>NW_026991723.1:48739816-58739816 GCF_029215605.1 Mirounga angustirostris
CATGCCTACCTCTCTTTTTCTTCTTAGTTGTGAGCTACTGCTCTTTATTTCTACCAGCCTAGACTATTGTTTCTCTGGCTTCCTTCTTTCCTTCCTTCCTATTGGGAAGTCAATAGTTTTCTTTATAATTTTCAATATTGAAAAGTATAGTTTATCCTTGTTTCATTAAATCTATGATGCCATTGATCAAAAGATGCACTATTGGACTAGGTTCCACTAAGGAAAAAAAATGGTTTCGACTAAACTATGACAGAATGCATTAAAGATAGTCCTGTGTGATGCATGAATCAGTCACATCAGCCACTCATTGTCTTTCATTAATGACAAGGGATTTAGCAATTTCTTTTATTTTCAGTTCCTCTGCTTGGCATGTGATAGCTAATCCCTTCTATATGCATCTTAATAACAAGACCTAATACAGCTTCATTTGCTTCTGGTATTTTCTTTTCTTAGGTTCTGTAAAACACATGGTTATTGTTTCTTAGAAAAATAGGGGGCTCTAGTCATTCCTGATATGATGAATATTTGCTTCACTAAATCAAATTTATTCCTCACTGCTTTCTGTATATTTCTGCATATGTAATGATTTCTCCTTCAATGCAAATAATAGTGAATCCTATAGAAGATATTTTAAGTGGCAATTAACCTCAACACCAAAAATACTCAAAACTCAGTGGAAATGGTGGCAATGTAAATATTTATAATCAAGGCGTGACAACAGCATCAAAACAATCACCAGGCCAACCGTGACTACAACAGGCTACTGAATGTAAGACTCATCCCAATTTTAGAGGTAATTAAAATGTGAAAAACTTCACTTCTTAGAAGTAATGAGAAAAGAAATATTGACTATGCTTTGGGATAGCTTCTGTTTTCTGCTTCTTAGATTCTGATCAGATCCTAGCTCTGCAGGAAGTCTGCCTGTCCCTCTCCCTCTGACCCTCTCCCCCAGCTCATGCTCTCTCTCTGTCTCAAATAAATAAATAAAATCTTAAAAAAAAACTAGGGGAGCCTGGGTGGCTCTGTCGTAGGGCATCTGCTTTCGGCTCAGGTCATGATCCCAGGGTCCTGGGATCGGGCCGGCATCAGGCTCCTTGCTCAGCCGGAAGCCTGCTTCTCCCTCTGCCACTCCCCCTGCTTGTGTTCCCTCTCTTGCTGTCTCTCTCTCTGTCAAATAAATAAATAAAATCTTAAAAAAAAAAAGCTAAATAAATAAAAGGTTGCTAATAACATCCTCCATAAACAATTAGAATGTCCATATAAAGGAAAACAGTTGCCCAAATCATGATATACTAATACTGTGAAACACTAATCAGCTATTAAAAGAACAATATAGGGGCGCCTGAATGGCTCAGTAGGTTAAACGACCAACTCTTGATTTCAGCTCAGGTCATGATCTCATGGGTCCTGGGATCAAGCCCCACATTAGGCTCCATGCTCAGCAAGTAGTCTGCTTCTCTCCCTCTCCTTCTTCCTCTGCCCTTCCCCCTGCTCACACACTCTCTCTCAAATAAATAAATAAATAAATAAGTAAATAAATCTCAAAAAAAAAAGATTTAATTAAAAAAGAACAATATAGATCATTATGCACTAACTTAGGAATAGGCTCACAACATACTATTAAGCAAAAATAGCAGATCCCTTTTAGGGCTCCATGTTTCTTTATCTTCAGTATCTATTGTACATATTTTTGTTTGTATTAACAAAGGAAATAGTAGTTTATAGTGGTTACATTAGAGAGTGAGATTAGAAAGAGAAAGTGAGAGACTATCAGTTTCACTTTCGACTACATATTGTTTGGATTGGTACAGTAAGCAGGTATTATGATTATATTTCAGGCAATTGAAAAAATGATGAAGAATGGAGGAAAAAAGAGATACTCTCTTTGAGAGTATTAGACATTGCTGATTTTTCTTTTTCTTTCTTTTTTTCCCCTGTTGGTTAGAATCCCAGAAATGAAAATACTCATTCAAGGAGTATGCATATTAGAAAACGTAATATTACTCTTTTAGTTTCCAAATATTATCAAAATGCACACTTTCACCAATGATAAATGAGAGCGCCAGTTTCTCTAGGTTTTCATTGATACTGATTGTTATTAAACTCTTACACTGTCATCCAATAGGCAAAATAGTATCTTCTTTTAATTTGCATTTCCCTGTTTACCAATTGAGGTCCTATATTTTCATTGTTTACTGATCATTTGCATTTCCTCTTTTGTAATTTGCCTACTCTAATCTTTGACCCATTTTAGATTGCCTTTTTCTTATTGACTTGAAAGAACTCTTTATATGTTTAATAATAATAAGCACTGAGTGCTTACTATCTAAATTGATTCTGACTTAAAGGACTTTATATGTATTAACTTATCTAATTAATTCACACAACGACATTATGGGCTAGACACAATTTCATGGATAAGGAAACAGAGGCAGAGAAATGTTGAAAACTGTGTCCAAGGTCACACAGCTAGTGAGTGACAGAGCTGACATTCAGATGAAGAACACTGGTATATAAAGTCACATCTAACCCCTATACTATGGGCTGCTCAGCTGGAAGAATAGATCAGTGCGTGCTGAGCAGAGAGTTATGCCTGCTGGTGCATTCATAGGAGCTTGTTGCAAGCATTTTTCGGAACACAAGACAAATATTTGTGTCTGAAGTTTGATAAGAATACTTCTCCTTAATAAAAATTAAAAATATACCATTTTCAAAGTACATTTTTGATGGTGTATATTGTTGTTGAAAGTGAACTTTGGGGCCGCCTGGGTAGTTCAGTCGGTTAAGTGGCCGACTCTTGATTTTGGCTCAGGTCATGATCTCAGGGTCCTGGGATGGAGCCCCGCAATGGGCTCTGTGCTCAGCTGGCAGTCTGCTGGCCATTCTTTCCCGCTCCCTTTGCCCCTCCCCTCACTTGTGCGCTGTCTCTCTAAATAAATAAATACATACATATATAAATAAAATCTTAAAAAAAGGAAAGGGAACTTTGGGGGATACTGAGAAAACTGATGAAGCAGAAACTGAACAATGAAAGCAAAGGAGCAGAGGAGAAATTTTCTTAGTCACATTAGGCATTGAAGGCCGTAAATTCTTTAATGAAATGAGATTAAAAAATAATATAAGAACTACCTTGTTATTTGTAGTTTAGGTAAATTGTATGTAGTTTTCATTACATTAGCTACTCTTAATTAATCCCTTTGTGGCCTTTATAAAGTTCAGTTAAAGAAGACTAACAGCTCTCCTCCATCAAGGATTATTACAGAATAGATAGATTTATAACTGTTATGATGTTTATTTTCAGGTGTGCCAGAAATATGACACACATATATATATTTTAAAGATTCTATTTATTTATTTGACACACAGGGATAGCGAGAGCAGGAACACAAGCAGGGGGAGTGGGAGAGGGAGAAGCAGGCTTCCCGCTGAGCGTGGAGCCGGATGGAGGGAGCTGGATGCAGTGCTCGATCTCAGGACCCTGAGATCATGACCTGAGCCGAAGGCAGATGCTTAACGACTGAACCACCCTGGCGCCCCTGACATATATTTTTTATTACCTCCATTTAGTTTCGTCTTTGGAGTCCTCATATTGCCTGATTGCAACAATAAAAGTCTTAATCTATTTAAGATAAACCCAGGCATCTCTATTTTAAATTCATTTAATTTGGGATTTTCCTCTCTTACTTCTCTCCTTTTCCAAGAATTGATCTAAGTTCTAGGGACTTTGGAGCATGGGAGTTAAGAAAGAAATCTACTTCAGGGTCATTTTTCTTCTAAGTGGGTATGTAAGAAGACACTGCAATTCAACTGGTCCTCGGACCTGGCCATACCTTTTCACTGGAATCTTCTGGAACATCTGTTATGGGTTAAAGGATGTTTTCAAAAAAAATATGTTGAAGTTCTAACCCCTAGTACGCCAGGGTGTGACCTTATTTAGAAATAAGGTGCAGCTGTAGTTAGTTAGGATGGTCATATAGAAGTAGGATTGACCCCTGATTCAGTATGACTGGTGTCTCAGACAATGTGAAGACAGGAGAGGAGAAGGCTGTGTCAATGCAGGTGAAGATTGGAGTAATGCAGCTGTAAGCCAAGGAATGCTGGGGATTGCTGATGACACCAGAAGCTGAGAGAAAGGCATGGAAGTGATTCTCCCCTAGAGCCTTCAATAGCCCTGTGACACCTTGATCTTGGATGTCAAGTCTCCAGAAATTTGAAAGAGTAAATTTCTGTTGTCTTAAGCCACCAGGGTTGTAAAACATTGTTATGTCAGCTTTAGGAAATTAATGTAGCATCCAAACTCTTGCTATTTCTGTGGTGTTTTCTTAGCCTGTTGGTCTACTTTCATTGAGAGCTATATCCACTTGACTCTGGGTGACGTGGGAAAATGTTTGGCTGCTTCCAATGTCCTGTTGAACTGTCCATCCGGCAGAGCACTTCATATGGCTTCTCTGCACAACTTCAAAGCCAGAGTGTCATGGACACTCTCTGTAGTACTTTCCAGCTTCCAGGGCAACCAAATAGAAAACCAGGCTTAAGTACCTTCTATCATGAATCTCAAAACCCTTCGCTGGGGTGTGGGGGGGTTACTATAATTCTCTTATGCCTCGGAGCTCACTGAGGGTTGGGGACATGGGGCAAAATCTCCTACATGAATCTCACAGCAGTGTGTCCTCATATTGCTCTTCTTTCTAAGCCTTCCCCATTCCTCCTTAGCATTTTTACCCAACTGTTACATCCCTACCCTCTCAAACTCCTGGGATTTTTGTGGGGCTTTTATTTAGTGTGGGTAAACAGAAGATAATTTCCTCCACAATTTGGATCTATAAGAATTCATTCTTGAATTTTCTATCTGATATCTGGTAGGTGTAAAAGTCTAGAATTTGCCATCCTTGTTCTCTCTTCTTTTATGCTCCTTTATGACATACCCTCCATGGACAGTGGGGACTCCAGTCTTGTGGTTTAAATGGGAGAGTCATCATTAAAGGAAAAGTGCAGGTATGTAAGGCCTGAAATTATACAACTCTAGAAAAAAACATACAGGAAAAGCTTCTTGACAATTTCTTGGAAATCACACCAAAAGACACAGGCAACAAAAACAAAAATAAACAAGTGGGACTAAATAAAAATAAAAAAGTTCCATACAACAAAAGAAACAATTAACAGAGTGAAAAGCCAACCTATGAACTGGGAGAAAATATTTGCAAACCATATATCTGATAAGGCGTTAGTATCCAAAATGTATAAGGAACTTCTATCACTCAGTAGCAAACAAAACAAACCCCCAAACCAAAACTGTAACTCAATTAAAAAATGGGCTAAGGATTTGAATAGACATTTCCCCAAAGAATATGTACAAATGATCAACATTATATGAAAATCTCTCAACATCATTAACCATCAGGGAAATGCAAATTAAAACTACAATGAGATATCACCTCAGACATGTCAGGATGGCTATTATAAAAACAAAAAGACAACAAGTATTGACAAGTATGAGGAGAAGTTGGAACACTTGTGCACTGTTGGTGGGAATGTTAATTGGTACAGCCACTATGCAAAACAGTGTGGCATTTCCTCAAAAATTAAAAATAGAACTACAGTATGATCCAGCAATCCCACTTCTGGGTATTTATCCAAAGGACTTGAAATCAGGATTTTGAAGCAATATTAGTACTCCCATGTTCATTGCAGCACTATTCACAATAGCCAAGATGTGGAAACAACCTAAATGTCCTTCAGCAAATGAATGGATAAGGGAAATGTAGTGTATACATATAATGAGGTATTATTCATCCTTAAAAAAGAAAAAAATTCTGCAGTATGTGTCAGTATGGATGGAATAAGCTAGTTATAGAAAGACACACTTCATGATTTCACATATATGAGGCATCTAAGATAGTGAAACTCATAGAAGCAAAGAATGGAATGTTGGTTGTCAGGGGAGGGAGGAAGGGAGAAATGGGGAATTTCTAATCCTCATGCATGAAGTTTCAGTTAAGGGAGATCCATAAACTCTAGAGATCTGCTATACAACATTGTATTAATAGTGAAGGGGATTGTTAAGGGAGTAGATCTCATGTTGAGATTTTTAACCACAATAAAATAAAAGAAAAAAGAAAAAAATGCAGGAGAAACTCATCTGCTAACATTTCACAGTATAATTCTGACTCACATAGCTAGGGTAGATTCATAAGTCTCAGCTGAAAATTGGAATCAAATTCTAAAGCTGAGGGACACCTGGGTGGCTCTGTCGGTTCAGCAACTGACTCTCAATTTTGTCTCAGGTCAGGATCTTAAGATCCTGGGATTGAGCCCTGCGTTGGGCTCTGCACTCAGTGTGGAGTCTGCTTGGGATTCTCTCTCTCCCTCTGCCCTTCCCCCCGACTCATGCTCTCTCTCTCCAAAATAAATAAAATCTTAAAATTTTTTTTTCTAAAGCAGAGCATGGGCACAGATACTCAATCTGCATCTCTTATGGTTACCTTTTAAGGATTATGCCTATCTACTTGGGGTCCTATTTAGTGAGGTTAAGAGGTGGGAGTTTATGCCAGACACTGACTGCTGCTTAATACTTAAATAACAATTTACACACTGTAGTGGCTAATGTTTTCTTGAATCTTGTTTCCTTGTCATCAAATATGTATTTCCTCCTAGCATTGGTGAGGGCTTTTGCACATTTGCTGTATCATTCTGGGATCTTTTTGCTATAATGTGCCCATTCTTTTAGTTTTTCCTTGACTTGTATGTACCTCAGTATGACTGGGGAATCATTGGGATCTGGTACTAGTAAACACAGTAACCTTAAGAGAGAGAGATGTGCTGAATATAGCTAATCTTGGTGACATAAAACTAAATGTTTTAATGATGGGTTAGTGATTACACACCTGCTGTGTCTTCAGCACAGAAATGTATGGCATAGAGAAGGGATACAAAAGAAGTATAAGGCATCATATATACTGACATGGAGTTTCCATCTGGATAGAAGGAAATAGGACTAGAAAATACAGCAGAATAAAATCACCGAGTACAAGCTATGGGATGCAGATTATTATATAATAAAACAGTATCTAATATAGTTCCAGTAAGGCAGCACTCAAAGGTGAGAACACTGTAAGAAAGATAGAATAAACCTGGCCTGGACTCACCTCCAGCTAAATGGTTAGTTGAGTTGAATCTTGAATCTGGCCAAAACATGTCCAGAGAGAGAGAGTTTTTCTGGGCAAGTTGTGAGCTATTCCCCAAACTTGAAGATGTGGCAATAAGTAGAGAAAATCCTATTTTGGAGGCATATGAATAGTAGGAACCTTTCATACGGATAGATTCCTAGATGCAAATGTCCAGGTTTATTTTCACTTGGGCCTCAATCTCACTCATGTTAATGCATTAATTCAACTGTCCTTGCTAAGGATAAGTCTGTAGATCTTACTGAATGCAGACTTGTGCAGTCTTGCCACTAAAAAAAAAAAAAAAAAAAAAGGGCGCCTGGGTGGCTCAGATGGTTAAGCATCTGCCTTCAGCTCAGGTCATGATCTCAGGGTCCTGGGATCGAGTCCCACATTGGGCTCCCTGATCCTTGGGAGCCTGCTTCTCCCTCTGCCTCTCTCTCTCTGTCTCTCATGAATAAATAAATAAAATCTTTAAAAAAAAAAAAAAAAAAGAATCTCCCCAGGATACTAAGAAGACTTACCTTTGGCTTCAGCCTTGTATGGATGGGTAGAAACATGGACAGTCTGACCTAAGAGATCTGGAGATTCTAACCCATCAAAGTACAATGTACTAGTGCATAGTCAATTATTCTTTAAAAATGGTTTCTGCTAATGGTTCTATTCTGTTCCATGTTTCATTTTTTACTTTATTCATTGTCACGTCATATAATGTCCATATTTTTGTGTAGTCTTTGTGAGGACTATTTTCCATCAGAATTGCCAAACCATTTGCCAGTTTTAGTTATTTTAATAGTTTCTGTGATTTTTTTTCTAACACAGATTATCAGCATTTAATGATAATGTTTTGCTTTTCTTGATTTCTTTTCCTTACTATAAAGTTCCTGGAGTAAGATTACTGAGTTAAAATGAAAGGAGTTGTTGCTTTCCAGAATGACTGTAAAAATTTACAGTGCTGTTAGCCATGTATGAGTGTGTTGACAGAGCTGATTACATTTTCTAAAGATGGCTGTAAGGAATTCTCCATCCTACTTGAAATTTTCCAATATGACCTTGGCCATGGTGCCTCTCCCCCAACTCCTTGAATCTAGGTGGGCTTGTGACTTGCTTGTAACCAATAGAATGCAGCCGAAGTAACATTGCATGATTCCTGAGGTAGGTCAAGAAAGGCAATGCAGCTTCCACTTTGTGTTCTGGAATACTCATGATCGGCACCATGACCTATCACATAAGATATCTGGGTATTTAAGACCACCATGTCACAGCACACATGCCAAGCCACCTGGAAGGCCACATATAATAGATAGTCTGGAAGGTAGTCCTAGATTTCCAATCTCCAAGACAAATGCCAGACTTGCATGAACAAGAGTTCAGATGATTTTAGTCCCCAATTATGGCATCACCTCCGGCCCTATGTCTTCTTTACGGAGTCCTCAGTTATGGTGGAGCAGTGGCAAGCTATCCCTGTTGAGCCCTTTCCAAAGTCACAGACCCTAATCTGTGAGTAAAATAAAATGATTTATGTTGCTAAATTTGGGCATAATTTGTTACACAGCAATATCAATTGGAAAATAAATTTAACAACAATCTTGCCAGCTTTATGTGTTCTCATTAACATCTTTAGCCAAAAATTTTGTTTTTCATTGTTTCTTTAATTCAGTATTCTCTTTTACAAATAAGAATGTGTATATTCCCACAAGTTAGTTTAATATTGGTGCATTGCAGCAGTTTTAGATATAGTTTTGCTCATGTATTTCTTGAAGTCTTAATGCTTTTTATTTCACTTATATTTGAATACACTCCCTATAAAGTATTGATAACCATATTTGATGTAAGTATATTTTTTCAATCAAATGTAATTCCTTTAATTTTAGTTCATTATGTTGTCAGTCTTTCCTTTGTGATGGTTTCTATAGCCTGAAACTAAAAATTATTTTTCTAAAGATTTGATAAACATTAAGTTTGATTCCTGATAATTTTTATGTTCAGTGTTTATATTTTACTTGTTAAACTCATCTGGAGCTTGGTTCAGTATGTGGATATTTCACATTTATTCCCTCAATATTTAAGTAAATATTCCTTGTCACCTTACTTTTTGGAGATTTCTTTATCATAGTTTGATGTTATTTTTGGGGTGGATCCTGCTGAGCTAGTCATTCTGTTACACTAACCATATTTTCTTGTGGTAGCATCATACTATTTTGGTCATTGCTGCTTTCTTGAAGGTTTATACTTCTCTGACTGTCTCTTTGTTTGAATTTTTTTTTCAATTTTCTTCTTGTTTACTTCCAAATGAATTTCAAAATTCATTCTTTTTAAAAACAAAATACCACCTATTATAGATACAATGTAAATCAATCTAAAATCTGAACTTCCTTCAAATATTAAGACACAAAGATACAAATACAGTTAAATGTAACAAAACAGCTACGTTATAGTGTTCAACCCACGTTTTTATCTAAAATTAAGATAAAATGAGGAGGAAAAAGGAGTGAGTGAAGGAAAGCATTCCAGGAAGAAGGAACAGAATGTTAAAATTTGGGGTGGCAAGAAAAAGTGTGGCACAATGGTGGAATTGAAGTAGGTCAGGGTGATAGAAGCACCAGGGGCTAACGGTGGTAGGAGGTGGGAGAAGGGAAAGAGAGAAGCAGGGGTCAGATCATTTAAGTCCTTTTAGTTATGTTAAGAAGTTTTCCAGAGAAAAGTACCGATGGAAGGAAGTAAAGGGAGTGAGAAGGTTGTCTGTAAAAGTGCAAAGAGAACTAGGGAAATAGCGAGAATATGACCTATTTCTCTGTTTGTCTGCTTGTTTTTAAATACAGGAGGAATTTGGGGCACCTGGGTGGCGCAGTTGATTAAGCCTCTGACTCTTGGTTTTGGCTCAGGTCATGATCTCAGGGCTGTGAGTCGGATTCCAGACTCCACGCTCAGCGCAGTGTCTGCTTAAGATTCTCTCTCCCTCTCTCTCCCTCTGTCCCTCCCCCCATGCTCTCTCTCTCTCAAATAAATAAATAAATCTTAAAAAAAAAAATAAATACAGGAGGAATTTGGGCCAGTTTGAATGTTGAAGGTGGCCATAAAAAGGGAAAGGTTGGAGATTTTGAGGCACTAATATTAGAGAACTGAGTTCTAGTTTCTTAAATTATTAGAAAATGAAGTCAGTGTGATGAGCACTGGGTGTTGTATATAACTGATGCCTAAATTATACACCTAAAAATAATATTACACTGTATGTTAACTAACTGGAATTTAAGTAAAAAATTGGAAGAAAAAAAAAAGAAAATGAAATCAGTTTAGCTGTACAGGACAAAAAATTTGATTACCCTAAGCTAGTACCTCTTAGGTTTTAAAAAAAGACGACTTACATTGAGTCAGAAGTCAAAGCATTAAAATGAATAGATATGTAATTCCTCCTTGTTTTTTTGAAATGTCCAATTAAGGATAATTTTGTCTAAAATGGACCCAATTAGAGGTTAAAATGTTTAAATTAAAAGGAAATATTTTGAAAGTATATTGTTTTGTGGAGGTAAACACTACATTTAAAATGTGCATCCTTGCACTTGACATATTTATTCATTTTCTTCAGAATGTAAATGCTGTAACAAATGTTGCAAATGTAGAGAAATAAATTAACTTTACATCAAAGAGCAAACATCTTACAAATGGCAACAAGAGACTAGTTGTATTAAAGATGTCTGATATTGCTTTATGTCTGTATTAATAATAAAATATTCTTATGCACTATTTCTCCTCATGGAAAACCCTGCTGTCCTTATTCATATACAAGTAAAGCTGAACTGGGATCTGGATGCCTGTGTGTCTCCCAGAAGCTTTTTCTGGAACAGATTTGATGAGAAAATTTATGCTTTTTAACCACCTTTTTATACAGATCTACTCTTCACTACTTTTACCCCTGGAGTCCTGGATATTTTGGTGGTTTTGACAGAGTAGATCAGACACATATGTTTGCTCCAGAGCGTTTAAACATATATTATTGATTCTATCGTTTGAAGGTAAAAATGCTTTCAGAAGAAACTTGGAAAACAAGTCTAAATTGATTGAATTTAAAGACCGATAGAAGTCCCCAGATATGGTTTCCACAGCAACAATTTGAATATTTCGTGGCATGTAGCAGGTAATTAATGGCTTCATTGATTTAACAAAAAATTTGGGCAGCTACTATATGCTAGGTAGCTGCGAAGCAAAAATAACTAGGCCAAACTGTCTTGTTCCCTTTCTTTCCCACCCTGCTGCCACCAGTGAGTGCACCGTCTACTCAGGATGCCTGGAAAATGAATTTTTAAGAATAGTGTGATATATGCCATAATAAATGTGGTAAAAATGTTCTTTGAAAGCACAGAAAGAAGAAAGTGAATTTGTCTGTTGGGATTGGATGCAGACAAGGGATTTTATCACCTCTTAAAGTAGCAGAGAAAAGGCATTTGGGTTTTACCTTCAAGAATGAGAGTGATTTATAGGATGGATTGAGGGCTTGGCAGGGTGGGAGGATGGGATGGTTGGGAGAAAAGAAGCATATCCTGTTCAGAGGAAATAACTTTTGTGTAAGCTAAGGAGCTGTGTTTAGAACATTGTGGTTTTGGAGAGCTCCTTGTGGTTTTCTGGGTAGTGTGAGAGAAGCACAAGGTGAGTTCAGGGAGTGGCAAGCTTTTCTGCCGAAAGAGTAGGCAGAGGTATGAGTAAACATTTTCATGACATCATAAGGAGTTAGAATTTACACTGTAGTCAGTGGGGAAATGTTGAATGATCGATGATTTACATCAGACATAAATGTTAGTGTCAGGAAAATCACAGCAAGGAATCACAGGACTTGTATGACATCAGGTATGATCATTGTTTCTGTCTACTTTTAAGAAACACAGTGGTCAAATAAGGCATCGCAGGTGACTGCTTCTTTCATGTCAAACACTGAAAGAGGCTCTTTTGTAACTTGTGGAAATTCATAGTCGACCACCATGACACAATTCCACAAGCTAAATCTCACGGTTTGTGATTAAATCCCATCCCTCTTGCTTTATCCTCTTGGAGATGAAGACTCTTCAGCAGCTTTTAATTCACTTGAAGGCAATTTTAAGTTATCTCTTGGACTTTCCACTCTAAATAGCTCTATCTCATTTATGTTTTAAAAAAAATCTCTTGACTTCTGTGTAACAACTCTTGGATTTTTGGATCTTTTCCAGTTTCTTGACATCTTCCTTATGTGTGGTAAAATAAAAAGGCAACATAGTGTTTTAAAAATATTCTATGTGATGTTAAGCCAGTATAAAGGATTATTCTCAGCCATTTTACATTATATTGCTATTAGGATATGCTTAACATCAAACAACATAGGAGTTTTTAAAGTCAACTCTGCATTAGTGGAAGGTAGAATTATTTTTTGATGTTTTGACCATCCATTTTCCTTTTCTATTTATGCAGTTAAAATACTCTTATATATATACTTTTAATTTTTAAAAATAGGCTCCACACCCAACATGGGGCTCAAATTCACGGCCCTGAGATCAAGAGTCGCATGCTCTACCTACTGAGCCAGCCAGGAACCCCTATGCAGCTCAAATATTTTTAAAGCAATCCTGGTAAGTTTTTTCTTGTGCTTGTTGGGTGATTTCTTTAGCAGTCTTCCAACTATTATTTTTTCAGCTTTGGGGAGTTATAATAGATAAAATTTTAAGATATTTAAAGTATACAACATGATTTGATATATGTATACATTGTGAAAGAATTCCTTTCATAACTTAAACTACCTTCTTATCTCAAGCAACAAGATGTAATGGAAAGAAGATAGGTTGGAGAGATCTGGGTTACAAACCCATGTCTTTGTAAGATGTGTTGGAAGTGAACAAGTTGGCTAAAAAAATCATCCCAGAATAATTCTGCAACATTCTTAAATGTGTCCTTGTTTGGATGATAACCTGCATAGTCACCTTGGGCTCTGTCAATTACTAGTCCTCTCTGACTCTCTGCTTCCTCATTGGTAAAAGGGGGAAACAGTATCTGGCCAATACATTTGTTAGGAAATGTAAACATTAAAAAAGCACTACATTTTCAAAAAAGAGGAGCTACATTTTCTAGCACAAAGGCTGATACATAGTAAATATTTAATTAGGTCCCTTCCTCTTTCTCTCTCCCCTTTTTATAAAAACTATTAACTTTCCAGAATAAGTGGACTCTGTATCCTTAAATTATCTAAATATCTGAGATAAAAGCATATTTGTCTAAATAACATGCTTGTGAAGTTCATCCTTATAGATGTCAGTAGGAAGTTTAATGAGCATTCTTTCTATATCCACAATCTAAGTCATTAGTAATGATATTGCATGGTAAAGACTTGCATATACAATGGCTTGAGTTGTCCTTTAGCTTGATTAACAACCAGTAAGAACGACTCCATATTCAATCCAGCCTCCAGTTTTCAGGTTGAATCCCCTTAAAATAGGATTTCACCATGTGCATTCTGAGGAACACTATTCCCTGTGGGTAGCTAGTAGATATTATGGGTGAGGGAGAAATGTGGTAAGTCAAATAAACTATGGAAATGGGAAATGCTGGAATAAACTAAGTTTTGTTTTGTTTTGTTTTTTTTAAAGATTTTATTTACTTGACACAGAGAGAGACAGCGAGAAAGGGAACACAAGCAGGGCGAGTGGGAGAGGGAGAAGCAGGCTTCCCGCTGAGCAGGGAGCCCGGCACGATGCAGAGTTCCATCCCAGGACCCTGAGATCATGGCTTGAGCCGAAGGCAGACGCTTAATGACTGAGCCACCCAGGCGCCCCTGAATAAACTAAGTTAAAGAGGTTTCTAGGTTGCAGGATTTCCCAGAACCTGTAGTGTACTCATCTATGCTGTGAATCTGAAAGAGTGTGCTGTAGTCTGCAGCATTTGCAAAATAACAAGTTGAACTTGGATCTCTTTTTCCAAGGAGCTCTTCAAGAACTAACAGAGGAAAACACTTGGAAAATACCAAGTGACTGGTAGCTCAGTTTATCACAACATTTTCCAATTTTGCAGAATGTTTATTCATTTATTCATTCATTCAGCAAACGTATTTGGCCCAAATTATTTATTGATTGAGTGCTTTGTCTCTAAGTAGTACTTCAAACCAGGTTATTTAACACACATTTATAGTTTAATATTTAGAAAATTATTGAGGTGGGAATTTAAAAATATAGATATCAAAAACATATATTAAATTCTGTAAGTATTTCTTTCATTCTTATTTGATGGTAAGAATTCACTATTCTACCAGTGGTCTCCAAACTTTTTTGATTGTGCCCTCAGTTCTTTATACATCAAATATGCTTATTTATTTATAAATTATATGCTTGTATTAATGGGCTAATACATCATATAAATCTTGCCCAGCATTCAGATGTTTTAAAAGGCTGAGATGAAAAATAAATAAAAATAGAAATTCTAGTATTTTCTTCCTGGACTTCAACGGGTCACTTTGCCAGCCTTTGGGCTGCATACCCCTCTGTTTGGTTGGTTGGTTTTTTTATTTTGTTTTGTTTGTTTTGTTTTGTTGTGCCCCTCTCATTGGAAACACCTTGGTGAAGGGGCAAAGAAGGAGGCAGATCTAAACATGGTACAGGCAGAGGAAGTATTCTTTCTCATTATATTTGTCATGATTTATTAAAGAGTAAACTTAGGTTCAACACTATTGTAAGTGGTTCACACAAAGAAAGGGATAAAGAAAGAAACATTTTATTTATTTTTTTTAATCTCCATAAGCTTACTGTGATTGAAGGGAATGCACAATAACAAAGCAATATCAGCCTAGAAGGTGGAGTTCGTGGATGGATTCTGTTAAGATTATCAAGTATTTGTAGAACATCTATCATATGCTAAGTGCTAGGCAGTAGGGATACAGAGGTGAGTCATAGCCCTCTTCCTTGAGGAGCTTTTATGCACCAAAGAGATGCCCAGTTTAACAGTGTTTTCTGAATAAAAGGGAAGGTTACCCTGGAAAACTATTTCTTAATATTATGAATATTATGTTTTGAGTAAGACTTCCTTCTATCAAAGGATTATGGTAAAAGGGACCAGCTTGCTAGGAGGGAACCTATAACTGTCCTATTGTTCATGATTCTTACTTGAGGCTTCCTCTCATGAATTCTAGTTTTTTCTAAGCACTCCTCTCTCTCTCCCTTTTTTTTTTTTACTCTATTTTGGTATGTAAGACTTCTGCTATCTTTTAAGATGCTGCAACTAGTGCTTGCTGTGCGATTTCTCTTCTTCACCTGCTCTTTGGTCTCAGTGAATTAACCATTCAGACTTGTTTCCTTATTAACTGCTGCCATATTGTTCACCCATCAGTAGTCTCCCATTTCATCCTTTGTGTTGAATAGCCCAGTATATTATTACTTCAGATACATTTTATTTCACCAAGACTCTAAATTCTAGCAGATGTCCACTTACATTTCAATCACATATAGTCTACATTAGAATTACTTAAATGCATGTGACTTCAGAATTTTTCAAAATGTATTTGATACCTTTGTTTTGTCATGCACTCACATTTGTATACAATGAAAGCTTAGCTATTTGATGGATGGGTGTGACCTGTAGAAGTATTTCTCAGGTTTCTAGTTTTATTTTTCTGAAACATTTCACTTCAAATGGAGTTTTAATTGTATTGGCTCTAAGTGAATGTAAACCAAGTTAGTATTGAATCAGCAGATGCAAAAATCTTTATCACTGAACAATGAAACAACTTGAATTCTTTTTTCTCCTTCTGCCATCTGGTATCTGTGCTCATATTTGAAACATTAACCATTCAGGAAAGAGTTGTTTTCTATATCCAGTAGTCAGAAGCTTTCTCTGAAGACTGGTGCTTATCTTTTCAGAAAAAAAAAAAAATGCCACAAATATAAGTGGAGCCCTGAACTAATATTTGACAGTCACATAAAAGCTTAAGAAAATGCAGAGTACAAAGTCAGTCTAAGGAGATGCCATTTTCAATTTATTTTCATAATCTAATTCTGCATTGCTTGTAAAGGTTAATCTAAATCCAGCAGAACAAAGCCGGCGCTGTTTACTTGTTATAGGCACTGCTACATTATTCTAAACACAGCAAAATGAGTATCGTCCTTGTTCACAACGTAGTGCTACTTTTTTCTGAATTGTAGCAGATATTGTTTTCATGCGACTCTCAAATTATCAGTAGTCAAATAGTGTCTGTAATGATAAAATGCTTCTAAGAAAATATCTAGAAAATAATTTATCTTATTCACTTTGAAAGAAACAACACGATACATTAGCCTCCAGTTATTCTAGTAGCCTTGCCGATCAACTTTCTCTGGATGCCCAACCATATTCCCAGCATCTACTTTGTGGAAGATGAAAGCCAAAGGAACTCAAATAGTTTAGATACTATTTTAAATGTTCCCCAAGGAAATAATCTATGTGATGTAACAAACTTCAGCCCCTAAGAGTCAAGCATTACAATTATCTGTTAGCAACGGTTTTAGATTTTTTGGCGTTTTCATTATGTATAAACTATTTATAAACAAAACATAAATGATGTGGTAGTTCTGGCATACTTGAAGTCAGATTCTTGGTCTAAGTCTAAATCTCTTGGCATGTGGAGTACTTACTCTCACTTTTCAGATTGGCTTGTCTTGAGTAGACTATGAAATGATTTCCTTCTGTGGTTGTGTTTTCCATTTGGGAACCTACTGGCAATTTCTCGGTTTGTGGCTGAGTGGACCATTTCCAGAAGTTGACTCTGTATGGACAGCTAAGACGATCCTATAAATTACTCTTTACATTTAGAAATAATTTTTCAGGGGCGCCTGGGTGGCTCAGTTGGTTAAGCGACTGCCTTCGGCTCGGGTCATGATCCTGGAGTCCCTGGATCGAGTCCCGCATCAGGCTCCCTGCTCGGCAGGGAGTCTGCTTCTCCCTCTGACCCTCCTCCCTCTCATGCTCTCTGTCTCTCATTCTTTCTCTCTCAAATAAAAAAAAAAAAAAATCTTAAAAAAAAATAATTTTTCACTGAACAGTCTTTGATGGACAAGTTTCAGAAGATTACAAATAACATTCACTAGGTTGAAGTGTAGTGCTTTCTTGTATAAACTTGGACTTTATCCTTCTGCTTAATTTCACTCCAGTTTATTTGGCTTTAAGTAGATGCTTTAACACTCTTTCCTAATTGGCCTTTCAGATGTTGAAGAGCTTTGGGGTGCAGAGATGTGCTCAAACTTACTCGCATAACAGGCAGAGGACTGAGGATGCTCTCAGCAGCTACAGGGGACACCTTCCAAGGAGCCTGAGCTACACTCCCTGTCCCTCAGAATGCTGTACTCTGTACACACAGTTCTCATAATGGTAAGTCTGGAAACTCTTCCTCCAGAGACAGTGCTCATGTCCTGTCATGTCTATTACCTCAGTCATCTCATTTTCAATTTCTTTCTACCATGCTGCTAGCAAAGTTTTCTCTGCTCACTTCTCTCCTTCACGGCATATGCCTACCTAGTTCCTATCACTTTATGGATGCTTCCCCCTTTATGTGGATTTTCAACTTCTACCCTTACTGAGTTCCGGCTCTCTCCATGTCATGCATTCATCCCTGCCACGGAGAGGGTGTGGTTGGATCTATGCATTACCATGCAGAGCAGGAGTGCCTCTGTGGCCCGGAGCTCTCATGCCAGGCCAGCTCAGGTCCTTGGTCTTTATGTGTCTGAGTCAATAGTCCTAGGGAGTTAGAAAAACAGCAGAACCCCCAAACAGTACCAAAGATATTATTTACTTGTCACTTAACTAACCCGATGTCAGAAATTTGGATTATTGTTCATCTCAGCCCCGGAAGGCAGGTATTATCCTTATTTCTGCTTTATAGATATAGAAACAAGACTCTGAGAAGTTAAATGCTGATAGAGCAAGGACTCAATTTCAGCTCTAATTTAAAAACCCATGACTTACCCATTATAGTACGGCAGAAGCCAGGTCACAGGATCATGTTATTCAAAGCCCAGAGACTTTTGCAAATGGATGCCGTTTGAAGGGGTCCTATAGGTGTGGTAGATGCCCTGAGGCTTTCCACCAATAGGCATCTTTCCTCATGCATCATTTTCTGATAGCACGATGGAGATTAACATGTTTATCCTATTAAATACAATCTCTTGGTGGATTGAAGGTGTGAAGCAAAACACTATTGCTTAAGTTTCAAAGTAATTGTGTAATGATAGAGATGGGACTGGGCATGGCTTAGGATCTGGTTTTTGTACCCCAGCCCTGGAATTTACTGACCTTTAAATTTTGGACAAATCACTCAATCTCTTACTATATTCATCTTTAAAATTGGGTCAATTTTAATTGTAAAAGGACAATTGCACACTTAATTTATTAAAAAGATTAGATTACTTTGATAGAGGGCTTGGCCTTTGATAGGAATCAAGTATATTAATGGCGTGTTTCTTATTTTTCTGAAGAGAGACCGTATCTTGCCACTTAAAGAAAAGGAAAAAGAAAAAGAAAACTTCTTAATTGAAGTATGACACACACAGAAAAGTGCAGAAATAATAAGTGTTCTGCTGAATTAATTATCTCAAAATGAACTCACTTGTGAAACCACCTCCCTACTCAAGAAATATAACACTGCCAACACCCCCCGAGAGGCTCTACTCACGTCCCCTTCCAACCACGAAACCTTCCCTTTTCCCCAAAAGTAACCATTATTTTGACTTCTAACACCATTTGTTGGTTTTGCCTACTACTCTTTTCTTTTTTTTAGCTTTGTGTAAGTGAAGTTTCAGATAATGGTTCTTTTGTGCCTGGTTTCTTTTGCTCAGTTATGTTTCTGAGATTCTTTGCTCTAATTGCACGTGGGAATAGTTTTATTCATTTTGATGGCTGTAGTGTGTTTCATTGTATCCCAGTTTATTTATTTCACAGCTGATGGGCATTTGGGTTGGTTCCAGTTTTCAGTAATCATGAATAATGTTACTATGAATGTCCTTGCATATGTCTTTTTGTTAATATGTATATATGTTGAGTAGCACATCACTTGGAAGATTGTGAAAACAATGATGCTTCTCAACTCTGTCGATGAGCATGGCTACATCAATGCTCATTGGCATCTTTTGTTTTGTGAAGAGCTTTTCCATGGTGGGATAAAACATAATTGCAACTAAGGTTATAATATTGGCAGATACTCCATCATGGGATAGGCATCCTTTAGATTTATTTTTGGTGCTGCTACTTTTCTTTCCAAGCCAAACGCTGTTATGAACTCAAACTTTTGGTTCAGCAATGAAAATGTGTAGAAAATGTACAAATGGTAGCTTGCCCTGAGGCCTTGCACACATTTCTCAAGGCCATATTGTCATTTCTGCCATCTTTGCTGCCCCTGGCATGGTGATTTCAGCGCTAACATTTTTGCGTTTCTCTAAACAGTGGCATTTTATTTTATTTATTATTTTTTTAATTTTTTTAAAGATTTTATTTATTTATTTGAGAGAGCGAGAATGAGAGAGAGTACATGAGAGGGGGGAGGGTCAGAGGGAGAAGCAGGCTCCTAGCTGAGCAGGGAGCCCGATGCGGGACTCGATCCCGGGATTCCAGGATCATGACCTGAGCCGAAGGCAGTTGCTTAACCAACTGAGCCACCCAGTCGCCCCAACAGTGGCATTTTATTTAATTTTTTTTAAGCTGTAGGTCAAAATTACAAATGTCTTTTTTTTTTTTTTTTTTTAGTTTTGCTTTCTAGAGCTGACAAAAAGGGAAGTGCTATAAGGAACGAGGTGTGAGTGAACCTGCCAGAGGCTAGAGCCATCCATGATTTACATCCTTCCCTATCTCTTTGGGAGAGCACTGTTTTCATGTCTCTGTGCAGTTTGCAGTTTTTGAAGGGCACGTTAATAAAGGTGCACTCTAAGGAAGATAGGGAAAGGTCAACTAGTGTTTCTTAACTAGTTCTAAAAAACTTCTGTCTTCTACCACTGTGTAGGTATGTGCACAGACATAATTGTTAAGGGCTTACCCTACAACGTTGTCAAAAATAATGTGCTTTTTTTCTAGCACTGGCCTTTTAAAATGTCAGTAACTTTGTTAATTCCAAACCAATTAGTTTCACACTTTTCAAAGCATAAACTCACTCTAGTCATATGGATCTCTATATTGGGATACAGTAAAAAACATATATGTTTATATGCACATACATATACACCTGTACACATTTACTTATTACTTTCAGTTCTAGGTATGATGCCATTGTTCTCACTCCTTTAACTTAATGTGTGCAAGATTGGTCAGTGTTGGTAGTAAAAAGCTGGTGGTAAAAAGATAAGTACGATAGGGATCCTGACCTTAGAAAGATTCTAAGTAAAGTATGTATGCTGATCAAAAGGTAAGCTGTGGCTTACAAGTATTTTCACTTTGAATATTTGGAAAATACTATTCAGGATCTAAAAATTATGGCCAGGTTGTTCTGAAAAATCCCCCAGTTCTGACTCTATATGGCCATGCTCTGGGTATGAATTTGTGTTAGAAGAAAGACAAAATCTCTGCTCTCAAGGTACTCACAAGCCAATATGCTACACTTTTTCACTTTGTATAGATTCAAAATCATGAGGTTACTAAGGTAGAGAAGTAATTTTTATTCTTATCTGCCTCTGCTGAATCTCACTGGTTTGATTTATTTTTCTCTTTCTTAATTTCTCAGAGTTAGAATACCAGTGTATCCAGGAGCTTAACATAATAAGGAAGTAGACCATCTTTATTGGGGTTGGGGGTAAAGTGCTCATAGGCAATCACTCTACGAAAGGGATACCAAGTGGAAGGTTCTTGCTTCTGTTGAAGTCTGTGTAATAATGGCTTCCTCTAGCCAGTGAACTGTACTAATCTTTGATACCATTGCATATCTGGTATGCCTTTTGATGTAGGGATATCAAATTAAACTTGAACTTTATTTTGACATACTGTGATTCTTTCTTTCTTCCTTCTTCCCTCCCTCCTTCTCTCTCTCTCTCTCTCTCTTTCTTTCATGTTTTTTTTTTTTTTTTTCCTGTTTTTTGGCTAAGCAATGACCAAATGGATGGAGGGTTCATGGTAATATTTCATGGGATCTGGAGATTTCAATACACTAAACATGAACAATAGCAGAGTGTCCTTGATCATTATTATTAAAAACTCAGGATTACTGTGTAAGGTCAAAGATGCCAGTTCTTTACAAATTAATATATGGGCTTGATGTAATTCTCCTCTAAAATCTCAATATGAGTATCTGAACCTTGACAAAAATCATACTAAAATTCACCTAGAAGAAGGAAAAAGCAAGAAACACTAAGAAAATATTGACAAAAAAAGTAATGGATAGAAGAAGGCTTGCCCCATGAACTATTAAAAGGTACATTAATTCAATGGTTAAAAACTGTAAGTCAGTCAATCTAATTTATGTATAGCTATGTGAAATTTTAATAAACATGTATTTGGATATAATATTCAAATAACTATCTATCTACCTATCCACTACCTAAATCCTAATTCTAATAATCAAATTTATCTCTATTCATCTATTTATACTTTATGTATATTTGGAAAATTTACCGAAAAATATGCAGGGACCATATAAAACAATCTAAGAATTTTATTGGGTGGTATAAAACATTATTAAATTTCATTATTAAATTATGTCCCTATGTGGGAAAAGCCTTGTAGGACAATATAAATTTTTTTTATGCACCTTGTAGCATACTGCTTAGCACATAAGTATTCAATGAATGTTTCCTAAATCAATGAATATAAAAAAGCTTGTGGCATTTTGTAATCAGTTATTAAAAGCCTAGATCAGCATAAGATATAATCTAAATCAGTATTAATTTATAGCAAGTAATTGTCACTATAATTGGGGAAGTCATTTTATCTTAGTTACTTGGTAAGAATATTTTTAGAGGAGGTAGGGAAATATGGATGAGGAAAAACCTTGATGTTTGCAATATTATGTTGGTGAATGAGTAGGAAAAAAAAATCTATCAGAAAATAATAGCTTGGGAACAGATAAGGGATCATCTATGTTCAGACCCTGGATTAGATACTTTTATATATTCTCATTGTAGGGAGGGCAATGTCAGGTAGGAATGACCTGGCATATCAGGCATTATTTTCAAAGCAATAGGAAATTGAGAAGAAATGCAGCTTTCTAAGAGAGAGAGAAACCTATCTTGAGATTTAATGACTGTTCCCCCTGATATATGATTCATCAAAGTCTTTTCCAATATAATTACTCATGAATATGGGAAGTCAACTGCGATTTATTCCCAGGAATCAATTAGTGCTTTTCTTGCTAGATTGATCCCTAATGGGTTTCTGATCACTATGCCTGGATTTGGACCAGTGATGCAGAGTGCATTCATTATTCATTCACGTATTCCTTCAATAAATATTTATGAAATCCCTACTAAGTGGCATAATAGTGCTAGGTGCTACAGGAAACAAGACCTGGTTTCAGGAAACAAGATATAATAGGAAACAAGACCTGGTTTCACTCACTCAAGAAGAGAGAATGGGAAGTATTGGGGGACACATTTTGGTGTGTTCAAAGAATGGTATAAGCTATAGGATAGCTGGAGAAGTTGTGTGTAGATCAAAAACATGTGAATACTACATAAAATAGAAGTCTTGATAAGGACTTGAGACTGACTCCTAAGAAAAACATGGCACCATTAGAGGTTGTTAAGCAATGGAAGAATATGGTCATATTTTCATTTTAGAAAGACCACATTATCTACAGTGCTAAGGAGATCAGAGGCTCTTGCAGTAATTCAGACAGGAGAGAGTATAGGTTTTGTAAGGGCCTACAGGTTATATATTTTGGGATCCTCTATAAGAAAAAGAATACAAAATTTGAATACAAAATTAGATACAAGCTTCTAGAAGGGACCTTAGGACTCCTAAGTTCTCCTCTAGATTCACCTCTAGACCTAGAGAAGTGATTTTGGTGGTTTGAACTATGGTGGTGTTAGTGGAGATGAAGAGAAATGAATGAATAAGGAAATTTGAAAGACTTGTGTTTAGATGTGCAAGACACAAAGAGGGAACGATCAAAGATGACACTTCATTTTCTGGATTCAACAGTTAATTGGGTAGATAGAGGATCTGTTCACAGAGATAGGAAACACAGAAGTAGATTTTGGTGGCAATATGATAACTTCCAGTAAGTATGATAACCCATGTCAGGTTGAAGGAATTGTGAAATATTTGGGTGTGAAGGTCAAAATAGTTAAAATTATCCTGCTTCTGATGTGGCTCAATTAATTTTGGCAACTTATGTGTTCAGCATCCTGAGGATGAATACAATGCCCCATCAACCATGGTTTTCAAAAGTAGATGTAGACTCATACCTGCATAGTAAATAGTAAAATGATCATTGCCTTACAGCACTATTGTCTAGTTCTGAAAACTAATGTGCTGGGTTATGTAGGACTCTTGCTGTTTTTCTTACCTTTAATGTGGTACCTTTTAGGATGATTTTTTTTTGGTCCCTAGCTCTACAATATTGGGACAAATCCTGCTTAGCTAGCAGGTTACCCGGAAGGCTTACAGTTCTCTGGGGATGATGAATTCTTGGTTGTATGTGTAGGGTTTCTCTAATGTAGGTCAGTGTCTGAGCTTCCTTTGATTGTTAATCCATAGTCTTGAACTGATTATGCAACCCACTGAGGACCTGCTAAATATAATGTTTTAAAGTTCAACAGCAAATTTCCTTCCCATTGTCCTGTAACTTGATAATGGCTGAACAAATTTTTCTTACACTTTTCATGAAAATAAAGAAAAATATGCTTCCAAAGAATATAAAAATTATCCTACTAGGAAACTTTTAGACAGTTATCAAATGACTTAATATAAGGGATAATAATAATAGAGACTGTTTTGCAACCTAAAATATAGCATTTTCTACTATGAGCACTGTAATTACTATTTACAGCTAGATTATAGGGAAATCTGTGGGTGTCATGGAATTCAGTTTCAGAATTATGGAAACTCTGTTTGCATAATTAAAGGGCTAGTTAGTAAATTCCCTCCTATTTTCTAACCTATTTAAGCAGATCATATATGTGCCAATATTTCTTTGCTAACTATGGTGAAGGAGACAACCAACTTTAAATCTTCTATTGCTGAATAATACCCATAATAACTGTGTATAATATATGGTTCATAATTAGTGACTATGCTGAGGTTTTTTAAGAAGTGCATTAGATATGGCATAGATACAAATTTCTGCTTCATTAAATGACTTTATAGACTATATTTTGCTGCTTTTGCATATGCAATTTTTTCCCTGTTTGATAGTGGGATTACTTTGCAGCTTCTTAATGAGAATACCTTTTTTTTTTTTTTTTACTGGAACCTTTTCTGAAGTTTTACTGAAGCTCTCAGTGACCTATTTCTAATGATTTTAGAGCTCTAAAATTTTCTCTCCCTTATAAGTAGCTTTAACTTATGTTTGATTAGTGGCTTTGGAAGTAGATTCACAATCTAATTTTAGGAAGGAAATCTTTTCTTATAGGAGAAACAAATTCAAAAATAACCTGGCACATCACAGGATGCCTATGAATTATGGAAATGGCTCACATTCCTGTTACACTTATTAGGCAAAGAGAGGGTGAACATCAGAGATGGTTCCTCTTAGTGACATTTTGTTCTCAGTTGTATTTGTGCAGGAAAATTCCTCTTTAATATCCTCCTTAATAAAGACTGAGAACTCAGATGAATAAGTTCAAGGTGGGTCTGAAAAATAATTGTAATGCAATGTAAAGTGCTCTAATTTTGTACTCCTGTGGAAGGCATAGCTGGGATGCTGGTATTGGGTGTTTGTGGAATGGGTAGGAAAGTTTGCAGGCATTTAAGTGGCCCAATAGTTAAGGAAGTTTAAAATTCTTGTTTGGAATTTGAGTAGCTATGAGTAAACATCAAGAAATATTGTGATGATTGAGTTGGGCCCTGGAAAGTGGATAGTTGGGCCCTGGAAAGTGAACAGGGTTTCAGTCACCACACAACACAGAATAAGGCTATCCGACTAAGAGCAAGAGTCAGAGGCATTCACCCATATTATCATTTTTTTTCCAGGTAGAGTCAATTTTTGTTTTAACTTCAAAGAAACACATGCATTTTATAAAACTGAAACAATTTATAAATATGTAAAGTAAAAAGCAAATATCCACTCTCTGTTCTTTGTTTTCCTCTCTGTCCCCAACCCCATTCATACTTTCCCCTGCATGTTTTTTTTTTTTTTTAAAGATTTTATTTATTTATTTGAGAGAGAGAGCACATGAGAGAGGGGAGGGTCAGAGGGAGAAGCAGACTCCCCACCGAGCAGGGAGTCCGATGCGGGACTCGATCCCGGGACTCCAGGATCATGACCTGAGCCGAAGGCAGTCGCCCAACCGACTGAGCCACCCAGGCGCCCTTTCCCCTGCATGTTTGATGTCAGTTCTCTGAAAGCTTTTCCTATGCATTTCACCATTTACATATCTGTATGTGTGTGTGTGTGATTAGCTTCCTTGTTATGTAACTTGCACCACTAAATATGCCTTATAAACCTTTCATGTTAGTACACTTCAGTCTACCCTATTTATTTTAAGAGCGACCTATCATTCTAGTATGAATATACCATAATTTATTTAACCATTACTATATATAGGCTGCTTGTAGTTTTTCACATTATAATGAACATCTATATCCATAGCCTCATTTATTCCCCTAGCATCCTGTCCCCACTACTTTCTTTCCTTCCCTCCCATATTTCTATTTTTTTTTTTTTTCAGATTTTGTTTAGTTATTTGATAGAGAGAGAGACAGCGAGAGAGGGAACATAAACAGGGGGAGTGGGGGAGGGAGAAGCAGGCTTCCCGCCGAGCAGGGAGCCCGATGTGGGACTCGATCCCAGGACCATGGGATCATGACCTGAGCCGAAGGCAGACGCCCAATGACTGAGCCACCCAGGCGCTCTCCTCCCATATTTCTAAACTATATCTTTGTACTCATGTGTGATTTCATAGGATAGACCTTGAAAGTTGGATTGCTTGGTCAATTTAAATATTGACATACAGTTTCAAATTTCTCTCGCCAAAACTGTACCAGCCTATACTTCCACCAAGAATGTGGTGGTGTTTATTTAATCATTAACCCCAGATATGTTTTTGCCTGTTTGGTTGGATAAAATGATAAATTATCTTTACATTTTTTTTTTGTTTGTTTGTTTTTCTTGTTCCTGAAATGGTGGGTTTGAACATCTTTTCACATGTTTCCTGAGCCAATGGAGTTCTTGTATTTTTTTGTTGTTCTTGATTTTTATAATAAATTGCTTTTAAAAAAATGGTTTTAGGATCTCTATTCAGTTAGGCTATTATGTTTTTGTCTGTTATATGTTCTGCAACTATTTCTTCCAAGAGTACCACTTATTTTTTAAAATTTGTCTTTTGTGATAGAAAAATTTTGAATTTTGATGTAGTCAAATCTGTCATTATTTGTGTGTGTGTGTGTGTGTGGTTTCTGCATTATGTCTCTTGCCTAAGAAGGACTTTGCTAGATCAAGACTGTGAAGATATTCTTTTAAAATCTCTGTTGGGGGCGCCTGGGTGGCTCAGTCGGTTAAGCGACTGCCTTCGGCTCAGGTCATGATCCTGGAGTCCCGGGATCGAGTCCCACATCGGGCTCCCTGCTCAGCGGGGGGTCTGCTTCTCCCTCTGACCCTCTCCCCTCTCGTGCTCTCTGTCTCTCATTCTCTCTCTCAAATAAATAAATAAAATCTTTTTTAAAAAAAAAAATCTCTGTTGGTACTCTCATAGGTTTTTTACATTAGATTTTTACTACTTATCTATGTCCAGATACAAGGGTCTTCCAAGGTGTTTGAGGTCTTCCCTGCACATAAGCATCATAGAAGATTCAGGTACTAGATACATGGTCTGCTCCAAGACTCAGGAAGGATTCTAACTGCTCAGGAGCTCAGGATAGGAGGTGAAGACTTGAAGCTTCTATCTCATTGGTCTAGGACATTTCTTTTTTTTTTCTTTTAAAGTTCTTCTTCTTTTTTTTTTTTTTTAAGATTTTATTTATTTATTTGCCACAGAGAGAGAAAGAGCACAAGCAGGCGGAGCAGCAGGCAGAGGGAGAAGCAGGCTCCCTGCTGAGCAAGGAGCCCGAAGTGGGGCTCTTTCCCAGGACCCTGGGATCATGATCTGAACCAAAGGCAGCCACTTAACCGACTGAGCCACCCAGGCATCCCTGGTCTAGGACATTTCTATCTCCCCCCAACTCTTTATCATATTGAATTATTTTTCATTATTAAATATTTAGCTCTGATATATACCTCTTACAAAAAGTTTTTATTTTAAAAGTTCTTTCCTCATTTGCATTCTGGGTCTTCAATGTGCCCGTAAATCCCTGCGTTAGTGGCATCATCATCATCGTCATCATCATCCGATCCTATTAGTTATTTAAATTACTATATGCCAGGAATTTTGCTAAATAATTGATATAGATTATCTCAATTATTTCAGTGAAATAGCTGATACAATTATAACTATTCCTAATTTAGAGATGCAGGTAGTATACTGTCTAGAATCTTTTTAACTTGTCTGCCTCTCTAAACTGTGAGTTCATTGAGGGCTTAGACAGTGTCTTTTATCTTGTATCGCTGTATCCCTGGCACTAAGAGTAGTGACCAGTACAGGTAACCATACCCCAAATATCTGAATGAATGCTGGTTGAATCTATGTTGATTTACTTTCAAGATGTGGTCTGATATGATCTTTTAAAAATAAAGTGGCACTTTGATTCTTATGGTACAAAGCCAGTACATTTCTGGAACAAGAAGTTATTTTATTAAATTCACTAAAATATTTGTCAAATTAAAATAAAATCCCCCTTAGGTTTTAGTTCTCTTTTCTGTATGTGTGTTTAATTCAAATTGGATGAAAGAAAGAGAATCCTAGATTTCTGCTATTGAAGAAAATGCGATAGAAGACTTCTTGGCAAAATAGTCACAGTTTTTCAACTTGCAAATTAAATTATAGTGTAGATTTGCTATCTTGCCCCCATTAACTTCTTGCCCTTTTTGGCATTCTGAGCCCCTGGAGATCAGATTTCCTCTGGCCCGTATAACAGGCTATTGATCACCCCTTCTGCCTTACCACCCTTGCTTCTCAGTACAAATTGGTCAGTGTCAATTGGAGGGGGAAGATAATTAATTTGCACTCACGTTAAAATTAGATGCATTCTGAAAGAAGGCAATCACCTGAGCTTGGATCCCTAGCTCTACCAATTTTAGGATGTGAATCCTGAGCTAACGTTCTAAAGTACTAGAAGGGTAGGTAAATATATTTTTTTGCACATCTGTGCCTACTTGGGTAAAAGATTGGAAGGTACCCTAAAACAAATTCTAATGGTAATCTTTCTAATGTTTTACAGTTTTTTTTTTTTAAAGATTTTATTTATTTATTTGAGAGAGAGAGAGAGAGAGAGCACATGAGAGGGGGGAGGGTCAGAGGGAGAAGCAGACTCCCCACCGAGCAGGGAGCCCGATGCGGGACTCGATCCAGGGACTCCAGGATCATGACCTGAGCCGAAGGCAGTCGCTTAACCAACTGAGCCACCCAGGCGCCCAAATGTTTTACAGTTTTAATCACATTGTGTCTCAAAGTTGAAATTATATACTCTTAAAATATTGGAAATTTCTTCAAAACCATGGAAATTGTGCATGAGATGTGAGATGACTGGACACCATAATAAGTCTTTCCTCTTATGACTATATGTTCTTTTCTTTTCAATATCTAAATGTATATATTATGTTCATATGTCACTTTCTTTCTTATAATCTTGAGAACATCACTACTTTAGAATCGAAGATGTCATTATGAGATAAAGTGCAAGTCATGAAACTACTCATAATATGCTTATGAACAAGTGTTTTTCTCTACTACTAATAGTTCTACTTTCATGCTAAATAATGTATTTGAGGCACTGAGTCAGTAATCTTCCTAAGCAGAGTGACAGGAACCTCCAAGAGATAGGCAAGGCCATTCTACTTCTCTACTGGTCTTCCAGAATGCTTGTCACTTAACATAATTCAGATAAATTAGCATGCAATAAAGCTTGTGAGGGAAGTGATATTCATTCCCTGCACTGGAGAGAAGTGAATAGTTATAATTTTTCCAGTCAGTTTACTTAATTCATTCTGATTGCATCAGTGAAAACATTTTTTTATTATGTTATGTTAATCACCATACATTACATCATTAGTTTTTGATGTAGTGTTCCATGATTCATTGTTTGCGTATAACACCCAGTGCTCCATGCAGAACGTGCCCTCTTTAATACCCATCACCAGGCTAACCCATCCCCCCACCCCCTCCCCTCTAGAACCCTCAGTTTGTTTCTCAGAGTCCATAGTCTGTCCTGGTTCGTCTCCCCCTCCGATTGCCCCCCCTTCATTTTTCCCTTTCTGCTATCTTCTTCTTTTCTTTCTTTTTCTTTTTTTAATATATAATGTATTATTTGTTTCAGAGGTACAGATCTGTGATTCAACAGTCTTACACAATTCACAGCGCTCACCATAGCACATGCCCTCCCCAATGTCTATCACCCAGCCACCTCCCATCCCCACCACTCCAGCAACCCTCAGTTTGTTTCCTAAGATTAAGAATCCCTCATATCCATGAGGTCATATGATACATGTATTTCTCTGATTGACTTATTTCGCTCAGCATAACATCATCCAGTTCCAGCCATGTCGTTGCAAATGGCAAGATTTCATTCCTTTTGATGGCTGTGTAATATTCCATTGTGTATATATGTATATATATATATCACATTATCTTTATCCATTCATCTGTCAATGGACATCTTGGTTCTTTCCACAGTTTGACTATTGTGGACATTGCCTCTGTAAACATCGGGGTGCACGTACCCCTTCGGATCCCTACATTTGTATCTTTGGGGTAAGATACTCCAAAAATACCCAGTAATGCAATTGCTGGATTGTATGGTAGCTCTATTTTCAACTTTTTGAGGAACCTCCATACTGTTTTCCAGAGTGGCTGCACCAGCTTGCATTCCCACCAACAGTGTAAGAGGGTTCCCTTTCTCCGCATCCCTGCCAACATCTGTCATTTCCTGACTTGTTGATTTTAGTCATTCTGACTGGTATGAGGTGATATCTCATTGAGATTTTGATTTGGATTTCCCTGATGCTGAGCAATGTTGAACACTTTTTCATGTGTCTGTTGGCCATTTGGATGTCTTCTTTGGAAATCTCTAAAGAACTTATTAAACTCAACACCCAAAGAACAAATGATCCAATCAAGAAATGGGCAAAAGACATGAACAGACATTTTTCCAGTGAAAACATTTTTAAAGGTTAATGGATGTAGCATTCCCCAGAACTCAGTAACAATCCCCCAAATATTAAGCATGTGGTGAATCCCTAATGTTTAAAATACTCCCTGAGACTGATATGGGGGAGAATTTGGGCTCATTATTGAAAAGCAGTAACTTGTGCATCAGGAGTCCTCTAGTGTTTTGGTCTTGTATCTGAGTTATGTTTATCTCAGCAAATTCTTGGTCAAATGACCTTTCTGTTTCTCAGCTAACATGAATAGCAAGGGTATAGTATTGGTCAGTCCTTTCAGAAGAGAAGAAAATGCAATGGATAGAAGAATTTGTCTTAGATGGGTGGCTTACTAGTTTAGAGTAAAAGATATGTCACAAGCAATTCTATAACTTTTCCATTGCTGACACTCATAGATTACTTAAAAGGTGCTCGAAAAAACATAATTGTAAACATGAAACAACTTGTATTAAGATCTGAATCAGTTAGGGTGACCTTCAGGAATCAATTACTTTAGGTCAGATTTCTCCCTAGATATGATTAAAAAATCTGCATATAATGGGCAAATTCAATCACTGATACAGATTTTTTTAATTATATAAGTCAATTCAATAAATAGTCATTGAGCACTTGCTGTGTGCCAGACACTTTGAGGGTAATTGGAATAAAGAAAACTTGGTGCCTGACCTTAGGCATTATTATTCAAGTACCAAGCTGGATAAATCTTACTTGGAGAAGAGAATTCTAGATAAGCCTTTTTTTTTTTTTTTTTAAATAAGAGATTCAGGGACAGAAGGAAGCTTATGAAGAGACTGTTGTTGGCCTTATGGCTGCCAAAAAGGAGAAAAGTAAGTAGAGATTTTGTTCAATGCTCTTATGATAGATGAGTTGGGTTTGAGTATGCTAACATTATATGAAGTTAGGCTCTCTGAGAAATACTGGATGGCCTATTCTGATCAATTTAATAAGTAGCAGTGTTATAAAGAGGTCCTTTGGCTTGATGTGATGGTTTCATCTTCTTTGAACCATTGTCATCTTTTCTGTGGGGACAGCATAGTCTGGCAGTGATAGGATACAGCATACTAAATCCTGTCATTGTGCCAAAATGTGGAGGTAAACAAAATGCTTGTTTCAAAACTCAGATGGGAAGATGTTTGCTTTCATAGTTTCCCAGGAAGTCAACTGATAATCTGAAACTACTGAATTTTGGTAGCTATTCTTTGAGTTGGGGTTTTCATGATGCTATAAATAAACACATTAAACAATATGAAGCATCTCTAACCATTTGAATGCTAAAATGAGAAAGGTCAACATGTTCATCTTATCCTTCAGACTCTACTGATATAAGTTGATAGAAAGTCCTTCTCAAAGCTGCCTTCATGCAGTTTATTCATATTGATCAGTTCTTTGGCTAGCAATGTGTTAAAATGACAATCCTAGAAGGCTGGAACTCAAGAAAAAAAAAAAGAATGTAAATCCAACAAATTTTATGTAGAATTTTAAACTATAGAAGAACTGTTGATTTCTTGGATAAAAGGGAGATGCATTTTTAAATATCATGATCTGTAGAAATTTGTGAGTTTATGAACCCACTATGAAATGTATTAAGTGAATATTTATTTATACATTTACATATATATATCTCTGATTTTGTAATTTCTCTCTTTATCTGAAGCAGTAGACAGAGTGTCTGGCCCATGGGAGTGCTCAGTAAATGTTGAATGATTAGATGAACAAATGAAGAAATGAAGGAATGAATGAAGCCCTGTTTGATTTAAGCTTCTCTGAATTCCATATATAAATAAGATTAGTCTTTTCCTGCAAGAGGAAAGACCAATGAACACACTAATTAACTGAAGTTCTCTTCGTTTGCCAACTTTTTAATTAATTGAAGTCAGCATGATTCCTTGTCCCCCCAGTACCTTGAATAATCACTGCCATATAATAGTGCCAATTACTTGTATGAGTGAATGATTAGTGAGACTAGACATTTTACCATTTCCATTCACTACACTCTTCATCCCCCCTTATCATCTATATTAAAGTCTCTCATTTTCTTTCTTTTTTTTTTAAAGATTTTATTTATTTATTTGAGAGAGAGAGAATGAGAGAGAGAGCACATGAGAGTGGGGAGGGTCAGAGGGAGAAGCAGACTCCCCGCCGAGCAGGGAGCCCGATGTGGGACTCAATCCAGGTACTCCAGGATCATGACCTGGAGCCGAAGGCAGTCGCTTAACCAACTGAGCCACCCAGGCGCCCAAAGTCTCTCATTTTCTATGAAGCATGTTTCATCTGGTCCTTTAACTCACAGTGGTTCTCGTTGTTTGAACTTTGGTGCATACCATCTTTACCTTTTTTTAATTGACATCTAGAAATGATAGTAATTTACCTTTATCTGCTTCTGGGAATTTATTGTGAAGGCAGATTAAAAAATATTGGGCAAACTCTTTTGGAAGATGCTTATTGCATTGCTGTTTTTAAGAGTGAAACAGCTGTATCCTGCTTTCCCAGTTTTTGAGAGTACAAAGTAAGGTTCAATTTTCTTTGAACATTCACATCCAATGAGTCTGAGCTGCTATCCTGCTTTCTCTTCCTGTAGTTCTTCTCCCAAGTTAATTAAGTTCAATAATATCCAGGGATATTTATTTAGTCCAAAGAATTTGTTATTATAACTTCACTGAAAAAGATCTTTAAAAAAATCTATTCACCTCATCAAAGGACCTGTTCTCTGTGGCTGATACTGCTGTTACTGTGATATGGAGTTACTTCTGAAAATATGGAGTCCAAAATCAGGGTTTGAACACCGCTGGAATCACTACAGCAGACAAGGAGCCCAGCTGAGGCTGATTTGGCAATTGTTTCTTTGTGTGCAGACAGAGAAGACACTTTCCTCTCAGGTGATGTTATAAGTATGTTTACTCCACACCAAAGTATACATTGACCTCCAGATGTTACAGTTCTTAGTGACCAGCTCATTCAGTGCTGTATACACCCAGCTATCATTCTCAAGGCATATCATAGTGACTCTGTCAAGGATGGTTTTTCAGTATCATTCAAATGCTGCCAAACCAGCCCTTCCTTACAACATTCTGGAGCTTCAGGTTGGGCCCATTGACCAGTCCAGAGTATTTTTTTCCTGGGGGTTTTCTGTTAGGGCACCTACACTTTGTCGTGATCTGGCTTTAGGTAGATTCCAATAACGTTAAATATCCTTGGGGAAAGATTCTTCTTTTAGAAGGCTCGTTGGCCCTACGTAAATTTTTAGAGCATCTGGCATGGTAGAAGAGGAGTACAGGCTAATTCCACCAATTACTTGTATTTTAAATCCTGGACACTTACTACAATTCGAAAATCTCCTATATTCTTGGGTGATATGCTTACTGTTTATATTATAAACTGAAGTGTCATTCATTTTGCCTTCCCCAAACCAAGGTTCTCCCTAAGATAACTGATGTCTTCACTGAGAAGTTGCTAGCAAATTTTACAGGATATTTTCCTCTCTTAACAATTATAGTCTGCCTCACTGGGCTAATTGCTACACTACCCTATAAAACGAAAATAATTCAAAGGTCCAAAAATAGAATAATGAATAGAGTGGTCAGTATACTTATTCAACTGGATGTTATGTAGGCTTTAAAATCGAGATTATAAAGACTATAAAATGATATTAAATATACTTATGAGTTATTAAATGACAAAAGTAGAGGCAGGTTCCAGATTTGTACATATGCTTCTATTAAATATATATTATATACTTGGGGACTTGGGGATGATATATATATATATATATATATATGTAACCACTTTGCCATACCCTTAATTTTTGGAAGGGCATGCAGTCCATTACTGGAAAGTCTTAAGGGATGGAATGCACATAAGTGGCCAGAGAATGGTGTAATCTAGTTCTTTTCCTTTTGCCTCAAGTCATTTTTAGGTCCATATGAGTCCATTTGGATGGAGGTCAAGGGGTGTCTTCTGTCGGGGCTGCTCTCTTCTCACCTTCCTTTAGTGTCCCTGTGTCTTCACCCTTTGGTTGTTCCCTCAGGGTTAGGCTTCTCTTTCCTCTTGGCCCTCAGATTCCATTCAGTTTTTTTTTCCTGAAAGTCAGTGTTGTGTGTTTGTGTGTAAATGACACAGCTCGGTCCTGCCCTTCAAGACAAACAAGCTTTTCAAATACTAAGACGAAGAGGCCCTCAAGATGTAATTGTTCTTTTTGTCTCTTCTTCTCCTTCGATTTTGCTAACATGATAAGGATCCCACATTGATATGACCACTTGATTTTCTCCAAAAATGAGTGAGGCAAGAAGGAAACTCTACTTTCCTACATTTAGGGGAATAGGAGCAGAAAGGAATCTTACCACCACAATTTTTACAGTGCTTTTATTAGAGTGGCATATTGCATTTAGTTTCTCTCCTTTTTTCTAATCTCCGAAGTGTATATAATGGCCTGTAATACTTCAACAATAAAGAAAAATATATAATGGGAAGTTATGAAAACTTAGTGGATGAAGAGACTTCTTATCTTATTAATTAGGAAGTTGAATTCCAGATTAGGTAAATGAGGTGTCCAAGAACAACCAGTGAGTGGTAGGACCAGGACTAACACCAGGGAGGACACATGTTCCTGTAACAGGTAGGCAAGTATTGAAGACAAAGCTAAATTCTTAAGATGGCCTTAACATTTTCTAGCTGCCTTACATAGGGAAGTCTTTCCCCCTTTTTGAACCTCAGTTTTCACATTTATAAAATGGAAGCAACTGGGGGCGCCTGGGTGGCTCAGTCATTAAGTGTCGTCTGCCTTCGGCTCAGGTCATGGTCCCAGGGTCCTGGGATCGAGCCCCACATCAGGCTCCCTGCTCTGCGAAAGCCTGCTTGTCCCTCTCTCTCTCCCCCTGCTTGTGTTCCCTCTCTCGCTGTGTCTCTCTCTGTCAAATAAATAAATAAAGTCTTTAAAAAAAATGGAGACAACTGGTTGGATTATGATTTCCATGTGCTTTACATATGATAGTCCATGTTAAGTATGTGACCCAGATACTGTCACATAATGGGTAATCAATAAATATTATTTCCCTTCCTTTCCAGTTGTTCTGATGCTTGGTGCAGAGCCTTACCAGTATACCAGCCAGCAGCTTCTCTTGAGTTACTATATTATATTCTATTATACATATATACAATGCCTTGTGTTATAGCTGAATTGTGTCCCTGCTACCCCCTCCCCAGGCCCCCAGATTCATTTATTTAGGTCCCGACCCCTAGCACCTCAGAATGTGACTGTATTTGGAGATAGGGTTTTTAAAGAGGTAATTAAGTTAAAACAGGGCCTTTAGGGTGGGCTTTAATCCATCTGACTGGTGTATTAATGGGAAGAGATTTGGACACATGGAAAGACACCAGGGATATGTGCACATAGACAAAGGATGTTGTGGGAACACAGTGAGAAGGTGGCCATCTCTCAAGGAGAGAGTCTTCAGGAAAACCCAACCTGCTGACACTTTGATCTTGGACTTCTAGCTTCCAGAATTGTGAGAAAATAAATTTCTGTTGTTTAAGCCATCCAGTTTGTGGTATTTTGATATGGCAGCTCTAGCAAAGTGATAACACCTTCCATCTTTACACAGAAGCTAAGCTGCTTGAGGGAAAATCATAGCAGATGCTTTGTAATCATAACATATGGTCAATAATTTCTTGATGAATACTATGATTTTTATTAAGGATAAAAACTTTGTTTTATATTTCTTTTACGTCTCCTGTGGAGCCCTAGCTATTAAGGTTACTGACAACTATAATGTGATAATGAGGATTATATATGATCTTTTTTTTCTTTTGCAAATAGCAACTAGAACTGTCCTTTTTATGAAGTCATAGGAGTAAATGCAATTAAAGTTGAAAAGATTATTCCTCATTGCCTGTCTAGACATAGAACAAGAGAATTAAATCTTCAAATGTAATTTCAGAAATTAAGATTAATGGCCAGGAGTATATGATTCCCTCGTATGCTGATGACCTCATGTTGTCTGAGACTAAATGTGGGGGCTTCTCACTATCTTTGTATTAATGAATATGATTGAGTTATTTTCAATATAGTCTGGATATAACATTAACTCATCTGTGTTGGAAGTTTGCCTTGTATTTTTCAGAAGATCAAAAACAGTCAATCAAGAGAGAGAAAGTTAAAGGATTTTTTACTGAGTTTTAAAAATTACAATTGATTTTCATTTTCTGGGTTATGGGAAATGTGGGAGAAAATGAGTTATCTTAATTAATTTATGGAAGGGACATCAGAGATAGTTTTTTGTTTTTTTTTTTTTTTTTTTTTTTTTGCAGGGTTTTCAATGTTTGCCAAGTCTAAGAGCTCAAAGGAGAATTTCGTGATAAATGGGAAAAGCTCTGAAGAGTAAGATAGCAAATTTAGTACTGGGAAAAATGCAGAAAATAGTGTTTAAGGAAGTAGGCCTACTTCTTTTTGAGCCAGCATGGTCTTTGCATGTCCCCTCTCACATCCATGTACACATACATGGATACACACAAGGAATATTTTTCTAATGTCTTGCCATTACAATAACTGGCTGAATAATCTTTAGGTGTCAATTAAAACTTCTAGTCCTCGTTCACATCTGTAAATAAAAGATGTTAAAGTAGATCGTCTAGATATACTCTAGCATGCCTTCTAACTGTAGCATTCTATGATTCTGTTGCATCTGGAGATGTGACCAAAAAAGGAGGGGATGAATGTGATGTCACTTAGGGAGGCCATGCATTATATTGATTCTGCTAGTTGCTTCAACATGATCTCTGCAGAGGGGCAGAGAGCCCTAACACCAAGCCTTATGCTTCAAGATGACTGGAGTGCTGTTTAGTTCTGCATCTTCAGAGCCAGAGAAATGCCTGCAACACAGAAGACAGTCAACATACTTGTTGGATGAAGGAATGGATTAATGTTTCCAGTGCTGTTTTGGATCTATAGGATTTCTTATGTTGTCATGTGCCCATATTTTTCAGAGTCATGTTGACATATGTCTACTCAATTATTAGACATAATTAGAGGATTAGAGGATTTGAGAAACATAATCACGTGTTGCTGCTAAACTGAACAAAAAGCTCTGAAACAGCCTCAATATTTTAAAGAATACTTTGGGTTTTTTTCCCCACATACAAAAACAATAAACTTTGTTTTATTCTTTCTTTGCATCCCTTCCTTTTGTTTTGTTTTTATCACAATCTACTGTCATTAGGGAAAAGGTTTCTGAACATAAACTCCATGAGGGCAGGGGTGCTGTATGTCTTCTTCATGCACCCAGCAATCATGACAGGTAGAGCTCTTTATTAAACGAATATACGAATGTTGAAATGTATAACCACAGAAAGGTCAAATGATATTTGGCTCACTTTTCATTAGTAGTGGGGAAAGATAGCCTGGAGAGAAGGGATGTATGTATGTATTTGTATTTATAACACATCAAGAGAAATATACGGATACTTTTGTTTTGATAAAAAATAAAAGCTCCGTCTGGTGATTTTCATGGTCAAGTTCAAGGGAAGATGCTTATGAGTGAAAAAAGACAAAGCAAAAAATGTTTAAATTTATAGCCATCTTTTTGAAAAGGCTGGCTGATTTATTTATTTATTTATTTATTTTTATTATTATTATTTTTTTAATTATTTATTTGAGAGAGAGAGAATGAGAGAGAGCGAGTACATGAGAGGGGGGAGGGTCAGAGGGAGAAGCAGACTCCCCGCCGAGCAGGGAGCCCGATGCGGGACTCGATCCCGGGACTCCAGGATCATGACCTGAGCCGAAGGCAGTCGCTTAACCAACTGAGCCACCCAGGCACCCATGGCTGGCTGATTTAAAAAGAATTTTTGAAATATTAGCCATGTGGCAAGAACTAATTAGAGACAACAAAATTACCTTGAAGTATGGTGTGCTTCCAGTGCAACTCTTCTAGCAGGTAGCTTAGCACTGCTCTTCTCTCCCAGGTCATTATCACAGTTCTCTGTGTGTCTGAGTTTGGTGCATACTTTCTGTGACTGAGGAGCCTGAGGTTGCTGAAAAGCTATCGAAGAACAATCATCAGAATGAGATCCAGCGCAACAATCTGACTCAATAGGGATAAAGAGGATATCAGCTGCCTAATGAAGCTCTCTTTCTCTGGCCCCTGCCATCGTGAAAAGTGGAGGCTACAGTATTTCATTATGAATCTGTGTGTTTCTCTTCTCACCCTTCCTTGGTTTGAGAATCAAAGGCCATTTCTGTCAGATCTGACCCTCGGAGTTATCTTCACTCATGCCTTCGACTATCACCTCTATGCAGATATCTCCCCAGTTCGATACTTCAATTCACATCTCTCTCAACCCTTGCTGCAATCTTGCACCCTAACAAAACCATTTTCATTCTTTTAATTTTGCCCATTTTGACCTTATAGTTGAATATTTTCAGAGAGTCAAAGTCACAGACAATATGTCATTCTATTTTTTTTCCTCAGAAATCAAATCATTAAAACTTATGAACTGGACTTTTACAGTTTTATTCTTAACAAATATGTTGTAGGGGACTGAAGCACTTTTTTGGGGGGCAGGGAAGTAGGGAGTATAGAGCCATTCACTGGCTTCCTTTTTTATTTCCTGAATAAAAGCACTGAGTAAGTGTGACATGTACATCACTTTAATGTTGAACTGTGTAGTAAAATTTAAGAGATTTATGTTCTCCTCAAATTTGACTCTGAAAATAACTTGTACTAATATCAGGAACTTTACATCCTTATCTTTGTAATTACATGGTTCCCGCAAATTTAACACATAGAAGTAGTTGCAATTGAAAAAAAAATATTTAAAGAACGCAGAAGAGTAGCTCTTTTTAAGACTGTTCAGTTATACATTTAGTTTATATTCAAAAGCATGTTTTTGATCAAGTATATCTAGGCACTATTTATATATCTCAGAATATATTAAATATATATGTCTCAGAAATTCTTAAATTTTATAAACTACAACTTAGTCAACATGAGATATGTCCCTGACTTAACCAAATCCCAGATTTGAAAAAAGTTTCAGCTATCCATCTTTGATACATAAGGTTTGAATGATACATGGTCCGTGGTGCTGAAACTTTACTTCTGCAGGGAATAATGTCTTTCTGAAGAGGTCTTTCTCATTTACAAGGTACTTATCTCCACCACAACTACCAATCCTCCATTAACCTCATAGTAACACAGGCAAAGGGAGGCCATGAGTTTGCTTTTCTGGCCTTACATATTCCAGAAATGCATTTCCTTTCCTATAGCCATGTAAAGAACATCATCTCCATCTCTATACTGAAAGCATTCAAGACTGTGTTTATCTTTGTCTAATTGTAGGGTTCCTCTCTACTTCATTATCATTGGTTACATGTTCTATTTCTTTATAGAGTATGTCACTCTGGAGCCTCTCCATGAAGGATTTGCATTGCCTCTAAGTTGAATGAGTCCCTCTTGCCACCTAGTTTGACCCTAGTAACCACAAGAAATGTATAAAATTTGCCTGTGGTTTAGCTGAACAACTTACAGACTTTAGCCATAAAGTATATCTTTTTAAAGTATTATATTTTGAACACCTTTATTTTTTTAAAGATTTTATTTATTTATTTATTTGAGAGAGACAGAGCACAAGCAGGGAGAGCAGCAGGCAGAAGGAGAGGGGAAAGAAGACTCCCTGCGGAGCAGGGAGCCTGATGCGGGGCTTGATCCAGACCCTGAGATCATGACCTGAGCCGAAGGCAGATGTTTAACCGGCTGAGCCACCCAGGAGCCCGAAAGTATTATATTATGAAACAAAAGTCACTAAAATGTATTAAACTGACTTTGGAGTAATTTCATGAAAATGTTTGACAAGAATGTTTGGCAGCATATCCAGTGAGAGACCACAGTAAAGAATTCCTCCACATCGCTTTCTTGGGAACTTTAGATTTTCTCTCTTGTGCTATATTTAGATGTGTGGCATGTCTAATTTTCTGCTTCTGTGCCTCACTGTGCTTCTAGAGCTTATTGTAATCCAGCTAAAGTGTCAGGTCAAAGTGTGAAGAAAACCTGAGTAAGCCAGTATGTACAGTCTGAGGACCCTCCGTGCTGGACCCCTCTTGTCCTGCTTTTCACCCTAGCATTCCTGACATTGTAAAAGAAGTCCATAAAAGATAAAGTAGTTCTAAAAAGTTAACTCAAAGTATTTCATTAATTCAGCAAGATTTGAAGTGGCTGGGATGTTGGTGATGTAACCACATTGATCAGATGGTAACAGCTGCCAATTAAATTTAAATAAATTTGATTCAATTCAAGTCAGGCCAATTCAATTCAATTAAACTCGTTTCAACACACATCTACTGAGCACCTGTCAGCCACCTACCGCATTAGGTTCTGAGTGTGCAGGGATGGATAAAATACATTCACTGTGTACAATCTAACAATGAGAGCAAACATAAAAACAAAATAAACTGCAATGTTGTTCAGTAACTAGAATAATGGAATCATATGCACAATGTTGAAATAACCAGAGTAGGAGGTAATTAATTTTGAGATGGGAGCTATAGTGAAGGAATCTCAACAATGCTTCCTGCGAGGAATGATACATAAGCAGCATTTTGGAAGATGACCAAGAGTATGTTAAGTGTCAGGGTGGGTCAAGTTTAGACAGAGGGAAGACTGTTGGATACCCTACTCTAACCACTATGATCTTGGATAGGCTCTTATGCCTACAGTACTGATCTTGGCTGTTTTCACCTACTTTTTCACCTCAGCTATTTTTTTTATAAGATTAATATTTTGCTGCAGTTGTATTAAAAACAAATGCATAAACCAAGAGATAAATGGCTTTGACCTGGGATGCTATGCTGCAGCATGAACAACATCTTCTGTATTTGTGAAATGTGGTGAACTTAGTTTTAGCATCATTCAAAAAGAGAGCAATGAAACCAGTGGGAAATAGTAAAAATGCAAAATAAGTATGAATCAAGAGACTTGAGTTTAATTCCTCATTCTGACACCAAGAAGCTTTTGATTTGGGTTAAGTTTTAAATCCTCTCAGGGTCTAAATTTTCTCATGTGTAAACTGAGGGGTTAACTAGGAAACTCTATGGTCTCCTTTAGATTTTAAAGCATTCTCTGGAGGCGCCTGGGTGGCTCAGTCGTTAAGTGTCTGCCTTTGGCTCAGGTCATGATCCCAGGGTCCTGGGATCAAGCCCCGCATCAGGCTCTCTGCTCCGCGGGAAGCCTGCTTCTCCCTCTCCCACTCCCCCTGCTTGTGTTGCCTCTCTCGCTGTGTCTCTCTCTGTCAAATAAATAAAATCTTTAAAAAATAAATAAATAAAGCATTCTCTGATTCTATAGAATGGCCAGGACAGTGTACATAACCTTCAAGGTAAGCAGAGTGAATAGTAGAATGAGTGCAGTCTTTGGAGACAGCAAACCTCAGCTCGAACCCTCGCTGAATTTCGTACAAGTTGAGAGAGCTATAGAGCAAGGGCATTACTTCATTAGTAAGTCTTATTTGCAGAACTCCTGTTTTAATAGCATTGTATGAATTAATGCAGTAACATGATCAAAATACCTGCAGAGTTCCTGGCACATAGTAGGTACTTATAAAATGTCAATTTCTGTTTCCCTCTTCTTTTATTCTGATTAGCAGAAGCTAGTCAACCTCTTTTAAAGGGACCCCCAAATATTTGGGTGTTAAAGTCTAATTATTCTCTCTCCTCTATTCTATTTTATTCTTTCCTAGATTGTCTGGTCCATACCATAGCTAAGACCTGCTAGATTGAGCGAAGTGGAGAGAAGGTTTAAGACGTCATATAACTATTTGGTATTTGATGACAGTGGTTTTTTTTTTTTTTTTCTTTTTCCCCCAAAGGGAGTCATTTCACAAACTTGTGCCTTAGTGGCCGACGTCATACAGCTATTTGGTATTTGATGACAGTGGTTTTTTTTTTTTTTTTTTTCTTTTTACCCCAAAGGGAAAGTCATTTCACAAACTTATGCCTTAGTGGCCTCAGCTGCTTTTCTGTCTCTCATGACCTTTCAGTTCTGCCTAATTATTAACACTGATACCATGTAACCTGACTAGTCAGCACATTTGCTGATAAAGGGGCATTTCTTACACAATAATTCTCTTGCATTTCACTTCACAGTCACGATTTATTAGCCAGGATTTGTGGAGGGGGTCCTCATGTGAAGACTTCTGTGCTTTTATAAGGACATACTGTACTACATTTGAGGAGAGATAGTACCATAAATAATATTATAAGAGGCAGGATAGCTCAGTTGATGCAAAAATAAGCTGAGTGCAGAGTTTCTAAGATCTAATATGTATGCCCCTCCAGCTCAGTTCATCCTGGGGACTTTCTGTTTTTGTTCCATTCTTTTTTATCAAGCAGTTCAGGCCCAGTTTCACAGAAGCTTAAATCCTTTGTTTTTTTTGTGATGTGCTTTTTGAGAAGATGGGAGTAAGGGCACCTCCTCATGGAATGGGAAAGAGTCTTCCATTTCTTATTAAAAGGTATGATAACATGTGATCATTACTTTACTAAGGGGTTATTAGAAATGATGACATAGATGTCTGCTTGGTATCCTGGGGAAATCACGGACTTAAAAATCAGACAGATATAAGTTCAAAGATTCGCTTTTCACTTAATAACTGGGACTTTCCATTATAAGTTTAATTCCTCTGAGACTTGGCTTCCCCACCTATAAGATAAGACTAATAATAACTTCTGTATAGGATGTTGTGAGAGATAATTGAGATGACATATGTAAACTGCTGAACAATATCTCTTGCATAAAGTAGGTGCTTATTATATGGAAGCCACCATAAAAATAAAAAAATGAGCACAAACTAACAAGTACAAAGTGTCAGTCATTTTAGTTGTGGTTTCATTTCCCAACAAGTGAATGTCACATACATCCGGTAGGAACTAATTCTTAAATTCTTATTTACAAATGACTGGTATTTCAACTCTCAACCTTGTTTGTTGAATAGACCTAAAATAAAATAAAATAAAATAAAATAAAATAAAATAAAATAAAATAAAATAAAGCAAAGCTAGCCTTTTTTTTTTTAAGGAGAATCTATGAGATAATTTTTCCCCCAGTAAAACAGAATTTGGCAAAAGTTTTCTGGTCATTATATGAAAGGTAACTACTGAGAGAAGGCAGGAAGGTTTATGGGACATAAGTAACTATCTTCCAGCACAGTAATAGTATGTTGCAAACAAAAATAAGAAAAGCCATTATAAAACATTGAAAAGGATGTTACTTTTCAGGTCTTGGATATGTTTTCAGGAGACCGTGTTGGTGTGAGTGGCCAGCATGAATATCTGTGATTATATGAATATGCTGTGATTACCTGACTGTTAGTGAGCCTGATAATGTGACTGGCTGGGGTGGAGAGTGCCCATGTGGAAAGGTAATAAAATTGGGGGATAAAATTGCAGTCACCGAGACAATGCGTTTTTATCCTGCTGTACATTTCCCACAAAGCCAAATAACTGGTGAGATTGGTGAGATTGGTCTTGAAAAAAACAGCCAATGACTTGCTATGCTAATAACCTCAACTTCAAGCCTACAAAATTGTTATATACACTCCTTAGAAGAGTAGTCAAAGGCATTCCATGAAAAAAGGGAGACAAGCTTTCATTGTTAAATAAGTTTGGAAATGTTGAATGTTATGTCCCAACCATGGATCATCACCATATATATTAGCATATGGAAAGCTCTGAGAAGTCCTGCAGTTTAAAAAAGCTAATTAGTTAGGGAATAGTTCAGTGCTTCCCTAATTTTAACACTGGCATTGCTTATCAAAGAATTTTTTAATAAACATCCTGTTGCGTTAGTGATCTGGAAAACATACTTGGAGAAATCCTGTAATTGGCACTCAGGAAAAAAATAGAATTTCATATATGGCAATAGGAAGAAGTAAGTTGTTTCAGGGAGGCAGACATTTGCAATTTTACATCTCCTGAAATGTACTCCTTATGCTTTCTCAGTGCTGATATTTTAGTCATTTGTGACGGATGTATTGGAATCTTTTGGTTCTGGCTTATGGCTAGCTGAAATAATTTTCTTGTATGATAGCATGGAGCAAGAATCAGTTATTTCATAGTTTTATTTTGCAAATTAAGGCACCAGAGCTAGATCTTATTGTCTGATGAAATCCTTTTTGGTTTTTGTTCCACAGCTTTCAAGTCCTGATGTAGCTTTCTTTTTAACTAAAACTATTTTCTTAATTTGAGCAATTCGCCAGGTTGAAGAAAACTTGTAAGCACTGTTAGTACTTGTCAGGAGTAAATGGGACTCTAGAGAGTTCTTTGAAATAGGAAACATTTGAACAGAATATCATCTTGCTTTCAGCTGTTTGTATAGATGCAATTTCTGCAATTCTATACCTCACAGCTCTAATTCCTCTTCATCTGTGTCTCAGGCTTCCATCAATAATCCTTCTGCTCAAACACACTTGACAAGAGAGGTAGAGTAGACGCCCTTGTAATATCTTCCGAATGTCACTCAGCAGTGATGTGTAATCGGGTTCATGAATTTTAGGAAGAAAAATGTGAAACTGAATAGGGGATTCAATCCATATGAATCCACATTGGACAAGGGTAGTGTTACGAGCATTTTATAAAATTAACTTTTGATTAGACAGTGGAGATTTTGTAAAACATAAAAAAATCAGTAACTATGGGTTCCTATTGCATATAGATATATAAAATAAAACCTTCCTGTGTAATACCTTAATGTATGAGTGAATTGGCTGTTTTCTGGAGCCAAAATATATTCACCTTACACCCTGTGACTGACTTTCTTTCTTCCTTTCTTTCCTTTCCTTTCCTTTCCTTTCCTTTCCTTTCCTTTCCTTTCCTTTCCTTTCCTTTCCTTTCCTTTCCTTTCCTTCTTTCCTTCTTTCCTTCTTTCCTTTCCTTTCTCTCCTTTCCTCCATGCCTAATATGGGGCTTAAACTCACAACCCTGAGATTAAGAGTCACATGCTCTACTGACTGAGCCAGCCAGGTACCCCTAACCCTGTGAGTTCTAATACATCTTCCCAACCTAGAAACTTTACAATACAGTTATTATCTCATCTTATAACATCGGTATTGGAAAAAAGGACCTAGACTGCATGTTTTAAGTAAGATGCTGTATTCTTGCTACCTTCCTAAAATCCAGGAGAAATCTGTACTATAGCCTACAACTATTTATTATTAAAAGATTAAGGAAAAACAATGAAACACATTCTTTTTGGACAGTGAAAAATGTTAATTGTGTTGATTTCGACCTTTCTGTTTACTTGGTGAAAGCTGTTAAAAATTATCCTAATTATTTTTGAACAAAATTTTTTTTAAAGATTTCTTTATTAATTTGAGAGAGAGCGAGAGAGAGCATGAGCAGTGGGGAGAGGGAGAAGCAGACTCCCCACTGAGCCAGGAGCCCGATGCGGGATGCAATCCCAGGACCCCAGGATTGTGACCTGAGCAGATGCTTAACCGGCTGAGCCACCCAGGCATCCCTTTTTAAACAAAATGGGTGTTTAAAAATAAACATGTTCTTAAAACTATACAATATATTTTCTCTCAATTTATACAAGAGCCATATACTCTACTAACTTTTCATTATTTGTTTATGAAGTAACATTGTTACTTTTTAGGAAATATACTATCTATATGTATTTATCCTGGACTCTTTTTCCCTCAACTCTAATATGTTTGTTTCCTTTATGGTTTTAGTTACAAAAGAAAAGAATGCTGTGTATTACGCATTGTTTGGAAACAGGAATGATGAGTTTATAAAAACTTCTGTCTAAATCCAAGGAATAGAGGAGTTGAGGCATTTGACCATAGGCTACCACTCTACTTTCTCTAGGGCAAATTGCACTGTTTGAGGAATTCCTCTTAGCTCACAATTATAGCAGATAAGCATTATACAATTTCACAAGAAGATCCATATTGACTAATTAAAAGAAATTACTTCCAAAGTATTGCAAGTAATGAGGCCTGAAGGCTCATTTAACATGAACTCTACTGTGTTGAGTATGCAGTCATTCTTCTCCTTCATTCAACTCTTCAGAGATTAGAGAATTCCAACCTGTTCCAGAAGTCACTGCCTGGAGTGCAAAGGCCTACTTTGCTCTCTGTGTCCATTTAACCTTTGACCACCCCGGGAGCCTGCCAAGTGTCAGTCAGGGCTCATTGGTCACCAGTGCCTGCAGAACAGGACAGAGAAGCTCACTTCACCCAGGTCATCAGACCATCTCCAGATGGCAAAGAACTTTCTGAAGTTACGAACTAACTTGCTTGTGAGGCAAATTAGTGACCTGGGGCAGGATGCTTCATTAATGTTCCCACTCCCCTGAGCCACCAAGGTGCTTACTCTCACATTTTTTTTCTCTCCATAATATGTGTTAACAACCACTTATTCTCATAGAAATGGTCCAATCAGTTGCTTGTGGCTAATTAATAAACTACCAAAGCAGAGATGAAAATTAGATTCTATTTAGAAGGAAACAATGTTTACCTTTTTCCATGGAAATGTGTAAAAAACTTTAGAAAATTCTGTTATCATATATAAGATCTCAGAAGAGACTATGATTAAAAATAATAAAAAGGAGAAATATGAGTTTCCATCCAGATCATTATTTCACTTTTTTATCCAACAAGTGATGAGAAAAATTATGCGAACCCGTGCATTTGCCCTATGATTGTATTATATTAACCTCAGCTGACAATATCTTATATTGACTTTGGCTTACTTAAAATTCTGCCTCTTGGGTATAAACACACATCTAAAATTGACTCAGCTCGTTTCTCTCTTGCTGAGGTCACTTTACCAGTTACTCCCAACTACTGAACTTATTTCATATGTTCTTTTTTTTTTTTTCAGTATTACATTCTCAAATTGTTGGCACCTGGGGACTTCTCTGTGATGGTTTTATTACTGAATTCAAGATTTGTAGTTATAATCAGCTCTTACGGCTAATAAGATGCTAAGATGAGCTAATAGGGTTTTGCTTCTTCTTTTGCTTAATATTGATGGAATGATTCTGATTACAATGAACATTGTCCAGGCATTTGCCAGTAAAAAGGGCCCATGAAGAATAGGTTGTCTTTTTCTATAAATTACCTCAGCAGAAAAAATTGCGAGATAGTTCACTATCACTGTCGTCTTTGGATCCAGGTAGCTCATATAGAAGAAATAATGATCTTAGCAATGCCAAAGAAAGATACTTCTGAAATTTCACTACTAAAAATAATAGACACTAATAATAAAGGTATAGAATAAGTAAATATTTGAGCATCTATTTTATGTCCAATGCCTTGTGGATCATTTGTTCAGTTGTATTGCTTTTCAATAGAATACATTAGGTTATTTAGTGCCAGAGTGTGAAACCATGGAGTTTATTTTCTATAACAAATGGGAAGGCTCACTTTTCTGCTCAAACTGACTGAATAAGCTACTTCCAGCAGATATTTAAGTCCTCTGGAATTATCCTTTATTATGTATCAGGGGGACAAAAAAGAAAGGATTCAGAGAGAAAAGGTGTGAGTCATTATGTGAGTTTTTGGGAAGTGTGAATTTCTGCTGATTCTTTATTCTGGTATGAGCAGTACTTTGAAAGATTAATTTAAGGCTAAGCCTCTTTAAAAGTTCATGGTAGTAGAGGTTGGGATAGATTCCATAAATGAAACATAATTTTTGTGTAGATAAAAAATTGCCAAGATACAATTTGAAAATTATAAAAATATCAGTGTAATTTGAATTCATGGATGAATTCCATATGTTATCAAGTGCATGTTTCTTTTTATTTTCTTGGCTTATTAATTATAAGAAAAATACTCTCTAATTTCTGTTAGAAATAAACTCCTAGATTGTATACTGATGCAATTTCTACAATTAATTTGATCAAATAGATACACCAAATTAACACAATTTCAGGTACATGGAAATATTTATTTTGTTGACATTGGATGTTAAAATAGTCCCTACTCATGACTTGAATATCTAGTTTTACAAGTTTTCTATTTGGGTTAGGGGGCTATGAGGGTCAGATTCTTTTGATCTCTATAAACATAGATTAAAATCTGAAATAATTCTGGATTATTACAGTTGAAGAAACACTTTTACAGCAAGCATAGATATAATCCGGGCTTTTAAATTTTGAATGAAATATGTAGATAATTTGAGTTCTTGTTAATTTAAAATCCACTTGACGTATATACACTCTGAGGAATTCCCATAAGTATAAATTTAAGTTAGGATAAATGTAGCTTCACTTAGGAGACAGAAAGTGGACTTTTAAGAGTAAAAATCTATTATATGGAAAATAACTATTACTTTAACTGATTAAATACATTCCATGGCAAACACTTTGTTGCAATCTTGATGCTACTATATTTGTGTTGAAGATTCTAGCTGCTACCAGTAAAGGAAGAAAAGAGTGAGGCAATTTAAGACAGCAGTGTATCTGCACAGGATGCCCTCTGAGGTAGCTCATATTTTTGAAGGATGTGAGGGAAGGCAGAACAAATAACTGAGAATGAACTTGGAAGAATAGTACCATGGCTAAGAGGTGATTAACCATAGATGAAGATTTAAAAAAAAAAAAAAAAGAACATGAAAATGATTTCTAGTCAGTTGACTAAAAAGAATGACTTTCTTGGGAAAGTAAATGCAGTTGGGGAGAAGGGAGTTGGACTCTTATTTACAGTCTCTACTATGTTTAAGGGCTTTAGTCTGTGCTTTCATTTAATCCTTAGAGCAATACACATAAGGTGGGTATTTAATAGATGAGAAGGCAGAGGCTCAAAAAGATCAATAATTTGCCTCAGTTAATATAGTGAGGATGTAGAATACAGATTTGTTTGGCTCCAAGCTCATGTTCCTATTCATGACACATAAAATTAGGTACATGATCAAATGACTGCTACTAAACTTTTAATAATTTTGTTTTGCTTGAATTATTTTTACACTATTTATCTTTTCTTTTAAGAATTACTTCTGAACTTTTCATTTGACTTTACTATAATTTCAATGACCGTTTTGAAAACATCATCGGTTTATGTAGTAGCACTGATCACCGTGGAGTCTTTTACCCCCAGATTCTTCATGATTGAACACTTTCCTTTGGTTCTTGGTCAGATGGAGTATGTCCTAAGTAAGTATTTCAATAAGGGTACTTGGATAATACATTTTGAACCTTTGTGTATTTGATATCTTTCTGTTGTCTTCCCAAGCAAATACAACCTGATAGGAAGAGATTCCCTGGGAAATAACCGTTCTTCTATTCCCCCCCCCCCAACTGTAATAATTTTTCCATTGTCTTCTAGACTTTAGTGTTGTCTAAAGTCTGAGGCCAACCTGATTTCTGTCCCTTATAGATAATCTTTTAGTTTTCATTCTAATCTTCCTGGATATTTATATAAATCCCCCCACCCCACCATATTCTTTAAATTAAAAAAAATGTCTTGGGGCACCTGGGTGGCTCAGTCAGTTAAGCATCTGCTTTCAGCTCAGGTCATGGTCTCAGGGTCCTGGGATTGAGTCCCGGTGGGCTCCCTGCTCAGCGGGGAGTCCGCTTCTCTCTCTCCCTCTGCCCCTATCCCTAGCTCATGCTCTCTATCTCTCTCAAATAAGTAAATAAAATCTTTAAAAAAATTTTAAAAAGTCAGTAAATGATTGAATTTTTGTCTCAATTTTTTTCCCCCTAGAATATGGTGACCCAGCAGGGATCAATCTATAGACCCTGATTTTCATTTATTTTTAAAATTTTGTTAAGTTTTATTCAATTATATTTTTAGTTGCTGCTTTTACCTCGTTTTAGTTTTCACTCATATATATTTTTAAATTCTGTACATTGGATCTGTTCTTTGAATTGCCACTAGTCTTTGATTAAAATTAAAAAATGTACTGAAAGAGGCATCAGAACAACTGCAGATAATTTACATAAAGGCAAGAAAGTGGACCATAGAAATTATTGATAAAGTTAATGTTGATCACTCTTTGCCAATCTGATGGAGAGTATGAAGAAACAGATTATTAAGGGAGAAACTGATTTTTACCAAAGAAACTGATTATTAAACAGATACTTTATATGCATTTAAGAAAGAATAGGGTGATCACTTCTATTTACCAGCATAAGTCCACTTTAGCAAATCATGCCAAATATACCTCATTTAAAAAATTAATTTACTAGAAAAGTTTAGTAGATTTTAAACTAGGGATTGTAAAATACATTTTTTTAAAGATTTTATTTATTTATTTGAGAGAGAGAGAATGAGAGACAGAGAGCATGAGAGGGAGGAGGATCAGAGGGAGAAGTAGACTCCCAGCTGAGCAGGGAGCCCCACGTGGGACTGGATCCCAGGACTCCAGGATCATGACCTGAGCTGAAGGCAGTTGCTTAACCGACTGAGCCACCCAGGCGTCCCCTGTAAAATACATTTTTAAATTAAAGTGTAACACATATGTCGAGATGTGTAACAATAATAAATTTTGAATTATCACAAGTGAACATATTCAGTCCAGAAAGAGACTCTTGGTGATGACCCCTCTTTTTCACTACCTCAATCTTCTACCCCTAAAGGAACTATTCTTCTGATTTATATAGATTAGTTTTGCTTGCTTTTGAACTTGTAAAATAAATGTATGCAGTTCTTTGTACCTGGTTTCTTTTACTCAATATTGTGTTTGTGGGATTTTTATATGTAACCAAAGTTTATTAATTTTCATTTCTGTACATATTTCATTGTATGAATCTATTACAGTTTATCTATTGATAAATATGTTTTTTTTCTAGTTGAGGATTATTATGAATAATGCTGACATGAATGTTCTTATATATCTGTTGCTGCATATGTTTATGTATATACCTTCTGTTAGTATGTATCTGGGTTACATTCTTTCAACTTAAGTAGATAATGACAGTTTTCCAAAGTGGTTTACCGATTTACATGTCTTCCAGCAGTGACTGAGAATTTTAGATGCTTTACATCTGCTCTGCTCTATGTTTATGTTCTCCCGCCCTGCTCCCCCATTCATATATTGAAATCCTAAGGCATGGTATTAGGAGGTGGGGTTTGGGGGAGGTGATTAGGTCATGAGGGTGGAGGCTTCATGAATGGGATTAATTCAAGAGTCTCTTAGGAGACTCCACGCAGCTCCCTCCACCTTTCTACCATTTGAGGGTGCAGTGAGAAGGTGCTGGCTATGACCCAGGAAGATGGCCCTCACCAAAACACAACTAGCAACTTGATCTTGGAACTCCCAGTCTCCAGAACTGAGAGAAATAAATGTTTGTAGTTTATAAGCTACCCAGTCTGTGGTAATTTGTTATAGTAGCCTCTGTAGACTAAGACAACCTCCTTGCAAACACTTGGTATTGTCAGTCTTTTTAATATTAACAAATCTGGCTGTGCCAATTTATATTCTCATCAACAATGTACCAGCATTCCCTTTCCTCCACCATGTAACTGTTATGGTGCAGAAGTCTTGTTCAGTTTTTATTAAATTTATTTCTTGCTATTTGAATTTTTCTGCTATTGTAAGTAGTATATTTTGAAAGTTATAATCTGATCGTGTGTTGCTAGTGTATATAAATACAGTTCAATGTTCTATATTGATCAAGTATTCTGAACCCAAGTTAAATTCACTTATTAATTCTAATAATTTGCTTATAGAGTCTTCTGAGTTTGAGTTATGTATAAAATAATATTCTATGCTAATAATGAAATTTTTTCTTTGTCTTATTGCACTACAACCTCTGGTCTAACTTTGGATAGAAGTGGTGATAGTGGGCATTTTTGTCCTATTTTCAGTCACAGGGATCCATCTTTTTATAATCACCATTTAGCTACCCTTTATCAGACTAAGGACATATGTTTCTATTTCTAATTTGTTCATGGTTTTTGTAAAAAGTGGACTTTGAACTTCATCAAGTTTTTGTACCAATTAAAATAACATAAAATTGGGGCGCCTGGGTGGCTCAGTTGGTTAAGCGACTGCCTTCGGCTCAGGTCATGATCCCGGAGTCCTGGGATCGAGTCCCACATCGGGCTCCTGGCTCGGCGGGGAGCCTGCTTCTCCCTCTGACCCTATCCCCTCTCATGCCGTTTCTCTCTCTCTCAAATAAATAAATAAATAAAATCTTTAAAAAAAAAAGTTTTAAAATAACATAAAATTATTTTTCTTTGTTCAGTCAATACAGTAAATTTCACTGATTAATTTTTAAATGTTAATGAATCTTTAATTCCTGAAATAAACCCAACTTGGATTTATATATATCCATTTTTTTTAAAGATTTTATTTATTTATTTGGCAGAGAGAGAGACAGCAAGAGAGGGAACACAAGCACGGGGAGTGGGAGAGGGAGAAGCAGGCTTCCAGAGGAGCAGGGAGCCTGATGTGGGACTTGATCCCAGGACCCTGGGATCATGACCTGAGCCGAAGGCAGATGCTTAACGACTGAGCCACCCAGGCACCCCTATATCCATTTATTTTTAATGTTTTTTTTTATATTTTATTTTATTTATTTATTTTTTATTATGTTATGCTAATCACCATACATTACATCATTAATTTTTGATGTAGTGTTCCATGATTCATTGTTTGCATATAACACCCAGTGCTCCATGCAGTACGTGCCCTCTTTAATACCCATCACCAGGCTAACCCATCTCCCCCTCCCCTCTAGAACCCTCAGTTTGTTTCTCAGAGTCCATAGTCTCTCATGGGTGTCTCCCCCTCCAATTTCCCCCACTTCAGTCTTGTTTACAGGATACTCTCTCCTGATACTGTTTTTTTTTGGTGTGTTTTTCTTCCATTTTAAAAATAAATCTTGTCAGTATTTTATTGGTTTTATTAGTATTTTCCTTTTTGCTAATTTCTATTTCTATTTATTTCTGCACTTATATTTATAATTTTTCTTCTTGATTTTTAAGGTTAAATTTGCTATTACTTTTCTAACTTCTTGAGACAGATGCTTTAATCATGAACTTTCATCTTTTCTAATTTATAGATTCAAGGCTATAATTTTCCCTGTACTCATGGCTTTAACTACATCTTGTATAATTTGATGTATCACATTTTAATTATCATTAAATTAAAATATTTTAATTTATATTGTGATTTTTAAAAACCTAAATAATAGGTTATTTAGAAGTATAATTGCTTTATTTTCAACATTTGGGGACTTTTGAGTTTTCTGTTTATTATTTTTTTCTAGCTTAGTAGGATGTTCTTTAACTTCCATGTATTTGTGGTCTTTCCAAATTTTTTCTTGTGGATGACTTCAAATTTCATAGCATTGTGGTCTGAAAATATAAATGATATGATCTCAGTCTTTTTGTACTTATTGAGACCTGATTTGTGACCCTGTATGTGATCTATTCTGGAGAATGTTTCATGTGCACTGGATAACAATGTGTATTCTGTTGTTTTAGGATATTCTGAATAGACTGTTAAGCCCATCTAGTCCAGTGTATCATTCAAAGCCTTTGTTTCCTTGTTGATCTTCTGCTTAGATGATCTGTCCATTGCTTTGAGTGGGGTGTTAAAGTCCCCTACTATTATGGTATTATTATCAATGAGTTTCTTTAATTTTGTTATTAATCGATTTATATATGTGGCTGTTCCCATATTAGGAGCATAAATATTTATAATTGTTAGATATTCTTGTTTAGATAGACCCTTTATTATGATATAGTGTCTTTCTTCATCTCTTCTTAGTCTTTGTTTTAAAATCTAGTTTGTCTGATAGACATATGGCTACTCCAGCTTTCTTTCAATGTCCATCAGTATGAGAGATGGTTCTTCACCCCCTCACTTTCAATCTGGAGGTGTCTTTGGGTCAAAAATGAGTCTCTTATAAGTAGCATATAAATTTTTTTTTTTTAAATCATTCTGATACCCTGTGTCTTTTGATTGGAACATTTAGTCCATTTACATTCAGAGCAATTATTGATAGATGTGAATTTAGTGCCATTGTATTACCTGCAAAGTTGCTGTTCCTGTAGCTTGTCTCTGTTCCTTTCTAGTCTTTGTTGCTTTTCGTTTCTCTTTCCCACTCAAAGGGTGCCCTTTAATATTTCTTGCAGAGCTGGTTTAGTGTTCATGAACTCCTTTACTTTTTGTTTGTCTGGGAAATTCTTTATCTCTTCTATTCTGAATGACAGTCTTGCTGCATATAGTATTCTTGGGCTGCATATTTTTCCCATTCAGCACATTGAATATATCATGTCACTCTCTTCTGTCTTGCCAAGTTTCTGTGGCAGATCTGCTGCTAACCTTATGTGTCTACCCTTGTAGGTTAAGGACCTTTTGTCCCTAGCTGCTTGCAGAATTCTCTCTTTATTTTTGTATTTTGCAAGTTTCACTATGATATGTGTTGGTGTTGACCTGATTTTGTTGATTTTGAGGGGAGCTCTCTGTGCCTCTTGGACTTGAATGCCTGTTTAATTTCCCAAATTAGGGAAGTTATCAGCTATAATTTGTTCAAATAAACCTTCTGCTTCTTTTCCCCACTCTTCTTTTCCTGGGACTTCTATGATATGGATATTATTGCACTTTGTGGAATCGCTGAGTTCCCTAAGTCTGCATTTGTGATCTAATAGTTTTCTTTCCCTCTTCTTTTCAGCTTCATTATTTTCCATTTTATCTTCCTTATCACTTATTTATTCCTCTGCTTCTTCCATCATTGTGATTACATCCAGTCAGTTTTGCATCTCAGTTATAGCATTTTTTATTTTGGCCTGATTAGTTTTTAGGTCTTTTATCTTTGTAGCCAGGGTTTCTCTGGTGTCTTCTATGCTTCTTTCGAGCCCAGCTAGTATTCTTATGACTGTTGTTCTAAATTCTTATTCAGATATATTGCATATATATATCTGAGCAGATCCCTGGCTATTTCTTCTTGATCTTTGTTGTGGGGAGAATTCCTCCATCATGTTATTATGTCTAGGTTTCTGTCTTTAGCGTATAATGAAAGGTTGTTATGTTTTCTGCTGAGAGTAATACCATATTAAGAAGAGGTCCTACATTGTCCAGGGCCCAGCACTTCAAGAAATGTTTCTGGTGTATGCTGTATACACTCTGCTATTGTGCTTTAGCTGTTCTTTTCCACAAGTCAGTCCTCTGTAGAGTTCCTCCTTGCTTGCACTGGGGAATGCTTGGATTCTTAACTAAGTGTACTTGGATTTGTTTGTTAAGACAAGCCTAATAATAATAATAATAATAATAATAATAATAATAATAATAAATCCAAGAAAAGAGAAAAGGAGCAAAAAAGCAAACAGACAAAAAACTATAAGACTGACTCCAAAGAAAAAGAAAGAAAGAAGGAAAAAAGAAAAGAAAAGAAGCCTGATTCAAAAAATGAGAAAAGGGAACAAATAAACGGATAAGCAAAAAACTATAAGTCCCATTCCAAGAAAAAAGAAAAGGGAAAAACAAAAAAACCCAAAAAAGGAAACCTGGTCCTATTTCTACCAGAACTAAAGCTAACACTTTGGAGCAGTCTATGAGCAGTAGACTTGGTATATGTGGGGCGGGGGGCGGGGGGCTGTGTTTGTCTTCTAAGGGAGAGGCCTGCTATGCTGGCTCACAGTCAGACCTGCCCTAGTAAAGTTCCCCCTGCAGTGCAAGATGAATGGGGTTGGTGTAAGTGACTCCAGCCTCCACTGGAGGTGCTGTGTTTCTCTCTAAAGTTGAGCATGCTGATGGGTGTTGGGTCAGGTGAGGGTGGTGGTGGTGGTGGTGGTGGAAGATGGCATCGCCCCAAAGCTGGTCCCTGGGGAGGGGAACTTCATGTCTCCAAACCTTGGATCTGCCATGTTTTCTCCCTCCAGTTGTGCAGATTGTTTTCTTAGTCCTCAGATTGATACCCTAGTTGTTAAAAATGATTTGATGTTGATCTAGCTGTGTTTGAGGGACAAGCAAGCCCAGCGTCCCCCTACTACTCCACCATCTTAACTCCTCTTCCAAGGTCATGTTTTTAAATCATGGCATTCAAATTGTTCATATCCATACTACTTTTTTTGTCTGCCTATTCTATCAGTTACTGAGTGAAATGGGTTAAATCCACAATGATGGTGGGTTTGCCTATTTCTCCTTTTAGTTCTTCTGTATATTTTGAGGCTAAGTGATTGTCCATATGGATTTAGATGTGTTTTATTTTCTTCATAAATTATCTTTTTTTTTAAAAAGACCTTATTTATTTATTTGACAGAGAGATACGCAGCAAGAGAGGGAACACAAGTGGGAGAGGGAGAAGCAGACTTCCCACTGAGCAGGGAGCCTGATGTGGGGCTCGATCCCAGGATTCCAGGATCATGACCTGAGCTGAAGGCAGACAGTTAATGACTGAGCCACCCAGGTGCCCCGGTAAATTATCTTTTTGTCATTATAAAATATGCTTGCTTATCTTTAGTGATGCTTCTTAAATTTTACTTCCTTCTCCAGGAAGTTAGTTTTCTTCCTACAATCTGAAGATTATTTTATTATCTACTTGCTTCCATTGTTTCTATTGAGAAATTAGTTATCAAACTTACCACTTCTGTGAAAGTAATTGGTCTCTTTTCTCCAGCTGTTTTTAAGATATTTCTTGGTCTTTAGTTTGCAGTAGGTTTTCTCTGATGTACCTAGGTGTGGGTATGATTTTCTTGTGTTTATCCTGCTTGCCCTCCTTAAGTTTCTGACATCATGTTTTTTTTTTTTTAATTTTAGAAAGTTTTTGTCCATTTTATTTGCATATGTTAGATTTTTTAAAAACACATTCTCACTGTTTCCCATTTGTCTCTTACAGTCTCCTTTAGTTTTCTTATTTTCTCTTTGGCTTTAGTTTGTATTTCCTTTTCACTCACTTTTTCTGTTCACTAACATTCCTTTCAGTTACATATAATCTATTAGCCCCATGTATTGAGATTTTAATTTCAGTAATTGTATTTTGTCTAGCAATTATATTTATCATATTTTGTATTTCATGTTTTCTTTGCTTTAATTCTCTATTTATTCGCATTAGGAAGGTAATTTCAAATAGACTAGTCCTTCGTTTCTGGAAATAAAATTCCCAGATAGGATTTTTTTTTAATTTTATTTTTTTATTTTGACACAGAAAGAGAGATAGTGAGAGCAGGAACACAAGCAGGGGGAGTGGGAGAGGGAGATGCAGGTTCAATGTGGGGCTCAATCCCAGGACTCTGGGATCATGACCCGGGCTGGAGGAAGATGCTTAACGGCAGAGCCACCCAGGCGCCCCTCTGAGATAGGATTTTTAAATAGCTAGCCCATCTTAATTTAAACAAGTAATTTGATATTAAGTCAATAATAAGCTCTTGAAAATGATATAGAAACATGCCCTTAATTAATACTTAGATTAAAAGAACTTACTGAAAGATGGCTTCTAATAAGTCATTTTCGTTTATTTGAGAGGTTTCCAGTGCTGTTCTTGTACTTCTTTTATTCAACACATTATTGGCCATTTAGGTATAAACTCTTACTAGATGTAAGTATCCCCCCAAAAGAAAAGATAATTCAAGCATGCATCTACAGAATTATTATAAAGAAATAGAACAATGGTTTGTGATGATTCGATGAAAGTAGCAGCTTAAAATTTAATGGCAATAAACATAAAATCTTGATTTTTAACAATAACTGGCATAGTGACATTTTACATGAAAAATTATAGAAATTTCATTAGCTTACATAACTATTATTTAGCTATAAGGGGCAATATTGTGAACCTGTTCACAAATTTAGCTAATAAAACCTAACTTTATACTGATTAGATCAATGCATTATTAATTCACTTACATTATAGAAGAGTTGGATTTCATTCATCTCATTCTTCATTTAAAAAATAATAACTAAACAAGTACTAGGGACAAGGCAGTATCTTTAACTCATTGGTGCTGTAAAAATATGGCAAATAACCTGCCCTAAACAAAATTACATTATAGCAGAGGATACTGTCATTCTCCCAAAATAACTAAAATAGTGGGCTAATAAGCTAATAAGTCTATTGAAAGTGATGGAGTCATAAATTGCTGTTGAATTTTATATGAGGAAGAGATTATTCTCAGTTATGTGAATCACAGAAAATTTCATAAAGGAGGCAGAATTTTATCTAGTGTTGAAAATGTAAAAGTTGTATATGAAGGGATGGAAGACAAGACATTCTAGGCAGTATGGTGCCTAGAATATGTGATAATATAATATGCTTTAGAGTCAGAAAGATCCCCATATTCAATTCTTGGTTTCACTAACTAGCTATGAGTCATTATTTGACTCAGATTTTAAAGAGTGTGTCTTATTTCCATCATCTAATTCTATCACACTACATCATTTCACATCCGAAATCAAAGAATGCATAAACTCTGAGTATAATTTTGTGTTTTAAGAAACTGTGAAAAACCCTTCATGTCTAAGTTTGATTCAGTGATCATCCTATTTTCTATTTGTAATAGTTAGAAATGTAACTATCTTCTTTCTAGATTGCAATGCCGTATCTTTGGTGGTTAAAAATTGCCAAGTAGTTGTCTTATTCTTGGAAAGGAATCAAGGTAATTAAAAAATTCATAAAGCTATCAAATTCTTATAGTGAGAACCTCTCTATATTCTTTATGTTTCTTGTATTATTAAAAGATGATTATATATTTTATTAGGATTCAGAGAAATAGTTAATTTCTGCCCTATTAATTCTGCATAGTTATATGTAATAGTGACATAATATGTTAAAAGAGGTCCTCCCAGTTTCTTTATTATAAAATTATGCTTCAATTCCAAATGCTTGATATTTGCATTCCTATAGCTTATTTTTCCTAAACTAAGCTTTTTTGGAGGAATGTTTAATTATCTTTGTGAAATCTCTCTGTCCTCAGTGTTAGATGCCCACAATGAGCAGATATATCTTACATCCAAGTTGGCTTGGTGAAACATGAGTTCTAGGGATAGCAAAATATTCTAAAATACAGATCCTAGTATTCATGCTCATTTATAAATTTGAATTTGTGATGATTTAGTAATACATTTACTCTGGCTTAAACAGAGGGGAGGAAGAAGAGAGAGGGTAAAACTCAAGGTTGTCCATGCATGAAATTGGCTTTGGTAATTGGCTTTGGCAGTACTAAGGTACTAAACTACATAGCTGCATGAAATGTGAGGCTGGGAAGAGAAGGGTATGCAGTAATGAGTCAGTCATTTTGACTTTTTTGACATGGCTTAGCATTTATTACTGTTTCCCTCATTGCCCTGACCTAAATCAATGACCTTTATACTGGAATATATTTCAGTGTGTCTCCTTATAACCCCTCCCTTTTCCACCTCTACTGCACCAAAACACACACACACACTAAGTGATTCAAAGTATGGAATACATCTATGCATCCATGCTAAAAGGGGCTATTTTTAACTCCACTAAAACACTGAGAAGTAGTCTTTGTGACAAAAAAAAAAAGTGCCTTATTTATCTCAAGAAGTACAAACTGGGCCATTTATTATCAAGGTGAGATGTATAACCTTATTTCTTATAAGTTTAGTTAGATGTAATTTATTCTTAAACCAATTTTCCTTGAGATAATTGAAAACTAAAAGAAAAATAGAAATCTTGAGAGAAAAAAGATTTTTCCAATAAAATTATCTTTTCCCTCATTTTGCTATAAGGTGTGTAGATTTGGAATAGATCAGTTTTTAAAAACCAATCACTACATGTGACATTCAATTTATAGTTTTAAAAAATCATTTTTATAGGATATAACACTTGGTGTTCACCAAAATTGTTCACCCCACAAATGGTTTAATACTAGACTTGCAAAATCAGAATGCTTGAAAATTAGGGCCCAGAATTTCACATTCTTAACGTGATTCTCAAGATATTAAAAATCCCAGAAATTCTGAAAACCACTGATTTAAATGGATTATTCTTTCTTAAAGAAAAAATCCTATAGGCATTATTCCACACAGGATAATGAGACCTTTTTATGTTCTGTATTTAACTCCTGAATGTTTTTATATAATGAGAAAATGGAGAAATTTTATCAGAATTTTTTTTGGTAAGGAAATAAAATACAGGCATAAGTTCCAGCTATCACACACTGCTTCCTCCTCAAACTGTAGCAGTGAAAATAATTTATAACAATGGAAAACCATGTAGACCTAGCAGAGGTCAAACATAAGATCAAAATCTCTGAGAACCAGAAAATGAATAGAAAATTATATTAGTGGGGCTGAAGTCACAGACTTTCTGGTATCTTGATCTATTATTACACATAGGGGCAGCCAGGAATAGGATACCTTTAGGGTAAAGGTGACTAAAAGTACTCCAGACAAGAGGAAAGGAAGGAAAAAGGCAGATGAAAATTAAATTTAATGCTTGAAATTAAGGCTTTGGATGAGAATTTCTTGCAGATAAGGGAACCTAAAAAAAGTTTATTTCAGATCATTGCTAGCAGCTATAGAATTTCCTACATTTCATCCAATAGGAACAATTAGCATATTCACCACTTCAGGATGAAGAACTGAAAACTCTTCTAATAGAGAATGACTGAATTTGTATTCATCTCAGTTATTCCTGGTTTCACCAAGAGTCAGTAGCTGTCAAATGCCATTATAAGACCTGGTTTCATATGAGATTAGGTTATAGGAAGAAACAACTGCAAAATTATGAGAGAGAGGGATGAACACAGAGGATAAGAGAATAGATAGGTGAATAGATTGTTGAGAGAGCATTAAAAATTTTCCCATAATAATCCACACTACATGAAAATATCTAATGCTACCAGTGGGAACCAACACATTCAGAATTAAAACATAAATTTGTTCTACATGAAATCAATTTTATGGAACAGTCTGACAAACACTTCAAAATAAATAAGCTTAGAATTAAAATCTCAATGAGGTAAATAAGAAAGAGCTTCCATTTAAAAAGAGTAAGAAATTATAAAAGGGTAGAAATGAAACAAGAATAGGTGGCTTATAAAAGAACCAAATACAAATCTTGGAAATTAAAATATATAATGACCAAAATATTAATTAAAAATATGATAGATGAGGTAAACTCAAGAATGACATAGTCAAAAAAAGAATTAGTGAATTAGAAGGTGGTACTGAGGAAAATATATAGAATGCAAAAGAGAAACATAGTTAAAAATTTCAAAGTGACTGTAAGAGATGCAGAGAATCAATTGATAGGCACCAGTACATATTGTAGAGATGCACAATTTGAGGAAATAATGGCTACACGTCCACAAAAATAAAGCCACAAGTTATCAAATTTAAAGGACATACACAATGCTATATAAGATAAATACAAATACAAAAATAAGTCTATGCTTAGACACTGCTTGATTGAAGAACTTCAGGGTTAAAATGTGAAAATCTCAAAAACTCCCTGAAAGAATTTTAAGCTATATAGAAAAGAATAGCCATTGGACCAACAACATATTTCTTAGCAATAATTAATAGTAGGAGATAATAGAGTAATATCTTTAATGTAATGAGAAAAAATAGCATCTTAGAATTACTTGAGGAAAAGGGAAGAGTAAAAACATTTTAGACAAAGTTTGAGTGTTTATAATATCCGCTTTCACTAAAAGAATCATGAAAAGATGTACCACAACAAAAAGAAAAGTAAACATAGATGAAATATATGGAAAAGAAAATCATGACAACCATAGAAATTGATAAAATTCAATATTGCTAAAAGAACTGATAGCCACTAAATTTTATGTGTTAGAAAGATAAAACTAACAAATAGAAGACCTGACTTTTGTAACCTCTTACTGAGTAGTCATTATACATGGACTATGCTCAGGAAAGGATAGCAACCTTGGATCGGGCTGCGTTCTTTGCCTGAAGGTGAGCCTTCCAGATATAGTTGCAAGCCATGAGTACCAATACACCTGACAAGTGAGGTGATGTATGCAGAATGCATGCTTTGTTCTTGAAAGAGGATCTGGATGGCACATCATATCATACACAGATATGTGAAGCTTAAATTTTAAAACTTAGAAAAGAAAATATCGGGGACTGTATGACATCAGGACAGACATTTTTGGCAAAAAAGAAACAAATGAATAAACCAGAAAGGAAAAGATGTACAAATTTAAGTATCTGTTTAACAAAGATAAAGATAAGTTATATCAGAGGCAGACAAAAAACAAACAAAAAGGTATTTGTAATGTATATAACTAAGGAAAGGACCCATTAGAATGTATTAGCATATACGAATCAATAAGAAAAAAGACAGCACTCATAAAAAATCTGGGTGGCCAATAATCTTATGAAATGATACTGGGAAGGCACCAGCCATATTGGATTAAGGCTCATCGAATTGTAACTCAGTGTAACTTAATTAGCTCTTTAAAAACCCTGATCTCCAAATACAGTCACTGTCTGAAGTGCTGGGGGTTAGGACTTAAAATTATGAAATTTTGGAGAACACAATTCAGCCTATAATAGCAGGGAAATATTTAAAGTGCTGTGAAGATGCAGAGAAATGTACAATAGAGTGCTCATAGAAATGTAAATTGGCAAACCCATGTTGGAGAGCAATTTGATAAGAAGTTAATTTAAAGATGTGCTTATCTTCCATTCTGCAATTCTACTTTTATTTTATTATTATTATTATTTTTTAAAAAATTTTACTTGTTTGACAGAGAGACACAGCGAGAGAGGGAACACAAGCGGGGGGGTGGGAGAGGGAGAAGCAGGCTTCCTGCCGAGCAGGGAGCCCGATGCGGGACTCGATCCCAGGACACTGGGATCATGACCCGAGCCGAAGGCAGATGCTTAACGACTGAGCCACCCAGGTGCCCCTGCAATTCTACTTTTAGATATTTAACCAAGAAAAACTTTTGCACATGGGCATGAGTTGATAGGTACAAGAATGTTCATTGTGACATATACATATAGAACATCACTCAAAATAAATGATGTAGGGCTATACAAAAGCATAATATTAAATGAAAAGATAAGTTGCAGAGTTTTATATGTATTATGCTGTTCATAGAAAAGCTTTAAAATGACACTATATATTGCTATGCCTACAAACACATAGAATAGCTTTAAATATATATGCTATTGATAAACCCTAAATTCAGGGTATTATTTGCATCTTGAGATGGAGGGTGTGAGGGAATTTGGATCATGGATGGATACCCAAGTGAGGTAGGCAAAATAATGGCCCCTCCAAGATTTTTCTATCCTAACCCTTAATATCCCTAAACCTCCCTGAATATGTTGTATTACAGGGCAAAGAGGAATTAAGGTTGTAGATTAAGATTGCTAATCAGATGACTTTAAAATAGGGACATTATCCTGGAGAATCTGGGTAGGTCCAATGTAATCACAAAGGTCCTTAAAAGTTAAAGAGGGAGAAAGGAGAGTCAGTATCAGAATAATGCAACATGAGGAAGATTTGTCTGGTATTCCTGGCTTTGAAAATGGAAGGGGTCATGAACCAAAGGAATGCAGGCAGCCTCTGAGAGCTGGAAAAGGTTAGAAAAGTGGACTCTCCTCTAGAACCTCCAGAAGGAACACAGCCCTATAAACACCTTGATTTGTGCCCAGTGAGATCTGTGTCAAACTTTAGAGCAGATTTGTAAAAAGCAGCCAGATCCTGCATCTCCAAACTTTACTCAGTATTTTGGATCCCATGTGCACCCTCATGGCAGAATTTTACTGTATGTTTTTATATTATCCTCTTTGCTTTACATTATTCTTGCTTGCTTAATGGCTGGTGACTGAATTATCTTTTTTTTTTTTAATTCTTATGTTAATCCCCATACATTACATCATTAGTTTTAGATGAAATGTTCCATGATTCATTGTTTGTGCATAACACCCAGTGCTCCATGCAGAATGTGCCCTCCTCAATACCCATCACCAGGCTAACCCATCCTCCCACCCCCCTCCCCTCTAAAACGCTCAGTTTGTTTTTCAGAGTCCATCGTCTCTCATGGTTTGTCTACCCCTCCAATTTCCCCGCTTCTTTCTTCCCCTCGTGCTACCTTCTTCTTCTTTTTTTTTTCTTAACATATATTGCATTATTTGTTTCAGAGGTACAGATCTGAGATTCAACAGTCTTGCACAATTCACAGTGCTTACTAGAGCACATACCCTCCCCAGTGTCTGTCACCCACTCACCCCATCCCTCCCACCCAACCCCCACTCCAGCAACCCTCAGTTTGTTTCCTGCAATTAAGAATTCCACATATCAGTGAGATCATATGATACATGTCTTTCTCTGTTTGACTTATTTCACTCAACATAATACCCTCCAGTTCCATCCACGTCGTTGCAAATGGCAAGATCTCATTCCTTTTGATGGCTGCATAATATTCCATTGTATATATTTACCACCTCTTCTTTATCCATTCATCTGTCGATGGACATCTTGGCTCTTTCCACAGTTTGGCTATTGTGGACATTGCTGCTATAAACATCGGGGTGCATGTACCCTTTCGGATCCCTACTTTTGTATCTTTGGGGTAAATACCCAGTAGTGCAATTGCTGGATCATATGGTAGCTCTATTTTCAACTTTCTGAGGAACCTCCATACAGTTTTCCAGAGTGGCTGCACCAGCTTGCATTCCCACCAACAGTGGAGGAGGGTTCCCCTTTCTCCGCATCCCCGCCAACATCTGTCGTTTCCTGACTTGTTAATTTTAGCCATTCTGACTGGTGTGAGGTGGTATCTCATTCAGGTTTTGATTTGGATTTCCCTGATACCGAGCGATATTGAGCTCCTTTTCATGTGTCTGTTGGCCATTTGGATGTCTTCTTTGGAAAAATGTCTGTTCATGTCTTCTGCCCATTTCTTGATTGGATTCTTTGTTCTTTGGGTGTTGAGTTTGATGAGTTCTTTAGAGATTTTGGATACTAGCCCTTTATCTGATATGTCATTTGCAAATATCTTCTCCCATTCTGTCGGTTGTCTTTTGGTTTTGTTGACTGTTTCCTTTGCTTTGCAAAAGCTTTTTATCTTGATGAAGTCCCAATAGTTCATTTTTGCCCTTGCTTTCCTTGCCTTTGGCGATGTTTCTAGGAAGAAGTTGCTGCGGCTGAGGTCGAAGAGGTTGCTGCCTGTGTTCTCCTTTAGGATTTGGATGGACTCCTGTCTCACACTGAGGTCTTTCAACCATTTGGAGTCTATTTTTGTGTGTGGTGTAAGGAAATGGCCCAGTTTCATTCTTCTGCATGTGGCTATCCAATTTTCCCAACACCATTTGTTGAAGAGACTGTCTTTGTTCCATTGGACATTCTTTCCTGCTTTGTCAAAGATGAGTTGACCACAGAGTTGAGGGTCCATTTCTGGGCTCTCTATTCTGTTCCATTGATCTATGTGTCTGTTCTTGTGCCAGTACCATACTGTCTTGATGATGACAGCTTTGTAATAGAGCTGGAAGTCCGGAATTGTAATGCCGCCCGCTTTGCTTTTCTTTTTGAACATTCCTCTGGCTATGCGGGGTCTTTTCTGGTTCCATACAAATTTTAGGATTATTTGTTCCATTTCTTTGAAAAAAGTGGATGGTATTTTGATGGGGATTGCATTGAATGTGTAGATTGCTCTAGGTAGCATTGACATCTTCACAATATTTGTTCTTCTAATCCATGAGCATGGAATGTTTTCCCATTTCTTTGTGTCTTCCCCAATTTCTTTCATGAGTATTTTATAGTTTTCTGAGTACAGATCCTTTGTCTCTTTGGTTAGATTTATTCCTAGGTATCTTATGGTTTTGGGTGCAATTGTAAATGGGATTGACTCCTTAATTTCTCCTTCTTCTGTCTTGTTGTTGGTGTATAGGAATGCCACTGACTTCTGTGCATTGATTTTATATCCTGCCACTTTACTGAATTCCTGTATGAGTTCTAGCAGTTTTGGGGTGGAGTCTTTGGGGTTTTCCACATAAAGTATCATATCATCTGCAAAGAGTGAGAGTTTGACTTCTTCTTTGCCGATTTGGATGCCTTTGATTTCTTTTTGTTGTCTGATTGCTGTGGCTAGGACTTCCAATACTATGTTGAATAGCAGTGGTGATAGTGGACATCCCTGCTGCATTCTTGACCTTAGGGGGAAAGCTCTCAGTTTTTCCCCATTGAGAATGATATTCGCTGTAGGTTTTTCATAGATGGCTTTTATGATATTGAGGTATGTACCCTCTATGCCTATACTCTAAAGAGTTTTGATCAAGAAAGGATGCTGTACTTTGTCAAAAGCTTTTTCTGCATCTATTGAGAGGATCATATGATTCTTGTTCTTTGTTTTGTTAATGTATTGTATCACATTGATTGATTTGCGGATGTTGAACCAACCTTGCAGCCCAGGGATAAATCCCACTTGGTCATGGTGAATAATCCTTTTAATGTACTGTTGGATCCTATTGGCTAGTATTTTGGTGAGAATTTTTGCATCCATGTTCATCAGGGATATTGGTCTGTAATTCTCCTTTTTGATGGGGTCTTTGTCTGGTTTTGGGATCAAGGTAATGCTGGCCTCATAAAACAAGTTTGGAAGTTTTCCTTCCATTTCTATTTTTTGGAACAGTTTCAGAAGAATAGGTATTAATTCTTCTTGAAATGTTTGGTAGAATTCCTCTGGGAAGCCATCTTGCCCTGGGCTTTTGTTTTTTAGGAGATTTTTGATGACTGCTTCAATTTCCTTAGTGGTTCTAAGTCTGTTCAGGTTTTCTATTTCATCCTGGTTCAGTTTTGGTAGTTGATACATCTCTAGGAATGCCTCCATTTCTTCCAGGTTATCTAATTTGCTGGCATAGAGTTGCTCATAATATGTTCTTATAATTGTTTGTATTTCTTTGGTGTTGGTGGTGATCTCTCCTCTTTCATTCATGATTTTGTTGATTTGGGTCATTTCTCTTCTCTTTTTGATAAGTCTGGCCAGGGGTTTATCAATCTTGTTAATTCTTTCAAAGAACCAGCTCCTAGTTTCGTTGATCTGTTCTATTGTTCTTTTAGTTTCTATTTCATTGATTTCTGCTCTGATCTTGATTATTTCTCTTCTCCTGCTGGGTTTAGGCTTTATTTGCTGTTCTTTCTCCAGCTCCTTTAGGTGGAGGGTTAGGTTGTGTACTTGAGACCTTTCTTGTTTCTTGAGAAAGGCTTGTATTGCTATATACTTTCCTCTTAGGACTGCCTTTGCTGCATCCCAAAGATTTTGAATAGTTGTGTTTTCATTTTCATTGGTTTCCATGTATTTTTTAATTCTTCTTTAATTTCCTGGTTGACCCATTCATTCTCCAGTAGGATGCTATTTAGCCTCCATGTATTTGAGTTCTTTCCGACTTTCCTCTTGTGATTGAGTTCTAGTTTCAAAGCATTGTGGTCTGAAAATAGGCAGGGAATGATCCCAATCTTTTGGTACCGGTTGAGACCTGATTTGTGACCTAGGATGTGATCTATTCTGGAGAATGTTCCATGGGCACTAGAGAAGAATGTGTATTCTGTTGCTTTGGGGTGGAATGTTCTGAATATGTCTGTGAAGTCCATTTGGTCCAGTGTGTCATTTAAAGTCTTTATTTCCTTTTTGATCTTTTGCTTAGACGATCTGTCCATTTCAGTGAGGGGGGTGTTAAAGTCCCCCACTATTATTGTATTGTTGTCGATGTGTTTCTCTGCTTTTGTTATTAATTGCCTTATATAATTGGCTGCTCCCATGTTAGGGGCATAGATATTTACAATTGTTAGATCTTCTTGTTGGATAGATCCTTTAAGTAGGATATAGTGTCCTTCCTCATCTCTTATTACAGTCTTTGGTTTAAAATCTAATTTGTCTGATATGAGGATTGCCACAGCTGCTTTCTTTTGGTGTCCATTAGCATGGTAAATGGTTTTCCACCCCCTCACTTTCAATCTGGGGGTGTCTTTGGTTCTAAAATGAGTCTCTTGCAGACAGCATATCGATGGGTCTTGTTTTTTAATCCAGTCTGTTAGCCTGTGTCTTTTGATTGGGGCATTGAGCCCATTTACATTCAGCATAACTATTGAAAGATAGGAATTTAGTGCCATTGTATTGCCTGTAAGGTGACTGTTACCATATATTGTCTGTGTTCCTTTCTGGTCTATGTTGCTTTTAGGGTCTCTCTTTGCTTAGAGGACCCCTTTCAAGATTTCCTGTAGGGCTGGTTTTGTGTTTGCAAATTCCTTTAGTTTTTGTTTTTCCTGGAAGCTTTTTATTTCTCCTTCAATTTTCAATGACAGCCTAGCTGGATATAGTATTCTTGGCTGCATATTTTTCTCATTTAGTGCTCTGAATATATCCTGCCAGTCCTTTCTGGCCTGCCAGGTCTCTGTGGATAGGTCTGTTGCCAATCTAATGTTTCTACCTTTGTAGGTTACATATCTCTTCTCCCGAGCTGCTTTCAGGATTTTCTCTTTGTCTATGAGGCTCGTAAGTTTTACTATTAGATGTCGGGGAGTTGACCTGTTTTTATTGATTTTGAGAGGGGTTCTCTGTGCTTCCTGGATTTTCATGCCTGCTTCTTTCCCCAAATTAGGGAAGCTCTCTGCTATAATTTGCTCCATTATACCTTCTGGCCCTCTCTCTCTTTCTTCTTCTTCTGGGATCCCAATTATTCTAATGTTGTTTCGTCTTATGGTATTGCTTATCTCTCGAATCCTGCCCTCGTGATCCAGTAGTTGTTTATCTCTCTTTTTCTCAGCTTCTTTATTTTCCATCATTTCATCTTCTATATTACTGATTCTCTCTTCTGCCTCATTTATTCTAGCAGTTAGCGCCCCCATTTTTGATTGCACCTCATTAATAGCCTTTTTGATTTCTACTTGATTGGATTTTAGCTCTTTTACTTCTCCAGAAAGGGTTTCTCTAATAACTTCCATATTTTTTTCAAGCCCAGCTAGTATCTTTAAAGTGATGATTCTGAACTCTAGATCTGACATCGTACTAATGTCTGTATTGAGTAGGTCCCTGGCAGTCGGTACTACCTCTTGTTCTTTTTGTTGAGGTGATTTTTTCCATCTTGTCATTTTGTGCAGAGGAGAATAGATTAATGAGAGTACAAAATGCTAGCAGAGTAACCACGTCCCCAGAAAATATACTCTAAACAAATCAGAAAAGACCTGAAGCAGTGGGATAAGAAAGGGAAAGAGAGAAAAAAGAAAAAGATAAAGATAAAAACAAAAACAAACAAAACAAAACAACAACAACAAAAGAAAAACTAGAATGTGATCAAATATGATCTATATGGTATATAGATCAGTGCCACACACTAGATTTGGGGTGTATTTTGGTCTTTTAGAAGAAAGTGCCTCCCAAAATTTTAAAGAAAGAAAAACTTATATATGTACAAAAATTACGGTTGATATGATGAAGGGATGGAATATGACTGTAAAAATGGAAATTATAAAAAATGTTATAAAAGGAATTAATAAGAAGTTGTTTGAAAAAAGAAAGAAGAGGATTTAAAAAAAGAAAAAGAAAAAAAAAAGGGAGAGGATGTTATCAGGTAGGGGAATAGAAAACACCATATACTAGAGATTTAGGGTATATTTTAATCTGTTAGGAGAAACTATCTCAAAATTTTAAAGAGAGAACAATTTATATATATAAGCCAAAAATACGGGTAACTACTATGAAGGGATAGAATATGACTCTAAAAATGAAAAATAAATTTTTTTTTTTAAATGGGATTGATAAGATGTTGGTTGAAAAAGGGAAAAAGAAAAATTCAAAAAGAAATAAAAAGACAAAAAGACAGTTAAAAAAAATTAACTTTAAAAGACTAAAGAATCATGGTAAAAAAGCCGTGAATTCTATGTGCAGTATTCCCCTAGCACTGGAGTTTGCCGTTCTCATTGATCGGTAAACTTGGTCTTGGCTGGCTGTTCTCAATGATCTTCTGGGGAGGGGCCTGTTGCCGTGGTTTCCAAATGTCTCTGCCGGAGGCGGAATTGCCCCGCCCTTGCCCCCTCCCGGCTAAGTAATCTGCTCGGGTTTGCTCTCCGGGGCTTTTGTTCCCTGCGAGCTTTCCGTACAGCTTTGGAGGCGGAGAGTGAAAATGGCGGCCTCCCAATCTCCACCCCGGAGGAGCCGAGAACTCGGGGCCCCGCTCCTCAGTGAGCCCCCAGAGAAAAGCCGTCAGTCACTCCCGTCTCCCCGCTCTCCGGCCGCACTCCGTGCTCACCCGGCCTGTGACCCCGCGTTTCTATCTCTGGCACCCGACCCCGGGTGGAGTCTCCAAACCCAGCAGATCCCCGCAGTGCGCTCCCGCGCGGCTCCTCCTGGGGGAGGAAGGTGAGTCTCCCCGGATCTGCCGCTTGTTGGGTCCCTGCTGGAGGAGCAGTGGCCCGACTGTGCCGCGGATCACGGTTCATGACAACCCCGAGCTGAGAGCCCGCGCCTCGGCTCCGTCTCTGCAGCCGGCTTCCCTGCTCCGATACCTGGGAGCTCTGCCGCACTCAGGCACCCCCGGTCTTTCTGTGACCCCGAGGGTCCTGAGACCACACTGTCCCGGAGGGTTCCACCCCCCGCTTAGCCACCAGAGTGACGTCCCTCAGCGGAGCAGACTTTTAAAAGTTCCGATTTTGTGCTCCGCGGCTCTATCACTTCCCAGAAGCGGCGGACGGAGGCCCCTCCCCCGCCGTCTATCCTCCCGAATATCGCCTCGGATTCACTTCTCCGCACGTCCTACCTTCCAGAAAGTGGTCGCTTTTCTGATGAGAGAGTTGTTGCTCTTCTTTTCTTCGATCTCCTGTTGGGTTTGTAGGTGTTCAGAATGGTTTGATCCCTATCCAGCTGAATTCCTGAGAGGAGACGAAATCCACGTCTCCTACTCCTCCGCCATCTTGCTCCGTCCCCCACATGTTCACTTTCTTAATTATGCTTTTGGATGGCCACAATATCCTAACTTTGATGAAATGCCATTTCTCAATTTTTTCTTTAATGGTTAGTGATTTCTGTGTTCTTTTATGAAAATTTGCTCAGTCCAAGCTCATGACAATATTTTCCTGTTTTTTTAATTTATTTTTTTTAATGTTATGTTAGTTACCATATAATACATAATTAGTTTGATGTAGTGATCCATGATTCATTGTTTGTGCTTTTTTTTTTTCTAAAAGAGTTATTGTTTAACATTTAGGTCTATGATCCATATCAAATTAATTTGTGTATGATATGAAGTAGCCTGGTTCATACTTTCCCATTTATATATCCAATTGCTCTAAGACTATTATTTGAAAGACCATCCTTCTTCTATTAAAAGTACAGTTACCCTCAAAGAAACTTAGTGACCATTTATGTGTGAATGTGTTTCTGGACTCTCGTTTGTTCCAATGGTGTAGTTGTATTTTATTTTGCAAATACCACATTATCTTAATTACAGTTGCTTCCTATAAGTCTTGAAGTCTGGTATCTTAAGATCTCAGATTCTGTTTTTTTCAAGATTGCCTTGGCTACTTTAGGTCCTTTTAATTTTCATAAAAATTTTAGAATCGACTTGTCATTTCTCTCTCACATAATAAACATGCTGGTATTTTATTAGGATTGCATTGACTGTAGATGCATTTGAAGAGAATTGACATTTTGACATCATTCAGCATTTTAACCCATGAATATTGCATATTTTTGCATTTATGTAAGCCTTCTTAAATTCCTCTCAATAACATTTTGTGGTTTTTCATTGTAGAAATGTTGTAGAAATCTTTTATAGATTTTATTAGATTTATTCCTATATGTTTTATATTTGTGTGCTAAATAAATGGTATTCTTTTTAAAATTTTATTTTCCAATTTTTCTTGCAAGTGTATAAAAATATATTTTGTATATTGAACTCATATTTATAGGCCATTAATTCACTATGTTTAATTATTAATTTACTAATCCTAATAGTTTGTAGATTTTTTTAGATATTCTATGTACCCAATCATATAATCTATAAATATTCACAATGTGATTTCTTCCTTTTCAATTTTAAAAGGCTTTATTCATTTGTCTTGTGTTATTGAAAGTATAATGTTGACTAGAAATGGTGATGTGGATATCCTTATCATGTTTCTTAACTAAAAAGAAAAGAATGTGATATTTTGCCATTAAATAAGATGCTAACTGTAGGATTTTTGTTGCTAACTTTTCTCAAGATTTAGATAGATTCCTTCTATTACTAGTATGCTAAGAGCTTTTATCATGAACAAGTTTTAAGTTTTATCAAATAACTTTTATGCATATATTAAAATGATAATTTTTTATTCTGTTAAAATGGTGAATTACACTGTTTGATTTTCACATGTTAATTCAAACTTGCCCTTCTTCTTGGTAATGATGTATTTTTTTTTTTAAAGATTTTATTTATTTATTTGAGAGAGAGAGAGAGAGCACATGAGAGGGGGGAGGGTCAGAGGGAGAAGCAGACTCCCCGCTGAGCAGGGAGCCCGATGCGGGACTCGATCCTAGGACTCCAGGATCATGACCTGAGCCGAAGGCAGTCGCTTAACCAACTGAGCCACCCAGGCGCCCAGTAATGATGTATTTTATATATTGCTGAACTCAATAATATCTTGTTTAGGGTCTTTGCATTTATTTTTATGGGCAATATTGGCTTATGTTTTCCTTTTATGTAATGTCCTTGCCAGGTTTTAGTATCAGGGATATATTGGTCACTGGACAATGGAAAGTATTTTCCCTTTTTGTATTCTTTGGAAGAGTTTGCATGAAATTTATGTGTTTCTTTTTTTGTTGTTGTTTGGTAGAATTCACTACTGAAGCCAACTGGGCCTGGAATATTCTTTTTGAGAATTTTTTTTTAAAGCATCATTGAGATGTAATTGACATGCAGTAAATTATAGAAATTGCAAAACATTTTGATATTTTGACATATGTATGTACCACTGAAGCCATCACCTGTAAAATTTTGTCTTGATCATTTGAAATCCCTTCCTTCTGACTCTTTCCACTTCTATGACCCCAGACAGCTATCAATATGCTTTGTGTTACTATGTATTAGTTTATATTTTCTAGAATTTTATATAAATGGACTCCTGCAATATATACTCTTTTTAGCCTGGCTTCTTTCTTTCAACATAATCACTTAGGTATTCATCATGTTGAAGTGTGTAACAATGGTTTGTTCTTTTTATGGCTGAGTAGTACTCTACTGTACAGATATATTACATTAATTAATTAATCTCTTGTTGGGTTGCATTCAGTTTTTGCTTATTACAAATAAACTTATTATGAACTTTCATGTGTAGGACTTGTATGGACATTTGCTTTTATTTTTCTTCAGTAGGTACCAAGGAGTAGAATGACTAGATCAAATGATAGGTGAATATGTAGTTTTAGAAAGTGCTAAACTGTTTTCCAAAGGTGTTATGTCATTTATATTGCTACCAGCAGTGTATGAGAATTCCAGTTTTTCCATATCCTCATGAACACTTGGTATGGTCAGTCTTTCAAATTTTAGCCATTGTAATAGGTATGTAGTAGTATCTTATTGTGATTTTAATATGTATTTCTCTAATGTCTAATAATGTTAAGCATCTTGTCATATGCTCATTTAACATTTGTATATTTTTTCTGATGAAATGTATAGTCAGATCTTTTGCTCATTTGAAAAATTGAGCTGTTTTATTATTATTGAATTTTTAGAGTTATTTATGTTATATTTTTAGAGTTATTTATTTATGTTAAAGGATACAAGTCCTTTATCAGGTATGTAATTTACAATTTTTCCCACTGATTTATAGCTCTTCTTTTTATTATATGTACATTAGGCTGCTTGAAGTTGTAATGGAGGTCTCTGATGCTCTGTTAATTTTTAAAAATTCTTTTTTATTCTGTGTTTTATTTGGAATATTTTCTATTACTATTCCTTTAAATCTTCTGGTATTTTCATCTATTGTATTTTTTTAATCTTTTGAATTATAGTTTTCATCTCTAAAAATGAGATTTGGTTCTTTTTTTTTTTTAATTTTCTAAATCTCCACTTTGCACTTGAACATGTGAAATACAGTTATCATTGCTATTTTAATGCTGTCTTTTAATTTTACCATATGTAGAATTATCCTTTGGTTTCAGTTGATTGGTTGGTTTACTCATTGTTATGGGTATTATTACCCGCCTTCTTTGCACAACTGGTAATCTTCGATTGGATGTCAGATATTGTAAATTTTGCCTTTTTATTTCCAGAGACTTTTCTCTTCTTATAAATATTCTTGACGTTTTGTTTGGGATGCAATTAAATTTCTTGGAAACCGTTTGATCATTTTAGGTGTTGCTTTTAAGATTTATGAGGTGGGACTGGAGCCATGCTCAGTCTAGAGTTAAATTTTCCTCACTCCTGAGATAAACCCTTTTGTGTACTCTACTCAGTGCCCCATGAATCATGATTTTTCCTTTTTTTTTTTTTTTTTTTTTTTGGTGTAAGCATCAGACATTATTACCTCTAACTCTTTCAGCTTTCTTTCCTTGGCCCCGAATAGTTTCTTCACGTGTTTGTGCTGATCAAACTCAGCTGAAAACTTGAAGGGGACTGTACAGTTCTCCAGCATTCTTTCTTTTTATTGCTCTCTCCTCTCTGGCACTCTTTCCATCAAACTCTTGCTGACTTGTGCCTCCAGACTTCCAGCACTGTCTCTTCATCTCAGGGAGTCTACTGGACTCTACCTATGTTTCCCTGTCCCAAGTAGATGCCTAGGAACTCTCTAAAAGCAGTAAGTTGAGGTAATGGTAGCGTTGACTCATCCCATTTCTTTTGATTTCTCAGTAATCATTGTCCTTTGACCTGATGTCAAGTGTCTTGAAAACTGTTGTTTCATATATTTTGCTTTTTTATTGGTTGATTTAAGTAGAAGGTAAGCAGTAGTGGTTGTCTGTGAGAAAGGTTTTAATTGCAAATTAAATTTCTTAATTGATAAATGACAATTTTGATGTTTTTCTTGTTTCAGCTTTGCCATTTTACGGTTTTCAAGGAATTCTTCCATTTCAACTAAATTTTAAATTTATTGGCATAAACTTGTTCATTATATCCTCCTGCTCCTTTTTTAGTATGTTAACAATTTTTAGTAATGTTGCCTCTTTATCCTGATTTTGATAATTTGAGATGTCTCCCCCCTGTTTCCTCCAGAAACGTCCTACTAGGGACTAATTAATCATAGTATGTTAGAGTCCTGCTCTATTCAGCCCAATATGTAAATAATCTTTGGATCTGCTTCTGCTTTTTTCCTCTCTTGATTATTGGTTACATTTATCTGCCTTTTCATAAGACTTTTAGGGATTTTTCTGTGCAGTTAAAAGCCTTTTGATGTAGCCTCCCAGCTTGCCATTCTACTTACAGGCTCAGCAAATGGGGAAAATTTGGCTCAAATTTTGTGCTTCACCAGTTTCTAATCTGCCCTGCCAACCTCAGTGGGCTGCCAAATGCTCTGCTATAGTCTTCCTACCTGGGAAAAGGCTGATCTTTAGCCATGGCCAGAATCAGATAATGCCCCCAGAGAAAGAAATGATGTTTCCTCACATAGTGTATTAGTTGCAGTGGCTGCTTTAACAAATTACCACAGATTAGGTGGCTTAAAAACAAGATAAATTTATTTTCTCAGAGTTCTGGAGGTTAGGTCCCCCCCAATGACCTCTTTTTAACTTGATTACATTTGCAAAGTCCTTATTTTGACATAAGGTCACATTCATAGGTACTGTAGGTTAGGACTTCCACATATCTTTTTTGAGGGACACAATTTAACCCATAATCCCGAGAAGGACCTTTTTTCCTCTGGAATTTTAATTCATCTAGTGTACTTTGCTCTCAGATTCTCCAATTTGCCATATGAAAAAATTGTGCCAATTTACCCATTTTTTTCTACTTGCTGCCAGCTACAACTTACTATATCCACTCAGAAACAAGTGTACTGATATTTTAAAATCCATTTTCATAGCCTTTGTACTTAGTACTAATTTATTACAGATTTTGACAATAGTTTGAATCTTAGTTCAGTTTTTGGTTTTGTGAATTTTCATATTGTGCTTCATGAGCATTTTAGTGGAAGTTACGGTAGAGTTTCAGAAAGGGGCAGTTGGCTATTTATAGTAGCTGGTATTAGAGTACTCTCTGTTCAGACACTGTATTAAACACGTAAAAGGCATTATATCATTTAATTTATACAACAAGCTTATAAAAGAGTTACATTCATCATATGCACTTTAACTATGGTTATTGTGATAATTATAGGTCATATTAAAACATTCACTTGATATTTGGATTATGAAGATACCAAAACTTGTTTTTCCCAGATTATAAATTTAAAGATGTTACATCAGAATATTAGAGCCATATTTACAAGTACAATGCTTATCTTATTGTATTAGCTGTTTAGATTTCTGTATTTCTTGCTAGAGTATGAGCTATTTTAGGACAGAGACCAAATCTTATCCATTTTTATATTACCAATACCTAGCATCACATAATAGCTATAGTGCTTGTTGGATAGATAAAAATGGAAAGTATTGCATATTATATAACTTATTGTAATAGTGTATTTGTTTGGTAATATGAATGACTCTTGAGTTTGTATTAAAACTTCTGTACACAAATGGAAAGTATTGAACACATTTGCTATCATCCCCATTCTTGTGCCCAGGGCAGACATCACTAATCAGTTAAAGAACTCTTTCCCCCTAATCTTGGATATAGCCAACAGTTACCTCTTTAACTGTGCAGTTTGGGCAGCCACTGCCAAATTATGTTAGTGTACCTATTCATAGAATATTACTTACCACTTCCAGTATACTAGTAGGAGCAGTGGGCTAGGTGTCTGGAAGCATGGGATAAAGCCTGGCTTTGAGGTATATTAGGTATATGATTTTGAACTTATTAATTTTTCAGTCCTCCATTGCTTCATCTGTAAAATGGGAATCATAGTAGTTACGTGGTTTAAAGGACAAAAAAAAGAACAGAACGGCATGTTTCATACTGAAGAGAGCTAAGGCACTATGGTCCCATGTCCTGGGTCAAGCTCTTGTAAATTAGATGAACTTAGACAAGTGGATAAACTCCATGATGACAGCATTTGCATTTTTAATTTTAAATTTGTTTTCCTTCTTGTCTCCAGCGTAGGACTTAGTTAGTAAATACACAAATGGTATTTACTGAATTAAATGATTTGTCATATAAGGAGATTTTAGAAGATTATACCTGATGCCCCTTTTTGTTCATGTTTTCTATAATTCTTGAAAATGGATGTATAAGTGCTTTGAAGGCTAAAGGGTACATTTCTAAGGGACTTTTTTTTTTTTTTTTAAAGATTTTATTTATTTATTTGAGAGAGAGAATGAGAGACAGCACGAGAGGGAAGCGGGTCAGAGGGAGAAGCAGACCCCCCGCCGAGCAGGGAGCCCGATGTGGGACTCGATCCCGGGACTCCAGGATCATGACCTGAGCCGAAGGCAGTCGCTTAACCAACTGAGCCACCCAGGCGCCCCGCTAAGGGACTGTTTTTTAATTCTGGCTAGATTATCGCTATGAAGCTGTTACAGCAGAGACTTTTATTGATATTAAAGCTAGATAACTGGTGTCAGGGTTAGATTTTTCAGTAGGGAGTCAAAAGTTAGAGTGAGAACTACAAAACTCTGTTGGACTAAATAATGATCATTTACATAGCAATATTAGACAGTCCACCCTCACACAGTTTGTTTTAAAAGTACTTGCTTAATGTGTGACTCTTGATTTCAGTTCAGGTCATGACCTCAGCATCATGGGATTGAGCTCTGCATTAGGCTCTGCACTGGGCACAGAGCCTGCTTAAGATTCTCTCTCTCCCTCTGCCTCTGTGTCCCCCCCCCGCAACCCCACCCCGCTCGCACACATGCTCTCTGTCTCTTAAAAAAAACAAAACAAAAGTACTTGCTTAATAATTCTAACATATACATAGCACCCTCCCTCATCCCGTTTTCTTTGGAATATTGGTAAGATGATACTTGGTTCTTATCTAGCAAGAAACACTCTTTTGTTGCTACTCTGTAGGAATGATTTGCCTAGAACTGGTATCCAATGGACAATTAATTATTTATATGCCTCTGGATGCAGGCAATGATGATCTTAATGCATTTTGTGGCTATTTTTTCTAGAACATTATGGTTTAAACCTGTTGTAAATAGATTAATTTTCAGGTTTCTTTATTTCCTTAAAAGTCAGGCCACTAAATAGAATATTTTTTGACATATACAGTCTACAGTCACTTTGAATCTTATATCTGCATCTTAAAGAAATTCAAATAGCAAATAACCATGCTGGTGAACTTGAGCAATTTTTAAAGCTCTTCTTCTGTTAATGGAGGACATTAGCTGCTTTCTTTTTGACTGTGAAAGATTCAGGTCAACAAAGAGATAGCAGGATGCATATTGCTTCAGATTTCCTTCATTTACCTGTTGCTGGAGGCATTTTCAGATGTGAAAAAGACAATGACTGCTTCTTTTCATTACCTTTTCCCTTCTTTTAAAATTAGATAGCTGTCAGAACGAATGATGTAATGTATGGGGATTAACATAAGAATAAAAAATAAAAAAAATACCCCCCCCCCCCCAAAATTAGATACCTGTCTGGTGTGTGTTTGTGGCAAAATATCATTCATGGGGTGTGTGTGTTTGTGTGTGTGTGTGTGCAAGCTTGCGTGGGCGCATGAGGCACAAAGGAGAAAGCTTAAAGGTAGGTATATCTCTTTTACTTTCCTTAGGCAAAACGGTTTTCCTATTTGGTCTTAGATCTGCTCAGTGTTAACGGCAAGTTCTAAATCATGACTTTTGGGACACTACATTTTCAAGCAGAATCTATGCCATAACTTCCTTTTAGGATGTTCTGATTTTATGGATTCACATCTCCTGTCTTTCTAGCCGCAGGAGTTTCTGGGCCTGTCGACTTGTGAGAACTATGTTATATTCAAAGCTATGGGACCCCATGAAATACTAGAGTTTGCATTTCATAGTCCGTTCTGTTTTCTGATGTATCACATGCAACCTCATAGGATTTCCATACACATCTCCCGAAATGAGCCTCAGGTTCTCCCTGCACAGCCCCCACCCCCAACTCCCCTGGAAATAGGATTGTAGCTTGAAGGTTCCCTGAGTTTTGTAGTTTAAAAAATCTCTGTTCTCACTCTGTGATGTAGTGGAAAGAGCGTTTATTTGGAGTCATTTATTTAATCATTTTTACTGAATGCCTTCTCTGTGTCCAGCAGGATCTGGGAATTCAAAAGTGAATGAGAGATATGATCCTGGTGTTTATAGTCTGTTTGAACTTCTAGATTTGTCACTTACCAGTTGTCTATCTTAGGCAAATCATTTTACCTCTCTGAAACTCCACTTCCAGATCTTTAAAATAAGGGCTAATTCTATTTTTTCAAAGTTGTGATCGTTAATTAAGATTTTACCAAAAGGTAAAAGTCTTGGCACATTTCTGAAAAATAGTAGACATTCACTCAACAAATGTTAGTATCTTCCCTCCATATCTAAGAGTTACTGTGAAAATCAAATGCAATAATGAACATGGAAATGCCCTGTGAATTGGAAACGTAGTTATAGACAAAGTTAAGAGTTTTAGGGAGTCAACACATACTACCACTTTCTTCACCTTGCAAGTTCAAGTCAAATGAGAAGAGGCAGACATCTCAAGATCAAAGTAGCCACCTAATTACAGATTAAAGCTGTACTGAAGATTGTAGTTTTGATGTGCTTTCTAATTCTTTCTCTAGAATTAAATTTACCCACTCAGGCATATGCAGGCAAAGGTAGGTGCAAGTCTTACCCACTGAGACAGGTAACTTACTGTAAAGCAGAGAGCAAAGAGAAGAATGCATCCTGTACAGAGGCCAAGAGAACCTTGGAATGGAGCTGCACATGGACAGTTCTGTTTTCAGACACATCAGTCGCCTAAGTCACTCCACCTTATGTGGGAAAGAAATTGGAAGTGCTATTCTGGGGGGAAGTCTTTCCGCATGGAAAGGAAACATGAGGACAGAAAATAATGTTTTCTCCAACGGATATGCACATTGCTGTGAAGAAACTCAAATTCAGCCTCCCTCCTCCAACTTCCCATTCTTACTTAAATTTTGGAAATGGCTGTCTCATATATTAAAATACCATTGTATTTCCTTCAAAGTGGTTTAAAACTCTTTTACCAGCTTATGATATGTTCAGTGAAAAATGCAGATTAGGAAATTCTGCTATATTACAGTGTATAATATATTCTATATACACAATGTGTATTGTATGCATGGTGTGTGTGTTGTGTGTGTATGTTTGTATACTAAAAGAATGGCTATTTATAGAGGACATGGAGAGTGAAATCACATTAAAGTGCTTAATGTGACCATTTTCAGATGATTGTGGATGATGATTATTATGCTTTTTATACTTTTCAGAATTTCTGAAATTTTTAAAAAGTTGACAGTCCCCTTTCCCTCAGAAAACCAACTTAAAAAAAGCACAAAAACCAAACCCAGCCATATTGTTTTTCTCCTCTAATTTTTGCAAAGTTTTATAATTTTTCCTTGTTATGTTCAATACAAGTGATCTAACAAACTCATTTTGTATACTTAACAGTGTTGGAAGAAAAATTCACCTGAAGACTAATTAAATATTATTAAATTGCAAATTGCAAAATTATAGGTGACATTGTCATTCCTAAATAGCCACCTTTTGATTATTTGTGAATAATGATAAGTCCTGAAGGTAAGGTCAACATTTCTAATTCTTTTTCTTCATCAGCATCTTTTCACATTTTTTTTTTTTTATTTTTAAAGACTTTATTTATTTGACAGAGAGAGAAGCAAGAGAGGGAACACAAGCAAGGGGAGTGGGAGAGGGAGAAGCAGGCTTCCCGCTGAGCAGGAAGCCCGATGCGGGGCTCGATCCCAGGACCCTGGGACCATGACCTGAGCCAAAGGCAGATGCCCAACAACTGAGCGACCCCGGTGCCCCATCTTTTCACATTTTTAAGAGCTATCTGTATTTACAGTTCTGTGAAATATATGTTCATATTCTTTGCCTATATTTTCTATTTTTTTAATATTATTCTTGTCAAGATGCAGATGCTCTTTGTATACTAGAGAAATATTAGGAAAATATTTGTATATTACAGAAATATTAGTCCATTGTCATGTGAATTAAAATAACTTCTCATTTTGTTATTTTGCTGATAATCTTTTGACATAACTTTTGGTGAGCTTTTTGTCATATAGATTTTATTCTTAAACTCAGACCCAATTTGTCCATCTTTGCTTTTACCGCTTCTCTGTTTTGCCATACTTAAAAAAGGCTTCCACTTTTGAGTTATGAAGGTAGTTGTTTCCCATATTTTATTCTGAACTAATATGTTTTCATTTTTACATTTAAACACTGATATATTGCAATGTTTATTAGAATAAGAAATGGGTGTAGATGCAATTGTTTTTCCCCCAGATGGCTATCTAAATTTACAGTATCATTTATGGAATAATTAGTCATTGCCTTATCTTTGTTTTATACTAAATTTTTGTATGCATGTGTATTTATTTCCTGACTTCTATTTTGTTTTCAAGGTTCCATTTTTTAAAAGTTATCATACTTTAAAAGTTATGTTGTTATATTTTTTATTTTAAATTATGGTTAGGTAAGTCCCATCTCTTTGTTCCAAGAATACAGCCTAGAAGTGAACTCAAGAGTTGATGTTTGGCTGGAAAAATCACACATAGATCTATCATCTTTTATTCCAACAACTTCAGCAGTTTCTTTGTTTTGGTCAATATTATAGCTTTTGCTATCTTGGAAATGTGCCACTTGAAATGACATTTAGTCAAGCTCCTATGATGCAATTGATCTTTCAATTATTAGCAATCTGGAATGCAGCTGGGTTTCAAGTAGAAGGAAAAGTCAAGGATAGGCAACTTCCTTATGTACAACTGGTTGTTATCACAGGGAAGCAGGGACTGAACAAGAGAATTTAGGAGGAATATACATCCTTGTTCTTTGTCTTTCACTGAGACAACTTTTCAGTATCTATTTGGATTGAGAAATAACAGCCATCAAAAGGAATAAAATCTTGCCATTTGCAACGACGTGAATGGAACTGGAGAGTGTTATGCTGAGCGAAGTAAGTCAGTCAGAGCTTTAAAGACATGTATCGTATGACCTCACTGATATGAGGAATTCTTAATCTCAGGAAACAAACTGAGGGTTGCTGGAGTGGTGGGGGGTGGGAGGGATAGGGCGGCTGGGTGATAGACATTGGGAAGGGTATGTGCTATGGTGAGTGCTGTGAATTGTGCAAGACTGTTGAATCACAGATCTGTACCTATGAAACAAATAATACCTTATATGTTAAAAAAAGAAGAAGAAGAAGAAGATAGAAGGGGAAAATGAAGGGGGGGAATCGGAGGGGGAGATGAACCATGAGAGACGATGGACTCTGAGAAACAAACTGAGGGTTCTGGAGGGTAGGGGGGTGGGAGGGAGGATGGGTTAGTCTGGTGATGGGTATTAAAGAGGGCACGTTCTGCATGGAGCACTAGATGTTATATGCAAATAATGAATCATGGAACACTACATCAAAAACTAATGATGTAATGTATGATGATTAACATAACATAAGAAAAAAAAAAGAAAAGCCTAGTGGTGCCATTTGGAAAAAGATGCCAAATTTGTGCGTATAAGTATGTGACATGCTAGGTACTTGAAATAGTTCATTCCAAATAATACAGGAGGTCAAAATGGTTACATAACCATTTCACTACATGGGAATATTTCTGTTGTTCTAATTTGGTTAGTTTAAGTAGCACTAAGCTGTACACCCAACACTAATGTAACATTGTATGTCCACTATACTCAAATAATAACAAAGGAGTTACTGAATGGAAAAAAATAAGGATATGGAAGGTGATACCAGCTATTAACTTTACATTATAATTGTGAAATTATAATAGTGGTCCTCTGAGTGTTGGGATTATGGGTTATCAATAGTTTTAGCCTCTAATTTTTGTGGGTTTTTTCCTAAATTTTTTTACAATCAATGAAAAATGCAATACTTTTTGCTTTTTTGGGGGAGGGTGAGAACATTTAAGTTCTATCTTCTTAGCAAATTTCAATGATAGAATGCAGTGTTATTAACTATAGTCACCATATTATGTACTAGAGCCTTAGACGTCATTCATCTTATAACTGAAAGTTTGTACCCTTTAACTAACCTCTCCCTATTTCCCCCAATCCCAGTTTCTGGCAACTGCTTTTCTATTCTCTATTTCTATGAATACAGAAATGAATGCTGCAATGAACATGGGAGTATAAATATCTTTTTGAGATAATGGTTTTGTTTCCTTTGGATATATACCCAAAAGTGGGATTGCTAGATCATATGGTAGTTCTAATTTTAAGGAACCTCCATAGTGTTCTCCACAGTGGTTGTACCAGTTTACATTCCCACCAACAGTGCACTAGGTAGGGTTCCCTTTTCTCCACATCCTCACCAGCATTTATCTCTTGACTTTTTGATAATTGCCATTCTAGCAGGTGTCAGCTGTTTTGATTTGCATTTCCCTGATGATTAGTGATGTGCATATTTTTATGTACCTGTTGGCCATTTGTATGTCTTCTTTGGAAAAAAATGTCTATTCAGGTCATTTGCCTATTTTCTAAATGTATTATTTATTTTATTTTATTGTGCTATTTATTGGTATGAATGAGTTCCTTATATATATTTTGGATGTTAACTTTTTTATCTGGTCTATGGTTTGGAAATATTTTCTCCTATTCCATAGGTTCCTTTTTCATTCTGTTGCTGGTTTCCTTTGCTGAGCAGAGCTTTTTAGTTTGATGTAGTCTTACTGGTTTATTTTTGCTTTTGTTGCTTTTGCTCTTTATATATCCAAAAATCCTTTTCAGACCAATGTCAAAGAGCTTTTTTCCTATATTGTCTTCTAGGATTTTTACAATTTCAGGTTTTACATTTAATCCTTTAATCCAGTTTGAGTTAATTTTTGTGAGTCATGTAAGATAGGGGCTCAGTTTTATTCTTTTATGAATATCCAGTTTTCTCAATACCATCACATTAATTTATTTTTGAACATTAAACCAGTCTTGAAATAAATCATGCTGTATAATTCTTCTCATACATTATTGGATTCAATTTGCTAATATTTATTGAGGATTTTGTATATATGTTCATGAGAGTTATTGGTATGTAGTTTGTTTGTTTGTTGGTAATGGTTATTTGCTGGTTTTGGTTGTAGGGTAATGCTGTCCTCACAGAATAAGTAAGAAAGCTGCTATTACTAAATTCTTAATCTCCACTCTTTGTTTCCCCTCCTGTGCACACTGCTCTCTTTCTCCCTTATATTACCCTGCTAGACACCACTCTGATTAGATTCATTCACTATCAAGAAATATATATATTTTTAAGATTTTACTTATTTATTTGACAGAGAAAGAAAGAGCAAGCACAAGCAGGGGGAGCAGCAGAGGGAGAGGGAGAAGCAGGCTCGATGCGGGACTCGATCCCAGGACTCTGGGATCATGACTTGAGCTGAAGGCAGACGCTTAACTGACTGAGCCACCCAGACATCCCAAGATAATATTTTTTAAAAAGTCGTTGCATTTAGCAAATTTTACTAAAGATTTGGCATCCAAGAGGGGGATTAACACACAGTGCAGCACAGCACAGCATACAATTCAAATTTATATTCGACATCCTTTCTCTTAAATACCCTTCTGCTATCTGAAATATTGTGAACTTTTTTTTTTTTCCTAGTTCCACCTCATCTATCCCTGGATTTTAGTTGTACTGAAGGACCCTTCTTTTTTGTCTCTCCTTAGTTCTCTTTTCAAAAATCATCTGGTTTTATAATGTAAACAATTCAATTTTCTTCAGTAAGTTCTGGGCCTATGTTTGTATATTATTTAGGGGAGGCTGATACTGCTTGCTTAATAAAATTAGCATTTAATATTTATGTCATAGTTTGCTGTGGGTCCCCAGAGAGGCTCTGCCCCATGCAGTCCTTCAGGGCACCAGGCACCTTCCATGTAGTGGCTCTGCTCTCTCCTTGGACAAATGAGATAAAGATCTCAAAGGATGGCCCGAGAGATTTTAGGGTCAGGCCTGGAAGTATCATTTGTCACTCCCTCCTGTATTCTACTATTCAGAACTTATTCACTAACTACAAGAGAGGGTGCAAAATGCTGTCTGGCTGTGTGCTCCAGAGAAAATTAAATTTCCTTTGATGAATATATAAGATTCTTTCTGTCAAGCTTCAGAAAAATATAAGGTTGACCTGCTAAGTAGAGAAGCCCAGTCTGGGTCTCCACTCCTTTACTAACATTTTAGCAAGAAATTCCTTTCTTATACATGAACTCACCATCTTAAGCAGGCCTTCTTGTTTGATTTGATAATTCCAAATTCCTTAGAAAGAAGAGGCTCTCATCAATTTTGTTTCTTTGTCTTATTGTTTGCTTATTTGTCTTAAACTGCCCTTTTTATTGCTTTCATACTTAGCCTGGTTTATTCAGTAGGCATATATACTTTGGTACCTTTAAATTTTTCACTAAGCATACTCAAGGGATCTTTTCTTATAGATTGGTGCTATCTACTGGACTCTGAAATGATACCAGCTGCATTTAGTTCTGATTTTAACTAATAGGCTCAATGTTAATGTTTCTTGAGCTTTTTGATTATAGTTGGAAATCTGTCCTTACATTTCGTGAAAGCCCACTTTCCCTTACTGTCCCCTAAGGATTCCCCTGTCACCTTTTTCAGTTTGTTAGCTGCTTTCTTTATTTTTATTTCTTATCTGTTTCCAAGTTATTCCCTTTAGCTACCTTGATTTCTTGTTCCTTTTTTTTTAAACTTTGATTGCTCCCCACGTTCCCATAATCAACTGGGTGGTTGTTTATCACTACTTATACATTCAGTCCCCCAAAATGAAAGGAGTTAATGAATACTTCAATTATGTCTGTTTGCTCCCCATTCCCTGACCTTCCCATTAATTTTGGTCTCCCAGTGTGTTTTATACATTATAGTTGCATTTTGTACAATTTTGTTTTTCAGAATTTGATATGTGAATCAGTTTGACTTTGAATTCACTTTTTATGGGCTATTTTGTGACAGTCTTTATCAAGCAGTTTTGGGATTAGCCAATGCAATAGAGATAAAGATTGCTTAAATTGAACTCAGGAAAGGATTTCTATGGACATGGTATAAATTGAAGAGATTATAATCCCAACAATCTAGGAGAAGCAATACAACATTTTGTTCAAATTTAGATTTTTTTAATATGAAGTATCTCTCAAATTAAGCTCTTTAATGCATGTATCAGTTTAGAGTCTGGCTAGTAGCCTGCTGCTTTTGTTGGTGGGATTATCTCTTTTTTAAACTAATGGGTTAAATATAACAGGTGAGGTTAGTACAGTTACCAATGCAACAAAATGATTGAAACTAAGGTTTACAAAATCTTTCTTGGGGGTAGTGATCATTTTATGAAGGGTAATTTTTTTGAAGGATATGGATGGAGAACTGTTCCTTGCCCAGTGAGTATATGGAGTAGCTAACACTTTTATCTCATTGACAGTAATAGTTATATGATTTATTGGCAAGCTTCCTCTTCCCCAGCATTCTAGAAGTCACCACTTACCACAGGGTTGAGCTGTGAGCACATTACCAGGGCCTGGCCAGTTAGCTGGGCCATTTTGATTGATTTAGAGATGGATGTGTGACCCAAACATGGCCAGTAAGAGCCCACCAAAAATTTTTGCTGGAACTTTAAGGAAAAAGTACATCCTCTACCTCTTAGTTGCTAGGTTTTAAGTTGGAGCTGCTGGGAGCTCTTGTTGCCATCATGTGGAGAGAACTCTGCCTAAGGACAAAACAGAATGAGGAAAGCAGAACCAAGAGTGAGAAAGACAAAATTTACTGATGTCATTTTTGAAGCCCTGGGTCTATCTAATGGAGTCTAAAGTCAGCACCTCTTAGACTTTTCAGGAATGTAAGACATTAAGGTGCCTTTTCATTTAAGCTAGTTTTGGTTGAGTTTCTTGCACAGACAACTAAAATTGTACCAAGTGTATCACTGATTAACTAGAACTTTTTTTTAAAAATGATGTCTTCACGAACCATGAGAGATGATGGACTCTGAAAAACAAACTGAGGGTTCTAGAAGGGAGGGGGGTAGGAGGATGGGTTAGCCTGGTGATGGGTATTGAGGAGGGCACGTTCTGCATGGCGCACTGTGTGTTAAGCACAAACAATGAATCATGGAACACTTCATCTAAAACTAATGATGTAATGTATGGTGATTAACATAACAATAAAAAATTTAAAAAAATAATGTCTCCAAATTAGAATATTCATTTTAGTAGGGCAAAAAAGGCCCTTCTTTATATTATTCAACATTCTATCTCTATCACATATTACAGTGACTGGCACAGAGATGTACTTAATAAATATTTATGGAATGAATAAATGATTAATTTAATTAGTTCAATTTAATTTAATATTTTAGTTCAAGTTGTTAGGCACCTATTTTGTGCAAGGCCTTATCTTAGATGCTGGTAAGATGATAAAAGGAATATAAAAGATAGAGTCTCTTTCTCTTGTTTATAATTTTGTGCAGGCAATGAGGTATAACAATAATTTAAGGCAGAGTAAAAGAAGGACTAAAGGGAATGAAAGTTGTATGTCAAAGAGTAGCCATGTCATCAAAGGATTCTACAGTCAGATTGCCTGGATTTGAATCAATGCTATACACTTGTTAACCGAGTAACTTTGGGTACATTACTTAACTCAGTTTTCTTACCTGTAAAATGGGGGTAATATTTGTATGTTCCTTATAGATTTGTCATGAGGATAAATCAATACATTCTACTTAAAATGATTGAAATGTCTAAGATATATTAAGTATTCAGTAGCTTATAGTTATTTTTATTTCAGCAAGCAAAGATGTCTGCAACATGATTAAATTTTGAAAGAAGAGAGAATTGGAAATAGTGTAACCCTTGGAAGCTGAATACTGATTATATCACAAGTCAATATCAACTATTAACAAAACCATACATATATGTGAAATACAAAATGATCCAGCAAAATCTTACTTTAGTGTTTTGTCAGTTAGATTTATACAATGGTGGATTTGTTTTAGAGAGGAGTTAAAGCATGCATCCTTGGTAAATGGAAGAAAGGACCTCTACATTTTATTTTTAAGATTTTTATTTTTATTTATTTATTTTTTTTTAAGATTTTATTTTTATTTATTTGACACAGAGAGAGAGAGACAGCGAGAGAGGCAACACAAATAGGGGGAGTGGGAGAGGGAGAAGCAGAGCTTCTGCGGAGCAGGGAGCCTGATGTGGGGCTCTATCCCAGGACCCCAGGACCATGACCTGAGCCGAAGGCAGATGCCCAATGACTGAGCCACCCAGGCACCCCTATTTTTAAGATTTTAATAAGAAACAATTTAACATTTGAAACCCAAAGTGCTAATGACAATGCTGTGTTCTTTTGTTTTGTTTTTTGTTTGTTTTTAGAGAGGGAGAGAAGTGGGGGAGGGGCTGAGGGAGAGGGAAACAGAATCTTAAGCAGGCTCCATACCTAGCCCAGAGCTCAGCCCGGAGCCCAACATGGGGCTCAATCTCATGACCCTGAAATCATGACCTGAGCTGAAATCAAGAGTTGGATGCTTAACGACTGATCCACCCAGGCACCCCCAACAATGCTGTTTTTTTCTAGATATTTTGCAAGAGGAAAGGGGGAAAAAAAAAGGATTTTCAAAGATAAGTGTGTGTAACGGTCTGCTATAAGGTAGATAGGCATTAAGATGAACTATTAGATAGAGATGGGCTTCTAGATTCATTAATATACAATGTTTACGCCTTATAAAATTTGATGAAAGTTTTCAAGTGTCATTCAGAAATAAGTATCATTCTATGTTACAAAATGCTTTTTATAAATACTTTTATTCTTTTTTACTTTAATCTTTACTTCATAGTAAAGTAGTAATTTCCTGAGGGTCTCTGGGTATAAAGGAAAATGGAGGCCCATTAATGGAAAATAAAAGTAACTTCAAATATGCTTAATACTGCTGGCCTACATATTTCAGAAACATGGGGGGCATTTCCACTTAATTCAGAGGTCTTATGGAGAGAATGAAACAGTATGGTATGGTAAACAACAGGCGCTTTGAAAATCTTAAGGAAAATAGTTTAAAGTTGTGTGACCTTGGGCTATAATAGCCTTTCTGAGCCCAAGATTCCCCAGGAGTAGAAAGTAGATCACATTAACTTCATAGTGTTTTTGTGGGGATGAGAGATAATATTTACAGGCTGAACACTCATGGTTTTTGGCATGTGGTAGGTGATTAGTGTATGATAGCTATTCTTATAAATTATATACTATCTCCAATTATGAATAACAGAAATACATCAATGAGATTTTATATAGTAATGGGGAATATAAACATATATCAAAATAAAAATAAAAGAATGGATGACTGCTGGAAATTCATAGGCAGAAAGATGTGAATAAGCAAAAGTAGAGAGACAAGTGCTACGTAACAACTTACGAGATTTCAGTAGATGTTGATGAGTCTTAGCCAATGTCATTGCAGTGAATAGGCATGTTCAGCATTGTGGCTTGACTTTTTCATTGTTCCAGGCTGTTCCAAAGGTAAAAGGATGGAGGTTTTCCAGATAAAGATTTTGACAGTGAAATAGCCATCTTCCACTTTTTCTTCTCAGGCTGCATGCCTTTTTTTTTTTTTTAAGATTTTTATTTATTTATTTATTTATGAGAGAAAGAGAGAGAGAGAGAGAAACAGCTTGACAGGGGTGAGGGTCAGAGGGAGAAGCAGACTCCCTGCCGAGCAGGGAGCCCGATGCGGGACTCGATCCCAGGACTCTGGGATCATAACCTGAGCCGAAGGCAGTTGCTTAACCAACTGAGCCACCCAGGCACCCACTGTATGCCTTTTTTATTTAGCCTATGAAATAAATATAAATCTAGTTTCTTCTAGGAACCTGAATTCCTGCCTTAGCATTCGCTATCCAACTTCCTGCTCTTATTCCTACAGCCTTTTCTGGCCTCCTCTCCTGACCTTCCACCTTGCTCAATTTCCCTTTAATGGGAAATTGTTTAATGAAACATTTGTTTGATGTTTCATTTGTTTGATGAAAAGTTCTCTCACCTCTCAAAACTGTGTTCCTTAGGGACAGTCTTTTTTTTTTTTTTTTAAAGAGTTTATTTATTTATTTGAGAGAGAGAGAATGAGAGAGAGCACATGAAAGGGGGGAGGGTCAGAGGGAGAAGCAGACTCCCTGCCGAGCAGGGAGCCCGATGCGGGACTCGATCCCGGGACTCCAGGATCATGACCTGAGCCGAAGGCAGTCGCTTAACCAACTGAGCCACCCAGGCGCCCCTTAGGGACAGTCTTAATCCATCTCACACCTTGGAAGGAACACAGCCCTCCTTGAGAATTATAAAATATACATTGGGATATCAAAAGCAGTTACTTTCTGGCCTTAAGGACTCTTCATTGTCTTAGACTGAAACAGATAAAATCCCCAGATTTATATTTTAACATATATAATTTTATCCACGGGCCCTGAGTTATCCTTAAGAAGTCATAATTTTCCTTCTTTTTCTTTTTTAATGGAACACTTAATGAATTTGAGTGTTATCTATGTGTAGGGATCATGCTAATCTTCTCTGTATTAGTCCAATTTTAGTATATATACTGCTACAGTGAGCTTCCTCTTCTCTTCCCTTCCCTTCCCTGTCCTTCCCTTTTTTTTTCTTTCTTTTCGTAGAAGGGGATCTCCCACTTAATGTATGGTCTATTTGCAATAGTTTAAAACTCCATTTTACTTTAAGCAGATAGACTTTTTTTTTTTTTTTTAATTTCTTGCCTGGAAAAAATCTTGCAAAGCAAATCCAGCATATAAAAAAGAAAAATCAAAGCTGCTCTTGTTGAGGGGTACGTGGGTCTAAACCTCTGACTGCTCTTTTATCCCCATTATTTCTGTGGTCCCTACTGCGGTAGCTCCAAGGAGCCCCAGGCCTGGGGAAGCACATTTGAAAACATTTGGGTTAGTGAAATGAGTTATTAACTGGAACTCTGAAGTTTTAGCTTTAGTTTTAACATTAAATTTGCATGTGTCACTGATAGGGTTAATTGTTTTATCTGTAAAACAAAGGTTTAGAACAGTGGTTCTCAATTATGGCTGCATGTTAGAATCACCTGGGGAGCTTTTAAAAATCCTGATGCTTAGGCCTCACTCCCTACCAATTAAATTAGAATCTCTGGGGCGTGACCCAGGCAACAGGCATTTTTTAAAGCTCCCTAGGTGATTCCAATTTGCAACCAAGTTTCAAAACCTCCAAAGAATTTTTGAGCAATAATATTCCACAAGTCCATGGGGCTGTGGAGCTTGTTTTGGTAGAGGTAGTTAAAATGTGCAGTCTATTCATGGATAGATAGTACTTAGTGAGGAGCTGGGATGAAGGTGGGCATAAAGATTGGAAAGGAGGAAAAAAGTTTTTTGATTATCTTAATAGCTCAGTGTGTTGGGCAAAACACTTAACTTTGTTATATCCCTGATGGGAGTGATTTTAACTTCCTGTAAAATGACGCTCTCAACTGAGAAATCATATTTAAATGCAATGTTATTATTTTTATACCAATACCATCACCATCTGCTAATATGATCAGTCAAGAATTACACCTAAGTATTTTATTCATAAAGGAAATAGAAAAGGCAGATTGACTACTGAAATGTAAAATATGGTTAATATTCCTCAGTTGGTGGTATAGATTAAAGATAGATTGAAGCAACATGTTGATAACAATGGAAATCTCTGATACTGAGATGCTGCGTTAAAAGTGCGTCCGTCAAAAAGGCAAAGAAAAAAAACCCCAGGATTACTGCTATGAGCTTCTTGTCAGTTATGAAAAACTATTGTTTCAACTGAGTTTTCAAATTAGGAAAAAAAATTCACAGTATTGGTAAGCAATTGATCCTAAAAAATATACAAATTGGATGACAATATCTAGGCTATAATCTCCAAAGTAAAATGAATTTATTATGATTGGATAAATTACAATGAATACCAAGTGGTTTAAAAATGAGAGCACAGAGCAAAATGATTGATTTTACATATGTTAGATGTATAACTAAACAGAAAATGCCTTTTCATTTTCTTATTACCGGAGCCATTTACATATTTTGTCTCACATTTGTGCCGCTAATAGGTGTTCAAGATTTGTGTGCTTTGATCTCCCCTTTTAACAGAGTAGCTCTTTTCTGGAAGTTGGTGACATTTAAATAAAAGAAAAAGTGCAGTTATCACTTATAGCAGGGAGATATATTAATAATTTTATACCTCGTTCTTAGGCTTTTTGCTGGAATAGATTTATCAACAACAGAATAAAAAAATAATTTTACACATTTTCTGGCTGAAAGTTCAGCCAGTGCTTAGTGTTTTTGTGTTCTAGTTCTCCTTACCCTAGGGAAAAGTTCACACAAGCTTTTTTTTATGTGGAAGTGTCCCCAAAGATTGGACAATAAGCCCCAACATTGACTTGACAGATGAGGAGAAAGTCCATAGGGACAACTGGACAACATGGAGTAGAGCCAGTAACAACACCAGCCACCTCTGAATGAAGTCAGTTAACAAGGACAGTGACTACTTTTAGCCATGGCCAAGAATGACCCCTGATTGAGAATTTGCTCTATTTTTCTTGGACTTTGTAAGTTCTGATGTCTTGGTACAATATGAAATGAATGAATGAGAGGAATGGGGTTGAGGGACTGGGGGAGGGAGGGGGGAGGAGAAAGGGAGAGAAAGGCATGTAGGGGAGTGGAATGTACTGAAACACAAAAAATTATTGATGTTAGTCTTTTCACCAAACTTGGTCAGTGGAGCTAAATATAATTTGATTAGATAAGTTAAAAGCACATACCATTTTCCATACGTCATGTGTTATATAGCACAATTCTTAATTGTCACATACCTTTGAAAGTGTAAATCGGTACAAATAAAGCTCAATATTTGGTAATTAGTGAGTTATCTTTTTTTAGAGAATGAATCTCTAAAGCACCTCCATGGAGTTTTCTTAGTTTGCCCAGTTCCATAGTGATCCCTTTCTACTCTGAACTTAACTTATTGTCTATACCATTCATTTTGTGACTTATTAATACACTGTTTTGTGGGTTTTTTGTTTGTTTGGTTGTCTCATCATTTAACCCGCATTTAATTAACATGTGATGATTTTAAGCTTCTACTGTGATAGCAACTGCCTAAAAAAAAGAAGTTGAACAAGTGAAGGTGAAAACGTAGCTCTAGACTGTGTTGTCCAAGAGCAGGAACTAACAGTACCATTTATCCATATGTTTTCAGCAACCAGTACGGTAGAGACACATGGAAAGTAGTCAGGACCTATTTGTTGAATGACTGCATGAATAGATGAAAAACTAATACAGGTGAAGGCACAGATGCACATAGCCATTTGAAAAGTTGATTCATTCATATCTCAGGGAAGATTAGTCTGTTACACCTATATACGAATTGCTAATCCAGCACAAGGTGTGCTTTTTACTAATATATTTAGGCAACCATCTGATTAATGTTGATAATAGAGGGAACTTTGATCCGAACTCACAAATGAGAAGGCCACTTCTTAATTTTTCTTTTTTTTTTAAACATTTTTTTTTTTTAAAGATTTTGTTTATTTATTTGACAGAGAGAGACACAGCGAGAGAGGGAACACAAGCAGGGGGAGTGGGAGAGGGAGAAGCAGGCTTTCCGCAGAGAAGGGAGCCCGATGCGGGACTCGATCCCAGGACCCTGAGATCATGACCTGAGCCGAAGGCAGCCGCTTAACCGACTGAGCCACCCAGGCGCCCACACTTCTTAATTTTTCAACCAAGTGTCGTATTTCGTATTTGTTTATTTTTCTCTTTTCTGCAAAAATGAAGACAGCAGTTCCCTCACCAATACTCACACTCCATTTTCTCTCAATCTCCAGCTCTTAAGCTCTGTTATTCTTCTCTAAGCTTATGTCCTTATTTGCCCCGAACCATCCTATCATGCCAATTCACTTTATCTCATGTGGACCTGAGAGATGAAGTCTAGAGGTTCTTTTGGTGGAAAAAGATGTTAGAAACTTCTTGTACGGTATTTCTGTGACAGTTTAATTTTTTGGCAATTCTCCCATTGAGATATGGGGTCTCTGTCCACTCCCCTTGTACCTGGGTGGGCTAGTGACTGCTAAAACCAACAGAGTATGGCAGAAGTGATACTCTGTGGCTCGTGAGACCAGATCATAAAAGGCCCTGGGTGTTCTGACTTGTTTGTTGGACCAATGAGATGCCATGTGGGAAGCCTGACTATGCTGAGGGCCCAGGCTAGAGAGGCCATGCATACATGTGCTCAGCTAATCACTTCACCTGCACCAACTTTGCAGCCTTCCATTCCAAGGTGCTGCATGTGTGTGTGGGTGAAGGCACCACCTTGAAAAGTGGGTCTCTAGCCTCAGCTGTCCCAGCTCTAGCTATTTGAATCACTGGCAGCTGAGGCCCAAAATATCAAAGAGCAGAAACAAGCTATACTCTGAATTTTTGATTCACAGTCTTTGTGAGCGTAATAAAAATTCTTGTTTTATGCTATCAAGTTTTGGGGTGATTTTTGTATGTGAGAATAGTAACTGGAACAATTCCAAGACCAGATTTTGTATACTGAAAGATAGACTTTATTTTAAACAATTATAATCAAACGATGATTGTATTTTTCCTTTTATAAGTAATATATCATTCTTGGGGTACCTGGTGGCTCAGTCAGTTAAGTGTCTGACTCTTGATTTTGGCTCAGGTCATGATCTCAGGGTTGTGAGATCAAGCCCTGTGTCTGGCTCTGTGCTGGGTGTGGAGCCTACTTAAGATTCTCTCTCTCCCTCTCCCCTCTCCCTCTCTAAAAAAATTGTAAGTAATATATCATTCTAAATTTAATCTGGGAAACTTCAAATTTACTTATATTCTCTACTGTTTTAAAATTTGAAAATGATAAATTCAGTGGCTTGTTTGAGCATATTTTAAGCATATTTGGAAAATGTCTTAATGTTATTTTTAGCTCCTGCTATTTTTGAGGGGGGTTGGGAATAAATATAAGTTCCTATAGAGTGCTGTTTCTACTTCACCATACCTGGAGTAACCACAATGGAGGCCTGACTTGGCCCAGAGTTCCCTGAAGGCCTTGTTCCTGACTTGGGTCATTTTTCTACTAGACTCGCTTCTGGCATATGTTAATATATATATGACAAAATAAAAAGTTTACATGGTTAAATAATTGGGGAATATTGTATCCTATATGCTCTTCTTAGAGAGTCATAAAGAACATTAGTATATTGAATGGTCCTAAGATAAGGACCTGTTTAAACCAGTGTTTCTAAACTCTTTTGACAACCCCCAGGTCATTTGACCACAGAACTCTTTTATAGAATACATTCTTTTAAAACATTTTTTAAATTTTTAAATTTAAAAAAAAAGATTTTTATTTATTTCAAAGAGAGAGCGAGAGTGAGAGCACGAGAGGGCAAGCATGAGCAAGGGGGCAGAGGCAGAGGGAGAAGCAGACTCTCCGCTGGGCAGGGAGCCCAAAGTGAGGCTTGATCCCAGGACCCTGGGATCATGACCTGAGCTGAAGGCAGACGCTTAACCCACTGAGCCATCCAGGCACCCCTAGAATACATTCTTTAATGTCAGTGTTTTCCATCAGCTCTTTAGAAAATGTGGATTGATGTAGATGGGTTAGTTATTAGCAAATATTCAAAGAGCTTGCTTCATTTTTTTCCTTTAATTTATATATAACTCTTCAAATGTATGAAGTATATAAGAACATAAATGCTGGCCTTTAGAACTCCAAAGAATGAATGAATGGTAAATGTGAAGAGAAATTGCAGAAAGTAGGATCAGAAAGAAAGGCACTAAGACCATTTAAAAGCTATCGTAAGTAACCTAGGTCTGGTATTCTTAACTAGCATCCACTGCCCCAGCTCCATTCCTTATACTTGGTTCCAGAGTTTTTCTCAGAATTTCCAGGAGAAGCACAAAAAATGTTGTTTGAAATAGGCATTTAAGAAAAATTTATTTAATTATTTGAGAGAGAGAGAGAGCAAGCAGAGGGCATGGGCAGAGGGAGAGAAATCCTCAAGCAGACTCCCTGCTGAGCACAGAGCCTGATGCAGGACTGGATCATGACCTGAACTGAAATCAAGAGTCAGATGCTTAACTGACTGAGCCACCCAGGTGCCTCTGAAATAGGCATGTTTCATATTAAGGTAATTTAAAATTGTCTTTAGTAGTATTATTTAACTCTCTTGATATTTCAAATAATAACAGAAGAGAATGCAAGCATGAGTATAAAACAGTTGAGAGCTCCAGGACTAGGTAGAGCAGAAAATTGACAACTTTGGACAGTGAGGCAATAGCTTGGTATCCTGGTCTAGTTGGGGAGTGGTAGAATCTGGTCAACCAAGTCTCCAGTTATTTCACTTTTGACAGTGAAATTGATATTACTGCTTATGTGTGAGGGTTGAACTGTAGAATGCTCTGGATTGATTTTTCAAGTGGTACATACATTTTTACAAAAGCAACACTTTAACAGCTACAAATCATTAATAGAGTTGCTAGACCATCAACTGACATGTCAACACACCTTGAAAGAGGCTTCATCAAATGCAAAGGTAAAGTTCTGTCAGATGATGTTAGCAGAGCAAAATAAACTCATAGGAAGAAGGAAATATTTCTTCTAAATACCCTGGTGTTGTAAAACAGAATTCTTCAAAAGTCCTTGAGAAGGTGTTTCAAATAGGAAGTCTGGGTGAATATGTAAGAGATTGAAAAGGCCGTAAAGTAAATGAAAGCACTTCTCGCAAGATTTAAATAAGGAGTGGTACAAATGCCACAGTGGAGCTTCATTTAGTAACGTGGAAAACCCCCAAAACTCTACTTACTTTAAGCTGAATCAACTATGGATTCCATGGGGTGAGAGCACAGATAAGAAAGATAATACTTCACAGACTTGGGGAAATAAAACGTATACTATTAATACTAACTTCTTTTATTAGATAGTTTCTGACAAAAAGGATTCTATCGTCAAAGAAGCTCAGGAAACTTATGTCAAAAAATATTAGAAATTATTTTACTCTAAGATTTCTGGGACTTTAATATACTAATGGGTATTGGGAATCATTCTGCTGCGTATCTATTGTAGAGTATTTCCAAAGTTCACTTGACTACAGAATTTTAAGAGATAACCTCTTTGGGACTTGGTTTCCCAGGGGGCAAATTTTGGGAAACACTGATTTAGCCCTTTTGTTTGACAAAACCTTGTTGACCTTTATTATGAGACTAGCTTATACATGGTCTGTAGGTACTCATGGGTCCCCCTTTCCGTATTCATAGCTCTAATTATCACAACTAGTTTAAAAGGTGCTTATGCCTTTCCCTGGCTTAAATCACTGACTTAATTATTTTTTTAATTTTATGAGACCGGGATTATTACCTTTTGTAGAGGAGAAAAATGGGATGAAGAAAGGAGAGCAGACTCTCTCAAGGTCATGTGATATATGTTACTGTGTTAGAATTTGAAATTTGTACTTTTTCCCTGTCTGCTGAGTGCTGCCTTCTAGATTTTTTATTTTTTTAATTTAATTTATTTTTAATTCCAGTGTAGTTAACATACAGTGTTATATTTGTTTCAGGTGTGCAATATAGTGATTGAACAATTCCATATATTACCTAGTGCTCATCAAGATCAGTGTACCTCTTAATTCCCTTCACCTATTTCACCCATACTTCACCCACCTCCCCTCTGGTAACCAACCTCTGTTTGTTCTCTATATTTAAGAGTCTGTTTTGTGGTTTGTCTCTTTTTTACATTTTTCCTTTGCTCCTTTGTTTTGTTAAATTCCACATGAGTGAAATCATATATGGTATTTGTCTGACTGACTTATTTCGCTTAGCATAATACTTTCTAGTTCCATCCATGTCATTACAAATGGCAAGATTTCATTCTTTTTTATGGCTGAATAATATCCATTGTGATCCATTCCACATCTTCTTTATCCATTCATCTATTGATGGATACTTGGGTTGCTTCCATAGTTTGGCTATTGTAAATAATGCTGCAATAAACATAGGGGTGCCTGTATCCCTTTGAATTAGCATTTTCATATTCTTTGGGTAAATACCCAGTAGTGTGATTACTGACTGGGTCATATGGCAATTCCATTTTTAATTATTTGAGGGACCTCTACAGTGTCTTCCACAGTGGCTGCACAGGAACCCTCGTGCACTCTTGGTGGGAATGCAGACTGGTGCAGCCACTGTTACCTTTCAGATTAAAAAACAAACAAAACAAAACAGACAAACTTGTGTTTGGTTAATAAGTGAGTTCTTGCTTGGACTGAGTCCATGTTCTCTCAATGGGACTCTGGTTTGACTTGAATTTTGACAAAAAGGTCTGAAGTTTTTGATGAAAGGCTGTATATATCTAGAATAGGGTCTACTTGGGGCACCTGGGTGGCTCAGTCATTAAGCGTCTGCCTTCGGCCCAGGTCATGATCCCAGGGTCCGGGGATCGAGCCCCGCATCGCGCTCCCTGCTCGGCGGGAAGCCTGTTTTTCCCTCCTTGTGTTCCCTCTCTTGCTGTGTCTCTCTCTGTCAAATAAATAGATAAAATCTTTAAAAAAAAAAAAGAATAGGGTCTACTTATTGGATACTGGAGATCATGCTAGCAAACAATAACAGAGAAAGGAAGGAAAGCCTGTTTCCAGTTTTGAATATAATAAAGAAAACTTTTTGAAAAGTAACAGTAGACTTTGCAAATTGAATAATCATGAAAAGGTGAATCCTAAAAATGAATACATTTTGAAGGATTTTAGAGATACTTAGTTTCAGATGCAGAATTATTCAAAAGATGGTTAGAAATGAGCATGTGGACCTTGGGACGAAGGACTGGCTGTAGATAGGCTAGGCATCTTCATAAAGGGGAAATTTGAAGATGAGGGAGCAGCTATTGTTATATTAATGGTTCTCAAGTTAGATCTCTCTCTCTCTCTCATGTTTCTCTATATTTTTCCATACTTTTACTGCTTTCTTTTTCTCTTGTGTAAATTCATCTTTGTGAATCAGATATCCAATTATGGAACACCAATGGGATTATCTAGTTCTGTGGTCCATTTCTAGAGAGCTAGTAATTCTCTGGCAGGAACCTTCTTTGCCCAAGGCCTGATTTTACTGTGATCATGGTAGTGGAGGTCTGTTCATTTGCTTATTTTTCCAAAATCAGGCATCATTATTTTATTCACATGCTTTCCTCCATTTAATGTTTTGAATTCCCTTAAATAGTTCTTTGCATGTAGACAAGGCATGTTAAGGTATGGAAGTAGATTGATCTGTCTGAAAACTGTCCAGTTTCCACAACAAATATACACCATATATGCTTAATTTGTGGAAATTATATGCTGAGAGCTAATGGCAGATGTCCTGATACAAAGTTTTAAGGAGGCACGTAGGGAAAGAAGAGAAACTTGAATTTTCTAAAATTAATCTTTGTGAGGAAAGAATGCAATAGCTTTTAGGAGCATCTCCTCATGGGGTTAGTTATTTACTTTTTCTGTTCATTCTCTAGTTGAGTGAGCTCTTCACCCTGGAAAACTCAGGCAATATATTATCTTCAAAACAAGCAAACCAAAGGTTAGCTCATCACTTCTTGCTCTTTCATGTTTAGGAGGAAATTTTCCCTCGTGCAATTCCCTGGCAGTTATGTATATTTTCTGTGAGTGAATGAAATGTCTTGTGTGAGATATCAACGTTTCTCTGGGAATAGGTGAGCATTAACTTAGATGAATGTGAATATGGTTAGAAACAAAAGTGAACCTTCCCTCCCTACTGTAAAACTGTGAAAACTTAAAGAGAAAAATTCCAGTTTCTCAGAAATTAGATTGCCAGGAGGATTCTCTTCATAGCACCTCTTGTTTTTGCTTTTTGTTTTTTTTTGTTTTCCTTATTTGCTTTCTGGCTTATGGGTTTACTCCTTTCCTGTCTGCATATATACAGGGAGGTAAGATACATGCTTACTGTTGCATTCCCAGTGTCTAAAATAGTGCGAGGCACATAGTGGGCTTTCAATAAATACTTGATGAATGAATGAGTGGATTAGTAAATAAACATGTGTCTTCATTTTAAGAAGAAATTGAGTCAGCTGAGGTTAAGTGATTTACCGAAGGTCATATAGAAAGCTCAAAGCAAGACTTGAAACTGAATCCTGTCTCCACATTCTCAAACCAGTACAGTATGTTGGATGTTTTCCATTTTGTCTAGTATAACTGTGTGTGTTTACACAAAGAAGCATTTAGAAATTCAGACTGGTTATATGCCAGACCCAAGATAAGTTGTGTCTGATGAAGACTCCTTTAAGAACCTATTGATATTGCAATTTTTTGTAATGTGACAGTGCAATTTTCAAGTTGTCTGAGATTTTTTCTTACACTTTGGTATATTGAGTAAACCTTATAAATATGACACTTGTATTCATCTTACATTACATGGAATTCTAGATGCATTCTTCCATTAGATGATCTAATAACAGGATTATACTACTGATTTAAGAAATAAATTTATGTTATTATTCCTGAATTATTTATGGTTCTCAATCTATAACATAAATTTTATTTGTGTTAATATTTTTCTTAGTTATGACTTACTTTAAATGGATTAATTTTACATTTTCCTTTTACACTTTAGTACCAAAACATAGTTCATTTTAGTGGATTAGATTGACTATTTACATTACTTCTATCCTTTTTCTCTTCTTTTCTTTCTGCCTTCCTTCCTTCCTTCCTTTCCTTTTTCCATGACTCAGCAATTCTCTACTTGTTGGAGGGTTGGCAGTGCCCTATTCTTGACCCATTATGGTTATATAGGAGTTAGTAATTATACTAATAAATATAAACTGTATAATGACTGTTTTATTCACTGTTCTGCATGTATGTTTCATAAAAACTAAAAAATTAAAAGCAAAGCCATATATTTCATATTCTTTTAGTCTATAGCGGATTTCAAAAACATTTGTATACATTATCATTTCTTTTTAAAAATTTTTAATTGTTATGTTAATCACCATACATTACATCATTTACATTATCATTTCTAATTCTCAGAAATCTATGAAAGTTTCAGGGAGTAGAGCCTTCTATTTTGTTCCACTTTATTTATGAATGAACCTCTAATAGACAGTGCTCATAAGTGATTTATTCTACTTAAAATCTACTTTGATTAGACATGTATTGAATTATATAAAGAACATAAAGGATAAGAATTGCCTGTTTAATAATAAAAGGATTTTATTTTTTTATTTTTCTGGCATAAGTAACCAAGTAAATTTTGGTAAAATTTCTAATACGCAAGGTAACAATACTTCCAAGTGTTTTGCTTCCAATGTCTGTAGTTTATACATAAAGACATATAATTAAGAACTTTATACAGCCTTTGGTGGATGAAACATATCTTTGACAAAGTTTTGTTCTTTTACTCCTTTGAACAAATATATTATCACATATTTGCCAACATAATGTAATTTTGTTTTGGTTCTATCAACAGAAAAGAAAAAGCATGATTTTTTGGTTACAATTATAAATACAATTGCAAAGTGGTTATAATTGCATATTATAACTTTCTAGGTATTCCTGGATCCCAAGTCCAAATATAAAGAGTTTATCTTGTGCAGAAAGTAATACTTTAAATAAAGAAATTTAAAAACCTACCATCATTATATCATATAGCATTTGTAATATCCAGTGCAAAGACAACATGCCATATTCACTTATATCATTTTGTTTCCCACATGACGGGATATTTTTGCATAAATACAACTCTACCCATAAATAAAATTTTGAGTTCTGGTCATTGGAACTTAGGACTAGAGAAGAATTTTAAAATTAATTTTAATTTTATTTTTTAATTGGAATAAAAGAAAGTGAGGATCATGAAAAAGCTAAAAACTGGTTCAGAATGTAGTCTTTTGTTCATATATACAACAGTAGATGTTGCTTCTTTGTTGTACAATAATTAAACTTTAGTGAAAAAAAAAAAAAGAACCAAAAGGCAGGATACAGCTGCTAATGAGCTAGTCTTGGGAGTAAATCAGCCACTTGGGAATGAACTCCCACTTCTGAAAACACAACCTGGAGGAACATATTCACTCTGATTCTTGATGACAGAAGCAAGGGGATAAAATTTATATAAAGAACAAATTCTGATTGTATTGTTGGGACTGCATTTGTGCAGGTCGTTTGAGACTCACAGCAATGCTTTGTCTTTCTCCTTACCAAACAAGATTTGAAATTGGGAGCTACTAAGCAGTGGTCCAAATGTTCTTTCCATTCCATGAAACTTTCTCTCACTGTGCTATTTCTTGGGTATGCCTATGTGTTGGCACAGGTATTTAATTTCAGAGAAAAGACAGAACAAGAGCCAAGACATTTTAAATAATAACTAAGAAAACTATTCTTTAAATTACCTGATATTTTTAATTGGTCTCCTAAAATCTGCAAAGCTCCCTTCCAGGAGGTTAGATATATAAAGACATGTAAAGATCACATGCCTTGAGCATAGTACCTTGCGCATTCTTATTTGTTGATAGAATGAATGGTGAGTATATGAAAGAAGGAAGGAAGGGCAAGGAATTGGGAAAAAAATGTAAATGACTTTTATAAATTGAAATAAAGTGGGTGCTGTAAGAGTAAGCCAACCCTACTTTTGTGGAAGGTTAAGAAGGGAGTGAACATATAGTTGGGAGCAACTGAAAAGTTTATGGAGTAGTAGATCAAATGTAAGATGAATTTTGAAGGATTACAATCAGGGCATATTTCAAGGAGGAGTTGGCAGTTGAGGGAAATGGAATGAAAGTTTAAAATAATGGATTTATTTTTTTGTTGTTCTTTTTTCCAATTTGAATGAGAACAGTGAATCATCTTTAACTTGGATACTCTTTATTTGGAAACTAGGCTATGTTAAGTAAAATACCCTTCCCTAGTAAGGACAGGCTTTCCTTATCAATCTTATCTTCATTATTAATGCAACTTAGTGTTATAAGACTTCGACACTTTAGATGAAATAGCACCTAGCATTTAGTAAGTGCTCTATGTTTGTTAATGCATCTGATTCTATCTTAAGTTAGTCACAGAAATCCATGAACCAAGAAATCCCACTTTTCTGGTTCCTGTCTTTATCACCTTTACTGGTTTTTCCTAAGGCTCAGTTCTTGGACTTCTTCCATTCTATGCCTGAATTGACTGTTGGAATTATCCAGTCTCATGGCTTTAAATACCATCTATACACTGACTATTCACAAATGTACAGCTCTACCCTGGAATTGTCCCATGAACTCCATGCTCTTTTTCTTTCTTTTTTTTTTTTTTTTTGACAGAGAGAGAGATAGCGAGAGCAGGAACACAAGCAGGGGTAGTGGGAGAGGGAGAAGCAGGCTTCCTGCTGAGCAGGGAGCCCTAGTGGGACTCGATCCCAGGACCCTGGGATCATGACCTGAGCCGAAGGCAGATGCTTAACGACTGAGCCACCCAGGCGCCCTGAACTCCATGCTCTTACATGTACTATTTATGTTACATCTTCTGTTCGTTATCTAATAATCGTTTCAAATATAACACGTCCAAAACTGAATTTCTCAGTCTCTTCCTACCAGTTTCGTTATCTCATCTAATGCCACCTGAATCCTCTTGCTGCTCAAATCAAAGACCTTGGAGTTGACATTGATTCCTTTCTCTCTTATATACCCCATGACCAATTCATTAACAAATCTGTTGCGTCTATATTCATAACACATTCAGAATCTGACCATTTCTCTTAATCTCCATTGCTACCACTCTGGCTCATTCTACTACCATCTCTCCTGTGGGTTGCTGTAATACCTTCTTACACAGTTGTCCTGTTTGCACACATCTTTCAATTTGCACAAGAAGAATCTATTCTCTGTATGTAAACCAGAATGATCCTGCTAAAATGTGTGTCAGATCATGTCGCTCTTCTGCTTAAAACCCACCAAGGGTTCCCATATCACTGTGAAAATCCTTCAAGCCCTCACATGATCTTCATTCTTTTATGTTATTTCCTTGTTCATTCCACCAAGGACGTACTGCTTCCTTGCTGTGGCTTGAGAAGGCTAAGTTCTTTCCCACCTCAGGACCTTTGTACTTGCTGTTGCTTCTCTATGAAAAATTCTTCCCTCATTTCCTTTAGGCCTGGGCTTAAATGCCTGCCTCTCAGTGAGACTTTCACTGACTACTATTTAAAATTGAAACCGTGAATATTCTCTACCTCCTTTAACTTTTCTTTTAGCACTTATCACCATCTAATATACCTTTTTAAATTACTTATTGTGTTTATTATCTACCCTTTGTTAAAAAAGTACCATGTTTATTTTGCCCACTGCTCTATTCATATTGCTTACTGGATACAGAATAAATGTTGAGAAATGTAGACGTTAACTATGTTAACCTGAGGTTTTGTAGGCTTATGTTCTCATACTTGCTAGTGTTATATTTTCATTTTAACACTTTTGTATTTATAAATTTGGTGGACTTGGATAGAGAGTTATTCAGATTTCTGTAAGTTTCTGACAGTGGTAGGCTGCAGCTGGCTTTCACAGTTTCTCCAGAGCTGATTATACGCATCTCGTTGCAACTCTACATTTGGTGACATCATGTTGGTAGTTAAGTGGGAGTATTTACATCTCAGAAATTGGCAAACATTACAGATCATGACTTTTTTTCCTCATAGATTGAGTTATTAAATATTTTAGCACAACCTCTGGTTGTTGGATAGTGTGTGGAAAGGTTAAGGAAGGTGATTTGATACTGAAGATACCTAAACCATTTAGCTACAAGCTGTAGCAGGTCCTTTGCCATAGAAAGTACTTGGATTTCATTTAGTCACTCATGATTAAGGAAATTAAGGGAGACAAACCAGGAGAACCTTCACTGTGTAAGATCAGGTAGTCATGAGTTGGAGAGGGGTAAAAGAAGCATTGGTAGTTATTAGAAGCAGTCAGTACATTCATGATAGTGTTCAGGGGATGATTGAATGAATCAATGTAGTACAGGAACTACATCCTTGATAATGGAGGAATGATACTAGCTAGATAGTGATAGGATCTCAGCCACAATAGGTTAGAGGTGAGGAAATGGTTCCATTCCTAATGAGGAACTGGAAATCTAGATAGGGACATTGTACAGAATATTAGTCAGGGATGGAATACTATCTGTAGCATTGTTTTTTGTTTTTTTGTTTTTTACTCTTTAATTTCTATTCAACCCTTAGAGCAATGGTTCTGAAGTTGAAGAATGCATCAGCATGATCTGAAGAACTTGTTAAAACACAGATTACTGGGTTCCACACTATAATTTTTGATTGAGTAGATCTGAGGAAAGGCCTGAGAATCTAACAGGTTTTCAGGAGACACTGTAGGTCTGGAGATTTCACTTGGAGGACCACTGACTTAAAAGAAAAGCAAGGGGCAGGCAGGAAGGTGGAGACTGAGTACGAATGGTGGCAGTGCCTAGCCTCCCTAACATGGTTCTGAGCAAGTCAACCACAATCCCAAACTTATTCACCTCAAAAGTCCTGTAGCCAGATCCTTACTCTTTGGCAGGCAGTTAACTTCCTTGATGATCTTATTTCTCCTTCCTCAGAAGGTGGCTCATTCTTACCAATGGAATATAGTACTCTTCTTCAGAAGAGTTCTGATTGATTGGTTTTCTCATTACATGTCCAGTAATAACTCTAATTCTTATAACATTTTATTGTCCCTGACTGGCGAGTCCCTCAGTCTAGCTCTGAGTCAAATGGTGATGAGACAGTATAGTCTCAGCAATGATTAAGATGCCAGTTCTCATACCCAGCTCAGTAGATGTCAGGCCTGTGGGAAACAAGACTAATTCTAGGCTCTGCTAGTTGGAGAATTGAGATGATGACACATCTACATTTTCAAAGATTGAGTGTGTGTATGTGTGTGTGTGTGGGAGAGAGAGAGAGAGAGACAGAGACAGAGACAGAGACAGAGATGGAGATAGAAAGACAGAAAGCTGGAATGAGAAATGAGTGGGTGTCTGCAACTGAGTCTACAGGTAGAAGAAAGTATCAGAATCTCCCAACTGTAGTTGGGAAGAATTAAGAAAATAAGGACTACTACAAATATTATATTTGTTACTTATTATAAAGTCACAGTCATCTGATCATTATTACAAATATATTAACATCTTCTACACAGATGATACACTGATGCAATTTACTTGCTAATGACACATTTTATTTTTTTATTTCAACTTTTCCTATGTTATTTTATTTTATTTTTAAAATTATTTTTTATTAAAGTATCGTTGATACATATGTTACACTAGTTTCAAATGCATAACATAGTGATTTGACACATAATTTTAAAAACTTATTCATTGAAGGAAATCCCTGAAGGACCTCTACAAGCCTCACTCAATGAATGAAAGATGCATTGGTTGAACTTATAAGCCTTTGTTTGAATAAGAATGGCATTTTGAGGCAGAAAACTACATTTCTTTTAAAAGTATCTTAACTTGTTGAATTTCCCTTAATTTAAATAGAGTTTTCTAATTAGTCCAAATTGTGGGGATGGGTCCTGATTTTCTCTCTCACTAATCCTTTGGTCTTCCAAGCTTTATTAGGTGAGATAATAATTAGAAGCTTAATGGAAAACTGCACATAAGAAGAAATATAAAGGTTAGGAAGATGTTTGCATCACATCCTGGAGCATGCCTAGCTTTCATTTGTTAGCTCTTGGCTTTCCAGTTTATTATTATATAAGTAGATTTGCACTCCATTAGTGGTTCTCTGCTCTACCCACACTTCAGAAGCACCCTTTGAGATAGTAATTTCTCAGTCCCACCCCTAGATCTCCTAGTTTAATTGGTCTAGGATGGGGTTGGGAATTGGAAATTTTTAAAAAGCTCCCTAGATGATTTCAATGTGCAGCCAGGTTGAGGACCACTGTACTAGAGAAAAGCAAAAATCATGATAGCTTAGAATACCTGACAAATACTTTTTAACAAGTTTTTAAGACCGGGGCCAAATCTGATGATTCTATAGTGATTTGCAATTCACTTTAGCTCTTTAACATAAAAGGCATATTTAAACCCATTATGAACTTGTGATACGAGTAAGAGAGATGATGCTATACTTATTTTACATAAGAAAATGCTGAGACTTTATATTTTTAAAATTTCATTAAGAACTTAATTTTCAGAAGATTTGTGTTGGCTTATATGTTGCTAAACACTAGACTGGAAATTTTCAGTTTCATAGCATGAAGATGGTACATCTGCATATTTGATTAAATGCTTCCCTTTTCATATACAAATCTGATCCTCGATGGATACAATCTTAGCTTATGTTTTCCTTTTATTTTGCAGTCAGTATTAGCTGTAAATAATTCCAAGCACAGTTTGCTTTTAGTATCCTTGTTTATTTTGACTTATTCATCACATTCAGGATGTTTACAGTACATTTCTAACTTTGGGGTCATTATTAAGCTTAGAAGTAACATTAACCTTCCCAGAGAGAATTGTAGACACAGGAAGGCTGACAGCCTGATCCTCTAATATGAAATCACAGGTTTGAAAAGTGAGGAAATTGACCTTGAAATCTTCCTTTTGCCACCTACTGGACTGAGCAGTCAAAGTCATTCTCACTGAAAGGCAAGCTGGGCCACTTGCTCTCTGCCTTTTGCTACACTTTTTGCGGCAGACCAAACCTCCATTAGATGACTATTGAAAATGCCATAAGCCCAGCTGCAAGAAAGATTTCTTTGTGGTAGCATATAAGCACAGTAATTTCTAGGCTTGTGTGAATGCCATGGAGAGTGCTTTTATAGGACAGCTCACATCTTCAGAACAAACATGTGTCAGAGTTGGGATTTGAACTCAAAGTTACTGACTCCCAGACTTGTGCTCAGACCAGCAGGTCCTGCTGCTACTCAGATGTTTGCTCTTGTAGAATGGAGCTGAGCAGCAAAGAAAAAGAAAAAGCATGGCCTGTGAAATAACAAGGTTTTTTCACCAGCTGCAAATATGTGGATCAGGAACTTGATGCTTCTGCCAGTGATAAATGAATAAAAAGAAAATCATCAGTGGCCATTTTAATAAATACATTGATGAAAAAATGGAAATGTGGAAAGAATATAGTGGAATACTTAGTCAAGCAGGTTTTCTCTAGACTTTCAAATGACAAGACAAGAGGGAGTCTTCAGAAACCACAGTTGGGAACTTCAGATCCTGGAGTGGGAATACTAACTGGAGAAACTGAGACCTTTTTTCAAGGGAGAATTCTTGTGGGGTACCCTGTGGAAACACCTTTGTTTCATTTATTCTTTCTAGCATGGATGGGTACTTGCAAAAAAGGGCAGAGGCTTTGTTTTTTTTTTTCTGGGTCTGATTAATCTCTTATCCACTGCAAGTCTAACCAAGGATATCATTAGTTAAAAATGTGTCCCAATTCAACCAATCCAAGTATAATGTTGACACTATCCTTCCATGAATAATCCTCTCTCATTATATCAGTGTTGAAAACCATTTAGACACTGCTGTTAATCCTACTCTCATCAAAATGTGAATAAAAAAAAGTTCTTCATGAGAGCATTTGAAAAAAAAAAAAAACAACTACATTTTTTTCCCCCAAAGCTTTCCATAATTAACCCTATAAATTCAACAATTCCAGATCTTCACCATGCCTTGTTAAGGGATACAGTTTTTTATTGGATCACCTTCTCAGGATTTTGGGGACTTCTCGGGGGGATGCTCATGCATTATACGAGTCTGTTCTTGGGATAATACTCCACTCCACCCAGTAGCCATGTCTCTTCTACAAATCTCTTTTAGTAATTTCCAGGTGAGAGATTTCCCTCAGGCTAATATGTTTTCCATATGTAGAGACATAGATACTTTCCATTAATTTCAATGATCACTGCACCTAAGTTAACTTTAAGTGAAAAGTTAGTGAACTGTTAGGAGTAACAAGAAAAGTATTATTTACAGCTTATATATAATATGCATCTGCACATACATGAATATATGTTGAGTGTGTTAATATATAATACACACTTAATAGCGCCACTGCTTCAATTCTAGCTCCTATATGCATTCTTTCACCTAGGTACTGACTCTGAGGGAATGTCTGTTAGTAATGAGTGTAGCACTTTGAAGGGGAGAAGAGGAAGGGGCAGGTGGGTACAAAATAAAAAGGGCTACACCATTTAAGAGCAGCCCTTCCACTAAACAGCATCTCCTTAGGGTACATAGTCTCTTCTTGAGTGAGAACAGTTTCCTTAGCGGCAGCTGAATGCACTGTTTGTCTAGAAATGTATGATTCTAACATGATTTGGCATATGTTGGTAAGATGCCACTTAGAATCATGGCATACTCTAGCTGGAAACCATCGTAGAGAGCTTCCGTGCAAACGTCTTCTCTGCAGGTGAGAGACTAGGCCCAGAAAGCAAAGTGCCTTGTTTTAGAGCATCGAAGCGAGTTAGTAGCCCAGAGGGGCCTAGAAGCAAGAGAACCCCTAAGTCAGGGTTACATATGCCTTGCCTACCCTCTCTGAAAGGTGTGGGCAAGTTAGGGAATTGTTAATTTATTGTAAAATGGCACCTCAAAGCAATTCTGTTGGTGAATTGCATAAACCCCAGGGATACCCATAAAGAAAATCATAAAGTAGTATTCCCCCATGCCCTTTCATTTCTCCTCCTCCCCTCCTTTCCTGTTTAATCCAAACCTCAGTGTGTAGGAGCTCATGCTCACTGTCAGACCTGGTTCTATAAATATTTTGACTGTTGTCAGCCTCGGGCTTGCCATTTTGGCTGTGTCCCAAGGTTCATGACTTTCCTGTTACTCTTAATTCACAAATACTGGTTTGTTGTTGTTGTTGTTGTTGTTTTTTAAAATTTTTTATTGTTATGTTAATCCCCATACATTACATTGTTGTTGTTGTTTTTTGTAAGTTATTCAGGAATTCTGAGTTCTTCTTAGGATAGTGTGACTATAACTCTAAGTATAAAAGACAAGCAACCTTTTACTGAATTACCTTCCATGGGAATGTGTGTGTGTGTGCGAAAGTGTGTCTTACACGTTCATGTGCATGTAGTTCACCCAGAGACCTTAAAATGCACACTCTGATTCAGCAAGTCTGGGTGAAACCTGAGATTCTGCATTTCTAAGTTGTCTCAGGTGATGCTGCTGATTCATTGACCACACTCTGAATGACAAGACAATTGCTATAATATTTAAAATATTTGCATTTTAGTAGAGGACATCAATATTTTAGCCTATAAAGTGACTCAAAATAGGAATTTCAGACAAGGGTGTTTTTGACAATCATTGTATCACAACATACACTCAGGTGGTTATTGCCTCTGCATGAGGTCCATTCTGGTAAGACCCTTTGAAGTCTTGGGACGCCTGTGTGGCTGAGCTGGTTAAGCAGCTGCCTTCGGCTCAGGTCATGATCCCAGGGTCCTGGGATCGAGTCACGCGTCGGGCTCCTTGCTCGGCAGGGAGCCTGCTTCTCCCTCTGCCTGCCACTCCTCCTGCTTGTGCTCTCTCTCTCTGACAAATAAATAAACAAAACCTTAAAAAAAAAGAAAAAGAAAAAAAAAAAGACCCTTTGAGGTCTTAGAAAGAGAGAACCCAGAAGGTCAAACAAGTTATCCCTCACTGATCACAAATTTCAACCATGAGCAGACAATTTCCTCTTCCTGTGCATTTCTTCCCCCCTTTCGTAAATACATTAAGAATTCCCATGTACAAGATGCCAGTTTTGTTTATTTGCCTTTAAAAGAAAAAAAGATACATTTATTGACTGTTCTTTATTTTTTAGTTGATGAAGCAGTAGATTCTCATTTTAATTTGGGAGATTAGTTTTCTTCTTCTTGCTCCAGCCCCCATGGTGATCTATTTCTTTCACATCTATCTTGTACTTCTTTTCTTCCTCTCTGTAATTGCCTCCTCAAAACCAGAGTTAAAATTTGTCTTCCTCTCTCAGTGTTATAGAATGTACCCAGAAGCATGGCCCAGTTTTGTTCCAACACCTACTATGGTGGCTTCATATATTAGTATGTGCAATGAAGCTTCGATGAATGAATATGCACTTAATACATGTTCATGGTATTTAATTACCCTGGTTTTTTGAGGTAACTCATCTCCATGCTGGTTTTCAGTGATGTAAGGACAACACTTGTGGGTGTTTGTTTTCCCCCCCTGTAGAGTCTGATGATACAATAATTCTCTATTCTTTATGTATTTGTATATTTTTCAATCAGGATGGCAACCTGATTTTTATAAATTATATATATATGTATTTTAGAAATAATATATCTAATCTTACCAGTCCTGCCTGTGATGTTGCAAATCTCCTCTTTTGGGCATGCCTGATGTAGAATAATCTTATATACATGCTTCTCTCCATGTACTGTTGTGTTCTGAGGCAAACAGGAAAGGTAAGTAGGTGATTCAGATTTATAATTCTTTCTAAACTGGAGGCTCTCTTGTTTGGATGAAGTTGTGGAGAGAATGCAGATAATAGAATTGCCAGGGCTAGAATACAGGTCTTTTGAGTGCTTGTAATGTAAGTGACAGTAAGCACTCATTCTTTATGAATCGTTTATTCATTCACTCAATACTCACGGAGCACTACCAGGTACCTGGCATAGTTAGCAGTAACATCCCTGTCTTCCTGGATCCAAATTCTGTTTTTCTCTGTGCGTGTGCACGTATGGATGCACATGCGCGTTTCATCAGTTTAACAAATTGACAAATTTAAAATATAGTTTCTGGTAGTGATAACAATAGTGAAACTAGATAAAGCAGGTTAAGAGGATAAAGAGGAGTGGGATTAGTAGTCCCTGAGTTTGTTTATTTTTAGGAAAGGTTTGTATGAAAGGACATTTGAGCAGAGACCTGAGAGGATGTGTATGGGGTGGGACATGTGGGCATTGGAAGAAAGAGTTCCAGGCAGGGGGAGAATATATGAATATTATGAAATATTATGAAATTTTGAATATTTTATATATTTATATGTATATGTATTATATGTATGTATTATATGTATATATATATTCAATATTTCAGTTTTCAACCCTGAGTTGAAAAGAAGTCTGGCATGCTGGATGAAAAGAAAGGCTCCTATGGCAGATGGAAAGAGTGATGTGAGTGAAGGGATGCATGTGGACAGTGGGCCAGCCCATGAGGGTTGGTGTGGTAGCCACTCAGTAAACAGAGATCATGCTACTTTTATGCTTAAAACTTCCAATGGCTTTTACTGCTCTTACAATGAAGATTAAAAAACCTGAGTTAAAGCTGAATGCTCCAGCCTCATTTGGCATGCCAGACTGCCTCAGGTTTTCTGTGTTTCAGCCCTGCCCTCTCCTTCTTTTGGTCCTCCTCTCTCACTATTCTTCTCAACCACAGGGCCTTTGTATGTGCCATCCCACTGCCTAGAGTACTCTCCACCTACACTCTGAAACCTCTGCTCCTTTACATCTCAGCTTCGTGATCAGTTCCTCAGAGTAGGCGTCCCTGGCCTGCCTATAATCTCTGCTCTGTGCACTCCGAATATCATGCACTCCTCCATGACACTTATCAGCCTTTCAACTTTACATTTCTTTGTGTGGCTGTTTGATTAAGGTCTTTTTCTGCTACCAAATTATAAGCTCCATGAGTCCAGAAACCAGGATGGCTTTTTTTCCGCCACATTCTTTCTAATGCCTTGTGTAGAATCTGTCACACGTAGTTGCTCAATAAATACTTGAATAGTTGATTTTTAAAATTCTCCTACCACTTTTGCTTTCCTTTTACCTATGATTTCTCTTTTTAGCCTCATTTCCTCCTTTTGCCCTTTGTCCTCTTTCTTTATTCCTCATTTCTTCCTTGTCTCCTCTTGATTTGTGAGGACTATTTTACTGCTGAGGTCAAGATTCTGTGACTATTTCCTAAAAACTAAAGGACAGTGGTAGAATATGGCTGGTGGCACAGAATAGCATGCTGCCATTCTATGTGCAATCAAAGATGGCCCCTTCAGAAGACAACACGACTATTACATCTTCCTTCAATGAAGACCTATATCAAACACTGCAGTGAGGGTGTTTTTCCATTTCACTTCTTTTGTTCTGCTTGTGGCTTTGCTGAATCCATCTATCATTAACATTTATAATTTAGCACTGTCTTCTGGCGCAGTGTGATGCTATCTGTATTGCTGACAGATTTGTCTCAGTCTTGGTCTTGGGTCTCTCAGCTGTCTGGTTTCCCGAATTTTGCTTATCCAAGCATTTCATTTGTCACACTACCTGCCGTTGTCACCGCCGTTTGTCTTTATCCTCAGTCATTAGTTTGCTATGCTCTGTCTTAATCCCATTATAGGGCTTGTTCTTGCTATTTTTATTTGTCATGGTATCTATTTTAGTAACAGATGTAGTTGTCAGAACATCTCCTTTACTCCCATTACTGGTGGCACTTGCGCATTTGGTGTCAGTGTTTGTCTTCTGTGCTATTCTGGGTCTTTTTCTGTACCCATATTCGTCCACTTCATTATTTTAATTGTATCAGATCTTTTCTTCTCCCAGTGGTACATAGCCATGCTTCATTTATTTCTTGCTGATTCTGAATACTGTTGGGTTGCTTTGTCTTTAAGACAAGCATATTTAGAAGGCTAGATCAATGGAGCAGCAGGTGAGAATGCAAATTTATGAGTATTTGCTCTGAGCATGTGTGCATTCAGTCAGAGAGTTGAGCTACAGTGTGTGCAGTTGTTCATGTGAGGATAGCATGTTCATTTATTGGGGTTTGACTTTCACTGTAAGCCCTTCGTATCTCTATTAATAACATATTGCACAAGATGAGAGTTTTTCTTTTTTGTACTATTTGAAGTTAGTACATTTTTATTGTAAACAAAATTTTAAATAAAGATATACTGTATCTTTCCCACTTTAGGGTGATGGATTAAGAAAGCAAAGGAAAACAAATTTATTCTAAAATGAGTTGATTGCTTGTGGGAAAATCTCACTGAGCAGTGTTTAACCAAAAAGTATAAGATGAGGAGAAACATACAGAAGTGCAGATAATAAAAATAAACAGAATTTGTTTTGAGGATGGATACAAATAGTATTAGCTTCTCAGAAGTAGCTATCTAACATTTACAGCTGATTCTGAAATGATTTAAAATGACTCAGAATATGTGGGGGAATTTGAACTCACTGAAAGATAGAAGGACAACTCATTGCCCGGGAGTTGTGGGTACTTACTCAGTGGAATTGGCTGAAGAGTTTCTAAGACTTAGATCTAACCCAAAATTTGTGAAAGAAAAGAGAATATATAAACAAGCCTAATCATAGAAATCCTTCAGGTGCCTAAATAAAATATTTTATGTCCAGTCAACTGATTTAGAACCAGACTTGCTGAAATTCACATTCTTCCTCTGCCACATGATTTCACCATTGCTTTTAAGTTGGTATTTGAAATACTTTGTTAAATTGATTCTTCTAAACTGAGAAAACTAGAATATTGATCACTTTGAGGAAAAATTCAGTATCATTGTGGGGTCTTAGGAGTCAAGGAATTTAGGGAGAGAGTGGATTCTTGAAGGTCATGAAACGGACTGTAGGGTCCCCACTTGTTAGTATCTGCCTTCTATTTCTAATTTTTAAAAATATTTTATTTATTTATTTGAGAGAGAGAGAGAGCAGGAGAGAGCACAAGCAGGGGGAGAGGGAGATGGAGTTGAGGGAGATCTCAGGGTCCTGGGATCATGACCTGAGCCGAAGGCAGATACTTAACTGATGGAGCCACCCAGGTGCCCCTGTTTCTAATTTTTACAAGATTTAAACTAGCAGGGAAGCCTTTTCACCATTAGATCATAGGAGAATATAGGAAAGAGGGAGATGTTCATGGGGGTCTAGGTTTTCTATGAGTATAAGACACTGGGCATATATGAATGTGATAGACCTATATAAGGCTTTTTGAACGAAATGGAGAACATCCCCTACATTTATCCTGTGAAGAAATAAAACACCCAATAGCAATTTATGCAGGACAATATTTCATGTATACATTTAAATGCCCTTGGAAGAATCTGCTTGTCTGTACTTTATTGAGTTGTTCCCACTTTGTACCTCTGTGGTATTTGGTGCACAGCTCTCTCATAAAACCTTTTATTTCATCCTGATTGCTTATCTTTTACCTCTCTGGTTATGAGTTCCTTAGGTGTGGGGCTTACTTATCCACTATTTATTATTAAGTCAGTGCTTTGTGGATAATTGGTTTTCAATATATGATTGTTAACAAATGGTCACCAATTTATAATCTATGCCAGATAATTAAGTATTATGGATACATGGTGTAAGTCATTTGCCTGTTTGAAGATTTTATAGCCCCAGATCAATGAAAAAAAATCTATGTTGAAATATTTGAGGGCAGACTTCTAATCTTCATGTGTGCACATAAAATACTTGAAAAGATAACCGAAAACAAAAACAAGTCTGTGAAGTGTCAAACAAATACTCCACACTGTGCAGAACACCATGCTGTAAGTATGACATCCAGTTTACTCCCTGTAACTATCTAGTGAGGTAGGGATTTGTAGTAGATACTTCTTCAGTGAGCTGCTGGCTCAAAATAATCTCCCCTTTTCTGGGAAAAATATATGAACCTATAGTGATTACATTTCTACTCTTAACTTTAAACTTTTGGCCATAGTTTGTTGATCCAGGGTTGGAGATGATCCAAGCAAGGATAGTCAGATTTTCTCTTCCAGGAACTGGAAATGTGGGACAGAAAGAGACTAGGAATTTTTGGAGTGCAGTCATGTTAATGGCAGTCAACAGGAAGTTTTCTGCATGGAATTGTTGAATCACTATACTGTATGCCTGAAACTAATATGTTAACTATACTGGGATTAAAATAAAAAAAAAACAATGAAGAAGTTTTTTTCATTCATTCACCCAACAAATATATATTGAATGCCTTCAAAGTTTCAGGTACCAAACAGAGGCTGAGGATTAAATAACAGCAAAATCAAACATAATCTCTGTCGTAAGGAACTCATAGATGATTAAGAAAGAGGAAGACTATAATTAAAAACTCACAAAATTAATTAAAATTATAAACTAATATAAATGAAAAAAATGGAAGATAGTCCCATGATAGTAAATAACAGTAGAATCAGTGGCACAAAAGATTGGGAAGGCTTCTATAAAGAAGTAAGATTTACTTTTCTAACTGACCATTTAATGTTTAGAAAGAATGTTAAGTAGATGAAAACGGTGGGTGGGGTTGAGAGTGAGACATTTAAGGGAGAGGAAAAGCATGTCAGAGGCACTAGGATAAAAGAAGGGAGCATGGTAAAGTATACCAGTGCACCTGGACAATGAGAGCTGAGAAAGAGTGGGAGTTTAGCATGGAGGGTCTTGATTGGCATATTAAGATTTTTGTTTCTATTATAAGAACAATGGTATTCAACTGAAGGCAGGCATCTAATATGATCAGATTTAGTCCAGGGAAAAGTTGATTTTAGTCTGTTCTGGTAGGAGCGATAGAGAGGGAAAAGAAATGGATGGGTTTGAGAAATATTTAGCCAATAAAGTCAAATGAATTTGGTGATAAAACCTAACTGGTGGATAAGAGGAATAGAGGTGTTGTGTATGATTTCCAGATATTTGGTTTGCAGAATGAGAGATAGAAAAATTCACTGAATTAGAGACCTTAAATAATATTTAAAATATTGAATAGTATTTGAGGGTTCAACAATGTAGGATCTTCATGTGTCGATTTGAGATGATGATGATGGTCATGGATTTATGTTTCTAGTATATATAAAGGGTTAGCTGTGTCAATTTTAATGTTTGGGTGTTTAATAGTAAAGAGTTTGGCTAGTAAAAGATGATGGCTAAGACTTAATTTTCTGGATAGTCCCCAGGAGAAGAAAAACATGAATTGTGTTCACCAAAGTGAACTAGAGTGCCATCTGGTGACTGTATACACAAATAGCAGGTACATGTTCCCTGAGGACAAACTTAAAACAGCTAACATTTATTGAGAAATTATTATGTGCCTGGAATATGTGCTAAGATTTACACATAGCATCACATTTATTAACCCATTATAACATACTTAAAATTAAATAACAACATAAGATAATAATATTAAATATAAAGAAAGTATATAATTGAATGGAATATGAATGATTTAAATAAAAAAAGTTATAAGATTTTAATAGGATGATGAACTACACCTTTCCTTTCCCCAAAAGACACATGAACATTCACATCACTTATTCATTTAGGAGAAAACTTATAATTAATTTTGTTATAGGAAAAGAGTTCTTTTAAAGAAAAAAGAGTCATCTGTAGCTCTTGAGTTACTCTTTACAATGTAAGCTGGGCTTAGGAAAAAAGTCTAATGTTGTTTTGCACAATTCATTCATTCATTTACTCAACAATTATGGTTATATAATGAGCAAATATTATGATTATGTGCTATTCTACTGAAGATGCAACAGTGAAAAAAATATGCCAGAACTTACATCCTTATGGAGTGTACCATGAGGGGAGACAGAAAATTGATGACTGGTATAAATAAAAATAAAGTCACATTAAAAAAAAAAAGAAAGAAAATTGATGACTGGTAAAAATATAATGGGCCAGATAGGGCTAAGTGCTGAGGGAAAAAAAAAAAAGCATAGAAAGGGAATAAATAGTGATGGTTGAGGTGCAATTTTGTTGCTATTTTAAATATATGTCAGATCCCACAGAATAAAAATTTCAAGGAGATAAAGAAATAGACCATATGGACATTTTGAGGTAGAATGTCCAGGTATAAGGGACAGAAAGTGTAAAGGCCCTGAAGTAGAAGTGTGCCAAGTTTATTTAAGTAAGACCAAAGATGCCAATGTGGCTAGAGTAAATTAACTCATAGGATGAGTTAGGAAGTGTTCCTTCTGCTTCTATTTTCTGGAAGAGTTTGTGAAGAATGGGCATAATTTCTTCCTTAAATGTTTGATAAAATTCATAAAGGAAATCATCTCGCCTGGTCCTTTCTTTGTTAACTACTGGTTCAATTTTTTACACTCATTGAAGTTCACGCAGATTATCTATTTATCTTTGCATGTCTTTTGGTAGATTGTGTCTTTGAACTGGTTCATTTCAAGTTTGTGGCTATAGTGTTTAAAGGGCTTCTTTATTATCTTTTTAGTGTCTAAGTGATCAGTACTGATGACTTCTCTTTCATTTCTGATATTGATAATTCATGTCTTCTTTCCTTTTTAGCTTGGTTATCCTGGATAGAGGTTTATCAATTTTATTGATATTTTCAAATAGCAGGCTTTTGGTTTTATTGATTTTTTTAAAAATTGTTTTTCTGTTTTCATTGATTTATTCTCTCTCTCTCTTTTTTTAATTATTCCTCCTACTACCTTAAGGCTTACATCACTCTTCTTTCTCTAGTTTCCTAAGATAGAAATTTAGATTACTGATTTTAGGTCATCCTTCTTTTCTAATATGTGCATTTAATGCTATAAATTTTCCTCTAAGCACTACTTTAATTTTATTCCACAAAATTTGATAATCTGTAATCTTTTTAAGTAGGCTCCATGCTCAGTATGGAGCCTAATGTGGGGCTTGAACTCATGACCCTGAGCTCAAGACCTGAGCTGAGATCAAGAGTTGGACACTTAACTTACTGAGCCACCCGGGGCCCATTGATAAGTTGTATTTTTATTTTCTCTTAGTTCAATTAAAAAAAATTCTCCTGAGATTTCTTCTTTGACCATCTGTTTTAGAAATATGCTATTTACTCCCCAAACATTTTGGATTTTCTGCCCGTCTTTCTGATTTATAGTTAAATGCCATGGTGGTCTGTGAACATGCTTTGTATAAATTCTATTCTTTTAAATTTGTTAAGGTGTGTTTTATGGCCCAGAATGTGGTTTATATTGGTGAATGCTCAGTGTGAAAAGAATGTGTATCCTGCTGTTGTTGGTGGGCTATTTTATAAATGTCAATTAGATCAAATTGACAGGTAGTGCTGTTCAGGTCAATTGTGTTCTTACTGATTTTCTGCATGCTCCATCTATCAATGTTTGAGAGAGAGGTGTTGAAGTTACGAATAGTAATAGTGAAATTGTCTATTCCTCATTGCAGTTCTATCAGTTTTTGCCTCCCATACTTTAATGCTGTACCACTAGATGCATACACATTAAGGATTGCTATGTTTTCTAGATAATTGACCCCTTTATCATACACAATGCTGCTCTTTAAAAGACCCCTGATAATTTTTCTTGTTTTAAAGTGTGCTTTGTCATTATTATAGGAATAGCTTTCTTTTGTTGCATGCTAGCATGCTATACTTTCCTCTATCCCATTACTTTTAACTCTTCTAAGTCTATATTTAAAGTGGGTTTCTTGCACACAACATACGGAATCTTGTTTTTTATTTCTAAATACTCTGACAATCTCTGTCATTTAATTGGTATATTTAAATCATTCACATTTAAAGTGATTATTGACATAGTGAGGTAATATACCTTATATTTGAAACTATTTTCTATTTTATTGCATTTGTTTTTTGTTTCTTTTATTTCCCCCTCTTTTATGCCTTCTCTCATTTTATTTTATGTTATTCCATTTTATCTCCTGTCTTTGCATATCACTTATACTTCCTTTTTAAGAAATTTTTAGTGATGACTCTAAAAGTACAAGATTTTATTTATTTATTTGTCAGAGAGAGAGAGAGAGAGGCAGGCAGAGGTAGAAGCAGGCTCCCTGCTGAGCAAGTAACCCAATATAGGACTTGATTCCAGGACTCTGGGATCGTGACCTGAGCTGAAGGCAGACACTTAACTGACTGTGCCACCCAGGCGTCCCTAAACATACATTTTTAACTAATCTAAGTCCATCTTCAAATAAGACTAAATCACTTCATGGGTGATGCCAGTAACTTAGAGAAGAGTATTCCCAATTTTATCTCATCTCTTACATATCATTCATTTATTTTCAGTTTCATTAAGAGTTCAACTCTTACTTATTATAAAGATGAAAGTCACAGCTTTTACACTCTCTACGTGTTGGAGCTGAAAACTGGAAGTGGATCATCTTTTTAAAAAAATCATCTGTTGAAATAACTGTTCATGATTTTTTTTTGGGGGGGGCTATGGGTCAAAACAATTTCCTTGATTTCAATGTCCTTTCATTAGGGCAAGTAGCATGGCAGAAAACATGTGTCCTGGAAATTCTAAGCTTTCAAATCTATCTATCTGTCTATCTACCTACCTATCTACCTATCTCATTTTAAATAAGAGTTTTAGACCAGTATAAATGAAAAAGTTGGGCCATGAACAAAATAATACAGCTTAAAAGATATAACAATAAGACTTGTATATTTATCCAATCTGATTAAATGTTCTACTTTCCCAGTAACTTCAGCTTCACATGTATTATTCTCTTTCTAAGCACTGTAAATATATTAAAAGCATAGAATTCAAAGCCCTTGTAGACGTAAATACTTAGAAATTTATGGGGAAAAAAACAAAATAGAATTCCACATAGAATTGTAGATCAACCAGTTATAAGGGTAAACAGTCACATTTTATGTTTTAAAAAACATATAAGCCAATCCTCTATAACATTCTAAAAAATTCAGTGTCTTTCTTTTCTTCATTGCATTTATTTTTCATGTTTCCTATTGCTCAGAAACAAAGGTATTTATACAGTTGTTGAAGCCCTAAAATTTTTGTTTGCTGCCTGCACAGTATGCCTAAATAGTCAATAAATACTTTAAGTGAAGCTTAACAATGTCCTACGGAAACACACGTGGAATGGGGCACCTTGGCTGAGATGGGCCTCTATGGTTTTTTAAAATCTTAAGAAGTTAGGGCTCTAAAAGCCACTTTTTCAAAACTGCAAGCAGTTTTGATTGTTCACAATGGAAGCCTTCAATTCATCCTGAGTGGAATACCACCGCTAATACCTCCATTTCAGACTAAGAGTTCTAGTGTGCTATTCCTGAGTCTGTTCTCTCAGGATTTTTTCTTTTTTTGTAGAGAAAGAAAAAAAAAATTTGTTGGCTGTCTGTGTATTTAGGATGCAGTCTGCCATATACAAATCATGACATGTCCAAGCAGAATTTTGAATGTTTTTCATTTGTCCCAATTTAGGGTACAATGAAAAATACATGTGGAGAGAACCATAGGCTTAATTCACTCATGCTGGATTTAAAATTATAAAAAAGGAACTGGGATAGTAACATCTTACACACTGTATTAATAAAGAATGGATAACCCAGAAAAAAGTGATCATGGACTATTGGTGTGGATATTATTGTCTAGACTTAGGCCATAACTAAGTGGGTGGGTAGAAGGTAGAAGATATAGTATATTTCTCTTTAATCATGTACTTACAAGATGTCAGGCAACTCACATCCTTACTTTCCAAATCTGTGACTCAATTCACAGCTAACAAAAAAGTTTGGGGATCACCAGCCAGGATTCCTGTCTTTAGGATCACCAGATTCCTGGTGCTCACTGATAGCAGTTGAAGAGGAAAGGCAGTTCTGAATGATGTGGGAATCAAATGGTGGGTAAGAAATTCTTCCTGTCAAAGATTAATTGATCATGTAGTTGTGGGTTCATTTCTTGGTTTTCTATTCTGTTCCATTGATCTATGTGTCTATTTTTGTGCTGGTACCATACTATATTGATCACTCCAGCTTTGTAATATAACTTGAAGTCTGAAATTGTGATGCCTCCAGATTTGCTTTCCTTTTTCAAGGTTGTTTTGGCTATTTGGGGTCTCTTGTGGTTCCACAAAAATTTTAGAATTGTTTGTTCTAGTCCTGTGAAAAATGCTGGTATTGTTTTCATAAGGATTGCATTAAATGTGTAGATTGCTTTGGGTAATATAGACATTTTAACGATATTTGTTCTTCCAATCCATGAGCGTGGAATGTTTTCCCATTTCTTTGTGTCATCTTCAATTTCTTTCATCAGGGTGTTATAGTTTTCAGGCTACAGGTCTTTTAGCTCTTTGGTTAGGTTTATTCCTAGGTATCTTATGGTTTTTAGTGCAATTTTAAGTGGGATTGTTTTCTTACTTTCTCTGCTTCACTATGGTGTATAGAAATGCAATAGATTTCTCTATGTTGATTTTTTATCCTGTGACTTTACTGATTTCATTTATCAGTTCTAGCATTTTTTTGGTGGAGTCCTTCAGATTTTCTATATAGAGTATCATGTCATCTGGAAATAGTGAAAGTTTGACTTCTTCCTTCCAATTTGGATGCCTTTTATTTCTTTTTGTTGTCCAATTGCTGTCAATTAATCTTTGACAAAGCAGGAAAGACTATCCAATGGAAAAAAGGCTCCTTAACAAATGGTGTTGGGAAAACTGGACAGCAACATGCAGAAGAATGAAACTGGACAACTTTCTTACACCATACACAAATATAAATTCAAAATGGATTAAAAACCTAAATGTGAGACAAGGAAACTATTAAAATCCTAGAGGAGAACACAGGCAGTAACCTCTTTGACATTGGCTGTAGCAAGTTCTTACTAGATGGGTCTTCTGAGGGAAGGGAAACAAAAGCAAAAATGAACTATTGGGATTTTGTTAAGATAAAAAGCTTCTGTACAGCAAAGGAAGCAATCAACAAGTATAAAAAGCAACCTACAGGTTGGGAGAAGATATTTGCAAATGACATATCTGATAAAGGGTTAGTATCCAAAATCTATAAAGAACTTACAAAACTCAACACCCAAAAAAACAAAATAATCCAGTTAAAAAATGGGCAGAAGACATGAGCAGACATTTCTCCAAAGAAGACATACAAATGGCTAATAGACACATGAAAAAATGCTCAACATCACTCATCATCAGAGGAATACAAATCAAAACTACAATGAGATATCACTTCATACTCATCAGAATGGCTAAAATTAATAACACAAGAAACAACAGGTGTTGGTGAGGATATGGAGAAAGGGGAACCCTCTTACAAAGTTGGTGGGATTGCAAACTGGGGCAGCCACTCTGGAAAATAGTATTGTGGTTCCTCAAAAAGTTAAAAAATAGAACTACCCTATGATCCAGCAATTGCACTACTAGGTATTTACCCAAAGAATACAAAAATACTAATTTGGAGGGATACACATACCCCAATGCTTATAGCAGCATTATCAACAAAAGCCAAATTATGGAAAGAACCCAAATGTCCATCAACTGATGAATGAATAAAGAGGATGTGGTGTGTGTGTGTGTGTGTATATTATATATATATATATATATATATATATATATATATATATATATATATATATATATATATATATATATAATGGAATATTACTTGGCCATAAAAGAAAATGAAATCTTGCCATTTGCAACAACATAGATGGAGCTAGAGAGCATACTGCTAAGTGAAATAAGTCAAAGAAAGACAATACCATATGGTTTCACTCATATGTGGAATTTAAGAAACAAAACAAATGATCATAGGGGAAAAAAGAGAAGCAAACCAAGAAACAGACTCTCAACTATAGAGAACAAACTGATGGTTATAAGAAGGGAAATGGGTGGGGACATGGATTAAATAGATGATGGGGAATAAGGAGTGCACTTGTGATGAGTACAGAATATTGTATGTAAGTGTTGAATCACTAAATTGTACACCTGAAACTAATATTACACTGTATGTTAACTAACTGGAATTTAAATAAAAACTTAAAAAAAGATGTGTTTGGAAAACTGTGGGTATCAACATGTGAGAATAAACATATGCTTAAATCATAAAAAAGAAAAGAAATTCTTCCTGTCATCAAGCATTTTGAAATACTGGTTTCTGAGGGTAAATGTATGAGTGGTGAGAGATTAGGTGGTTTCTACATGTAAAATACATAGGAGTTTGGCAGGATGACTCCCAGTAAGAGAATGAGAAGACTAAGAACTGCTATATATAATAGTCCCAAATTATTCTTGACCCACATTTTTTAAAAAACTTCAAACTTTCAGTGATGTTTCTTTTAAAATTATATTTTAGTTTCATTCTGTGGAGAGTTAAAGAAAAAGCTTGACCCATACCCAGTAAAAAAAAAAAAAAAGGAAGGAACCACTTTTTAGTAATTTAGACCAGTGATTCTTCTTGACTGGGAGTAATTTTGCCACCTAGGGGACATTTGGCAATGATTTGAGACATTTTTGGTTGTCCTAACTTGGGGTGGGGGGAGGAGGGCTATTGGGATCTAGTGGGTAGAGGCTAAAGATGTTGTTAAACATCCTATAGTGCACAGGGCTATCCTTCACAACAAAGGATTATCTGGCCCAAAATGTCAATAGTGTTGAGGTTTAGAAGCCCTGAATTTTAGATATTCTGAGGGGACTCCTATATGGGCAAGGGTAAGCTTGAAGCCAATTGTGATTTATATGTTTACAGGAATATATTTTATGTTCAAGTTACAAAGTAGAGCACCTGACCATATGTACATGTGTACACACCAGAAATAAGCTCTCCTACAATTATGTAACAGTGTACAATAACCTTCACAAATAATGTCATATATCTTATAGTCCCTCATCATCACTAGAAAAGAAACCAGCAAAGCCCAAGTTAAGCTTGTGGGAACAAAGAATGGGACTTCTTTCCTTATGATCTTGTTTGAAGTAAATAAATATTTCACTTTGCTTTGAAGTTTTCTTTTAAAAAATTATTGATCAAGTCTTGGCTTTATATTTTCATTGTGCCTGAATACTTTGTGTTAATACTATAAATGTTGATTTTTATTGAACGACTATAGAATACAATGAATACTCTGGACCTTCTATAAATTGGTGATAGGTATTTCTGCAACAGTTCCAGAATTTGAAATAAAACATTCCCTGGACCTTCTAATGAAACCCACTCTTCCATGTTGAGCAGTGGAAGTAAAGTTTTACTTCCCATGAGTGGTGACTGGAATGGTAGATGTCAGTCTTTACTACCAATTATTTGATCAGTTTGACCTATTAATAAATTAGTTCACTTTATGGTCTAATTTTAGGAACATTGGAACAGAAATGGAACCTTATGTTTTATTTTAATTTATGGGATTATAGTAATGTTAAGATTAGTTAAGACATTTTATAATTATTTAGAAATCAAAAAGAATTCTAGAACTAATAAAAGTCTTCTTTTTACCTCCCAGGCATGAGATAGCATTTTCAGAAAGAGAAGCCCAAGATGCTATGACTGTTAAGGGAGGCCATATTGTGACTCTCCTGGTGGTAAAGAAGCTGTTGTCATGTGACAGGTCTCCCATGGATAACCATTACCTCCTGTCAGTGAGAAATGTGAAGATTAAAAACAGTGTCACCAAACACTGACACCATCCTGTATTTTTTATTTAAGAGCTGCTGTAAGATTTCCCGCTGGCTGATCAAATATGTGAACAGCTGGCTCCTGACCGTAATCTGTCACTTGCAGCATATTTCAGACTGCCCATTTTAGAGCAACATAACATCCCTGGGACCTTCAAGCTAGTCAAAGGGGCAAGAGAACTTATAAGGAAGCACAAAGCTAGTCTAACCCATAGGTAGTCCAAAGCCCATTAAATGGTTTGTGAGTATCAAGTATGATGGGTAAACCAGGGACTCAGAGATACTCAAAGGTTTTTTTTTTTTTTTTTTTTTTTTAATAGCATAGATAATAAATCCTGGGATTGGGGTTTGGTCTTTGGGAGTCTAAATTCTTTTGGTTGATTAAAAGAGGATTATATGATAGCTTGTTACCACCTGAATAGCATAAACAATGGTCTGGAATTTTTGAAATGAATGTCCTAGATATGCTTGCTTATTTAGCTAACTGTCTAAGAATCTATCATCTCTTTAAGAGATTTATAAATTAAAAAAAGAATGGTTATTTTATTCTTTTCGTATGACCCACAATTAATCCTAGTCTATCAATCAGTGATCAGAGTGCCAGTTTGGCTGATATGCCTGTAATAGAAAGTCTCATTTGAATTGATTGATCAGCTGGATAATTTAGATAAAATGCCGTCTGCTTTTATTCATCTTTCTGTTTAATAATGAGCTGTCTGGAATTTCTACTCCTCTGATATATGTTGTATTCTAATAAAAAGCAATCAACTGCAGAATTTGTTCAATTCTGTGCTCTTGGTTCTTTGATAACATCTAAGCTTCCTTGCTTATTTTTGTGCTGTTAAAATACTCTCTTTTGAATCAAGTACTGATATAAGCCTTTTTAAATGAAAATTTCCAAAATGTTGGGATTCCATTCTCAGCCAAAATAGGAGTGACCCTCTTTGGCAGCTCTCTCAAAGTCAACCTAGAAAATTGCCATCTACCTCCGCCCAAAATGAGACTGGAAAGGTAGATAAGAGCTCATTTATGAAAGACCTTATTTTGGCAAGATAGAATGCTTGGATCCTGTCCTGTGTAACTGTGAGCCAGGTGAAGTTTTTAAGAAGGGACTGATACGATGCATTTCTGGTTGGAGTAAAAAATAGTAATGATAAAACCAGAAAGCAGCTGTTTGAAGTAGCCAACTAAGGCTTCCTCAGTGATTGAAAATACCTATCTGCAATCCCATCCCCAAATTTGTTAGTAAAATATATTAACATTTTAACTATATGATACCCTTTCTTCCACCAATAAATGATATTTGAATACAAAACAGGAAAAATACTTGGGAACACAAAGCTTATTGAAGATCTATATTCATTAAACAAGTAGTACCTCTTCTGTATTCCACTTTACTTCATGCATGTTTAAGTCAATCTCACTGATAGAAAAACATCTGCTTTTCAGAAGGACATGAAGATATACAGAAAGGATGAATGAGAAATAAAAGTTTGATATGATAAACTCAAAGGAAGATGTAAAGGCCCTTAAAGACCCATATTATATGCATGATCATAATTTAGAATGAAAATTTATGATACAATTAAAATACCTGAACATTTGAAAATGTTAATATTGTTCTTTCCAACAAAGTTATAGGATTTTTAAAGGCAAGCCTCTTATTTTATACTTTCTTTATTCTCTGTAATGCATAAGAATCAGGTATGATACACAGAAGATAGTGATTATGTGGTGATTGACAAATTCTTCATTTGCAAATTTTTTGAGCATGAACTCTGGTTCTATGGGGGATTGAAAAAGGCATAATATAGCCACTGTTCGTTCTATAGGTGTTATACCTGAATCAAACCAAATAGAACTGAGAGACACAAATGTACTTTATGTCCACATAGCATAATAGTAACATCTGTCTTTCTTTTTCTGTCTCTCTAAGGAAAATATGAAGGCTGGGATGCGTGGGTGGCTCAGTGGGTTAAGCGTTTGCCTTCGGCTCAGGTCATAATCCCGGGGTCCTGGGATTGAGTCCCGCATTGGGCTCCCTGCTCAGTGGGGAGCCTGCTTCTCCCTCTCCCACTCCCCCTGCTTGTGTTCTCTCTCTCTCTGTTTCTGACAAAGAAAGAAAGAAAATAAAAAAAAAAAAAAGAAAATATGAGGGCTACTCACAATAGCCAAAAATCTTAAGAGAGATTGCTGTTAATCTAGAGAAATTGTATTTATGTCTTATGCAGTGCATTCTTAAATTTCATTAAAAAATATGCCCACTTAATAGTTGAGGAAACATTCGCAGTAATATATTCACAAAAGCAGAATTGATAGGAGGATTAGATTCCCTTAAAAATAAACAGAACTGATTTTCATGTTAGTAGATTACCATTACTCCTTTCATGTATGCCAAATCAACTCAATACACTGAAATATCTCAAAAGAACAGTTGAGAGAAGCTTCTAGGGGATCAGATGCAATTTTCCTAGAGCAGAAGATTTTTATTTGCCATCCGTCAGAGAAGAGCAAGAACTCTTTGGGCAATTGTTCTTTTTGCCGTTGATGCAGAGCTAGAATGCACTTTGTTAAATAAATCTTGGGGACATTTCAGATCCTCCTTCAAACTATGCTGGAATTTTTGCTCCCTTTTCTAACCATATTGGGTTGTGTAATGATAACTTTTAAATGAATCATTATAATACAGAGACATGTCCTACAAATTTGATAATGGTCACCATGAACAGCAGTATGCAATAAGGTTTCCTCAGCAGGGACATATTCTTTCTGGAAGGGAAATTTAATTATCTGGCTTGACTACTGTGTAATTCAAACGCTAGCTATTGCAGCTCTTCTATACTACACAATTGTGTTAGTGGCAAACAGAAAAGTGATGGTTACCACCCCATAGGCGAACTTAGAGAACTGAACTTACCAGTGCTTTGCTTTTACTCAATTTTTTAATTAATATCCAGCCTTTTAGGCATTCCTCTCTCATAAACCATGTATGATAGATTGAAACGGTGGGGATTTTAATTATGTGATGATCATATGCCACCTTCTTTTTCTTGCATTTCATCTTCTACTTTTTGTTAGAGGCAGGGAGTCAGAAAGGGAAAATACCATGGAGTCAAATAACAGCATAGAGGGAAAGACAGAAACACTAGAAAAACTCCCTATCAATCCCCCTTAAGCAATTACAAAAGTAGTTTGAGTTTCCAAAAAGGAAAAATACTACATAAATTTAAAGTGGTTGTTATTAATGTGTTGGTATTCTGAAGTGTATAATTAACCTGTTGAAAAGGTGGTAATTTGGGGCACCTGGGTGTCTCAGTGGTTAGACTTCTGATTTTTTTTTTTAAAGATTTTATTTATTTATTTGACAGAGAGAGAGAGAGAGAGAGAGAAGAGCAGGGGGAGAGGGAGAAACAGGCTCTCTGCAGAGCAGAGAGCCCAATTTAGGACTCGATCCCAGGACCCTGAGATCATGACCTGAGCCGAAGGCAGATGCTTAACTGACTGAGCCACCCAGGTGCTCCAGCTTCTTCCTTGATCTCAGCTCACATCGTTATCTCAGGGTCATGAGATTGGGCTCTGCGCTCGGCACAGAGTCTGCTTTTCCCTCTTCCTCTGTTCCTCCCTGCACTCACTCTCTTGCTCTCCCTGAATAAATAAATAAATAATCTTAAAAAAAAAAAACAACCAAAAACCAGGTGGTAATTCCATGGGAGGAGATGATGAGGTGGGAAGGGGAATGTTGGGAAAAAGTGGTACTGATATCATAGGGAGTGTCTGGTGGATTTGTCTTTCACACAATCTGTTTACCTGAGCATCTTCGGTTGCTAAGAGCAGGAACAGATTGGAAAACTTGAGGTGAGATTGCCCAATCCACTAAAAATTAGTTAGCTTGATTTTCTGGAATCCTTAGTTGTTAAAGCAAAGGATATGCACGTCTGTTATTTTCTATATATGTAGTATTGAGTAGTTAAAAAAACCCAACAAACCTAAAGTTTAAGGACTTGGATTCAAGACCCACTACTTGGATTTTGCTCTTTCCTAACTTCATGGCCTTAGTTTTGATATACATAAAAGGCAGAGATAGAAGAGTAGGTGCTACCTTGTTCTCTAAGTCATTATGTGAGATGTTGTATTGATTATAGGAGATACTAAATTTGAAAATAACTTATAACTTGTAAAGATCTAAGAAACATGTGATATTACTATTGTTAAAACTAAGGAAAGAATGGTGCCTCATGGGGAATTAAAGCCTCTTGACTCTCAATCCCTTTAAAAAGAATATATATTCTGTGATTTTTTGGTTGAGGGGGAGATAGTGCTAATTTATTTACCCTGGCATTTTCTTGTGCACAAATGTCACCCCTCTCCATCCAAAAAAATATGCTTGCTGGCATTTCTTATAAATCACTTCTTTCTTTAGCTGCTGAAGTGAGACCAAAGGACATGTGTATGTAAGACTATTTTTGATAAGTGATATACAGTCATTGTACTTTTCTGTGTAAAGGAGATAGCAAATGAAAGGGTGTTTAACGTACTGGCCCCCCATTCTGAGAAAGCTTTTCCCTGAGCCTTCTGATTGAGACAGTCTTCATGGTCAGCCTACAGTGCTAATTCGATCACACCCTTCCTTGCTTTGAATGTTTCATTGAAAGTCATCACCTTCAGAGAATAAAATCCGGTATTATTTGCACTGCACACAGCTCATAGCTGGAGTCCTTATCGACTAGACTCATCCCCTGCTTCTTACACCTGAGGCTTCATTAATATTTTTTTGTGGTTATCCAAGAAAATATTGCCATTTCATGTGCCTTTGCACATTCTGTTTCCTTTACCAAATGTGTTCTTGCTGCTTTGCCTTCATGGGAAAATATATACTTATTCAAGAGCAAGTTCAAGAGTCTTCTAGTCTATTAAGTGTTCTCTGCTTTTCCCAGGCAGAGAGGTTCCCTGCCTCCTCTCTGCCATGATGTACCTTGTACAATTCTGGTCAAAGAAGAATTTCCTAAGTCGAAGAATGAAACTAAGAGCAGGTGTTTTACTCCAATTAAAAAGAGAAAGAACAGAGATTCACACTGTGAGATCAAAACAGAAAGCAAGGAACTCCCACCTCTCACTTCTTGGAAAGGGGGCAGAGTACAGTTTCCCACCACTCCATGCTAATGTTGGACTGAACGTTGTTCAGGCAAGACAGAGACAGTTCTTGTATTAGCACATTCCTACAGATGCAACCACAAAAGCAAGGATAAAGATGTGTCATGCTGTGTTAAGTTGCTCCAGGGAGAGGGCCCAGAGGACTCTTTCCTCTCTGAAGCTGATTATAATTGTTGCTCTTACTGGGAGCAGAGAGGGATTTCAGAGATGGGCTACTCACATATGTAGGTAATCCAGGGGTCCTCGTACACCATCAAAAATATTCTCTTATGAGTCAGACATAATGTTTGTGCCTAAATTCAGATTATGTATTCTAATTAAATAATGTTATTTAATTTATTTTTTTAGAGAGGGAGAGGGGGGTCAGGAAAGAGGGAGAATCCTAAGCAGGCTCCATGCCCAGCATGGAGCATGATGTGGGGCTCTATCTCATGACCCTGAGATCATGACCTGAGCTGAAATCAAGAGTTGGACACTTAATCTGAGGCACCCAGGTGCTCCACTAATTAAATAATATTTTGATAATGTAGAACCTCAGTAGGCTGTGATTACTCTGGATTAGGAGATCATTTTGTGACCAGTGGAGACCACCACTTATAGTAGCATTTTCTAGGAGGTCCTGGATCTTGCAGGGAAGTTTCCCCTTTGCAGAGGAACTGCAGATATCTTTATCTCCAGTTGGACTGTGTATATCCTTTAATTTAGTTCCTGAAATGCATTCCTGTAATGCCAGCCCTGATGATGATGCTAATTTTCTGAAAAAGGATGTTTCATTTCATTCAAGAATTGGGTTTTTTTCAAATCACAGAGAACTATGGAATACTTCTGGGAAATAATTTCAATACACCTAAAGTTTTGCACTGTACTGTTGTGAAGAAAGCCAGGTGTGATCAGAGTTAAGTATTCTGCAATCCTGTGAAGTCACCTCAAAACCGAAACACTCTGAGAGAACACACAATCTTCTTCTGACCTCTCAGCTTTTATACTTTCTCTTGGCAAGAAAGAGTTTTACTGAGAATGAATATATAGTTACAGGCCTCCTGAGTTTCTGTGGTAAAAGTGGAGAACTAAATGTATCCAATTGTTTAAAATAATGATGGATTTCTACATTAAGCAATGACAAGCCCCAAATGGTTTTATTTTCATGTGAATTATTCAGGTTAAATCTCCCAATTTCACCTCCTTGAGAAGGTACAATGGAGAAAGCCCTCCCATAATTTAACCTTGAGAGCTGAGAGCAACTTGAGAAATCTGCCTTCTGCAATCAGTTACCTGGTTGGACCTCTCTGATGCACACAATATAGCTGTCTGCCACTGCTTAACATGCTGTATATGGATGTGCACAAAGGATTCCTCTAAAAAAAAAAAAGGGATTCCTCTAAGCCACCTAAAACCCTGGTTAACCCAGTAGTAGACACTTAAGGCCACCCATGGTGGCAAGGGAGTGAAACAATCTCTATAGTCCTATTTTTGGAAGGTCAGAAAAACGATTCTTCTATCCTAGATGGAAATTAAGTTGGGTCTATTCTGCTTTGTGGATTCCCTTTTGTGTTTCCATTGGTGTTTTTCATGGCTGTCTTGGGGCCTATTGTATTTGTAAACATACTTTTGGAGTAAACTCACCCATTTTCATGATTTTACCCAGTGAAGATGTCAGCAGCCCAGATGTCTCCCTTGGATCAGACTCTTAATATCTATTCTCTTGACATCTCCACTTGGGCATACTACAGGAACCCCATTCTCATTGTGTCCAAAAGTGAACTTACCATGTTTCCCCAATCCTCTTCCAGTGAGCTCTCTCCGCTGGGTTTCCTCCATCAGGGAATGGGGCCAGCTGTTGGCCTAGCCAGTCATCAAGAAGAGGCATCCTCTTTCCACATGCTCTACACCATTATCAACTCTTGCCAGCCTATCTCTTACTTCTCTTGAACCAGTCATTCTTTCCTATCTCTTTTGCCCCACATTGTTCAGGTCACTACTGTGCAGAAGATGCTCAATGAGTAAATGAATCCAAATGCATTTACATTGGTAGAGGCTTCAGGCTTGGTTATTTGTAGGTTATTTGTAGGTATTGCTTCCAGGACCTAATTTATGTGTCTTTCTATTTCAGTGTTACTTAGTCCATGATTTGGGGATTTATTGGGAAAATAAATGGCTCTTTTAACTGAATTCTGTGTTTTTTTTGTGAGGCCTTTAAGAAAGCCAGTCATGTGAACAATACTATTACCTCTGATCTATTTTTATTTTAATGGTAAATATGGACACTTAGATTCATCCTTTCTTTTCTTTTTTAAGATTAATACTGTTAACAGTATTTTTTAGCAAAGGAGTATGGAAAATATTGGTTTTCCAGTTTAATATGGTAGTAAACCATTCCCTATCCTAAGACTTTAGATTAAGTAATTCTCTTTTCTGTTAATAAGTACTATCTGGTCTTTAAATGGACTGTCAACTGTCAAACCCTCAGATGGTAGAAAAGAGCTCATTTTATTAGCCTAGCTATATGCCTACTACTTATGTAGGTGTAGAATACAATGATTGTGTGCTGTATCTGTGTTGACATCAGGTTGAGGTTTCTATCAAAAGCAAGAAAAGATTTTTTTCTTCCATTGAGCTATGTGGGGAATGGAGAGTAAAAGGTTTCTTGCCTTTTGGCTTTCAATTTACAAATTGAGACCTTTTCATTCAAGGGAAAGGAAAATGATCAGTGTTAATGGCAACACATGCAGGACAGGTTAAGTGCAGGATAAGTTCTAAAGCAAGACCTTTATCAACCCACATGTCTAATAGTCTTAAAGTGATGACATCGTTCGGAAAGAACATTAAGTCCTAAATTGTCCTTCACAATGTGCTAATCTACCTGCATGTCCTATACCCAAGTATGCCTAATTTTCAAAATAGCAGATTTTCATGAACTGATAAATGGAGTATATAAATCTATTTTCTCTGATTTTACATTCAAAAAAGCAAAATTCATTAAAGTATGTCACTAAGTATTTGTCACTAAAAACAACTTTCTTTCATGAAATGTAGAGGTGGATTTAGAGTATTTCGTAGAAATTTGAAAATTTTAGTGTCAATTATCCATATTTTCTTTCTACATTTCTTCTTGCAGTGTTTATTGGTATAATTTCAAACTCCTTTGGGCTATATCCATGTTTTTTGATTACCTAAATTTGTTAAATACTCCCTTTTCCATCTTTCATATCTTTAGTAATTCCTCACTATTTCTTTCCTGTTCAGTTATTTAGAGACTTTATTTGTAATCTGTCAGCAAATTCAATCTTTAAATTCAGTTATTTTGTTAGACAGATATCTGTCTTTTTAATTATTAGCACAGTTTTAGCACTTACATAAAATTTATATATATATTTATAAATATGCATTCATGTATAGATAAATTATATATATTTGTATTATTATAGAGTAATGCAATATACCATTAATATTTATAAATGTTTATTATATGCATATTTACTTATATTCATAGAAAGAGTAGATATATAAAAGGGGAATATAGTATGTAGAGTTTTCCAAATTTATTTAGTCACAAGCCTGTCCTAGTCTGTTTTTTCAATAGAGCATCTCACAGGAATGGTGTTCTGTGGATTATGTTTTAGAAAATGTCATTTATTCATTCATTCTACCAATAAATATATGTCAGTCATTAGGAATACAACAGAAATTAAAACAGTAGGAAAAAGAATGCTTACCCTCATGGAAGTTACATTTTTGTGGAGGAGGTAGTCAATAAACAATAACAAAGAAAATTGTGAAGTAAATTAGAAGGTGACAGGAGCCATGGTGTGAAATAAACCAGGGAGGAGACATGGAGTACCTGGAATAGGGCTAGAGTTTGAAATAGGTGGTCTTGCAAAGATTCCTGGAAAGAGTGATATTTGAACAGAGATTTGAAGGAAGTAATGGAGAAAACCATGCTGATAATTGAGGGCTGGGAAATGTTTCCAGCAGGACAAAGAGCAAGTGGAAAGGCCCTGAGGTTGCAGAGTTTTAAAGATTCGTTAAGAGGCCAGATGGCTAAAGCATATTAGGGGAGGGGTAAATTGCAGAGCTGAAGATTAAGAGATAATGAAGTCAAATTATGTAGATGATTTTAAGCTTCTGGCTATTAGAGGTTTTGGGACATGGAAGTAATACATTATCTGACATATTTAATATGGATAACTCTGGCTGCTGAATAGAGAATAGATTGTAGTGGGATGGATAGAAGAAAGGAAACTTCTTAAAAATCTTTTAAAGTAATTCAGGCATGAGTTGTTGGTGACTGGGGTCAGAGGATTAACTAATGATCAACTAGTGAGAGAAGGTCAGATTATATGTATATTTTGATAATAGAGAAAACAGCATTTGCTGAAGGATTGGACATAGGACAGGGAGAGGAGAGGAGAAAAAAGGAAGGGGGGGAGGGATATTGGGGGGTGGGAGGGAAGAGAGAAATATGCCTGAACAACTAGAAGAATGGAGCTGCCCTTAATGGAGATGAGGATGACTGTAAGGAGAACAAGTTTAGGTGGCCATGAGCAGAGAAGATGGGATTTGGGTATATTATGTCTGAAATGTGTATTCCACATCCAAGTGAAGATGCTGACTAGGTAGTTGGATATACCAATCTTGACTTGAGGGGTGAGGTTTTGTCTGGAGATAAAATTTCTCCATTCTAAATCACTGTTAAACTTTGTGTCATTTTACACTCTGGCAGTGCAGAATGAATTCTTTGGTGAGATACCTTTGGGAACTTTACTCACATATCTGCTGCCTTGCACACCATACTGGATAATCGTGGGCTGCATGACATTGAACAATTGGTGGACTGAGACAGATATTTACAATAGAAATCAGAAAACACAATTATGAAGATGTTCTAAATGGAATTTGATAGAGGCAATATAGCTTAGCGAATGGAGGGACGTTGATTCAAATCCCAAATCCTCCACTAACTAGCAGTATGAACCTCAATTTTCTCATCCAAAATCATAAGCCATATTATCCTACTTATAGGATTATTGTGAGTATTAAATTTTACATGTGCATCTAAGCATACTGTTCAACACAAATAGGCACTCCATAAATATAAATAATTACACAAATTTTGACGTGTTTTTTTTTTTTTTAAAGATTTTATTTATTTGACAGAGAGAGACACAGCGAGAGAGGGAACACAAGCAGGGGGAGTGGGAGAGGGAGAAGCAGGCTTCCCGTGGAGCAGGGAGCCCGATGCGGGGCTCCATTCCAGGACCCTGGGATCATGACCTGAGCCGAAGGCAGACGCTTAACGACTGAGCCACCCAGGCGCCCCTTGACGTGTTTTAAAAGGACAAAAAACTAATTAATAGTAATGCTATTAATTTTACGTAATAGCATATGCTGGCAATTGTGATGAATAATGGTGTAAAAATACCTCCAGGTGCTTCCATTTTGTAACTGGTTACAGGTGAGAATGTGTTGATAAAGATGGAATGATGGTTGATGGCAAATTTCTAAATTATTGTCAGTATAGTAATTTTTTCTTTTTCCTTTTATTACACATTTACTTATTTATTTAAACTAAGTTATTTTTAAATAGGTAATATGTAACATAAAATAAATATAATAAGTATAGGAAGATATAATGAAGATTAATCAGTCATATTTACCTAAGCCCTCCCACTACCCTCCTTTTTTTTTAAGGCAGCCATTGTTGCCAGTATAATCCATACTCATTTATCAAATATTTGTAAGCATATCTGATAAATTCCTGGAAATGTAATTGCTATACATAAGAGTATATGTGCCTTTAAAAATTGTCAATAGGTATTGTCAAATGATGTTCCCTGGATGTAACCCCAATTCACAGTTCTAACATCAGTATATGAAGTTGCCTCTTTCCCTATAAGCTCACCAAGAACAAAATTTTTAACCTGATTTTTCTATACTGTCAGATGAAGCTAATTATTTTATTTTTAATACTATTTATATTTTATTAATATTTTTACAGTAAAACAACCTTAACTGTTTCAAATCAATGGTAACATATCAGGGAACTCTGAAGTACCAAAACTGCTCTTTTGAAATGAAGGCTAATTATTTGCAGTTATAAAAAGGTCACTGCAACAGTTGCTGGTAAGCAACAGGTAAATTTATACAGTTGTTTCTCTCAGATATGTCTTTTTTTCCCCTGTTGTTTGCTGGGCATATTTGCAAATGCCAAATTATTCTTCATCTTTATCATTTCACTAGGAACATTTTAAGATGTCATTTCATAGAATATATATAAAGAGGAAAGATACATTTCTGACTAAACAGTAATAATGAGCACAAGTTGATGATTCATGTTCATTTAAATAAATATTCGATAGATCTTGGTGACAAATGTGCTTCCTTCGAAATGAAATATCTAAAAACATTTTGAACTGAACAAAAAGAGATGGAAGACCATATGAAAGAAGAGAGGGGCCAGATTTAATAAATGACATTCAGCATAAATGTTGCACAAAAGTTATTTCATTGTTTTGGGTCATTCGTGGCTTCTCAATGTCAGGTCAGAGGGGTTTGTTTCTGTTAGGTAGAGATTCCTGGAATCCCTCAAATTTTACCTCTGTGATATGGCTGTACTTGTGAGCAGTTTGATTGGGGAGCAAAATTTTAGGCACAGAGGGAATGCCATTTCTATGAAAATTTAAAAATATCCCTATGCTTCAATTACTATTAATGGGAGTAGAGGAAGGTAGTCTGCAGAGGAACAAATTCTCTAGTTTAAGCAGATGCTTCCTTAAAAACTCTTAGTAATATCCACAGTACTGTAAGGCCTTGTACATACTAGGTTGTCAATAAATATCTGTTTAATAAATTAAAGAATTAAATAAAAGAGAATTTCATAATTTTCTTTTTTTTTTTTTTAAAGCTTTTACTTATTCATTTGAGAGAGAGAGAGACAGAGCACAAGCAGGGGGAGAGGTAGAGGGAGAGGGAGAAGCAGACCTCCCACTGTGCCAGGAGCCTGACGCCGGACTCTATCCCAGGACCTGGAGATCATGACCCGAGCCAAAGGCAAATGTTCAACCATCTGAGCCACCCAGGTGCCCTGAGAATTTCATAATTTTCATTAGTGTTTTCCCTTATAGTATAAAGGGGAAATAGTGTTTCACTGAATAAGTCAGGGCTTTGTAACAAAGATTTTCTTCAGAGGACAAGAAAATTTTCATTTGCTTTGCCAGATCTCTTCAGTGTTTTTGCTATTATTGGTTGCCAAACTGACATCTTGAATATTAAACCATTTAGTCACTAACTCCCACTTTAAACCCATATCATTAATGCCTGAAGCAGCTGCATTATTGAATGGACTTCACTCAAAGCTGACTTGAAGCTAGTATATATATTACTCATATCCGTGCATTCTTAAATTTCCCAAATATTTTCTTTCATGGACTTTGACTATTTTAACCTAGCTCACTTCTATAGAAAACTGGGAATATGTAAAAATAAATTTTGAGCAACTAAGCCAGATAACTATGATTATAAACTTATTAATAATTAAAAATGGCATATGGCAAACATGAAATAAATCTTTTCATATGAAGTCCAAATTCTCTATGCTTCCAAAATTCCAATCTGTTGATGCTCTTCAACTCAACCATGTATTTGAAAGGGCAGGACTATTTCATGGGTCAGCTTGAATCTCAGCTGGTATGATTATCTATCTTTCAGGAACTTCTATCTCATGTATTCTATGATAGAGGTTCCAAAACCAAAATGATAGCCCAAAGATGAGAGTCTGACAAACTGCTCTGGTTGGTCAAGAAATTAGAAAAAACAAAACAGAAACAATATAATGTGGTCTTCATAAAGTGAAATTTAGTCCATTTTTATAAAAAAAAATTGAGTTGTCATCTCATTTTTGATGTTTAAATATCCATTATAAAAGGGAATAATGATCATAATACATAATAGTAATCATTGTATATCAGCCAAAAAAAAATAGTTTATTACTCGACATGTGTCCCCTAACATTTTTTTTCCTTAGCTGGTTAGAGAGTAAATTCTAATCTCTTTAAAGATTTTTTTAAAAAGATTTTATTTATTCACTTGACTGACAGCACAAGCAGGGGGAGTGGCAGGCAGAGGGAGAAAGAGAAGCAGGCTTCCTGCTAAGCAGGGAGCCCGATGTGGGGGCTCCATCCCAGGGCCCTGGGATCATGACCTGAGCTGAAGGCAGACGCTTAACAGACTGAGCCACCCAGGCACCCCTCTTTAAAGATTTTTATTTATTTATTTTATTTTAAATCATCTCTACACCCAACATGGGGCTCGAACTCACAACCCAGAGATCAAGAGTTGCATGCTCTACCGACTGAGCCAGCCAGGTGTCCCTCTAGTCTCTCTTAGAGTTGTACTTCCCATTTAACTAGCTAATGACCATCCCTCCTTATAATATTCTATTAGAATCATGCTACATTTATATTTCTTTATTACTTGAATTGTATTAAATACATTCCCTTAATGAACATATATTGAGCTCGCTTTCTTTTTATCTCTCTCTCTCTCTATATATGTATGTATGTGCATGTATATTATATATGTAATATATACACATATGTGTGCATATACATATATATATATACACTCATATATCTACACACACATGCACTAACACACTCTGTATATAAATAGCATTCACTAGTGTAACATGTAATGACTGGGTATTTGATTACTACTGCCTAGCACTGCATCTAATTTGACACATTTTCTTGATTTGAGCTTTCCACTGTCACCTTTTAAATTCTCTTTATTTTCTGCTATCTTGTTCAAATAAAACTGATTGTTTTATAAACATATAGTTGAAGTGTACTTAGAAAGCTAAGAAACAAAAGTCACCATCAGAATCCCAACAGTTTGTTTTATACTCACTGAGAAATAAAAACAAAAGCCAAAGAATAAAAGGTACCAAAATTAGAAGTATATCTTAACCGAACCCTGCAAAAGTGCTATAGAGTTTGAGTTATTTTTCTTAAGAAGAATGAAGCCTACACATCATTGAGCTCCAGATTTGGGGGAGAAGTTCTAGCCCACTGCTTTTCGGCACTTGAATTGGCTTAAAGGGAATTGTCTGTCGTGCTTGATGGTTTGGCAGATTCTGGAAGCTCTGGATGTTCTAGGCTCAATGGAGTAGAACACCATAGGCTAAAACTGATTCATGATTCACTTAGTGGTGAAAGAAAAAGTTTTACCTGGGGGAATTATCTTTTCCTCTAACACTATGTCCTGGGTTGTGGCTCAGAGTAATTTCACAAAACATTGCAAAGTGGAAACATTTTTCCCATGCTTCCAGTATAGTGGTTGATGCCTTTGGGTGAAAAGTTAGTATGGTAGATAAACTGTTATGTTTTTGGCTTATCTTCACAGCTTATTTCTGTTGTTGTTGTTGTGTAATACTCTTATTTAAAATATTCTGAAACAAGATTGGTAAGTCTAGAAAAATCTGTCCCCTTTTCCAAGTCATAAATTAAAAGTGAATTCCAGAAGTTTGCAAAAGTGACTTTGACTTTTGTAGAATAGTTTGCAAAATGCCTTCAGGTACACAATCTTTTTTTTTTTTTTAAGATTTTATTTATTTATTTGAGAGAGGGAGACAGTGAGAGAGAGAAAGAGAGAGCATGAGCACACAAGCAGGGGGCAGGGCCGGAGGGAGAGGGAGAAGCCCACTCCCCACTGAGGAGGGAGCCAGATGTGGGGCTCCATCCCAGGACCCTGAGATCATTACATGAGCTGAAGGCCGACACTTAACTGATTGAGCCACCCAGGTGTCCCAAGGTACACAGTCTTATTCGATAGACAGGGCTCCCATGAAAGAGACCCAAGAAGTGACTTGTCTACATTGGCTCAGCTCTTAAGTGTTCCAAGATGTGCTCTCTGACTCCAAGTTTTCTGAGGACACACTGTTTCTGATGTTCTATATTATTTCTTTCATCTAAAATATTTTTCTGCCCCTGTATATTTTAACTGCCCATCTTGACTTGATGATCCAGTGGAAAAATTATAAGGAAATCAAACATCCTTAATTATTTGATACACATGTTAGAAACTTTCTCATATATTCATTTCCTTGGATATTCATTATCTTTCACCTTTTTTTTTTTAAAGATTTTATTTATTTATTTGACAGAGAGATACACAGTGAGAGAGGGAACACAAGCAGGGGGAGTGGGAGAGGGAGAAGCAGGCTTTCCGCTGAGCAGGGAGCCCAATGCAGGGCTCGATCCCAGGACCCTGGGATCATGACCTGAGCTGAAGGCAGACGCTTAACCATCTGAGCCACCCAGGCGCCCCTGTCTTTCACCTTTTTAATTTCTTTTCTGTGTTTAGAGAAAAATCATGGTTTATGAAAGTCACTGAGAGATAATTATCTGCCTGTAATTGATGGTAACTGCTTGGAATTTTCCAGGGACTATGTGGGTTATGGCTGGTCATCACATTAGAATCCATCTCATGGGGTTCCATCATGCTGTTTGAAAACAGTGTGAGAAATGGTAGGAAACTACTAAGAATTTCATGCTAAAATGACCCAAGTGGCTTACTCTGGATCCTGTCTGATATTTTTCATTTTTAATATGAAGACTGGGATTTGTGATTTAAATTTTATTTGGCAAAAATCTTCCTGCTGAAAACTTGAACTCTATTTTGTCTATTCTTTATTTCTCTGCTTTCTCCCTTTTTATTATTAGAGAATTAGAATAATTATAATGCAAAGAATCACCTCCTCCACAAAGCCTTTTTGATGAGTGCCAACAATTTCCATTCTTCTGTCCTTGTTCACTAGCTTGCATGATCATGAATTATCTTTTGTTTTCTAGTTAACATATTTATACTTTGTGCATCTTCTCCCCTTCCCCACCCTAAGTTCAGCACTCCGTCTAGGTATCCTAGATGGCCTCTACTTTGTTTCTCTAATAGTTAATGTGACAAAATTTTCTGACTTCTTGGTCTGGTAAGATTCAGAGTGTACAAAATGAGGATTGAAGATAGTAAAATTAAAAAATGGATTAGATGTACCGCAGTGCAGTGCCATATAAGAGACCACAATATGAGAGAGGTAAATGCAATTCTCAATGCTCCTCAAATTTCTTTAGCTTAGAGATGCCATTTCCGTCCAGGCAGAATTTTTTAAAATTCTATTTTATTTTGAATATAATGGATTAATGGAGAAGTACATAAAATAAAAAATATTGGTGCAAAAACTACATCTGTGTCACACCACCTAGGTTAAGAAATAGAGCATTGCTAGAATCCCAGAAAATCTCAGTATTACCCATCTCAATGCTGCTGATTTTTATGCTATCCACTTCCTAGCTAACTAGCACTGTGGCACAAAATGCCATTCTGGGACTCAAGGTGCAACTAACCAATGCTCCCATGCTTCACCTTGAGATCAGACAGAAGCTAGTCTCTAGCTAAGACCTTATTCTTGTAGTAGTCTTTCCCCTGCCTTATCTTGCTTCCTTTACTCCCTTCTCCTGACAGCATAGCTCCAGTGAATGAATCCCTTGAACAAGAATCTCTGTCTCAGGCTCTGATTCTAGGGAGTTGGAGCTAAGACACATTCTGTATTAGTTTTCTACTATCGTTTAACAAATTACAACAGACTTTGTGACTTAAAACAATGCTTATTTATGATCTTACAGTTTGTATGGGTCAGGATAGTCCAGGCATGGCTTAGCTAGGTCTTCTGCAAGGCTGCAATCAAGATGTTGGCTGGGGTGTGAGGGCAGTCTCATCTGAATATTTGACTCTGGAAAGATCCACTTCCAAGCTAACTCAGTTTGTGGGCAGAATTCACTTCTTTTCAGTAGGAATGAGGGTTTCATTTTCTTGCTGGTTGTCAGTCAGCTAGAAACCCTTGCAGGAACTCAACTGGAAATCCTTGCCACATGGGTCCCCCAACATGGTCACCTGCTTAATCAAAACTAGCAGGGAAAAAAGAGACTCTGGCAGGACAGGTAATACATTATTATGCAACATGATCATGTGTATCCCATCACTTTTGTTGTATCCTGTTGGTTAAAAGACAGTCACAAGTCCTACCCACGTTCAGAAAGAAGGGGTCAGACAAGCGCATGAACATCAGGAGGTAGGGATTATGGGAGCTATTTTAAGAGTCTGCCAGCCACACATCTTAAGCCAATTTAGACTAGTTTTGGCTGTTTTTGAATTTTATGTACTTGGGATCACATATTATGTGTTTGCTGTCTCTCTTATTTTTTCCCCTCTCATTTTTGTTCATATCCATACCCAGTTTTCTCAGATCATTTATTATGTTTTTAAGATCCATCTATGTTTTGCATGTGGTTATATTCATTTTTATTCCTGTTCATTTTATTGAATGAAAACTATTAAATTATTTTTTCATTCTAATATTTAGTTGGAATATTACTGGCTTTGATTGTTTCCACTTTTTTTGCTATTGCAAACTATGCAGTTATGAAAATAATTTTGCATATGTCCTGGTGCACATAGTCTCCCTCTTTTGTGGAACTGTGCTTCTCAAGCTTAGCGCACTTAAGAATCATTTGATAGACCTGTTGAAAACCAAAATCTGGGACCCAACCCTAGAGTTTCTGTTTCAGAAGGTCGTGATGGAGATTTGTATCCTAAGGTCTTCTCAGGTGATGCTAGCGCTGCTTGTTGGGGTCCACACTTGAGGAACCACTGCTGTAGGATGCATTCTTAGGTGGATCAAGAGTATGGGTATTTGTTAATACACATTTCTGGTGAATTTAACATTTTTTCCTCATGTAGACCATTTCTCTAATAGTTCTCATTGCCTTAAATTTTGCTTTGTTTGATATTACCATAATCACGTTAACTTTTTTGGGGTGTTTGATTTATCTTTTTTAAAAAATCATTTTACTTTCAAGCTTTTTATAAACTCCAGTTTCAAATGTGTATCTTATAAAGCGCTTATAGCTAATTATTATTTTAAAAAATCAGTATAACAATCTGTTTTTAGCTTGACCATGTCGCTGATTTACATTTAATACAATTACTAAAATATTTCTTTGAGTTGATCATATTCTTATGTCGTTAATATTCGTTTTCTTATTTTATATTCCTTTTCTTATTTTTTCTCTATATACACACATATACATACACATACACATAAATACATATATATTCACAATATATAAATAACACATATTTATTTAAGAGTTTGGAAATTATAAATTTTTCCCTTCCAAATGTTTTAACATATGTATTCATGGCTGTACCCTAGAGATTTTACTATGCACCTATGATTTATCAAAGATTAATAATTATCTTTACCTGAATTGTCCTTTCAGAAAATATAAGGATCTTAGATTACTTTTTACTTAATTACCTGGTTCCAATTTATGTGTTCTTATGTGTTTTAATTCTCTTCCTGTATATTAAACCCCGTAAGACACTTTTAATTTTATTTTCTATAATCAATGTTTATTTAAATTTATGACATATGTACTGTTTTCTTTGCTTATCATGTCTTTCTGAATTTCTGACCTTAAAATCTCCATGAATGTGGTCAGACTGGGTGTCTTATGGTCCATACCTAAAAATACCAGTGTCTGGATTCCCAATGGGCCTCTTTCTGTTTTCTGTTGTTCCTTTTGGTTTGGCACATTTTGTCTTATGAGTCTTATTATCTTTTTGTGTTGGACATTTTATTCAAAAATTGCTTTTAGAAATATCTTGAGGCTGAGAATGGTGTTTATTTGTTTGTTTATTTTGTTTTTCCCAGAGAGGATCGAATAGTCAAAACCATGGCAGCAAAGGAATCCAGTTGAAAGGAGTAAGAGACTATTTACAGAGTGTTGTGGGGTAAGAAACCAACAAGGGATGTGGAGTTACTTAGTCTAGTTTAAGAGGACATGGGGAGGTAGCAGTGGAGGGCCACCTGTGAAGCTTTATTTGGACATGGGTGCAAACCCTGCTTGAACTGCAGAAGTGGAGGATGCAATGCCCTGATTTCTCTGTCTTCCCATCCTCTGAGGTCCTGACCATGCTTCCCCTTGTCCAAAACCAATTAGAAGCCAGAGGACATGGGAGCCTGAATGATGTTGTCAATTAGGGGTCCGTGACACTGACACAAAGAGCAGGGAAGGGTAGGGCAGAAAGTAAATCTGGAGAGCAAATGTGGAATAACAAGTATAGTGGATGTAGTTTGCTTCTTCTGCTCCTTGCTAGGGCCAACGCTCCAGTTTTTCTGGGACATCTAAGTAACCTATTGGAATAAAGCCCAACCTCTCACTGTCAGGGTGGAGATGCTCCATGCCTGAACTCAGAGGGGTGGTGACTCACTCGAGACTCCTATCTTGGTGGGCACTGTATGCCATCCTCTGCTCACTGAGTCCACTAAAAATAAAGCTTCAGCTTTGGCTGCCTTCAGGCAATCTGTAAAGTATCCAGGGCAGAAACAGGAGTTAGCTATAATGTTCTTTGATCTCTTCCTGATTGCCCACTTCCTATAACATTCGTACAAGAAATTTTGGGGGGAGATGGGGAGGACCTTACTATTTTGTTGGTTTCCCGTAGAAAGGTTGGGCAGGGTCTGGCAAGCCATGGCCCACGGGACAAATCCAGCCCAATACTTGTTTTTGTAAATAAAGTTTGATTGGTAAAAACCCCATACCTATTTATTAATATATTGTCTATGACTGTATTTGTGATGCAATGACAGAGTTGGATAGTTGAGCTAGAGACAGTAGGACCCACAAAACCTTAATACTTACAATTTAGCCCTTTACAGAAAAAGTTTACTAAATTCTGCTAAACATGCCCATCATTGTCAGAAACCACCCATCCTTCCCACAAGAAAATTCAAAACATATATAACTCACAGTGTGAAGCATCTTCATGCATACCATGTAATTAAATTTTAGTGGCAAAGTTGATTGAGTTGAGTTTCTTTTCCTTATTATTATAGATCTCTCTAATGATGGTGATATTAATGAGATGTTCAGGGCTCAAATTGAAGTTAATTGGAAGGAAAATAAGTAGAAAGAAGTGTAGATTACTGGAAAAAGCTAATCAAACTGCCATTGATAGAGATAAATGGAAAACTGTAACTTTAAAGTGATTAAAAATATGATTAAGGGATTTAATTAATGTACACACAAATAAATATTAGACTTATGATCATTTAAATCATGTTTTGATAATATCTAGCACCTACTATGTGGCTAATAATGTGCTAGGATTTTTATGTGCACTATCCCAATCAAGTTCCAATGTCTGTTGAGTTCATTATAATTCTTCTCATTTAACAGATGGGTAGACTGAGTTCCAGAAAGTTTAACCAATTTGATAGTGATCTCAAGCTTGCAGGTATAAGTCTTGGGATTTGCATACTCTTTAGGGTAAAAGCATCAGAAGGACCATCAGGGGCCCTTTCATGTACTTCATTTAGACAACAGGATTGTGCAGCCCCAACAGGTTTTTTTGTTCATGTTATAAACACAGGGACAATCCCATCTCTGACTTTTTGATTCAGTGGTATACTGGAAAGAAAAATCAAATGGCAAAGGCAGAAATGTTTCCTTCTAAGAGATAGTAGGACAAATCTGATTGATTTGGGCTGAGGCATACTGGCAATTCAACAGTAGCCAGCTGAAATTACCTTTCCAACTGAGCACTGTCGTCAGCCCGGACTGCCGCAGGAATCCTTCATGGTGTTTCAGAAGCAACACGAGTCTTTGAGGTATCCTAGGACTCTGTTATGTATTTATTATGTTCATGAATATCAAAGAAGTGGAGGACATGTTGGGAAGCTTGAAATAAACTACAGATAGGCTCTGGGAACTTCTAATTGCATTTTTTAAAAGCTGCATTTTATGTGTACTCTTTATAAAACGTTTCTTCCCCATCAATTCCTAAGAGACTCTTCCTTAGCCTGAACTGAACCACTGGGAAGTTTTTTTGTCTCTTAAAATCCAACTGATGTTTAGGTTTCAGTGCCTTTCTAATGTCCTCAATTGCTTTCCAAGCAAGATATTTGTACTTAGGACTTTTGTTTTAACTTTGGCAAAGATTTGCCCCGAGTCTGAGACCAAGAAGGAAATAATTTAGCCCCCAGAAGAATGACTTCATCTTGTCTGGTAAGTCGCAGGAAATGGGTTTGTTCTGGTAGAAAGCTTACAGGCTACACTTCGGCAGGTGTGAGTACTGCAATAGATATAAAATGGTTTTGTTTTAAAAATAATTAACTATAGAAACAAATGCATAATTAAATTCTAAATAGTGTTATACCAGTAGGTGTGCTTAGCTATTGTAATCAGCCTGAGGTTAGAGAAGAGCCAGTTAGCTTACTGAACCACTAGCATATAGCCAGTGTAAGAATGCTTCATCCTTTCCTTCCTAATTTTCTGCTCCACTGTCCCACTTTTTTACTTCTTAGTCTTGAAGAGAGAGAAATATAGGGGAAGACACTGTAGACAAAGTCAGAGAGGTTGGTACCTTTTAGCAATGGAAACCCAAGTCTTAGGACATCACTGGAGAATCTGTTCACTTGGAGATTCCAATATGTGATCTCCACATAGTGTAACACGAATGATTACTGAATGTTGACCTATGTGTTTTTTAGAATGTGTCTAACAAATATACAGTCAAGTGCATAAAGTCTTGTCTCACACAGCTTGAAAACACTGAAAAATATTTTTGTGAGTTACCTTTACATTTCCTCTCTGGGACAAAGATCAAATAAGGGGATGACCTACAATAATGAAATGGCCTCTTAAAGGTGGAGAAAAAGATTGGAGCAAAAATATATCAGTACATTTAACTTTAAGTTTGCTTGCAATGACTGGTTCCATTTCAGACCCTCTTCTGGTTCATTACTGTTCTGCCACACACACACATCCTTACCCAAAGGTTACTACTATCCCGAAGGTTCCACTATCATAGATTAATGTTGCTCACCTTGGAAAATTATACATATGGAGTCACATAGTATATACTCATTTATGTCTTTCTTCTTTCATCCATGAGATTCATCCATGGCATTGCATTCGGTTTTAGTATGTTCATTCTCACTGTGACTGTACTACACATTATTTCTTAATTTTACTGTTGAAGGATATTTGGCTTGCAAGTCTGCCTCTAAGGCATGTGAAGTCATGGACAAACTGTTTTTTTTTTTTTCTTTTTTGTTTTTTGCAGGGTCTCTGCCTATATAAATGATTTGAGTAAATATGAATTATAACATTTATGGGCTCATATGAATATACCAATTTATCAATAAACATTTAGAATAATAGGGAGAGAAGAGGTACTTACATATTTGTTTATTGTCCAATCAGCAGTCATAAAGCTTCTTTATAATGTCCAGATATCTTCTTGATAAGGTCCAGGAACTCTGTCTTAATGTTCTTTATTGTCACATGTTTTATTCCTGGCTAATGTTTTTGTTCTTAGCACAAGGAAAAGTTAACAACACTGTTACTATCTGCAAGGCCATGGCTCTTCAGAACCTGTTGATATTGAAACACTATAGGTCTTCCTGCCTTTGCATTTCCCTAATACCTTTTTATTAAATGCTGGTTACCTTACCACCCATGGTCTTGCATCACCCATTGTGTCATCTGTAAACATTAGCTTCCAATGCCTCTCTCAAAGATTGTTGCTTTCCTTCATTGATTATGACCACACATGCAAGTCTTATCCATAATATGCAGGAAAGGGTCAACAAGAACTCATTTTCTAGTCATGGTAAATTTACCATTGAGAATTTTATAGGATAAACATAGAACACATCTTGTAATTATGTCTTCTCTTGTAGTCTTTTAACCATAATCACTATAAACCCATCTTTCAGTGTTCGTTATAACCCCTGCCTTGTGCATCCACCCACCATCAGGGATTACAGGCTAGGAGCCTATCAACTTGTACAAAAAATGTCGTTCCTGTTCATACAAGGAATGTCCTTACCTTGTTTGGTACAGCTTAAGAACAAACAAGGGAAGCATCAAGAGGACCCACTGGCATTACAGAGCATCGGTCTGGATAGCCCTTGGAGGAGATAGGCATGACCAGCCCTGGAGGACTTGCTGATATGCCATACATGTTCTGTGGAGAGGGTCGATAATTATACTGGGTGTTCATGGTGGGATGTGTGCTGCAGGTGCAATAGACAAGAAGTGGCACTGAGGTAAGAGCTGGGTCTACATAGGTGGTGCAAATGCAGAGGTTGGCAGTGGACTCTTAGTAGCCTAGAGCCTGTGTCTATCATGTGCCACCCAAAATTAGTGTATTAGCATCATTCTGGTGACTCAATCTCTTATGACTCTATAGAAAAAAAAAATGCCAGCCAAGGAGTCTGGGACCTCCTTGGGGCATCTGGTTAACCCCATGAGTGGGGCAGAGTGTTGGAAAGCACCCAGGACAGGGGAAACAGGGAGTAGGACCCACAAGTCCTAGTTTGGGCTTAGACACCCCATGTGGATGGCAATGCCAGCTCCAGCTGATCCTACCCACCAGAAAGAGATAATTTCAAGGAAGTCACTCCAAAGCATGGGGTTCCTTGAGGCATTGCTAGGTACAGCTCTGCTTGTCTAAGGACAGTATTACTGGGTTGTTGCTGGTTTTAACCATTACAAATAAAGCTGTTAGGAATATTCTTGGTGCACATATGAACTGATTTCTGCTGGCCCTATACCTAGGGTGGAATTGACTATAATTACGTAATTATAACTGAATATAATATGAATGTTCACTTTAATAGATGCTGACAGTTTTCTAGAGGATTTGTATCAAGTCACATTCCCAGAAGTTTGGCAATATCAGATCTCCACATCCTTGTCAACATTTGGTGAGGTCATTGTTATTATTTATTTTAAAGACTTTATTTATTTATTTATTTATCTATCTATCTATTTATTTATTTATTTTATTCTTATGTTAATCCCCATACATTAGATCATTAGTTTTAGATGTAGTGTTCCATGATTCATTGTTTGTGCATAACACCCAGTGCTCCATGCAGAATGTGCCCTCCTCAATACCCACCACCAGGCTAACCCATCCTCCCACCCCTCTCCCCTCTAGAACCAAACTGTGGAAAGAGCCAAGATGTCCATCGACAGATGAATGGATAAAGAAGATGTGGTATATATATATACAATGGAATATTATGCAGCCATCAAAAGGAATGAGATCTTGCCATTTGCAACGACGTGGATGGAACTGGAGGGTATTATGTTGAGCGAAATAAGTCAAACAGAGAAAGACATGTATCATATGATCTCACTGATATGAGGAATTCTGAATCGCAGGAAACAAACTGAGGGTTGCTGGAGTGGGGGGTGGGGTGGGAGGGATGGGGTGACTGGGTGATAGACACTGGGGAGGGTATGTGCTCTGGTAAGCGCTGTGAATTGTGCAAGACTGTTGAATCTCAGATCTGTATCTCTGAAACAAATAATGCAATATATCTTAAGAAAAAAAAAAAAGAAGAAGAAGAAGAAGAATGTAGCAGGAGGGGAAGAATGAAGTGGGGGAAATCGGAGGGGTAGACGAACCATGAGAGACGATGGACTCTGAAAAGATTTTATTTATTTATTTGACAGAGAGAGAGAGAGCACACAAGTAGGGGGGAGCAGCACACACAGAGAGAGGGAGAAGCAGGCTCCCCGCAGAGCAGGGAGCCCGATGTGGGGCTGGATTCCAGGACCCTGGGATCATGACCTGAGCAGAAGGCAGATGCCCAACCGACTGAGCCACCCAGGTGCCCCTATTGTTATTATTTAAAACAAAAAAAAAATTAGCTATCCTGGTGGATTCAGTGAGACTTCATAATGGTTTTTATTCAGATTTTTCTGATGAATAATGATGTAGAATACCTTTTCATATGCTTATTGGGCATGTTGATATCTTTGTTGATGATTTTTCTTTTTCAACTTTTCAATTTTTCTATTGAGTCTGTTCAGTAGAAAAATGTCTTTTTTTTTTCTTATTGCTTTGTAGATGTCTTTTTCTTACTGATTTATAGGAGGTCTTGATATATATCCTTAATACTAGTCTTTTATTGGTATTTATATTGCATATATCTTTATCCTATGTAACATTTGCATTTTTATTCTCTTAATGTTGTCTTTGAGTGACAGAACATTTTAGTTTTAATACAATCCAACTTATCAACATTTTCCTTTATTGTTAGTGCATTTTTCTCCTTGAGAAGTCTTCGTTTAACCCAACGGTATAAATATACTCTCTTGTTTTCCTGTAGATGTTTTATTATTTTATATTCTCACTATTCCAGTTATTCTGGCATCAGTTATTGAAATGAGCATATTCTCTCCCTCCTCTCCCTCAGCATTTCACTGACATATTTGTGGGAGAGCAAGTGAATGTGTGAGTATGGTTCTGGAATCTCTTTTCTGTTACAATAGATCTTTTCCTTTTAACCTTTTGTCGGTACCACAATGTGTCAATTAAGATAGTTACACAAGAAATCTTATTATCTGGGAGTGTATTCTCTCCAAATTTATTCTTTTTCTTAAATATTTCCTCCATTCTCTTGGCCTTTCTGACATCATTCATATCTTCATGTCAGGATTCCATCTAGGATAATTTTTCTTATACTTGAAAACTTCCTTTAGTTTTTTCTTTTTTCAGTGTATACATCCTGGCAATAAATAAACTTAGATTTATTTGTCTAAAATGTCTGTATTGTGCCTTCACTTATGAAAGATACATTTGCTAGGTGTTGAATCCTAGATTATCAGGGTCTTATTTTTAAATGGTTTCAAATTATTTTCAAGAAGTGTTTTTTTGTTTGTTTGGTTTTTTTTTTTGGTCGTTATTTGCTCTCATTATTTCTGATGAAAAGTTAGCTGTGGATCTTATTATTAGTCCCTTTGAAGATAATTTTATTTCCCTCTCTGGCTGCTTTACATTTTTTAAAAAAAATTTTAAAACAGCTTTAGATTAACAGAAAAGTTACAAAGTTAATACAGAGAGTTTCCATATTCCCTGTACCCAGTTTCCCCTATTATTAACATCTTACCTATGGAATGTTGGTTACAATTCCTGAGCCAATATTGACACATTATTAACTAGAGTGCATACTTTAGTTAGCTTTTCTTACTAAAACTGTCTATTAAATTCTTACTCTTCAGTTGTGGTTATACTTGCTGGTGAAATCTTCCATTTTACCCCCATTTACTTGACATTTTAACCACAGTTATTTTAAAATCTCTGTCTAATACCTCCAATATCTGTTCTACCAGTGGCTGGTTTATGTTTTTGTTTTTGTTTGTGATCATGTGGTCTTCAATCCTGGTATGTCTTTTGACTGCATGCAGGACATTGTGTACGAGCACTTAGATAATGTTATCTTTCTCCAAAGAGTTTGGTTTTCTTCCCACAGGCAAATAAAAGAAGGACCAGTTATCTTACTAGAGTCAAGGCTTGGGTTCAGGCTTTCCTTGAGCAGTTTCTCCTTTTTTTTTTTTTTTTTTAATGGGGGCAACTTTTTAGGGGCAAGTCCTTTCTCATCTGAAATTTTGGATTCTTTACTGGGAGAACCTTTACCTTGACAGGTCCTGAGCCCTAATCTTATCTTTCCAGCAACAAAAACCATCAGATACTTTTGCTCATCATTTTAGCCTCTTGGCCCCCCTTTCCACTTGTCTTCTTGGTGACTTGCATGTACAGCTTAGATGTCAGCTGATATCTCGTGGGGAAATTGCACATAGAATTTTCTAACTCACTTTTGTGTAGTTCCTTCCTCTCTGTGATCTTGGCCCTGCAAATCTGGGCATCTCCAAATTCTCACTTCTCTCTCACCAGCCTGATAAAACGGCCTCCGGCTCCAGATTGCTTTTGGCTTCTCTTTCTTGGGCTACAAAGTGGTAAATGCCTCAGGGAAAAGGCAAAGGCAAAAGTGAGTCTCACCTCAGTGAGCTTACTTTCTGTCTGTGGTATCGCTCTTTCAAGTACTGTCTTCTTTGGATGATTTATGATGCCTTCAAATATTCATTCATTCATTCATTCATTTTTGTATTTATTCAAAACAAATCTGCTTTTATTGTTGATCTGAGAGGTAAAGTTAATCTGAAGCATGACACTCCGTCATGGCAGAGGTAGAAGGAAGTCATAGTTATTCTTAAAATAATCCTTTGACCATGCCATACCAGGGCGTTTCATTGCTTCCAGTTAGTATCTAGTTCCAACTTTTCTCCATCTTTTTGGCCCCTATATCTGGATCCCTTCTCTCTTTCTTCCCTCTAGCTTTCTTTTTTTCCTCTTTGGCAATAACAAATTCCTCCGCTTATCTTATGCAGAGTACTGCTGCTCTTTTTTGTTTGTTCATCCATTTGTGGTGGTGTTTTTTGAAGCCTTGAACTCTGTTGTCACCTTAACTGGAAGGATCCATTGTCCACCCCAAGCTTTAACTTCCATGTAAGGGCAGTTTCTACTTTAAGAGGAACTCTAATTTTGTTGTTAGAAAATTCTCCCCCTCCCCCTACCAAATTTCTACAAGTGTTTTTCTATATAAATGTTTTTATATAAATGTTGCCTAGTTCCAAAGAGAAATTGAAGGGGCTTGACAGAAGGATGTCAAAGTCCTTAAACCTAAAGTGTATTTTTTGTTATCTTGCTCTCAATTTGAAGAGTATTGTTTCATGTATGTATTCCACTATGTTCTAAAATCTTAGAGAATATTTAAAACTTCAAACCTGACTTGAAGCTTCTTAAAATTAAAGGAGATTTATTTATTTATGTATTTACTTACTTTTTTTTTAAATTTACTTCTAACTGAAGCATTGATACTATGAATATTGCTTTGTTAAGCCTAAGTTCCCTTTCCATTTTATTTTCTTAGGCTAATGTTCTGGATTCACTTAGATAACTTATCATTTGAGCAGACTTTCAATGTGTATATGCTGTTCACTCATTGAACTAATGTTTTTTGAATGCTAACTCAGTGCCTTGCTCTATGCTATGCATTAGGCATACAATGGTGAGCAAAACACACATGATCTCTGTCCCCATGGAGCCTGCTGTTCTGTGGGGAGGAACAGATACTAATCAAACGACATAAAAATGCAACTACAAACTACAAACTGGAAATTGTTGAAAAGTAAATGTGCAGCCTCTGTGAGAGCAGAGAGGAATTACATCTTGGCTGGGAGTTGCTAAACAAAGCCTCGTTATGTTGAAATTTTACCCAAGGTTACATGTAATTTCTGTCATTACCCTGAATAATCAGCAAGGTGAATGATTTTGTTACAGCTGAAGTCAAAGCTTTTTTTCTGAATGTAGCATAAAATTTCTAATCATCACGAGATAATCACATTAATAAAATTCCAGTGTCTAAGAGGCATCCCACAAGCCTACATATTGTATGGCTAGGATGTCCTTATTTTAAATATCACTCTATTTGATGGGATAGGTGGGTGGTACAGGGATAGAGAAAAAGAGAGTTCTTTTTTGCATAGTACTAAGTAAATTTAGATAGTCAGTGTATTATTTTAAAATTTCATTTATGCTTCTATCTGGTGTTGATAGGTGGAAAGAAGGATGTGCTAATACTTTCCAGGGCAAATTATGTTTACTCCTGGTCTTTGAGCATAAACTTCAACATATATGCAAAAATGATGAAAGTTGAATACCTCAGAAGAGAATACCTGCCAAACACTATGTCATTTGAAATGCTACTAATTTTGCCCTTACAGCTTTGCCAAGGGAACACTATGAACAACGGGATGGAGGCATGAATGTGTGTAGTATTCTTGGGGACTGGTGAGCACAGCAGTGAGTACAGAGGCAGGGAGAAGGGAGTAGAAAAAATAAAGTGTACCCAGATTACAGGTTGAGGGGTGTCTTGCTAAGGATTTGTAGTTATTAGGGGAGCCACTGAAATGAGTGTGTGTGTGGCAGGGAAGATATCTATTATTTGGTAAGATTGCTTTGAGAAACCTGAGAAAGTGGATTGAAAAGAGGAGAGCTGTGGACTGTGCCATGGTGAGCAGGTAATGTCTGGGAAGGGGTGATGCTCAAGAGTCTCAGAAACATCACCTCTGATTAAAGATAATCTTTGTTTTTTGTTGTTGTTTTGTTGGTTTGCTTTTTACTTTTGGAAAAAGCTCAATGACTTTTAATAAATCAGATGGGATTGTGAGATACTAATTAACAAAAATTGATCTGCATTTAATAATTGGGGGTTTCTTAGGTGACTTTCATATTACTTTAAACATTATATGTTCTTTTTGCTTTTGACTCCCTCAAACCGTGCTGCCCACAATTGAAGAATACATAATGTAAATATGCAAGGAAATCCTCATCTTTATCATTTGCTCCTGAGCCATGGACAGTTCTGATGTAAATCATTTTAGAAGCCTCCCTAATTAAAATGGAAACCCATTGTGTCAGTTTGTCCAAAGGAACTAGAGTGATGTACATTTGAATGTTTGTTTGAATATAGCTTTTAGGCTATTGACAGAAATGTGAGAAGGAGGCCAAGTTTAGCAGCATGGGCCCAGAGAAAGACCAAAGCCAGGCATGAATATTTACTGACAGGTGGTTAAGCAAAACAGCCACTCTGCTGTTTGTCTTTTCACTGTCCTGGATATTTGCTTCTTATTAATCTTTTAGGATGTATTCTTCCTTTGCTGAATCCATTATTAAACAGAGAACAGACAATTTGTTAGCATTGTTTGTTCTTGCTCAGGTTGATGGAGAAAAAATATGTTGGAGGTATTTAAAAGAAGTTGTATTACTTTTCTAATTATGTGCATTTACAAACAGAACAAGATTTCTCATAAGACACCCTATATTTTTAGTTGTTTTTATGTGAGGAAAACATATCTTAACACTAGATTATAGAGAATGATATCACAAATTCTTTAAAATCTGCCCCCTGCTCCCTGAGAGTTTTAATAGAATTATAAAAGCTATTATGCTGATGAGTTTTTGTGATAAAAAAAAATACACTGGGCTTTGTATTTCATGGGCCAGCTAAGGATTGCTATTCAAGATGATTTTGCCATATTTATCTGCAGTATTATTGTCTTATAATAATGAAAAATTATATTGTTTTTATTAAAATTAGGTATCTGTAATTTTCTCTCTTTTAACAATATTGCAGTTTAGAGATAAAGTAGCTGAGGCCCAGAGAGTTTAAGTAACTTCCCCAACATCAACTAACTATCAATAAAGACATTGATATTCAAATTTAAGTCTGTTTCCAAAGATCCCATTTTTTCTAATACACCCTGCTGCTTTTTCACAGAGATAGATGTCACACCAAATTATTTTCCTTCTACTAAGGGGAGGAGGATGAGGCATGGAGGAGTTGTGTCTTGACAATATGAAGCAATATGACCTCACTGTAATAAAAAATGGCAGCCAGTTTTTCAGTGGCTTGCTTATAAGTGTCTCAAAATAAAGAATTCAGTTTTGATGGCAAATTCTTGGCAACTAACAAAAAGAAACAAAATACAAACATTTTGAAGTAGTCTTCTACTGATACTTCTATTGGAGAGATTTATACTTTTGTCTTTTTGTTTTCCCAAAGTGTCAGTTTCAGGAAAACCAAATCTCCATTTCAGTTTGACCCCAATGGGTTGTGTGAAGCCTTGTCACTTACTGCCTGATGGATGATGTCATGGTGAGTGACATGTACAAGGATGGAGTCAGTGATCTCAAACTTTCCAAAGCTTGATTTGTATTTTAAGAATGTATATGTCTAGCCAAAAGGAAAGATACATTCAGTGGCAAAGAAGCAAATTTTGGCATTTTAAAAAGCCCATATTGTTAAATTGTACAATTGAAACTATATCAGAGATTAACAAACTACAGCCACTCAGACCAAATCGCCATCATCTGAGACCTGTTTTTGCATGGCTCCCTAAGTTAAGAGTGGTTTTTACATTTTTAAAGGGTTGTAAACCAACCAACCAACCAAACAAACGAATGAAGGAACTCGAAAAATCAAAGTGTATGTGAGAGACCTTATGTGTTCCACAAAACCCAAAATATTTATTATCTGTCCATTTGTAGGAAAAGTTTGTCTATCCCTGAACTATACAATGAAAGTTAAGATATCTAAACATATACCAATTCTATTCCATGCATCTAGCCTTAGAGAAACAATAGATTTGTGCTTGAATCCTATTTACTGCTTGTGTGAACTTGGGTAGAATATACAATATTCTTGAGGCACTCTTACCCATTCTTGAAATAGGTATAATATTATCTGTGTCATAGTGTAGTCAGAAAGATTCTGTATGTGAAGAAAGTTTTAAGTGTCAAAGCAGATTGCAAAGTAGGATATAAGGTATAATCTCATCTTTGTAAAAACATGTTTATTTTTACGATTGTATTCACATTGAAAATGCTGGGAACATAGCCACTGAATTGTTACCAGTGGCAAATGCTAGAGAGTGAGAATAAAATAAAGATGTTTACTCTTTATTTTATATAGTTCTGTATTAAATTTTTAAAAGCACTACTTTGTTAGTTATAGATTAAAATAATTTAAAAGCTTTTGGTGTACAATAGGGATTGGCTAAGTGTTGATCCTTCCTTGTTCCTTAAAGAAGGGTAAAAGATGCTCTTGATGGCTGATTCTAACTTGTGGATTAGAACAGCATTAAGGAAAAGTCTTAAGTTTAATACTAGGATAGCAAAGCTCAGATTTTTTAGGAGAATAAACATATAAGTGTTTTTAAAAGATACTTTACCATTTAACAGTTTGTAATGTCTTGGCTTCTGAAAGAAAATCAGGTTGAATACTTCACTTCAAATTTTAGCCTCTATATTGCTGGATGGGGCATCCTCAAATAGGATGCCTTCCTCTCTGCATCTCAGTTGGGGGCAAATTCCACCACTGATGTGTCCTTCTGGACTTTCTTTTATCTCTGAAGTCAAATTCATGGAAAGCTCAGTCTAACCTCAGTGGACCCAACACTTCTGTTATTATAGACTGTTACTATGACTGAAATTATTTCTGTAATTAATAAGAAATAAAATGCATAATTAGCCACCTTCTCCTTCCATTATAGCCCAATTGGGCTCCCTCAGGTCTGTAAAAATTCGGGTTCTCTTAGGCAGTAGGCAGTGCTGTTTGTCATGGTTTGGCTTCATCCAGATATACAATGTAAATTGAGAGAGCCCAAATTCACTTGAAGTTGAGGGAGCATGCCCATCAGCATCATTCCTAAATTCTATGACTTTTTACTAATGCTGCTTTGACTGGTGAATTTCCAAGACATTCAAAATCTCCCCCATTCAATATTCTCAAACATCCTCCAGGCCCCCACAAGCCGGAAGATCCTAGGTAAGGTCAGTTGAGCGCTTGGTTAACCCTTTTCCTCTATAACTGCAATACTCTTTTGCTGTTTGCCAATGCACAGGCCCTGCTTATCATTCCCTATAAATCCCACTCTTTCAGGACCAGTTTGCCTGCCTCAGATTCCTCTCATACTTGTAAGTAATTCTGATTCACCCTCACACTTGATCTTCCTGAGGTGTGGGTCATCCATATTCACCATTGCTCTTGCCCGACACTCCACTGTCTCCAGGAGTACCATTACTCACCTTTTTACCTGTTTGAAAAAACCTTTCTTTCTCGGAGATATTTCTTTTCCAGGATACAGTGCAGGTGATTTAATTTTATTACTCAGCTCTCTTGAACAGGATTGTCTCAATGGTGTGACTCTCTCCTGTCAAAGGGACAAAGATAGTCTAGAGAGGGTGAAGGGAGATAGGCTGGTTAAAGTTCAGGTATAATTTTACTTTGCTTCCACTCAAGACTGTACTAAGGCCTGAAGAATCTCATTCCTCACCTCTCGGTGGCTGTCCCTCAGAATGCTATGTTGTCTTCCTGAATCTGAGCCACCACCATTGCTACCGTTTCTCAGCCAGGCCTTCAGTCATATCTCTGTTTGGTCTAAAACTGTGAACAAGGCTTGGGCCTTTCCTGTAGGAACTTTGTTTCTCAGGAAAACTTTGGGAGAGATCTAGTTTTCTGATAGAGCTCCTCTCTGTATTCTATGACTTTCTAATTTTATTTTATTTATTTATTTGAGAGAGAAAGAGAGAGCGTGCGCCATGTGGGGTGGGAGGGGGCCGGGGAGAAGCAGACAGAGAGGGAGAGAGAGAGAATCTCAAGCAGACTGTGCTAAGCTCAGAACCCAATGTGGGGCTCAATCTCATGACCCTGAGATCATGACCTGAGCTGCAATCAAGGGTTGGAGCACTTAACTGACTGAGCCATTCAGACGCCCCTATGACTTCTTCTTTTTTTTTAAATCTTCAAAAGTTTTTTAAAATTTATTTTAGAATACTTTGCTTTATTAAAAGCTGCAAAAGATAGTACAGATTTCTCATATACTCCTTGCCCAGTTTTCCCTATTGTTAATCTTACATTACAATAGTACATTTGTCACAACGGAGGAACCAACACTGGTATATTGCTATTAACTACTCAATACTTTATTTGGATTTCACTAGTTTTGTGACTCTTAAGGAGATGTTTTTGCCAAAACACAATAAATATATGGGACAGTTTCGCCTGTTATATTTTGGATTCAGCTTTGTTCCTTTCTTTTTTATTATTATTATTTATTTTTATTTTAAAGAGAGCAAGAGATTGCATGCCCACACCAGCATGAACAGGGGGAGGGCCAGAAGGAGAGGGAGAGAAACTCAAGCAGTCTCCCCACTGTGTGGAGCCCAAATGGGGCCTCCATCCCATTACCCTGAGATCATGACCTGAGCTGAAACCAAGAGTCCGACACTTAACCGACTGAGCCACCCAGGCACCCCCAGCTCTGTTCCTTTCTAGGTAACTTGGGATGATGAGTTGCTTTGTTGAAAATTAATTACAACATTCTCTAGGTGTGTCCTGAACAAATGACTTGAAAGGGGTGCCATTAAAGACAAACATTATTTTTTCACACAGCAGTTCTTTGCATTTTTAGAACTCCAAAGTAAGAGGACAGGTTAGGGTAATCTGAGTTTTTATTCTTTTAGTGAAACTTTGAGCAGGCTGAGGCTGCTGTCCAAGTGGCTGTCCCTGCCTTGGGGTTTTATGGGAATGATGCTGACCTTGGGCAAAACTAGTGACTGGGAAAGCAGGAGGGGGCTAGGTAAGGCTTACAAATGGGAAAAAAACAAAAATCATTTGGATTTTTGGAGAAAGCCGAATGAAGTGAAACCAGGATCAACTTAAAAACATATAAAACTATTAAAGTGCCCAAAGGGATTTGGGTTAGTGGTCATAGAAAATCTTATATATTTACTGTACCTCCTTTAAATGTAAAATCCATCTCTGTAAATGTTCTGAAGATGCTATGTGTGTGTGTGTGTGTGTGTGTATGTGTGTTTGAGCTGGAAGGATGACATTTATTGAGCAAATAAATATTGAACAGTTAGCTACCTGTGGACTAGGTACTGGGATAGTTACTGGGGATACTGAATAAAGAAGGCTGTTCTTGCCCTCAAGAAGCTTATGGACTGGCTGGTGGTGAGCTTACACATGTATAACGTAGCAGTTTTTCTTTTTAACTATTTCTCTTTCTTTAATTTATACTTTATTTTATCTGGCATGGCAGGAGATGTCCAGCTATTGGCAATATGACCATTGTCCTAAGTTTGTCATTATCTGTTAAGAGAGAAATATAAATGCAAATTATCACCTTCATTAAAAAATATTAAGTTCTTGCTATCTATAGCATTAGGCCACCCCCCCCAAAAAAAAAAACCCAACCCCAATATAAGACAGACAGACTCTATCCCTTTATTACCCACTATATTGTTCTAAAAAGAAAAGCAGTGGTGCAAGGTAGCCTTAGTTCATTTCAAAGACTGTTACAGATTTCAGTTCTCAGGGATATTAGAAAAGGATGCAGTCACTCCTAGCTGGAACTGGAGGTGAGACTTTATGGAGGAAATCTTCAGATTATGCCCAGAAATAAAACCTGATATATGCACAGGGTTTTCAAGGGTTGAACTAGACCAGCCAAATTTATTAAACAGCACCCCCTTTTCTTTGGTGTTGCTCATTTCTTTGCCTTTGTGTGCCAGGATGACCAACTGATTATGGTGAACCATCATTCATTTCTCATTAGCTGAATTAGAGAAATGGTTAAGATAGATTAAGATGGGCAGCAGCAGGCCATGCCACCCTGAGAGTTAATTAAATGTAACACAGCAAGTGTGGAAATTACCCTGGTTTCTTCATTTCTCTGGGTTTCAGTGCAGGCCTTGAAATCCCCTGGTTATCTGGATATTGTGCCCCAGTACAGACTTTTGGCCTGGAGTCCTAGGTAGAAATGAACACTTATTTTGTGCCTTTTCTTAATGTCTCCAAATGTTGTTTTACCCATAGGATATAACTGGAGAATTTCTGTCATAATTCTGTCTAATATTTTAAGTTTAGTTTTCTAATAGTCTTTGTCACATGCATTTTTATTTTTAAAATATAAATGGCACATGATTTATTATGTCATAGTCACATATATATGTGTGTATGTATATAATTTTCCACTCCCTAAAGAGGTGAATTTTTTAAAGGAAATGAAAATAAAAATTTCATAGGGTGTAGGGCAGAGCAGACGCTCATCACAGACCTAATCTGACAAGTCTCTTTCAAGAGCCTGTCCACAGATTGAAGATTCACTCTTTGCTCAATTTGCATCCTTGGCCCAATAAATGTTTTATGACCTCTCTCTATGAGCACTCACAGCCAGAAGGAGGTAATGTAAAATTGATCTGTATATTAAAACTGCTGAGCCAAGCGGGCTTGCTCCTGGAATTACACTGATTATGTGTATGTGTGATTCAACAGGCCCTATTGAGACACCATAGTATTTGAAAAGACACCCATCAGCTGCATTTTTCATACACACAGTTTTTTCTTTTCCTCCCCCTCTTAACCCTCTGGACCAACTCTTATATTCACATTTTTAACTCCCTTTGGGCTCATGAATAGGAATAAGTGTTTTCAGAGAAGAAGATGCTTCACCATTATGCTCAGCAGTCTATTATTCCTAGAGTACAAGGAAGGACATGGACCTTTGAATCAAACACACAGAGGTTGGAATCCCAGCTTTACCATTTATTTGCTATGAGGATTTGGACACATTATTATATCTCTCTGGGCCTCATATTGCTATTTTAAAGTAGAGATAATATCCACCTGCCCAAATTGTTGCAAATTTAACTGGTATAGCCAGGCTTTGGCTGTCTGTGAATATAAAATGAGGTCCATTTTCTTTAATATACATCTTATGATGGTGGAGTTAAGTAAGGCTGGCATGATAAATCCCCTTAAAGCATGCCCTAATTAGTTTCTGGAAATGACACCAGGTTCTCTTTTACATGGGCCAAGAACAGATGCATTCAGGTTTTTCATTCTGTCCTTTTTTTGGCAAGCTCCCAAGATATTCACTTATATAACAATTATTTCTATTGATATCTATTTTGTGCTAGGAAATTTTCAGCACATGGATTACTGGTGAACAGGATAGAAACGGTCCTTGTTTCCATGAAACTTATGGATTGTGGCAGGTAAGGGGTGAGGGAGTCAGACCAACAAGATAAATAATTATAGATAAGGATAAATACTTTGAAGGAAAATAAGAGCAATCCTGTAGAAATTGTGTAGCAAGGTGGTATAAAGGAGCAACATTAGAGATGGCAGTCAGGACACTTTTCTAAGGAGTTGATATGTGAGCTAAGATGTAGATGGTGAGATGGAGCCTACTAGGTGAAGATCAGAAGGGCAGGAAGAACATTCCATATTGAAGGAGCAACAAAGGTAAAGTTTTGAGAAAGAGCCACCGAGTTAGAGCAACTGAGGGAAGAGGAATCTGATTCTGGTCACCAGTTCTGCCATATGGGTTTCTTCCCACACCACCAAGCAATTCTTTGACATCAGCCGAGTGTCTTATAATTCAACTCAGTTCTGACACTATCTATATGTGAGATAGCATCAGATTCTACAGGTTAAATGTTCAGTCCCACAACACTCAACACTCCCCCACCTGACCTTGCATTTCAGATGCAAGTTGTTACTTCTTCTGACTGACTGGCTGCTGTAAATCAGAGGTTCCCATGACCCCCTCCTTTGGTTTGACTAATTGCTAGAACAGCTTACAGAACTCAGGAAACCAGTTTACTCACTAGATTACTAGTTTATTGGGCACCTGGGTGGCTCAGTTGGTTAAGCGACTGCCTTCGGCTCAGGTCATGATCCTGGAGTCCCGGGATCGAGTCCCACATCGGGCTCCCTGCTCAGCGGGGAGTCTGCTTCTCCCTCTGACCCACCCCCTCTCATGCTCTCTCTATCTCATTCTCTCTCTCTCTCAAATAAATAAATAAAATCTTTTAAAAAAATAGATTACTAGTTTATTATGAAGGATGTCAAAGGATATGAGTCAACCACCAGATAAAGAGATACATAGGGCAAGGTATGGGGAAAGGGCACGGAGCTTCTGTGCACTCTCCTTGCACACTACTCTTCCCAAATCTCCAAGTGCTCACCAATGAGGAAGCCCTCTGAATCCTGTCCTTTTGGGTTTTTATGAAGGCTTCATTATATAGGCATGATTGATTAAATCATTGGCCAGTGGTATTTGATTCAACCTCCAGCCCCTTCTCCCTTTCCAGGGAAGTCAGGTGAGTGAGACAAAAAGTTCCAACCCTCTAATCACATGAGGGCTTACTCTGGTGACCAGCCCCCATACTTAGATGACCTAGGGGCTTTCCAAAAGACACATAATTAACATAACAAAAGACACCTTTGTCGTCTCATCGCTTATGAAATTCCAAGAGTTCTAGGAGCTCTGTGCCAGAAATGGAGATAAAGAGCAAATATATGTTTCTTATTATAAATCACAGGGTGTATAAATAAGAGAGCAAGAAAGGGATAAGGTGGTACAAGGTGAGTCTGAGAATTGTGCAGCGGCCTGATTATTTTTGGTCCTGCAGGGTATCAAGGGGCATTTGGAATGACTGGAAGATATGAGCATGTTTTAAGCAGGTAAACCACATGATCTAATTTACTTTTTAAAAAGATAATTCTGGCTGCTGAGTGTGCAAGGATATGAGTACAACAGTGGAAGTAGGGAAAATATTTTGGCTATTACCGTAGTCTAGGTAAGAAAAGATGGTGGCTGGTTTTGTTTAAGGAGGTAGAAGCAAAGAGAAAGAGATGTGAAAGATTTGAGATCTACTTTGCCCTAGAACCAATATGACTTGTTAATGAAAGGACAAAGGGATGAAAGGGCAAAGAGAATTCAGAAGTGATACCTAGGTTTAGTTATTTAGTAGTATTTATGTTAGTCATATTATTTATTTAGTAGTAGTATTTTCCTGGTTATTTAGTAGTACTTGCTGACATGAAGAAGGGATAAAATTTTGTTGGCAGTGGCTGGGTGGTATAGTACAGAACATGAGTTCTATTTTTTATAAGCTATGCCTAGTCTTTTTATAAGCCGTGCCATGTCAAATAGTTAGATATACAGTCTGAAATTCAAGGTTTAGAGAGTGTGGGTGTTTTAAATTTGAGAGTTATGAAAATATGTATGATATTTAGAGCAATAGATGTGAATGAGTTATTAGGAAATATGAACGGGAGATAAAGAAAAAAGTTATAGGATCAATTCCTAGAATACTCTAACATTTAGAAGTGGCTACAGAAGAGAAAAAGTAAAGAATACTGAGAAAGAGAATCAATGAAGTTGGGAGAAAATGAAATAATATATGATGTTCTGGAATTCAAGAAAAAAGGTTTTTAAAAAGGTAAGAGTGTTTGAATGTACTGCTAAGAAGTGAAGCAAGAGGAGACAGAGAAGGAATTATAAAATTTGGCAGTATGGAGATCACAGACAAGATCCTGATGAACTATTTCACTGGCATCATTGATGTTCAGAGAGTGAAAACCCAATTGAAGTGGGTTGAAGATAAGGTAGGAGATAAGGAAGTAGATATAGACAAGAATTTTGAGACATTTGGCTGTTGAGGGAAGTAAGGAAAGGAGATACTCTTTGGCAGGAAATGAAAGGTCCAAAAGATTTTTTTGGTTTGTTTCTTTATTTTTTCCAAATGTCAGATCTAGGACCTGTATATTTGCCAATGTTAATAACCCTTAGAGAAGAATAAATTCATGGTCTTGGAGAGAGGGACTCATTGCCAGAGTGAAATCTTTGAGACAGCAAGAGAGGATGTCTATAGAACACAGGTGCTTCACCTGGCATTTGTTAAATAGGGATTAGTCTTCCATTGTAGGAGAAGAGAAAGCAGAGGCTGTAGGTTTGTTTCATGGGAAATTGAAGACAATTCCCTCTGATTATTTTCATTACCTCAGTGGAGTATAAGGTAAGGTTATTATTTAAGAGTGAGCAGGGGGGAAGAGGGCTTTTGGAGGGTTTGAGGAGAGAAGAGAAGATGTGAAATAGTCTCTGAGGGGAAAGGGAATGTCAGCCTTTAAGGAAATGTTCTAGTCTTGCTGGGCAGGCTTGAGTATCCTTGGAAAAGAACATGAGTTTAAAGTGAGACCTATTAGTAAGGGCAGGGGGAGGGTGCCTCTGCTCCTACAAGGCTTCTTGAGAAAGCTACTCAACACACAAAACTCTACTGGTGGCTACTGCTGTCACTTCTGTTCTGGGAGGTGCTCTTTTTGGGATCCCATTCCAGACATAAAAGGAACACCCACAGAGCAAGATTAAGGCTACAGTTTTTCACAAAGTTTTTTTTTTTATCTGGTAGAAGGAATAATGATGGTATGAATTTAAAAGTTTTTATTTTTTTATTTTTTATTTTTTATTTTTTAAGAATTTTTAAAAATTTATTCATTTGAGACAGAGAGAGCGCACGTGCGCGAGAGAGAGCAGGAGCAGTGGGGAGAGGCAGAGGAAGAGGGAGAAGCAGACCCCCTGCTGAGCAGGGAGCCCGATGTGGGGCTCGATCCCAGTATCTGGAGGTCATGACCTGAGCCGAAGGCAGATGCTTAACCATCTGAGCCACCCAGGCACCCCTAAAAGTATTTAATATAGCTACTCTTGCAGTTCACAGGAGCATTTCCCGGGAAGGTCTGGTGAGTATTTTGATGCTTATAAATCAACTGGCTGCCATGAAGGTAGTAAGGACCAGTTTTCCCTCTCCAAAGAGAGTGCCCTTGAGAGTGACTGTTCTGTGTCCAAGAACCACATACTCAAAGGAGATGAAAACACTCCATTCTCATCCTAGCCTGAGGTGGGTCTTCCAACTCTCCATTTTCTGTCCCCAGAATTTTCCTCTTCCCAGGTTGACTGACAGTAGTAATATCAACTCACACTTGAAGAAAGTCTGTCTTAACGAAAATCGATGTAGTCTTGCTTAATGATCTGAATGAGATAATATTAGTGTATTTGTATTATTCTCTCTAAATGACATCATGTATAGAGTATCAGTGGTCAAGTCAGATCACACACTTTTTTTTTTAAATTTTTTATTGTTATGTTAATCCCCATACATTACATCATTAGTTTTAGATGTAGTGTTCCAGGTCACACACTTTTTAAGTCAACTAATAGTAACTCAAGGAGGAAAACCATGTCTGTATGCTTTTCTATAGTTCTATCTCAGCTTCACACTTCCTATTTCAGCTACTCAAGAACATTCGCAATAGTATTTTTTTAAATCTACACATAGTCCAGGAATACAGTTTGCAGAAACACAGTTTGTATGCAGGGCAATTTACATTGCCAAATAGAATTCATGGCAATGAATATTTTACATTTTTTCCCTAAAGAAAATATGTGTGTGCTGGTTTTATGTTTTCAGAATTATGGCTCATTCAAGAGGTTCTCCCCCACCCCCAATCACAATAAATGGTTTCTGTTTCCTTCCATAAAGAAGAATTGAGGTCTCTTTGTACATTGATGGATAACCCCAGTAACTTTTAAATAGCAATTTTCTGAGGTCTCAAAAATGTTAGGGTTGAGTTGCAGTCTAAGGGCCATGCTAAATGCATTTTAAAGATCACATATTTAATGTGGCTAGCATATACCTACAAAATAACAGGGGCCCTATCTTACAGATTTTAAGTTATATCCAAGGAGATATAAACTTTTTTTTTTTTAATTTATTTGGCAGAGAGTGAGAGCACAAGCCAGGAGACAGAGGGAGAGGGAGAAGCAGGTTCCTCGCTGAGCAGGGAGCCTGACATGGGACTCGATCCCAGGACCCTGGGATCATGACCTGAGCCAAAGGCAGCCGCTTAACCAACTGAGCCACTCAGGCACCCCATAAACTTTTGTTATAAGTTGATCATATAGTGCTATGGTACCTAGATCATAGGTAGATACCTAGAGAACATGTAGATTCTTTTACCTATAATAATCATTGTTACTTTCGAAACACAAAAATATATTATTGTATATATATTTGTATTATATACTGTATTTCTGCTACTTGATTGGCTCTTCTTCAGATGCTTATTACCCCAATTTATTAAAAATTGGCATTTGGTGTAAGATGGATTTGTCTCGAAACTTTCCCAGTGGATCTATTTATCAAAATGGCTTAATTTAACTTCTAGAACATATTAAAATAATTAATTATAATAGGAATTTTTTTATGCCACTTTATTAAAAGATATATTGTTGGTCATAATGAGAATCCGATTTAGTGAAATGTTTACATTGGTGGGGTGATTACAGTAGGGTCAAAGAGTGAGAGAAAAAGAGAAAGAGATTTACAATAAATGACAGCAAGAAAATAAAGCACTAGAGTATGGCCATGTAGGTTAGCAACTATAATCATAGAAAAAGAAAAAAGGAAGATGTCTTTAATGACTGGAAACAAGAGGTAATTGCAAATAAGGCACCAAACTCAAGGCTACTGCATAAAGAACACTATGAAGCAGAAGATGTTGGCCTATTGTGGAAAACATCAACATTTCTGATATTCCTTTATTCCTTCATTTAATCATTTGTACATCAATCCTTGAATCATGTTTAGATGAGAAGTTGATGTCTAAGTTCTGAAGAAAGGTAATGAAATAAACTTATATCTGGTTATATGTTTTTCTCTTTAGAAACATTGGCATACTTGATTGGTAAGCACACTTAATTCTACAACTTTACAAAAGATTGGGGCTGCAAAATGATAGAACTCCTAGTAGATAACATAGAAGAAAATCTAGGGGAGCCTGGGTGGCTCAGTCAGTTAAGTGTCTGCCTTTGGCTCAGGTCATAATCCTGGGATCCTGGGATGGAACACTGCGTTGGCTCCCTGCTCAGCGGGGAGTCTGCTTCTCCCTCTCCCTCTGCCTCTCCCCCCTTCTCTCTCTCTCTATATATATATCACTAACTTGCTCTCAAATAAATAACATCTTTAAAAAAAAATCTAGATGACCTTGGGTGTGGTGATGCTTTTTTAGATATAACACTAAAGATATGATCCATGAAAGAAACAGTTGATAAGCTTGACTTTATTAAAATTACAAACTTCTGCTCTGAAAAAGACAATACCAAGAGAATCTGAAGACAAATCACAGACTGGAAAAAATATTGCAAAAGACATATCTGATAAAGGACTATTAACTAAAATATAAAAAGAGCTTTTAAAACTCAATAATGAGAAAACAAACAACCCAATTAAAAAATTGGCCAAAGACCTTAACAGACACCTCACCAAAAAAGAGACACAGGTGGCAAATAAGCACATGAAAAGGTGCTCCATATCATATACTTCAGGGAAATGCAAATCAAACAAGAATGAGATATCACTACACACCTATTAGAATGGCCAAAAGTCAGAACACTGACACCAAATGCTGACAAGGATGCAGAGCAACCTAAACTCTCATTTATTGCTGGTAGGAATGCAAAATGGTACAGCTACTTTGGAAGACAGTTTGGCAGTTTCTTAAAAAACTAAACATATTCTTACCTTATGATCCAGCAATAGTGCTCCTTGGTATTTACCCAAAGGAGCTGAAAACTTATGTTTACACAAAAACCTGCATGTAAGCATTTATGGCAGCTTTATTCATAATTAACAAATTGTGGAAGTGACCAAGATGTCCTTCAGTAATTGAATGAAGAAATAAACTTGTACATCCAGACAATGGAATATTATTCAGTGCTAAAAAGAAATGAGCTATCAAGCCATGAAAAGACATGGAGGAAACTTAAATGAATATTATTAAGTGAAAGAAGTGAATCTGAAAAGGCTACATACTGTGTAATTCCAACTATTTGAAATTTTGGAAAAGACAAAATTATGAAGACAATAAAAAGATTAGTGGTTGGCAGGAGTTTGGGGATGAAGGGAGATGAATACGCAGAGCACAGAGGATTTTTAGAGTGGTAAAAATACTTTGTATGATATTATAATGATGGGTATATGACATTATACTTTTCTTTAAACCTATAGGATATACAGTGCTAAGAGTAAAGCCTAAGGTAAACCATGGACTTTGAGTGATTATGATGTGTTGATATAGGTCCACCTTTGGTAAAAAAAAATGTACCATTTTGTTGAATGATGTTGATAATGGGGAGGCCATGCATGTGTAGAGGCAGGGCTAGTGAAAAATCTCTGTACTTTCCTCTCAGTTTTGTTGTAAACCTAATACTGCTCTAAAAAATAAAGTCTTAAAAAAAATCAGGCCCTCAACACCAAAAATCCATATTATCTTTGTTCTACTGGATAATATGGCTACTGTGAAAGGGAGATGTGCTGACTCTAAGTATAAAACACATCCCAGATTTTGAAGTGTTAGCAATAATAATAAAAAATATAAAATATCTCAATTTTTATGTTGATTATATGTTGAAATGGTATTATTTTGGATATATTGGGTTAAATACAATACATTATTAAAATTAATTTCACTAGTTTCTTTTGCTTTCTTTCAATGTATCTAATAGAAATTTAAAATTATAGTACAGCTTAAATATTTAATATATATTTAAAAATATTTTATTTATTTATTTATTTATTTATTTATTTATTTATTTATTTATTTATTTATTTAAGAGAGAGAGAGAGAAAGCGTACAAGCAGAGGGAGGGGCAGAGGGAGAGGGAGAATCAGGCTCCCCACTGAGCAGAGAGCCCGATGTGGGGCTCAATTTCAGGACCCTGGGATCATGACCTGAGCTGAAGGCAAATGCTTAACTGTTTGAGCTGCCCAGGCTCCCCTTAAATTATATTTAAAGACAGTACTGCTCTAGACCATTCTGTCCCCAAGTAATAATTGTTGGAAATAATATAGGAAATTAAAACACACATGCATAGGTATTTAACAGAGGTTATGTGACTTTTAAAGTGCAATCCACACTTCTCAAATTAGATAAATTTATGGATTTATTCTGATTTTGACTTAGAATTTATTTCTTACAGATTTGTTTTACATATTGTGTTGACTTTTTTTGTTTATCTCTCCTAGTAAATTAATAGTTTTTCAGTACATCTCTCCTTCCCTTCATTTTTTTATCTACTCTCCATCCTGCTTCAAGGATTTGAAAAGGGCTCCATACATGACACTCCACATGGTAAATTTTGAGGCTCCTTTGGGAAACTATGACTCTAGAGTTGGATCTCTGTTTCTCACTGCAGAGTTGTTTATAGCTTTCTACTCATAGCCATCCCTTAGGCATTGCAGTTCTGACTCTCACCACCACCTCCTATCCCTCCTTCCCTTCACCCTCTGTGTGGTATGTGCATGTGTACTTTGGATTTTGTGGGTTTTCAGAATGTGTGATATCTAAGAATGGAAACTAGTCTAGGTTAAAAAGCTTTTATAAGAAATAAGTTTTCAGACAAATGTTGTAGAGGATTTTGTTGAGTATCAGTAAGGAACCTGATTATGTCCAGCACTATTGACATGAATGAAACTGACACTTGGATACAGAAAATTCACTGAATATAAATTTAAATATTAAAGAATAATGAGGTTATTAAGTGCCTGAAAAATTGCTTTTGCTCATGCCCAGTAGGAATTTTCATGGACGTGGAACTATGCAACTGTTTCTGTATCTCTGAAATATTACAAAAGTTTAATTGGCAGTTGTATAATTGGGTGGAAATTAAAAAATTTTTTTTCTGTAGATTGAAGTCTTCACTTATTATTACAAATAGTCTTCATATATTTAATAGCAACAAAACCCAGACAAAATGAAAATATTGCTAACAAGAAATGTGAGATATTAGTCAAATTTATAAATGTGGAAGGATCCATTAAATGTCCAGGAATGTTAAGGTTTTTACCCTCTACTTATTTTAGACAAAAATATAGGCACAATTGTAATTGCCTATATTTAGACTATATTATATGTGTATCTATATGTGTATAGCAGTCATTAAAATAAATGGCAACATATGTTATGTCATTATTGAAATATCTTCTACGTCTTTGTATTTGTGAAGTTAGACATTAATTTGGAGGTTTAATGAATGAAATATTAATATGCAAATTTACTGCACAGGCTTCCCATTTATATATGTTCCTGTAAATCAATGAACAAGTCTTTTTGAAAAAAATTTTTTTTAAATCATTGTTCTTAGGATATTCTCTCATCATAGTTAAGCTTGGGAATAGATATATTTACTCCTTACCTATCTTTTGTTCAGATGAAATTTGGAAATATTAACTGAATGTTTATTATGTGCAGGTGCTTCTTTCTATTTGCTTCATGGGGCCAGAGATATTGATGGTTGTATCATGGTTATGTATGAAAATGTCCTTGTTTTAAAGCATTTGGATATGATGGGACATCAGGTCAACAGTTCTCAATAGTTCAGGAGGAAAATAGTTTTTTTACTTAAAATTTTTTACCATACTTATAATTTTTCTGTAAGTTTGAAATGTTTCTAAAAAAGAGAAGGGCAGGGGCGGAGCAAGATGGCGGAGGGGTAGGAGACCTGGATTTCGTCTCCTCTCAGGAATTCAGCTGGATAGGGATCAAACCATTCTGAACACCTACAAACCCAACAGGAGATCGAAGAAAAGAAGAGCAACAACTCTCTCATCAGAAAAGCGACCACTTTCTGGAAGGTAGGACGTGCGGAGAAGTGAATCCGAGGCGATATTCGGGAGGATAGACGGCGGGGGAGGGGCCTCCGTCCGCCGCTTCTGGCAAGTGATAGAGCCGCGGAGCACAAAATCGGAACTTTTACAAGTCTGCTCCGCCGAGGGACGTCACTCTGGTGCCTAAGCGGGGGGTGGGACCCTCCGGGACAGTGTGGTCTCAGGACCCTCGGGGTCACAGAAAGACCGGGGGTGCCTGAGTGTGGCAGAGCTCCCAGGTATCGGAGCCGGGAAGCCGGCTGCAGAGGCGGAGCCCAGGCGCGGGCCCTCAGCTCGGGGTGGCCATAAACCGTGATCCGCGGCCCAGTCGGGCCCCTGCTCCTCCAGCAGGGACCCAACAAGCGGTAGATCCGGGGAGACTCACCTTCTTCCCCAGGAGGAGCCGCGCGGGAGTGCACTGCAGGGATCTGCTGGGTCTGGAGACTCCACCTGGGGTCAGGTGCCAGAGATAGAAATGCACGGTCACAGGCTGGGTGAGCACGGAGTGCGGCCGGAGACCGGGGAGACGGGAGTGACTGACGGCTTTTCTCTGGGGGCTCACGAGGAGCGGGGCCCCGAGTTCTCGGCTCCTCCGGGGTGGAGATTGGGAGGCCGCCATTTTCACTCTCCGCCTCCAAAGCTGTACCGAAAGCTCGCAGGTAACAAAAGCCCCGGACAGCAAACCCGAGCAGATAACTTAGCCCGGACGGGGCAAGGGCGGGGCAATTCCACCCCCGGCAAAGACATTTGGGAACCACGGCAACAGGTCCCTCCCCAGAAGATCAGCGAGAACAGCCAGTCAAGACCAAGTTTACCGATCAATGAGAACGGCAGAATTCCAGCGCTAGGGGAATAATGCACATAGAATCCATGGCTTTTTTACCATGATTCTTTAGTCTTTCAAAGTTAATTTTTTTAACTGTCTTTTTTTCTTTTTTTTTTTTTGAATTTTTCTTTTTCCCTTTGTCAACCAACATCTTATCAATCCCTTTTTAAAAAAAATTTTTTTAATTTTCATTTTTAGAGTCATATTCTATCCCTTCATAGTAGTTACCCGTATTTTTGGCTTATATATATAAGTTGTTCTCTCTTTAAAATTTTGAGATAGTTTCTTCTAACAGATTAAAATATACCCTAAATCTCTAGTATATGGTGTTTTCTATTCCCCTGCCTGATCACATCCTCTCCTTTTTCTTTTCTTTTTTCTTTTTTTAAATCCTCTTCTTTCTTTTTTCAAACAACTTCTTCTCAATTCCTTTTATAAAATTTTTTATAATTTCCATCTTTACAGTCATATTCCATACCTTCATCATATCAACCCTTATTTTTGTACATATATAAGTTTTTCTTTCTTTAAAATTTTGGGAGGCACTTTCTTCTAAAAGACCAAAATACACCCCAAATCTAGTGTGTGGCACTGATCTATATACCAGCCTGATCATATTTGATCACATTCTGTTTTTTTTTTGTTGTTGTTGTTTTGTTTTGTTTGTTTTTGTTTTTATCTTTATCTTTTTCTTTTTCTTTTTTCTCTCTTTCCCTTTCTTTTCCTACTGCTTCAGGTCTTTTCTGATTTGTTTAGAGTATATTTTCTGGGGACATTGTTACTCTGCTAGCATTTTGTACTCTCATTAATCTATTCTCCTCTGCATAAAATGACAAGACAGAAAAAATCACCTCAACAAAAAGAACAAGAGGTAGTACCGACTGCCAGGGACCTACTCAATACGGACATTAGTACGATGTCAGATCTAGAGTTCAGAATCATCACTTTAAAGACACTGGCTGGCTTGAAAAAAATATGGAAGTTATTAGAGAAACCCTTTCTGGAGAAGTAAAAGAACTAAAATCTAACCAAGTAGAAATCAAAAAGGCTATTAATGAGGTGCAATAAAAAATGGGGGTGCTAACTGCGAGAATAAATGAGGCAGAAGAGAGAATCAGTAATATAGAAGATGAAATGATGGAAAATAAAGAAGCTGAGAAAAAGAGAGATAAACAACTACTGGATCACCAGGGCAGAATTCGAGAGATAAGCGATACCATAAGACGAAACAACATTAGAATAATTGGGATCCCAGAAGAAGAAGAAAGAGAGAGAGGGGCAGAAGGTATAATGGAGCAAATTATAGCAGAGAACTTCCCTAATTTGGGGAAGGAAACAGGCATGAAAATCCAGGAAGCACAGAGAACCCCTCTCAAAATCAATAAAAATAGGTCAACACCCCGACATCTAATAGTAAAACTTACGAGTCTCATAGACAAAGAGAAAATCCTGAAAGCAGCTCGGGAGAAGAGATATGTAACCTACAAGGGTAGAAACATTAGATTGGCAACAGACCTATCCACAGAGACCTGGCAGGCCAGAAAGGACTGGCAGGATATATTCAGAGCACTAAATGAGAAAAATATGCAGCCAAGAATACTCTATCCAGCTAGGCTGTCATTGAAAATTGAAGGAGAGGTAAAAAGCTTCCAGGACAAACAAAAACTAAAGGAATTTGCAAACACAAAACCAGCCCTACAGGAAATCTTGAAAGGGGTCCTCTAAGCAAAGAGAGACCCTAAAAGCGACATAGACCAGAAAGGAACACAGACAATATACAGTAACAGTCACCTTACAGGCAATACAATGGCACTAAATTCCTATCTTTCAATAGTTACCCTGAATGTAAATGGGCTCAATGCCCCAATCAAAAGACACAGGCTATCAGACTGGATTAAAAAACAGGACCCATCGATATGCTGTCTGCAAGAGACTCATTTTAGAACCAAAGACACCCCCAGATTGAAAGTGAGGGGGTAGAAAACCATTTACCATGCTAATGGACACCAAAAGAAAGCTGAGGTGGCAATCCTTATATCAGACAAATTAGATTTTAAACCAAAGACTGTAATAAGAGATGAGGAAGGACACTATATCCTACTTAAAGGATCTATCCAACAAGAAGATCTAACAATTGTAAATATCTATGCCCCTAACATGGGAGCAGCCAATTATATAAGGCAATTAATAACAAAAGCAAAGAAACACATCGACAACAATACAATAATAGTGGGGGACTTTAACACCCCCCTCACTGAAATGGACAGATCGTCTAAGCAAAAGATCAACAAGGAAATAAAGACTTTAAATGACACACTGGACCAAATGGACTTCACAGACATATTCAGAACATTCCACCCCAAAGCAATGGAATACACATTCTTCTCTAGTGCCCATGGAACATTCTCCAGAATAGATCACATCCTAGGTCATAAATGAGGTCTCAACTGGTACCAAAAGATTGGGATCATTCCCTGCCTATTTTCAGACCATAATGCTTTGAAACTAGAACTCAATCACAGGAGGAAAGTCGGAAAGAACTCAAATACATGGAGGCTAAATAGCATCCTACTGAAGAATGAATGGGTCAACCAGGAAATTAAAGAAGAATTAAAAAATACATGGAAACCAATGAAAATGAAAACACAACTATTCAAAATCTTTGGGATGCAGCAAAGGCAGTCCTAAGAGGAAAGTATATAGCAATACAAGCCTTTCTCAAGAAAGAAGAAAGGTCTCAAGTACACAACCTAACCCTCCACCTAAAGGAGCTGGAGAAAGAACAGCAAATAAAGCCTAAACCCAGCAGGAGAAGAGAAATAATCAAGATCAGAGCAGAAATCAATGAAATAGAAACTAAAAGAACAGTAGAACAGATCAACAAAACTAGGAGCTGGTTCTTTGAAAGAATTAACAAGATTGATAAATCCCTGGCCAGACTTATCAAAAAGAGGAGAAATGACCCAAATGACCCAAATCATGAATGAAAGGAGAAGATCACAACCAACACCAAAGAAATACAAACAATTATAAGAACATATTATGAGCAACTCTATGCCAGCAAATTAGATAACCTGGAAGAAATGGATGCACTCCTAGAGATATATCCACTACCAAAACTGAACCAGGATGAAATAGAAAACCTGAACAGACCTATAACCACTAAGGAAATTGAAGCAGTCATCAAAAATCTCCCAAAACACAAAAGCCCAGGGCCAGATGGCTTCCCAGGGGAATTCTACCAAACATTTAAAGAAGAATTAATACCTATTCTTCTGAAACTGTTCCAAAAAATAGAAATGGAAGGAAAACTTCCAAACTCATTTTATGAGGCCAGCATTACCTTGACCCCAAAACCAGACAAAGACCCCATCAAAAAGGAGAATTACAGACCAATATCCCTGATGAACATGGATGCAAAAATTCTCACCAAAATACTAGCCAATAGGATCCAACAGTACATTAAAAGGATTATTCACCACGACCAAGTGGGATTTATCCCTGGGCTGCAAGGTTGGTTCAACATCCACAAATCAATCAATGTGATACAATACATTAACAAAACAAAGAACAAGAATCATATGATCCTCTCAATAGATGCAGAAAAAGCTTTTGACAAAGTACAGCATCCTTTCTTGATCAAAACTTTTCAGAGTATAGGGATAGAGGGTACATACCTCAATATCATAAAAGCCATTTATGAAAAACCTACAGCGAATATCATTCTCAATGGGGAAAAACTGAGAGCTTTCCCCCTAAGGTCAGGAACGCAGCAGGGATGTCCACTATCACAACTGCTATTCAACATAGTTTTGGAAGTCCTAGCCACAGCAATCAGACAACAAAAAGAAATAAAATGCATCCAAATTGGCAAAGAAGAAGTCAAACTCTCACTCTTTGCAGATGATATGATACTTTATGTGGAAAACCCCAAAGACTCCACCCCAAAACTGCTAGAACTCATACAAGAATTCAGTAAAGTGGCAGGATATAAACTCAATGCACAGAAGTCAGTGGCATTCCTATACACCAACAACAAGACAGAAGAAAGAGAAATTAAGGAGTCGATCCCATTTACAATTGTACTCAAAACCATAAGATACCTAGGAATAAATCTAACCAAAGAGACAAAGGATCTGTACTCAGAAAACTATAAAATACTCATGAAAGAAATGGAGGAAGACACAAAGAAATGGAAAAACGTTCCATGCTCATGGATTGGAAGAACAAATATTGTGAAGATGTCCATGCTACCTAGAGCAATCTACACATTCAATGCAATCCCCATCAAAATACCATCCACTTTTTTCAAAGAAATGGAACAAATCATCCTAAAATTTGTGTGGAACCAGAAAAGACCCCGCATAACCAGAGGAATGTTCAAAAAGAAAAGCAAAGCCGGCGGCATCACAATTCCGGACTTCAAGCTCTATTAAAAAGCTGTCATCATCAAGACAGCATGGTACTGGCACAAAAACAGTCACATAGATCAATGGAACAGAATAGAGAGCCCAGAAATGGACCCTCAACTCTATGGTCAACTCATCTTTGACAAAGCAGGAAAGAATGTCCAATGGAACAAAGACAGTCTCTTCAACAAATGGTGTTGGGAAAATTGGATAGCCACATGCAGAAGAATGAAACTGGACCATTTCCTTATACCACACACAAAAATAGACTCCAAATGGTTGAAAGACCTCAATGTGAGACAGGAGTCCATCCAAATCCTAAAGGAGAACACAGGCAGCAACCTCTTCGACCTCAGCCGCAGCAACTTCTTCCTAGAAACATCACCAAAGGCAAGGGAAGCAAGGGCAAAAATGAACTATTCGGACTTCATCAAGATAAAAAGCTTTTGCACAGCAAAGGAAACAGTCAACAAAACCAAAAGACAACCGACAGAATGGGAGAAGATATTTGCAAATGACATATCAGATAAAGGGCTAGTATCCAAAATCTCTAAAGAACTCATCAAACTCAACACCCAAAGAACAAAGAATCCAATCAAGAAATGGGCAGAAGACATGAACAGACATTTTTCCAAAGAAGACATCCAAATGGCCAACAGACACATGAAAAAGAGCTCAATATCACTCGGCATCAGGGAAATCCAAATCAAAACCTCAATGAGATACCACCTCACACCAGTCAGAATGGCTAAAATTAACAAGTCAGGAAATGACAGATGTTGGCGGGGATGCGGAGAAAGGGGAACCCTCCTACACTGTTGGTGGGAATGGAAGCTGGTGCAGCCACTCTGGAAAACTGTATGGAGGTTCCTCAAAAAGTTCAAAATAGAGCTACCATATGATCCAGTAATTGCACTACTGGGTATTTACCCCAAAGATACAAAAGTAGGGATCCGAAGGGGTACGTGCACCCCGATGTTTATAGCAGCAATGTCCACAATAGCCAAACTGTGGAAAGAGCCAAGATGTCCATCGACAGATGAATGGATAAAGAAGAGGTGGTATATATATACAATGGAATATTATGCAGCCATCAAAAGGAATGAGATCTTGCCATTTGCAACGACGTGGATGGAACTGGAGGGTATTATGTTGAGTGAAATAAGTGAAACAGAGAAAGACATGTATCATATGATCTCACTGATATGAGGAATTCTTAATTGCAGGAAACAAACTGAGGGTTGCTGGAGTGGGGGGTGAGGTGGGAGGGATGGGGTGACTGGGTCATAGACACTGGGGAGGGTATGTGCTCTGGTAAGCGCTGTGAATTGTGCAAGACTGTTGAATCTCAGATCTGTACCTCTGAAACAAATAATGCAATGTATGTTAAGAGAAAAAAAAAGAAGAAGAAGGTAGCGGGAGGGGAAGAATGAAGCAGGGGAAATCGGAGGAGTAGACGAACCATGAGAGACGATGGATTCTGAAAAACAAACAGGGTTCTAGAGGGGAGGGGGGTGGGAGGATGGGTTAGCCTGGTGGTGGGTATTGAGGAGGGCACATTCTGCATGGAGCACTGGGTGTTATGCACAAACAATGAATCATGGAACACTTCATCTAAAACTAATGATGTAATGTATGCGGATTAACATAAGAATAAAAATAAATAAATAAAAAAAATAAAAAGAGAAGGGCAAAAAAAGTCTGTCACTTGGTAGCTGTTTGAGCTTGGAAAAGCCACTTCGATGTTCTGAGCTCAGTACCCTATGGGGATATTAATATCTTAAAAAGTTATTTTAAGGATTGGGATTGTAAGTTAATTATAGATTTATGATTTCCTCTTTCATTCAGTGGTTTATAAGTTGTTTGAGTCATCATTTACTTTGATGTTCAAATTGTCCCATATTTGCTAGTGGGAGACCCTTCTAAATGAAACCCTGTTAACATCCTTGCAACAATACCATTTTATGATTTTAAAATCTTTAAATTGCATCAGTATATCACATTAAGGTATACATGAGATAAGGGCATTTTCAGACATCTCAGGATAGAGATCCAGACAGGGGTTTGCAATCACACAAAACTAGTATAAAATCCCTGAAGAACCACCTTGTTACAGAGGATGCAGCACCGGTAGGAGGTGTCCGTGATAGCAAGCATTGGAGCAATAACCTAAAGTGTAGTTTGCTCTATTCATAGGTGGTAGGCAGGGATAACCCTCTGATTTGAGAAAAGAAAAAGAAGTTTCCTGACTTATTTCAAAAAATATTAATCCCACAGAAAAGGAAAATCATGGTTGGGAAAACAGAATTCTAATATTTTTGCTTAGAATTCTCTGGAAATTGAAGAGATGAAATGAACAGAAGGAAATATGGGTGGGGGGAGGGGTTGTAATTTCCTTCTTTTTCCTATCTTTAGGACAAGTCAGACTGAAGCTACAGACACATGATGGTATTTCTTAAAGACCTCCCCAAATAGGACATTCCATAACCTTCTCAATCCATTTCAACATTTGCTGATACTTATAGCCTGGAATTCTATGTCTCTAAACTAAGTATCATGTGCTGCTTTAAGATGAAACCTGCTGTTCTTGTTCTGTAGTCAAAGAAAATAAAAATTGTGGTCTTCATTCTTTTCAAGGTGTCTATAAGAGTGTAGTTTTCAAATTTATAGTTGCCTTGTTCATTCTCTACTTCCAAGGAGAAGGGACCTAATATTTTATGGATTTCTACTCTCTGCCAGAGAGGCAATTTTACTAACATTTACTGAGTACTTACTATATGCCAACGGTGGACCTTACCTAATTTGTTGAAATTCTGGATAGAATAAAAGGCTGGGTAAGAAAGAATTCTTTCTCTGCTTATTTTCGAGCTGCAACATTAGTCTTCTGCCTTCACACTTGGACCCAGATTGGAACTTACCCCATTGTGTGGGTCTGGACTTTTTACTTTCCATAGTTGCATGAGCCAACTCTCATAATATCCATCCATCCATCCATCCATCCATCCATCCATCCATCCATCCACTATCTGGCTAGCTCCTGTTGGCTTGGTTTCTCTGGAGAACCTGACTAATACAGTTAGCAAGAGGCAGAGCTTAGAGCCCAGGCAGTCTTACTCTAGCATCTTTGCTCTTAACTAACACACTGGGCTGTCTCTGACCCAATAAACATTGTGTAATCACAACTCAGCAAAATTGGTGGGGCATTTTTTTCTTCCATTTACAGATGAGTAACCCAAGACTTAGAGAGGTTAAGCAATTTATCTACGATCAAATAGCTGAGCTAGTAAGTGGCAGATATAAATTAAAAATTCAGATAAACATGGCTCCAAAATCAGTGGTATTTATCTCCTAAATTAATTGCACTCCAAGCAGTTTTTATTTATTTATTTATTTATTTGTTTGTTTGTTTGTTTGTTTGTTTTGGAGGCAGGAGGGGGTTGGAGAATGTTATCTACAATAAGGGGCCTGTTCAGAGAGGAGCAGACATCATTACTTTGGCTGGACAAGAACTGTATTTGTCAGGTATATTCCATCATGTGGGTCCCAAATTAGATCTATAAAAGGCTACAAAGGTAAGAAGACTTTCAGCTTCCTTCTTAAAGAAAAGATAGTAGTTGCCATTTATCAAAGGCCTATTATGTGGTCAGCACCATTCCTAGGTATAATCATACTTAGTTCCCATTATGAACCTTTCAGGTAGTTTATTTTCTTAGGCTGGATTTCCCAGAAGCAGACCCTAGCATAAGGATTCAAATGCAAATGATATAGTAAGGTGATACTCCCAGGAGAAACCAATAAGGGAGTGAAAAAAGCAGGATGAAGCAGGGAAGATGAAGAGGCTATGAATTCAGGCAAGGACTCACAGAAAGTGACTTCAGCCTGATTCCATAGGGGACATCTGAATGTAAGGCATGCCTCAGGGTTTATCCCAGCCTGAGGCTTGGAAGAGTGTGTTCTTCAGCCACTCATTGTCTACCCTCCATAAGGGCTGTCCGTGCATTTGGGAGGCAGGGATATAAACTACCAGGCACTTATGAAGCTCTGTACTTAGGACAAGGGGCTTCAGTAGCCTGAAGGCAGCCCAAGGAAGAACACTCACATGTGTGGGCCTGTTGGAGACAAAACTACCATCAAATTTAGGGAGAGTGCACAGAAACAGTAAAGAGAACTGAGGGAATCTGGGTAAAGCCGTGAGGCTATGAAATGCAGACTTTGAATAGAGATCCATCCCTCTGATACCAACAATCTTTGTGCTTTGTCCACTATCCTGTTCTGCCTCTTGTTTCCCCTACACTAGTCTGTCTTTCATTATTCCTGACTCAATTAGCAGCCACAGACCTAAGGGCTGAGTTACCCTATGTATCTTGGGAACCAGTAACACCTAAGGCAGTTGAGAGACTCAACAGACCCAATTCCATTTCCTAGAAGGTTTAGTAGCCTTTTAGGCTTAGAACTCTAGAACTAGTGGTTTAGAAAAGTGTTTTCATATGTTATAATTTATAAAATTTTAAAACATTTTTGTAACCTTATTAGAAAGCATTGAAAAGAATGAAATCTTGCCATTTGCAATGACATGAATGGAACTAGAATGGATTATGCTAAGGAAAATAAGTCTGTCAGAGAAAGACAAACATCATATGATTTCACTCATAGGAGGAATTTAAGAAACAAAACAGAAGAACATAGGGGAAAGGAAGGAAAAATAAAATAAGATAAAAACAGAGAGGGAGGCAAACTGTAAGAGACTCTTAACTATAGGAAACAAACTGAGGGTTGCTGGAGGGGAGGTGAGAAGGGGAATGTGGTGATTGGGTGATAGGCATTAAGGAGGGCACTTGATGTAATGAGCATTGGGTGTTATATGCAACTGATGAATCACTGAATTCCACCCCTAAAACTAGTAATACACTATCTGTTAACTAACTTGAATTTAAATAAAAAAAAGAAAACAAAACTTAAAAATTATAAAAATAAAAATAAGCCTCCTATAAGCTAGCCAGATCTCTGCCCCCTCAGGGCAGCAATGCCATCTATGTGTACTTTGGGAGACCTCTTGTTCCTGGACCTCAGAGCATAGCAGCTTCTCCCTAGGTTATTTGTGCTCCTGATGGGAGAGATCCTGGACAAAGATAAGTCACCTCCTGCCAGAGAGACCAGATCCATGTGGATTTCTGACATAGGAATGCATAAGACATAGAGATAGGATCTCTGAATTTTGGTTTTCTGAAAGTCTCCTTTATTTTTCTCTGACAAATTATATTTATACTTCTCCAGACTTGAATTAAGTAAAGCTTTGTGGTCTTGTGCATGCTGCAACTTGACAAACAGACAATAGCACTAAGCAAAGGTGTGAAGAACAACTTTACATTTTTATAGCATTTTTCACAACCATTGTATCCCGAGGCACTTCGCAGGAAATAGCAACACCAACTTTTCCTATAGGTCCTATTGGGGTGTGAATTCTGAAACCCAATTCAGGCCTTCTAAAGTTCATTTGATGGTGTGGGAGACTAAAAATGGCACTCTTTAGCTTTTTTTCTTTCTTCCTTTTTTTTTTTAAACATTCCTTTGAATTTTTTCCTTTGATGTTTTTATACCTCTCTCCTTTAAACAAATATTTACTTAATATCCAGCAATGTACTAAGCAATAGGGCATAAAATGGCAAGTAAGAGATAATTTTGAATTTCACTTTTGCTACTTTGTGTCTAAGGTTTTGTTATCTATAAAATAGAAATTACGTATTTCCTATGGAGGATGAAATGAAGTACTGCATATAATGGTCTTAGAACAATATCTGGGAGTCAGTTAATAATTAGGTATTGAGAAGTGACTGTATGTGTGTCACTGTTCTAGGGAGTATGAAAATGATACAATGCTGCTGTCCTCAAAGAGCTTACTTCCAGTAGAAGGAGACAGATATAATGTAGAAATTGAACAAATTTAAATGCCAATAAGAACAATGAATAAAATAAAATGATAATCCAGGTGGGAAAATTTTAACTGGGGTGTCCGAGGAGGGCGTCTCTGATGAGGTGACCTTTTGAGTTGGGACCTGAATGTTGAGGAGGCAGCAGCCATGTGAAGACCTGGGGTTAAGTCATTCCAAGCTGAATGTACAAATGCCCTGAGATAAGAATGAGTTTACATATTTAAGATTCAGAAAGAAGGTATGTGTCTGGGACATAGTGACTGTGAGTGAGTGTAGGAAGAGGAGCCTGGAGAAGTAAGCAGGGGCCAGATCATCTATGACCCTCTACTCCATGGGAAGGAGTTTGTATTTTATTGTATTTGCTGTGGGGAGCCCCTTTTAAGCTGAGGGGTAGTGATTGGATTTATATTGGATTGGATTGACTTATCTCCCTTCTGAATGGAAGAAAGACCATAATAGGGTCAAGTATATGGTAAAGGAGAACATTTGTGATGGTGGTCCAGGTGAGAGAAGACATTGCTAACTAAGTCGGAATTAGGGAGTAATGATCAGATGTGGGATACCTTTTTGAGGTAGAACTCATGGGGCTGGATGTGGGAAGAAAGTATCAAAATAAATCAAGGGTGATGGATTTTGTCTAGAGCAAATGGATTTTTCTTTGAGGAGGAAGACTTGGATTGAGCTGATAGTTATGCTTGGGTCATACTAAGTTAAAGATCCCTATTGCACCTCTAAAAAAATGAAACAGCCAAGTAAGCAGTTGGCTATATGGGGAAATTTCAGGGCTGAATGCATTCATTTTGAAATTATCAGCAATTAGGTGACTTTTAAAATCATAGGGTTAACTGAAATCCTCTAGAAAATAATAGCTACTATTTATTCAGCACCTACCAAATACCAAATACTGTTGTAAGTGATGTACATGTGTTAATTTATTTAATACTCATAACAATCCAGCAAGGTAAGAAATTTTTTTTTTTTTTAAGATTTTATTTATTTGACAGAGAGAGACACGGCGAGAGAGGGAACACAAGCAGAGGGAGTGGGAGAGGGAGAAGCAGGCTTCTGGCTGAGCAGGGAACCCCATGCGGGGCTCAATCCCAGGACCTTGGGATCATGACCTGAGCCGAAGGCAGAACCTTAATGACTGAGCCACCCAGGTGCCCCAAGAAATATTATTATATCAATTTTACTGATGGGGAACAGAGGCAAAGGGAAGTTAAATAATTGCTCATTTATATACCTACTCAATGAAAAAGTTAGCATTTGATGTAATTTGGCCTCAGTTTCCAGGAACTAGAGTACGAGAAAAAGAGGGTATAGGATTCAGTTCTAAAGCAATTTAACATTTCGAGGTCAAATTAGAGGAGCTGGAGTCCGCAAGAGAACTGAGGAGGGGCAGTCAGTGGGGAGGGAGGAAGTCTGATTGACTGTGAGTTATGGATGCCTAGATAAGTAAATTAATAAGTAGGATGTTAATGCATCAAATGTTACAAGAGCACCTGTTTTGGCACTAAATATATTAAAATTGGAACAATGCAAAGAAGATGAACCCTTATTCTTGAGCAAAGGTGATATACAAATCTGTGAAGTGGTCCATGTATTTTTGTGGGCCCATATCTCATACTCTACAGAAATATAAAATTTATATGGGTTAAAGATTTAAGTCTGAAATTCAAACCTTAAATCTTTTAGAAGAAAATATAAGAGAATATATTATGAGCTGGGAGTAAGAAAGAATTTCTTAAATAAAAATAACCAATACTTATTAAGTACTTAAAATGTTAAGTGCAGTTACAATAAGTTAAAGATATTAACACATTTAATCCTCACAACAATCCTATAAGATTATCCCTACTTTACAGATGAGGCAACTGAAACATTTAAGGCTAAGTACCCAGGGTTGTACAGCTGGTGAAACATGGAGCCAAAACCCAGGCTAGCATAACTCTGCAAACCATGCACTTTAAACACCATGCCTTACTTAGTCCAAGATATGATACAATATACGTTCCATAAAGCAAAATATTAATAGACTTTAGTACATTTAATTAAACATTTTTTTAAATCAAAAGTTATCATAGAGAAAAGACAAACCACCTTGTGGGAGTGTATATCTCTAAAACCCGTAACCAATACATGACTAGTCTCCAGAATATATAGAGAGTTCTTAAAAAGATCAATAGGAAAAAGACAAAGAATTTCACAGAAAAAAGGGCCAGAGGCCTGAATAGGCATATTTCACAGAGAGATAAGTATAAGTCATCTATCAAGTAAAAGTTATTCAATCTCCTTAATAATTATGGACATACCAATTATAGTCATTTGGTTACATAAGTAACCATTTGATACTCAACAGATTGGCAAATGTCAAAACATCTGGTAATAATAAGCTTTGGTGAGAAAATGGAACAATTTATACTGTTCATGGAATGTGAACTGGTACAATTACTTAGGAAGACAATTTGATGTTTTCTGGTAAAATTGAAGATGTGTATCATCTAGGTCCCATTAGTATCACTGGTATTTGAAAAAACTCCTTTGCACGTTTATCAGAAGACATGTCTGAAACGTTTATGGCAGGTTTAAAAAATAAACAAAAATCAAACAAAGAAATAAAACCTGGAAATAGCCCAAGCATTCTTTGATATGGGAATAATGAAATGAATGGTGATCTATTTATACTATGGAAGGTTTCTCATTGCCAGTGCTGTTGCTATTGTTGTTGCATTGTTATTGTTTTGTTTTGCTTTGTTGTTTCAGATGAGAAGTATAAGAAAACTCTAGCATGCTGGTGCAAATAATTGAAAAGAAAGTGCTGAATTGGTGATACAGAGTAGAGGGAAAATAAGAGTAGAAATAAAGCCCTTAAGAAGGCAAGAGAAAATGAGATTAAAACCTCACATGTGCACATTGGACCTAGGAGCAGACAGATGGGAGACAGGTAGGTGGACACCTTTGCAAGTTGTGAATGAGGTGGTGAGAGGGTGAGGTGGTTCCTCCGTTTACATCTATTTTTTCTATGATGTTTGAAGTCAAGTCATCCTGTGGGGACACTGCAGGGAGACAGATTGTTGAAAAATTGAGGGAGGAGGGGAAGTGTAAAAGAAAATTCCCAGAGAACTGGAAGACGAGTAAGACAATTGTCAAGATATTAACACTCCCATATAGAAGAGGAACACAATGCTCAGAAAGATGAAATAAATTCGATGAAGTCCCCTAGCTAGGCAGTGACAAGGCTTGGCTTCTTATACAGGTCTTTTGTCTCAGCTCTGGTATGGTTTCTCCTATGCCTCAACTTCAGAGAGGCGGAAATTTGCTCCTTTTTTGGATCCTAATGATCCCTGGGATTTCTGGATGAATTGGAATGGTTTCAAAGGTCTATCTGCTCCAGGCACTATTAGGGAGATCAGATACCTGTTGTTTTTGAGCCTAGAGCATCATTGTATTCTTATTTGGCTTATTTTAAGAGTAAGACTACAGATACAAGCACTCATTAGTGCTTGTTCAAGGATTTTAATTTTCATTCATTTCTTCGTTTGAAACATTGAGCACCTACTATGCGCTCTAAAACAACCATGTGCCATAATTATTTATGAGCACCTCTATGTACTTTCAATTGATTCATTGAAAATATTGGGCATCCACCAGATATATTACATTCTAGTGTGGGTGGCGAAAAACAGGTAATTATGCAGATGGTGGTAATTTCTATGGAGATAAATTAAGCAGAGTAAAGGGGTTGAGGAGGAGATTAGTAGCTTATATTGGCCCTTATAATAAATCTCTTTATATAAATAAGTTGGAATGCTCTAGTAAAGAGGGGAAAGTGATGATTCTGGAAAGGGACAATTGCTGGTATAATATTCTTGATTCATAGAGAGGGAGTGGTATCTGGTGAGCAAATGGAGATACTATATACAGATAGTTCATAAAAAATAGGGTGTAAGGAAGAACAGGTTCAGGTACAGGTATGTATGTTTGTGGATGTCTTGGTGCATGCTTGTGTAAGTTGTTTGATTGCCTCCATTTTCTCAATGGACTAGGAAGCAAGTTCCATAGCTGTGAGTGAGAAGGAGATATAAGTGTTGAAAATTTGATAATAGGGATGCAGGTATTTAGTTGAAAAGTAAACATTGTAAAGGAAAGAGTATACTAGCAAATAATGCCTTAGATAAAATAAACTTCTGCACAGTTCTAAAGTCTGATTTTTGTGTCTTCAGCCTCCTCATCAATATTAAAATCTTATTGTAATTGAGACAATTGTACTTTACCCTATGTGTAGTGTGGGTAATAAGCATTAAGTATTGAAAAGGCTAGTGGAGACAAGTGAGAAAATAACAAAGACCTTGAGTAAACCCACAAAGAGATCCCTCTCTCCTGAACATGTTCACTTTAGACAGAGATTGACTTTGTACTTGGAAATTGGACTATGAGACTTGATATATGTTGTTTTGTTTTTTGTTTTTTTTTTTAAAGAAGCTCAAGCATGTGCTTTGCATCTTTCTCTAAAGTGGGGAAATGGTTTAAATTTATCTATGTGCAAACATTATCTTGTAATTCTAGAGGGCTATGGAGACCTTGGTGTATCTACCACATCCTTTCATTTGCCCATGGGTGGCTTTACCTTCTGTATAGTCACCATTTCTAAGGAGCCCTGCTCTTTCCAGACCATGATAACCTATTTTTTTGTATTGATCTCCAACTTTGACCCATGTACCTATCTCCCTGACAACAGGGTAGACCAGTATATAATAAAGTATTCATATTGAAACACATAATCCTGAGTTTTAACATTTTAAAAGACTAAAATTTTAACTTCCATAGTGCTAAGGTATGGGGAGAATTGGGTGCTGAATCGTAAGTAGGTAGAAATAAGCAGGAATGTTGACAAATCTAGGTGGAGAAATCAAACCACCCACAGGGATTGCCAGAAATAGTTCGAGGAATTTTATTTTTTTTTCCTTCCACTTCTGCTTTTTTTCAGCTTTGTCTATAAGATTAAGATTGGAAATTTGAGCACAAAGAGCTGTTTGCTACAGTTTTACTGTGAGTTTTGCTCATTCAGGTGAATCTTCTAATCCAAAATAAACTTTCTGGCTTTTATTAATTTCTAGTAGCATCATTCTTAAAGCCAAGCATGCCGTCTTATTGTCAAAAGACATTAGCTTAATTTGAAAAGTACTTTGCTGTAAGTAGATTTTGTTCCAATGAAGTATTCATTGATATTTTTTTTAACTTGTTCTTTTCAGGTGTGTGTGTGTTTGATTAGCAATTGTAGTGTTATTTTTGCTTGGGGGAGGCTTCTCTGGATTATGAGCTGTTTTTTGTATGTCATTGTATATGTTTTTGTGATATATTTATATAAAAAAGAGACATATAAATACCACCCAGGAAATCTATGACAACAGCAACTCAGAGTTATTTGTTGTTGTTGTTGATATTTAATTTTATTTTGCATATATATTATTTATGAAAACTTCATAAATCCTGCCAAAACACATTTCAGCAGAATTAGAAATGGCATCACAAGAAAAATGCCTGGTGTGGATCAACAGGCTTTGTGGCCTGTTTTAGAAACGTGACTTTTTGTTGTTTACTTTATAAATCATGTATGTAGAAAGAAAAAAAAGAGTGATTTATTAAATGTTTATGAGGAACTCTAGTACACCCTGTTTTTAAAGTGCAAGGAACAGACAATTAGCTCAGGGATTTGTCATTCAAGTTATTGATCACAATGGGAGTCTAAATGGAGGGAAAACATGAATTTCTCCTCAAGTCAACAGTCGGTGTAGAGATGAAATACCCCTAATTTTGAATTCCCTTTCCTTTCTCAAAAGTTTAGTATCACTCAGCTTGCAGCACTGAGACCTTTAGCCTTTGACCGAGAGAGATAAGAATTTCTGAAGGGGGCTATATTTATCCCCTTTTATCAGTTTCCTTAAGGAAGGAAGACATGTTTTTGTCTCTTTTCTTACGAAAAGGCTGGTATAGCGCTAGAGATTTTGTTTGCCGTGAAAGCAGAATAACTATATCAATTTGATTGAAGGTGTCAGAAATGTTTTGGGAAACAGCAGAAACAGAGATCTGAGGTGGGAAAGGTTTGACATATAGCAAAACAGCAGTGCCTGCTTTGTTTGTGTTTTGATTTAATACACCCACTGGGTTTTTAAGTATATTATGCTGGAAGAGTGAACTGCTTATTTCCCAAGCTGGCTAGAGTGTGTCTTGTGGACGTTTGTCCTTGTTTTACCTCTATGTTTAAATAAATAAATAAATGTAATTTTGAGATTTTTGTGAAGGGTCTGGTAGACTTTTTCTCCTGATTGAAAATGGTAAGCATTTTATGGGCTTCTCTCAGTTGGATGAAAATGAGGGGAAGGGGTGTTTTAGGTAACAGATTGTTTTAATAAAAAACTGTCCCTTACCCACAGAGATTCTCTGTTGTATGCATGGTTGTTGCTGGAAATATTTGCGTTTGAATGGAAATAAACAGCTAAAAATCAGAGCTCACACTAAAGAAAGTGAATCACACTCATAATTATCCTTATATTCTTAATTTTTTCATTTGTTTACGTTTTGTGCATTTTGATGAGGCACTTCACTTCCCAGTGCCTTAGTTTTCATATTCACATGGTGGGGTCCATAATATGCTTCTATAACCCTGCTGAGAGGATCAATGAGGTCCGTGTACATGAAGGGGCTTAATAAATAGTATGTGATTTGAGCTTTCTGGATGAAAGGTGCTACGTGAGTACAAAGTAGAGCAGCCTCCCACAGGTAATGCCTTTGCCTGGATAACTCTGATTATAGGCTTTCTTTATCTCTTCAAAGCAGAGATTTTTCTCCTTGATTCTTTCCTATATCTTCGTTGCAGAAGCTAAGATGCCTATTTACCCAGTACCATTTCCTTTTGAGCGTGCATACACCAATCAAGGAACACACTTGCAAAAAGATTTGTTTACTTAGTGCCCACATGGTCAATCACATACACACAAATAGGAAAAAGGAATGTTCACATCACGTCAAGGCCCCAGATGGTTCTCAGAACCTCTGCCATCTCAGGTGGAACAGAATTTTAGAATACGGATGTTCAAGTAAAGCCACTGTATCCCAAGAGCATTGAATAAAGTATTTTTTAGAGTTATTTACATTTGACTTCCTTATATATCCATTTCCTGTGCAGCTCTAGATAAAAGTGATAACAAGAAATAATTTTAGGGATGCTGGGTGGCTCAGTTGGGTAAGCATCTGCCGTCGGTTCAGGTTATGATCCCAGGATCCTGGGATTGAGCCCCGCATCGGGCTCCCTTCTCTGCGGGAAGCCTGCTTCTCCCTCTCCCCTCTGCCTTGCTCATGCTCTTTCTCTCTCTTGCTGTCTCTCTCTCAAATAAATAAATAAAATCTTAAGAAATAATTTTATACAACACTTTGAAGTGTTTACAAAACATTTTCACAGACATCATTTACTTTGTTCCTCATAGCAATCTTGTGAGGCAGGAAGAACCTGTGCTCGGATAGGTTCCGTAACTTGTCAAAAACTACCCTGCTGTTAAGTGGCAGTATGTAATTTAGAACAAACATCTCCAGTGCTTTCCACATTTCCTGGGATGGCAAGTGAGTTTCATCAGACATTCCATATCTGATTAATAAGTAGTGGCTGTATGCAGTGCTGTGTTCGGTATCTGATATCAGAGGTAAAGAGTGCATGCAGTAATTGACTAGTGATGTCTGTTCTGGATGTGAGTAGAGAGCTGGGTCATAAGTGATGCATAGCTGCCAACTCAGAAATGCACTGTAATGTGGGTGCTATGGACTGAAAGTTTGTGTATGCCTCCCTCCCCCATTCATATGTTGAAATATAATTCTTTTTTTTTTTTTTAAAAGATTTATTTTAGAGAGAGAGAGCACATGAGCACATGCTCGAGTTGGGGGGGTGGGGGAGCAGAGGGAGAGAGAGAGAATTTCAAATAGATTCCAGGCTGAGCACAGAGGCTGACAGGGCATTTGCTCTCATCACCCTGAGATCATGACTTGAGCTGAAATCAAGGGTCAGATGCTTAACCGACTGAACCACCCAGGCACCCAGCAATCTAATTCTTAATGTGATGGTATTGGAGGTGGACTCTTTGGGAGGTAATTGGGTCAAGAAAGTAGAACCCTCAAGAATGGGATTAGTACCCTTAGAAGAAGAGGCCAGAGCAGGAGCTTGTTCCTTCTACCATGTGAGGACAACATAAGAAGATGGCCCTCTGTAAAAGGGAGGTCACTCACCAGAACCTGACCGTACTGGCACCCTGATCTTGGACTTTCAGGCTCCAGATTGTGTGAAATATGTTCTGTTGTTTATAAGACACCTGTCTATAGCACTTTGTTTTAGCAGCCTGAATTGCCTAAGACAGTGAGTTGTATTTAAGTGTCTTTTGAGTAATGAATTAGTCCCTGTGGTTCTCAAATAAAATAGGTATTGCTGAGCAATTTGTACCAGGGGTGTGGACTGGGCCTGATAGTCAGCCACAGTATGCAAACATATCTGCCTAATCTGGAAGAATTTAATTGAACTACTCCTTTCCCTCGCTTTCTGATATTGAAATGTGGCAGATGATTTGATACAGGTATACATTTTCTTTAACTTTCTCTCAGTCTGTTTTGTTTATTTATTATCACAAAACTGTGTCTTATCCTTTAGAAACTCTTACAGAGCTTGGGCTAGGTAAAATCTACTTAGAAAAACTGATGCATGAAAATGAGAATATAGAAGTCCTGGGTAACAAACTTCTTTTTAAATATTGGTTGGTAAAATGAAGGAGAAAGAAGGGGAGATGATTTGAAATAGAAGTAATATGGCAGGGAATCTTTTTAGTTTCCTGACATTGTATCAGGTAGGTGACAGTCTGTCCTCAGTATTGTAAGGAAAGCATTGATTGCTGAAGTAAGTTATTTTAGGAGGGCATTAATATTATGGTAAATAATTTAGGCCTATCAACCACAGGAAGTATCCTATCTTAAAAGACACATCAGAAGACATGTCTTTTGGCTTTTAAGAAAATGATATAAGACTCATGCAGTTAAAATTATTTTTGAGGCTGACTATCCCTAGGTGCATAACTGTACTGATATTTTCCTATCAGTTTGCAGACAATTGGCCCACTTTGGTGATGAGTCATTCAGTTCCACTTTCAATCTTGGCATTGAAAAATACATAGATAACTCTAGTGTGAAAAAAGATATTTCCATATTCTTACCTTAAAATTAGATTTGGAACTATCTGACCTGCTATTTTGTTTCTTTTACCAGAAGGTTTTTGCAATGAAATTTTTATAAAATTGCTCTAATACATTTTTATAGTTGGGAAGGACCATTTTAAAATATGAATCAGAATTCATCACTGTGTGATTGGCTTCCAAATCTGTATCTTCTGCCAGACACCTCCTTTGAGTTCTAGAGCATACATACTCATACAAAAGGAGATTTGAGGCGGATGTCATTACTGATCCTTGCTAATTCTTGACCCTGCTATAACAACCCATTGCCGTGATCCATGATTTTACTTCTTAAACATCTCTAAAATCTGACCATGTCACTCTGGGTCCATTGTTAGAAATGTTAGGCTTAACCTTAAACCAAGCCACCAAACTCTTCCTGGACTTTTGATGATGTCATAACTGATTTTCCTATACTTACTCTTGCCCCTCTCCTATTCACTATCCAGATGAGCTTTTGAAATGAAGCTGCTATAGATCCTTCGCCACAACACTAGAGGGTAAAGACACTTTTATTTCTATAAACAAATTGAATATGCTCACAGACTCAGTCACCTTGGGCTCTGGAAGATTCAGTCTCAGATAGTACAGTAGATTTAGATCAGGGAGGCCAGAGTCAGACTCCTCTAGCTCAAGTACTGAATTTACAAGCCACATGGTGTTGAGCAAATTATTTATCTCTTAAAGCTTCCTGCTCTTTCCTCATGTGTAAAATAGGGAAAACAGTAGTCTTTAACTTACAGATGGTTGTCAGTATCCAATGAGATAATCCCAGTAAAGATATTAGCACAGTGTTGGACATACGGTAGTGAAGATCATCCTCAAGGCTGCCAAGGGCAGTCCTCGCTGCCTACCCCCAACCTCCATAGTCTCAAGTGCTTGTTCACACCCACAGGAACCCTCACTGTGGTTTTTCTGGTCATGGTTTATATTGTCCACCTTTGGTAGGCATCCTTTGTTGCAAAACTGAGACCTGGGATTCTGCTATAACGCAAATCCTACACCTCTACCCCTAACTTCATCCCTTCTCTCAGTCTGATACCATATAATGGACCTGAGTAGGAGTTGGAGAGTGGGGAAAGGGCAAGGAGGTAGAGATAAAATGACTACTTAGTCCTTTGGATAAATAATCCTGCCCTTTCTTTCCTTATGTCAGATGGGACAGGGAAGCTAAGTTTTATTTTTTACCTTAATAGCCTCTCGTTATCCCCAACTCAATTCTTATTATGTCACCTACATTGATTGCATATCCTTTAAGGCCAAGATTCATCCAGGCACAGAACCTATGCCTGTGCTATTCCCATACTCTTCCTCTCATAGCCTGCTGAATCTCTGCTGGTTCTTTAGATCTCAGATCATACTTTCTCAGAGTTTTCTCTGATGCACCAGGTGACGACAAAGCCACCCGTTAGCCACAGATTTTATATTTCTATGTATTCCTACACTCAGTACCCATCACAGTTTATAATGATCTTTTTAATGTGCATTTGCCGTCTCCCACCAGACTGAAAGCCCTAAGTGGGTAGAAACCATATCTGTAAGGACAGAAATTTGTGGAATTAGCAGGGTGTTTGGCATGTAGTATCAATAAATATTTGTTGGCTGACTGAATAAGTAATTTTTTATAAACACTGAGAATTTATATTGTCTCTGGGACCCTACTGCCTTTTAACATTTATTTTTACTTTTGAGATTTTAAATCTGCAAAGGACAGCAAATACGCAGTAATGTATTCTTAATTATGTTATAGCTGAAGAACAACTTTCATGTTTGGATTTTCTTGTTGCCTCCATTGACCAAGCATAAGAATTAGTTATTACTGCTTTCTGTTGTTTGCATTGTTTATTGCAAACTACTGGTATTTAGAATTAATCTTTTGATAAAACATTTTAAAGTTACATATTGACTCACAAGGGCACACATACACAGAGATAAATACTTCCTTTATTTTTTTAGAATGATCTTAACTATGGATTCTCCAAATCTTCTTTCTCCTCTTTTCGTTCTCTATCCTCCCTTCCGTCCTCTCCCTCTCTCCCTTTCCTATTCTCCCTCTGTCTCACCCTTAATACATGCTTCCGGATCTGAACTTACAACTGTAGGAAATAATGGAAGCGTCTACCCATAGGTGGCCTGGTTAGCTTGAAGTTAAGATACATGCAATATTGAAATATTCTCTTTAAACTTCCAGCTCTCCATTGTGATTTAAAAATTTGCATTATCATTTTAAAGGATTAATTTTATTTGGCAGTTCTTTCAGGATTCTGCTCTTAAAATCGCTTTGGGAATTAACAAGTGCATTTGTTTTCCAAATCTGCTCAGCTCTGCACCTTCAGCTCCAAAGCGCTCAGAGCTTGCTTCCCTCATTCTCTGCTTGCCACCCCAGTTAACTCAGAGGAGGAATAAGTCCTCAGTAGACTATTAAAAAGGCTGCTCAGAGATCTCTCCTTTTCTCTTTTGGGGGCAGAATTTCATTTGACAAATTTGGCATAAGTGCTATCAGTCAGTTAATACTTCATAAAACGTGGACTGGAATAAAATTAACCTTCACAGTACTGACAAATCAGTTGCACTTCTGCTAATTAGGATTCAGTGTGTGTGAGAATCTTATTGGAGACTGGATACATCTGTTCATTGTGTAGTTAATCTGATTGTTTCCAGCCCACTCTACTCAATGACATCAGTATAACCCACAGAGCTAAGTCTGGATAATATGTTGGTCTTACCTTCCATCAATGCTGAGAAGGAAACTGTAGTTACTCTGGATGAAGTGATATTGGAGGTAATTACCATCCTCCTTAGCCTCTCAAATATTCAAAAGATTCCTTAACCCTCTAATAGATTGCCAAACTTTAATGCAAGGACCATGACATATAGGTGCTGCTTTTTAAATATCAGTTTTGTTTTCTTAAGTGTAGAAGTATCAGAGAGACATATGGAATGGGAGAAAAAGAAGAAAAATAAAATTACTCTTATACTACTGCTCTTACACTTCTGGTACCATTTTGGTGTGGACTCTTCTAAGTTATTTCTACATGTATTTTTAAATAGCTATATTCACAAATTTGTACACTGATTTTTCTTTGGTATCATTTCAGAAATACACCTACATTATAATTTAGAGGTCTTAAAGTATCAATATTATATTATCTAGCTAATAGATATAGGATAATTTGCCTAAACATGCCCTATTGTTGGACATTTGGGTGCTTACAACTATTCAATATTTTAAATAACATGTAATGAATAGTTTTGTGCACAGATATTTTGATTTATTAAAAGAGATTCACAAAGTGGTATTATCTCCACTTGACTTTTGAAGGGTTGAGATTAGTAACATTATTCTTCTTGAATTGCCATGGAGTCTTAGAAGGAGAAAACGGTGAGCTTACATGATAATTCTGTAAGAGCTTTTTTCAGCTGGATAGTTTCAAATACCCTTTCAATTGTGTTTCTTATTTTCCCTTTCTTGGAATGAGGTAAATCAAATTCATCTGTAAAAATATCAACAACAGTAGCTGCAAGTCCATACTGAGTATCTATGCCAATATGCCAAGCCCTTCATTTACATCGTTAAACCTTATGACAATCTGACAAAGTAGACATTATTGCACCTATTTGCAGATGAGGAAAGGAAGGTTCAAGATGGTTGGATAACTGGCCTAAGGTCACACCAGGAAAATGGTAGAGCTGGATTCAAGCCCTACTCTTGTGATGCACTTCACAGCCTAATTATATGGACTCGCTGAAATTATGGACAGTTTTTCACAGTGTTACATAAGAAGAACTAAAGCTTCATGCTCTGCACATTTTAAATGTGCAGACTACTCTCACTGTTTATTGAAGTTAATACATGCTATTTCATCAGGTGAGTAAGAACTCTGCAGAAACAGTAATCACTTAAGGAGAAATATTAGATACAATTAAGTAATGGATCACATATTTCTGGATATCTGAGTGGCTAGATTAAAAACTTCATGACCAAAAATCTATGCCATTCTGTTCATTGCTACCTTTCTAATCTTGAGCAATAGTATTCAGACAGAGTGGACATTCACTGTGTGTTGAATGAATAAATACTCATCTCCAAATGATAACCAATTCTTTTAAAGCAATTTACTACCTATTGCATCTGAGCCTTGACCAGGCTTACTTGTAAATTACTCCGAGTCCTTTTTTATCCATGAAATCCCTCTCATAAAACATTAAAATGTGTCTTTGGAGGATTACAAAATTCTGCCACTTGGGAAAAAAATAAACAAAACGCCATTAGGTCTAGAGCCTATGCAAGTATTTGCAATTAGAAAAAAGAAGGACAGCTGAAAATAATTAAAAAACCAATAGACTCAAAATTGATAAATATTTAAATAGATACATAAAAGGTAAGAATGCTCTATAGTCAAATGCAATTCTACTCAATTCTTAAAGTATTATAAATTTTGTTTATATGTAGGTGTGCTTTATTATGTTGAAAATTATGTGGGGTGGAGCCTTCGATATTAACAGTTCCCAGGGATGCTGAAGTCAGAACCCTGTATACTGCTGCTATTTGGTTTGACTAAAGGACAGCTCATCAGTCCCATACTCATTCCTCTAGCCAGTGATGGCCAGATTCCAGAACAGCAGGTGTAATCAATAGATCCTTGTTAGTCTTTCTTACTGTTGAGGATTGGGGGTCAGCAATTGGTGAGCCTAAAAAGAAATTGACCTTTCTTCTTCTAGTTAAATCCTAAGGTAGCCTAGTATTGTTTTTTCTTTTCTCTTTTTTTCCTATTTCTTATTTGGTCAAATAGGTATACACATTTAAATTTCCTGAAATTATTTTCTGCTTAGGGATTATCTTTTAGATACTGTATCAGATGCTTCATGTACTTCATGGAGACTCTTAATCCTGTCGCATGTTAATCCCTACACTCAGTTCTGGGAAATATTTGCCCTAGTGGTGGAAACAGACTTCCTGGATCCAGAGCTCATGAAGTCCGCCTGTGTCAGTTTTGCTTCTGGGGTTTGGACCTGGATGTCCTAGCTGGGCTTTGCTACTGATCTTTGGTTCCTGTGGTTGTGTTTCCACTATGAGTAGCTAGATTCCCCAGATGCTGTCTGTCTGATTGATTGAACCTCTTCTTATTGCTGGCCCTCAGTCACGGGATGATAAACTCTGTTCATCTGTGGGGCTCTCCACCTGTTGTCTACTTTTAGACCTATTTAATGCTTAACACCTGCCTGCCTGAACGTCCTTCCGTATCCGGCCAGTCTTCCTTTAGTTTTTGCTTCGAGGCTTTTCCTAACAGCCTCTCCATCTGTCCAGTCTGGCTCCAGTGGGACAGCCCAACATGTGTCCAGTCTCCTCCAGGTTGTCCATTTGTGTTACTGACAAAATCCTTGGTCCTGAAGCAGTTGAAATGATGTGAGGAGCAGAAAGCAGTGAGTATATATTTAAGTAAAACGAAAAGCTTACTTTTATGTTATTTTAAGCCACGCTGAAACCTAGTAGGTTTTTTTTTTTAAAGACCTCACCTCAGCTTTTTCATTTTTGTTCTGTATAGAAATCTTTGTTTTCAGACAAATGGAGTCAGAATGAAAATGAATTTTCTTTCTTTTTGCTTTTGTTTTTCTTTTCTTTGGAGAGGAAGGTGTGTTTAATTACAAAAATATGGTATTGGAAGAGAATTGTTCAGATTTAAACATAAATATGGGAATTTTTTTTCAAAAATATTTTCTATCTTAGCTTGAGTTCTAAGAGTTTCTTCGGTAACTTTTTTCTCCTGTGTATTGCTAACCTTGACTGTAGTACCTCAGCCTTGCTTTCTCTCCCTTCTAAAAGAGGTTGCTGCTTCCCTTCCTCAATATTTGGTTAGCCGTTTACTGATGTTGGTTATGGCAGTTTGCTTGCTTTTCTGGAATTGGAGACCCCTGTCTTGACCCAGGCCAGTCATTCTATATGAATGTGTAGTGTATTACAATGGCAACCAGGCTAGAAAGTGGGACTGGCTTTGCATGGAATTCACATGTGAATAGTGCTTCTGATGGAAGGTCAGTCATATCACCTCTGTGTGAAGGAACACTTTGATTATTCTTAATGAAGCCACTTTCCTGTCTTGTTTCTCCTTTATTTTTTGTTTGTCATCCACTGATGCCAGATTTATCAATTGGATGACATGTTTGTAGGAGTGGAGCTTTCTTTGCTCCTATTCTTGTTTGGTGTTAGGCTTTATCTGACGAGTGATAACAATTTTCCTCTTGGATTTGTACGTGCGTCTTCCTCATTTCCAGCGCTCATATGGAGAAAGACAGCACAACATGGCAGCGTTCAACATATGGTGAACTACGTGGCTACTTGTGCCCTGGCTGTTCTGCCATCTGATAACCGTCTGTTTACTATTGAGTACAACCCATTTTATGGCTCCAACAAGTTACCTTTTTTTTTTTTTTGACCGTTGGGGTGGGAATGAGGCCAAATAAGCTGAAGCAGAAAAATTATGCCTTTTAATCAGAATTGCCTAAAACTATGGTTGCCCTTACCTTCTGGTATTGGAGTGGTTAGCTGGTGTTCTATTATCCAAACATCAATTAGTCGGCCTGAAATGATTTAGATTTAAAGCAAAAGTCGTACCCTTCTGTAATTATGGCTACTTGATCAATGATCTTGACATTTTTACATTTTCAGTATTGTGAGGAAGAAAATCCAGTTTTAAGATTTGCCCTTTAAGAAACTAGAAAATTAAAAATCTGAGTATTGCACGTCTGCAAAACAGAAAATTCCAGATGTCATTTTAGCCATTAAAGGACAGGTGTTTCCTTTCCAAGATATGACATACACAGTGAATACTGGCTTTAATATTTTGATAACATCTTGGGATAAAAAGTTAAAAATCTTGTCAAATATTTCCAAATCTCAAATAGCTAATGGGATTGAAAAACAAGGCAACTTCTGATGAATGGGTCTTTCCCATAAAAGAGTTCCCCCCAAATACTCAGTGCTTCATGAAACTTCTATTGGCAAGATCTATAAGGTAGTGCATCCTAATTTTCTAATACAGTATGTGAATTATAATTTTTACATAGGGAATAGTACATAATTTGTAAAGAGTCTATTTGGTAAATAATGGTCAGGATCAGATTTAGAACGAAACACACGATCTTCTATTGGTTTTTTTCTTCTAATGTTGATTTGGGACTCATTTGAGGACTCAGGTGATCTCATTTTCCTGTGAGGGGAAACATGGAATGTTAGACAAGAGACTGGATGATAAAGATATGAGGTTGAGTTTTATTTTTGATTCTCACTAGAAATGTGGTTGTAGCAATTTAACCATTTCTTTCACAGTAAAATTTTTCTCACAGGACTGCTTTAATAACAGATAATATGATATTTTCAGGCAAGTTATAAACATTAGTTTCATTTTCACACCACCACCATAGAATAGATATTGTCATCTGCATATTACATATAAGGAATTGAATCTGGGAGAGGCTAAGTGATTCTCCCAATTTCATAGACTGCCAAGAGTCAATATTCAAAGACTGCTTTTCTTTTGTGAGAAATGGTATTTTCTTGCAAGGTTGTTGTAAGAATTTAATGAGATAATGCAGTATATTTTCAGCCACCATATAAATGCTCTATTTTGGAATCATATTTGCCCTTTCTATTCTTCACTCTTTACTTCTAGTCATTTTCTAATTTCTGCTTTTTATCTTTTAGCCTTCTTTCCCTCTTCTCTTTCTCAGTGTTAGTATCCTGATTTAGGACAATACTTTTCTTTGAGTTGTTTTCCCTGGCTCTGCTTCTTCACATTTCATGTCCTTTCCATTACCTGTATGTCCTACATATCCTAAAATACAGCTTTGGTCATATGACCACCTCTACACTTCTTCTCGTAAGCTTATTCAGAAACCTAGACTAACATCCCGTGACTTACAAAGCAGTTTTAGTTCTTAGCATAACTTTTAGGATCCTCCCCAAAGTGACCACGTACTACCTCTCCAAGCTTAGTTATACTTCAGGGCAGCAAACTTAATTATCTCCGTCCCTGAGCAAGGGGTGTGTGTGTGTGTGTGTGTGTGTGTATCTAGTTTTTGCATCTCTAGTATTGCTCACACTATGATTTCCATCTGCTAGATCTTCCTTTCCTATTCTCACTGTTGCCTGTCATTTCCATGCACGAGTCTTGTAAGGCCAATTGAAAACTACCTCTTGCTTGAAGTCTTTCTTGCCTTTAGTAATTCCTAGAACCTCAAAAACCTGTGATATTACTTGTAATGTTTTCTTTGTACTAAAATAGTTGTATCCACATCTTCTTCCAGTGTTAACTCTAACCCCCTCCTTGAAGACAGACATTATGCCTTGTTTATCTTTTTATGTTCTAATCCCTTTTATTTACTAGAATCTTGATAAATTGATCTGAATTAAATAGATGCTCGAAAGAGAGACACTCTGGAGTAGGACAAAGAGCAAAAACTTTGGAAGTAGGCATAACCAATTTAAACAAGATATCTGCCAATTAAGAGCTTAGTTAGACCTCAGCTTTCCTATCTGTAAAGTGGGCCATTAGTGTTTATCTCAGATGACTGTGGGGAAGATTGAGGTGCATATACAAGTAGCAAATAGTGATAGCTAATCCTCTAGTATGTGATACATGTCAGGCCCTGTTCTCAGCGCTGCATATATATTTTGCTTTTAATTCTTATAACTGCCCTATGAGGTAAATGCTATTATGATCTTATTTTTAGAATGGACAAACTGAGGCACAGGAGGTATTTGGTCTGTCTTATTCTTGCCCCAGGTCACACAGCTAGGAAAAACTGGAATCTGAATCCAGGCAGTCAAACTATAGAAAGCATGTGGTTAAGCATTGCATTCTTTATTTTCCCTCTAAATTGAGAATTGTTTCTTTCTAAACTGAAAGGGGGATTATTATAGCCAAGGATTCAGCAAGTGCTGGTACTAGATGTCCGTGTGCCAGGCAAGATGTCCCTGCCCTGCATGAGCTCTCTGGATCATGGAGGAGGTGGGCAGCAGGTGAATAGCGTGACAAGTCCTGAGGTAGTGGTAGTCACAGGGTGCTGTGAGAAGAAATTTATTTCCTGTACACTCCAGCTTTTCTTTTAAGAGTATTCTTTTTAAGGGACATTTCTTCTGTTTTTTGATGCCATAGCCATTAAATAATTTAGAGAAGTCCTGGTATAGGTTAGGGCACTAGGCCCTAAATAGCCTATGATTTCCAAAGTCTCATATCTTTTTTCTGTTACTTAGTTCTTCGAATTGTTTAAATCAGATGGGCTGCTTCATGGACTGTGATCTATAGATCAAATGAAACCTGAGGCAGGAGAGTTCTGATACTTTCCCATTCAGACCCCAGTGAGGAAGGTTCTCTATGCCTGAAACAAAATGCAGGTAGGCAAATCTGACGCATTGTATTTTAAGTTGAATACTCTCAGAAAAGTGGGAGAAATAGCCATATATCTATGAGACTCTGTGTGACAGAATTTAACATCTTTAATGGTTCATATTAAGATTTTTTTTCAGTACTCTTTCCCCACCAACTACCCCAAAATAATAAGAAATGAATACACACAAAAAGAAATCTATTCCAATATCACTTATCCGGTCCAATGGAAGATTAAATTATGAAATATTTTCTGGCTGCCAGCCAGCTACCAAGTACCTGTTTGGCAGGGTAGTTGATTTCCTTTTGGAATGTGATATGTACACAAACTTTGAAGGAGGCAAGAGTCTAAAGAAAAAGGTCTTGTTTAGTATGGATACATCCCTCAATTGCTTGTCGTACCGGCTCCCTTTTCGTACCATAAGTCTGCATATTTATCATGGCTCTAGGCGTATTGATTTGCAATTTTCACAGTCTTGTACATTTTTTCTGTCTATAGGTGTCCTTGTCAGAGTGAGGGGAATTCTACTTGTTTAATGGATTTCTAGAATTAGCAACAGACTGAACACTTGATGATATTCCAGAAGTAGAAGTTTAGACAAATCAGAATTACTCCGAAAGCTACCCCAGAAGGGATGGAAACTTTTCCCAAGCAGACAGTATCTGTATTTAAATAGGTCCTCTTTATATGTAAGGCCTCAAAAAGAATATCAGGACATCAAAAAGACATGAAAAATGTCTTTTTTCCTCTCAATATAATGGTTTTATGCTCCTCATTTCCCTAAGTCCCGGTTCAAGGGTTAGATATGACTTGATGTTAGATGAAGGGCACCATCCTGTGTCTTGGTAGAACAGTGATGTCTAAACTAAGATGAATATTAGAATTATTTTAGATGCTTCTAGGAGAAAGTTCTAGGGCCCCACACCAAGTACATGGATTCTGTTGGTCAGGGTGAAATATGGTGTTGAAGAGCCTACCTGGTGATTTTAATGATCAGCTTTATCTTAAAACCATTATAATCATGAGTTTGGTATTTTTGAAGTTTCATGATTCCTTGTTCAGGAATGAGAACTACTATTTATAACAGTTGGGGAGTTAGATGTAGGGGTAAAGTATACACTAGTATATAGATGATTGGGCTAAATTAAATAATATCTAAAGACTAGAGAAAGAGGGTAATAGATTTGGAATCGGTGATCTTTAAAACTCCAAGGCTCTAAGTAGTAGTGAGCTCAATAACCCTACAGCAGTTCATTTATCACTGGTCTAACTCTATAATGTATGTTTGAGTTCTGACATAACCATATTAGTGTGGTTGACACGGATGGGGCATGTGCCAGGCACTATGCAAATGGAAGAGAAGACCAAGGCGTCCCCCATATTTGTTCAAAACTGGGTGAGGGAGAGAGGTAATGGGAAAGAAGGGATGGCCTTTTTTACTGAGTAGCTACTGTGTGATAATTATTTTACCACACTACTATTAATAAAAAAAATCCTAGTAATAGCTAACACTTCACTGGTGTTTTCTAATGTGCCAGGCACTATTCCTAAGCATTTTGTTACGTATTAATTCATTGAGTCCTCGCAAAAACCTTGCAAGTTTGAGACTGCTGTGTTCCCCATTTATAGCTGAAGGAACTGAGGCCCAGACAGGTTATGTAACTTGATCCAGCATCACAGAACTAAATAATGGCCAAGTTTAGATACCTTTTAGGCATGCACTTTCCTTGGGTCCCTGCTTTCAACTACTTTCTTAGGTAATGGACTTGGGTGAGGGCTTTAGAATTTGCATGTAGATGGATGAAAGACTGAACTGCTTTCTGAGGAATACATGAAATTCCGGACTTCGATCACATGACTCCTTAGTGTGTGTCTCAAGGACATTCTTAAAGCAAAGGCATGAGCAAACACAACAGTGGTTTTAGAATTTCAAGAATCCTACTTATGATGTCAGTGCTTTAAATTTATTAGCAGCCTGGTTTATTTTCCCGTAGCCCTCCTTCTTACTCTCTAGCCAAATCTCCTTTTAGATATTTGGCTTTCTTGTTCAATTTCTTCTTTCCATGTACTATTTTTCTACTTATCACTTTAGGCAAATACATAAGAAGGTCAAACAAAACCAACCAAGTACTCTGTATGAGTACGGGGGAGGGGGGAAGAGCGGGGGGGGGGGGGAGCGGGGGAGGGGGGAAGAGCGGGGGAGGGGGGAAGAGCGGGGTAGGGGGAGCAGGAGGGGAGAGGAGAGAGCGTGGGAGCAAGAGAGAGCCTGAGCAGGGGGAAGCAGCAGAGGGAGAGGGAAAAAACAGGCTCCCCACTGTGCAGGGAGCCTGTTGCAGGGCTCGATCCCAGGACCTTGGGATCATGACCTGAGCTGAAGGCAGATGCTCAATGGACTGAACCACCCAGATGCCCCCAGTTCATTCCTTGATAGCACATACTATATTCCTATTTAATATCTCCAGTTTGGTCATGTGTCTTATGTCAATGTGGGCTTGGTACGATCATCAGTAAGACACCTGTTTATGTGTATTACTACAACATCACTGGCTAGATATCTTATACCCTTTAATGTTATAAACAAGTAAGCAAGTAAAGCAAATCAACAAACAAAATCCTGCCATTGCTATCACCAACTGATGATATGCCCATTTTGGTGGAAAGACCATTCTTTACTCCCACGCCTGAGAATTTCTGGGTGGCATAAATTTCTTTCCACACCCTTACCTTGATTTCTTCTTTACCTCTAAATTTTTAAGTCTCTCTTGTGCATCTCATTTTCTGAAACTTTTATTTTTATCTGTATCGAGTCAATCCTGGCACTTTTGCTGAAGTAACATTAGCAAAAACATTTTTGTACATCAAGATTTTATTGAGGGTTTGAGGACATCAGAAGTTGGTTGTCTCCCAGCACTGCAAATGAGCTACGTTTACATTTTAGACATCCCCGTTTTTCAAGTCCCCAGGCATTACTACCACAGGTATTTCACAACAATCCTCTTTCTTTTCAGGGGCTTCAACCTTCTCCCTGGACGGGCAGCTGCCATTCTTTTTAGATTGTGTCACAGGAACCCAAATTCTCATTTTCTCCTCTTATTTTTTCATTGCCTATTTGTGGATTCTTGGGAAAGAAGGCTGTTAAGGTTTATGGCATGACAACCCTTCCTTCATCTACAGACAGATTTGATCTACTATCATGAGTGCTCCTAGAACAAAGATGGTTCCACTTCCAAAAAAGTTTTTACATAAATTCCAGCTGAGAGAATGAAGAAATCTTACCAGCATATTTTTAAGACAGCTATATATAGGCAGTATCCGATTATTCTTTAATATTCCTTTGAGTAGAAAATTTAAAAGACTATATTGAAAAAAATGTTTTGACTGGTATATCTGTGTCTTAGAGTTCTAATTTTATAAGGTATTGGCAAGGAGAAGCCTTCCTGATATTTGGCTAAGAATTCCTAAAACTTCCCCAAGCCTTAACTTCCAGTCTTTTCCCTGGACTGATCTTTCACATCAGAATTACCCATCAATATGTGTTGTGCATTGAAAAATAAAGTCCCAACATTCAATTAAAATTGTGTGGCTGTTTTCTATAAGATTTACCCCTCAGTGCTACAGGTTCATGCAGTACGGCACTGTATACTTAACTTTGGACATTGCAGTCTCCTGTAGCCCACTTACTATAACATTATAAGCCCTCCTCCTCTCATCTCTCCTTATTCTTCTTTTGATGATTCACTTTTTAGCACTTTTCCACCCTGTTCAAGTATTCTCAGCTGAAAGATCAGAAGTCCTCATTAGGGTATTTTAAGAAACATTTGCCAAACCAAACCAAAAAGAATGTGAGTACAGGAAATGTAGCTTCAATATTTGGGTTTCCGAGATGGAGTTGAGGAAGACCGGCAAGGCTGCCTGCTGAATGCTCAGTGTTTCTTGACCAATATTCTTCATTTTGTGAAATGTACTGAGTGAATTGATCTCATGACATTGCTGAGGCAGCATGAACAATGATGAGGTTTAAATAATGAAACATTGATAATGTAAATTTTGAGATGCAGGAGGTTTCAAAAAACTTTATTTTAATCATCGTAGATGAAAAGCATACTCTTGATGTAAACCACTCCTGTGAACATTTATCTTAGACTTTGGGCAATAGGAAGTATTCCTTCAAATGAAAGGAGAGGTTTCACTTTTTATTTCTTTATTTTGCCATTAAAATGACAAACAGAATACTATGAAGCGTTTGTTACCACCTTTTATCCTCCGGGCTCTTTGATGTCCTAAAACGTATTAAGCTTGTTTATACTTATCAGAATCATAACTGTAATACATTTTTCTCCCCACAGCCTTGTTGACCACACACACTATATGCCAACAACCCAGAGTCAGAGCCATCCAACTTTCTGCTGGATGGTTGGCATTGGCCTGGTAAATCTGCCCTCCCACCCATCCCCAACTTAGGTGTTAATTTTTTTTTCCCCCACTCACTTTTTTTTTCACCAGCTGGTTTTAAGTAGAAAAAATAAGGCTAAGTAGAAGTATTTCAAGTAGAAAATAATGGGGGACGATTCCATAAGGCCAATATACCAATCTAAATCCTAAATCCAACTGTCCTAAAGAAATGCTAGATATTTTACCAAACCCCCAAAATAAAATGACCGTAGAGGAAGAGGTAGGTTTAAAATAACAGAATTTTTAAAAGACCCAAAAACCTGGAGAAAGGAAAATAAATTGTGGTTAGTGAGAAGAAATAATGGCTCTATTTATTAAGTAGGTTTAGATAACTTAAGTATTCATTACATGTATATGATATACAATATAAAATCAGTGTACTCCATCCTGCCACTTCTCTAAAGTACTCTGGAAAATAAGGATTTTCCAAAGTATCATTCAATGAATTGTAGTTTTCAGCCTTTAAGTATTTGTTTAATAGTATAAACAATATGATGATTGCAGTGGTAGCGTTAATGATGAGAATTGGTACTGGAACTCATTTATGAAATCCTCTGTCCACATTGGTGCCAGTTTAAGACCCAGATATAACAACAAGGTTTAAAGGGTTAACAAAAATCTCTTCAAAGGCTTCTCTTGTTGCAAATAAAACCAGGTTTAAGATTCTGTGTTCAAAAGTCAATTATTGGCGATTTCAGGGACCCCTCAAACATGGGATTTTCATTTAGCAGAGTGAACTTTACCTGCCAAAAGCCCGTAAAATGGCCTCTTTCTATCTGGTAAATGTTCCACAATGAAATTAGAACTGTTGGAAAATAATGGAAATCTATGGACATATGTATACTGTGACTGAAATGGGAAAATTTGTCAGTGATACCTGGTGTAAATTACTTAAAGACCAGTGTTAACTCTTCTAGACCAGTAAACTTGAGTTTCTATTATAGCTGATGTAATTTCTTATCTCCAGGTAGAAGTAATTCAAACCCTTTTAAAGAAATAAGAGCCCCCATGCTGCCAAACGGTGGTTCTTAAATATTTTTGGTGAGTATCATGACTCTTTGAAGCATCAAATGAAAACTGTACATATTCAACCCAGAAAAGAGATGGTGTGCAAAAAATTAGAAGCAACTTGTGCAGTTTAAAACAAAACAAACAAAAATGATTCCAAATAGTTTTTTGAAAGAGGGGTTCTACAGAGTCTCTTAATTAATTTAGCATTTCTGAAGAGGAAGATTTTTCTTTCTTTTTTTTTTTTTTAAAGATTTTATTTATTTATTTGATAGAGACAGCGAGAGGGAGAACACAAGCAGGGGGAGTGGGAGAGGGAGAAGCAGGCTTCCCGTGGAGCAGGGAGCCCGATGTGGGGCTTGATCCCAGGACCCTGGGATCATGACCTGAGCCGAAGGCAGACGCTTAACCGACTGAGCCACCCAGGCGCCCCGAGGAAGATCTTTCTTGAGTCCAACACACAGATTGAAATAATTTCCCATAGGTTTATCTACCAACTCTATTTGTATTACTGGCTTTTTCCCCTTTGAAGATTTAAATAAATTTCTCATAATTTTCTATTACTTTATGAATGAGCCACCAAGGAGACAGCTTAACTAGTAAAAAATGGTTTGCCTTTTCCAATGTGCCAAGAAAAGGAAAAATATAATTAACTGTATGTGCCCATCTGCACACCTATGTGTAATTCAGAGAAGGTGAACTGGCACATGCTTAAGTATGTAGACAAAGTAAGAACCTGAAGAGAATATATGAATTTTTTAATATATGAACTTGCCCCCATGTCCTTCTGGGGAAAAAAAAAAAAAAACCTCTTTTGATTCATGAAATTTTTTATTTTATCAAAAGTTCTTTATTGAAGTAAAATGATCTCCAAGGGCAGAAAGAACTTTCTAAGCCTCACAGAGGAGGAAACATTGTGAGGTAGGGGAGAAGGGGAAATGGATGGTCCTTGGCAAAATTAGCCTGTATAGAAATGATTATTCTTCCTAAAACAAGAAATAGGCTTTCAGTAGATGCTTCTAGAAACTAATCTGGTTTATATTTAGTTGCTCCATTTGTTCCTAAGCTCTGTGAGTGATTTCTTAAATGATTCTGTAATATTTTCTTTTCTAACCATATTGAGAGCAGTGTCAACTGAATGGTCTCCAAGGCACTGGTTTTTCATGGTGAGGATGGAGAGAAGTCCTTTCAGATTTAGGGGAACCACAGGATTGTCTGCACAGACAGCTGCTGGGGAAATCCTACCTAGCAATAGACCTCTACATCATTTCTCTTGATTCACAGCATAGGGAATTCCAGCTTACTTTGAAGCCTGTTCAAAATACTCTTGTCCATCTCATTTTCAGACCTGCCCTTGGTTAGCTTTGATTGACAGAAAGGCTTTGGAAGCCATTGCAATCTTATTTTAGGAAGGATTGAAATCTTATCTGAGTTCTTCAATCTGTTTAGAGACCAAAGGCTCTATGTCAAAAGACTTGTAGATACCTGTACTTGCAACTGGGGCTTCTAGGGCAGATTTACAACCCTTGGGTTATTTGAGGTTTCCAAGTTAAGGCCTTATGGAGAGAGGGGCATAGAGAGGCAGCTGTAATATAGACAATGCACCTATAAATTTTTCCTGGAAATAAGTGTATTCTCTAGATCTGTCATAGTTAATACAAAAACAGAGTAATACAAATGAAGACTTAAATTGATGAGGCACATGTGGAAATTGATAAAGGAAGTTTGATGCATCATAACATTGAAATTTATCCAAATTCAATATTGTTAAACATTCTTAAAGATCAGATGAATTATACATGAAGTATATGGATTATTTGTCCCTGGCAAACAATGGTGACATTTCTGTCTGTCACTTAGTATGACAAGGTTAACATGTTTTATTCAAAACTTTTAAACAGTAAAATGATTTGTATGCATTACTCTTTCTTTGGACTGTCAGGGAAGGCAGAAAGCAACACAGTTATTCTATGACATTGAGTCAGCATGTGCATAAAAAAATGACAGAATACGATTGCCTCCGACATCTGTAAGACTCGTACTTTGGTTTTCTAATCATCTGGTAGAAAAACCATAAAGATAATATTTTTATATTCCACCCTAAAAAGAGACATTCCTCTGTATACTGAAATATAATTATATATTAGGATTATATATATTATATATATATTATGATATAATGAATATAGAATATTGATGAATGGGAAAAGATCTCTGGAAATAGTATGCTGTGAGTTTTAAGGAAATTTGATGAAAGAATATTCTTTTTTTCAATAAATAACAAGGGTCAGATTTTTTTTCTTTTGTTGTTAAAATACTCTGAGGTGATGGGATGGGACGGTAATTAGAGACTTTTAAAATTTGTGCTCTCTGTGTTTATGGGATGAGCATATAGAAAGAAAGTAGAAAGCACTGGTCAACACATGGATAGTGATAGAGGACTTCCGTGATTTGTCTGTAGTTTCTGTTATAGTTGACACTAGAATGTAATGGAGATGATTTCTGATAGAGTGAATCTTGAAGGGGCAACTCCTAGGGCAGCCCTAAGATTGTCCCTGCACCCACCATTTGCTTCTCCATCCAGGACACCAGAGGAACACGCTCTTCACTGTTGCTATGCTCTTCCTCTCATAGAGGATCTAAATAGAAAGGAGTTTGGGGGTAGGTTAGAATAAGGCAGGACCTAGGGATCTTGGTGCAATATTCACACCCAGGGACAAACCATACCTGAGACTTTATTCAGTACTTACACTCACAGGTGGCTTTAGGAACCTCAAGGGTGTAGCAGCCATTCCACAAACAATGTTCCACTGACACTTTCAGAGAATAAATTATGAACTAGTGACTGGGAATAGAATGATGACTAAGACAAAGTCTCGCCTTTGTAGCCTTTACATTAGAGGAAGAAAGACACATTAGCAAGTAAGCACAATGGTGATACAGGCGCTATTGTGGCTTATTGCACAGGGTGAGTGGGTAGGGAAGAAGAGGGCTACCATCAGTGGGAAGGGGCCAGCAAACCACACCGTACTGTTTCCTGTTCCTCCACTCCATATATTGGGATGTTAAGCACAGAGAAGGATACGTTATTTCATTGCAGTCAGCAGTATATTTACTATAGCTTCAAAAACACTACAACTTCAAGTATCATGCATGCATTTTGTATTCCATACCTGCCCATGACCTGGAGAAAAGTAAGCCCTTTAGATTACGTATTAAGCTTTCCTGATCATTATAACCGCTAATGACTGTATCTGATGACAACCTGTCTCAGGCAAAAGACTGAAGTGTGCATTTTTTTTCCTGGAATTATTTAATAGAGATCTCTTTAAGAAAGGAAGAAAAAATTTTACTCTAGACTCCATTTTTGGAAATGTATACTAATTCTCACATTAAGTCTGAAACTCATTATTGATGTTAATATATATCATACCAGCTACAAGGTACGTAATTACTGGTTATACTGATAAATTGTTGCTTTTACATTTTAGTTATGCACAAAAACCATCCAACCTATTTCAATCCTTTATCTCCATTTTCCCCAAGACCCCGAGATATCTAGCATCAATCCAAATGGTTAGAAAGAATAAAAGAACTGTATAGTTCTCAGAGATATTTATCCTGACTCAATAAGCAAATTTATAGAGATCTTTGGAAGCAAATCATAATAGCCCAGCTGAAAGGGGACTTACAGGTGCCGCCAAACTTTGGGGATGCTATGCAGCCTTGCTGGGCTGTCATTTTAAGAAATGTTGTCTCCCTAGAGGAAAATGTTTCCAAAAATACTCTGACCTTTCCATTTTTTAGCATGAAAGTGAGGGGATCTAAGAGGAGCCATCTTCCAAGTAAATGTGGTGAGCCTTAGTTTGAAATATTCATCGTGTTTCTGTTGTGAATAGCCAAACCAGTGCTAAAATTCAGTTTGCTGGTCTATTCAGCTTATTCATTTCATGCAAATCCCAATGTGCATGAAATGAACAAAAGACTTCCTTTCTATTTGTATGCATTGTTAGTTTCCTATTCCATTTTTATTCCCAAACTTGTTTTTCTCTTTCAGTATTAGTACTTCATTCTTTATCAAATATTTGTAGCATCCGTAGGCATGACGAGGCACCAAAACGAATACCATTCCAGCACGATAGTCAGCATGACCCACAGGTTTCATTTTTCCTGCTTTTTTAGATGTACCATTAAAGGAGGCTTGGAGATTACTTAAGGCTACATCTGTGATGAGGGGAAAGATGATCTCAATTACCTGTGTCTGCTATGAGCATGGCTTGGGGGCTCATTGCCTTACTGACTCAGGGAATGGGAAGAGTGTGCACTTGGGAGTCAAACAGATATGGATTCTAATTCTTGTTCTGATACTTGCAAGCTCTAACCTGGAGCAAATCCCTCATTCTGAGAGCTTCCTTATATGTAAAAGGAGAATACTTGCCTTATAGTGTTGCTGCATGAATTACCAGAGCGTCAACATCTAGGACTTCCTCCATAAATGATCATGCTCAGTGCCTTTCCTGGCATCTACAATCTAGTATATATGCAAATGAGTAAAAACTTTAATAATAATGAAAGGCTAAAATAAATGTCCTATTAATGCAGGTACAACAAAGTGTTTTGGGGATTTCTTGAAGGATGTGTAAATTGTAGACTGTCTGATTTTTCTTTTTTCAATTTTTGTCTTCAATGTAATGGTTCCCATCATGGGAATTTTTAACTTAAATAAATTCAACTATAAGTACACAATGGGAAGAGAGAGAGAGAAAGAATGAGTTTGAGGGGTTTAAATAGCATAGTTGATTACACCTACCTTTCCACTCAAGGAGTACTTCTATCCTGATTCATCTGGGGAGCATCTCCCCACACTGCTTTTGCTCCTATTGTTTGAGAGACATGTGTTTTTTTATACTATATGGCCCCACATTCAAACTAACTCAAAAAAAACGTTGATTTGTGCCAATGCTGGAGAAAAAAATTGACTTTGTTAGACTTAGATATGGCATGTTTCTCTCCAATATGGTACCTTTCTAAGGCATTGTGAAGGGCATTTTTGATTATGCATGACTATTAACGTATTTGTGGTATAACATTTAACCTTAATATACTTCTTTGCTTTTATTCTTTGTAATTCCTTTCTCCTTTTACTTACCTTGACTACCTTGGTTTTTGTTTTTCTTTTTTTGCACATCATCTCTGCAGGTGAGTTTATCTGTTCTTTGCCTGGGTTATTTAATGGCTATTTTATTATTTTTCCAAACATATGACTGGGCTGTGTCTAAAATTCAGATCATTGTATGTAATGTCCCCAGTGGGTCTTGATGCTGAAGGCATTATTTCCGTAGGAATACCTGGTAAAGTTTTTGTGTTCCTAGAGTTCAGTGTGACAGTTTTGCAGGTTAGAACGAGCTCAGTGCTGTTTTTAATGTTACAGTAATTACTCTTTGCTGCCTGACCCTTGGCTTTCTTTATACTGCCAACACAAAGGATCTTTAGACTGTTAGTACAAGGATGCAAAGCTCTGATCCACAATAAAATGCAAAGAACATAGAGAAGATCCCTTTATCAGTTATTTACATCTCTGTGTGAATCAAGTGTGATAAGGGACAGAGGAAAAGGCCTAAGGGCTCTCATAGCAGGTTAGGAAGAAGCAGGCCCCTTTCACCAGGCCTGGGATGGTGAGCTTTCCTACTTCATACCTTGCCAGGTGCTGCTATTTACCACAATCAGACATTCACACTGCACTGCTGTCCCCATTTTTACATTTGTTCTTTCTTTTATTGTGTCCTATGTGATTTTGGTTTTCAGTTAACTTTCTTTTAGGGAACTTGTTTTACGCTCTTTCCCCATATATATTAATACTGAATATTCTTTATTAACAATAATGACACCAATGATTGAGTGTATGAAATGCATGAATTATAAGGATAGAAACTTTATAGACATCTCTAATTTTCACAATAATTCTGTAAGAAAAGTATTTTTCTTCTGTGTTAAAAATGAAAAAAAAAAAAACATGGAGAGAAAGTAACTTACCATATAATTTAGCAAATGGTGGAGCCAGATGAGTATCCATATGTTTGTATTGCTTTTGCTCCCTCCACTATCATATGCTGCCTTTGCTGGTACGCTAAATATGTTTATAAGTGTGTGTGTGTGCGCGCACGCGCTTGCACATGAATAGGGGGAGAGGGAGAGAGAGAGAGAACATGGTTATCAATCTTTCTGTGTATACATATATATTTTTTGAAGCCATGGCTGACTTCCAGATTTTTTTTGCAGTGCTTGCAAACCAATGTTGCTAGATCCTTCATTCCAAACTTGTACCCCCACACTCCAGTGACTTGAAATTTTACAAGTTGCAATTTACACAACTGATGGATTCTTCTCTGATATAGCACTTGCAAATGAAAGAAAACTTTATATCTTATTTATTTAAAAAAAAAAAAAAAGGATTTCCAGGGCTAGCAATTGCTTTACTTCTCACTGGCTGATCTTTGATGGCACTAACACTATTTTCTTTAACATTATTTGCTCTTTGCTATAAGGAGCAACACACCTTTCCTATTGTGTCCATTGAAGCAGTTTCTCATTTCTGAAATTTTAATGCCTTATAAGATGGAAAAAAGAGGGGAGGAAAGACCCTGTGGTGATTTAAGACGATGATTCTGGATGGAAGCGTCTTGCTACTTATGGGAACACCATATTTCATAGCGTATTTGCAGAAATGCCTCATGGCACAAACTCTTATTTCATGTCCTTGAAGGCCAATGGAGTAACAGAGTTTCTGTTTCAGTGCCTATCTGATCAATAATCCTATGACTTTTTGGAGTTGCCATTTATCTTGTGATACATTTTTACTGTGTTGATGTGCAATGACTAATACCTACATGTATATATTTTTTTGTCTCCTGCAACTGTAAAATATTTTAAAAATATTTCTATAGGTGCTTAAATTTATATAGAACATATTTTCCTTCATTTCATCGGTGATATACATAAATCAATTCCACTAGAAAAATATATTTGGAATTTACTATAACTTCTCCTGAGTTTAGTCTTTAACTCAACATGCAATAATAGGGCTCTAGCTGTGTAGCAGGCATTATGCTAGGCACAGTTTACAAAGTTGAATAAACATGGACCCTGCTTTTCCAGAGCTCACAGGATTTAGGCTTGAAATGGTAGTTAAGAGCACACTTTTTTGTCACCAATCTGCCTTGGTTTGTATCTTCTTCCCACTTGGTAGGTGCCAGACAAATTATTTTACTATGTCTCAATGATCTCATCTATAAAATGGGGATAATGATAAACGTTATTTCAATGTTTCTGTGATAATTAAATGAGTTAATACAGGTAAGGCATTTAGAATGGTGCCAGGCACATCTCAAAAAATTCTGGGTATTATTATTGATGTTATTATTATCACATGAGCCACAAACAGCTAGGTATTATAATACTCTACAATAAATATAAAGTAGAAATGTGTTCAAGGAGTACTAAACTCCTTCATAAGCTGCCAAGGAAGCTTTCCTAGGAGAGATAATCTTAAAGAAGTTATAGTGAAATCTTGAAAGATTTCTTGAAAATCTTAAAGAAGTTATAATATTTCAGTAGACATATAGGGAAAATCATCATACCCTAGGCAGCAGAAACAGCATTTAAAAAGTCAGGATGTCTTGAGAAAGTATGCCTCACTCAGCAAACTGTGGATGGGGCTATGTGTGTAATGCAGAGTAGAATGTAAGGAGAGTCACGAAGAGCCCTGCATGATATATTAGGAATTTAAGACTTAATCGTATTGGCATTGGAAGCCATGAGAGGATTTTTCAAAAGGGAGCTGATGTGATCAGATTTATATTTTAGAAATATTCCCTTAGCATCAATGTAGGGGATATATTAGAATGCTAGCTGGAGGAAGCTAAGACCTGAGGCTAAAAGGCTTTTGTGATCAGTCATAAGAGAGCTGATCAGATCCTTAAGGCTGTGGCTATGGAAATGGAAAAAAGGAAACACATTTGAGATATACTTAAGAGACTGTATTGACAATGATACAGGCTCATTTGGCTGGAAAGGGGAAATAGAGGAAGAGAGGGATCTAGAATGATGCTCAAGTTGATGTTTTGGGCTATTGGGTGGTTGACATTGCTATCAATAGAGATGAGGAATAGATTTGAGGGGCAGAACAGGGGGCAGTATAGTGGGTAAGGAGGAAACTGGGCAATTATCACCTACTCATGGGCTGGTGGAGAAAGACCACTGGAAAAAAAGACATATAAGAAATGTATAAGGAATAGGAGAGGAACCAAATGTTACAGAATCTAAGGAAGAAAAAAATGTCAAGAAAAATTTTGTTAAAATTAGGAAGTTATTGGTGATCTTAGTGAATATATTCTAAAGGTATGAGGAATAAATTGAAGGAAGTGACAAGATTATTGTCAAATAGCTTGGTTAGGAAGGCACATAGAAATGAGTTTTTTCCCCTGTTAGGAAAATGGTCTTGAGAACTTTTGTATGCTACAGGGAAAGAGTCACCAGAGAGAGAAGAGAGAGAGACAAAACAAACGGAGGAAGTAAAGAATTCCTTTGAGATAAAAATGGGTGTGGAACTGGAACATAAAATGAATAATTTTCACCTAGAGGAAGGAGTCCTGTTCATATATATATATATATATATATATATATATATATATATATATATATATATATATATATGGTGGCAAGAGTGAAGTGCATGGGATAGATTATGTGGATCTGGAATAGGAGTTTGGAGGGATTCATATATGATGATTTCTATTTGTAAGGTAGAAGGTGAGGTCATCTTCATGAGTAGTCTAAAGTTTGCTCTTTTTTTCCCCTTACAATTACTTTGTAACCAAGTAGTAAAAGAAATAGGTATTTTAAAGAATCTCCAGGTCTTGTGGGTTTCCTGGTATTTCCTAGATTTGTGTCTGTCTCTTTTCTAATGAAGCTTTATCAACTGAAGTGTTAACAGTAGGATAGTTTCCTCTGTTTCGACCCTATGCCTCTTCCATCTCTCCATTTTATTGAGGGGCAGCATAGATCTCTGTAAGGGCCAACCACTGTGTCATTATTTTGGTCAAGGTCACCTGTGTGCTCTTGGAACATATTAGTGGAGAGAAAAATGACCTTCAGTATTTGGGATCAGCAGTATCTCTAATATGGATTCTTTATTTAAAATCCTGGTAGGGCATGTCTTGTACTTGGAACTAAGCACTTTTCATATCTATTGCTTGCTAAAGGACTACTTAAGGAACATTTCTACTCAGAATCAGGTTTAAAAAAAATAGATAAATCCACTGAAGAGCAAAGATGTTAAGTACATCATTTCCTGGTGTTAGGTGGGTATGTGTTTCAAGTTGGCTTTTGATTACTACAAAGTTCAAGTTTTTAACCGTATGGTATTAACTCCCCCTGTCCAGTCCCAAGCTTTATGCTATATGACTCTAGTTCTGTCTTTTGCAGTAAAACAAAATAACTCTACCTTTTCTTCCCCAAGAACATCACTACAAGTAACTTGATAGTACTATAATTGTCATCTCTAAGTCCCTTAAGTTTTCCTCATAGGTAATGTTTTGCAAATCCTTTTAATGTACAAGTAGTCTCTGTGAATAAGCTTTCCTTCACAATTTATGAGGAAAGTGCTCATAAGATGGAAATTGCATTAGACTTGAACACAGAGAATGGGTTCTGTTTTAGCAAATTCCAGAATTTGAAATTGGAAAAAAAAAAAAAGACTTCTGAATCTTTATTTGTATATGAGAATGGTACCTTAACAATAAGAATTTTTTCTTTTTAAAGTTTGATCTATAGTTAACATACTATAAAGTTTACCCATTTCGAGTACACAATTCAGTGGTTTTTAGTATATTTTTAGTGTTTTCAAGAATCACTCTAATTCAAGAATATTTTCGTTACCCCAAAGAATAGTCATTAGCTGTCACTTTTCATTACCCCTATTGTCTCTGTCCCCACCCCCAGTATGAGGTAAACACTAAATCTCTCTTTCAATATAGATTTGCCTATTCTATAAATTTCATACCTTTTTTTTTTTTACTTAGCCCAATGTTCTCAAGGTTCATCCATGTTGTAACATGTATCAATACTTCATTTTTATAACCAAATATTCCATTGTATGACCATGCTACATTTTATTTATCCATTTTTCAGTTGATGGACATTTGGATTGTTTCCACTTTTTGACTATTATGAATAATTCTGCTATGAACATTTATGTACAAGTTTTTATGTGGACATATGTTTTCATTTCTCTTGAGTAGAATCCTAGAAGTAGAATTGCTTCTAATGGAAATTTTGCATTCATATGGTAACTCTGCTTAGCATTTTGAGAAACTGCCAGACTGTTTTCCAAAGTGGCTGTACTATTTTAAATTGCCACCAACAAGATTTTGATGATGACTAAAAGATTGAGTCAGAGGAATAGTCAGAGGAATAAGTAAATGCTAAAGTACTACCCATGGACTCTTTTATTATCCTGTTTTGTCTAACTCCTCCCAGAGAGCAAACAGTAAAGAAATATTTAGCATGCATTGAAAAAAAATCTCCAGATCACACTGTGGGTTTCTCTAGGTATTTGCTTGACTTAGTGTTTGACTTTGAGCTCAAATTTTGCTAGTAAGCCTCTAGCGAGGCCAAGAATGGATGTGAGTCTAATATATTCAACTTAACTGTTTAGTTAGCTATTTGGTTGTTTTCCCCATTATTATTACATTTCATTTAAAGGTTTTAGAAGATGAGTGGCAGAGCTCACAAAAGTTATCACAAAAGTAATCTTTAGAAACCAAAGTTGAGTTTTTTTTTTAAAGTAGATACCAAAATAGCTTTTTAGGAAGAGGGCACCTTATTAATCTCTTAAATTGTTGAAGTGAGCAAACGAAGACTTAAGACCTGAAGAGTAAAAGTTATAAACATGCTAAAGAATACATTAAAACAAAATAGAATGAGGAAAAATACATTGTTTTATAGGTTAAGTTTTATTATAAGTGAACATCATTTTTTATGAAAACTTTATTAAGATTTTATTTATTTGAGAGCGTGCACAAGCTGGGGAGGGGGGGGCATGTGGGTTGGTGGTAGAGAGGCAGAGGAAGAGGGAGAAGCAGATTCCCCACTGAGCAGGGGGCCCCTCTGCTGGATCCCAGAACCCCGAGATCATGACCTGAGTCAAAGGCAGGCACTTAACCAACTGAGCCACCCAGGTGCCCCTAAAACTCCATTTTTAAACCTCTTAATGTGTTCATTTTAAATTTTTGGTGGGACCTTTGAATTTCCCTCTGAAGAAATGAGGAAAAAAGTATTGGGTGTCCCATCCCCTCCCCCACCAGCCCAGTAAATTCCTGCTGCAAATTTTGTTGCCCCTGAATCTTGAAGTAAATGGCAAAAGAAACGGCATCAAGTGTTAATGTTGAGCAATGGCATGGACTGGGCCCGTAGGCCTGTCAGGTGGAGCACCCTATGTCTGGACAGTCTCCAGGTGTTGTGAGGAGAATGCGAGAGCTTGTTGCTGTGCTGGATCTTTGGGTTGGTGGGTGCAGGTGTGGCGTCCAGTCCTACCCAGATGGCAGGGGCTGCTAGGAAGGACGCCTTCAATTTGTTCAGGAAGTTGCCAGGGGCTGCGATGCCTTCTTCAGGCCTTTGCGCTTGTGGGTCTCTGCCACCACCTGGTGGGATGGCTGGTCTGTGGAAGGGGTTTCCAGGGGTAGGATTTGCTGGTGGTCCAACATGCACTGGGGGAAGGCCTTGCTGCATGTTTAGGACCTCAGGTTGGTAGTGAAGCCAAAGGACTTGTTGATTGACAGGTAGGCCTTCAGCACAAAGATGGGGGTGCTGGCACTTGGGATTCCTCCAAGACATGGCCCCATTCAGGACATGTTCCTTGGTAGAACACAGTACTGGATCTCCACAAGGTGGACGAGCTCCATGAGCCAGCGCATGGGTGTAGAGGCAGCGCCAGGCCATGGGGTTGACCTGGATGGTGTCCTGTGCACATCATGGATGGGGAAGTGCATGCCTCACTTACTCTTTATGTGCAGGGCCACCTCTGTGTGATGTTCCTGCAAAGTAAGTCCTCCATGGGCTCCACATAACAACCCATCCTAAGGATTGTTCTCTGGGTCAGCTTCAGGTACAGGTCCTCCTTCTTCCTGGGCATGCAGTTGGTGGTGTGTATCATGGTGATAATTTTGAAATCTATAGGGTTATCTAATCATTATGTTGTATAGCTGAACTAATGTTCTCACCTTGGGTGGTGAGTGCTCAGGAACATGAAAATGATTTCATAGATGCGTGGGTCAGACAGCAATTGTGGTCAGTCAACCCCAAAAATGACTGGAAAAATAAGTTATGGTCCTCCCAGTGATGGTGGGTGATTAGTACTACTTTACAGAGATAATATTAATTAAAATGCCAAAACAGAGGAATTCCAAGGAGTTCATGAAAACATGGCTCAAAGAAGGGACTAGTCTTCCATTGTCTTTCATTCCACATGAGACTGCATTCTTTGGGGACAAAAATCACACCATAGCCATTTGTTTCTGTAGTGATTATGTAGTGCCTTTTACTTAATATATGGTCCTTCATATTAAACAATCAAAACAAATTCTGCATCTGTTAGAAATTTATATTTCAACTCTGGTTAGCCATATGTATTTAGAGGGCAAGGAATTACTGTTTAATAAGTATTTATCTTTTCCATAAATATTTCTCGTTTAGTACCCAACCATAGAAGTGCTTTTTATTCTTTTTTATAGAATAATAAACTGAGATTCCAATCACTTGCATATCCAGTGTCTGGTACAGATAGTCGCTCATTAATTTCTGAACTATTAAACCAAAGAACAAAGAAGAATACACAGTCACTTTAATAATAAAAATTATCCCATTTTATTTATTTATTTTTAAATTTTTTTATTGTTCTGTTAATCCCCATACATTCCATCATTAGTTTTAGGTGTAGTGTTCCAGGATTCATTGTTTGTGCATAACACCCAGCGCTCCATGCAGAACGTGCCCTCCTCAATACCCATCACCAGGCTAACCCATCTTCCCACCCCCCTCCCCTCTAGAACCCTCAGTTTGTTTTTCAGAGTCCATCATCTCTCATGGTTCGTCTACCCCTCCGATTTCCCCCCCTTCATTCTTCCCCTCCTGCTACATTCTTCTTCTTCTTTTTTTTTTCTTTCTTAACATATATTGCATTATTTGTTTCAGAGGTACAGATCTGAGATTCAACAGTCCTCTGCAATTCACAGCACTTAGCAGAGCACATACCCTCCCCAGTGTCTATCACCCAGTCACCCCATCCCTCCCACCCCACCCCCACTCCAGCAACCCTCAGTTTGTTTCCTGAGATCAAGAATTCCTCATCAGTGAAGTCATATGATACATGTCTTTCTCTGTTTGACTTATTTCGCTCAGCATAATACCCTCCAGTTCCATCCACGTCATTGCAAATGGCAAGATCTCATTCCTTTTGATGGCTGCATAATATTCCATTGCATATATACCACTTCTTCTTTATCCATTCACCTGTTGATGGACATCTGGCTCTTTCCAAAGTTTGGCTATTGTGGACATTGCTGCACATACCATGTGGACAAGGGTGCACATACCCTTTCGGATCCCTACTTTTGTATCTTTGGGTTAAATACCCAGTAGTGCAATTGCTGGATCATATGGTAGCTCTATTTTCAACTTTTTGAGGAACCTCTATACTGTTTTCCAGAGTGGCTGCACCAGCTTGCATTCCCACCAACAGTGGAGGAGGGTTCCCCTTTCTCCGCATCCCCGCCAACATCTGTCGTTTCCTGACTTGTTAATTTTAGCCATTCTGACTGGTGTGAGGTGGTATCTCATTGAGGTTTTGATTTGGATTTCCCTGATGCCGAGCGATATTGAGCACTTTTTTATGTGTCTGTTGGCCATTTGGATGTCTTCTTTGGAAAAATGTCTGTTCATGTCTTCTGCCCATTTCTTGATTGGATTCTTTGTTTTTGGGTGTTGAGTTTGATGAGTTCTTTATAGATTTTGGATACTAGCCCTTTATCTGATATGTCCTTTGCAAATATCTTCTCCCATGCTGTCAGTTGTCTTTTGGTTTTGTTGACTGTTTCCTTTGCTGTGCAAAAGCTTTTTATCTTGATGAAGTCTCAATAGTTTATTTTTGCCCTTGCTTCCCTTGCCTTTGGCGATGTTTCTAGGAAGAAGTTGCTGCGGCTGAGGTCGAAGAGGTTGCTACCTGTGTTCTCCTTTAGGATTTGGATGGACTCCTGTCTCACATTGAGGTCTTTCAACCATTTGGAGTCTATTTTTGTGTGTGGTGTAAGGAAATGGTCCAGTTTCATTCTTCTGCATGTGGCTGTGCAATTTTCCCAACACCATTTGTTGAAGAGATGGTCTTTGTTCCATTGGACATTCTTTCCTGCTTTGTCAGAGATTACTTGACCATAGAGTTGAGGGTCCATTTCTGGGCTCTCTATTCTGTTCCATTGATCTATGTGATCTATGGTACTGGCACAAAAACAGTGAAAGACTGTTTTTGTGCCAGTACCATGCTGTCTTGATGATGACAGCTTTGTAATAGAGCTGGAAGTCCGGAATTGTGATGCCGCCGGCTTTGCTTTTCTTTTTGAACATTCCTCTGGCTATGCGGGGTCTTTTCTGGTTCCACACAAATTTTAGGATGATTTGTTCCATTTCTTTGAAAAAAGTGGATGGTATTTTGATGGGGATTGCATTGAATGTGTAGATTGCTCTAGGTAGCATGGACATCTTCACAATATTTGTTCTTCCAATCCATGAGCATGGAACGTTTTTCCATTTCTTTGTGTCTTCCTCCATTTCTTTCATGAGTATTTTATAGTTTTCTGAGTACAGATCCTTTGCCTCTTTGGTTAGATTTATTCCTAGGTACCTTACGGTTTTGGGTGCAATTGTAAATGGGATCAATTCCTTAATTTCTCTTTCTTCTGTCTTATTGTTGGTGTATAGGAATGCCACTGACTTCTGTGCATTGATTTTATATCCTGCCACTTTACTGAATTCCTGTATGAGTTCTAGCAGTTTTGGGGTGGAGTCTTTGGGGTTTTCCACATAAAGTATCATATCATCTGCAAAGAGTGAGAGTTTGACTTCTTCTTTGCCGATTTGGATGCCTTTTATTTCTTTTTGTTGTCTGATTGCTGTGGCTAGGACTTCCAATACCATGTTGAATAGCAGTGGTGATAGTGGACATCCCTGCCGCGTTCCTGACCTTAGGGGGAAAGCTCTCAGTTTTTCCCCATTGAGAATGATATTCGCTGTAGGTTTTTCATAGATGGCTTTTATGATATTGAGGTATGTACCCTCTATGCCTATACTCTGAAGAGTTTTGATCAAGAAAGGATGCTGTACTTTGTCAAAAGCTTTTTCTGCATCTATTGAGAGGATCATATGATTCTTGTTCTTTGTTTTGTTAATGTATTGTATCACATTGATTGATTTGCGGATGTTGAACCAACCTTGCAGCCCAGGGATAAATCCCACTTGGTCGTGGTGAATAATCCTTTTAATGTACTGTTGGATCCTATTGGCTAGTATTTCGGTGAGAATTTTTGCATCCATGTTCATCAGGGATATTGGTCTGTAATTCTCCTTTTTGATGGGGTCTTTGTCTGGTTTTGGGATCAAGGTAATGCTGGCCTCATAAAATGAGTTTGGAAGTTTTCCTTCCGTTTCTATTTTTGGAACAGTTTCAGAAGAATAGGTATTAATTCTTCTTGAAATGTTTGGTAGAATTCCCCTGGGAAGCCATCTGGCCCTGGGCTTTTGTGTTTTGGGAGATTTTTGATGACTGCTTCAATTTCCTTAGTGGTTCTAGGTCTGTTCAGGTTTTCTATTTCTTCTTGGTTCAGTTTTGGTAGTTGATACATCTCTAGGAATGCATCCATTTCTTCCAGGTTATCTGATTTGCTGGCGTAGAGTTGCTCATAATATGTTCTTATAATTGTTTGTATTTCTTTGGTGTGAGTTGTGATCTCTCCTCTTTCATTCATGATTTTGTTGATTTGGATCATTTCTCTTTTCTTTTTGATAAGTCTGGCCAGGGGTTTATCAATCTTGTTAATTCTTTCAAAGAACCAGCTCCTAGTTTCGTTGATCTGTTCTACTGTTCTTTTAGTTTCTATTTCATTGATTTCTGCTCTGATCTTGATTATTTCTCTTCTCCTGCTGGGTTTAGGCTTTATTTGCTGTTTTTTCTCGAGCTCCTTTAGGTATAGGGTTAGGTTGTGTACTTGAGACCTTTCTTGTTTCTTGAGAAAGGCTTGTATTGCTATATACTTTCCTCTTAGGACTGCCTTTGCTGCATCCCAAAGATTTTGAATAGTTGTGTTTTCATTTTCATTGGTTTCTATGAATTTTTTAAATTCTTCTTTAATTTCCTGGTTGACCCATTCATTCTTCAGTAGGATGCTATTTAGCCTCCATGTATTTGAGTTCTTTCCAACTTTCCTCTTGTGATTGAGTTCTAGTTTCAAAGCATTGTGGTCTGAAAATAGGCAGGGAATGATCCCAATCTTTTGGTACTGGTTGAGACCTGATTTATGACCTAGAATGTGATCCATTCTGGAGAATGTTCCATGGGCACTAGAGAAGAATGTGTATTCCGTTGCTTTGGGATGGAACGTTCTGAATATGTCTGTGAAGTCCATTTGATTCAGTGTGTCATTTAAAGTCTTTATTTCCTTGTTGATCTTTTGCTTAGACGATCTGTCCATTTCAGTGAGGGGGGTGTTAAAGTCCCCCACTATTATTGTTGATGTGTTTCTTTGCTTTTGTTATTAATTGCCTTATATAGTTGGCTGCTCCCATGTTAGGGGCATAGATATTTACAATTGTTAGATCTTCTTGTTGGATAGACCCTTTAAGTAGGATATAGTGTCCTTCCTCATCTCTTATTACAGTCTTTGGTTTAAAATCTAATTTGTCTGATATAAGGATTGCCACCCCAGCTTTCTTTTGGTGTCCATTAGCATGGTAAATGGTTTTCCACCCTCTCACTTTCAACCTGGGGTGTCTTTGGTTCTAAAATGAGTCTCTTGCAGACAGCATATCGATGGGTCTTGTTTTATAATCCAATCTGATAGCCTGTGTCTTTTGATTGGGGCATTTAGCCCATTTACATTCATGGTAACTATTGAAAGATAGGAATTTAGTGCCATTGTATTGTCTGTAAGGTGACTGTTACTGTATATTGTCTGTGTTCCTTTCTGGTCTATGTTGCTTTTAGGCTCTCTCTTTGCTTAGAGGACCCCTTTCAAGATTTCCTGTAGGGCTGGTTTTGTGTTTGCAAATTTCTTTAGTTTTTGTCCTGGAAGCTTTTTCTCTCTCCTTCAATTGTCAATGACAGCTTAGCTGGATATAGTATTCTTGGCTGCATATTTTTCTCATTTAGTGCTCTGAATATATCCTGCCAGTCCTTTCTGGCCTGCCAGGTCTCTGTGGATAGGTCTATTGCCAATCTAATGTTTCTACCATTGTAGGTTACAGGTCTCTTCTCACGAGCTGCCTTCAGGATTTTCTCTTTGTCTCTGAGACTTGTAAGTTTTACTATTAGATGTCGGGGTGTTGACCTATTTTTATTGATTTTGAGAGGGGTTCTCTGTACTTCCTGGATTTTCATGCCTGTTTCTTTCCCCAAATTAGGGAAGTTCTCTGCTATAATTTGCTCCATTATACCTTCTGCCCCTCTCTCTCTTTCTTCTTCTTCTGGGATCCCAATTATTCTAATGTTGTTTCGTCTTATGGTATCGCTTATCTCTCGAATTCTGCCCTCGTGATCCAGTAGTTGTTTATCTCTCTTTTTCTCAGCTGCTTTATTTTTCATCATTTGGTCTTCTATATCACTGATTCTCTCTTCTGCCTCATTTATCCTAGCAGTTAGCATCCCCATATTTGATTGCACCTCATTAATAGCCTTTTTGATTTCTACTTGGTTAGATTTTAGTTCTTTTACTTCTCCAGAAAGGGTTTCTCTAATAACTTCCATGCTTTTCTCAAGCCCAGCTAGTATCTTTAAAGTGATGATTCTGAACTCTAGATCTGACATCATACTAATGTCCATATTGAGTAGGTCCCTGGCAGTCGGTACTACCTCTTGTTCTTTTTGTTGAGGGGATTTTTTCCGTCTTGTTATTTTGTGCAGAGGAGAATAGATGAATGAGAGAACAAAATGCTAGCAGGTAACAACGTCCCCAGAAAATATACTCTAAACAAATCAGAAAAGACCTGAACCAGTGGGAAAAGAAAGAGAAAGAGAGAAAAAGAAAAAGAAAAAGATAAAGATAAAAACAAAAACAGAACAAAACAAAACAAAAACAGAATGTGATCAAATATGATCAGGCTGTTATATAGATCAGTCCCACACACTAGATTTTGGGTGTATTTTGGTCTGTTAAAAGAAAGTGACTCCCAAAATTTTAAAGAAAGAAAAACTTATATATGTACAAAAAGAAGGGTTGATATGATGAAGGTATGGAATATGACTGTAAAGATGGAAATTATAAAAAATTTTATAAAAGGAATTGCTATGTTGTTTGAAAAAAGGATTTAAAAAAAAAAAGAAAGGGAGAGAATGTAATCAGGCAGGGGAGTAGGAAAAAACCATACAGTAGAGATTTAGAGTATATTTTGATCTGTTAGAATAAACTATCTCAAAATTTTAAAGAGAGAACAACTTATATATATATATGCCAAAAATACAGGTAACTACTATGAAGGGATAGAATATGACTCTAAAAATGAAAAATAAAAATGTTTTTTAAAAAAGGGATTGATAAGATGTTGGTTGAAAAAGGGAAAAAGAAAAATTCAAAAAAAAAACCAGTTAATAAAAATAATTAAATTTGAAAGACTAAAGAATCATGGTAAAAAAGGCCATGAATTCTATGTGCAGTATTCCCCTAGCGCTGGAGTTCTGCTGTTCTCATTGATCGGTAAACTTGGTCTTGGCTGGCTGTTCTCACTGATCTTCTGGGGGAGGGGCCTGTTGCCGTGGTTCCCAAATGTCTTTGCTGGAGGCAGAATTGCCCCGCCCTTGCCCAGTCCGGGCTAAGGAATCTGCTCGGGTTTGCTCTCGGGAGCTTTTGTTCCCTGCAAGCTTTCCATACTGCTTTGGAGGCGGAGAGTGAAAATGGCGGCCTCCCAATCTCCGCCCCGGAGGACCCGAGAACTTGGGGCCCCGCTCCTCAGTGCACCCCCACAGAAAAGCAGTCAGTTGCTCCCGTCTCCCCGGTCTCCGGCTGCACTCCGTGCTCACCTGGCCTGTGACCGTGCGTTTCTATCTCTGGCACCCGACCCCGGATGGAGTCTCTAAACCCAGCAGATCCCTGCGGTGCACTCCCGCACCACTCCTCCCGGGGGAAAAAGGTGAGTCTCCCCAGGTCTGCCACTTGTTGGGTCCCTGCTGGAGGAGCAGTGGCCCAACTGTGCCGCGGATCACGGTTTCTGGCAACCCCGAGCTGAGAGCCCGCGCCTGGGCTCCACCTCTGCAGCCGATTTCCCTTCTCCGATACCTGGGAGCTCTGCCACACTCAGGCACTCCCGGTCTTTCTGTGACCCCGAGGGTCCTGGACCACACTGTCCCGTGAGGGTTCCACCCGCCGCTTAGCCACCAGAGTGACGTCCCTCAGCGGAGCAGACTTCTAAAAGTTCCGATTTTGTGCTCCGCTGCTCTATCACTTGCCAGAAGCGGCTGACGGAGGCCCTTCCCCCGCTGTCTATCCTCCCAAATATAGCTTCTGATTCACTTCTCCGCACCTCCTACCTTCCAGAAAGTGGTTGCTTTTCTGTTCAGAGAGTTGTTGCTATTCTTTTCTTGGATCTCCTGTTGAGTTTGTAGGTGTTCAGAATGGTTTGATCCCTATCCAGCTGAATTCCTGAGAGGAGATGAAATCCAGGTCTCCTACTCCTCCGCCATCTTGCTCCACCCCCCAAAATTATCCCATTTTAATATTTTGTCTAGTAGGGAGCCTCTCTGGGACAAATTTCAATTATCCAAAATAGAAATATATATATTTTTGAATCAGTTGACTATATAAAAAAGCAGTTGACCAGCTAGAATTAGAGTTTTTCTTAGGTTATTAGGATAAGGAGTTTTTGAGATTAAATATGGAAAGTGTGGTTTTCTGTAAATGGTGATTTGAGATACTTAATTGGGGGTGCATGGCAGAATCATCTAGGAGGTTTTGTTTTTGTTTTACCACCAAATACATATTGCAGGGCTTTAGCACAAACAAGTTAAAATAAGATCTTCAGTGGTGTTCTCAGATCTGTTTGGGACACAAATCAATGAAATAGAAACCCTTTCTATTTACATTCATGTTAAATATATCTGGTAAATCTCTCGTATGAATTCACTTGACCATAACTTCTAGCTTTACTGAGTTTAGTGTGTTCTTACCTTTATGGTTATAATTCTCCCTGTTCACTGTCTAGATGATACTAAGAAAAAATTCAGATTTTAATAAGTATGATATGTGGGTTTAAGGATGTCTAATCAAAGACGAAGGCTAATGAGATGCACAAACCACTGAATTCCATAAACCGAATGGGTGTGGACTTGGAGAAAGATGGTAAGGACATCACAAATACATTTTAATTTGCTGATTAGTGAGGAAGAACAAAAAAATGTTCCACATCATGGAAAAAATTTCTGAATAAACTTGAATGACCTAACATACAGTTTTCTTCTTTGTTCTTCATCAAACAGGAGAAGAAAAATCAAAATGTAGGGTAGGTGAGGACCTAGTAAATGAGCACAAAGCTTCTCTAAATAAAATGGGGGAGACAGTATGTATTTTGGATGACAGAGATGAAAAAAAGTAATGTAAGTAGAACACCCTAAATGAAACATGAACATTTGTGTGTATAAATTGTAATCTAGCACCAGAGTTCAGGGTCAACTACCTAACCAAAGGCTGGGTAAAACCTAGTATAGTAGGAATTCATATTAAAAAGCAAACACCCTACAGTTTACTGAAAGATGAATAAAAATTTACAGTGTGCATGGTCGTTTTCTGGCCTATGATAGGACTATAGTAGCCAGAATAGAGTAATACGTCCATTGTCTCAGTTTTATTGATATTTGTATTTGTTTTAATTCTATTGCTGTACTATTGTAGCAATGCTCAGAGCAACTCCTGGTCAGAGGTGTGTGTCCTAGTCCCAGAAGTTCCCCTTTTCAAGCTCCTGAGATATTAGTACCAGCAAACCCATCGACTGTTCCTCAGAGGTCTGAGTCCTAGCTTTGTAAGACCCTCCCACAAGCATCTAAATTCTAGTAATTCTGTCCTCTTCTTTTGTTCCCCCAGTCATAGGGTAGTAGCTACAGTTACTCCTCGGGATACCTTCCTGTTCCCTTTTGCCTTTTCAGTTTTCTGATACCTGGGTGATAGGTTTTTTAATTAAATTAATCAAAATAACTTATGTAGTTTCTATCTTCTGACTGTGCCCTGATGATTACAGCCAGGGTTGAGTAGATTATGGAATAAGGGTGATTAGTCTTTTCAAATATTAAAGGCTTGCATGTGAAAGAAAATAGATCAGATATTCCTCACAGAGTTGGTTTCTTTACATTTCCTTCTGGGAGATTATCTGCCCCTATGCTCTACCACTGTGATGAGTCCTGTTCCAGGTAGAGCACATGACCTAGTTCTGTGGCCACAGTTAACTGGCCCAGGGTGGGCACTTTACTTAGCAGATTCTAGGCTGATCAATTTGCCTATGACAAGGATTGGCATAAAGTGCTCTGCCCAAAGATAGATGAACTGAACCAAATAGATTCTTTCTTTTATGATTTTGAACCAAGAGTCTCAGTTCAAAGCTGGACCCGAAGAAGCATGTGATGCAGTCAATCGATTAATAGCACAGCATTAGTGGTTCATGAATTCCTGCCATGGAGTTTTTCAGAGACATTTGACCTATGAATCATTCTCTTCTACCCTCAGCAAAAGCATTTCCATAATTAAGACTGGGTTTACTTTGTGAGATGGATAGATCTCTATCATTTGAATGTTCAAGCAGAGAATGGGTACCTATTGGGTTTGTTTTTGAGATTTCCATGAAAGCTTTTCATGTTAGAATATAAGATATGCATGTATTTCTGGGCTCTTCTCTAGACCCATTGAATAAGAATATTCTAAAAATGGAGTCAAGTTATATATACTAAAAATAGCAATAACAAGAACAACTCCCTCCATGTTATGCTGAAATAGTTGGTCTGTAGATCAGTCAGATATGGAAAAAAAAAAAAAAAGGACCATATTATTTGGGCTATCTGTTGTTGAATAATAAACTGCCAGCACTCCATTTTTATTATATCTCATGATTTTGTGGGTCAGGAATTCAATTGCCCAGGTTTCTGCTGGGCAATTCTGCACTATCTTGTATTAATTAGGGCCACATGGTGATATTTACCTGGAAGCTAGTTTCATCTGGAGTATATAGGATGGCTTCAGTCATATACCTGACATCTCAGGGAGAGCTGAAACTTTTTTTTTTTTTTTTTTTTACTCCATATAGTTTCAGGACTTCTTGTAGTCTTTCCAGCAAGGCAGTTGAATATCTTACGTGGTGACTCAACATCATGTGGTGGCTTGGGGCTCTCAGGCAAGCAAAAACTGGCAGTCTTCTTAAATAGCAGGCCTAGATCTGACAAATACCCCTTCTACAGTTCTCTTTTGGTTAAAGCAGGCACAAGTCAGCCCAGATTTGAGGGAGGGAAATTAATTTCTCCCAATCGGAGAAGAGTTAAAGAATTTGTGCCCATCTTTAATCTGTCATGAAGATCTCTTAATTTATTGTAAACTATCTCTTTAAATCCTGAAGAGAGGGCATTCGAGAAGGACAATTCTGATGTACGGGAGCTGTGTGAGAAGATCCATCAGACAAGGCATGGCTAGGAACGGGGATGTCTGCCTTGTCCTCTATTAGAGAAAGAAGTAAATAATGATGAAGAGCATATAAAAAGAAGGAGATTCATTAAAGATAATCTTACCCTAAGCAGAGTTTTCTTTGAGGCTGTTTTCTAATTAGAGTAGTCTATTGGAATAGGATGGAAAAAATTTGAGTCTATAGGCTACTTTTGGATTGGAAGTAGGTAATATTTGCTGAATTCTTACTGAAAGTATGCCAGTAAATGTTATCAATCACCACTAATAGTGATAGTAACTATTACATTAATGAATTCAATTTGTCATTCTTTCAAGTTAATATGAATATATGCATTCTTTCCACTGAAACAGGTTTTGTCTTTTAACTGAAAAGGAAAGAGAGGAGAAATGTTTAATTAGAATTCCTTTAGATTTTAAAAAGATATCATAAAACATAATAAATAGGGTCACTGTTAGAATTTTTCCTGGAAAGCTAGACTGATATCATTTCTCCTGTTGTAATTTAAGTTTTCTGAATTGCCTTTCTTAACGTTATAGCAACTTATTTTGAAATAAAACATGTTGTGATAAACTTGTTTTCCTACTTTATTAAATTGTTTCATAAATCGCATTTGTGAGCTGTGACTGCTGTTGATGTTATTTACACTTGAGAACAGATTAAACATGTTTCTGTTTATATTAATTATGAAACTGAGGCACTTGGGATTACTATTGAGTTTCGTTTTTCTTTATTTATTTAATTTTTCCTCTTGGTAGGGGTTGGTTATTACTTTGCTCCAAACTGCTGAGTGACTCAGAAATGAAATTGACAAAACTATTCAATATCAAATATGTTGATTTAAATTAACAGCACAAAAGAGTTTCAATGAAAATGCAATGTCATTTAATAAATTAACATGTGGGACAAGCTAATGCTAAAGGGTGGTTTAACAAAGGTACTTAAAGTTTTGTTTTGTTGAGCAAAGCCTAGGGAACTAAAGTGATTCTACTGTTACTCTCCCAAGACAATAAAACAAAAATTCCAAGAGCAAAGGGTTATGTCCTAACTGCCCCCTTACCAACCTCCTCAGGTAAAACAAAAACAAAACAAACAAAAACAACACAAACTCTCCAAAACATTGTTTTTGGTAACTATTCTGTTGGTGATTTGACAGATTGGAAAAGTAATGATCTTATGGGAAAGTCCTATATTTCCTCTATGGAAAATAATTACTATGGACACCTTTTACGTATCAGTTTAAATCGTCTGGCCATACTTTCTGTTTCAGCCACTGCTGTAGCAACGAGTTCTTCACAGGCTTCTAGCATCTTCGTGCAGATAAACCTGATAGCAGCTTGCCACTTCATCTCAGAGCCTCAGGCCCCAACTGAGTGCCTCTAACTTCCTGCTCCTGACCTTCTGTCCTAGGATATCATAGGAGACCTATGGTAATTCCTTTGTACTCATGCATGTACAACCTAGAAGTGCAGGGGTGCAAAGCAGATGGATAAATGCCTTCCTCTGTCTTCCAGTGGGCAGACGGTTCCTAGACACATTTCTTAAGCTTCTCAGATTACTGAGGGATGGAGTAACCAGTTTCCCATAGTAGCAAACAACTATCTCCTGGTATTAGCACACTTTTACTTCACTGTTTCATTCCTATTACCTTTGGTCATATTGCCAAATAAATTGTTCATACATAAACTTTTGTGTCTTAAATCTGCTTTTTTTGGGGGGCGGGGAGACCAGAACTAAAATGGGCCCTTTCAAACTTGTTTCCTCCTTTTAAATTATCAGTAATTTGTTGGAATTTATTAGGGCATATTTTCTCAAAATTGAAACCAGGAATATCCCAGGATATGAGACTGTTCAACACACTGTACCATCCGTTTTTATCTTGTTTCAGTTTTCTCTGTTGGTACATCTCTGACCTTTGTTCCATTGGCAAATCGACAAGAACTTTTGGACACTGTCTGCTTATGAAGTTAAATTTTGGAGAAAGATATTTTGAATTTCAGATGTCTGGAAATTTTCATGAAAATTTTAATTTCATCCTGAACAATAGAATGACATCAAGTCTGATAAAAATCATACCTAATGTTTTCTCCTCTGTGAAATCCTAAGTATTATATAGAGGGGAAATAAACTTTGAGCCAGAGTTTAAGTTGGAGACGATCCAGTTGCCAGCTTTGCAAATCATCACAAATTCCTTCTTAGACCCAACCTTTATTTGTTGAGATTAGATCTCTTATAATTTCAGTTTTTCTCAAGTGTTACATAGAAGGTAACATTCTAAGATTGAAAATAGTTTTGAGTATATAACTGGAAGGAATGTACATATAGTTCACTGCAATAAAGCTTTTTAGGATCCTAGGCTATATGTCAAAATTATATAGTCTCATGAAGACAGTATCACCCTTGTGAAATCTGGATAGTATAGTATTTTATTTACTCATATTTGCAATATGTTGAAAAATACATTTTAGGGGACTTGAAAGGTAGCTTAAGATAACTATGTTTTCTAATTTTATTAATGATATAAAAGAATTTGGAAGTTTAGGGCTAAAAACCAACATTTCAATTACCTAGAACATCTCCGTTTATTGGTTAGACAGATTTCTGGCTGTTTTTAGAAACTTAGGATGTTACAGAATCCAGAAAAAAAAACATAGTTGATAGTTTACATTTGAAAATAAGTATCAAAATTATTGGACATCAACTGTTTCAGGAACTAGATATTGAGAGAAGTGCTTTAGATGTATTTGTCTCATTTAATCTTCAAAATAGTCTTATGAGATCAGTGTTGTTACTAGTCTTTTAAAGATAAAAGAACTGGAGCTTTAAGGAAGTTAATAATTTTGATTGAACTTACCCAGCTATTAAGTTGCAGAATGGCAATATCCATTTCTTTTCCACTTCCGATTCTGGTGCTCTGAATGGTCACTTCCCCAGAGAAGACCTAAACCCGATGGCTACTCCACAGATAAACTGATTGTTTGGTTTGCTGGCCAAATGGAAATCAGATTTACTTGAAACAAAAGCCAAGGACTATAAGAGAAAATTCAGAGAATGAATAGGAATTATAGGATCTAGAGTTCAAAGAGAACTATAGAAAGAAGGAAAGTGGAAGATAAGTATCTGGTCAATAATAAAAATGATAAGAGTGATCATGGCCATACTGATCAGAAGATGAAAGTCAAATCTGTAACAGGAATAGTTCTACTGAGCAGTAGCAAATGGATCTATTAAACTAACTTACTGGTTATCAGAGTACAAATTGGTAATGGATTTTAAGTTCCATAACCTGCCCTCTGTTTAAGAAAGCAAAGAATAATATAGTAGGTATTAGGCATATACCAATGGCTGATATCATTAAAATAGAAAACTTTTATGTAAAAAGTTATCTTTCAGATATCTGGAAACCTGTATCACAAAAAATAGCCCTTTTCTTTCAGTGATTCTGCTCTTTGGATTTCACGATTATTTAAGGTTCTCGACATAGAAAAGATCAGGAAAACTTTGATAAGTATCACACTTCAAGACATTGTGTATTTCCTATTTATTACCATCCAGTTCTAAAATGAATAGGACTCCGAGAGGTAATTTCACTTTCTATTTAAAAAAAAATTCTTTCAATGGAAAACTTTATATTTAAACCACAGTAAATGTTGCCTACTACTGAAAATTTTATTTTTATTCAGGAAATGGATCAAGAGTTTTCAGATGGTTATTTCAAGGGAAAGAATCGTAATTGGTTTAGGCAAGAACATTTTATACAATTTTATTATTTCCTTTCATATTTTATCACCAAGCCTATTCCCCATGCCTTCTTTCTATATATCTTCTCATTTATTTACTGTATATTCTTTTAGTTTTCTATTCCATATATGTATATCTGTAAAATATGGATAAAACTGTTGTATTTATTCTTCATAATAGTGATGTACTCTGAACTTCATTCTCTCAAAATGATGTTCCTAAAATTTTAGTTACTGTATGTAGATCTAGTTCATTCTTTTTCCTTTTCTTTTATGGATATAGCATGTATTATTAATATCCTCATATCCTTCCTCCTTGTGCATCTCTGTGTTTCTCTGGTAGATAACCCAAAGCCTGGATTGCTATGTAATAGGTTACATGTATACTCTATTTTACTAAGTATGAATAGGTTATACTCCAAGATAATGGCACACATTTGCACCCCACTGACAAGATTTCACAAATATTCACTAACCTACTATTTGATATGCTATTTTTACCTATTACATTGCCTTAATTTACATTTGTCTTATTGAGATTGATATAATTATTGTTAGCCACAAATCACCTCTTCACCTGCCAGTACTTCTATTTCCTTGACTACCTCCTTAGCATCTCCTTCAATCGTAAATATTGGTGTGTCAGAAGGCTCAATATTTGAACATCTCTTCTTAATCTACAATTACTCTCTTGATTTTTTAAAATCCTCAGTTTGGATGAGATTACCATCTATGTCCTATTACTTCCAAATATATATCTTCAGGCAGGACTCCAATGAATATCTCTAGTGTTACACATCCAAAAGTGAAATTTGATCATGTTTTCCTATCATTACCTATAAAAAAATCCCTCTTGGCCTGAAAGTTATGTATGATATTCAAAGACCCATATTAGGTATTTTTCTCTGTCAGTATAGTCTGACCCAAAGGAAGTCTTTGGTCCTGTGTTGATATTGTAAGGAGCTTTAGGATTGTAATGTCATTCCTTATTTAGTTACAGTGTAAGTTGTTTTTTTCAATATAATATTTTCCATTCATTTTTCTTGCAGGAATCTCTTCTAAAGAATCTTTCAAAGATGATACTTGTATGATAAAACTTCTGAGAATTTTTCTACTGAAACTTTATTTTATCAATAAATTATACAAGGGGAATGGTAGGAAAGTAGACTCTTCCTTTGTGCCCAGGAGGTCAGAAAAAGTTTGGTACAAACAGAATCCTCTCTGCCACAGGACACTATCAAATTGAAGCCTAATATAAAGACTTTTAGTTTTGGAAAGAGTTTTGCTTATAATTTTATCAGCTATTTTATCCCCTGCCTGTACTATTTATTTTCTCTTTTGGCTTTCCAACTCAGTGGATTTTGACATTGCTATTTCTGTTCTCCAACATTCTTGTCCTTTTTTTTTTTTTTTTTAATTTTTTCCCCCTCCTTTTATTCTCATGTCTTTTGGGAGAGTTCCCTGACCTAAAATTCTTGCTAAGTAATGTAATTTTGAATGTATTCATTTAGCTACTCCATTGGATTATTTATTTCAAAAATCTTACCTTGCTTGTCCAGTGTTTCCATTTTAGAAATATCTGATTATCTTGCTGCATGTTGCAAATATGGTCCCTTTTCTAAGTATATTTTACTTGTGGGTTTTTTTTTTTCCAGTTCTAAATTTCTGTACTTGTCTCTTCCTTTGAATTCATTTTCCTCCTTTAAAAATTTTTCTCTGTTGTCTTCTAACATAGTTATCATGTTCCTTAATGTCTCTTAAAAATTTGCTTACAGAGAAAAATTATTTCCTAGAAAGAAAGGAAACAACAGATGGCCTGGTCTGCCATCTGTTGGGTGGGTTAGAGTTACGATGCTGGTGAGTGTGGGGCTTATGCTTACCATTCCCTTCTTTGATCTACTAGAATGTGCTTTCCAAACTTTGCCCTCAGTGTGCTTTCCAAACCTTGGCAACTTCTCTTGGTAGTTTCCCAGTCCTGTGAACTGTGAGGAGGACTCAAGGAGTAGCTGGCTGCTGCAGTCCTTGTTTTGGCTCTCTATACAAGCCAGAGCATTTCTGCTACCTGGTGGTTATCCTATACCCTCCAGGTTGAGATCCAGCCTTCCTGCCCTGTAGTATTGACAGGGTGGACAGTAATTGGGGAATAAGAATTTCAAGGTAATATGGAGAAATGGGTTTGCTGTTTTTAGAAATAATAAAATATCTGTGACATTGTGAAGAAGTATGATATAGTGAAAACATCTAAGATTGTGAAGGAGAGAGGAATCTATGTCCATTTGCCCTTTTATTCATTCATCAAACATCTATTCATTTAACAAATATTTGTCAAAGAGTTATTATGGGCCCCAAACTGTTAAACTGTTAAATTAACTGCACTAGAAATTCAGTAGTAACCAAAATAGAAAAAAACACCATGCTTATAGTCTGTGGATGAAGGAGACCCAAGAAACCTAAGTATAATCTGTTAGGGGAGGATTAAGTGCTGTGAAGGAAAACAAAACATTTACAGGATAGAGAATGTCAGAAGCTAGAAGGCAAGATTAGAGCAAAGACCTGAATGAAGGGAGAATACAAGTAGGTTCACTTAGAGGCTCTATCACTTAGAATCAGTGTAATTATAGGCAACGTTTGTGGTAGAGATTGAGTGGGACAATGTATGTAAAGGTCATTGCACGGCATTGACTAGGGACTCAAAGAATGGGAGCTACAAATGATACACATTATTAAAAAGCTCAGACTAATAATTAAAATACTGCCTTAGCATATCTAACTTTCCTGTTATTAAAAATTGCTTTTCTTCTTCTTTCTTCTTTCCTTCTTTCCTTCTTCTTTTTTCCTTCTTCTTTCCTTCTTTCCTTCTTCTTTCCTTCTTCTTCCTTCTGTATATATATACAATGGAATATTATGCAACCATCAAAGGGAATGAAATCTTGCCATTTGCAACGATGTGGATGGAACTGGATGGTGTTATGCTGAGCGAAATAAGTCAATCAGAGAAAGACATGTATCATATGACCTCACTGATATGAGGAATTCTTAATCTCAGGAAATAAACTGAGGGTTGCTGGAGTGGTAGGGGGTAGGAGGGATGGGTGGCTGGGTGTAGACATTGGGGAGGGTATGTGCTCTGGTGAGAGCTGTGAGTTGTGTAAGACTGTTGAATCACAGACCTGTACTTCTGAAACAAATAATACATTATATGTTAAAAAAAAAAAAAAGCAGGAAGGGAAGAATGAAGCGGGGGAAATCGGAGGGGGGAGATGAACCATGAGAGACGATGGACTCTGAAAAACAAACTGAGGGTTCTAGAGGGGAGGGGGGTGGGGGGATGGGCTAGCCTGGTGATGGGTATTAAAGAGGGCACATACTGCATGGAGCACTGGATGTTATATGCAAACAATGAATCATGGAACACTACATCAAAAACTAATGATGTATGGTGATGAACATAACATAATAAAAAAAATTGCTTTGAATGCTAAATTCCTGTGGGATTGGCAGCAAACTCAAACAGCAAATCTTATTCACTTTGTTTTTATATCTCAGGGTCATTAGTCATGGTCTTGACCATGTATAGTGAAATTACGATTCCACTGGCAGGAAACAGTGATTTTCAAGGGCAGCTCAAGGAAGAATATGAATTAGTGAAATGTATAGTGAGGAGAACTAACATTTGCTAAATTCTCTCTAGTTCTTGAGAAGGAAATAGGGATATCCCTTTTCTACCCCTTGCACCTCTCACCTCTCTCTCTCTCACATACACACACACACACACATATACATATTAAACCAACAGAAGACTTAGAATAATTTGGTCATATAAACATAATTAAACACTTCCCGTCCTGTTCAAGATTTTCATCTGCATAATATATATGAGCAACATCAAAGGACATCTCCCTGGCATCATCCACATGAGAATAGAACATCTCATTGTTTTATAATCACATTTGATCAAACATATTAATTATGCAGCTTAATCTCCTACCTTGAACATCAGAATGGCTCTGAATAAATTGACTGTTTTGTAAGACTGTCCACTTTTAAGAATTGAGTATTTTCCATCAGAGAAGAGCCTAAAAAGTTTGGACTTTCTAGATGTAAAAGGCAATTTTCAGAGAGGTGTCCAAATGTTTTGAGTGTCCACAGCACTGCAATAAATGTCAATAAATGTCTGATTGTTCAACTTAGCTACTTTATAGGAACTCCTTTAGATAAGTGATTGCCGATTTTTAGTATCCCATTTTTTTTGTTCCAAACATAATTTTATTTAGATTGTTATATATCAAATATGAAAAACTGTTACTTTTTCTGGCTGAAATTTCATGGAGAGGGATGGTAATTGTGAGAAGCCCAGATGCCATCTATTCAGTTTTCTCCTGACTTGCTGAGGTTGCTTCCTTGGGGTCTGGGGAGCACCATTTGGAGACCATTAATTTAGATGTCTGAATTCTCTAATTGTCAGGTGCAGGTAAAGAAGAAAAGATAGATGTGGTCTCTACTGATTCTTTCTTTATAACAGGGGCTTACCATGCCCAGATTAATTTAGTATTTCCTATTACACATTTTGATTGTAGAAGGTGAACACAAGAATATTCAGCCACTATAATGAAGTATTCCAGTAACATGGGCAGCTTCTAGCTATTCAATAGTCTTAGGAATAGATTTACCTGAAAAGGGAGAGTTGAGAAACAATCATCCTGTCTCTGTACCAGATGCTTGAATGGGCATAACAGGTTTGCAGTGTTTACCTGTGCATAATTGTGTCCTCATAATCCTATCTTCATTTATCAACACTTTTTAAAATCCTGTATACACTAGGACCACAGTGAGGGTTTAAAGACAAAAAGGAAATAAAAAAAACACAAGGTCTGTAGGCTTTTGGCGCTCACACTACATGACTTACTTTATACTGAAATATTTACAATTATAAAGGAAAAGTACCCATTGGCAGTGAAAATCATTCTTTATTTTCAAGTTGGCTAGAATTGCCAGAAAAAAAAAAAATGCTATGTTACAATGTCATCGAATTAATGATCCTCATTTCTTTAGTGATAAATTATTTTTTTAATGTGATAGTTTCTACTATGAAATTTTCAGGCACTGATTGTTGGGGGTATGACAATAACTTATCCAAACAGCCATTCTGTATTATTTATTGATGTCCTTTGGCTGTCCCTTAATACTTGTGCGAAATGTGGCCTGGGTACTTCTCAAGGAAAGGCTAGACATTTCTTTAAGAGTTATATTAAATGAAACCCAGCCTACCCAATTATATACTTGAAAGCGTTGGATGGGAGACATGACCCATTTGTAGAAAACAATCATGTCCTTTGTATTGTTAGTAGCACCAATATCATGGTAAATAAATAATTGGTATTCGGGGCCTTATTCGCTGGCTAATGGGTTGAAGCCCAAAACTATTGGCCATGAAGATCCTACAAAGAGGGCACTATTCTAAGAATCATGGTGTGAGGGTCATTAAGTTGTACAACTTTCACTGTCACTTCAAAAACCAGATACTATACAAAGGCATTCTGTCCAATTTATTTCCTGAACTTTTGCCAAAGAATATGATTTTCTCCTAATTCAAACACTATCAGCTCCGGTAAATGACAGTTCACAGCTGCTTTCTTAGCCTTGCTTGCACCCAAGTTTTCAGGAGGGCACACAACTGCCCTTAGACTTGGTTCTAAATTTTAAGGATTTGTGATTTGTTAGCTAGGATGACTCAGATGAAACCCCTTTCTAAAGAGATGACTCAGTGGTATTTAAAGAAATACTGTTATGTTAACTGGAAAAAAAGAAAAAAAACCTTTGACGAGAATATTCCTTCTTTGCACTGTAGTAGGACCTTAGTTGACAGTATTGCTATCTGTGACCTGTGTTTGTATCTGTTCTGGTGCTATTGGTGCTTTAGGTGGTGGTTGCAAATGCAGAAATACATTACCTCCGACTGTGCTGATTCTTGATTTGGGATAATTTCCAAAGGGATTGGCTGAAGTTTACTTATTCTTGTCACCCAAAGAAATAGATTGCTGAGCTGAATAACAGTCTTAATAAGATCTCTAAAGTATTTTGATTGAGAAAGAAAATATACAGGCATTTTAAACATTTGTTAGGTTGAAAATCATTATTACTGGATCATTACCTGTACTTTTCCAGTTATTGGTTGTATGATCTTAATCCTCTTGTCTGTGAAACAGTGATCATAATAATACCTACTTCTTGGTGTTTCAACTCCTTCATCCATTAAATGGTGGTACTAAATAAGCCTACATCATGGAATTGTAAGGGGTAGTGGGTTAATAAACAAAGTCCCTAAGCAGTACCTGGAATATCAGTTCTTTGAATGTTTTAACTGTTTTTTTTTTTTTTTTTTTGAAAATTTATTTAGTAGTGTGATTGCTACTCTTTGTTAGTACTATGAAACATTTTATTTCTGGGTCTTTTTTAAATATCACAGGAAAAATTGTCTAGACCTTTATTGATTATGATGATATGGATCAAATGTATGTATTTAACAGTAACATAAATATTCTAAAATAGACAGTTCACTAATGTAGACTTCCCTGGATTAATGAAATTTCCTCCCATTATTCTAGGTCTTATGCTAAGAATCTGAATTGCCCACACAGCTTGTGCCAAGCATTATTATATATATTAAAACATTGGTTGTATGCTGGAAAGTGCATCATAATGACAGTTGTCATAACTTTTATTCCTGATGATTAATTTCCTAATTCTTTTCCCTCTTAACTTTGTTAATTATCTTGAATACTCTATGGGAGTGGTATAAGAGTAACTGTTAAACTTGCTTTGGGCAAATGTTATTTTAACTTAATCAGCATACATTCTTGTATAAGCACCTGTTTTTTTTGTTGTTGTTGTTTTTCCTTTAAGCCTAACATCTTTACTGTGAGATACAGTTTTGATGCCAGTTGTCAAAAAAAAAAAAAAAAAGTGCCTTGCCTTTTTTCCCCTCTAAAAGCAAATGTCAAGAAATGGATCCCTGGAATTACAAACTTGAGCAGAGACACAAAGACCAAAACTGATCCTGGTGCTTTCATAACCAGAAAAGCATCTGAGAGATACTGTTATTACTTCCTGTTACCCAATCACTGGCACTACTTTTGTTCCTTCTCTTTATTGACCTAGTTCTTTGGCACTTTCTTTGTTTTTTCAACTGTGCCATATTCTTCCAATAAATTCCTTTTGTTTGTTGAAGTTAGCCAGAATTGGTTTTTATTGCCTGCAGTTAAATTCCCTAGTGGTATGGTGTCGCAAAAATAGACCTTGAGTTGGTGAGGATGCTGTGATCCCAGGAATTCATTGAATTTAGTCCTGTGAAACTACCTGAGATGGTCATAGCTGCTGCTTCTAAAAATGGAAACGTTTGGGCTTCTTGGTTTTGGAATTTCATTCTAGCTCGAATACCACAAAAACGTTGCTGGGATAAAAAAAAAAAAGTATTAAAGATGGAAGCCCTCTGAGCAAACCAAAAGTACTTACATGAAGGAGGCACCCTACCAGGTCTATATCAATGATTAAAATACCCTCTTGTGCTATCTTAGATCAAGAGAGCATTGAGGAAATATGTTGGAGGAAATGGCTTGAAGCATAGTGAGAGCATGGCCACATCAGAGAAATGGAGAATATGTATAACTTTTCCCTCTGGAGGGGAAAAGAAGCATCAGGAATTATTATTGGTAGTAGCAAATAAAACTTTGCTCCTGAGATTTTTATTTTTTCTTTTCTCTGTAGCCTCTAACTTAAGCTGTAAAAGAGTAGTGAGGACAACTGCTCATTAGTTGTCAATTCTGAACAAGAGCAAAGTCAGGAAACCAACCCTGAACTGCACATAATATTGGCCCCAAACCTTATAATTCTATCAAATTTTTTTTTACCATGCTAACCTGTTTTATTTCATTTTTTGTTTTAAACCATTTTATTGAGGTAGATGACCATATAAAAAGTTTCACATATTTAAGGTATAAATTCGATGAGTTTGTGGTAAGTATAAACCTGTGAAACCATCCCCACCATCAAGGCTGCAGACCTGTCCATCATCTTCCAAAGTTTCCCATGCCTCCTTTATTACTATTATTTTTGTGTGTGGTAAGAACACTTAATATCTACCCTCTTAGCCAATTTTAAGTGGTGATATATAGTATTGTTAACTATAGACATGATGCTATATAGTCCATCACCAGAACTTCTTTATCTTAGAGGACTGAAACTATGTACCCTTTTCCTCTCCCCAGCCCCTGGCAATCGCCATTCTACTTCCTGCTTCTTTGAATTTAACTATTTTAGATTCCATGTGTAAGTGAGATTATGGGGTATTTGTCTTTCTGTGTCTGGATTATTTCACTTAGCATAATGATCTCCAGGCCCACCCATGTTGCTACAAATGGCAGGATTTTCTTGTTTTTAAAGGCTGAATAATATTCCATTGTAGGTGTATTCCACATTTTCTTTATCCATTCATCCAATGATAGATTATTTGCATTTATAGGCTATTGTGAATAATACTGCGATGAACATGGGAGTGCAGATATCTCTTTGAGATACTGATTTCGGTTCCTTTGGATGAGTACTCAGAAGTGAAATTGCTAGATCATAGGGTAGTTATATTTTTAGTTTTTTGGGAACTTTCATACGGTTTTCCATAATAGCTGTGGCAATTGATATTCCCACTAATGTGTGCCAGGGTTCTCTTTCCCATTCCTCTTTGCTGAGATTTTTTTTTTTTTTTTAATAATAGACATCCTATTATGAGTGAGAGATCTCATTGTGGTTTTGATTTGCATTTCTCATAGTTACTGATGTTGAACACCTTTTCATGTACCTGTTGGCTCTTTGGAAAAATGTCTGTTCAAATCCTTTGCTTATTTTTCAGTCAGGTTATGTGTGTGTGAGAGGGGTTTTTGTTTTTTTGCTATTAGAGTTCCTTATATTTTTTTAGATATTAATCCCTTATTCAATAAATGATTTGCCATATAAGTAAATTGGTTGAACATATAAAAATGTTCTACCATTGTGTAGCTTGCCTTTCCATTTTGTTCATGAATTCTTTTGCTGTGCAGAAGCTTTTTAGTTTGACATAATCCCACTTGTTTGTAGTCTATGCTTTTGTTGCCTATATTTTTGGTCTCATATTAAAAAAATATATATATAACCAAGACCAATGTCAAGGAGCTTTTCCTCTGTCCTTTTTTCCTAGGAATTTTACAATTTCAGTTTCAACATCTAAGTCTTTAGTTTGAGATGATTTTTTTTTTTTTTAAGATTTTATCCACTCACTTGAGAGAGAGCACAGGAGTGGGAGCACACGCGTCGGGAGGGGCAGAGGGAGAGGGAGAAGCAGACTCCTGCTAAGCAGGGATCCCAATGTGGGGCTCCATCTAGACCCCAGGATCAAGATCTGAGCCAAAGGCACACCCTTAAAGGACTTGAGCCACCCAGGTGCCCCAAGTTTGAGTTGATTTTTGTATATAAGGGTCCAATTTTATTCTTTTGCCTGTGGATATCCAGTTTTCTCAACTGTGTTTATTGAAGAAGGTATTCTTGTCTGTAGGAGGTTGCCAAAATTGGTGTTTCTGTGTGGTGATGAGTGTTGGAACCTCTTATTCTACCATCTTGTTGATATCATTCCTCAAATTGTTGATAAAATCTTTTTTAAGATTTTATTTATTTGACAGACACAGCGAGAGAGGGAACACAAGCGGGGGGAGTGAGAGAGGGAGAAGCAGGCTCCCCGCCAAGCAGGGAGCCCGATGTGGGGCTTGATCCCAGGACCCTGGGATCATGACCCGAGCCAAAGGCAGACGCTTAACGATTGAACCACCTAGGTGCCCCTAATTGTTGATAAAATCTTTATTATCAGTCTTGAGTTATCAGTATCTGTGATGAGAGGATAAATTGTTCCTTTTTAAAAAGGAAGTTTTTACTTAACCTTAGATTCATAAATTACTAGGTGCTTCCACCATTGTTTCAGAAATAAATTGTTCCAGGGACGGAGATGGGGTGGGAAAGCAGTCATGTACTATATGTCCTTTTTCTAAGATGTACTTTTTAAAAAATGCATTTTAAAGGATGTTAAAGGGAAAATATTTTAAAACTGGGTCTAGTATTCATTTATTAATGTATGTATGTATTTTGTCCTGTTATTGATGTACATCTAATAAAAAATGATATCTTAGGAAATGTTCAGCAAATATAGGACATAAATATGTACATAAACAGATATAGCTATAAAGCTATAAAATATATGTAATTCACTAATATGCACAGAGCAAACTACTGAGTTAACACCTGCTTTTGGAAATGGGAAATTTGAACTTCTATGAGGTAGAACAAAACTTCCAAAATAGAGCTAATGGAAGTTCTACATCAATGAATCCAACTGAGTTCATTTAAGGCAGTATTTTAGGAGGAATGACATAGTTTGTAGAACTCATGGTATCTTGAATAATATCAAGGGCTCAGTAGGTATTCAGTCATCTAAGTTGATGATGATGATTCAGCCACATCGGTGTTTAGTCACATCACCTATAGTTTGGAAATGATGATACCATTATCCTTCATTTTCACTTTGCTGGGATATGCTAAATTGTTACTAAGACAGTATTCATCTTATGCTGTAATTAATCTAAAACACATGCATCTCATACCTTAATATTTTGTAACCCAAATAACAAGAGGACCTCATTTTAAGTCAATCTTATCTATATGTAAATCCCACAGCAAAAGCACATGTAACAAAATTTTAACAAGGAATCGATACTTAAAATAAGTGTATTCATGTTTATTTTAAATACTATTTTTTTTTTAAAGATTTTATTTGAGAGCGAGAGAATGAGAGACAGCATGAGAGGGAGGAGGGTCAGAGGGAGAAGCAGATTCCCTGCCGAGCAGGGAGCCCGATGCGGGACTCTATCCCAGGACTCCAGGATCATGACCTGAGCCGAAGGCAGTCGCTTAACCAACTGAGCCACCCAGGCGCCCCTTTAAATACTATTTATTGACTAAATTATATATTTTCAGAACATAGTATTGGAATACTTCCCAATTTAGAAAGTTTTACCATATTCTCTCTTGCCCTGTCTTGTTCTGTCCCGCCCAACCTGACTCTACACAACCCTGAACTGATATAGGAAAGAGAAGTTAATTCTGAATCTGCAACACTTGAGGCTACTAGCCTAGTTATTTACACGACTGGTTCAGCAAGAAGCACAGAAAAGGATAGAGAATGTGTGCAAGAATAATTATTTCACTTTTAGAAGAATGCTCAAAAGTTCACCTAAATTAATTTTAAGGAAGGCGGAGCAGAGCCGAAGGGCTGCATATGCTTAGTTTCCCTGTGCAAAAGAAGAGAAAAGCTCTCTTCCTACCCTCAACAAACTTTTGGAAGACTTCCTGATATCCCTTATTAATGCTGGTCTTGGATCATCAGATCAGAGAATTAGAACAGTGACTGAATCTTTTATATCCTCAAATCATTTATCATTGATCTGCCATTTCCTCCTTAAAAACAAACAAACAAACTGGGCAATACTAGAACTATGGAAAAACCAAAATAAAAATACATAAAACATTCCAGTCAGAATTTTTTTGGTGCTTGACATCTTGTTTAACATAAAGATGGAAATCTAAAGAAAAGCTCATATCTTTCTTTTAGAAACAAAATACACAAACATAAAAGTGATCAACAGTGCCCAAGAAATGACCTAGGGCCAGGAATACTAAAATTCAGCTTTTTTTATAAATTCAAAATCAGGTGACAGAACCATAAAAATTGGTGCTCATTAGGATACCAAGATGCTTCCAGATCAGAAATATCCAGAATGCATGGAGTAATATTCAGTCTAAACTTTGCAATAAGGCAAGGAAGGAAACAAATAGATTTGGTAGTCAAAATTGAAATAAAAATGTTAGTTTTCAGTTAACCAGGTTGCCTTAATCCATGAACATTTTAGTTTTTAGATTGTAAGTATGAGAGTAAAGGGCAGTTCTAAGGTAAGAAAAGTAGAAAGTTCCAGTAGACAACTTCTTAAATGTCAGTTCTGTTTTAATTATTATTTTTCTTTAGTGATTCAGTAATTCTGTACATCACCTGGTGCTCATCGAGACCTGCTCATCAAGATATTAATCCCCACCACTTATTAAACCCATTCCCCCACTCCTCTCCCCTTTGGTAATCATCAGTTTGTTTTCTATAAAGAGTCTGTTCATTGATATCTCTCCCTCTCTCCCCCTCTGCTTGTTTGTTTTGTTTCTTAAATTCCACATATGAGTGAAATCATAGGGTATTTGTCTTTCGCTGGCTGGCTTATTTCACTTAGCATTATAGTTTCTAGCTCCATCCATGTCTTTGCAAATGGCAGGATTACATCTTTTTATACAGTTGAATAATATCCCATAGTGCGTGTGTGTGTGTGTGTGTCTACTTTATCCATTCATCCATCGATGGATGCTTGGGCTGCTTCCATATCTTGGCTATTGTAAATAATGCTGCTGTAAACACAGGGGTACATGTATCTGTTTGAGTTAGAATTTTTGTATTCTTTGGGTAAATACCCAGTAGTACAGTTGCTGGAACATAGGGCAGTTCTATTTTTAACTTTTTGAGGAAACTGCATACTATTTGGCAAAGCGGCTGCACCAGTTTGCATTCCCACCAACAGTGTAAGAGGGTTCCCCTTTCTCTACATCCTCACCAACACCTATTGTTTATTGTGTTGTTGATTTTAGCAACTCTGACAGGTATGAAGTGATACCTCATTATAGTTTTGATTTGCCTTTCCTTCATGGTAAGTGATGATGAATATCTTTTCCTGCTTCTGTTGGCCACCTGTATGTCTTTGGAGAAATGTCTGTTCATGTCTTCTGTTCATTTTTTTTTTTTTAAATTAGAGTATTTGGTTTTTGGGTGTTGAGTTGTATAAGTTAAATATTTTGGATACTAACCCTTTATCAGATATGTTATTTGTGAACATCTTCCATAGGTTGCCTTTTATTCTTTTGCTGTGCAGGAGCTTTTGATTTTGATGTAGTCCCAATAATTTATTTTTGCTTTTGTTTCTCCTTGGTTCAGGAGACCTATCTAGAAAAAAGTTACAATGGCTGATGTCAGAGGTTACTGTCTATGTACTCTACTAGGATTTTTATGGTTTCAGGGCTCATGTTTAGGTCTTTAATTGATTTTGAATTTATTTTTGTGTATAGTAGAAGAAAATGGTCCAGTTTTTGTTTTGTTTTTTTGCACGCGGCTGTGCAGTTTTCCCAACACCATTTGTTGAAGAGGATTTTTCTTGTTGGATATTCTTTACTACTTCATTGAAGATTAATTGACCATATAGTTGTGGGTTTATTTCTGGGTTTTCTACTCTGTTCTATTGATCTATGCGTCTGTTTTTGTGCCAGTACCATACTATCTTGATCACTACAGCTTTTTAATATAACTTGAAGTCTGGAATTGTGATGCCTCCAGCTTTGCTTTTCTTTTTCAAGACTGCTTTGGCTATTTGGGTTCTTTTGTAGTTCCATATAAATTTTAGGATTGTTCTAGTTCTGAAGAATGCTGTTGGTATTTTGTTGAGATTTATTAAATCTGTAGATTGCTTTAGGTAGTATAAACATTTTAACAATATTTTTTCTTCCAACCCATAGGCATGGAATGTCTTTCCATTTTTTTGTGTCATCTTCAATTTTTTTTCATCAGGGTTTTAGAATTTTCACAGTACAAGTTTTTCACCTCTTTGGTTAGATTTATTCCTAGGTATCTTCTGGCTTTTGGTGCAATTATAAATGGGATTGTTTTCCTAATTTCTTTCTGTTGCTTCATTATTGGCATATAGAAATGGAACAGATTTCTGTACTTCGATTTTGTATCCTGCAACTTTATTGAATTCACTTATCAGTTCTAGCAGTTTTTTGATGGTATCATGTTATCCCTGCAAATAGGGAAGGTTTTACTTCTTCCTTACCAATTTGGATGCCTTTTATTCCTTTTTGTTGTCTGATTTCTGTGGCTAGGGCTTCCAGTACTCTGTTCAATAAAGATGGTGAGAGTAGACATCCTTTTCTTGATCCTGACCTTAGGGGAAAAGCTCTCAGTTTTTCCCTATTAAGGATGATGTTAGCTGTGAGTTTTTCATAGATGGCATTTATTATGTTGAGGTATGTTCCCTCTAACCCTACTTTGTTGAGGGTTTTTATCACAAATGATGTATTTTGTCAAATGTTATTACAACTATTGAAATGATTATATGGTTCTTATCCTTTCTCTTACTGATATGATGTATCATGTTGACTAACTTGTGAATATTGAACCACCCTTGCAACCCAGGAATGGTGACTTTTTTTTTAATGTATTGTTGAATTCAGTTTACCAGTATTTTGTTGAGGATTTTTGCATCTGTGTTATCAGGGATATTGGCCCATAGTTCTCTTTTTTAGTGGTGTCTTTATTTGGTTTAGGTATCAGGGTAATGCTGGCTTCATAGAATGAATTTGGAAGTATTCCTTCCTTTTCTATTTTTTTGGAATAGTTTGAGAAGAATAGGTATTAAATCTTCTTTAAATGTTTGATAGAATTCACCAGGGAAGTCATCTGGTCCTGGACTTTTGTTGGATGTTTTCTGATTATTGATTCAATTTCTTTGCTGGTTATTGGTCTGTTCAAATTTTCTGTTTCTTCCTGTTTCAGTTTTGGTAGTTTACATGTTTCTAGGAATTTGCCCATTTCTTCTAGTTGTCCAATTTGTTGGTATATAGATTTTCATAATCTCTTATAATCCTTTGTGTTTCTGTGGTGGTTATTCTCTCTCATTTGTGATTTTATTTATTTGGGTCTCTCTCTCTTTTTGTTGTCGACAAATCTGGCTAGGGGTTTATCAATTATATTGATTCCCCCTCCCCCCCAGAGAACCAGTTCCTGGTTTCATTGATCTATTGTTTCTTATTTTTGATATCCTTTATTTCTGCTCTAATCTTTATTACTTCCTTCCTTCTTCTGGTTTTAGGTTTTGTTTGTTCTTTTTCTAGCTCCTTTAGGTGTATTTGAGATTTTTCTTCTTGAGGTGAGCCTCAAGCTATGGACTTTCCTCTTAGAACTGCTTTTGCTGCATCCCAAATGTTTTAGACTGTTATCATTTTCACTTGTTTCCATGTATTTTTTTTTTTAAATTTCTTCTTTGATTTCCTTGTTGACTAATTCATTGTTTAGTAGCATTTTGTTTAACCTCCATGTATTTGTGGTCTTTCCAGATTTTTCTCTTCTTTGATTTTTACTTTCTATGAAAAAGAAAAAAAATCAGTCAAGGAACTCACAAAGTAAAAGGATGTAAAACATGACAACATATGTCTAAAACATCGGGAGGGGTAAAGAATGGATTCAAACTTGAATGACCATCAATTTAATATAGATTGCTATATGCACAAGAGGTTATATACAAACTTAATTGTAACCATATATCAAAACCCACAAATATGCAAAGAATAAAGAGAAGGAAATCCAAATATATCACTAAAGAAAATTAGCAAAACAGAAAAGAGAGAAAGAATCAGAGAAAATCTTTAGAAACAACCACAAGTAAGAAAATGACAATAAATACATATCTATTAATAATTACTTTAAATGTAAATGAACTAAATATTCCAAAAGATATAGGGTATCAGAATGGGTAAAAAAAACAAGACCCATCTATATGCTGCTTACAAGAGACTCATTTTAGACCTAAAAATACCTGAGGTTGAAAGTGAGAGGATGTTTTTTTTATAGAAATACTCATTTTTGCTGCTTTTGTGTTTCTTACCTTCATACTATCACGTTTGGTCTCTCCTTTCCACTCAGAGTCCCCTTTAATATTTCTTGCAGGGCTGGTTTAGTAGTCATGAACTCTTTTAGTTTTTATCTGGGAAACTTTTATCTCTTCCTCTATTCTGAATGATAGCCCTGCTGGATAGAGTATTCTTGGCTACAGATTTTTCCCGTTCAGCACATTGAATGTATTGTGACATTCCTTCGGGCCTGGAAAGTTTTTGCTGAGAAATCTCCTGATAGCCTATGAGTTTTCCATTGTAAGTTACTATTGTCTTTTTTCTTTCTCCTTTAAATTTTTTTCTTTAATCATTATATTTTGCCAGTTAAATTTTAATAGGTCTTGGTATGGGTCTGCTTTTGTTAATTTTGATGGGAGTTCTCTATGCTTCCTGGATCTGGATATCTGTTTCCTTCCCCAGATTAGGGAAATTTTCATCTATTATTTCTTCAAATAAGTTTTCTGCCCCCTTTTGTCTCTTCTTCTTTTTCTGGGACTCTTATAATAGGAATGTTAATATGTTTGATGAAGTCACTGAGTTCTCTCAGTCTATTCTAATTTTGCATAATTATTTTTTTCTCTTTTGTTCAGCTTAATTACTTTCCCTTACTCCATCTTGGAGGTCACTGATTCATTCTTTCCGTCTTGGAGGTCACTGATTCATTCTTCTGCTTTTACCAGCCTGCTGTTTATTCTATCAAGTGTGTTGCTTATTTCACATACTGAGCCCTTTATCTTTGCTGTGTTATTTCTTATCTCTGTGGTAAGGGTCTCATGTCTTCCACTCTTTTCTCAAGCCCAGTGAGTATCCTTATGATCATTACTTTAAATTCTCTATCCAGCATGTTACTTACATCTGTTTTGCTTAGATCTCCAGCTGTGGCCTTGTTCTGTTCTTTCATTTAGGTTAAATTCCTCTGTCTTCTCATTTTGTTTAAGTCTCTTTGCTTCGTTCTCTGTGTTAGGAAAGTTTGCTACATGTCCTGTTTGTAAGTGTAATGGCTTTATGAAGAAGAGGTCCTGTAGTGCCCTGCAGTGTAGTGTCTCCTCCTCAGGGCCTGGCTCTTCTGAACGTGTTTCCAATGTGTCCGTGTATGCTCTGCTGTTGTGTCCTGGCCACTTTATTCTTCAGGCCAGTCATCTATAGAGGCTCTCTTTGCCTGTTGTGGGCAATGTTTGGTCGCTGGCCTGATGTGTGTGTTTCAACTAGGTATGGTTTTGCCTGTTTGTGAAATGATACCTCTTGGCATTGCAACTGAGGCTCTGAAAAACTCCCTGGGTGGGGAAACATGGTGTTGGCAAGGGTTTGGGTTGGTCTTCTTGGGGGAGGGGGCCCACCATGCTGGGACTGAGGCAAGTATGCCTGGGGAGGGTGGTTCCTCCAGAATGCAGCTGGTGTAAGAAAATCAGTGTTGGCACTATGCTGGTTCCCATAAGTGGCTCTGTATTAATGCTGAGGGGCAGGAGAGGAAAGTGGCACCCACCAGTTCCTTTCTTCCCAGAAGGGTCTCTCCATGAACACAGTCTCTCTGGAACATATTTATAGATGAGCAAATAACCTCTCCACTATGTGCCCCATGCACTCTTCAGATTGCTATTTCCACACTGTATATCTGCAGGCTGTTTGCTCTGTCTTTTCTCCAAGAGCAGCTCCAATGTCCTTTCAGCTCTCCCAGAACCAAGCCGGCTGGCATTTAAAACTCCAGGTTTTAAGCCCCACTGGTTATAAGAGCTTATAAAATTTGGCCCCTCTCAGTTTCCAAGCCGATCGCTGTGGGAATTCATTTTTTCCTGTCCACTTTTGCCCTTCTCCATGACTGTGGCTCCTTCCCCACCTCAGCAGTCACATCTGTTTCTCTCCCAAACCAAGTCTCTGAACGTCCTATCATCTTCCCTGTGGCCTCTTCTCTACCTTTATTTTCAGAGTTTGTTCTGCCAGTCTTTAGGTCAGTTTCTGGGGTATTTAGGATGATTTGATAGTTAACTAGTTGTAAATGTGGGATGAGGTGAGCATAGGGTGGTCCTGCTCTGTCATCACCTTGGCACTCCTGTTTTAGTTATTCAAGAAACCTGGGCAAGTCACTTCATATCTTTTAAACAAGGGGTTTAGACTAGCAGTCACTTCCAGATCTAAAAATTAAATGATTTTAGAGCATTTTCAACATCCTATTCTTCCTTGTTTTACAAAACCTCTCTGCTTTATAGACTGTATCCTTTTTAAAAATAGGCAGGAGGGAGTTTTCAGTTTTTAGTAGATAGAGCAATGCTAATGTACCAAAAATATAGACTAGTTCTTGTCATTAATTTAAAATAGCAGTACTTTAGGGGCACCTGGGTGGCTCAATTGCTAAGCATCTGCCTTTGGCTCAGGTCATGATCCCAGGATCCTGGGATTGAGTCTCACATCGAGCTCCCAGCTCTGTGGGAAGCCTGCTTCTCCCTCTCCCACTCCTCCTGCTTGTGTTCCCTCTCTCACAGTCTCTCTCTTGGTCAAATAAATAAATAAAATCTTTAAAAAAATAAAATAGTACTCTAGATAAGATTTTTTCATTTTCTACACTCTAAACCTATTGCACTTTACATTACCAAAAATTTAATACTTTATAAATAAAATATTATTAAAGTCACTGAATTTTCATGGTCCATTTAACAAACAATAGAAATAAGTTTTACAAGTATAATAATAGCTTTTCTCCAATTCTTGAGTTGAACCTTCTTACTTTAATACATTATTTGTAAATGTAATCAATTACAAACTCTAAAATTCAAGGGGCAAGATAATTTACACAGGGAAATTGCAATACCATTCATATTTCAACTTGATATGAGACAAAGTACTACCTTTATTTTGGCTTACATAAAAGGCAATGAAGTCAGCTTAGAAAAGTTGTATGGGAGAAATCAGATTGAGGAAAGAAAATACCAAGTATGTTAGCTGTGAGTATTCTATCCAAAAGAAGAGACTAATGCTGATGGTTGCTGCCACTTCTCATCTCCCTCTGTCCTTGTTAGCAAAACTTGAGTTGAGCATCCATGGATATGTGACCTACTCCTGGATAATGCACTTGAGGAAAAGTCTTTTGGAGGGCTTTTAGGAAATAATTCATCTGAAAAGAGAGAGGGAGAAGGAGAAAAGGTGGGAGAGACAGAGAGAGAGAAAATCCCCTTAGCTCTGTTTTTACTACATGAGATCTATGAAATTGTGGTAACCATCTTGTAACATGAGTAGACAAGGCAAAGGATTAAGGCAGTAATCCAATGGGATGGCAGAGCAGGAAAATAAAAAGTATGTGTTCCTAGGTCACTGAACCATTACCTGAACTACCTGCCTTTGGATTTGTTTTGAGGGAGATAATTTTACTTACCATTTAAACTATTATAGTTGACCGTTTTTTTTTTTTTTTTTGCTTGCAGAGAAAGGATTGTGACTCCTCCATCTCTAGCTACTAGCTCCCCTTTGGCATCATTTTATCCTAAAGCCCCCTCCAACATGCTTGCAGTTACTTCTGTAGGATTGTTTTGCATCAAGGGACCTGGGTGGTTGGGGTGTGTGGGGGTGTCTTTTAGTTCCAATTTTTGCTTCCTGTTATATTTTGGAGCAGTAGTTCTCTCCACTCAGAATATGCATATACTCAAAACATTTAATTGAATATGCTATAAAAGAAACAAACTAAGGAAGTTTAATGATTACAATCATAGCAATAGAGTTATATCTAATATTTTGTAGCAAAGAAGAGGTGAGTAGATAACATTCAGTGTGGTGGTTTGTAACGAGTGCTTTAAAGAAAGTGACTAAAGATGATTTACTGAGGACTTACCATTAATTCACAACATACTATCATGAATGCGTCATTTAAGTTGTTGCTTCCACATTTGCACTATCTTGCCCCATCGGTGCTGATTTTGTTTGTCGTCATCTTAGTCACTTGTTTAGTTATTTTTGGCTCTCTTGTATTTTCTAATAATTCTTAATAGTTTAGTTAGCTAAATACTTTTGTTGGATAATATATGCATGGATGCATTTAAGGGTTGGACAGAGGATTTTTATTTTTGCTAATTAGTATAAAACTTGCCCTTGGTTTTTCTCAGATGATCAGTTAGTATTTATTTTTGCATTTCAATTGATTCTTTCTCCAGGAGCCATCTCTATTTTGCAGGCTATATAATGGAAATATCAGATAATTCTAGCTCTTGCCTCTGGTGCTTCATTCATTCATTCACTCATTCATCCATTTAAATATATAAATATATATATATATTTTAAAGATTTTATTTATTTATTAGAGAGAGCACAAGCAGACAGAGCAGCAGGCAGAGGAAGAGAGAGAAGCAGGCTCCTCACTGAGCAGGGAGCCTGATGCGGGACTCGATCCCAGGACCCTGGGATCATGACCCGAGCTGAAGGCAGCCGCTTAACCAACTGAGCCACCCAGGTGCCCATCCATTTAAAAATATATTTTGAGCATCTAATTTGTGCCAGTCATAATGTTTAGTGCTGGGACATAAAGTAGTGGAGAAACTAAATTCATTTCATGCCCTCATAGAGTCTATAATGTAATGTTATAAATTCATATCAGGATTTCAGCAGGATTTGGCCTAAGTGATGACAAATATACTTTTTTGGGGGACAAATAATTATTTAGCACCTATGTCCATGACTACTTCTTTTCAGTTGGTTGTGGAATATGCATTACTAAAACCCAATTTCAAAATGGTAGAAAGTAAAGCTTCTGTGCAAAAAACCTACTTGAAGTTAAAAAAAAAAAAAATTGTGACCAGAGGATGCATAGGTATGTATTCCAAGGTATCAGAAAAGGGAAGAGAGTGCTATGCTAATCAAATGGATACTCCTTAATCTTTTCATTTGAACTTTCAGTAGATTATAACACAATTGAAGACATCATCCTTGATAAATTTTCCTTGGCTTCCCTTACACCATATTTTTGAATTTTCTATCCATCTTACTGTCTATCTTTGGCTACTCCTCCTAAGTACTTTTGAGGATCCTCTTCCTTTGTTGGCTTTCTTTCTAGCTTACATCCTTTACAAATTAAAATTAGGCAATATTGGTCACTCCCATGACTTCAGTTACTGTTTGTGGGTCATTGTTTCCCAACTCTATATTTGCAGCTTGTTTTCTCTCTTGAACTTTAGTCCAGACCCACACATCCCACTGCTTATTTAATACCTGATTTGTATGTCTGCTTGGTCACTGAAACATCAACATGTTAAAAATAATTTCTTTAGCCTCTTCCTCCTCCTATGCTTGTATCTAAACCATCACACACCTATCCAAAATGTTACCAAGTACTTTCTTTTCTAACTCTTTAACATTGCTCAGTTTCAACCACTTTGTTCTATATTACTCTAAGACCTATCCTTCATCATCACTCATCTGATTAGCCTCCTAACTGGTGTGTCTCACAGTCATGACTCTCTCTAACCTGTTCTCAACTTGGAAGGCTAAGTGAATGTGTTGAAAGACAAACCTGATTTATTCTCTTCATGGTTGAAATCTTCTGGTGCTCCTTATTTTAAGGTACAATCCAATTTCTTAGTATGACTTCACAACTTAAAATCTGGCCCTCCTAGTTTGTATTTCTCTCCACCTTCCACAATGTACATTGCTATGAATTATTTGGCAGTTTCCTGAATATATGGTACCTTGCCTTCAAAACTTCGCAGGCATGTTTCCTGGAACATTTGTTTATTTTCAGTCTGTGTGAAGTTAGCTTTATGTGTCCTTGCAGTGATTCTCCATAGTACTCTCTACTTGTGTCACACTGTATTGTAGTTGCCATACTTGCCTTTATCCCTTACTGGAAAGTATTATCCAAAAGAGCAAGGACTAGGTCTGCATTATTCAATACTCTATCCCCTGTACAAAACATGGCACAAGATCAATACTTATTCATTACTTGTTTAATGGAAGTATGAAAATTAAATCAAATATTAAATCAAATATGGAGTGATTAATATGCTAACATTGAAATGTTGCTCTTCCCAATTTTTTAAAGTTCAGTAATACTCAGCATAGAGAGATGCTCAAAATGTTTGTTGAATTATTGAGTTTTTAAAATCTGGAACTCATGGATCACATTGCTGATTTTTTTTTTTCCTCCCTTAAGCAATCAATCAATCAGTTTCTCTCTTGTTCATGCTTAATAAGTACATGATTTTCCAAGTGAAGTTGGTGGAAGGTATGAAATAATTTCTTATGTTCATTTTTTTCCTCAGTGAATTCCTGTAGTCAGTGTTTTCCCCTGGGGGAGATTTCCTAGTGTATAGATAGAATGTTAACCCAGACTGCCATCTTCTTTAATTCTAGATGAAGTATGGCTCTCAGATCTCCCACCGGAGGAGAAGAGAAGGAAATGTACAGAAAGTGGACCAGAAGTAGTAGGGAAAGAGTTGAGTGAGAGAATTTAGATGATGATGTGTGATGATATCCTTTATTTCCTTGTGGTTCCTACCCTCTCTAATCCACAAAGTAGTCCTTTTAGTAATAGCTCTTCACTTTTGTCAAAATTTAGATGTTCCACATGGCCAAGGGCAGTAGCTTGCAAAGTGGTTCACAGAATGACTGTGCCAGGGGTCAGGAATCTATAATTTTTTAAAGTTCCCTGAACAGCTTTGCATTGACCATATAGTCTCTTTCCTGCAAACTACAGACTAGATCTGGGCACCAATAGAGAGAAATTCCCAATAATTTGCAGCACAGGTTACTTGCGCAACTTAGGAATTACTGTAAATTATTTCTACCTACTTAGAAAAGAATCGACGGGGCGCCTGGATGGCTCAGATGGTTAAGTGTCTGCCTTCAGCTCAGGTCATGATCTCCAGGTCCTGGGATCAAAACCAGCTTTGGGCTCCCAGCTCAGTGGGGAGACTGCTTCTCCTCCCTCTGCCTCTCCCCCTGCTTGTGCTCTCTCTGTCTCTGTCTCTCAAATGAATAAATAAAATCTTAAAAAAAAAAAAGAGAGAATTATATCCCTATGTAGAAAATTTAAATCAGAAAAGACATTCTTTAGGATTTGTAAACATTTTATTTATATAGTGGTCTATCTACCTGTCTCATTTTCCATTACACAACTGCATTGATAACAGCAATGATACCTTGTTTCTTTTGTATCCTATCTAGCAAAATGCTTGGCACATAGTAGGTTTATAACTAAAATTATTTTTAAATGGAATGGGTTGATAATTCTTCTCTTTATGGTCTTTCCTGCTTTATAAAAAAACTTATGCTAGGTGTGTGGACCTTCAAGAAATCCTGCAAGTACATAGTAGGGTTTTTTTTTTTTTTTTCTGAATTAATTGCTCACTCTTCTGAACTCAAACAGTGTTCTCTTTACTGAAGCTATTTAAGTGCATGGTTACATCCCCCACTATACTTTTAAAATCTCAAGGGCAGAAGTACATCTTTGTAGGGTACAAAGCATAGTGGCTTCATTAATAAGAAAGACTCTATTGAATTGATTGTCATAAAGAAAAAAGACAAAAGTGGTTTTGGTGCCAATCTATAAAATCAGGTTGTAATTGCTTGTCTCCTGTAAACTTGCCTTTAAAACAGTTATTTGTGCCCATTATATGCCCTTCTCTCCTATTCATGATGGACAACATTAGTCCTTGGATGGATCACTGAATGCTAAAATCAGAAATTGGCAACAAACTTTGCACTCAGTTCTTCATTATACTTTGATATTGGAAGGAGAGTTTCTTTTAAGTCTAAATGAATTATAGCTACTGGCTCTCTTTTTGCCAAGTCCCACCAATACTCAATTACCCAGGAACTGATTCTATAGTTTTCAGGTTATACAGGCCATTACCTCTTCCCTCCATACTTCTTGATGTCTACCTTTGCACCATTTCACTGCTCATTAGAGTCTCTGGAGGAAAAGAAAAAACTACTCTGAGAAGGCAATGAAGGTGAAACTCAGGTTGGCCATTTTGTACTTGTTAGTAGTCCTGATAAAAGATTTCATGGGAGATGTGATTAGTGAAAACTAGTGGGTTAAAGTCTGGACTATGCTCTCTATATGTGGGTTTGGCTACTTATTAGTCCTTCTACCATCAATTATCTTGGAACAGTTTGAGTTTGCTCACAAACAAAGTTGTTCAAGGAAACAAAATCTGCTTTTCTCTCATAAAAATTATAGACATATAAATGTACTTTCTTTAATATCCAGTACAGCTGAGTTCATGCTATTTGGTAAGTTAAAAAATACAGTGTTTGTGGCAGGAGTACTCTCGTTTGTCAGAGGCATGATGAACCATATAGAATCCTTTGGAATTTTCATCTGAAAGATCTATCTTTTGCTTCAAGAACTTTGATCACGTGGAAGTCCCTATTATAACTTCATCTCCATGTCCTATGGCAATTAACATGGATAAACTATATTTTGAATTTTGATTGAGCATACTTTTTATGTGTATACAAAAATATAAAAAGAATCCATGTATCTTTATTTCTATCTTCTAATGATGGGATAGGACTTCCTGTATCTCTTTCTCATTCTGATGTAAATGATCAATGAGGTGGAAACTTTCTATATACAGTGAAAATGGTAATTGAACACTGATGGAAGGTATAATTTATGATTCATGGGATAAATTATGGTGGAATACTGCAGAAAGCAGTGCCTACATATTTTTTATGCAAATCATGTGGGAAACAAACATGGGCCACAATTTTTTTTTATGTTGTTTAGATCCTGAATCACAGAACTGGCTGCATTGTTGTGAAGAAGATGTTCTTTGAATGGTCTTTGTCCTTTTTAAGTTCTTTTTTTTTTTTTTATGACTACACAATATGGCATTACATTCTTACTGAAAAAGTTGAGGGAATGATCAGAGAATCTTCTAGAAGGCCATTCATATCATTTCTCTAGAAGGGCTACTAGAATTTTACAAGATCCATACTTCTTAGAAGTGCCATATGTATTTTTATTGTCTTCAATATGTGGAATTGAGACTAAAGGTCTCAGATTATTGTTTAAGCAATGTTTTGGTCTTGTACTGCTTAAGTAAAAAGTGGTTTTGCTTTTATTTTTTCCTTACGAATGCATCAAAACAAGGTCCTCAAAAGCCCACATTCCTTTTTTTCTATTTTTAATTCTGTATTATATTTTACTATTTGCAGTGCTTCTCCTCTTTAAGAATGTATTAAATTGATACTCCTCTTTAGAAAATATGTGCTGGTGTTTCAATTAGTTTGCCATAATCTGGGTTTGATCAATCTAGTTATAAAATAATGGACATAAGGGCTAGGACTTATGTAAGTAAGTCATAAACCAAGTGTCAAGCTTAAGTAGCCAGGAAACAAAACTTCTCACTTTGTTTTCGTAAGTACTTAGTACCTATGGGTTACTTGGTGTTTTCCTTTAGATCTTTCCTCCTTTCATGACTGGGGCAGTGATGTTGAGCATCTTCAATTCCTCCCTGTAACCTGATTCTACTCCCCTTTGCCCTACCCTGTTCAACAAACTTTTCTTCTTTACATAATTCATAAAGGATTATCCCATCCCCCACCCCTTAATACCCATAGAGCTGTTTGGGCTCTATTTGATACCCTCTTGACTATTTCAACCTCAACTTCTTCAGACCTCCATTTCCTCCTTAAATGCTTAGGGTGGCATTCCCAAAAGTGTTTTATAGAGTAGCTATTCTGTGATGCCTTCTGGTAACAAAAAGTTTCAAGGCTAAGAAAGTTTAAGTACTACATACTTTATATGTTTCTTTGACATTTAAAACAAATATTAGTATGTTATAAAATCAGAGATAGCCTGCAACAAACCCATTAACTTTGTCAACTTTTGTTTAATGTTTTTCTAGTCTTTTTTTTTTCTTCTAGTCTTTGGATCTTTTTTCAAAGCATCTGATAATGTCTTCTGTAAACTCTGGAATCTACTACTTTTGAGTTCTGTGAAGAAAACTTTTCTCAGTCACCAAATTGGTGATTTTACATAAATTTGAAAACATAATATTTTCCCTCTTCTACTAACATAAAAAATAGATCCTCACAACTTGGTTATATCTTTTACTAAAGAGTTAAAAACATCACAACTTCATTTTTCTCCCACTGTTCCTATTTGGAAAGGTAAATTAGTTGGATCACACATAGATGGGTAGTTCATGTTAAAGAGTGTGGTAATTATTTTGAGAGCACTGAAAACACACATTAAGGAATGCCATTTATCAACAAGGGCATGATTCAATTATTAAAACAAATAAAACACCAAACAAATTTATTAGATGTAGTGAGGAGAATGCACTGGGATAAGAGTGAAGAAACAGGATGACGGGGATCTACAACAAGGCCGTTTTAATAATCTGGGAGAGAGTTTTAGGTTGCATTGACTAGGATGACAATGTTATGTAAAACTGAGATAAGTGAACAGATTTTAGAGATGGCAAGAGGTAAAAGGAACATTAGGTGAGTACATGGAGGGTTGACTAAGAGGCAGAGAGATGAAGATAGGAGTGCTACTATATTTCTGGCTTGAAAGAGTGGTTATTACAACTAGAGAATAACCAAAATTGGAGTGGGTATGATATACAGAGAACTATAGATCAAGTTTTGGCCAGGTTGAATCAGAGCTGCTTTTGAGGATTTAGGGGTAAAGCTGTCAAATAGGCAATTGGATATACTGACTGTAAGAGTGATCTACTGTAGGGAAAAAAATGAAAACAAATGGGATTCATGAGAGTATAGATGGCTGTTAAATTCAGGGCCAAATGAAGGTTTTTTTAATCTTTAGAAATATTTTATATTTTTTTCCATTTTACACCTTCATTTCATACACCATAAAATTATTGAGCTACACTAACAAATGCAACATTTTTGCTATTAGTGACTGACCTATGAAGATTTGTATGCAGCTAAGTGGTAATTATCCCCTAAAATATACCAAAAATTTTCTAACATGATGATTTTAATGTTTGATTTTAATACTTGTTATCAGTGCATTCAGCAGAAATGATTGCTATTTTTTGGGAAATAGGTTTTAATAAACCCAAACACTTTTACTTTGTTGTAAATGTAAGTCCATCACTTGTGTATTAGCTATGATGCCCTCTATCCTACTCAAGGACATTGTTGCAGATCTCCTGTCTGTTGCCTGAATCATCATTTTTCCCCCTTTCTACTAGATCGGCATCTGTGTGGTTTTGCACTGGATCATTTTGGCTAAGCTGTAACTAAGTTTCTCAGAAACCTCTTCTTTGTATGGTTCAGATTAGAGAATTTTGCATGAGATTTGGAAAAGTTGAAGTAGAGCAGCAGATGTCATTCTTCAGAGGTCATTGGAAACAGTTTTGGTGTGAGACAGATATATATGTTCTGGTAGGTTCTAGATTTTCTTTGTTCTCCTTTGTGGTGTGAAACAGATGCAGAAGTTCTGGCAGATTCCAGCTTTCTTCCTTCTTCCCTTCTTGGCTGTCCTTCCTGGCCATCAACCCTATTGGCCTCCAGCCCCAATACCAGATGCAGAGGGTAGATTTCATAGTCTTCTCCATTAGTTCTTCATTATGGTCTTATTCTGACACCTGGCCATCCTTGCCTTTCCAGGTTTCCTTTCAAGCTTTGATGATCCAACCACCTTGGTGCTTTGGGAAGGCTAGTTAGTGTTTAACTCCAACTCTCTTTTGGGTTTTTGGATACTTACTTTCTCAGTTTCTTACATAAATGTGTGCAGTTGGATCAGTTGGAGTTCTCCAGAGAAACAGAACCAAAACATATCCTACATACAACATGTAATATATATACAATTGTATTGTTCTGTTTCTCTGGAGAATCCTCACTGATATGTGCTATGTAAGTATGTATAGAGGTGGACATGGGTGTGAGTGTAGGTACGTGTGTATATATATAAATATATCCAATTGGTTCTATTTCTCTGGAGAACCCTGACACACGCACGTGCACCCTTTTGTATAAAGCATAGGAATTGTCTCATATGATGATGGAGGCTGAGAAGTCCCATGATCCACTGAATGCAAGCTGGAGAACCAGGTAAGTCAGTGATGTAATTCAGTCTGAGTTTAGAACCGGGAGCACTGATATCTGAGGGCAGGAGAAGATAGATGTCACAGCTCAAGTAGAGAGAGCAAATTTACTCTTTCTCCACCTTTTTGTTCTATTCAGGTTCTCAACAGATAGGGTGATGCCCAACCACATCTATGAGGGCAGTATTCTTAGTTGACTCATTGAAATGCTAATCTTTTCTGGAAACACTCACAGATACACCCAGAAACAATGTTTTATCAGCTATCTTGGTGTCCCTTACTCCAGTCAAGCTGACCTGTAAAATTAGTCCTTACAAAAATCATATTCCAAAAAACACTTATTCTATAATACTCTTAGTGGTTTTGCCTCCCTGGTTGAATCTTGATTAATGCAACATATAATTATTTTGCTCTAATATTAAGGTGGAGAAAACCCCATTCATCAGCAACCACATTTCATTGCTTTTCTTTGGATCAAAATTCCTTGAAAAAGTTGTTTATACTTTCTTCAAATTGTCTATTATTTCTTAACTCACTCTAACAAAACTTTCATCTGTATCACTCCATGGGAAATAACTGAGTCAAAGTAAAAAGTGATATCTACATTTTTAAATCAAATGGCCAATTTTCAGTCCTGTGTTACTTGAACTACCAGCAGCTTTTTCCTGCTTGGCACAGTTCTTCACTTATCTTCTGGGATGCCACACTTTTTTTTTTTTTGTTTTGTTTTTTCTCTTGTCTTACTGGTTGCTACCCCTTGGTCTCCTTTCCTGGTTTCTTCATTACACTCCCTTAATATTTGAGTATCTCAGAGCTCAGTCCTTGGTCCTCTTCCCTTCTCTATGAACAGTCACACCTTTAGTGATCTCATCTTGTCTCATTACTACCTACTGACAGATAGGCCCAAATGATATATCCAACCCAGAATATCTCAAAGTCCAGCCTATTGTATCTAACTGCATGTGTAACATCTCTACTGGAATATCTAATAATTTTCTCAAAATCAGCATATCCTAAATGCCTATTTGTAACTTCTTTCTCCCAAATTCAGCTTTCCGCAGCCTTCTTCATTTTATGTGATGGCAGCTCCATCCATCCTGTCATTCAGTCCAAAAATGTGTTGTTGTCCTAACTAATCTCTTTCCTTCACATCCCAAAATACCAACAAATTGTGGTAATGCAACCATCAGTATATATCTAGAATCCAAACACAAACTCCATAGCTACTTTCTGGCTGAGCCATCATCTATTCACCTAAAGTTACTGCAATAGCCTTCTGACTATTCTCTTTGCTTTCAAATTTGTCTACCTATACCTTATTAGAAATACCACAGCCACCTGATCCTTTAAAAGCATATGATACAGCATTTATTTCCTTTCTCAAAATTCTGTAGTTGCTCTCCATTTTCATTTAAAATCTAAAATTCTTAGTGGCCCACAAGACATTAAATATGTTGGGGTTCACTCACCTTTCTCTTGGTCCTCATGTCCTCCTCCTCTTCTGTGCTTTAACAACATTTGCTTCTGTGCTGTACCTCAATTATGGTAACTTGTCACCTTTGATGCCACTGATACTCTTTCCCTGTGCCACCATATACACTTGGTTGACTCCATCACATCCTTCAAATATCTTTTTTAAAGATTTTATTTATTTATTCGTCAGAGGGAGAGTGAGCACAAGTAGGGGGAGAAGCAGGCAGAGGGAGAAGCAAGATTCCCGCTGAGCAGGTAGCCTGATGTGGGACTCGATCCCAGGACCCCAGGATCATGACTTGAGCTGAAGGCAGACGCTTAATCTACTGGCCACCCAGGTGTCCCAACATCTTTCAAATATTTACTCAAGTCCAATGTTACTAGTAAAACATACTCTGTCAAGTAAGTGTAATATTATAAACCACCTCTGCCTCTACCCTGACACTCTACCCACCCCCAACAAACTACTCCACTTCTATTTTTTTATGTAGCACTTATCACTATTAATTCAAGATATAATTCACTTATTTATTATGCCTGTTTATTTTCTGCCTATCTCAGCTAAACATTCAGTTCCATTTGGGTAGTCCTCATTTGTTTTGGGTTATTGATGCATGCCAAATGCTCAGGATGGTAGCTGGCTCATAGTAGGCACTCAACAAAATATGCCATGATACTTTTGTTAAAGCTACTCTCAATTACAGCAGCCTATGGATACTAGCTTGAATGTTATTTTCCTGCTATGTAAGAGGTATAATACAGTCTTTTTTTTTTTTTAGGATATTTTGCCTTATGAGTCATAAAGTTGTCTTCTACATAATTTAGGAATGCATTGATATTGCTTGTTTGTCACTGTTATTTATTCTCAGTCCAGAAAAATATAGGAGAGTTGGAAATCCCTTTTGAATATGAGAACAATTTAGAGTATATAGTGTTGACTTAACAGTTTTTCATTGTCACTCACCTTTCATACTACTGGTCTGTTGCAGGATCCATTGTTATTATATAATTCAGGTTTTATTCCTTGAATTTTTAAAGTATTTTTTTTTTTTTTTTTTACCATTTCACTCTTCATTGTTAAATTGTATCTCCCTGACATTGTAAATACTTTTGATGTATAATACACTCTCTTGCCATTCTCTTGGTTGACATTCCAGTAATGGAATGAACCCTCCAAGTTCTGGTTATGCCCACTGGGTTATGACCTCCTTTCAGTGTAAGCACTTTTAATTTTCTCAACTGTATGCCATATGCCAAACATTTGTGCTTTGCCATTTCAGCCGATGCATAACATTTGTCCCTCAGTGCAGGGAGAAATTGTGATCTGTGCTATCTAAGATCTAGAAAATACAGAAGTGTATATTTGTGACCTATTTTACCTAAAGCAAAACCATTTTAATATTTCTAGATTTTTGGATGGTAAGAGAAGAATAATGCAAAAAAATGTAGTCATTCATAAAATGACAAACTAGGAATATTTAGAATGTTTCTTTAAATAAGATTTATATGACAAATATTTCCTGAGTAGAATAATTATAAAAATGGAGGTAGAAATTATTATAACAAATCAATTTCTGAAGAAGAGGTGTAAAAAACTCTAGTACTAGATAAAGGTTATAATAACATTATATTGGACTACTTTTATAGTTTAATATTTTTAAGGGGCTCCTTCCTTTCCAACCTTAACCATGGCTGGGTATGTCTCATGTTTTATAATTCAATAAGGCCAAGTTGTTCTTAGCTCATCTAATATCCCAGTTTTATGCCAGACATTGTTCTTACTCTGTGAATTATCCTTTTGGACCCTGACCACAATTGCCCCACTTTGGTGTTTCTTTTGTTGTTGTTTTGTTTTGTTTTGTTTTTTAAAGCACCTTCTCTTTTTAAATTTAGCTCAAGTGTTGACTCTCTTTCCTGAATCCTACTTGGAAAAAGTGACCTCTTTTTCTTCTGAAAATGTAGCATGATGATTTATATCATAATATCCATATAAGACATTGTGGCTTATTTATATACAGGTTCTTTCCTTTCCTCCCACTAGACTAAATCTTTTTTTTTAAAGATTTATTTATTTATTAGACAGAGAACAAGCAGGAGGAGCAGCAGACAAAGGGAGAGGGAGAAGCAGGCTCCCCGCTGAGCAGAGAGCCTGATGCAGGGCTCAATCCCAGGACCCTGAGATCATGACCTGAGCGGAAGGCAGATACTTAACTGACTGAGCCACCCAGGCGCCCCTAGACTAAATCTCTTATAGGAAATAATAATAGCTTAATTATCCTAATATGTCCAGAATATAGTATACTGAGGATATGTGGTAGTTATTTAATTAAATTTTCAAGTGACTGAAAAAATTGGCTAAATAGACAAACTGACATAACAATAAGTTGAGCTCTTCTGGGTTGCAAAGAGCAGACTAGATGTGATGATAAAATTATCTCTGACTTTCCATAAAGTACATTTGTAAGCAAAAATGTTAGGAGCTATTTAAAGTAAATCTAATGATCCATTTAAAAGAAAATAGAGAAACCATGTTGTGTCATCACTATGTTCTGAGGTCTCAAAAAAATCAAAATGCAGAGAGACCATAACCTAATAAACTAGGCAAACTTTTAATTCAGTGGATACTGACTTTGGTTAGAACCAAGGCTTCTCTAGTCTGTTATCAGCAGTTCATCTCTTTATACATCCATTCAAAGACTAACCTTCCAGAACAAAAACAATAGAGAAGGGGATAGATAAAAGCCTATGGCATACTTAGGTGCTTAGTCACATATGGGGATGGGATGGAAGAGGGCTGGGATTATGTGTGCCAGAGGAGGTCTTCATGCTTTATGCTGCTGAGAAATGGAGCCAACTGCATCTTACTCTCTAGCTTAGTCAGAGAAAACTGCCACTTTGAGCAAGAAAAGATCCAATTTTAGTCCTGTGGAATTAAAGTTGATGAATGTTTGTTAGGTATCACAAATTGCACTAGATGCTCTGCAAGGCAACTTGATGTTCAGATGAGAAGTGAGATGGGGAAGCCATCAGAACGTCTCCCATGTGGAGAGTATAGTGGACCAATGACACTTCACCCACACTGTTGCTGTCAAACTATAGACTGACACAGATTTTGCCCATTCAGAAGGGTGGGGACAGAGCCTAAAAAAGGAAAAAAAAAAAACAAAACAAACCCATATGGCCACAAAAGAGAAAAAGAACATTTCCCTGAAGACATAGAGAGAAAAAGCAAATATCCGAAAATGACTTTTTATGGGAAGCAGATGGAGACTTAAGGAGACATCTGCGTGGTGACATCTAAAATATGGAGTAGACAGGAATCATGGATGAGAAGCAACTTGAGCATCACTATATAAATCTTCACTCTTTTCCAAATCACCATCAAATGAACAAAAGAATATAAAAGCAGAAGGAAAAGGCAACATTTTTAATGGAAAATATGGGAAGATGCCATCCATATGTCAGGAACATCAAGAAGGGGACAATGTTAAATGAAGGTAATGGGGAATTCCTTATAAACTTTTCCAGAGGAAGTAGGATGGGATTACAAGAATTAAAGATGATCATGAAAGAAACTAATATTTCTCTAGTCTGTTACATTAAGACTATAGTTGAAGGCAGGCTGTGGGATAGGAAAGAAATCTTAGAAATTCTTTATGAATATAGATCAAATTCATAATCAGGTTACTCAGGAAAAACAAGAACAAGAATGCTTGTTTTAAACAGAATGATTACATGGGGCACCTGGGTGGCTCAGTCTGTTAAAGGCCTGCCTCTTTTTCACGATCTCAGTGTTCTTAGATGGAGCCTGGTGTGGGGCTCCTGGCATAGCAGGGAGTCTGCTTCTCTCCCTCTCCCTTTGCCCCTCCCCCGCTCCCTCCCTCCCTCTCTCTCACTCTCTCTCAAGTCTTAAAAAAACAAAAACAAAAAACCAGAATGGTTACAGGGTATTTGCAGACATGGAAGGAGTAGGGGAGATAGCAGTCTTAGAAAGTAGGATAGTCGCACCATGTGGAAAATGGAGAACAGATCAAAGGAAAGTAAGTTATTCCCTCACAGAAGATTCACCAATGACAACATGACTATTATGGTTCTAAATTAGGGAATTAGATCACAAAAGGGATAATATAACATGAAACCAGTTTTTAGTCTGAGATCTGAGAAGAGTTTTAAATAACTTCCAAGAAAACACTAAGATAAAGTAAAATACATCTTTGCAGCTATTGGTCTAGAATGTGCCTTCTTTTCAATTTTATGTAAACAAAATAAAAAAACAAAGACACTGAAAGGAATCATCTATATAAAAAAGATAAATGTAATGCTTGAGATAGAGGAAGACCATAGTTTTGAGGGAAAAAAAATACTGGTTTGAATATTTTTAAAGAAATTTATGTAGTGCTCTTAGATAATTCAAAGGAATGTGGACTCTGATGGAACTCAGACCTAGAAAAAGGCTGGTAGAGTTAAGAAAAGAATAGAAAAAAACTGTAATAACAGAATGAATGAAATAGGAACAAAGATCAGAAAATCAGACAAGTTACATGTGGGAAAAGGTTAAGAAATTCTTGTAGAACTTTGCATAAGGAAAGGAATAAAGAGATAGGAGAGACTGGGAAAGAGATAATAAAGATCCAAAACATGAATAATGATTTTATTCTGAAGAATGAGACAAAATTAAAAATGTAGAACTAATATACAAAGATAAAAACTGACTCTGATTTTGAAAGCAGCTCATCATGTGGCAGGCAATACTGATTTCTAAAAACATTACTTACACCTCAACCTATTTTGCTGGAATATGTAGATTTCTATTTTTTTCTTTTTAAAACTTATCCTAATAATCATCTAATGCTCATCCAAGCAGAAAAAAATCAAGGAAAAGAAATCAAATTTGTGGATTTGTTCTAATAACAATTGAAATGTGAGAAGTAACAATGATATAAGGAACTGAAGGAGTAGTGCTGTAAATAGCGATAAAAATATGTAAATACTGTGTTATTTATATGTAAACATTAGAACACTTATAGAACATATAAGCCATTTCTTTAAGTGTTTGTAGGTACATTTTTACAACTGAAACAATGAAAATAAAGAATAATTAGAGTGAATTAAAATTATGGTTATTTAACATGGTACACATATTACAAATAATTATGGAAGAGTGTTTATAAAATAATACTAATTGTAAGTGGTTTAAAATTCCAGATTATATTCTCTTCCCTGTAAAAAAAAAAAAAAAAAAGGGAGGTGTTAGCAGTAAGATGAAAGGTGGATGGAATTCAAGTATGTCCCTGTTTGTATTTTGGCTATTGTCAGGTCTGTTTTATTGTCGATGATGACAATTGGAAATATATGCAGTTAGGTATTTTAAAAAAACAAGGATATGTATTTGTAGAATTAGAGATGATACATGTGTGTTTTATATTAGTAAAGGAGGGACACCTCCCTAACCCTGTACAGCATACCTTCTTGCCCTACTGCTGGGTTCACTATCCCTGCAGCAGATAGTCCCCACACATACTGATAGCTTTCCACCACAAACACCCCTGTGTCTCACCCTCTTCCATTTTTGCCCAAGGATTTTCTCTGAAACTGCAGGAACTTTCTTAGCCTGCTCCTAAGATAGCTCAAGAGTGCCAGGAATTTAACACCCTCAGAAATAATTCCATCCAATGAGGGCTGGGAATAAGCAGATAAAATCCCATTTCATTTTCTTTCAGTGGAACAACCCAAGATCCATTTTATATATTCCTTGGAGGATTTTCAGTAGGATTGATCTTCAGTCGCTCACACTTGTCCTGACTGCATTCATGTGACTCTTATTGCTTAAAACAACAACAAACTATTCCCTTTCTCACTTCCTAATTTCCTTGTCCTTTCTGTGATCACTTCCTTTTTTTTTAAGATTTTATTTTTGACAGAGAGAGAGCGAGAGAGGGCACACAAGCAGGGGGAGTGGGAGAGGAAGAAGCAGGCTTCCCATTGAGCAATGAGCCTAATGTGGGGCTCAATCCCAGGACCCCGGGATCATGACCTGAGCCCAAGGCAGACACTTAACGACTGAGCCACCCAGGCACCCCTCTGTGATCACTTCCTAATTAAACTTGATTCAGTGGTACTTTGGGGAAATCTAAACTAAAAAGTAGAAAATATAACAATCAAGGAAGCATTAAGAAATATAATGAAAGAAAAATAAATTTATGTATTTGGACAAAGAATATGAATATATATAAAATTCCCCAAGTGAAAAGAAGACCTTCAGATTGGATAGAATCTCCTTGTGTGGGAGAGAGAACAAAAACCAACTGACCAAGGTAGGTTAACTATAAAAGAATAAGCAAGTTATTGGTCCTATACTAGGTGAAATAAGGATATGGTAAAATTGATAACAAAATTCAAGACATAAAATGGATCATCTTATATAAAGGTTATCATTTAAATCTAAAAAATTGATATAAGACACTAAAATTTTCCATAACTTATCACTATTATAAGAAACAATTTACAACATTAACCAACATGATGAAAGTAATAATTAGTATAAGAGTAGGACAAAAAATTAAAAAAAAAACAGAAAAACAATAGAAATGATAATTGAAACTAAAGGATGAGTTCTTAAAAATAGGTAAAACTTTTCCTAATCATTAAAGAATATTGATGAAACATGCACAAATTTAGAGAAGGGATATTACTACAGGTACAGGAGTGATTTTAAAAAATAGGTCAATATAACTCAATTTGGAAGTCTTACTATAATAGATTATCATTTTCTAGGACATACAAATAACCAAACTTGTGTCAAAATGAATGTGGAAGCCTTATCAGAATAAAAAGGTAAATATAAATTGAAGAAATTATCAAAGAAATACCTTCATACAAGTTGAGTCTGTATCATTCCTTTGTTGATTTATTTTTTCTGCAGTTTTTTTAACCTAGATATCTAAAGAACTTGATGATTTTAAAATTTAAAGTTACAGACAATGCTTTGCTTTATCTGAACCGTGTCACAGAAGAGTAGAAAATAAATTAAACTTTAAAAATTTTTAAAAGATTTTATTTATTTTTTGACACAGAGAGACAACAAGAGAGTGAACACAGGGGGAGTGGGAGAGGGAGAAGCAGGTTTCCCGCCGAGCAGGGAGCTGGATATGGGGCTCCATCCCAGGACCCTGGGATCATGACCTGAGCTGAAGGCAGATGCTTAACAACTGAGCCACCCAGGTGCCCCTAAAATTAATTTTAAGTAACTAACATCATAATCCCAAAAGCTAACAAGAGAAATGAAAAGCCAAAACTACAGACTTACTTGACACATTGAAAAACTATCAAATAATAAACTTGCAAATAAACTTAATAGCATGTTAACCTTTGAATATGTTAGAAATGAAATAATAGTCTATCAATCTATTAAGTTTTAGTAATATTAAAAGATAAAAGGAGAAATATTTATAATTTTCTTGAATGATTCCAAAAGGACATTTAGTAAAATTCAGTATGTATCTCATTAAAAGTAAAACCTCTTAAACGAGGAATAGAAGGATATTTCCTTAATATGATAAATTATTTCTTTGTCAAATCATCAGCCAAGAATATTTAACAATGAAACACTAAAGAAACCCCCATTAAATCAAGTTAATGACAAAAGTTCCAGCTATTAAAATTATTTAATATTGTTCTACTTAAATCAATAAAACAGGAAAAGCATTGAGTACATGTTTGGAAAATGAAGGTAAAGTTACCATTATTAGAATGTCATTTGATTATTACCTGGACACCTAAGGAAAGTGAATAGTTAGTACAAAATTTTTTTGAGTTTTTTGACAATAAAATGGGTACATAAAAATTAGTAATTTTCCTGCATAGCATATTGGTTAAGAACATAGTCTTGGAATCAAACCAATAAGGATTTGAATTTTAGTTTTTGGATAATTTGAAGGCAATTACTTTAAATTAACTCTAAACAGCACTTCCGTATAAAATTGTCCTAGTTTGCCTACCTCACATAATTATGTGATGAATAAATGCGTTAATGTCTGTTAAGCAAGTAGCAAAAGCAAGTGCTTAATTAATAGTAGCTACATGTTATTTTACATTGAGAAATGCAATTTTAGGTATATGGTAAATATAAAGATTATCAGTAGTAGGACAAAAGCATGCATTATCACATCTAAATCACTGGGAATCACTAAAACAAAGTAAAGAAAACAAAACAGAAAAAAACAATAAAAGTCAACAACAGAAATCAGAGCAAGGTAAGAGATTGATAATGTTTAATTGCCATAAGATAGTCTCTAGCCTCATGGCTCCTGCCTTCTAGTGTGTCTTCAAAAAACAGTTAATCAAAAACTCCAAAACCCCCAAACAGTTAATATACAAGAACTGTGAAACACTATAGTATTTGCTATTAACATCAGGAAAAAGTTAAAGATTCTCACTATCATATCCTTTATTAAATGTAACTGGAAATTCTAGCATGTGGAAATAAGATGTAAACTGTTAGGAAGGATGGCACTACATTGTTGCTCAGTGTAGGCAGTATAATTGCTTACGAGACAACAAAACAAAACATTAGAACCAAAGTAACCATAATGGGCAAATTTATAAATGAATACCCTAATATGTAATTAAACTTCCATTCATAGTAGCACGGATAGATTTAACAGGATTGTTACTGATATGAGGAAAATTACAAGCTAAAAATCATTACTAAGTGACCTCAAATAAGATTTGCATGTGAAAAATGACTCATAATTTGGATAGAAAAACTGAGAATTGAAAAATTCTCAGTACTCCTTAAATAAGGGGTTAACGTATTTAAATAAAAATCTAAATGGAATTTATTTTGGAACCTGAAAAAGACTTTCCAAGTAAGTTTATCTGAAAGTACAAGAAATTGAGAACAGCTGAGAATTTGGGGAAAGAGTAGCATAATAAATTGTGCTAACAATATAAAGTGTAAGTTTAATTAAAAACAGTACAGTACAACTGCAAGAAAAAAGACTATTTTATATGGGAGTGTAAATGTCATCAAAAGCCTAAGAGGATCTGAAAAAAAAATGTAGTTACATATAACACCCAGTGCTCATCACATCACGTGCCCTCCTTAAAATACCCATGAATCGTTGAACACTACATCAAAAACTAATGATGTACTATATGTTGGCTAATTGAACATAATAAAAAAAAAATGTAGTATCAACTCCTTAAAATATAAACAGTATATTTAAGATAGAGAAAAACTAAACAAAAAATATGGTATAAGGGACCCCAGGTGGTGGCACCCTCTGGGGCTAGGAGGAGTGGCACTGGCTGTGACCTAGTGTGGCTTGCATGCAAGACTGTGTCTGCCTTCTGAGCTCTTTCTTGGTAGCAGATGGGGCTGAGACCAAAAAGACCTTGAAGGGAAGCCATTAGGAAGGACTCAAAGAACTGGACTTCACGTACACTAGCCGTCCAGCAGCTCAAAGCCAGGTATGTTGTATTGATGGTTACAAGTGCTGGGCATCTTAAACTCTTAGGACTAAAAAGGAAACAGAGGAAACTGTGGGGTTCTTGCATGTCGGAGCATATTGTTTCTTCTCAACAAGGTGAGCCGTGGACAGAATAGGAGTAAGTTTTCCAGCATTGTGTACATCAGAATTTGGCTTAGAATAAAATGTAATCAAAACTAATGATAAAGATGACATTAAATCATAAATAAACATGTAGGTAAAAATAAAAATCTTCAAGAACATTTCCTAGAACTGAAGGGCATACATTTATAGAATTAAAGGGGCCAGCCAAATACCTAGTGCAGTGAAGATCCAAATGAATTTCATCACTGGGAAATTTTAGAATACCAAATATAAAGAGAAGGCCCTAAAAGATTATAGAGAAAAGTTGTTCTAGCAATCATATAAACAAAATTGAGTTTAATGTAAAGGATTAAAGTCACAGTGGCATTGGGCTTATGGTAAAATGGGAAACAAGCAAGAATTTAAAAAGCTAGAATTTTAATGTAAATTCCATGGAAGCTGGTTCAATAGACAGGAGTGCAACAAAGGAGAGGGGAATTTATAATGTGATGGTGATACGGCAGAGACTCTGAGGATAATGATTGTGTGGAAGGTCTGGAAAGAAAGCAATCACATCTGCATGTGGAAAGACTCCATCTATGGTAGATGTTTCAAAGGGGGAGGAAATGTTCCCAAGTGTTGACCAAGTAGAAATGAATCTCCATGTTCTGTTGGAGAGGATGGGGATAAGTTGAATACATAGAAAACTAAGAAAACAGGAAATCAGACAATTATTAAATCCAAGAAAGGAATTTTAGGGATGCATGGGTGGCTCAGTTGGTTGTGTCTGACTCTTGATTTCAGTTCAGGTTATGATCTCAGGTTCATGAGATTGAACCCCACATTGGCAGTAGGCTCCCCCACTCAGTGGGGATTCTGCTTGTTTCCCTCTTCCTCTGCCCCTCCCACCCCCACTCAGGGGTGCACATGTGGCCACTCTCTCCTTCTCCAAAAATAAATGAATAAAAATCTTAAGAGGAAAGGAATTTTATAAGAAAATGAAAATTCTAGTGTACTTTGTGGCTTATAAGTTTTATTCACATAATTGTTTTAATGTGAATATCAAATACTGACTTAAAAGTAAAAGCTTTCCCATATAACTCTATTGGGAAGATGAGGCATGGGAAGCATCTATTTTAGGGAAAGTATAGGATGCTTGGATGTTAATATACTAATGTGTGCATTAATACACAATATTTAAGTATTTTTTAGCCTCAAAAAGGAAATGATTCTATCCTCCTTTCCTCTTTTCCTTTCCTTCCTTCTATCCCTCTCTCCCTCTTTTCTCTTTTTCCCTCTCTTCCCTCCTGGAAGCAGCAGATGAAAGACCTGGTCTCCTGAGATTGGTTGATTCAGAGGTGGGGCATAGAAGGCAAGGCGATAGTGATGGATAAAGGGTAACTTATGCAATGTGGTCTATTGGACAATAGGCAGTGAGAATCTTATTTATTCAGGGAGAAGGAACAAGAGATGTAGAAGTGTCTGAAGGAAGAATGAGTTTCTCCAAATTTGAGGAACAGTAAGAAGGCTGGAGGTACCTGTCCTAAGGACCTGTTGTTGTAGGAGGTTTAGACAGGAGAGAGAAATCCAGATGTGATCACATAGGGCTTTATAGAACATGGGAACAAGTTTGGCTTCTCTGTGCGTGAAGACTGTGGGTGGCAAAATAGAAGCATGGAGAACACAGGGGCACTGAAAGCTTGGGCAGGGCTGGCAACCATGGAGGTTGTAGACATGTAGCTCTTCTAACCCAATGTCAGTACATTCTCAGCCAGCCGAGAGGAATCCAGCACTCTGAGCTCTGGGTGCATATTCTCTGAATGGTTCTTAATCTAGAAATGCCCTTGGCTACATGCTTGAAGCTGCCAGAAGTATGGTCCTGGAACTCTGAATTTGGAGAGGAGATGATCAGTGAATGAATCCTGGGGAGTGATGAGATATCAGAGAATACGGTCTGATCATGCTCAAACCCCACGCCTTTCAAAGAAAACCATATTGAACTGAAAGACCAAATCAGCAGCAACAAATCAGTGTATTAGAATTACTTGAAAGAGCTTCTAAACATTTCAGCACATGGGTCGATATCCTGGATAATCACCAATTAGAAGCATTGCTTCTAGAATGCCTGTTCCTTCAAGGAATGTCTGCTACTCGTGCTATGCATTATGATGGGATATTTTGCAGAAGTGCTATGTAAACCAGCTTGTACCACCACTGAACAGGGAAATTCTTAACAAACATGTACTGCTTTAAGTGCATGCTAATGCCACTTTTTTTTCATTTTGTCAATGTAATACGGTATATTTAATGCATTCAGTCTAGGCTGTTGAAACTGAAACGGTTATCCTTTAGTGTCCCAGAAGTCTAATTACAAGCCAGCTAATTCTCTTTATCTATGTTCTGATAGCTTCTCTATTAGAATAAAGAAACTGTGTAATAGAATGACTTTTGACTGTATGTTTCAATGTTAATAAGATGTAGCTTAACTGCTTCTACAAGTTTATCTCCTTCCTAACACTCTAGTTGAAATGAAACAGGACGAACTGTTTTTGCTAAATCTTACATAGCATTTCAGTACTACCTGCCACCCAAGGGTAGAGAGCAATATTTATTGTTTTCCCTTTTTTTTCTTATAACAAATACTTAGTGAGCACCTAAGATGTTCTAAGCAGTGAACAAGGTAGAAACAAATTCTCTTATAATCTTATTCAAGTGAGGGAAATAAAGATAACAAAAAGCACTAAGTAAAATATATAGTACATCAGATGGTGATAAGTATTAAGGAGAAAAATACAGCACGAGAGATGATTAGCTGGTGTATTATTCAATGGCAGAGAGGGGGAGTATATTTTGAAGTCTGGCTGGATACTCACTGATGTCCAAGATTCCATCACTAATCATTTAATATTTAATATGTTCTTTACCTTAGTCTTGGAAAAAGGTTTCCTTTGAAAGGCTTGGTGGAAAGCACACTGTAACAAAATGAAATATTTAGGTTTTTAACTTTCACTGCTCTTAAATTTTCTGCTTTTCCCTCCCTCTGGACCATGTTATCTACTCCCCAGCTTTCAATAGTATTCCAGGATAATGACTCAGTTTACTTCTTTCCGACCTGACTTATGTTGACTTACATTCCAAGATTCAAATTGTGTTGGACTCTCACCCACCCGAAGGCCCCATAGGCATCTCAAAATCAGTATATTCAAATATGAACTCACTGCCATACTATTCATGTCTCAACACACGTGATTGTTTTTCCTGAATTCCCTATCTTGTTGAGGCGCATCATAGTTAAACTTACCTGATCCCAAAGTGCAGTCCTTCTTTCTGCACCTTTTCTTTATCTTCATATCCATGTAATGTTCTCCAGGGGTAGCCCTCACTTATGGTTTCCTTCCTGTTGCATTCAAAGAAACTGATTAAAAAAAAAAAAAAGTTAACGGAGCTTTTTTTTTTTTGATCATCTGGATTGTACCAAGCACCATGTTAAGTTTTAGGAATGTGAATTGAATGAAGGTGGTTTTGCTAAGCCTAAAACAACCAGGCTTGTTTGGTTGGACCAGAGACAGACTAACTGTGGATTTGTGTGGTGGTTTTTGTTAGAGTGCCAAGGGAGGGGGCACCCGTAAAGGGTGAGGATCTGAGAGCAGTAGAAGGGATGTGATGAGGGTCAGTCTCTGCACTCATGTGGCATTTCTGTTGGTTTAGGCCTATTTGGAAAGAGTGGTTAGAGGTATAACCTCTAGAAGATAGTTTTTCATGAAGAGTTCTATGAGACACAGACTATGGCATAAGGGTAGACTAACACCGTTGATAAAATCGTTTGGCAATAATGTGTGACACAGGTGGAGGGAGGGGTTTCCCTGCTTAATGGCTGTGTGCAGTGCTGCTCTGGTAGCCCAACTTGGTAACCCTCTCTAGGGGCTGTTAAGAAGAAAGAGAGTTGCCCTAGTGGCATCTTGAGTGAAAGGCAAGGACAAATGGAGCAGGAGAGAAAAAACAGGAATCTGTTCATTACCACATGGGGTCAAAATGAGGAGCCCCTTATTCTAATGCAAACAATATGAAAGATATCCAAACTTCAGTTTTAAGGAATTTAGATGAGATTGTCAGTGGGAAAGGTAAACATTCTCTGAAATGAGACGTTCTAGGTCCAAATCCCACTTCTTCCAGTTACATCTGAGCAATCTCAGAAAGCCACACATCTTTTCTGAGTATTAGTCACTTCAGATGTTTAATGATAACCTATTATGGCTATGGGGAATATATATTAAAGTGTATAAAGTAGATCTACAACACAGTTTCTGGAGTATTACATACACCCAACAGCTGGTATTAATAATAATCACAACAGTAAAAACAGTGAGGGTACTTCTTTGATCCCCAGTCCTGTAGGAGAATAAGGGATACCATTTTGACACTATTCATGGAAGCTGTTTGAAGAAGGCATGTAAAAGAAAGCATATTTACCTGCCTTATTACTCTTTTCAGTGAAATTTAAAGTAACGAGAGAAAAGGCAGCAAGAGGAAAATGTTAACTGTCCATACCACTGACATTGCTCTTTGATAGCTGGTGTGTAGTGGGCTCTAGAGCCTGCAAGGTAAATTCCAGGTTTTGTCTAGCCATATACCAGAGTTACTAACAGTCCCATGTATATTCTCTGTGAAGTTGGCTGAGAATTTAAGAGCACACCATTTACAGCTAGTAAAAGTGAGTCCATGGTGTCACCTACTTTTAATCCAAAGACAAAGTAACACATGTTTGTGTTCTTTTTCAAAGAAGTAAAGTTAATAGGAAAGAAGATTCAGAATATCATGTTCACACATAAGTGTACATGTTGAATTATCTGTACAGAAGGTGGGATTTAAGTTGTGACAAACAATAGTTCTTTGTCTTAATTTCTGCTGAAGTTGAAAAATAATCCAAAGGACAAAAGTTAAAAAAAAAAAAAAAAGTTTGAACTCTGGAAAAAGGTACCCGAGATTTTCCATTTTGTTTGATGCATTATCACACTGATGGTGGTTGGAGGACCTGGACAGGACTAAGGGCTCCAGAGGTTCTGTTAGCAGCCAGTGGTCTGGCATAGATGAACTTTAAAGTAAGAAAACCAACCACAGTGTTTATGATATTTTAATGCTTCAGGAAATTTTGCTGGGGCTCCATACTCAACTTTCTAGCTGCCTCTTTTATAAATAATGCAGAAGTTTTAATTCCCGGTAACAATGATATAATAGCATAAGTGAGGATAATGGTTAATATTTATTAAGTTCTTAATATGTTCCAGGCCTGTGTGAAATGCTTTACCTGCATTATCTCATGTAATCCTTAAGCTGATGCTATTATTTAGGTAGTTATTATCTACACTATATGTAAGGAATCTGAGACTTATGCATATATAAATAAGTTGATCAAGGTGGAATACAGATTTGCAGCAATGGAGCTTGAGAATTGAGTACACTTTCTGCACATTTACAAATACTTAACCCTTGCCTTGTGAATTATTTAATGTTAAGAGCAGAGACACTGGAACTCGCCTACCTGGCGTTAAGTCTGTCTTCCATGTCACCTTAGCTAAGTTTCTTTTTCCTTTTTTTTAACCTCTTGTGCTTCATTTTTTCTTTATTTTAAATGAGGATAATTTTAATAGTTCCTATTGAATAGATGAACTGTAATTATTAGATGAATTACATATAAAAGATTTAGAAGAGTGCTTGGCATGTAGTAAATTCTTAAAAAAGTTCATGTTTATATCTAGACATTCATCATGAAATTAAAAAGAAATGTTATAAGAAAGGATGAGCTAATGACTGGGTAAATGAGATTAGACATTGAAAATGGAACCCTCTTCACAAATTAAATCCATAGACAAAGTTTAAAATGAGCTTGGCCTTAAGGGAACTTGCCTCAACCATCTGGTTAAAACTCAGAGTCCATTGCTTCCAGAAAGATACACGCTGGCCCATCTGAATTGACATCTGTGTGCGCACTGAAGTCCCGGAGGATAATTAAGAGAGAAAACAACAATACTGACATAAGCCTGGAGAACGAAGCTATAAAATTCTCTATATAAACAAGTGGCCTACATAACTACAGAACTATAAATTTTGGTCTTGCCCCAGGGACACCTGAAATACCCAGATGCTCAAATAAAAATAAACTGATTTCTGAAGTAGATGGTAAACAAAATTTTAAAAATCACACCTCTCTTCTATCACTTTTACTCACTATTAGGCAGATGAATTCATGCTACATTGTTTCTTGACAGTTTTGAATGACATGTCATGACCAATAGCATGCATAAAATGCATTAAGCATCCATGTCTAGCTCAGTGAATTTTCACAAGTAAATGTATCTATGTAACTAGAATCCAAAGAAGAAAAAACATCCTTATGGCTCTGTTAGTCACTAATCTACCCTATATATAACTACTATCTTGGTTCTTACCACTAGACATTGATTTTGTTTAGTTTTGAAGTGGTATCCTACAATTTGTATTTTTTTTCGTCTTTCACTCAACATTTTGAAATCCACAATAGTTTTATACTTATTGATGTTTAGAATACCATTATGTAAATTCATCACAATTTATCCATCCCATTGTTGGGTAAGCCTAGGAATTCTTTCTAGCTTGGGATATTATGAATAAGGCGAAAAATTTGTACATGTATTTGGTGAACATTTTGACTCCTTTCTGCAGGTTATTTGCCTGGGAGTGAAATTGCCAGATCTATGTACATGAATGTATTCAGCTTTAGTATGGATTGCCAGATGACTTTTCAGAGTCCTTGTACCAGTTTTCAGTTTGTTGACTAGAGTATCAGAATCAGGTTAATATTCCTCTCATTAAATTAAAACATTGAGGGGAAATGCACAGACAGTAAGTATATAAATAAAAAGTGGTAAATGTATACATTTGTATAACCACAACTTTAATCAAGATCTAATACATTCTGGGGTGCCTGGGTGGTTCACTTTGTTAAGTGGCCAGCTCTTGATTTTAGCTCAGGTCATGATCTCAGGGTCCTATGATCAAGCCCTGCATCAGGCTCCATGATCAGCAGGGAGTCTGCATGAGGATTCTTTCTCCCTCTCCCTCGGCCCCTCCCCTGGCATGTGTGCATGTGGTTTCTCTCTCTCTAAAAGAAATAAATCTTTAAGAAAATAGAATACTTTTCCATCACCTGGGAAAGTTTCCTCATGCCCTTTCCAATCATTCTCCCCCTTGTAGGCAACCGCCGTTGTGATCCCTGTCACCATTGGTTAGTTTTGACCATTCCTGAATATTCCTTTAATGGAATGATACTCTTGTGTCTGGGTTCTTTTGCTCAATATGATTTTGATAGTCACCTGTGTGTTGTTTGTATCAGTAGAGCCTTTTTTTTTTTAGTGTAATATTCTGTTGTATGAATATGTTATAATTTGCTTTTCCATTCCACTGTTGATGGACATTTAAATTCTTTCAAGTTTGGGGTTATTACAAATAAAATTGCTACGAAAGCTCTTCTACAAGTCTTTTTGAAGACATCTGCTTTGATTTCTCATGGGTAAATACTTAGGGAAGAATTTCTTGGTCATCAGGTAGGTATGTTTAACTTTTAAGAAACTACCAAACAATTTTCCAAAGTAGTTTAACCATATTCAAACCTCACTACCAGTATCAGAAAGTTCTAGTTGCTACACATCTTTGCCAATATTTGGTCTTGTCTTTTTTATTATAATCATTCTCATGGATATAAAATAGTATATTGTGGTTTTAATTGACTTTTTCTGATGAAAATGATATTGAATGCCTTTTTTTTTTTAAGATTTTATTTATTTATTTGAGGGAGAGAGAATGAGAGAGAGCATGAGAAAGAGGAGGGTCAGAGGGAGAAGCAGACTCCCTGCCGAGCAGGGAGCCCGATGCGGGACTCGATCCTGGGACTCCAGGATCATGACCTGAGCCGAAGGCAGTTGCTTAACCAACTGAGCCACCCAGGCGCCCTTGAATGCCTTTTTAATAAGCTTATTGCATAATCCTTTGGAACCATGTCTGTTTATACCTTAGTCCAAGTTTTTATACATTGGATTGTGTTTTTTTAGTTATAGGAATGTCTATATCCTGGATTCAAATCTTCTGTCAGATATTTTTGTAACAAATACTTTCCTCCAATCTGGCTTGCCTTTACATTTTCTTAATTGTATCTTTTGGTAACCAGAAATCTTTAATTTTGAGGGAGTCTGATTTGACAGTTTTATTTTTCATGTTTATTGGGTTTTAAAAAAATAGCTTCTCAAGAAATCTGTGTCTATCAGAGTTACAACGGTCATCTTCCAGGTTTTCTTCTAGGAGATTTAGTTTTATATTTAGTTCCATGATCCGTCTTGAATTAAGTCTTATATGTGGTCTGAGGTAGGAGTCAAGGTTCATTTTTCTTTGTATTTATAAGGTTATTCCAGTACCATTAAAAAGGATTCTCTTTTTCCCCTCTGAATAGCCTCAGAACATTTGTTAGAAATTCAATATTTTTGTGTTTTCCTCTGAACTCTCGATTTCATTGATCTATGTCTACTTTTTTGTGTTAGCAACCCATCTTGATTACTGTAGCTTTATAGTAAATCTTGTAATCAGGCAGTAGATCTTCCAACATTATTGTTTTTGAACAAGTTTATTTGGACTAGTACATACTGTTCTCCATATGCAATTTAGAACCAACTTGACCATTTGGCAAAGAGGTCTGCTGATTTGGATTGTGATTGTAAGGTATCTATAGATAAATTTGGGGACTATTGATGTATTTATAGTATAGAGTCTTTCAGTCTAAATCATGATATCTCCATTTATTTAGGTCTTTAATTGATTTCAGTAATGTTGTGCAGTATTTACTGTTGAAGTCTTTCATTTGTGTATTTTTTTTTAAAGAAGATTTGTTGGGGTTAATGTAGAACATGAAATCTGCCATAACACCTGGCTTGCTAAAATGTAACACTGAGGCCGCTGGGGGCAAGGGAGGGTTTTGGATAAGGGCGTAGGCCTTTGGAATGCCGAGGCCTGCGTGACCACTCTGCCACTGGAATGCCTCAGGGAGTTACCTTCCCTGAAGCTCTCTTAGCCCAAATAGCCACCCTGTGTTACATTTTAGCAAGCCAGGTATTATAGCTGATTTCATGTTCTATGTTAACCCCAACAAAGATTTATTTATTTGAGAAAGAGTGGAGTGAGAAAGAGCACACGCAAGTGGAGAGGAGGGGCAGAGGGAGAGGGAGAGAATCTTCCAGCAGACTCCCTGCTGAGCTGGGAGCCCAACATGGGACTCAATCTCATGACCTCAGCCAAAATCAAGAGTTGGATGCTCAACTGACTGAGCCACGCAGCCACGCTTGTGTGTTGTTAAACTTAATTTTAAGTGTTCTATCTGTTATAAATGAGGTATTTAAAAAAATTCATTATTTTTCTGGGGCATCTGGGTGGCTCAGTTGGTTTCAGCTCAGCTCATGATCTCATGGGTTGTGGGATCAAGCCCCACATCAGGCTCACTCTCAGCCAGGGGATCTGCTTGAAGACTCTCTCTCCCTCTGCCCCTCCCCCTGCTTGCATGCTCTCTCTAAAATAAAATAAATCTTTAAAAAGTCATTATTTTTAGTTGTATGCTACTGCTATATATAAAAGTACAATAGATTTTTGTGTGTTGACCTTGTGTTCCATGATCTTCATAAATTCATTTATTCTAGTATTTGTGTTGTATATTCTTGAGGATTTTCTATGTAAACTATTATAGCTTCTATGTACAATAGTAGTTTTATTTCTTCCTTTTTAAGCTTTAAGCCTTTTATTTTCCCTCCCCATTACACTGAATAGGAACTCCAATATAATAAATACAAGTGGTAAGAGTGTATGTTTTTACTCTTGTTTCCAATCTTAGGTCTAAAATATCTGGTCTTTCATTATTTCTCATAGAAATCCCTTTTCAAATTACAGATATTTTCTTCTATTCCTAGTCTGCTGAAAGTTTTATTATGAATAGGAGTTGAATTTTGTCAAATGATTTTTATGCACCGAACATATCATACGGGTTTTCTACTTTATTCTGTTGCTGTGAATTATAGAGTGAGGATTTTTTAAATGTTAAACCAACCTTGCATTCTTGGAGTAAATGTCACTTGGTGATGATGTATTACACTTTTATACTTCGTTGAATTCAGTTTACTATTAAGTATGAGTGAATCTATGTGCATGAAGGGTATTCGTGCATAATTTTCTTTCTCTTAATGTATTTGTCAGGTATTTTTGTCATAGTTTTCCTGTTTTTTTAAAAAAATTAGTTTGAGAGTATTTCCTCCTGTTTGACTTTCTGGATTTGTGTAGAATTCGTATAGCATTCTTAAGTGTTTGATTTCCTGAGTGAAACCATTTGTGTCTGTTTTTTTCTTTGCAAAAGATGTCTGATGAGGAATTTAATTCCATTGATGGATATAGAACTAAACATTTTCAATTTCTTTTATGAATTTGGTAAGATGTGACTTAAGAGATTTCTTGACTTTCTTTTTTGAATTATTGAATAAATTTGTAGATAATATTGCCTTGTTATTTTTAAATATCTGTAGGTTTGTAATGATAGCTCCTCTAATATTTTTGGTCCTTTGTATTTCTTTTCTTGACCTGCCTACCTATTAGTTAATTAATCTTGTTAATTTCTGCAGCCCCAACGTTTGGCTTTGTTAATTTTCTCTTTTTGTCAGTTTTATGCTCTTTATGATTCTCTTCTTTTCACTTACTTGGATTAACTGTGTTATCATTTTTGATTTTTATTTGTACCTTGGATTTTCCTTCTCTATTGTAAGAAATGCAGAAGAAGACACAGTAGAGAAAGGGAAGAGCTTCCGACTCTCTTACTGGTCTAATGGGATCTTTAGAAAAGGCCTTAGTGGTATATGTGCTAATTTAACTTAGTCAATCCAGTCAATACAACATCTGGTATAAAGCCATTAATCATCAGCATAGCAGCATCCCTCCTTGTAGAAGAGTGTAGTGAAGTGTTCCCTAGAGGACAATAACCTGCTTCTAAGTAAAAGATGGATTTGGCCATTAGCACTGAAAGAATAAATAAAAATAATAACAATATTACCACAAATAATATTAAAAAACCAAACGAATATGAATGCTTACTATTTCTAGGAGCTTTGCAATGTATTTGGTATTATGTCTGGCTGCTTTCTCTCAATATTGGTGAGATTCATCTGTGTTTTGTAGAGTCATTTTAATTACTGGATCATATCTCATTGTATGAATATATCAATTTATTTACCTATTCAGCTGTTGATAGCCATTTGGTTAATTTCTAGCTTGGGTCTATAGCAAATAATGTTGCAATGAATATATTCTTATGTTTATATTTTCGTGTACATTTGTATACATTTCTGTTGGGTATATACATAGGAATATAATTGCTAGGTCCAAAGATTTTTGTACTTACGTTCACATTTAGTAAACACTATCAAATAGTATTCCAAAATGATTAATCAAGGAGAAATTTCTTTTAAAAAGAAACATAAACCTTTTATAAAAGGGAAAACTAATATCACTGACCATAATTAGAAAACAAATCACAAGATAAATAATTTAAATAAAAATTTTGTTTACATTTGTGCCACCTTATATAAATTTTATTGCCACAACACGTGTTGGTACCATAATTTGGGTAATGCGGGTCTGTGCCACTTATTAATAATTAATGATATATTGTCTAGTCTTATTATATTGCCTTGGCAGCTATTATATTTTTGAAATGAAATGTAATTGTCTTATTTCTTTTCTTACAAATGGCAGACATTATAATTTTATCATTTGTATCATTAAAAATGATCTACTAAAAAGTCTTAACTATTTCAGAAAACACTTTAAGCAATTTTTAACATTTTTTTTTATTTATTTATTTGACAGAGAGAGAGAGAGAGAGAGTACACACAAGCAGGGTGAGAGGCAGAGGGAGAGAGAGAAGCAGGTTCCCCACTGAGCAGGGAGCCCAATGTGGGGCTCGATCCCAGGACCCTGGGATCATGACCTGAGCCGAAGGCAGAGGCTTAACGATTGAGCCACCCATGCGTCCCCTGTAAGCAATTTTTAAATTGGCTATTTGCCACAAATTTTTTTTAGCCTTAAACCAGTGATGGTATTGTAAGCACATGCATGCTTGTGTTATATTTCATTTGGTACTTATTAGGAGTTGTTGGCATTTTGGAGTTGAGGAGTTGGAGTCAATAGCTAGATTTAAATACCTTGTTTTCTCCTCTCTATTTTCAGCCAAGAAATTTAATCATTGAATGTTTTTTTTTAAAATAAGAATTATAATGCATTATAGCATAAAGTTGAATGAGGATTAAATAAGATAATAGGAGTTAAGCTCCTGGGACATAGTAGGTGTTCAATAAATTTCCATCTGTGGACTATTTTTTCCATGACCTTGATTGAAAACTAAATGACTTAATACATATTAAAAAAGAAATCTGCTTCTGTAAGTTACTTGATTAAGTATAAGTAACTATATATTTCAATATGCATAGCTCTATATTTAAAATATGTCTTAATTCTCAAAGTCTATACCACTTCTGAGAGTGTCTTACTTATTCCTCCTTGGAATAATTAAACAGAATGGGAATCTGACTTAATGAGCCATACAACACCTTGATAATGCCCAGACTTATATAATGGTCAGTGTAACCTGGGCTTCAAAATCAAAGAATGTGGAGTTAAATCTTGGCTCTACACTTATTTGCTATTATGGCAGGTTATGTAATCTCTTTGGATTTAAATTTCCTAATCTACAAAACAGAAATTACCTACCTCCGTGTCTAACACACAGCACAATCACTCTTTTTTTTTTTTTTTTAAAGATTTTATTTATTTATTTGACAGAGATAGCGAGAGCAGGAACACAAGCAGAGGGAGTGGGAGAGGGAGAAGCAGGCTTCTCACAGAGCGGGGAGCCCGATGTGGGACTCGATCCCAGGACCCTGGGATCCTGACCTGAGCCGAAGGCAGACGCTTAACGACTGAGCCACTCAGGCGCCCCAGCAGCACAATCACTCTTAAATGATGAGTTTGTACTGAAACTCTTTCTACTTTCTTAGTGGATTGGGTTGTTTATCTTCTTTCCTAGCAAATTCATATCTTTATTTCATGGATTTATCTATAAATTAAACAATAAGAAAAGGACACTGTTAATATACCCGATTATACATGGTCTTTGTAGGCTGTCACACATAGGATGTGGTGAGTCCTGTGTTCAGTGAACTCGCCCTTGATCTGAGGATTTCATTTCAGGAATAGATAGTACATTGATCTAATGTTTTTAATTGCTGGGAACAGCACAAGGTGACTATCTGATCTTTTTCTTTTTTGATCTTTTAAAATGTCAATTTGAACTTGTAAATTTAATAAATGCAAAAATAAAAAAGAAACCAAAGCAGTCATTTTGAATGTAATCCAAGAAACTTATTTATTTCACTTGTTTCAGAGATCTGTAGTTCTGAGAAAATTAGGGAAACTGTTTTTATTTTTTAATTTTTTTTAAGATTTATTTGAGAGAGACAGAGATAGTGACAGAGAGCAGGAGCAGGGAGGAGAGGGATAAGCATGTTGGGCTGAGCAGGGAGCCCAAGTGGGGCTCAATCCCAGGACCCTGGGATCATGACCCAAGCCGAAGGCAGGCGCCTAACTGACTGAGCCCCCCAGGTGCCCCAGGGATACTGGTTTTAATAAGTTCAAGTTAAGTAAGCATTCTAGATACACAAAAGCTGGGATGAAATTCACTAATAAAGAGAAGTTGATTGGGAAGTCTGACTTATTTGATTATATAGCATTAAACATATGACTTCAGAAGCAGTGGGAAAGAATATAGGGAAGAAAAACAGATAAAGGAAATATGTTTGGATCTGGAAGTCATCTGGTTGCTGACTTGACACCCTCACTGCCATCCTTTGGTGACTCAATGAATGTTAGTTGCAGTAGTGTTTTAAGTCAGGGACTGCCAAATTCCAGTTTCACTCTTGAAAACTGTTCCTTAATTTGGGTGGCAGATGACCAAGATGACTTTTTCATTTGCAAAGAGCAGCAAACTACCTGGGTTACTGGTGAACTGTGTGTGACCTTGCTAACCACCGCTTGAATTTATCTGCCAGCATATAGTGCTTATCTCTGTAGATGACAGTAGGGAATTCCTGATTTTGGAAGCAATGGATAAAACAGCAGTTGTGTACGTTACCAGCACAAAAAATCACCATTGAATGAACTGGCCAGGAATGAGTCTTACTATTATCTCTAGTGCTTATAAGTGATTACATTGATCATTTAATAAATAATTTCAAATATAAGTATCCCTAAAGTATCCAATAAAACCAAACATATAGGTTTGATTTCAGTATTTGGGAGAAGATCTTTTATGTGAGAACTTCCCCTATTAGGAGAGGTAGTATTGGAGAAATGTTTTTAGTTTTTCTTTCCTGTCTTACTCAGAGAACAGTGCTTTATCTGATTGGAGAGGTGAGGTCCTAACAACCGTTGTTCCACATTTTGCTTTTGAGTATGAGGCAACTAGATGGGTATCCGTGCTGCAGACCAAAGAGTAGGATCCAAGGGACTAGAGAAGGGACGGGGAGCCAATAGGTTTAGGTTAGCAACCATAAAGCTGTGTCACAGATTGCCATTACCCCCAGCTCCTGTATCTTTCCTGAATTGGATCTGAACTTGGAGGGAGAGAGGTAAGTGATTTATTGGTTCTCTTATCTCCCAGCCTAAATGTTATAAAGATATGATTCCAATGGACATATTAAGGGATTATCAGAGAACTCTGTGCTGGCTGTGAAAGCTGAGCTGTTGCTTGGAACGGAGTCATTTGCACACTGCAGGAACAGGGGGGCGCAGTGATCAGCATTGCTGGCTGTGCTTGATGCAGGATCAGTGGGAAGAGCTCAATAAATCTCTCCTTCTCATAGGAGAGTGGGAGCTATTGATCGCCAGTGGCTCCATTAGCTCTGTATGACTTCACTGAAATTAAAATCTTCAGGGCTCGATCTTCCCTCAGATAGCTATATGTACACAGGGCCTAATCTAACCTTGTACGGGGTGGTGGGATTTTTTTTCTTTCTTTTTTTCCTTTCCCCTCTCTCACCTACCACCTCGGTATTTGAAATGAGCAGACTTCATCCTTCAGAATTTTAATAGGCCCCTGTTTAAAGTAGCGCCTCTGACCTTTATGAAATTAAAGAGTAGAGAAAGCATTGCCAGGAAGACTTAACAGATCATTCTGTCTGCTGGTCAGTCTCCATTTGTGTATGTGTGGTCTCTCCACGAGGAAAAAGAGCCTTTCACACAACCACTTTTAGGGCTCATCAGGATGCAACTGGAATGTCGAAATCAGGTAAATCAGCTGTTATGAAATATGATAGACTGAGGCACACAGATACAGGATTACTTGTGTTTCATGCTGCAGGTTTTATCACCCTGATGTATATATTGTAGCCTTGTTTTATTAAGGAGAGGTCTTAAAATGTTTATTCTGCCCTTCTCTTGATTCTTGACTCCATCAATAGGTACAAACTAAAATTGTTTCCTTGATATTATCAGAGGGATAGTACTCTGCAATTGCTACTGAAAATTCAAGAGCCTCTCACTCGATTAAAAAAAAAAAACACCTTTTTTTTCTAATGCAGCATTGTGTTCATGTTACCTGAAACTCAGAGATAGACAGATATTGAAACAGCCGTTTCTCATGGGAAATGATACTTACTATCTAATGGGACCACTTAAAAGCATGTATATGGAGCCTGAGATTTGGAGTAAGGCTTTCTGCCAAAAGTATACCAACATCACTGTAGTTGTTTGATGGAAAATCACAAAGCCATACATTTGTGGAAACCATTTAGAAAAATAGTGTAATATATCACAGCAACTGTTGGTTGAATTTTAAAAATACAAACCACAAATGCATATTGTGAAATATATTGACCTATATACTGTCTAGACATCCTAAAGAACCATTTCCTTTTACGGAGATTATTAGGGAGATTGGAGGCTATCTGTTGTGAGATTAAAATTTATGCCAGCCCAGCAATAAACTAAAGGTAACACAATTTGTCTGTATATTGCCTTAATCAAGTCAGATAGACTAGATGACCTCTGAATTTCCTTTAACTTCACAATTCCCAAGAATCACTTTTCCAAACAAAGAAAACAGCTAGAAGTTTTTATTTGTCAAAACATACCAGGTCAATTCAAAAACCATCATCTATGGCGGCCTTAGTTTGACTCTTAGTCAGTGATATTATCTAAGGACCATTGAAAGGGAAACGCTAAACTAAGGCCTCAGAATAACTTGAATAAAGATAGAAAAATTTTTAGTTACGTATCTGTAGTCTTTCTTTTTTTAAGGATTTAGTATAATTAGAAATATGATTTCTACATTTTCTAATTGTATAGTCTTATGCAGAGAGTTAAGAGCAGTGAGATTCTTATCCTTATCCAGCCCCACCCCCTCCGCCAAGGACACACACAAATGCAAGTATATTCGGGGAAGTTCTGATACACAAGGATGTTTGGGTTCCAAAGCAATTTCTTATGGTTGGCATTTCAGTTACAACTTAGTGGGGTAAAGGCTGAAAGGAGAATACTTTTCAGGGAGGGCATAAGTGATGGGTTTGGCAGGGAATGGAGAAAAACTTTGCCTTTAGAATCAGGTCTGATCTAAACCTGCAGGTGACTCTTTGTGGCAGATTTGAAAGCATTATTGCTCTACTCCTCAGGCTGAGATAAAAAGAGAGATCTTGAAAGAGCAGAAAGGATAAGCCAAGATTTAATTATTTAATTCTCCCGGTGAGACAAGGCATTAAAAAAAGTGAACTTGAGCTCCTCCTCATATGTTCAAGAAGTGAGCCCTCTGTTTACAATTTAGTAGATGGGGTGCCTGTTGTTTTATAGTCCAGTCCTCAGCTCAGTTTCTTGTTCAGCACGGAATGGTTGTTTCATGATGGGTAAGTCACTTAACCTTTGTGTGCTGTATTCTTTTCATCTGCAAATAGAGATGATAATGCTCACTGGGGATGTGTTGCTAAGATTAGGCAATATATGATTGTGAAGAGCAATATATATGCTAAATAACAATGATAATGCTGTCTATCAGAGCGAATATTTGGATAAGAGAGCCTAGGCAGTTTTGTGAATAGCATCTCCTGCAGAGAGAGGCTTAGGCAAATGATTACCTGGTCTGTGGGACTCATGTTTTGTAATAAAGTAAGACTATTCCAAACTCTCCCCCCACCCACCATATACCCCTATGAAAAATTTTGGAAAGTAAGTACCAAATTGTTCTATCTAGGAGTGGAAATAAATAGAATGTCCTGTCAATGTCATTTCTGCTAGGTCCTCTAATTCTGTAAGTTATAATTTTCTTTCAGGAATTCTAAATTTAGACATTGGGTGCCATTGTAATATGCAGCCTGAACAGCCAGCCTGTGTCTGAAGGTTATCAGTTTATTGAACCTATAATCTCAAAATCTCTTTTCTATTTCTGGAGAATGTAGTTCCTTAGCAACTTTTTTCTATCTCCAGTTTGTCACCTAGACCTAACTTATTTGCTCAGATCCTTAACAGGGTTAAAAATGTTACAGCTCGAAGGAAGAACCTCTTATCCCCAATTCTGTGACAGAGACCCAGGTGCCCCTCTGCTACCACCTTTTACTTGTGTGAGATGTTCTTAATGGCATGCTGCTATATTCTGAAGTGAGTGTAATGACATAAGGTCACAGCTAGAAGATACAACTCCCCTCCCCCTCAACAGCAGTGATCCCACTAGATAACAAAAAAAAAAAGAAAGATCTTCAGTTGGGTTTTTAAGAAAACCACACATTATAGAAAGATGGGGGTGAGAGCAGAGGCATGACTGCTTCACTTCAAACTTGATTTTTTACTTCTTCCTTGAAGCTGACACTATGACAATGATATCTCACACCTACTTATGTAATGTAACCATTTCAAAATTAACACCCATGAATTTTCTGTCTTTGAGCATTACTACACAGCCCTGTAAATCAGTTAGGGTAATTTTCTTCCCATTTTACAGGTGAATAAACTGGGACCCAAGGGACAATTGCATATTCACAGCCTTCCAGTTCTTTTGTAGCCAACAAACAAACAAATCACCAAACTTTTTTCATTATGTAATACAACTATTTCAAAAAATTTGTATCTCTCATTCTAAAGAAAAGTGGAGTCTCTGAGAGCCTTTTTGTTTTTTTTTTTTAGATTTTATTTATTTGAGAGAGAGCAAGAGTTCACGCAAGTGGGGGGAGGGAAAAGGAGAGAGGGAGAGAGAGAATCTCCAGCAACTCCCCCACTGAATGCATAGCCCAATGCAGGGCTTGATCCCATGGCCCTGAGATCATGACCTGAGCTGAAATCAAGATGTAGAAGCTCAGAGCCACCCAGGTGCCCCTCTGAGAGCCTTTTAAACTTCAATCTTAAATGGAATAAATTCTAGAATAAAATTTGGAATTTATTCTGAAGCAGATTAGGCAGCATAATATTTCAGGAGCATCAGAAAATTTCCTTCTATTCCTTAAACAATCCTAACATATGTTCACAGAGGAATTTCCTTTCATTCTATACTGGAGAAAAGGCTCAAACACAAAGTCTTCTGATGGAGGTGACAACAACAGTGGCTGAGATTTCTGAGATTTCTAAGGCCTGAGCTGAGGTTTTCTCCTGTAAGCATGTTAAAGAGGGAGAAGGGATATATTGGCAGAGGTTTTGCCCTTTAAAGGAAGGCCAAGAGTGAAGAATAGGGACGTGGGTGATGTAGAAAATGTACTTCACTTGGATTACAGTTTAGCTCAGGGGTATCCTATGGGCACCTTGTCTGTATTGATTGGAGCCCATGCTGTGTCAATGGAATGCCCTTCCTTAGATATACCAATCACTGCATATGCTGGAACATTTGGCAACCCTTGGGGGCCCCCACACTGTTAACACAGCCAGTGACTATGCAAGCAGCACAGATGGGCAAAACTTGAAATCAAAGAAAGCAAATATTTTCCTCTTCTCTGGAATCCTCAACATTGGTTTGCTTAGGCAAGGTTTTCAGGTGACCATTAAAAATGGCTAACCTATAATTTCCCCAGCTGGTCTGTGTATTCCTTATGGCTGAGCTTAGGGGGGCTATTCGTATTCAGAACTGTCTATAGGGTATCAGGCTGCTTCTGCTTAATATAAGTCTTAATTGTGGGATGCAGTCTGTGACAGGCCGTCCGCTGAAGCAGTCACATTTCTCTCTCAGTCAGACTCAGTGAAATTAAAATATTGATAAGAATAATTTCACAAGGTGAAGAAGTTGGTATGCTTTTTGAATTTAAGCTGAAGATCCACTGTTGTCTGTGTTCGTGCAATGTTTTATGCTGTTGAGCATCAGTCATTTTGAAATTGATACTTTATCTCTTAGGAGGAAGAGCCTCTTATCACCTCCAAGAGAAGATGCAGGTAGCAAAATTTTTTACATTTTTGGATGTGTATTTGAGGTTTTTGTCAGGGAGAACATACATAAATTCAGAAGGATGTTATTCATTTGTCCAAGAAATACTGGACCAAGAGATCCGACCAAGATTTCCGACAAAGGAACTCTTCAGAAACTTTAGTTATGAATACATGCTAAAATCATATCATTATAACCTTGCTGCAGGGATAAAGGCCTCTACTGGGCCAATTCAAAGATTTGTTCATGGTAGAAACATTTTGTAAGAAAAGAGAATGACTACATAGTAATATTTAAGCTAAATACAAAAATAAGGGTATGTTTGGTCAAAGATGATTAAACTTTTGGCTGATAGTTAACTGGGCCAGGTGGATAATTAGTTTCCCAGAACAAATCTTAAAATTCCATTAAGTTTATCATAAAATTGCTTAAGGAATGCTAACTTCTTCCTTGAGAGAGCTTCGGTACAATTTTTCTTTTATATGTGTGATAGATAGCATGTATTTGCTGGGGCTACACAGATCTTTGAATGAAGGTCTGAGTCCCCTGAAGAATAGAGTATGGTCTGAATTAACAGAAAAACAACTGTGTGAGAGCAGTAAAGAACAACCCATGACAATTTCAGAAGAGATTCCAAAGGGGAGAGTGGGAAACTATATAGTGGGGTCTGGGCAGTGGATCAATTATATGAAAGAACTCTTCTTGGAATTCAGTTATGACAGAATTTTTTAAGTTTTTGTCAGGAGGAAAGGAAGAAAATTTGGGAAACTGGAGAAAGTGGAGATACGACCTTAACTTGAAGGGGCAAAAAAGTCAAGTTTTCTGCATTGTGAAACTTTTGGAGCTCTGGGTTCTGTAAGCATTTGCACACTGAACTAGAGTGTGGGGTGAAGACTGGGAAATGAGGAGACTGTATTGTTTCAAGACATGAGGCGAGCAGAGTTGTCAGAGACTGGTCTTTGCCATACTAAGGAATTTACATGTTATTGTGTAAGGAATTCAAGGTAGTGGGAGATTGTAAATTGACAACTCGTGATATAATTTTATTTTTTTAAGTTTTATTATCTTATGTTTCAAATTCAGGTATAATTAACATACAGTGTGGTATTAGTTTCTGATGTGCAATATAATGATTCATTGATTCTATATTCTGTGCTCCTCATGATAACTGTACTCTTAATCCCCTTCACCTATTTCACTCATCTTCCCCCCACTTCCTGCCCCCATCTCCCCTCTGGCAACCACTAGTTCTCTATGTTTAAGAGTCTGTTTTTTTTTTTCTTTTTGTCTCTTTTGTTCTTCATTTGTTTCTTAAATTCCACATATGAGTGAAATCATAGGGTATTTGTCTTTCTCTGACTGACTTATTTCACTTAGCATTATACCCTCTAGATTCATCTATGTTTTGCAAATGGCAAGATTTAGTTCTTTTCTATGGCTGAGTAATATTCCATTATATATACATATACCACTTCTTCTTTATCCATTCATCTATGGGTGGACACTTGGGTTACTTTCATATCTTGGCTATTGTAACTAATGCTGCAATAAATAGTGGGGTACATATATCTTTTCGAATTTTCTTTGGGTAAATATCCAGTAGTTCGATTACTGGATCATAGGGTAATTCTATTTTTAATTTTTTTTTTAAAGATTTTATTTATTTATTTGACAGAGAGAGACACAGCGAGAGAAGGAACACAAGCAGGGGGAGTGGGAGAGGGAGAAGCAGAATCCCCGCAGAGCAGGGAGCCCGACGCGGGACTCGATCCCAGGACCCTGGGATCATGACCTGAGCTGAAGGCAGTCGCTTAACCAACTGAGCCACCCAGGTGCCTCTATTTTTAATTTGATGAGGAACCTCCATACTGTTTTCCATAGTGGCTGCACCAGTTTGCAATCCCACCAACAATACATGAGGGTTCTTTTTTCTCCACATCCTTGTCAAACACTTGATGTTTCCTGTGTTTTTGATTTCAGCCATTCAGACAGGTGTGAGGTGATAGCTCATTGTGATTTAAATTTGCATTTCCCTAATGATGAGTGATGTTGAGCATCTTTTCCTGTGTCTGGCCATCTGTATGTCTTCGGAGAAATGTCTATTAATGTCTTTTGCCCATTTTTAAATTGGATTATTTGGGTTTTTTTTTGGTGTTGAGTTGTATAAGTTCTTTATATATTTTACATATTAACCCCTTACCAGATATATCACTTGCAGGTATCTTCTCCCAAGTGACTCCCTTGGCGGTGTCACTGAGCTTCCTTAAGCTATTGTCTTTTTTTTTTTATTATTATTTTTTCCTTTTTTCTGTTTGGTGTGGTTGCTTTCCATTACTCTGTCTACCAGCCCTTTGATCTTCTGTTCTCTCTAGTCTACTATTTATTTGCTCTAGTGTATTTTTATTTTCAGTTATTGATTTCTTCATCTAGGACTAGTTCTTTTTTTATATTTTTTGTCTTCTTGCTACTCTCCATGCTTTTCTTAAGTCCAGTGAGTAGCTTTACAACCAAAACTTCGAATTTTCTATCAGGCATATTGTTTCTCTCTCTCTCTCTTTTTTTTTTTTTTTTTTTTAGCTCTTTTGCTATGGTGTTCTGTTCTTTAATTTGGGACATATTCTTCTGTCTTCTTTCTCATTTTGTTTTACTCTCTGTATCTGTTTCTATGTGTTAGGAAAGTCAGCTATGTCTCCTGATCTTGAAAGTAGTGGTCTCATGAAGAAGAGGTCCTATTGTGCCCCACAGTGCCATGTCCCCTGTTTACTGGAACCTGGTGCTTCAGGGGTATCTCCTGTGTGTGTTGCATGCACCCTACTATTGGGGTCGAGCCACATTTATCCTCAGTCCAGTCATCTACAATGGCTCTCTTTGCCTGTTTTGGGGAGGGTTTGGTTCCTGTTTTGTTAAGGGGATGCATTGGGGTTGAGTTAGGTCAGACCAAATGCCTTCCCTCTGATTGTTTACCAGAGCTGTGGTTGCACTGAACTGTGGGGAGCTCTCTCTGCATTTCCCCTGCAGGGCTTTCAGTGGTGGACAGGGTCTGCAGTCAGACCAGATGTCTGTCCCCAATCTCTTTATTGGGGTTGCAGTGACCCCAGACTACCCATGTGCCGCCCCCCTGTGAGGTTTTTGTTGGTAGGCAGTACCAGTGGTTGGGTCAGATGTCTGCCTCCATTGGAGCTGCAGTTGAACTGGCGTGTTCAGTTATCTTCCCCTCTCTTCAGGGCAAGGGTCATTGTGGAATGGTGCTTGTCACACTAGGGGCTGCTTGCGGAATGAGATGCATCAGTCACACTTAGAAGCAACTCCTGCCAAATGGAGTGGCTCAGACAGGGGTAGTCTGCAGGAGAACACAGGGACAGGACCCACAGTATTAGCAAGGTATGCACTGGTTTGCTTATAGAATGGGACCTGGAGCTGCTTTGGAGGGACTTCACCCCAGTGGATAGGTTGGATGGAGGGGACAGGAGAATGTAGGGGTGGAGCACATGGTATTAGCCAGCTAGGTGGCAAGTGTTTGGGTTGGTTCCCTCATGTGGGGGGAGGGAAATAGTGCTCACCAACTCTTCCATTCTTGGAGAAGTCTCCTAAAGGTCCCTGTCCCTCCACTTCACATTCTGAGATTAGTAAATAAATCTTCCCATATATCCCAGGCACTTTTCAAACTGCTGCTTCTGTGCTATACCTAGGAGCAGTTGTTATGCTGTTTAAGGTTGGGGACTCAGTTTCCTATTGCCCTCCAGCTTTTCCAGAGCCAAGCCCACTGATTTTTCAAGTTCTTGGTCTTAAGCCCCATTGATTGTAAAACTTGCCAAGTTAGGCCCTTGTGGTTTTCAAAGCCACATGCCAAGGGGATTCATCTTCCCAGTATAAATCCCACCTTGTCTGAGGTGCCTGGTGTGGGTTCTGTTCCTCTCCTTTCTCCATGCTTGTGCTGTCTCTCCCTTTTGTGATTCATCTGGCAGGTTAATTTCCTAGCATTTTTGATATAGCTGCCTGCTCTCTACCATCAACCATGGAGAGCCTGTTCTACCATTTTCTGGTTGTGTTCTGGGTTAGTTACACTGATGTGGGTGTTATGTTCATGTACCTGTGAGATGAGGTGAGCTCAGGGTCCTCCTCCTCCAATATCTTCCCTGGAACTCTGATGATGATTAGAGCAACTTTGAAAGCAGTTTATCTTTTCATTCCATAAATATTTATTGCTTAGTTTTCCCTAAGCATTATTTTAGCACTGGGCACACAGAGGCTAAGAAAATAGTATGGCTCTTGCCCTCATGAAGCTTACAGTTTAATAGGGGGAAAAAAAAAGATACTAGACAATAAACAACTGATGTATGTACACAAAAAATTGAGTGAATGTTATGGTGCCCTCTCTAAGTGGTATTCAAATCAAAACCTTAGTACAGAAGTAATTCGATACTAAGTTAGGGGAAGGATATTCTATCAGAAATTACAGTTAGTGTCTGTGAGTAACAACTTGGAATCAGGAAAGAACTAGTTGTGTCTGAGGAACTTAAAAAGGCCAGCATTGTTGCAGCTTAATTAGTGAGAGGCTAAACTAACCCAAGAAAGTTTAATTAACAGCCAATCAATGCATAATTCACATATAACATGTTTATATTTTCTGCAAAGTGAGAAGTTTAGATAATTATCTAGACCAGGATAGGGGCAAAATATAGCCTGCAGGTCAAATCTGGCCTGTTATTGTAATAAAGCTTTGTTAGAAGGCAGCCATGCTCATCCATTTATTGTTTTCTATGGTTGCTTTTGTACTATGTGAGCAGAGTTGAATAGTAATGAAAGAAATTCCATTGCTCCAAAGCCTAAAATGGCTCTTCAGAGAAAAAATCAAGCTCTGGTGTTGATCCTTGTAGTTTAACATAAAGTAGACTCGCATACATGGACACATGTACATATACACATACACAGAAACACAAAAATGTTACCTCAGCAGTCTCCATGAATTTACACATGAATATCAAAATCCTGATTCGTGGTGAGTGGATTCTTAATCAGGACTAAAATCCTCTTTGTTGAAATAGTTTCATATGATATGAGCATCAAGTAAAGATCATGATTCTTCTAAGATGATGGTCAAGGAAGACAAAAGTCTAGACTGTAGGAGAATAATTCAGGGTTTGTAGTTTTATTAAATATGCCTTAGGATACGTGTGATTCTAAAAGAATTATTACAAAGAAATCTTCATATTGAATTTCAGCAACAAAAATATGTAGGGCTTTTTGTGGTAGAAAAGTATATAGTGCATTAGTATATGTAATTGCCAAAGTATTAGAATTGGAAATGTAGAATTACATGTGTCAGAGCATACTTCATCATTAACAGTGCAGTATAACTCCAGGTGCAGCAAAATTTCAAACACTATGTATTTTAAATACTTTTATAAAAGATTGACCTTTGCATAATGCCAGTATATTTGAGAAGTAATAGAAAATGCATCCGTTAGAAAAAAAAATGCAGCTGTTTTCAGATGCAGCATTACAATTTGCAATTCCAAAATAAAAAGGAGTGGAAAGACATGAATATCTTAAATATTATAATAAATATTATAATCTTTAACAATTTAGAATAAAATGTATAAATTATAAATAATACATATAGTTTAATGTACAATAATAAACATCTGTGTACCTCTTTCCCAGTTTAAGATATAAAATAGAAAATTGATATCTCTTGTGAACTTCATAATCATATTCCCTCCAATCATATTCTTCCTCTTTCTTAGTAGAAACAATAACTTCCTTAACTTTATAATGATTCATAATGATTTATATACTTTATAATGATGTTTTTCTTTGTAAATTAACTGCATATGCATGTATCTGTAAGTTATATGTTTAGTATTTTTAAAAAATTTTATATACTTTCATAACGCTTGTATTCTAATTTGCTTCTTTATTCAATATAACATGTTTGATACTTATCCATATTGATTCCTGTAGCTGTGTTGCACTCATTTTCACTGCTCATATAGTATTCCATTGTATGAATATCCCATGCTGTATGTGGTAGCTTATTTAGGTTATTTCTAGATTTTGCTGTTATTACCAATGCTGCTTTGAATGATAATGCACATATTTCTGAATTCACATGTATAAAAAATTCCCTAAGAATATCTAGGAGTAAAATTGCTGGATCTAGGTTATATCCAACATCACTAGATAATGGCAAACTACGATTGAATAAATTTGCACCTTTGTCAACAAAGTACAAGTGTTCCTCTTACTCTACGACCTCTCCAAAAGAAATAAGACTTTCTTTTTTTAACTTTAAAGTAAAATAGCAGTGAGCTGCATTTTGTTTCTTTTGGAATATCCTTGGTTCCTAAATAGATTGAATATTTTTAATTTGTTTATAGGTTCTTTGTGTTTCCTCTTCTGTGGAATACCTTGTTCCCACTTCTCTATTGGATTGTTTGTGTTTTATTGAATTGAAGGAGTTCTTTATATGAAGAGGATAATAGACCTTTGCCCATTATATGAGTTGTTTAGTCTTTGTTTTTGAATTGTCCTGATTATAGTTTTTGGTTTTCCTGAATCAGAGGATTGGCATCTTTCAACAATTCTGGAAAATTCTCAGCTACTGGGTATTCAAATACACACACACACACACACACACTTATTTAACTCCAATCAGACTTTGTCTCTTAAACCTGTATGACTGTGGCCAGCTAAAAGTCAAATTCTAGGTCACAAGAAATTGCCAGATGTCCTTAAGGCAAATACTATCTCCAGTAATTGCTTATTTATATAGAATCAACTTCTTTATATATAGAATAAAACTTTATAATTTTTGGGCCTTACACTTTTCCTTTCTTTATCCTCAGTGTATCCATACTGTAGGAAAACATTTCCCATGTTTAACCAGAATTATTTGCTATGTATCAGAGGAGATTGTTTCTTTGCATATCTTGTTGACCATCTTGCCTTAAACGTTACTGGATTTTATTCTTCACCACAGCCTGTAATTGTATTCATCCAAGGGAAAATTTTAATCTTCAACCACAGTCTGGGGGCATCTTTGTACATATATTTCTGAAAGGTCTTTGTCAGTTAGAAGGTAAATAGTTACTTATCACTTGTCACATAGAAATGCTCTAAGGATTGACAAATTATTCAGCTGTGTCCTTTTTTTTTTTTTAAAGTAAACTCATTTAAGGGTGTGATTATAAATTTAAACTAAAACTAGAATTATTTGTATATCATTTTAGATGAAAGAAAATATTCTGACCCTTCTTAGATACACAGTTTACCTTGGTAAAATGGCTTAATCTGCATCTGAAGCCAGCATTTTCTTTACAGGCCGTTCTTTTTCATACTGTAGATTATTTAATTGGAAATACTAGCAGATAAATTGAGGTTTTTCCTAGGGTCTATTAAAGACCTTCTCACTTGAATATGCTAATAAACAATTAGAAGTCTTTACCTCATTTTATAAATTAAGTAGTCTAGATGATGGATTAAAATAAAACTTTTATAACTTTGATTTAGTTAATATCTTAAATATGACAACAGCTTTCTTTGTATCAAACATAAAACTGTTTAGTATGAAAAAAACACCATGTGTCTGTTTTTTTGTAAGGCTGATTATCTCACAGGAAAGAAAGCTAGACTGCTTGTGGACAAGAGATCTGCGTTTTTCACAGATATGTCTGGATATACGTGAATTTTCTGAGCCTTGAATGAATTCAGATATGATTTCCATTTGTTATTTTGAAATATGGTAGGATAAATATTGAAATAAAATTGCTGGTATCTAAAGTTTTATGTTCCCCTCTTTAATCTTACTGGAGATAGTTTTGACTAATTAGTTTCTATATATCTATTTTGATGGTTGCTTATTTGGACTACCTATTGGAGTTCTGTTTTGTTTAGGTGTTATGAGAAAGAATCTGAACAATAAATCAGATGCTTTCTATTTCAGCTGTTCACATGTACCTAGATGTCAGGTCTTCTGGGTGATGTTGACAGCTAGGATGTAAGCTTGGAGGGAATTCCTTGATAACAGCTTCAGAAACAAATGCTTCTGAAAACAGATGTTCTAGCCACAGCAAGAAAGAAAAATAAGGTAAACATATTTTAAGCATGTTGAGCCTGCATTTGTAATGAGAAGTCAATAGGCAGGGTCTTTTTTTGTTTGCTTGTTTGTGGAAATGAAAATGACCTTTTAGGGACCTTTGTTTCATGACACTAGATATTGCCTAACAGAGAGTATAACCATGGAGACTCAGTAGGCACAGTACCAAGTTAGAACACACTGACTGCTTGTGAACAATTTCCATACCAGCCAGATTGTTGAAGTTGAGTGGAAACCCATTGTTTGCCAGCTATGGTTTCTATCACTATTAGTGGAAGGGCTTGGTACAAATATACTATGCCTCTCGACCCTCTTTTGTGACCAGTAAAAAGTACGTACTCATTCTTCAGGCAGGGGAGCATACACATGCCCCTGAACATCCTATTTTTCCTAACAGATCAAGTGAGTAAAAGAAAAGAGCTGTGTAAAAAAAAGCAAGTAGTACTGGTTATATATAATAAATATCACCCACATTTTAGAACTAATCCTTCTAAATTAAATAGAATTTAACTAAACTTCACTGTTTTGTTCAACCTCCTCACAGTGAAAAGCTTGGATGAAAACCTTGTGGGGAAAATTCAAATGGACCATCAAATTCTGCAGCTGTTGGAGAGTCAACATTTCTTGCTCTGGTGCCTCCACCATATCATTTGTTTCTGGATCTAAAAATTCAAATTTGGCATATTAAATGCGTATAGGCAGTCTTTCAGTGGAAGTATCATTGCATTATCTGATTGTTTTCCAGAAGTAGGTTATTCTTGCTGAGAGAGTTCTGAGTTCATAGCATGGATAAATGATGTGTGCTAGACTTTCAGGCACAAAGATTAGTAGGGGAAGAATTGACATGCATCCTTGTTTTGCTAAGTGGTGGGTTCAAGATACTTCAGATCATTTTAGATTTGAGTAAAATATAATGAGCAATGTTGCAAAAATGAGCCTGGTTTAGCAACAGCCTGTAACAGTTTTTGCTCACCTAGTCAGCCAGGTCTAGGCACTAGAATGTTGACTGCAAGTGTACTTTCGCATTTCATACACCTATAACCCCCTTATAGGACTCTCACCATTCTTGAAAGTTTTTAACAATACATCATTTAAACACTTATACACACACAAATCTGTAAATATCACTGTGAATTATAACTCCTAAGACATTACAGTAAAATATAAAAATATAAAAAATATTGCTCTGCATAAAGGAGAGGAATAGGTGGATTCATAACTGTGTCTAGAAGAAAGGACAACTTTCTAGGAATCTTGAACCTTCAGAACCATCTGTTCACACACAATAATTTGAAACGGGGTCACAAAATATAGTTTTAAATATTTCAACATCAGCCAAATGGGACTAAGAACTTGCAAAAGTATTTGCTTATATAGATGGAAAATCCTTTCCTCAACCTTAAAATTTTCACGCAAATAAACCAGAGATCCATGAATTGCATTTCCAACCAGTAATTACTGTAGTGACTTAGTGTTTGAGGGTCTTGAAAATGGACCTAAGATACTCCTTTTCTAAACTACTGTCTCTTGGATGTATCTTCAAACATGTATCCATGCATATTAAATGAATTAAAATTCACATGTAAATATGTTAACAGTACAATATTGGTATTTTACCAGCGTGCACTAGAAATTGGTAAAATTCTTATCTAGAAGTAATAAACAGAAATGTGTCTGGCTATTGTCAGTTCAATATTCTTACCTTAATTCTCTGCTTTTAGTATTCTGGTTTTGGGGTTTGTGTATTGATCCCCTTCTGTGTTTCAAACTTATCTATGTTTTTTTTGTAATCCATGTTGAAACAATTCAGTTTCTTGAATCAGAGCCAGAACTCTCAAATACTCCCCTGGTAGTATTTAGAATTTAAGTGATTTTTTCTACTCTATATTTAGAGCTTTAGTTATTTGTGTTCAGGTTTCTTAGAGCCTAGATCCATGCAGTGCTTGAAATTAAGTCATTATGTGATTCAAAGAAGTGAATGCTTCTTTGACATGTATTCTGTCAACTCTATGGCTAATCTCTGGGAATGGGCTCCCCTCCACACCCCCCACCCTCGCTGCAGCCATTTTATTACCTTGAGTCTGGCAAGGGTACTTCAGCCTCAACTTCTGACTTCAACTTTGAATGTTAAAAGTTCTTTCCCCCTTATTTAACAAACACATCAAAACAAAACAAATAAACATGAAAAGCCATGACTCAGTCCTGAGAAACTTTCTCCAGCATCTGGTGCTGACTGCTATGGCCCAGAACTGGATTGTGTAATTAAACTACCTCATGACAACTTCTGGGAAGAATATTGTATTAGATTTTAGATTAGCTAACAGGAATGATTCCCTTAAACCATTTTTATTTTTGAAATGTATGTAAAAATAACTAGAATCTGCAAAGCAATGGACTCAGTCTTATTATCTTTCTTTTACCATCCTGTCAATATCCATGGATATTTCTAAAACTGTGATTAAGAATATTTTTGTCCCATATTCTTCTTTCTTCTTCACTATATATTATTACACATCTTATCTGTGTTGGGGAAAACTTCTCCCTACAAATTCTCTCATTTCTTTATAGCCCCTTCTTCATTACATCACACCACATGCAGGACTTTTTTTTTCATAATACTAAATCACAGCTTCTGGGTTTTCAGTATTAGGTCAAATAGTGTACTGTTGTTTTTGTTTTTGTTTTAATAATTCTTCCTGAGTCTTTTATGATATTTTCATTCTGTAAATACTCTTTTCCTCTATATTTCCACTATTGAGAGTCTCATTGTAAAAGGTAAGACAACAAATACAATCCATGTGAACAATTTTGCATTTTCTAAATAAATTGCCTCAATTTATTCCTATTATTTTTTCCAAGTGCTTCAGGCATCAATGAAAAGAGGCTCATTAATTGCTAAGTAAGTAATTTTTCCACAAATACAGTCTTGTTCCAAGCACTCATTTGTGCATTTACTGTGCGTGACCAGAGTCACCAAACACAAGCCTAGTTATTAAGTGAAATGCACATTTCCTTGGAAAGTGGGCATCAGGGTCAGATTAAAATCCTACACAAATCATAGCATCACTTATGATCACTGCTGGAAAATCAAAATGTTGACTTACTCACTTGAATGGAAAAGCTGAGAGTCATCCACATTGTTGGAGAAGGTAGTGTGGATGTAAAAGCTTTTCTCTATTTCTTGACCCATGTTGAATGTACTCTCCTCCAAATAATCTTTCTTTGTCCTCACAGTGAAAGATGATCTCTCTGATTTGTCATAGCATTTTATCTATGATTTTCTGCCATATATTATGTTTTTGTCTTAGATTTATTTAAATACATCTTATCTACCCACCAGAATGTGACTTCCCTTCCCCCTGCCCCGCTCCGCCCCGCCCCGCAGCATGGACATTTGAACCATCCTTACAGTACTTACTTGGATTAGTACCTTGGACAGAGTAGGTTCTCACTACTTGTTGAAAGCATGACTAATGTGATAGTTTTGTAAAAAGTATTACTTATAGAGAGAAGGGCAGGAATAAAACAGAAGAAAGAGGAACTTCTTCGTGTTTATTTCTTCCTGATTCTGCCTCTATGCAAAGCATAAGTCTCTCCTTTGATTATTTGGATCTTCATTCATTGAGCAGGAATGATGCATCAAACACAGAAGGATGTGTTCTGCCAGTGTTGAGCTGCTTAGAATTCATGTGCACAGAATTATGGAACAGACCCGAATATGTTGGCTTGTCGTAGGCAAAACACAATTTCCAAGTTTTTAGGAAAATAAAGGAGTTTGGAAAACTATGAGAGATTTATAAAGACTCAGCAGTCTCATGGTTCTTGAATGTTGTTATTTTGATTGCTATTGTTACCACTGTACTTCTCATTGCCATTTATAGAGAGTTCTGTATTTGCCTTGTGTTTCAAAATGATGTGTGTAAGACCATGGTTATATTTCAGGGTTTGTTATTGATCCCCTTCTGTGTTTCAAACTTATCCATGTTTCAAACTTATTCATATTGATTGATACTCTTGGGGTTTTGTGACATAAACAAATGAATGCAATTCAATTAACACTTGTTAATTGCTTCTTATATGGAAGATTTGTTAAAGTCTGCATGCTAGATAGGGGAGAGAGATGAACATGAAAGTTATAATCTAGTGGAGAAAATAGGTGTATTTATACATAGCATTATGAGGGAAACAAACTATCTTAAGTGATATTTTTCTACTCGAAGACAAGGAAATAGACCAAGGAACTCGAGGTCTGTTTGTTTAGATTGTACCTGGCTCTGGTTTTATAAATCACAAGTGCAGGAAGACAAAAAGATTTTGAATTCCAATTTTGTTTTTAAATTGCAGAGGATATGGTAGAAAAAGTCAGTATTATGGTTGCTTGATGGTTTCAGCCAATATCATGATGCTTTTAGGTAGTATTATTAGATGTTTCTGGAATGATTTCTATTTTCCTATTTTAATCCATAATAACCCTTTTAGATATTACTCTCATTATTTCAGATGAGAAAACTGAGGCTTAGAAAGGCAAAGAAGTGTGCTGGCCATCTCAAAGATAGGAAAGCAACAGGGATGGGGTCAAACAGCATTGCACCCTCAAATCTATACTTCTAAGCACTAAGGTTTATTTCTTTATCATAGAGATTGCCTCTATAAATTCATACATTAAATTGTGAATCCTAAATTTATCTTTCTGGCTATGCTCATTTAAAAATAGTATAAAATTTAAATTCCATTAAAAAGACAACAGTGTGAAGTGAGAAATTGAAACAACTGGAACTTGCATGAAATTTTGGTGCGGAGTTTAAACTGATGCAAGAATTTTGGAAAAACTGGCATTATCTACTACAGTTGGAAAAACAATTATCTTGTGGGCCCATAGCTTTGTTTTCTTGAAAACACACACACACACACACACACACACACACATATATATATGGTATGGTATATATATGGTAGGCTTATATATCACAGACATGTACAATAACATTTATATCAGCTGTATCAGATGTAATATCCCCAAATTGGAAACCACTCAGATTTTCAGTCAACACTAGAATGGATAAGGAGATTTTGGTATATTCATAGGAGTGAAATAACATATGGCAATAAAAATGAATGAACAACGTGCAACAACACGTTGAATTATCCCACAATATTAAACCAAAAGAGAGATATAGTAAATAAATACATATTATATGAGTCCATTTATATAAAATTTTACAAATGACCCAAAATAATCTGAGTAGTAAAAATCACAGTTGCCTTGGAAGTAGCTCTGAAATATTAGTGGTGTACGCTTTCTTGACAGATGCGTTAGTTACATGGATATATTCCTTTTGGGATTATTCATTGAGCTGTTAAACACTTTTCTATAAATATTTTTGCCTTTTTCCCCTGGATTCTTATTTTTTAAAAGATTTTTATTTCAGGGAGAGAGAGAGAGTGAACGAGCACAAACAGGGGGAGCAGGAGAGGGAGAAGTAGGCTCCCCACTGAGCAGGGAGCCCGATGCGGGGCTTGATCCAAGGACCCTGGGATCATGACCTGAGCCGAAGGCAGATGCCCAACTGACTGAGCCACCCAGGTGCCCCGATATTTTTGCTCTAATAATATGTTAAAAATAATAACCATTTGTGGGAAAGGAGATGTTCTGGCTAACTAAATACTCTTTATAAAGAGGTGTCTAATAACAACTGACACACAAAAAATCTGTATAGTTCTTGTAATTGGCTTGGTAATGTTTTCTAAGATGGATTATTTTACTTTTAAGTACAAAATACAGAAATAATATAGCCTTACTTCGAATATTTGAAATTTTTCTTGAAAAAGACTTTCTTGAAAGTAGAGGATGCAGAGTATATGGAGCACTGAGTCAAACGTGTATCTCTAATAACCACTTGATTCCCTACCACTGTTTGAGAGTAGCAAGGACATCAAATTACTGTGGTAATTTGGATTTGGTTGTGTTGAGATCTTACTCAGGTGTCTAGTGAGAAATTAGAATGTTGTTGAAGCTCCAGGTATTTCATAATCTGTGCCAAGACCAGACATTTTTGGGACCATCTACCAAATCCCTGAGTAGAATCTCTCATCTTTGTCATTTCCTGTAGTTGCTGGAAGAATAAGTAGTCTAATTTTTTTTCCCCAAATAAATAGTTTGTAATTGCAGACAGATGTATTATACCCTCACTATGAATGTTCCTGGCCTCCTCTTTCTAGAGCAGAGGTTGGTCTCCGGTGATCTTTGGTGATCTGACTGACATGAAGCTGGCTTTAGTCACATTGGTGCTTGTGTCCACTAATCCCCAGTGCAGGCTCTTCTCATGACGTGGGCAAGGTTTTGCCCTGATAAGAGCTCTGTTCTCTTAACTTAGTTATCCACAGCAAGTGTAATTTAAGAACAGAAGTTCTAGAATCTAACTAATCTTGGTTCAAATTTCATCTTTACTACTGCCTATATGCTGACCTTGGAAACTTAAACATTGTAAGTGGGGAAAATAGACTTACTGATATGCAGATTTGTTGAGATCACGCATATAAAACTCCTAGCACAGTGTCTGCCACAAAATAAGCTTTCAATAAACATCAGCTGTCACTGTTAATAGCTATTACTATTACTTAGATACATGCTGCTTTCATATCTAACACAGGACCACATTAACACAGTTGACCCGAGTGCACAAACCAAGGGAAATAAAGCAGATCCAACAAAGTGCTTTAAGTAAGATACTACTAATCATGTAAATAAAAACAATACACTTCTTTATAATAGGAAACTTTATTTAGAAAAAACAATTTTTGTAAAAGCTACAGATTTTGCCTTGGCATATATTTCTACATGTTTAGATCTAATATAAGTAAAACCAGTTTGAAGATCAGTGAGTTCTCATTAGTTCTTTAAGGCACAAAATGTGTGTTTTTAAAGTGCTTTTAGTTAGGAAAAAAGTCACTGATGTACCTTGAAATGAAAGATTGCAACCAAAGATTGAAGGAGATATTTTACCATTCTTCATCTTACGTTTAAGCTTTGCTGAGATCAATGAATTCCAAATCATTATGCATCAGTTAGTAGGTGCAGAAAAAATGCTTTAATGTCTGGAAATTTCATCAACCTTATTCCTCTGGCAAAAAAGGAATTGCTTAGATGAGTGTTCTTAAGACCAACATGCTATAATTACATATCAGACATCTAAATAAATATAAACCTTAAAAAGGTATGCATTTTCCACAGCATATTCTGGTTTTCAGAGAATTAATTTTGGACCATAGCCACTGGTTTCTCAAAATACAGTTCACCATTACTGGCCAGTGCATGACAGTGGAAGTACCAACACATAACTAGGTGCTCTCAGCTATCAGGATACTAAATACAACACGTTTCCTGCTGCTTTATTGTAGATGCACTTTCTTTCCCAAATTGTTTGGCAATGTTTGCCCTCCTACACACAAACTGCAAGAATGCGACTCAGGAGACAACTGAAATCCACAGCTACGCCATTCCCCCACCCCTCTCTTTTTAAGGGGAAAAGTTTAAAAATAACCAACTTTTTTCAGCCATGATAAGCATATCTTTTCCCGGGGAATCACTTTGTTTTTATATTTTCTGCCTCTCTTTTAAAATTGAAAACATGAATGCTTCATTGCTTAAGAAACTGAGTAAACTTGCTTTCTGAAATGAACCTTTTAATGTCTTTTATGATTTTGTTTTTCTTCCCTTATTTGCACTCTCAGCTGTGGATGAATTCCATGCAATGCATCATTTCTTTAGGAGTTTAGACACCCGAAGAAATAAAAATGGAAAATGGCATCTATTAAGAGAGAACACCTTTCTCGAGTCCCCAGCAGATGCTGTCGGTGAGCTGCCCTCTGGTTGCTCAGCACAGCAGATCAGCTCAACCCTCCATAGGGTTGCCAGGAAGAAAGGAACATATTTCTGGTTGTTAAACAAATGAAGGCATTCTTAACTTGACTTTACCCTTTTATTGTTTCAGAATACAGCGTATACCTAGGGGTTTGTAAATTTAAGTCGCACATCGCTCCACTTTGTCTAAAATGATTTCTATTATTATAACCCACTGGATTCCGTATGATTGGTTGCCTGTGATTAACTTCTGTTCTTGTGCTTTCTCCGCGCCATGCCACACATCATATCACATGGCATCTCCACACACAAACATATTTCTTCGGTTGTTATTAATTCATTCTAACAGACCAAAAGCTATGGTTTCCATCCCTATTTCTCTTCACAACTTAGGACAGCATCAGTGAATCTCTCTGTGGTGGAGGCAGCCAGTTGGTTTGTACATAGTGTTTGGCCTGTCTTCATTTGGAGAGCCGCACGATGAGATCTGAACATCTATTTTAGCAGATTTGTGATGTGAAGGATAAATCGGACTTGGACTAAACAGAGCATGACTCACACAAGCTGTATCAGAAGGGATGAGGCCAGGGGAGGGATAGTGGGGCAGGATATCTGCTTTATAATCCAAACTAGATTCTTTGTTTTGTTTTGTTTTTAACATTGGCAGTTATTGTGATAAAATGGATCTGTGGAGTGGTGGCATAATGCTCCGTGTTCATGACTACTTTTCTGTGGTTCCTGGCTTGTCCCATCCGTGTTACTAGTGTGTACAACTTGCATGCTTCTGTGTAAGCTAAGTTCTCTACCCTGTGCACCTTGGAGCGCTGGCCTCCGCAAACCAAGAGTGGGGTCTCCCACCTCAAGTGGCTCTGGGGATAAATGTCATTTCATACTCAAAAGGAGTCAGGAGGTGTCAAAATCACCTCTTTGGACCTTGAAATAGGAATGTTTGTTCACAATTAAGAAGTTGAAAAGGAAGCAGCAGCAGACATTTAAATCTTCCTTCCCAGTCATTTACTGTGAAATCTAACTCCATTCCTGGAACAAAATTGATGGCATTTTAGGACTTTAGTGTTTTTCAGGTATCAGTAAATTTCCGCTAGTGTCTCTCAGCCTCTCAAATAGCCAGCAGGGCCAGTAATAAAACCTAACAAAAGGTTTTAGTAAAAAGATTCCCCTATATTATTTAGACACATTTTAGGCATTCTTTTGACATTCATTTGACTTGAATAACCCATATTTTTCTACAATTATTTTTTTTAGCCATTTTACTGTAACATAGAGCAAAATTAAACAAATGCGTAGCTGCTTGTTTGACAAAAAGCCATCACCTTTCACACCAACAATGTTAAGTAGTAGAACACTACCAAGATAGCAGAACTCACAACTTTTCCCCATCATTAGCTCATGTCTCCCCCCTCACTAGTAATGGCTCGCTTTTGTTTATAATTTATCATCTAAGTGCACATTAGTACACATTAGAATTTAGCTTTGCCAATTTTTTCAAACTTTATTTAAATGGACTCATACAATATGCTTTTGTGTCTAGCTTATTTTATAGCTATAGGTTATGTTTTCGAGGTTGTCCATGTAGCATGTAGCTATTATTGTCATTGATGTGTAATATTCTTTAATCTGATTATACCTAATTTTAAAAAGCATTCATACTATTGGGTTAGCATTTGGAATATTTCCCATTTTGGACTCTTAGACATAATGCAGCAATGAACATTCTTGTTCATGTCCTGAGGTACACAGTTGGACAGATTTCTCATTGGTGTATAACCAGGTGTAAAATTGCTGGGTGATAGTCTGCATATCTTCAACTCTATTAGATGAGATCAAACCATTTTCCAAAGTGGTTATACCCGTTTTCACTATCAGCACCGGATAGCTGTGTTTTCATAGATTTGTTTTTTTCAGCTCTCTGGTCTTTTTTCTATTTGTAAATCTCTTCCCAAATACATTTTCTTAATGCTGTGGCTTTAAAATAAGTTGAAATATCTAGTGCTGTAAGTTAACTTCCTAAAGATTATCTTGGGTATTCTGGGCAATGGTATTTCCAAATACATTTTAGAATCCACTTGCCAATATATAAACTTTACACACACACAACCTATTGAGATTTTGATTGGGATCGAATCTATAGACTAGCAGGAGATTTTATATCTTTGCAGTATTGAATCTTTGCAGTAGTTCATCATTCTGTTTATTAGGTCTTTTCAATAATGTTTTCTAATTCTCTGGGTAGAGATATCACATATCTTTTTATAGAATAATTCCTAGTTATTTGAATTTTTATTATAAATGATATATTTTTTTAATATTTGATGATACATAGAAATAGAATTGTTTTATATATTGATATTTATAAATATATGCAACTTTTGTAAACTCAGTAATTTATGCTAGTAATTTAATTGTAGAATATGCATGTTTTTCTTTAGTTATATGTGAACAATGAGAGTTTTATTTTTTCCTTTCTAATTCAAACAATACCTTTGATTTTTCTTTGTGAAACTTTCAACACTTCCTGTTAAATATAAAATTTTTGCTTTTCTATGCCCTTTATCAAATAAAGGCATATTCTTTGAATTCTGTGTGCTAAGCATTTTCATTCATCAGATCGTTTTATTGTATGATAAATCTTGTCAATACTATATTTACAATTGTAAATATTGTAAAATACAGCATAAAATTTACCCCCAACTATTTTAGGTGCACAGTTAAGCGTATTGATACATTGTAGAACCATCACCACCATCCATCTGTAGAACTCTTCATTTTTTAAAACTGAAACTCTGTACTGACTAAAGAGTTACTCCCCATGCCCCCTTACCCCCAAAACCCTGGCAGCCATCTTTCTAATAGAGGTGTCTATGAATTTGACTACTCTAGGCACCTCATAGAAGTGGAATCATACAGTATTTGTCCTTTTGTGATTGGTTTATTCCACTTAGCATAATGTCCTCAAGGTTCATCCATGTTGTAGCATGTGTCAGAATTTCCTTCCTGTTTAAGGCTGAATAATATTCCATTGTAGGTACATACCACATTTCATTTGCCATTTGTCCATTTATGTACACCTGGGTTGCTTTCATCTCTTAGATATTGTAAATAATGCTGCTATGAGTGTGGGTATACAAACATCTGTTTCTGTCTTTGCTTTCTTTTTTTTTAATTTTATTTTATTATGTTAATCACCATACATCATTAGTTTTTGATGTAGTGTTCCATGATTCATTGTTTGCATATCACACCCAGTGCTCCATTCAATACATGCCCTCCTTAATACCCATCACCTGGCTAACCCATCCCCCCACCCCCTTCCCCTCTCCCCTCTAGAACTCTGTTTGTTTTCTGTCCTTGCTTTCAATTCTTTTGTATATATACCCAGAAGTAGGATTGCTGGATCATATGGTAATTCTATTTTTAATTTTTTAAGGGACCACCATACTGTTTCACATGGTGGTTGCACCATTTTTACATTCCTACCTACAGAGTACAAGTGTTCTAATTTCTTCACATCTTTGCAACTAAGCATTTTTCTTAAATTAAGAATTGATGTTGAATTTTACCAAAGGTCTTTTCAGCATCTGTTCTGATGATCATATGCTACTTTTCCCTTTCTTCTGTTGATGTGGTAAATTACATTGATTGATTTTTAAAAAAATTAATCTATTTTACCTTTCTGGAACACACATTGTTCATGACATTTTAGCTGTTTATACATTATTGGCTTGAATTTCTAATGTTTTGTTTAACATTTTGGCATTTATGTGTATGAGAGATACTTACAAATTTTTCCTTCTAATTGTATTTTTATATCAAAATCATGCTGCTCTCATAAAATCATTTGGGCAACATAACCTTTTTCTGTTTTCTGGGAGAGTTTGTGAAAGATTGACATAAATTTTTCCTTAAATATTTGGTAGAATGTGCTGGGAAAGTCATTTGGGCTGAGACTTTGTTTTGTTTTGTGGGTGATTCTTAATTTTGAATTAAATATATATATATATATTTTAAAGATTTTATTTATTTATTCATGAGAGATAGAGAGAGAAGCAGAGGCAGAGGGAGAAGCAGGCTCCCCGCGGAGCAGGGACCCGATGGGGGACTCGATCCCAGGACCCTGGGATCATGACCTGAGCTGAAGGCAGACGCTTAACCGACTGAGCCACCCAGGTGTCCCGAATTAAATATATTTTTAAAATATGAGATCAATTTAGGATTTTTGTTTTATCTTTGATCTGTTGAGTTGTGCTTTGCTTGGACTTTGTCGATTTCATGTAAATTTTCCAATGTTAGTATAATGGTGCTCTATTAAAATTATCTTAATACCTGTTGGACCTTTAGTGACCTCCCCTTTATTCTTGCCTTTATTTTTGTATTTTTTTTCTGTTTTCTTTAGTATTTTCACCATGGTTTACCAATTTTATTAGTTTTTTTTTTTCAAGCAAACCAGTGTTTGGTTTTATTAACCTTTTCAATTTTATATATTCTTTCTGGTTAGTTCTTCTTTTTTTCTTTTTTACTGTCTTTGGGTTTAATTTGATGTTCCTTTCCTAATTTTTTTCTTGGTTATATAAGTAGTGGATTTTTAGTCATCTTTTCTAAAATATACATTTAAAATTATGAAATTCTTTCTAAAAATATTTTATTTATATCCCATAAGTTTTGATGTGTAGAATGTTAAACCGTATTAATTTGAAAATATTTTCTAATTTCTATTGTTACTTCTTGAACCAATGTACTCTAGTGGGAATTTTTTATCTTGGGCAATTTTTTATTCCTAAGATACAGTTATTTACTCACTTCCATTACTTCAATAATTTCTTGGTCTAGATTTCTCTTTATTGGGATATATTTTTTAATTAGAGATTTTGCTGATAGGGTAAATTTTGGAACTAAGTTATTTCCAAAGCATGGGAAGAAAGGAGAGAATGCAAAGATGCTAAGATTGTTCTAGTGTGCACCATATTCTGTATATGTTCTTCCTTTCTCTTAGACCTGCCTACCACCTTTTACTTCTACCCATTTCTTCCTGTTTGTGCTCTTAGTCACCTATCTCATTAAGTTTTTGTTCTTGCCCCAAGGAAAACCATGATATTATTCTCTAAATCCCTTGCCAAATTCAGTTTGTAGTCATCATTTACATTTTATTTCTTTGTTTTGATTTATATATTTATATCCAAAAAGATTTGGGGTCAGCTTATAAAGGAGTTACTTACCTCATCAAATTATAGACATTGGGCATTCATGGTTTTTCTTTTTTTTGGACTTACCTTCTACCTACAGAAATCTTAATCCTTGCTATCATATACCATCTGTCTTCTCAGTCATTCCCTCTTTAGCTCTGTGTTTGTGCCTCTGTGTTAACTTTCTGCACACTGTAAGTTGTTTTATTTTGGATATTCCTTCTCGATTAAAAATTTCTCAGGGTGAAAAATCAGATTTTATGCATCTGTTACTCCCCAGCTCCTCATAATAATGAACCCTTTCTAAGCATATAAAATGCCCAACTAGAGCCAGAGGACATGGAAGAGAGAAGAAAAAACTTCCTCTCTGCAAATCTTCATGTCCATGTCAACTTAATTAATTTTAGTGTTTAAGACATGATCTTGTCATACATAGAGTATGTTTATAAAAACGTGTGTGTGTGCATTTATGTATGTAGTATTGAAAGCTACAGATATTTCTCTTGGTTTTACAAAACTCCTACATATTTGTCTTCTGCAAATACCTCACTGTCTTTAGCATATCAAGGGGCTTAAAAACAAACATGTAATTTCAGCATGTAACGTTAGAGGGCCAAACATAGCACTTTGCTGTATAGAAGACACTCCGTAAATGTTCCTTTCATTTACTTTTCCAGTGTCTATCTACTCTATGTGTCATGCCTACCCAATCTATTTCAACAAAAGTTATTTTCTTTTTCGTAACTTTTCTCTGTACTCTACACAAAAAGAACACATTTTTTTAAAACAGGTTATGAAAAATTGTCACCAATTTAATTTGATAGCGCATCCTTCCCTGAATTACACAACTGTTAATTCTTGTATCCACTGTATCAATGACAATATTGTGCTGTGTTTAAGTAAATATGCATCTTCTTCATATAAGCCCACAGGCATACTATAATGATCTATGACTGTAGTGTAAATGGAGGTAAATCTTAATAGCAGCCACCTCTGTGTCGCAAGGTGGGACTAAAAGGAGAAGGATATTATGGCCGAAGATGATCACTTCTAACTTTTCTGTATAAATCTACCAGTTGACTCTTGCATATCAGAGCACTTAGGAAAAAAGGAACCCTCAAAATTATTTTCTTATAAAAAAATATCCAAGAAAGCTATTTTCTATGAGGCTTAACACTGAGTACATCTTAAATAGGTGCAAAACAATAATAGCCAAATAATGAAAATATATGGAAGTGTATGTGCTGTTAGGTTATATTACCCCCACATAAAAAGGAAAACAGAAGACTAATGCTGAGGGTAAAAATCCAGCTATCATTTACTCTTTGATGCTGCGAAAAATCACATAGGAAAGGAAAACTTTGCAAACCTATTCTCAGCAAAGTACATAGCTTAACCATTACAAACAACAACAACAAACAAACTATATAGCAAAGGAAAATAAGAGCCTCATGCCAGATATTATTTATTAAAAAAATTTGTAATGCTAAACTGAAGCTTACCAACAATGGCAAGGAGCTGTGTACTCTCCTCTGTATCCTTACAGCCCTTCTCCTCAAATCTCTGGCTACAGCACTGTGACCAATAGGGCACATCCTCTAGCAGACTGAAAGGTCACTACTTTGTTTATATGACTCTTATAATCTGAAATTTCAACAGAATGAATCCCACAACTGGCTCTGGTCCCTCTAGGGCTGCAATCTTTTTGTGGTATTGTTTGCCTCTCAGAAGTTCTGTGACATAGTACTTAACATTTGGCATATGTTGACTTTGCCTGAGTGGACCTTAGGTCTGCACTAAGCTATGGTTCGAAAACCCTAAAGCAGAGCCACTTGGACAAGCCAGGGATGACTAGAACTACCATCCAAGTCGATTAGGTACAAGCTCTTATTTCTAAAGTTGGTTAAAGGGTATGAACTTTCAGTTACAAGGCAAATAAATTCTGTGGATCTATGTACAGCATGGTGACTGTACTTATTAATACCGTATTGTATATTTGAAATTTGCTGAGACTGTGGATCTTAAGTGTTCTCACCACACACACACACACACACACACACACACCCATGTGAGGTAATGCCTGTGTTATTTAGCTTGATTGTGATAATAATTTCACAATACATGCATATATCAAATCACGTGGTATACCTTTCATATATACAATTTTATTTGTCAATTATACCTCATGAAAGCTGCAAAAAGACAAAAACAACACAAATGCTGTCATTTTGTCACTTGATCTGGAAGATCCAATTATTCTCTGTGTTCACCCCAGGGCCTTTGTCTCCGTCTAAGTTCAAATAGTAAATGTCCATATTTAGAAGTTGGGGTGAGGCTCAGTTCTTCAAACAGATCATGGGCTAGTGATAGTGGGGAAAAGGAAGACTGGATTAGTTGAAGAGGAATATCTTATTTGGGTTTGGAATATGATAAACAGAACCAAGTACTTTAGCTCAGATATTGCCCATGTGTCTTTTACTCAATAGTAATGGTTGAATCTTGTAAGGATATTCCCCTTCCCAATGAAAAATTGCATTGTTTATGGATGAAAGGAAATATGCAGTGACTGGGCTAGGGAGGAGATGAGTAGCATATGTAGAATGTAATAGGAATCCACAGGTATTGCCAAGGGAAAGTCAGCTGGAGCTTATCAACTATACTTAAAAAAAAATGAATCTAACCTTTCATTCATCAAAGAGAACCCTATATGAATGTCAGTGAGCATCCACATTCAATTAACATTATGACTTATTCATCAGTTAGGGGTATAGAGTGTGGGGACTCCTGTGGCTCCTGAATCATAATGGTAGAGACCTTTCTTCAGCTGTCTTTAGGTGAGGAGGCCTCACCTGCTGTATGTCGAGCACCTTTCATTCAATCTCTACTTCAGACATTTATCAAACAGTCCCTGGGCAATACGCAGGTAGGATCTATTATTGGGCTCATTGCCCTTCAAGATTCCAATGAAGAGTCAGCCCCTGGGAACCCAGAACTGACAACCTACCCTCCCCAACCCCCCTGCAAAAACAGAAAGTTGAGGGGAGTTGTTCTGTGGTTCTTAATATATATGTTGTTTACATATAAACATTTGTTAGAGGGGGGAAAACAGTTATACTCTCCTGATGTGTCTGCATTCAACCCTTCCTCGGGGTGTACTTTTAATTCTGCAGCCAGGGTATTAGCAATATTAAACTGAAAATGTCACAGAATGTCAAATCTGAAAATGTCACTGGGAAAGGGGAAGAAAAAGATGGTGACCCTGTACCATCCACAGATGAAATAAATATGCTGCTCTGGTACTGTACAATGGTTTTTTTAGTGGGTATAATTTTATACATTTTGCATCCTATTAATTTTCATGGCATCGATGGAGAAATATTAGAACAGCGAGAGTGCTGAAGACAAATTAACTCATCAATTACATGTATGGGACAGTGGAGACTGAGTTTATTTCACCATTTCAAATTGCAATAAAACTGTAATTACCAACTCGTGGAATCTTCATGGAAATCTGCATTCATTACCACTTAATTTGGAGTCAGTGACTGCTGTATACTTAACTTTTCTCTAATATCTGCTACCAAGTAGAAGTAGTAGGAAAGAGTTTAGAATTAAAGCAGCTGTCCCATTCAGTCCCCACAGAAGCATTTTTATAATCATCCAAACTAAATTTTGCCCATGAAACCAGTGAGATGAGTTTGTATTTAAATAGTGCAAAAAATGGGAAATGAGAGTATTGTTTGTTCAAGGACACAAGTACCCCCTTTCTCTCTCTCCTCTCCTTTTCTAACTTGTTGCCACTCTTCCCTATTCCATCTTTTCTTTACGTGCTCGAGCACCGCACTAGCTTTTGAGCAAGTTAGTTCACCTCTTTGAAACTCCCCTCATTTGTAAAATAGGGATTATGATGCCAACCTTCAGAGGTTTATGTGAGCATTAAGTGAACTAATATATGCAAATACCCCTAGTGTAGCACCCACATTTGATGCTGGCTTCTCTTATTTTAATCTTTAAAGAAAACTAGAAATTATAGGTGTTACATACTGTGTCATGATTTATGGCGCGAATTGAATTTCCCTGACAGTTTAGCATCTAGGAGAATCAAAACTGCATTTATTATACATATACCATTTGTTTTTGTTTTTGTATCTTTAATATGGTTAAAAAGCAAACTTCTATATAAATTGAAACTGATCTTTTAACCAGATACCTTTCACTTGCCACGATGAATTAATTAAGTCTGAAAGGCATCATTTAATGTTATTATTTTTATTTCTTTATTCAGTAACTGACACCTGGGGAAATTATAGATCACAGATGTACTGGGTCATATAGGGGTAGAAATCACCTGCATGTTATTTTGGGATCAGTGGTGTTTTTCAAAAGTCTGTTTCTGTCAACTACAGGTTTTGTGCAGAAAGAAGCAAAGAAACAAGTGTCGGGGTGTGTGCTCTGATTGAGGAACAGAGGCAATAAAGCTTGCTCTCTGATCTTAGCAAGAGAAGAGAACACACACACACACAACACAAAGAGGGGTTGGGGGACTAGTTACAAACATCAAATGCAAACTAGAATAAATCTTTTAATGATTTTAAAGTAATGATGCATGCTTAGCTAAGAGTTGTAAAATTCCATCCACAAGCAGGGTTAGCTGTCTTTGTTCATCTCAGAGTAACTTTCCATTGTAGAGACTTCTAAAGCTTATGAGCCCTTACTAACACACTTAACTGAGCACAGGGAAGAAAAAAAAAATAAATTCTTTGCATTCACTATCATTTGTTGGCTATTTCTGGGTATCTTCCCATACCTGTAAAAGGTGTGGATGCTGCCCCTGAATCAAGCCAGACTAGTTAAATGAACGGATTACTTCTTAAATTGATCTGGCTAATTACGTGTGTACCCCATGAGCTTGAGTTGATCAACATACATGTAACAACATTTGGATTGCTGGTCAGACCCTGTTGATCAAGTGCCATGCCCCTGATTTCACACTGCCTGGGCCGAATCTCCTGAACAGTGCCAATACAGCATGGAAAACAAAAATCGAGGGAGTCAGAGATTTGAGGATTTTTAAGATTCTGTCCAGATAACACTTGCTCTCGGCAAAACTAATAAGGTTTAAATGAGTTAATACTCAGCTCTTCTAAGAGCTCCTTCCATATAATCTCTTAATTAATATTAGCTATTATTATGATACTGCTTTTGCTGTTTATATGGTTAAAACTAGGATACAGTTGTCAACTAGATGTAATATCTTAATGTAAAAAATAAAGGTGAATTCAGCTTTTTTTGATATCTGATGGAAAATTCCAAGCAAGAAAGCTCATGCTCTGACTTTAGTAACTTAGTATTGACTAGCCACCTCAGCTTACTAATTGATATGTATAATCCATTATATTGCTAAGAAAAAAATAGAAAGTATTTAGTGGAAAAAAAATGTGTCATTTATAAATTGATGTTTGTTAGCTTAACTGATTAAAATGCACATTTTCAGTATAAACTCAAAATTGAAAATACAGTAAAGATAATCTTTATTCCAATTCTTTTTAATTTCAAGATCCTATTGCAGAAGGAAAATTTGTTGGTCCTAGAGATAGGATGGGGTTTCTGGAAGTTTATTCGACAATGTTTATAGCTTATTCCTAAATTGATCTAACCTGTTCCTGCCAGTATCTATCATACCATCTCTGGCCCTTGGTAAACTTTTCCTCCTTTGAATATTCTGAACGGTGTCGATAAAATGAAAGAAAATAGAAACACCATTAATGGCAAGGATTTGTTTTAAAAAAAGTTAGTGCATTGTAGCAAATGAGAGGGACGGCTTTTTGTGTTTTCCAGAAATATAAAGCCATGTTATCCGGCCCTTGCTTTGGGCTGTAGTGTTAAACTATTTACTCCTGCAGCAATATGTAGGAAAACCCTGATGGTGCTTATTTTTCAGTAGTTTGTTTTGTTTCAATTTTTTTTTTTTTTTTTTTTTTACATTTTAGTTAACGTAAGTGTAGTATTGGTTTCAGGAGTAGAATTCAGTGGTTCATCACTTATAAATAACACTGGTGCTCATCACAGTGCCCTCCTTAATATCCCCCATCTACCCCACCCTCTGCCCACCTCCCTCCATCAACCCTCAGTTTGTTCTCTATAGTTAAGAGTCTCTTATGGTTTGCTTCCCTCTCTCTCCTTTTTTTTTCTTCCTCTGTGTTTATCTGTTTTGTTTCTTATAGTCCACATATGAGTGAAATCATATTTGTCTTTCTCTGACTTATTTCGCTTAGCATAATACTCTCTGGCTCCATCTGTGTCTTTGCCAGTGGCAAGGTTTCATTCTTTTTGATGGCTGAGTAGTTTTCAGTATTTTAAATGTATGTAAGAACCTTAGGATCTCACATTATCTGCTATATTCATTTCCCTATTTTTTTTTTAATGTAACTTGTCTGTTGGCTTGTGCCCTGTTCCTGAACCACATCTTAATTTTCTGCCTTTTTTGTCTTCTCCTAAATGTAGGCCTTTCCCAAAGTTCATTCTTCCAGTTTCCTTTGCCTGTCCCCCTGCCCCCATCCCCCTGCCCCAAGCTCTTTTGTAGACCACCTCTTGTTCAGTGGGCACCCCATTTCTAGCATCTTTCTATCCTAACTTCTGCAACATTAGAGATATTGGTCATGCCTCTGCTTTCTGTGGCTTCTTAAATAGATTACTCATAGATTTCTCATTTATGGCCCTTATTTTGCAACTGTGCACACCCTATGCTCTAAGGCACGGGTTGCCAAACTACCTAGGGCCAAATTTGTGCTATCACCTGTTTCTATTAATAAAATTTTATTGGAATATAGTTTCATTTATTTTCATATTGTCTTTGCTGCTTCCATGCTAAAATGGCAGAGTTGAGTAGTTGTGACAGAGATTGTGTGGTCTGTAAAGCCACAAATATTTACTATCTGACCCTCTACAAAAAAAAAAAAAAAGAAAAAAGTTTGCTATCTCCTTTTCTAGACCTTTTGAAAGTTTAATAATTTAGTATGTCTTGGGTTAGGCCTATGATTCTGAATTTCTAACAAGCACTCATGATGCAAATGCTCTTGGACTACACACCATGCTTTGAGAAACAAAGCTCTAGAGTGAATTTACCAAATGCTAGCCTCATAAATTACTAGGAGAGAGAGAAAGCGTCTATGGCTTTGTGACCAAATCAGGCTGTGACTTTACCTAGGGGCCTCATGGTACATATAAATATACTAACAACTTTAAGAATCTCTGACATGAAGACAAACAGAAAACAAAATAAAACATGAAATATGGACAGTTGGTCATCCTACAAGTTTAGTCACTTCTAAAACTGCCAAAATCTGTCCTTCCTTTGGTTCATTTCTAATGTTTCCTCTTTCATGAATTTCATGAATGCTCTTTTTCGGTTTCATGATCTTCAGGGTGTGCTTTTCACATCTCTCTTCTGAACCTGTAACCTATGGCTTTAATTCTAATAGTTCCCTACATTGTGTTGAACAAGGGCGATAACAGTTCAGCCTTCCTCATGTTTGTAGATATTCTTCCTCTCCTATACTGCAACTGTGCCATATTGGTCAATAAAATTACTAACCTGAGTTTCATAAACCCTAAAAATAGACTCAAAACAGGATACTTAAGAGTTGGTATATGTATCCCAAAAAGATTTTAAAATAACTTACCTGAGGGGACAGTCTTAGGCATGACTTGATAAATTGAACTTAAAAATATTTTGTCTCTCAGGCTGATGTTTATCTGATATCATGCTTCTTTCTTGGTCATTGTATTATGAATCTACATGACAACTTCAGAATATTGTGAAGAGAGAGATATTTAGAGGCAGAAGGCAAAAGCTGATTTATTTTCAGGATGTGTATGTGTGTGTCTGTATATTTATATTTAAATTTATAAAATTCCAAGATCTTCCATGACTTCTCACAGTCTGCAGGTTATACCCCCCTTTGAGGCTGTGCTTAAGTAATACTGAACTAACTACAGTTCTCTTCATATACCTCTTTCTCACTTCCGGGTCTTCACACATGTACTCTCTCTGCCTGGAATATTCTTCTCTTTGCTTGTACTGTCTCATCTTTACTCCTCAATCTTTTGCTTCTAGCTTAGGTAATTTTTTTTTTTTTTTTTAACACAAGAAAAGCCTTCTCTGACCTTCAAAACTGGGTCTAGGACTCTTCCTCTGTGCCCCAAAGCATTCTCTGACCACCTATATCATGGAACATTTCACACTGCACTGAGAATTCCTTATTGGGGTCCATTTACCTCATAAGACTAGAACTAAGCTATAGACAACAACTGTCTTGTTCACTATGTTTCTCAAGCAAAACACGTTGTGTGTACGAAATGTCTGATAACCATTTGTTAAATGGATTCTGGTTGTTTGCATCAGAAGTGAGTTGGGCTGAGAGGCTTTTGTTCTTGTTCAGGTTTTCTCTGGATTCAGCTGTTTTGTAGGAACCCAGAGCCAGTTAGTGTTTCCTTGTGTCCTATGCTGGAATCTATATTTGGGGCTCCTTAATTCACCTGAGTTAGAAGAGATCTCTGAGGCATATGTCTCTCTTTCAGAGTCTCTGACTGGAATCCAGAGATGTAGAGAGGATGCTGTAATTTCCAGGGTCTTTGTGACTGTAGGAAAACACCTGAATATACACTATAGGCCAAGGATGACCCTTGGTATTCATCTGGGTGTTTAAAAAATGTGACTAATGGTTATGATCCACCTTTGGATAAGAAATGGAAATTATAGAAAGTTTCTACAATGCAGAGAGAATAGTGGCAACCAAATTTCTAACATGGATTTCAGTGTTTTGATGTCTTTGTGGCATTCTGTAATCATTTAAGGATGATGCAGCATAAAAAGTTAGGTTCATCTTCATCTATTGCCAGTGTGTACAGTGAAAGCCTACATCCATGCATTTGTATCTGCCACAGGCATGTTGGTATTTATTTCCTATTAATTCCACCCGTTTATTAGATTACTAATTACATTGTTGAATATTATTCTTGTATGTCTGACACTTTTGAATGGCTTCCCCTATATGTATATTATCACTTAACATAGAAGATGTTGTGTCTAGTCAAAAGCATTTTCCTAATGTTGAGTTACTAGAAAATGAACTGTCTTACTCTTTTAATGACTTCTCATTCTATGGAAGAGACCAGACAGCCATTTTCTTTTTACTGTACATATTTGGATACCACATATTTTTCTGGTGGATATAACCATTTACATTGCAATAAAACCCCACAAATATTTTATGGTCTGAATTCAATAGTGTTAAGAGCTTTCAACTTCTGAAGTCCTGCCCTGCTCTTTCTTAAACACAATAATCAATAGGCCCTGTGTCATTGAGCAATCTTCTTTTTTTTTAATAGAATTGCATTTGTAACTGTTGCCAAAGTCTTCTTTTAAGACCTGAAATTCTGGGATAAATTCCTTTGTGGAATAATAGTCATATTCCTTGAGTACCATCTTTCTTCAGTCATTTTAGAATTAGACTTCCACTTATTTATACTATACCTTAAAAAATTTCTCTATCTAGAGTTTCGAAGGTAGAATTTGTATATGTATATATTTTAAAAATTCATACTTACCTTATTTTTTTCTTACAGAACAAATAAAAGTTTTCATTTATAAGTTTGAGACATAGTCGTATTTTCCCTGCAAAATTGGTATACTTTCCCCCCTTGTCCTCTTCTTCCTCCTCCTCCTCTTTTTCCTCTTTCTTTTGCTTTGGAAACATTTTAATAGGTTCATGCTTGAGGTCATAAGTAAGTGCCCTTCCATATTCTTTTACAGGACCTCTGCATACCTCTTTCATTTGTACTCCTTGGTCTTTTATTTCAGCAGATTATTTTATCTTGTCATCATGTAAGTGTTTTGTTTCTGTGACAAATTTGGATTAGTTATGGTCAGCAATGTAGGAGAGAGATTCTGAGAAATAATAGAAATTCACATAACAGTATTATTTACTGAGTGCTTATATATTTTCTATTTTGATCCTTGCAACAAACCATTTTTTTCCCCTTCATTTTATAGATGGACTTTCAAGAATTTAAGTTGCTAAAGGACAGTCATAGTGAAAAGGAAGCTTGGTACTTAACTGCCTTTTCCTAATGCAGTCTTAAAATTCAATTAAAATTCATGCTTTTTCCATCTAACAGACTGTGAGATGGTGAGGGATGGAAATACCAAACTTGAAAGTCTTAAGTCATAGAAACAAAGGTATGAAAAGTCTGAGGGAAGATTTGTAATCACAAAACGAATGCTACTCTCTTCTGTTTGTTTTGTTTTTGTTTTTGTGGGTTTTTTTACTTGCACTGAGCATTTCTTGTCCCTCCCCTTTGATGGCAGTTCGTCCTCTGCACATCCTCTAAAGAATGGCTTGTCCTGGGCTTGTCTTGGTTCCTCTGTCCTCTCTACTTTTATTTGCTGGGAGATTTAAACCACTCACATGGCTTTAAATACTATCTATACTACCATGATCCTTAATTGTATACCTCTAGCCCAGAGCTTTCCTATGAGATCCACACTCCTACAGCTCACTTTTAATTTGATATCTCCATTAACAGGCACTTAAAATTTTATGGGGCCAAAATGGTGTTTGATTACTATCCCCCCAAAACTATTTTTCCCAGTCTTTTACATGTCAGTGAATGTCACAACAATTTACCTAATGAAACCCAAATTATAGGAAGTATTCTTGATTATTCCTTGTTTTTAGTTCTCCTGATAGAGTTTAACAGCAAATTTTACTCAATCTATCTCCAGTATTTACCTTGAATCTATTTATATTGATCTCCACTCTTCTACATAGGTTTAAACAACCATATCTTATATGAACTAATTCAGGTAGCTTCCAGCTGGTCTTACTTCTTCCAGTGTACTGCTCCTGTTCATCACCCTAGAGCAGTTAGCGATTTTATTTCAAAAGGTTAATAAGATAGTAACCACCACTACCACACAACACACACCCATGCCGATATCACTTAAAGGCTTCCTTTTGCTTTTAGAATGAAATCCAAATTGCGTAATAGGACCTCCGTGGCCCCATTCTGGCTCTAGCTTCCCTCTCCAACCACATCTCATGCTCACTTTCCTTCTCCCTCGTATACTCCAACCATTATGACTTTCTTTTGTCCTTGCCCTTTCTAGTCTGCGGGCCTTGGCCTGGAGTGCTCTGCTCTCCTTGTTCTTCATGTATCTGGTAAGGTCTCCTTCCTAAGTTCGCAGGTCAAAAGTATTTTCTTGGGAAGGACTTCATTGTTTATCACTCTTCTCCGGTTCCAGCCCCATAGTATCTTGTCTCACTATCCTAGATACTTATGTTCCTACTTGTTATAATTTTCAATATTTTGATAATCATGTGTAATTGTTTGCTAGAATTAGACTCCCATGAAGGCAGAGATGTGTTTCTTTATTGTATTCCCAGTTAACAGCAGAATGCTTGGGAATTGCATATATGCAATATTTTAGAAAAAAGTCAGTGAATTAATATTTGCAGGGATGTGATAAGCAGTGATGTATTATGGGCATGCAGTACTTCAGGTTATTTTGATAAACTGGTACTTTTTAAAAAAAATTTTATTATGTTAATCACCATACATTACATCATTAGTTTTGTTTTTTTTTTCTATTCATGATGGAGTGTTTCTTTTTCTTTTTTTTTGTTATGTTAATCACCATAAATTACATCATTAGTTTTTGATGTGGCGCTCCATGATTCATTGTTCGCATATAATACCCAGTGCTCCATGCAGAACGTGCCCTCTTTAATACCCATCACCAGGCTAACCCATCTCCCCACCCCCCTCCCCTCTAGAACCCTCAGTTTGTTTCTCAGAGTCCATAGTCTCTCATGGTTCAGCTTGCCCTCCGATTTCCCCCCCTTCATTTTACCCTTCCTACTATATTCTTTTTTTTTTTTTTTTTAACCTATGATTATTTGTTTCAGAGGTACAGGTCTGTGATTCAACAGTCTCACACAATTCACGGTGCTCACCATAGCACATACCCTCCCCAGTGGCTATCACCCAGCGACCCCATCCCTCCCACCCTACCCCCCACTCCAGCAACCCTCAGTTTGTCTCCTGAGATTACGAATTCCTCATGTCAGTGAGATCATATGATGCATGTCTTTCTCTGATTGACTTACTTTGCTCAGCATAATACTCTCCAGTTCCATCCACATCTTGGCAAATGGCAAGATCTCATTCCTTTTGATGGCTGCATAATATTCCATTGTATATATATACCACCTCTTCTTTATCCATTCATCTGTCGATGGACATCTTGGCTCTTTCCACAGTTTGGCTATTGTGGACATTGCTGCTATAAACATCGGGGTGCATGTACCCTTCGGATCCCTACTTTTGTATCTTTGGGGTAAATACCCAGTAGTGCAATTGCTGGATCATATGGTAGCTCTATTTTCAACTTTTTGAGGAACCTCCATCCGGTTTTCCAGAGTGGCTGCACCAGCTTGCATTCCCACCAACAGTATAGGAGGGTTCCCCTTTCTCTGCAACCCCGCCAACATCTGTCATTCCTGACTTGTTAATTTTAGCCATTCTGACTGGTGTGAGGTGGTATCTCACTGAGGTTTTGATTTGGATTTCCCTGATGCCGAGTTATATTGAGCACTTTTTCATGTGTCTGTTGGCCATTTGGATGTCTTCTTTGGAAAAATGTCTGTTCATGTCTTCTGCCCATTTCTTGATTGGATTATTCTTTGGGTGTTGAGATTGATCAGTTCTTTATAGATTTTGGATACTAGCCCTTTATCTGATATGTCATTTGCAAATATCTTCTCCCATACTGTCGGCTATCTTTTGGTTTTGTTGACTGTTTCCTTTGCTGTGCAAAAGCTTTTTATCTTGATGAAGTCCCAATAGTTCATTTTTGCCCTTGCTTCCCTTGCCTTTGGCAATGTTTCTAGGAAGAAGTTGCTGTGCCTGAAGTCGAAGAGGTTGCTACTTGTGTTCTCCTTTAGGATTTTGAGGGACTCCTGTCTCACATTGAGGTCTTTCAACCTTTCGAGTCTATTTTGTGTGTGGTGTAAGGAAATGGTCCAGTTTCATTCTTCTGCATGTGGCTGTCCAATTTTCCCAACACCATTTGTTGAAGAGACTGTCTTTTTTCCATTGGATATTCTTTCCTGCTTTGTCAAAGATGAGTTGACCATAGAGTTGAGGGTCCATTTCTGGGCTCCCTACTCTGTTCCATTGATCTATGTGTCTGTTTTTGTGCCAGTACCATACTGTCTTGATGATGACAGCTTTGTAATAGAGCTTGAAGTCCAGAATTGTGATGCCACCAGCTTTGCTTTCTTTTTCAACATTCCTCTGGCTATTTGGGGTCTTTTCTGGTTCCATACAAATTTTAGGATTATTTGTTCCATTTCTTTGAAAAAAGTGGATGGTATTTTGATGGGGTTTGCATTGCATGTGTAGATTGCTCTAGGTAGCATGACATCTTCACAATATTTGTTTTTCCATTTCTTTGTGTCTTCCTCAATTTCTTTCATGAGTATTTTATTGTTTTCTGAGTACAGATCCTTTGCCTCTTTGGTTAAATTTATTCCTAGGTATCTTATGGTTTAGAGTGCAATTGTAAATGAGATCGACTCCTTAATTTCTCTTTCTTCTGTCTTGTTGTTGGTGTATAGGAATGCCACTGATTTCTATGCATTGATTTTATATCCTGCCACTTCACTGAATTCCTGTATGAGTTCTAGCAGTTTTGGGGTGAAGTCTTTTGGGTTTTCCACATAAAGTATATCATCTGCAAAGAGTGAGAGTTTGACTTCTTCTTTGCCAATACGGATGCCTTTTATTTATTTTTGTAGTCTGATTCCTGTGGCTAGGACTTCTAGTACTATGTTGAATAGCAGTAGTGATAGTGGACATCCCTGCCGTGTTCCTGACCTTAGGGGGAAAGCTCTCAGGTTTTCCCCATTGAGAATATTTGATGTAGGTTTTTCATAGATGGCTTTTATGATATTGAGGTATGTACCCTCTATCCCTATACTCTGAAGAGTTTTGATCAAGAAAGGATGCTGTATTTTTTCAAATGCTTTTTCTGCATCTGTTGAGAAGATCATATGGTCCTTGTTCTTTCTTTTATTAATGTATTGTATCACATTGATTGATTTGCACTTGTTGAACCAACCTTGCAGCCCAGGAATAAATCCCACTTAGTCATAGGGAATAATCCTTTTGATATACTGTTGGGTCCTATTGGCTAGTATTTTGGTGAGAATTTTTGCATCCATGTTCATCAGGGATATTGGTCTGTAATTCTCCTTTTTGATGGGGTCTTTGTCTGATTTTGGGATCAAGGGAATGGTGGCCTCATAAAACGAGTTTGAAAGTTTTCCTTCTATTTCTATTTTTTGGAACAGTTTCAGAAGAATAGGCATTAATTCTTCTTTAATTGTTTGGTAGAATTCCCCTGGGAAGCCATCTGGCCCTGGGCTTTTGTTTTTTGGGAGATTTTTTTTTTTTTATTTGAGAGAGAGAGAATGAGAGACAGAGAGCATGAGAGGGAGGAAGGTCAGAGGGAGAAGCAGACTCCCTGCCGAGCATGGAGCCTGATGCGGGACTCAATCCTGGGACTCCAGGATCGTGACCTGAGCCGAAGGCAGTCGCTTAACCAACTGAGCCACCCAGGTGCCCCTGTTGGGAGATTTTTTAAAAAATATTTTATTTATTTATTCGATAGAGACACAGTGAGAGAGGGAACACATGCAGGGGGAGTGGGAGAGGGAGAAGCAGGCTTCCTACTGAGCAGGGAGCCTGATGCGGGACTTGATCCCAGGACTCTGGGATCATGACCTGAGCCAAAGGCAGACGCTTAACGATTGAGCCATCCAGTCGTCCCTGTTGGGAGATTTTTGATGACTGCTTCAATTTCCTTAGTGTTTATAGGTCTGTTCAGGTTTTCTATTTCTTCCTGGTTCAGTTTTGGTAGTTGATACATCTCTGGGAATGCATCCATTTCTTCCAGGTTATCTAATTATGCTGGCATAAATTTGCTCATAATATATTCTTATAATTGTATTTCTTTGGTGTTGGTTGTGATCTCTCCTCTTTCGTTCATTTTATTTATTTGGGTCATTTCTCTTTCTTTTTGATAAATCTGGCCAGAGTTTATCAGTCTTATTAATTCTTTCAAGGAACCAGCTCCTAGTTTTGTTGATCTGTTCTACTGTTCTTTTGGTTTCTATTTCATTGATTTCTGCTCTGATCTTTATTATTTCTCTTCTCCTGCTGGCATTAGGCTTTATTTGCTGTTCTTTCTCCAGCTCCTTTAGGTGTAGGGTTAGGTTGTGTATTTGAGACCTTTCTTGTTTCTTGAGAAAGGCTTGTATTGCTATATACTTTCCTCTTAGGACTGCCTTTGCTGCATCCCAAAGATTTTGAACAGTTGTGTTTTCATTTTCATTGGTTTCCATGTATTTTTTTAATTCTTCTTTAATTTCCTGGTTGACCCATTCATTCTTCAGTAGGATGCTCTTTAGCCTCCATGTATTTGAGTTCTTTCCGACTTTCCTCTTTTTTTTTTTTTTTCCGACTTTCCTCTTGTGATTGAGTTCTAGTTTCAGTGCATTGTGGTCCAAAAATATGCAGGGAATGATCCCACTCTTTTGGTACTGGTTGAGATCTGATTTGTGACCTAGGATGTGATCGATTCTGGAGAATGTTCCATGGGCACTAGAGAAGAATGTGTATTCTGGTGCTTTGGGATGGAATGTTCTGAATATATCTGTCAAGTCCATTTGGTCCAATGTCATTTAAAGTCTTTATTTCCTTGTTGATCTTTTGCTTAGATGATCTGTCCATTTTAGTGAGGGAGCTGTTAAAGTCCCCCACTATTATTGTATTGTTGTCAGTGTGTTTCTTTGCTTTTGTTATTAATTGCCTTATATAATTGGCTGCGCCCATGTTAGGGGCATAGATATTTACAATTGTTAGATTTTCTTGTTGGATAGACCCTTTAAGTATGATACAGTGTCCTTCCTCATCTCTTATTATAGTCTTTGGTTTAAAATCTAATTTGTCTGATATAAGGATTGCCACCCCAGCTTTCTTTTGGTGTCCATTAGCATGGTAAATGGCTTTCCACCCCCTCACTTTCAATCTGGAAGTGTCTTTGGGTCTAAAATGAGTCTCTTGCAAGCAGCATATAGATGGGTCTTGTTTTTTTTATCCAATCTGATAGCCTGTGTCTTTTGATTGGGGCATATAGCCCATTTACATTCAGGGTAACTATTGAAAGATATGAATTTAGTGCCATTTTATTGCCTGTAAGGTGATTGTTACTGTATATTGTCTCTGTTCCTTCTGGTCTATGTTACTTTTACACTCTCCATGCTTAGAGGACCCCTTTCAAGATTTCTTGTAGGACTGGTTTCGTGTTTGCCAATTCCTTTAGTTTTTGTTTGGCCTGGAAGTTTTTTACCTCTCCTTCTATTTTTAATGACAGCCTAGCTGGATACAGTATTCTTGGCTGCATATTTTTCTCAGTTAGTGCTCTAAATGTATCCTGCCAGTCCTTTCTGGCCTGCCAGGTCTCTGTGGATAAGTCTGTTGCCAGTCTAATGTCTCTACCATTGTGGGTTACATATCTCTTCTCCCAAGCTTCTTTTAGGATGGTCTCTTTGTCTCTGAGACTCTTAAGTTTTACTATTAGATGTCGGGGTGTTGACCTATTTTTCTTGATTTTGAGGGGGTTCTCTGTGCCTCCTGGATTTTGATGCCTGTTTCCTTCCCAAATTAGGGAAGTTCTCTGCTGTAATTTGCTCCAATATACCTTCTGCCCCTCTCTCTCTTTCTTCTTCTTCTGGGATCCCAATTATTCTAATATTGTTTCATCTTATGGTATCACTTATCTCTAGAATTCTGCCCTCGTGATCCAATAGTTGTTGATCTCTCTTTTCCTGAGCTGCTTTATTTTCCATCATTTGGTCTTCTGTATCACTAATTCTCTCTTCCGCCTTATTTATCCTAGCAGTTAGAGCCTCCATTTTTTATTGTACCTCATTAATAGCCTTTTTTATTTCAACTTGGTTAGATTTTAGTTCTTTTATTTCTCCCCAAAGGGTTTCTCTCATATCTTCCATGCTTTTTTCAAACCCAGCTAGAATCTTTTTAATCATCATTCTGAACTCTAGTTCCCATGTCTTATTAATGTCCGTATTGATTAGGTTCTGGGCTGTTGGTACTGACTCTTGTTCTTTTTTTTGAGGTGATTTTTTCCGTCTTGTCATTTTGTCCAGAGGGGAATAGATGAATGAGGGAACAAAATGCTAACAGGGTAACAAAACCCCAGAAAAATATAGACTAAACAAATAAGAAGAGACCTGAAACTGGGGGGAAAGAAAGAGAAAGAAAGAAAAAAGAAAAAGAAAAAGATTAAAAAAAAGGAATATGATCAAATATGATCAGGCTGGTGCATAGATCAGTGCCATACACTAGATTGTGGGCTTATTTTGGTCTGTTAGAAGAAAGTGTCTCCCAAAATTTTAAAGAAAGAAAAGTTTATATATGTACAAAAATAAGGGTAAATACGATGAAGGGATGGAATATGATTGTAAAGATGAAAATTATAAGAGATTTTATAAAAAGAATTGATAAGATGAAAAGTTGGTTGAAAAAAGAAAAGAGAAATGAAAAGCAAAACAAAACAGAGAGAATGTGATCAGGCAGGAGACTAGAACAAAGCCATACACTAGAGATTTAGGATATATTTTGATCTGTTAGAAGAAACTATCCCAAAATTTTAAAGAGAGAACAGCTTACATATATACCAAAAATAAGGTTAACTTCTATGAAGGGACAGAATATGACCGTAAAAATGAAAAATAAAAAAGATTTTTTAAAAAAAGAGATTGATAAGGTGGTTGAAAAAAGGGAAAAAGAAAAATTCAAAAAAAAATAGAAAGAAAATTAAAAAAATTAACTTTGAAAGACTAAAGAATCATGGGAAAAAATCCATGAATTCTATGTGCAGTATTCCCCTAGTGCTGGAGTTCTGCCGTTCTCATTGATCGGTAAACTTGGTCTCGGCTGGCTATTCTTGCTGATCTTCTGGGGGAGGGGCCTGTTGCCGTGGTTCCCAAATGTCTTTGCAGGAGGTGGAATTGCTCCACCCTTGCCCTGTCCAGGCTAAGTAATCTGCTTGGGTTTGCTCTCAGGAGCTTTTGTTCCCTGCGAGCTTTCCGTACAGCTTTAGAGGACGAGAGTGAAATGGTGGCCTCCCAATCTCTGCCCCAGAGGAGCCGAGAACTTGGGGGCCTCGCTCCTCAGTGAGCCCCCAGAGAAAAGCCGTCAGTCACTCCTGTCTCCCCGGTCTCCGGCTGCACTCCGTGCCCACCCAGCCTGTGACCGAGCGTATCTATTTCTGGGGCACGACCCAGTGTGGAGTCTCCAAACCCAGCAGATCCCTGCAGTGCACTCCCACGCCGCTCCTCCCCGGGGCAGGAAGGTGAGTCTCCCTGGATCTGCCACTTGTTGGGTCCCTGCTGGAGGAGCAGTGGCCCAACTGTGCCGCGGATCAAGGTTTATGGCAACCCTGAGCTGAGAGCCCAGGCCTCGACTCCGCCTCTGCAGCCAGCTTCCCCACTCTGATACCTGGGAGCTCTGCACACTCAGGCACCCCCAGCCTTTCTGTGACCCCGAGGGTCCTGAGACCACACAGTCCCACGAGGGTTCCACCCCCCTGCTTAGCCACCAGAGTGACGTCCCTCAGCGGAGCCGACTTCTAAAAGTTCTGATTTTGTGCTCTGCTGCTCTACCACTTGCCAGAAGTGGCCGACGGAGGCCCCTCCCCTGCCATCTATCCTCCCGAATATTGCCTGGATTCATTTCTCCGCACGTCCTACCTTCCAGAAAGTGGTTGCTTTTCTGTTCAGAGAGTTGTTGCTGTTCTTTTCTTCGATCTCCTGTTGAGTTCGTAGGTGTTCAGAATGGTTTGATCCCTATCTATCTGAATTCCTGGGACCAGATGAAATTTAGGTCTCCTACTCCTATGCTATCTTGCTCCTCCTCCACCTTTTTTTTTTTTTTAAACTGGTCTGCACTCTTTGTGGGATTGCTGAAGTGAGATTAATAGGGTTCCTGAGACTGTTTGGCCATGTCAGTATTATTTTTTTATCTCTTAACAAAAAATGCTAAATCTTCATCACCCAGTCCAGTCAACTTTTCAGCCTTTGTTCATTGTTCCCTTTGATAATATGATTTTAGGAAGGCCCATTTTCCCTTCACATTCTGTGTGTTTGCTGCTCTGTTAATAGGAGTTTATAGTCAGGCCTTGTTTTCCTCTTTCTCACAAATTAATTGCCATATGACTTAGAAGAGATAAGAAATGGTATTACTACTACTAGTAAAATTACATAGAAGATGACGTATTTTTAGCTACCCTGTTATTCACCCTCTGCTAAATATTTTAAATACATACTCCATTAATTCACACTATACCTTCTTTACAGAGAAGAAAAATGAGGTACATGGGCCCGAAGGGCAAAACTGAAAACAAACTGGTATCAGATCTTATGCTCGAATGACTACCTCATACTTCTTTCTGTGCCTTCTCACCAGGGGTGCCTCATCCCTCTCTCTACAACTACATAGGAATGACATCACATAATAAATGAAAGAGTGATACTAAATTACTTTTGCACCATTGAGATTAAATACTGTTCTGATTCTACCAGCAGTTGGATCCTACTGACTGGTCTATGCCCTATGTACCAACTGTAACTCTGTATTCATATGCACAAAACTAGAACCTAAATTTATTCTTAAAACCATTTTATTTGCATTTTGGCAGAGCCAGTGTTTATCAGAATTTTTAGGGAGTTTGTAAGTTTAAAAAGAGGGCCATTGGAATGGATTGTCCCTGCAATATGGCCTTGTTCTTTAAACTTAGTCCTCAGGTTTCCTTTCTTGTAAAGGGCACATTTCTAGACTCCATCACAGTGAAATGGAATCAAAATTTCTAGTCCATTCAATCCTGACTGCAGATTCCTACAGGCCTACCCATTTAGATGGTCCCTCTTAACACTAACTAAAAGAATATTTTTAACTTGGATACTTATAAAGATGAGAATTTATTAAAAAGAAAGGAACTCATATCATGGAACAAACATATTACATATGTGGTTAAGCACAAGTACATATGCAGCAAATACAAATAATGTGGGTTTAATGTTAGCCACCAGGTTAAGGTAATAAATTAGAGAAAACTGGCTATGGAAGCCCCTATGATCTTTTATGTTTCTGGATTTGTAGGATTCCTTGATGTGCTTCTTTGTCCCATTTTGGTCCACACAGATTTCTGCTGCATTGGTATTTAATTTATTCACCTGACAAATATTTGATCCAGACATTCACTGGTGCTGGTCACTTTCTGTATCAGAGATAAGGTACTAATTATAGAGAATCATTCTGTCTGTTTGCAATTGCCAGATGTTCCATTTTTGAAGCCCAGAGCTTTTTGATCTGATATAGTTTCATCTCTTGAGTATGTTTTTCTCCAGCTATTTCTCTTTTTTAATTTGCTGTTGTATAAACTTGTGTCTATGTCGGATCTGCTAAAATCATGGCTCTTTTCAAATGCAAAAGTGCCCATTGTATGCATTTTGAAAATGTTTGCAAAGGATTCCTGCAAAATACCTCCTTATAATGAACCTCCCATAGCTGTGCTATAAGGAGTTTCATAGCAACACCTGATTTTTAGGTACAAGAAATGTTATATTCCAAGTTGTAGGTTTCCTTGAAATAACTCATTTCATAGAATTCCTTACTTTTGTGGTTTTTTTCCCTCTTACAAAATTACCATGAGTTCTTTGGAATTTTTTTCTGTTAATGTTTTAATCCCCAGTACCTGGCACATAGTAGGCACTGAGAGATATTACTTGTGTGATAAAATGAATGCATCAGTAAATAAAATGGTCCTAAATCTGCAGCAGTAACACTTTTATAACACAATGCTGCCTCTCCAGAGTTTTGTTAATTATTATGTGTGTTGCCAAAGAAATGGACTACATGAAATATTTTATGCTTCCAACTAGGGTTTGCAAAATTGAGCATGCTTTGTAATGTAAAATAAGAGAAAATATAATTAAAATAAGTACATGGAACTCTTCCAATGCAGACCCTGGGAGTATTGTCAAATCTTCTCACTAGCTGTTTAGATTCTAGAATAAAAAATATTCTTTGACTTTCTCTTAAAAATTGAATGGCCACCTCTGCAACCTTTGGGCTTTAACATAGTTAGAATTGATTGTTCCTGATCTTTATTGATGTCTCCTCCTTTAGTTTTGTTTGTTTTTATGGTTTTTTTTTCCCCAGAGTCCCAGTGCCCTGCCACAACTATTTCTGCAAACCACTTCTGCACCTGACCTCTTCATTTCTATTATTTTCTTTAGTTAGATCATGTGTTTCCTCTGCTCCTAGATCCTCCCTTGTCCTTGAATCTGGGCTAGACCGAACACTGTAAATGCTAATGCATTCAGTATTGTCTTCTTGGCTTTCTTTGAATCTTTCTCCTTGCTTTCTCCCTGCTGGCCCTCTGCCTCTGTGTGAGTACCTTACCTTCCTGGAGGTCAAACTTCTTTAACTTTGGCTACTCCTTTCTTAGAGATAGGACAACAGTGATCATTTCTCTAGATTTTCTCCCCTCTGTCAGTTCCCATCTATAGCCACCACTCAAGCTTTCCATACATAGAAGGTTCTCTTACCTCTGAGATTTATACTTTGGCATCTGAAAGTTTGTAGACATCATCTCTCTTCATTTCACAGTTGAGCAAACAGAGCTGAAGCCTGGTTAAATTTGGTGCATTAAAAGCATGCACTTCTTCCTGAAGCCCAGCTAAGATAACAGAACGGAATAAGAGGGGTAAAATGCTACAGGGACAAACAAGAGCAAAGACAATAGCAGCTAAGAGATGACATTAACTTTAGGGGAAAAGCAGGTGGATATGTAATGAATGATTTGGCAGAGTACATATGGAACTTTAGGTACCTATAAAGAAGGGTGCCCGGGAGGAGAAGGTCATTTTAGCCCCAATGGATCTTGGAAAGTCCCTCAGGTTCTAAGGCATTAGATGCACCAGTTTCTGTGAAAGGCACAATTTGGGGGAGACAAAAATCAGGAAATTTTTTTTTTTTTTTTGGAAAAAGAAGCAATTAGAAACATCAGATGTCTTTCTCCACCTCTGACAGCCAGCCAGCTACTGCTTTTCCAGCTTTGAAGGAGAAATTAAGTCTATTTTCCAGAGAAACTGACTTGGAAGGGATTTTTAAATGAGGCATCCTGGGCAAAGCAGAGGAAGGATGAGCTTCTTTTCTGAAAATAGGGGGCTTAAGCGAATGTCTGTATATCTAATGGTGAGAACAATGTCCATCTCTTTACTTTAACTCCTGTAATGGAAGCAGTGTCATTGCCAGGATCAAACATTTGAGGATCTCCTTAAAAAATCTGGTTTGACAAAGGATACAAAATTCAGATTCAAAGGGGCATGTGCACCCTGTGTTTAGAATAGCATTATTAACAATAGCCCAACTATGGAGGGAGCCCAAATGTACATCGACTGATGAATGGATAAAGAAGATGTGGTATATACATACAATGGAATATTACTCAGCCATCAAAGAAATTTTGCCATTTGCAATAATGTGGATGGAGCTAGAGTGTATTATGCTAGGTGAAATAAGTCAGAGAAAGACAAATACCACACGATCTCACTCATGTGAAATTTGAGAAACAAAACAGATGAACATATGGGAAGGGGAAAAGAAAAAAAAGGAGAGAGGGAAACAAGCCATAAGAGACTCAATGATAGAGAACAAACTGAGGGTTGATGGAGGGTGGTGGGTGGTGGATGGGCTAGATGGGGGATGGTCATTAAGGAGGGTACTTGTGATGAGCACTGGGTGTTGTATGTAAGTGATGAATCACTGAATTCCACTCCAGAAGCCAATATTGCACTGTGTGTTAACTAATTAAAATTTAAAAATAAAGTGAGGGGCGCCTGAGTGGTGCAGTTGGTTAAGTTGAAACTCTTGGTTTTGGCTGAGGTCATGATCACAGGGTTGTGAGATCCAGACCCACATCGGGCTCCATGTTGAGCACAGCATCTCCTTGAGGTTCTCTCTCCACCTCCTTCTGACCCTCCTGCTTATATGCTCGCTCTCTCTAAAAAATAAATAAATCTTTAATAAATAAATGATGGAAGTAAAAATAAAATGATGGAAACCCTATTAACTTAAAGGACAGCCCATGAAATCATGAGCCTAGCCCATATACAGAATTCTAGATTAGTTTTTAAATTTCTCACTCTGTTAGTGAATAGTCAAGGGTTACTAGAAATTTGGTTAGAAATGTCAACATGAGAGAAAGAGATAAAAACAAAGAAAAACTTAGTGAAAACAGAGTCTATGCAGTGAATGGTAGAATGCATCATAAAACTAAATATTCTCAAAATGCTAAGAGAAAATGTACTTATCAGACAGGATGCTATCAAAGAGAATCAGGGAATGAAGAAAAGTTCTTTGAAATTAAAAATATAATAAGCTGAAGTGTTAAAAGAAAAAATTGGTGTAATCCAGATGGTAGAAAAAAAGACAAAGAGATGAAGTTCAATAGTCAACTAATAGGGGTTTCAGAGAAAAAGGAGCAAAGAATCAGATGATGGTAAATATCAAAGAAATGAAAGAAGACTTTTTCAGAAGGTGGGGGATATGAGCTCCTAGAATGAAAGGGCCCATGATGCTTTCAGCAACATGGTTGAGTAAAGACTCACTCCTAGGCAGTGTAACATGTCCAAATGCCAAAAATAAAGAGAAGGTTCCAAGTTTCTTAGAAAAGTGGGTTGCACTAGGTGTTGTATGAAGTGTTGAATCACTGTATTGTACACCTGAAACTAATATTACACAGTATGTTAACTCCCTGGAATTTAAGTAAAAACTTAAAAAAAAAAGAAAACAAAAGTCGCTTACATGTGATTGATCACAATCAGACTGGCATAGACTTTTTAGTAGCAATACTGGAAACTGGTGATTCATTAAAAATTGGAATAAAGCATTTTCCATGTATAGTTGCATATGCAGCTAAGCTTTCAATCAATGTGAGGCTAGAATCAAGACATTTCTAGACATACATGATTACAAAAATGAACTTTCTATGTATCCTTTCTTAGAAAACTTCTGTGCATAAGATTTACTATAGTAGTTTACACAGTTGATGAGTAAACAAGGACAGATTACGTTGAGAAAACAGTAGCTGTAGTAAATACGTAAAAGAGGACATTCCAGCAGGAGAGGTGTGCAGCTCACATAGAGGGATCTATCCAGAATACCAGACAAGAGGACAATGGGAAGGAGAACCCCTGAGAAACAATAGAATTGACATATTTCCCAGGGAATTTATGTTGGTGGAATGTAGTATTGTGGAGAGCTTTTACAGTTTTATTGAAAGGGTTGGGAGGGATTATTGATAGGTCCCCTAGGAAAATGAAGGACTGAATAAACCTACAATCATTAATCTAACCCACTCTTGCTTCCTCTATTCATTCCTGCACTGCCAGTTGGTATCAGCATATATGGTTCAGTTCAGTGTCCACCAAAGGATCTTAATTCATGTATTTGGTTATAGTCTTTTAGTTCTTTCCTCCTGAATACTTCATCTGTATTTGTTATTTAGCTGGGATCTTTATACTTACCAAATTGTTAGAATGCTTTTAGTGCATCAAACATTCATTCATTTTAAGTAGTCACTGTTAGACTATCACAAAACACTGATGCTGTAACATCATTTCCTTCCTCTTCCCCCACTCTATCCCCCCAAATAAAGGATACATGCTTGTTGAAAGGAGGGATTAGCCTTTAGATTATCTATTTAAAAAATCCAGGGTACCTCATGTTTAATAAGTATTAGGTGTTTATTGTACTGAGTTTCTTGCCATTTTTACTAAAGGAAATTTTTAATTAATGAGCAAGACCCTGAAAATTCATCCTCTTATCTTCTGGCAGAATTATACTTAAATATTCTAGACAAATTAAAATTCTTTTTTTTTTTTTACAAGAAAATTTATTTTTCCTTATGTGACCCATTGTTAACACTTTACCATTCCCCACCACTCTGAATTTCTTCATTCTGAGTTAAATCCCCTGAATTGCTATTTAAGTCCATTCTTTTCTTTTTGGTGCTTTGTTGTACCAACTGAGCAGTGCAGTTTCTCTCTCCCTCTGTCCCTCTGTTTCTCTTTTTTCCAGGTTGCTCCAAATTGAAGGTGAAAATGAATTTTTATCCTAATGTAGCGTGGTATCTTGAAAACAAAATCAAGGAGACCATAATTTCAAAGTTAACTTCAGGCAACTCACAACTTTAGCCAACTCTGGTCTTCTGATGTGGAAATTCGTATAATGGCCTTTTCTGAATCTTGTAAATGGGAAGAGAATTTGATCACTTACTGGCCTTGAATGTTGTACTAGTTTAGCCTTCTACCCATGGATATAGACTACATAATTCCCTGGAAATTCCTGTTTTGGTTCATTGCCATGACTACGGGACTATATTATTAGCCATTCACTCAAACTGTAAGTTTAATGCTAGAAATTACTATTAATTACTATTGATTTCTTCCCTCTTTTATATCATAAACAATAGCATAATTAGGGATGCTTATAAGATCTGATTTACTGAAAACAAATGGTTAGATCTTGAACATGGGTTCTTGTAGAAAATAAGAGTAATAGAAAATTTAGATACATAGTAAAAATACCTACTTTTGTTATATGAATACTAAATATTCCTGTATAATTTATGAAGCATAAGTAATAATACACATTTATCCTTCTAAGAAAATAATATCACAATTTTGTTAAAGTGTTGGTACCCAGGGATAAATTCCCTACTCCCAGGGGTTGATACCAATAATGAGACAGCTGAGAACAGAGATGTATTCTCCAAGTGGCTTGTAGACGAGCCAATGCATAAGATGTAAATACGATGTGTGTTGTATTATTAATGTTCTCTGTATTTCTGTAGACCATTTTTGTGACTACCCTTGAAGTCCTTCACAGTGTGTGGGTGGTCAAAGAATTTCTGAGCTACTCCCTGTTGCTTCCAGATTACTGAACCAATTTGGCTCTAGTTAATAACTCTATTAACTGGATAATGGTTACTGTCCTTTTATCAGCTCAGTAACACTACATCCCCATTATGAACAACTGGTCAGTGACATAAATCTCTTTATATAGTAATACACAAAATACTTTGTCTCTTAAGGGCAGTCTTACAGAAACAGTAACCAGTACTGCATTTTTCATTGGAAAAAGCTGCCTCAGGCCTCTGTGGGGCTGCAACTGGGTAGCATCTTCTAAATCTTTTCTCTGGAGTTGAGCAGATGGCAGCTTTCAGATTGGAAACTTGATTCAGTGCTGCATTTAGTGTGATTAAAACAAATGATGAGCCTGGAGCTGGGTCTCTACAGTCCCACAGAACAGGTGGCAAAATGGAAAATGAAGGTAGCCTGTTTGTCTACACAACACCAAAGAAACAGCTTGATGAACTTTCCACTACTGGAGTGACTGATTTATTTTTTCTCATCAAATAAATTGAATTGACCAGCTGTATTGGCGTCCTAGAGACACAGCCTGAAAAGTCTCCTGCTCTAACAGGCTTCAAACTAGTGGGGGTCTGTAGTGACACAGCAGGTGTAGTGAGATCTAAGCCCTTAAATGCAATGTATACACAGAGCTCTGCAGACAGCCCTGTGGAGCTACCACATAAGATGGTTTTTCATGTGTAAATGAGAAGGCCTTTCATTTTTCGAGCTATTGCATTATATGCCCTTCTGCTGAAAGACAAACACAGGAAATCAACCAACACTGAGTTAATTACAAAAGGGTGGCCAGTATCATAGTCAGGATTGTAGGCTTCAGTCATGGGGCTTAAATGCACCAGTATATTTTGCACTTTGGTACTCAGACCTTAAGATATACTGGGGAATCATGGTTTTCATGAGATTGCTTTCTGGGAGATCTGCTGGGGGAGCAGGTTGATTTTGAATGAAACGCCTACCAGGATGGGGGTTGAGAAGGGGAAATAGTTTTAGGGCAAAGAATTATGAATAGCTCAATGGCTGACTTACAAAGTGAGAAATTACCTGGCATGGTGTTTTAGTTAGAGAATCCCCAAACCCCTGAAACTTGCTGCTAGAAGACAAATTTGAGGTCTCTTAGGCTGAATAGAAATAAATGTAGATAAAAAAATATAATTAATGACTCTACGTGATTTTCCTAGTCATGGAATGAACGACTATTTCAAATTACTGTGAAAGGATTTAAACTTTAAAAATTTTCAATATTTGGTTAGTATTTGGAGGAGTCCTACTTTGAGGCTTTTTACTTACATATTTATAATTTCCCCATTTTATTTAATCGGGTCATATAAATATAATGGGACCTTAAAATATTTAAAAAGTTTTCTCATGCTACATGATTATGTATGTCTTTGTATATGTACACACACATCTTTGTGTTTCATGTATATATATGTATATACAAAAACACACCATTTGTTTATGTACTATTCTCTCTAAAACACTTAAATTTTATTTGTAATGACTTTAATCAAGACTAAATAATGAATGCTAAAGCCTTTCATGTGTGGAATGTCCTCTCTGACAGCCATTGGAACTTGAAGTTTTGTTAATACTATTATCCTCATTTTATTAGTTAGAAAGCTGATTCAGAGTGGTTAGATAATTTTCCAAGGTTATAAAGCTCATAAATGACAGAGCCAGGAATTTTAACCTAGATCATAAGTCTTTGAATACTGTCATGTACCTTCTCTTGTTGAATATATATTTCAAGGTAAATGTTTGAAATATATTTCAATATGTGCTACAAAATGAATATGATGTATACATATGCTCACATTTTGCATGCTGAACATTTCTTTAATGAATTACTTTGTTTGGCAGATTTCTAATATAGGCAGTGTTAAAGTCTGATTTTCTTGGATAAGGTAGAAATCAGACATGCTTTTTTTTTTTTAGTGTACATCTTAGAGTTGTCTCTTTTATATGGCTCACATTCATATTTTAAGTTTAGCCTCAAAAGATCTATAATAGAAACATAAATTTAAGGCCTTGTTTTGGTTCTCTTACTGTTGTTGATAGCTGCTGGAAAATAGGATTTGGTTCTTTTCTGTATATCATCCCTAGGAGATGTGGGTCTCCTGAGTGGCAGGTGGTATTTTTGTTTGTTTCTTTGAATAAAGGAATGGAGGTAAAATCTGTGATGGAAATATTTAATATTTATGAAACAAAGAGAAATATCAAAGACAAATCTGGGTCTTGGAGACTCCTTTGAAAAAGTCCATTATTAAGCTCCAAGTAGCCAAACACTTACATGATTTGGGAACATACTGTTTGTAAAAGTACTAACAGAACTCTTCCAAATGTTCTAGAAGATGTATCTTGGGAGAGGTCAGATGGGCTCAGATCCCTTTGCTCTATGTTTGTTGCTGTAAGACTATTATATCCATTGACTTTCTAAGCACAAAAGTGAAAATGAAAGAATATCAATCATGCTGTAGAGAATAACTTTGGCATGATCCTCTTGGCTGTTCAACAAGTGTCTCCTATTGGGTCTGCTCAGTCATTGACAGCCAGGGGATTGATGTGTGCATGACAACCATTAATGCTAATGGAGTTGTGAGTTTTAAATCCCACTGCACTGATAAAGGACAGATTCAAGTGTTGAGTGTGAGTCTTCTGTGGAAAGCGAGTTGGGATTGATCTTGCTAAAATAACTGCTCCTCCTGCAAATCCAGAGCGTTTCTCAGGACAAATTGGCCTTTTTTTTTTTTTCTCCCCACTAGGTATTTCTTGGGAAAGGAAAAATGTAGAAAAAGGTAGGTGTGTCTTGATGGTGATTTACTGCTATAACCAATTTTAGAAAAAGGCATTTTTCAAAATATAAAAAGTATTATAATAGTTGTCCTAGTCATTGTCTCTGAATAATCTCATTTGTTGAGATAAAAACTGGAGATTCCATAAACTCCAGATGTTTCTAAATATCTGGGTATTCTGGTTCTTCTAAGAAAGCAAACAAGATGACTAGATCTTTTTCAATCTTTTCTTTTGAAATTTTTGAAATTAATTCCATCCACATGTGATCTGAGTGATGGTAATGGTAGGGCACCACGCATTCTAGTTTAGAATTTATTATTTAAACAAATTTCCCAAGTATTTTTATTACTCTTGGCTTTAGTTTATACTGGACTAATTCTTTAATGCAACTATCTAGCTTCAGATAAAACATTGAGACAGCATATGGTTATTTCCTTATGAAAACAAAGATTAATATTCTCTTATTTCACGAATTTATTCACTCAGGTCCATATGTCTTTTGAATGCCTACTGTGTACCAGGTATACTTTTGGTCCTGGGAGGGGGACAGTGACAGTAACAACCAAATTATTATATAATGTCTGGTGGTAATAGGTGCCATGAAGGAATACAAAGCAGGGTGTGGGGATTGGGAATTGTGGGAGATAGGGTTACCATTTTATATGTGGTGATTAGAACTCACGTGGCTTGAGAGGTAAAGGGCTTGATGTTAAATGTTTACCATTGGCTTATGTGGAGCACTAGACCTTTGATTATGGAAATGGGTTACTGCTATTCCTTTTCAAAGAATAGAATGCCATTTTACAAAGTGATATAATGTGACATCTTTCATCTATCCAATATGGCATGACTTTGAGGGATGGAGCCTTGAATGTGGAAATCCATCACCAGTTCATTGTCATATCAGACAAAGGCAGCAATTGGCTTCAGAATAATTCACATGATTGAAGAATGGCAGGAAGGATTTTGCTACCACCCAAATTAGCTCAGGAACAATACTGCTTTGGGAATCCTTGAGAGATTTTAGCCTCTACTCCTTTGCCCATTCCCTAGTTTCCTTTTCCCCTCTTCCCCATGGTCTATGTGGTCATCATTCTTTATAGAATTTGGCATGACATGCCCTTCCTCAGGGAAGTCTCTCTTGACCAACACCATCATTTCCTGATTACTCCCTGGCTTCACCTACCTTACCCCTCACACCTGGGAGTTGAGAGGAAATGAAAAAGAAAATGATTTCACATGTAGGCAGAAGTTTCAAGAAAAGGCATTAAAAAATAAACTTCACACCATTTCAAGACTCTTTTAACTTGCAGCAAATTTAATATTAGTTCAAATTATCCCGTTTTTATTTTTATTTTATTATTTTTTAAAGATTTTATTTATTTGACAGAAAGAGACACAGCGAAAGGGGAAAAACAAGCAGGGGGAGTGGGAGAAGAGAAGCAGACTTCCGCCGAGCAGGGAGCCCGATGCAGGGCTCGATCCCAGGACCCTGGGATCGTGACCTGAGCCAAAGGCAGATGCTTAACGACTGAGTCACCCAGGTGCCCCAAATTATTCCATTTTTAAATTACAGGCTTGCTGACCAAGATTATCAGGAGACTGCCAGCAATCAGAGTTAGGCAGTTAATGCATACATCTGTCACTGCCTTCCTTTTATTGTTTACTTGGTCTGAAGAAAATATAAATTATCTTTCATGCATTAAAAATTTGATGGAAACAATAATACGTTTTGAACACACACAATTGCCAGTCATACTGAGTCTCACATGCATTACTTCATCTTACCCTATTGGCAGTTTATATGTGGGAGAAACTGTTATCATGCCTATTATAGAGGTGAGAGAACTAAGGTTTGAAAATACTAAGTAACTTGCCTAAAGTTACAAGGCTAGTAAATGCCAGATCTGGGATGAAGACTGAGGAAATCTAAATCCAAACTCTACAGAAAGCCAGAGCATTAAAATACCATTTTCAGAGATTAGTGAAGACAAAACAGAATTCCAAGTCCAAGGCCTATAGTTAGCCACTGCCAGTCTCAGAGCCTTAAATATCTTTTTACAAAGAATAAAAAAATGATATGCATGAAAGACTGACTTGGTATTAAGCCGGTACGATGTGGAACTTCCAACAATCCATTCTGAGGCAGCACTTAGAAGTAGATCATTTGGGGAGCTCCTGAGTTTGAGTTTGAGATTTGCCCAAAGAAAAGAGGCTGGAGTCAGGTTTAAGACTTGGTGAAATGCACAGTTTTCCATCTAGGAGCAAATGCATGTTTGTCTTGAAAATGGCATCCAGAATCAGCTTTGACAGAAGTGCCAAAATTTGATTTTTCTTTTTTAATTGGCAGCCAGACACAGAAGGCCATGAGTAAGCCCAAATCTAACCTCATTTCTCCTTCCTCAGCTCCCTCAGGTTCACCCTCCTGTCTTGATTCATCTTTAATTCAACAAAAATTGAAGAGCTTCCACTTATCAGGCATTGTTGTGGGTGGTAGGAAAATAATAGTGAGCCAAGTATAAGATCCATGCCTTCAGTAGAGTTCATATTTTAGTCGGAGTGGACAGATAACCTAAATAAGTAAAATGGATAGTGATAAAGATGACAACATATCAGGGAGGGAGAGAAGTCTAACTTTTGGATAGGATGTCAGAAAGGACCTCATTGAGAAGGTAACTTCTGATCAAAAGATCTTCCTGTTATGGGGCATCTGGGGAGCTCAGTCGTTAAGCGTCTGCCTTCGGCTCAGGTCATGATCCGAGGGTCCTGGCATCGAGCCCTGAGTCCGGCTCCCTGCTTGGCGGGAAGCCTGCTTCTCCCTCTCCCACTCCCCCCACTTGTGTTCCCTCTCTCACTATCAAAAAATAGACAGACATTGGGGAGGGTATGTGCTATGGTGAGCGCTGTGAATTGTGTAAGACTGCAGAATCACAGACCTGTACCTCTGAAACAAATAATACAGTATATGTTAGAAAAAAAAAGAAGATAGCAGGAAGGGAAAATTGAAGGGGGGGAAATCGGAGGGGGAGACGAACCATGAGAGACGATGGACTCTGAAAAACAAACTGAGGGTTCTAGAGGGGAGGGGGTGGGAGGATGGGTTAGCCTGGTGATGAGTATTAATTAAGGAGGGCACGTACTGCATGGAGCACTGGGTGTTATACAAAAACAATGGATCATGGATCACTACATCAAAAACTAATGATGTATTGTATGGTGACTAACATAATAAAATTTAAAAAAAAATGAAGGGGGGGAAATCGGAGGGGGAGACGAACCATGAGAGACTATGGACTCTGAGAAACAAACTGAGGGTTCTAGAGGGGAGGGGAAGGGGGGATGGGTTAGCCCGGTGATGGGTATTAAAGCGGGCACGTACTGCATGGAGCACTGGGTGTTATATGCAAACAATGAATCATGGAACACTACATCAAAAACAAATGATGTAATGTATGGTGATTAACATAATAAAATAAATAAAAATCACAGAGGAAAAATATAAAACCTTAAAAAAAAAAAAAAGATCTTCCTGTTAGGAGGTAATAGTTGAGGGAGTAAGATGGAACAGAGGTTTCTCTCTCAGTCACAGGGTCTTCTGATTGGCCCACCCACTGTTCCAGCAAGATCTGGCATGTCATGACATTGATTGTTTCAAATTTTATGCCAAGTTGTGGAGTTATCAGACTGGTATTCGCGCAATTTTTTCAAGACTGTTTTGTCTAGTTTGCTTACATTTATAACATGAGATAGCTTTATTTATCCACCTATGTAAGAAATACATGTTCTTCTGTATAAATTATTAGAAGTTTTTGTAGGATTTTAATTTTGCTCAGGCATATGCTAGACTGTGTATTACCAGCTGCTTTAACTTGAAGAGCAGGCAGGCATGGAGCTGGAGCCTTCAGAATGGTTAGGAAGGAGGAGGCTAGGGACACATACTATAAGCCATGACATAAAACCCTTAATGTAGGTAATATTATCCTTATTTACTAATGAGGTAATCAAGGCTGAGTTGGCCAGCCTTCCTCCAAATGCAGCATTCTGAAGTTTTACTTGAGTTATTAAATTTCAAACATCAAGTACATAATTTAATTTTTCTGTGCCTTCATTGTGTATGTGGGAGGGGAGTACATCTGTGTGTCTAAATGTCCTAATTACATCCTAGATTACACAGACTTTTAGGTGCTACAATGATAGCACCTCTCAATATATGATAATATCTTTCAACTTTTATTTTTTAAGTTTCTTTATTGAAATCCTGAAATCTTGCTATTCAAATAATGTATTCTAGTATCAGTGGGATGCTGAATAACTTATCACAGAAAATAAGAAGCTTTGTGCAACATAAAATTCTATTTCATACTACCTAGTAATCTTTATCCTGCAGTAAATTTATGACCAAATGATTCCATTTTAAAATCACTTGCTTACCAAATCACCAGAAAAATAGACCATAATCATAGTTGGACAGGTAATAAATACACTTATTGCATTCCTCTCCCCTTTGACTCAGAATCTGTAAAATGATGATTACTGCCCATACATTGAAAATATAATAATAAAATATCAAATAATTACTGGGCATGGGCTATGTTTTGGGTTTATGCTAAGAGCTTTGTGTGCATTGTCTCATTTCATCCTCATGACACGCCAATGAGAAAGATACTGTTGTTATACCTGTTTTAAAGATAATAAAGAAATCGATTGACCAGGTAAGAAAACTTGCTCAAGATTACATATCCAAGGGTGGGTTTAAGATTTAGGCAGTCCTGGGCGCCTGGGTGGCTCAGTCGTTAAGCATCTGCCTTCGGCTCAGGTCATGATCCCAGGGTCCTGGGATCGAGCCCCGCATCGGGCTCCCTGCTCTGCGGGAAGCCTGCTTCTCCCTCTCCCACTCCCCTTGCTTGTGTTCCCTCTCTCGCTGTGTCTCTCTCTGTCAAATAAATAAATAAAATCTCTAAAAAAAAAAAAAAAAATTTAGGCAGTCCACCTCCAGGTCATACACTTAACTAAAGCACCACCTGTACTTCCAGAGATTAGTGGGAAAAAAACCATGAAATTCAGGATTGTGAGTTCATTTTAGTAACTCGGTGGTTTTAGATTTTCTTACCTTTGATAAAACAGGAATGTTCTATGGAGAAAATTGAGCAATTTACGTGATGGTGCTTTAAAACTTTTGACACTATCCCAAAACATTTTTTTCCCCTTAGAAACAATTTCTTAATTGTTTCTTGTTAATTAGGCAAAATTATGGAGATTGCACAAAAATCTGTGGTTGTCAGAGGTTGGGGCAGGTGAGCAAGGGATGAATAGGTGAGCAAAGAGGATTTTTAGGGCAGCGAACTACTCTATATGATGTTATAGTGGTAGATATGTGTCATTATACATTTGTCCAAATCCATAGATGGTGCAATGCCAAGAGTAAACCCTAATGCAAACTGAGGAATTTGGGTAATAATGATGTCAGTGTAGATTCATCAATTGTTAACAAATGAACCCCTCTGGCGGGGGCTGTTGTTATTTGGGGAGGCTATGCTACTGTGTTAGGGCAGGGGGCATGTGGGAAATCTTTGTATCTTCCACTCAGTTTTGCTGTGCCCTAAGACTTTATTTTTTTTTTAATTTTTTTTTAAAGATTTATTTATTTGAGAGAGAGAGAATGAGAGAGAGCAAGCACATGAGAGGGGGGAGGGTCAGAGGGAGAAGCAGACTCCCTGCCGAGCAGGGAGCCCGATGCGGGACTCGATCCAGGGACTCCAGGATCATGACCTGAGCCGAAGGCAGTCGCTTAACCAACTGAGCCACCCAGGCGCCTGCCCTAAGACTTTAAATCATAAAGTCTATTAAAGTCTAACCAAACTTGTTGTTTGACACAGTGGGCTTTAATCTAAAAACTAAATTAAAAACAAAAGTTATGTAAATTTTTTTAATGCATAGCTTCTAAAAACAGCATTGCAAATTTCACAGCTTTTATGCAAGGAAGATCTTCATAATTTCCCTCTGACAGAGAGGTACAAATAGGGAAATAAGACACTTGGTCTTAAAAATAGTATATAGCAGCATATATATTTATCACATGGGACAAATTCTTTTCTTCTAATGCCTTATCCATAAGAATGTAACTAGGCTGTTAAAAACACAGCGAGGGATTTTTGGCTCAAGTTTAGCAGTACAATGATGACAGGCAATACCCCTTTCCATATTTAAATGAAAATACTGATTAAGGAAGGTAAAAATTCCAAATAGATTACCCTGACAACCAAGAATCCACTGAAAAGCTATTAGAATTTATGTACCTTTCCAACAAAGTGGCAAATTAAAAGTAAATGCACAATTTCAGTGATACTTATTTATAATACATAAATCACATAGAAATATCTTAAGAAAAAATTATATTCAAATTAGCAATAAAATGTATTTAAAAGGCTGAATTAAACTGAATAAGAGGCCAAACCTTTTGCAGGACATGAATCTTGACTATCTGGATCAATGGAAAGACCATGTGGCTGATAGTAAATTTGTAAATATAAGGATCATCAAGAGACTGAGAAGACTTGAATGAAAACACAATAGTATTTTGGTATGTTTTAGTGGGTGTCCCACTCTTTTGCTGTTTAAATTCTTAAATACATGATTGAGGTATAATTGCAGTAAGCTGAACATATTTAAAGTGTACAGTTTTATGTTTTCCGATATATGTTCACCAATGAAACAATCACCACAGTCGAGATAATAACATTGATCAAACCCAAAAGTTTCCCCAGGCCTTTTATAATGCTTCCACCCTTCCTTTTCTGCCATCACCTACTTCTCCAAGCAATTACTGATCTGTTTTGTCACCACAGATTAGTTCTTATTTTCTAGAATTTTATATAAATGGAATCAATCCTATATTATGGACTCTATTTTGAATATGGCTTCTATCACTCATCGTAATTCTATTGACATTTATCGATGTGTATGTATCAGTAGTTCATTCTTTTTTTTTTATTGCTGAGTAGTAGTGCATTGTAGAAATATGTCATGATTTGCTTACCCAGTTATCTGTTAATGGACCTTTGGATTGTTTCCCGTTCTTGGCTGTGACAAAGCTGCTATAGACCTTGGTGTATAAGTGAACAGTGAAGACATGGTAGGAAGAATATGCCTGTCCCTGTGTGATAAGTGTTATATTGGTGGTGGTGATAAATAATAATAATGACAACTGCCATTAAGTGAGTCCATGTTGTGTGTCAGACATATCTTATATGTCAGATAGGTTTTACATCTATAACTGTAATAGGATAAAATTAGTATTTCAGCCGAGGCACCAAGATAGCAAAATTGTCAGGTCTCCCAGTAAGTGTGAAACGACCTTAGAGAAATCATCAAATTACATGAACAAGGATTGTTTCCAGGACTCTGGGGTAAAGATTTCTTCCTATAGTGAGGAATTAAAAGCAAACTATCTGTGCCTTGAATGGTATGGAGCTTCAACTGGACTTCTTGGAGGCTTGATATGCATTCCCTTGAAGGACCCTGTGTGATGCCTGACCATACTGGGAAGAGCTACAGCCAAGTTTTATTGGGCAAAGTGTAAGATTAGGAGGCTGCTGTCTGGAAGTAACCATGTGTACACTGAACACCATAGAGAATGATGTGAACTGGAATGTTGTGTTGCCCAGAGGGACCCTGCTGGGAGGGTTGAAGGGCTCCAGGAGGGTGAATTGTGGACAACTCTAGAATCTGGTCTGAATGGAGGATTGGCCAGGAGGCTACAGTCAGAGAGACTGAGCAAGAGGCCACCGAGGAGCCCCCTGAAGCCACGTGCATGCTCAAACATCTCTGTGGCTCAGAGAAAAAGCAAGTGAGGACTTTCCTGTTCAGACTTCTCTTCCCCCACACTCTTTGATTTTAGCAGACTAGAAAATTAGCAGCAGTGGATCTGAGGAAGAGATGGGAAGCTGAGAAGAGTAAAAGCAGTAATCCACGAGATCCTCTTCCTGAAGGCTGGCAGGCAGGCTGGCTACCAGCTTTAGCTCTAGAGAAAATAAATTAAAAAAAAAAAGATTAAAGTGTTGATAACTTAAATTGGGCATATTTAATTACTGAAGTGAGACAAAGCTTAAAGTTATTGTTCAATTTTCTGTTACCAAAATATAAAAGGAATTGCTTTCCCCACTGGATAAATTTTAAGTGAGCAGTGGGAGGCCAAAAAATAAAATTTGATTATATCCTAGGTGTCATTCTTTTTCAGAGTTTTGGTTACATCTGAATCATTAGTTCATATAATGCATAGCTTCTAAAAATTTACTAGAATACAAAAATTTTAAGCACACGTATTCATGTGAGAGGCTAGAAATGTAGCTTTTGGGTGAGAAATTCAGAAGAAAATAATTCTTGCCCCCTACATTGCCATGAAAGCAGAATCACAAACAGCTTAGTGCTGACCTGCCTTGGGAGATAAAAAACTAGTTCATATCTCAAAGAGCAAGATTTTAGAGCTCTTTGTGGATAAAAATTTAAGACGTGAATCCTTTGAGAATTGTTCATTTCTGAAAATGCCACTGTTCTAGTATAAGTTTCTATCAGCTAACTGCATGTCTTTTTCTGGAGCTCGCTGTTTGTTTTTATGCAGGAGACATGAAAAATGAGGGTTCTGTATTGAGACGTAACTTGGTCACAGTAGAATGATCTCCATCTAGTTATATCACAGAGCTAGCAGAGCCTTAAGAAACTAGAGACAGGACTTTGAAATGACAATTGCAAGTAAAATGAAATAGTCATTCTCTTTACCCAAAGCTTATGAGTGAGGACTTTTTTACTGGCAGTTTTATCTTTTCTTTATATCAGCCACCAGCTAAACACACACACACACACACACACACACACACTCTCTCTCTCTCTCTCTCTCTCTCTCTCTCTCTTTCTCTCTCACAGGTGCGATCTCTGTCTCTCAATTCTGAGGTGTGTGTGTGTGCATTTGGTACATTTAGCAGTTGGGAAAGAACGTAGTTTTATTTTTTTAAAGATTTTATTTGAGAGAGAGAGCATGAGCAGGGGGGAAGGGGCAGAGGGAGAGGGAGAAGCAGGCTCCTCATGGAGCAGGGAGCTTGATTCAGGACTCCATCCCAGGACCCTGGGATCATGACCTGAGCTGAAGGCAGACACTTAACCGACTGAGCCACCAGGTGCCCAAGAATGTAGTTTTAAATAGAAGTCATCTTGGCCAGCTTCACCTTAAACTTTGTACTAAGATTTTGTATTGTCTTTTCTAAAACTGAAAATGAAAAATTCTAGCACATCTTTTATCTGAATAGCAATGGAAATAAATTCTGGTAAAATGACTTATTTACATTTAAAATGGGTTCAGTGTTTTTTTTTACTCTGCATATACCCTGAGCAAGAAAATTCCCAACAGACATTTTCCATTTTAATTCCCCGTGTGAGATCATTACAAAGTGAACTTTAAAAAATCTTTTGTATAGGGGCACCTGGGTGGCTCAGTCGTTAAGCGTCTGCCTTCGACTCAGGTCATGATCCCAGGGTCCTGGGATCGAGCCCCGCATCAGGCTCCCTGCTCAGTGGGGAGCCTGCTTCTCCCTCTCCCACTCCCCCTGTTTGTGTTCCCTCTCTCGCTGTGTCTCTCTCTGTCAAATAAATAAATAAAACCTTTAAAAAAATCTTTTGTATAAATTATGACTATAACCATGTAGAAGAAAAGGTGTGTGAGCATGCACATGTTTCCTAACATACTTGGATAGGAAATACTTCAACATATTTAACTTGAATATTTTTCTGGAAAAAATCTTATCTTTGTTTCCAGTATTAATAGCTTTCCTTATGTTTTAATGAATTCTCATTAATTTTATAATAAAAATAGCTGTGTGATTACTTACAGAAAAAATATTTTCAGGAAACATCACAATCAGTTATCATATTTAGTTGAAATACTCCAACATTTAACCAAGATATGTTTTTGTGGTGGGGCGGGGTGGAGGTAGAATGTGTGCAAGTGGTGGGTAGGGGGCAGAGGGAGAGAGAGAATCTTAAGCAGGATCCATACCCAGTGCAGAGCCTGAGGTGGGGCTTGATCTCAAGACCCTGAGATCATGACCTGAGCCAAAGTGAAGAGTCAGAGGCTTAGCCAGCTGAGCCACCCAGGCGCTCCCCGCCCCATGAGCTAACATTTTAAATTGGGGAAATGTTTGAAATTTGGGGAAAATAATTATAGATGAACAAATAAGATAAATTGGATACTCCAAACTCATCATTTTCCAAATGGGTGGATTGAGGTCCAGAGCAGTAAAAGGGGAGAGCCTACAATTCTTCTGTGTCAAGGTATTGTTCATTCCCCTAAACCAGGTAGATTATACCATTTATTGTTTTATTATTGAAGACTGCTTTGAAATCAATATGGAGAAGCTTGGGTGATGAATTTTGATAAGCATCTGTCCATACGTGTAATTCTCTGATATTAGTGATATAAAATAGCAGGGTAAATACACAACCATTCCAAAGTACAGTTACTTATCTTTTAGCAGGAAATGTTTTATTTTCTATTCTTCACTTAGCACTGTCTTGTATAAAATTCTCAATTTATGGGCACCTGGGTGGCTCAATCAGTTATACGTCTGCCTTTGGCTCAGGTCATGATTTCAGGGTCCTGGGATGGAGCCCTGCCTCAGCTCCCTGCTCAGTGGGGAGTCTGCTTGCCTCTCACCCCTGCTGGTGCTCGCTCTCAAATAAATTCTTTAAAAAAATAAAATTCTCAATTTTTATTTATTGAATTAACTTGGACTTAGACTTTTTTTATGGATGGTATGGGATGGGAGTCAGTGTTATTAATGATAGAAGTTGAAGGTAAAGAACCAAACTTAACTAAATTTTCTAATTCATGTGGCACTTAATGACAGGGTAGCTGACAGAGGAACTTTTATAGCCCACTGATTTGATTTAGGATTGATTCAGGATTTTTTAAAAATTAATTTTCTTTAAAGATTTTACTTAAATGATAGCAAGCACAAGCAGGGGGAGCCGCAGGGAGAGGGAGAAACAGGCTCCCTGCTGAGCAAGGAGCCGGATGCAGGAATCGATTCCGGGACTCTGGGATCATGACCTGAGCCAAAGGCAGACGCTTATCCAACTGAGCCACCCAGGAGCCCCATGACTGATTCAGGATTATACTGAATCAGTTCATTTGGAGTTTGTGGGCCTAAGGTTATTTTTGTGTGGCATTTACATAGGATACATACTCAGGGGAAGTAGAAGGGTGCACACACACACACACACATACATATTTAATAATACTTATATACTAAATAAGTATTATATACTTCTAATACTTATATACATAAAATCATACTTATCTAATATTTTATGTGTGTTGTCTCATTTGGGCCAAAACAACTCTGTGAGGTAGGGAATATTATCAGCATATTAGCACTGAGGAAACTGAGGCTCAGTGGGATTAAGCAACCTGCATGATTCCACACAATTAGTAAGATTCTGGATTTTAATTGAGGTCTGCTCAATTCTAAGCTTCTGTGTTCTTTTTCATTGACTTTCTGCTTAAGAAATCAAGCATTTCAGAAGAATGCAAAACACTAAAAATCTATTGGCAAATGTTGACAGTTTCAAAATATACATGAGCTTAATCTGTTCATTAGAAAATCATGATCAGTCTGTTGATGGTAGAACCTGAGCTCTAAATATCAAGAATCAGCTTGTCTGTAGTAGGGTGAAGGGGAAGGAAGGTATCATAAAAAGGCAACCTGCTTGAAGGAATTACCAGAGTATGGTGGCAAATTTTGATAAGGGTTTTTTAGAGTTGCTAATTGTAATATTTGATTCCGTTTCTCATGCCCTGCAGGTATAAAGCACACTAAAATTACTGTACTCTGAGTATTTTTGTGGTGAGCAAATGGCAAAGACACTTTTCCTTGGGATACAATTTTTTTCCTGTATACAAACAATATCCTCCTTTATTTGAATGAGAACAGATGGATGAAGCCTCAATATAAATACTTATTGCCCATAGTAATGGATGATTTTATGAGACATTCAAATTGGGCTTAAACAAGGGTATGAGTTAGTAGATCTGCTTAGCTTGATATTTTTATTCTGACAACAAGAATTTCTATAAGTAAGGGTGAAGCTGAAAGGGCAACTGAGGCCCCTTTGAGTGAATTAGTATTCCTGTTGCATTACCCGTGTGGATAATATTCTTTACCTCCGATGTGACCCTTACAAATTTAATTAAATTGGATGGCAGGCCAGCATGTAGATTATTCCTGTTGTAGACAAAACTTGGATGTTTTCTGTCTATGGATAAAATATTTGTGGAAGTTCCTGTTAATTTATGTCCCTCACCCAACTTTTCTAACTTTAGATGTTAGAGTCGAGGAACAAATGATATTTGCTGCCTTGCGATTATGTGTTTCCTGTCTATTGATGGTAAATCAGAAAAGTGTGATGGTTCTCTATGGCCAGGGTCACTGGAGATGTTTTATAAAATGTATTTGTAAAACTGTTTGATTTTAAACAAACTTGATATATGAAAAGTGATGGAGGTTATATTTATTTTTTAATGGAATTTATTTCTCTGTGTGTGTGTGTGTGTGTGCGCACGTGTGTGTGTGTACAAAATTAGGAATCAAAATCCCCAAAGTAAATCTAAAAAAGAACCATATCCATATAACGAGGTCCCTTTTTATTAAAACATCAACACTTGAATGTTTTCTATTGAAAACCTAGCTCTAGTGAAGAGTTTATTTTCTCATCTAAACAAATCCTATTCTCAGCATCTTGATAATGAACATTTCACATATGTTTAACTGCATTTGGTGATTTTGAGATGCAACATTGTTCTGAACCAAGCATTCCTACTATCACAGTAACCTCTACGTGGAGCTTTTCTTCTAAGAGCACGTTGACAAGGCTACTGTGGGGTAGAAGCTGCGTGGTACAGTGGGATTATAGTTTCAAAATTAGGCTGATTGCTTTGTGGTGTTATGGCTCTGGCAAAAACCAGCCAGTGCTTCAGTGTCTCTATTTCCTATTTCATCTATGAAGTAGGAATGACAACACCTTCCCTGTGATGACTGACTAGTGGTATATCTGGAAAAGCAAATAAACTTCAAATTTTACGTCATCATTATTGAAACATTGACAAAGCCTACTAATGAGTGATTGGGTGGAAGAGAAAAGGAGTATTAAAAAAGAGTTCTTACCACAAAGCACAAACTACCCTGGTGCACTGAAGGGCAGGACACAGGACAACAAGGCACTAGGGCATCTGCTTGCGACTCAGACTGTGCTGAGCTCCTTTTGTTACCTTATGCTCTTCTAGATCCACTCGCTGCCGTGCTGTCTTTATAGCACACATTCTTGTAATGATGTTCCAGACACTACTTGCCTCATTCCTTGACTTCCCTTCAGAACTCTGTTCAAATAGGACTTGATTGCAGAGGCTGATTCTCCTGACCCAGCATAAAATGACCCACCATTCTCAACCACAGCGATTTTATCTCTGATCGATTTTGCTTTACTATCGCATGGCTTATTGATTATTTTCTTCCCATGAAAACACAAGCTCCATGAGAGCAGGAACTTTGTCTCTTTTGTTAATTGCTACATCTGCAGAAGCTATAGGATATGGATGTAAATGAGGGAAGAAATTAGTTTAGGAGCAGAAGAGCTGGATTCCAGTCTTTCCTCACTCTATGAACATGGAGAACCTGTCAGTTATTTCTGTACTTAATTTTTCTCACTGCAACTGCCAGTATCAATTTTTATTTTTTTGCACAGTAGTTGGGAAGTTTAATAAAAGGAGCAAACTATTATTTATGTGTACCTACTACTGGGCATGCCTTGCTGCAAGTAATTTGCATAAATTATCAAAGCCCCATACCAACTTGATAAATGGATGGAAGTATGCCCATTTTGCAGATTAAGACACCAAAGCCAATACAGTTTGTGACTGGTAAAATCTAATATGATGAAAATATGTGAAATAAGTATTGAAGATATAAAAGTCTTTTTATAAATGCCTTTTGTTCGACTAGCAAAGAAATTAATGAATAGCTATTTTTGTTAAAACCATCTTATAGTTGTAACTTACCCAGCCTGAGTTCACGCCTTGGTGAGTCAGAAACTACACCAGGCTGGGTTGTCCCACAAAGAAAACTTTTATTTGCAGCAAATAAGGAGATCACAGGGAATGACTTCCAAAGCCCTGACTCCCCAAGTGGATGGGTTCCTTTATTTAGGGTTAGGATGTATATTTAGACAGGGAAGCCTTGTTATCAACTGTAGAGGTGGGCATAAGGTCGTGCATGGGCCTTAAGGAAACATGCCTATACATACATTATAAGTTATGTAATGAGGTTTGTGCTCCCCTCCTTGGGGGGAGATTTTAGCATTATAATGAGGTAAAGGTACTTGTTGGTCATTCGAGAGGTCACATGGTCCATCTGTGCAGACACCGGTTGGGGGGGGTGGGGTTTAGCTCAACACGTCTGGGTGGTCTGGGCGTGCAGAAGGTCTTGTCAGGGCATTCGCCATCACCTAGATTTTTTCTATGTTAAGAGGAAAGCCAGAAAGGGGGAAAATGTAAGACAAAGGTTAGTACAAGTAGGTGGGCAGTAAAGGCCATTTCTTGGGTTCTGGCTGGTGACATAGTTTGCTAGATGAAAATAATAGATGGTTAGGTTAGTTTTTCCCTTTTTATGATAACTTTAAGCATGGACAAGAAATAAGTAGAACAAAAATAATTCATTTGGATATATTATCATTGGTACTATCTGCTGAAAGGTTTATGGTTTCTATTTTTGTTATAGAGATCTGTTCTAATGAAAGCATTCATTCCCTAAACATTTCAGATTTTTTGTAACAAATTTTTTCAGACCCACTTAATTTTTTTCAGCAAAGGAGAACTTATTATTTTGATAGTGCTTTGAAATTTCTACTTTGTACACTTCTGCATAATTTTAATGTGTAGGACATATATTCTATTCAGGGTACAAAGACCTTTGATCACATATTGACTTATGTGCTTTTGGTAATAGCTTAAAGGCCTTCTAATGTCTGTAGCACAATGTTTGGCAAATGTTCAAGAAATTAGTTGGAGAATACTTTGTTTATACCCAAGCCTTTTTGGCTAATTCAGTTACATAAATAAGAGGTCTCGAAATTCTTTTAGCTGAAGAAGAGGTTGAAGAAAGCTCTTTAAAAGAGAATTTTCAAGTGTAAAGCGGGAGAGAAAACTCGAGAAAAGATTTTCCGTAGAAAACCATTTAAATGACAAGATTGCTGAATAGTCTCACAAAAGCTTACCGGATAGCAAGGGGGAAATAGTGGTCTTCATATACTCAGAAAAAAGAAACCATTTCTCATCCTAAGTGCTTTATACATCATATCTCTTTATTAAAATTTGGAAGAAGTAATCTTAACTGGGCTTAGGGCCATTTAGAAAAACTGAATAATTAATTTCTATTGTTTGTTTTTCTATACAAGGCTAAAATATTTTATTCTACTCACCTAAATGGCTTTAGGCCAAGCAAGCAATATGCTAAATGAAAAGTTTGTCATGTGGAAAGATCTTCAAAAATTAAGCAATTTTCTCATCTTAATAATTAATTGTAAGAGACCCAGAGTAGATCACATTTTAGGTACATTGATAAAATTGAATTACCTTTTAATTTTGACTCTCCACTCTTAAAATGTATGGAAAGGTTCATTAGATAATGCACATATGATACCCATTGATTAAATTGAGGGAGGTATTGAGATGCTTTTTAGTTTCTGCGTTACTGATCTTAAGTCTGTGGCCTTGGACATGCTGTTTCAGATCCTCTGGGGCCAGTTTAAATGAAATTGGCCAAGTGAAAATGACAAGAAGAAATGCTTTTTATTCTCCTCTAGAGCCTAAAAAAAAAAAAAGGTGGTGCAGACATGAGATGAATGGGGAAAATAAGTATCAGGCATCAGGCAAAGTGTTGGTACAAATACATTGTTTGATTTTTCTGATGGAATAGATTAGTCATACAAGGAACTTTTGACTTCAGTCTAATATTTTAATTATTCACTTGACAGTGACTGTGAAATAACATTTAGTAAAGATTTAAAAAAATCCTCTATTAAGTGAAAAGGAAATTCAAGATTTGCCACATTATCTTGTATTTATTGAAATACCTGTTCTGATGCTAATTAGAAATACACAGCTCCAGGTACTGATTGTTGATTAAGAGGAGGTATAAAGTGTGGAATCGGCAAGATAGGGTAGGGGTGTGACTGTGTGTGTCTGTGTGCGCGCACACGCGCACGCAGGGGAAAGTGATTTAAACTGTAGGTGTAGAAGACAGAAGAAAGGGAACTATATGCAGGTGCATTTGTATGTGTTTTCTATGCAATGATAATATATTGAAAGCTTAAATGGATGAAACATATATTCTGGTGAGAAGAACATTTTAATGTAGACCCATCAGCTGACTAATCTGTGGGCTAATCAGTATGTTACTATTATGATTTGAAAGGAAAACATGCTTGGTCTGCAAGGATGCTTCAGAAAACACAACCAAACAAAAATGAAAGGAAAGTTGAGACTTTTTTTTTTTTTTTTTCCCTATCATGCATTCCTTTTTCCACGAGCAGCAGTGTTCTAGCAGTTTTTATCTGAAACATTAGCCTGGCCCAGTAGGTGTCAGATTAGATATACATTACTCCATTATCTTGGTATACTACTCTGCATCAAAGGATCTATGTACTTGGAAACCAAAAAGGAAAGAGAATAAATAAAGGATATCTCTTTTCAGTTTTAGAGTAGCGCTTTTAACATTAAGAAAAATCAATAACTGGATTGACTGTATTCAGTAGGGAGCATTATTGTTTCCCATAATGTATCTAATGCATATCATTACCAGAGTAATCACATTATTATCTGCCTCTGCCTTGCTGCTTGCTTGGCTAGATATGAAGCCAGAGCTATTTGTAAAGTAAGGTTTTTTTCTCTTTTGCAAAACTGCTGCAAATTGTATTTTTCCCATTTTCTTTATTAGTTGTTTGAACTAGCCAGAACCTCTGAATTCAGATTAAGTGTCTTGGTTTGTTGTGATGGTTATTATTTTTCTCCTTCAGGATTCCTTTTTTTGTCTCTGCTCAAATTAATCTTACCTTTAGGAAATGGGACAAATCATCTGTGGTTCATTGTACTGTCTGGTGTGGACGATGAGGTAGCATGAGCTGAATGTGGGGTTGGCTTTATGTGTGTGAGATATCTTTTTTTTTTTTTTAAGATTTTATTTATTTATTTGAGACAGAGAATGAGAGAGAGAGAGCACATGAGAGGGGGGAGGGTCGGAGGGAGAAGCAGACTCCCTGCCGAGCAGGGAGCCCGATGCGGGACTCGATCCCGGGACTCCAGGATCATGACCTGAGCCGAAGGCAGTCGCTCAACCAACTGAGCCACCCAGGCGCCCTGAGATATCTTTTAAAGTCAGCAATTGCAGAGTGATGCTGAAAAGCATTTCCAACAGTGTTACATTCCAACACTCCAGTGCAGGGGGCTCAGGCTCCAACAATGAAGAGTGTCCAGAGTAGAACAGTCAATTCCCTTTCTGTATCTGATTAGAAAGGGGATAGAAGGTATGCCTCTCTTAATATGAGACACACATTTCACTTATGCTTGACTCCTTCACTCATGAACTTATGATATTGCACTAAACTGTGTGCACCCTGGTTCTCACTTGTATATTTGGAACCATGCTCAATTCTCTGGTACAGATTTTTGGTAGAGATTTGCAACGATGTGTGTTAAGGTACCTAGCCAAGAGCACTGCAGTGGTGCTCTTCTCGGTGACAGTATAATAAAAGCGGTAGCTATTCTAAGTGGCAGCATAATAAAAAAAAAGGGTCAGTGGAACAGAAGAACTGCCCAGATGATGACTGAAATGAATATATATGGGGTGTTTCTCCAAAGAATTCTTTATACTTCAACACGGAAGTGGCTAGTGATGTCTGATTCGAAGGAAAAAGGGTGGGAAAGAAAAACAAATGCAGTATTTTTTTAAAAAATGACCGGGGTGGGGGGCGCTTGGGTGGCTCATTTGTTAAGCATCTGCCTTCGGCTCAGGTCGTGATCCCAGGGTTCTGGGATCGAGCCCCGCATCAGGCTCCCTGCTGGGCAGGGAGCCTGCTTCTCCCTCTCCCACTCCCCCTCCTTGTGTTCCCTCTCTTGCTGCGTCTCTCTCTGTCAAATAAATAAATAAAATCTTTAAAAAAAAAAATGACCTTCAGAACAGGAAACAATTAGGGCTTCTGAAGTGCTGAGTGATTCAGTCAAACTGAGATCACTTCGCATCAGCTAGGAAATAAGGGGGAGGTGCAGCTGGGCTAATTCATGGGCCTCACGGAAAGTCTTCCTGGAGAATGAGAGAATGGCTTTTTTGGTAAAATAATTGTTCTCAGGAAACACTACTTTGCCCCTGGGCCTTAGATTCCTCTATCTCTCATTTCACTTGCATACTAAAAACATCATTTCTTAAGGGCGGAGTTCAGAATTTTCTTATCAGAAATACAAATCACACATTTTCTTTTATCCCCCCTCCCTTCCTTTCCTTTCCTTCCATTTTTTTGTACGCTTATTCTAGAGTATGGGTAATAATGGATGAGAGCACCATTTGAAAGAAGTTTGAACTTTGGCAAGAAAACTACTTTCTGCTCACTTGGAAATACTTATTAGATTACAACCATTTGTCCATTCAGTTTGTGGAAGCAGATTAAGCCAGAAAGCTGCCAATATGTTTCCATATTCAATTCTCTCTCTCCATTATGGAAAGGAAACCAAAGTACTTGGGAATTAAATTTGATTCCAGAATTCAAGGGTATTGCTCAATTTGGAACTGGCAAGGGATGCAGAGGTACAAAGGAGATGGATGTAGAAAACGGAAGTTCTAATTTTCCTTCTAGTTCAGATGGAGACTTTGAGGATCATGCTTTTAGGAGCCCTAGAAGAAATCATTAGAACTTGGAGTATGATGACCAGACATTATTAGGGTGTTTAGGGAATGCTTTTGCTATGATCCTTAACTTTTGATCTATGTTCTAACATATTTTTGCAGTCTAAATATATGTATTTATGTTATTATATATTAAATCTATATTTAAATATTACATATATTAATATAATTTTGTGTAACATACAATTAATAGAAATGTATTTTAAAATACATTTAAAATATACAAATATACATTCAGTTATATAAACTAAAAATGCAACAGAGAAATAAGGACATTTTGCATTTTCTTGAGGAAACAAGTTTGAGAAATACATGAAAATGAAAGTATAGGAAAATTGTGTGTGTATATTTTTACTTGTTTGTTGTTTCCCTCAAGAACACGTTTCAACAGATGTGGGTTGATAGTAAATGATCTTTCAACCCAGAACAAAAATGAAACAAGTAACTCTAATCAAATAGACTGTTAATAGCCTCTGGTCAGTGAGAAAATTCAATTGTCTAGCCAAGTTTAAAAATCAATAGTGGCCACTCCAAATTTGAGTATAGTTATAAACCAGCAAACTTAAACACATTCTCAAAGATCAGAAATTCTTTCAGTCTGATACAAATATGTCAGAATCTGGGGGGAAAAGGAATCAAAACCTCAAAGAGAATTAGTATGTTTCATGGTAGCTACATAAAACCTACTCAGAAAAAGTAATGACAGAGTTATCAAGGTACCAGTGACCAAGTTACAAATGAAGATTTCAGTAATTTGGTCTCAAATATTCTTATGTTTATGAATGATAGATTTAAAGATTTATTTATTTATTTATTCATGAGAGACAGAGAGAGAGGCAGAGGGAGAAGCAGGCTCCCAAGGAGAAGGGAACCTGATACGGGACTCGATCCCAGGACTCTGGGATCATGACCTGAGCCGAAGGCAGACGCTTAACCATCTGAGCCACCCAGGCGCCCTATGAATGATAGATTTATATGGTATTTGCCCAATGTATCTAATGCCTATCATTCAGTGGAAGCATCCTCGAATTAGGAACTCTGTTGTTTACCCATCTTGCCATTTAAGATTCTCAGAACAAGAGACCTCAAGAGGCAGTGTTGTTGTCCTGTAGTTAGAACTCTAATTTTGTACTCAGACACATGTATGCTCAAACCCTGGCTCAATCACTCTGCTCTGAAACAAGTACTTTCTTCTTCCAGAATCTCACTTTCCTTGTTTTTGCGGTGGGGCTACTCATAGTGCCTACTTCATTGTATTTAAATATCCTCATAGGATAATTAAAAGAGTGTAGGATAATAAAAACATTGTAGCTAATGTATATAATGCCTAGAACCGAGTAACTGTTGAATTCCCATTATAGTATGTAATAGCTAATAAAGCTGTTATGACTCTCAGGTTTTGGTTTGGACTGGTTAACTCATTTGTTATACTATTAGTGAGCTCACAACCTTACAGAGATTCATATATAGCCCACATATTTTTACAAAACATCTACTAAATCTAAGTTACTCTGTTGTTTTTTATAAAATAGGAAAATATAACATCAGTCCTGTTTCTAAGAAGCTTATAATAAAGCAGGGGGTACAATGGCTAGTCACAAGATACTATAATAAAAGATAAAATGTGGTAGGCAAAATCAAATAGGAAAAAAAAAATCCTGTGGTGTTAAGTATAAAAGGGAGATACTTTTGACTTAGTGGAAGCTGATCAATAAACTATAGTTACTCTATTTACAATAGTTATTGCTAACTCCAAATCCAAAGTTCTCTTGCAGAGCTAAACAAATAGGTCTTTTAAAATATAAGAGAATCACAGAATGATTTACTAAATCTATTAACAGCATTTGCATGAAATCTCTTTTGTTAAAAATAAACAGGAAGGAAAGAAGAAAAACTACTGTAAAAAGTTAAGACTCTATGACTATATTGTGCTTAAGGCAAGTGGACCTCATTGAGAAGAAATCTATCGCAGATTAAAATATGAGCTATCCCATTAATCACACAATACATTAGATAATAAATTGTGGTTGTTAACTTGATATGCACCATTGAACATGGAGAAAATATCACATAGGCAGACAAGTGCACGAATGCATGACAATGTAATAGCTTGTGGATATATTCTTTTTGTAAATATGTCTGCAGCATATCCAGTGTCTTACTGAACTATGCTGTAAAATAAGATTATTCTTTAAGTCACAGAGATTAATGCTGCAGGTTTTTCAACACTGAAAAAAAAGATCATACATTTGAATAGAAGGAAGGGTGGGATAGAAATTAACATTTTTCACTCAGAGTGTGTCATTCTAATATTTCATTCAGTTTTCTAAGGGAGCTCTGAAGATGTTCGATTAAAAAAAAAATGTTTTGGAAAAAGAAAAACCAATGACATATTCCACTGACAGGTAATTATGTGAGCTAATTTCAAGGACTAGTTTGAACCATGATCAGGATATTTAACTGTCTGTGCTGTGTGGATCTAGTGAGCCCACCCTGAAAATTTGCTGATAGCACAAATAGGAAAGAATAGAAACAGTGCTATACATCCTATAGGCCAGGCAGTACTTTTTACAGAAAATCATAGATTTCTTTCCATTTTGTTTTGTTAAATATGTAAATGTAACATTTAACCGACTCTTAAACATAATTTTCACTTGGTCTTGTGTTTCCAACTTGCTTGACAAAGTAACACATTGAACAGCTTGACCAGGTTTCACTGTGAATATCGTCTTCACGTATGCTGGCATACCGTCCAACGTGGCAGCCAGCTAGCCACATCTGGCTACCAAGCACTTGAAGTTTCTGAAGTGATACGGCTGTCAGTATTAAATACACACCAGATTTCAATGACTTAATTTAAAACAGGCAAGATAGCTCATTTGGATTTAATAAAATGCATCAGATACACCTGTTTCTTATATTTTTTTTTACTCTTTTTGAAGACTAGAAAATTTAAAATTGCTTATGTGATTTGCATTTACAGCTTGCATTATACATCTGTTGGATAGTGCTATCTATGGGATCCATAAAGTAAACTACTGATAAAGGAAATAAAATTCTGAACAAAGAAGCTTAACGTCATCAGAACTACATTAAAATATCTCACGCTCTGATCTTAAAACATGTTTAAGTTGTGTGTAAATGGTTGTATATAAGCCATATAATTCAAAGTATATCATGCATTAGAAAACACAAGAAAAAGAGACTGCAATTATATACGTGTAGAAAGATAACATTGCAAAGTCTAAAACACAAAATGTTCATTTAGTTACATGTTTCTTATCTGCCTGTTATCCCTGCAACCATATTAATATATTGAGATTACAAAGGAATCTCTTCTCCCAGATAGTCTGAAAGTTTGTGGAAAATTTATTTTCTCACTGAATAATTTTAAATAGAATCAATACAAATAAAAAAATACAAGAATCTTTGTTCAAGTTCCTCCATCCCCTCGTAAAAAGAAGACAAAAGAAAACAGTATTTCCCCTCCCATCGAAAGGCCACATAAACCATCTGTTCCTTTTCTTTTTTAAAAGTCTGTATTTGTCAATATTGGGATCAGACAAGGGGAGAAAAGCCCCAAATAAAGTCATAAGCAAGAACAATACAATAGGTGACTCTAGGATTTATTGTTCTGTGGTACTACAATAGTCTGCTTTTGGGTTGATAACCTAATAAATCCGTCTTTATTGCCCCAAAGAGTTGATATATATATTCCAAAGTAAGCCATTTACAATTTTACTTGCATTTTCTAAGATTAGTCCTTTATATTTTTAAAATTCTGTGCCTCTTCCCAAAATTATTGCCATGTAAATTCAGAATACAGTAGTTGTTCTTTGGGGTAAGGGGCCATTATATACCAGGAGTCACCATCGGGTGGGCGTGTATCTTGAAACTTTTTCGTGTGTGTGTGTGTGTTGGGGTGGTCATTATCTGAAAATGTCTCCTCTGGAAGGTCTGTAACGGTCACAACTGGACTTTGATGTGTGGGCCAGATCTGAGGGTTAATCCCCAAGGAGGTGGGGGAAAAAAAAACCCAACTTTAAAAAGTCTGAAGCAGAAAAAGCTTGTGGATTCTAAACCTGTGCTGTGCAATATATAGCCACTTGGAACCTGTATCTACTATTTCCTATATAGCTAGTGTTACTGAGAAATTGAATTTTTAATTTTCTTTAACTTTAAGGTAGATTTAAAAACCGACACTGGAATCAGTGAATGAGAAACTTTTAAGCATGTTTGGAAAAACCTTGGATTTACTTTTTCAACTGTACATTTTATGATATATAAATGCATATCAAGTATTTCCAATTAAAAATTTCAAATTGAGATATGCTGAAAGAATAAAATACAAGCCAGATTTTGAAGACTTAGTACCAAAACAAATAAAAGAACTCATTAATAATTTTACATAGATCACATATTGAAATGGTATTTGGATATTTGGGTTGAAATGTATTAAAATTGATTTCACCTGTTTTTAAATATTTTCTTAATGTGGCTACAAGAAAAATATAGAATTCCCTCTGTGGTTTATATTTCTATTAGACAGTGCTGTCTAAAAAAAGAGGAAAACACGTGGAAATAACCATGAGATACCAAAATTGTAAATGGGATATGACAGCAAAAGGGAGACACTAATGGCAAGTTAAGAGTTGATAGCAAATGAAAGAGAACCAGGTCCTTAGCCTACCTTACTGTGTTGGCAGATGACTAGCATATAATGCCTGGATTAGTTTAAGGGTTTAGAATTGAAAACATAACTTTTAAGCCTTTCGTGCCTTATAATAAAAGGCAAATATGTTGTTGCTTTAATAATAATAATTTTAATTATTACTAGTTTTATTTTTAAAAAATTACTGCATTTACATCTCTTTTTAGCCTTCCACATGGTATTGAGTGCATTACATGGAGGCACTGAAAGAATTTTACCACAATAAACCTTGAAAACAAAAGACACCAGAATTATAGGACAGGAAAAATAATGTTAAATCAAATTTAATTCCAAGGATCGAAATCTTATGAGGCAGTAATACGGGCCACTTTGTTATGTGAAATCTATTCCATAAACTAAATACTGGATTAAATTAATCCATTGGACAGTTTGGAACAAATTGTATTACATGGTACTTGCCATGGAAATCCTATTGCCCTCGTGTTGAAGTTAAATAGTCTTTTTTCTCCACATAAGTAAGATGCAAGTTCACTGTAGAAAAGAAGTTGGAAACACCATAAAGTAACACGGAGAAAATAATAATCACTTGTAACCTACACCACCCAGAAATAATGACTATATATTTCCCTTGTATTTTTTTTTCAAGGATATACAGTTGGTTTTTAGACATGGTTTGGTATGTCTTAATAAGCACCACATCACAAACTCTGTATGTAATACATTTCACTCCTTTCTTTGAACTCTCTTTGGACTGGTTTCATAGCCCAGACTGAGGTTATCTGTTATAGAAACAACAACTTAATGAATGATGTCTTGTTGGCTTGAAAGTATTATTCACATAGACTTCCAAAGTGACAAAGAGACAACCAGGAAGTGTTTTATTCCCTAGAAAATCTTGTTGAACATTCTCTGACACTATTAGTAAGATAAAGAGAGTATGGATGAAAGAGAAAATGTGAATTCTGAATCCTGAAGAGCCTGTGCTTATTAGTACTTTCAGCAGAAATCATGAAGGGCCACCTCATCAGGCAGATTGATGAAGCCTCCTTAGGTTAAGGCTTGAAGTGTTCTCAGAGCAATGCCTCACAGAAAGCCCTGTGACCATCCAAAGTGGAGGCTAGACAAATATGCCTACCTGTCATTGCTGCCTTTTGATTGGAAGGAGTTTGTATTTGTTTCCTCTTTAATAGGAAGATGTACATGCAAGTATAAAATCACTTGGCAATGTTAGCAGTGCTAGATCTGAAAATGCAAACCCAAGGGCTTGAAGTTAGGCAAGCTCCTTGAGATGAAGTGGAGTGCGAAGTGCCCTTCATCTGTTCTTGAGATATTTACTTCCTTCCTCTGACTTTAGCTACTGTCCTTTTAGTCAGTCTTGCTATTCAACCTATTTTTAGGTGAGTTGAAAAATAACATGCATCTTGAAGTCAGGAAAAGCAAAGGCTCGGTGTAATGTTCCAGAGCTTCCTGTGTGTATCACTTTTAAGACCATCAGGTATCTAAATGCCAACATCTTCACTGCCCCTTATCCACCTTCCACCTTATCCCCATAATCAGGGTAATTCGGGGAGGGGGGATATGCTTCAGTCTCCTGAGCTCTGAGCTAATTTCTGGATTTAGATCAATGTCAAAAATCCTGAGAATACCTAGAAAGCTTAGGGTTTCTTCAGGTTTCTGGTCCAGTTGGCAGTGAGGCAGGCTGGTGGGGCAAAGTCAGCCAAGTTCCCCAGGCATACACGTGAAGGTGCTGAGAACTTCCCATAGCCCTTGAATTAGGTTTGTCACTAGGAACCTGTGTGCTTGAGTTGGGAATTTGGTATTTATTCGAATTCTGATCTAAAATTCCATGGAATGTGTTAGCTCCAAACAATGTTAAGGTAGCTCTTATTTCATGATTTCACAGCAATGTTGAACATCAAGCTGCAAAGGCTGAGACTATAGTAGGCAATCTGGTAGACAAAGTGTATGTGGTAATATTAAGAATATCTAGGGTATGCTCAATTCTAAATAACAGGATTCATCAATGCTTCATTTACATATTCTTATTTGTATTAAACTAATATTCATTTTTTACTGTGTCAGGTACTACAACGAGCTCTATGCACAAACAGCAGATGTGATTTCTGACCTCTTGGAATCCGATTCAATTCATGGTTATGTAATATCCCTTAATTCCTACAAAGCAAAAATAGAATGGGTAGTGATTTAATGTAGTTGGAAATGCTAACGTAAGGTTGGGGGGAGGGTCAGGAAATTATTCCTTTTATTTATTTATTTATTTATTTATTTATTATTTTTTTTAAAGATTTTATTTATTTATTCATGAGAGACAGAGAGAGAGAGAGGCAGAGGGAGAAGCAGGCTCCCAAGGAGCAGAAAGCCTGATGCGGGACTTGATCCCAGGACCCTGGGATCATGACCTGAGCCGAAGGCAGACGCTTAACCATCTGAGCCACCCAGGCGCCCCAGGAAATTATTCCTTGAGTAAGTGATATTTACAGTGATGTAAAATTTTGTGATACATTGCTAGTTGTTGGGAATATGAAGATAAACATGGCATAGTCCCTGTCCTTGAGGAGATCACATCTAGGGAAGAGATGTGCAAACCACTAACAGTCCTCTGTGAGATGTGCTCTATTAAAGCATATTAATTACTGTGGATCCTGGAGGTTAGGGGTAATTTGGTTTGACCATCTCAGGAAAGACTGTATGAGATGAGATGGCTTTAAGTGTGGGTTTTGAATCACAATCATTTTGAAGGCTAAGGAATATTACCAGGCAATCAAGACAGGAAATCATATAGCAAGTAATGGCTAGGAGTAAGAAAAAAAATCCAGTGTGTTTGGCAAACTCTAAGTAGAAGGGAAGGCCTAGGAAGGCAGTTGGCCAAGGGTGAGATTGTGTATAGAGTGGGATGGTAAAACTGAAGGCGTGTGAAATACTGTATTAAAGAGTTTACACTTCTCTTTTAGGAGTGGAGGAGCCATTGGAGTATTTTAATTAGGAGTTTGAAATCAATTTGTGTTTATAGACTGATCATTCTGAGTGCAAAAGGAAGGATGGATTTGGTTTATGGAGAGGTGGGATTCAGAGAGACTGATTAGAAGGCCATTGCAATAGGCCCTAAGAGAGGAGGGCAAAACTTCAGCTGTGGCAGAAGCCAGGGAGATTTAAAAGATTTAGGAGTGAAAATCAATGCTAATTGAAGACCGACTGGCTAGGATAGCTGAAGAGGAGAGAGGATTCCAGAATAAGTTGGGATTTCTACCTTCTGGGTAATTTACGGTATGCATAGAGCCATTGCCAGCTAGTAGAAAAGCTTAAGATTTGGGGTTTGAATCCTGGCTCTACCGCTTACCAAGTAACCACTTGGAAGAAGTGACTTAAACTCGCCTAGCCTCAGTTTTCTATGTCTATACAAAAATGGCTGAAAATAATTTTGTGAGATTTATGGGAAGATAATCATGAAAATGCTTAGTGAATTGCTTTGTCCATAGTCGGCATTCAACACGTATTTTCTTCAGTTTTAGGCATGATGAGTTTAAAGCTGTTATTTTATGTCTAGATGGATATATCCAGTATGTATTCAGAAACAGAGGTTGAGGCCTTGGGAAGGGGGTGCAAATAAAAGCCTAAGAATTTGGAGATGTAATTATTAGATGATAGTTGAAATCACTTGACTGTATGAGATACCATCAGGTATAAGAAAGAAAAGATTTGAAGTAGATTCTGTGGTGCTCAGTATCTAAATAAGTAGGCAAAGGAGGAAGAAGACCCTCCCCAAAGTAACTAAAACATGGTTTAAAAAATAAGATCAAAACCTTGAAAATAGGAACAAACATAAGAACAAAACTTGCCTCATGTAAGAGGTGTGCTTTAAGAAAGAAACCATTAGCACTCTGACAAGTCTTAGAACTGACAAGTAACTTGAGGAATAAAGAGAACTCTTTGAATATAACAATTAAGAGATCACTGACGACCTTAGAACAATTTCCATATGGTGGTGAGGAGCAGAATGAGGTGATTTGAGGAAAGATTAGAAATGAAGAAATAAAAAGATATAGAATGCTCTTTTAAGAAATTTGGCATGGCAGAAATTTGGTAGGCAGAAATGGCTAAAGGATAAAGAAAAGAGGCCTTAATTTATATTAATAGACACTGAGAGAAAAGATCTAGTATTGAAGCAGAGGGAGATGGGTGATTGGAGATAAATAAGGAATATTCTAGAAGAAGCTGCAGCTCAGGAAATATAAGTATAAATCATTTTGTGAAATATAAATCACAAAAGAATGCATTTGCCTGAGATGGTAGAAGGTACAACCTCCCTTTGAGACAGAATGCGAAGCAGTAAGGTTGGAAAGACTATTAATAATTGGAAATTAAGAAGTTTCCAGTATCTACCCAGCTATTGTTTTATCCCATTATTTAGCTTTTATTTTTTGTATTCTAATAACATGTTTTGAGTACCTTAACTGGATTGCCTAGTACCTTTTAATGTTATCTCCACATAAAATGATTTATTAAATTTTCATTTAGTAAAAGCCAAGTGAAACCTCACCTCTGTCCCTTTTTTTTTCCCCTGAAAAAAGACAAAAAAAAACTTGGAAAATACTGATTCTTAATAAAGTAGCCCCAAGAATGATAGGGTTGCAGAAAATTACACTATTTGTGCCAGAGTCTCAGACTTATCAGAGAAATATATTATTCTAATGATTTATAGATTCTACAGAAATATTAGAGCTAAGCTTTATGCAGTGTTGACATCAGGACATTGGAGTATATTTTAGCTCTTAAAATATGATTGTTCCAGTAATAAAATGATTTGTATTGTTTCACTATTGCTATAAATGAATTTTTGGTTGAGTGCTTGTTGGAAAACGGTTTTACATATCCTTTTTACAAATGTTAACTGTTAGCTCAAGCTTAAATTAGGATTGAAAGCAATTAATTTTGTATCATGTTTACATTTGAAAACAGAAGTACCACAAGACCTTTCCTAGTAGATGAACCCATAGTTTAATTAGATCATCATCATTTTATTGTATTACAAACACATAAAACATAACACAACCAGCCCCTCCTCATACTGGCGATTCTGGAAATGATAAAGACCAGGCTCTGGATTTATATTATAAAGTAATTACAGTAAATTCTTCAGGTGGAGGGATCATACACTCGAAAAAAATAGTCCTAAAACTGATGGGAATTCAACACAAGGTCAACATCTCAAAGTCTCTCAAAGGAGTAAGACTATATAGAACAGTTATATTTAATTTTACCATCGTGAGGGAATTTGTAGTACTCTCTCCTTGGTCTTCATCACTTATTCTCTACCTCCTACCTGGATGATCTCAGTTATATTTTCAGGGTCACAACTTGCTTTGTTCAAGTGCTTTGAAATACATTTCATTAGCTTTGATCTTCTTGCTATATTCTTAAATGTAAAGCCAAACAGTGAATATCTGTTTTTGATAGTGCAACAAAATCAATACTTAGTATTTTCAAAACTGAAATTGGGCCTTTTCCATCAAACTTACTTGTTCTCCTGTATTTCCTGCTTTAGTAAAGGATACAACCAAGTACCAGACACTTAATCTGGGAAGAGATCACAGTTTCACATTCCAGGTTGATATCAAAATCAACATGTTGTATTTCATTCTAGGCTTTTCCTTAAGCATGTGCTCATACCATTTAAATTTCTTTAAAGAATATTGGTAATTGTGGGCTATTTTTTCTTCCTATGTCAATACTGGTAATTTGTACTTGTATTAAAAGTATCCAGTTTATCCAACTATTAAAATTATTGTGAGAATTCAGTTAGCTATAGATATAAAGGACTTCATAGGCTGCCATCCATATAAGAAGAATTCAACAGAAACAACTCAAAGAAATAGAAATTAATATCCAATTCAGTCATGGAACATAGATTTAGAGGAAAATGGGACAATTCTCAACTACTCAGAATGAATATTTTGGATGTGTGTGTGAGATATCATGATGAAGATTAAATGTTATGTATTATCAAAGAAATTGTCTACATTGAACCATATATAAATATGGAAACAGTAACAAAATAAAAAGATAGAAATAAGCAGCCTTAGAAATTGAAATATTCATGGGGCGCCTGGGTGGCTCAGTTGGTTAAGCGACTGCCTTCGGCTCAGGTCATGATCCTGGAGTCCCGGGATCGAGTCCCACATCGGGCTCCCTGCTCGGCAGGGAGTCTGCTTCTTCCTCTGACCCTCCTCCCTCTCATGCTCTCTGTCTCTCATTCTCTCTCTCTCAAATAAATAAATAAAATCTTAAAAAAAAAAAAAAAGAAATAGAAATATTCTAATTACAGCCATTGATGAGAGTTACCAACCATGCATTTTTTATTATCATGCAGTGTATTATCTTTATGTACATTGCAACATACCAGCATTCCATTCTGTGCAACTCTGGGTATATCATTTGCCCTTTCATTGCTTCCATTGCCCCAGGATAGCATAAGGATCTTTATTAGAGAAACTCTATTTCAGTTTTAAAATACTACAACTTTATGACCATAAAACAGCTTAATTCTGAGTTTTCCATTCTGGGTCAACACTTAAGAGAATTGTGAAAGACCTCCTGTCTGTGTCCATGTATTTATTATCTGATTCCAAAATCATCCTTCTCATCTGTCATCCTCATTAATTCTTCAAGTTCCTTCTCCAAATATTTCTTTAATGAACTCCGTATTGCCTTCATTTTCCTCCGATGAGACACACAAATATGGAATCTAGAGTAGAGAAACATAATCCCCACTTCAGTATTAGTAGGCCAACTCTTAAAGACAATTACATAATCATGTTTTCTTTCCCTTTTTCTGGATACTGCTCCAGTAGTTGTCCTCATACTTAATTGTACCTCCTCCATTTCCTGTGGTTCAACTTTTATCCCATAAACTTCTGACCATTTCATTCCTGTCAGTATTGTATCCCAAACTTTGAAATGACTTTTTTCCCCTTATTGCCATTGGAGGGGCGGGGGGAGGTTGGGTAGTCTCCTTGACAAAGGAATGCTTGACCCAGTGTGTGTGTGGAGGGAGGAAAACTCACAGTAACAAAGCACTTCCCAATATCACAACTTCTGTTAGCAATATCAGAAATAGTGCAATCTCTCGACTCTCAGCCTTTTTTGAATCCTCTTCTGGAGGGAGAAAGAGGAAAATAGAAAATGAGTTTGGGAGAGGAAAAATACTAACTTGAGAACTTGATCCATAATAGATGACTCTCTTTAGCATCAGATAATTTGCTCAAATAACATTTAATCTTCACCACTTCCATCACTGTTTACTAGTTATTCTGATCTTTATTACTCTTAGATCCTTAGGCTCTACAAAATGTTTGCCCTACTGCCCCTAGCCTAATTTCTCCACCTTTAGTCTGGTCTTTCCATTTCTCAGCCCTTCGGTTGATCCAGTGCCCATTAATTCATCCTGGTACAAATTTTGCCCAATAATTTAACTCTGATTTGTGACATTAGCATTATCTGCATAAAAGGTGCTCACCAAATATTTGTAGAATAAATGAATGGACAACTCAGTACCTTGATCCCTGGCCCCTCCAAATGCCATACTACAATCTTTGTTACCTCCGCAATACTCTCCTCTGAAGCATCGGGAGGTGATGCGAAGACAGGTCCAACAATCCAGGATAGGACCTTCAGTCACGACTGATAAAGAGAAGAAAAATAATGGAAGGGGGCCATGGCATGGAGTTTTCTTAGCTCAGACATCAAGTATGGATTAGATCTCAGGCATTTCCAGGACTCTTAATGTTACATTGCTGTGAATTTCTTCTTCCCCTAGCAATCAAATTTCTTGATGGGTCAAAACCTTCTGTAACTTAAGTCAGTTCTCTGGGGAAGAAGTGGGAAAAATGATGCCTCAGTGTATATTGGTCCTATGCGCTATAAGCTATACTTTAGAAGGCCTCTAAGCACCTCTAAACTCTTTGTATTTGAGATTTCATGAGATACATTTTGTTGTCAGGTCTGATTGACATTCCCACCCCCATAATCCCAACTCTAGGAACTGGGTTCTCAGTGTGACAGGTGGGAGAGATATGGCCATATAGAGCAAATGAGATGGGAAAATATGGAGGGAATTCTTAAGGTGTCCCTGGTACTGTACTCACCGCAATCTTCAGAACAAGCTAAAAGAGAATCAGAAAGTTCTAATGAGCCTATAATCAACTTAGAGTTTGCCATATTTGTACCCAATAGTCTTCATTTGGTTAGCCATGATGTGCCAGCCACCCCTCCATCCATTCTAAATAACTGTAATATGAAACCACCTTCCTCCTCTCACCCTCATTTCCTATTCCTTTCACATAATTTCAGTGTTGTTAGATAGACATCTTTTATTACCAACTTCAGAGAAGTTCTTTAATATCTCTTTCAGTTTGGATTCCAGGTTTTGGCGGACATCGAGAAGCTTGCCTTGAAGGATAAAGGCACCTAAGAGGGGATGGAATGGACATCAGAAACTAGGGGGTAGCCTTTCCCTTCAGAATTTAGTCCTAATTGTTTTGCCTGGTTTTTCCAAGGGAACTTTCCTTATACTTGCTTGGGCAATACAGTCTTTTATCACTGAAACAGTATCTCACCTTTCCATGTTTCATTGCCCAGTTTATAAAGCTCATTCTTCAGCCATATTCTCAACTTGATAACCTTATGAACAGCTAGAAAGGAGTAAAAGGTACATGTAGGGGAATAATTACATCTATGGAGGAAATTATGTGGACCCAAGTGCACTCTTCCCTGCCTCCCCTTCTCCCTTTAACCCACAAAACTCTCAGGGACTCAAACTTCCCTTACCCAACAGCCGAAGCATCTTGTCCCTGCGGGAGACCTTGAAGCTTAAATGGGTCATCTCCTTAATCTGCCGTTCAAGCAGATGAACTTGGCCGGGGACTTCTGAGGGTACCATCTTTGCCAGCAAGGACCTAATATCTTCTGTGAATTTGGGGTCACATTCCAAGCAGCCTTTGACCCCATGGAAGACTGCCAGGGACAGGGGCAGGAGCAGGAGCAACCACAGGTCTCCCATTTCCTTGCCCCAACAGCTGGTTGTCCCGGCAACTAGTTCACCTAGTTCCCTTTTCTTCAAAAATCCAGGAATAAGAGGTTTGTCCTGGATAGGCTGACTTCACCTTCCCCTCCATTTCCATCCCACTTCTAGGCAATTTCATTTCCCTAAGGATCTTCAGTTTTCTGACTTTTATCCTTCATTCCAGAAAGAGGGAACTGCCAGTTGGGAAGCAGATACCCGAGTTCTGAGTGTAGAACACAGAGAGAGAGAGAAATCTTGAGCTCAGACAAGCAAAGTTCCATGCAGAGACATACCTCAGAAAATGTTTTCTTCTGGTTTCTCCTTTACTTGTGTCTTCAGTAAATTCTCACATCCTTCCTGACCATAGGAGTAGTGTCTCAAGAAAGAGATCACATAGGACCTTAAAGACTGCTTAACCAAAATTCTGCTATAGAGGAGGTGAGGAAAGTCTGGACTATTTAGTTGCTTGGGGTCCCAGTCCCTGATGGTAGCAGTATTGTTGAAAATTAGTCATGGGTGTCTAGATGTAATTGATATCATTGATGATAATTTTGATGTAATTGATCACTTCTCAGAAATTTAGCCTATCTTTGTCTGTAGGATGATTTCCCAGCCATGCTATATAACCTTCTTATATCATTCTTCTTATAAGGAGTCTAAAGCAAGGACACCAGAAACAACCATTGAGGAATATATGGTGATAAGTGAGACTCCAGTAACACCCAGGGTTCATTAGTGGGTGCATCTTACAAGTACTAAGGATGAGATGTGAGGCATGTTAGAAAACAAGCACAGTTACCATGGGCTGCTGTCTCGGGCCACTGTGGAAGGAGCCCAGATACACGGTTCAGCTTAGGGCTCTTTGAATAAGAATGTTCTTTGTCATTTGAAGAAATTAAGGTTGCTTTACAGACTTTGCAGGATACCAGTAACAACTTCTCTGTTATATTGCTTGTATGTCTGTGACCTCCTGGAAACCAGGGAACCCTGGGATCTTAAAAGGTTAGTGGTAGAATTGAGAGCCTAAGGTATGGGAAAGTTAGGGAGTGAAAAGTTGTGAGGGAAGTACAAAGAACTACTACTAATTATATGCCTACCATGTGCCACATATGGGATGTGCTAAACACTTGTGATTATTGCAAGTCCTGATGGCACAGCAATACTTTGAGAAATTATCCCAATTTTATAGATAAGGCTCTGAGGCTCAGAAATGTGTCCTTTCTATAAAAGAATTTAGTAGTCATGGAATTAGGATTTGAACTCAGGTCTGTCTGATTCCAAATTCTATATACTTTATTCACTGCCTGTCAACATTTTCTGGGATAATGCAGAAAATGATTTCTTGGAATTTGATAAATCAGATGATTGCAAGGGAAGGAAGCAATTCAAATCCTCTGATGATCCAAATCCACACCTCTACTCTGATTTTAATTTCCCTTAGCTAGATGATCTCATCTTTAGATAATCCTCCAAAAGATTTGCACATGCTGAGGTCTGAAGGCATTTGAGGTAATGGGATTAAACTAACTCTGGAAACTAAAGTTGGAGACTAAAAGGGGCTAAGACTTGGCAGGCAGGTAGCCAGGTATGAGGAAAAACTGTTCTTTAAGGGAAAATATACATTATAGATGAGATGTTTTCCAGTTAACAGTACATACTTTCAGCTTGGACACTTAAAGAGAACGTGATGGTATATTACTAATTCTGTTTGGTGGCACATTATCTTGACCCAGACCATGTGCTCTACTATATTTATCCTTGCCTCATTCTTCCCACTTAATTTTCAGTCCAGGATTTCTAGGATGCTAGAAAAAATGATTCGACTTTCGGACAGTCTTGGGAAGACTGAACATAACAAGCCACTTTCTAAAAAGACAGAACTTGTAATTGAAGGGGACATATAAGAAGGAAAATAATGGAGGAAATAGCACCCTCATGGAGGAAACAGTAAACGGATAATAATAGCATGAGCTGATGATAAAGGCAGAGGTAAACACAGTTTGTACCTTCTATAGGAAGACCGAAAAGCACTAAATCTGGAGGAATTTCTTCTACAGAAGCTGGATCTAGGACACTAGAAACAGCAGTTAACAAATACATGGTGGGAAGTGAGAAACCCAGCAATATTTAAGATGCTTTAGGAGAAGCATCCTGAAAGTACTGATGATGGAATGGATGACATATAAGAAAATAACTACAATTATCCTGGGCTAGTTCTTTAAATTCAGTAGATATCAACTATTTGAAATTTGGAAAAGAAGAGCCATCTGGAAATTGATAATATAATGATCACATTACTTAATTAAAATAATGATACTTGTATCTAGGAGGCAAAAGGCTAATACTCAGATCCTTCATTGATTATGCTAATATTTGGTTTGGATTGGCATGGAGGGGATATGATTTATAGGCAGTGTGAATCTGTGGAATAGCTAACCAAACTCTTTATTTGCTTAGAAGAGTATAACAGGTATATAGTAGCAAATGCATGCATAATATTTTACCAAATATATATTTATTCATTTGTAATTCTTAGATAAGATTCCTGGGTTATTCACAGATAGAGTATATGTTGTATATGTTCTTTTTCTACAAAACAATTAGTCCTAATATTTAGTCCCTCTTAAGGGTTAGAATCAGTTGTTTTGTACCATTTGGCCTTTACTACAAATCAAATGATACACTGAGGTTTAAAAATCTAAAAAACAAGTCTCATAAAGAAGAGCAAGAAGCTTCTTAACAATAATTTTCCCTCAATCCATAGCAAATCTGATTCCCAGATCCATACAAAAAAATAAAAATAATGAATCTTTGTGGCTCAAGCTTCTTGTAGCTCTTTTCTTGTGAATTACTTTTCCCAGCTGAGCCCTGCTGCATGGTTTCCCCATCAGTAGCACTTCAATGGATGCCCTAGAAGTTTGGCAAATAATCCAGATACCCCTTGTAGTCAAGTGAGATTAAATTATTTCCTGACTATAATCTGGGACTAGGAAATGCATACTTAGTATCTGGCCATGTTATTAAGCTATCCATCTAGGCAGCATAATAATCATAATTTAAATGTTGAACTAATTGCTATAGTCCAGATCTTTCACATGTAAAGTGATTTTAATATTTTCTGTATGCCTGTCCATTTATATTCCATTGTCATTAAGCCAGTTTTTCTCCCCATAGTCCACTCATTCTTGAGAAGTCATAAGGTTGGAGCTTGGAAGACTTAGAAGGAATCGCTCTCTCTCTGTTAGGAAAGCAAATGAAAAGAAAAGCTGATCCTATCGGTAGGGATGGGAAGAACAGGGGAGACAATGGCCAAAGATGTATGTCATAACCTCTTCTCTCTAGACTAGGGTACCAGAAGGGGAGATTATATTAGTTAGGTTAAAGGGTATACTACAGGAAAGAGTCGCTTCTGTCCTGCATCCTTGAGGAACCACCAAGGCTACACCAGTTACTCACATGTGACAATTGTACCTGAGGAACAATAGTAGACCTGTCAGGATTGGCTAATAGAAGGCACTTCGGAGACCATGCTCGTACCCTGTGCTGTGGAAGCACCACTCTGCTTCCACCAGCTGCCTGCTAGGCAAGGATGTGCAAATGAGCTCAGGATCTGACTGGGAAACATGCCAGTGTGTATCGTCAAGGCTTCCAGTAGTGGGAGCCGGTCTGAAAGATGGAGAGCAAACCACTAGGTCAGGAAAGGAAAAAGCATCTGCAGCAAGCCCCAAGAACTTGATGGGGCCAAATTGTCAGGAAAGACCACGAGACCCCAAAGAAATAGAGAACAGGCCCAAAGTGCTCTGCATGCAATTTCCCAGAAGATAGAAGATTCAGAGATAGGGTGGTACCAAACTCGCCTTAGAAGATACCAACACATTAGCAAAGAATAAAACAAATATACTCAACTTTAAAAAAAAGTCATTCAAGAGAACACATATTATTAGTGAAGAAATCCACTGGATAATTTACTGAAGAGGAAAAGGCAGCAGTTTTAAATAGGAAAAGTTCAAGGTGATTGTACTTACTACCATTTTAGTATGCTTGATACGGTGGATTGAAATCATAGTTGGACTGGTAGTTAACACCAGCCTGATTTTTCAGTGATTAAGACAATGTTTTCTTAGGCCCAAGGGAGGTCTAGCATCCCAGAGTTACTCAATGTTCATGGTTCCTTATCAGTTTTAGGGAGTTAGAGCCAGATGGAGTAAAACATAACAGTTGTCCTATCTCCTGGGAAAGCGCTGCTGTCAGGGGAAAACTTTCCTCTATACATCCAAGCGTCCCTTCAACTATGGCGTTATCCATGAATTGACATAGCCCCCCCAATCTTTCCATTCCTATATCCCGTTTTGGAAGGAAGCAGGGAATGGGAAGGAAATACAAAAGAATGATTTTTCCAAAAGGTATTTAGTTACCAAAAAAAAAAAAGTGTTTAAATATTGGGTGGGATTGAATTTATCATATTCTGCTGTTACTGCTTTTTTTCTTTGCTCTCTTGTGAGGTGAGAAGTGAAGGAGCTCAGAGAAAACACAGACCAGTTACAGAACATGATGAAGCTGTCTCCTTTGTATATCTGAGAAGAGTGTAAATAAATGTGTGACCTTGCAACATAAACACCGTAATACTTAATTCTCAAGACAAGCTTGCATTGCCTATTGCCACTTTGCAGAATATGAGCCTGATGTTCAGAGACACTAAGGGAAGTGGCAAAGTTCACCCACCCAGTAAGGGAAAGATTGGCAGTAACACAAGTTTGTCTGCTTTCATAGTCCTATGTTTCCAAAATACCAAAACGTTTCTTGAGTAGACTTAATCCAAGGTATAATCATTGTTCCCTCAAATTAGTAAGAATTTCCTAAAGGAAATTATTCTTCAAGAAAGGAAAATGGGTTTCTTATTTCCCATTAGTTTATTTTTAAAATAAGTGGACTTTATAATCCTCAGTAACTTTTAATATTTCTTCCACACCCAATTCTTTTTTTCCCTCCTCTTTAATTACTTGAATAAAGGATTGAAAGAATATTTATATTCTACTGTAGCTTGTTTGCCTGTCAATTGCAGTACTCCGTTTTCTTTAATACCATGTATAAAAAGGCACAGATGTTAAACTAGTTTACCTTAAATAAATACCAGGCAAATACAGTATTACTTCTTTCCTCCCTTCAAAGGAAATTAAAAGACAACAACAACATAACAACTCTAAGAACACAAGAGCCAACAACAAGTGATGTCATTGAACACATAGTCTGCAATCAAATAGTGTTTTATATTCATTACATGCATGATCTTATAAAATCCTCATGCTAAGAGGTTGGTACTATCGTTGCCGTTTAGAGGAGAGAACGGAGACTGAGTAGTTGAGGATTCTGCAGGAGATTACACAGCTCTCAGGTGGGGCAGCTTGAATTCTTAACCTCATTTTGACTGATTCCCCACATACATTCTTTTAACTGCTAAACTCTCTCTTGTCCTTTATTAGCCAAAAACAAAAACAAAAAGCGGAACCCCCCCCCCCCCCACGAAACTCCCCAAACGAATGTCCTGCTCCTGTGCGTAGTGAATTGCCCTATTTCTGCAAAACCAGCACTTCGTGGGTGAGAGTGCACGGCGCTACATTCAGTTCTAATTCTGGTCCTTGTAGGAACACATTTCTCTTCAAGGTATCAAGTCAAGGAAGAAAGTCTTAGTTGAATGTGAACTTCATGGTCACCACCCTTTAATAAATGATCTTATTGTTGATAATTCCTTTGCATTATACTAACTTTAATTAATATAAAATTTTACATTTGGAGCTTTCTGTATTTGGAAAGTTCTCTGTTACCTTGTCTTGAGATGACTGAGTTTCTTTTTGATTTTCTCTAACATGCTAAGTAAATATTTTCTGCTTAAATACAATCCTCTTTAAGCACTATAGCTATATTAGGTTGCTAATCAGTTCGTTGGAAGTTAGATCAAATTTCATCATATCTTGCAGGGTCTTTTGTAAAAGAGTCTCAACAAAATATACTCTCTCCCTATTTACCTCATAATGACATAGGACAAAACTGAATCAGTCAACTATGAGCCAGAATGGTTTCAATTCAGTGGAGGAAAAAAGATCTTAGTGGAATGGGTTATTGATGTTAACTCTTGGAACAAGCTGTCATAGTAGGTGTGGAGTCTCCATTCCTGGAGATTATTGGTCACCTCTGTCAGTGTTGGGCAGTCTTGCCTAGTGGTTTGGGCTTGAATGAATGAGGTTCCTCCTAGCTGACACAGCTGCTATGATATATAGAGAATGTAACTTGAGAAGTATATTTCATATTCATTTTTCCTTAAATTTATTGCAAGCTTAATAACTGATGTATGGTCAGTTCTTCAAAGAATGGAAGTTATGGTACTATATATACTAGATGGGAGAAGAATTTATCAAGTTCTGTACTCCAGAAATTACTGCCACTTTTAACATAGTCACCAAAATAGATTCTAGAAACCACCCCAGTTTTTTAAATGGCGCGGGGACTATTTGAGAGAAAAATATAAACCGTTTTTCAGTTGCAGCTACATGAGAATTTCACCATTTCATTTTCTTGCCCTGGTGCTGTAAGAAAAGACCTTGACAAAGTTGCATTTACCACTTCTCCTTTATGCCAGGTGTAGCTCTGTGTCTGAAGGGCATATGCAATAAATTGGTCATACATTATCTCATTTGCAGTCTGAATTTTATGAGCTCCTGTAAAACAATTACCATATATACATTTTACAATAAATGGGCAAACAAAGTGGCTGCAAACAATATGGAAAAGTCAATAATTAATTTCAGATTTCCAAATGTAGCAGAGACACTGGAGCTTTCTCTTCAAAAGAGATGGTTTCTTTGTTAGGAATATGCAAGCATGTTAATTCATTACTCTGTGGTTTCTCTTTTTCCAAAGCTTGTTGAAGGCCTAATTTATGTGCAAGACTGAAAGCTGTTTAAACGGATAATATGCCTCCTTCATGAGAAATACCACCCCTTTATGCTCCATTAAATTCAGACGTTGACTCTATAAGCTACGTACCAATTATTTCTTTCCAGAAACAGCAGCATAGTTTTTTCCACAAAGGACAACAGATTATTGCAGGCTGCTATTAATCTCCACATAGTCCACAGAATACATAGGACACTAGGGAGAAAACAATTGAGTAGCTATTTTAATATTTGCAAAACTGTTATATGCAGAGGAAATAAAAGAGAGATGCTTGTCTGTTTGCTACTTCTAAATTATTTCAGGTGCTCCCCCCACCCAAATATAGAAAAAACCCTTAAATTAATCAATAATGACCTGCCGACACCGAAGCAGTGCCTGTCTGGTTGATCTTTGTTTTCCCCAACATCAGGTATTCCTGACCACTGTACAGTCCTGCTGCATGCTCCATTAGTTGGATGGTGCAGTAAGTGAAATGCCTATTACCAGCTTCAAGCAGGTTCTTTTCTGATAACAGCATTATTTGGTGCATGGAAATGGGTCAATTCTCAGTAAAAACTGGAAAAATATACTGGTCCCTCAGCATAACCTGACATAAGCTAGAATTTAATATAATGACTGTGGATCATTTTGGAGGGTGTAAATCACTCTCACTTGACTATGTACAAAACTATTGTTCTGATACTGGCCCATGTATCAAAATCCAAGGAAAACTTTAATGAGAGGCTAGTGATTAAATTACTTAAAAATTGTTACTTTTTACATTATCCAGTCAAAACTCTTGAGTGCCAGCTACTTAACTTTCATTCAACACATATTTATTGAACATCTATCAGGGCTGTCAGTAAAAAGGAAGATGAGTATAGAGATGCCTCTACTTTCATAGAGCTTGCAGTCAAGTAGTATAGTGCTGATAGTGGGATCTAAATGGTTTTTCTTTTATGTGATTTTTTTTTTTTTTAATAGTTCTCTTGTTTCTGAATGGGATTTTCACTCTTGTTCTATCCAGATGAACATTTGAGTGGTATGGTCCACAGATCAGAGTGAACCCTGGGACTAGCTTAAGCCAATTAGTATTTTTAATTAGTATTTTTAATTCCCTAGAAACTGCATCAAGTTATGGGTATGGAAACCAATGAGATACTGTCAAAAACTAGTGGATGATTTCGGGGAAAAGACATTTCCTCCTTTTCCCCAGTAGCTACTAAGAAGAAACTCGAGCTGTCCCTCAGGACTTGGTGATGTAAAAAATCTGAACACTGGAACTGCAACTGCCAGAGGTCAGCTGACCCTTAACAGCTCATGAGAGCTGATTGTATAACCTACTCTGCCTTCCGTGACATCATGTTGGTAGCTTGAAGTGGCCACATTGGGAGTATTTACATCATAGAAACCACAAATGCTTTAAATGAAGGCTTTGGCCCCTTTGCTCATTTCTCGGCCCCCTAGAGCCCCTCCCACCATTGTTTGAGTAGCTGCAGAGAGTCCATAGTGTAGAGACAGCAGGAGACCAGCAGAGAGCCTGGAGAAACTGGGTCTCCACACCCTTTGAACTATTAAGATCAAGCTTTATGGTGAACATGCCCTCCTTCTCTGGAGTTTTCAGTTATGTGCGCATATAAAATCCCCACAAAATAACAAAGGTTTCAAGGTTAATGTCATTTTTTGAAGGTAGAGCATTCTAAATTAGCATTACTCAAAGTGTGCTCTTAGACGCTAATTGAAGTTTTGGAAAAAGGGAGTATGTATACCAGGACTCTTAAGGGAGGAATTGACAAATTTGAATATATAACTCTGCTTTCCAAGGTACATCTGGTGGGCAGGAGCTCAGGGGGTTGATAATTTGGAAAAGACAGTTTAATTGTTGAAGACATGTGTTGGCTGCAGAGGTAAAGGTTAAGTAATTAAACAAAATGTGGTATTGACTTAAGCACTCATTCCAATTATCAGATCTACTCCAGTAAAATTTGCAACATATATTAGCTAAGTATTATGCCAGTAAAATTTGCAGAGCCACATCTCTGGTTCTATACCAGTTACTAGCCATCTAGGCAGTGAGCTTAAGAGCTAAAATTAAAGGGAAAGAAAAATCCAAGATAACTGTGTGATCAAGTTAAAACCTCTCTTTTAATATGATAGGGAAACAGTGGAGTCACTTGATTGTACTGAGGCTAAAATAAAATTTTTAGTGAGTCTTAACAATGGACAAATAATTTCTATTTTTAATAATATACTCAAAGAAAGAAACTATGATATAATGAATTACTAATAGAGAAACACTGCTCCATTTTTTAAAGCTAATTTTTGTACAAAATTTTTTCTTGTGAATTTATGGACAGTATTAGCCAGGGAGGAGATCTTAAGTATTTAATGAAGTCCTGATATGTGTAAGACACTTTTAGAAGTACTATGCCATTTCATTTTCATGGCAGCCCCATGGACAAATGTTTGATATTCTCAATTTATTAAGTAAAGAATTTGGATCTCCAAAAGGAAAAAATTACTTGTCAAAGCTTATGTGTACTGTGAGGCACAAAAGTTGGGTCCACCTCCAATGTTAGCTGGATTAGATCACAATTTAGCTGAATTAGGTCACATCAACTAAATATCTTGATGCATATTTAATCCTAACACCATCAAAAGGATAAATGGACTTAGAGATGAAAACTAAAGGGGAAGAGTATTTTGTTTGTGTTGGAGGATATGAAACAGAGGGCAAGCCCCCTTGTTAACAATGGACTGTTAAATTTATTGTCCCACGTGTCCAAGTTGAGTTATAAAACAATGTTTGATAACAGTGCTTAACATGAATCTGAAGGCTTGTTCTCTGACCTGAATTTCTACTTGGGAAATACTGGTTGGGTAGAAGAAAAGGCCAAACATGTGATCAGACTTTAAAGACAAGGTCTTTAAGGCATGGGATAAGATAAATAGGGAGTTTTTAAAATTAGGATGAAATAATCAGTTACATCTACCTCACAGCATCAGACAAATAACTGAGAGAGACAATCTGGAAAAGGAGAACTGTCCCATCAAAATATCCTTCGAAGTACTAGTCATGTGACCTTGGGCAAGGCATTTAACCCTTAACAGCCAAATGTTCCGTGACATGGGAATAACAAAACATAACTCATAAGGTCATTGAGAAGATTAAATGAGATGATAATGAGAAGTATCTCATACTTATTAAATGTACACATTTAATGTTAATGTTACTGTTATTACAAATAAAACCATGTTTTTCCTGGGTTTCTCATTTAGTAGCTGTAAGTTCTTGCACAAATCAGTGGGTCTAAGTTTTGTTCTTTATTTCTAGAAGTTCTAATATACTACCAGGCTAATCTAGCCTGTTCTGTTGTGAGAATTAAACTGAACAATGCATGTAAAAGTACTTGATAAAATTTAAAAGTACTTGATAAAATGTACTTGATAAAATGTAAATTGAATAGTAATGTCTTCATGATGTCCTCAGTACAAAATCCTATGGAACTTCTCAGTCCACATCTTTTTGGCCTCTGTAGTAGTTCACAGAGAAGGTCACTACCTTTTGCTTAAATAGCATACCTTAGATTTCTCAATGTTTTGTATCTCCTTTCCTGTCTGGCCAGCTCTTTTTATTTTCCTTAGCAGGATGCACTTTCTTTCTTGACCTCTTAACTGTAAGCGCTCCCCAGGGCTATCCTCAACCCCCTACTAACTCTGCTTCATCTCTGCTACCCCTGTGACTTTGATATCTGAATTCCCTATCTATAACCTAGTCCTACACCTGAATCTCCTCATCTTAAAATGAAATTTCCCAAATGGGGCTTGAAGACTTCATGGTTAGTGATTGTCAAAATATGGTGAACAAACTTTGTAAAGCTATATTCAACTTTATTTTCCACTAGATAATTGATATAGGAGTAACTGAGCTATAGTATCAGACACCATTTAGAATGAGAGACTTATCACAATTCTTGGCTATAGGCTTTGGGAGAAATAAGTAACCTCAGAGGACAAACTATGCAAATCCAGCCTAATTCACTTATGGCAAGGATCATTCTGGCATTTAATTTATAGCATCCTCATCTTCCTCATCCACTTTCTTCATGAAACCATTTATTTAGTATTATGTGTAGATTACTAGGTTTTCTGAAGGTACAGAGGTTATCCTACGGTGTGAAGAAGATTACGTTTTGCTTCAAGTTGTTCACATATGTTAAGTCCTATCCTTACTCCTTGCACTAGCTTTAGCTTTTGGGTTATCATAAATGTGAGTTACACTAAAAATAAAAGTCCCTTTGTAAATATTCAATTTGACAAATAATCTGATTTGAAGTCAGTCTGAAAGAAGAAAATAAGTTAACCTCAAGTGAAAATTGATAGATACAACTGAGTTGAAAAAGTGGTTTTCTTCTAAATTGGAGGATAACTCTTACTTGGGAGGTAATTACTTACCACTGGAAACTGCTGATTTTATGTAAGGTCATAATAAGAAATACATAAAAGTTATATTGACATATGACTGACTTGTTTAGTACAAAAGATACATATTTTACCTTATATATCTAGAGCATTGAAATAGTTTTAAAGCATTTTAGTTTCCTAATTTCAGGATGCAAAACTCCTCAGACAGGAAGGACAACAAAATTGCTCCCCATTTAAATTTTGATTTCCAAATGAGTGAGGATCTCCACCATTGCTTGATCAAATATAAACATACTGTATTCCTATACTCTGTTAGTAAGAATATAAATATAAACTATTTGTAATTCGTGTTAGCAGTTGGTAGTATATTGCAAAAAGAGAGAAATGTCAGATTATTTAAAGAAAAGAAATGACTGCCAAATTATGACCCAAAACTCTTTGGAATTATTAGATAGAAAATGTTTATTGTTGAAGGTGTAACTGGAAAATTATCAGTATGGGGAAAACTGAGGGGTTGAGATAAAACCAATCTCACATCTAAACACTGGTTAATTTAGAGTTAACAAATCTATGGGTAATTTTTTGGTTGCTGGAAAAACTCAGTTGTAACTCAGGTCTTATATCCTATTTAATCTTCTTTATAATTCTATGAAGAAGGTTCTTAAAATTACCATTTTTGCAGATAGCATGCTAGATTTATGAATGTTAAGATGCTTTCTCATGGCTGTATAGTTGGTCCTTGGCAGAAGCAAGATTCAAATCCAGATCTCTCTGATCCATGGGCTCATGTTGTTCTCACTGTCCTACACTGTCATCTCATCACCCCTCTGCAGAAAGCCACATTATTATATTGTATATAATGTGATGTGATTTAATGCTAACCAGTGATTTTTCAAGTTAGGGAAATTAATTTTGTCTTAATACATTTAAAGTGAATCACTCTGTCTTCCCTATGGTCCAGGCCATGTGTTTGTGGGACAGATGGTGTGATCTGAGGTCATGGAAGAATGATACTGACTGATCCATGTGGGGATTATTAAGATTTTATGACCTAAAAGAATCAGTCCATCCTTAACAAAATTTATGAGTATGCAAAAACATAACTTGTACACTCATATTTTTCTTAAATATATTTATGGACCTATGTAATGATTTTTGATCTTTCTAATTAATACAATGCTGAGATACTAAATACTAGTATCTTTTGAAGGACAGAATTTTTTAATAAACAGAATATTATACTAATAAGCTTTATAGCTTAAAAAGCATATTGCCATAGTTATTTTACTCACTGGACTAACATTCATCTAATTTTCTATAAAGTAAGCAGGTATTGAGCTTGGTGCTGGGGACATAGCAGGGAGTGAAATAGGTAAAATCCCTGTCACAGTCTAATTACACAAGGAAATGATGATTAAAACGGATATAAAGGCCCTGAAGGACAAAAACCTGATTTTAAGAGAGCAAAGGAACTTGACATAATGGCTGCTAAAGGGAGTTTTCTCCTGATAGAAATAGATTTAAGCTGAGATCTGAAAGATGAGTGGGAATTATCTAAGGTAAAGAATTTTCAGAGAATGTTCCAGATAGAGAAGGGAGTATGTGCAAAGGCCCAGAAGCAAGAAGGGGATAATTAATTCAAGGAACTGGAAAAAGTCTGATTGAATCAAGGCAGAGAGTAATGTGATGAGTGTGCAGAAAGAAAGAATGGCCACAGGACAGGACTGGTTAAAGATTTTGGTTCTGGCCTCAGAGAAGGGAGTATCCATTGAAGTCACTTAAGCAGCAGCTGATTTGATCAGATTTATGTTTGGAAGGATCACTCAAGCTTTAGTTTAGAAATCCTCCAGAGGTACCAGAGTGTATGGTGGGAAAGCAGTAAGCTACTGAACAACAAGATGAGAGAAAATGTTTAGCTTGGGCCAGGGCTGTAGAAGTGGAAGCCATAAACGTAGATGACGTCGTATATTTTGGATTTTGTAACTGTTAGATGGGCCTTGGTAACTAGTAAAATTAGATGTTTTTTAGTGTGTCTTGACTGAGCAAATAAGATACAGAGTAAACTGAAGATTTTTCCAAAGGAGTAAGGGGAAAACTGTCTCTACGCTCTTACTGTAGAACGTATTTGACCTGACAGTCAGATGAGGTGGGGGAACAATGAAATTCTTTCTCTTATACCCTGATAAGTTACCAATAAAGGACCATCCACAGAGATGGGTAATACTGAAAGACCAGGTTTAGACAGGAATTTGGAAGCATTGTAGTATAGTGGCTAAGAAATCCATCTCTGCACCCAGGAGGCCTGGATTTAATTCTTGGATCTGAGACTGGTTAGCTGTATGGACTTAGACAATTTATTTGTATTCTTTATGCCTCATTTTCCTCATCTATGAAATGAGGATTATGGTGATATTAACTTAGTGCATTATGTGGCACAGAGCAAGAGCTTAGTAAGTTACTGTTACTATTATGAGTCATTTTGGATGTCTTGAATTTTAGGTCCTTTTAAACATCCAAATAGAGATGTTAAGTAGGCTTTTAGAAGTATGGGTCTAGAGTCAGAGGAAAGGTCTGACTTCAGATAAAATTAGGAGTCAGTACTGGTTAGGTGGTAATTGAAATCATGGGAGTGGATGAAATTGCCCTCTGAGAAAATATAGAGCAAAACAGAAAAAGGAAGTAAGATTTAGCTTGGAGGAATACTATCCTTTAATGGTGAGGTAAAAGATGGGCCTTTGAAAGAGACAGAAGAAAATTAACCAGATGGATAATGAAGAAAACCAAAAAACCTTTTATTATGTGTATCGAGAAAAAAGTGCCTGTGAAAAAGAAGAGAATGGTTAAACTTGCCCAGTATAAGTCATATGAGACAAAAGTTGAAAGTTGCCTCTTGAATTTAATTACATGGAGGAATCCTGATATAAGGTTAAGGGTGATCTTAGCAAGGGTTGTTTCTGTGGAATTACAGGGTCAGATGTCAGAGTATGGTGAATTGAGATGAAAAATAAAACAAGAGGTAACTCTTTGAAAAGTTTAATTGAAAGGATAGGAAAAAATAGAATTGTTATTTGTAGGGATGTGGAATGAAGAAACCTGAAGATTTTTTAATGTAAAAAACCTCTAACTGATTCTATTAGGAAACGGGCCACATATTGTAATTTCAATTAGGAATTGACAATTACAAAAAAGTAAAGTCATTGAGTGTCCGTACTGAAATGACACGACTCAAATATTGGTCTTATATTATCAGCTTGGTCAGATGCTGATCACTTCAGATAGCCTGCAGTGGGACCAGGCAAACACATCTGCCACATTGGAACATCTGCTGATGTCAAGATGCTGCCCACCAGAAATAGATTAGAGTGCCCTAATTCCCTACATAGAAATATATGACTGCTTTGATTTCTTGTCTTCTCAAGCTCCGAATTTTGATTCTCTCTATTAATAGGTCCCAGTTTTGGACCCAATCTTAACACTGACTCTGGCTTTCACTCCTTTTGGCCCTCGTATTTCCTATCCTTTATCTAGCAATTTATTTATTTCATACCTTCACTTTTCCCGACAGGTGAGCTGTCTTTTGTTAAATATTTAGAGTACCTACTGAGGTTGTAATTATTGTTCTAAGCACTAGGTTAGAGCCATGAACAAAACCCCCCAAATCCAAGCCCTCAAGAAGCTTACTTTCTAGTGAGAGAGAAAGATAATACATACATGCACATCTGTGTGCATAAATGAATGAAATTACTTATCCAGGATTACACAGTGGGTGAAAAGTGAACACTCTTGTCAATGATTCTACTGAATTCTACTTAGAAACGTTAGAAGAATTTCCCAAAAATTTGCCCAAGAGCAATTCTGCCTACCTTATGTGACATTCAAAGAACTGCACAGAAAAATTACATAGAAAATCACCAGGTGTTTACATTTGAGTGATTCTTGTATAATTTTGTGGTGCAATTGAAACATCTTGCATGGTTGCTGGAATATACTTAAGGTTGCTTTGCATTACTTGCTGTATTTCCAGGTCTGTGTAACTCAAAGGCCACCCAGTTTTGGGTTAATCAGCTTTAAGATGGTCATGACGTAGTGGTAAATGTTCAGAAATGATCTTTCACTAGAGAGATTTTTCTGTTGCCACTCCAGAAATGGCTGTGGTTAAGCTCCTGTTTTATGTCATGCAGGAGCTTGAAGCCAGTATGGTAGAATCCATTCCATCTCACTAGGTCTGGTAATATATTTTTATTTCTTTAACAACGATTCTCTTAAACAGCTGTGAATGGAGGATGGGAAAGAATCAGGGGTGAGGACTATATGAGCCCAGGTCCAGTGTTTGGGCTTCTTGAGTGTCCTGCTGTGTCAACATATAGAGTGATGAGCACAAAGGAAGTTCTTAAGCTAGTCTTCTACATATGAGTCTTGATAACTGGATCTTTCTGCCATTGCCTGAGTTATTTCACTTTTGTTCTCAACATTTTCCTCCAGCATTCAGTAATGGAAGAGTTGAAATACTAGATATCTCAAGAAATAGAACATTATTTATTTATGTGCTTCTTTATTTCACATTTTAATGACCCATCTATTGGTCAAGGTGAGTATAAAACTATAAAAGCTGTTGGGAATCCAAATATCAAAGATACAGATAGTACATTTAAGTTGATTAAAATTTAGTGGAAAGAGACAGAAAAATATAATAACTAGTGATAAATGGGAATATAGCATAGTAGTTAGCAGTCTCAGCTCAGGAGTCTGATGCTACAACTGGATTGGGAGTCTAAATGGTATCATTTAAGGCTATATAGCCTTGGATGGTCATTCAACATCTGTGGTATACCATTAGTAATTGAGACAAAAAGATGTTGTATAGATAAAATGATCCAATAAACTATCACAATGTCTGGCATATAATAGGTTAGCCAGCATTATTGTTCATATTGGTGTTTATTATTATATAATAGAGGCATACATATGGTGATACTTGAACAAGAGAAAGGACATTGGAGGTGGAGTGTCATGGAAGACTTTCTGAATAAGTGACACAATCTGAGTCTTGATGCTTGAAAGATGAATTAGGATTAGGAAAGACAGAAAACATAGAGAAGGAAAGGAAAAGTGTTAGTGCAATGTCTGGAAGTACATAGTGGACATGTGGAGTGGTCCAAAAAATTCTATGTATTCGGGAAAAAATGTTAAAAGTGTGAATGTAGCAAAGTCCTACCCTGAAAGGCCTTGTGTAGTATTGGGATACTGGAAAACCACCAAGTTCCATCTTTCATGGGTCTTGGCTATGTTGTTTGTGTGACACTGGGATATCCTCCCAATGAATTCATAAATGTTCTCTTAATTTCAGCATTCTAGCAATTATGTTGTTCATAGTAAAAATATGAGATATTTTGCTAAAATAAGTTTGAAGTTATTTTACTCATTATTGTGTTAATGGAAAGAGTTAAAGTTGAGGTCATATGGGATTGCGACTTTTCTAATCCTCTTTTTTATGAAGCTGGAGGTAAAAAGTCTTTCTTAGAAATGGCACAGTCATTGTCCTCTTTCTTCCTCTTCTTACTTCTGAGAGGGTGGGGAGGTGAGCCAGAGAAGCACCCAGTTCTTCCTGGATAGAAGTCCAGACATCTTTGACTTTCTGCATTTTTTTGCACTTTTAAATATGTAGGTAAGGGGACCTGATACAACTCCAAAATGCTGGAAAAGTATAAAGCCAGTTAAGATCAAGGATTACAAAAAAACTTTCTTTCTGGCTTGTTCTTTCACTACATCTGGTCTAGGCAAAAATGCCTTCCTACATGGGGCTAGTTCAAGTCACCCCAAGGAATATCCTGGAGTATGGAGCCAAAGATCATCTAGAAATAACATACTCTTATATTATTCACTCTCTTGAATGTTTATGTTTCCCCTGTGCGAAGCAGTTTGCTTATGGACCAAACTGTTCCAGGGCTCCTGGATTTCTGCTGTCTCCCTCTGTATAAAATATATCAGTATATACCACCACTTTAGCATGATCTCTGGTCAACTACCTCATATCATTGCTGCGAGGACTGAATGAGCTATCATATGTGAAACTTGGTAGGAAGTGGACCAGGATATGGTTGGTCATGTCCATTCATTCTGACCTCTCCAACTGAGTAGGATGAAAGGAGAGGATATACGAGATACAAAAGATCTTTTCATCATTGTGAATGCAGGGTGGGATGAGAGGAAACTTAGACTTACTTTTTTCCCCCTGATCTCTATTGAGTTCATATGAAAAATATAAGTCTACCATTAAGTAATAAAACTTGCATATTCCCCAGAAAAGTTCTAGTATTTTCAATTTAAGTTTATTTATTCAGGATGAAATGATCTCCTCATTCTAAGTTCTTTTTTCTGATTTTTTTGAGGCATGTTTTTCTTTAGGGAGAAATTTTTATTATCTTTACTAAAAACAAATGGATATCAACAACAAAAACATAGCTTGGGGTCAATAAGATTAATCTTTGGGTTTTTTTTTTCTTTTTTTTTTTGGAAAAGATTTTTTTTGGTGGGTTGGGATGAAGGTTATTACATAAGAAGTGAGGGGCAGAGGAGACTGAACCTTTGGTTGCTCCACATTGTTGGGAAATTTGGAAATTTTACTTTGTCTCGTGTTTTGATTCTTTGTCAGGAAGTGAAGTTAGACCTGAAGTGAGTGTTAACAATCTCACTTGAAGCTAAAGAAAATGCTGGGTACTTTAAAACAGGATCTCACCACTTTGGCATAAGGTCAAATTGGCAGCCCCAGCAATTCTCTTGTAGTCTGTTTTCTCCAGAGTTCACTGAAAAGGAGTAATTCCATGAGTCTGTAAGCTTGCTCTTTTGTTGTTAAAAATTTCCTTCCAGAAATCACTTGATAGCTATTTTCTCACATCATTGTGTGCTCAAAATGTTTTCTCTTTTAATTAAACAAGACAAAAAACTTAGGCTTGGATGGATATGGGTCTCCCAAAGCTCTCTTTAAGGATAAAAGAACAAGTAAAATAACAACAAAAAAGTTGGCTTAGAGCCCCCATTAGAGAATAACCATCACCTATACTGGAGATCTATGTGTCCCGTTCTGAAAAATCTAACCCAAAGTCAACTATCAACTGTGCAGCTCCACCAGGCTCATCCTATCTATATCTTGAAGTCAACAGAAAAGAAATGGAATGCCTTAACAAAGACCAAACTTCCTTCTGTAGTCACCGACCTGTTGGATACAGAACATTTAAAACATCATCTTCCATGTAAGAATACTGTTTTTCTTCCTCATTTATTGATTCATTCTGCTAATATTTACTGTCCACCTATAATGTCTTAGATATTGTCTAGGTTCTGGCATTACTTTAGTTAAAAGTCAGACAAAAATCCTGCCCTCATTCTAATTCTATTGCTGGGGTGACAGCAATAAAATATAAAATACATGGTATTATACCAGATAATGATAGATGCTATGAAGAAAATGACCAAAATAAAATTACCTTCCTTGGTCTTACAGTTAATGGCATTTGATGACTTTGTTCTGCCAGGATTGTTTTTAGTCTTCTGAAATTCATCTTCTACTGGGTCTTCAGAGGTATTTTGGTGAGTTAAGAAAGACAGCAGCTGGCAGTCATTACACTGAAATCCCCTGTTCATCCTCTTTCTGTAGGTGGTGCTGTCCTTTTCCCACTGTTATTGGGTATCTTGTTCAGTCTCTTTTCTTTGGTTCTCTTTGAATATCTCATTTCTCTTCTCTTATTTGCTGCAGACAGGATTTTTTTTTTTCTCAGTCCCTATGATAGCTGGATGTCAAATAGTCTCAGGCTTTTATTTGTTATGACATCAATCACCTAGAGAGAGAGAGATGTTGGTGGTGGTTTCATGAAAAGAAAACCTGATTTGTGGTATTTCTAGATTTCCATGCGTAAATACTTCATTATGGCAATTTCAAGCTACCAAAATGATCTCACTGAACATGGAGTTCGAAAAAGTTCAGATCTTAATTATACAATTTTTAAGTATGCATGTCTACACACATGTCTCAAGTGTACTTTGAAGTGTCTATTATCCTTCAATTGAGATATGGAATATTTGCATTTCTTAGAAAGTTCCTTTGTGCCCTTTGCATTCAGTACCCCATTCCCCAACCAAGACAGCCAGTGATCTGATTTCCATCACCATAGGTTAGTTTTTCCTGTTACTGAACTTTATCTAAGCACAGTCACAGATTATGTGCTCTTTTGCATCTGATTTTTTTGGCTGAGTATAAAGTTTTAGATTCATACATGTTGTTGCATATGTCAGTTTGGTTTGGTTTGGTTTGAGTAGTACTTAATTATGTGACTATGCCACGTGCTGAGTATTCATTCTATTGGTGGACATTTGGATGGTTTCTAGTTTGTGGTGATTATAAATGAAGCTGATATGAATATTTTTGGATATGTATTTTTGTAGACATATGTTTTTATTTCTCTTGGATAACTATTGAAAAGAATGAATTACTGGAACATGAGGTAGATACATAACAACAGCTGCAAACTGTTTTCCAAAGTTTTTGTATAATTTGACATCCCATGAGGGATGTATGCTATTTGCTCCAAATCCTTAACAACTCTGGTGTTGGTATTGACAGTCTTGAATTTTAGCCACTCTAGTGTAAAGTAGTATCTCACTGCGGTTTTGTTTGCATTTCTCTTCAACCAATGATGCCAAATACCTCTTCTTGTCCCCACTGGCCTTGCATATGTATCTTTTTTTGTAAAGTGTTTTTACAAATAAGCTGTTTATTTCTTTTCTTTAGGTTAATCTGTTAATCTGTTTTCTTATTGAATTGTCTATTATTATTGAGCTGTAAGATTGTCAAATGTACATATTGTTAATATGTTCTCCATATACGCCACTTTTCTATTTTCCAAATGCTCATATTTTGTTAACAGTTTTTGATATTGATGAAACCCAATCCATCAATTTCGGATACCTTTGGTCACCTGTTTAAAGAGATATTTGCCTACTTCACAGTCATCAAGTTTTTATGTTTTCTTCTAGAAGCTGTAACTTTATGTTTAGTTTTCTGATTCATCCCAAATATATTTTTGGTTTTGGTGTTTAGTAGATGTCAGAATTACTTTCCATTTATATATCCTGGTGTTCCAGCATCATTTGTTTAAAAGATTTCTTTCTTAGTGGTGTATCTTGGAAATGAGGAAAATTGTTTGACTATATGTATGTGAGTGTATCTGGATTTTCTGTTAACATTCCATTGATCTGTTTGTCCATTTTTAAATTAGTACAAGACTATTTTGATAAATGTTTTACATTGAATCTTGATATATGATAATGTGAGTTTTCCAACTTTGTTTACTTTGACGTGTGTTGGCTGTCTTAATGTCTTTGTGTTTCCATGTTAATTTGTAGAATCTGTTGGTCTATTTCTATAAAATATGTTTCATAAGTTTGATTTGGAAAGCATTGAATCTTTAAATCAATTTTGGGAGAATTGATATTTTAATAATCAAGTCTTCTAATCAATGAACAGGACAAGTCTTTCCATTTGCTTATTTAGTTACATCATAGTTTTTGAAGATTTTATTTATTTATTTAGAAAGAATGCAAAGTGGGGGCAGGGCAGAAGGAAAGAGAAAATTCCAAGCAGACTCTGTGCTGAGCATAGAGCCCAACATGGGGCTCAATCTCATGACCTTGAGATCATGACTTGAGCTGAAATTAAGAGCTGGGCGCTTAACCAACTGAGTCACCCAGGTGCCCCTAGTTCTGTAGTTTTTAGATAAAGGTCCCATTATCTCTAAATGGTTCAAATTTTTTATTAATATTAGAAATGCCATTTAAAATTTTATTTTCAATTGTTTACTGATAATATGTAAAAGTATATTTGAAAAAAATATGAACTTTAGATACTGCACTCTTGCTAAACTTACTAGTCTTGATATTTGTTCTATAGTCTCCTTAGGATGTTCCATGTAGATGATGTTATCTGTGAATAGAGACTATTTTAATTCTTTCTTTCAAATTTGCTTATCTTTCATTTCTTTATCTTTATTTACCTTGTTAGTACTTCCAGTACAATGTTGATTAGAAGCGGCAAGGGCAGAAATTTTTTACTTGTTCTGATTTTAGGGGGAAGCAATCAAATTCTCACCATTAAATTTAATGTTAGCTGTAGACATCTATTCCAATGATCATGTTTTTCTTCTTTATCCTGTTAAAAAAGTGAAAAAAAAATGATTTTTGAACGTTACTCCAACCATACATACCTGGAATAAACTTCATTTCATATAGCATTAGATCTCATTTGTACATTACTGGATATGATATTTTGGTATTTTTATGATTTTTACATCTATTTTCAAGAGTGAGGTCACCCTAAAATTGCTTTTCTGATTATTTATTTTTCAGTTTTTGGTATCCGAATTAGGACTAACTCATAAAAGCAGACATAGAATATACTCTGTCCATTATTTTTTAAGAATTAGTGAAAATCTGCTGTTTTTTAATTCTTTAAATGTTGGGAAGAATTCACCTGTGAAAATGTCTGAGCTTAGTTTTTTCATTATGGGAGGGATATGATTACAAATTAAATTTAAAAAGATATAGAACATTAACATTTTTCATTTCTTCTTATGTCAGTTTTGCTAAGTTCTATTTTTCAAAGAATTATCCATTTCATCTAAATTGTTAAATTTATTATAAAGTTTATAAAACTGTCTTATCCTTTTAATGTTTTTATTTTCCTTTTCATGTATTTTTTCCTTTTAGACTGTAGTAGTGATCTGTCTCATTCTTTAGTTTGTGAATGCATGTTTTCTTTTTGTTTTGTTTGATCACTATTATTTATCTATTAATCTTTTCAAAGAAACAATTTTACTTTTGTTCATTTAGCTCTTTGCTTTTTGTATTTTATTGATCACTGATCTGTATTTTATTTTCTCCTTCCTCCTACTTTGGTTTGATTTGCTTTCCTTTTTAAAACATATTAACGTGGAAAATTAGATCATTTAAGTTTCTTTTTTCTAACGTAAAAATTTAAATTATAATAAAATTTCCTCTAAGTCTTGTTTTAACTATCACACTATGAAATATTTTCTAATTTTCTTTGTGGTTTCTTTTTTTAACTCATTGTTTATTTAGAAATATGCTGCTTAATTTCCAAATACTTGAGAATTTTATTTTTTGTTGTTTTATAATTACTTCCATAAAATTAGAGGTTCAGAGAATATAACTGTAAGGACTCAGTTCTTTTGAATTTACAGAGACTTGTTTATAATCCAGGATATGGTCTATTTTGGTGAATGTTCAGTGTGCACTGAAGCTGATATGTGTTTGGCTGTTATAAGGGTATCGTTATGTAAATGTCTATTCAAATTGATAGTACTGTTCAAATCTTCTCATCCTTACCGCACTTTTTTCTAGTTTTTCTACCAATTACTAAGAGAGAATTGCTAAAACGTCTTATGATTAAAGATTTGTCTATTTATCCATTCAGTTCTGTCAGGTTTTGCTTCATTTATTTTGAAACCCTGTTTATGGTGCATATATATTTGTCATTTTTATGTCTTCCTGAATAATTGATCCCTTTAGCATTATGAAGTTTTGTTTGCTATCTCTCGGAAAGTCTATTTTGATATTATCATAGTGTCTCTAGATTTCTTATGCTTTATGTCTGCATGGCATAACTTTTTCCATCCCTTTATATATTCAACTATCTGTGTCTTTATACTTAAAGTAAGCTTCTTACAGTCAGCATATCATTAGGTATCACTCTATTATATAATCTTATAAGCTAGCTTTTCATTGGAGTAGTTGGACAACTTAAATTTACAATAATTTTTGATATGTTTGTGTTTATATTGACCATTAGACAATTGCTTTTGCTTCCTACTTCTGTTATTTCTCCCTCCTTTTCTGGATTAATTGAATATTTTTCTTTTTTAGTATTCCATTTTGATCTGCTTTTTATTTTCAACCCATGACTGTGTGTGTGTATGTGTGTGATTAATCTTGGTTAATATATAATATGCAAGTTTATCACATTCTACTTAAAATTTGTATCATAATACTTCTTGTAAAATTTAAGAACCTTACAGCAGTGTAATTCCATTAACCACCTATCCTTTGTGTTACTATTTTCCTATTATCTTATTTGTTATAAATTCCAAAATGTGTTATTTTTTATTTAAATAGTTATGTTTTAATTATAATTATTAATTAGTTTACTTTTCTATAGATTCACATTTTTATCTAGATTTTATTTTATTTCAGCCTGAAAACTAACCATGGATCTTTATCCAATGTTGGTCTGTTAGCAATGACTTTCTCAACTGTCACTTGTTAATAAATACATAAGCATAAAAATATGAAAGGAACTAATTATATAGGCTTATACATAATGAATGTTTCCCTTGAACAGATTTACACTGACTGCTTCAAAATTCTTTTCTGCGGTCTCTTTTTATTGATTGCTTTCTTTCTTGATTTTGGGTTTCTTTTCTCTGCTTCTTCACATGTGCAGTAATTAATATTAAATGGCCACTGCTAATGGTATATTGTAGGTTGTCTGAAATATGTTACCCTCCTTTAAAAGTTTCTGGATTTTGTTCTGAAAAGAAATGAACATCCTGAGAGCTTTTTTTTATCCTGGCAGGCTGGTTTTACTCTTTATGAGAATGAGCGTATTTCACTTTGTCTTTAGTACAAATGTATCCCATACTCTAGGACCTGATCCCTGCTTCTAAGTTCCTACCTTCTGAGGTTTTGATTGAATGCACAACATCCTCAAAAGCAGTCTCTTTATTCTTGCAGAGCTGGGATTCCAGTATCATCCAGCATGGTGAGACTTCTGATATCTTTTTTCAGTTCCCATCTCTGAAAGAGTTTTACTTGGCTAGTGTTTGTAGAGTTTTGACTTACACATTTGCAACCCAGACATTGGCAAATGACAGGTAGCTAACCCCTGTGAAGTTTTTCATGCTCCCCTCCCCCATCAGTCCCTTCTTCACTGTTTGGCTCACAAATTCCAGCAGGTTTAATGTTTCTTCCTTAGTTCAACAAGACTGTGATTCTTCTTGCGTTTCACCTCCCTTCTATGGTAGAGAAGATATTTCCGGTGAGAAAAATAGGATAGATGTTTGTTTTTTTTCTCTTCTGAGGGGTTATCATTCGGTTCTGTTTGGTGTACGGTGCCTGAAAAGAGGTGTGTCATATTTTGTGTTCATTTTTACAGTTGGGAGTAAATATGCAATATAAATTATTTCATCATAGCAGAATTGGAACTCAGTGTTTTTTGTAGATTCATATTCGCCGCCTTGGCTTCAGGCTTAATACAAACTTTTCAGTAAATAGACATGTTGTTTTGCTCTTTTAAAAAACATTTCCCACACAGTTGATACTTACTAAGCCACTGTTAGTTGTTTATTAATAAGTTTAAAATGTGAAATGCATATTTGGAAGGAAGCCCAGCATATTAGATAAAAACCAACCTACATTTTTTGTTCCTTGACCACGAGACTTTCTCACAGCCCCTCAAAACAGAATTATTTACTACTAGGAAACTTTTTTTTTGTTTTTCTTGACAATTTCTAACATTCTGTCCTCAGGGACAGACAAAGCTATTCACTTGACATATCTAATGATTACTGGAATGTACATTATGTCAAGGTAAGTGGATTTGAGTGTGAGTTGAGGAAGAGAAGAAAGATGTGAACATTTATTATTGACTTTTGCATTTTAAAAATTTAGTCCTATAACAGTCTTAAGAGTTATATAGTATTGTCTCTCTTTTGCAAAGGAAGTCATAGTAAATAATTTTCCCAGGGGACAGGCCCTGAACTGTTAGTATCTTCCTTCCCAAATCCCTCAACTGGATTTATTAAACTTCATTTGAACTTTAGTAGTGTTGTTAAAATCTGAATAACACTACCAGCCTCACAAGGTGTTCTAGAGCATTAAAATGGCAGTGAATACAAAGTCTCAGACATTATTTGGTTTGTTTCTTTTTCTCTAGGAAATATTTTTGAGGACTGTTTATGCATGGTAGTAGTGGATTTTGAATCAGTACATCATCAGTGCTTCTTACGCTTTTCAGAGCACCTTGCTATTTTTCCAAATGATTCTTAAGGCTAGGCATAGGATGAATTTATTGACTATACATCTCTGAGGCATTCAAAATATTCTCTGGTAGTCACTCCACTGAGTTACAGGTTTTTCAGGCTCATTGGATAAAATCTCTACCAATTCCAAACATTATTTTTTTTATTGTTATGTTAATCACCATACATTACATCATTAGTTTTTGATGTAGTGTTCCATGATTCATTGTTCGCGTATAACACACAGTGCTCCATTCAATACATGCCCTCTTTAATACCCATCACCAGGCTAACCCATCCCTCCATCCCCCTCCCCTCTAGAACCCTCAGTTTGTTTTTCAGAGTCCATAGTCTCTCGTGGTTCATCTCCCCCTCCATTTCCCCCCCTTCATTTTTCCCTTCCTACTATCTTCTTTTTTTAACATATAATGTATAATTTGTTTCAGAGGTACAGGTCTGTGATTCATCAGTCTTACACAATTCACAACGCTCACCATAGCATATACCCTCCCCAATGTCTATCACCCAGCCACCCATCCCTCCCACCCCCCAAACACCATTATTAATAGACACTTTAAAGACACTATCCTCTTTCTTACTTGTTGAGTCTGATGTCATTATAGAAAAAGAATCAGCTTCTAAGTTGAGCAGATTCTGAATCTGTGACCTCTTTTTCATCTTTTATCTATGCCCCTAACAAGAGGGAACGAAATTAAATGGAGGACTCATAATAGGGTCAACATCATCTTATACATATCTCTTTGTGGAACCTATAACAACTATTGTTTGGGTTCACTACCTCTGATGGCTTTAAGGAAAGCATATAAGGAATGTAGTAAGGATCTATTTGATATTGCTGTGGAGTGTGATAATATTTACACTTTAAAGAATGTCTCACATTACAACTGACTATTTTCCAGAACTTCAGAGCCTTTTCATCATTCTAATACTAGAGCCCCATTTGTTGAATGAATGAATAAATAAATTTCTTCTCATTGTTCAAAAGTGTGATCCATTCTAATTGAAGTGAGGCCATTTGCTTTACCAGGTCGAATTCATACAGATCTGAGTTTTAAAAGCTGGCTCTGCTACTTCTGTGATCATAATTACATAATCGTAATTCCCAGAAATTATATGAAATATATAGAGAAAAAAATTAGCAAGCAAATCTAGTTAACGTGAAATTATAGATAACAGTATTTTGGTGTAAAAAAGTCACATTTTCATCCAAGAAAACAGTATTAACAAATAAGGAACATTTTAACATACATTTAAAACTTCATGTTTAAGAAAATGGTCTAATAGATTCACATATGAGTATATTTTAGTGAAAGATTAAAAAATTTCCAGATTTTCAACAGTGTTATTTTAGAAAATCAACAGATAGGGAGAAAATTTATAAAAGAGGAAGGTAGCCAAATTAGGAATAAATTAGAAAGAACACTATAATTGTGAGTTTGGAAGCATGTGTTCTGTACCTGGACTATGCCATTAACTAGTTGTGTTCTTTATGAAAATAATTGTCTTTTGTAATCTCAAATAATTACAAATGTCCACATTCCTTTTACTTCTAAAAACTCTGATTCAGCATTTTTAGTGTGCTTGTTAGCTACTTTAGGATTACACAACTAGCCAAATGGTTTCTAGGTTATAATGAATTAAGTTTTCTTATGATATTCCTTCTTATTCAGCTTCTTACTTTCTATACAGTGACTCTTTTACACTTACCCACACATCATTTCTTAAACCTCTAAAAAAGGGGACCCATGTGAAAATCCACCTTGTTAGCATACCAAGACAATCCTTAAATAACATACATAGGTCTTGAGTTAGATTTCTTGGATATCTCTTTGTAAAACTGAACCTAGAATTTTGCTCTTCATGATTTATCAAAAATGTAGGTCATTCCATAGCTAAGTCTTGCCTCTAAAGCATCAGTGCCTTTTGCTATCCACTTCTTGGGATTCATTTATTAAGAGACTGAGATGTGAACATCTGTCCATGTTCCAACTGAACAAATCATTGCAAGTAACCTTTCTAACCCAAAGTTCAATGACAGAGACAGACCATTATTTATATCTGAGGGTTTTTGTTTTGTTTTTGCAACAAAAGCCATTCTCTTACTGTACTCTCAACAACTGCTTGTATTGCATTAATCAGACCTTAATTAACAAGGAAGAAAGGTGATAATTTACATTTATTTCAAATTGACACATTGTACTTTATTTAGCAAATGAGACCTGTCAGGCACTGCCAGTGACGCTTAGATTGAAGACAGAGTGTCGAAAATATGTCTTCCACCTGCCTGTGCCTTTGTAGGAGGGAGCTTTCAGTGTGTTTACACAGGGATCATTAGATGTACCTCATGCTAAGCTTTCATGAATCTTTGAATAAGAAATGCTCAAAGGTCATCAGGTATGAAATATTTTATAATGACACGCTGCCATAAGGCATGAGAAACTGTGATTTATCCTCCAAACTAAACTCAGAGGATAAAGGAAAGAGAAACACACAGACCTCCAAGCCATTGTAGATCTATCTGAAACAGAAGAGTGGAGGGTTGAAACTGTGAGGCTGGAGGTTAGGGAAAGTGTATTAACTGAGGGTCATTGTGCAATTCAAAGATGAGTTGGGGTCTTAAATAAACAGATGAGCACTCTAATTTATCATCAGCTTTTGAGAAAGAACAATAAGTTGCTATGAAATGTTAGTAAGAGAAGAGAATTTAGGAATCAAAAACACCAATCTGTGAATTCTCTGAGATGTACCTGGAAAATTAGATAATCGGTTTGCCCATTCTTGCCTTTTATTGTGTATATAAGTAAAGGTTGAGTTTGAAATTTAAGAAGATTGAAAGAAGTGAGACTTACAGGTAAATTAAAGCGGATCCGTGTTTTTCTCCTGCCCTTTTAATCTAAGCATATTTTCATTGTTTTTATTACATATTTGACCCACAGTTTAAGCCAGGCAATAAGATCCTACAACGTTTTCTCTTACATATTTGATAGGCTTGGACCCATGGGCACCCCCTAGAGGATGCTCTGTACAGGCAGGCATCCGAGCCTTTGCTCCTGTTGTCTGCTTTGTTGAGATGACCACTCCATCTATTCTATATGGTAAACCTATTGGCAGCTTTAAAGTGTGGCTCATGTCTCATTCCCCAAACTCACCCGAAAGCTTTTGTTCTTCCCAGTATTTCTGTGCTCCCAGAGCACTGTGAGTTGCACTTATCATGTAGCGTATATACCTCTTCTCTGCCTAGATGTACGTTCTTATTCATCTTTATTTCCCCATTGCTTAGTAGAGTGTCTGGTACAAGGAAAATCTTTCAGTAGTTACCAGTTGAAATAGATTAAATTTTAAATGAACACTCATTTTTCCAGCTAATAAATGCTACTTTGTTATGGTGAAAATTTTATATTTGCTTTTTGAACTGTGTCACTGAACTGATCCAGAGATATGTATATGCACTGTGGAGTGAAATTGTGCTGCTATATATAAAATTTGTTAAATATGCCATATATGTGAATATATATGAAAAACATTAATGCATATAAACAGCATATACAATTTTCAAAGTTTTATCTTCTCCACAATTATACAGTTTTTAAATTTATAGACTCTTTCTCTTCCATTATTTTTTGTCAGTTTACATTTTTGTTAACATAAATTAGAGGAGCTTGAGGTTTACAATCTTTCAGCTCATGATCTGAATGGTAATTTGCCTCCTTATTTCTTAATATGTAAACTTAAGCAAGTTACTTGATCTCTTTTGGTAAAGTTTTTAAAGTTTTATTTTCTTTATCTAAAGATAAAGAAATTAAAGATAGAACAGATAAAATGCACAGAGTCCCAAACATATCTTAATTGTTTGATTAATGTTTACTATCCTTTCATCACCCTTATGATCATATTGTAGAAAGTACATAAACTTACAGGTCCAGGGGCTGAAATTCACATCAATTAATGACATTGAACTGGTCTCTAAACCATTGTGAAACTCCGTTACCTCATTTAAAAACATTGTTTCATTGAAATAATGCCATTCCTCGAAAGAGAGAGAGAGAGCTCTTTGGAGAAAAGGGAGATCTCTTGTTTGATGAATGTTGTTAAAGTTATAAAGCCAAATGCAGATGGAAAAGACATTATAAGGCATGATAGACTATGATGCCAAATCTGCATAGTCTCACAACACTGAATTAATGATATGGTTTAAAGTAGAAATTTTTGCTATTACTCAGATCTGTACAATAGGAATATTGATTTTTATTTTCTCAGGTATGCTAAAGAAAACATTTTTTCTGGATCAGAGGTGTAAAGTTTGCTTTATAGGTGAGTCAGGAATTAGGATAACACAGTCCACTTTTTAAACAGATTTCATTATTATGGTAAGTAGTTTTATGATTGTTCAGTAGCAGAGCTGGGGCTAAAACTAGGTTCTTGTCTATTTCCATGATTTTAGCTCTTGTCTCTAAGGTAATAGTTTCCAGATCTCAGGATCTAGCTCCAAATTCTCTTTTCTAATTACTTGCTGACGTATCTCCAGAGAATTTTACACTTGTATTATAAACATATCAAAAATAAAGTTATAGTAAATATTACAGTGCCAATTTCCCACATACTTATCTTGATTTTCCATTCTCCTTGTCACAAAGACTTGATATTTGTTTTATTTCACTATATCTATTTCCAAAATATATAGTGTCTCATTCTGGAGTGTGGATTACAGTCCTCTCTTTTACACCCACCACCTATACCATTGCTGATGATTACAACATACAGTTGCTGCCTCTCGTCCTTTTCTGAAACCATTTTTTTTGGTGTATATTTTATCTATATAAATTTTTCAAAAAAATTATAGGCCATATTGTGGCTTCTCACTACCTAGAGGATTAACTTTAATTTCCTCAGCCTGGTACACAAGACTCTTCCAAAATGGTTTAATGATTTCTATTTTTGAGAATTCAGAAGATACCTCTCACAAAGGATGGAAAATCTGAACAACATATATAAAGTACATATATTTGAGGATACCAAAGATCTGACAATATTTTTAAGATTTCTAGAGCTAAGGTTAGGGAAAAGACAGAAATCTGGAGAGATGAGCCTGGAATTTGTCCTAGTAATGCATTCAGGTTTTGGCAAGAGGTAATGTTCTTTGAGAGTCTGAAAAGCACTTCTGAGAGGCTCATGCGTATATAGGCACAAGGTTGGAATTCGGGCCTGATGCGGTCCTACTAATACTTTTGTGCTTTGAGGTGGGATTTCAGAGAGTTTCACCACAGAAGTCAGTCTCAGTGACAAGCAGACAAGCGCGCAGAGTCTGAAGTCTAGCATTAAATAATTTCTGTGCTTCAAATTCAACTGAGGCAGTCTTAGATTATCAGTGTCCCTAGGAGCCTGGCAAATGCAAATGCAAATCCTCTCTGGAAGAAGATAACATTATTCTGGTTCTCACAGTATTTCAGCAAATGATTTTTCAAACACAATGTCTGAGATAAAACAAAAAATGACAAGGCAGATAAGTAGACAAAACAACCCGAATGATAACGAGCAGAAGCGATGAAGAGGAAGACCTTCAGATAATGGATGTGTTTGATACAGGCTCTGAAATGCTATACTATATTCAAAAAGAGTAAAAAAATCAAGACTAAAATTTTATCAAGTAATAACTATAAAAGGACATTAAAATATGAAATAAACTCAACTTCTAAATATTTTTGGTATGATCAACCAGTAGACATTGGTAGTAAGAGTAAGTGAATTATCCAAAACAAAACTGAAAGTTAAAGATGAAAAACAAAAATAGATAGGACATATAGAGAGTAAAGTTCATATATATGTACATATGTATGTAATTGGAGTCTGAAAAAAGGAGAAATGTGACAGAAGTCAAATTTGCAGAAATGTTTGAACACTTTCTAATACTCTCGAACCCATTACATTATATAAACCCCAAACTTTATGGCCCATGGTCCAAATAACAAATCTCAATGGGCATTAGAAAATATTTTGTACTAAAATATGGTAAAAATACTACAAATCAAAACTTGTATGATGGAGGAAAAGTCATGATGCAGGAAAAGTCATGCTTAGAGGGTCCTTAGTAGACATAAATGTACATATTAAGGGGAAAAGAGATTGAAAAGAATTAGTAAGGATTACTAAATTTCCTTAAGAAATTAGAAAAAGACTAGTAAATTATATCTAAAGAAAATCATATGAAGGATACAAAAACGTAGAAACTAATAGAATAGTATAACAATGGAGAGGATTAGCAAATTAGAATTTTTTTTTTTTAACCAATTAAGGGAATTGGTAAACCCCTGGCAAGATAAATTAAAGGAGAGAAAACACAAATGGCCTAAATATAAAAAGAGAACATTACTACAGATCTGGAGACTAAACAGGTAACAAGAAGATAACTGTGATACTGTGAACAACTTTATGGCCATATATTGGAAAATGTTGAGGAAATGAATAAATTGTTAAAACTAGCATAAAAATAGAAAATCTAAACAATTACTAAGGAATTTTAATATGTCATTACCTTTCCTTATACGCTTATGCAAAGACACAAACTTTCCCATCTCAAATGGGTAAATTTTACTAAAAGATGGAACATATTTCAACTTGCTTTGTGAGATCAGCATAAACTTGATGGTAAAATTAGATAACATCATTAAGTACAGCTAGATCATAAACCCTGAAACAAAAATTCTAAATGAAATTAGAATTCACCACATTAATAAAGGAGACAAATCACACAACCTGCTCAATAGACACAGGAAAAAAGCTTTCAATAAAATTCAATATTCATTCATTAAAATAAAACTATTAGTAAACTAGGAGTAAAAGGAAATTTCTTTAATCTGAGATAGGGTATCTTCAAAGACCTTCAGAAAATAACATGGTAATGAAGGATTATTAAAAGTTTTTCTTTTTAGATCTGATCACATGTTCACTATCTCCCCTCCTAGTTGACATTGTTTGGAAGTCCACACATTGTATTAAGATGCAAAAAAGAAGTAAAATGTAGATATTGGGAAGGAAACTATGAAATTGTAATCATTTGCCTTTAATATGATTATGTACCTAGGAAACCCCACAGAATCTAAACAATTAGAATTAAGAGATGAATTTGGCAACTGTATTTCCAAATAGTAACAGTAAGAATTTGGAAAATGAAATAAAAAGAATACATTTGAATAACATAAGTAATGTGAAATATATTGGAATAAATACAATGAAACCTATGTAAGACTTCTATATAGAAAACTGTAAAAGTAGTATCAAGAGAAAGAAGGTCTAGGGGCGCCTGGGTGGCTCAGATGGTTAAGTGTCTGCCTTCGGCTCAGGTCATGATCCCAGGGTCCTGGGATCGAGTCCCGCATCAGGCTCCCTGCTAGGCGGGGAGCCTGCTTCTCTCCCTCTGCCTCTGCCTCTCTCTCTCTCTCTCTGACTTTCATGAATAAATAAATAAAAAAATTAAAAAAAAAGAGAAAGAAGGTCTAAATAAATGGAGGAAAATGTATATTCATACATTAGAAGATTCAGTATTGAAAAGGTCTAAATTATCCCAATACAAATTGTAAAATCCTGGGTTTTTTTGGGGGGAGGGGGGAGATTGAGATTGATTATAAGATTTACATAGAAATAAAAGGTCCCAAAGTAGCCAAGACACTAGGAGAATAGGTAGGAAGGAATTGCTCTATCAGCTAAGACTTATTATAATATTACTGTAATTAAGACACTGATATTGTCATAAGAATTGGAAAATAGATCAAAAGAAATAGAAGTCCAGAGAAAAACCCATAGTTTTGTGGATATTTAGTTACAAAGCTGGCACTGCTGAACAGTGGGGAAAGGTTAATCTTTTTAATAAATTATGGTAGGGCAATGGCATTTCTATATGAAAATAGTAAAATCTGATACCAAATGCAAAAATCAGGTAGTTTTTAGATTTAGATCGAAATCTTTTAGAAGATAATAGAGGATAATATGCTCATGACCATGGAATAGGGAAAGCCACCATTCTGCACATACAAGTCATTTGCCTGCTATACTTAATTCTTCACTAGATTAACCTATCTTGCCTATCCTGGTGATAATTTGTTGACAGGACAAACTTTTATACAAATAATACCTACCTAATAAGCCACTGGCTGGCTATAGTATTTAGAGTCTGCTTGTAAATAGATGCGAATGGTCAATTATATTTTTTCTCTCAGTTTTTTGAAATAAGAATTATAAGAGTATTTTGCTTAGCAAGTGCTTTGCTCCTAATTATATTCCATTAATTAACTCCATTGAAATTTTCAGAAAGAAAATTTAATCAGGTTCTATTTAAAAGTTGTTTTCCTGCTCATATGCCATATGTAGATGCCTCAGAATTTCTATAGTGCAAATTGGCATAATATTTTAATCCCTTCTGTAAGACTTATATCAAGAATATTTAGTCTTAATCTTAATTACATTTAAATACCCAAATCTATTATTTTACCTCTAACTGTAGCAAATATTTACAAATATGTTTATTAACAATATATATGAAGCTAAAATTAAAATTTTAATTACTTTTTGTTTCCTTAAAATATAAACATTACAAGTACAGCCATCTAAAAAATAGATAATCCAGAAATTTCAACACAAAATGTAAAGAAATAACTGAATTACTAGCCTCAGAATAAACTAGGGGTATTTAATATAAATACCTTATTTTATGCTTCATACACATACAGATAGAAAAAATAATGTAGCCCGAAGTTTCAAAGAACAAAACACATTAAAGAGTGAAGTCTTTCATTGTTTATAATTGACTTATTCCCATTTCTGCCTCCATATTGAAATCTTCAATAAATTCTGTAATTATCTTACATTCAAGGAAGTTACCAGTATGATCTTTACAAATACTTTACCATTTCCTCTCTCACCACTATCACTCATTTCTTAAATTCCAAAAATTATCAAGTTATTATTCTTTTGTAAATGCATTCATTATCTATTATTCAATAAATGATTCTTTATTTACTGTTCCAAAATACTAGCATTTCAGTAGGATTTAAATATTCAGTCTTAACTGACATGAAAATTTCTAGTCATCCCCCACCTATTCCTATTCACTTCTAATGTTCCTTCTGTCAAATCTGGGTAGATCTTATCCTACTTAAATTCCTGTCCCTAAAGTCTTTAATTAGCAAAGTATTGCATGGCATTTGAATGCTGTTGATTAGTTTCTGAGAGAATATCTCCAATAACATTCCCATTGTGCATGAAATCAATCCAATTTTTGATAGATTTTGTTTCTTATTTTACTGAAACCAGTCATTTTTCCATATTAATTTAGTTTTAGAGAGAACAATGCAATTGCCATTCATCTCCTGGTAGAAGCTACTAATTTTTAAAGTGGTTCAAATCTGCTGAAAGCCAACTCACTACTAGGAATTAAAATGGACAGATACACAATGTTAAGGTTGCTAGGGAAGAATTAGATCATTGAGCTATAAAATGAAATGTGTATGCTCCCCAAATCAAAGCCTCTCTCCGCCAAAATGCCGTTCTTTCATTCCTATTGTGACACTGTTATGAAGTCTTAAAAAAACAAGTTGACAGAAGTCACTTTCTCTTGCACTTTTATACCCACAGAGCGTCAGTTTCCTCCTTGTCAGAAGTCATCAGCTTGGTAACATTTTTATCTTTCTCTGCCCTAGGATTATAGAATCAATGGGATTCTCAGGTGGCCATCCTCTTAGCAATCACTGGAGCCCCATTTTTTACATGAAGGCACTGGGGTCACCTGTCTAGTTACTTTAAAAGCAGGGATGGTATTAAGGCTTACTCTTCTAGTTTACTTGAGCTGTTACCAATCAAGTCTGGGTTTCTCTTATGTTGTCTTTTACATGTTTACTTTTCTGGCACATAGGAAAACTGATCGCTGCTTTTGGTACCATAACAGGTACCAAAAGGTACCATGAGGATGTCTGTATTCTCTACCCCCTTTCTCTCACAACTCCTGCTGAGTGGGCATCTGAGAGAGGGAGGCTGCCCTACATTCCAGCTTATTGGATGAGAGACAAGCAACTGACGCACAGTGAATAAATCTTTATCCTATGAGTTAGAAAATGGGAGATGGGGCTTGTAGGCCCTCCTAGAGATCAGCTGAAGCAGAACTGGGGTGAAACCTATACCATTTAAACTCCCCAATTGTTTCTAATGGTCAGAATTGAGAACCACTGATTCTGATCATAGTTTTTTTATACCTATTTTTATAGGCTACTTTCTGTGTGTATATGTGACTTTCTATGTCCACATTATGAACACGTATAAATGTATGGCTACATTCATATTCATTGTTACAAAAACATTGACTTTGGTGCTTACACTGATTTCTATAATTCTATCATTTTTCACTGAATGAATGATCTTGCATGGGCTCCTTTCTACCATATTACTCCATTCAGTATTTAGTTGTGTGTCAACTAGACATTAATTACAAAACACATCTATTTCTCTGCTGCATAAAATATGATTAGAATCCCAAATAGTAAATTAGCCCTTAAAATAATGCATAAGTAAATTATCACATATAACACTTTTCTGATAAAAATATATTGATATAAAATGATAAACACTATTTTGATTAATAGGTTAAATTGAACTTTTAATTCACTTTATATTACATTTATTAAAAATACTGCAGAATTTAATTAATGTTTAACATGGAAAATTGTGTTTGGTAATTGGCTTAATTTTTTTGCTAATTGGTTACATATTAAAACCTCATTTTCATAGAACACTGCTCATTACCAAGAATAATAATTCTAGTCAAGAAAATATTCATCACTTTGTTGGAGGTTTTCTCCCTAACTTAATAAGAAAAAGTAATTTTCATTGAATTATTTCTAGTTAGGGATATTAACTTTAATCAGGCAAACTTCTTACCTTTTTAGCTTACAGTTTATATATCTATATGGTTAAGTGTGTGCGTGTGTACTAACCAAGGGCTGTATTTATTTAAATAGAAATAATTACCATCCATAAATGCCTATTGGTTAATTACTTAATAATTATATTACTGGCTTGAAGTAAAATATTTTTATGCATTGTGTTTTTTATACTATAGATTGGAACCAAATCCTGTGGTGATGAGGAATACATTCCTTGATGTGACAAAATATTAATTCAAACACCAATAATTTATATTTCATACAAGTATTTACCTATTTATAGCCAAGCTTAAAATTGACCTGAAATTTCCTATTGTTAGAGGCCTATTTATCCTAAGGGTACAGTTTTCTGCTTTTATAAGCCTCTGCTTATATACAAATGATGCATTTTCATTGGTTATTATTGTCAATCTCACATTATTTGACTTAAATAATAAGCCTGTAATCTTTTAAAATGTTGTAAGTTTATGTTTTTCAAAGACAAACTATACTTTTACCAAGTTTGAATTTATTTGTGAGGCCTATTCAACTTTGATAAGAAAACATTTATTGAAAATGTATCACATCTTTTAAAACATGGTTAAATACTTTGAGAAATCTAGAAACAACTCTAAAAATAAAAATTTATATTTGTATAGAAAATGTATTTGAAAAAAGATTGGAAATATTTTCCCTTTGGAATTTAAAATTAACTGTTTTGAATTTATTTTGTTAAAGATTTTATTCATTTAAGAGAACAAGAGAGCTCTGGCATGAGTGGGGGAGGAGGGGCAGAGACTCCCCACTGAGCAGGGAGCCCCATGTGGAGGGCTCAGTCCCAGGACCCAGAGATCATGACCTGAGCAGAAGGCAGACATCTAACCAACTAAGCCACCCAGGTGCCCCAACTGTTCTGAATTTAAACTGATATCTAAATTCTTGACTAGAATAGCTATGTCCTTATATTTAATAGAATATATACACATATGCATTTCTTCCCTTTATTAGAAGTGAGTAAAAATAGTAATAGGACTACATCAGACAGATAATATCGGACATATTTTCTTAACTGTCCGTAAAGAAATAGATTTTAGTTCTTCCCAGTCAACGGAAAATAAGCAGCATTATTATGGTGGTCCATAACAATATTAAATATTCAGGCAATATTTTTATGAAACAAATTACTTCATCCTTGTATGATACATCATGTCCAGTAATACCCCTTTTGACAGTTGTATATCCTAGGAGGAAAAAGTAACATAGACTTACATGGGAACAATAATTTTGGTATTTCATCTTTCAGAAGAGTCATAATAAGTACACCTATGCACTTTGAAATAACCACTGGTGGTAGGTACACAATGGAATAAAATATACTCACAGAAGCTAAACGTCACATAACCACATAGAAGTAACCAGAGGTTGTATTCCATTTGCTTTTCTGATTCAGATAGAGTTCTTCCGGCATTTCCATTAAGAATCATGAATAAATTTTTATTAAATTCTGTTTAATTTTCATATGAAACAGAAGAAAAATGAGCATATGGAATCATATTTTAGAATGTTTTTTGGGGGGTGTGAAATATAACACATATACAGAAAAATGCCCCCCAAAGTACATGTTAATGAATTATGACTAAGTGAATAACCAGATAAACTCTAAGTCAAGAAAAAAAAAAACCTCTTTAGTGCCTAGAAGTCTCTTATGCCTCTTCTATTCTGTTTTTCTCTAAAAAGTAATCTCCATCCTGACTTTTGTGAAAATAAGTTACTTGGTTTTCTTCAAAATTTTACCCCTAAAATATGTATTTACAAACACTATTATAGTTTTGTCTTGTTTCAAAGAATATATAAATGGAATCATAAGAATGTTTTATCTGATTTTTTTCACATGGTATTTTTTGTTTCGAGTCACTATAATTCATTATCATTATACTGCTGCATTGTATGAATATGCTATGATGTCTTTAATTTGATGAACAGGTTGTTTCTGTTTTGGAACTATTGCAAATAATGCTGCAAGAACATTTTGGTAATGTTTCTTAGTATACATGTTTTTTTTTCTTGGATATATTTGGAGGAGTAGAATTGGTCAGAAAGTATGCATTTATACAACCTAAGTAGTTGATGCTGAACTAACTTCTTAAACCCACTTAAGGAAAATGACTTTCAGAATGATTGTACTAATTTACACATTCCATCCTTTACCAGAAACATACATACAAACTCCTCCATTCCTGAAATACCCCTGCCTGCCTAAGATGACTAAAACAGACATACATAAACTTTTACTCCATTCCCAAAATGAGGCATTTGATGGTAACTTCCAGAAACTACATCCAAAGTGGATAATCATGGGATGCCTTTTCTGAGTCCACGGCTTCCAAATAAGGTTGATTATTCATCCAGTTATTCCCGAATCCACTAACCACTCAATGAGACCCAGCACAGCATTTTCTAAAGGTGAATTGGATCCTGACTACTTAACTTGGGTGAGATTTGACCTTTGAGCTGCTATTCTATGCTGAAGAGCCTACTTAAAGGAAAAGTGCCAGAAGGCACTTTTGGCATCTCAGACTTGAAGTAGACAATAGGAATGTGGAAGAATATATACATACGCTAGTGATTAAGACACATTTAACCTAATAAGTCAGTGTTTACAATTGAAATTTAATAATTCACTTTTCTGTTGTCACAATGCACATACAGCAAATTAAAGGAAGGTGAATAAAATTCTTGAATAAACATTTAGTTTCTGTAAAAAAAGAAAAAAAAGAAAAGTCTTCAATAGAAAGAGCAGTTTCTGGGCCAGCCTTTTTAATGAGGGCACTCAAATTTCAGTATGAGTCTTTTCTTACTCTTCTGCTTCCCGAGCGCCATTTGGTTTCTTGTCAAATAATCTTCCAGTCCACCTCCTGGATATGTATTGGTTGGTTGGTGAGCTTGGATCCGTGAGGAGGATTATGAAAGCTGCCAAGATTCTGAGGAAGTTAGGGAAAGACAAACTAATATGCTGCCATTCAAAATGTAGCTTTCTAGCTCATTTCTCTGTTTGCAGCCCTGTTTCTAAAATCTGCTCTCAACTGGGCCAGTGATCCTGAGTCTGGAGCCTCTCCAGATCAATTTCTTCTATGGGAGATGGTGGGTCCCTTGGTTTCCTTTGCCCCATAGGCATTTAGATTATTTCTTCTGTTCTTATAAGCCATTTATCACTTCTCCATATGCTTTCTTCCTTTTAACAAGTGGAAATAACTTGTCTTCTGTTTTCTCTTATTTTCTATCCTCAGGTTTATAATAATTTACCATCACTTTGGTAGAGCCTGGGTAGATAGATGAAATAAATTCATGCAGGCATCCAACCATGTTTAATTAGAAATATGACTTGTTAACTGTGATAAGTAGACTGTAACATCTATGAAGAGAGGATGTGTGGCTATCTTATTCACAGTTCCATACTGTCTAACCCAGTGCCAGGCGTGTATTAGTACTCAATAAATATGTATCGAATAAATCAATGAATGACTGCTTTAAAAAGAAATACCTTTGAGATATTTAGATGTCTGTTTAACAGAGTCTGTGTGTTTCCAATCCAAAAGATAGACAGATGCAGACTTAAGGTGGAAAGCATGTCAGACTCTTCTGATCTGGCCAAGTTGTGTGGACAGACAGACAGTTGCTATTTAAAACTTCGGTTCCATGTCTTACTCTTAGTTGAAATAACCAGATTTGGAAGGCTGTTTGCATTTAATTCTTTCCAGGGAATACTACTTTATTTACTTATAGGGTATGTGGATCACATTCCTGTACCAGTGGTAAATATTTTGAAGTGATTCTTTTCTCTTTATCTTGAGAAAGTGGAAAATCAAAGGAGTATTTTTCTTGTTGTGATTTTTAAATGTGTCATGGTGAATTAAGAAATCACCCTCCCATAGGTCCTGGCTCTCTACAATCTGGTTTGCTTTAATTCTTAGTAAATAGCTATTTTTTATTTGAACATACCTGTCAGATAATTCTGTATTCTTGCAGTCTTGAAAAACATACACAGGTTTATCCTGAAATACATTGATAAAAGATGTAGAAAGCAGAAACAGGTCTGAATATTCTTCTAGTCCCTCTCAAAAGATTAGAATTTCTTAGCATCTTTAATCTGGCACTTTTATGAGAACATTGGCATGATGAATGGGCACTTATCAGAAAAAATGTTAGATTATTTTATTCTCCATTTTAAAGAACTTGGGAATTCTAATTTGATTTAGGCCTTTTGACTAATGTCCATATGACCCAACATGACTTAAAAAATCTGCCTTACAGATATGTGGTTATTGGTATACGTTTGATACATCAAAACATTTATAAGGGCAGGCAAATATTCTTCAGAGAAATTGTACCCTTCCTAAGTATTCCCTCTGGGGAAGGTTACCAGTTTGGGAGTTAAAAAAATTAATAAATATTATACATGTTTACAAGCGAAAATACCTCAGGAATAGAAAATTTATTAGCAAGTGTATAATGAATGGGTAGAGTGTTACATAAGCCTATGCTTTCTTTCTGCCTAGAGAATCCCAAAGTTCCCTTCCTCTTACCACCTATGTACTCTAATTTGATATTAAATTCTTGTATAATGGAAACAGAATGAAGTAGTACCAAAGCCATGATGTGTCTACTTCAGTTCTAAAAATTCTACTTAGAACACAGATGTAGGTGACACACTCTATAGATAGTCCAATAGCTTTTTCTGTATTCATAGGGCCAAAATTAATACTGCTACCATCCTGTGACTATGGCCATTCTTAATGACTCTTGCAATGTTTATGGATGAAACTGGTTCTCAATTATCACCCTGGTAATTGAGGCTGCAGTTTTAGCATAAATGAAAACCATGGGAGGCCCAAAACTTCACTGTCGCATCGAACCTCAGAGCCTCCTCACTGTCCTTTCTTTATCGTTTGACCTTCATTTTATTTCAAAATCTTGTTCTGATTTGATCACATTCCTCTGTGACTGGGAAAGATCTCATGATACACATGAATTTACCATCATCTTCTTACTATCCTTTTTTTCCCATTCTGAGCTGTTAGCGCCCACCCCCCCTTTTTTGCTTTCGATGATGGAAGCTTTGTTCACATGCCTCCTACTTACCTTTTCCTTAGAGTATTCCTAATAGAGATGTATCCTGAAGTATGTAGAACCGATATTCTGAATGGTAGATATTGGGGCTACATTTATCTTTAAGTTGTTCTCTGTCTGTAGACTAAGCCCTTCAAAGCAGGAGCTTTGTTTATCCTGATAAATGATGTATTCTCATAGCCTAGGGCAGTGCATAGCACATAGTAGGCATTTGGTACATATTTATTGTGTGAATGAATATAACTGTGATTCCATTAATTTTGAACTTCCAAATAGCAAGGGCTATTTCTTCAGTCCAGCTACTAAGGGGTGTGTCTGAGAATTGCACCAGAATCTGACTCATGTTCCATCATGAAAGGAAATAATTTATTGTGTTCATCATTGCCCTTAGCAGCAATAATCACAAAAGTGTTTGTAAATGCTTAATTGTCTATGGAGATATATGTAGTGGCATATGAAGAGAAGGAGAAGCACAAAATTTAGAGGGTTTGACAGACCCCTCTGATGTAGACTCAGATGTGCTACACCAGATGAAAGGCTGAATTTGGACCATTTTGGAGGCAAAATGAAAAAAAAAATTCTGGTTTTGTGCCTACTTTTCCTAAATAAGATCATTTTATTTAAAATTTTCAGAACAGTATTTGTATGTAGTTATGTGTAATAGTTGCACAACTATTAACAAAATGATAGAAAAAAACAACAACCAACATACACATAGAAACAAAACAACCCACATATTCTTGCTGCAGTTTTTATACATCTCTCTATATAAATAATAACTGTTAGTAAATTAGTAATTAAGAGCCTATTGATAATAAAAGGTAACAGCTTAAGGAAGTTTAAAGTCTTGCTGATTGAGGGGAAAGAAATGTTTCACAAGTTTTTACCATGCATTTGGGTAATTCAAGCATATAAATTCTAAGCAGCAATGTCTTTAATAAAACAAAGAGATTGTTTATTTTATTTTTATTTTTTTAAAAAGATAATTGTAACTGTATTTGACTGATAACTGTAATTGACAATACACGTGCTGACATCATCCTGATTATTTGAATTTGCTAATAATTGTCCTCCACATAATAGTAGCACAAGTTCAACCTTAAGATGCATATGTTGTGCTAATGTTAAGATTAGCTGATTAATATTGATGGCAGCTAAGGCCAGTGGCTAATGTCTGACATCTGTTTGGGAAATCAGTGTTCCAATTCAGGAAGCTGACATTTCTGTCGGGGTTAGAATGAGGGGTTATTGTGTAAGGAATTATGATTAGGGTTTTGTGTATGGTTAAGGTTAGGAATAGGGACATGATCTATTTCATTTCTGTTCATCTCAGTGTATTTTTGGTGTCACGCTGCTTGCTCTGCTCTGTGTTAACAGGGAGGTCTTCCCCTCTGTTCCCTGGTGGCACGTTCACTGTGGCACATGATTTCACATGCTCCTTCTATGTTAATGGACTGATTGATCTCTTTCTCTTCTTCTGTGGTGTCCTTAACTTGTCCTTAAACAATCTTTTCATTGGGGGACAGAGGCATTTTATTTGTTGTTGTTTCATTTTTTTTAAGTCATATGTAGATTCTTACACTGATTTAAAGGCAGGGGTTAATTTTATCCTTTTATAGATACCAGTCTCTATCTTGATCATGAAACCATGTCAAAGGGCATTTTAGTTTTTGGAGGGAAAGGTAAAAATAGACAGATTTATCCCAAAAATGTCTGGAATATTTGTGAATAAAAAGTTTTAAACCAAAAAGAAAATAAATAGCGTAAAATTCTTGAAAGTTTTCAGACATAGAGATTATTTCTTTTATTCTCTTTCTTTAGTGGATTTAAATTGGCTTCAAGTTTTAATTAGGGCACAGAAGAAAAAAGTAGTTTGCCCAGAGCTTATACAAAAGGAGCAATGAAAATTTTACAACCTACTTCTTTTTTTTTAAAAGATATTTTTTTTTTTTTAAATTTTTTTATTCTTATGTTAATCCCCTTACATTACAACATTAGTTTTAGATGAAGTGTTCCATGATTCATTGTTTGTGCACAACACCCAGTGCTCCATGCAGAATGTGCCCTCCTAAATACCCACCACCAGGCTAACCCATCCTCCCACCCCCCTCCCCTCTAGAACCCTGTTTGTTTTTCAGAGTCCATCGTCTCTCATGGTTCGTCTACCCCTCCGATTTCCCCCGCTTCATTCTTCCCCTCCCGCTACCTTCTTCTTCTTCTTCTTTTTTTTTTTTCTTAACATATATTGCATTATTTGTTTCAGAGGTACAGATCTGAGATTCAACAGTCTTGCACAATTCACAGCGCTTACCAGAGCACATACACTCCCCAGTGTCTATCACCCAGTCCCCCCATCCCTCCCACCCCACCCCCCACTCCAACAACCCTCAGTTTGTTTCCTGCGATTAAGAATTCCTCATATCAGTGAGATCATATGATACATGTCTTTCTCTGTTTGACTTATTTCACTCAACATAATACCCTCCAGTTCCATCCACGTCGTTGCAAATGGCAAGATCTCATTCCTTTTGATGGCTGCATAATATTCCATTGTATATATATACCACATCTTCTTTATCCATTCATCTGTCGATGGACATCTTGGCTCTTTCCACAGTTTGGCTATTGTGGACATTGCTGCTATAAACATCGGGGTGCACGTAGCCCTTCGGATCCCTACTTTTGTATCTTTGGGGTAAATACCCAGTAGTGCAATTGCTGGATCATATGGTAGCTCTATTTTCAACTTTTTGAGGAACCTCCATACAGTTTTCCAGAGTGGCTGCACCAGCTTGCATTCCCACCAACAGTGTAGGAGGGTTCCCCTTTCTCCGCATCCCCGCCAACATCTGTCGTTTCCTGACTTGTTCATTTTAGCCATTCTGACTGGTGTGAGGTGATATCTCATTGAGGTTTTGATTTGGATTTCCCTGATGCCGAGCGATATTGAGCACTTTTTCATGTGTCTGTTGGCCATTTGGATGTCTTCTTTGGAAAAATGTCTGTTCATGTCTTCTGCCCATTTCTTAATTGGATTCTTTGTTCTTTGGGTGTTGAGTTTGATGAGTTCTTTATAGATTTTGGATACTAGCCCTTTATCTGATATGTCATTTGCAAATATCTTCTCCCATTCTGTCGGTTGTCTTTTGGTTTTGTTAACTGTTTCCTTTGCTTTGCAAAAGCTTCTTATCTTGATGAAGTCCCAATAGTTCATTTTTGCCCTTGCTTCCCTTGCCTTTGGCGATGTTTCTAGGAAGAAGTTGCTTCGGCTGAGGTCAAAGAGGTTGTTGCCTGTGTTCTCCTTTAGGATTTTGATGGACTCCTGTCTCACATTGAGGTCTTTCAACCATTTGGAGTCTATTTTTGTGTGTGGTGTAAGGAAGTGGTCCAGTTTCATTCTTCTGCATGTGTCTATCCAATTTTCCCAACACCATTTGTTGAAGAGACTGTCTTTGTTCCATTGGACATTCTTTCCTGCTTTGTCGAAGATTAGTTGACCATAGAGTTGAGGGTCCATTTCTGGGCTCTCTATTCTGTTCCATTGATCGATGTGTCTGTTTTTGTGCCAGTACCATGCTGTCTTGATGATATTTTTAATTTATTTATTTGAGAGAATGAGAGAGAGAGAGCACATGAAGGGGGGGAGGGTCAGAGGGAGAAGCAGGCTCCCCGCTGAGCAGGGAGCCCGATGCAGGACTCAATCCAGGGACTCCAGGATCATGACCTAAGCTGAAGGCAGTCGCTTAACCAACTGAGCCACCCAGGTGCCCCTACAACCTACTTCTTATAACAAAAGGGGCAATAGTGAGATAAAGTTGCCACAGAGATTCAGAAAACGGATCAACTGGAAAAGCAAAGAACACTGGGACATTTCAGTATATTGAACAAACGTTCAATTAAATCCACTTTAGTTCCACTTTGTTCTGACTGAAAGATCAAGTAGAAAAATCACCAAAGCCTTGAAAAGTCAGGGAAATTTCTCAACTTTTGAGGGGCTAATATCCATTGCTTGCTTGAGGTTTATAATGAAGTTCCTGAAGCCATGAGCTCACACGATCAAGACATTCTGTTTGGTAAGGCAGAAAAATGGAATTTTACCACACCCTTGGAAGATGTTTTTCAAAAACTTTTTTTTTTAAACAAGATGGTTTTATATTAAAGTTCCAGCTGACACGAAAAAATAATTCTGTAGTGCACATCTCCTGTCTATGGGGGATAAGAAAGCAAAACTAAATCAGAAGAAAAAAAAATTGAAATTAACTGTGAGCATTCCATACTGGTAGGGGCTAGGAAAAATAGTACTTTTTTTGTTAGGATCTGTCCAGATTACTGTTAACTTTTTGACAAGGATTTTTTGTTTGCTTGTTTCAGTAAAATATATCTGTCGAATTTTACCTTGGGCGGGGAGGGCTACTTAAAGCTTTTTGTATCTACGATTCCACATTTATTAAAAATTAACATATAATGTATTACTTGTTTCAGGGGTACAGGTCTGATTCATCAGTCTTACACAATTCACAGCACTCACCATAGCATATACCCTCCCCAATGTCCATCACCCAGCCACCCCATCCCTCCCACCCCCCTCCACTCCAGGAACCCTCCATTTGTTTCCTGAGATTAAGAGTCTCTTATGGTTTGTCTCCCTCTCTGGTTTTGTCTTGTTTCATTTTTCCCTCCCTTCCCCTATGATCCTCTGCCTTGTTTCTCAAATTCCACAGATCAGTGAGATCATATGATAATTGTCTTTCTCTGATTGACTTAGTTCACTTAGCATAATACCCTCTAGTTCTATCCACATCGTTGCAAATGGCAAGATTTCATTTTTTGATGGCTGCATAATATTCCATTGTGTGTGTGTGTGTGTGTATACCACATCTTCTTTAACATTCTAAGATTCCACATTTTTTTTTCAAAGATTTTATCTATTTATTTGAGAGAGAGAGAGCACATGAGAGGGGGGAGGGTCGGGAGGGTCAGAGGGAGAAGCAGACCCCCCGCCGAGCAGGGAGCCCGATGTGGGACTCAATCTAGGGACTCCAGGATCATGATCTGAGCCGAAGGCAGTCGCTTAACCAACTGAGCCACCCAGGCGCCCTAAGATTCCACATTTTTAAAATGGGTATAGTAATAGGGATATTGTGATCATTAATGAAGTAATACACGTAACACATTTAGACACACCTGATGGTAAGTGCACAATAAATATTGTTTATTGTTAGAAATATTAACCTTATCTAATATAACGCCCAGCTAGCTTATACACTCAATAAATTAATGAATGAATGAAGAAAATGTCCACATCATTTTTGGAAGAATAAGATTCAAGGAAATTATTTAGTGTATTCTCTTACCTAATATGGTAGTCCTCTAATTTGTGCTGATGAATTAATATTGTCCTGCACAATAGTTTCCTTAAATTAAGATGAAATTTGAATATACCTAGCTTTTTCTCATTGGTGCTAGCTTTAACCTCTGGAGCTTCAGAGTTGGTCTACATTCCACCATTAATAACACTGTGCCTTGGATTATAGGAATTACCACTGTTTTATACTTCTACTTGGGTAAAACATTCATTTATTCTCAATTGACTTGGTTTCCTTGATAGAATTTTTCAGTCATTTTGATTTGTAAAAGTCTCCTTGTATACACCACGTCCGGAACATTAAAAAGAGACTCCGGAAAGACCTGACTAGTGTTATTAATAATGACTTACTTTATTATCATCCCAGCTATCAAGAATTTATCACTCGCTATGTGCTAGGCACTCTAGGAAAGCTGTAGATGATTTAGTTCTCCTTTTTTTCCCAGAACCCTCATAAGGCAGATTTCATTACTGTAATTTTTTCTATTTAGAAATAGAGGTATAGCCTTTTTATATCACTAGCCTAGGGACTTGGATCTAGTCACTGGGAGAGCTGGATCCAAAACCTTTGTCTTTTCTGACAGGAAAAATTGAGCTTTCACCTCTCCACTTTCCTGCTGTAATTTCTGCCTTTTTCTGGACACCATGATATAAACCTTGGTATGCATGAAGGACATGGCTAAAACCTTAAAAATTCACCAAACATTAAAAAAAAATCTTCCTAAGAAGTAGAATTTGGATGGTTGATTAGGCTTCTCTATACCAAATAGGATTTCAATCCAGAGGGAGGCTTTAGATATATCATTTCATTTAACTCTTAATTATGAAGTGGGTGTTATTGCTATTTAAATTAATACATATCATGTACCTCCCTGGTCATACACATGAATTGCTAATGCAAAGATATTGAATTTGCATACGCCAAGGGTCTTTGCCACCTTTGTGAATACTATTTAAGATTGCATTAGCATTTTTGACAGTTACGGCTTATTGTTATCTCATATTAAGTTGTGCTGACTAAAACATTCATCTCTTTCAGATGAACTATTCAGTGGGCATTCTCAGATCTGGTACCCCAGTGACTAAGGACCTAAAGGCTAGGTTCCTAAGAGAACAATTTATCAGATAATTGCTTTGATGTGAATCTTCCCCTAGTAGAGATTCATATTCAGTCTATACTAATTCACTTCTGGGACCCTAAAGTTACTTGTTCGGCTCTGCTATCAACGAAAAGTAGGACCAAATAGCAACATGATACAAGTATGAAAGCAAAGAAAAGGAAAGGAAGGAAGTTCAGTGGTTTGATATTTTGATAGTTGTAGGTTTCATGCCAATAAAAATCATTATTCGGAGAGCATTAACATAGTTACTGACTCAAGCAATGTGTTCATCATGCAATATTTTATTTTGATATTCTTAATCTTTTAATAATAAGGAATGGATACACTCTTTTTCTGAAAGACAATAACAATATAAAGCAGTTTGGGCATGAAGTTTGATTAAATATATCTAAAATATAGGTCATGAGAATGGGAGCTTATACATCTGTTCTATTTATTGGGAGATGATTATTCCAGATCTTTGAATTAATTTGATAATATAATCATCAAGTCACATGCTTTAAATTTTAAAAAATGAAATAAAATTGAGAGCAAAGTGAAGCATATCATAAAAGAACCAATAGATAAGAGAAGATAATCAATATGCTCAAACAGAAAAGTGTGCTTAGCACACGCAAGTGAGCAGTTTCTGAGGTTGCTGGTGCAAGGGAATTACCTCTTTCAATAAAATGAATCAATTGTAACCAAATTTCTAAATAATCCTTTAATATTTGATTTTTTGATGCATGAAATTAATTTTACTGCAGATTTTTAATATAACAATATGTTACAGACATGGAGGACTTTCCTAATTTAGTATTTGAGACCCTGTGTAAAGAAAAATGCCTTCCTGAATGCCTTCAGTGTTTTCTTGTATTACCCATAACTTATCGACACTCTTTTGAGGAAGCTTTTATTTTGCTTTGCCAAGTCTCAGTAAATAGAATTTAGTTGGATTTGATAAAACTAAGATGCATATGATGAGGTAGGTAATTTAACTGTCAAGCAGACTGTAGGTATTTAGGTTCCATAACACATTTTGTTTTTCTTCCAGGAAAGTATCATTTAAAAAGCATTCATTTCCTTCAAAATAATTCCTCACCTTATCCCCTTTAAAGAATTTCAATACTATTGGTAAAACATATTTTGAAATACTGGTCATAAAGTAGTTTTAAAACATTTCTAGTGAAGTGCTTTAGAGCTTCACCCCGTAGCACTGGGAATATTCATTCCTGTTCAAACAAGAGAACGGAAAACAGAACTGGCTGTAGCAGTTGCCTGCTTCAAAAGATGCAAGTCGAGTGGAAATCAGAAAAAAGGACAGACAGCACAGATGGTTAAAAGTAAGTTAGTGTTTCTGAAATTAGCTTAAATTGTTTTAATAGCTATTTATATTTTAATAGCATCCTTTAATGGTTCATATTTTGAAATTATTTCTATGAATATAGGTGCCAAATTGAGAAAGTATTTGCATATTTATAGAAATATTAATTTCCAGAACTGGATTCTTAAGACTGATATGAATCACCCCAAATGCCAAAATCTAGAAAAACAAAAATTGCCAGTTTTCATTGTCTTTGTTTTCTGATTTTGTAAAAAAAGAAAAATCTATTTAAACATCTAAATTTTCACTAAACCCTATAGAGGTTGGCTGTATTTCTAGGAGAATGTTCTAATCATTCATTTTCATTTATGTGCTGTGTTATGTTACCTGAAAATCTATTAAGGCAGCAGAATACAATGACAGAAAAACAATCCCAGGAACAAATTCTATTGCATCAGGATCCGTTATACATTTTTCTTTCTTTGTCAACTCAGACTGGGCAGTTTTTAGAGATCTGACCTATCTTTCCTTCCTTTGTTGAAGTATTTTTAAATTCTAGTCATTGTGTAGTGAGAATTTGCAGGTGTTTCTCAGAGAACTTTTTCCCCTCTAGCTGGATGTGAAAGGACAATGCAATTAATAACAGATGGCACGGGATGACCACGTCCTTGAGAGAACGCCTTATTGGCACCTCCTGCTAATTGTATCACATATAACACAACTAAAAGCATAATAAATCTGAACTGGGGGACATTTTATGCAAGAGCTCTTCTCCTTTTCCAGACGGTAAATTGCTCAGCTCTTGAAATATCTATAACCTTGTGACACCTAACTTGCATTAGCTTAATTGCCTTTTTTTTTTCCTTCTGCCTCTCTCCCCCCGCTACCCTCTCTTTCCCTCTCCCCACCTCTCTCTCTCTCTCTCTCTCTCTCTCATATTTTTTCCCTCTTGGGTATCAGGGAACTATTGGGCTTATGTTTTTCTACCTAGTTTAGTGCTGTGTCTAAAACAACTATATTTCCTGGCTGGTACAGAATTTGGTCAGAATTTGATCTCCTAGATTTAATGAGAAATTATTCTTTCAGTGGGCTTTGAAACACTTAACATTAATGTTGGGAAAGAAAGTGTATGTCTAACTGCTGATTTAATAAACCTGCAGAAGAGAACTTTAATTAGTTGGAAAAACATGTAAGCTTCACATGGCTATGTGCAAGACTTTCTTCTTTTTTGTACAATGGCAGCAACTCACAATATCCTGTAGCAGTAAAAGGAATTGAGTTTTCACTCACTCCATAACCTGTTTGTTGTTATTAACAGTTTGTAAAGTATAAATTTTATGGTATGTCAGGATGTAACCTCCTAGCAAGCATTTTTTTTCTCTTCCTCTAAGAAAATGCTTTAGTGAGTATCCTGAATTTCACGTTTAGTTCCTACACATCTATTTTCAGTTTTGGAGGTATGCCTATAAACAGACACTCAAAAACAATGAGAGGGTTAAAGCAAATACACAAGAATTGTGGAATATATGTTGAAATTGTGTCTTGGTTGGCTGTTTGGTGTGTGTGTGTGTATGTGTGTGTATGTGTGTGTATGTGTGTGTGTGTGTGTCCTTTCTTTCACTATGTAGATGTCTGTTCCTCTGCGGTGATGCTTCCTCATTGGTGAAAGTAACATTAATGTTTGTGTCAGTTGGATAAACCAACCCTAAAATAATAAGAGAAATTATAGCTCATATAAGAGATGATGTAAGGGAAAGCAACCATATTCTGAGATCTTCCTGATATTAGTACTATCCCTGGATCCACTATAGAGTACTTATACTTTGAAGCAACAACTTTTAGGTCTGTTCTGGACCTAGGACACACTTGAAATTGGGCGTGAAAGAAAATGGAAGATTGTCATGATTCTGACCAGTTTCATTTGGTCTCAGGTGAGATGTGAGGCATTCTAAGTTATCTGTTAGACCTATAATCCCCAATAGCAGGTTTGCAATGGAGTAAATAAATTGACAGTTTTCTTTTATTGATAACTAAGAGAAGTGGATTTAAATCATGGTCTGCATGTAGCTAATGCATGACGTTGGGTAAGTCTCAACACTTCTCTGAGCATCACAGTCTTTCCTGATAAAGTGAGAGATCGGAACTAGAATCAGTAATATTTAAAGAGTGCTTCCTTGAAGATTAGAGGTTCTGCAGACCCCGTCTTATAGATGGTGGGGTGGTGGGTGAGGGGAGAATGTCGTGTTTGTTTCATATAAGATTTCCTTTGAGCAGTTATTGTGCATACATGTCACATGGCCAAAATTATTCAAAACAATTAGACTACATAATTGCTAAGGTTTTCCATTTGGTGAGAAATTCTAAGATATATGTATTAGCATGCCTATTTAATATGAACTAATTCAAATGTACTGAATGAATGAAACGTGGCATTTAGAAACAATTACTCTGCTCTTTCTTGTTCTGCAGTTGATTTGAATAATAGACCATACAGGATTGAAAATCAATAAACTCCTTTGCATTAAATGTGTGTGTATGTGTGCATGCATACATATGCATGTTTAAGATGTATGTCACTTTGTGTCTCTATATTTTGAAGAAGCACTCATTTCTGTAGAGATTCTGAAGAATAATGGGTCTTATGTTTTCCTTTGATTTCATGTTTGTCATCTTCATCCCTGGGTATTTATAGTCCATAGTCCTCAGGTCAGTGCCGATGGATAGTTGCTCAGTGGAAACATAAAGATAGTTTTCTCACACTTAGAAAAAAGAATAAAACCATAGTATTAATTATAGTGACATTTGGTCTTTGTTTCATCTGTGTCCCTGTTCATATCAGACATTTTTTAAGAACAAATCCTTATTTCTGGGTCAGTAGTCAAGTAAAGATGTTTCCTATCTACAGTAGAAACAGAGGCTAATGATATAGGAAAGATACTCATTACCATATATCTCTGCACACTAACTCATCCCATTCCTGACTTTCTCACTTTTGGTTGCTGTGAGGACTGGAACAATTATGCAATGAAAGTGTTAAAAAAATATAAAGCCTGGATTGAATACAATAGTCGGCTTGTGGGTGAGAACCTTGGCTTTCTTCTCTAAGCCTGATCACTTAACAAGTTTCTTAAGGTAGAGTTGATGCTCCGTAAATCATTGATGAATGTAAATACATGAACAAATAATAATACTGTGTTATTTGGGCCAATGCATAAGATAAGGTGAATGCTACGTAGAGATAAATTTCTATTATCTGAATTGTTTATAGCATAATACACTGAATAAGTGTGCATAGGCATATGCTGTTTATTATCATATGTGATTGCAATAACTAAAAATAAAAAAGATGACTCTTAAAAAGGGGGATGTTTCCTATATACAAATATCAAATATTGTCATTTACCGGGGCTAGGGTGGAGAGAGTGTCAAAGAAAAAAGTCAGAAATCGAATGTGCCTTTCTTTGGTTATAATAACCTTTCTCCTCTGCAACTCATTATGGGTTTTGCCCCTCATTTTGAACCTAAATTTATCTCTGGTCCACACAACCAGGTGATATCTCACCTATATTATTGTAAATTATTTACATCACAAATTCTGGGTCATGAAGCAGAGGTGATGGAATATTTTTACATAAAAATGTTGGGATCATGTTTTATTTTAAGCTTCTTACACTGATCATTTTATTTGCAGTGTAAGTATGTCCTACATTAGCTTCTGGATTTGGGTGTTAGTGCAGTGAATGATATCAGTTAAATAGGAGGCATTCTATGCCTTCTGATTAATGTTATACCTCAGATATTTGGGTAATTATATATTTGGGTATATTCAGGATGAAGTGTTATACTTTTCTATTATTGTATGACTTTGGATAAGTCCTTTGAAATTGCTCAGATCCTTGTTTTCTTCAAAATAACTGTGATAAGACCAGGTACAAATTTATTATTTAGAGGAGTTGAAGGGCATCATCATGTTTGGTACTAGGATTGATAAGCATTAACTATTAAAAAGTAGGTAGTGGAAAAATACTGGCTTTGCAATCTATCTGACCTAGATTAAATTTTTGACTTTTCCAGTTACTATATGATATTGAAACAGTTTCTCATACTCTAGGTTGCTTATCTATAAGATAGCATAAAAACCTTGCATTGGATTGTGTAGAGGATTAGAGGTAATAAAAACAGAATGCCTACTACACTATTTCTTTATCCTGTTCATTCAAGATGTGGTCCTTTTATTACTGTTGTATTTCTTGATATTAGCATAAGTGAAAATACTGGTTTAGGTTAGTGGTTCTCAACCAGAGGAGGTTTGAGAGGTGTTTTTGTTTTTGCCATACCATTCCCCTTAGAGATGTTTGTTAGTATCTGGAGACATTATTGGTTGTCACAAAAATTTTGGTTGAGTGAAGGGGGCTACTGAAACTTAACATGCAGAGTCTAGAGATGCTGCTAAATACCCTACAATGCATAGGACAGTCTCCCCCAGCAGAGAAGTATTTGGCCCAGAGTTTCAGTAGTGCTTAAATTGAGAAACCCTGATTTCAATTATTTTGAGTCAAGCGGCTGTCTTGAAAAATGAGTTGTAATTTAAACTAACTGCTTCAGATTCCAAGAATTTAACCTAGGAAGTATCTACACCAAATGACCTCATTTCTGTTATGTTTACCTTGGTTAGGCTGAAGGAAATGGCTTCTGCCCTTAATACCACATAGTAGATATATCTCACAATCTCATAATTTCCGGTTATTTAAGACATATAGTGTCTGAATTATAATTGTCTCCTGATCTCTTTGGCCAAGTAGTTAAGAATTGAAGCTCCCATTGACCTGAATTAGTTATTCTGTGGTCTGTGTTTTGCACCACCTTTCGACGTAGCTATTTTCAGGAAATGAGAGGGATTATGGAGAATCAATGCTGCAGTGGATGGCTAAAAGCATAATTACTTCAGCACAACTTTCTTTACTAACGTTAGTTTTAAGTGCGTATTATTTATTGTTTAAGCTCATGTATTTTATTCATATTAATTCAATTTGGAATGTAGTCACTGGTATTATAAATGAATGATTTAAGTTGGAACACAGATGAGACAAAGACCTAATGCCTTTCCTAATTTACAGTAGGATTTTTTTTCTTTTAAAACTAATAATAACTATCTTCATGTTGTTATTGAATATTCATATACTTTAGAAGTGCCTTGAAGATTACAGACTTTAAATACAGGAGAATAGAGATAACATATATGAAAAAATCAAAGAAAAGCAGAAGAATCTGTGACATTTTATTTACCTTTATTAAAAAATCAACACTGTTTAAAATATTTGTATATCCACATGGCTTTTTAATCCTCATAAGAAAAAAAATAACATTCTGCAATTGAAATGTGTCTGCTATTGGTGTGGTGGGATATGTAGCAACAAGGAGAGCTAAAGTCCTGGTTCTCTGCAAGTTTATACTCTTTTATTCCTTCTCCTTACAAGTGGACTCAGGCAGACATTTCTTGATTCGTCTTTTTAATTTTTTTGTAAGTAGGCAGCAGTATTTATAGAAACAAAGAGTGGCACAAACTTCTTTCAGCCAGAAGTTTTCCCCCCTAAACTTTCAGTGCCTTTATTCTGTACAATCTCCCTTCTTTTTTACCTATCTCATTTCATTATGTTTTGGACTCTTGTCTGCCATGTGGAGTATAAATAATAAGCCCTAAAAAAAGACTCAATAGTTGTATCAAATAGGTAAACTTGTTGAAGGAATCATGAGGGATAAGCAATGTTATATTGACAAGCTGCACTAGAGGGCAAGAGAGAGAAGAATTCTAGTTTCAGTTGCATTACTACAGAAAATACAGAAGGTAAGCTTGTACATTCATCCTAGGGAGGTTAGTCAATGGAATTTGTTTAAAAGTCTCTTCAGATATCTAGCACTTACTTGGGAATAAAAATGACTTCATAAAGTAGGTAAAAAAAAATGTTTTCCTATCTATTCCAGAAAAGAATTCATTGGTTTGTATGAAGAAATCTTAAAAACAAAACAAAACAAAACAAAAAAACACTGGGGGAAAAAAACAATTCCTCTTTTCTGGAACAAATGCACAAGGAAAATCTTGTGCAGCTTTAATAGGGAAAAGAATCTTGCAAAAATCTTTAAGTTAGAAAATTCCTTGACCTTTCCTTTCCTCAATCTAACGGGCAGTTGGGTGTGTCTCTTTTCTCCTGATGAGATTTTATTGGAAAATCAATGCAGTGACTATGTCTTTGAACAAAGTACTGTCATGTGCTGGGAATCATATCTCTTATTATAACAAATGTGAATTCAAGGGCGCCTGGGTGGCTCAGTCATTAAGCGTCTGCCTTCAGCTCAGGTCATGATCCCAGGGTCCTGGGATCGAGCTCCACATCGGGCTCCCTGCTCAGCGGGAAGCCTGCTTCTCCCTCTCCCACTCCCCCTGCTTGTGTTCCTGCTCTCGCTATCTCTCTCTCTGTCAAATAAATAAATAAATAAATCTTAAAAAAAAATATGAATTCAAATGGATAGCAAGGAGACATCCCAGTGGAAATTGTAACCCTTGGTTATTTATCTGTTACCCAACTTTACCGAACCAGGAAGGAGGAGGAAATGAACTACCACCTGCTAGATCTGCTTGTTTGAAACTACACTTGTCCCTCATGTGGCTAGAAATCAACAGAAAGCCCTCTTCCTTAAAATGGCATGAACTGAAACCCAATCTCTGCTCTTCCCAGTAGTTTCTGTGTCACAAGGGCTTGCTGTAAAGTATTCTTGTGTTTGTGACCCGAGTTGGGAACCGAGTTTTGAACAATCTCTAATGGGTTAAATAAATTGGAATGTGTTATACACTCTAAAATCCAAACATATTGGATACCCTGAATTGACTCATATAAGTAAAACCTATTGCAATTATAAACGATTAATTTCAATGAAGAATGTGTACAAATAAAGAATATTACATTGGAATTTAGGGTATATCAAGATTTTATCAATGGGTTCTTATCAAAGAATTTGGAATGCCTTAGGAATAATCCTTTAGGAATATCATCATTATCATTCCTTAGGAATGTTCCAAAGGGAATGAACTTTTATGACAGCATGTGAAAGGAGAAATAATGAGAATAAAGGGGATTATTAGACAATGAAAATTCTAGAATTGGAAATTAGAGGACAAACATTAGCTTTCTAAAATCTACCCTTAATATATTGGTATACTTGTGTATAGAGAAAAACTGATTTAGACAGCTACTTAATATCCTTTTAATTTTCTGAGCATTTTGTCTTCCATTTGGTATATATGATTAATCATATATATAAACTGTAATCACTCCTATTGCATACATTAGGGGAAAAACAGTAAAAAAAATTTAAGAGATTTCTAATTATAGCATTTAACTTAACATGAAAAGAACAATGGAAACATATTGGACACTTTTCTAAACATTGCTAACCTAGGCCTGGTGATTCTACTGCTTAAAATGAACAAAACACCGCAACAGGGGAGAGGTGTTGCCTCTTCATTGGAAAAGAGCCTCCTTTCTTTTGTGTAAATGTCATCCTGCAGTATGTAATGAAAACTTGAGGAAACCCTGAGGGGGACCTGGTACTTTTAGTAATGATGCAAGCCCCATTGACTGACAATGAAAATTCATTTGTGGGCTTATTTACTGCTCCCTTTGGCACCAGAGCTCCTTCCGTTCCTCCAGAAGAAGCAAGAGAAAGAGGCTGACAACATGCAGCTTCATATCAGGGCCTTGGCAAAGGGAATGTGCAAGCATTGGGATACCTAGAAGGTTTGTGTTTCCCTGAGAAGGGGCTCACATGGCTAACCCCATATGAGAAATAACCAGTGGTGTCTTTCAAGGCAGGGAGACAGATGATCAAGCTGAAGAAATATCAAAGTTGATTTGGGAAGTTGATTGATCTAAACATTGAGTAGATTAGATATTTTATATTAAATTGGGCAACTTGTAGCACTTTAAAATATTTTGCTTCCGGGTGCCTGGGTGGCTCGGTTGGGCAACTGCCTTCGGCTCAGGTCATGATCCTGGAGTCCCGGGATCGAGTCCCGCGCCGGGCTCCCTGTCGGGCTCCCTGCTCAGCGGGGAGTCTGCTTCTCCCTCTGACCCTCCTCCCTCTCATGCTCTCTGTCTCTCATTCTCTCTCTTGCAAATAAATAAAATCTTTAAAAAAAAGAAATATTTTGCTTCCAAACATTACATATACACATTTTTTTTTACATAATTTTTTTCATTGTTTCAAAACAAGTTCTATTGAGTTAATGCTTGATGACTTCAATCAGATATCTTTTACTTGGCATTTGGCAAAAAAAATGTAATTTTAAACACTTCTTAATGTAGAATATCAATTTGAAAAAACACAACTCTCTGTCTTAAAAGTTGTCTAATCAACTAACCAAGGTACTGACTTTTCCATAAAGAAACATGAGTCTTCTTTTTCTTCATCTCATGTGGGGTATTGATATTTACTTCATCAACAGAAGATTTCTCACAAATTCAGGTACTCAGAACAAGTATGCAGTGCTGAGTTTTCAGGAAGGAGCCATTTCTCTTGATGTTTATATAATCTTAGGATTTCTGAGGTCAATGTTTGCCTGTGTAAATTGGTTACTACTCAGGCAGTTCAACTGCAACTTTCATACTAAAATGGCATTTTTCAATTAAAAAAATGAAGGAATAAAGTAAAAAAATAAAAAAATCACTTATATAAGACCACCACATTATTTGCCAAATTACACAAACAAAACATATTTAAGAGGTGGTTACTATCCTTGAAAGAGGGATATAAAAGAGGAGACACATGAAAGACAGACCAAATAAGTTTGACAAACTATATATTTCCAACATGGAAAGACTATATGCAGCCCTGTTCGTTAGCAGGACATGTACCAGCAGCCATGTCTGCAGATGGCACTGAGATGTAACTAGACTATTGGCCAGTGGGCTCACTGGGGAGTACTAGATACTTTCTCTTATTCAGACTGTAAAATCATATAGCTTGACTCCCTCAGGCCTAAAGACAGACTTAGATTCCACATACATGAGGAACATCAAACCAGGAGTCAATCATATTTCTAACCAAAAAGGTCAAGTATTGAACTTAACCAGCTGGGCAAGTGGCTTACTTGTCAACTTCGTCTTAGGGACAGGGTGTCAGATTCTGATCTCAGTGGCAGAAGTGTCTTGTGTTTGGGATATTGGAATAGCAGAACTGAAATACTATGTTTAGTATTTTAGAACTAAATACTAAAATTTTTAAGTAGTCAAGTGGATTTGGGGAATATGTGAAAAATCAGTGTGAAGTATAAAGAGTATTATTTTCACTGAAGTATTGTGAGGTATATTTCATATTTTATTCTTTTGGTATAGTCATTAAGTGGCTCTCATTTACCAGGCAATGTTATGATACCTTTATGCATCATCTCATTTAATTTTTCATGCACACAAAAACATGAAGGACATCTTATCATCTCCAGTTTATAACTAAGAAAACGGACACTATGAAAGGTTTATGAATTTGGTTCAGCTCTCACACTTTGTGTGTGGGATAGCCAGAAATTAGACCAGCTCTCTCTGGAGCTAAAATCTATACTCTTGCCACTAAACTAATACAAACTTCATTGTTGTGTGTTTTTTTTTTTTAAGCCAGCTGTTCGGTTTTGCCCTTAATTGTTTAATATGCCTGGATATTTAATTTTTTACTAATGTTAATAGGTTAAATGTTGATTGTGTGGAACTAAATCATTTTTTTTTTACCTTGATCAGCAAAACCAACAGCATTTAGTCCAGTTGTTTCTCTTTGATATTACTGGTTTTAAGAATGGAGAAAATTTTTTCTCTTTTGCAAAATCAGATAATTAGAGTGTTTCCCTTGGAATAAATATTATGGCACAAATGTAATAGTTTCAAAGATAATTAAGTTTTTTCTCCTTCAAGACTGGGCTTGCAGGATAATGTTATATTCAACACATAAATATAATCACATAGCTTGTAAATAGTCTAATAATTAAAGAAGTGTGTGTTGGTTATTGCTTTTATGAAAAAAATGGCTTTTAAAAAATGTCTAACACTAAGCAAGCGATTAACTTGATTCTGGGTAGTGTGAAATTTACAAAGTATTATACGTGTATTTAAGAATTTTTGCTATCTATCCCTCTGCTCTTTCCTTTGATTAATTGATTTATTTGATGGCAGGTTAGAAATATCAGAAGATAAAGAGAAAGAGTATTTTTTGAATATTTCTTAGGTACCAGTAACTGTGCCGGGGTGCTTTTCATTCTTTGTCTTAAGTTCAGGTAAATTTAATATTGCTTACTCCTTAGTACTATGGAAAACTGAACTCAAAGAGGTCCACTGATTGGACCAACAGATATTTAAGCCTACATCTTTCCAGCCATAGAGGCTTGGCATTTTCCTACTCCTTTAGAGTCTTCATGGAGTTACAAATGCATCACTGACTTCATCAACTTTCCTTTTAATGCTCACAGAATAGATATTGGAATAGCATGAGGGGGAACATTAAGGAAAGCAGGGGATATAGTGTTTACATTTTAGGCAGTCTCAGTACTTGACATCAGTTGCTGACATGCTATCCATTGTTGAATGCTTGTATATTTAATTCAATTTTTTTTTTCTATGTTGACTTCACTTTGTGATCAGTTGGGTAAATTTTTTTTATTTTTGTTGTGGTTCTTAATTAATAAACTTTACATTTACGGTTTAGTTTTTCAAGTGAGATCTGTTAAAAAAAGATATTTTAAGTATACTTACATTTTATTTTTTTATTTTTAATTTTTTATTGTTATGTTAATCACCATATATTACATCATTAGTTTTTGATGTACTGTTCCATGATTCATTGTTTGTGCACAACACCCAGTGCTCCATGCAGAATGTGCCCTCTTTAATACCCATCACCAGATTAACCCATCCACCCACCCCCCTCCCTTCTAGAACCATCAGTTTATTTTTCAGAGTCTATCGTCTCTCATGGTTCGTCCTCCCCTCCGATTTCCCCCATTCATTCTTCCCCTCCTGTTATCTTCTTTTTTGTTTTTTTCTTAACATATATTGCATTATTTGTTTCACAGGTACAGATCTATGATTCAACAGTCTTGCACAATTCACAGCACTCACCATAGCACAAACCCTTCCCAGTGTCTATCACACAGCGACCCCATCCCTCCCACCCCTCCGCCCACTCCAGCAACCCTCAGTTTGTTTCCTGAGATTAAGAGTTCCTCATATCAGTGAGGTCATATGATACATGTCTTTCTCTGATTGACTTATTTCGCTCAGCATAACACCCACCAGTTCCATCCATGTCATTGCAAATGGCAAGATTTCATTCCTTTTGATGGCTGCATAATATTCCATTGTATATATATACATCTTTTTTATCCATTCATCTGTCGATGGACATCTTGGCTCTTTCCACAGTTTGGCTATTGTGGACATTGCTGCTATAAACATTGTTGTGCACGTACCCCTTTGGATCCCTACATTTGTATCTTTGGGGTAAATACCCAGTAGTGCAATTGCTGGATCGTATGGTAGCTCTATTTTCAACTTTTTGAGGAACCTCCATACAGTTTTCCAGAGTGGCTGCACCAGCTTGCATTCCCACCAACAGTGTAGGAGGGTTCCCCTTTCTCCGCATCCCTGTCAACATCTGTCATTTCCTGACTTGTTAATTTTAGCCATTCTGACTGGTGTGAGGTGATATCTCATTGAGGTTTTGATTTGGATTTCCCTGATGCCGAGCGATATTGAGCACTTTTTCATGTGTCTGTTGGCCATTTGGTTGTCTTCTTTGGAAAAATGTCTGTTCATGTCTTCTGCCCATTTCTTGATTGGATTCTTTGTTTTTGGGTGTTGAGTTTGATGAGTTCTTTAGAGATTTTGGATACTAGCCCTTTATCTGATATGTCATTTGCAAATATCTTCTCCCCTTCTGTCAGTTGTCTTTTGGTTTTGTTGACTGTTTCCTTTGCTGTGCAAAAGCTTTTTGTCTTGATGAAGTCCCAATAGTTCATTTTTGCCCTTGCTTCCCTTGCCTTTGGCGATGTTTCTAGGAAGAAGTTGCTGCGGCTGAGGTCGAAGAGGTTGCTGCCTGTGTTCTCCTTTAGGATTTTGATGGACTCCTGTCTCACATTGAGGTCTTTCAACCATTTGGAGTCTATTTTTGTGTGTGGTGTAAGGAAATGGTCCAGTTTCATTCTTCTGCATGTGGCTATCCAATTTTCCCAACACCATTTGTTGAAGAGACTGTCTTTGTTCCATTGGACATTCTTTCCTGCTTTGTCGAAGATGAGTTGACCATAGAGTTGAGGGTCCATTTCTCGGCTCCCTACTCTGTTCCATTGATCTATGTGTCTGTTTTTGTGCCAGTACCATACTGTCTTGATGATGACAGCTTTGTAATAGAGCTTAAAGTCCAGAATTGTGATGCCACCAGCTTTGCTTTCTTTTTCAACATTCCTCTGGCTATTTGAGGTCTTTTCTGGTTCCATACAAATTTTAGGATTATTTGTTGCATTTCTTTGAAAAAAGTGGATGGTATTTTGATGGGGATTGCATTGAATGTAGATTGCTCTAGGTAGCATTGACATCTTCACAATATTTGTTCTTCCAATCCATGAGCATGGAATGTTTTTCCATTTCTTTGTGTCTTCCTCAATTTCTTTCATGAGTATTTTATAGTTTTCTGAGTACAAATCCTTTGCCTCTTTGGTTAGATTTATTCCTGGGTATCTTATGGTTTTGGGTGCAATTGTAAATGGGATCGACTCCTTAATTTCTTTTTCTTCAGTCTTGGTGTATAGGAATGCCACTGACTTCTGTGCATTGATTTTATATCCTGCCACTTTACTGAATTCCTGTATGAGTTCTAGCAGTTTTGGGGTGGAGTCTTTTGGATTTTCCACATAAAGTATCATATCATCTGTAAAGAGTGAGAGTTTGACTTCTTCTTGCTGATTCGGATGCCTTTTATTTCTTTTTGTTGTCTGATTGCCATGGCTAGGACTTCTAGTACCATGTTGAATAGCAGTGGTGATAGTGGACATCCCTGCCGTGTTCCTGACCTTAGAGGGGAGCTCTCAATTTTTCCCCATTGAGAATGATATTCGCTGTAGGTTTTTCATAGGTGGTTTTTATGATATTGAGGTATGTACCCTCTATCCCTATACTCTGAAGAGTTTTGATCAAGAAAGGATGCTGTACTTTGTCAAAAGCTTTTTCTGCATCTATTGAGAGGATCATATGATTCTTGTTCTTTCTTTTGTTAATGTATTGTATCACGTTGATTGATTTGCGGATGTTGAACCAACTTTGCAGCCCAGGGATAAATCCCACTTGGTCGTGGTAAATAATCCTTTTAATGTACTGTTGGATCCTATTGGCTAGTATTTTGGTGAGAATTTTTACATCCATGTTCATCAAGGATATTGGTCTGTAATTCTCCTATTTTGATGGGGTCTTTGTCTGGTTTTGGGATCAAGGTAATGGTGGCCTCATAAAACGAGTTTGAAAGTTTTCCTTCCATTTCTATTTTTTTGAACAGTTTCAGAAGAATAGGTATTAATTCTTCTTTAAATGTTTGGCAGAATTCCCCTGGGAAGCCATCTGGCCCTGGGCTTTTGTTTTTTGGGAGATTTTTGATGACTGCTTCAATTTCCTTAGTGGTTCTAGGTCTGTTCAGGTTTTCTATTTCTTTCTGGTTCAGTTTTGGTAGTTGATACATCTCTAGGAATGCATCCATTTCTTCCAGGTTATCTAATTTGCTGGCATAGAGTTGCTCATAATATGTTCTTATAATTGTTTGTATTTCTTTGGTGTTGGTTGTGATCTCTCCTCTTTCATCCATGATTTTGTTGATTTGGGTCATTTCTCTTTCTTTTTGATAAGTCTGGCCAGGGGCTTATGAATCTTGTTAATTATTTCAAAGAACCAGCTTCTAGTTTCGTTGATCTGTTCTACTGTTCTTTTAGTTTCTGTTTCATTGATTCCTGCTCTGATATTTATTATTTCTCTTCTCCTGCTGGGTTTAGGCTTTATTTGCTGTTCTTTCTCCAGCTCCTTTAGGTGTAGGGTTAGGTTGTATACTTCAGACCTTTCTTGTTTCTTGAAAAAGGCTTGTATTGCTATATACTTGCTTCTTAAGACTGCTTTTGCTGCACCCCAAAGATTTTGAACAGTTGTATTTTCATTGGTTTCCATGAATTTTTTAAATTCTTTTATTTCCTGGTTGACCCATTCATTCTTTAGTAGGATGCTCTTTAGCCTCCATGTACTGGAGTTCTTTCCGACTTTCCTCTTGTGATTGAGTTCTAGTTTCAAAGCATTGTGGTCTGAAAATAGGCAGGGAATGATCCCAAGCTTTTGGTACCAGTTGAGACCTGATTTGTGACCTAGGATGTGATCGATTCTGGAGAATGTTCCATAGGCACTAGAGAAGAATGTGTATTCCGTTGCTTTGGGATGGAATGTTCTGAATATGTCTGTGAAGTCCATTTGGTCCAGTGTGTCATTTAAAGTCTTTATTTCCTTGTTGATCTTTTGCTTAGACGATCTGTCCATTTCAGTGAGGGGGGTGTTAAAGTCCCCCACTATTATTGTATTGTTGTCAATGTGTTTCTTTGCTTTTGTTATTAATTGTCTTATATAATTGGCTGCTCCCATGTTAGGGGCATAGATATTTACAATTGTTAGATCTTCTTGTTGGATAGACCCTTTAAGTAGGATATAGTGTCCTTCTTCATCTCTTATTACAGTCTTTGGTTTAAAATCTAATTTGTCTGGCTGTTCCCGCTGATCTTCTGGGGGAGGGGCCTGTTGCCGTGGTTCCCAAATGTCTTTGCCAGAGGTGGAATTGCCCTGCCCTTGCCGGTCTGGGCTAAGTAATCTGCTCAGGTTTGCTCTCGGGAGCTTTTGTTCCCTGCAAGCTTTCCATGCAGCCATGGAGGACGAGAGTGAAAATGTCGGCCTCCCAATCTCCGCCCCGGAGGAGCCAAGAACTTGGAAACCCGCTCCTCAGTGAGCCCCCAGAGAAAAGCAGTCAATCACTCCCATCTCCCTGGTCTCTGGCCGCACTCCGTGCTCACCCGGCCTGTGATGGAGCATTTCTATCTCTGGCACCCGACGCCGTGTGGAGTCTCCAAACCCAGCAGATCCCTGTGGTGCGCTCCCACGCTGCTCCTCCCAGAGGAGAAAGGGGAGTCTCCCCAGATCTGTCGCTTGTTGGGTCCCTGCTGGAGGAGCAGTGGCCCGACTGTTCCACAGATCATGGTTTATGGCAACCCCGAGCTGAGAGCCCGTGCTTCGGCTCCGTCTCTGCAGCTGGCTTCCCTGCTCTGATACCTGGGAGCTCTGCCGCACTCAGGCACCCCTGGTCTTTCTGTGACCCCGAGGGTCCTGAGACCACACTGTCCCACGAGGGTTCCACCCCCCACTTAGCCACTGGAGCGACGTCCCTCAGCAGAGCCGACTTCTAAAAGCTCTGATTTTGTGCTCCATGGCTCTATCACTTGCCAGAAGCGGCCGACGGAGGCCCCTTCCCCGCTGTCTATCCTCCCGAATATTGCCTCGGATTTACTTCTCCAAGCGTCGTACCTTCCAGAAAGTGTTCGCTTTTCTGTTCAGAGTTGTTGCTATTCTTTTCTTTTATCTCCTGTTGAGTTTGTAGGTGTTCAGAATGGTTTGCTCCCTATCCAGCTGAATTCCTGAGACCAGACGAAATCCAGGTCTCCTATTCCTCTGCCATCCTGCTCCGCCCCCCCAAGTATACTTACATTTTAAGGGACTATTTCTGTAAATTCTTTTTGAATGCCAGTGTTCTGTAAACTCCACTCCCTCCCCCAACCCCTATATTTTAGAAGTGTTGAACTTTTTTGGAGAAGCTATCTGCTTCTAAGGAAGGTAACTTTCTTGGAACTTGAAATATAAAAACCCTATGTAAGCCTTATGAGGCTTGATCTCTGTCTAAGGTTAAAGAAGCCAATTTAGGCATGACATGCTATGATGAAGAGATGAAGGCAAAAAAGAACACTGTCAGGCCATCATGATGTGTACTTAGTATGGTCAAGGCTGTATTTTTCAAAACTTCCAAAAGTATGTTTCATTGAATATTACTCTTGTGCATTTCCCTGACATCCCCAAATGACATAGGTACACACACACACACACACACACACAAACTTTTTGCTTAAAAATCACCTAAACCTGCACATTAGCCCATTAAAGACCATGGAAAGCCTAACAGAAACCCCCTCCCTTTTTTAATAAAGTTCTTTCCACATTTATTTGGTCAGAAAACTTGCCTTTTAATGTGATGCCTATTAGTAACTTGTAGAACCAGAACTCAGAATTCACTGCAAGAAACACTTTTCTTAAGGACATATCCAAAGCCACAATAGAAAGGGATTTACTGTATCCAATTTGAAAGGGTGATGAGAAAAAAAGATGAGAGGAACTTGAAATCATCAAGGTGAGAGAGGATGAAGGCCTGAAGTAAGGCCACAGAATAGGATAGACTCAACAACTAACCAGAGTAGAATGTAGAGTAGAACTGCTTTAGTGACTATTAGATGAAGAGGAAAGAGTAGCTAGCACATCCCAGGTCTGGCTCAAATGATTGGTTACACGGTAGTATTATTTGACAACAGGAAGTCAGGAAGAGGAATTGTTAGATAAAGGTAAGGAATTCACTTTTGGACAGTTGGCTGGGAAATACTTGGAGTTCATCCAAGTTGATTTTTCCAGTAGAAGCTAGAAATAAATTTGGAGCCTACCAGGAAAAAAAAAAAGTCTCAGAAAAGATAGAGATGTTGGAGTCACCATGGTGTATGCAGCTCCTGGGAAATGGATGAGACTGTGGATGACTTCATCTTTAACTGGTAGGGATCCAATTACTTCATTAAATGCAGCAGTGGAACAAGATGCTGAAAATGCAAACTGTATCTTACTACCATAAATCCTGTGTTTGAAAAAGATAATAACAAAATTACCTACATATTAAATATTTTAGATAGTGCAGGTAGCAAGGGATCCATGATGCTGAAACTGCATTGCCCCACAGAGAAACAGGCAGAATTAAAGTTAGTGTTTGAAGATGTTTAAACTTCTCTATGGACTCATGCCAACGGATACTGCATTAAGCTTATAAATACATTAATCAAGAAAAGAGGTGTTGAATAATGATTCATCCAGAACTTAAAAATCCCGTGATCTATTTGAAGCAGGCTGACAACATTACAGGAAATAGTAAATGCATTTCCTGTTAACCATTTGCTTGTTTCATTTACAGTAATTCCCTGTTCCTGCTTAACTATTCACTTTTGTCTGAAACTTCTGTATTTATATTCAATTCAATAATCAGTGACACCTCCTGATAAATGGTGTGTTTGAGAAGGTTTGTGTGCTTTCAGGTTACATGAACCTTGGGTTTATATCACTTCCCATTTCAAGAGGATAATAAGAGTACTGACTATTGTATGCTAAATCCCCACCTAGTACCATACTGTAGTAGGAGCTTTGCACATATTATCTAATCTTCAAATCAACTTTGTAAGGTGAGTTTTATTATTGTCCTTTAAAGACCTAGCAACTGAAGCTTTGAACGTTAATATTCAAAAGTACAAAATCAGTAAGAAGCAGAACTCAATTTTGATTACTGGGTCAAATGATTCTATAGTCTGTCTGTAGTCTTCCCATTGCTTTGTGCTTCCTATACATGGAAGATAAAAAGGGGAGAAATGATGCCTTTCTATATCAATTAATTATATACCAGTGAGTGACACTTATATGCCAATCTTCATACTTTATTTCCCTAATTTTTTTGTAAAAGCAGTTAACAGAAACTAAGACACATGGGCAGGATCCTCAGTTTTTGATTTGTTCTAGAACAATGGTGGGCAATGATTTTAAATACTGTAGAAGGTAAGGATTGAATTGATAAATATATATAAGGAATGCGAGATAATTATCCCAATTTAGGAACGAATTTGATCTCAATTAAAAAAAATACTGTTGGTGCTGCCTTTTCCAGAAATATCCTATTTAAGTTTTTTTTTTTTAAAGGACATTAGAAAATATATTTCATATTCCACAAAAACTGCTTTTCTTTGCCTTTTAGAAGGAATCAGGAGGGAAGGTATCAGTCAGCAGACCATTTATTCAAAATCTATTAAGCAAATTAACTCACCATTGATTAGTTTCTCATACAGCATGATGAGTTGGTGGACTAAACAGGATTCTGACACCAGAAAAATGCACAACTCTTCTTGGCTCATGAAAGTTCTTGATTATAGTTTGTTTAATTTACTGTACCTAATGAAATTCATTATGCCTTCCATATCAGGTATATATGGGATTAAACTTCTAAAATATATATTCAAAATGTTTGTTAGAGCCCTATTAATAAAATTTTACCTCAAAATTTGCTGTTGTCAGTATCTTAGTCCCTAACATTGATCTATTTTTCTTCATGTATGTGTCTAAAATGAATTCTCACAGATAAGTAGAATTGAAAACAAATATAGCCAAAAGAAAGATGTATGAAAATATTTATATAGAGTGGTCTTAAATGGTACCAACATGCATTAAGAAATGTGTTATATAAAGGCAGCTTTCCTTATCTCTAGGTGAAATATCTACAGTCATGCTAAATGCTTTTTGGTAAGTTTTGACATTTTAAAATGAAAGCTATTTTAACAAAACCATAGTCAAGAAAAATGCTTAAATATTTTAAATGCTGCCTAATATGGTGAATATATTTTTATTTCTCTTAAGGATAGGGATTTTGTCAAATGACATTTTTCGTATATTAAGAAAAAAATGTTGAGAATAATAATTAATTAAATGTTTGCATATTGGAGATGGAGGAAGAGAATAATGAAACAAATAACATGTAAATATTTCCTATAATCAAATAAATCTGTTATCTCTAATACTTCCATTATCTCACCAAATTTGTTTCCATTCACTGTATTAGATCATAACCAAAGAGATCACTACTTGTAGTCTTCAAGAACAAATCAGAAATACAAGTATCTGTAGAGTGAATCATTTTCAGGAATATTTTATTGATCAATGACTGCTGTTTAACTCAAAACTGATCTTAAAGAGAAATAACAATGCTTAGCACTTTTAGAATGCTTTTTGCCTCCAAATAACTCAACTGATTAATTCTAATTAATCTTTACAACACCCCTGTGAGGTGACAAATTGGCTAGAACTGTTCTCCCATACTGATATAATTAATTATGAGCATGTACATATATATTAAAAACACAGTTGTATTTTACTTCTTAAATTTGAAGCTTCTAATGTAAATTGCATCACATTCATTTGATGAAGAAATGATGTTGTAAGATGACAACAGATTTAAAATCATGTCTGTTGATGCTTTAGGAGAAAATCAGACTTGGGCAATGGTCTTCCATTTGGGCATGGAGCCTATTTGAAACAGTGGAGTATGATTGGCTATGTTCTGGCCCAGGACTCAAGGATCCCTAGATTCTAGCCTTAGTTTTTTCATTAATTTACATATTTGGCCTTGAAACTTATTTTTCTCAGCTATAAGGCATGATAATGTTATCTTTCTGGCCTATAGGGATGTTTGAAAGTTAAATGGGACAATCTGTGTGAAATCACTTTATCATTTTAAAGCATTTTAAAAATATAAATTATATTTTTTATTTTTTATTTTTTTATTATGTTAAACACTATACATTACATCATTAGTTAAAAATGTAAATTATAAAATTATGTACTAAAAATACCACAAGTATAAAAATATATTCCTGAGGCAGAAATAGAGAATTTATGGGGGCTTGCCTTTTAATTCATTAAGCCAACATTTTAAAAATGTATTTATTGAGTGTCTACTACTAGAGAGAACACAGATGGTAAAGGGCATGTATAGAGAAGGGCATGTATATATGGTGACTCTGTATAAGATGAAGATACTATGAATCTGTTGGGCTTGGCATATCCTAGCATTAAGTTTCTTAATTTGTACCTTGAAAAGAGGAAGTGTGGGACTGAAAGTTCTTCAAATGGATGACGTGATTTATGAAGTATGGATAAATACATGGGTCTCATCCTCTTCATCAGTTAGAACATCTTTAAAAAAAATCATCAGGGCACCTGGGTGGCTCAGTTGGTTGAGCGACTGCCTTCGGCTCAGGTCATGATCCTGGAGTCCCGGGATCGAGTCCCACATCGGGCTCCCTGCTCGGCAGGGAGTCTGCTTCTCCCTCTGACCCTCCTCCCTCTCATGCTCTCTGTCTCTCATTCTCTCTCTCGCAAATAAATAAAATCTTAAAAAAAAAAATATTTAAGAAAAATCATCAGAACACAGGATGGTGCTGACTGTATTCATGCAGTGACCTATGATAATCACTTCAGGACCTCAGTCCACTGTCCTGAACCCCATACCTCTCCACCGGAAATGAACCCTTTTGTCTTCTTTAGAGGGGAACAGCTCCCATCTTAGGCATTGTCATCCTCATTTATTTTTCTTGGTTTCTCCTACATGGTCAGTTGTTCCTTGTGAGGCTCCTTTGTTCCTTTAAAATTGGAACACTCCAGATGACAGTACTTGGGACTTTTTTCTGTTTGCATCGACTCCCTAAGTTGTTTCATTCATTTCTATGGCTATAGTGCTATCAACTCTCAAATACAACTGTCAATTTCATGTTTCTTGACAGTATTTCTCCCTTGACCTATAGAATCATATGTCTAATACCTGCTCATCATCTGAACTTGAATATGTTTAGCATATGTATCACACTTAAGTCCAAACCATTTCCTGACTCTATCCTGTATTTAGTCTGTTCTATCTATATCTTTTTAGCCTGCAAATGGTAACTCCATTCTTCAAATTATTGAAATGAAAGCCTCAGGTGACCCTGTCTTTCTGTCTCATATACTTCACATATCTTGTTTTCTCTACTTTCAAAATATATCCATAGTTCAGTCCTTTCTCATTGCATCCATAAGAACATCCTGACTCAAGCTAGTATTGTCCTAACTGTTCTGATCGTTCCTAAATGTTCTTGTTTCCACCCTTACTACCCTATATGATATTTATAATAATCATACAGAGTTGTGGTTCTCAAACTTCAACGTGAATCAGAATGAACTGAACGTCTTATTAAAATATAGATTGCTGGGCTCCATTCCCAGAACTTGTGATTCAGTAAGTGGGACCACAGAATTTGCATTTCTACCAAGATCCTGGGTAATGTGAATGCTGATAGTCAGGGGACCACCCCTTGAGAACCTGTGATGTAGAGCTTTGCTTCTCAAGGTATGGCCCACTGACCAGCCATATCATGATAACTGGGGATCCTGTCAGAAATACAGAATTTTGGACTCTACTCACACCCAGTGAATTAGAATCTGCCTATTAATAGAATTCCAAGGTGATTGTTCTATATATGACCGTTGCAGAAACACAGATGAAGAGTATTCTTTTTACATTTTAGGTCCCATAATATTATTCCATTACTCAAAATAGATTTCCAGCTCCATATGGATAAAACCCTAAATCTTGACCAGGTTTAGAAAGTTCTGTATGACCTGGGTTCCTGTTAAATCCTCTCTCATCCCACACATCTGCTCATTTACTACCCTATTGCTGCATTGGTCTCCTTTCTTGAACCCAGCTATGCAGTGACTAGAGATACTTGCTTTTTCCCAACTTGGAATGCTTTTTTCCCCAGTAACAATGTGATTTATGCCCTCCCTTTCTTTGGCACTCTGCTCAAAAGTCACTGTATCAGGGGAGACCCTTTTACCAGCAGTATCTGTTAACAGTCCCCCTCTTTAACCTGACACTTCATTTATTTCTTAACCTGCTTTAGTTTTCTATGAAGGACATCACAATCTGACATACTATGTATCTATTTAGTAGCTAATCTCTAGAACATAAATTCTTTTATTACAGGTATTTTGACTCTTTAGTTCACTTTATGTCCAGTGCCCAGAACAGTGCCAGGCATATGATAGGCATGGCAGATTTCTTGATTGAATATGTTTTTAAAATCTTTTCCAAGGACTAAATTTTGAATGGGAAGGTATGAGAGCCTGCCAGCATAGGGTGTTGAAGAGAAGGGGAAAACAGAGCTCAGGATTAAGATTCAACAAAAAAGTGGTTGACCAGAAGATAGACTTTTTTCCCATAATTTTTCTTAGGTTATTAATGAGAAGACTGATTTATAATTTATATATAGTTCTTATGTATAAGACCTATTTTCTCCAGTTTTATACTTTATTGTAGGGTGATAGACCAAAATGATGTGAAATTTACTAAATGCATTTACAGTCTGCTTAATTTACACCATTGAACCCAGCTGTGACTACTTTTGGCTAAAGAATTTTAAATTAATGGTAATAATGTATAGCAGTGTGTACAGTGGGAGGGAGGTAGTGAAAAGATGCAGGGATAGGTGTTAGGACTGTTTTTATTTAATGCCTTTGTCAATGATCTGGAAGGAAGAGTGAGAAGTTCATTAATTAAATTCACTGGTTTACTAAATTGGGAGGTGCCAGTGACACCAGGGAGGAGAAGAAAAAAATGTGGAAGGTTTTAGAGGAGCCAGACAGAGTGGAGGGATGTGAGTTGGAATTCCATATGTAAGCAAAGAAGTTCAGATTTAAATATGTGGGACATACTTAAACAGTTGTCTGTGATAATATTCCATTGATAATGATGGTACCATCAATAATATTGGGGGAAATAATTTATTATGGCTGAATTCTGGTTCTTCTGTATCAAGAATGGCTCAGCCACTGTCATTTATGGGTGGCAATACCTACTCATCATCTGAACTTGAATATGTTTAGCATATGTATCACACTTAAGTCCAAACCATTTCCTGAAAGCCTAAGTGTAGCAAAAGACTTCCACTGTAGTTAGATTTGTGTTTAAATATGTCTAGGGGTATTGGTTGCAGGTGGCCCATATGGGGAAGTATGCTGTGTTCTGGGAAAGAATTCTTCTTATGGGAAGGGATTAAGAGCTGTTCAGATAATGGGTTAGAATTGGAGGGGGAGGTGATTTCTGAGCTCAAGTCTTCATTCAAATTGTATTCTGGTCCAGCATCCATGGATTCATTTCTGAATCCCAGAGTAAAATTTTCACAGTATAAGAGATGTTAAAACTGTTAAGTTGAATCATACTTAACTGGTAATAAATGGTCAGATAGTGGTACTTTCCTGTGTTTCAATTGATGAGCTGTTTGGTGGAAGGATCCTAAAGTCATAAGGTACCAGCTAGCCTGCTGCCCTAGGTGTGGGTCCCTGCACTGAGAAGAGAGACTACCAACTTCAGTACAGACTGGTGTTATGGAACCACTGGTGGGCAGCAGATGTGCTAGCAGAGGAAATGGAACTTCTAGTAAGAGTTAGCTGAAGGAAGAGAGAAGGGAAATGAATTTCAGGACGTGCCCTAGAAACAATGAATCATGGAACACTACATCAAAAACTAATGATGTAATGTATGGTGATTAACATAACATAATAAAAAAATTTAAAAAAATAAAAAAGACGTGCCCTAGAAGACTCATCCATAGATGAGAAAGACTTAAGGTTTCACAGACGTATTTGGGAGTTCCCAGGGAGAAGATATTTGGGGTCAGAAATACTCCTTTACAGTTCTTATCTGCATGTTTCCATTTTGTCTCAGGCTGTTGTGATACAGAAATTGTAGTTCTATACTTGGTATAGTAGGGACAGAAGCAGGGCAGAATTAGGATCTTCTGGACTTCAGGAAAGCTGTGATGGGTTCAACACAGTAATCGCTCTGATTCTCCTGTCTGCTCTCCTGAGGAATGTATCTATGGCAGCAGATGATAATGTCAAACTTTAAGTGCAGCCACTTTGAAGATGCCAGAATGAGGGTTTTGTTGGTGTTGGTGGTGTTACCATGTGTGTATGTCAGAGCATTTAAGAAAACACATTGTTGGCACTCCCTCAAACTGGAGTGCTCAGAATACCAGGTGTTCTCTGTCTGAAGAGCCAGTAAAATTTCCAGACTCCTAGCATTCTGCAGCCTTAGATGGAATAAGCAAAAGAGAAATGCATGCATACCATACTTCCATGTAGCGTATCCCTGTTTTGAGCTATGTGTGAGGGATATTAATCAACACCCTATATCACTCTGATTCTTAGTTGCCTTTGGTATAAAATAACAGAATTGCACCAGATGCTCTTGATTACTTTTCTTCCCCTCATGTAATGTTCTATTATACTTCTGTATTGATACTTTTAGTGGAGTATTAGGTGTTCTCTACATGTTTCACTTCTAGTAGGGAGCAATTTTGTAACTGAAATAATTTTAAAAAATCAACAAATACAAATGAACAATAATAATAATAATACCATTTAATGATAATAAATGGTTATTGTATGCCAGACATCGTGCTCAGGAATTTTCATGAATTATCTGAATTAAAACTTAAATAAAATTTAAACTGGGGATTCACTTAGTGCCCATAATAAAGCATAGAGTAACAAGGCTGGGAGGACTAGAATGAGATATGTTTTGAACTTTTTATCATTCCCACCACTACCACCCGATTGTGCACAGTGGCTTTTTCTGGTATAGAGAAATGTTTTTCTACCCCCCCCCTTTTTTTTTATCTAATAGAAGATGCATTAAATAAAATGGAAATAAAGAATACCTATAAGTACAGTACACATAGAGAGTCAGCGCAATTTTTTTTAAACATAATTTGGAGCAGTTAGGTCAGAGGGCTTTCTTTCTCATGCAACAAGAAAATTGCCATCAATACAATCCACTTTATTGTTTTCTACACTACCAGAAAAGAGAGTATAGAAGAACTTTATCAAGACTCCTGTTGCCACTCTATCTAGAAACATTTCTCAAAAGGCCAATTCATCCCAATGCTAACTCCCTGGCTTTGCATCATGTTTAAATTATGAGGAACTAAGAGAAGCATGCTGGATTAAAGCATTTTTCCATTCTTTTAAAACTTCAAACCATAGTGTAGGAACTATTGATTTTTATCCAAGTGTCCTCTCTCTAGTATATTTCAGAAACTTTATTCAGACAAAGTAATTGGTAGTTCTAGGCTCCTTATTCTCACAGCTGCCAGGTCCCCTACTTTGGAGTAGAGAGTCAACCATCCTTAATAGATGATTTATAGCAGGGCAAAAAGAGCTATTGGACACCTGGAGAGTAGAATAAATGTAGTGTATTGAGCAGCTGAGGATGTTTCTTGACAGATTTTGTTTTAGGTAAAAATGTAAGACATTTTCTTCTATAGATTTCTTAAAACATATATTGTAAGAGAAAGAAAATCCATATGGTATTGATTTATTTAAATGTTTTAAAAATTAGATATTGAGAGAGCCTCTTATATTTGTATTTTTCTTAGAGAACATTTTATTTCTCCAAGAAAAAAGAGAAAGAAAAAAGACCTGAAAATTCATGTTTAGTTCCAAATGTAAAGTCAGATTTGACATGGTTTTTAAAACATGACCAAACAAAAATAAGTCTGTGGTTTCAAAGAATAAAGTAAGCTTCAGGGGGAAGCAGGCAAGCTGTTTCTCTGGAAGACTCCTTATTCCCTTCGTCAAAACAGAGCAGAAAACAAATAAACAGAGCCCTAAAGCAGTAGCACCAAATGGTAGTTTGGTACATAATTCTACAGAATTTATGGCTTTAACGATACAGGACTGGGTATCAATTCATGGTTTCTTTCTCCTTTATGCTACAAAACAAAAGAACTCTGTTAAACGAGGTAATGAATTGTGTGGGCTGTAATTGCTATTCTGTCGCTGTTACTGGTTTACAGTGCTTCAGAGTGAGCTGGAAGTAGGCTGTCCTGTGTAGTCTGCTAATCCATACTTGTTAGTAAACAGGAGAGAAGGAGAAATAACCATCTTCCAGAGCTGTTTGTAAAGAGCACCTTTACTCTGGCTACATGGACTAAAATGTTACCTAGTTTTAATTCAGTTTGAAGTAATTTTTGTAATGACGCACAAAAAATTTATGAATACTAAGTCCCACAGTCTGAGGTACAGGGTGATATTATATGAAGAATAATATAAAGGAGCTTATTCTTCTTTCTTTTTTTCTTTCTCCTTTACTCTCCCCTTCTTTACTTCCTTCCTTCCTTCCTGCCTTCCTTCCTTCCTGCCTGCCTTCCTTCCTTCCTTCCTTCCTGCCCTCCTTCCCTCCCTCTCCTTTCTTTCCTCCCCTCCTTTCTTTCTTATTTGTCCTTCCTTTTCCTCCTATTATTTATACACACATCTACCTAGCTTGATATATTTTTTATATATCTATATAGGGATTTGTTACATTTCAGTTAGATGTGGCCCTGAGAACATAGCAATACTGATTTCCTAAACCTTTTCCCTCAAAACTTCTTTGTATTAAAAAACACAAAGCAAAATTTCTTTCTATTCAAACCCTGGCTAGTTTATTTCATGCTGCTATATATATTTTAATTTGCGCCAGCATAGAATTAAAATATTGGTTGGGGTGGGGCATCTGGCTGGCTCAGTCATGATCTTGGGGATGTAAATTCGAGCCCCATGTTGGGTGTAGAGATTACTTAAAAATAAATTATTTAAAAAAATACTGGTTGGAGCGAATAAAATGGCATCAACAAAGCCTGATAATAGAATAGAAATAAATTATTTTAATTAATAGTGCTCCTATTTATTATGTATCACAAATAATTTAGATCTTTATTTGAACAATTTGATTTTCTACTTTTTCCAAATAACTGAATTAATAGAAATCACCCTCTTTTTTCATTTTTACCATAAAATCTTTGAGGGTGGATCAAATGCCTATTTGAAAAATAGATACTGAAGGAGTCAAGTACTATGGCAAGATTGTCCTTATTACCCACCTACTAATTTTTGACCAATTAACAAGGCAAAGAAGAATACTTTTAGAAAGAATTTTTGTAAATATTACTGTGCATTCACTTCTTTTATATTTGTTTCTGAACACATTGTAGACATCAGGAATACAATTAAAGCAGTGAATAGAAGTAGGGATATTACTAACATTTACTGAGCCTCAGGCATATGTTAGATGCTTTGCATATACAAGTTTTCATGAACACCTTGGGGATTAATATCTCTATGCTACAGTTAAAGAAGACTTCTACAGATGAAGAAACTTACCCCTTATTTAAAAAGTTTAGGTCTTGAATATGAGCCTAGATCTCCTTTGCTCCTAACATTACTTTCTTTGGTAAACAAAACAAAACAAACCAAACACAGAAGTGGTGATTTATGTGTATACAAACACACACATTTTTTTTTTTTTTAATGAATAAGCTATGTTCTTCAGGAGAAAGAATAATTTAGTTATACTTTCCTCTGTATATCTGAGGACAGTAGTCATCTTCTATCAAGTACTACATACTTAGTATGTTCTCAAATTCATCGATCAATTTTCCACTTGAAATTTACTTATCTCCTAAATAAAATTCTTTAAGAATTAAAAATCCTCTGATTTTCAGGCACCTGAATGGCTCAGTTGGTTAAGAATCTGCCTTTAGCTCTGGTATTTGATCCCAGGGTCCTGGGATAGAGCCCAGCATCTGGGCTTCTCCTTCTGCCTCTTTCTGCCTCTACCTCTTCCCCTGTTTGTGCTCTCTTGCTCTCTGTCAAATAAATAAATAGAATCTTAAAAAATAAAAATCCTGGGCACCTGGGTGGCTCAGTTGGTTAAGCGACTGCCTTCGGCTCAGGTCATGATCCTGGAGTCCCTGGATCGAGTCCCGCATCGGGCTCCCTGCTCGGCAGGGAGTCTGCTTCTCCCTCCAACCCTCCCCCCTTTCATGCTCTCTCTCTCTCAAATAAAAAAAAAAAAATCTTAAAAAAAAATAAATTAAAATCCTCGATTTTCATATTCCAAATAATAGGCACGTAAATGTTTTCTTTTAGTCTGGCGAGCCCAAATGTAATATATTAAGAAGAGAAAACATAAGTAACTTCTGAAAACATATGTACCTAAGTACACTTACAGATACAATAAAGTAAATGAATATATCATAAAATTTTATTGTTTGGCTTTAATTTTTATCTACCCTGGCACAGGTTGTAGAAGGTTGTGGATGGGGGAAAAACACAAAAAATTAATAACAGGTTGTAAGGCAAGTAGGAAAAGTAGCCTTAATACATGGGGTTCAAATCCAAATTTAGCTACAAAAATAATCTGAGTTTCCTAGAGTAAAGTATGTCTGTGGCTAATTTTTCAGATTGGGTTGTTTGTTTTCTTACTGGGTTTTGAAAAGTCTTTAGATACCCTAGATATAAGCCTTTTATCAGATAGATAAAGCAATTATTTTTACTGTTTTGTGTCTTTTAATAGTGTCCTTGAAGAGCAGAAATTATTAAATTTCCTGAGGTCTAGTTTATCATTTTTAATGGAATATGGTTCAGAAGTCCTATTTAAGAACTCTTTGACAAAGGTCACAAAGATTTTCTCCTATGTCGTCTTCAGAATATTTTTTGAATTTCAGTTTTAAATTTTGGACTATAATCTATTTTGAGGTCTTTTTCTTTCTTTCTGTATTTTGTGAGTTACAGATCAAAGCTATTGTTTTACAAAGTAGGCATCCAACTGTTCCAGTGGCATTTGCTGAAAAGATAAACATTTCAACCATTTGCACTTTACACTTTGGCAAAAATCAATTGACCATATACATATGAGTCTATTTCTAGACTCCATTATGTTCCATTGATCTGTTTGTCTGTTTTGATGCCAACCATATTATCTTGACCTTTGTAGCTTGTCAGTTTAAGTCTTCTAACTTAGTTCTGTTTTCAAAGTTGTTTTGGCTATTTTAGATCTTTTGCCTTTCCATATACATTTTATAATGATCTTGTCAATTTCTACAAAAATTACTGGTATTTTGATAGAGACTGTGTTGAAGCTATTGGTCAGTTTGGGTAAAACTGACATCTAAACAATACTGTCTTCCAATTCAGGAATGCATGATATTACTACATTTATTTAGATCTTTTAAAAAAATTTTAAGTGATCTTTAAAAAAATTTTCAGGTCTGGCAGATTTATTTTATATTTGCATATTACTGTAAATAGTCTTAAAAAAGTAACAGTTCTCTTTGTTCATTGCTAGTAACAGAAGTATAATTGACTTTGTAACATTTATTGATCAGTTTTTTGGTTTGTTTTTAGATTCCATGAGAGTTTCCTAATAGGCATCATATTGTCTGTGAATAAGACAGTTCTAATTCAGTCTGAATGGTTTTTATTTCTTTTTCTTGCCTTGTTGCATTGGCAAAAATGTTCACTATGATATTGCATAAGAGTGAGGACAGGGGGCATTCTTGTTTTGTTTCTGATCTTTAAGGGAAAACAATTCAGTTTTCTTGATTAAGTACAATGTGAGATCTTTTTTTGTATAATTGTCCTTATCAGGTTAATTTATTTGCTTTCTCCTCTGTTTCCTGATTTTTTTTTAAAGCAGTTATGGATGTTGGACAATATCATTTTTTTTCTTCCATCTATTGGAAAGATTATGTAATTTTCTTTTTTAGTTTAATCTGATGAATTAAAAGTTACATATTTATTGGCAGTTTGCTAAATTTTATTTGGAATATTTGAGTTCTTATTCATGGATATTGATCTTTAATTTTCTTTCTTGTAATATTTTTGTGTGATTTGGTATCAGGATAAGTTTCACCTCATTGAATGAGCTGGGAATTACTCTATTCCCTTAAGTTTGCAGAAATAATCTGTACAGAATTGATACAATTTTTTCCTTAAAAGCTTGCTAGAATTTACTAGTGAAGCTTTATAGGCCTAAAATATTTTTGAGGTTTTTAAGTGCAAATTCAAATTTTTCAAATAGACATGGAGTTATTCAATTGATCTATTTTTTCTTGAGTGAGCTCTGGTAGTTTTAGTCATTTCTTCATTGCCTCTGTGGTGTTGAAATTGTTGGTAACAAATTGTTTATAATATTTTGTTACTATTATTTTATATCTGTAGTATCTCTAGTGGTATTACCTTATTCATTACTGGTATTGGTAATTTATGTCTTTTTTATTTCCTGATTATTCCACCCAGAGGTTTATTGACTTTTTTGAAATTTTCAAACAACCAGTTTTGATATCATTTCTTTCTTTATTATTTTTCTATTTTATTGATTTTTTATTCTGATCTTTATCATTTTCTTTCTTCTGGTTACTTTGGATTTAATTTGCTCTTTTTATAGTTCATCTACATCTTCATCAACACTTGTTATTATCGGTTATTATGATTTGTTATCTTTTTGACTATAGCAGCCCTAGTGGGTATGAAGTGGTATCTTGTGGTTTTGATTTGCATTTCACTTAAGGCAAAAGATAGACTTTTATTGTGATTCTAATCCTTTCTCAGAATATTTGTTATCGGCATGTCTATCAGGATTCAAACCCTTCAAATGGCAATAAATACATTATTCTTTTCTAACTGCCTCTATTACTTATATGCATCCTAATGATAAAATTGCCATCAATAATAGTCAACACTTAATAAACACTTATTAAAATATAGGCTTTTTATAGATCTCATTCAATTCTCACATATCTCATAGATGAAGAAAACTATGTTAAGTGAGCTTTAATAATGTGGAGTACGAGTTGTCAAACTACTGCTTAAGGGTGCCTGGGTGGCTCAGTTGGTTAAGCGACTGCCTTCGGCTCAGGTCATGATCCTGGAGTCCCTGGATCGAGTCCCGCATCGGGCTCCCTGCTCGGCGGGGAGCCTGCTTCTCCCCCTGACCCTCCCCCCTCTCATGTGCTCTCTCTCTCTCTCATTCTGTCTCAAATAAATAAATAAAAATCTTTAAAAAAAAAAAAAACTGCTTAATAGGCCACGTCCATCCCACTCTCTGCTTTTCAGTGGCTGCATGCTAAAGATACTACATTTTGAAGTGTCCTTAAAGGAAACAAGAATATGAGATAGAGACCTATGTGGCCTGGAAGCTTAAAATATTTAATATATGGCCCTTTACAGAAAAAGTTTGCTGACTTCTAATTTATAATGACACACATACACGGTTCAAAGTTAAGTTCACCAATACTGGAATATGGGTTTCACCACTGACAATATCTAGTTTACCCTTGAATCACACAGGGGTTTGGGACACTGGTCCTCTGCACAATCAAAAATCTGTGTGTAACTTGACTCCCCCAAAACTTAACTACTAATAGCCTACTGTTGACTGGAAGTTTTACCAATGACATAGTCAATTAACACAAACTTATATGTGTTAGATACTGTATTATTACAATAAAGTAAGCTAGCAAAAAGGAAATGTTAAGAAAATAAGAGAAAATACATTTACAATGCTATATGTATTTATAAAAAAAAGTCCACATATTAGTGGACCCACTCAGTTCAAATTCATGTTGTTCAAGAGTTAACGTATAGACCTATGGCCTCCAGTTTATCTCACTTAGGAAAAGAGCAGGGAAAACAGCAGACACAGAGTCTATATTTTTTAAAAAGATAAATTGTGCTGGATATTACATGCTTAATATAAATCCTATGACTTGATGTACAAAATAGAAGGAAATTTGAACATGATCCCTTGAACATACATGAGGAAAGAGAAAACTATAGTTGTATAAGACATGAATAGAATGTGAACATATTCTGGGGATTGGTGCATGCTTTTACTCCTCCATAGTATCTGAGGAGACTACATTTCTGTAGATTAGATGCACTAACCCAGAAAGATAAAGAAAAGTCACTAGGTAGTACATGATATAGGAAGACAGACTAGCCTAGGGTAAGAATTTATAGTAGAAAATAAAATCACCAATCTGAGGGTATGGATTATTTGAGTACAAAATAGGAAAGTTGGATAAACTGTACAAAAGTAATACCCACTCTGACATTCTAAACCAAGGGCCAACTCTAAATATTGACAAAGTAAGACTCACAAATCAAGGTACTCAATTTTTGTTGTTGTTAGAGCCATTTTATATGTCCTCTGTGCCATGTAGAGATCTGAGTTAATTATCATGGTAGACTTTCTCCTGTGATGATTAGCACTGGACCATACTTTGTATTTTCCACCTTGCCTATCCTTCCTTTTTATCTCCTCTTTCTCTAAAGAATCAAGTAACAGTTCTATAGAGCCCTCAATGATAAATATATAGTATCTTTAATCTTTTTTTCTTTTTATTCAATGCCATTTTTTTCTAAATAATAATTTCCAATTGGAATTCATATCCAAAAACATAAATTATGAATTCTCAAACATTATTTACTTTTTATGGAATAGTCATATTTTAAGGAACTTATATGTGGAACTGAAATCACATCCCATCTTTAAAGAAGGCTTTAGTTGGTGCTGTACTCTTTATCATGAGGCTTGAAATTTTATTATTAGTAACTATATTTTTATATGCTTAAAAGAAGTTAAATCATTATTTTTTCATCAGAATGAAATACCCTTAAGTATAAACAATTTAAAAAATCACAGTATCTCTGATCAGGCTGAAACGTGAATGCTTGCAAGAATCTCAATATTCACATTGTCTTTCATTGATGACTATGCTAACACAATTATAATATTTTATATTTCAGAATGGCAATGTAACTGATCCCAAAGGACACATTAAGCCTTTTTATTCACATCCCTTTGGGCACTGCTAGGTCATATCAGTTCCTTTCTAGAATATCCTCTAATTTAATTTTTCTTTGAATAATTGTTTACTAGATCAAATCTATCTTTTTTTTTTTTCCCCCACTAGAAATCCTTTTGACCTTTACAGAAGACTGGACTTATACTGAACATTATGCCAATGGATATGATAAGATTTGTTCTAAGACTTCAGAAATTTGCTTTGAGATGGTGGTATATTAGCAAATATCCACAAGTTCTTTTTTTATACAAGTAATATTCTTAGTAAAATAATGTAATGTCCTTTAAGCATTATTTGTGAGATTTCTTTAAAAAGTAAATTATTTTTGTTAATTTTCTCAGTACAATTGTTTCTTTTTCTCCCTAGCTAGGACATATATATTAACTTATTTTATCTTCTTTTATTACCTTAGGCATTCACTGTAATTCTTGGATTTAGATTTGAGATAAAAGTGTGTAATGAAAGAGTCAAACTAGTGTTCCTTTTTAAAGTAGGGACAAAATTATATAGACAGTGAATCAGGTGTGTTGTCACAGTCATGTTTTAAATCACCCATTTCATCTTTGCATATTAAAATTGTAAACATCCTTTGGTCATGTTGAAAGTATAATATTACCAAAAAAATTTTTTTGGCTAGCCTATATTTTCTCTGTTCTGTTATTCAAGACCTTTCATAATTTGCTGCTTTCTTATTTCTTCAAGTTTACTTCATTTTCTTTTTAATAAGCTTCGTATTTCTTTAGAATGGGTCTACATATTTTGTCTGAAACTAATCAACTCACTGATATTTATGCTTTTGTTATTAAAATGCTTTTCCTTCTCTTTGCTCATGAAAGTCTTATCTTCCCCCTAAAGCCCACATTGTACCTGTTCGATGAAGTCAGAAGTAATAACGTGACTTACCTCTTTCCTAAACAAATTCTAACACATGTATTCTCAAAAACCATTGGTTTCAAGTTTTTATAAAACAAAACAAAACCTACACTTAGACTATTATGGGCAACTCACTGTGTTTGTCTTCATGCTCCTCCATCTAGATGGAGGGTTCAAGGGCGAGGAAAAAGATTTGTATCTGTTTATATCTCTATTGCCTGTCACACTGTAGCTCCTGAGTATACATTATTGCGTTTTTAAATGGATCATTTATTTCTAGTTATAATTAATATTTGTGTAAGAATTATATAATAGGCAATTGAACATAGGAAAAAACAGAAATGAAAGCATCCCAATTAATGACTGGAGACAAAGGGAGAGTGGAAATTAAGTTGGTAGAAACAATGTGGGTACTAAGACTAGATATATGAGTTACTTTACCTCTTTTTTGGTTAAAGACTTGTTTCTGCCACCCCACCTGACCAATCACATTTTCAATAGTACTTTTGCTTAAGAGCTTCTACTCTTGCCCAAGGCTTTTCTCCTATTCTCAACAAAGTAGAGTGGATCTTGTCTGACACAAGTCAAATCATTTCACACCTGTTTTGAACATGTCCACTGGTTTTCCATTTTACTCAGAATAAAAGCAGAAGTCTTCAATATGAAGTATGTCTGAGTCAGGGTATTTTACAAGCAGTAACAAACAACTCAGAATCTTAATGAGTTAAACAACCAAAGTTCATTCTACCTTCTGTTGTGTGTTTCTTTTGGAGGCCTTGAGTTCTGCTCTTCACAAGCATCCAGGGACAAAGACTGTGGAGCAGTCCTCATCTCAAATACATTTGTCACCGTGTGGAGGCAGTGATATACTCTGGTCTACGAGAGTCACACACCATATTTTGATCACAACTCTTTGACCCGTAACTTTTCTTAATTGTCCTGCAGCATAGGGGGCAAGAAATAGAAATTTACCTGAAAGAATACATGAGAAGGGCAAAATCACAATCCATAGGCCTTATATGGTCACCTCACTCCTATACTTGCATTACTTCTCTGATCGTGTCTCCTGTTGTTTTCCCCTTACTTGATTTTAAACCTGTCACAGTAGCCTCCTTGCTGCTGCCTGAACACCCCAGGCATGTTCTTCCTGTGACCTTACCCTGAAAAGCCTTCCCCCAAATATCTGCATGGTTAGCTCCCTTACTTCCCTCAGGTTTTCAGTCAAATGCAACAGTCTCCATGAGTACTTGCCTTGCTAATCCATCTAACAAAAATACTTCCCCACCAAGCCACCATGCTCCCCCCACCCCCGCCACTTCTTTGGCCCTTTTCCTTATGTAGTGTGTTGTCAATAACTCCCTGAAAGCTAAATTTAATGAAGAACAGAGATTTTAGTTTGTTTTGCTGTATATCAGCCTACGGGACATTGCCTAGCCATGGTAAATGCTTAATAAATATTTGTTGCATACATTTTAAGTAAAAAGTTATAAACAATTAAGCCTCTTAACTTGCTGCAATTATGACTACAATAACATATTTAGGATTACAATTTATAATTATTTGTTGATAGCTACTACATGGTGTCTGTTATATGCAAACATTTTGCTAGGTACTTTCTGATGTATTAACCCATTTTGCTTCATGATAATCCTAGAAAGTAAACAAAATTATCCCCCCTTTACAAATGTGTGATGAAGTGATAAGAATTAGTGTGCTTAAGGTCACACAGGAATAGAAATTTAAGGTGTCTCCACATGGTAAAGTTTTCATTTAATGTTTGTTTTAATTAAAGAGTTCTCACCAAATACCTATGAGTCTAAGAAAGGCATTGTACTGGTAATGAAAGAAGATAGGAAATTTAGTTACCAGCAATGATTTTCAAGTCATGCAAATAAATTCATGTTCACATTTCAACATCTTTGTATGGAATAGCAGTAGTCCTCAATACTAACTGCACATTAGAATCCTACATGGAGCTTTAAAAAAATGCTGATGGTCTATTCCCACCCCCAGAAATTCTGATTCAAGGTCTCCTAGGTGATTCTAATTTGCAGCCAGTGTTGAGAACCATTGAGTTAAAGGATTACTTTAATCACCGAGCTGCTGCTGCTGGTGGTGGTGGTGGTGCTGAGGATTTATTGATACTACTTGTCAGAAGTGAGGAGTGTCTACCCATGGGTGAGACTAGGTTAGGTTACATAGGCTTGCCCATTTGTTCCACTGACCAAGGAAAACAATGATGTAAGCAATAGTTTATCAAAATATTACATGTATTTTCAAACATCTTTCTCATCAGTCTTCTGTGGCTATTTTATGTTTTCTGATTTTGGTAAAAATAAACTGACAAAGTTGTTGGAGAACAGAGAAAAATGATGTCAACTGTTCTTTAATTTCCTTTTAGTGTTGTCAGATGGGTATGGTTGGCAGAAGCTCAGAAGTTTCAAAAAGTCATTGTTTTATCTGGGATTATTCGTGTATCTCTTCACATGTCTAGTTCTGGTCCTTTACATTAAGGAAGCCTAGTCTGGGGATTGTTGTAAACATATTTTTGTTACAGAATTGGTGAAATTCTGGGCTTATTGGTGCAGATGCTAAGTTTCAACTAATAATGAAATCACAACCCTCTTACTACAGTACTAGAAAGGTTTTGTGTTTCCTTACGATGGCCAAAACCATGAGAGGATAGTAAGTCTCCAATTTTTTCATGAATTAACAATGATGGGTTTTTAAATGAGGGTTTGGTTCCACCTGCAATGATCAGTTTAATTTTTGGTTATTATCTCAATTATGTTAAAATGAATTAGAGTGTCCACTATAGCATCTAATTCTCTATTTTACTTCTGGGGCATCTCCACAAAGTTGAGTCGCTTTAACTTTATTCAGACATTAAAATATTCATGATCCTGGTGGTGAAGAATGGCCCATTTTTTCAGTCCAGCTCATGAATTAATTCAATAGCTAGGCTTAGTAACCTGGAAGGTGTTGGCTTCTATTTCAGATATATTATTGTGAGGAAAGAATACAAAAGATTTATTACAAATCCTATGAATGATACAGCATCTTTACGGCATGCAGCTTGTAGTGTTAAAAACAGCAATTCTCTACCTCAGTTAATGCAATGTATATGCTACTCAGTGTTTCTAGGGTTGCAAAATGCCTGTAGAACTGTCCCCAAAGAGATTTACTCTAGGATTCACTTCTAGAATATATGAGGAGGGGGGTAATTTTCATTTCCCATTATTTATGAAGTAGCCTTGGTTTATCATTCAAGCTCTCTTTGTTGATGTGCCTCAAACTCCTCACACTTTGTGCCTCAAATGCACACCATAAAACACTATACATCACACACACCATGCTCCATCAAAACAAATCAAACAAATCAGAACTTTTTGAAGGGCTTGCTTTATCTGGGGATTACCATATCTTCCTCCAAAGGCTGCCCCAAAAACCTATGTAGCAGAGCCTAATTTAACAGCACCTACTATTTGGAATCACATTGATCTGTTAATTTTACCTTCTTTCTTTAGGTAGTATAGGGTGACTTCTTTTGAATCAAGGAGCTTTCTATGTTGTGTAGGAGGATAGCCAGAATTCTCATGCTAGATAAAAAGAGGACTTGTTTTCTGGTTTTGAGATTTCCTATAAATTTCTTCAGTCACTTGTCATTAACAGAGCAAAATGTGGGTATTGCCATTCCAGTGTAGCTCCTGTTATGTCCTTGTGGAAGGGTTTTGGGATCTTAGATTAATTTCTGTGTTCTTTACCATGTGTTCTGACATGTACTTCACTCATGGATCTCTTAAAAGATTGATGCAGAACTCCCAACATCTGTATGATTCTTCCAGGCCATGGAAAAAATGGACGCATGACTAGTGAAGGTCTATTTGAAGCCCATAGCTCTATTACATACTTCATTCCTCATTAGTATTTTCCAGACCCAGCATGGAAGAAGAGAAAGAATTCCAAAGCATCTCTTTAAGCTATTTAGATTTTCCTACATCCAGATTTCCAAACTGACCTGAAAAATACTGGGGATGGAATTAGAGGACAGTTTAATTACTGGCTCTATTACACATTAAATGGGCAGTGTTGAGAAACTCTGAAAATCTTGAACTTCAAATTTCTTTTTTTCTGCTTCTCTTTCAAGGCTGTTTGAGTTAAATAGATTTTTGTGAATGGTTATTGAAAATCTAAAGAGCACTATATAAATTTATGTTGAGCATTGTCCTTTTGCCTCTCCAGGTTCATAATCTGCCTTTCTCCACCCTGCTTCCTGCCTGAGGAGCTGAGCCCCATGGACCACTTCAACGAGGCTCCATGGCCTTCTGGCTTTCAGCTGGAGAGTGGGAAGTTTGTCAAAGGTAGGAGAAAGGGAGGATGGAGAAGTCATGGTGTGTTTTCCCCTGGCTCCCTCCTTACCCAGGCTGCAGTTTCTAACTGATTCTGTTTCTGATCTTTTTCACTACCAATATCTACAACTTCTTTGCGGTATTCTCTCTGCTGTACCTATAGGTACTGAGGGGCCCTGGTATCTGCTCCTTCTTGGCCCCTTCAGGCCCAGGAGTGGCACTGGCTTCAAGGTAATTCATAGTACTTTACTTAGTTTCCCTCCCCCACCCCTTTGGAAAATAGTCCCTTCAGAACACTCTCTTCCATCATCTGTTTTGAATGTGTCCTGTTTCTTGCAGGAATCTTAATGAAGACAAATAACTGCATTTATTATTGCTAATGTATTAATAATCAGATACTCTATACCCCAATATAGAAATTTATATTTTTCCTAAATTTTCTAAATAAACATACATAACATTCCTAAATGTACGGTTTTCCCTTTTTCCAGAGCATAGTTCCACTGTGGATTTGAGGGCTAGGTTAAATTGTAAGGCTACTTTGTGAATTTATATTGAATTTTATTTAAAATGGTGATCTGCTAGTCTTGATTTTTAATTTTAACTACTGTTAGATTATCTTCAGTGTTATCAACATTATATGTAACTTTGTATCAACAATACATTTGATCTACTGTTTTAATAAGTTTCTCTATATATGTATATATATTACAAATATAAATCACATGCAACTCTATGGCTAGAGAAGATGTATTCATAATCCAAAAAAGTTCTTTGGAAGTGATACTTCATTGTTATCAAGAAGTTCTTTTCCCATGAGAATGTGAGAAAATTTGGGGTATCACACCTCCTAGGTTATTCTTCCTGAGAAAGTCTTGGCTGTAAAAGTTTGAGGACATTGGTCCTTGAGGTTCATGTACAGTAAATTCTATAATGGGTGCCTCATGCCCACATACACCTCAGTTCACCAGCTCCGAATCCACCCTTGCCAATCAAGTAAGATGTTGGCAGACTTGCATTATCCAAATAACACAGAGCCTAATATATATATACATATATTTTTAATAATGAGGAAATTTACAAACATGGTTACTGTAACCAGTGACTAGAGTTGCATATTGTAGAAATGGTGATGTCACTCAGCTAAATATTACTGCCCTTAAAGCTCAGCCCATCGTCATTCAGGTGCAGTGCGAGGGGAAGTCACTATTTCAGGAAAATTTGTGAGAGCATCAGAGTTTACTGGGTTCCATGAGCAAGTGAACTCTACTTCATCAGTCACATGTCTACTTCCTTAGCTCCATTCTGAGACAGGATAAAGACAGGCTTCTCCATTGCAATGTTATCTCAATCTAAGGTTACCCTATTGTTCACTGTTCTCCATCTTGGAAAACAATAAAAGATAGAGGTCACTGTAGTCCTTCTCTCTGGCCAGGCTTTGACTCAGCTATACAGGGGACATAGCAATAGGATATATATCATGTATATGTAATAGACATATGTCATATATAATATATATAACAGACATATATAATAACATGTACATATATATTTATGTAATCCCTCCCTGAAATTTTCTATTTTATTCCTTTGCAAGTGTTATCACAGTTCTCTCTTTGCTTATTCAAATTATTAAATGCACTTATGTTATCCATGGGTTCTTGGACTCTCTAAAAAACAGAAAATGAATAGAGTCAAATGGCAGGTCCAGGCAAGGCTTTTATTTATCCCGCACAAGGGAGACAGCGCAAAAGAAAGGATCCTTCGGTCTGGCTCAGCCAACAAAGGTCAGGGAAAGTTTTTAAAGAGGCAAATGCAGGAAAGGAGTCCTGTCTAAGCAAGTAGAGATGGGGAGAGACACAGAAAATTGGGTGCACAGGCGTAGAGGACCGAACATGCTTCTTCATGCATTGCATGTCTAATTACATGTTAAATCTCCACCTCTGGGTGTGATTTTTAGTATTATAATGGGGAAAAGCATAGGTGGAAGACTAGCACTGGGGTCCTCCTTGGTGCCGACTTGGGTTGGTTAGGTCTTTGCCGGTCTTCCAAGTAGAGTCCCTCCTTTGGTAAGCATCCTGCTTCCACATTCCTGCAAGATCTGGTACTCATGAAGCAGAGAGTTTCCACGGTCAGGGGAGAGGGGACTCAAGTCCAGTCCCTGCTCTGTCTTGCTTGGTTGAGATGAAACCAGTCTTCCTGGAGAAGATTAATCTTTGGTTTTTTGATAGTTATTGTCAAACACTAAAGTGAAGGTTCGAATTTGTGATGATATGTTTCTTACCTCTTGGTGTGGGATATATTTTTATTAAGATTAACTGCAGTAAATTGCTAACCTGGAGAATAAAGGGAGGCTGCTTATATGTCTAAGCTCTTGATAGATTTTAACTTCATGAGACTTATAATTAGTGTCAGTGAGATCAATGGTATTTGAAGTTCAGTGAATTCTTAACTAGGTGATAGTCATTATTTTCTTTTTGAGCACCTACCAAATATAAGCCTTTGTTGGTCTGATAGAGTTGCATTTGGTGTGATATTTTGAAAAGTACTCTAATATAAGAGAAAGAGCTTGGATCCTTCCAAAATTGTGTTTGCATATCAATTCTAACACTTCCTGGTTAACATTAGATTGAGTATATGTTATATTGACTTCAAATTTATATTTAAAAATGAGAAGGTAATAATACTTAAAATAGCTGCGAATAGTTAGTTACCAAAGTTTTAGTTTCCCCACTTCTACCCTCCTCTTTCACTTTTCCTTTATAGCAAGTTGGGAAAAGATTTTAGCTTCTACTAGCAGTGCAGGAAAAAGGTAACTTTTTTCCTTTTTTTTTTTTCTCCTTTAAAAAAATGGTGGTCAGATGGTGTACACATAACATAAAATTTACCATCTTAACCATTTTAAGTGTGCAATTGAGTAGTGTTAACTACATTCACATTGTTGTGCAACTAATCTCTAGAACTCTTTTCATCTTGCATAACTGAAGTTCTATATTGATTAAATAACACCATCCCTTTTGCCTTCTGCCTCCCCTGCCCAAGATTTCCTTTTATAGTGTTGGTTTTAATGATTGCAGCAAATTTAGTAAAAATCAAAAGTTTATTCCAGATTACTGTGTTTCATTAACATGATTTATAATCACATTGACTGTACACCTCTACTTTCCAGAACAATTTGAGAGATTTTACTTTAAATAAAGTTGATTTCTTAAGTGAATAATTTGATTATACCTGTTACTCCATACCTATTATTATATACCTACTATCCATTAAATATAAGGAAACCGACAAGTCAGAAAAATAAATTATTTTTCCTATCAGTTTCCTCAGCCTTTGGTTTTAGAAAACATAGTAATTATGTCTGTAAATCATAGCTGCTTAGTACATAGGATCAGTAGGTTAGGGTCTTTGTTACAGACAAGGCCATGTTTGACAACTGGAGGCTTGGGCCTACTGAATCTTTCACTTTTTGCCAGCTCTGTCCTGACCCTAGTCTTTGCTGAAAATGTGAATTTTTTTACTTACATTTAAGCTATACTCAAAGTAGTTTAATGCTTATTTCTAAAGTTCTAAATATCTAAGTTTATTTCACAACTACTTTTGAATTCCTTCCTAGCTTTTAATATATATGTGTTATAGATTGAGAAAATAAGTAAATAATTGACTTAGGAATGTAGAAACGGCAATTCTTAAATATTATTTATGTGCATTTTTAAATTTCAGAAATACTTGATTTGAGAAAGAAAGAACATGCTTTATTAGTCTACAACTTAGTTGTAAGAATTAAGCATGCTAATAAATGTAAAGCACTGAATGGGGCTCCTCAGTGGCTCAGTTGGTTAAGTGTCTGACTCTTCGTTTCTGCTGAGGTCATGATCTCAGGGTCCTGTGATCTGCCCCTGTGTGGGGTGGGGCTCAGCGCTCAGTAGGGAATCTGCTTGAGATTCTTTCCCTCTGCACCGCCCCCCCCATGCACTCTCTCTCTCAAATAAATCTTCAAAAAAACCATAAAGAAATGAAAACAATGCCTGACACATAGAAAGTGCTAAAAATTGTTATATTGTCATTATTGCTATTATTATTGTTACTAATTGAGGTATTAAATTGAATGGACAGCAAATCTGATACTTATCAAAGTTATAGCACTGGACAAAGCTCAGAGGTACTTTTCTCCCCGAATACCTACTCTATAAAAATATGTGCCTAAAACCTATCTTACAGAGAGAAATACTATGGACAACCCGGGTTCTTTAATTCTGCATATGCAAGGTACTTTTAAATCTAAAACATTTCTCCACATAATCCTGAATTGTTGGGCTTTCTTTCAAAAAGCAGCAATCTATAAGCTTTTCAAATTTGAAAGATTTTTTAAAACTTTTTTATTCCTCTTAAATTATTATGAATGTAAGTAAAATAGTAAATCTTCTTTACTTTCTGTAGATATTTTCTGCATTCATAACTCAACTAGGAGTGCTAGCTAATTTTTTTAAGTAAAGAAAGGAGGAAGCATTATGTTCCTTCTTACTACTACAAAAGTGTATTTGAGTGTAAAAGGAAAGATGCAGAGGATATTTAAAATTGTCCTATTCAGATTGGTCCGCTATAACAGAATTCCATGGACTGGGTGGCTTAAACAACAATGTATTTGTCAGAGTTTTGGAGGCTGGGAAGTTCAAGATCAAGGCTCTGGCAGATGGAGTGTCTGCTGGGAGCACTGCTCCTGGTTTGCCGCAGGGTATGTTCTTAGATCCTCATATAGTGGAGGTAATGAGCTCTACTCTCTTCCTCCCCTTGTGGGGGCATTAATACTCTCATGGGGTCCGTCCCCTTACCTTATCTAAACCTAATTAATTCCCAATGTCCCTACCTCTTAATACCATCCATTGCGGGTTAGAGTTACAACATAAGAATTTTGGAAAGGCACAAACATGCTGTTAATAAGTGTTCTCCTTATTACGTATTGAGCTTTTGTGTCTCTCAGGGCACTTTTTAAAATTTATTTTACAGTACATGTAAACTTTTTCACACTATATTACTTAATTTAATTAATTCCAGTTGAATCCTACCACAACTTTCAGTGTCATTGCATTTCACTTTCTAGGAATCTCCCTGGCCCCCTATATTATGATCTTTCACAGTTGGAGAGATTGCTCAGGATGATAGTTACCACTGGTCAAGGCTATATGGGTGTAAAATCTGATGGCTCTTCCACTTCTCGGATACTTTGGGTTATCTTTATGGAGCCTGGGAAGGAAAGTTAAACTATTACAATGAACATGCATCAAAAAGGGATTCTCCACTTCCCCATGGGGCAAAGAGTCATGGGTTTCAACAGCTAGCAGAACTTTAGACCTTCATGCATTTCCTAGTGTTGAGAATATTTCTATTCTAGGAAGGAGCCCAGATTTCTGGAAATCAGCAATCAGGAATCAGTTTGTTTAGAGTTTTCGAGGCTGGGAAGTTCTCTTTGATCCAGCACGTGGGGAAGGGGATGAACCTTCCCTTACATCAGTGGTTCCACAAGCTTTAGCATGTAGTAGAATCACTTGAGAGTTGGATAAAACATGGATTGCTGGGCTTTACCACCAGAGTTTTTGGTTTTAAATGGGGATTGAGAATTCCCATTGCTAGCAAGCTCTTAAATGAAGCTAATGCACCTGGTTCAATGTTCTCACTTTAAGAAATGCAATCCTAAGGCAAGAAGAAGAAAACGATTTGACTATAAAAAGACTGTGGTGAGACATACGCCATACAAGAAGGAAAAAAATGAAAAATGAATATCTCAATACATTATCATACCAAATTGTTTTGTAGGAATATAGGGGACATATTCACAGGATTTAAAGCCAGACAAAGAACAATTGAAATTGTGGCATTGACATACACTTGGACAGTTAACTTACAGAATCTTGATTTTTTTCATCTGTTTAATATGACTAATACCAGCTTCTTAGTATATTGGTTGTGAATATGCAGTAAGAGGAGTGAAGCACCCAGCACATTTAACAAATGCCAATTACCCTTCTCACTTTTATAGGTCTTTCTGAGATATCAGGGTGAAAAATGGAAACAGCACAGGTTTTTGTTTTTTGTTTTTTTCCTTTTTTGAGTAAGACAAGCTTGAGTTCAAATCTCTGCTCCATTACTGACTGGCAAATTGGTACTGAATGAATTATTTAACCTCTGAGCCTTAGGTTCCTCATCTCTAAAATGGTATTATGAGGATTAAGTAAGACAGGTTTGGAAAAGCAGTCAGATGTATCTTGCCCAAACAAGATACTCCATCAACACTGTGCTCTTCTATCCCCAACAGAGACAATGAATTTGTCAAAGATGTGTATTTCTTGCACAGAGTGGAAACAAGATCTGCTCTGGACTTGTAGCTGTGATACTTGTCAACCAACCTTATGTTGAGAGGTTGTCCTCAATCTTTAGTAGTTTTATGAAAAGCTTAGGGAAAAACTCTTATTCATTTAAACCCACATTTTTCCCTATGAATTCCAATATTAGTGAAGTTGACTGAAATTAAAGTCTACCTCCAGAAAGGGGAAATAAATCAAATCCTACCCACCTCAGAAATTGGTGTTAATTTTCTTTGTTACTTGCTTGGAAACTTTGATTTAAACTTTTTGGAAAAGAATGAAGAATTTAGGGTCTCCTCAAGCACTGAATGAATCTCTTTATAGGGTATTTTATGTATTATTGTGGTAAAAATTACATAATATAAATTTAACTTTAACCATCTTTAAATGTACTGGCATTTAAAATTTAATATGTCAGGAAAAAAAGGAAAGAATCTAAAACTTTAAGAAGTTGATATTGGAGAAAGGTGCCTGGGTGGCTCAGTCACTTAAGCATCTGATTCTTGATTTTGGCTCAGGTCATGATCTCAGGGTCATGCAATCAGGCCCTGCACTGGGCTCCACTCTGGGTGTGGGGCCTACTTAAGATTATCTCTCTCCCTCTCCCTCTGCCCTTCTCCACCCCCTGCACACACTCTCTCTCTCTCAAAAAAAAAAAGAAGAAGTTAATATTGGAGAATATATTATTTTTATCTCATGGCATAAGTGTTTTTTTTTTTAATTTCTTTTAAGACAAGGTGACCAAATTGAACCATATAGGAAACATTTGATAAGTTTGATGATGTCTGTGCATACAAAAAAAACAGAAAAGAATAAAAAAGTTATAATCTCAAAGAAGTTATAGCAGCTTACAGTTGATCAAGTTTTAGTATCCAGGGTATATGAAAGACTTGTTCAAAACTGTTAATAAAGGGGAAACTTCACACCAAAATAGTAGCATAAATCATGAGCAAGAAGCCTACAGAAGAGCAAATATAAATATTGAATAGGCTTATGAAGGAATGTTCAAACTTGTTAATCAGGCAAGTACAAATGAAAACCACAGCAGAGAATACTTAATTGACAAAAATTAGAAAATAGAACGATACCAAATTTTGGCAAGGACGGAGAAAAAGGGAACTCTTATACAATGCTATGGGATCCAAAATCAGTAAAAATGTCTGAAAAAAACTTTTATTATGTAATAAATTTGGACATATACATATTTAGTTTCCTGTGATAGATGTCCTTGTGGGTAATAGCAACAATGCAAGCAACCCAACCACATTTCAACAATCAACTGAATGGATAAATTATGATATATCATAAAGTAGACTACATACAATAAACATGTATGGATCTCAAAACCGTGAAGTTGAATGAAAATAGCAAGTAAGAAAATGGATAGTTTGATTCCATTTATAATCACATCAAAAAGAGAACAAATTGATATGTTTTATATATGGTTACAATCGACAGTTATAAAGAAAATCAAATACATGATTACATTGGAGATCAGGAGAGTGGTTATCTTCTGCTGTGATAAAGGGGGGGAACATCATCAGGGAAAAAAATCCACAGAGCTTGTAAAATATGGATAAAGTTCTAATTAAGTTGTTTGGTAGGTACATGAGAATTCATGTGATTATTAAAACTTTGCATATATACGTTTATTGTGTCTTTAATATTTTTAGAGAATCTCATTTGTGAAGTATGAAAGTAAAAACATAGAAAAGAATTAGAAAATATATCCATGCCAATGGACTTTATTGCACTAAAGAAATTAATTTTAAATTGTGTTTCCAGCATCTAACACTTTCATTTTGGGGCTGGAGTATGAAAGATAGACTATCACATCTAGGCTTCCTCCCTCACCTTCCAACATCCTGCTCATCCTGATGGATTACCTGCAGCACCTTCCTTCTTGTGGAAACTGGAATAATCAGTTTATTTCCTTTGAATAGTAGTTCATCATTTTTATTGATTTTCTTTCTGCGGGTAAAATATTCTTTGATTTCTTATGTTGCTTCACTTTTCTCTTCAAACTATCCATCTCTTCTCCAGTCTCATAACCTCTGGAACTCCTGTTCTCCTTGTGCTTGTCTGACTGAGGTAGATTTCCTTCTGAAACTTCTGAGGCATTTTTTTCATCATCACCCAACTATGTTTGTGTATTCTACTCTATCAATATCTGCTGTAATTTGATGTAGTTGAAACTCCCTTTCTTTCTTGTTACTGTCTGTCATGGCAAGCAACATACACAAAGGATATATACAATAAGCAATTTTCTTGCTGGACTGCTGTGAGCAGGGACTTGGGCTTTGATAGTAAGTACTTATGCTGTTAGTGCCAGGAAGATTTAAGAGAGCATTATTCTGAGAACATCAAGCCCTGTATTGCACTTCTATTTCAGAGAGAATCATTGGACAGAAACATGGAAACTTTACTGACAAAAAGATCATCCTATTTCCCACCAACCAGGTTAAACGATTCCAGTGATTGTTAATAATCCACATGATTAATGTTTATTACAACTTTCCTAGATGTCAGACACTGTGCTGTGCTAATTATCTCATTTTATCAATGTAAGAGCTTTGATCTGATGATGATAGGCAAAAGTCAAAATTGAAATGGAAGAAAAAAACATAAAGAAAATTAAAAAGAGAAGAAAAGAGTAGAACATGGGAAAGATTGTGAAAAGAGAGAAATGAGTCCCTCTCAGTATTTCTTATGTTACCTGTAATTTATAAAATCTAATCTGGAAATAAAATTCTGAATGAAGACAGGATAAGAGGAACATTTTAATTTATTGTTCTCTCTAAGGATAATGTACATCTGCTCCATGAAAGCTAAGAAAGCATATCAAATAAGAAAGGTTACTGATGAATTTTTATTTGTTTTTATTATTTATTTATTTTTACAGTCGAATTTTAAAATTGGCTAGTTAGATCAAAAAGTCTAGAACAGGGTGCCTGGGCTCAGTCAGTTAAGCATCTGCCTTCGGCTCAGGTCATGATCCTGGGGTCCTGGGATTTAGTCCCGCATCGCGGGAAGCCTGCTTCTCCCTCTCCCTCTATTGCTCTCTCTCTCTGTCAAACAAATAAATAAAATCCTTAAAAAAAGTATAGAACAAATACCTGAAATTTGTAATCATTTTCTTTTTTTAATAAAATAAATTTATTCTTAATTTTCATTAAAAAATCAGGAAATGCATAAAAAGAACACATAAACCTGAAGTCATTCTATAAATGATAATATATGCATAAAATTGGCTTCTGTGTTACAGTCAGGTTCATATTAATAAATGAATATTTTTACTTATTTTACCAAATACTTAAAATTTTACCAGTTACTTAAGTTGTTTATGCTATTTAAATAAACATGTAAATATATGGAGATAGACATATATCATGTAGCTGTGTAATCCTTGCCATAATATAAACATTATGGATATAAAACAGCTTTAATTTTTTTCCCTAAAGAATTCTAATCTATTGTCATGAACAATGCTGAAGTAAAAAGCATACATATATAATATCTGCACTCTTTTCTCATAATTTTCTACACATATTTTTAAAAGAATTGCTAGAATCAATGCTTACACACTTTTAATATATTTTTCTAAATGGCCCCCTAGAATTTTAGTGTCAATTTAGTGTCAGTTAACAGTTTCTGAATGACTGTTTTCACATCCTTAACAATGCTGGATCATATTGATCTTTTAACCTTGCTAATCTGATAAATAACAAATGGTAGCTAGTCTGTATTTTAGCTGATTTATTCAAACGATACTAAAGTTTAACATCTGTCTTCAGTGGGATTCCTTGGGAAACAGTCTTGCATGCAGGATTTTTCCTAGGAAATGCCCATAGAAATAACCATAAAAGATTGGGTAGATCTAGATGGAGAGAGTTGAATTGCAAAGTGGTTGAAAGATGCAATTATGATTCCCCAGGCTGAAGAGAAGCTAAGATTGACTGAGTTTTCTTGAATTAGGTCTGCACTCATTCAAAATGTCTGCATATTCCTCTTTTCTGAATATGTATTGGAACAGGTAAATGGCCATTGGCCCTTTTGGAGAAGGAATTTGGAGTCACTATAATATACACCTGCTGAGGTGTTATGGGGTTCTTCCTTTTGTGGACTGTCCTCTACTTCAGTCAGTGGGTTCTGGCTCAGGTCCAGAAACTTTTCAAGGATTGTATTTGTATTGGGATGGCTGCCTTACTCTCTTCACTGCCTCTCAATGATTTCTTTGGATTGTATAGAATGACTAGTACCTTACTCGATGCCCAAAGGTCTTGCCTGTAAGAACACTGAGTTCTCAAAATCATCTTCATAGATTTCTATGGATCAGGCTTCCATGGATATCACTCAAAACTTGGTATTCATTTATGATATCTGGACTCACCTTCTAAGAGCTCAGTAATACCATCTGTCCTATATTTTCTAGATTCTATCATCCCCACCTCTGTCAGTGAGCCAAAATTTTCATATTCAAGTTGTTCCATGAATTTTCTTCAACTAAGTCTTCTAACGTCTCTAAATTATAGATTTATCTTTCACAAAATAAGAAAAAAATGAATTGTTTCCTTCCAACCTTATACTCTTGTTTCCAAGATAAAATGAATAAAAATGTGTGAGTATATTTCATAAAACTATAGTCCTAAACAAGTGTAACATAGTGTTTTTATTACAAAGTCATGCAGTGGTAGTGCATCAAAATACCGTTTTAAAATGTTGGAAAAAATCATTGCATCTTCTACCATAGCTGAATCATTGCAACAGTTAACTGTTAAAAGCTCGCATTCATAACAAACAAGATTTTCCCTTTAGCCACCATTACAGAATATAATCCTAAAAACACTGTGGGCCGAGATACCTAAAATATGAGGTGGAATCAAAGAACAAGATAGGACACAAATTGCATGGAAAAGATAGTTTGACTGAAAGAGCATATCTGGGACCTTTGGGATGGCTACTTATGGAATTATATTGAGAGGTAAGCATACTCCATGTGTATGTCCAGAGTGGAATGTACTCTTCTGTTTTGTGATTCAGAAGTCTAATGGAAGAAGCACACCCTCTTCCTCTGGCTCAACCATTGCATACTTTCTCCTGTGGGGTAGGATCAAACTGGGCAATTATGTTGCTGCTATTGAACTTTTGATTATTCTTAATGAGTATTTTCATTATCAGAAGACCCAGATGATTAATATTCCATATACAATAACAAAAGAAGTGTTTCACTGAAGCAAAGTTAAATTTTCCAAAAGAAAACTTTCAATCTCGGGGTGCCTGGGTGGCTCAGTTGGTTATACATCCAACTCTTGATTTCTGCTCAGGTCATGATATTGGGGTAATGAGATGGAGCCTGACACGCAGCATGGAACCTACCTGAGATTCTCTCTCTCTCTCCCTCAACCCCTCCCCCCACCTCTCAATAAATAAAATCTTTCAAACAAACAACAAAAAACCTTCAATCTCATCATGATAAGTCTAAAAGAGCAGAGACTTTACGATGAGAATTTTTTTTTAGCATGCCCAACAGTATTTTTCTTATCAAAAAACAATATTTTTCTGCTTTTTAATATTATTACCTCGAACTGAAAAATTCAAAAAACTATATAATGGATATATAGGTATATAAATATACACATATATCACTGTGATGTACAAATTTTAAAATTTTTGGAAAACATGGAGAAAAAGGAATTCTCATGTACTGTTGGTGGGACTGCAAGTGGGTGCAGCCACTGTGGAAAACAGTATGGAAGTTCCTTAAAAAATTAAAGATAGAATTACTGTGTGATTCAATAATTCTGCTCCTGGGTATTTAACCAAAGAATACAAAAGCACTAATTTAAGAAGACCCCCTATATTTGCTGCAGCATTATTTGTAATAGCCAAACTATGGAAGCAACCCAAGTGTCCATTGATTGATGAATGGATGAAGAAGTTGTGTGTGTGTGTGTGTGTGTGTGTATGTATATACAGTGGAATATTACTCAGCCATAAAGAATGAAATCTTGCCATTTGCAAAAACATGGATAGATCTAGAGAGTATAATGTTAAGGGAAACAAGTCAGTCAGAGAAAGGCAAATACATATGATTTCATTTATATGTGGAATTTAAGAAACAAAATGAGTAAAGGGAACAAAGAGAGAGAGAAACCAAGTAACAAACTCTTAACTGTAGAGAAAAAGCTGATGGTTACCAGAAGGGAGGTAGGTGGGAGGATGGGTGAAATAAGTGAAGGGAGTTAAAGAGTATGCTTATCATGATAAGCACTGAGTAATGTATAGAATTGTTGAATTATTATATTTTATACCTGAAACTAATATAACACTGTGTGCTAACTCTACTGGAATTAAAATTAAAAATAATTTTTTGAATACACAAATTTTAAAGTTTTGCCACCTTTGCTGGTAACACTTTATTTTGGGGTTTTGTTGATATCATTTTCCTTATTTTAGGAAATATTACATTATATTAATATAAAATTTTGTATTTCAAAGTTTTAACATTTTCTGATAGAGGCTTGGCTTCCAACTATAAAGAATAATTTGACCATCTTAATTTACTGAGATCATTAAATCAATCTTTAGATTGTCTAGAAGACAATGAAATGAAAAGCTTTTGATTTCCTCAAAGCTGTCACTATAGGTTCACTTGAGACTTCACTTTTCTTGAGTTAAAATTTGTACTGTACTATAGCCATTTAAAAATTAAGTGGGTATCTGGAACGGTGACAGCAAATCTTTGTCACAGTTTTTTGAAAATAAGTGGTTTATCCCATATTATGTTCTTGATCTGGCTGTGTTAATGATTTATTTCAGAATTATTGAGAATCTGGCAGGAAACATCAAAATAAATGAATTGAAAAGCTGTATTAACTAACCCATTCACACAATTAAAATTAGAGCATATGGATGAATTCTTTTTTTCCAGTTTGCATACTTGTCAACTTTAGAGAAGCTATTGGAGAAAATTAAATATTAAATCTGGAGATGTGACCCTTTTGACAGCTTGAAAATAAAAGCAAAAAAAAATTGGGATCAAGTTATTGAAAATTGGAGACAAATGGACATATGAATTTTTATTAAAATACTAATATGCAGGAAATTCTGATTTCAGGAAGCAAAAAACTAAGAACTTTATTTTATTTTTTATTTATTTTTTTTAAAGATTTTATTTATTTGAGAGAGAGAGAATGAGAGAGCACATGAGAGGGGGGAGGGTCAGAGGGAGAAGCAGGCTCCCCGCCGAGCAGGGAGCCCGATGCGGGACTCGATCCCGGGACTCCAGGATCATGACCTGAGCCGAAGGCAGTCGCTTAACCAACTGAGCCACCCAGGTGCCCAAGAACTTTATTTTAATAATTAGAAGTTATCTGAGTTTTTAAAAAATACATGCTGTTTGGCTATTCAAACATGTCACACCTATAGGTGGCTAGGCTTATTTTTCCCCCTATTGTTTTGTATTGCAAAGTTGCAATAAAGTCAATTTATTTTTCTCACTTAAATCTCCTTAAGGGATACCTATTTAAACATAAAGTAACAATACATTGTGGATTTATTACATAAGTATATTATATAATGAATGACAATTTGAGCATAAAGTTTGGGAGGGAGAAATATATGTGAAGTGATAAAATTGAGCTTAAAGGTAGACAGTGTTAAGTAAAAAAATATGTACACCATAAAAATCAATAACAAAACAACTAGCAAACAGTAAAAAAAAAAAAAGGGACTAATTAGCTAACAAAACAGAGTATGTAATCATAAAAGAATCCAAGAAAGATGGGGCACCTGGGTCACTCAGTTAAGCATCTGCCTTTGGCTCAGGTCATGATACCAGACTCCTGGGATCAAGCCCCGTGTTGGGCCTCCTGCTCAGTGGGAGTCTGCTTCTTCCCGCGTTTGTGCTTTCTCTCTTGTGTGTGTGCACTTTCTCTAATAAATAAATAAAAATCTTTAAAAAAAAAAATCCAAAAAATAGGGAACAGGGAAAAACAAACAAATGGGATAAATATAAAACATGGAGTAAGATAATAAAAACAAACAAAAATATATCCATAATCACATTAAATACAAAAGTAAATTAAATTGAAATACAGATTTTTGTGAGGGTGGATAGAAAGGAAGACAATTCTATGGTGACTATAAGAAATAATCTAAATGAAGACTTGAATGGATTGAAAAGTAAGAGGATGGAAAGGATATATATAATGCTAATACTCATTAAAAAGTTTTAGAGCACTATGCAAAATACATTTTGCAACAAAAAATATTAAGGATTAAAAAAATCTGTTCAATAGTGACAAAAAAGTTTAATTCATCAATAGGACATAATGATAACATTTATTAATAATGGAGCTTTAAGTATATGAATCAAAAACAGATGCAGTTTTAAGGAGAAGTAGACAAGCCCAGTTTCAGTTGAAAACTTTAACACTTTGCTCTCAATAATTGAGAAAATAATTAAAAAGCAGTAAGAGACTACCAACTAACTTGATCTAATTGACATTTATAGAACACTTCAACCAAGTGTGACAGAATGCACATTGTTTTCAAGATCACAGGGAACATCTGTCAAGACAGAACATATTCTGGACCATAAAACAAGAATCAATAATTCCAAAGGATTCAAGTTGTATGAAGTATTTTCTTTGACCACAATGGAATTAAAGTAGAAGTCAGTAAGAGAGAGATCACTAGGAAGTTTTCCAAATATTTGGGAACACAATTCTAAATAATATATGGGTCAATGAAGCAAGCATGAGGATGCCCTAGATACTAAAAATACAAAAGAAATGTATTAAATAACACCTGGGTGCCTCCATCACTAAGGATCCAACACTCAGAATGACAGAACTCTACCCCATACCCTACGTTTTCTGCTACTGCAAATAGCAATACTCAGGTACCAGCAGAATGCTGCGCCGCCTCCTTTGTTCCATAGCATCAAAACAAAAGTCAGTTGCACTAAAATACCATGTAGGTTTGTAGTTTATACTACTATAGTTTACGTTGGAGAGGAATACTTCAAAGTGCCCCTTCCTTAAGATTGCATTATGAAGTATCATTTTTCAGTATTGCTGTGTATCCATTTTCCTGTTTTTGTTGTTGTTGTTGTTGTTGTTTCTGTATTTCTATTCATTCATGATTCTGGAGCTACTTATGAATCAGCACAAAATTTGCAGTGATTATTCTTGAGGGCTAAAGAACATTTTGCAATATTAAAAAGTTCATATTATTAATTTGGGACATTATAGGGATAGAGGTAATGTGTAAAATGTAATACTAATTATTCACTTGCACAGAATAAAGGACTCATGCAATTAATTACAAAATCAGAAAAAAGAAAAACAAAAAACAACCCTGAATAAAGAGCAAACAATATGCAATAAAATAAAGACAAGTGAATAATACTTTAGGACTTCAGCATGACTTCCTTACAAAAATAATATTGTGTGCTCAGTATTTACCAAACATGTTTTTATATTCAGAGTGCTCACAGCAAAGCATTTCAAATGTATAGATAGAATAGATATGATTTGGTAGTTTGACATGTAAAAAAATAGAAATAATCACCAACAAGTGGGACAAATTCAAAATAAATTTACTAATTTAATAGATAATAAAGTATGAAAAAATACATAAAGTAAAAAGTAAATATCCCTACTTTGACTGGATTGTACCAAAGACAAAAGTCTTTTAGCTAGAGGTTAAAAATATGTTGGAAATGTTTTTTTCCCACTCTTAAAATTAAATAAACAGTAAAAAGTCAAAATTAATGAGTACTTTATTGGTCTTACACTTGTTTTTTAAAGGCTTTTTTAAAGGCTTAGACTAACTTTATTGGTCTTACACTTGTTTTTTAAAGGTTTTTTAAAGGCTTAGACTAACATGAACACTGAAAAAAATTTCAGTTTGAAGTATTGATTTGAAGCATTGTCAAGGACAAGTTTATGGAGAAAACAAGGTTGGTAAAGAAAAAAGTTTATCAGAATTTTTTCCCCAAATCATAAGACCGTTATGTCTTTTGTAGAGCATTAATTAAATTTTTACTAAGAGACATGATGGTTTCAACTATGCTGGTAGAAATTACATCCTTTGGACAAGAGAAAAATGATAAATATTTAGTGATCCCTAGATCTTCCCAAATATAAACCAATTTGATGAAACCTATCAAATCTGACCTTACAACTACTCTTGGGCACACTATGAATACTGTAAAAAAAATTAGATGTATATTAGACTTCGTGAAATATACTAGAAGAATTAAGAAAACAACAGTAAATTCTTCTTAAAAAGTAAATCATTTTCTTTGACAGAAAAACATTTTTTAATTTGCACTATACATACTTGGTATGAATTGTGGCTTATAACTAATGCTGTTGGTAAAACCTTTCAACAATGGTAAAAAAAAAAAAAACCATCAAGTTTCATTATTTCACTTTTTAAAAGAGACACACATAAATTTTAGAAAAACTTAAGTCAAAACATTTAGTATGAAATATATAAAATAGGATATTTAATTTATATAAGGAAATTAAAACAAGGAGCAAAAAGGTTTGCATAATTAAGGAGAGAATACCCAGGTAAAAATACTAAAATTATGTAATACTATTTCTGTCCATTGTAGATTGCAGGTATAGTTTAAATTGAGAAGACCTTTTAAACAAACTGAATGATATACTATTTTCAGTTTTCTTTATATTCCAGCATTGAAAAATGACAAAGAAAATTTAAGACATATTGCTTGTACCACTAGGTATTTCTTCAAGAGTTAGTGAAAAACCATAATGTAGTTGGTAGAAAATTTTATTGATAACATTAAAATATTTTTAATATTTTCTGGAAATAATTTATATATGATTCTTCTATAATGTTTGGACATTCTTTGTAAAAGTCTTGATTTATTCTGAAATTTTTAATGTTTAATTTTTAATATTTAAATTTTTAATGTTTCAAGTTGCCACTGACTCAGCTGGGTAAATTTTCTTTAAATTGAAAATAAGAGATAAACTAATATTGACAATTATATAAAAATTTTACCTAATTAGGCAAAAATGTGTCAAATTATATGAAAATCTCAATTATAATGTCAATATTAGTGATTTTACTAAAGTGCAGGCACTTTTATCAATAAATATACAAGACTTTATTATATTTACATTTTATTGTATTTCTCATGCAAACATCACCGGCTTATCAGCAGATCCCCCGGATGAGAACAACGATAGTTATTCTTAGATATTCAGCCCAAGTTTGTCAAATAAAACTATACATTTACTCATAGTTTTCAATTTTATTATGAAGGTTTATTTGTCAAGATAGGAAAACACAGTCAACTGTTCACTATCTTAACTTATATCTTTGAATATTTACATATAAGTATGTGAGCTCCATTTATACTCTTGCCCTCCTGGGTCCTGCGAGTAACAGGAACCGGCTGCTCCTGGTGACCCATGTTGGACTTGGACCATTCATAGAGAAAAATACAGAACAAATATTAAGCCTCTGAGATTTCAGGTCTGTTCTTACTGTCCATTCTAATTAAAAGACGGACCAATAGTTTTCCATTTTAATTAATTTCATTATTATCTTTATGAAATGAGCATGATTGTGCCAAAAAGGCACATGATACATACCCTCAGAACTTCCTGCAAGACCCGTTTCCCATTTAGAGTCTTTGGAAACCTTTAAATCTCACACTGGTACTTGGCATGAACCAGACCCAGGCTACAGCCCACCTTGTTTCTTTTTGCTGTGCCTTCGCTCTCTGACATGATGAGGGACACCTAGGGATACCCACTCCAGCTTTGCATTTCCCTATGGAAAGGAAGACCAAAGAAAGGGCTCACTTTGACTTCCTTTGGGGGTTCTGGGCCATTTTTACCAGGGGAGTCAGGGGCCCAGGAAACCCCAAACAACAGCTGGAGAATGTGAGCTCAAGTGAGTAAGTCCTTTTCACACTGAGGACTCTGTCCTATTGATAGAAGGGGAGGTGAGGATCAGAGTTCCTCCGGAGCCCCAGGCTCAGATCCAGGCCCCCTCTTGCCTAGGTCTCAGTGGTTCTGGTGCCAGGCACTGTCCTAGAAAAGGAAATGCAGAGCTAAAATACACATTTCCAGATGTCAGAGAACTTAGGTTGTAGTGTGGTTACTATTTCAAATGTTTGCATGATTTCTATCTAATCCTTTTTGAACAATAACTATTGGAAATGAAATAAGGAAAATGAAAACATTTTATTTTATTTTTTATAAAAGATTTTATTTATTTATTTGACAGAGACAGCGAGAGAGGGAACACAAGCAGGGGGAGTGGGAGAAGGAGAAGCAGGCTCCCCGCGGAGCAGGGAGCCTGATGCGGGGCTCAATCCCAGGACTCTGGGATCATGACCTGAGCTGAAGGCAGACGCTTAACGACTGAACCACCCAGGCGCCCCAAAAATATTTTAATAAGATGATAGTTACATAAGTGCACATCATCATTTTTTTTGGCTGTTCTTAGGTCATTGATTTGTGTCATTAATATTTCCTTTGGACTTATTCTCTGAATTAGAATTTTAGAAAAAATGCGGTTAAAAGAGTGACAGGTATGGTATACTCTCAGCTGCTCGATGGAGCTTAGTGCATAGAATTTCTTAGATCAAACTAGGTTTTGAATGAAGGTAGGTTTTGGAGTAATTAGTAATTATCATTTCTTGTATAAAAATATAAATTCACATAGAAAGACCTCTGTTTTCTGTTGAATGAAAGACCTTAACATTTTCCAGATAAATCTTGTCCTTTCCCTGGTTTGTTACTTACCTTTGCTCCATTTTTTTATACTCCTCTTTCCACCACCTCATGCACATCTTTTTTTGATTTTCCGTATCCAGCTACTTACTTAGTTTCATAATTCTGCTAACTTGCGTTAAGATGTTCCTTTAGAGTTGTACATTTGCTTGGATATATATTTATTCTTGTATTTAAAATTTTGAGGTAATAAGTTTTAGGGAAACCCAGCTGAGATATCCTGCCCACTCTGTGTGATATTTGCATTTTATTCCAGGCATATCTATAATAATCTCTTCAGAAAGTGGAATCTATACTCCCACATGAGCAGAGAGTGCTAAATTTTTAATAACTTCCTTAGGGTTTTCATTTTTACTATGATACTTTCAAAGATTACAGTATAATTTAGGAATGAGAAAATGTTAGTGTTTTTACCAGGAAGTGTTAAGCTATCATTACATTCATTTGTCAGTCCTCTATACTTTGATTTCCATATTTAAATATAGGTAAGCTGCTAAAGCTACATGGAAGGGAAGATATCTAAATCTTGGTTTCTTGGATAATGATAGTATTGCTTATAATTTTGGGGTAAGGATTAAATGGAATTTTAGCCCCTGTCATGTAGTTGAGTTCCTGGCTCAGATCAACTATTCAGTACATTTTAGTTACTATTATTAGACAGTTGCTCTAAACATAGACAGTGATCTGTATTGTCTATTAGATTGGCTATTTGGAGATTGGTCACCAATTAGTATGTCAGATCCCCTTACAGACAAATTGGTTGTTACCCTGAATTATGCCAATAAAGCAGTTAGTTAAAAGTGAAATTTGACAAATAGTACCATTGATAGATTGTTCAGTAATTAGCTCTTTTTATGAATGAAAAATACAATCTAGCTATTTTAAGTCAATTAACTTAGGCCCTACTATTCAATATACAAAGCAATTTTATAAGGGAAATGAATGCCATAGAATAATAAAATATCTAACCATAGAATACTACAATTCAAATATTGCTCAGATTTAAAAAATATTTTTTGGTTCACCATTCTCATTCTTTTTTTTAATACCAATTTTTTTTTTCGTTTATCCTATTTTTCTGATGGATGATATTCCATCTGTTCCATTTTTGAGCCAGATCTTCAGGCTGCATATGAGTTTCTTAAATTTTAATTTTGGTTTCTATGTTGTCTTAATAATTTCTTAGGTCATATTTTATTATTTCACTTATACAAGCATCTTAGAATTTTTAAAAATCTCATTTATAGAAAGGTTTTCTAAGAATTATGGGATTCACAAACATTTTTATTGTGAAAATTATCAATTATACACAAAAGTAAAGAGAATTGGATGATCAACTTTATGTACTTAACACATGGTTATAAAACTGCCATTTTGTCTATTTCTTTCAAGAAATATCTATCTTAAAGGATATACTGGTAATATAAATATATGATCACATACATGAAATATAAACATATAGTGCATCTATGGCTCAGGAGAAATATTTTAAAAAAATTCTCAGTGTATCTTTCTTATTTCTTCTAAGACCTCTGTAAAAATGGACTGATGATGAGCTGACCATTGAAGAAAAAGAACACAAACTAATAATTGCCCTATGGCCTTGTCAGGCTACAAATTATGTAGTCATCTTCAAAAACTACTGAGCATCTGATTTGTAGGAGTCTTGAGTTAAAGTCTAATTTTCAACCCACTTCCTTGAGCTTGTAAAGAAAAAAAGTTCACCAAATGAAAAGGAAAAATAATCTCTCCATCTGTGTATAGAAGTTACACTTGTTTTACTTTCTAAGTGTAAACAGTCTCCAGTGGGGGAAAATCTATTTTACTTTTACTGAATCATTAATGGTATATACCCAACCTAAATATTTATCAAAATAGCGTAGTTCTCACTATTTTATTTTAAATGAGGTATAATTAATATACAGTGTTACATTAGTTTCGGGTATACAATATTTTGTTCAACAATTGTATACATTTTTGAGTATTCATCAATCTAAATATACTCTTAATCCCCTTTATCTATTTCACCAATTCCCTCACCCATCGCTTCCCTCTGACAACTATCAGTTTGTTCTCTGTATTTAAGAGTTTGTTTTGTTTTCTTTGGTCCTTTTTTTGGTCTTTTTTCTTAAATTCCACATATAAGTAAAATCATCACTTTTTAAAAATTTCTATATTGGATCAGATATCAAAAGAAATATCTCAGATATAATTTTTTATATATATTCCAATATAATTATAAATATGGGTCAAATTTGGCATAGTTCTTCCTAGTATCTTTCCAGTGACTATTTTGTTTTTGATACTGGGATCAAACAGGTGATGTTCTTATTGTTAGTCAAATTAGAACATTGGGGTTGACTTTTGCTAATTTTGGTGGTCTGCCATAACAGTAAACAGCAGTATAATCTCCACAAAAAACCACATCTTTTCCCTCCTAGCATTTGTCTGGGACTAAAAGATTTTAACATGGGCCACGTGATCTCTGACAGTAATCTTGTTCTCTAATGATAACAAAAAGATAAATTCATTCAATTTCCTAAAGGAAGGGGGTTCATGTGAAAAGTCAGAGTGATAAACACCCCATAAACACCTTAAAGGAAGTAGAACTCCAAACACTGAGTGACATTTGTGGAATTTAAGAAATGAAACAGATGAACGTAGGGGGAAATAAAAAGAGAGAGTGAAGCAAACCATAAAATAGACTCTTAACTATACAGAACACACTGAGGGTTGCTGGAGGGGAGGTGGGCAGTGATGGGGATTAAGGAGGGCACTTGTGATGAACACTGGGTGTTGTATGTAAGTGATGAATCACTAAATTCTCCTGAAACCAATTATACACTATCAACCAACTAGAATTTAAATAAAAACCTGAAACTAACTAAATAAATACCTTAAACAAAAAACCAGTGAGTGAAATAAAAACTATTAAAATATACATGAGGGCACTTGGGTGGCTCAGTCGGTTGAGTGTCCTACTCTTTGTTTTTGGCTCAGGTCCTGATCTCAGGGTAATGGGATCAAGCCCTGAGTCAGGCTCCATGCTGAGCAGGGATTCTGCTTGGGATTCTCTCCCCCCTCTTCCTTTACCCCTCCTCTACTGCTCTCGCTCGTGCACTCTCTCTCCAAATAAATAAATCATATATATATATATATATAAAATTTTCTATCCCAAGATTGGAAATAAGGCAAGAATATCCCTTCTCACCTCTCCTTTACTAGAAGTTTTAGAGTGATTAAGTAAGAAAATGTTTTTGTTTAAAGGCATATGTAATAGAAGGGGAAGAAATAAAACTGCACCTGTTCACAGAAAACACAGTGTCTATGTAGAAAAGCCTAAGGAATCCAAAATACCAGAACTCTCAGAGCTAAGAAATGAATTTATCAAATTTAGAGGGTACAGGTCAACACACAATCAAATTTCTATATAATAGCAACAAACAACTGAAAAAAAAAACAGTTAAAATTCAATACCATTTACAATAGTGCCAACAAAAATGAAATATTTGAGTATAAATTTAATGGTATTTCAGGATCTCTCTGCTAAAGACTACAAAAAGATATAAAAGAAGACCTAAAGAAATGGAAAGACATTTTCTAGATTGGAAGGCTCAACATGAAAAGTACTAATTCTCCCTAAATTGACGTGTAGATTTAATGCAATATCAATAAAAATCCAACAGGGATTTTGTAGATATAGACAAGTGTATTCTAAAAGTTGTATGGAAGTGCAAAGAATTGAGAATAAATAAAACAATAAAGTTGGAGGGCTCATACTATACAGTTTTAAGAATTAATAGAAAATGATGAGAGGGTTTTGGTAAAGCAATGGAAACATAGATAAGTAGAAAAGAATAGTCTAGAAACACATATTCAAATATGGCCATTGATCTTTGACAGAGTTGCAGAAGAAATCCCATGGAAAAAGGGGAGATGATGTTGAAATAGCTAGCTATCCATATGTAAAGTAAAAAGGAAAGGGAAAGAAAAGAAATAAAAAACCTACCAGAATCTGTACCTAAACATTGTTCTTTATACAAAAATCTACTCAAAATGGATCACAGATACAAAAGTAAAACATAAAATTTTAAAACATTTAGAAGGACACGTAGAAGAAAATCTCGTGTTAGGCAGAGCTTTTAGGTATGACACCAAAAGTACAATCCATAAAAAGAAAAAAAAAATTGTGTATCATCAAAATTAAAAGATTTTGCTTCGTGAAAGACACTATTAAGGGAATGAAAAGACACGTTACGGACTGGGGAACATATTTGCAAATCAGAAATTTAGCAAAAGCCTATAATTTCAGAATACTGAAATCCCTATGTCTCAACAATAAGAAAACACAAAAATGGGTAAAAACTTGGACACTTCACAAGAGAGTATATAAGGATGTCAAGTACATGAAAAGGTAACATCATTAACCATTAGAAAACAAATTCAAACAATAAATGTACTACTTGACAATCATTAAGATATTATAGAATACTAAATAATTGATTTAAAAGAAAACATTTGCTCCAGAACTCTCAGAATTCAAAAGAGATGATGAAGAGATGACTGCAATAAATAAAAAGATAAAATGATGGAGACAGCTGTATGTAAACTGACAACAGGGCATATGGAAGTGAAATAGTAAATGAAATAATAAACTACTAAAGATTGTAGTAAGAAAGATTACACTTGTCAGATGAAAATGACAAGAAAGAAAGATTACACTTGTCAGATGAAAATGACAAGAAAAAATTAAAAGAGACGTATATCTAATCTTACACCTGTGACACTTTTGAATTTCAAGAATAATAAATCTTATAGTATATTTAGTGTTGGAGGAGTGAGTAGCCAACCTATAAGAAAAAAAAATGTATGTTGTTACCTTTTACTTGTGATTTTGTTATGTGACAGTAAAACATATTCCATTATTCTGGTTGGTCCTAATGTCTAACTGTATTGTGTAGAAGCATAGTCCTTCTCTCTGGTCCACGTGATTGGTTCTTGAAGGAAGACCTAACCTAGACCAGAATCATTCAGAGAGAGCATGGTCCCTGGGAGCAGTGACTGATTTAGGCTTGTTAACTCAGAACAGAATAAACTCAAGACTTTTGATTTGAATGTGCCTAGTGCTGTGACGATGTGAGCCTTGGAATTTCTATTGCCATCTTACCATCATGGTGTTAATCAGCCTGAACCTGAAGGTGACAAAATCATGAAATGGATACTCTGACAGTGTTTAACTCAGAATTCACCTCTGAAGCCAGACTGCTCTTTGACTCTTGAGTTCCATAAGTCAATGAATTTGTTCTTGTGTTTAAGACAAACCAGGCTGGATTTTCTCTTAAGCAGAATAAAATGCATCTTGCAGGATCAAACATTTTAATTTTCATATTTGTATTTCCTTTATTCCTTACAATTAAAAAGAAGTTGATACTTCAAATAATTTTTACCTATTTTTTTAATAATTCTCAGTATCCATAATTAAGATTGTATTTGTTCAAGTAAACATGATTCTATATTCTGTAACTAAAGTTAGTATTATTTCTTTAGAGTCAATATTAATACATCATAATCATTTCTACTTCTTTACTCTGTGTGACAAATATATGCTCTAAACCTACATTAGACTATTTTTTATTCCTTTATGATATTTTGAAAATGAATTGGAGAGCCTTGGCTGAAAATATTCATGCAAATGTTGGCCTTACATATACATGGTTTCAATTTCCAGATGATTTATTGACTATGTATATTGTATGTCATAAGAAAATGAACTGCTAAATCTTTTGATATTTCCCCACCATACGGGAGGTCTAATGTGAATCCTTCAAAAGATTTATTTAATGTCTAAAAGTTTTCCTCATTTTAACTTTTTACTTTATGATCTTGTGGCTAAAACTCTATATACCTTCTTATGAGAATTTGCAATAAACCATTCAGTAATTTAAAAATTATATACGAGAAGACAATCTTATTTATAACAACTTATTGCTTAAAATAATTTCATAAATCCATTGCAAGTTAGATCACTGTATTCATTAGTGAGCAGATAAGCAACACTTTTCAAATATCAATAGTGATTTTTAAAATAAGAGTAATACAATATAGAGCAGACAGAAAATAGAAAGTAAATATAAATTATTAGGTTGAGTGTCTTTACTCACCAAACCTTCTGATCAATGGTATGATAATCAACAAAGAATCACTGTTCAGAAAAAACTGTCAGGATGCTGAAATCAAGATGAGAGACTTTGGTATCTAGAACCATGAATTTTTTTTTTTTTTGAATCGAGAATAAGCTACATGATCAGAATACCTTAATATGCATAAAATTGAATGTGTATATGATATTTTTCTATTTACTAAATATTAAGAAGCCATCTGGGTCTGTTATTTGACATAAACTACATGCCTACTTTACTGTCTTCACACAATAGACCACGATCACTCAAAAGTCAAATACCATGCAGGGAAAAAACCAGTATATTCACCATAAATGGTTGGTGTAATATTGTAAAAATCTTGATCATTTACAGACCTATATTCTAGAATTAGAAAAAAAAATTTAAAAAAATTTTTTTGACAATATGCATGGATTTTTTTTTATTATTATGTTATGTTAATCACCATACATTACATCATTAGTTTTTGATGTAGTGTTCCATGATTCATTGTGCGTATAACACCCAGTGCTCCATGCAGAACGTGCCCTCTTTAATACCCATCGCCAGGCTAACGCATTCTCCCACCCCCCTCCCCTCTAGAACCCTCAGTTTGTTTTTCAGAGACCGTCGCCTCTCATGGTTCATCTCCCCCTCCGATTTCCCCCCCTTCATTCTTCCCCTCCTGTTATCTTGTTTTTTTTTTTTTAACATATAATGTATTATTTGTTTCAGAGGTACAGATTTGTGATTCAACAATCTTGCACACTTCACAGCACTCACCATAGCACATACCCTCCCCAATGTCTATCACCCAGCCGCCCCATCCCTCCCACCCCCCACCACTCTAGCAACCCTCACTTTGTTTCCTGAGAATAAAAACTCATATCAGCGAGGTAATATGATACATGTCTTTCTATGATTGACTTATTTCGCTCAGCATAATACCCTCCAGTCTATCCACATCATTGCAAATGGCAAGATTTCATTCCTTTTGATGGCTGCATAATATTCCATTGTGTGTGTGTATATATATAGATATATATAGATATACCTATACATCTATATATATCTATATATATCTTCTTTATCCATTCATCTGTCGATGGACATCTTGGCTCTTTCCACAGTCTGGCTATTGTGGACATTGCTACTATAAACATTGGGGTGCACATACCCCTTCGGATCCCTACATTTGTATCTTTGGGGTAAATACCCAGTAGTGCAATTGCTGGATCGTATGGTAGCTCTATTTTCAACTTTTTGAAGAACGTCCATCCTGTTTTCCAGAGTGGCTGCACGAGCTTGCATTCCCACCAACAGTGTAGGAGGGTTCCCCTTTCTCCACATCCCTGCCAACATCTGTCGTTTTCTGACTTGTTAATTTTAGCCATTCTGACTGGTGTGAGGTGATACCTCATTGAGGTTTTCATTTGGATTTCCCTGATGCCAAGCGATGTTGAGCACTTTTTCATGTATCTGTTGGCCATTGGTTGTCTTCTTTGGAAAAATGTCTGTTTATGTCTTCTGCCCATTTCTTGATTGGATTCTTTGTTCTTTGGGTGTTGAGTTTGATGAGTTCTTTTTTTTTAAAGATTTTATTTATTTATTTGACAGAGAGAGACACAGCGAGAGAGGGAACACAAGCAGGGGGAGTGGGCGAGGGAGAAGCAGACTCCCCATGGAGCAGGGAGCCCGATGCAGGGCTTGATCCCAGGACCCTGGGATCATGACCTGAGCCGAAGGCAGATGCTTAACAACTGAGCCACCCAGGTGCCCCGAGTTTGATGAGTTCTTTATAGATTTTGGATACTAGCCCTTTATCTGATATGTCCTTTGCAAATATCTTCTCCCATTCTGTCGGTTGTCTTTTGGTTTTGTTGACTGTTTCCTTTGCTGTGCAAAAGCTTTTTATCTTGATGAAGTCCCAATAGTTCATTTTTGCCCTTGCTTCCCTTGCCTTTGGCGATGTTTCTAGGAAGAAGTTGCTTCGGCTGAGGTGGAAGAGGTTGCTGCCTGTGTTCTCCTTTAGGATTTTGATGGACTCCTGTCTCACATTGAGGTCTTTCAACCATTTGGAGTCTATTTTTGTGTGTGGTGTAAGGAAATGGTCTAGTTTCATTCTTCTGCATGTGGCTATCCAATTTTCCCAACACCATTTGTTGAAGAGACTGTCTTTTTTCCATTGGACATTCTTTCCTGCTTTGTCGAAGATGAGTTGACCATAGAGTTGAGGGTCCATTTCTCGGCTCTCTATTCTGTTCCATTGATCTGTGTGTCTGTTTTTGTGCCAGTACCATACTGTCTTGATGATGACAGCTTTGTAATAGAGCTGGAAGTCCGGAATTGTGATGCCACCAGCTTTGCTTTCTTTTTCAACATTCCTCTGGCTATGCGGGGTCTTTTCTGGTTCCACACAAATTTTAGGATTATTTGTTCCATTTCTTTGAAAAAAGTGGATGGTATTTTGATGGGGTTTGCATTGAATGTGTAGATTGCTCTAGGTAGCATGGACATCTTCACAATATTTGTTCTTCCAATCCATGAGCATGGCACGTTTTTCCATTTCTTTGTGTCTTCCTCAATTTCTTTCAAGAGTATTTTATAGTTTTCTGAGTACAGATCCTTTGCCTCTTTGGTTAGATTTATTCCTAGGTATCTTATGGTTTTGGGTGCAATTGTAAATGGGATCGACTCCTTAATTTCTCTTTCTTCGGTCGTGTTGTTGGTGTATAGGAATGCCACTGACTTCTGTGCATTGATTTTATATCCTGCCACTTTACTGAATTCCTGTATGAGTTCTAGCAGTTTTGGGGTGGAGTCTTTTGGGTTTTCCACATAAAGTATCGTATCATCTGCACAGAGTGAGAGTTTGACTTCTTCTTTGCCGATTTGGATGCCTTTGATTTCTTTTTGTTGTCTGATTGCTGTGGCTAGGACTTCCAATACTATGTTGAATAGCAGTGGTGATAGTGGACATCCCTGCCGCGTTCCTGACCTTGGGGGGGAAAGCTCTCAATTTTTCCCCATTGAGAATGATATTCGCTGTAGGTTTTTCATAGATGGCTTTTATGATATTGAGGTATGTACCCTCAATCCCTATACTCTGAAGAGTTTTGATCAAGAAAGGATGCTGTACTTTGTCAAATGCTTTTTCTGCATCTATTGAGAGGATCATATGATTCTTGTTCCTTCTTTTGTTAATGTATCACATTGATTGATTTGCGGATGTTGAACCAAACTTGCAGCTCAGGGATAAATCCCACTTGGTCGTGATGAATAATCCTTTTAATGTACTGTTGGATCCTATTGGCTAGTATTTTGGTGAGAATTTTTGCATCCATGTTCATCAGGGATATTGGTCTGTAATTCTCCTTTTTGATGGGGTCTTTGTCTGGTTTTGGGATCAAGGTAATGCTGGCCTCATAAAATGAGTTTGGAAGTTTTCCTTCCATTTCTATTTTTTGGAACAGTTTCAGAAGAATAGGTATTAATTCTTCTTGAAAGGTTTGGTAGAATTCCCCTGGGAAGCCATCTGGCCCTGGGCTTTTGTTTGTTGGGAGATTTTTGATGACTGCTTCAATTTCCTTAGTGGTTCTAGGTCTGTTCAGGTTTTCTGTTTCTTCCTGGTTCAGTTTTGGTAGTTGATACATCTCTAGGAATGCATCCATTTCTTCCAGGTTATCTAATTTGCTGGCATAGAGTTGCTCATAATATGTTCTTATAATTGTTTGTATTTCTTTGGTGTTGGTTGTGATCTCTCTTCTTTCATTCATGATTTTGTTGATTTGGGTCATTTCTCTTTTCTTTTTGATAAGTCTGGCCAGGGGTTTATCCATCTTGTTAATTCTTTCAAAGAACCAGCTCCTAGTTTCGTTGATCTGTTCTACTGTTCTTTTAGTTTCTATTTCATTGAATTCTGCTCTGATCTTTATGATTTCTCTTCTCCTGCTGGGTTTAGGCTTTATTTGCTGTTCTTTCTCCAGCTCCTTTAGGTGTAGGGTTAGGTTGTGTACTTGAGACCTTTCTTGTTTCTTGAGAAAGGCTTGTATTGCTATATACTTTCCTCTTAGGACTGCCTTTGCTGCATCCCAAAGATTTTGAATAGTTGTGTTTTCATTTTCATTGGTTTCCATGAATTTTTTAAATTCTTCTTTAATTTCCTGGTTGACCCATTCATTCTTCAGTAGGATGCTATTTAGCCTCCATGTATTTGAGTTCTTTCCGACTTTCCTCTTGTGATTGAGTTCTAGTTTCAAAGCATTGTGGTCTGAAAATAGGCAGGGAGTGATCCCAATCTTCTGGTACCCTTTGAGACCTGATTTATGACCTAGGATGTGATCGATTCTGGAGAATGTTCCATGGGCACTAGAGAAGAATGTGTATTCTGTTGCTTTGGGATGGAATGTTCTGAATATATCTGTGAAGTCCATTTGGTCCAGTGTGTCATTTAAAGTCTTTATTTCTTTGTTGATCTTTTGCTTAGACGATCTGTCCATTTCAGGGGGGGGGGTGTTAAAGTCCCCTACTGTTACTGTATTGTTGTCAATGTGTTTCATTGCCTTTGTTATTAATTGCCTTATATAATTGGCTGCGCCCATGTTAAGGGCATAGATATTTACAATTGTTAGATCTTCTTGTTGGATGGACCCTTTAAGCAGGATATAGTGTCCTTCTTCATCTCTTATTACAGTCTTTGGTTTAAAACCTAATTTGTCTGATATAAGGACACCCCAGCTTTCTTTTAGGGTCCATTAGCATGGTAAATGATTTTCCACCCCCTCACTTTCAATCTGGGGGTGTCTCTGGGTCTAAAATGAGTCTCTTGCAGACAGCATATTGATGGGTCTTGTTTTTTAATCCAATCTGATAGCCTGTGTCTTTTGATTGGGGCATTTAGCCCATTTACATTCAGGGTAACTATCGAAAGATGTGAATTTAGTGCCATTGTATTGCCTATAAAGTGACTGTTACTGTATATTGTCTGTGTTCCTTTCTGGTCTATGTTGCTTTTAGGCTCTCTCTTTGCTTAGAACATCCCTTTCAAGATTTCTTGTAGGGCTGGTTTTATGTTTGCAAATTCCTTTAGTTTTTGTTTGTCCTGGAAGCTGTTTATCTATGCTTCTATTTTCAGTGACAGCCTAGCTGGATATAGTATTCTTGGCTGCATATTTTTCTCATTTAGTGCTCTGAATATATCCTGCCAGTCCTTTCTGGCCTGCCAGGTCTCTGTGGATAGGTCTGTTGCCAATCTAATGTTTCTACTATTGTGGGTTACATATCTCTTCTCCCGAGCTGCTTTCAGGATTTTCTCTTTGTCTCTGAGATTCATAAGTTTTACTATTAGATGTCGGGGTGTTGACCTATTTTTCTTGATTTTGAGAGGGGTTCTCTGTGCCTCCTGGATTTTGATGCCTGTTTGCTTCCCATATTAGAGAAGTTCTCTGCCATAATTTGCTCCAGTATACCTTCTGCTCTTCTCTCTCTTTCTTCTTCTTCTGGGATCCCAATTATTCTAATGTTGTTTCATCTTATGGTATCGCTTATCTCTTGAATTCTGCCCTCGTGATCCAGTAGTTTATCTCTCTTTTTCTCAGCTTCCTTATTTTCCATCATTTGGTCGTCTATATCACTAATTCCCTCTTCCGCTCCATTTATCCTAGCAGTTAGAGCCTCCATTTTTTATTGTACCTCATTAATAGCCTTTTTGATTTCGACTTGGTTAGATTTTGGTTCTTTTATTTTTCTAGAAAGGGTTTCTCTAATAACTTCCATGCTTTTTTCAAGCCCAACTAGTATCTTTAAAATCATCATTCTGAACTCTGGTTCCAACACCGTACTAATGTCCGTATTGATTAGGTCCCTGGCAGCCCGTACTGCCTCTTGTTTGTTTTGTTGAGGTGATTTTTTCCATCTTCTCATTTTGTCTTCCTGAAAGTGGTCACTTTTCTGTTCAGAGAGTTGTTGCTATTCTTTTCTTCGATCTCCTGTTAAGTTCATAGGTGTTCAGATTGGTTTGATTCCTATCCAGCTGAATTCCTGGGACCAGACGAAATCCAGGTCTACACTTCCACCATCTTGCTCTGCCCAGAAAAAAAAAAATTAATGTTTTTGCTTTAACCCAGCTCTCGTCTTTTGGTTATAGATTTTGTTTTTCATCTGTAAGCAAGTTATAAAATGGTTATAAAATGATGAGAAGAAATGTCTTCACTATCTTCAGATTCATGTTCATAATTTATTCTCATTAACAATCGTTGACTAAAATTGAAATAAATGAAATGGCCATATAGGTATTATTGAAATTTATGTTAGAATTAGTTTAAATACATTATTTCTATAAATGTTCAGAACCTTAAATAAAGGGGCGTATTTGGGGGCACCTGGCTGGCTCAGTTAGTAGAGCATGTGACTCTTGATCTAGGGGTTGTAAGTTCATGCCCCACGTTGGGAGTAGAGATTACTTAAAAATAAAATCTTTAAAAAATAAATAAAGGGGCATGTTTGTATTCCTAGAAAGACAGATCAGTATAAATCTAAATCAAAATTTTTTATTTTTATAAATATATATTATAAATATAAATATAAATATATGGTGATATATATTTTATATATAAATGATAATTTTAGTTAGGCATAAAATCATTTTTATTGCCAGTACTCCTTTATAATTTGTATTTTAGAGAATAAAATTGTTTCCTTTAGAGAAAAACGTATTTTTCTGATTAAAAAATACATAGTATTGTGGATAATTTGGGAAACAAAGTGTAATAAAGAAAAATAAAACATAGCCCACGTGTCCCTTGACTGATGAATGGGTAAATAAATAAGATGAAGGGCTAATGAAACAAATACACACACACACACAGAATGGAATATTACTCAGCCATAGAAAGAATGAACTCTTACCATTTGCAATGACATGGATGGAGCTAGAGTATAACACTAAGCAAAATAAGTCAGAAAAAGACAAATACTGTATGATTTCACTCACATGTGGAATTTAAGAAACAAAACAAATGAGCAAAGGAACCAAAAAAGAGCAGGAAACCAAGAAACAGATTCTTAACTCCAGAGAACAAACTGATGGTTACCAGAGTGAGGGGTGGGGAGATGGGTGAACTAGGAGATGGGGATTAAGGAGTGCACTTGTGATGAGCACCAGGTGTTGTATGGAAGTGTTGAATCAGTGTATTGTACACCTGAACCTAATACAACACTGTATGTTAACTGGAATTTAAATAAAAACTTAAAAAAAATCATTTATTCAATTAGCTACAGATAATATCAGTTCAGATTTTTGTTGATATTCTTAGAGTGTTTTAGAATAAAACTAATTTCTTAATTGACAATACACCTTGTAGGCATAAAAATATAACCATTTGTCAAGAGAGTGAGTTAATTTCAATGCTATTTGATTTAGTCAGAATGGTTGAAATGACATTAGTGAAAACTTAGAGAAAGCAGGAACAGGAGCCATTTCTTTGAAAACTTGAGTTAGAAGAATGATCATTTCTTTTAAGAGGACATTTTATGTTACATATATGTGTATGTATACATAACTCAGGGGATATGCATTTCTATTAATTTTAATTAATCATTCAGTGGTACTGATGACTAGAATCACAAATATGAAAATCTGCATGGCTGGACACTTTCCTTTGGGCTAGAGCCCAGACACTTGCATCTTAGCTAGTCACTTTCTGTGATTTGCCAGCAATCTTGGAGGTTAACAAGGTGGATCCAACACAAACCATTTGGTTGACCGGTGGTACTAATAAGAGACTGAGAGCTCATTTTATGTAGTTGTTTCTATTTTCAAATGTAGAACTATTCAGAGAGAGCAGCCTGCTGGGAGGAAAGCTTTTGGAACAATGTAGTTGTTGATTTTGTGCATAGTTGAGTATTATTAGGGCACTAGTTCTTTTTCATATTGGGTTTACAAAGTTAGTCTCTTAGAAATTTCATTTGACTAGTTGGAGTGAGGAATAAGGATTATTTCTGAAGAGTGTATTTTGGAAAAACAAAGTTATTTTTTACTTTGTTTTGTTTTCTTAAATAATAAATAACCTAGAAAAAACAGTTAACCATTGCCACCACAACAGGCTTGTGAAAACTATAGGGAATAGGAAGATTGGAGAATGGAGGGGGCGCCTGGGTGGCTCAGTTGGTTAAGCGGCTGCCTTCAGCTCAGGTCATGATCCAGAGTCCTGGGATGGAGCCCTGAGTTGGGCTCCCTCCTTGATGGGAGCTTCTCCCTCTTCTCCCTCTTCCTCTGCCTCTCCCCCTGCCCACTCATGCTTGCTCACTCTCTCTCTCTCAAATAAATAAAACCTTAAAAAAAAAAAAGATTGGAGAATGGAGTTCTATGCAGTCTTTTGGGATTGAAGTAATGAATATTAATGCCAAATAATGCATGTGGGACAGTAAAAGAAGCCAGGGATACAGCATAAAACTATAGAAAATGAATAGATGAGAGAAAATAGATAGTAAATTGCAACCATAAGAGACATGATTACAGGAAGGAAGGAATATCAGATAAGACTGTTCAAAGCTGCTTTTCTCAGCAAGTTTCTCATTTAAAGGGTGAGAATGAGTTCTGTTTTCCACAGTCCATATCATACTAAAAACTTGAGGACTGTTTAATTCTAAGTATTGTTAAATGTTATTGAAAAGCTATCATATTAGGTTTTGAAGAAAAATAAATTAACAGGCTCCAGGAGCATCCTTTAGAAATCGGTGGGTCTCAAATTTGACTGCCCATTAGAATTACCTGGGAGATTCTGAAACTCCAGTGCCCAAGCCATACTCTAGTGTATTTACATAAGAACCTTCAGGTTATTATGTGGGCCCAGGCCTCAGTGTTTTTTAAGTTCTCCGCATGATTCCAATGTGCAATTACAGTTGCAAATCAAGGCACTAAAGCAGTATTTCTCAAGGTGTGGTTCTCAGGCTTCTTACATCAGAATCAGCCCAGAACTTAATAAATACATTCCTGAACTGAACCCTAAATGTCTTGACTTAGAATAATGGGTAGTGAGGAGGTGGAGTCTGCATTTTTAATAAGCTGGTCTTTTTAGTTATATCTATATTTGGGCAAATAAAATGACAATAAAAGGAACTGGGTAACTTGGATAAACTTAATCTTCTTAAATACTTTTCCAAAGAAAATATTACAAATAATTTGTTATGACAATAAAAATATTTTGTTAAGTAGAACTCTGTTTCTCAGATATGACTAACATGTATTTACATTATTAAGTTTCACAAAACCTCTATAAAATAGTTCCAAGCACCAATTAGGCTCAGAGAGTATCAATGCACAAAATTACAGAGTTAGATTATAGTAATGGATAATGGAACCAAAATCTGAATTTGTGTCTCTTTAAAGCTTAATCTTGTGCTTTATCCCATTAAGTGATTCTCCCTAGTTTCTCTATATCCTAGCATCTTCTTTATTTCTTCCTTATAATCTATATTCACTGTTATTTGGTGCAAACCACTCACCTTTGTCAGCACTCCAGTGTCTTTGTTTCATCTTATGATCCATTTTGTTGTCTCTGGTAACCACCTGAGTTCAGAGTCAAGGCTAGAGAAGAATAAAGCCACAAAAGATCTCAGATATCCTATTTTCCCACAATTCATTTTGCAGCCACTGAATTTACAGAAATTTAATTTCAGTGACTTTAATCACTACTTCACTTACAATCATGGTTAAAACTTAGGCTTCATCATTATTTAAAATTCAGTGTTCATTGTCTTTCCCATTCCCAAAACACACAATCAAGTATTTTAATGTAAAATTATAGCCTTTTATATTACTGTTTTGTAATAGCTAAAATAATGCTTGCTTTATAGGACAGGAAATAATATTGGGCAATACCCAGGTTTTCTTTTTCTTTTTTTTTTTTTTTTAATTTCCATCCCTAAAATCTTTCCCATTTCTTTGGAACTTAAGCAGTATTTTTATTGTGGCTTCTTATTACTCAGCAGTCACATCCCATTCTACTAATCCATGACTCTGATTCTGGCTTCTGTTGATTCCCTAACCTGCTTAAACTTCATGGTTAATTTATCCAGCATTTTTCAGCCAGTACCACTTACTTTACTCCTTGACTTGCCATCATTCTTTTCTTTCATCATCAGCCTCTAGCATATGTAAACCCAGCTGCCAGATTTCCTCAGTCCTGGTTGAAAGCTCTCTGGTGTGCTTGGAGTGAAATAACCTAACCTTATGAAATCTTTTCTCAGCTGGGTTGCTCCAAAACCTTCATTTTTATTGACAATGTAAAATCATTCTCCTTTGAAATCAGTCTTACTATATACTTACCACATTCCTCCATTCTCTTATCAAATTCCTTCAATTCTTTCATGTCCAGGAAGTTTTCTGGATGATTCCAACCAGCCCTAAACTACTTCTTCTTGTAAAATACTCTTTTTTTTTTTTTTTAAAATCTGGAGCCACTTCCTTTCAGATTCTTTTGTATTCTTATCTCTTGTATTAGATTGTAAGTTCTCCCAAAGTAATGTCATTTCTGTTCATCCTTAATACTTCTGCATGCAGATCCCATTACTTTCATAGATATTTCAGAACAAAATGGTCAAATGAATGAATGGATTACAGCTAGGGGTTGAGAACTCCAATTCTCTTCTGTGGAAAGAACATAGAAACATAGTCTTTCACATCAACACCTGACTTCCACATTCTGACATAATTGACATGATTGATTAGTCAACATCCAACTCATTGCCAGCCAATTAGGTAAAAACATTTGTATGGACAAAAATTCATGAATGGCAGTCTGAGGAACTTCATGGACCCTTTCTACAAAATAACCATGCTGGTGAAAATTATTACAACAGCAATTTAAAGTCTCTGGAAATTGTCTAAAGGTCATAAAATAAATAAGCAACATTTATTCAAGGAAATTCAATAAATATTAATAAATATTAATAGAGAGTCTATGGCTGTTGAAGCCAGCACCTACTCCCTTAAGCAACTCCCATTTGTCTCCTGCCTAACTCAGCATGATGGAAGCTCACCCTTGGTGGATGCAGCCAAAAACAGTGTTCTCTATCTTCCCAATTCTGAGTTGAGAGCTATGGTATCTCCCCATGAAGGCATACTGCTGACACTTCTTATATTCTCACAGTTCCTTACTGCAAAACTCTCTTCCAGAGAGAAGCTGCTGAGAGGAGTGAGGCTTTCTTCCTTCCCTCAACTTTAACTTGTAGGGTGAAATTTCTGTGCCAGCGGTCACATGTCAAAAACACTAAGGCCCCAATCACTCACTCTAAAGGTCATTGTAGGGAGGAGTTTCCACGTCTGGAGAGTCAAGCAGAGGGCACTAAAGGCTACTGCTCCTACCCAGTGCTATGCTGATAGAGAAGAGGTGTCACTCCAAGAGAAGCAGACCACTCTTCCTGTTTCTAGCTCAGGAACTGGTAGAGGTTTTGAATGAAGGATGGAAACAGCCTTAAGAGCAGAGTTATGAAGTTTTTCCTAATGGAACAGATGTTATTTGGAACAGAGTGTGAGGAAGTTCAAGTTTAAGGGCTTCTTTGAAGAAAATGGAGATTTTGGTAGTAAGCAGTTAAGAGGAAAGTTTCTTCATGGGAGCAATAAGCTAATCCTTAGTTGAGCTAGAAGTTTACCAAAGAGAACCAGGGAAAAGTAAGGCTAGGAAGAGCCCTCCTGCCATGAGAAAACGTCTAAGACTGCCCTCAAACAAATTTAATAAAGACACAAATTTAATAGGACCAGGCTATAGAGCAATTTACGCCCCAGGGTATTGTCAAAAATAGTAATCATCCAACAGTCAGTGGAGGCTAAGAGTGCCCTGTGATGCCAACAGAGGCAGGTAGTGTAACAGAGAAATCAGAAAAGGGAATAGTCAAAGAGACACTAAAACCACGACCATCATAAAGTGAATGTGCACATCTCCAAGACATTGGATATGATTCTAGAGTTCCAAAAAAAAATTGACAGTTTTTGCCAGCTTGTTCACTGCTTTATTAGAGGGACAGAGTCTTGGAGCTTCCTAGTCCACTATTTTCTTGTCAGAGCCTATCAGTTAATTGATTTTTGACAAGGATGTCAAGACGGTTCAATGGGAAAAAGAATAGTCTTTTCAAAAGCTGCTATTTTTAAAATCATATATAAATAATAAACTATAAAATTTTCAGAGGAAAATATAGGAGTAGATCTTAATGAACTGGGATTAGACAAAGCCTTCTTAGAGATGACATTAACAGTCATAGGTATCAAAGAAATAAAATTGGTAAATTGAACATCAAGATTAAAAACCTTTCTGCTTCCAAGGTTACCATAAAGATAGAAGACAACTCACAGGATGGGAGAAAAGATTTGCAAATCCTATATCTGATAAAGGATTTGTATCCAAAATGTATCAACAGCACTTCCAGTTTAATAATAACCCACTTGTATAGTGGACAAATGTTCTGAATAGATATTTCCCCAAAGAAGATATACAAATGTCCAACAAACCCATGAAAAAAGGATCTATATCATTAGCTACCAGAAACATGCAAACCAAAACCACAGTGAGATACAACTTCACAGTAATTATAATAAAAACAGATAATAACAAGTGTTGGCAAGAATATGAAGAAGTTAGAACCCTCATACATTTCTGACAGGCACGTAAAATGATGCAACCACTTTGGAAAACAGTCCAGCTGTGCCTCAAAAAGTTAAACACTGAGTTGCCTTAAGACTCAGCAACCCAATGCCTAGGTATATACCCAAAAGAAATGAAAATATAATATCCACACAAAAACTCATACATGAATGTTCATTGCAGCATGACTCATGGTAGCCAAAACAAGCCTCCTCAGAACATCTGGGCTATGTTTTGGGAGTTTTGAAAAAATATCACTGGTGTCTTGGCTTTTATGGACCTAAAAGGAGCAAATGAGTTCTTTATTTTCTCTCTCTTTTTTTTTCCCTACCTCTCTTGTTCCTTTTCTTTCTTCCTCGAAGTTCATTAAGAACTCCAAATATGTAGTTATTGAAGAACTATTCAATTTATTATTAAAGCGTAGTGATTTAAGTAACTATGTTAAGGCAATCTATAAACAAAGGCATGTTAGTAAATTATAGGGCAGTGCTGAGAAAATACAACGTATATCAGAGCAGGATGATAGAGGACCCTGCGTGCTTCCTATAAGATCTGTTAATGTAGTTGCTGTTGTTGTTGTTGAGTATGAAAGAAGCAATATGGATTCACAGTGAGAGAACATAATATATAGGGTTAGATGCATGAAGCAAGTCATGATATATGGCATTTTTGCCAAGAATTTTCTGGAGGATCCTAAAGAAAGTGGCAGGATTGGAACAGAACTGCTGAACTGAGGATTCCTAATGATAAATTTAACAGATTTTGAAAGGACATTTGAAGAGATTTGTCAAATACTGGATATAAAAATATAAAAAATACCAGGATTGGTTTGATAGGCTTTGTACATGAATGTTTGGGAAATGATGTGTATTCCTAGCAAAAGATAACATTGTGATTTTCAGTTTATTGGGAATTTGTAAAAATCCTATGTTAAGAAGTCTTTGTATATAGCAGCAGTTTTACTCTATGGAGAAGCAGCTTATGTGTGCTAGAGGGAGAATAAGCTGGTGATATTAGCAAATATTTCAGACAGATGTTTTTTGCCTCAACATCTGGTGGATAATAAAAATGATCTTGGTTTACAGTTCTTTGCATTGTATGTTTTTTAAATGTAAGATGAAAGAAGCCAATGTTAGGTAATTGATGCAGGGGGAGAGTATGTTACCATATCCACTGGAAATTCAATAAAAGAATATGAGTTAGTATTGAAAGCATTCAACAATCAACACAGGCATTTATTCATGCACTATTAACATGATTTGATTTTGATGAACAGTTTTTTAGATTTCCGTCCAATTTTCTTCTCTTACTGCTTAGGAGGCTTGGTGACCCTGGGATGATGGTTAGTTTTCTGTTTGCAATAGAAATAACCGGAAGCACTGAAGGCTTCCATGCAATTGCCTATGCAGCCCCTATGGCCCAACTGCATTGCTTTACTGTGCATTTGTCCTCTTGCCATAGATATCCTTAGGTCCACTCATTTTAACTGAGTAGGCCAAGGGGATATTATGATTTCTCTAATCATAGAGATATTTGGCAATGATCCATACTAGTCTGAAAAAATTCAGACTAGTTGCTTCCCTGTAGACCAGCATCTTCCATGTGTCCAGCTTTGTATTTATGTTTTGACTTAGAATGTTTGGAGGAAGAAATATACCACTTTCCCATGGTTTCTCAGTATCAATACTGCTGGTTTTGCTGCTGCCCTCCCTCACTTTTGCTATGCTGATAATACTCAAATTACTACCAATTACCACCGTTGTAGTAATGCTGTGCGATGTTACAGTGATGAACTCTTCTCTGTTCCTCCTTGGCCTCACAGTCATTAATGGTGTGCCATCTACTTCACTGAGGGCCACAGCTCTTTCTGCTCCTGAAGAAAAGGAAGGTGTTTCTTCTAGCACTTTCTGTCATTCTAGACATTCTTCCCTCGAAGTGATTATACACTTTTAACCAGCTTTCTCCTCGAAGTGATTATACACTTTTAACCAGCTTTCTCATCAGCCTCCCAAATTATATTCTTTTTAGTGGTCCCCTTTTTGAGAAAATTGCTCCTAATTTCTCAGAGCTTAAAATGGGAAGGGTTGGATTTAGTGGGAACTTGCCACGGGGATTATTTATTTTTTATAACAATCTCAACCTTGAAATAGGTTTTCTTTTCTTTGTATCAGAGTTCACTTTCTCTTTTCTAAGTAGCACCTTTCTCAGCAATTGAATAATGTTTTGGAATAGTATTTTACTCACCAACTAAGGATAAGAACTTTAGTCTCAGTTTCCAAGAAGTATGGTAGCCTCTACACTAGCACCTAAGGGATCAATATATCCCCACACAGAGAGTCTTCCGTTTCTCATATCCCAAATATTTATTTGGAATGTACTATGTGCCAGCCACTGTAACAGACACACTCAAAAGTACAGTCTGTGCTGCTGTGTGTGTGTGTGTGTGTGAATCAAATACTGTTTTTATCTTTTTATATTATGCTTTTTTATCCTGTTTTTTCTTTTGAGTATAGTCAACACACACTGTTACATTAGTTTCAGGCGTACAACTTAGTGATTTGACAAGTTTATACATTATGCTATGTGCACCACACGTATAGTTACCATCTGTCCCATTACATCACTCTTGCGATATCATTGTATTCTGCGTGCTCTGCTTTTTATTCCTGTGACTTACTTATTCCATAACTGGAGGCCATTATCTCCCTCAGCCCCTCACTATTTTGCCCAACCCCCTCCTCCCTCCCCTCTGGGAACCATCAGTTCTGTGTATTTATAGTTCTGATTCTGCTTTTTGTTTATTCATTTTTTAAGATTCCATTCATGAGTGGAATCATATGGTATTTGTCTTTCCTAGTATGACTTATTTCCCTTAGCATAATACCCTCTAGGTCCATCCATGTTGTCTCAAATGGCACAGTCTCATTCTTTTTTATGGCTGTGTAATATTCCATTATATATATACCAAATCTTCTTTATCCATTCATCTATTGATGGATACTTAGGTTTCTTCCATGTCTTGGCTATTGTTAATAATGCTGCAGTCAACATAGGGGTGCTTATGTTTTTTCAAGTTATTGTTTTCTCTGAGTAAATAGCCAATAGTGGAATTATTAGATCACACAGTATTTCTATTTTTAATTTTTTGAGGAAACTCCATACCTTTCTCCACAGTGGCTGTACCACTTTACATTCCCACAAACATCGTACAGAGTTCCTTTTTCTCCACATCCACTTGTTCCCTCTTGTGTTTTTTATTTTAGCCATTCTGATAGATGTGAGGTGATGATACCTCGTTGTGGTTTTGAGTTGCATTTCCCTGATGATGAGTGATGTTGAACGTTTTTTCATGTGTCTGTTGACCATTTGTGTGTCTTCTCTGGAAAAATGTCTACTCAGTTCCTCTGCCCATTTTTTAATCGGGTTGTTTGTTTTTTTGGTGTTGAGTCATATAAGTTCTTTATATATTTTGGTTGTTAACCCCTTATTGGATACATCATTTGCAAATATGTTTTCACATTCAGTAAGCTGCCTTTTTCTTGACAGTTTCCTTTGCTGTGCAAAGCTTTTTATTTCAATGTAGTCCCAATAGTTTATTTTTGCTTTTGTTTCTCCTGCCTATGGAGACATACCTAGAAAAAATTCTGCTACGGCTGATATTAGAGAAATAACTGCCTATGTTCTCTTCTAGGATTTTTATGATTTTAGGTCTCATGTTTAGGTCTTTAATCCATTTTGACTTTATTTTTGTTTATGGTGAGAAAGTGGTTCAGTTTCATTCTTTTGCATGCAGCTGTGCAGTTTTCCTAGAACCATTTATTGAAAAGATTCTCTTTTCCTTAATTGTGTATTCTTGCCTCCTTTGTCATAGATTGACTGATAGATGTGTGTTATTTCTGGGCTCTCTGTTCTGTTCCATTGATCTGTATGTCTGTTTTTGTGCCAGTACCATACCGTTTTGATCACTACAGCTTTGTAATATATCTTGTTATCTGGGATCATAATGCCTCCTGTTTTGTTTCTTCTCAGGATTGCTTTGGCTCTTTGGGGTCTTCTGCAATTCCATACACACAATCTATGCTTTTATTCTAGATCCTTATGGAGGATTTGGCAAATTCCTCAGACAGTTATTTAAATCAGGCCCAATGTACTCTTAATTATGAGAAAAGGGAAGAATGTTGGAGGCAGTAACCTGGAGACAGGCTTGGTGACAAATAAATAGATCATCTAAGGAAGATGAAGCCCAGACACCTTTGTGGGAGAGATAAATGTTGGTTCTGGCATAAAGTACTTTTTTTTTTTTTGTTACCTGAAAAATGTAATGTCCCACCTAATTTTATGAGAAGTACTACTTGAGGCTGTCAGGAAGAATTGTTGAGGACTTGAAAATGGGCAAAGGAGACAAGAGGGCATTACTGAATTCTTTGAATGACTTTCTATTGTCTAGTCTGTTTTAAACTATTTGGGTGTTAGAGGGTAAGCTGTGGAAAACTGATCACACTGCACATGATCCCTGACCATAGAAATTAAAAATGAGCTTTGTCCAGGACAGAATATTAATCCCTGCAAGTCAAATTCTTATTTGAACCAGGCTTAACAGCCTATTAGTTCTCATATTAATTAATAAGTTAAAATATTTGACATGGTTCATTTTATATTTGTTCAAGGGTCATGATTTCACTTCTTCCAAAATCATAATTCACAAGGGCTATGAATGAATTTTGATTCTTTTATTTTTTGACCCTTTAGACTGCTTTGAAACTGCCATACTTCATACAAAAAGATGGTGATTACATTCACAGCAATGGGCAACCATCTGAAAACTAAAAATCAGTGGAAAATTTTATTTTAAAAGTCTAACTATTTTGTCCTTGAAACTTCCTACAAATAGCAAAAGTACATACATATAAAGAAGATTTTAAATTAGGTCTGCAAAATTATTTATAATTTTCAAACCATTTTTCTAGAATTATGGCTCTTCCAGTCTGCACAACTGATCATTTTTCAGAAAGGTCTTTGAAAACATGAATAAATATTTTGATTTAATGAAAGGTGATCAGTAGAGTGTTATTGTCCACTCTAACTCACATGATGGTTATTTTTAATGTTATTTTTTATTGGCAAAGTAGACACATTTTCATAACTTAAAAAATACTAAAATCTTTAAAGAGAATAAAATTTCTCAACCAGGGATAGTAAACAAAGTAATCATTTTTAAAAGATTGTTTCTCATACTCCTTCCATAGGATATATATGCACACCCCCCCACAATATATACATACATATACATACATGGTATATATATACACACATATCTTCAGCTTATCTGGCTTTTCATTTAGCTAGTGTACGAATTTTTCTGTATGCAATAAATAGTTTGAAAATACAATTTTTAACGATAGCATAATATTCTAAAGGTTAAATTTAATTCTTCCTTTGTTAAATATTTTGAATATTTTCAGAATTATAACGATAAATTATGCTGTGATGAACATCTTAGCCTAAAGATCATTGATGATTTTTCAGGATATTTACTTGGATTTCCAAAATAGAATTGCCTCTTCAAAAAATGTTTGCGTTTAAGGCTCTTGATATGTATTTTCAAAGTATTTGAAGAGAATGCACCGATTTACAATCCTAGAACAGACTGTATGTCTCATAAGCATAAGCCAGATTTTTAGGGATGGTTAGTGTATTCTGTATACACATAAGCCCACATACTTGCATACACATTAATAATTATCTTGGTGATCAGTAAGTTACTATTTAGAATAGAAGTCTAATAAATATTCTTAAATTGCTTATATTGCATAAGTTCTCTGACATTGTGCTATTTTTTTAATGCCCTTAAGCATGGAAGAAATTGGGCTAAAGCTAGGCTGGAATAAAACCAAATTTACAAAATGCATATAACTGACACTACCTTTAAATAATTCTTAGTATCTTCTTAACTCATCTTAGGTAAACATTTCTAAGTTCTGGGTAAAGCCTTGCCTTTCCTGTAAATGTCACTTAATACATAAAAGGTTCTTGGACTTGGTCAGATTTAGGATGAAATATGCTACGTATAATTCCTAAAGTGCTGGCTGTTTCATATCTACATGCCTAAATCATTTTATTATCCGCTTAATAACAGAACAAATTAGTCATCGTCTCTGATTCTGGTGCACATTATGCTGAGACATGCCCACCCTAATATGCTTTCTGATAAAGTAAATGCTCACCCTGTCAGAGCACAAATCTTATTTGGGCTTCAGGAAAGTCAAAGGAGAGAGAGCTGAGTCTGCAGTAGGATTGCTTACTCGAGGAGAACTGAGATTTATTAGCCGACTTCATTAAATATATGGAAGACCCCAGCACTCAAGGTTAGAAAATTAGGATGCAAACATGAAACCTCTGTATGAAATGAAACAGGTAGCAAAAACAAGAAAGATAGATCTTTGCATCTTATACAAGTAAGGAATGTGGGCTTATATTAAAGCAAATACTCTAGCTAGCTAAATGAAATGGTATGAAAAACATTTCATATTTGCTTGGTTCAGTAATCTGTGACTATAAGATAAGTAACAACACTAATTAAATCTCAGAGATATGTATGGTTGTTGATAAATATATGAAATTAAGTCTCAACCCCAATTGCATATAGCTTTATTTGTGTACAATTTTAAAAAAATTATTTAGAGTATGTGGTTTAACAAGTAAAATTTCACATCCATAATAATAATTTATCTACACAATGGTAAATAAATTTCAGCTTGGAAAAAAAAGATGCATGCTACATTTTAATGTAATTTACTGAAATGAACATTTATAGAAATTGTGTTTTGGTATTTTCTTTCTTTCTTTCTTTTTTTTAAAAGATTTTATTTATTTATTTGACAGAGAGAGACACAGCGAGAGAGGGAACACAAGCAGGGGGAGTGGGAGAGGGAGAAGCAGGCTCCCCGCAGAGCAGGGAGCCCGATGCGGGACTCAATCCCAGGACCCTGGGATCATGACCTGAGCTGAAGGCAGTCACTTAACCAACTGAGCCACCCAGGCGCCCATGTTTTGGTATTTTCAAAAGAGATTTTCATTAAAGAAGTTAAATAATAATAGGTAGGTGATTAAAATGATGTTTATGTTTTCTTTTTTGTTTCCCAGGTCTACCCCTTTATAATGTTTATGGCCATGGGTCAATTTTTCATAATTTTTGAAAAAAACACGTTTTTTTCTATCACCTAAAAATGCTGTCATTACCTGCCTCCTTCTCAGTCTCTTAATACTACAGTTCGGGCATGTAAGAAGAATTGTGTTGGTAGCTGTAATATTAATTTGCTTTTGACTTGGAAAAATGATTAAAATGGAGTTTGAGAACAGGGCAACTAGAATGTAGAGAGAAACTATCAGCATTGTGGGCTTTAATAGATGGGAGTTCTAAAATAGGAGAAGTAAAGTAACTTTTCCAGAGAAAGTATGGTATCACCAAATGTTGAACTCCAAATCTATATTCTTTTCAATATATGTTTTTTAGTGAACATTTAGAGAAGAGGTCAAAACCAGGGACCAAGTGATAGGACTGAAAAGGAAAAAAAAATCCACAGGGCATAGGCATTGAGTTAAGAGTTTATAGACACAGCTAAATTCACGCAAAATAGCAAGTGATCATGATTACATTCTTTACATTTTCCTTATGTATAGTCTGCTTTCTGGTTTAGAACCTTGTCCACCATGTACAAAATATACAGTTTCTTCCCTTTGGCAACCTAGTTCATTACACATAGAGATAACAAAAAGCCTTAGAAGGAGGAGGCTGAAGAAGCCAGTTGAGAAGAGTTTTAGGAGATTTTTTTTGGTGCTGTGTTTATTTTGGGTTCTCACAATAGTTTGGGTGGAAGAAGTAGTGTCCATCTCACCTCAAACTATGTTAGAAGGGCTTTGAGGAGATAAATTATAGAACCTCTCAATTGCTTCTAAGTTTGAAAGATATAGTCATTGATACTTCACAGTTAACTGTAAAATATGTTACATATGAAATCTCAACCCCAATTGCATATAACTTTATTTGTGGACTAAAGACATATTATGGAAACACTATCAAGGAAAACTTCACTTGAACCAAATTTGAGCCACACAAAAGGGATCTGGCTTAGGTTATCCTAGAATGAATTTTGCTAAAGATAACTGTCTGAAAGGGCAAAGAATATTCCAAAGACTGGTGGAACATTAAAATCTTGAGTCTAAGGAAGAGTCATACATGGCCATTCAGCAGAGAGGCTGTGCTTTGCTTTGAGGGAGCGTCAGTAGATTTTTGCTGAAGGAGAAAAATGTTCCACTAGACTTAAATAATGGCAGTTGTCTATTGACATCCAGAAGACTCCAATAACAGAACTGTACCAGCCATGTGGCAGTGTCTTCTGAATCTCTAACGCTTTCTTCCCTTGAGTCTCATCTTGGAAGAATCAAGGAAGAGTATGTAGAATAAGGTAGTCAGTTGAAAAGGATGGAGAAGAGGTTGAAGAAAACAGTGCTTTCAAAGGGATAGTTGGCTTCATTTTTTATTACAATTTCTCAACTCCATTATTCTGTAATATAACTTTCATAAGTTTAATATCTAGGTTTATAGTGAAATTTCTCTCTTCAGTTTCCCTTGAAGGAAATTCCTCTTCCTCTGCCTGATCTTCATAATAATTATTATCCTTCTTACATTCATCTTTTAGGCAAGAAGAAAAGAGGTAAAGGCTACCAATAGGAGGCAATTTCAGAAGTCCTTGTAGAGGACAGTAACCTCAGATTTCAGCTGAAAATGCAAGTTAAAACTACCAGAATTTGCTTATGGTTAAATATGTAGATGAGGGAAAAGAAGAAAGAGCAGAGGACTTTATGATAATTCTAGGAGGCAGTACGTATGTCATTTCTAAGAATGCAGGCTCTATTACCAAACTTATGGATTTAAATTCCAGTTCTAACACCTCCTAGCCATGAGACCTTGAAAAAGTTACTAAACTTCTCAGAGCTTTGCTTTTCTTGTATGTAGATAAGGAATAATTTTAGTAATTAACTCTTAGGTTTCTTGTGAAGATTAATGAGATAATTCACATTATACACTTAGAAAAGGAACTGGAACAAAATAAGCAGTTAATAAATAGAAGGTATTATTATCATCTACGACTACTACCACCACCACCACCACCACCATCATAAAAATTCTTCCATGGCTTAAGTTGCAGATTTGACTGATGCCAAATGAATTTTCCATACTACATCAAAATTTCCAATGTAATCTAGGCAAGCAAATTGATTAATATGAGGCCATTGTCTAACAGTCCAACTGACCAAATGTTACGCCTTCCTGATTCCTACCAGTTGTAGAGTAATCTTCGAAGGGATCCTGTCTAGCTTCACATTCCTTTTTTTGGTAATGCAAGATAATCATGTCATTGAAGCTATTATACATCTCCCATTATGTTAATTTAATTGGAGATTTACTTGATGTCAGTCATCATACTATATGTTTTACAAATGCCATGTTTAATCCTTATGTTAAGTTCCCCTTTCAAGATAGATACTATTCTCTCTATTTTTCAGCTGAGGGAACTGAAGCTCAGAGAGATTATGTGGCTTATGTAAAGTTTCACACATTAAAACCAGTAGTGACAGGGTTTAAACATACCTTCTCATTCCAAAGATCATTTACCTTGAATTGGTGTATTTTATTGGGACTTGTTTGACATAGTCTATATGGTTAGCTATAGATCACTAAGTGTCTAATCCCATGTGTTGTTCTTTTTCAGTAATGTGCATAAGACACTCTTTGCCCATCCCTGGCAATCTCACCTAGCTGTCACCTCAACTTTTACTTAGTTATTAACTTTCTGGGATCTTTTAACTTCACAAATTCCTTACACTGACGCCATTATCTATTTTGAACATTATTAGGTTTGTGACAAAAAAAACAAGATGGAAGTTCAACAATTTTTTTTTTCTGATACATCAGCATATGTATGGTTACAAAATGACTAAGCCAAAATGTTAGTCATAAAATGTGGTAGAAAGGCATCCACGCCAAAATTCAGTGTTCACTTTATTTTTTTTAAAGATTTTATTTATTTATTTGACAGAGAGAGAGAGACAGGGAGAGAGGGAGCACAAGCAGGGGGAGTGGGAGAGGGAGAAGCAGGCCTCCCACTGAGAAGGGAGCCCAATGTGGGGCTCGATCCCAGGACCCTGGGATCATGACCTGAGCTGAAGGCAGATGCTTAACAACTGAGTCACCCAGGTGCCCCTTCAGTGTTCACTTTAACTGCTATTTCATAACTGGCTCTCCCTGATTATTTTAGCCATGACCTCAAGGTGGCCTTAGTCAATTGTCTTTTGTGGACTGAACCTCCAGAATTGTCCATATCAAGGACCAGTTGTTCTTACCACACAGACTTAGTCTATGGTCAATGATTTTGATCTGACTTTTGACACCTGCTCTCAACTGTGTTTGTTTAGTCAAAAGCAATCTATGAAGATATCATAGACTCTATTCAGAATTTGTCTTCAAACCAGATAAAAACATATAAAAAATCTTTATATGCCAAGGGAAAAAAGTACTTCAAAGCAAAGTAACCTGTGATTAAGGAATCTTGCAAAAATAAATGATATTCCTCAGGTCTCTCTAATGTGTGATATATCTTCTTCATTTTTTTCCACTCAAGTAGGGGACTATTAATAAACCAGCCTTCAAGGGCACCTGGGTGGCTCAGTCAGTTAAGCGCCTACCTTCAGCTCAGGTCATGATTCGGGGTCCTGGGATCGAGCCCCACATCAGACTCCCTGCTCAGTGGGGAGCCTGCTTCTCCCTCTCCCTCTGCCCTTCCCCTGCTCCCTGCTTGTGCTCTCTCTCTCTCTCAAATAAAGAAATGAAATTCTGTAAAAAGAATAAAATCAGCCTTCATCTTGCCCCTGGTTCTCTTTCAATAGAGCAATTTCATGAAAACAAAGTTTTGCTTCCCTCATATAGATGTTTCACTTTCTCTTCAAGAAGTCTCACAATGTTCTAAGAAAAAAAAAAATTTGCTGAGCTTAACTGAGGACTGGCTCAGTGCTCTGTTATCATGAACTTTAATAACAGTTTAGAAAGTCTGCCCTAATCTGGAACCAGTCCATTCCTTGCCCCCACCTTTCTTTTGAGATTCTATACAAATGCAGACTCCCACACATTGCTTTACTAAAAACGGGTTTCATTCTAAAATAAAACTGCCCTGAGGAAGTACAACTGATGGTACGCTTTTGGATGTATCAATAAATTTTGCTTCAGAAAATTAAACTATGTTCTCAAAATAATTGCTAGTGATTTGAGATGAGATTTTTATGGCCACTTGATTGATAATAATGCTGCCACTCCTACATTCCCTGATCCTATTCCCCTTCCTCTTCCTGCTGTTCCGAGTTGGAAGTATAGATGCAGTGTCACCAATACAAAGGCAGAGTTCTAGCAAAAAGTCTGCAGACAGTAACAAAGAAGTAGTTTGCTCATGGGAGGATTTTGTCTCTGGCTGGAGTCTAGTCTTCTGACTTCTACTATAGAGCCAGATTAGGTTTAAGGAAGTTCACACGAGAAGAGCTTTTGTTCGTTAACCCTACATTCTGTTCTCCTTTTAGAAGCAGTATTGCAGAGACATTAAGTCTCCAAATAGTTTCTCATTCTGACCTGTTACTTACCAGTATTTACAAGTCCCTCTGGGACTTACATTGTTCATCAGTAAACGTGGAGATAATAATTTATATTTTGGGCGCCTGGGTGGCTCAGTTGGTTGAGTGACTGCCTTGGGCTCAGGTCATGATCCTGGAGTACCGGGATCGAGCCCGCATCGGGGGGGGGGTCCCTGCTCAGCGGGGAGTCTGCTTCTCCCTCGGACCCTCCCCCCTCTCATGTGCTCTCTCTCTTTCTCTCAAATAAATGAATAAATAAAATCTTTAAAAAAATTATATTTCATAGGGTTGTTATATTACAAAGTGTCTGACACATAATCTTTGCTTCATAAATGCTAGCAGTCTCATGTGTCTTTGAGTGACTATATTCTTGCTTACCAGTTATGCTTCTAAGAAAATGATGTATGCTGGAATTAAAATGGGTAAGAAGAAGTACAGAGGAAAGAATAAAGGATATGAATGATCCATTCCCTATTTACCTTTAACTTAATCAAATTTAAGAAGCTCCTGGAGATGAGAGGCAAAGTCTGCATGCCCTAGAACAGGTTACGTTATGCGACAGAGGCCCAGAGAAGGTTAAAAGCAGACCAGTGGCCTCTTCCTTCATCTTTGGGAGAATCGAGATCTATGGAACAAGTAAGTGTTTTTGCTCAGTTAAGGATGTCACAATATCTTTTTTTAGGTGGGGTTTAAAATTATTAGGTCATGCAATATTAGAGCTGAAAGGGCCTTGGTGATCACCTCACCAATGTCTGAATTTTATAGGTGAAAGAACTGAGGCCAGAGTCAAAGAATGATTTGTTCAGGGTCACTCGACTGGTCAGTAGCAGAGATAAAAAAAGAATTCTGGTAGCCTCATAGCCAGTGTATATATATGAAAGTTTTATATCTGCAGACCTTACAGAGTTTCAATAAGAAGCAGCTGGAGGCACGAGTGTATTTTATTGTATTCTGCAAGAAAAATGAATCTGCAGATAGTTTTATACCAAGAGAACAATATACCACCCAAATTAGGTTCAAGAGCTGTCAACAATAAAATAATTCTATCAGCTATTTAAAGTATAATTATTACTGTGAAGTACTTGGTAGTCCAAGGATGTCTTTACATCAAACCAGAACATCTGGACACTTCAATCAACCGGATGTATTTACATTTTATAGACACAACCCGAATGATATAGCATATTTAGTTTTTTTTTAATCACAGGATTAAGCGCTCTAAATGTCTGAAACAAGCTGAGTTGTAACATAGAGAGTGCTCAGTTAATATTGGATTTGCTTATCATTACCCTAATCTATTATGTTTTAACTCTCAGAGGCCAAACTTATTTCCTTCATTTGGAAGTTTGCCACTTTGGGGAGTAAAAGGAATGGGATATATGGATGTAATCTTTATATTTTGTCAGTAAAGATAAATTACTTAAATTTGTCAGAGAAGCATAACTTGATATTGTTCTACTAATACTGTGGTTGGTTTAGGATGTATTTCTGGAGAAATAGCCCTATAGTCATCTTTCAAAAAATGAAGCTCAGAAATTCCCTCTCTCCTCTTCTCTTCATGAAATTAAGATTTAATTGATTCATTAAATATTTGTTATGGTTGAGCTATTTACCAGGCAGTGTGCTAGTTGTTGGGTATATAACAGCGAATGGGTTAATGGCCCTTAGCTTGAGAGATCTTGGCATTTGAAACGGAATACAGAGAGATAATTACAAAGTATGTGGTAAGAGCCATCAGAAAACAGAAGAACACAGAAGAACATTGCTGGGGGACAAGTGGAGAGGCCTCTAACATAGCTTTGAGTGTCCTGGATGAAGTCATGTCAAAAGAAAAGGATAGAATGAAAGAGAAAGAGAAAAGAAAGGAAGAAAGGAAGTAAGGAAGGATATAAAGAAAGTAGATGATAAAAATCAACTTGAAAATGTGTGTGTGCGGGGGGGACATGGTAATTTTGAAAATTCTTTTGGCACTTACCCAAGTAAAAAGTTCAAAGACCACTATTTAGCCTGACAGTTGGTTTAGTTTTACTGTGTATGTGGGAATCAAACTGTAATGCTGAAATAGGTAGAAAAACAAACAGAAGTTCATATAGAAACAGAAACTCAGAGGGAAAAATAAAGGGTAGAGTGAGACAGCTAAGGAGAACTTGTCGTCAGAGCCGTGGGCATCAGAAGACAGGCAAGATATAAGTGGTTGGGAAGTTGGCAAGCTCTCCTAGGCAGATAACTCTCAGCGTCCTGGTCTCATGATTAAAAAATACCCCTATACTGTTTACAATGTGTGCCGAGGAATGGAATCTAGGTTGTTCATTCAGGATGGAGGCACTCATTCCTTCATCTGTCACTCTAGGAAATTGGCTTTGGCTAAATCGAGCTGCCTTGCCTGCGGTCAGACTCCCCTGTTTCCTGTGGGGGCCTGCATGTAAGGACTGATGGATACCGTGATACAACTTCATAGGCAGCCCCCTTTCCTTAATTTGAACCATGCCCAAAGGGTCTTCTCAGCCTCAGAACTCTTACTGGGCTCAGTTGAAGCCTTTACTGCATCTCCGAGGCAAATTCTCCCTTTGCCCAATCCTGCGTCTTTCACTCTTTCCTAGTTGTTTTAACTAAGGGCCTTCCCTGATGAAATTTGTACATGCATATTTCAATTTCAGAATCTGTTTCCTAGGAAACCTGGCCTATAACATCTTTTTGGAAAGGTATTACATTATCAAAATTTGGTCACAGAGACAGCTACATCTAATTCTAATGATCCTAAAAGGATATTAAATGCTAATTGATAAACAAGAATGTAAGATAAAATTCTGCATTTTCCGCTTGACAGTTATGTGTGATGTCATGTTTGACAGATAACAGTATCATCTTCATGGGAGCTATGCAGTCAGTAACTGTTATCCAATGGTAAAAAATCTATCGAAAAAGGGATAAAATGAAATTACTGCTAGTCTTAAAATGTTGGGGTAATCTCAAATTTATTGGAAATGGGACTTGGAAGACTTTTGTATCTTTAAAAAAAGAGATGCTTGTTGGAATGAGAAATTCAAAGCAAAAGTTTTCTGAAGAATCCTCCCTTCTTGATATTCCTTAGAAAATTCCAGTCTACATGAATTTGCTTAGTATTTCACTATAGACTAGAGACTTAAAAATTGACATCCAGTGCTTTAAAAATGCAATAGAAAAAGTAGAGTAAAATCAATAATAGTGTGAGGAATGACTTGAACAGCTTGTATTTTCACAGTGGTCATCAAAAAGTAATTTTATATCCAATAATTTGTATTGATTGTTTGTGAAACTGTAATGCATTATGCCATAAGCCTGGTTGTGCAGTTATAAATATATGTACCATTTTGTTGGTCTTGTTTTCTTTTTTTTTCTTATTGAGCTTCATTTTCTCTCAAACGAATCTTATTTTGTAGTGTTTCTATGTAGAGGCAAGATTCAGAACCACGACTATTAATTCAAAATAGCTTCAGCCACACAATGTATACTCTCATTTTTGGGTAGTGAAAAACAAGGCAAACATGTAAAATATTATACTATTCAAGAGAAAGTACTTTTGGAATCATCCATAGTGTGATTATCAACTACCGTGCCTTTTCCTGGGGCCCATATAAAAAGATTTCATTAAAAGCCTGATTGTGCCATTTAAAAGCCAAAAAGATGCATACCCTAGGATATATTCATCATAAAATCTCCCAATATATCAAGAATTTCTATCCTGGATAGAGAAGATATTACCTCACAAAACTTTGTATTGCCCCTGGTTTCTATATTATGGGCTTAGCCAAAGTAGGACTCCTTTTCTCTTCTGTTGTTTCAGTCAGCACTCTCTGGAAAGGGAATGCTACAATGAAGAAATTTAATTGATTTACTTATTAAGGTGCCAAGGCAGGACATACCTGAAAGAAAACACACTTTTTCCTTATAATCCTCACATGGATTTGAGTTGGGAGCAGAAATCCTGGTTTTAGGGAGTGTTCTTTGATGATTCTATGGTGGATATTTGTATCAATTTGGAGGGAGAAGCTACAATGGTCCAAATTACTGTGAATAATAATAAAAAAAATTAAAAATAGAAGGAGCAGGGTAGAGGAGGTGGAGGAGCAGGATGAGGGAGAAATTGCATCAAGTAAAAAAAGAAAGACAATAGCCTAGGAGAATTTTTAATTAGTTTGCTATAGGATGCATGAGAAAAAGTTCTCTATTTCTTTTTCAATTGAGCACATTTTCAGTACTGGTATAAGATGAAAGTGGATGCTTTCTAGGGAACAAGAAAAGGAGCTGAGTTCTGATTTACAGAAGGAGGGAAGATTTTGAAAGCACAGAAGTTAACTCTACAGCCTCTGAAGCTTAATCAGATAGGACTTTTAACTACAGCTCTGGCATTTACTGTTTGTGTGACCTTGAGCAGCTTACTTAACTTCTTTGAACCTAATTTTCCTTATCTAAAAATAAAGAATATCAATACTTATTTGAAGGTGGTGGTTAGGATTTAATGAAAACATTCATTCATTTATTCAAGAAATGTGTGCCTAGAATTGTTCCTAGTTACATAATAGTGTCCTAGTTATACAATAATGCACAAAACAGACCTTCACAAGAAAGTTAATAAATCAACCAACAAATAAGATAATTACAGATTAAAATGATAAAGATCTGATGAGTGATAGATGAAAGATAATATGATAAAGGGTCATTGTTTTAGAGAAATCTGTTTTATTTTATTATTCATTTATTTTTAAGAAGAAATATGTTTTATTTTTTTTTTTAAAGATTTTATTTATTTATTCATGAGAGATAGAGAGAGAGAGGCAGAGGCAGAGGGAGAAGCAGGCTCCCCGCGGAGCAGGGAGCCCGACGCGGGACTCGATCCCGGGACTCCAGGATCATGACCTGAGCCGAAGGCAGTCGCTTAACCAACTGAGCCACCCAGGCGCCCGAAGAAATATGTTTTAAATGGGTTGATCAAATGAGCCTTTTCAGAGGAGATGACATTTGGTTAAAAGTGACTAGTAAAAGCCAGCCGTGGAACAGCCTGGAGAAAATCATTTGTGGCAGAGTGAACAGCAAATGCAAAGGCCCTAAAATGCTGGACATAGAGGAATAAAATAGCTAAAGCAAGTTGGGAGAGGCAGAATGTGGTCTGAGATGAATCTTTTAGTCAGCACACAGCAACGGTGGCCATTGAAATGTTATGCAATTCATTAGAGTTCTAAGACTGTTTCTATTACAGTTGTGTACATTGATCTAATGGTGGCAGGATGTTATTGTATCTAGTAGTTAGTGGTTTAATGAATAAATTGCTAAACTAGCAGAACACTATATCAAGTTTTAATTCACAAACTTACTACTGAATTCTTATATGAACTTGTGAAAGTTATATAATCTCAGCCTCAAAATCGATGATTCCTTACCTATCACCTCTAAGATTCTTATAAGGCTACTCTAAGAAATCAAATTATAAAAATTGTAACTAGTAAGTTCCGTATAGTAGATGTAAGGTATATTATATATCTTAATCATGACATGTGGGTTGTGACTATCAGTGTAAACATTTGTAAATTTGTAATTAATTGAATTGTTTATAAAATTAAGACTACTTTATAATTTTACTGTAATTATTTAATTTGTAATTCCAAAATTGTTTATACTTTCCAAATTTTTTTTGTTTTTCAAAATCGTTTTGATACAACAATCTACTGTGGTGGAATTGATATCAATATGTAAAGTATCTGTATAATGCAAAAAAAACCTAATGAAAATGGAGAGAAGTATCAGATGTTTTCAAATACAAGGTGTCAAGAACTGTGAGATTTTACCCTTTGTTATAAACTGAATTGTGTCCCCTCCCCCATTCATATGTTGAAGCCCTATCCCCCACTGTGACCATATTTGCAGACAGGGCCTATGAGGAGGTAATTAAAGCCAATGAGGTCATAAGGGTAGGGCCCTAATTCAGTAGGGCTGGTGTCTCTATAAGAAGAGGAAGAGACACCAGAAGTGCAATGGACAGAGAAAAGGCCATGTAAAGGCATAGTAAGAAGGTGGTCATCTACAAGCCAAGGAGAGAGGCTTCACCAGAAACCAATCCTGCTGGCATCTTGAACTTAGACTTGTGGCTTCCAGAACTGTGAGAAAATATATTTATGTTGTTTAAACTACCAAGTCTGGTATTATTTTTATGGTAGCCTGAGCGATAAATACACCCTGCCAACAAGTTAGCCTACCACACACACAGCTTCATGGATGTTGGCAGGAGACCCAAGATTCTTTGGTCAGGGTCAAAGGCCTATATGACTCTCACAGTTAATAGCAGTGGAGAAAGTACCAGCATATTGTCTTGTGTTGGTTCTCTAAGTCTCATTTCCCAAAGGATGAGACAAAGAGGACTGAGTGATATCTGCCCATGCCTAAGTTACATTATACAGCACAGGAACCTTGAGCTGAAAGAAACAAATGGGAGCAAACATGCCTTCCATTGCTCTGAAGGCTCTAAATAAACCTGACTTCTCTTCTGAATGGAGACACTATTTCTATCTTCCAAGGTTGTTCACTGCTACACAAACATCCTTTGTTTATTTATTTATTTTCAAACATCTTTCAAAAGATAGTCTGAAACAAATAATATCAAGGCCTTAATTTGCAAGATGTGCAAAAATGTGAGAGTCCAATGGAGAATTGTCTCACAACACACGGTTGCTCTTGCAAAGAAAAATAGTGTCTCAGGAGAATTGTGTTCAAAGAGAAGCTTCATTGAAGAATCTCATACTTCTTATATGAAAGATAACCAACAATTTCTGTCTCAAAAGTCTGGTTATATAATTTTATATTTTATTGAATGAATTGGGTTTTTATGTTTATTTTTTGTTTTTCTTAATTAAAATGCTCCTTCTCAAGTACAGTAACCTTGGGCAATACAACCAATTAGTTGGGTGAACATTACTGATAAATTTAACTTCAGTCTCTTGGTCAGATAAGTAAGTCGAGAGAGGGCAGTAATTAAGAAATGGATCTTCTGACTAGCATAAGTTTACAGCTTTGAAGATGGAGCCCTGATATATTTTTTTACTTCAGTTAGAATTATTTCTGACCATTTTCACTGATTTCAAGGAGTTAGAATTCATAAGACTTCTTTCCTCTTTCTACCTCCCTGCATAGTTTTTCCAGAAATAGATGAAATATATTGACTCAGCCCTTCTCCTGCACTCGTTCCATACTTGTTCCATACACATGGATTCCTTTAAAGCAAATGATGCACCTTCTCTTGTATTTGTTTCTGAAGTGCTGCTGATCGAAAGCCAAATCTATCATGTAAAATGATTTAAAAAATCCTAAATGAATTGGCAGCAGGCTTTAAGATCAGACCTGGCAGAGTTCTGAGATACTTCACTCTTCAATGCATGGTTATTCCACGTCGCTTAGTGAGCTGTATTATTGTGATAATTCGATGACTTTACATGAGATCCTGCTTTCAGGAAAGCTCTGGGACACAGTTTTAACTTGGGAAATATAACATTTGTTCCCTTCTGAAGTCAGCCAACGTTTGATTTGTGGTGCAGGTTCATTAATGTCACCATTAACCAGGAGGTAGAGCGGGGCTATGTCGTTCAAGATCCTCAAACCACTATTCTGTTTATTGAAGCAACAAACCTACTAGCATCAAATTTCACATTTAATTGTAAAGCACAAAATATCTCAGCAAGAACAGAGAAGAAAAGCCACTCATAAGTACGCTTCGGCATGTTACTTCCTACTGGTATTTGTTAACAGCCCTCCCTGCCACCCCCACTTCCGCTGACAGCAATGCATTGTTTTCATATCAACACCTTAGCTTTCATGAAATTCATGATCAAGGTTCGGAGTAAAACTTAATTTATGCTATTATTGCCCACTAATTCTTTGAATGTTCTTAGTCTGTCAGTGTAAAACATTTCTGAGTACTGGAAAGCCTTAAACTTCTCTGGCATTTCTATTGATTTCTCTGAGAAGGATCTTAAACTTATTATTTATGAAGTGTTTTTTTTTTTTTTTTTTGAAATCACTTGTGCCACTTCAATTAATCGGTCTAGTAATCAAATATCTTAAAGCAGTTTATATCATCTGAACAGTTTAAATATCAAACAGATGAAGGCCAACTTCAACCAAAAGAACTTCCTTTAGAGCCATTAATACTCTACCACTTCAAAAGGACATGTATTAAGGAAATCATTCTTAGTAATTAATATAAAATGATAGCTATATTTAGGGCCAGCTACATGGGTATGCAAGCGGTGCAATTACGCAGTGCCCTATGCTTAGAAGGGACCCATGCTTGGTTTAGTATTTGGCTGTTACTATCTTGAAATTTGTGATTTTTGCATAAAAGTCCCATGTTTTCATTTTGTACTGGAACTCACAAATTATGTAGCTAGCCCTGGTTATATTTTATGATGTGTTTGTGATTTTATTTTCATTTTAATTTATCTGCCAAGTAGTCAGCATGCACCAGCTCACACAGCTAACTTACAGAGGTACAGAGGACTGAAGTTTTTTGTTTGTTTGTTTGTTTTTAGTACGGATGATAAAGACATTATTTCATGTTCTCCAAGTTTTATATTCAAATATATATAGAGAGAGAACGGAATTGATTTTTGGATGAAGAAATTTTTTTAAAAAGTATTTCTTTAATAATAGAAAAAATATATAATGCTAAAGTGTATCATGAAGACGTCTGTAGTAAAGATAGGATTTATGTAGTTCTTCTTATAAATAAGAATTGGAAAATATGAAAAAGAAAAAGCAAAAATAAATAAGTATATGGCCTAAACTGCCTTAGAATGCATTGTCACAGTTTGATGCAACATCACATACATGAGAGAAATGAATATAGAAGTTAAAATATTCAGGAAATGCGGGCGCCTGGGTGGCTCAGTTGATTAAGCGACTGCCTTCGGCTCAGGTCATGATCCTGGAGTCCCGGGATCGAGTCCCGCATCGGGCTCCCTGCTCGGCGGGGAGTCTGCTTCTCCCTCTGACCCTCCCCCCTCTCATGCTCTCTCTATCTCATTCTCTCTCAAATAAATAAATAAATAAAAGATCTAAAAAAAAAAAATATTCAGGAAATGCAGATAAAGACCAGACAGGGAAGTGACCTTAAAATGGAATATGAGATTCTGATCAGGCATGCAGCTAATGTCTGTACAGCATGGGTATCTCTCTCTGTCTCTCTTTTAATTCTGCAGCTGGAATATTCTCGTAAGCAATGACTTCCATAGTAGGACTGCAAGCATTCTGCTCTGCCCCAGGTAAAGGATGGTTGCTGAACTGCCAAGCTCCTATCACAACTTTTCATGTTTCTTTATACTGCTCTCTATATGTCTAAATCAGCTCAACCCATCCCTTTAGCATTCTGTCACACTCAGCATCCACAGCAAAATCAGAATGAAAGGAACTAAAGTGTAAAGAGTTAGAGATGATTAAACTTTAATGTTCACTGCTTAATTCTCATTAGTCCTGTCCTGAATTCATTAAGGTGTCAGCACATGGGCCAATACTTGTTTATGTAATGGTTAAGATATTCTCCCTTTTGAAGATTCAAGAATAGATCAAGAAAAGCCCCCAAGGCCCCTTCTGGGCCTACTGTAGTATTTGCTATTGAATTCATAAAACGGTGCCCTTCAGGGTAAAATCACCTCCTAGCAGAGAGAGAAGATGAAACATTTATTTAAAATGTATAATATGGCACAATGTCAGGTAGCAGCATATATTAAAATATATGGAATATTTAGATCTGTCAGCAGAGTACTCTGTTCTTTTTTAAGTGTCATAGTAGCATATAGGAAAAAAAGATTGCAAAGATTATACAACTCTCAGACATTCAGGGCTTTAATGAACAAACATCTTTATTTGCATTGGATAAAAATTAGACAGTATTAAAATTATCTTTACCACTGGTTTGTATGCACAGTTTGAGGCAGAATTTGCTTACACCTCATTTTATCAACACTATAAGCATTTGGGAGATGTGTTAATTGGAGCACTTCTTAAAGAATGAAATCCTTTTGAGTAATTGAGGGCATTATGCACATAGTGTTTACGGCAAGAATTAAAAATGCTTTTATTGTAAAATGTTAAATTCTTAAATAATAAATGGGTAGCAATGGGTAGGGCAACGTGCAAAGAATCTTTGCCACTAGCCGTTTATTTAAGCTTTCTAGGTCTCCCTTTCCCAGTTTGTAAAATTACAGGTTAGTCAAGAGCTGAGGTTCATCTGAGCTATTATGTTAATCCATCTTTATAAGACCTGCAGAAAGATTTAATTGTTCATTGTCTGTCTTTGAGGTTCACAATTATTCAGTCATTTGTGTATTTATCCAACAAGTTTTGCTTAACTGCTGCCAAGCACTGTCCTTAGCTCTGGAGACTCAATGATGATGGTGGGGCAGGAGCAGGGGCGGGGGTCGGGAGTGGGAGGAGGAGAGGTGGCCCTCATTCCCCTTACAGCCCAGTGAGTGAGGCAGACAATAATAAAAGAATGACCGAAGTAAACATAACCTTGAAACTATGGTGAATCCCATCATGAAGGATTACATGGAGCTGGGAGTTGCATATTATCTAGTCAAGAACAAGGACAGTCTCCTGGAGGTTCTCCTAATAAAGCTGAGAGCCAGGAGGCAATTAATGACAGGAGGATGCTAGAGTCAGGACTGGAATAGGGAAGAGCAAAATCTTGGTTGATAATGATATGATTTAATAAGAGACCAATCTGTTGTTTCAAAAATGGAATCTTGTGATCTTACTGGCCCTAAACATGGTTTATGGACATATTTCAATGTGCCTAAAAGTGAAAAAGTTACTCTGCTCATTTTTGTTTCTTTTCCTAATTGAATTATTATTATTTTTTAGCATGTTGAAGGGTTGATACTCAGCTGAAACACCGCTTGTTTTAGTAGTAACCAAGGATGAACTAATGCTACTATTTTACATTGATGATTATTTGATCAGCCTTTTTGTGACATTTTCCATGGTGCCTGTATTTGCTGCAAAGGTGAAAAGAGAAGTTGATCAATTGATTTTCTTGTTTGTAGGCCTGACAGAGCAGACTTACATCTGATGTGGTCATCAACACTATAAATAGTCGGAGGTACATTAATTGGAATCTTTCTTAAAGAATGAAATTTCTGGGTAACTGAAGGCATATGTGTATGCAGTGTTTATCATGTGAATCGATAAATGCTTTCATAGTAAATCCTCACTTTCTAATAGCACCACAGAGAGAGAACTTGTGATGAATTTGCTCATCTCTTTTTCATTTAGGAGCTGATCTAATGATTTAGAGTCACTGATCTGTCCTTATAAAAGTTAACGGATACTGCCTTGTACTCTTAAAGAAGTTTTAGCAGTAGCAGATTTCCAGTTTCACTATTCAAATTCAGAGTGAATAGTGATTCAAATTCATTCAGAAATGAATTCAAATTCATTCAGTCATCATGGTACTTAATTAACTCCAATGAAGAGAATAAGTACACAGGAAACTTTTCTTTATGAAAATTAGGACCACATAGCAAGCTTTATGTATTAAAAAAAAAAAAAGCTTATAAAACAAACTCTGAGAGATTCTGATTATGTAAGGAGATAATGATGGTGCAATAATGCATTTCCCAGAATGACAGCTAGTGATATCTGTAAATGGCCTTTGGTAGAAGAAAGAAAACACACTGCTCCAATCAATACACAGATAGTCCTTAATGTAAAGATTAGAATCAGAATATTTAAAAATTTAATACTTCGCCACTCCGTATAGCACTTTGGAAGTCAATATCTTTGGAAACCTGGTCCATTTCCCTTCTTTGAGAGCATTATATATTTAAGGTTTTTAAATTATTTATCTAGTCCATGTGATTAAAAATGAAAAAAGTTAGCCCATCCATTATCTTCTGCAGCTGCTGTCTGGATATTAGTGCCCCCCGCCCTTAAATCCTTGATTTTTTTTTCTTTTTACGATGTAAAGAAAACTCGATAGATACATTAAGAGAAAAAAAGAAAAAACCTTACCTACTTGCTAATATCAGAGCATGTTGCTGTTTAAGCAGTGAGCAAGGGTGGCTGTGTATGAACAATGTACTCAAACATTGTTACTCAATTGTATTACTTTCAAATCTGATAGTCAAAAATACGATGTAGTTAAATGGCAAGAAAGCGTATTATGTCTCTTTTCCTAGCCAACCGTATTTGGAGGCTTTACTTATCTTTTAAAAAATTTATTCTAAGTTACTTCAAAGTCGACTCTTGGAGAATAAGAACATTTTTAAAAAATTATTAAATTCTTTAAGTCCTTGCTCCCCTTACTGTCGTGAAGGTAAGGCTCATATTTAAATAAAATGGGAAATTGTTTTAAAAATAGTCACTGGGGCCCCTGGGTGGCTCAGTAGGTTGAGCATCTGACTCGTGATTTTGGCTCAGGTCCTGATCTCAGGGTCATGGGATCCAGGAGGCCTCAGACTGCCCACTCAGCAGGGAGTCTGCTTCCCCTCTCTCTCCCTCTACCCTCCCCTGACTCATGCACACACTCTCTCTCTCTGGAATAAATAAATAAATCTTAAAAAAAAAAAAGTCAACAAACTCAATGTAATTTCTCATACCAGTTTAATTTTATGGTTTTTAATTTTCTTGCTTTTAAAGATTGTATTTTCTTATATATGTGCTTTAGTGTTTACTGAGATCAGAATTGGTGGTTTTCCAAACATGCTATTCAGTTTGGATTATAAAATATGATCTTTATTATTTCCTTTGAGACTTTCTACTATTAAGAGTGAAATGAGTTTGCTTTACTATCTTAACACATCTTTTTTTTTCTCCACACACACTCACACACTTTTGTTCTCATTTTAACATAGAAATATTTAAAATACCTAAAGAAGAGAATATTGGAAAATATGATGTATCTAAAATATTAAAGAAACCTAGCAATATTCAAAGATAAGAGAGGGAATGTTTTATATTCCTCTTTGTAAGCTAAATGACTTTGGAAAAAATTCCTTAGATTATTCCATAGAAATTCTCCTTTTGTTCCACGGAGATTCTATCATGCCACTTGGCTCTCAGGGAACATTGATTATTAGAGCTTCAATGCACTGGCCACAATGAAGAGCAATTCTTTCCTCAGTTTAAGACGTGAGTAGCTCCAAGATTCACGTGTTTTCTACTGCTTTATCTGAAGCAGAGTAAGCAAGAGATTAGGAAGAGGATCCAAGCTAAGATTCTGGGTGTTTCCATTGGTTATGAACAGAGTACTAAAGAGAGACAGTGAGCTATGTGTTTTACTTCTTTGGAGCATTGTGCTCAAATATATATATTTTGTGGAGCTGAATTTTTGGCACAATATGGACTGAGAGCATTCTAATGATGTGAGGCCAATAGGGAGAATCTTTGGAGGATTTTACTATTTCTTTTATCCTAAATATCATTCTGTTATAAATGAACAGTTGATCTTCTGTTGTTCTTGAGATCAGATTTTGGCTGACACTAGGAGGGATAAATGTGGTGCTTCTAACATTGACATTTTATGACTTATAAAATGATGGAATGTATGATAACAGAAATTTATATTCTTCAGTCCTACTACTTCAGTTGTATAATCCTCCATTTGCTCTCATACCTTTCTGAAATGGATTCTTTTCACGGATCTTTCCCCTGCAATAGGAGGTTATGTTGAGGGTGGTATTTTTGAAGGATAATATTAAGAATTAGAAAGAAGTGAATGAATGTATAGTGGCATGATAGCAGGATGTATACTCTTTCTATACAGTGAATATGACAATTGTAGGTCAAAAATTTTAGTACTTAGAAAGATTTAGATATAAGCTTACAATTTTTTTTTTAAAGATTTTATTTATTTGACAGAGAGAGAGACAGAGAAGGAACACAAGCAGGGGGAGTGGAAGAGGGAGAAGCAGGCCTCCCATGGAGCAGGGAGCCCGATGCGGGGCTCGATCCCAGGACCCTGGGATCATGTCGTGAGCCGAAGGCAGATGCTTAACGACTGAGGCACCCAGGTTCCCCAAGCTTACAATTTTTTAAGGGTAGAAAAAATATCCGTAGTCAACCTGAATACTTCACTTTGGTCCTATTCAGTTTTACTTCTTTTTGACCTGTTTCAATTTTCTAGATCTTTTCTAGTATGCCTCACCCTATTCTTGTCCAATCTGGATTGCATTAGAGCATTGAAGTCTCACATCTGGATCATAATTCTTCCTTATTAAATATCCTTAGTTAAGGCAGACTAAGCATCCAGCATCTATATCTATCTTAGCATTAGCAACCCAGTTATCTCCAGGATCCACCTGCCTCTATATACAATAAGATCACGATATTAGTATTGAATGTGTGATGGTTTCTTCAGTGCACTGTAGATTATCTATCACCTTTCAAAATCTTCCCAAGTCATTAAAAATAATAAGGGCTAGCATTTATCAAGTGATTTTAGTATGTGCATGACACTGTGCTAAATGCTTTATGTATACTTTCAAATTTAATCTTAAATCTAAGAGGTAGGCAGTGTCATTATCTTCTCTTTGGAAATAAGCAAAAGCTTAGAGAATTTAAGTAACCTGCATAAATTTTGTAAAATTCTGGTAAATGAGACAAAGGATTTGAACACAGTTCTTCATAACCCAGGAGCCTGTGCTTTCTAACTCTTAATATGTCACTTCCTGGAAATATTTCACATTTACTTTCAAATAGTCTTTTCAAGTTCCTCGTCATGCTCTTCTTTTTTATGTCTATTTTTGAAACATCACTTGCAGGTAGATGGTAAGAGCTTCCTTGCTGCTCTTTATCAGTGTCCTCCCTGAGAAGCCTGCCTTACCATTTTGGTGACATAGAGCTCCAGGACTCTTGTATTGCCCTAAGACACTGGATTCCTTTATTTCCTCTTTAATTCTGTAGCTTTTTTAGTTGCTTTCTAATTTGAGTATTTTCTATTTGCCTACCAGCTCATTTTGTGTCCCTGTGATCAGCCTTTTGTTCTGCTCTTGTCACTGGAGGGCTATTTTATTAGTTGACGACTTTTGTTAGAGTATTAAAGTATAATTTTCAAAAAGTTAAAAACATGACTCTCATAACAATATAAAATGAACATGTCAATTTTTATTTAACTCTAATAAGAACCAGTAAGATATTAAACCTTGTTTGCAGTCAAATGCTCTAGCACTGAGCTATACCCCCATTAAACCTTGTTTGAAGAAGATTTTGAGGAATTGGGATTTTATAGTTTGTCAGTTAAAGAAATGCAGAAATAAATTTGCTAATTAGTACATGACTGGTTAATGGTTAGTGTCAATTAGATGAGAAACAATAACCTTTGGATTACTTTTCCTCCTGACCAGAAATCATTTGAATTTGCTATTGTTGAAGAATCATTTACAACTCTCTTAGACAGGAATCATATACATGACTATCAGTTTGGTAAAAATTAATGTCTAATATTACAGAATTGTGAAATATCTTAATAGTACATTTGTGGTCAAACAAAGCTATACACCCTAGAAAATTAGATAATCCTCAGGAAGTGTGAGCTACTCCCAACACTATATTGAAAACATTCCCAATAATTTATTTGCCTGTTTCCAAGTTTTGGATAAATTTCATGACAAGTTGAATTGCCAGAGTGAAATATGGCTGAAAAATGCACCCTCTATTGTATAGAAACATGGATGCCATGACAAATTTATTAATCTAGTAAGCACTCTCCTGTCTGATGCAGGTCAGGCTTGCTTTTTTTTTTTTTTTTTTTTTTTTTTTTAAACCCCTCCTGTTTTGCCATCTTATGTTTACTGGCCTATAGTCTACAGTGGTGCTCTTGTATAAAACATAAACTGAGAGTTAACTGAGATAAGAACATTTCTCCACTATTCTGGGTGACAAGGGACCTTTCTCTGACCAAAATTTGAAAGCACATGACAATGATAGGTAGTAGCTGGACAGAATTTTGAGTCCTTTATTCTAGTTTTGTTGTTGTTCTTGTTATTTTTGACATAGGCTCCCCAAAACTAAAAGGAGTCAACTTTGGGGGGAAAAGGAGATCCTAATTATCCTCAACATCAAATCAATTGAAGAAATATATTCAGAATAAAGTTAATAAACTGAGATTCTAAAGATAAATGAACAACTCTTTTGATTAGAATATATATTGAACCAAAGAAAAGGTCATTTTTTATTTAATTCAAACTGGCTAGTCAAGACTTGCATACACATTTTTCTAAGTAGAAATGTTTTACTCTTGTTTCTTGGTAACACAATAGGAGCTCAAAAGTATTTGTTGAATTTTAATGCTAATAAAAGCCAAAGAATCTTTAGGAAATACCATTCCTTATTTTCAGTGAAAACATTATCAACTATATTGTTTAGAATTATATTTGGTTTTGGTGTTTCTATTCATTCTTCTTTTTGTCCCCCTCTCTTCCACTTAGGATCCCTTAGGATCCCTTAGGATCCTTTAGAATTTCATCAAAAATTCTGAGTTATAAAAAAAAGCACATTTAACAATGAGAAAAGTATACAATAGTTAAATATTGTGGATTTAGTTAATGCATATTTATGTAGCCATTCAAAGTATCCATCATGGTGTGAACTGTAGAAAGTTAAAAAATTTCCCATCTTCTTTGTTTCTTTTTATTTTTTTAAGATTTTATTTATTTATTGGCAGAGAGATACAATGAGAGAGGGAACACAAGCTGTGGGAGAGGGAGAAGCAGACTCCCTGCCAAGCAGGGAACCCGATGCGGCGCTCGATCCCAGGACCCTGGGATCATGACCTGAGCCGAAGGCAGACGCTTAACGACTGAGCCACCCAGGCTCCCCTCCCATTTTCTTTATTGATGTATGTTACACAATGTCAGTGTTGGAAATAATCAAGATTTCTATCTTCATTGCTGATAACAAATTTTTTTTCTGATTAAACCTTGAGAAAATTCACATATTTTGCTTTCTACACATATAAACTATCATGGATTTAATTTGTAATATGTATTTAGATGTTTTTCCTTCAAATCATTTTTTTAAGGCATGGAGGGAGGAACTGGGAAACTTGGATGTTACCAACTTTAAGTGAGCCACCAAATTTACTTTCTCTCTGGTAGCATGCACGCTAGGGGTCATTCTACTTAGTCAATGACATGTAAGTTTTTTTTCTTTCATATATCTTGAAGGATCCTTTCATCCTAATAGAGTCTACTGAATATTTTCATCCAAAAAAAAAAAAAGGTTTATATGATAGGATTTTAGGATTTCCAGGTGTCTCAGAAAAAGAGTAAGATAGCAACAGCTTTCCCCTTCTAGTCAGTGGTTGGGAATGTTAACAAAGTGGCAAGTACGGCCACCTGCATGACTCATTGGTTAAGCATCTGCCTTTGGCTCAGGTCATGATAGTAACCTTTGGATTACTTTTGTACTCCTGCTCTGCGGAAGCCTGATTCTCCCTCTCCCTCTGCCTGCCACTCCCCCCTGCTTGTGCTCTCTCTCTCTCTGTCTGTCAAATAAATAAAATCTTTAAAAAAAAAAAAGTGGCACGTGGAAAATGATGAAGAAATAAAAAATGTAACCCAATGCTGGACAGGACCATGGAGGAACAAGCAAGAGGACAGAGTATAGGGAAGTGACAATTGCTATCAGACATTCTAGTATGATAAGCTCTAAATTTCTATAAAAGAACAGAAAAACCCCAAAACATTGTCTAAAATTTGTAAGGAACAAGAGTCCAGATGTTGAGAAGTGATATACATTTAAGAGATAGTATGTTTTTGAAGTAATTTTTCTTATTTCTTTAAACAGGTTTTCATACATGTGGGACATTGAATTTTGTCACTTGTATTCTTGAGTTAGAGAGGGAACAGTGAAGAATTAAAAAAAATTTAAAAAAATATTTGGATACCTTTAATATTGCTGTGATAGAAACTTTTTTATACTTTTTTTTTAAGATTTTATTTATTGAGAGAGAGAGAATGAGAGAAAGCACATGAGAGGGGGGAGGGTTAGAGGGAGAAGCAGACTCCCTGCTGAGCAGGGAGCCCGATGAGGGACTTGATCCAGGGACTCCAGGATCATGACCTGAGCCGAAGGCAGTCGCTTAACCAACTGAGCCACCCAGGCGCCCCTGTGATAGAAACTTTTGAATGGAGAATATAGAAGATAAGATTTTCTCACACACATTCCTGGTGTCCCCATCTGCCAACCACACCCCCCTACCCCCCCGCCAAGGCACATTGAGCATTTTCCTGATGACTTTATGATAGAAACATTTTATGAAATATTTGATGTCAAAGATTTATTATAGCTATAATTTAAACTTTGGCAAATGACTATGAACAGAAACATGTATGAATAGTAAAAACTAATAAAACAATATTAAGCTGAAAGCTTGACACCCACCCAGTAGTTGCTCCACCTACAGTTCAAGTGTGAAAAGCATAGCACACTGGAGGCGATTACATTTTCAGAATGAAAGGAGTTCTAATTCCCGATCCTTGTGCTCATTCATTTCAAGGCTTGCTCAGTTGCAAAATGTAACCAGAGATTTAATAACTATTGTTCCCCTGGGAGGATGCTTTAGGAATAAATTTAGATTAAAACTATATATATATTCGCATCCTCCTCATAACTGGCAGATTTCTGTCTTACCTTTCTGTACTGTACAAGCACTTACACATTTTCAGCATAGCTCTTTCAACCATCCTCTAAAATAGCTCTTCTCCAAACCAACTTTTGTTTTTTCTTACCAACTGTTTCAAGTTACCTGAGAGTCAGGAATTTGATAAATGTATATGTAGAAAACCCAGTAATGGGTGAGCAAGACATGGAGGATTCAGAATCTGGTTTCACAGGATGAAAATGAAGAATAATATTTATTTTATTTTATTTTTTTATTTTTTAAAGATTTTATTTATTTGAGAGGGAGAGAATGAGAGAGAAAGAGCATGGCGGCGGGGGGGGAGGGTCAGAGGGAGAAGCAGACTCCCTGCTGAGCAGGGATTTCCCCATGCGGGACTTGATCCTGGACTCCAAATCAACTGAGCCACCCAGGTACCCTGAAAATGAAGAAGAATATTTAATTTGAAAATACATGGATGTTCCCTTAGTTCATTATGAAGAGATGGAACAAAAAGATGTATTTTGAGTTTATGTGAGCTTTTTGAAGACACTGTCTGCATCAGTAAAATGATATAAGAAGCACTTAATTTAATTCTGGGCCCTGGATTGTCATCACCTTCTTCTTTTCTTCTGCTCCTTGTTCTTCCCGCTCTCCCCCTCCTCTTCCTTCTCTTCCTCCTCCTCCTCATCTTTCCCCTCCTTCTCATCCCCTCATCCCTTTCTTCCTCCTTCACCTACACATGTTCTAAAGGCTCCCTTGCTTAATCTTCCTTTCTCCCCTCCTGCACATCTAATCCTGCCTGATTTCTTCTCTGAGGACCTGAACACAGGCATATTCTAATTTCCAGCCCAGATGGCAAAAGCCTGAGAGCCCATATGTAAGAGAGGTGCTGGGAGTGTCATCGATATTCATTTTATCCCTCGCTCTCCATTTCATCTTACCTCCATCCTTAACATCACTGTCAGGACTGACTTTTTGTCTCTAAAAGTGGACTACTTTGGTTCAGCTCTTCAGAAAGTACACACTCACAGACACACATACACAGAGACAGGTTTCAACCTATTTATTCTACTGAAACTATTGCCACCAATCCACCCACTTTCTCTCTCTGAAAATTCTATTTGTTTAATTTCTCTTTTAGTCATCCAGTCTTTTATTCCAGCAAACATTTACTGATCGCCCACTATGAACTAATATTTGAGCTCAGAGCTGAGGATACACCTGAGCAAAACCAGAACCAATCTGTCTTCTCCATGGAATTTATAATCTAAATGGATAGATAGATGGTTATTGAATAAATGTAAAATCACGATGGTTGATGTGTTTTGCAAGTTGTAGATACAGAGATCTATGGCCTTTTGAGACTATATAACACAAAATTTGACTAAGGAGGTCAGGGAAGTATTGAGTGAGTGAGTTGATGTGTAAAGGAAGATTAGAGTTAAGAGTATTTCAAAAAGGAAAAGGCAGATGCCAAAGGTCGGTAGCAGTGATCTACTGATTGCAACTCCAGGGAGGACCGAAGAAGTGAGGAGGAGGGATAGGGTTACCCTACTTCTCAAATTAGTTGGAGCATTTATGTGATGACTGCTGTTGAAAATACGGGTGTTGAAGGAATCCAGACCATCCTCACATCACTCTTATGGAAAGGTTTCTTGGGAAAGATTATTGGGATCTACAATTGTCCCATTCATTTCAGTGTTATTTGTCCTTAGACCACCACATCCAGAATTCCACTAGTTTTGAACATAGGTTCTTTTCTGTAAAGTCAACTTAGCAAGTTCTATCTTAGATGTTGTGGAGTTATTTAAAATTTTATACATAGATGGTCTCAAAACGGAGGTAAAACCATGGCTGCGGGGCCCCCAGCCTGATTCTGGCTGTCACTGCAGCCAGTGCCACAGCAGAGGGGAGGACCATGATCCAAAGGAACCAGAGTAGCAAGAAAATGTTGTATTGGTGGTTTGAACTTTGAAACTACAGATGATAGTTTAAGAAAACATTTTGAAAAATGGGGCACACTTACTGGTTGTGTGGTGATGAGAGACCCCCAAACAAAATGTTCCAGGGGTTTTGATTTTGTGACTTACTCTTGCGTGGAAGAGGTAGATGCAGCAATGTGTGCTCGACCACACAACACAAGGTTGAGATGGGCGTTCGCTTAGTGGAACCAAAGAAAGCTGTTTCTAGAAAGGATTATGTAAAGCTTGGTGCCCATCTAACAGTGAAGAAAATTTTTGTTGCTGGTATTAAAGAAGATACAGAAGAATACAATTTGAGAGACAATTTTGAAAAGTATGGCAAGTTTAAAACTGTAGAAGTTATGGAAGACAGAGTAGAAAAAAGAGAGGATTTGCTTTTGTAACTTTTGATGATCATGATAGTTGATACAATTTTTGTTCAGAAATACCAGCTATTGAGGGGCATAATTGTGAAGTGTGACATAGACCCCTTCTAAACAAGAAATGCTGTCTGCTGGATCACAAAGAGGTCATGGAGGTGGATCAGGCAACTTTATGGGTCATGTTGGTAACTTTGGTAGAAGAGAAGGCTATAGTGGTGGAAATGGTGGCAGCAGAGGTGGTTAGCAGGGAGGGGAGGGTGGATATAAGGGATTTGGAGGCGATGGTGGCAATGATGGTGGTAGTCCTGGTTATAGCAGTAGAGGAGGCGATGGTGGGGGTGGACCAGAGTATGGACACCCAGGAGGCGGATATGGTGGTGGTGGTGGAGGATATGATGGTTATAGTGAAAGAGGAAATTTAGGAGGTAACAATGGTAGTGGTGGGAACTATAATGATTTTGGGAATTATAGTGGACAACAGCAGTCAAATTATGGACCCATGAAAGGGGGCAGTTTGGGTAGAAGAGGCTCAGAGAATCCCTATGGTGGTAGTTATGGATCTGGTAGTAGAAGTGGTGGATATGGTAACAGAAATTTCTAAAAAAAAAAAAAACCAAAAAACAAAAAAACAAAACCTCAGAAGAAAAGGCTTACAGTCCTTCTGCAGAAAGCTGCACGTTACTTTGAGACAGTCGTACCAAATGCATTAGAGGAATTGTAGAAATCTGCCACAGAAGGAACGATGATCCATAGTGAGAAAAGTTACTACAGCTTAAATAGGAACCCCTTTTTGGTCAGGACTGTCACAGCCATAGTTTGCAAAACGTGCAGCTATTGATTAAAGCAGTGTAGCATCAATTAGATGTACACTCCTGAGGTCTTTTATCTACTGTAGCTTTTTCTTTTTCTTTTCATTACATCAGGTATATTGCCCTGTAAATTGTGGTAGTGGTACCAGGAATAAAAAAGGAATTTTTAACTTTTCAAAAAAATAACATAAAATTTTATAGGTAGGATGTTTGGCATAATAAAAAGTCTTTGGGACTTAAATGCTTGTCATCTTAAATAATTGAAACATTCTATGTAGAAGAGTCTGTTGGTTATAGAGCTCAGAAACAGAACTACTGAAGCGAGTCCAGTTACTTCCAGCATAAACAGGAGCAAAACAAACAATCAGGAATATCTTACCATTGACTTGAAGACTCTTAAAATGGAATTGACTGGCTCAGAATAAATTTCCCGTAAATGGAAATATCAGGGTAAACAATCATTTCATGGGGTATATTTTATGCATTTTGTGTGTGGTCCTGAAGGAGGAAATATTAATACAGTAGATAAAAGTTGAACCAGATAAACTCAAAGATTACCCACTTCTTTGATTCTGTGAATCTAACCTACTTTGGTGCCCTAGTTCAATTCTTGACTGCAACTTAAAAATCATCACCTTTCTTTGGTAGCATTTTAGGCAGTTCCTTTGCCTGAGGCTTAAGATCTGAATGAACTGGAGGTTGTTCTTTTTTTTTTTTAATGCAAAATAGGTTTTTGATTTGTAAATGAACTCAGAGGCACAGCAATGGACATTGAAATTATTATTTTTTAAATGAAATGAAAATAGAGCTGACAGCTAAAGAACTTTCACAGCAGTTATTATTATGTGTTATTATTAGCAGCAGCATGTGGTGACATTTTAGGCTCCAAAATCCACAGAAATATATCCCAGATCATGTATATTCCAGATGCTAGGGGGAAGAAAACAGAAATGCTACTGTCTGGCTTCACATGAGAGAAATAGTTAAAAATGAAGTAGGAAGTCTGATAGTTTTGTACTAGGTAGGGGAGACGGATTTATCTCTATCCCTAGGGGCCGAAAGGTTAACACTGGGACTTTTCTACAAACGTAGATACCTACCACCAATAGCACCATTCAGAACATGCTGAGGAATGTATTTGGCTCTTTAAGCTGTATGAAATCAGTCACATTATTAGTGACTTAATGGAAGAATGTTTTATATTCTATGGATTTAGTTGGCATGGACCCCCTAAAACACAGCTTCGAGTACAAGTAAAAACTCGATGTGATGTGGCTTCATCCCCAACCAGAAGAGGCTCCTCTGTACATAGAAATAAACTTCTAGACTTTCTTGATGAAGTTTTCTGGTTTTGGTACTCAAATTTCTCTTAGCAGAAATTGGACATTAACATTCTATATGTGGAATCAAAGTGGTGTGGTGTAGTCTTCGGAAATGTGGATTTAGAATCAAATTCTGCTGCGTCTGAGTCTATAAAGTTCTGCTCCTCCCTAATGTGTGCTCCTGGGAAGTTTCTTCATCTCTTTAAACTTTGCTTTCCTCATCTGAAAAATGTAATAATAGTCACCCTTACCTCATAGAGGTGTTGTAAGGATTTAATTAGGTAATGTCAAATCAAGCACTTGGATATATGTCTGGCAATGTCACATAGCTGGCAAATCAAAAAACCAAGACTTACACAACACTGGACACTAAATCATGGGAAAAGCTCATGCTCTGGGTCAGATACAGCCACCTAAATTTGAATTCTAGCTTCATCTGTAATTTTGTTACTAAGGCATGTTCTTAGCATAGTAGCTGACCCAGAGCACATCAGCGTATCATTCATTTATTTTTATTTAAGAAACTGTTAAGCCAGTTAGTGCTATGCAAGATGGATTATGAAATCCTTTAAAGAAATTGAATAAAAGGTAATTAGTTATATCAGATGAAAATTTTGTTTGGCTGTTACAGAAATTCCCCAAACAGTGACTTATACAATTAGTATCTTTACTTCTTTGTCACAAAATGAAGGTTTGAATGTAGGGCGTGAAGGGGTAGTACAGTGGCTCCATGTTGCAATCAGGACTTAGGATCCTTCTGTCATCCCATCAACCATCCTTAGCATGTAGTTGTGCCCCCTGGTCATCACCGATGGCTGCTCTAGCTTCATGTTCAGATGCCATGCAAGGAGGAGGGAAAAGCAAAGGAAGAAAGGCATATGCTGTGTCTCACATCCATGTAAATCCTACAAGACAACTTGCTTTTACCTCTCATTGGTCAAAGCCATGTCCGTCACCTCCTGTTTATCTGCAGTCTGGGAAACAGACAATGTCACCACTATCAAATTAGATTCTTTCGTTGATATGGATGATACAGAAGAGGCAAGTGGACACTGGGAAGGTATTTAGTATTCTTAGACAAGGTAAATAAAAATAGATTTGCTGCTAAAATGCCTCCTTCCACACACATTATCACATTTAATCCTCAAAACAAATCTAAACAAAACAAACCTTCTAGTAGCCATAACTTAAAGGCTTATTTTTAGATGTGGCCATGAAATTTAGTATTTGCCGATGCTGGGAATAGAATCCATGTGTGTCTGCCTTCAAGGCCTGTGATCTTTGCACTCTACTACATTGTCTCCCTTGCAATACTGTCTCTGATCTGGTGGCAGATCACTAAATTCCTGGGCTTGATCCTCATCATTTTTGTCCTCTTAGAAATGGTAGATAAATGGTTAATTGTGGTTCTGTTACTGAACTTAAAAAAAGCTAGGCGTACGTCAAAAAAGGTGATTATGTCATGGGACAGGGTTATCCAGCAAACAAAACAGTTAACTCAGATGTGGGACACCCAGGGTCTTAGACTTCGTTCTATCTCTGCTGACAATGCCAGTTAACGTCTCTGGTCCTGGACTGTCCTCATTCGTGAAACGGAAAAGCTGATCTGTCTCTCATATTTGACCCTGTTCTTGGAAGGGTAAGATTAGACAATAAACGTGCAAGTACTTTTTGCAAGTGTAAGTGCTTGCTATACAAATACAAGGAATTATTATTATCGATCCAGTAGCCCAAAGTGGCAATCTACTTGATACTCTATCAGAGGCTTAACTGAGCAGTTTCATTGCAATCATCAAAGCTGACAGCTGCTGAAGACTGATTCTCCAACTTGACAGAGTCCGGGATCCAGATGAATGCAATCTTTCTTTTTGGTGCATGCCTGTAAGGTTGGATTATCAGCACCCTCCAGAAAAAAAATAAAAAATTAGTCTAGAAAACAAAATGAGATAATTACTTTGTTGCAGACTTTACTCACTGAAGGTTGTTTGTTTAAAGAGTGTTTGGGGCATAGTTTTTTTTTTTTTTTCTTTATGCTTCATCTAAATAAAAACAGTTCAATTTATTATGTCAACAATTATTTATTAAGTGGTTACTATGTCTCAGACATTGTATAGTTATGTCTGAGAACACAGCAGGAATAAGAAAAATATTGTTCCTACCTTCATGGATTTTCTAATCTGTCATGGAAGAATAATATTAAACAGTTAATTAAACATGTCATGTTTCATTAGGTAACTCAGTGTGTCAGAAATCATCACAAAATGGTGTAAGAACATGAAAGAAAGAAAAACAATGGAAACTCTCTATTGGATGGCATAATACATACATGCACACATACACACGGGACTTGACACAATCATGAGGAATGTGCCCTAAGAATTCTTAAATTTATAAATCCATAAAATAAACTTTAACGCATGTAATTTTACCCCACAATTTAGGAAAATATGCATGAAAAATTTGACCGATTCAGAAACTTAATGATTTTATAAAAAACATATTGAATAAAATCATAAAACAATATAATACAATAAAATAATCTGTATTACATTATATCTTGTTAACATTAAGCAGAACAGTGATATCTGCAGATCTGAAGGTATGATAAGTATGAAGGCATATATCAAACTCAGGTACTATATGGACAACAGTAAATATAAAATCAGTCGATCAGAAACAGGAGCCTTCTGGCCATCTTGAGGTCAGTTCCCTTTGAGTTGAACACTTGCTTTGGCTGGTAATTTTTCTGCAAAGTATTTCAGTTCTGAAGGCAAAGCTTCTGAATCATTTTCATCAAGTGAAGATGCTCTCTTATTTGACAACAATAAACATCACTAAAAATTCTCAAATGAATTTTTCCCCAGTCGTTATTATATAACCACATGTAATCTGTGTTCTAAATATTTATTCATTTATGTATTATGCATGTATTTTTCTTTCTCTCTTAGCATAGACCAAATACTTTCATGTTACTTATTCTATCTTGACATTTTAATATAAAGTTTAATTTCAGGATATCATGCTATAAAATATAAGGAAGCATGGATATGCTAATAAAGAGAAAGCCTTATAATGATTCCCAGACTATCCTCAAATATACTGAGGATGGCCTCGCCCCATGACCCCATCCATGTCAAGAGTGTGGGTTTCTGACTTACATTTGAGGTTTGGTTCTAAAAATGGCATTGATTCCTTCATGCTGACTCCAGATGTTGACCATGCTTATATGATATTATGAATGAAAAGTCTTATGTGAGTTATGTATAGTATGTTCTGAATAAAAACACATAATGTTCTGGATGAAAACTATATTGTATGAAATAATTTTTGGTGGGTTGCTCACCAAGCTGAGCATTTTATGAAATGGTATGAGACAAGGTTCATAAAACTACATCCTGTGGCCAAATCTGGCCCACTGATAATTTTTGTAAATTAAGTTTTAAGGAAACACAGTCATGTTCATTTATTTATGGCTTCTTTTATGCTATAACAGCAGTTTAGTAATTGTGTCAAAGATGATCCGCCCCACAAAGTTGAAAATATTTGCTCTATGTCCCTTTATAGAAAAATTTTCCTTACTCATGATATGAGGTATATACCTTGGGCCCAGTGAAACAAGTAAGTCATATCGCTGTCTTTGATCTCTAAAAATAAAGCATGGTACTGTGGAGTCATACCGTACATATTTGGATCCAGGCCTAACTGTTTACGATTTGTAGGATATTAAGTTATTTAACATCTCTGAGTTTCTGTTCTTACTACGGAAAATGGGCTGATAGTACCTATCTTACAGGGATGTTGTAAGTATTATATAAAACCATGCATGCACAGTGCTTGGCATATGCAATAACATAATTCTCCACGTTATTATGAAATGTAAAGGAAAGGAGTATCTTTAGGCTTTGGGTACATGAGATAAGGATCTTGGAGTTAAGGTCAGAATTAGGTGATTGTTTAGGTGGGTCACCAAAATTTAGTAAGAGTGGAGAGAAACAGAGCTGCAGGATAACTGAAATAAATTATGTTCGAGCCTCAGAATCTCAGAAAAGGACTGATCTTGGCCTACAGATCTTTATTACCCAATCATTAACTTTGAAAAGCGGATTAATAAGAGCAAAGTCCAGATTATAGTATCTAGATATTGCTTCCATCACAACCCTCCCCCATTTACATGTTCATGTTCCATGGTGGATTTGGCCACTTTTATATACAACAATTACTGTTTTTCTCAAATAAAAGAAAACTTCAGGTTTCCCTGAGATCTTCCTTCATTTAAATAATCTTGGAGAGGTTTCTTGATGGTAAACCGGGACTTCTAGAATAAGAAGTAATGGTTTCAATTCTTTCTTCCTTATCCAGCTATAGTATGAAAGTTATAGACGGTATCTATATAATCCCACTGTCTGTGATACCAAAAATATGTCTTTTGAGAGTGATTAATTCCATGACTTGCCCTTTGGACGTCATCATTTGACATTGCAGTCAGTTGCATAGCAATCCTTATGAGTCATGCTAAGCTTCCACTGGCTGATCCTATAACAGGGAAACTTTTGTTTCATAATAATATTGCCAAAATATATTAACAACCATTGCTTACTTAAGTGAATTAATTTATATCACCTCTGATAAATGTATATGAGAGGAGATTAAGATGAATATGGATTTTGAATTTTTTTGTTCATAGACATTTTGTTTTCACCATCTTTCATTTTTCTAGACTCAAGGACACCTAGAACATTCTCATAACCTCTTAATGATTCTGAGTACCAGATGCCTATTGTTAATCAACATGATCACTGTTGCCTTTGCCATTTATAACTAGGGAGTATGATGAATATGCAGGGCCATTTGCACTGAGCTTTGAATCTGCTTCAGTCTTTGCATGATATAAAGAAGCATCTGCTTGCCTTAGTCACCCAAACAAATTCCAAAAATGAAAGGTGAAAATATCCAAAAGTTGCTGGATTTTGCTTTTCTAAAATTTACCAGTGTTACATTTCAAGGAGATTTAATAACAATTGCTTGTGAGGGAAATTATAAAAGAAAACCAAAGATAATGGTAAAAAAATTACAGCAAGAGATTCATCTGAAAATAACTTTTTTTTTATTCCTAAGAAAAGCAAATGATTTCTTTTTTTTATTTATTTTTTATTTTTTTTAAAGATTTTATTTATTTATTTGACACAGAGAGACACAGCGAGAGAGGGAACACAAGCAGGGGGAGTGGGAGAGGGAGAAGCAGGCTTCCCGCCGAGCAGGGAGCCCGATGCGGGCTCGATCCCAGGACCTGGAATTATGACCTGAGCGAAGGCAGACGCTTAACGACTGAGCCACCCAGGCGCCCCAAGCAAATGATTTCTTATACCCAGTTTATATGTAGCTATTTTTCTCAAGGAAAATTTCTGTATCCTAAATCGTTTAGGCCATAATGTCTTTTAATTGGAATGATTAAAACAAAGAATACCCCCCCAAAAAACAAAGAATACCCCAGACTTTTTTTTCCACACGTAGATATTCTAACCCTCTCAATTATTCAAATAAATAGCCAACTCTCTTGTTTTGTGTGTGTGTGTGTCTCTCTCTCCCACCCCACATCTTCTCCTTCTCCCTCCCTTTCTTCCTTTCTTTCTCCAAAGCAACTATATATTGTTTTTTTGTGTGCAATATGAAGACACACATTTAAAAGAAAGGGCTGATGTTCTGGAAACCTCAATCATTGCCTTTAAATACTGAAAGGACTATTGTAAGAGGGATTAAACTTGGGAAATACAGTCTTTACTGAATAAAACTAGGTTAAAACTATGAGGAGAGAAATTTTGACTTGATATGCAATTGATCCTTCTATGTCAGAAATAATTAATATTGGAATGAATTGTCTTAGTGATGTATTGAGCTTTCAGTGATTGGAGATGTTAAAACATAAATGCACAATCACTTGGAAGACATTTTGTTGAAGTTAAGAATAGATCTGATGGTCTTTTGAGGTCCCTTTCAGCTTTGAAATTTTATGGTATCTACAATATATACTCACATGCACACATGCACTTACAAATGGAGTGTGTATGTTCGGTAAGGTGACTATGGATACCCTTAATTTACTCATGTTGGGCTATTTAATGTTTAGCTTGTTAGAACCCAGTGATGAAGGTTACATTGCACTACTCTCCACTGGAAAAAAATGTCACTGCAATTCTAAGTTTTTCTGGAAAGAAGTTAATTACAGGAAGAAGAAACAGAGAAGTGACTGTAGGAGCAAATATCTCCATCCTTTTTTTTTTTCTTTTTTTTTTGCTTGGAGAATTGAGTCTAGAATCTGAAGTATGGATAAGACTTGAATGGTTCTGGGTGCACTGTTGAGCTACCCCTGGAAGATTTATATAGAAAGATAGTCTACAGTATAAATACATGTAAAAGGGATGTCTATCTGAAGATGGGAAGATGGATCCCATTATCTTCCCAGAGGAAATAATGTCTAAACTGGTATTTAAATGATTTAAAGATGGTATGTAACAAAGGGGATTTCAGGAAGAAAGGATAATCATGAATAAATGGAGACTATAGTTTTTTTGGTTTTTTTTTTTCCCCGCATGGAAAGTTTAATAATGTATAAGACTGGAGAGATAAACTGGAGTCAGATAATAAGTAGTTAGAATATTTAAGTTATGTTAAAGAGTTTAGGAAGAAAGAAATGAAAAGCCTTTTTAATATTTCAAGCAGAGCAGTGAAATAATCAGACATTTTAAAAGCTTCTTAAGGCATTTTTTAGGGACTGGATTAGAACAGGATGAAACTGGACATAGGAAGACCACTTAGAAGGTTGTGTTAGTAATCTGTGCAGGCAATAGAAGACCTCTTTGTCACCAATTTTCCAATCATGTTCATTCCAAATTCTTGAACATCCTGCCTAACTTTAACCACCAGCTGTCAATGTAGATCTGAGCCTTTGGTCATCTCTCTTTTCAGGTAAAAATGAAAAACCAGGTACTCTGCTTAAAGTTCTGCCCTTTGGGAGAATTTTCTTTCTCCATCCTCCTCCTGGGCCACCAAAGACTGAGATTATTGTGCTGCAGCTGGGCAGAGTTCCCATACATCATACAGTTTTGCCCATAAAACTGAGCCCAAAATATTTCTTTCTTAGTCAATTGGACGTAAGGTACTCCCCATGATGCCATAGATGGAATCTGAGAGGCAGTTTAGCAGGGGTAGATGCTTTGAAATCCGATTCACTGATTTCTGCAATTTACTTGTGCCTTCAGGGCTAATTTCATCTCTCACATACCAATTTACTGGATGTTGGAGTGCTCTTTTGCACTTATGGCTTGGAGTGAGGGGATGTTTAGACAGTACTCTTCCAGCCTCTATCTGTTACCCAGCTCCAAAGCCACATCCACATTTTTAGGTATTTGTCACAGTGGCATGTCCACTTCTTTGTGCAATTTATTGTCTTAGTCATCTAAGGCTGCTTTAATATTATGCCGTACACTATGTGGCTTAAACAATAGACATTTATTTCTCACAGTTCTGGAGGCTAGGAGATCCAATATCAAGATTTGCAGATTTAGATCCTGGTGAAGAGCCTTCTTCCTGGTTTGCAGACTGCTACATTCTCTCTGTGTCCTCACAAGGCAGAGAGAGGAAGCTCTAGGGTTGTTACGCTTCTTCTAAGGACACTAATCCTATTATGGGAGCTCTACCTTCATGACCTCATCTGAACCTAATTACCTCCAAAAGACCCTACTTCCTATACTATCACATTGGGGGTTAGGGCTTCAACATATGAATTTGGGAGGGGGGACACACAAACATTAAGCCCATAACAATATGTAACTATTAACTATTGGGTTTTGTCTAAAGGAAATGGGGACCTATTTTACCATTTCAAGAAGGCCAGTGAAATAATCAGATTTGCATTTTAAAAAGCCATATTTTATGGAATGGGTTAAAATGGGCAAAACTGGGGATAGGAATCCCTATTAGTGATTGGGATAGTAATTCAAGTAATAAATGCAGTTGATGTAGATAGGATAATGGCTGTAAAAAGAAAAATTGTACCAATTATAGAGATGTTCAAGAGGTCAACCCAACAGCACTTTGCTATAGTTTCTGGCTTAAGAAATTGGGAGCTAGAATTATCTTCTATTGAAATTTGGGCTGCAGGATGGGATCTGTGTTTACCCCTAAAGGAAATTTCTATGTTTTTTTTAGCTCACATTGTAGGTTCTTTCATGGCATCTGCATGGAGATGGTGAGTATAGTGTTGGATATTTAGTTTTGAGAATCTAGAGAGAAAATAATTCATCACTAAATTTTCATAATATCTGTGCTTGAACCACAGAAATCAGTAACAGGGTGTTAAAAATTTATTGTATAGTGTGTTGCTTATATAAGCTTTAGCTTAAATTTTATTAAAATAACACTAACGAAGGAGACTGTTTAATATTTCTTAGCTTCAGTTTTCTTTAATTTTTTATCATTTATAAGTGAAAGAAAACTGAGGATAATAGATATAATACAGCCTACCAAAATCTAACAGAATTTAATGGAGACAGAACTTAAACTCACTTCTCTGTATTGCCTTGCCAAGGTCCTAGCAGAAGTACCTTGTTGTTTTAGGACCTCAGGTTCATCATATATCAAAAGGATGTAGACTATCCCTTCCAATTCAAGAGCCTATAAATTGATGTCTAGAAAGCCATTGTTTCTGTACAGCCTAAACTTCCATAAAACCAAGACAGCAATATTTATAGGCCAATTTAGCTTCAACTATAAGCTTAGTCTACAGGACAAATTTGAAATCTTTTTTTTTTTTTTTTTTTTTGGTTGGGGGAGGTTTGAAAGAGAGAGATGATCAGTATTTCTGCATTGTCAGTTAAATATCAGACTATTATAATAAAGTAAATGCCACTGTACAATTAGGATAATAGCTCCTCATTTTACTTTTGATAGGCAACAATATTCTGTACTTAAAAATGAGAGTCTGAAAAAAATGAGTCAGAACACTTTTTTGTTTGGTATAATTTATTAGATCTTCAGAATACTTTCATCCAGAACAATGAAATTTAGCTTACTAACTATAGAGAACAAACTGATGGTTACCAGAATGGAGATGGGTAGGTGGATGGGTTAAATTGGTGGTAGGGATTAAGGAGTGCACTGTGATAAGCACCAGGTATTGTAAGGAAGTGTTGAATTACTATACTGTATGCCTGAAACTAATATTACACTGTATGTTAACTATGAGAATTAAAACTTGAAAAAAGTAATAAAAATAAAAATAAAATTCAAACATTCTCTGGACAGTTTATATAAAGAGTCTGAACTTTTAAAAAAGATATTAGATTTTACTTGAAAGGGTGAACATTTATTTATACATATTATATTTAGAAACACAAATGCCAAGTCTTATTAAGGAATATTATTTGGCAGTCTAATGGTTGCCAACTCCCCTAGGAAATCAAGCCTTATATAATGTGAAGAAATAAATTGAGCTGAAAATCAAGATTCTAAAAACAAAATAACCATCAACATATATGTTTTGGTCTTTGGTGTCCACTCTCATTCCCAAAGGATGTTTTAGAAGTATCCAATATTCCTAAAATGTAATAATTTTATGCCCAATTTAGGATGAATCTGCTTACATGATCTTATTTTGAATGGCTTGCTGATTTTGACTGGTCTGTGCTTTGGCTCAGTAGTCAATGGGGGTAGAATGTATATTTAGCTCTATTAAATGAAGGAGCAAACTATCACAACACAGCTTGATGTTTGCACGAATGGGAATCTTCCCAGTCAAATCAGTGGAAGTGATTTTATAGAATATTTATCTTTTGGAGACAGGGACTTAAGAAATTTATTGCCTCTTTGTGTAGATATTTTCCCACCAGTCTCAAAGAGGCAGTGTTAAACATAATTCTGGAAATGGGTCTGAAATTACCACACTCTCTTTGAAAAATAGATTATTCCATTTGTTTATTATTTCCAAATGACCTCAACTTGAAAATGTAAGCTGAATCTAAATTAGTATGGGATTATTTATGGAAGATTAGTCAATAGGTTCAGCAGTGTTCTGGACTATTTGTGTTAGATGACACATGGTAGCCAATAGGACCTCTTCACAAATCAACCTAAGGTAATTCACTTGAGAGGACTAGAACATTTTGGAAAATTTATTAGAGAGTTTGATGCTTTTATTTTTTTATTATTTTTTTTTCAAAGATTTTATTTATTTATTCATGAGAGACAGAGAGAGAGAGGCAGAGGGAGAAGCAGGCTCCCAAGGAGCAGAGAGCCCGATGCGGGACTCGATCCCAGGACCCTGGGATCATGACCTGAGCCGAAGGCAGACGCTTAACCATCTGAGCCACCCAGGCGCCCGAGAGTTTGATGCTTTTAAAAGCAGGTAGAAATGGAATGAAATGAACAAGGTGTTATCATGGCTTTAATTTTATCTCCATAGAGGTGAGGTTACCTAATGCAAAAGACTCACAAACTACCAACTCAGTCTTTACACTTTATAAAAAGAGTACTTAAAATAGGACTTTATTCTTAGAAATAAGTAAAAAAAATATAAACAATAATAATAAACATTTAAAAATATAAGAAAGAAAACATTTCAAATTGCTGATCCAGTTCTAGTTCTGAGAATATATATATATCATTAAAATAAAAATTAAAATATGAAAGGATAGCCAAAAAAATGAGAAGAACTCTATGTGGAATAAAGTATAAAACATTTAATTTAATGTCTAACTCTTTTAAAAAGATCTACAGAGGAATAAGCTGAAATAAAACTGAAAGTACCAGGAGGACAATAAAAGAATGCAAAACAACTAAGCAGAGACTTAGCAGGATAGAAAATGAAGAACTCATACCTATGCACAGTGGACTTCATTTGCTGGCCCTCAGATTGCTTTTGACACTCTTGTGGAATAGCAAATATAAAGCCAGGCAGGTATAGCACTTTCAATGGATACTGAGAAATATCTTACAATGGGAAATTCTTCCAGATGGTTAAAAGAAAAAGATTCAATAATTTGATCAAATAAAGAAGCAGTACAGAAATATTTAGTAATAGATTTTATAATGGGAATGGCTCCTAAGCAAACACATGTTCATTGCCTTTACTGGTGCAGAATATCCTAGGTAAGTTAGAAGCCCTCATAATTTCTAAAAGTGCAGGTAATATTGCAAAAAAAAAAAAAATCAAAATCAGTAAATACCACTTTCTGATAAAAATACACTGTGACAAAGACACATAATTAAAATGCAAAGTCTCACCATCATAGGTCTCTTTCCATGAAAATCTTTTTGAATGAGGGAATGAAACTTTTGAACAAAATGCAGCTTTTTGCCTAAATCATGAATTGTCTTTTCTAATATTTCTTCAACAAAACTCTTATGTGAAGAGAGATTGGGTTGCAATCTCAGGTTGCAGTGTTTTCTTTTTCATACCACATGTATGGTAAAGTAATGGCTCTAGTAAGAAATTAAACTATAGAAAAGTTATGTAGTTTTATGTAATCTCCCTGTGTATTTATTAAAGTGTCACCTGTGTCCTACACTTTTTATATTAGCTCTGGCGCATTGGTGAGAAATGAAATACTTCATGCTATCAAAATATTTGTTACTATTCCTTTGGCTTAAAGTCACTAAAAACATTTATGTTCATTGTTCTGACTGGGCATGTATATAATTTTATACTGAAGAGCTATCATAGGATTAATCACAGTTTGAGGAAAATTCAAGATTAGTAATGTAAAATAAAAGAACTCTGAGTCTAATTATTAGACCAGTATCAGACATGAATGGAGGTCAAGAAGACCAAAGCCTCTTTGTTTGGGTCGGGAAGAAGGAAATCTTGTGCTGACATTGGAGGTCAACGACAAGTGTGATCAAAGGAAAGATATACTGAGGTCAAATTCACAGATTAGGAATTAGCCAATCATTACCTTAGAGGAGAATTTCTGTTAGAGGTTTAATAAAAAAAATCTATTTCTTCTGCTATATAACAGGCTCAACTAATACATAGTTTAATCTCTTCATACCCATTTTAACCTCTTAAACATGGAACTATTGGAGTTTAGAGGAGTGTTTAAGGTGGCAGATATATAATGATGGACCTTTAGCTACATTCCCTAAAATGATGGGGAAGAAATCTTGGTATTTCATTTGGATTAACAAATAAATGACTTGATTGGAAAATTATAGCTTTTTGTTTGAGAAAATTCTAAGTTTTGAGCTTTTACCCTTGACTTCACTCGATGCATAATAGAAACATTACAAGATGGCATGTAAAGAGGAGAGATGATCAGAATCTAGCTTCTCACCTGTGGCTCTTCTCCTCTCTTCTTTGAATTTGATTTCAACTCTAGTACATCTTACAAGCTTCCTATATATGTCTTCTCCTTAGTGTCTTTCCCTGCTTGTTTCTCCATACTCTGTTCATCTCCAGATTACTGATTTACTCTTAGGTGTGTTCAGATCCATAACAATGACCTATTAATTCACATTTTATTATTTGACTCTCAGGTTGTGTCTCATGAACTATATCTATGGACTGTGGCCAGATATTTCTGGAAACCAGTGTCTCTCTAGCACCTTGGAATGTCAGATGTTAATAAGTTTATAGAACCATTTGGAGAGGGTTTTACTCTTGTGTCAGAGGTGAATTCTCTATGCAGTACATTGAAGGGTGTGATGGAGAAAACCTGAGACAGGTGGGAAAATGAGAGAAAGGGAGAATCAAAAGGTGACTTGGTGATCATAGAGAAATTTGAAAATGAAAGAAAACTGAAAGAGAAAGATTTTTTTGAGGATAGGAAATTAGATTTGTACATATGGTTAAAAAATGTGGGTGTTAATGACTACCAATTACAGCTCATTAGAATATTGTAACCGTGCTATGAAGGCAGTCTTGATAGCAGTCGCTTATAAAGGATGTCCTATCTCTTTCATTTGTAGGTAAAATTTTAATGATAAAAATGCTCAAAATATAAAATACTTCTCATTCCTTTTTTGGAAGAGTGTAGCTATTATTGCTCTACCCTTATCCAATTTTTTTCTAGTCTGTACATTACCCAGTACTCATCATGAAAAGTGTACTCTTGAATCCCCATCACCTATTTCCCCCATCCTCCCACCCACCTCCCCTCTGATAACCATCAGTTTGTTCTCTATAGTTGAGAATCTGTTTCTTGGTTTGTCTCTCTCTTTTTACTTCCTTTGCCCATTTGTTTTGTTTCTTAAATTTCACATATGAGTGAAATCACATGGTATTTGTCTTTCTCTGACTGACTTAATTTCACTTAGCATTATACTCTCTAGCTCCATTCATGCTTTTGCAAATGGCAAGATTTCATTATTTTTTAATGACTGAATCTGTGTATATATACCACTTTTTCTTTATCCATTCATCCATCAATGCACCTGGGCTGTTTCCATAATTAGGTTATTATAAATAATACTACATTAAACATAAGGGTATGTGTATCCCTTCAAATTAGTGTTTTTTACTTTTTGGATAAATAGCCATAGTGTAATACTGGATCATAGGGTAGTTCTATTTTTAACTTTCTGAGGAACCTTCATACTGTTTTCCACAGAGGCTGCATCAGTTTGCATTCCCACCAACAGTGCACCAAGGTTCCTTTCTCTCCACATCCTTGCCAGCTCTTGTTTCTTGTGTTTTTTGATTTTAGCCATTCTGACAGGTGTGAGGTGATACCTTATTGTGGTTTTGATGTGCATTCCCTGATGATGAGTGATGTTGACCATCTTTTCATGTGTCTGTCGGCCATCTGTATGTTTTCTTTGGAGAACTGTCTGTTCATATCTTCTGCCCACTTTTTAATTGGATTATTTAATTTTGGGAAGTTGAGTCATGCAAGTTTTTTATGTTTTGGATACTAACCCTTTAACAGATATGTCATTTGTGAATATCTTCTCCCATTCCATAGGTTGCCTTTTAGTTGTGTTGATTATTTCCTTTGCTGTGCAGAAGCTTTTTATTTGGATGTAGTCCCAATGGTTTATTTTTGCTTGTATTTCCCTTGCCTCAGGAGACATCTAGACAAATGTTGCTATAGCCAATGTCAGATAAGTTACTGCCTGTATTCTCTTCTAGGATTTTTTTTTTTAATTTTATTATGTTATGTGGATTTTTATGGTTTCAGGTCTCATATTTAGGCCTTTAATCCGTTTTGATTTTATTTTTGTTTATGGTGTAAGAAAGCGGTCCAGTTTCATTTTTGGCATGTGACCAGTTTTCCTAACATTTGTTAAAGAGACTGTCTTGTTCCCATTGTATATTCTTGCCTCCTTTGTCAAAGATTAATTGATCATATAATCATGAGTTTATTTCTGGGTTTTCTGTTCTGTTCTATTGATCTGTGTGTCTGTTTTTGTGCTAGTACTACACTATTTTGATTACTACAGATTTGTAATATAACTTGAAGTCTGGAATTGTGATACCTCCAGTTTTCTTTTTCTTTTTCAAGATTGCTTTGGCTATTTGGGGTCTTTTGTGGTTCCATACAAATTTTAGGATTGTTTCTTGTAGTTGGAACAATGCTGTTGGTAGTTTGATAGGGATTGCATTTAAATGTGTAGACTGCTTTGGGTAGTGTGGGCATTTTAGCAATATTTGTTCTTCCAATTCATGAGCATGGGATATCTTTCTATTTCTTTGTGTAGTCTTCAGGTTTCTTTCATCAGTGTTGTACAGTTTTCAGAGTCAGGTCTTTCGCCTTTTTGGTTGTTTATTCCTAGATATTTTAATTTTACTATTTTTGGTGTAATTGTAAATGGGATTTTTTTCTTAGTTTCTCTTCCTGCTACTTCATTATTAGTGTGTAGCAGTGCAACAGATTTCTGTACATTGATCTGATGTCCTGTAACTTGACTGAATCCATTTATCAGTTCTAGTAGGTTTTGGTGGAGTCTTTTGGGTTTTCTCCATATAGTATCCTGTCATCTGCAAAGAGTGAAAGTTTTACTTCTTTACCAATTTGGATACCTTTTATTTGTTTTTGTTGTCTGAACACTATGGCTAGGACTTCCAGTACTATGCTAAATAAAAGTGGCAAGAGTGGATATCCATGTCTTGTTCCTGATCTTAGGAGAAAAGCTCTCAGTTTTTCTCTATTGTGTATGATGTTTGCTGTGAATTTTTCATATAAGGCCTTTATTGTGTTGAAATATGTTTTCTCTAGATCTACTTGGTTGAGGCTTTTCATCATGAATGGATGTTGTACTTTGTCAAATGCTTTTTCTGCATCTATTGAAATGATTATATGTTTTTTATCCTTTCTCTTATTGATGTGATGTATCACATTGATTGATTTGCAAATATTGAATCACCCTTGCATCCTGGGAATAAATACCACTTGATAGTGTTGAATGATTTTTTTAGTGTATTGTTGGATTCAGTTTGCTAGTATTTTGTTGAGGATATTTGAATCTGTGTTCACCTGAGATATTGGCTTGTAGTTCTCTCTCTCTTTCTTTGTGTGTGTGTGTGTGTGTGATTATCTGGTTTTGGTGTCAGGGTACTACTGGTCTCATAGAATGAATTTGGAAGTTTTCCTTCCTCTTCTATTTTTTGGACTAGTTTGAGAAGAATAGGTATTGACTCTTCTTTAAATGTTTGGTAGAATTCACCTGTGAAGCTGTCTGGTGGAGGTTTGTTTTTTGTTTTTTGTTTTCTTTTATATGTATTTTTTATTATGTTCAATTAGCTGTGTTTTTTTTTTTTTTTGGTTTTTTGTTTTACTGCTGATTCAATTTCATCGCTGGTAATTTGTTCCAATTTTCTATTTTTTCCTGCTTCAGTTTTGGTAGGTTATACATTTCTGGAAATTTATCCATTTCTTCTAGGTTGTCCATATCGCTAACATATAAATTTTCTTAATATTCTCACAATTATTTGTATTTCTGTGGTATTGGTTGTTACCTCTCCTCTTTGATTTGTGATTTTGCTTATTTGAGTTCTTTCTCATTGGGTCCTCTTAAAGTTTGGCCTTTACAGTGAATGGTTTTTTAAGACCGAATATTGAGATAAATAGCCTCCACAGAAATTCAATTGACTGTTTCTACTGTGGATATAATGTAAATGCTTTTAAATTTAAATTGCTGTGTGTGTGTGTGTGTGTGTGTGTGTGTGTGTTCAAAAATGTCATAGATTCTAGGAGCGTTGTTACCTGAAAACTTAAGTTGGGAGTCTCTTTGAAGGTATTAATTAATTAAATTAATTATTAATTAAATACCTTCTCTGAAGGTATTTTAAAATATTCAGCTGTATCATGGCCTGGCACTCTTCAGTAACAAGTATGAGAAAAAAAATCTCTTCCAAAATCATCTCTTACAAGGGCTGTGAAATACTTGACCTGACAACTAGGTTTGGATTCTTATGCTATGTTCACGGTCTATTCATTATTCTATGGCACTTTCTGCTAATCACTTATTATGGTGCAAGGTGAGCACAGTTAACCTCTTTAAAGAACTCTGATCCAATATTGAATTAGTTTCATGAAGATTCCTGGAGCACAGGATCAGGCTGACTCAATGACACAAAACCCTGGCATAGTCATTGCAAAAATAGTCACAATTTTTAATCAGATAAATTGATTATGACCTAGTTAGGTAAAAAGGCAGTTAGGATCGGGAAAATATACTACATACAATAAGTTTTTGCCTGAATTGGGGCTTAGAGCTCAATACCTTGGTGAAAAGAGAGGGGTTGGGAAGGGCATTGAGGAACTTCAGAAATAGAAAGCAGAACCTAGCAAACAGGTTATTAAGACTGGGCTCAAACATAAGGGAACAAAGAAATCCAGTTAACAGAAATTAAATAAAAGGTAGAACTTTAGTCACAGGAACATGGGAGAAAAATATTTTGCCTTCAGATCTAGAACTCCCTCAGTTTTGATTCCAAATCTCCTGTGCAATGAGGTGAAGGTCCTTGAATCCCTCCTGACAAGTGGGTTCCACATTCTGGGGTAGTGCTTAGCCCAAAGGTGAGAGTCTAGTACTCTAACTCAAGGAAGTGAGTTGATTTGGGGACTGGGTATCCGGCAGATTTTGAGAGCTATGAATGATGATTAAGATTCTTTTAACTCACGAAGTCAAAGTTGTATAATTGCTTTCTGTAGTGTTTTGATAGCTGATAAAATTTATTAAGCCATGTCCAAATTGAAAAATTAATGACAGAAAACATTTATTTTTGACTGTATCTATTTTTTAATAGTTTTCCAGATAATCATCCACCTCTTAGTTGTGCAGTGCCTCTTTTTCTTACAGATAGGGGTAAAGTTCCAAATTTTAAAAATTATAACAAGAATGGAAATAGGTACACTAGAATTACTATCTAGCATATTAAAAATCAGGCCCCTTCATTTGTAGTTTTTAATAAAGGTAAAAATCCTCATCAAAGCAATATATGACTTCATTGGTATTTCTTGAGGGACCAGAAAATGGAAGAAAACCATGGTATTAGAAATTATTTCAAATGCTTCCTGGCTTTCCAATCTGAAAGAAAAAATAAGTGAAGTAGATAAATCAAATTTACTTCAGATCTAGTCACAAATCATTTTAACATCAATTTCTTAAATTGATAAGTACATTTCTATACTGAAAAGTTTTTACTACAGTTACATCCACTGGTATTTCATAGCTCATTATTTTAATACTATGAAATACTTCTCAGATATCCTCCTTAACAAAAGCATGAAAAAACGCCCAAACATAAATTAGCCACTTGGAGGCTCATAACAAGTAGATTAATGTAAAGGCATCCTGCTTTGACTTACAACCTCTTTGCAGCATAATGGATGTAACTCTTCAGCACAATGAGACAGGACACACAAAGACCAACTCTAATTGAGATTAGGCATGATCATTTGGCAGATTGGGTAAGAACTAATTCATGCATAAATTTTCAAGCCAACATGATATACATTTTTATGTCTTTTAGAAAATAGAGTCTATTTTTATTTATTTATTTATTTTTAAAGATTTATTTATTTATTTATTTGACAGAGAGAGAGACGCAGCAAGAGCAGGAACACAAGCAGGGGGTGGGAGAGAGGGAAGCAGGCTTCCGGCCGAGCAGGGAGCCCAATGAGGGGCTCAATCCCAGGATTCTGGGATCATGACCTGAGCCGAAGGCAGATGCTTAACAACTGAGCCACCCAGGTGCCCCTAGAGTCTATTTTTAATTATATCCAACTGCAACTGCCTCCTGAGATGGAGAGGTTAAGTAGGCATTTGGATATATAAATCTAGAGTTCAGAGAAGAGGGCTGGGATACAAGTCAATGTGAGGGTTATCAGGATTTAGACAATATTTAAAGACCTTGGATGGGGTGGAATCTTCTGTGGAATTAAAGTAATGTAAAAAAAGTTTAGAAGATACCAAAAAATGAAACCCTGAGACTTTCAATTAATTTAAAATTCAGGAATGTGAGAAGTAACCAGCAAAAGAACCCCAGAAAGGGAAGTCAGGGAGGTAAAATGAGAACCAATTGAGAAAAACTCTCCCCAAATCAAGAAAAATGAAAGTTTAAAGAATACCCCCAAAAGAGCAAATAAATGATTAAAAGTTGATATTGTGAAGAGTGATGTTGGTAATAACAAAATCTAATTGGAGTGGGTTCTAAAGGGGATGGTCAAGAGAAGCAGAGACACGGAATGTAGACAGCTATATTCAAGGGTATAGCTGTAACGAAAGAGGTGGGGTAGATTTGTGGGGTCATGAATGGCTATATATCTTGGAGAAAGAGTGCTTACAGTTATGTTTGTCATTCAAGCCTTTTTATATATGAACCAAATACACAGAACTAAATTAAGAGTAAGAAATTTTTCAGCCAAGAATATTATGTGTGCTCCTTTCTTTGAAGTAAAAAAAAAAACAAAACAAAAAACCCACTAGATTTCCCTAGGAGAGGAAAACACTGCAATCTTTATAGGTTGCTGTTTAATTGTTAACGTTTTCAATGGAAGTTTTATTACTGCAGCAAAAATAATGATTTGGGAGTTAGTCAGACCCCAGTTCAAATCTGTACACTATTTTGATGTATGTTGTAGTTTTAGTTTAGATGTTTGAATTATTTCTATATAATGCTGATTACAAGTGTAGACATGGAGTCAGTTTGCAGCCTGTGAGGTGGTGGTAACTGATGGATTTTTCTTTTTGTGGTTGATGTTTAGGCTTGATGAAATAACATTTTAATAAGTTTAAGCTTTAAAACTATTCATTTAAAAAAATTCTGAGTGCCTTAGATAAATACTCAGCAAATGTTAATTATTATTGTGATAGGAGACATCACTTCCAACCATACAGATGAACTCATGCTAGCCAAGATAGTTTCAGAAGCTGCTTACTGTCACAGAACCTATAGCTGAACCAACGAACTGACTTGAATTTGCTCCTTGGTAAGTCAAAAATAGAAACACAAGGTGGAGTTTTCCCTCAAAATAAACTTAATTTGCAGCAAATAAGGAGATCATGGGGGATAACTTGCAAAGCTGTGACTACCCTAGTAAAGGTGGAAGGGTTCCTTTTAGTTAGGGTTAGGATGAATATTTAGATAAAGGAACCATATTATTTTAGGTAGAGGCAGACACAAGGTGGCCCATGCACCTTAAGGAAGCATGCCTATGCATACATTGTATGTTATGTAAATGAGGCTTGTGCTCCTTCTTGGGTAAAGATTTTATTATAATGAGGTAAAGGTAATTGTCAGTCACTCCATGACTCCCTCCATGGTCCATCTGTGTATGAGTCGGGGGTTAAATTCAAACTGGTCTGGTTAGTCTAGACAAGCCAGAACTCTTTGGGCAGTTGTCATTGTGTCGGTTTCCATCACAGATGCTATGCCCCTTGGCTCTTTTGCCTGAGTTAAGAGATAAGCTAGAAAGGAGAGCTTAAAGAAAACTATGGAACAAAGATCCATGGGTGCAAGCAGGTGAGCAGTAAAGGTCAGGTCTTGGGATCTAGCTGGTGACAATCCCAGTCTAAGGATCTTCGAGAAATTTACTAACAGAGAAATAACCTTAAAGATAATTTTTATGACTGTACTGGTATTCAGTGTGTGCAAGAGAGAACAATCCTCCTGTAGACATTATATTGTAAGGAAATAGTAGACATTAGCCTGTTTTTAGCCATCCAGCATAAACATTTCCTTCTTGTGTTTGGGGGAAATTTTTGCAGTCTGAATCTTGAGAGGTGGGATTCTGCCTCCACCCATGAAAACTGCATATGGTCAGATATCTGTTCTTTCAGACTTACAGAAGCTTGGGTGCATCAAAGAAAAATTGCACCAGACAAGTTAAACAGGCAAGGATGATTTTATTCAAGACTAACAGAGATTAAACTCAAGTCTCTTGAAGTGAAAGGTGGGAATGTTTTTAAATGCTGGAATGAGTTAGTGAAAAAATACTAGAGAATCTTACAGGGGAGGTGGGCCAATTAGCAAACATAATTAGACCATTTGTGTTTGCTAATTGGCACTTATCTCATCAAAATTAAACTTCTACCTAGTTTTAGGGGTGCTATCTTCTTTGATAATTACATTTCAAAGGGATGGCTCTCAGGTCCTTGAAGTTGAGTTGTGGAGCTGGCAAGCGGCGAAGAAAAGATGTACATCTCAAAGGGACAGAGAAATATCTTAGAATTGCAATTGTTCTAAAATAAATGCTCAAAGAAAATGAATGTCCAGGGAGTACTATAGTGACAAAGAAACCTATCAAAAGTTTTAGTCATGCTGAGGGGAATGTTAAGACTGTTTTGGTCAGAAGACAGATGATTAAGGTTTGGTCGATTGGATGCCCCTCTTGGGACCTTTGGAATTTACCCAGGTATTAGTATCCAGAGTCCAGTGCTCACTGGGAATGGTGGAGGTGATGTTGGAGTTTAGATTCCAGCCAACGCATGAGACAATGATGTCTCCTGGTGGCAGCCTCCCAAACCTCTTTCCCATCACCAGATTCTCCCCATGATTATATTCATAGCTTCTTAGATTATCTTGGTTCCTGTCTGAATTATGAGCCTGGTTTACCAGCTTATCTTTGATTTACTGAACTCTCCAATATTCGGACAAAAATAGTCTTCTGCTTAGTTAACTAGAATTTATTTTTTCTTTTGTTTGCACTGAAGCACACTGACTGCTCTTTAATGTTTTTCTGGACACATTTTGCACATTTTCATGCTGGCTGACATTTCTTTTATGCCACTAGGAAGAGTTTTATTTACTCCTCTTTGGCACTCCATTGTCACTATCATCACTACAAATTCATTCTTATATTGCTTGAAAAAGTAACACCAGTTCCACATACCATAGCTTGTCCTCAAAATAATATCCTATGCCAGAATAAAAGATGAAAACTAATTAAAACTCTAAATGTGACTAAAACAACTGGGAACACTACATTCAGTATAACCGAGGATGTAGAAGATCTGCCAAAAATGTAAATTTAATTTTTTATTGATTCATGTGTAGATAGAAAAATAAGGATACAAATGTACTAATTTAGCATGTCATCATCTTATTCCTTTATGAGGCTATTTATTATAGATTATTATAATATTTCCCAGTATTGTATTTTTCTCCTTCCTCCCTCTTCCTGTCTTTACTTTGAAACATATTTCTTCAACACAATTAATGTTACCTGTATAATCTGAGATGCTCTGAGAAATATTTGAAATGTAGAAAATTAGTCCTTTAATTTTGAACAGCTAAAAACTTAACTAGCCAATAGTGAAGACTGTTGTGTGGTCATTACAACAATGGAAGTTTACAGGAACATAAAGGATCTATCTGCTGGTATAAAATTAGGAAAATTCAATTGCTTATATATATGGGGCAATATAGTATAGTGAAAAGAGCTTAATCTAGAAATTAGAGGAATCATTTTATATTATCTTTATGGATTGAATTAATGTCAGCAGGTCATTTGGAAAATAGGGGTAATAATAATGTATCTACTCCAGCAAATCGAGATGAAAACCAAATAGTGTAGTAATATATGTGCAAGCTCTCAATCAGTAGTGAAGGGCTGTGTGCATGTAGATCATTATTTATTTTAATTAATTATATAATGCATACAAATAAGTTAGGAACTGGCTTAAGTAGTCAACAAATATTTTATTGCTATTACTGTTATTACAGTAATACAGTATATAGTATTACAGTTATTTCCTTGTTTTATAGCTTGATAACATTACTCAACAAAATCATCTTTCTGAGGAGTTCTTTACTCATGCAACATGTCAAAAGAACAACATTTTAAGTTTGTGGTCCCCTAACTTATCAATACCTGCTCCTCCTCTCTCTTCTGCACTTCAGAAAAAGGTATCTCCATTCCTCCAATTGCTAATGTCAAAACCCTTGCCATTATCATTTACTCTTCTTTCTCTCATACATCATATCCTATTCCTCAGGCTGTGTCTTTAAAATACATGATGGAGCACTGGGTGTTATGCACAAACAATGAATCATGGAACACTACTTCAAAAACTAATGATGTAATGTATGGTGATTAACATAACAATAAAAAATTTAAAAAAAATACATGACAAATCTGCCCATTTCTCACCACTATGACAGTTAACTTCTTCACGGTTCATCTACCCACAGTGGTCTCTTTATTGAATACTGCGATAGCTTGGTAGTGCCCTTCTTGCTTCCACACTCAGTGCTCAACACAGAAGACAAAGTGATTCTGCAAAATGTAAAGCTGATCATTGTCATTTCTTGCTTAAGATCCTTCCTTGGGTTTCTATCACCACACAATGCCTGACATGAATGTGTCTGCTCTTGTTCTCCCTTTATCTTTTATTAGTTACCTCTTTCACTGGACTTTGGCTTTTACTCTAGAAAGCCAAAAATATTCCTGCCTCAATGACTTAGGAGTTGCTATTCCCTCTCTCTAAAACACTCTTTTCTAGGGTATTAGAGGGCTTGCTTGCCACTTTCTTTGTGTCTCTGTTCAAATACTCCCTCTTCCAAGATTCCTCCACTGACCATCCCATCCAAATCACAAACTCCATTCCTATCACTTGTCCTGCTTTATTTTTTCCTGTAACACTTACATCTACTTGACATTATATAGTGTTTTGTATTTGTTACAAGCTCCATGAAAGCACAGGTTTTGTCTTGTTTACAGCTTTATTGTCAGCCAAACCAGTGCATAATGTATGAATGACACTCAATACATTTTTGTCAAAAGAATAAGGGAATGAATGAGTCAGTTTAAAACATGATGTCTTTTGATTATTTCTCTAGAGCAAATTTTATGAATTTGTCTTCTATAAGCTTGCTTAGGTTGGAGGATAGGTGCTTCATAACTAACAAATGAAAGGATTAAGGCAAGATTACTTCCAATTTTTATTAATCAATGTAAAAATGAAGACACAGTAAAGTCTTAGAAAGTCTCTTACTATTTTTGATTACCATGAACCCAACAATATTATTATTTCTAGTTGACTAAACTAACTGAAAACAAAAATTTGGTGTTTATGTCTAGGCAACTCTAATTTGGATAAAAGTATGCTTTGTTTGCAGCTTTAAAAAATGTAGCACATTTCTTCCAAAAACCAGTGTACTTCAGTGGATCCTTATCAGGGTGATCCCTTAGGTTAGATCTCTGCTTTAAGGACCATGGTCATGGAGATAGCACCATTACCTTAATATTTTGACCTGATGGGGGCGCCTGGGTGGCTCAGTTGGTTAAGTGTTTACCTTCAGCTCAGGTCATGATCCCAGAGTCTTGGGATCGACTCAGCAGGGAGTCTGCTTCTCCCCATCCTTCTCACTCATGCTCTCTTGCTATCTCTCTCTCAAATAAATAAAGTATTGTTGAAGAGCTGAGCTTCTGAATTCAGACCTTAACAGACCAGTTCTGCCATTTATTAGGTATATGAACTATGGCGAGTTATTGAACCTATTTTTAGCTGTCAAATGAAGATAATAGTGTGTAAGAATTGAATAATTGAAAGACTTAAAGTACTTAGGACCTTGTCTGTGATATAAATTTATAAATGGTGGTAGTGAAAATAAGATGATGATGTTTTCACTGGGATTGCTACCTTGGATTCTTATGTCTTTCAATACTTAAAGGTCTAGAAGACCTCCCCATCACCAGCCGATGTCATAAAAGCTTGAAAAAACATAAAGAATTCTTTCATAATTGAAAAAAATACATTCTCATATTTTTGCACTATTGTGTTTCTAGTGGTAACATGCACCTGCTAGACCTGACTAGTCATTTAGTTTCAGGGTTCTGCTTTCCGCCTGAACTCTATTTGCTCCTCCCTGTATTCCCTGAACCCTGACCCTTAATCTTCTTATGTGTCTGTTGTATAGTAATATTATTTGACTTTGCTAAACTTCTCTTTCTGCTCTATACTTTCTTCTTCCATCCCTGCTTGCATATGAATTTGAACAAAAATCAAGAGAAAAAGTAAAGATATTAATATTTTCATTTGTTCTATTTCAAAGGGATTTCTTTTGACCATTTGTATTTTTGCTCAATCTTTAATTTGCATACATTAAGGGTAAGAAGAAAAAAATGGGAAGCAATTACATATGATCCCAGAGGTCATCTTGGAAAATTATCATTAGGATAACTAAAGTTCATGGTCTACATCTTTATTCCATCTATTGGTGAAAGTTTTTCACTTTATCATTTATTTTGGCAAAGACACAAGAATATTAATATTGGGTAGAACACATGTACCCTGAATGACTTATTTTACAACTCTATGAGGACTAGAACAAAATATAATTTTGGAGCAGGGAAGACATGGTATTTTTCTGTCTGTTCCTTTAATTAATGTCAATGATTATGTTCAATAATCAAATGCTTGGGATATAGTAAGTGTTAAAGATAAATTTGTTGACTAAAACTAAAGTAGTTAATTTCTAAGTTTGGGGAACTAAATGACTGATGTTCAATTCAAAATAAATGAGAAGGAATGAATAAGGCACAATTATTTTACCCATTGTTATTTACTTCTTAACTTCAAATGTACACATCTTTAGTAAAAAGAATAGGCCTTTAATTTGGCATGGATTGCAATTTACAGGGTACTTTGGCAAATTTCTCAATTCAATAGTAGTCATGACTGTCACTGGAACTGTTCATTACACATGCACATGCATACATTTATGTTCATATATATCTCTACAAACATAATCAGGTATATATGTATATGCATGAATATAAAATTATAGTTATGAATTTAAAATGTGAGTACATATAAATACATGCAATTTTATTATCTATTGAAGACAGACTGATTTTGAGCTACCTAACACATGTGCCAGAATTTTTTCAGTTGGTTTGATACTGTTCCCCAATAATTGTAATGTGATTCATTTAACATAACACATAAAAGAGGATCTGGCACTTAGAAAGTACCCATTAAATAGCTGTTGAATAAAGAAATTACTTCTCTCAGCATGAAATATTTGGACAAATATTTTCATGTTGAAGTTTTTTTTTAAACACTCTATTGAGGTATGATTGACATACAAAATGTATGTCATATTCAATGTATAAAACTTGAAGAGTTTGGAGATAAGAATATGCTTGTGAAACCATCACCACAATCTACTTTAAACTTAGTTTTTTTGTTTTTTTTTTAAAAGATTTTTTAAATTTATTTATTTGAGAGAGAATGAGAGAGAGCAAGCACATGAGAGGGGGAGGGTCAGAGGGAGAAGCAGACTCCCTGCCGAGCAGGGAGCCCGATGCGGGACTCGATCCGGGGACTCCAGGATCATGACCTGAGCCGAAGGCAGTCGCTTAACCAACTGAGCCACCCAGGCACCCCTATTTTAAACTTAGTTTTAAATATTCCATAGTGAATGTAATTATTGGCATAGTCTTGAATGAAAAGGTTGGTGTCATAATTAATGGAAAATGGTATGATGTCTTTTCTAGGTAGATAGATTTATTTGTAAGATTTGTCTAGAAATTAAGTTAAGGAGTAATCCATTTGGTGTTTACTATAACGTGGGATAAATGTGGGGGGAATTTTACTCTCATCTGTTCTGTGGGCCAATACTAAAGACTGTATTTCTGTTAATATGTTTATACTTGTCATCTTTCTTAAAATCAGAGAAAGGGTATCATTTCTCTCATTTTAACCAGGTCCTAACTCCCTCCCAGATACTTTTTATGTACATTATTTATATAGCAAAGTCAAAGGGCAAAAAGGATAAGATGAATTGACTTAATTGCAGTATTTATCTGTTTCTTATTATCTGAGAAAAACCTCAAAATTTTTCCTCTCCTACTATAACTGCAGATTTTGGTTAACTTAAACTGGCTTAACTCTAAAATGTCAAAAGAAATGTGAATCTAATATTCCTAATGTTAAATTTGATGAGTATGATCAGATAGCCAAGTAAGTTAATAGACAAATAATAAAACTTTACTGAGGTTATAGTTATTCCATATGAAATTTGAAAGTGGTTTCTCAAATAAAAAACCAAGGTAATTATAACTTTTGTTACCTTGAAAAAGACTTGGCTAAGATAAAAGTTTCATGGGAAAACTGCTACTGATCATTAAATATAGCAATGAGGAGAGATTGCTGGAGTGAGTCACTGGAGGCATGACTAAACAATGTTGTGTAGACATGAATTCTAGGTGACCTACATCAGTTTCCTTTTTTCTAACCCTATCAAAAAATATTGACTATTAACTTTATAGTGCATTTCTAGACTTGGATCCTGGATTTCCAGAGTTACTTTGGAACCATATGAGATACCTATTAAATTCAGAAAACATACTTTTTTGTGAATTTGTTAAGGAAGTTCATTCTTAGGATATAAACTATTCTAGTGTCAAAGGACTTACCTATGTTTCTTGAATTTTCTGTCAGTGGAACTGTTTCTGTGATATTCTTAGGAATCTTAGTGACCACTGAAAAATTAGAGGAAAGAGAGGAGACTTATTAATCACTGGTAGTAGGTCCCACTTTCAAAATGTTGACCCAACAATAGCAGATCTGGTGCAGATGACTGAGGCTACCCCTGCTGTTAATGGGATTTAAATTCATTGTAGGCTCTTGGCTGATTCTATGAAAGACAAATTGACCCCGGTAATTAAGGAGATGCTTTTATTCAAGCTATTGCACTAGAGATATCATTCATTCATGAGGAACATGTCAAAGAAGAAAGAGAAAAACCTGGGGTTTTATGAGGCAGTTAAATAAGGCAGTCCTTAGGAAACGTGGACAAAGAATCTTCACTTCTAAGGATGGGGGGCTTATTTTGGGACTTGCCAGAAAAGACTGGTCTATTTTGGTTAGCTGTTTCTTGGAACACAAAAATATGTGCAGAGGTAGGGGTAGATTTCTTAACAACCTTTGCTACTTTCTGGGAACTCAGAACTTAGATAAAGTTCAACATTGTCCGTTGCTTTCAAATTAGGTCAGAAAAGGGATTTAGATTTAGAGGGGGATATTTGGTTTTCCTCATTTTGATAAGACTTTTATTGGCTCTGTTTTCCCCTTTATCTTGAGAACAAGGTAAAAAGAAATACACTTGAGGACATTGTATTTCTGTTTTGGATTAAGAGGTCAATTTGATAGTAACGGATCATAGTTCTTATTTTTCTAATTTGGAGATTTGGATATTGGTTGGTTTGGTCTGTGGGCTATATTTTTACTCAGGACTATCTGTCCAGTCTTCCTCATGATTCCCTTATTTCCATGCCTCTATAAAATCCCAAATTTTCTCCTACTTCTTTAATACATTCTTTTTTAATAAATGTTTTCCCTATTGTAGGACCCTGAATAAAATTAACTTCTTCATTGTCTTGGGCATTTTGTCTCTCACAGAATCAATCAAGAATCTATGATGAGTTTTGATCTCATTAACAGTAGTTAGGTATATTTTGTTGTGGGAGACAATGGGGTGATTTTTTTTGACAGGGTGATTTGAAGTATCAATTAAATAATATATTGTCATGACCAATTTTTAAAGAATTTGGGAGCAACATTATAGAGAATCTCTCCATCACCTGGAGAGCAGTGAACATGACCAAATGACAGCAGGATTGGGACAGTCCTAATATTTCAAGTTTCTCCCATTGGGGTGTATAGTCTGGTTATGCTCTGGTTAACCAAATGTTTGAATAAGAAACTCAACATCTACATTAAAGAGAACAGAATAGGGAAAAGTTAGCCTCTGATGGGAGAGTATTGTCCAAGGAGATCTTTGTCCATTGTTCTTTCTTCCTGCCCCTTCCTGGTGGAGAAGTTACTAATTTAGCCCAGCTAAAAACCCCAAAACAATGATCAGTACAATTTACCTGTAAAAAGTGTTAATGTGCATGGAAAGACTAAAAGTGGACCTGACTCCTCATCTCTTTTCTTCTACTCAAATAAACAGATCCAGTATCTGCTTTACAGGCTGGTCCAGGCCACCTTTTTCTAGTTCCTGTTCTTTCTTTTTGCTTTTCCTTCCACGCAGACTTCTGGGCCATTGAAGGTGCTAACGTTCAGATTTGGGCAGAGAAGGGGGTGAAGATAGATGTATTGATGGGGATGACAGGTGAAGGGACTCTTCAGGTTACAGCCTGAAGCTACAAACTTCGGTCATACTTTTCTGGGTTAGCCTGATGTTTTTATATTCTAGGACTGCCATAACAAAGTCTCACAAACTGGGTGGCTTAAAACAACAGAAGATTATTCTCTCAGTTTTGGAGACTACAAGTCCAAAAACAAGGTGTAGGCAGACCCATCTTCTTTCTAAAGGCTCTAAGAAGAGCCCTTCCTTGTCTCTTCCTAACTTTCTAATGTCTCCTGGCTCCCAAGGATTCTGTTGTTCCTTGGCTGTAGCTTCACTGCTCCTTTGTCTGTCTTGTTGTTCCATGATTTTCTTTACTGTGTGTCTCCATATATGTGTCTTTTTATAAAGCAACCTGTCATTGGATTTGAAACCCACTCTAATCCAGCATAACCTCATCTTAAGTAATTGCATTGCAAATTATATTTGCAAAATCTGCAATTTCCAAATAAAGTCACATTCTGAGGTTCCAGGTAGACATGAATTTTAGGGGGATGCTATTCATTATACTATGCTGCCTAATAGTTACTTAGTGTTTTTCACCACTTTCTCCTATGAATATATCTTTTTCAGGAGCCTTATTATCAAGGAATACTTCCAGGTGCATTGATTTGTGGGCATTTCTGGTGTGCCTTGCTCTCGATGTACCTGCAAACAGGCTAGTGTGATTTTGTGGCATAAATCCCTCAAGAAGAGAGTTTTAGGCATTCACAGTAAGTGGCCTTTGGAGGGTAGAGGTGAATGCAGAAGAGGGTAGAGGTGAATGCAGAAGAGGGTAGAGGTGAATGCAGAAGGTCACTGGTAGTGACTGCTACAGCAGTCTTCTTTTATTTTTTTTTCTTTTCCTTTTTTTTTATTAAGTTTTATTATGTTATGTTAATCACCATACATTACATCACTAGTTTTTGATGTAGTGTTCCATGATTCATTGTTTGCATGTAACACCCAGTGCTCCATTCAGTACGTGCCCTCTTTAACACCCATCACCAGGTTCTTTCTGACTTTCCTCTTGTGATTGAGTTCTAGTTTCAAAGCACTGTGGTCTGAAAATAGGCAGGGAATGATCCCAGTCTTTTGGTACCAGTTGAGACCTGATTTGTGACCTAGGATGTGATCTATTCTGGAAAATGTTCCATGGGCACTAGAGAAGAATGTGTTGCTTTGGGATGGAATGGTCTGAATATATCTGTGAAGTCCATTTGGTCCAGTGTGTCATTTAAAGTCTTTATTTCATTGTTGATCTTTTGCTTAGATGATCTGTCCATTTCAGTGAGGGGGGTGTTAAAGTCCCCCACTATTATTGTATTGTTGTCAGTGTGTTTCTTTGCTTTTGTTATTAGTCGGCTTATATAATTGGCTGTGCCCATGTTAGGGGCATAGATATTTATAATTAGATATTCTTCTTGGATAGACCCTTTAAATATGATATAGTGTCCTTCCACATCTCTTATTATAGTCTTTGGTTTAAAATCTAATTTGTTTGATATAAGGATTGCCAACCCAGCTTTCTTTTGATGTTCATTAGCATGGTAAATGGTTTTCCACCCCCTCACGTTCAATCTGGAGGTGTCTGTGGGTCTAAAGTGAGTTTCTTGCAGATAGCATATTGATGGGTCTTGTTTTTTTATCCAACCTGATACCCTGTGTCTTTTGACTGGGGCATTTAGCCCATTTACATTCAGGGTAACTATTGAAAGATATGAATTTTAGTGCCATTGTATTGCCTGTAAGGTGACTGTTACTGTATATTGTCTGTGTTCCTTTCTGGTCTATGTTGCTTTTAGGCTCTCTCTTTGCTTAGAGGACCCCTTTCAAGATTTCCTGTAGGGCTGGTTTCCTGTTTGCAAATTCCTTTAGTTTTTGTTTGTCCTGGAAGCTTTTTATCTCTCCTTCTATTTTCAATGACAGCCTAGCTGGATATAGTATTCTTGGCTGCATATTTTTCTCATTTAGTGCTCTGAATATATCATGCCATCCTTTCTGGCATACCTGGTCTCTGTGGATAAGTCTGTTGCCAGTCTAATGTTTCTACCATTGTAGGTTACAGACCTCTTTTCCCGAGCTGCTTTCAGGATTTTCTCTTTGTCTCTGAGACTCATAAGTTTTACTATTAGATGTCGGGGTGTTGACCTATTTTTATTGATTTTGAGGGGGTTCTCTGTGCCTCCTGGATTTTGATGCCTGTTTCCTTCCCCAAATTAGGGAAGTTCTCTGTTATAACTTGCTCCAATATATCTTCTGCCCCTCTCTCTCTTTATTCTTCTTCTGGGATCCCAATTATTCTAATATTGTTTCATCTTATGGTATCACTTATCTCTCGAATTCTGCCCTCATGATCCAGTAGTTGTTTATCTCTCTTTCCCTCAGCTTCTTTATTTTCTATCAGTTGGTCTTGTATATCACTAATCATCTCTTCTGCCGCATTTATCCTAGCAGTTAGAGCCTCCATTTTGGATTGCACCTCATTAATAGTCTTTTTGATTTCAACTTGGTTAGATTTTAGTCCTTTTATTTCTCCAGTAAGGGTTTCTCTAATATCTTCCATGCTTTTTTCAAGCCCAGCTAAGTATCTTTATAATCGTCATTCTGAACTCTAGTTCCAACATCTTACTAATGTCCGTATTGATTAGGTCCCTGGCAGTCGGTACTGCCTCTTGTTCTTTTTTTGAGGTGTTTTTTTCCCATCTTGTCATTTTGTCCAGAGGAGAATAGATGAATGAGAGAACAAAATGGTAAGAGGGTAACAACGTCCCCAGAATATATACTCTAAACAAATCAGAAGAGATCTGACACTGGGGGAAAAGAAAGGGAAAGAAAGAAAAAAGAAAAGGAAAAGAAAAAGATAAAAAAAAAAAAGAATATGATCAAATATGATCAGGCTGGTGAATAGATCAGTGCCACATACTAGATTTTGGGCGTATTTTTGTCTGTTAGAAGAAACTGCCTCCCAAAATTTTAAAGAAAGAAAAGCTTATATATGACAAAAATAAGGGTAATTATGATGAAGTGATGGGATATGACTGTAAAGATGAAAATTATAACAGATTTTATAAGAGGAATTGGTAATATAAGAAGTTGGTTGAAAAAAGAAAGAAGGGGTTTTTAAAAAAAAGGGGGGGGGAAAGAATGTGATCAGGCAGGAGACTAGAACAAGAACTAGAGATTTAGGGTATATTTTGGTCTGTTAGAAGAAACTGTATCTCAAAATTTTAAAGAGAGAACAACTTATATATATATACAAAAATAAGGTTAACTACAATGAAGGGATAGAATATGACTCTAAAAATGTAAAATAAAGATTTTTTAAAAAGGGATTGATAAGATGTTGGTTGAAAAAGGGAAAAAGAAAAATTCAAAAAAAAAAAGAAAAAGAAAATTAAAAAAATTAACTTTGAAAGACTTAAGAATCGGGGGGAAAAAAGCCATGAATTCTATATGCTGTATCCCCTTAGTGCTGGAGTTCTGCCGTTCTCAGTGGTCAGTAAACTTGGTCTTGGCTGGCTGTTCTTGCTGGTCTTCTGGGGGAGGGGCCTGTTGCTGTTGTTCTCAAATGTCTGCTGGAGGAGGAATTGCCCCACCCTTGCCGGGGGCCAGGCTAAGTAATCTGCTCGGGTTTGCTCTTGGGAGCTTTTGTTCCCTGCAAGGTTTCCGTATAGCTTTGGAGGATGAGAGTGAAATGGTGGCTTCCCAATCTCTGCCCTGGAGGAGACAAGAACTTGGGGCCCCACTCCTCAGTGAGCCCCCAGAGAAAAGCAGTCAATCACTCCTGTCTCCCCGGTCTCCGGCTGCACTCTGTGCTCACCCGGTCTGTGACGGAGCATTTCTACCTTGGACAACTGACCCCATTTGGAGTCTCCAAACCCAGCAGATCCCTGTGGTGCACTCCTGCACCACTCCTCCCAGGGGAGGGAACGGAGTCTCCCTGGATCTGCCACTTGTTGGGTCCCTGCTGGAAGAGCATGGCCCGACTGTGCCGCGGATCATGGTTTATGGCAACCCCGAGCTGCGAGCCCACTCCTCGGCTCCATCTCTGCAGCCTGCTTCACTGCTCTGATACCTGGGGGCTCTGCCACACTGAGGCCCGCCCAGTCTTTCTGTGACCCCGAGGGTCCTGAGACCACACTGTCCCAGTGAGAGTTCCACCCCCCACTTAGCCACTGGAGCGATGTCCCTCAGCAGAACCGACTTGTAGAAGTTCCGATTTTGTGCTCCACTGCTCTATCATTTGTTGGTAGCGGCTGTCGGAGGCTCCCTCCCCCCGTGATCTATCTTCCCGAATATCACCTCAGATTCACTGCTCCACACATCCTACCTTCCAGAGGTTGGTCACTTTTCTGTTCAGAGAGTTGTTGCTATTCTTTTCTTCGATCTCCTGTTGAATTTGTAGGTGTTCAGAATGGTTTGATCCCTATCTAGCTGAATTCCTGGGACCAGAGGAAATTTAGGTCGCCTATTCCTCCACCATCTTGCCAGGAATCTTCTTTTAAATTCTATATTTCTGAATGACTTGATAATTTTTAAAAGTAGATATATTCTTTCTTCCCATTTAGCTTAGAAAAAGAAATATTTATGTGACTATTACATGTTTTTATAATTTGAATAGTCATTTGACTATACAAGGTAATTTAAACCACAAAGAAGAACTAAATTTAAGCTATTCTAAAGGTGGTATTATGATTTTTTAGTGAATTTATCACCTTCCCCCCATTATTAAATGACATTTAAAGTAACAATTTCTTTTTTTTTTTTAAAGATTTTATTTATTTATTTGACAGTGAGAGAAACAGTGAGAGAGGGAACACAACCAGAGGGAGTGAGAGAGGGAGAAGCAGGCTTCCCGTGGAGCAGGGAGCCTGATGTGAGGCTCGATCCCAGGACCCTGGGATCATGACCTGAGCCGAAGGCAGACGCTTAACAACTGAGCCACCCAGGCGCCCCTAAAGTAACAATTTCTTAAAACAAGATACATCACTTAATAACATTGTTTTTCACTTAATAAAGGATATATATCCTACAGTACAGCTGGAAGTAGTATACCTCAGGGCTATAAAATGCTCTGAGTTTATTATTAAAAGTTTAATCTATTCCCAGTATGTATATAATGAGATCACTTAGAGAACTGGGTTATTATTTAGACCACCTTGTATCTGTCTGGCACACTCCTTCCAACAGTAGTCTTTATTGTGGTCTCCTTCTTTATGATTTTATAAAAAAATTGTAAAAGTTAATGTTGAATCCACTATAATATTGAAAATTGTACCATCCTTTTTATCATATATTATTGTCTTTGTGTATATATATCCCAAAATTCCTTTCTGCTAATCACTTATATGTGCTTATTTATTATGCAAATAGTAAGGGTGACAGAATAGATAGATCATAATTGTCAATGTAAGAGTGTATTAATCCTCATGTATTCATCACTTGCTATTTTAATTTCCACTGTGCCCTATTCTTTTGCTTTTTTTCTTATAATTTGACTCCATTTTTATTTTATGATATAGTTACATTTTATACATATTCCTCTCAGCTTCTTGAAATTATTTTAGAAACAAGACACTGTTTTAAAGTAAGGCATATGTGCTTATATACACAATGAAAGAGAGTAGTCACATATGCTTAACAAAAAATAAGCAAGCAATACAAGCCAAAAAAGACAAAGAATGGCTATTTGGAAGTAGTTGTTCAAGTGTGAAATGAAAGTCTGAAAACAAACCTATTTTTGCTATCTGTTGATTTTTCAATTTATTTTATGAAGGTGTTAATTTTGGTATCTGCATTGATTTAGATCTCCTAGGACATATGTAGATGTATTCACTTCCTAGGTCTGCCTTAACAAATTAACACAAACTTGATGACTTAAAAAACTCAAATTTATTACCTCACATTTCAGAAGACTAGAGTTCTGAAATTAAGGTGTCAGTAAATTTGGTTTCTTCTCAAGGCTCTGAGGGAAAAGCCATTCTAGTTTCTGGTGGTTTTAACAATTCTTGATAGTCTTTGACTTATAAATGCATCACTCCAATCTCTACCTCTGTGTTCACATGATTTTCCTTCTGTTTCTCCATGTCTGTGTTTCAAATCTCCCTCTGCCTTCTTTTAAGGGTACCAGTCATTAGACAGAGTTGACCCTAAACCCAAGTTGATTTCTTCTCAAGATTTTTAACTTATATCTGCAAATACTGTTATTCCAAATAAGGTCATATTCTGAGATTTTTGCATGGGCATATATTTTGGGAGCCAATATTCTATTCACTACATTAGAGTTTTCATCATGTGAGGAAACTGGTCCAAAATCTAAATACATCTGCCTTTTGATAATCTGTAGATACATTGAGAATAGGAAATTGTTAAATGTTTTAGAACCTCAAAATTCAATTACTTATTTGAATAGATGTTGAATATGAAGCAAACTTAACTGAATGCTTGAGTTCTGCCATGTTCTTAGCCCTTTTTAAGGACAAATGTTTAACCACACCTCTTAATGAGGCATACCTTGATATGCATATCCTCGACATTTGGTATTACATGACCTAACTCTCAATTCTCCTAACCCACTTTATAAACTGGTCAAGGATCATATGTAGTCAGAGAAACAGTGCTAATGAGACTTTTGCTTTTTACAATGTAAGTTGGAAAGTATAGACAAAACAATCACATAGTTGAACAATGGGAGTTGAAACTCAAAGGATGCATTGAGACAGGGTAATGGAGTAAGGTAAAAGTCATACCTCATTATGAACATGCAAAAATAATGAGGAAACAGTAATTAAAGTAGATCACGTACTGATGACACATGGAGAGTGGGGAACCCAATTGATTGTGGGATAGAAAAAAGACAACCAGGCTCACAACTCAAAGAATTTATTCTTGCTGTTCCCTTTGCTATGAATGCTCTTCCTCAAATATCATCATAGTTGATCCCCTCACTTCCTTCAGGTTTCTGCTTAAGTGCCACATTTTCATATAGCCTGTCCCTAATCATATGTTAAATAAGCACCCACTGCCATCACCACTGCCATCAATGTATGCTCTCCTCCTTCCTCAGATTTATTTTTCTATGTAGTACTTATCACAACACACACACACACACACACACACACACACACACACACACCCCTCTGTTATATCTCTACCCTTTATATATAAATTACTTGAGGGTAAAGGCTTTGTTTAGTGTTTGCTACTGTGAACTCAAATGCCTAGAAAAATGCCTGGAATATAATGGGCTTAATAAAATATTGTGAAAGGAAAAAGTGAATGAATTAAATAGAATCTGTGAGATTCTTGAGTCATGTTAATACATAAATGGAAATTCTGAGAACTCTGGTGGGTCCCTAGACCCAGTCTTCTTGTCCCTAAGGTGGTTTTGTACAATAGACCCTTTTAGAATGCCATGATATCTGATTTCAATTTTTTTTATAATATTCATTCTATTTGACCTAGTGTGAGCAAATCTTATTATTTATAAGCAAGGCAATATGAGCTAAGTATAATACAGCTTCCTAGTGACAAAATTAGGGGTAGAACCTAGATTCCACATATAGTTGTCTAAGTGAAACACATTAAGAAAATATGCTGCAATGTCCACAAGAGCTAAACTATGGAGAGAACCAAGATGTCCATCAACAGATGAATGGATAAAGAAGATGTGGTATATATATATACCATGGAATATTATGCAGCCATCAAAAAAAAAATCTGAAATCTTGCCATTTGCAATGACGTGGATGGAACTAGAGGGTATTATGCTAAGCAAAATAAGTCAATCAGAGAAAGACCTGTATCATATGATCTCACTGATATGAGGAATTTTTAATCTCAGGAAACAAACTGAGGGTTGCTGGAGTAGGGGGGTGGGAGGGATTGGTTGGCTGGGTGATGGACATTGGGGAGGGTATTTGCTATGGTGAGTGCTGTGAATTGTGTAAGACTGTTGAATCACAGACCTGTACTTCTGAAACAAATAATACATTATATGTTAAAAAAAAAAAAAAAGAGCGTAGGAAGGGAACAATAAAGAGGTGGAAATCGGAAGAGGAGACGAACCATGAGAGACTATGGACTCTGAGAAACAAACTGAGGGTTCTAGAGGGGAGGGGTGTGGGGGGATCGGTTAGCCTGATGATGGGTATTAAAGAGGGCACGTATTGAATGGAGCACTGAGTGTTATATGCAAACAATGAATCATGGAACACTACATCAAAAACTAATGATGTAATGTATGGTAATTAAGATAATAAAATTTAAAAAAAAGAAAGAAAATATGCGCAAATATAAACATAGAATGAATTTCACAGCCAAATACAATTCATTGGTAAGATTATTCACTGGCTTGGAATAATGTGTCTTTTATCTGATTTTTTTTTTTTTTTTTTTAAAGATTTTATTTATTTGAGAGCGAGAATGAGAGACAGCATGAGAGGGAGGAGGATCAGAGAGAGAAGCAGACTCCCTGCCGAGCAGGGAGCCCGATGCGGGACTCGATCCCGGGACTCCGGGATCATGACCTGAGCCGAAGGCAGTCGCTTAACCAACTGAGCCACCCAGGCACCCCTTATCTGATATTTTTAAGCAGATACTCAAAAGTTGATAACATTTGTAGTAAATAAGAAATATTTGCCTTTGCAATAACATTTGAAATTCTCCAACTCAGCAACAAGTTAAGTATATTTTTCTATTTGAATTGTCAGTGGAACAAGAGAATACCCAATGTAGAATTGATCTGTGATTTTGATGAAAATCATAGTTTACATTGCTATTTTCATGGGTATTATCAAAGGGATTTTTGTCGTGAATGCATTTTAGTTATTCAGGGATGGTTGTTAAACCAAGTTTCATTTTTTTCTTCTGAAAACATTGTAATTCCTTTTATATCTTCTTAAAGCATACCTTCCCTAAAATAACATTGTATTAGGTGGATGTCCCTCTGTGAGTTCCAAAATCTATTAAAGTGAGATATGAATGAAATTTTTGCCCTAAACAGGATTACGGAATACATTTCTGCCTCCACTGCAGAAAGGTTCTTATTCAAATTAGGTAGGGTTCCTTTTTTTAACCCTGAGATCTCAAATGCATTCCCGTGCATTAAATACATCAAGAAGATGTTTATGAACATTACATACCCATTTGCAAAATGCATTTTATTTTCAACTTGTAGGGACATATGCTTTATTCAAGGAGACATGTATTTTTTTCCAAAGAACATGATTAAAAACCAAGATATAATGACACATTCTTTTTGGGCCATTAAAAAAGACATCTATATGAGATTATCAGAAATGTTAGCTGCTTTCTTTCAGTCTCCATTTCTTACAAATTCTATGTTTAATTAGGTTCCAGCTAAGGCAATGAATATATGCCAAGGTGACACAAGAAAGTAGTTTATTAAATATAAATATGGCTTAATATGTCTTTGCCTTTGTACTTATTTATTAATTTTTTCAGTAAATTTCATTTTCACATCTGGGGGGTAATATACACAAAGCCTAAATATCAATCTTTCAAAGTGCCATTTACTAATAGCTATTTTTTACAATTATTCATTAGAATACAAATTTGCATATTTATAGCAAACAATAATCACTTGTAAACTTAAATAAGACCTCTGCCTAGTGCTAAATGCAATTTTATGAAAATACTGCCTGCTTTGGATCCTTCCTTCATAAAATGTAACATTAGCTACTATCTAACATTGCATACTTTAGAAATAGAAGTACAAGACCTCTGAGAGGAATAATAACTGACGGCCATAACTAAAAAGAATTTATTTGAAAAGAATTTTTGTATTTGACAATAAAACAATGATAATAACTACCATTTAATAGCTGTTACCCAGTTATAGATGTAAGTTCAAATCTGTTTTTCCCTCAGGGACAAATACATTAGTTAACTAAATCTCTGTCTTTACTTGTAAAAAATATATATACATATAGTGAAAGTACTTATCACTAGTCTTTATTCTATGTGGGAACTCTTCTTCTGAGAGAACTTTAAATTGCTGACTTTGATTTTAAGGGTTTGGTCTTCTCAATGATATATTTCAGATAAAGTAAAATTAGTGAGAATGCCTACCTGAATTATCCATTGTCTCCTTCACAAAGGAAGGGCACTGTCTGAAATATTTGCATTTTTGTAATTCACCAAAGTTCTCTTTTATTAAAATTTCTCTAATTATAGAACATGTGGTTTTAATGAGCTTTTTTTTTTTTAATGATAGACTTTATGATATGGAGCTCTAGGACTTTTTAGAAACTCAAGTCAAATATTTTTAGAAGAGATGTTATATGATAAATGTTGGCATTTGACCTTCCATGATTTTCATGTGAGATGTCTAATACTCTTTGGAACCCATCTATTTCTTTTATAACCCTTTTGCTATTACTACATTTCTGCCCAAATAATCCTTCAGTGATTGTTTCCTATAATGTATTTTCCAAGAAGATGCATTAAGTATTGGTGTTCTGGTGAAGTATTGTGTGATTCAATGATAGAAACATAGCCATGAGGTCAGAAAAATCTGAGTTCAAATTTAGATCCATTTACTAATTATACAATCCTGGGCAAGAATATTTAACCTTCTTGAATCTGCTTTCTTATCTTTAAAATAGAAATAATGATACATAACCCATCAGTCTGTTGTGAGCATTAACTAAGATAATATACTACTATGTCCAACTCAAGCATTCTGTGCATTCTGTGAAGTTTGGTATATTGGACAGGACTCTCCAGGGAAACAGCACCAATAGGATATATATATATATATACACATATATGTGTGTATGCATACATATGTACATGTACATATACACACATATATATATACATATACATATATACATATATATACATAGAAAAAATACAAAATAAAAATAAATATAAAAAGAAATATATACAAATATATAAATCTGTCTATACTACACACATATTAATTATAGGAAACTGCCTCAGACTATTATGGAAGCTGTGAAGTTTCATGATCTGTTTGTTATCTGCAAGCTGGAAAACTAGGAAAGCCAGGGGTGTAACTCTATCCTAGGGCTTAAGAACTGGGAAGTTGATCATGTAAATCCCAGTTGTAGTCCAAGACCTGACAATAATGGGAGGGAAGGTGATGTTGTAAGTTCTGGTCTGAGTCTGAGAACCAGGAGCACGCATTTTCAAAGGCAAAGATACATGAGATAGAGAAGATAGATAAGAAAAGAGTAAATTTGCCCTCCCTTCACCTTTTTTTCCCATTCACACCTCAAGGAGTTGGATGATGTCCACTCTCATTGGTGAGGGAGGTCTTTTTTACTCAGTTTACCAGTTCAAATGTTAATCTCTTCCAGCAACACCCTCACAGATGCCCAGACATAATGTTTTATCAGCTTCTGGGCGTCCTTTAGCCCAATTAACTTGACTGACACATAAAATTAACCATCACATTTGGTTCCTTCTCTTCTTCTACATTTACCTTGTGTCATAGGTCTAGATATTTGCCTGTATAGTTTTTATTTTGTTTTTATGTTCTCTGTAGCTTATAATAGAAACCTTAGGATATTTCCAAGATGTGTTTATTTGGGGGCCAAATATGTTTATCAATATTTCAAGGAAAGATAAAAATCTTATTTGAACATAAGAAAGGTGACCAAAGAAAAGTTAGCAGGAATAAAAGAGTTATACATAGCTCAGGTGTTGTAAACTAAAAATAAAACTAGGCTGGGCTCTGGTAGCTGAGGTAAAACCATCCAACTAGAAAAATAGTCTGCAATATATAAAGAGTAAAGCCAGAATAAAATAGGAGGTGTTGGGATAGCTTATAGAAGGAACCAAGGGAAGAATATGGGAAAGTCAGATTTGTAAATGAAGCCGGTAATAAGACTAGTAGCAAGATAGAAGGAAGTGATGGAACTTGGTGTGTTCTGATGGGAGTTTGATAAACAGCCTCATTGCCTTCAGGACTCCTTTTCCAAACCAAAGTGATTGTCTCTTCTGTTACTGTGAGTTCATCTGACTTCTCTAAGAAGCCTTTGAAAGAAAAGAAAGTGATTGAAAGGGAGCTGTTCATGTGTAAAGTACTCATAGTTTTTAAGTCCTGGACAAGAGCAAGATAACCTGGAATTTTTACTGACTGCACTGTACACTACTTAGCTTGGGCTATCGTAGCCCCATGAAGGGCTTGAAATTAGGTTTATCCTTAATTTTCCTTCCTAGAGTTAAAAGGGATTTGGAGAGGGGTCTGTGATACCATTGCCTAAATGACAGCATAGACAAGTGTTTCTGACATCTTCTATTTCTATGTAGAAACGTTAGTTTTGTGCTTTAACATACAACTCAGTGGTGAAACTAAAGTGGAGTGCTAAGTATTTATATAATCTACAATATAAGACAAAATTGTATAGCTCAGCCTTTACAATATGAAACAATATTACATATTGTAGGAAAACATAAGATGTGATTTTCAACTTTTATTTGGGTAATGCTTTGATTCCCATTTTGAAATGCAGACAAGGTCATAAGAACTGATTGATATAATTGTATTTTCAATAAAAACACTAGTAAACTATAGCTTATAATTCTTGTCACAGAATTAATTAGTTATCTATTGTTAATATGAGCCTTTCATTTAACTATCAATAACATGTGAGAGTCTGTCCATTCTCACAGGATGATGGGTATGTATTTCATACTCTATGATTGATTGGTTTATTATATCCAGAACATTATTATCTCTAAATGACTTATAGTGAATCAAAATATTTCCATAGAGGGGTGTATGCATGTGCTTTTCTAATCAGTCACTGATTGATTTTTCCTTTGCCTTTTCCATATTTTTATGATAAGATTTTTCTATCTAAAATGAGATATGATGGATGTGAAAACACACAAATTATAAAGGACTTGACAAATGCATACCATTATTGTTATTTTCTACTAAAATGCAAATCGTGGATTTTCTAGTATTTGATTTTAAATATATCATAGGGGCCTGGGTGGAGCAGTCAGTTAAGCATCTGATTCTTGGTTTCTGCTCAGGTCATGGTCTCAGGATCATGAGATCAAGCTCCACGGCAGTCTCTGCTCAGCAGGGAGTCTGCTTAGAGTTTCTTTCTCCTTCTTCCTCTGCTCCTTCCCCCTGTGCTTTCTCTCTCTCTCTCTCTTTCTCTCAAATAAGTAAATCTTCATGGGGTGCTTTGGTGGCTCAGTCAGTTAAGCATCTGCCTTCGGGTCAGGTCATGATCCCAGGGTCCTGGGGTCGAGCCCCGCATAGGGCTCCCTGCTCAGCAGAGAGCCTGCTTCTCCCTCTCCTTCTGCTGCACCCCTTGCTTGTGTGTTCTCTCTCTCTCTGTCAAATAAATAAATAAAATCTTAAAAAAATAAATATTTAAGTATAGCATAGAAATTTGGGGGGGCGCCTGGGTGGCTCAGTTGTTAAGCGTCTGCCTTCGGCTCAGGTCATGATCCCAGGGTCCTGGGATCGAGCCCCGCATCAGGCTCCCTGTTCAGCCAGGAGCCTGCTTCTCCCGCTTCCCCTGCTTGTGTTCCCTCTCTAGCTGTCTCTCTCTCTCTGTGTCAAATAAATAAATAAATAAAATCTTAAAAAAAAAATTTTGGCTGGGATTTCATTACTCATCATTTCATTTTTCCACATTTTATCCATTCTGTTATGCCTATCACAAATTATTTTACCTTCCCTGACTTTTTATTACTACCAGGACTCCAAAAAATAAATGTTCAGAAATCAGAAAGAAAAACTAGTGAATTATAATGGATTATGATATGTCAGGGTAAGGTATATTGCAAAAAAAATTTATGAATTCCTTACATTCCTGCATTCACATCCTATTGGAATGTAATGGTTTTTTTTATTTATTTTTTATTTTTTTAAAGATTTATTTATTTATTTGAGAGAGGGAGAATGAGAGACAGAGAGCACGAGAGGGAAGAGGGTCAGAGGGAGAAGCAGACCCCCCACCGAGCAGGGAGCCCGATGTGGAACTCGATCCCAGGACTCCAGGATCATGACCTGAGCTGAAGGCAGTCGCTTAACCAACTGAGCCACCCAGGCGCCCCCTATTGGGATGTAATGTTATTCCCATCAAGATACAGAACCTTTTTCTCCAACCCTTGAATCTCAGGTTGACCGTTAACTGTTATGTTAATAGGATATATGCATGTTGGCACTTACTCTCTTATGCACTGATTGAACCCTGAGACAGCAAGGTAAAGAAGATTAGACTAGCTTATTGGAGAGTGAAAGACCATGTAGAGACACACCATCCTATATGCTCTCAGACCAGTCTGATAACTTCCAAAAATTAAGTGAGCCCTCAAAGCTGGCCAAAATCAGAAAACCTTCATAAAGAATTATTAGAAATTATAAATGCTGTTGTTTAATGTTTTGAGATGATTCATTGTACAGAAAAAGTTTACTAATACAGAGAATAGTACATATTTTCTGAAGGGATTAGTTGACACATTGAAAGTGTTAATTACTTTATTCAATTCCTAACATCTTATGTTAAAAAGAGGAGAGAAAGGAAGAGTTTCAGAGTAGTAAGATGAAATGATGCTTTCTATAATCTTCTTAAATGATGCTTGGTGAATAGGAACTTTAAAGAGTCTCTGTTCCGTGGCAATTTACAAGAAGCATTTTCAGTGAAACCATAAAAAGTATACTAGACCAATGAGGAAGAAGGAATATCAGGACTGTTGAAATGATCTGTAGAATAAATGTTTTGTTCTGTGTTTATCTTCCTGAATAAGAGAATGACTTTTTATACATAACATATACAAGTTCATCTTTCTATAGAAGAGAAGTGGAAAGAACTCATGGAATGCATATTTATGCCCTAGTTCAGTTTCAAAGTTGACAAATATTAATTCAAGAGGAAAAAAATTGGTAATTTTTGGAGGGACTAGTCAAAATGAATAACAACAGTTTGTTGAAAAAATAGTGTGGTATTGTTGAAAGAATAGATAAATAGATCATTGGAACAGATAGAGAGCCCAGAAATAGGCCCACATAAGTATAGTCAACTGATCTTTGAGAAGGGAACAAAGGCAATACAGAGGAGAGAATATGTACAGTTTTGTTAGTCACAATTTTTTCCCCAGGTGTTAGAACCCTAACTTTCCTAACCACAAAAGAGAATTTATTGCTTTATATAACTGAGAAGTCTATGGATGTAGCTGTATTTAGGAATGGCTGGATCAAGGACTCCAGATATTCAATGTTTCTCTAATTTCTCAGCTTTATTCTCTTTTACCTATGTCCTAAAAAATTCATAAACATAATACTTACTGCTGGAAATCTAATATAAGTGAATTTCCAACTAAAATTCTGAAATGGAGTTTTGATATCCTGGTCTATGTCATACGCACTCTCCAGGAGTAGGTTCAGCAGCTCTACTGAATAACATGGACTAAAAGTAGAGGAAGGGAAATTGTCCAAAGAACAATTCAAGGTAGAAGAATGGGTATTCTACATCCAAACACAAATATTGATTACAGGCATTCTAAAACAGGTTGAAATATATTTAGAGGTAACGATAAAAATATAACACATGACAAGAATCAGAAATCCAAATCTGTCATAACCACTTTCCCTCAGGGGACCCTGCAGAGAAAACAAAGGAGATTAAATGAACTTTCATTATTATTACTGTACTTAGGCATCAATAATAATATTAAATCCAGTGAACAGAAGTTAACCCCTACGAGAACTCCTTTTACCTAAGATAGATTTTTCTTAGCTCAGATGTTTCACTCTAACTTTTACTCTCTTAAAGGTGTGAAAAAATGAGTCCAGATGACAAAGCTTTCTAGCCAGCAAGAAGTAAAAAAGTCACAAGAACCCAGAGAATGTTTCCAATTACTAGAGGCAAAGAATTCCATATATTCTGAAATCAGGGACGAGGGCACATTCCGCAATTTGTTTCACCTTACCAGCTATATAGAAAGAGGAGAGAGAGAGGGAGAGAAAGATGCTTGGATATACAAGATACATGTCTTTTTATTTTATTCTTTATATGTGGGCACAACACAGAGGAAGTACCAGCCTCTGGGATTATAGCCCAAGGGCATAGGCTCAGATTTGGCCAATACACAAGGGCACTCTTTTCAGTGAGATTAAGTGTGGAGTATATAGTTCAGAATATACATTCTTTCCCTAAAAACCAAAAACATCAATTTTGGAATTTTTTTTCAAATTATATTCTATACCTTTATGATTTTGCAGTTTAAATGATTTCACTTAAAAACTTTTGAATGTAAAGCTTTCCTTTCCTTCAATAGAAGGGTTGTATTCTAAGGTATTCAGTACAGTAGCTTTGAGCCACATGTGACTATTTAAATTCAAACTTATTAAGACTAATTAATATTTTGAACTCAGTTTCTAAGCCATACTATCCACATTTAAGGTGCTCAGAAGCTGCATGTGAGTAGTTTGAACATATTTGATATATTTTCAGTGCAAAAAATAAATTTTCATTATTCCAGAGTTTCTACTGGACAGCAGTGGACTAAATAACATGAAAACTCTCACTATGTACACCCAGAAATGCAGGCTAAATAACATAAATACCGAGCTCAAAGAAGATCTACATGTGCCATAAACATGAAAACATCTGAAAACAAAAATAGTAAGAATGTTTAATATGTAAATGAGTTGTAATGGGATGAAATAAGGGTGGAGATCTCCAGTCTAAGTAATGGCTTTGATTTTTAAGTCCCTTGCAGGTATAATGGATAGAGGTTTAGTCTCTCACAAGGAGTGCTGGAATGGAAAATTTGAAGTACAGCTAGGGCACTAAAAGAGCTAAATTTTAGTGTAGAATGGATTGAAAAGTTATACCTGTTAGAAAAAACACTAAGGAAGTTTGTCTTCCTGACTGGGTTGTAAGTGGGAAAATGTCTCTTCTGAGAATTTGTAACTATAGTCCTCATTACAAGTATTTTTGCATATTTGAATTTACATTATTTGCATACTTTGTAAACTTCAAATGGCGAAATAAAAGTGGGAATTGATGGTGAGTTGATGATATTCCATGGGAACGTGGCAGACACAAAGAGAAAAAATAATCTGAAAGTGCAAACACTTCAACCTAGAACACATAGAATTATTACAGGCAAAAGGTGAACTCCCATTCTGAAACCACACACACACACAAAAATAGAGCAACAATCAACTATTAGTGAGTCAACAGATACAACACACAGACATATCATATGAAGAAGTTTAGATAATAGAATCATTTTAGACTATTAATAGTTAAGATTGAATTGGATAATTACATAAAAGAAGAAAGCCAAACCATAATGGTCTCTGCTAGCATCAGGAACAACAGCATTGTGTGCTCTCGCCACTTCTATTCAACATTGTACAGGAGGTTTTGGTAAGAACAACTGGGTAAGAATATGAAATAAAAGGCACTTAGATTTGATGAAGAAAGCTGTCTCCATTCACAGATGATACGATACAGTATTTTAAAAATCTTAAAGAGTGTGTAAATAGTTGTTAGAACTAATGAGTGAGCAAGGTGGCAGGATACAGAATCATTACCAAACATCACTTGTATTTCTAGACACTAGCAATGAACAATTCAAAAATGAAATTAGAAAAACAATTCCATTTACAATAGAGTCAAAAAGTATAAAAATTAGGAATAAATTAACAAGGATTTTAAAGACGTGGACACTGAAAACTAAAAACATTATTGAAAAAAATGAAGAAAGTGCTAGATAAATGGAATGATACTCCATATTCATGGATTTAAAGATGTTTGAATTCTTGAATATTTAAATTTATTGTTAAAAGGATAATACTCCCCAAATTTGTATACAGATTTCACTCAAACTTCATCAAAGTACTGCCTTCGGGAAGAAATTGACAAACTGATCCTAAAATTTATATGGAAATGCAATGGACTGAGAATAGGCAAAACAATATTGAAAAAGAGGAACAAAGTTGGGTTATTTATATTTTCCAATTTCAAAACTTAGTATAAAGGGGCAGTAATCAAGATAGTTATAATACTGGCATAGGGATAAACATATAGATATATGTCTGTGGAATAGAGTAGAAATAAACTCTTATATTTGTGGTGAATTGATATTTGACAAGGGTGTCGAGACAATTCAGTGGTGGGAAATTCAATTGTTTAAACAAATGTGTACATACATACAAAAGAATTTGGACACCTACCTCACATATATGAAAGTTAACAAAACTAGATCAATGACTTAAACATAAGAGCTAAAACTATAAAACTCATTTAGCAATTAATTCTAAGATATAACCACAAAGCACCATTAACAAAAGAAAAAAATAGATAAATTGGACTTGATCAAAATTCAAAACATTTTGCACCAAAGAGCAACATATGGTAGGTGAAAAAAAAAAGGAGGAGAGAAATATTTATAAATTATATATCCGATAAGGGTCCAGGGTCCAGATAATAAATAACTGGAGCTCAGCAATGAAAAGACAAACCAGTTAAAATTTGGGCAAAGGATTTGCATAGGTATTTCTCTGAAGAAGTACAAATAACCAGTTAGCACATGAAAGATGATCAACATCCTTAGTCATTAAGAATGCAATCAAAACTACCATAAGAAACAACTTCAGATTTACTGGAAAAAGACAATAACAAATGTGGATAAGGATGTGGAGACACTATAACCTTCATTTGTTACCAGTGGATATGAAAAATGGTGCAACTACTTTGGCACACAGTTTGGTAGTTCCTCAAAATGTTAAATATACAGTTACATGTGACCCAGCAATTCCATTCCTAGATATATATCCAAAAGAAATGAAAACACTGTCCACTCAAAAATTTACAAATGAATATTCCTAATAACAATTTTCATAATATCCAATAAGTAGAAACAACTCAAATGTCCATCAGTACAAATGGCTAAACAAAATTTGGTACATCCCAAATGGTATATTATTGGACTATGAAAGTTAATAAAGTAATGACACATACTACAACATGGATGGACCTTGAAAGCATGATATGTGAAAGATGCCAGTCACAAAAGATCACATATTCTGTGATTCTGATTATATAAAATGTCTATAATAGGAAAATCTATAGAGACAGAAAGTAGATTAGCAATGCTAGGACTTGGGGGGTTGGAGGAAATGGGAAGATATTGCTAATGAGTACAGGATTTCTCTTTGGAGGGATAAAATATTCTAAACTTAGTGTTGATGGCTGCACAACTATGAATATATTGAAAAACACTTTATGCTTTAAAAGGTGAATTTTAAGGTATTTGAATTATATCTCAAAGCTGCTATAACATATATAATGGAATAAAAAGATACCATGATAAAAGGAAAGTCCAGCTTTAAAAAACAAAAACAACTTATTAGAAAAAGGAGAGGGATTGAAATAAAAACTCAGTAAGTATGCTAAGCCACACATTGTCTGTGAAGAACCATTGCCTCGGATAATCAAATTGAGAAAAATTCCCCAGAATGCAGTGAAATATATAAATATAAAAATGTGCACATGCATGTACATATTTATAGGTATACAAATATATAAAAATATGTAAATATATGGAAGAGTATTTAAGAACTCAAGAAATTGAGAATTCTCTAATTTAAGAGAAGTGAAAAGCTCCAACATCATGTTGAGTGGGATTTTCAGTGGAGAATATTTCAATCTGGGGAGAGGCAATATTTGAAATTTGTGGCTGAGTATTTTTCATAGTAAGAGAAATACATGAATATTCACATTGAGGAAGCAAAATGAGATGTGAATTGGACTGGTAACAATAGATACATACCTAGACACAATAGTGCAACTGAACAGAGAAGGTCTGGGGAAAATAAAGAAACAGAATGAAATGACTCATTACCCAAAAGGGTAAATGACTTCTCAATGGCAACAATGGAGGCTAGAAGTATTTAGAATAATAGCCTCAAAGTGATGATGAAAAATAACTGTCAACTTACATATCTATATTCAGCAAAATTATCTTTTACCAGATCCACATTTAAAAGAACAACAAAACTCTAGAAGAAAATAGGGAGATACACAAAATAATTGGTAGACACGTGAATAATACAAAAAAAAAAAGATTTGATTATATTAAGTAATTATAATAAAGACTAATTTGAGGACTATAACAATAAATGAACAAAACTACAGACTGACAATTACATTTGAGATGAAGGTGCCATTGAAATTCAAGCTGTAATGCTCTTGTATAATAAGGATGGGGAAAGAGAGAAGGAGATTTGGTGTCAGAAACATACATTAGTATCCCTGATCTGTCCAAAAATTAACTTATCTTTGCTTTCATGCTTACTCTAGATTCCAAAACTGGTAGGGAGTCGATAGGTTTTAATGAGTGTGGCCTCTAATTTACTTAACATTTGCATTTCAATAACATTTCAATCTGTTAAAGAAGAAAAACAAAACAAAAACAGCAAGAACAGCAACAACAAAGAGACATAGTTATGACTTTCATTACCAGGGTCCCTCAAGCAGAGCTAGTTCCCATATAGATTGTTCTAAGTTCTCTTGTTTAGGCAGTTGAGTACGCTGGAAAATCCAAATTGTGGCCACAAAAGGGAGTTAACGTCATAGCTGATGGCTGGACTAAGCATGAAAGCTTTGGCAATGTTGATAAAAAGAACATCAGTAATAAGAGAAAATACTCAATAGATTGGAGCTCATTAGCACGAAGGCTGTAATATGGATAGGGACCAACAATCCAGGAAAGAATGTGTTGGAATCCCATTTTCAGGAGTGCTGGTCATATATTACAAGAGCTAGACATGGAGTTTGAGGTACACAGAAAGCCAGATCTCAGTGTCTCTGAGGTGTTATAACATGCCTCTTCATTTAATTACAATCATTTTTTCCCAAGTAATTAGACCCTATTGTTGCCCAAATGTAAACTAATAATTTTCCCACCCGTCCTCCATTAACCCCTGGAACTTCTCACCTTGACACAAGAAAGGTTTCCACTCATAACATTTTGTCAAGTCTAGAACTGAATAAAAGCTCTCATTGTGCACTGTTGAAAAGTTTTCATCTGGTTCAGTTCTGCTGGTTACCCTAAACTCTTAGCAGAACTTCCCGATTCTCTGGAACTCATCTCTGATACGGTTTTTAAAACTCCAGTCCTCAGAATACACTGTGTCTAGCCCCTTATTTAGTGCTTTTGGGGGCAATTTACCCCAAGGGTGCAATGTACTTCTCCAAATATCTCTAAATATTTGTGTGTTTAATTCTTCAGCCTAGGGAGAGAAGTTTGAGGACTGAGGAGAATTGACTATGAATGAGTGGCATTAGCACAAACTGGCTGTTTGAAAATAGTACACATTTTTACATTGGTGCAAATATTATGTGTCTCAGTTGAAGAGCAGACAATTGCTGAAGGATATAAGGACTTTTCATCTGATAGCCAGACTGCTAAGACTTCATTAATTGTGGGTCATTAGACTAACATACTTTTCTTGCAAGTGCCATTCATTTTTCAGGTGGTTCAGAACCCAGTTATGAAAAATAATGAGCAGTCATAAAACTCCAGCCCAGTGTGAGAAGGTTTTTCAAAAGGTATTCAGAAAATATTATTGGAAGGAAATTTCAGGCATGTCTAAAAGTAAACATGTAAGAGAAAGGGTACATAAAAAGTAAAGGAACAGGAAAGATGAGATAGTATTGAAAGTAGTTAAAAAGTCAGGCAGGTAGAATAAAAGATTTGATTACCTGCAACCAGATAAAAAGAAAAGAAAGAGCAAAAATGTAAAGGTTTTTCATTGTGGGTTTTTTTTTTTTTTTTGCCAAGTTAATTTGCATTGCTGGCTTTAAAATTAGAATGTAACCAATTCCTTTACTAAATTGATAGAAGTAGTTGCTTGGAATCTATAGTAACACAATCCAAATCTTTTGGACAGTTATGATTCTGCTGCAGTTGAACTTGGGCTAATTAAAACCAATAGCTGCCAGCAAATTCATTAGTCCTGATCTGTTTATAGATCCATTGTGAGGAATGATCATTTATTATCTTAAGACCCTGTGCCTTCTGATAAGTATTATTATGTAAAAATATGGACAGAGAGTGCCCATTGGCAAGAACTGTTAATCTTTTCAGTTCACACTTGGAATACTTGTAAAAAACCAAGCACATTATCCCTCATTGAGAGGCAGGAATGACAAGTTGGTTTAAACCAGAGAGACCTCTTGTATAAATTAACAGATGTTTTAGTTGAAAATAGAAGTTGTCAACATGACCTTAATTAATGAATTTGCTAAGAGTTGTTCCCAGAATGAGGTAATATGCCAAGTTCTAACCTAGGTATAGAGGAATAAATGGAGGCTTTAAAGTTAGACTCAAATTGAAATCCCGGCTTGGACCTCATGATTTTCATGGTCTAAAGTAAGTCATCAGGTTAACTCAGGTGTGAGAATCATATTCCCACATAGGGTGCATTTAACTAGTATTTGGCATCTAGTGGTGCTCCATGAGAATATGCCTTTATAAAGTCAAGTGCATTCTCTTTAATTGAGGAATGTGTGTGTTCAGTGCTGTGTATACATGTGTGCTTGAATTTATGAACAGTGTGATGGAAGTGTTATTTATTTACTTACTGGCTAAATCTCATATGTGTAGAGTATGAGGTAATTCTAGCCATGCTATCTAACTACTATCAGAAAAGAGGACTTTAAACGGATTCTCATATTGAAATCATCATGTGGGGTACAGAATGCACAGCGTCTAAATGAATTATATCTAATAGACTCATCCAATGAGATTCCTCATTTAGTTATCTTGGCATAGGTTTTATCACTCATTTATTATAACAGGCATCCTGGGAGTTCCATTGCTATGCTTTATTGAGACTTCTATAGATCAGGTGGACTTTTGTTATCAACTACTTAACAAAAAAATCACAGGCCAAATCACAATATGGCTCAGAACATTGAGGCCTTTATTATTATTGTTAATATTATTATCATCCCCAAATTTATGTAGAAAATGTCAGACCTGATGGACACTTTCTCCTCTCACATGACTTTGTGCTTTCCTTAAATTATACAGGAAGATTTCAGTCCTAGACCCTAGTTTTGTTCCAAGTCTTTGTTAGGAAATATTATCTCACTCATAGCTTCTCTCAGCATCTTCTTGAGCATCATTACCTTCAAGATAGCTGTAGTCTTATTACTTACTTCAGTCAACAAAATATGTGAAGTGTATTATGTCAAGGGAGCAGCGCTTAAGAGTCAATATATAAATTGCCATATTCCCTTCTTCCTGCCATGGTGATCATCCAAATGGTAGAGTACACCATACTATGTGCACGTGCCTGATACGTAGTGCGGGTAAGATTGTTGTTTTCAGCTATTAAAATGTGCAGATTCTTTGTTACTACATTATAACCTGATCTATCCTGAGTGAAACACGTTGAAGGTTATGCTAACCATCAGTTTCCTGATGACATGCCTTGGTCACACCAGAGCATTAAGAAACCATGCACAGATACATACCCTTTTTATATTCTAATATGATGCCACTGACCTAAACCAAATACATTAATACCTTTGTAAGCAAAGACTCCATGAAATTCATCATACTAACAGTGTGTTCCAATAACTAACAGGAACTTCCCCAACATAGCACTTTTCTAAAATGAAATGATAGTTGTTTTATGACATTCCTAGTTGGAATGAAAATCTAACAAGTGAAGAACTTTTTGTTTTGCTCACTTAAAAAAAAAAAAAGACATTTGTTTATTTGAGAGAGAGACAGAGAGAGAGCTTGAGTGAGCATGGATTGGAGGGAAGGGGCAGACAGAATCTCAAGCAGACTCCCCACTGAGCAGGGAGCCCAATGTGGGAGGCTCAATATCACAGCCCTGAGATCATGACCTGAGCTGAAATTATGAGTCAGGACACTTAAATGACTGAGCCACTCAGACACCCCTGTTGGCTCACCTTTTATTTTTTAATTTTTAATTTTTTTCATTTGTGTACTAGGCAAAGAACTTTATTAACCTTGTTTAAAACTTTATTCCCAGCCTTCTTCAGCTTAATTAGCTGCAGAGGATGAATTGTGTATAAGCAAAAACTGAAAAGAGCTGCAGTGTCCAAGGGGCTTGGGCTTAAAAATATTAGAGATCTAGATTTTATCAGATCCATGAAGAAAAGTTTAAAATGCCGTCATAATATAAAACAACCACTCTTAGGGGTGCCTGGTTGGCTCAATTGGTTAAGTGTCTGTCTTCAGCTCATGTTGTGATCCCAGGGTCCAGGAATTCAGTCCCACATCCGACTATCTGCTTGGTGGGGAGTCTACTTCTCCCTTTCCCTCTGACCCCTGCTCGTGCTTACTCTCTCTCTCTCTCTGGTGCTCTCTCTCTCTCATTCTCTCTCTCAAATAAATAAAATCTTTAAAAAATAGCCACTCTTAGTAACTTCTTCAAGTTTTATCTTCTTCAGAAGATTCTTTATCAAAATTCTCCATAAGATCTGAAACTTCATCATCCTCCTCTCTGGAGGTAAGCTGTGCTTTCCCTTTTTTTTTTTTCTTTAAAGGTTTAAAAACTTTATCTATCTATTTATTTATTTATTTTTAATTTTTTTTTCCAGTTTTTATTTAAATTCCAGTAAGTGGTGCTTTTCCATCCACAGACTGGGCAGAGCTTCAGCCAGTCTTCTTAACTACTCAGACTATCTGCACCAGGTTGGTTTGGGATCGTGGGCGGCATTTCTGTCAGTTGCTTTGCCTCAGCATGGCCTGGAATGGTGAAAGTGTTCGCTGCCCTGGATGCCTGAAGTTTAGGGTTGTTAAAGTTGATCACTGTTCCTTGGTTCATGAATATATTCACTTCTTTAATACCAGAGATATAGTTTACCCTTAACTTCTTTAAGGTGAGCTGAAGTTTTTTATCATTTGCTATAGCCATTCTATGACCCTCTTCTTTCAAGGCACAGTTCCTTTCCCACCACTGAGCACTTGTCCTTGCAGTTTGGCGAGTTTCTCCTGGTTTGTGATAGTTTCTTTCATCTTGTTGGAGCAGAAATGGGACCACATGGGGGACTAGGGTTGGCACTTGGGGAGATGAGCTGAGATTAGGTGTGCACATGCCTGTTTTGTTCACTTTTTAAATACCACCTAGTAGGTTGCAGAGCATAGAATAATTAATAAATATTTAATTCAAGTGTGTCATTTTCACTCTAAGGTATTGTTCATTGTTTGACAGAGCCCTATGATAGCCTCTAGGAAAAATTTTTCTGGACTAAGTACCATGAATATTACTAATTCTTCTAAATATCTGATGTCATTTTTGACACATTTTGAATCATAGAATCTGTTTTTTCTTTTCTTCTTGGCTGATAGAAATTCAATCCATTTGAGATTCTCTTCTTATAACTGATGTACAGATTATGTGGTGTAACCATAAAACAAATTTATGTTCCTTTATGTGAACATTTTTCTCTTTGCTTAATTTTTCTTACCTAATTTAGTTTTGTTTTATCATTATTTTTATAGATTTTAAATACACATCACACATATATCTACATTTATGTACACAACCATATTTTGATATTTTTCTTAATAGTTATATTAACTCTTTTTATAATGACCAGTTATTTTACTGTTCTTTGAAGCTTTATTCAAATATTTTAAAATGTACAAAAACCTATGCACTTTAATTGTGAAAGTGTTAGGGTTGTTAGACCATATCATCTAGCTATAAGGCTTTAAGTAGCAAGGGCAATTTAGTCTTAGTGAAATTGCTCACCGCTTCAAGGCACCTAATGAGAAATTAAAATACCTAGTTTTTTTTTTTTAATTCCTCTCCAGCTCTATCTCAGCATATTTTAATCTGAACTATATTTCTCTGTTAAATATGATTACTGAGCAATGACAGAACTCATGGTCATTCATTGCTCATTCATTACCAGTTTTCATTTATAGTTGAAATGAATACTTTCCTCAATTATATTTTTTAATCAATCCCAATCCTTTCTTTTTTATATAAGAGATATTAAGCCTTGAGAAAATTTCTGCAGAGTAATAAAACCCGTTAGATTAGATTAATATACATGGGCTGCTCAACTATTATTAATTTAGACAGACTTTCATTTTTCCTTTTTTGATTACACAGGACATTGATTTATGGTACATGAAATAACCAAATTGCACTTTTGAAATTTAGAATTCTAGAGTTCTCCTTATATTATTGGCCTTGAACTCAGCTATTTTGTCCTTTAAATTATAAAATATATGCCCTTTTTAATTGAAAGGTATATATTGCCTAGTGCAGCGAGTATATTAGCTCAATGTTTGTCTGTGACTAATGGGTCATTTTTAATGTCATTAATGTACTATTGAATCACAATAGAACATAGCATATCATAAAACTTTTATAATTTCTTCATTAGCCTCATTGTAGTGTACCTGCAATGCCTAGAATACCATTTTTTTTAAAAGATTTTATTTATTTATTTGAGAGAGAGAATGAGATAGAGAGAGCATGAGAGGGGGCAGGGTCAGAGGGAGAAGCAGACTCCCCACTGAGCAGGGAGCCCGACGTGGGACTCGATCCTGGGACTCCAGGATCATGACCTGAGCCGAAAGCAGTCGCTTAACCAACTGAGTCACCCAGGCACCCTAGAATACCATTTTTAACCTGTTTTGTTGTTTATGTCTTTTGAGTTTTTTTTCCAAGTCCAGAAAGAAAAGATATTGATAATGCCTAAATGTGAGTACTGCTAGGAAGAGTATAAGCTTTTAATTTATATTGCCCTGGAGTGTGAGTGCTCAGCATGTTTAAGATGCAGAGATTATTAGGGAGAACCCATTTGGTAAAAGTGCCTGAATTAGGAGAATACATAGGGAAATGGCAGGATAATGCCAGATAGACTAATATTTACTTTTTTTCCCCAAGCAAACATGGATATTCTGAAGTCTGAAGGTAGAAGTCTTTGGGGTTTATTCAGTCAGAACAGCATATTTTCCCCTTTTGCAGCATCTGACAAAAAAAGAAATCTCTCTTAAAATATGTTGGACTGATAGTCCATCAGTGGTCACGTATATTGGCTCCTACAGTTTTGCCAGGTTAATGCCCAAATCCCTTAGCTGGCATATGCAAAGCACCTGGCAGGGACATCCCCAAATTCTTGCAACCAATATTATTGAGTATCTTTTCTGTAAAGCCATTTTCTGGTCACTGGTGATAATATAAAGAACTATAGACGTACAGCCTCTATTCTTATGAAACCTGCATTTTGGTGGGTTGGAAAAGAGATAGAAGGTTTTAAGCAATTCATTAATTGCATAATTCAATAAATACTTTTGGAAAAGTGCTACAAAGGAAGAGTGTAAGGTGTTATAATAACTAACAAATGAGAAAGCCTAACCTAATCCTGGAGGGCAGCAGAGACTTCTTGAGTCAGGTGTAAAGCATAGATAGGATGAAGAGGAAATGTCCTGAATCAGGAAAGAGTCTGATAAATTCCAAGAACTGTGGTAGAACTGCTGTGGGTGAAACTCCATTAGAAGGCAAGAAGGTGAAAAGCACAAGAAGGTACTCTTGTGGTAGGCTGAGTCCATACCCTGTAAGGTTTTGGAGGCCATGTTATAGATGTTGATTTTAACTTAATGCTAATGAAACCCAACATCTGTGGAGATATTAGGACCCATTCAACATGATGAATAGCAGGTCAGGTGTAAAGGGATACAGGATCCTATTCTTTTCAGCTTTGATGTAGAGATTACAAATATTCTGAGACTTCCTTATAAATGGTACATTATTTGAGTCAAAATCATCTGAGGGCAGACTAAAAGTACGAACAGATCTCTTTAAAAGAGACTTTTAAATCCACCATTAGAGTTGACCCTTATCAGCATAAACATCAGTTTGAGTTTGTTATATAAAAATCCAGTGTTGGAGCAACATATACAAACCAGGGGAAAATGCTTTGGAAACATTAATAGCACGCAGTGTCCTAAGTTGTGTTTCTCTCTTTCTTTGTAGTGTCCGCAAAGCAGTCTAGCTTGTAAGACTCCCCTTGGCTTTTCAGTGTGTCTTGCTACTGCTTTAATGTGGCAAAGCATAATGGTCACAAGTATGAAAGGTTCTTTTACATTAAATTACACAGAATAAATTTCCCTGCTCAGAAGATGATAGCAGCTGATTTCTTCAATTTAGTTGCAGAAGATTCTAACATTAAATCTGAAGCTACCATAGAGTGATCTAACTTTGAAGATTACAGTGATGATAATGGGGCTTCTAGTGAACTAAATGAATGTTTATGGCTTTTTCTTTTCTGTGTTCATTGTGGTTGTTGCTGCCACTTCTGCTGATGCTGGTTTTGGTGTGTGGCTTTCTCAGTAATGTTGGCTTTATGAACACAAACAGAATAAATGTACATGCAAATCAATGGAATTCCACAAAGCCTTATATTTCTATAGGATTGACAGTGATGTTTAATAGACTACTTGCTTTTTGCTCCCAAGTTTTAGTTTTGCTATGCAGCACAAATCTGTTTTTAAAACTTCCTTGAATTTGAAATGATACTAGTCATGGGTAATTAGATTCTCTTTAAGAATACTCTATCTCCTTAATTGATTCATGTATTTTAAATAATGTTTATATGATTCTCACCATCTATTATATTTCTGTCAAGTTAAATCCAATATTTTGATGTTTTACTCTTCTTTCTAAGAAGCAAACATGATTTCTACAAAACTTCAAGTACATCAGATTCTCATATCTATCATATTTTATAAGCTGTTTTTAGTTACTACTCTGAATTGTGTTATTTTCCTTTTCAAAATTAAAATTCTTGTTAAGAAACTTTGTTAAATGGGTCCTTTAGTTTTCCACCAAATGTATATAACTTATTTAAACTCTTACCAATTGATTGCGATTTTTCACTTAGAAACAGTATTTACCAAACATACATTTGTAGAACAATAAGGAGAATTATAGGGTTACTGGCCTCAGAATATCAAGTCAACATGCATTAGAGTAAATAGGAGAGTGGGCTCCCTCCTCTTCAGTAAGAATGAATGAATGAAACTCAGTTTCCTACAGGACCAAGTTGTGCCTTTTCTCAGAAGCTTGAATCTCAATTTTCATAAGAATCTGGAAAGCTAACTTACTTAAGAATCCTCAGAAAATTCTCCTTGCTGCTAAAATTGAGATGTAGATTGCTTGATGCCTAAGTCCTCCCTGTTGATCCCTGCCAAAGTATGTTTCTTTATTTACACTATAAATAGGTAAAGTAAGGGGGCCTTGTTCCTCTTTGGAGACACTATCCCATTGGCCACTGCGAGTCTCTTCCTGGGATGATGATAATATGGTGAATCATGGGTCTTCTCTTTCTCTTGTTTGGCTTTCAGGCTTCCCTTACAAAGCCTGTCCCTTAACTTGTAGTGAATGACATTGTGGTATTTAGCTTCATTGACTTTACTACAACCTTGGTACATGAATTTTTGCAAACATTTCTGATTGTTTCTCTAAAGAACAAAAAGATAAATTACAAATATTCACAGCATTTTATTATACTTGAAATGTCAGGAAATTTGCCCAGCATTCATGTGTGTTATTTTAATATTATTTTATTTTCTTTTTTATTATTTTTTAATTCCAGTATAGTTAAAATATAGAGTTATATTAGTTTTAGGTGTACAATACAGTGATTTGTCAGTTCCGTATATTACTCAATGCTCATCGAGATTAAGTGTACTCTTTTTTTTTTTTTTTAAGATTTTATTCATTTATTTGACAGAGAGAGAGAGAGAGAACAAGTAGGCAGAGAGGCAGGCAGAGGGAGAGGGAGAAGCAGGCTTCCCGCTGAGTGGGGAGCCCGATGCGGGGCTCAATCCCAGGACCCGAGATCATGACCTGAGCCAAAGGCAGCGGCTTAACCGACTGAGCCACCCAGGCACTCCAAGATTAAGTGTACTCTTAATTCACCCATTTTACCCACCCCCCCCACTACTTAATTAATTTGATGGAATTTTATTTTATTTTTTTATTTTTTTAAGATTTTATTTATTTGACAGAGAGAAAGACAGCCAGAGAGGGAACACAAGCAGGGGGAGTGGGAGAGGGAGAAGCAGGCTTTGCGCTGAGCAGGGAGCCCGATGTGGGGCTTGATCCCAGGACCCTGGGATCATGACCTGAGCTGAAGGCAGTCGCTTAACGACTGAGCCACCCAGGCACCCCGATGGAACTTTAATAACCCCATTTTACAGATGAGAAGACTGAAAATTTAAGAACCTAAATATCATGCCTAGAGTCACATGAGTAAGTCACATTAAGTCACATTAAGATAGAGTGACTTCAGCTTCTGAGTTCAGCTTAGAAAGGGACAAAACACACTTCTTTCTCTTCTGAAACTGGCAGAAAGGGAGTGATCGAGATGACTCAAGGAGTAGGAAGCAGGTGTGCTGGGATTAAGGAAGTAAGGCAGAGGGGAAATGGGAAGCTCTGTGCAAAGATTAGAGCTTTAAGATTTTGAACTTGAAAAGTCTGTTTTGTCCTTTTCAGGTCCACTTCAAGTCAAGTTTTTCAAGTTTAAATAGACTTGAAAAGTCGATTTCAAGTCCATTTTGGACTTGAAAGCTGATAGCTGAAGTGGAGTTAGGGTGAAGCTTATTTTCATATTATAGTAGGAGAAGCTTTGTAGCTAAGGCATTGTGTGAGTTTTTCAAAACCATATCTTAATTTCAGAATGAAGGCTTAAAATGAAAAGTATAACTATTCCTGTTTACGAGTTTATTCGTGGAACTAAAGGAATTGGTAAGATCTTGATAGAATTATGAACAGAAATACAAAGTAAGGTGGTTGCCATGCAATTCAAAATAGGAGGCATATGGGCATGTTGGTGCAAAATTAATGACCTAAAATTGACAATAAGGCGATAAGTGAATATTCAGACGATGTCTGGCCTCTGAGATAAACAGAGGATGGAAAAATTTAAAAATTCCCTAAAAGACAGAAACTGTGAATGAGATCCTGGATTTAGTTATGTGAAGAGGTAGGCAAAAATTCCTGGGTAAAGGCTGAAGATGTACATGTTCTTAACAACCGCATGGAAAAAGTCAGTATTCTGATAAGAGGTAGAGAGAGACTCAGGGAATGGAATGCAAAGTTCCCTGGAGGATATTGAGAAGACAGAAACTATCCTGATACTTAAAGAGGACAATTATGAGCAAAGTTCATAGGCTCTGTATAACTGGGCATTCCTACCTAACTTTCCAATATTTCATTAGTACAAGTTTCTAAAGTCACATTAAACTCAGTGCTACAATAAATAAAATCTAAGTAAACTTTAAAAAACATCATAGGTTATTATTTTGACTTTGGATTAAAATATAACTTTCTTGGCTCTAATATTTTAACAAGGAACTAAAGGTTATAATCAAATAAATATTAACCAAACTGGATGAATCTTTTCATTACACATTTAAGATTTTGTTATTTGTTGAAAGAAAATTTGTCTATCTCCATGATAACATCATATATATATTAGATTATTTTTCACATCTAGGAAAGTACTTTTCTTCTACATTTCAAGAAGTTACAGTAGGAATTGAGATCAGCTGTATATCGAGTACATTAATTTTGCCTGCTTTTGGTTTGATATCTGAACTGACTGTAAAGAATTGATATGTCTGGGCATCAGAAGTTATCTGGAATGGTATTTTTGGAGGAGCACATGTATCTTTCCTGAATGGATTTATTGCATTCTGTGATAACTTTCTTCTTTGAGGTTCATTTTAAACAAAAGGGGAGAACCTATAGTAACATTCACTAAAACAAACAAAAGGCAATATTGTAAAAAAAAAAAAAAAAAAAAGCCAGTTCAAAAGGTAGCAGTGATTGTGCCCAGACCGTTAACAGACTAATACAAGGAGTGATGACCTTGTGGAGTTTGTTGGTGATGAGGTCATAAAATGTGACAAAAAGAGATTGCAGTTTTTATTGTTCCATTGATTTCACCTTTTCCCTTTTCGATATGAAGTTGGATAAAAGACTTTATTTTGTTACTCACTGAGTCTAGGGAGTGTGCACAGAGAATGATGTTGGCTTCTAATAGGTGCTAACTATGTTTCGAGGTGGTCAAGCAAGTTTACATGAAGGGAGAACTAAGTTGAAACTTGAATCTTGCAATAAATCCGGGATGTATGATGAAAATTATAATAGTCAACTCATTAGATAATATGTAAACATCAAGAGCAGATGGGCTTTCAGAAAACAAAGAACTTATTTTCAGGAAATTGTCTTGACTATATAAAGAGACTATATAAAGAAAGGCAAATATAGAACATTATTAGTGTCGTAGAAGTGATATTTTGTTTTTTGTTTTACATATTTCCATTTTGTTACATCTGTTCAGGTTTTCTGATCTCAATCTGTGCTCAACTTGCGACACAGACTTGGTATATAAATATTAAGATAAAAAAATAAGGGATCATTTCAGGCTTTATTTTTTACTTTTATAAACTTTCTACCAAATGACCAATATTTTATTTAATACAATATGACTTTGAACTTCAAGAGTCCATTGTTTGAGAGAAAGAACAAATTTCCAAATATTTTTTTCTTATTGTTAACTTGCAATGAACTAGTAGGACTGATTTGAGTAAAATTTTAGAAATTGAATTAAAATGCAATGGCCATGTAGAAGACTCTATATACTCTCCTGGGGTAGAATCAGTGAGGAAATATTACAACTGTTTAATCTTGAGAAAGTCATTTAATTTTTCTGACTATTTACTCATGTGTAAAATGAGAGGAATAGACTTGCTTTCCAGATCAAACATACTGTGCTTCTGTGATATGTGATTCCTGGGTAAGATAAATTCCTCAAAAATACCAAAATCAATCTAAATAGATGAGTTAAGTCAACCACAAAGGAAAATATGATCCACCAGTTTCAGCTTCTGCCCAAAGAGGCAAACAGCAAAGCCAGTAAAGGTTTGAAGACAGTGGTTCAAAAGCAAAAAGAGGTATAGAGAATATATATAATATAATATAATATAATATAATATAATATAATATAATATAATATAATATAATATAATATAATATATTATATATATTATTTTTTTAAAGATTTTATTTATTTGACATAGAGAAAGAGAGAGAGCACATGCAGGGGAAGCAGCAGGCAGAGGGAGAGGGAGAAGCAGGCTTCCCGCTAAGCAGGGAGCCCGATGCGGGACTCGATCCCAGGACCCTGGGATCATGACCTGAGCTGAAGGCAGATGCTTAACCGACTGAGCCACCCAGGCGCCCCTATATATATATATAATTAACCACATTATGTGCAAAAAAGAAATGAGACTCATCAAGTTTAAGTAATATATTCAAGGTTACTAGAGTTTTAAGATTGAGGTTCAACCTCTGGTACCTAATTTATAAAAACATGCTTTTCCCATTATTCCTTGTGGTCTGTCCTTTCTCAGCAGTTCAGACTGAAAACTGTTTAAATGATGGGGCTGATTGGTTTTATTAGAAACTTCACAGTAAATTGATTTACCTTCTCAAGGTGTTGTCTAGGCCTGGTCTATGATATTAGTATTAATTTTCATGTGATAATTTTTCTTTAAAAATAAAATTATAGAATTTAATATAGGGGCACCAGTCAGTTAAGCATCTGCCTTGGGCTTGGGTCATGATCCCAGAATCCTGGGATCAAGCCCGGCATTGGGCTCCCTGTTCAGTGGGGAGCCTGCTTCTCCATCTCCCTCTGCTGCTCCCCCTGCTCCTTCTCTCTCTCTCTCTCTCTCCCCCTCTCTCTGTCAAATAAATAAGTAAATAAGTAAAATCTTAAAAAAAAATAATTTAAAATATTCCATTTGGACATGACCTCACAGGATATTTAATTCAAACTATTCGATTTATAAGTTTACAAAATAAACTTTAGATGAGAGTTTAAATAACATTTTTAAGTTCACATGGCTAGTTAGAAAAATTACAGTATAAAGCAAACTATAACCTGTAACCCATAATTCTAACTTTAAGCTAAAAGCTCTTTACTTGAAAAGCTTTGACAGAAAAAAAAAATAGGTATGAGCTTTTATTACACAAACTTTTGATATCATTATTACAAATTCTCATGGCCATATTCGATACAATTTGATTTCTTTGTCCATTATATTGATTGTCCCCAAAATTCAGTATAGAATATGATCTAATCAAGTATGGGACAATTGTCTAAAAGAAGTAATAAGTATAAGAACAAGAACTTGTGAGGTGAGTACTTCATGGCTTGGAAACAGAATTTTGAAATCATAAAAATCTATTTGAGATCTCTCTAATTTGGCTACAAGCTATCTTCCCCATACAGTTTATTACCTTTTTCTCTTTCTGAGCTCTCTAGTGCAGCTAAATGTAGGCATGTCCCCCTGCTGTGTTCATGCCCCACGTTTACCAACTAGGATCACTAGCTGTTTTATTCCTTTGAAATGCCCTTTCTGATACCATTTCTTGAAGCCTTACCTCTCTCCATCAAATATCATTTCTTATGCATGATCAGCCTCCTCAATAAAGTTTTTACTGATCAGTCTTGTTGTGGTTTCTATAGCTTCTGAACCCTTAGACAGCCTTCACCATTTATACCACTCTTGATTTTTATCACCCAGTGCCCATGCTGTTTGTTCCTGACCTGCAGTTCTTAACAGTCCCCCAATATTTCAAGTACTTCTTCATCTAGCTTCAATTGCACTGAAGTCCCAGTAGTTCTGACTTCCTTTATGGTCAGGTCAGTTAATTTCCTTGAGATAAAATTTTGTCCTAGATAGAAAGGAAATAAACAAGACAATAAATAAATTTAACTTGATACAAAATGGACATGCCAACAGCAATGCAAGTCACAAAGCTAGCATTTAAATTAAGTCCCTCTTTATGTCTAATCCTGTGTCCTTTCTCATATGCCTTGCTGGAAACCCATGCCACACTGCTACATGATTTTATGCTATTGATTACCAATTCTAATTTGGTGGCACTTTGATTGCTTCTACTTGGTAGCAAATGATTCAGGGAACTCTCAAAAAAAAAATCTTGAATTCTTATCTTTTTCAAGGTAAAGACTATCAAACCTCTATAAAAGTAGACACTTTTATGAAACTGAACCAAGAATAGTTAAAAATGTTTAAAAACATGAGGAAGTACAAATAGAAGAATTTTATACCTTCTCATTTTATATAAATGGAAAATGAGGTCCTTTGGATCGCAAATAGAGTTAATGATAGAAATTATTTTCCCAAGAAGCCACCCATTTGCTCTTTGGTTGACCATTTAATTTATCATCATCATGATTAGCATTGTTAGTAGTAGAATTAGTGATAATAAGATATAGCAGGTGTTATGGCTTGATGATGAATTGGATTACTCTTCATTGTAACTGGCATTGTTTTCCCTGTATTTTCTTACTGTTGTATTACCAATAGATTATAGGCCTTTTTAATACATCTGAACCATCCTTATATTGTAGGTGACACACACAGAAACTGATACCTAACATATAGTGTATATATCTTTATTGGTTTTCACAACAAATGGATGAATGGATAATTTGGTTATTGAAAACTTCTTACTTTGAAGGAAAAATGGCTATAAAGCTAAAGAAATTAAATAAATGATACTTATCAGGCTGAAGAAAATCTCTCACTATAATATATAATTTACTTATACTCATTGTCAAATACCAAAAAGAATCCCAGAAACAAATAACGATTGAGGAATTTTATCAAAATGGAAATTAGATCATGTCACTCTTCTGTTACAACCCCTCTAGTGGCTTCTAAAAGAAGTAATAAGTATAAGAACAAGAACTTGTAATGTGAGGTGAGTACTTCATGGCTTGGAAACAGAATTTTGAAATCATAAAAATCTATTTGAGATCTCTCTAATTTGGCTACAAGCTATCTTCCCCATACAGTTTATTACCTTTTTCTCTTTCTGAGCTCTCTACTGGCTTCTAAAAGACATCTATCTAAAAGAAGTTCTCTAGGAGGCTAACAGTGTTTCCATTTTATAGTGGCTTCTGAGGCAGAACCTTTTATGACATTCTTCCCCCCCCCCACCCAGTCCCTTAGTTGGCCTTAGTCACATGGCCAGTTTCTTTTTGACGCCAGGCATCTTCCAGCCATAGAGCCATTTTATTTACCTCTGCCAAGAATACTCTTCCCCCAGGTAACTACAGGTATGTATATATATGTGTATATATACATATATATATATATACACACACATATATACATATATATATATATTTTTTTTTACTTCCCTCAGCTTCTTTTCTTAGCAGCGAGATCTTCCTTAAGTATCCTATATAAAATTGCAACTTCCCTGTCCCATGTAACACACACACACACACACACACACACAGTGCAGTTTCTTTCTTGTTTGCTCTGTTAATTTTCAGAACACTGAACACATAATACTTCATAGCACCCATCACCCTCTAAAGAACCATATTGTTTATTTATTGCCTGTATTCCTTCATCAAAGTGCATGCTTTCAAATGATGGTGATTGGTTGGTTGGTTGGTGTATTGGTATATCCTCTGGGCCTAAAACAGGATGTGGAACATAGTAAGTGCATAATAAATGGATAGCCAAGTCAGAATTCGCTATAGTGTACCTAGAAATGAATGTTTTAATCGCAGTGTTTCTGCCACTTATGAGGCCATATTTAGGTTCTGAATGGCAAAGAAAACTTTTTTGGAATGTTTTACTCCATAAAATTTTTTTCACTTATTTTCCTGTCATGAATTTTTCCCATGGAGGTTTGTGTACTTTATGTCTTAGAATTTTTTGGATGATGGAAGTATTTGACAATTGAGGTTAGTTTCATAAAACAGAATTTTATTCTAAGGAATAATAGCAGTACTGATAGATGCAATTCCCAGATCATTCCTCATTTTAGCTGAGACTAAGCAATTTTTTTTTTTTAACCAAAAGAACAGGAAATGGGCTGAGTTGTTTTACTTCTTTTCTCAATCGTAATCATATAGTTCAGGGGTGAGCCATGATAGCTGGTGACTCTGATCTGCCTCACCTGTTTTTGGTTTTGTTTGGTTTTGTTTTATTTTTAATAGGCAATGAGCTAAAAATGATTTTATATTTTTAAAATGGTTGCATTTTAAATGATTATATAAGTATCTGCATAACACCCTTGATTGTTTTTTCTTGACCTACAAAGCCTAACATATTTACTATCTTGCCCTTTAAGAAAAAGTTTACCAACCCCTTTTCTAGTTATTTGATATGAAACAAGGATCTAAAACTCACTCGTAAGATAATGAGTAGCTCCCATTCATTAGAACCCACTGTGTGCTTTGCACTGTGATAAACACTTTTTATTTGTTATTTCAGGTCCTTAATATTTGTGCAAGTAATATTTTTAATCACAGCTTTACATGTGAGTGAATAAAGGCTCATAAAGATAAACAAATGGCCAACATCGTATTAGCAGCTTCCTCATCAGATTAGCAATCAACTATTTGGGAATGGAAACCTTGGTTTTCCAAACCCCCAAATTCTGTTTCCCCTCAACCTTGTTGCCAAATAACAGTAAAGATAGCCTCAGCAACAACAATAAGGCTACTTAGGGAAGAAAATTAAGACTTAATGAAAAACCTTTGAACTCCTTAGAGTTTAAAATTTCCTGATGGGCAGTCTGCTGCCTTAGTTTTCAGGACTGTCTTCTATTTTCTGCTCTGTGTCAGTAGTATATGAAGCAAGATGGAATTTGTCAGCTGGTGGCCAGGAAAATAAAGAATTCTTGCCAATATCCAGATATCCCATCTGGTGGTTGGTCATGACTCTGTGCTTCCCACATGTTGCCACAACTGGGGGTGCATCCTAATTTCTGAATGGTAGGCCATGAGCAGAAACTGTGGTTACTAAAACAAAATCAGATGTTCCCAAGGTAAAGCCAATAGGAGCTGAGTGTCACACAATAGATATTTTTAAATATATTGAACATATGAATAGTATTTCTTGCAAATTGCACTAAAATGTTTGAATATTTAGGTTTTTGAGAGATACTGCCTTGAGAGAACAGACTGTCTGCCTATTTCTTTTATAGGTAAAGACCAAATTAAGTAGTTCTCAGGTGTGAATTAACACTGGATGATTTCATAGAAAAGTACGTTTATAAAATTTTTCATTAAACCTGTATGAATTTGGAAGTATATGGTAAGTGACATAGTGTGCTTAAAAGAGAACTGAAATAAGAATCAATGAGAGGTGTCCAATCCACGCTTTCCATATTACCTTTTGTGAGATGTACAACTAACTTTTAAAATAAGCTAGTCCTTAGTGGGGGGGTCATCACCAATTAGTTCATTTTTTCCATGTGTAAATTAAAAAAATAATGTTCATTATTGCAAAACCATACATGCATATATACACATACAAATATAAACATACACATACACAACTACCTCTATATACCTTTCTATAACATGTGGATAAAGTATTTTTATCCCTTTTAAGTTTGGACAACCGTTAAGTCCATTTCCCAGGGAACTATAGCATACCCAGTTTTTAGTGTATTGTATTTACAGTTCCTGCTGATTTTCCTGATTGAGTTGTTTGCTGTTATTTAGCATTTGCTGAGATGAATAGGCAGGGAGTCAGCTCAGAACATAACATTACATATGAGCCACTGTCTAATATAGAAAGTGCTAGTCTAAATACATCTATATATATATATACACACAATCTATACAAAGGTAAATAAGTTGGAATATAAAGGTATACAACCTAAAACAATGGTAAATAAATTGGGGAAAATGGAAACAAATGTAGAAGATATTGGTAAGATGGCAGTTCAGAATACTGATAGATGATTTCTACAGTATTTACACCAATAATGCACAATGTTGAAACATACTTTCTCCTATTTGTTTTGCCATTCCATGTTGCATTTATACAAAGACTGCAAGGGAAACTGTAAGTCTGTATATTCTTGGTGCATAGAATTCTCTTTAAAGTCTTAGTTTCTTTAGTGTGTCACATAGCTATTGAATTTGTTACATAGTAAATACAAATTGAATTAATACTGAATTAAAGTGAAATGAGTTGAATTTATTTTGAATTAATAAGGGAATTAAAAGGCAAAAATGGTAATGATTTGGAGACTTTCTAGCAGAGACGGTGGAAAACTGGGACTTCCATAAAACAGTGAAATAAAAGGATAAGGAAATATTTCACCAAATCCAGTCAAATAGCTCTGTAACTAAAAGTCAAATTATTAGCTTTAAACTGTATACAACAAGTGGGCCTAAGGCTATTTCATTTTGAAATGGCAGTTGGATATCTATTTATTTTTAAGATAAAAGAAACTTAAAAATATGTACACACAATTGTAGGAATTATTAGAGTATTGGTATGCATTAAAGTTGAAACTAACTGCCAAGATAAATTGTTGGACATTTGTAGAACCTAAAATCGTCGCTTGGATCCAGTGGGCAATAATACCTTATCCTCTTAAAACCTGTGTTCTTAAAGTTCATCTTTGAAGCCTGAAAATAAAATATATTACATAGAGTTTAAATCTTTAAGGTATCTCAGTAAAACCCTTTTTCCTATAAAATTCACTTGAATTTTAATTAATATTAGGATAGCTTGTCTCCCTTACCAGTATGCTCTGTTTAGAATCTTGGGAAGTAATACTGGATGTACTAATAAAGTAGGACCTTGGGCCATAAAAGGTTCTGCAAAAGGACAATTAATCCACTATATGCCATACACTGTACTCTGAAACTTATAGCGTTCTGCTAGACTGCATAACCTGAAGGAATCCCTGAAAGTCACTTTATCCTCTTTTAAGATTAAAGAAAAATATTGGTAGTGAATTCCGTACTTTTGTCCTTAGGCCTATTGCAAGCTATTAGCGGGGGCAATTTTCACAGTAGACTTCATTGTGGGAGGAGGAGGAAGATTTTGTTTTTCTGTAGTTAGTAGCATTAAAATTTTGTTAAATACATGGCTTTAACAACCTGCCAAACTGTTTAAACATATTGTGGTACCCACCTAGGTAGTGATTTTGCTTCTTTGCATTATTGAAAAAAAGGGGATGGGACGCCTGGGTGGCTCAGTCGGTTAAGAGTCTGCCTTCAGCTCAGGTCATGATCCCCGGGTCCTGGGATCGAGTCCCACATCGGGCTCCTTGCTGAGCAAGGAGCCTGCTTCTCCCTCTGCCTGCCTCTGTCTCTCTCTCTCTCATAAATAAATAAAATCTTAAAAAAAAAAAGAAAAGAAAAAAAAAAGAAAAAAAGGGGAAAATTTTCTCTAGCTTCCAAATAGAATTAGGGCCCTAATGCTGGCAGTAGCTTTGGAGACCATCTTGTGTATTGAGGTTTACTCTTTTTTTATACAATGAGAAAAATGAGTTGCAAAGGCTTAGAGAAGTTGGCAAGTATTTTACAGTAGAGCACAAACTAGAATCTGAATAACTGGACTCCCGTTCATCGGTTCTTACATCAGTCACTGCCACCACGTTGTGATCCATGGGATGTTTGGGAGAAGAGGGAATGATTATTTTCCATGTTCTTAGATCCAGTTTCTGTTTTGCTGGCATGCAGTGATAAGAGCCATTTACCTGAAAAATATTGTTTCCCTCATTGTTAGCAAATAAAATTTGAATTTTATGATGTCTATTCTGTGGATATATCCTTGGCATGCATACATTATTTAGATATTGAGTGAGTGCTAAAAAGATGAAAAACACAAGATTACTTCTCAGTGTTCCTATAAATATGATGAAACAGTAATGTAAATGATATAAAAATCATAAATATGTAACACACCTTAAGGTTTTGGTTGCTCAAAAATCTATCTTTGCAATTAGGTGTTATTTAGGTTAACCACGGTATTAACTTTTTTTTTTTTTTGACAACATATAAGCTGATCAATAGAAAGATATTGCAGATGGGTATTTTGGGCCACTAAGAAGTTATTCTGCATTTCAGTATATGATACCACAGTCCAATGAGTGTATAGGCCACTCAGAGATAATGTGGAGCTTATTGCTTATTAAAGCATATTGCCATTTACTTTGACCCTTGACAAATTCTGTTCTTCAAGGTTTTTCCTCTGCCTTCCTTTTCCCCTCTTGACAGGTAATGATTTCAAAAGATCTATTAGATATTATATGCATAATGAAAGTACAAAGCTTGCTGTCAGGTAAAATAGACTGCAGTTTTTATTTGAGGCCTCAAAGTTACACTGTGTCACAAGTATCTGGAAGGTCAGTGAGGACTGTGACATTTTCCTATCTCATTTCTTTGGCAGACATTGGCAAAATGACTTGGTTAATGCACAATAGTTTTCCTTTCTTCTCCTTTTATATTGAAGGACAGTTTATTCTTCCATAAGGAGAAGGTCAATGATTTTCTCTATCCTAGTTTCCTTCCTATTCATTGTTACGTACTTTGTAAGTTTGCAGTGATATAGTATAATAAAATTTGGCTCATTAATTTACTCTTATAAATAGACATTATATTGCCTAAATACAACGATTTGTTTAAAGGCAAATTCTCAAGGAATAGGAGCTTTAAAACATCAGCCATAATTCTACCACTATTTCCATTTGTGAATATTCTCTTCCACATGCATAGTCCTTTTTTACATAATCACTGTCATAGTATATATTACATGTTATAGATCTCTTTTTCACTTAAAATTTTGGTCTTAATAATTATGAATAGTAGCCATAGTTAGTCTTTTGATGGCTTTTGGTAATTTTACCATTTCAATGTACCAGATTCTATTTAATGTGTCCTCAAAGTTTGGACTTTTTTTTTTTTTTTTTAGTATTACTGATAATGATGCAACAAATGTTTTCATGCATACTATTTGAAACTCTGTTGAAGTATTTCCTTAGGGTAAAATCCTAGAATCAGAATGACTTAGAAGAGGCATGTACATTATAAGACATTTGCCGTAAATTCTCGTAATAATTTCCAAAGAGTCTGCACAAAATTATAATCCCACCAGCTCTGAATGAAGATGCCAGTTTCATGACAACTATGGCAAACATTCAGTATGTTTGGTTTGTTATAAAATTTTTGCTCACTATTCCAGGTGCTTTTTGCCAGTTCTTTGATAACTTGCAAGAAAGAATATTGGCATATGGGGTGCCTGGGTGGCTCAGATGGTTAAGCGTCTGCCTTCGGCTCAGGTCGTGATTCCGGGGTCCTGGGATCGAGCCCCGCGTTGGGCTCCTGGCTCTGCGGGGAGCCTGCTTCTCCTTCTCCCTCTGTCTCTCTCCCTGCTCATGCTCTCTCTCTCTCTGTATCTCTGCGTCTCAAATGAATAAATAAAATCTTAAAAAAAAAAAAAGAATATTGGCATAAGTTTTACTCTACGAGTCTTATTTCTTTTTGTATAAATTCCCCATAACCTTTCATATATTTATATTGGAACCTTCACTTTTTCTAATAAATGTTCAAACTATTACATATCTTAATTATTATCTTCCTATTTTTATTATTTATAAGACCAAAGTTTGAAAAGTTTTTATGTTTAATTTTGTCAATTTTTTATGATTTATTCTGTGATTTAAAAGCAAGGAAATTCATAATTGTTCCACATGGGTAACAAATATTCCTTATCCCTTATAAGTGTTTTTATATAGATCTACAAGTGTTCGATTTTATGTGAAGTTTATCATGGTGCATAGTGTTATGTATATAATCTGCTTTGCCTATGCTTACCACTCCTCAAGTTATTATTCAGTTTTTCTAATGTTGCTTTCCACTATTTAAGTAATGCTTTTAACTTATGGTTTTGGAATTCTCATTATATATAAATAAAAATTGGTCCTGGATTTTGATTTTTTTGGATATATCTCCATCAGGTAAAATTTCGAGAACCATGGCTAATAAGTTGGTTATTTTTATCATACATTTTCTTGAATTTTACTGTAAGATAAGTTTAGGGAAATGAATCATGGACATTTTAAGAAATGGTACATAGTTTAGAGTGAAAAGAATTTACTAGATACCTAATCTCATATATTGTGTTTTTATCTAAATCCTTATTTTATTTCTTTGTAATTATAGCTTTTACAGGTAAAAACTTGAATGAAATCTTCCTTTTTATTTTATTTTTTGGTAAAATTTTCTCCTTGCATGTCTATTAGTTTTGGCTTTATGCATTTTATGGGACTAATTGGAACATTCAGGCTTATTAGTACTATTTAAGCATCATATTTTTGTTAAAATATCTGATTTTCATAAATCAGAAGCTTTACTTAGTAGCGCAAAATTAGCACTCTATATATTTATGAAATTATGATTATGAATATTTGAAATATGAAAATATGAATATATATACTATGAATTAGCCTGCTCATCATTTCCCATTTTCCATCATTTTATATTTTTATGGTATTTTGAGGTTTTATTGTCATAAGTTATTGGGATTTTTTTAATACTCTGCAAGTTCTCATTTGTTGTCTTTGCTGATTTTATTCATTAGTAAGTTTAAATCATAATCATTGTATATACACCACTGTTGGACTGTCACCTTATTTGCTTTTAAATAAAATTAGTTGGAAACTATTTTTCAAATGCTTTTGAATAATGCACAGCATTATATTGTTTCCTTTCAAATATAAGATTTTGAATGCAAATATCAAATTAGCATTATTTGTGTTTAATTTGTTATTCAAAAATTTTTCATGCCATTATCCGCAATAATAACCTACTGAATCATAATCACATTACTCCATTATTAATTTTTTTAGTATTGAATTATTAAGGGCTTAAAACCTCTTACTCTATTTTGCATTTCTACTGTCTATCACAAAATTAAAAATTAGGATCATGATTTAGACTTTGGTTACAGCTCTGTTTGGACCCTGTATTCTCTAATGTATGTCTCAATTGCTAGGTTGCAAATCTGGGAATAGGAGATTGGGCCGTCTATTCTAATTATTTCAGTATCTCGAATTATTTCAATATCCCATTCTAAATTTCCATATGTAAGTAATATATATAACATACAATTAACATACAATTTATATATGAACATAAAATTTCAGTGAGTTCTGAAAAATGTTTATCTACAGGTAACTAGCACCCTAATAAGGACATAGAACATTTCCATTCACCCCAGAAAATTCCCTCACTTTCCATTTCATTTCCATCCCCAAAAGGCAATTTAATTTCCATTTCCAAGAAGTTGATTTCCTATCAACATGGTTATTTTTGCCTACTGTAGAGCTTCATATAATTAGATTTATACTGTGTGCACTCCTTTGTGTTGGCCTTCCTTTGCTCAACATACTGCTGTGAGATTTATCTATGTTGTGTGTAGCAATAGTTTGTTTATATTTGTTGCTATGTTGCATTTCATTGCTTATCCTATCTTCTGTTGAAGGATATTAGGGTTGTTACCAGTTTGGAGCTATTTTGAATAAAGTTACTATGAACATTTTTTTAAGATTTTATTTATTTATTTGATAGAAAGACACAGCGAGAGAGGGAACACAAGCAGGGGGCGTGGCAGAGGGAGAAGCAGGCTTCCCGCTGAGCAGGGAGCCCAATGCGGGGCTCGATCCCAAGACCCTGGGATCATGACCTGAGTCAAAGGCAGACGCTTAACGACTGGGCCACCCAGGTGCCCCACTATGAACATTTTTAAACACATTTTTTTGCTAGGCCTATATTTTCATTGTTGGGTAAAAACCTAGAAGTAAAATTGCTGGATCAGAGGGTAGGTGTATGTTTAACTTTTCTTAAGTAGTTGTACCACTTTACAGTCCTTACTGCAATGTATGGGAATTTCAAATCTCCATATTTTATCAACACTTGAAAGTGTGATATTCTTGATATTTGTTATAGATGCTAGTGAGTTTTATTCCTTTCTTGATCAAGTTCAATACATTTTACCAAAGAAAATAGGTAAGAGAGATATTTGATATTTTTACTTACTAACCTATCTAATTTTTCCTTTCCTTTTTGTAACATTTAAAAAGTAGTAAAATACTTACAGAAAAATGCAAATGCATAATTGTTTAAAACAATTATCATAGAGACCCATGTAAACAATACTCTAAAAACCCCCTCTTGCTACACCTCATTCATTATGTTCTTTCTTCTTTCCTAAAAATAACTACTATCTCAACTTAGACTTCTATTATTTAGTTTTGATTGACTTATAATTTGAATGTTATTAAAAAAAATCTTTTGTGTTTGAATTATTTCATCCAATAAAAGATGTGAGAGGATTATCCATGTTATTGTGTGTGGTTATAATTCAGTAATTTTAATTTATTTAGTTATGTCCTCCTTTATTCTGCTAATGAACATTTGGGTTGCTGTTATTAAAAATAAAACTTCCAAGGGCACCGGAGTTGCTCACTCGATTAAGCTGTCAACTCTTGATTTCAGCTCAGGTCATGATCTCAAGGTCCTGGGATTGAGCCCCACATCAGGCTCTATGCCCAGCGGGGAGTTTGCTTGAGGATTCTCTCTCTCTCTCTCCCCCTTCCCCAGCTTGTGCTTGCTCATTCTTGCTGTCTCAAATAAATAAATTAAAAAAAAAAAAAGAATAAAACTTCCATGAATGGTCTTAGAGATGTCACTTGATGCATTTCTGTAGCATATATACCTAGGAAGAGAATTGCTGGGTCAGAAAGTCAGCATATATTACCCGTGGTAGATAATAACAGAGTTTTACAAATGGTTTAACTACCTGTATTCCATTAGCGGTGTTCACAAATTCCAGTTTCTCCACACCCTTTTCAACAAGTTATATTTTTAGTCATTTTCATTTTAGCCATATCAGTGAGAGAATTCACATGTCCTGATTACTGAAGAGTTTAGTTCCTTTTTCAAAGTTTTATGAGACATATGGTTGTCTTTTTTGTTTATTATACATTTTTCTATTCAGTTTTCAGTATTTTTCTTATCAATTCATGAGTTCTTTTATATTATACTGAATAGTAGCACTTTGTTATATGTAGTGCAAATCTTTTCTTCCCCTGAATGGCTTATTTTATCAGTTTATCAGTTGATTTGATCAGTTTATCAGTTCTTTCTCTTACAGTCATTGCATTTGTATCCAATTTAAGAAATCCTTTCCTTACCTAAAGTCATAGAAATAGTCTCTGTATGGCCTTCTAAAAGCTTTATTGAAATGGTCTTCATAATTAGATGTAGAGTTCAACAGGGATTGATGGATGTGTGAAATCTGAAGCTGGAAATTGTTATCCTTTCTCTACATTGATATTTTATTTATCAAATGCCCACATTTTATTTAAATGATTGTCTTTTATCCATTAATTATAAAGTGTGTCTCCATATGTAGGTTTGTCTATATTTGGCCCTCTATTTTGTTACTTTGGTTTTGTAGTTCAATTTTGGGCCAATGCCACGATATCTTAATTACTGTAGCTTTATATTAACTTTGATATTCTGTAGAGAAAACCTCTGATTTTGTTCTTGTGTGTATTAACATTTCCTGGCTTGTTTCACTGCCATATATATTCTAGAATCACATAAATTTCTGCATTCCTACCTCAAAAAACAAAACAAAAAACTTGGTAATTTAAAATTTTTTTTATTATATTACAATTGAAACTATATCACAATTTGGGAAAATTTATGTTTACAATATTAATCTTATTACATAGTATTTTAAAATTTTATTTTCTTGTGTTTTATATTTAGAAATGAAATTGATTTTCATGTAGTATCTAACGACTTAAATTACTGATGGATTCTAAAATTTATCAAGTGTTTATAGACAGTCCTGTGATCTGGATATAATGAGAATTTTATTTTTTTCAATCCTCAGCTATTTTATTTTTTAATCTTGTTTATTATATTATCTAGAAACTCCCATATATCACTCAACTGAAGTGATGTTATTAGGCATCATCATCTTGAAACCGATACTGGAGGGGAAAATGTTCAATATTTCACCATTAATTGGGATATGTTCTCTCTACTGTGCAAAAGTAAGGATTCTGTAGTATTGGTATTATTTATTCCTTAAGTAATATTTGTAAGATTAAACCATTGAAACTGAAGTTTTCCCTGACAGAGGGGTTTTGATTATAAAGAGTTTATTTATTTATTCATGAGAGACAGAGAGAGAGAGAGAAGCAGGCTCCCAAGGAGCAGGGAGCCCGATGCGGGACTCTCCCAGGACCCTGGGATCATGACCTGAGCCGAAGGCAGACGCTTAACCATCTGAGCCACCCAGGCGCCCAGGGGTTTTGATTATAGATTCAAATTATTTAATAAATATAAATTCTTAGTTTCATTTATTCTTGTATCAGTTTTAGTGTGTTATCTTAGGAGTTTGTACATTTTATCTACATTTTTAAATATAATGGCATAAAATCACTTACAGTGTAATCATATTTTCAATGTCCATTGAATCTATAATTATGTCTTTTTTTATATTCATGAAAATATTTTTTGGATCGCCCCCTTTGTCTCCCATTTTCTTGATCAAGCTTGTCAGACTTTACCTGTTTTCTTAATTTTTAAAAAAACTTTGATTTTGTTGAGCCTTATTTTATTTTATTTTATTTTATTTTATTTATTTTATTTTGAATGAGAGAGAGCATGCATGAGTAGGGTGGGGAGGGGCAAAGGGAGGAGAGAGAGAGAATCTTAAGCAGGCTCCATCCCCAGTGTGGAGCCTGATGTGGGGCTCCAACCATGACCCTGAGATCAAGACCTGAGCCTAAATCAAGAGTCAGATGCTTAACTGACTGAGCCATCCAAATGCCCCAATTAAACCTATTTCTTAAATATTTATTTTATTAAATTTTTAACTTATTTTTTATGTACTTTGTTATACTTTATTTAGGTTAAATTTGCTGTGTTTCTTTTAATTTCTTTTTTTTTTTACTTTGCAAGAAAAAAATTTTAATATTTAAAATTAGAATTGTAAAAACATTTCAATTGAAATAACAATGTGGTAACATTAAAATTTATTAAACATATCCCATAATCCCATTTCCCGAATACAATGGCCATTGTCATTTAAATGCATAGTTTTTCTGAAGTTGTGATGATATCATAGATTTATTTATTTTTTTGAGAGAGAGCGAGCACATGAGTGGGGTGGGGAGGGGGAGCAGGAGAGGGAGAGACAGAATCTCAAACAGATTCCTTGCTGAGTGTGGAATCCCCACTGGATTCTATTTGCTAATATTTTGTTGAGGATTTTTGTATTGACATTCATGATAGCCATTGGTCTATAGTTTTGTTTTTAGTGTCTTTATCTGATTACCTGAAGTGTACCTTCCTCTTTTATTTTCTGGAAGAGATTGTGCAAAATTGTATAAAATCAATAAGAATTTTTTTAAATGTTTGGTAGAATATTCCAGTGAAACTATCTGGGCCAGGATTTTTTTTTTTTTGAAAGCTTTTTTATTTTTCCTTTTTATTATTATTATGTTATGGTAAACACCATACATTACATCAATAGTTTTTGATGTAGTGTTCCATGATTCATTGTTTGCGTATAACACCCAGTGCTCCATGCAGAACATGCCCTCTTTAATACCCATTACCAGGCTAACCCATCCCCCCATCCCCCTCCCCTCTAGAACCCTCAGTTTGTTTTTCAGAGTCCATCGTCCCTCATGGTTCGTCTCCCCCTCCAATTTTGCCCCCTTCATTCTTCCCCTCCTTCTATCTTCTTCTTTTTTTTCCCAACATATAATGTATTATTTGTTTCAGAGGTACAGGTCTGTGATTCAACAGTCTTACACAATTCACAGTGCTTACCATAGTACATACCCTCCCCAATGTCTATCACTCAGCCACTCCATCCCTCCCACCCCCCACCACTCCAGCAACCCTCAGTTTGTTTCCTGAGATTAAGAATTCTTCATATCAGTGAGGTCATATGATACATGTCTTTCTCTGTTTGATTTATTTCACTCAGCATAATACCCTCCAGTTCCATCCACCTCGTTGCAAATGGCAAGATCTCATTCCTTTTGATGGCTGCATAATATTCCATTGTATATATATACCACCTCTTCTTTATCCATTCATCTGTTGATGGACATCTTGGCTCTTTCCACAGTTTGGCTATTGTGGACATTGCTGCTATAAACATTGGGGTGCACGTACCCCTTCGGATCACTACATTTGTATCTTTGGGGTAAATACCCAGTAGTGCAATTGCTGGATCATATGGTAGCTCTATTTTCAACTTTTTGAGGAACCTCCATACTGTTTTCCAGAGTGGCTGCACCAGCTTGCATTCCCACCAACAGTGTAGGAGGGTTCCCCTTTATCCACATCCCCGCCAACATCTGTCATTTCCTGACTTGTTAATTTTAGCCATTCTGACTGGTGTGAGGTGGTATCTCATTGAAGTTTTGATTTGGATTTCCCTGATGCTGAGTGATGTTGAACACTTTTTCATGTGTCTGTTGGCCATTTGGATGTCTTCTTTGGAAAAATGTCTGTTCATGTCTTCTGCCCATTTCTTCATTGGATCATTTGTTCTTTGGGTGTTGAGTTTGATCAGTTCTTCATAGATTTTGGATACAAGCCCTTTATCTGATATGTCATTTGCAAATATCTTCTCCCATTCTGTCGGTTGTCTTCTGGTTTTGTTGACTGTTTCTTTTGCTGTGCAAAAGCTTTTTATCTTGATGAAGTCCCAATAGTTCATTTTTGCCCTTGCTTCCCTTGCCTTTGGCAATGTTTCTAGGAAGAAGTTGCTGTGACTGAGGTCGAAGAGGTTGCTGCCTGTGTTCTCCTTTAGGATTTTGATGGACTCCTGTCTCACATTGAAGTCTTTCAACTATTTGGAGTCTATTTTTGTGTGTGATGTAAGGAAATGGTCCATTTTCATTCTTCTGCATGTGGCTGTCCAATTTTCCCAACACCATTTGTTGAAGAGACTGTCTTTGTTCCATTGGACATTCTTTCCTGCTTTGTCGAAGATGAGTTGACCATAGAGTTGAGGGTCCATTTCTGGGCTCTCTACTCTGTTCCGTTGACCTATGTGTCTGTTTTTGTGCCAGTACCATACTGTCTTGATGATGACAGCTTTGTAATAGAGCTGGAAGTCCGGAATTGTGATGCCGCCAGCTTTGCTTTTCTTTTTCAACATTCCTCTGGCTATGCGGGGTCTTTCCTGGTTCCATACAAATTTTAGGATTATTTGTTCCATTTCTTTGAAAAAAGTGGATGGTATTTTGATGGGGATTGCATTGAATGTGTAGATTGCTCTAGGTAGCATTGACATCTTCACAATATTTGTTCTTCCAATCCATGAGCATGGAATGTTTTTCCATTTCTTTGTGTCTTCCTCAATTTTTTTCATGAGTATTTTATAGTTTTCTGAGTACAGATCCTTTGCCTCTTTGGTTAGATTTATTCCTAGGTATCTTATGGTTTTGGGTGCAATTGTAAATGGGATCGACTCCTTAATTTCTCTTTCTTCTGTCTTGTTGTTGGTGTACAGGAATGCCACTGACTTCTGTGCATGTGTATGCTGAATTTGTTTAATACCTTGTTTTATATATTTTGATTAGGCCATTCTGTTAATCTTATTATTTAAATAGATTTATCCTTCCTGATTTTTTTCTCTTTGTTCTATTGGTTACTGAGAAAATTTGTCAAAATATTTTTATGATTTGTCTGGTTTTTTTTAAGATTGTATTTATTTATTTGACAGAGAGAGAAATAGTGAGAGAGGGAACACAAGCAGGTTTTTACTTTTAGTTCTCTCAGCTTTTGCTATATTCAAGGCCATCTAGGTTTTCTTCTATTTTACATTCTAGGAGTTCTAGAGTTTTACATTTTATATTTAGGTCTTTGATTCGTTTGCATTAATTTTTGTGAAGAATATAAGGTCTGTCTAGGCTTTTCTTTGCTCCTTCCTTCCTTCCTCTTTCTCCCTTTCTCCCTTTCTTCCTTCCTTCCTCCTTTCCTTTCTTTTCCTTTCCTTTTCTTGTCTTTTCTTCTTTCTTTCTTTCTTTCTTTCTTTCTTTCTTTCTTTCTTTCTTTCTTTCTTTCTTTCTTTCTTTCTCTCTCTTTCTTTCTCTCTTTCTCACAAGTGGGTGTCCACTTGTTCCAGCACCATTTGTTGAAAATGCAGTCTTTGCTCCACTGTCTTGTCTTTGTCCCTTTGTCAAAGATGGGTAGGCTATTTATGTGGGTCTATTTATGGGATACCTATTCTATTCCATTGATCTAGTTATTCAACAATATTACACTGTCTTGATTACTGTAGTTTTATAGTGAGTCTTGAAGTTGGGTAGCATCTGTCCTCCAACTTTGTTTTTTTCTTCCAATATTGTGTTGGCCCAGTTTTTAAAATGTATGTAATAAAAATGCTTATCAAGTGTTCAAGCTGTTCATTTTCTAGAAACTCTAATATCTGTTTTATCTTATTTAGATATTATAAGAATTTTATGAAGTAGATGTTAAAGTCTCTCAATTAAAGACTATAGAATTAATATTCATAATTCATAGGGATCAAGAAATCAGGAGTTATAGTAAGCAGGAGGGCTGAACTTTCTAATCTAAGTAATCTGATCCAGATCCCATATGTCTAGATTCCTCTCTTCTTTTTTTCTGCCTTTCTTTCTTTATTTCTTTCCCTCCCTTCCTCTTTCTTTCCTTCTTCTTTCCCTCCCTCCTTTTCTTTCTCATTCAATTAGCTGTAGGCAAGACTTTAGTATAGGCCCTAGAGGTCACCTGTGAAAAAACCAAAAAAATTCCATTCAGCCTTTTTACAGCTTATGGTCAAGTGTGTATGGTAGTGGTAGAGAGATGGCAGTGGTGATGGTAGGGACAGGGGGTAATTTAAAAAGGAATAAATCAGAAAACTGTATAATATATTAGATGGTGATAAGTCCCCTGGAGAAAAATAAATCAAGTAAAGACCAAAATAAATAACTATATGACATACTGGATACTATCTGACATACTGGGATTACAATTACAGTTTTAAATATGGTCATCAGAGACTGTGTCATTTGAGCAAAGACCTAAGGAGGAAAGGAGCTGAGGAGTCATAGTCATACTGGAGGGAAAAATATTCTAGGCAGAGTAAGAGTCAGTGAAAATGTCCTAAGATAGTAGTACATTTAGATTGTTTGGGAAATAGGGGAAAATCATAGTGTAGCTGGAACAAAATGAATGAAGATGAGAATAGCAGGAATAAAATCACAATAATTCTAGGGTGATGAACATTGTACAATATTTTTCAGGCTTAGATCCACAAGATGGTTCTTAATGGATCATTTTCATATACTGAGAATTATTCAAACTTCTTATGAGCCTTAGTCCCATTTTCAGTAATATTCCTAGTTTCTGTTTATTCTCCTAGAGTTTTTTAAAACACATTCTACTAATCTTATATAACTTTGATAAATTTCACACTCCTAGGCTCAGTTTTACTCTATTTGGTTATACTATAGTCTCTAATTATAGTTTAACTCTGATTATATTTAACACATTAATATGTTAATATAAGTTTGTCAATTTATTGGATGATTGGAATAAAAAATATTGACCAATGTTAGATATTGACATTTAAGCCTAATACTTGCATTTCTAATATGGGACATTGGATCAAGGGAAGGAATACTTTTAGGTTTACCTGTGTAAAACATTACAGACCAGTCTAGGAACAAAATTGTCAGGGATTAATATGCATATGTATATTCCCAAGTAGATAGCTGCTAATTGAACATCTCTATCATAAATAGTGAACAAAAATCCATGAAGACAGCCTTCAGCTTCTTTTTTTTTTTTTAAGATTTTTTATTTATTTATTTGAGACAGAGAATGAGAGACAGAGAGCATGAGAGGACAGCCTTCAGCTTCTAATTAGAATGTGGAAAGTTACAAGAGATGACACTCTTGCCTGAACAAAACCATCTGGATAACTACAGAAATTATAGTTGTTGTTGTTATTTTGCTTTAACCCATCTGAGGGGTAAAGATGAAAAGAAATGGTAATGAACTAAATTCTATGTAAGGAGCCCTTTATGGGAGCACAGGGATGCATGATTACTTCTCATACCTGGTGGAGTCCTAGAAAAAGTGGAAATTTACCCTATCCTAGGATAATGAGAAACTAGCTGAACCTTTAGAAACTTTTAAGTTGAAGAGCCCAGTTGCAGCATGAGTCTGCATCTACTCGTTTATTCTTTCCCATGAATTGTCATATAGCATAATGCAGTATTATGCTGAAGAATGGGAGGGGAAAGGGAAATTTGAGTGATATTTCTCCTGGGTATGTGGGCCCTTCTGCAAAAGCAATGCAGGACCCTCCAAATGCTGAGACAGGGCAGCAGAGATGAATGAAGTTCTCTAGGGCAGCTCTCTTCCAAAAGCTTGGAAAGCTGGAGAAAGCCTGGAGAGTAAAAAATCCTCATGGCCCTCCAAAAAAAGGTGACTGCTAGACATTAGAGCAATTTTAAAACCTGGTCAGTAAGCTATAAAACAAAAGAGATTGCTTGAATATCTCATCATTGATTAGATTTCAATTTCTCCTGAAGGCAAAGGAAAAGTCTCCTGTTTCGCTCAAATCATCTTAAGCCAGTGGTGATCTGAATTGAATAAAGTTGCAACAAAGCCCAGACCCAGATGAACTCAGGTGGTATGGACTCAGCCTCCTAAATCTACTGGTCTTTTTCTGGAGGTAAACATTATGTACTTGAGTCTTTACTGCTCTTACTGTGTGATAAATGTTGAAAAAATATAAGCTAATGAGGCTTATAACTTTGGGATTTTGTGAGGGTAAATCTATCAGTTTGAGGGTCTTTGAATATTAGAGTATTCCATTTGTCGTCACTTAAGTACAGGGTGAAAGAGGGATATAAGGCTGAATAGACTCAAGGAGGAATGGCTTTGTCTGAGGGAAAAATGCTGAGGTTTAATTGTGTTGATTGGCATCTGTTCTAGAATTTTTGAAGATAAAAAATGTAACTGTTCCAGTTCAGTTAGCTACTGCTGCTTAGCAAACAACACCCAAACTGAATAGCTTAAAGAAAAACCCACAAAAAACCAAACAACTCATTGTTTAGCTTGCAAATCTATGCATTGGCTTAGTTCAATGGTTCTTCTGGACTCTCTGGGACTTCTCATCTATCTGGGTTCAGTTGCAGGTTTAGCAAAGAGGCTTCTGTTGTTGAGAGTTGACTGAATTTTGCGTGGAATGACAGGCTGGGGACTGGAGAATGGTTTACAAGTCTCTCTTCTCATCCATCAGGCTTGCATATACGTATTTTATGGTGACTGGGCAGGTCTCTGAGAGAGCTAAAACCTGCAAGGCTGCCTGAGGCTGGAAAATGTCAGTTTCACTATTTTCTGTTGGATAAAACAAATCACAAGGCAAGGCTGGATTAAATGGTTAGGGAAATGGATCCTACCTCTTGATGGGAGTGACTGCAAAATAACATTGTGGTGAGCTGGGGAGGTGATTGGGTGTCAGGAGAACCATTATGTGTTGATAATCCAGGCAAAAGAAAAAGAGTTCCTGAACTAAGGAAGTGACACTGTTAAGTGAAAAAGAGGAGAACATACTCTATATATGTGGAATTTGTATAGAGTACATGTTCCTGCAGCATGTTTTCTCTTTAATCTCTTCCATGTCTATTCTTTTTTAAGTTGTGAATATCATACAGTGCATGACTGATATTAAAATATATGTTACAAGTACATGTATTTTCTGGCTAAGTACCACTGGGCATTCTATAGTGAGAATTTGGAGTTAGATATCAGTAATGCACAACTTTATGAATTTTTCTCAGAACCCAGTGCTGTTATTGAACAACAATAAACAAAGCCACTTCTCCCAGAAGCTGAATGCTCTGTGTTACAGTGTAAGCTATGCCATCCTGTTTTATTTTATTTTATTTTTTAAAGATTTTATTTATTTGACAGAGAGAGACAGCGAGAGCAGGAACACAAGCAGGGGGAGTGGGAGAGGGAGAAGCAGGCTTCCTGCCGAGCAGGGAGCCCGATGTGGGACTCGACCCCAGGACCCTGGGATCATGACCTGAGCTGAAGGCAGACGCTTAACGACTGAGCCACCCAGGCGCCCATCCTGTTTTATTTTGATAATACATAGTTCAGAAAATTACAGTGTATTGTCTGAAAAGCTCCAGTACTGTAGGACATTATTTGGTTACATTTGGAGCCAAAATTTTCTTTATGTATGTATTATAGATGATAAATAGATTGACATTTTAAGTGTTTTATTGCTTATTTTTCTGCCTGAACTTCTATATTTTTACAGTCACCATTGGGCAAAATGTAAACTAATTAGAAATTTGACTTTATATATGAAAGTCAAGAAGTAACACAGAAACTCTGGAATCTGACATTATTGATGATATGGCAATAAAGAAAAGCACATGTTAAAAAAAAAAAAATACCAGTGCTAACACTGCCCAAATATGAAGTGCGAAAAGTGCCACCAGAATGTCTCTCAGAAATCATGTGATGAATGAAATTCTTTGTCATCAATATATGAATAAGGAAATACTTGTTCTGAAGCAAAATCTTGTACTTCTTCCTCTCTTAACAGGCAACCTTAAGAAATATTGAATCTTTAAAATATTCAATTTTGAATGTTGAATCTTGAACTAAGCATGTAATTTCACACACTTTTAAATTGAGACTCTGTCATTTTAACATGACTATGATATTTAATGACCTATGTCCTTTCTATTGCTCCTTTTTAAAAAATCCATTATAATTAACATACAGTGTTTGTTTATTCTAGTGAAGAGTCTATTTTATGGTTTGCCTCTCTTTTCCCCTGCCCTATGTTTATCTGTTTCGTTTCTTAAACTCCACATATGAGTGAAATCATGGTATTTGTCTTTCTCTGACTGACTTATTTTGCTTAGCATAATAATTCTAGCTCCTTCCATGTCATTGCAAATGGCAAGATTTCATTCATTTTTGTGGCTGAGTAATATTCCATTGTGTGTGTGTGTATGTGTGTATGTATGTATATATATCACAACTTCTTATCTATTCATCAGTGGATGGACATTTAGGCTCTTTCCATATTTTGGCTATTGTCAATAATGCTACAATAAACATCAGGGTGCATTTATCCCTTTGAATTGGTATTTTTGTATTCTTCAGGTAAATGTCTAGTAGTGCAATTGCTGAGTTATAGGGTAGTTCTATTTTTAACTTTTTGAGGAACCTCCATACTGTTTTCCAGAGTAGCTGCACCAGTTTGCATTCCCACCTACAGTATAAGATGGTTCCCCTTTCTCCGCATCATTGCTAAAATCTGTTGTTTCTTGTGTTGTTAGTTTTTAGCCATTCTGACAGGTATGAGGTGATATCTCATTGTAATTTTGATTTGCATTTCCCTGGTGATGAGTGATGTAAAGCATCTTTTCATGTGTCTGTTACTATCTGTATGTCTTCTTTGGAAAAATATCTATTTGAGTATTATGAAAATTTCCATTTCTTTGTGTCATCTTCAATTTCTTTCATCAATGTTTTAAAGTTTTTAGAGTTCACTTCTCCTTGGTTCAGTTCATTCCTATGTATTTTATTATTTTTGGTGCAATTTTAAATGAGATTGTTTTCTCAGTTTCTCTTTCTGCTACTTCATTATTAGTGTATAGAAATGTAATGGATTTTCATATAATGATTTTATATCTATTGACCTTACTAAATTCATTTATCAGTCCTGGTAGTTTTTGGGTGGAGTCTTTTGAGTTTTCTATATATACTATCATATCATCTGTAAAGAGTGAAAGTTTCATTCTTCCTTACCAATTTGGGTGCCTTTTATTTCTTTTTCTTGTCTGATCACTGTGGCTAGGACTTCTAGTACTATGTTGAATGGAAGTGGTGAGAATGGATGTTCATGTCTTGTTCCTGACCTTAAGGGAAAAGTTCTCAGTTTTTTATCACTGAGTATGATGTTTGTTTTGGGTTTTTTTTATAACACTCTTAGTATGTTGAGGTATGCTCCCTCTAGGCCTATTTTGTTGAGGGTTTTTATCACAAATTGATGTTGTACTTTGTCAAGTACTTTGTCATGCTTTTTCTGCATATATTGAAATGATCATATGGTTTTTATCCTTTCTTTTATTGATGTGATATTATCAGATTGATTGATTTGCAAGTATTGAACCACCCATGCTTCCCAGTAATAAATCTCACTTGAGTGTGGTGAATGATATTTTTAATGCATTGCTGAGTTCAGCTTGCTAATATTTTGTTGAGGCTTTTTGCATCTATATTTATGAGAGATACAGGCCTGTAATTCTCTCTTGCTCTTTTTTTTTTTTTTTTTTTTTGAGTGTCTTATTTGGTTTTGGTATCAGGGTAATACTGGCCTCATGGAATGAATTTAGAAGCTTTCCTTCCTCTTCTATCTGGAATAGTTTGAAAAAAATAAGTATTAACTCTTCTTTAAGTGTTTGGTAAAATTCATTGGTAAAGCCATCTGGTCCTGGACTTCGTTTGTTGGGAGTTTTTTTTAATTACTGATTCAATTTAATTACTGGTAATCAGTCTGTTCAATTTTTCTATTTCTTCCTGCTTCCGTTTTGGTAAGATATGTTTCTATGAATTTATACATTTCTTCTAGGTTGTCCAGTTTGTTGGCATGTAATTTTTTATAATAATCTTTTATAATCCTTTATATTTCTGTGGTATTGGTTATTCCCTTTCATTTCTGTTTTTGTTTGAGTCTTCCCTCTTTTTTTCTGTTTTGTGTTTGTTGTTGTTGGTTGCTTTTGTTTGGCTAAAAGTTTATCAATTTTGTTGATCTTTTCAAGAACCAGCTCCTGATTTTATTGATTGGTTTAATTAATTATTATTTTATTTTCTGTTTTGTTTATTTCTGCTCTAATCTTTATTATCTCCTTCATTCCACTGATTTTGGGTTCTGTTTGTTCTCCTTTGTTGTAGCTCCTTTAGGTATAAGGTTAGGTTGACGTTTTGTTTGTTTGTTTGTTTATTTCTTGAGGTAGGCCTGTATTGCTATAAACTTCCCTCTTAGAACAGCTTTGGCTGCATCTCCAACACTTTGGAGTGCTGTGTTTTCATTTTCATTTATCTCCATATATTTTTTGATTTCCTCTTTGATTTCTTGGTTGACCCCTTCATTGTTTAGTAGAATTTATTTAACCTCCATGTATTTGTATTCTTTACAGATTTTTCTTGTGGTTGATTTTTAGTTTCATAGCATTGGGGTCAGAAAAGATGCATTGTATGAATGACTTAAATCTTTTTCATTAATGTTCCATATGCAATTGAAAAGATATATGTGTTCTGCTGTTGTAGGATTTTATGTTCTGAATATATCTCTTAGATCCATCTAGTCCAATGTGTCATTCAAAGCCACTGTTTCCTTGTTGATTTTCTATTTGGATGATTTATCCTTTGATGGAGATGGAGTGTGAAAGTCCCCTACTATTATTGCATCACTACCAATAACTTCCTTCATGTTTGTTATTAGGGTGCTTTTGTATTTGGGTGCTCCCATATTGGGTGCATAAATATTTACAATTTTTATATCTTCTTGTTGGATTGTTCCCTTCACAATTAAGTAGAATCCTTATTTGTCTCTTGTTACAGTCTTTGTTTTAAAGTCTATTTTGTCTGATATAAGTATTGCTACCTTGGCTTTCTTTTTATTTCTATTTGCATGATAAATGCTTTTCCATCCCTTTACTTTCAATCTGCATGTGTCTTTAGGTCTGAAATAAGTCTCTTGTAGGCAGCATATAGATGGGTCTTGTTTTTTTATCCATTCTGTCATCCTATGTCTTTTGATTGGAGTGTTTAGTTCATTTACTTTTAAATCAGTTATTGATAGGGATGTACTTACTGCTATTTTGTTACTTGTTTTATGGAGTGGGGTCTGCTCCTTTCTTCTACCCACATCCATGGTGTCCCTCCCTCCCATGGATAGTCTCATGGGTCTGTTTAGTTTCTGACTGCGTCTGCCCTTCCTACTCTCCTTGATGTGGCCTCTTCTCTACATTTAGCTGTGGATAGTCTATTCTGCCAGCCTTGTGTCATTTTCTGAGTTATTTACACTGATAGGGGTGTTATCTGGTTGTATTCATGTGACAAGGTGAGTCCAGGATTCTCTTACTCCACCATCTTCCCTCTCTGTTGCTCCTTTAAAAAAATACTTATACTAAAATTAGTTCACTTAAATGAATAAAATACCTTAAAAAATAATACAGCCTCCACTTTTATTTATTTTTTATTTTTTTTTAAAGATTTTATTTATTTATTTGACAGAGAGAGACACAGCGAGAGAGGGAACACAAGCAGGGGGAGTGGGAGAGGGAGAAGCAGACTCCCCGTGGAGCAGGGAGCCCAATGCAGGGCTCGATCCCAGGACCCTGGGACCATGACCTGAGCCGAAGGCAGACGCTTAATGACTGAGCCACCCAGGCACCCCCAGCCTCCACTTTTAAATGGGAGATTGACATTACTATGAACTGAATATTGATGTCCCCCTAAAAGTCATGTATTGAAGTCCTGATCCCCAAGGTGATAGTATTCTGAAGTGAGGCCTGGGAGGTAATTAGGTCATAAGAGGAATCCTTATGAGTGGGATTAATGCCCTTGTAAAAACAGACCTGAGAGAGATATTTCTCTCTGCCATGTGAGGATGCAGGAAGAAGGTGACTATCTGCAAACCAGTAAGGTGTCCCTCACCACTGAATATGCTGTCACAAGGCATTTTCCAGAACTGTAAAAAACAAATATTCATTGTTTAAGCCATTCACCCAGTCTGTGGTATTTTGTTACAGCAGCCCATACTGACTAAGACAGACCTGTAATTAAAAGTGCATCTCAAAGGATTTGCCTCTCATTTCTTCCTTGGAATGAATAGGTGATTGGAAAGGGTTAGTAGCAAGTAGAAATATTTTTCTACTTTGTTTTCATTTTTCAAAATTCTAACAAGCTTGTGCTGAGATCGATAAGAACTGCCCACTGCTAAGGTCAGTGTGCCCTAATTAGTTTTGCTATATTGCCACTGTAATTTTTCTTGACATGACATTGAGGGGAGGCTCAGAAGGCCATCAGCATCTAAAAACCATGATGAGTTTTAGTTACACCTAGTGACAGAATAATTAGCAAAAGGATGAATCACTTGAAATGAAAGGAAAGAAAAACTGTGATGCCTCGTCCCCTTATAAAAATACCAGTGACTATCCCCTTCCTACTAAAAATTTCTAACTCATTAAAACCTTTCAATAATAATAAAAATCTGTGTCCCTTACTGGTTGTATAGACCCTGGGTTGACTACAAGTTTGGGTAATGTTGTGATCTGGTAATTTATCAAGTTCTGTGGTATTAAACTCCTTTCTGATTCTGTATCATCAAGATCCTTTTTATTTGAGGAATTGGAGAAAGCTTTTTTCACGATAAAGTGAAATTTAGCATCTCTTTACTGACCATATTTTTGTCCAAGGGTCTGTTTAGAGAAATATTCTGGGATATTGAATTTTCATCAAGCTTATATTGAAAGATTTTAGTAAAATTGTTTCCTCAAAGCTGCAGTGAAGACCAACTATTTTAATTTCTTGATAATCTATTTTCCCTTGAAGATATTAGAATTTACCTAAATTTCAAAATTTGTTCTGATTAATTCACTTCATTAAGTTGATTTATTGAAGTTTGTGATTCATAATATTTTAATTTCTTAAGTGTCTACTTTTAAGGATATGAGAACAGGATTTATTTAAATTCTGAAAAGTTTCCTAATTTTTTTCACAAACTCTTCTATTATGGAATTTAAAAAATTGAGTTGATTTTTCTGTTGAAGTTTAAATGACTTCTCTTGATTCATTTCTCAGAAAATCAAAAAGTCTTTTCATCATTCTTTGTGATAATTTTACACTTGACAGAAGTCTCATCTCTTGCTTTTTTTTTTCCCCTCATAGGAATAACAAAATATTTATACTCATAGATTTTCCTCAAGGTGTCCATGTTTTCATTTGTGCAAATCTTGCCCCTAGAACTGTAAAGCTGAAATGTTCCCTTTGAATATGTAAAATACCTGCTGACTCATAATGATGGGAAATAAAATAATCAGTATTTAATAGGTCCATTTATATTACCACATGGAAATGTAATAACACTTTGCCTGGCTTCATTAAACATGGTCACTTTGTGATACTCTAACTGTAAAAAAACCTGACTTCCTCCATGTGCTGAAAATACATAGACGGTCAGAGCCACTGATTGATTGCCATACTCCTATAATTAATAATTTCAATTAACCAGTGGCCAAACATCTATTTCCTTTTTAAAATACTCTAGAATGCTTCCATTTTAGTCTGTAACGCCAATTGGGAAAAATTGAAGCACCATCTCTAGATAGTTTCTCAAATTATCTATGCAACTGTGTGTGATTACTTTATCTTCCCTCAGACCATTGTTCCTGTGGGGAGGAAACCATTTTTTACAGAGCAAAAATAGTACAAATTAGCTTATTCTTTTTTGTCACTAATACTTACTGAGGTACAATTTATATATTATAAAATAATTATTCAAATTTTTAATCACCCCAAAAAAGTTTCCCTCACAGTCTTGTGAATCCTCCCAACCCAGACCAGTCTGCTAACACTGCAGATACTCCTTCTGTCACTTAGGTTAGTATCACCTGTTCTTGAATTTTGTATGAAGAAATATATTCAAGATATACTGTTCTGTGTCTGGCATATTTCACTAAGAGTAATTATTTTGAGATTTATTTGTATTGTTATATGATTTTGTAGCTTACTTTTTTTATATTCCTGCATAGTGTTCCATTGTCTGCATTAACACAATTTCTTTATTTCCAGTTGTTGAGAGCTAGATTGTTTCTAGTTTACGACTATTATAAATAAAGTTGTATGACCACTCATCTTTAAGCCTTTTCTGAACACATATTTTAATTTCTCTTGTGCAAATACCTAGGAATGAAATTGACTAGTCTTATGATAAGTAAATGTTGAGCTTTATAATAATCTGTCACTATGTGTTCCAAAGTTGTTAGACATATTTTATGTTCGCATCATTGATATATGAGGATTCCAGCTGCTCTTCACCAATACTTGATAGTAACATTATTTTTAATTTTAGTCATTCTAATGGATATGAAAGGTATGCCACTTTGGTTTAATTTGCATTTTCATGGTAATTAATGATAATGAGTACTTTTAAGTGTTTTTGGCCTTGTGTATATGTGCTTTTTAAATGTATACAAATTATTTACTCATTTTAAAATTGTCTTATTTTTTTAGTTGTGGTTCATTTTATGTATTCTCTTTATATTCTACATATTTCATATATGTAGTATATATAACACCCATATATATAATTTTCTTGTAGTCTCTGATCCATTTTCTTCAGAAAATCTTTTGAAAAGCAAAGTTTTAATTTTGATAAATTCCATTTTATAATTTTTTCTATAATTTTTTGGTCCTATCTGGGAAATCTTGTGGATTCTACAGTTTTATTCTGTCCATGATCCATCTTGGGTTAATTTTTTTTGTATGCAAAAATAATGATTTTTTTCAAATACATATCTAGGTTTTTTAGCTCCATTTTCCCTTTGAAATATACTGTTACCTTATGAAAATCAATTTACTATGTACATGTGAATTTATTTCAGTACTGTGTTCTTTTCCACTGATCTACATATCTATCCTTACTGCAATTCACATTGTCTGAATTTATGTAGTTCTCTAGATCAAAAATCCAATAGTTAGGTTCCTTTAATTTTGTTCTATTTTTTCCCCATGATTATTTTGGCTATTTTAGGTCCCTGGCATTTTTATATTCATTTTAGCATCAGCTTGTCGAATTCTACAAAATGACTTTGTGGATTTGATTGGAATTACCCTGAAACTAGAAATATTTGGATGAAAATACCAACTTAATAATATTGAGTTCTCTAATTCAGGCACATGGTACATCTTGCCATTTACTTAGATTATCTTTCTCTTTTTGTAGTTTTCAATGTATACTTATATATGTTAAATTTATCCTCAAGAATTTCATGTATTTTAGATTAAAAAAATTATTTTCCAATTTTATTTTTTAACCAGTGTATACAAGTGCAATTGAATTTTATTTATGAACTTGTATGGTACTGGTTTTCAATAAATATGGTTAAATAAGTCCTGGGTGATGTAGAAAAGATACTGGGTTTGGAGTCAATGGCCAGGAAAGAATTCTTAAGACAACTTTGGTGCAAAAAGGAAGTTTTATTAAAGCACGGGGACAGGACCCAGGGGCAGAAAGAGCTGCCCTGGGATCATGAGGAATGGCTGATTATATACTTTCAAATTGGGAGGGGGTTAAGGATAACGTAAGTCTAAGGAATTTTGGAAGTGAGGTTTCCAGGACCTTGAAGGGGCTAGCTATTGTTAGGAATATGTCACTTATTACTGGCTAATAATTTTTTTTTTTTTTGGAATCCTTTGCTTCACTGATCTTCCTTTCTTTCTCCTAAAACACGTAACCTGTTTGACATTAAGAAGTGACTTGGCTACTCTGTACTTCAACTTCTCCATCTGTTTATGAGATAAAATGAGATGGTAAGTCTACAGGTGCTTGCTTAACTGTGCTAGAGGGAAGATAAAAAAGGAAATATATGAAGTATCTGAATAGACTAGGAATTAAATAGTATTCTAGATTTAATTTCTTTTATAATATATATTCCATTCTCTGCATGCAAGTTGCAGTATAAAAATAGGTTCATGGAGTAAAATAATGCTTAATGATTTTTAAGTTTGGCTTGTCCAGGAGTCTGTCTACTTACATTTTTCAAAGCATTAAGTAACTATTGCAATAACATGTATGTAGCTATGATTTTTACATTTCTTTTGACCTACACAGACCTTACAAAGTATAAAGCTTCAGGAGTGGGCATGAGATCATGAGTCTGGACAAGGGCATTCAGTTAATGAGGGATATAACATTATTGAAGGCAGGTCAATATGCTGATGTGTATGAAATATGGACCACACCCATATAGAGAGAAACTATATCAGTCCTCATTATATAGGGCCTAATTCTATCCATAATAATATGTAAAAGTGATGTTATCTCAGAGAGCTCTTATTACACCAAAAAGGTAAGTTGAGCCTGACTGTAACCACATTGTACAAAGAACTAAGCAATATTTACTATGTATGCAAAAGGCACAAAAATACATAGCCAAATATGTTGTGCAACTAAGGTGTGTCTCCAAATCCTTTTTCCTAGGAAAGTAAGAAATCTTACTCAGCAAGGTTAAAGAAAAATGTACTATATTTATGCTTCCCTGGAACTTTTCATTTCTCATCTTCTTTGTTATTAGAAATTAAGCTCAATCAAACAGAGATTCTGTCTCCCTTGCTTAAAACCAAATTGCTAGGGGCGCCTGGGTGGCTCAGTCGTTAAGCATCTGCCTTTGGCTCGGGTCATGATCCCAGGGTCCTGGGATCGAGCCCCACATCGGGCTCCCTGCTCAGCGGGAGGCCTGCTTCTCCCTCTCCCACTCCCCCTGTTGTGTTCCCTCTCTAGCTGTCTCTCTCTCTGTCAAATAAATAAATAAAATCTTAAAAAAAAAAAAACAAACAAAAACCAAATTGCTAGTCTCTCACAGAATGCTTTATGCAGTACTTGGGCTATTTTGAACACTTAACAAATGCTTTTGAATCAATACATATGTTTTTCTTGGTCTCTGTCCTTTGGAGATTCACTCCAATATCCTTCCACTAAAATGTGTTTTATTCCTTCATGTATTTCATCTATTTGCATTGAAATAAAGATTTACTTAGGATTTACAGATACCGGGATTTATGCAAGGTTTCCAGGAAACAAAGATGAAGGACGAAACTAAATAGAACAGACATTGTTCAAAGTGCAGATCTCCATTTTGTAACTGAGACCTCATCTATATACCTATTGTTTCTCTATACCTATTGTTACGGCAGCCCCACAGTACCTAAAGTTCCAGACCATAGCGTGCACTTTCTTATCTCAAAGGCTTTGGTTGTATTAGTTCTTTCCTGTCAGTTGTCATACTTCCATTACTGTGTCTAATAATTCTTTTAATACGTTTGAAATGTACCTTCTTTTTGAAACACATTTCTCAGATCCCGCACCCTGCTTCTCTGTGCTACAATAAGTTCTGTCACCTAATTGCTTTCCTTTGGGTGATTATCAGTTTGACTTTGTTCCTAGATTATGAACTCCTGGAGGGCATGACTATATCTCATTAATCTATGTTATATAATATGACAGAGCTCACTGTATATTTACTGAATTACCGAATTACTGAATGGAGATATTCCACTGAAAATTGAGATTTCTTCCCATTTGCTGCACAGTGTCCTTTGCCTATTTACCCTGAGAATGATTTCTCTATATGCTACTGTATTAGGGTTCTTCAGATGAACAGAAACAATAGGATATCAATCTATTTAATTATCTATATATCAAGTGATATTTATTTTAAGAAATTGGCTTAAATCACACAATTGTGAGGGCTGGTGAGTCCAAAGTTTATAGAGTAGACCAGCAGGATGGAAATTCAGGGAAGAGTTGGTATTACAGACTTCAAGTCCAAAATCGGCAGACTGGAAACTGAAGCACAGTTGCAATGTTATAGTTTTGAGGCAGAATTAGTGCTTCTTTAAGAAATCTCTAGTTTTGCTCTTAAGACCTTCAACTGATTGGACAAGGCCCACCAACATTATGGAGGTCAGTCTACTTCACTCAAATTCTACTGATTTAAATGTTAGTCACATCTAAAAAGTACCTTTACAGAAACAACTAGATTGATACTTGACCAAAAAACTGGGAACCGTAACCTAACAACAAAGTTGGCACATAAAATTAACTCTCACAGCTGTTATATCCTTTCTGTTCTTCCAAATATACGATTTTTATTAATTCATGTAATAAATTTTATAAATAATTTTAGAAATTGGTGATAAGAGAAGAGCATCTGTGCTATGTGCAACAAGGAAAGAACTCTCTCTTGTGCAGAAGTCTCCAATCATAAGCTACTTCCTATGTCTTCCTCTCAAATATCACTCCTGGTGGTGCCTGCATGTTTAAGAGTCATTCTGTCTACATGCACACCTAAAACACATGTTGTTAATGTGTTGAAGTTGGAGGCTGCTCCCTTGTGGACTGAGTCAGAGGTGTATTCTCTAATTGGAAAACATCCACATTGGAAGAAAACAAACTTATTGTGCTGAATTATTTTTCAGAGAAGAGTGGCATAGGGTCTACGTTATGGAAGCACATAACATTAAAAAATATAGAAATTGAGGTCTATTAACAGCAACAAAACAGTAAGAGGTTATATTTATATAATGCTTCTGTGGGCCAGCATGTGTAAAACATCCTAAGTGCTTTACAAATACTGACTCATTCTCACAAAAATCCTACAAAAAGATAATATTTAGCTCTCAGAACAGATGAGGAAATAAAGGATAATTAAGATATTTTTAAGTTACATATACAACACTTTGAAACTGTAGTATCAACTAGCTATTGCCATATTAATGCAGCATCATACAGAATCCTGACATTTAATGGATTAACTGAGCAGCTGACAACAGTAATTATTTCTTGTCCATCACACACCAGTATGGTTTGGCTAGGTAGATCTGTTTCAAGCCACTGTTCCTCACTGAAGAACAGCCTCAGGTTTGCTCCATGTGTGGAGCACAGATTGGGAGTGCAATGATAGTTTTTCTCATGGAGATGGCAAGCCCAACTGTACATGCATATTTTAAACCTTTGAATAAGCCACTTATGGTAATATCCCATAACCTGAAACAAGTCACATGGTCAAATTCAAAATCAAGGCTGGATCTGCAAATCACATGGTAAAAGGTAGAAGCAGAAAGCAGTGAAGAATTTGAGTATGCCCCTATCAAGTGCCTTTGTGAGTTAAGAAATATGGCAGTGACTTTACACATTCAATTCCCTCACTCACACTATGTATCTATAAGGTAGATAGTATAAATGTCATTTTATAAATGATAAAACTGAGACTCAAGGATTTTCTCAAGGCTACACAACTAATAAATATTATAGTTCCATGTATTAAGCCATTCTGAAAACATGGTTGTGGCCTTTTGTAATATATATCCAAACTTCCTTGAAAGGTGTTATCATTCATATGAATTTCAGATGATCTTATTTCAATATTTAGGATTTTTAAATTTGAGTTATCAATGTTCAAAAGTTAATATAAATGAGATTGCATTTGAGAAATGGCACAATATGTTGGAAACAAGTTTTTGCTCTTCTAAGCAAAATTCAAGGCTGGATAGTGTGAAAAGATAAAATAGAGATTAGTTTGAATTTAAGAGGTCCCTTAAATAGTTATAATTTGGAAAGTGTTTAAAGTAGGGAAAAGTTAATTAAATAGTTTGTAAATAATTCTTTTAACAAGAATTTTCCAGTGACAGATCATTTACTGATTTAGATATTATTCTGAATAACTGCTCCTGACACCCTTAAGTTATGGAAGTGTGTTAGGATTGTTTATTTAAAACTGCATTAATTATTTTATCAATAAAACCATCTTGATTTTTATGGTCCTTTAGGGATTTTCTTCATTAGTGATCTGCCCTCCCATACATATACAACTTTACTATTTCAGTCCAATGAGAGTTTAAATATACTTTACAGAATCTAAAGAACAGCAGATCATTCAAGAAACCTCCAGGGAATTACTTGGCCTTTTTCTCCAGCTAGAATCTCTTCTGTCCAACAGTGGAGTTTGTAAGGATAAAGAGATAATCATAAATGAGTGGAGCACCAAACCTTACAAGAGAACCAGCAGCAATTTTGATTCTCTTGCTTTTAATACACTTTACTACCTCAGCTCTTCTGGAAGTGAAAACGGTATGAAACTGTGGGTTCCTGGAATTTCCAAGGGACAGGGATAGCATTGAGTACCTGCTTTCTACCACCCACTCAGGACCTGGCATGAGAGGGCTGAATTCTGAATGAAGGGAACACTTCCCACTTAGTAACCCATATTTGTTCTTCCTTTATAAAGGTAGCAATTGACAAGTAGAAAGACTATTGTATTTCTGAATGACAAATATAATAGAGAAAAAACTCATTGAGCATTCACTGTATTTTAAACAGTATCTTAAGTACTTTACTAGTATTTCATTTAAAACTCACCACATTCCTGAGGGAGATAGGATTACCCCCATTTTACAGAGATTTAGTAAGTTTATCTGAAAATTAGTAAACGTATCAAGCAGATAGCAAAGAAAGGATTTTATTTCAGGTATTCTGACTCTGGGACCCATGCTCTCAACCTTTATGCTTTGTCATTATGACATATATTCACTGGGTAGTAGGGGATCCTATAGGAAAAAATCCTAACCCAGAGAGAGGGAACCTAGAGGAAGCAGTTGGAGGAAATTCTTGTGGGAAAGATGACACATTTAGATTTACTGAGGGGACAGCATGAGGTAGTAGTTAAGTTTACCATCTCTGGAGACAGTTGGCCTATCTTCTATCCTGGCTTCACCATTGACTGACAGTGGCGCCTTGTGTCTATTCTGCCTCTCAATGCCTTAAATTCTGTGTCTCCATCTGTAAAATAGGTTTGAAGGTACTTATACTGTTTCCGTGAGGGTTTAATGAAAAAGTTAAAGCATTTGGTACATAATTTGGTGCTTAATAAATGTTTGCAAAATTATTGAAGGTTAATTAAGAGTGGGCTACTTGAAAGGTAAGAGGAGGAGGGAGCTGGTAGACAGAGTATGTTAGGCAGAAGGACTTGCATGCTCTTTCTCTCTGCCCCTTGATTTCTTATGTTTGTCTTTAAAAAACAGGAGATCAAATTAGTTTAAGCCAGAGAATAAATAGTTGGGAATTTGTGTAAGATGTGGGCTTATTTATATGTGAGGAGAGATGGAGATATTAAATATGACAGCTTCCATCTGAGGGTCTCTGCAATGTGGTTTCCAACTGTGGGGATAAAATCAATGTAATCTTTAAAACAAGTTTATTCCTCTATAAACAATTAAGATATATGTTGTAAGTAAAACCTGTGCTGTTGAAGAGGCCAACAATGACTTAGATTTATGAGAAAATGGATTCATTGACAATTTTTGAAGAGCACCAATTTTGGAATCAAAAGCATTTTAATTTCATCATTCTTTAGAAACTGTGTGACCTTGAACAAGTTATTCATCTTTTCTGAGTTTTGCTTTCTCTTACTGGCTATTAATTATGAGAGAGACACAAATAGGAATATAAAATTTATATTTACATTTTGGAAAAAAATAACCAAATGCTGTAGTGTAATCATTAACCTTTTAGAAAAACTCTGCATGCCCCTCTTTCTGTTTGGCAGTTCCCTTCTTCCAAACCCTTGCCCTCCAGAAGTAATGTATTTTTGTGTTAATTCCACTGATTTTCTTTATAGGTCTATGCTGTATATATGAATCCCTTAACCATACAGCCTAGTTTTCATTTCCTTCAATGAAAATCACATTCATTTTGTTCTGTGACTTGCTTCTTTTGCTCAACATTATGTTTTTAGGATTGGACTGTGTTAAAGATAGAGCTTTATTAAAGATTTATTTACTTATTAGAGAGAGAGAATGAGTGGGGAGGAGGGGCAGAGGGAGAGGGAGACCAGCAGACTCCCCGCTGAGCGAGGATCTCCATGTGGGGCTTGATCCCAGGACCCTGAGATCATGACCTGAGCTGAAGGCAGATACCTAACCCACTGAGCCACCCAGGCACCCCAAAGATAGAGCTTTATTTCATTTTTTTAATATGTTGTAGAGCATTTGATGGCATTAATATACCGCAGTTAATGTATTGTGCATTCTACTGTCTATGGGCAGTTTTATCCTCCTGCATGCCTGTGTGTGTCTTATTGGAGAAAAGCTATTCTGAACATCCCTACATGTATCTCTTGTTGATACACACCTAGGAGTTCATTTGCTGGGTAATTTGTGCATCTGCAACTTTGTTAGTTAATTAATGTCTGACTCTGTCCAGAGTAGTTGTACCAATTTGTACTTCCACTAGCAGAACTACTTCTCATGACTTTCATTTCACCATTTTTATTACCAGTCATTATTTTTTACCAATCTGGTCGGTTTGTAATCTTATCTCATTATGGTTTTGATTTTCATTTCCATAATTATTAAAGTGGTTTGTCTTATCATATGCCTATTGGCCATATGAGCCTCCTCTTTGTGAAAATCCTATTCAAGACTCCTGGCAGTTATTATTAATTGGGTAATAGATCTTAATTAGCTATATGTGTTGCAAATACCTTAGCTTAGTGTGTGGCATGTTATTTCATTCATTTACTGAATCTATTGAGGAACAGAAATTCTTAATTTTAATGTGGTTGAATTTATCAATATTTTCCTGTATAGTTAGTATTTTGTGTGTCAAGAAAATCTTTACTACTTCAAAGCTAGAAAGATATTTTCTATATTTGTCTTTTAAAACTTTTGTAGTTTTTTTTTCCCTTTTATTATTCATTCTTTAATCCACCATGAAATGATTTCTATGCATGGTGTGAGGTCAGGGTATATGGTGACCATGAAAATGTGTCACTCAAATCTCCTGGCATAGGGAGGGTAATCAAAGGATGACACTCTGAATCTACTGTGTTTGTACAGGGCATACTTCCTCATGAATTAGTGTAACAGGGATACTAAGGCCCATTCTTGGGAGATAGTGATCCCCTCTTGTGACTTTGGCTCACTCCACTGACTTGACCAGACTTTAAAAAATTGAACTGAAGGCTGGGCCTCTTCCTTCTTAGGGGTCAGACCTACATCACAGTCTGATGTTTCTCTTGACATCCCCACCCCCTTCCCCTTTTAACTCTTAAGTATTTCTCCTAATAAATCTCTTAGGTGGCAAATATTTATGTTTGCTTCTTGGAGGATCTATTTTTATTATATATATTTCATAGAGATAGTTGTTCCTACATCTGAGCTTCAGTTTTCTCATCTGTAAAATAGAATTTTTATGTCTACCCAGTATGCTTGCTCTGAGGGTTGGAGAGCTAAAGCATTTATCACAGTGCTTCAAGATGTTAGTTACCAATTTATTTCCATTCCTCGTGATGTCATTTTCAGAATGTAGATGAATTGTAGTTGGTTGTCATGAACTAAGTATTCTTGGGTAAACTCTACCATAGAGTATCTCTGTGCGTTTAGGCCAGCCACTTGACACTCCTAAGTCTCTCCTTTACCACTTAAAGAGCTAAAAGAAGATAATCTGCTCTACCTAGTTGATTACTTTGGTGTAGCTAATTACTTACTGTATTTGACTTTTTTTTTCCTGGTAATTGCTAACTAATCAGTTAATGTACATGAAAATATTTTGAAGACGTTCAAGAGTTACACAAAAGTAAGGGACAGTCAAGCCTTAGTAATTTGAAACTAAAATTACAAGCCAGTACTATATACAGTGTCATCATGTATTTGCTTACATCCTTTCTACCTACGCCATGGTTCCAGACTACTAAGTTTAAATAAATTACATGCAGGTGATTTTTTCTCAATGTTAGGTAAAGGTAGGTAGGTAAACACATAGAGATATTAGCATAATAAATATTTCTTAACTCCATCATGGAAGCTTTGCTGTAAGCCTATAAAATATAACTATACATTTAAGGATTTTATATAGTGATTAGAAGAAAAGCTCAGATGCGCAGAATATAGTTTTTCTTGATTTCTGTTCAAGTAGTGTCATTGTTTTGTTAGCACACCATATAATATTTGATAGTTGCTAACTTTGAAAAATGACATCAAGTACTCACACTGAATACAATCACATTTCCAATATTTAAGCAGTGCCTACAGTAGAAATAAGAAATATGGAGGAGGGCTTTGTTTTCGACAATTACAGATATTGCCTCAACCTTCAGAGATATGATTCAAAACTTATTTATGATTTAATTTTAACTTCTCCATTACATTTAATGTTATCTTGTTTATCTTTGATATTTATATGTATCTCAATATCTTTCTATTATTGAATTCCATTTCTGCACATATTGCTTCTTAAAAAGTTCTCTATGTAAATACAAAGGCAAAGATTTTCAATATCTGGTTACTACATTCAGTGTACCAATTGCATATTTCAAGAAATATTTGACACAGATTCCACTGTAGCCAAATAATATAGTGAGTTCCAAAATGATTAATAAGTACAATGGAATTTTATCAATTTATGAGTGTGTGTGTGTGTGTGTGTGTGTATAAAATTGATTCTAAGGTAAGGCCAGATTTGGATTTATACAGGCCTGGTGAGTGATGACCAACTAGGCCATTTAATTCAATAATAATTTTTAGAACCCAACATTACCATGGTGATGATATTCCAAAAAATTTGTAAGCCTTACCTTCTCTTCAGTGAAATGAATTTTTAATAGAGCATAAATTATGTTGTAAAGATTCAACTTGAGAAAATATATAAATCACTTGACTTTCTGTCTGAAATTTTAATTTTTTAGTGTGATATTTGCCTTTGAGAAGAAAATTTGTAAGAAAGATGAGGATTTAATTAAACCTTTATAACTTCAAAATATACACAAAGCATTATGATTGATTACATGATAAAATTGAAGATGCTGAGCATGTTCTCAGTGTGTGTCCCCTAGAAGCAGAGATATATGTTATTAGATATATTCCAAAAAGCATCCCCAGGTGCTCCTCAAATAAAAGGTTCTGTGGCTAAATAACTTAGGCAAATGTTGACTTTGGCAAAGTTAATCAGGTTTTGTTTGTTTGTTTGTTTTCTTAAATTGCAGAGCTTCTCAAAATTCTATGGTAATGTGAATCCTCAATAGGCAGCTTGAGTTTGCAGTGGTTTCTAAATTTATTTGACTGGAACTCTATTTTCCCTCAGAGATTTTTATGGTACACACACTGGCAAATGTTGGTATAGTCACTAAATGTAATTGGACTTTGAAGATGGGAGAGGTGACTCTTGGTAAGAAAGTGGACAAAATTTCTGAGGAATTAGTAATTAAATAATGGGCTTGGGGATGGGAGAAAAGGGAAAGAACATTCTAGGAAACAGTTCAGGAAGCATTGTGGGATTGATGGGCTCATTGAAGCATGAGAAAAGGTTTCCTATTGGGAAAAACTGGGCAATATATCCATATCTAGAGAATATCTATATCCAGAGTTTGTGCAGTTCTTCACAAGTAGAAAAGAAGATTGGATTTATCTTAATTTTGACTTTGCTGTTTGACTCTGTAATGAAATTTCATACATAATGCGAGGTAAGAATTGAATTTCATCTTTATACCATAAGGTTAAGTAGTTCTTTGAACACCATATTTTGAAATGACCATCTATTCCCTACTTTTGGGTAACTCAGTTGTATCATAAATCGTATTTCCAAATACTGTGTATTTCTGTGCTATTTTATTTCATTTGTGCATCTCTTTGCTAATAATGTACAATTTAGTTTCCGAAGTTGTTAGGGCAAGTCCTTGATCATCTTCAGGAGTATCTTGGAATACTTTGTGTTTTTCTCTTATCAAGCTCTACAAAAACAAATAATAAACAAAATTGGAATTTTGATTGAGATTACATTGAATCTATTGATTTATTCTGTGTTAGTTGACATTATTATGATAATGAATTTCCCAATTCATTTACATTGATTCACTGCATGGATTGAAATTGGTAATCCTATTTTTAATTAGGTCTTTTTAAATATATTTCAATAAAATTTTGTATCCTTCATAATAATCTTACATATGATTTATTAGACTTATTCCAATGTGTTTACTATTTTGATTATCATTTAAAGTAGTATGTTTTATTTTTTTTATTTTTTTTTAAAGTAGTATGTTTTATATATACATATTTCAAATGTCCCCTGTGGTGTAGAGATAATCAAATGATTTTGTATGCTAATTTATTTTTCAGCAAATGTATAATGATCTCCTGTTAATTAAAATAATTTTTTATTTTGGATTGTCTTCATAAAAACGTGCTAATTTACTATTCAGCTGGATGGTTCCCAAGTAGAGTGACTGGGTCCCTCTTGTTTTCAGGTTGTAGGCTTTTTCCAGCATTACAGGAGCTGGCTGGGCCTCAGGCAGGCAAAACTCAGTAATGTGAGGGAATATCACAGAAAAATCCTCAAGCAATAGGAGTGGGAGTTAATGGGTTGATCTTACATCATTCCTTCCCTCAACTGAGGTAATTTGAGGCATGTCCCAAAGGGTTTCTTGGGTATATAGTATGATTGAGCTCAGTTGCTCACAACTTCTTATTAATGGCTCCTTCTTTGGCTTTCTCTCTTCTCTGCTTTGCTTTTCTCATGTCACCATTTGTCCTTCTGGGATCACCTCCAAATTAAACTGCTTGTACCTAGTTGTTTTTTTTTTTTTTTAAGTCTTTACTTTTGCATTTGGTGGTATATTAATTAGCATTCTCCAGAGAAACAGAACCACAGAACCAATAGGAGACTCATACACACACAGGGCAAGAAGAGAGCATGCACAAGTGCTCTATTCATATTCATATTTCTATTTACCCATTTATTTATAGAGATTTGTTATGATTGGCTCATGTGATTATAGAGACTGAGAAGTCCAACAATCTGCCACCTGCAAGCTGGAGACACAGAGAGCCAGTGGTGTAGTCCCAATCTGAGTCTGAAGTATTAAGAACCAAAAGAACTGATGGTATAAATTCTAGTTCAAGTCCAAATGCCTCAGAACCAGGAGAGTTGGGATGCAATAAGCTTAAGTCCCAAAGTTCAGACCAATGTCCTCACTCAAAAAAGTCAGACAAAAGAGAATGAATCCCCTTTACCCTACTATGTATTCTATTCAAGCCTCCAAGAAATTGCATGAGACCCACCTACATTGAAGAGAGCAATCTGCTTACTAATTGAGATATAAACCTTGTCAAGGAACACCCTCACAGACAAAATTAGAATAATGCTTAATCATATATTTGGGCTCCTTATAGCCCAGTCCAGTTGGCACGTAAAAGAAGCTAACATGATTTTTCACCCTTAGGATGGTGGAAATGACCTTATTGCACCTATCTAATAAGAGATAGGCTATATATATATAGTCTTTATTTAGTAGAAGTCCCTCTGCTCAACTTGAATGAAACTGGACCTTGTTATTTATCTCCTAAGTCCTATGAGGATCTGAAAAGTACAGATCAAATTTATGAGGTTTAGTTATAATCTCCAGACAGGGATTAACTTTAGGATAGAGTTCTCCTTTCTGGATTCCCTTCTTGGCTTTGAATTTTGCTGGTTCATTTGCTTTCGTTTTGTTTTGTTTTGTTTTTTGAATAATCTTTTGTTCTTTTCAGCTCAGAAATTCATTTAATGGGGTGCCTGGGTGGCTCAGTTGGTTAAGCGACTGCCTTCGGCTCAGGTCATGATCCCAGAGTCCCGGCATTGAGTCCCACATCAGACTCCCTGCTCAGCAAGGAGTCTGCTTCTCCCTCTGACTCTCCCCCTTCTCGTGCTCTCTCTCAAATAAATAAATAAAATCTTTAAAAAAATTCATTAAAGAAAAAAAAATATATATATACGTATGTGTGTAAATATATATTGTGTATATATAAAAATCATTCTGTAGACGGGTCACTAGTGTATCTAGTGTGGTATACTGATGGACATGGCTAATCATAGCTTTTTTATATTAAATTGAATGATAGTCCTCTTTAAAATTATTTTTGTATGTACCTGCTTCAATTCTTATTTAAATTCACCTAAAATACACTTTTGGATTTTTAAACATTATATTGTAGACAATGGCCAACTCTCTCTAGAACTAATAGTAATGTTTCTCAAGAATTTACATATATATGGTCTTTATGGTAGATATCCTGTAGAGATTATATTAGTCCTTGGTTCCTTTTGTTACTTTATCATGCAGAAAAGTTCCATTTGGAATTTATTGGGATAGTGAGTTGAAATTCACCCTGCAACAATTTTTAGAAAACTAGAAATGTGCAAAATTGGCCAATTTTCATGATATTTAAATATATGCTAATGTGCAATTTATTTGGACTATATTCATTTTGTTGGACATGTTTTATACCTAAGGATTCATTTTATGAAATGTAAAATGCATGCAAATGTATGCCTCATCAAAATGCTGGTCAGATTTTTGCTTTTGATTTTATCTGTTGCTTTAGATGCCAATTTTTTCTAATGTATATAGGATATCAGTAGTGTGGCTTATGATTATTTGAAAATTCATCATAACTGATCCTGGCCTAAAAGTGAAAACTCACCCTGCTCAGTAATGAAATATTGAGTTGTTTTGTGTCCTACAGTGACACTATGGGGGTTTCATTAACTTATTTATTCACCAAGTATGTATTGATCACCTATTATGTTCAAGGCAGAAGAGATATAATAGTGACAAATTAAGCAGAGTTAGTGTTTACTATCAGGGAGCTTACAGTTCAGTAAATGAAACTTTTGGCTCAGTAAATAGAACTCAGAGTAAGCAATTACACATTTTGGTAATGTCACTGAAGGAAAATAAAAGTAATCCAAAGAAACAGTATCAGGAATACCTGGCTTGGATTCAGGGTCAGGGTGTTCTCTGTTGCAGTGATGCTAAGACATAAAAGACAAGATGTATTAGTAAAAATCTGGGGTAAGAATGGTCCTATAAAAGGGAAGAACAGGAGTTGAAATAGGGCAAGGTGGTTTGAGGGACAATAAGTAACAGAGAATGAAACTCATGTGGTGAGCAGACACCAGATCCCATGAAATCTTTGTCATGCTAAATATTTGAGATTTATCAAAAGTAAGATGGAAAGAAAAGTTATTTGAGGGTTTTAAACTAGGAATTACATGATAAAATTTTTACTTCTAAAATTTACTTTGGTAACTTTATGGAGAATGGATTAAAGGGAAAACCTGTGGAAAATGAGCACCAGTTAGAAATGCAAGAAAAGCATAGACTTGACAGACTAATGGACTGAATGCCATCTTACCATCCTGCCATTCCATACTGACAGTTGAATCCACTGTTGCCATCTTGTTAAATTTTAACTATATTCCAATGTCCATGTTCCTTAAGTTATGACATCATATCTAGAAAACATTATATACAAGCCTCTTTGTGAAGAAAAGTGAATGGCAAATATAAAGACTGTCCTTTGGAATGCTACCATGGTGAGAGTGAGAAAGTGACCCAGGCAGGAAGCCAGGGTGATGTAAACTCTGTATCTGGGGGAAGAGGGAAGTGGATGGATAAAGAAAGTTCCAGGTAGTATGGTAAAGACAGACTAATTTATTTCCCAGTCCCCCTTCCTTTTCCTAAGTATATAAATACGGAAAGGTAGTATGGAAATCTGATTTCTCTTAATTTTTTGCCAATTCAATAGAATATGATTTAATAAAGAAAGAGTTTACTGTAGGGGCACCTGCCTGGCTCAGTTGGAAGAACATGTGACTCTTGATCTCAGGGTCATGAGTTTGAGCCTCATGTTGGGTATAAAGATTACATAAAAATAAAACCTTAAAAAAAAAACAGTAACCAAAAACAAATAGTTTATTGTCTTGTTTTCTGTCCTGCCTGATAAAGATACTGCTAAAAAAGGGGGGTGGGGGGGAGAAAACCCTTAATTCTATTAACATACTGTAAAAAACTGCCATCTCTAATATCTAAGGTGATAGGAAAATGTGGTTTGGGGGAACTTGAAAATGAGAAATTAATAGATTCTAAATTCTTCATTTTGCCAGTTGCAAGCTTCTACCCCTTCCCAATAATCTTTTTATTTAACTTACTTAAAAGTAATCAGATCAACTGGCTTTACACTTGACAAGACTCATTAATCTTTTCAATATCTACTTCTTCAATTATACTCAATGACTCTTTGCCTGGGAAAAAAAATGTGCAAAATTAAACATACTCTTACCATATGATCCAGCAATTGTACTCCTTGGTATTTACCCAGGGGAATTAAAAACTGTGTCCACACAAGAGCCATACCCAAATGTTTGTAGCAGCTTTATTCATAATTTCATAATGGAAACAACCAAGATATCCTTTGGTAGGTGAAGAAATAAATGAACTCTATTATATCCAAACAGTGGAATATTATTCAGCACTGAAAAGAAATGAGCTATCAAGCCATAAAGACATGGAAGAAATTTAAATACCCATTACTAAGTGAAAGAAGTCATGTGGAAAGCCTACATATAATATACATACATACATATACATATGATTCCAACTACATGACATTCCAGAAAAGGCAAAACTGTGAAGACAAGAAAAGGATAAGTGGTTGCCAGGGCTTAGGGTAAGGAAAGGAGGAATAATAGATGGAGCACAGAGGATTTTTAGGACAGTGAAAATATTCTGTGTGATACCATAATGATAGGTATGCGTCATTATACAATTATTCAAACCCATAGAATGTACACTAAGAGTGGACTGTATTGGAAACTGTGGACCTTGGGGGGGATTATGATGTGTCACTGTGAGTTCTTTACCACTCTGGTAAATTGTTGATAAATGGGGAGGCTGTGCATTTGTAGGACAGGATATATATGGGAAATCTCTGTACCTTTCCCTTAGACTATCTGTGAATCTTAAATTGCTCTAAAAAAATAAAGTCTTAATAAAAAAAATGGACAACTGATTTTTGAAAATTTATTAACTTATTCTAAAAGGAAATAAGATAATTTTAAGTTCTGGTTGTTGACATATTATTATACATTCTGATATGCAACTAGGTTTTAAAATTATTATATAAAATGTTACTTTCTGATTTAAAATTTAAGGATTTTCATAGGCAGTCCACTTGTGAAGCATGCTGCTCTTTGGGACACATTTTAGCTTTTCATTTTTAGAGATTTATTTAAGAGCTATTTATTATGAATTTACTACATGTCTGAGATTGTTCAATGTTCTGGGTAACATGAGTGAACAAAGAAGATAAGAATCCTTGTCCTCATGGAGAGATAAGATAAAAATGGCTGTTGTGGGGAGCCTGGGTGGCACAGTTGTTTAAGCAACCAACTCTTGATTTCGGCTCAAGTCATGATATCAGGGTCCTGAAATCAAGCCCTCCATAAGGCTCAGTGCTGGGTGTGGAACCTGCTTAAGATTCTCTCTCTCCCTCTCCCTTTGCATTATCACCCCCATCTGCCCCCCCCACCAACACCCTCCCCCCGGTCCGCTAGCACATGCACTTGCCTTCTTTCTCTCTCTCTCTCTCTCTCTCTCTCTCAAAAAAAAAAAAAAGCTGTTCTTTGTTTTTGTTTCCTTTCAAAAACTAATTTGAGACCCCTATAATAGGGTCCCTGCATCCTTTTTTTTCTAAAGCAAGACACTTTTGATAGTGTAGGGGAATATTATTAACAGTTACTCTGAGGCAATGGGCAGAATTAGGGTTAGACATTAACCCTACTATACAGAATATTGGTTCATAGTATTGGAAGTAGGAATGTCTGAAGATTCTGACTCAGTTATGAAAATACATACAAAAAAATGGTCATCTGAGGATTCCTATAGCTTTCTGAGGAACTTGGAACATGTACCATTTATATTTGATTTCCAATGCAAGGAAACATTTTTTGTAAGGGATGCTTCAATTTCAAACAACCACTAAAACTGCGGTTTAGGCATGGCTTGGGGCTATAATGTGATGTATTTCCCCGAGGTTCTTGTTCAGAAATGAGAGACTATTGTTCAGAAATACTGTGTTGCTTAATATCCCGAAACAGTCCGCTTTTTTTTTTTGCCGCAGAAAAGTGTTAGAAATTTATTGAAAATTGGTTTTTATGATCAAAGTCTACCCACTCTCAAAAGTGTCTTCAATAAATTATCAAAGATCTTCCCTGCAGTTTCTTTAGGATATATTGTGTTTTTCCACCACGATTACTTTAGTTGAGAGTTTTACGTTTCAAAGGGAGCAAGCAAGGAAAGAGATAATAAAAATGTGTGGGTTATTCACGTTTCTTCCAATACATGATTGTATTCTACTTAAACAGAATGGACTCCTAATAACTTGGGATGTGTTTTCTTGTTGCTGTTGTTTTCTGTCTGGTGGATGAAGGGGGAGATGGGGTGGTTTATTTAATTAGAAAGGAAAATTCATCTTGTGTTAATTGAAAAACCTAATTAAATTCCTTGGGAATCATAATTTACATTGCTTATTTTTTTATTGCCATATTTTAGCCCTTGTATCTCTTTTTGTGATCTGATGATTTATTAGTAGAAATTGATCTGGAAGAGAAAACAGGGCAGGATCATGCAGCATTAGATTCACTAGTTAAATTTTTAATTCTGTGCTGATGTTCAAAATACCAGTAAGTTATCTTCCTGACACCATCAAGGAGTGTCATTTGAGTGATGCACTTTCTTGGTCTAATCTACTATATTCCACTTGTTTAGGTTTTCTCCCTTCTCACTGATTTATTTAAAGCCACAGGATCATAATTAATAGAAGCAGCAAAATGAGCCTTCAGCAAATTAGTTATAATTATGCATGCCATGCATATGAATAATCTGGTTGATAAATTTATAATAGTGGAAACTATTACGTGGATTAAAATGATAAAGGCAGTTTTAGCAGGGAATTGTGACGAATATATAACTTAAAGATACTTGCAATCTGTCCGTCAGTCTAATTTGGCTCCCAGCTGTTGTTGAGTTTTGATATGAAGCTATTTATTTTGAGTACAGTTGTCATAAATACTCAGAGATGTTATGCGGTTCCATTGTGTCCTATTTGATCAGTGAACTGCTGTAAAATACAATATTGTGCTTTTGGAATTACTTTACCAGAATTTGCCAGGCACATTTAAACTAGACTTTTAAAAATCTTTTATGTATGAAGCACTGTTTGTACTAAAGTAACCAAACATTATTTTATACACTAAATTTTAGTGATAAGACAGTGCCATAAGTGCATGGGGTAAAATTCTTAGCATTTTTTGGTGTCTATCTTTAGTCCACCATTGTGCTAATCAGCTAATCCATTTTTATGACAAAGTTTACATAATATTATGGTAAGACAGTAATTCTAAGGAGCTGGTTGTCTTTTGTCCTCCTCATCTATATGGTAGTTATATTTTTGTAAAGGTGGTCATGGTCATATATATTGAGTGTCCTAAACAACATTCTCACAACTTCTCCATCTTGGGTTCCAAAGCTGGCCATTATGACCGATGGTGGTGATTAAATTCCAGTTTAGTCTGGAGCAGGGAGTTCCTAAGATAATAGGAGAAAATAAGTGGTAGAGAAATAAGCTATAGTAGAGTCCACTAATGAGAACTGAGATCTGATTCTGGAAGAGATTTAAAGTGAATATGCTAAATTCAGAGAGTTCAAAGCAAGAGTCATAGAGGTTATAGAGACAAGAGTAAAGAGCTAGGAAGATACTATCACGTGACATTAGGGAGAAGTGAGTGCAACTGTGTTTGTGTGAGTGTAGAGATTGGGTGTTGAGTGGGCTTGGTACTTAATTCCATAGTAATCACCTACAAATCCGTTTTTTTTTTTTGATAGTGTTTCTCAAACGTTACTGCATAGTAGAATCACTTAAGGGAATTAAAAAAAAATTCTAATTACCTAGAATCTATGCAAGTCCAATTTTATCAGGGTCTCTGGGCATGAGCACAAATATGAGTATTTCTTAAAAAGCAAATATTTTTATTTTGAGGCCAAAATAGAAAAATCCTGCCTTATGATAGTAATATGCAGTTAGAGAGGTTTGGGGTAAGAATCCTGCCTTTCTGTTGTGATTTTTATTGACATGAACCAAAGTTTGATATCAGTATCCAAATGGATCCTACATAAAGAAAACTATTCTCTCCCTCCCCACTCTTCCCTCCTTCCTTCCTTCCTTACTCCCAGCCTCCCTCCTTCTCTCCCTTCCCCCTCCCTCTCTCTCTCTCCCCTTCCTTCCTTCGTTCCTTCCTTCGTTCGTTCGTTCGTTCCTTCCTTCCTTCCTTCCTTCCTATTATAGAAACTGATATTATTCACCTGGCACATCACACTAATTTCTTCTCTACTTGGTAGACCACTTGGTAGACCATACAGATTATGAAAGGAAACAATTATGTTGTTCTGATGAGTAATAAAGCCAGTGTTTTCATGTACAGTGAACTAATTTGAAAAAGCTATAGCAGTTCCAAACCAAAATGATTGCCTGCAAATTGGGTATATCCTGAGTGGTTTACCCATATGAACACCATCACGGTCCTGCCTGTGAACTAATTTGCATATTTTCTTCATTTTTATATTTATTGGTGTATATGCTGTTGAGGAAAAGACATAGATTTTATGAAATGTATGGATTAAAGCTACAGTGATTATGTATAATTAGCTTAATATTTTTACCCCTCATGGTTTTTTTTTATGATCTCTACTGATAATATAATGCTTAAGTAATTTATGTAACTCATTTAATACAGAGCTTCACAGAGTAGGTGACTGAAAAATATCTGTGTTCTACTTTCTGTCCCATACTTTTTCCATTTCCAAGACGATTTTAAGACATTTTATGATGAAAATCTGCCTACAATAAGATTGACAAATATAAACTGGAATAAAATTAATGAGGTGAATATACTGTCCTTAAGAACTTACTAGTTAATGAGTTAGTATTGAAAATACCACTCTGAGCTTCCTGGCATCCAGGACAAAAATAGAAAACAAACTTTCACTTTATTTATAACAAGAGAATGCAAATCACTTCTACAGAAAACATTTTCCCCCGATATGATGTTCTAAAAGGATATCACTCAAGGTCTTTTTTACGGGGAACATTGAATAATGTAAATGGATAATGCCTTCAAAAATGATTTTATAGCTGATGCAGAAGCTATCTGCATATGGCTGTTCCTTGCATCAACCCTCAATAAAACCCAAGGGCATGGCTTTAAAGGGTAGCAACCTGATCATTATTACATTTTTATGGATGACTCAAACATCCTTCTCCATCGTACAAGGAAAAAGTCAAAGGAGAGATCATCTGGCTTAGTATAACTCAAAATACTCCTCTATTAGGGAATAGGATTCATCCTACATTTACAATTCTTCTGAAACTCTTGTTAGTAAGTTTGCACACTTTATCTCTCATATATTTCAGAAGGTTAAAATAGAACATATTATAATATTTTAGTGCAAATAAAATATATTTGTGTTCCATGGCCAATGCTTTGATGTAACAGAAATAATAATGACCTTGGTCTACAAAAGCAACCAGTTATACAATATACTAAATTACAGATGTGCTAAAATTATATTTCAGCAAAAGAACTGAATGAAGATTAGCAAGGCAAACAAAGTGAAAAATTTCTTAATGTTTATTTTGACTATTAAGTTACTTGAAATGTGTCTATTAATATGTAGACTTTCAGAAAATTTAACTAATAGGTAGCTATCACTGGGGAAAGGTAGGTGTAAAACACATTTCTCTTTATTTGATTTATAAAAGATTTTTATTTTTTGAATATTTGTAAAGAATTTCTTCCTGAATGCATTTGTCCAGTTGCTGACTGTATGGTGTTTATAATGTGACACCATGAATGTAACAAATGCTTTTCAGATCTGTACTCAGAATTGCAAATGTTAAAATGATGGTAAGATACAGTGTGAGGGCAGTGTAAGATTATTCTGAAGTATCAAGACATTGATTCAGATGTTCTGTGACTTTAATTCATAGTAAAACTGCAAGAAAAAAATAATTTATGAATAAATTGTACATTATAAATTTCTTGAATTATGAAATTCTTCAAGAATTTCTGTAATTTCTTGGAGGTCATGTAACTAGATAGAGGTAGACCCAAAAATTCAATTTCTTTTCTCCTTGTTTATTACCCCAGCAGGTGTCGTTTGATGGATTGGTGTCATATGGACACTGTGTCCAAGTAACCATGCCGAAAATGATGCTTTCAGACCAGACAATTTTGTTTCTTTTAAATTGTAGAAAAGGGAATTAGGTTGTGCATTCAGTTTTTTCAAAGATTCTAAATTCAAAGTGTATAAGCGAGTAACACAAACATTATGATGGCACATATATAAATATTTCTGTCATTGTGCTCAATGACAGACACATATGCAATTCTGGCTCCATTGGCGAGAATAGCTACAGGAACTGTCACTCTTCCTACTACAATTGTCCACTGGAAATAATGTGTTACCTTTCACTGTCAGAAAATTGCCCAAGCTACGTGATAAGTTCCTGCACCCATCGTTTTTACTTGAGAAAGAAAATTGAGGATAGTCCCTTGTCCCATTCAAGGCATAAGAAGATAAGTTCCTAATATAAGATTGTATTCAAAAGACAGCATTTCATCATATTTAAGAATGGGATCAAAACTTTGAACAATGCCATGCACAGTACCTCTGTGAGCTGGAACAAAAATATAACCTCCTTTGCATCAGTTCCCCATCTGTAAAATGGAGTAATATAACCTATCTGGTAAGGTCATTGCCTGGATGACACATGTAAAGTGCTTGGCAAAGTGAATTAAGTGTCTCACAGAAATCAATAAATGTGAACCATTTTTGTTAGACAAAAGTGTAAATGTTTTAGTTCTAAATTATTAGAATTGTAGAGGAGGTAAATTTTTTTTTTAAATAAATGTTAATGGACTAGCAAGGTAAATTAACTTCAAGTGGAAATGGGGAGTTGTAGACTGAAAACCACTCTTGGAATTTTCTAGGCTCGTAGGTTCTAAGAGTTAAAAGGACCTTAAAATTGTTCTAGTGCAACTGCCATTTACGATTTGATTACCAAACAAAATATCCTGAAAAGGTGATTAAACTCCCCTACACTACACTTCCCACTACCCACATTTCATCTTCATACACGAAACTATAGACAGATTTGAATACTACGAAAACATGCTAATTTGTGTTAAAACTGAAATCTGACAACCCTTTTCATTAGAAGTTGGCAGTCTGCTTCCCTTTTTTTTTAAACAATAGGTAAGAAAAATATGGACATTTTAGAAAAATTTATTTATAATCCCATCTTCTGAATAAAGCTTTTGTTACTATTTTAGCCTATGTTATTCCATTTTTTCTATGTACTTTTTCATTGTTTAGGTATTATATAGTCATAAAATCATTACTTTTTTTTAGTTAACATGAATTGTATTAAGGACTTCACCATGTGAAAATATTGTATGATTTTAATGGCCACATAATTTTTCATTTTGTGAATTTGTTGTTTCTACTGCTATAAATGGTCTACTTTTGTTATCCTAGTCTCACTAGGAATAGACTGTGTGTTAAATATCTGTTGTATAAATTATAACATTAGAATAGTCTCTAAGATTAGCAGTAGGAGATCAAGGCTATGAATATTTTTAGGGCTCTTGATTTATATATTTACAAATTACTTTCCACAACGATTGTGGCACATTAGAACCACATTAGGGGGTGTGTTAGTGATTACACCACTGCCATCTATCCACACTGACCTTAATCTTATGTCAAAAAACACTAACTGATTAATGCAGAACATGTAATTCCGAATCATAATTCTCCTTAAAAATTCTCCATAAAAATTCTCCATAATTCACCTTTTTTTAAATAAAATTAGAAAAATAATTAGATAGTAACAGGCAGGTACACGGTACTAATTTTAACAGGTAAAGAACTAGAAGTACAAAGAGGTTAAACAGTTTACCATTTGTCATAAAGCAAGTTAGGGCTAGAACCAGGATTAAAATACGGGCCTGTTCATTGAAACTAAAGAAAGAAATGTTCTGAACTCTAATTAGGTTTATGACCAATATTTGTAACACAACACATTCAATAAATTTTATCTAGACGGGATATAGTAAAGTTTGAATGGGTTAGCAGTATTAGAACAAAAAGCAAATGGCAAAGAACATGGAAAAATTATCCTAATGAAAATAATCAGATGGCTTAAATATCAAGGAGAGCAGTTTAAATATACATATAATATTGGAATGGTGGAGATAACTGAGAGAAGTGAATATTTTGTAAACTCAAGGGAAAACAAATAAATAATAGTGGTCTAAACAAAGCATAGTCTAAAGGTGAAGCCTGTGAATTCAACTAACATTTATTAAGATTCTGCCATCTGGTAAACTAATTTGCAAAATATCATAAACACATTATTATAGAAGTATAGATATTATCACAATATTACCTACATGAATAAATTAAAAAATTATTTGTACACTTATATAGGGACTTTCAATTTGTAACAAGCTTGATATTCACCATTTACGTACATTCTCATTTAATTCTCCAAACAACCTCCTATGTACCTGTTGAGCCAATCAGATACTATATTGAAACTCAGGGAGGATAGATGGCTACCCAAGTGCAATACATTTTTACAAGGTGAGAGATTCAATCATGGGGTAAATCTTTTACTCCATTGGAAGGTGGATCTCATCTCTGTTTTAGGAAATGCTTCCTGCTCTTCTTGACTTCAGTGGCTTAGCATACAGGGTTGCTGTTGCCTGACTCAAGATTTTACTTGAAATGTCATCTTACTTAAAATCTTCCAAGTATGAGACATCCTATCTATTTACATATGTTAAAGTATCAGGATGAAGGCTTGTTCATCCATAATTGATTCATCACAAATTTATTGAGCACCTGTTCTATGTATAGCACTCCAGTAATTGTTAAGAAAATGAGAACTCTTCAAAATATAGATCCTATTCAAATAACTGGTAAGTATATTGTGGCAGATAGGAGCACTGAACTCAGAAATAAAATTTGGGGCTTTATGCCTAGCTTTGTGTGTAACTAGTTAAAGGACTCTATATATTGTAACTCTCTGAGCCTTTATATATAGTTTAAAAATATATTTACATACTGTCTATACCGTATATGATTTATCTATCTTTAGTATATATGGCATCTATGTTACATTATTATATAATTAAATATTTTATATAATGTTTAGATTAATGCATTTATATATTCATATCTAGATATCATCTCTCTCATACTTATGCACTAATACATTCCTTCTAACTGCAAAATTCCAAAAGTTGCAGATTTGGCATTTCCAGATTTCTAGATCTGGTCTGAGAAGACCTACTGGTTTATGCTAGGAAATATCCTGTACCTGAATCTAAGGAGTCTGCATTCCCAATAAGCAGTGGGATGGTGGGAGTCACCTTTGGATTCTCATTTATTTTCTTTTTTCCTCATCATTGAGTTCATTTACAAGCCTCTGTCATTCTGCATTCTGTCTTTGATCCCAAATGCTTCATTTTGACCCTCTCTAAGCAGACATGCAATAATGCTATAATTTCAGAGTTCATCAGGTATATTGAGACTGAAACAGGGATTGCTCCAAGTGCTATCAGTGGTGGGTGTTAAGCTGTTGAGTAAAGCTCAGTTCTGTGCAGCAACACTTTTTCATGCTCGGAGTGAATACTGAGAACTTGGGAGTAGACAGTTATAGGAGCTCTGAAAGGCCAAAACGAGGCCTAAATAAGACTCTTGTTGTCTTACTTGCTGTATAGCTCTCTGCCTTTGTCATAGGTTGTGTATTGTGATGAAGAAGATTGTGGGAGTGATAAGTACCAGAACTGGGAGAGAACCGAGGAATAGTCCAACAAAAAAGGAGGAAGTTTGGTGATGTACAAGTTCTGTTTACAATTGCTCTAAGAAGGAGATGCTCATGTTTGGTCCATATAATGGTCCAGGCAAACTGATAGGAAAAATATGAATAAAATATCCCAACATACTGTAGCGGGAAACTGGTTTTAAATGTCTCTGGAATCCCAGAGGCCATGGTTGATTTTGATTTTTTGGTTGTTTTTGATATAATTTTGATTATATCTTGGGATTGTAATAGGGATGACCTCTTGCCTGCATGAGTCATTGCATATGATGAGGGGGTGGCAACAGTGAATGACCAGAAGAGAATAGAGCCTCTTTTGCTGAATATTAGAATTTAAACATAACTAATGTGATGTGCCCATGTGTTTCTCAAGATATAAAGAATAAGCTTGTGTAAATTTCCCACCCCCCATTTTCTTGGGAGGAAACAGAATGACTGTATTCCAATCCTGCATTTGATTTTTCTTCTGTAATATAGATACATCCTGAGTGATTTACTAGGTGTTTTTCTCCTCTTATTTCCAAGACTGTCTGACAGGTGAAGGAGAGTGAGTCTGTCAAAGCATAACATTTGAGAGGTCAGATTGAGACAGAGCAGGATTCATTCTTCTGACAAAGATGTAACAAGATGAAATGGATTTTTAGTTGTCCCTAGCAGATAGCTCTATAACACAACATATTAGACACTTTTAAACGAGGTGTGGAAGAAGAAATCAGAGGTATGAGTAGGGAAACGATTCTCTAACCACCGGATTATGAAATTTTTAAAGAGCTGAAACATGAAGCTTGCCTTTCCAGAGAGTTATTATTCATATCATGTCTTGTGTCTGCTGACATAAATATATATGATTCAGCAAAAGGAAACATAATTAAAAAATATATGATGAGAAAAACTAGATAAAACTGAAATGAAGATAGGAGTGGTCAGGTGGGAGAAAGGTATAAACCATAAGCAAGCTCGAGAGCTTGAGCTAGGTCCCAAATTTGACTCTAAGCATTCTTGAGGTTATTGCAAAGAGAGGCACATGGCCACTTATAAAATTCATAGAATTCATTACATAAAATCAAATTAATCATTTAAAGGAAGCATGGCCATTTTTAATATTGGTGTAAAATTTTCTTTCAAAGTGGAGTCTACATTAAAGGGATACAGGTAATATTTTGAAAAGCTTCCTTAGTGTAAATACTAAACAGCAACACGTTTTGTCAGAATACTCCATAAAATGTACAAATAGACCAACTGCGTGATGCCAGTCTGTATTATGGTAGATGCAGCACTGGCTTTGGATTGGAGAGAAAAATGCTCAGGTGTGTGTCTTGGGAACGTTACTTTGATCTCCCTGAGTCTCAGTCTCTCATCTGTTAGATTAAGAGAAAGGATAATTATGTTTTCTGGTACAAAGATAGTCTAGCTAGTTTCAGGTGTGTAGAATGCACTGAGTAAAGTGAAGTTCCATATAAAATTCTATACTCGAGTGTGCAATAGTATTGTTATGTGTTGTCCCCCAAATGATTATTTATGGGCTATTTGTTTTAACGGGGTTGCAAGATTATTAGTGTATATGATCTGCCTTTTGCAATGCATGCCCTCTTCCTCTGCAGTTCCAGGACTCAGTTATGCTGAACTCTGGGACTGAGGGACCTTCGGAGGCCTCCTTCCTTTTGTTCTGTGCAAAGAGCTTGGCAACCATGGAAACAGTCCTGACTGCTCATTTTGCACATTTCTTCCCCAGCGTGTTAATCAGCCACAGCAAGAAGATAGCATCCGATGCGCCATGTATGCTCACTTTAAAAAGGAAACTACTCTAGCTTCTCCCTAGTACCTTTCCAGCAGTCCTGGTGACAGAACATATGATATATTTTATATTGGCTCAACATTTCTCAGAGAGAAGTTACCGAAATTGAGAGAGGCTATTTGGAGGCTGGCACAAATTCTAGCTGAAGTGGTGGGTGTTTTGTTTATTTCATATAGAAGTGCTATTTGGTGTGATTTCACATAGTGGGATCCAGCATGACTTTTCATTCCCTGGCAGGTGAATAAGGCAGTGGACTGTGTGAAATAATACAGAAAGAGAAGATATTAGTATTGAGCAGTATGTAGGCAGCACCAAGTATTCTTACTAGTTGAATATGGTTCATAATAGGAAAGAGGAATCAAAGGAAGGCTGCAAGTAGCTAAAGGAAAAAAAGGAAAAAAAAAAAAAAAACCCTTAAAATAAAAGTAGGTGAAACCAAATAGTAACCAATGCATTGTCTTCCTTTGGTGTAACCAATCTTAAGTTTTGTGATACTAATTTCTTGTTTTCTTTATAAATACGTGCATTTTTAACCACATAACGAGTTTTTCCTGAGGTTGAGCTTTACATAAATGGAGTTGCACTGTGTGTGTATTTATGCCCGTTTCTTTTGCATAACCTTATGTTTTTGAGATTGATTTGTTATTTGTTAGTAGCAGTTTGCTCTTCATTTCGTACAGTATTCAGTTATATGATTTTATTACTATTTATTTATTCCATCTTAGTGTTGACTATTTGAGTAATTTCCAGGTTGGGGCTATTATGAACAGTGCTGTTATGAGCACATATGCATCAATCACTAATTTCTTGAGGCTATACCTCGAGGAGTCAAATTGCTGGGACAAAAGATAAGTATGTTTTTAAATTAACTAGCTAATGCTAAATTGTTTTCCAAAGTGATTTATCAATCTGCATCCACTCCAGGAATGTACCAGAATTCTCATTGCTTTATATACTCACTAATAATATTGTTGGGAGACTTAGCGTTGTTTGGGGTGAGGGCATCCACACTGGACCCACCCAACTGGAATCTCTGTGGAGTGGATCATATACACACTTTTAGAAACTTCCAAGGTGTACCAATTGTCAGTCCATTTTAGATTTTAGATTAAATCTAAAATCACAATTCTTAGTCTTCAATTGTAATGCCTACTTCTTCCTGCCAGTGGAAAAAAAAAATCACTGTATGTATAGTTTTAAGTTTCATTTGTTTGGTGTTCTTGAAGTATGCTAAGAAGCATTCAACATATATATCTAAAGAAAATCGAAATTAATCCTTTTCTTCCTAGAGAAGGGAAGTATATAGACCCTTTACAGAAACACATCCTTTAAATATTTTACGATCAAAGGGTTGCATGTAAAATTTCACTATTCGATCTGTAATAAAAACTGGGGAGAAAAATCCGGGTTATTTCTGTTTTACTTTATTTTGTACAGCAATAAATAAAGTAACAAAAGTAAAGCGGGAAATGAGTGAGATCTAAAATCCACAAGCTATATTATTTACTGAGCATATTTTATTTCGTAGCTTCAGGAATAGGGCAAATATAATGATGGAGAAATTTTCTTAATGTAATGTGTCTTGCTCCATTCATGCCTGGGTTCAGGCACTCACAGACACAATCCCGTGTTGATTAGCTAAGCTTCACCAGTAGCCGAACATGGCTGACTGTTGCTGTTCCGTTTTTATTCACAGCATCTGCTGGCATCCTGCACAACAAATCTGATGATTTTCCTTTTGTTATTTTGTTTTCTGTGAGGTCAGCAAAATCATCCTGTTGTCACAATCCATATTGGAACTCCAGGACACAAAACAGAGAAACAGACTTCTTTGAACATGAGGGCTGTGCTGTTTGGGCTACTACCACTTCCCTCATTGACTGGTTGATTTACCATATTGTAAGAGAAAGTCCTGTGCAGGCACAGGCAGGAAGCCTTTTATCTCTCCATAAGAACTGAGGAGATGCTCATGCACCTTCCCACAGTACCCCCTGAGCTCAGGGAATTCCAGGAGAAGTGTCCAGAATCACAGACATTTTGCTGTCTTTAGCCTCCAGAGTTCCCATTTAAACAACAAATGACCAAAGCACTTGCTGTTTAGGATTGGAGGACTTTGTTTTCCTCAGACACACAACCTTTCACATAGGGTGTTCTGAAACAGAACAAAACTCTCTGCCCACCTGCCTTTGTGAAAGCCTACCTTTTATAACTTAATTCTAGTCTGAGATCCATAAAAAGAAAAGTTAACCAGTATTCCGTATATGATAACTCTTTATAACCACTGTTTTTTCTTAGATACGTAAGCAGGTGGTTTTTTGTTAACTGGGGTTTCTAAACAGTCACTTTCACCAATTTTGTAAGATGAGGAATATGCAAGGAAATATATTGAAATCAGTTATTTTTTAAAAAATAAGATCCATTTGTATAGTGAGATCAGGTCTATCTCCTATACTTCTTGCAACTTCTACTCTTATCAAGCAGATCAGAGACCTTTGGATGATGACTTTCTAAGTATTATGTCCACTTGAATATAGAAAATGAAGAGGCAGAGCTTGCTTAGCTTGGAAAACAGCTGCTTTCAAACCAATGTTCATTCAACATTCAAAATCTATATTTTTAATGCCTACTATAGTGCAGAGAGTAAAAATTGAGGATCGCCCTTAAGTTGAGGATGAGGATCAAAGGTTAGGAATTATAAAGAGGGACGTCTTGACTCCATATAAAACACAATGTCTGATGGCAAAATGGAAAGCATAGTGGACATTAAATCTAACAATGTTGTTTTTGTTTTACCTATGAGCTGAGTGGTATTTTTTAAGGTATTTGAGCTCTCCAAGTTTGAGGTTATTTCATTATTTCACCTTTAAATGCATTTGGGAAAATAAGTTATTATTATTTTTATTTTTCACTTTTTTTAGGAGGAAGAACAAGTATTTTTTAAATGTCAACTTAATATTTAATATAAATTATTTTATTATATAATAATGAACTATTTTTTAATGAATATTAACTTTACATAATGTTATAAACTATTATATACTACATAATCAATATCATAAAATATAAATGTGTGTGATAATCTATATGTAGAGATATATTGTATATGCAATATATAATAGAATTAAATTATGTATTAAAATAAATTCTATATAGAAATATACATATGTTACATAAACATTTACACATAAACACACATGTATGTACACACAGATCAGACATTCCAGGAGCACAAAAGCAATATGTCATTGGAAATGCTCAAGGAGAGGTAAGATTGACATTTAACCACGATTTTGTTAGGAACTTAGGTCAATTTATTATGCTGCCATTATCCATGATAATTCAATAGTTGAAGAAATTATGAGTGTAGAATAAAAGAATGGGATGTATTTATAATGAAGCATTTTCATCTAAGCTCTCAGATCAGGAGATTGAGGATGATTTGCAGATTCTGCCATGTCATAATTGTGGATGTTGGACACAGGGGCATCACATCTCTAAGCCTCAATTGCCTCAATTGTAAAATGAGGACCCTTGAAACTACCTATTTAGTATGACGTAATGTTTAAAGAGAAAATGAATTTTGATCACTCAGGATATTTAACTGCTCATGGAATCTGCAGGGATGTTAGAAAGGACCAATATTGAATGCTATATAACCACGAGCAATGAAACCAGAAACAATGTAGTCAAAAGAAAAAGCAAGATACCATATGAGTGTAATAATAATTCGTATCTATGATTTCATGGACCGGATGCTAAAATCTACATGATAGAGAAACCGTATTTTTGTTTATTTATTCTTTTAAGTAGGCTCTATGCCCAGCATGGAGCTCAACACAGGGCTTGAACTCAGGACCCTGAGATCCAGACCTGAGCGGAGATCAAGAGTTGGATGTTTTCACTGACTGAGCCACCCAGGTGCCCCGTAAGAAACCATGTTTTTAAATACATAGTAGTTGTCAAATACTTTCAACATGCGGTACTTTATAACTCCCCAAAAAGTTTCTTCAAGATAGATATAATTATTCCTATTTGAACAAAAAGGAAACAGAGCCTCCAATAGGAAGTAGATTTTATGCAAGTTTCCTCATCTAAGTAACTGAGGTGAGCTTCCACATAAACCAATGATAACATATTGAGTGGAAATGTAACTGATCAGAGCTTTCACAATTAACTGTGAATACATCATTCATTCATTTCATGACTCAATACTTATTTAGGTCATAGTAAATATTAAGCATTTTGAGAAGTGGTAGAAATAGAACCGTCTATTAACCATATATAGGTATCCCCCATCTTCTGAGACTAGTGGGAGAATTTAATATATATTCTGAATGGCTCTTATGTTTTAAAAAAACCCCTCTCTTTCAAATGGAAAGTCTCTGCCCTTGTACTGCCCCCACCCCCTTTTTGGTATTATATTATTCACTAACTTTGTGTTTTATTTATTTATATACAAAAGTTTTGTATTACTTTTTAAAGTACATCAAACTGCATGAGGCTGAGAACACTATCTTCTTCACACGTATATTCCCACGGACCACTACACTCAAAAATATTTGCCAAATAAATGACAGTTTAAGGTCATGACTATTAAAAATGTCATAGAGGGAAAGAGAAGATAGTGTTTGTCTTGGTGGTTCCAGAAATTCCTCCCCAGAAGAGGTGAGGCTTAAGCTGGACTTTGAATAATTAATCGGAGTTGCCCAAGAGAAAAATGGGTGAGCAAGAAGAATTGACTAAGTTTGTTCCTGACATTAGAGATTAGAGGTCTTTGACACCAGATGAAAGAAAAGTTAACGAGAGGGAGAAGTGGTGTGAAAGGAAGCCTACAAGGCAGAACTTTCTATTTCCTATTCTCAGAACTTAACCAATCGCTGATCCTTCGGAAAGCAGAGTTGGAGATGGAGGGCATGCAGGTTGATCGGATTAGGTGTTTCTGCCTGCCCAAATTGCAAATGGCCAGGCGTAAGGTCCTGCATGAAAGAGTAATAAAGAGGCAGAGGGTGCAACTTGATCCTGCTGTCTTACAGCCAGGGGCATTGATTTTACTCATTCTAAATGAAAAGTTGTATTTTGCTTGGAGGAAAGTGCTTCATATATAATAATTTTTATTAAACCTCTGTTACTCAGTGTTGGTTGCCACTTCGTTAAGAACAACACACATAAACTTTTTAAAGCAAGTAAGAAAATAGAGTTACTCCTTTTTTGGTTTATTATTAGAAATGGAAGATGCGAAAAATGAATTTGCTATATCCAAGCATAACATGGTAGGGAAAGAAACTGAGTGGGACCTGGATAAGAGGAGGTGGAGATAAATCAGAATGCTGTGACTTACTTTACTTTCTAGAAGTCATTAAGGTCATGAAGGCAAAAAGGAATCCTCCTTTTTAAGGCCTCAGTTTTCCTTTTTATCCTTTTCGCTTCCAGAATTGAACTTTAAATTTGCATTACAAAGTCTGCAATTGGAAGTCTAACTTGCAAATAGGAGCTGCACTTTAATTTCCATGAAAACTAAGAATCGATCTGTGGAAATAAAGTCTATGGAGATTTCTTAAAATGTACATATAATTTTGGCTTATAAAACTTTTGTGCATAGTTTGTAAGGTGCTCAGAGAAATAAAACATTTTAAACTGATTTTTCATTAAGTTATAGGTATATTCCCTATTGACTCATGAACTGTTCTAGCTGGAAGGAACATTAAAGATTATGAAACCCCATTTCTTCAGTTGGCAGAGAGGACTCGGGGGCACAGCAAGGTGAAGTAAGCTTGAGAGGTGGGGTTGAAGTGAGGGCTCCCAGACATGTCGACCTCGTAGGCTCTGTCCACTAGTGTGGTATGGAGTAGCTGCCAGTGCAAACTGCTTTACTGAGTGATACTTAAAAGAGTCCAGATTTTTTGTCCAATGATCTCCTCACTAGCACTTTAGCTTATTTCTGCATAAAATATTAAAGACAAAGTTAAGTATTCCTTTCTTATAGGGTTGTTGTGAGAATTAAATGATGTAGGTACTCATCCTAGAGCATGGTAAGAGATCAGTGCATGCATCTATTTAAAAAATGATAGATTTCTCTGTTGAATTTCATCATCATTATGTATATTAAATTATAGTTAACAAATCTACTGTATGTGTGTGTGTGTGTGTATTCCTTTACGATCAACTTCAGCTTCCTAGTGCAAAAGAATATTCAAATAAACAAAATTAATTAATCTCTAACCAAAGGAGGGAATTAAAGAACCAGAGTGTGAAGGGAAACAGTACCTCAGAGATTGTGATCAAACTTTTGAGGGGTTTTGAGGAATATGGAGTAGATGATTTGACAAGCAAAATGGCAAGGCTCAGGAGATCTCCTGCTTTTCTTACAATGTTGTAACAAATGACTGAATGGCTTTGTTGAGGATATTTGAGAACACCCCACACATTTCCTTTTCACTATTCTCAATGCATTGCTGTGATAATTTTATTCATATTTTGCTTATTGTCTGTTCTCCAAAGACTTCAAAAAAATCCTCAAAGTAAACATAATCCTCTAAATCACCATGTGAAGTATGTAGGGTTGCAATTATTTCATTAAAATTCTAATTAAATTAAAAAGAAAATCAACAACAAACAAGCATCCTGTGACTACTGATGGGAAAAGTGACTATGGTTTTAAACCCTTACTGCAGTACTGGGAGCAGGGAGGGAGGAGATGATGTGAAGCAGACAAAAAGCCAGAATCAAAAAGTGTGTCGTAAAGAACAAAACAAAACAACAAAATCTCTTTTGCCTAACAGTCATGGTTTGCATTTGGATAACATTTGCAATATTTTCTTTCTTTTTTTTTTTTAAGATTTATTTATTTATTTTAGAGAGAGAGCATGAGCAGGAGGGGCAAAGGGAGAGGGAGAGAGAATCTCAAGCAGACTCCATGCTGAGCACAGAGCCAGCACCGGGCTGGATCTCATGACCCTGAGATCATGACCTGAGCTGAAACCAAGAGTTGGCCGCTTAACCAACTGTGTCATCCAGGCTTCCTTGCAACATTTTCAAAGCACTTTTTCATCTGTCATTTCATTTAATGTAAACTGCAATGGACCCCTGGCTCCACTGCCATCATCTTTTGTTGTTAAAGGAGTTTAAGAGTCAAATAGTAAGGTTATTTCAGGGTTTGTTGAAAATATTAGAACTAGCACTCAGGTTTCTGAACTCTTTTTTTTTTTCTTTTAAATTTGCAGTATATAATCACTTTATGGCACAAATTCAGAGTATACTTAGGTCTAGAGATACTAGCTTCTTATCCAAGTCCAGAGTTATATTGAATATTTGATTTTATTAAAAGAGAGATTGAGATTTCTTTAGGAAAAGGACAAATAACAGAAAGTCTGCCCTTCTAGACAGCTGTGGCCCTAGGGAATGTGGCTAGGAGAGTGAAGGGTGCTTTGGTATGAAGAAAAAAACATCTTTTCCTCCAGGTTGACATGACCCAGAGTCAGGAATCAGGCTTGGAAAGTGGCTTGCAGTTGCTCCTTAACCCTTGGCTGAGTTTTTGTATGATGTTCAGCCACATTCAGTGGGCTTATTCTCTTTTACCTTAACTTTCATGTCCTTTCATTTTCTTTTGTTTTGTTTTGATCTCCAATTAAACTTCAGGGAGAGAAAAACAAAAAACTCTTAGGCTGGCACAAAAATAAAGTGATCATAGGAAAATCAGTGTCGTCTGATTTTTCTGAAATGAAAGTATTTCAATAAATTGAAGATTTAGACCTCCATTATCCTGGATTGGGATCATGCTTTTATGATCCTAGGCAAACAAGGTCCACCTGTAGAATACAGCTTGCTTCTGATTCTTTCTCAAAGGTTAGACCCACCAGTTGACAGGGGTGACCGCATGTCATGTGATGTGGTGGACAAAGGAAAGCCTAATCATCCTGAAATATTTCACCAGAATTTTCTAGGTTGTCCTATTCAAGTAGCCCCTTTAAAAAATGAAAATGCCTTATCTGGGAAGCAAGTGACCCACAGGATTTTCTGTTGATTAATGTTGCTTCAGAAAATGCAAGGTTTGTGGTACAAAGATTATATATAACTCAAGGGCATATGTAGATGTCATTCAAATGTATTTACTTTGTTTTATCTCCTTAAGAACCTAGTTTCATGAAGAAATCAAATGTAAGCAGAACCACATTGTAAAATTAATTACATTAATTTTGAATCACAATTACTAATTGATCTACGCTAGTTGTTTGAGACCTAGTAGCCATTGGCATTTTGGGATATAAAGTAAAAGAAAAATTACACTGGATACTTGTTAAATATTATCAGTTTTTCAAAATAGTTCTATCAATTCACATTTCCATCACCAGTATCTGAAAAAGTGTATAAAAGCAATACATGAGAATTGTATTAGCCATCTGTTAATTTTTATTCAGGTTGTTGTGTAAAGTATCTCATTTGGCTTTAATTTACACTTATGCAATAACTAATATTGAGTGGCTTTACACAAGCTTATTGGAGGTTAGAATATCTTCTGTGTGAAGTATTTGCTCAAGTCTTTCAACCATTTTTTTAAAATTTAGGTCTTCCTGTCTTTTATTAATGATTTATGGGAATTCTTTACATATTTTGGTATTAGTTCTTTATTTATTATATGTATGTCCCAAATCTTCTTCATTCACATTCTGTATTTTGCCTTTTCACTCTCTTAATATTTATTTTTTTTATGAACAGATGTTCTTAACTTTGATATAATCCAAAATATCAATTGTTTCCTTTATGGCTGGATGATTCTGTGTCTTCTTAAAAGATCTTTGACTACCATATGTCAGGAAAATTTTCTGTTATTTTATTTTCTAGAACGTTTATCATTTTATCTTTGACAGATCTTTAGTCCTACTAGAATTTATTTTTATATATAGTGTGAGGTAGGGGTTTTTATCCACTTTTAATATCCAGATTGTGTGTCCGATGTCGTAAACTTTATGACTGTATACTTTGCTTCTGTTTTACACCTTGACATTTTCAAACATGCATATTGCCTTCAATTATGGTATTGTGATCATGTTCAAATAATTATTTTTCTGTGGTGTGATGTTTCTATTGATGATTATGTTTTGTTGGCATACTTTCCTTGGTTATCTCTTGGATACTCTAGAAAACTTTAAATACATTTTAGATATGTTCCTATCTAAATTCCTCCTTCAAAACTCTTTCTGGCCCATCTATCCATCTTTGTATTTGCTTTACAAAGGTCTTTGCTTTAGCAAAAGGTAGTTTTTTTTTTTTTTCATAGTATAGATAATATGGATTTTGAGAATAATTATCTTTTCAGGGTTTTCTAATGAATAGAAGAAACGGCCACATCCAAATCCTCTTTCTCGGCTGCTGATAAGATTAATATACTGATTAACACCTTTTCCAAGTTGGACTGGAGGTGAAAGTAATTCCATTTGGCAAAGCCTCATCCCATTTGCTGACATCTTCATTAACCTCACTGATAAGGAAACCATTTCACAATACAAATTTCTCAAGGCTGGAGATTTTATCTGCACAGAGTCACCTAACAATACTAATTTGAAGTATGAAACAAGCCAGTTCAATTGCTTCAATAATTTCACTGTGCCCTATCCTTTTATTTTTCCTTTTTAGAAGGTTGACAAAAAGAAACCATTTACTTCACACTCACTAGTAAGAGCTGATTTTCAAAAGGACATTTCACATTTTCAGAAAAGAAGCTGCAGCGGTATAGTTTAAAGTGAATGAAAGTGTCATCATAGTAAGGGAAAAACGAATGGATAAAAATCAGCAAAGAGAGAAAGTAATACCATTCTGTTTGGAGCTTTATTAAACACAAGAAATAAATCTTAGACTTGTAACAGAAGTTTGTATTTTAGCCATGTACCTTTTCTTTTGTACAGTAAGTTTTTGATTAAATGAAAAAATGCCAATGTTTTATTTTTATCTTATAATCAGTTGAATAAGAAATTTTTTTAATGGACTAACTTTGGCTTTTATGAACTACCTGACATTTCTTCTGTTTATGGTAGTTTTTCACAGTGTCTACTGTCTGTTCCTCAAAAGCAATTTTTAATAGGACTTCTAGACATCTTCAGTCATAGCCAATGGTGTTCAGGTAAATATTTAGCAACTGACTCTCTAGAGAGAGAAAAAAGCATCATGATTTGTCATGTTTGTCAATTTTCATGGTATAAATACACCCCTGTGACCAATGTGGACTACAAACATGATGTCACTTAATGCAGAATTGGGAGAAAATGCGCAGTATACATCATTACATAGTGTTATGATGTTTGGATGTGATCGATGTAGATGACCTTAAATCACAGATGATAGTAAACGGTATATATTTCAGTATATATTCAGTATATATTGCAGCATGTGTGGGTATGTATTTTGGTATATATAGAATTTTCTTTTTAATTACTATGTTTTTTCATATATTTTCTAATGACTAGCTATGTTTAACAACTGACTTGTGAGGTTCCTTTAAAAAAAAATTTTTTTTTTAAGATTTACCTATTTGAGAGTGTGTGCAAGAGGGAGCACATGGTGGGGGGAAGGGCAGAGGGCAGGGAGAGAGAGAGAAACTCAAGCAGACTCGGCACTGAACATGGAGCCCTACATAGGGCTGATCTCACGACCCTAAAATCATGACCTGAGCTGAAACCAAGAATTGGGGGCTCAACTGACTACGCCACCCAGGTGCCCTGGCTTTGCAGTTTTTTAAAAGCTAATCAGTTCTGGGGCTCCTGGGTGGCTCAGTTGGTTAAGTGGCTGCCTTTGGCTCAGGTCATGATCCCAGGGTCCTGGGATTGAGCCCCACATGGGGGAAGCCTATTTCTCCCTCTCCTCCCCGCTTGTGCTCTCTCTCGCTATCTCTATCTCAAATAAATAAATAAAATCTCTAAAAAATTTTAAAAGATTAATCAGTTCTGAGGAAAAGGTGTGGCTCAGTTCTAACACACAGCTGGTTTATAACTGTGGTCAAAAGGGACAGCAGCAATATTTTTCAGTAAAAGCTTACAAGCCTTTTTTAAATCTCATGATGGAGAAACCCAACTATCCTCTAGATTTTTAGCTGCCTAGTAGTCCTGAGACTAAAGGGCTTGATTTTGTCTCATGGTAGAAAACCCATGTTCCATATTCTAGGAAGACTGTAGTCCTAAATGCCCAGAGTATGAACCACGGGGAGACTCAGAGATAAGGTCTCCAAATGCATCATCCCTGGAATTCCAGTCCCCAGAAGGTTCAGCTTTAGGGACCCTGACTGGAGGACCCTGAGAGAAGTTAGGATGTTGGGCAGAGAAGACTTAGAAAGTACAGCTGCAAATGAGTTCATGCATTATTGAAAAATGCAAGGAATAAAGGAAGAATATGTCTGTAGCTTTAGATTTTTACTTTAGAAGAATTGGTTTGCTAGCACTCACTTCAACCAACATCAGTTGATCTGTGTCCTGTGCCCTTTCAGGAAACATTATTATACTACCATCTGAGCAAAACATGCAGATTATTCTATCTGAAAGGGTATGGTTTCAATCAGAGTTTTTTAAACTTCAGCATGTTTTAGAAACATTTAAAACACAAATTTCTGGACCCAACTCCCAGATTTTCTGATTTCATGGGTGTCCTATGACACCTAAGAATCTGCATTTCTGCCAAGTTCCCTGGTGATGCTGTTTCAGATCTTGGGTCCACATTTTGAAAATCATTTGTTTTAATATTCTTTAGTTTCATTCTCTTACCATGAAAAGTGAACCCCATAGTGAATAGAGAATCTGACATTCATTTATTGTGTATCTTTATCAGTGAAATACAGTTCCCTTGTCATACAGAGTCTGTCCCAAGTTATACATAATGGAGATCCTAACTAGCTAATCTTGGGCATACAATTCCTTTTCCATCTCCCCTCTCCCCCACTTTTTAAAATAGAGACAACAGGGGCACCTGGGTGACTCAAGCAGTTAATGCATCTGCCTTGGGCTCAGGTCATGATCCCAGGTCCTGGGATCAAGTCCTGCGTTGGGCTCCCTGCTTAGAGGGGAGTCTGCTTCTCCCTCTCCTCCCCACTTGTGCTCTCTCTGGCTATCTCTGTCACTATCTCTCTCTGTCTCTGTCTCTCAAATAAATAAATAAAAATCTTTAAAAAGAAGAAACTAGAGACAACAAATATTTTGAGTGGTTGTGCTACTTTCTCTTTTCTTTTCCCTTTCCTTCTTTCTTCCCTCTCCTTCCCATTTTGTTCCTGATTTTTCTTTATCCTCCCATCGCTTCCCCTTCCCTCACCTCTCCTCCACAGTTCTCCCTTCCCCTTTTCTCATCTCTTCCATTTCCTGCTCCTTCTCCTTCTTCCCCAAGCCTTTGTTCATTCCCTCTCCACAATTATTCTCATAGATGACAGTGCTTTCTCCCGCCCTAGTGGCTAGTAAGATGTATTCCATACTTATCACAATTGATGTCTACATTGAAGAAGTATTTGTTATAGTTTTCTGTAAATCCTTTTATTTGTAAAAAATGTAGAAATATGTGACTTTACATAAACCAAATAACAAATGTGTACTTAGTGAAGCATACTACAGTATTGACTTTTATAACAGTTTAAAGAGAGATGAGGGTAGGAAAGGGTAAAGTGGTTTTAAAATTATTTTCTATTCTTCCAGATATTGTTAATTTTATTTTTGTTTTATATTTAAAATATTTTAGTAGTACCTATTTTAAAACATTATCTGAATAATAATATTACATATACCATATACTGATATAGGCATTTACTATAGAAATATCCTATAATGGTAATTTCTGAGTATACTACTACCTGAATAGCAGGGCCCAAGTGTTACTAGACATGCCATGAATAAGAAAGAGGAAACTGGAAATTAGACATTTGAAAGGTTTTTTTGTTTGTTTTTTAAACAGGTTTTTGATCACAAGGGGAAAAAAATAAAGTTAGCTGTTCTTTTCATTGAAGAATTGGCCAGATTCTGAGATTTGGATCCATAGGGCCAGGAAAGGAGACTGGATAAGAAATCAACAGACTGAATTGCCATTTGTTTCCTAGGAGTTGCAAAAAGGTCACAACAACGCTACTGATTTTATCTCTCTGGCCTTAGTCATTGACTTAAGAAGCATGTAAGGGATTGGCCAAGGGGAGGGATCAAGTCACTGATGCCAGCAAGATGTATTCATCTGAGGCAGTGAGGTGATGGAGGGCAGCCCGTATATTTGAGGCCTGCTGAAGTCTCTGTTGGCTAGCTCACACAGAGATTCACACATCCAATCTACTCAAATAATTTCTGAATTGTCAGATGTAGCTTACTCTCTGTGTATTAAAAAAATGTTGATAATTTTCTATTGTTTTAGCTGTATTTCGGAGTGCTGGGAATTATAGGTCCTAAAATAAATCATATGAGTGATGACAGGAGAAAATTCCTATGCCAAAAGATGTAGAGAGATTGTGCTATATACTTGGCTGGGCTTAGAAAAAGACGTCAAAATTTTTTTTATGCAAACATTAGACAACATCATTCTGAAAATACTACATTTTAACATATGCATTCTATTGGATTGTTGTGGCACATCACTGTAACATTCTTGTAAACTAGTTCCTTAGCAATTAATTTAGAAAAATCGCTGGTTTAATGGTCCTGTGGCCCAATACTCCTGAGCATTTGTGCAATATAGTAGAGAGAGTATTGTGTTTTAGCACATGCTAGCAATTTCCTAGGACGGATGTAACAAAATACCACAAACTGGATAGTTTAAAACATCAGAAATTGGTTTTCTTACAGTTGTGGAGGATAGAAGTCTGAAATCAAGGTTTTGGCAGACTTGGTTCCTTCTGGAGGTTCTGAGGGAGAATCTATTCATATATTTCTTCTACTTCTGGTAACTTCCAGCAACCTTTGGTGTTCAAAGGTGAATTACTTCACTCTCTTTCTCCATCTTCACATGATGTTCTTCCCTCTATGTATCTTTATGTTTTCACAACACCTTCTTAAATGACCAGTGGCCATTGGATTTAATCTAGTATGCCTTCATCTTCCTAATTACAACTGCACACATCTTATCTCCAAATAAGTTCACATCCTGAAGTTCCACGTAGATGTGAATTTTGAGGGGACTCTATGCAACTCAGAACAAAATCCTAGCCAAATACTACTAAAGATTACCAAAGAAGAATGTATATCATGTGTGCCAAGTATCATATATGAAGAATTGACATGTATGCTAAAATTTCCTCTCACATTGGCTTTGTTGCAAATTCATAAATGTTTGGGCACTGTAAAGAAGACTAAATGGTACTCTGCTACTGTTCTGGAAGCCAGATATTATGTGTCCATCCCTGCTAAGCCCCATACATGCCTAGTCAATACTTTAATAATTAGTGTTTTTTTAATGGCAATAGATTATTTTTCAGCTCTAGTAGTTCTTCAGGTTTTTTGTTGTTGTTCTGCCTTTTGACACTCTGCTATTTGACCCTCTTTTTGACATTTTGCAGCAAATGAAATTGTTTTCAGGCTTAATGTCCTTCAGAGAATCCCTGCCAGTATTATTTACTCATTACCTACCTTCCTATTCCAAATAACATTCCATTACACATTAAGTCCCTCATGTGGATATACACTATGGAGCAATATTTTTGCTTGTTTTTTTGTGCTTAACTATACCATTATAGTTTAATATCCTAAATGACTGGGACAAAATTTTGAGAATATGTAAGAAAATGTTGATTATTTCTGATTTCAAGTGGCAGAAAAATATGAGATACAAAGCAACTTCCATAAAGTGATATGGAGCAGGTATTTGTGCCATGAGTAATGGTCAAGTTTCTTACAAATCACACCTTTGATATCTTGCATTCTGTAGGATTCTGTATACTTCCTGTTAGATTCTAGAATATATGATGTTTTGGAGTATTTTGGAATGTTTTGGAATGGCCATGCAAATATAACCGTACTCTAAAATTTTAAATGATTATAAAAACCTTTCCTGGAATATATGAAATTGGAATGATACCCAATCATGTTGTTGAATATATCTTAAAAACCGTTTCCAAGATGATGATAATAAGAATTAAAAATAGCACAATGGGTTTTGAATTTATGTTGTTAATGATTTAAAGAGTGAGATTCCATAATTATTTGGTACTCTGACAAGGTCTTTTGGACTTCTCTCTCCAGGCATGGCTTCTAGAATATATGGGGGAAGCCTTTTGGTGTGGGTTTTCTGCTTCCGTATTATAATAGAAATTCTAAGACAATGTCTCAAGTGCCAGTGATTTGGTGATCCTGATGGTGAAAAATAATACTTTATAAGATAACAGTTTTGGAAATTATTTCAAACATGGCATTTCTACAAAAGTCATAGCCAGCTTCTTAGTACCTAAATGATATGCATGTATAAATGATAGAGGAAGAAAGAGATACAGAGGGAGAGAGGGACAAACTGTGTGTGTGTGTGTGTGTGTGTGTGTGTGTGTGTGTGTGGTTTGATTGGTGGAGGGGTAGGGAGGTGCTTTTTATCCAGTGTCTACTTAGTAGGACAGTAGCATATCAAGAAAGGGAAATACGTATTTTTCATTAGAAGAACAGTTTTATTTTTATGGGAAATATGATTTCTGTACAGATGATGTGGTTTAAAAAAGCTGAAGTTGAAATATATCTGTTGTGTTATTAAAAACATAAAGACATTTATTACATAGGTAGAAATTGAATTGTCATCTAAAACATCTGGAAAGTATCAGTTCAGCTATAGAAACTTTTATTATTAATGGAATTTAAAAAAAACCTTTTAATATCTTCCAGAAATAAATATGCTATTGTAACCTTAATTTGAAGATTATGACCTGATAGAACCCCTCAGTCTTAGGTGCATATAGAATCCCTCTTCTGATTACCTTTATTATCTAGCTTACTATTTTAGGTTTCAGTGTTTGTGTAACCATACTTTAGGGCTAAAGGAATACCCTTTAAGAACATGTGTTCAATCTCCTCAATTTGCTAAAATGCTGCAGTTGACACATTATCTGCCTTCCACTTTTGGGTCTCCTTGCTAAGATATTCTTAAAGCCACTATGGCTCATTTTTCCTGTAGGCACAGGTGCATATCGACTGTACACATCCATTTTAAGTTTCTTGTAAAATAGACACTGTGAGGGATAACATTGCAAGAAACATAACTAAAAAGAGCATTGTGATTTTTTTACTGAGGAATAATTCAGAATATTTGATAGACAGGTTTTTGGAGAACATGCTCATCAAGTTTTTAATAGGTGATTGTGATGCCTTTCTTTGCTCTTGTGGAAAGTTTCTGTGTAAAATGAAATAAAATTCACATATATCTGGGTTTTATTTCCTTTATAAAGACTGGAATTTTCAAGACACATTAATACTCCTGAGACTATATAAGCAAATTATACTATAGTGATCTATCCTAACCCCTTTTCTGTGTTTTTCTCATTCATTATTTGACTTTTCGCTGTTCCTGTGACCTGTATTTAATATATTTATTTTACTTATTGGCACTATCCTCTTTATTTTTCATTTTTAAAGTAAATATATTTCTATGATAAAAATGTTATTAATCCTTTTATTAGAGGTCTTTTTGGTTTGTTTTAGTTCCAGTATAGTTAACATACAGTGTTATATTAGTTTCAGGTGTACAATATAGTGTTTGAACAATTCTATATATTACTCTGTGCTCATTGTGATAAGTATACTCCTAATCCCCTTCACATGTTTGACCCCACCCACCTTTCTTCTAGTAACCATCAGTTCTTTATAGTTAAGAGTCTGTTTTCTGGTTGTCTCATTTTTTTTTTTAAAGATTTTATTTATTTGAGAGAGAGAGAATGAGAGACAGCACGAGAGGGAAGAGGGCAGAGGGAGAAGCAGACCCCCTGCTGAGCAGGGAGCCCAATGCGGGACTCGATCCCGGGACTCCAGGATCATGACCTGAGCAGAAGGCAGTCGCTTAACCAACTGAGCCACCCAGGCGCCCCAATGGTTGTCTCATTTTTAATTTGTTCATTTGTTTTGTTTCTTAAATTCCACATATGAGTGAAATCAAATAGTATTTCTCTTTCCCTGACTTATTTCACTTAGTTTTTATACTCTCTACATCCATCTGTGTTGTTGTAAATGGCAAGATTTCATTCTTTATGGCTGAGTAATATTCCATTATATATGTGCACCTGTTCTTTATACATTCATCTATCAACGGACTCTTGGGCTGCCTCCACAATTTGGCTACTGTAAATAATGTTGCAATAAACGTGGGGGTGTATGTAGGTCTTTGAATTAGTACTTTTGTATTCTTTGGGTAAATACCTAGTAGTGCAATTACTGGATCATAGGGTAGTTCTATTTTTAATTTTGGGGGGAACCTCCATACTGTTTTCCACAGTAGCTGCACCAGTTTGCACTCCCACTAACAAAGCATGAGGGTTTCAGTTTTTCCCACATCCTTACCAACATTTGTTTTTTCTTGTGTTTTTTATTTTTTAAAGATTCTATTTATATATTTGAGAGAGACAGTGAGAAACAGCAGGGGAGGGAGGGGCAGAGGGAGAAGCAGACTCCCTGTTGAGCAGGGATCCAGATGTGGAACTCAATCCCAGAACCCTAGGATCATGACCTGAGCTGAAGGCAGACGCTTAACTGACTGAGCCACCCAGGCGCCCCTGTGTTTTTGATTTTAGCCATTCTGACAGGTGTGAAGTGATATCTCATTGTGGTTTTGATTTGCATTCCCCTGATGATGAGTGATATTGAGCATTTGGGCATGTCTGTTGGCCATCTGTATGTCTTCTTTGGAGAAATGTCTGTTCATGTTTTCTGCCCATTTTTTAATTGGGTTATTATTTTGGTGTTGAGTTGTATAAGTTCTTTACATATTTTGGATATTGACCCTCTATCAGATATGTCATTTGCAAATATCTTCTCCCATTCAGTAGGTTTTTTTGGTTTTATTGATTGTTTCCTTCGCTATGCAGAAGCTTTTTATTTTGATGTACTCCCAATAGTTTATTTTTGCTTTTGTTTCCCTTGCGTTCAGGACACATATCCAGAAAAATGTTGCTATGACTGATCTGAGAGAAATTACTTCTGGTGCTCCTTTCTAGGAGTTTGTGGTTTCAGGTCTCACATTTAAGTCTTTAATCCTTTCTGAGTTTACTTTTGTGTGGTTAAGAAAGTGGTCCAGTTTCATTCTTTTGCAAGTAGTTGTCCCTAACAGAGTTTTTGTTGTTGATGTTGCTTTTGTTTTTCATCTTCAGTTCATAAATAATTTTCTTAAAATGCTGAAATTATTTAATCTTCATTTTTCAAAGCATAGCATCTTTAGAGATTTCTGGAGAATATTGTGACATGAACATATTTTTGCCTCTTTCTTACTAACCCGGCTGAAATGATTAAGGGGAAATAAACAGTAGGGCAAGGCTTCATCAGCATTGAGGGCTAGTGAAGGATACTAAATACATGTCAAGAACTATACGGAAGCCATACAAGCACTTTGAAATATGTCATTGGAATTTTGATCAGGATGGCATTGAAGGTATAGATTGCTCTGAGCAGCATAGACATTTTAACAATGTTCATTTTTCCGATCCATGAACATGGAATATTTTTCCATCTTTCTGTGTCTTCTTCAATTTCTTTCATGAGTGTTCTGTAGTTCCTAGAGTATAGATCCTTTACCTCTTTGGTTAGGTTTATTCCAAGGTATCTTATGGTTTTTGGTGCTATTGTAAATGGAATCGTTTCTCTAATTTCTCTTTCTACAGTTGCGTTGTTAGTGTATAAGAAAGCAACTGATTTCTGTGCATTGATTTTGTATCCTGCCACATTACTGAATTGCTGTATGAGTTCTAGTAATTTGGGGGTGGAGTCTTTTGGGTTTTCCACATAAAGTATCATGTTGTCTGCGAAAAGAGAGAGTTTGACCCCAAATCACCAAGGAAATGTTGAAAAAGAAAAACAAAGCTGGGGGCATCACGTTGCCCAATTTCAAGCTATATTACAAAGCTGTGATCACCAAGACAGCATGGTACTGGCACAAAAACAGACATATAGACCAATGGAACAGAATAGAGAACCCAGATATGGACCCTCAACTCCATGGTCAAATAATCTTTGACAAAGCAGGAAAAAATATGCAATGGAAAAAAGACAGTCTCTTCAATAAATGGTGCTGGGAAAATTGGACAGCCACATGCAGAAGAATGAAACTCAACAATTCTCTAACACCATTCACAAAGATAAACTCAAAATGGATGAAAGACCTCAGTGTGAGACAGGAATCCATCAAAATCCTAGAGGAGAACATAGGCAGTAACCTGTTTGACATCGGCCACAGCAACTTCTTTCAAGATACATCTCCAAAAGCTAGTGAAACAAAAGCAAAAATGAGCTTTTGGGACTTCATCAAGATAAAAAGCTTCTGCACAGCAAAGCAAACAGTCAACAAAACAAAGAGGCAACCCACAGAATGGGAGAAGATATTTGCAAATGACACTACAGATAAAGGGCTGGTATCCAAGATCTATAAAGAACTCTTCAAACTCAACACCCAAAGAACAAAGAATCCAATCAAGAAATGGGCAGAAGACATGAACAGACATTTTTGCAAAGAAGACATTCAAATGGCCAACAGACACATGGAAAAAGTGCTAAATATCGCTCAGCATCAGGGAAATCCAAATCAAAACCTCAATGAGATACCACCTCACACCAGTCAGAATGGCTAAAATTAACAGGTCAGGAAATGACAGATGTTGGCGGGGATGCGGAGAAAGGGGAACCCTCCTACACTGTTGGTGGGAATGCAAGCTGGTGCAGCCACTCTGGAAAACAGTATGGAGGTTCCTCAAAAAGTTGAAAATAGAGCTACCCTACGATCTAGCAATTGCACTACTGGGTATTTACCCCAAAGATACAAAAGTAGGGATCCGAACGGGTACGTGCACCCCGATGTTTATAGCAGCAGTGTCCACAATAGCCAAACTGTGGAAAGAGCCAAGATGTCCATCGACAGATGAATAGATAAAGAAGATGTGGTATATATACACAATGGAATATTATGCAGCCATCAAAAGGAATGAGATCTTGCCATTTGCAATGACCTGGATGGAACTGGAGGGTATTATGTTGAGCGAAATAAGTCAAAAAGAGAAAGACATGTATCATATGACCTCACTGATATGAGGAATTCTTAATCTCAGGAAACCAACTGAGGGTTGCTGGAGTGGGGGGTGGGGTGGGAGGGATGGGGTGACTGGGTGATAGACACTGGGGAGGGTATGTGCTCTGGTAAGCGCTGTGAATTGTGCAAGACTGTTGAATCTCAGATCTGTACCTCTGAAACAAATAATGCAATATATGTTAAGAAAAAAAAAAGAAGAAGTTAGCAGGAGGGGAAGAATGAAGCAGGAGAAATTGGAGGGGTAGACGAACCATGAGAGATGATGGACTCTGAAAAACAAACTGAGGGTTCTGGGGGGTAGGGGGGTGGGAGGATGGGTTGGCCTGGTGGTGGGTATTGAGGAGGGCACGTTCTGCATGGAGCACTGGGTGTTATGTACAAACAATGAATCATGGAACACTACATCTAAAACTAATGATGTAATGTATGGGGATTAACATAAGAACAACAACAAAAAAAAGCTAAAAAAAAAAAAAAGAACTTCTCAAATTCAACACCCAAAAAACAAATAATCAAGTCAAAAAATGGGCAGAAGATATGAAAAGACACTTCTCTGAAGAAGACACACAAATGGCTAACAGACACATGAAAAAATGTTCATCATCATTAGCCATCAGGGAAATTCAAATCAAAACCACATTGAGATACCACCTTATACCGTTAGAGTGGCAAAAATGGACAGGGAAAGAAACAACAAATGTTGGAGAGGTTGTGGAGAAAGGGGAACCCTCTCACACTGTTGGTGGGAATGCAAGTTGGTACAGCCACTTTGGAAAACAGTGTGGAGATTCCTCAAAAATTTAAAAATAGAGGTACCTACCCTATAACCCAGGAATGCACTCCTGGGTATTTACCCCAAAGACACAGATGTAGTGAAAAGAAGGGCTATATGCACCCCAATGTATTTCATAGCAGCAATGTCCACAATGGCCAAACTGTGGAAAGAGCCGAGATGCCCTTCAACAGATGAATGGATAAAGAAGATGTGGTCCATGTACACAGTGGAATATTACTCAGCCACCAGGAAGGATGAATACCCAACTTTTACATCAACATGGATGGGACTGGAGGAGATTATGCTAAGTGAAATAAGTGAAGCAGAGGAAGTTAATTATCATATGGTTTCACTTATTTGTGGAACATAAGGAATAGCATGGAGGATATTAGGAGAAGGAAGGGAAAAATGAAGGGAGGGAAATCGGAGGGGGAGATGAACCATGAGAGACTATGGACTCTGAGAAACAAACAGGGTTTTAGAGGGGAGGGGGGAGGGGGGATTGGTTAGCCCGGTGATGGGTATTAAGGAGGGCACGTACTACATGGAGCACTGGGTGTTATAGGAAAACAATGGATCATGGATCACCACATCAAAAACTAATGATGTATTGTGTGGTGACTAACATATCATGATAAAATTAAAAAAAAAAAAAACTATATGGAAGCAATAGGTGCTCAAAGGAAGCAAGTATAGAAAATTCTTGAATTTTAAAGGGATCCTAAATTAGAGGGGTAAGACTAAATATGGAGGAAGTCCCCAATAAAGTACAGAATCTTTATGGAATGGTTCAATAGAATCGGTTAGTAGAATTATGGGGGCCTATGTTTTCTTTGTATAACAGTTGTACAGCTGACTTTTTTTTGAACTTACTGTGTTTCCTGCATATTTCAACAATGAACATAAAATATTTTATAATTAGGAAAATGTATACCGGTTATATAAAAAAACTGATAGTGAGCAGTCCCTGTTTTAATAAATTTGTTAAAATTCTGTGATGTACTCTGAAGGAAAATGATGCAGATTTTCTGAAGTTTTCTCATATTTACTAGGTCAAGAGTTAAAATAATAGAATCTTTTCCTTATCCTAGCCACTCTCCTATTGATGTTGATCCCAGCTCTGGCAGGTGTAAAAAGACATGTAAATTGCCTCTTCATCAAACTGGCAGGTAAAGGTATAGTGCCAGACAAAAGTGTCAACTTGTTGAAATTTTTGAGGAAAACGCTAACACTTTAATGAAAAAGAAAGCTCAAAGAGACATTAACATGAAATCGCTAAGTGTATGATCAATACATAGTGTATAAATTCTAAATCTGTGAGTCTTATTTAAACTTAAAGTTCTTTCTGTAGAGATAAAATTTCCACCCTTTTGTGGAAAATGTAGTATCACTGTTTGCTGCATTATCCCATTCATACCCAGGGTTTTCCCGTGTTAAAATAATGCAGCCCCTACCGTAGTATAAGTTATTGCCACAGTGCTGAAGTGTGGTGGAAGAAATAAAAACCGTTAGCCAGGGGACAAAAAAAAAAAAAGTAGAATGACAACGTATATTTTCATCTGAGATCCAAAAAGATGAAGTGAATAGGAAAATGTAAAGGGTAGAGACAGAAGTTTCTAGATGAAAAAATATCTATAAAGCAAAAGATACTGTTCCCACAAGATTTTAGCATGTAAAATAATTCTCATCAAAATAGGAAATGTGAATCTCTATGAAAAACCATCTCTCTAATTTTGTTTTCAGAAACCTTTTGACCAGATCTTATTTCAAACAATTAAATAATGAGATAAATGTCTTTCAGCCCCTAACAGTTATTTTAAAATATAGTCTACACTTTTAAGATTGAAATTAGGTCAGTTTAGAACACATTTGAGTTTTGACAGAGAGTAAGTCTAAAAACTTGGTTTCTGGTTAATTCACTAGCTATTTAATTCTTATGTAAGTCACTAAAATTGAGATGTTTTGTATGAAAGCACTTCAAAATATTCAAAGTGCATTGTAAGTGGTTGTTCTTATAATATTATATGATGATACAAGCAAATACATTTTAGTTTAGTCATAACAAGATTCTTAAAATCATGGGCCTTTTATTTTATTTTTTTTATTTTATTTTTTAAAAAGATTTTATTTATTTATTTGACAGAGAGAGACAGCGAGAGAGGGAACACAAGCCAGGGGGAGTGGGAGAGGGAGAAGCAGGCTTCCCGAGGAGCAGGGAGCCCGACAGGCTCAATCCCAGGACCCTGGGATCATGACCTGAGCTGAAGGCAGACACTTAACGACTGAGCCACACAGGCACCCCAATAGTAGGCCTTTTAAAAGACAGTTAAATCAGGGCACCTGGGTGGCTTAGTCAGTTAAGCATCTAACTCCTGATCTCAGCTCAGGTTTTGATCTCAGGGTCCTGAGGTTTATTTGGCTGTCTTAGCAGTGACTGAATCCTACATTCCAGTACCAGGTCCTCTCTTGAAGTAGTTTTGGGGTCTTTTGTCAACAAGCATGTCACAGGATGCAATATTTTTTATTTCCTTCAGGTATATAAGGATTGATAATCATTTCTTGTCACTTACAAAATGATAAACCAGAGCCCAGAGACATAGGGACCTTGCTGAAGGTTTCTTAACTAATCAGTCATAAGTAAAGTTCAAGTCCCCTGATTCTCAGGCTAGGTACCATTTCCATTGCAGCATGCAGTTTGTTACGAATGGAGCAATCACTAAGTGGAATAACATTGCAGCTTTGGAACAAAGTGGTGATTCTTTTTGGTGTTGGCAGCAGTGCCTTAGGAATAGGAAAGTGAGCCGTTATAATCGTGCTGTGTGCTCATTGAATCCTAAAAAGCTAATTGACTCTTCTAGATGCCTTGGTGTCCAGAATTCATATCAGTGGCTCAGTGTAGAACCTTGTGCTACTCAGAGGGTATACAGGGGTGCGGGAAGAAAAAAAAAACTCTTACTAAATTAAAATAAGAAATCTAAATATTAATATTTAATATGCAGACATAGTTCATGTATATAAATTAAAATAGATAAGTCTATATTGGAGGTTTAGGCTCAACATTATTTTACTGGTAGAGGTACACAATCAAAAACATATGGAGATGGGGCGCCTGGGTGGCTCAGTCGGTTAAGCGTCTGCCTTCGGCTCAGGTCATGGTCCCGGGGTCCTGGGATCGAGTCCCGCATTGGGCTCCCTGCTCAGCGGGGAGTCTGCTTCTCCGTCTCCCTCTGCCACTCCCCCTGCTTGTGCTCTCTTTCTCGAATAAATAAATAAATAATCTTAAAAAAAAAAAAAACATATGGAGATCCAGTTGAAATTGCCAACGTTGATGAATACATTATTTACCTTAATGAAATTAAGATGTCCAGGGTAAGTTTTTAGAATACTTTTTTACCATATCATCAAACTGTGAAGGTCATACCTTTATCCTTCAGTTGATTAATTCAGATTCATAATTTTAAATATTTGTTAAGTGATACTCTGTGCTGAACACTATGGCAAATGCTAGGAATGCAACAGTGAGGGAGCATGGGCCTTGCCCTCATGAAGCTTGTTATTTAGTAACGGAAAGTTTGAGGAACTAGATGTAGCATCTCAGAGATTATAGCAACAACAAGCCCCTTATTTTTATAACAGGGAAATAGTGGTTAGATGTCTTCTATGTGTTTAGCTTAAAGGGTTTTGGTTTCTAGAATTCTCATAAATTTCCATCTTCATCCATCTTCTTGTTACTCCTTCTCTCCTCAAACATCAAGCACTTGGTGGGCATCTCATACCCTGGTCTTTACCCAAGTAAATTCCTAGAGTCTTTGCCAATACTAGCTGCCATAGGCCTGCCTTGTAACAATAGTGTTCCACTCCCTCTCCCCAGTTACACTCCAATTCTCAGAGCTAGTTATTGGGAAGAAAGTATCTAATAAAATTAATTTATATTTCAGTTATTTATGACTCACATTTACTTAATATAAGTAAACTATAAGTGAATATAGTTCACATTTATTGAGTGGTAGTAAGTTTCTGAGACTATACTATCAAAGGGGAGTAATTCAGGGAGCCCCTACACTGTGCTTAGGATCCATAGTATAGAACTGTCCAGTCTTGGTGCTTAGTAAATGTTGATTAAATGGATTAATAACCTTTCTGTTAGTATCTGCATTTTATGAAATGTAGTCTACTAGAGTGGAAATAGAATGAAATTTGGAATTAAAGATTGATTTGGCCCTCATTTTTTCTACTTACTTTCTAGTGACCTTTGCTAAGCTATTTAACTTTGGTAAGCACAGTCTCTGACTACTTAAAATGGGACTAAGAGTATCTCATTTCCAATATTACAAGTAACGTGGTGTTAGTATCACAACTAATACAGGCAAAGTACCTTGAACATCGCATATGGTAGGCACTCATTAATTTAAAAAAAGAGTTAAAACAAAGGAATAAATTTCGAATAGGAGAATTTTAGACAATATCAAACTTACGGGAAGAATTGATTAAGTCAAGTGTTTCTCAGTAAGGGAAAGAAGAGCACTGGTTTATGCCCCACTGACTGTGGACGTGATACGGATAGAGGTAGATCATATAAGAACCTTGAAGTGTGGAACATACGTTTTAATAAAATTCACTTTCTGTGGTTTTGGCTTCCTAAGACAGAAGAAATCTTCTTCCTTTAGATGATAAACAGGAGGAAGAATACTTAGGTTGATTAGGGTTCTTCACAGATTGCTGTGTACTTCGTAGTCTTCGTTCTGAGAACATTCAATGGTCATGAATATAGGCTGGTTAAAAATAAGATAAGTAGCTTAAAAATACCAGGAACATCTTACTCTTATAGAAAAGCATTATTTTAGTATTCATGAAACTTTAGTTTCTAAACCTTTGTTTTGTTTTGTTTTTTCCATAGAAAAATAAAGTTCTTGGAAAGATGCAAGTGCACCTCATAGACTTACAGAGTAATTTGATAGTTAAGCCTCCAGAAGCCCAGGAATGAGAGAGGCTTTAGAGGTTCAAGTACCAATAACTAAAAGTCAACCTCTTTGATATTCCTTCCTCAAATCAGTCAGTTCCATAGATGGTTGATTGGGGCACCTTGACTAACAATCCTACCAAGTTTGTATGAGGTGTGGAAGGAGCACTTTACTCAAAGAAAATTTGAGAAACCTCAGATATTTTTGCAAGTATGCTAAAAAGAAAAAAAAAACTTTTATGAGCCAGGTTACTGGAATAAATGCATGTTTACTTTAAATTGAAATATGTGACTTTAATATTCTTACAACATAATGGCTATGGTGTGAAAGAGTTTTGTTTTCGTTAGGGTACTCCAAAAAGCAGATCCTTAGATGGGATTAGATGTGAAAAAGATTAATGAGGCAAAATAGCTCTGAAGAATAGAGAAGAAAAACAGTAGTAGGTAGGGAGAGCCTTCAGTTCACTCTGCAGGTCTGATAGCTAAGAAAGGAGAAGGATGATTTGCTAGGAAGATTCTGATTACAGAGTAATTTTAAGAAAATTTTAGCCAGGCTGATGGGAAGTCCTGTAGCCAAAACTGTTAAAGTACTGAATAATAACTTATTAGTGGAGATGGCACTAGAATCACCGTGGCGCTCAGTCATTGGCTCTGAGCAACTGGGGAAAGCACGGCCTCTGTATGAGTCTAGTTGTATATCCAGAGGGTGGCATCTGGGGCCCTTAGCTGACTGATTTTCCTGTTCAGCAGATCTGAGCGACACCTTTCTGTGGTTGCTCGGTAAAAAAATGCTAAGAATCCTCTACTCCCCAGTTTCCCAGGCACTCAGTTTTCTTCCTTGCCATCTTTACACCAAAATAAATAATGGTTCACTATATAAAAGGTTTTTGTTCCTTAACATATCTTGCAGATCTTTCCATATCCCTTCAGGAGAGGTACTTCATTCTTTTAACTTGTCGTGAATAACTCCATTGTGCGAGATGCAAAAATGTACCCATCCTCTCTGGATGAATTTTTGGGTTGTTTTTCAGTCTTTGGCTATTTTGAACAATGCCAAACAAATTTTATTTTATTTGCCTTTTTTGTTTTTGTTTTTGTTTGTTTTTGGTTTTGTACCTATGTGGATAGAGTCTAGAAGTAGAATTACCAGGTCATAAGTAATCTCTTTTAAAATGAGACATTTTATTTAGAGATAATTATAGATTCCCATGTAGTTGTAAGAGATAATACAGAGGTCTACCCAGTTTGCACTAATAGTAATGACTTGCAAAGCTACAATAAAATATAGAAATTGGGATATTGACACTGATGCAGTGCAGCTATCTTGTTCAGATTTCTCCAGTTATACTCATTTGTGTGTATGTGTAGGCATGTGGGTATGTATGTGAAAGTGTATGTGTTTTTGTGTGTGGTGTATATAGATCCATGCAATTTCATTGTAAGTATAAGTTCATGTACTCACCACAACAGTCAAGATACTAAATAGTTCCTTTACCACAAGGAAAAAAGCAACTTGCTCTAGAAGTTACAGCTGAATCAAAGTTAGATTGAAGCAGCATATGTTAGTTAAAGAGCACAACCAATCCCTTTCTAATCAGTGATCTATCCATAAGCAATCAAAGCAGTATTGTCTTCCTCAAAAATTTAAGAGACAAATTATAGTCCTGAAGACACTTGGTGGTGTGATAGAAATATTGTGCAAAAATATATACATGTGGGAAATGTGAGGATTTGTGCAACTTATGTTAGAGGTTATAGGGTGCCTGGGTGGTTCAGTCAGTTAAGCATCTGCCTTCGGCTCAGGTCATGATCCCCGGGTCCTGGGATGGAGTCCTGCTTCAGGGAGGGAAGGGAACGTACTTCTCCCTCTGCTCCTCCCCCTTGCTCATGCTATCTCCCTCGTGCTCTCTCTCTCTCAAATAAATAAATAAAATCTTTAAAAAAATAAATTACACTAAGATTATACACTACATTTACGAGTACAAAATTCATTTGCTTCAACTTTGTTTCTAGCACTTAGGGTATTCTGAAAAATAATGCCTTCAAGTATTAAGATTTCAATGTTCAGTATAAGTATCTTGACACCAGTTTCTGGTATCTTTGAATTCATGCTGATTTCTAGTTATAATTTAACCTGGTCAAAGAAAGTTGAAGGAATGAAGCAAGAAAATAAGGGAAAAAAAGGAAGAACGTGAGGGAGGAAGGAAAGAAGCAAGGATGAAAAAAAACCCTCTCTTTTTATTTTTATTTTTGAAATACATTTTTTACCCTACTACCTCAAATGCTCTTGCACAGAGTTCACAACTGTTCTATTGGAGTGGCAATTGTTGTGCCTTTTTGGAAAAAGCATGGGGATTGCTAATTAAAAATTAATGGGTGGGGCATGCTCCTATTATCTAGAATGAAAATATTTTTATTTTCACAGTTCCTTCTTCAGACCACATTTGATTATTGAGGTTTCACGAGTTCAATGTGGGTCCCATACCCAGTTGAACTCTGCAAGGAAGGTAATTAATGATAAGTGGACTATTTATGGTGATATTTATGATTTGTTTCTGAATAACTGCTAGGAAAAGCTTTATTTTATAATTTCTTGTATTTTTCCTTTTTAAGCATATTTTATTTATAGGCACCAAGAACCATAAAATCAAAAACATTTGATTATTCTGTAGTGTTTATGATACAATATATGGCTCAATAAATTCAACAAATGCAAAGTTGATGAGAAGGAGAAAACGTGTTTTTGTTTATTTAATTTGGAAGGTAGAGATGTGGCCATAAAATTCATACTAAACTCAGAAAAAATACATTAAATCATCACTTTTTAGTTTTTTTATTAAATCCTGATTGTTTACTCGGCAGGGTAAGGGAAGGGAGGCAGTGAGAAGTTTACAGACCTCCCTTACAAATTCAGGAAACATTGAATAAAGATTTCATTTTCATATTAGATGTGATAGTAAACCAATGTTATTTCATGACTCATCCTCACAAAAATCCTCCCATGATATGATTTTATTTTATGGATAAAATTTTTATCAATTTTAATCCATCCACCCATCTATCCACCCATCCATCCATCCATCCATCCATCCATCCATCCATCCATCCATCCACCCATCCATCCATCCATCCATCCATTATGTATCTCCTTAGAGCCATAAGAATATGAAGTGAATGTATAGCAAAAAAATGAATCATAAGCAAAAGAGACAAGTGAAGGTACAACTATTAATATAAGGCCAATTATTATATAATATAGTGAAGAATTTTGAAAACATTTTTGTAATGAAGTGCAAAAATGACAAATTATAATTGTATCCCAATGTAGTCCTGATTTGGCTAGCAGGTTTTAAAATGACTAAAACTCTTATTAGCTGCTTCTGCACTCAGCAATAATCTTAGGTACTGCAAAGCATTGAAGATGAAGGAATTGCTCTGTTTTACTAAATCATAGACATCTCTGATGATGCAGTATAGACCAGAGAAATTAGAAACATTTCCTAGATGAGTACTAGACAACTCGATTAGACATGAAGGGCTTCCTTCTCATAAATACAGGACAACAGGACAATCAAGTAGTAGGCATTGGAGGGAAGTGTTTAAAAGACGGTAGGGACATATTTCAATCTAGATTTGTCACTTGTTAGTAATGGAAAAAAGCCTTCAGGACTATCCTGCCTCCTGATTACTATTGTATTTTTTTATTATTTGATCGTCTGTTTCTCTGCTAAAATGTTAATTCACTGAAGGCAGTGACTGTATCTATTCATCCTTGAATAGGTCTTAGAGTACTTAAAGTATTTGCTATATTTTTCTTCTAGGCTATGAGTTATTCTAGACTTATTAATAAAAGGCTTCAGATACACAGATTAAGCCATGACCTGAAGGGAAAAAAATTGCAGTTTGCAGCTTGACAGTATATAACTTCTCAGTGCATTGAGAGACCGTATGATGTTGTGGTGTAGGTTAAACTTTCTGTATGCAAATCTCAAGTATTATCCTTTAAACAGCTTAATCTTTCCATGCTTCTATTTCCTCATGTACAACCTGCTGACTAAAAATGTAAGCCAATGGGTTAAGTACATTATCAAATTTTATACAGCAGAGGATTGCTTGTGTTGAATTGTTCTGTCACAGTCTCAATTGGTACCACCATGTTATAGGATATTTCACAGTTATACATAGTTAATCGTTAGCTGCTACATGAGTTTTACTTAAATGGTACTTCCACACCAAAATCTGGCAATCAGAATACTTCTGTGAACCATATAAAAATTTAAATTATAGCTATGTTCACTACTTTTGCTTTTGTATATTAAAAATTGATACAACTCAATGACCACAGTGTTATTGTACATCTCTAGACATCAAACTTGCTACAAAATTGCCAGAAACTATCCAGTAGTGCAACTCTGCATGACCTTGATACTAAGGATTAATAGTTTCTGTATGAGTAGAATCTTAAGGTCATTTGAGTTTTTGTTACCTAAATAATTCATAACACCAAACCAGTCAAAATGCATATATTTTGTTCAGGCAACAAAATCAGTAAAGCTTTATGCAATTAGAAATTTTATTGACATCAGTTGCACGACCTAAGCTTCAGTGGAATCCCTTGTTGTTATCATTGGATTCTTATGAAAGAATCCCACTGATAAGAACAAGGGATTCTTTGTTCTTTCGTTCCTTTGTTCGCTTCATAAGGTTAAACAGGATTTATTGTGCTAGGTTATCAAAGCTTGTCTTCATAAAATGTATATACAGCTTGATGAGTCAACTGATGTTGATCTGTTAAGTTACTAATATGTACAGAGTAAGTAAAGAAAAAGTGATCAGAGAGCAGTTACTGTGCTTTGAAAAAATGTGATTAATATAAAAAGAATCAATGTGTTTAGTCATATTGCAAACTTCTTCAGGAAGCCTAGATAACCAAGGCTGTTTTTGGTTGACTACAAAAAGCAATTAGGGTATTTTTGTATCTGTGGGAAGAAAGTATCATGATCAAAAAATGTATGTTGTACCTTCATGTACTTGCTACTTAGGCTTCGCCAATGAATTTATAAATTTTCTGTGGTGCCATGCACGATAAATAACATCATAGGTATACTATGAACTTTTGTGTCCTTGGAGGTATTATTGGAGAAAGAGATACTGAGCAAAAGATCCTTTGACAAATAAATGTGAGGTGGCTCTCCTGGGGTGAGCTAGTTACTAACATTTTTTGAAAGGGGTGAAAATTATATTTTAGTTTAAGACCCAGGGAAAAAAAGAAAGTTGATCCTTCTGCTAGCAAATATGGTAAATGTTCTTTTTCCATAAATGAGGACAATAAACATATGCAAATAAGTAGAAAGAACACATTAGAATACAAATAGAAGTTTTGATAAAGCATTCTGAAAAATAATTTTAACTAAATTTTATTTTCTTGAAGGAGCATTTGTTTTAGAAAATGAAAGACTGACCACAGTGATTGATGTGACAGTATTGAATCCATTTCATTTTAACTTTATCAGTGATGGTGATCTGATATATGGATATATCGTTGAACCTAAATATGTTAGTCACCCCAAAAATACCCCAAAATGTTAGTAACTATCTCACCCCAGGAAAGCCACCTCGTATTTATTTGTCAAGGGGTCCTTCGCTTACTATCTGTTTCTCTGGTAAAACCTCCAAGGTGACAAAAGTTCAGAGTATATCTATGATGTTATTTATTGTGCACGGCACCATAGAAAATCTGTAATTTAAATTCATTTGCAAAGTCTAAGTTTAAGTTAATGAAACTTGAGTATTTGCTTTGTTCAATTAGCTCTATTATTATAACTAGCAAAATAGCTACATACACGGGAATCTGGAATGTTCTATTTTAGTGTGTGGGTGTATAAGACACTGTCCCCAAAGGTATCCCAAAATATAACATGCTCCACCCCAACTGTCCAAAAGACTGTCAAAACTGTCAAAAAGTTTGGTATTTTTTTCTCCCAAGATGTCAGGCCTAATTGCTTTTTCACATCCAAAGAATGAATGCTATTTGCTGCTGAAACCCAAACTATTCAAAGAGAACTTCAGCTCACCCAAGTCTTTGCCGTTTCTGCCACCCCTTTCATCTAATTCCGAATGAAACACAGCACCGTTATTTCTGTCCGAGAGCTCATCACACTGCCACGGGATTACATCCCAGGACTGGTGGTAGGGCTAAGCTGCTTGTTTCATTTCTGTCAGCTTTGGGGATTGAAGATTTCCTTCTCAGGCTACCCTGGATCCTTCAGGCTCTAGGTAGAAACATTTGCCCTCAACCCATTATTCTTTCATTAGCTGCCTTATGCTGCCACATTGTCCTGGATTTCCTTCCCAGCAGCACATTAGATTCAGCCACATGAACACTTCATCAGGGAGAGAGTATGTCCTTTGGTAGGCTGTGGCTGAACATGATTCAGAGTCTGCATATTTCATAGGCCACAGGAAGGTGCTCCTTTCACAACTAGACTTGAGGCAGAATCAACCAATGATTGTTTCACTTTTTACCTCCTGGTGATTTTTCATGCTTTACTTTTTCTTGTCCCTGTGTTAGGGTCCCCTGTTTCAACCTGATAGATGATGATAATTTAGAATAAATGATTGGGTTCCTCATTCCTTTCTTCTCAAAAGATCTCTGGGTTCCTTAGTCAAGTTCCTCAGCCCCCTTCTCTTCAGGAACATTTTAGAAATACTGATCAATGCTTCTGTCAAGAGAGGGAAAAAATCCTGCTTTAGTGGATATTATTTGTATTTGACATGGGAGAATTGTCACCAGTATACATCAGTACCAAGACCAGCAACTGCCTAAACAGGAGTGATAAAATATATTATGGCAAGTCCCAAAGTAGTTCCTCATTTGTTGGCTAATACTGAATAATGAAATAATAGGAAAGCCACGGAACCAGTTAACTCAAAATGTTTAAGGCACACACCTTTTATGTATTATTTTATCATTATCTCAAAACTAAAATATATTCTAATTTTTTATCATTTTATAATTAAAACAGCATCAATGAGTTGTAAAGAGACATGAAGAGGAATTTTGAAACAAATTGCAAGAAAGGTTCAGACTCACTGGTCTGGCACAGATTCGGCCATTTGGGCTGTATTTATGAAATGGATTAGAAAATTAATGTGATTTCATTAATGCACGAATGAGCAGAATTTACAGATTAAGAAAACCTTATAAACATTATTTGAAAAGATTCTCCATCTATGAATTTGGTAGAAAGAGGAAGACATCATGCCCATATTTAAAAAAATAATGCTATAGGCTATTCAAACGGTGTTTTCAGAAATACAGTCAATAACTGAGAAAAACTGTAATGAACAATTAAGTGATTTGCAAGGCTTTAGATAGATTATTTTAGACAAGAGGAGGCCAACATGACCTGTTCTCCCTTACAATCTTTATTAGGGCTCAGAGCTCAAGTATTATTATCCTTAAGGAAATGCTCTTCCTGCTCAGGCATTAGGGACACTGACTCACGCATGCTCTTTCAAGACCTTCTCAGTCCTTATATTTACCGAGATTTTCTCTGGAAAGCAGAAGTGCCTTTATCATACCTTCATGGTTGATAAAGATGATATTCTTTTGTATCAAGGAGAAATGGGTCATATAGATAATGTGGGGGGCCCTGACTTAGGTAAGAAAAATTCCTCCTGGGAGAGGAAAAGACCTACACAGAAGAACAACATAACACCGGGACTGAAGGGGTTGGATGGAATTCAGAACCTTCATATTCTGCTTCACATTGACTCTGCTTATCTTCACTGCCGCACAGAGTCAGTGGTATGATAGCAGAGCTACGAGTCACATCCTAAGAAATTGTGCCTAAAAGAATTCAGAGCAAAACTAACTCATGATCTAATACTTGAGGGTATCTGCCACTAAATAAAGGATCGCACTTATATAAAGGCAAAATTAATTTTAATATTTTTTTAAGAGAGAAGAGGTGCACACGTGACTGAAGGGAGAGGGAGAGAGAGAATCATAAGCAGGCTTCATGCCCAGTGCAGAGCCTGAGGCAGGGTTCAATATCATGACTCTGAGGTCGTGACCTGAGCTGAAATCAAGAGCTAGATGCTTAACCGACTGAGCTACCCAGGCGCCCCTTAATTTTAATATCTATTTAACTGTATGCCACCAGAATTCCAAATTGTCATTGGTACTTGTGTTAATTTTACATGAAGTTTTAAGCAACACCTCAGATCATATACCAACCTCAGTCTGTGAATCAAAATGAAGCATAGTAGGTAGAAAATGTCTTTTCATACATGCTGAAATATCCACTGGTTGCCTTTGTTTTTTGGCAGTGGCTTAGCATTGTGTTTTACCCTTTAATCAGAGTGTGACATTCCCTTAGTCCTCTGTGTCCACTAGCTTCATTAAAACCGTGAACGTTTGCCACCAAAAGAAAGAAAATATTTTCATTTTAGTACAATTCCAATGCCTTAAAGATTAAAAATAATCTTATCCCTGTCATTGTATTGTGAGCTCAAAATAGGAACGCAGTTTCTGTTTGGTAAACTCTGATTGACTTATCTTTTATTGTACATAGTCTTTCTCCTTAAAAGGCCTACCTTGTTTGATCGCATTCTCACCAATTATAGCACTCCTTTGTACTAAGGCATTGTTTCCAGAAGGCCCCTGTTAAAATGCAAATACGCCATCTGGCAAGCCTTTACCTCATTAGTTCACACCATCACAGCAGTACATATTATGTATTATATTAGATATGGAAGAGACACTGAGCTGATGAAGTCTGACTAAGAGAAGCCGTTGGAAAAATCCCAAGTAGAGGGTGCTTTGGGATATGGCCTAAAGGCGATAGAGCGGAAAGAGGAGAGAGAGTAAGAGACTTGCTTGGGGGGAGGGGGGAGGGGAGACAGTGATTCCACATTTGGCATTTCATCAGGTCCTGGCTGTGACGGGTTCTGCAGAGACACAGAACGCCTGAGCTGGAAGAGAAATTTGAAAACATGTAATCAAACACCTTCACCTTCCAGATGAGGAATGGGAGGTTGCAAATAGCTAAATGACTCTGCTAAGTGTCCTCAGCGACGTTCTCATCATTAGCCCTTGAAACCTACAGGGCCAGCGCTCACCTCCGGCTGCAGCGTTTCACGATGTGGAAAGCTGCGAAATTATTCACATGTCATTTCTTGTGCATACTTGGTGGATTTTATTTTCTTCAAGGACATTGAAATCCCCTTAAATTTTTCTTCTGTGTCCTCCTTCCCACAGCAGCTGAGAGAGTTAGGGTTGTCCCTGCCCCGGTCACTGCTGCCCAAGATCAGCCTCCCCGCAAAGGTAGAGTTTAGTGAAGAATTCAGAGGAAGTAAGCTCCCACACAGCCCTGTCCAGGAGGCTGTGTGTTAAAGCATTTAGCAACATTTCTCCTGGGTTCATAATCCCAACCCCAAGTCCTGACATACATGGAGAAAAGTCTAGCGCCCTGTCCTGAGAAGCACCCAACACCCCCCTGGCCCTCTCCGGATCTGACCACTGTCATTATGACTGAATTGTCAAGATGGGGATACAAGATGGGAGCCTAAGGGGTTCCTAAGGTACTTTCCAGAGTAGGATTAGGAGAGGCTTTATTTTTGCAGGTGCATAGCAAATCTTTTCTACTAATATTTGAGCAGAAATAGTGTATTTGTAACTGAAGACATGATTGTGTTTTGGGTTTGAGACAGCAACAGATGAGATTTCTCAGGAAGTATCCAGTACGCCTCTGGGGTGCTGACATGCTTTATTAGGGAAATAATGTGGATTTTCCTCAAAAGCTCTATTTTCAAATATTCTCTTTCATTGTCCTTACTCATTTTAAACATAAACACTTTTTCTTGCTTATAAAACCGACATACTCAGTCTCTCAAAGATATGGAAACTAAGGGAATTATTAAGAAGACTGTAACAGCCTCTTGCACTACAATTCCGTTACCGAGAAATAAACTCGGTAAACCTCATATTCTCTCACCGTACAGGACTGTTAGTTGTGAATTCAGCAGTTCGCCATTACCTCCCAACATCTCCTCAGATAAATTGAGAACTACATGTCCCCAAAGTCTCTTCTCTCTGTGAATCCAGGTTAGAGTTTCTTAAGAGAGAAGGCGGGAGATTTGACTAGCAGAAGAAAAGGAGAGGCCTGTTCTTTGGAGAAGTGGCAGAGACTCAGGAGCCCTCATGAGATTAAAAATGGCTCTCTCCAGTGGGCACTGAAGAAGAGAACTACCCACTTGGCTGCTTTTGCCTGAAAGAATTGGTTAGAGATTTTCCAAGATTATAGAGAATTGGTGAAAGTGAAACCCTTCATCCCTGGAAAATAAAGAGTGCTTTCTGTCTCCCTGACTGAACTCTGACCATATAGTTTTTAGTTTTAAAATTTTTACATATATATGTAAATTCTTATTTCATTTCTTAATATTATATTAAATGCAATCTACCATTAAATAATTTAATGTTTATATTTACTTTAGCATCTTTCAATTATTCTCCAGTATTTGCTATGTAAGGTTATTCTGTTTTCAACAGTAACCAAAATGCTGACATTTACAAAAGAAAGTACAATTTTTGTCTCTATATCTGATTATTTCCTTAACAAATCCAGAAATAAATTCACTGAAACAAAGAATAGATCACTCTTGGGGTGCCTGGGTGACTCAGTTGGTTAAGTGTTGATTCTTGATTTTGGCTTAGGTCATGATCTCAGAGTCCTGAGATCGAGCCCCAAGTTGAGCCCCACCTCAGGCTCCATGCTAAGCCTGCTTGGAGCCTGCTTAAGATTCTCTCTCCCTCTCCCTCTGTCCCTTCCCTGCTCGCTTGCTCTCAAAGAAAAAACAAAACAAAACAAAAAAAACATTCTTTGAGGCATTTGATATATATTATTGGTTTTTTGTTCAGGAAGATTGTACAGATTAAATTCTTATTAGCAATATTTCACTGCTTTCATTCTACTGCATCATTAATATTAAATAATATGCTCATTTTGTCATACCATGTATTCTGTCTGATATGTATCTTAGGAAACATAGCCAGCCACCTCTTGTGCTTTGTACAAAGTAGGTGTTCAGTAGATGTCTGTTGGCAAAATGATAATAGGAAATTTGGCAGGGTCTTTGTAGAAATAAGAATTGGTTTTAAAAGTGATATAACATTAGTTTGCACCCAGGAGTTCCAAAAGGCAACCAAAAATATCTTTTTTGGATGGAGAGCTGAAAGCTCCCATTGATTATCTCTGTTCAGTAACAGACTGCTGAGTGACTCTCTCATTATCAAGCCAATTGGCAAGAATTTCAAGAAAAGCAACTTGTTCTTTGGGAATTTAAATGGAGAGTACAGCAAGGAACGCCAGATGCAGCTGGTAGCCAGAGAGGCATTCATGGCATGCAATCCTCACGTAGATTGTTAAGATATAAGCCCAGTGTAAGTGCCACCTATAGATTTTAGGTAAAATGTTCAGTCTTTGAAATCTTTAAGTAGTAGTGTAAGCAAGAGTTCTGGGCACTCTAAAGAAGAAAAACGTCATGATTGTTCCTGTAGCTCTGGTCCACTGCCTGAGAGTATAGAAAAGATCAATATCCTGAAAATATTTATCATTCATTGTGGTGATTCAGAAGTTTAAAATCAAAGTAGAAATGGAGAGCAGCTGTATGCCAAGAAAGAAAGTCGTTTTAAAAGTATCTTCAGAACAGGCTCACAAATACGCCGGAATTCTTCCAGGAAAGGAAATTAAAAAAAAAAAAAAAAATCAAGCAAATTTGGTTGGCATTCAGTAACCAGAACAGACTTTTTGAGCTTTGAACAAGTTGAATGCAGAATTACAAATAGTGGTAGGACATACAACTAGAAACTGTAAACTTCTGGATTGTAAAGTTCCTGTCACTTAAATATTTTTACACAAAAACTTATGGCATCACTTAGGTATTGCAAACATAAAGCATTTTGTATAAAAATAAGAAAATACTAGAGTAGATTTTAATTAAATGTATACCAAGTAAAGTTATATTCTGGTAACTTTGTGTCTCGTACCCATTATCTCTTCCTCCTTCTCCATTGATGCGGATCTCATACAGCTTTTTCTGTATCAGAACACTTGGAATTTGCAAAGCCAAGTTCTCGGTCTAAGTGCTCGCATTTTCCTACAAAAAGTGGCCATAAAGTGTTACTCATAGCCTCCCTCAATCATTTGATAGATGGGGGCCTATAACAAAATTGAAACATAAGGCAATGTCTAGTGTTTTTTGACCCAATTTCTTTTTTTTTTTAATTTTATTCTAATGTTAATCCCCATACATTACATCATTAGTTTTAGATGAAGTGTTCCATGATTCATTGTTTGTGCACAACACCCAGTGCTCCATGCAGAACGTGCCCTCCTCAATACCCATCACCAGGCTAACCCATCCTCCCACCCCCCTCCCCTCTAGAACCCTCAGTTTGTTTTTCAGAGTCCATCGTCTCTCATGGTTTGTCCACCCCTCCGATTTCCCCCGCTTCATTCTTCCCCTCCCGCTACCTTCTTCTTCTTCTTTTTTTTTTTTTCTTAACATATATTGCATTATTTGTTTGAGAGGTACAGATCTGAGATTCAACAGTCTTGCACAATTCACAGCGCTTCTGCCAAAGTTCTCTTACCTTTTTGCTCTCTCCTCATGCACAGATAGACATGGATGAGTCATCTAAGTATTTCTCAGACCAGTTTATTTTCCAGCTTATATTGTTTTTTTTTTTGAAGAAAAAGAGAAATACTATTCATTCTTTAGACTATTTAGCTTTGATTTAACTTTAGTTTTGAGCTGTCTTTGTTGAGTTTATTATAAAGTGAATTCAAATTCCTCACCGGATAATCATATTTTCCTTAGCACCATCAGATTTTCAGACTGCTTTCTAAGAGAATTTGAATTTACCTTAGCAAAATAAATCCTTAGAATTTCTTTGTAATATAAATATATATCATTTAGAACAATAATTTAAAATTAAATTTAAAAATTATGCAGAAATATACCATCACCTTAGAATAAATGACATCATCTGCAGGCTCTGGTGCAAAATGAAAATGTGGGACCTCTTGCTAGACATTTACTAAGACAGCAATAGCAGCACACCATTAGGCCAAGCTGGGCCCTTCTAAGTGTGAGGTCCTGTGGGACTGTACAGTTTGCATACCAGAAAGCTGGCCCTCCCATTACCTATAAAAGAACCATTAAAATAGATAATAAAGTTAAAGCCTTCACATGTGAAGGAAGCAATAGGCAGATTTCAGGGAACCTGAAGCCAGAATTTGATTCCCTGTACCATTCAGGTAAATGGTCTGTGTTCGATAGATAGTAAGCCAAAAATTTCAGTGTTTTCTACAGGTTTGCCATTACAAATTATTGGTCACTGTAGAACGGGATTTCTCAGCCATGGCAGTACTGATATTTGGACTAGATGATTCTTTGTTGCGGGGACTGTCTTGTGCATTAGAGGATATTTAGCAGCATTCCTGGCCTCTGTCCAGCAGTAACCTGCCCTCCAACCAAAGCTGTGACAATCAAAAATGACATTGCCAAATATTCCTGGGGGGTGGGGGGAGCAAAATCACTGAACCACTGTTTTAGATACTAGCTCATTTTTGGGCTTTACTGTTGACAAAGAGTCTCCCCTTAAGCAGACATTAGTCAGGCTTCCCTGAATCCTCTTTTTGACTAGATCTCACCCTGGGCTCTGTCCTTGGCCACTTTAGTCCAGTTTTAGCAAGAATTCTGCTGGCTCAGTTTAGTGAAAACCCTCCACCCTTGATATGTGATGAAATGACTTACCTTTCACCCTTGGTATCTAACTTACTCTTGATACCTGTTCAAATTCCAAATTCTCCACCCTCAATATTTTATTGCCCTGGTCTACCTTCAGCAAAAATCCTGTCAAGTTGGTTTAGCCAGAGTCTCCCTTACCCCTCATATTTCCTCTCAGTAATTTTCCATCCATTGACTTCCACCCTGCTCGTTGGCTTTAAAACTCCACTTGTCCTTACTGTATTTAGAGTTAAGCTCTCTCTCCTACTGCAAAATCCCTTCACCGTAGTCCCCTGAATAAAGTCTGCCTTACTGTTCTTTAACGAGTGACTGGAATAATTTTTCTTTTTTCTCTAGTACTGTTCAAGAGAATCTCTGGGGCTGTTTGTTAAAAATTCAAATTCTCCAGGGTTCAACTTCAGAAATTCTGATAGTGTAGGTCTTGAGTGTGGCCCACAAATGTGCAATTAAGAAGGCCACCAGGTGATTCCAATATAGGTAATCTAACTTTACCCTTAGAAAAATACTGATGTATAGGGGAATCAGTGCAAATAGAGCTCTACCATCAGATGAGTAGAGTTTAATGATAGATGCTATTGTCATATTTACTTAGGACAGGACACACACATATGGCCTCTAGATTAATGTTCAAGTCTCCAATTCAATTTGCTTTTGTAGACACAGACAAAATCTGCTTTGCAATTAGGTAAGCACCCATCTGGCAGAGAGAAAATTCGGAGGCTGTAAAATAAAACAGGTAAATATTTTTCTTTGTCAGCAAGGCTGCCTGAAATAATGATCAGCTAATGAAAGTACTATAGGCCTGAGCATTTGTGATTCTTTCAGGGTGAATTGGAATGGATGGCCCCATTGAAACAATATCTGATGTCAGATTATTAATGGTACCCCTTTTTCTGATTAAGCTTAGTTAAATATTTTTTTGAACATAAGCAAGGTCAAATACTTGAAGGAAAGCTCAACAAATTCACCTGATTACTTTATCGAACTAAGATTTTAGAAATTAGTTAATTCCCATATGATTGACAGCATTTTAAAACTTGCTGCCAGAAGTTTTGGATTTCATACTGTGGCATGTTCAAAAGGCTACTGGAGATCAAAAATAACAGGGAATCCCTTTCTTTTTGGGTATCCTCCCTACTTTTTCTGTGAATCTACAAGTCTCTCTCAGTATATTTCTGTCTCAGTGACTCTGTCTCCAGGTTCTGCCTTCTGATTCTGCTGTTTTGCATGTCCTCATTTAGGAAGACAGGGATTAAATCTGGTTAGTGTCAGTTAATGAATAAATGAAATCTCAAAAATTTTACTATTAACTTTTAGTTTCTTTAGTCTCATATTTAGCTATGGCTTCAAAGAACGCAAGTCAAAGTCTCTGATAAACTTCTACTCTCATCTCACACTCACGTGGGAGGCCAGAAATGTTTAAACCAGGATTGTTACAACCTTCTTTTTAAATAGCCTGTCTAAAGGAGATGGTCCCTAGATGAAACTGAAGATCAATCAGTTGAAAAGAGGTAAATCAGGTATGCAGAGTATTGTCATTTTCACTGCATAAAGGCACAGACTTGCAGGATCTTTAGAAAATGTTTCTTTTGAAAAAAAAAAATCTATCTGGGTCTCAAAATTAGCAATTTCTTTGCACACATCTATCAATGTCAGATGGTTTTCATTATCTTTCATCAGTTTCTTTCAAGGCATCTGCATATAGGTCAAGGTTCACTTTCCTCAAAGCCATGAATGTTGCCCATTGAACAAAGTACTACCAGCAAAAGATATATAATTTACAAAACATAAGGTGACAAAATCTGGACATAAAGAGGTCTAACTTCAATACAAAATATTTGTTGTTATTTTTTGCATTTTATTAATATGCTGAAGAGTTTCAATAATTGTGGGTTAAATTCTTTTTAAAACCCCCTCCGGTTAAGAGTATTAATCAGAATCAGAATATCTCAGTGAAGATATTCTTAGAGAATCTGAAATACACATACCATTCAGAATGAATAAAAGTGTACAGAGAAATCTATGAATATGTATGTGCACAAACATGGATTTTATGAACATGCATTTCAACTTTCCATACTTCACTGCAACAGTAAAGAATTGAAAGTCATGCCCAAAGTGAGAAAAAAATCTAGATTTGGGGGCATTGCAAGACTGTCTTGATACGGATAAATTCTTTGCAACATACTTCACATTGTTTCAGGTGAAACTTAATACGTGGGTTAGCTTAAAACTTTTCTGGATCATAGAGAAAAAGAATGCTGACAATTTGAGGGGCGCCTGTGTGGCTCAGTCATTAAGCATCTGCCTTCGCCTCAGGTCATGATCCCAGGGTCCTGGGATCGAGCCCCGCATCGGGCTCCCTGCTCCGCGGGAAGCCTGCTTCTCCTTCTCCCACGCCCCCTGCTTGTGTTCCCTCTCTCTCTATGTCTCTGTCAAATAAATAAATAGAATCTTAAAAAAAAAAAAAAAAGAATGTTAACAATTTGAGAAAGGATTTGTACCTAGAATGAGTCTGATAGAGGGCCTAGTCTGACCGTTAATAGAGATGTGTTCCCCTTAAAGTCCCTAGACCTAAGACAAGGCAGAAATTTGGATGGGAGAGAAAATCCTATATATGTACTGCCACCTTTCTCACTCTTATGGATTGGGTAAATCGTTCTCATAGACTCTCATGGCTGTGGATATGCCCTGGATATGGTGAATTCAGTTTCTCCTGCTTCCTAATGGTACAACTTCAAGGGCATTTTCTCTTGGAGATCCAGGTTCTTGTCCATTGAAAGCTCTTTCCCAGAACACCCCACTGTAGAACTTTTCTAAGGCCATGTGATCCATATTTCTTATTTTTCAATTATTTTTTTAACTCTTCTGACTTACATCAGGCTATATTCTCAGAAGGTCTTAATGGATAGATACCTAATTTATCTAATGTTTTGTAAGGTTTCATTTGCCTATCACATTCACATTAGGGAATCCTTTTCATACATATTTGTCATAGTTTTCTTTTTTCCTCACAGTAACCCTGTGAGGTAGATGGTGAATTTTATCTTGGAACTATTTCCTGAGAACATACACAGAGTAAATGACAGAAAATGGGCTTAGCCTTAATCTATGGATTCCCGATCCAGTGCTCTTTCCTTACTCCAAGCTGCCACCTTGTGCCACCTCTATCTCAGGGACACAGGAAGAGTGATCACACCTGAGAGAATAGCCTGTGTGATTAATAAGGAACTTCACAATTCCTCGAAAGAGAGAGAAAGAATAAAAGTGAAGGCTCTGAAATGAGGCAGTTAAATGGTTAATTTTGTAGTAGAATGCCTTTTTATGACTTTAAGCCATATTCAATATGAATCTGCATAAGTGCAAATTTGTCATTTATTCTGGAATTAGCCTTCTTTTAAAGTTCCTCATTCATACTAAGAAAAGTGATATTGGCCGAAGTTGCCTAGAAAGAGGGTTTGATTTTTATTTTAGTATCAAACTCTAAAAGGGGCAAAAATAATGATGATGGTAGTGACCTGCATTAACTTATGTTACAGTCAGCATTCTGATTTGTTACTATGGCCATATGATAAAGATTTTGGTACTAAGAAGTGGAGTACTGCTGTAACAAATACCAAAAAATGTGGAAGTCGCCTTTGGATTGCTAATGGGTAGAGGCTGAAAGACTTTTGAGCAGCATGATAAAAGAAGTCTACATTGACTTTAACAGATTGTTCGTAGAAATATGGATGCTAATCATTCAGCCAGTGAGGGCTCAGAAGAAAGCGAGGAGTGTGGTAGAGAAAGCGTATATTATCTAAGACAATACACACATTATTATCAGAATGTTAGTAGAAATATGCTTATTAAAGGCACTTTTGGTGAGGGATTGGAAGGAAAGAAGAAACATGTTATTGGAAACTAGAGGAAAAGTGATTATTTTTATATAGTGGTAGAAAACTTAGCTGAATTGTGTCCTACCATTTTGTAGAAGTCAGAATTTTAAAATGATGAACTTAGGTATTTAGCTGAGGAGATCCACATGCAAAGTGATGAAGGTGTGTACCAGTTTTGCCTTGCTGCTTATAATAAAATGCAAGAGGAAAGAGATAAATTGAGTGAGTATTATTAAACAAAAATAAACCAGGGCTTGATGAATTGGAATATTCTCAGTATGTACAGATTGCAAAGGACACTAAAATTAGGGAGATGAATGGTTAGGATAGCCTGCTCTGAAAAGATAGTCAGGAGTGTGGTTGGACAGCTATTGGCTAGTGCCTCTACAGAATAAAAAATTCAGAGTATAGCCTCACACAGAGGATTTTTTGAAGAGAATTGACGTGTGATTTATGGATCCATTCAACTATCAGCTGAAGCCAAGAATAGAGGTAAGGTGTGAATTATCATTTATATTTACTAATTCAATGCCTGACATGACTATATTCTTCTATGTATTTTCTATAGAGTCGATCAAAGTTAGACTGAGATGATTTTTTTTAGGAAAACTATAAAGTATCCTTTTCATCACATCATATGAAGGGTATATGTTGTTAAGATGATTTATCTCTGTTAATGTTGACCTTGACTACCTGGCTAAAGTGGTGGTTATCAGATTTCTCCACTCTAAACTTACTCTTTTTATCCACTTTTTCCATACTTATTGGAAGGAAGATACAATGCAGACCCCACACTTAAGGAGTGATAACTTAGATATTTTTCTCTCATATTTTTTTATTTTTAAATTGTATTTATATCAGTTTGAACTCATGGATATTTATATTTAAAATTAAAACCCAGTGCTGCTTTTTTTATTGTCCATAGTTGGCCATTGTTTATACTTTCAGTTGGCTCCTGTGTTTCTTCTGCATAGCTCTGTCACTGTGGTGTTTTTGAGCACTTCCTTACTTTCTGGCAATATGCATATTTCAGGCTCATCTTATGTTTTTTTTAGAATCAGCATTTATCTAAGAAGCCCTGATTTTTGTTATTAAGGAATATATTAGAAACCAGGATCTGCATTCTAGATGTGCTTATTGCTACCAAGGTGTCATTGTTTTTAGGTCCTTTTCTGCTGATAGCACGAAAATATATGTGTGTATACTAACCCGTGTATATACAAATATTAGTTTGCCAGGACTGCCATAACAAAGTACAACTGACTGGGTGGTTTAAATAACAAAAATTTATTTTTTCATAGTCCTGAAGGCTATAGTCCACGATCAAGATGTTGGCAAGGTTGATCTCTTCTGAGGCCTCTCTTTTTGGCTTGTAGACCGCTGCCTTCCTCTGTCTTCACATGGTCTTTCTCTTCCTCAGATCTCTGTGATCTAAGATTCTCTTTTTATAAAGACACTGGTCATATTGGATTAAGGACTACTTTAATGACCATATTTAACCTAATTGCCTCTTTAAAGGCCCTGTCTCCAAATCTAATAACATTCTGAGTTGTTGGAGGTTAGTACTTGGACACATAAATTTGGGAGGACACAATTCAGCTCATAATAATATACATACTTATAAATATTTCTATATATATCCAGATGCTTCTATATTAAGACAAATATGATTTTATACTGATGCCTCCAACTGTAGTCCATTAACATGTGGATTATTCTATTTTTTCCACTATTGCCTATAAACTTATACTGCAACAAGGAGAAATCTGGCTCCTACCATCCACCAACCATCTACCACCTATTTACTTTTTTTTTTAAATTCCAGTGTACATTTATAGTAGTTTTAGAACTGTTGACTGATATCCCTGTAAGAAACAACTTTGGCAACTATAGTACAGTGCTGATATACAGTTAATTTTGCTTTTCATCTTATAAAATCTATTAATTCCCAAAGTTTCTTAGGTTAACAACACCCAGACCCTCCAGTGAGGTTATTTTATATATTTGAAATAAAGTTAGATTCCTTTGTCACATTTGTTGGAATTCTTCTTTATCCTTGAATTCCTCAGTCCTAGATGCTTGTTTTAAACATATATACAGTAAGACTAACTTATTTTGCTATGGATATTGACAAGGCATAGGGTCATGTATTTACCATTACAGCATAATACAGAGTAGTTTCACTACCCTAAAAAAATCTCCTGTATTTCACTTATTCACTTCTCTATTCCTTCCCAACCCCTAGCAACAACTAAACTGTTTACAATCTCTATTTTCTTTTTTCAAATTGTCATATAAATGGAACAGTATGTAGCCTCTTTAGACTGCCTTTTACTCAGCGTAATAAATTGAATATATGTTTATTCTATAGCTGAGTAGTATTTCATTGTATGGTTGTGCCACAGTCAGTTTATACATTTAGCAATTGATTGACATTCTTGGTTGCTTCCAGTTTGGGTGGTTATTAATAGAGGTGCTATAAATGCTAACTTGAAGATTTTTATATGGACATGAGTTTTCAATTCAGTTGAGTACACTCGATGTGGAGTTGTGCTACTTGCTGAGTATGTCCATTCCAGTTACACATTCTGGAACTGGAGAAATAACCACGAGATGGATTTGCAGATCCACTGGACCCACTGTGAGATGAATCTAGGCTAAAATTCCATTGATCACCTGACCTCCATAAGTCTGTATTCTGATAAACTACAGTTATGTTTTGGGTCTCCTAGAATTAGTATCAGTTCAGAGTCAGTGTCTAATAATCCTTGAAAAGTTTGATTATTTCCTTTTTCAAATGCACAGTCACCCTAGGAAAAGGCTGTAGGTCCCTATGGGAAAGACTGGGAGAAAAATTAATAGTATATAATTTTGGTAGAGTAATGTGATCCTTCTCAAGAGTCAAGAGTACCCAACCTCTCCTTCATTCAAGGGTTTCTAGGTCTTTAAATTGACTCAAGTCTGAGAATTGATTTAGGGGACATGTATTAGTCTGTGTGAAATAATAAGAAATGTATATATAAATATGCCCCGGATTTTTGACACAGAGCTCCTAGGACTTGCAATTCCTGAGTGATAGGAGAGTCTGACAGAGAGCTTAAAACCCTTAGAATTTCCTCAGAGATTTCTTTTTTAAATTTAAGGATAAGTTGCTCCATCTGGCTCTTCCTACAACCAAGAAAGAGGCCAACACCTAGTGGGCCTCCTTGCTGTTTGAAATTAATATCCTGCTCATCTAGGCATGTTGCTCTGGTCGATTGACCAAATGACTCAAAAAGCTGCTAGTTTTGAGTGGTGTTTAGAACAAGAGAAGGCCTCATGATAGATCTAGGCTGCTGTGCAAGGGGTGATGTCACTTGGTCCATATGACCCAGCAGGTCCTAAGATGCTTAAAATACCAGTGGAAAGTAAGAATGCTAATTGGAGCCTTTGGCAGGCCTCTAGAGGTGAATTGCAGCACTGATCCTAGGGTTTTGGAAGAATGTCCTACCATCGTCTACAGATAAGTAATTTCCTTTTAAGAAACAGCTTTTGGCCTTAGTAGAGACTGAACACTTAACCATGGGCCACCAAATTATCATGTGACCTAAGCTGCCCATCATGAACTGCTGTCATCTGACCCACCAAGCCACAAAGTTGGGTGTATAGAGCAGCAGTCCATCATCAGATGGAAGTGGTATGTACATCATCTGGCCAACTAGACCCTGAAGACACAAGTAAGTTACATGAGGAAGTACTTCAAACGCTCATGGCCCCTAATCCTGCCACATTGCCTTCTTCTATTCTGTACCTGTGGCTTCATGGGGAGTTCCGTATGATCAGTTGACAGAGGAAGAAAAGACTTGGGCCTGGTTTATACATGCATCTGCATGATCCACAGGCACTACTCAAAAATGGACAGCTATCACACTACAGCCCCTTTCTAGATATGTGCATAATTCATATCCACAAAGGAATAAACATATGGTACATTCATGCTTGTATAATCTGCATTATCAACAGATAGAGTACTTATATATTTGAACTAGGTGTAAATAAAATCCAAATATTTCTCTTACAATTTTACATATTGGATGGCTGAAAATGTTTCCAAGGTTAATGCCTAGCTCCATATATCTGAATCATGTTCTTCCTCAACAACTTACACATTTTGTGGAGACCTTGGCATATACTCATATTAGCCCTGGCCTTGCCATATTTTTCATATTTCTGGATGAGTCAGAATAGTGGGTGAGTAGTGACATTCTTGGAAACCATTCTTTCATCTGGGTGGCTAGCAGTAACATCATTATACATGAAGGTAACTGCCCATCACATAAAAATATTCCACTAAACTAAATATTTTTATAACTCAACTTTCCCATATCCAGGTCCTAAAAATGCTGATGGCTATTTTCAAAATCTCTAAACAGACAAAAAAATGGATGTGTGCAGGCATATTTTTAAGTGAAAATGACTAATAGCCTGAGCCACAGTTAAAATATTTTACTTTTTCAGGGCACCTGGGTGGCTCAGTCGTTAAGCGTCTGCCTTCAGCTCAGGTCATGATCCCAGGGTTCTGGGATCGAGCCCCGCATCAGGCTCCTTCCTCAGCGGGGAGCCTTCTTCTCCCTCTCCCACTCTCCCTGCTTGTGTTCCTGCTCTCGCTATCTCTCTCTGTCAAATAAATAAATAAAATCTTAAAAAAAAAATATTTTACTTTTTCATCTGTCTGTCTTCTGTCTGACTATGAGAGTATACTTCCAGGGTTCCTCCCAAGACCTTGGAAGGGGCTCTTTGAAAGTGAGGAGCTCTGAATATTAATCTCCATTAGCTTTATGGTACATCTACCTCTGCTGCATAGGAGATGTGAGTTATATATTTAAGGATGAAATGAGTTGGCCAGAACTAATGGGGAAAAAAATCTTCTAAGAAATGTATACAGCGGGCACCAGCCTTCTTTGGAGACATGAAAGAAGTTCACACATAGAAAAATGAATATCTGTGTGTGAAAAAATGGAAGAAAATTTTAGAAGATAGAAAGAGGATGTTAAATCACAATTTTTAAACAATTAAAAATAAAACTATTTTTATGCAGTCTACCCATCTATCTACCTATATCTAGCATCTATCATCCATCAGCTATCCAATACTGGGGTAAGATTACAAAGTTAAATATAGAACTGGTTAATTCTATAGAGCAATAAAAACATATTATTTTCTACCAAACAAAAATAATTTGCACCTCTGTGGACAAAAATTAGTGACAAGTTAACAATTTTCTAAGTTCCCATTTCTTTGCAGTCTTAAGTAATAATATTGATAATAAATAGTAAGAAACAACATTTCAGAGCCTGTATCACCAGAAAACCCAGTAGATGGGCTCATTAGACTGTTCTTTATTGTATCATTGAAAAGGCAGGAAATAACTTTTCTGTCTTATTTTCAAGTTTGGTTGGTTTTTCTCAAGGGGTAAGGTAAGGTACTCTTCAGTTGTCAAGTAGTCTCGTTTGATGTTCAGGACAAAAAGGAATCTTTGGGCTCTTTTAAACAAGGTAATAATAAGATTATTGTTATTTATGATTAGAACAACTGCTCTGGTAGTGGGGGAAAGGGCAAGTTGTACCAAAATAGTCTGGTGATTGAACTGCTTTTCATTAAATGTTGAATTACATTTGGGATAGATAGGTGAGGGTAGGAGCTTATGATATTGTCATAGAACAGAATTAAAATGAATTGGTATAAACTGGGTCTGAACCTCTCAAGCAACTGACCAAAGCTAATTATACTGCTGATATTCATTGGGTGGTCTTTGTATAAACGTTTTCTACTTGGAAAGGATTCATGAGATGTTTTTTTCCTTTTTGTTGCAAAATTCATAAAGTTTCTACTGTAATTCACTGAAATCTCTAGTATATGAAAAATATATTTTGTAGACATTCTAGTATTTTCCTGAAGATTTATGTTATATAAGTTTGATACTTTCCTGTAAGCTTATGTAATCAATTTCCCTTCTTTTGAAATGTAGAATTGTTTTAGTCATTAGGGGTATTACTATTATAGACTCATTTATAAATGTTACTTTTTTTTTTAATTTTTGACTCCTCACCAATGCCCCCAAATGATAAAATGTTATCATGCTTTTTTAAAAACCAAACTTTGAAAGAAGAATAATTTAAAAATTTCATAAAATATAATGATTATAATTTCTATTAGCATTTAAAGATTCTAAGTTTACCATGGCTTTTTTCTACAGCAGTGAGCTTTTATCCTATTTCAATCCTTTTTAATTGACTTCATATGGGAAGTCAATCCAGTTTTTCAAGTTGGATTTCCCTTGTTGACAATTAATCAACAGAACATTCCCGAAATATCACTTAACTCATCTCCTGATGCCCTGCATGAATCATAGGTCCGGAAAAGTAGCATCAGGACACTTGATTAATGGGATCAAACGACTAAAATGATGGTGCAACCCCAAGACTGCATCTAATTGAATTTAGAATTTATGCTCTATCTAGAACAAGGTTTTCCAAATATCTGTATATGAGTTATCATTTGCTTTTTTTCTGTCTTCCCATGGAGATAACTGTTAATATGCACTTGTATTCTCCTACCCCACTATTTCTAGACTTTGAAGTTTGAATTTAATTTTTGAATAATAATAATTTTCTAGTGATAGACAGTATCAAGCCCTGTATATAATTTAATCCTGGTGAGTAAGAGGAAACACAGGTGGATCAGTGCATTATATTGCTGTTGTTGTTGAACTGTACAATGTCATAGTTTCAAGAAACCAAAATTAGACCTGCCTGCCAGATTCTATTCTGGGTAAGCTGCTTTCAGAGGAAGTAACAAGATTTTTCTCCTGGGTCAAAGCTAACATATGAAGTAATGACTGTAGTTATCCACCAGAATTGAGTGGCATTTATTTGAAGAGAAGTTTTGGCAATTTAAATTTGTTGCATAATCTGTGAAGAGTAAAAATACATGGAGAAAATATAGAAAATAACGTATCAGTTTTCAGACACCTAATTCCTAAGCATAATTTCCTATGTGGTTTTACCAAGCTGATAAATCTGACTTCTTTTCCTGGTGCTTGTCAACTTGTTTATTGGCACATGCCAGTTAATCAAAATTAATGATGAAAAATAGGAAAGAGAAGTTATTTGATTCTGGCATATGCTAATGATTTCAACTCCCATTTAACCAAATATTTTATGTTCGTAAAATAACACAAGTACTTCCTTCTTTCTCTCCCTAAACACATACGCACACATACATGCACACCCTTATTTACTTGATACTTGAGAATATAATCTAATTGATATATGGAAAATATTTTTTCTTAATGTTTGTAGCACTTTTAACCTCTGCATATAATAATATTTCAAACTCTTTGGGGAGAGGAAAATATTCAATTAGTAGACTCTTGTAACACTCAGATGCAGTCTTAATGGAATTTGTTTTTCTGCTTTCCCCTTCCCTGCCACCAATGTATCTCACTAGAATGAAACTTGATATATTAAATTGCTGGATCCATTTCCTGAATATGACCATACAGAATTCCCATAGTACTGAAATTCGTCATTGCAGCATTGCTTATTTCTAAGCCTTTTCTGAAAGTTACAAATTATGTAGAGTTTTGATAAAATGGTGCATGATATCATGATATTCCTGTAAAGCTATTTTCTCATCTGTTTTGAAGAACATTTAGTGACTGAAGATCCCTCATTTTTATCCACCCATCAGACAGAGTTGGGCAAGGCAATGAACAAAAAATAACGGAAGTAAATACAAAGTTAGGTTTCACTCATTATGTCAAGTGACAAAGGTATTTAATGTTTAAAAGGCACTGGAATGGTAGAGATTATTTTTAGTAAAATATGAGTGAAAATGACTTCATTAGAGAGCCAGTAATATAACCCTTATAATGAAATAGACCTTAGAGATGCCCATGTCCATAGTTTTTGAAGGGCCTCAGTAACAGAATGGTGTATAATGTCACTGAATTTAGAATGCATGTGTATTACTTAAAAGCATATTAATTGCATTGGTTATAATAGTAGCTACATCTATTGATTATTAATATATGCCTTCTACCATTCTTTTTGTGTAGCTATTATCTCATTTAATCCTCAACAATAATCATAGGTGGTATTAATAATTTATTATGAATTTGATGAAATTAGGCAGAGAGAAATTTATTGGGCACTTGAGTACCATGCTTCCTTCTTCCCCCAAATATATAAACATTAAGATTGCTTTTTCTTTTAACGGCATTGTACTGAGGTATAGAATTATATAAATTCATTTCCCCTTCAGAATTTTCATTGGTTTCTGGAATGCAGTATTAAAGTACAAGCTTCTGTCACCAGCTACATTTGCAGCATATATGTTACACATTTAATACTAGATACTCAGGGTAAATGAACTTCATGATCTCAAAATCAGGTCTTCCTTGCTCTCCCCTGTAGCTCCTACTTTCCCTTGCTGGTGTATAGATTTCCTGTTCACATATCTGCCAATCTTCTATTTATTTATAGTGACCTGCTTCATTGGTCATCTTGCTAAGGAAAATCTCCTTGAAATGGTCCCTTAAACTTAGGTGATTATTTTATTCTTTTGTTGCTGTTGTATCACCCCCCCACCACACACACATATTCATGTTTTGCTCTCCCAATAAACTTGGAGAGTCTGTAGAACAGTTACTAAATCTTAATCTTAGTCTTCATTTTAATTCTAGTACCAATACTTTGACTAGAGGTAGGTAAATACCTAATGAGTACTTGTTGAATGAGTAAATAAATCGTTGAACTCAAAGTCTATAATGCTTCGGTGAATGTAGAAATTTGCTTTCCCCATGAAAGTTCACAAATACTCAGTTAAAATGTGCTGTTCTATATTACATGCAAGTAAATGTTGGCCCTCTTTCCCTCTTTCTGCATAAAAAGAGGAATATTCTGGGATTTCAGATTCCAGGAGGTTGTTTAATACCAAGCCTAGCTTCCTATGATACAATTTCTACTTCTCTATTGTTGCCTGTTTCCTCTCAGTTTAAATGTCTGCTACTGGTGAATGCTAGTAACTCTCATGGTCATAGACTATGGCAATTACAGAATGCTCCAAGCTTCATCACAGTACTTACCCTAATATGGGATAGTCATATTTTCTCATGTGTGTGTGTCTGTGGATGTGTGTATGTATGTGCTTTAAAGATGTCCACTATCCAAGGTTCTACATTCACATTTCTACTAGAGCTCAAAATTATAATTAGGATTTGGAATCTCCTTGTTTATTGTTCACTTTGCATTCTTTGTAGTTCTAAAAGTGGTTTATTTATGCTGAAGTTCAATGTCAGCTAAAAAAAAAGCTTTGTGACTTTTTAAAACCAATTTTGACTTTAAACAATAATATTTTCCCAGCTTCCGAGGAATGTATTAAAACAAAACAGTTTCTGTTCTTATAGTCCTTACTAGCTCTTCAAATGTTTTTGAAAAGTATGCTGACAGGTGATTAGTCAAACTGAGAACCAACTGCTCCAACTGTTTAATCTAAATGATAAGTGATTGCTTTGTTTTGAATGCATTTTAAATACTTGAGTAAGTTTCTGAGACACATAGGACAATTTATTGTAATATGTTATCTCAACTCACGTGTGTGTGTTTTGTACAGACAGTGTTCCTCGACACTAAAAAACTCACTGAATTTTTGTTTGTTCCAAATATATGCCCATTAAATTGCAAAGTACAAGAAATATGAGGCAGTTTGACAATATGCTTACTATTTTAAACCTAATTGTCATGCAAAAAATATATAAGGTATGGTCAATAAATTTGGAATCAAATATTGACAGAAAAACAAGTATATTCACATATTCATAAAGGGAAAAGGTATTGTTTCAGAGTTTTTCAACAGGAGTCCTGGGAATCCTAGGGAGTCAGCAAGTGGGGTTCTGAATTGTATGCCATAGTATTAGGTTGTTTTCATGAGTTGATTGTGTGTGTTTTCCTTGACAGAGGTCTTAAAACTCCATATTTGCAGGTATTCATAACACCCAAATGACTGTGAACCTCAGCAACAAAAGTTGCATGCTTTAAAAATTATTTTATTAGTTCCAGAATCATGGTGAGTACTATCACTGGTCAGTGAAACAGTCTGCAAAACATTGCCTCACTAATGTTCCCTGTCCATAGTCAGAATATTTCTTTAGAAAATATGAGGTAAAACCTGGAATGTAAACCTTGTGACAACTCTGAAGTTAGTTCATAGCTAGATTCATGCTATCCAGTGAAGACATTCACAGGGCTCATAGGAGAACATAGTAAAGTTCATTGACTCAGTTATTTTTAAGTTACATTCTACTACTATTAATTTACTTTGACATCTCTCATGGAGCCAGATCTTTATTTTGATATGAGACTTCATTTTTCCAGTTATGGTACCCTTTGCCTTGACTGGATATCTTAAGGCCTTACTCTAATCATGTTACTTCATTTCACTTTTACACTGCAAAGTAACACAAACTTGCATTTATCTTATTTAGTTTACATTATAGCCAGGTGTTATTGTTGTTGCTTTCCTCTACTGAAATCATTATGTTCATGTTCCAAATCCCTTTATCTATTTCATTTGCATTTTTATAACTTTTCTGATTTGTTGATAAACTACCACTCCCAGACTCACCAGTTCTCAGGGAGTTTAAGCTGTGAGCATGTAACAGTTGTGATACTAACAGGAGAGAAGCGCTATCCTTTATAACATATTCTGAATAGAGGAAAGAATGTGAACTATGGAGAAAGATTTTTTTCAGGAGGATTTTCCTTTAGCTGTGTGGCCCTAAGTATCTCTCCTCTATGAGCTTCCATTTTCACATCTGTAAATTGCATTTCACAAAATTATTGAGAGAGTAATATGTGAAAATATATAAGTTCCCAAACTGTACATTCCTGCTCAAATGTTAAAACATTGTCATTACAGTTAGGCTTAGCTTACTGAGATTCTGAATCCTTCCAAGGGCTCAGGGGTTTTAGATTGTTTCTGATGACTTCACCCTGGAGGAAACAGCTTGCCTAAGGCCTGACACGTAGGTCTGCTGAATGGCAAGCTCCCTCTGCTCATTTTTGGCAGGTTGTGCTGATTTATTGAGCTATTTGATTTTTTAATATACCATGCCTTTGACTGCATATACTCCATAGCAGTCACTCAAAATGCAAACAAACACATCATATGCTCTTTAATTACTCCCATCCCCCTTATTATCAATCACTGCCAATATCAATGGAACAGCTGTGATTCATGCTATAAAATTAAGGTCAGAAAACCTGCCTTTGCAGAGTGAATAGCAGCAGCTCTGTTTATACTCCTTCACTTAATGTTTTAATTCAAAAACTAGTTCTCAGGAAAATGATATTCAGCATCAGTCTTGCTTAAGATAAAAATAGAGTGGAAAAAAAGTATAATTGGGCAAAGAGGAAGGAAAAAAAAAGTGGGAGTAAAAGAAGAAAAAGTTATTGAGGGACGTGAAGAAATAAAAAAAAATAATAGCGATAATACGGTAGCTTTTAAGGGTACTCATCCTGACTTACGAAAGAATGTAATATTCAACACACATTCAACACTTGTAAAAGTCCAAGTGGGCCAGTCTTTGATCCTAAATTAATGGAGTTCAAGTTCTTGAATCTTATTCCATTTTCTTCACCTTTTTTGTTGTTGATCCCTTATCTATTCTCTCTTTTCTTTTTATTAATCCGAATCCTCCTGAATTTAGTACGTCTCTATACATGTACTTTTTTTTCAAGTATTTTCTGTATTTGAGAGAGACAGAGCATGAGAGGGAGAGATCACGAGCCAGGGGAGGGGTAGAGGGAGAAGCAGTCTCCCCTCTGAGCAGGGAGCCCGATGCGGGACAGGATTCCAGGACCCTGGGATCGTGACCTGAGCAGAAGGCAGATCCCTAACTGACTGAGCCACCCAGGTGCCCCTATACATGTACTTCTGATAATAGTGCAAGTGTGACCAGTCTCTGTAATCTCCACAATCATCTATTATTGCAGGAAGCTTTCTGCCAGCTTGATCTTTTTCCACACTCACAGAAAATATTCAAGTTGAAGGAAGGGACTAAGTTAAGATAATGGAAAAGCAACCAGTTTTCTGAAAATATTTTATAAGTGCTATAGAATTTCAATTCTGTCCTAGTTTTCTATAGATGTATGGATGAAAAGATTATAGTATACATATACATCTCATATGTACATTTAAGTGATAGTAATATATAATTCATTTAATTGCATATGGTCATATACACTTTAAAATTCATACAATGTTGAATATGCTCAATAACTTAGGACAGATAGTATTTTTATGCTGTTTGGAAGAAGACAGAATTTAGCCTATATGTTAACCCTAGCAATGATAGATAAAAACATACCTGGTAACAATGACAATTGCCTCACTGAGATTTTCTGAGCTATGTTGCTAGGTAGACCCTCCTGAAAAATCAACATTTAAGGACTCTCTGTAATTGTCCACAGGGTCTGGAATGCCTTCAAATTATATTTCTTCTCTAATCAGTCAGTTCAACCTATTACATGGTATGGTTAATCTTTTAAAATAGTGCTTTTCAAGCTTTAATGTATATTCAATTATAATGTATGACAATAAGATATTTAAGCAATACTTATTGATTTAATAAAATATTTTTTCCATTTATTTGTTGACAACTCTATAAGAAAGTTTGCTAATCAGTGTGTAAAATAAAAAGAATTTTCAAATAGTCAAAATAACTGCCATAAATAGGGAAACCAGTATTTATTGATAAATTATATGACCCACTGCTTATATGTTTCTCATTTAAACATCACAACAGGGGCTCCTGGGTGGCTCAGAAGTCAGTTAAGTGTCTGTCTTCAGCTCAGATTGTGATCTCAGTGTCCTGGAATCAAGCTTCGCGTCAGGCTCCCTGCTCAACAGGGAGCCTGATTCTCTCTCTCCCTCTCCCTCTATGTGCTCATGCTCTCTCTGTCTCAAAATCTTTAAAAAATAAAAAACATCACAACAGCCTTTTTGATAGAAATTATTGACTCAGTTTTCATCAATGAGTAAAATGAGATTCAGAATACAAGTTAACTAATAGTGCTAGGTCCCTCTGTGAAGGGAATGACAGATAGCATTGCCCCCCAAGTATCTCTGAGTGCAGAACTTGGCTTCTTCCCCTATACCGTATGGTCCTTTAAAGGCACATGGCTTAGCAGGAAGAGAATATGCAAATGTAAAAGATTTGTAATTTGTAAAGGTTTGGTTAACTGTTTGTTTTTTAAATTAAGAAACCTATCCCCAAATTTCCAAAATTGCTTGCTTGCTAAGTAGATTGGATGATTTTCACAATGGACAACAAATTTTTTTGTGTCCACTTTTTAAACCAACACATGTTCCTAAAGCCAGTGAAAAATAGAAAGTGCATCTGTAAAAGGCACAAAGTAACAAAGTAAATTTGAAAAGGGCAAGCTTGATTTTCTATTTTTAAAACACTTCTCTTATTTAAGAGGATAAATTTTGTGGAGTTTTGTTTTTGTTTTTTTTTTTAAATTCTAGAACATACTTCTGATTTTTTATTTTGGAAGTATTCAGAGAAGACCAGTTCTTTAAGTGAAAATTGTCATTTTGAGAATATGGATGATTTATCAGGTGCAGAATTTTTTGTTTCTTGCAGAATGTCTGATGAGGTAAGAGTCTTTCCTAACAACATCTTACAGATTAGTATCAAAAGCTTGAAAAATACCATTGAAATCAAGGACATTCCTCAGAAAAGCAATCAATTGTTATGGAATAGATAATGTGTTTTCTTGCAAAGTGAGAGAATAACCATCATGTGGATGTTATTAATCTTCCTTGAAATCATTTTAACATTCTAATGTGCTATGTTAAACTATTTTCTTTTCTTAGGAAACAGAAAAAGTGTACTGATTTATTGTCAAATTACAGGCAGCTATATAGCTCAATCAAGGACATTAAATTAACTATTTTCCAATAAGTCAGGCTTATAGTTTGTACTATGGAATATAAATATGTCATAAAATTGTCCTTTTATATGGTAAAAAGGAGTTAGACTGGTAAAAAGGAAATTTTTGCCAGTTAGTAGCCTAAGTCAGATATATCTATATGTATGTATGTATACATGTCTGTGAGTCAATTTTTTTTAAAAGGAAAACATTTTAAGGAGATCTGTGTTAGGCAAATAGAAACGCACTTTTCTTCAATACTATCTGATTTTGTCATTTCCTCAAAATAACTTAGTGGCAGAGATTCTTAAGAGAATAAATTGTGAGTGTACTCTTGCTGCTATAAATCACTTTGGTCGTAATAATTCTAGTTTCCCTGTGCACTTTTAAATTATCTTTAGTTAAGGATATCTTCTGTAAGTTGATCTAAAATAATATATATTCATTAAGTATTAATATAAGGGCAGTAATGTATTTTTTTAATAAGTTAAAGTCTTCTGAATTATTTTTCCCTCTGATTTTATTAAAGTATGTTTGTAGTTAACAAATGCCCTCAAATTGCCATGATTCACATTTGATATTACTGAACACTTTTTATTCACTTAGCACTCTCTCACGCAGAGTACACTTAATTTTATTTGAAGATTCTTTAAATTCCGAGTGCTTGATTTTATTTTGGTTTATCAGTACTTTCAGGATAGTGATTATGCATATTCATTCATTGCTTATAGCCTATTCTGTGATGAGAGGGTGGGAACAGTATGTACAGTAACAAAACATTTATTTATTTTTTTAAATTATGGGTCTATTTATTCCCTCAGCAAGCATTTTTAAGCATTGTGTTGGACTCTGGGTATAAAAAAGAGGTGAAAACATGTTCCCTGACCTAAAAGAGTTCATAGTCTCAGACAAATATCTTTAAGGAAATTACAGTAAACAATGATAAGTATTAGGGTGAAAGTGTGGAGTTCCCAACTCCGTGTAAAAGATGGAGTTCCCATCTCTGTAGTAGTAAAGGAGATAGGTTGTACTGAAGTTGAGAGTTGGAGATTGTATCACAATATGTAATGTAGGCCAGTGCAGGAAATCAGCAAGGGAAACAACATACCCAGTGACTGTGAGGCTTACAAAGTAGAGATTATAAATTTGTGTATATTCAACATAAAGTGCACTGTCCTACAGAGGGTATTGATAGGTGTTTATTGAATGGTAAAAGGAACAGTGCAATGATATATTAATGACTTAAACCTAAACAATGCATGGCTGACTAAAGAATGCCAAGTGATAATCAACTATTTTGAAGAGTGTTTTAAGAACTTACCTTAAACTAATGACATGATATCACATTTATATCATATAGATGACTTATTTGCTGTTATTTCAGTGCTTAATATTTTGTTTCCAACTGAGACATTAATATACTGAGACATCTCACCATGAACGCATTTCACTTGGAATACTACTCAAACAAAATAGATTAGGAAAATTATGTATCTTAAAGCAAAATACTGTTGAACTTTAGCGTGTTTCTATACTGAGTCAGCTATAACATCTTAGTTGATCAGTTTGGCTTATAGATATGTCTGGGCATATGACAAACTTTATTGGGTAGAGATGAGTATAGAACAGATAATCAGTCCAGGAACTACGCTATGGTATCACAGTATTCACCAAATTATGCCCACCCAATTTTGTATTCCACTGTAGAGGTAAAAAATACTGCAAGAGAATTATGTAAAATGAGATGAGAGAAGCAAACAAGACTTTATGGAAGAGTTATCAAGGACTTCTCAGAAGAAAGGTCTTGATGTCCATGGGATCAACCCTCGAGATGCTCATAGTCTAATGTGAGAGTTCAGTGTGAAAGCCATTCAAACAAATAAAATTTATAAATTTGTGATTAGGATAAATGATATGAAGCAGTTTGGGATGAATTGAACACATATATTAGGTAATACTGGAGTGTTAGGAGAGGGATGGCACTTAACTGAAATTGAAGGACAAGTAGGTTGGTCAGGTGGAGAGCATTGTATATCCTCCCCCCCCTTCTCCCCCACCCCCACCTCTTCCTCATCTTGAGGTAGGCCTGTATTGGTATAAACTTCCCTCTTAGAATTGCTTTTCCTGCATCCCAAAGGTTTTGAACCATTGTGTTTTCATTTTCATTTCTTTCCATCTACTTTTTAACTTCTTCTTTGATGTCTTGGATGACCCATTCATTGTTTTAGTAGCATCTTGTTTAATCTCCATGTATATGTGGTCTTCATGAACTTTTTCTTGTGGTTGACTTATAGTTGTGTTGTGATCAGAAAAGATACATGGTATGACTGATCTTTTTGAATTTGTTGAGGCTTGTTTTGTGGCCTAATATGTGATTTATTCTTGAGAATGTTCCATGTGCACTTGAAAAGAATGTGTATTCTTCTGTTTTAAGATGGAATGCTCTGATGTTCTGAATGTATCTATTAAATCCATCTGAAAAAAAAAATCCATCTAGTCCAGTGGGTCATTCAAAGCCATTCTTTCCTTGCTGAATTTCTGTTTAGATGATCTGTCCATTGATGTAACTGGGGTGTTAAAGTCCCCTATCATTATATTTAGTAACTTTATGTTTGTTATTAACTGTTTTATGTATTTGTGTGCTCCCATGTTGGGTGCATAAATATTTATAATTGTTATATCTTCTTTTGGATCGTTATTATTAAATAGTGTCCTCTTTTGTCTCTTGTTAGTCTTTGTTTTAAAGTCTATTTTGTCCAATACAATTATGGCTACTCCAACTTTCTTTTCACTTCCATTTACATGACAGATGTTTCTCCCCCTCCTCACTTTCAATCTGCCAGTGTCTTTAGGTCTAAAATGAATTTCTTATAGGCAGTATATAGATGGGTCTTGTTTTTTTTTTTTTTTTTATCCATTCTGTTACTATATGTCTTTTGATTGGAGGATTTAGTCCCTTTACATTCAAAGTACTTATTGATATGTATCTATTGCTATTTTATTACTTGTTTTGTAGTTGTTTCTGAAAAATTTCTCTGTTCCCTTATTGTCTTTCTCTCATGGCTTGCTGGTTTTCTTTAGTGATTTGGATTTTTTTTCTCTTTGTTTTTTGCATATTTATTACTGGTTTTTGATTTGTGGTTACCATTAGGTTTGTATATATCCTCTTCTGCATATAGCAGTGTCTATTAAGTTGATGGTCATTTAAGTTTGAACCCATTCTTTACTCCTCTCTTCCCCACATTTTAGATATATGCTGTCATATTTTACATCCTTTTTATTTTGTAAGTTCCTTGACTGATTTTTTACAGAAATATTCATTTATACTGTTTTTGTGTTTCCTACCTTCATAGTGTCATTTTTTATCTTTCTTTTCCATTCAAAGAGTCCCCTTTAATGTTTTTTGCAGGGCTGGTTTAGTGGTCATAAACTCCTTTACTTTTTGTTTACCTGGGAAACTCTTTATCTCTCATTCTATTTGGAATGATAGCCTTGCTGGAAAGAATATTCTTGGCTGCAGGTTTTTTCCATTCAGCTCTTTGACTATATTATGCTACTCTTTTCTGGCTTTAAAAGTTTCTGCTGGGATGCCTGGGTGGCTCAGTTGTTAAGCATCTGCCTTCAGCTCAGGTCATGATCCCAGGGTCCTGGGATCGAGCCCTGCATTGGGCTCCCTGCTCAGTGGGAAGCCTGCTTCTCCCTCTCCCACTCCCCCTGCTTGTGTTCCCTGTCTTGCTGTCTCTCTCTCTCTGTCAAATAAATAAATAAAATCTTTTAAGAAAAAAAAAGTTTCTGCTGAAAAATCTGCTGATAGCCTATGGGATTTCCTTTGTATGTAACTGTCTTCTTTGCTCTTGCTGCTTTTAATATTTTTTTTCTTTTCCATTATATTTTGCTGTTTTAATTACAGTATGTCATGGTGTGGGTCTGCTTTTGTTGACTTTGTTGGGTGTTCTCTGTGCCTCCTGTATCATCCTTCCCCAGATTAAGGAAGTTTTCAGCTATTACTTCTTCAAATAAATTATCTGCCCCCTTTCCTCTCTCTTCTTCTGAGACTCCTATAATACAAATGTTGTTATGTTTGATGGAGTCACGGAGTACTCTAAGTATATTCTTATTTTGCATAATTCTTTTATCTTTTGTTCAGCTTGATTACTTTCCATTACTCTATAGGCCATTAATTCATCCCTCTACTTTTTTCCAGCCTGCTGTGATTTCATCAAGCATGTTTGTCATTTTGTTTATCAAGCCTTTTTTCCCCTGCTATGTTATTCCTTGTCTCTGTGTTAGTGGTCTCACTGACATCATCTACTTTTTTCTCAAGTCTAGTCAGTATCCTTAGGATCATTGCTTTAAATTCTCCATCAGGCATGATATTTATATCTGTTTTGCTTAGATCTCCAGCCGTGGCCTTGTTCTGTTCTTTTATTTGGGACACATTCCTCTGTCTTCTCATTTTGTCTATGTTTCTGTGTACTAGGAAAGTCAGCTACATCTCCTGTTCTTGAGTGTAATGGCTTTATGAACAAGAGTCCTATAGTGCCCTGCAGTGTAGTGTCCCCTGGGCCCTGGGGCCAGGTGTTCCTGGGAGTGTCTCTAATGTGTTCTGCATATGCTCTGCTGTAGTGTCCTGGCTACTTTATCCTTCAGGTTAGTTGTCTGCAGAGGCTCTCCTTGCCTGTTGTGGGCAGTATTTGATCCTTGGCCTGAAGGTGTCATGTTTACACTAGGTATGCTCTGGTCTCTTTGTGAAATGAGACCTGTCACCACTGCTACCAGGATCTGAGGCCTTACAAAACTCTTGGGTTGGGAGATGCAGTGTTAGCAGGAGTTTGGGCCAGTCTTCTGGGAGAAGGGGCCCACAGTGCATAATGAGGCAAGGGTGACCGGGAAAGGCTATGCTTGCAGAATGCAGGAGAATGAGGCTTGGTATAAACAAGTTAGGTAGCAAGTGTCAGTGCTGCTTTGGTTCCCACAGGTGGCTCTGTTTATGCTGGGTTGGGGGGGGGGTGACACCTAACAGTTCCTTTGTTCCATCAGGGGTCTCTCTGTAAACACTGATTCTCTGGGACAAGCAAATAACCTCCCCACTATGTGCCCCAGGCACTCTCCAGATCTCTATTTTCATGCTGTATGTCCCAGGCTATTTGCCTGCTTTCTCTCCAAAAGCAGAGCAATGGCCTCCCATTTCTCCCAAGCCAAGACCACTGACCTTTAAAACTCCAAATTTTAAGCCCTGCTGGTTGCAAGAACTCACGAAATTTGGGCCCTCTTGTTTTCCAAGCCAAGTGCCGTGGGAAGACATATCCCTGTGTGCTCCCCTGTGTACTAGTCTGTCTCTCACTCTTCTCTGTGATCACAGCTCCCTCACCATGGCAGCAGCTGTGATCTGTTTCTCTCCCAGGCCACTTCTCTGTATTTCTTATGTTTTTTAATACAGCCTCTTCTCTACCTTTAGTTGCAGAGTTTGTTCTTCCAGTCTCCAGATCTATTTCTGGGTTATTTAGGATGATTTGATAGTTACCTAGTTGTATTCGTGGGCAAGTTAAGGGTCCTCCTGTTCCACCACATCTTCACCTCCCAACTATAATTTAGAATCTTTTAATGAAGCACCCTGCATGAATTCAAAGCTGCACACACAAAGACAAAACATATTGCCATTCATGAGATATTTTAAATTTGTATTGTCTATAAAACCCAAATATGCTAGATCTGAAGAAAAAGAAAAAGAAAAAAGGGGACAGTTAATCTGAGGTTATATTTTTATCTTGCATGTAGGCTACTGAATATAGGTTTTATTAATTCTCAGATGTCATTTTTCTTTATTGGTTGAGACCCATATTGTATTTAAATTCAACCAAGATTAAAGCAGGAGCGGTTATTGGGAATTTATAATTTTAACTTCCCACTCCTCATGATTAGTAAAGAGCCACTCCTTATCTCCTAAAGTTTCATTTTATTTTTAAATTTGAAATATAAATATAAATATATATATTTATGATATGTATATGTGATATTACACTTTTTTTTCTTAAGGTGGATATGTCATAATTTATTTGGTCAATGTCATACTGAATAAGATTTAGACATTCTACAGTTTTTCTAATAAAAAAGAATGTAGTAATTTAAGTCTATATATTTGCCTAAGCATGTACCTTGGCCATGCCTCATAAATGTTAATATGAAGTATTCTTATTGACTTTATAATATAAATAATAAATACAAATATATAAGATATAAATACTTGTACTTTTGATTTTATTTTATTTAAATGTACCCTTTAATAATACTTGAAAATTTTCATATTTTCTAGTTACTGGCTTCATAAATAATGCTGCAACAGCCCTCTTCGGTAGAATTTTTATGTATATGGTTCATTTTTTTCCACCAGATATATTTTTGTCTTAGTATGAATGCATAGTTTTACTGGCTTTTAAAACAGGTAAAGGCTTGTACTAATTAATATATCCACTAGAAATGTGCATATACATGTATGTCTGTATGTATATATGTAAGAGAGAGAGAATGGCATTTGCTTAACAACTACCGTTGCTTTACATAACCAATAAATGATAATCCAAATCATTCACCCTGCTTACTTTCCTAACATCATCTTGGGAAATTATTTCTCTTATTCACTAAGTGCTGGCCAAGCTTCAGGGCTTTCATACATGGTGTTGTTTTTTTTTTTTTTTTTCACCTGGCATGCTCTCCTTTGCTCCTTATGTCCTGGACCTTTCTTTTTCTTCAGTTCTCTGCTTAAGTTAAATCTCAAAGGGTATGAACCTGATCTGCAATGTAGAGTAGCCCCTCCTCCAGGTCACTTTTCTTTTTCACAGCCCCTTTCTACTTCATTCATCACAATTTGCAAAATTTAATTATATATTTATTGTGACTTGTTTATTTTCTGTTTAGATCCCTAGGTTTACAACTTATTTAGGGCCAAGACATTTTGTCATTTTCATTCATCACTGTGCATTCAGATCTTAGTACAGTGTCTAGAAGTTAATAAGGCTGGGTAAATATTTGCTGAATTGATGAGAAAATGAATGTGTGAATGAATGAATGATTGGTGGTAGGAGACTATTTCTCTTTTCAATGAATCGCTAATGAAACTTTAACTATATATAACTAATCATACAATCCTTCAAAATTCATTGTAGCTGCAAGGTTTTAATTTTTTTAGGAAGGGCAAAAATTATATAATTAAGAAATATCCACATGAAACACAATTTTAACAAGTAATCACCCGCTCAACGATAGGGTAGTATTCTTTCAATTCATCTTGTCATTGACTTGTTCACTGACATTGAACTGGATAAGAAAAACAGGAGAATAATATATTACTATTGGAAAACCTACTACACAATGACAATATTTAACCAATTTAATAAGCATTTTTCAAATGTAGTTTAAGAGAAGTGATTGTTTTCATGGCAATATTGGAATTTCCAAGTAATTGTAATTGCAGTAAAATATTGATTGCTAATGAACTCTGTTTTGAGATCTAAGTAATGCACAACTACATATATTTCACAAATGTTAACTACTGTCAACTCTGTTCTGAAGCAAATGTAATTCTAAGCTATTTAAATTCATTTTTCCCTTGAAGATTTTTTCTGACATTTTGCTGGGCTTTTACTATTATTATATTGTTCGATTAGGGAGTATAATCTGGCAGTAGTAATTATAAAATACAACCTTATAAAAGTAGTCTGAATGATTGTTTTTTCATTTAGACATGTACCAGTTCATCCCTGCATATCGCCATAACGGTTATATTTAAACTCTGAAGAATTTGGCAGTTATTCAGTTCACAGTTCTCAGACATTATGTGTTTTTCCTTCCCTCTTCCTTCTTTCTCTCCTCTTCTGTTCCGCCTTTCAATCTAAAAGAGACACAACCATGGATTTGAACAGAATTACTAATAGTTAATAGCTATTCAGTAGCTGGTAGTTACCTTCAGGTGACCTTCAGAGGTGTCCTGTGACTGCCCTTTTTCTGGGTGCTCAGATTTTAGATTAACTTTACAGGAAATACACGTCCACTTTTAATGACAGGGTCCAGGTTTTTCTGATGAATGTCTGTCCCCTAGCCCTGACTGACATCAGCAGGCTGTGGAGGATGACAAATTGTCAGACAACAGATCAATCTGTTTTCTCCATTAAGTAATGAGGAATGAAAGAGCAGAGGCATGGTGGGGGAGGGGGTTGCTTTCTTCTGTGACCTGGAGGCCTACTAAAGATGTCTGTAAATCAAGCATGTTAGCAGTCTGTGTATAGGTATTATATATGCAGTAGTGTGCATGTTTGAGTGATGAGGACCGAATGCTCAGCAGATATTCAACAGATACCTTCAACAATAAAACCACGAATAAAAATGAGAAGAAAGGTATTGCACAAGCTGTGAATGTAAAACTTAGTATCCCCTGAGGATGGTAAGAATATGCAGAGTAGAGAGATGGAAGTTATTAATAAAGCAGCCTGGATTGTAGATGTTCGAAGATTAGGAACCTGCATTAATTATTAGTTATTACTTGGGGGGTTTTTACAAGTTTTTTTTTCTTGGTTTTGTTTTTTCATTTTTTGTTTTTTTGGTTGATGGTGTGGATTTATGAGAATTGCTTGAATTATAAAATGATTCTCTTGGGGTACATTTCACAGAGGCTGTGCCTGGGAATTATCAGGCAATATGCATTTTACCTAATTTTGTCAACTCAAAATTCCATATAGAGACCTACTGGGGCGCTTGGGTGGCTCAGTCAGTTAAGTGACTGCCTTCAGCTCAGGTCATGATCTCAGGGTCCTGGGATCAAGCCCCACACCAGGCTCTCTACTGGGTGGGGGAGACTGCTTCTCCCTCTCCCTCTCCCTCTCTCCTTGCTTGTGTGCTATCTCTCTCACACTCTCAAATAAATAAAATCTTTTTGTTTTTAAAGAAAGAGACCTACATAAGATCTGTAGTTTTTAGGAAAATTAGAGATATTTTCTAGTCTCAATAATTTATGTGCCAACCTTTGGTTATATGATATTCTTGATGTAGAACAATCAGAATGAAAATTTTGGACTTAGGAGGGACACCTAATGCCACAGTTATTAGATGAACTTAGAATCTGTCTTCCAAAATGGGTATGTATCACCTTAGGAATGTTTTTGTTTATTCTCTTGGTTTCAAAGTGAATACAGTGTAGTGAGTTGAACAAAAAATCTAAATTTCTTAGGACAGAAGGAGTTGTCTCTGACTGTCTAAGGAACAGGATACAATTAAGCCATAGATACAGATTTTAGCTTGCAACCCAAGAAAATCAATCTCTTTCTTCCCCACCCCTCCCTCCCACCTCGTTTGCTTATTCCTTTATACAACCCCTTTTGTTCTCTTCATATAGACCATATACTTCTTTCTTCATGTAGACCAGATGGGTACTTTCAGTGTCTTACTTTTTTTTTTTTTTTTAATCTTCCCTCTTTAAGTGTGCAGTCACATAGAAGGAATTATTTAGTCTACATGTCAAATCTCCAAACCAAACTTTGGTTGACACACTTATATCAAATGCACAACCACTTGTGGCCCCAAAAGTAAAGCACCAAGTATTCTGGGTGTGTCTATGACCATGTAGACAAAGGGAGAGTCTTCCCAGAGAATGGGAGACAGTTACTCCCACAGGGAACTGTACTGACAGCCCCAAAACAATTATATTTCTACTATAAGCCATGTTTTTGAAAAATTCCAGTAAAAAGAATAATGTATATGGAAACTTATTTCCCATACACTTTCATTGCAGGATTGTTGGTGCCTCTGGAAAAAATTATCACTGTAATACAAATACAAACATTTGAGATTGCAGCAAATTTTTAATTACCAGAAATTTTAATGACAAAACATTTATTTTCATCATATATATTTATAAGGGCATGCCTTATTAATTGCAATTGAGTGAAAGTGAGTCCATAAGGAAGCTAGATTTAAAAACTTATAAACGCCACTGGTGTTTGGAAGTGAGCAGGTTAGTCTACACTAATTGCACAATGGTTAAATACACATATGCACATGCATACCATAAGCAACAATTCTATTACCCATTATGCCGGATGAGGAGCATTGGATAATTTGCTAAATTTGCCCAGAAAAATGTTTTATTAAATATAGGTAATAAACTATATGCTGAAATAAGTCCTTGCCCTATAAATCATATAATTACAATTTCAGTATATTAAGTTCATTTGAAATGAATGAGGACCATAGCAAGTGGACCCCGATTTGGACTTGGAGAATGAAAAAAGGGATCCCAAATTAAGTTGTATCTAGACAAAGATTTGAAAGACAAGAAGACATTAGCCTAGTGGACAGGCTGGGGAAGAAAGTTCCAGACATACAGACTAGTTCTGAAGCTGAAAGAGAGCCTGGGTCATAAAAGGATTAAGAAGTTGAGTGGGATTATGAATCCTATAGAAAAGAGAGAGAAGTTTAGAATATTTCTGGAGATAATTTCGCAAAAAAGATTTAAAGAGATAAATAGTCCTGATGTTGAAAAGTCATATTAAAGATGCTAGCCAACTATGACTTCATTTTAAGGGCAATCACCAGTCATTGAAGAATTTTCAATAGGGAATGTATTTGCATGTTAACAAAGAATTTCCTGAAAACAATAATGGACATTTTTAGCAGCAGCATGGTATTAAGGAAGTTGCCTTAGGTGGATGGAGTGTTGTGCCCACACATATTAATACTTTAAATGTATGTATTGAAAACCTACCCACAAGAGAATTATAGATATTTAACCCTGTTTTTTTTTTTTTTCAGGATGCAATTTACTTTTGTTATTTTCATTTTATAGGTAAAAATACTGAGTTACAGAGTGATAAATGTGTAACCCCTGATTACACAGTTTCAGGAGTGAGCAGGAAATAAAACTCAAATCTTTAACTCCACAATCTAGACCCTTCTCATACCTACTGTCATGCTTCTAGCCAAATGGGAGAAGCTGAATCATTTAACCCAAGGGTAATTGATCCAAATTTCAAATTCAAGTGAATGCATGTCAGTTTTATTAAGCCAAGATGACTTGCTTTTATCATCCAAGGATTTTTGCATTATTTGCAATTTCATGGACATGGACTTATAACTACAGCCTGCTTTTTCTCTTCAGTTGTAAAATTATTCCCATTTACCCTTTAGAATGTCCATATATTTATATGGTTACAAATCTACAAATTCTCCTCTTCACTCTAACAATATATATTCCGGCAATCTTCAAGGCCTTTCTTGCACAGTCTTAGTTCTGGGACCTACTGGTTTTATTGGATTACTCCAACAGTAACATTATACTGTAGGTCTGTACATTAGAATGATGTATCGTAGTAATTCTAATGCAGTTATTCTAGTACGATTTAGGTTGTAATCCTAAAGCATTATCTAGATATAACACTAAAGCAATCTCCGAGGAAATTTTTTTCATTCCAGCCAAAGAAGGGAAAGTCCTATTTTGTGCATGAATTATTAAATATGTACTTAAAGGGGTAGCAGCCCTTTTAATTTGGCAAAGATCATTGTCCTAATTGGTAAAAATGACAAATGACCTAATGCTTGCAGTATCCAGATCCAAAGGAAACAAAAGAAAAGGAAACAAAGAATGCAAACTTGGCCTAGAACTGAGCTGTGTCTCAATAAGAAGTGGAAAAAAATTCTAGCAGTTATTTGACAAAGCTACCAATTAGTGTCCTGCTCCATAGAAGAGATCACAAATTTGAAGAGATTTCTGCACAATTAGGGAATGTAAACATAGGCACTTTTATAAAACACCACTCAGAGAAAATAATGTGTCAGGCTCTTGTAAGTGACTGAACGTGCTATTAAAGCAGATGAAAAACTAGTGGAGCAGTACTTGCTTGTATTAAGATGGAAATACCTATGGTCCCCAGCTTTTAGAGCTTAAAATTTCATCTTGGTGACATTTGTTTTATCATAGTTTAACCAGATATTAGTAGAATACAAGGCAGAGAGCAGCTTCTGTTCCATACCCTGTCACTTCTAAGATGATTCAATCATCCCCGCAGCTTTCTGACTCTATTTTTCTTTAGAACAGTAGGTGCAATAAAAGAGAATTAGGAGGTCATTAAATAGGAATAAGCAATATAGAACATCCAGACCCCCCAATGTATAGAAATCAGGGTGGTTTCCCCCATCTTTCTGTTATAAAAATTTTTTAAAAATTCAGAAAAGTTTAAAGAATAATACTATAGACATTCCTATACCCACCTGGATTTAACAATAGTTGGAATGTTTACGTAGTTGCTTTTACCTCTGTGTGTCCATACCCACATACATACACACAGAGCTATGGTGGTTTTTGTTGCTGAACTATGTGAAAATAAGTTGCAGCTTTAACTGCACTTTATACCTAAATACTTCAGTATGCATATCCTAAGGAAAAGGACTTTCTTCTATGTAATTAACTATGTACTGCATACATAATGACCACAACTGTAGAAAATTAACAACAGTTACAAAAGATAACCTATTGTATACACAATATTCAAATTTTCTTGATTACCTTTCATTTATTTTCCAAATCAGAATTCAAAGTCTACATATTATAGTTTTAATTAATAAATTTTATTATTTTAGAGCAGTTTTAGATTTATAGCAAAATTGAACAGAAAGTACTGAGAATACATATTTTACAAATATATTTTTATAAGTTTTCTCTTGATCTCTTTTAATCTAAAACCTACCTCCCCCCAACTTTTTTTTTTAAACAACATTGCCTTTTGAAGAAACCAAGCAGTTATAGAATGCCTTAGTATGGATTTGTCTGATTTGCAGTGGTGTTGTATAATATATAACTCTATTAACCTTATTTTCTATAAACAGAAAAATAGCTTTAAGGCTTGATTAGATTCCAGTTAAATGTTCCCCCTGATACTACTTCATAGGAGATACTTTATAATTTCATCACATCAGGAGGCATGTTTGTCAGCTGGTCATGGTATTAGTGATGCTGAGTTGGATCACTTGTTTAAAATGGCAACCTATATGTTTCCGCATTTTAGAAGGCTGATTTTTCCCTATGAGGTTTACAAATAATCTCTGGGGTGATAATTTTGGCACTGTGGGAATATCTTTTCTTTTGAATCTAATGATATTCAGCGCACTGATGAACCATGTCTGAAACAACACTGGGGTTGCATATCGGTAAATTAATAATTCTGTCATTTTTTTTTTTACCTTTATTTGCTGGCATTACTCTGTAAAGAAGAGCCTCCCCTGATGAACACTTTGTGATTCTTAAATATAAATTATTCAATTGTTACTTTGAAAAAAGTGTTGAAGGATTTTTTTTACCTGCTATTAACATGAGGGCTAGATGAACTGGGTGGGGCAGTGGGCAGATTTACTTTTCCTTATAATGTTTTTATTGCTTTACAATAAACTGAATATACATAAATGTTGTGATTAAAAATTAAGGGTCATTGAAAACTCTTCAAATTTCAAGTGTTAATTACTTGGTAATAAAAATTTACTTTTTTTTGAGCACTTAGTGTTTGTAAATTGACAATTTGTAAATTAACAACTATCCTTGCAAGTAGAGATCATCATTTTGCAGAGGAGAAAGTATATAAGAAAATCTATATGATTAAACATATTGCTAAATATTTAATTATCAAGTAAGTTTCAGAGCCAGGATGACAACCTAAATATTTCTCCCTTCAAGAAAGTTTTGCTTTTTGCATTGTTCCTTATTAACTCTCTTCCATAGAGTCCTCAGATTCACATTATGTGCATCATACTTTCCAATGCATAGAACTGAAGTGGACTTGGAATCTATTAAAAGAAAGTGGATTTGATTAGTGTTTTAAAATGCACTCAGAATTTTGTTTTTATTCCGTGTGGTGAGGTCAACAGACCAGGAGATTATTGCAACTGAAAGGAAGAATTTGTTATAATTCCCAAGAGGAGTGGGCATGCCATATCACTTAGGGCCACATAGGGAAGCACCAGGGATGGGCAGGAGTCAGAGGAGCAAGGCTTGACCTGAGGTATTTTTGTAGTTTTCAAAGGAAGGAATGGGCAAAGCAGAGTAGGCAGGCTGAACAGATTTGGGATTTTAATAGTTTGAATAATTCCAGTGGGGTCTGGACTATCTGGGTGGTTGCCAGTTGTCCCATATCTGGCACTGGGGTGATTCAGGGCAGGGGGATAGTGTCCTAGGACAGCAGGAGGCTGATAAAAAGAGGCAGATTGGAGGGAGTGATTTGGGATTGGTTGGTTTGCTTTAGGGCACCTGGGTGGCTCAGTTGGTTAAGAATCCGACTCTTGATTTCAGCTCAGGTCACGATCTCAGGGTCATGAAATTGAGCCCTGTATCGGGCTCCAGCTGGATGTGGAACCTGCTTGAGATTCTCTCTCTCTACTTCTTCCTTTGCCCCTTCCTGCCCTCATTTGCTCTCTCGAGTGTGCGTGCTCTCTCTCGAAATAAAATGAAATGAAAGGTATGCTTACTGGCAAGTAGTTTGCTATCTCTAGGAATTAGAGAGGGCCAACCCTTGCCTGAGTCTGCCAAGCCCCAAGATGTTAAGACATCATAGAATATAGAAAATAAAAAAAAACATGATTAATATAATTAGTGATAGACATCGTCCAAAAGTTAAGGAACTATATATGAATGAGTTAGATTTCCCTGTAAAGTCATTTAATATCATGAGATTATACACTGTGATAACACTTAGCCATAATGAATACAAACTTATTATAAATCATCTATCAATTAAGAAATTTTAAACCCCATTTCCTATTAGATAATTTGTCTTTGTTAGGGACTGGATTTTGTTTTTAATCAACACAAAAGTATAAGATATATTTATACAAAAGTATATTAGGAAATTCTTGCCAGTTATATAACTGTAATTTTATTTTTAGGGAAACCTAAATATGATTTCTAAGAAAACAACAGTTTTTATCATAGTTTGACGTATCATGCTGAATATTAGCATATGGATTCTAGATGTTCCAATGCTTTCATTATTAAAAAGATTAATGTTTACATGAATTTCATGTAGTCTGTGTACCATATGAGCATTCTGTATAGTTTATAATATTGTCATGATACAGTGATACCATTTACACCAAAACAAAAAAGTACTTGTTATTACACTTTTCATTCCCAATGTATTTATTAATTTTAGTAGCAATCCTGTTACTGGCATAGAGTGACAGTTCTACATTTATCAGATGTCAGTGGTAATGATATAAGATTTACAAGATATTAGGTGACTTCCATCTGGGTAGCACCGGAGCATCTGCCGATACATATGATCAAGCAGAGGACACACACACCAAGTGCTAAAAAGCAGCAGTCTGATTCTCATCCTGTCGGATAAACAGAATATTTTTGGCTCCACCAACATATCAGTGGAATTAAAATAAATTTATGGCATCAAATTAGTGTCTAAAATAGTTACAATTTTAACACCTAAGATATTAATATAGAAATGACAAGTGATAAGAAATCACCTTTCTGGTATTTAAATGCTACCATTTACTGGATCTGTGATAAGCTTCAGAGGATCTTCTGCTCTGAATAGCCATTTCTCAGAAAACTGAGACTAGCTCATGATCACTGGGGTCAGGTTTCCCCATGCCAGTTACTCAGGTTTGTTTCGGGTTTTTTTTATTTGTTTGTTTAATATTTAATGACTTATGTCCTGCACACTTTAGCTTTGTCTAAAAAGAAGATTGAAAAACACTATAGATAAATTAACAGAAATTTACCATTTCTGTTATTTGTTTATTGGGCTTATCTCTATGTATTAGTTAGACTTAACTTATTAAAATCAAAGAAATGTGCTAGCTTTCAGATGCAGAAGTATAAGAGGATAAAAATATGGAGAAGACAGTTGAAAGATCCTATTTTTAAAAATGGGAAAAGAGATTAAAGCTAATGGCAAGACTATTACCTAGAAATTCCAATTTTAACAATTATTTGACCACAAACTGGGATGATATATTTTCACAGTCAAAGTTAGAGGGTAACTTGCTTAGTGATGAGAAGCATAGCAAAACCAGCTCATAAGTTGTGGACTGTGGCAGGTAAACCTATGGTTTTCTTCAGTGCTAAGATGACAATGTATAATAAAGTTACAGGGTGAAAAATGGATATTTACAGGCTTTACAACCATTATTTATTTGCTGGTTTGTTAATAATAATGAACATCTTGTTAAAATCTTTTAAAATGCTTGTTTTTAAACTTATTAAAACATTGACTAGTGAAAGTAAGTAGAAATGGCACTTAGCAAAATCTTTTAAAAATTATTGGGTAATTAGTGAATGGTTAGTCTTTTGGAATTATATTTTCCTGTGGATTTTGTTTGTTCAGGAATATATTCTATTAAAATGGCATAATTAAGTTTAACTGTAGCCAAACATAGGTACAAGCCAGGTTTATCGATGGCCTCTGCAAACCTATAGGTACCCCATGCCTGTCTTCTCATTATGATTTTTCAGGACTCCTTACTTCACGATGGCAACATGGCACAAGGGGAAAATGAGATAAATTTCACCAGAGCATGTGGGTTTGAATCGCAGCCTTCACTTGATGCCCTGGTTGCATTTTAGGCAAATCCCTTTACTTCTTTTGCAAGGCTTCAGAAACTCTTGTACACTAGTTCTCTCTCTTATGGACAAAATTTGAGAAGCAGTGTAGTGTGGGCAAATGTGAGTTTTGTAGCTAGCCCTCCTCTACCCTTCTATCACTTTATAACTATTTGGACTTAAGCAAAGTGTTTATGAGCCTTCACTTCCTTATCCTCATGGAGATAATGACCCCGACCTTTGAGATTGTACACAGTACTAAACGTGTTTAAAATATGTGGCACACAGCAGGCGCTTGCTGAATGAAAGTAGGAGTTGCAGATACTCTGTCATTATTAACATTGTTGTCATTATATTTTTATTCAAGATACTACTATCTCTCCTTAATATTAGGTATATTAAATATTTCACATGACTTGATATCTGAGAAAAGCCTTGGAGACTATAGCGTTTGACAGTGTTGATACTTTAGGCAACAAGATTTACAGTATATAAAATATACATCAGAGTAGTCCTTTGTGAAGCAAACAAGTGGCCAGGATCCCTGTCTGGTTATCTTTCTCCTCATTAAATGCATAGAGACACCTAAAACCAATCAGTAGAACACAGGACATCTAAAAAATATATTTTGGAAAATACTACTCTAGTTTTAAAGGCTTATATTATAGATAGTGAAAATGATTCAGAAATGTAATATGATTGACCCTAAACCCTACAATTAATTAATATTAAAACTGATATTAGATATAAATAGCTCTTAGTCTGGGATACCTTCTTCTATTTGAGTGTCTGTCTCCCAGACTTTTGTCTTCATATTCGCCAGCTATATTTCATGTTACCACTTTATGCTAACTCAAATATGTATGTAGACCAGACCTTTTTATTCCTTCTGACATATGAAACAAGTACAGAGAAATTAAGATCTTAAGAGATATAGCATACAACCACTCTATCTAGAAGTGTTTCATTAAAATAAATAATGTAGCATCAATTGATGTAACCGCATTGTCTTGATAAAAACATACATGAATTAAAATATATTTTGCCAATTGTACACCTTCGACTTTATTCATAGGAAATATATAGAGGAATCTATAGAAAAATCTCACATAATGTAAATTGATCCATTTCATCACTATATTATAAACCATATTCAGAGTCATAAAGAAAGAGAAAAATGGTAGAGCAAGAAAACATGAAATCTTGAAAGTCACATAGACATTTTCTTAAATCCTACTTCTTTCACTGGTTTTTCTATCACTCGTATTTCATATTCAAAATAGGAAATATATTTCATATTTATTTTAAAATTTTTTGCTTTAGTATTTGTTTTTACTCAGTTTAAGCCCACTTATTTTACTCTCTAAGTATTTTTGCTGAGATACTCTTTTTTCGTATCTTGTAAGAAATTACTTTTATGATGACGTAAAATTTGAGAAAACTTGTTTAAGGGGCACTTGGGTGGCTCAGTCGGTTAAACGTCTGCCTTTGGCTTAGGTTATGATCCCAGAGTCCTGGGATCGAGTCCCGCGTCAGGCTCCCTGCTCAGTGGGGAGTCTGCTTCTCCCTCTCCCTCTGCCTGCCACTCCCCCTGCTTGTGCGCTCTTTCTCTGTGTCAAATGAATAAATAAAATCTTCAGAAAAAAAAAAACTTGTTTAAGGCTTTATCTTTATACTTATATGCATTTTATTATGAAAACTTAAAACATCCCCAAAGAGCAGAGAGTCGGACAACAAATCCTTATATAACCAAAAACCAGATTTTTAAATTACCAAGATTTTGCCACATTTAATCAATAGAAGTACTTTAATTCTTTGTTGATTTTTCTTTGATAAAGTATGAAAAAGCAAGTTCCCTATGCCATAGCCATAACTACTTGGGTTTTCATCTTTAAAAGTATGAGTATTCTCTTACATAGTCACAAAGACATTATTATACCTGGGGGTATAATGCCTAAGGACATTAATCCTTGTTTTCTTCTTCTGGTTTTAAGTACATAAGCAGTCTTCAAAGTAAAAGTAAATTTTTTCTATGTTGGACTCTATTCTGCAATTACAAATTGAATCATGTCACAGACTTAAAAGATTACTTTATACTCATCTAAATGAAAATAAGTATTTATGGCCCTGAAAATATATAAAATATTCATGGTAGAATCAAATATTAGTTTATAGAACACAAGGTTTGATAAATCATCAGCCATTTGAAAATATGTATATGGAATCCAACACATCATAAAAATATTAGAATACAAAATATTTTAGTGATAACTTAGGGTATGATGCCTTTGGTTAATAAAATTCATAGACAAAGATTTAAGTCATGCTTATCTTCACTTTATGTTTAGTAGCCTACTGATCTGATTTTTTGGAAAAAAAATCAATAATCTATCTACTTAACAGTCCTACTAGGAATTCTGACTTCTGAAAGCATTGGTTTTGGCCACCTAATTATTTTAATTTCATGAATGTACTTACTAAACCATGTAAAATCATCATTACAAGAGCATTTGGGCAGGGGCGCCTGGGTGGCTCAGTTGGTTAAGCGACTGCCTTTGGCTCAGGTCATGATCCTAGAGTCCCAGGATTGAGTCCCGCATCAGGCTCCCTGCTCAGCGGGGGGTCTGCTTCTCTCTCTGACCCTCCTCTCTCTCATGCTCTCTCTCTGTCTCTCTCAATAAAATAAAATAAAATAAAAAATCTTTAAAAAAAAAAAAGAGCATTTGGGCAAAACCTGTATTAAGATAGCATTTCTAATGATGTTTTCTGTAATAGGCAGGGTTAGGTCGGGGAAACCAAAAGGTAATCTATATTTTCCATTAATGAAGGATCTTAACCCAAGAAATTAAAGAGTTATATAACCATTAGAAGTTCTGTGAGAGCAAAGGACAGGGAAGCCTGTGCTGAGGATTTCAACTTCTAGAAGCAATGTGCAGCTCTCAAGAGCGTTCCCCTGAGCAGCTAGAAACACGAGAACCTCATAGAGAATCTTTCAAGCAACTCATGTAGAGCTACTTTGAAATACTAGAAACCGCCACTGAGCATGTGATGCTCCAGCCACTGCCTAGGCAAAGTAAGTGATTAATGGTAACATTCTGGGAAGCTGCTGTGAACTTAAAGTCTGCCAGATGCCCATGTCTCTGCCTTCTTGCCCCCAGAGAATAATGGTCTCCCCCTTTTTTTTTTTAGTCTTCCAGTCTCACATGAAGGTATCTCATTGGTCTTTTCTAACCTGGAACTCTATGGGAAGGAATTTCTAGAAATGTAGTTCTTGTCCGCTCTTCTGGGAAGGAGTGGTAGTGATGGTGAGTTGACAATACATACACATAGGCCTTTGGTTGAGGAGTCTGTTCTTTTTCTTTCTACTTTGGTTTATCTTATTGAATAGGCATTCTTCCTAAAAACCACGTGGGTGAATAAATGGTAGAGAATAAACCAGACATGGAGATTAAATTTTTCCTTGATTTTTAAATCAGTTGGCAACATAAGATAGTATGAGATACAGGCTCTAGCCTGGCTTGGTCACTTAGGGTCATCATTGTGACCTTAAGTTAGTCACTTAACCTGTCTAAGATTTGATACGTTCATCTATTAATTGAGGATAGATCACTTTGCTATCACCTGTTACAATGGGTTGCTTGAGGAATAACACAAGCAATATGTGTTTATACTGTGTTACACAGGTGTCAGAGAAATGAATGACTGATTTCCTTTCCAGAGTTGCAAGGTACAGCAATGGACACATATAGGAAATCCTCAGGAAATCAACAATCAATCAAATTGTCCAAAACAGTTTCCAGCCTTCAAAAGGTTTCTCTCCCCAGCCTCTGGAAGACTGGCTTCTGATTATTTTTAAAACCACTTGTTTAAATCATGGATGTAAAAGGAACAAGAGTGTCAGAATGCTATCTTTCTTCTCCCTTTTGGCTTATCCTAAAAAAAATAAATAAATAAAAGAGGAAAACACCTGCCTGGTTTCAGGCTAAGCATGGACAGTCATTTATTCCTAACTTTATTATTCACTGAGTAAACACATAAGGAGAAATGAGTTTTACTAAGTGAGAAATAGACTGACGAAATAGTTGAATGGCATATGAGCAAATATAAACAGACTATATAATGCAGAGCAATACTCAGAAAATCTATGACTGCATATAAGAATGACCTCCAGTACTTTCTACATAAGTCTTCTATGATATGATGAGCCAAGTCGTCTGCCTGGGCCCTACCTTTCAGGGATGCGTCCAACACTGCCGTACTTCCTGAAGTGATGTCATCTTCTTCCGGCGGCCCCCTTTTTCAATGTCCTGGGAAACTGCCCAGAGAAGCATGCAGGCTTTTCTTTCTCCTACCTCTTATTTCTAATTCTTGAGTCTCAGAGAAATTGCTTCCTAGAGTTTCTGTTACGGAGAGAGGTGTTTCTAATAAAATAATTTTAGAATTGTAAGGTTTTGTAAAGGGAAAATATTTCTAGCAATTTCTTCTTTGTGCCATATAAATAACTGCTTCAATCAAATAAACACATATAAAAATGAAAAATACTTGGCTACCCTCTTTGAGGTCATAGGAGTGAGGAAGGGAAAACACAATATAACATCTTGGTGAAGTTTTCTACTATGTCTCCTGGAGGAGAAATTAAGAGAGTGGGAGTTTCTATTATGGAGAGGATCAAAATATTTTTTTAAATTTTTTTTTAAGATTTTATTTATTTATTTGAGAGAGAGAATGAGATAGAGCATGAGACGGGGGAGGGTCAGAGGGAGAAGCAGACTCCCAGCCGAGCAGGGAGCCCGATGCGGGACTCGATCCTGGGACTCCAGGATCATGACCTGAGCCGAAGGCAGTCGCTTAACCAACTGAGCCACCCAGGCGCCCGGAGAGGATCAAAATAAAAGGAGAAAAGATAATTATCACATGATAGAATCATCAACACATTTAGGTAAATTGAAAAAAAGGACAAAGGAGAGGAAGGAATCCAGATGAGAATATGGTGTAGTGTGGATGTGCTAAGACTGGTTTTCCTTCTCTCAGAAAACGTAACTAGAAAATATATATTCCCATGAATATTTCACTGAGTAAACAAATGTACAACCGTTTCTTAAAACCATGGTTTGTTTTCTATTTTGTGTATATGGAGAAACTACAATCCACCGTGGTCTTATGTGTGAGAAAGATTCTGAGCGCTGCAGACCCAGGGCACATACTCTTGTTGCCTTTCATACTGTCACCAAATGCCCTTCGTGGGGACTGGTGATTCTCAAATCTTTGATCTTGTTTCAGCTTTTGAGGGCACAAAGACAAGGCACTTCTTAAATAATGCAGCTAGTGCAATCTCCTAGACAAATGGCAAATTAATCAGTCTCTAAATCCTTGTTTTTTGAAGACTTGTGCATTTTTAAAGAAGACAGAGTAATTGTTTAGTGACTTGGTGCCATTGATTTTCATTATGGATGGTGTTGGCTGGGTCTGTGTCAGGTCATCAGGGAGAGATAGCCTTTGCATAGCTAAATAAAATGGGGGGAAAAGGCACTTCTTATTTCATATTCACAAGAAGAAACTCTAATCCTTGAAGAAGTTTTGCATGACCTTCCTTTAGAAACAACTTTTGCCCATTGCATGATTTTCAGGAAATGACAAAAATCTCTCAGCACAGATATCAACAGGATGCCTTGCCTTCAGTGGTGCAAAAAATTCCTCACGTGGGACAATTTTAAAAGAAAGATGAGTCTAAAACAATATGAACAAGATGATTTAAAATATTCTATTGAAATCCATAGTGAATTTCATGGCTGTGATTAAACATGTTTAGAATAGAACACTCAAATCAAATGAACATTATTTGCTTCAGCTGACAGAGAGCAGGAGTTCTTTGTTTTCAGAAGTTCCATTTAAGTTAGGTTTTCTGCTATTTTATGAAGGTGTAACCAAAAATTTTATCTATAGATGCTAAATTGGTTACAGTTAAAATGCCTCTTGTTAGTCCCAAGGTAGCTATCCCTTCTGATATTTTCTAGATGGGATTCTCACACTTTGACTCGGACATGAAATTGTTTAAAATTTATAACCAAATTTCTCTCATCCTTCTCCATTTTGCTGAAAGGTTGGTTAAACTTTATTCACTGTTGATTCAGTTTTTTTTTTCTATTAAACATAACCAACCTTATGCATTTATTCCCCAACCCCTAATTTATTTAGTGTGTGTAGACTTTGGCATCAAAGTTTCTGTAAATGAAGTGTTTTCATAGGCTTCAATCTTTTTGAAATAAAATCTATGATTTTTTTTTTTTTTGCTTCACAATGCTGCTTTTTTTCCCAACAAATCACACAGTTGTCATATTGTGACAACTCGTTGAATTACTCCAGAGAAAAGTATGACTCTAAAAGGATTTTTTGCCTTGATTTTTTTTTTTAGATATATACCATAGCAATTCCTGCTTTTAATGATAAGTAAATGATTTGAGTCAGTGAGCTGTTAAACAGCTCAGTAAAAAGAAAGGAGCTATGCTTTACTGGAATGAGGTGTCTATGAGATTGGCCCTTCCAATCTATGTGATAATTTTCTTTTAAATATGGTAATCAGTATCTATTAAATAAACATATCAATTAAGGACATATTAAAATCACTCTTGGATAATGGCAAGGGAATCTTATTAGATGGGATGTTATAATATTGCTGAAAAATGGACAGGTAATTTAAGAGTCTGCAAAAGTTTTTGATTCATTGACCAAATATGCCTTAACAGTTTAAGACTTGTTTAGAAGACAGTTAACCATACCTAATGCTTTTTGGGGGGTCCACATCATAATAATAACAGTCCCAAAGTATCAAATAATGATTGTGTCATTTTCATCAGGTCACTGAAGATGGGGGTTAATATTATTTTGGCTGTCCATTTGAATGTTGTTACTCAGAGAGGAAAGTAAACATTGAGATTTCTATCTGAAATGTCTATTCTCCACTATGTTCTAAGTAGTACCAAATTTTCATGATAGAGGATGACTTTTTTTTTTTTCTTCTTCCTTTGATCAATTACCATTTCAGGGAAGCTCTCAACTAAGCTCAGGCAGACATTTTCTGGGAAATGGGGAAGGTAGACTCTAATTTCATTTGCTTCCAAGTTATTTTGTCTATTCACATTTTACTCTTAGGTTAATGTTTAACTCCTTTTGTCACCTTAGTTGCGAATTTTTGTCCTGCATAATATAAAAAATAATTCATAAGTATCCCCAGAAATTGATATAATAATTCTGATATCAAATACTTCATGACATAATTCCTGTGTCCTTTATTCTTGATAACAGACTGCAAACTACTGCAATATCTGAGAGAGAGAGAGAGAGAGGAATGGAGAGGGAGGGGAGGGGAGAAGAAAGAAGAAAAGGGAAAAGTAATAGAACAAATGGAAATTTGAGGGGATCCACTTTGCATTTTTACTGCTTAGCAGTATGCAAGCATAATTAGAAGATTATTGAATAAATTAAAAATGATTTGACAAGCTTAAAACCACACTGAGGGGCACCTGACTGGCTCAGTCGGTGGAGCATGTGACTCTTGATCTCAGGGTAGTGAGTTTGAGCCCCATGTTGGGCGTAGAGCTTACTTAACAAAAACAAAACAAAACGCTGATAATGCTGCAGTATTTTGCTATGTAGATGACTATCTCCAAGGTTCATTTGAGTTTGGAATTCAACTAATAGACAAGATGCAGGAGATGGTTCTCTCTACCCTGTTGTTGAATATGTTCTATTTTATTGGGAATATATGAATGAGAATATATAGTGAAAATATTAGCACCCATCACTTCACTTCCACAATAAATATTTCTCTTTTCTAAAAGATACATCTATGTGGAAAATGTAGTATAAATTGAATATTGGTAATTGATGACAGAAATTACTTATTGGTGGTTTATTGGTATAAAATTTAGAACATGTGTGTATATATATACATATGTTCTATGTATGTATTATAGATATATTTAGAGTTCTTGGTTATATGGCAAAAATGGCTTTGGGTATGGTATCTCAGAGGTCTTATATGAAGCAGAAAGCAGAAGCCTGTGTGTTTATGTCTTTCTGTGCATAAAAAAATTACTGTGTCAAAAATCAAGGCCTAGACATCCGGAGGGAAGGCCAGGAAGTAAGCACATTTGAAGAGCCAAAGAAGGTATCAAACTAGAGTAGAAATCCTGAAGCTGAGGTCTAGAGGATGAGTTTAGGACCATAAAACATTAAAGTAATTATCTGGTTACATTGTAGATGTGGCAGTTTTTATAAGTTGCTAAGACCCCAGGACAGGAATAGTCTGATTTTTCAGGGCCAGAGACCATTTGGAGAGGTGGGACTGGAGAAAAAGAGAGGATGGATATTTGGGTATTCTGAGGTCAAGTAAAACTTCTGGGAGAAGCAGATTCCTGTGGATTTGAAACAAGCCATGAGGCAGAAATACATAGAACAACCTCAGGAAGAGCCTACCAATATATGTAGAACTGTACATTGTCACAGTGCTGAAATGACAACAGGCTTAATGGATATGGAGCACAGCACAAGAAGGGTCTCTATGACAAATAAAGCATCACATTCATGCTTAGAATTTCAAAAGCAGAGAACTAATATTTGGAAGAGGAGGACAACTTTTCTGCTTTATATTTTTATTCTGCACACCTTGCACAGTTCCTGGCACATACTAGATACCTCAAAAGATTTATTGATTTAAAGTACATTAATCTACTGGTAGTTTCCTAGAGAACTGCTAACATACCTGCTGAAATTTTAGAGTAAAGGTCCGTGTACTGTATTCTTTTTAATTAGCTCAGCGTGTCAACATTGTTGAAGTAATCATCCTAATTCTTTTGGTTTTTAATTACTATCTTAATATCTTTTTGGATTGCCTAAGTGGAATACTCTTTGTAGGTAATCAATGGCAAAAAGCCACAATATTACAGGCTATAAAACATCTTTTGTGGGCGCCTGGGTGGCTCAGTCATTAAGCGTCTGCCTTCGGCTCAGGTCATGATCCCAGGGTCCTGGGATCGAGTCCCACATTGGGCTCCCTGCTCGGCAGGAAGCCTGCTTCTCCCTCTCCCACTCCCCCTGCTTGTGTTCCTGCTCTCGCTGTTTCTCTCTCTGTCAAATAAATAAATAAAATCTTTAAAAAAAACCAAAAAACAAACATCTTTTGTGATTATATAGATGCTATTTTATAGTTTAGTTATAATGGATTTATTTTCACGAGAACCTGCAAATACAAAAATGCCATTTAATAGAAAAGAAAACAATTGCAAACACTCTCTCTTGGGAACAAGAGTTGTTTGTACCAGCTATAAGGTAATCTCTCTCTTCACTTTAAGTATACCCTAAATAAGAGGTCCTCCCCAAAGGTGAATACATAGGATAACTTTATTTTAACCATGACCTTAAGCTTGTTTAATTTTTATCATTATTTCTATCATATTTTGAGATTAAAATATTAAATCATCATAACAGTCTATGAGTTAATATGGCATATCTTAAATAGAGTTTTTAGATTTCAGTGAGTTTTCATAAGGAGTATCTAAGCTAAGCATTCTGTGCAGTACCACTATTTTCTCATAAACAAATTTCTTAAGGGGGAATCATGGTTTTCCACTGTGAGAAGAGAAGGTATAATCACCTGTCATCATACAGGAACCAGTGGAGTTGTTAGAACACATGACAAATGTATAGTCCTATTCTTAAATAGCAGGGTTGAAGTATGATTTTTTGGAGAAACAGTTCCAGCAACATAGGACAAGATTATCTCCTGCAAAAACATGTACAATTTCAAAAACAAGAGATTGGGGAGATGATAATCTTTTGTCTAATACTGAGAACTATCTATGTCAGAGTTTCATTGTTGTTGCTGATTGTTGTTTCGTTTTGTTTTATTTAAGAATTGAGTTACCAGATAAATCACTAAGTCAAGAAGGAATCTAAAATTAGAATCACTGTTTTTTCATGCCATTCAAAATCCCTCCCTGAGACCCCTAATAACTGTGTCTAGTTTATAAAAGACACTGGCTAAGAGAGATCTTGTTGAAAAATTTCAAAGTAGGCCTAAAATAATTAATACAGATGATACTTAGCCTCCTCATTATCTTGTTATTTTAACATAATAGATAACTGCTTTCTTTTTTCTTTTTTTGATGAGTTAAGTCCATTCACATTTATTGATATGATTAAGATGTTCAGTCTCAATTTTGTCTTATTTCCTTATATTATTTTTTATTGTTTATTTTATTCCAGTATAGTTGACATACAGTGTTATATTAGTTTCAGGTGTACAATATAGTGAGTCAACATAGTGAATCAACAGTTCTTTTTATTTTTTCCTTTTTTTTTTAACATATAATGTATTATTTGTTTCAGGGGTACAAGTCTGTGATTCATCAGTCTTACAAAATTCACAGCGCTCACCATAACACATACCCTCCCCAATGTCCATCACCCAGACACCCCATCCCTCCCACCCCCTTCCAATCCAGCAACCCTCAGTTTGTTTCCTGAGATTAAGAGTCTCTTATGTTTTGTCTCCCTCTCTGGTTTTGTCTTGTTTCTTACTTGTCTTTCTCTGACTGACTGGCTTCATTTAGCATAATACCCTCTAGTTTCATCCACGTTGTTGCAAATGGCAAGATTTCATTTTTTGATGGCTGCATAATATTCTATTTTGTGTGTGTGTGTGTGTGTGTGTGTGTACACACACACACCACATCTTCTTTATCCATTCACCTGTTGATGGACATCTGGGCTCTTTCCATAGTTTGGCTATAGTGGACATTGCTGCTATAAACATTGGGGTGCACGTACCCCTTCGGATCCCTACATTTGTATCTTTGGGGTAAATAACCATTAGTGCAATTGCTGGGTTGTAGGGTAGCTCTATTTTCAACTTTTTGAGGAACCTCCATACTGTTTTCCAGAGTGGCTGCACCAGCCTGCATTCCCACCAACAGTGTAGGAGGGTTACTCTTTCTCCACTGCTTTCTTTTTGTCCCCAAGTTTATCTTACTACAAAACCAAAAATGCAGGCACAAACACCTATTTTCATACAGTACAGAGTATTTGGGATATTTGAGTGCTTCTTGTAAACAAACACTGATTTGTAATAACCATTATGGCGTGGTTAATTCAACCGGCTAATGAACTCATAGAAGATGCATTTTTACTCCTGAAATTATTATGGATGCCGTGTAATATACCACTCAAACAACCTTCCTGTTCCTCTCTATTGGTCAGGCTAAAGGGAGTACAAACACATTCTTGTGGTTCAGTTGCATCCAGTTTGACCCATTAACAGAAAGTTCTTTCAATTCAGGTTTGAGGAGAGAGCATATTTTCTAACCACAGAATGTCTGTTTACTAGGAAAAAATGTGTCTTAAAGTCTGTAGAGATTTAAAGAGGCAAGGGAATCTTTACAGTGTCCAGCAACATCTCTAGGTAGAAACTGAATAGGATGAAACCAAGTTACGTTGGATTTGGGAGGTGTAGGCTTTTTCTTAGACACTTTTAACTCCCTGCTCTGTTGTTACATTGCATGGCCTCCGAGCCTTTCAGTTGGTTTCTTTTTTAAATTTCTTTGGCCTCAAATACCCTTCTTCCTCCTTCACCTTTATTTCCCAACAGAAGATTCAAATAAATAGAGGTGAGCAAGTCTGGAAAGCATTGCAGATTTTGTGTTACTATTTTAGCAGGAACGGGTATTCTACAAGACTATAATAAAAATAACTAGAATTTGTATTCTTCTGAGACTCCTGTTGGATACTTTCCACCTCTGCTTTAATACAAGAAGCCCTCTGTAACTGTCTCTTGCCTGGTTATCAAGGGAACCTTCCTTTGGCTTCCATAATTATTATTGCAATTCTATTTTGATCCTACCTATACTTAATGTTGAATCTACCCTTCCTTTAACTCTTAAAGTCTAGTTTGAAATACTGTACTTGCCCAAACATGACTCACAATTCAACAATAAGTGGAACCAATACTATGGAGCCTAATGGTTCTTATATTAGAGCTGTATCCTTGTTCAGAGAAAATGGTACAGCATTTTTGAGGAAAAAAAAATTAAAAGTTTTTTGAACTATGTGTATGAAAGTTGTAATGATCACCTTTAATCAGAGAGTTTCAATTTTTTAAAGATGGAAAAGATTGTGTTTCTTTCCACTTCTTTACCATCCCCCACTCACTTTACATCCCACGTAGAAGTCACCTCACCTTCACTTTGTGTCTCAATTTTACCTGGACAAAGTACTGTCATCATATTTATTTGAATACCTATGTATCTTCACTTAATTACATTGTAAGTCCCTCAAATGTGAGGAGACAGTATCTTCCTGACCTAATGTCTGAAAAATAGTGGCTATTCAATAATGTTTGCTTAAAAGAATGGAATAGGAGGGCAAGAATATCATTGTAACTTTTAAGTAACTTTTACTTAATTTTTTATTTCTCTTGTTTATATGTTTCTTTGAAGCTTTAATAAAATATTTGATTAGTTAGAGTCTTTGTATCACAGGTATGGAGATGCCAGAAATTTATCTGTAGCTGAATTTTCTCTAACCTTTACCCAATGACCCAAGAGGCTCACACATTTTTAGGAACTTGGCATACTGAAAGTTTCAATTTCTTGATTTCTTGGAATTTTCTTTCCTTCTTTGCTTCCTTCTATTCTTTCTTTGTCCCTTTTCACTTGGTGTCTATTTTTGGATTTATGTACAAATGTATTTTTATGTTGTTTCTTTATTGTATAATTGACCAAATTATGTATTTGGAGTGCACAATGTGATGATTTTATACACACACACACACATTTGTGAAAGGATTCTATCCATTGAATTCATTTAACACATCCATCATCTTGCTTGCTTGCTTATTTATTGATTTATTGGTCAGAAGATTTAAGTTCTACTCTCTTAGCAAATTTCCTTACACAATACAGTATTATCAACTATAGTCACCATGTTATACATTAGATCCTCAGATCTTATTCATCTTATAACTGAAAATTTGTACTCTTTTACCAACTTCTCCCTTTTTTCCCCAGCCCCTGGCAACCACATTTTTATTCTCTATTTCTATGAGTTCTTTTCTTTCTTCCTTTCTTTCTTTTTTTAATCCCACATTTAAGTGATACCATGCAGTATTTGTCTTTCTCTATCTGGACTATTTCACTTAGTGTAATGAACTCAGGCTCATCCATGTTATCACAAATGGAACAATTTCCTACTTTTAAAAGCTGAATAATATCCCATTGTATATGTATACCACATTTTCTGTATCCATTCCTCTGTCAACAGACATTTAGGTTGTATTTTTATTTTTTCTCCACAAGGAGTGGTGCTGATACCTAAAATAATATTTGAGAATGTGCAGAAGGATTTCTGATCATCACAATATCTGGAAATGTTGCTAGCATTCAGATCCCAAAGTCCCAGGCATAATACACACCCTGTACTACATGTAACTCTCTTGCACAATGAAGATTCCCACTCCCCTAAAATGTCAACAGTACTCCCACTGAAAAATTCTACAAGGTCTTAAAATGGAAATCAACATTTCTTGAATAATTTAATAATCTTGAATTGATTGTACAAGTCATTGTATTTGAACTGTGGGGGTGGAAGACTGGGGGAGATGCACAAAGGTATAATAAAGTGCTACACTACCTCTTTTCTCTGGGAGTTTAAAATCCATTTAGGAGAATATAGAGAACATGGCAGCTGGAAATATTAAAATAAGTACATTCAGTTTACCATTACTTAACTCTGCCTAGCTCACTCTGCACTATAACTTGGCCTATTCAATGAATCAATGTAGGTGATGTGTGACAAATGGGCATAGCAAGAATTACGTGTTTTGAGGGACATCAATGGACCACTTAGATTATAGAGGCTATACGGACATTATGGGAGAATGTTCACTTTTGTATAGCTCTGCTGATCGCACACAAGAGTACTCTCAGGGATATCAGGCTCTCTGTTGTTGGCATTGGACAATATGAAAATCGGGGAAAAGTCTAGCATAACTGCTTGGATTATCAATTTTATTGAACAACAATTCTATAAAATTTTATATTAAAATAAACATGTATATTGCAACTAATTAAATTGTAAAATTCAGATGAGTTTTAAACATAAAGCAGATAACTATGGAAACTTTTAATTCCTATAATTGGCTGTTTTAAATTATATTCTTAGGGTTGTATATGCTCATTTTTTTCTTTTGTAGGGGGCATTTAGTGAAAAATTTTAAGAACACTAGAGTTAGCTGATGGCCTTCTAATCAAGCAATTTTTTGCCAAAAGTAAGTCTATAACCAAGACCAGAGAATGGCAGGAATGCCAATGAGCCCTTTTTAATATTTGTCAACACAATTCTCAGCTCTTCCATTAAGTAGAATTGCTATGCTCACCAAGGAAGTGTTGACAAATGAGTTAGAAGAAGAGATGAGATTGAACTATCTCTCTCAGATTTGTAGGCCCTCCCTGATAAATCAGGGGAGCTTTTAAACAGACACTAAGCTTTCTCCCCAAAATCACTTTTCAAAAGGGAATAGGCTTCTTCATATCAGTGAGATCATATAATTCTTAATCTCAAGAAACAAACTGAGGGTTGCTGGAGTGGTGGGGGGTGGGAGGGATAGGGTGGCTGGGTGATAGACATGGGGGAGGGTATGTGCTATGGTGAGCGCTGGGAATTGTGTAAGACTGATGAATCACAGACCTGTACCTCTGAAACAAATAATACATTATATGTTAAAAAAAAAAAAAAGAAGAAGAAAATAGTAGGAAGGGAAAAATGAAGGGGGGGAAGTCGGAGGGGGAGACGAACCATGAGAGATGATGGACTCTGAAAAACAAACTGAGGGTTCTAGAGGGGAGGGGGTGGGAGGATGGGTTAGCCTGGTGATGAGTATTAATTAAGGAGGGCACGTACCGCATGGAGCACTGGATGTTATACAAAAACAATGGATCATGGATCACCACATTAAAAACTAATGATGTACTGTATGGTGACTAACATAACATAATAAAATTTAAAAAAAAAATGAAGGGGGGGAAATCGGAGGGGGAGATGAACCATGAGAGACTATGGACTCTGAGAAAGAAACTGAGGGTTCTAGAGGGAAGGGGGTCGGGGGAGGGGTTAGCCTGGTGATGGGTATTAAAGAGGGCACGTTCTGCATGAAGCACTGGGTGTTATGCACGAACAATGAATCATGGAACACTACATCAAAAACTAATGATATAATGTATGGTGATTGACATAACATAATAAAAAAAAATTTAAAAGATTAAAAATAAAAATAATTAAACATGGAAAAAAACCCAAAATGGAATAGGCTTTCTTGTGGGTACAGCAGCTCAAACTCTTGAAAATAGGTGCTGACATCCAAAAGTCTCTAAGTGCTGAAATCATAAGTAGCTCAGAGAAAGAGGAACACTGAGAAACTCTGGACAAATTGATGAGACAATGCAGAATATAGTTGTCTACTACCTGCATGTTGCTTAGATGATCCAGATAAACTATAGTTGAATTGCAAGTGAATACTTAATGGCACTGATTGAAAAATTTTGAATGAAACTGACAGCTACTCAAGTAGGAACAATGAGTCACGCACCAAAATTAATTGTCTACTAAGATTTATTTTTCTTAAATGCTATGATAATTTGCTTGGAGTGAGAAGGCATCAAGGATTTATGGCAAGGAGTGCTCTGCTAGCTTTTCTCTTCTTGAATAATTTTACATTGCTATTAGTATGGATTTGCCTCAGTTTTGTTATCTCTAGAATGAAAATAACACTTCCCCCCCCCAAGGCTTTTGTGATAAATAAGTGAAAGAAGTAAAAACCAAGCACAGAGTGCTCACAAAGTACATACACAATAAACACGAGCTGTTATTAAACAAGGACATTCTGCAACCCTTTCTCCCTTTGCTATACTCTAGGAACATGATCTGCCTATTCCTATTATTAGTTCTGCTTCCACTTGTCAAGAGTCCCATATTTATTCCTACCCTGCACCTCAAGCAACTAGAAGTTGTTTATCAAAATTATTTAAATTAGAATCTCTGCAAGATGATGCTGCATTGTGTAATTTAATGTTTGTTTTTTCTGTGTACCTGTTTGTGCTTTGGATTTTTTAATACGTCTGCAAAATATACCATTGAACAGATATTTTTCAATTAACTCTTATGATTCAGGCACTGTAAGTAGTCACTGGGTAGGCTAGATGATTTGAGGGAAAAGGGATATAAGACTGAGCTAAAAGGGAATTTTTTAAGTTATTACAGTAACTTTAAGAAATAAACCCACTATGTTTGGGAGCAAAGAATAGTAGCACGTATCCCAGCTTACACGTCTGTATAGAATAAGAAGAGGACAGCTTGTAGACAAGGTTGCTTGGAGAAACTGAATCTTTTTTTTTTTAAGTTTTTATTTAAATTCCAGTTAGTTAGCATACAGTGTAATATTAGTTTCAGATGTGCAATATTGTGATTCAACAGTTCATTCAACACCTGGTGCTCATCACAGCAAATGCACTCCTTAATCCCCATCACCTATTTCACCCATCCCCCACCCACCTCCTGTCTGGTAACCATCAGTTTGTTCTTTATAGTTAAGAACCTGTCTCTTGGTTTGCGTATCTCTCTTTTCTTTCACTTTGCTTATTTGTTTTGTCTCTTAAATCCCACATATGAGGGGTGCCTGGGTGGTGCAGTCAGTGAAGCGTCTGTCTTTGGCTCAGGTCATGATCTCAGGGTCCTGGGATCGAGCCCCACATCGGGCTCTCTGCTCAGTGCTGAGTCTGCTTCTCCCTCTCCCTCTGCTGCTGCTCCCCCTGCTTGTGCGATCTCTCTCTGTCAAATAAATAAATAAAATCTTTAAAAAAAATTCCACATATGAGTGAAATCATATGGTATTTGTCTTTCTCTGACGGACTTCTTTCACATAGCATAATACTCTCTAGCTCCACCCATGTCATTGCAAATGGCAAGATGTTATTCTTTTTTATGGCTGAGTAATGTTCCAGTGTGTGTGTGTGTCTGTGTGTGTCTGTGTGTCTTTGTGTGTATACACACATCTTCCTTATCCATTCATCTGTCTATGGACACTTGAGCTAATTTCATAATTTGGCTATTGCAAATAATGCTGCTATAAACATTGGAGTGCATGTATCCCTTTGAATTAGTATTTTTGTATTCTTTGAGTAAATATCTAGTATTGCAATTGCTGGATCATAGGGTAGCTCTATTTTTAACTTTTGAGGAACCTCCATACTGTTCCAGAGTGGCTGCACCAGTTTGCATTTCTATCAAGAGTGCACATCATCACCAACAACAGGAGAAACTGCATCTTAAAGAATAAAAAGGATTTAGCCTGAAAGAAAGGCAACTACTCAATTTGGGGCTGATCTGCTATTATTTGGCCATTTCAGTGTTGCCAAATCCAACTATTCCTTTCTCATTGCCTATTCTCACACCAACAAATAGGTTTTCTGCTTTACAATGTGGCTTGTGTGTAACTCCTATTAACAGCTATCTAATTGAACTATGACACATTATCCTGCTAGACCTAGAAAATTAAGCACCGTATGTAACTCTGTCAATCACCTGGAGTAGAGATAGGTCCCCCAAATCTGAAGTAGGGAATTCAGGAAAGGGAGATTCAATTTTCAAATGATGGAAAGTAGAAAAAAATAGAAAGTAGATGGAAAGTAGAGAAAATGTTTAGCATTTCTTGGTCTTGTCTATGAGAGGCACTGTTTTGTTGTTGTTTTGTTTTGTTTATGTGGCTGGTATGAATCTCAACCCTTTTTCTGCATTCGGAAGGTTCACCAACTTGTGCATTTTTCCAGATGGCAGAGCCTAGTTCCTATTATAAACAATGAAAATAACAAGTGTTTGTTTGCTTAGCGTCCTTTGCAACCAAGACGTGGACATGTGACCTAGACTTCGCCATAAGATACACTATCCCAAAGTTCAAATAAGAATGGTGAAAGCAAGGGCACAGGTACTCTCAGAATCCATTCTGAAAGAAGGTAACAATAGCCGTAGAAGTACCATGAAGTTGGGTGGTGTCTATGACTGGGAACACAGCGACATGTAACATTGTGCAGCAGAAGCTGAGCTTACTAGAGATGTGGCCCTTGTTGCTAGTGAGGCTTCCTTGGGAATTCTTGCCCACGTCTCCAGTTTTACTCAGCAGCCTTCCTGGCAATTCTGTGGACTTCCTAAAATTCTTTCAGTCAATGTATTTCATGCTTCAAGTAGGGAAGTAGTTTCTGCTGCTTGAAAATAAAAACCAAAAAGCTTTAAAATAAGGGAGTTTTGAAAAGTTATTAACTCGGTGTTTTCCACGCATAAGTATGCCAGGTATGGAAAAGCCATGGCCCTGACAAGTTCTGCAAACTTAGGCCAGCTATTTATGACTGATGGGCTTTGCTTTTTTTTTTTTTTTTAAAAAGATTTATTTATTTATTTGAGAGAGAGAGAATGAGAGACAGAGAGCATGAGAGGGAGGAGGGTCAGAGGGAGAAGCAGACTCCCTGCCGAGCAGGGAGCCCGATGCGGGACTCGATCCAGGGACTCCAGGATCATGATCTGAGCTGAAGGCAGTCGCTTAACCAACTGAGCCACCCAGGCGCCCCGAGCTTTGCAAACAATTTCTAGATTCAATTCTCTGAATTCAACTCTAGGCTGCTAACATTAGCTTTTAGTAGATTTTTTAAAAATGTTCAATTTAACAGCAATTGTCCTAAAGAGGACCCAAGGAAAGTAATTTATAAACATATTAGATCTATTAAAAGAGTACTCCCACCAGTCTTTACAATGGGAGCAATGGGAATTAGAACAGATGCCAGAGTGACTAACTACCATGGTTAATACGTTTTGAATGTCTATTTGTGAAGTACTACACAAAATGAATTGCATGAATTAATCTCATGTTATACCTAGCCAGTCCTATGAGGAAAGAACTACTATGTTTGTTTTATAGGTAATGAAACTGATCACTGAACACTAAAAAAATACACCTAAGCCATATAGACGTCAAGTGGAAGAGCCAAGATTTAAATTAAGGGCTGTCTATCTTTAGAACCTGAACTCCGGGCCACTGTACTCACTGGGAAGTATCATAATTTTCTGTCATTTTTACACTCCAAAAAGATAATTCTTCAAGTCAATTATACTTTAACAAAGAAAGAAAGAAAAGAAGAACATTCAACAACAACAAAAAACACAACATCACACACGCACACACACACACACACACACACAATTCTTTCGCAGGTAAGCTCAGAAGGATGTGTTTGTTTTAAGAAGATAGCCTATACTAATGGGGACATTTTTTGCTTTTTCCTAAGATAGTACATCATTCTCATAATTGACTGGTTTTATTTCATTAGTAGAAAGGAAATGAGTTGCAATTTTTCTTTTTTCTTTTTCCAGTATTACTGAGATATAATTCACATATACCTTGTGCAAGTTTAAGGTGTATAATGTAATGATTTGATACATGAATATATTGTAAAATATCACAATAAAGTTAGTGTAACACATCCTTCACCTCACATAATTACTATTTTGTTTTTGTTACAGTGAGAACATTAAAGCTCTATTGTCATAGCAACTTTCCAACATACAATACAATATTAATTAAAGTCATCAGGCTGTACATTCGATCCCCAGAACTTATTCATCCTAAAAATGAAAATTTGTAACTGTTGATGAACCTCTCCCCATTTCCCCCACTTCTCAGTCCCTGGCAACCACCATTCTATTCTGTTTCTTTGAATTTCATGTTGCAATGAACATGGGGATGCAGATATCATTTCAAATTACTGTTTGTTTCTTTCAGATAAATACCCAGAAGTGGAATTATTGGGTCATATGGCAGATCTATTTTTAATTTTTTGAGGAACCTCTATGCTGTTTTCTAGAGTGGCTGCACCAGTTTACATTCCTACCAACAGTGGGCAAAAGTTCCCTTTTCTCTACATCTTCACCAGCATTAGTTATCTCTTCTCTTTTTTATAATAGTCACTCCAACAGGTGTGAGGTGATATCCCATTGTGGTTAGGATTTTCATTTTCCTGATAAGTGGTATTATTGAGTTGAGCATCTTTTCATATGTTTGTTGGCCATCTGTATGTCTTCTTTTGAAAAATATTCAGTTTGTCTGCTTATTATTTAACTGGATTGTTTTTTTTTCCTAATGAGGTGTATGGGTTTATGCATTTTAGGTATTAACACCTTATCAGATATATGATTTGCAAATATGTTATCCTATTTAGTTGGTTGCCTTTTCATTTTGTTGATGGTTTAGTTTGCTGTGCAGAAGCTTTCAATTTGGTGTAGGCCCACTTTATGTTTTTATTTTGTTGCTTTTACTTTTAGGGTCAAATCCAAAAAATCATTGTCAAGATCATTGTCAAGGAGTTTATCCTCTATATTTTCTTGTGGGAGTTTTATGGTTTTGGGTATTAAATTTAAGTTTTTAATCTACTTGAGTTGATTTTGTGTAAATATATGGTATAAGATAAAGGTACAGTTTCATTCTTTTACATGTGGCTGCCCAGTTTTCTTAACACCATTCATTGAAGAGACTGTTCTTTCCCCTTTGTATAGTCTTGACTCATTTGTCATAAATTAATTGACTGTTTTTGCATGGATTTATTTCTGGGCTCTGTATCTGTTCCACTGATCTATATGTGTGTTTTTATGCCAGTACCATAGTGTTTTGATTACTAGTTCTGAAATATAGTTTGAAATCAAGAAGTGTGATGCTGATTTTGTATCCTAAAACTTTGTTAAGTTTACTTATAGGTCTAAAGTTTTTTGGTTGAGCCTTTGGTATTTTCTCTGTATGTAATCATGTCATCAGAAAACAGTTTTTCTTCACCATAATAAAGGCCATATATGACAGATCCACATGTTGTTCAAGTTGCAATGAACCCACATGTTGTTCATGTTGCAATGAACACGGGTGGTGAAAGGTCAAAGCTTTTCCTCTAAGATCAGGAACAAAACTAGAGTGTCCATTTTCACTATTTCTACTCAACATAGTACTGAAGTCATAGCCAGGGCAATTAAATATGCAGGAAAAGGTTTCAAATTAGAAAGAAAGAACTGAAATTTTGAAGCCCAAATCAACTATTCTCAATTCCAGTGTGCACAAATAATTCCTAACCACATTTTAAATAATTGCTCTGGCATATTCTCAGTGAAGTAGAATTAAAGCCTAAGTGGATATTCCTTTGAAAGTTTCTCTTTGCATAAAATAGATGGATTGATCGCTTAAACTTTAATTAATACTATCATAGTCATTTTGAGCTGCTATAACAGAAAACCACAGATTGGGTGGCTTATAAACAAATTTATTAATCACAGTTCTGGAGACTAGAAAGTCCAAAATCAAGGCACCAGCATTGTCACCGTCTAATGAGAGCTGCCTTCCTGGTTCATAGCTGGCAACTCCTCATTGTGTCCTCATGTGGTAGAAGGGGCTAATGATTTCTCTGGAGCCTTTTTTGTAAGGCACTAACTAATCCCATTCATGACAGTTCCACCCTCATGCCTTAAGCACCTCCCAAAGGGCTCACCTATTTAGTACCATCACACTGGGCAGTTGGATTTCAACATATGAATTTCGGCGGCAGATGGGATACAAATATTCAGACCATAATAAATACTAATAAGATCTCATACTCAAAAAAAATGTGTCTATGGTAATATGTTATTAAAAGTGAGAAAAGGGAAGGGCACCTGGGTGGCTCAGTTGGCTAAGTGTCTGACTCTTAACTTCAGCTCAGGTCTTGATCTCAGGGTCATGAGTTCAAACCCCATGTTGGGCTCCATGCTGGGTGTGGAGCCTACTTAATAAAAAAAAATGGTGAGAGAAGGGAAAATGAGCTAAAGACATTCTCATATATCCTCTCAATGAATTTACTCTAGAAGATATAGGAAATTAGTTTTCACCACTTAAAATTTTTACTTCCCCTCTTATAGTCTCTATTATCAACCTGTTTACAGCAAACCCTTTCTTTAGAAGAAAGAATATGCTCTCAAGTAGTGTGTACAGTATGGAGCTGGGCAGGGAGGAAACATGGTGATGAATTAGTATTTTAGCCCACAGTCCCAGGGACAAGGTAAAGGTCACTAGGAGACACAGAGTCAGTTAAGAAAATCAGAGTCAAGAAAGGAAAAAAAAAATTGGGAAATGGGATTTACAGTTGTTCTTCAGGAGGTAAGACCCAGGAAGAATTTTAAGGTCTAATTCTACCCTTATTTATTTATTTTTTGGTCTGGAATTACTTTTAAGTGTACCACATGTTTGAGCACAAAATCTAAAAAGCACTGCCCTAATCTACACCTGACCTAGGAAATTAAATGTAAATAAATTGGTCATATTTTCTGATATACTTTTATTAGATTTATACAGAAATCATGTTTCTTTTTTTTTTTTTCAGAAATCATGTTTCTTTGAACTTTTGAAAAACACTGATTTCTGTTATGACAGTAGAAGATACTCTGATTTGAACAGGCACATATTTATTAACTATTATAGATGGTAATGGTCTACAAATAATAAATATTACCCAGATTTAGTTGTTCATATTTCTTTTTTAAAAAATGATAATTTCCCTATGTTTCTCCACATATTCATGGAATATTCTGTTGTAAAATGTTTTCATTATATTTTATTTAATAATATTTGCATTAATTTCAAGGAAATATATTTAAGCTTTCTTTGGATGAACTCTTGTTAAGGAGAACAAAGAATTTCTGCACTAGGAAATGATGATACACACATTACTTTCCAAGATTTGCGGTTAAGAAATGAGCTCACTTTCAAATACAAGACAAGGGTACAGAATTCTGTGTTGGCTTTGCAGCTTCTTTAATGAGGTTCTCATTCACAAATGTTATGGTGCCTTCACTTGATTAATGTCCCCCTTTTATAGAACTATTGGAAACCTCAATCAAACAATGAAAAATACAAACAAAATCATTCACTGAAACAAAACATGTCTTAGAAACTTCACAAATAGAATTTCCACAAAATAAGAGCACATGTAAATAAATAACTTAAACATGCATATATATGATTTCTCAAGCAAACTGCATATGTTTGTCCATTAATTACAGAACATTCTTTATTTATCTTACAACCTAATGGCAAACTAGGAGCTTCAGAGTCAGAAAGCCTGGTTGGTAATGGGTATGCCATTTGCTGTGATCTATGGGAAGGTTACCTTGTGTTTGTAACCCTGCAGAGAGTAAATGTTAAACTAAATTCTTTAAACAGACTTGTGATGAGGCACCTATGATCCGGAGTTGTAAACATGTGTAGTGGGGATTTTAGCTATGTTAGTTCTTAGCACTTATAGTCTATTTGGAACAGAAATTCCACCTGATGTTAAAGATTTCCAGTTTCTTATAAAAAGATCAACGTCTTTTTGCAAAAATAAATAATTTTTTAAACTCAATTTTAATTTATAGTTTCAAAGACCATTGCTTTGAAATGTTTCTGCCTTTATATTTTTCGAGTGCTGAACTGATATTTACCATCTATTTCTGTGATTTAATTCTTTCTCTTAAGACAGCAGCCTGATCATAGGTGTAAGTAGTTTTACAGTTCCTCATTCATTATACTTATATCTTAGCTGAAAAATTAAGGCAACCATAGCATGTTCTTGGAGGTTCTCTTTATGTCCCGAGGGCTGGTAGGCAATACTTCCTTTTCCCTTCACTAATGAGAATTGAATCAGTTTATGTTTTTCACTACATCTGCAACCAAAATCCATGAGTTGCACATAATAGTACATGAAGTATAAATACATATGTTATATAACTATAAATATACATGTATGTGGGTACAAATAACTATGTTATACATAGTTATAAATACTATGTTTTAGTGTTCAGACATCCATGAAATTGAAACAAATATATAAATGCAAATTTGTCTCAAATATTTTATGTAATTTAAATATGATATAGTTACATTACTATATCTACAGATATTTAAATAATTATATGTATATATACACACATATACGCACACATTCAAGTATTATTTAGGTAAGTATATGAGGCTTTGTGCATCGTTTAGGTGTTCAATGAACATAAAAGATCATTATGTACCCCAAAGATAAAAAGTTCCAATTCTTAAATCGTTGGTTTCTGTCTGAAAGCATATTTTTAATAGTGAATTTTTATAATCTTTGATATAATTTTCTTGATCTGTTAGGGTGGGAATATCACACTTGTCAGAGAGTTGTTGAAAGAATTGCATTAGATTACCTATGTATAAAACTAGGCAAATTACCTTGTTTGGAAAAAAAATAATACCAATAAACTATTAAATGGGTGTTGAGGAATATGTACAAAATATTTGATTTATTTGCTGAATTGAGAATAGTCTCTTTCCTAACTATTTCAAACCATTGCTTTCAGTTTCTTTTTTGAAGTAAAATACCTGAAAATTTTCACATTTAAGCTAGCAATTAAAAAATAATACCGGGGGGTGCCTGGGTGGCTCAGTCCATTAAGCGTCTGCCTTTGGCTCAGGTCATGATCCCAGGGTCCTGGGCTCAAGCCCCGCATCGGGCTTCCTGCTCAGTGGGAAGCCTGCTTCTCCCTCTCCTCCCTGTTCATGCGCTCTCTCGCTATCTCTGTCTCTCTCTCTCTCAAATAAATAAATAAAATTTAAAAAATAAAAATAAAAAAAAATTTTTATACCAGAACTTTATCTAATTACCTTTTATTTCCTCATTTGATCAAAAATAGTCGAGAAATGTTTATTTTACATTTGTTTGTAGTTGGGTAGATCCTGTAATCATGTTGCTTTTAAAATCTGTAATAGATGTTTTATTTGACTATTAATATATTTTATAAATATATTTTGATGTTGTTAAAATGTCACATTATACATTGTATCCAATTACAAAAGGATTTGGCCTTTGCAAAATATATGCATCCTTGTAGGATGTGATTAATGCCTGCTATTTCTAGGGGTGTAATTTTGGGAACAATCTTTCATGAAACTGCTTATAAATTTGAAGTCATTTGGCACAATATTCATTTAACCAAATTACTGTGCTAATAGTAATTTCTCTTTTTAAATAGTTTTCAGAGTTAGTGGGTGTGTGCCTCTCACCAATCTTGAGTATTTATGACTTGACCAGTGATTGTCTTGTGCACAGGACATGCAGTTTATTTAACATTTCTTGGTTCTGGCTTGCTTTATCATGGTTCCAGAAGTTGTTAACATGGATTGAAGCCTAATTTATAGTCAGTTTCCTCAAGGAGAAGAAGACATTTTTAATTTTTTTAAAATGAGGTATCATCAATATACATTATGTTAGTTTCACATGTACAACATAATGATTGATATTTGAATCAAATAAAATAAATACCACAATAAGTCTAGTTAACATCTGCCACCATAGTTACAATTATTTTTTTCTTGTGATGAAAACTTTTAAGATTTACCCTTTGCAACTTTCAAATATGCAATACAATATTATTAAGTATAGTCACATCCCCATGACTTATTTATTTCATAAGTGGAAGTTTGTACACTTTGGTTCCCTTCACCCATTTTGCCCACCTCCCACACCCCACCTCTGGCACCAACCAATCTGTTCTCTCTATCTATGAGCCTGGTGGGGTTTTTTGTTTGCTTGCTTACTTGATTGATTCTTTTTTAGATTCCACATATAAGTAGATTATATGGTATTTGTCCTTTTCTGTCTGACTGATTTCACCTGGCATAATGCCCTCATGTCCATCCATGTTATAACAAATGGCAAGATTTCACTCTTTTTTGTGGCTGAATAATGTTCCATTTATGTATACTTACCACATTTTCTTTATGTAATCATCCACTGTTGGTTGTTTCCATACCTTGACTATTGTAAATAATGCTGCAGTAAACATAGGGATGGGTATATCTTTGTGAGTTAGTGTTTTCATTTTCTTTAGATAAATACCCAGAAATAGAACTTCTGGATCATATGATAGTTCTATTTTTATTTTTTGAGGAACCTCCAAACTGTTTTCCATAGTAGCTGTACCAGTTTGCATTTCTACTAACAGAGCAGAAGGGTTCCCTTTTCCACATCCTCACTAATCCTTGCTTATCTTGTCTTTCTGATAATAGACACCTAACAGGTATGAGGTGATGTCTCATTGTGGTTTTGATTTCCATTTCCCTTATGATTAGTGATATTGAGCATTATTTTATATACTGGTTGGCTTTCTGTGTATCTTCTTTGGAAAAAATATCTGTTCATATCCTCTGCCCACTTTTTAATTGGATTACTTTTGGCCATTGAGTTGTATGTGTTTTTGATACTTTTTGGATATTAACCCCTTATCAGCTATAGGATTTACAAATATTTTCTCTTGCCTTTTCATTTTGTTGATGGTTTTCTTGGCTGAGCAGATGCTTTTTAACTTGATGTAGTCCCACTTGTTGATTTTTGCTTTTGTTGCCTTTGCTTTTGGTGTCAAATCTAAAAAACTCCATAAAAACCAACCAACCAAACAAACAAACAAACAAAAAAAACCACTGCCAAAACCGATGCTGAGGAGCTTACCACCTATGTTTTCTTCTAGAATTTTTATGGTTTTAGGTCTTAAATTCATGTCTTTAATCCATTTTGAGTTAATTTTTGTATATGGTATAAAATAATGCATTTAAATTCTTTTGCATGTGGTTGTCCAGTTTTTCCAGCATGATTTATTGAAGAGACTGTCATTTCCCCATTGTATATTCTTGGTTCCTTTGTTGTAAATTAACTGACCATACATCCATACATGCATGGCTTTACATCTGGGTCTTTTCTACTCTACTGATCTATGTGTCAGTCTTTATGTGAATACCATACTATTTTGATTATGATAGCTTTGTAATATAGTTTGGAATTGGGGAGTGTGAGGTCTCCAGCTTATTTCTTTCTCAAGATGGCTTTGGCTATTCAGGGTCTTTTGTGGTTCCATAAAAATTTTAGGTTCTATTTCTGTGAAAAATGCCATTGGGATTTTGATACGGATTACATTGAAACTGGATTGTTTGGGATAGTCTGGATATTTAACAATATTAATAAGAAAAAATTTTAAAAGTTAATATTCAAGTCTTTTAACTAACCAATGTAAATAAAATAGAAATTTTTTTTCCATTAAAAATCATTAATAGCCTTATGTATAGGACACTAAAAGGGGAATCAAATTCAGGGATACATAAGGTTAAAACACTGTCTTCAAGCAAAATGGATTAGGGGAGATGCTTTTGCAAGATGGCAAGAGTAGAAAAAAAGTTTTATGAGTGCTAGAGTTAAGGAAATTAAGGAATTATTGATAGAGGAAATGGCATTAAAATTAAATTTATAAGCAAAGTCATAGGGCTGAGAAAGTTGAAGGCACATTTATCTGACTGAGATGAGATTTATGCAGCACTTAGAGAATGAGCAGGAAAGACATATCAGATGCTGGTGTGGGCAGAATATGGAAGGTAGGTTTTTTTTTTTTTTTCAATTTTGGGGTAAGGATATTATTCAGTAAATAGTGGCTTAACATAGAAGAGTCTGAATAGAAGAAGAACATGGACGAAGGTGAGCTTTAGAAACGATACCTGGGAATGTATAGAATAATTTAAAATAGAGAAAACTTTGGATATATAAAGAGACTGAAATGGAATGATGACAGTAGGAATAGAAAGAATATTTTCAAGATAAAATCTGAAGAATTAATAGGACTTACTGTCAGAAATTAGAAATAAATGAAAGGAGGCATCAAATTTGATTTTGAGAGTTTCTACTATATGATAGAAATAAATAGTTGTTAGGAGAGATATTGCAAGTTTTGGATAGTTTGAATGTGATATCTGGGCAGATATGCTAATAGAAAGGTGAGGCTAGGAAGAATGAAGCTTTTGGTAAACATGTGGGCTGAAGGCAAACACTTATGAATGATTCTAACAGAGGAGGTAACATGAAGTCATGGGATTCCTGGAATTCATTGAGGGAACTTGAAGAAATAGAAGTAGTCAAGGAATAATTTCCTGGAAAACATAATTAGGTGTTTAGAAGAATAAAATGAAACATAGAATAAGAAAAATAAAGACAGAGAGTTAAGAGATTCGAGAGAGAACATTTTCTCAAAAGTGAAATTGAAGAAGTTAGGAAGGCCATTGGTTCTGAGAATTCAGCAGAGTGACCAGAATGCATCCTCTCTGCATTCATAAACAAAATTACTAATTTGGGGGGAGGAATTCAGTCTCATTGAGAATCACATGAAAGTTTTGACTCTCTGCCTAGGAGAAAACAAGTGATCTATACAAAACTTCTGGGTTAAGACAACTTTGAAAGAAAAAACTACCTACCTTCAGTAGCAACTTCAGCAAATTCCAAGAATTAAGCATAGGTTAGGTTTATATAACAGATTACAGAACTCTCTGTTTTCTGATCCTGCTCACTCGCAATAATTGGCTTTGTTTTTTCTCCTTATTTATGATTAATTTGAAGAATTACTATAATGATGGAAATATACATGAGCAGAATGGCCAGTGGTTCTAGTTTACAGCCCTAAGCCCAAGGAAAACCTCATTCCTTAGTCAATTACTGCTTGGTAAAATAGAAGGAGTCAACACTATCTTAAATGGAAATTGGGGAAAATACTTTATAGATAATTCTCAAAACTGTTGGGTTTATGCTTTCAACATTTTAAAGATGGACTCTATGATTTTCTTTCCTGCTTAACATTGTTCTCTTTTCAGGGAAAGCTTCTGGACTGTCATCTTTACCAATATTTCTATCTTAGGTCAGTTTCCAAAGAGTAAAACCCTGAAAGAAGGATATTTGTACATGCAAATGATTTACTAAGGAAGTGCTTCCAAATGAAACCTGTAATGGAATGAGAAAAGCAGGACAGGAAGGAGAAGAAACTAAGAAATGACCCAGTCTGATTCACAGGGTAACTCTGGACTAAACATTAAACTTCCAAGTTTGTCCTAACTGGAGACAAGGGAGGTATAGGACTATAATACTCCTGCAGTTGCATAGTTCATTCATTTTAAGGCCATGGAAAGGAGGGGCATGGTAATAAACTACAAGGAATTTAGAGCTATCATCCAAATCAGAGAGAGCATAGCAGTAGACCTTGGGCATTCCTGGTAACATTATTGTAACACTGCTAACAATATCCAAAGAATATTATGCCCATAGTACTCTTTTTCTGAAATAAAGTTCGGTAATAGTATAGTCACTGTAGTTTTCTTTGCCTAAGTATTAGCCAAATAGACCTTTTTCATTTAATCTGTAAGTATCTTTGTATTTTGAATATATTTCTTGTAAGTCACAAGACTTGGTCTTGTGTTTTTTCATTATTATTTAATCTGGCAATCTCTGTTTTTCATTGGGGCATGTGAATTAATTGCTTTTAATGTGATTATTGATATGGTTGGGTTTAATGTGATTATTGATATGGATGGGATATAAACAATATGCTTATTGTTCATAGCATCTGCTATCTGTTCACTTTTCTACTCTTACCGCCTTTTGGACTGAATGAACTTTTTTATGATTTCATTTTATCTCCCCTGTTAGCTTATTAGCTATAACTCTTTGTTATTGGTATTTTAGTGGTTGCTATAGGAATTTAGTTAATATCTTTAAATCATCACAGCCTGCTTTTAAGTGATATCATCGTACTTCACATGTAATATAGCTACCACATGAAGAGGCAGCCTCCTGGTTAAAAACCTGTGTGTCATTTTTCTGGCTTGACCATAAGCAATTAAAAGGTTTTGCCTAACAGGCCCGATGAGGAAAAGCTGCCCTCTGCACGCCCCCCCCCCCCCCCCACATGCTGTACTGTACATGACTGCATTACAGTCTCTGAAGGGAGGTGTAGGCAAAGACTCAGGTCCCTCTGGCTGGTCATGCTCTTCCTGTGCAGCATTCCTCCCTCCAGTGCCTTCACCCCATATTTCATCATCTGGGACCTTGGGCGTAAGCCTTTTTCAGGTGCTTCTTTGGAGGGCTCTCTAACGCATAAAACACTTTTCTCCACTTTGACTCAGTACCCATTACTTTCCCACTCTTGATCCTCCCCCATTGTCCTGGCTCCACCCCAGGGTCTATAAAACTATCTGAACCCTGTTTACGACTCTACCCAGTGACACAACCTCCATGTCTGTGCTAATCTACCTGATCCTCTACAGGTGCACTCTTCCATGGGGGGAAGTGGAACAAGGGGAAGTCAGCAAGTTCTCTGGTTTTAGCCTCTTACTTACACCGTTGTGGTAAATTATTGCAGCTTCACTGTTCCTTTTATTTTGGCTTCCTGCTTTAATTGGATATTCTTTTTTTTTTTTTAAAGATTTTATTTATTTATTTGAGAGAGAGCACATGAGACGGGGGAGGGTCAGAGGGAGAAGCAGACTCCCTGCCGAGCAGGGAGCCCGATGCGGGACTCGATCCAGGGACTCCAGGATCATGACCTGAGCCGAAGGCAGTCGCTTAACCAACTGAGCCACCCAGGCGCCCATTAATTGGATATTCTAACACCTAACAATTCAGCTTTCTCTCCCTACTCAGCTGAGTTCCTGACCCTATGGTAGAAGTCCATTTCTCCTATCGTGTCCCTTCTGCCCTTACTGTCAAACATTTCACTTTTACACATACCATAAACCTCATATTTTTATTTAAACAGTCTATTGTCTTTTAGAGTGATTTAAATAGCTGGGAAAAAATCCTGTCTTTACCCATGTAAGATGCCATTTTCAGTGCTTTTTGCTCCTTCCGCTTTTTCATTAATATTTCCACCTAATATCATATCTCTACGGTCTGAAGGATGCCCTTTAATATTTTTGGTGATGCAGTTTGCTGGTTATAAATTGTTTCAGCTTTTACATGTCTAAAAAAACAAGGTTTGTGTGTTTTTTTGCCTTCATTATTGAAAAATGTATTTGTTTTTGAAAAGAACTCTCAATTCAAAGGTTTTTTGCTGTTGTTTTTAAGTCCATTATTTTAAAGATGTTGTACCACTGTATTTCCACTTTTATTTTTTCCTATGAGAAATAGGATCTTCGGTCATCTGCACATATGTTTGTTACTTTTTCTTGACTGCTTTTAAAGATTTTCTCTTTATCTCTCATTTTAGAAATTCTATCACAAAGTCCCTTGGTATGGTTTTCTTCTTGTTTCTGATTGTGTTCTGTTGAACTTGTGATATACATGGATTTACAATTTTCATCAGATTTGGAAAAGCTTTGACCATTACTTTTTTGAAATGTCTTTACTGTCCCTACCCCCATTCTTTCAGGACTTGAATTACTCACAGATCAGGCTACTTAAAATTTTATAACAGTTGTCTTTATTTTGGGTGATTTCTATTGTTGTATCTTCAAATTCACTAATTTTTTTCACTGGCCATTAATTTCATCCAGTGCATTGTCATCTCATTCATTATAGTTTTAACTTGAAGATATCCTAATTTGTTCTTTGCCATAACTTCCATGTCTCTACTTACTTTTTTGAATATATAAAATATAATTATAATAACTCTTTAATGTCCTTGTCTGTTAATTCCAACAGCTTTGTCAGTTCTGGTTAGATTTATTTCCTAATTATTGTTTGTATTTTCCTGCTCTTCTGTGTACCCAATAAATCTCTATTGACTGCCAGACACTGTAAACTTTAACTTTTGGGATGTTAGATGTAATTTCATTCCTATAAATATGCTTAGGCTTTGCTGAAAGATGCAGGTTAGGTATTTGGGAGCAGTGTGATCCTTTCAAATCCTGGTTTTTAAGATTTTGAGAGGTAGGACTGGAGCAGTATCAGTGTAGGCTTAATTATTCCCCACTACAGAGGCAAGGCCCTTCTTTGGAACGGGGTAGCTTTGTAGGCTGGCTGCTCGAAAGAAATACTATTTCTAGTCTCATGTGAGTGCTGGACAGTGTTTCATTTAAACCATTTGATAGGTTCTCTCTTGAAGATTTTGTAAAATATTTAAAATTAATTGAGATTTATTTTATAGTATATGTCCCATCTTGGTGAATGTTTCACATGCATTTTTTTTTTAAAGATTTTATTTGTTTATTTGAGAGAGAGAGAGAGAATGAGAGAGAGAGAGCACATGAGAGGGGGAAGGGTCAGAGGGAGAAGCAGACTCCCTGCCGAGCAGGGAGCCCGATGCGGGACTCGATCCCGGGACTCCAGGATCATGACCTGAGCCGAAGGCAGTCGCTTAACCAACTGAGCCACCCAGGCGCCCATGTTTCACATGCATTTGAATGGTGATTATATTTTGTAGCTGTTGGTGCTAGTGTTATGTAATGGAGGGGAATAGAGATGGTAGACAATAACACTCACACAGGATTTCATTGTTGTGGTCCTTTATTCGTACTTGCTTTTTCTGAAGAATTACTGAGAGGGGGTGTTAGGAACTTCAACAGTGATTGTAGGTGTGCCGCATTCTCTTTCAGTGTGCTCTGATATTAGGGATTTTTTATATCTTCCTGATGAATCGATCACTTCATTATTTCAAATTTCCCCACTTATACCTGTTAACAATTTATGTTCTGAACTCCGTGTTCTTTTTGTCTGATATTAATATAGTCACACCAAAATTATGTTTAATTATATGCCATCTTTATCTTTTTACATTCGATTACATTTAGCTACCTATTTCTTTTTATTTAATATCCATCACTTACTGGCAGCACAGAGTTAGGGTTTGTTATTTAATTCAGACTGAAATCTGCCTTTTAATTGGAGTGTATAGTCCATTTACACTTAATATAATTATTGATGTGATTGGTTTTAAGTCTACCTTCTCTGTATTCATTTTCTGTTTTCTCTACCTACTCTTTTTCTTCTGTTTCCACTTTCCTGTATTTTTATGTTAATAGGATTATGTTTTATTTAGTATTATAATATTACATTTTATTCCCTTTATAAAATTAGTGATGTTATATAACATTAGCTTATAGATTATAATCTTTTTTTTTTTTTTTTATATTCCTAAACTCAGTTACTGGCTCCACCACCTATGCATTTAGATAGAAATCGCACATTCTTGGACTTTTTTTTAGCTCACCTCCAACCAGAAACAAGTTTTTGCCTTCCCAAATCTTTTAAATCCAACATTTATTCTTTAAAAGCAATCAGTGTGACTGCCATAATTTGCTGTCACCTCACCTCTTACCTGATGGAGTGGAATAGCCTCTTAACTAATTTGTCCTCTCATTCATCCATTCCCAGTTGGTCAATATTCAATAGATCTGTTTGCCCTGTGGAGCTCGTTGTATAATGGAGAAACTACTGTGAGAAAGGAGGAAAGAAGAGGTGAAGTGATGAATTCAGGGGTGGGGGGAAAATATTGAAAACTAGTTGTAGTGAGTGCAGGTATTTATGTGTAGGAATTGTGCATGATATCAACAGGGATGAAGGAAACCAAAGGCTGGTAATTGGGTTGAAGGGACTCCTGACTCCAGGAAAAGAAGATGCCACGGGGTGAAAATCATCTTCAGTGTTATGGTCTTACCTTTGCAGGTCCTTAATCTATTCAGTATCATGGTTATTTGTATATAGTGAGTGCTTAAATGGTTTAAGTGGAAAGACAAGTAAATTACTAAAGATGGGTAAATGAACAGTTTCTCACTATTTAAATGAGATATTTTTTGTTTGTGTCTTATTTCACTGGGCACAGGATCAAACACTTTTTCCTTTAGTGTGGTAAAGAGAACTAAGGTTCTTAAAGGAAAATATTTCTGGAATAGGCTTGTTGAGAAATTTAAGGTCATTGCCATAAAGTAAAAGGCATCAAAAATGCATAACTTGGAGACTGGCAGGAAAAAATTGAAATGGCTGAAGGCATCTTGAGCAACATGACATTTACACAGTGGCTATGTAAATTTAAATGGTATGTCATAGGATTCAAATAAGTTGGAACATTTATTTTCAAAATGTTTTCTTTTAAAAATATTGTATGTATTACGCTAATTGTAGAAATTAAAAGGTGATATTAGCAAATCTATTTTAATCTGAATATGCAGCATTCTTAAAATAAAGTTCTAAATTAAATTCAAGCATATTCATGCTTTCCCAAGATAGCAGTATTTTTATTGTCTGATGACATTGGAAGGCTTTAGATACCTTATCATATGTATATATTCATATAAAATCACTTCGAATATTGAAACAATTATCAACTGGATACTGAATAAGAAATACCATCTGGGATTTCCAGTTAAAGTAGAAATAACCTCTCCCTTAACCTTACCTTATGTAAAAAAATTCTCTAATCCATTCTCCATGTATGAGACAGGTTTCTCTTTGGTTAAGTAATTTTTAAGGCTTTGAAGGGGAATTGGTGATGGCATGTCTTTGGAAGCTTTGAGAAGATACTTCCCCTTTCTCAAATGTACTTCTCTTTTTGTCATGCCAACACCTCCAGTCTTCAAGATTTAATTCAAGAAATACCTCTTCATAAACCTTTCCTAACCCAGTGGGCCTGGTAAAAGTAATCACTACTTCTTTGTGATCTTATTGTATCCTCTGCAAATGCCTTTTGGCCTTTTGGTCCTTCCCTTCAGAATGGAGGCATTCATTCCCCAGCTGCCTGCACTGTTACCTGCTAAGACTCATAGCTGGGTCAGTTTCTGTGGATAGCCATAAACTATCTCATGTAAAGTTACACATTCATCCAGTTGCATCCTCCATTCAATAACTTGTCAATGTGGGGTATAAAGACTTAAACACTGCCTTAAAAAGAAAAAGTCTAAGAAGACATCCCTGCCTCAGAACTTTTATTAGGATCAGCTGAATCCTCTAATGCAACTGTTTCATAGTTTATAATTCTCCTTCTGACCAGTCCTACTCCCCTCAATCCTTAAAAGGGGCTAATTATTCAAGTACTGCCCAATAAATATCCTGCATTCAAATTTTACAGTCTCAGAGTCAGTTACTAGTGAACCCATCTAAGACAGCCTCTTTCTTAAAACCAGAATTTAGTGATCTCAGGCTGCTCACAGAAGGAGAAAAGGACTTATATTTACCTAAAAACTGTGATAGTGATTTACATACCTGATTTCATTCAATCCTCTTGAGGTGCAGGCTCTTCTATTAAGTTACAAAAAGTTGTTCTGTATCCACTTGAAGGAGCATGGTTTAAGCTTCCAGGCTGTGGATTCATATCAAACAAATGGATTATTCCTTGGACCTTTAAAACTAGGTATACTCTTCTCCTTTTTAATAATCACAGTTTATATGGCATTTTTTTTCTCTTCCAAATAGAACATTGTTAAATTTAAAAATCTCTTGATAAGTCAGGTTATACTCTTCCCTGATAATTCCATCACATTTCTCTGCCTGTATTTACCTTCCCTGTACACACTTTGCTGTGCACAGTCAAGCAGACCTTTGAATTACAGAATAATTCCTTTGCTCTCCATTCTTTGCTACTAACATTTCATCAAGGGTACTCTTAAACATCCTTAGGCTTTATATTCTTGAACAAACTTCTGGCCTTCTCTTGAATTAACTTCAGGTAAATAGGCAACCAACACTGATGTTGATTTTCTAGTCATAATATTAAGCTTTCAATTGACAAAACTGGCATATGCTGCCATTATTACATATTACTGAATTTGTAACGCCTTTACCTTTTCTGTGATGAATTAGTTACATGAGCATATAGCACATTGCATGATTAATATTTTATCCTCCAAAGAGCTTGCCAATATTGAATATATTATATATGCCAATATGCAACATGTGCAGTTTTCTCATTTCCAATTTTTCTTTATTATCTTAAATTTCATAATCATATGCCACTTCTTACTAGCACTAATAACTGTCACTGAATTTATCAGATACAATTAGGTTAATAATACTTCTAAAACTCCCCTAAACTAAGCATACACAGTGAAAGTCTGAACAGTGAGATCATTGATCCAAGACTTTGAATTCTGCTTTATCATATGTTTGGAAGCTGAACTGATACATTTTTCTATGGAGTATAGGCTTGTTTTCATTTCTATTCATTCAGAAGTTGAATTTTTGAAGTAGAAAAGCTTATGCAGGGGGATCCCCCTTACAGCATGAGAATGTGAGGATCCCTGTGGAACTGTTCCCCAGTGAAAGTGGCAAAAACTATTGAAAGACATAACACTCATTTAAAATTTCTGAAAATGCCCTTGCAGACATACAGCAAATGATGAAACATTTATTCAAAAAAATCTTCTAAACTTGGTAAGAGCTGAGAGATTTTGGTATTTGAACCAAGAACTCTGCTTGAACTTTCACCATCACAGCTCAGCAAGATGGAAATTCCACTCTAAAATGGTACGACCAACACTCAGGACTCTCTCTCTCTCCCTGCAGCTCCCATTCAGAGGGCTGTTTTCCTGGTATGGATTGGATGTCAGCATTTCTCATCCCCACCCTGCTGCTGAGGCTAAAATTCCAGTGAGTGAGGCTCTTTTCCAGTTCGGTCAGGCAGAAAGGGAGAAAGATAGTTGAAAAGAGCCCTCCTGGGTTTAAAAGAAATCTAAAACCCACCTCAGGATCTAGTCCTTTCAAGAAACTTGAATTTTAATTGGATGAATCTGTGAAGCAGTTTATACTGTAGGACATTGTTGAAAACAATGTAGCAATCAGCTGGTAATTACAGGAATTTAACAGGGGGTGTGGTCAGGGAAAGAAGCAGCCAAAGAAAACCCTACCAAAACTATTGCCACAGACTTGAGGCATACCCCAGGTCTGCCACCTGAGGAGCAACATCAGAGGCTTCACACTGTGGAGAGGAAATAGGTATCACTAAATAAGTTAACAAGCAAGTAACAGTAATAAGATCCAAATGGGGAAGCAGTAGCCAAAGTAACTTTTTGATTAAAAAAAAAATTATAAATTTGATGCTGGGAAGCATACCACACACAGTGAAGATTTTGCTTCGCCAGCTGATTAGAAGTTGTATCCTCTGGTAGCAGCTGGTTATGTATGCAGCTAAATCCCTTCTAGGGAGAAACTGGGAGATGGACATTTTTGCTTGTTCCCTCTGTAGTGAACTCCACTATACAGCTGAGGAATGCACTCTTGTGCCCATTTCAGAATTGTGTCTTTGTTTGCTATCGTCATGTGGTACTCCTGAATGCAAGCCCCATTGACTATCAAGGCCAGGAGAACCAATATCCATATTGGTTCAGTAATTTTAACAAATGTACCATATTAACATAAGGTATTAGGGGAAACTGCGTGTGGGGCATACGAAAACTCGTGGTACCATTTTGGAAAATATTCAGTAAATCTAAAGCTGTTCTAAATTTTTAAGTTATTTTAAGAAAACACATAAAAAGCAAGTGTTGGACAGAAAGATGTTGGTCATTTAGTAATTTGGTATTAATATTAGAAAAAATGAATTATATGCATATACATGCATTATTCAGGTTTGAGTCATATAATAAGAAAGGAGAATTTTTCTTAAATGTTTTCTCTTCTTTCTGGGTGAACTGGGGAGAACTCCAGGCCCTGAGGCCTCCGCCTAGCCCTCCAAGGGACATTACCAGAGGCTCTTAGTTTTGTTTCAAGAAATGTGAGTGAGGAGTTTATTAAATGAGAGTCCAGGCTGGAAATGTGAGAGCTGGTGAACCCAGAGGAGAGCTGTACACCCCAGAGTTTGGGTCTCCATCTTGTATTGTCAGTTGTTAATTAAGGGATGGAATATTTATTATTTGGGGAGAAGATTTTTGGGAGCAGAGTTTCTCACCTTTGCTCCCTTATTTGGTCAGGGTCTCAGGCCTTCTTTGTCTTGGGCCTGTCTGGTATGATCTGCCTTCTTGTGGCTTTGTGAAATGCTGCCAGGGACAGGTTGCTAACTGTCCTGATAATAGGCCTTGCCTCCACCTTTGCTGGGCTCCAGGCAACCTGTCAAAACCTAACTAGCTGTTCACTCTAACAATGTGAGGAGTGAGTGTCAAGGAGTGTCTGTGTTGGGAGGTAGAAGAAGATAATGCCTAAGGAGAGTATTTTAAGGCCACATTTATTTTTCTTTATGATTTAGTGAGAGGCAAGAGGGAGACCCCACGTCAGACCTACTTAATCAGGATCTTCATTGTACCCAGATGCCCAGGTGAATTATGTGCACGTTAGAGTTTGAAAGCTAAGTTGTTGATACCCCTTCTAAATTTGCTCTTTCTTTTCCTTATTGTCTTTTTGCCCTATTATACCAGGTAGATTTTTTTTTTCCTCATTTACCTTTTCTACAGACCCACATAAGCGATGGAGCTTGCAGCCTCTGCTAGCTGTTTATTTAAATGAAGATTCTGACCATCTCCTGATGCACTTGTTAATGAGGATAAACCTTTGACAGCACTGCCCGTTGGCAGCATTAGGATCCATTTAGAAAGCAGGGAGGACAAGGATTAAGCTGATTGGTGAAGGGATAGAAAAGTTAGGAGCTGACATTCCTTAGAATTTGGCCATTTTTACATTAATCTCCTTTTTTTTACTGGAGGCCCAGACTGATTATTAGTACTTCTCCCCACATTTTGTGTATTCCAATAGGTGACTAGCAAATGCTTAACTGAAAGTAACTGTGCACATTTAAAAGTACTGTTAACTTGTTTTAAAAAGCATAATTAAAAAACTGAGAGGCGGTGCCTGGTTGATTCACTTGGTAGAACATGTGACTCTTGATCTCAAGGTTGTGAGTTCAAGCCCCACATTGGGTGTAGAGATTAAAAAACTTTTTGAAAAAAAATTACTGAGATAAAATCGACATATAATAGTTTATTAGTTTCAGTTCAACATGATTCAATATTTGTATATATTCTAAAATCACAATAAATTTAGGTAACATCTATCACCACACAATAATAACACATTTTTTTCTTGTGATGAGAACTTTTAAGATCTACTCTTTAGCTATTTTCAAATACACAATACAGTATTTTTAACTATAATCACCATGCTGTGTATTATATCTCCATGACTTTAATTTTATTTTTGATTAGGAAAAATGTTCACAATATCCTCAGTACTATGTGTAATTAAGGGAGATATGTTCAGTCTCTCTTGGTCCTATTTGGAAATCCTCAGCCTGGTTTATAATATCTTAAGAAAACATGGTAGAATCTTGTGTCTAATGACAGGAATCAGTAATAAATTTAAATTAACTAGATTTAAATTAACTAGATTAAGTTAACTAGATTTAAAGAATTCTACATTTTGCTGAAGATGAGTAAGCTTAAGCTGAGAAACTTTAAGTATCTAGTAACAGCACAGTGGCAGAGATGTGATTTGAGTAACTGTTGAATGATTCCAATGACCACGGGATTAATCACTCTGCTATAATGCTTCTCTTGACTTTCTGTGATTAAAAAAAATAATAATGGAAGCAGGGAGAGGATACATTGCTGCTAGTCTACTCAATCTATGATGACTAAATAAATAGATAAAAAATATTCTTTTTCATTTGATTTGTAGACCATTGGGTAAAATGCATGAACACGTGCAGTTAATTGCAAGCAAGAAATGAATGCTTACATATTAGCATAAGCAAGTAAAAAGTACATTTAGTCTTAAGGATATAGAAGATAAAAGTACTAAGTCAAACTGGAAGAACTACTCTGGGAGCTAAGGAGTCTAAAAATCCATGAAGAATATGAAATCCAGTGTGTTAGAGCCAGACCCTTTTTCTGCTGTAGAAAATACAGATGATAAATATCAGTGTGATCAGACACATCTGAATATATTCAACCTATGGAAATTCTTAATCACCTTCAACAGAAGACAGATGAACACGTTTAATTTATTAAACCTGTCTACTGCAGCACATGTGGCATTAACTCCAAACTTGTTCTCATTCACTAAGCCAGCCAATGTTCTGGATAACAGTTCAAATAGAAATATTTTTCTATTCATGCTGTGGTTACCAATCAGTGTTGAATTTTTGGCTCTGAACTTGTTCTTTGCTAACAACTACTATTTTGTCCCTCATGGAGGTACTGTTTTAATCTTTTGTTCAACATGCCCACTTCATCACTGAATAAGGATGAGATTTGCCTTCCTGGGAGGGTTTTATAGCAACCTGCTTCTTTTATGCTTTATTAGAAGTAGCGCTCCCATATTATAGTGTAAATTTTGTCTTCAGGAATTTAAGCCTTCAATTTTAGAAATTTGCCAATTAACCTACACATTATCCAGTTTCTAACTGTAGATTTAAGTCAAGATGACTTAAGTACCTATTCTTAGACCCACACATTAATAATATTAAGGAGATGGCTATGAAATGTTTCCGTGGTTGACATTTTAATGCTTAAATATCTATTTAGTAATTGCTTAGAATATGTATATGTTTGTTAATAAATGTATGTTCTTATGACTGTGTAGTCAAGTTTGTAAATAAGTTTAGAGACCAATTAATAAGCCAGACATTTATATGGATGTAAGGTAACGTTTCACTCAGCAAGGCTTAGTATTTTTTTCCCCTCATTGCCTTTGCCATGCATTTCCTCTCCTGTGGAATAGCCACCCTTTCAACTCACCCATGGCTACTCCTTTGTAACTCTTACTTAGTTCTCTCTCTTGAGTGAAACCTTTCTAAGCCATGTCAGTCCATACATCTATCATTCCTTTGAATGTCTCTAGTATTTATTATCCAGCATCCTGCATTGTTTTTTCCCTTTGCTTCTGCATTGTCATCCATAACCCAAAGACACTGGGAGTAATTATCTAGAGTGTGTTATGTCTTGAAGCTTTTGTAAAAAAAAAAAAAAAAGGGCACCTGGGTGGCTCAGTTGGTTAACCGACTGCCTTCGGCTCAGGTCATGATCCTGGAGTCCTGGGATCGAGTCCCGCATCGGGCTCCCAGCTCGGCAGGGAGTCTGCTTCTCCCTCTGACCCTCCTCCCTCTCATGCTCTCTGTCTCTCATTCTCTCTGTCTCAAATAAATAAATAAAATCTTTAAAAAAATGCATTCTCTAGTATGCTTATTTTTACTCGTCACCCTTGGATTAACCACTCTCACTCTACTATTAATATTCTTTTTAGATGCCTCCATTCTTTTGACTATCCTAACCCATTCATACTCATTTATTTTTCTTCTCTAACTCTAACTTCATAGCATTTTACTTGCATTTATTGGCAGAGAAATTTTTGTGTTCCTATTGTAAGTTTACATGTCTGCCTTTATATTTTATCTTTGGTTTATTTTATAATCATTCCACATTCACTGATGATTTTCTTTGATTCTGGACATCCTTCTTTTCCCTAACACATACCAGAGGGTTTAGCAAATCATAAACAGTTAGTAGAATATGTAATATGTAGTGAATAAGTGGATGAATGAATGAAAAATCTTTTATTTGGCACATTCATAATATTTACTGATATTGGCCATGTTCAATAAGTATTTTATTTTTTCTTAAATTATTAATAATTTTTATAGGAGACCCAAGTATAACTTTAGTTTTAGGCAGCCATTTATCTGGCCAGTAGCCGTAGTGTAAATTTGTAAAGAGTAGAATTGGCTATCAAGTAGCTAGGTTCTGACTTACTTGCTTGAACTACTTGTAATATTTAGTCTTAACTTTCCTACTCTATAAAATGAGACATTTAGATCAGTTGAAAGTGATTGTTTTTTGCAAACCTAGAGTTTTCTAACTCTAAGGCTAATTATGTCTGTGTTTTAGTGGACCGTGGAAGTTGGATGCATACATTATACAATGCGTGACTTCAGTCTATTTTGATTTAGAGTTCAAAATAGTATTTCTTCCTGAAAAATATAGAGGTGGCAGGATTGTATCATGGTAAGGCCATGGATATTGAATTCAAACAGACTGAGTTCATGTCTAAGTTCTGTCATTTATTAGCTATGTAAACTTAGGCAAAAATAGCTAAATCTAAGTTTGTTCATCTCTATGATGGGGAGACTTCATAGGTCTGTAACTGTCAGTGCAGTTAAGTGTGAAGTATTTAGCACATGGTTAATTTAGTACATGTGATGTACTTAGCACATGCCTGGCACATGGTTAGCAGTTAAGGAGTATCAGCTATTATTATCATCATATTAATACTAGAAATAATCATGTATTAAGAAAACATCTCACTGTAAACATCTGACTCTTTTTACCATTTGATCCTTTTATTCCCTGAATAGTATTGCAAATTTTGAAATTTCACTTGGGAAGTTTGGATTTCACTTTTTGTTGTGTATTTCATTAGAGATTCCTAAGTCTTCCAGGACTATATTCATGCTGCACAAAGCCAGCTAAATAATAAGTAACCTTGAGCAATATTTAAAAGTTAGTAGGATTCATTCACTGAAGTCTGCCAATTGGACATTATTTACTTAAAAAAAAAAAAAAAAACCTCAGCTTTGTGGCTTTTGTATTATATTCATTATCTTTCAATAATATTGAAGCTTGATGTTTGGCTTTTATAGATAGAAGTACCAAAGTTTAAGAAAACCCATCTGAGCAGATATGAAAATGGGGATGATGAAGTTCTATTTTATAACATAGTGATTACTTGATCATGTCCTAATTATGTATTTAATCTTCTTTTATTCTCTGAATATCTGAGAAACAAATATATAATAATACTAATAAAATCATACTATCCAAGAAGGAAGAACTAATGGCCCTTTAACCAGGAATTTGCTTGTCTTGACTAGCTCATGGCAGTAATAACTTCTTTCTTGCTACTGAGACCTCTGACAGTTTTTGCTAAACAAGCTTTTAGAAGCTCTTTGAAACATTTGATTAGTTGCCTTTAAGATGTCCTGATGTAGGGTATGCTAGGGGTGTTCATAGAAAAGTTGTCGACTGACTTGAGGTTATAGTCTTTTTTAGAGAAGTAATAATTTTAATAACATTTACATGCTTTCAACTACATACCAAGAGCTCTGCTAGGCATTTAGAACAAAAAGATAGTGAAGGTTTAGTCCCAGTATTTAAAGAACTTATCATCAAATATGAGAACTTATTGTCAGTACTTCATGGTTCTATAAGTATGCAGAACATCATACCTAACCCAGTAGGGAATGGGTTCTGAGATGGTAGGAAGGAGACATTCAGAAAAGTTTGCCAAATATTCACATTCTGAGTTCTTCTTCATGGAATTTGTTGCCATATGTAAATTTGGAAGCTTTCTGATACAGAACAACCCTGAAACAAACCAAGTCTCTCAAATGGCTCTGAATGAGATGAGTGAAGACATTTTTTCCATGAGATTTGCCCTTTACGTGCAAGTCAGCACCAGCCGGAAGAATGGGTGAAATGATGCTACATGGTTCAGGCTCATTGGCCCCCATGTGTCACAAATGTCTCTAATGTATCTCAATAACATTAGTGACGCTGTGACAGAATCCAGAACCCAGTATCCGCCTGCCTGGAAAAAGTAATTTTCCTTTTATGAAGAAGCAGTCTGTTTTGGGGAAATCATATAATTACTCAGAGAATAAAGAATCTTTTAAATAAAGGCACAGGCACTCTTCCTTTTCCCCGAACTTGCCTCTTGGTCATTACCCAGTTGGCCAGCTAGAGTGCTGCTTTCTTTGCCATATTTATTTTTTAATCATTTGACATGACAAAAAATCGTCATTAGTACTAGAATACTGAGACAAGATAATGGTTTGCCACTTTGAAAGGAAATGTCTCTAGAGCTTTGCCTGTGGGAGATCAGAGTCCTGTCAAAACATTCGATTCTGTAGGATTAATCTCTTAAATATGTTAGAATACTTCCATTTATAGAACTCTCTTGTGACTTATAAGCAGTGATATTCAGTTACTGACAAATAGATTGATAAAATCTTTCTGTGGCTTAATGATAGAAATAGAGTAAGAAAAGCTAGGTCTGGTTTTTTTTTTTCTTTTTGCATGAATTTTATAGACACATTAGGCTTAAGGGGGCCCACCATTTCTCGCTTAGATTTCCCTTGCACCCTATGATTCTGAGTGAATTTTAAAAATATTAGGCAGTGATATTATTTTTTGAAATATGAATATTTTTATTACAAGTGTTAAATGGGATTATGTTTATCACATGTCTAGGGCAGCAGCATCTGGGGACATATACTGTTATCTAATATTTGAAAATCACTGCACCAGATACTATGGAAGATGGCACATTTCATAATTCTGTGTAGCATCCAGAAATTTCCCAGATACTTCTTGATTAACGAACTTTTGTTGCAATAAACATAAGTAGTGATACTTTTCTCAAAGATACTTCTTATAAATATTCTAGCACAAAATTATATTTTTTCATTCAAGATGGCAGTTTGTGCAAAGATACTGGCTAATCTTCATGATGAGCTTATTAAAATTGTAGTACAGGAATAAAAATGATATTAGTAACAAGACCAGAAGGACAATGGTTTATCAAATCCTTGTTTGATAAAAGATGAAGGGGATTTTTGCTTCCATCCATCACGGTTTAATTGGTAGAGGAATAGTTCTCCACTGAAAATAACTAACAGTTTTGAAAAATATATATGAAATAGCTATATTTTAGTATTGCACAAATGACAAAGAAAGAAAACATAGAAAAGGCAATCACAGTTATTACCCTGGCTTTCTGCCGGGAGACACTTTCAGAAGCCTGGAGTCTGTTGCTAAGTGGCACTTGCATAGAGTGGAACTCTGTAAGGCAAGGCAAAGAACTGTCAGAACTCTACAAAATGAAATTACTTGGGAATACACAACGTTAGGAAATGTTTAGGTTCTAGGGGCGCCGGGGTGGCTCGGTCGTTAAGCGTCTGCCTTTGGCTCGGGTCACGGTCCCAGGGTCCTGGGATCGAGCCCCACGTCGGGCTCCCTGCTCGGTGGGAAGCCTGTTTCTCCCTCTCCCACTCTCCCTGCTTGTGTTCCCTCTCTCACTGTGTCTCTCTCTCTCAAATAAATAAATAAAATCTTAAAAAAAAAAAAAAAGGAAATGTTTAGGTTCTAATGAGTCAGAGACTGTTTAAACCTGAGGCCTTCAGTAGAGACTCCTGAAAATTCATGTCTAGGAGGACTAAACTAGTCTATATTCCAACACAGCCTAAATATAAATCTCAAAGAGATAAAGCCGCTCTACAGTTAACTGTCTTCCAAAACAGCTATCACTTTCAAAGACAATGAAATCTAGGCCAACAACAGTGTATTACTCACAATATCCAGCATATCCCAAGTATTCATATATATCCAAATAAATATATATGTATATTCAATAATCTCTTAGATGTTCCAGCTATTTTAATAAGTCTAAATAAATCAATAATATAAAGATTAGAAAATAATTAAATATTTTAATGTTTAGCATGATCATTTATATAGAAGAACCTGAAGAATCAACAAAAAAAAAAGTATTATAACTAGTAAAAGTATTATAACTAGTAAAAAAATTTGGTAAAGATGTGGAGAAACTGGAACCCTCATACATTGCTGATAAAAATGTAAACTGAATCAGGCACTTTGGAAAACAGTTTAATAATTTATAAAATGGTAAACATATCCTTAACATAAAAGCCAGAATCTCTACAACTAGATAGGTATCAGCTGCTAGGACATATGGGAACATATATCTACACAAAGACTTTGTACAAATGATTATAATGGTTTCATCATAATAGCCCCCCAACTGGAACTGTACAAACATACATCAGCTAGCAAATGGATAAGCAAAATGTGATATAAATCTATATAATAAGATACAAATTAGCAATAAAAAGAAAAAATATACGTAAAACAACATGGAAAGAGTATGATTCCATTTACATAAATTTCTAGAAAAGATCAATCTATAGAAAAAGAAAGTAGATTTTCTGGGGATGAGAGGTGACAGTAAAGAGGCATGAAGAACTTCTTAGGGGGTGGCAAAAATCTGAATATAGGTTTATATAGACACAGCTATATAAACTCACTAAAATTTGACAAATAATCCTTGAAATATACGCTTATAACTGGTGAATATATAAAATGTGTATATATGTAAATTATAACTCAATATAACTTTTGTTTTTTAATTTTTAATTTTAATTCCAGTATAGTTAACATACAGTATTATATTAGTTTCAGTTGTACAATATAACAATTCAACAATTCTGTATGTTACTCAATGCTTATCATGGTACGTATAGTCTTAATCCCCTTCACCTGTTTTACCCATGCCCTCACTCACCTCCCCTCTGGTAAACACCAGTTTGTTCTCTATAGTTAAGAGTCCATTTTTTGCTTTGTCTCTTTTTCTCTTTGTTCATTTATTTTGTTTCTGGATATACAAATATGTGTGAAATTATATGGTATTTGTCTTTCTGATATTTTTAAATTAGCATTATACTCTCTAGCCTCATCCATGTTGTTGCAAATGGCAAGATGTCATTCCTTTTATGGCTGAGTAATATTCCATTGTATATATAAACCACATCTTCTTTATCCATTCATTTATCTATGGACATTTGAGCTGCTATTGTAAATAATGCTGCAGTAAATATAGGGGTGCATATATCTTTCCAAATTAGCATTTTCATATTCTTTGAATAAATACCCAGAAGTGTAAGTAGTGGATCATATAGTAGTTCTATTTTTATTTTTTGAGGAAACTCCATATCTTCCATAGTGGCTGCACCAGTTTGCATTTCCACCAACCATGCACAAGGTTTGGGGGTTTTTTTGTCTGTGTGTGTGTGTTTTTGGCTTCTTGTGTTTTTGATTTTGGCCATTCTGACAGGTGTGAGGTGATATTTCACTGTGGTTTTGGTTTGGATTTCCCTTATGAGAGTGATGTTGAACATTTTTTCATGTGTCTCTTGGCCATCTATATTTCTTCTTTGGAGAAATGTCTGTTAATGTTTTTTGCCCATTTTTTAATCAGATTACCTGTTTTTTTTCGTGTTGAGTTGTGTAAGTTCTTCATATATTTTGGATACTAACCCTTTAACGGATATGTCATTTATGAATATCTTCTCCCATTCAGTATGTTGTTTTTTTACTTTTGTTGGTTGTTTCCTTTGCTATGCAGAAGCTTTTTTATTTTGATGTAGTCCCAATGGTTTAATTTTGCTTTTGTTTCCTTTGCCTCAGGAGACATATCTAGAATAATGTTGCTATAGCCAATGTCAGAGAAATTACTGCCTGTGCTCTTTTCTAGGATTTTTATAGTTTTAGGTCTCACATTGTGGTCTTTAATTCATTTTCAGTTTATTTTTGTGTATAGTGTAATAAAGTGGTCCAGTTTCAATCTTTTGCATCTAACTGTCTCGTTTTCCCAACACCACTTGTTAAAGATACTTTTTCCCATTGTATATTTTTGCCTCCTTTGTCAAAGATTAATTGACTGTATAATCATGAGTTTATTTGTGGGTTTTCTATTTTGTTCTATTGATCTATGTGTCTATTTTTGTGCTGATACTACACTATTTTAATTACTAAAGATTTGTAATATAACTTGAAGTCTGGAGCTGTAATACCTCTGGTTTTATTTTTCTTTTTCAAGATTGCTTTGGCTATTTGGGGTCTTTTATGGTTCCATACAAATTTTAGGATTGTTTCTTGTAGTTCTGTGAAAAATGCTGTTGGTATTTTGATAGGGATTGCATTTAAATATGTAGATGGCTTTGGGTAGTATGGGCATTTTAGCAATATTCTTACAGTTCATGAGCATGGGATATCTTTCTATTTCTTTGTGTAGTCTTCAGTTTCTTTCATCAGTGTTGTATACTTTTCAGAGTCAGGTCTTTCACCTTTTAAGTTTATTCCTAGGCATTTTATTATTTTTGGTGTAATTGTAAATGGGATTTTTTTCTTAGTTTCTCTTTCTGCTACTTCATTATTAGTGTGTAGGAATGCAACAGATCTCGTACATTGATTTTATGTCCTATAACTTGACTGAATCCATTTATCAGTTCTAGTAGGTTTTGGTGGAGTCTTTTGGGTTTTCTCCATATAGTATCCTGTCATCTCCAAATAGTGAAAGTTTTCTTTCTTCCTTAGCAATTTTGATGCCTTTTTTTTTTTTTTGCATATCTATTACTGGTTTTAGATTTGTAGATACCCCTGTGTTTATATATAACATCTTATCCATATGGCAGTCTATATTAAGTTGATGGTTGCTTAAGTTTTAACCTATTATAAAAGCACTAAATTTTTACTCCTCTACCCCTCCATATTTTAAATATATGGTGTCATAATTTACATCCTTTTATTTAGTCAATCCCTTGACTGATTTTTATAGATATATTTAATTTTACTACTTTTGTGCTTCCAACTTTTCTTACTCCTAATTTTGGCCTTTCCTTTTCACTCCCAGAGTGCTATTTAACATTTCTTGTAAGGCTGGCTTAGTGATGCTGAATTCCTTTAACTTTTGTTTGTCTGGGAAACTGTTTATCTCGCCTTCTATTGAGGATAATGGCTTTGCTGAATAGAGTGTTCTTGGTTGCCAGGATTTTTCCCCCACTTCATTTTGAATATATCATGCCACTCTCTTCTGGCTGGCAAAGTTTCTCCTGAAAAAATGAGCTGACAGCCTTATGTAACTGTTTTCTTTTGTTGCCTTCAAAGTTCTCTCTTTATCACTATTTTTTGCCATTTTAATTATTATGTGTCTTGTTTGGACCTCCTTGGTTTGATTTTGTTGGGAGCTCTATGTGCCTCCTGGATCTGAATTTGTTTCCTTTCCTAGATTCAGGAAGTTTCCAGCTATTATTTTTTTCAAATAAATTTTCTGCCCCCCTTTCTCTCTCTTCTCCTTCTTGGATCCTATAATGCACTCAGGTGTTGCTGAGTTCCCCTAATTGATTTTCATTTTTTGTTATTCACTTTTCTCTCTCCCGTTCAGCTTGATAACTTTCTGTTACTCTGTCCTGCAGGTCGCTGATCCATTCTTCTGCTTCCTCTAGTCTGCTATTTATTCCATGTAGTGTATTTTTAATTTCATTTATTGAGTTCTTCATCTCTGATTGTTTCTTTTTAATGTTTTCTATCTCTTTGTTGAGGGTCTCACTGAAGTTCTCCACTCTTTTCTCAAGTCCAGTGAGTATCTTTATGGCAACTGCTTTAAATTATATATCAGGCATATTACATATTTTTGTTTCATTTAGGCCTCTTGCTGTGATTCATATTCCTAGTGCAGGCCCCCCATGCATGGGTGCTTGGCGGGGTCTCTTCCTCTCCCCTCTCCAAGCCCATGGCTCCCTCCCTCCTGAGGATATTCCCACTGGTCTGTTTCACTCCTGACCACATCTCTGCCCTCCTTACCCTTTTTGATGTGACCTCTTCTCTACATTTAGCTGTGGAGAGTTGGTTCTGCCAGTTTTGGGTCATATTCTGGCTTATTTTGGGTGTTATCTAGGTATATCCTTGGGTTGAGGTGAGCCCCGAAACTTCCTACTTAGCCGTCTTCCCTGGAAGACCTCAGTATAACTTTTTTTTTTCTAAAGAGTTTATTTATTTATTTGACAGAGAGAGGGAGAGATAGCACAAGCAGGCAGAGCAGCAGGCAGAAGGAGAGGGAGAAGCAGGCTCCCCGCTGAGCAGGGAGCCCGACATGGGACTCGATCCCAGGACCCTGGGATCATGACCTGAGTCGAAGGCAGATGCTTAACCGACTGAGCCACCCAGGTGCCCCTCAGTATAACTTTTAAATAAAGAAAACTGCACCAAGGTACAGCACCATAAATTTCAGGAAACTAAAGAAAATTCTTTCAAGGAGAGTTAGAATTTTAGCTCACAAAGTAAATCAAATAACTTGAAATCTGACTGCCTTTTAGAATTTTTACTAGAAACTTGATGATAAAAGAAGGTAAAGGAGACCACCACTGAAAGGAAACTTTTTGAACTTTAACAATATTACTTTACAATATCTTTAATTATAATACTATTAGAAATGCAACTCAGAAAGCATACCAATAACACATTTTATCTCAGGAAGTTTCTTAAGGACGTTTTCCAGCAAAATGAAACAGCAATCAGAAATAGGATGTAATTATATAAGAAATACTGGAACTCTACTCAGAGTATAATGAAAAGAAATTGGCCTAGATTTGAACAATAGTCAGCAAGTATGCTTCAAGAACAATGTCTTCTAAGAAGAGTACAATGAATTACAAATATCTAGAATGGCTAATAATAGATATAAACTGAAAAGAATCTAAATATTCATCAATAAATGAATGGATAAATTGTGATATGTCCATGCATTATAATGCAACTTACCAATAGAAAGTAAAACTATTGTTACCTGCAACAACATGGGTGAATCTCAAAATCATGCTGAGCAAAAGAAGCAGGCAAAAAAAAAAAAAAAAAAAAAGTGCGAGTTTTAATTATTTCATAAAATTTTCAAAAATGCAAAATAATTCATAGGGAAAGAGTCAATCAGTTGTTTCTTCAGGACAGGAGTAACGACAGGGATGAATTACAATGTGGCATGAGGAAACTTTTGGTGGGTGATGGATATGTTTGTTATCTTGATTGTGTGATAGTTTCACAAATTTATATATGTCAAAGCAGAACCAATTGTGTACTTTAAACAATGAAATTAAATATATTTCAATTATAGCTCAATGAAATTATAAAACACAAAATCATATTTGAGCTGAAGATTACATTTGACTAACTTCTCTCTTTATTATGTCCTAAGTTACCAAAACCTAGTTAATTGCTCAGCAAAATAAGAAGTAAATGGTTCTATTGTGCATTAAAAAAGGTGAAGTAGAACAGTATGTTCTCCATTCTGCAGGTAGAGAATATATATTTTGTAAATTATTTTTAAAACTGAAAAAAATTGTGGCATAATCACATTGTAAATGTATTAATTCTTCAACTCTTATAACCATTTGATAGGATAATTTTTTATCTTGGTAGGATAATATTTTTTGTCTTTAATCTTTAAATAAAACTTATTCCTTGGCTTGAATTTGAGGTTAGGCTTTTAATAATAAATCATAGACACTAAATGTACATAAATATTTTATATCCCTTAATGCTTCAGTTATTTATTGCTCCATAAAAAATGACCCCAAATTTCCGGGTGTAAACAATAATAATCATTTGTTTTACTCAGAGATTTGCTTCTTGGGCAAGGTTCATTGGAAACAAATCATGCTTGTTTCAAAAAGTGTCACCTAGGGCAGCTCAACTACTGCAGACTAGGATCACAGGAAGACTGGCTTGCTTACATTTTTGTCCTTGATGTTGGTAGTCAGCTGGGATCTCAGCTGGAGCTGTCTTCCAGAACATCTACATATGACTGCTTGGTATCCTCATAGGATGCTAGCTGGTTTCCAAGAGCAAGCATTCTACAGTACCAGGTGGAAGCTGTTTATTAGCTTTCTCTTCCTGTGTAACAAATTAGCACAAAATCAGTGGAATGAAGTAACATCATTTGTTACCTCATGTTTTTGTTTGTTTGCTTTTTTGTTTTTTGTTCCTTGTTTTTTCTTTGTGTTTTTGCTTTTTATTCCATTTTGTTTTGTTCATAGCTGGGAATCTGGACATGTCTTTTAAGTATCTTCTGTGTCAGAGTCTCTCACAGGCTGTAATCAAGGTGTCAATTTGAGGTGTAGTCTTCCTAAGATTTGACTGAAGACATTTCTGCTTCTAAGCTTGCTCACTTCGTTGTTGGCAGGATTCAGTCCCCGATAGGCTATTGAACTGAATGTCTTGGTTCCTAACTGGCTACTGGCCAGAAATCATCCTCATTTCCTTGATGCAGGGGCCTCTGCAACAGGGTAGCTTGCTTCATCAATACATGCATGCTAACAAGGCAAGAGAGAAAAAAATCCAGCAAGAGAGAGAGTTTTTGTTAACCAATCATGAAAATCACATCCTATCTCTTCTGGCACATTCTATTCCTTCGACACAAGCCCCAGGTCTAGGTCAGACTCAAGGGAAGAAGTTTTCACAAGGACACAAATACCAGGAAGTGGGGATTACTGCAGAGTGTCTTTGAAAGCTGTCTCCCATATATGTTTTTCCATTTATAACTGAGCATTAGAAATTATGTGACATTTCTCCCACTATTTTCTATTGATCAAGGTAGGCACAAAGTTCTGCCCAGATTCAATATTGAACCCAGTACTCAGAGGAGTGTTAATTTCACATTAAATAAATTACATGCTGGATGTGATATATTGTGGAGAACATCTCTGGAAAATGAAGTTGTCCATACTTGGTAATTATAAATAGGCAGTGATTTAATTGTTAGAGCATATATTCTTGATTACTATTAACATTATCAAAAATATTTGAATTTATTTTTGTCTCATTTTTCTTCTAGAAAACATACAGACATTTCTAGAAAATGTGAAATATCATTACATATTACGAACGAATATGAGAAAAAAATCTATGAAATTATAAAGATAGTTTTGAGGCAACAAAAAAATCTTGTGTTCTATTATAAAATAGCCTGATGATTAGTAAGCATTTATACACAGCCTCTGCATATTCAGTTGTAAGCTATGTTTTGAAAATATGCTTTAGCACCATAAAAATCTAAATTTTAATTTTTATACTGTTTATTGAGTATATGGCCTAAAGAAAAGTGTTCAATTTGAGGTTCATTTTCTTTATTAAAAAAGTATCATTAGCTCATAGAGTTGATAGAAAATTTAAATGAAAAATGAATGTGTAACATGTAACAAACTTAGTACCCCAATAGTCTTGTAAGATGGTGTTTTATAAGGGATGATGCCTGCCTAGGGTTGCCTACTTTGAATGCTGGAATTTTGACTTTTAAACAAAGTGTGTTCAATTCAGTTACTTATGTCATATATCTGATTGGAATTAATTCATGATTTATAATGATAGGAAAAGAAAGTCATTATTGAGGTTGTTTCACAAAGAAAGATATAAAACATACTATTTATGCATTTTCCTAAAGGATATACTTAGGATTTCAGTGTGAGACTGCGCTAAACCATTAATAACTGTGTCAGGATAATGGTGTCTCTGTGTTCTGATGGTTCTTTTTTAGTGTTTCTTATGGTGTTTTTGACTCAAAATGATTGGTCTGAAATTTCTGCCTCTTTCTGAAGAGCCCTTATATATATGTCACATGCATTTTTTTTTTTGGTTGTGTGTGTGTACTTTAAATTTAATTGAAGTACTCACAGTCCCTTAGTGCCCTCCACAAATTGTTAGCTGTTCGTGAATGCACAGATTTTCTCTTCTTAACATTTTGTATTTGCATTCTTTTTTTCTGTAATTATCATCTGCTCTAGATCAATGGTTCTCAAACTGTTGTCACTGGACAGGCAGTGTCAAGTGAGACCTCAAAACTTATTAGAAATACAATCCTTCAGATCCCAACCAAGACCTGTCTAATCAGAAGCTTTGGGAGTGGGGACCAGAAATCAATGTTTTAAAAACGATAGTGATGGGCGCCTGGGTGTCTCAGTTGGTTTAACGTCTGACTGTTGATTTTGGCTCAGGTCATGATCTCTGAGTCCTGAGATCCAGCCCCACATTGGGCTCCATGTTCAGTGCAGAGTCTACTTGGGATTCTCTCTCTCTCTCTGCCCCTCCCCCTCCACTTGTACTCTCCCTGTCTCTCTAAATAAAACAAATCTTAAAAAAAAGGTGATAGTGATTCTGACATATAATTAGGTTTGTGAGTCACTGATCCAGAATCCTCATTCTTTCTGCATGGTCTGCATTATTTGTAACCTGTGGCAGTAGGAAGGACATTTCAGTGTCCTTTTGTTGGAAAGGACTTTTCCACAGTTATTGTTGAAGATTGTTGCCCAGTTTTACAGAGACATGTTTGCTTTTAAAGCATTACCCTAGCAAAGAGTAGTTGTTTGTTTTATATAAATTACATAGAGAACATATCTGCAATTCAGGAAAACTACAGAAGAGTTCTAAAAGCCAATTGTTTTTCCTTTTATAAAAAAATTCTTGGGGTGCATGGGTGGCTCAGTCGTTAAGCGTCTGCCTTCTCCTCAGGTCATGATCCCGGGGTCCTGGGATTGAGCCCCATGTCGGGCTCCCTGCTCGGCAGCAAGCCTGCATCTTCCTCTCCCACTCCCTCTGCTTGTGTTCCCTCTCTCGCTATATCTCTCTCTGTCAAATAAATGAATAAAAATCTTTAAAAAAAAATTCTTGTCTTTTTAAATACTAATACTTGTGCATGTGGGGAGGTGGAGACACAGATTATATGGGGCATGGCACAAAATTTAAAAAGAAAAGGGTTCATCAAAAAGTCATACTAGAGGAGGAACAGGATGATGGAGGAGTAGGAGACCTAAATTTCATTGGGTCCCAGGAATTCAGCTAGATATGGATCAAACCATTCTGAACACCTACGATCTCAACAGGAGATCGAAGAAAAGAACAGCAGCAACTCTCTGAACAGAAAAGCAACCACTTTCTGGAAGGTAGGAAGTGCGGAGAACTGAATCTGAGGTGATATATGGGAAGAAGGAGAGTGGGGGTAGGGAGCCTCCATCAGCAGCTACTGGCAAGTGATAGAGCAGAGCACAAAATCGGAACTTTTAGAAGTCTGCTCTGCTGAGGGATGTCTCTCCAGTGGCTAAACGGGGGAGTGGAACCCTCGCTGGGACAGTGTGGTCTCAGGACCCTCGGGGTCACAGAAAGACCAGGGGTGCCTGAGTGGGGCAAGCTCCCACGGTATCGGAGCGGGGAAGCTGGCTGCAGAGACGGAGCCGAGGAGTGGACTCTGAGCTCCGGGTTGCCATAAACTGTGATCCGCGGCACAGTCAGGCCACTGCTCTTCCAGCAGGAACCCAACAAGCAGCAGATCCGGGGAGACTCCCCTTCCTCCCATGGGAGGAGCGGCGCAGGAGCGCACCTCAGGACTCTGCTGTGTTTAGAGACTCCACATGGGGTCATGTGCCAGAGATAGAAATGCTCCATCACAGGCTGGGTGAGCACGGAGTGCAGTTGGAGACCGGGGAGATGGGAGTGATTGATGGCTTTTCACTGGGGGCACACTGAGAAGTGGGGCCCTGAGCTCTCGGCTCTTCCGGGCAGAGACTGGGAGGTGACCATTTCACTCTCATCCTCCAAAACTGTACAGAAAGCTTGCAGGGAACAAAAGCTCCTGAGAGCAAACCTGAGCAGATTACTTAGCCGCCCCCCGCCCCCCCCCCCCCCCGGCAAAGGCGGGGCAATTCAGCCTCTGGCAAAGACATTTGGGAACCACGGCAACAGGCCCCTCGCCCAGAAGATCAGCAAGAACAGCCAGCCAAGACCAAGATTACTGATCAATGAGAACAGCAGAACTCCAGAACTAGGAGAAAACAGCACATAGAATTCATGGCTTTTTTCCACATGATTCTTTAGACTTTCAAAGTTAATTTTTTTAGTTTTCTTTTTTTCTTTTTCTATTTTCTTTTGAATTTTCTTTTTCCCTTTTTCAACCAACATCTTATCAATCCCTTTTTAAAAAATCTTTTTTATTTTTCATTTTTAGAGTCATATTCTATCCCTTCATTGTAGTTAACCTTATTTTTGATATATATGTAAGTTGTTCTCTCTTTAAAATTTTGGGATACAATTTCTTCTAACAGACCAAAATATACCCTAAATCTCTAGTGTATGGCTTTGTTCTAGTCTCCTGCCTGATCACATTCTCTCCCGCCCCCCCCCTTTTTTTTTGATTTCTCTTCTTTATTCAACAGACTTCTTATCTTAGCAATTCCTTTTATAAAATCTTCTATAATTTTTATCTTTACAGTCATATTCCATCCCTTCATCGTATTTACCCTTATTTTTGTACATATATAAGTTTTTCTTTCTTTAAAATTTTGGGAGGCAGTTTCTTCTAACAGACCAAAATACACCCAAAATCTAGTGTGTGACACTAATCTATTCACCAGCCTGATCATATTTGATCATATTCTTTTTTTTTTTCTTTTTCTTTTTCTTTTTTCTTTCTTTTCCTTTCTTTTCCCCTGGTTTCAGGTCTCTTCTGACTCATATATATTTTTCTGGGGTCATTATTACCCTGTTAGCATTTTGTTTTCTCATTCATCTATTCTCCTCTGGAAAAAATGACAAGGTGGAAAAATACCACCCCAACAAAAAGAACAAGAGGCAGTACCAACTGCCAAGGATCTAATCAATACGGACATTAGTAAGATGTTGCAACTAGAGTTCAGAATGACAATTATAAAGATACTAGCTGGGCTTGAAAAAAAGCATGGAAGATACTAGAGAGACCCTGTCTGGAGAAATAAAAGGACTAAAATCTAACCAAGTCAAAATCAAAAACACTGTTAATGAGATGCAATAAAAAATGGAGGCTCTAACTGCTAGGATAATGAGGCAGAAGAGAGAATTGGTCGTATAGAAGACCAAATGATGGAGAACAAAGAAGCTGAGAAAAAGAGATAACTACTGGATCACGAGGGCAGAATTTGAAAGAAAAGTGATACCATAAGACGAAACAATATTAGAATAATTGGGATCCCAGAAGAAAAAAGAGAGAGGGGCAGAAGGTATATTGGAACAAATTATAGCAGATAACTTCCCTAATTTGGGGAAGGAAACAGGCATCAAAATCCAGGAAGCATAGAGAACCCCCCCTCAAAATCAATCAAAATAGGTCAACACCCTGGCATCTAATTGTAAAACTTACAAGTCTCAGAGACAAAGAGAAAATCCTGAAAGCAGCTCGGGACAAGAGGTCTGTAACCTACAATCTTAGAAACATTAGATTGGCAACAGACCTATCCACAGAGACCTAGCTGGCCAGAAAGGACTGGCAGGATATATTCAGGGCACTAAACAAGGAAAGTATGCAGCCAAGAATACTATATCCAGCTAGGCTGTCATTGAAAATAGAAGGAGAGATGAAAAGCTTCCAGAACAACAACAACAAAAAACTAAAAGAATTTGCAAACACGAAACCAGCCCTACAGGAAATATTGAAAGAGGTCCTCTAAGCAAAGAGAGAGCCTAAAAGTAACATAGGCCAGAAAGGAACAGAGACAATATACAGTAACAGTCACCTTACAGACAATACAATGGCACTCAATTCCTATCTTTCAATAGCTACCCTGAATGTAAATGGGCTAAATGCCCCAGTCAAAAGACACAGGGTATCAGATTGGATAAAAAAACAAGACCCATCGATATGCTGTCTGCAAGAGACTCATGTAGACCCAAAGACACCTCCAGATTGAAAGTGAGGGGGTGGAAAACCATTTACCATGCTAATGGACACCAAAAGAAAGCTGGGTTGTCAATCCTTATACCAGACAAATTAGATTTTAAACCAAACTATAATAAGAGATGAGGAAGGACACTATATCCTACTTAAAGGGTCTATCCAACAAGATCTAGCAATTTTAAATATCTATGTCCCTAACATGGGAGCAGCCAACTATATAAGCCAATTAATAACAAAATCATAGAAACACATTGACAACAATACAATAATAGTAGGGGACTTTAACACCCCCCTCACTGAAATGGACAGGTCATCTAAGCAAAAGATCAACAAGGAAATAACGACTTTAAATGACACACTGGACCAAAACGACTTCACAGATATATTCAGAACATTCCATCCCAAAGCACCAGAATACACATTCTTCTCTAGTGCCCATGGAACATTCTCCAGAATAGATCCCATCCTAGGTCACAAATCAGGTCTCAACCGGAACCAAAAGTTTGGGATCATTCCCTGCATATTTTGGACCACAATGCCTTGAAACTAGAGCTCAATCACAAGAGGAAAGTTGGAAAGAACTCCAATACATGGAGGCTAAAGAGTATCCTACTAAAGAATGAATGGGTCAACCAGGAAATTAAAGAATTAAAAAAAATTCATGGAAACAAATGAAAATGAAAACACAACTGTTCAAAATCTTTGGGATGCAACAAACGTGATCCTAAGAGGAAAGTATATAGCAATACAAGCCTTTCTCAAGAAACAAGAAAGTTCTCGAATACACAACCTAACCCTACACCTAAAGGAGCTGGAGAAACAACAGCAAATAAAGCCTAAACCCAGCAGGAGAAGAGAAATAATAAAGATCAGAGCAGAAATCAATGAAATAGAAACCAAAAGAACAGTAGAACAGATCAACAAAACTAGGTTCTTTGAAAGAATTAATAAGATTGATAAACCCCCGGCCAGACTTATCAAAAGGAAAAGAAAAATGACCCAAATCAACAAAATCATGAATGAAAGAGGAGAGATCACAACCAACACTAAAGAAATAGAAACAATTACAAGAACATAAGAGCAACTATATGCCAGCAAATTAAATAATGTGGAAGAAATGGATGCATTCCTAGAGATGTACAAACTACCAAAACTGAACCAGGAAGAAATAGAAAACCTGAACAGACGCATAACCTCTAAGGGAATTGAAGCAGTAGTCAAAAATCTACCAACAAACAAGAGCCCAGGGCCAGATGGCTTCCCAGGGGAATTCTACCAAACATTTCAAGAAGAATTAATACCTATTCTTCTGAAAGTGCTCCAAAAAATAGAAATGGAAGGAAGACTTCCAAACTCATTTTATGAGGCCTGCATTACCTTGATCCCAAAATCAGACAAAGACCCCATCAAAAAGGAGAATTACAGACCAATATCCTTGATGAACATGGATGCAAAAGTTCTCACCAAAATACTAGCCAATAGGATCCAACAGTACATCAAAAGGATTATTCCCTATGACCAAGTGGGATTTATCCCTGGGCTGCAAGGCTGGTTCAACAACTACAAATCTATGTGACACAATACATTAATAGAAGAAATAACAAGAACCATATGATCCTCTCAATAGATGCAGATAAAGCATTTGACAAAGTACAGCATCCTTTCTTGATCAAAACTCTTCAGAGTATGGGGATAGAGGGTACATACCTCAATATCATAAAAGCCATCTATGAAAAAACCACAGTGAATATCATTCTCAATGGGGAAAAACTGAGAGCTTTCCCTCTCAGGTCAGGAACATGGCAGGGATGTCCACTATCACTGCTGCTATTCAACATAGTACTAGAAGTCTTAGCCACAGCAATCAGACAACAAAAAGAAATAAAATGCATCTGAATTGACAAAGCAGAAGTCAAACTCCCACTCTCTGCAGATGATATGATACTTTCTGTGGAAAACCCAAAAGACTCCACCCCCAAACTGCTAGAACTCATACAGGAATTCAGTAAAGTGGCAGGATATAAAATCAATGCACAGAAGTCAGTGGCATTCCTATACACCAACAACAAGACAGAAGAAAGAGAAATTAAGGAGTCGATCCCATTTACAATTGCACCCAAAACCATAAGATACCTAGGAATAAATCTAACCAAAGAGGCAACGAATCTGTACTCAGAAAACTATAAAATACTCATGAAAGAAAATTAAGGAAGACACAATGAAATGGAAAAACATTCCATGCTCATGGATTGGAAGAACAAATATTGTGAAGATGTCAATGCTACCTAGAGCAATCTACACATTCAATGCAATGCCCATCAAAATACCATCCACTGTTTTCAAAGAAATGGAACAAATAATCCTAAAATTTGTATGGAACCAGAAAAGACCCCGCATAGCCAGAGGAATGTTGAAAAAGAAAGCAAAGCTAGTGGCATCACAATTCCAGACTTCCAGCTCTATTACAAAGCTGTCATCATCAAGACGGCATGGTACTGGCACAAAAACAGACACATAGATCAGTGGAACAGAATAGAGAGCCCAGAAATGGACCCTCAACTCTATGGTCAACTCATCTTTGACAAAGCAGGAAAGAATGTCCAGTGGAAAAAAGACAGTCTCTTCAACAAATGGTGTTGGGAAAATTGGACAGCCACATGCAGAAGAATGAAAATGGACCATTTCCTTACACCACACACAAAAATAGACTCCAAATGGTTGAAAGACCTCAATGTGAGACAGGAGTCCATCAACATCCTAAAGGAGAACACAGGCAGCAACCTCTTCCACCTCAGCCACAGCAACTTCTTCCTAGAAACATCGCCAAAGGCAAGGGAAGCAAGGGCAAAAATGAACTATTGGGATTTCATCAAGATAAAAAGCTTTTGCAAAGCAAAGGAAACAGTCAACAAAACCAAAAGACAACCAACAGCATGGGAGAAGATATTTGCAAATGACATATCAGATAAAGGGCTAGTATCCAAAATCTATAAAGAACTGATCAAACTCAACACCCAAAGAACAAATAATCCAATCAAGAAATGGGCAGAAGACATGAACAGACATTTTTGCAAAGAAGACATCCAAATGGCCAACAGACACATGAAAAAGTGCTCAACATCGCTCGGCATCAGGGAAATCCAAATCAAAACCTCAACGAGATACCACCTCACACCAGTCAGAATGGCTAAAATTAACAAGTCAGGAAATGACAGATGTTGGCGAGGATGCGGAGAAAGGGAAACCCTCCTACACTGTTGGTGGGAATGCAAGCTGGTGCAGCCACTCTGGAAAACAGGATGGAGGTTCCTCAAAAAGTTGAAAATAGAGCTACCCTAAGACCCAGCAATTGCACTACTGGGTATTTACCCGAAAGATACAAATGTAGGTATCCGAAGGGGTATGTGCACCCCTATGTTTATAGCAGCAATGTCCCCAATAGCCAAACTATGGAAAGAGCCAAGATGTCCATCAACAGATGAATGGATAAAGAAGAGGTGGTATATATATACAATGGAATATTACGCAGCCATCAAAAGGAATGAAATCTTGCCATTTGCAACGACATGGATGGAACTAGAGGGTATTGTGCTAAGCGAAATAAATCAGTCAGAGAAAGACATGTATGATATGATCTCCCTGATATGAGGAACTCTTAATCTCAGGAAACAAACTGAGGGTTCCTGGAGTGGTGAGGGGTGGGAGGAATGGGATGGGTGGGTGATAGACATTGGGGAGGGTATGTGCTATGGTGAGCGCTGTGAACTCTGTAAGAATGATGAATCACAGACCTGTACCTCTGAATCAAATAATACATTATATGTTTAAAAAAAAAGAAGAAGAAGAAGATAGTAGGAAGGGAAAAATTAAGGGGGGGATATCGGGGGGGGAATGAACCATGAGAGACTATGGATTCTGTTAAACAAACTGAGGGTTCTAGAGGGGAGGGGAGTGGGGGGATGGGTTAGCCTGGTGATGGGTATTAAGGAGGGCATGTATTGAATGGAGCGCTGTGTGTTATACACAAACAATGCATCATGGAACCCTACATCAAAAACTAATGATGTAGGGTGCCTGGGTGGCTCAGTTGGTTAAGCGACTGCCTTCGGCTCAGGTCATGATCCTGCAGTCCCGGGTCGAGTCCCACATCGGGCTCCCTGCTCAGCAGGGAGTCTGCTTCTCCCTCTGACCCTCCTCCCTCTCATGCTCTCTGTCTCTCATTCTCTCTCTCACAAATAAATAAAATCTTAAAAAAAAAAAAACCTAATGATGTAATGTATGGTGATTAACATAATGTAATAAAATAAAATTTAAAAAAGAAAAGTCATACTAATTCTCAGTATAATTTGTGACTCAGAATTCTTCTCTGGAAACAAATATGATTATCAGTATCTTATAAAATTTTAAGATATTCTATAAAAATATAAATATGTATAACATATATTCAAATATATACATACTAGCACTTTATTCTTTTCTTTTGTTAATGTAAGAAATTGTAAAAATTGTCATATATTGGTGCATATAGTGCTTCATTATTATTTTAGTATTTCACTGTATGGACTATTTAACAATTCCTCACTGATGAACATTTAGAATGTTACCAATCTTTTGTTATTATAAACTATTTTATAACGAATATTTTCATATGTTACATTTTCTTGCATGTGACATTGTAGGTTAAAATTTTAAATGCATTTGGTGAATGGTTTGTTCACTCAGATATTTTAAAATTGTCTTGCATAGAAATTGCCCAATTTTCACACAATAAGCAGTATGCAAGCAAAAGAGTTTTCCATACTCTTGTCAATGATGTTATCAAATTTTAAGTATTTTAATAGACTAGAGTATTATATCATAGCTGTTTTAATTTGCATATCTATTCTTTTGAGGTTCACATAACTTCATATGTTGAAGAAACACATATATTTCCTTTTCTGTGAACTGTTTTCTCATGTCCTTCACCTATTTCTTTCTCTTACAATGTTGGTATGCTTACTTTTTATGCATAAAAGACCTTTACTTATTATGAAAATTAACTTTATGAAATATTTCGATTAATTTCCCCACTGTTACTATTATTTGACTTCATTAATGTTGATATTTTTGCCATGCAAGTGTGTATTTTTAAGTAACCAACTTGGTCTATGTATTTTATTTGTCTTTTCTGATGTGGTCTGTGCTCTAAATGTTTTTATTTTGTGGGAGTATATTTCATCTAATAATTGTGAAGGTTAACAATCTGTTTTTAATTCTTTTAATGTTTACATTTATAAGGTACCTGTATGTAACACATTCTCTATTTCTTTTACTGTATCTGTTGATACTATCTAAAACTTACACGCTTCAAAGTCTTGCTAACATCTTGCTTATCTCTTATTTCCATCCACCATGTAATTTTAGTTGATTTTCTTTTTCTATTTATTTATTTTTAGTTATTTACTTTAAATCTTCAACTGTGTAATACTGGAAATTTATTTAAAACAACCACAAGACTATGTAATTTCTGCATAATATATAATGGCTCCCTCCTTTAAATACATAGCAAGGCTTGAAATATAAATATGCCACAGTGGGAAATAAGAGTGATAAGCTATCTCAGAAATAAAATCTACCCAGGGAACTTGCCTACCTTAGTAGCTATTTGGACTGGGATTTTGGATCACACAGGAGCATACATCAAGCCTAGAGTAAGGGAGAATTTGGAAATAGGGAATTAAGGCCCATGTAACCTGGTACCACTGAAGAACTACAGTCTCAAGAGGCAACTAAAAAATAGTATCTGCCTGTTGGAAATTCTTCTGTCTTATCTTGGCCTCTAGGTGAAAAGCAATCTCTCTTGAGAATATTCAAGCACATGTCTTTTTTACTTCAAATTTGGAGTTTGAATTTAAATATCATTGACATAAAAAATAGTAAATCTGTCCATAAATTAAGATGACCCAGAATTTACAGTGGTACAAGGTACCTAGCCAAAGAAAATGCAAAAATTTTAAGTGTAACATATCCTTAGCTCAGATTATAAAGCATTACCAGGGATGAAAATCCATGGGCCACAGACTCACAATTTGAAATGGGTTAGGGTTGTGAGCAAAGCCATCATAACTTTCAGGAGAATAAAACAAACTCCACCAAAGTAGAAGAATCACACTCTTAGAAATCTAGGTAATTGAAATATTACATTCAAAATATGAAATTAGTATATTAAGATATTTAAATAAGTAAAATATTAAGTAAAATTGATTTAAAGAAAAAACAAGATATATGTTAAATTAGCTAAACAGAAGTTTTAGAAGTGAAAAATAAAACATTTTATTTAAAAACTCAGTGGATGAATAAACCTTGTATTAGAACTGAAGGGGAAATTGGTGAATTACACAAAAATTCTGAAGAAATTCCCCAGAATGAAGCATAGGGACAAAAAGAAATTATAAAGAGGAAGAGAAAATTAAGAATTGTTGAGAATAAAATAAGAAAACCTGTAATTTTTCTAATAGTAGTTCCAGAAGAAAAGAATATGGTAATATCCAAAGAGAGAATACATGAAAATTTTCCAGAATTTATGAAGGACATGTATACTCAGACCAAGTAAACACAAGTTCCAAACAATATAAAAACAAGTCAGACCTGGTTACATCATTGTGAAATACAGAACTTCAAAGACAATGAGAAAATTTTAAAAACAGTTGGAGACAAAAGAATATATGTTATAAAGAAATCATAATTAGAAAAAGACTTCTCAATATTAATAATTGAAGACAGAGAATAATTAAACTAGCATTATCCATGCAGGGAATTTAGAGGGTGGAGAAATTTAAGAACTTACAAAAAGTTTAAAAAATTAAGAGAATTGTTTATCATCAGTAGACTTTCACTAAAGAAACTTCTAAAGGATGGACATTGGAAAAACAGAGGGAATCTTTTAAAGAAACATCTGAGCTGCAAGAACTGACTTTGAACAAATAAACTGGTAACGTGTAGGCAAATCTAATCAATAAATGTCTGTAATAATTATTATACTATCTAATTTAAGGAGTAGGAGATAACTAAAAACCAAGAGAATAATATCATAGAGCATGAGAGTATAAAAGGAGTAAGAAACATCCTAAAGTTATCATATCTTTTAGGAGGATGCAATATTGAGTAATCTTAAATTTTGTTAAGTATGCATATATAAATTCTCAAATGTCTAAAATAGTGTTTACAAAGACCAAGTGTTTAGAAGAGAAAGAGTTTTTTGCATGTTTGTCTAGTTTGTTTTGTTCTTTTAAGTCTTAATTCAAAATAGAAAATGTTTAGGTTGACTTTGACTAAGATTCAAGTGCAAGTATATTTTATTTAGAAAATAAGGTGGGGCACCTGGGTGGCTCAGTCAGTTAAGTGTCTGAATCTTGATCTCAGCTCAGGTCTTGATGTCAGGGTTATGAATTCAAGCCCCACATTGGGCTCCATGCTGGTGTAGAGCCACATTAAAAAATATATATATATTGTAGGAAAATCCAGTAAGGGTGTGGAGAGGTAAGAAAGGGGAAGACAGGCAGCCAATAAAGAGTATGTTAATAAACAAGTTAACACTGTGGGAAACTGAAGCTTATTCCCTCTGGGGAATTCTGTGACCCACTGGAAAACATGTTCCTCTTTTTTATTAACCTTTCAAGGAGAAAGGAACCTTCACCACCTTCCATCAGTTATTGGTTGAAGGCTGTCTTTTTTGGAGAGGAAGTGACGTGTGGGAATGAAGAGTACTTCCTGTGCTGGCTACTTGTTATAGTGAAATCCTCTTACCTATGGAGAATGGAGAGCTTCTCCCTTGCTGGCCACTCATCCCCCCTGCCCTTTATCCCCCAGCCACACGTTGTCTTAAGATACGAAGGGAGTTTCAGGCCCAGCTGGTAAGAAGTGAATTACATGACTTCTTATTGTTAGCAGAACTTCTGATGTTTCCTCCTTCCCTTTTCTGCCATGCTGGCCTTTTATAGGTAGAACTCTCATGAGATTGAGAAAAATGAGCCTACTTCTCCACCATCTGTTGTTAGGTTGGGGATTGGGAGATTCTGGGTCCATCACTTGGTGGAGAGGATAGTAAGATGTTCTGCCACTATGCTGTTCCTCCAGTCCTTGGTTCCCAACCCTAATATCCAACCTTCCTCTTTTCATCTCTCAGATTTCTCCTTTGGTCACCACTTGAATTATTTCTAGGATTTATTGTTGTAATTAGAGGGAAGGAACAGGCAGAGATGGGTTTATGTAATCTTGACTGGAAGTCTGTGGTTGCTTTTTTTTAAAATGGAATATATTTTTCTCTGTTTTATTTTGCAGGGAATAGTCACATTATAAAATCACTTTGACTTAGAGTCTTTTGAAAATTAATTTCAGAACTGTTTAGAGTTTTATAGATATCTTCCAAGTTAGCTACAAATATGAGAAAATCCAAGAGTTTTGAGAGATTCTTGATTTCCACAAGATGCTTTGGGTCATTAATGGTATCACTAATCTGCAAGATGCTCCTGACTATATTGTAAGAAAAGATCTTTAAAATGAATAACGGAATATGCACATGAACAATGTAAAAATTGGATAAAGGAGTGCTAAAACCACACTGTGGTTTTCAGGTTTCTTGCTTACTTATAGGAAGTGCTTTTAATTTGCCACATCTGAGGAGACAGAAATGACTGACATACTTTCTGTCCTTGAAGAGCCAATAATCTGTTAGATCAGAGTGAAAAACTCCTAAGTATCATGCTTTAAAAAGGTGGGGGCGGGGGGGGAGGGCTGGACGCCTGGGTGGCTCAGTTAGTTAAGTGACTGCCTTCGGCTCAGAGCATGATCCTGGAGTCCTGGGATGGAGTTCCGCATCGGGCTCCCTGCTCAGCGGGGAGTCTGCTTCTCTCTCTGACCTTCCCCTCTCCTGCTCTCTCTCTCTCTCTCAAATAAATAAATAAAATCTTTTTAAAAAGAGGGGGGAGGGCAACAAAGCAAAACTGAGAAGAGGGAGTAAGTAGAAACTTGGAAGTGTAGGAAGATGGACACATGGGGAGTGCTGAAACAGAACAACAGGTAGGTCTTGAGAGAGCCTTGTTCTGCAGAGCTATCCATGAACTTGAGCAATGCAGCAGATGTTATAAACCCATTAATTGTACCCTCAGTGTTCTTTCTTTAAAAAAAAAAAAAAAACATGGATTGGGATAACATTCCAGTTTTTTGAGGTGGGTCTAGATGCGTAACATGAAACTTCGTGAGCACTAGCTGTACAGAAAGCAGTGCTCCACTGAGATTTAATTTAAACTAAATCTGTTCAGGGCAACAAAAACATTTATTTTAAAAATGATCTAAGTAAAGCTTGCCTATTATAAAATTCTGGAACACAATTTGCCCTAAAATCTTATAAACTTTCTCTCCATTTCCATAAGTATTATTTTCATTTCCTTCTAATATACAAAATATTGCTGAGTTAGGAAAGAGAAGATCAGATGACTTATTCAAGACTATGCAGTTCACCAGCCAGTTTTATTTCTTCCTGTTCTATGCCTCCTCCCCACAGATACTAATTCTCAAAACACTTAATAAATGCACACGTGGGTACACACACACACACACACACACACACACACCCTAGCATTTGTACTACTAGATCTTTACCCAGTAGAAATAAAAATGTATGCTCACACAAAAACAATATGCAGATGTTTATAGCAATTTTATTTATAATTGCCCCAAACTAGAAATAATGAAAATGTTTTTCAGCTGGTGAATGAATAAACAAACTGTAGTAGATCCTTACAATGGAAAAACCAGTTGACAATAAAAAAGAACCAGTTATGCCACAATAATACAGAGGAACTCAAATGTCTTATGCTAAGGGAAAGAAGCAAGACTCTGATATCTACATGATGTATATTGGTCTGGCTCTGTAATTTGTAGGGCCCAGTACAAAGTAGAAATATGGAGTGTATTGTTAAAAAATTAAGACTTTCAATACATTGACAGCAGAACATTAAACCAAGCCTTTATTAAACTTTAATAAACATTTATTATAACATTAAACCTTTATAAGTGCAGATGTGTATGACTGTATGGGCTACACTCCCATAAAGTCGGCACTGACTATATCATTTTGTTCCTATGACATTCTCAAAAGGCAAACCTATAGGAAGAGAAAACACGTCAGTTTTGCCAGGGGTTAAGAGTGAGAGGGAGGAGTTCACTACTGAGGACATACAGGAATAGAACTGGTCTGTCTTGCTAGAAATGGTGGCTATACAATTATGTGTATGACAAAATTCATACAACTGGTCACTGAAAAGGGAAAAAAATTCCTGGTAAATTATATAAATCTGACTTAAAACCCATATATTAACATTTTATTGAACGGTTATAAATAATTGCAGTGAAACGTGGAATATCATACAACTAACAGAAACAAAATATGATGGAAAGGGCAGGGATAAAGACCTGGATTGGAATATCATCTTGGCCTTTTTTTTTTTTAAATATTTTATTTATTTATTTGAGACAGAGAGAATGAGAGACAGAGAGCATGAGAGGGAGGAGGGTCAGAGGGAGAAGCAGACTCCCTGCCGAGCAGGGAGCCCGATGCGGGACTCGATGCCGGGACTCCAGGATCATGACCTGAGCCGAAGGCAGTCGCTTAACCAACTGAGCCACCCAGGTGCCCTCATCTTGGCCTCTTAATAGCAGAGTGAAATAGCTTCAATCATTTAATGTCTGTGGTTCACAATTTCATTATCCCACAAACAGGGTGGCAATGGTAAGTCAAACTTATAGGGTGCTGAAGGATCAAATAAGGTAATATAGTGAAAAGTTTTTTCAAAACTTTTTAATATTAAAGCACTCAGATTATTATTATTAGCAGTGGTAATAAAAGCACCAACTTACCACCTTTTTCCCCTCAATTTTAAAGATTTGTCACTCACTGTGCTTACCTTTAGTTCTGAAAAGATAATTGAAATCAGAAGTTCAATTTAGTAATATTCTATAGAACATATAATACATTTAATACATAGCACATTTTAAACCTGGAGAGGGTTACTTTTTTTTCACAAAATGTTACATTCTTTGGGAGAAATCTGTTTAATGCCTAGTGGACTAAATGTTGAATTCTTACTTCTCAATGCAGTGGGCATTCCTCCCCCCCCACCCAAGGCTAAACTGAATGTACAAATGAACACCATTCTTCCACTTTACTTTTTTTTTATTATGTTATGTTAATCACCATACATTACATCATTAGTTTTTGATGTAGTGTTCCATGATTCATTCTTCCACTTTACTTTTAAGTTTTAGTACCCACTTTTGACAGTTTTGTAATCTTAAAATAATATGGACAGTATGATAAACAATATTATAAATGTGTATGGGGATTAAATGGTCAAAATTTGCACAGTTCATTCAATTCTTGAGATACTCTTTATATAAATATAACTAGTCACGCAATAATAAATATTGCATGATAAATACTGGTAAGTACACAGCTTAAAAAATTGTTACCTGGAACATTCTATAACCTAATACATGACTCACATTTGCCTTTTAACTTAATTAGGGAGAAGAAAGGAATCAGAGTTCTGAGTTGCTTTATGTCCCCATTGTACCTAATAAGAATGTACCTCCAATATAGCACCTCATCACATTGCAGTGTAATTGTTTATTTAAATATATATTAGCTACCATCTGATTTATGAACATCAATGTCAGGACAGGGTCTTATTTATTTCTATTTTTCAGCTATCGTATCTTTTGCTAGCACATAGTATTTGTTTAATGATTTTTGCTTTCAGGGTAAGGAAAACCAGATGTTATTGGTGGACAGAGTGGCAAATTGAATAGAGCACTGAATATTGTTGGAATTCTTTAATACTGTTTTCTTTTAGTTATGCATCATTGAATATGAGACTTAGCCTTTTTTGGGGCCCAGTTTTCTGAATCTTTAAGTACCTAGAAAAATACTTGACTTGCAGCATTCTCTCAGTAAATATCAATTGTTAGATATCAATTGTTGGACATTTTTTCCCTAATGCATCATCACGTACTACTTCATGAGAGTGTTGTAGTGGTCAAGTGTAATAATGGATGTGAAATGTAAAAATACTCTCTTTTTATGTAAAGCTCTATTCAAAAGATGGCAAAATTAGGGTGCTGGACTTGAGTAAAGAGAGCTTGACCAGCAGCACAACTTCTGTCACCAATCAGCTAAATTACTTTGGAGAAGATTTATAATGTCTCTGGATTTTTACTGTAAAATGAGAGTTCTAAATTTCATTCTATATTCCAAAATATTTACTTCAATTGAACAGAGAAACATATTCTATAATTAAAACAAGCTAAATATACAATTTTGCATAATGTTATTTGCCACTGGTTGAAAATATATCATAACTGTGCACCTAATTAGAAAACTCAATAATAAAATTAATAAAATGCAAACTGGTTTAAAGATTCCATTTTCAAACTGTTTTGCTATAGTATATCAAGAGTGGTTTGTGTTTTTTGCGTTCTTCAACTTCTGTACCATCAACATTTTGCATTGGTATTTTGTCTCAACTATATTGTAAAATCCATAAAAGCAGGATCATAGGTTATATATTTTTTTAAATCCCCATACTAGCTAGACATTGTCTTGCACTTAGTATTTGCTTGATAGATATGCAATAGGCTGATTGATTCAAATCTAATGTCTCTGTAATCAGTCATATATTTTAGAGTATTGATCCATGATTGAGTTCAGTTAATGGACAGGCTAGACAGAGTCAACAAGCTTCTAAATTTCACTGCAGAGTAAAAATTTAAAAAAATTAAAACTTGCTTCAAATTATTTGAGAATATAATGAGCTATAATCAATTACAGTCATTTATTGTTGGACATCTAGGTCTATTATACAGTCCAGTGTAAGTGTAATTGTCTTACAATAACGATACAAGTAGAAATTCATAGAGATAAGACTAATGCATCTTCCCGAGACAATTATAGTCCATCTTCCATTAGCCAGAATGAAGTAAGTTCCGTTTTTATTAGTCGCAACTTCTGACTCTGGAAGGATAGAGAGAGTGAAGGACATCTGATATTCATGAGTCATTCTGTTTGTCCCTTCTTTGGCTAGGTTCCAGCCCCTAAGAGAAGAAAAAACTCATTGTGGCTTTAAGATCATGTCTTTCTTCCTATTCCATAATCAATCACACGTTACTGATAATAAGCATGATGCTTTGCTTTTGCCTTAGTCTGAGTGACCAATTACCTGCTAAAAATGATCTCTATACCACATGGAAGCCCTCAATTTTGGCACCTTAATGAACTTTGCAAGGACTTACAAACTGACTTAAATCAGTTGATGTAATTATTTAAAAGCCCACAATCAATATAATCCCATTCTATTAGTTTGGCTTAATTATTGCACTTGCTACTTAGAAATTTTAGATTAATTTTAAGTGAACTGAGGAACTTGTATTAGTTTCTTTTCACTATCAGTTTAGTTTATGTATATGATCTTAGCATTTAAATTTGACCAAATAGAGTTTTCAAATTTTCAATGTCGTTACAACCTATAGTGGTATTTATTAAAAATAAGTTGATTTCAGAAAACACCTTCTTTACAGTGAGAAATTAAATCCAGTAACTAATCTTTGGTAATGGCCATGGATTAAAATTTATGAAATGAGTAAAAGTATAGTCTTAAGAGCAGGCAGTTCACATTTTGGAATATCAGTGCAAAGGCTCTGCTGGCTCAGAGTAATACAAATGTCCAGATTGCAGTTCAACATGACCTTTATTATGCATAAGTATTTTTTTTCCTTTGCAAGAAATAACTTTGCACATAAAATTTTATGCTATTTTCAGGCTTGGTTTGACTACAATAAATCTTTTACTGAATAAGTCTTAATACCAGTATGGAGAGCACAAGTGAATAAGTCAGAAAATGGTTTGACTTAGCAAATTTTGAAGTTATTACATGATTAGGAGGGATTTATGTGTTCCATAATATAGCCTGGGGAAGACACTGTGATTTGTTCCATCTAAACTCTTTAATTAATAAAGCCTACATTCTCAAAATGTAATCTGATTTGAAAATATTCTCATTTTATTCTAATCTTTGGGAGAAAGAACATGGACTTGTGTTTTAGATGGTTATTTAAATGCTGTTTCCAATTTCCTGACCTTGAGCAAGTAATTTATTCTTTCTGAGCTTCAGTTACTTCATTTTAGAAAGAATATAGAATATTAACTCCATCCACAGCATTGGTGTCAGAAGAGTGATGATACATGTAAGATGCCCAGCACAGTGTCACATATATAGTAGGTACCTAATAAATGTCACATCCTTTATTTGGGATTTCTTGTCTGTTTTATATTTTTACTGATCTATTCACATGAGACTATTGTATAAGTGTTACGAGTTTTCACAAAGTACATTTTTGTCAGTTGGTTGAGAAAGCAGGAGTTACCATCACATATTTCTGGAATAATTCTCATCCTTTTAGCTATAAAAATAATGGACTATTCTAATTCTCATTTGAAATTGTATAAGAAGTTTTGGGGTGTTCAAGCATCTTTATCCTGATCAATTAAGAATGTCTATGTATTTTTCTCATTCCCTTTGGCCTTTAATATACACTAAAAAATTAGAGTCTGGTTGCAGAAAAATATAAAAAGGACAAACAACCCTAGCTCTGGAAGTGTTCATTTTTTTTTTTACTATTGTTGAGAGAGGACCAAATTACCTGTCATTGGGGGTTTGTTTCCCCAATAAGCAGATGAGCATGCGGGGAGTTGATTGGGAGTCTCTAGGATTTAGTATCTGAAGAAGAAAAGGGAAGGGAGAAAGGGGGAAAAGAAGAGAGGGGGAGGGAAGAAAGGTGGGAGGACAGGAAGGGTGAAGAAGGGAAGGTGGGAGAGGAAAAGAAGCAGAACAGAGGGAGAAGTTGAGCAGAGAAACATCATTTCAAGGGAAACATCAGATGGTCCCACAGGGAGTTCTAACTGTCCCATGCTGAAGTGAGGTGACTGGTGCTTTATATCCCTGAAATGATCAGTCATTGAAAGCAAAATTCTTGACAAGGGGACTGATCTTGAACAAGGCCAACTCTTCGGTTGAGGCCATAATCCAAAGTAGGTGGAGAACTGAGAAAGATCTCCTGGTAGCACTGTAGGCAGCTGGGGAAATAACTCCTTCATTACTGAAGGGGGATTGGTATGGCACACCATGTTACCCTCCTGCACTTTTACTTTGCATGATGATTTAAACATCCTCAGTTCCTCAATATATGTACACAATGACCTTCACCCATTTCTTCCGCTGATCTTTGCTAGCTCATCAGTTCAGAAGTACCAGACTCTCCAGAGTCCTGATTTACTGTCTGCTCAGAGCTTAGCAATGCCTCATCTCTCAAGAGATGCCTGAGTTCTTCATCTTGTAAGAGATGCTGAATTAGGTCTTGCCCAAAATACCTCAGTAATGCAAACACCCATGCTTCAGCAAAACAGCAAAGTAGCTTCTGCTTCTCTGCCCTCATACTTATGTACTAAACAAGTGTGTGTGTGTGTGTGTGTGTGTGTGTGTGTGTGTGTGTGAAGAAAATAAAGATAATATTCCATCAGATCGTGTTGACGAGTTTGAGTGGATAGAAATCCCAGGTTAGTAGATGCAGATGTGGTTGTTTCAGTCCATCTAACTAGAAGTCGAATCTAGTATATAGATTAGTTCCTAGATTGAATAACCTCATAGCAATAGAGGAGAGCATTTTCCTCTTTCACAACAGAATAAGAGATGGAATTTTCCATTCTTGGTAGCAGTTGCTGCTTCTTTGCCTAATAGTTACAATTATTAAGTAATGATTATCAGTGTTTTAACATCCCCTCTTAGGATTTTGGCTATTTGCAGCACTTAACTGTTTCCTTCTCTCTGTATTCTTTAAGGCATAAGAACTGACACAAAAATAATATTGCAATCCCAAACAGGGGAAATGGAAGAAAGAATTTTATCATACAAATGTGGTCTCTATGACTCCTATCTATGGAAAGCACTGATGGGTCTCAGTAGAGGGAAGACTAAAGAAGATGGGCAAACAGTGAATGAATGTAAGAGTGAGTTAACAGGGCTTCTTCTTCTTTTTTTTTTTTAAGATTTTATTTATTTATTTGACAGAGAGAGACACAGCAAGAGAAGGAACACAAGCAGGGGGAGTGGGAGAGGGAGAAGCAGGCTTCTCGCTGAGCAGGGAGCCTGATGTGGGGCTCGATCCCAGGACTCTGGGATCATGACCTGAGCCTAAGCAGACGCTTAATGACTGAGCCACCCAGGCACCCCTAACAGGGCTTCTTCTTACCTGTTTTCCTTTGCCTTCAGTTTTTGAACACCAGCCAACGACTACTCTTTCTGCTGATTGACAGAACAATGCAAACAAATATGATCTTTCATTATAGAGCAAGTTTTTTCTCATCATAAAATAACCTCATTATAAAAGAAGTTCATTTGACTTTCTGCACAAGTCAAATGTTCATAACTAAATTACATTTTATTGGGAATTGTTCAACTAAAAGGTTTCTCTGTAGTGCTCTTTTTTCCTTGAAAAATCACAACAGTGAAATTTGACCCTTTTCATCCTCATCCCGTATTTTTCTAAAAGGTAGTACATTGTGAAAAAGATGGGAAAACAGTGTATTCAAGCATAACAAATGGGAAAGTACTGTATCAAAAAGGATGAGATTTTTTGTTTCTGTTTTTATTATTTTTTAAAGATTTATTTATTTATTTGAAAGAGAAAAAGAGTGTATAAGAGCAGGGGGAGGGACAACAGGAGAGGGAGAAGCATACTCCCCGCTGAGCAGGGAGCTCAATGCAGGGCTTGATCCAAGGACCCTAGGATCATGACCTGAGCCAAAGGCAGATGCTTACCTGGATGAGCCACCAGGCACCCCTGTTTTTGTTTTTGTTTTTTATTTTTTTTGTTTATTTTTATTTTTTATTTTTTATTTATTTTTAAAGATTTTATTTATTTATTTGAGAGAGAGAGAATGAGAGAGAGCAAGCACATGAGAGGGGGGAGGGTCAGAGGGAGAAGCAGACTCCCTGCCGAGCAGGGAGCCCGATGCGGGACTCAATCCAGGGACTCCAGGATCATGACCTGAGCCGAAGGCAGTCGCTTAACCAACTGAGCCACCCAGGCGCCCTGTTTTTGTTTTTTAAATGGGGCTTCTCTGGTTCAGGACAATGCAGTGGTACCTGCAATGTGATTTGCTCTATGAGATACTTTGTGTTTCTTTATCTGATCCTATCTCAGCTTTTATGTTGCAAAGACCATTGGATCTTTCATAGAAAATATGGCAAGATTGTGAAATTTTTTTTTAAAAGTGTGTATATATGGTGCCTGATTAGCTTTCTTAATCCTGAGAAATTATGGGACCAGTATTCCACTGTGATATAAGACAAATCTAATAAGTTTTAGAATATTAAAGAAAATATGCTAACTACATGTAAAATTGTTTAGTTTGTAATGAAACAGCATTCTCTTTCTTGAGATTGGAGAAAGTTGTAGGTTTTTTTTTTTTCCTTTTTGCAATCACATTTCCATGCCAAAAATATTTTGTTTTCAATCCTGTTGGTGTCTTCTGACACTCTTCATTTTCCTTTTATGGCTTTTTAATTATTTCATTAATTTCACCTATCAGGATGAAGGATAATGCTCATTCAGAGTACGACATTTCTCCATTTGGCAAATTGTTGTTATAGAGGGTATTGTTGGTTTGATGTTGAATTTGATAAAATATCCCATTTAAACATTCAAAGTTTAAATTCACATAGCCTTATATATGAGGACATTTCCTAATAAGTGTCATTTAGGAGGTTCTAACTTACAATATTTTTTAGCATCCAGTTTTAACAATGAAGAAAATAATAAGGAAGTCTGGGGGCAGGGGGAGATGGGTGAAAATAAGTTGAGACAGAAAATAGAAATAACTCTGTTTACAGAAATAGCTCTGTGTTGAAATCACACTCACAAGTCACCACAGGGAGAAATAGAACATGTGCAGCAGATGCGTATGATAACTGATGAAACATTGAATTTATTGTCTGTTTGGAAAGAAGTCACAAATAAAAATTCAAATATATTATGCCTAGTAGAAAAGGTGACATCTACAACTCAATTCAGTGAAATGAAGGACCCTGAAACTCTGCCATTTTTTGAATTTTCAGGTCAACTTAATTCCAGGGAGACCTGTCATTTCTCTGAGAAATAAAACCCAGCTGATGTTATTGTTAGATACAGTCCATTCACAGCATACCACGAGGGCAAAGAACCTTATTCTCCAGGGAACAGATTAGTGATTTTTCTCCTTTTGGAGAAAAAAAAAATCTGAAAGTGCCTCTTTTGAGTAGGAAAGAAAATGCAGAAGTCCTCCAATAGCAAACTAATAGATTGAACTTGGTAAAGGGGAATGGGAATTTCAAAGACCCTTTGAAAATTCCTGTAGAGACAGTTAGGAAACACTATGGCTGAATTGGGTGGGCAAGAGGAGCTCTTTCTCCACTCTCCCCTCAGAAAGGAAAGTAAAACAGATACTAATGAGTGACTGTTCTTTTCTTAGTTTAATAAGCAATTAATGAGGTCACAAATATAGACACTAGTATATTTAATCATATAGAGTTCTTGGATGTTTTGACATAGAGTGATAGTTTCAATTTACACTAATTTCTTTCCATATGGTTTAACCAAAGTGTATTTGTAATTGAAGTCCTCTCCCCATACTATGGAGGGAAACACAGCTTTTCATGATGACAGACACAGGAAATTAAACAGGAATTATACAAGATGAGAGTTCCATAGCTACATTTGAGCTGTTGATACGGGAGCTTCCACACCATCAGCTTGGATTATCCTCCAAAGAACAACAGTGGGTTGATATTACACCACGTAGAGAAGAAAGGAAGAACCTAGAGGGAACACCTTCACAATAGTTCTGTCTGAAATTTCTGTGTGGCTCTAAATCCATATGTGAAATGTATTCAAATTCTTCTTCAGGTGTCAGAAACTTCTCCAGAGAACATAAATGATAGATGAGAGCACCAACCTGGAAAGCACAAGGCTCTTACGAATATTGAGGCTCTGAATACATATTTAAGTCCTCTCTTTTTCTTGATTAGCTAGCTAAAGGTTTGCCAATTGTTTCTTTTCAAAAAACCAATTCTTTTGTTAATATTTTCTATTGTTTTCTTATTGTTTCATTTATTTCTGCTCTTATCTTTATATTGTCCTAACTTCTGCTCACTTGGAACTTTGTTCATTTTCTTCTAGTTCCTTGAGGCATGTAGTTGTTTAAGATTTTTTTCCTTGATGTATGTGATTAGCTTTATAAACTTTTCTTTTAGAACTGCTTTTGTTGCATCCCATTAGTTTTGGTATATTGTGCTTCCATTTTTATTTGTCTCAATATATTTTTTTAAATTTCCTTTTTGATTTCTCCTTTGTTCCATTTGTTGTCCAGGAATGTATTGTTTAATTGCCACATATTTGTGAATTTTCTAGTTTTGCTCTTATTACTGATTCCTAGTTTCATACTCTTGTGGTCAGAAAAGATATTGATGTAATTTCTATGTTTTCTTAAATTTGTTGAGACTTGTTATGTGGTCTAACATATGATGTATCCTAGAAAACATTCCATGTGCACTTGAGAAAAATGTGCATTCTACCGCTATTGGATGGAATATTCTGTATATAGCTGTTACATTTGGTCTTTAGTGTTCTTCAAATCCACTGTTTTCTTGTTGGTTCTTTGTATGGATTATTTATCCATTGTTGAGAATGGGATATTAAAGTCCTTAACTATTATATTGTTCTTTACTTTCCCTTTTAGTTTTATTTGCATTGGCTTTTTGTATTTAAATTCTCTGATTTTGGGTGCATAGATATTTACAATTGTGATATCTTCTTGATGGATTGACCCCTTTATTGTATAATGACCTTCCTTGTCTTGTTTGTCTATATTTAGCTTAAAGTCTGTTTTGGGAGCTCCTGGGTGGCTCAGTTGGTTGAACATCTGCTATTGGCTCAGATCATGAACTCAGGGTCCTGGGAGCCCCGCAATGGGCTCCCTGCACAACAAGGAGCCTGCTTCTCTCTCTCCCTCTGCCATTCCCCCTGCTCTTACTCTCTCTCTCTGCCAAATAAATAAATAAAATATTTAAGGAAAAAAAAGTCCATTTTGTCTGATGTAAGTATAGCTACTCCTACTGTTTTTGGTAACTTTGCTTGAAGTATCATTTATCATCCCTTCACTTTCCATCTGTGAGGGTCTTTAGGGCTAAAGTTAGTCTCTTGTAGTCAGCATATTGTTGGATCTTGTTTTTTATTCCTCAGCCACTTTGTGTCTTCGATTGAAGAATTTAGTCCATTTATGTTTAAAGTAATTATTGATAGATAAGGACTTCCTATTGCCATTAAAAATTTTTTTCTATTTTATAGATCTTTTATTCCATGTTTCATATCCTGCTGCCTTTCTTTATGATTTGATGTCTTTTTGGGTCAGTATGCTTTGACTTTTTATCATAGTCTTTTTTTTTTTTTATTCTTATGTTAATCCCCATACATTACATCATTAGTTTTAGATGTAGTGTTCCATGATTCATTATTTGTGCACAACACCCAGTGCTCCATGCAGAATGTGCCCTCCTCAATACCCACCACCAGGCTAACCCATCCTCCCACCCCCCTCCCCTCTAGAACCCTGTTTGTTTTTCAGAGTCCATCATCTCTCATGGTTCGTCTACCCCTCCGATTTCCCCCGCTTCATTCTTCCCCTCCCGCTACCTTCTTCTTCTTCTTCTTTTTTTTTTTTCTTAACCTATATTGCATTATTTGTTTCAGAGGTACAGATCTGAGATTCAACAGTCTTGCACAATTCACAGCGCTTACCAGAGCACATACCCTCTCCAGTGTCTATCACCCAGTCATCCCATCCCTCCCACCCCACCCCCCACTCCAACAACACTCAGTTTCATTCCTGCGATTAAGAATTCCTCATATCAGTGAGATCATATGATACATGTCTTTCTCTTTTTGACTTATTTCACTCAACATAATACCCTCCAGTTCCATCCACGTCATTGCAAATGGCAAGATCTCATTCCTTTTGATGGCTGCATAATATTCCACTGTATATATATATACCACCTCTTCTTTATCCATTCATCTGTCGATGGACATCTTGGCTCTTTCCACAGTTTGGCTATTGTGGACATTGCTGCTATAAACATCGGGGTGCACGTACCCCTTTGGATCCCTACTTTTGTATCTTTGGGGTAAATACCCAGTAGTGCAATTGCTGGATCATATGGTAGCTCTATTTTCAACTTTTTGAGTAACCTCCATATATTTTTCCAGAGTGGCTGCACCAGCTTGCATTCCCACCAACAGTGTAGGAGGGTTCCCCTTTCTCCGCATCCCTGCCAACATCTGTCATTTCCTGACTTGTTAATTTTAGCCATTCTGACTGGTGTGAGGTGGTATCTCATTGAGGTTTTGATTTGGATTTCCCTGATGCTGAGCAATATTGAGCACTTTTTCATGTGTCTGTTGGCCATTTGGATGTCTTCTTTGCAAAAATGTCTGTTCATGTCTTCTGCCCATTTCTTGATTGGATTCTTTGTTCTTGGGGTGTTCAGTTTGATGAGTTCTTTATAGATTTTGGATACTAGCCCTTTATCTGATATGTCATTTGCAAATATCTTCTCCCATTCTGTCGGTTGTCTTTTGGTTTTGTTGACTGTTTCCTTTGCTTTGCAAAAGCTTTTTATCTTGATGAAGTCCCAATAGTTCATTTTTGCCCTTGCTTCCCTTGCCTTTGGCGATGTTTCTAGGAAGAAGTTGCTTCGGCTGAGGTCAAAGAGGTCGCTGCCTGTGTTCTCCTTTAGGATTTTGATGGACTCCTGTCTCACATTGAGGTCTTTCAACCATTTGGAGTCTATTTTTGTGTGTGGTATAAGGAAATGGTCCATTTTCATTCTTCTGCATGTGGCTGTCCAATTTTCCCAACACCATTTGTTGAAGAGACTGTCTTTTTTCCACTGGACATTCTTTCCTGCTTTGTCGAAGATGAGTTGACCATAGAGTTGAGGGTCCATTTCTGGGCTCTCTATTCTGTTCCACTGATCTATGTGTCTGTTTTTGTGCCAGTACCATGCCATCTTGATGATGACAGCTTTGTAATAGAGCTGGAAGTCCGGAATTGTGATGCCGCCGGCTTTGCTTTTCTTTTTCAATATTCCTCTGGCTATGCGGGGTCTTTTCTGGTTCCATACAAATTTTAGGATTATTTGTTCCATTTCTTTGAAAACAGTGGATGGTATTTTGATGGGGATTGCATTGAATGTGTAGATTGCTCTAGGTAGCATGGACATCTTCACAATATTTGTTCTTCCAATCCATGAGCATGGAACGTTTTTCCATTTCTTTGTGTCTTCCTCAATTTCATGAGTATTTTATAGTTTTCTGAGTATAGATCCTTTGTCTCTTTGGTTAGATTTATTCCTAGGTATCTTATGGTTTTGGGTGCAATTGTAAATGGGATCGACTCCTTAATTTCTCTTTCTTCTGTCTTGTTGTTGGTGTATAGGAAAGCCACTGACTTCTGTGCATTGATTTTATATCCTGCCACTTTACTGAATTCCTGTATGAGTTCTAGCAGTTTTGGGGTGGAGTCTTTTGGGTTTTCCACATAAAGTATCATATCATCTGCAAAGAGTGAGAGTTTGACTTCTTCTTTGCCAATTTGGATGCCTTTGATTTCTTTTTGTTGTCTGATTGCTGTGGCTAGGACTTCCAATACTATGTTGAATAGCAGTGGTGATAGTGGACATCCCTGCCGCGTTCCTGACCTTAGGGGGAAAGCTGTCAGTTTTTCCCAATTGAGAATGATATTTGCTGTAGGTTTTTCATAGATGGCTTTTATGATATTGAGGTATGTACCCTCTATCCCTATACTCTGAGGGGTTTTGATCAAGAAAGGATGCTGTACTTTGTCAAAAGCTTTTTCTGCATCTATTGAGAGGATCATATGATTCTTGTTCTTTCTTTTGTTAATGTATTGTATCACATTGATTGATTTGCGGATGTTGAACCAACCTTGCAGCCCAGGGATAAATCCCACTTGGTCATGGTGAATAATCCTTTTAATATACTGTTGGATCCTATTGGCTAGTATTTTGGTGAGAATTTTTGCATCCATGTTCATCAGGGATATTGGTCTGTAATTCTCCTTTTTGATGGGGTCTTTGTCTGGTTTTGGGATCAAGGTAATGCTGGCCTCATAAAATGAGTTTGGAAGTTTTCCTTCCGTTTCTATTTTTTGGAACAGTTTCAGAAGAATAGGTATTAATTCTTCTTGAAAGGTTTGGTAGAATTCCCCTGGGAAGCCATCTGGCCCTGGGCTTTTGTTTTTTGGGAGATTTTTGATGACTGCTTCAATTTCCTTAGTGGCTCTAGGTCTGTTCAGGTTTTCTATTTCATCCTGGTTCAGTTTTGGTAGTTGATACATCTCTATGAATGCATCCATCTCTTCCAGGTTATCTAATTTGCTGGCATAGAGTTGCTCATAATATGTTCTTATAATTGTTTGTATTTCTTTGGTGTTGGTTGTGATCTCTCCTCTTTCATTCATGATTTTGTTGATTTGGGTCATTTCTCTTCTCTTTTTGATAAGTCTGGCCAGGGGTTTATCAATCTTGTTAATTCTTTCAAAGAACCAGCTCCTAGTTTCGTTGATCTGTTCTACTGTTCTTTTAGTTTCTATTTCATTGATTTCTGCTCTGATCTTTATGATTTCTCTTCTCCTGCTGGGTTTAGGCTTTATTTGCTGTTCTTTCTCCAGCTCCTTTAGGTGGAGGGTTAGGTTGTGTACTTGAGACCTTTCTTGTTTCTTGAGAAAGGCTTGTATTGCTATATACTTTCCTCTTAGGACTGCCTTTGCTGCATCCCAAAGATTTTGAATAGTTGTGTTTTCATTTTCATTGGTTTCCATGTATTTTTTTAATTCTTCTTTAATTTCCTGGTTGACCCATTCATTCTTCAGTAGGATGCTCTTTAGCCTCCATGTATTTGAGTTCTTTCCGACTTTCCTCTTGTGATTGAGTTCTAGTTTCAAAGCATTGTGATCTGAAAATAGGCAGGGAATGATCCCAATCTTTTGGTACCGGTTGAGACCTGATTTATGACCTAGGATGTGATCTATTCTGGAGAATGTTCCATGGGCACTAGAGAAGAATGTGTATTCCGTTGCTTTGGGGTGGAATGTTCTGAATATGTCTGTGAAGTCCATTTGGTCCAGTGTGTCATTTAAAGTCTTTATTTCCTTGTTGATCTTTTGCTTAGACGATCTGTCCATTTCAGTGAGGGGGATGTTAAAGTCCCCCACTATTATTGTATTGTTGTCGATATGTTTCTTTGCTTTTGTTATTAATTGCCTTATATAATTGGCTGCTCCCATGTTAGGGGCATAGATATTTACAATTGTTAGATCTTCTTGTTGGATAGATCCTTTAAGTATGATATAGTGTCCTTCCTCATCTCTTATTACAGTCTTTGGTTTAAAATCTACTTTGTCTGATATAAGGATTGCCACCCCAGCTTTCTTTTGGTGTCCATTAGCATGGTAAATGGTTTTCCACCCCCTCACTTTCAATCTGGGGGTGTCTTTGGTTCTAAAATGAGTCTCTTGCCGACAGCATATCGATGGATCTTGTTTTTTAATCCAGTCTGTTAGCCTGTGTCTTTTGATTGGGGCGTTTAGCCCATTTACATTCAGGGTAACTATTGAATGATAGGAATTTAGTGCCATTGTATTGCCTGTAAGGTGACTGTTACCATATATTGTCTGTGTTCCTTTCTGGTCTATGTTGCTTTTAGGGTCTCTCTTTGCTTAGAGGACCCCTTTCAAGATTTCCTGTAGGGCTAGTTTTGTGTTTGCAAATTCCTTTAGTTTTTGTTTGTCCTGGAAGCTTTTTATCTCTCCTTCAATTTTCAATGACAGCCTAGCTGGATAGAGTATTCTTGGCTGCATATTTTTCTCATTTAGTGCTCTGAATATATCCTGCCAGTCCCTTCTGGCCTGCCAGGTCTCTGTGGATAGGTGTGTTGCCAATCTAATGTTTCTACCCTTGTAGGTTACATATCTCTTCTCCCGAGCTGCTTTCAGGATTTTCTCTTTGTCTATGAGACTCGTAAGTTTTACTATTAGATGTCGGGGAGTTGACCTATTTTTATTGATTTTGAGAGGGGTTCTCTGTGCTTCCTGGATTTTCATGCCTGTTTCTTTCCCCAAATTAGGGAAGTTCTCTGCTATAATTTGCTCCAATATACCTTCTGGCCCTCTCTCTCTTTCTTCTTCTTCTGGGATCCCAATTATTCTAATGTTGTTTCATCTTATGGTATCACCTATCTCTTGAATTCTGCCCTCGTGATCCAGTAGTGGTTTATCTCTCTTTTTCTCAGCTTCTTTATTTTCATCATTTGGTCTTCTATATCACTGATTCTCTCTTCTGCCTCATTTATTCTAGCAGTTAGCGCCCCCATTTTTGATTGCACCTCATTAATAGCCTTTTTGATTTCTACTTGGTTGGATTTTAGCTCTTTTACATCTCCAGAAAGGGTTTCTCTAATAAATTCCATATTTTTTTCAAGCCCAGCTAGTATCTTTAAAGTGATGATTCTGAACTCTAGATCTGACATCGTACTAATGTCCGTATTGAGTAGGTCCCTGGCAGTCGGTACTACCTCTTGTTCTTTTTGTTGAGGTGATTTTTTCCGTCTCGTCATTTTGTGCAGAGGAGAATAGATTAATGAGAGAACAAAATGCTAGCAGAGTAACCACGTCCCCAGAAAATATACTCTAAACAAATCAGAAAAGACCTGAAGCAGTGGGATAAGAAAGGGAAAGAGAGAAAAAAGAAAAAGAAAACAAAAAGATAAAGATAAAAACAAAAACCAACAAAACAAAACAACAACAACAAAAGGAAAACCAGAATGTGATCAAATATGATCAGGCTGGTATATAGATCAATGCCACACACTAGATTTGGGGTGTATTTTGGTCTTTTAGAAGAAAGTGCCTCCCAAAATTTTAAAGAAAGAAAAACTTATATATGTACAAAAATAAGGGTTGATATGATGAAGGGATGGAATATGACTGTAAAAATGGAAATTATAAAAAATGTTATAAAAGGAATTGATAAGAAGTTGTTTGAAAAAAGAAAGAAGAGGATTTAAAAAAAGAAAAAAGAAAAAGAGAAAAAAAAGGGAGAGGATGTGATCAGGCAGGGGAATAGAAAGCACCATATACTAGAGATTTAGGGTATATTTTAATCTGTTAGAAGAAACTATCTCAAAATTTTAAAGATAGAACAACTTATATATATAAGCCAAAAATATGGGTAACTACTATGAAGGTATAGAATATGACTCTAAAAATGAAAAATGAAAATTTTTTTTTTTTTTTAAAAAGGGATTGATAAGATGTTGGTTGAAAAAGGGAAAAAGAAAAATTCAAAAAGAAATAATAAGACAAAAAGACAGTTAAAAAAAAATTAACTTTAAAAGACTAAAGAATCATGGTAAAAAAGCCGTGAATTCTATGTGCAGTAGTCCCCTAGCACTGGAGTTCTGCCGTTCTCATTGATCGGTAAACTTGGTCTTGACTGGCTGTTCTCGCTGATCTTCTGGGGAGGGGCCTGTTGCCGTGGTTTCCAAATGTCTCTGCCGGAGGCGGAATCGCCCCACCCTTGCCCCCTCCCTGCTAAGTAATCTGCTCGGCTTTGCTCTCCGGGGCTTTTGTTCCCTGCGAGCTTTCCGTACAGCTTTGGAGGCGGAGAGTGAAAATGGCAGCCTCCCAATCTCCGCCAGGGAGGAGCCGAGAACTCGGCCCCGCTCCTCAGTGAGCCCCCAGAGAAAAGCCGTCAGTCACTCCCATCTCCCCGCTCTCCGGCCGCACTCCGTGCTCACCGGGCCTGCGACCACGCGCCTCTATCTCTGGCACCCGACCCCGGGTGGAGTCTCCAAACCCAGCAGATCCCTGCAGTGCACTCCCGCGCGGCTCCTCCTGGGGAAGAAGGTGAGTCTCCCCGGATCTGCCGCTTGTGGGGTCCCTGCTGGAGGAGCAGGGGCCCGACTGTGCCGCGGATCACGGTTTATGACAACCCCGAGCTGAGAGCCCGCGCCTGGGCTCCGCCTCTGCAGCCGGCTTCCCTGCTCCATTGCCTGGGAGCTCTGCCACACTCAGGCACCCCCGGTCTTTCTGTGACCCCGAGGGTCCTGAGACCACACTGTCCCAGAGTGTTCCACCCCCCGCTTAGCCACCAGAGTGACGTCCCTCAGCGGAGCAGACTTTTAAAAGTTCCGATTTTGTGCTCCGCGGCTCTATCACTTGCCAGAAGCGGCCGACGGAGGCCCCTCCCCCGCCGTCTATCCTCCCGAATATCGCCTCGGATTCACTTCTCCGCACGTCCTACCTTCCAGAAAGTGGTCGCTTTTCTGATGAGAGAGTTGTTGCTCTTCTTTTCTTCGATCTCCTTTTGAGTTTGTAGGTGTTCAGAATGGTTTGATCCCTATCCAGCTGAATTCCTGAGACGAGTCGAAATCCAGGTCTCCTACTCCTCTGCCATCTTGCTCCGCCCCTTTATCATAGTCTTTTGTGTATCTACTACAGGTTTTTTCCTTTGTAGTTACCATGAGGCTGACATAAAATATATATCCTATTTTAAGCTAATAACTAACATTCATTTTGTGACAAATTAAAACCTAACCTCATCCTCAAGTTAATGTTCTTGGAAACATGAAAACCTACCCTATTACTGCTACAAATTCTGAAACACTGTCCCAAGTCCTCAAGAGCTAGGATGAATAAGTTCTAGAGATCTGCTATACAACATCGTACCTATAATCAACAGTATTGTACACTTAAAATTTTAAGGTACATCCATGTTAAATGTTCTTACCACAATAAAAAATAAAGAGCAAGAGGTCTTTTTTCTTTTTTTAAATTTGATCTAAACTTCTTTTTTTTTTAATTTTATTTTACTATGTTATGTTAGTCACCATATAATACATCATCAGTTTTTGATGCAATGATCCGTGCTTCATTGTTTTCATACAACACCCAATGCTCCATGCAGTACATGCCCTTCTTAATTCTCATCACTGAGCTAACCCATCCCCCCACCCCACTCCCATCTAAAACCCTCAGTTTGTTTCTCAGAGTCCATAGTCTCTCATGGTTCATCTCTCCTTCTGATTCCCCCCACCCCTTTCATTTTACCCTTCCTTCTCCTAATGTCCTCCATGCTATTCCTTATGTTCCACAATTAAGTGAAACCATATGATAATTGACTTTCTCTGCTTCACTTATTTCACTTAGCATAATTTCCTCCAGTCCCATCCATATTGATGTAAAAGTTGGGTATTCATCCTTCCTGGGGGCTGAGTAATATTCCATTGTGTATATGGACCACATCTTCTTTATCCACTCATCTGTTGAAGGGCATCTCGGCTCTTTCCACAGTTTGGCTATTGCAGACATTGCTGCTATGAACATTGGGGTGCATATGACCCTTCTTTTCACTACATCTGTGTCTTTGGGGTAAATATCCAGGAGTGCAATTTTTTGAGGCATCTCCACACTGTTTTCCAAAGTGGCTGTACCAGCTTGCATTCCCACCAACAGTGTAAGAGGGTTCCCCTTTCTCCATAACCTCTCCAACATTTGTTGTTTCTTGCTTTGTCAATTTTTGCCATTCTAACTGGTGTAAGGTGGTATCTCATTGAGGTTTTGATTTGAATTTCCTTGATGGTTAATGATGATGAACATTTTTTCATGTGTCTGTTAGCCATTTTATGTCTTCTTTGGAGAAGTGTTCATGTCTTCTGCCCATTTTTGGACTTGATTATTTGTTTTTTGGGTGTTGAGTTTGAGAAGTTCTTTATAGATCTTGGATACCAGCCCTTTATTTGCAAATATCTTCTCCCATTCTGTGGGTTGCCTCTTTGTTTTATTGACTGTTTCCTTTGCTGTGCAGGAGTTTTCTATCTCAATGAAGTCCCAAAAGTTCATTTTTGCTTTTGTTTCACTAGCCTTTGGAGATGTATCTTGAAAGAAGTTGCTGTGGCCAATGTCAAAGAGGTTACTGCCTATGTTCTCCTCTAGGATTTTGATGGATTCCTGTCTCACATTGAGGTCTCTCATCCATTTTGAGTTTATCTTTGTGTATGGTATTAAAGAGTGTTCGAGTTTCATTCTTCTGTATATAGCTGTCTAATTTTCCCAGCACAATTTATTGAAGAGACTGTCTTTTTTCCATTGCATGTTTTTTCCTGCTTTGTCAAAGATTATTTGACCATGGAGTTGAGGGTCCATATCTGGGTTCTCTATTCTGTTCCATTGGTCTATATGTCTGTTTTTGTGCCAGTACCATGCTGTCTTGGTGATCACTGCTTTGTAATATAGCTTGAAATTGGGCAGCGTGATGCCCCCAGCTTTGTTTTTCTTTTTCAACATTTCCTTGGTGATTCAGGGTCTTTTCTGATTCCATACAAATTTTAAGATTGTTTGTTCCAGCACTTTGAAAAATGTCATTGGAATTTTGATCAGGATGGCATTGAAGGTATAGATCGCTCTGGGTAGCATAGACATTTTAAAAATGTTTATTCTTCCAGTCCATAAGCATGGAATGGTTTTCCATCTTTTTGTGTCTTCTTCAATTTCCTTCATGAGTGTTCTGTAGTTCCTAGAGTATAGATCCTTTACCTCTTGGTTAGGTTTATTCTGATATATCTTATGGTTTTTGGTGCTATTGTAAATGGAATCATTTCTCTAATTTCTTTCTACAGTTGCATTGTTAGTGTATAAGACAGCAACTGATTTCTGTGCATTGATTTTGTATCCTGCCACATTACTGATTTGTTATATGAGATCTAGTAATTTAGGGGTAGAGTCTTTTGGGTTTTCCACATAGAGTATCATGTCATCTGCAAAAAGAGAGAGTTTGACTTCATCTTTGCCAATTTGAATACTTTTTATTTATTTTTTGTTGTCTGATTGCTGTTGCCAGGACTTCTAGTACTATGTTGAACAACAGTGGCAAGAGTGGGCATCTTTGACGTGTTCCTGATCTTAAGGGAAAGGCTCTCAGCTTTTCCCCATTGAGGATGATATTTGCTGTGGGTTTATCATAGATGGATTTTATGAACTTGAGGAATGTTCCCTCTATCCCTATACTCTGAAGAGTTTTAATCAGGAAAGGATGCTGTATTTTGTCAAATGCTTTTTCTGCATCAATTGAGAGGACCATATGGTTCTTCTCTCTTCTCTTATTAATGTGTTCTATCACACTGATTGATTTGTGAATGTTGAACCACCCTTGCATCCCGGGGATAAATCCCACTTGGTCGTGGTAGATGATCCTTTTAATGTATTGTTGGATCCTATTAGCTAGGATTTTGTTGAGGATTTTGGAATCCATATTCATCAGGGATATCAGTCTGAAATTCTCTTTTTTGATGGGGTTTGGGGATTAAGATAATGCTGGCCTCATAGAATGAGTCTGGAAGCTTTCCTTCTGTTTCTATTTTTTGAAACAGCTTCAGTAGAATAGGTATTATTTCTTCTTTGAATGTTTGGTAGAATTCCCCAGGGAATCCATCAGGCCCTGGACTCTTGTTTTTTGGGAGGTTTTTGATCACTGCTTCAATCTCGTTACTGGTTATTGGCCAATTCAGGTTGTCAATTTCTTCCTGTTTCAGTCTTGGGAGTTTATGGGTTTCCAGTTAGGCATCCATTTCATTCAGGTCACTCAGTTTATTGGCGTATGGTTGTTGATAATAATTTCTAATAATTGTTTCTATTTCCTTGGTGTTAGTCATGATCTCTCCCCTTTCATTCATCAATTTATTAATTTGGGTCCTTTCTCTTTTCTTTTGGATAAGTCTGGCCAGTGGTTTATCAATGTTATTAATTCTTTCAGAACCAGCTTCTAGTTTCGTTGATCTGATCCACTGTGTTTCTGGTTTCTAATTCATTGATCTCTGCTCTAATCTTAATTATTTCTCTTCTAATGTGTGGCTTAGGCATCGTTTGTTGCTTTTTCTCTAGTTCTTTAAGGTGTAGAGTCTTCTGGGGAGGGGCCGGCCTCACTGTTACTCAGGCAACCCTGTTTGGACAGAGTTGCCCTGCCCCCTGTGGTGGTGGATGGGCTCAGTGAAAACCGGTTTTTTGGAGCTTTTGTTCTCTGCCGGCTTTCCCTGGCGGCTTTCTGCGTCTCTTCCAAGGGTCAGAGCAGAAGAGATCATCTCCAACCCTTTTCCTCAGAGCAGAGAAATCACAGTCTGTTCTTCAGTGAGCTCTCCAGGCCACACTATCTCCATTTCTATCTGTGCTGCTATAAACTGCAGCATCCTGGGTTGTGCGCCCCTCCGCAGCACTCCCAGTCCTGCCTCCAGGTCGGGGCACGTTTCTGCCCTTTGTGCTTCTAAAACCGCCAGCCGCCCCCAGTTCATGCACGTGGCCCTGGTCCAGGTTTCCCTCTGGCTGCCCTAAAGTCCTTTCCCTGTGGCTACCAGTCTGCGAGTCTGTGCCCCGTCCCTAGCATGGGAGGTTATCACTCACCGGCGTGTAGGATCCCCATGACCTGGCTCCCTCCCGCTGCCGTTTATCCTCCAATATCTGCCTGTGTAATCATGGCTCCCCGCTTCGTACCTCGAAACCAACCACCTGCGATATTCTGTTTGTAGAGATCCAGATCTATCTTCTTACATCTCAGGCTGATTTTGTGGGTTTTCAGAGTGGTCTGGTAGATATCCAGCTCAATTCTGGGGACCAGTTGGAATAGGGTCCCTTACTCCTCTGCCATCTTTTCCTGATCCAAGAGCTCTTTTTAAAGCAAGAGCTCACCCCTCTCCTTTTTTCTTATTTTTTTTTGTAGAATATTTGTCTTTATTTGTATGTTCTTCAGCCCTTCATTTACTTTCTCTTTATTTTTATTTTTTTCATCATGATAAGTGTGCTCTTTAATTCCTATCCCCTATTTAACCCATCCCCACCCACCTCCCCTCTGATCACCACCGGTTGTTCTCTGTGGTTAAGAGTCTCTTTCTTGGTTTCTCTCTCTTTCTTTTTTCTTTTGTTCATTTTTTTGTTTGTTTCTTAGATTCTACATATAAGTGAGATTATATGGTATTTGTCTTTGACTTATTTCACTTAACATTATGCTCTCTAGCTCTATTCATGTTGTTGCGTGTCCCTTACTTTTCAAAAATGAAATATAGTATAGATGACCCAAACTATTGACAAGAATCCTAAATCTGAAAAGTTAATAAAGTCTCAGTTTTTAGGTAGAGGCAATCTGCTGTCATATATATGTACAGTCTTCCTTGCTGTATGACAGGTTAATTGTCTATGAATCATATTATTAAGGAGTTTTGTTTAGTGCGTTTAGTAAATCCAGTATTGGTTTTCATTTCTCAGCCTGGGGCCTTTTTTTTTTTTTTTTTAATTTCATTTGGAAACCTGTCTTCAGAGCCTAGTACTGTATAATGAGTAACATCAGTAGAGGCAGAATTATCACACAAATTCACTGTCATAATGCTAATGTTTCCTGAACCTCTTAGGGGCTGTTCAGTTTAGCACTGGTCAAGAAACCTTTGTCAATATTTAACCTGTATTGACTGTTGGCTCAATTATAATGCAGAATGCTGACTACATCCATCTTCCCATGCAGCATGGCTCTTTTTGGTGACAAAATTCTATTGATATATTTGCCCTGACCATGCAAAATTTCAAAACAGCTGAGATCTTTATTTTCACATAATGTATTAGTCCTTTTACACTAGGCACAAAAGTGTTGTTATTTTTTTCACTCTGTTATATGTGGTCTTGTAAATCAGATATTAACAGGTCCCTTCACAAAGCCATTTTACCATGTTTACATATACTCTGTAGAGCATCATTTTGTAAATGAAAGGAAACATCGTTTTGTTGTTTAACATCCATATGAAATGGGATCTTGCAGAATGCAATATTTCGTGGAAACTTTTTAACTACAATATGCTGAACAATCTTGGTTTGTAAAGTTCTACCTGCTTTCTCTATTGAAAAATCACATAAATGCACCTGGAAAACTCCTCATGTTATTATAAATATAATAACTAGATGATACTCAAGTTTTAAAATAGCCGAAAAGAGAGTGACTCCCTTCCTTTGCTCAGAAATTATCAAAAGCTCACACTATGTTGAAGTAAAATTTTGGAGAATATATGAAAGAGAGGAACTAATGCCCTAAAGGTCAAGTGAAGATGTTGGAACATGCCTGAACTTGCAGATTCTAAGCAAAACCACCAGTGTTTGATTCTACAACAGTGATAGTGTATCCTTTGGGGGGAATTTTAAATATCTTGTTTGGAAATGCAGAGAAGTGTTATGTCATCTGATGGTAAAAGATTTGGGCATGCACTATGACACCAGAGTAGTGATAGAGGTTCACCTGAATGAGACATCAAACAGTGGGGTGGGGATTGAATTTAGACAGCTAGCATCTCTGATGCTGTTAATCTCTCTTGGTTGTAGAAAGATAAAAGCTAAAATAATTCCCCCACACACATACAGACAAGACACAAAATAGTACAAGCACACTGATACATACAAACCCACACAAAAGCATATTTTCACAGTTTTTCTGGATTAAGGAGAAATGAACAATTAAAACAAAAACCATGAAGGAATAAAAAATTCAAGGAAAAAAATGTGCATAGTGTTAGGAAAAATCATAGCTATGGAACATATACAAAGGTGATCCAAAATATTTGTAATTTATATCCCCCAAGATGAGAACTTACTAAAAGTATCAAATAGAAATATAAAAAGAATTCTATCTAATGAGAAAAATAAAAAATATTACTTCAATTTATATTATTAAAGGAGCCACCATGTTTCCTAAAAAATCAATAGAGGAACATTAAAAATCAGAGCCTGGCAAGGATACCAGATTTCTAAGAGAACTCCTTGAGCACTCAAGCAAATATCATTAATATATACAGGGAAGAAGAAAAGAAAACTTGCCTCAGTGCTATAAATAAAATGTCATTTAAGTACACAAAAAGGAAAATGTCCTCTGATCTTTTAATTGGCATTTCTTTGGTTACTAATGAGGTAGAAGAACTTTTTATGTTTATTGACCATTCTGTTTTCTTATTCTGTGAATTTCTTAATGCATTTCTTGATCTGTTTTCCTTTGGTTTGTCTTTCTTTTCTTTGTTTCATATACACACACTTATATATGATTATGTTTTATTAATATTTCTTCTTAACCTATGGATTGGCTTTTCATTCTTTTTTTTTTTTTTTAAGATTTTATTTATTTGACAGAGAGAGAGAGACAGCTAGAGAGGGAACACAAGCAGGGGGAGTGGGAAAGGGAGAAGCAGGCTTCTCCCCCGAGCAGGGAGCCCAATGACGGGGCTCAATCCCAGAACCCTGGGATCATGACCTGAGCTGAAGGCAGATGCTTAACGACTGAGCCACCCAGGCGCCCTGGCTTTTCATTCTTAACATTATTTTTCATTGACATAAATTATTTTAATTTAGTTTGTTCAGTCTTTTCTTTTATACTTTGTGCCTTGTGTGCCTTTAAAGAAGCTTTTTCTACCCTGAAATCAGTCTTCTGATTTTTCTGATCAGTCTTCTGATAGGTCTTCTATATTTTAATCTAATTTAAAAATTATTTTGAAATAATTCTTGATACATAGGAAGTTCCAAAGATAATTTCTCCATACAGGGAAACAGTTTTTCTGTACCTTTCATCCAGTTTCCCCCACTGGTCACATCCTATATAACTATAGTACAATAGCAATACCAGATTAACATTGACACACTGTGTGTGAAAATACTGTCATTTTATCTCACGTGTAGTTCATGTAACCACCCTAATCAAGATACGAAAATATTCCTTCACCACAAAGATTCCCCTTATACTACACCTATTCATAGTCACACCTACTCTCTTCTCCTCACCATTCTTAACTCCAGGCAACCACTAATTTGTTCTCCATCTGTATAATTTTGTCATATTGGGAATGCTATGTAAGTGGAATCCTATAGTATACATACAGCTCTTTATTATTTTTTCATTCAGCATAAATCCAAGTTGCTGCATTTATCAATTTTTTTTCCTGAGTATTCCATGCTGTGGATGTAGCAATTTGTTTAACTGTCACCAACTGTAGAGTATTTTGATTGTTTCCAGTTTTTGACAATTACAAATAAAGCTGCTTTAACAATCATGTAGAGGCTCTTGTGTGGAAGAGGGATAAATGCTAAGGATTATGATTTCTGGGTCCTATGATAAATGCATGTTTAGTATTACAAAAAGAAAGTTTTTGGGATGCCTAGGTGGCTCAGTCAGTTAAACGTCTGCCTTCCACTCAGGTCATGATCCCAGTGTCCTGGGATGGAGTCCCGCCTTGGGCTCCTTGCTTGGTGGGGAGCCTGCTTCTTCCTCTGCCTGCCACTTCCCCTGCTTGTGCCCTCTTTCTGTCTCTCTCCAACAAATAAATAAATAAAATCTTAAAAAAAAAAAAAGTTTCCAGAGTGACTGCACCATTTTAAATTCCCACCAACAATGTATTGGAGATTCAATTTCACCACATCCTGGTTAGAATTTGTTTTTTATACAATTTGTTTGTTTGTTTGTTTTAGCTGTTCTCATATGTGTGTAGTGATATGATACCATAGTCTTAACTTGCATTTTCCTGATAGCTAGTGATTTCAACATCTTTTCATGTTCTTATTTGTCATCTTTGTATCACTTTGGTAAAGCAAAGTATGGCTATATCTCTTGCCCATTATATCTAAGATATGATGTATATAAATAATATATACCTTTTATATATTTTATACTATCTATACATATAGATATATAATTGAACTTTGAGAGTGCTTTATATCCTCTAGATGTAAGTCTTTTGTCAGATATGTGGTTTCCAAATATTCCATCTTGGTCTGTAGCTTGTCTTTTCATTTTCACTCTTTTGATTTATTTATTTATTTTTTTATGGTGCATGATTTGGTATAATATCTAAGCCTTTTTCATTGAGGCAAAGTTTCCAAAGATTTCTCCTGTGTTTTAGTGTTTTATGTTTATATTTAACTTAATCCATTTTGAGTTAATCTGTATAGAAGGTACAAGATTTACATTTAGGTTCTTTTTTGTTGTTGTTGTATGCATACGGATATCCAGCCATTTCTGCACCACTTGTTGAAAAGATTGTCCTTCCTCAAATGAATTGCTTTTATATTCTATCAAAAATCACTTGATTATACATGTATAGGGCTGCTTCTGTGCTCTCTGTTCAGTTTTATTGAGTTATGCTTCAATTCCTTTGTCTAATGTACATGATCTTGATTACTGTATCTATATAGAAAGTCTTAATATTTGGTATAGTGAATCATTAAACTTTATTCTTTTTTCCCAAAAGATTGGCCTTTTTTAAAGATTTATTTATTTTAGAGAGAGAGTGCTACTGGGGTGTGGGGGGGAGGGTCAGAGGGAGAGAGAGAATCTCAAGCAGACTCCCCATTGAGCATGGAGCCCAATAAGGGGCTGATTTAAAGATTAGAGATCATGACCTGAGCCAAAATCAAGAGTCAGATGCTTAACCAACAGGGCCACATAGATGCCCTTCAAAAGATTGTTTTTTAGCTATTTGAGGGCCTAGGCCTTTCCATGCACATTTCAGATTAAGTATTTTGATAAAAACCTTGTGGGTATTTTGATAGGAATTTCATTAAATCTTTACATCAATTTGGGAAGAATTTACATCTTTATAATGTTGATTTTTCCAGTCCATGAATATTTTGCTTATGTAATTTTCCACAAAATTTTCTATATAATTTCCTGTACCATATCCTTAATAGTCCATCCTTTCTTTAGTGATATGCAGCAAAATCTGTAAACAAAATTTCTTTCATTTATTAGAAGGATCCTTGCTTAATTTGTTTACACCTGATTAAGTACCACCTTGTTTTTATTTAGTTTTTATTCAGTACCACCTTGTTTTTAATCCCATAGCTTTTTATTAAAAGCTTATGTTAAGCTTTTAATAAAAAGCTATGGTATCTAGAAGGGTAAATCCCTGATCTTAGTTTTCTGGAAAATAACCTTTATTATTCATTTGATTTTCCTATGAATTTCATAGTGAACTCCTTGATTTCTATGAAATAAAAGATGAAAATTGCATTAAATATATAGGTTAATTTGGATTTAAAAATTAGCTTATCTATGACAAAGAGGTTTCCTAACCTTAAGTATGGTGTATTTCTTTGATTATGGAGTCTTAACATCTTTCAATAAAGTTTTACTGTTTTTATTAAGGTCTTTCACATACTTTGTTAGATTTATGCCTAGATACTTTATATCTCACTTTCTATTGTAAATGCCATTATTTTAAATTACACTTCCTCCTTGATATTGGTATAAAAAGTTTACTTGGTTTTCAGGTATTGATCTTATATCCAGTAATACTTAGGAATTCTCTTTAATTCTATTACACAAATGATGAAGAGATGAGAGTAAAGAAGGATGGAAGATTGTCAAAATGTGTAGAGTTGATCAAGGAGTAAAGTCATAGATTCCTCTCTTTTTATTTTCTTGCTGTAATCACACACAGCATAGTCTGATTATGGTTCTCCTTTTTTGGGGGGCACTGGAACACCAAAAATAAATTCAGCTACTCCTCACAAATCTGTGGATCATATTGAATGTCTTTTTGTGCATTCCTTTTACCTGTATCTTCACTCCATTTCTTTCTTTTTTTTTTTTTTAAGATTTTATTTATTTATTTGAGAGAGAGAATGAGAGACAGAGAGCATGAGAGGGAGGAGGGTCAGAGGGAGAAGCAGACTCCCTGCCGAGCAGGGAGCCCGATGTGGGACTCGATCCCGGGACTCCAGGATCATGACCTGAGCCGAAGGCAGTCGCTTAACCAACTGAGCCACCCAGGCGCCCCCTCTTCACTCCATTTCTACCATTTCACTTAAATGGTGAAATTTTACTTAACCCGAACTTTATATACAATTATTAACAATTGTTGAGTTCTTTTCATATGTTCTAGGAAGCTAATCAAGTTGCCAAGGATCACACAATAAATAGATGGCAAAGCCAGTAATAGAATCCAGAAGTTTTGGCTTCAGAACTTGTGTTGAACTATTTGACTACTGCTAACTACAAAGGCATGTTGTTTTCAATATGACAAGGCAATGTGTTTGTGGTTCATACAGCAATCAGTGGGGAGATACAATATATGTTTCCTAGTAAAGGTGTGGCAGATTTAGTTTCCTTATAGATGACTTTACCACCAGCATGGAAACCTGACCAGAGTGAAGAATTTAGAAAATATCACAATAATTCAAGCTATTTGTGTGATTCTGAACACAGACAGCCTCCATTAAGATGAAACAGTAAAGTTACATTTATGTGATAGTTTTATGGCAGAACCAATGATACTTAGAAATTAATTACAGTAAGGAACTAGACATATGTGGGAATGAATGTGACTCTAAGTTTTCTGACATGAATGACCAGGTATATGGTGAAATAGAAAAGAGAAAAAGGTAGAATTTTATAATCAGTGGTCAATTATGAATAGGTTAAACTAGAATCTGTGCAGAACTTCAAGATAGAAATATCTAGTGTACAGGTAGACATATGGGAAAGAGCTGGGAATTTGGGGATATTGAAATAGGTATTTCATCATCATAAAGGAAGCAGTTGAAACCATGGTCTCTGATACAATTCTTTTGTAAAAATGTATAGGTAGAGAAAACAAGAACAGGAAGAGGCCAAAACAAACCCCAGCAGCCTTGACAATTAAGGAAAAGTTTGAATGAGGTACACATGCAGGAGACCAACAAGGAACAGTCTGATATAAAACAGTAGTTCAGAAAGGGTTCTATGAGGAAGTAGGGAACAATCATTCAGGTCAGTCTATATGAGGAGGTCAAGTAGGATATGACTGCCATTATGGCACTGGATTTCATTAAAGTAGGGCATTGGGTGATTCAAATGAATCAAGGAATTAATGGAATTTGGAATACGGCTGTCATTTTAAAAATTGAGTTTTAAAGAAAAAGAGAGAGTTGAATGGTAGCTTGGAGATTAATTTTGTAAAAGTCCCATTATCTTTGTTATACTTTTCAGACATCAGAACTGTTTTGTTTTGTGTTTTATATCTATCTGAATGAGAAATCTAAATATTTTGGGGAAGGGGGAAATTGGGTAGATTTGATTCTTAACATTTAGTTTAAAAGGTGCTTAATATTAACCTAAAAGATTGACTATTCATTCATCAAAAAGGATAATGAAGTTAGGCAGATTTTTGAGTATCAATCAGAATGGAATAATGTTAGATTTTGTGTTTCTATATGACATTTCAGAGATTATAAAGTGATTGCTATAAAGTATTTCAACTTTGTCTCTTTCCAATGCTGTGACATTATACAAGTTCCTTCTCTCTCAATTTTTCATCTCTAAATGATGACGTGAGCATAAAAGTTTTTCACTCAGCACTTACTTGGGCCAGGAATTAGGCTCTAAAGAACTTCACATGCATTATCTCATTTAAGCTTCCTAACAAGCAAAAGGAATAATTATGACCACAGTAGATCTCAATTTGTAAATGAGGAAACAGCGACTTGCCTGAGGATAGTTACACAGCTAATTAGCAAAGCAACTGGGATTTGAAATTCTGGAGTCCACCCTTATTCACTGTGTCATGCCTTTTCTCCAACATAAAGAGTAATTTGATATTTACCTAACATAGACTCTTCTGAGGCTTAAATATAATAAAGCATGGAAAGTATTTAGATTAATGCCAGTCTGTTATTTGTTTCAAATAGAATTTGTTATTAAAGTTACAGCTTTTGTTATGTGATTTTTGTCCTGTGGATACTTAACAGTTAACTCTAATTTTTCCTACATAACTGAAATTGTAATCTAAAAATCATATGTTTAACGAAAGGCATAAGTTCTTTCTGCCTGTATAATATATGCACATATACAAATGTATTGCATCCATATATTTTGTTCTCCGTATTTTTCTACATTTTAATGATAATTCAGATTTCCATCTGTTCACTGTCATATTAAACTTAAATTGAGAGAATTTGACTAGGTACTGCTTCCTCACTATGTCTTCATTTGACCTGAAAATCTATTATCAGAAGGTGTACAAATTGAATCATTACACTGACTTTAACAGCATATTTTAGTTCAATTGCAATATCTTCATTGCCTCTGAAAGCAGTGGAATGAAAAGAAATCATGCCTTCATACTTTATGGCATGTAGGTTTCTTGTCAGGCCAGTGTGTTACCAACTTCTTTCAAAGAGCAAAGCCAAACTACCAGAAGAGATTTGTTTCTATCTGGAAGCCTTACATCAGTAGTTTGGCTAGAGTTCTGATCTCCAAAATGCTCAGAATGACCTCCAGGAGAGGTTCTTCCATTTCAGGTGGTGGGAGTGGCTATTCAGTGACACTGATAGAGAAATAATTTTCAGCAGTTGTCATCATAGATGCTGCAACAGTGGGCAGACCCTTTGCCCTTTGCAAGTAAAAAGATACGTTTATGTATCTAATATTTATTCATTTGGCTGTTATCTGATGAATTGATGAGCTAACTAGTTTTGTGAATTGTTTATATCTCAGCTTTATCTTTTATCATCTGTGTGATCTTAGATAGGATCCTTAACTCTCTAAGCCTTAGTTTTCTCTTCAACAAAATAGGGGGAATAAATTGTGTCTTCATCAGGTTGTTTGTTATAAGAATTATCTAAGTGTGTCTTAACCCTCCAACACTTGATATAGGTCATATCCTCCTTCATCTCCCCTTAAATACATCACCTTTTCCATGTTTTTCTCTATTGTTTGAGATTATCATTCTTCTTATGACTTGAAGGATTCTTTTTTTTTTTTTTTTTAGAGATTTTATTTATTTATTTGACAGAGAGAGAGGGAACACAAGCAAGGGGAGCAGCAGAGGGAGGAGCAGGCCTCCCGCAGAGCAGGGAGCCCGATGCGGGGCTCGATCCCAGGACCCTGGGATCATGACCTGAGCTGAAGGCAGACGCTTAACCACTGAGCCACCCAGGTGCCACCTGACTTGAAGGATTCTTAATCTGGGAGAGAGGTTCATTGAGATGCCGCATTCTGTCCCTTACTACTAGAGAGGTCTTTGGGCTCTTATTATTCTAGAATCCAGTTCTCTGGGTGCTTTGAAGTTTATTGAAATACTTGGTCTTGGGGTTGCTGTAGTTTCCCACAAAATATGTAAAGAGATCAATATAAAATTGGAAAACTCAATGTAGAACTGGAAAACTCTTCCTAATACTACTTAAATTGCAGATTAAATTGCAGATCAGATGAACCTGGAAACTTCCCATAATGCCGCCTAAATTGTCAAGGAGAATTTACCTAATAAAGGCTTTGAGTTCAAGACAGCTAACAATAAACAAACAAAAGAATCATCACTGTGGATAAAAATGACATAAAATTGACTATCTTAAAATTGACAGTGATTCCCCTCCTGTTAATACAGTAAAACATAAAGTCTCAATTTGGGGAATATAAAGTCCTGAGCTCATGGACTCAAGTTTCTGTGGTTCAACATGAATTGGTTTTCAGTAACTTTTTCCAGGTTAGATCAACCTTCAAGTGATTCTATAAAAAAGTACTATTACTATCACTTGTTTCCATATCTGTTTCAACTTCATTAGTGTCTCCTGTTTTGCATTTTCTAAACAGTTGTTACAGGATTTTTTTTTTTTTTTAATCTGACACGTGGATTAGCATTTTTCTCTACCCTCCGGGGCAGGACACAGAATCCATGGTATCTCTCTTGAGAGTTCAGGCTTATAAACTGGGATTGGAATTAGCTATTATTTATTTCTGTTTTAGAGTTTATAGTCTTTTTTCTTTTTTAATGCAGTTCATGGTGTTCCTACCTTGTCTTTAAGAAGTACGCAGGAGTCCCATTTTATTTGCAAAGATGAGATACCTTAGAGGGCTTAAGCTTAATAGGATTTGTATGTAAAGCTCTTCTATCTACACTTAGTTTTAAACCTCTTCTGAGGCAATAACTACCCTTCCGTTCCCACCAGCAATCTTTTCCCAAACTTTGTTTCCAAAGTTTTGAGTGTCTTAGGTTGCCTGTGGTGTTTTACTCACACTTGCAATACCAAATGTGTGGGGATTTACTCCCACACTGACCAGTCTTCCAACTGTCTGGACCCCGACTTTGTGTCCTGAAGTTCAGTTCAGTTTTGACACTAACTATTTTAGTTGCACTGACACCCTAGTTTAAGGGCTCTGTCCCAAAAGACTGCCACCCCTTCAAATGCCACTCACAATGTCACAGTATCATACAGAATATTTCAACTACCCTAAAAATTATCCCTTGTATTCCACCAATTCATTTCTCCTTTCCCCCTCTCTGAGCCCTTGGCAACCATCTTTTAACTGTCTCCATAGTTTTGCCTTTTTCAGAATGTCATGTAGATGGAATCGTACAGTATCTAGCCTTTTCAGATTGGCTTCTTTCACCTAGTAATATGCTTTTAAGATTTCTGCATGTCTTTTTGTGTATTAATAACTTTCATGTCTTTTTAGTGCTGAATAATACTCTATTGTCTGGATGTACCATAGGCTATTTTTCTATTCACCTACTGAAAGGCTTCTTGAGGGCTTCCAAGTTTTGGCAAGGAATACAGTTGCTGAATTGTGTGCTAAGAGTATGTTTAGTTTTGTAAGAAACTACCAAACTTTTCCAAAGTGGCTGTACCATTTTGAATTCCCACTAACAATAAATGAGGGTTCTGTTGCTCTAAATCCCCTCCAGCATTTGGCATTCCCAGGGCTCTAGATTTGGACCATTCCAATAGGTTATATTCATTGTTGTTTTATTTTTTAATTATTACTGCAAATGTACTTTTCAGTAAAGAAAAGTGAAGAAAAGCAACTTTTATTTTTCAAATTAGTTTATGAATCTGAACTTGGGAATACTATATTTTATAGAAAATGTTTTCTGTGTATATGTGTATACATATATACGAAGTTTGGAATGAATTGAAATTTTTACAGTAAATTTCCTTGATTTTTTAAAAATAGTCTCATTTTTTAATACAGTTGACATACAACATTGCATTAGTTTCAGGTATGCAACGTAATAATTCAACAATTCTATACATTATGGTATGCTCACCACAAGTGTAGCTACCATGTGTCACCATGCAATGCTATTACAATACTATTGACTATGTTCTCTATGCTGTACCTTTTATTCCCCTGACTTATTCATTTCATAACTGGAAGCCCATATCTCCCACTCCCCTTCACTCATTTTGCCCATCCCTGTGTCCCCCTTCTCTCTGACAACCATCAGTTTATTCTCTATATTTGTAGGTCTGATTCCATTTTTGTTTGTTTATTCATTTTGTTTTTAGATTCCACACATAAGTGAAATCATATGGTATTTATGTCTCCTGTCTGACTTATTTCATTAGCATAATATCTCAGTGTCCACCATGTTGTTCAAAATGGCAAGATCTCATCCTTTTTTATGGCTGAGTAATATCCCATTTTATACACACACACACACACACACACACACACCCCACATCTTTTTTATCCATTTATCTCTGGCTGGTCACTTGGATTGTTTCCATATCTTAACTATTGTAAATAATGCTGCAATAAACTTAGGGGTGCATATATCTTTTTGAATTAGTCTTTTCATTTTCCTTGCTTCCTAATGACATATGATGTGGAGCATCTTTTCATATGCTTATCATCTGTATATCTCCTATGCTGAGGTATCTTTTGAAGTCATTGGCTCATTTTTTTTTAATTGGGGTGTTTGTTTTCTTAGAACTGTTGAATTTTAAGAGTTCTTTGTATATTTTGGATTGCATTCCTTTATCAGATGTGTGTTTTGCAAATATTTCCTCTCAGTCCATGACTTGTCTCCTCGTTCTTTTGACATTGCTTTTTGCAGAGCAGAAGTTTTTAATTTATACAAAGTCCTGCTTATTTTTTTTCCCCCTCTTGGATTATGCTTTTGGTGTTGCATCTTAAAAGTCCTTGTCAAAGCCAAGGTCTCCTTGGTTTTTTCTTATGTTATCTTCTATGATTTTATAGTTTTGTTTTTCCATTTAGGTGTGTGAAACATTTTAAGTCATTTTTTCTGAAGTGTCTAAGGCCTGTTTCTAATTTCAGGTTTTTGCATGTGGTTATCAAATTGTGTCAGCACCATTTGTTGCAAAGACTGTTCTTTCTCCACTGAATTGCCTTTGTTCCTTTGTCAGGGATCAATTGATTATAATTGTATGAGTCTATTTTGGGGATATTTATTCTGTTCCATTTATTTGTTTATTCTTTTTCTAATCCCACAGTCTCTTAATTACTATAACTTTATAGTAAGCCTTGAATTTGAGTAATGTCAGTTCTCCAACTTTGTGCTTTTCCTTCAATATTGTGTTGGCTCTTCTGTATCTTTTGCTTCTTTATATAAAATTTAGATTCATTCGGTCAATACCTACAAAATAACTTTCTGGAATTTTAATTGGAATTATATTGAATCTACAGATAAGTTTGAGAAAAGCTGACATCTTGATAATATTGATTTTTTTCCTATCCTTGGACATGGAATATCTCTACATTTTTTTCAGATCTTTGATTTCTTTCATCAAAGTTTTGTGGTTTTCCTCATATAGATCTGATACATATATTGTTTTTCAGATTTATACATATTAATTATTTGGTGTTAATGTAAATGTGTTTTTCAACTTTAAATTCCAGTATTTCATTGATTTTATCCAAGAAATTAGAGGGCTTTTGTTTATTAACTTGTAGGCAACAACCTTGCTATAATTGCTAGTTATTTTTAGGAGTTTTTCATGATTCTTTGGGATTTCTTATGTAGACAAACATGTCATATGCGAGCAAAGACAGTTTTAGGTCTTCCGTCCCAATCTGTATATCTTTTATTTCTTGTTTTAATGCCTTAGCTAGGATTTCCAATATGATATTGAATAGAAGTGATGAGAAAGGACTTTGTTTTTCATTTTGTTAGTAGGAGAACATCTAGTTTTTCATTATATGGTCTTAGCTATAGGGTTTTTTGTATATATTCTTTACTAAGTTGAGAAGATAATCTTCTTGTCCAAGTTTTCATTATGAATGGATGATAGATTGTGTCTAATGTGTTTTTTTTTTTTTTTTTCCTCCTGCATCTACTGATATCATATGATTTTTCTTAGGGAGAGAAGGTAACAACATGTGATTCAAAATTTGCTACCTCCCTTCTCTTAGTCATTTGGTTCCTAAAGGTTAAAATGTGCTTTACTATTGTCTCTAGAATTTTTTTTCTGAGCCTGAGAAATATGCTCTGTAAGTCTAATGCTTTTGCTTTTGTTTTTGCACATGGACAGACGAAGGCAACTACCACATAGTGGACAGGTCGATAAAGCAGTTGTAATATATCATCAACTGGAAGATGCACTACAATTTCAGAAATGCTAAATGGATCAAATATGCATGTTATAATTAGTGAAATATGTTATTAGTATCTGAAAGCACAGTTTAAGTACACAACTAAAATGTTAAAAAACATTATTGATTCAGAAAAATTAGCATAAGAAATTCTGCCAGATTTCTAAAATCAATACTTCTGGAAACCAGTTCAAAAATAATTTTAAAAAATACATTGCATCATAAATGCCCATGTTGAAAAGGGATTCTCTTAAAGGAAAATTGATAAATAAGGGATATAAGTATAAAATCATGAGATAATTTTTATACAGATTTAATAAGTCTAAACCATAAAACTTTAATTATAAATGTGTCCTATAAAAATCATGCTGAGATGTGATTGAGTATTATAAGGCTGAATGAAGTAGCTAATTTATAAGAGTGGTATAATGGTAGGTTTGTTTTATCAGTTTTTATTTAATTTTGATATCAAGGTATGGTTGGTGTACTAAACAAAGCAAATTATAAAAATAAGGAAAAAGAGCAAAATAAGCAGAAAAAAATAATATATTTGCTTCTGTTTTTTCTAAAAGCCCTAAGAGAGTATGGGAAGAACACCTGAGCAGTTCCTCTGGGAGAGGACTGGAGGCTGTCTTTCAGGAAGGCTTAGTAATCATGCCCATTAGTTTTACAAAGGATGAGAGCAGCTGCCAAACAAGGGACTTGGTGGTGGGGGTCCTGGTTACTAGTTCATTTGGATCCAACCTGGGATCCACAGTGCATAGGCAGTAACTTAGATTCTAAGAAAGTTAAAGGTTTGACACTAACATCACATCAGTGGATAAAATGTATTTATTTTGGGGACAGTATAAAGAGATGAAGGGACAAGCCTGCCTTTAGGAGTCTGTGGTAGGATGTCACCGAGCAGACTAACACGAGAGTGCAGGTAGGTTTGGTATGAAATCTGTAAAATCCTCAGATTGAACATGAAGAAAGGGATGTTAACCCCTTGATAACTGTTTTCCGTTTAGATAGAGCACCTATTTAAAGGACCATCTAAAGCCTCTATCGAAGTGAGAAATTAAATGTAGTGCATAATACAAACTCATGTTTCAGAGGTAGCGGGCAAACAAATTGCAGTACCTGTGTAAAAGGGGATTCTTTGTGTTTTCTGTGAAGACAAAAATTGTTATGCTCAAGGCAATGTTATCCTAAAAGAGATGTACCAGTTTAAGTGTGTTGGCTTACTGCCAAACCAGCTTTCTAACTCTGATCTGCTGCAAAATTATCATGATCCTCAGAGCATTCATAAAGCCATGAAAGCTTATCTCTGGCAATCCCATTTGCCAGAAATAAGATAGCACCATTTTATTGGATGTCATATTATTTATTCACTGATTTTTTTTTAATTTTTAAATTAACCTATTATGAAACACTCACTGCAAATTGGTTTTGTGGATGCAATGATGAGCAAACACCATTAAAACTCTGAAAAGTGCTATGATACACATTTTACATGATGTACATGATGCTCTAAAAATGAATGAAGGGCATCTTACCTAATCTACAAGGAAGGTAATTATTTTATTAGGAAAGAACATTCATGCCACAACTTTGAAAAATAACTACTAGAGGTATGGGAAGAGCATATGGGGCGCAGAAATGGTATATGCAAAAGCCATTGGTAGGGAATGAGAGGAAATGGCATGTTTGGAGTTCATCAATTATCTATAGATACATGATAAGTAGGTAGGTAGATACTATTCTTGACCACCACATTTTACAATGTCACAAGCATCCCAAATTCAATAATTAAGATTTCCTTATCCCACTGTTTTGTGTTCTCTACTGAAGCTTAGTTTCCCTTTGTAAGAAACTAATAGCAATAGGTAAACTGTAAGAAGAAGGAGACATCCTCAAAGCCATCATTGGTAAAGACATTTTGTCTCTATGTGTCTTAATCTCTTGGATGAATTACCACTGATAATGATCCATGATTTGGCTTTTTTAACAGATTATAGAGATAAGCACATACGACCTGAGAGATAAAATAGTACAATGTCAAACATTAATGCCCAGTGCTCAGCGTTTGCCACCAGTAATACTCAAAATCCAACACTGCACAAGATTTGATTTATGATCTTTGGGACAGGAAAAAAAATCATATCCAGAGAATATTGCAATCTAAACTTGCTACCAATACAACATAAATGTTTTATATATATGGTATATAAATATATAGTATACATGCAGTATATAAATATATAGTATGTAGTATAGTGTTATATGCTATATATTTTATATTATTCAATAAACTATGTATAATTATGGCATATAAGTATATAATATATAGAATAATATTCTATAGTAGTAATATATATTATTTAACAAACTGTTACCTCTTTCATCAATATAGGCAGCTGAAGAAATTATTAAAAAATTCTAGAAAAAGACATTTTAATCTCAGTTCTAAGTTTCATATATGCTGTTATCTTGAACATTACTCAATACCTTTGCATTCATTTAATTCATGAATAAAAGGTGTCATTAAATGGCTTAATGAATATAAACTGAGTAGCATGATTTCAGACATATACTAAGTGTTCAATGAATGTTAACTCTTCAAAATTATTGCTGTTCTTATTCCTGTTTGGTGTCTTTAATTGCAGTCAGTGCTGCTATTATATATTGAAGGTAGACTGGGTAGCACAGTCTAAGCTAGAGCACCACAGGCTCACATAGTGGTTGTGGCCAATGAGGAGGTAGCAGTTGGGAGATCCTGGTGTTAGTAAATCTAGAAATCAAAGCAGTTGGGAGTCTGGTCTATCTAGAGCTCATCCCTATGGGCTAACATTCTAACATGTGAGGGGACAAGTTGCTCCAAAGATTTTTTTTTTCTTTTGCTTTGATGATTTCTAATAGGGATGCCCACACAAAGAGAGCAGCCAGTAATTTTTGTCTTTGTTTATAAACTTGTCCTCATTCTGCCTGTTTGTGAAGTCAAATTAATTGTGTTTTGGATTATATAGTAACAATTCTTCATGTAAGGTAATACCTGAAAAGCAATAATTAAGGCCCACTTGAATATGCATCTATAAACATGGATCCTAAACATAATTCTTACACATATTCCATGATGCCTTTCCCTCTGTACACTAGACTTCAATATCTACCATTTCATGAAAACTGATCCCATGTTAATAGACCTAAAGTGGCAAGAGTGGATCCCACAAAGGCCTAGATAACATAATTGTGCAGCCTCTTCTAAACTGAACATAATCCTACAAGACTGCAATATGCATAGATTCATTGCTGAACTCCCTACCCACTTCTTAGTAACATTATTTTGTAGATTTGTTTATGTATATAATAATGGAAATTTTGTTTTTTAGAAATACACAATTATCATGATTAATTGCTTATATACTGAGTTGTCCTATAATAAGATATTATGTACATTCACATTTGCATTTACAAATACAAATATAAAAAATAATTTTAATTGTCACATAACATTGTTCTGAACGGTTTATCCATCATGCCTTTAACAAACCCTTGGTTATTGTATGTGTAAGTTACTCAGATTTTTCCTACTGTAAATAGTATTGTACTAAACATCTTTATTATATTTTTCCATATTTGCATGAGTATTTCCTTAATATTAGTGAAAATGAAATGCAATTTTCTTGTAGGATATTTTCCTACTATATATTCAAAGTATAAAAGTGTGCATGCTCATGAAACCATGCGTTCCCTTAACCCATAATTTCACTTATGTTTTTATTAAATGCTTCCCTATAATGTTCTTTGAATTTATATATACATGGATTCATATAATTATTTACACATACAGACTTTTTTTCTATACTTCTTTCCTGATTAGCTGTTTTCCCAGTGTGCCCACTTAACATTTCTGCTTTTGGAAAAAAATTCATCTATTTTCACTTTGTGTTCTTATGAGTGAAATTTGCAATCACTTTGCTTACATTCTAAAGTGAAATTCAGTGTCAATTTGAATAGTGATGTTTTTGAGTTATATCTATATTTGGAAACAGTTGGCGTTCTGAAAGAGTTAATATTTGAACAAATGTCGATCCTTCCATCTGTTTATAATTGTTTTCTTGATCTTCATTCTAACTTTGTTGGTTTCTGTTCTGGTAGTGTTGGTGAAAGCAGGTATCACTGTCTTATATTTGAGCACTTCTGACTTTAGAGAAGAATTTCCAAAGTGGTCTATGAAAAAATATTTCTGAAAAATGTTAGTGCATTTTACAAATGCCTCATTATTTTCATTGGGATGGAATTAAGGTCCAGGGGGGAGAAGTTATGCATCTAAATTTATATTAGGACGAGGAAGACTCTGCTATTACATCAAATCTCCTAACTCTATTAGCTTGTTCTGCTCTGATGGATCGATTTGTTCCACATATACCACTAATCTTTTTAGAAATGGCAAATATGCATGCTGCTACTTCCCTGTTGCACCAGCAGTCAGTTGTAGTGTTCTTTAACACTGAGTCTGGATCTGGCCTCAGAATTCTTCTCAAAGTGTCGGACATCTTAGCATGCTATTGAAGTTGGCAAATGGAATAAAATCTGTATACTGTCCATGCTTACACTCTGTTCCATGCTTTCATGTTTAGAGTATATGATATGGGTGTGTGTGTGTGTGTGTGTGTGTTTCAGTATCACATGTTTGACTTTGAATATATTATTCCTCATTTAACTGATCTCATGGTCTTGCCTCCTTCCTATTTTGAAGAAAGATCCAGAACGTACTTAAAAACAGAAAACAGAACATGCTTATTTTATTAGGGCTTAATAGCAACTAAAATATTGGGATATCATTTGATACAATTATTTATAGGGTACATAGACACAATCTCTACATGTTCTCCTTTTCTCCATTTTTACTTTTAAAAAATTTATTTACAGTAAAATTTACTAATGGCGTAGAGTCCTATGACTTGAAAACTGCAGAGATGCATATTTACCACGATCAAGATTCAGCTATTCCCATCAGCCCCTCCCACCCACATTCCTTTATGTTGCTGTTGGTGGTCAACTCCTCTTAACTCATAAACTCTTGGAAACTGTAGGTCTGTCCTCCATTCCTATCCTTTTTACCTTTTCTAAAATGTCATAGAAATGAATTATATACTACACTGCTTTTTGGGTCTGAACTCTTTGACTTGGAAAGATGCCTTGGGAATTCATCTACATTGTTACATGGATTAGTAGTTAAATTCCTTTGGATTTTTGAGTTGTGTTCTATTGTATGGATGTGTAGCATTTTATCCATTCACCTGTTGAAGGGCATTTGGATTGTTCCACACTAAGGGCCAGTATGAACATTTCTATAAATATTAGAATGAGGTTTTCTTTGTGTGTGTAAACTTAAGTTTTTATTTCTTTTTGGATAAAGTAGGAGGGAGTAATAAGTAAAAGTTTATAAGAAACTGCCATGCAATTTCCCAAAGTAGTTAGAGCATTTCACATTCCCACTGCAATATAACAAAGTTCTAATTGCTCCACCTGTTCACCAGCACTTTATATTTCACTTTTTAAAATTGTTATAAATAGAAAAATTTTAAAATAATTTTTATAATTTTATAAATAAAAATATCAGTTAATAGAGATAATATGAATTCAAATTTGAGAAGAATGAAATACATGAAATAAAGGGTAGCAGGTAATGAATCAGCAATTAGCAAATTGTGAAGAATTTTCTTCCTGCCAACTGCATGCAATTTGCATCACCTTGATTTATATCGTAACATATCGACTTGATGATAGCACTTTGATTAGATAATATATATTGTGGTTTTATTTTTTTATTTTTATTTTTTTTTAAAGATTTATTTATTTGAGAGAGAGAGAATGAGAGACAGAGAGCGTGAGAGGGAGGAGGGTCAGAGGGAGAAGCAGACTCCCTGCCGAGCAGGGAGCCCGATGCGGGACCCGATCCCGGGACTCCAGGATCACGACCTGAGCCGAAGGCAGTCGCTTAACCAACTGAGCCACCCAGGCGCCCCTACATTGTGGTTTTAAATAGCCCTTTCCTAATAACTAATCATGTTGATGACTTTATCATGTCTTTGTCATCTTTAACCTTCCTTAGTTAGGTGTCTGTTTAAATCTTTTGCCCAATTCTTAATTGGGTCATTTATTTTCTTATTCTTGGTCACTTTTTAGCACAATCTTGGTATTTCTGGATTAGCTCCATTTAAGACCCTGCTATGTGGCTCTTTATGCTTCATTTTAGGCTATTGTTGAGTAAATAGATGAGTTAACCATTACTGAAGAGTTAGATGATTGTAATGAAACAGCCACCATTCATTTATTATTGGCAATGCTGGGATCCTTAGAAGGCTATATGAGCAGAGAGGGTAAGTTCAATAAGTATGTTCAGTCACACTGTACTTAATGAAGCAAACTCAACTAACTTAGAACTTCAGGCAATTGCTTTAACTAATTTTAAAGATGCTTGAGAAACCAACATAAGTATAGGAAAATGTATTCATATATACACACGTGCACATTTAAATATATAAACCACTCAGGCTCTCACTTAGAGATAATTTACTCCTTATTTTACAAATAATTCTATCAATTTGCGTTTTCAATTCTTAAATCATAGACAAGAAATTTGAACTGTAGTAGAGACTGCTAAAGACAGATTTAATACTTATTATAAAGGAAGATTACTGATGATCTTCCAGAGAAGTGAATAAGATACACATAAGAATACAATATTTTTTTTAAAGCAAGCAGTTTGGGGTGAATCCATTTAGAAATTGATAGGGAACATGCTCAGTTGTTCTATACTAAGGTGAGATATTACACTGTGCAAATGATAAATGTTAAAAAAAGAAAGTAGCCTTTTGCTTAACATTCTCTGCTTAATAGAGGAGGAATCTGTATAAATTATCTTAAAGGAAAGATAATTTGTATTTCCATAAAATATAGAGATTGTTAATACGTGGTGATTGGAATTAAATAATTTAGAGTTCACATTCTGGAGCTACAGTCTCTTATATGTTAGAAGTAATTTGCTGACAATGTCACATGTAAACCTATGACTATATCTTAACATCTAAGGAAAAGAGTTTCTGCTACATTGAAATGAATGCTAAGACATTTGGGATACTAACTTTGAAGTAGTAGAAATATATTCAATATATTAAAACAACAATGAAGAAACGCTTATTAGTATAGTAGAAAATAACACATGCTTGTTTATAAGTAGAAGTTTAAAGAAATGTATTTTGAGGGGGCGCCTGGGTGGCTCAGTAGGTTAAGCATCTGCCTTCATTCAGCTCAGGTCAGGATCCCAGGATCCTGGGATTGAGCCTCACATCGGGCTCCCTGTTCGGCGGGGAGTGTGCTTCTCCTCCTCCTTCCTGCTCGTGCTCTCTTTCACTATCTGTCTCTCTCAAATAAATAAATAAACTATTAAAAAAAGAAATGTATTTTGGAAACAGCCTTTCTGCATACTTCCACTCTTGCAAATTATTCCCAATTATTTATTTGAATGTCTTAGAAATACTCACTGTTTCTGTTCTGATGCTTTGTTGTTCTCTCACATGCTAGTCCCAGGATATCCAGTGAGTGCTTTATTGTTGGTTCTCAGTCCTACTCATACTGAGTATTGCCATTTGTTAAATCCAAACTCTTTTTTATGCTAGGTTGAGTTGGTTTTACCCAATTATTCCTTTTGTCTTTTTTTCTGATTTCAAGTTGTGATTTCTTTTCTTTTTTTTTTTTTAAGATTTAATTTATTTATTTGACAGAGAGAGAGATAGCAAGAGGAAGAACACAAGCAGGGAGAGTGGGAGATGGAGAAGGAGGCTTCCTGCTGAGCAGGGAGCCCGATGTGGGGCTCATTCCCAGGACCCTGGAATCATGACCTGAGCAGAAGGCAGACGCTTAATGACTGAGCCATCCAGGTGCCCCTCAAGTTGTGATTTCTATAATGCCATGTTCTTTTATTTAATTTCTTAGCTCCTTTAGAGAGCTAGAAACTTTTAAGAAAGAACTTGAAATTTTGATTTAGACATTAGAATTCCAAATAAGTCACGATACTCACCCCCTTTTATAATAAGTAAATATTCAGATAATTGCATGTATTTTATTTCTTGTAAATCATCTTTTTAACTTGAAGAGAACCTTTATCTTCTGTGAGTTTTCTACGAGTGGCAGAAATTGACATAACTCTCAAGAATCACCAACACATCTGAATAAAGATGACCACTTGGTTAATAGAGGTAATTTGAATTCATTGTACTTTTGAGATGCATGCAATATTCAGCTTTTTATTGGCAGGTGATTAATCAATATATATCAAATTGTGAATAATTTTATTCTTGCCAACTGCTTCTTACTTGCTTGACCCTGATTTATATTTTTGTTATACTAACTTAATTCAAATAATTTGCTGTCTTCGGTTAAATAAATTATTTCAATAGAAATATTCAAATGAGCAATAGAAGTTTCAGAGTTAAATATATTCATTCCCAAACCTGAATTCAGCAGTGCATGCCTTGGTAATTGTTGGCACTTTATAGCAAAACACTTAGCTGTGATCAATTGTAGCTTTCTCAGTAAAATCCCAGAGCGCATCTCTAGGAAGAACATGCGGTTAAAGCAAAGGGGGTGGAGGGGTGAAGATGTTAAAAATTGCTTAGCTGAGTCTGACATTTTATCTTTTAAATATTAATTATACTGTGGGCTTCTTCCTATTTACATACCTAAGTGTTTGCTTGGGACATAAATGGTACTAAATTGTCTTGAGAAAGCCATAGAACAGCTTTGTTAGATAAAACTTCTTGCAGCTGGTAATTTTTGGCAATTAATATTATGAATGCTAATGTGATGGGGAGAGGGAAGGCACTTCCAGGATGCCACTTATCTCTGCAAAATGAAAGAAAATGTCAGAAGTGGTGAGCCTGCTGAGAGTATTACTTCTGGGAAGGAAATAGATGGCAAATGTTAAAATTATCATATTTATGGACAGGCTAGAATTTTAAGACTGGAGTATCTAATAAATAGTCTAGTAAATAGAGTTTATTGTAAATATTTTTAAATGCTTATTTTGGATTGTTTAGTATAACAATGAAGGCTTTTTTTTGTAAGTTATGCTGAATATATTACTGGCCCAAAGTAACAACTGAAAGCACATTCACAGAAATTAGCTCATTTGATTATCTCAATTGGTGAGAAATTTGGAGCAGTTCTGTGGATGCTTAGGGCCAGTATTTAAGATAAATATTAAAGTGAGATATATATTAAGATAAAGGTGAGCTTGATATCTAAAAATGCGAAAGCCTAAAGTTGTGACGAAAAAAATCACCAGAGCTATTGGAATCTGCTACTTAGGTATTAGAATTGTCATTGTAAGTTTCAAAGTTGTTACATTCTCTTAAACTTTCCAAGTGAATAAAAAAAAAAGTAGCTATACCGTCATTGCTCATTAGGCTATGTAATTTAAACCAGACTAACTCTTCCCTGGAAAAAATGGAGGAGGAGAGCAGTAATAAGCATTATTCACATATGAACTGTTTACAGTTCAGAAGTGAAAATAAATTATATTATCACTTTGCACATTTTCCATTTATGATTGGAGGAACTCCCAGTTTCAGCTTGTGCTAGTTTCTCTGAGATTTCAAATTGCTAGGTCTTAAAATTTTATAAAGACTCAGGAAATACATAGTTTTAAATATTGTGTATTACATTTTGGACTCAGATGTAGGCGTGACTTACAGTGACTGTGAAAAAATAGTATTTCCATCAGTAAAGGGGTAAGTCTTCTTTTTATGTTAAAACAGCAGTAGGGGGCGCCTGGGTGGCTCAGTTGGTTAAGCGACTGCCTTCGGCTCAGGTCATGATCCTGGAGTCTCGGGATCGAGTCCCACATCGGGCTCCCTGCTCGGCAGGGAGTCTGCTTCTCCCTCTGACCCTCCTCCCTCTCATGCTCTCTGTCTCTCATTCTCTCTGTCTCAAATAAATAAAATAAATAAATAAATAAATAAAAATAAAATAAAACAGCAGTAGGAATAAATATATTACTTAGCTATTTTACTATGTTCATTTGTATGTGAAGAAATAACGATGAGGAATGTTACTGAAATAAAATAAACATCCCTAATTTGATGTGATAGTCTAAATCTCCAGTTTCAGTTATTCTGTGCTATCATGTCCACAAGCCCATTCACAGGTAATGGCATGCCATGTACAATAATTTTTTGTCAAACATGGCCACTATATAAAGAAAACAAAAGTGATAACTTGAGAAAACATTCTTCCTCTTTTTATTTTAATTTGCCAAGTCTTTATTAAATAGCTGCTTTATATCAGGTCTGTAAAGAAAAGGAAATAAATAATATTTCTCTGTGTTAAAGTACCTGCTTAGTTTTTTTTTTCCCAGAAACAAATTTGTGAATGTGAAAAAATCAAAATTTAAGCATGAGTGGCCACTGAAAATGATACGTACAAAATAGCATACCATAAAAAGTTGATTGGAATAGTATATAACGAAGAAATATTAAAATTATTTCCATTTAGCAGCACTAAGCATTGATATTGCAAGGTTGATAGTGTGCCCTAGCTTGGAATTCATTACTGGAATCCTAAGATTCCTTTGGAAGGGGGGGATCCCTATAAAATAGAGATATGTTAAATTTTTATATGCAAAGTATTTATTGTGAGTTTATTGATCATAGCAAACAACTTGAAAATAACTCTAGATGAATGGATAAAATATAAAATGCAATGCCATATATCCTTGTCTGCTTGGATTGCTATATCAAAATACCATGGACTGGGTGACTTGAACAGTAGAATTTATATTTCCCACCATTTTGGAAGCTGGGAAGTCCCATGATCTTGTTGTCAGCTAATTTGGATCCTGGTGAGGACTCTTCCTGGCTTGTATTGTCACACTGGGACAGGAGGCAAAGCAGAGAGAGGGATATTCAATATTTCTTTCTAAATTGAAGATTAGGGCTGCCTGGGTGGCTCAGTTGGTTAAGTGGCTGCCTTCAGCTCAGGTCATGAACCCCAGGTCCTGAGAATGAGCTCTGCCTCAGGCTCCCTACTTAGTTTATGTTTCTTCTTCTCCCTCTGCCCCTCTCCCCGCCAATGCTCTCTTTCTTTCCTCTCAAATAAATAAAATCTTTAAAAACATTTTTTTAATTAAAAAATGAAGATTAAATACAATTTCAATCCTAGTATTCTTTTTTTTATGTATAAATTAACAAATGGATTCTAAAATTCTTATGGAGGGTGTCTGGGTGGTTCAATAGGTTCAGTGACTGCCTTCAGCTCAGGTCATGATCCCAGGGTCCTGGGATCAAGTCCCACATTAGGCTCCCTGCTCGGTGGGGAGTCTGCTTCTCCCTCTCCCTCTACACCCCCCCGCCCCCGCTTGCTCTCTCTCTCTCTCATGCTCTCTCTCTCAAATAAATAAATAAAATATTAAAAAAAAATAAAAATAAAATTCTTATGGAAAGTCAAGGACAAATAGCCAAAACAACTTCAAGAAGAAAGTTGAAGGAGTATATGACCCTGATTTTAGGACTTACTATAAAAACATAGTAATCAATACATGAAAATATTGGCATCAATAAAATAAACAAATGCAGCAGAATAGAAAGTCCAGAAATAAACATATAAAATAAATGATTGACCTTCAGTGAAGGTACAAAAACATTTCAGTGGAGAAGGAATAATTTTTTTAAGATTTTATTTATTTATTTATTTGAGAGAGAGAGAGAGCATGTATGAGTGGGGAGAGAAGCAGAGGGAGAGTGACAAGCAGACTCCATGCTGAGTGCAGAGGCAACACAGGGATAAATCCCATGACCCTGAGATCAAGACCTGAGCTGAAATGAAGAGTCAGAGGCTTAACCAACAGCCACTCAGGTGCCCTGGAATTAGAAAGAATTTTTAAAATTCTTTGGGATTCTTTTCCCGTGGAAATACCCTTCGGTTGTCTTTTTAATGCTTTTTATTGTACCTATTTTTTTTATAGACTTAATAGCATATTTTGGGTATTTCCCAACTTGCTTTGTCACTTAACAATGCTACATGAATATCTTGCCATGCAAGTACGCTGAATATTTTACTTTTTCATGGTGCTATGAACTGATTGTGCTCCCCAGAATTTGGAATTTGAAGTCCTAACCCCCAATGTGATGGCATTTGGAGATGAGGCACAATGGGAGATAATTAGGTTGAGATGAGTTCATGGGGACAGGTTCTTCATGATGAGGTCAGTGCCCTTTAAAAAAAAGACCAGAGCGTGCAACTGTGGACACATCCTCCCTCCCTCCTCTCCCCTTCTCCCCTACTACTCACACACTTCATACGGTAGGTGAATGTTTAACTTCTTAAGGAACAGTGAAACTTTTCTAAAGTGCTGGTATCATTTTACATTCTCACCACAAGAACCAGTTCCAGGTGTCTATGTCCTTACCAATACTTGATCTGGTCAGTTTTAGTGATGGGATAGATGTGCAGTGTTATCCTATCATTTTAATTTGCATTTTCCTAATGATGTTGTGTGATTTTTCCTGTGTTAATTGCCAACTCTTTATCTTTTTTTCTTAAAAATTTCTGTTCATCTGATTTGTCATCTTATTACTGAGTTTTGACAATTCTTCATGTATTTCAATAAAATTCCTCTAATGGAAATATCAGCAATATATTCTCCTACTCTTGGTCCTGCCTTTTCAATAGTTTTTCTAGAGAAGACATTATTACTTTTAATAAAATCTAATTTGTCCATTTATTCTTTTACTGGTTATTCTTTTGCTGAATTAAAGACATATTTTCCTATATTTCCTTCTGTAATTTTTATGGTTTTAGGGTTTTCTCATTGTTGTATATGATCCATTTTAAGTTAATCTTTGGAGGATCTTTTTTTAGAATATGGATACCCAATTGTTGTATCAATATTGATTTAATTATTTACATCTTAGTCTTATCCAACTTATCTGCAATGACTAATATAACTTCTAGAACCAGAGAAGTAAATGCATTGAGAGAGAAAATATGCTATTCCATGATACATAATGCATGATTTCAGAGATTTCAGAATGTAACAGCACAGATTTAACATATGCTAATTAAAAGGAAAATAATTGATAGTAGATCATTTCTTATTATAGTGGAACTAGAGATCAGAAAATCTCTCATCTGCTGGATGACAGCAGAAAGGAAAATGGAAGCAGAAAGAACATTGTGGTTGGGCGCCTAGGTGTCTCAGTCGGTTAAGCATCCGACTCCTGCTTTTGACTCAGGTCATGATTCCAGGGTTGTGAGATCGAGCCCTGCAACAGGCTGGGCATGGAGCCTGCTTAAGATTTTCTCTCTCCCTCTACTCCTCCCCACAAAATAAAAAGAAAATTGTGGTAAAAGCACAATATGCAGTTGAAGTTCTTCACTATTTTCAAATAAGGGAGGTCCTTTCTGATTATATTATTATATTATATTATATTATTCCATATAAAGTTTTATCTATAGGGGGAAAATGTTGACCAGAATTATGAGGAGAAGCCTTAGAAAGCTTGAGAAATGATAGAACTTGAAGGCTCTATGAAAACTGTGAGTCTCAGACACAGCCACATAGAATCACCTGAGGAAATTTCGAGTGTCCCAGTCTGTATGAACAGAGGTTCTAATTTAATTTGCATGCAGTGGGGTCTAAGGATGAGTACTTTTAAATAACTCCTGAGTGGTCAAAATATGCAGCCAAGATTGTGAACCAATGATGGCTGAACAATCCATAAATTAGGAATAATTGACATATGGTTCTTTTTTTTTAAAGATTTTATTTATTTATTTGACAGAGAGAGACACAGCGAGAGAAGGAACACAAGCAGGGGGAGTGGGAGAGGGAGAAGCAGGCTTCCCGCTGAGCAAGGAGCCCGATGCAGGGCTCAATCCCACATGACCTGAGCCAAAGGCAGACACTTAACAGACTGAGCCACACAGGCGCCCCAGACATATGGTTCTGAATGGATGAGCGCTGTTATCTGACCCAGTAAACATTCAGGCTCCCTGAATGTTTTATAAAAAAAAAAAAAGTCTACAATTAGAGCTAGTTAGCAATTTGATTGTCTTCTGATTAAATGAATTGCGTATTAGAGAAAGTGTCAGGAATAGGCTACATGAATAGCCATGTAATTGGAATATTTCAGAATATTCCTGATATTTGATGAGGGAGTTACATAATGTGAACTTCAATATTCTTTTAAACTTCAAGATTTAAAGGCAGTGAAAAATTATAAAAAAATAGAATTGACAACATTGTTGAGGCTCATTATTGGTACTTTTCTCCTCCCTCCCATTGTGAATGTTTACTGCATATTATACCTTTAAAAAATATACACTTAATTTGCTCCCATAAGTGACTCCTTATATTTATAGAGCACCATGTGACCATAGGTCAGATAGCCTTAGTGGGGAAAATCATGAACTTGAGGTTGAGAAATGTCGACTTTAAAGTAATTTGTATATTGAAGGATGACTAATTTGAATACAGTTTGAAACTTGAGACTTGGTATTAGGGAAAGAACTTTTGGAAAGATGAGCTCAGTAAGAAGAGAAACAAGAGGCAAAATGGGCAGAATACAGATGTAGTTTAGTGACCAAGGCAAGCAATAGCTGGACTGAAAGCCTGTTAAAGGTTTGATCCCATTATCTTGGTTTATATGGAAACTAACATAACGTAATAATAAAAAAAAGAAACCTATTAAGTCCTCAATAAATGTTTGAAAAGAGAAATTTTAATTCCACCAACATTATATGGACTCTGGATCTTGATAATTATGTAGTATCTCTCTCCTAATATTTAATACCACCCAGCTCTCCATATAAATATGAGACCTCAGAGATCTCAGAGTGAGAATAAACTTAAAATTTGCCCAACTTTTCAGGGGACTGCAAGGAAATTTTCCAGTCTCAAATCTTAGTGCCAAGTGAACAGTTAAATTATCCCTGAGAATTTGTTACTTTAATCTAGCCCTAGGATGATTGACAGAAAAATTCATATTACCTGCATGGCGCAAAACACCTCAGGAAGCTGAGAATTTAGTTTAAAGTGTCCCTGAATGATGACCCCAGGTGCATGGCAGAAGCAAACAGAATCCTCACAGGAGGAACAGACAGAGTTGAATAAAATGGCTAAAATAAGCTGCATACAAAAGGCACAGTTAAACATAAAGCTGCAGAAATGTTGAAAGTAAAAAAAAAAATTAGTATACTGGAAATATATTAGGCAAAAGAGAATCATTATTATTGCCATGGTAATTTTAATATAAAGTATTTTTAAAGACATAAACCTTTATTGAGGTAAACAAAGTCATTATATAATTATAAACATTTCAATCCACCAGGAAGATACAAGTTTTAAACTTGTATGCATCTAACAACATAGCCACAAAATTAAGTAAAACTTGATAGAACTGCAGAGAAAGAGAATAATCTACAACCTATTTAGAAATTTTATATACATGATTTAATAATTCATCAGGTAGGAAAAAATTAGTTACAAAATACAGAAAACATGAAAAATAGTCTTTTGGGGACGTCTATGCTGTATTTTATTTATGCAAATAAAATAATGTATTTTGAGGTTAACATCTTATTTATAACCACCCTAATATGATCTGCTTATTGTTCCTATAACTGGAAAAAAAAATTTCTAAGACCCTCTAGGAGAAAATACTCAACCAGATATCCAGGAACATTGTTGGGCAATTGATAGATTGGAAAAATTAGACTTTTGCTAAGTTAAAGTCTTTGTCCTTAAATTCTAGACTCTTAGTCCCAGGACAAATCAGTAGCAGATTAAATTAACATTATTAAAGGTTCTCACGTCTAATCAAAAATTCATTTTGAATGTTTTGTAATGAAATTGAACAGAATCTTGACAGCCTTTGTTCTACATCTGACATGGCTGCTTCAAAGTATTACAAGGTAGAGAAATTTGATGGTCCATAAAAATAGCTCAGATATTTCTTTTCCGTGTCTTTCCAAATGAATCAGGTTGGGTTCCCTGCCCTCAAAATTTACCTTTCAGTATTTTCATATATAGTAATCCACAATTTTGCTTGTGCGTGTCTCTGTAATGAGTTCTTTTTTTTTTTTTAAGATTTATTTTTTTATTTGAGAGAGACAGAACATGAGCAGGGGGGTGAGGCAGAGGGAGAAGCAGGCTCTCTGGGACCCCAATGCAGGGCTCGATCCCAGGACCCTGAGATCCTGACCTGAGCCGAAGGCAGACGCTTAACTGACTAAGTCACCCAGGTGTCCCATGTGTGATGAGTTCTTGATTGTATATTTCAATTTCTATTTTTTTAAGCAAAGGATTTCTTCATTTCTGATTAGCCAGAGCAGAGAAAAATTAAGAACCTTTTTCTTTTGAACAAACCTTTATTTTGTTTCCTTGTTCTTCCTTCTGAAGTGTGTTTATCCTACCTCTATGACTCTTAGTAAATGATGCTTTGTGACTTATTATTAGATACTCAACTTCCAATTCTACACTTCTAGCCCCTTTAGAGCATAAGTTTGCCTTGCCCATCTTTAATACTCAGACTCTTGTATAGTTCTGTGCACATATTAAACATTCAAGATGCTTATTGAATGGATGGGTGCATGAATATATGCATAAAAGGCTAACTAGCTTGAATCTAAGTCCTCTTAGTTTAGTAAGTGCAACTCTTTGGTCCAAGACATCTTTCTCTGCTGTACTGGCTGTCTTCCCAGAGCCCAAGGTAGTGCTGAAAAAGAGTTCTGAAGCCAACTAGAGTATTTGACAAAAGCACAGAAGGATTTCAATCAAGAAAATTCTTTCTTGGGCATTAAAATGAGATGGCAATGGTTAGGAAGAACTAGTGAAACCATCTGCATTGTTACAAAAGCAGTGTAAAAAATGTCCAAGCATTTCCAAAAGAAGAACTAGGGGAAAAAAATAAAGGGTTATTTAAAAAGAAATCATCTTTCTTAATTCTTGTATAATGGGGTTCATGATAACGTAAGGAATTTCTACTTAAAGCTCTAAACTTATAAAAAATGTTTATTCTTCTGTAACTTCAAATTTATGAAATTCATTTGTGTTTCTTATTTTTATCCCAGTGATGTCTCTTCCAATAGATGAGTTCTTCCTATGATGGGGCTATAAAAATAGACTGAAACAACCAGGATACTCTTTTCTCTAGACAGCTAGATTCATCCAGGTCCAATGGGACCTTTTTTTTTTTTTTTTCAGGAAGTAAGTAATATTGCCTGGAAGTGTACAAATATGCTGGATAATTCCACCAGAATTTTCACACAAAGATGAGTACATTTGGTTTATTAACACATACATGTAAACACATTTGCTTACAGATTTTTAAAACACATACACTCATGGCACATATATCTACTTAGCATAAAGGAGTGTCTGATAGGAGGAACAAGTAATAGCCTATATTGTGAGTGTTAGTAGCTCTCAGATGTTTGGCAGTGTGCAATTTACCACAACAAATAATCTACAACAATTTCACATACCATTTCCTTAGCTTGGGTTTTCTAGTTCAGTAGCCTAAGATGATTCCTATGCACATGATTTATTGGGGCGGGGGGCTCTTAGATGAGACCTGTAAGGGGGTGAAGGAAGCAGGATGAGGAAAGAAGTCAGGCAAAGATATGGGTTCAGCTGAAGTCTACTGGGCATTCCCTGGTGAAGAGACTTCTCTAGGTCCTGGGTCGTCTGAGACTGTAAACTTAGCCATTAGCAGACAACACTCATGGAAGCTAAGGGTTAGTGCACTGTCCCAGTAGAGGGGTATGCACAGAGCTCCAGCAATGTCAACTACACCCACCCATTCCTAGTTTTCATGTGTGTATGGGAGCAGCCCTCGGAGGGGAAAATGTGACTGTTAAATGCAAAAATGCCATACTAATCAATATTATATCCTTTTTCTGTTTCTCATATTCTAGGTTATCTGGCAAATGTCTAGCTAGTAAATGGGACTGAGGATACACTAATTTGATGTTTTATTTTGTAATAAACTATAATATGCTCTGGTGATATGTTGATAAAACAAATCTAGACTGCTTGAGGTTCCCTTCCTACCAAGACAGTATCCACTCAAAGCTTTTTTTTTTTTTTTTTTTTTAAGATTTTACTTATTTATTTGACAGAGAGAGAATGAGAGAGAGCATAAGCAGGGGGAACAGCAGAGGGAGAGGGAGAAGCAGGCTCCTCAATGAGCAGGGAGCCGGATGCTGGGCTTGATCCCAGGACTCTGGGATCATGACCTGAGCCAAAGGCAGACGCTTTACTGTCTGAGCCACCCAGGCACCCCAGCTCAAAGCTTTGATCCTGAATTGGAGACACAAGGTCCTAGAGCTGTAACATTAAATCATCAAGTGGATAGACCTACTGAATTTTCAAAGGAATGCTAATTACACAAGGAAGATAATTCCCATATTTTCTGTATCTTCTCCAGACCTACTAATCCACCCATTAAATATACTTAAGAAGGATTACAACAATCAATGTAACTATAGAATCAAAAAACTCAAATCTAGATGATATTTAGTTGTATGAAATTGCCCTCATTAATCTTTCACCAGTCCCATACTGGAAACATTTAATCTCTACCAGAGTTTAGATAGCCCTTCTTGTTTTATTATCCTGACCTCTTTTATTGAGTCTTTGGAAGACTATTATTTCTACTGGCTCATTCTCATGGTATTTTGTGCCCTCAGCTATTTTGTGATTTTTGACTATGAATTCACTTTAGGAATTCTTCTGTGGAATTTTTGAGACCTTAGTTTAAGGGGCTTTTGTTCCAGAGAGGATCTGTCTTTTCTTTTCTCAGGCAACAAGGGGCAATTTTTAGCCAGAGTTTGACTGTTGGACAAAATCCTGCAGAAAAGACCTACTTGTAGTTAAAATTTTCTTGTTAGACTATTATTTTTCCCTCTTTTACCCAATGTAAAAGTCTGCAAGTTTCCACAATGCTCTATTCTATAAGATTATTTTTCCCTAGTTCATACTTGATGGACTTTAACTCTTAGCTTTACGTAGGGTAATCCTATGAAGGTGGGCCCTGATTTTATGTCTGGTCCGCAGAGTCTTGCATCATCTAGGGGAAAAAAAAAAAAAAAAAAGCTGACAGCCACCAGGGAGTAAAAGATAGTCTCAGGTTAGCTAGAAATGTCAACTCTAAATTATTTCTTTCAATTCTTGTGTTTACTTCATTTTTGTCCTCTGAATACTTTCTTTATTTTGTGCATAGTACAATGATATTAAATAAATGAATAAATGCATATGAACTTACATATACATATATGTTTATAATACATAAATATATATTTGTTTATACTTGTCTACAAAATGATAATAAATAGATGGGCAGATTATAAGGGGTTTTGTAAAGTTTACAAAACCTTGAATGTACGGTGTAGTATATGTTTATGAGGTGTTAATTTTGGTATTAATATATGTATTGGTACTAATATATTAATTACTTCAATCTCATTTATAGGCCCCAATATCTTCCTTGTATTTTATCTACCATTTTTTTGTCAATTTTAGGGAGATAACTATTTCAACATCTCCAGAAACAATTGCATTTATTATTTTTCAGTTCAGATATTTAGATATAGTGCCAAGAGTTCATTATTTAAAGAAATAAATAAGAGAAAATGAGAAATTGAGGTTTTCTGATTTTTTTTTATTATTTAGACAATAGATTTTCTTCCTGGATTCTAATAAGAAATTTATCTCTGATATTTTTAAATTGCCATATGAAATCCATCTGCTATCCTCTTTGTATTCATTTGATCTGGAGCAATGGAAGATTAACTTTGCACATGAATTTGTTAAGGAGGCTATGGTTTTCAACTCAGTTAATTATTCTATTGTGCCTTTGCTTGTTTTCAACTTATTTACTTTCAATACTCCAGATGCTAATTATCAATTGAAGCTGCAACACTCAATTCAACTTGTTACATTTTCTTATCTTGATTTTCTTCCTTTGAATTCTTAGAGAGTATTCTTAAATTGTCATTTATAACATTGTTTTTATTATGCATTTTCTCATATTACAATCATTTAAAAAATATGAAATCTCTCCCATAAAAAGCTATAGAGAATCATGATAGTCATTGATGATCCAACACCTGGTTTGATAAAATATAACAAATACAGGTTTAAGCTTTTTTGCATACCCTTCATTTTCCTCTAAATCCTGAATTATCCAGTACACTGCATTCATTTATTATTGTTTTTTTTTAATTTTAGGTCTATTACCAAAAATATCTTTAATTTTACTTTATTCTCAAATGATCATTTAGTTTAATACATAGTTCAAAGTTGATAGTTATTATTTCTCAGAATTTTCAAAAAGCACTCATCACCTTCTGGTTCCTATTAATGCTCTTAGACAATCTTTTGTTAAAGTAACTGTATTTCCTTGATGGATAATCTGCCTTTTCTTTTTGACCTTTTCAACTTTTTTCTTGACTTTGTTGTTTTCATTCTCTGTTCAACTTTATTCAATATGCTATTTCATCTGTCTATTGAATGTTTAATATTCTATAATTATTATTTTCTTTCTTGAGCTTCTATTTTGTTCTTGGAAAATGTCCGAAAGCATTTTTATAATTTTTTGATCCTTAGTTGAATTTTCACTTTCCTAATAGATCTCTGTTTATATATACTTATATTTGTAGTTGATAATTAAATACTGAAGTTGTTGGGATTCAATTCTATGTTTGTTATATTTGCTGCCTTTCACAGAGGTGGCATTAGTTTTGTGCTTAAATTTGTTTTATTATAGTCTATGGATATTTTGAGGGGCCTCAGGTAAAAATGTTTTCCTAGGGAAAATATTTGCATTTGTTTCTGCAAGATGGACTTTTTTTTTTTTAAGGTTTTATTTATTTATTTCAGGGGGGGAGAGAGAGAGAATAAGAGAGCATGCAAGCGTGAGTAGGGGGAGGGGAAGAGGAAGGAGCAGACTCCCCCCTGAGCAGGTAGCCTGAGATGGGACTCAATCCTGGGACCTTGGGATCATGACCTGAGCTGAAGACAGACGCTTAACCACTGATGCACCTAGGCACCCCTGTAAGATGGACTTCTAACACAAGGCCATTTTTTTTTTTTAATTTAATGATTTTTTTTTTTTTTAAGTAGGCTCTACCACCAATGTGGGGCCCAAACTTACAACCCTTAGATCAAGAGTCACATGTTCTACTGAATAAGCCAGGCAGGTGTCCCTCAAAACCATTATAGATTAATTTCTTACACTGTGATTTCATGGACCACACAGATGATGTAAAATTTAAACCCTAAATGTATATGAAGGCAGAGTTATGATTACAAATATTCAGATTAGTTTCCTTTTTCATGACGGGGTGGGGGTAGGGGGTAAGATGGAGACATTTTTACTAATCTGAACTGAGGCCAAGTCAACAGGATATTTTGTAACCTCCCATTTCTAGAAAGTATGTTGGGTTTCTTTTACCCAACCCATTTTCAAGAATAAAATTTTTCAAAAGATTTCAGTTAAAGTAGTTACACTTTATAACCATAGATCAATCTGATACACCTTAGATTCATATTTTTACTAGTTTTGTGTGGATGCTCTAACAGATTACCACAAACCTAGTAGCTTAAAACAACACATATTCATCATTTTACAGTTCTGGAGGTCAGAAATCTAAAATGGCTCTCACTGGGCTTAAATCAAGGTGTTGGCAGGACTTCATTCATTTCTGGTAGCTCTAGGTGGATAAGTGGTTTTTTTTGTTTTTCTGTTTTGTTTTGTTTTGTTTTCCCTGTTCCTCTTCCTGAGGGCCCTCACACTCTTTGAATCATGGCCTGTTACATCTTCGAAGCCCGGAATGGCAGGTGGAGTCCTCACATCTCATCCCATCCTATCCCACATCTCTCCAATCTTGCTTTGTCATCACTTTTCTGGCACTGACTCACCTACTTCCCTCATATAAGTATCCTTGTGATTACATTGGACCCACTTAGATAATCCAGAATACAATCTTACCTCAAGGTCCGCTGATTCCATTAATGGCACCTTAATTCCATCTGTGAGCTTTGTTCTCCTTTACCATATGACCTAGCATATTCACAGGTTCAAGGGATTAGGATATGAACATCTTTGGAGGTCACCATTATTCTGCCTACCATAGCATTTGTACCCAAATTAACCAAAAACAATTTCTTTACAAAATTATATGTGGCCAGTTTAAAATTTTACTTTCTGAAGAGTTAGTACTTTTTAGTATACATTCTGATCAAAATCTGACTCTGCTGCATTCTAGTGACTTTCTTTTCATTGGAATTACATATTCTATAAATGAATAAATAATATGGCACCAAATAAATTAATTTTTCTCACGTTTATCACTTTGCTACCTAACTATGCCAGTTTACTGGCTGGATACTATACATATCAGACAAATCAGCGTACACATTTTGCAAAATTATGTAATACATACCGTGAAAATTCTCTACCAAAATACTCAAAATGTCATACTTGTCATTATATGCTAATAACCAACTTAATCTTGTGTATTATAGTCCTCAGAGTTTCAGCTCCCAGTTCAAATTTCGAACCTGTCATCTTTCCACTTCAGGCTCCATTCACAATGAGAGAGTCCATGTGTTCTTCCCAGACATCAAGTCACAGCTTTTCCCATAAGGGCAGCAAACAGGAACGCTTGGTTCCTTGGTTTACAGATGCACACAGACAGAGGACTCTTCATACCTAGGGGATTGGTCATGGGGAATGGAGCTAGAATGGAGGCTCCTTAATGAGACCCAACCGTTTTGGGGTGCCAGTGTCTTCTAACAGCCCAGATGACTTATTAATTTATTCTGTTCATTGTCTATATCTCCTCTAGTAGAATGTGTGCTCTGTTTAGGCCAGAGATTTTTATGTTTTGTCACTGATTTATCTCTAGTGCCTAGACTAATGCTTATCACATTGTAGGTCCTCAGTAAATATTTACTGAGTGTTGAGGAAATTGCTTGACTCTGAATATGAGATAGTTTCCTTTTTGCTTTCCTGCCTGAGCTTCTGGCTTCTTTAAGTACTTCCTAGTACTCAGAATAGGCTCAAGGTATTTGTTTTATTCTGCAGGTAACTGGTGTTATGTTCTTTCATTTTGAAATCATAAAAAAATGTTCCATTGCACATATTCACAACTGATTATTGACAGGATGTTTCTGATCAAAGCTTCAACCACTGGGCACAGTTTCTGAAAGGAAAGCAGAGAATCAGAAATGCTGAAGAAAGATCAGCAGATACAAAATAGGGTTTTACATTATACTTTGCCAGGACCAACACACTTATTCTATTTTTGGGGTTATGACAAACGAAGTATCCAGGTACACAGTTTAAGGAAGCATCCACTATTAAGATCATGCAAGTACTGCAGGGGATAAAGGAAATTAAGTGGTACAAACTTCTAGTTATAAAATAAATATGTCACAGAGATGAAAAGTACAGCATAGGGAATAGAGTCAATGATATTGTAATAATGTTTGGTGACATATGGTGACTAAACTTAACATAGTGAGCACTGAGAAATGTATAGAATTGTTGAATCAATATGTTGTACACCTGAAAGTAATTTAACATTGTATGTTAATTATACAAAAAAGCCCATGGAGATCATTCAAGTACTGACTCATATTTTCACAACTCTGAGAGCAAGCACCCCCTTAAATTTTGTCCCCTAGGCACTTTAGTAGCCACGCCACCCTTGTCCTGGCCCACAGGGTTCATCCATGCATACCTGCATGCATCTGCAAGTTATAGAAATGATGCATTCCCATTTTCAGTTTGTATATAATTTCTTGCTAATAATATCAACATTTCTACTGACTGTAACCCTGAGCATGTAACATTTCCATTTCAAACATAGGTTTCTTTATTTGTAAAATGGGTATAAGTCAACTTCACAGGAATTTTTTTTTGAGCTATAATAGACATATAGCCTTATATTAGTTTCAGGTTTCATTACAACATAATTTGCTATTTGAATATATATCACAAGGATATTTTTTTCTTTATTTTTTTATTGTTATGTTAATCCCCATACATTACATCATTAGTTTTAGATGTAGTATTCCATGATTCATTGTTTGTGCATAACACCCAGTGCTCCATGCAGAATGTGCCCTCCTCAATACCCACCACCAGGCTAACCCATCCTCGCACCCCCCTCCCCTCTAGAACCCTCAGTTTGTTTTTGAGTCCATCGTCTCTCATGGTTCAATGAGGAAAAACTGAGAGCTTTCCCCCTAAGGTCAGGAATGCGGCAGGGATGTCCACTATCACCACTGCTATTCAACATAGGATTGGAAGTCCTAGCCACAGCAATCAGACAACAAAAAGAAATAAAAGGCATCCAATCCAAATCGGCAAAGAAGAAGTCAAACTCTCACTCTTTGCAGATGATATGATACTTTATGTGGAAAACCCCAAAGACTCCACCCCAAAACTGCTAGAACTCTAAAATTCTAGAGGAATTCATACAGGAATTCAGTAAAGTGGCAGGATATAAAATCAATGCACAGAAGTCAGTGGCATTCCTATACACCAACAACAAGACAGAAGAAAGAGAAATTAAGGAGTCGATCCCATTTACAATTGCACCCAAAACCATAAGATACCTAGGAATAAATCTAACCAAAGAGGCAAAGGATCTCTACTCAGAAAACTATAAAATACTCATGAAAGAAATTGAGGAAGACACAAAGAAATGGAAAAACGTTCCATGCTCATGGGTTGGAAGAACAAATATTGTGAAGATGTCCATGCTACCTAGAGCAATCTACACATTCAATGCAATCCCCATCAAAATACCATCCACTGTTTTCAAAGAAATGGAACAAATAATCCTAAAATTTGTATGGAACCAGAAAAGACCCCGCATAGCCAGAGGAATATTGAAAAAGAAAAGCAAAGCTGGCGGCATCACATATCCAGACTTCAAGCTCTATTACAAAGCTGTCATCATCAAGACAGTATGGTACTGGCACAAAAACAGACACATAGATCAATGGAACAGAATAGAGAGCCCAGAAATGGACCCTCAACTCTATGGTCAACTCATCTTTGACAAAGCAGGAAAGAATGTCCAATGGAACAAAGACAGTCTCTTCAACAAATGGTGTTGGGAAAATTGGATAGCCACATGCAGAAGAATGAAACTGGACCATTTCCTTACACCACACACAAAAATAGACTCCAAATGGTTCACAAGGATATTTTAAGGATTAAGTGATTTAGGGTAGGTAAAGCTCAGAGACGTATTACACATTTAATATGGGTTATTTTACTGTGTTTATATATTTTTCCATTTTTTATTATTATGTTAATCACCATGCATTACAACTTTAGTATTTGATGTAGTGTTCCATGATTCATTATTTGCATATAACACCCAGTGCTCCATGCAGAACGTGCCCTCTTTAATACCCATTACCAGGCTAATCCATCCCCCACCCTCCCCTCTAGAACCCTCAGTTTGTTTCTCAGAGTCCATCGTCTCTCATGGTTCGTCTCCCCCTCCGATTTCCCCCCCTTCATTCTTTCCCTCCTGCTATCTTTTTTTTTTTTTTTAACATATACTGTATTATTTGTTTCAGAGGTACAGGTCTGTGATTCAACAGTCTTACACAATTCACAGTGCTCACCATAGCACATACCCTCCCCAATGTCTATCACCCAGCCACTCAATTAGGACTTTAGAAAACTGTATTTTGACAAATTAGAGTAATTGTGGAAGAAATGTTTACCATTTATCTTTCATTACAAATTTAATTTTATTTATATTAAATAATTATATGCTAACCCCCAAAGAAAAGTAACTATCTTACTGTAAAGTTATAATATTGGATATGTATGTATGTATGAAACTATTCTATTTAGTTAAAATTAAATATTTTCCTAGAAATATTTTCCCAATGGTGATATTTGAATGTATAACTAGTGAAATTTTTATCTTGAAAGCTGATTTGTTACAAAGAGAAACACAAAAACTCAATATAAGTGAGTTTCTGATTAGTTTTTATAAATGAGAATTGCCAACATACTTAACATACTCATAAAAATATGTGGGAGCATGTAGGAGGAGTGAAGGTGTAAGTTTGAGATAATCTTTATATTTGGTATTTACATTTTCCCTGTAAATTGGAAATCTTACTTTTCCCTTCTCTTTTGATTGCAGTAGCTTATCCTAGCTTTACCTGAATTTCAGTGTTAAATCCTTTTTATTTCAAGCATATTACTAAATTATGTTTAGTAATCAAATTCTTTAGTCATGAATCAAACATCTTATTATTGGTTTTGCCAAAATAGAATACCAAAACCTAGAAATTCCCCTGAACAACCTAAACAAACTAGGACCTATTGAGAGACAAAAGAAATAGAATTAGAAATGTACTTTCATAAAAGTACATCATTACTAGTTTAAATGATTAGATAATTTTTCCAAGAATGATATTTTTAATAAAAAGCATTCACAATAAGATTAATTATGCAAGCCAGCTGAATTTTTAAAACAGATTATTCCAAAGAAAAAGAGTCCATATCATGCTCTGCTTTTTCTCTTCACTTAAAAGATTCATTTTTAGGAATCATTTGTTGTGAAAGTAAGCTGTGGCAGGACCTGGCTAACCTGCCATAGAAACCCTGCCATGTAATAGATGTGAGAATTACAAGGTCATATTCAGTCTGGAGATAGATCTTATATCCACATCATCCGCACAGTGCTAGTAAGCTAAATTTGTATAGGCACTGTGGATCCACTATTTCTTATTATCTTGACTTAGAAACATCTGAAAGGCATGCAGAAGCCACTCACCATAGGGAAATATTTACCAAATGTTCAGAAAGCAAATTGTAATGAGTAATAGTGACAAAAAATCTTAACATTTATAATGTATTGTCTTGAGATAGACATTTGCTTTTTAAAAATAGTATGTCTGAAGTTTAAAAGCTTCAATTATAAAGCATGAAGAGCATATTTGCTCTAACAGCTAACATGTATATACGTTATGGCAGGAACAAAGTTCAGAAAAAAAAACTTCAACTTAGTTTATATCTCTTAAAAAGTTTAGTATTTAATGTTTTCCATTCACAATTCTGTAGCAGATTCTTAGCTAACTTTAGGGTCTGGTGAAGTCTACTATTTAGTTGATAATTTATATGAACTCTGGTATACGCCTAAGTGATGATTACCTTTTAGTAAGTACTCATATGCTAATGTGGCTAGTTACAGGCAACTGCTTATTTGTACTGTGATACAGGATCATATGCATTATATAACTCCATTTCATCTTCAAAACAGTGATAGTCTTATCCTCATTTTGTAAATGAAGTATGTACATTTCATATTCAAGTTAAGTGATTTATTTATCTGAGAGTCAGTTTAGTGGCTGACTCTTGATTTTGGCTCAAGTCATGATCTCAGGATCCTGATATTGAGCTCTGTGTTGGGTTCCACACTCAGTGGAGAGTCTGCTTGAGGATTCTCTCTCTCCCTCTGTCCCTTCTCCCATTCATGCTATCTCTCTCTCTAAAATAAATAAATTTTTTTAAAAAGTTTAAAGAAAATAAAATTAATCTGTTCAACAATAAAAATATGTGCTAAATTACTTCATTTTTGTCTTGATTGCCCTACCACCTATCCCCAACTGGTCTATTTATAAAAATTTGTAAGATACTGAGCCTGGATCCCTAGCTTACATTCTTTCTATCCCTCATATTTGTGGCCATTTGATACCTATCTAGGATCCATCTGGACCAGAAGTAGAAAAGTTTAAAGAGCTTCAGACTGCCTCTTCACAGCATCAAACCCTCCCTTTTGTGTACTTTTGCTCTGACTTTGTATCCTAGCTCTCCTCAATGGGATTTTGCCTTATTTTTAATTATCACTTCATACTCCAGTTTTCATTACTGAATTCTAATCTTGGTATCCCATTTCTGGTACTAAAAAGCAGCATCATTCTTGTTCAGTGACACTGAGGGACTTGAGTCCTGTTTCTGAACTCTGGTTACTAGGATGGAACCAGAATTTCTTGCTGATGGATTTTCTGGATGCCTTTTGGCTGCTTCACTTCCTCTTGAGTCATCCATCCCTTTGTTGAGAATTTTTCTTGCTGTCACACCTCTTAGATAGTGTCACCTGCTGTCTGGGCAGGACCTCTCATCTTCCATAACTTTCAGGCTATTCACAGCCTCTTCTAGCAGACAGGCCTAGTGTCTTTCTTGGATCTCTTTCATTTGCTCCATGTTACTGTTTCTAATGGGAGAAATTCTCATCATTTTTCTTGCAAAAAATGCAACAAAATAGGGAAAGCTTTTTTTCAAGTTTTGCATGTGTTTATTGTTGACTTTCATTTTTTTTTTGACTCTGCCATTTTTGTCTTTTTATTTTTAGAGATGTTATTAGTACTCATTTGAAACTAGGCAGGGCATGGTGAAGTTTGCATAAATTGTGATACAAATATAGTAGTCATTTTGTATATAAGTAGAATATACAGATTCTGTGTGCTTCTACGCTATCCTTCCTATTGTGTGATGCTTTACAAGAAGGCCAGTAATTGCCTCATCAACACTCATGCAATAAAAACATATTAAATTAGGAAATGATAATAAGAAAGGCCAAACTGGATTAAATAAACAAGTCCTTATAAAGGACATATGTGGGGGCGCCTCGGTGGCTCAGTTGGTTAAGCGACTGCCTTCGGCTCAGGTCATGATCCTGGAGTCCTGGGATCGAGTCCCGCATCAGGCTCCCTGCTTGGCGGGGAGTCTGCTTCTCCCTCTGACCCTCCCCCCTCTCATGTGCTCTCTCTCTCTCTCATTCTCTCTCTCAAATAAATAAATAAAATCTTTAAAAAAAATAAAGGACATATGTGCATGTGCAAGTAGTACTAAGAAGACATCCGTTCATCACCCATTAAATGTCAGAATAAGAATTTATTTACAGGTCATCATCCTTAGAGATTGTTATTACATTAAAATGGGTTTTAGAAAGTACACAGGAGCTACTTTGCATATAGGGACGTAAGTAGTACCAGTAGTACTAGTTTGCTCCCAGTGGTACCAAAATATGCCTACTAATTTTGGGTCCAATGTATTAAACTGGATGATTTTGTATTTTTATGCAAAGAAAATCCCCACGTGTCTATATAGTTTGTACTGCTACTCCAACGCTTGTCCAGATGCAGAAGCTTAATTTTGGTTAGTAATATAAGTAGAATGTGTCATAGGTTTACATTTATTAAAATATTTATTGAACATCAATGATGTTCTGTTCACTCTAGGTATAGAGTATTGAACAGGCAAGACAAACATCTCTACCTACTTGGAGTTTTATGTTATAGGATAGTTAAAGAAAAGACTGAGAATACCTGTATTTTAGAACTGGTTCTTCTACTTAATGGTTGTGTGACCATGGATAGAAAACCTACATTGCTTCCGCAAACTCTGAAGTCAAAAACCTGAACCCTTTGCCTCTGTTTCATTTACTTCTCCCTGTGCCTTAGCTTTATTTTATCTCATTGACTATTGGCTTTATGCACATGGTACTAAAAATGGTCCTATAGCGAGTTTTACAACCTATATAATCTGCCACTATACAAGCCTGTCCTTGACACTCTGATGCAAGTCCAAAAATTTGAGGTGAGAAGATCACTAGCCCAGCTGAAATCAGGTACCATTCTCTAGGCCAGTAAAATATAGCTGAGAGTACATACATTCAAGAATATGTCATTTTTCATGATAGCTATGTGAATGGTGGGGAAGGAAGGAGGTTTTAGGCGATTGAGACGCCTGGTAGACCATCCGAAGAGATGTTTACTGTAGAGAATAATGGGATTATATATAATGCTTTTATATGTCATGCTCCTCATTATGAAATAATGTGAGGAAGATATGATTTCAAATTAACATATGAAATGAAATGAACTCATTTGAGCTTCCTTAGGTATTGTTTTTGTATCCACTGCTGAAGAAATGTGAGAATTTCATTCCTGTTAGCTTTCTGGGTCACTGCTGGCCTCCTGCCATCTTTCTTTGCCCAGCTACCTTTTGGGACCTGAGCCTTTGTAAGATCATTGACAATGCTTATGTTCTGAAAACCCAAAGGGAAGGAAACTTGACTCCTACCCTTTCAGAAAGTTGACTGAAACAATAAATTAAAATTTTAAAAAAGGGCTGTCCACACATATAGCATTTGGCTTTGACCAGAATACATTTACCATGTCATTAAATGATGGAAAAAAAAAAAAAAAGGGCTGAGTATATGTGATTCTCTGTAATGGAATCTCCCATAGACTGTGCAAATTGTGAGGACAAGAAACATGTCTGTTTTCATGCATTGTAATGACCACCTTCCGGTATTTCTCACATTTAAATTTAGAAGCTACCTAGAAATAGGATAATGATATAGTAAGTGACATCTATTTCTGTTTAGGTGAAGTGTTATTAATATAGATTTATTTATTTATTTATTTATTTATTTTATTATGTTAATCACCATACCTTACATCATTAGTTTTTTTTATTATGTTATGTTAATCACCATACATCATTAGTTTTTGATGTAGTGTTCCATGATTCATTGTTTGCGTAACATACCCAGGCTCCATTCAGTATGTGCCCTCTTTAATACCCATCACCAGGCTAAACCATCCTCCCACCCCCCTCCCCTCTAGAACTCTCAGTTTGTTTCTCAGGGTCCATAGTCTCTCATGGTTCGTCTCCCCCTCCAATTCCCACCCCCCTTCATTTTCCCCTTCCTGCTATCTTCTTCTTCTTCTTCTTTTTTTTTTTTTTTAACATATAATGTATTATTTGTTCCAGAGGTACAGGTCTGTGATTCAACTGGCTAGGTGATAGACATTGGGGAGGGTATGTACTATGGTGAGTGCTGTGAAGTGTGTAAGACTGTTGAATATAGATATATTTTAAAGGTGTGCACATTATAGAACAACCCTGGAAGATGTCTATGTCCTCACCTTCCAAAAGATGTGTTTATTTTCAAAGGAAAAATAATCAAGTCTTTTAAAATACTGTTTTTTGTACCCCAGTAAATAATTGTCCTTCATTCTAATTGTCCTCCATTATTAGTTATTATATGTTAATCACAACCATTCAATTCTACCATCAGAATAATTCTTGCTCTTTTCTCATGTTTGCTGTGTTTGCCTAAAAGTTCTTCATAAGTTATGAAGCAGAAACTGGCCTTCAGCAAAGATCAGTCCCAGATCCTTTTGGAAATTGTTTTACTTTGACATCCTGGAAGTTTGTGTTTTAAAAATTGACTTTTTGATACCCTGTTTTCAATAATTTTGGATAAATATTCAGAAGTGAAATTGCTGGGGGGTACCTGGGTGGCTCAGTCAGTTAAGTGTCTGATTTCAGCTCAGGTCATGATCTCAGGGTTGTGGGATTGAGCCCCCCAAGCCCCACATTAGGCTCTCTGCTCTGCTTGTCCCTCTCCCTCTGCCCCTCCAGCCGCCCATTCGTGTTCTCTTTCTTTCTCAAGTAAATAAATAAAGTCTTAAAGTGAAATTGCTGGATCATATGGTAGTATCTATTGAATGGATAAAGAAAATGTGGTATACATATATGATGGAATATTATTTAATTAAAAAAGGATCTCCTATCATATGTAGCAACATGGGTAAGATGTCATGCTGAATGAATGAAATAAGTCAGTCACGGAAGGACAAATACTACATGATTCACTAATCTGAGATATCTAAAGAAGCCTAACTCATGGAAGCAGAAAGAAGAAATGAGCAATCACTGTTCAATGGATATAGTTTCAGTTATACAAGATGAATAAGTTCTAGAGATCTGTACAATAGTGTATTTATAATTAATAGTAATGTACTGGTCACTTAAAAATTTTTAGCATAGATTTCATGTTATTCGTTTTATTTATTACAAAAAATACAAAAGAAAAAAATAAAAATCATGGTCCAAAAAGAGAGAGCGAGCACATGCCTTGGTGCGGGGATCTGACATTGGTTAGACAACTTTCAGGTAACAGCAGGTACCTAGATCAGAATTTCCAGAACTCATTTTAAATTAGAAGCAGATATACTTTATAAAAACAAGTCACTTCACCTAAGATCCAGAGGAACAAGAATTATTTTATTGTGGTTGTTATCTTGAAATTGTTGCTAATATTTTTAATGATCACTTTTCTGATGGGCATATGAGTAAGCCCTTTCTTTTTCCTCTTAAATTACTTGATTTAAAAAGTTCTATTTTTGAAAAATGAAACATTTTCAATGATTTTCAATTCTTACTAATTACTCAAAATTCAGAAACAAATACTTTTATTGAGGTATTCTATTTTCATGGTAATGTAGTTGTTGCGTAGGTTCAACAAGACTGTTGATAGCATTAGACCAATTGATTGTGAGACCAAGGCCAAACCTATTGTGTCGTATTTAAGAATACATTTTATTTCATGTAATCAAGCATTGTATACCATCGTTAAAGAACAAGAGTTATATTTCATATATGGAACCATTGCTTTCAAGTTCCTACTTGGATTCCAAGTACTAATTGAACTTGATTTGCAAAGAGAGACTATCTGCCTCCGTGGCTGCCTTGAAGACCAGAATGACATATTCTAGAAGTGCAGAAGCGTTGGGCCATTGGGAAATGAGAATCGGTGGGTGGGAGGGGTGAGGGTGGAATCCAATGGATAATTTCCTTCAGTGATACAATGTTTTCAGATGCAACTCTATATGACTCCTCTGAAGGTGACAAAAAAATTGAACATTCAGTTATATTTGTTGCAAAGTTATGGCCAGTTCAGTAATAAAGTAACAAATCCACTTTCATCTATTTTCAATGAATAATATAAACATATATTTAAAAATTCAGAAAGATACAGAAAGTTGCTATCATTGTTTAAACCCAAGGAGTGAAGGGAGATCAAAAATTAGAAGTGGAAATGGTTAAAAATAAGACTTCATGTTTATCTGCATATCTACCATATCTTCCTCCTTTTTAAGGATACTGATTTATGTAGTAGTGGTGTATTTTAAAGTAATTTTTGGCTTTTAATCGAGCATTTCCTGAAATGGATATTTGAAAGACTCCTTCTTTTAAAAATTATAAAATAGAATTACATCATGAAACAGAGTAGAGCAAGGAAATAGAATGGCTCCATTTTTAGTCTGGCAGACTACAATGAAAATCACTTAAGAAATCAAACAATAATCTTAAGCATAATGGACTATTTCCAAATATAAGGGACGGTTTCACAGGTATATATCCTTCTTCAATTGGGTAGACACTACATTGTTCTTGAGAACTAAAATCTTCCCTTGAACCATGTGTAGGAATCCCTTTGATATAATTTTTAAAAAAGGAAACAAACAAACTTGGGGAAACATACATAAAAACAGGAGTGATTCAGAGAATAAGAGGCTTCAGTCAAAGAAGTGAATTTCTTAAAGAGTTAGGGGTATTTGAATAAGGACCCTCTTGTGACAGAAGCAGCTGAGTACAGGGGCCTGACGTCAGACCCTGAAAAGTCTACCCAGGATGACTCAAGGATATACTCTTGTGAAGAATGAAAATCTGAATTTAAATATTGAATCCTGAAAATTTTATTTATCTTAACCAGAAAACAGTCTTTTTCTACATTAGACTTTTTTTCTTTAACTTGCTACACTGAATTCAATCACTTTATTTGGTATTAATAGAGGTCTGGAGTAATACTGGAGTATTATAAGCCCTGGAGAAAATGAAAAGATGCAGGGCCTTCCCCAAACCCTGTCCCTGTCAGCACTGGTAGCTTTGAAGCTTGAGCATCATCCTATCAAGCACACTTCCTCCAGGAGATAAAGGCGTTTTCAGCATCACGCTTCATGGTGGCAGGAGCAGCAAGTACTAAGATAGGCTGGAGCTCCAAATACAATGGAGCAGCATGAGCACCAAGAAGCCTTTCCTAAGCAGAGAACTCAAAAATGTGGTAAGATTCAACAACTTTTATGTATCCTGCCAAATCAGAGGAAACAGGCCTTTAAGACAAGGGATTAAAAAGACAAATATCTGTATCACCCTGAGATTTATTTACTTTTAAATGTGAAACTTTTCCAGGAAAAAAAAATAATAATACTCTAGAAATATCAATATTAAATCTAGGGTCTTAAACTAACATTTTTTTATAGGAAATGTAAATGTTTATGTTCTGTAATTGTAACCCTAAAATAAAAGGGAAAGTGGTTGGATTTACATACCAAAGTGATGTATTTTTAACTATTATTAAAACGATCATTTATTTTAATAACACAGAAATTCTGTTCCTTTTGTCATAGTTTTCTACATATAGTCTTTATATTAAAGAGAAATGATGGCGGAAGACAAGCCATTCTGGGCTACTTTATAATTCCTTGTTATATTTCAAGACTATGTGTCTCCTTGCTTCTTTGTTACCTTTTCTACTCTCGTCATCCAATTTTACAAGCAACTGAATAAATCCACCCTACATCCTACCCATTTGACCTCTTAATTATACTTAGATCCTGCAACATGTTATCAGTAGGGGGTCTCTTCTTATCTGCATGCCTCTTGGCATACCCTGCAGTTCCCTAATATAGTCCCATACCTAAGTTTCCTCATAGGTGACCCTAATTACATGCCCTCTACATTAGTGTTTCAACAAATCCCTCTGTGGATAAAAATTATCTGGAATAGTCATTAAACACATTCCCAAGGCCCACCTCAGACTCATAAAATCTCTAGATCTCATGGTAGGCAAATTTTACATTAGGCAAGTCTAAGGAAAGAATGCTGTAATGTATTACTTCCTTTCCATTCCCTTTGTGTTGGTTCTCTTTTAAATTATTGTAGTTGCCAGTGAATTTTGTTGATTTTCATTTTAATCTCCCCTACATTGGATATACCATACACAACATAGTCAAAATTTTCTTTCTGTAGTTGAAGAATTGATGAATGCATTTAATATTAACACAGAAGTCTGTGTTGCCTTGTAATTACCAAGAGATTGGAAACAAAATGTGTTTAATGTGGTATGAAGCACAAAGCTGATTTGGTAGCTTTTGAGTTTTGCTCACTTGCAGAATGCTGTGAATGAACAGTGGCCCAATCCTCAAGAATGTGCTACATCTAGGTTCTCTGCACGCCTGGCTGCCTCATTCTCCCAGCACTCTAGAAATTCTGGGGCTGCCCTTGGGTTATTTGTAATGTACGATTTTCAGTTTTTTCAAATGATGAACTATATTTAAATTCATTTAAAACAAAATTGACTTGAAAACAGCCAAATTCTTTGAAATTGCCAGTTGATTTTGCTGAGTGCCTTTCATATTTTTAGTAGCCAAGAGACAGGGGAAGCCAAGAAAGATTGTTTGAGAAGATACTGAAACTTTAAAGAGGCCCTGCTTCTCCCAAAGTGCTGTCAACTACTATATCAAATAGAAAGAAGCTTTCAACCGGGGAAACTTTTTGTCTAATGCCATTCTAGGGGAAAAACTGAACAGGGAATTGTGGCTACATAGGGAAATAATAGGATTACTATTTTAAAAAGTATAATAGCTGATGAGTTCCTGAGGGAAACAGCAATGTATTATTAATATTAGTGCTCAGCACTGAAGCTGGCTGGTTGAGATTTCTAGTTCTGACTTCTCACAGAAGAGTTTTAAATAGCAGGTGGAGCAGTGTTGTAGTACCTCAAGAAACTCATTTCAGATTCTATTTAAGGATATAAACCTTGACAACACCAACAAGATTTTTTGGGTTTTAGACTAAACCCCTGATACATATGTATTCTTTAAAGGAAATGGATGGTTATGAAAGGAGAAGAATCAAAATGGATGACAACGATGATGATGATGATGAGAGATATATATATATACATATATATATATATATCTTTTTTTTTTACATAATGCAGCCTTTAAGAAATTAAAACAAGACAAAAAACCACAAGTATACCAGAATCTGAGAAACATGTTTCAGTGTACAAGACAGATTCTACTGAGATGTATGAAAAAGGAATTGATGAAACTGAGCATTAAGAATCTAATAGGATAGGGGCGCCTGGGTGGCTCAGTCATTGAGAGTCTGTCTTCGGCTCAGGTCATGGTCCCAGGGTCCTGGGATCGAGCTCTGCATCAGGCTCCCTGCTCCGTGGGAAGCCTACTTCTACTTCTCCCACCCCCTCTGCTTGTGTTCCCTCTCTTGCTGTGTATCTCTCTGTCAAATAAATAAATAAAATCTTAAAAAAAAAAGTCTAATAGGATAGAGTGACATCACCAAGATGGCATCATGGGATATTCCTGACTTTCCTCCTCCTAACAGCTCTTCAAAGAAGACACCACTGAGAGAATCCTAGCAAGTAAGGGTGAGACTGAAGCACTCTCCTGCATCACAGAGTTCAAGACAGCCTGCATTAGAATGGTTAGAAAGTGACTACTCCTTGACCACGTTGCTGCTCCCCCAGGCCAGCGCAGTACCGTGCAGAGAGGTCTAGCCACCCAGGCAAGAGAGCTGAGACACAGCCCCACTCACTGTGGAGAGTGCTTTCCAGACCTATCTGACTAGAAGGGCTGGTGACAACTCCTTGAAGCTCTGTGGTCCAGAGGCACTAGAGCTGAGAGATGGGCAGACAGGGCCAATAATTTGTAGAACAAAGCCAGTGGCCTTGTTCACTCAGGGACCTTGGGGTACAGATTGGCTTGAAGTAAGATAGCAAACAACTTTACCAGCTTTAAAGGTGCTTCTCACACTGTACCTGGACAGGGAAGCTAATTCGTAGTCCTGCTTATCAGTAAATTCAGCCTGACTACAGAACAGAACCAGAGCACATATGAAGTTGTATAGCCCATAAAACAGCCCTTGGTATAGTGCCACTTGAACAGAGAACACTGTGTGTGGCTTCTCTAGTCTGCAGGGGAGAATCCGTGGTCTCACTTGACTGGGGAATTTGGTGCATATTCTGGCCTGAGTTGGGTCCCTAATTAACGAACTGTACAGGTCCTGGTTCTGTTCCATGGAATGGGAAAAATTTATGTATTTGCAAGCTATATATCTGATAGGGGATAATATCCAAAATTTGTAAAGAACCCCTATAACTCAATAGCCAAAAAAATAATGGCCAATTAAGCACATGGACAAAGGACCAGAATAGATATCTCTTCAAAGAAGATATACAAAAGGCCAACATGTACATGAAAAGTTGATCAACATCACTAGTCAAAATGCAAATTAAAACCACAGTGAGCTATCAGCTCATGCCCGTTGAATGGCCATTAACAAAAAGACAAGGCATAACAAATGCTGGTATTGATGTGGAGAAAGAGAAACCCTTGTACACCTGTTGGTGGGATTGCAAATTGGTACAGCCACTATGGAGACGATACGGAAGATCTTCAAAAAATTAAAAATAAAACTACCATACAATCCAACAATTCCACTTTCAGGAATAGATTCAAAGTAAATGAAATCACTAATTCAAAAGGATATCTGGATCGTCATGTTCACAGCAACATTATTTATAATGTTGCCAAGCAGACATGGAAATAACCTAAGTGTCCACTGATGGATGAATGGATAAATAAGTGTAAATATATATACACACACACACGTATATGCATATATGTAATAATAACATACACCACACACACTGCAATATTATTCAGCCATAAAAAATGAGAAAATCCTACCATTTGTGACAACATATTGGACCTTGAAAGCATTATGCTAAGTGAAATAAGTTAAAGAATGACGATTAATGGACGATCTCTCTGATATATGGAATTTTAAAGAACAAACAAAAAACTTGTGAGCTCATGGCAAAAAAGATCAGACTTGTAATTACTAGAGGTGGAGGGTGGGGAAAAGGGAAATTAAAAGAAGGTAGTCAAAGAAACAAACTTGCAGCTAGAAGATAAATAAGTATTTAGAATATAATATATAGCATGATGACTGTAGCTAACACTGCTGTGTGGTATATAAAGTTGTTGAGAGTAAATCCTATGAGTTCTCATCAGTTCTAATCATTTCACAATATATGTAAATCAAACTATCATACTATACAGCTTAAACTTATACAGTGTTGGGCGCCTGGGTGGCTCAGATGGTTGGGCGTCTGCCTTCGGCTCGGGTCATGATCCCGGGGTCCTGGGATCGAGTCCCACATCGGGCTCCCGGCTCGGCGGGGAGCCTGCTTCTCCCTCTGACCCTCTCCCCTCTCATGCTGTTTCTCTCTCGCTCGCTCTCTAAAAAAAATGGATAAAATCTTAAAAAAAAAAAAAAAAAACTTATACAGTGTTATACGTCAATTATTTCTCAATACTGGGGTTTAAAAAGTCTAATTTTTTAAGTGGAATTACCACAGGGATCCTTAGGCTATCTGAATCCTACGTAGTGAGAAAGGTTTGGGGAATTTTGCTGGACATATACGAGGATTTCCCACTCCACTGTGCTAATCTGAGAAAGTTAAGTAGTTTGCTCTAATATTTTTGTGTCTGAAGCATCAAAATTTCTCTACATATCTGGCACCATGGTGGGTTCAGGTAACATAAGCTAGATAATCCTCTCTATTAAATAATTGCCTTATTTAGTTGACTCTGATTAGAGACAAACCCCAGTTCCTGCCGCCCCTCCCAGATTCAAAGAGACATTTACACAATTCCTAGAGATGCAATAGAAGGAAAGTGAGGGAACATTTCTATTAGTTGAAGTGCGTGCTTTTCTTTTCTTTTTTTAATTTTTTTTTAATTTATTTTTTGACAGAGAGACAGTGAGAGAGGGAACACAAGCAGGGGGAGTGGGAGAGGGAGAAGCAGGCTTCCCGCTGAGCAGGGAGCCCGACGCGGGGCTCGATCCCAGGACCCTGGGATCATGACCTGAGCCGAAGGCAGACGCTTAACGACTGGGCCACCCAGGCACCCCAAGTACATGCTTTTCTTGAATGCACATCAAGAATCATCAGAAAGTTCTGGAGGTGAAGGCAAGAAAAGGGACTAGATCTATTCATGGTTGCCCTTTAGGGCTTAATAAAGTTTCTTGCCATTTTTCTCACAGTGGACTAATGGTGAAGAGATCTGTGATCCCACTCCACAGGCTAAAAAAGCTAATGAAGTAGAAAAATGATATTGATAAAACTACCCTGCCTTTTATAAGTATGCCCCACCAGATGGAAGCTGCTCAGTATTTGCATTTAATCTGATATAACCTCAATCATCTTTTTTGGCTCTGAATACTAAATGGCTGGCTTGTTATTTAGCCTCCATAAGCTTAAAAGAATCCTACTCTAAGTTCCTGACCATACTTTAGTAGAGCGCACAAAGGCAAAGCCAACAATATACATATTTTTTTCCTTTTTGTCTTAGGAGATAAAAGATTAAATGGATGTTTCAAGACTGAATGCTAGAAAAGTCTTAGAAATAAGCATTTTATATGACGGTTTCATTATTGTAAATGTTTCCACTCCCATCTCCAGATACAACACAAAACTGAAAAAAAAAAAAGGTCTTTTGCAAAATTCTGGACATTGGTATATTAAAATGAAAAGTTATTTCCAATTCTATAGAATTTATCAATTGAATGTAAACTTCTTGATAGGAGAGGCTTTATGCATTTTGTTTTCCACCATCTCTGCAAGAGCCTCGAAGAGTGACACATGACCGATGTTCAGAAATACCCAAATAGTTTCAAGAATAAAACTACTTTACTGCACTGCCCAATTGTTAATTAAATGTTACCACCATCTGTTCACTCCTTCCTAGAGAATGCTTTGTTTTACTCTTTTGAATTTCGTTTTAAAACTTTGCGTTATTTTACAAACCAAAGAAGTGTCTTTCATTCACATTCTCCAAATTATGGGAAGAGGAACTGGGATATGGTAAATCATTTTCAAGAGCACTTCAACATACTTGCCCTTAACTTTCAACAGAGAATTTATTGAACAATTCACAAAACTGCATGAGAGTTACCTTGTAGCTCAGCCAGAGAACTACAAGGCCACATCAGTTAAACCTTGGCATTTCTTATCTAACAATATGCCAAATAGCCCTCCAAAAAATAGTTGTGCAAAGTTAACAGACTATTTCCATCAAAAACATGGAGTAGGAATCTCTGAAAAACTATAAAATCCCTCCAGAGAATTGTACTAAATATCTAACTGTTGGGTTGGTTAAGAGAAGGCAATACTTAAAAACGTATGACCTCAAAGGAATCACGAAGGGTTGCTGGAAGCAGCAATGCACGTATGCTCTAATCTTCCCAGAGTTTTTAGTTTCCCCAGCACACTGACTATTAACAGTAATTCAGATTTTTTTTTTATTCTTGGACATTTTAATAGGGAGAGACAAAAGTATGTCATGTTCAATAAGAATTGGTAAAAATTGATAGGTGGTCATTTTCATCAGGAACTTTTCAACTTCTTTTTTTTTTTTTTTTGGATAAAGATCATACTTCTTTTGCTGTTACATTTTGGAATTGACTTTTGGGGAAAAAACTAATTAATTTAAACAAATGTCAATTTTCTTTAGAGATATGTTTGTTAAGGCTTGTCTCAAATCAACCCCAAGGTATCAAGATTGAGGTAAAGTTCCCAGATTAGTTCTATTATGACACTTTATAATTGCTCTATCTTCTCTGATTAGGGAAATTAGCCCAGCATACTATTATAATGAGGCACTGGACCTAAAATCTTATATTATGGCAAAAACTCAAGACAGAATAACTGTACTTAAATAGGTATTAGAAAACAAACACGTTGAGTCATGAGAGTTAGCATTAGTAGGTTGGAAGGGAATGGGCATGCATATGGTAGAATACAGAACGTTTCCAGTGTTGTATTGTAGGGTTGTTGATGTTAATTCTGTCAGTCAGACTGGGACTAGAGGTGATTCTTTTTTTGCTAACAACTATTAGGGTGGTCAATAATAATAATGACTAGTACTTACCTAGCTTCTACTATGTATTCTGAAGGATATAGTAAGATTCCCATTTCACACATGCGGGACGTAAAGCTGAAGTTAATTGCTCTTTGCTCAAGCTCCCAAAGTTCCAAAGTGAATGGATATCACATTGAAACCGAGGTCTCTCTTAGGCCACAGCTTAGAATTTTAGCCAGTGTGCTAAAATAGGTATGGAAGACTAATGTAAGAGTGCTGAGGAAGAAAACTATATACTCACTGGATAATCATCAGTCCCAATAAAAAAGCAAATTGAAAATTATGGAAGGCAAATTATCAAGTCATTCCTTTCACAAATTCCATTTCTCATTAACATAAATGAGATCTATGAGAAAGTTCTGAGGTAACAGCCATGGAGACTTTAAATAATTATTAATATATAATTGGCAAGTTTAGTATTTGTCATTTCTCAATAATCATATTTCTATGTTAATTATTAACCATGCCCCTTCTAATAAACCAGTGTTTTACAAAGTCTAGAGGGAGATATTTACAGGATCTCCACAGTATAGTTTGGAGTGGAGTGTTGTGGGCTGGAGAAGGCATGCAGATTTATGTTAATAACAGTAAAGAATGACTTGTGGAGAATTTCTGGAAATGGGAGGCCTGGATTGAGTAAAATGAATTCTAGTAGCATATACTTATATTTCCACTATTTAAGCAGTCTTACTTAGATTTGGACTATGTAATTTATTTATATTATCTGCTTCCAGGGTATGTATATTTTATATATATATATATATATATAATATTATCTGGTATATATATCATATTACATATGATATTGTATATATATAGTGTGTGTATATATATAATCTATATATATATATATGTGTATATCAACCTATTTCTGTACTTTTTTGGTCAAAATATTGCATCATGTAATTTCTCCCTTACATGTTCTGCTAGTTTGGTATATGTATTTCTATGTCTTTTTTGGTCATTTGACACAAGCAGATTTCTGACATTTTATCTTCTCTAAACCTTATAATCTTTCAGTAAAGGGGTTACAAAGTAGTATATGATCATTTCAGTTTCTCCCCATTCTAGCCAATGCTCATTATAGTCACTCTTTTTAATTTTAGCCATTTTAAGGGGTAAGGAGCAGTATCTCATTATGGTTTTTATGTGCATTTCCCTGATGAATAATAATGCTGAACATCTTTTCATATGTTTATTTGTCATAAAGATATATTTCTTGTTGTCTGCTCAGGCTGCCTAATTTTAAGTCAATTGACTTTCTTTTTTAATAAAATTGGAAGTTATTTTCATAAATTCTGTGCTGTCTTTTTGTTTTTTAAAAAATGTTGCTCCATTGTCTTCTGGCCTTTGTAGTTTCAGAAGAGAAACCCATTGTAATTAAAATCAATGTTGCCCTGTATGTAATATGAGATATTTCATTGACTACTTAAGATTTACTCATTGCCTTTCTTTTTAAACAACTTTACTGTTATATGCCTTTGCATTATTCTCTTTCCATTTATCCTGTTTGGAGTTCTCTGTACTTCTTAAAACTATAAATTTATATTTCTATATTTCACCAGATTTGTCAAGTTTGGGGCCATTAGTTTTTCAAGCAGTTTTTCTCTGCCCCATCCTCATTCTCCTTTCCTTACAGAACTCTGATGAGCCTGTTGTGGGACACTGATACTTTTCCATAGTTTCCTATGGCACTGTTCATTTTGTGAAAATTTTTTGCATCTTCCAATTGGATAATTTCTATTGATCTTCAGGTTTACTGACTCTCCTGTTATCTGTGTTTTGTTACTAAATCAGTGAGTGATTTAGGGAGAGGGAAAGAATCCCAAGTAGACTCCTGGTGGAGCATGAAGCCCAGTGTGGGAGGGCTTGATCTCACGACACTGAGGCCATGACCTGAGCTAAAACCAAGAGTCAGATGCTTAACTGACTAGCCACTTAGGCGTCCCTGTATTTTTTTTAATTCTAATATTTCATTTTGGTCTTTTTTATGTTTTGTATTTCTTTATGGTGATTTTATGTCTTTTCATTTCTCTTGAGTATCTTCCTTTACTTCCCTAAGCTCGGTTCTAATAGCTTTCAATCGTTGTCTGCCAGTCCTCTACCCAGTCACCGGGGGCTGTCATGCTTGTTCATTGTCTTTTCTCTTGAGAATGGCTGACATTTTCTTTGCTCTCCTTAAGTTTAGTAATTTTCATTTTAGTAATGGGACAGTGTAACTATTAATGTTGTATATACTCATGATTTAATTACATTCTTCTGACATCTGTTGATATTTTTTCTCTTATTTTTTTTTTTAATTTTTTTATTTTTAAAATCTTGTCAGTCAGTTAACTTGATCACACTTAAAACTGCAGCCTTTGATCAAGCCTGTAGTGGGCAATGTCTCAGTTATTGCTTTGTCTTCACTGTGAACTCTTTCAATTTTAGCCTGTCTTGGTATGGTTCAGGGTTAGACAAAAATTTGGGCTGAATTATACAAAGAATTAGGGTTCCCTTTCTGTGGCTATCTTTTCTGGGGTTTCCCATTCATGGTTTGGTGTCTGGTTGCCCTGGAGTTCTTTGCTGTGATTCTGGAAAGATCAGAGTTTATTTACTGTGGGAATTACATCCACCCTGAGCTACTACAACGGAAACTCTGCTAGCCATCAGGGTAAGGCCTCAAATAATGAACAAGCCAATAGATGACTTGTTTTGGGGGGAGGCAGAGGGGGTTATATTTTTGTTTTATTTAGTCTAGAGTTTACCATTGTCATCTACAGGAGCATTAGTTTATTAGGAGCTAATTCCCTAATTCCCTCCTTTTTCTTTTTTCTTTTTTTGTCTATTTGTGCCATAGGCTTTTGTTCATCATTTTCTTTTCAATCCTTAAGAATCTCCATGTTGTAGAGGCATATCTTAGTGTGTAGTTTATTCTAATCCCCTTCTGATTCCCAGTGGAGTAGCATCTAAAAAATGGAAAAACTGGAAGTAGATACTGATTTATAAATTATTCTTATTCAAGTAAACACTTGAACAAGTAGAAACAAGGCCTTCAAAACTGAGGTAAATACACATGTATACAGTCTAAACAAGGAAACCATTTAATTCATGTCAAAAGAAAGGATGTAAAGAGAGTATGAAAATAAATAAACCTTACTCAGAATACAATGATAACATTAAGACAAGATGTCATAACAGTGCATGTTTAAAAAGAACAAAGTACCGATTTGGGTCTTCTATTATTTTAAGTATTTGTCTTCAATTGATACCTTTGAGTTTTTCTCTTTTTAGGGAATGCTAATTATGCACTAAATATTCTTTGAATTATCTAATATCATAATCTCTTTTATCATGTTTATTTTTATTCTTGTTTAGTGTGGTTTTCTGCAAATTTTGCTTTCTGTTACTAACTCTGTTCAGCATTTTCTCATTGCTGCTTCTGTAATAGCTCTAATATTTAACTAAAATTTGTTTCCTCGACTCATCCAATTTTTCAACTTATTCTGTTGTTTTATCTTTTTTTTTTAAATAACTGTATCTCTTTGTCCATTTCTTCCAGGTATTTTGACCTTAATTGCTTTGAGAGAGCAGAGAGGCATTTTTCTCAGAGACTACTGTGTTTCCTTTGATAATTCTTAATCTGATGCATATTATCAATCTATTTGATTATTTTGTGATTTTGTTTATTTTTATTTCATTTTATATTTTGGTATCTATGCTTGGCTTCCCATTCTCGAGTCTTTCAATTTATGGCTCAACTTGAATAAACTCACCCTAATCGAGGTCTGCTATTTGCACACATACATACACACACAGACACACATATACACTGAAAAAAAAGGATTGGTGGTAGTGGAATAGGAAAAAGAGGAGAGATAGGACCACCAGCAGTTAAAGCGTATTTTTCTGATACTTTATTTCCTTATCTGCTCGGTATTTTTTAGTCCCTGAATTTTTAGAATGTTTTCTCAAAACTCCTTAGAATAGGCCAAGAAAATCAATAAAGCGGTTTTTAAAAATTTTTGTTTGACAAACACTAATTTGCTATTTTTATGTGCCAGACACTAACCTAAGATCTCCACAAATATCACTTCCTTTAATCCTCGCTGTAACTCCACAGAGTTATTAGACAGTTAATTCTATCTAATTTTTGCAATTAGGTGAAGATACTGATTTACGGAGAAGTCTTGCTCAAAGTCACAAGTGATAGGTGGTGTAATAAAGACTCAAACCTATACATCTATAAAACAATGTGCTATAAATAATATACTTGCCATCACTGGTGTGCTTATCAAGACCAATGTTGGCTGTGTCCCTTTGCCTTAAAGCATGTTTGAAGAGTCATCTTTACTTTTTTAAGGTATAAGCCAGGCTGGCCTGTTAGATGCTAGTATTTCTTTGCTTTTTATTAAAATTTCCCAGCTTATTAGAATCTTCCTTTTTAAGTAACCTGACAGGATGGGCTAATCTCATTATTCTCTCCTGTGGCAAAAACATGTAAGGTCCATGAACATCTGTGTGTTCGCCCACATTCCTTAACCCCATTATAATTGAGCAGGGCCATTGGACTCGTTCTGGCAAGTGAATTTTGAAAGACAATGATGTGTACCTCTTCTAGCTTTTGACAATATAAACATCCGTTCTAACTCTCCAGCTCTCTTTGTAGTTACTCTGGTGGCCACCTGTTGGCATTGATGGACTCAACAAGAGTAGCAAGTAGGCTGCTAAGTCACTGCTTAGAGGAATACTCCTCAGGGAATTCAGCAAATTATATCAGACTTTGAGCAAAAGATAAAATTGGGTTGTGAGCCATTTAAATTTTAGGGCAATTCCAGCATATTCTAACCCATCCTGACTAACATACCTGCTGTGATTGCATCTTTGGACTTGCTTCCCATGAACCTGCTAAAATTAAATGGTGGTAAGAGCCATGTGTAGAAAATAGACCTGAATCATTCACTTCAATAATTTAGATCTTCAGAGACTATTGAATACAATTCATATTAACAAAGTAACATATATATTCTTTCCATCTGTGTACAATAAAGTAAGAATCTCAGTTACCAAGAGCACTGAGAGAACTAGCTATCCTGATTAAATTTCTGATTAAGGGGAGGACAATAAGAAACATTGCTTGTTTTCAATAATTGGTGTTAAAAAAATTTAGCAAATACATTTATTGGCTTATCTAATTACTAAATATATCATGACTTTACTTTTGATCATTTATAATCTGAAATAGACTTGAGTTCATGATTTAGTCCCTTAGTTCAACTACAATAATTGAGACTCTACTCTATGCCAAGCACTATTGGTTAGCTCCAAACTTGTAAAAAATGCAGCTCATAGGATTTGATGATATATTACACAGTAATTTTTAATTACCTATTAAGCACCATAGCAGGAGCATAAACAGTGTAGTGAAAGAGGAGAGAAGAGAAGGGCAAAATCAGTTACTGATAACTGACTTAATAAGTGAGTTAATATTTGAATATATATTTAATTTTTTAAAATCTATTTTAGCTTATCTGTACTTGTGTCTGTGAAAAGCAGACTTTTTTTCTGGATGTTTTAAAAATAAATGATACATATTCAAACAGTTATTCCAAAGTGCTGTTTTTGTGAGAGGATCCTGGAGAATAGAATTGAAAGAATAGAATTTTTAATTCCATATACTATTATTTGGCATTTATGATTCTTTTACTTGATTTACTTCTCTCTCTCTTTTTTTTTCCCTCCAGGGTAGGTCGGGCTTTGATTCTCTCTAATATGTGGACATTTACAAAGTAATTTTGACGTACGTGGTCTACTTTAAAAAAGCTTCCAGGTAAGAAAACACTGTAATCTTTTTTTTTTTTTAAGATTTTATTTATTTATTTGACAGAGAGAGACACAGCGAGAGAGGGAACACAAGCAGGGGGAGTGTGAGAGGGAGAAGCAGACTCCTCGCTGCATAGGGAGCCCGGTGGGGCTCGATGTGGGGCTCGATCCCAGGACTCTGGGATCATGACCTGAGCCGAAGGCAGACGCTTAACAACTGAGCCACCCAGGTGCCCCAAAAAGTACTGTAATCTTTTAATTTTACATCTGAGGAATGTCAAAACAAGAGACACACAATAAATTGTCCATGGTGACCCAAGTGGTCCTCCTCTGCATCACTCCACTTGGAGGAAATAAAATATATATATTAGCTATGTATACAGGATATACCCAGGTCAAGACAAAGCAAGAGCTTGAACCATAAAGGATTATAAAATAAATAGCAGAAGATAATGTAAGTGTAATCTAATGTAAAATAAATAGGAGAGACCATGTTTGTTTCAGACAGCTGATTCAAAACTCACAAGCTGACAACATTGCCAAAAATTTCTAGGTATACAAAAGCCCCACCACATTGTGAATCTAACATGAACCTTTATATCATTTACAATGATAGTTCTGAAACTGTGTATGTGATGACTTGTCTTTTTCTGTCTTTTCCCTTCCACCAAAACCATCCAGTTTGAGTTGCTGATGCAAAAGTCTGGGCACATTCTAATGTAATAAAAAATGTAACACAAAGCCCACAAAGCCAGTAAATACCCTCTTTGTCTCTGATGCATGTCAGGAAATTGAAGTAAATAGATTTAAACCTCTAACATTACAGACGATGAGATTAAAAAGCCATTAGTAGTCATAAGCCCATTAGAACTCTAGGCACCAAAAGACTCTTAGAGAGAAATTTCTTGACCAGATAAAAAACATATTGATATCATCCTTCTTTCATTATTCAATAAAAGATCTTATTGGATGCCTTGTTGTTAGTATTCTATTCCTTTCTGTAATGAGTGCTTTTAAACAGGAAAGTTTCATGAGTGTCCCTCTCTTTAAAGACACACACAAAAATAACAACAAAAGCGACGACTTGTTTCATTAACATTGTAAGTGAGGCAATATCATTTAATGGTCTTTTTCTGGAGGAAAAAGCATAGCTACTTTCAGTCTGTCTGTCAGCTTTCTTAGTCTTTTCTCTCGCTGCCCGCATTCTTCACAGTGACCCATGATAGCTACAGCGATGAACGTATTTTCCAGTCTCCTAAAAATAGAACTATGCACTCCAGCAGATGACCAGGAATAGAGAGTTTCTATTCTTATTGCTTCCTGTCAGAGTATTCATTCAAAATATTGTTTCAAGTTGAAATGAAATAGCCCTAAGCCCATCACTTAAGACAGGACAATGGGCAATGATGGGGGAAAGGAACATGGGATACAGAAAAGGAAAAAGTGCTGGTTGGTAGGTATGATCATCTAAGGCACTGACGGATTGACATAATGAATTAAGTAAAATGCAATATTTTAAAATAATTCATCTTTATTTGTGAAAGTTGCCTTCTGGCACACCCACTAAAATTCCAGATTTTTGTCTAAAATAGGGTTACGTGTATTTTACTTTATTAAATGAAATGAAACCTTTATAAATGAGTGCTTATGCAGCGTAATTTGCCACTCCTAGTCCCACAGTCCTGGAAAAAAAGAAAGGACTGAAATGCAATTAACACTAAAGGGGAATTGTGCCATGATATGACTGGTAATTATTGCACTTGGCATAATTCTCTTTATTAATACTCCCCTTACATCACTGCACTCTCCAGTTCTTTCTCACCATTTTACTTTATTAATATCTCACTTTGCTACATTTACAGTTATTTCCCCATCATTTTAAATTCATTCCAGTTTACTAGCATTGCCATATTAAATACAAAGATTAGGTGACATTAACAATTACTGAAATAATCTTGCAGTTGGAAAAGAAGCTTGGCTTTTATTACATTAATACAGCACTAATTGAAAACTGAAATTCTATCCTATCTTTCAACAACCTAAGTCAAAGTTATCAAAATAATCCAAACTAGAGCTCAAAATATTTATTTGAATAATACCTGACTGTATCCTGGTATCAGAATAGGATGAAAAAAAAATCAGGATGTGGTTTTAAAAATTTGAATGCCTCGGGATACCTGAGTGGTTTGTCAGTTAAGCATCTGCCTTCAGCTCAGGTCATGATCCTGGGGTTCTGGGATCGAGCCCGCATCAGGCTCCCTGCTCAGTGGGGAGTCTGCTTCTCCCTCTCCCTCTGCTGCTCTCCCTGCTTGTGCATACTCTCTCTGTCAAATAAATAAAATCTTTAAAAAAATGTTTTTGACTGCCTCATGACAAAGAGCAGATTGTAATTTGATTGTTTGTTTAGTAAATTGACCAACAATTGGATGAAACTAGCAGATGCCATTTTATGTAGATGTAAATGTCATTAATTATATAATTTAAGAATTTGAGCTTCTTTGCATTTTCAAAAAAAAAATTTTTTTTTTAAGTTCTACCTATTGCCTTATAACCAAGACAGCATCCTTACATGCAGTCTAATCAAAATACTTTTTTGGATATCTTCCAAATAGAGAATGGCCAGGGGTGATATTCCTGTCTTCAATAAGCAACTCATGAACTAGCTAGGTCCTTGTGTCTACCCCTGGATTAACATGAGACCCAGAAACTGTGGACCCAGCAATTGTAAGTATCGAGGACTGAGCCTCTTGTTTCTATCATACTACACAACCAATCCATTACAAATGTGCTAACCACACATGGGGTGTTAATTGGAGCTTGCCACCCCCTGGAACATGACAAATTAATTCTCCACCAGTTAGAAATAAACAAAACCCAAAAGAGCTTTCATTAACTATAGTGAATTTGGGACTCTATAACCCTTTTTGTACTACTCCATTTATTTACCACAGGTTTAAATGAAATTAAATTATATTTAAAATATCTCTATTCTGGTGACACAGAATGCATTATAGTAAAATGGTTAACATGTGAATTGTTTCCTGTGCTCTATCAATTGCATGATATGATGTCTTATTAATTGAAAAGTCACTTGACAGTTGGAATCTAATTAGAAGGAAACATTGCGTAATGGTTAAGAAAGCCGCCGAGAAGGCAAGAGAGTCTTGACTCAGATTTTCGAAGTCTGAAAACTGTGTCTACTAATTATTTTTTATGTAACCTTGGGAAACTTGTCCTCATATGTAAAATGAGGATGCAGAGTATCTCAGGATTGTTGTGAAGATTAAATGTAAATAGCACACATATCGCTGAATACAAAATCTCTGTATATGAATCATAGCAACTCATATGTTCAAGTCATGGATTATATTCAGAAAAAGTCATCACATTTTCTGTTCTTGAGCAAAAATATTGCATTACAGAATCATGTATTTTTAAATTTCCTTTCAGCATTTGGCAAGACTGTAACTTCTTTTGGTCATGTAACACAGTTATCATGGTAACCTTTATCAACATGCCAGAATATGTTACTTCTCTGTACAAGATTCTTTCCAAAGCTTTTTATCCTAACCAGTGTAAGAGTCACGGTCTTTTAATGGCCTGTAGCATCTTATATTCTCTACCAGTCTTTCCAGTACTCTTGCTATTGGCACACTGGCCTGTTTACTCATCAACCGACCTTCCAAGGAAAGTAAGCTCCTACGTCAGGATTTTGAATGTTTCATTCCCCAGGTTCTGCATGATTCACTTTTATACTTCCTTAAGCTTTCTGCTTAAATGTCACTTTATCCTATCACTTTGCTGGCCCCCTTATATAGAAGGGAAAATCCTCCATCTTGGTTCTTCCCATCCCTTTAATCCATTTTTATTAGCCTATCTCAGAATAAATCCATGAGAGCAGAAGATTTTGTTTCCTCTACCTCCTTCAACAGTTCCTGGTACAGAGTAGGAATATAACAGAATAAGGCTGGGCTGACAATTACAAAATCCATAGTAACAATAGCTTAAACAAAAAAATTTGTTTTGCTCTCACGTAAAAGTCCCTCACTTTACAGGTGTATCGGAGCTGGTATGATGCTCCCACTGTCAGGGTTGGAGGTTTCTTAATTTCAAAGCCATAAGCTTCCAGGTGGATCTAGCTTCAGTTCCAGCTCTCCAGCCACCATGCTTGTATTCTAACCACAGAAAGTAGTAAACAGAAATTTTCCTTCCCCTCTGCTTAAGAACATTTTGTAAAATTTGTACACACCACTCCCAGTGTGTATCATTGGCCATTAATTAGCAGTACAACCAAACTTAACAGCAAGAGAGGTTGTAAAATAGAGTATTCTGAGCAGCCAGATGTGCAGCTGAAATTTCATAGTTCTGGTATAGAAAATGGGGAGAATAGATATTGATGGACAACGAGCAGACTCTGGACCATTTCTAAATAAATATTTGTGGGAAAACTGTGTTAAAGAAAGACTCATTTTTAAATTCAATTTTGATTCTATGAATTGCAAAACCAGCTCATTCAAAAACAAAATATTTTCAATTCTATGGAAACGTGATGGTGGTGACCCAGACATAGTTGTTTTCATTCTTAACAAACTATTGCAAGGATGAATGCTAAATATTCATTGAAATACTTCACTTTGACTAGGAGTCTGTACATAGAATCTAAACGTGTGGATTGAACTATTTGTTTTTCCATAGACCCAAAGAATAATGTTCACTAACTCACTTAACCTCATTCTTCTTTTTGATCCAACCAATAATGAATAGGGGTTGATTAGCTCAAGCAGGTAACCTAGAGTTCAATAAATCCTCTTCTATTCTGCCCATTTCATTTTATGTCTTGAAGTTTCTAGTGGTAAGGTCTACTTTTAAGCAACTATAACAAAAAACTTCTTAAAAATAGTCTCACTTAAAAAAAAAAAAAAAGGCTTCAATGAATTTCCCCTGTCGATTGCATTTTCTGCCTCTGAGCCTTCTCTGAGCTATTTCCCTGATCTGTGAGGCAAGGGATTCTGGCTGCCAGCTTCCTGAGCAGATCTAGGGGAAAATTAACACATCCACAACTGAGCTCAAGAATTGCTGACATCTGGTTTACTCATTTTCACAGCACACTTGCACTGCACCCTATTGCCTTCTTCTTATGCACTGTTTTATCATGTGGCTCATTTCAAGAAAATGCATTTAACTTTTAGGTACTACTCTGTGGTATGAAGTGTGGCAAATAGGAAATAAAACAACCTTGAAAGAGCATTTCCACATATATGCAGCTATAATAATCACTGAATATCAAACCTCAGAACTTATGATATGCTCTATTTGGTAAAAGCTTATGAGACCAGGGACAATGTTGATATCCAAAGAAATCAATCTCACTTTTGAAGAGAATGAGAACAAATTATTAACAACAAATCATCTCTTTACGTGGATTGGAGTGTACTGCTTTCCCAGAAGAGAATAAGCAATCACTTCTACACATTTATTTGTTTAATGGTGCTTTTTAATAGAAGGGAAATAAAACCAAAGTTCAGGGCCTTGGGCTTAATTTTGAATTGTACCTTTGAAAAATACCCTTTGTGTTTTCTATGCTCTACTTACAATTCAGTTGCCTTATTTGTATGATTAATATAGAGAAACCTCTTTAATGTAGACCTCAATTTCATTTAGAATATGTGATAAAACAAGTAGTATTACAATTGCTTTGACTCTATGGATATGTTTTGCTAAGAAAATTTATATTACACAGGGGCGCCTGGGTGGCTCAGTCGTTGTGTCTGCCTTCGGCTCAGGTCATGATCCCAGGGTCCTGGTATCGAGCCCTTCATCAGGCTCTACGCTCCGCGGGAAGCCTACTTCTCCCTCTCCCACTCCCCCTGCTTGTGTTCCCTCTCTTGCTGTGTGTCTCTCTCTGTCAAATAAATAAATAAAATCTTTAAAAAAAAAGAAAATTTATATTACACAGATTTATATCATAACATGCACAATAGGAGACATAATGAACACATTTTCTCCATCACTAATAGAAATTGATGAAGAATATCTGCCAATATATAGTTTATTTTGAAATGGTCTATAAACTTAGTATTATTGAAACCATAGTTGAAAATGTCTCTCAGTCCAAATTTGCATCAATTGTGATTTGTTCTTCTAATCAGTTACTAACAGTACTTTCTTGAATCTTCTATTTAAAAAATGGAACATTCTCTAGTCCTATATTATTGGTCTGTATTAGATTTCAACTCATCTAATATGTTTATGCTCTTTTGGAAAAGAAGTATAAGACATAGAAGGATAATGTAATTATTACAGCATCATATTTATGAGGAAAATTATAATAAGAAATTAAGTATATTATAAAACCAAGAAATGATCATTTAAATACCTGTGAGGTATTCAAAAACATTTACCAACTGTCACTTGTAAAGGTGTAATAAATATGTTTTTGTAATCCTACTCATCAGGTATTGTGTAGGCATAGATATGTTGAGGGTGGGGTATTAAGCTCAACCAGATTCCGTATGTGGTCATTAGGAAAGTCTTTAAAATGTGACTTAAATTTTATTACAAATCACACATTTTAGTTGTAAATTTATATAGTTGTACAGTTAATAAAACTCTATTTACTAGAGTAATGCTAGAGTAAATCTTACTTTTTCATTAATAAAAGGTTAGAATATCTAAATTATATAAGTGAATGATAATTTTTCAAAAGAATTATTACAAAAATGTTAAAAGCATTTTGAAGTTAAGTAACATTAATTCATAAAATCAAGTTATTTAATAAATCAAATTTCTTCTATATTATTTAACCAAGTTCCGCGTTATGTACATTTGTATCCATGGGAGAGATTGTTATGTGTTGCCTTCCCAAGAGACTGCCAGAAAAACCTTTTGATCAAAAAGTTAAATTTATTAGACCTAGAGCCTTCGGGAGAATCCAGCTTGAAACAGTCTTAACAGTGCTTTAAGGGAGGCATCAGAGGAGAAAATGGTTTTAGGTCTTGGACTGGATTATTTTAAAGTGCGTGTTGCAAAGAAGGGTGCTGGTGAGGGCTGGTCCGAATTTTTGATATAATAGCTCAGGATTGGTTGGCACAGCATGTCAGGGATCTTGTAGCATGTGTTGAGCAGCCATTTAGTTTTTATGAGTACACTGTTAAGTGGTTCCTAGTCCTGTCTTCTAGGAGCAAATATTTCCTGGAGAAAGTAGTTCAGTTATTTCAGCTTGAACTCAGTATCATCTAAAATAGGGATCAATGTCTGTACTGTTGTTATTTAATACAAGGACAGTTAATTTTTTCCATTTAAAGGGTTTTCTATTTGTATGAATACAAACAAAAGTTATTAACAAATGATAGATATTGTTCTCACATTGATATGTTCTTAATTTTAACTTTTATGTCTAAAATATCCTATTGATGCTGACTTTTCCATTGCAGTGTATCTCTACTTCCCCTTTAATTGAAAACACAGGGACTTACTAATCTCTAACAGTGCTATTATCAAAATATATCAAAACTAGAAAATAAATGAAAATCTAAATTTTTAATGACGATGGAAATTTAAAAATTAAAAATAGTTTTATGTAGATTATGTGATTTGACATTTAATCATATTCTATTGTCCTATCGTTACTTACATTTAATATGTACTGATACCAAAGCAGACAAAAATTACGTGATTTGAGAGGTCACTCACATGTGGATAGAATTTGACTTGAATGTATGAGCTTAACACTATGGTTAAAGGAAAATCTCTAGTTAAAATAATTTAAAGCAATATTAAGTAAATGGGGGGGAGGAGATATTATAGGCTTTAAGTGCACAACTGCATGTTTCTACCCCTGAAAAAAAAATCCAAGGCTTTTCCTCTTAAGAAATAGACCTAATTATTTAAGCTACCTACAGCATTTGGTGATGTAGAAGAATAAGAACTTGTTTGGGATGTGATCTTCTTCCTCAATTTTTTTTTAAATTTTTTATTGTTATGTTAATCCCCATACATTACATCATTAGTTTTAGATGTAGTGTTCCATGATTCATTGTTTGTGCATAACACCCAGTGCTCCATGCCGAATGTGCCCTCCTCAATACCCATCATCAGGCTAACCCATCCTCCCACCGCCCTCCCCTCTAGAACCCTCAGTTTGTTTTTCAGAGTCCATCGTCTCTCATGGTTCGTCTACCCCTCTCATTTCCCCCCTTTCATTCTTCCCCTCCTACTATCTTCTTCTTTTTTTTTTTTTCCTTAACATATATTGCATTATTTGTTTCAGAGGTACAGATCTGAGATTCAACAGTCTTGCACAATTCACAGCGCTTACCAGAGCACATAGCCTCTCCAGTGTCTATCACCCAGTCACCCCATCCCTCCCACCCCACTCCCCACTCCAGCAACCCTCAGTTTGTTTCCTGAGATTAAGAATTCCTCATATCAGTGAGGTCATATGATGCATGTCTTTCTCTATTTGACTTATTTTGCTCAGCATAATACCCTCCAGTTCCATCCACGTCGTTGCAAATGGCAAGATCTCATTCCTTTTGATGGCTGCATAATATTCCATTGTATATATATACCACCTCTTCTTTATCCATTCATCTGTCGATGGACATCTTGGCTCTTTCCACAGTGTGGCTATTGGGGACATTGCTGCTATAAACATCGGGGTACACGTACCCTTTCGGATCCCTACTTTTGTATCTTTGGGGTAAATAGCCAGCAGTGCAATTGCTGGGTCATATGGTAGCTCTATTTTCAACTTTTTGAGGAACCTCCATCCTGTTTTCCAAAGTGGCTGCACCAGCTTGCATTCCCACCAACAGTGTAGGAGGGTTCCCCTTTCTCTGCATCCTCCCCAACATCAGTCGTTTCCTGACTTGTTAATTTTAGCCATTCTGACTGGTGTGAGGTGGTATCTCATTGAGGTTTTGATTTGGATTTCCCTAATGCTGAGCGATGCAGAGCACTTTTTCATGTGTCTGTTGGTCATTTGGATGTCTTCTTTGGAAAAATGTCTGTTCATGTCTTCTGCCCATTTCTTGATTGGATTCTTTGTTCTTTGGGTGTTGAGTTTGATCAGTTCTTTATAGATTTTGGATACTAGCCCTTTATCTGATATGTTATTTGCAAATATCTTCTCCCATGCTGTCGGTTGTCTTTTGGTTTTGTTGACTGTTTCCTTTGCTTTGCAAAAGCTTTTTATCTTGATGAAGTCCCAATAGTTCATTTTTGCCCTTGCTTCTCTTGCCTTTGGCGATGTTTCTAGGAAGAAGTTGCTGCAGCTGAGGTGGAAGAGGTTACTGCCTGTGTTCTCCTTTAGGATGTGGATGGACTCCTGTCTCACATTGAGGTCTTTCAACCATTTGGAGTCTATTTTTGTGTGTGGTGTAAGGAAATGGTCCATTTTCATTCTTCTGCATGTGGCTGTCCAATTTTCCCAACACCATTTGTTGAAGAGATTGTCTTTTTCCCATTGGATATTCTTTCCTGCTTTGTCAAAGATTAGTTGACCATAGAGTTGAGGGTCCATTTCTGGGCTCTCTATTCTGTTCCATTGATCGATGTGTCTGTTTTTGTGCCAGTACCATACTGTCTTGATGATGACAGCTTTGTAATAGAGCTTGAAGTCTGGATATGTGATGCCGCCAGCTTTGCTTTTCTTTTTCAATATTCCTCTGGCTATGCGGGGTCTTTTCTGGTTCCATACAAATTTTAGGATTATTTGTTCCATTTCTTTGAAAAAAGTGGATGGTATTTTGAAGGGGATTGCATTGAATGTGTAGAATGCTCTAGGTAGCATTGACATCTTCATAATATTTGTTCTTCTAATCCATGAGCATGGAACGTTTTTCCATTTCTTTGTGTCTTCCTCAATTCCTTTCATGAGTATTTTATAGTTTTCTGAGTACAGATCCTTTGTCTCTTTGGTTAGATTTATGCCTAGGTATCTTATGGTTTTGGATACAATTGTAAATGGGAATGACTCCTTAATTTCTCTTTCTTCTGTCTTGTTGGTGTATAGGAATGCCACTGACTTCTGTGCATTGATTTTATATCCTGCCACTTTACTGAATTCCTGTATGAGTTCCTCTAGAATTTTAGAGTTCTAGCAGTTTTGGGGTGGAGTCTTTTGGGTTTTCCACATAAAGTATCATATCATCTGCAAAGAGTGAGAGTTTGACTTCTTCTTTGCCGATTTGGATGCCTTTTATTTCTTTTTGTTGTCTGATTGCTGTGGCTAGGACTTCTAATACTATGTTGAATAGCAGTGGTGATAGTGGACATCCCTGCCGCGTTCCTGACCTTAGGCGGAAAGCTCTGTTATTTCCCATTGAGAATGATATTCGCCTTAGATTTTTCATAGATGGCTTTTATGATATTGAGGTATGTACCCTCTATGCCTATACTCTGAAGAGTTTTGATCAAGAAAGGATGCTGTATTTGTCAAAAGCTTTTTCTGCATCTGTTGAGAGGATCATATGATTCTTGTTCTTTCTTTTGTTAACGTATTATATCACGTTGATTGATTTGCGGATGTTGAACCAACCTTGCAGCCCAGGGATAAATGCCACTTGGTCATGGTGAATAATCCTTTTAATGTACTGTTGGGTCCTCTTGGCTAGTATTTTGATGAGAATTTTTGCATCCATGTTCATCAGGGATATTGGTCTGTAGTTCTCCTTTTTGATGGGGTCTTTGTCTGGTTATGGTTTTCTGCCATAAAATGAGTTTGGAAGTTTCCTTCCACTTCTATTTTTTGAAACAGTTTCAGAAGAATAGGTATTAATTCTTCTTGAAATGTTTGGTAGAATTCCCCTGAGAAGCCATCTGGCCCTGGAAAAAGAAAAAGATAAAGATAAAAACAAACAAAAACAGAACAAAACAAAACAAAAAAACAGAATGTGATCAAATATGATCAGGCTGGTATATAAATCAGTGCCACACACTAGATTTTGGGTGTATTTTGGTCTGTTAGAAGAAAGTGCCTCCCAAAATTTTAAAGAAAGAAAAACATATATGTACAAAAATAAGGGTTGATATGATGAAGGGATGGAATATGACTGTAAAGATGGAAATTATAAAAAATTTTATAAAAGGAATTGATAAGAAGTTGTTTGAAGAAAGAAAGAAGAGGATTTAAAAAAAAAAAGGGAGAGAATGTGATCAGGCAGGGGAGTAGGAAAAAACCATACACTAGAGATTTAGGGTATATTTTGATCTGTTAGAAGAAACTATCTCAAAATTTTAAAGAGAGAACAACATATATATATGCCAAAAATTTGGGTAACTAGTTAGTTAGAATATGACTCTAAAAATGAAAAATAAAAATGAAAAATAAAAATTTTTTTTTAGAAGGGATTGATAAGATGTTGGTTGAAAAAAGGGAAAAAGAAAAATTCAAAAAGAAAAAAAAGAAAAAGTTAAAAAAAATTAACTTTGAAAGACTAAAGAATCATGGTAAAAAAGCCATGAATTCTATGTGCATTATTCCCCTAGAGCTGGAGTTCTGCCATTCTTACTGATCGGTAAACTTGGTCTTGGCTGGCTGTTCTCACTGATCTTCTGGGGGAAGGGCCTGTTGCCGTGGTTTCCAAAAGTCTTTGCCAGAGGTGGAATTGCCCCGCCCTTGTTGGTCTGGGCTAAGTAATCTGCTGGGGTTGCTCTCCAGAGCTTTTGTTCCCTGCAAGCTTTCCATACCGCTTTGGAGGCCAAGAGTGAAAATGGCGGCCTCCCAATCTCCGCCTCGGAGGAGCCGAGAACTCAGGCCCCGCTCCTCAGTGAGCCCCCAGAGAAAAGCAGTCAGTCACTCCTGTCTCCCCAGTCTCCGGCCGCACTTCGTGCTCACCCGGCCTGTGACCGAGCATTTCTATCTCTGGCACCCGACTTGGTGTGGAGCCTCCAAACCCAGCAGATCCCTGCGGTGCGCTCCCGCACCTCTCCTCCTGGGGGAAGTAGGGGAGTTTTCCCGGATCTGCCGCTTGTTGGGTCCCTGCTGGAGGAGCAGGGGCCCGACTGTGCTGCGGATCATGGTTTATGGCAACCCCAAGCTGAGAGCCTGAGCCTGGGCTCCGTCTCTGCAGCCGGCTTCCCTGCTCTGATACCTGGGAGCTCTGCCACACTCAGGCACCCCCGGTCTTTCTGTGACCCCGAGGGTCCTGAGACCACACTGTCCCGGAGGGTTCCACCCCCCGCTTAGCCACCAGAGTGACGTCCCTCAGCGGAGCAGACTTTTAAAAGTTCCGATTTTGTGCTCTGTGGCTCTATCACTTGCCAGAAGCGGCCGACGGAGGCCCCTCCCCCGCCGTCTATCCTCCCGAATATCGCCTCGGATTCACTTCTCCGCACGTCCTACCTTCCAGAAAGTGGTCACTTTTCTGTTCAGAGAGTTGCTGCTCTTCTTTTCTTCAATCTCCTATTGAGTTATTAGGTGTTCAGAATGGTTTGCTCCCTATCCAGCCGAATTCCTGAGAGGAGACGAAATCCAGGTCTCCTACTCCTCCACCATCTTGCTCCACCCTCTTCTTCCCAAATTTCAGTTAACCCAGATTTCTGGACTACTATGTCTCTTTCCCTTCTGTGCTTTCATACATAGAGTATGTAGCCTTTCTTGTATCCTCAAGGCATTTTGGATCCCTTTTTAGCTGTGTTTGCTCTGGGTTGTGGCTTTCTCCTCCCCACATCTATACGTACCACTCCTTAAGTTGCTTTTTATGTTATCAAATGTACTGAGATTTTTTATTGGTTCTCTCTCTATACTCTGCATTGCTCTATGTCCAATTGTCTCAGTGTTCCTTTCTGGGGGTTTACATCTAGTAATTCCATTCTATAATCATACTTTTTGAGCAGCAATTTGGGTGCCTGGGAAATATGAATCAGAGAAGGCTTGGCCTCACTGCCTCTTTATTCCTTAGTATCATCCCAACTAAATCTCACCATTTTCATCCCCTATAGCTCACCTAAGATAGTTTGTGGTTTGGGTTGTAGGAAAGATTATAGGAGAATACAAGATATGATAAATGGATAGAGTAGACAGTAGGGTGTTCTGAGTAAAGTTAACACCGTGGAGTAGGGAATCTAGCAGGAAGGAATCACAATTTTAAACAACAAAGCCCTAAATTACATGAAACATAAACTTACAAAATTCGAGGGAGAAATAGATCATACACCTATAGTTGGAGAATTCAATATTCCATTTTCAATAATGGATAGAATTACTAGGCAAAAGATCAACAAGGAAATAGATAATTTGAACAAGACTATGAAGCAGCTAGACCTAAGAAGCATCCATAGAACGCTCTGACAACAGCAGAATAAATATTCTTCTTAACTGCACATGGAATGTTCTCAACATGCTAGGCCATAAAACAAAACTCAGTAAATTTAAGAGAATTGAAATCCTACAAACTATTTTTTTTCTAATGACAATGGAATTAAATTAGAAGTCAAAACCAGAAAGAAATTTGGGAAATTAATAAATATGTGGAAATTAAATACACTCCTAAATAGCCAGTGGGTTAAAGAAGAAATCACAAAGGAAATGAGAAAATACTTTATGGTGATTAAAAATTAAGATAGCTTATTAACACTTAAGAGATGAAGTTAAACCTAACAAAAACAAAAATAACTGGTGAAATGGATAGACTCCTAGAAAGCCACAAAGTACTGAAACTGACTCAAGAAAAAATGAAAATCTGAATACCTCTATAATAAGTAAAGAAATTGATTTAATTAAAAAAACAAAACAAAACTACCCAAAAGAAAGTCCAGGCGCAAATGGCTTCACTGGTGAACTCTACCAAATATTTTAAAAATCATTAAATACCATTTTTATGCAAATTCTTCCAAAAAATACAAGAGAAAGAAATACTTCCCAACTCATTATATGAGGCCTATGTTACTTTTATTCCAAAAGTAAACAAAGGCATAAAACAACTATAGGAAACTATACACCAATATATAGATGCAAAAATCCGGACCAAAATGTGAAAACACTGAATTAAGCACATAAAAAAGATTGTACACCATGAAGAGTTGGAATTTATTTCAGGGATGCAAGTTTGGTTTAACATCTGAAAATCAATTAATATTTTACTAGATCAGTGAAATAAAGGATAAAAGTCACATGATCATATCAATAGATAAAGAAACAGCATTGGGCAAAATTCAACACAGTTTCATTATAAAAACACTAAAAAAACCTCTAATACTGGAACATACCCAATAAAAGGAAAATAACACAATTTAAAAAATGGGCAAAGCATCCAAATAAACATTATCCAAAAATGATATATGGCTGGCTGTTAATCACATGAAAAGATTTTCAACATCATTAGCAATCAGGAAAGTTCAAATTCAAAACCTAACATGATTTTAGTTCAGACCTACACCGATGAGTATAATCAAAATGACATGTAATGAAAAGCATTGGTAAGAATGTGGAAAATTGGAAACTTCAGATATTGCTAGGAGGCTTGTAAATGATGCACCAGTTTGGAAAACATTCTAGCAGGTCCTCGAAAGGTAAAACATAGATTCACTAATTGACCTGGCAATTCAACTAAATATACCCAAGAGAAATGAAGATGTATGTCTACACAGAAATGTATACAAAAACTGTTCATAGCAGCATTATTCTTAGTAGCCAACAAGTGGAAACAACCCAAATGCTTGCTCATGAACTGATCCAGTGGATAAACAAAGCATGATATATCTATTAAGTGGAATATTATTTATGAATAAAATAAAAGAATGAAGTATTGGTAGATGCTATAAAATAGATAATCCTTGAAAACATGCTATGTGTAAGAAGTCAGTCACAAATACCACCTATTGTATTATTACATTTATATAAAACATCCAGAATTGCCAATCTATAGAGACAGAAGGCAGATTAGTAGTGGCGTAGTACTTTGGGAAGGGGAGAAAGGGCTTGAGGAGAAGTGAAGAGTGACTGCTAATGTGTATGGGGTTTCTTTCTGAAGTGATAAAAAAATATGTTAAAATTGATGGTAGTGATGATTGCACAACTCTGTGAATATCCTGAGAATCACTGAATTGTACACTTTAAATTGGTAAATTATATATATATATAAATTATATACTAAAGAAGCTGTTATAAAATATCTATTTCACTAATTTAGTGAACTATTAAGTTTTTATGTACAATTAGTAATAAATTTGTATATTTATGTGTATGAGCAAAACTAAACACAGGTATTTATGTGTAAGGGAAAGTAAAATTTACAGTATGTACATCTTCAAATGGTATTTGAAATCCTGAAAGAATTGTTTTCCTTTATAGAGATCACCTTTCATTTTAGTTAATAAGATTTATTCATTTTAACTTATTATAAAATCAGTGCCTAAGTGAACATGCACACCCTTCTAGGAGACTTCTGATGGTTAGGAATGAAAATCCCAACTACTGAGTTTTTATCATTAAGACTAACAAACCCACGGGGAAGGACAGTAAGAAGACCAAAATTCTATGATATTTTAGAATTTCCTTAAGGAGATATTAATTTTGAATAAAACATCAACATTTTGGTCCCTTGGTTTTTAAACAAATGGTTGCTTAATTGAATATGTGTCCTAAAGCACTATGGTGATCATCTCACTTCCATAATATTATTCAGACTTTGCTTCAAGCATATGCATTTTGATACATATTTTGGCATTTTGCAATATGTACATACTGCATAATCATATGACATGAAATAATCAGATAAAACATAGCATGTTCAGTGACTTGAGAAATAGAGTTACAACGTAAGTATGTTCATTATGAGATTATGACAGTATATATATGTAAGACAAAAGGAGTTTGTTTACAATATTAGTATTTACAGGAATTATATTTTTAGCATGTCTTATACATATCTGTTGCTAAATTGGTAATTGTTTTTCCAAAGTCACAAATGCAAGAACATATTTTTAAAAGTGTTCTATGTATATTAAATTCCCTTCCTGCTTTTGGGAATTTAGAGTTCTTGGCCTATAATTATGGAGACTTTTGACATTCTTTTCACTTTCTATGCCATTGTCAAGCAACAATAGCAATTCCTCTAATTTTGACAACCTTGAACGATTTGGGTATCTACATGAACATGATCTTTGCTCAGAATCTTCTCTGAGATTGCCTTCATTTCTAGCTTACTTTTGTGAATTTTCCTAAAACAAGAAAACAAGTGAAGAAAAATGTACAGTGAAAGAAAATAAATCTGGGCTTTCACTTTCTGCTTTTGATGTAAGAGTTAAAAAAAAAAAAAAAAAAAGCCAAAAACCAAAACCTACCTCTTTTCCTGTAAATACCTTTTGATATCGAAACATTTTATTTTTAATCTGGTAAGTTAATCAGAGAATGGTAATAAACTTCTAGTATTGTGAACAGTGTTCTGATTCAGTCCCACTCAAAACAGTTGGATTATTTTATGTTCCAAAAGGATTTAACTCTAAGGACTAAGTAGTAAGGTCTAAAAAGTCTGAAGCAGCCTACTCCCATTGGACTGAAAGCTCCCTTCCTACTAAGGAACAACTGCAGAGGGTGGTGTCATAATTAAGCAGGAGAGAGGCCAGGGAGAGACAGGTAAGAGAAGGTCCAAATAAAAGTAGAGGAGGGGAACAGGAAAAAGAAAATCTCCAGACAGCAGTTTACGGTAATTTTTAAGTACCCTAACATAACAGAAGGGGGAGCTCTGGGAAGTTAGAAAAAACTATTTGAGTCAAGCATTTTTTTTTTTCTCTCTGCTTGAGAAAACTAAATCTAAATAGAAATGTACAACAGAAAAATATCAAGGTTAAATTTTATAGAAAATTAAGGAAAGATACTGTAGATCATTATAACATCATTATAGCTATCGGAAGTATTGAAGTACCAAGGGATAAAATTAAAGGACATAGATTGCAATGTACTATATCAAAACAAGTTAGACATTAAGAAAACATACCAAAAAAATGAAATAACAACATAAACAGAACTACAAACTCTCAAAAATAAGTGGCAGAATTTAAAACTAGAAATAATATCAAATAGCTTTAAAACTGAAGACTAACTAGAAGAAACACATGACAAGATAACACAATAAAAAAAATCTTAAGGGAAATAGATGTAGAAAATAAGAAATTAAATGTAAAGTAACAAAAGAAATGATGAAAAATTCAAGAGAAAGGGGTATGTATTGAAGAAGAAAAAGAGCACTGAGATAGTAGAGGTCCTAAAGAACTTGGGAAAGCACCAGAGAAAATTATGAAAATGTACATTTCAAGGAAACTCTTTAGAAAATATTTAAACTTTACATTAACAGACATACTGTGCACCTGAGAATATTGACAATAATGATTAACAAGACCTCTTCTAGTAAAAGATGGAGCAATTGACCCTGAAGGAAAATAAAATTAGATTATTATCCGACCTTTCAATAGTGATTTTAATGCAAAAATATAAAGTAACATACTTAACTTATTCAAGGAAAGAACATATGAACCATGAATTTTATATCCAAAGAAAATTGATATTCAAGTACAAAAGAGTAAAACTGTTATCAGCTAGTTCAAACGTAGAGAATATGGTTTCTGTGACATCCTCCTAAAGATTTTGCTGAAGAACAAGCTGCAGAAAAACAAAATGACTAGAGACACAAAAAGGGGAGAGGTGGTGTGTATTAAATATATAGTTCTTATAGAATCAAAATTAAATAGGAATTAAAAGGGAGATAAAATAGCATGCAATGCCTCTTTGATCTGATAATTTAGATGCAGTACAATGATTGAAAAATGAGGAGGATAATGGGGCTAACATATATCAGTATTAACCATTTTCAGTAAAAAATAATTGGTGATAACAGGATTAATATCTAATATTAATATTAATCTAAAACTAGTAAATATAAAGAAGACACTGAAAGTATGTAATTATGAATTAAATCTATCAGCCCCATTCTTCTAGAAAACCAGAACTATCAGTGTGAAATTAAGGAGATTCAGATGTAATATAGAAGAGGCTTAGTAAAAAATACTGTGATGCCACATATAGAGTAGAAATATCAGTATAAAACATGAGGTATTTTACCTTCAAATATTTATATGCAGCTTATGTATACACACACACACACACACACACACACATATTTCCTATTTAGTATATATTCTTAGTATATATCCTTACTTCTATCCATTAAAAAATCTTAGAACAGGGTGCCTGGGTGGCTCAGTCATTAAGCGTCTGCCTTCGGCTCAGGTCATGATCCCGGGGTCCTGGGATCGAGTCCCACGTTGGGCTCCCAGCTTGGCGGGAAGCCTGCTTCTCCCTCTCCCCCTGCTTGTGTTTCTGCTCTTGCTATCTCTCTGTCAAATAAATAAATAAAAAATCTTAAAAAAAAAAAAAAATCTTAGAACAATGACTAGCACAACAGCAATTTGCTTTCCTAGCACTAATAACAATCTTGATTTATCATTTCCTATTAGAAGGAACCAGAGTTTTGTGGAAAAATGACTGATTTCCCATTCTGGACAGAAAACATACAAGATGAGGCTAGGGCATCTTGACATACCAGTTATCAAGAAAGCTCTCCGAAGAAAATAAAAGGACTTAGGTGCCCTCTCCCCCTCAAAAAAAAAAAAAAAAAATATATATATATATATATATATATATATATATAGCATTACTGAATACAAATATTAGAAACTGAGTTATTTTAGCCATATATTGGATTAAAAACATGGTACATAAAGTAACAACTTAAGTTCAGGCAAAATTTCCAAAATAATTAATATTCCCTTGTTGGTAATTTCTTTGAGAATCAACTTCTGTGATAAAATGTGCATCTCCTTACAATATGAGAAAAGTTTTGTTTCTTTGGGCCCAGTCTTAAAAAGAATGCTTAAATATTTAAGAGATTGCATCATGGCTTGCACCCTGTGTGCTCAATAAACACAAATTGATTTTTATACCATCTCCAAGTCAGGTGGTTACAAAACCATTCTGAAAATGTCACTGTTTCTCTTTGTTTTGAATTTGGACTTTGAAACAAAGAAGTTGTGTTGATCTAATATACGTCACAGGATTTTGATAGACCTGCAGCATGAATAGAATAACAAGTAGATGTTTGTAATTTATAGGATTTTCCTTAAAAGCAATGACTTCCTACTGATTACCTGTCATATTCAAATCTTAATGGCTGATATAGATAATATAAAATAGCTTTAGTCATAAAACTAATATTCATCTGTTACATATCTATAAGAAATCACTGTATGTCAGTAAGCCACCTCTATTTTTTTTTTTTTTGAGTGTTAAGATAATTGTAATGAACATTTTATCCAATCTTGGTATATACAATAAAGTAAGTGAGCTCTTTTTTATGCTTAATACAGTCATTCAGGTAGAGGGCTTAAGGATCTGTCTAGGGACATGTCTATTCAACCCCATTGGTGATCTACAGTTCTTTTTTTTTTTTTTATTTTATGTTAATCACCATACATTACATCATTAGTTTTTGATGTAATGTTCCATGATTCATTGTTTGCATATAACACCCAGTGCTCCATGCAGAACGTGCCCTCCGTAAGCCACCTCTATTGTTACCACGACAAACATTCAAGACAATGTAAACTTTTTAATGGGCACAGCCAATGAATAACTACCACTCCTACTCCTCACATATCAACTCCTCCAATTGCTGGAAACATAGAGATTTTTACACTTACATTTTTGCAAATTGAGTCAGAATTTTTTTTTTTTAGAAATCATTATGCATTTAATTATCTTAAATTCAAACTTTAACTGGCCCATAAAAAAAAATCATAGTACATTACTCAGATTCATATTTTAATCAAAAATAGTTCAGATTTGTGAATACCTTAGCTGACTGATTAATGTATAAATATTAATTTTTAAATATTAGAATAATCCAGAAAGACACACGTCTAGTTTATTATTGACTGCATCATCAGCCTCTGATTACTCTAGAAAAATTACTTCCCAAATTATCGGCAATGTCACTGCTCTACAGATTTGATGCCTCCTTTAGCAACCTTACTGATAGCTAATTCAACACTTACTTATTTTTAACTGCACCTGTATCGGTTTACTTTGTATGCATAGAAGTCCCTTGAAACCTGAGCACTTAACCCTTCTCCTGTTTTCAATGCTAAAGTGAAAAATCTCCCTACAAAAGTATCAAATAAGTTAGCAATTAGAGAAGTAGGTCAGTTTGGTAACACCGAGTAACAATTCTTCATTATTTATTTTGGAGCGTTTAAGTAAAAGCAGTTCAGTATTTGTCTTGAAGCATTGCCAACTACTAAATACTTGCCACACCCATTCAAATGTAAATACAAAGACATAATGAAAAGTTCAAAATACATTATCCCAAACCATACCTATCTTGATCTAGCAGCTTCTGAGTTACATACTTAAATTTGAAAAAATCCAGTCTCACTTACTTAGTACAAATCCTCCTGCATTTTCTGCATTGAACACAGGAGAAATAATAGGTAACCTCTTGTTTCAGAAGTACTTTCATTCCTGGTAAGTTAAGATTTGTCATACTCATCTCTTGGGCGCCTGGGTGGCTCAGTTGGTTGAGCGACTGCCTTTGGCTCAGGTCATGATCCTGGAGTCCTGGGATCGAGTCCCGCATCGGGCTCCCTGCTCGGCAGGGAGTCTGCTTCTCCCTCTGACCCTCCTCCCCTCTCATGCTCTCTGTCTCTCATTCTCTCTGTCTCAAATAAATAAATAAAATCTTTAAAAAAAAAAAAAAAAGATTTGTCATACTCATCTCTAGCTGAGGATTGGTGATGAGGCTTGGATTTAACGGGATAGAAAATGACAGGTTAATAAAATTAGAGTATCTAAGGTGAAACCCTTTAAACAGTACTTTCAACCAGAAAGAAAAAAAAAGGTATACCTGTACACAGGTACAACACTTTAACACGTGTCTGTACATAGATCTGGGGTCTTAATGGAAAGTATTTTTCCTGAAATAACTTACGCTAAACCTGAACTTCTGTGGCTATGTATATCAAATTTATAAGACCTGTGGTGTTAAAACCAATAAAATACAATTATAATAAAAATTAGTCCAAGGCTGTTATATGGACACCCAACAGATGCATAGGCAAATCCACTGTGGAATAAAAATAGTAAAACTAATGTTTTCGGTTCTCTAGAAAGCAAACAGAAAAGCAGTTTTTAAATGGTGTCATTCATAACAGAATTAGAAAACATTAAATGCCTGTGAATAAATATGGCAAAATGTGTGCAAAATCTCTACCCTTATAAATACAAAGCACGATTAGGTTTTTTAAAATAATATAGATATATTTTCTTAAATTGGAAAATGTTCAAATATTTGAAAACTCTATTTTAAAACTGTTCTATAAATTCAATGAAATCATGTAATCCTATAAAAGTTTGTACATTTGTATAAATCCACAACTTCTTTTTAAAGTGTCCATGGTAATTAAAAGACCTGAACAGTGAAGGAAAACTAGAAAAAGAAACACACAGCTGGAGAAATTAAAGATTTAGATATCAAAATCCATTATAAATATGTAGTATTTTAGAAGTTGTGGTACTTAGTATAAGAACAGACAATAAACAATAGAACATATATCATTGGTCTTTTGATAAATGACTACAGGAAGAAAAGGATAAAGTTTTCTCTTAAATGGTTTTGGTTCAATTAGACATACACTTTTTTAAAAAAGGGAATAATAACCCTTGATGAATATCATATGCAAAAGTCAATTACAGATACATCATGGACTTAAAAACTTTGCCTGCTCCAAGGTAATAAATATGTTTTCATCTAAAAGCTCTATTGTTTTATTTTTCTCTTTTAGCAGAATACAATGTAACAGGATATTTGATAAATTCCATTAAGGTTAAAATATACCATTAAGAAGGTGAAATCAAACCAAATAGCATGAGAAGATGTATACAACACATATATCTAGCAAAGACCTGTACCCAGATAATATAAAGGGCCCCACAAGTACGCAGAAGCAGACAGGCCAGTAAAAATGTGTAAAAGGTTTGTAGGGTCTCTTCAAATGAGGATTTTTCCAATGGTCAATATGCATATTAAGAGGTGTTATATGCTTATTCATCAGAAATGAAAATTAGATACAAATACACAGCCAAAAGAATGGTCAAAATAAAAATGACACACAGTGCTAAAGTTTAATGAGGGTATAGATCAATGGAAATTTCCATGAACTTTGGTTGGGAGTATAAATTGATAAAAATCACTTTACATAATAGTGCTGCAACATCTACCAACATGGAACATATATTTACTGAACCAAGTGCCAGAAAATAATTCCCCTTTACTCCAAAAATGCATGCACATATACATGTATAGGGATGTTCCTAGAAACATTATTTACAATAACCGAACACTGAAAAAAATGAAAACATCCACAGAAGTAGAATGCATCAATACACTGTGGAATAGATAAAGAGCATTGAACAAACCACATGATACAACAAAATGAATGAAATCCCACGCAAAACTTGAAGAAATAAAGCTAGAGATAAAAGAGTATATATGATTTTTATATGAAGTTTTAAAAATAGGTAACACAACATGTCATGTGTAAAAATGCATATTCATTTGGTAAAACTATACCCAAAAGGAGGAAAACATTTATTTATCATTGCCATCAAAATAGTGGTTGTATTCAGTGGGGAAGAAAGGAATTTTAATTGCAAAGCATCATACAGGGACCACCTGCAATGCTGACGATGTTTTATTTCTTGACCTGTGGGCGTAATACAAGGGTAACTTTAGAGTAATTTATTGCAGAGTACATACCTTTTTGTGCACTTTATTTTTGCCTTTTATATAGTAATGTCATCATGAAAAGTTTAAAATTTTAAAAAACTACAAAATATGTGTGATTTATTAGGCAATGTTTCAGGTTAAGTGGACCATCTGATTCTTAAAGGCTTTAAGATTGACAGGTGCTGTGAAAATGACACATTGTGTCATGATATGTAAATTATGCCAATTTTAGTTTTGAAAAGCTTATTTCTAAGATCACTTAAGAGGATATTAGCAAGGAAAACAGTTTAGTTTGAATTAGAACCACAAAATCTAAGTGGCAGTTATAATAATTAAGATAATTATATTTAAAATTGGAGTCAAAGACATATTTCCCAAAGAGGACATCTCAGATATAAAGATAATATGCTCTGCTTTATTATCATTTGCTTATTATTATGTGTACTCCTTAAAGATTTTTAATATATTTCTTAGGCATCGAATATATCACAACTTACCTGCTTAGTATTTATTTAAAATAGTTTAATTTTGGGGGCACTTGAGTGGCTCAGTTGGTTAAGCATCTGCCTTCGGCTCAGGTCATGATCTCAGGGTCCTGGGATTAAGCCCCACGCAGGGCTCCCTCCTCAGCTCCCTGCTCTGCTTCTCCCTCTCCCTCTCCCCCACCCATGCTCGCACATGTGCACGCACTCTTTCTATCAAATAAAATCTAAAAAAAAAGTGTAATCTCTTACATTTTTTTTCTAGTTAAAAAGCTTATATTTTCTCCTAATGTGATATCAATCTGTTCAAATGTCTGTAATATTTGAGGACCTGCTGACAAACACTTAAGCCTACCTTAAAAAAAAAAAAAAAAAAAAGCCAGGTTATGCAATGGTGAAACAAGGAATTCAGAATGAAAGCATTCTTTTTTTGGTTTTGTTTTTTTTTTAAATAACACTTTTGACACAGATTTAGCTCAAAGGAACACATTCTTCCTAACTTTATAAATTAACCAGAAGAGCCCTGAAATCTTTATCACTTAATTTCATACATACCATATTCTCTAACTAAAACTCTCAGGATTAAGATAGTCTAGGAAACACTGCATTGATTATTTTTATTTTTTATTATTTTTTTAAAGTTTTTTTTTTTATTCATTTGAGACACAGAGATACAGAGACAGCATGAGCAGGGAGAGAGGCAGAGGGAGAAGCAGGCTCCCTGCTGAGCCAGGAGCCTGATGTGGGGCTTGATCCCAGGACCCTGGGATCATGACCTGAGCTGAAGGCAGATGCTTAACCATCTGAGCCACCCAGGCGCCCCTGATTATTTTTATTTTTTAAATAATTCTTTCTTCTAACAGCCTTTCTGTGTTTTAGTTTGTTGATAGGTTAATAAGCATGATATGAATTAAAAGTTCTATGCTTAAATGCTGTTTGACAAATGGAAATAGATTTCTTGACCACAGGATTTCTCCTACTCTTCTATTTGCTAGTGCATACCATGACTCTTAAAGAAAAAACTTTCAAGTATATAAGACCATAGAATCTTTTCAAGTAAGTTCTTACTGGCCAGGATTTGCAGACTATACATTGATAAAGTTGAGCTTAATTCTAAGTAAAAGCCACAGCAAGCATTTCTACCATTGTATGATGGACGTCATGAAACAAACAATATTTTACCTATTACTTTTATCAGCTTACCTGATTGACTTCCTTCAATTCTTTTTAAGGCATTCATTTATATTTTGCAAAGATATCGGCTTATCTGTTAGTATACTTCTCAAACTTCTTATTTCATCTTGGTAACTGGGAGGTTATGGATAAAAGAATTGTGAGAGTTTAAGATTAATATGGCTGTGATGAATATTTTACACTAAAGTTAAGACCTCTTTTACCTTAGCGGTGCTAAGTAGGCATACTTTTATATCTGTTGGTCATAGGACTCAGTGGAGGATTGGTAAGTGTTATACCTGTAAGCTTCCCAAGACTGCCAATAAAATTAAGATTAAAACAGATAAACTAAATTTACATACGCATAGTTTAGGCAGTCAGCTAGATTTCTGAAAGCACATATTCTGAGTCTTGGATCTGAGCCAAAGGCATAGAGCCACATTTGGTGTTTTGCACTGGGTACAGATAGATGGTCCCGTAGGTTTACTTCATTTTTTTTTTTAATTTGAGGTTTATAGGATTGGATACTTTAAATGAAGAGAGAATTTTTAAGACTGCTTAGTTTCCATGGAAGAGTTTATTTGGCTTTATAAACTAGTACATGTCAATTATGCATCAATTGACAGTTAAGAGAGTATTGAGATTTATTATGAGAGATGCTGTGTAATCCATTTTAAATTATAGGACACTAATATAATTAGATTTTTAACACATAAAAATTATAAGGAATATTTAGGCACTTAATCGGAATTTTAAAAGCCAGCGATAACAAGTTAATAATTTTGACAACTAATAGAGTATCTATATAAATGTCACTATTTTTATTAATTGATATTTAATTTGCTCTAGCCTGCCTTGGTAAATGTTAATTAAATGCCAGAAAATTCCTTATAATTTTAACATATTAATAATCTTATAATTATGTCTTTATTGCTTACATAATTATGAGTTAATTACACAGCTACTAGATTTACCGTACCCTTTATAGAAAGCTCAAGACTATCTGTTTTTCTCCACAGGTCAATAAACTTGATTGCCTGTTAACCACTTTCAGTCATAGAACATCAAAAGCTGTTTGTGAATAAATATACATTTCCATCCAACCCAGTGAACATTATATGCCAAACTAAGAAAAATGAGCTAATGGAAATCTGCCATTATTCCTTTTATTAATCTATTATTTTGTACCTTAGAAAGTCTGTGTCAGTTTAGGAGAAAACGGGGATTGTTTCCCAGACTTTTCTAAGATGATGTATATAAAAAGTATTTTCTCTCAAAGTGCTTTTTATGTATAGTCTCATTTTATAGATACAGTAACTTTATAAAATTCAGTTATCCTCATTTGACCAATAAGGAAACTGATATAGAGATTAAGTGACTCTTAATATAATAACCAGTATAATAACATATTGCTTAACTCACACACTGACCTTTGTCACTCACATTCCCTTGTATTTTTTACCATTTTTTACCACCCTCCCTCCCGACTGTCAACTTCCAATCTAGGTTAATTGTCATACTCTTTTTATCACTATTTTTGGTAGATAACTAAACATATAAAGAAGAAAAGCATAAGTATATAATTGATTCTTCAACAAACCCATGTTTCTCTCAACTTTTTACCACTGGGGTCAAGCCTAGTGATGAAGAGGCCCATGCTTTATTCACTTTTGGATTCCTAGCTGAGGCTCTTTGACACGGCATTTGACACAGATGTATAAGTGAATTCAAATCTTTTAATCAAGTCAGTTTCCTAGTTCTCGTGATGATCATAATGGAACATCAACAACAATCCTCAGATTTTAAGTCTGCTGCTTTCTTACTGGTGGGACAATATTTTTTGCTAGAGAGAGACCTTCTATACCACTTCCCCATATCTGCCTCTCATTCTCAAATTTCAACCCATTCTCTGCTTATTCTTTCTTACTGTAGAAGCAGTGATTCTATTTTTTTTTTTTTAGGGCAATTCCTCCATTTATGTTCTTGATAATCTCTATTTTTATCTCGTATTTATAGCCAACCACTGATTTTATAAAAAGTACAAATGAAAAGCATATACCACTAATTAAGCAATAAACAGCATAATTTGCATGTCAAAATCACTGAAGGGAGGAGAAACCTCATTATTATATACTTTATATTTACAGAAATATTTTATAGACAAATTTGGATTTTTAAAATTTTAATTACATGTTCTAAAATAAAGCAACCATAACTCAACACCCTAGCAATATTAATATATAATATTAGTCTTTTTTCAACATATTGTATCATGTAATAGAAAAAATGAAACTGGATATTATGACATGTACTGTTAAATTTTTTATGGAAAATGAGGTAAATGGATTAGAAAGCTTTTGTAGCCTTTTCTAATTCTAGATTTAAAATCAAGATATTCTGCTTTACATAGTATATTGCTTGGAATAGATTGTTAAATAAGCAACAATCACTTCTTACATAATCTCGTTCTTGATATTATAAAACAGTATTTTATTCATAATTATACAAATTTTATCAGAGTGATTCGTGCATCCCATGAAATGGTCTGCATATTCAGACAATGCAAAGAGACAGACTGTTACAGGAATCAGTGTAGAATCTGCTACTCAGCCTGGTTTCCAATTTTCTTCATAATCTGATATCACACTACCTAATATACTTTCTCAGCTCTCTTCGACATGTAAGTAGCATTCTGATCTCATACTACCTCCATACTTTGCTATTCTACAGCTTTGACCAAAAAGACTCTTACTCAATTCTGAGTATTCAAATTGTTCTCCTTTTTAAAGAACCAACCAAATCTTATATTTTATCATCTTTATGACACATTATCAGACATTCTGGCCTTCACTAATCTCCTTTAACACTAACATCCCTTAGTAAATACCATGCATTTGGTTGATCACCCCTCTTAAATTGTTACTTTTTCGCATGCATTTTTAATTTTTCCTAAACTGTGTCATTGGCTTTTTCAGGTTCATGACCAGGACTTAGTTTCTGTTTTCTCTAACAGCCTCAGGCATTGCATCATGCATACACCAGGCAACAAGCATTGTGTAATTCATATTTGAATCTTGTACTAAGGCAGTGTTCTTTTATTCTGTGGTTCTTTGGTGAAAGACAATGCATTACCTAGTAACTTGTAGAAATAGAGACTCCTCTGGCCTGTTCTAGATCTGAGAATCATGGATTAAGGCCCAATGCTTTTCAAAAGGAGCCTCACTAATTCTTGTGCATACTACAGACTGGGGCAACCGAGTTTGTATCTAGATTTCTAACACACAAACCTTACCGCTCACCTTATTTTAGTGTTGATGAACGTCGAAAGGAAAAGGATACTGTAATTTGTCAAACACTTTTTGAATCTTTAGCTAGATATAATTAGGGTAGGTAGACATACTTCTGTTTCCATATATGCCTTTTTATAGGTAACATTTAGAATATCACAACAAAAAACTATGAAACACCAATGAAAAATCTTTTGACAATCAACAGTTGGTGTGCTTTGAAATCTAGTTTGTATAGTGAAAGAAACACTTCTTGTGCTGAACAAGTTAATTTTAAATCATTAAAAATAGACCTATTCCAAAAAAAGTAAATTAAAGAAAATGCAATGTATATCACTTTGTTCTCCCTAAAGATATATATCATTTTTTAGGAGAGGAAGAACTTACACAAAATATAATTAAGAAAAAAAATGAATTATCCTATTTGTTTTGTTTTGCTTTTCTATAGGTAAGAACCACTTTGTATATATATTTTTTAAAGATTTTATTTATTTATTTGACAGAGAGAGACACAGCGAGAGAGAGAACACAAGCAGGGGGAGTGGGAGAGGGAGAAGCAGGCTCCCCGCAGAGCAGGGAGCCCAATGCGGGACTCGATCCCAGGACCCTGGGATCATGACCTGAGCTGAAGGCAGTCGCTTAACCAACTGCGCCACCCAGGCGCCCTACTTCGTATATTTTATCAGGGGGAAAAAAACGTGTCTTAAAAGACTGCATAGGTGAAGCTCCATTCTAGATTAAAAGATAAATTTTATGGGAAACCAATTTCTCATGAGCTTTTCAACTTAAAAATGATTTTTTCCAAAGCCAATCATTACCTTTAGTTTAATTCAACCAGCTGCTAATCAATCCAGAGCTACCTGAACATTCTTTACAGAGGAAGTTGGTTCATAGATTCAAACTTCAATTTTTAATTGCTTGACTTTTAGTGTGGAGGGAGAGAGATAATATACTTTCCAGGTATGCATTTAATTTTTAATTTCTACTTCTGCCATTCTGAAGGCCATTGGGTAGCCTCATCCTGCTATAAAGGCACCATTCCCGGAGGACTGGACATTTAGGTCCTGGAAATGAACAGCTGCACGGAGTAGTGGTTTCCAAGGCTCACATTAGTACCACACTAATCCCTGTATATTTGCAAATTGTTATGATCATTGCTCAGAAATGGCATCAGTTGCAGCTGCAGCATTCTGAAAATATTTCAGACTTGTGATGGCTGGAACAACAACACAGAAATTATAATCATCTGACATCCATCACCACCGCTCCTTCACTTGATTGCACCAGTCAACAAATCCTGGGCAGGAAGACAGGGAAATAAGGAACTGCACAAGCCTTGTCTATTAAAGAAATCTTTATTTTTTTTCCCTTTGATTCTCACCATTCCATACTTCTGCCATCCATTTCAAACAGTATCCAATACACAAATAGAAAAAGAAATATGATTTTTCAAAATGTCCATTAATGTGCTACTTCTTAAGAACTGAATCAACAACAAGCTTCTAAAAAACCTGCTCTTGTGTAATGTGAGGTTGTTACTCAATATTATTCTGAATGTGATTTTATTTTCAGTGTAAACATATTTATCTGCCTATTTTTCTCTTCTTATTCTCCCTCTTTGTTTTCTCTTCTCTTCCTACTAAATGACTAAGTATTATCAATGTATAAGGTAAACAGGATTTCTTTTTCAATGCTACTGTTTTATCTATGATCTCTTAATCCATATACTATGGCTCAACAATTTTCTACTAAAGGCTATTCTGACAATCATTGTCTATGAAATCACTATAGACAGTTCAACCTACAACATTTTTAAAAGTCTCAGTTATAACCTTGGTGTTACTAGTTTTTGTTTAATCTCTCAGACAAGCTAAGCAACTTTATAAGGTCCAACACTGAGCAATGCCTTTTACTTAATATATGCTGAGTAAATGTTGTAGAATGAACTAATGGATGAATATATAAATATTCTGATGACCTATTATAAAAGTATATTTTGTCTTTTCAAATTAAGATTCAATAAGACCAAAAAAAAAAAAAATCCTAGTGTTGTAGCATGTAATACAAAATCTTTCATTGACTGACTTTTGCTTGTCTCTTATCCCTGTTGCAGACTCCCTAATTTACCACATCATATATTATACCTGAATATCCTTAGATTTTAAGTATAGAATTTCATGCTTTGGCCATGATACTTTCTCTGTGGGAATTCTGTTCACTAATAACATATCTCAAACGACACTTTCTCCAGAAACCTATTTAAAGCATACAATTCAATATTTTAGTAAAACTACAGAGCTGGGCAACCCTTACCAAAATCTAATATAGAATATCTTCATCACCCCAGTTTAGATTCTCTTAATTCTTCCTATAGATTTGTGTTACTATTCCATTCCATCCTTATTCCCACCTGCCTGCCTTCTACTGCTGTTATATAGTATACTTGTATAATATAATACAAATTACATATATACATACCCTGTAACACAATTGTATACATATTATTGTATTCGGTTTTAGTCAATTAAGAGAAGAGAGAAGAAATTTGTAATCACACTATCTTTTCTAACCATATATATAACATATGGATATATATATATTTTTTTCTTCACCAGAATTCTCTTTTTTCATGTGGCTTTGAATTTAAATCTGCTGTTACCTGCTTTCAACCTGTAGAATTTTCTTTCATTACTTCTTTTTTTCATGATTTCTTTTTTTTATTAACATATAATATATTATTTGTTTCAGAAGTACAGGTCTGTGATTCATCAGTTTTATACAATTCACAGTGCTCACCATAGCACATACCCTCCCCAATGGTCCATCACCCAGCCACTCCATCCCTCCCACCCCCCTCCCCTACAGCAACCCTCAGTTTGTTCTTTCATTACTTCTTATAGATATAATAACAAATTATCCCATATCTTATTTTCATTTTTGAAAGATTCTTGGTTTTTTACTTTCAGAACCTTGAATATGTTGTCTGCCGCTCTCTGGTCTCTATTGTTTCTGATAAGAGGTCAATGATTAATCTTACTAGGTTTTCCTCAAATGTGATGAATTGTTCTCTTTCTGCTTTCAAAATATTTTTTTTTCAACATTTAACTGTAATGTATCTGAGTGTGGATCTCTTTGTATTTACCCTACTTGGAGTTCATTATATTTTTTGGATGTATATATTAATATTTTTCATCAAATTTGGAATATTCATAGCCATTATTTTCTAAAACTTTCCTTCTGTTATTTTGTCTCTCTTCTCTCCTTTTGGAATTATGCATCTGAGTGTTCTTAATGATGCCCCACATTTTTCTAAAGCTCTGTTTATATTGCTTCACTTATATTTATTTCTGTTCTTCAGAATGAACATATTTATAATCTATCTTTAAGTTTGCTCAGTCTTTGTTTTACCTCCTTAAATCTATTGTTGAGCATCTGGTGATTTTCATTTTTATTAACTGTAGAATTTCCACTTAGTTCTCTGTTAGAGTTTCTATCTCATTATCGATATTCACTTTTTGCTGAGAAATCATTATTGTGATTTCCTTTATTTACATGTGGCTTGCTTTAGTTCTTGGAACAAATTAATACTAGCTGCTTGGAAGTCTGCTAGCAAAGTCCAAAATCTGGGTCCCACAGAAATAGTTTTTGTTGTATGTTTTTTTTGTTTGTTTCATTTGTATGAGGTACACATTCTAGAGCTTTTCATGTCCCATAATTTTTTTGGTTGAAAACTGTATTTTAAGATAGTATATTGTCAAAACTATGGAGACTGATTCTCACCCACAAACTACTACAGGGAGTTTTTTGTTTTTTATTTTTGTTTTTGTTTTGATTGGTCATTTGCCTCTTTGTTTAATGACTTCGTCAAACTGACTCTGAAGTTTATTTTCCATGCATTTTGAATCCTCTGATGTCCCTGCCTAGATTTTTTTTTTTTCTTGTTTTATCTTTTAGCCTGGATTCTAAGGGTTTTCCCCTTGGTCAGCATAAGCCACTTACTGATGAAAGAGTATGTTTCAGCCCCCTGACCAGTTAGATTTCTACTCTTTAGTGTTGGCTATGTGTGTGGCTTGTGGGCTGCTATAGCTGTCAGTTTCTGGCAAATATTCAGCCAGAAACTAGTAGCTTGGAAGTTCCCACTCTGATTACCTCTGAAAGGGCATGACCTTGGGCATACACACAGTCTTTCAGACTTCCAGGGCTGCATGTTCTTTTATTTATAATAAATACACTTCCTAGAAGTTGTTCCTTGGTTAGAGTAACTTAATGTTAAGCCAACATTTGATTAGAGATTTTAGTTAAACCCACTGTGCCAGTTGTTTTCTTCCCTCTATTAATGGATATGTGTGAGATGTGGGATGGTTTTCAAGTGTCCCCCACATCCTTTTCTGAGATTGGGTATAGCCTAGTGACTGTGCACAACCTTCCTGGTTCCCAGAGTTGAGTGTGATCTCAGGGGGCTCCTCTTGTATCTTTCCCTGTTGCTCTCCTTTAAATTTCTGATCACTCTACTGTGTAGCTTGTTGCTGTCAGGATTATGGACCTACCAGACTCTCTCAATGGCTTTCTCCCAAGATCTTCATTGTTTTTGACAATGAAGGTAGCATCAGTTCTGGTTGCCAGCATCTAAAGGAGTGTTTCTGCAAAATGGGGCTAGGGAGCACAAGGTACACTGGTGACCTTCTCCCCTTGTTACGAAATCATAGCCCTAGACAGGGAACTACAGGGCGAGGGAGCTTCCTTGTTTGCCACACCCATCCAGAGTAGAGTTTCCACAGACACAGCTGGGGAGTATCATGGGATTAGGTTGTGCTTCAAATGCCACCGACTCTTGCTGTTCTTACTAAGGTTTAGATTTCCTCAAATGAATGTTTCTCCGTTTACTATATATCCTTAGGACAATTTCTAGGGAATTTAATTATTATCACCATCATCATCCTCAATAATGCAACATGGCCAGGTAGGGCTTATTATAGGCATGTAAGCATTTCTTTTCATTAATGTGTCTATTAACATAATTCACTGCAGTATTAGACCAAAATTTTTATTTATCTATTTTTTAAAGATTTTATTTATTTGATTGAGAGAGAGTGAGAGAGAGCACGAGAAGGGGGGAGTGGGAGAAGCAGGCTCCCCGCTGAGCTGGGAGCCCAACTTGGGGCTTAATCCCACGATCCTGGGACTGTGACCTGAGCCAAAGGCAGACACTTAAGTGACTGAGCCACCCAGGCACCCCTAGAACAAAAATTTTTTAAGTGTATATGGCAATCCCCTTAGATTCTAAAAACTCAGTGATGAGACACACACTTAAAGAGAAAGCCTCATTAAAGTACTTTCTCATAAAAAAATATTTTCCAAGCATAATTTTACTTATTTATGTATTTACCTATTATTTCAACCAAGGAACCACATAAAGACCTCCTTTATCATCACAGTCATTTAAAAGTCTTCTGAATGTATGTAAAAGAAATGAGGGATAAACATTAAACAGGAGAAAGTAAAATTATTCTTACTTGTAGATGATAATACTTTTTATTTTGAATGCCCAAGAGAATTAATTAAAACCACAAGTGATATGGTAATTCAATAAGGAGGGTGGGTAACAACAACCAGTGAGGTAATAAAATTGAAACATTATTTATACAAGCAAAACCAAAATAAAGAAAATACCTAGGAATCAATAAGAAACATACAAGATCTGCTGGAAGAACAATTTTAAATGCTACTAGAAGTCACAAAACAATACTTGAACTGTATAAAGGCATGGTTGGTTCTGTCTAAAGTTGTATGGCAAGTAGAGCTGAACTCTAAGCAGTGGATGATTATAGTTAACTGGATAGGCAATCTGTTTAGTGACCAGATATTCTCCCCCAAGGACCAAGTGGTTACCTGACATCTTTGTCATGCTAATGCAACATTAGAATGCAGTCCTTGTTAGAGCAAACACAGTAAAGGACAAGAATATTCTGTTCTCTGAAGACATATTAGAATTCTGTTGGAAGACAACTCCCTAGAGACTGAACTGCAGTTTTGGAGGTGGCTAATTTTTTTTTTTAAACATCATTACTGAACTTCATATATTCCCTATCACCAACAACAACCCACCCAGGAGTGTAATAATTGATGCATAATAACTCCTAGAATAAATGAAAATACTCTAAGGCACTGGATTGTCTTCTAGGATAAGCGAGTATATATAGCCTAATCTTACAAATGAGTTTAGTGAACTCTATTTACTGATGTTAAAAATATATAAATTGACTTTTGCTTGTAAGGTTAATAAACTGTATCTTAAAAAGGTATTCATCTTTCTATATAAATAATGTCCGAATATAGTGCCTCCGTGTTTGGGTAAGGTTAATAAAGCATTTTCTTTTTCTGGAGTCCAGAATAGAAATGTTTCTGTGGTTCTGCTTTTACAGAGGAAATTTATTATATTAGGCCACAGCTGTAAATTTTCTCCGTCCAATCCTATAAATCTCTTCTAAATGTTTAATGGTTTATAACTGTAATTATTCTTGTGTGCCAACATTAAACTTTAAAAAGTTTAATTTGGAGACTATTCGGAGAAACTCATCTTTTTTACAGCCTCATAAATAGTTCTTTGATGAAATGAGCAGAGGCTCTGTGTCTGCCCGAGGTGAATACAAATGACACCACATAGACTATTCTCACGGAGAGGAAACAAATACATTGATGCCTAGAGTGATCAGCTGGTGCTCAGTAGCAATGGGGAGTGATAGGTTCAAAGATGGGAAATGACAGGGTTCTCAAGCCTTAAGTCGATCCTCTTTGTCCCCATCCCCCATTTTCTCCTCCACCTTATTTTCCTGAAAGTTTTTAATATTCCCAACCAGTTCTAATCAACAGAGGATGGTGTAGGGGTAGTCACCATGGGACATACAAATTCCTAATCCAGAATATATAGTTCATGGCTTCTATTTAATCAATATATCTCAGTGTCACTTTTAAATACTATCTAATGGAGAGTGCATGGCTATGTTATATATTACTAAGAATACATTTTCTTTGCAGAATTCAGTTCCTACATTGTACCAGTTCTGGAACTAGGGTGAATGAGAGCGTAGAACATTTCGAAGTAGGCTCTGAAAACTGAGATGAATATTGGAAATACTCAAGTGAGCAGTTATACACAGAATGCTTCCAAATGTCAGTTTATACATGTGAGTTCTTTTAAGTTCAATCAAGATAGAATAACCAGTCAGTTTTCTTTAATTAAATTCAAGGGACAAAAATTCAAAACTTTTGCTATCTAGAGGTATGTAGAAAGATATGGGCAGACCCTCAATAAGACTGAAGTTTTAGTTTTCATTTTTTAATTATTACATTATTATGTGTTAATCTATATTTTATCACAAAACAGTGCATTTTCATTCTGTATAAATGTTTGAATTGAAAATATTCCCAAATTAATTTATAATATATTAACATCTTACCTTAACCCAAGAAGTATTTAAGATGACAGACAATGAAATATATATCTTAAATAATTATTTTTTCTATATATTAATATATGCATGTTTGTAGCATATACTTTTTTATAATTTTAAAACCAACATATAATTAAGAACAAAAACATACAGAAAAAATAGGTTTAAGCACAACTAAAATAATCTATTTTCCTTTCCAAAGGAGTCTGTTCACTCTACAGGTGTAATTCACATATCATGGGAATTGCTTAGCCCAGTGAGATCTATGTCCAACTTCTGACTTACAGAAATGTAAGAGAATAAATTTGTTTTTTTTTTAAGCCACTAATTTTGTGGTAACTTATTATAGCAGTAGAGGAAAAGAATACAATAAAAATGCAGCATAGGTGTTATATGTAAAGATAAAATGTATGACAAATATAGCACAGAGGTGGAGAGGCGAGAAATCAAAGTACTAAAATAGCAAAACAAAGAGTTAAAGAGAATAAGCCAACAAAGGAAATAAAGTAGAATCATAAAAATATATAAAATGACCCCAAAAAAGTTAGAAAAAGAGAAACAGGGACAAACCAGGTGAGATCAATAGTAAACATATAGGAAGATGATAGATTTGAGGATAAAGATGCTAATGATCGCGTTAAATGCAAATATACACCAATTAAGAGAATGTCATATTGAATAAAACACCAAGACATACTTACATGCTATCTATAAGAAATAAACTTTAAATATAAACACACATATAAATTTAAAAATTTGTATGGGAAAAGATATACTATGGTAATAGTAATCATAAAAGGGTCGGTGTAGTCACACTCCTATCAGACAAAATAGATTATAGACTAAAGAATATCACCAAAAATAAAATGGCTATTTTATCATGGTAAGAGGTCAAGAAGTTAGAATAGTCCCGTATATTCACATATATAACAGAGTTTCCAATACATGAAGCAAAAATGATAGCATTGAAAGAAGGAGAAGCCAATCCACAATTAAAAGAACAGGTTTTAATACTCCTGTCTCAATAATAGAACGAGGAGACAGGAAATCAGTAAGCATATAAAATATTTAATCTATACTATCAGCAAAATTAACCTAATTGACAGAGATTCTCAGTCATCAACATTCTTTCCTAGGACACATGAAACATTTGCCAAGATAGACTATATTCTGGGACATAAACAAGTCTCAGTTGTTTAAAAGGATTCAAAATATAATTTTCTGACCAGAATAGAAATAAAGGGGAAATCAAAAACAAAATGGTCTCTGGACAATCCAAACATAAGCATCAAAATGAAAATTAAAAAGATATTCTTAATTGAATGAGAATGTAAACACACATAACAAAACTCATTAGTTAAGTACTAAATTAATAGCAATAAAGGCTTATACTACAAAAAAAAATGTCTAAAACTAATGAACTCAGTCTCCATGCTAAGATACTATAAAGATAAAGTACAATTAAATGTAGATTAGCAGGGGAAAAAAACCCAAAGCAATCAGAATGGAAATATGAAATCAATTAAATGGGAAAAAGAAAACCAATGAAACTAAAAGATGCTTATTGGACAATATCAATAAAAAACCTTCTAACTAGATTGAGAAAAAAAAGGAATGAGAGAAGACCACTATTTTCAAAATTATGAGAGAGTTGCTATCACTACACGTTTTACAAATAATAAAAGTATAGGTAATAAATATTATTACTTTATGCCAAATTTTCAAACTTAAATAAAATTGAATGTTCATTGAAAGGCACAAACTGATATAGCACACTGAAAAAGAAACAATAACCTAAATCTCTCTATGAAAGAAATTTGAATTTGCATCTAAAAAACCTTTCCACAAAGAAAATGCCAGATCAGAATTGCTTCCCTCGGGAATTCTACCAAACATTTCAGGAAAACATAATAACAACAATTCAAAACTCTTCTAGAAGATAGAAGAAAATTTCCAATTCTGTGAAGCTGGTATTACCCTGACATCACAATCAGAAAAATAAATGAAAAGGAAATACAACTACAGTACTCTTTTGTGAACATAGGCACAAAAATTCTAAACAGAAATTTAGAAAAAGAAATCTATCAATATATGAAATATATGTTTTATTCATGAAAATACAGGATTTATCATAGGAATAAAACATTGGTTTAATATGCAAAATCAATCAAAATGTAATTCAAAATATTTATGACTTTTTTTTTAAAGAAAAAACATGTGGATATCTAAATAGACATAGAAAAAACATTGGACAAAATTTAACATTTATCCGGATGAAGATATCTCAAACTAAGAATAGGGACTTTGTCAGCCTGATAAAGGGCATCTACAAAAAAACCTGTAGCTAACATCATACTTAATGGTGAGAAACTCAATTTTTTCTGAGATTGGTAACAAAAGAAAAATATCTCCTCTTACCACTCCTACCCATCATTGTACTAGAAGTCCTAGTCAGTGAAATAGGAAAACAAAAGAAATTAAAGTCATACAGGTTAGAAAGAAAGAAATAATACTCCCTAATTTCAGATAACGTGATTATGTAGAAAATCCCAGGCAATCTACAAAAAATATCACAAAGCTAGTAGGTGAGTTTAGTAAGGTCACAGAATAAAAAGTCAACACATGAAAAATCAATTGTATTTCTATTTACTGGCAATTGACAATTGGGAACTAACTTTTTTAATATAAAAAATCACCCAAAGCTTCTTTAATCATTAAATGTATCATACTGCCTTTTAGTTCTCCCTGCCATGATAGCGGTTTTTTCCCATTGGCTGATGTTTTTCTGGCATACCTGATAGAGGAGGATTATTTAATCTCTCTGACAGGAAGAGCCATGTCCTTATTGGGATTCTGTTGAAGGTATCTTTCCTGATCCTCTTTGCTAGGGTTTTACTATCGATTTATATTCGTCTGAATCAAATCAGGAATTAGAAATCACACAGTAGGTTAAACAGGGTAAGTGTGATATAAAGAACTATGAAACTCTGCTAAAGGACTGACTATAAATGTGATGAAACTCTGTATCATGCCACAGGGATAAGAGATAGTACCCAAGGAAGGAAAAACTTAGAAGAGTTTCTGACGTTGTTGGAGAAGGTTTAGTTTGGTCTACTGGATAGCAGAGACTTTTGGTGGTTTGCCCAAGCCAGAGCTGGTCTGCAGTCCCTGTGTAAGCAGGAAGCAACATTCCTACGCTGAGGGTGAAGCACCTTTCTGGGAACACTCTAGAAAACCGCCCAAGGTCCTGCCTGAGAAATTATGGTGCAGATACAGGCGGGCGATCTTTCTAGAGCTGATTTTCATGTACAGGACCTACTGAACGTTATTGCCAGGCCTAGCATAGGCCACAGTGTTGGGGCAGAGATCAACCAGATGTTCTCACCTGCATACAACTAGCCCACCAAACCGCAGCAGAAAACAGCAAGAAGTCAGTTCCCTAAACTCCACCCCATGTCTCTCCAGTGCCCTCTACTGAGAAGCATAATATGACGCTCACCACACAGGAGGGATGCCTAGAGTTCTGTCTATTATGAACGAGCATGTATTGAAGGGCAAATTTAGAGTAGAGAAGCAAGAAATTGATAACTGACATACCCTTTAAAATCTTACATCCTGTACTTTTGACATAGGTCAAATGGAAAGTGGATTATCCAACTGTGTGCTGTATAGATATATTTTCACAGTCATGATTGATAAGGAAATACAAAGTATAAATTTTCTAGACATAGTTAATACGAGGAATTTTTAAAATGTCTTTTTAAAATTTTATCCATCTCTTTTTACCAACACATTTACTGTGGTCACTACATTTGCTATGTGCACCTCACACTGTTCTTTCATTCCATTTGTCCTTTGTATTATCTTAACTATATGCAACTTTTTCTTTCTGTATGCAACCTCATCCCCTTTACCATCCAGATTTTTTCATGACCTCATCATCTCTTAATTTTTAAAATAGGATTATTGAGTAATAATTGACATAAAATAAACTGTACATATTTAAAGTGAACAATTTAATAAGTTTTGACATATGAATGTAACTGGAAAATCATGACAATCAAGATAATGAGTATAATCATCAACCCCAAAGTCTGTGCATGCTTCATTGTACTCCCTCATTCTTGTTCCTCCCACCTTTGTGGCTCATCTGCACGCAGCCACAGATCAGCTTTCTGTCATCATAAGATTTACTTATTATCCTTTTAATAATTCTAGAATCTGTAATGATACCACCTCTCACATCCCTGATTTTGGTAATTTGTGGATTCTCTCATCTTTTACTGTTCAGTCTGACTAGAGGTTTGTCAATTTTATTAATCTTTTCAAAGAACTAGGTTTCAATTTCATCTCTTCTATTTTTTCCTATTTCATTGATTCCTGGTCTGATTTTTATTATATTATCTATTTAAAGGTAATTTAATTTGTTTTTTTATGTTGCAAGATGAAAGACGAGATCATTGATTTGAGGTCTTTCTTCTTTTCTAATATATATCCATTTAATATTTTTAAATATTTTATCAATTATTAATAAAATTTTCATCATTATTTTATAGCTGAAGCTACATCCCACAAGTTATACATTGCATTTTTATTTTCATTTTGATCAATATACTTTCCAATTACGCTTTTGATTTCTTCTTTGATACACTGATTATTGACAAGTATGTTACTTAGTTTCTGAGTATTTGGGAATTTTCCAAAGATCTTTCTGTTACTGACATCTTATATCTTATATATTTATTCACATATTTGTGTTCTTCATTTATTTGTGATATCATTTTCAAAATATTCCACCCCTGAACAATATATCCTCACTACTATGTAATGATACAGGCGGGACACTTGAAATCAGTAAGAAGTCCAAGTAAAATGTATATAATAGATCATATAAATGGAGGTGGAGAGCACACACAAAAAATATTTTTACCAAATTCCACATGGTATTCATTTAAAAGGAATTAATTTAAGCTCATATAACACTCATTAATGTAAGTTCACATAACATTTGTGACAGACAGCTGACTAGTAAACATGTCAATATTTAGTTCTTGCACAGCTCAGGCCCCCAAAATCTGCTTTAATAATGATCATTTAATGACAACCCGTGTCTATTATAACTAGATCTTCATGAAACTTAATTATATTTATTAAATAATATATTAATGTAAGGTATTTGTTGAGGATTTACAACTACATAGTGGATATATTACTTTATATACTCATAAGTGTCTTTTAAGAAATCATTAAAGCATCTATTTAACCTCAATAATGATCCTATTAAATTTCAATTTAATGCCTAGTTAAGTATGTTTAGGGCAAATCATTCAGGCTACGCCCATACAGACAAAATGAATTAAGGAAGCAAAATAGTTATCTGAATAATTTCAGCCAAAAATAAATTTTAAAATCCACGTTAGGACAAATGTATTCTTTGATAATTTATTTTATTATTTAAAGATTTATTTATTTATTTACTTATTTATTTATTTGAGAAAGGAGAGAGAGTGCGTGCATGCACTATCTGGAGGGGCAGAGTGAGAGGCAGAGAGAATCCCATGCAGATTCTGCTCTGAGTGCAGAGCCAGACATGGGACTCAATCTTATGACACTTAGATCATAACCTGAGCTGAAACCAAGAATTAGATGCTTAACTGCCTGTGCCACCCAAGCACCTCAATAATATATTTTAGATATCTCTGTAATTCTTGGGGGTGCCTGGGTGGCTCAGTTAGTTAAGCAACTGCCTTTGGCTCAGGTCATGATCCCGGGGTCCTGGGATCAAGCCCCACATTGGGCTCCTTGCTCAGCAGGGAGGCTGCTTCTCCCTCTCCCTCTACCTGCTACTCTGCCTTCTTGTGCTCTCTCTCTCTGTGTCAAATAAATAAATAAATAATCTTTTTAAAAAGATCTCTCTGTAATTTCTGGATATTTTTGTTTTCAAAGAATGAAGTTTATGTGCCATTAAAACTGTAATAGAGGCTCTTCAGGATAGTAATTTTTTTTTTTGCTTCTATATACTTTGTAGTGAATAGACCAACTGGATCAATCAGGATACATAGAGGTCATGCACAAAAAATTCTAATACAAACTCCTAACCTGAATTGGAAACACTAAATGATATCTATATAGCAACAGTTTTTGTGGATTATGGAATTGTATAGTTTTTTATTACAAGTTTTATAAAATATTATTATACTGGAATTTTCTAAGTGTCGATAATGTAAAAACAATTCAAGAAGTTACCCTAGTATTATCTGCATTTGTATAGGAAATAAATACTTTAAAATTGTCTCAACTATGTAAAAAAGAAAGCATATTATTCATTATTTGATTATCTAAAATCATCAGTCATATGGTAAAAGATAAATTGAGGCATATTAAAAATGTTAAAGAGTTTATTTCAAACCAGAAATGGTTAGAAGCACACCTCAGATAGGACCTAGGGGAAAGACTTCTGTAGAGAAGGTTTGGAAGCAAATGGGGCACCTGGGTGGCTCCGTCAGTTAAGCATCTGCCTTTGGCTTTGGTCATGGTCTCAGGGTCCAGGGATCAAGCCCCACATTGGGCTCTCTGCTCAACAGGGAGTCTGCTTCTCCCTCTGTGCTCTCCCTTTTTCTCTCTACCTCTCAAATAATTAAATAAAACCTTAAAAAAAAAAAGAGAGAGAGAGTAGTTTTAGAAGCAAAGAAAGGGAATTTTTTGATTGGCTATAACTTAATGCCTGGTTGACTATGATTAGTTTTCCTTAGGTTTGGATTTCTTAACCTTGAGGCATTCATAGGCTTAGGTTTTGGTTTGCCTATTTAGGTCACCAAAGCATTAAAATCACTGTAGTATGATGGCTTCCTTGTTTAGTTAATTTAACATATAATATTTACTTTTTATTTATTATGTAAACACCATTTTTCTGGATGCTACACATGTTTGAAGATTAAAAGTGTGTAGAAAGGGGCGCCTGGGTGGCTCAGTTGGTTAAGCGTCTGCCTTCGGCTCAGGTCATGATCCCAGGGTCCTAGGATTGAGCCTCGCATCGGGCTCCCTGCCCAGCGGGAAGCCTGCGTCTCCCTGTCCCACTCTCCCTGCTTGTGTTCCCTCTCTCGCTGTCAAATAAATAAACAAAATCTTAAAAAAAAAAAAAAAAAGAATTAAAAAAAAGTGTGTAGAAATCTTTTTCATTCTAAAGGGGTAATAAATATGCAAATCAGACCATTAAAAAGTATAAATATATTGTGATAAATACAAAAAAAGTGTATAGTTGAAAATATTTGGGTATTCAGGGAAATAAGCAATTATCTCTAAAGGAAAGAAGGAAAGGAGGTTTTGTGATAGGAGTGGCATTTGAAATTATTCTTGAGAAACTGGTCAGATTTGGAAAATACAGAAATCAGCAAATAAAGGACTGGAAATACTTCAGAAGAACAAAGTTATGGGAATGGAAACACTTTATATGAGTCCAGGACATATTTTCTGACAAAAATGATTATATGAGAAGGGAAATAGTGCAGGAGATCATTAGCAATTGACTGGGACAATGAAAAATGAATGTCCAGGTAAGGAGTTTGTATATTGATGAGGTTTATTAAAATGAATGTTTTGATTATAATTTTTCAAAGAACACCTTGTATTTAATAACCCAGATGTTTCCATTGACTGTGTAACTCATATATTATTTGTTTAAATAAGCATGGGGTACCTGGGTGCCTCAGTCAGTTGAGCATCTGATTCTTGATTTCGGCTCAGGTCATGATCTTTGATTAATGGGATGGATCCCCACGTCAGGGTCCACACTCAGTGAGGAGTCTGCTTGAGATTCTCTCTTCCTCTTCCTCCCCACTACTTGCACACATGTGCACTCTCTCTCTTTCTCTGTCTCTCTCTAAAATAAATAAATAAATCTTAAAAAAAAAAAGCTTAAATATACTTTGGCTGGGAAAAGAATGAAAACCAAAATGTTTCCTTCAGAAAAATTCTAATATTAAGAGGACCCCTGAGAACACTAATCTTGTGTCAAATTTTATTCCATAATCTTTTAAATAGCTATTGTAAAAAGACTTCTGATGTCCAATCAATGAAAAAAAAAAAAAGAAAACCCAAAATGTAATGCTCTGAAAGTCTGTGTCCAATTATTTCCCTAACTCTTCTTCCTATACCATTTCTACAACATTATTCACCTCTAGTCCCCATTGTTTCTATGGCAAAGCAGCTCCTCAAGTTCTCATAAAAAATGATCTATAATCTCATTGAAATTGATAAATTAGTGACTTAACATGTAATTCACCGCCTTGGAAGAAGAGCAGGAAGAAGCCTAGGTAAGTTCTCCATAAGAATTAAATGCTAATGCTGAACTTTTGGCATCAATAAAGTCAGTTGGTATATTAGTTAGGACTCTGGTTTGCAAGTGGCCTAAAATTCAAACCAAACAAGCTTAAAGGGGGAATTAGTGGTTGATGTAACTGTAATATTAAGTGCAAGTTTCACTTAAGAGGCAATTAGGTGGGGGCGCCTGGGTGGCTCAGTTGGTTAAGCGACTGCCTTCGGCTCAGGTCGTGATCCTGGAGTCCTGGGATCGAGTCCCGCATCGGGCTCCCTGCTCGGCAGGGAGTCTGCTTCTCCCTCTGACCCTCCTCCCTCTCATGCTCTCTATCTCTCATTCTCTCTCTCAAATAAATAAATAAAATCTTAAAAAAAAAAAAGAGGCAATTAGGTGGAAGCACTCCGACAGTGTCTCATTACCATAGTATTTTCTTTTTTTTTTCTACTCACAGCCTCTCCTTTTTCCTGATTCATTCTATATTCAGGGGAATTTTCTGTCTTTCCAAGACACTGATAACAGCTCAGGATCTGATATACCTCAGCTTGAAGCAGGTGGTAGAATGCAAGTTTCTTTCCCAGAAATTCCATTAACAGAATTAGTATTATCTTGTTTCATTGGTTCTGATTAACTCATAAGTGCCTGTTGCAATGACAGTGAATGGAATGCTTAGATGAGCCTGGGCCCAGGACAGCTGCCCCATTTTCCACCTATGGGTAGAAGTGCCTACAAGTGGGAGAAAAGGTGTTTGCAGGGGGGTGGTGGGAATTGGTTGTGCAACTATCAGGAGAAGAGACCAAATGCCAAGTAAAAAACAAACAACCAAACACACCTAAAATTTGATCCCAATCTGACAGGTGAAAATTATTTTTTTTCTATAGAAACTTCATTACTTTTGCAACAAAATTTGAATGGTGTTTTGTCAAAATGTAAAGTTGACTTTGATTAAAATTTCATGACTTGTGAATTGTTTGTGCTTTCAATAATAGTGTCAGGTGTGGGCAATTTATGTGGCAATATGAAATACTCCTGAGACTTCTCTCTCAACCAGAAAACTCATATTTTGTTCAGTGTCAAGTTTTAGATTTTACTGCTCTCCCACTTTATCATTCAGACTGAGTCACTTTTACTTTATCTTTCCCTTTCACTGTTCTTCAACCATACTATCAAATGAGACCAACTGATTCCTGGTATAATTTCTGGACCCAGATACTTCCTCCTCTCATTATCAAAATGTGTTACCTTTTGCAATCCACTTATTTTTGAAAGTAGTCATTTAAAAAAAAAAAACAAAACTAGTTTTTAGAAGAACATTTGTGAAGGTCTTGATTGAGTTCCTACAAAAAAAAAAAGACTATAGTATTTATTTTGACTAGAAATTAAAAGAATCACTTCTAGTCAAATATTGTATTCAGGATTCTGAACCAGCTGCTTCTGCCTTTCATGCCTCAAATGAATGGACTCACCACACAGAAAAAATCCCACCATATTATTAGTCAAAGAAGTAGTGTAAAAGAGTTTGACACCTCATTAGGTAGGTTGAGTACAGAATAAATGAAGAACCAAATATACTTCTTAAAGTGGTCGAAAGATGATGTTAAGACTCCCTAGGATTTCACACAATAGTTAATGAATTTGAACTAAATCTGTGCCACTGTGTTGTTTTCTCATCATACTATTTATGTTTTAGAGGCACACTAATATTCGGAATGTTAAGAAATGTTATAGTGCTATTTTAAATTGATACGACTTTAAATTTGATCTCCACCAGTAATGTTACCCTTTATCTTTTATGGTATTATTCTCTCCCTGATCTGCTGCTTATATGACTCTTTGTTCAGGATCTCTTCTTGCTGGAAACCCCTCCTTACCTTCACTGTAGTTATTTCAAGAACTCCATTGATACTTCTGTCTCTATACTCTTAATACCTTATATAATACTTCTATGTGAAATTCTGTGACCCAGGCACAAGCAAACTCTCACTAAAGGTATTCTATTCAAACTAAATGTAAGACTTCAGGAAAAAAAAAATGTCCTGTTCTGTCATTGTTCATGTGTTTTCTTTCCTATGGGTTGTCAACAGGGAATCTACAGGTTCCAAAAAGTTTTTCAAATCTGAAAGCAATGCAACAAAGAAAGGTCAGTCATTTTTACTCCCTTAAAATTTTACTGTGCTGTAGATAGCCATATATGTTTATATATGTCTTTACAAATAGATATACATTAATAATGCACATATTTATATTTGGCAAAAATACATATACAAACAGGTGTACTTTTTGTTCATTTCCTTTCTTCTACATGAACATGAAAAATTTAGGATTTATATTGAAGTCATAAAATATTGTCCTGAATTGATTACTGGCCACAGTCTTCAAAGCTGAAAAAAAGTCAAAAACAAAAAGCTACACAAAATTCTATATTATTTTTTAGAGAAATCTCAAAACATAAAATAGAATGTTATGTTCTTCCACCAAATATTTGCCTTTTTGCTACTAAGCACCAAAAATAAGGAAAATCATTTCAATTGAAGGGGAGCAGAATTTGTCACCCCGAAATATGCTTCTCTGGCATAGGATTATTTTGAGCTCATTATTTTTAAGAAACAGCAGACACAGAAGCTCTGAAAATGAGAAATTACCCTTTATAAGGGAAATTTACATTTATAAGGGAAATTACCATTTATAAGGGCATCTTCCTCTCTCAACCAGGAAGAAGATGACCAAATCTCTATAAACACTTATCAGTGGAGAAGGCACCAACTTAAATCTGGATAACAAACATCCTTGTTTACTGTGATTTCCCTGATAACTTCCCAGAACTCTCCTTGCCCCACCCCCAACATCTTTCTTTCCTCTTTAGCTGTGTGACTGGTATTTAAGGAGGTCCCTTGGGCTATTTCAGGGAGTTACTCTGTTCTTCTGGCTATCTCATATGCATAACAGGAGGTATACATGTTATTAAATTTCTGTGTTTTCTTCTCCTGTTTTATCACCAGCAGTGGTACAGGGCAGAAATGGGGAGGTCTCAGCCAACAACCTAGAAGGGTAAAGGAAAAATTAGGTTTCCTCCCTTACACAATCCAACCAGGGACTGAGCTAATCCAAATGGTGTTTCAGAATTTGTTAGAAGAATTGATCTTTGTCTGGATTGTCCATAGTATTTACCAACCTCCCCCCTTTTTTTGTGGTGTGTTCCAATTGGGTGGGAGCTGGTGGCTCAGATGGTGAAAGAATCCACTCAAAGCAGAACAACGGAGATAGATTTTTTTTTGTAATAGAGAGGTTTTTGGGGGGTTTTTTTTGTTGTTTTTTTTTTAAGATTTTATTTATTTATTTGACAGAGAAACACACAGCGAGATAGGAACACAAGCAGGGGGAGTGGGAGAGGGAGAAGCAGACTTCCCGAGGAGCAGGGAGCCCAATGAGGGGCTCAATCCCAGGACCCTGGAATCACGACCTGAGCTGAAGGCAGACACTTAACAAATGAGCCACCCTGGGGCCCCCGGAGATAGATGTTTATTGAATACACTGCAAGGGAGCTGCGGGCAGGACAGCAAGGGAGAGGCAGTGTGCCACGAGGAGGTGGTGAGAGCTATAGTTATAGGGTGGAGTGAGGAAGTATGGGAACATACAGAATTTTCCCTTTTTTGGTAACTGTGCCTGGTTGTAAGTAGCCCATTGGTTAGTTAGGACTTATGGCCATTTTGAGGTGGGTTGCTTACAGAACCTATTTGTATTCAGCTCCATGGTCACTGTGCACCCATTAGCCTTGCTCAAGTTTCCATTGCCCAAGCCTATTTCCTAAAAGCAGTCTCTACATTTTTTATAAATACTAGACCCCTTTTTCTTCCTTATCTTGGCACTGTGTATCTACTGAAAGGTCTGATCAGCTTTTTATCATTATATGTGTGCTTCTGATCCCCCTGTTTGGTGTATTTTATGAATAACAAACAATTTCAGGAGGAAACTGGCACAGTGTCAGGTTTATTTACTTAAGCCTTCCTTCTTTTTGGGATTTGGGTGTCCTACCCAGTTCCTGGTTACTTTAGCAGGCTGGGACTTTTTTTTTTTTTTCCTACCTGGCCCCATAAAATTGCCTAAAATTCTGGTGGTTACTTTTTTCTTGGCATTTACCCTATGGAGATCATCTTAGACCGTCACTGCATGTAGCATAAAAATTTGCAAATGCCTTGAGAGGAAAAGTGGCAAATGTAATACCGGATTTGGGTCAGTGACCTCTTCTTCTCAGAATTTTGTCCTCTCTAATTTGATTGGCTTTGAAGCTCATTAATGCTTATAGATTTTTTCTTTCATATTTCATTCAGCTTTGCTAGGTCTTCTCAACCAGGTATTTGTCTACTAAAATGGATCCCACTGTAGCGAGAAGAAGCCCCTTAACTTACTCTAAAATATGTATTTTCGTTAAATGTGTATGGTATGTGTACATGTGCACCCACCTGTGGTATTAAACCTATATATCTGGCTTTTTACCATTTCTAATTCAATCTGCTTTGTAAAGATATACATAATTTTGGGAAGAAATACATCTTTTGGATTGCATGGATAAATGAATGTTTATCTTTGGAACATGGGTACATTATGAGTAGATACAAAGTTTAAAAAAGTGTTGCAGAGAATATAGTTTGTACCCAATGTGGCACAGACATCCAAATAAATAGTACTGGTTGTTTCTCTCTGGGGGAAAAAAAAAGTGTAAAGCTGTAACAATGCAGTAAACATCTTTGCTGGACACCCACTAGCTACCTCCTCCACCCCTCCACCTTCCACCCCCACTTTGTGTCAGTAGAAGCACAAAACCCCAGTATTGGTCAGTTACTGAGTGTCCATGTGTTTCAGCTGGCAGCTTAGAGGGGTGAAATTTCATGTTTCGTCAATGCACAGTAACCCTATTTCCCTTGCCAATTACTGGATTAGAAATAAGCCTGTAATGCAATTCTGGCTAAGGAGATGCACTGGAAAGCCTTTGTTGCTTCAGGATAAGTTTATCTTTTAAGGAGTATATGAAGATTAGATGCTATTCTAACCCTCTTCTTGTCTTTGGGTAGTTTTGTTGGAAAATGTAATTTCTGGAGATTTCAGTAGAACTTAAAAGCAGAAGCCTCAGGGGTAAGGAAGAAACCGGCACATTGTAGATAAATTGGATTGGAAGGAACCAACATCCATCAAAATTTAGTTGAGTTACTGAAGTAACTTGCCCTGGAAAGAGTCCATCATTGGGCATCACAGTAAGTAAGACAGTGTGGCCAAGTTGCATAATTCACTTAAAATTATATCAAAAACTATCCTAACTTTAACAGGGGCATCTAGGGATATCATATTAGTGTTCTCATGTTTGATTTTATTAATTCATTAAAAAACCAAAAGCAGTATCACAAAATGCGACTTTTGCCTTCAGATGGATTCAGTATGATAGTTGAGAAATTAGTTTGGGTTGCCATTTTGTCTTCAGCAGGCTTCTATTTCCTTTAACCCTTGGAAGCTGTATCTGTTTTGATTTCTCTATTGCTTTCTTTCTAGATCCATGACTTATGTCCCTGCTGATGCTTTTCTCTCTCACCTGTAGTTCTCTACCCTGCCCTGTCACCTCAACCTATGAAAATGTCACCTTCGTTCAGTGTCTTCTCCGAAATGAAGTCTTGTCTTACCTCTGCCAATAAAACTATTCTTTCTTCTCCTGGATTTTTCTAGCACATTTCTTTTTATACCTTTCTTATGCCTACCCTTAGATTTTGCTTTATATTTTATTCTGAGTTTACAATATGTAAAGTCAAAGACTACCTCATGTACACAGTGAGATCCTTGAAAGAGGGGGCGGTTTTTCATTCATCATTCTTTTAGGTGTTTAGGTGGTAAGTATCTAATAAGTATTGATATTAGATAGTAATGAGATAGTGATGATATTAGAATACTGATTTATAAATTAACAAATTTCTATCTGAGACTCTCTCTTAGCTCCTTACCTAGAAATATTCACATTTCAGGTTTCTCTAAGAGTAGTTACCCCTTTGGATCCAATTAATGTTTAACTTTTGCTTGCAAGAACAATTCAGTCCTGAAAGTAGTATCAGCCATAAAAATGAGATACAAAAATTAACTTTTTTTTTTTTTTAACAATTCATTTCCCCCATGGGAAGCAAACAGGTAGAAAAGCAAATGAAATTAGCATTCTTATCTTCTCTCCCAGCATAGATCTTAAGACAGTCTGGATGAGTTTGCAAGATTAACATGCTAGAATTTCACATAAGAATTGTTCACAGCTCCATGGATGAGTTTAAATGTAATTCAGAAATATCATGAAGGAATTTAATTTCCTAAGAATGAGCACAGACATTGCAAGGTTTAGAATGCAAAACACCACCAATATTCAGTAAGCATTTGCTGGAATTTACCTTGCTGTATACAAACATTCTGTAATTCAGTATGTACTGGTTATTTTTCTATCAGAGGTAATACCTAGTTTAATTTTTTCTCTACGCACTGAAAATTTGTAATCTTTTAATTTAGAGAAGAAGAGCATGCTGCTGGGACCTCCCTCTTTGAATAGCTTTATTCCAAAGGGAACATATTTCCCGTGCTTTGAGATTCACAGTCTTACTCCTACTTAGCAGAAACGGATGAAGTCCAAGTCCAGTGGAATCTAAAAGGAAACCATTTTGGGGACTTAGCAGGTTGCCCAGTTTAGTTTTCTAATTCCCTTAATCATGATGTGGATAGGAATTACTAACATTGCTGAGTGCTTACTAAGTCTCAGGTATCATGCTTAGTACTTAGCCTGCTTTATTTCACTGAGGATCTGTGGACATCACCATGTAAAGTAAGCTATGTACCTTCGCTTTTGTCATTCTTGAAAATGAATAAGAAGAAAAGATCTAGGATCACTCACTCTGCCTCCAGTCATCCTCTAGCTTACATCCCTTACTACAAATCATTTTGTAACTATAAAAATGAGGGCAAATTAGTCCCTGCATTAATTTTACATTATTTTTAATCAGTGTGCCTAACTGATAGTATTGTCCTAAGGACTTGAAATGTGGGTAAAATTTCGATAGAAGTGCTTTTTTTTTTTTTCTAATTTATTATATTCATTATCACCAAATCCATACTAGGTATTTTCATTTATGTTATCCACAGATTAACTAAATTGCTAGCTTTTACGAAAGAAAGTAAATAAAGGATGAGGGAAATAATAAAACAAGTGAAGATGTTTTCATAAATAACATTATGGGAGTGTAATGAAATGAGTTGAACAGTTGGGTTTAGCCTTTGCAAAGATCTGCATGCATAAGTGTGGGTGGCTCTCAGCTTCAGCTCCCTCATCGATAAAATGAAGAGGATTGAATTCCATTTTCTTTAATATCCATTAATTTAAAGTATTACATGGTACTAGGGAACAAAAAGAAAGAAACTAATTTTTCCTAAGACTTGAACAAAGTTGAACAAGTCAGTTTGACGTTTCCTGAATATTTTGACACAGGAAAGGAAAAGTAATTTATTTTTGGCTTTTTCCTTACAGTATAATATTGATATTTTACACTGTAATCAAAGAATAGTTAGTATACTTGACCTCGGAAATATATTGAAAGTATAAATCCAGAAATATTGAAAGAGCAAACCATTGAATGATATGTAGACTTACGTTGGTTCCTGCTACCTATAATTCAAGGATGATGCTGTAATAAACATGAGAAAGGAAGTTCACTGGAGTTTTTGCAAGATTGAGAAAACTTGGCGTTCTGCACAAAACAAGTAAAGTAGTCTGCTCAGTCACTAAATATTTGAATGTTGACATCTTGTAAGACTCACAACAAAGACAAGAACCATTCACTTCAAGTACTGGCGTGTGACAGTGGGATAGCCTTGCTCTTGAGTTCCTCTCCTTTCAGAAACTTGGCAAAAATTTTCTACTTTCTATAGCAACTAAGGGTGTGAAGTTATGCACTGAAAGGGGATGCAAGCCATTCTTCCTTTTGGTTTTGTAAGTTCTTTAGTTATAAAAAAATAAAATGAGGGACATGTGGGTGGTGCAGTCAGTTAAGCATCTGCCTTCAGCTCAGGTCATGATCCCAGGGTCCTGGGACCGAGTCCCGCATGGGGCTCCTTGCTCAGCAGAGGAGTCTGGTTCTCCCTCTCCCTCTGCACCTCCCCCCTGCTTGTGCATGTTCTCTCTCTCTCTCTTGCAAATAAATAAATAAAATATTTAAAAAATAAGATAAATAATAAAATAAAATAAGATAAAATAAAATGGTAGGGGCACCTGGGTGGCTCACTGGGTTAAGTGTCTGACTTGATTTCAGCTCAGATCATGATCTCAGGGTCCTGAGATTGAGCCTCGTGTCAGGCTTTGCACTGGCTGTGGAGTCTGCTTAAGATTCTCTCTCTCCCTCTCTGACCCTCCCACCTTCCCTTTAAAAAAATAAAGATAAAAAAATAAAAACTATTTCAAAATAAATGGTATTTTTAAAGACAAAATTCACAATATCTGATTACTTTATAGACTCAGAGCTCAGAAATTTGTCATTTGCAGTTACTGAAACACTGTGGGGGAAAAAAAAATAGTAATAAGCAAAATGCTTTTTGAGCCACAAAGAGATAGCATAGAAATGACTGCTGGAGACAGATTGTTTTATAACATCAATATATAAACACTTATTGAGCACTTATTATTTGGCATTTATTATCCTGGGTGTATCTCACCATAATGAAATAGAATTATTTCATAAATTATTATAATGAATTACTACTTATTTCCACTTTGTAGATGATGAACCTGAGGCTCAGAAAGATGATGTAACTTAAGTCACACAGCTATAAATGACATTGTCAACATTTAATTTCAGGCAATTATGGTATAGAACTCATACATGAAGCCATGACATTTTATCACTTTTCTAACAATGCAAAAGTGATAATATGTAGCTAAAAAAATAGAGATGGCATAAGGAAATTTAAAAAAGACATTAAATATGGAAGGGACAAATATAAATATAAACAAAGACTCATCTAGGGGTGCCTGGGTGGCTCAGTCCATTAAGCGTCTGCCTTTAGCTCAGGTCATGATCCCAGAATCCTGGGATTGAGTCCCACTTCAGGCTCCCTGCTCAGCGGGGATCTGCTTCTCCCTCTGACCCTCCCTCATCTCGTGCTCTCTATCAAATAAATAGATAAAATCTTTTAAAAAAATGACTTACTTATTAATATATTTACTACAGTTATGTATTAATTGTTCCAGCAAATGATTTTATCCTTAGATTTCTAGAATTTGTGCATGGCAGGACAAGTTTACTTAATTTACTGCCTGTGATTTTTCTCATATATAAAATCGGGTTGTTTTCATTGTGGGAGATGCTGTGATAATTAAATGTTTGTAAAGGGTCTAGAACAATGATCTGGAATATTTTGAACACTCAATACATGGTAGTTGCTAATGACAATGTAATATAGCATGTGCACAGATTCTGGTATTTAGGTTCAGGTGGATCATACCACATTTTTTTGCCTGATGCTTATGTCAGTCAAAATGTTTATAATGTATTTTGCAATTGTTTTATATATAAATAAAGTACGCCAATAGTAATACAAGAAAAAAATTGAAAGCACTAATCTTTTAGAAAAGTTTGCAGAAGATATTTTAAATTTCCCAATATATTTAAGGATAAAAAATTGTCATAATCTGTTTCCAAGACTAAATGATTATTTGTTTAAATTCATCAGAAATACATAGTCAGTTGTTTAAGGTCATATACTAAAATGCTGATGCATTGTAAATGCTCACATTAAACATAAATTGCCCATGTCAGAGACAAACCATTTATATAGCACATAATCACAGATAATATTGGTTATTTTACCACCCCTTGGTAAAATGTTATAAATATTGAATATATCTAGAAAAAGATACTTTTTTTCTGTATCAGTTCAACCTGAAAAAATGTCCCTTCTTTAATCTTAAAAGTGTGAACCCTACAAATAAAGGGAAAAGCTATTTTTTTTCAATAATGAATGATATTCATTGTGGCTACATTTATTTTCATCTATTTGAGAGAAGCACCTAAAATGCTGGATAAATATAAAAGCATTTATTTTAACATATGGCTGATCTGTTGAATACAAAGGAAAATTTTTGGTGACAAGAACAGAAATAAGTAAGCATCATAGTTGGAGTTTGTCCTAAAGGTATTTGGTGATAGCTTTAGTGGATTAGGACCTGAATATATTTAAAAGTGTTTCTAAATAACAGGGGCAGAAGAGAGCCTGGAACTGTATCAGAATGGCCTATTAAAAAAAAACATACTTATGTGTAATGTCAGGACCTAAGACTCCCAGGAGACAACACGGTCAGTAAGAGAAATACACACTACACCCCTGTGAAATCTATGAAGAGAGACTACAGATACATAGTCCTCTTGGTCAAAGCTTGCTCTGACAACTTTACCCAGAATATTGTACAAATGAGGGTTAAAGTTACTTAAAAGCTCTTCCTAGAATGATAGTGTTTCCAAGAGTTTGGCAAAGGAATCACAAGCCTACTATAGAGGAGTCACATTAAACCCACATCTCAAAAGCTTTCCACAGAGAAATTTCCAAAGAATATGACTTAGGTTCAAAACTTACTAAAATCAAGAAAAATAAGTCATCATGAATCAGTAGGAAAATACCATTTAAAAATCAGAACTGCCAAGCTCATAAACATTGGAATATCAGGAACAAAGTATACAAAAATTATATCTAAGATATAATTTAACATCAGAGAAGAAAGTTGAATTAATCAAGCTCCTCAGTTCATGGTATCCCAACATTGGTCTCTGTGAAGTCCTTTTCTTGTTTCATTTATTTCCCTTTAACCACATCCTTGACTCCTTTTTATATTCTTGTAGGCAGTGGTTGAGGTATGTGGATATATGTCCTTGAATTGGTATGTATTTAAATATGTAGGAAGGTTTTGGGATCTGTATTTTTTATTTACATACATGCTACTTTTGTTTTACATAATTTACGCTGTGCTGTGTTTTTAAAATCTATCTTGTTTGTTTCCATGTAGTTTGTTTTAAGCTTTCCCTATTGGAGTTCCAGCTTACATAACTTCCTCTCCGTTCACACAAGCACTTCATGATGAACATCCTACATGATCCCTTATAGGACTTTATGAAAATTTGAAAGAGAGATTGAGGGAGAGAGGGAGAATATGAGTCAGGGGAGAAATGCTTGCTCCTAGGTACTTACTGAATCTGAATAAGTTACTATTAAGAATGGCGGTTTATGTCTTCCGTCTCTTCCATCTGACTTTATTCTAGTAATTAGGATTCTACAGTTGATTGTATTTGAACAATAAAGGCCAACTCCTAACTTATTGTTGAAAGTTTAGGGTTTGGTTAAAAGCTTTTAATCAAGGTTGTCAAAAAAGAAGTTCCGTGTTGTCATTATTACACAGTGTCTAGGGAATTGCTCTGTGGCTTTTAAGTATATAATACTTACTTACATACTTAATACTCTTTCTAGTATTATATACTTAAAAGCCACAGAATTTGGTTTCTGACCTGAACCTAATCTGTCTACAACTTTCTAGCTCTGTAACATTGGGCTGATGCCTTAACTTAGGAGCTTTGAATAAATATTTGTTTTATATAATTATTGTTATGACTTAGTAAAAATAACATACATAAAATGTCTACCAGAGTAATCCTGAAATGCAAATTCCATTCCCCTTTTCCACCTTCCATAATATTTAGGGTAGTGGCTCTTCATAGTTTTAGAGCACTGAGTACTTTGAAGAGTAAGTTAAAGCAATCCACCAGTTTTGTTAAAGAAAAATGTATATATATTAAATACAAAATATACAAAATATCAAGGGGATCATGGACCTCTTTTAGAGACCAAATAAGTTTTTAAAAATATTTTCAAACTTTCACCAGAGCTTCTGGCATTTACCTCTTCCCACGGAGTATAGTCGCAAAATGTGAATTAGATTCACAGCCCCCATGATTGGGATGAGGAATTGTTTATTGGGAACTGATATAACTAGCCCCAGTAGCAGCACTCCAGGCCAGCAGAAGTCTTTCTGCTCCATTTCTGTGTCAGGAGATAAAGAATGAGAACTTTCTGCACACCTTTTACAAATTATAATTTGCTTTATTTAGAACCTTCATTAATGGCTTTTGTTTTCTTGTCCTGAGGCACATGTCTCTGTCTATGCCTTTGGTTAATAGTTTCATTTTCTGGCATTATTTATTACTTGTACTTGTCAGATTTTTAATTGTATAATTAAGACACCATTGGTCTTTACTAATAAAAAATATCACCAAAGTGTTGTGACAGTGTTGTACCAAATAAATTCTAAGTTCACGGAGTATAAAAGGAAATTTAAAGATTCCAAGCAACAAAGTTATGTAACGTATTTCTCTCAGGGGCAAGCTTAATCTAGGCAATAACCAGTTTTGCTAATAACAATTATAACATAGATAATTATCAGGCTCTGTATTATTCAGTGAGATGACATTAGACCACTGACCAATGTTTGAAATGGAGAATTTTAGGAAAATAAAATTAGGGGCAAACAAGTAGACATTTTTCCCCCAGTTCCTTTCTATGAAAACAGCAATATTGAAAAATGTATAAAACCAGTTTAGAACTACGAGGAGTTTTCCTTGAGAAAACAAAACTGAAGTCTAGAAAGTTAATGTCATTTGCACAAGGTCAGGTACTGATTGGGTTTTCTCCATTCCATTCTCATCCCAGTCAACTTTGCTGATAAGTTTTTGTTTTTGTTTTTTACTTTCTCTTTTAGTTTCTTTTTTCCTCTACACTTTGGACGTGCTACTGCTTGGCCCCACTAGTAACATTAGTAGTTTACAGACACCCATGCCTCTGGGACATGGAGGTTTGGGGAAAGTAGATGAAAATATTTATACCAAATTCCATAAGGCAATATACCTTTTTTAGTGAAGTAGATTTTCTTTCAAATGAATATTGATTTATACAAATTCAAACTGTTTAATGTTTAAAAAAAACACATGCATATAGATTACCATCATCAGTTAAAACATATGCTCATAGGTACTTATATAAATGGAACAATGTATGCTATTTGATCATGCATTATTTTTATCTTTAAGATAATTTTTCTTTGGGGGAAATTATTTCTGAGTCTTGTCTTTCTTATTCTCACGTTTATGAAATGAGGCTTTTTAAAAAATGCTTTTATATTTTTTCTCTTACATGAATTGTATCGTACAACCAGCTTTTTGGCCTTTTTCTTCTTTTAATGTGAATAACTCTGAGACAGATGAGTACTGGAACAAAGCACTCCCAATTCTCTCTGTGAGAAATCTGCTGACACCTGAACTGGCTTCTATTGGAATTTGTTTTTGGCTGATCTTTACATGACCTTTGAAATCCTGGCATCTGACCTACCTCCAGCTTGGACTCCATGGCTCTAAGCCTAGCTGCTTCAGGGACTTTGTCTTCCCAATCTTGAATTTTCTGGACCTCTCCATCTGTCTTAACCCTATGGAAGCCAAGATATGAGGAGCTAGGAGCTCTGGACCTCTTTTCCAGGCTTTACCCTATGAAAAATCAGCTATGTAAAGCAAAATACCACACACTATTTCTTAGTAGCTGTTGTGTCCCCAGTGAGGGTACCAGTGCTGAAAGTTATGCTCATTGAGGGGAAACCATGAGCAAAACTGGAAGATTCAAGATACTGGGAAACTTTTGGTATTTAAAAAAAAAAAAAGAAGAAAGAAAGAAAGAAAAAGAAAAGAGCTTCAGCCAGATGATTCAATATTTTACTTCAGGAGTTCTTCTAGATGAGAGATGGCTAAAGTTAACAGATAGATAGATTGAAATTTTAGAAAATGTCCAAGACCATGAGTCCAAAAATAATATTTTTAGTACTACATTCTTTCACACTCTGATGCACTTCTTGGTTCTGGCTTGGGCTATTGACAGATGTGCCAACATTCTCCTGGGGAAAAAATGGAGTCCTCACAGGGCTTCTGCCCAACTGGAAAAGGGAAATTCCAGCCATCTCTTAATAAAGCATGTGCTCCAGAGATTTGCAACTCAATTTTGTAGACCTAATGAGTTTGAAGATGATTGGAATAAACATTGAAACTTTGGTAGCAGCTTAGCCGAATTCTGGCTAATCTCTATGTCCTCTGTGGTTTGCCCTTCACAGATGCAAACTCCTCACAGCTATTGCTAACCGAGATTATTAGTGCCATACAAAGCCAATTGAAAGCAAGTCGAGTGACAGTCCTTGTTGTGTATCTTTAATTTACAAAGGGAAATTCTCTGGGCAGTTTTCATTAGCTTCTAGCAAGTTTAATTGGATGAAAACATTGCTTTCGTGATCTTTGATACCATGTGTTGGTACAAATTAAAGCATAGCAGCTTCTAGTCATGGAATTTTGCTTCTCAAATGCCTCCAGAGGGTTAGGCTAGACAAAGGAGGGTCCTTAACAGAATTATTACAAACCTCCAAGGGTGCAAATTGATACTCGTGAATATCAAGATTTAGTACCAAACAAAAGAACAAAAGTTCAGATAAACATATGCATAATCAAACGTTCATGAGAAACATATAATGTGTTCAAAACAGATATTACATTTTGGGTTTCTGTGTTACATGAAATGGTGTCAGGCACTTTTATGGAAAGATTTGTTATAATGTATCACAGTATATGAATCTTGTCTATGTGGTATCATAACATATTGACAGTTTTCTGACTGATTTGAATTTGTATAATCACTGATGGCCTATTAACCCAATTTGGTCAATAGGAAGCATTCAACCCTGGTTATTTTGTTTATGATTACACTGATTACCCCAATGAAGTAATCTTTTGGCTTGAAAAATAAATTAATCTTCTGCAGTTAGGAGAAGGTAAAGAGAGAAGGCAGCAGACTAAGATTTAATGTATTTGCCTAATAAGATAATCACAGGAATAGTCATGTCCAGATCTTCTGATTGAAAAACACCATTGATACTTCTGAGATGGTCAGTCCCTGGAAGGCAGACCCTCACTAACCAAAACCATAACTTCCTAAAGCAATGCCAATTACTAAATATGACTGCTTCACAAACCAGAATACTTCGATTGGCTTTTAAGGGCATTCACTCCTCCAAAGGAAGTCATGCATCTCTTTGTGAATTCCTTAAAAAAAAGCAAGGGGAAATCCTGAGGGAAATGTCACAGTCATGATAATACACATTATCCACTTGCCCTATCTGGGACTATCTCTGCCAAATGGAATGAATGTTGATGTCATCTACTAACTCTTCTTGGTGTTGATATATTCAGACTTGTTGTATCTTCCATTGGCTAGATTCCAATGGGTAGGCCTCAGAACATGCCTTCACGTTCCAAGAAAGGTTATCACCTTAAACAAACAAAAAAACTCCTTAATGATGTGATTCCAAGGATACATTTTTAAAACATAACAGATATGTATCATGGATGTCTCTACTCCCTATTCTAGTGGTGGTGGCAGACATCAGAGCACTGTGATCCAGGCATTAGGAAAACTTCATGAGAGTGATTTGGGCTACCACTACTAGCCCATGACGATGAGTACATGAGGAGAAAAATTTAGGTCCTACTCTATGTCATGAGTTTGGGAAAGCATTCTCTTCTTATTAGGAAAACATATCCAAATGATCTCTATGGGAATAATCTCCTTTATCAATGGCAAGCCCCTGTCATAATTCTTAGTAATTTGAGATTCTGATGGTATTACTTTCAGGCTTGTCCCTACTTCCAGTGTATGTGTTCTATTTAGATAATGCAGTTTCGTATTTTACAATAATAGGTTCAACTAGACAACGGTCAAGTTAGCAGAAAACTTTAAAAGTTTGGAAGCATTCGAATGGTGTCTAGAAACATTTTAACCTTTTTAATATAAATTATGCATGCAATTAAAATATTACTAATAATTCATTTGCTTGAATAGTCAGAAACTTTAAATATGATATGTAGCCATTTGATTCTACTCCATTTTTTTAATTAGGAAAAAATGAAATCATTTTTAGCATTAAAATCTTTAATAATGTTTTAAACGAAAGATCATGCTAGTGGTTGTAAAGAACTAATTCTAATTTCTAGAATAAATCAGCAAAACACATTTTCGCTGTTTAGAAAATGTTTCCTGAAAGAAAAAAAAAGGGAACATTTGTATGCAAGCACATGCTTCCTCTTCTTATGCAAATCTCAAAAATGTTTTAATTTTCCTGAACACTTAATTGACATTATACATAGCAGTGAAGGATTCATACAGAATCACGTTTATGTGAAAGCGAAGGTTTCTGTTGAGCAGTGCAGACTTGAAAGCCTAGCCAGGAAATTATAATAAGCAATTAAGTAAACATTTAAGTAAAACGTGTGCTACAATGATGGTGGTGTATTGGGGTGATTCTTAGTGGATGCATAGGAGACAGATGATGAGAAAAAATGCTGCTTGTACACTGTGGTGGTGCTGAGTTTCTCTCTCTTATTGTCCCCAAACGTCCATGGTGGATGACGGAATATTTCTTCCATCTTCTCCTTTTCTATGTCTGCCCAAGGAAAGAGAACAATTCTTTATCTCTGATAAGGCTTCAGACAGCTTGCCGAACACTCCCCAGATACCTATGGACTTCAGCGGAAGGAGAATGGGAGGGCGGGCGCCCAGGGGCTCTAGGCATTTCAGTGAGCCACACCTTGGCTCTTTCTCGTTCTCTTTCTCTGCTCCACTGGATGCCACTTCTCCTCTGAACCAAATGGGAGAAAGCTTAAGAGATTTCAGAGTTTTGCCCCTATGTGGTTTCGATTCTTTTAATTCACAAAAGGCAAGATTTAATTCTCCCTCTAACTGTAAAATTAAACTGGATTCCCTTGGATCCAGCCAGAAAGCCATTCTAATTATCACACTCTGTGCAGAACCATTAACCTTTCTAATTTATCCTAATCTCATGTTCTCAAATTGGACGCAAAACTCCCCAATTCACTTCTACCTCATACCCCTCCCTCTCTAGAACACCATCTTCTTCATGGATCTGGACAGGCCTATTGGAAGACCTTAAAGAATCATTCAATCTTTTATAGTAGTGCCCGCATCTTCTTTATTGAGACTTCCTGTTGTGAGATGTCTCAGACACATAAAAGGTAAGGAGGGATCCAGTGAGCATATTTTTATATCACCTTGGTCCCAAGAACCACAGACTGAGGCAGAATGTGCAGTAAGGAAAGCTTGGGTCTAGAACTGGATCCTCTGGGTTTGAATCCTGCCTGTCACATACTGGCTAAGTGGCCTTGGCAAGTTACTTAACCTTTCTGGGCCTCTAAACTCTCCTCTGCAAAATAGGGGTTAACATTCTAGGGTTATTGGGAGGAGTAAATGCATTAATATATGTAAAATAAAATAAAATTCTTGGGTTACCAGGAGGAATAAATATATTAATATATGTAAAACACTTGGACATGTGCCTGGCATTTAGTAAAGCACAATGTAGGTATTTCTTACTCTTACTTAAAAACTAAAACTTAATGGAAAGCTTAATAGATTTCAGATCTTGCTCCTTTGTGGTTTTAGTTCTTTTAATTCACAAAAGGCAAGATTTAATTCTCAACATGAATACAGTTAAATCACCCAGTGATTGATCTATCTATAGAGAGAGGAATATATGTATTTATATATACTCTCTCTCTCTCTCTCTATATATATATACTATATATACACACACATAGAAGAATGATGTTTTATACACATGCGCGTGCGCACGTAAATTTACATATATTTAAATACATGTGTGTAATTTACATATATTTAAATACATATATAATTTACATATATTTACATACATGTGTATATATAAATTTAAGTAGTACACAATATTGCACATGTTTTAATGTCATATATTAAAACATATATTCTTTGGTTACTCACTGTTACCCTCAGCATTATACTATGAGATTTATTTATACCGATACGGGTGGCTCCAATTAATTCATTTCTAATTCATTCAGGTATTCTAGTAAATGGATATACCACAATTTTATTATCGATTCTCTTGTTAATAAATATTTATGCTACTTTTAATTTTTCCTGTGAAAACACAGCTGCCATGAACATTCTTTAGATGTCCCTTTCTTCTGGTGCCTCATGCTTTCTGTCGCGTACATATACAAAAGAATGGAAATGCTGAGTCTTAGAATACGTAGCTTTTCTACTCTCTTAGATAACAGCAAATTGCTCTTTGAAGTTGTTAAGCTAATTTGCTCTTTGGATAGCTATCTTTAAGACTTCCCATTGCATCACAGATTCAACAAAAACAAATGTTTAGCATCTTCAGAGGATCCAATATTTTGGCAATGTCATATTTTGGTGAATGTCATAGTGTGAGTGATTCTTCATCGTGTATGTTTTGCAATATTTTTATTCTTGTCCCATTTTCGGCATTTTTACTTAGGTTTACTGACGATTCAGATTTTCTCTTTTGTGAATGTTATTTGCCCATATTCTGTGTTGTCTTGTTCTTGATTTTGTAGAATATTCCTTATGCCAGTAACTTGTTGTTTATATGTTTCAAATATCTTTGATAATCGCTTATGTTTTCATTAAGTTTTTAGTGATAGGACACACACCACTTTAACATTTTAATATAACCAGCAATTTCAGTATTTTTTAATAATTTAGGATTTGGGGATTTTGTCTAATAAATAGTTTATGTTAGAGCGAAAGAAAACAAAATATATATATATATATATATTACATGATGTTATTTATCGTGAAACTATGCATGGAAAAGGTTTGGAGTAGAAATCTGATATAAATGTTGAACGTACTGTGATAGACTGAATGTCTGTGTTTCCCCAAAATTTATATGTTGAAATCCTAACCTCTAAGGTAACTTTATTAGAAGGTAAGGCCTTTGGTAGGTGATTAGACCATGAGGGTGAAACCCTCACGAGTGGACTAACGTTCTTATAAATGAAACCCCAACTAGCAAACTTGCCCATCCACCATCAGAGGACATAGAGAAGGCAGCCATCTATGAATCAGGAAGTGGGCTCTCAGCAGGTGCCAAATCTGCTAGCACCTTGATCTTGTAATTTCCAGCCCCCAGAACTGTGAGAAGTATATGTTCATTGTTTATAAGCCACCCAGTCTCTGGTATTTTGTTCTTAAATAGGTGAAGTCAAATGGCTTCTACCATGTCATGTTATTTTAGGCAACTTTTTTCATCCTTTTTACTTTGCTCTTCACAAAAATTATGTTATTTTATCACTATTCTGCCAAGAATTCCCTAAGTAATAATAGAAGTTTAAGAGACTGTGAGTTGTTCTACAGGCACAAACACACATACACACTCAGTGGACTCAAGGCAGCAGTCTAATTGTCAAGATGGAAGGCACTGGGAAGAAATACAGTCCGTGGAGTGTGACTTCCTCTTCACTTGGAATCCCGTGGGGATCAGACTTACTGAAGATCCTCTGCTGATTAAAATGGCAATCTCTCTAGAATCAGTATGCAAAACACACCCTACAGCCTTCATCCAGATTCTTCAAGTGTTTTGATAAATAACATCCCCTGATTGAGTGTGTTTTGAAAGGGGAGCTAACTGGGGAATGAGAGCAAAATGGTGACTAACCTGGAAAGAAGAGGACAATTATCAAACAGCAAGCAGCCTCCATATAAATAATGTGTGTCTCTCCATGACCCACGCTTTGGCAGCTGGTTGCTGCTTCACTCCAGCAAGCTGAGGTTTCTCCTCCTGATTAGGTCACCTCCCTTGATGATCATAATTCTTAGTGTCACAACAACACAGAAACAACAATAAAGCAACGATAACAACAAAGCCTTCTGGGCATTGACATTGCTTTCATCTCTGCAACTTGCATGGTTTTGTAAATTGTCTCCACTTTGTAAACGTGCAGAGGCAGACGACTGGGTTTCTTTTCAAACTGGAGCTTTTATCTAACAAATGATACCATCAAAATCAGACAGTAGTAGGGGATCCTTTACCCCTCTCCTGGCAAAGCACTTTTATCATTATTCTCCAACTGATAAGTTTGAACTGTTTGCTCCAGAGGGATTAGACAGGAGATAGTTCATTTTTAAGGATGCTCTGTTGGTGCATTGTGGAGGGTGGAAATTCTCCAGTGAGTCTGGGCAGGTAAGTAGTTCATAACGATAATTCAAAGCCTCTCCTTCCTGAAACGAATATACATTTATCTCAGTTACTCAGTTTGGGATAAAATATGGATGCATTTGCCAGGGAGCCTTACCGTTTCCTCAACTTTCCTGTAAGCCCTAACATCCCACCCGCCAACGTATTCCTTGTAGGTTCTTCTCCATATTTAGCTGTGTATGGAGAACATCTCTCCTGTCCCTCCTTTGATACCTGTGGGGAACCAAACACTCAGGCTATTTCTTTTGCAGGGAAACAGATAGGTATATAGGAAATTACAAACTGGGGGATGTTAAAAAATGTTCCAGACATGGTCCTTGGTTAGCAGTCCCTGACTCCCTTCTGAGATGGTAACTAGACACCGTATTGTTTTTATGGCTCCAAGAAGACCAATTCTTCCCCAGTGTAGACCGAGGAGATAATCCAAGGGAGAAATATAAATGTCTATTTTTCTCATTTGGGCAGTTTCCATGCCTGGGGATTTACACTGGGTAATACTCTTTTTCTTACGCCTCTACACCTCACTGAAAAACCCTTTGAACATTTCTTACCTATCCAGAGAATCAAGTAGATTCTTTGTGTTCGCCATCTGTTACCTAAATGTTTTATGTAGGGGTGAAATGTGTTTTGGTATCTTGGAAAATTCTTCATTGTTTTATTTAGGACAAAATAGAATTTGTAACTTAACAAAGGCAGGTGCTCCCCTACACTCTACCTCCTACACACATACACACAAATTCTGTATGAATGTAGACTTAATCATAGTGCACTATAAAAGCAACAAAAATCTATAGATATTGTATCATCATTGTTGTCATAGCTGCTATATACCTCATGATTTTTTTATACAACTTTTGTTTTAAATATTTAAAGTGTATGGAAACAGAGCTTCTGATTTTATTAATCTGAATTTAAATATTTCAGGTAACATTTTTTTGTTCGTCATAAATTTAGTTCTCATTATCTCTGGTAAGATCTATCATTTGTGATAATATTAAAATTAAGTATCATTTTTTGAACTATTAAATTATAGAGTTGAAAATTAATCCAGTGACATGCAGGTAGTAGTTCATTCATCCTACTCACCCATGTGAGCTTTCTGTTACTCATTAAAATTATTTATTCAGATTGCATGGTGTGTGTTCAAAAGCAAACCTAAGTAAGCACAAAAAATTATATGTATTGTTTAAATATTGATTTTCCTGGATTCAAAGCCTATTCATCTTAAATTGGGTCGTAGAGAAATTAATGTTCAAATTACACAGAAGAAAAACAAGACTCCAAAATTCAATGACTTTGTATAGACCTATGACAAAACCCTGGATTCTGAATTTCTAGTCACCAGAACTATAAATCTAGAAATTGATGGTAGCACCATGTCTGTCACTAACAAGTTGGCCAAGTCTTAAAAAATTTTGTACCTTTTCTTGCCATATCTGAATTACAAAATATGGAGGCCAGGTAGATACTTTTTAAAGTAATACTTGTTCTAATATTTTGATCCTAGTATTCTGTGATTGCATTAATACCTATATTCTACCAAGCCTGCTTGTCTTCTTAGTTCAGATTTGCAGATTAAAATTAAGAGCTCTCACCTCCCCAGAAGGGCTAGTTCTGCAATTAGAATTGGGGATTCTCTACCATTAATGGAGAATAGTTACCATATGAGCTTTCAGATAAAAAATAGCCTTCTAACTTATGTGTTTGCACTGCATATGGCACAAATTTCAGGTATAGAAATATAATTCCTCTAGTTTCCTCTCCAGAGTTGAGGAGTAAGCAGTCTTTCTGTGGAATATTAAAAATGCAATATTGATTTTTGGCTAAGTAATTTGATCATTTAGACACATTAATCAATGCAGTTTTCAGAGTGCATTGAATAACTGGTGATCAGTGATATGGCAAGCATCAGTCAATGGTCAAGACAAGCAGCAAGATGATAGGCAGAAAGAGTGTCTACAAATCTTAAAGTGGTTTGATATCCCTAAGATATTCTATTACCATTGAACCAATAAAAGAAATGACTGAGGTGAAAATGGCATCCAGGGTGAATGTTCAATCCTTTCTACTTTAGGGAAGACAGATCCATATGTGAATACTTCAGAGATTTTTCAGGAAAGGCATTCAGAAACTTGTTTATTCCTGTAGTTGACCCATATGATAATTACATCAAACAAACCCTTTGTGATGGGCAAAATGAGGCAGTATTCAGTTGCTACATCCTTTCTACTAAAAGTGTGATCCACTGATGAGCTACATGGCAACACATGAGTATGTGTTAGAAATGCAGAATCCCAGGCACCCCCTTTCTTCAAAATACTAAATGAGAATCTGTTTTTAACAAGATGTATATACAGTTTAAAGTTTGTAGGTATTTGGAAGCTTTCAAACTTTAAAAATCGTATTCTCCAAAAGTCAGGCCAGAATAGCTAATAATTAACATCTGTTTGCGGGGTGGGGTGGGGTGGGGGAACGTTATGACAAACTTATTTAACATAGAGGACACCTTTCTCCAGAAGAGGCATTTTCTCCATCTCATTTCCCCTGGAGGCCAGAGGCTGGCAAGCAAGGTGATGTTGCCACCAGGAGCTGCTGCTCTGCGCCCCATAGCTGGCCTGTTTCCTACTCTGAGGTTTGCATTTTGGGGATTTCCTTTGGGAGAATAACAAAGCTACCAGCTCCATTATTCTTCACCCCAAGAACTTTAAGATCAAATCCCATCAACAGGCAGCCCCTCGACCACTGAAAATTTCAAATTTTTTAAGGCAATAAAAAGTGGTTATTCCATGAAGCTGGAAACTTGGAGCATTTTGGTTTTGTTTTTGTTTTTCTTTTTTACTCTTGATTTAAAACAAACAAAAAAAAGGATCCTTTACTTCTTGTCAACATCTGTAACTCAATCACAGAAGCTTCTCTTTCCCTGGCCAAAATGCCTTCTTATTTCTGGACTTGAGACAAATGCTCTCCCCTTTATAATACACACTAAACCAGATTCATTTTCATTGTTTTTGCTGAATCTCAGAGAACCATGATCCTTTTTATAGCGCTTATCTGAATGTATAATACACCCTTATTTGTGACACAGATTCTTACTGTCTTGCCCTTAGAAAGCAGCAAGTGTATCTCATTGCTGTGTATTCCTTTTGCTTAGCACAATGCCTGACCCACAAGAAGGGTTTAGTAGTATTGCTAATTAAATGAACAAAGGAATATGAGACTCAAAGAGGTTAAGTAATCGCTCAAAATGTCACACAGACATGAGATGTTTCTAACTATAAATTCTGTGCTACTGGTTCTACAGCAATGTTTTTTCCAACCTGGCTGCATCCCAAACCAATTAAATCAGAATCTCTGGATATGCAGTCTTTGTACTGGTATTGGTAAGGTCCTCTAAATATTTTAAGTGCGACTAGGGCTGAGAGCCACATTCTCTACTTTGCACTCTTGTCTAATATAATGGTACAAAATCTTCTAGTATAATAAAGCACAGTAATTGAGGAAGTCAAAATAAACTTACAAATTGGGAGGAAAACACAAGGAATGAAAAATGTTTAGTCTCAAGTAATGACATCTCAAAAGGAACTTGCTACCTGTCTTTAGCTATTTGAGAGTTGTTGTGTTTTTGTTTTTGTTTTTGTTTTTGTTTTTAAAGTGAGATTATACTTATTCTGTGTATTCTCAGGAGGCACAACTCAATCATATGTGAGCAAATTGTAGGAAGGCAGTTTGGGGCTCAGTATGAGGAGACCACTTTTTGGAATTGAACACTGAAAATGAGAGGAATATGCTGTTAGAGATGTTTTGGTAAATCTTGCTGGGTGGGCTGGTAAGGTACAAATGCTGAATTAGGTTAGTTAGAACCCAGCTGCATGAGACTCTGATTTTGTATGTCTCAGAATATCTGTAAGTTTTATTTAAAAAATTCAGTAATAATAATACTAAAAAGGATGATAGTGAATATTCGTTAAAAGTTTATTGTGGGCCAAGCACTATCTTAAAGAATTTATATTATTGTATTAACTCTGATAAGCCTAAAAACAACTTGATGCTGCTGGTATAATTAATAGCCCCATTTTAATGGAGAGGAAACACAGACACAGATTAGTAAACCTGCACAAGGTTATTAGCCAGAAATTATTGAAACAGGAATTCAGACTCAAGAGATCTAACCTTGAAGCCTGAATTCTAGGTCATTTGGTTCCAATCATCCATATAGATTGTTGGTATTTATCAAACAACTGGATACTACCTACTGTTACTTTTATAGACACGCATAAATTCAATCTATGTGCTTTCAGATACAAAATAAAATCATTAGGGAAGAAGAGATTAAATTTAGTTCTCCTCTTAAAAATTGAGAAACTATGACCATATGTTTGAAATAGCAAAAGTTAAAACTCTGTTTTGTTGGCTTAAGGTATTAAAAAGATACGCTTGATCTTTCCATTGAATGATTGAAAGACCAGCTCAGGTGCAACTTCTCAAAACCTCAACTCAGAAATTTCAATAAAATAGAAATATCTTCTATTCTTCTAAATAACATCACCAACAATTTTTAAGGATAATAAAATACTTTGTTTGTCTGGATCTTCCTAGATTTGTTTGTTATTAGATCTGTAGTAAACTCACAGTTGGATTAGTTTTGGTTCTTAGAAGCTAGTATGGGTTTTCTTGTATGTGTCATCATATGGTTAAACATGTTGGATGTGCATGTCTCCATGGGAAATGGGTGTTCTGGGGTTCGTATTATCTAATGACCATCCCGAAACCTGTATCCTCCAGGGTAAATAATAAGGTAAATATCTTTGCTTTTAGGTTGGGGAAAAAAAATAGAGTATCTTCCTGATTAACTTTGTGAACTTCTGTAGCGTATCCTTAAGACCTCAGTTTACTCCTCTCTGAAGTGGAGAAAATTATGCCAACCTCAACAGGTTTGATGAGGGTGAAATGCAATAATTATCTGAAATACTTGGCATAGTTCCTGGTTCTCAGCATATGTTAGGCAATTTTTGATTGCCTTTCTGTTTCCCTCTTTTATTCTCTGTTTCATCATCTTTCAAATGGGGTCAATACAACTCCACAACTTAATCCATAGTGGTGTCATGAAGATAAAAGTGAATTAATATATGTTCAAATGCCATGAAAACTATCATTTACTATTTGCACTGATCACTTAGTCATCTCCCTTTTAATTATTTAGTTGCCTATCACTTTTGAGTTGCTCTTACATTTTGAGTCTCCAGAAATAAGTAAAAAACATGTCTTGGGGCAGGCTAGGTGGCACAGTCTGTTAAGCATCTGACTCGTGATTTTGGCTCAGGTCCTGATCTCAGGGTTGTGAGACTAAGCCCCACGTCAGGCTCATTGCTCAGTGGGGCATCTGCTTGGGATTCTTTCCCTCTCCCCCTGTCCCCCCACTTTCTCTCTCTCCCATCCTGGCTCTCACTCTCTTTCAAATAAATAAATAAATGAAAACTAAAGTATGTGTCTACTCTATTGAAGGCACCGTAGAAACGTTACTTAAAAAAAACTTCGTAAAGTTTAATACGTACCAAAGTTTTCCCAGGAAGACAAAATACTAGAAAATGCTGAAGAATGTTGCTATAGTAATTGCCATCTGCATCCCATTCAGATCTGTTCTCATCTTCCCACACAGTTCCAGTGTTCAGTAGCAATGGAGGTCACTGTATGGCCAAAGAAAGTCTCTCATCTCCCCTGTTTAATCCTACTTGGGTTTAAGTTCCTTGTTGCCATTGTCTACAGAAGGTGAATATTTCTACTAGTATCAGGGAAATTGACCAATTTCTCTTCTTATTCAAGCTTATTAAGGCCAGGCTCTTTCAATTCTCTTTCTTTTTTTTTTTTTTTTTATTTTTTTTTTATTTTTTTTTTTTATTTTTTTTTTTAAAGATTTTATTTATTTATTTGAGACAGAGAGAATGAGAGAGAGAGAGCACATGAGAGGGGGGAGGGTCAGAGGCAGAAGCAGGCTCCCTGCCGAGCAGGGAGCCCGATGCGGGACTCGATCCCGGGACTCCAGGATCATGACCTGAGCCGAAGGCAGTCGCTTAACCAACTGAGCCACCCAGGCGCCCTTTTTTTTTTTTTTTTTTAAAGATTTTATTTATCAATTCTCTTTCTTTATAAATATCTGCTTCTTCTCCATGCATACATTATTTTGATTCCATTTGAAACTTTTACTACAATGATGAACTGCTTGTGTTGTGTTTTTCTTTACTAGAAGTACATAAAGAGAAATGATGCAACTTTGGTGTGAAGTTAGGCCAATGGCTCTTCAGAATAAAAGCATTTTTCCCCAAATAAATCATGTTTGCATTTACCTGATAGTGACAAAGAGACAGAAGAACTATGTTCGACAAAGCATATTTATTATTATGAAGTTCTCAATAAATAGGACAAAGAACAGGCTGTGATGAATTATGTTTTATTTAGGAGTACGTTTACAAAATTGTTAATAAAAGGAATATTGACTTTAAATAAAAGGCATAGTACCTAGTTATTTTTTATATACATCATCAATAACTACAAATAGGTTTCACCCCAATACTTTAGGCTAACAGAAATAATAGACTTAACTTTCCCTGGGAGTAGGAACGAATTCTCATGTAACCAATTTAATGAAACTGAATAACGCATCATCACAGATCAAAATAATAGTTTGGTGAATACATCCTTCCGTACAAGATTTTTTTAAAACTTTAAAAAAAAATTCAGTCAGCTGGAATATGCAGTTTATAGGAACAAAGGTATCTTTTGTTTACCCGAGAGAAAAAAAATAGCTACATATTTTCTGGCGGCAAGGATCACTGCGTTGTAGGAGTAGGAAGAAAGGGGTTTTTAGGAGTAGGAAGAAAGGGGTTTTGTCCTGCAAATTTGGATGGCACACTGTAGAAGTGTAAAACTTCTCCTAAGTGTTCAATTTTATATTTTTCAACGATCCAGATCCTCATATTGAGAGCCCATTTACACACAGACTGATTTGTTTAGGCCAGAGGAGCAGGCTTACCCACCAAAAGTCATTCAAAATCATCAGGAATTTTAAACCTGGGCCAAGAGGAGTAAACTCCAGTTCCACAATATCCACAGTTTAAAACCGATTAAGTGCTACTTTAAAAATACTCAGGGATATTTAGGAACAGAATTCATCCAGAAATCATCCTGATAATTTTCTCCCATAAACAGAATATAAATTGGTGGTGATTGTCTATCTCCCTGATGCCATTTCAAGGTAGTTTTTTTTACATCTTTGTTATAACAGTTGGTGGTTTATACTGAGATTGACGTATGTTTGTTTACAGGTTTGTTTTGTTTTCTTTTCTGTTTTTTTGGTGGTGTTTTTTTTTTCCTTTTCTTTATTTCTTTTTTTCTTTTTTTCTTTCTCCAAGTGTTGTTTGTTTTATAACAAAGCGGTGATGTATTGAAAAGCTCAGGGCCTTTTTGCTCAGGTAGAACTGAGTTCCAGTTACTCTGCTACCTGTGGGATTTTGAACAAGCTTTCTAGACTTCCTGAAACTCAACATTCTTGTTTATAAAACCAGGGTAATATATCTTGGAATGCTAGAGATAAAAGTCAGCATAATACCTAACACTTAGCCAGTGCGTTCCTATTATTATCTGAGCAAATGAAATGAAGACCAACACTGATGAGAATCCATCAAGGTGTGCTCTCTGAGGCATAAGGGATGACTGATGAGATGTCTATGTATTTTTCAAATTCAAAATATGTTTTCCAGATCCCTAAATTATCCATTGATGCTTTGGATTATTACAATTAAATTTAGAACAATAGATTTGCAAAAAAAAAAAAAAAAGCATTTGTTTATCCCATGGACTCCTGTTTTCCTTAAGAATTTCATAAACTGTTCTATTTAAACTTTTCTGAAACTTTTATTCCGTGTCCCACTTTTTTTTTTTCCCCCTTCAGAGCACCCTTATATCAAGCAAGTGAAAGACAATTTATCCAGAATCATTCTAGCATGTCATGGTTCTATTTAGCATTGTGGTGAATAAAATGACAGCTCACAAGGGCGCCTGGGTGGCTCAGTTGTTAAGCGTCTGCCTTCGGCTCAGGTCATGATCCCAGGGTCCTGGGATCAATCCCCGCATCCGGCTCCCTGCTCGGCAGGGAGCCTGCTTCTCCTTCTCCCACTCCCCCTGCTTGTGTTCCCTCTCTCACTGTGTCTCTCTCTGTCAAATAAATAAATAAAATCTTAAAAAAAAAAAAAAATGACAGCTCACAATCCCTGCCCTGTTTTTGGTCAGGATTTTCGGTCCACAGTTCAAATGAAACTTCAGCATTTTCCTTGATGTCCAAAGTGATTTGGCAAACAGAATTTGGAAGAAGAACATTTCTGCTTCTGCTATGCAAGGCCCGTATGCTCCATAAATATCATTTAGCATCTCCATGGTGCATTCTGCGTGCACTCTGCTTTACAATCATTGCTATGGCCATTAGCATAAAAATGCTTTTCTCCAGTCTTTTTTTCCTTGCTTTAGCTTTGAAATTTTATCCTTATTCATAGTTCAAGAACTTTGCAAACAAATAAGATGCTGCACAGAATACTTTAGGCCGCTTCGATCCCAGGACTAATCTGTACTTTGTAGCATGAAACAAAGTTAAGCAAGCATATGGCCCAGGACTGTAGCAAAAATAATAATATGCCACAAGACGTAAGAACAGAAATGTTTATTAAGGCCACTAACTCTAAAATTATTGTTTGTTGCTCTTACAAAATTTAAGCCCAATCATAAAAATAAACATGTTTGTCCTATTATGTATATTATATATAATGTATGTTTAAAATAATATGTATATTGTATTATATATGTCTATTTGTGTGTATGTATGCACAGTATACATTTACATATACATCACATATATTTTACTTACTACATATGAATTTAAGTGTATATATATAATTTTGTATATACACTATATATATTTAGCTTAGTGTGTATATATATAAAACATACATAGTATATTTACATATGCACATACATATATATTCTTGTGTTTCTTTTTTTACTTTTATATTGATCATATATTTTATATAAAATGAAACATCTGAAGGAAATTGCAAAGTAAAGGCAGGGATGGGATTAGTAGGGAGAAATGTATACGTAGAGTCATTTGTAGTTTATAAATGTGAGGTAAACATTTGTTGGGAAAAAAAGCAGAGGGGGACACAGACTGTCATAGAAGCCACAGTGCTCATGGGAGAAAACCAAGCAAATTGCCCAGCACAGATTTTTCTGATTCTGAGACTTGAGAGCAGCTTTTTCTGTAAAGTATAAAAAAAGATAAATGATGAAGTAGACAGAATAAGTTTTTTTTCTTTATAGATTTTGACCATTGAGATTACGCACAAAATATATAACTCCTAATGTGCAGGCTGCTTTTTCCCTATGGATCTCTTAGGCATAATGCACCTGGGTGGCTCAGTCGGTTAAACGTCTGCCTTCGGCTCAGGTCATGATCCCAGGGTCCTGGGATCGAGCCCCGCGTCGGGCTCCCTGCTCAGCGGGAAGCCTGCTTCTCCCCCTCCCTCTGCCATTCACTCCGATTGTGCTCTCTGGCTCTCTCTATCTCTCTGTCAAATAAATAAATAAAATCTTAAAAAAATACAAGAAAATGCAAATCTTTGAGTCAAGTTTTCCCTTTATAGAATACTATTACCACGTTTGGAAGTGGCATATATCTTAATAGAGGCATTGTTTCACATAACAGACATAATTTTAAAGATTTGAGTTAGAATCAAATTTTGGTAAGAGAGGGTCTCTATTTTAAATAATAAGGTGTTTTTATTTGTAATCTCACAACTGGGTCTTTTGATAAACAGAAGTTCTCACTTTTAGTGAAGTTTACATAAAGAAAGCAGGGGAAAAAGACAACCAACTCATTAAAAAAGAAAAAGAAAAATTTTACTTTATAAAAAATGGCAACTACATAGCCCATAAGCCTGTCAATATGTTCTCAATATCATCAGTCATTAGTAAATACAAATTATGATAACTATCAGATATAACTACACATCCATCATAATGACTAAAACAAACAGAAGAGCACACATGCATTTATTAAAAGAAATATATACAAGAATATTAATAGCATTTATCGTATTGGCTGCAAAATAGAAACCATTCAAATGTCCATCCACAGTGTAATGGATAAATGTGTTGTGGTATATTCATTCCATGAACCTCGATATCACTGTAAAATTTCACAGACTCCAGCTTCATAAGACAACATGGTTTTCCTCACAAACATAATGTTAAAAAAAGTCAGACCTACAAAAGGACATACTACATGATTCCTTTTATATGAAGTTCAAAATAGGCCTCGCTAAGCTATGGGGAGAAAAGACAGAACAGTGGTTACCTTTAGGTGGTGATTAGGACAGACTAATCGAGGAAGCTTGAGGGAAGTTTCCAGGGTGCCGGCAATATTTGACTCATGGTTGTGCTGATAGGAAATTTCATAGGCTCTTGAAAACTTCAAAATTAAGGGGACTTCCTATATAGAATAAGTCAAATTCGTTAATAAAGCAAAAATGGAACCTAGAGAATAAAGCCTCAAAAGTGTGTGCATCTTTGCTGTGTAATGCAATTTCTCGCACTCTGATGGCTGTCCTTGATATTCACCTCTCTTATAGCACCGATTCCACTGTGTTGCATTTATCTCTTACATCTTTGTCACTTTGATTAGCCTGGAAATTTCTTTTGGGAAAGAAATACAAATATAGGAAACTGTTAGTATTCTGGGCTGTGCTCTTTAGAAATGGGCATCCTCCAAGCAAGGCCTGTCTTTCCTGCGGGGTGTGCTAGAACCTCTCTACCCAGCCTCAGCCTCAGCCTCATGGTACTGAGCAACTATCACTGAGCCCACACCAACAAGCAGGTCTGGACTGCATGACTCTGCCTTCAAACCCACCCACTCCTACCACCATCAAGATTGGGCAAGGTGTGGACCCTAAAGCCAATCAGATCATCTCTCCTGGAATTTTGTGCAGTGAGTTCAAGACTAGAAATCAGTGATCTGTTTGTTTTTTTCTGATAATGAGAAAAATATGTATTTCCTAAGCTAATACAGCCTTTCTTATGCCAGATGCACAGTGGAACAGAAAGACTAGTAAACATATAGAATTAAAAATGAGACAGAAATAAAGATGAGACTGTGATACCTTGAGAGCTGGAGGAAAAGTAGCTTCCTTTGTTTAGAACTTTATTTTTCTCCTTCTAAGAAGCTCCATGTGAAGCCGAACTACTTTCTTCTCTTACCAATAGATGCAGCATTTTAATTTAATGCAGCTTCGCCATCTTCTATTATTTGCAAAACCAAGCAAACAAACCCCAAATCCTCACCTTAAAACATAAATATCTTGTTCCAATACTTTTCTGAGGTTTGGAAATTTGATCCGTATATGCAAATTTATCTTTAAAATTCATACTGCATTGATTTTGTTCTTCTGAATTTAAGTAAAGTCAAATCATGATGTCTTACCTCCTTCAGATTAACCACAGAATAAAATCTGGTTTACTAAAAGGTGAGGTTCCTGAAAGCAAGGGAATCTTATTTCATCTTTTATTCCCAATATTTAGTAGGGCTTGATAGAAGGAAAACTTCCAATAATGTTGACCAGATAAATGAATAAATAATCCTGACATGCAGAAAGTCTACCCAACTGGCGTGATGGTGGCATTGGCTGTTATAAGGGAAGAATTTAGGATAAAACATTGGGGATTTGTTAAAGGGTAAAGTACACTCTTAACAGGAATGAAGGGGAAGGAGCCTGGGTGATTTTCTTCTGCTGAGAAACTGGCTCCATAGTTCCAAAAATAATGTCAATTTTGAAAAGTTTATTTGATGTCCAAATAGTAGCCAACTTTTTTTTTAAACTTTTGTGGTCTCAGAGAACAAAATGTGGCCATTAAAAGAGGCTGTTTGGAAGTTTATATTTGAAAAATGAATTTCCTCTCTTATTTCTGCTTGCGTTTGTTCCAGAATGCCTAATTTGATGGCTCATGATTTGCTGAGGTAATGCGGCAGACCGAGCTGTACGTACAGCTGCATGTTTATGTCTGAACTACAGACAGGAGGATGTGTCCATAAAACATGAGAATATGATTATCAAAACTTTGAAATGAGCAACACTCTGTAAGCAGACACAAGATTGACTATGCTGGACCCACCAAGGGCCCTAGATATAAAAAATAGTGCAAAACACTCAATTTCAGTTTTAATTTCCAGAGGGCTTAATTGATTTAAAACTAATAAACAGCCGCTGTTTATGATTTACCCCACCTTTATGCAACCCATCATCTTTCACTTAAACCCCATTGTTTCCTTAAGATAAGGAAAGCTTGTGCCAAATAAACAAACAAACAAACAAACAAACAAGGCACACACTCTTGCATGGCCAAAAAGAGTATCTCCCCTCTATTCTAATCAATTTTGTTGTTGTTGTTGTCATTGTATATTGGAAGGAAAAATATAGATGGGTTTAAGAGACAGGGAAAGAAGATGATGGAATGGAATAAGACATGGATCTAAACTGTAGGATCCAAAGCACACTGATGCACCACAATCATTCCTGAGGTGCATGATAATGACAGTATTAGAGATAATATTCAACCTAGTGAAAATTTTATATAGTTTCCTTTTTAAAATGAATTCTGTACTTAAAGTTATATTTATGTTATGCTCTTCTAATTACCTTGCATTTTTCAAACTATCTTTGAGAGAAGATGAAGTTGTGGTTAGGTTACCAGGGAGGGGTCAGGTGCGGGAGCAGTCACATTATACTGAAAGTGAACTTCATCCTTCATTTATCTGACAAAAGATAAAACGTTTTAAATAACTGAAGTGAAAGTTTCTCGGATATCATTAGTGTCATTCTTCATATCTAAACAAATCCTGAAAGTCCATCTCCGGTGTCTCTCATTTTCTCTCAAAGCCTTATTGGCTAACTGAAATCAGGTTGATGTGTCCAATGTTTGGGAGAAAAGTAGAGTTTGGGAATGACCAGGTTATATACCAACTTCTGATGTAATTTTATTAAACTCAGATCTGAGAAAATTGCTAAAAGTCTTCAGGAGCAGCACCAGGGTGGCTCAGTCCGTTGGGCAGCTGACTTCAGCTCAGGTCATGATCTCAGGGTCCTGGGATCCAGCCCAGCATCTGGCTCCCTGCTCAGCAGGGAATCTGCTTGCCCCTCCGCCTCTCCCCCTGCTCATGGTGGCTCGCACGTGCTTTCTCTCCCTCAAATAAATAAATAAATAAATAAATAAATAAATAAATAAATAAATAAAATCTTCAGTTAAAAAGAAAAAGGGGGTCTTCAGGAAATGTAGGAACTTTGGAATTTGAAGGCATTGCCACTTGAAGATGGGAAACAGGGATGATGAGAATAGAAAAAAGGCTAAAGCTGCCTTTTCCGAAGGGTCTGGTCCACATGAGGTATATATGGCTTATATGCCATAAACGATAGGGATCTGACATCTGAAGCTGTGAAAGTTTCATGGTCATTTTTGTTTTTTACCTTCTGAATATTCCAAAAGTGGTTCATCTCAGTAAAAATGGTTGGTCTCAAGTTGTGTCTCTTTCTTCTAAGAGGAGCCATGTATGTTGTAACCCAGAACATGGGTATACAATCTGATAAGAGATTATTGTTGTTTTGCTATTGTAGTTCTTTTGCTATATCTTAGTGCAAGAGACAGTGGATGTTCAAAGATAATGTTTAGAAGTTTAGATAATGTCTAGATAAAGTTTAGATGAATTTTCCAGTGTTCATGATTTATGAGGCCAGTACAAAGGAATGGTTTATATCAAAACTGTCCCCCAAATTCAGAAACTCTGGTGTTTAGGAAATATTTTAAATATAGGTATTGCTCAGAAGATGCCAAATTCTTTAAGTGGATGTGGTTGGGTTTAAGTGGCTCCCTTTTCTACAGCTCAACATATGATAATTGTTTAATTTTACAGTTTTGTTTTTGAATAGAGGTTGCAGTGATTTGTTGTTGGAAGTAAAATGGTATAACGATTATGGAGTCTAGAGTTAGATTTTAATCCTATTTACTAAATGGGTCAGGAAATCTTTTAATATTTCAATATCTTGGCCTAAATAAGGATACTATATCTAATTCACAAAATTTATGATGATAAATAAGCTCTATGAAGTGTTTAAATTCCCTGGCATATAGTAAGTGATCAATAAATGTTTATTTGTGTTTGTCTTATAATTAGAAAGATAATACTTACATAATTTCACACATAAACATGAATGAATGTGCTAATGTAAGAATAAATATTAACAACTTTACACACACGCAGGAAGAACACCATGGAATCATGAAGGCAGAGATGACTTCTCTAAGCCAAGGAATGCTGAAAATGGCCAGCAAACCACCAGACCTAAGGTTCAGTGGGGAGAGGCATAGGACAAAATTTCTTTCATAACTCTCAGAAGGAAGCAAGCCCACTGACACCTTGATCTCAAACTTCTAGCTTCCAGAACTGTGAGATAGTTAATTGCCAATGTTTAAGCCACGCAGTTGGCAGTATTATGTTATGGCAGCCCTCACAAACTAATACACGTGGTTTTATTTCATGTTGTATTTAAGGCTTTCTTCACTGGATAAAGGATTCAAGGGTGACAGTTTTTGTTTTTGTTTTAACTGCAAGCACTTAAAAGAGGACCTTTCACTGTTTTCTGATTCAACATTAGTGGCTACTCTCAATTACGTTTCCAGGTATAAGTTGTGTGTCCTTTATCTCTGGCCACTTTCAAAATTTTCTTTTTATTTGGTATTTGGTAGTTTGACTATCGTGTCTAGGTCTGTGTTTCTTGTATTTTGCTTATTTGAGGTTTGCTAAGCATCATGAATCTGAAAGTAGACGCTTCTCCGCAAATTTAGAAAAATGTCACCCATTACTTTAACAAATAATTTTCTGCTGGATTCTTTTTTTTTTCTTTTTGGGACTCCTATTACATATATATCGTTGTCTCCATGTATCTGAATCTTCATTCTTTTTTCTCAGTGTTTTTCAAATTGAATGCTTTGTATTGATCTATTTTCAAGCTCACTGAAACTTCTTCCTTCTCACATAGGTCATTAACCCATTTAGTGAATTTCTCATTCCATTTTCTCTTTTAAAATTTCCATCTTCTTATAATTATCTTTCCTCTGCTAAGCCTCCCTATCTGGTTACTCAGGAAGACTATATTTACTTTATTTTTTAAAATATTTTTGGACTTTACTTTGAACACCTTTATTAAGACAAATTTATATGCCATATAAAGTATACAATGTAATTATTTTTTTGGTAAATTCAGTGATACAATCATCACCACAATTTAAATTTGAAACATTTCAAACTCCATAAAAGGAACACCATATCCATTATCATTCCCTCCCCATTTCCCAGCACTATCCCATAGGCAACCACAAATTTATTCTTTCTGTCTATGGATTTGCCTGTTCTGGATACTTAATATTAATGGAGTCATACAATATGTGATCTCTTGTGACTGTTTTCCTTCACTTGGTGTAATGTTTTCAAATTTCATCTGTATTGTCACAATTATCAGTATTTATTTTTATTGCCAGTAATACTCCATCACATGCATGGTTCATGTATATTCATTCTTCAGGTGGTAGGCATTTGAGTTGTTTCTATTTTTTGGCTATTATAAATAATGCTGCTATGAACATTTGTATGCAAGCTTGTGTGTGGATATATATACTTTTTCTCTTTTCTTGTGTATATACCTAGGGATGGAATTAGTCATAGTCCCCCATTATGCAGTAATAAGTTACTACACACATATTGGCTTAAGTCAATGCAAATTTATTATCTCACAGTTCTGGAAGTCCTGGTTTTCACCAGAAAAATTTCAAGGTGTCAGCAGGGCTGTGTTCCTTTTGGAGCTTCTAAGAGAGAATCATTTTTTTCAGGTTTTGGAGACCATCTGTATTCCTTAGTTCCTGTGCCCTTTTCCCATCTTCAAATCCAGCAAGGTCGCATGGTTAAGTTTCCCTTTGAGTCTTCTGCTTCCCTGCTTCACTTATAGAGGTCCTTATGATTACATGGGGCCCACCCAGGTAGTCCAGAATAACCTTCCCATCTCAAATTCCTTAGCTTCATCACATCTGCAGAGTCCCTTTTGCCTTGTAAGAGAACATATTCACATGCTTTGCAGATTAGGACATGTATATGTTTAGGGGATGGGGTATTATTCTGCCTACCACACCGTGTCATATGGTAACTCCATGTTTAACTGCGTAGGAACTGCCTATTTTCCGAAGTGGTTGTTCCATTTAACATCCTTACCGGCAGTATAATGGCTTTAATTTCTCCACATTCTTACCAACACTTGTTTATTGTCCATCTTTTTTTTTTTTAAGATTTTATTTATTTATTTATTTGAGAGAGAGAATGAGAGACAGAGAGCACGAGAGGGAAGAGAGTCAGAGGGAGAAGCAGACCCCCTGCTGAGCAGGGAGCCTGATGTGGGACTCAATCCCGGGACTCCGGGATCATGACCTGAGCCGAAGGCAGTCGCTTAACCAACTGAGCCACCCAGGCACCCTATTGTCCATCCTTTTGATAATAGCCATCCTAGTGGGTGTGGAGTGTTATCTTTTTGTGATTTTAATTTGCATTTTCCTAATGTCTAATGATGTTGATGATCCATTAATGTGCTTTTATGGGCTTTTATTTTTTTTTAATAGAGAAATGTCTGTTCATATCCTCTGTTCATGTTTTAATTGTGTTGTCTTATTTTTGAATTATAAGAGTGATTCCTAGGGATGCCTGGGTGGCTCAGTCAGTTAAGAGTAATTCATATATTTGGAAATAAGGCCCTTATCAGAGATATAATTTGCAAATATATCTCTCATTATGCAGTTTGTATTTTCACTTACTTGATGGTATTGTTTGCAGCACTAATTTTTTAAATTTTGATCAAGTCCAATTTATTTGATTTTCGTCTATCATATGTTCTTGTAATGTTCTATTTAAGAAACCATTGGGTAACACAAATCCACAAAAATTTACTCCTGTATTTCCTGCAGTTCTTTGAACATATTTTTCATTAGTTACGTGAATGTACTTATTATAATTTCTTTAAAATCTTTGTCTTGCCAATCCAACATTTTGCCGTCTTGGATCAATTGTTACTATTGACCTTTTTTTTTCTGGAGTATACGGTCACATTTTCTGTTTGTGTTTTTCTTAAGTTTTGAGAGGCTCTTGGTTCTGTTATCTTCCTGGGAAGATGTTAATTTTAGCTAGTTGTCCTTTTACTGTTTGATCACTTTTCACTTGTGTAGACTGGATCTTTTGCTTTAGAAAGGCTGTTTCTGAAAAGCCCAAAGAGTTTTTAGGACCTTCTAATTTGGAGGTACTAAATACCCAAACTTTGGTTTCTAGTTGGTACTTGGGGTTGATTTTAGTCCAAAAAGGAGACTTTTTCTACAATACAGTTTTTATTTCCAAAGCTTGGCCTTTCTGGTGTCTCAGATAAAGAACCAAGGCATAACGAAAGCCTAAGTAAATTTTTCCACTTTAATGGAGCTGAACCTCTGATGTCGGCCTCTACCGCATTAAACCTCGTATGTCTGTGCCATTTTCAATCCTGGAGCAGCTACTTTTGGAAAACTTTGTGTAACCTTATTCTGCATGTGTGTAGCCCAGCTGTAATCTGGGGAATTGCAGGGAACCCCACATAGACTTCTGGCACCTCCCCATCTACATATCTTTGAGTTCTGTCCAGTCCCTTCAGCGACTTCAAATTCAGGATGCTTCTTCCCCAGCTCAGTGGGAATTCTGGGTTCTGCTTAGATTCGAACTCTCTGGACCATGGTTGGAAAATTGTCCCCGGGTAGAGAAAAAAATGCAATTACAGAGATCGCTCAAAGTTTCCTTCTTTTCAGAATTACATTATTCTAGTGCCTCTTGTTCGACGTTGGAAAACTTTTTGCCTCATGTATTTTACCCAGGACTATGGTTATTTACAACTAGAGGACTGGCCCACTATCAGTTACTTTGTCATAACTGGAAGTAAAGCAGAAGCTTTTGATAAGTATTTTAAACACTGGTCATTCCAACATTTCTGAACATTGGAAATACTATACTAAGATACATAGTAATTTCTGTTGATTTAAATTTTATTGTCTGATGTGTTTTAGGTAGACAGTTTCATGGCAGTGCTCATAGTGAACAGAGTGGAATATTTTAAACACTTTTAAGTGGCAAATAGGGATCCAAATCTAAATTAAAATATAACCATGTGTGCTTGTAACAGTGCAAATACAGTATATTATATGGCAAAATCTGTGTGTTTGTATGTGTGTGCATGCAATTAAATAACAGGTAATTCACAACTTCTCTCCTGGGCCAGGGCTGATATCTTTGGAAATGAATTTTAAAAACATTCCAGTCTCTGGGGCACCTGGGTGGTACAGTCAGTTAAGCAACCACTGTTGGTTTTGGCTCAGGTCATAATCTCAGGATCATGAGATCAGTTGAGCCCTCCCTACCCCCACCCCCCGTCAGGCTCTGCGCTCAGCATAGAGTCTGCTTAAGACTCTCTCTCACTCTCCCTGCCCCTCTCCCTGTTCTCTCTCTCAATCTCTCCCTCTCTAAAATAAATAAATAAATCTTTTTAAAAAAAATAACATTCCAATCTCATTAAATTGGGACAGGGGGATGTGAAATAAATGTTTTATTGAATCCAGCAAATGATATAACTATATTTTCTAGAAAGAGATCATACTATAAATAATTCAATTTGACTCCTTTCTCACTTAACACTTATTAGATACCTTTATATGTCACATATGCAGAATTATAATATTCTTTTTGAAAAGTTTCATAAAATTGCCTTGTAGTAATATGCCATGAACATTTTATCAAATTCTCTTTTGATAAATATTTAGACTAATTCCATTTTTTCCTATTATAGTTATCTAAAAAATGAAATACTTATACCTACAGCTGTGTGTACTGTATGTATATTTCAGAGAGATTTCCAGAAATTAAATCATATAAGAACAGTAATTGTATTTTAAAATATGAAACATAGTGACACGCTGCCCTTTAAAAAATTTGTAGTGATTTACACTCCCACGGTGTTTATCTAACAATAAACACTTAGGTATTGTTAGATAAAGTTTGTCTAACAATAAATTAGAGTGACTGCTTCCAAAGGCAAACAGAATTTGATACGCTTTTCATTTTTCCAATCTGTTAGAAGGGATAAAAGACTATCTTTTTATATTGCTGTAATTATTTCTAATTTTGCTTAAGTTTCTATGTTCAGTATTTTATTTTTATTCTAATTTATTTTTATGTTTTACATTTATATTTTTGATATACATGGACTTTATTTTTTTATATGATGTACATGTGCCTATATGTGCGTGTAAGGACAAAATTAGATATTTAATTTTCATTTTAAAATCTCAGTCGTCATGCAGTTGTCCGAAGTCTGGATTTTTTTTTTTCTTTTTAGCTTTTTTTCTTCTCTTCTTGTACCCATAAACAATATATCTTTAATTACTCTAACATATATGCTAATATCTGATACAACTACTTCCCCGTTGCTCTTTATTTTAGAATTTTACTATTATGTGTATTTTTTTCCAGAAAGGCATTTAAATAATTTCCTCAAGCTCCAAAAAATATTTTTAAAATTTTGTTTGAAGCTGCATTTAGTTTATAGATTTGAGAGAAATAATGTATTTATGCTATTGAGTTATATGATCTGAGAAAATGTTTTATCTTTCCCTTTTTAGTAGGTTTTCATTTAGTATTTAAAATCCTCTTAATATTTATAATTAATATTACTTCTACATTCCTCCCAAGTTTTTCATTATTTTTTGTTTGTCAATAGAATTAATATGATATTTTGGGGCACCTGGGTGGCTCAGTTGGTTGAGCGACTGCCTTCTGGATCCTGGAGTCTCGGGATTGAGTCCCGCATCAGGCTCCCTGCTCGGCAGGGAGTCTGCTTCTCCCTCTGACCCTCCTCCCTCTTGTGCTCTCTGTCTCTCATTCTCTCTGTCTCAAATAAATAAATAAAATCTTAAAAAAAAAATAATATGATATTTTTAAATTATAGCAATAAACTCACTACATCTGTCATTAGAAAAAAATAGTTTTATATAACTTTCACAACCAGCCACCATACTCACTTTTTTTACATTGCTTATAATTTTCTTTCTTAAGATTTCCAAATATACAGTCAAATCTTCTATCAGTTACAATAGCATATTCTACTTCCTAGTATCCCTTCTTATAAAAATAGTATATATATATTTACTATCAGTTTGCTAAGATATTAATAAGGCATGGATGTTTGATTTTATCAAGTAAAATGTCAGTATCAAACCTATGACCATACATTCCTTTGACCTATTAATTTGATGTATTTTTAATATATTTCTCAAAATTGGCATAGTTTTACAGTCTTTTAAAGGAAGCCTGCTTTTCATGTCATTGCTAGATAGTGACACATCTACTCTTCTTTCTTGAATCTGTGGTTGATAATATGTAGGGACATTCATATCTAATGTATTCTCTCTCTGGAGATTTGTAGACATTCTGAACTGTATTAATGAACAGTACTTTGGATGTAGAGTCCTTATTCTTCACGTGGGTTTCTTCACCTTTGTTTCTTTTTGGTAGGGACCAGGCAAGGCAATTGTGCTTTCTTTCTATTTGTTACTCCTCCTTGAATAGGTCCATTCTTTCTATTTCCTTCAGAATTCTCTTTTGCTCTGCTCTCCATCTAGCTATGCAGTGTTTCCATTAGACCTTCATTGAAGAGCTCAATTTTGATTGTTCCAAACATATTTTGCTTAGAGGTTAAGGAATGAGAGGAAATGAACTCAAGTACCCAAAGTTTCCATTTAGATATGTTGTCTCAAGACACCTTTCTGCAAAATACAATGAATTCTTTGTTTGTACCTCCCTCAGTATTTAATAGTTTCTTCTTGGTTGGAGACAAGTACCAAAGCTTGAAATGAACACCTATTTCACATAGATCTTTTGTTTTGTTATTTGCTGTTTATTTAAGCCTGCTATTTATCTCTGCAAAATGGAGGAAAATATGTACTTCTCTCTTTAACCCATATGTTTTGACAAGCCTCTAAAATGCTGATTTAGGTAGCTAGTTGTGGTGGCAGAGGGGGAGGAGAGGGGAGGAAAAGAAACTGAAAGGTGGGTTTGCCCTCTCTGGGGTAAGAAAAGAAGGTAGGTGACCTAACTTAATCTATTTGCCAACTGGATCTCTTTATATAGTGGGAATTTTATTTTAAGTTTTTACTTAAATTCCAGTTACTTAATATACAGTGTAATATTAGTTTCGGGCATATAATATAGTGATTCAGTACTTCCGTATATCATGCTGTGCTCACCACAAGTGTACTCCGTAGTCCCCATTACCTATTTAACCCAGCCCCCCTACCCACCCTCCCTTTAGTTACCATTAGTTTGTTCTCTGTAGTTAAGAGTCTCTTACTTGGTTTCCTTCTCTCTCTCTTTTTTCCCTATGCTCATTTGTCTTGTTTCTTAAATTCCACATGTGAGTGAAATCATATGGCATTTGTCTTTCTCTGACTCTTATTTTGCTTAGCATAATACTCTAGCTCCATCCATATCATTGCAAATGGCAAGATTCCATTCTTTTTATGGCTGAGTAATATTCTATTGTATATTTAGACTACATCTTCTTTATCCATTCATCAGTCGATGGACACTTGGGCTGGTTCCATAATTTGGCTATTGCAGATAATGCTGCTATGAACATTGGGGTGCATGTATCCCTTTGAGTTAGTATTTTCATATCCTTTGAGTAAATACCTAGAAATGCAATCGCTAGATTGTAGGGTAGTTCTGTTTTTAACATTTTGAGGATCCTCCATAGTGTTCTCCAGAGTGGCTGCACCAGTTTGCATTCCTACCAACAGTGTAGGAGAGTTCCCCTTTCTCCATTGGGAATTATTTAGTAAGCCTGATACTATTTAGAGGATCACTGGTTGTGAAAGTCTAATTTAACAATTTGGTCCTATGTGTCAGTTTATCTTCATTTTATTCCTTCCTGGAATCTACAGAAATCTCAAAGATCTCTGTTTATGTTCAGTGCATGATGATATATTCCTTTCTAAAAATAAAACAAAAATTATCTAGTGCAAATACGCTATACTTCATTGGTAATGAGATGGGACTTAGATTTCTACTCTTGTCTCCAAATACCTTTCCTCTCTCTATTACATTCCTAACAAGAGCCATGTTATAGTGGAAATGTAATAGATGAAGAAATTAATATGGCATGATTGGCACTTGAGGTATCTGCAGGATCCAACAAAAATGTAAATAAGAGAAATAGGAAACCAGAGAGTGAGAGAAAAACTTAGCACTTCAGAAATTTGTAGAAGTGCCTGGCAAATAACTTAGACTTGTATTTGAAGTGAAAATACTTATTAAGTGCTTATTTGGTACCAGAAATTGTGCCAAAGTCACATTTTATAATTTCCTTGTGAAGAGAACTTCAGAATATATTACGAAGTAGGCTGACCGAAAGGTGTAGGGTTGGCTGAGCCAAGCCTTTTCTAATGGCCCAAATTTCTTTTGATGCCAATAAAGAGTGTAACTAAACCAATGCAAGCTAGAATATTCATCTAACTATCCACTCTTTTAATAATCAAATATTTATTGAGCAGCTCTTAAGTGGCACACATGAGATTTATGTATATTGGAGAATAAATAGACATTGCTTATATCTTCAAAAAATTGTACTCTAAGAAGAGTTAATGAAACATAAGCATACAAGTAAGTGTATAATTATAAATTGTCATAAATACTCTGAAGAAAAAAGTGTGGGCTTTCAGTTGTTTCTGATGACAGTAGAAGAAAGACATCATTCAAGATGAAACTACAACATTATTGTAGTAATCATACTACGTTGATTAACAGAAAGAAGGACAAGAGCCTCAGGCTTTCAGTAAAAACCAGAGAGAAGGATTCAGTCATGAAAAATATCCCTAAATTAAGTTCATCACCAACAATCATAATAAAGAAACTTTCTCACAATATGTTAAAATACTTGGCTATGCTTGGTCAAACTGCTTTTGTGCTTAGGAACTTAGCATTCTATCTCATAGTTCCTTTATACTGTAACTCCTCTGAGCAGTTATAATGCTGATGCAATTCAAAATATTATAACAAATTCAAGTACTGAACAATAGTGCAACATATTCTTTATGACTTTAAAAGAAAGCACTGAGGAGAAATAAAAGAGCTCCATGAATAACCCAAATGTGTGACAGAGAGAAGAAGCTAACCCCTTCCAATATTTTAGGTGATAGAATGTCCTTGTAACATCAGTTGAAAAAGGAATCGATGAATGCCACAAGATTTAAGTGGCAGGTGCAAGAGTATATATTTTTATTTATTATTTCAACAATGGCAGAAAAACCATATTAAGCTTATGGATATCTTTTCTTTGCCAGATATTTACCAAAGGCCCACAAGTGACATGTCCTTCTATTTGGTGAAAAAGAAAACTATGATACTACCTTCCCAATCAGTATATTTAGCTAAGGCGTTTTTTTCTAGTTGTATTGATATATAATTGACATATAATGTTGTATTAAAGTATACAACATAATGATTTAATGTATGTTCATATTGCAAAATGCTTACCACAATAACTTTAGAAAATATCCATCACCTTACATAGTTGTAAGTTTTTCTTGTGATGAGAACTTCAATGATTTACTCTCTTACCATCTCTCAAATATACGATACAGTATTGTTAATCGTTGTCACCATTCTGTGCATTATATCCCCAGAACTTATTTAGCCTATAACTGAAAGGTGGTACATTTGAACATCTTCATCTACCTTTTGAACATTTCCCTCACCTCCGACCCCCCCTCCACCTCTGATAACCATCAGTCTGTTCTCTGTTTCTATAGGGTTTATTTATTCTTTTAGATTGCACATGAGTGAGGTCATACAGCATTTGTCTTTTTCTGTCTGACATTATTATTTTTAAGTGACAAATATATGATTGTGCCACAGAGGGAGGAAAGGAAGGGAAATATCCTAGGAGCCAACTACATGTCCTCAGTTAACATATTTAGAAATAACCCAAAGTGATCTCAAGTTTGGTTGCATGTAATTGATACATTATGCTAATGGGATTAAAAACAAAATAAGGCATATTTCAAAGATGCACACAACTTTGACAACAAAAATGCTGGAAAAGGTGTAACTGAAGAATATAATCAAAATGGAAGCAGATACAGCTAGATGACACATTGACAGTCTTCCAGGGAATCTTCAACCTCCCCCCTCCTCTCTCTCTCTGGTAGAATATGAAACCTATTGAGAAATTATTCATGCAAGATAAAGAATGTCTTTATTTTTTCTTACTTTTGAACAGCAGTGAAGGTGTGGCAGGGACACCCATGGAAACATAGCATGACTAGATGTCTTAGTGAAGTTTCTGAATGTTTAAACATTTAAGATTTGAGACCTCCTTGGTATGAGAGTCTAATTCATTTTGGCAGTTGACAGTTTGTTGGCAGTTTACACTCGGTAAGTGCACCTGACTCTGTCAGTCTGTTTTCACGAGCTACCTACCTGTCACATTGTGAGTGGCTTTCCTTCCACTTTCACAAAGGCTGTCTTTTTTATATGCTTTTCCTCATGGAGATTTAAAGTGACTCAGTGGGGAAAGGCCACATAATCAGTCTTTGAGATGACACCGTGCCTGCACTCTACATATCAAAATACCATAAATATGATAGTAAAAAACATACTGGTTCAGAAATGGTTGTTTAAGTTACAGCCTAGTACAGAATGGACATTGAACCCAAGGCACATGTTAGCAATTTGTGATTTTACGTTTGTTTGTTTGTTTGGTAACGTAGAATCTGTTATTCCACAATAAAGTAACAAGGCACCATGGAAGAAATAAAAAGATGAAAAGATAGAAGGAGAAATGATTATTTATAATCCTAGAAGTGGATATATTATTAACCCTCCCCCAGCACTTCTGTGAAAGGGCATTTGTATGATCCCGAGATCTGTTATATGATAAAGACAGTGATACACAAGGAGAATCTTGATGTCCTTGTGTTGACATTGCTAGCAGAATTGCACATAGCTTCAGTGACTCCAGATGCAGGCTGATTATGAATGCTGATACAACACCATGAAAGGAAAGGTTCAGAGAAGAAAGGCAAAGAGTTAGAAAGCTCTTGGATCATTATAGAAGACATTTTGTTCCTTGACAGTATAGCCTGCAAATGCACTAGAGTAATGCTGTAGAGGGCAGCTGGACTATTTGGGGAGTGGAAGTAAATACAGGCATCAAAATGAGCAATATGTGTTACACCCCATAAGAGCTGAGAGGTGTAGCAAGAGTGAAGGAGGGAGGTCTCACCTCACAATTCGCCTCAAACAGAATTAATTTTGTATGAACATAACTTCTTAGCCTTGGTAAATCTAGTAAGTCTCCTCTGAAAGCTTTTAAAATGCTTAGCCTAGCATATAATCAAAGAAGTAGCATTGGAAATACGATTTTCGTATCACCAGCAAGTAAAATTCCTAAGGTTTTTTTTTTTTTTTCAGTAGAAGTTAAGGTCGTTAGTAGAGAACTTAGGAACGGAGTGCGTTCATATTTTCAGTATTTTCAAAATCATGCAAGATGAAAAGTAAAACAAAAAGATGTTTGATGGCTAAAAGTTAATGCTTAACCAAGCCATTGTATACAAAATAAATTTGCGATGCCCTTGATCAGAAGTTAATATTAAAATTAGAGAAGTATTTAAGCATTCAGCAGACCAGGTAACATTTACCTGGTAATATCAAGTGACTTCCATGTTATCAACTATATGCCAGACATGAGAAAATTTACTTTCAGAGAGAATATTAAAACAAACAAAACTGAAACACATTCAGTATTAATCACATCAGAAATTATTAGGATTAGAAATGTTTAACCTGAGAAGAGAACAGAACGATAGAGATTTTAGTGTTTTAACAACTGAATTATTAGTCCACAGGTAAGTGTTAAAATAAAACTGACACTGGCTCTATCAATAAATAATTCATTACTGCCAAGAGAAATTTTATTAAAATTGAAATTGAGGATTATCAAAAGAACAATGATCAAGACTACCTCTGAAGAAGTGTTTTATTGTAAAGATTAAAAACCATGGTAAGAGAAGAGATAATTTAGTTTGTTTCAACACACAAAAAAGGGATTAGAAACAAAAAGCCACTCTCCTTTGAAAAATAAAGTCTGAGAATTACTTCCAGCAGGCAATAAAAACTGCCAGCAAATTTTTATTAAAAATAAGAAGATGAAAGGAAAAATTAAGAATGCAAACACAAATCACAGCACATCAGTGTTTGAATGTGAAGGCTGGTAAGGAGATTGAAATCTTTCTAGACCCCTATTATTAACAAAATATTAGATATATTCATTTGAAAAGCCTGTATCAGAGAGGGTGAAGTTAAGTCAGACAGAGAAAGACAAATACTATGATTTCTCTTATATGTGGAATCTAGAGGAAAAAAAAATGTTCACAGATACAGATACAGATGGGTGGTTGCCAGAGGTGGGATGCGAGGGGGGCGGTGGGGGGGGGGGAGTTGGGAAGAGAAACAGGTGAACGGTTTCTTTTATTTATTTGCTTGTTTGTTCGTTTAGTTTAATTTTGTTTAAATAAACTAATTTTCTTTAAGTGAGCCAAAGGTTGAGTTGTATGTTATGTGAATTATATTCAGTAAAGTTATTTTTTAAAAAGTGAGAAAAAAACTTGAAAGCCTTCATGAAAGAGGATAATTGGCCAATAAATATATGAAAATGTGCTCAATGTCATTAATCATCAGGGAAATGCAAATTAAAACCATAATGAGATACTACCCACCAGAAGGGCTAAAATTAAAAAACACTGATAATACCAAGTGTTAGTGACATGTAAAACAATTAGATTTCTCATGCTTTGCCAGCAGGAGTAGAAAACTGGGAATATTTACCAAAGCTGAATATACATATCCTATGACCTACCAGTTCCTCTCTTAGGAGTAAGTGTATATGTTGACCATATGATAAGAATGAGAATAGTTATAGCAGTTTTATCAATAACAGCTTCAAATTGAAATAATCTAAATACCTATCAATAGTAGAAAAAAGAAACTGTGGATATTCTGTGGTGGGGTACTATATAGTATTAAAACAAGAACTAAAAACTGATACACGTAATGATGTGTATCATTAAATGAATGATACACATCACATGGATGAGTCAAACCAAAATAATAATGAGCTGAAAAGGCCAAACATGAAAAGGTTTCATTTTTATGAAGTATAAGAACAGGCAAAACCAATCTAGTAAAGTAGATGTCAGACTAGTGGTTACTGTGGGGGAGTACAATTGGGAAGGGTCATGAGGGTACTTTTGGGGGTAACATTTAGAGTTATATAGTGACTTGGGTGGCCATTACATGAGTAAATCAATCTATTTAAAATTAATGTACTTAAAAAAATAATGTACTTAATGTATGTTCTACCTCAATAAAAATTTTAGATGAGCAAGTAAATAAACTTATCTCATTGTTTGAGATGATGGCACAAATCATGACTTATTTACCTATTTGCACCTTGCAGGGCCTAATACAATGCCTGCTCAGTGTTTGTGGAATTTAATTCGATTGGTCAAGTAGTTCCACCTATATGATCATAACTAGATGATTTTAGTACAGTAGGTCTGAGCTGTCAACAGAAGGATAGCTGTGCAATTCCTACAGACTCCTTTTAAATTCCTAATGCTTTCATATTTAAAATATCTGCCTTTTTTTTTCCAAAAAGGGAAACAGGAGCATTTGCATATTGAAACATAACTCCATTTTCAGGGTTTAACAAGATTCACATTTTAAAAGAAGGTAATTTGCATATGCTTGGAGGATTCTGATAGATTGTTTTGTAATATGATAGAGAAAGTCAGAAGTTTTGCCCTTGTTTTGTTCTTTCAGATATCCATTTTCTGAAGAACTCCTTAATCGTACATACAGAGTACAAAATGTTATTTGCACATACTCAATCTACAAACCATGCTGGAATTACAGTAATTCACATCACATGCCTTACAGTAGATAATGGAAAATTACAGTTACGGAGTATAGAAGAGAGAAGGACAAAGGACCATTTAGGAAAGGAAATTTTAATGGAGAGAGGGAAATTTAAATTTTCTGTAGCCAGGGACATTGGCTGGTCTTTAAAGTAACCTATATAGTAAACACCACAATGTCAGGGGCTGTACAGATATTTGGCAAATACTTTATTGAAGGAGAACTACAAAATATACTGAATGTTTAGAGGGGACTGGATCTTAGAAACTTATGATCAGAAGATCCCTTGGTCCCTAAATAACTTCTAATTTCATGTCCAACTTTCCTAATTTCTTATCTTCTCTGATTTCATATCTAACATCTAATAAAAGTAACCTTCTCATGAGTTTCATAGGTGATTGTTCAGTTTCTGGCTAAGCGAATGTCTTGTCAGCTACTTATGACAAGATTTGAAAATTTTAGTTACTGGCATTTTTAGAAAATTAAGGCTTAATTTGGTTAAAATATATATCTTCTTGGGACGCCTGGGTGGCTCAGTTGGTTAAGCGCCTGCCTTCAGCTCAGGTCATGATCTCAGGGTCCTGGGATCCAGTTCTGCTTTGGGCTCCTTGCTTAGCAAGGAGTCTCCCTCTCCCTCTGCCTGTCACTCCCCCTGTTTGTGCTCACTCTCTCTGACAAATAAATAAGATCTTAGAAGATCTCTATCTATCTATCTATCTATCTATCTATCTATCTATCTATCATCTATCTATATTTCATGTAACTCCACACGTTGTTTTATTTTGAGCTGCAAAAATCTAATTGTTCTCACATGCATGCTTTAAAAGTTTTGAAAGACGTTTGTCTTTTTCAAATTTTTATCTTTGGTTATTTTCTGTAGTTTCTTCAGTAGTTTCTTTATAAAATCAGCTTGGAGGGGCACCTGAGTGGCTCAGTCGTTAAATGTCTGCCTTTGGCTCAGGTCATGATCCTGGGGTCCTGGGATCAAGCCCCACATTGGGCTCCCTGCTCCGCGGGAAGCCTGCTTCTCCCTCTCCCACTCCCCCTGCTTGTGTTCCCTCTCTCTCACTGTGTCTCTCTCTGTCAAATAAATAAATACAATCTTTAAAATAAATAAATAAATAAATTCAGCTTGGATAATACTGGATTGCTCTACACAAAAGACATCACATTTTGAATTATATATGTCATTTGTATAAACTAAAGATGAAACTATAACAAAAATTTCAAACTGGTATTCTACTTCTCCTTTCAGCTATTATGAACTAGTTTTATTAGACCAGTCCTCATCCTAAGAACAAGTAGAAATCTGAATCAGTCTCTCTTTCTTTCTCTACACACACACACACACACACACACACACACACACACACACACACACTAATTTCAGGTCAGTTACTGTAGTATCCAAAACTCCTTTAATGGACAACTTTGTTTTGAGAACTCCACACCAGCCTAAGTGAAATACTCTTGTAACTGTGGTGTAGTCACATCTTTTCTAAAAACACTTCATTCTTTTCCCTCTCCTTCATAAGAGTTATACTTAAAAGACTCTCTCCACCTTCTCTAAGACCCTTTCTTTTCCACAAGCATTCCAGCCAATAGATGTGTTTTATTTATTTGTTTGTTGTCTAATCTTGTCTTTGTGTCTAATTCTTGGAGGACTCAAACTGAGAGCCTAACATTCTATGCCACATTTCTCCTCTACTTATAACTGGTGGTCAGAGACTAAGTACAGCTTTCACCAGTCCCACAGGGCTAGAAAGGGAAAAAAAATGGAGTTAAGTGATTGGATGGGAGAAAACATCATGGACTCTTAGTGGGAACCTCTAAAATCCATACACTTCTATACACAGTCTGAAATGAATCTTTCAATCAGCTCAATCTCATGTATTTTTTAAAATAATTTATTCTTAGTCCAACTTCTTGTCAGAATCAAAAGTAAATGCTTTCTTGAGAAGTAAAACATAACTCAGACACTAGGTTTTATTATGGCTTTTCAAGTATAATGCACAGTGCTTAATCAATAAATATGCAGGCATATAAGGAAACCCCCTGAGAACAAGAAATAAGGGAACAAACCCATAGGCAATTCATATGATGTCATTATTAGAAGCAAATTTAAAATAGTTATGATTGATATGTTAAAGAAATTAAACATTAAGATGAATTAATTTGGCTGAGAACTAGGAACTGTAAAAAGGTCAAATGGATATTATATAAAATAAAATGTAAGAATTAAAATTGATAAATAAATGGATGGGTTTAATAGCCAGTTAGATAAAATTAAAGAGAAAATTAATTAGCTTTAAGTTACAGTAGTGGAAAATATCCAAATAGAAGCATAATGAGTCAAAAAGGAAAAATAGAGAAATGACTATGATCTATAGAACATGGTGAATAAACCTAACTTACGTGTAATTGGAGTTAGTGAACTCTAAGGGAAAGAAATGCAACAGATACAATATTTAAAAGTATAATAATTGATATTTTCTAAAAATGATTGACAACATCTAGAAAAGAATAAAAGTATCATAATACATCTGCTTCTGGGTATAATCAACAGGAACTAGATATATCCCCACACATTAAGTGACTTTAAAAAATAGAAAACTAGGGGCGCCTGGGTGGTTCAGTCAGTTAAGCAACTGCCTTTGGCTCAGGTCATGATCCTGGGATCCTGGGATGGAACCCCGTGTGGTTGACTCCGTGCTCAGCCGGGAGCCTGCTTCTCCCTCTGCCTCTGACCCTCCCCCCCGACTTGTGCTCTCTCTTGCTCTCTGTCTCTCTCAAATAAATAAAATCTTTAGAAATAATTTAAAAAAATAGAAATATGGAGTGGAAAGAATTCAAAGAGGAAGCCAAACCATGAAAGACTCTCAACTACAGGAAACAAACTGAGGGTTGCTGGAGGGGAGGTAGGTGGGGGGGATGGGGTAACTGGGCGATGGGCATTAAGGAGGACACGTAATGTGATGAGCCCTGGGTGTTATACACAACTGATGAATTACTGAACACTACAGCTGAAAATAATGATGTGCTATATGTTGGCTAATTGAATTTTTAAAAATATGCTCACCAAAAAAAAAAAAACACACCAAAAAAAGACTTTTTGTTATATTAAAAAAAATAGAAATAGAAAACTATATGAAACAAGTATTTGCAGGCATTGAACCCCAGGCAGCATAAGATAGTGATTCCTGAAGGAAGGGGAATGAACACTGTGAGTCCAATGATTGCCAAGTTGGCAGCTGGATAGAGTTTCCAAGGATGCAGCGCAGGAGGGAACCTAAATGGAGACCAATACTCTTGAATTGAGCAGTGGAGTTTATAATTGGAGAAGTCCAAGAGAGCTAGAATTTGTGAGGCAAAGTGCCAGAGAATAGCATTATATCTTATTAGGAAATTGAAATTTTTATTATATGTCTCCTCCTTAAAAAACAACAACAACAAAATACACATAAACAAAAATACAACAAAAAATACAACTATAGGCCCAAACTGAACCAAAAATTTAAGAAGGAAATAATACCAAATCTATATAAATTCTTCCAGAAAATAGAAGCTGAAGAAATGCTTCTCAGTTCATTCTCACCGATATGCATTATCTGGTAGCACAAAGACATTAGTGGAAGAGAAAACCATGGACTAATATTTTTCGTGAATACAACTATACACATTTTCATCAGAATGGATCAAATGGAATCCAGAAGTATATAAAAACCATGATAGTTTGTGACTAAGCAAGGTTTATTCCAAAATTCAAGATTATTTTAACATTCTAAAATCCATTTTTTAAAATGAACTTCAGTGGGATACAGAAAGAAAATTTTTATACTGGATGTGAAGATATATTATTCACTGCATCTTTGAGTAGCTACATAGTTGTCTCTCAATATATGCCTAGTTCATTGAGTTGAGAATTGAGTCTATGATTCTATTTGCAGGAGGAGAATTTGATATGATGTTCATTTTGGAGCTAGAAAGGTATTGCTATTGTATTCTCCGTGGATTGTCCTAAGATTTAAGAGGCAAGGATTTAAGAATAATTCCAGAGACTAGCTGAAAGTAGAAAAAGCAAGAAATTACATGGTCTGGCTAGAAGTTGTAGGAGAAACAAACAAAAAAGCATTCTGAAAACATGGCCAAGATATTGATAGGTAGATTGAAAATGGAGGAGTAGAGAAACTGAAATTACATCTGGCTTTGAGTACAGAGTCTAAGCAATGGAAATGAAATTGAATACCAGACAGAAGCCTTTGAAGTCAACTCAGGATAACTGGGAAAACAATAGAAAAGAAAACTTACCACAGTCACGTGACAAGAATAACAGGAAACCAAAGGCAGAAACAATAATTCCAATAGTGAAGAAATATGCCAGTTCCTGACAGATACTGCTTGTTGCCTCAGAAAAATATGTTGATCTTTTGGCAATGAAATGGGGAATGGGGGAGACAAAGTGAAACATCAGGCTGAAAAGGACCAGTAAATGCTGTTGTTTGGGCCCAGAACAAAACCGAAAATAAAAGTAACAATTATATTTTAAATTAAAGACATATTATTGTTTCAAGGTTAATATTATTTTAAATGTATAGGTTAAAAATTTCTTGATACTTAATGTATAGGACATTTATTTATACTCAATAAATATTTTTCAAAAGAAAAAAAACACCTATTCAGTTGTCAACATTAGTATGTAAGATCATTTCTATCAGGAACAGGTAAGAAGTAGTGATCATTAAATATGACAAGTTGATTAATAGGTAGATAGTTTATATTGTGTAAAGAGACAACTATACAATATATAATTTAGAATATTTATTGTTTTCTGTATTACTGAGCTGTAATTTTTTTAAGGACAGAATCTTAATTTAGTCATCTTTGCTTTCCCTATTGAGCATAGTACAGTGACTTGCACCTGTTAATTCAGTAAAGATCTTTACATATATGCAAATAAAAAGGGAAAAAAATGAACCTCAACCCTTATTTCACACCATATGCAAAAATTAACTTGAAATAGACTATAAACTTAAATTTTTAAAATTTTTTTAAATTTTATTTAAAGATTTTATTTATTTATTTGACAGAGAGACAGCGAGAGAGGGAACACAAGCAGGAAGAGTGGGAGAGAGAGAAGCAGAATTCCTACAGGAGCAGGGAGCCCGATGCGGGGCTCGATCCCAGGACCCTGGGTACGATCATGACCTGAGCCGTAGGCAGATGCTTAGCGACTGAGCCACCCAGGCACCCCTATAAACTTAAATTTAAGAGAGCCAAAGCTACAAAACTTCCAGGGAAAATATTACAGAAAATCTTAGTTACCTTTAGTTAAACAGAAACAAAAGACAAACCAACCAACCAACCATGCAGCATACCAAAATTAAGACCTGTTGTTCTTCAAAAGACTCAGTTAAGAAAACGAAAAGACAAACCACAGATTGGGAGATAATATTTGCAAAATACGTAAGTCACCAAAAAACCCTTGTATATAGATTATATAAAGAACTCTTATAACCTAATAAATTTAAAATGTAATAGAACCAAAACACTGACAAACCAATTTTTAAAATGGTAAAATTTCGACAGACATTTCACCGAAGATTTGTAGTTGGCAAATAGGCATATGGAAATATTCTCAGTGTCATTGGTCATTAGGGAATCACAATGGGATATCACTAGAATGGTTAAAATTAACAAGTTTCAGTATATCAAATGATGTAAGAGGGTGGGGCTAGAATCCTTATCCGCTGCTGGATAAGAATTTTTAAAAGAATACAACCACTTTGCTAAAAATGTTTGGCAGTATTGTGAAAAGCTAAATATGAAGCTATCTTAGGAGTTTTGACATATAGATAGACTCAGCTATTGCTCAAGAGTAATGAAAGGGTATTAAAAGCATACATCTACACAAAGAATTGTATACAAATGTTCCCAGGACCTTTAATTATAACATCCCTCAACTAGAAACAATTCCATCTCAAGTCTCAAAATAACCAGGGGAAGGAATAAACACATTTCAGTATATCCACTCAATGCAATATTATTCATCAGCAAAAGGTACAAATTATCGATGCACATGAAAACAAGGGTGAATCTTGAAATAACTATGCTAAGTAAAAGAAACAGGCAAAAGAGAACCTTATATAGTTCAATTTGATGGAATTCTATAAAATGCAAACTAATTAATAGTGATAGAATACAGATCAGTGGTTGCCTGGAGATTGAGGTGGAGTGAGTGGTGAATTATCAAGAGGCTAGGAAACCCTTGATGGGGAAAGAAATGCCTTTTATTTTGATTGTTACATGGATGTACCTGTTTGTCAAAACTCAGGAAATTATGCACTCAATTTATGTTCAATTTGTTGTATACCAATTTTATGCCAATTTTATAACTCAGTAAAGCTGTAAAAAAGAATTGTGAAATTTAAGTGAAATAGGTACTAGGAAAACCACAACTGGCCCATGATAACTAAAATGTAAAAAATCAAAGACAAAGAGAAAATTTTCTGTAAAGCACTTCCCCCAGGAAAAGGACATCTTATCTTCAGAGAAGCAACAATAAAACTGGCAACTCATTTCTCAATAGAGACAATGGAAGCAAAAGACAAAAAAAAAAAAAGGTGGTGGGGCATTTTGAAAGGCATTTTGAGTGAGAATAACTGCCTAGAATAACTAACCTAGAATTCTATAACTGATGAAAATGTTCTCAAAAATGAAGACATTTTTAGATAATCGGGATCTGAGAAATTTTACTAGCAGACCTACAAATGGAATTCTTAAAAGGAATATTTCAGGCAGGAGAAAACTGATCCTAAGATCCCAGGTCAAATATGAAGGAGAAATGATGAGCTATTAAAATGGTAATTATATGGGCAAATGAAAAATATCCATATAAAACAAACTGTAATATGTTTGTGGTTATAAATATTAATTTATATATATACACAATTAAATATAAAACCATATTATTCCATCAGTTCAAAGGGAGTTGAATGTGAATAGCATATTGTAACATCTTTCCATTAAGTGATAAAGTTATTTCTATTTATTAAATTTTGATGTTACAAATACATATCACAATACCTAGAGTAACCCTTAAGAGAATAGAAAGAGAATGTCTACTTAATAAGCTAATAGCTGGGTAAATATAAAATTTAAACAATTGATTAATTATGAGTAAATATAAAATTTAAAGAACTGATTAATTACAAAAGAAGAAAAGAGGAGGAAATGTAGAATGGGAAGCACAAAGAGAAAATTAATAGTGATATGGCAAATTGAAATTGAAATAAATCAGTGAGTACCCCAATTAAAGCAACAGCAACTGGATTTCAACTTAGCAAAAGAAACAAACAAAACAAAACAAAAACTTCATTTATATGTTGCTTAAAACATTATACACCTTAAATCGTTTTTAAAATGGTTTTATATTTAGGGGTTTAAAATTTCAACCTTGGAATACCATAAAGATCTCTTGAGGCTCCAACTCGGGTCAGACCCACAGGTTTCTGACATACAAGGCTAATGAAGACAAGTTATTCCCCAAGAAGCTCAGTTCCTTTTTTGTACATATATTTAAGCTAAAACTATCAGAAAAGAAATATTGATACATGCTTTTAATACTATCAACAAATTAGAGGGTTCTAGAGGGGAGAGGGATGGGAGGTTGGGTTAGCCTGGTGATGGGTATTAAAGAGGGCACGTTCTGCATGGAGCACTGGGTGTTATGCACAAACAGTGAATCATGGAACACTACCTCAAAAACTAATGATGTATGGTGATTAACATAACAATAAAAATTAAAAAAATAATATCAACAAATTAAATGGAGTCTGTATCTTCCTTTTCAATTCTATTTGCATTTAAACTTATTTGGGAGGTCATACATATGCCTCAAAATATATTGCTGTGATTCGATTTTTGAGCTCAGCAGGCAAACGTATTTATGCAGAATTAGCATGAATGAACCAGTTTGCAGCATCTGTTCAGTGCAATGTGGCTTTCCTCCAGGGTGAAAATGTCAACATAACATAACAACTTTTTGGAAAAGGGAAAGTGGACTTTTATTGTTTCTAGGCAGACATAAATATCAAAGGCAGTGTCATGACAGACTGATTAATAGACTCAGAAAAGAGGGGAGAAAATGGATCACTTGTATCATTTGACCAGTCTTGCACATTCTTTCCTAATTTTCTGGTTGTACCAAAACATGGGGCTTTTTTTAGATTGAAGGATCAATCCAGTTACTCTTTGTGAGCACTGTGCATTGAAGAGTGTCACATTATTATATGGAACTCTAGAGTAGAGGATGCTGAAATGCTTAAGGTGTAGGTCAGATGTGGTTCCATGTTCAAGAAATAGGTCTGTTACGTAGTTTTTATATGCGTTTGTAATATTTCACATAAATTCATGTATGTGTATATATTGATATGGAAACAAATGTGTATATATAACAATATATATATACACATATATAAACACATATATATGTATGTATATGAGTGCACATATAATTAAGCATATAAATGTTAAATGTATATAGATATATTAATATATATGAATTTATTAAAATATGTATACAAATATAAATACATACACATGCACACATACCCACACACAATTCCTGTCTAATCAGAGTTCTATCACAATACAAAAATATCTTCTAAATATCAAAGAAATTCCTATTACCATTTATGATAAATGATCGATTGCTCTGTTTTGGTGTATGAGGTTTGAAAGAAACAGTCTTGAAATACAGCTTGCCCTTCAATTAACTCAGTTTTTCCTGAAGTCAACATGAGCTTTATTCAATTTTAATTGGTTTTAGTCTATCTTCCTAAATGTACCTTGCTTGAGTACTATTGTCTGAATATGAAATGTTTTCTTTCCTAACAGAAAAATTTGTCTTCTAGAGGAACATACGTTTAAAAAGTTACAGGTAGTAGAACTTTCAAACCAAAATCTTCTTTTTTTTTTTAATAAATATTGAAGGTTTATTTTGGACAATTAAGGTATCACAGATCTTCCCGAGGCATTTATATCTACACATAATATGAATATACAAATGTAAGTGTAGCTGTGCGTGTCATATAAAATTCCACCATAATTTTAAATCATTCTATGGTCTTAACATGCTATTCCCAAACCATTAAGTGTGGATCTTGATGTTTTCGAACTATTCTTTTTTTTTTTTAATGATGTAATGTATGGTGATTAACATAACATAATAAAATAAAATTAAAAAAAAACAACTTCTTAAACTCTATCACTTTGCAAAGGATGTATGCTTCTGAAACTTAAAAACAACATGGTTAGTCATTGAGATTTGGATGATAGGCAGAAAAATTACAATCAGTTTAAAACTTTGAGAGGACTAACATGAGGGAAAGCAATCTTTACTACTGCCAAAAAGGAAATTTTTTTTTTCTGTTTACAACAACGTAAATTATTTTCTGCCTGAATTTATTCTGATTTTAATTTCTTATCTAAGCACCATGTCATCTCAATCTGCTTAACTCCACTGGTAATTACACCTTATTTCAAATGTTGTGAACATTTGTGTGGTGTAGGGCAAAAAAATATATATATCAACTCTTTCAATAGCTTGAACCTGACTGAATGCCTCAAAACTATACATTTTAAGTTGTAACTTGGACTGTAACCTTCCGATGAAATCTTAAAGTGACTTACTGGGGAAAAAAATGCTTCTTAGGTTTGTCAAGGAGAGCAAAAATAAATTTAATGTAAATTAGTTGTAAATAGAAGTTTATGGGTTACACACAGGTAATTATGTTTTTAATGTCAGGGAAAATTGAAGGATAACTTAGTTTCAGCTTATTTAAACTCTAACATACTTTGTAATGTTTTGAGATGATAGCCAAACATGAAGTGCTTTTTAGTTCATTTATCAAAATGGAGATAATGAGAAATAAACTTAGTTTGAGTCATCAGCATAGATATTATTTTACTATCATTATCCTCATTTCTGTCACATAATAATGTTATATTGGAGACTACACAGGTCAGCATGGCTTTATACCCATAGATTTATTGTGAGAAATGAAAAGGAGAGAGAAAAAATGCTCTTAAAAGAAAGAAAAGTATCAGTAGAGGTGACATAATGAAAAAAAGTTTTGTTATAGGGATCATTCACATAAGAGGAAGTTCCTTTCCTCCCTCCCTCCCTTCTTCCCTTCCTTCCCTCCTTCCCTCCCTCCCTCCTTCCTTCTTCATCCTTTGTTTCTTCATTCCTTCTTAAAATTTCCATCCTGATGCTTTGGCAAAATGTGGAACATATGGTCTCCATTCCCTTACAATGATTTACTCTTATCCTTACAAGTTAAACTATGTTTGCTTTTCTCTGTATAGTCAATAGACAGGAAGATACTGTGTTCCTAGTTACTGGTACTAAGATAGCTGTTGTTCAGCAAACTCATAGGAAAAAAAAAATACTTTCTGCTAAATATGAATAGCAATATTAATGATTATTAACTTCTCCCTCAAAAGTAATATGCCAGTATGTTTCCTACCCCATTCAAAAGTAGCATCTGCTCCACAGTGATTTACGTAAAACAGGAAATTGCACGTTAGAGCTGGGCCTCAAGAGTTCTGAGAATCTCATAAAGGCAAGAGTTGGCAGAACAGAGTGGACTTAGAGAAGATCAGAGAGGGATGAATCTTCTTGCCAGAATAAGAAAAACACTTAAAACACAACTACTGATTATGATTCTAAAACTCAAATGTGTCTTCCTTGGCATAGACCCAGAGATGAACGAAGCAAGCAACATCTTTTGTTTGGCACAGTTTCAAAAGTGCGCTTCCAAAAAACCAGACATTTGGCAGAAAGAGACCCCAAACATTCAAATGAATGTCTGAATTTTTCTCTTTTCACCTGAACTGAGGAATGCCATTTCAGCCTCTGTGTACATGAAGTAATCTATCTATGTGCATCATGTTTCAATCCCCAGGGTTACTACTCTTCCCTCTCTATTTTGATCATATAAACCAATAGTTTACAGTATTTGTTGACAGTTGACAGCGTGTGTGTTTGTGTGTGTGTGTGTGTGTGTGTATCCAGGGTCCTAGCCTGTGTAATCACATGATAAAGCATGTAACATCTTGTATTGTCAAGTTGTGAAGAAGTGTCAAAGAAAGACCTTTGAAGGAGTTTCCACTGGCCAAATCTGAAACAATTTGAGCATTAAAAAAATAATTGTTGCTAAGATAGTAGATCTTGAAAATTTTCATTACAAGAAAGAAACATTTATAACCATGTGTAGTGAGGGATATTAACTAGACTTACTGTGATTATTTTGTAATATACACAAATATTAAATCATTATGTTGTATAGATGAAACTAAATAATGTAAAAAATTATTATAAACTTTTATAATTTTTGATTAAAATGTAAATCTATGAGTCCATAGTGAAATGAAAAAATTAAAAAGTGGGGAGAATAAAAAATATTTTCTTAAGATAGAATACTAATAGATGTAAAAAGATTGATAAAGTTAGAAAATCTCCATTTAAAGAACATAATGGTAATAATTCATTCAGGCAAAACTAACCAATGGATGTTAAACTTATGGGGTAAGAAGGTATTTATCAATGACAAAAGGAAAAGAAATAGTAACTTTACAGTTGTATAAAGTAGGCAAATACCACCTGATGCAAGTGACCAAAATAAGATGATCAGTAAAGAGACAAATTGATATCATGACATACTGACATGAAGTACTGAAAATAACACAATATCACTTAAAAACAAGAGGGATTATTAGACATCCAAACTGAGATATATTCCACAGAAAATTGCCCTATACCCTTAAAAAATAGCAAGGACCTAAAAGACAAAGGAAGAGGGACAAATTGTTCTAAATTAAAAAGGACTAAAAATGCATGACAACTAAACATTACATATAATCCTGGACCAGGCACGTTTTATTTTGTTTTTGTTTGATTCAAAAGACATGATTAAATGTCTATAAATTTAAATAATGGATTTACTTGCCCCCATTCAGTCTACTTTGAACAAAGCCATCAGTTATTCAAGTGAAGCAGAAGACAGATCATAAAATTTACCTGTTCAAACCATCCAATGGCAGATTCTATTAGGGTAAAATTCAAACTCCTTCCTATAACTTTGCTGACTTATTATTCAAACTGGAACACTTTTGAGGGTGAAAACTATGTGTTTATTAATAATTACAGTAGAAGAGCAGGCATAAACTGGGGTGTATAGTCATGGTGATTACAAATTCTTATGTGGCCCCTGTTATTTCTCTGATCTTCTTTCATTGCCCTCCCTTAATTAGGCTGTCATCGTTACACTGGCCCTTCTACTCTTTTGAGCAAATCAATAAATCCTCCATCACAACAGGGTCTTTGCAAGGATTGCTTCCCCTCCCTGGAACGTTCTTTTCATAATTTTATTCATGGTGCACTTTTATATTTCTCTGAAGTCTGTTCTCCACAGTCACTTTCTTAATGATGCATCTCTGGCCATGATATCTAAAATTTCATTATCCCCTCCCCAACATTTCATGTTTCCCTTCTATGTCTTATCATAGGCATTTATTTGTATATTTATCAATATAACAGAATATTTTAATGATTTATCTTGTTTATTATCTGTATTCCATATTAGATTATAAGATAGCTGAGGGCAACTGTTTTTGTTTCTTGGATATAGTCATGTAACTCCTACAGTAACCTCTAGCACTTGGTAAGTAATCAATAAATATTTATTGAAAGTGTTAAAGAGTGTATTTTATCATTTCAATGAAAAATACTCAATTTAGTGAACTTTATGAAAAATACATGAATTATATGAAGAGTCAGCTCTACCACAATGCATTATCTTTATCTGTAGCAATAAAAAGAAATTGAGCATTTATTAAAAATAATCATTTATTTACTCATATAAGAATCTTTAAAAAATATAAAGAGTGAACTCTGGGTATCATTTAGTGATCTCCATCCTTGGATTGGGTTAAATGGATGCTACTTTATTGTTTTGCTTGCATTTCACTGATTAACGGTTAGATCAAATATTATATTTTCATTGATTTAATTGAGATATAGTCAACATACAACATTATATTAGTTTCAGGTGTACAACATAATAATTCAGTATTTGTATACACTGTGAAGTAATCACCACGATAAGTCTAATTATCATCTTTCACCATATAAATTTATGATTTTTTTTCTTCTGATGAGAAATTTTAGGATTTACTCTCTTGGCAACTTTCAAGTATGCACTACAATGTTACTGAGTAGTCCCCATGTTGTACATTATATTCCCATGACTTATTTATCTTATAATTGGAAATTTGTACCTCTTGACCTCCTTCACCTATTTTGCCCAGTCCCCCAACCCCCTCCCGTCTAGCAACCACTATTCTATTCTTTGTATCTGTAAGTCCTGTTTTGTTTTGTTCCTTCTTTTCTTTGGGGTTTTTTGATTCCACATATAACTGAAATCTTATGGTATTTGCCTTTCTCTGTTTTTCATGTTTTCCTATTCAGAGTACTGTCTTAAAGATTCTTTTTTTTATTTGGTTCTTAGTGGTTAACTTGTTTTCTAAAAAATCATAACTTATCCATTTTGGATTCTCTTAAATATAACACTTTACATTATTCTATAAAGAATAGGCAGCAGCATTTTATAAAGTTTAGGAGACAAAGAAATGTTTAAGGGATTCAGACATCAGCTTACTATCCTAATTTCAATTTGGATTTGAAGCGAGCAACTTGGGTTTGAATTTCAGAACCATGCTGACATCCTGTATGATTATAAGACATTTGTATAAAAGTCTCAAGCTTTAGGACTTCCTTCACATTGTTATTATAAAATGGAATGAAATAATGAATTTTAAGCACTTCACGGTACACTGTTGTGTATTAACTACATAGTAAGCTGTCAGTTACTAGGGTACTCTATTATTATTAGGTTTTATTTTTATTGGTCGTCATCTTTGTCCAATAATTTTCATATGCATGCCTATTTGCATATTTGCAATGATGGAGTAGATTCAATTTTATATCATGTGTTTTACTTAATAGCATATCATCAATAAGTTTAATGTTGCAACATAATATGCATAATTTTAACTTTAATGAAATGCATATTATTTCATCTAGTGATAGTATCATAACTTATTCAAATCTTAGACTAGTATTGGTCAATTAATTAAAATACAAATCTGGTAGGGTGTAGTGAAAGAAGCATGGTCATAAACTCATGGTAGGTATACAAATATGTTTATAAAGCCTTTTAGGAAAGCAAGTTTGGAAAGATATCAAAAACTTTAAACATATTCATTCTCTTTGACCCAGCAATTTCATTTCTGGGAATCTCTTCTAAAGAAATTATCAGAAATGAGGACAAAGATTTATGTACAGAGATTTTATCATGCCATTATTTATGGCAGCGACCATCTGGAAGCAATCCAAATGTCCTGCAATAAATGATTAGCTATATCATGGTGCAGCCATAAGAATAAAGAATAGGCAGCTATTGTAAAATATACTTATGAAGAATTTTAAAGATATGGAAAATGCTCATAATGTAATGTCAAAAGAAAAATAGAACATATTTTATATTTATGGAATTACAGCATGTGCATAAAAGTACACATATGTGCAAGGAAGTATTAGTATTATCTCCGAGTAGAGAAATTATAGCTGATTTTTTATTTTCATCAATTTTTCACATCTTCTATGATTAGCATATATAACTTTAAAGCGAATTTTTAAAAGAAAGTAAAGCTACTGTTAAATTACTAATGGTGACATCTATGTTTAGGTAGGAAATTATTAATGCTTTGGCATGCTGGGTATTACAGTTCACTAATGGCATGACACCTTTGTTGATGAGCATGATACTGCATCCCAAAGGTAATGTAAGGCCATATCCAACTATTTCAGCTACTCTCAGCTCTATGGAAAGTTTCCAAATTGCAGTGTCGTAAAAGAAGAATAGAGTTAAAGTCTTATGAAGTTACAGACTAATGAACAGTAGCAGCAGGTTCATCCACAATCCAATTACTTGGAAAGTAAATGTACCATATCTAGTTAGTGATATTGTTTAATATTTAATCTTGTGAAACCAAAGCACAGACATTAAAGTTCTATAGCAAACCCTAGAAGCATGAAAATAAAGTATAAAGGTAGCAGATCTTAATATTGCTACAAAAAAGAAAAACCCTATAAAATTGTCTTTATATAGATTGCACATGTGCTGTTACAACAGGATAAATGAAAACTGATTCAGTTCTCATTTTTCTCCTTTTGTCAAAAATAATTAAAACTAGATTAAGTCCGTTGCAGTCCCTAGAACTACCTTCTCAGATTCTGTAATGCTTGGCGCCCTATTTTAGAATGAGCATTATTTAAGGTCACACAGTTTTGAACCTGAACTTAATAAAAATAAATTTCTAGAAAAAACATAGTAGAAAGATGACTCTTTAGACTATTACAGGTATTATTGCCTCCTACTTCTCCTGACCCCACATGGCTAGAGAAACTGAGGCCTCCAAATTATGAGCTCAGTCTCACCAAGGACTTAAACCAATTAATCTGAACCTTGGAAATAGAACACAGTAAGCCCTCTTACTACCAGTGGTAGGATTTGGAACTATCAATTTTACTCTTATTCCATTATGTGGTATGTGTATGGTGAGTCTACTAAGGACTAGCATGTGCACTCAATTGCAATTTAAGCTTACAGGAATGCCACCTTCGCTTCTTCACTACAACTAGATCCCTGAAATTCTGATTGTACTGCAGTTTCTCTGGAACTCAATTATCTTTTCTAGAATGGCTCACACCATACCTAGTTTTCTTCCTCTTCCCTATAGAATCTCCAGCCCATTTTATATGTATTCAGATGCTGCCTGTATGCACAGATATACCACACTGAATCATGAGTCACCCATAGAGACTAATACACCTGAATTTTGTGTCCCATTCACTATAATGACCTCCTTTTTTATTGTCTATAAACAAAATAGACAAGAGCAAATCAGTTATCTTCTGGGAATATTTGTCTTTAGTTGCAAACTGCTTTCCCCAAGTTCACACCATGTAGCCTGACTTAAAGTTGTCTTCTTTTCTCAAGAACCCATCTCCCTAGTCAGAGGGTTTTATTCCAGAAATAACAAATGTCAGCACTAACAGACTTCTCCTTAGGATTTTTCAAATTTGAATTGGAAAAAGAGCCACTTTCCCTTATATGGTAAAAAATAAGATCATGTGACACCCACAGCTGGCCATGGCTGTAGGATGTAGTATTGTAGATGACATTGATGGCCCACTCATATCCTCTTAGTCATTACTATTTCTATACACACTGGCCCAAACTCCATCTGATAACACCTGCATCTCTTTGTGGACTTCTGTGGCCTCTAGAGCCCTTTCTGCACAGGTATGGCAGGTCAAAAGTCATGAGGAATTAACACTCCATGAGAGAAGCCCTCATCAATGACTGAGAGGAGTTGGTAGGTTAAATACTCTAATTCTCTCACTTTTTGGGTGGAATAACATGGAGTTGCAGGAAAAAGACCATCTCTGATACCTCCAGTTGAATGAACTCCAGTGGAACTTTATAACATACCATTTTTTATCTTCCTTCCCTGTTTTGTTTTATTTTATTTTATTTTATTTTCTCTCAGTCTTCTACAAGAGCCTCCAGGAAACATCTCCCAAAAAACTACATGCACTCCAAATATACTACTGTGCTGGAGGGTCTCCTTTTGGGGGAACTCAAACAGGACATCCAGGAGTATAGAGTAAGACAGTTTTAGGGAATAAAACCATCCATCAAAAGGAAGAGGAGGTCAGAAGCAGAGACTCCTGGTGGTATTTGACTTACCCAATAATCCTAATGGATTTCCAAAACTTGGTCAGTTTTTCTTTTTTTTCTATTTTGTGATCTAGTAGTACCTGCTCTTGCCTTCTAATTGAGAAATTAGTGTTTGAATCCAACAACAGATACAAGAACCATCCTAAACTGTGTCCCTGTGGTAGACTAATAATGACTGCTCCAAAATGTCCAGGTTCTAATCTCTGGAACATGTTATTTTATATGGAGGGAAAATCAGTTTTGGCAATATGATTAAGTTAAGGCTCTTGAGATAGGGAGGTTGTCCTCCATTCTCCAGGTGGGTCCTAAATGAAATCAAACATAGTCATTTAAGAGGGAGGCATAGGTGATTGGACTACACAGAAGAGGAGAAGCAACAGAGGCAGATATTATAGTGATTTGGCCAAAATCCAAGGAATTTTGGTAGCCACCAGAAACCAGAGGAATCAAGGACAGATTCCCCCACCTAGAGTCTCTGGAAGGAGTGAAGTTCTGCCAACACCTTAAATTGGACCCAGTGATACTGGTTTCAAACTTCGGACCTACAGAATTGTGAAAGAACAAATTTCTTTTGTTTAAACCACCAAGTTTGTGGTGATTTGTTACAGTAGCCAAAGGAAACTAACACAGTCCCCCCAGCACTCGTGTACAAACCACATATTTTAGAGACCCCCCCAGGTATCTACTCCTGCTGGTCCTCTAAGCCATTTTTCTTCCTTTCAACAACCTCTTTTCCTTTTCTGCTGCTCATCCACTAAAATCCTAGCCTGAGCCCTGGCTGGATCTCAGGCTAGTCAGACTCAATTGAATTTATGTCAAACCGAATGATTTTATGAACAATTTGCATAATGACTAGTTTACCTAAAATATGACCACACCCCACACTTTTTAGTTTCCTTTTGTTTACCTCTATGTGTCTTGTTTTCTGCTAAATTCTTTATTATTTTAAATGCACTCTAAAATGTCCATGGGCACACTGAATTTTATATATATGTACATAAATACAAGTTATCCCATCTACTACATGTGAGATTATTCTAATCTAATGATACAGTGCTTTTAGGTCCTTTAACTTCACATATTAATATAAATACATTGTATTTTACTTTGTCACTTATTTACATGTTTTCATTATAAAGACTCAAATTATATTGATTTTAGGCAAACTGAATATAAGGAATATTGGATTTAAGGCCAGTGGCTTTAGGATAGTGATCTATTGTATTTTTTGACTCATATTTTTACCCTGGAATATCTATATTAAGATGATAATAATGGATAGCAAAAAGGTAAGAGTTTGAATGTAGTTTATTTTGTAGCTATAAAAGGGTAGAGAATTTGCTAAATCTTTCTGAGTCTGTTTCCTCATTGATAAAGTTAATATAATTTTCCCTGTAACACAGAGTTTCAACAAGGATTAAATTAATGTATAATGTACTAGTCGAGTATCACATATAACACTAGTACCCCCAAATATTATGATACACTAAATTTGAGGAAGGTGTTAAATCAGTGTCATAAATCAGGGTCCAGCTACTTGACCTCCTCCCTCAGTTTAGTTTTAATAGGGAGATTTGATATCAGAAAATTTACATTACATCTCAAATTAGTACTTAATAAAAATTCCTCATGAAGTTGGTATCAGTAATAAAGTACACCTTTAAATAATAAGGTAAATTATAAATATCAATAGTAAAGAAAAATTGATGAGGCCACATTTTGCAGCTTGCACCGATCTCAGGACAAAATTATTTGACTCTTCAGTGGAAGTAGAGTTGAAATCTGTAATATACATATATAGAAATGGCCTTGACCATGGAGTCAATGATTTGCTAGAACTTTCTCCATTCCTATAAAAAGCAGAAGTTCCATTCCACATCCTATCCATTTTGGCACCAGAATCTCAGCCTACCTTTGTGCCACCAAGTAACAACCCCCCTCATTACTGTCTCCATATACTTACAGGCCCTAAAATACCTTTTCCTCACTATCCTTCCATATTCATGCTCTCAGGGACTTAGAGATTTGATAGACTCTTGCCCATTCTGCTCCCTTTGCCTTTCCCAATTTCCCACTTTTTATTTCACTCAGCTAACATACTCATTGATTCAGAGAATTTTGGCAGCATTTCATCTAGTAAACTGTCCCTGATACCCCCATGTAAATTAAAGTCTTCTTTCTGCTTTCTGTTTCGTCATTTGAAAATTCCTATTATTGAATTTGGCATGCTATTAAGCGAAAATAGATTAAGACATAGTGCCTAACCAAGATTAGGGGTTCAATAAGTGTTCATTGAATGAATACATGAGCAAGAGTCAAAACTAATATAAGAGCTGAGTGTACTGCATTTTCTCATAGCAGAAATATTTTGAATAACACTTTGCCTTTTCAGGGAATGTCCCCTAAAATTTAGTTACTACAAAATGTCACTGAACTATAGTTTTGCTAGACGGGTAGTGAAGTAGAATGGGCACACCCTCATTTTAATATTTAGGTGTTATGCTTTTCGCATTTCTTAGCTGGTTGGCTTTAGAAGAGCTCGGTAAAAGTGTTAGAATGGCAGAAAATCCCCAAATCAAAGAGTTTGGGGAAAATACACTTGTCATAAAATTCATTTTATAAAATACAGTGACAAAATTGTTTTTGTAAAAGAAAGGCAAAACAAACTTCTATTCTTAGCTCAAAGAACATTCTTACACCTGTATGAAACATACAAATATTCTGGAGCTAAAAATAAAGATATACATAGGTGTGTGTGTGTGTATATATATGTATATATATAACTTGCACTGTAAGTTATTCACAGAGTCACTGAAGATATTCAGCTAATGAATGAGTTAGCAAGATGAGTTCCAGTTTCTATTAGTTAAACATGGAATGGTCGAAAGAACAAAAATTTTTAACATTCCATTAATTCATATAATGTGGTATGTATTAAAACCATTATTTGTGTAGCAGTACAAAGCCATGCATTCATTACCTGTACGAAGGTCATGGGACCCAAACACAGATTCAACCTGAGGACTTTTCTCCTATAATACTACAGTAAATAGCTTGTATTGACAGTGTAGATCTGACATTTTCTATCCCACTATATGAGTTTTTTTATTTCACTGACCCTCAATTTATCCATTAATAAGTATGATAAAAATATATATGTCAACATTGGTATGGAGATTAAAAATGAGATAAAACCTCTGACATGTGATAGAGAGTAAATATTCTTCTTTTATGTAACACAGTAAATATGTTGGCATTAGTGTGGGGAAGGAAGAAAACCTTCAGCAAATTTGGCTGATTCATCAACCTTGATTTCTGTCAAATTCAGGAGAATTGTGAATGACATTCATGTTCATATAAAACTGTGTAAGTCTTCATTCTGCTCCTTAATGTTCATAACCTCCCACCAGCTGTTTAGGCATCTGCACTGTTCAGAACTAAATTTAAGCAAATGTCAGAGTGGACAATTGAATCAAGCCTCCAGATTGAGTCAACAATCTGTAGCCTGCAGGCCAAGTCCAGCTTGCTGCCCATTTTGTAAATAAAGTTTTATTGGAACACAGCATGTTCATTATTCACATATTTCCTATGGCTGCTTTTGCACTACAATAGCAGAGTTGACTACTTGCAACAGAGACCATACGGCTGACAAATATTTTCTATTTAGCTCTTTACAGAAAACATTTGCTGAGGCCTGCTCTACACAATTCAGGGAAACAAAGCCATACTACAGTGGAGAATGGCTTTATGTGATTGAAGGACATAATTTTGAAATGGGGGTATGATTTGGAATATACATGCAGGAAGTTCAAGAATAATTCAGTTTCTTGAAACGAAACTCTAGAGACTGGCTACATTTCAGTAGTAGTAAAAAGTGACAGTTTCCGTGTAGAACACTCAGTAAATTTGATTGATTCAATTTAAAGGATTTCATCAGTCAGGCAGCTAAAATCAGAGTGGTAATCTAATGATTTCATCATGATCAAATTGGGTTGACTATCCATATTTTCTCCACAAGTTACTATAAGAAAATCAATTAACTGGACAATCACAGTAACTTGGTAAGGGTTCTAACTATGGTGTTTATGGTCAAACTGTAGACATTCTTTTTAAGGGTATGTTATTAAGTTCCCTATTTGCAGTATCAATAGAGAGATAAATAGGTAGATAAAAGTAATACATCGCTACTTTTTGTGCCCTGATTCCTCTTTCATTAGCTATTCAAGATTGAAATGCAAGAACTGAGCAAAGATTACTGTCTAGAATCTTTCATATTCAAAGCAATCAACAAATGTTTTGATGATGGCAATACATCAAATTTATTGTATTTGGTCTATGTGGCTAATTCAGGGTAGATTCCCTAACCTTTTCTATTGGGGGATTTTAAAATATATACATGCCTACATGCATAATCCACCATACCGAGGGGTGACTACTGTTAATATTTTTCTCTGAACAAGTTTAATTGTCTCTGTGATTGTTTCTGTGAATATCTGCATGTTTGCATATGTTTTCAGTTATACTGTATTGTTTATCAATACACTTCTATACCATTATTTTTAGTATTCTAATATGGAAGTATGTTATAATTGCTTTTCAAATTCCCCATTATTATTTAAATAAATTATTATTTCAATTATTTGAAAGTGTAAATAAAGCTGGGATATCTGCCAAAGGCTTCCTTGTCCACATCTCTAGCTTCTTTACAAGATAAATTCCTAAAGTGGAAATACTGAGTCAAAATATATTTACTTAATCATTTGCTTACTTATGTGTGGTTTTTGTGACAACCACCACTCTACTTTTTGTATTTGAATATAACCTTTGCATATTACAAACATATCAAAAAAGTGTGCAGACTTATTATTCTCATTTATAATTCAGAAATCTAGAGACAGCATTCACATAAAAATATGCTAGAAAATGTTTGCTTTGTACTGGTCCTAAAAAGTATTTGCCCCAAAACACAGAACTTGTTTAGTGGCATAAAAGTGGGAAGTTTATACTATTATTCCACATTTATATCTTTGTGTATATGAGAGGAATAATAGCAATATGCAAATACTTACATTATGTCTAATATAATGGGAGCTGATCTACTATAGGAATTAAAATCAGCAGAGAAATGGATTATCATGACTTCCTAAAGGTTATTATATGGAAGAAAGAATGAAATAAATCATAAATATTACTTCACAAAGAATGAATATTTTTAGCCTGATTTAACTGTAATGGTCTTGTGTTTCCTTTAAGGTATTTTTTCCTAAGATTTATGGCATTTATTCTAAAATATTTTCAGTACATCTTTAAAGCAAAAATTGTGCTGTTTTTGCACAGGAAGCAAATGAAATGTCTTAATTTTATTTTTAAAATAAGCTATTGTATCACCTATTTAGTAATGTAGCCAAGATCCTGATTGCTTTATGTAGGGAATAGAGGGACTATTGTGCATTCTATAAATCACATAATGAAATTGCCTTTTGTCTAAAACAAGCTATTTTTTCCTTAATCACTCTGCCTATCTTTATGTGTTTATAGGTATTGTACACAAGTCTAGATTGATATTCTTTCAAAAATTACCATAAGCACAGGGAAAAACTTTTTATAATATCTAATTGCTAAAAATATACATTTGGGTATTGATCTAATTATTTTCAATTTAGAAAAATATGACCTGAAAATTTACAAATAAGCATTTGTCCACATAAAAATCATGACCTGTAGTAAGAACTGTAGTGAATTGGTCATCTAAATAATGTTGATGTGGTTCTTTCTGGTCCCGTTCCCATGTTTCTTCTCTCTCCCATATCCCACTTGTTGCCATATTCTACCTTTGAGGCACATTGCTATGGTGGAAAAATTGTGCCCAGGCTATAGAATATATCTGGTGGAACCTGGAAGACTTTATAGAGAATATAAAGAAAGGCTAAGATGATCAAGGAGTTGCTTTGGGGCCAAAAGACTCAGAGTAGCCAATAGACCTGGGTGGTTTCTCTGAAAGACAGTTGAGTACAGTGTGGGAAATGAAGTAATATGAGTGTTTATTTCCCCAACAATCTTTTTTTTTTTTTTTTTGCTATTGTTGTTTCCTTCACACTTAGCTCTACAACCCAGAAGACAATTTCTATGTTCCATAATTGAATGTATTAGTTTTGGTTCTTATTTGTTCCAGGGGTTTAAGCAATGGAGAATGTACCAATTTTTGGAGAGCTTTGTGTTCTGAACCTGCTTAGAGACCAAAGATGGAATGGGTAGTAAATTATATAGTCTCAATAGTCACAATAATTTCCGTTCAGGTAGAAAAATAGTTTGTCTGTTAAGAAGTCTCAACGACGAAGATCTTCACTTATTTACATGCATCAACTCATTTAAATCCATAACAACCTATGAAATAAGTTGGAACTACTTTTATCTACATTTTTGTAATGAGACAACAAAGTCACAGACGATAAAGTACCAGAATGTAACTTTATGCTGTGTCACTCCTAAATACTGGATATACACCTAAAATAACAATAGTTACAATAGCAGCTAACATTTATTTAGTTCTCACTGAGCCTAAGAGACTTTTAAATAGATTATATGAATTGACTCAATCCTTACAAGTCTTTTGATGTAGGTACTAATACTACCTACATTTAAAAAAAAAGAGAGAGAGAGAGGCAAACCAAGAAACAGATTCAACTCTAGAGAACAAACAGCTGGTTGCCAGAGCGGGAGGGGGGTAGAGATGGGTGAAATAGGGGTTGGAGATTAAGGAGTGCACTTGTTGGAGTACCTGGGTGGCTCAGTTAAGTGTCCCACTCTTGGTTTTGTCTCAGGTCATGATCTCAGGGTCATGAAATTGATCCCCGTGTTGGGCTCCATGTTTAGTGGGGAGCCTGTTTAAGACTTTCTCTCCCTCTCCCTCGGCCTCTCCCTCTCCCACACTCTCTTTCTCTCTCTTTCAAATAAATAATCTTTAAAAAAAAAGGAGTGCATTTGTTGTGATGAGATGTTACGTGAAAGAAGGATTATATTCAGTGTACTTTCTTTTTTTTTTCTTTTTCAAGTTTTTATTTAAATTCCAGTTAGTTAACATATACCATAATATTAGTTTCAGGAGTAGAATTTAGTATTTCATCAATTTTATCACCCCATGCTCTTCTCAACAAATGCCCTCCTTAATCCCCATCACCCATTTAACCCATCCCCCGCCCACCTCCCCTCCAGTAAGCATCAATTTGTTCTCTATAATTAATTGGAATTTAAATAAAAATTAAAGAAAAAAAAACCTGAATCACAGAAATGTCCACTATCAAGCCTAGTGTCACATATCCATGAATAACAAAGCTAGAAGACACAGGCTTTCCTTTTTCACTCTGCTACCTGGAAGCAGTTTATTTATTATATCTTGAACTAGGGCAAGCCCCTTCCCTCAATTTGTTCTCAAATAATTCTTATTTCTATGGATAAATTTTAAAATCACTTGAGCTATATATTTTACACCATAAATTTAGTGGAGATTCACCACAATTTAGGGACTATAAATTCACTTTTTTATTCAGTTCACATTAAGATTTTATAATCAAAATATTACAGAAATTAAATATTACTGGGGTATTCACTGTGCACTTTTATATTAAAAGCAGTACAGTGAAAAGATGCCTATGTTCCTATTTTGGAAATCATTAATGGAAGTATCATCTCAGTGTTGTTGAATGGTGGTAATAGGGTTGCCTTATGTCAGTTTGAATTGTATGAAGTTGCTAAATTTGACCAAAACTTTCCTATGCTTTAGCCTGATACTGTGAACGGGGATTATGCAAGCTATGGTAGAAAAATCCATAGATGTAGATGCAGGACTTGAAACACTACCCAAAATTAAGATTCATTATGCACTATTGTAATCTCACCAAATCTCTCTGCCGGTTGATTAAACTTCAGTGTGTAGCTACAATGCCAATGAGTGTTCAGAAATTTACTGAATGTTTATTACTGGGAATACAAAATATAAAGCCATCTGCATTTTACAATATATAAAAAGAGCACAAACATGACTAACCATGAAGAGTCAGGTTTGATAAAGGTGTTCAGGGGTAAGATTTATGTTAAGAATTTGCACAAAGCCCAACGATGGATGGATCCCACAGACCTCTTAAAGGTATATTGTATAACTTAGTGAATGTTTCTTTTTGAACACAATGAAGGTATTGAACTAAAAAAAACAGTGGCTATTAAGAAGAGTAACAGACAGTGGTAGTTATATTTCACATAGCTTCCATAACCATCCAACACATGACATATATTTCTTTTAATTAAAACATGGTAGAATGCAGGAATTTGGTAATCTGTCTCATAATGCTCATAAGCTTAGTAGCAATAAACTTTGCTAAATACAAAGTTTGAGAAAATGCGGTGCAGGCAGATGGTGACTATGTGCCTCAAGTCTGTCCCAGAGCTGCAAACAGCACCATCTGTTGCCCTGCATATTTCTTTTTTGTTCATTGGTATCAAATTTAAGGGAGGATCACAGTTTACATTCTAATTTCACACTCTGGCCACAATGGTGGGAGTTCTTATCTCCCTCAATGTAAACTTGTTCAAGTTAATAAGGAATTTTGTTCTTCCTTAAGAAGAAAAAAAAAATTAAAAAAAAATAGCAGACTTCCACTCTTCCATTCATGATGGGATAACAGGAACCAGATTTACCCTTCTGTTTGAAACAAACTAACACACCACATCAAATATATGAGCAACACTTTTCCAGACACTGGATGTCGGGCAATAAAGGGCAGATCCCTAAGAGATGGAAAATAAATGAGATCTAAAATTACCTCAGCTTACTGCTTTGACAAAGTTTTCAGGCCAGTGCACATGAGGGGAAAGCCTAGATGAAGTTCTGCAGACTTCCCAAGCTAAGGGCAGAGACCTGGGAGTGTGGGAAAACAAGGAGGGTAGACATCACAGGGAAGAGTACTAGAGAGGAGAAAATGGTAATTAGCAATAACTCAGTATCTGCAAAGGGATCACCTCAAGTATTCAGCGGAGTACTGAGCAGCATAGCTGTGTGAGGAAACACCAGTAACCTGGGGTAGGAAAAAATCAGAAAAGACTTTAAGTAACAGTGTCTGACACTCACATTGGACTAGAAATAATGCCTATCTATTGTCTAGGTCAAGCTGGTAAACGACATGACTCAGATGACTTTGGGTAGATTATATAGAAATACATTAAAAGTAAGACCAAAAGGATCAAATTGTTCCCAAATAGCTACTTTCCAGATCAAAACTCAAAAATATTCATGGAAATAAATATCTAGAACTCAAATAGGTAAGGCTTAGAATGTCTCCTACATAAACAAAAATTAGCAGGAAGGCAAAGAAGCAGGAAAATAAGGAGAAAATCAAATCAATTAAAACTGGCACAGATATTAAAATTTGCAGAAGAGAACACAGAAACAGTTACTAAACTGATTTCCCTCTGTTCCAAAAATGAATCAGAGGCTGGACTTAGAGTAAATTTTCCTCAGTAGCAACTTTAAAACTCAACAAAATTGACAAAACTAATAACTTGACACTAAAAATCGAACAAGATATGCAACACTATGAGAATTATTTGTTTGTAACCTGCTGAATTTAAAGTGAGAATTTGTGGTATTCTTATCTGAAGCTGCACCCAAAATTTTCCCATGTGATAGGCAAGGAGGTTTACCGTGATAGGACAGGCCATGAAGACCAGCATCCTCCTGCAAAGATTGAAGGAGATTTACTGAATTTAGAGCAGTAGGTGATACTTATGCTCAGTGGCATTGTCAATGGATTCATAGAATTTATTTAATATGATAACACATATTGAAGTGGGAAAAAAATTAAATGATCAGAGACTCATAAATCAGTGCAATGCCATCCAATTATACCAATATATATGTAATTGGAGCCAAAAAGAGAGGAGCAAGAAAAAAGGTCAGAAAAAATATTGGAAGAAAAATGTCCAATTTGATGAAAAATATTCATCTATACATCCAAAAACCTCAAAAAAAAAAAAAAAAAAAAGATTGCAGGCACCTGGGTGGCTCAGTTGGTTGAGCGACTGCCTTTGGCTCAGGTCATGATCCTGGAGTCCCTGGATCAAGTCCCGCATCGGGCTCCCTGCTCGGCAGGGAGCCTGCTTCTCCCTCTGACCCTCTCCCCTCTCATGTGCTTTCTCTCTCTCATTCTCTCTCTCTCAAATAAATAAATAAAATCTTTTAAAAAAAAAAAAGATTGCATACAAAGTGATCCTCTCATAGATATATCATAAGCAAAGAATTGAAAGAAAATTTCAAAGAAAAAAATTTGAAATCTTCAAGGGGAAAAAAAAAAAGACTAATTGTTCTCAAAGAACCCATAATTAGATTAACATCTGATTTCTCATCAGAAACAAGGAGGCCAGAAATGAGTGCATTGCCTTATTGAAAGTAGTGTAAGGGGAACAAAAAAAACAGCCAAAGCTTCTATATCTAGCCAAACTATACTTCAGAAGTGAAGATGAAATAAAAATATTCCCAAAACAACAAAGCATGAGAAATTCATTGCTGCTTGACAAGAGCAGAAAGAAAATCCAGACCTGCTTTACAAGAATTAATAAAGGAAATCCTTCAAACAGAAAGAAATAACAGGAAATGATTACTTGAATCTGCAGGAAAAAAGGATCTCTGGAAATATTATATATGTGGCATATTATAAAAGATCAGTAGATACACGTTTTTTTCTCAGGCTCTTTAATACAAGATTTCACAAAGCTATATTATAACAGTGTGTTGTTTGAATTCTAATGTATATAAATTTCATATATATAATGGTGAAGGCATAAAGAATGTGGGAGGGAATTTAGTCATACTTGAGCGAATTTTCTAAATTTTACCAGAAATAATTATTAATCTGCAGTAGTGTGTGATAAGATGTACCTTCTAATGTCATATCTAAAAAATAAATTTAAAATGTAGCAAAAATAAAATCAACAGGATAATTAAGTCGAAAAGCCAAAAACTTACTTTAAGAATTTTATTAGAGACAAAAAGGAACATTTTATAATGATAATCAGTACCACAGAATAGTAAATGCATATTCACTTGAAATGAGAGCCCCAAAATACAAAAAAAAACAAACAAACAAACAAACAAAAAACCCAAAAAGGTAGAAAGGAAATTGTGCATACCTCGTAAGGGAGCCTAGGAAAACCTGGCATGACACTTAGAGGTGAAAGACTGAATTCCTTCTTCCTAATATCAAGAACAAGGCAAGGTTGTCTGCTTTAATACTTGGGGTCAACATTGTACTGAAAATGCAGCTATCTCAATAAAGAAAAAAAATTAAAAGACACCCATGTTGGAAAGGGAGAAAAAGTTGTCTTTATTTGCAGATGACATGATGTCCTAGGTGGAAATCATGAGTGATACACATAGAACAAAACTGCTAGAACTAATGTACAACTTTAGCAAATTCACAGGATACAAGATCAATATACAAAGGTCAGTCAAATTTCTGTATGCTAAAGAAAAGAAAACTAAAAATAGATTAAGAGAATAATTTCATTTATAATAGCATAAAAAATAAGGTAGTTAAAGACAAACTTAACAAGAAAAAGATATACTGAGAAATTAAAGAAGATCTAAATTAACAGAGAGACCTTTCATGTTCAACAATTGGAAGAAACAGTATTGTCAGGAAGGAAATTCATTCTTATTGATTAATAAATTCAGTGTATCCCTATCAAAATCCTGAGAATTTTTGTGGAATTTGACAAGCTGATTCTAAAATGTATATGGAAGTGCCACAGACCAAGACTAACCAAAATTATTTTGAAAAAGAATAATGTTTGAATATTTGTACTACCTGATTCAAAACTCATTATAAAGCTATAAGAATAAATATAGTGTGGCACTGGTGCAAATATGGGCATATAGTTCAATGAAACAAAATTGAGAGTACAGAATAAAACTTTCCATTGTAATTAATTTATAATCAATTAATTAGAAAGTGCTAAGATAATTAAATAGAGAAAATTATCATCGTTTCACCATCTCCTTCTGGGGCAACTGCATATCCACATGCATAAATAAATACACATTTTTGTACTTCAAGGAACCATGAAGAAAATTAGAGAAACCATAGTCTGATAGAAAATAATTGCAAACTGTATTTTTCATAAAGGACTTATAATTGGAACATATAAAAAAAAGTCTTACAAGGTTATAATAAGGCAAAAATCCAATTTAAAAATGGGGAAAAGATTTGAACAGATACTTCACTAAAGAAGATAAATAGGAAGCACATCAAATGGTAGTCAGTATTAATTGTCAAAAGGGAAACACAAATTAAAACCCTAATGAAATCACTACATAGTCACCAGAATGGTTACAATCAAAAGACACATATTAAGAGTTGAAGAGGATGTAGAGAAAGTGGAACTCTGATATATTGCTGGTGGGAATGTAAAGGGGTACAACTATTGTAGAAAATAGTTTGGCACTTTCTTATAAATGTAAATATATACATACCGTATAATGTAGCTGATCCACTGCTATATATTTACAGAGAAAAGTAAGCATATGTTCATACAAAAACGTGTATAGCTTTTTACCTATAAATATGTATACTATGTAATCTTGTATGTAGAAGCCTTATTCTTCATATCCAAGAAGTACAGACAACCCAAGTTTCTAGAAATAGTTGAATGTATAAATAAATCATAGTATATCCAGGATGCCTGGGTGGCTCAGTCAGTTAAGCATCTGATGCTTGATTTCAGCTCAGGTCATGATCTCAGGGTCATGAGATGGAGCTCCCCCACTCACACCCCCATACCCTCCCCACCCCCATCTGTGCTGGTCAGAGAGCCTGCTTAAGATTCTTTCCCTTCCTGAGGTGCCTGGGTGGCTCAGTCATTAAGCATCTGCCTTTGGCTCAGGTCATGATCCCAGGGTCCTGGGATCGAGCCCCACATCAGGCTCCCTGCTCCATGGGAAGCCTGCTTCTCCCTCTCCCACTCCCCCTGCTTGTGTTCCCTCTCTCGCTATCTCCCTCCCTGTCAAATAAATAAATAAAATCTTAAAAAAAAAAAGATCCTCTCCCTTCCTTTCTCTCTGCCCTTCCCCTCTCCCTCTGTCCCCATGCTCATGAACACCACACACTCTCTCTCTTAAAAAAAAATATGGTATATCCATACAATGGAATACTACTCACTAATAAAAGTAAATGAATTATTGATACACATAATAACATGGATATATTTAGAAATAATTATGATTGAAAAAAGCCAGTCAACAGAGTACATACTGTATGACTCCATTTGTCATAAAAGTCTAGAAAATGCAAGCCAATCTATAAGGACAGAAAACATATCAGTGGTTGCTTGAGGACCAGAGGGAAGTGTGGGGGTTGGGACAGGCAGGAGGGATTACAATGGCCACAAGGAAAATTTTGGGATTGATGAACATGTTCATTATATTGATTAATGGTTTCATAGAAATATACATATTTTATAAGTATATACATACATAGATATATACACATGCTAAAATTTATCAGTTACTACATTTCAAATATGTACAGTTTATCCTATGTCAGTAAAGCTGTTAAGGGGCGCCTGGGTGGCTCAGTCAGTTGAGCGTCTGCCTTCAGCCCAGGTCATGATCCCAGGTCCTGGGATGGAGCCCCACATACAGCTCCTTGCTCAGCAGAGAGTCTGCTTCTCCCTCTCCCTCTGCCCCTCCCCCGTTCATTCGTATGCTCTCTCTCTCAAATAAATAAGTAATCTTTAAAAAAATAAATCTGTTAAAATACTGAGTCCAGCTATAGTTGCATACTGTACACTGAAGGACATCAAAAAGATGAGATATGTGGCTTTTATTCATAATTTACTTTCAGTAGCTGCACATGCATTCTTAAGGGATTTCCTTCACTTGGGCAGAGACATGTTAATCAAGGATCAATCTTCTCAGATAAAATTAAGAAATGTCTTATTTCAAAGCCTAGTCCAACCTTGATAGGAAATGTAAAATTTTTCACAGCAGTGACTGGAAGGGTGATAAAAAGGACAAACTGTCTTAACTTTCTTGCCAATATTTTACATATTTATTGGCAAAATCAAAGGAAGAGCTGACCTTCAATGTGTAGTTTGAGGGATAAGACAATCTGGGGCTATGTTTATTGGAATTAAGAAATTTTAAGGAGACCATCCTCACATAGTATTAAATTGATATGAAATGACAAAAAGATAAAATGTGTTGTGTAGAACATTGTCCTAAGTAATTAGAAGCCTGTGGTCTCCTTGGAGCTCCGCTGATAATTATCTTTCTTTGAGCAAAACCACTTAACTTCTTTGATTTTTTTTCTCATACATAAAATGAGAAATTTTATCAGATAATGGCTAGAAATATTGTCTGTCTATAAAGTACTGTGCTTCTAGAAGGTATGTCAGATATGAAGGTTGCATTTCTATCCCATTTGTTAATTAACTTTTTTTTAGATGAGCAAGGTTTTCTTTTTCTATTTTTATTAAATTATTTTTCACAGTTTGTTTAAGCAAGCATTTCATATTTTAGACCTATTTTTTGGATGAATGAAGAACCAGGGTGTAAAATAATTGTCAACAAACTATTTTTTTAAAAAACAAAGATCATTTCTGACTATGATAGCCTAGAACTTAACATGTTGATTGTCAAGGAAAAAAAAGACACAATGTCACCACCTGGACAAAATCACCTTGATTTTAAAATGGATAAAATGACTCTCAAAATGAATAGTTTTACTATTTTAATTATATTTAATATTAAATTATGTAGACTCTAGTAATCTGATTTTGGTTATAAATACTTTCATGAATATTTTTAAGGAAAAGTTTTAATGGAATTTACATTTTTAATTTTTTTTACTTAAATTCAATTTAGTTAACATACAGTGTATTATTAGTTTTAGAGGTAGAATTTAGTGATTCATCAGTTGCATATAACACCCAGTGCTCATTACATCACGTGCCTTCCTTAATGCCCATCACCCAGTCCCCCTTCAGCAACCCTCAGTTTGTTTCCTATAGTTAAGAGTCTCTCATGATTTGCGTCCCTCTCTGTTTTTATCTTATTTTTCCTTTCCTTCCCCATGTTCATCTGTTTTGTTTCTTAAATTCCACGAATGAATGAAATCATATGGTATTTGTCTTTCTCTGACTGATTTCGCTTAGCATAATACATTCTAGCTCCATCCATATCATTGCAAATGGCGAGATTCCATTCTTTTTGATGCCTGAGTAATATTCCTGTGTGTGTGTGTGTGTGTGTACCAAATCACCTTTATCCATTCATTGGTCGATGGACATCTGGGCTCTTTCCACAGTTTGGCTATTGTGGACATTGCTGCTATAAACATCGGGGTGCACGTAGCCCTTCGGATCCCTACTTTTGTATCTTTGGGGTAAATACCCAGTAGTGCAATAGCTGGATCATATGGTAGCTCTATTTTCAACTTTTTGAGGAACCTCCATACTGATTTTCAGAGTGGCTGCACAAGCTTGCATTCCAACCAACAGTGTAGGAGGGTTCCCCTTTCTCCACATCCTTGCTAACATCTGTTGTTTCCTGAGTTGTTAATTTTCACACCTGTCAAAATGGAATTTACATTTCTTATATTTGTTGTGATCCAGTTTGTCTAAGGATACCTATAATATATTGAATAGGTATTTTTGTGTTGACGACTGACTTGCCTTGTTTTCCAATACTACGGTGAAACAATTTTAAGCAGAAGTTCTTTCTCTGGAATTCTTCCTTCAATACAATCCCAACTGGAAGTGAATGAACTTCTGGTGTCCAGGGAGATGAGATCTTCTCTATGTCTCTCAATTGAAGTATTGTGATGTGAAACTAGACCGGTATGACAATGGGGTGGTTCAGGCCCATACTATTTTCCCATGCACTTCATACAATGCAACCTGATTCCAATAGGGTTTGAGCATCTAGAATGTCACAGAAGAGCAATACAGTTTTGACTTTGTTAAGATGTTAAATTCACTTTCTGTATCATGATGCTTGATGTCCAAATACCTGAATAAGAGAAACAATGTTAGATATTTTATATTCAAGCTCTTTCATTTCTTGGGACTGTCTTTAAACACTATCAGACAATGTGTTTCTGAGAAATTACCATTTTGAACTTCCACGGTGTGTTGTTATTTTAACACAGTGTAAATTTTTCTTTAGCACCACAAGACTAACGTGTTAAGTGATGCAAAATATCAAGTAGCATGTAGTTACATTTTTCCTAAAATTATTACCACAGTAGATATATAGGATGTTTAAAGATAAAGATGATAAAGATACACATAACAGTTCACTCCTTGCCAGCAACTAAAATAAAATAAGACCATGATATTTAAAGACAGCTATGACATTTTGGGGGCCTGTTTTATTTTGTATTTAATTGAGCATGGAGAAAGTTTTTTAATGTGTTTTTAAAAAACACATTACTGCACTCTTGATATTTTTATTCAGCTGCCTTTTATAAAAGAGAGATTATTCTTTTATGATATCTGGGCTGTTGTGTAGCCAAACTATCAGTCTTGACCAGTGTAATATACTGTCCTGGTAACTATTCCAACTTCTTAGGCTAGTATATTTCAATTTGGTTTGTCATTATTAATTTCTCTACATTTGGGAATATTAATTCAAGAAAAAAAATTGACGTCTCATAAATGATGATTTGTTGGGTGGTTCCTCTTACCCAGTTGTGGTAGACAACTTTTGCATATTAGTCCGCTCTAAAATACCCTCTGTATTTCATAATTGTCACTTACTCTCAAAATCTGGGTTTCTCTATTTAGTTTGATATGCCTGTCCCAACTCCCCAGACCACAGAAGTTTGGATAAGGAAAGAAGAGCTTAGCCAATCAGATACTCCCTGAAAGAAATTTGAAATTGGATTAGAAATGCTAGATATAAGATCACGTAAATTTTAGAGTAGAAGACCAGTTGTGAAAATAGAGAAAATAAGATCTGTCTATAAAGAATGAATCAGACATGAGAGAAACCATGTGACATCTGAGAGAGAATTTGTCTTAGGCCCCAGCAATTTTTTTTTTTTTTTGGCCTCAGCCTTTGCGGGTCTTAATTCTCCTCTTTCTAGCTGGTTAAATGAACTAAACTTGTATTTTCATAAGGCATGGTATTATAAGGTCTTAAGCTAGTTTTAATTAAAAATAAAAATAAGAAAAGGATGTACTGCTTATTATTTACTAGGCACTGTCCTAAGAACTTTATACATATTAATATATTTAAGCTTTGTAACCCCCATGAGGTGGATATTGTTACTGTCCTCACTTAAGGATATAAAAAGGTTATACAGTTTACCCATTACTTAAGCCTTTTTATATAAGGCAGTTGAGCAAAAATTATCAAAATTATAATGAAGTATTTAAACACCTTAAAATATTTCTCCATGTTCAGTTAAACATAGACTTTCTGGGCTTGCAGCTAGAAACCAAAAAAAAAAAAAAAAAAAAAAAAATTGGTTTCTTGATACTAAGTAAATTAAACTAAGCAAAATAAAACAAAGTAAATAGAAACAATTTTAAGGGGCGCCTGGGTGGCTCAGTTGGTTAAGCGACTGCCTTCGGCTCAGGTCATGATCCTGGAGTCCCGGGATCGAGTCCCGCATCGGGCTCCCTGCTCAGCAGGGAGTCTGCTTCTCCCTCTGACCCTCCTCCCTCTCATGCTCTCTGTCTCTCATTCTCTCTCTCGCAAATAAATAAAATCTTAAAAAAAAAAAAAACAAACACAATTTTAAGTAAGAAACCTAGTGAAATAAGTTTTATGAAACTAATGGCATGTTTTTCTTTCCAAAGGCCAGAAAAAAACAAACAACTCCCTTTGCAAATCTATCACTTTAAACCATGAATTCTCAAAGTGAGGGGGGTGATATTGCCCCCATGGGAAGAAAACTGGTTCTTTTTATGTTTAAGTCATAAATATTTTTGTGTTTAAAATATGTTCATGTTTAAATCAGAAATATGCATATAGTACATATCATATATACACTGTATTTATGGTATCAAAATTGCATGTGAGCAGCAGTTAGAAAATAAAATGTCTAAAAAGCCTATTTAAGGGGGTGATAATGAAAATGAAAAAAAAAAAAAGATTGAGAAACACTGCTTCAGATAAACTAAGGTTTTTCCTTTGTATATTGACTGCAGCTTCAACCATGGTACAAAGTATATATTTTTTTGTCTTCCAAAAAAGTCTCTAAGAATTGATAGTTCTGGGATTTGGAACAGCTTCATATCTACTCTTCTCAAGTTCAAAAACATTATGCAAGCTGTTTTCTGAATTAAAGAGCTGCAAAAAATATTTATGTTTCCTGTCATTAAAAAGCATTTTAAAAACAGCACTTTTTTTGCACTCTCATTTGACCAAAAATAGCTTTTCTTTTAAATGATGAAACTTGTCACTGGCTCATTCTTCCATGGGAACAGCTGCTCATTGCATGTTTGAACATATTTGCTTAAGAAATACAAAATTATTAACATTCTAATCCTCTAACCTTTTAAAGAAAGCCAGCTGTGATTATTCACAGCTAGACCATAGCCTTTGGTTTCAGCTTTGTGGAAATTTCTTCCCTTGATCTCTCAGAGAATATTATCTGAACAATTTGATTTTTTTCTGAGTAAGAACTATAAACCATAAATAAAGCATGTTCAACTATTAGCCCAAGAAACTAGAGAAAATATTTTTAAAATTATTAATCTGGTGTAGCTAATAATAAGAATTTTATTGCATTTATTTTGTTAAAAAAGCTTATAGCACCTACTACGTGCTAAGTACGAGGTGCTGTTTAAAAACTTTAAAATATTAATTGCTTCAATCTTAGTGAAGTAGGTACCATCATTAGCCTTGCTCTTCTTGCAGTTGAAAAAATTGAGCCGGAATGGTTAAGCATACTGCCAAGGGCCACACATTTGGTAAGTGCCAGCGCCAACAGAAACAGAGGTTGTCTGGCTCCAAACCCTCGTCACCATTAAACTCCAATATTACAAGCGCCAAAGTAAGTATGTTACTTATACTTTCTTATTTATCCTCACAGTGACCCAAAGAACGAGCATGGTTATCATCTCCACTTTGACAGAAGGAGACCATGAAGAAGAGAGTTTGAGCACTTGGCCCAAAATGTCAGTACTAAGAGATGAGCATCCGATTTGAACCCGGATCCTTTCTGACTCCAGAGCTCCCATGTTGCACGGCCACAGTTCTTCACACCATTTGCTTCCCAACAGTTCAAGGTAATATGTACGTTCAAGGAGAATCACCACTCTGGCTTGTTTGTATCACCTTATGGTTTGTCCTAAATTAAATTGGCAGTCACTAAGGGTTTCTTTCTCACCTGTAATACCATTTTTTACCTAAGGGAATAATTGCTCTATCAAACCGGTTGAGGCTGTAGCCAAAGCATCCCTTTTATGCTCACAGGAATTGAAGATACCTAGACTATTGTCTCTTGACAGTTTTGAACTATTTCTGAAATAGCCTATAATTTTGACCTTGTAGATTCCAGTCCAAAGGATGATCACCTACGTCTAGGTTATGGGTATATTGGTGTCTAAACTTGCATGTTGAACATGTTTGGAGTCAGATATGGAGGCGGCCACCATCTGTAAATATATGTAATACCTAGTTCCCAAAAAATGATTTATCCCAATCCAAAGTGACAGCCATTCATATGCTAATAATCATAAATTATGTCATACAGTGCTTTATATTGTATTGAGTAGCTCGCCTAAAACCTTGTATCACATTCCAATTATATTGGCAAGGCAGATATTTTATTACCATCTTTTAAATGATAAAAATGATGGCCAGTTGATATCTAATAAAGTTAAGGTTGAGACTTGTTATCAATTATGTGGATTCTAATATATATCTGGTGAAAGGGCCAAGGCAAGGATGCTACTTTCCATTGAGCGGGTGGGCAAGCTACTGTTTTTCTGTTATTCATTGTGGACTCAGACAGCATCTGTATCTATATCTCCAGTGTAAAAGACATTTAAAAACTGAAAATGGATTTGGCATGTTGTTTTGTCAACAGATCAATAGGTTCCAAATACTTTATGTACTCTACCTGTATCCTATACACCCATCTCTGACCCACCCTTGGCATTACTCATTCCCAGGTTTGTGGTCACTGGAATAGCTATATGCTTCCACATATACATTTAAAGGCCTAAGGAAGTTTTAGTTTACCAAGCTTCCAGTATCACCTAACATGCACTGTCATTCATCTCACCTATGCTCGCAGTTAGAAAGATACATTGTGTTATGCAGATATCTCTCTTCACTCTCTAACCAGGGGAAATAAAAAAGACACACCAAAAGGAGTTGCCATAGAGAAATAAAACTACAAGATATTCCACAGAACCCGAGTATTTGACTTTAATGATATCAATGAATTAATTATAAAGTCTTGTCGCTAATTCCTTTCTGTTCCTTTTATCCTCATAGAATGTTAAAATGGAGTGTCTATACATTCAACACAGTAAATGCCTTCTTTCTAGAAAGTCACTGATATGTAACTGGGACCCAAGACAGGAACAAGGAGATAGCTTCTCAGTCCTGGATCCAATCTCAACTTTAAGGTAGGACAGAAAATGATTTTAACTTTATTTTGCCAACTATGATCATTTGGAACTGATTTTTGGAGTGCTCTGTTGCCACATTCTTGCTCATCAAGAAATAATAGTATTAATGAATACTAATCTCTTTCATAGTTATGTATGAGGAAAGATATAACCCTCATTCTAAAAAGTACAGGCTGTGCTTTAAGGGAATGAGTTTCAAGTAGGTCCCCTAAGAATTTCGCATGTCTCTGTTATAGCACAGTGGGCCACCTGCCTTGACTGTACATTTGAGAGGAACATCCATTTCTTCAAGCCATAATTATCTAACTTGAATGTACTTAAGGATTACCTTGGGTATTTAGAAAATGTAAATCCCTTAGCCATATCCTTAGAATTTATGACTCAGTAGCAGGGAACTACTGTGATCCAATGACAGAACATTAAGAAAAAATTTTCTAGGGAACCTAAGAATGGTAGTGAGCAATTGAATTGACTACAAAATGTGGTTCATACAAATCATACCAAATATATTTCTTCCTAAAAAGAATAATTGCCTCAGAGTAAGAAAAAAAATGGATAATCAAATTCAAATATTTGTACACATATTTAACTAAAATAATATGTTGTATTATATTTTAATCTTGTCATTTTAATTAATAATTAAAAGAAAACTGATTAACCCAGTATACAACCCAAGAAAGAGAATATAATTCATAACTTGGAACTATTCACATTCTATTTTCCTGTGTTATCTGTAAATTTTCACTCCAGAGGGAGCAAGTATATTTTGTGTTTCTACTTCCTTTTCTTCTGTTCTTGCTTTTGCTTTAGTTTTAGGACTTATATACATAAGTATAAACAATATATTGTAGATTTTTTCCTGTTTGAGAGCTTTATAAAAATGGTACTGAATTATATACAGTTGTCTACTTCCATTTTCCCTCAGTATTATGTTTCAAAGGTTTATTTGTCTCTTTGCACGTAGGCAGTGGTCCATTTTGACACATGATGATTTCTTTAACCATTCTCTTGTAGATGATATTAGGGTGTTTTCTAGTTTTGCTTTGTTTTTATTTTGCAGTGCTGCTATAAATATTGTTAGATTCATCTTTTTTGTATGCATATAGAATTGCTGGGTCAATGGATATGTGAATATTTATATTATAGGGTAATACTAACTTTTTTCCAAAGAAATTGTCCTATTCACCTCCATCAATAAATTATCATTGATGTTCATTCTTTCATTATTAGTATTCTTAGATTTCCGAATTATGGCCAATCTAGTAAGTATAAAAATATATTTATTTCATGTGCATTTTTGAAAAATAGTTTTATTAGGTACAGGGTCTAAGTTGACATTTACTTTTCATAAGAACATGGTAATATTTTTTTTTTCTTCTGGTATCATTTGTTGATGCTAAAAAGATGCTATCTTTCTCATTGCTACTTTATAAATGATTTGGATTTTCTCTGCGTTGATTTTTAAGGGTCTTTTACTTTGTGTTTTGAAAGCTTCAGTATAATGAATTTGGGTCTATTTTCTACTTGTTTTACTTAGAATACAGATTTATAAATTGTTTATTAGTATTACTATTTTTGTCAGTACTGGAAAATTTGTAACAGTTTTCCTTCAATTCATTTTTTTAAAAATTCTTTCCCTCTACAACACCAACTAAATGTATATTGTACATTTTCATTCTGTCCTTTATATCCTTTTTTTTTTTTTTCCTAATTTCCATCTTCTTCTCTGGGAGATGATTAAATATGGGTAATTTCTTCAGATATATCTTCCAACTTTCTAATTATTTCTTCAGTTGTTTATTATCTCAAGATTAATACACTCATTTTTTAAGGACTTTATTTTACATCTAGAAAATCTGTATAAATGTTAGTTAGTAGTTTGTTTTCAAATCTTTCTATTCAGATTTCATGCCCTTTTGTTGCAATATCTCTAACTGCATCTTTTTTTTCTCTATTTCTTACGGAGTTGTTTGTATTATATATTTGATTATCCCAGTATCCCTCAAGGTCGAAGTTAGTTATTTGCTTTCATGCTGCCTTTCATACAGGGTTCTTATCTACTGGTGTGTTTGTTACCCTTGGTTGTGAACTGATTGCTTGACCCTAATCCCTATGAATATGGTGAGATTAAATTAAGGAAGCTTTATTCCAGAGGATTTGATTTTACTTCTACCAATATTCAGTGGTCATTACTGAACCAAAAGCACTTCTGGCCCCTTTAAAATTCATGGATAAGTGTTGGGTCTACAGTCAGACTTTCTACTTTTCAGCTGATCCATGACTCAGTATCCTAATGCACTTCTGCTGTTAGCATTTTCCTCTAAGGAAAACCTAACCTTTTTGGCAACCAATTCTGTGCCAACAGAAACTTTTTTGGAAGGCAGAGGGGAAGGAGATTGTCTTTGGAGACCTTTCCTTCCACTTGAGACAGCAGTGCCTCACTCTGCATTTTCCATCCACGGTACATTCTGTAGGGTTGTTCAAAGAAAGCCTATTTAACCATAAGGCTGGAAGAGAAGTTTAAAATAATGCCATTGCCAATATCAAAAAATATTACAAATATCATGGGACGCCTGGGTGGCTCAGTTGGTTAAGTGACTGCCTTCTGCTCAGGTCATGATCCTGGAGTCCTGGGATCGAGTCCCGCATTGGGCTCCCTGCTCAGCAGGGAGTCTGCTTCTCCCTCTGACCTTCCCCTCTCTCATGTGTGTGCTCTCTCTCACTCATTCTCTCTTTCTCAAATAAATAAAATCTTAAAAAAAAAAACAAAAACAAATATCAGTGTTGTACAATTTATAATTATGGTACAGAATTTGAATCATTAACCTTTTTACAGAAAGATAAAAGTTTTTCTGCATTAGATTTGTAGTTTGTAGAAATTGACATTTATATTGCTATGTATAGAAAAAAAAAACAATTACCTAATTCTTCCCCCTTTTCCATCCTACTGGATGTTTGTAGAGGGAATTCATTAAAAGAATATAAATATTTGAGAATGAAGGTGAATAGACAATGGTGGATCAACAGGATGGCACGAAGGCTGAGAAAAAAACTGTGCAAATAAAACCTTGGTTGAATTTGCATGACAATTTCTTCTTGGTGACATACACACACACTGTAAATTCAATATTTAAGGGAAACAATAAAATCACCAATCAATTATACTAGATTTGATAAGAATCCCAAATGGCATGCTGAAGTGTGAGAGGTTAAAACTGACTAAGTGGATGAGCTAATAGCCATTTTTTTCATCTTTATATATTTACTTTCAGTAGTTCTTAAATTTTCCTCCTAATTTTGTTTTCCAACTAAGGGGTTGAAAAAAGTTAACTGTCAGTGTTCCCTCAGGGAAGCAGAACCATTTTGAGTTATGAGATAAAAGGTTTATTATAGGAATCGAGCTTTACACAAACGTACAAACAAAACTAAGGAGGTAAAACTCTACAGTGGGAGGAGGAAGACCAAAGGAGCCATCAACCAATGAATGTGAGAGGCTGAGTGTATGTGTGTGTGTGTGTATGTGTATGTGTATCTGTCTCACACAGAGAGTGACTTCACAAAATGTCCTGAGCCTGGGTGTAATAAGATCATGAATTATTTATTATCATGAGATCAATAAGATCATGAATTATTTAATATCAATATTAATTTTTCCTATTCACCAGACAATATTTGTCATGTAGCAAATAGCACAAGAACTTTCTTGATAGTTTTTTAACATTATTACAATGTTAATAATGTTAACATTATTAACATCTTCAGAGAAGATATGTAATATGTTCCATTAAATGTAAACATTTTAAAAACTTGATGGGTTTCAATTTAATGTTCTATCAAAATGCACCAAGGAATTTCCCAGATGAAATAGGGAGAGTAAACATATACTCAGTCTTATTTCTCTGAGCTTTGTTTTCCTCATTCCAATATGAGAACTTATTTAACTTGTGTTATCTCTGCCCCTTGGAAATATGTGCAGATTTTGTGGCAATATAATCTGATGATATTTAAAACATATTGTAATAGGGGCACCTGGGTGGCTCAGTCAGTTGAGTGTCCAACTCTTGGTTTAGGCTCACGTCAAGATCTCAGTGTCATAAGATGGAGCCCCAAGTCAGGTTCCACACTCACTGGGGAGTCCGCTTGAGATTCCCTCTCCTTCTACCCCTCCCCTTTTCAAGTATTCTTTCTCTCTCTCTCTCTCTCTCAAATAAATAAATCTTTTAAAAAAGCATATTGTAATAAATAGTAAGCAAATTAAGGTAGGTAAAGAAATTTGTATTTAAAGTAAGATAAGTAAGCTATTTAAATAAGTAAAGATCTGTTCTACATTTTTGACATACTCAAAATATAATATTTGGAGGAATTTTAAATAATAATAAATCAATAAACATGCAATTCTCCTCACGTTATTTCCTCAATACATGTTTTAATAGCTATGTGTCTCCTTTGCAATAACACACACTCTAGCATGAGATTCATATGTTTTGTAATCTGGCTAAGCTATATTTTTGGGCTTATCCTCACACCTTCTCAGAGGCACACTATCTCCAGTATCTTAAAATATTTGTGGTTCTCTAAATGACTCATACTTTTCCCCATCTGCCAGGCTTACTATCACTCATGCTTTCATAGCCAATGCTTACATGTTCTGAGAATTCTGTGAGTGGCAAGATCAAGTGGTTTAAACCAAGGAAGTTGGTGTCTTCTTGAGGCAAGACTTGCACCCTTATCTGTGACCAGTGGATTTTGTATCCTCTCTCTTGTTCCTTTTCTTTACTTATAAAGTAAGAATACCAGCAGTGACTGTATTATGAAACAATGATACAGGTTAATCGATAACCGTGTAATATGCCAAGCACCATGTAGCATATGGTAAACAGTGAATTTTATCTACCACTTATTTTTATCATTCTATCATCATTTTATTATTAGTCTCCTCTGATAGAGAATTAACCATTCCTTACCATGATGTCATAGCCTTTTTTTAAAAAATCTATTCATTCACATTTTTAAATTCAACCATTTATTGAGGGTCTTTTATGTGTCAGATGCCATTTGATACACAGGAAATTCAGCAATGAGATAAAATGGAAACAATTCTGTTTTTGTGAAACTTATATTCTAGCAATGGATATATCCAACAAATAACAAATTAATACACATTTTCATTGTTTTTTTACATGTCTTGAAGTTATTTTTTAACATTAATATCATTGGCAAATATGGGGTTCTTACAAGGTAGGAGATATTTTATTCCTCTTTTTCCTCAGCGCTTTTCATAATACCTGGCCCATAGTAAGCATTCAGTAAATAGCTGTTGCATAAACATTGGTGAATGAATAATACCTAGAGAATTATAGAAGTTTCCCTAATTTTTTGACATATAATTCCTGATATCCCCAAGTGTATTATTAAGTAATCTCTCAACAGTATACAAGGCATATTTATTTTGTAATAAGTTTGCCTATCCAGGATGATGGAAGGTTTACAAATGCTATACACTTCAGTGTAAATTATCAAACAAAAATATCAATAATATTAAAATGGATATTTCCAAATCTGCACATCTACATATATTTCTATGCATGTGTGTGGGAACCCATAACTATAGAAAAATATAAGTCTCCATGAAATAAAAATAAGTATTTCTGGGACGCCTGGGTGGCTCAGTCGGTTAAGCGTCTGCCTTCAGCTCAGGTCATGATCCCAGGGTCCTGGAATCGAGTCCCGCATCGGGCTCTCTGCTCCGCGGGGAGCCTGCTTCTCCCTCTCCCTCTGCCTCTGTCTCTCTCTCTGTCTCTCATGAATAAATAAATAAAATCTTTAAAAAAAAAATAAGTATTTCTGACAGAGTTTATGCAGGTAGGAAAAGCTAAGGGTTGAAATACATGGAGATAAATTAGTACATGATGGCCATCACTTCTTATAAGTATTATCTTTTATCCTATGCAAGTTTGATTTTCCCCTGACTTTATGGTTTTAAAAATAGTTCATCATCTAGGGGTGCCTGGGTGGCTCAGTCAGTTAAGCATCTGCCTCCAGCTCAGGTCATGATCCTGGAGTCCCCAGATTGAGCCCTACATCAGGCTCCATGCTTAATGGGGAGTCTGCTTCTCCCTCTCCCTCTGCTCATGCTCTCTCTCTCTCACTCACTCACTCATAAATAAATAAATAAATAAATAAATAAATAAATAAATAAATAAATAAATAAAATAAAATAAAATAAAATATTAAAGAAAATGGTTCATCATCTGATGCTCTAATCCTTACTTTGTTAGAGGGGATCACAAAATAAATGTACTTATATTAAAGCATTTTGTGACTATCATCCTATGCCAGAAAAGAAGACAACAGGGTTAGTAAAGGTTCTTTTGTAAGCAAGTGATTGTTCTAATGACGTGATGACACCACCATGAATTTCTAAACATTTACAAATTGTTTTTGGCAGGATGAGCTTCTGCTTATTTACCTCTCTTGTCAAGGCTCAATTTATATTTTATATCAGTGGTGTTTTTCTTTTCTATTTATTTTAAGCAGATCTATAGAAATCATTTCCTCACCACTTGTAATGGGAGTGTGAATCTTGGTAAACTGGTATTTGATGAATGACTTTAGCTTATCGGGAAGCCTTGGTTATGCTGGATATCCTTCTCTCCATGTCTGGGTCTCACCAGGATGACCTGTCTACATATATAGATTCCCTTACCTTCTGGCTCCTCATTTAGTTCAGCAAGTGGGGAACGCAGATAGTGTTCTAATAAGAGAGAAGAGTGAAGCTTTGAGATTAATTTTTCTCCTGGCCAAGGCTGGTTTCCAGGGTATGAGACTTGTGTGTTTGCCCAGGGCTTCATACTCAGAAGGGCTCCATGCTTGGTTTAATGCCCTGCAGTCAATGTCTTCAAATCCTAATAGTAATTTTTAACAATGGGTCCCTCATTTTCACTCCTTGTTGTGCCCTGTAAATTACATGTCTTGCTCCTGGTTCCTTCCGTGCAGGATTGCCTTAGGCTGACTGGGTCCTTTGCCAGAAGACTGCTCCTTTCTGGTTGCTTTCTCTACCTAGACTTCTCTGTCTGTAGTTTGTAGAATGATTCCTGTTCTTTTCTTTCTGGCTAAAGATGGTAGCAGGTTTCCATTGTTATCAGTTCTTGGGGACTAGACCATAACTAGTGCTTTTGTACTTTTTCCTACTCACATCTTTGAAAATTTTGCTGAACTGCTTCTGTTAAATGTTAACATACTTTAATTTATTCTAATTTGAGCACAGAGTCTCTTTATAGCTAGGACCCTAAATGCCAGTAATGGTAAGAACAGCTTTGCTCTGGTGTATATAGTGAAATATAACTCTGCAAAAGACAAATAAGAGTGGAAGAGTAAGATAGTCAACCAAAATTTTCCTTAGAAATTCTGTAGTGTGTACATTAAGGTAGAAATCTTTCCAAGGGTTGACATTGCCAATGATTTGAATATAGAGAGAGCTCTGAACAAGGCATAAAGTTTTCCTTTATTCTTAAATGCTGAATAGATAAATGAATATTCTTCTTCCAATAAAGAATATCATTCATAGCAGAGACATTGCATCAAGGAGTAACATCCATCTTTTGTGCACTCAAACCACTGGGCTAATGTTGTGTGATAAAACCATAGGAAATTGGACATACCTAAAAATCACCAAAGTCAAAAGAAGAAGCCCTACAAAATAGAAAAAAAAGAAAATGTATGGAGCTTCAATGTAGTTTGAAAGAACATAAAATGATAGACTTCCTAATGCTTCTACTACTCTGAAGAGTAACTTAGATTTGTGAGTATTGTATGCATAAAGCTAACAATGACAAAGTTACAGGCCTAGGGATAGATAGTTGTAGGGTGATAAATTTCAATTCTTGTGAGAATACATCTCAAAAAAGAATAGTTTGTTAAGCATGTGAAGGGAGCATTATTGTGGCAACACATCATGTTTGTATTAACTTACAAAAATTCTAATATGTGAGCTTTACCAAATACTGTGTAAAATACCAAATACTGTGACAAAAATACTGTGTAAAATTATATATTTTACATTAAATACTCTTTAATACATATTTTTAAATATATTGAGAGTCTGTGTGCCAAGTGTTGTTCTGAATGTTTTATACCCGCTTACTCATTTATCTGTATAATAAGCTTAAGAGATAATTATTATTTTATCCCTATTTTACATATGAAAAATTGAGGAATAAAATGTTTAGCTACTTTCTCAAGGTCAAACAGCATGCTTTAAATGCTTAAAAATGTTAGAAGATTGTCTATAGAAAACTAAGTGTACATATTTTCAAGGGTAATTTTTATTCTAGGCTTTTTTTTCCCACTCTTTGCTTAGAATATGACCCCAAATAAGATACAACTATATTTTTTCAATCCAAAAATACATGCCAATTGGTAAGTCATTGGCTTTATCATCAAAAAAGTTACAGTCTTTGCTTCTTGTCTTAGAAATAATTTCAACATGAAATATCTTTAACAGAAAGTAGCAGAGCCTAGGACTCAGTTTTGAGGAAATGCCTAAAGCTAATGTGGAAGTAAAACATAAAAGATCAAAGCAACACAGATGGTGTTAAAATATGAGAATGAACAGTCAGAGAGGAAGGAGTAAGATCCAGAAGTTAACCTGTCAGGTGTTAAACTCATATATGTCATATTCTGTGGTCAGGTTGAGAAAGACAATCTAGAGAACATGGGCCATTCCCCAAAACAGGTCTACAAAATGTTAACACTGAGTAATGATGTCACACAAAATCTTTCATGCTGCATGGGAAGATAACGTGTGGAAAAATGTATGCTGCTTGAGAAGACAAATTATATGTATATATATATATAGGCTCTGAGTCCCTAAGTTAAAAAAGATAACAGCAAGAAAATATGACTCTATAATGGATCAAATTAAGATGATTCTAAGTGTTACCAATGGAATTCACTTATGTCACTCTTAGCCATGAAGAATAATTTTTCCTCTTCAGCCACTGGCTACTCCTTCTGAGCCTACTGAAACTTCATTTCCCTTTCACTACATATGAAAATTCTTCTTTGGGCATGATTAATAATGTTTTTATTGGAAGAACTAGAAGTTTTTCTAAGTCCTCACATTATTCAACCTGATAAACCAATGATACAATCTTCCAATTAACTACTTCTTAGATTTTAGGGCAATTTTTGACTCCTTTTCCTATCTTTCAGTGATTTCCGTTTTTTCTTTTCCTCCAACTGCTCCAGTATGAATTCCACTCAAAACACTGTCATTATTCATTCATTTACTTATTAATTAATTCATTCATTCATTCATTCTAACTACATATCTCTGTTAACTGGATGGGAGTATAAAGGTTTGGACATTATTTCAAACAATAACTTTGGGTGGAGAAAGGACACTGTATTTTTAAGCAAATGTAAGTAGTTCTATCTCCAATTTTGTTTCACTGAAGAGTAGAATAAAGCTTACAGGAAATAAGAGTTGTGAATCTGTGTGACATCAACCACTAACCCCCGCCCCCCCAAAAAAGGCATATCTACCAAGCCCAAGCACAAACTGCTTCTAGAGATTTGATAGCTCAATGGGGCATCTCGTCACTAACAGGCAACAAAATGGCTTGTATCATAATAGTGAAAGTTGTATAGTGTTTGAGATATTATATTACCTTAGAGACTGAACTGTAATTATTGCTGCTGTTTTAATGGTGTTTTGAATATAAACCACATATCCAAAGAAGTAACAAACCTCTGGACTAAAGTATATCCAATTGTGACTGGAAATGACTGGACTTTATTCCTCAATATTGGACTACAGGAAAGATCTAAAGAGTCTTTCTGGCTGTACTAAGGTGTTTGGAGTCCACCTTGTCAGTATGGAGTAGGCACCAGCAATTTTTAATTGAAGGAGAGAACTGGGGGTTCCTCGATGCCTCAGTTGGTTAAGCGACCAACTCTTGGTTTTGGCTCAGGTTATGATCTCATTGTAGGATCAAGCCCCACGCTGGGCTCCATGCTCAGTATGGAATCTGCTTGTCCCTCTCCCTCTGCTCCTCCCCCTGCTTGTGCGCACTCTCTCTCTCTCTCAAATAAATAAATAAATAAAATCTTTGGGGGAAAAAGGGGAGAACTGGATCAATATATATTGTGGGAAAAATAATTCTAATACATATATGAAGAATAAAAAACTAATTCTGGAGAGTTGGAATCTCAGATCTGTGACAGTTTCCATGCCAAATAATGATAAAACAGGGTCCAAACTTTTCACCTAACTTGAGAAATAAGTAAGTAAGCAAATAAATGAATGCACAAATACAAGTACTAGCTGGTGTGAACATACTGTATTAGAAAGACAAATCTACTTCAATTTTTATTCTTTACTTGGAGAAATGTATATTATGCAGTATTTGAAATTTCTCCTTTTCATTCACAATATAACATTATAATCTCCCCCACTCTGCCCATATATAAATAAATATAAATATATTTATAAAATATAAACGTTTGATATATTTATATTTTAATATTTATATAGTATATTTTATATATTTATATATAATATGTATTTATACATATAAATTATATATAATTCAAAGGGTAGCCTGGAAAATGTTTCCAATGAGTGTTATCAGGAATAGGATTTCCAATCAATGAAGTTCTTCACATCCTAGTTTGTTTTCAATTTTTACCTGAACATGCAATTTTTACTTCATTTTGGAAGTACTGTTCCTCAGTGCATGTGTCTCATAGTGGCAGTTTTTCCCTTCAAGTAGTTCAACTTCAATCTTGATGTTATTTCACTGAAAAAGTACCTCAGAAACTGTTTTGTTCCATTGCTTCCTGGTGGATAGTCACCATCCTTTCTTTCTATGTCCAGTGAATGGACTCTTATCATAATTGTCATAGGATGGTTAACCCAATATTAACTAGAAAAGAGTAGAGCAATTCTCTAGTTGCTAAGTTGAGATAGTTTTGGAAAGTACATTTTATATAGTCTCTATAAATTTCAAAACATAGCAATGTGTTTTTATTTTTTTGTTGATATAATCATTTACATTGCTATGATTTCCTAACTTTCACCACACTTCCACGAGGTACTTACTTTTGTATAAAAATAACAAGAAACAGAGATATTCACCCTCCATAAATAATGTATAGTTATATGCAGGTTATGTCTAGGTCCTGTAGGCATTTTTATGTTTATGATGTGTTGTGAAAAAAACGCGAAAGTACAGTAGTACAATGCAATACCCTTTATTTGAAAGAATTAAATATATAAAATTTGGCAATAGAGAAAAGCATCTTTGCGTGGAAAAAATATTAGCCAAAAAAGCTTAATTTATTGAGGCAAGCATTGGTTTTCTCTATTGGTATTACCATGATTCAGATAGTCTGGAGACTTTGTTCATAATACCAGTGATTATATGTGGTTTGTTTTTCTTAAAAGTTACCAGTATAAAACATAATAACAAGGAATGAGAAGACTCTAAAGGACTTTTTTGTTATGTACCTTTTTTAGAGTTGATATTTATTTGTGTTTCAGCAGAGAACACAAGAGTATTATAAGAAATAAATTATGTTTTCTTCCCAGGAGCAATTCCTTGAATTAATAATTTCATCTTTTTGAAATAGCATATTAGACCTATAATAGAGAGCATCACCTTTCTTTTTCAAAGTGTGATCAACTTTGAGTACCTAATATATGCAAAGTAGAAAGAAGAAAACAAGAAATCTATTTGCAAGGAAGGACAATCTTTCTGGGTAGCAGTGGGGACAGCTAAATTCTCCTCAGCTGTGTTCTCCTTTAAAGAACTTTATTGAAATAAATAATTTCCCAACAAGCAAATAATTTTGCTTTGTTTTTGAAAGATATTTTTTCTCAAGCATACAATTCTAAATTGATGGCTTTTTCCCCCCTAGGGCTTTGATGATGTTTCTGGTCTGCCTTCTAGTTTTTATTGTGGTTTTTATTTTTTTAAAGATTTTATTTATTTATTTGAGAGAGCACGTGAGAGTGAGTAGAGCACAAGCCGGGGGGAGCAGCAGAGATAGAAGAAGAAGCAGGGTCCCCACTGAGAAGGGAGCCCATGAGATTTGGGGCTCAATGGATGCAGGGCTTCATGCATGCGGGAATCTGTCAGTGCAGAGCTACATCCCAGGACCCTGAGAACATGACCTGAGTTGAGGGCAGATTCTTAACTGACTGAATCACCCAGGCAGCCCTGGCTTTTGTTGTTTCAAACAAGAAGTCACCTATCATGTCTGTCTCTGTTCTTCCATGTAAAATGTTTCTTTCACTCTGTATTCCTTTAAGATTTATCTCTGCTTTTAAGCAATTTAATTGTGGCAGTCCTTGTTATAATTTTTATCGTGTTTATTCTACTTGGGGTTGGTTGAGCTTCAATCTATAAATCTATCATTTTCAAGAAATTTGGAAAATTTTAGTTACTCTTTCTGCAATGTTTTTGTTTTGGGTTGGATTTTTGGGTTTGGGGTATGTTTATTTGTTTGTTTGTTTGTTTCTGTCCTTCTCTGGAAACCACAATTTTAAGTATATTAGGGACCTTCAAGATAGAGTTCCCAATGCTCTGATAATTTTTTTTCAGTTTTTTTCTTCTCTCTGTCATTTTAGATTGTATTTATTGCTGTGTCCTCAATTTCACTAATATATCTGCAGTATTTCTTCTGCCATTTATCATACCCACTTAATTTTTTATCTCTGACATTATAATCTTCATCACTAGAATTTCCATTAATTCTTCTTAATATGTCATGTTTCTCCTTAATAGACTCATGCTTTTCTCTAATTTAACAAAATATAGAATACATGTATTACAAGTATTTTAATATCCTTATCTACTAATTTTATCATCTGTGTCAGTTCTCCATTGGTTTTGCTTGATTGATTTCTTTTATCAATTGTATTTTTCTGCTTCTCTGCATTCCTGGTATTCTTCAGTTGGATGCTAGACATTGTAAATCTCCTTTTTGGTCTCTGAATAGAGTATCTTGTTATTACTATAAATGTTATTGAGCTTTGCCCTGTGGCACATTTAAATTAATTGTAAACACCTTTTTTTTTATTTTTTAAAGCCTCGTTTTAAATTATTGTTAGGTGGTGCCAGACCAACCTCTAGCCAAAGGCTACGCTGGCCCCACAATGAGGCAGTATACTTCCAAATACTCTTCCCAATCGCCCCTGTATTCTGAGGTTTCTTTTACTCCAGTAGTCGGAAAAGTGAACCATGCCCAGCCCTGTGTGAGCCGCATATTGTTTGCTTTGCTCCATTTCTGTCATTCCTTTTTTAACTTCAAATAGTTTTCTCACATACATGCACTTACCTGTATTTAGCTGATAGCTTGAGAGGAATGCTCTGAAGATTTCTGGGGCTGTCACTCTAAGCTGCATGCTCTTCTTCAGTATGCTGCCCTGTGAATTCTAGCCAGTCTGGTCTTTCAAATCATCAGCTCTGTCTTCTTAACATAGGAAACCCAGGAAGCTCTGGGCTATCTCTCATTTCACTGTTACCTGGAAACCCTGCATGGACTACAAGCTGAGGCAAATGTCAGGATCATGAGGTTGTCCCCCCTGTCTCAGAGGTTGCTGCCCTGGACTGCTTGATACTCAGTGTATGAGCAACCATTGTTTCACATATTTTCTGGTTTTTATTTATTTAAGATAGTAACGTAAACCTGGTCTCTTTTATCCCAACTTGTTTAAATGTGGAAGCCCGTATTCTTTTGTTGTTTTTATTTTTTAATATGAGAAATTAGCCTATTGTGTCAAGATAGGAAAATTTTGAAATCTCTTTATTGTATCAGCTAATATTTACTGAACTTACATATAATACCTAATCTATGTCAGGAAGTTCTTAGAATAGGTCTTGTGTATATAAGCTATCAGGAGGTCTAAGTAAGATTGAATTCAAGAGGTAGGCCTTAAATAATTTAAAAGGTTTTGAACCATTTGTTTTAGAACATTTGCTTAAGTATTTTTTTCTGTTATCCTCTCTTGAGTGAAAGTGAATTCACATCTGTTTAAGGAAAAAAGTTACAATTCTCTGATTTCCCATATCCAAACAGGTTTTCAATTCTAAAACTCTGCTCTCCTGATTATAAATGCAATGGGATTAAGATGATTCCAAAATATTACAAAGCAAAATTGCAACTGAGAATCCAAATTAACTGTGTGATTGTCAGAACAAAAATAAAGCCATTTTTAAAGGGACAAGGATTATGCAGAGATATATATTATGATATAAATAATATGCAAAATATAATAATATATTGTTGATGATATGGGGGGAAAGTCAAGGAGAAACCATATCTAAATACTATTATAATTCCTGGATGGGAGGATTTGAGGAAAATTTTATGTTTTGTTTTGTTTTATGCCAGGGCTAAATTTTGAACACTGATTTTTTTTTGTTGTTGTTATAAAATGTGTTACTTTAAAGCAATACATAGAGAGGCATATGGACTGGATTTTTACTGAGACCATGTGTTCATTGGGATTTGTGTGGGGGAAAATGAAGTTACTAAACCTACTATATGTATATTTCACTCAAACCCACTTTTGAAAACCCAGACCATTGGTCATGTAATAGTTCAAGGGGCATCAGAAGCAGTTTCAAGTCAAGGACTGCTGATTTTGAAATGTAAAGAGGAATAAAAAGAAGAGAATCAAAGGTATCTAGTTAGCCAGAACAACAGATGGTTATAAGGAAATAGACACAAAGGATTTGCTTCCTCATCAGATTTCCACCCAAGATTTTAGAACAAGATAACTGGGTTATATTCCAAGATTCATGCTAAAAATAGGGCCTCCATGAGAATTTCTATTGCTGGTTTATTACTAGAGAAACTAGTTTTGGCAGCACTAGGGAAAGAAGGGACTCCGTGTTTCCTCAGGGCCTGTACAACAGGATTGTTTTTCTCCATAGTCTGTTGAGCAGCCAACATGACTCCAATGAATTCTGGACTTAGTCTGTGGAAAAAATGCCAAGTATGTTAACTAAGCTTCACATTGGGAGCATCTAAGATCGAGTGATCATAACATCATTAGATTTAAAATGCTCGTGAGGCTAACTTTTAAAGGAAGCAACAAAAAGATTATCAGACTTTTAATAAAAATGCCAACTGTGAGAGAGGACAAAGTGATTTAAAGAATGCTTATCAGAAGCTTGCTTTATGCAGGGTCCATCATAAGAGAAAACAAAATAGGAAAAACTTATCAAGCAACTAACAGTAAAAGAAGAAAATATGAGTTAATGTATTTTATTAGAGTCTCTCTGTATTTAAAAAAAAAAAAAGTCCAATGAGGCTTTAGGGGCCAAATTAAAAACTAAGGAGAGTTGTTGAAATCTTCAGAGAATAACAGGGAATTCAGGTAAACAGCTGTCTTATTGAAGTTGAAAAGATTAGCTAATATCCACCAGTTAAGAACTTAAAAGTGTGGCTTAAATTCTCCCTCTATTACTTCTTTTCTGATTGAGTTTTAAGGAGCTCTGTTTTTGTGGATAAAGTCTGATCAGGGTCAGCCCAGGTGGTAGCCCACATGCTGTAACTTAAAAATGATTGGATTAACCTCATTTCCTACAACACCAACAAAGGCAAATCCCATCAGACTAAGTTGTAATCCTCCTTTTAAAAATGCTAACATAACTTGGAGAGTTAACTTCTTAATTCCACCTCTGTTCATTCGTAATTAAGATGAATAGATTTATATTTAGTTTTTCCTTGCTGCTAAAGGAAATCAGCTCTCTAAAGGTAAAGCAAGAAGTGTTTTGATGAAGCTGAGGTATAAACCAGTCAATTATTTTTCAGTATACAAAAATGACCAGAGAGAATAAGTCTTTGCAGGAGAGAAAGGGTGGAGGCTATCCGCAAAACAAAAACCAAACAAAAACCAAAAATTAAAGAACAAAAACATTCAACCTAAGGATGTTAGGTTCCTGAGTGATTGAAGGAAGGTCTATGATGTGAAGGTTGTGGTCCAAGAGGGGTTGGTTGGAAGAACAGAGTATAGAAGAGAACATAGGAAAAACAATTCTTATTTACCTCACTGTCTACTAGTGAAGTCAATTGCTGTTTGTTGCAAAAGAAATGTAGAGGCAGTATGGAGATTTAGAGCTTTGCTCTTCAAAACATCTGAGAACTAGCAGCATAGACATCACTTGCAAGCTTGATAGAAATAGAAAATTCTATGCCATATTCTAGACCTACCAAATCATAAAATCAGTAAGATCACTTAGTGATTTGTGGGCATATTAACATTAGAGGAGTGCTGATTTTAAGCATAGACTTTGCTGTCAAAAAAAACCTGGGTTTCAATTCGTGTTCTGCCATTTAAATATTGTATGACAAGGTACATAAACTCTCTGATAATTAGTTTCTGCATGAAAAATGGAGATAATACTAGTACCTAACTCACGAGTTTGTTTGTTTAGATGAAATATCACATGAAAATCACTTACCATGGTGCCTATAACATCAAACAAACTCAGTACAAGTTGAAAAGCATTACGACTGACTTGGATTAACAAAGTTAGAAAACATGTAAGAGATAAAATTAACTCTTTCCATTTCTTTGTTCCATTTACTGATCCTATATCTGGTGTTGATGTGAGTTTTTGAAGTGAACCCTTCAATGGTAACTAATTCATGCTGTGTTCAGGCTATGGCTATAAAGCAAAAGTCATTTATTTAAAACAAAGTCATATTTGGCCATTTTATCATCCAAGTCAGGTCAGCTGCACAAGATAACCAAATAATTGAGGAGATAATGATCATTAAAATAAGTGAAACAGTAACAATAAAGAGAGTAGCAATAAAACTGCCTAAATGGAAAAAAAAAAAGTCCATTTTTTAAAATATATATTAAATTTTTGAAAAGCATATTTTTCAGTAATTGTTAGGTAATAGAATATTGTGTTTGTATTTTTTTGTTGTTCATTTCAAGCCAAACTGGAAACAATGAACACTTAACAAGTACTTATTTAGTTATAAGTGTTACAATATTACAAATGTTACACATGTTAGAGTGCTTAACCTGGGATTTGAAAAGTTAAGGTAGAAAATAATAACTTGGTTATGGGAGATCCTTTCTAGAAGCAAAAAATTGGCTGTTGATTTTCCACATTTCTGACTTGCCAGTAATATTTTATCTCCACCTACTTCATTCTTTGCATTTGCAAAATTGGTAGCATAATTTTGGTACTTCCTTTGAAAGTATCAAGGAAAACTGTTTCATTAGTCCATAGCTTTAAGATTATTCTAATTATGTAGGTCCCAGACAAGGTTGCAATTGCTACTGAATCTTGGCCAGTCCTTGCTAGCTATGGAAAGATTTAGGGGGTAACATATATCTGCATTTATATATTTGGGTCCAAAGAACAAACTTCGTCAAAGAAAAAAATCCCCTTGGGGTGCCTGGGTGGCTCAGTCAATTAAGCATCTGCCTTCAGCTCAGGTCATGATCCCAGGCTCCTGGGATCAAGCCCCGCATCAGGCTCCCTTCTCAGCAGAGAGTCTGCTTCTCCCTCTCCATCTGCCTCTCTCCCAGCTCATGCTCCCTCTCGCTCTCTCTCTCTCTCAAATAAATAATTTTTTTTTAAAAAAAGAAAATAATCCCCTTTAACTGAATTTAAAGCTTGGGGAGAGTTACAACCCAGAGAGATAAGTGTGATATTTCTCTTAAAGGAATGGAAACCACATTGGTGATCACCTTGGCAATAGATATAACAGCAAGATATTACTAAATCTCTTGGGTCTCCACTTATCTGAAAAATTAAAATTGATGATTTTACATAAGATAATTGTTATGAGTCTTAAATAAATTGAATGTAAAGTACCTGTCAAGTACTTATTAAGGTGAGAGTCCTGTAGGTGCTAGTTTCTTCCCTTCTTAGATTGCTTCATATGGACAGGCTGTGTAATATACATCGCATTTTGATCTGGAATGATTGAGTAAAATATACTTTGCAGTGCCAGTCATATGGCATACTTGCCTCTGATCCCCCTGTTTCTGCTTTAATGCATAAGTACCCATTTTATTCCATCTCATAAATGAACGTTGGTGATAGAAACCTTCTGGCACAATTTGTAAACTAAGTCAATTTACTAATTTTCTAATTTTAAACTAAATTTCGAAGGAAATCCCGTAAGTTTCTCCTATCTATGTATCATGATGAGAATCACTGATGGACTACCAACTTCTTTCTGTCTGTTCCAGCTCTGTGGAGTTTTTGGCCACCTTCAAAAATTGGATTGCTTAAGAGCAAACAGAAAATTCAGGGAGACTTATTTTGCACAAAGATGGTGAACATATGGAATAAATTGCTAACTTAGACCATTGGAGCAGATAATATAATTTAGTTTAGCAGGAGAAAATTTATTTCTAAAGGAGGGTAAAGATGGCATTAAGGAACTGGAGAGAATTGATGCCACAGTGGCTTGGAGAATGTCGGAGAAACCCGGATGAAGAAGGTTTTTTAATGCTCACATGGCCTCTCCCCCACCTCTGTGTTGATATTCTTTATGTCCTTAGGATCTTTTAATTTTGTGAAAATGAATATAACTGTGACTAGCTTAGCGGGAATTGCTGCTGTATACCATAATGCATGCTATAAACCATGCGGGGATCTTAAAGTGCATAATCGGGCTGCAGATGGCACTGTTAATTTCTATTACAGACTCTAAAACCACGAGGGAGACAGTGTGTGCCTCACTGCCTCACTGTTCTACAAGAATGATTTTTGATAGTTTCCCTTACTGCACAGCTTTTCTGCAAAGTGTTTGTCTTTTAGAAAGGCCAAAAGGAACTTACTGGCTTTTAAAAATCTGTGCAAAATTGCCAAGCTGCTCTGAGCCCTGCCCCCTGCAGTACCCAGTTTGCTAGCCTTATTTGAGAAGGTACAGGTATCCGTTCACTCAGAATGAAATGAGCCTTCTTCTGGGTTTTGGGAATTCATGAAAACACTAACTACCTGCTTCATATGAAATGTAGAGCGTAGTATGAAATTCTATGCATGAAGATTCTTCTGAGGATGGTAAAGTTAAGAAAGTAGATAAATATTAGAAATGTATATATATATTTCTATACACAAATACACACACACACAAATTTTGCTGTGTTCTGTGGCACGATTCTTTGTTCTTTAATGGAATGTTGCCTGAAATTGTGTCCAACATCTGGTTTCACCCAACGGACTCTACATTATTTAATTCTCTTTTTATTTTTGGATTTTGGAGGATTTGAAACCTCAAAAGGCCTGTCAAATTGAGGAAATCCTTCTAGTCAACTTCTCAAACAAATCTAGCAACAAGGGCTTTGGGATCAGAAGACCTGCTTTGCTTCTTAGAGTTATCAATTAGTACAGGATATATAGTCCCCCTAACCTTTCTATGTCTTTCTTCTCTTATCTAAAATATCTGAGTATAGAGTCATGGATATTAGCCAAAAGAATGAATGAAAGTGCTAACCATAATGCACACAATGACTTTGACTAAGAGTCTGCTTTTATAAGTTTCTTTCACAAGAATGTGGCCACTCACTTCCAAGCAGGTTTAGGCAACCTACAAAAGTTGGTTTGCCTAAAATCAGTTGGTGTTCTAAGATTGAATCTCCTTATATCATAAGCTCAGTAGAGCCAAATATTTTAAGTAGGGCTTCATTAACTACCAATAAAATATCAGTACTTTAATACCTCAATCTTGGTAATTTAACCTTTTATGATATGTTATTAGATGATACTAATTAGATGATACTAACATAATTAAGATTGAGTACTTTTTAAATTTTTCTGTTTTCCCATAAAATAATATTGCATAGATTTATAATATGCTTCTTTTCTCAATTTTCCATGCCTAAGTTCGAACAGTCATTATAATAAAAAGCTACTGCTCTTGCTGCTTTCTGGATAACCAGGATCATAATTACAACTTTCAATGAACAAGTCCCCTTGCTGTACAATAGCCAATGTAAACTCAATATATTTCAAACTTAATAATAACTCTCCACTGAGGACTTGGTCCACCTCCTTACTTATCTATTGGCTAATGATATTTTTTTAAAACAGATTCATCCAAACAAATTCATGAAGCTTGTATTATACATCAAACATAAACTGAATTTTAGAGACATAAAAATGAACAGGATAGAAATTGTCTCTGCCCTCAAAGACCATACGTTCTAAAAGGAAAGACAAGTATTTAAAAAAATTGCAACTCACAATAATGAAAAATTAAGCCAAAGCAAGGTATTTCTGACAGCTTTATTAAAATATAATTATACCATCAAGTTCACCTGTCTAAAGTGTGCAAGTCAATAGTGTTTAGTATTATTGACAGAATAGTGCAAACGTAACTGTAATTTTAGAACATTTGTGTCACTCCCCTTTGACCACCCCTGTTTGTCCTAGGCAACCACTAATCTTTCTGTCTCCATATATGCTCCTATTTTATAAATTTTATAGAAATTGATAATAAAATACGTGGTCTTTTGTGACTGGCTCTTATCATGTAGCGTAATGTTTTCAAGTTTCATTCATGTTGTCGCATTTATCATTACCCTCTTTTACTGTCAAATAATCTTCTCTTAAATGATATATCAAACATTTGATACAGCAATTTAGAATTTCCTGAATTAACCCAAACATTCAACAGGATATGTACTTTTGATAGTGTAGATACACTGTTTTTCTTTCAATTGTCCTGTAAAGTCCCTGCCTTAAAGTTCAAGATACTCCAATCATGTCAAGTATTTAAAAGATTAAAAATACTCATTGCTTCCTGGAGTCCGTAGTCTCTCATGGTTCATCTGGGAAACAAACTGAGGGTTTTAGAGGGGAAGTGGGGGTGAGAGAGATGGGTGAGCCCGGTGAGGGGTATTAAGGAGGGCATGTATTGCATGGAGCACTGGGTGTTATACACAAAGAGTGAATCATGGATCACTACACCAAGAACTAATGATGTACTGTATGGTGACTAACATAACATAATTAAAAAAATTATAAAAAAATATCCGTTGTTATTGGGAGTATAACTTGATACAGCTTTTTGGAAGCAATTTACAGTACAAACCACATTATTAAGTGTTTTTAATCATTTAATATACCTTAAAAATTATTTAAAATATATAAAGTCTAGAAAAATATTTCTGGGGTGTGCTATTTGATAGGTTTTAATACTGAAAGCCAACTACTAACAAAATCAGATTGCTTACAAAAGCAAAAATGTACAATCAATGAATATACTTCAGTAATGAAAATTACAGTGTAGATCTTTATTTGTTGTCATGAAAAGATTCAGGTATTATAGTATGTTAAAGATAGGTAGGTAGGTAGATAGATGATAGATGATGATAGATAGATGATAGATAGATAGATGATAGATAGATAGATAGATAGATAGATAGATAGATAGATAGATATCTTTAACTAGCTAGCTAGCTACCTAGCTATGTTCTTATGTATAAAAGGAATGTTAGTGGGTATGTGCAGGGTTGAGGTGGTTATTGGTGGAGGGGAGTAGTAAGATGGGCTCCTGTAAGCTTAACTGTTGAGAGGCATACAGGGGTGAAATGTAGGGTCTTGGGGCTATACTGGTAAAGTTCGCTTATTGTAACTTGGGCACACCCCCCCACCCCTCTCACAAACATACAAACAGATGGAAGTTTGCCAGAGAGCATAGACCTTTACTAAAGGACAGAGGAAGAGGAAAACTAAATTACTGCAGTTTGTGAACTTAGAGTTGACAAGGATGATAAAGGCTAGGAAGTAAGTGACAAGAATAATTGGGTCCTTATGCACTGTGGGCTAGTGTTGACTCAGACGCTGGGTAACAAGAATGCTTACAGACAACTAGCATGATATCACTGTGAGTCTCTGCTAATCCATTCTGCCAGAGGAGCAAAAACATAGCAGGAGCAAAAGCATAGCAACTCACCCTGTATGTATGTGGAAGCAAAGCCCTCTCAAAAGGAGGCTCAGGAAGCAAAAGAAGCATTCCTACCTCTGTTATGCAGTATGCAAGTCATATGTGAATCCCTTTAAGATTGGGAAGTTTGAGAAGCAGACCTCCCTGGTAAAAGCCCAGAGGGGATTTTCAAGCATACGTGGACCATAGCTCAAGAATGAAAATTGGTTTTGCTAGAAAAGGCAAAGATCATCTCTAATAGGAAGATAATTTGTGTTTGAGGATCACACCTACCTCAAGTTTGAGTCTGGCAGTTAGCAATTCACAAAGGAGCAAAAGGGGAGAAGCTGCAGAGGACAGTTAAGGAAATGGGCTTCCTGACAGTTGTCTGCTCTCCTGAAACAGAACTTTTCCTGGGCAAGGATGTATGGTATGTAAAACAAAGGAAGTTGAAGAGTGCCACTTATTAAGATTTTGAATGTGAAAGAGATGCTAGAGGAGTTACGTTTTAAGAAGTTACCATATATGGGGTGCTTGGCTAGCTCAATATGTAGGATATATGACTCCTCACCTCAGGATTGTAACTTTGAGCCCCAGGATGGGTATAGAGATTACTTGAAAATAAAAATATATATACATATTTTTAAAAAGAAAAGAAAAAAAAGAAGTTACTATATGTTAGGCAAAATCCCAGATTCTTTGCATGTACTTATACATGCAATCCTTACACCACGTTACAAAATAGGTATTACCATGATTTCCATTTTATCGATGATGGCTAAGTATGGTAAGGTAAGGTGACTTGTCCAAGGTCACAAAACAGAGTCAGGATCAGGATTCAAAGTGCAGTTCTTCACCGAACTTGACCAAACAACAAGATGAGGAAGAGAAGACCGGTCTTAAACTGAATTTTTTAAGTGTGTGTGTTCAACTTACCTATAGTAACTAAGTCTGTCCTGTATCATGATTTTTCCTTGATTGTACAAATGTATTTTAAAATATTTAAGGTAAATTCAGTGTTAATGCATTTCAGAGGTTAAACATACACACAATATTTCCACTTGGAAAATTCTTTTTGAAGAATATTAAACAGATTCTTTTTGACACATATTCTTGAAACTGAGGTGGGTGTAGTAAATGGGGTGCTATAAATTGACCAATGACCAATGTTCAGAAAATTTTTCTCAGCCTTCTACTAAAATTGCACCTCTGCCCTGCTCTTCACTATGTCTCGATTATTGTAGAACTAAGAGTTAAAGTGTCATTTCTGAATATATGCCTTTTAGCTGTTACAGTACACTCACAGCCCAAGAAAACTCTGAGGTTTCTGGCTCATCTTCTCAAGCAATTCCTACCACTTTACCTTCCGGCTTACCACTGCTCTCATGAGCATCCCATGATTTGAGGCATATGGCTTTGCATCTTGACTTATCTTTCACAAGGCCTATTTAGGATTAGTTCAGTTACTAGCATTCTTCCTAGGCCCTAATCATAATGTTCACAACTCCTGTTATATGCAGATCAATTTTTCTATCATAATGTCTGCACTATAATGTCTGCATTCAGACCTACCCAATATTTCCAAATAGTCCATCTTTTTTCTTCCTCCTTCCTGCCTTCCTTCCTCCTTATCTGTCTTCCTCCCTTGCTCCTTTCCCCTCTCCTTTCCTTCCTTCCCTTCTTTTTTCCCTCCCTCCTTTTCTCTCTCTCCCTCAACATGTAACGTTCTATGTTACAGTTACAAGTTCTTCTGTTAAGCATTTCCTACCCTACTTCTCTTTCTACAACACTTACGTACATCTTTTATATCTCAGTTGATTTCTGAAGTTGATTTCAATCTCTCCAATTTTTAATAAAAAATGCAATAGCATTTAAAAATAATAATTACATTGGATGTATATATTTTTGTAGGTGCTACTCTCCATTATATAAATCCCTTGCTCTTAACCTATTAAAAGTAGTATTTCATACCTTACACATTTTCATATTCAATATACTGGCTAGAAAAATCTGTGATACATAATAACTATCCAATAAACTTTCTTAATGAATAAATTAATGTCAGTCAATCATGAGAAATTATGGTTATTGGCATCATCCAAAATGCTGGCCCAAACATGATTTTTTTTTTATATCCAAAACATGAATCTTTGTTCTTACTAATATTGGCTTAAATTTCACATCACAAAACTCCAGGCAAGGACTTGTATTTGCAATCCAGAGTGCACTGATGTATGCTTAAGGATATAAAAAAGGAGAATATGACCTAAAAAAAAAAATAGAATATCCCTCACCATGTAGCTATTATGCAAGATATTATGAATTAGAACTCTAGAGGAGTAACATATTTCCTACATAAATGACAAAATGTTTATGGTTGACTTCAATCCCCAAATGAAATATATGGAGTTTACTATTAAAAATTATAACTTTTAATTTCATAATTACATGAATAGCAATTATGCTTTGTACACATAATACTTGATGAGTAATTTATATTTTTTCTGAGTGTTTTTCATAGATGGTTCTTAAATAAGATGGTCTTTCCGAGGAAGATAAACAGTAACCAACAATTGCCCTAATCAGGATAATAACAAGAACAAGCACAAAAATCATGCTGGCCAGAACTTTTAAGAGCACCCTGAAGTCCATGGGTTGCTGAAATGTTTGCTTCTGATAGGAACAGAAGCATATTTAATCACTGCACTCAATTATTTATTAGGGCTATATGATCTTCACCATTATGCATGTGGAAAAAGCAAAGGGCACTGACAAGATGAGAACTAGCCTAGCTGGCTCCCTTCCTGCAAACAGAAACCAGAGAAGCTATAAATGCAAGCATGAGCATGAATTTGAGAAAGGAACATAAAAAATAAAAAGCCACTGGAAAGATCAGAGGCTATTAGGAGCTGGTGTTGTGGCACTGATTGTGAGAGAGGTGGGGAGTGTATTAGTATGACTCACACTGTGGCTCACACCACCGTCACAAAATATCATAGACTAAGTTGCTTAAACAACAGCAATTTATTTCTCACATTTCCGGAAGCTGAAAAATCCCATATCAAGATTCCAGTCAACGTGCCGGGAGTCCAAAGTTCCTGGTGAGAGCTCTTTTCCTGGCTTGCAGACAGCTGCCTTCTGGCTGTATCCTCCATGACCTCCTCTTTGTGCATGTGCAAAGAAAGAGAGATCAGGCTCTCTGGAGTCCCTCCTTAGAAGGACACTAATCAGATTGGATTGGGACCCTATACTTTATGACCTTGTTTCACCTGAATTACTTCATAAAGGCTCTGTCTCCAAATACAGTCACATGGGGCTCAGGATTTCAACATATGAATCTTGTTCATTGGGAGACACAAACATTCAGTCCATAATAGGGAAGAACTCCTGAGTTCTGTTCTTATCTCTTCCCATATTGCATTGGAAAGGTGGAAGCCTGCCCCCTTGCAGCAGAAACAGGCAGAAGTTCAAACTGGATTAAATTTAAGTTCAGTGTTTTCAAGGCTAGGTGTACAGTGTTGATATGGGTGATATGGTGATATGTGTAGGTGAGACAGTGTACTTTCTATTCTGATATATCAGGAGGCATAAAGGACTTGGTTTTCCTAATTTTAGTAATATCAAGATTGATCGGTGCTTTGGTTGTCAGCCTAATCAATTCATAATTAATTTTCTCCATCAACTCAATCATTAGGTTGTGGTTTTAGCAGCTATTGACGATTGTTGCCTACATGCATTATTTCAACAGGAAAACCATAAGAACCTTACAGAAAGAGAGAGAGAGACAGAAAGAGAGAAAGTCAGTCTTCAGATCACACTTGAAATAGGTCCATGCCAGATTACAACTGCAGCAGTAGGATCATTTCCACCTCTGCCTTACCCCTTTCTTCAAGACGACTCCTTTCCAGTTACAAACAACCCATGGATAGCATCTCAAAAATGGAAGGAAGACTGGAACAATGAAGTGGTGAAATAATTTGTTAATTTATTTTTTAAGATTTTATTTATTTAAGAGAGAGAGAAGGAGAGACGAGAAGCAGAGAGGGAGAGAGAGAGAATTCCAAGCAGACTCCTGCTGAGTACAGAGCCCAACACAGGGCTCAGTCTCACCACCCTGAGATCATGACCTGAGCCAAAATCAAGAGTTGGACGCTTGACTGACTGAGCCACCTAGGTGCCCCTGAAGTGGTGAAATAATTCTTTTAAAAAGAAAACATACATTTCTTCTCTCCATAGTCTGAGTCATTTTTTGACTGGGGAGAAGTTTTAAAATGAATGAGAGACTGAAGCTTTGATAAAACTGGGTTGATATTTGAAAATCTAAAAAATGGAATTTGTCCTTGATAACTTAAAATGATTGAAAAGCCATGGAGTGTGTCAGGATGCAGGGAAGGAAAAGCAGGGATTAAATGAACGATTCTTTTGTTTTTCTCATACCTCACAGAGTTCAGTTTGTTAAATAAATTATATTAATATGAATATATCAAAAGATGTCCAGTGTACTGACTGGACTTCATGATTTAAGGTAACATTGAAGGAGTCCTTAAAATGCCATCCTTACTGAATTGTATCAGTTATCTTGTAAACCAGAACTTGCATAATTTCAGAAAGGAAAAGTTTACAAAGCAGTGTGGATGTCCAAACTATTGAATTACAATGTTTACCTCGTTTGAGTACACGTGTAGAATTAGTATATGTGCTGCCGAAGCGAGCGCAGTACACATGTAGAATTATAGATGACTGCCACGATATTTTTCTTAATTAAAATAGACTCTGAGTATGTTACAAAGTTATTGTTGGTAGAGATTACTAGGCATTGGCTCAAGCCCTTTAATTAAATTATTTTAAAGGAATGAAATTCTTTCAATGATTTTCTACACTAGTTGAAACACACATGGTAGGAGTCCCAAGCTGGTAAGTCAATGACTTTGTGGGACTCACAAGCATGAACATGAGCAAATGTGAAGAGCAGATCATTAAGAACAGGGGGATCTGGAGGAAAGGGAAAGGTCAATACTAGTGAGGTGGATTTGGCAATGCAATGTGGAGCAAAGGATCAGAATTGTGAAGACACTCTAAACGAGGTCATAATCATGTAAACCTGGAAGGGAGAAGTGATTGAAGAGTACACTGTACATTGTAAACCCACATTTTAGAGTAGAACCAAACTGTATGTGCTGCATTTTCATCAAGAATTTTCATCCCACTAGATATATTTTGAAGTTTGCCACTGCTGATATAAAATTATTTGTAATATTTTTTATTGTAATAAATGTAGAGTCTGGTAGTTGATCAAGCACTTTCCCTTTATAGACATTTGGTTGGTGTTTTTTAAATTGTCTCTAATTATAAGTAACACACAGATAAATATCCTTATATACAAACTTTTTAACTGTTGATTTTATTTGCTTTCCTTAGTTAAGCATGTTTATTAAATATGCATGTCAAAGTATATATGATCGTATTTATTCTAGCTTTTGGAATTTAAATTTTTAATCTCTTTGGAAATTATTGTAGGTCATGGTGTAGTAAAAATGTTAAAAGTCAGGAAAATTCCTAGTCTATGTATTAAGTAAAATCATCAGGACATTAATAGTTTAGAAAGATGGGGTGTCTGGGTGGCTCAGTTGGTTAAGCATCTGCCTTCAGCTCAGGTCATGATCCCAGGGTCCTGGGATACAGTCCCATATCCAGCTCTTTGCTCGACTGGGAGCCTGCTTCTCCCTCTCCTTGTTTCTCCTTCTGCTTGTGCTCTCTCTCTCTCTCTCTCTGTCAAATAAATAAAATCTTAGATAATCCTTGTGTTACAAGAATTTTAAGGGCAATAGATGAAAAAGAGATGCAAAAATATATAATTGCTTTTCCCTAAATTGTGAGGATTAAATCTTTTCCCCTGCTTTTTAAATAAATTTATGTGCATTACAAATTTTCTAACATGAGCTCATGCTCATCAACATTTATATTCAAAGCAAAGTAAATGAACATATCAACAAAACCTGCCTTGATGGCCCTGTCAGGGTTGGTTGACAGACATTCAGATTTCTCTAACTTCTAAAAGAAATAGCTGTGAAGAAAGCAACATAAGTCAAATTAAAAAGACAGTACTCTTAGAAGTACAGAAGAAAACACTGAGATACTAGTAAATTGGTGTCCACTCTTCAGATGTGCTTTTAAAGCAAAGTGATCCACCTATATGCCAAAACAAGGGTCCCTACTGTCATTAAACATCTCAGTTCTCTCCTATGTTAACTATGAGTTATTAATGGACACTGCATTATGAATATTTTTCTATCTCTGTATTAGACATAACTAAAATTTTTACATGAGGATATATTTATAATCATAAAATTATCAAGTTATTGTCAGTTTGAAATAAAGCATCCACAAACAAAATTTCTGCCTGTATAAAAGCATGCCATAGGGTCCTAACTTAAGTTATAGAACCAGTGCCTAATTTTTTAGTACTTAAGTTGCTTTTATATCTTCACTACTATAATCACAACTGTAATATCCCTGTGCCTTTGTGTGAATTTGGGGTCCATATGGTTAGGATAGATTCCCATTTAAAAACTCAAGTGTGTATTGTCAAATTGCTTTTCAGAAAGTTGGTTCTAGGGGCGCCTGGGTGGCTCAGTCGTTAAGCATCTGCCTTCGGCGCAGGTCAGGATCCCAAGGTCCTGGGATCAAGCCCCACATCGGGCTCCCTGCTCGGCAGGATGTCTGCTTCTCCCTCTCCCACTCCCCCTGCTTGTGTTCCCTCTCTCTCTGTGTCTCTCTCTGTCAAATAAATAAATAAAATCTTTAAAAAAAAAAAAAAAGGGATGCCTGGGTGGCTCAGTTGGTTAAGCGACTGCCTTCGGCTCAGGTCATGATCCTGGAGTCCCAGGATCAAGTCCCACATCGGGCTCTCTGCTCAGCAGGGAGTCTGCTTCTCCTTCTGACCCTCCCCCCTCTCATGCTCTATCTCATTCTCTCTCTCAAATAAATAAATAAAAAGAAAAAAAAATCTTAAAAAAAAAAAGAAGGTTCTAGTTTAAACACCAACTCTAATGTATGTGGGACAAGATTATATAACTTGCCAGATTATATTTCTTCTTTTTGATCTTTGTTTTGTTGGTGAAAAAAAAAAAAAACTTATTCCAAACTATTATTTTTTTTATTTGAGTAGAGTTGACATGAGGTTATATTAGTTTCAGATGCACATTTTAGTGATTTGTTAAGTGAATACATCCTGTGCTATGTTCACTACAAGTGTAGCTACCACCTGTCCTGTTATATCACTGTTAGAATATCATTGACTGTGTTCCTTACTCTGTGACTTTTATTCCCCTTAGTCGTTCCATAACTAGAAGCCTATATCTCCCTCTGCCCTTCAACCATTTTGCCCAAGCACCCTCCCAACCTCACCTCTGGCAACCATCACTCTATTCTCTGTATTTACAGGTCTGATTCTGCTTTTTGTTTGTTTTCATTTTGTTTATTTGTTTTTTTACATTCCACTTAATGAGTGGAATCATACAGTTTTTGTCTTTCTCAGTCTGACTTACTATACTTAGCACAATACCCTCTAGGCCCATCCATGTTGTTGCAAATGGCCCAATCTCATCCTTTTTTTATGGCTCCATAATGTTTGTGTGTGTGTGTGTGTGTGTATCGCATTTTCCTTATTCATTTGTCTATTGATGGACCCTTGGGCTGTTTCCATCTCTTGGCTATTGTAAATAATGCTGCAATTAATATAAGGGTGCATATATCTTTTCTTAATTAGTGTTTTTTGTTTTCTTTGGGTAAATACCCAGTTGTGGAATTACTGGATCATATTTTTAATTTTTTGAGGAAACTCCATACGGTTTTTCACAGTGGCTGTACCAATTTCCATTCCCATCAACAGTGCACAAATGTTCCTTTATCTCTACATCCTCACCAACATTTGTTATTTCTTGTCTTTTTGACTTTAGCCATTCTAAGTAGTGTAAGATGATATCTCATTGTGGTTTTGATTTTCATTTCTCTGATGTTGAGTGATGTTGAATATCTTTTCATGTGTCTGTTGGTCATCTGAGTGTCTTCTTTGGAAAAATAACTATAGTTAGGTCCTCTGCCCATATTTTTTTTTTAGTCAGATTGCATTGCTGGTATTGAGTTGTATAAGTTCTTTATATATTTTGGATATTAACTCCTTATAAGATATATTATTTGCAAATGTCTTCTCCCATTCAGTACATTGTCTTTTTGTTTTGTTGTTTCCTTTGCTGTGCAGAAGCTTTTTATTTTAATTAAGTCCCAATAGTTTATTTTCCCTTTTGTTTCCCTTGCCTGGGAAGACATATCTAGAAAAAATTTTATTTTATTATGTTATGTTAATCACCATACATTACATCATTAGTTTTTGATCTTGAGTTCAAGTCACATACAATAATTACAGTCTGCAGTAGAAGTGAACAATTGGTACTAAATCTTTTGAATTCATATCTATTATCAAGGGATAGAGAAATAGATAAACAAGAAACATATTTTTTTTAATCAGTTAAGCATTTAGATTGTAAAGAAATAGGTTGGTCTTATTACTTTTTGTTTAGTTTTGTTTTTAACTGCTTGGCATTTATTTCATCTTTTTCTTTTTCTACCAGTGGATACTGGGTGTAATGGGAGTGATAAATTGTTTCATTTAGACAGGGAGGCACTCTATCCAGTTCCCTTGAAGAGGAATATATATTCCATAAAGATCCAAGATTTAAAGATGAATACAGTAATAGATTAATATCTGAAATTTTCTTTGTTTGGAAAAGAGGTTATTGTATTTTCAATGGCATGTGGGTTGCCTTATCTTTTTTTTTTATGTTATGTTAATCACCATACATTACATCATTAGTTTTTGATGTAGTGTTCCATGATTCGTTGTTTGCGTATAACACCCAGTGCTCCATTCAGTACGTGCCCTCTTTAATACCCATCACCAGGCTAACCCATCCCCCCACCCCCCTCCCCTCTAGAACCCTCAGTTTGTTTCTCAGAGTCCATCGTCTCTCATGGTTCGTCTACCCCTCTGATTTCCCCCCCTTCATTTTACCATTCCTACTATCTTCTTTTTTTTGTATTATTTGTTTCAGAGGTACAGGTCTGCGATTCAACGGTCTCACACAATTCACAGTGCTCACCATAGCACATACCCTCCCCAATGTCTATCACCCAGCCACCCCATCCCTCCCACCCCCCACCACTCCAGCAACCCTCAGTTTGTTTCCTGAGATTAAGAATTCTTCATATCAGTGAGGTCATATGATACATGTCTTTCTCTGATGACTTATTTCGCCCAGCATAACACTCTCCAGTTCTATCCACGTCATTGCAAATGGCAAGATCTCATTCCTTTTAATGGCTGCATAATATTCCATTGTATATATATGCCACCTCTTCTTTATCCATTCATCTGTCGATGGACATCTTGGCTCTTTCCACAGTTTGGCTATTGTGGATATTGCTGCTATAAACATCAGGGTGCACATACCCCTTCGGATCCCTACATTTATATCTTTGGGGTAAAAACCCAGTAGTATAATTGCTGCATCGTATGGTAGCTCTATTTTCAACTTTTTGAGGAACCTCCATACTGTTTTCCAGAGTGGCTGCACCACCTTGCATTCCCACCAACAGTGTAGGAGGGGTTCCCCTTTCTCCTCATCCCCGCCAGTATCTGTCATTTCCTGACTTGTTAATTTTAGCCATTCTGACTGGTGTGAGGTGGTATCTCATTGAGGTTTTCATTTGGATTTCCCTGATGTTGAGCGATGTTGAGCACTTTTTCATGTGCCTGTTGGCCATTTGGATGTCTTCTTTGGAAAAATATCTGTTCATGTCTTCTGCCCATTTCTTGATTGGATCATTTGTTCTTTGGATGTTGAGTTTAATAAGTTCTTTATAGATTTTGGGTACTAGCCCTTTCTCTGATATGTCATTTGCAAATATCTTCTCCCATTCTGTCGGTTGTCTTTTGGTTTTGATGACTGTTTCTTTTGCTGTGCAAAAGCTTTTTATCTTGATGAAGTCCTAATAGTTCATTTTTGCCCTTGCTTCCCTTGCCTTTGGCGATGTTTCTAGGAAGAAGTTGCTGCGGCTGAGGTCAGAGAGATTGATGCCTGTGTTCTTCTTTGGGATTTTGATGGACTCCTGTCTCACAGTGAGGTCTTTCACCCATTTGGAGTCTATTTTTGTGTGTGGTTTAAGGAAATGGCTCAGTTTCATTCTTCTGCATGTGGCTGTCCAATTTTCCCAACACCATTTGTTGAAGAGACTGTCTTTTTACCATTGGACATTCTTTCCTGCTCTGTTGAAGATTAGTTGACCATAGAGTTGAGGGTCCATTTCTGGGCTCTCTGTTCCATTGACCTATGTGTCTATTTTTGTGCCAGTACTATACTGTCTTGATGATGACAGCTTTGTAATAGAGCTGGAAGTCCGGAATTGTGATGCCGCCAGTTTTGCTTTTCTTTTTCAACATTCCTCCGGCTATTCGGGGTCTTTTCTGGTTCCATACAAATTTTAGGATTATTTGTTCCATTTCTTTGAAAAAAGTGGATGGTATTTTGATAGGGATTGCATTGAATGTGTAGATTGCTCTAGGTAGCATTGACATCTTCACAATATTTGTTCTTCCAATCCATGAGCATGAACGTTTTTCCATTTCTTTGTGTCTTCCTCAATTTCTTTCATGAGTATTTTATAGTTTTCTGAGTACAGATTCTTTGCCTCTTTGGTTAGATTTATTCCTAGGTATCTTATGGTTTTGGGTGCAATTGTAAGTGGAATCGACTCCTTAATTTCTCTTTCTTCTATCTTGTTGTTGGTGTATAGGAATGCCACTGATTTCTGTGCACTGATTTTATATCCTGCCAGTTTACTGAATTCCTGTATGAGTTCTAGCAGTTTTGGGGTGGTCTTTTGGGTTACCTTTTAAAGGTGTTTGTAAATTTTAAAAAATGTGTGTAAGAATATTGAGTTGGATTAAAATGGACCCCTTTTTTGCTATTCATAGTACATTATATTCACTCTTATTTTCATCAGTGTAATCACTCTCTCTGTCCATGCTCAGTTCATGTGTTTCTGACATGTAATCTAGACCTGGTTAATTCTGAATGTAGATTTTCTCTGCCTTCTATGATTAGCTCAGGGATACACACATCAATGATACACATTCAGAATCAGTAAAAGATAAAGAGCCTTTTCTCTGGGATTGTTGGAAGATGTTGCAGGCACTTTTAAAAAAAAAAAAATTTATTGTTATGTTAATCCCCATACATTACATCATTTGTTTTAGATGTAGTGTTCCATGATTCATTGTTTGTGCATAACACCCAATGCTCCATGCAGAACGTGCCCTCCTCAATACCCATCACCAGGCTAACCCATCCTCCCACCCCCCTCTCAGAACCCTGAGTTTGTTTTTCAGAGTCCATCGTCTCTCATTTGCAGGCACTTTTTTAACATAGAGGATTGTCAGGCTAAAACTGGTGGAACACACCACATGCAGAAGGTAAAAAGCTGAGAAATGTAGAGAGATCAGTGAACTCCTGGATAAGCCTGTTTTAAGTTTAATCTATCTATAGATTTCTTAGTTGCCTAGCAAATAAATTCATTTTCTATTTGTTGTGTTGCCCGATTTGAGTCCTATGCAGTTAAGATAAAAATATCTTAACTGCTCCATTATACAATTCAGAAAGACTCTGTTGTAAATCCAAATCAATGTATTTACACTGAATTCCCTTTATTTGATCATTATACCCTCTTCTGCCCTTATACACTGAACAGTTAAATATCCTAAAAAGGTATATAAAATTTTTATAGCAAATGTATAATAAATCATACAAAAGTTTTGCATGAAAACAATATCACAATCAACCCATCACAAATTTATATACATATATATAAATTTATATGTATATTTACATATATGTATAATATACATATATGTATATTATATATACATATATATAAATACATATATATATATTTCTTTTTTTTTCTCTGCAACAATATTCATGTTTTGGCTTTAAATTAACCACATGACTGTCTCTAATATCCTCTGCAAATACAAAGGAATTGAAGGAAGAAAAATTACATGATTCTGTCTTTTTTTTTTTTTTTTAAAGATTTTATTTATTTATTCATGAGAGACAGAGAGAGAGAGAGAGAGAAGCAGAGGGAGAAGCAGGCTCCCAAGGAGCAGGGAGCCCGATGCGGGACTCGATCCCAGGACCCTGGGATCATGACCTGAGCCGAAGGCAGACGCTTAACCATCTGAGCCACCCAGGCGCCCCTGATTCTGTCTTTCTATCAAACACATTTATTAGTTAAATTACTTAGTAGGTATAAAATCTTCCCACTGTCCCACCCAGGAAAAGTAAAAAGACTGTGATTATCACAGGTCCACCTTAGGTCCGTCTCCTTGAGCCAATTGTGCTATTTAAATTCCTTCTGCTTTCTCCATTTTTCTTTCATAGTATGATTTTTTTTCCTGTCATGTTGCTATTTGTTGTTCATAAATTCCAAGGCATAACCAGTGCATGCAAATCACAATGTTTTTATGAGAAGAGGAGTTTAGTGCCAGTACAAAGATTTATGACACCATGTATTTTTTTACTTGCTATTAGTCACACAGACATTTTAATGTAGAGATTAATTTTTAATAACTCTTCTATTTGCATCTCTGGACTTATTGATTTGAAACATGGCAGTGGTGGTGATCAGGATGTCTTTTTATAGTCAAAGGAACTTTAAATAAGCCTTTCCCATAAGTCTGCACATTTCTTACAGTCATATTCACTGAGCTGAAAAATGCTTTGTTGTTTGAAAATGATCAGAGTGGACATATTATGTGACTGATCAAAACTCTATTTAATTTTGAAGGGACTACATAATATATTCATTCGACAATAAGAAGAAACTCACCCTTTTTTCTATTTAAAAACATTCAAAATAAATGCAAAGGACCATAGCTTAGTAAAACCTAATCTATTTAAGAGGGTGAAGATGCCATGGCATACTTTCTTTCATTTTACTCAATCAAAAACTTACTCCTATTGTTTTGTAAAGTTATAATCATAACACATAGGTCAATAAAATTATCAAAATCCTACAAGCAATATATTATTAAATTTAGCTCGCAGTGGAATTCAACAAGCAAAAGTCTTACTTAAAGAAAAAAATATGAATCAACTAGAAATCAGCACAACACACACACAATTGTAACAGACACTTTTTAAAAAGCTCTAAATGTCTAAATATTTAACAGCTCGGATTGATTAATGGTGCATTCATTAAGTTACATATTTTGTAGTTATTCCAATATAGATTATAGGATAATATCGGTGACATGAAAAAGAAATCATGATATTTTAAGGTAAAAAGCATCCATGATTAAAAACCCATACTTGAAAGGAGGAATGTGTATACAAGTGTGCAGAAAATGCTATCATAATAAATGATAGTATACTAACAGTTGTTATCACTTGGTAGTATGACTGTAAGTTTTTTCACTTTTATCCATATTTTCCATCATAAAATTTATTATTTTAATGTTGGATAAATTACCTTAAAATATATATACATATAGGCATCTTGAGGGATGTACAAATAAGTCAATCCATACTTACACGTAAGAAGCATGAAAACAATGATGTTCTATATGAAGCTGCACAGAAGTGGAATTAACTCCCTTGAGAGCAGACTTACTTTTGTAGTAATAATAGTATTTTATTCGGACCAACCTTCAGCATCCATAAAGCATGACAACTAGGAACACTTAAGAAAATATAAACCCATCTTCCTAGAAGCATAATAGTTACAAAGTGCTATGGACTAAATTTTGCCCTTCCCCCTGCCCAAATTCATATATTGGAGCCCTAGTCCTGAATGTGATGGTATCTGGAGATAGGATCTTTGGGAAGTGATTAGTTTTAGATGAGATCATAAGTCCAGAGCCCTCATGATGGGATTTATAAGAAGACACATGGGAGATTGAGCTGTCTACTATGTGAGGATACAAAAGGGAGCTGTCTAGAAATCAGGAAGAAGGCCCTTACTAGACAATTAATCTGCCAGCACGTGATCCTGGACCATCCAACTTCCAGAACTGTGAGAAATAAATTTCTGTGGTTTAAGCCGCCCAGTCTCTAGTGTTTGGTTACAACAATTTGAGCTAAGAAACTAGGAGTAAGCATGAGTATTGTGCCATTATCTGGGAGAAAGAAGTACAAAGGGGCAAGACATCCATTAAAATTATTACTGGGGAAGAAGATTTTCTGATTAAAAAAAAAGTAGCTAAGAGACTGAGAAAGTCACTGGGAGTCTTCTGAAAATTGTCTCAAGCTTACAAATGATGAGGGCCCTAGTGTTGGGAACTTGAAAGGCTATAGAAGTTAATGTCCATTGAAAATAAATCAGCTTTTACATGAACTGTGACTGATCTTTGATTCACTTCTGTGGCCTAGAATAATCTCAGGGCTCCACATTTACACGATGCCAGATTGCTAGTGCTCCTAGTTGTGTGTAGAATAAAACAAAACTCCATATATATAAAATAGCATCACCCTAGGCTTCACATTACTTTTTTTTAAAAAAATACATTTTCCTGTAACTTCAAGTATATCTAGGCCTATGAAGAGATAAAACAATAGAAATGAGAACCAGCCCTGACAACAGATAATAGAAAACAGATCTTCATGTACCACAAATGGTGGAATTACTATTATAGATACTAAAGCAGTTATAGTTAATATGTTGATGGAAATAATAGCTTACATTAAAAATTTTAGCAAAGAACTGGAAACTTAAAAAGGCATTCTTAAAGATTTGAAAAAAAATCTAGAAATTCTAAAAATTAAAAATATAATATCCTGAATTTAGAACCCAATGAATAGATTTCACAGTAGATTAGACAAAAGAAACTATCTCATATGAAGTCTGGGGAAATAATATAGAAGAGAGAAAATAAAAAATATATTAATACAGTCTAAGAGTTATTTCATTAGAGTCTCAAAAGGACAACGAGAGAGAGAATGGGACAGAAGTAGCATATAAAGAGACAAGAGATGAAAACATCCTCAAATTGATGGATATCATTCACAGATTCAAAAGATCCAATAATCTTCAAGAAAGATACATAAGAAAAAATTTGCACCTATAAACATTATAGTGAAAGTACTATAAACTAAAGACATTGTGGGGTGTAGGTAGATGGAGGGACCTTTAAAAAATCCGCCAGAAAAAATAAAGAGATCATGTTCAAGGATAATCAGGTTATTTTTATAAATAACTTTTCAGTTGTAACCATGAGAGCCAAAGAAAATCCTTGCCAACCTAGAATTATATATGAAGTGAAAATATCTTTTAAGAATGAGAGTAAAATATAAATATTCAGTGAAACAAATAGAAACTTACATAAAAATAAATACTAAAAGCTGAGCTTTGGTCTTAAGGAAAATGAATTCAAATGGAAAACAGACACAGGGGAAGAAATAAATAGGCATGCAAAGGTGATTATATGCTTTAGAAGAACATGGATTGCTTAAAATAATAATCACATCTTATGTCTTCTGATATTCATCATAATGCATTTTATGAGTGAATTTTCTAAGTTTCTAAGTTCTCTGAATTTTCCTTGGGGATGAGAGCAAAATTGTAAGTTAACACCAGAATTTGATAAATCAAGGAATTTTTAATCTCTAGAACTGAAAGAGTCTTCAACAAACTAATACAGCAATCAAAATATATAAAAGATCATGGATCACAAATTAGGAAAGGAAGGAAAAAGGAACATAGAATAGGTGTAACAAAGAGAAAGGCTCTTAAACTGGACAATTTAAACCACAAAATAACTGCAGTTAAATAAAATGCAAATGGACTAAATGTTCCCATTAAAAAGTGAGCAGATTCAGAAGCAAAAGCTCACTTTATGGTCTTACAAGAAATACAACAACAATAAAAGAATACAAATAAATAAATAAATAAATAAATAAATAAAAGGCTACAAGATAGTTTTAAGATAAGTCAGGTAAACCCTTACCAAATCAAATTTACATAATTGTATTAATATCACACAAAATATATGTTAAAGAAAAATTGTAAGTTTAATTCATAATGTCTCAATCAGGAAGATATCAAATTTTAAATATATATATTTATTAAAATAACCTCAAAAATATATAAATATAATTGACAGAGACAAAGGAGGAAATACACAATATAATCCAGAATTCTAGTGAGAAATATCTTTAACTTAAACTCTTCTCAGTAATTTTAGAATCCACAGACAAAAACCAGTAAGTATATACAAGATTTAAGCAACATGTTAACAAATGCCCTAATTGCATATGTAGAATACCATATACTATCAACACAGAATACACTTTAAAGAATACATAGACTATTCACAACAACAACAAAAATTACTATATGCTAGATCATAAAACCAACCTCTGGAAATTCCAAAGATTTGAAGTAGACCATGATCCTGATGACAGTGCGACCAATGTAAAAACCAAACATACAAAATGCCCATAAGTTTAGAAATTTAGAAACATTTCCCCAAATCCTCAATAAATTAATGATTATATGACAATGGGCATTTAAGAATAATCTGAAATTTAAAATAAAAATACAACATATGAACATTTGGGGTTTGCAGCTAACATGATATATATAAAGGAATTTATGCCATTACACTTGAATTAATTAAAAAAAATTTTCCTCTTAAAATATGGATATAATTTTAATTATATTAGATTTAACTTGTTTAGATCATGATTTCACTGTTTTTCATTATTTGTCTTACATGGAGCATTTTAAACTTTATTTTCAATAGGTTTTTCTTTTAAATATGGTTTAAAACATGTATTAACACATTTTTCAATAGAAAATCTTGTTAGACTGTTTCTAATAGAAAATAAGTCTGATATAGCTGATATTTTGACAACAGGATTGATTGTGCCAATTGGGATAAATGAGTATAATCTTAGAAAACCATTTTAAGCATAATATGAGTTAAGGTATTAAATTTTAAAAAATCTTATAGGAAAATGTATTTAAATTATTATTTTTAACCCTTTCTGAACAGTTTAGGCTTAATTAAGAGGCTCCTAATAATAAGAATGAGAGGCTGATTAATCCTTTTTAGAATGTTTCTGCCAAATTAAGAAAGTGAGTGAACTTAATGGCTAACATATTTTTGTATAAGCAGGGTGGTTTCCATCCCATTGCTTCCAAAAATTTTGAATTGTCTCTTAACCTAGTCAGGTGAAAGGTTATTAAAAATTATTTTTATGACAGTGTCATGCAATTAAGATTGTTTTCAAAATGAGAGCAACCCAGCAATTATTTTAAAAAGTCTATCTCCATGTGCTTTTAATATTCCTATCTAATTTTTTATGAAAATAAAATCAATGTTTTTATTAAAATGAGAAAGTGGAATAGAATTGATTGCATTTATTGGTAGATTTCATCCTACCAATAAATAATATTCATAAATTGATAAATAATGAAGTTATATAAAGTTCAATATATCTCATTAAAAAATCACTTTTTTATAAATTACCTTTTTATACTTAATAATTATCAAAATGTGTAATATATTCTTTGGATTCATTGGTTATGCTTTGTAAATGAAATTTAAGCTACAAGAATTTTAATAATACCTTGCATCATAGGAAATTGAAAAAATATAGTATTTATTATTTCAAAAAATTAGGATTGGGTGATAGATACTGTGACAGAGCCTTAATTAATTTTATCAGTGTAATCAGTATGTCCAGCATATACATGGGGAAAAATTTCTATGTGAAGATCTGAAGTTCTGTCTGGGCAAAAGAATGTTTTGAAAGGAAAAACAGGGACCATCTTATGCCTGTTTTTAGACAAATTAAATTTAGAAAAGAACATTATGAAAGCTAAGGATCTGAACATTGATTCCCTAAATATTCACATGGCAATATCCCCATGATACAGTTGCTCCAGTGTGAAGACTTGCTCTGAAAGTTGAGAAACACTCAGGGATGTTTGTACCTGCAATTTATGTTAAGAGAGACTGGGTAGCAGTCATACTTTAGGCCAGCATTTTTCAAACTATTCGTCTTTCCTAGGTCATTATATTTATTTAGCGGGTCTCAGTAAATACATTTTAATTAATTATGATAGTTAGGAATAGAAAATATCAAAATATAAGAGCTTATCATAGTAAGAGTGAGCATGATTTTGGGAAATTTATTACTGATTTTATATATAGTTATATATGTATTTGTGTGTACACACATATACATAGAGATGTATGCATATTGGATTATGTTGTGAAATGTGTTTCTTAATATGTGTAAAATTCAAAAATAATAAAGGCTAGTGCCTAGTGCCTTTGGTAATGGAATATAGACTAATGTTCAGCTTTCATCATATAGCTATGGAATTCCTCTCAAAATATATTTCTTTTTTCTCTTTCTCTCTCTTTATATGCCAAGTGCCACAAAACTAAGATTTAAATGAACTGACTTTATTGCTAATAAACAGAAAGGGCTATCAGAATTTCATTTCTCAAAAACCAATGTACCTGTTTGGTGCTTTTAAGGATGATTACTAGCAAGAACAATGGATTGAGAAAATCAAATGAGGTACCTGAGCCAGGTTGAAATTTTATAAACTGCAGAGTAAGTTGAAGCAAACCTTATAATACAAGATCACTTGGTTCTGTGTTGTGCGCCATTTAAACAATTTCTTCATATTTATATATTTGCAGGACTTTTTGGTACTGATGGCTGCCAGTGATTAATTTGTCTGCCTCTATTGCCCAACTCATATAAAAAAAAGAATTTTAAAAATTTAAATATCTTGGGAATGGTGAAAAACTATACAACATCAGAAGGAATTCTCACTATCCAAAGAAAGGAATTAGATGCCCTGAGGTGGGAGTAAAGGATTAAACAGATAAGTTACAAACTGCCCATTACAGATGAGGTCTGTCTACACACTGTACCACATTGCTTCCTATAATTCCAGTGTAACCATCAGATTTGTTTACTCCCTACCCACAGCAATATATATATATATATATATATATATATATATATATATATATATATATATATATATATATATATCTCAAGTCAATAGATATCAACGTACACCTTTCTAAACCTCAATATAGTTTATATATCAAGACAATTTGCTAGTAAAATAAAATTAAGAAAAGGACCATAATGTAGTGTGGGAACACAGAAGGAAAGAAGATATTCTGTTGTTTGATAACCTAGACTCATCAGTGAACCAACCCTCTTTTTTCTCAGCTTAAAGCATGGGGACCAAAAGTTATGGAGTATATAAACATTACATGAAAATGTACAATGCATGTTTCATCCTGACATAGGTCTTCAGTGTACAAAGACAACTTCTTTCAATAATCCTTTTCAACTGTTAATTCCTTGATAATTAGAAATACCTGTATAAGCATAAGATCACACCCCAAAATAAATATAGCTTCTTAGAGAAGAATGCCAACAGTTTTCATTTTTAAAAAAGATTTTATTTATTTATTTATTTATTTATTTATTTATTTATTTATTTATTTATTTATTTATTTATTTTAGAGAAAGAGAGCAAGAGCACTGTGGGGAGGGGCAGAGGGACAGAGTGAGTAGAGAAGTAGACTCTCTGTGGACCATGGAGCCCAGCCGAGCGCTTGATCCTACAACCCTAAGATCATGACCTTAGCTGAAATCCAGAGTAGGAAGCTTAACTGACGGAGCCACCCAGGTGCCCCTCTTTTTAAAGATTATTATTTCAGTGGGGGGAGAGAGAGAGAGAAAAAAAGTCTTAAGCAGACTCCCTGCTGAGTGCTGAGCCCAAAGCAGGGCTCGATCTCATGACCCTGAGAGATCAGGACCTGAGCAGAAACCAAGAGTCCTACATATAACCAACTGCACCATCCAGGTGTCCCAATGCCAACATTTTTCTAATTAATCTTTATTAGAATTACACTGAAAGCAGTTTCTCTTGAACCACCTGTAGGCTTTTCTTTCTCCATCTTTATACCCATAGGGCTAATAAGCTCATTGCATTGGCACATAATATCCATTAAAATGTATTTGTTAGATGTATGGAGAGATGAATTAACAAATGACTAGCTAGTTGGATGCCTGGCAACGTTTTAAAAAGATTCTTAATAGCAGAATATGGAAATAACTTAGAAATGGGCTTCTAGAATAGAGACCAAGGATAGATATTTAAAAAGGGTTGATCAAGAATGATTATCTTATGGGGCACCTGGGTGGCTTAGCCAATTAATCTTCTGGCTCTTGATTTTGACTCAGGTCATGATTTCAGAGTCCTGAGATTGAGTTCCACGTCGGGCTCTGTGCTGGGTGTAGAGCCTGCTTAAGATTTGCTCTCTCTCCGTCTCCCCTTTCCACCCTCCTCAGCAGCCCCACTCTCTCTCTCTCTCTCAAAAAGAAAAGAAAAGAAAAGAAGAAAAAGGGGGGAGGGAGAAAGAAAAGAAGAGAAAAGAAAAGAAAAAGAAAAATGACTATCTTATGGAAATAATAGCCTATTTTATTTAAGAAGAAAATAGTCATGATAAAAAAATCTTAGTCATTCACATATTCCCTCCACTTAAGAATTAGACTGTCAAGAGAGTTTTAGTGAAAGTATTTGTAAAGACCTGAAAGTTTTTGCTATATTTTTTACTGTATGTTTTTGCTGTATTTTTTACTATATGTTTTTATATGCCACAGAAGTAATGCTTTGGATAATATTCTTCATGAAAGGTCATTATTTTGTCTCCAGAAAATCTGAGTAAACTAAATATATTGGTCTCACATTTCTTAGATTTTATAAATGCGATTCAATTTTTTAACTTATTTATTTTTCATGAACATTTGGTTTTTCAGTCTTTGCTAAAGATAAAAATGAACTAATTTTATACTGTAATTTGCCTATGAGGCAATGGCAAAGGGCAATCCTATTTTATATAGCTAAGTGGATCATTAATATACACATAAACAGCAATCATTTTTCAGTGTCAGTTGTCCTATTGTAAATGCAAATATTCTTATTGCATTCTTAATATATAAGACCACATTTTCTAAATTTCTGTAACTTTCAAGATTTTTTTTTAAGTAATTTCTACATCCCACGTGAGACTCAAACTTACAGTCCCAAGATCAGGAGTCACATGCTGTACCAACTGAGCCAGCCAGGTGCCACCAAATTTCAGTAACATTTTTAAAGTTTGTAATTTATCCTGTTTTCTATATTTTGGAAGAATCACAATAATTACAATGCTTTTTATAGTATTAAAATAAAAGCAGCCTTAATATCTATGAATATCAAATATATTTTTATACATTGTTTCTGGGCATATTTCCAATATCTCATAGCTTTTTTTTTTAAAGATTTTATTTATTTATTTGCGAGAGAGAATGAGAGACAGAGAGCACGAGAGGGAGGAGGGTCAGAGGGAGAAGCAGACTCCCCGCTGAGCAGGGAGCCCGATGCGGGACTCGATCCCGGGACTCCAGGATCATGACCTGAGCCGAAGGCAGTCGCTTAACCGACTGAGCCACCCAGGTGCCCCTCTCATAGCTTTATTAAAAGTTATTAATTTCAAAATTTCCCTCATATTTATATGCTTGAACCCTTTCTATTACATGGAAGGGTTATTTTTTCATTAAAATATTTTGCAAAAAAATTTATACACATACACACACCATTGTTCAGTTTTATAAAGTAAGGCAAATACTTGCAAACAATTAGCTGGCCTTTGCAAAACTTTAGCATTTGAACTAACATCAAAAACAATCTAAATAAAATGATCATTGCACTTCATAAGAGAAAATGCATGCTACAATCTCTGGTTTTAAATATGTGTAAAACATAAAAGGAAACATACACATGCTTTCTATCTACCGAGACAGAGGTAGAGATCAGAGGTAAAAAAATGGATTAAGTCACAGCAGACTTTAGAAGGGTTCATCTTTGTGTCGTTGTCAGCCTTGCGGACATCTAATGCCCTAGCTGTATCTAAATACTTTGTTTTTTTAATGGAATTTAGTAGTGAATGTAGCTTTATTTATTGGTATGTCAACAAAATAATATCAAGAATGCTTTTTTCACCTCATTCTACCTTTTTAAATCAATAATATAAGAGAATAAGAATTTCATAGATCTGAAAATACAGTTGGAAAGAATTTTTACCCTTTTCAAAAATAGATATGCACACCAATATTCAACACCTTCATAAAAAATCCATCCTATTTACAGCTCTAATAAACCCCCATTAAATCACAGTAATCATGTGCTAGAGAACAGGTGTTTTAAATCACTAAATTTGGAAGTGGAGTGAAGTTGAAGGAGCAAGTTGGAAGCTTTTCATTGGCTGAGTGTGGCTGCAGTTTCCATGGCAATTCCACCCTGGTTCCCAAATCTTCTTCTCACTCTTTCAAAATGCAGTGGAAAATACTATTTAGTATGAGGACAAAAAATTGGGTCAAATTATCATCACTTATTTAGCTAGAAACAGCAATAAGAATAGTGAGAACCATGTGTGGACTCTCCCTTACAATTCGCTCACATTTTATGTATCTACGTTCATTTGTGCATATTTTCTATGCCCTCTGCTGTTAATGAACATATGTTGCAAAAGAAAAATACCCATAGGGCAACAGCTTGTTACAATAATCATCATTTATGGAGAGAAAATGCCAGTCATACAGAACACAATCACACTTGGTGTTTATACTTAAAGTGTTACATATTTGGATGCATTAAAATCATTATGAAGTAGCATTAACTCAATACTCCAAGGCCCTATGACATTTTCAAATTGGGTTGCACATGGCCCCTGTTTGATAGAGTTGGCATTACTTTAGAGTTAGAGCAGGAGAGGGACATTGACCAAGAGCTATTACTAAATAGCTCAGTTAAGAAAGGAAGGGACAATATACAGAACATACACACAGCATGGGAATCCTCTTAACCAGGACTCTGCTCATACACACCAAGAAGCAAGGCTCTTCTCCACTTTTAACTTGGTAAGACTACACATGCATGGGGTCCACTCTTTGGAAGTTGAATATGTCTGAAGAAAGCTTATGGCTATGATCTAATGCAGTTTAAATAGTCTTGTAACATTTCCTCTTTATGACATAAATTACAATTTCAGCTGATAACCTAAGAAGAGAAATAGATGTGCTGTGACTCTGAGGTTTTAATGAATCTGTGAAGACAGAAAAGAGTAAAGACACTGTAGGAGCAGAGATAACAAAGGGCTAATGAGCAAGATTAAGAGTTTCCACTTGTGATTACTTCGCTGAGGAACTTAGAAAAACAGCTTTCATATGGAACATACAACTTTAAAATAAGAGTGCCTATAGAAGACAAGACAGGATAATAATCCCCAAGTTTAGACTATTTGGGCCTTAGAAGAGGCACAAAATTGGAGATGAAACGTATAAGGACCTGGCAAAAACAGGCAGTAATGTAAACCAGGATAAATTAGGTAAAGTAAGATTCTATACCTCAGATTACACCTTTCAAGAGCTTGTCCCTTAAAAATCTTTCTTTCTAAACTGCTTAGGTATTTTGAATATCTCAGAGAGCTATAAAATAAATTCACCATCTTTGAAGTCAGAATCCAGGTTTTGAATTTTGACTGAATCAGCTAAATTTCCTTCTTTCTTATCTCTGAGTTTCAGTTTTCTCTTTTGTAAACTGGGAACAAGTATATAAATCTTGCCTGTTTGCTGTGAAGACTAAAGACAATACATGTACTGTCACATGTACAGAGTAAATACAAAGTAAATATGTTTCCCTCTATTCTCTTCCCTTCCTCTGACCCCTTATCTGATGGTATAGGAAATGAATATAGTATAAGCAGAAAGAAAAAGTCATGAAACATAATGATGACTTACTTTGTGATATTGCCCCCCCAATAATAAATACTGCGTTACAAAAAGAAGGGGGAATTATCAAGGTGGAACATTGGCTCATGGAGGTCTACTATCTGGGACCATTCCCTTTCATCAGTGTGGCTAATACCACTTGTTTCTTTTCAGCAATAAACACCTAGTTCCTCAGAGAGGCTGAATGTTTTCTGTCTTGGGAAGTGGGGTCTGGTAATTATCTCTTGCTACCTGAGAAGTTTCTGGTGATGGCTCTGTAAGTAGTGGTAAAAGAAGGCCATAACGTCCCTTACTTCAGCCAAATATTTTCCCCATCAAGCCCAATATCCACACTAGATCTTTGAAGGTAAATGACCTATATTTACATTTCAAATTCCAAATAGAGTTACAATCCTGAATTTCTGTTAGCTCCTCCAGCTTTCATTATTCTAAGCCTAGAACCATTTAATCTTCACATCCTTTATCACTCTGTTTTCCCTAGGCCATGTTCCTCTGTTTGGTATTTTCCAGGAACTTCAGCTCTTAGAAGCCAATGTCTTACCAAATCCCAAGTCTTGCCACCTCATGACAATTATTCCAGAAAAGGAAATGTATAAAAAAGTGTGGGAAGAAGAAGTTTTTTTTAAAGCTCCTTCTGCCCTGATGCTAAAATGTTTTATAGTCTAACCCTAAAGAAGAGGATGTGTCATTCCTTATTTTAAGAAGGCCCTGTTGTGTTTCCTCTAAAAAGAGAGTTGAGAAATTCAGGGAGGATGTTTATAATGAATAGAGTGGATCTTCCACTCTTCGCATACTTCTCTTCCTGTGATTAGAGGAAGACTATCCAAAGAGACGAGTTAATTCTTCCTACGTTTGGTTTCTTACCTAATTTCATTTTTATGAGAATATGACTGATGCACATAGCCTTCCCAGTGCACATAACCTGAGGGATCATGGGGAAGTATAGGGAGAACAATGGACATAGGAGAGCCTGGGTGGGATTCCTACCCACCTCCACAAATACAAACAGAATCACACGTTACTGATAGCTTGTCCTTGTAAGAATATCAAGGCTTCATGAGCCGATTCAGATCCCTGAAGGACGCTTCACCATTCTGCATACATCATATCAGGGGAAATTCCAACTGAAGCAATATTGCAAATGTGATTTATTGTAATTTTTTATGTGTCTGTGTTTTATAGCGCTTTAATGCATGCTTCTATTATATTGTCCATGTTTCTGTATTGAAGTTATTTTATTGCATATATTTCTTTCACCTTCTTTACTATAAAGTGCAGGAAAGTAAGACATTTGCTTACGTTTTTGTTTGTTTTAAATTTTCAACCTGCGTCCTTATCCATTCAACATTCATTTAATAAGTTCTACAGGACAAATACTGAGCTAAAAAATAAATAAAAGGGGATGGAGCAAGATGGCAGAGGAGTAGGAGACCTGGATGTCGTCTGGTCTCAGGAATTCAGCTGGATAGTGATCAAACCATTCTGAACACCTACAAACTCAACAGGAGATCAAAGAAAAGAATAGCAACAACTCTCTGAACAGAAAAGCAACCACTTTCTGGAAGGTAGGACGTGAGGAGAAGTGAATCCAAGGCGATATTTGGGAGGATAGACAGTCGGGTAGGGGGCCTCCATTGGCCACTCTGGCAAGTGATAGAGCCGCGGAGCACAAATTGGAACTTTTAGAAGTTGGCTCCAGTGAGGGACATCGCTCCAGTTGCTAAATGGGGGGTGGAAGCCACATGGAACAGTGTGGTCTCAGGAACCTCAGGGTCACAGAAAGACCGGGGGTGCCTGAGTGTGGCAGAGTTCCCAGGTACCAGAGCAGGGAAGCTGGCTGCAGAGACGGAGCTGAGGCACGGGCTCCCAGCTCAGGTTTGCCATAAACCTTGATCCGCAGAACAGTCGGGCCACTGCTCCTCCAGCAGGGACCCAACAAGCGGCAGATCCGGGGAGACTCACCTTCCTCCCCCAGGAGGAGCCACGTGGGAGTGCACTGCAGGGATCTGCTGGGTTTGGAGACTCCACACCAAGTCGGGTGCCAGAGATAGAAATGCTCAGTCACAGGCTGGGTGAGCACAGAGTGCGGCTGGAGACCAGGGAGACTGGAGTGATTAACTGCTTTTCTCTGGGGGCACACTGAGGAACGGGGCCCCGAGTTCTCGGTTCCTCTGGGCAGAGACTGGGAGGCCGCCATTTTCACTCTCCTCCTCCAAAGCTGTACCAAAAGCTTGCAGGGAACAAAAACTCCCGAGAGCAAACCCAAGCAGACGGGGCAAGGGTGGGGCAATTCCGCCTCTGGCAAAGACATTTGGGAACCACGGCAACAGGCCCCTCCCCCAGAAGATCAGCAAGAACAGCCAGCCAAGACCAAGTTTACCGATCAATGAGAATGGCAGAACTCCAGCATTAGGGGAATACTGCACATAGAATCCATGGCTTTTTTACCATGATTCTTTAGACTTTCATAGTTAATTTTTTTAACTGTCTTTTTTTTTTTGACTTTTTCTTTTTCCGATTTTCAGCCAACATCTTATCAATCCCTTTTTTAAAAAATATTTTTATTTTTCATTTTTAGAGTCATATTCTATCCCTTCATAGTGGTTAACCTTATTTTTGGCATATATATATAAGTTGTTCTCTCTTTAAAATTTTGAGATACACTTTCTTCTAACAGATCAAAATATACCCTAAATCTCTAGTGTATGGCTTAGTTCTACTCTCCTGCCTGATCACATTCTCTCCCTTTTTTTTTTAAATCCTCTTCTTTCTATTTTCAAACAACCTCCTATCAATTACTTTTATAAAATTTTTTATAATTTTCATCTTTACAGTCATATTCCATCCCTTCATCATATCAACCCTTATTTTTGTACATATATGTTTTTCTTTCTTTAAAATTTTGGGAGGCACTTTCTTCTAACAGACCAAAATACACCCAAAATCTAGTGTGTGGCACTGATCTATATACCAGGCTGATCATATTTGATCATATTCTGTTTTTTTTGTTTTGTTCTGTTTTGTTTGGTTTTATCTTTTTCTTTCTTTTTCTTTTTTCTTTCTTTTCCTTTCTCTTCCCCCGGCGTCAGGTCTTTTCTGATTTGCTTAGAGTATATTTTCTGGGAACGTTGTTACCCTGTTAGCATTTTGTTCTCTCATTCATCTATTTTCTTCTGGACAAAATGACAAGACGGAAAAAATCGCCTCAACAAAAAGAACAAGAGGTAGTACCCACTGCCAGGGACCTACTCAATACGGACATTAGTATGATGTCGGATCTAGAGTTCAGAATCATGACTTTAAAAATACTAGCTGGGCTTAAAAAAAACATGGAAGTTATTAGAGAAACCCTTTCTGGAGAAATAAAAGAACTAAAATCTAGCCAAGTAGAAATCAAAAAGGCTATTAATGAGGTGCAATAAAAAATGGGAGCGCTAACTGCTAGGATAAATGAGGCAGAAGAGAGAATCAGTGATATAGAAGACCAAATGATGAAAATAAAGAAGCTGAGAAAAAGAGAAATAAACAACTACTGGATCACGAGGGCAGAATTCGAGAGATAAGCGATACCATAAGACGAAACAACATTAGAATAATTGGGATACCAGAAGAAGAAGAAAGAGAGAGAGGGGCAGAAGATATATTGGAGCAAATTATAGCAGAGAACTTCCCTAATTTGGAGAAGGAAACAGGCATCAAAATCCAGGAAGCACAGAGAACCCCTCTCAAAATCAATAAAAATAGGTCAACACCCTGACATCTAATAGTAAAACTTATGAGTCTCGGAGACAACGAGAAAACCCTGAAAGCAGCTCAGGAGAAGAGATATGTAATCTACAATGGTAGAAACATTAGACTGGCAACAGACCTATCCACAGAGACCTGACAGGCCAGAAAGGACTGGCATGATATATTCAGAGCGCTAAATGAGAAAAATATGCAGCCAAGAATACTATATCCAGCTACGCTGTCATTGAAAATAGAAGGAGATAAAAAGCTTCCAGGACAAACAGTCAACAAAACGAAAAGACAACCGACAGATTGGGAGAAGATATTTGCAAATGACGTATCAGATAAAGGGCTAGTATCCAATATCTATAAAGAACTGATCAAACTCAACACCCAAAGAACAAAGAATCCAATCAAGAAATGGGCAGAAGACATGAATAGACATTTTTCCAAAGAAGACATCCAAATGGCTAACAGACACATGAAAAAGTGCTCAACATCGCTCGACATCAGGGAAATCCAAATGAAAACCTCAATGAGATACCACCTCACGCCAGTCAGAATGGCTAAAATTAACAAGTCAGGAAATGACAGATGTTGGCGGGGATGAGGAGAAAGGGGAACCCTCCTACACTGTTGGTGGGAATGCAAGATGGTGCAGCCACTCAGGAAAACAGTATGGAGGTTCCTCAAAAAGTTGAAAATAGAGCTACTATACAATCCAGCAATTGCACTACTGGGTGTTTACCCCAAAGATACAAAAGTAGGGATCCGAAAGGGTACGTGCACCCCGATGTTTATAGCAGCAATGTCCACAATAGCCAAACTGTGGAAAGAGCCAAGATGTCCATCGACAGATGAATGGATAAAGAAGAAGTGGTATATATATACAATGGAATATTATGCAGCCATCTAATGGAATGAGATTTTGCCATTTGCAATGATGTGGATGGGAACTAGATGGTGTTATGCTGAGCGAAATAAGTCAATCAGAGAAAGACATGTATCATATGACCTCACTGATATGAGGAATTCTTAATCTGAGGAAACAAACTGTGGGTTGCTGGAGTGGGGGTTGGGGTGGGAGGGATGGGGTGGCTGGGTGATAGACACTGGGTGGGTATGTGCTATGGTGAGTGCTGTGAATTGTGCAAGACTGTTGAATCACAGACCTGTACCTGTGAAACAAATAATGCAATATATGTTAAGAAAAAAAAAAAAGAAGATAGCAGGAGGGGAATAATGAAGGGGGAGGAAATCAGAGGGGGAGACGATCCATGAGAGGCGATGGACTCTGCAAAACAAACTGAGGGTTCTAGAGGGGACGGGGGTTGAGGGATGGGTTAGCCTGGTGATGGGTATTAAAGAGGGCACATTCTGCATGGAGCACTGGGTGTTGTGCACAAACAATGAATCATGGAACACTACATCAGAAACTAAGGATGTAATGTATGGTGATTAAAATAATAACAATAAAAAATTTTTAAAAAAATAAATAAAACATGATCCCTTCCCTCTAGAATCTCATACTGGTGAACTGTTTTGAGCACTTACTATGTGCCAGAGGCATTACTGCTTTTCATTTAAACATTAACCTTAAGGAGGAAATATTTTATCCCATTTTATGTAGATAGACACCAAGAATCAAAAAGAATTCCAATGAAGGGTTTTTTGGAAGAAGTCCCAGAGAGTTGAGAATGAACTGCCTATAAAGAGAAATCTAAAAATATATAGAAAAGGAGAAAATAAATTCAGAAAATTTGAAAAAAAAAGACCAAACACACACACACACACACACACACACGAAGAAATGAGCCTAAATGGGTTATCTAAAGTTTTTGCTTTATTTAGCATGCTGTCAAGGTGGTAAGTTGGCAGATAGAAAGCTTTTTCAGAGAAACACTTGTCCAGAAATTAAACAAGAACCTTGGGGTATAGGTCAATTTAATGCAAAACTACAGTATAATTACCAGTTCCAAAGTTGTGAGATTAAGGAGCAGATATTTCTCATATCTTTATGCTGGTCTTTAGATAGTGTTTTCACACCATATAAATAATTAGCCAAAAGAGCATCTATATAACTAATTTACATGGATTTGAGCAAAATATGACTATTTCATAACTTAGTAGTAAGACAAGAAATTAGAAATGTCAAATCACTTAGTCCATTTCCACTACTATTCAGTGATGGTGTCATACCAAAAATACATATATATTTTTTTCCACTTTCTAGATCTTGAAAGCTTGAACTCTTTGCACTTTATAGAGATTTTAGATAAAAGACCATTCAAATGTCCCTTTATTTGGGAAGTCAATACTAATGGCACTAATTCATCCCAAACTATGAGGGACTGTATGACTATGGCATCTTTGTTGTTTCTGAGCCAGTATATCTTAAGAATAAGGATGATGCTTTTATATATTTACACTTATTTTAGTTTTACAGAACTGTGAAATTGTTAGATTCTTTACAACTATCTGCTTCTATCACTGGTCTTTTTTTTCTGTCATTTCCCCCATAATTGCTCCCATTTATCGATATGTACTATATTGAAAGCAGAAAGCTAAGTATACAAGTTTTACCTTCTCGTATCATACATAAGAACAGTTAGCAAAGTGTCTCTGCCCATTATTAGGAAGGCACTAAGATGAAGTAAAAAAAAAAAAAAAACACAGTCTTTGGATTTATTTCATCTGAGTCCAAATCCATTTTGGCATTTTTTATCTTTAAGACTTTGTGAAAGTTATTTAAACTTATGAGCCTCAGATTTTTTAACAATGTCATTGTTCTCTGTTTTGTGAGCGATATATAAGGTATATATGTAGAGTTCCTGGCCTACTGTCAGACCCAAGTAGTTGTTAAGTGAATGCTAATTCCCACCTTTTCCTCAGACCTCATTTCTGGGCCATTGTATCTGTTTTTTAAAGAGCAATTGTATAGGAGCATGACCTCTTGGCGTTTGGAGAAAGCAGAGGATATTTGGACTACTCAGGGATTTAGGACTTGAGCGTTCAGCTTTTGCCTACTCTGTGCTTTTTTAAGTACAAAGTGAACCTTGACCTTGGATGTAAGATAGTGTATTTAAAAGCACTAGAGAACCTGGCCCTGAATATTTATCAGCTGAAGCTTAAATAACAACCACTGGATTCCATAGAAAGAGGATTCTGCCAGCTCCCTGACTTTAGGAAAGTTGTATGGTTGATCTGTATGGTTTCCTAACTCAGTAAAATGAAGTATTAGGTAATACTTTAGGGAATGTTAGAAATGCAAGGCCCTGCTCCTTCTTCCAGAGCATCTAACAGAAATATGTGGTCCATTTCAAAGCTCCTTTCTTCTGGGATGGGGACTCAAAATTCTGTTCCACACTGCATTTGTGTTGGAGATATAAGTTGATTGTTATTTGTCACTGCTTGGGTATATATTTCTTTAGCTCCCTTCCAATTTTTAACCGCATATCTATGATTATTATTATGATGAGACCCATTTGTTATACTGTGTTAGAGTTACATCCTCAAGGGTCAGTTGAGTGCATGTGGCTTTTTGTCCCAGCCTACTGTGCTTTTTTATTCTTCTGTTTGCTCTATAAATATAAAGATTATTAGCCATAAAGCAGTCAAAATTTGGGGAATGGCTGCCAAAAATCATGATTAGTTTTATAATCAATGATGTATAGTCCTTCTTCAGGCAGTAATTAGACAAAATAATCCATGCTTGTGGAAATAATAAAACCATGTCTTATAAAGAGGAAAAAATGCTTAACTTTTTTCTCCATATAAGAATAACATTCAAGTAACTGAAACAGTGGTATGAAATCACTGTGATATAAAATTTAACAAGGATAAGGACTTCTCAGAATTCATCCTTGTTGTATACCCACTGTAGTTTATAACCTTATTTAAGCTATCATTCTGTAGAATCTTCTTAAGTTGTAGGTTTTGGATCAGAATCATCAGGAGGGGTCAATATTGGGTTCCCAGAGATTAGTCTGCCTTGTTTCTATCCAGTGTACAGTTCTATGGATTCTAACTATCTTGTGTGTCTCTCATGATGGTACCATTAAAAATACTTACACTGCCCTAAAAATTTTCCATGTTTTGATTATTTATCCCCCCAATTCCTGGACATCACTGATATTTTTACTGTTTCTATAGTTCTGCCTTTTCCAGGGTGCCAAATATTTGGAATCACATAGTATGTAGCCTTTTCAGACTATCTTCTTTCCCATAGCAATATGCATTGAAAGTTCTTCTAGATCTTTTTGTGACTTGATATATCATTTTTACCAGACTTGATATATCAGATGTATCATGTTCTACTATATGAATGCACCATAGTTTATTTCTACATTCACCGATTGAAGGACATCTTGGTTGCTTCAATTTAAGCAATTGTGATTAAATCTGCTCTAAAAAATGAAATCGGGTTTTTGTGTGTGTATAACTTTTGAAGTAAATTGGATAAATACCTAAGATCATAACTGCTGGATCATATGATAGTCTAGTTTTCAAAGAAACTGCCAACCTGTCTTCCAAAGTGATGGCACCATTTTGCATTTTCATTAGCAATGAATGAAAGTTCCTGCTGCTTCACATCCTTGTCAACATTTGATATTGTCAGAATTTGGATTTTAGCCACTCTAATCGGTATGTAGTTGTACTCATTTTCTTTCAATTCACATCTCTTTAATAAAAAATGATGCTGAGCATCTTTTCATAGGCTTATTTGTGATCTATGTATCTTCTTTACTGAAATGTGTTCATACTTTTTTGCTCTTTTTTTTAGTTGGATTGTGTATTTCTTTAGTGTGTGTTTTAAGAGTATTTTGTGTATATTAGATGCAAATTCTTTATCAGATATATGTTTTCAAATATTTTCTCCTATCTTGTGCCTATCTTCATTGTCTTAACAATGTCTTTGCAGAGCAGATGATTTTAAATTTAATGGAGTCCAGCTTATTTTCTCTTCCATGGATTTTACTTTTTATGTTGTATCTGAAAACAAATCATCTAGAGCTGAAGGTTACCGAGATATTTTCCTGTATTATTTTCTAGAAGTTGTATTGGTTTGCATTTTAAATTTAGGGGATGATGTATCTCTAGCTAACTTTTGTAAAAGGTATAAAATCTATGCCTTGATTCTTTTATTTTATTTTATAGTATTAATTTTTTTTTCTTGACTAGTCTGGATAGAGTGTGATCAATTTTATTTATCTTTTCAAAGAACATGATTGTGGATTTATTGACTTTGTCTATAGAGTTCATATTTTCATTTTTTTGTCTTTTTTATTAATACATTTTTCTTTTTTATTGTTATGTTAATCCCCATACATTACATCATTAGTTTTAGATGTAGTGTTCCATGATTCATTGTTTGTGCATAACACCCAGTGCTCCATGCAGAACATGCCCTCCTCAATATCCCATCACCAGGCTAACCCATCCTCCCACCCCCATCCCCTCTAGAACCCTCAGTTTGTTTTTCAGAGTCCATCATCTCGCATAGTTCGTCTACCCCTCCGATTTCACCACCTACATTCTTCCCCTCCTGCTATCTTCTTCTACTGCTTTTTTTTTTTCTTAAAATATATTGCATTATTTGTTTCAGAGGTACAGATCTGAGATTCAAGTCTTGCATAATTCACAGCACTTACCAGAGCACATACCCTCCCCAGTGTCTATCACCCAGTCACCCCATCCCTCCCACCCCACCCCCCACTCCAGCAACCCTCAGTTTGTTTCCTGAGATTAAGAATTCCTCATATCAGTGAGGTCATATGATACATGTCTTTCTCTGTTTGACTTATTTTGCTCAGCATAATACCGTCCAGTTACATCCACGTCGTTGCAAATGGCAAGATCTCATTTCCTTTGATGGCTGCATAATATTCCATTGTATATATATACCACCTCTTCTTTATCCATTCATCTGTCAATAGACATCTTGGCTCTTTCCACAGTTTGGCTATTGTGGACATTGCTGCTATAAACATCGGGGTGCACATACCCTTTCGGATCCCTACTTTGTATCTTTGGGGTAAACACCCAGTAGTGCAATAGCTGGATTGTGTAGTAGCTCTATTTTCAACTTTTTGAGGAACCTCCATACTGTTTTCCAGAGTGGCTGCACCATCTTGCATTCCCACCAACAGTGTAGGAGGGTTCCCCTTTCTCCGCATCCCTGCCAATATCTGTCATTTCCTGACTTGTTAATTTTAGCCATTCTGACTGGTGTGAGGTGGTATCTCATTGAGGTTTTCATTTGGATTTCCCTGATGCCGAGCGGTATTGAGCACTTTTTCATGTATCTGTTGGCCATTTGGATGTCTTCTTTGGAAAAATGTCTGTTCATGTCTTCTGCCCATTTCTTGATTGGATTCTTTGTTCTTTGGGTGTTGAGTTTGATGAGTTCTTTATAGATTTTGGATACTAGCCCTTTATCTGATATGTCATTTGCAAATATCCTCTCCCATTCTGTTGGTTGTCTTTTGGTTTTGTTGACTGTTTCCTTTGCTTTGCCAAAGCTTTTTATCTTGATGAAGTCCCAATAGTTCATTTTTGCCCTTGCTTCCCTTGCCTTTGGCGATGTTTCTAGGAAGAAGTTGCTGCGGCTGAGGTCAGAGAGATTGATGCCTGTGTTCTCCTTTAGGATTTTGATGGACTCCTGTCTCACATTGAGGTCTTTCACCCATTTGGAGTCTATTTTTGTGTGTGGTGTGAGGAAATGGCTCGGTTTCATTCTTCTGCATGTGGCTATCCAATTTTCCCAACACCATTTGTTGAAGAGACTGTCTTTTTTCCATTGGACATTCTTTCCTGCTCTGTTGAAGATTAGTTGACCATAGAGTTGAGGGTCCATTTCTGGGCTCTCTGTTCCATTGTCCTATGTGTCTGTTTTTGTGCCAGTACCATGCTGTCTTGATGATAACAGCTTTGTAATACAGCTTGAAGTCCAGAATTGTCATGCCACCAGCTTTGCTTTTCTTTTTCAACATTCCTCTGGCTATGCAGGGTCTTTTCTGGTTCCATACAAATTTTAGGATTATTTGTTCCATTTCTTTGAAAAAAGTGGATGGTATTTGGATGGGGATTACATTGAATGTGTAGATTGCTCTAGGTAGCATTGACATCTTAACAATATTTGTTCTTCCAATCCATGAGCATGGAACGTTTTTCCATTTCTTTGTGTCTTCCTCAATTTCTTTCATCAGTATTTTATAGTTTTCTGAGTACAGATCCTTTGTCTCTTTGGTTAGATTTATTCCTAGGTATCTTATGGTTTTGAGTGCAATTGTAAGTGGAATCGACTCCTTAATTTCTCTTTCTTCTGTCTTGTTGCTGGTGTATAGGAATGCCACTGACTTCTGTGCAGTGATTTTATATCCTGCCAGTTTACTGAATTCCTGTATGAGTTCTAGCAGTTTTGGGGTGGAGTCTTTGGGGTTTTCCACATAAAGTATCATATCATCTGCAAAGAGTGAGAGTTTGACTTCTTTTTTGCCAATTTGGATGCCTTTGATTTCTTTTTGTTGTCTGATTGCTGTGGCTAGGACTTCTAATACTATGTTGAATAGCAGTGGTGATAGTGGACATCCCTGCCACGTTCTTGACCTTAGGCAGAAAGCTCTCAGTTTTTCCCTATTGAGAATGATATTCGCCTTAGGTTTTTCATAGATGGCTTTTATGATATTGAGGTATGTACCCTCTGTGCCTATACTCTGAAGAGTTTTGATCAAGAAAGGATGCTGTACTTTGTCAAATGCTTTTTCTGCATCTATTGAGAGTATCATATGATTCTTGTTCTTTCTTTTGTTAATGTATTGTATCACGTTGATTGATTTGCAGTTGAACCAAGCTTGCAGCACAGGGGTAAATGCCACTTGGTCGTGGTGAATAATCCTTTTATTGTACTGTTGGATCCTATTGGCAAGTATTTTGGTGAGAATTTTTGCATCCATGTTCATCAAGGATATTGGTCTGTAGTTCTATTCGATGGGGTCTTTGGTTTTGGGATCAAGGTAATGGTGGCCTCATAAAATGAGTTTGGGAGTTTTCCTTCCATTTCTATTTTTTGGAACAGTTTCAGAAGAATAGGTTAATTCTTCTTGAAATGTTTGGTAGAATTTCCCTGGGAAGTGATCTGGCCCTGGGCTTTTGTTTGTTGGGAGATTTTTGATGACTGCTTCAATTTCCTTAGTGGTTATAGGTCTGTTCAGGTTTTCTATTGCTTCCTGGTTCAGTTTTGGTCATTGATACATCTCTAGGAATGCATCCATCTCTTCCAGGTTATCTAATTTGCTGGCATAGTATTGCTCATAATGTTCTTATAATTGTTTGTATTTCTTTGGTGTTGGTTGTGATCTCTCCTCCTTCATTCATGATTTTGTTGATTTGGGTCATTTCTCTTTTCTTTTTGATAACTCTGGCCAAGGGTTTATCAATCTTGTTAATTCTTACAAAGAACCAGCTCCTAGTTTCATTGATCTGTTCTACTGTTCTTTTGGTTTCTATTTCATTGATTTCTGCTTTGATCTTTATTATTTCTCTTCTCCTGCTGGGTTTAGGCTTTATTTGCTGTTCTTTCTCCAGCTCCTTTAGGTGTAGGGTTAGGTTGTATACTTGAGACCTTTCTTGTTTCTTGAGAAAGGCTTGTATCGCTATATACTTTCCTCTTAGGACTGCCTTTGCTGCATCCCAAAGATTTTGAATAGTTGTGTTTTCATTTTCATTGGTTTCCATGAATTTTTTAATTCTTCTTTAATTTTCTGGTTGACCCATTCATTCTTCAGTAGGATGCTCTTTAGCCTCCATGTCTTTGAGTTCTTTCCGACTTTCCTCTTGTGATTGAGTTCTAGTTTCAAAGCATTGTGGTCTGAAAATAGGCAGGGAATGATCCCAATCTTTTGGTACTGGTTGAGACCTGATTTATGACCTAGGATGTGATCTATTCTGGAGAATGGTCCATGGGCACTAGAGAAGAATGTGTATTCCGTTGCTTTGGGATGGAATGTTCTGAATATGTCTGTGAAGTCCGTTTGGTCCAGTGTGTCATTTAAAGTCTTTATTTCCTTGTTGATCTTTTGCTTAGATGATCTGTCCATTTCAGTGAGGGGGGTGTTAAAGTCCCCCACTATTATTGTATTGTTGTCGATGTGTTTCTTTGCTTTTGTTATTAATTGCCTTATATAATTGGCTGCTCCCATGTTAGGGCCATAGATATTTACAATTGTTAGATCTTCTTGTTGGATAGACCCTTCAATTAGGATATAGTGTCCTTCCTCATCTCTTATTACAGTCTTTGGTTTAAAATCTAATTTGTCTGATATAAGGATTGCCACCCCAGCTTTCTTTTGGTGTCCATTAGCATGGTAAATGGTTTTCCACCCCCTCACTTTCAATCTGGCAGTGTCTTTGGGTCTAAAATGAGTCTCTTGCAGACAGCCTATCGATGGGTCTTGTTTTTTAATCCAATCTGATAGCCTGTGTCTTTTGATTGGGGCATTTAGCCCATTTACATTCAGGGTAACTATTGAAAGATAGGAATTTAGTGCCATTGTATTGCCTGTAAGGGGACTGTTACTGTATATTGTCTGTCTTCCTTTCTAGTCTATGTTGCTTTCAGGCTCTCTCTTTGCTTAGAGGACCCCTTTCAAGATTTCTTGTAGGGCTGATTTCGTGTTTGCAAATTCCTTTAGTTTTTGTTTGTCCTGGAAGCTTTTTATCTCTCCTATTTTCAATGACAGCCTAGCTGGATGTAGTATTCTTGGCTGCATATTTTTCTCATTTAGTGCTCTGAATATATCCTGCCAGTCCTTTCTGGCCTGTCAGGTCTCTGTGGATAGGTCTGTTGCCAGTCTAATGTTTCTACCATTTTAGTTTACATATCTCTTCTCCTGAGCTGCTTTCAGGATTTTCTCTTTGTCTCTGAGACTCGTAAGTTTTACAATTAGATGTCGGGGTGTTGACCTATTTTTATTGATTTTGAGAGGGGTTCTCTGTGCTTCCTGGATTTTGATGCCTGTTTCCTTCTCCAAATTAGGGAAGTTCTCTGCTATAATTTGCTCCATTATACCTTCTGCCCCTCTCTCTCTCTTTCTTCTTCTTCTGGGAACCCAATTATTCTAATGTTGTTTTGTCTTATGGTATCGCTTATCTCTCGAATTCTGCCCTCGTGATCCAGTAGTTGTTTCTCTCTCTTTTTCTCAGCTTCTTTATTTTCATCATTTGGTCTTCTATATCACTGATTCTCTCTTCTGCCTCATTTATCCTAGCAGTTAGTGCCCCCATATTTGATTGCACCTCATTAATAGCCTGTTTGATTTCAACTTGGTTAGATTTTAGTTCTTTTATTTCTCCAGAAAGGGTTTCTCTAATAACTTCCATGCTTTTCTCAAGCCCAGCTAGTATCTTTAAAGTGATGATTCTGAACTCTAGATCTGACATCGTACTAATGTCCGTATTGAGTAGGTCCCTGGCAGTTGGTACTACCTCTTGTTCTTTTTGTTGAGGTGATTTTTTCCATCTTGTCATTTTGTCCAGAGGAGAATATATTAATGAGCGAACAAAATGCTAACAGGGTGACAACGTTCCAAGAAAATATACTCTAAACAAATCAGAAAAGACCTGAAGCAGTGGGAAAAGAAAGGGAAAGAGAGAAAAAAGGAAAAGAAAATAAAAAGGAAAAGAAAAAGATAAAGATAAAAACAAGCAAAAACAGGAAAAAAAAAAAACAGAATGTGATCAAATATGATCAGGCTGGTATATAGATCAGTGCCACACACTAGATTTTCGGTGTGTTTGGTCTGTTAGAAGAAAGTGCCTCCCAAAATTTTAAAGAAAGAAAAACTTATAAATATACAAAAATAAGGGTTGATATGATGAAAGGATGGAATATGACTGTAAAGATGGAAATTATAAAAAATTTTATAAAAGGAATTGATAAGTTGTTTGAAAAAAAGAGAATTTAAAAAAAAAAGAAAAAAAAAGGGGAGAGAATGTGATCAGGCAGGGGAGTGGAAAAAAAACATACAATAGAAATTTAGGGTATATTTTGATCTGTTACAAGAAACTATCTCAAAATTTTAAAGAGAGAACAACTTATATATATATACGCCAAAAATATGGGTAACTACTATGAAGGGATAGATTATGACTCTAAAAATGAAAAATAAAAATGTTTTTTTTTTAAAAAAGGGATTGATAAGATGTTGGTTGAAAAAGGGAAAAAGAAAAATTCAAAAAAAAAAAAAAAAAGACAGTTAAAAAAAATTAACTTTGAAAGACTAAAGAATCATGGTAAAAAAGCCATGAATTCTATGTGCATTATTCCCCTAGCGCTGGAGTTTTGCCGTTCTCATTGATCAGTAAACTTGTTCTTGGCTGGCTGTTCTTGCTGATCTTCTGGGGGAGGGACCTGTTGCCATGGTTTCCAAAAGTCTTTGCCAGAGGCAGAATTGCCCCACCCTTGCCGGGTCCGGACTAAGTAATCTGCTCGGGTTTTCTCTCCGGAGCTTTTGTTCCTTTCAGGCTTTCCGTGCAGCTTTGGAGGCGGAGAGTGAAAATGGCGGCCTCCCAATCTCTGCTTCGGAGGAGCCGAGAACTCGGGCCCCGCTCCTCAGTGAGCCCCCAGAGAAAAGCCGCCAGTCACTCCCGTCTCCCCAGTCTCCGGCTGCACTCTGTGCTCACCCGGCCTGTGACCGAGCGTTTCTATCTCTGGCACCTGACTCAGTGTGGGGTCTCCAAACCCAGCAGATCCCTGCGGTGCACTCCCACACCTCTCCTCCTGGGGGAAGAAGGTGCATCTCCCCAGATCTGCCGCTTGTTGGGTCCCTGCTGGAGAAGCAGGGGCCTGACTGTGCCGCAGATCACGTTTTATGGCAAACCCAAGTTGAGAACCCGCGTCTGGGCTCTGTCTCTGCAGCCGGCTTCTCCACTCCAATACCTGGGAGCTCTGCCGCACTCAGGCACCCCGGGTCTTTCTGTGACCCCGAGGGTCCTGAGACCACACTGTCCCACGAGGGTTCTACCCCCCACTTAGCCACCAGAGTGATGTCCTTCAGCAGAGCAGACTTCTAAAAGTTCTGATTTTGTGCTCCGTGGTTCTATCACTTGCCAGAAGCGGCCAACGGAGGCCCCTTCCCCGCCGTCTATCCTCCCAAATATCACCTCAGATTCACTTCTCCACACGTCCTACCTTCCAGAAAGTGGTCGCTTTTCTGATGAGAGAGTTGTTGCTCTTCTTTTCTTTGATCTCCTGTTGAGTTCATAGGTGTTTAGATTGGTTTGATCCCTATCCAGCTGAATTCCTGAGAGGAGATGAAATCCAGGTCTCCTACTCCTCCGCCATCTTATTCTGCCCCCTTATTAATACATTTTAATTTTAGAATAGTATTTGATGTACAGAAGAGTTGTGAAGATAGCATATGACATGCCCATATACCCCATAGCCAGTTTTCATATTTTCAATTTCACTTTTTTCTCCCTTAATTTGTATTATTTTCTTCTGTTTGCTTTAAGCTTCATTTTTTTCTCTTGCGTTCTAAGACAGTAGCTTAATTTATTGGTTTCAGATCTTTTATCTTCTCTAGTAAATTAATTTAATGCTATAAATTTCCCTCTAATAACTGTTTTTGCTATATTCTATAACTTTTGATGCATTTTATTTCCATTTTCATTTAATTCAACCTTTAAAACATTTATCTTAACGCTGCCTGACTCATGTTATTTATAAGTGTGTTGTTTAATCTCAAACTATCTTGGGATTTTTTCTCACTATCTTTCTGTTTTTGATTTCTAGGTTAACTCCACTGTAGCTAGAGAAAATACGTTATATGATTTTTGTGTTTTTAAATATGTTGTGATGTGCTTTCTTGACCCAGAACATGGTCTGTCTTGGAGGGTACTCCATGTGAACTTGAGAGGAATGTGTATTCCACTGTTGTTGGATTAGCTATTCTATAAATATCAATTAAATCAAGTTGATTGATGGTGATTTGGGGGTCAAGTGTGTTCTTTTACATTTTCTGCTTGCTGGATCTTTCAACTACTGAAAGGGGTGTGGAAGTATCTAATTATAATAGTGCGTTTGTCTGTTTCTCCTTAGGGTTCTATCAGTTTTGTCTCTTGTATTTTGTCACCCTGTTGTTAGGTACATACATGTTAAGAATTCTTGTGTCTTCTTGGAGAATGGAGCCCTTTATCATTATGTAATACTCCTCTTAATTTCTGGTAATTTTCCTTGTTCTGAAATGTGTCTTTTCTGAAATTAATTTAGCTTCCCCCAGTCTCTTCTGATTAGTGTTAGCATGGTATTTCTTTCTTCTTCCTTTTATTTTGAACTAAATGTGTCTTTATGTATATTTTTCACTTTGACAAACTCTGTCTTTTAATTGGTATGTTTAGATTATTCACATTTAAAGTAACTATTTATATGCCTGAATTATAATATAGTATGTTTATATCAGTTTTCTCATCCTTGTGATTGTTTTTTATTTTTATATTTTCCTCTCTTTTTCTGCCTTCTCTGATTTTAATTGGGCACTTATATATGATTCCATTTTCTTTCTTCTCTTAGCATAAGGATTATACTTCTTTTAAAAGGTTTTTAGTGGCATCCAGAGGGTTTACAATATATATTTTCAACTTTTTTGAGTCCACTTTCAGATAACATTATATAATTTCATGGGTAGTGCAGATACTTATAATAGAGTATTATTCCCAATGCCTCCTTCTGCCCCTTATAATATTGCTATAATTTATTTCACTTATCCATGTACTAAAATCATGCAATACATCTTTGCTATTATTTGAAAAAAATCATTTTGAAAAATCTCTTAGATGAATTAAGAATAGGAAAAATAAAAGATTTTATTTTAGCCTTTATTTATTCATTCTCTGAACTCATCCTTCTTTGATATAGATATAAAAGTTTCTGACTATATCATTTTCCTTCTTCTTGAAAACTTCTTTTAACATTTTTACAGATCATGTGTGTTGAATTCACTCAATTTTTCTTTGTCTGAATATGGCTTTATTTCTCAGTCACTTTTGAAGGATGACTTCACTGTATATAGAAGTCGAACTTGTGTTTTTTATTGTTGTTTTTCTTTCCACACTTTAAGTATATCACTCCAACTTCTTGCTGGCATGGTTTCTTATGAGTCCACTATTATTTTTCTTGTTCTTCCAGGTAAAGTGTTTTATTCCTCTGGTTTCATTCAAGATTTTCTCTTTGTCTTTGGTTTTCTGTTGTTTGAATTTGATTTGCCTGAATGCAGCTTTTTTGGTATTTATTCCATTTGAATTTTATTTGTAAAAACCAAACAAGACATGATATATTGAATAATAGGATATATTGGGTAAAAATAGACCTTGAGTGTAAGATTTTATGTTAATCTGGCTAGGAGTTGGGCTCTGTTTCTTCTGAGAACTCTCAGGGCATATTTCAAATGGTCACTTTTCTCTTACCCTGTCAGAAATGCAGGTGGATTTTTCTTGACTCTTCATTGTGATAACTTGCTAGAGTTCCTTGATTTAAGATCCATAAAAGTGTGAGGTTTCCTCTGAGACCGGGCCTTAGGAGTTTCTCACCCTCAAGCCAATCCACACTCAATCTCCAGCAATTGGTGAAAATTACCATTTAAATGTTTCTATCAGCTTATGTTCCCAGAGGCTTCTGCTTCAGGTATGCTGATCTTAGCTATGTTTCTCTGTATTTTCCTGTCTCTCCAGATGTCTCAGTGATTGTTTGCCTTGTGACCACAATTTCTGAAGGATCAAGAAAATCATTGATTTTCAGTACAGTTTTTTTCTTATTTTAAGAATGGAGGTGGTAATTTTTAAGCTCTTTATAAAATGTCATGGTTGAAACCAGAAATCTGCTGGATTCATTTTTAATAGAATGTCTAGTATTTTGATGGCTGGTTCTGTACTTTATGGACTAATTTCCATCATTAGAAGTTTGGTTACAGTATGCTTATTATGTATATCCACCTCATGAAATACTACATGGTTATTAAAAAAAGAAAGAGGATAGTTCTAATTTCTGGTATAGGACAAAGGAACGTGATCTCCAGGGTAAATTGTTTTATGAAAAGTAATTTCCAGAAAATTATGTAGTAAATGACCATTTATGTAAAATAAGGGGGAAATAAGAATTCATCTTCATGTTTCCTTATATAAACATAAATAATCTTGAGGCGATATCCAAGAAAATATTAAAAGTACTTACTTATAGGAAGCAAGGATTAAGATGATGAGAGAGACAGAATGAGCATGGAGTGAGGTGGGAATTAGATAATTCAACATTTTAAACAATATCTTTATTTTGGGACCTTGTGATTGTATTATGTTCTCTCTCTCTCTCACACACACACACACACACACACGACACACACACTAGCCCCTCAAATGTTTCTTTTTCATTTGTAAACTTTGGGAAAGTTAACATTGGTTATATAAAGTTAATAATAATAATGAAAGTGTCCTACAGAAGAATATGAGGCTTTTGACATTCCTTATCAATTCTCATTCTCTCGTATCTAGTGTCCCACAATCTGCTTGGCCAGGCTTGTATCAGAGACACAAAATAAAGTTTACTTGCCTGAATACTATAGATTGTTTAAAGATGGGAGGATACTTTTAGTTTTATTATAGATGAATTTGAAATAGCCACTTCCATTTAGCATTTTGGATACTACTTCATACATCAGAGTTTCTTTTTTTTTAACCCTTTTTACCAAATACCAGTATTTTATAGGCCAGGACCTACGATTGGAAGCTCCATATTTACTGTAATACTATGAGAGTAGCTCCCTTTTATTAATTGCACTCTCTTGGTAGATAGTGAGTAAAGTCATCTCTTCCAGATAATCAAAACAAATGGTATTTTAAGAAGTCATCAAAATAATCTGAATACCCATTAGTCTATTTTACTCTTCTCCAACCTTAAGGTTCTTAGTTCAATCATGAATAAATTTGGTTCTGGATCTCTTAGGTCAAAGGTGAAAAAGAGAAGGAAATGTTCACTTTTTAAATGGTCCACAATAGTCATTGTGAGAATTTTTTTAAAGCACAGTTTCCTAAAACTGTTGACATAGTTTTAGATAAGAAAATATTAGTGACACAGTGGAAGTGCTTCCATCACCAAATCCCCTGCCACTGGAGCTTGCCACATTACCTGAAAGAGTGTATTTACAACTTAAAGTGAGAATGCCAAGTAATTTCTGTCTCATGTGTGAAATTAGATCCATTGTGAGTGGCTACAACTAGCAGTGCTGAGAAAGATATTGATACAACATCTTGACTTTAAGATACATACTTAAAGTCAAAGTGCTGTGATCCATTAGAGATACCTGTTCTAGGTGAGAGGAGGCATGGTGGAAGAAAAGCCAGGCATCCACCAGCTCCAGTAGAGTTTACAGCTCTAAGAAGCTCAGCTTTGTCAACTTTATACATATTAGCAATTGTTGATAAAATATAAACAATACAAAATGTGTAGAAACTAACCATTATTATTGAGTACTAACTGTATTCCAGGCACTGTGCTAAGAAATTAAAAGACATTTAGCTAATCTAATCATTAGCAGAACCCTATGAGATATTGTCCCCATCTAGTTTATCCACAATGAAATTATTTTCTCTTTAAAATGCTAATCTCGGGGCGCCTGGGTGGCTGTCTTTAAGCATCTGCCTTCAGGTCAGGTCATGATCCCAGGGTCCTGGGATCAAGTCCCACATCTGGCTCCCTGTTCCGCGGGAAGCCTGCTTCTCCCTCTCCCACTCCCCCTGTTTGTGTTCCCTCTCTCGCTGTGTCTCTCTCTGTCAAATAAATAAAATCTTTAAAAAAAACCCGCCAGTCTCAGGGTACCTTGGTGGCACAGTCAGTTAAGCATCCGACTCTTGATTTCAGCTTAGACCTGATCTCAGGGTCGTGAGATCAAGCCGTGTCAATCTCGTGCTCAGTGCAAAGTCTGCTTAAGACTCTCTCTCCCTCTCCCTCTGCCCCCCCAATAAATAAATAAATCTTTTTTTTTTAATGCAGTTCTCAGCAATCATTTGCATTTAAAACTTCTTTTTTTTTTTTTACAGGAAAGAAGTAACTCTAATAGTGTTAATCCTGTTTAAGATACATTCGATCTTGAAATATACATAAAAACAACTACTCTAGGGTTCAAGAAGTTTACTAAATGTGTTATATAATGTTTGCAGAGTAGTTGAATTATCCAACCTACTTTTAGGGTTTAAGAAATTTTCATGATTTTTACATATTCTAAAGCAGTATTGTACTGAAACAAATTTATAGTATTTCCTAAGTAATTATTAATAAATTTGAAGTTAAATCTTTTTACTACAATATTGGATTGAATAATATTTGTTCTGATGAAAAAAATCAATACACTAAGTAACTAAATAGAAGCAAAAAAAGAGAAAGGGGAGGCAAAAAGCTAACTCTACAGAAAAAGTGTCTCAAAATCTGCAATATAATATGCACATCTCCCCTTGGTTGTTTAAAAGAATTCCCACTATAACCTTTATTCCATTAAAAATGGTAAGTATTATGACATATGACAGGTGGTGCGTTAATGTCTTTGATCATACAATAAACTAAATTTCCATTGCAGAAGAAACTATTGGAAATGTAATGAAAACATAATGAAGTCAACATTCTTGCTTACCAAGTGGGATTTTGCAGCAGAGTTAATTGAATGTCAGTGTAAAATGTTGACAGACAGAGAACAGAATGGAGGAAGAGACTTAAAGGGAAAATTTTATCTAAGCATTTATATTTTCAAAAGTGGCTTTCACCATCTGGATATTTGCAGTCATGTAGATAAAACATAGTTGGATGAGCTTTTGGTTTTCATCTAGATTTTCCTGTATCCTCTACAGTGCTTAGACAGAATTGGACACTCAATGGGCAGACAATAAATACTCACTGATTAATATTTGCTATCCTATACAAAGAATCATAGGTTCTCTCTGAAACTGAATCTGTGTTGAAAACTGGGACAAAAATGTCAGCCAGCTTTCCTCTTTTCATTTCTTTTACATGTTTGAAAATAGAGGGGTTTCACCACTTTTAAGTTTTATTTAGATATAAATCACATACATAAAATTCATCATTTTAAATACACAACTAAATGTTTTCTTATTCCATTCACAATCATCACTGCAATCATCAACTCTTGAATCTTTTCTTTCCCTCGAAGGAGACCCCATACCCAGTAGCAGTCAATCCTGATTCCTCACTATGCTCCACCAACGTCAGTCCTAGACAACTACCAGTCTACTTTCTGTGGGTGTAAATTTGCCTATTTTTGATACTTCATATGAATGGAATCATAAAGACTGCGGCCTTTGTGACTGTCTTCTTTCACTTAGCATAACATTTCAGTGTTCATCCATGTTGTAGCATGTATTATTTATTTGTATTGCCAAATAGTATCCCACTGTATGGATATACCACATTTTATTTGTTCATCAGCTGATAGACGTTTGGTTGTTTCCACTTTTTGGCTCTCATGAATGCTGCTATAAACACTGGCATACAAGTTTTTGTGTGAATGTCTGCTTTCACTTCTCTTGGATATATACTCAGGAGTACAATTGCTGAGTCTTACGGCAACTATATTAAGCCTCTTGGGAAACTACTAGACTGTTTTCCAAAGGAGCTACCCGATTTTGAAATCCCACCAGTAGTGGATGAGGGTTCCAATTTCTGCAATAGTATAAGTGTGCTGTGCCTGGAGCCCTTTTCTCCTACACGTAGAGGCTGAGTGGGGGCAAGAGAGACCCAATCTTCTAGGCTTGCTCTGCTTGTCTGGAATTAAGCTTCTGTAAGATGGGACTGGCAGAGGCTGAGAAAGGCCAGCAGCCTGCTCGTTTTGGGGTGAAACTATAGCCCCAGACTGGGAGCTGAGAGAAAAGGAACTCCTGTCTTCTTGGCTGTACACATTGGAAGCAGGGTTTCTATAACACAGAGGGGTGAAGGGAAAGAGTGGCCCAAAAGCCAGAGGCTCTCCCTATTCCTACCAAGATTAAGTAGACTTCCTGAATAGATGTCTCCATTCTGTATGTGTCCTGAGGACAATTTCCAGGGACTTTGAATGATTTTTTTTCTGTATATAGTTTCAACAGTTAAATTGTTCTACTGTGAAGAACATCTGTGGAAGTCTTCACTCCTCTACGCTAGAAGTTCTCCCTACCTTCATTCTTTTAAATCACTGTTTCCTCTTCTGATACTTTAGACTAGAAGTAGTTTCTCTGAACTCGGTGTCTGGCACTTAATTAGCTACCATATATGCTGCTTCTACGTCACCGACTTCTCATCAGAAACAACAGAGCCTAGTAAAGAGTCAGTATAGCTTTATATATCAAGTGGAAATGCTCTTACGATGAAGGTAAATAAAGACATTTTCAGAAAAAAAGAAAAGTAAAAGACCTTTTTTTGCCAACATACCTGGACTTCAATAAGTGGTTAAGTTTTTCAGGCTGAAGGGAAATAACAGCAGATGGAAACTCAGATCTTTTGTAATGAATGAAGACCATTGGAAATAGAAATACATAGCAAATGGTAAGAATGTATCTTCATTTCTTTAAAACACCTGTGACTGTTTTAAGCAAAACGTACAGCATTTTCTTAAGAGGCTTAGAATGTATATGGATGTGACACATATGACCACGGTAGCATGAAGTGTGGAGTGGAGGTAAATGTACCTACAATATTGCAAGATTTTTACATTTTATGTGAGGTTCTATAATATTAACTCTAAAGGGACTGTGTGAGTTAACAAGGAATAGTCAATTCCTAGCACAAACACTAAATATTCATGCAAAGAAATGTAACCAAAAAAGCCAACTGATAAATAAATTACAAACCCCAAAACTTCCAAATAATAAAAAAAGATAAGAGGAAAGAGAAACAGTAAACAAAGGGGACAAACAGAAAACAAATAAAAGTTTTAAACCTAAATCACATATTAATATTACATTATATATTAATGGAATGAACACACAAATAAAAGGTAGAGAATATCAGAATGGATAAAATACAAGTTCCAACTGTAAACTGTCTATAAGATTGCACTTTCAATAAAAAGACGCTTAGAGGTTGAAAATAACTGGATGGAAAATGGTAGTGTAGAAATTGTGTAAGTTTAAGAAGATTAAAATGGCTATATTGATATTAATTAAAATAGACTTCAAGACCAAGTAAATTGTATGATTAAAGCAAAAGAGGGATGTTTCATAACAATTATATGGTCAATTTGTCAGAAAGACAAGACAATATGTATCTGCCTAATAAGAGAATTTCAAAATGCATGAAAAAGTGTTTGACAGAAATAAATGAAGAAATAGATAATCCAAGAATCATGCTAGAAAAATCCCTTCTTTCTGCAACTAAGAGAACTTCTAGGCTGAAAGAGCAGTAAGATACAAAGGATCTAAATGCTCCGTCAATACCGGGAATCAATATTCATGGAACCATATTCAACAATTGCACATACACACTTTTTGAGGCACACATGGCAATTTTACAAGATAGACACTATATGCTGAGCCAGAAAACAAATCTAAATCAATTTTTAAAATTGACATCAAAGTATGTTTTCTAACCATAATACCATTAAATCTAAATTTTATAACAACTATTTCTAAGCCCCCAAATATTTGGATATTAAACTATACACTTCTAAATAACCTACAAGTCAAATAAAAATTCACATAAGAAATTTAAAAAGTATTTTTGACTGAATGAGAATGAACATCAAACAACATCAAAGTTTACAGAATGCAACTAAAAATACTTTGCAGAAAATGTATAGCTTTAAATGCTTAGATATAAAAAAAGAAAGATTTATGTTCTAAGATTCCACTATAAAAGCTAGGGAGGAAAAAGAACAAAGAACAAAGAAATCTAAAATAGCAAAAAATAAAAAATAAATAAGGACAGAAACCAACATAGAAAACAACAATAATGGCCCATATAATTTTATTACCATAAACCAACAAAGACATTTTCTGAAAGATTTTATTTGTTTATTTGAGAGAGAGAGCATGAGCATGGGGAGGGGTAGAAGGGGCAAAGAGAATATTGAAGCATACTCCATGCTAAGCGTGGAGCCCAACCCTGAGATCATGATGTGAGCCAAAACCAAGAGTCAGTCACCTAAACGACTGAGCCACCCAGGTGCCCCCCAACAAAAACATTTTTTTAAAAAAGGAAATTACAGAATAAAATTCTTCATGCATATCAAAGCAAAATTCCTTAACAACATATTAGCAATAAAGGCATTAAGATCACACAATAAAGGAAGATATGAATATCAAGAATACAAGTCATTAAGGAACAGACAGTGATTTAAAATAACTCTGAGAGTCCATAGTCTTTCATGGTTCGTCTCCCCCTCTGATTTCCCCCCCTTTATTTTTATCTTTGGTAGAAAGTGTGATGAGGTTTTACAAGCTGTTACAATGGTGATCGTGAAAACTGAAATACTGGATGTATTACTAATGGGAAGCATTTAATGTAGGAGACTGAAAATGCCCTTCCAGAAAATTTGAGATTCTAGAGAATAGCCTAGGGGAGAATTAGGGAAATGATAGGATTTGTCATGATTAAATTAAAAAAGTCTCTAAATGTTCTACTAGTAGGTCTGGCCCAGCTTACCTGAAGTCAATTATTTAAGAAACTAATTCTGAAGCTTTCTTATGGACAGGATATAGGTTTTAACCTGAGCACACAGACTCACATGAAGTAAGCATTCAAATAGATGTGTGGTAAACAGAAGAACATTAATAGATAGTAATAATTTATTTGTTAAAAATTCTCCCACATCATGACTTTCAGGGACCTGAACATGTGAAACAATGTAACGTAAGCTGGATACCCCACAGTCTCCTGGTGAAATTTATCTGAAAAGCAGGGAGTAAATTAATACATATAGGGAGTTAGGAATTTTAAATTAAGTCCCCATTTCTTTAAAATCTCTGGTTTGGGGGCAGCTGGGTGGCTCAGTCAGTTAAGCTTAAGCATCTGACTTTTGGTTTTGACTCAGGTCATGATCTCAGGGTCCCGGCATTGAGACCTGCTTCAGCCCCACTCTCTGCAGAGTTTGCTTGTCCCTCTTCCTCTCCTTCTGCTCCTCCCCCCACTTGTGCTCTCTCTCTTTCTTTCTCTCTCAAATAAATAAATAAAATCTTTAAAAATAAATACATAAAAAATTTTAAAAATGAAATCTCTGAGACTTATTCTAAGAGACTTTACTTTCTAACCAGTATTTTCTATTAGTACATAAAGAGTGATATTTTGATTTTATTTACTAAATAAATAATTCTCTCACCAAATCTTCAAGTAAAGTGCAATTTCAGGATGCTGTGCCATTTTCATCTGGTGACATACCTGGACAGCTGCTACTCTCCCACATGCTTCTAGGAGTGTTTATACATTGTCTAAGAAACAGCTGAAACAATGCCCAGATATTTTAGGAAAGTAGAATAAAGGGAGGACATTATAAATTAGGGCTATGAATGCTTTAATGAGCTGCTATAAGAATAAAGATCATGTGTTCTAGTGTTTTTTTTTTCACTCTCAGTGTTAGACAGACTTGAGTTCTCAATATGTACATTTAACAGTTTTTCTACTAACAATTGTCCCAGTAGCTCATTGACATTTTGTGTAAAGTGCATTTTAAGGTTAAACTTTACCTTCAACCCAAGCTTTTAATTTAGTGAGTCTAGAAAACATCCAGCAGGTACATATTTGGAAACGAAGCCTCTATTTACATCAGGTACGTATGACATGCAATATATCTACCCTTAAGGAAGAGAACGCCGAAGCGATGTTTTACTATACTTTTTATTTTGTATTATAGTGAGATGTATCATTCTTAGAGTAAATTATTGTGAAAATACAGATATTTCCATAACTCTACTGTAGTTTATTCATATTTACAATTACAATAAATCTTTCCAAACTCAGCTATAATAACCTGACTGAGGCAAAGAAGAATTGCAGAAGAATGGCATCTGCAGAGTTGCCACAATTTTATTGCAACATGTATAAACAAAGTATAATTATGCAGTAAAAATAAATTTAAAGAATTATGAGCACAGCTTACAGATTAAGACATTAATGCCTACGATATATGAGCAGTCGGGGGTAGTTTTAGTTATGTAAGGCAGTTCCTCAGTTCCACAATAAGAATTGTAAGTCATTGGTTGCAAGGAATTCACTAAATAAAGCCCAAATATTTAGCTTTCATTAAAGTCTATCCAGTTGAAAGGAATGCTGTACTAATTATTTAAGACATAATGGCAGGGCCTTTGATGGGCTATTTTTGCAATGCTGTGAAGGCTTGGGGGTCATCCCTCCAGAATCACTGTGTCAACCTCCTGACTTCAGTTGGTTCTCTTCTTTGGCCTCACCAGACCCCTGTGATTACCTTTATCACAGAGTTTATCCCACTTGGTTGTAATTTTCTTGCTAGAAGCCTGGCTCCTCCACCAGCCAGAATACAAATCTGCAGTGTTCTTTTCTGTGTCACTACCATTTGCCAGCAAATTAGGAAGTGTGCACAGTATGGATTGAGCAAGCATTATGTCAATGTAGAAAATAGATATTTGTTCTAGATACATCATCAAGGAGATTTTGGCATTCGTGGAGTTTTTAGATAACTTTGGTCAGCTTACTCAGCCAGGGACTGTATCTCCCATTTTCTTCTCCTAGAGTTGCTTTCCCCCAGACCCTATTCTGCATCCTATTCCCAGCTGAAGGAATAAGCCCCCAGTAGCCATAACAATGAGCCCCATATCTCCACCATAACATTGAACCCCTAGCTGATTAAATGACCACACTCTGATGGCTGACTCAAAATGATCTGGTCATTCTCCTCTGGGAATTTGAAATTGAGACTTAGCACTAACTAGAGAGTATCTGTCTGTACCTGGAGTTTTAATGTATAGAGTTGAAATTGCAGACCAGCAATATGCTGGAGAATACTGAGAATATGGAGAACAGGAAAAGCCAGAACCCAGGGGGAGGGAAGTGAGATGGCCAGAATGAAGAGGAGAGAAAGGCGGGGATTATTTGCTCAGATCTTTAAAAATTCATTTTAGTCCTTATATTAGGGTTCTCCAGAGAAATAAATAAATACACACACACACACACGGCCAATTTCTCATAATAGAGAGCGAGATTTGTTATGAGAAGTTGGCTCACATGATCGTGGAGGTTGAGAAGTCCTATGATCCGCCATCTGTAAGCTCGAGACCCACGAAGGCTGGTGGCAATAGTTCCAGTCTACATTTGGAGAGCTGATGGTGTAATCTCAAGTCCAAAGGCAGAAGAAGATAAGATGAGATGTCCCCAGTTTAAGCACGCAGGCAGGAGGGGAACAGACCCTTTCTTCTACTTTTTGTTCTATTTGGTCCCTCGATTAGATGTTGCCCACCCCCACTGGGGAGGGCTGTCTACTCTACTACATCTACCAATTGCCAATCACTGGTCTCATCCAGAAATGGCTCACAGATACACCTTCATATAATGTTTAATCTGGGCACTCTGTGACCCAGTATATTGACATATAAAATAAACCAACATAATCCTACCTTGAGATCATGAGTGTTTCTTCTCTTGGGTTCAATGGAACATTCTCTCTTATATTGATAGGCTGTATGGCTTAATCAAAATTGGTTTTGTTACCAGTAATGAAATGTTTTAACTAACATACCATCACATTACTTTTAGTTTGCTGTGTCAACAATTAAGGAGCTGTAATTCTCAACCAAATGATTTTTCCTCATTATTCTGTGCTGCCACCAGGTCATAATAGGTGGTTTTAACAAAGGCACAAGGATGGCACAGTTTAAATCCTAGTCATGCAAAGGAAGGGGGAGTGGGGTTGTCTGCTTAGCATATTTTTAATCTTGGTGTTATTTAAATGAAAAGTATTTGTTTAAATAAATGAACTTAATTTCAGCTGATAAAACACACTTCTCAGAGTAGGAGCTTTAAAAAATTATCTGCCTATGGAGACAAGTCAGTATTTTAATCACTGAGCATGTTTCAACATTTATGGTGATCTCCCAAACCACACATTAAGTTTTCACTGTTCACAGCTGACATCTGTGATAAGGAGGAGTATCCAGTAAGAAGAAGCAAGTGGCAATATCAAAGGTTTTTAAAATGAACTGAGGCTTTCACATGTAAATCCTATCCCTTACCAACTCCTACACTTGCTGTGATATCTCTCCTCAGGGTATTTCTTTATAATTCCTTTATTGCTCATTCTGGCACTTATGTATTGTGATGATCTTTGCAATGTGGCAAGAAGGATATATGTCTATGCTGCTGTGATCACTTTGCTTATAAAAAGCCTGGCATAATCGAAAACTTAATGAATTGACAGAACTGACAGTAGGGAGAAGGAATATGAGGTTTGTGTTTTTTCATGATTTCAAAATTTATGCAAGATTCTTAAAGTTTTAGGGAACTTAGGTATCATGGATACAGTCAACTCACGTTATAGGTGAAGAAACGGAGGCCCAGAGATCAACCCAAGATTAAAAGTTAATCAAAATCTACCACTGAACAGAGTGTGGAGGTACTGATTTCCTATCTGATACTCCACTGTGGTTATTTTAGATATATCAATTTGGCAAACACCCTATTTATTTATTAATAGGGAAACCATATTTATGATAAATAGAAAGTATCCTTCCATATCAACCTTGAAATGCCCCAAGGCATTTATTTATTTATTTATTTTAAGATTTTATTTATTTGAGAGAGAGAGAGCATGAGCAGTGGGGAGAGGGAGAAGTAGGCTGGCCCGACGCGGGGCTAGATCCCAGGACCCTGGGATCACAACCCGAGCTGAAGGCAGACGCTTAACCAGCTGAGCCACCCAGGAGCCCAATGACCCAAAGCATTTAAAAGAGCAAGTTAATGGTGAGCTCTGTAAGACTGGCGAATCACAGACCTGTACCCCTGAAACAAATAATACATTATATGTTAATTAAAAAAAAAAAGAGCAAGAAAACCTGATCCCTGACCCAAGGCATTTAATTGTATGCAACTTCCCTCCCTTTGGTACTATCCAACCTGACTCCATTAGATATATTTATCTACCCACTCAAAGTAACAACAATAATAACATTTAAATCCCCTTACCAGTGCAAATAACCTGCCCTCAAGTGACGTAAGATTCTTTTCCTTTTTAGCAAGTCTCTTCAAATTAATACCTATGAACTGTAAATAAATAAGTCAAAGCAGTCATCTAAAAGTATGAGTGTTCCAAGGTACTTACAAGCCAAATCTACTTATAACATTTAATGAGCATCTTGTTTTGGGACTGTTTTTGCCTGGAGTGTTAAGTAAAGAGACTTCTCTTTGCACATACAAGACATGAAGAAAATGTCAATTGTCCATATGAGAGGATGTTGTTATTGAGAGTGGCTCTATGATGTGGGCTAAAAGAATTTGAGTATGGGTATGGCCAGAGCATCCTAGGCTTCCCCTTGTGACCACTACTTTACCTCTCCTTTACATCCATATCTATTAGGCTATAGAATATTATCTTCTATAATACTTACACATATACATCTTCTTCTGGAGTGAGACCCATTTGGGGGTAGGATGGGTATGTGAGGACAGTCTAAGATCTGAAAGACAGATGATCCAGATCAAGTTCTAGCTCTGCCACCTCACTGATGAGATGAACTTGGGCAATAAGACTTTATAGCTTGACTAAGATCCATATAAAATTCACACAGTTGTGAAAATCAAATGAAATTGTCATGAAAGCCCTTTATAAAAAATAAAAATCACTCAGCAAATGTAAGTTATAGGCCCCAGGAAACTTAACTGAGATCAAAAGGAGTAAATATTTACTCACTCTCATAACAAAAAGAGATCATCTAAGATACTTCTTTTAAGTTCTATTTAATAAAAAAAAAATTCCAAGGTTGAGGGGGGTGCATTTGGAGAGTCTGCTTGATAAAAAACCGTGATTAATCACTTTAATAAATTAGTTGGTGTTGGCTACAGTGCTGATCATCAAACCCATTTCAGTAATTCCATCAATGCAATAAAGATACGTATTTCATCCAAATTTTCTGAGCTAGTGGTTGCCTTAAATTCAAATATGGAAATCTCTGGTTGTGTTTTTTCAATAAATTGTGTCTTACGACAGTGAAAGAAGAAAAGATATTCTCAGTTTAATTATTATAGGGGTTTTCTGATGGTTCTTAGGTGCAGAATTTTTGTTCAAAGGAAATTTTACTAGAAAGTCCTGTTGCTTCAGTTGATGTTGGAGGGCTCCCCACAAACACCCACCCAAGGTCCCACTTGCCCCCTTTGCTCTAAAAACACCTGAGGAGTAGCCACATGTGGCTCTTAGGAGCACAGTTTACAAGCCATTAGTTTATTGAAAACAAAGTACTTTGAAGTAATTTGAAATAAAGTTTAATCATGTTGCAATTTCACAGCATTGCCAAATGTTGCCTTTGGCACAATAAGATATTGGATATATCTGTTGATTGATTAAGTTCAGTGGGTCCACATAAATAAGCAATGCAAATTATATTTTCTTTTCTCAAAGTTCCCATTGATTTAGCATTATCTTCTAAAAATTCTGACCTCAGCAATAGCAGATACTCTTTAGTGGTGCTGGCTACCTCTCACAATACACTTAGAAATTGATCAGACATTGCGCTTCTTATTGTGTTTAATATAACAACCTCTGTTTACAATCCATTTTCATTCACTTTGATAATTTACTTAATGAAAATGCTATACATTTTATAAAGATACATTCTCCCCATTTTATAGACACAAAAAATTTTGGTTTGAAATATATTCCACCTGGTATTTAGAACCAAAATTTATATTTGAGCATATGTTTCAGAAATATTTTGACACTCTAGCTACGTAAAACTGGGAAACACTCTTTGTACTCTGATTTGATCCAACAAAATTGAAGTCAGGAGACTAAAGGGTAAACTCTATTTCCACAGACTTTCATGTTCAAAAGGAAAAAAAAAAGTAAGAACTTTTAAGTGAATTAAAACCACTTCATTTGAGAATTATGAAGGTGCCCATAAAACTTTTCCTTGCCAGCTGATCCCAAATAGATCCTGATCTAGGCAGAATAAGAAAGGAACACTCTTTCCTCAGATAATAGGCCTTCCTTCTGAATCCAGGTTTTTCAGTAAGCCTTTGTGATCCCTATTCCCAGGTATTCAGCACACCAAGAAAAAGGAGAGAAAATCAGCAAGTGTTATCATGCAAGTTCCCTTATTTTTCCATATCCATCTTAGCTTATTGGAACCTCTTAATTGATGAATGAGGACTTTATCAAGCCTGGCAGGAGTCGTTATGTCTCTGATTTTCCTTGAAATGTATCTGTCATGCAGCTCAAAATTGAATAGCCAGTTTGGGGTTTAACCAGAGACATGGCACTGACTTAAGACACTCTGAAGGAAATAAATGATTAATTCAGTTTATAGACAGGATAGCGCTTCTTCTGTCTCATGTGCTTTTTGTATGTAATCTCCAGTGGTTCAAGTTCAGATGGATCTAATGAAAAAGGACTAGATGTTTTCCACCTTCCCTTCAGAGCATGCTGTACGATTTATCCACTGACAAAATGTGCTAATGAAATGTCACCTTGGACAGCTCGCTAAAAGATTGATGGGCTGAAAGTTTTGCACTTTATTTAACTTTTGCAGAAAAAATGAATAAGTCCTCCAAACTCTGTATGATATAGAGATCCATTATGGTTTTCTAACTCAGGAAGTAGCTATACCACTGATGGAATAGAAGATAGAGAAAGATGCTGATGGGGCAAAGTTTATAAATAAACAAATTGAGGCTGTGTGGCTTTATTATGCCTCCATTCTAAATTATTGTCAAGTTACATGATTTTATGAAGGCATTTCCTTCTATATACTTTATGCAATTGTTCTCAATCTATTAGTCTATCAATGAGAAATAAAACCATCAGGCTTTTTAGCCAATTACCCTATTTCTTTATTTGTTCTTTGTCCCTTCATTAGCAGAATCCCAACTATAAAACCCATCCTGAGAATAGTTTTAAGCCTTTTAATTCCTTCCACTCATAAAAACTTCATAATCTGTGAGTAATGGCCACTGGAGATCATTAAAGAGAATTGAAAATGGTAGACAAAGAATCAGGATGTGGAAGGGAATAAAACTGTGCATAATCAGAGAGTCTGACGATAGAGGTGAAGAGGCAAAACACACAAAGTGGACTAAGAGAAATCAAAGAAGCAAGTAAGAAACATGTTAGAATATTGGGATACAGATAATAGCTATCTATGTTACGATTTGTGTACATCTATACTGACCAAAATAAATAAAAATAACCACGTAATGCAAGCATGCACACACACACAAACACACACACAGAAGCATAAAGTGATAGGCCTATAGAGAGTGTCTGTTAAGCTAACGCCTCACTTTATCCAGAATGGTGAATGGAAGAGAAAAAAGAAGGGCATTTTCTTACTCTTTAGTCTAAGGAGAAAATCTGGTAGAATCTACCAGGACAAGAACATTATCTATGATCTAGTTTTCAATTTCCATAGCTGTTAAAATGAGAATGATTATAGTGCTAGTATAACATTAGCTGCTATAGTAATTAAGTCCAAAAACTTCAGAGGTTTATTAGAATAGAAATTGATTTCTTACACAATAGCATGTTCAAAATGGTAGGGTGCTATCCTCTCCTAAGATTGAGGGATCTTGCTTCTTCCCATCTTGGGGCTTTGCTATCTTTGATAAGTAGCTTCCAGGATTGTTTTACTCAATTATATCAAGTAGGCCTAAGGAAAAGGAACGTGAAGGTCAGCATAAGAGGTTCTTACCAGCCAGACCCAATAGAGATCCACATTCTTTTGGCTTATTAGTGGGCTACATGACTAATCCTTACTACGAAAGAGGCTGGAAAATGTGGATTAGGTGAATGTCTAATAAAAAGAAGAAATAAGATAGAAAATCTGGTAGTAGTTCCTTTCATTTTTGTTGGAAAAATCAAATAATATAATGCATATAATAAGGCCAGTATCTCATACGCATTTCTTTCTTCATCCATCCCTCTAATATTGAATGCCTCACAACTATAAAACTTTGTTGTCATTATGATTTGGTTCTAATTAAGATAGCTATTTTGTAATCATTGGGAAGAAAAAGGTACAGCAAAAGGACAATTTATTTAATAAAATTGAAAACAATTGATTATGACCTTTAGATTATAAAATCACTGAAAAGACAGGAGCTACAGTTCCAAACTCCCTGAACTTCACAGTCATTTTGGAACTGAAAATATGTTTTCTTTGACTTGTTAATATTCTACCATATTTCATTCTCTTTTAACACATAGTCTGTGTATTGCATCTCAGCATGATTTCTTAATTTTTTATTATGTACATACTTGGATGGCAACCATGACATAAAAGCCGCTCAAAGGTATATTAAATATTTACACTTGTTTCATTTTTAAATCCAAAAAGATAATCTGTCTTAAATGCATTCATGTCACATTGTGGTTGCCAAGTTTTTTGAAACATATTAAACTAAAATTTGAAAGTTACCAAATTGGTGATTAGAAATTCGAAGACTAGGATAATTTTTGTCTAAAGTCTTTTGTTTTATGAGTTAGATATTTTCACCTTTTGAAACCCATATGTCCTGTGATCTAAAAAATGAGGGCTGTCCTGTGGTCTATACACCATCCCCCCCTGTCACCTTTCCCTGTGAGGGAAATGTGCTTAGAGTATAGATACTGGTTCACTTACTGGTGTTTGTATAAATTTTGTGATTTTGTACATTTTTAAAAATTATGATTGATGTTACCCTTAATGTGGGTGGAAGTGAAGATGATGGAAAAGAGAGCAAGGTATGGAGTTAGCAGGACTCAAGTTTGACTCTTGTACCATCACTTTCAGTTTTGTACGTTTCAGTATTTTTAGACTCTGAGTGGTAACTGAATCATCTGAAAACTGGGAACAACAATACAATGTCTGAATTACACATTTTATAGGAGATAAATTCTGATGGTCTTAGAATGTTTCCTGTACAAAGTTGCTTCTCAATATTTTTGCAATGTATCGAAGTTAAATTCTACAATATCAGAAATCTGTTAGTATAGTTTGTATAATAATTCTGATGCTGTGACACTAATTTGTATAATAGTATCGAGTAATTGAATACTGTAGAAATCACTTATACATGGAATCTGGAAAAGCCATTCTCATAGAAACAGAGTAGAATGGTGGTTACCAGGGCTGGGGGCTGGGGAACTGGGGAGATGTTCGTCAAAGGGTACAAACTTGCAGTTAGAAGATGAATAAAGTCTGGAGATCTAATGCACAGCACTGTAATTATAGTTAACAAAACTGTATTACATATTTCAAAGTTGCTAAGAGGGTAGATCTTAAATGTTCTTGCTAGAAAAAGAAATGAAAGGGAATGTTCTCTATGATTCCTTCCTGTATACTTTATATCTAACTGTGGTTTTTGTTTTTGTTTTTGTTTTTTTAAGATTTTATTTATTTGGCAGATAGAGACATAGTGAGAGAGGGAACACAAGCAGGGGGAGCGGGAGAGAGGGAAGAGCAGGCTTCCCACCGAGCAGGGAGCCCGACATGGGGCTCGATTCCAGGACCCCGGGATCATGACCTGAGCCGAAGGCAGATGCTTAACAACTAAGCCACCCAGGTGCCCCTACCTGTGGGTTTTTTTTTTTTTTTAATTAAAAATGGTATTCCTCTCCCCCAAATAAATAAATAAATCTATTAATAGGTTGCAGGTACAACAATCTGAGACTGAGCATTTCTCTACTATTTTCCCAGAATTACTGCTTTATTGTAAGACTTGGGTTGTTAAATTATGGTGAAATTACATGACCAAGGTATACTTCCTACTACTAATAAAATACCCCTTATGTTTCAGAACTGTGCCTGGTGCTTTACCTAATTTTCAAATTTAAATATATAATTATCTTACAAAGAAGGTAATCATCCACTTAAGATAAACAGTTCATGTATAATGGGGAATTCTAAAAAAATAAGAGGTCCAGAGTGGGACATATTGCCACCTAGAGTTTTCATCCACACTACATGGTTAGGAAAAGAATCAGAAGTGCTGGAAAGATGCTAAGGGTAGGATAAAAACAAGGTTTGCTGTGAACCTGCCCAGACCACAACTGTAGAAACCACATCCTGTGAGATCTTGCACACTTACTGGAGATGAGCCACAGATGTTGCTCTGAGCTTTCTGATGGCAAACATGAAAAAGAAGCATAACACAAACTCTAACATGATTTATAAGTTCCATAAGACCATGGAGTGAACCACTCATAAAAATTTTTAAAAAATAAAAATTTAAAAATAAGTATCAGAGACAGACGTGTAAATTACAAAATAATGAATTTGAAACGTTGTTCTTGTAAATATCAAAACAAACTCCAAGGGTTGCTCCTAAAGCAATATGAAGTCTATAGAGGGAAAGCACTAAGATGTTTTCATAATTTTTTAAAGAAAGATTTGAGTATCAAGTGCTCAGAATTCCAGATTTTATGAAATGTTTTAGACAAAAGAGGTCAGCCTTCTTTTAACCATACTGAGCCTGATTTTTATTTTGTGTATTTTAGTGCAAATATTAAAAAAAAAATTTAGAGTTTGCAGACAATGAAAACTTTCTGTATAATTGGTTCAATTCCTTCAGTTTTTCTCTACCCTTACTCCACCTCCAGCTTATAGACTCCATCAAAACATTTTTCATTATATTTGTGCTTTATTTACCTGGGTTTTGAGTCTTTGGATACACAAGAGTGTGCAGCAATGTGATGATTGCATGGAGAATCCAATTCAGTCTTTAAAATATTTGAAACAATTTAAAGAGTAAACAGGAAGAGTCCAAGTCAGTAACATCCCAGTACAGCATTGCTCAGAATGAAGGAGAAACTGGGAGTTCTGCCGAGTCACCAGTTACAGCAGAGAATGAAGCACTGAACCTGAGTTAGTACTAGCTTTAGGATTCTATTTAATATTCACTAGAGTATTCCAAAAATGTCAGGTCCTGCTCTTTAAACTTTTATTGTGCATCTGTACATTTCCTGCCCTTTTAAAGCCCTGATTCACTAACTTTTTAAGCCAATGGTGAAAATATTTCTAGTTTCCACTGAGACATACGAGGGAGAAAAAAGATATTTAATTTAATAATAATTAACTGAAAAATGTTTCACAGAATGAAAAGGAAATTTGGGGAACTTTTCTGAAGGGATAGTCACACAATATGCCATAAGAGTTAGTAATTTGCATATAATAAACTGTATGGGAAAAAATACTCTAAATGTTGTAACCTTATCATTCAAAACTTCTTGTTAGAAAAAGCTTGCTGCCTGACTCTTAAATACATACAAAAGTACTTGATGTGTTGATTAAACAACAACTAAAAAACATTGTGATGCATCTCACCTTTCTCTTTCATGTAAGTTTGTGTGAGTCTAAGTTTTCAACTGTCTTATGAAAGTGGATTCATTCACTCACTAGTCATTTATGTCAGATACAAAGATCAGAGGCATGATGCTTGACTCAGAAACGGTGCTTTTGTGAAGAAATCAGACATATATATAAGTAATCACAACTGATATTCTGAAAGAAACATAAACAGTGCCTAGTGAGAACTGAGAAAGAAAAACCTAACCCAGTAATTTAACAGAAAATGTAACTCGACTGTCCTATTAAATGCCTAACTGAAAGAAATATTGGCAAAGATTATAAAGATTTTCAAGATGATAAGCACTTCATCTTGATATCACTTTGACCTTTTGCCTTTTAACTTTGAATAAAATTTGACCACAATGAGGCCACCTCCTTGGACCTTAAAACTCATCTCTATTGAATTAGAGTTTAAAATTTTCTTCTTTAAATAGGAGTTATTTGATTCATTTTTGGAGGACATAATTTCAAAAAAGTGTCACCTATATCTTCCTTGTCATCGGTTCACAACTGTGGAAGAAAAGTATGTCAGATTTACCTGCGTAATTTTTTTTCAAACTATATTCCTAGTCTTTCTGATACTCAGATACTGTACCTTGATCTTTTGCCCAAAAGCCAGGAATCTCTTCCCTGGTATCAACAGTTACAGTAATAATGTTGTCATAGCTTTCAGATGTATTGAATATACAAATATTAGGATTTTTTTTTTTTGTACCACTTAATACCTCGGGTTTTGAAAGAACTAAATGAAAATGGTTGGATATTTTTTTCTTTATTATAATAAAGTAATCTATTAAAAGAATTTTCATTTTTCCTTGCCTACAAGGAAGATTTATATTAATTATGTTAATCCTCACAGTTAACATTATTTGTTTCTTCTTTTTCTATTCTTATTTGCCCTTGCATATTCTACATATCGTTAGAGTCATTGTATGGTATATTTGGTTCCTATTCCTACTGAAACAAATTACCACAAACTTAGTAGTTTAAAATACCGTGAACTTATTATCTTATAATTTTGGAGTTCTGCAGGAAAAAGTCAGTCTCACTGAACTAAAACCAAGGTTTGGCAGGACCGTGTTCCTTTCTGGAGACTCTGGGGAGAATCCATTTTCTTGCCTTTTCGAGGTTCTAGAGGTTGCTCAAATTCCTCAGCTCCTAACCCTCTCCCATCTTCAAAGTCAGCAATAGCTGACAGGGTCTTTCTCACAATTCCATCTCTCTGGTTATGACTCATTTATCGTTCTCGTCCCCATTTAAGAATGCTTGTGATTACATCAGGCCCAACAAGAAAATTCAGGATAATCTTTTTACCTATGATCAATTGATTAGCAACTTTAATTTCATTTGCAACTTAATTCCCCCATGCCATGTAATATAATATTCACAGATTCTGAGAATTAAGACATGGGCATCTCTGGAGGGGCACACAATATTCTGCCTACCATATATGGCTTTTAAAAGTAAACCATGACTAGAGGTACATGATCACCTAGATCTCTAGAAAGCTCATAATGACATGTGAGCTATGCTAACATCTTTAGATTTATTCATTAAACATATATCTACTAAACATTTGCTCAATGCCTGGCACTGTTTCAGGCATTTTAGGTACGGATTTCCTTGGGGAAAAAGATGGGAAGAAGGAAGATTCCTTGGGAAAAAGCAGGAACTAGACATTCCTAGAAACCTTGTTATCCAGTCACCAAACAAATCTCTTTATTGAGATTCTAGTTTGTACTAGATATGATGCTTGGTATTGGGTGCAAATTGGTAAAAACAACAGTCTGGCCCCTACTCTTGTGAAGATTACAATCTAGTCCAGCAGATATCAGACAAACAAGTGACTCAGTAAATATAAAATTACAAATGAATAAAGTGAAGATTTTTAAAAATAGCAAAGGATCCTAGATAAACAAGGTCAAAAAAGTCAGAAAAGATTTCTGGAGAATATAATATCTAAGCCAAGGTACATAGAATGACCTAGTGTAATGCCACCTAAAACATCTCTCCATATGCTCTGGTAATATCTGCAGAAATACTGAGTGTTCTTGCTAAAAATTAAGATACTTTTGCCTCTTTGTAAACTTATTAAAATCAGATTCTCTGGGACTAGGTCCAGGAAATTTATAGTTTAACAACACTGTCAAATGATCCTTTTGAACATGAAAGTTCATAAATCTTACCATAATACTTAATGTTGGAAGGATCAACCTATTTTTGTTTGTTTTTGTTTTGGCTGCAATGCAAACAATGGTATTTTTGTGTTGTAGAACAGTGATATTGTTATAACTGTCTCCAGGATGATGACTCTTGGTGAACAGGAAGAAACTCCTCTGAAGAAAAAGGAAATGTATTAGTCAGGAGTCTCCAAAGAAACTGAAATAATAGGATATATATAAACATATATAAGAGGAGATTTAGCATAGGAGTTGGCTCAAATATTTACATAGGACTAAGTCCCAGGATCTGCCATCTGCAAGCAAGCAAATCAGGAATGCCAGTAATTTAATTCAGTCCAAGTCCAAAGACCTGAGAACCAGGAGTTCTGATGTCCAGGGCCAGGAGAAGATAGAAGGACATTCCAGTTCAAGAAGAGAGAAAGGGAATTCACCCTCCCCCTTCCTTCCTGCCTTCTGCTTGCCTGCCTGCCTTCCTTCCTTCCTTCCTTCCTTCCTTCCTTCCTGTTCTCTTTAGGTCTTCAGTAGATTAGATGATGCCCACTTATTGGTGAGGGCAGATCTTCCTTACTCAGTCCACTGAATCAAATGCTACTTTCTTCTGGAAACACTCTCACAGACACACCCAAAAATAAAGTTCTATCAGCTATCTGGCCATCCCTTAGCCCAGTTTAGCTGACATATAAAATTAGTCATCACAGGTTGTGTGTGAAGTAAAGATAATTAGTTGATGTCTTCATTTTTCTGTGATCCTTGGCAAAACTTGGGGAGTTGTACAGTTTTGGGCCAAGTTCTAGGTTGTTTTTCAGATTAACTTCTCTTTTCAACTAAAATAAAAAATCACTACTGAGTTTTACAGACGTGAGTAAACCTCTCCAACAATGGTTATGGCATAGCAAGATAAGAAGTAATACAATTAAACATTTTAGAGAAGTTTTCACAGTGATTTCCTTGGTTTCCAAGGTCTTTTGATCTATGCTCCACTTATTTCTACTTCTTTAAATGCCTCCTTTCATTGATAATATAGTTACTCTTATTCACCCAAAAAGAAAAGAAAAAAAAAAAAAAGCCATGGTAAAAACTAGAAACTATATTAGATATAATAGGAAAGTTTATAAAGTACAAGCATGAGTATATATGTAATTATTAAAGATCTGTTTTTTTAATCCAACTAATAATTGCTGTCTGTATCAAATGGATATTTAAAAGAATAATCTTGGGGAAAAGAGCACATATAGGTAACATCCATTTAGTAAATAGAATCAATATAGTCTTCCTGTGAGAAATCCTCTAGTAATATGATTTAAAACAAAGCAAAACAAACCCCAAATTAAATAAGATGAAAACTATAAGCAGGAGAAGAAGAGTGTCAACAGTGACAGAATGTTTTAATTCAGGAGTAGGTAACCTAGAGACCATAGGTCAAATCTGGCCCACTACCTATATTTTGTATAAATATTGAACTAAGAATGTTTCTTACATTTTTAAATACTTTAAAAACTATTAAGAATGTAAACATTGGCTGATGTCTATATTAGATGGAATTTTAAATTTCAGGGCCCATAAATAAAGTTTTATTGGAACGTAGCCTCAATTCATTCCTATGCATATGGTCTGTGGATTCTAGGCTGGTACAACAGCAGAGTTGAGAAGCTGTGACAGAGCCTTTATGTCCCAAAAAGAACATTTAGTATCTGGGCTTTTACGGAATGGGTTTGTCTACTCATGTTTTAATCCATAGATTTGCTGATTATAACTTTCTTGAAGAATATTAATGGAGGGCGCCTGGGTGGCTCAGTAGGTCAAGAATCTGCCTTCAGCTCAGGTCATGATCCCAGGGTCCTGGGATCGAGCCCCACATCGGGCTCCCTGCTCAGCAGGGAGTCTGCTTCTCCTTCTGCCTCTGCCCCTCCCCCTCTCGTTCTCTAATAAATAAATGAAATGCTTTTTAAAGAAAGAATATTAACGGGTATGTGCATATGTCACATTAGTAATGTCAAAATACTTAATACTTATCACATATATACAATATGCATGACATATAGTACAAACGTGGGTGCATATTTTTTGAGTCCTCACTAATTGTCATGTACTATGCCTGTGTTACACGCATTATCTTGTTTAGTTCTTCCGTGCCATTTTTGCAATGTCAGAGTTATTTCACTTAATCCTGGATATAATCATGAAACCAGTGTGCTAGAATTAAACCCTTTAACAGAGGCAGATAATGAACTTTACACAGAAGGCATGATTTCCAGAGTCACACATCTGGAACTCCAGTCCAGTTTAGTCTAACTCCAAAGCTCATACTCTAGCCCGTTGTTACTACTTTGTATGTTTAGTTACATATTTACATAAACAGAAAGCTCTATACCCTTAAACACTGCCTAAGGTATCAAAGTCTAAAGCAATTAGGCAGCACATTTATTTTAACTTTATTTTTAAGTATATTTTTTGCTGCTCCAAGGAAATAATTCTTAAATGACAAGCAATGCATTTAATGTTGCCACATAAAACCTGTGTATGCAGGCAAAGGGCAGTTTTATAAAGGCCGATATAGTTTCAGATTTTTCTCCTCACATATTTTGTATCTAAACAGAGGGAGTAGCCACACTATTCAGTACGCGTTCTAAAAGCCTCCAGGGAATATTGCTAAAAACACCTGTGAGATAGTGGATGTAAGTTGAATAAGGAAGGGAACTGAGGGATATTAAGTGGAGGAAAACTGGCTGTCTACTTACCAGTCTGAAATTCAGCTTCCTTCTGCTAAATTCATATAGATTAAGTTGCAATGATTAAATTGTGCCATACCTTCCTAAATCTTTGAATCAGGAATTAATTATTGGTAGGAACATTCGTCAAGACTGTCCTAACACTTAGACCCACAAAATGCTCTTCTCCAAGCCACTCTTTTAAATATGTTCCTATGAAAAAAATACCCTATTCTGGATCTTACATTGTAAATGACTCAGAATAGAATTAGAACATCTAAAGATATTCTAGTAAAATTTTTAACCTTAGGAACTATACATTGAAACTAAAAACACTTGTGATGAATTTACTGCTGTGAATTATCTTATGAAAGAGAAAATGAAGACACAAGTTAAAGAAAAAAATGTTATATGTATACATTTAAGATGTAAAGTCTCAGTTTTGTCCTTGATGAATGACATTTAACTCAGTAAAAGAAAAAGAAAAAAGTAACATTTAAGGAATTTCTCCATATGCCAATGTCTGTAGTGGATGTTTCACATATGCTATTTTATATAATTTCCACAGCAGCCCTATGAAACATACATTTTTCTTCCATTTAAAAACAATTTAAAAAGACAAAACAAAAATAGCTGTTGTAGCTTAAGTCCTTCTCATGTTCACTATTCATTTCCTTTTACCTTTATCCATGATGGATAGAGTGCACTGCCTTTGTCCTTGACTTTAAGTTTGACCATGTGACTTGCTTTAGCAAATGGAATATCATAGATTGATATAATGTGGACTGGTGACAGCAGAGACTTAAAATATGCTTCAGTTTTGGCTTTCTCTTTTGTGCCTCTACCATTGTCGTGAGAAAGGTTTCTATGGCATCTTGAGACCCTTTAGCTGAGCCCACAACTGACCCAAGCTTGTTCAAGGACCATGGGCAAGAAAAATGTTTAATGCTGTATGCCACTGAGAATTTATGTTGGATTTTTTCACAGCAAAATCTCACTAATGAAAAATTGCTGATGGGGTGATACCATAAAACAAAATAAAACAAGCAAGTGGAAAAGCTAAAATATATGCTATTTTCTTTGGGATTAGTTGGCGGGCAGCAAAGAGACTCATGAGAGGCTGAAAGAACGATCCATGTTATATAGTGGTGAAGCATTCAATAAATTTTTATAGTTACTAAAAAGAGAGAAAAAAATTGAGGCAGGATGTTGACTGTATAAGTTGATTTCTTATTAAGGTGCTACAGGAAAGTGATGAGCTCATTAAAGAACACAACTCAAAACAAAGCTGGCCAGTTTGCAAGCAAAATTTAGAGAGAATAGAGAAAGCTTAGAGATTGCATGGCTGGGAAAAAGATATGTTTATCTTCAAATCAATGATGTATCTTAACCACGGTGGCTTTAATGTTCCCCTCAGTTTGACTAAACTTTAGACAGGATTTTTTCCTGATTGTAGGTCTCTGGTCTCCTTTTTCTTAGGACATTTACTTTTGAAAACTTTCTATTGTAAATTCTTTCTCTGCCCCTTTGAAATATAAATGTTCTTCCAGTTTCTTGCCAGCTTTACAACCCAGAAATGTCTTTCTAAAGACCAGGAGCCATCCTTTTAAAATATAATTATCATGGAAGATAGTATTCCCATCTTTCAGTCTCTATGGAAAGAGAGGAGCTTAACTTATTCAATGGACATCAATTAACAGACACAGGTAGAGAAAAATATTTGCAAACTCAGAACAATTCAGTATGATGACGCATCTCTTTGACCAATCTTCTTCCCTAATGTCCTCCAGTACTTTTCCACTGGTTCACCCACCCCAACACTTAAAAATATTCCCACCTTAAAAAAAAATTCCCACCTTTTGTTTCAGCAGAGTTGAGTTCAATCTCTTTCCTCTCTTGGAATAATCTTAAATAAGGCCATCCTTGTCTGTTTAACTTCATCCAGTGCAATTTTTCTTTGACAGCCTATTGAAAAACAATCTCAGATAAAGGTCAATTACTCTGAACATTAGAGTAAGTCATGACTTCAGAGCAAAGACCAAATCAAGCCTGTGGCTGTGACATTCTTTGCCAAAACTTCTGAAAGGTTTAAGATGCATCTAGCAGAACTTTTAAGCCAAACAAGGATGCTAGATAACCTAGGGGTGTAAGCACATAGCATCATGATGTACCCAAACTACTAGTAATTAAAAAGAGAGAGAGGTACTTTCTGAAAGAATTTGAGAGGTGACTTTTGGCACATGGGATTGACTGGAATCAAATACATGGAAACAAATGTTTCAAGGGAATTTACTGGCAAAGATGCCACCTGCCTACACTAAAAGAATATGAGAGTTTTGAGAGTAAAAGACATTCAGCAGGAAGCCAACCAAGAAATCTGCTCAATGTTCTTTTCAAAAATGGCCAAGGAGAGTGATGCAAAAGAGAAATTTCTGGAGAGTGGAGTCAAGAGCTCTAAAGGACAATGCACTGAACTGAACTGAGGCCTAGTCAAGGGACATTTCCTATACCTATAGGAATCCTATAGGATTCTGGCGATACTTGCTCAACAGGATCTCAGAATTTCTATAGACTAGTAACTGTTACTTGCCTCCTCTTCTTTCCATTTTGAGTAGGAGTGTTTATTATGGTTATCCTGTCCCTGTCCCACTATTGTATTTTGGATGCATGGGAACGGTGAGGTATAGAAAACTTATCTAACTTTCTAGATCCATAGGCACAACATCTGGACCTGATCAAGCCTGATGCCATGAAAACATGGGACCTTGGGTATGTTTTGGAAAGGAATTGAGTATTTTTTGCGTGGGAAAATAGAGTGAATATTTGTGAGCAAAAGGAAGCCTAAGTGTGGCAGCTATAAAGACATCCCAGTTCAATCTCCTGATTGTGAGGAGGGCGAATAGGATGCTGGCTATATACAGATGTCTGTGAAATACTGAGTGGTCTGTATGAAGGGTTGACACCCTGGGGTGACATCTGTCCCTGTTAAAGTGACTCAGGGATATCTTGGTAGTTCCAGTTTTACATATATATCTCTTCAAAGAATCTAAACTTCAAAAATTTTAACTTTTACGCACTAAGCAACAGCATCCCCAAGAGAGAGAAAGTAAATATTTAAATATTAATTATTAATAAATAATTAAAATGTTATTCTACTTGCATGACAACATATTTTAATTAGGTCAAAATTGCATACTTATTTGTAGATCTAAATCGAAAAGAGTCTCCTTGGAAATACACATTTAATTTTACAGAGTGTTTTAGATAGATTTATCTATCACGTTTGCATGGTTGAAGAAACTTGTGCTAAAATATTTTAATATTATGGATATGATCACCACAACTGGTTAATACCTGTAAAGAAAAGAGTATAGAATTTGGAATGAGATATTCTACTTAACATTTCTGTGGCCTATATCATGCATTTAACTTCCCTAAACATCAGTATCATTTTCTACAAAATGGGGCTGATATTAAATGTCTTGTAGAGTTAGTGTGAAATTAATTGCTATAGTATATGTAAAGTTTCTATTGAACAGTAAGCTCTCAGAAATTTAATTTCACACCTGTCCCCCTATGAACACCCACACACAATTTTTCCTCAGTGCATAATGAATTGTTTATCTGACATGAAATGTAAAGTTGGAATTTTTTAAATGAATCTGTGTGCTTAGGACATAAAATGTTGAACTCCATTCACTGTTAATTTCCAGCCTGTCCATCACATAGTGCTGATCAGTTATATCAGAACTAGTTGTTCTATTTTATGGCTGCTTCTCTTGTTCACCATAGTAGCTTGGCAGATCAAAGTATCAGAAAATTATATTAGGTTAAATTAACAAGTTATTATAAAATAAAGAGGCTTTAAATTCAGGAGAATTTAAGTCATAGAGGATAGAGGTAGGAGTTGGTCTGAGCTTATTGAAACCTTATCTCCTGGGGGACACCTGGGTGATACCGTAGGTTAAGGGACCGGCTTTTGGTTTCATCTCACGTTGTGATCTCAGGGTTGCCGGATCAAGCCCCAGTTTGGGCTCCATGCTGAGCATGGAGTCTGCTTAGGTTTCTCTCTCCTTCTCCCTCTGCCCACCCCACCTCCCACAGTCTCTCTCTATCTTCTTCTCTCCCAAATAAATAAATAAATCTTAAAAAAAAAAAAAGCCTTATCTACTGGATATGTCTTTAGATTTCTTTCCTGAATTTTGTGTGGCCTGTTGCCCCATAGTTGGAGATGAGGTAAAGAGGGCAGATGTGATGCTGAGCTCACACTGTGATGCCTATAAAGTGACCAGTGGTGTGTCTGAAAAAGGTTGATAATCTGCAGGTGACATCTTCTTTTGTTGGAAGGGCTCCAAGAACGTTACTAGTTCTACTTTTATATGTCCTTGCTTGTACAGGGCCCCACCTGCCCTCTCCATCTGTTGCTCACCAATTCTTAGCCTATCTTCTTGGAGTATGGGGGCGGTGGGGTGGGGAGGGGGTGAAATAGATTTGGATTCAAATCCCAGTTCTATCTCAATAGTCATATAATCTTGGGTAAATTTCTTAAAATCCTAGAATTTACTTTCCTTATCAAATAAATAAAAGTATCCAGCTCATTAAATCCACACTCCTTCCCATATGAAATGAAACAACATATGTCTATGATATAGCATGACCAACCTTTAGTAGTCACTCAATGGAAATAGCTAATATTAGCTTTGATAGTCTCACCTATTTAAAAAATATATATATTTCATCAAAACCTGAGGCAAACATTATGTCAAAGCTCCAGGTTTTTTAAAATATACATTGGAAGTAGGAAACAGAAGGGAATCAGGAATTGACAAACTTCCATCTGGTTACTATATATAAAAATAGAACCAGATTAATTTCTTAGTGAAGAGAACATAAAAGGGGGTCACTTCTACTAAGAGGGTGGTCCTAAAAAATGTGGGTCCTCAGTATTGGTTATTTAGATGACAAAGAGAGTTTCCTTTCATAATTCTGCTTTAAAATCCTATTTTGTTTGAAAAGAAATTGCTTCTGGTGTCCTTCTAACTAACAAGATCCCTTTATAAAAAAGTATTCTGTATTAGAAAGCAAATGTATCAGAACTAGTCTTTTGGGTTAGGACTGCAAGAAGGTACATAGTTATCTTAACCATTTCATTTAAACTGGTCCAGAAATGTCTGTCAAGAGAAGCTTGTAGTGAATATGTATGAGGGAAAGAATGTAAAGACTTGAATTTTTTTCCCAGAGAACATATTGAGAGTACTGGGCTGGGGGGGGCGGGGGAGACAAAAAAAAAAGGAAGACCTTTCCTAAGCTTACAAAAAAGTTGTCATAAATACACATCTTTGTTGAGTGGCAACAACACATACTGTATCTGTTTAGAAATCTATGAAGAAGGAATTCAATGGTAAGAGGATCCAAACCTGACTCATGAAAAAGTTTGGGTGATTTCAGCACAGGATCCAACAGATGAAAGGACAAAGAACTAGAAAGACTCCCTAACACATGACAGACAGATTTATATGTGATTATAATGGTGAGGCTTCTCTTCAATTGTAAAGGTGTCAGCCAGGATTGGACTGGCAGATGAGAAAAAAAAAAAAAGTAACTTACTAGACCTCTGGGTGTCAATCTGTTCCAAGGAAGTGAAGTATCCATGATATGTTATAACAAGAAAAATTTAGAACTATAATTTTTTTAAAAATCCCTGATTATTTTAAAGATAACCTTTGAGTCCAGCCTATTAATTAATGTAAATTTGTATTAGAGAATGAAGTGTGTCATCTGATGTGGAAAGCTGAAAGGGGAGGACAGTAGACCATTAGTTTTCTAGCAGCCAGTGTCCTGAGTTTAATATAGATTGCTAAAGAAAATAGGCAGGAGCTTTGTGGGTTATTCAAAGACCCAAACTTTGGAAGGAAAGTTTTTAAAAAGTTGTATACTTGCAAGTAAGAGAAAAGAAAATGGACATACATAAATCCCCAAGGTTAGCAAGAGATCAATGGTAGCCATATTTCAATCTAACCAAGGGGTATAATTCATAGGAATACTCTCACACTATGTCAACAATATAAATGAGAGGAAAACATAGAGGAAGGTGATGAACAGATGGTACTACTCCAACTGCTAGTGTTCTTGCCCTTGTGTTACCCTGTTCTGATTGTGAGGGAGACCTGTGACTTGCTTCTAACAATAGAATATGGCAAAGGTGATAAGATGTCACTCCTCTGACTAAGTCATGCTATATAAAACTTCGTCTTGCTAGCCAACTTGCTCTCCTTCCTGACTTTGAAGAAGCAAGCCTATATGAGTTGTATGGTCACAAGGACATTAATTCTGCCAGCAACCAGAGTGATCTTGGAAGTGCTTCTTCCCCTCATCGATCCTCCAAATGAGAACCCAGTCTTGGCTGACATCTTGATTTCAGCCTTGCAGAGGACCCAACTAAGCTGTGTCCAGATTCCTGACCCAAAGAATCTGTGAAATAATAAATGCATACTGTTCTTTTAAGTCACCAAGTCTGTGATGATTTGTTATTCAGCACAGAGAACTAATACAAGTAAAACCATCAGTCTTCACAGATTAAGAATATCTTGGTGAAGGTGGAGGTTTCTTTGGAATATTGTTAGGCTTAAGGATCACTAATACCTTTTGAGATGCCTTACTAGCACTGGAGAATGACCACTATGCTGATGGGGGCTTAGTTAATGCTAAGTAACTATGTGAAATTAAGCTCAAGCTCCAAATTCAAAATAATGAAGGATAAAGGAAAAAAACTTATCAGGCTGGTTATCCAAAGAACCTAATTGTTTCAACAATTTTGTTTTCTGTTGTTTCTTTTTAATTTATTTTTGTTTTTAATTGTGGCAAAATAAAATTCATCATAACAACTTTCTAAGTATACAGTTTGGTAGTGTTAAGTACATTCACATTGTGCAACTGATCTCCAAAACTTAAACTTTATAATCATTAAACAACAGCTCCCCATTCTTCCTTCCCCTTAGCCTCAGGTAACCACCATTCTACTTTCTGCCTCTGAATGTGACTACTCTGGTTACCTCATAAAAGTGGAATCATACGGTATTTGTCTTTTTCTTATCAGCTTATTTCACTTAGCATAATGTCCTCAAGGTTCATCCATGTTGTATCATATGACAGGATTTCTTTCCTTTTTAAGGCTAATAATATTCCATTGTATATGTTGCATTTGTTTATTCATTCATCTGTTGATGGACATGTGGGTTGCTTCTACCTTTTGGCTATTGTGAATAACTGCAATGAAATATAAATATACAAATATTTCATTTTTTGAAGATTTTATTTATTTATTTGAGAGAAAGAGTGAGACAGCGAGCACAAGTGGAGGGGAGAGGTAGAGGGAAAGGGAGAAACAGACTCTCCACTGAGCAGGGACCCCCAACATGGGGCTCGATCCCAGGACCCTGAGATCTTGACCTAGCCTGAAGGCAGGCGCTTAACTGACTGAGCCACCCAGGTGCCCCTAAATATACAAATATTTCTTAATGACTCTTCTTTCACTACTTTTGAGTGTTTACCCAGGAGTGGAATTGCTGAATCATATGGTAATTCTAGCTTTAATTTTTTTGAGGAACTGCCATACTGTTATCCATAATAGTTATACCATTTTACATTTCCACCAGCAGTACACATAGGATCTAATTTCTCTACAACCCTACCAACACTTTTTATTTTCTGGATTTTTGATGGTAGCCATCATAATGGGTATAAAATGATATCTCATTATGGTTTTGATTTCAGTTTTCCTAATGATCAGTGATATTGAGCATCTTTCCATTTGCTTGTTGGCCATTTATGTATCTTCTTTGGAGAAATGTTGATTCAAGTTCTTTGCTTATTTTTTAATTGAGTTGTTTGTTTTATTGTTGTTGAATGGTAGGACTTTTTAAAATATATTCTGGATATTAACCCCTTATCAGATATATGATTTACAAATAATTCCTCCCATTCTGTAAGTTGCTTTTTCACTGTATTGTGTCCTTTAATGCATAACAGTTTTTATATTTGATAGTCTAGTTTATCTATTTTTTTCCCTTTTGTTTCCTGTGCTGTCTTTCTCTCTCTCTCTCTTTTTAAAATCACACTGGTATTCCTGAGTGCTCTACACCAGATTCAAAGTGAAACTCAGAAATAATGATCATGCTGAAGTAAATCTGTCGTTTATGAAAAGAGAAATAATGTTGTAGCTAAGCTTAGTAAGAGACAGAGAGACAGAGAGAGAGAGAGAAGAAACCTAGGGGCCAAGATACAAGACCAAGTAAGGGAAAGCATGTTTATGTCTCAGAAAAGTGTAGCCAATCAATTCTCTTTCTAGGCTTTTTATTTACTTGAATTCTAAATGTTTGTTAAAATACACAGCCATTGCCCTTTGACTTTCCTTATTTTCTCAAGTCTAAAAGCCTGATTTTCCGGGACCATCCTGCTACAGTTTTTATTTAATGATGCATGGATCATTAATGAAGCAAGGGCTAGAATCATAACTCTCACTGCATTTTGTTCAATTTTAGGAGATAGTTGAGGCTTTCCAAAATGCAACTTTATTGAGGGAACAAACCTTGATACAGAATTTAACTAATTTCAATCTCCCAATTCCTCTTTCTATTCTGAGATATGGCTAGGCCTATCCATTGTCAGGAATGGCATGCACCCTCATTGCTTTTTTGGTTGGTTTAAAAGTGACTTCAGGAAGAGGGAGCCAAATTATTCAGGAAAAAAATTTTGAAGGTTGTCTGATCCCTTTACATGGCATCTTATAGGAGGCTTTCTGCAGCCTCCATCACCATCACTGTTACCATCCACATGACACAACCTGGGATAGAACAGAATAGATTCATCAGATGGAGTCACAAGCCCCATTCTTTCTGCCTTTTGGGGGTAATTGTCTAACGTTTTTAGCCAGTGCACAGCTTAAACCCTGTCAGAGTTCAGTGCAGGAACGTGAGCCTGAATGTATAGTTCTCTGAAAGCAGAAGGCACGCTACCTCATTAAGGAACTGACCTGTAGCTGGGCTGTGGGAGCATCTGAGATCTCTCTTTGGGAATGCCAGGCAAAACCAAAACAAACCAAACCAAAACAAAAAGATTTCCTAAATATAATAGACCATGTGGCTGGTTTTCAGGACTGATTTTGACTATTTCACAGAGAGGCTATAAACAACATTGTAAGTGATTTCACTGGTGAGGACTTTATACAAAGTAACTGTTTGGCAAACAATTAACTAGAAAGTTCATCTTAGAATTGGTATTATATTTAGCATACAGACCATAACTACCCTCTGAACAAGTTGCCCTATCAGGAATATGGAAGAAGCTAATGTTCCTCAAAAGCAGCGTACCAGAGTCTAAAATAACAAAACCTCGCTTTGTGACCTCAAGTAATTCTTTTTCCGGGTCTCTGTTCCCTTACCTGTAAACTGATGCTACTTAAAATGAATTAATTTCCCAGTTTTAATCCATCCTTGAATTTTACTCAAAATCAGTGAAGGATATAGGGAAAGCAGGTGAGTGGGTGTGGACATGCTTACATGACATCATATACCTCAAAATGTGTTTTGTCTTCTTTAGAATCCAAAGCAGACTATAAGCAAAGAGGTTAATTTCAGCATCTGAGATGTTACTGTGGTGTACTTAAATGTGGATGTGAGAGCACTGTGGAAGTCAAGCTCCCCTTGGTGAATTCACCAAGGCCACATTTTACACCTGGCAAATTTCTTATAAGTTTCTAAGGTCTTGACATAAGAAACTTGCACAGCATAAGTATCTGTTAATATTGCAAGACCTCCTTATTTTTGTACAGTTTATTTTGGTTGTAATAAAATCTGCAACTCACTTATTACATGCAATAAATATATAGGCTCTACTTCTTTCAGAGTCTTTAACAAGTATCTGAATGAAAATATGTGATTTGTGAGTGCTCAGTTTAGGTAAGAGAGAATGGCCTAGTGGACTGTGTTGTTACTATAGATGCATTCCCTGGTTTACTGGATAATCATTTCTCAACAATAATTAAATTAAACCCATGTAGGAATCATAACTTTTGAGAGCCAGGAATACAGAACTACAGAAAAATGAGTCCATGTGATCTCATTCTTTTATAGTCATGTTGGCCCACGTAGACTCCTAAACAGTATGTGTACCAAGCACAGTAAAAGATGATAGTGAAATATTTCCCTTCCCTCTATCTGTTCTTTTCCTCTAGCTTTTCTTTTCCATTGTGAGATGTGCCCAACTATTCAACAAACAATTATAGATGACAAACTATTGTACTAGTTATGTCATGAGTAGCTAAGAGTATGCTGGCAGAGACATGAATAACACTCAGACTTTTTCACTCAATCTTCATGTGCAGTAATACATTAATTTATTTTAGAATTATACTGACATTAGTAAGGTACATAATTCTGGTGGTAATTTTCTGCAATATTATAATGTCATATAAATGTTAGGATTGCTTTTCTAGAAGAGGAAAGATGAAAGTTTCTATTATTCTGAACTTAATCATCAGTGAATGAATTACCCTAGTTGCCCTCCTAAAAGTCTACCTATGGAATTTAGCTAGAAAACACTGTGTCCTATAGCAGCAAATGTTGCTACATAAAGTTATTTGGTTTTAAAATACCCCTCTTGAAAACAAGAGGAATTATGCAAGAGATTTGCAGCATATTCTGGATGAAGACAGAGAACATAAATCTGGATGTGTTCTGCTTTGCTCTGTATTATAAACATGCAAATGGAAGGGCAAGGATTTATTATTTTAAATGAGTTCAAGTGGGGAGGGATATTATGGCCTTATTTATTTTTTAAGTTCAGATTGTCATACGTTAAGTTTTATTAAAGTAGAACACATCTGTATGAGATCTAAATGGAAAATTGAAATGAGTTTATGTCTGATGCATTGATGAATTAATGAGTCATTCATTCATTCATTCATTCATTTGTATCTCACATGTTTACCAAACATATACCGAGCACCTGTTTTGTTCAAAGTAGAGTAGATATTACTGCGGGAACAAATAACCCCTATTTTATTGACACCAAACAAACAAACAAAAGATTTATCTCCTATACGAGTTACATGGTGGTGACAGAGTGACTAAGATCTCTGTTCGTTATCATGTCACACCTCTCCTCTGGGACCCAGGCTGATGAAGCAGCCACACCGTGCCACACACTGGTAGAACAGAAAGAGAATGTGTTGAGGTATGTACTGTCTCTCGAAGCTTCCACCCAGAAATGACTCATGTCACTGCGACACACGTGTCATCAGCCAGTGCAAGACTTATGATGTGAGTTTGAGTTTATCGATGAAAAACACAATAAACTCAATTTTCTATCCACGTGGTTAGGCATACTTTCCTGTCCCTAAGTTAAATAATGCATAAAACAAACACAAATCATTTTGTTACTTACCCCAGAAAATACTTGTCCCTAAGAGATGTGAGTACCAATCGAATAAAAGAGCTTACTGATCAAAACTAACACTCACTCCCAATACTGGCTCTGTGCCCTTCACCTTGTTGTGTCCACCAGTCCAAAGCTATTACGTCATATACTCTTCCTGAGCTCAACTAATTCCCATTTTGCAAGACCACCTTAACATCACTCAGCTCAGGCCCTAAAATCCTGTAAATATTCTCCACTGGCTTTCCCCTTGTGACACAATATTAAGACTCTCAAAGCAGTATTTTCCTTATACAGCTGGTCAAAGAAACTTGGCTTTGCTTGATCATTAAGTTTTTCTACTGGTCTTTTTGAAGAGTAAGCATTTGACATATGCCTACTCTGCACCTGGAAGAAGACAGGAAACCAAATATTACTGGATAGCACTAAAGGCAATCATAGTATTGAAATGTCAGGCGGTGTGACAGGCATTCAAGATACAGAGTTGACTGAGGCCCAGGCTTTGCCACAGCGTAGTTGTTTCATAATGTTTGTTAAATGAATGAATGGAATATAGAAAGGAAGACAAGCATGTCTTAATCTTTTAATACATTTTGAAGAAAATGATAATAATAGAGTTAGCAAAATAGATGATAAAGATATATAGAAACTCACTGCTATGTTGTATCCAGGCTTAATTTTTTCTGATTCTCTTGTTTCCCAGATACGGGAGTGAAAGTACCCCACAGAGAGTTTGACGGTTTCTCCTTCCCATAGTCCCAAACACATCACTTTGTAAGAATTGAAAAACTTCAGTAAGAAAACCTAGTCTAGAAGAGAATAATGTATTTGATAGTTTCTCAAATATTAGTCTCTTCTATACCTATAAACCCATGAAGACATAATGCTGTCACCTTTGAACACCTGATGCCATATAGATGTGCAATAAATATTATTTAATGAATGAGTGAATGTCAACCCCATTCATTCTGGTGTCACATGTGCTTACACTATATGCAAAACTATGTGCCATTGTTAGAGACCCAAAGATGAATGGCATACAGTCATTCGAAACATCTTTGTAAAAAGAGTCAAGTCTGGAGGTACCTGGGTGGCTCATTCAATTTCGGGCTCGGGCTCTTGGTTTCAGCTCAGGTCATGATGTCACAGTGGTGGGATCCAACCAGGCATTGGGCTTTGCAACCAGCAAGGAGTTTCTTCAGATTGTCTCTCCCTCTCCCTCCCCTCTGCTTCTCAACCCCTTGGCAAAGGCTCTCTCAATAAAATAATATAAAATAAAATAAAATAAAATAAAATAAAATAAAATAAAATAAAATAGTCTGAATCAGAGGAGAAACCACTGTGGCTTCTGGAAGGTGTGGAATAGCTGGGCCTTCCCAAAACCCTAAGAGGCTACCTAAGCACATTCTCTAAATAATTCTGTGTCACACAACACGATGATGGAAAGAGGTCTGAACTTAGAACATGTTTCCAATGCCAGGTCTCACCCTGATCCTCTTTGTGAATATTGGCAAGTCTCTATCCACTCCACTCTTGGTTTCCTGGCCTACAAAATGAAAGATGATGTATTTACATTATAAATGTGGAACAAGCATGCAAATATGTAACACTTGGAAAATACCTTAGCATCATCTGCATTTAAAACTAGTAAAGGGGCGCCTGGGTGGCTCAGTCAGTTAAGCATCTGCCTTCAGTTCAGGTCATGATTCCAGGGTCCTGGGATCAAGTCCCGGGTCAGGCTCCCTGCTCAGCAGTGAGTCTGCTTCTCCTTCTGCCCCTCTCCCCCACTTGTGCTCTCTCTCTCTCTCTCTCTCAATTTAATAAAATCTTTAAAAAAAAAAAAAAAGAAAAGAAAAACCTAGTAAAGTGTTCTTATGCCCCCCCTTTCCTATCTTTTCATCTCTTGTTTGTGGTCCTTTAGTATCCTCTGGCATTTTCTATCCTGCAGTGAATTGTAATTCTCTGTTGATTTGTTGTCTACTTCCTTTTACAACTTCTCTGTAGACAAGGACATTTTATTCATCTTTATATCCCACATGTTCAATACAGAGCCTGATATATAGTAGATGGTCAATAAATGTTTGAAAATGAAAGAGTATGTATAAGCATATAGATACTAAGTGAATGAATAAATGAATGAGTTGTGGAATTAATAATTGTCAACAAAATTTTCTGTTAAATCGTTGAAGTCAAAGGGTCACTGACTCCTCTCCTCTGTGAAACTGTTTTGAAGCCAGACATTTAACTGATGTAGAGCAAAGAATGAAAATCAGCACTCTCTAGCTCTTGTCTCAAATTTCCTTTGTGATAAGAATTACTTGAGTACTTATTAAACATACAGCTTTCCAGACATTTGTCTTGAAGATTACAGTTTTTCACCTTGGAATATCCTTAAGGAATTTGTATTTCTAGCAAGCACTCCTGGGCAATATATAACATGATGGAAATTTGGTAAATAGTGATCTGGATGAAAGGTAGTAACAGTTAACAGCAAACTTTATGTTGCACATAATAGGTTTAGATTATTTTACCCTTTTAATTTCCTTCATTAATTCATACATATTGATTCATTTAATCTTCACAACAACCCTAACAAGAAATTATTATTATCTCTAGTTCACAGATGAGTAAAACTGGGGTACTGACCAGTTAAGTAACTTACCCCAGGCACAGAGCTACACATCGAAAAGCTGGGATTTGAAATTTGACCATCTGATTTCTGAGTCTGTACTCTTAATTATTCTTCATCGCTTCTGTCCTAGCAATGCAAACCTCGTATTTGTACAGTGCTACACAATTTAAAATATGTTATTTTAACTACTGCTGAGAGCAAGTGATACAAAGATCCAGTAAGAGAATTTCCAGAGTAAGCACAACTTTAGGGTTTGGATTTTGTAGCACATATGGGAGAGCACATGTAGTTACCAGACTTTTTGGAAAACTACTATATTAGTGTTCTATTACTGCTGTAACAAATTACCACAAACTTAGTGGCTAAAAAGCACTGGAAAATGTATAATATTACAGTCCTGGAGATCATAATTCCAAAATGAGTCTTATAACCCTATAGTCAAGGTGTCAGCACAGCTAATTCCTTCTGGAGGCTGTAGGGGAGAATCCATTTCTTGCCTCGTCCAGATTCTAGAGGCAGCTAGTGTAACTTGTCTTGTAGCTGCTGCTCTTTAATTACAGATTAATCTCTAAATCTATTGTCATATTGCTTTCTCCTCTTTGGTTCCTCCTTCTTCCCTCTTATAAGAACCCTCATGATTGCACCAGATCAACTAGGCAATCCAGAATAATTGTCCCCATTTCAAAATCCTTAAATAACATTTACAAAGTGTTTTTTCCATGTAAGGTGGTATATTCATGGGTTCTGGGACTTGGATATCTTTGGTGGTCTTTTTCAGCCTAGCACACCAAGAATAACATGAGAGGTACCATGAAAAAAAATAATAATTATAATTATTATAAAAAAATAAAAAAATTCTTAATCTAGATGTCACTGAGCCTCCTGCTACACTGTATATGTCAATCAAAGAATGGTGGTTGGATGAAACACTTTTAAAATGTCTTGTCTAGAATACTTGGGGGGAATAAAAGCATAATTTTTGATTTGATCAAGAAACCATCCCCGTAAATACCCATGAAGAACATTAACACCCAACTAATACCAGTCAGCAACAGTTTTTTTCTTTCTTATACAGTAACCGTTCTGTTATCTCAAGGTCAAATTATCTGGGAACTGGGTACTCAATGCTGAATCGAACTAATTTTGGAAGCCTAAATCAAACTAATCAAACTAAATTTCAAACCTAAATCAAACTAATTTTCACATTTCAGAAGAGTCCACTGGGACTTTACATACAAACTCAGAAGAAATCACCCAAAATTTAAAGTCATAAAGAATTTACTCAGCAAGGTTTTACAAGTACAAATCAGGTCCAGTTAAAAGATTCTACCTTCTGAGACAGAAGTGTTCGTATAACACAGAGAAAATTCCGTAGAGGGCTTCCCTGTATCTTAATGATGACTGTTCCTCTCTTGTTGAAAATGCTTCAACAACGAGTTTTAGGAAAAGACTAAACAATAAGGGAGTTGCTAGAGGTCACAAAGGACTAAAATCTGTAATAATTTGCAAGTCTCTATCAGATAATAGGAAAAAAGATGTTGACTGAAACCATTTCATTTCAAATGATCTCAGTGACATTGATGAAATTGGGAGCATGCCAAATAGAAACATGTTTTCTTATTAATTCCTAAATTGCTTCTCTCATTTTTGCAAATTTAAGTTAATGCAGTAACAAGAAGAAAAAGGTTACTTAAAGTAGAAACAGATATGAATTTGCTAACCAGAGGCAGACTGCTAAATACCAGTCATGTTTGGACTAATTTTTCTAGGCTTTGTTCATATTTTATAAAGCCAAGGAAAAAGTGTTGAATTTTCCTATTACAAAGATCAGAATAAGCACCACTTTAGGTTTTGGATTTTGCAGTGCATGATGGGACAGCACTGAACGTCCTCTGGATGACTTGAGAGCAGTGAAATTAAGTTGTTTGCAAAGCTGTCTTTTGGATCAAGGCAAATGAAGTGATCTGAAACTAATGGAAGCTTGGCTTAGGTCCTGGAACGTTACTCTGAATGGCTTAGAGGTATCACTTGAAGCAAATCACTTAATATTTTGTATTTGAATCTCTCCATTTGTGCAAGACAGATATTATATACCTGCTATCTCTCTACCTTCCAAGAATACTTTAGAGACTTGTAAGGTTTCTTTTTATTTTTAAGGCATTCCAAAAGAAAATTGAACACATAGGAAATAAGTATAATCTCTTCATGTCATATTCAACATAAATTAAAAATATTTTTACCTGTATGTTGACTAATATCTTTCTGAGGAATTTATATTAAAGAATTATCAAAAAGATAGAACACGCCATAGCCAAAGAACAAAGATGTTCTTTTATGTATCATATATAATAAATACATGAAAGCAATCAAACTGTCCAGCTGTTGACATTTGATTAAACAAATAATAGAAATGTGTTTGATGAACACTTTGATTATAAGTAATGATAATGAAATCTGTGTGTTACCATTGAAAATTACATAGTATCACATGAAGTAAAAATGAAACTTCTTTATTAATATCCAAATTATGTTTTCCATATGGATGAATACTGGATAAACTATGCAGAATTAAAAATGAATGATGTGTTTGGATAGAGATCTGAGTGATTTTTATTTTTTTATTCATCGATTTATCATATTTCTTAAGTATCCTATAATGCTATATAGCCTTTAAACTTTTAAAATATTTAAGATTTTAAAATGGAAGAAATAAAAACTCATGTGGGAACATGCTTGGATGTTTCCCAAATTTTTGCTCTTGCTGTCCTGTTTTTTCTCGTTTCCATTCCCTAGACTCAGCCAATACTACTGTCTTCACTGGAGGCTTCTCTGTAACTCACGGGACTCTTTAAAGGTTTATCATTCACAGAGTTCCGATAGTGAAAGAACTCTATAGAGGCCTGCAGGCTCTGTCTAGCTGTCTCCTTTCCTGGCTGCCTTTGGGTCATCCACACCACTGGCTGTAAAATGCCAACAAGAAAATTAATGGAGCATCCCCCTATATCCTGATTCCTTCCTAAGGGAGCCTGCCTCTGGGGAGCCACTAAAAGGGCAGGGAAAATGTGCAGAAATCTCATGGGAATGGAAAGACATGAAGACAGCTGGTGGATTTGACAAACCATGTCCCTGAAAAAGCCTGTCATTCAGAAATAATGCGACCCTATTCTCTATGAATATGTATTTTAGTAGACCTTAAGTGTAGAGAGCCTCTCATTCTGTGAAGGCAGCTATTTTAAAAAGAGTGAACTGGGCATTGTGCTCAGAACTCTGTCTGCATGCATGATCTCATTGAATTCTCACAACAACCCAAGAGACAGAAAACATAATCCACATGTAACACTAAGGAAAATGGGGACCTAAAAGAGCTAATGACTTTCCCAGTGGCACAGTCATGAGAGTGTCTCAAGCTTCTACAATTTCGAACAGTCTCAGAAGACAGCATAACCAGGACTATGCACAGAATGCAGCAAAAGAAAACACCGTTTTCCTCCATATCAAGGGATCCACATCATGCCACTGGAGCAATAATAGCAATGATTCAGTGGCCCGGGGCCTCCACATTAGCTGCTTCTGTCGATGAGATAACCTTTAAGAAATCAAGTTTTCCTAACTAACGAATGTTGGCAGCTCATTTGCTTCTTCAAACACCTCAGATAACATTCCTGAGGTGAGAGAAAGCATATCATGTGTAAGACCTCACCTCTGGATATTTTATTGTGTGATGTCGTGTCTTAGAGTATGTGTGAGCAGTAAATGTTCACAATGGTAAGTTTCGTCTATAACTTAGTGTCTCATATGTATTCTTGATTTTCATGTGCCTTCTCAAAGGCACATGCAGTTCATTTTTTATTTCAATTTCTGGATACTCATGTTCTTTTAGCATCTTTTCCCATCTAGGCCAGACCACTGTGGTGAGGTAGGAGAATTTAGGTAGGGGCTAACTATGCCAAACGTGGTTCTGGACCCATATTTTTTCAGTCTTTATAGAAAGGTAATGTTATTTCCATTTGTACCTTTGGAAAGACTGAGGTTTAGTAATTTACCCAATAAGATCTCTTACTAGTAAATTGGTAGAGCCAAGACTATATTCCTCATATCCTCAAATACCTCATGCACAATAATATTGCCCAGATCTCACTTCCCTTGCAGGTCTTGATATGGTGCGTGGGTTCTTAGCTGTAAGCAACAGAAACGGACTCTGATCACTTAAATTTATTTTATTTACTTTTTAAATTTTATTTTATTATGTTAATCACCATACATTACATCATTAGTTTTTGATGTAGTGTTCCATGATTCTTGTTTGCGTATAACACCCAGTGCTCCATGCAATACGTGCCCTCTTTAATACCCATCACAGGGCTAACCCATCCCCCTCCCCCCTCCCCTCTAGAACCCTCAGTTTGTTTCTCAGAGTCCATAGTGTCTCATGGTTCGTCTCCCCTCCGATTCTGCCCCCCTTCATTTTAAAGGACATTAGCTAACTCAAAGAATCACTAGTAGAGCAGTAGACTGAGACATGGAAAAACAGTTGGAACAAGAACCACTCCCAAGACCATAGCCATAATCAGGCCACAGAACTAGGCTATTGCTGCCACCATAATCCACTTGATGCCATAGCTTGAACCTCCCCTATCACCACTGGCACCAGCTAAACACCAGATACTGCCTTTGTCCTTGGTCATTACTGCCCTGGAAACTTGGGGCGTTGCCTCTTCCACTGCGGCCTTCCACCAGCATGGGTTCTTCAGTGCCTCTCTTTCTTTGCCTGCCATTTCCTAATTCACAGTTAAAGTGGGGCTAGGGGTTGTCTGATTAGTTGAGCTTATGTCCCATACCTATACCCTAATCACAAGACGTACTGCCATATTGAGTATCTGATTTTCTCAGCTTCTATCATCATAGGTAGACTGTCGCCACCTTTCATCAAACTCAAAAATGCTATCGTTACCAGCCCTCCCACTGTCCCTGATAAAAGTCAGCTTTACATCTCAGTTTGTTTCTCATTCTTTTGGCTCCAGAATTTGAAAGTTTCCTGTTAAAATATAGAGAGGATCACCTAAAGAGGATAACACATTGCTATCAATAGGCCGGGTCCTTAGATCCTTCTAGTTTATATGATTATCTCAAGTTTAAATCAAAGTTCTAAGGACATGGGATATTTGAAAAAAGGCTAATTTAGTCCCAAGGGTAGGAAAAGAGGACAGGAAGAGAAGAATTACTAGAGGAACGTAAAGCTGTTTTTGTTGTTCAATTGTTTGTTTTGCAGATGTGGAAAGTAAAGATGGGAGAGTGACTGAAAGGGACAAATGCAAATGTGTATAGAAAGTCACCTAAACAACAGATGGGCATTCATCCATTCATTCATTAATCATTCATTTATTCTTGGAGGCACCAAATATTTTGGAGTGACTGTGCTGCCAGGCACAGCGCTAAGTCCTGGGGATACGAAAATGTGTCCACCCTACTCACTGTCTCCATGTTTGTTTCTTCACGTATCAGGTGCTCAGTACTCGCACCTATTTCCCTGTCAGGAGCTAATTCTCAGCAAACCAAACTTGTCCATTTTCTTCTAAAATATCTACCTGGCATGAAATGAAACTAAATTGCAGTGGTTCAGTCTGTGTTTAATATTCTGAAATCGTAATTTGAGCCAAAAATTCTCCTTCCAAGTGATGGCTGTCTGGGGATTCTCATTGCAGCCTTGAGTTGGGGAGCATTCGGATCCTTTCCTGGCTGTCACTGGCTTGTTTAAGTGACCCTGAGCAAATGAGTTAAGCATCTGTGGGACTCGGTTTCTTCATCTCTGAAAGACAGATAAAAATACCAGCCACCTGTTGTGAAGATCAGGGAGCTAATATGTCTCAGAAGCTTTCAAATCTCTGGTTCTAAGCCTTTTGCTATCTACGTATTAAGAACAAGGACAAGTGCTCATTGCTTTCACCCAAGTGCTGCATTCAAAGGAATGAAAAAATGCAGTATTTGAGTTCTACAAGACTTGAAGGTTATTTTGTGTTAGTTTGAATTTCAAACTGTTTTTCTGTGTTGAACTCTTGGCACTGCCATTTTTTTAAGTACGGCACTTCATTTGCATAGTAATTACAAAGTTTAACAAATAGCATTAATGTCTGAAAGAAAGAGGTACACTCCACTTAAATTACTGACAGTATTACATTACACATTTTTAACCGCAGTTTCAAAAAAAAAAAAAGGAAAGGAAAGCTATTCCATCGTAATGTGCTGTAAAGATTCCCAGAGCTCAGCAATATTTGTGCTTTAAGAAGGTAAAATCTCTCCCCGTGCTCTTTAGTGACTTCTAAAACCCTATTCATAAATACCGATTAGGCACTATTTCACTATAGGACACACTGCTGTTGGCAGAAGTCCCTACTCGGAGCCAAATTAGAGATGTTAGTATAGTAAATTAGGCCAGATGTCTTGGTTGTACTGTACACGAAAGATCATCTTTAATAAACAGATGCTAATGTAGCACTTGGATCACTTATAACTGTAAATGTCAACCCTTGGTCTTACTTCCGGGAAGTTTAAAAAAAAAAAAAAAGAATGTGTGCTATTTAAATCCAAAAAGAATAATAAAGAGCAAACATGTAATATCATTTGTTTCCTGAAATAATGGTGAATTTGAACAGAGGCACACTGCTGCTTAATAGTAGTTTAAGGGAAAGGGAGAGGAAAAAAAGAAAGACAAGGTCTTTAATTCTTCCTGCTTATGTCTCTGTAGTATTTGTTTTGCTTTGTTTTTGTCTAGCCCTGTTCCTTTGGGCATTCTATGCTATGTATTTGTAACTAGTTTCCTTTTCTCCTCAATTGTTTGTCCATACTTCCTTTGAACAAACTTAGTTCCTGCAGGAATAAAGCATCCTTGGAGAATGATTCCTGACTTACCATCCTACCGCTCCACCCACATGCTTTTAAATCAAGCCAAGGTGTGCACACACACACACACATACACACCCCACAAACTCATGGGCAAACTGGACATAAAGAGATTTAGTGTGGAAAACTTAGGGGCGTCAAATTATTATGGTGTTATTTTTGTGTTTGGCCAAAGATAAAGCAACTTACTTTTTTTTTTTAAAGATTTTATTTATTTATTTGAGAGACAGAATGAGAGACAGAGAGCACGAGAGGGAAGAGGGTCAGAGGGAGAAGCAGACCCCCCGCTGAGCAGGGAGCCCGATGCGGGACTCGATCCCGGGACTCCAGGATCATGACCTGAGCCGAAGGCAGTCGCTTAACCAACTGAGCCACCCAGGCACCCAAAACAACTTACTTTTAATCATAAAACTTACCTTTGAAGAACATACAAGAATTTCAAAGAAAAAGAGACTGTGTGCAGATTATATGAAATATATATTAAGAAATTTAACCTGGTTTGGTAGCCTATCCAAATATCTTAATCTACCTATGTATCATCCTAGAGGTTTGGCTGGTTCAGTTTTCTGACTTGAGACAGTAGAGTATAATAACAGAGACAGTATTTATTCCTGATTTCCAGCCAGGTGCTAGCAACTAGTCAGACCTTGACAGGTCATTTAAATTTCTCAAGTCTCAGTTTCTTCCTCTGTCAACTAGTGAGAAGAGCACCTATCTCATAGATTCATTGATCTCATAGATTGAAGGACTCAGTGCAGTTTCTGACATATAAAAGGAGCCCAATAAACAGATGACATTGGCAATCACTATTTCTAAATGGAGTCATTTTGCATCTTAGTCCTTAAGGATTTGATATTTTATTCATAGCTTTAAGCTGACACACTGAGCTCTTTTTTGATGACTGATCCCTGTCTTCATGAAAAGTTATGTCTTGTTTTTGGTATATCCTTAGTGTTCATATTCTACACATATAATAGATGTTTTTGTTTTTGTGCTCTGTCATTGAACTATACTCTGAAACCTTTAGGAAAGTATTACATTTTTTGCAATCTTTATTTTCTAGAACTTGCTACTATAGTAGTAGTTGCCATTGTAAAAATCATGATATTTTCATTTAAAATAAAATAATTTGTGTTATAATTTTATCCTTAGAGTCAAAATCATATGGTTTATCATGGGAAGACATCTACAATAGACATTTAAAGCCTTAGGCTGAAGAAACTCTTCTGCTCTATGCATCCAATTATAGCCTTATCTTGGGTAAACTCCAAGAGGAGCCTGATATAGTCTTCATTATAATAACTGTCTTAGTGATAGTTTTGTGATTTTTTGATCCCCTACTCTGTGCCAGGGATGATTCTATGTCCTCCAAAAGACTTCTAATCTTTACCACAGCCATTCAATAAAATAATTATATTCCCATTTTAATATTACCAAAGGAGAACTCCCTAAGTTTACATAACTCACAAGGTCACATGGATAATACGAACCTAGGCCTTTGTCTCTGATTCTGTTTTATTGTACCGTTCTATGCTCTAACATTAAAATTATAGAGATGATTTGCTCAGTAATATTGATTGTTCAGGTAGCATATATCCTTCAGTGTGAAAGAAATATAGTTCCTCCTAATTCAGAGGCTATTTCTAAATGCATAAATTGTTGTTGTTGTTGTTTTGGGGCGTAGTGTAGTCAGTTAAGCGTCCAACTCTTGGTTTTTGCTCAGGTCATGATCTCAGGGTCATGGGATGGAGCCCTGTGTTGCTCAGTGGGGAGTCTGCTTAAGTTTCTCTCTTCCTCTCTCTCTGCCCCTCTCCCCATGCTTGCGCTTTTCCTCTCTCTCTCTCAACTAAACAAATAAATCTTTAAATTTTGTTGTTGTTGTTGTTTAAGTGTCCTTTATAGGCAATACGAATCTGAAAAAGAATGGATTGGCTGTTTCATGATTCAGTTCCAGGAAATAATAATACCAGAAAGATTCTCTAGGTGAATTGAGTTAAGGGATCCTAAAGAAGTTCATAGGACATGAAAGTTAAGTGGAATCTGGTATTATCTTGAGCTGTGGGTTCAGGACAAGTAAGGCAGCAACAGCCAGGTAACCATGTGGGCTAGAAGAATGTGTGACATCTTATAGGTCCTGGGTGGAAGCCCTAGAATGGTATATGACTGAACTTGCATAAGAACAGTTCAAAAACAAGCAAGTTAGCCATGGGCAGGATCAGTGCTAAGGACAAAGTCCCATTCTTAGTGAGAGGATCAAGGACTTGATGTTACTAATACCAGTACTGATGTAAACTTCAGTATTAGGTTTTATGGTGGCTCAAATGGGAGGAATCGTTGGACAGTGAGGTACTGTTTTGAATTTATGCAAGGGCTTGGGGAGGACAGGGCTTTCAATTAGATAGCATTATTTAGTTTTCCACAACGGGACAAGATAAAATTATATAAATGTTATAGATTAAACACTAATTTGGAAGTAGGATGTGGTGGGTTCTAAGCAAAATTGATCACAAATAGATAGCACAATATTAATCTAACCTATGTGAGCTTCCAAAGAACATTGTAATAAATAGAAGTATCATTTATGAAGGAATTGGAGATTTTGAAAGGTGCTGTTACATAATATCAATATTATTTGTTTGAAAAATTTCTGCAAAGGCCTTAAATTGAATATTTACACATCTCTAAGAGCAAAGAGTATTCAATGAGTGTTCAACCACAAAAAGAAATGAATATTCCTATAAGCTTAATAAGCACTGTTGATGGCTTAATTAATGTTAATTGTTCATACATTCATCATTCAATTCTTTTAAGGACATAAATTTTCTCAGATTTTTATCTCATCTACATCTCCATGGAATATGCTGATCAAATGGATTATGACATTCCCTTTGGTCCAGGGACAAGCTTGTGAAGGAATGGATTTGTTTTCCAGGCTAGAGGAGGAGGGTATTATTTTTAATACCCTTTAAATATTCTTTTCTCCCTCCATGGATGAATCTCTCTCTTTCCTAAAGGACAGGGACAGTGAATCACATTAATCTGAATGTTACTGGCAGCTGTGTTGCAACTACCAGGTGAGTCAGCCTCAGTATAAAGCTGTTCCTAATGTACGCTAAGTATACAGATGGAAAGAACTTGGGTCTCAGCGACATCATTTAGCTGTAGAACTTTGCACATCTGGAATCCACCTTACCTTTTATTGCTTAAGCCAGTTTGCAAATATGTTTTCTGCCACTTATAGCCAAAATGATCCTAATTGATACACTTGCTTTCTGCTATGTATTAAAGCTTTCAAGAAAAAAAAGAGTTTCAGCTCCCAAAGAGCTTATAACTATAAGGAAGCAAACAGATATATACATTATTATATTCAGATAAAATAGTCACTATAGGATATATATACACATATATAATATATATATAGAGAGAGAGAGAAATCGTATAAAATATATACTTAATTATAAAACCATGGGATAAATGTTAATGCAGACATTTACCATGCTTGGACAGCAAACACTCTCCTATCACATTGCAGGTAAAGTATGAAAGACACCACCAGACTACATGATCACACCCTGGCTGGCCCAATTTCAGATATGAAATGCACATTTAGTGACTTCAGTAAGCAGCAGCATCAGTGAATATGGAAAACTGACCCCTATGAACATGACCTCCCTCACACTCAAAAGTTTGAATAGGTGATCATTGAACACAAAGGTAAATTATTCCTCGTAGAGCTCTACTGTGAAATATAATAACAAGTACCTCTTTATAAATATTAATTTAAAATGTTTTCAAATTTCATTTTTATTTAAAAATACCCTTATTCTGTGGTACCTGGGTGGCTCAGTTGGTTAACCGTCTGCCTTCGGCTCAGGTCACGATCCCAGGGTCCTGAGATCGAGCCCTGCATCGGGCTCTCTGCTCAGCGGGGAGCCTGCTTCTCCCTCTCCCTCTGCCTGCCACTCTGCCTACTTACGTTCTCTCTCTCTGTCAAATAAATAAATAAAATCTTTTTAAAAAACAATTAAAAAAATAAAAATAAAAATACCTTTGTTCCTGCAAGAAAAACATATACACCATGATTTATAGGAGCACTGTGGTTATAAATCTGTGGTGAGGGAGGAAATAGTCCTGGAAGTCTTCAGAGAGTTATCAGTTTGGGGTTCAAGACAACATTTCATCATAATTTGGGAGACATTAGTCAATATTAAAAAGTATTTATTGAGCACTTACTATATGGCAGACACTGTTCTTGGCTCTGGAGAATCAGCACTGAACAAAAGAGAAAAAAATTACTTCATATGTGGCTCCTACTTAGTAGGGTTGAGAGAGTCAGATAATGAAAGAAATAAGTTATATGATATGTTACACTGATAAGTGCTGTAGAAGAAACAAAGCAGAGTGAGATAAGGAGTGTTTGAACTGGTGTGGGGAAGGGAGACTGTAACTTTAGATAGGGTGGCCAAGGAAAAGCTCACTGAAAAGGTGTTTTGAAAGGAAAGATACCTAAGAGAGAGCATTCCAGGTAAAAGAGCTGGCAGCGGAGAGTCCTTGAAGCTGGACTGTGTCTTGGGTCCAACATGGCAAAGAGCATCCAGAGAGAGTAAGCAAGAGAACCAGAAGAACCGTAACGGCTCCCTAAATCGAGTCAGGTCTCACGGGCCTTTGTAAGTTCTTTGACTTTTAGTCTGAAATGAGGCCACCAGAGGTTTTGAGCTAGAATGAGGACACCGAAGTTAGGTTTCAATAGGATCATTCTGCAACCGAGCTAAGAATAGATGGTAGAGCATGGTATGTTTAGAGAGCCCGTAATTCAGAGTAGCTGAAGGGTATTCTAGGAGTGTGCTGCAGTGGGTGCAAGCGTTGTAGGAACTGGATTATGATGGACCTTGTCTCTTTAGACGATAGATTTTAGACACAGGAGTAACATGTTAACATATTTCAGAAAGTATGATTTTATGGCAATATTCCCTCTTGTAGAGATAAATAAGAATGAGGCAAAGGAAATGGTTAAGAGGCTCTGATTGTCATGATTTGGTTTAGCTACAAATTAAGAAGATCTAATGTAACAGTAACCAACAAAAGGAAGTGTAAACATTGTCTAAGGTTATCAAAATGGTTCCTCAGTTGACAAAGATCTAGGCATTTTCTATTATTGTTGTTTTATCGTCCTCAACACTGGGTATTTATGTTATGGTCCACGATGGTTGTTCCATTGCCATCTATCACATATGTATTCTAGCCAGCAGAAAGAAAGAAAAGAAAAGGAGAAAAGCATGTCCCCCTGCTGCCTTGAAGGACAGGTCATGAAATTTGCTCATACCATTTCTAATTATGTCCTATTGGTCAGAATTTAGCCTGGAGATGGCCACAGCTAGCTGTAAAAGAGACTAAGAAATGCAGTTAGTATTCTGGGAGGTCATATATCATGCTAAAATTCAGGATTTCTATTGCTCCTGAGACAGAAAGGAAGAAGGATAACAGGGCAACGACCTGATCTGCGGCAGAGACTACTGCAGTAGTCCAAGTCAGAAGCGTTCAATGCCTGATCTCAGCTGCTGGCTCCATAGACAGAGGATAGCAGCAGATTTAAGAGATGTTTAAAAGAGAAATCAGCCAGACTTGGGCACCAAGTACCATTTCACTCTTGATTCAATGGATGATGAAGAGATACGTCTAATCTAAGATTTCTGGCTTAGAAATTAATTTTATGACAGGCTCATTAAGTGAGATAGGGATTCCTGAAAAGGAACAGATGTGTGCAAAATGTAAGTTTGGTTTCATACAGGTTGTATTTTAAATTCTTTATGAAAGTCAATGTCTGGCAAAAATCCTTATTTTTACATTGTTATTTCTTTCTTTCTTTCTTTCTTTTTTTCTTTCTTTCTTTCTTTTTTTCTTTCTTTCTTTCTTTCTTTCTTTCTTTCTTTCTTTCTTTCTTTCTTTCTTTCTTTCTTTCTTTCTTTCTTTCTTTCTTTCTTTCTTTTTTAAGAAGAAGAATGTAAACCACAGGACACGCATTCTTTAAAGTATAATAGTACTATTTGAATGCCTGAACTTCTTTGTCCTTCAGGCCTGGAAATTGCTCTAGGAAACACATTTCTATTAATTTAAGAGCTACCTGTTATTTTATTTTGACCCTTCTGCCATTTGCTAGCATATAAGCATAACCAGTTTTATTTTATTTTGGAGAGGAATAATGTTAATAAACTGTCTTAAAGCCTAGCCTCTCTTCTTTCGCATCTCCTGTGGTAATTATCCATTTAGGAAGAATCACCTCTAGAAAGAAGCCTCTTTCTTGAAATCAATACAAGAGCAAAAGCAAACAGTTGTGTAATAGCAGTTTCTGCCAGTGCTCTCTGTCAACAGGGATGCTTAAACCGTAAATGCCAATTAGTTTTAGTGGGTTTAGGGTTTCACCCTTGTAAGTAAGAGCCAGTAGTGTGTAACTAGGTTCTGAAGCTCCTCTCCATTTGCCCCTTGGCCTTCCCAGATCCAGTCTTTCCAGAGACCTCATCCTGAAAACATGGAACATCCCAAGAAATAAATTCTGAAAAACACAAAAACTCGATCTGAATCAAAGTGGTTAAAAACTGGAGGGATATTACCAAGTCTGAGACAAATGATAAAGACCAATGGTTGGTCTCATTAGACCTCCTCATTGGAGAATACAATGCTGCTACGATTATTACTACTGCTCTGAGTTGTTTGCTGTGACATGAACAGTCATTGCATTGAAGTGAGTATACAGACTGCAAATAAACACACGAAAAGAAGTTACACATCATTTGCCGTAAGGACTCTGAAAATCAAACCACAGGAGGTATCATTACACATCTATCATCCTGGCTAAATTTAAAAATTCCGAGAGAACGAATGCTGGTGAAGATGTACAGGAACTGAATCACTCGCATGTTCCTGGTACAGATGGAAATGGTGCAGCCATCCTGGAAAGTTAGTTTGGCAATTTCTTAAAAACAAACAAAACTAAACTAAACATGCAACTACTCTTTGAATCAGCTATTGCACTCTTGGGCATTTATCCCAGGAAAATGAAAATTTGTTTTCACACAAAAACCTGTACATGAAAGTTTATAGCACTTTTATTCATAATAGCCAAAAATTAGAAATAACCCAGATGTCCTTCTACAGATGAATGGTTAAATAATCTACGGGACATCCATACCAATAAAAAGGAATAAACCATTGAAGGGGACAGCAAGGCGGGTAAATCTTGAGGGAATTATGCTGAGAATTATGTGAAAAATCCAATCCTGGAAAGCTACATCCAGTATGATTTCATCTTAATAAAGTTCTTGAAATGACAAAATTATAAAAGTGGAAAACAGATGAGTTACCCAGCATGAAGGAAGGAAGGAAGGAAGTAAGTAGTGAGTGTATCTATAAAAGGGGGACATGAAGCATCCTTGTAGGGAAAGAAGTATCTTTTTTTAACATTGATTGTATCAATGTCAATATCCTCATGTGATAACGTACAAGAGCTTTGCAAGATTTTACCATTGGAGGAAACGATAAAGGATAAATAGGATCTCTCTGTATTACTTCTTAGAAGTACATTTGCATCTATAATCATTTCAAAATAAAGTTTAAAGAATTTTTTTTAAAGATTTTATTTATTTGTCAGAGAAAGAGCACAAGCAGGGTGAGCTGCAGACAGAGGGAGTGGGAGAAGCAGGCTCCCCGCTGAGCAGGGATCCCGATGTGAAGCTCCATCCCAGGACCCTGGGATCATGACCGGAGCTGAAGGCAGACACTTAACCAACTGAGCCACCCAGGCATCCCTCAAAATAAAGTTTAATTTAAAAATAACATACAGTGAATTATATTAGCCCTGTTTTTGTGATTTTCATTCTCTTGATGCTTTTCTCATAATTTCTCCCTTCTTGCCACACCCATCTCCCTGTTTCTCTCAGACACATCATATATCCAACCATTTCTTATACTCCACTGGTTTTCTCAGTCTTAATTCCCACCCAAATCTTGAAGCTCATGCTTTGTCTCATGCCAGCCACAGTCAGCCAACTACTTTCCCATCCTGAGTTCAATCACATGCCCAGAGTCTCTGGTCCTTTGTCCTGCCACTTCCGGGCCCCTTTGAAATGCAACACTGCATGATGCAACCCCAAAATGTAGAGGAGTTTTACTCCCTAGGGGAAAAACTTTGGAAATGGAGTTGGGGGCAGGGGGAAGGGGCAGAATGGATGAGATCTAGGCAGATAAATTCTCTTACTCTTCCTGCTCAGGAAATGGTTATTCTGCTATGTGTCTTATGGCTCATTGTAAACCGGTGGCTGGCATGGCAGGATACCTTCATGCTTTGGTTACTATTTTCTCCTGCCTCAGCTTCCTCTTCTCCTTCATTCTTACCGCTTTAGGATTGAGGCTTTCCCCCCAAAAGATAATTGCAGTTAATCCCTTAGACTTTGTTTTCTGGAAAGTAAGACGTTAACTTTTATAGTTCCCACCCTCACCCACCACCTATTTTCTTTGAATGTCTAGACTAAGGCAGTTAGGCAGTTCTTTATATTTGTTTAATTCTTCAGGCTTGTTCTTGCCATTCTCTGTGATAACAACCAGTTAATTTGGAAGCAACACAGCATAGTGGTTTATGGAACAAATTTTGAAATCAAACACTCTTTGCTGTGACATTTACCGCTTGTTTGCATTTTGAGCAAACTATTCAAATTTTAGGAGCATCTGTTTCATGAATAAATGGGTGATAATAATATCAGTGTTGCAAGATTTTTGTGAGGATTAAATAAGTGATGTTTAGAAGTCCCTAACAGACCACCCAACCTGGAATTGATATTAATAAAGGTTCCAGCTTTTCTCATGTTCTTCTCAGCAGTGATTCTTACCAATAACAGTGGTGTGACTTAGTCATTTGGGGTCTTCCTGCTTCTCTAAACCATTTGCCCATACTTGTTTGCTCCAGGGCTATTTCCCAAATTGCCACCTTAGCAACAGAAGGAAAAGGAGCAGTGCTTGAATGCCTGGTAGCCAAGTGTTTATACTGCTAACCATGGAAACAGGGAGTTACTTTACCTCTGTTAGCTTTCCTCTTCTTGTATGTAAATGAGAACAGCGGGGTATTGTGAGGATCAAATAGATAGCAGTGATCCCAATACATGTACATGGTGATCACAACAGTGTAGCGATCCTTCCTTCCTTCAGTTTTTTTAATATTCCACCTTGCCCTGAGGTTCTTAATCTCTATAGGGAAGACTTCCATATATGATTTCACTTTAGTACTTTGATGACTGGTATTCCATGGATATCCAGCTTAGAAACACCTGTTTATGGTGTTAAGTTCCACAGTGCTACAGTAAGGCATGAGTATTTTTATATATTAATACATATATGTAGAAGCAAACGAAATCAGGAATTAGGGTACTTGATATATTTTTTGTGTGGTTTTACTACAGCAGTTTTCAAAATTCAGTGTCATAAGTCTATTTTCGTTCATGAATGTTTGATATTTGTATGGAAGGATATCATCGTCCATGATTTTAAAACACAAATTATGTGTTTGCGGTGTGCTATAAAATGGGCAAAAATAAATAGATGCATAACTATTGAATGTAGCTATTTAGGATTGCCCTTAGTGTACCAAAAAAAAAAAAAATGTAGGGAGGGAAAAAAGAAAAACTAAAGAAAATTAATAAAACAAAAAAATAAATAAATAAAAGGAAAGCACTTAAAGGAGCATTATACTACTGTTGTTCCTCGCAAGGCTGAAACGTGATATTCACCGTAACTACCAATCACTACAGCTTTATTCAAGTACATTAGCCAGAGAGGAGAGTAATAAATTTAGTACTGGCTTGTTTCTCGTATTGAGTTACTTACTGATGTTAGTAGCAGTGGAATTACCGTGCTCAAATGAACACATTTATGTGCACCTGTGTAATTTAAGTGAGACGTTAAATCACAAAAATGTAAACAACTGTGTGTGCTATTTGTCAGAAACTTCCTGGGAAAATTGTCAAGCAGGACTTCACCGCTGGTGTAAGAAGTAAGTGCATATGCTTCTGCAGTCAGCAGCGTGCCTCCTCCGGGACCTCCTTGAGAGGCCTCGCCCTGACTTTCTGCTGAGATGCAAGACCCCTCCCCTCTTGTCCAGTGTTGCTGCTTCCGGGCCACGTGTAGGGACAAAGAGACTTAATATGTTAATTAGCTTGCCCAGTTAAAATCCACTGTTTTTTCCCACTTCTGTTTTTCTTTGTTCAAAAATCAAATAATTGGCAAGAAATGTTTATAGAGTACACAGTGAAGTTGTATCTATACTCATGATTTAATTTGATCTTCTAGACCAAGCCTAACAGTCTAAACACTATTTGAATATGTTAGTAGGGAGCAAGGGGTAATCAAAGAGCTTTGTTCCTCTAGAGTAGTACTGTTGAGTAGCAGGTTAATATGAACCATATATGTAATCTTAAATTTCCTAGTAGCTATATTTCACAACAGTTAAAAAAAAATAGGTGAGTGATATTTCATACTTTTAGAACATCTCAGTGAAGACCACACTCACTTTAAGTGCTTAATAGCCTCATACGCCTAGCGGCTATCGTATTGGAAAGCACAGCTTAAGTCCAGATATGATACAAGCTTAAGTGGTACAGAATTCTGACAAAGACTGTGGGGTATTTCTGAATGACTGCAGACAACCACAATCCTAAGCAATAATTTAAAATGTTTGGAATAGGAACTTATTTAAATTTCAGTGTTCCAGATGCAGAGTTGGGTTTCGAGGTATGTGGATAGAAAGGAGGTTGTAATATTTAGCAGATTACTTGCTTTAAGTTTTAAAGTTAATGATTTATCAAGATGACAGATAAAGAGGCAATCAGGCTGAGCTGTGGAAAATAATTCATGTCACTGAATTTGCAACTCAATGATATCAGGGTTAAAATTAGAACTGAATTGAATTAAATTTTCCTGGTTATCTTCCATATACCATACTTATGGGAATATAAAGATGGATGAGGAAGATGAAATTCTTGCTCTTGAAGGACTCAAAATCAAGTGGGTGAAGGACATGTTCTATTTGAAAGGATAATTTAAAACAAAACAAAACTCAATTAAGTCTAGAAAGACAATTTGGGAATATTGTTAGTTTTTAAAAAACAGTAATATGACTGTAGGGAAAATTCCATTTCCCCATTTTTCAGCATTAAAAAAATTTTTTGTATTGAGACAAAAATATTTAATTTGTGGATGCCTGTTTTAATAAATAACTTGATATGTAACCAAGATATATCCAAAAATGCTTTTCCTACCTAGGTTTGTTTTTAAATTCACAAGTTGCTAAGGTGATTTCCTTTATAAATTATACTATCTCCTCATGATGGAAACAAAGAAGTTCAAATAGTCCTTAAAGACATAGAAAATGGACATGATATTTTATGACTAAAATAGGATACAAAATTATAGATATATTATTATTTTAAATATATAAATTTTACTTAGAAAATATATTCAAATCAAATTATTAGGAGTAGTTTCTCGGTCATTTATCTCTATTTGTTTCCTTTTCTTTTCACTTTTCAACTGTTATAAAAGAATAATTTTCATTTTATAATAAAGCCAGTGAGTCTTATCATAAGGAAAAATAAAATACTGGATTTGAATTCATAAAAATAAAAACTTCTATTAATTAGTAAATGTCAGGGTAAAAAAGGACAAAAAAATCTGAAAGAAATACGACAAGAAATTAATGCCCCCACTGTACAAAATTTCACACAAATAGATTAAGACTGTTGAATCACAAACCTGTGCCTCTGAAACAAATAATACATTATATGTTAAAAAAAAAAAAAAAAAAAGATAGCAGGAAGGGAAGAAAGAAGGGGGGGAAATCAGAGGGGGAGAGGAACCATGAGAGACTATGGACTCTGAAAAACAAACTGAGGGTTTTGGAGGGGAGGGGGGTGGGGGGATGGGTTAGCCTGGTGATGGGTATTAAAGAGGGCACATATTGAATGGAGCACTGGGTGTTATATGCAAATAATCATGGAACACTACATCAAAAACTAATGATGTAATGTATGGTGATTAATATAACATAATAAAAAAAAGAAAAAAAAGTAAGTATTACAAGCAGATAGTCAAAGCAAAGGAAAATAATACACAAAAGAATCAACCTCACTAATAATCAAAGGAATAGGAATTTAGCTATGATATATCATTTTCAAATATTAGAAAAATATTTTTAAATAATAAGTACATATTATTATAAAGCATTTGATGTAACATTCAATTTTATTCACTCCTGGGAAATACACATTGGAATAAAATTTCTGGGATGTAATTTGACAATACTACTCATAATTTTAAAGAAATCTTGTCTTCATTATGAAGAAATGGTAAGATATTTGTACGAAGATTTAAATGTGAAGGTATTTATTTTCAAGCTTACCATTTTTTATTAAAATATTTAAATGTTAAAAAATGAGGCACCTGGGTGGCTCAGTTGGTTGAGGGTCTGCCTTCAGCTCAGGTCATGATCCTGGGGTCCTGGGATCGAGTCCCACATTGGACTCCCTGCTCAGCAGGGAGCCTGCTTCTCCTTCTCCCTCTGCTCCCACCCCTCGTGCTCTCTCTCTTGCTGGCTCTCTCTCTCAAATAAATAAATAAAATCTTTTAAAAAAATAAATGTTAAAAAATATTATAATGGCAAAGTAAACAATGGAATATTCATAAAAATAAACATCATTATCCAGTCATGAAAAATTATGTTTTCAAAGAATGTAAGAAGCTTCTACTCTTAGTAAACAACAACACCAGAAAAAACTCCCTTTATTCAGCAATGACTAACCAGATTTCAAAAGAAGTAATCCAAAAATATCAAAATTGTAAAATAGCAGTTACCATATTGGGTTGATTTGCCAAGCCTCTATAAAATAAGACCTCTTTAGTTTTTCATTAATGTTTTAAGTCAATTGAAACTTAACCCAATACTTTATAAATGACTCTAAAGCTAATGATAAGTTTTTTAAAATCTTTCTGAGGGTTTCTTGAAAGCAAAAGTCTAAAAGCAACCTACCATGTAAGAAATTCATATCCATCCTAGTATGGTAAAACTGGCTAAAATTATATATGGAAAACAGTATGACAACAAATTGAAATGCAGTAAATAGTGTTTGAAGATAGAGAGCATCACTGCTGAAGATTTTAAAAAAGGAAGTCTTAAATTATGTAGGGTGAAGTTTGTTATACAGATGGATTAAAGAAATTTCTACGTGCCTTGTATTACGTTAGACTTTTATTCTCTTTCAGTTATAATGCATACAAACTACTTTTTGTGACAGCCCAAAGAAAAGTACTAGTTCACCAAGAAATAACTAATGTAATGAAGACAATAAGTTATGATAAAACTGTGAAGTAGCTGTTTTTTACTGGACACGCACAACCTGTGATATTTTGCAGATTTAACACTTCAGTTGAATTCATCCAGTTATCCTTCCTTAATAGCAAACTTTTGCAGCAGAGTTTAAGAAAGAAATAAAAAATGCTACAAAATTTCCTTGATGTGAGCACTTTGATATTTCAAATGCAGCTGAATTTTAAAATAAATTTGTTATGAAATACAATGTGATCGTAAAAATCATACTACAGATAAATGTTTAGATTATCCCACAGTAAAGATCTTAAGAGAGGGGCACCTAGGTGGCTCAGTCGGTTAAGCATCTGCCTTTGGCTCAGGTCATGATCCCAGAGTTCCAGGATCGAGTCCTGCATCGGGCTTCCTGCTCAATGGGGAGTCTGCTTCTCCCTCAGCCCTTTACCCTGCTTGTGCTCTCTGTCGCTTTCTCCCTCTCTCTCTGTCGCTTTCTCCCTCTCTCTCTCTCTCTCTATTGAATAAATAAATAAAATCTTAAAAAAAAAAAATCTTAAGAGAGTTGCTGACCTTAAGAATGAAGTATGCATTCTTCTTTTTCCAAAAGCAAGTATTCCAAATTTACTTACCTTTTTCTGCAATTAAAAACACTGCCAGTAATATACTAGCCACCTAGCAGATATTTTTTGTAAAAAATAAAACAAAAACTAATGGGCCCATTTAAGATAAAGACAATGCCTTAAAAATACCAAGTTCTTAATGCTCTTTGAAAGATAATTTTAAAGACAAGTGCTTCAAAATGTACCCATCATTATGTGATTTGTTGCCCAAAATCACTTACTAGTCTTACATATTCTTAACTGTACTTTGAAAATTGGATATCTGATTTTTCAAATATATGCTATTATTTAAAATAGATAATTTTTGTGAGTCATGAACCTATTTATTATATATATAAAAAATGACACATTTGGGTTTATTTAAAAGCAAAACCATTTTCTTAAAAAAATGGAAATTTAGTTTCCCTCAATGATTATATAACTGGCAAATAAGGTTTGAATAGTGAGTGTCATAATTTAGAAATTCAGCCAGTGATCCAGTTCTTAAATCTGGATCCACTTTTCTTCATAAGATACTTATTTTAGCTATGAGAGCTATTAAAGTTAAATAAACTGAACTCAGAACCAGGCCATTGATTGCTATATCAGAAAGTGCTAAACAAATAATTTCATTATTATTTAACATTACTACTATTATCATTAATAATATATTAAAAAGCAATATTGTAGAGACAAAACAAATATATATTTTTTAAAGATTTTATTTATTTATTCGACAGAGAGAGACACAGCGAAAGAGGGGACACAAGCAGGGAAAGAGGGAGAGGGAGAACCGGACTCCCCATTGAGCAAGGAGCCCAATGTGGGACTTGATCCCAGGACCCTGGGATCATGACCTGAGCCGAAGGTAGACACTTAACAACTGAGCCACCCAGGCGTCTGAGACAAAACAAGTATTGTTTCATCCTTTTCAAATTCTGAATTTCTATTATCAAATGCTTTAGCATTTTTTTAAAGGTTTTATATATTTGTTTAGAGAGAGTACATGTGAGCAGGGGAAGGGTACAGGGAGAGGCAGAGAGAGAATCTCAAGCAGACTCTGTGCTAGAGCCCATCAGGGCTCAATCTCCTTACCCTGAGACCATGACCTGAGCTGAAATCAAGAGCTGGATGCTTAACCGACTCAGGGTGCTCAGGATGCTCAAGCCACCCAGGGACCCCTCAAATGCTTTAGTATTTTTAGTAAGTCAGCATAACAGTGTATAGTGTATGTGTGTGTGTATATACACCGTGGTGCATTTTTAATATCTCGTACTGAGTCTGAAGGTAGTCATTAGCTTGTCCAAGTACAATTCCCACATGGCTCAACTGGATTTACAGAATTTGGGGGCCAAAAGCCTCATAAAAATAAAGATTTTGCTTTTGCTGGTCATTGTTCTCTACCGTGTGTATTACCATCATGGACCTATAGATGACTTGGGTAAAAGATTGACTTTACATTACTCCATTAATCCTTATTATATGAAAAATTAGGACATAAAACATGTATGTTATATGATCTTAGTCATAGAACTATGTAAGCATGAGTCATACAAAAATTAGGAAGAAAGATACTAAATGTTAATGGTATTTATAGGTGGATTATAGAATTTTATTTTTAATTTCAACATTATTGAGTTTTAATTGACATGAAATTGTAAGATATTTAAAGTGTGCATCGATCATGGTGATTTGATATACATTGTGGAAGGATATCTCCTGTCTAGTTAATTAACACATCGTCACTTCACATATTTTATTTTATTTTATTAATTAATTTGTTTATTTATTGGTAAGAACATTTAAATTCTCTCTCAGAAAATTTCAATTATACAGTACAATGTTGTCTGTAATTACTATGTTTTATATTAGCTCCTTGGACCTTATTCATCTTTTTTTAAAAAGATTTTATTTATTTGAGAGAGAGAGAGATAGTGAGAGAGCAAAAGTGAGGGGGGTGCAGGGAGAGAGAAGCAGGCTCCCCACTGAGCAGAGAGCCCGATGAGGGACTCTATCCCAGGACCCCGGGATCATGACCTGAGCTGAAGGCAGATGCTTAACCGACTGAGCCACCCAGGCGCCCCAACTTTATTTATCTTATAACTGAAAGTTTGTACTCTTTTACCAATCTCTCCCTATTTCCCCCCAGCCCTAACAACCATATTTCTACTTTCTGCTTCTGTGAGTTTGACTTACTTTTTCTTCCCCCCCATCAAATTCCACATGTAAGTGAAACCCCACAGTATTTGACTCTGGCTTATTTCACTTAGCATAATGCCCTCAAGTTTTATCTATGTTGTTGCAAATGACAGGATTTCCTTTTTGTCATGGCTTAATAATGTTCCATTGTATATATTTACCACATTTTCTTTATCCATTCCTCCACTAGTGAACACTAGGGTTGTTCCCATATCTCAGCTACTGTGAATAATATTGCAATCAACATGGGAATGTAGTTATCTCTTTGGTATCCTGTTTTCATTTCCTTTGGATATAAACCCAAAGGGGAAATGCTGAATCATATAGTAGCTCTATTTTTTTAAAATATTTTTGAAGAAGTTCCATATTATTTTCCATAGTGGCTACACAGTTTACATTCCCACCTACAGTGCACAAGGGTTAACTTTTCTCCACATCATCACCAACACTTGTGATCTCTTAACTTTTTTTTAAAGATTTATTTATTTTAGAAAGAGAGAGAGAGAGCATGCAAGAGTAGGGAGGGGCAGAGGGAAAGGGAGAGAAGCAGACTCCGCACTGAGCATAGAGCCCGAACTGGGACTTGATCTCATGAACCTGAGATCACAACCTGAGCCAAAATCAAGAGCTGGATGCTTAATTGACTGAGCCACCCGGGCACCCCATGATCTATTATCTTTTTGATGATACCATTCTAACATGTATGAGGCAATATCTCTTTGTAGTTTTAATTTGCCTTTCCCTGATGATTAGTGATGTTCACCATCTTTTCATGTACCTGTTGGTATGTTTTCTTTGGAAAAATGTCTATTCAGTTCCTCTTTCTACTTTTTTAATTAGATTATTTGGGGTTTTTGCTACTGGCATGTATGAATCCCTTATTAGATATTAACCTCTTATCAGATACATGATTTACCAATATTTTCTTCTCTTTGGTAAATTACCTTTTCATTTTGTTGGTTTCTTTTGTTGTACAGGAACTTTTTAGCTTGATGTAGTCCTGCTTGTTTATTTTGCTTTTGTTGCTTTTGATTTTAGTGTCAAATCCAAAAAATTATTGTCAACACTGATGTCAAAGGACTTGCCTCTATGTTTTGTTCTAGGAATTTTGTGTTTTCAAGTCTTACATTCAAGTTTTTAACCTCTTTTGAATTTATTTTTGTGTATGGTGTAAGATAGTGGTTCAGTTTCATTCTCTTGCATGTAGCTGTCCAGTATTCCCAACACCATTTATTGAAAAGACTATCCTTTCTCCATTGTATGTTCTTGGTTCTTTTGTCATCAATTAATTGATTATAAATGCATGGGTTTATTTTTGCATTATCTTTTCTGTTCCATTGATCTGTTTTTATGCCAATACCATACCATTTTGATTGCTATAGCTTTGAATATAGTTTGAAGTCAGGAAATGGGATGCCTCCAGCTTAGTTCTTTGTCAAGATTGCTTTGGCTATGCAGAGTCTTCTGTAGTTTCATACAAATTTTAGGATTTTTTTTTTTTTTTTTTTACTTTGTGATATATGCCATTGGAATTTTGATCAGGATTTCAACAAATCTGTAGATTGCTTTGGCTAGTATGCACATTTTAACAATATTAATTTTTCTAATCCATGAGTGTGGGATATCTTTCCATTTGTTTGTATCTTCTTCAGTTTCTTTCATTAATGTCTTACAGTTTTCAGTATAAAGATCTTTTGCCTTCTCATTTAAATTTTTTTCCTAGGTATTTTTTATTATTTTTGATGCAATTGTAAATGGGACTATTTTCTTAATTTCTCTTTCTGACAGTTCATTATTAGTATATAGAAATGCAACTGATTTTTATATTTTGCTTTTGTATCCTGCGACTTTACTGAATTCATTTATTCTAACAGGATTTTTTTTGCTGAAATATTTATTAAATATTTATTAATATTTATTTTAAAATATACTATTTTTAAAATATTTATTAAAAATAATATGTATATTTATTATCATGTCATGTGCAAATAGAGATTTACTTCTTCCTTTCCAATTTGAGTGCCTTTTCTTTCTTTCTTTTTTTTTTTTTTTTACGTAGTTGATCTGAATAGGACTTCTAATACTATGTTGAATAAAAGTTGAGTGGGCATCCTTGCTTGTTCCTGATCTTAGAGGAAAACTTTACACTTTTCACCATTTAGTATGATGGTTGCTGTGGTGGATTGTAGAATTAATGGTGACTTCTATTGTCATTTATACTGCTTGGTCATATTTATTAAGTTCTCTATAATAAGAAATGAAGCTGTATATTAGGAAATAGAATTAACTCAATTATTTCTAATATTTATTATCCTATAAAAATATAGACATGGTCTCAGCCGTTATTTATGTAAAAGCAAAGAAATTTGTAGATTGAGACTATTGGTTATATGGTGGCTATCTATTCACAATGGAAGGGTACTCCCCAGGCAATGAAACTTGTGTTTTTTGTTTTGTTTTCATTTTTTAAAATTGTATTATATGTTCAGAAATGATAATGACTCAGACCCTTCATTCATGAATGTTCAAGTCACCCCATTGAGCAAGGAAACACGACCAGCTGAGGTAGTTGCTGAGGGTAAAGGGAATATGAAATGAATTGGAATAAAGTAGTTATAAATACCAGGTGCAACCATATGACCAGTTTCAGAAAAGAGGGTGTAATAGCTACAAGTATTTCTTCCTTACTTTAAATGAATATGTTTGAATATATATTAACCAAATATTGTGTTTTCCCTTCTCTTATCCTTTATCATTCATCTCAGTATTTAAATCACAGGAAATCAAAAGAGAAGAATAAGTATCACCCAGAAACTTCATATCCTTCTCTGGGGAAGAGTTTACATATTTTTGATAGAACATAGGATATTTGTATCGTATTAGGCAGGAGTATGACTCTGTAACTATCTTATTGAGAGAGCAATTACGATTTTAAGAGATGTGTATGGGTGCTAAGTTGACAAGGGGTGAACTGTGATAGCTTTTATTGTGTCAAATTTACTAGTTTGTACTACACTTCCCAGATTTCCCTTTCTGGTATGTTCCCAGTTCGTGTGGGCTACAAGGGATATTCTCTTAGAAGAGTTGGAAGACAGAAGGAAAGGAGTCATTTTGTGGCATGCATACACCTTCTCATATTTATCCAATCAAATAGTAATTTAGTTGCTGCTGCGAAGTGACTTTAATCAAAAAAGAGATTATCATGGGTGGGTCTGATTTAATCAGTTGGAAAGTCTTTAAAGGAGGGCTTTAGGCCTTCCCTGAGTTAAGACAATACTTCCTGTGGACAGTAAGTTTCAGCTTGGAATTCTCCCCTGCCGGTGAGCTTCCCTTCCTCATTGTCTGCCCTAAAGACTTCACACATTGTATTGTATTGTATATATACTGTATACATATCCTCCTAATTCTGCTTTCTGCTTCTCAGGTTGAATCCTGACTGATATAAGCAACATTCAGAAAGGTTTCTAGTAGTTAAGTGGTTTCTTTGCTGCCCTGTAGATAACAAAGTAACACTATCGACAGCAACATATAGCCCATTAACCCAGGTTTTCTTTTCTTTTCTCTCCTCCCCTCTCGTCCCCTCCCTCTCCCCTCCCCTACACTTCCCTCCCCTCTCCTTCCTTCCCCCTTCTCTCTCTCCCTCCCTTTCTTTCTTTCTTTCTTTCTTTCTTTCTTTCTTTCTTTCTTTCTTTCTTTCTTTCTTTCTTTCTTTCTTTCTTTCTTTCTTTCTTAATGCATCTTTCAATCTCATAGGCTCAAATACCATAGGTTCTTTATGGGTTTATCTAAACTTCAACACAGATTTAATTCATTATTTCTGTTACAAAGTGGTATCTAGTCTCACTCAGAAATACTATTATCTCTAATTCCTATTTAGTTTCTATAGTACAGACTTCTGTTTCATTGTGTGAATTTAGGAAGGAATTTACTTTTGAGCATTATAAAGAAAAATTTAACATTATAGAGCAAAATAGTAATTTGATTATATACTTATATCTCCATTTTCTGCATGCCTGGTATCTACAAATGATGCTTTCAAGGTCCTTCTGACAATATCAACCTATTAATCATCTTATTCTATTTTATTCTGCTATGCAGACTCTGCAAGAGGTATTTGAGCTAGAATGATTTAGTGACCTCTCTCAAATGGCGAAGATGGGAGCCAGGAAAAAAAAAAAATTAGCAAGCTTAATAGGAAGAGGGAGGGCAGATTACCCTTAACTGCTTTTGCATCAAGAGATACTGTTCTTTAGTTGCCTTGTAATGTAAGTAACAAGCAAAATGAGACAAGATAGAATAGTTGACTAACTCATACTGAAAGAAGACATTTTATTTTAATCACCTTTTGACAAAAGCAGTACATGGCTTCTTGCATTATTTCAGAATTTACAAAGAAACATACTTTTAAAAAATAACGTGAAGGTAATCTTTAGAGTTAGTATTCAATTCAAGTAGTCAAGAATTCTGTTCAACTTCACCCAATTAGGTGTTTTCAGAATTGAGACCAGAACCCAGGACTCAGCTGGCCAGTGTTCTGGCACTATGTTGGCTTTCCTTTTACTAGGGTATTTGACTGATGTGTCTCTGCTTTCTATGTATTAGGCGCAGTACTGATGGTGTGTACTGCCTGGTGTAGGTCTTGTATGAAAATTCCAAATTGTACAAGCATTAACTGTGGTTGATTGCCTAAGCCTACCACTAAGAGTTGTATGGATAAATACGTCAAAGTAAAGATCTTCATCAGCTGATTTGCAGAAAAACCCTAGAATCCCCAAACAAGGGAGCACTTCCATCATCCATCCTTACTGCTTTTCTTAGGCCAGAATGAGAAGCTTCTGCATTTCTTCTTCTTTCCTCTCTCCAACATGAAACAAATGGGTATTCTAGATACAGTCCCAAGACTCTCCTTACCTCTCTGCTAGACTCTAGTTCAACTCTAGTAGCATACCAAAAGAAGAGTCATAGTTATCTCCTCCCTGCTCTGTAGGAAAAATATATTTAAAAACAGTGTTCATAACCTTTGAAGCAGAGAAAATTATAACTATATCATCTAAACTACATAATTATGACATCTCCCAAAAAGTAAAATGTCTGTTTCTTCAGATAAGTTGAAAAGTGCAATAATTTATGGGTATGGATATTCATTACAGTTTACAGTGGCAAAGGTATTAACATGCGAAAATATTCATGTTCTATATGAAATATGTATGTGGATTGTTCTAAATCCATGTTATAGCATGAATAAATATATGCATGTCAGTAATACATACAAAAATATACATATATAGTTGATTCTCATTATTCCAGGTGACTATGTTCTGTAAGTCACTGTAAACACTGAATTAGCTACTACTGAACTATTGTTCCTATGAGAAATAAGTACATTTCATATATAGCTCATATAAGTAATAATCTTAAACCCTAAAAACAGCTCATCCCCGGTAGATTCCATTCTTCTTTAAAAGAGAAAATGAGGTTCAGAGGTGTTAGTGACTTGCCTGAGAGTGTCTCTACTGATAGGTGCCAGAGGTGGGTTCGAACCCTGGCCAGCCATCCCCAGAGCCAGGACTCCGTGCACTACATTACACTGCCCCCTACTTTTCCCATCTTCTGGTCATCTTTGTATGAGAGCAGAGGTAGAAGGCTCTGTTCCACCTCAGCTGGGAATTTGGGCCCTGGCTAATTCAAATGTATCACTGCTCTGCACATGCCCAGCTAATCCAAATGTATCATTGGTCTGCACATGCCCACAAATGACTGAATGGACCATCAGTATTGATTTGGGGTTACAAATAAATTTTAGCAAGTAGACAAATTCACAGAAACAGAACCCATGAGTAATGAGGATCAAATAAATATGGTCAGTAAGCCCAAGTCAGTAAACTTATATTTATGTAACTGAGTCAGTGAACCCTAGTCAGTAAAATATGCTTTGCAATATGTAAACACAGACAGATGTCAAAATTTATCATAGATATGGGGTTATGGATAAATACGTTAGATATTTATCTTTCATTAACTAGAATGGAAATACACTAGTTGTAAAATAATGTTTTAATAGAACAACTAATTTTGTGTTCTTTGCTCTAGGGATTAACTTAAATGTCATTAAAGGCATTCAGATTTTTCAAAATGTGTTTTTAAAAATCTGAATAAAAACTGGTATTGAACTATCCATTTTGGAGTATTCACATTAAATCACATAGTGTAGATAATCAGAAGTCATTAACTTCATGTTATACAAAAGGAACTCAAAAGGTAAAAGAAGAAAGATATTGTAATTTTTTAACGGAATATTTTTACCTTCAAAAGCATAGATTTCTTTGTACATTCCTGATACGTTGTTTGAATGGTTTATGTTTATGTGACATGATGAGTGTGTCTGTGTGTGTGTATGTGTGTCTTCCACTACCAAAGAAAGGCAGAATTTAAAAAAAGGAAAATGAATAAGAAAAAAGCAAAAATTCCACAAGTGGCATTTCTACAGTACATTTAATTTTTATTCTAATGTTCTAAGCAATCTATGGAAATGACTGCTTTTTGCAAAAGCAATTTCCTTTTTGGCCTGATGAAAGTAAAAATTCCTATATATTCATTTCAAACTTCAAAGGACAGAACAGCCTTGGTGTTGGCGTAGTTCTTGTGAGCAGTTGGGTAAATTGACTACATAATGAGTCCTTGGCTGTCCCTAACCAAAACTTTGTTGGACAGGTTCATTTACAATCCTCAAACAGAATGACCTTCCATCTGGCTTAATGGCCCCTGGATTGTTGCAAATGCGACCTGACATTTCCTTATGGGTGAGTTATTAAATTATATCACAGAACACAATAACATAATTTGGTTTCAGAGCCTAAATGAAAGTGATAGTCCAGCAGATTAAGATGTAAAATTCCTTTGCAAAATTAAGTTATTTATAATCTGATGCATACCCCCTTGTTTTATCTGCCATATAATATAATTACTTTCCACAGTACAGTAGCTGCAGATACTAGCAATGCTGACAGAACAGAAACAGCATTTGAAGGGGCAAAGGACTTCAGCAGGCAGGTAGCTGACTTTTATGGCTCGCTTTCGTAAATGAAACCACTTGCAATTTTTGCTTTTTTTCTCCCCTAATGGAATTGATCCATTAAGCAGCGCTTCTCTCTTCCACCTAATAGTATTAGACATACTTAACTCTATGAGCTACAATTTCTTAATTCATCCTGAAATGTCTGCTTTGAGATGACTAATACCAATATATTCTGAATTTGGGGGTTTCACCTATTTAGCTATTTCCAGCCCTTATGATTGAGTGAAAAGTAAACCAATGTCTCATTTGTTACTCTATCAGACACTTGAATTATTACCACTAATTCTCTAACAGTCAGGATACATTTCAAAGACCAATAAAGCTGAAAGAACAACATATTTCTACAATAACTCATAGATAATGTAAATTTTCAATTTTCCCTTAGTTTTTTGTTTGTTTTTGTTGTTGTTTCATTTTGGTTTTGGGCTTCTTAGTTTGTTTGTTTCCATTAGAAAAAGAAAGATTCAAAAGTAGAATTTGCATGGACAACTAGAATTTCCATTCTAGTAAACAGATTGCTCTGTTATAATTCCCCTTGCTTGTGCTCTCTCTCTCTCTCTGTCGAATAAATAAATAAAATCTTTAAAAACAAACAAACCAAACACACACACACAAAAGCAGTGGGAGAGGCAAAGGAAGAGGGAGAAGCTGGTTTCCTCCTGAGCAGGGAGCCCAGTGCAGGGTTCAATCCCAGGACCTGAGATCATGACCTGAGCGGAAGGCAGATGTTTGACTGAGCCACCCAGGTGCCCCCCAAGTATTTTTCTTTATTCTGCTCACTCATGTGTGCTGTTTATTTGCCCTCAACCCAGCTTTAGTTGAACATTCATTCAGCAACTTTTTTTGAGCACCTACTAGTCAGGCACTGTGCTAGGTTTTATGAAAACAAAGATAGCAATGGAAATAATGGTAATGTTGGCTAAAATGTGATAAAATACAGATATGCTAGGACAGAAGTCTATTTTAATCACATATGTACCCCAAGTGCCTAAAATATATCCAAAACACAGTAGGAGCACAGACATCTTTAGAATAGAGCTTACTATGTGGTTTACATATGTATTCTCATTTAACCCTTTAAATATATCTACCCTGCTAGGTAGATATTAGTATTTCTCCTTCAGTATCCCAGAAGAGGAACATGAAATATAAACATGTTTAATCATTTCCCAAGGTCATGGAACTAATAATGGCCAACCCTGTCTTGAAGCCAGAGAGACTGGTTTCATGTTCTTTGAGTGATTGTCCTGTTGTCTGTCTCTGCCCCCAGGAAGCTCACTCACATGCGTGAACTTATCTACAATAAAGATATCTCAAATTAAGCTTAATTGGTGATCTTTGCACATTTATGAGGGCATTTTTTTTAATACTCTGCTCTTATCATCCAGATCCATGATATAAATTACATTATATATATTGCATGGAATTTCAACTCCTTAAAAAATCAATTTGTGTCAATGAGAGCTGACAACTTCATTTGAAGGAATATCATTCTCATGTCACTGGTTTTAGCAACAGTTTATTTTCTCACATTCTGTTTCCCAAACTACATCATTTATAGTTGTAAATCCAAGATTAAGGCTAACCTCCAGCATTAAACCTTTCCTCATTTAACAGTATTTGCCAGTTCATGTGTCTCTTAGTCTAATTGAGCTATGGCTATATATATCCAAATAATCTTATGTCAGAAGGCAAACATAAAACTCATGTGAAGTCGGGGTGCCTGGGTGGTTCAGTCGTTGGGCGTCTGCCTTTGGCTCGGGTCATGATCCCAGGGTCCTGGGATCGAGCCCTGCATCAGGCTCCCTGCTCCACAGGAAGCCTGCTTCTCCCTCTCCCACTCCCCCTGCTTGTGTTCCCTCTCTTACTGTGTGTCTCTCTCTGTCAAATAAATAAAATCTTAAAAAAAAAAAAAAAAAGACATGTGAAGTCATGTCTTCATGACTCCAAAAGAATTTTTTTTCACTTCTAAGTTGTTAACACCATTTCTACTGATTACTTGTCCTTTCATTTTATACATGTGTGTTGTTTTATTTTGGAAGGGATGGGGATTTGAACTCAATGGCTAAACCTTCATGGAGTTATCACATACCTTCAATATGTACAGAAATCAGGTTTTCTCTACACTATTAACATTTCCACGTGGTTCTTTCCTGAGACTTAGTGGAACCCATGGACTGCTCAGTAAATGCCAGAGTCATTTCCATATCTTGGCATTTAAAGCTTGCAAGTCATTTTCCATACTAAAACTAAGATTGTGTTTGTAATTCTTTAGGGATACTACAAGGAAGGTACTAGAATCACTATTTTGAAGTTGAAGAAACCACCCTCAGAAAGTTTAAAAAACATGACCAGGGTCAGTCATCTAGTGGAGTGGATTTCCACTCTGCCTCTTTAAGATGAATGATTAAGCCAAGACTATCAAGTATTACCCTCTTGTCACACAGTTACTGTGAGCTAAATCCTCTACCACTTCCCTATCCTACGTATATTCCCTGAACATCATGTATGCTCCAGCCAAATGAGAGTAGCTAATTCAAAGCTACTTTTCCTGCCCCAGGAACTCTGTTCATTTGCCTTTCCTTTGTCACTGTCCCTACCTCTTCTTCCTTCTTATATCTCCATGGACTGAAATACTACTAGCCCTGAAAGGTCAAGTTCAAATATTAACTGCTGTTCGATATTTTATTTACCAGCTAAATATGAGTTCTCCATGTGCTGCACAGCTGTAACCACAATTTGTCTTATATTATAGTTTTCCCTTTTTTTCAACTTTGTTCACCTCCTAAGTTCTAAGTCCCCGAGGGCAGGGGAAATATTTGGATCCTTCCTCACTTACAACACACTCACTCTCACATAAATGCATACACAGTGGTATGTTAGTAAACTGGCTCTCCAAAAAGGAAGAAACACCGTGATTTGTTGTGTTTGCCTACGTTAGTGATGTTAAGACTCCTCCCTGACTGGGCGCCTGGGTGGCTCAGTTGGTTAAGCGACTGCCTTGGGCTCGGGTCATGATCCTGGAGTCCTGGGATTGAGTCCTACATCGGGCTCCCTGCTCAGCAGGGAGTCTGCTTCTCTCTCTGACCCTCCCCCCTCTCATGCTCTCTCTCTCTATCTCATTCTCTCTCTCAAATAAATAAATAAAATCTTTAAAAAAAAAAAAAGACTCCTCCCTGACCAATTTCAAGCTACTAACATTTAACAACAAGCTTGCAAAATTTTTCAATGTTTTAAAAATTGACTCTTGCTAGTTTTAGGAGCTGGCTCATGTATCCGCATTCACATTTACTAGCATAGTTCCATGTACACAATCAACAATTGATGATATTCAATAAAGAAGGCCAGCAAGAAGTACAGTACAGAAAGGTAGGAAGGCAGAAACCTAAGCAGGAAAATCTCTGTTTTTCAGGTTTCCTATAGTACTAATAAGGCAGGACAGCATATTAGTCTTCTTGCCAGTTATTCTTAAAGCTTCTCCTTGTTTCCCTCTCTCCTTCCCTCTCTCCCTCTCTCTCTCCCTCTCTCCCTCCCTGCCCCAAACTCTTTTTCATCTTTCCTTGGCCCCTCTCATTCTCTAATAATTATCACAGCAGGAGGAGAAAACTCATGGGAGTAAAATTTGATAAATTGAGCATTAGCATCCTCCACAATTCACAGTGGCCCCTTCAACAGTCCATTCTGCTGTGCTTCCCTCAATCCAGGCCTGGAAGCTCAGGTCTTACGAGTTCAAGCATTTTACCTTTCCAGAAGAGTACCCATTTTGTCACTTTCCACTGGCAGTTACCCTGCCCTTGATGTATTTGCAGTTAATGGTCCTTCATAGAATTCTTGAAATGGAATTACTAAAATCTTCATTTGGTTTTTGCTCAGGTTCTTGCCATTGGGCAGATAGAAGTTCAGGAACATGATATTCAATTCCATCTGGACCAGCCTGCTAGCTAGAAGGTGGCCGTAACATTTATTTAGTTATTCAGTTGCTTTATAAAGTTGCATTCCTGATGAAAATGCCCTAGGGAATAAACCAAAGAATTAGCACATTAATTATAAATAAAGCATTATAGAACAACAACGATTAACAGCTCAAACTAGTTTTTTAGTGCTATCATTCATGCTGGGCCACTGGTAAAAAAATAACAAGAATGAGAAAAGACAATATAACCACTAAATTTTATGTCTGTTTCTCTACCTACCTACCTATCTCCCTATCTAAGATCTATAGTCATATTACCTTGGGATTTTTTATCCTGATTCTACCACAAGCCACCTCTGAAATACTATACAATTAATTTAAACTTTCCAGTTTCTATATGCTCACCTGCAAGGGTGATGTCTGTTGTACCAGTGATAGTGCTGCTAATCACTTCCAGTATTTGTTTCAGTTGACATTTTCTCTAATTTGTAATAAAAATGGCATTCTATGAAAATCATGTGCAATTATCTATTTCCTTTGAGATGGAACTAGCCTAACCTGCAGCATAAGACACGGAGGCTAGGTAAACATGAACTTTATAAGAGTGAAATTTTCAAAATGAAGTAAAGATATGCTCATAGAAAAGGATACAGAAGAGAATTATAGAATCTCTCTGTAATTCTTAGAGATTATTATCTATATTTTATGCATTTGTTTATCGGTTCCCTTCTAGACCATCATTCCAAATGTCAACTTTTCCTGCCGTTCCTCCAAGGCTTTCTACAGAGATATTTCCTCTAGGACTACATAATCTCAGCTCCTCAGAGTGACCTACTCTGACTGGCCTCCTAGAGTTGGCATTGAGATTTATATCACCTTTTAATAATTTACCACAGTGTGTGACTATATTATTTTCTTGTATCACTTTTTAAATTATTTTTGGTTGTTCTGGAACACTACAGTATTAAGCTCTGCATGGGCAATTTAAATGTGTAATGATTGCTTTATATTCCTAAAACCTAACATCACCCATGATATGATAACTGCTGGTTGACTGGATGAAAAATAGAATCTAATATATGACCATCTCATTTTAGAAACAAGAAAGTCATTTGTTCTAATGGAAGCAAAGAGTACATCATTCCACATATTGGTCACACTGATGCATCCAAAATAAATTAATATACCAGATAAGAAAGATCCTAACTATTCTGTGTCTTTCAAAATTTTAAATATTCAAATAAATATAATTTCTAATCATTGTCTCAATTTCATTCTTACATATGATTTAGAAAAAGTCATGATGCTCTATTTAGGTTCCACAATTAATCTTTCCTTGAGAATAATATAAGGGTATTTTTATAAAAGCCCTAATGTGATTTGCGACACCTACGTGTCTTCAAACCTCAAATAATAGTAAAAATAATTCCTTTGTATTGGGTTATGTGCTAAATTTAGGAAAAGTTAATTATATATATTAAATCAATGTATATTTCACTTAAATTCAGTATTCTTTTTCTTGAGATTAAATGGCCTCCCTGCTTTGAGGGTGGGGTAAAATTAAAAAAAAAAAAAAAGTCTTGGCTTCCACTTTCACATTTTCAAATGGAAAGGATATCTCAGTCACTTGTAACACCTCTTAATTGCTTCATTATATTTTTATAGAGCACCTGAATTGCTTGGAAGCAGCTTAATTAAAATGGTGCTTGTTTTATAGTTAACGGAAATGCAGAAAGCACATATCCTGCAGCACAATCATACATATATATATATGTTTTTTCCTGCAGTCCCAGAGACAGTGTAGACTGAGCAGATTAATAAGGCACTGAAACATTTGAGCACCATCAGAATTTAGATACCTACATCTTCTTGGACCTCAGCTTTTCCATAAATTTTAACATGTTCTTTCCTTGAATCTGCAACATCACTTAATGAATTGCTGGCTATAATATATTTTGTGGTCTGACTGTACATTACCATTTCTGTAAATTATGAGAAAAAGGGAATTTTCAACAAAGCAGCAGTTACTGTTAGGCACAGTTTCACACCACATATGTGCTGAGTTTCCCTAGTATTTTCCGTAAAAATTATCAGTTAGACTAAAAGACACAGTTTTGAGTCCTAATTCAGTGGCAGACATGCTGTGTGGTCTTCATTAAATCACTTAATTTGTCTGTGCTTATTTCCTTTTTCCAAATAAAAGAGATTTCCTTCCTGGAGCTACATGATAAACTTTGGGTGTGTTTGTGACCTAAGACCATAGGTAGAAGGGGTAGAGGTATATAGACTTTGAGATGGTTTGTATGGGGAAAATGTGCTTGCGGTACCTGAGGGTAGCAGCTGCATGGCAGACCTTACAACTTTCTGAAATGACTGAGTAGCTCTCCATAGGATTCTTGCACCGGGTTGGTCTGATGGTCTGACTTGCCACTGATATTTTTCTTCATTATAATCAAAATCACATTAAGAATTTCGAGGCTCTTAAAGGTCTATGCCAGAACCTGCTTCAGTTCTCCTCTGTGAGTGGAAAATTTGGCGATATTTAGAAGCTCTGAACTTGCTCTGATATTTATAAAAACCTGTAATAAAGCACTCAGTCATTCATTCAGTAACTATTAACTGAATATTTACTATGTTTCTGGCACAGTTGAGGTCAGTTTTTGTTGCTTTTTGACATCAGGGCCCACTTATCAAATATAAATAGGATATGAGATATGTACAATGTGATCCACAGAGTAGGAAAGAGATTTTAAACATAAAAATATGTACATTTTGGAGGGAAAATTCATAAACAAAATTTCTGGCCAATACAGTATTATGTTAAATTTTCTGCTATAAATAAAGTGATTCAGTTCTGATTTATTAAAAATGCCAGTGCACAAGGAGACTCATAGAGTTATATAAATGTCAAAGCCAAAAAGTAAACAACTCTCCTTTCCTGGAACTAATATTGAATTTTAAAATACAGTAGTTAAAACTGATAATATCCACTCCCTCCCCTAAGCACACACACACACACACACATACAGACATTCTGGAAATAATTTAGTTAGAGAAGAAAGAACAGAAGTAGGATACTCTAAGTTTGGGATTAAAAAACACACGTTCCTTTGAATAGAATAATCTACCATAATGGAAAAATATTCCTCTCATTGAATAAGTAACAGCTCTGGTATAATGGGTTGAATGGTAGCTGCCAAAAATATATATCCACATCACCATGACCTCATGTCAAAAAATGTGACCTCATTTCAAAAGTCTTTGCAGATGTAATTAAGTTAAGGATCTCTAGATGAGATGATCTAAATCTACTGACAGGAGAAACTGACAGGGAGAAAGAGAAGAAGGCCATGCGAAGAATGAGTAGGAGATTGCAAGTGAGCAGTCACAAGCCAAGAATGAATAGCTGGGGCCACCAGAAGCTGGCTAACTCAGACAGTTCTCTCAAGCTTTCAGAGGGTGTGTGACTTTGCCGACACCTTGGTCTTAGACTTCTTGCTTTCAGAACTGTATGGGAACAAATTTCTGTTGTTTATAGGCTACCAAGTATGTGATCACTTGTTATGGCAGTCCTAGGAAACTAATACATCTGACAAACACTTCATCTTTTCATCTGACCCACTACTCAATGAAATGAATAGTATGAACCAATAATAACTTGAGTGTAACTTGATTGGCATTACTGAATTTGTCTAGAGGTGTTTAGGAGCATGCCAAGAAATCTCAACCTCATATAGGAGGGGATCATTTTTTCCAGTTTATTTGCCTTTTAAGCTTCTTCATTTTGTAAAATACACCTCTCAGTGTTATCTAACTAAACCTATCATTGTTTTTCTATAAAGTTCTTGCCTTTGCTACCCATCTTAGAAATACACCAGCAGCCAGGATAGTATTACTCAATTTCATTTTCTTCTAGTTCTTGCAGTTTCTGCTTAAGCTCTCAAGCCTATTCACTACACCACCATTTCTGTTGTACTTGTCCAAAAGGGATTTTTATTGCTAGTCTGCTCTTCTTCCCTTACATTTGTCCTTTGAATTTGTTAACTTCATTCACTGATCCAGTTGCCATATCATTCTTTCTTATCTGTTATCGCAAGTTATTTTTCTTATTTTAAATTTCATTGAGAGTACTAAGCATAATGTCTAAAATTTATTTCATCTTTCCATTTCAGTTTTTACTCAAATATAAATTTTTCATTTGGTTCTTGTATTATGATTACCTCCTTATTGCAGAATCATTTATTAATTCCATGTTAATGTTTTATTCTATTAACTATCATTGAATAAGGGAAAAAAAGTTATCTGGCTCTAAATAGCCTGAGTGGATTTTTCATGTGTCTCCTCATTTTATTTGCAAAAGCGATAGTCAACTTTCTAAATACATTATACAGCTGTTCAATTACCTCAATAACTCTATAAACTAGATAGTGGAAATTATTCTCCATTTTTGTTAGATGAGGAAACCGAAGTACAGAGGGTTCAGAGATTTATTAGAAGTCCCACACACTGAGACCACATCAAAGGTGGGTTTGACCTCAGGCAGTTAGTTGATCATATGCCGTGTACTTTGGTGTTTCCTTAACATATTGTCATTTCATTGGAAGACCTGGTAATGAAGAGGTACATTACCAGTTCTGTTCTTTGGAAGTCTGATAGAGAGAGAAAGTAGTGAGCATCCCCACAGAAAAACCTGCCCTTTCATGTTCTAGAATTCCTAACAATGAAACCCTATCCAGAAACTGTCTTTAGGATACCAAAACCCATCTCACATTACCTCCATCTAGGTAGAACATTCGTGTAACAGCTCCCTTTGTCTTAATCTTTTCATTCCAGAACCAGGCCTAATTTGCTTTTCATAACCAAAATGTTTATCAAAGCAATTTTCTTAAAAAGGACATTGTTTTTCCTCTTTCAACCCCAGCTGTCATATGATTCTGTCTTTCTTACTCAGCAAAGAACCCAATTCCAACTGCAGCCATCAAGAATGTGAGAAATGACTGCACCAGCTTTTACATTTGTCTTTTCCTTCTTCTCCTATATATAGCTGTTTTTATATTCCAATATTCATTTCTATTGGAGCCTGCAGCAGGAGTAGTGAGATGTGTATGTTTAAATTGTCATCATATCGAGAATTTTCAACAGTCTTTTTGAACTACCATTTTACTAGCACTGGCAGCTTTTCTTTGAAATCTGACACTCGGCAAGATATACATAGCTTTGAAGTTCATGAACAAAACTTTATTGATCACTTAGTCAGTCATTCTCCCCAGCTAATGGATCATTTAGCTCTTCCATATCTGCCTGTAGACTTGGATGAATATTTGCATAACTCTTTATATATCTGTTTCTCAATCTTTACAGAAGATTCATAAGGAGTCTGTGTCTTATTGATATTTGTATTCTCTCTAACCTGCATTGTTTGATGAATGAATGGATAGATGGAGGAATGAATATTGCTTGACGCCATCCTGCCATTTTGGCCCCATTTGTTCAAGAAGTTTTGTACTTGAGATACTTTTTCCCTCAATAACTTCCTTGAATAACTGTCCATCCTTCAAGGTTAGCACAAAGATTTTCTTCTATATTCCGTGATTATCTAACTTGACTGGGCATAAGAGTTACAGTGATTTCTTAAGAGAAAAAAATTCTCAAGTCCTTCTGAAGGTACCAAATTAGAACTTCCAAGAAAAGATGGGGATTCTGTACTTTTTACAAGCATACCAGATGAGTCTTGTGACCAAGCACTTTTGAGAAAAGTTGAATTGCATGAAATCTATACATGCCAATGAAAAATATTCTTCTCCAATGGTTTTGTAACTTTTTTAGAACACTTCTAGCATTCTGCTTTAAAATGCACTTTTAGGGGCACCTGGGTGGTCAATCAAGCGTCAGACTCTTGATTTAGTCTCAGGTCACGACCTCATGGTCGTGAGATCGAGCCCTGAGTGGGGCTCCTTGACTCAGTGTGGAGTCGGATGGGGATTCTCTTCTCCTTCTCCCTGTGACCCTCCCCTGCTCTCTCTCTCTCTCTCTAAAAATAAGTGAATAAATTAAAAATTAATTAATTAAAATGCACTTTTAGGGGGTGCCTGGGTGGCTTAGTTGGTTAAGCTTTTGACTCTTGATTTTGGCTCAGGTCGTGATCTCAGGGTTATGAGATGAAGCCCCGTGTCAGGGTCCACACTGAGCAGGAAGTCTGCTTGAGATTCTCTCTCTCCCTTTCCCTCTCCCTAGCATGCTCTCTCTCAAATAAATCTTTAAAAAAAAATAAAATTCACTTTTATGTGTAAAGACTAACTCTACTATGAAATTGTACCCCCTTAAGAGTTAGAAATGAGTTTGGGTCAGATTTTGGATTCACCATAATAGAGCACAACGTCTTACAATAATGTTTGTTGAGTGGCATCATTACACACTGCATAGCCTTCCCTCCACACTCAAAGAGATGCAAAAGCTACAATTTGTTGAAAAGACAAGTTTTAACTAAATATAGGATAACTCATTTATTCATCATTTCTAATATATAAAACATATTAATATAACGCTTACTATAAATTAAATCCCAGTGACATTGTGTTGCAAAAATTAAGGAGCCTGGTATATTTAGTAATCGTTTCTAATGTTAAATCATTTACAATTTTTTTCTTGACTTCTCTTAATAGTCAAGAGACACCCAATTATAAATTGACCTCTTAGAATACATTAATTAAATAACTGAGATGGATGATGCCTGAAAATGGGTTTTAAAAAAGAACCTCAAATGAAGGAAATAATCAAAGAGATTGAAACGCAAGCACAAGTTGAGAAAAACATGGATCTTCTAAGGAACTGAAGTTGACACCTAGCAAATGAAACATACTGTTGACTAAATGCAAAACATAACACATCCATCAGGATGGCCAGACAAGCAGAACCATGACAGCACACTGAAAATACAAAGGAATGAGATCTTCAAACAAGAACTCTTCTCAACAGGCTCACTGACAATTAAGAGGAGTCTCTTTTGACAATGCAGAAAAGAAAACAAAGGGAACCCTGTGACAGTTATTTTCATACCAACATGTACATGTGTGGACTCCTGTGACGATGAGTTCAGGCCATATTATTTAAAATGACAAGAGTGACTTATATCAATGAGGGTTTTTATTAATTTAATTTATTTTTTTACTGAGGTTTTATATTTAAAAATTTTTTTTATTATTATTATAGGTTTTGTTCATTTATGTTTCTTTTTCTTTATGTAAATTTCAAACACATAACAAACCAGTGTAGCATAGTTACTAAAGCCCCAAATTCTGGGGACCTTCAGCAAGTGGCCTACTCTGTCTACCCCTCAATTTTCCCTCTACAGAGGGAAAGGATGATGTTAATGCCTACCTCACAGTTAAATGGACTAAAGTGCTCACTTTCACAAAGGACTTAAGTGATAACCAATCATGGTAGTAGCTACAAGCCACTGAAGAATAATGTGTCAGAATGACTTAAGTACACATAAAAGAAAATTTTAACTATCTAGTTTAAACGATAAGGGGAAATTTGTTCTCACTAGGCAACGTAATGGCTCCCCAAAGATGTCTTTGTTCTAATCCTAAAAACTTATAAATAGGCTATTTACATGGCCAAAGGGAATTCAGGTTGCAGATTGAATTAAGGTTGCTAATCGACTGACCTTGAGATGAGGACATTATTCTAGATTATCCAGGTGGGCCCAATTTTATCACAGGGATTCTTTTAAGTGAAAGAAGAAAGCTGGAGAATCAGGGTGAAAGATCAGTGAAAATGGGAGAGGAAGTTGGAATGGTGTGATTGCTGACTTTGAAAGTGAAAGGGGGCCACAAGCCAAAGAATATAGTCAATCTCTGGAAACAGGAAAGGGTAAGGAAATGGATTAATCCCCCTGGAATCTTCAGAAAGTAAGGCAGCTATTAGCCCACTGACACCCATTTTGGATTCTGAACTCCAGAAGTATAAAATACCAAACATTTTCCTGCGAAACCACTACGTTTGTGGTAATTTGTTACAATAGCCATAGTAAACAACGCATCTCTCAATAGCACCCATGACAGTGAGCCTCAAAGATTGTTTAAACCAGCAGCTTGGCAACATTGAGAACTCACATCTCTTCCATCCTTTGCTTTGTCGCCATCACTGTAAGGCCAGCACCGTTGACAGACATAAAATGTCTTTACCAGCTTCCAAATGTTTGATGAGTTTCAGAACTACCCAGCGAAATCTAAGGGCACATAGATTATATGTCTTCCTTATATTTTTGTTTGAATCTTGCCAGTTTATTTTTGGTGTCTTTGTCATAAAGGTCTTTAATTTTATTAAATACATCAATCTTTCCCTTTGTAATTTGCATTCTATTTTGGCCTGTTTGCAATTTTCTATCAACGAGATCATTCCTGTATCTCTCTCTGTCAAATAGATAAATTAAAAAAAAAAATCCCAAAGCTGTTGTTGTTGTTGTTGTTGTTGTTTATCCCTTTAGTCATATATTTAAATACTTGGATTTAATTCTGTATGGTATGAGGAAAAGATCTAATTTTTTGATAGATACCTAAGTTTCCTAATGTTACTAATTACAGAGTAATCCTTTTTTCAGTGACCTATAGTGTACTACCCCTGACTTATTTACAGATCTGTTTGAGATGTAGATCTCTTTTTGTGCTCTCCAATCTGCTGCTTATTCAAATGGTTTATTCCTGCATATTATACACAATTTTCATTGCTATGATTTTGTAAATATTCTTTGTTTATGGTAGGGCAATTTCTTTCTCTGTCTTCTTTTTAAGGGTTTTTAGCACAATTCATTCCAAGTGCATTTTAGAATTAATGTGTCAAGTTCTAAAAAATATTCTCTTGAAACTTTGTGTAGAGCTGTATTGTGCTTGCAGATTAATTTAGAAATATGTGTTATCTTTATTTTTTTTTAATGTGGAAAAATTGTTTATTTTTCTGCTTGTTCAGGTTAAATTCCACTTTATATCATTCAAAAAAATTTATAGTTATTTCCATAGTTTTGCCATTTATTCTAACATTTATTTCTAACTACCTATGGTTCTTATATGCTTTTGAAAATTTTTGAATCAATTTTAATTTTCTTTCCATTTTTGCTTGGTTGTTGCAAGAATATGAGAACACTGCTTATATTTGTATCCAGTAAACTTGATTTCTGTTATAAATTCTAAACAAATTTCTTGAATTTTATATGTAAAAAATGACAGGTTTTCATTCATCTTCCATGTATCTGGTCCTTATGCCTCTTACTACTGTCTATGGCTTTATCATTTAGATTATGACTTCAGTGGATATATTAGGAGTAACAAACAGTAGACAATTTGTCTTGGTATATTGATTTATAAGGGAAATTCTATAATTTCCCTATTAAGTATGCTATTTCCTCGTTTTGGTTAACATTCATTATCAGTTTAAGGAGGTTTCTATTTCCAGGGGTTTTATTCTTTTTTTTTTTAAGATTTTATTTATTTATTTTGAGAGAGAGAGAGCACAAATTGGGGGGGAGAGGGGCAGACAGAGACGGAGAAGCAGACTCCCCACTGAGCAGGGAATTGGATGTGGGGCTCCATCCCAGTACACTGGGATCATGACCTGAGCTGAAGGAAGATGCTTAACCGACTGAGCCACGCAGGCGCCCCTAGGGTTTTTATTCTTTTGTTTGTGATTTCTAATCATTCTTGAAAAAAAAAAATGTTTTCTACTGTATTATATAATTTTGGCTTATAAATTCATTTTGGATTAGCTTTATCTGTGGGAATCCCTCTAGAAAATTTTATATTTAGTTTTTCCAGGTGACCCAGCTAGACATCACTTTTATATTAACTTTCCACGTTAGAAAGTTAACCTGAATGCTATCTTGAAGTTAATGTGAGGGCAGGCCTAAAGTTCAAGTTTTCAAGAAAAACTTGTTAAATTATTATTCATTTTTTACCCAGAGGTCAAGCTGAGGCTTAGAAATTTCTGTATAGCCTTCATTTGCCGAAGGACAGATTTTATCTTGTCTGTTCTTTAATAGAAACTGTAGCACTTTAAGAGTTGCAGCTTTGTTTATATACCTCAGTTCTAACTCCCTGACTTTTGTAGACAAAATGCTTTAACCCCTGTTAAAGCTCAAAACTATGGTTATTAAGACTGACAAATATACCCCAGAAAGTATAAACATATCATTATTTTCATACTTGCTTTCTATTTTCTCTCTGTGGATTTCTCCTAACTTTTTTTTATTAAACTGGGCATTTTAATTAGTTTGTTATATTTTTAAAAGCATATTCAGTGCTTTGAAGGAAGCAGTCTTTCAATTTTCGTTCCACATATTGTCGTGAGCAAAGCCCATCTCTATTATTTGTAGGTGAGTTTAATAGATTTACATTTATTTTGATGATTGACATGTTTGGACAATCTCTTAGAATTTTTTTTTTAGTTTTATGTATGTACTACATATAAGTAAGCTCCTGACTGTATTAAGTACTAATTAATGATCCATAATTTTACTAGCCCTGGACTAAATATTTTAGGGTAAAGGTGCTGTTCTCAATAAAAGCTCTATATCTTAGTTGATCATAAGAGTTGTGGTTATAAATGAATTTATTTAAATTTAGTACCATATACTCTCCTATGAGATTTATTCCTCTTGATAAAATAGATCATTCTTGACTTGATAAATCTACATATTCCTGAGTGGTTTTGCTGTTTTGTCCAGGTAGATACTAGGGCCAAGTAAACCAGATGTCTTTCAAAGAGCTTACATAGAGCAGTGTCTAGTTGATAGAATTTGCAATTTCAGGGAAAGAAGCTGTGGGATATCAATTAAACTTCTTTTAGAACACCTTTGTAGCATCTTTTGTTACTTAATTGTAAGTCCACCAATTACCTGGGGACAGCATACAACAAAATCATTTCTGTATATTGAAGAGGATTATCCTCCCCAATATCAAATAGTTTTCTGGGCTTGCCTCTGGAAGATAGGAAGATATAAACATTTGCAAAACCTAGGAGTATAACTCAAAAGGAGTGGGATCATCCTGTCTTAAGAGGACTCCCCCAGTGGCTCTGTGGGAATCTGGAGCAGTACTGGGATCATCTTAGCAGTCAGTAAGTATACTTCTTACTGCATCTGTTTTTAAGAGGGACAATGTGTGGCAGAAATTGCAGTAACAATAGTAGAAAATGTGGTTTCCTCTTTTGAATTATTAGTGTTAATGCCAGGATTTTTTCAACAATGAGGCATTTGGAAACAAGAATATCTCTTTGTTATGCTTAAGTCTCTGGGATCCCGAAACAACTTTCGGTGGAGAAATGGGATTGAGAGATTTTGAAGACCACTGAGTGTTTAAACAATTGATTCAAATTTCAAAATGAGATAAGACCTCATTTATATGACAAGCTGTGAAGTAGTACATAGCGGTTAGAAATGTACTATCTTGCAGATATATCAGAAAAGAAAGGAGTCCTCCCTTTCAGTGTATATCAGGAAAAGATGAATATGCCAGCAAAGAATGAAATAGGAACAATTACAATCATAGACTCATACTTGAATAGCACTTTTTGGATGGTTAAAATTTTCAGACTCTCATAATTTAACCTGTCAGCTGTTTTTATGAGTTGCTTTGAGTGGGTACCTATACATTCAGTTCAGAGATATGTTTTTACCTAAGGCCACATGTTGGCTGACTTTTGCCAAATAACTATGTAAGCTCCATAATGGGTAATAGAGAAAGCCACTTTGTAGTGGTCCAGAACTGAGAAGGGGGCGAGGTCATCTCTAACCCATCACAGAAGGACAATGGAAAATGTCTCCTGTTGGGGCACCTGGGTGGCTCAGTTGGTTAAGCATCGGACTCTTGATTTCAGCTCAGATCATGATTTCAGGTTGGATCAGCTCCATGCCCAGCATGCAGCCTGCTTAAGATAAGATTCTCTCTCTCCCTCTCCTTTTGCCACTCCCTCACCCCATGCACACGGGCACATGCTCGCTTTCTCTCTCTCTCTCAATAAAATTAAATACATACATACATACATACATACATACATACATACATACATACATAAAATCTTTAAAGAAGAAAATGTCTCCTGTAAAGTTGGGAAGAAAATAAGAGTGTAGAAGAGAAATAAATATAAAAACAAGAAACTGGATAACTACTACCTCTAGATAAAAGGTTTGGCCTTTTAAAGATTTTATAGAATAAGTAAAACCTAGCCTTGGGTCATGTGTAGTAAAGGTTGTATGAACATTAGACATATATATATACTTAATATTACACTCAAATTTAGTATCTCTATAGCATATATTGTATCATTCAATAATATACATAAATCAAATTATATCATTCAAATTTTTAACCTCCTGATTATATGTGTATGTCCTTAAACTCTAATAGATTGATACTTCCATATTAAAATATTTTTTCTCCCGTCTTTTTTTTATTCCAGACACATTTTGCCAAATATATGTTGCCTCATTCAGTACAACACTATTCCTGATTGTTACCATGACTTTGTGAATATAAACTGCCCCTCTGGTTTTTGTTAATTATTTTTGTATTGAATTTTGTCTATAAGAAGTGCTATTCTTTTTGTTTCAGTTTTGCCTTTGAAAATCTCTAGTTTTAGCATGCTTATTCATTTTGTTTTATATGCAAATCTTGAGATTGGAGGCAGCTTTAATATCAAACTAATAAAATATCAGTTTTGGGAACTTTCCAAAGCTGTGTGACAGATTGTATTTATAATGGTGTATTCATTTTCTTAAAAACAGCCACAAACTTTTACAAGCATCAAGTCCCATCAAACCCGCATTTTACTGTTTGCTAGCAAGACATAGCTGGATTTTTAAAACGCGATCTGAAATTCTTTCTTTTAACAGTATTTAACACAGTCATCATAGTCGAGATACTTGATCTTATTTCTGTTGTATTCTTTTATAATGTTTACAGTGTCCTTTTGATATGGCTTCATCCTTTTGTTTTTGAACCTTCACTACTTTCAGGTTTATCCCACTTTTAAATCAAGTTGTTTGCCTTCTTATTTTATCATATTGTAAGACTTCTTTATATACTCTACATGTTAAATCTGTGTTAGATCCATGTTTACAAATATTTTCATCCAATCTGTGTCTTGACTTTTCATTTTCTTAATTGTGTCTTATGAAAAGCAAACATTTTTAATCTTGATGGAATGAAATTTAACAAATTTTACTTTTACAATTCATGCTTTAGTGTCTTATTCAAGAAATCTTTGCCTAACCCAAGGTCACAGATATTTTCTCTTATTTTTTTTTTCCCAGAAATTTTATAGTTCTAGCTCTTGTATGTAGGTAAATGAATCATTTTATGTCAGTTTTTATATATGTTGTGAGACAAGGGTCAAGACTCATTTATTTTGTAGACTTTAGCAAGTAGAAAGACTGTATGATATAGGCATCAGGTAGACTCTTCAGAAGGATATTGCCTTACTAGTAGGACTAAAATAGTTCTACTAAAGTCTGTTCTAAACTTACTCTTAAAAAAAATGTTTTAAAACAAACCTCAAAAGATCAAACTGATTCCAAGTAACTGTCAGGTAGGAACACTAACTATTCCAAGGCCTCTGTAAGCTTTAAGGATTCTTTGCCCTCTTGCTTTCTGGTGGTTCTTCCCCCGCCCCCCCCAGCCTCAAGTAGTTACCTGTCATGCATGCAGAGATTAGTATTCAACAAAAGTCTTGAAGAGTACTCCTCTTCAGATGTCAGAAAACTGAAGATCACTCTATTCTGTGAAGGTACCTTTTCTCTGGTATTCTGTTTCACAGATTCTAGCCTTCTCTAAGGTTGCCTGAGAAGTGTTTCCAGGAAGTAAATTGGGGTGGTGGTAGGGCTCACCTTATTTATATCCCTTTTCTCAGGGTTACACGTTCTGCTCTGTTTGCTGTCCAATATCTGAAAAGTGATATTTCTTATATACCATCTGGTTTTCTGTTTATAAAGTGTTGTTGGGAGCAGGGAGGGTAAAGCTGGTCCCCCTTGCTCCATAATGGCAGGAACCTATATATGTTTTGAGCAATATACTAGGGTTACCACTTTTAGGAGTAAAACTCTTTTACACATTTATGCTATAAATCAATCAGTGATTATATACCTCTCTCTTTTTTTTTAAAGATTTTATTTATTTATTTGACAGAGAGAGACACAGCGAGAGAGGGAACACAAGCAGGGGGAGTGGGAGAGGGAGAAGCAGGCTTCCCACAAGCAGGGAACCCGATGCGGGGCTCGATCCCAGGACCCTGGGATCATGACCTGAGCTGAAGGCAGACGCTTAAAGACTGAGCCACCTAGGCGCCCCTATATACCTCTCTTTAAGAAGCTTTATTTTTACTTACATCTCAGTCTATTTTGGAAAAACTGGAAAGTCTTGCCATTCTTTCTAGCTCTTTCCAAATGATTACTTTATTGAATTGGCTTTCAACTTAGCCTGAGGTGCCTGATTATAAGAGGTAAACTCAAAATTAAATTTCATTGAAAGTGTAAGAATGTCACTATACCCAACATCTAAACAATTGTTGAATGAAGGAGAAAGATAATTAAGAAGGGAAAGTAATGAGAGCAGTCAGGAAGAAAAGAAGTTAGGATATCTTGATGGATAGCAGATAAGAGAATTTGGGGTTCAGCTTCAAAAAATGAAATTTAAAAAGTAATTTCAAGTATTTACCATCCAACTGATTCTAAATCCAGGATTTTGTCCTTTATACCACACAGCAGCTTTCCTAATAAGCCCTTTTAATGGGCCATTTATATTAAGTTTTTCTAGAAAGAATTGACCAAGTTTTTACATTGTCCATAGAATATCAGCCCTTGTCTGACTCATATGAAATACTGAAACACAAAGAAGTTCATGCTATGAATAAAGACCAGAATAATAAAGAAAATATTTGTAAAATGCCATCTATGTTCTAACTTAAGTATTTAAGGCACAATAAGTACTTAGAGAAACTTAGGAAGGTTGAAATAAACATCATATATACACAGAGTTATAAAATGAAACTATAATAAAGACCAATAGTGATGAATTCACACTAAATTGTCCATCAGTAGTTGTGAACACTGTATTTTGTTTGTATGAGGGAGAATATTCACAGATTTTCAACTCTTACTCTGAGAATTCATATGCATTTTGAATAAATCTTTTTGAAGGCTGGCATTGAATTTTCTCCAAGTATTCAAGTTGGTTTGATTTATGATGATGAATAGATTTATAATTTTCATGAGGATAGAACAGTTAATATCATTTCTTATTTATTTAGATATTTACTTCAGCTTGACTAATTATCAGAAGTTTACATGTTTCAAATATTCAAAGAAATATAAATGAAGTTGCCTACTAAGGAATAGGTTTCCAAAATGACAATGTATTTTCAAAATAATATTACACATGATTCATGCAAATATCTGATTAGTTGTAGCAACAATGCAAATCACCACTAGAGGGTGGGTTTTTTTTTTTCTCTCTCCCTCACTTTTTTTTTTATTATTTTATTATGTTATGTTAGTCACCAAACAGTACATCATTAGTTTTTTTGTGGTGATGCATGATTCCTTGTTTTCATGTAACACCCAGTGCTCCATGCAGTATGTGCCCTCCTTAATACCTATCACTGGGCTAACCCATCCCCCCACCCCCTTCCCCTCTACAACCCTGTTTGTTTCTCAGGGTCCATAGTCTCTCATGGTTCATCTCTCCCTCCGATTTCCCCCCACCCTTCATTTTTCCCTCCTTTCTCCTAATGTCCTCCATGCTATTCCTTATGTTCCACAAATAAGTGAAACCATATGATAATTGACTTTCTCTGCTTCACTTATTTCACTTAGCATAATCTCCTCCAGTCCCATCCATGTTGATGTAAAAGTTGGGTATTCATCCTTTCTGATGGCTGAGTAATATTCCATTGTATATATGGACCACATCTTCTTTACCCATTCATCTGTTGAAGGGCATCTCGGCTCTTTCCACAGTTTGGCTATTGTGGACATTGCTGCTATGAACATTAGGGTGCATATGGTCCTTCTTTTCACTACATCTGTGTCTTTGGGGTAAATACCCAGTAGTGCCATTCCTGGGTCATAGGGTAGCTCTATTTTTAAATTTTTGAGGAATGTTCACACTGTTTTCCAAAGTGGCTGTACCAACTTGCATTCCCACCAACAGTGTAAGAGGGTTCCCCTTTCTCCACAACCTCTCCAACATTTGTTGTTTCTTTCCCTGTCCATTTTTGCCATTCTAACTGGTGTAAGGTGGTATCTCAATGTGGTTTTGATTTGAATTTCCCTGATGGCTAATGATGATGAACATTTTTTCATGTGTCTGTTAGCCATTTGTATGTCTTCTTCAGAGAAGTGTCTTTTCATGTCTTCTGCCCATTTTTTGACTTGATTATTTGTTTTCTGGGTGTTGAGTTTGAGAAGTTCTTTATAGATCTTGGATACCAGCCCTTTATCTGTAGTGTCATTTGCAAATATCTTCTCCCATTCTGTGGGTTGCCTCTTTGTTTTGTTGACTGTTTCCTTTGCTGTGCAGAAGATTTTTATCTTGCTTAAGTCCCAAAAGTTCATTTTTGCTTTTGTTTCACTTGCCTTTGGAGATGTATCTTGAAAGAAGTTGCTATGGTCAATGTCAAAGAGGTTACTGCCTATGTTCTCCTCTAGGATTTTGATGGATTCCTGTCTCACATTGAGTCTTTCATCCATTTTGAGTTTATCTTTGTGAATGGTGTTAGAGAATGGTCGAGTTTCATTCCTCTGCATGTGGCTGTCCCATTTTCCCAGCACGATTTATTGAAGAGACTGTCTTTTTTCCATTGCATATTTTTTCATGCTTTGTCGAAGATTATTTGACCATAGAGTTGAGGGTCCATATCTAGACTCTCTATTCTGTTCCATTGGTCTATATGTCTGTTTTTGTGCCAGTATCATGCTGTCTTGGTGATCACTGCTTTGTAATATAGCTTGAAATCGGGCAACGTGATGCCCCCAGCTTTGTTTTTCTTTTTCAACATTTCCTTGGTGATTGGGGGTCTTTTCTGATTCCATACAAATTTTAGGATTGTTTGTTCCAGCACTTTGAAAAATGTCATTGTAATTTTGATCGGGATGGCATTGAAGGTATAGATTGCTCTGGGTAGCATAGACATTTTAACAATGTTTATTCTTCCGATCCATGAGCATGGAATGTTTTTCCCTCTTTTTGTGTCTTCTTCAATTTCTTTCATGAGTGTTTTGTAGTTCCTAGAGTATAGATCCTTTACCTCTTTGGTTAGGTTTATTCTGAGGTATCTTATGCTTTTTGGTGCTATTGTAAATGGAATCATTTCTCTAATTTCTCCTTCTACAGTTGCATTGTTATTGTATAAGAAAGCAACTGATTTCTGTGCATTAATTTTGTATCCTGCCACATTATGAATTGCTGTATGAGTCCTAGTAATTTGGGGGTAGAGTCTTTTGGGTTTTCCAATAAAGTATCATGTCATCTGCAAAAAGAGAGAGTTTGACTTCTTTGCCAATTTGAATACTTTCTATTTCTTTTTGTTGTCTGATTGCTGTTGCTAGGAGTTATAGTACTATGTTGAACAAGTGGCAAGAGTGGGCATCCTTGACGTGTTTCTGATCTTAAGGGAAAGGCTCTCAGCTTTTCCCCATTGAGGATGATATTCCCTGTGGGTTTTTCATAGATGGATTTTATGAACTTGAGGAATGTTCCCTCTATCCCTATACTCTGAAGAGTTTTAATCAGGAAAGGATGCTGTATTTTGTCAAATGCTTTTTCTGCATCAATTGAGAGGACCATATGGTTCTTCTCTCTCCTCTTATTAATGTGTTCTATCACACTGATTGATTTGCGAATGTTGAACCACCCTTGCATCCCAGGGATAAATCCCACTTGGTCGTGGTAGATGATCCTTTTAATGTATTGTTGGATCCTATTAGCTAGGATTTTGTTGAGGATTTTGGAATCCATATTCATCAGGGATATCAGTCTGAAATTTTCCTTTTTGATGGGGTCTTTGCCTGGTTTGGGGATTAAGGTAATGCTGGCCTCATAGAATGAGTCTGGAAGCTTTCCTTCTGTTTCTATTTTTTGAAACAGCTTCAGTAGAATAGGTATTATTTCTTCTTTGAATGTTTGGTAGAATTCCCCAGGGAATCCATCCGGCCCTGGACTCTTGGGAGGTTTTTGATCACTGCTACAATCTCATTACTGGTTATTGGTCTATTCAGGTTGTCAATTTCTTCCTGTTTCAGTCTTGGCAGCTTATAGGTTTTTAGGATGGCATCCATTTCATCCAGATTGTTCAGTTTATTGGCATATAGTTGTTGATAATAATTTCTAATAATTGTTTCTATTTCCTTGGTGTTAGTCGTGATCTCTCCCCTTTCATTCATCATTTTATTAATTTGGGTCCTTTCTCTTTTCTTTTGGATAAGTCTGGCCAGTGGTTTATTGATCTTATTAATTCTTTTGAAGAACCAGCTTCTAGTTTCGTTGATCTGATCTACTGTGTTTCTGGTTTCTAATTCATTGATCTCTGCTCTAATCTTAATTATTTCACTTCTAATGCGTGGCTTAGGCATCGTTTGTTGCTTTTTCTCTAGTTCTTTAAGGTGTAGAGTTAGTTGGTGAATTGGCCTGTTTTCCTTGATCTTAGGAGGGGTCCTCTCTGCCTCTAGGACTCAAATGTTTGTTTCATTCCCCAGACTAGGGAAGTTCTCAGCTACGATTTGCTCAAATACATCTTCTAGCCCTCTCTCTCTCTCCACTCTCTCTGGGATTCCAATTATTCTGACACTGGAATGCTTCATGGTGTCACTTATTTCTCTCATTCTATTTTCATGGATTCTGAGTTGTTTTCCCTGTCCTCCTCTTTTCCCTTTTTATCTATTAAATTGTCTTCCAGGTCACTTAATTCTTCTGCCTCACTTACCCTAGCTGTTAGATTATCTAGATTAGATTGGATCTCATTGATAGCATTTTTAAGTTCTGCCAATTCCCCTTTTATTTCTGCCTTTAGAGACTCTAGTTGCCATTAATTGATTTCTCCATTCTAGCCATTGTCTTCACAATTGCTAGCCTGAATTCCATCTCCGACATCTTGGTTATATCTGCATCCATTTGTAAATCTGCTGCATAAGTCATAATCTCTGAGTCTTTTCTATTTTGGGGGTTCCTCCTCCTCCTAGTCATTCTGTTGATGGGTGGTTGAGGGAATGTACAGAGTCCAAATTATTGACCAGAACCCAAGCAAGATGGACCTGTTTTCTAGGGACCTTAGGGTTGCTGGCCTCTTGTTTTCCCAGTCTGTCTTCTGCCTTGCTGTTACTCAGGCAACCCTGTTTGGGCAGAGTTGCCCTGCCCCCCTGTGGTGGGAGATGGGCTCAGTGGGAACAAGTTTTTGGGGGCTTTTGTTCTCTGGTGGCTTTCCCTGGTGGCTTTCCATGTCTCTTCCAAGAGTCAGAGAAGAAGAGACCATTTCCAACCCTCTGCCTCAGAGCAGAGAGATCGCAGTCTATTCTTCAGTGAGCTCCCTAGGCCACACTGTCTCCATTTCTGTCTGTGCTGCTGTAAACTGCAGTCCTGGGTTGTGCGCCCCTCAGCAGTGCTCCCAGTCCTTGCCTCCAGGTTGGGGAATGTCTCTGCCCTTTGTGCTTCTAAAACCACCAGCTGCCCCCAGTTTGCCTGTGTGACCCCACCACTCCAGCTTTCCGTCCAGGGGGCTGCCCTAAAGTCCTTTCCCCACCAATACCGGTCTGTAAGTCTGTGACCCGTCCCCAGCACGGGAGGCTATCGCTCACTGGCAGTATAGGATCCCCACAGCCAGGCTCCCTCCCACTGCCATTTATCCTCTGATATCTGCCCGCAGAATCACGGCTCCCCGATTTGTACCTCAAAACCAACTGCCTGCAATATTCTGTTTGTAGAGATCCAGATCTTCTTACATCTCAGGCTGACTTCGTGGCTGTTCGGAGTGGTCTGGTAGATATCCAGCTCAATTCCCGGGACCAGTTGGAATAGGGTCCCCTACTCCTCCACCATCTTTTCCTCTCCCCCCATCACTTCTAAGAGACAATATATGTGTGTGCATGTGTGTGTGTGCATGCACATGAGTGTGTGTTATATAACATTTAATAAGACTACTGACTTGATGTAGATAAAAGGAATTTAGAATAAAGGAATAATACCCAAAATTCATGTATGTTAAATACAGTGTATTTTCTTGTAGACCATAGAAAAAGACAAACCATAGATTGCTTCAGGGCTATGTCTCTCAAAGTAATAATAGGTTTCACTGAATCATTCACATTTTCCTATTCAGTTCAGACAATCATCTGGATTTGTGAGACATATAACCAGAGATATAGATAAATTCCATTTGTTGCAACTTTGTTTTATATATGTATAAAATTAATTGGGCCATAGCACTATCTTGTTACTAACACATATATTCTATTTGTATATGCATTTATCTTACGCCTCCTTCAGGCTGGAATTGAGATCATTTACAAAGATGCATGCATATAACATTATAAAAAAAATAAAACCAGAGAGAAATAAATATACAGACAAAAATAATATAAACTCAGAAGGAAAAGCAGAATCTCAAATACATGTCACACTCATATACTTTGGAAATTGTCAATAAATAAACTAAGACAGGTCTGACTTAGCAAAAAATTTATTATTATAACTATTACTTTTACATAATTCATATAGAAGTTTTTATTTTAAAAAAATCCTCAGAAGTTCACCAAATGCTATTATATGGCATAAAAAGTCTTTTGCATCATAGTGTCCACCCTCTTTTTTTTTTTAAGATTTATTATTCTGAGAGAGAGAGAGTATGCAAATGGAAGGAGGGGCAGAGAGAAAGACTCTCAAGTAGATTCCCTGCAGAGCATGGAGCCTGATGGAGAGTTTGATGCGGGACTTGATCTCATGACCCTGAGACCATGACCTGAGCCAAAATCAAGAGTCGGATGCTTAATTGACTGAGCCACCCAGGAATCCCTGTCCACCCTCTTTTTGAGTAACATCCTCACTGTTCTCCTATATACAGTATGGTCTGGTTACCCAGAATGTCTTTCCATTTCCCTTCATGTCATGTTCTTGCACTCTGTGTCTCTACGTCTTTGCACAAGCTAGTCTTCCTGCATGGAGAACCAATCTAAATCTTTCTTTCTTTCTTGGTGAAATTGCATGCAACCTTTAAGATCAAACTTAGTGTTTCTTCCCCTTTGAACACTTCTCCAAGACCACAGAACAGGTGATTCACCCTATTTTCTATGGACCGTCTGTATTTTAAGCCAAACTCCATGATAGTATGATGATAATTCTCAAAACCCTCCAAATAATTTCTTAAATGTTGATTGGCTCCAACATAGAGGATGGAGACTATATTTTGTTCAGTTTTGCCTTTTCAACTGTGAGCCCCTTATAAATGGACACTCTGTGCACAATGAATTGTGGTCTCCTCAAATTAGCTTAAAAATGGAGCTAACAGTAGAAGTGGGTGAGAATCCAATGTTAAGAAGAGTCTAATAGGGGAAAGACTCATGTGAGGACTGAGTGCCAAAAGACCTCAAAGGGAATTATGATTTTGGAAACATAACCTCATAAAAAACATTTTATTAATCCATCTGGTTTAATCTCATAATTAGTAGATTCATTTTAAAAATCCATAGCAGTATGGACAAATTTTTGAAATGCTTAGTCTTATCGGTATAATCCTAATAAATTTCACCTAAGGTAGGTTATATTTTTAAAGAAAGTTACCTCCCTTAGATTGCACACGAAAGCATTTTTATTTTATTACATATGGCCTTTCTTTGTAATTGTGATGAGCTATCACAGTCCAATTTTCTTCCAATTGTACAGTACAAATAATTTCTCCTAGGAGCTGCTTTGAAGATTAAAGCATAGAAATAATTTTTAATGCAATTTTATTTTATATAACAGCACAATTCAGCAAGGCTAAATTCTTCATGAATATCAATATTATCTGTATAGAATTTAATTTACCAACGGTACGATGTGAAAATGCCCTGGTTACCTGTTTGCAAAATAAGTAGGTATCCTAACAGTTACTGTTTGCTGTGAATCATCAAAATTTTATCCTAAACTGAAAAACTAGTAGTACTATGCTCAGTAGCATACTTCATTGGTGTCCATGTTGTATTTCAGAAAGTGCTTACCCATAACCTTATTTAGCCTTACCGCAATTCTGTGACCTAAGAATTATTTGCCAATTTATTTTCCATAAGTGACAAAAAGAGACTCAGAGAACTTAAAGTGACTTTCCAGGATCATGAGAGAGATTTGGGGCTAGAACTGAGACTGTGTGACCTCTGGCTCAGAAATGCTTCCCCTCTTGAATAACTCTATTTCAGCTTTGGAATGGTTCATAAGAAATGATGGTGTCAGGTTCAGAGCTATGGAATAAAAGAATGTACAGAAGACACAGAGGGAGCTAAAAGAAAGTCAAAAGTCACTCAGGAAATATTCTTTCATGCACTGATTCTTGCAAGAAATATCAAGCTTCCATCATGGGCTTTTTGCTCTTCTAAGTATTGAGAATTTGACATTGAACATACATTTTAAACTCTTCCATTTTCCACAAAAATTATGAGACGTGCTAAAAAGCAGGAAAGTATGGCTTATGTACAGGAAGAAAAGCAGTCCATAAGAACTGTCCTTGAGAGACCTTGGGCATCAGATTTACTAAGAGATAAAGACTTTAAGTCACCTATTATAAACGTTCAAAGAACTGAAGGAAATAATGTTTAAAGAAATAAAGGAAAACATGAGAATGATGTCTCATCAAATAGAGAGTATCAGTAAAGAGATTGAAATTATATTTTTTGAAATTATAATTTTAAAGATAGGAAGCAAATAGAAATTATGCAGTTGAAAATAAAATAACTGAAATTGGATATTCATTAGAAGGCCCAAAGAAAATTATAGCTGGCAAAAGAAAGAATCCAAGAACTTGAAGATAGGTCAATTGATATTATACAATCTGAGGAGCAGAAAGAAGAAAGAATGAAGAGAAATGAGCAGAACCTCAGAGAACTGTGGGACACCAGAAAGCAAACAAACATACTCATAATGGAGGGAGGCAGAGGAAGGGAAAATAAGAGCAGAAAAGGGAGGCAAAAAGAATATTTGAAGTAATATGAAAAATACTGATCTACACTGAAAAAGCTCAACAAACTTTAGGAAAGAAAACTCAGAAATTCATACCTAGGCACATCAAAATTAAACTGTGAAAAGACAATCTTCAAAGCATCAACAGAAGTGACTCAACACATACAAATGATGAAGAGTTGCATTACTGTCAGAAATTATGAGGCCAGGAGGCAGTGGGATTACATATTCAAAGTTCTGAAAGAAAAAGATTGTTAATCAAGAATTTTATATCCAGCAAACCCATCTTTCAAAAATGAAGAAGAAATTAAGACATACTCAAATAAACAAAAAAAAATAAACAAAAACTAAGCAAATTTGTTTCTAGCAGACCTGGTCTACATGAAATACTGAAAGGAGTCCTTCAGGCTAACATGAAGTACCCCTAGACACTAATTTGATTCCACACAAAGAAATAACACTAGTGAAGATAACTACATAGCTTAATGAAAAAGATAGTATATTTGTAATTTTTTTCTTACATGATTTAAAAAAAAAACCCAACTGTACAAAGTGATAATTATAAAATTATGTTGATGAGGTTATTATGTACAAAGATGCAATTTATATGATAATAACAACACAAAGATTTGAGGAAGGAAGGGAGTTATGTAAAAGGAAAAATTTGGTATCTCTTCTAATTATGGTGATATTTATCTGAACTACATTGTTACAAACTGAAAGGTTAATTGTAATCCCCACAGTAACCACTAAAATATTAACTTAAAAAGGATGTATATAACATACAATATAAATAGATAGCAACTATTTTCCCAGATGAGAAGATAAATTTAAATTATAAATTTGCTTTTAGTGTAAAAGGCAGCATTGACTCAAAATGATTATTTATAATCATGGAGTAATTAAGGCTGGTTCAAAAATATTCTGTTCTCCTTTTGAGTAGAATTGTACTTACCTACCCCCTTTGAGTCAGAAAGCCTTGCAGCTTACTTTAGCCAATCAGTTGTAACAGAATGCTATGTTTCAGATTCAGCTATAATTTTATAAGACAGTGTGTGGTCTTCCAGACCCCTTTTTCTGACTTAGCATTAATGGAACTGTGTGTAGAGACTGAGTCTTCATCATTGTTTCTGAGTGACCATGGTATTCAGAGACCTTAACTAATATATTACATATGTACTGTTAGTGAGAATAAACTTTTGTTGTGTGAAGCCACTGAGATGGGGGGGGCATAATTTGTTATTGCAACATGTCAGATAACCTAAAAGTGGAATTTATTGCAAGAACTTTCTCTAGGATTAGTCATGTCAGATAACCTAAAAGTGGAATTTATTGCAAGAACTTTCTCTAGGATTAGTCATGTCAGATAACCTAAAAGTGGAATTTATTGCAAGAACTTTCTCTAAGATTAGTGACTCTATGAATATAATTGTGTTTGACAAAAGATTTAGATAATTTTGGGAAAAATAATTATTTTACATGATCTTTATTAGGTGGTCTATTTGACATCCAAATTTATTATCAAGTCTGTGTTCCCTCCAAGAATCCTTTCTAATTGGTCAGTTTTCTGTTATCTCTTGGGGAAACACATGCATTCCTACTTCCATGCCTTTGTTAGTTCTCTTCCTTCCATTTGGAATACCTCTCCTTTAGCTGTCATACTCAGGTTACTTTTTAAGATCCTCTCAAGTCTTCAATGACCAATTCAAGACATTTTTTTTTAAGATTTTATTTATTTATTTGACAGAAAGAGATAGCAAGAGCAGGAACACAAGCAGGGGGAGTGGGAGAGGGAGAAGCAGGCTTCCCACTGAGCAGGGAGTCCGATGCAGGGCTTGATCCCAGGACCCTGGGATCATGACCTGAGCCGAAGGCAGACACTTAACGACTGAGCCACCCAGGTGCCCTCAAGACATATTTCATTCAAGTCAGAATTTCCCTTGTTCTATCTCCACTTGGTTAATAAAATAATAAGGTAGCATATACTGAGTACCAACAATGTGTAAAGCTCTATGTTGGTTGCTTTGCATGGGTTATGCTATTTTGTCTTTACAAGTTATCAAGAGGAATTTAGGTTAAGGAAGCATTATGTCCAAGCCATGTAACTCAGATGGTGCTAACCCCTATTTACAGAGCCAGGATTTTTTAAAACTACAATTCTGTACTTTTAACTACTTCCCGTATTCTGAGCTCCAACTGTACTCACTCAGTTTACATAAGAACCTAGTAATTCTTAAGGCACCTGGGTGGCTCAGTCAGTTAAGCAGTGGACTCTTGGTTTCAGTTCAGGTCCTGATCTCACTGTAGTGGGCTCTACACTCAGCGTGGAGTCTGCTTCGGATTCTCTTTTCCTCTCCCCCTCCCCCTACTCATCCTCTCTCTCTCTCAAATAAATCTTTTTAAAAAAGAACCTAATCATTTTTTTTCTTCTTAATTCCATTATGTACTCTATCTTTGTCCTCTAGGTGAATTTTAAACTCTCATCTCATAATGATTTGGAATCTCATCCCCCATAGAAGTGACTATTCTTCTAAATATCTCCATTTAGATTTTAGGATTCAAGAATTTTAAATAATAATAAATAAAGAATATCTGATTCTTCAGTCATAGAATCTGATATGAAACCTTAAAGCTTAAAACACCAGTTTTAGCTGAAAAAATAATTTCAGTGACTAGAAGGAAAAAAGGGAGGTCAAGACAATTATATGAGTTACAGACCATTTATTTATGGAAATGAAACAATATATAGATACCAATGATGACTTTTTCACTTTTTGTTCCAGTTGTTCTGATGCATACATAGCTGCAAAGCTTATGGTTTATCTATGTTTCCACAGGGAAAAAATAGGCAACTAATGTATATCAAACACATCTGTGGAAGAAGGTGGCTAGATGGCTAGGATCATTGACTATTTTTAATGTTATCAAAAGTATCAGAAATGTCATTTTAATACCCTAGCCTATAATAGGTGTTTTGAAATCAATCACTCTTTCTGAAGGTTATATAATTAGCAGCAGAGACAAAATTTAAACCCCACTGTGTCTGCCTCCAAAATCTGCATTTTTCCTCATACAACCCAGTTTTTAAATTGTCTGCAAGTGATAATTACAATCCCCATCAGACTGATTGTGTTTAAATATGATTTCTTCATGCTGTCGAGGCTTCTACTCTTTGCATTGGGGTATGGGAAGCAGTTAAAAGTGTGGTATCTCTTGACACTACTTTGCCAAAGATAAACAATTCACCTTCACCTTTGCATGTGGCAGAAGGTCTTTTCAAAGGGATATGCACAATGCTAAGAAATTGAAGCTGAAGAGTTTTTCCTTGTGTCTAGATTCCATTGATCATTCCATTGGAGTTATCAATTCATCATTTCTCTTGCATTTGCCAGATCTCTGCTTCAGTACTAATATCTTTATACACCCATTTTTCTCTCTGTCATACTCTTCCTTTTTTTCCCCTCTTTTTTGCTGAACTGTGATCAGAATCTAAGCAGTTCTATTTTTGCTTTGTTTTGATTTTCAAAATAAGCTCTAAAAACTCTCATTCCTGAATTTTGACTGTCAAAGTCAATATCAGTGTTCACCTTTTACTTTATACATATGAGACCAGAAAAGTGACTTTTTAAATTATATGTTTTCCTTCCAAACTATCTTCTCCCTAGTGTTCTAGAGTCATGGTCATATCCTCTTAGTTTCTTCTCAAAATAAAGTTTCTGCTGCTTTAAATACCACTGACACAATGTCATGATGAATGTGGAGGAGAATTCTGTTTTCCCATTTTCCAAATTGTAGTCAAGACTTCCTTTTAAAAAAATGCATCACTGTTAATGATGCAAAAGGGAAAATTTCCAGCATGATAGCATTGGAGATCCCCAGCAGAGATAGCACTGGAACATGGAAAAATGGTCTCTTAACTTTTGATGGAAGACAGGTGGGAGCCAGGAAAAGAGAATGAATACTGAAATACACCCTTACCATTCTTTGGTAGGGTCCATTTAGGTTAGAATCATAGTCCTTATCAGTTTTGATATCATAGATTCTTTGGCATTGATAAAGTTGTGTGGTCGTGCAATAATTTTTGAAACTTTCCAAGACTGTTGGATTTCTATAGTAGAATGAAGATTGAGACTGCTGACCAACTCTGAAAGGTATTACAAACTATCCTAGGGCTAGGAGCACAACTCCTGCTAAGAAATATAGCCAAGCTCTAGTTTCTAGGAGCAGGTTTCAATCCATGGCTGATGCACTGATGACAATATGATAAGGAATGTGGCCCAAATCAGAATTCTTTTTAAAGGATTGCATCACTGATGCCCAATCAGAAATTAAGTGAATACCTTTTTTGTTTGTTTTGTTTTTTGGATGTGTGCTGAAGTTGGATGCTAAATGTAAACTGTAAAATTGTGGTGATTCTCATAAGTAATATAGATATAAAATCTGAGGATTTCAAGAAAAAAAGACTTTGTGACTTGGATTGAATAACAATGACTTCACGTGTTCTGCTTTGATCTACCAAAAGTAATTGTGGGATTCTTTCCCTTTCCTCCCTCCCTCCCTCTTTTGCTCTCTACTGTCCTTCCTTTCTTCTTTTCTATAATTACATTTTTTTTTCTTTTATTCAGATGAGGAAAAAAAATTAAATTTCTAACAGAGGTCTAAATTCTATCTAAATTTGGTCTGTTGGCATTTAAACTTTGAGGTGTTTTTAATGATATTCTTAAGCAGAATTACTTTAGAAAGTTAAATTTACTTCTTAAGTATTATTAATACAATGAAAAGCATTTTTATAGAGAAATCAGAAACTTTTGGTGCATGTCTTCAACTTATTAAGATTTCTTTTTTAAAAAATATTTACTACACTGAGTTACAGCTAAATTAAATATGGTGAATGGATCTCTCCTAAGGGGATAAACTAAATTAAACTGAGAAGAGACCAAATCTAATTTTATTGCATCTTTATGATCTAGCATTAAGAATTCTTAATCTGCCTCCATCCCTTTGCTTTGGTAATGCTCACACTTTTATCAGTGAAGCTGATAGTCTGCATTTTTTCTGAAGGCAATATGAAATAAAACATTAAAAACTGAAGTACTCTTAAATATTACTCATTTTTTGTTAATGATATGCATTCATGTTTCTGGGACAAAAGTGTTATAAAATTTACTAATTATATATAATCATTTACTTCACATGATCTTCCTGATAATTGAGTCCCTTTAAATTTTATGCATTTATTTATTTAACAACATTCATTAAGCAGTACAAAAAAGAATAACATGTAGTTCCTGCTTACAAGTTGGTCTCCAGTCTACTTGGGCAGACCTATAAATTAATGAAAAAATAGGTAGATGGAGTAATAGATAAACGGGTAGCTAATAGCTAGTGAAGGCTCTTTAACAAAGCTATATAGAAAGTGCTTTCAAAACACAAAAGAAAAAGTGATGATTTTTCCCCCCAGGGGAAACCCAGGAAAATTTTATAGGGAAAATGAAATTTACACTGAATTTTTTGAAGTCAAGTAGGGAACGAGAAGGCCAATCTAGACAAAATACTAGCTAACATTTACTGAGCACCCAAATTACATTTTACATATGTGGAAAAACTGAGACCCAGACAGACAAGTTACAAATCCAAGTCACACAGCTGGTGAGTGGAAGATTTGGGACTAGAATTCAGACTATGTGACTTCAGACTCTCTACTCCTAATCTAAATAACAACTCCACAAATGAATGGTAACATGAAATTTCATAGATTGTTCTGGCTCAAAAGGCCTAAGATGTTTGGGAATCTATGGTGATGAAGCTAAAAATGTTTTCTATGGTTTATTATGAAAGCCCTAATATTTTGCCTAAGAATTTAGATTTGATCTATTAAAAAGTAACCAAAATTCTTAAGCAGAGTAACCATAAGCTCTGAAGAGCTTGTTGTTTAAAGAAAAACTACAAACTTAGAATTTAAAAATAAAGGAGAGAAAAGACAGTTACTTAAAAGAATAGCATAGCTGCGTTGCAGAAAGGAAGCGATAGATGTATACCCCAGTAACAAGCTGGAATCAGCACACCACAGCCTCCTCAACTGTTACTGTTGTTAACTCAGTGTCTCTGAGGAGGAAGGAGGGCCTGGTCCTTCTTAGTCTGCCATCTTGCTGACATCCAGCAACTAACTCTAAACCAGAGATAATCAGTTTGTACTGTAATATTCACTTAAAAGCTTCAATTCAGGATTACCTAAAGTCTATATCTAAAAATACATTAAAGACTTTTCTTGCCTTTTGGATATAATTCACCCTTCAGCACAGATGACAAGGCTCTTCATGATCTGGCCTCTGCATGGAATTCCAGCTTCATTTCTTCCCTGAACTTAAACTCAACAGTATAGTAAAGATTGAATTTTTAGTCAACAAACTCGCTGCAGTTTTGCACATAACTTCATTTTCCTAGGATGTTTTGTTTCTTCTGCCATGTTTTATTCTGCTTGGGCTGCTATAATAAAAATAGCTATAATAAAAATAGCATAGCTTAAACAACAGAAATTTTTCTCACAGTTCTAGAGACTGGGAAATCCAAGATCAAGGTGCCAGCCAATCAGTTCCTGGTGGGAGGCACTGTCTTTGGGTTGCAGACAGCCAGCTTCTCCCTGCGTCTGCATATGGCCTTTCTTCATTGAGTTCACATGGAGAAAGAGAGAGAAATCTCTTTCTCTTCTTATAAGGCCACTAATCTCATCATGAGACCCCTACCCCAGGACCTAATCTAACCCTAAGTACCTACCAAAGGTCACACCTTCAAATACCATCACACTGGGGGTTAGGGCTTCAATATATGAACAGCAGGAGATACAAACGTTCTGTCTATCACACCTCATTGCCAATTCTACCTTCCCTTTACTAGCTAACCTCTCCTCAATTATTTTTCCCATATTTCCTTGACACTAACCCCTAATCTTTCCTTCTGTAATTCTAATTCAACTTAATTTCCACCTTTAATTCTATTGTCTGTTTCTTAATCTATCTTTTTTATTTCATTTGTGTGTTTCTTCACACTACAGTCAATGACTTATTCAGATTTCTATACCAGTTTATTAGTCTTCTCTCTCTCTTTTTTTAAAGATTTTATTTATTTATTTGACAGAGAGAGAGACACAGCGAGAGAGGGAACACAAGCAGGGGGAGTGGGAGAGGGAGAAGCAGGCTTCCCGCAGAGCAGGGAGCCCGACGCAGGGCTCGATCCCAGGACCCTGGGATCATGACCTGAGCCAAAGGCAGACGCTTAACGACTGAGCCACCCAGGCGCCCCTATTAGTCTTCTCTTTAAGTGTGTTCCATATGCTGTATAACTTCTCTGATCCTCTGTTATAGATAATAATTCTTTATAGTAAACTTACAAATTACTGTATTGTTTTCCTTTCCTAATTGGACTCAGATTGATTCACCATGTAATACCTTCTCATAAGACATTTTTTTGTCCTGTCAATTTACTTATCCCTTTGTATTATAGGTTCATTCAAGGCCTGTCTTCCTCATATTTCTCCAGCTACTTCATAGTATGTGCCTAATAAATACATACTGAACAAAAGAAAAACTGAAAAATCATTGCCCAACATTTGCCTATATTATGAACAATTGAAAATCTTATCTCCCTAAAATATCTATTAAGTTAATATATATACACATGTATGTGTGTGTGTGTATTCATTTTCCTGTTCAAATATAAGTGGATGTTTTCCTCATTTTTTTAAAGTTTAATCCAAATTAACCAAATGGTATAAAGGATAAACATAATAGTAGAAAGGCTGAATATGAGGTTATAGAAACTTATTACTTATGTCTGTCAATGGAGTTAGCCTTATTAATTTATCCAAGCCAGGACCTTACAAAAACATCCAAAAGGATAAAAAGCTAAAATTTAGTGTACTTATATAGCCTATTGCTTTCCATTGAAACAAACTAAATATTGAGATTGTTCATAAAAAAAAAAAAACAACTTTGTAAAAAAATGCAGCATAATATCATAGTTATGATATACCTAACTTTATCTAAATAACGTCTGATTCAGCTGTCTGGCAAAGGAAAATGGTGACAGTAACACAGGGGAGGAAAACAATTAATAACATTATCTGAAGAAGGATAATATTTAGAAAAGCAATCACTGTATTTTTCCTTAGCTTCGTATGCCCATTTTCTCTTCCTCTCATAATTTAGACGAGTAGGAAATTCACCATATTTGTCTTGAGAGGAGGATAATAGAGCAGAACACAAAGAAAAATACAATACTTTTTTTTTTTAACTTCTGTTTTAGGCATAAAATAATAGATTTAGAAGAATGGGTGATTATTCAGAATCAGTATTCTTTGTTAATACTACTTCAAACCTGCAAAACTAGATGGAACTTTCCTGTACTGGCAAAGGCAGAACGATATCTAGGGAAAGAGGGAACCTTAGTATCTAGAGGGTCTCTAATCAGAGTCTATGCCATGTTCTTTCCCTACCAAATACCAATGAGTAGGAGTGCCAGAAAACTCATAATCCAAGCTGAGATAATCAGAATAGATATGACAGAAAATTTATAATATAAGATGAGCTAATTAGTCAATCTTAGGTCCAACTCAAGAGCATGGACTTCAAAAATTCTTTAAAAGTTACTGAATTGATTAAGATATGCTCAGTTAAACTTTCAGTGGACTAGATGGCTCAAGAAAACAAGATTAAAGGTGTGAATCTGCCACTGAAGCCTGAAATGATCAAGTATCTTGTAACTAAGTCTAGAGAAAGAGGCATATATCAAAATGAAGGGTGGGTTTCACCATTGTCATACAAAATTTACTGGGATTAAATAGATAAAAAGCTAAATTGTTTTTTGAAAACTTGTAATATCCAAAGAGCTCAATGGGGGATTAAACATGATTGTGACTCTTCAAGACAAAATAAGTTTTACCCAGTTTCTCATTTCTGTATGCAAGAAGCAGCTCTCTCCATATGTGTCTATTCCAACAAAGATACTATAAAGAAAAGATCATGGGGATGCCTGGGTGGCTTAGTCGGTTAATTGTCTGCCTTGGCTCAGGTCATGATCCCAGGGTCCTGGGATCGAGTCCCACGTCGGGTTCCTCGCTCAGGGGGGAGACTGCTTCTCCCTCTGCCTGCCACTCCCCCTGCTTGTGCTCTCTCTCTCTGACAAATAAATAAAATCTTAAAAAAAGAAAAAAAGGATCATGTAAGAGGTGGAGTCAGGAACATAGAGATTGATGGACTGAAGAACAACTAGGGGTGGGGAACATTACTGGAGCTTCTCTAGGAACAAGATTTTGGAATATTATGAGCCAGGAGCTATGTATTGTATGTATACTTTCTATTTTCCCTCTTTCTTAATGGAAGAATTTATTGCACTTATCTTGTCCTTGTCCTATGACTATGTACTTTTGTGGGAGAGGAGAGGCAAATAACCTGACATCCTAAATAGGATAAATAAATCCCAGATCAAGAGGAGCTGCAATGAGCCAGATGTAGAAATTATTACAAAGTCCTAGAATTTGAGTTTTTTGTAAAACTTCCTAGAAGAGAAGTAAACACATTCTGTGCTTTGAACGGAAGACAATAATAATTTGTAACCAAAGGTTAGTCTGTGACAGATTTTATTATTATTTCTAATTATTTGCTGGCCCACCTGTAATAGGATTATACATCTCTACTCAATATCATGTTACTAGTACTGGCTCTCTGTTCTGTCATCATAACGTTCAGACACATGACTTGGTTTGATCAGTGAAATAGAAGAGGTGACATAAAGTATTCTGAGCAGAAGAAGCTTTACAATCCATCTTGTATCCTCCTAGTTATCTTTCATTTCACTCTGTGTCCCCCAGAATACCATGTCCAGATTCAGGTGGATCCTAGAATACAAAAAGACCCCACTATAAGCTGGCAAATGAAATATAATTGGCATTATGTCTAGTCCAGAGTCTGAAAAAAATATTAGAGAGTCTATAGCCTTAGACACTAATAAACTGGGGAAATCTAACAGTTTTAATCCTACATGATGATGAGATTATCATTGATCTTTTATCCCTGATTTCTATCTGAATCCATGAATTTTTATTGAACTTTAAATATTTTCAGATTGTAAGTTTCTGTAGGGGACCATCAATGTTCAGCAGTATTTCTTGTATTTCTCCAAGTAGTACATGACAGGGTATGCAGATCAATAAATATCTGCAAAGCCTTTTCTGAAGTGTTGGGGAGTTTAGGACAAAGCTAAAACATCGAGTATACAATCTTAGAGCTAATGATCTCCACTTAACACTCAAAGGAAGAGTAAAGTATCAGAATGGGACTAATTTTCTAAAAGGATTGAGAAAAAGTAATCAAGCATAGTATTCTAGGAGGCAACAATACCATTTTTAAAGTAAATTGCAAATTGTTAAGATGAGTTCTAAGTAAGAAAAGTCAATAGACATTGGTAACATGCTGAGATACTGTATAAATGGCATTGAGTCAGTGAGAATTTTGTGAATAAAGCTTGCTGATTTAGGTCAACATTGAGAAATTACTGGGATAAAAACAATAAAGATGATAATCCTTAAAATCTTTATTCTTCTACTGCATGAGATCATGCTCATTGCCTAGTTGTGGGGGAAAAAGAAGCTCAAAGATTAGCACTTGAATTTTCATCACACCTTTATAAACTGGTAACAGGAAATGTTTATTTTTAATCAGTATAGAAACTGAATTGTGTGCATGGTACTCCGTTTCCTAAAGTTAATAATTTAGTAAGAATTGTCCATTCCCCAATAACATGTTAAAGCACCTTTTTTGTTTTTAATAAGCCAAAGTATAGTTCTATGCCTAGAACAGAGGGGATACTTACATATCGTAAATGCTGAATGATTGAATTGATGAACCTAACACCCAATTATCTTGCTTCTAACCATTCTCCTGTAAGTTACATACATATACTATACCCATGGAAGTTTCTTTTTAATTCTTTCTTTAATTATTGAAGCATTGAGCATTATAGCAATGAGTGAATATTGAGATACTGGCTTATTTATTTTGTTTTTATGAATAAAATTTATGGGGACTCAAACAGTGAAATTATGGTCCCTCTTGAAATTCATACAGTATAAAAGTAGAAAGATTATGATTTAACTCTTGTGAAATATTTTTTAAGATTACTGTCCTAAGAGTATAATAATACCAATAAGCAATGGCAGCCTGAATAATTTAGTGCCATCATGCTTTTTCAAGGTAGCACAGAAGTTCCAATAGCCTATTGTTTATTTCCAGGCCAATACATTATTGCTTCCAAATAAGGGGAAAACTCTTGTAGAAGTTGGAAATTTTTAATTAAAAAATAAAATATCTTGCTATTTCTTGCATAAAGTCTCATAAAGGTCTAGATGTTGAAATACATTTACAAAGCATATCATAGGCAGAAGTAGAGTGAATGTTACAATGGTAGGCAATTGAGCCATCAGGTGTTACAGGCAGAACCAGGAAACATTCCTATGAAGCTATGACATACCATACAGAAAGATACTGTAGAATAATGGAAAAGCCCAGGATTGGGAACAGAGAATTGGGGGTAGGAAGAAGGAACAGGAACTAACATTTGTTCAAAATTGACCACGTGTCAAATACTATTACAGGTACTATCTAATTCGATTTAACTACCCAGTGCCCCTAATAACCTAGAGACAGATATAGTTGTAGTTCACTCTGAAAGATAGGAAATAGGGAAATAGGTTCAGAGACGTGATGGAAACTACCAGATGTTACACAGCTGTTTTGATGATGCTGTGCCAGAATGTAAATGCATCCTTGCTTTATGCCAGTTTCCAAAGTGTGTCCCCGCTTCTGCTGCTAATGAGCTCTACAAACTTTTATGAGTTGCATTCCCAAAGTCTATGCTTTGGTTTCCTCTTCTGTCATTTTTAGAGAATACCATTTATTATGGTTATGGTATTAATCCATAGTTTTTTTTTTTTTTTTTCTTTTAGAGAGGAAGAGAGAGGGTGGGAGAGGGGTTGAAGGAGAGGGAGAGAATCTTTTTTTTTTTTCTTTTTTTGTTAGGAAGTGATTTTTTTTATTAACATATTATGTATTATTTGTTTTGGGGGTACAGGTCTGTGATTCATCAGTCTTACACAATTCACAGCGCTCACCATAGCACATACCCTCCCCAATGTCCATCACCCAGCCACACCATCCCTCCCACCCCCCTCCCCTCCAGCAACCCTCAGTTTGTTTCCTGAGATTAAGAGTCTCTTATGGTTTGTCTCTCTCTCTGGTTTCATCTCGTTTCATTTTTCAGGGAGAGAGACAATCTTAAGCAGACTCCATGTCCAGCACAGAGCCTGACTTGGAGCTCAAATTCACAACCTGAGGTCATGACCTGAGCCGAAATCGAGAGTTGGACACTTATACAACTGAGTCACCCAGGCGCCCCAAGATAATGATGTTATTTCGATAGTGGCCATTGATCTAGATGCTTTAGGTGTTGTTTTGATGATAAAGTGAGATAAAGCTTTGAGTTAATTTTTTTTTAAAGATTTTATTTTTATTTATTTGAGAGAGAGAATGAGAGAGAGAGAAAGAGTGAGCACATGAGGGGGGGGAGGGTCAGAGGGAGAAGCAGACTCCCTGCTGAGCAGGGAGCTCAATGTGGGACTCGATCCCAGGACTCCAGGATCACAACCTGAGCTGAAGGCAGTCGCCTAACCAACTGAGCCACCCAGGCGCCCTATAAAGCTTTGAGTTAATTTTTAACAAAGAGAAGCACTCTGCAATAGAAGTTGCTTATAACTCACAGTTAATTTACTCACAATGGAGGGAAGGCCACTATACTAACAATACTCTTGGCCTCTCCCTGCCTCCTCATCTCTCATTTGACGCATCTGAAGACACAACCTAACTTTGTCATTATTAGCAATAAAGCTAAGATTTTTATATACCTATATACCTTCTTTGTCTCTCAGTTGTTTCAGACCTTGAAGAGGAAAAGTTTATTTTTTTCTTCTTTTTCCAGAATTTATTATTGACATCCCTGTTGACTTGTTCTCCATTTTCAACTACCAGTTTGAGGATATAATGCCATATTTTGAATGTGACTTGATTTTTGAACCATGTTATTGATATCCATTTTAAAGCAGTTTTGTTTAGCCACTTAAATCTTGGGTGTTACAAATGTTACAAAACAAAATTCAGCTGACTAAATTTAGAGAACTACTTGGCTCTATTCAGTTATTCATGATCGGGCAGCATCCCACTTTAGCAGTAGAAGCGAGTTTCAGAGAGCTGTACAAAATGGAAGGCTTTTATAGGCATAAGGGGGTGGAAAAAGGAAGTTTCTAGCGAAGAGTAGACTTTTTCAGGCAAGGTCACCTTTCTTTGAGGGAATACAAGGGTCCATCAGGCATATTACCCCACTGGTGATGAACAGGTAATGCAAGATTGGTTTAAAGGTCACACTCCTGGGAGAGGATGAATCTGCAGCTAGGTTAGTTATTAGGTCTTGATTTGTTGATGTGGGGTTTAGCACAAATGACTCCATCTTGAGCCTCTTGCTTCTTTTTTAACACAAACAAATTAGAGCCTTGCATTAGAAGAACAAAAGAATGTCTGAGAACATATTTCAAGTAACTGCACAATTGTATTTTTTTTCAGGCACTAAACTTTAATATGTGATAGCAACAAAATATACTTGTAATCTTTGAAAACAGATGGAAGCTTAAGTATATGGTTATTAAAATATTCACTTATTCTTTTTTAGTACAATATACTTTCCTGAATTTGGACTTATTATGGCAATTAATGTGATAGTTAAATACACTAAATGGCCAAAATAAATAAATAAATAAAAAGGTAGAAGTTTGATAGGCAACATCTTGCATATATGAAATCTCAAGGAATGCGTGTCATGTAAAAATATATCCAGGTTCATAAATACATTTTAAAGTTCTTACTAACTTCAGAATAAAATAACAAGTATCACTCTTTTACTATGTATTCACTGATACTAAGACAAGGTATTTATTTATCTGGAGAAATATTCCCCTTTTGGATACTTCAATCAATATTTCATATTTCTTTTTGTTAGGTTGAGGTAAAGAAAATGTTCTGATTACTGTTGCACTCTTACAGCTCTGCCAAGTACTTAGAGGTTTGGGTTGCTATAGCTGGGATAACTGCATTATTTTGCTATGAGGTACTGTATCTGTTTTTTGTGCACAATTTCTGGCACAGAGCTCCTAAAACCCTTGGAATTTCCTAAGTTTGAGAACAATAAAGATGTCTTTTGTTATATTAATGAGGGGACTTTTGGAAAGAACCAAGGATGGGGGCTGGTTGCCAGAGGAGCCAACCATGCGATTAGAGGGTTAGAGCTTTCAGTTCCACCCCCCCGACCTCTGGGGAGGGAAGAAGGGTTAGAGATTGAACCAGTCACCAATGGGCAATGATGTAATCAATCGTGCCTATGTAATGAAGTCTCCATAAAAAATGAAAAGACAGGTTTAGAGACCTTCTGGGTTGATGAACACATTGAAATGTGGGGAGAGTAGCAGGCTTGGAGAGAATATGAAAGCTCCATGCCCCTTCCCATATATCTTGCCCTATGCATCTCTTCCATTTGCTGTTCCTGAATTATATCCTTTTGCAGTAAAGCAGTCATAGAGTAAGTAAAATGTTTTTTCTGAGTTCTGTGAGTCATTCTGGCAAATTAATTGAACCTAAAGAGGAATTATGGGAACCTCTGATCTTTAGGGGGAGGGGGGTGTCAGAAGCACAGGTGATAACTAATAACTAGCTTCTGAAGTGGTGGTAGGTGTCAGTCTTGTGGGACTGAGCACTTAACCTGTGAAATCTGATGCTATCTTCATGTAGATACTGTCAGAACTGAGTTGAATTGTAGGACACCCAGATGGTGTCTGGAGCATTACTTGTTGTTGGTGGAGGAAACCTCCCTTATGTTGGAAATGGTACCAGGCCCCTTTTAGGTACATCTCCTGAATTGGGTAGCATGCATATAATAACTACCAAGTCTCAGAAAACTTTTGTTACAATCCCTTTTAAGATTATCCCTATAGTACAATCTCTGATGGTGAATGGGTTTGAAGGCCCAGGTTAGGTGATACTTAAATGGTGTTCATAAAATAGAATTTTAGATTTTTAGGGAAGCATGAAGAACATCTAGTCTACTAATGTGTTAAAGTTTAATAATTTACATATTCCCTTTGGGATTTTCCCCTTATCTCTGAATCAGCTTTACCATCATGTACATATTTTTCAATAAATTATTTTATTAAAAATGAATAAATAAATATACACACATATAATTAAAACAATCTTATATCACAGTTATAATAGGATATTAGTTCATTTTAAGATAAATTAAGGTTGAAGTAAATTATATATGTGCTTATAAAATAACAAAATTCAAGTAAATTTTATGTGTGTGTGTATACACACACATATACACAAACTCCCTAAGTTATCTCTTTTATATTAGTAGGATATATATACTATAAACAATGATCTTCACTCATTGTGTTTAACTCACTGTCTTCCATACTAGGACATCTCTGAGAACAAATATGAGCGAATATCTGAATCCCTGTAGTATTTGCTCATTGAACACAGTTTTACCCTTATAAGTCACACAGAAGAGGTTAAACACTTCTTCAGGTAATAGCTTTTAAAATATAGTTAAATGGAGTTTTAGAAATGACCAAATTGTTTAAAACAAATTGCTTATTGGGAAAGCCAAGAAAATGAGCATATAAAAGTAGTCTCCACCCATGGGTCTCAAAGATCTCAAAGATCAAACTGAGTGATGACAGAATTGGTCACATATTGTCACAGCTTTTGGCGTGAGTGGCTAACTAGTTTGATACCATATCCAGTGGGAAAGCCTTCTTCATGACTTTTATAGTGGTATGTTTAAAAAACCGGGTTTTTGCTTTTTTTTTTTTTTCAGAATGCTACTCCAAAGACTAGTGTCATAAACAAACACAACAATTGTACTTCTCAGAGATCTTTTTCTCCCTATTTCAAAATCTCTCTCTTTTTTTTTAAGAAATGGCACATAGAGCAATGATTCCTGGGCCACTCTGTTCATTCCAGATGGATAGACTTTCAGTATGTTCATACTATACCCTTTTTCTTCCTAAACTTACAAATATAGATGGTGACTGAAGACCTAGTGAATGAACTTGAAACAAGATGAGTACCTAGGATGAGAGAATCTACACACCCTTACCTATATACCTACAATCTTGACAGCCTTCTCTTGCAACACCTTCCTGCATGTTCGCAATTCTTCAAAATCCTTTATCCTCTAAGCCCATCAAATATATGAATACACTTACCCAGTAAGTTGAATATAGATATAAAAATAAATTTTTCTAAATTTCACAAAAAGATCAATTTTCTTGGACTCTTCATTCATAAAGAATCAGAATAAAAAGGCTTCTAAATAATCTAATGTCAGTATCAGAGGCCTAGTAAAGGTCTCATCTGTATCCACTTACCCTTGTTTATTGTAAGAGTCTCATTCTGATCCAGAGTTGTATTCTAAACACACACACACACACACACACACACACACACACACACACACCCCAGTACAACATAATGGCGATGAAAGCAAGCCCACCATATATGAACCACACAATTGTCATGGTTGCTTGGCAACTTACTGACAGGAACTGTATATTGAAGAGCAAGGGGATATAAAGCAGTAAATGAAAGCCTTATCAACTGTATTGATTTCAGGTGTAAGGAAACTGTCTTCAATTCAAAAATGTCTCCTTTGGGTTATGAAAGACAAACAGAAAAGTTTATTTGCCTATTTTTAAAAATTAAGCTAAATCAGCAGTTATACTGTGATAGACTAGAAAGTAATTTCATGAAAAAGTAACTGATCGCTGGTAAAAAGAAGAGATGGGTGTACCTAACATGTTATCTCTTGGCTGTACTGTCTTTGTGGTAAGATGCACTGCTGATACTGCTTTGAACATAACATTTTCCTCTCCTATTCCCAGATTGAAGAAAATCTTACCAGACTTGAATTTTTAGCATGCATTTTTTTTTATGTTGGTCCAAAGTTAAAACTGTTTTGCTACTTTAAAACATTGCATTTTTCTGGGTGCCTGGGTGGCTCAGTTGTTAAGCGTCTGCCTTCGGCTCAGGTCATGGTCCCAGGGTCCTGGCATCGAGCCCCACATCAGGCTCCCTGCTCAGCAGGGAGTCTGCTTCTCCCTCTCCCGCTCCCCCTGCTTGTGCTCTCTCTCCCTGTCAAATAAATAAGTAAAAAATCTTTAAAAAAAAAAAAAACATTGCATTTTTCTCTCCATAATGTCTATTATATAGTTGCTAATATTTTAGACATAGACTCTAAGGAAATGCTTTAAATGAGCATGCTTCAGTCATTGCTCTTTTTAAACCATTTTAGTTTTGACTTTCCCGGGTCATAAAATTTCATGTGTCTTACTGAAATGGCCATTTTCTATACTCTGCATGGATATCTCTGCTTACACTTTTGTACCTTTTAGTTTTAGAACACTTGTGTGTGTGTGTGTGTGTGTGTGTTTATAGTTACCTTTTGATCTGAGGTCAGGTAGTCAAACATATCTGCACTTGACATCTATAGAAAAATAATTGTGTTTCTTTTAGAAATGCTATTGTTAGATGTTACCAGAAGTATAAAATACCTGATATATAAAATAACTGAGAAAAATTCTTCCCTAATACCTTCAGACACTATTACATATCTAAAGCAAAAATGCTTATGCATTTGAAACATTTAGTCCCATTGCTGATACTTTAAACTACCATCTTTCTAATTCCTTCAGTTGTAGGAAATTCCATGAGTTACATTTTTTTAAAAAAAGAAAAGATTAGGAAAAGCAGATGAAAAAGCAAATTCTACACTTCCATGAGTCCAGGAGGAGAGGGAATTAAACTGTGGGAGAAGCACAATTTTCTTTTTCTTATTCTCCAACCCTTGTTGGCTCTCTCATAATAAGCAAATTAGAGAAAACAAATGACTCTAAAAGATTCTTTTAGTTAACGAATATTTTTTTTTTAAAGATTTTATTAATTTTTTTGACAGAGAGAGACATAGCGAGAGCGGGAACACAAGCAGGGGGAGTGGGAGAGGGAGAAGCAGGCTTCCCACAGAGCAGGGAGCCCGATGTGGGACTCGATCCCAGGACCCTGGGATCATGACCTGAGCCGAAGGCAGACGCTTAATGACTGAGCCACCCAGGCGCCCTAGTTAACGAATATTACTGGTTTTCTACATCCCAGTACTAGCCTCCTTTCATGGGTAAGAAAGCAGAGCCACAAGGAGGTTCAATAACTTGACCAGTAAGAAAATGCTAGCCAGTGATAGAGCACAAACTAAACCAAGTCTGTCAATCTAAAGCTTAAACTCTTAATCCCTGAATCTCATTGCTTCTTGGGATCCCTTAGCTCATTTGAGTGTCCAGTTAAAGGAGTCACCATCCTTCTCTTTGATACCAGCTATTCGACCACGCTATACCACAAGAAGCTGAAGTTACCAATCCTTACATTCATGGGACATTGCTGGAAATGCATCTGCATTTATAACCCAGAATTGTGAGTTCTCTGCAGTGCACTGAGATGGTCTTACCTCTTTAACTTTCCACTTTTACTACCATTTGATTCCATTTCTATGTTCCATTGCAGAGACTTGTCTTTACCTTTCCCCATTGGACAACCAAATCTAGAAGAATTTGATTCATCGTCAGCCAATCTATTCAGACTTCTTTGAGCATCTCACAATGAAAGCCATTTAAACAGATATAAATTTTAGAAACTTAAGTTCTTTCTGGAAATGTTGAACTTCTCAGTAATCTACTTGTTTTCATTCCTTTGTAGAATACACTGAATCATTAAAAACACTGTTGTGGGTGAATAGCAGGATTGCTTTAAGAAAATGAGTTTACATGCTATCAGTTTATTGTACTTGGTGTAGGCTGTTGAAAGTTGCTTAAGGGAAATTGAAATTTCCAGTCCAAAGTTTTCCCATCACAAATTTATGTCATCTAACTTAAAGAGAATAACTGTTCCCAGAACAGCCTGAACTATTTTATAATTTTAAAACATTAGTGCTTTAATAGAGGGAAAACCCCAAATAAATATTTCTATTTAATACTAGGTATTTTGTTTTGTGGTTTCTAATAATAAATAGAATTCTATATAATTTTCTGGAAAACGCTCTTTAAGAGAAAATTCCGTATACCTTTAAAAATTGTGAAGGGACTGCTTTAAGTAATGGCAAAGAAATTAATAGAGGTCATTAGTTTTGTCATATTTGAATCAACAATGATTGGTATTTCTTAACATACAATATAAAATCATTAAGAATTCATTCATGTCTAGATCACAGACAATGATAACATGTAATAATATCCTCAAGTAAATAGACATTAAGGAATTCATATTTTGAACTGCAAAAACTCAATCTAGGTCTTGTCTTAAAACATGAAATATATTTGATGAAATAATTAGAATAAATGTTAGGATATCTTGATCTATCTGTAAATGTAGTTTAAGAGAATAAATATAGCACTAATATAGGAGTTGGGATAACTTTTTCCATTGGTTCTCAAATGAGTCAAATAAGAGCTATATAAAAGTAAAAGTAAACTATTGGGCGGAAACAGAAAACCATCCATAATTTAAAGAAAAAAACAAATTCCACTTACTACAATAAACAGTACATAGACACTAGTTTTATATTACAGCTCCATTACTTGAGTGGCACTTGGATAGTTCACTATGTGAATGAGTAAGAACTCATGTTTTCAGGGAAGTTTCTGTCTATAATAGGCACATAGTTCACAGAGCAAAGTCTTCTGGGTAATATTCATTGTAGATGTTAGCAGTTAGTTATCTCTACTTCACACTAGAATTCCTTTGGAGAGCCAATCCATACAGAGGCCAATGATGCCTATTAGACTAAACTATTTGAACTATTTGGAATTTTTGGTCATCTATAGACTGCCCTTGGTTGTCATTTCCTTATCTGAAGTACTGAATCTGTCCATGTAAATTGTTGCTTGATGATTGGGAACTCACTATCTATATGCAGACCACTTCTATGACCAGTAACTGCCTGCTGAGACCTGTGATTCCTCTGGTTGGTTTCTTGCATTTGATACCCAATTACAATAGTCAGTTTACATGTAGAAACATGCTGCTTCCATATCTTAGACTGTGACTTCTGCCAGGATGGGAAGCCTTTTAGATTGGTTGGGCACCAGATCTCTCCCCTTGGAACTGTTTCATGGGGCAAATCCGCTCCATGTATCTTTATCTTTCTTTTAAGAATCTTTTTCTTGGGGAACTTGGGTGGCTCAGTTGTTAAGCATCTGACTCTTGATTTCAGCTCAGGTCATGATCTCAGGGTTGTAAGATCAAGCCCCACATGGGGCTGAGCATGGAGCCTGCTTAAGATTCTCTCCCTTTCCCTTCCCTACAGCACCCCCAACCCCCCACCCTCCCACCACTGTCTCACGCAATGTTCTCTCCCTCTCTCTAAAAAAAAAAAAAAGATGAATCTTTTCCTTCCTTGATAACTTATACTGTGGATCAAACAAAATTTATAACTAGTCTACAAGTTCTGAGTTATGGAATGTTTTTATGCATCTCTATTAATGTCAATGTATTAATGTTGTCATTAATATTTGTTATTAAGCTAGGTAGGCACTTTTCATATGCACACACATTTAAACCTTACAATGATCATTTGAGATAAGTGCATATATTTCTTTTTATCAAATAAGGACACTGAGGCACAGAGAGTTTATGGATGATCCTTAAGCTCTTATAGCAATAAACTGACAAAGTCAGGTTCAAATGTAGGTGATTTGACTTCCAAGTTTAAGCTCTTAACAACTATATTTCACTTGCTTTTCAGGGTTACTTTTTAACAGGGTTACCAGTCTAGTAATTCAGAGAATGTGGTAGTATAGTCTATATAGAATTCAATATAGCATTTGATGAGATGTGTCATGGAAAAATATTTCATCTCCTGTTGAGATGAAGAAGTATGTGCTGAAAACTTTATTAATGAGGTAGATCTGTACCTGGTCTCAAGATTAAAGCATCCATGCTAATCTGAAGGGAAATGTGTTGTTAGGCTATAAAACTCATCTCAATCTAAGCAGTTAAGCATATTCATTAATGACTTGTGTTTACATATGCAAAACACAATGATCAGACTTACAAATGAGATGAAACTGGAAGAGAGAGTAAATGCTTTGAATTCCTGAACCAAAAATACCTTGATAGACTGCAATAAACAGCTGAACATCAAAAGATGACACTAAGCAGGGAAAAAAAGACTGAGATTTTACAATTTGCTTAGATTTTCAAAAGAAGTAGAGAAGTCTACATAATTGGAGTTGTGGACAAGCGGCAGCATCCATGAGAATGAGTTAGAGGCATTGCATCAACAATCAGACTCATGTAAATCACCAGTTTGCTATAGCCCTCAATAAAGATGATCCCTGCAGAGGTGTCATGAAGAAAATAGGACAGTATTGACAATGAAGGAAAAAACAGCTCCACTCTATGCTATTCTAATCAAAATACAATTTTTAATGTTTATCTCTAATTGCACTTGAAGGGCAATATAACCACCAAAGACATCTAGTTGGGGGAATGCAAACAGTTTGATGAAGGTTGCCATATGACCTAAGAATACTTGAAGAAGGTACAGATGTTTAGCTTGAAAAAGAAATGGAAACATATTTGAACTTCAGGATCTAAAAGACTTTCTTGGAAAGAGTAATTAGACAGTTGTTCAACTCTCACAAGAGTAAACCTAGGGGAAAAGAGTAGAAGCCACAGTAAGATAAGTTTTTGATCAACATAAGAAGTGTTTTCAAATATCCAGAGCTGCTACGTCAGGAAGTAGTGAGTTCCCCAACAGGGATTGAGAACTATCTTGCTATACAGTTATGAAGAGATTTCAAGGACAAACTGGAATGTTAGATTACATGTCAATGAAGATTCCCTCTGAACTTACAAAAAGTTAGGGCTTTTTCCCTTGCCACCACTCTGTTTGTTCCTGAAAACTGAGGTCAGAAAGGAAGTTCTAGAGAGAAAGGATAACTGCTTGTAAGGCTACAGCAGTTTGAAGTCATGGAAATCATAGGCCAGCTGAGCAGACCTGGCCTCCTTAGGGAACATCATTTTTTGCCTGCATAGAACTTTCATATTCTAGTCCTTCTTCTTCTGTTCTCTGCCTTCCATATACTAAGTCTCAGTTCAAATTTTAAAATTATAAAAAAAATGTAGCTGTGGATCTTTTAACTTATGATAATGACAAGGACTCCATTATTCATCTGTACATCATTCAATTTCTTGAATACTATTGTCCTGATGCCACAAAAATGCTTCAAGTACTTGGTGTAGTAGGGAGTAATCACCTCGATAGATAATGTGGAACCTTTTAATATGACTCCATAAGAGAACATTTTTAACGTAGGATCTGCCTGGTTTCTGGAGCAGAGTGCTGCCTGCTTATGGCAATACCTCAGAGTAGATGTGCAGGGCCTTCCACTGGCTTCCACATATCTTTCAACAGAATCTTATCTTCATTCTCTAAAAACTGGTAGAAGAGTAGAGATAAAAGAAAGGAAGGGCATTACCATCCATTAAGGGCTTACCGTATGCTCAACACTGAGTGCCTCTTTCACATTTACTATTGTGTTTGGTCTTCACACCAAATTAGGAGAGTACTGTGGTGATCTTGATTTCACAAATAAGAAACTGAAGTTCAGCTGTGGGGAGGAACCCACTTCAAAGCAGAATACTAGCTGGTGTTAGAGCTGTAGTCCATAATTACACCCTCTGATTTTTATCCCACTGAGGAGGGTGGAAATACAAAAATCTAGTTCTTAATTGCTGCAAATCTACTCCCTGTAAAGATATGCCATTTATAGGCACAAGAATAAAAACAACCCCAAGATAATTAGCATCAGACCACAGGGACTCTGGGAAAGCAGAACTACAGGAAGAAAAAGTAAGTCTATAGACTTTTTCCAGTTCTCTATGTTGAGAACTGTAACAATACAAATTTCCAAAGCTTCTAAAATAATGGCATAGGTTTTTATTTCAATTTTTCCATAATTTAAATTTCTCATCATGCCTGAAAAGAAGAAATCTAGTGATATCACAGAAAGTATACTCCAGGTTTTTAAGCTCTGACCACTAAAACCTTGCAATAGAATCTTATCTATTCCTGAAATGATCTATTTTTGTGTGGACACTGGGCTGAAATGAAATCAGATTCTGACTGAATTAATGGTTAACTCATATGTGAGCCTGAGAAAAAATAAAATTATACTGTTTTAATGATGATACATCTGCATGAAAATGATAAAGAATTTTGAAGGGGCAAAAAATATATGTTAAAAAAATTCCCACTTTAGTGGGAGTCACTGCTCTATTACTTTGAAATAGATAATCAGAAATACTGAAACAAAAGCATCAATGTGCCCAGTGTTATATAAAATCCCATTTGACTTGATTTTGTTTCTTTCTGAAGAACCATATATTTCTTTGCTGCTCCAAGTTCCTTTTGAACAAGCGATAGCTTTATCAGACATATGGGCAAATACCAGACAATTGCTATATTCTTGTACAGAATAGCTTCATAGTGTATATATGTGCAAAAACACTGCCTGTAATTGCAAAGCTTAGGAGTCGAGGGAAGAGCAACGGCAAGCACACACCATGGCCACTGACCACGCTGGGCACTTAACTGAGATCCTCTGTTCCTGGGTAAAATGAGGGAGCTGGACCAGTTCTTTTGCAGGTATTTATCAGGTCTGACACCTTATGACCTCATGTCTTCTGGATAGTACTTTTTTGTATATTATCCAGAAGATAAGATGCAAGGAAACTCCCCAAACCTAACTAGTGTCAAACAATATCTTTCCTTTCCATGTTGTGAAATAGAATATGATATACTTGGGAGAAGTTTATTTTATATAACAGATCTTAAAACAGCCCTTTCACATAAGAAGGGCTTAGTGAATATTTCTTGAACAAATAAAGTGAGTGAATGAATTTGTAACAGTAGTTCATTTTAGACATTGAATTCATGTTCACATTTCAACTACCAAAATACTGTTTTCTGAGCTCATCCTGGTATCATTATTATTAAACTTTTTAAAATACTTATTGTCTAATAATAATGTTTTATTGGACTTCCCTTGAATCAATACAATTTAGATAAAGTTTGGATGAGCATTATTTTATGTGCCCCTCTATGGTTCTCGATGTGGGGATACAGGGAGGGGTAAGATAATATCTGCCCTCAAAGGTTTTGCAATCTAGTCAGATGGGTAGGAGAAATACACAGATAAAAAGGACCTTAACAGAGAGACTACCATGGATGTTCAGTGCAGGAAGACCATGTATCCATTTGAAGGAATCCAAAAACTTTTCAGAAGAGAACATTAAAGATAGTCTTAAGAGCAGGTGGAGTTTTGACAAAGCCTGGTAGAAAGAAGATTCTAACATTAACTTCAAAGTTTCTTGACCTGCCTCGACTGAGTCTGTGATTCCTTTACAGGATTAAAAACAACAACAATGATCTGAGTGTCTTTTGTAATGAACTTCATATTATTGAGTTCTCCTATCTACCCCATCTGTCAGGCAGAGTATTTTTTTAGATAATGAAACTGGCACTCAAAGATTCCCAAAGTCACAGAGATAATAGATAATTAAATGGAGAAAGACACCATATACCTTGGGAAACCAATGTAGTTAATGTACTCTACCACTAGGCCATGTCAGCTGTGGAGAACTTTCACTCTGAGAGCAAGGCCAGGTTTACACGGGAGTAGTGTCATTTATATTGTGTGTTTTAAGCAATTCTATTTAACCAAGAATTTCTTAATTACCATCAGCCGCACTGTAACATTATGTTGTGAATAATAACAGCACATGGCCAGGAACTAGATCATCTGGAAGGTGCATAGAAAGGAGGAATACTGGAATCTCTAATGAGAATTTTCCAAAATAAGACAGTTATCTTGCTTCAAGTTCGACAGGTAAATCTCAACCAACTGAAAGGACATCATGGACAGGGTGCTGATATAAGATATTTGAGATGTTTAGAGTAGGCAAATCTGTATTCAAACTCAGAGCTTGGAATTATTTTCCCCAACAGAAAGCCTACTCCTAGATGGGATTGTCCTTCGATTCCTGGGCTGAAATCTGTGTGTCCTGAGAAGAGGCTGAAAATTTAAAGGAAAATAGAAGGAGACAGTAGGGAAAGCACAAGTGAGAGGGAATACAGGTCAGGAAGCCAAGTTTAAATGTCAGGATCATTCCCCCCATATCCTTGTCTTTACAGGACTTTTGCAGCTACTTACTTAGTGCTGACTTTGTTGTAACCTTGGAGAGTAGTTAAGGGAAGGTACGATTGAAGACTTCTCCTTTTCTCTTTGTCCTGTACAGTCAGATTTACTGAAATGAGCAAAAAAAGGGGAATTTATGCAAAATTACTGGAGTTTGAAAGAGCCCTCCCCATACTTCTGAAAAGTACATTGCATTTGAAATAACCAAGATGTGTGAATTTCCATTATCCTTCATATTCCCAATACCACATAGGATTCTAATCATTACATCCAAATATTCCCAGAAAAAAAATTCCAGCCCCCACACATCAGTCATGAATCTCCCATCTGTCTTTCCTTATAGAAATTATATTTGGACTTCTTGAAGTCACTGTAAGCCTTTGTTTCTTTTCTGTCTGGAAAATAACAGTGTGACCCTGGCTGTCATCTTGTTTTTCAACTGCTGATGTGATTTTGCCTAATAAGTAGCAACCAATAGTGACTATTGCAACTCAAATTAAAAGGAAGAGAGTGGAAGGATGTGCAGACAAAGCTCAGATGTGGGTTTGTTGATATTTGTAGCAGGAGGTTAATTAGCATTAACAGAAGTATCAGCAGTTGCTTGGACTTATTCATAAGGTACTGACTGCTCTCAGCAGTGTAGTACAGAGGAAAACAAGTCAAAATAGTTTTCTTTTTTTCCTCTTACAGAAAAACCATTTACAAAAACAAACATAAAGTAATTGGATTCTTTTTTGTTTGCTTTCTGTTTCTCCTTTGCAGCTAAGTGTTTGATTTAGCTGCTTCTTTTGCTCCTTCCCAGTCCTACATGGTTGGAGTAGTAATAGAGTTAGTTGTACTTTTCTTTTTTTTTCCTTTTTCATTCCCTTCCTCCCTGCCTTCTCCCCCATCCTTTGGTGGTGGTGGTTGTTTCCAATAGGCAACAATTTTATTTTTTTTCTTTCATTTTCAATTAACGATGGGTATATTTTTATGGGTGGCTTATAAGTTTTGGGTCAAATCAATGCAAAGCGCACATCTCTCTCTCTGGTCACTCTCTACCCATCTAAACGTTTTGAAGCCATTACCTTCCCCTAATCTTTGCAATGATCAGAGTAACTGTTAGCGCCAATGTTTCAGCCCCAAACAAAGCCCCCAAAAGGGTTTTATTTGTTTGACTTCGGTTGTGGTTTCCTCCATTTGCTCTGCAATAAAGAAGAAAAATGTATTTTTTAATCTATATGCAGGACGGTTAAGGATCATTTGAAAAATTATCCTCCAATATCCTCAAATCAAATATCCACTGTTTAGTAGCTATAAAATTACTTAATATACACATGTTCTTACATTACTTAGTCACTCTTGGATGTTTTATAGAAAGTTTACTATTTTAACCTATTGAGAAATGTTAACTAATAATGAAAAAATCGATAAATAATAACCATAATGTGAATTGAAATATCTCCTACTGTGTAAGACTACAGTTATTAGATTTTTGATGAGGATTTTAATTTCTTTGTTCTTTTTTTCTTTGGAGGAAACTAGAAATGGATCTCAAGGAAAATTAAGGATATATATTTAATTCTGACCACAAACCAAAGACAGGCTTAAAATTCCTTGAGGAAAATTTACTCAATGGTAATAAGTGATACGGGGTTGGGCATGCCACACTGTTTTGTACAAAAACATAAAAGGAAGTTACAGTAACATCATTTCTACTTAGATTCACCAATCAGCTGAAACATACCTATATATCTATGTCTAAATCTATATGTGTGTATGTGTATATATGCAGATATATATATATATATATCTGTAAAACTAGATAGACAAATAGATGAAAGATATTAAGACATTAGCTGTAGATTATTTATACAAATGGTACCATGTATGATTCACAGAAATGTATTTCTCACTAAGTATCACTAAATATCGTGGCTCACTGGATAAACCAGAGAGATAGACAAAAACCTCAAGAAATAATTTATTCAACCCTATCATACAGAAGAGATTACTGAGGTCTACAAATGCTAAATTAAACTCCAAAGCAGTAACTACTTGGGGGCTGGGCTAAGGCTAAAATCTAAATCTCTGACCCTTTCTTCAGCAGCCTTTCCTTAAATCTACAGTGGCATATAAGCATTATCTTGGAAATCAGGATAAAGAAATCCTTTGTTTAATCTGATTTATCTTCTTTTTCTCTGTAAAAATGCACTGTAGGGAAACATTAGACATAACTTATGGGCTAAGGAATTAGACACACATTAAGAGTAAATGGATTTTAGGATTCTAGTCAGGGATATATATGCTCAAATTTCATTTCAAATTTCAAAAGAGTACCCCTATCTTGACCCCCCATGATTGATGAAGGAAAGTGAAGGAAGAAGCCTCATTCATAATTAATTAATCTCTGTTATTGTAGTGAAAATATGGCTGCTGTGGTTTCTCCAGCTTGATGATAGCCTACTACCCAAACCATTAAAGCAAAATGGAGAATGGATACGGATATATGGATAACAGCTGTACATCCACATTTTCCTTGTCTTCTTAGTAGAGACCAGGAAATATTTAGATGTTTGCAGTTCTTTTTGGGAGGGGTTGTTTTTCTTTGTTTTGTTTTTTGCTTTTTGCTTTTTGTTTTAATGATCTGAGTAGACTTTGGTAAATAGCCATCCTAAAATAGAATTTGGGCTGCTTGGAATTTGAACATTGAGTTATCACATAAAGTAAGTGGCAATTCTAGACTTGAGAGGCAGACAAAATCAAAGTGTGTGTGTGTGTGTGTGTGTGTGTGAGAGAGAGAGAGAGAGAGAGAGAGAAAGAGAGAGAGAGGGAGACTGGGAAAGAAAGAGAGGCATCAAAGGCTGGTTTACAAATACAAGACTTTAGAAATAGATTGATAGAAGTAAAGAATCAGGCTTTATGGGTTGCATTTATTTTTCAGTAATAAAAATAGTTAATATTTTTGAGCACTTCCATTTCTAATGTTTCTACATGAGCCATCTCAATTCTTATAACAGTTTATGTGTATATTAGAATAGTATTTACAATAATTTTCCAGAGGAGGAAGAATAAGGTATGGCAAAATAAAATAATTTTCACCAAGATCACTCAACTAAAAAGTAGCTAGTAGAAGCTGGATTTGAACTCAGGAATTTCTAGGTCAGGAATTGGAAGTTGTTAATCATTATATTATACTGTTTCCAATGATCAGTTGCCCCATATTCTTGCTGGTATCCAAGACCATCAGGTGTATGATTCACAGGTGATTTGGGTTGGCATAAGGAACCAAGGGCTTGGCTTGGCAACAAACAAACAAATTAAGCAAGAAAACAACTGAAATTCCCCTAGAGTTCTACTATTTAAGAATATTCACCATGTGGAAGAACGAATTATTTTAGAAAATAAGTGTCTTCTTCAAATTCCCTTAAATGCCTAGCAAGTCAATGCTAGTAAATATGCTATTTCCCCCTTCTTTTACTATATTCTTTCTTATCATAATGCCATCCTCCTAATAGTTAGCATATGGTAATTGAGGGGAGAAATCCATAGGAAAAAATGTGGCAAGAAAACTGAGGTAGTGATTAAAACAGATGGATGTTTTCTAAGCACAAGAGAGTTTTCAATAAATGAGAGCTCACAAGAGATTTGTAAGAATCAGTTGATATCCAAATATTGAGACATATATGTGAAAATCTATCCAGGTCCAGCTCTATTTGTGTGTCACTGGCAGTAATAGTATAGACCAAGTATTTTTGCAGAATGGCTAAATTTAAATACTTCTTTCTAGTCTTCATTTCACAATACTTTTAGATACAATTCACCCCTAGTTTCCCAGCCTTGGGCTCTGGACTGATAAGGCTCACAAGCCAAAAGCGAAAGTATGCCTTTACTCCTGGATGAGCAAGCACCTTACCAGTGTCAAAATAAGATTTATAACCACCTGCAGTCTTAGACTTGTGGTCCCTGTGGGTCCTCACACTCCCTCTTCACCTCCAACCAAAGATACTTGGGCCCTCAGGTGCAGACAAAGAAACTGGGACAGAGGGAACATGAACCTCACCTAACATAGGAAGATCTTCCCAGGTGTGTTTAGTGTAGGGAAGCAGGAAATGCATGAATGAATACCAGTCCTGAGCAACAAAATTAGAAAAGACATGTGGATTCAGGTTCAGGTGTTTTGTTTGTTTGTTTAAAGTACAGTTATCCTATTCACTAACAAAATGTGGCCTGGTGAATATATGGACACCAAAATTATTGTCTCCAAAACTGCCCTCAGGGAGAGGAAGGACCTTGAGCAAATGTCATCCTCTCTTAATGAGTAGAGACAGAAACAGGTAGAGTCTAGAGCAGCTTTCTCCCTTTCAAAAGAACCTTTAGTGAAAAAGGCAGTCCTCAATTCTGTTTGCTGTCTGAGATGTGGAGTAAAAATAAGTTATTGATATCTCCTCAGAAAGAGGCAGGACATCTAGTTTTGGAAGCTAGCATCTAGGTTACCAATAATAATATCTAATTATCGTGTGGTCACCTTGTGTTAGGTATTATATTGAGTTCTATGTATAGTATTTCATTTAATCTTCACAGTAATATATTAGAAAGAAAGTATTATTATACCTATGTGACAGATATAAAAACTGAAGCAGAGAGATATTCAAAGAATTTACTCTAGGTCAAAACAAGAAGTGGACTGTGAACTGAATCTAGGCAGTCATGAAATCCCACCGAATGGAAAAGATTACAACAAAAGATAAAATTTACTTTAGGGGTACCTGGGTGGCGGAATCGGTTAAGTGACTGACTTGGTTTCAGCTCAGGCCTTGATCTCAGGGTCATGAGATTGAGCCCCGAGTCCGGCTCCACGCTCAGCAGGGAGTCTGCTTTCTCTCTGTCCCTCTCCCTCTGCCCCTACCCCCTGTGTGCACTTTCTCTCTTTCTGTCTCTCTCTAGAATAAATAATAAATCATTAAAAAAAAAAAGAATCAGGGTGTTGACACTTTGAAGCATTCATCTTGCTGGTGGAGAGGGGAAATGTAAATGCCAGAAGGACGGAGGTATTAGGCAGTATTTTCCTTTTTCTTTTTTCTGAGAGGGTCCACATAAATGACAATGTACCAGAAACCAGTTTAATCTCAAAATACTATTGTCTTCAGATATTCTCCCTTTGCTTAATTAATTTCTTTCAGAGGCATCTTTTACTACATGGTGTTCAAGTGCAAATTGTTTTTGCATCCAGAGTTTGGTTTGCAATTCTCTAGGCAGTTTTTTTTTTTTTAAGATTTTATTTATTTATTTGACAGAGAGAGACATGGTGAGAGAGGGGACACAAGCAGGGGGAGTGGGAGAGGGAGAAGCAGGCTTCCCGCTGAGCAGGGAGCCCAATGTGGGGCTCGATCCTAGGACCCTGGGATCATGACCTGAGCTGAAGGCAGATGCTTAACAACTGAGCCACCCAAGTGCCCCAGAGGCAGTAATTTTTTAACATAAGTTTTAACAAACAAATAGCGTTTCCTACAATTTTCTTTCAAAGAGCAGTATTAGTAAAAATACCTTTGAATTCTATGCATTCAGTATTGAAAGGAAGACAATGCATTTACTCTGCCAACAATGGTTGTTGAGTGCCTTGTATATTCCCAACAATGTCTTAGGAACTGTAAGTTTGCAAAAGACATTATGGTTTATCTCCTTCCTATAAGACTGTCTTATCATCTCCTACTCCCCTATTTTCCCAACAAAGCAAAGTTAAGAGTTTATACATTTTATTGCAAATATTCTGAGGATTTGATGAATGTTCATTCATACTGCAAGCATATATTGGCTACTATGTGCTGGGCATGGCCTGCACCCAAGATATTCAATCTTGAATAGGACATGGTGGCAGGGATGCGAGCAAGGTTGACTTTTGAAGACATAAAATGGAAATGATTCCCCAAGTGGCTGTGACTGGAATTTGCATGTTTGGCCTACCATATATTAGCTGCATGGCTTGAGAACAATATAATTTCTTGAGGCTCCAGTTCCTCAATGGTAGCATGAGATTATTAATTCTTCTTTCACAGGGTTCTTATGAAAGCTTAAGGCCAATGTACATAAAATATCTACCACCTGGCAATTTTTAATAAATATTAGGTTTCTCCTCATTTTTAACTCATCCATACATAAAAGTAGACCAAAAAAAAAAAAAATTTAGTTATGGAGGTAGAAGATGAATAAGAGCTATTGGGAAATGAGCCTTCTGCTGTAAAGTAGTGTCAGGGGACTAAGAGAAGGTCACTTTTACAGGTCCTGCTTGCTTGCTTGCTTTCTCAGCCTGAACTCTTTAATCCTTGTTAATCCATACTCATCAGAGTACACAGAAAATATCCCATCAAACCTCTGATATTTTTGGCTTATTTTTCCCCAAGCATGTTTTCCTCAGCATCTTTTCCTCATTCACTGAATTAATAGACTGCTCTTTTGAAGATAGATTAATATTTTTATTTGTTATGACACAACTGTATGCCAAGGACTTTATCCATAGTCTTCACAACAACACTGTGAACTAGGTAGTGTAATTACATTTATTTTATACAAACAGAAGGTGAGAATCATAAAGGAGAAATAATTTGCCCAAAGTCACATGTCTTTGATGGAAAACTGAATCAAGGTTTGTCTGGGTTGCAGTGGTTATACTGCTGTGAAATTGCAAGAAAAAATAAGTATTCCACTCCCTAAGCAAATTCACCAAGAAATAGAAGATAGGGACCCTTGTTTCTTCACTTCAAAAGCTCTTGAAATGATATTGCTAAGCTGATACTCTTCTAAATTGGCTTATCCTATGGGAACAATTAAGCAATAATCACTTATAAATGGCTTCAGGGAAATGCTGAAGCTGGACTCTGTTAGTCTATAACTCCTTAACAAAATAATTGCAAATATGAACATGGTTAAAATAGCTTTTTGTTTCTGTGGAATACATGACAATATATGGAATAACTAAGGCACATTTGTTTGTAAAGGCATAATATACAATTGATTCAAAGTTGATATTTGGGGCAAGACTGCACTGTTTTTGCCCTGATAGAAAGATAATAATGCCTCAAAATAAGAAGCCATATAAATATGATCAAAATCAATATGTTTACCAAGTCCAATAGTTTCTAATGACAGAATGGGTTATGCTCTAATAAATATTTTTTAATGAAAATGAATGCAGTACTTCCTTATCATTTGACCAGAAGTTTTGTTCTTTCTTCTTTATAGAAATTAAACTGCAGTTTCGATGAAAAAAAAAAAAAAAGACATACCAGTGATGAAATTGGGTAGACAGGATTAATATGTTGAGTACACTGATAAAAAAATCATAAAAGAACTTTATAAATCCTGACCTTCAAGGACTGTAAGCAAACAAGTATATCATATCAAATTTTAAAAAGTTTAGGTTCTCCTGGTGCTTAAAAATATAAATAAGAATACAAGTTTACAATTGAGCCATGGGGCAGGGGAAATGAGCTATGTACTAGGATTTTTGGCCATAATGGAGTAACTGGTACCAGACTAACACTTCTGCCATTAAAATAAATAAATAAATGAAAAATAAAAAATCCTGGAAAACTAGATTAAATATATGAAAAAATCTCTTTTCATATATCAGACAAAAGACCATGCAGAATTATGACCCCTAAGGGAAGAGAAACCAAGGATGTGATCCTTATGATCATGCTGGTTTTCTGTCTGGGGGCATCTTCCAGATCTCTACACATCGGAGGGAGAACACAACCAAAGCAGAACACTTTCACTAAGTAGAAGAGACAGACATCAGAGGTAAGGAAATCAGAGACAGCTAGACTTCGCTGGGTGTAGAATCAGATGGGAGGGAGAAATACATGCACAAAAAACTCCAGAGACCGGGCGCCTGGGTGGCTCAGTTGGTTAAGCGACTGCCTTCACCTCAGGTCATGATCCTGGAGTCCCTGGATTGAGTCCCGCATCGGGCTCCCTGCTCAGCAGGGAGTCTGCTTCTCCCTCTGACCCTCCCCCCTCTCATGTGCTCTCTCTCTCATTCTCTCTCTCAAATAAATAAATAAATAAATCTTTAAAAAAAAATTATAAAAAAAAAACAAAAAAAACTTCAGAGACCTACATGAAGTATTTCATTGAGTCTTTGCCTGAACAGTAAGCAGTGCATGTGTAGACAGAGATACATGCAACTGTGTGTGTGTGTGTGTGTGTATCCATATGGATCCAGTGAAGTATGTGCAAATTTATAAAAACATGTAATTTTTACACAATCAGAATCATTCTCCCTTCATTCTTCTATCTCTCCCCTAACTATTCCTTAGAAACATCATTTAAATGACCTCGGTGTTACACGTTTGTGTGTGTTGTGTTTCAGGGCATGGATGAATCATAATAAATACAACCAGTCTCTTTTGGCTAAACACCTCATTTGTTTCCTGTTTTAAACACTTGAACATTTTGTGACTATCGTTTTCTTATGATAAATTCTAGGAAGGTGAATCACTATAATAAAAACTATGAGAAGGGCACCTGGGTGGCTCAGTCACTTGAGGGAAGGACCCTTGATCTCAGTTCAGGTCTTAGTTTCAGGTCATGAGTTCAAGTCCCGAATTGCTTACTTAAAACAAAACAAAACAAAATAAAAAACAAAGCTATGTGCTCTTGATAAATATTGCCTGATTGCCTCTAGCAGTTGCAACCACTTGTGTTCACATAGCACAGAATGGGTGACAATTTTAATGCATCTTTATTGGTATTTATCTTTTCATTTTAAGCTTTTTCACATGTTTATTTGAATAGAGGAGAGTATTCTGTCTGAAATCTTGCATCCCACTTTATTTTTAATATTACATTATAATATTGTTAAAATATTTTATATAATGTTGTTACAAACTTGACTAATACATACATTTCCAAGCTAAACTCTATTTTTCTTTGTTGAAAAACCAGCAGTTTGATGTTAGATGAATCTCATGTTGCATTTGGAATTAAATGTTAAAAGCATCTGCTTCATATAAAGGCAAAGTCTGATATTATAGTTATATTACCTATCAAAACTTGATAAACTATTTAGTGTTTTTAAAATTAAAAAATAAAATCTAACATTCACTATATCCCTACGAAGTGCCTGGTACTATTCAAAGTGCTTTGGATGTGTTACCAATTTTTTTTTCCTCATAAAGTTCAATCTTCATAATAGTTTCATAAGGTAGGAACAATTTCATCCCTCTCTCACAGATGAGGGAACTGAAGCACAGAGTAGGAACATAATTTACCTAAAGTTTCATACATAGTAACTAGTGGATCTAAGATTTAAATTCACTCTTGTTGGGGCACCTGGGTTGAGTCAGTCACTTGAGTATCCAACTTCTGGTTTTGGCTCAGGTCATGACCTCAGGGTCGTGGCATTGAGCCCCATGTTGAGCCCCATGTTGGGCTCCATGCTCAGTGGGAGTCTGCTTGAGGATTCTGTGTCTCCCTCTCCCTCATGCCTCTCCCCCGACTTAGGCACTTTCTCTCTCCCCCATCTCTAAAGTAAATAAATAAATCTTTAAAAATAAGTAATAAATAATATATAAAAAATAGGAAATAATATATAAAAAAATTCACTCTTACTCTATTACACTGTCTCAGCAATTTTTTTCCTGGAACTTATTAAAAATACTGGATATCTTAAACTAGAATTCTAATTCATGATTGTTTTGAGACAATTAAATATAATTGATAGAAATATGGAAATAATAATGATTTTAGATAATTTTTAACCTCCTGGCAAAAGTTACTTTCAATGATAAATTCTTAAAATTTATTCACCATATGCTCCGGTTACAATAAAATGTCATAAAAATATGAAGACACATTAAAAAACTAAGAAAACATGATGAAAAGAGATGCAGCAAAAGGAAGTTTACTGGCCAGGAAATGTCAAAATGAATGAGCAGATTTACAAAAGTACACTTGACCATTTTGCTAAGGAATTAGAACTTACTGAATGCATGTATCTCCAAACTCAAGAAAAGCCAGCTATGGGGCACCTGGGTGGCTCAGTCGTTAAGTGTCTGCCTTTGGCTCAGGTCATGATCCCAGAGTCCTGGGATAGAGCCCCACATCGGGCTCCCTGCTCTGCAGGGAGCCTGCTCCTCCCTCACCCTCTGCTTGCCTCTCTGCCTACTTGTGCTCTCCCCCTCTCTCTCTTTGTCAAAGAAAGAAAGAAAATCTTAAAAAAAAAAAAAAAGAGGGCGCCTGGGTGGCTCAGTTGGTTAAGCGACTGCCTTCGGCTCAGGTCATGATCCTGGAGTCCCTGGATCAAGTCCCGCATTGGGCTCCCTGCTCAGCAAGGAGTCTGCTTCTCCCTCTGACCCTCCCCCACCCCTCATGTGCTCTCTCTCATTCTCTCTCTCTCAAATAAATAAAATCTTTAAAAAAAAAAAAAAGAAAGAAAGAAAAGCCAGGCTATATGAGCCCAGAGCACAATAGTCCTGAGCTAAGTTGTTTTAATGTCCTTTGAAACCAGTATGTTAGTACAGAGTCAAGTTTTTGTCATGTTATTTATAGTTACTGCCTTCTGCAGCAACTTCCATCTAGACTTTCTGGATTTTTTTTTTTCCATTGTAGGCTTTAGCTACAATCAGACTAGAGGCTTTTGTCCCACCAGTGGTAGATAGAGGCTGGTATTAGTCTTCCTGGCATCTAATATGTCTACACAGAATATTGGACATCCTTGGTCTCAGGTTGCGCATCTAGCTATCCAGTTTCCTATGGAACCAGAGAACTGTGTGGTTAGCCTCCAACCATTTGACTAAGGCTCTAACTCCTTACCTAGTTCTGGAAAGTTTTCAGAAAGCTAGATTCTATGTCCTCTACCCCATGGATGAAACCCTCTTCTCTATGACTGGAACAATCTCTTAATAGATTGATATTCCCCTATAAAGATACTTTCAGGTGCATGTTCTATAACATTGAGCTACTTTTTAAACACATCTATATGCAGAGCAGGGCTCCTGGAAATCGGTCACAGTCCAATAAAATATCAAATTTGTCAAGCAGGAGAGATGGAACAAGTGGAAGAATCCATGCATTTGTAACAGGAATGAATTGTTCTTTGACTCTTAATGGATAAAAAAATGTAATATTCCATTTTTTTTCTCAATAAGCTTATTGTCCAGATAGACAAAAATTCTAATATCCATCAACTTTCTGGTTGTCTTCCATCTTTTATATAATAAAAGAACTCAGGGGCTTCTTTGGATTAGAAATTTAAAAAGGGGAATGGTCTGTAATCTACCAGTTTACCTTGTTATTTCTGCTACAAAACCCCACTATCTGACAGTGTTTTCTACCAGTAATTATAGAGTACTATTGTGGACAAGCCATGGAGATATTCTCACAGGATACTCTCAACCCAATATAATTCTGGCTTCAGAGATTCTCCCTAGGCTTCCAAAGCTGAAGAGCTAGGGGTATATACCCCAAAGACATCTACACAGCCATTCCACAGTAGAAGTCCTCAGATCCGTGGGCACCAAGTGTGACCAAAATAAAGAGCTCCACCACAATACAGTTTTTACAGTGTGTAGAATTCCATCACACCTTCTAATGTTCAGTTACTTTTTTCCCACATGTGCCACCTGGCTCCATGCCCATCTCTTCCTGGACATTTCAACTTTATCATCTCTCTAGACCCACTCTTCCCAAACAAAGGCCTTTTCTTAATCTCCCTTGAAAGTACTAGAAGCCCCAAACTTAAGGACAGGAAGATCTCAATCAGCTCTTCAAAAGATTCTTTTCTCTACTTCAGTGATGGAACAAGTAGCAACAGCAACAACAGAAATGGTACAAGGCCTCATGTTGCTGATGTCAAATGATGGATAATTCTTGTTGAAACTTACTTGTTCATGGTATTCATCACTACCTACAGTTCTACTTTTTTTTATTGGATTATTTATTTACCTACCTATGTTGGAGCCTTAGATTACAAACTGTCTTCATTATTTTGTTCACTATTCTATCATCAGTATAAGAAAGTTCCTGATCTATAGGAGGTATTCAATACATATTTATTCCATACACTCACACTCATTCTCTTTCCATTCCTCTTCCAATGCGGCACTGACTTTTTCTTATTCCTGCATTCATCAATATTTCTAAACTTCATCTCATACTGAACGCAGTCCATAGCATTTTCCTAGTTAATTCTAATAATTAATTTCTGTCTCCTTCATCTATTCATTGAGTATTCAAAAGGCATATGTGTCACATATGTACAAATATAATATTTCTGTACTATATTATCATTAAGTGAAATCACTTGACTTTCGATGATATTTTAGTACAGATTGCTCACTTTAGACAATCAGTCCACAAATAAACATTATTATTGTGTCCTTTCACTATTCTATTACCTTAAATTCTCACACTTGACTTTAGCATCCAATCATACACTGGGAAGTCATTTTGAGTCTGACCCACTGTATAAAATTTGGTACTTTTTGTTGTTGTTAATATTGCTTTTCCCATAAAAAAGACAGAGGATTTTAAATAGGACATTATATACAGGGAATATGTCATGGATATCATAAAAAAAGAAAAATTTAGGTATTGACTTTTAAATGTAACATGAACTAATTAATGAACAGAAGGGATGCATATCATGAGCATATAAACACTGACCCCATTGTTATAACCCAATTTCATAACACAGTTTAAATAAATGAAAAAAAAGCACCAATATTAGGAGTCAGACAACCTGGTTCTAGTTTTGGTTTTGTCACCCAGTGGCAAAGTTTTATATCATTTGTAATATGACTAGCTTGATGCAGTTTTGAAACATTCTTAAAACAGTGGAATTAATTTTCCAAAGAAATCCTTCAATAGAACTTAGTAGATTAAACAGGTAAAATGAAGGTGATCTGGTTAAAGCTAAAAAGGGAGAGCTGGGGGCCAAATATGCATGCCCATCTACTCTTCTCTCCTCTCACCTTTCCACTTAAAGCAAACTTCAAATCAACTTCATGGGACACAGTTTAAACTAGATGCTCTATTTAAATTTTTTTCTAGCTTTAACATTTTATGATAAATTATAACATAATTTATAACAAATTATAACAACTATATTTACATATCTCACAGAGATTGAGCTTTTTGTTTTTATTACTGTTATTTGTTTTGTTTTTAGGGTGGAGTGTAATTATAGTTAATTAGGAGAAGGGAAGCTATCTCTTTTTCTCTAATCCATTATATGGCCAGGTAAGACATCAATCCATTGCCTGGAGTCCACTGGGATGTTTTGGCTGTCAGCTAGGATTCCCATACCTTTGATTCCACTAGCATAAAATGGCCCCAGATTCCAACTCTTTATTTTGTGTATGCAAATATTTTAGAGGCAAATCCAAAGGCAGAATTAATTCTGATCATTTCTTTTTTCGGGGGGTAGGAGAACAGAGAGAACAAGGGTGAATGTTCATTCCTTTAAATTAGCGACAACGGATATAAAATTTAAGATCCCTTTGAAATGCAGAAAATGTTCAATCTCTAGACCATCTGCAACAAATTTACAGCAAATACTCCTGCATCCCTGGAAACAGTTTTATGCCACAAACTAGGAATTTCTCCAAAGTTACAATTACATGATTCAAAACAGGTAATTTTCACCCCAATCTCATGTTTTCATTCCAGGTTTTAGTTAATGCTGTCTTGATGGTTGCTGTTTGATGAATCAGCTTTCCTGTTAACTAGAGGTGCAGGGCCATCACCTAATGAAAACACTCTGTATTTTATGACTCCCTGGGCTGCAGTTCTGCATATTAAAATGGAATTTCAATCTCACTGTTAGAAATAAAATCAAAACTAGCATCTGTGGTTTGAACAGAACTGAGAAAAATGCTGCTCATTTAATTTTAACAATATTTTTCATGCTAGACAGTATAAAAAAGAGGCCCTGGATATAATTTTAAAATGCCTATAAGTTAGAAATAAATTGGTAGAAATCAGCACAATAGTTCAGTGCATGGGTTAGTTCATTATATCCACAAATTTGAATGCTAAAAGTTTTCTGTTCTAGTTAGAAGTTTGCCAAAATATTCATAAATTAAGGTTTCCTGCTGTTCCTCAAATAGCACCGGTAGCAGCTCCCTTCCATTCCTTCTATTACAAGTGTTGAGGCCCTCTGATCCCTTTTTGAAAGTCTCTTTTCAGTCTAGGAATGATTGCACATTCACATTCATGAGGAAAATGAAGGAGAAATAATTTCATAGCTCAGAATAAAAGTCATGGCAATAGATGAGTAAAAAAAAAATGGAGCTTCCTAGATGGGTTTCATCAATCATATTTACACAAAAACACTACAAGTTCACGGTGAAACAAAATGGCAAACTTCTCATTAGTGAGTTAATCAACAATAAAGCATTAACCAGTGTGCTCAATGTTTGCCTATCCAACTCTTTCTCCTTGTCCTTCTCTCTTACTACCCTTTCCCCTTCCCATCACACAGCACGCACACACCCACAGACACGTACTCACAATCTACTTTAACTAATTATGCAAGTTTCTGAAGCTTTGGTGTTACTCAGATTTTATCTCAAGATAATATGACAGATAAGAAATATCAGTGTTGGATGCTATGCACTCCAGCTTTATTGCAACTCCAAAATCTTCAACCTATTTGTTTTCACTGTATAAGTCACTCTAGATGATCTGACTACAGAATGAATACTTACTATCATGGAAAAAGAGACTAGTACACAACAGACATAAATGTCATAGCCACTATTTATGAAACACATATCATATCTTATGTATCATACTATTCCTGTGTCCAGTTTTCATCTCCTATAATTTTTCCAACAACCCACCAAGGAGATGTTATTAATGTCTTCCTTTTTAAAAATGTGGTAACTAAAGTTCAGAGTAGTTAAGTAATGTCTGCCAGGTCATAAAACTGACAAGTTTTGAATGAGGACTTAAACTGATGTTTTTGCAATTCCAAAGCCCATACTCTTGAGTTTTAAATCATATTCCTTTATACAACTAGTCTTGATATGTATGCAGGTTTGATATGGCTGGCATCTAGATCTCTGGAGATGAACTTACAAATGAAAAATGTTTTGAACTTGGGCAGGAAAGAAGTGGGACAATGTTCCATGCTTGTTCTCCTTTTACTTCCACTTCTACTCCTTCTGCTGATTTTTCCTTTTTTTTCTCTTCATCTTCTTACTCTTTGTTTGCTCTACATTTTCTTCATTAACGGAGCCCTTGTCACCATTGACATGGTCATCTTCTTTCTAGTTAACTGTTACAAAGGTACTTAGAAAAAGCACTGCATGAATATATAATCCTCAAAATTATATGCAATGCCATTAATAGTCCATTTTATGGACAAAAAAGTTGACTCTTGGAGAAGGTAAATGATGTTCCTCTTGTAAAATTGCACACAGAAGATGATTAGAATGTTCACATTGGATAGAATTAAGGAGTAAGAGGGAAAATGTTAGCTGGAAGCAAGAAGAAAGGACAGTAAGTTTTATGACATTTCAGCTCAACTCATCTCTTTTACAAATCCAAGAGCACACTTGAGAACCTCCCGGTCTCTTCAGTATCAAACACCTTGTTTCAGAGCCAGAGCATATAGTTTGGCTCTCAAGTTTCATCAGGAGATTTACATAGCTTCGAGAGCTTACTATATCAAATTCATTCCTTAAAAAATTCTTCCAATTTGACCAGACACTTTTAAATGCAGTATTCTCATATGAAGTACAACCACCAACTACATACTACCAGATTCCTTTGATTGTCACCTATATTGCAGGATTTCTCCTAGAATACTACCAGAACACCTGCAATTATCCCAAGTCCAGACAGTCTCTAGGTTTGGACTTCAACTTTTCTTGATTGTCCTTATTTTTTACCAAGCAAATAAGTGAAACAAGCTAGTCCATGAAAAGTCATAGAATTTTTTATTATGTAGACATATATTAAGAGCCCAATCAGTCCAACTTCTTGGAATATTTACAAGAATGTTTAAACAGTAATTTAAACTCTTAACATGAGTCCAGCTTGTTGCAGAGTGATATAAAATAATAAGACATGATCCTTAGTCCCTATATGCTTTGGGTCAAGTTGACCAAAATGAACACATGGGGAGTACTTCCAGGATCATCTAATGTTAAAGTATGTGGGTCAGCTTTTAGGTGCAGAAGAAAGAGATGCACTGGGGTATGCTCCTGCATTCAGTTCATGAGGGGTATGTCTTATGCTGTGTCTTGAAGCATGAATAAGATTTACATATGTGAGTGTGGGAATAAGGTTACATTTAAGATAACTAGATGACATGGAGATAAGGAACATGGTACAGTTCTGAAATCTAAGAAATTCTGAAAGCTGAAAGTTTTTATAACTCATTTATTGGTAAAGTAAGTTGAACTGATATAAAATTTTTAATAGTCTTTCTGTATCCCACTTGGTGTGAATATTTATTTATTTAGCTGCAAAAATATTCAGTGTTTATTGTGTTTAAAGGTGCTGCCTCAGATCCAAATGGGGCTGCTAAATATTATACAAATATACCTCCATTAGTATCTTTCTAAGATCCAAAATTTCTGAATTATTTTATCCACCCAGCCCCACGTGTTCTGAGTTAGGAAATCATAAACCTTCATTGTGTTGGGAGTGAGCGAAGGAAAGAGTACGAAGACATTGAGGAGGCCAGAGTGCACAATGAAGCAGATTACACAGAACCTAAAGATAGGCTAATGATAGGAACTAATGTAGTAGCATTAGGTAAGTGTTACTGATTCTTCATGATGAGTGCAATATGGTGACAGTGACATTTTTTAAGTTATACGCAAACAATGAATCATGGAACACTACATCAAAAACTAATGATGTAACACATGGTGATTAACATAACATAATAAAATAAAATTAAAAAAAAAAGAATCGCCAATGTATTGAATATAGATTGGACAGAGGAAAAAGGGGAGTAAAACAAACAAACAAAATCCCAGAAAATTACTCTGCTACTTCTCTAGTTTCCAACTGTAAGGTCATGGGGAAGCTATATAACTTTCCAATACCTTAGCTTCCTTATTGATAAAGATAATAACAGTACCCATGTTATTAGGATGTTTTGAACAAATATTTGAATACATGTACACCACCTAGAAGATTTCCTGACATATATTAAGAGCTCAATGAGTAGTACCTGTCATTGTCATGTCAATGTCATGTCAATAGTGACTGTCGTTGTCATTATAGCACTAGTGACACTGAACAAAATAAGGATAGAAACAAATGTCAATGTTGACCTTAAAGTTTATTTTCTGGGAGACTGGGGAAAGATGGCCTTATTATCTGAGAAAGATAATACAAACACTTTTATGGCTTCATTTGTTCACCTCAGAGCCTGAGGGTAGATACTCTGATTTTTTTTAAAAAGGGGCAGAAAAGCATCTTAGAAATTATTGCCTATTAAAAGCAGAGAGGATAATAAAACATATGAGAGTAGAATTGTTCAAATATTTTACAGATACTGTATTTATGATTGATAAACCACTTGGACATCAAATAGGCAAATTTTAATTGGATGGAAAGGTTGTGGCTTTTTTTTTTTTTTTGGTTCCCCGCCTCCCATAAAATGATAAAATAACTGGATAACAAAAATACAGACCCTTCAATTCTATGATTCAAATATGGTCAGTTTTCTTTGGATATAACCCACGAGGCACAGGGATTAAAAAAAACAAACAAAGAGGAAACAAACTACCTAGATCATTACAGAATCAAGCTACTAGAAGAGTTGGTAACAGTCCACAAGTAGAAAATTGTCGTAGTGGAAAGTTGAAGACACATCTTATATCAGAGATACTGCAATCTAACTTTAGAATCCATTCGCTTCAAAACACCCATGACAGGTGAAGTCTATAATCACATAGTGAGCTAAATTCATTTTTCCACTCAGATGTGTCATACTTACAGTATTTATTATTCTAGCGCCAAATATAATCAAGCCTTTTCTTGAATATCCCCCCAAAATAAAAATTTTGATTAGCCAAAAAGATAATTTAGGAAGAGATAGTTTGCTTTATAAAGGAATTTACTAGAAAAATAGTCTAACAATGAGGACCGCTAGCATAAGTTCTATCTTCATCCTTCCACTAAAAAACTTCCCAGACCATGCTAAAGTAAGCACCTAGCAAATCTTGCACACACAAAGATACAGATAAAATTCCTGCAAACTTGGACTCGGAATGTCCAAATGTCCTTGGATTAGATGCCAACTCAGTGCCCCACCGCACCAGTGTGGACTAGATTCCTGCCCTGAAAGAGGGATTTAGCTCACTTAATGCCAGACTTTCCCTGTTACAGATGTGTTAAAGCACCTGGGCTATAAAGTTGTCAGGTTATAGTTCAGACCTTTAGCGTGTCACTTACAAAGTCTGTGAGCTTGAGCAACTTAAATTTTTTGTTGCCTCACTTTTCTCACAAAGTACAGAGATAGTAGTAGCTTTCCTATAGCAGCATTGTAAACTTTAAACATGTTTAAAGAGTCCAGTATAGCACAGAGAAAGTATTTAATAAATGTTAGTTCTCCTTCTGGTATCAGTCAGTGCCTCACCTTGATTTTTTCTATCCTTCATTCCCTGTGGCTTCCTGGCTCCTGATGTCAGCTAAGTCTTTAGACTACGCCAGACGTGCTTTACCCATTAGTGATAAAAGTTAACTCCTGTTAAGTTGTTCTTTCCTGATTTTTTTCTACACTAACATTCATATTGAATGGGGCCAACAGAGTTAAGCATTTGCCTAAAATATAATAATAGCAACATTTTTATTGCTTATTTTGCATCCAAGCACTATAAAATTGCTTATTTTGCATCCAAGCACTATATTAAATGCTTTTACATGTATTTTCTTATTTTATCCTTATAATTACTTTAAGAGGTAGATACTATTATTTTTTCCTATTTTGTAGATAAGACTGCAAGAGATTAATAAATTGCCTAAGGGTACAGACCTAATAATTCATAATACATGATTTTAACCATATACTCCTGACTCCAGACCTTTGCTCTACCTGAAACAGGACATAACAGGGACAGGCAAGCTTCAGAGATTTTATCACAAATTTTAAATCTACATTGTATTGGTTTCCCATTGCTGCTGTAACAGTTTACCACAAATTTCATCAATTAAAACAACACAAACTCATTCTTTTATAGTTTTGGAGGTCAGAAGTCCAAAATCATTACAACTGGGCTAATGTCAAGTGTTTGGCAGGGTTAGTTCCTTTCTGAGACCCTGGGGGAAAAAGCTGTTTTTTGCCTTTTTCAGCCTTAATGGCTGCTTGTATTTCTTGGCGCTCTCTCCCTCTCTCCTTTTTTTTTTTTTTTTTCCAGTAGGCTCCACACAGGGCTTGAACTCACAACTCTGAGATCAAGATGGGAGCTGAGATCAAGAGTTGGATGCTTCCCCGACTGAGCCACCCAGGCATCCCTCTTGTTACTTCATTTTTTTTTTTTAGTATTTTTTTATTATTATGTTAATCACCATACATTACACCATTAGTTTTTGATGTAGTGTTCCATGATTCATTGTTTGCGTATAACACCCAATGCTCCATGCAGAACGTGCCCTCTTTAATACTCACCACTAAGTTAACCCATCCCCCCACCCCCCTCCCCTCTAGAACCCTCAGTTTGTTTCTCAGAGTCCATAGTCTCTCATGGTTCGTCTCCCCCTCTGATTTCTCCCCCTTCATTCTACCTCTCCTGCTATCTTATTATTATTATTATTTTTAACATATAATGTATTATTTGTTTCAGAGGTACAGGTCTGTGATTCAACAGTCTTGCACAATTCACAGAGCTCACCATAGCACATACCCTCCCCAATGTCTGTCACCCAGCCACCCCATCCCTCCCACCCCCACCACTCCAGCAACCCTCAGTTTGTTTCCTGAGATTAAGAATTCCTCATATCAGTGAGGTCGCATGTCTTTCTCTGATTGACTTATTTCGCTCAGCATAATACCCTCCAGTTCCATCCATGTTGTTGCAAATGGCAAGATTTCATTCCTTTTGATGGCTGCATAATATTCCACTGTATATATACACCACCTCTTCTTTATCCATTCATCTGTTGATGGACATCTTGGCTCTTTCTACAGTTTGGCTATTGTGGACACTGCTGCTATAAACAGTGGGGTGCATGTACCCCTTCGGGTCCTTACATTTTTATCTTTGGGGTAAATACCCAGTAGTGCAACTGCTGGGTCGTAGGGTAGCTCTATTTTCAACTTTTTGAGGAACCTCCATACTGTTTTCCAGAGTGGCTGCACCAGCTTGCATTCCCACCAACAGTGTAGGAGGGTTCCCCTTTCTCTGCATCCCTGCCAACATCTGTCATTTCCTGACTGGTTAATTTTAGCCATTCTGACTGGTGTGAGGTGGTATCTCATTGAGGTTTTGATTTGGATTGCCCTGATGCTGAGCGATGTTGAGCACTTTTTCATTTGTTTGTTGGCCATTTGGATGTCTTCTTTGCAGAAATGTCTGTTCATGTCTTCTGCCCATTTCTTGATAGGATCATTGTTCTTTGGATGTTGAGTTTGATGAGTTCTTTATGGATTTTGGATACTAGCCCTTTATCTGATATGTCATTTGCCAATATCTTCTCCCATTCTGTCGGTTGTCTTTTGGTTTTGTTGACTGTTTCTTTTGCTATGCAAAAGCTTTTTATCTTGATGAAGTCCCAATAGTTCATTTTTGCCCTTGCTTCCCTTGCCTTTGGCGATGTTTCTGGGAAGAAGTTGCTGCGGCTGAGAAGAATGAAACTGGACCATTTCCTTACACCACACACAAAAATAGACTCCAAATGGTTGAAAGACCTCAATGTGAGACAGGAGTCCATCAAAATCCTAAAGAAGAACACAGGCAGCAACCTCTTGTCTACTTACAAGGATGGTTGTGATTACACAGAGAACCCACCTCGATAATCCAGGATAATCTCATCTCAAACTCCTTAATTTAATCACACCTGCCAGATTCCTTTTGCAATATAATGTAACCTTTACAAGTTCCAAGTTTTGGAGTGTGGGTACACTTGGAAGGTCATTATCCAGACTGCCACATACCTTTGCACTTATATTCGGATTAATTCCCTAAAATTACATGAAGAATTACTTTGAAAAAGTTACAATGGGATTAACTATGCTCTTCTGAATCACTGTCATTACCTTTAGACCATAGTAGGACTAATTGTGATTCACTCTTATCTATGTAATGGGAAAAAAATATCTTCCAAAGTATTGAGTGACAGAAAAGCACTAAATAAAGCAGGATTGTTTAAAGCATAGTGTTTCTCTACATAAAACAACAGATTTTCCTCCAACAAATACTTCTTAATGGAACAGATGTAATAAAAGAATAGCATTTTCATGTAACAAGGTTATCTATTAATTACTCAGGCTGCTTCTGTACTTTATTCTTTTTTTCTATTCAAATACAGCACATTATTTTCATATTCAACTGTATTAGCCACAGTTCCCAATGTACTTGTTTATCTGATGCAAGGTTAATGTAGTATCAAGAAACTTTATGGAATTACTATTTCTTGTTATTGAACAAGAGTTATAACAACACTATCAGAGGCTTGTATTGGACGTGATATAAGGAGAAGAAAAAAATTAAAAATTAATATAAACTAGGGGAGAATATTCTGACATGGCATTTCATATTGTGCAGATTATGAACTGGTCCAGCATGTCAGAAAACTGTATCTTTAATTGGTCTTTATAACCATCTTTCCAATCTCTGAAAGATATTAGCTAATAAAGGAGAACATGGCTTGCATTATTTAGGGCCTGAATAATTAGCAAGTCAGTCTCTAGACGAAGCTGATATGCTTTATTATTGGAAAAAATCTAGGCTACCGTATTAACTACATCTTTGCTATCTGAAAGATACCCATCAAGGCAGTCCAAGTCCCAAGATCTCTGCAATCACATCCCTGATTGGAGTTGTTTTAATTTTAAAGCAAGCTTGTTTTTCTTTAATCTGAATTTAAATAATGATCTCTACCAACTGGCTGAGAAACATTAATGTCCTAAGTTTCATTTGGGATAAAAGAAACCAGTTGACTCATCCCAGACCACATCTAATTCCTAGTCTCTCATTTAGTCAATAGAAGCATTTGTTATTACATGCAATGAAATTGAAAAGTGCTGACCAAGGGAAAAAAAATAAATTAAAAGGAAATTACTCTCTAACAGATGGACAGAGTCAATTCATTATAAATTTCAGTGAAATAAAAATGTAATCTGTGGTGCTTCAGGATTTTGTTTGTGTGTACTGTGTGTCTGCTGCACTTCCATGTCTTGTTAGACCCTCAGCAAACTCTCAGGCCTTCTGAGAATGTTGACATTGAATGGACAATAGGCTTACGGTGTAGCACAAATTCTTTCACTATTGCATAGGTAACCATAGCCCCATGTTTAGGTGGGGACAGAAAGAGGTGTATCCACACTTGGATGATAAGGACAAGTTTTCAGTGATTCTTTAGATGCTAGTTCAATTCACCTCAAGAATTTGGTTCCTATTATGTGCAAAACTCTTAGCCAAGTCCTAAGATATATCCTAAGTTATACAAGACATAGCTTTGCCCATAATTCATAAACAATCTAATAGCCATGTTATATAATTTATGCTGGGGAGACTTTAAAAGGACAATAATCCATGACTCATTTTCTTAAAAATAAATGTCATAAAAATGGAGGAGAAACACATAATTAGAAGATACATAAAAGACATCAAAATATATGTGAAAATTTGTTTATATCCTATATTGAACAAATCATAAGATATTTTTAAGACAGTCCACAGAAAGCAAACACAAACAGTATTTTTTTTTAAGATTTATTTATTTATTTGAGAGAGCGAGAATGAGAGAGAGAGAGTACATGAGAGGGGGGAGGGTTAGAGAGAGAAGCAGGCTCCTTGCTGAGCAGGGAGCCCGATGCGGGACTCGATCCAGGGATGCCAGGATCATGACCTGAGCCGAAGGCAGTCGCTTAACCAACTGAGCCACCCAGACGCCCCAAACACAAACAGTATTAAAAGATATTGAAAAGAAAAATTATGTGACCTATTCTTTTTTTAGAAAGGAAAATAATTAACTTGAATGGCAGATTTAGTTTGAATTCCCTAATAAAATGAGCAATGACTTGAGTCAAAGTATTCGGTAATGTTACAAATATCAACATGCATTTTGTTATCAATTAAAGTACACCTACACCCCTTCCCTACAAAAATAAGCTCTGATTCTGTTAGCCTTAAATTATTTGGCCTTTCCTTTGCAGCTGGTATGTTGGAGAGGTGACATGATATGCTAATTGAGAGCATAGGCTTTGGAGCCAGAAGGCAATAGCTCCTGGTGCTAGGTTCCTCACCTATCAGCCGGGTAACTTTGACCGTGCTAAGATCCTTGAGATGCCTCATTCTCATCATCTGTGAAATGGGTACTATGTGGGACTGTGGAGAGGACTTAATGAGAGAGTGCCCCACAAGGCAAACAGCTTAGAAGAAACAAAGTAGGGGGTGCCTGGGTGGTTTAGTTGGTTAAGCGTCTGACTCTTGATTTATTTCCGCTCAGATCATGATCTCAGGGTTGTGAGATTGAGCGCCCCCTCCCCTCCCATCAGGCTCCCCGCCCCCATAAGGGAATGCGATGGGAGTGGAGCCTACTTAAGATTTTCCCTCTGTCCCTACCCCCCCCCCCCCCGCCCCAGAAAAAGGAGGAGGAGGAATAACATTTCAAGTATCTTAGAATTTGGGACAAATGTTATAGCAGCACTAATATTTTTTTTTTAATTATATGTTCTTTCAACTTCCTGTCATGTGATTTTGGTATATACTATGGGAAAATACCTCAGTTGGACTATATACTTTGAAAGCCAGAGACATCAAAAGCCTCACTCCTCAGGGTTCTCAGCATCAAGACATCAAAAAAAAAAAACAAAACAAACAAAAAAAAAAACCTCAGTTTCTTTAAATTGAACTGATGTCTTTCAAATTATCTCAGTGATTCAAAGGCCCTGGCTATGAGGGGAAAAAAGTGACTTTTAAAACTGTGAATAAGGGAAAGAATATAAATACCATCAGAGAGATGCATAGTAGAAGTTCACAGAGATTCAGAAGAACAAGAAATAATTTCCAGCATAAGACAACAGTGAAAGCTTCATTTCATGGAAGAAGTAGCCTTTGAAATGAGTTTGTAAAAAACTTGTGATTTGGATACATAGAACTGAAGATAAAAGTGGTTATCTAGAAGTAGAAACAAAGGCATGCAGAAACAGTATGAATAAGGATTATTTTCCATATCTTCATAAATACTGGGCAGTAAACCATGGCAATAACACTAGAAGGTAATTTTTTTTTTCAAAATTTAACTTGGGAAGCTTACAAATGTTTAAGTTATATTTTTGAGACATAAGTGATATACAATAAATCACACATATTTAAAGATGCAGTTTAATAAGTTTGACATAGGTAATACAACTGCGAAATGAAGATCACTCTCAAGAGGGTGAACGTATCCATCACTCCTAAAGTTTCTTCATGCCTCCTTGTAATCTCTACCCCTTGACACTCATAGCCCCCAAGCCCAAGCACCTAATGATCCGTTTTCTGACACTATTAATGAGTTTGTATTTTCTAGAGATTTAGAAGAATGAAATTACACTGTATGCACTCCTTTATATCTGTTTCTTCCACTCAGCATAATTATTTTGAGATTTATCCATGGTGTATATACCAAGAGTTTGATCCTTTTTATTGCTGACTAGTATTCCATTATATGAATACACCACAGTTTGTTTATCCATTTGTCTGTTGATGGACATTTGGATTGTTTCCATTTCCTACTATTTCACATAAAGCTGCTATGAATATTTATGTAGAAATTTTTCTATGGACATATGCTTCATTTTCCTTTGGGTAAATACTTAGGAAGGAAATGGCTAGATCATATGGTAGCTATGTGATTAACTTTTTTAAGAACTGCCAAAATTTTCCCCAAACTGGTTATATAATTTCATAAGTGTATGAAACTTTTAGTTGTCTCAAATTCTAACACTACATGATAACAAAATGATAACTACATGGGGAGATAAATAAGATTTAAAACTTAGAATTCAAATCTCTTTAAAAGGTGTTTAAACAAAATATTACTCTTTGGGGACTGGATATTTGTATTCCTATAATTCTGCTTGAGTTTTTCTTTGGAACTCAGTTAAATCACTTGGAAACACTTTGAACCTTTAGGTCTGGCTTTTGAAATTTGTTGGGCATCATCAAAAATGGCAAGATCCTTCTGAGTATCAATGTCCAGTGAATAATGAGATCTTCCAGTTTGAGTCTTAGGAACAGGTACTACTTCTGGCCACATGTGATCTCTGGACAATGTTTCCTCTAATGATTTTGGATGGTTCTTTCCTTGGCCTCATACAGTTTCCTCACACCCATAAACTATCAGCATTCTGCTGAATACTTCATTGACTGCAAATATACATGTTCTCTGTTGTGTGCATCTTTCATCTCTCCAGTCTTCCATCCAGATTCTAGCCATCTTCCTCTCTCTCAACATCAGCTCTTCCTCCTCAATCGGGGAGTCCTTCAAGCTTTACCCTCCCTCTGCAGCTCTGTGGAAAGTCTCTCAAGATACTAAGCTGAGGAAATCATAGAACTCACTTCATATGTTGCAAGTTGTAAAACTTGCAAGGACCCTGTCCTTCAATGTCTGGTGTCCAGTTTCTTGAAAACCATTGTTTGTCATATTCTGTCTGTTTGGTTTTGATTGTTTTAAGAGGGAGAGTATATCCAGTCCTTGTTACTCCATCTTGGTCACAATTGTAAGTCCTGAACACTTTAATAGAAAGATTTTATGCTTTCCTGAATTCTTCTGAAACATCTGTTCATATCAGAAAGAACCATTCCAGACTTTTTTTGGATAAAATTCAGAACATCAGAGGAAATTCAGCATATATGGAAAGCACAGAAAAGTCTCTGGTCCAGGATGTGGGTTATGCACCTACTTAACTTCTTCCCCTGGCACTTTATACCCACCTCCGCAGGAAGGAGAAGCTAGTTGAATAAGAATACAATGATTACCCATGTAATGAAGGACATCCTTTATACTTCCTTTCCCAAGAAATATGGGTCTTAAAACTCATCCTTTCTGCTTAGGGCTTAATGTTTTGAAACCAGTTAAATCTGGGACCTTGGGTACATCTCTCTGAAATTCACTTTTCTCATGAGTCAGATGGGATAATAACCACCCTGTTTTTTAAAAACTAGGTAAAATAAATTTCATTTATTGAACACATGTTCAATAATTCTAGTTGACATTCTCAACATTATTTTTATTTATTAATATTGTGTTTTAGGTGTCAAGAGCTACTTTTTTAAGACACTTTTAACATTGTCCTTACTGATGAATTATAAAATAATCAGGAAAGCTAACTGAATCACCATCTTCCATGTTCAAGTATTGATCTACAGGAGCAAAGTTCTGTGAGCAACTATATTAACCTTCTGCCACTGCCTTTGAGTCCATGCTGTGAGAGTTCCCTTTTCTCCTCTACTTCCTCCTCCTCCTTTCCATGCTGTAGGGTGCATTTTAATATGTGCTTAATTCGGTCGGGGAAAATAAAGTATTAGTGTCTCAATATCTAACATTCTCCAATTAATATTTTAAATGAGCCAAAAAATCTAGACTTTCTAAATACTGATCATAGTAATTCTTGGAGAAGTCTGCTTAGTATGCTTGGTTTATAGCAAGAGCTCATAATATTTCCTGATTTGTTAGCTAGTACTGTTTTTTTCCCTATAGAATATAAATGCACAGGACAAGACCAAATTAAAATATACTATCTTTTGTCAAATCAAAGATAGTCTATATCTTTCCAAATTTGATGAAGATGGTAGTAATTCAGACATATTCTCCCTACTAACCAAGAACCCCAGACTCCTTCTCCTGTGAATTCTTTTGCAAATTTTTCATGTCTGTCTAAGCTGTATCCATCAAGTTTTTATTTGGGGCCCTTTTTTTTTTTTTTTTTTTTTGGTTTTAAGGTTTTATTGTTTGTTTTTTACACAAGTGGGAGAGAATATATGCATTGTTCTATACCACACTTTTCTCATTTAATATGTTAGAGATCAAATGTGTATTTATTTCATTTTTTATTATTCATTTCACTTTATCCCACCCCACTTGGAACATATTATATCCTGCTATGTCCTTTGTTCCATTATCAACCTTCAGAGAAATTGTTTTACTACTGTCTCTCATTAACCACTTAAAATGAATGTCTGGAGGGAACGTCAGAGCTTTACCTGTGCCAAAGAAGAAAAACAAATTGGAAGGATGTTGTGTAAGTCAGAGTTTTCCAGGGAAACAGTACCAACAGGATAGACAGAGATATACATAAGAAGAGATTTATTATAAGAATTGGCTCACTTAATTATGGTGGCCAAAAAGTCCCATGTTCTGCCATCTGCAGACTACAGAATGAGGAAAGCCAGTGATGTAATTTGGTCTGAGTCCGACGGCCTGAGAAACAGGGGTCCATTGGTGGTGAGTCCTGGAGTATGAAGGAGCTCAGAAGCCTGAAGTCCAAGGACTCTCAACTGATTGATGATGCCCACCCACAGTGATAAGGGTGAATTGTCTTCACTCAGTTTGCTAATTCAAATGCTAATCTCTTCCAGAAATACCCTCACAGATGCATCCAGAAACAATCTTCCATCAGCAATCTGGGCATCACATAGCCCAGTCAAATAGACACATAAACTTTACCATCATAGATTTAATAATGAAACCCCATTTGGGTGGTCCTTTATCTGAATCATTCTGTATAAAATAATTGCACAGCTCTGTTGCTCAAAAGCCTTCATTTGTTCTCAAATACTTATTTAATTATGTACAATTATGTTAACATTTAAGGCTGTGCAGTACCTACAAATCTCTATGTTCTAGTATTCCTCTGCAAATATCTCCTATGTTTTATCCAAAGTGAGCTTACTTTTTAAGACATCTGCACATTCCTACCACCCTGCCTTTACATAGTTTTACTCCGCCTAGAATGCCCTCTCCCCTTTTCCTATAGTCAAAAAGCCACAAAGCCTTTTTTGTTGTTTTCTTTTGTTGTTGTTGTTTAAGATTTTATTTATTTGTCAGAGAGAGAGCGCGCGAGAGAGAGCACAAGGAGGGGGAGCGGCAGGCAGAGGGGGAAGCAGGCTCCCTGCTGAGCAAGGAGCCCAGTGAGGTACTTGATGCTAGGACTCTGGGATCATGACCTGATTTGAAGGCAGATGCTTAACATACTGAGCCACCCACATGCCCCATATTGTTTTCTTCCTTAAAACAGAGTATTACATCTCTTTTACCTGAAATCCCATTCCGTATTTTTGGTATGTCTTTTAAGACATTTGTGCTCTCCCTTATCTTAGACTTATTTGCATACTAACTATCCCTTTTATAGTGATTATTAGTTACTTTAGAGAAATGCCAGTATCTTTGTCCTCCGTTTGTGCCAGGCAGCGTTCAGCATATCTTAGGTGAGGTAAGTGCTCAAAAACTATTTACTGATTTGAACTGAGTTGAATTTGGCACCTCTTTACCCCAGTGTGGGAATAAGTTTCTGTAACCGATCTAATGTTAGTTTGCTCCTTGGTGAGTCACAGATAGAAACTACACCAGGTGGAATTGTCCCACAAAGTAAAATGTATTTGCAGCAAAAAAGGAGATCACGGGGAATAACTTCCAAAGCTTTGATTCCCCGAGTAAGGGTGGACGGGTTCCTTTTATTTAGGGTTAGGATGAATATTTAGATAGGGAAGCCTTGTCATCATATGTAGAGGTGGGCATAAGGCCACGCATGAGCCTTAAGGAAACGTGCCTACACATACATTATATGTTATGTACATACAAGCCTCCTCTTTGGGCAGAGATTTTAGTATTATAATGAGGTAAAGATAATTGTCATTCTAGAGGTCACTCCCTCGTCCATCTGTGCAGGTGTGAGTGGGGCTACACTCAAACTGGTCTGGATGGTCTGGGCTAGCTGGAGGGCTTGTCTGGTCAGTCATTATCGCTTGAGGGGTGAAATCAGGTTCCTTTAGCCTGAGTTAAGAGATAAGCTGGAAAGAAGAGCTTAAGGAAGACTGTGGGACAAAGGTCGATGAATAAAAGCAGGTGGGAAGGAAAGGTCAGGTCTTGGGGTCTAGCTGGTGACACTTCTGAGTTATAATGAAAATCACTGGGAAATACTTCACGAGCCTTGCTGGAATTTATCCAGTCCACTAAGTGAAAGGCAACTGTGCAGTAACTAAGCAGGTAGATTTTTGGGGTTTTTTTTGTTTTGTTTTCCAATAGGTAAGAAAGCTTAAGTTTCATTTAATGATGAAGAGCAAAAAACAAAGGGAACTACCAGCAGTCATGGTTCCAATTACTATGAATAAAATATTTGTCTTTTAATAATGGACAGACCAGAATGGGATGGCAGAAAAAATGATGACAAATAGCAATTATTTTTCCCTAGATTTAGCAAAGTCAGAAGAAAGGAAAGATTATACAGTAACATTGTTGCCAAAATGAGAATAATCATCAAATAAATCACAAGTAGTAAAAACAATTTCTATCTTGAAAAAGTGTGTGTCAGATTTCCCACCTAGCAAGAGAATATGGATTTTTTTGGGGGGGGGGGTGATTTCTAAGCTTTTCAGTTATATGATTTTCATGCATCCAAAATAAGACATGTGAGTCCTTAATATATTAAGTCTGATTTCTATCAAATGTATTTAGCAAAATTTTATCATTCACACTGTAGTCCCAGAACTTGACATGTGTCTATAAGGAAATATATTGAGGAAAAATGGGGATTTTGTTACCACTGATTGGAGAGAACAGCATTAAAACTGGGAAAGCCAAAGAAAACAGCCCATACGTGGCACTCATTGCTCACATTATCAGCATCATAACCCTCTCTATATTGGTTTCCATTTTGTCCATTGCAAATATATCATATATCACATTTGTACAATATGTGTTAAATGAGTTTTTTAACTTGCCCAGGGAGCAGTAATCAGCATATGCAACTTTTCCATACAGGAAAAAATATTATGACTTTCAAAGGATTTTTAGAATCTATACCATCTGCAAATGGAAACTGACTGTATTCTGATCCAATAGTAGTTTAAGGCGGGGGGGTGCATAAAATCTTGTATCCTCACTTTATCAATAGACAAATCAACTTGGGAAGAAGATATGTTAAGATAGAAGATATATTAAGGTAGAAGAGTAGAAAGAAGGCAATATAAATGCACTTTAGGAGATTCTGTTTGTTTGCTGAATTCAGATTCCAAATTTGGGGGTTTTGTTTGAGTTATAGCAAGCAAATTAAAAAGGGAAATATGGTTATTTACAAAACTAGTTATGGCTATAAGATTTTTTTTTAAATATTGCATAAGATAATCCTGACAAAATATCTCAGTAAATGATCTCATATGGTTATTTCTTATAACCGCCCCTCCAGCAAACAGTTTCAGTAATATAATAAAATAGCAACCATCATGCATTTAGTACAAGCCACATCCAGGAATAAATGCTACACATTTACTATCTCAATTTTTTTAAAAGATTTTATTTATTTATATGACAGAAAGAGAGTGAGAGAGCACAAGCAGGGGGAGGGACAGAGGAAGAGGAAGAAGCAGGCTCCCTGCTGAGCAGGGAACCCGATGTGGGGCTCTATCCCAGGACTCTGAGATCATGACCTGAGCCAAAGGCAGCCACTTAACTGACTAAGCCACCCAGGTGCCCCTACTATCTCAATTTTTGTAGGAGGTGTTACTATTAAAATCCACATGATAGACAAAGAAACTGAGATTTAGATCAGAGCAAATTTCTTAACATTCCACACTTACCAAGATAGGCAGCCAGAATTCTAAGCTAAAAATGGTAGATTGGAAGATGCTTTTAACCATATGTCTCCTCTAAGTATCCTATAGAGGAACAAAATAAATTGGTTAATAATAATAATAAATAATAATTATAATGAATGTTTATTGACTACTTACTATATGCTGGACAGTCTCCTTTTACCTGACATGTGATAACTCATTTAGGCTTTATAACAATCTTATTACTCCATCATCACCTGAATCATTAAGATGCTTGCTGCAAGATTTTATTTGTTTATATAAAGAACAGAGGAAGCTATTAGAGCAGAAGGAATGGTAGAAGCTGGTTCTGGTTTCATATCCTGCTGTTCACTAAACATGACATTGGAAAAATCATTTACCATCTCTGAACATCATTCCTTTCACTATGTAATATGCTATGCACACTTACAGAAGGGCTATAAAGATCAAAACAATTCATACATGAGATATGGCTTCATAACATGTAAACAGATAAAAACTAGAATGATTATCATGATTTCTTTGTCTAAGCCTTGACTCATAAAATGTACACACCTTTGTTTTACTATCATTAAATAATATTCTTGATGGTGGCATGGGTTCATATCTTAGCTCCACTATTTGCCTTATGTTTTGTAATCTTGAACAAGTTACTCAAACTCTCTGTGCCTCTTGTGTAAAATGGAATACATAGAAGTACCTAATTCACAAGATTGTACTGAGCATTCATAATACACTCAATGTATGTAAGGTACCTGAAACACAGTAGGTCAATAAATATCATTATTATAAAAACTAACATTATTATTAATAACTCAGTGATTTTTATTGTTCAGCCATCTAATGCTACCATTATGGTCTATCATGGCCACATGGATTTCTCTAACTTAATATAGATAGAAAGTTGTACAGCAATTTTTAAAAGTATTATAATATTGAATTATATTTATGATCCCTAAATATAACAATCTATCACATATAATTACATACATGTATTATTTTTAGTTGTGCAAATAGGAAAAGTTGATGCATTGCCTTATACTCACAATATGCTGTGTTTATTTTTTGTTGAACAGTAAGTATTCATTATTTAGTTGTTTAAAGTTGTTCACTAACTATATAGTAAAGGAAGAGCAGTTCTGGTATGCCACAGTTTGATTTAAAGGCACAATGGCCTTTGTATTTTTTCTTTTACTTTCAATAAGTGTGTTGAACAATCCAATGGGGAAGGCATTTTCCTTGACAGATATTTATCATACTAAAAGATATGCTGAGACTACAAGATATTTTAAAATGTTGTCATGTGAATATTATTTTAGTGCATATATTTCTATGTAATGGCATTTGCCATCTGGATTCTTGCAAGTAAGTCTTCGTTCTTTACACACTGTACATCTTTTTGCCTCTTTCTCAGTTTGTCTCTATTAATAATTAATCTCTAGGTTCACATAATAGGCCTCTCCTGCATGTTCTCTTAGCTAAGGAAACAAGTACTCAGGAGTGCAACATCATAGGCAGGGAACAAAAGATTCACATTCCATTCTCTGTGTTAGAGAGCACTGATGTGATTCTCAGGACCCAAGCTTCTTAGCAACTAACGAAGGATTTACAGCCCTCCAGCTTTCTCAGCTACCAAAGCTCTTGAAGGCTTTCAAGAGCTGACCTTCTTAGCAAAGGGCTGGGTTCTTTTAATGCACTCACTTTCAAAAGGTAGCATACCTGTTTTTCCAGTGTGATGTGGATGCTATTGAAAGGGAGTTTCCATGGATACGGACATCAGTGGGAATGAAATAGAATTGTCCTCTTTTCAGACTCATTGTTGCTCCAAATATTCCTAAAACCTAGATCATGTCACTCCTTTTATTCACATTTCTTCTGGCTTGCTTCTTATTTATTAAGCACTGTCAATGATAAGTAATTAATGCCTTTTTAAATGTGTAGTTCAAACGCAAGGTATTTATGACAGATGTTGTAACATGTCCATGGAGAAGAAGTTAGTTAATTACAAAGAGTTTAGTGAGGGTGAGTTTTGTTATGTCTCTTTCATGCGACTTTAGAGAATACATATTAATAAGAAACATTATCCATCTCTTTGAAGTAATACAGAATTTGCCAAATTTAGAACCTTCCTTAAATTATGGAAATTTGAAGCTGTATTACAACAATACTACAAGGGCCTCTCTCCTTCCTTTTTTTTTTTTTTTTTTTGGTATTTTGAGTGAGTTCATTCTAAGTGTATATATATTATGCCCTTATAAGTATGCATTTCTGGAATATTATGATTAAAGTGTGCCAAATTCTCTTTACCAAGATTTAATTGAATGTCAAATGTGACCATATCAATTTATTTGTTGAGCATCTATTATGTATCAGGCAATATGCTTGTCATTGGGACTTATACAATGAAAGGAATAATAACTTTCTCTGGAGAACTCATGAAAGAGTTGGACCACCCCCTCTTCATGGAGATATAAGACCTTAGTGGTAAATGTACCCAGCCTTGAGAAAAAAAGTTATGAACCATCTGAGCCATTTGTCATAAATCTATAGTGCAAAAACTCTTTACATGGAAGAGGGGAAAGGATCCATGGAGTGAAAATAGAGAAATAAGCAGTTGAGTTAACTTTTCCATCTAGAAACAACTCCTCAACTTGGATAGATTTTCCAAATTCAGGTCAGCAGCAGCAGTGATTTATAACCTTTCAACTGATGAGGGGAAAAATCAATCTTGTCTTGAAGATATTGCTAATCAAGTTGATAGAAAATTCAACTGAATCTGCTAAGTTTTAAGGAAACAATGTGGTTTCTCACTTTTTGTTTCCCTTACATTGCATTTCAATTAAATAAATAAAGGATATGACATATTTCTCATGTTATCATGTAATTTCAGTTTATTAATAAGCTGAAATCATTTATGGAAAACTTCAAGTCAATTTGTGAAATGAGAAAATTTTACTTTTTTATCTGCTAAAAATCTGGTCTATTTTTCAGTTAAATATGTGTCAAATCACTATTTGATTTGATGTTTAAGAAAATCAAAGAATTAAAATATTACTACTTTTCCTATAGCTATTAATGCTCCCATATAAAAAGTGTGTCCCCAGAAATGTACTTCTAACTTCTAAGATGTGACCTGGGAATTCTATGACATCTCATTAATTTGTGAATTGGTATCTGTCAGTTTAACACAAACATCAATAATTCCACAAGAAATTTATGTGTTTTTAATTTGTTCTTGCTGGTTGCCTTGATATTGAAAAGACTAAAAATGCAAGTTCATGTTAAAGAAGATGACTATTCTGATAATCAAAAATTCAACATTAATCCCCAAATTATAACTTCAAAACAATGGGTAGGTTGAGAGAAAAAAAAAATTATTGCTTGTCTTAAAGTGAGGACAGGGGTAACTTAGGAGATTTCCAGACAGCTTTTGAACAGTAGTAATCATCCTTTATGAAAAGATGCAACCAAATAACAATATCTAAACTTTAAATTGCTTCCCTTTAAATTATGGAAAACAACCAACAAATATTCATTATTATCTAAAAGATCCAGCTTTTAAAACTTTACATAAAATCAGACTCTGAAATTGGAGGAAACTTAGCTTCAGATTATAACTTTTATTTATTTCATTAAATTATTGATTAGAAATCATTTTTCAAATACTTTTAAAAGGAAACATTTAATATATCTTTCTTTTTTATCTTCTTTGGAAAAGAGATGAGAAAAGACGTTAGTTATACCCTTGAACATCTACCTACATTTCAGCCAAAAACTTTAAAGGGTAGGGAAGGTGGAGAAAACTTTCACAGAAATTCATAAACCCTTCAAGTGCCACAAATAGGTTTTAGGTAGCATGAGCAATTTATTAGATTTATTGCTTGTACTTGTTCACATAAAGGAAGTTATAAGGTATTCCACAAAGAAGATAAAATTGAAAGTTGTTGGTAGAAACCGTTATTGTTGTAAACTATCCAAACGAAGGGGGATGTGACCTAGGAATAAAGAAGTTATTTTATCTTTTCTGTCACCTGGATATGTCTCTCCTTTGAGTCATCTCTGAGTATTTTACATTGTTTGATTTTTCATCCTTGTTGTGAAAGCACTCTTATTGTTTAGTAAGCAGAATTAGGGTAGCTGAAGTTTATAGTCAGTGGCTGACAAACAATAAGGTCAATGTCTGTCCCATCCTGGAAAAATTGAGGTTAGAACAGGTGAAATTATCATTCTGTTTTGTTTTTATGGCTCTAATAGAATGCCAGAGAGTCCCTGACCTCTGCTGCCAGTCATGTCTTACTCTAATAGCAACGTATAACCTTTGACACTCAATTAAAACAGGAAATAAGACAAAGAGTGGGTCAATATGCATGTTTGGCCAATGCAAGCCTTTGAAATAAATTCCAAGGGGCTTTCAAAGGAGCCATAACCCTTATTCATTTGGCACACAGGCATTAAAGTTATGGCCAGTAAAGTAAAAGAACATAGAAACAAAAAAATAACCTGCATTGTTTATTTTCTTTCTGACCCTAAGACCTGTATATTAAGGTATCCCACAACAGAACAATTCACACTACCCTTTCAGATTACTGAGGGCGAGTGTGTTACTGCTAACTGGCTGGATGAGACAGGATAGATATTTTGGGCATAGAAGATTACTGACTAGAATAGTCAGATATTTTTTTTAACGTGAATTTATTTTATAAACAGGAAAGAGCCAGAGTATACTTTTTTTTCTTATGGAATAATAGCAACATTGTTTTTGAGAAGAGTTAAGTATGTGAGTGTGAGTGCTGGTAGTATGTTTGGTGGTCAGCTGAAGAGGAGTCTACATTAGAGTCAACAGAATTGTTGACCATAATTCTGATATATCTCACAGAGTGACAATGTGTTGGTGGGTAAATATTCCTCATGTATGTTCAAGGATACTATCTCAGGTTTCATCCAGGGAACAATGAGAAAAATGTGGAAGAAAAGACATATGTGGCCAAAAAAAAAAAAATATATGGCAAAAGCAGCATGGTCTTGGGATTGGTTAGGTCTAGATACAAATCCCAATTTTCTTTCTTATTAAAAATGTGCCTATGAATAAATTAAATGATCTTTGATCTATCATTTTCTGTGAATTAGGAATAATATTATACACCTCTTTATACGGAATTTCTTGATATTGTTTTTGACTAAATGAGATGGTTCTTATTTAATTATTCAATGACTAGCATAGAAAAGACAAATATTTTTTAGCATCTCATTAATTTATTATATGTTTCTCTATTGAACAAATAGATTTGATCTAATGTGTATTAGTTGTTAGAGCTCCAGAAACAGAGCACTAGACTGTAGTATTTCATGTAGACATGCATTTTAATTTCAAGTAAAATAGTTTAGACAGGCTCTGACAACACACAGAGACACACACAAACACACATATATGCATATGAGAAAAGATCTGGGGAGATATATATAAAATGTCTATAGCAGCAATCTGTAGGCAATAAGAATATGGTATATTTTTCTTATTTTTATACTTCTATATTGTAAATTTACTGTCTCTGTAATAACAATGTAAAAAAGACATACTTATTTTTGCAAATCATCTACTTAGTTTAAAAACTATAAATTAGATTACTGACAATTCTGCTTAGACAGCCTCTCGCCTGAAAATACAACGAATATTATTTTAGCACCATCTCTTGTTTCCAGCACTCATAGATCCATGAATTTCTCAATGCCTAATTAATTGATGGCAAATGTGTGTTCTCTACATGCCAGCTGATATTAATCTCATCTTGTCATTTTTAAAGTAAAACTTTAGTGTGTCATTGCTTTAAAGTGATGAATGTGATACTGGACTCTGCTAGACTTTGTATTAGATATTGCATTAGGCTTTGATTTGTGGGAAAATGAGATTGGTCTTTAGATTCTTTTTTTTTGTGCAAGATTATGAGATTTATTATAAATGCTCTACTTGCCTTGTATGAAGAATTTGGATGCTTTCCTTTATTACATATGCTCTGAAATATTTTAAGTTAATACTGTGATTATTCACTTTTTTAGATTTGTAGAATACCCATGTGGAATCAGCTGGACCTAATGTATTTTAGAAGGATAACTGTTAGTTTCCATGGAATGAAATCTTCCATTAATTCTGGGTAATAGTTGGTATAATTTTGGTAAACTATATTTTCTAGGAAAAAAAATCATCAAATTTATTGTATAGAGTTTTGTAAAATGTTTAAAGCTTTCCCTTCTTTTTGGTTATGTTCTTTCTATCATTGATTATTTTGTGTATTTATGTATTATCCATTGTTTACTTGATTAGGTTATTCCTGGTTATTTTATTTATCCTTTTAAATGAACCTGCTCTTTATATTATCAGTTCTATTGTTTTCAAGCTTAATAGTTTCTACTTTTATTTTTTTTTTAATTTTTTTTTAATTTATTTATTCATGAAAGTCAGAGAGAGGCAGAGGCAGAGGGAGAGAAGCAGGCTCCCGGCCTAGCAGGGAGCCCGATGCAGGACTCGATCCCAGGACCCTGGGATCATGACCTGAGCCAAAGGCAGACACTTAACCACCTGAGCCACCCAGGCGCCCCTCTACTTTTATTTTTAAATTATTTGTTAATTGTTCTCATTGTTAGGGTACAAAGTTCATTATATACCTGTAAGATCTACTTTATTACCCTGTTTAGGTCTTCTCTATTTTTGCTTTTTGACTATTTGATCTCTCCTTAGCAAAAAAAAGTATATTAAAGTCTCCTGTATGTGTGGGCTTCAGCCTATTTGACTCAGATCTCTGATGGCTTCTGCTTCTGACAACTTCTGCTTTGCTATTTGGTGGATAAATATTCATGGCTGTCATGTCATTTTAAGTTGTAGCCTTTAGAATTATAAACTGACTTCTATTGCTCGCTTAATATTTCTATGACTGAATTCTATCTACCTTGTCTGTTACCAATTTTGTATCCTCCATTTTTTTTTCCACAAACCTACTATATCCTTGACCTTCAAGCTTCCTGAATTCCTTTAAACATATATGTCTGTTGCATATAACAGATAACTGGATTTTGCTTTGTGAGCCACTTGAAGATATTTTTTTCTTTTAATAAGCAATTTAATCTTATTAAAAATCTTTGTCAGTTCTGTCATGTTATTTTATGTTAGGCTTACTTCATTAGATGTTGTTCACTATGTAGACAGTTTACTTATTCTTTTAATATTCAGATATTTAGGATATTCTATTATTGTGTCCTATTGTTATTAGTACCAATATATGACACTCTTAGCTCCCTCTTTCTTTAGACAGTATATTTTGACTCTCCAAACTGATTAATAATGAAATTAGAATATATTCACTTCCTTGCCTTCCTTCTTTCAACACCTTTTCTGACTCAACTATCTAATAAAATGGTCTTATCTTTTAAGGGTATTTTGTTCCTGTAGTATAACTTAAAAAATCCTGAATAAATGTATTTTTGACTTGCGGCTGACAATATTCTTTTTCTTTTTTTTTTTTCTAATAATTTCATTAGGAAATAGCTTGGTACTGATGATTCTGGATCAATTCTCTTTGGTATAGAATGTGCCTTTTCAATAATGTGAATACAAATCTTTTATTTTAAGGACATCTCATGAATTCTCATGAATTATAATTCTAAATACTTGCTCTGTCCCATTGTTCTGTTTTTCCTCTTAGGACTCCAGTTATATGTTTGTTGTATCACCATTGCCTATCTTCAGTATTTACACTTTGTCCTATGGTCCCTCTACATCTTTTTTTTTTTTTTTAATTTCAGTTTTCTTTTCTTACCTCTGCATTTGGTGCTCTACAGCTTACTGTGCTTTCTGTTAGTCAATTTTTTTCTGAGCTCTTTGTAACTTACTCATTATTTCAGAAATAATTTTATATCTTCCACTTCTGTTCCTAATTCACATCCAGTTGAATGGGTATGATAGAGTTCTTTGGTTCTTCAACTCTCCTGATGTTTCAATGACAAGAAATTTCTTATAGATGGTACTAATACTTCATTATACTTTTACTTTCCATGCATTTTTTTTTCTCTGCTTTGAGTGTTCTTAGATCAATCCAAAACCTCTCCCACAAAGAAATAAGGAGCAGCTGATTGCAATGTTTGCTTCTCCAAGAATAAGAAACGGAAATGCATCTTAAAAGTTAAAAGGATTATAAAGATTATATGTAATATGATTTTCTCTGAATATAATGCACATAAAAATTTATTAGAAAAATTTATTAGAAAATAATACATATTGTTTTTAACTTGCCAGGAAGATAAATTAAAGAAAACTAAAAGAGGTAGAAAAAGAAGAAAAAAGATGAGACATAGAGACTGAATTCAGAATATTCAATAGCTTTTATTTGAAGATATTGAATAAAAATAATTATAAATAAAAATAAAATATTTTAGAAAAATAGCAATAAGAAAATAGAGGAGAAGATAGATGATAGATAGAGGATAGATAAAAGATATTTCAAATTCCCTTAAGATAAAGGGAAACTCAATTCTTTAGACTGAAAGGATGTCCCAAGGGGCCATCTATATGAATGAATGATAAAACCCATGAGAAACAGTCTTACAAAACTTCAGTATTTTAAGGGGAAAAAAGGTGTCAATAAATATTTTGGGTAGAATCAGGTGAAGGTTACTGGAAGGGTTACTTAGACTAAGAATCAGATTGATATTGGACAGTATCCTAGAAAATAATAGAACAATAGCTTCACAGTCTGAGGGAAAATAATTAAATTAGAATATTTAAACTAGATTTTCATAGCAAGCAAAACTACAATCAAGAATGAGAGCCAGGGGCGCCTGGGTGGCTCAGTTGGTTAAGTGACTGCCTTCAGCTCAGGTCATGATCCCGGGGTCCTGGGATCAAGTCCCGCATCGGGCTCCCGGCTCAGCGGGGAGCCTGCTTCTCCCTCTGACCCTCTCCCCTCTCATGCTGTTTCTCTCCTGCTCAATCTCTAATAAATAAATAAATAAATAATCTTTAAAAAAAAAAAAGAATGAGAGCCAATGAATATGTTTTTAAATGTAAAAGATTCAGATATCAACCTTCCATGCCAAACTTCTGAAAGAAGGAAATATATGCATTAATGTACTTCACAAAAAGGAACAGAAATACTAAAAGAGGAAGTTAGAGGTCCAAAGAAATAATATATTCAATCCAGAACAGTGTCTGCAAATGTTTACTTGTCAACTTTCCAACTTCCTTAGAATACAATTGAACTATTATTATAAAGGCAAGTCAAAGGCTCCATAAAGACTATCTTGAAAGGGTCACAGATTTCATTCCAAATTGTCTAATATAGAATCTGTGTGAGGGTCACCTGGGTGGCTCAGTCAATTAAGCATCTGACTCTTAATCTCAGGGTCATGAATTCAAGCCCCGTGTTGGGCTCCACAAAAAAAGATTCCATGTGATATTGGCAAGAGGACAATAGCATGCAACATTATTCAACAAAAAATTGAGAAGAAAATTAGAAACTTCAGTGGATAAAAATATATGAGTCATGATTCAAATTTGAACCTAATGAATATAAGCCATGAATTTTTTAAAAAATAATATACTGTAAATGATGATAATTTACTTAATGCTTAGGGGCGCCTGGGTGGCTCAGTTGGTTAAGCGACTGCCTTCGGCTCAGGTCATGATCCCAGGGTCCTGGGATCGAGTCCCGCATCAGGCTCCCTGCTCAGCGGGAAGCCTGCTTCTCCCTCTCCCACTCCCCCTGCTTGTGTTCCTGCTCTCGCCATCTCTCTCTGTCAAATAAATAAATAAAATCTTAAAAAAAAAAAAATTTACTTAATGCTTAAAACTTTTTTCTTTTATATTTTTTTAATTCTAGGATAATCAATGTACAGTGTTATTTTAGTTTCAGGTGTACAATATAAAGATTCAATAATTCTATACATTACTCAGTGCTCAAGATGATAAGTGTACTCTTAATCCCCTTCACCTATTTCACCCATACCTCATCCATTTTCCCCTCTGGTGAACACCAGTTTGCTCTCTATAGTTAAGAGTCTGCTTTTTGCCTTCTTTTTTTTCTTTGTTCATCTGTTTTGTATCTTTAGTTCCACATATAACTGAAATCATATGGTATTTATCTTTGACTGACTAAATTATTTCACATAGCATCATACCCTCTAGTTGCATCCAAGTTGTTGCAAAGGGTAATATTTCATTCTTTGTTATGACTAATATTCCATTGTATGTATGTAGGTATGTATGTGTGTATATACATATATATATATACACATACCACTTCTTTATCCATTCATCTATTGATGGACACGGGTTGCTTCCGTATTTTGGCTATTATAAATAATGCTGCAATAAACAGAGGGATGCATATATCTTTTTCAATTAGTGTTTTCATATTTTGGAGGTAAATACACAGTAGGAGAATTCAGGATCAGATGATTTTATTTATTTATTTATTTATTTATTTATTTTATTTTATTTTATTTATGAATGAACCTCCATACCATCCTCCACAGTGGCTGTACCAGTTTGCATTCCCATCAACAGTGCGCAAGAGTTCCATTTTCTCCACATCCTTGCCAACACTTGTTGTTTCTTCTATTTTTTATTTTAGCCATTCTGACAGCTGTGAGGTAATATCTCATTGTGGTTTTGATCTGCATTTCTCTGATGATGAGTGATGTTAAGCATCTTTTCATGTGTCTGTTGGCTATCTGTATATCTTTGGAGATATATCTATTCATGTTTTCTTCCCATTTTTAATTGGATTATTATTTTGGTGATGAATTGTATATCATTTGCAAATATCTTCACCTGTGAAACTGTTCAGTAGGATGCCTATTAATTTTGTTGATTGTTTCCTTTGCTGTGCATAAACTTTTATTTGGATGTTGTCCCAACAGTTTAATTTTATTTTTATTTCCTCTGTCTCAGGAGATATATCTAGAAAAATGTTTGTATGGCCAATGTCAGAGAAATTACTGCCTGTGCTCTCTTCCAGGATTTTTATAGTTTCAGGTCTCACATTTAGGTCTTTAATCCATTTTGAGTTTATTTTTATGTATGGTGTAAGAAAGTGGTCTAGTTTCACAATTTGGCATGTGGCTGTCCAGTTTTTCCAACACGATTTGTTGAAGAGACTTTTTCCCATTGCATATTCTTGCCTACTTTGCAAAGATTAATTGACCATATAATCATGGGTTTATTCCTGGGCTCTCTATTCCATTCCATTGATCTATGTGTCTTTTGGGGGCCAGTACCATACTGTTTTGATTACTGCAGCTTTGTAATATGACTTGAAATCTGAGATTGTGATGCCTCCAGTTTTGTTCTTTTTCAAGACTGTTTTGGCTATTTGGGGTGTTTTGTGGTTCCATACAAGTTTTAGGATAATTTGTTCTAGTTCTGTGCAAAATGCTGTTGGCATTTTGATAAGGATTGCATTAAATGTGTAAATTGCTTTGGGCAGTATGCACATTTTAACAAGACTCGTTCTTCCGAACCAGGAGTATGAAATATATTTCCATTTATTTTTGTTATCTTCAATTTATTTTATCAATGTTTTATAATTTTCACACTACAGGTCTTTCACCTCATTGGTCAAGTTTATTCTCATGTATTTTATTGTTTATGGTGCAACTGTAAATGGAATTGATTTCTTAATTTCTCTTTCTGCTACTTCATTATTAATGTATAGAAATGCCACCAATTTCTGTTCATTGATTTTGTATCCTGTGACTTTACTGAATTCATTTATCAGTTCTAATAGTTTTTTGGTGGAGTCTTTAGGGTTTTCTATATACAGTATCATGTCATCTGCAAATAGTTAAAATTTTACTTCTTTCTTACCAATGTGGCTATCTTTTATTTCTTTTTATTATCTGAAGAAATAATGCTGTGGCTAGGACTTCCAGTACTATGTTGAATAAAAGTGGTGAGAGTGGACATCCTTGTTCCTGATCTTACGGGAAAAACTCAGTTTTTCCCCACTGAGTATGATGTTAGCAATGGGTTTTTCATATATGGACTTTATTATGTTTTTTATCATGATTGGATGTTATGCATTGTCACATGCTTTTTCTGCATCTATTGAAATGCTCATATGGTTTTTATCCTTTTCTCATTAAATGTGGTGTATCACATTGATTTATTTGCTAATACTGAACCATCCTGGAAATAAATTTCACTTGATCGTAGTGTATGATTTTTTTAATGTATTGTTGGATTTGGTTTGCTAATACTTTGTGGAGAATTTTTTATGTATGTACATCAGAGATAATGGCCTATAGTTTGTAGTTCGTTCTCTGTGTGTGTGTGTGTGTGTGTGTCTTTATCGGGTTGTGGTATCAGGGGAAAGGTGGCCTCATAGTATGAATTTGGAATCTTTCCTTCTTCTTTCATTTTTTGACATATTTTGAGAAAAATATCTCTTCTTTAAATGTTTAGTAGAATTCACCTGTGAGGTTGTCTGGTCCTGGACTTTTGTTTGTTTGGAGTTTTGGTTACTGATTCAACTTCATTGCTGGTAATTGCTCTGTTTTAATTTTCTATTTCTTCCTGATTCGGTTTTGGGAGGTTATATGTTTCTAGGAATTTATCTATTTCTTCTAGTTTTTCCAATTTGTTGGCATATATTTTTCATAATATTCCCCTATAATTCTTTGTATTTCTGTGGTATCAGTTGTTATTTATCCTGTTCCATTTCTCATTTTGAGTTCTCCCTTTCTTTTGATGAGTCTTGCTAAAGGTTTATCAATTTTGTTGATCTTTTCAAAGAACCTGCTCCTATTTTCATTGATCCGGTCAGTTGTTTTCTTAGTTTCTATTTATTTCTGCTCTAATCTTTATTTTTTTCTTCCTTCTGCTGGTTTTGGGCTTATTTATTCTTTTTGTAGGTTCTCTTTTGTAGGTTTAAGGTTAGGTTGTTTATTTGAGATTTTCTTGCTTCATAAGATAGGCCTGCATTGCTATAAAGTTCCCTCTCAAACGACTTTTGCTGTATCCCAAAAGTGATCCCCGAGTGATATTGAGCACTTTTTCATGTGTGTGTTGGCCATTTGGATGTCTTCTTTGCAGAAATGTCTGTTCATGTCTTCTGCCCATTTCTTGATTGGATTCTTTGTTCTTTGGGTATTGAGTTTGATCAGTTCTTTATAGATTTTGGATACTAGCCCTTTATCTGATATGTCATTTGCAAATATCTTCTCCCATTCTGTCGGTTGTCTTTTGGTTTTGTTGACTGTTTCCTTTGCTGTGCAAAAGCTTTTTATCTTGATGAAGTCCCAATAGTTCATTTTTGCCCTTGCTTCCCTTGCCTTTGGCGATGTTTCTAGGAAGAAGTTGCTTCAGCTGAGGTCGAAGAGGTTGCTGCCTTTGTTCTCCTTTAGGATTTTGATGGACTCCTGTCTCACATTTAGGTCTTTCATCCATTTTGAGTCTATTTTTGTGTGTGGTGTGAGGAAATGGTCCAGTTTCATTCTTCTACATGTGGCTGTCCAATTTTCCCAACACCATTTGTTGAAGAGGCTGCTTTTTTCCCATTGGACATTCTTTCCTGCTTTGTCAAAGATTAGTTGACCATTGAGTTGAGGATCCATTTCTGGGCTTTCTACTCTGTTCCATTGACCTATGTGTCTGTTTTTGTGCCAGCATCATACTGTCTAAATGATTAGAGCTTTGATTAGAGCTTGAAGTCCGGAATTGTGATGCCACGCAAAAGAAAATTTGCTTTCTTTTTCAACATTCCTCTGGCTATTTGGGGTCTTTTCTGGATCCATATAAATTTTAGGATTATTTGTTCCATTTCTGTGAAAGAAATTGATGGTATTTTGATAGAGATTGCATTAAATGTGTAGATTGCTCTAGGTACCATAGACATTTTCACAATATTTGTTCTTCTATTCCATGAGCACGGAACATTTTTCCATTTCTTTGTGTCTTCCTCAATTTCTTTCATGAGTTTTTTATAGTTTTCTGAGTACAGATCCTTTGCCTCTTTGGTTAGGTTTATTTCTAGGTATCTTATGGCTTTGGGTGCAATTGTAAATGGGATCGACTCCTTAATTTCTCTTTCTTCTGTCTTGTTGGTGTATAGTAATTCCACTGATTTCTGTGCATTGATTTTATATCCTGCCACTTTACTGAATTCCTGTATGAGTTCTAGCAGTTTTGTGGTAGATTCTTTTGGGTTTTCCACATAAAGTATCATATCATCTGCAAAGAGTGAGAGTTTGACTTCTTCTTTGGTGATTCAGATTCCATTTATTTCTTTTTGTTGTCTGATTGCTGTGGCTAGGATTTCTAATACTACGTTGAATAGCAGTGGTGATACTGGACATCCCTGTCATGTCCCTGACCTTAGAGGAAAGGCTTTCAGTTTTTCCCCATTGAGAATGATATTCGCTGTGGGTTTTTCATAGATGGCTTTTATGATATTGAGGTATGTACACTGATCCCTACACTGTGAAGAGTTTTAATCAAGAAAGGATGTTGTACTTTGTCAAATGCTTTTTCTGCATCTATTGAGAGTATCATATGGTTCTCATTCTTTCTTTTATTAATGTATTGTATCACACCGATTGATTTGTGGATGTTGAACTGACTTTGCAGTCCAGGAATAAATCCTACTTGGTCGAGGTGAATACTCCTTTTAATGTACTGTTGGATCCTATTGGCTAGTATTTTGGTGAGAATTTTTGTATCCATGTTAATCAGGGATATTGGTCTGTTGTTCTCCTTTTTTGATGGGGTCTTTGTCTGGTTTTGGGATCAAGATAATACTGGCCTCATAAAATGAGCTTGGAAGTTTTCCTTTATATTTTTTGGAACAGTTTCAGAAGAATAGGTATTAATTCTTCTTGAAATGTTTGGTAGAATTCCCCTGGGAAGCTATCTGGCCCTGGACTCTTGTTTGTTGGGAGATTGATTACTGCTTCAATTTCCTTGTGGGTTATGGGTCTGTTCAAGTTTTCTATTTCTTCCTGGTTCAGTTTTGGTAGTTTATACGTCTCTAGGAATGCATCCATTTCCTCCAGATTGTCTAATTTGCTGGCATATAATTGTTCATAATATGTTCTTATAATTATTTGTGTTTCTTTGGTGTGGGTTGTGATCTCTCTTCTTTCATTCAAGATTTTATTTACTTGGGTCCTTTCTCTTTTCTTTTTGATAAGTCTATCCAGGGATTTATCAATCTTATTAATTCTTTCAAAGAATCAGCTCCTAGTTTCATTGATCTGTGCTACTGTTCTTTTGGTTTCTATTTCATTGATTTCTGCTCTGATCTTTATTATTTCTTTTCTCCTGCTGGGTTTAGGCTTGATTTGCTGTTCTTTCTCCAGCTCCTTTAGGTGTAGGGTTAGGTTGTGTACTTGACACCTTTCTTGTTTCTTGAGAAAGGCTTGTATTGCTATATACTTTCCTCTTAGGACTGCCTTTGCTGCATCCCAAAGATTTTGAACAGTTGTGTTTTCATTTGCATTGGTTTCCATGAATTTTTTTAATTCTTCTTTAATTTCCTGGTTGACCCATCATTCATTCTTTAGTAGGATGCTCTTTTTTTTTTATTTTTTTATTTATTTTTATTTTTTAAGATTTTTTTTATTTATTTATTTGAGACAGAGAGAATGAGAGAGAGAGAGCACATGAGAGGGGGGAGGGTCAGAGGCAGAAGCAGGCTCCCTGCCGAGCAGAGAGCCCTATGCGGGACTCGATCCAGGGACTCCAGGATCATGACCTGAGCCGAAGGCAGTCACTTAACCAACTGAGCCACCCAGGCGCCGTAGTAGAATGCTCTTTAGCCTCCATGTATTTGAGTTCTTTCCAACTTTCCTCTTGTGATTGAGTTCTAGTTTCAAAGCATTGTGGTCTGAAAATAGGCAGGGAATGACCCCAGTCTTTTGGTACCAGTTGAGACCTGATTTGTGACCCAGGATGTGATCTATTCTGGAGCATGTTCCATGGGCACTAGAGAAGAATGTGTATTTTGTTGCTTTGGGATGGAATGTTCTGAATATATCTGTGAAGTCCATCTGGTACAGTGTGTCATTTAAAGCCTTTATTTCCTTGTTGATCTTTTGCTTAGATGATCTGTCCATTTCAGTGAGGGGGGTGTTAAAGTCCCCCACTATTATTGTATTGTTGTCGATGTGTTTCTTTGATTTTGTTATTAATTGGCTTATATAACTGGCTGCTCCCATGTTAGGGGCATAAATATTTACAATTGTTAGATCTTCTTGTTGGATAGTCCATTTAAGTCTGATATAGTGTCCTTCCTCATCTCTTATTATAGTCTTTGGTTTAAAATCTAATTTGTCTGTTACAAGGATTGCCACCCCAGCTTTCTTTTGATGTCCATTAGCATGGTAAATGGTTTTCCACCCCCTCACTTTCACTCTGGATGTGTCATTGTGTCTAAAATGAGTCTCTTGCAGACAGCATAAGGATGGGTGGTGGTGTTGTTTTTTTAATCCAATCTGGCACCCTGTGCTTTTTGATTGGGGCATTTAGCCCATTTACATTCAAGGTAAGTATTGAAGGATATGAATTTAGTGCCATTGTATTGCCTATAAGGTGACTGTTACTGTATATTGTCTCTGTTCCTTTCTGGTCTATGTTACTTTTAGCCTCTCTCTTTGCTTAGAGGACCCCTTTCAATATTTCTTGTAGGGATGGCTTGGTGATTGCAAATTCTTTTAATTTTCGTTTGTTTTGGAAGCTTTTTACCTCTCCTTCTAATTTGCAATGACAGCCTAGCTGGATATAGTATTCTTGGCTGCATATTTTTCTCGTTTAGTGCCCCGAATATATCATGCCAATCCTTTCTGGCCTGCCAGGTCACTTTGGATAGATCTGCTGCCAATCTAATGTTTCTACCATTGTAACTTACAGACCTCTTGTCCCAAGCTGCTTTCAGGATTTTCCCTTTGTCCCTGAGACTTGTAAGTTTTACTATTAGATGTCAGGGTATTTTTATTGATTTTGAAGGGGTTTCTCTGTGCCTCCTGGATTTTGATGCCTGTTTCTTTCCCCAAATTAGGGAAGTTATCTGCTATAATTTGCTCCAATATACCTTCTGCCCCCCTCTCTCTCTTTCTTCTTCTTCTGGATCTTAATTATTCTAATACTGTTTTTTCCTATGGTATCACTTACCTCTCAGATTCTCCCCTCGTGATCCAGTAGTTATCTCTATTTTTCTCAGCTCTTTATTCTCCATCATTTGGTCTTCTATATCACTAATTCTCTCTTCTGTCTCATTTATCCTAGCAGTTAGAGCCTCCTTTTGATTGCACCTTATTAATAGCCTTTTTTATTTTGACTTGGCTAGATTTTATTTCTCTAGAAAGGGATTCTCTAGTATCTTCTATGCTTTTATGAAGCCCAGCTAGTATCTTTATAATTGTCATTCTGAACCCTAGTACCGATATCTTACTAATGTCCATATTGATTAGGTCCCTGGCAGTCAGTACTGCCTCTTGGTTTTTTTTTGGTTGTTTTTTTTTTTTTTTTTTTTTTGAGGTGAGTTTTTCCATTTTGTCATTTTGTCCAGAGAAGAATAGATGAATGAGAGAACAAAATGCTAAAAGGGTAACAACAACCCCAGAAAAATATGTACTTCCAGAAAGTGGTCGCTTTTCTGTTCATAGAGTTGCTGCTATTCTTTTCTTTGATCTCCTGTTGAGTTCATAGGTGTTCAGAATGGTTTGATAACTACCTAGCTGAATTCCTGAGACAAGACAAAATTTAGGTCTCCTACTCCTCTGCCATCTTCCCCTTGCTGCTTTTAAAATTCTCCTTTTATCACTACTTTTCGCCATTATAATTCTTATATTTCTTGGTGTTGACCTTCTTGGTTGATTTTTGGGGGGCTCTCTGTGCTTCCTGGATCTGGATTTCTGTTTCTTTCCCCAGATTCAGGAAGTTTTCAGCTACCATTTTTTCAAATAAATTTTCTGTCCCCTTTACTCCCTCTTCTCCTTTTCAGACTTCTATAAGGTGAGTTTTTCTACACTTCATGGTGTTGCTGAGTTCCCTTAATCTGTTCCAATTTTTTAATTCATTAATTAATTTGAGAGAGAGAGTACACAAGTGGGGTGAGGGTCAGAGGGAGAAGCAGACTCCCTGCTGAGCAGGGAGCCCAATGTGGGACTTGATCCCGGGACTCTGAGATCATGACCTGAGCCAAAGGCAGACATTTAATGACTGATCCACCCAGGCACCCAATCTATTCCACTTTTTAAAAAATTTATTCCACTTTTTAATTCTTCTTTTTCCTGTTCAACTTGATTTCTTTCCACTACTCTTTCTTCCAGGTTACTGATTTTTTTCTTCTGCTTCCTCTAGTCTACTATTTATTCCATGTAGTGTATTTTTAGTTTCAGTTATGAAGTTCTTCATCTCTGATTTATATATATATATATGTATTTTTTTTTTCTCTATCTCTTTAGTGAGGGTCTCACTGAAGTCCTCCACTCTTTTCTCCAGTCCTGTGAGTATCTTTATGGCCATTACTTTAAATTCTCTATCAGGCAAATTGCTTATCTATCTCTGTTCAGTTTAGCTGTCTTGCTGTGATTTTTATCTTGATCTTTCACTTGAGGCATATTCCTCTGTCTCCTCATTTTGGCCAATTCTTTGTGTCTGTTTCTCTGTGTTAGGAATGTGAGCTGTGTCTCCTGCTCTTCAAAGTAGTGGTCCTATAGTGCCCTGCAGTGCAATGGTGCCTGTTCACCAAAACCTGGCTCTTCAGGGTTATCTCCTGTCTGTGTTGTGTTAACCTTCTGTTGTGGCTGAAGTGTGTTTGCCTACAGTCCAGTCATCTGCAATGGCTCTCTTTACCTCTTATGGGCAGGGAATGAGTCAGTGTAGGGCTGCTTTGGGCTTGAGTTGGGTCAGATCAGGCATTTGCCCAAGCTACAGTCACACCAAACTGCAGGGTGTTCTGTGTTGTCCCCTGTGAGGCGTTCATTGGCAAGTGGGGCCTGCAATGAGAGAAACCAGATGTCTACCCCTAGGTTATTGCTGGGGCTGCAGTGGTGGAGCTGGTCTATGTGGTTATCTCCCCCTCTCCCCAGGGCATGAGTCACTCAGAGTGGTGCTGGTTACTGTCAGGATTACTTGCACACTACTAGGCTTGTGGCTCTGGTTTGGATGGACTCCTGCAAGGAGCAGGTTGGAGGGGGTAGGGTGGCAGGAGAATGTGGGGACAGGGCTTGCCATGTTAACAAGGTGTGCATGTGTCTGCTGTGGGTCGGAACCTGTAGCCTAGGGCAGGTTGGAGAGAGCAGTCTATGGGAGCATGCAGGGTGGGGTGCAGTGTTACAGCAAGTTAGGGGGAGAGTATGCTAGTTCCCACAAGTGTCTGTGTATCTAGGCTAAGGGGTTGGGGGAGGGAAATAGTGCCTGCCAGCCCTGTTTTTCTTGGGGAAATCACCTAAAGACCCCTGCCTCTCCTGCACAAATTCTGAGATTAGTAAATAAATCTCCTTCCTGTATACCTTAGGTGTTTTTCAAACTGCTGCTTCTGTGTTGTATCTCAGTGGGGCTGTTTGTTATGCAATCTCTTAAATCAGGGACTCAGTTTCCTATCACCCTCCAGCCCTCCCAGAGCCAAGCCCACTAATTTTTAAGGTTCCTGGTGTTGATTACCACTGACTATAAAAATTTGTGAAATTAAGCCCCTCTGGTTTTCAAAGCTAAATGTTATGGGGATTCATCTTCCCAATGTAGTTCCCTGTGCCTGGCGTATCTGCTGTGGGGTCTGCTCCTCTCCCTTCTTCCTGCCTGCAGGGGCCCTCTTTCCTGCAAACAGTCTCCTGGGGTAGCTTGGTTCTTGTCAGCATCTCCACCCCTCCTACTCTTTTTCATTTGGCCTCTTCTCTATGATTAGCTGTGGAGAAGCTGTTCTGTCAGTCTTTGGGTCGTTTCTTAGGTTATTAACATGAATTTGGGTGTTATCTAGTATATCCATGGGAGGAAGTCAGCTTAGGATCCTCCTACTCTTTCACCTTCCCCAGAAGTCCAATGCTTAAAACTTTTCTATTTGAGTATCAAGGACATGGTAAATTGGATTATGTTTTCTGTTCCATGTGTCATGGCTTAATAGACTATAACAAGGACATTATCTACTATAACCCCAGTACAGTTTTTTTTTTAAATCACACTTTTATAATACCATTATCAATCCACAGATGTATTCAGAATGTATAACATTTAACTTTCATGTCTTTGATCAGAACTTTACAAAATATCTTTTGCTGTGTTTATTTTTTATAATCACTTTAGCTCATTTTGTACTTTGCCCTTTGGGTCAACTTTTCCTAGAATACAAATATCACATATCTAGACAGTTATGTTTCCTATTTACATTTTGTTTATAACTCCTTTAAATCCAAGGTCATTACAGAGCGTCTTTAGTAGATACCAAATTTCTATTGGTACCTCCCATTTTCTTAAAGGGATAGGTTAGAATTTTTTTCTTTTTAATTTCCTAAACTTTTGAGTCATTGTCCATTCCAGAATCTCATGCCATAGATTCATGTCTCAGATATATTTCAATATTTTTTAAACTATCTTCTTAAAATCTATGCTGTGCATCTGACTGCATTCAGCACTCTACTCTTCCAGTACCATGTAGACTCTAAGATGACATAATTTCTTTTCCCCAAAGTTCCCATTACTTTAAATTCCATTCTAGGGGCACCTGGGTGGCTCAGTCGTTAAGCATCTGCCTTCAGCTCAGGTCATGATCCTGCAGCCCTGGGATCAAGCCCTGCACCCAGCTCCTTGCTCAGTGGAGAGCCTGCTTCTCCCTCTCCCTCTCCCACTCCCCCTGCTTGTGTTCCCTCTCTGGCTGTCTCTCTGTCAGTCAAATAAATAAATAAAATCTTTAAAAAAGAGAATTCCATTCTAGATGTTTGATCAGTTCTGAAATGTTAAAAAAGTTAGGGATGTATATTTTTTTATTTGAATGAAACTTCCAGCGAATGTCCAGATGGCTAAATCCTCAAATCACTATTTTAATTTGCATCTTAGCCAATGTGTGCTCTGCACACAAAAAAGTTTTTATTTACTCCATACAGATTAGACTGTAGTCTTATCTTTCATAGAGGTATCACTTCTGTTACATCTTCTATGCTTGCTTGAATTTTCATGGATTTCTGAGAGTGTATATATTGTTTTGACTTCCAGAGTTTTTCTGCCTTCTGATATAACAGATGTTTCTTTTGAATAGGCCATAATTTTCCTTTAGTGTATTCTTATCCTATCCTACTGAGTTTTGGAGAATACTAAAAGAGGTTATTCACCATTTTATTCTATAATCTCAGATCTGCACTGCTTACCACTCATTCTTTATATTTTAGCATGCTACAGAGCCACCCAAGCCCAGTGCTATGCAATATTGTTTTCTTTGAGATGTAAGTAGGTATATTGTGAATATAAGCCTCCAGGTCGAATAATTTGGGCAACACCATCTATTCTAACTTCTCGGGAATTCTCAGAATAGCATGTGAATAGTTCTGGAAAATGCCACAATTAAAAACACACAAAAAATAAAAACTTGTATATCTGATACATTAAACGTATAGTACGCATGATATAATCAAAGTGCAAATATAGTATTTGTACATTTAAAATTTACTCACTAAAATTAACTTTACCTGCCTCTTAAATGAAAACTTCAGCAGGCCCATGACTCTTGTCTATTAACTATTAATAAGTAACAGATACTCCTAAAGTTACTTTGAGTCAAAAAAAGAGTTTCAGTACATAATCAGGTTATCTATTCCAAGATATGAATCAAAGCTGTGAGATTTATTTAGCACATATCTTCTTTCCAACCCCAGCCCAAGCCTGTATTAGACTGAAAGTTATTTTCTTCAACTTACTGTTCTCCTGCCTCTGCTCTCCCCCAGGTTCTGACCTTTCTGGGGATTCAGGAGGTGAATGAAAGAGTGGTAAGAACATAGGAAAGGACTTAATAAAAAAAGGTTTGTGTTCTTTGAGACTGGCAGAAGGTTATATAGCTCTAGGTCTCCTAAGCATTTTTTGGTTGATGGGAATCTTGCTAAAAGTTTATTCAGACCCACTGAATTCCAAGTGGTCATTATGACTTCTTCCACAGTTTCCACATATCACGTCCATCCTCCTTATGACTGGGTCCCTCTGCCTAACTGGATAGCTCTACTAGCTGGGTCACAAGACTATGCCACCCTGTCTATCCTCCATGATTATATCGATCTACAGGAAACACACATCCTTTGCCCTGATAAACTGAGTGTACAAGTCAATCCCAGTACAGTATGCTCTATGCTGTCACAGGCCCCTTTCATTTTCTCACACACGATTCAGGAACCAACCTTCAGTCATAAGATTTCAGGGAGCACATTTCAAACTCTGAGAGTTTCATAAAAGTCCTCTTCACCAGACTTGCAGATGAGAAGACAGCATACCCCCCCACCCCCCCGCCCACTGGTGAAGGTAGGGCTGGTAGAGACACTCTATCACAACAGGAAGTGATACGGTGACTGAGGGCTGGGAATGAGGCCATCATTAACAGAAATTATAGCAACCCCCGCCCCCCCGCACCAGAATTGGGCAGCATGGAAGTTTTGATGGGTAAAGACTCTCAACATAGCAACAGCTATTGCCAAAGTTATGTATTCACAAATCCTCCTCCTTTTTCACGAGTTTAAACCCTCTATGTCAGAGGGTTTAAAGGTCATTGAACTTCTTCTTGGACACTTCCTGTGTAAATTCTGTGTGTGGAAATCTTTCTCCCTTTTCCCTCAGAATCTGATATCTATCATCTTTTGCAACTTAGAAAATAATAAAGTAGGAAAAAAGGCAATTTAAATATCCTGTTAATCAAACATTTTCCAAAATTATTTGATTATAGAAACTATTTTTCCCCATAGGACATTGATCCACGTGACAGAGTTTGGGTAACATCAATATGTAGCAATCTGAGGTCAAATCTCTTTTGATTCCTATGGAGAATTTCACCCTCTTTCCATATCTCAGGGGCCTGTATTCTATCAGAAAATAAGAGTTAGCCCCAATGCAAAAATCAAACTAATGTATTTTTTTCACAGGATGTTTTAGAGACAACCAAAATTTTTCCCATGGGTTTCATAAGAGGGACAGAAATGAATCTGGGGATAAGAGCATGAAGAGAGTCCGTCTGCAGAATAAAGTCAATGTTAAGAGGGAGTCAGAGCCAAGAAAGGGTATTTTTTTAGTTCCTGTATATAGCTTAGCCTCAGAAGGCAAATACATCACTAAGTTTACCAGTTATATGAGAAAATACATTCTACTCTCCTTTTTTTTTCCTAATTTGGGTTAGCTCTTTTTCGCTTGCAACTAAAAAAAATTTTAACCTGAACACCCTGAATTTATTGGAAGCTGCTTCTCAGTTGTTTTCCTTTGGGAAATAGGTACCTCTGGTGTGTGTGCATGTATTTCCAATAATGAATCCACAGGCATATCACATGTCATTATTAGGTGGTTCATCATTTTCTTTCACTCTGTCTCCTGTTTCCTATGATCCTTAATACAAAGCCAGGGACACTGCCAGGTATTTCTGCTATGTTACTCGAATGTCAAATCTGTTCCTAATATAGCTTACTCTTTACAGGACATACTAAAGAAATATCAAGGTAATATTAAATCTTTTAGCCTTACTCAGGAGCATAATAATTTATATTTTGAAGTTTATATCAATTTATGAGTGCAACTAAACTAATGCTAATGACTTTTGGACCTGAACTTCGTATTTGGAAATGAGCAAGCACATTCAGTTCTAAAGGAATTATATATATGTAGTAGTTCCCACTGGGTCTTTCCTCCTATGCTTTGATAGATTTGGAACTATTTGCTATTATCCACCGTTATATCCACTATTAATGGATAATTTACATGCTTATTAAAATTAGAATATACCTCTAAATATAGAAGAATATGAACAATTCACTTTAGGAGCCTACTTGTTGTTGAAAGCTTCCCTGCATTGGACAAAATATGAGCAACCAAGGGAAATCAGAATGAAAATAAGCATAATAATGAATTTTGGAAGCCAGATTCTTATTAAATCCCACCACTATGAAAGATGATCATAGTTTCCTTTCCTCAAGTGAATTTACTCCTGAGAAACAAGATACATCATTAATAGATTAGTGGTTTTTGTGTGTATTAACTAAAATGCATATTTTCAAATGAAGTGCTATGTCCGAAAAAGTAAGCATATATGGTTATATTTATTTCCTTTCCAAAATTCAGCCTCACCTTATCAAGAAATAACTATAATCACACTATGTTGACCCTTAGTCAACTTAGACAAAAGAGAAACAGAAAGAGCATAATATAGCTAGGCTAAGCTAAAGTTAGCACCCCCTAGAATTGTGTAGAATTGAAAATTTGGCAGGGGAGACTTACAGAGCAACACAGCTCTCTCTAAAGAAACTTATTCACAAATATTACTCACTACACACACTTTTATAATCTCTAAGTGAGTTAGTCTGTTCAAAAAAAAAATCTTATTTTAAGAAAATGCATAGAAACCCTATCAAGAGCATTTCACAGTTTTGGATGGCCACAGTATTTGGTTTAGGGAGATTGGGTGGTTATTAACATCAATACATGAACATGAAGGATAAAATAAATTGGAAAGTATATTTTCATTTTAATTTAAGGGTTCTTTCTGAGGACTAAAATTAGTTCATTCTGAAGGGCTTAATATTGATCTCCCTCTCTCTTGGCAGAACAACAAATGATAGAGGCAAAAGAAAATAGACAAGTTTTTCCTAAGAGAATTTAACCACACAGTTATTAGTGATGGGAAATACATGTCTATCTCAAAGACTCATGTATCCCAAGAACTTTAAAGCTGAAGAAAATATATGATCACCAAATACTACTCCCTTAGTTTACAAATGGGAAAATAAAGATCAGAAAGTTAAAGTGATTTTCTCAATGTCATACAAGGAGATACTAACAGATCTATACCTGAAATTTAGTTGCTAGGCTTTTCTATAAAAGTGTGCACTTGTGTATCTCTCAATTACTTAGAGGCATCAAAAATCTTACTCTGGCATCTTTTCCAAAACGCTAAAATCAGAATCTTAAGACTGACAGTGAAGCACATAAGAACAATTAATCCCATTTCATCAGTGTGTACCATGTGAAAGCTCTGCTCTTACTTTCTCAACAAAATTCTCTAATACAATAATCAGAATAAAACTATCCCCAAAAATCATTTGCTTTTGAAAAGCCTAATATCTTGCATAAGTATTGTAAAGAAAGACACCCTGAAGACAGAAATTTTTTTCCTATCATGCAATACTTTCATAGTAAGAAAATGCATTAAATGCCACTTTAAAAGCTGGAAGAAGCCATCAAACTGTTAAAAACCACCGCAGAGGAATTTGCATCAGATCCCCACTTAGTTTATGTTTATACAACTGCACAAAATCATAAAATAGAGTGTGAACAATTTAACTACTAAGTTGAACTGTATGAATCACCTTTTTTGTACTTTACAAAGTATCGAATTGAGTCCATATGCTTCTGAGTGATCATGGAATGGGAGACAGTAATTCTGATCTTGGTTCTTATATGCCTTGAGTATTTTGCTAAGCTGAATGTGACTCTAATATTTTAAATTACTTCCCTTTTTAACCATAGGAATCTTAAACACGATCCAGTGGCCTTGTACTTACATAAATTTATGTGCACTGTACTTTTGAAAATGAGCAATTTAAAGACATTATTAAGGTTAAATTGGGTAATGCACATTTACCACCTTTAAATTTATGACTTTAAAATGTAAATCTGAATAAACCATGAATTCATTTATCTCTGGGTGTTTTAAAGTAAAAAGGTTTATTTTGACCATTAAACTTTCATATGGTTTATAATTATTTACACAAACATGCATTTATTTTATCTGCAAGATATCAAAGACTAGTGCCAGAGAAATTATCTATCTCATATGAAGGCCATCTTTCAGCCTGTTAATAGCCAGGCACAAAAATTCTTACTCTTCTTCACTTCAGGTGTGGGAGCAATAGAAGCTGAGGTGAGAGCCTGTAGTGGTGAGCACAAAGGATTATTAGAAATCAAGTGAGATTATTTCCACAGCCATTTGTTGCTCTTGGTTTAGGGAACTCTGATATCATGATGGGTTCTTTGTTCTAATGGCTGGCATCACATGAGAGAAGAATCAGGACAAAGAATACAAGAGCAGCTGAGGTCAGGAGAACTGAAATAAGACTTTAATGGATTGGGTGTCAAAACGTCATGGTGGGTGTTTTTCCAAACATTTAACAGAAGAAGCAATTTGCAAGCAGGGCAACCTGATTTTGAAATTCGAGCAGTTTCCCCTTCCACTCAGGATCCTGACTGCTCAAAATTAAATCACAATAAAGATAAATGCAATGTGTTAAGTTGTCCCTGAGCTATCGGAATCAGATAAGAGGTGTGCAGCATTGTGGGGAGATCACATAAGACTGTGATAACTCAAATGTTTAATTTGTCAAATGGCTCCTTCTGTTGGTGCAGAGAGCTGAAGCATTTTCATGAGCTTGAGATCAAGATCCTGAGCAAGTGCTAGAAATAACTATTTTGCTTTGTGGACGAACAAAGATAAATGTGTTCTGAATTATGAGGAGGAAAAAGCAACTGTGATTAAGCTTACATATTTCCAAAGTGTTTTTCTTCAGAAATAAAGCTAACACGAACATTTAATTTGTCCCCAACCCTCATCCCTCTGTATACGGTTTTCAGTCTCACCCAAAAACTCAGTAATATTATGGATAGAAACAGTTCAATTTATCTTTGCAATGCATCTCTTATGTGAATAAAGGGTAATTTTTCTGGTTTTCATATTTTGTTTGTTTTAAGGATAGAATAAGTCAAGATCAGATTGGCAGATCTTGCAGACAATGTAGCTGTAATAATTGAAAACCACTGCCCTATTTCACCATTATATTTTCATCAAGGCCAGGGATTTACACATTTGGGAGCTGACAATATCATAATAGAAATTTAAAAATACTCTCTGTACCTGCAGTTCAGCCATTAGCTAACATGTAGATTTTCTTACCAAACTACTACATCTCTCTTGGTTTGAAGAAATGTAAATCTCCATCAATAATTAATTATACTGAGTCTTCAGTGTGGTTTAAGGCAAGATTTTGAACCAGAATGAACCTTGATTCCCAAACTGTAAAAATGCATATTCGATTACTTAATCATAAACCAAACATAATAGCCACCTTGTTGGGCTTTTAAAAAATGGTTAGCAATAGTTTCAAGACATTGAAAATTTAAATGTTTTTATAAACATACATTATAAAAGTCAGAAATACTGTAAACTAGATGAGGCTTATCAGTGCAGAATGGCTCAGGATCATGTTCAAGGACTCAGAAGTAATTAGGAGAAGTGACAGAATTTTAGACATCTCAACAAACACTGCTTTCTCCCTACCATTGAACTTTCAGTGGCATCAAAAATAACTAGTTTCCTTCCCTCAAAATGGAACTGTTCTAAAAGTTCTTTCCCTTACAGCAGTTGTGACTGATTCAATGTGGATTGGACTTCTTGTGTACGTAGCACCTATTTTCTGGCTCAGGAGCCTGTGTTCAGGTGATCTAGCTCTTTTTTAGCATTTTTGATTCCCACATTTTCTAATGTAAGGGAAAAGATCTCAGTTAAGAATTCTGACAAATGTATTTTGGTATAAACAATAAAGATAGTTGGCCCAATCTCAAGACCTCACAACACTGATGATGGTCTACATTAGAAATTGTGCTTTAAGTGTATTTCAGAAATCTGAAGCATGGTGAGAAGAGAAATGCAAAAAAGAAAAATAAATGACAATGAGATTTCATAATAACTTATTTCAAGGGCTCTAACAAGTATAAAAGGAGTGGTAGTAAATGGTGCTTATGGACCTCCAAAACATAGATAAAAGTGAATTAAAAGAACATCAAGTATGTATGACTATATATGTGTGTCTATGAAGAGTGTCATCATGTTTTGCTATTGAGTTCAAAGTCTATTTCAAATGTCAGGCTGTGAAAAGAAAGAATGTTCTGCTAAATCAGCATCTATACTGAAGAGAGTGACTCTTAATCTAAAGTTTTAGATCTTTAAAACAGGTCATTATCCAAAGCCTCAGAGACCACAAGCAATTAGGCAATTAGGTAAAAGCAATATTGTCCTCTAATGGTTCATGGATAGTGCCAGGAGACACAAATTCAAAATAAAAGTTAAGTATAGGCTATATTCTAAATTAAGGTAGCTTTTAATTAAGAATAGTCATTTATTCAAATATTCATTTACTCGGCTACTAAAAATATGTATTGATTGCTCACTATATGCATGGCACTTTTTGAGATACGGGGAATATATTAGTAAATAAAATAGAAATCCCTACCTTCATGGAGCTCCTGTAAAAAAGAGTACAAAGGTTGATAAATCTATACAGTAAGTTAGAAGGTACAAAATGGTATTGAGAAAGTAAAGCAGGGAAGGAAGACCAGAGGCCCAGTTGGGATGGTGGCGGGGGTGGGGGTAAATTTAAATAGGATGGTCAAGAGAAGAACTCTCAAGAAGATGACATTTAAGCAAAAACTTAAAGAACTTGAGAAAGCTTACCATGTGGATAGATTCCTCAATCTAGCGGAAGAGCATCACAGGGAGAGGGTATAAACAAGAGCAAAATTGCTGAGGCAGGAGTCTGCCTAATATTTGAATATCCATTTTCTTCATGGCTGAAGAAAAGTGGGAAGGATAGGAAGTAGTGGGAGAGGAAGTCAGAGAGGCAATAAAAAGCCAGGGCACAAATCATATAGGGCTTTTAGGCTATTTTACAGATGTTGGCTTTCATTCTGACTTCTTTTAATTCCTGTGTTAGACCTACTCAGAATGCTTTGTTGAGAATAAACATAAGGGGACAGAAATAGAAGAGATGGAAGCAGAGAGACCAGTTAGGAAGCTACTGCAAAAAATCCATAACAAGGTGAGTGTGGATACATCCAGGGTGATTACAATGAGGGGTGGTGAAAAATGGGAAGATTCTAGACATATTTTGAAGATAGAACCAACAGAATTTTCTGACGTGAGGTATGAGACCAAAAACAAAAAGAAAAAAATTTTTAAGCAACAAACAGAACCCCTGAGTGATTCCAGGAATTTTGACCTAAGCTATTAGAAGTATAAAATTATGACTAACTGATTTGTGTGAGAGTAGAAAACCAGGGGCTCTGGCTTATACTGCCCATTATGTTTAGATACCTTTCAGACACTGCAGCAAATCTGTTTGGAGACTAGTGAGGGCTACACTAGGAATACCAAGTTGTCAGTCATCAATGTATAGATGGTATTTAACACACAAAACCAAATAAGATCCCCAACACAGTATAGATAGAAAAAAGATTATAGGAATGGAGAAATTCCAACATTAAGAGGTCAGGAAGATGAACATGAATCTCCATTAAAGAGATTAAAAGCACAGAAAATTAAAAAAAAAAAAAAAAACAGGAAGAAAGAATATGATGTTAAAGAAGTCCGGTGAAGAAAGTATTTTATTAGCTGTGTCTTATGTGGATTGTAGATAAATAATATGAGAATCAACACTGAAAACCAGTCAGTAGCAGTTTTCCAGTAGAGGAGTAAGGATTGCTGAGGGAACAGGAGAGGAGGAAAGGGAGTCATAAAGTTAAACAACTGTTTTGAGAAATTTTTCTACAAAGAGGAGAAGAGTGGGGTGATAACTGGGGATAATAGGGGTAAGAAAGTGTTTTCATTTTTCTTTTAATAGCATGCTATTTTGGGGAATAGTAGCATGATGGGAAAATAGAAAAGGGACATATGATGATGGGGGGTCAGAGAGGGGAGAAGACTGGCTTACAGTGGTGTTCTTGAAGAGGCAAGAAAGGATGACTCTAGTCTACAAATGAATGAAAAGGCCTCAGACAGGTGTAAATGGAGTTCATCTATAGGAAGAAAAGTGGAGAGATGCACATGGAGGATTTGAGGGATAAGCTTGTAGGATTTCTCTTGTCAGTTTCAATTTTCTCAGTGAATTGAGAAGTAAAATGATTGACTAAAAATGTGTACATTTGAGAGAGAACAGATGTTTGAAATTGTCTCACAAGACAGTAAGATAATGAATGAACTAAGGAACTGAATTATGCTGAAAGTATCAAGGGTTCATTTTAATAATTTAGGTGAGATCAGTCAGGATGGTTCTAGATCTTTCTCCATAGTCAATGTCATGAATGCAAATATATGCAGTAGGCAGTGTATTTTCCAGCATTGCTGTTTTGTCAAGTCTGTAAATAAAGTGAGAGGAGGCAAAGAAGTTGCATGTGTGTATAATGGAATGGTTTTAGTGATATTAAATTCAAGCTGGGTGAGAAGGGCTGGGAGAACATGAAGAGGAAGAGAGGCTGTAGAGAGGTATTAGATCATTAGATTTTAGAACCCAGGGAATGAAACATCCACATAATAAAATAAACATAGTAAGAGTAAACATCTATGTAATAAAACTACAGGAGGGGCCAGTGTCCTTGAGCCACCTTGTTACCAGCAATAAGGTGAAAGGGAAATTCTTTTAGAAATTAATTTGATATATAGAGGATTTTCTTGATGACAGAGGGGAATATTTTGAAAATTCTCGATTTTACATTTCATTTTCAAATCAGTGCTTTGCTTACCAGTTCTATTGTTGCTATTTGTTTTTGCTTTGGTATAGAGTTAACTTTGGGAAAAAAATGTTTCTTTTTGATTTCTGAACAATCATTGCACAGAAAGATGTTTTCTCATGTTTTCTCATGAGCTTGAAGTTATCTAACACTTTTTCCAAATCTGTCACCTATGATTTTGATAACCAAAGCAAGATCCCTTAGAGAAAGATCTGAAGGCAATAGAACAAGGGTCAGCTGGGAAGATGGCCAAGTAGGAGAACCCAAGCTCACCTTGTCCCATGGATACAACTAGAAAACACCTCAGCATAAATAACCCATCTGAAGACTGGCAAAACAAGCTCTACAACTAAAGGTAGAGAAGAGGCCACATCGAAGAACATAGGAAGGGCAAAGACGTGGTCTGGAAGCGAAAGGGACCATGCGCATCTGTGACGGGGAGGGAGCCACTGGCATGGAGAAAGGAGAAAAATAGACTTTCCCACCAGGGAGCCCATTAATGGGGGGAACAATGAATCCCCATAATACTTGCCCTTGAAAGCAAGAGGGGCCAAATTTTGTGAGTTCTTGCAACCGACAAGACTTAAAGCCTAGAATTTTGAAAACAGGCAGGTTTGGCTCTGGGAAAGCCCAGAGGGAATTAGTAACTCAAGTCCCCACCCTTAGACAGAAAGACAAACAGCCCCTGAGGATTCAGCCTAAAACCACAAGTTTGAAAAACATCAAAGCAGATGGGTGAGAGAGTTATTTGTTCATCTCAGAACATGGCCTGAAGAGAAAGGCATCACAAGGAAACCCATCCAGGAACAAAGGAACTGGCAGGCACCATTTCCCTACCCCACCTCCCAGCATAAACAGTGGCCACCTGTGGTAACCAGTACTGCACCAACACTGCTTACCTAACTTGCACGCACCAAGCCTCACTCCGCACAATCTTTAGTGGATCAGCCCTCCCCAGTTATACTCCTCATAGTCCCCTTACTGCATCCCCCCTCCCCCAGAAGATGGGTCCAAACCATTCCAATACCACACCTCCCAACCCAGTGCATTTTGCAGGACTTTAGTTCTGGCAATAGAAGCAGGTCTCATTTTACAAGCAGACTACAACACAACTTGTTAAAATGTGCCCCACCCCTGTTAGGGACCAAACACTGCCCACAATAGGCAAAGAGAACCTTTGCAGACAACTGGACTGAAAGAAACAGAGGCCAAGACTAACATAGTCAGTAGGAAACATGAAACACACATAGGAAACACTCCCTGAAGCGCCAGGCCCTGGGGAGCAGGGGACATTGCACTGCAGGGCACTACACCTCATTAAGAGCAAGAGAAGTAGCAGATTTTCCCAACACACAGGAAGAGACAGAGAAATAGGTCCCAAATGAAAGAACAGGACCAAACTACAGCAAGAGACCTAAGCAAAACAAATATGCCTGGTAGAGAATTTAAAGTAATGATCATAAAGATACATACTCAACTTGAAAAAAGAGTGGAGGACATCAGTGAGACCCTTAACACAAATATAAAAAAGAACCAATCAGAGATCAAGAAGAACACAATAAATGAAATTAAAAATGTTTGATGGAATAAAGAGCAAGCTAGATGAAGCAGAACTAATTAATGACCTGGAAGAGAGTAATGGAAAGTAACCAAGCTGGGCAAAGGAGAGGAAAGAAAATTATGCAAATCAAGAATAGTCCTGGGCTTAGTCAGTTGAATGCCCAACTCTTGGTTTCAGCTCAGGTCATGATCTCAGGGTCATGAGATCAAGCCCTGCATTGGGCTCCATGTTCAGTGTGGAGTCTGCTTGAGATTCTCTTTCTCTCCTTCTCCCTCCCCCTGCTCACATGTGCTCTCTCTCTCTAAAATAAATAAAATCTTAAAAAAATATTCTTAGGGAAATCAGTGACTCCATCAAGTGTAATAACATTCACATTATAGGGCTCTCAGAAGAAGATGGAGCAAAGGGGGCAGAAAATTTATTTGAAGAAATAATAGCTAAAAACCTCCCTAATCTGGGGAAGGAAACAGATATCCAGATCTAGGAGACACAGAAATCCCCCAAAAAATTCAACCCAGGGAGGTCCACACCAAGACACATAGTAAATAAAATGGCAAAAAGTAGTGATAAAGAAAATATTTAGAAGCAGCAAAAGAGGAGAGTTACTTACAAGGGGAAACCCCTTAAGGCTATGAGCAGATTTTTCAGCAGAAACTATGCAAGCCAGAAGAAAGTGGCATGATACATTTGAGGTGCTGAAAGGGAAAAATCTACAGCCAAGAATACTCTATCCAGCAAGGCTAGCATTCAGAATAGAAGGAACGTTAAAGAGTTTCCCAGATGAACAAAAACTAAAGGAGTTCATGAACACTAAACCAGCCCTATAAAAAATATTAAAGAGGACTCTTAGAGTATAAAGGAAAGACCATAAATGAGAATATGAAAACTAAAAAAAATAAAAGCAGTAAAAATAAATATTTCTATAAAATCAGTCAAGGGATTAACAAAATAAAAGGGTATAAAATATGACACTATATATTTAAAACATGTGGGGAGAAGAATAAAAAATGGGTTCAAACTTAAATATCAACTTAATATAAACTGCTATATGCAGAAGATGTGATATACAAACCTAATGGTAACCAGAAATCAAAAACCAGTAATAAATATGCAAAGAATAAAGAGAAAGGAATCCAAGTATATCATTAAAGAAAGCCAACAAACCATAAAAGAGGACAAGAAAGGATCAGAGAAAATCTATAGAAATAACCACAAAACAAGTAACATAATGGCAGTAAGACATTTCTATAAACAGTTACTTTGAATGTAAATGGACTAAATGTTCCAATCAAAAGACAGAGGGTGACAGAACAGATTAAAAAAAAAATACTCATCCATATGCTGCCTACAAGACTCATTTCAGACCTAAAGACATCTGAGATTGAAAGTGAGGGGATGGAGAAACATTTATCATGCAAATGGATGTCAAGAGAAACAATAGCAATACTTATATCAGACAAAATAGATTTTAAAACAAAAACTGTAGCAAGAGACAAAGATACTACATAATCATAAAGGAGACACTAGAACAATGGGATATAACAATTATAAATATTTATGCACCCAACATGGAGCACCCAAATACATATAGCATCTATTAACAAATATAAAAGAAATAGTTGATAGTAATCCAATAATGGGAGGACACTTTAACACCCAACTTACATCAATAGACAGATCATCCAAACAGAAAAATCAACAAGGAAACAGTGGCTTTGAATGACACAGTGGCCAAATGGATTTAACAGATATAGTCAGAACATTTCATTCTAAAACAGCAGAATACACATTCTTTTCCACAGAACACGGGAGATTTTCCACAACAGATCACATATTAGGCCACAAAACATGTCTCAACATTGAAGTCCTACCATTATCCTTTCTGAACACAACACTATAAAACTAGAAATCAACCAAAAAAAAAAATCAGAAAAGAGCACAAATCATTGACATTAAATAACATGCTACTTAACAATGAATGGGCCAACCAGAAATCAAAGAAGAAATAAAAAATTACATGGAAACAAATGAAAATGAAAACACAATGGCCCAAAATCTTGGGGATGCAGCAAAAGTGGTTCTGAGAGGAAAGTTTATAGCAATACAGGCCTACCTTAAGAAGCAAGAAAAATCTCAAATAAACAAACTAAACTTAGATGTAAAGGAGCTAGAAAAAGAACAAACAAAACCCAAAGCCAGCAAAAGAAAGGAAATAATACAGAAGAGAACAGAAACAAATGATATGGAAACTAAACCAAACCAAACAATAGAACAGATCAATGAAATCAGGAGCTAGTTCTTTGAAAAGATGAACAAAATTCATAAGCCTCTACCAGATTCATTAAAAAAGAGAGGTCCCAAATAAACAAAATCACAAATGAAAGAGGAGAAATAAAAACCAAACCACAGAAATACAAACAATTGTAACAGAATATTATGAAAACCTATATGCCAACAAATTGGAAAACTTATATAACCTACCAAAACTAAAGCAGGAAGAAAGAGAAAACTTGAACAGACCAAATACCAGCAATGAAATTGAATCAGTAATCAAAAAAATTCCAAAAAACAGAAGTCGAGGACCAGACAGCTTCACAAGCAAATTCTACCAAGCATTTAAAGATGACTTAATACTTACTCTTCTCAAATTATTCCAAAAAATAGGAGAGGAAGTAAAGCCTCCAAATTCATTTTATGAGGCCAGCATCACCCTGACACCAAAACCTGATAAAGACCCAACAAAAAAGAGAACTACAGTCGAATATCCCTCATGAACATAGAAGCAAAAATCTTTAACAAATTATTAGCAAACTGAATCCAACAATACATTAAATCAGAGACCACAATAAAGTGGGATTTATTCCCTGGATGCAAGGGTGGTTCATTATTTGCAAAACTATCAACATGACACATCACATCATTAAGACCAAGGATAAAAACCATATGGTCATTTCAATAGATTCAGGAAAAGCAATTGACAAAGTACAACTCCATTCATGACAAAAACCCTCTGCAAAGTAGGTCTAGAGGGAACATATCTCAACATAATGAAGGCCTTATATGAAAAACCTACAGCTAACATCATACTTAATGGGGAAAAACTGAGAGCTTCTCCCTAAGGTTAGAAATAAGACAAGGATGTTCCTCTCACCACTTCTATTCAGCATAGTACTAGAAGTCCTAGCCACAGCAATTAGACAACATGAAGAAAGAAAAGGCATCCAAATTGGTAACAAAGAAGTAAAACTCTCACTATTTGCAGATGACATGATACTATATAGAGAAAACCTAAAAACTCCACTAAAAAACTACTAGAACTGGTAAATGAATTAAGACAAGTCATAGGATACAAAAATCACTGTAGAGAAATCTGTTAAATTCCTATACACTAATAATGAAGCAGCAGAAATTAAAATTAAGAAATCAATCCCATTTACAATTATACCAAAAACAGTAAAATATCTAGAAATAAACTTAATGAAAGTGGCAAAAGACCTATACCCTGAAAACTATAAAACACTGATTAAAGAAATTCAATGATGCAAAGAAATGGAAAAATATTCAACCTATGCTCATGGGTTGGAAGAACAAATGTTATTAAAATGTCTATACTACCCAAAGTAATCTGTACATTTAATGCATACCCCTATCAAAATGCCAACAGTATTTTTCACAGAACTAGACCGAACAATCCTAAAATTTGTATGGAACCACAAAAGACCTCAAATGTCTAAAGCAGTCTTGAAAAACAAAACTGGAGGAATCACAATGCCAGATTTCAAGTTATATTACAAAGCAGTAGTAATTAAAACAGTTTGGTACTGGCATAAAAATAGACACAGAGAATAGAAACCCCAGAAATAAATCCACAATTATATGGTCAATTAATCTTGACAAAACAGGAAAGAATATCCAATGGGAATAAGACAATTTTTTTAACAAATGGTATTGGGAAAACTGGACAGCTACATGGAAAAGAATGAAACTGGACCACTTTTACCGTACACAAAAATAAGCTCAAAGTTGATTAAAGACCTAAATGTGAGACCTAAAACCATAAAAATCCTTAAAAAGAGCAGAGGCACTAATATCTCTGACATCAGTCATAGCAACATTTTTCTAGATATGTCTCCTGAGGCAAGGGAAATAAAAGCAAAAATAAACTATTGGGACTACAACAAAATAAAAATCTGTGTGGCAAAGGAAACAATCTGTAAAACTAAAAGGGGCAGAAGACAGGAACAGAAATTTCTCCAAAGAAGACATCCAGATGGCCAACAGACACATTGAAAGATGCTCAACATCACCCATCATCGGGGAAATGCAAATCAAAAACACAATGAGATACCACCTCACCCCCGTCAGAATGGCTAAAATCAAAATCACAAGAAACAGTAAGTGGTGGCAAGAATGTGGAGAGAAAGGAACCTTGGTGCACTGTTGGTGGGAATGCAAACTGGTACAGCCACTATGGAAAACAGTATGGAGGTTCCTCAGCAAGTTCAAAATAGAACTACCCTAATCCATTCACTGCACTATTGGATATTTAACCAAGAAGTACAAAACACTATTTCATATTTTCTACCATCTTCATGATTTTTGTCTTTCTCATCAGCATTGTAGGACTTCTGTCATTTCATATGATATCCCAGCAAATGTGCATTCATTTGTACTTGTAGAAGGGTATTGTTCACTATCCCTAGCATTTGTTAGCAAAGGTCTCTCATTAATAATTCTGACTTCACTTGGTACCAACAGGTTGGTAAGCAGTGTGCAGTGACATTTCAAACATATTTAGAATTGATAGCAATTGCAGAAATGAAAACAGTTCTCCTCTGCTCATTCTATTTATTTTTCCTTAGACGAGAACCTAACTGAAACAGAGATGATGAGTCACTGAAAAGTCCGTTGTTGTTTTTTTTTTTTTTCTTTTAGAGAGCAGCAATGTTAATACAATTCAAGCAAATTTATTTTAGAAAAGCCTTTGGAATATTGTAAATATTTCAGTGTTATAATTTTTCAAACATCTTAAGTTTTTGAAAAGATGAAAAAATCATAATATTAAATATAGCATCCCATAATAACTTTAAAATATATCCTATAGTAGATCTGACCTATTATGATCCATACTGAGATGGTATGCATAAAAGCTTGGTGACTAATTGCCAGGCCTCATGAGACAGATTGTATCATTATGAATCCTGACCATGTCATCTACTAGCTATATAACTTTGGATGATTCATTAATTTATTTTTCTTAGGTAAAAATATGGGCAATAGTACTCTCCTTGTAACACTTGTTGGGACAACTAAATAACATGAGTAAAGCACTGAAAACTGTGTCAAATACGTAGTAATGATGCACTGAAAGTTTGCCATTGTTGTTGCTAACACTTTGATGTGTTTAATGTTCACGGATGACCAAGATACAGAGAGATTTCAGAGTCTTATCCACGATATTTCTTCTCTCTATGGATAAGCATCAATAAAGGCAAACTGAGGAGTGATACAGTTAATTAAATGAAAGCTAGGTCAATTCCCTAGTCCAGTTTTTTCTTTAAATATGGAAGGCTTCACAAATTTGCATGTCATCCTTACGCGGAGACCATGCTAATCTAATCTGTATCATTCCAATCGTAGTCTTTGTGCTGCTGAAGTGAGCACTGTGTAGTCCAATTTTTGCTGATGAACCCTAGTACATCAACAGCAACACAGTAGTCAGATATATTAAACAAAAATCTGTTTCTCAGAGTCTGCAGAATCTGAGCACTTTTTCCTCTCAAAGTAGTGCTGCCTAAAACTTCACGAAGTCACCTCAAAATGAGGTCACATACCCCACTGACATCTTCTGACTTTGCCAACTATGGGTTGCCAAAATACAAAGAAGACTTTAAGATTGATTAACAAATTAAGTGAATTTTAAAATCTGATTAATTTATATAATACTCCACTTAATCCTTTAAAAACTAAAGTAGGAATTAGGGTAAGGATTAGATAAATTTCCCAAGCTATTAAGTGTTGGTGCTGAAGTTTAAACTCCAGATCCTGACTCATTTACCATTCTGTTTTACTATTCCAGCTTGACTGTGAACTGTGAACTGTTTGACTTTACAAAATCAGCAGAGGCAGAAAACTAAGATCACTAAGGCCTCAGACATTGTATTTTTGAGGATTACCTGAGTACACTGTGAAGGAATGGATCTTAGCTTCTTAAAGCAGCAGTTAATCCTGTCATTTACAAAAAAAAAAAAATGTTTATTTTCAATAATAGTGCTGTGCAGCTGGGCCCTAATAACTGCTTTTAATTATTCGTCCTTATAGCCAGAACAATCATTCAGCTGGACCCAAATGTGAAAGCACTGTTAAGTAGATTTTAAGAAAAGTTTATTTGAAAAAGTAAGGATTATAGGGGCGCCTGGGTGGCTCAGTTGTTAAGTGTCTGTCTTCCACTCGGGTCATGGTCCCAGGGTCCTGGGATCGAGCCCCATATTGGGCTCCCTGCTCGGCGGGAAGCCTGCTTCTCCCACTCCCACTCCCTCTGCTTGTGTTCCCTGTCTTGCTGTGTCTCTGTCGAATAAATAAATAAAAATCTTTAAAATAAAAATTAAAAAAATAATAAAAAGTAAGGATTACAAAATGTCCAGTCTACTCAAATGGGCTGTTGATACTTTCTGACCTAGTTCTCCAGTCTCTCTCTCCCCTTCCCACTCTGTTCCCCCAAACTCCATCCTCTCTTCTCTCTCTCTGGAAGCCCTGTTTCTGTTTCTTTTTTCCTACTCCCAACCTCCTTAACACCTTCTACTCTCAAGAATGATACTCCCTACTTTTGAGATGAAATGTTTTCTCTCCTATTCTCTCCAAACTAAATTCTTCGCATCAGCTCTTCAAATGTTTATAATTCTTTACTCAGAAATATTATCCTTCCCAAAAGGGTGGGAAGGAGAAAAGAGAATTGAGGATTGGAAATAAATGCACACACGGTATAAACTTGCCCTGCAAGTTATACTTGATAGCTTCTTCTCTTAAGAGATTGAAAAAAAATCCTCTGCTTAAATATCTATACACTCTTGCACTCCTAAGTTGGCTAAATCAAGGTGGTCAAGGGAAGGAGAAGGGAGAAAATAAAATTTGTGTATTTTTTTTAAAGATTTTATTTATTGATTTGAGATAGAGAGAATGAGAGAGAGCACATGAGAGGGGGGAGGGTCAGAGGGAGAAGCAGACTCCCTGCCAAGCAGGGAGCCCGATGCGGGACTCGATCCAGGGACTCCAGGATCCTGACCTGAGCCAAAGGCAGTCGCTTAACCAACTGAGCCACCCAGGCGCCCAAAATTTGTGTATTTTTGCCAAAAATATACTAATGCCTTACAGTTTCAAAATGTCTGTCTTTTGTGGCCTTATAGCTGAGTATTAAAAGAATTGACCTGGTAAATACTAGAGGAAATGGATGCATTCATAATAGACAATATAAAATAAATCATGGAGGTGGCAAGGCAAAAACTAAATGCAGGACTGATGGAAAGAGGTAACTCGCTTATAATAATCATCATAATAGCCATAAGTTTTTTTAAAACTGATTTTGAGGAGAGATGTATTCTTTTCAAACTATTATATACAAGGCCTTCAATTATAACTATTTTCACAACTTGGATTAAAGACTAAGATTTTCCATATCAGAATTTCTCATGTTCCTCATTACCTTCCCTAATTTGAAAGGCTATAAAAAATTCCATTTTCCCTATTATAATTTGTCCATGATGCAAACTAAAGCTAAATTTTCCAAGCAAGTTCATAGGTAAATTAAAGAAGGTAATGAATGTTATGTATTAATTTGGGACATTTCTTTTAAGAGTTGCCACTTAATATTTAAAATGTATTACATTCTTAATCTCACTTCAGTTTTTCTACTTTTTTTCTCTTTTTTCTCCCCAGTTTTAGTTTATCTGTAAAAAAATGTAGATATTTTCATCACCTTTGGTAAAATTCAACTTAATTAAACTTATCATCTAAAATAAAAATTTTAAATCCTTATTAATGAAAATGAGTTCTCCTTGAGTCAAAATCATAAAAGAGATTAGTAGAAGAGTATGCTATCATAAAAAGGGTAATATATTTCTATATCATATAATGAAGAAAAACTATAACTCCATTTTCTTTCTAGTCTTTTTTTTTTTTTTCCATTCTTGTTCTAGTTTGGACTCTGTCCATGAAATAAAGAAAAGTGGCTATTCTATAGAAAAGCAATATCTCTTTGGAATATGGGAGAATAATAGGATATATGCTATCACCAAAAAGAATGAGAAAAATCTATCTGTAAACATATGAAGCAATTTCTGAATTATATTCATAACTGTGGGAAAAATGCAGAATATATTGCTGATTGTATATAAAGGGAAATATATATATATACACACACACACATACATACACATAGTTGTCTCTATATTCTTACATTATCTCTAAAAGAGTTGCTAAGTTTTTCCCTTTGGGGAGGGGTACTTGATAGCTTCCAGATACGGACAGAAGGAAGAGATAATCTTCATTGTATATACTATTGTATTTTTAATTTTTTATCAAGCGCACATATTTCCTGTTGAAAAAATAAACATTTATAAAGAAGATATCTTTTGCTATGCAGAAAAGGGTTGGCACTCAGTATTACTGAGACCCAATGCTAATTTTATTGCCCAGCTAGATTTGGGACAGATCCAAGAGTTTTACAAACTCTCAGAAAGTTTTATTTGTTGTAAGCCCATAAATTTATACTTTTTAAAATACAAGCACTAACATTCCTATGTAATACGTAACCTGAATGAAAAATTGCTTTCATGATGTATTAAGCTATACATCATCAGGGCCAGGTGTCACTCTGATGATGTATCGGTGCAACAAATCTCAAGGTGTGACACATTGAAAAAGTATTACTCAAAAGAGAATGGTCTCCAAGTTAAAAACTGATCCAACATAAAATTCAAAGAGAAAACTATAGAGAAACAATTTATCTGTTGCCAAGAAGTATTATGCAAGCAAAGATGTCTTCTCAGGGCACTTCTGTTTTGAACATTACAACTTTAGCAGGCTCAAGGGAAATCAAAACAATGTGCCCTTTTTCCAGTATCCAAAATTGATCCTGGAGACAACTGGTTAAGAGCACACCCAAGGCGACTTCAGAGGAGAAAAGATATTGCAGTGAACATCAAAGTTTTAAAGGTGGTATGGGAAGGGGAAAAAATACCTGGGCATGGGAAGCAATTCAGAAGATGACCCATGTATCATTTACATGAGAATTTGACCTGAAGCCTAAAGAGCTGGAAAAACTGCAACAGAATACAGAACCCAAGTCAAGAATGCAGCAGACAACAGGAGAGGATGAAGTAAGTGCATGTCACAGGACAATTAAGAAACAGTTTAGAAAATTCTCTCCAGATTACACACTGACACAGAAGAGGGAATTTCATAGGTTGATTCAGTAATTTGCCATTTATTAATCATATGACCTTGGAAATTTTGAAATAAGGTCCTGGCATTCAAATTAGAGAAATTTGGGATAGAGATGGAAAATGCTCGCTTTCATCCATTACAAAGTCACCAAAGAAAGTTGCTGCATAAATTTGTCTCTCATTGAGTAATTTAATTAAGCAAATACATAATGTGATCTTTTAGATGTCACCCCACTCATAGGCAAGGGGAACATCTCCCAGTTCATTCATTCATTCATTCATTCGTTCATTCAGTATTAGACATTGTCCATTGTGTTTCAGGTACTGTGACCAGCCCTACAAACACAAAAATGAACACAACAGACATAGTATCACTTTGTTTTTGCTCATGCTTTGTCCCCCTTTTGTATCCCTTATTTAACAACAATCTCTCAATCATTCAATGGTACCTCATGTTTCTTGTGCCTCAGGTCCAATCATCCATGGCCATATCATCCCAAGATATGATATTCCTTTTTTGAAGTTCATTGAATTTCAGAATTGAATGAGCCAATATAATCTAGGTCACCATTTTCAATTCAGAAATAAGAAAATTATGGCCTACAAAGATCAAGTGCCTTACATGTTTGGGAGACATGGTTATCAAGTTATACATGTAATACTTGAACCAGGTCTTCTTTTTCAAGAATTTGCTTACTTCATCATACCTACATATTTTCATGTCTATGCCACTTATTTGGCATCCACTCCCTTGTTTGTTTGTTTGTTTTATTTTTGTGTGTATGACTTATGCTATTCCCAACTAAAGAAACCATTTTTGAGTCTAAAGACTATGTCTCCTTTGTCTATGTATACTGTTTCCTTCCAACTCAGGCCCTCACAATCTTCCTGACATAGGGATGTGACTGAAAATGTTATTCAACTTTCCTAAATCGTTAAGTTCTAAGAGAGGAGCAGTGCCAAATGGTGCCCCAGTCATGCCACTTTTTTTTTTTTTAAATAAATTGAGAGTGTCTTCTAACATCTTACTATGAAAAGGAATTCCATCCATATTTGGAATTGTGGTAAAAAGCACTTGAAGGGAACGCAGTGAGCTCCAGGGAAAGAACTAGTAGATCAACTATTAAGCTGCCCAGTTCTTTCAGATTGATTTCTTTTGATAGAGAAAGAAAAAAAAATCTTGGATATGATTTAAAATGGCCCCTGAAAATCCTAATGCTGAAGCCGACTGAAATATTTGAGATAGCAAAGTAAGCCAGTGGTCCAGACAGCTCAGTGGCAACAGATAGAAAGCCTTTGGCTGTAAGGATGGTTTCACTAAGGAGTAAACTCCTGTAATCAGCTCTGGTTAATGAAATTGAGGATATTGCCACAAATTTCTGCAGGATTATTTTGAAGATATCAACTTAATACAAATATTAATTACTTTTACACAGAAGAAACACTTTCCACTCTTCCCCTCTTCCAGGTTTCCTTTGAAAATCCAATTATACAGACACGTAGTTTTAATTATAATATTGATTTTACTTCTTTGCTAGGAGTGGGACTAATTCAATTAGTTGTAATTATGTGCATAGAGTGATCGGACTAATCTTTCAGGATGTTGGCCCACTAACTTCATACCACTTGTCTTCACATCCAAGTCAAAGAGGAACATTCAGCCTCTCAGCCTCGGAAAGGCCTGAAATTGTACAGACCTTTAAGAAAGGAAAACAAGGAAGAAGATGTAATAGTCTGTTAAAGAACTTGACAGCTTGACAGTGGCTTTTCAGATGCAAAATGGTGCAAATCAGATATTATGTAGCCTTTGCAATTAGCAACTGCAGCAGGATTTAGAGAACTTTTATAAGAAGAGAAAGACTAACGAAACAACTAAGTAAGAAATAATATTACGTGGCAACAACTATTTTCCTATTTAAAAAAATCAAAGTAAGATCAAATGAAGTAGCTTTAATAATTTATATAAAAATGTTTTTGAGCAGGGTGTTTTGTAGGAATAAGAGGGGGAATGATAATGTCAAATTAATCTGTATTAGACTATTAAACAGGCAGAGAAGATTTTACTCAAGGCTCTTGTAATAGGAGAGAAAACAGAACTCTGATATCAGTTCTACTGGAACCAAGGGGAGAACAGGAAGATTTCAGGCCATCTGTGTTTGCTAATTGGTTTACCCAAACAAAGAGTAAACTTTCTTGTATCTTCATGACATGAGATGGTTTTACAGCTTGAAGCGAAGTGCCCACCCAAGTTAGACTCTTACTCTCCCCACAGAGATTGGGAGACAGAAGCCTCATCTTCCTTGATGATTATATTTCAAAAGGATGTCCCAAGTTCCTGAGAAAAACAGTCCTGGGTGTAAAACCGGCAAGAGGCCTTGAAAAAGGTTTATGTGTCAAAGGTGTAGAGAAAAAATTTACAATGACAAGTTTCTTAAAGTAAATATCCAAAGAAAAGGGCACTTAGAGGCCTAGAGTCAGGCGAAACCTGTCTAAAGTTTGGTCAAGCTGAGGGGAACATTAAGATCCTCTCGGTCAATACTCTGGAAGAAAGTGAAGTGTCTTTGAATACAAAAATTCAGGGCCCTTGCACTCCAACTGAAAGAAAATCATGAAAATACTAACACTGAAGAATTTATTTGTGTGTACCTTAATCTTTGTTCACATTTACATCCCATCTACACCTTTAGAAAAATATCTCCACCTCTAAGTTGTTCTGTTTGGAAGCCAAGATGTATTGGTTCAAGCTGCGTCTCTGTCCCTTACCGGCTCTGAGACTTAACAAATTAAAGTCACTTTCTTTCTCTGATTGTATTATCTCATCTACAAAATGACTTATTTCTCATAAATTTATAGAAATTAAATAATTTGACAGGCTAGGATAAATGTATGTCAGAGCCATTTAAATTTATTTTTGCTTTACCACCCATGCCCTTGCTAAACTCTGTATTTAAAAAAAAAAAATAGACCCTATTTCAATTGATTCCATGGATTGTTATCAGTATAAAGTCATTTTCTCATTTAATAATAATAGTTTTGGTCCTTGCTTTTCAGTTAGTACACATCACTTTTCTTTATTATAATACCAGATATTGCCGCTAGCTCAGTGTTCAATTTTTGTCTTATTCCTGATTTTGTGAAAATTTGTCTAGAGGATCACCTTTACTCATTATTGTTAGAGTTTGACTTGAGACTTATATTACAAGTTTACTATAAAATTTTGTTTGTTTGTTTGTCTATTATTTTCTGATTTAGATTTGCTAGCCTAAGGAGGAATCTGAGGTCTTCTTGACTCCTTATCTTGCTCTAAAGAGAAGATCTTTCCTGACTTATCTACAGCAGCCTGGGGTTTTTTCCTAAACTCTAAAACACCAACCCCCAAGACACTGTTCTGAGGAAACCTCTGGGCTCATCCTTCCTTACGGCCAATTTAGCAACTACATAAGCATCTCTGCCTTTTGTAGGACTGAGTTACCTGGAAAAATACTTGAAGAGTGGATATGAGAAAAGTATTAGTCATGAATCAGGGAAAAGAGTAGGGGACAGGGACAACAGCCCTTTCGGCTTTAGAAAGGGCTTTTCGTAAGGGAAGTAGCATCTGAAGTGAGAATCCGAAGTTACGGTGACTGAATGGCAAATTCCTACCTTCTTTTCTTAGGTGACCATCCTTTTTCTCCTCAGTAGTTCATTTTCACTTTGTGGAGTGGAAATTCCTATTCAGGTATGGGAAATTACCACTGAGACACTACTTCCTTGGGTATGTTTCCCAGATTGCAGCAATCCAGTGAGAAATGTGGGGATGCAAAGCACTCATTGCTAACTCTCTCTGTTGAAACCAAAACATTCAGCATTTTATATTTATGTTTAGCATTTATATATATTAAGTATTTTAGTGCAATTATAACTCAGTATTTTTGAGATTTGAGAGTTCTCTCTTGAAGATGAATGAACATTCTGTTTTTCATGTTTCTCTCATCTTTTAATCTATAACCCCATGGTTTTCTATTTCACACCAAATATGTACACATTTTCCTTGGCAGAGCTTCTCCGAGATTATTATCAATGCTATTGTGGTGTAAGTCTGTAAGATTGGACTTTCTTACTGTCATTTTTCAAAGTGCTGCTGACTGGGCTGTCTAAGGAATGGTAACGCACAAATTACTTCTGTGTCTGAAGATAAAAAAAAAAATGTTAAGTCAATTTCTTGAATTAATTAAGAGATAACATTGATATAGGAATGGGCTAGTGCCACAAATAATTATCACTTGAAATTACACAGTCAAAAAGGCCAATTAAGGGACCAAATACAGCTAATGAGAAAATTTAATTGATAATTTTTCAAGCTGCTGGCCTGGTCCTGATTTTTTTCCTATAGTTCAGCAACAATAACAACAGCAAAACAGCAACATAAAGCTACAGAGGCTCAGCTGATTTTTTTTTTTAATTTTTTTATTGTTATGTTAATCCCCATACATTACATCATTAGTTTTAGATGTAGTGTTCCATGATTCATTGTTTGTGCATAACACCCAGTGCTCCATGCAGAACGTGCCCTCCTCAATACCCATCACCAGGCTAACCCAACCTCCCACCCCCCTCCCCTCTAGAACCCTCAGTTTGTTTTTCAGAGTCCATCATTTCTTGTGGTTCGTCTCCCCCTCCGATTTCCCCCCCTTCATTCTTCCCCTCCTGCTACCTTCTTTTTTTTTTCTTTTAACATATATTGCATTATTTGTTTCAGAGGTACAGATCTGAGATTCAACAGTCTTGCACAATTCACAGCACTTACCAGAGCACATACCCTCCCCAGTTTCTATCACCCAGTCACCCCATCCCTCCCACCCCACCCCCCACTCCAGCAACCCTCAGTTGGTTTCCTGAGATTAAGAATTCCTCATATCAGTGAGGTCATATGATACATGTCTTTCTCTGTTTGACTTATTTCGCCTAGCATAATACCCTCCAGTTCCATTCAGGTCGTTGCAAATGGCAAGATCTCATTTCTTTTGATGGCTACATAATATTCCATTGTATATATATATCATATATATATCACCTCTTCTTTATCCATTCATCTGTCGATTGACATCTTGGCTCTTTCCACAGTTTGGCTATTGTGGACACTGCTGCTATAAACATCGGGGTGTACGTACCCTTTCGGATCCCTACTTTTGTATCTTTGGGGTAAATACCCAGTAGTGCAATTGCTGGATCATAGGGTAGCTCTATTTTGAACTTTTTGAGGAACCTCCATACTGTTTTCCAGAGTGGCTGCACCAGCTTGCATTCCCACCAACAGTGTAGGAGGGTTCCCCTTTCTCCGCATCCCGAACAACATCTGTCATTTCCTGACTTGTTAATTTTAGCCATTCTGACTGGTGTGAGGTGGTATCTCATTGAGGTTTTGATTTGGATTTCCCTGATGCCAAGCGATATTGAGCACTTTTTCATGTGTCTGTTGGCCATTTGGATGTCTTCTTTGGAAAAATGTCTGTTCATGTCTTCTGCCCATTTCTTGATTGGATTCTTTGTTCTTTGGGTGTTGAGTTTGATGAGTTCTTTATAGATTTTGGATACTAGCCCTTTATCTGATATGTCATTTGCAAATATCTTCTCCCATTCTGTTGGTTGTCTTTTGGTTTCGTTGACTGTTTCTTTTGCTTTGCAAAAGCTTTTTATCTTGATGAAGTCCCAATAGTTCATTTTTGCCCTTGCTTCCCTTGCCTTTGGCAATGTTTCTAGGAAGAAGTTGCTGCAGCTGAGGTCAAAGAGGTTGCTGCCTGTGTTCTCCTTTAGGATTTTGATGGACTCCTGTCTCACATTGAGGTCTTTCAACCATTTGGAGTCTATTTCTGTGTGTGATGTAAGGAAATGGTCTAGTTTCATTCTTCTGCATGTGGCTGTCCAATTTTCCCAACACCATTTGTTGAAGAGACTGTCTTTTTTCCTTTGGACATTCTTTCCTGCTTTGTCAAAGATTAGTTGACCATAGAGTTGAGGGTCTATTTCTGGGCTCTCTATTCTGTTCCATTGATCTATGTGCCTGTTTTTGTGCCAGTACCATACTGTCTTGATGATGACAGCTTTGTAATAGAGCTGGAAGTCCGGAATTGTGATGCCGCCAGCTTTGCTTTTCTTTTTCAACATTCCTCTGGCTATGCGGGGTCTTTTCTGGTTCCATCCAAATTTTAGGATTATTTGTTCCATTTCTTTGAAAAAAGTGGATGGTATTTGGATGGGGATTGCATTGAATGTGTAGATTGCTCTAGGTAGCATGGACATCTTCACAATATTTTTTCTTCCAATCCATGAGCATGGAACGTTTTTCCATTTCTTTGTGTCTTCCTCAATTTCTTTCATGAGTATTTTATAGTTTTCAGAGTACAGATCCTTTGCCTCTTTGGTTAGATTTATGCCTAGGTATCTTATGGTTTTGGGTGCAATTGTAAATGGGATCGACTCTTAATTTCTCTTTCTTCTGTCTTGTTGTTGGTGTATAGGAATGCCACTGACTTCTGTGCATTGGTTTTATATCCTGCCACTTTACTGAATTCCTGTATGAGTTCTAGCAGTTTTGGGGTGGAGTCTTGGGGGTTTTCCACATAAAGTATCATATCCTCTGCAAAGAGTGAGAGTTTGACTTCTTCTTTGCCAATTTGGATGCCTTTGATTTCTTTTTGTTGTCTGATTGCTGTGGCTAGGACTTCCAATACTATGCTGAATAGCAGTGGTGATAGTGGACATCCCTGTCGCGTTCCTGACCTTAGGGGGAAAGCTCTCAGTTTTTCCCCATTGAGAATGATATTCGCTGTGGGTTTTTCAGAGATGGCTTTTATGATATTGAGGTATGTACCCTCTATGTCTATACTCTGAAGAGTTTTGATCAAGAAAGGATGCTGTACTTTGTCAAATGTTTTTTCTGCATCTATTGAGAGGATCATATGATTCTTGTTCTTTCTTTTGTTAATGTATTGTATCACATTGATTGATTTGCGGATGTTGAACCAACCTTGCAGCCCAGGGATAAATCCCACTTGGTCATGGTGAATAATCCTTTTAATGTACTGTTGGATCCTATTGGCTAGTATTTTGGTGAGAATTTTTACATCCATGTTCATCAGGGATATTGGTCTGTAATTCTCCTTTTTGATGGGGTCTTTGTCTGGTTTTGGGATCAAGGTAATGCTGGCCTCATAAAATGAGTTTAGAAGTTTTCCTTCCATTTCTATTTTTTGGAACAGTTTCAGAAGAATAGGTATTAATTCTTCTTGAAATGTTTGGTAGAATTCCCCTGGGAAGCCATCTGGCCCTGGGCTTTTGTTTTTTGGGAGATTTTTGATGACTGCTTCAATTTCCTTAGTGGTTCTAGGTCTGTTCAGGTTTTCTATTTCTTCCTGGTTCAGTTTTGGTAGTTGATACATCTCTAGGAATGCCTCCATTTCTTCCAGGTTATCTAATTTGCTGGCATAGAGTTGCTCATAATATGTTCTTTTAATTGTTTGTATTTCTTTGGTGTGGGTTGTGATCTCTCCTCTTTCATTCATGATTTTGTTGATTTGGGTCCTTTCTCTTTTCTTTTTGATAAGTCTGGCCAGGGGTTTATCAACCTTGTTAATTCTTTCAAAGAACCAGCTCCTAGTTTCGTTGATCTGTTCTACTGTTCTTTTAGTTTCTATTTCATTGATTTCTGCTCTGATCTTTATGATTTCTCTTCTCCTGCTGGGTTTAGGCTTTATTTGCTGTTCTTTCTCCAGCTCCTTTAGGTGTAGGGTTAGGTTGTGTACTTGAGACCTTTCTTGTTTCTTGAGAAAGGCTTGTATTGCTATATACTTTCCTCTTAGGACTGCCTTTGCTGCATCCCAGAGATTTTGAACAGTTGTGTTTTCATTTTCATTGGTTTCCATGAATTTTTAATTTCCTGGTTGACCCATTCATTCTTTAGTAGGATGCTCTTTAGCCTCCATGTATTTGAGTTCTTTCTGACTTTCCTCTTGTGATTGAGTTCTAGTTTCAAAGCATTGTGGTCTGAAAATAGACAGGGAATGATCCCAATATTTTGGTACCAGTTGAGACCTGATTTATGTCCTAGGATGTGATCTATTCTGGAGCATGTTCCATGGGCACTAGAGAAGAATGTGTATTTTGTTGCTTTGGGGTGGAATGTTCTGAATATGTCTGTGAAGTCCATTTGGTCCAGTGTGTCATTTAAAGTCTTTATTTCCTTGTTGATCTTTTGCTTAGATGATCTGTCCATTTCAGTGAGGGGGGTGTTAAAGTCCCCCACTATTATTGTATTGTTGTCGATGTGTTTCTTTGCTTTTGTTATTAATTGCCTTATATAATTGGCTGCTCCCATGTTAGGGGCATAGATATTTACAATTGTTAGATCTTCTTGTTCGATAGACCCTTTAAGTAGGATATAATGTCCTTCCTCATCTCTTCTTACAGTCTTTGGTTTAAAATCTAATTTGTCTGATATAAGGATTGCCACCCCAGCTTTCTTTTGGTGTCCATTAGCATGGTAAATGGTTTTCCATCCCCTCACTTTCAATCTGGGGTGTCTTTGGTTCTAAAATGAGTCTCTTGCAGACAGCATATCGATGGGTCTTGTTTTTTAATCCAATCTGATAGCCTGTGTCTTTTGGGGCATTTAGCCCATTTACATTCAGGGTAACTATTGAAAGATAGGAATTTAGTGCCATTGTATTGCCTATAAGGTGACTGTTACTGTATATTGTCTGTGTTCCTTTCTGGTCTATGTTGCTTTTAGGGTCTCTCTTTGCTTAGAGGACCCCTTTCAAGATTTCTTGTAGGGCTGGTTTTGTGTTTGCAAATTCCTTTAGTTTTTGTTTGTCCTGGAAGCTTTTTATCTCTCCTTCTATTTTCAGTGACAGCCTAGCTAGATATAGTATTCTTGGCTGCATATTTTTCTCATTTAGTGCTCTGAATATATCCTGCCAGTCCTTTCTGGCCTGCCAGGTCTCTGTGGATAGGTCTGTTGCCAGTCTAATGTTCCTACCATTGTAGGTTACATATCTCTTCTCCCGAGCTGCTTTCAGGATTTTCTCTTTGTCTCTGAGACTCATAAGTTTTACAATTAGATGTCGGGGTGTTGACCTATTTTTATTGATTTTGAGAGGGGTTCTCTGTTCAGCTGATTTTTATATGAGCAAGATCCTTCTGGATCTCAGTTGAAATTTATTTTGTTATTAGCTACATAAATCCATTCCTTATTCATATATATATATATTTACTTTACTCTTAACTACTTTTCCCAAGTAAGTATAGTTTCCTCTACTCTTTCAGAATGGTAAAATTCAAAGTAGAAGAGAAATTTCTATACTTTAAACTCCTAGTTAAAAAAAAAATTAAAATTCACCATGAAGGTCTTGTCCTTCAAATTATCTTTTTGGCAGCGTCACAGGCTATATCCTCTGATTGACCTTCCTGAAGAAAATGTGTAAAAATTCTAGTGAAAATATTGAAATGAACTTTTGAAATTTAGTTGCTAAGTAGGCAATATAGTAAAGAACCTTTTAGCCAAAACCAAGATGAGATCAGGATCCAAGAGAAAAAAGAAAATTATTCAAGCTGGCTTTCATCATGAGGGCATTTTCCAAGGACCTATAACTTTGAATTTATTTTTAAAGCTCCACAGAGCACAAATAGAAGATAACCTAGAATTCATCCAGTATGGGGTGAATAACAGGAGACACAGGTGTAAAATGTCACTGAGGGAGCTAGAAATAACCCTGCTCTTTCCATACCCAGAGATAGTCAGAAGAAGCAAAACATGGAGGAGGAGGAGGAAGAAGAGAGAGGAAAAAGAGAAAAGGAGGGAAGAAAAATTGTACATCTCAAAAATCTGTTTTTCGAAATCTCACTCATAATCTAGGCCTTTTAAGGGTTTGCAGCCTGAATTTACATTTGTTGCTTAAACTAAGGTGATTTGAAATGAAAAGCTTATTTGAAAGAAGTACTAGATTGAGAGTGCTCCTAGGCATCTGGCAGAAGAAAACAGAAATCTTTTTTGGAGGAATCCACAGTACTTGCCTCATACCTGGACAACACCAGTTCACAAGATTAGCATTGTAAATGCAGCAGAAAACCAAGCACCATGAATGAAACAAGCAGAAACATGGCAAAACTACATCAGGTCACCAAAGACTTCAGGTATTGGAATTACCTGATTTAGAATGTTTAAAAAGAACATTTATTTAAGGAAATAAAAATGGAAAACAAAAGTACAATAATGGCAAAGGAGACCATAAAAATGTTCAGCCAGATTCGAAAAATGTCTATAGACTACATCAGGACATGAAAAATAGTATAAGTAAAATTATAAACACAGTGTGATTCTGAACAACATATCATAAAGAATCTTCAAGAGAAGTAATAACCTGAAATATAGATCTGAAATAAATATCAAGAATGCAGCACAGTGGAAGAAAATATGTCAAATAGGAAAGTCAGGCTACCTCAAAAGTAATGACTGCCTGCTAGTTTTTAAAAATCAGAAGATAGTTAACAGTATCTTTAATGTTACTTCAGATATATAATATCTATCAAGGCAACTGTCAACCCAAAATACTACACAGAGCAAAAATACCTTTCAAAGTTATTTTTCAGACAAAAATTGAGAGTTTGCCATATTTCCTCATAAGAGGGGTTTCTAATGGATTTAATTTCATTAGAAGAAAATGAAACATAGAATGAAAACCTGAGATGCAAAATGGAATTATAAATAAGATAAAATTTTACATGAATCTAAATAGATACTGACTATATTAATCAAGAAAATTCTCTTTTAAAAAATGAAATCATCAAGAAAATAGCAACATTTTGGGTAAGAGCAGTTGAATTTAAAGTTTACAAACTCTTCTATTATTCTTAAGGAGAGCACAGATATTCATTAGCCTTTGATTTAGATGAAGGAACTCTGAAGTGATTTCTAAGTTAACAGAAATAGTGAATACAACTTTCTGGCATGCAAAGGTAAAAGTGGTATAATAAATAATAATCCAGAAGAAACTAAGAAAAAGAAAAAGACAAGCTACAAAATTAGATATTCCATTCAATTCAAATCCATCATTTATTACAATGTATGAATGGGCCATATTCTCCAGTTACCAAAAAAAAAAAAAAAAAAAGATTAGACAGGATTTTAAAAATCCAGATACATGTTTTTTTTTTTTTTTTATAAAAGCCATCTCTAAAATACAAAGATGTTTTAATTCACCAGGAAGATAAAATACAGTTGGCCCCTGAACATCAGTTTAAACTCTGCAGGTCCATCCACTTACATGTGAATTTTTTTTCAAAAAATTACAGTAGTATAAATGTATTTTCTCTTATGATTTTCTTAGCATTTCCTTCTCTCTAGCTTACTAATAAAGAACACAGCATATAATACATATAACATACAAAATATGTAATAATCAACTCTTTATGTTAGTGTTAAGGCTTCTGATCAGCAGAAGGCTATTAGTCATTAACTTCTGGGAAAGTCAGTTATACGTAGATTTTCAATTGTGTGGGGGGTTGGTGTCCCTAACCCTTGTGTTGTTCAAGGGTCAACTATAATTGGAAATGTATACATACTTATTAGTATAGGCTCAAAATATAATGAGAAAAGTGGCAGATTTACAAAAAGAAAATAAAGCCAGTAAGTATATTATTTGAACAACACAATTCATAAGTGCTCACATACATGAATAGGTCTTAGACTACTAAGTGAAAAAATAAGATAATTATTTAAAATAGTGAGGAAAATAAGACCTCAAAGAAAAATGACAAGTGTGACTAACAGGATAGAGTGATTTTTAAAGTTATATAATTCTTATTTTTAAAAGAGTTTTATTAGAGGGGCACCTGGGTGGCTCAGTCTGTTGAGTGGCTGACTCTTGATTTTGGCTCAGGTCATGATCTCAGGGTCATGAGATCGAACCCTGTGTTGGGCTCTACACTGATCCTGGAGCCTGCTTAAGATTCTCTTTCTCTCTCCCTCTACATCTCCCCACCTCGCATGTGTGTCCTTTCTCTCTAAAAAAAAAAAAAAAAAAAAAGTGTTTTATTAGAGTATTAATTAATATCTCCTTCTTTGTCCCTCCCAAATGAACCCTCACTGCTCAATTCAAATGACATTTTTCTAATGAAGATACCCATTCCAACTTCCTTTGAATTTTTTACTTTCTTCACTTTTGTGTTTGTCCACATTGTTGGTTAATACCACATCTGCCTCCCATGCTAACCTGGAGCTCTCCATGAGGTGGAAAGGAAATTGCAAGCTTTGACCCTGAAGTAGAACTATCCTTCAGGCCACCAGAACTATAGACAGGTTACTCTACCAAGGGTCCTGCAATTCCCTCAAGAATCCCTCTAGTAAGTCACTCCTAATTGTGATTCCAGGATTTAAGCCCATAAAAGAGAAATCCCCCACTAAGTCTTTTATCATTGAGCATATTAATGATTATGGATACCCCCTGGTGAAGTCTTTTGTTAATTCTGTTGCTGTATCTTGATTCCAAGGGGCACAAGTCTAATTCTTTTCCCCCTTTGTTCTTCCCCATCTCACTATGATACCACCATCTCCAGAGATGAGCAAATCCAAATCACTATAGCACCCCTCCATCCCTTTGCCTTCTGTATGAATGAACCAACAAGTCTTAATTTGTTCCATTTTTCCACTGACAAGTTCAAACCATCATGTTTATCATAATTTACTTGAACTACTGCTAAAACCTCCAACTTTTATCTGTGCTTCTCAATCAACCCTGTTCACAAATTCCTGGAGATTTTTTTTTTTTAAGAATATATAAATAAGATCAAGCCCTTGTCTGAAATGTTCTATTTTATTTTATTACACTGAGAATAAAATCCAATCTCTTTACCTTAACCTGGCTTGGTCTTTGATATCTCCACATTCCCCTTATAGCTACTTCTCCTAGTTAATTATGGTTCAGCACCAGAGGTCTTTCTTTCCTTGTTCCTCTGTTACACAAGCTCATATTCCCACATGAAGACCTTCCTCTTTTTTTTTTTTTAAAGATTTTATTTATTTATTTGAGACAGAGAGAATGAGAAACAGAGAGCACGAAAGGGAAGAGGGCAGAGGGAGAAGCAGACCCCCTGCTGAGCAGGGAGCCCGATGCGGGACTCAATCCCGGGACTCCAGGATCCTGACCTGAGCCGAAGGCAGTCGCTTAACCAACTGAGCCACCCAGGTGCCCCGAAGACCTTCCTCTTATTAGTCCTTTTACCTGCCATGCTCTTTCCCTAGCCTGTCACAAAACTGCTTCAAATCTCTTTTTAAACAACATCTCCACAAAGATCTTACCTGAATATTCTCATCTAAATAGCTTTTCATTAAAAAAAATTAAAAATAAATAGCCTTTCCTCCCAATTATTCTATCAGCACCTTTAAAAAAAATTCTTAGAACTTTGCAGTCTGTATTTATTTAAAAAACACATTTAAAAATATATCTTCCCCATAAGACTATAAATTCCGGAGCAAAGACACTGTTTTTATCATATTCAGCATATTACACAGAAAATGTCTCCTATAAATGCCAAATTAATATTTTGAATGAAGGATTAAGGAATTAATGACTGAAACATCTAAGCACAATGCCTGTCATGTAAAAGTTCTCAATAAATGATAGCATGCGCATGTTGAGTACATTTCATTTCATTTACTTGGCATGGTGCTAAGCATTGGCTGGGCTGTGGTGAATAGAGTAAAATATACATTTGATGAATAGAGGTGGGGCTATAGCAGATGGCCATGTGCTCACCAAATCTCATTTCATTTCCTTCCTGGCCCTTAGCTAGAATGCATTTCCCAGTCTCCCATATAATCAGAACTCACCATGTGACTGAGTTCTGGACAATGGAATGCACATAGAAAGAAGTAAAATATGCCATTTCAGGCTGAGCCCATAAAATTCTCCCATTCAGCCCTTCTCTCTTTCTTTTCCTTTATGCCTGAGTAATCAAGATGACTATGAGAATCCAAATGAGAAAAGCCTGCATTCCTGATGACTGCATGGAGCAGTCTCCCCCGACCTCTCTCTATCTTGGACTATGACATGAATGAGAAATAAACTCTCATTATATTAAACCACTGAAATGTGTGATTGTTTTTAGTGCAGATGACCTACCTTTATATATTCTCACAAAATTATCATCTCGTGGGATTATAATACAGTGTGATAATGTCTTACTATGTTTTGTGCCTCTTTTAGTTTCAGAATATAATTATTCCAGCAGAGAGGGCTGTATTAGAACTTGTAAACCGAAGCCAAACTCACATAATAGAAATTAAATGTCATTTTATAAAATGAGGCCAAATCTTACATGGAAAAGGAAACCACAGAAATACAGGATCATAGAAGAGTTTCCCAGAGACTGTTCTCTTTTAACTTGTTTAAACAGTCCTTTTCAGGCTGTTTCTCTTTTTATGAAATTGTAATAAGAATCTGTTTTATGTCTAAATCTTTTTTATGCAGCTTTATGCTGCTAAGTGTCACTCTTTCTCTGTCTTTTCCAACTCATTCACCTATTTGAAAGCTGAACGTACACCTGATTTGCCATTTCTAGGGACTAATTGGTACTTCCACTAATTGCATGAGGTACAATATCAGGATAATGGCAAGTCATCATGTTTTGGGTCACAAGGCTACTGGTTACTCAGGGCTCTTTAACAAGTCTTTTCATTACTATATAATAGCCTTTAAGTGGGTTTTTAAATTTTATTTTCAGGTATTAATTTGTACCCCCTTAAGTCAAAGAATTGGTAATGTCAAGAGTGATAGTGGTTATTTTGTTGATTATTCACACTTCCTTTCACTTTCACTACCTGAATATACTCATTATCTGATTATTTCACCTGTTGTTCATTTGACACAATACAATTCTCGTCCCTCAACCCTTTCTGCAGTTGGCCTTAGTACAGAAAATGCATACGACAGAGCTGATATTCTTAAAGTTTAATGAGAAAATGAAATTCCCAGAGCATGAAAGTCAAATTGTAAATTTTCAATGAGTCCAGGATAATTATGAAACAAGAACAACTGCCATCCTCACAAGCTTTGGACTTTCACCTTTTGGTAATGTTTGAGGTCTATCTCATTTTTCTAAAATATTTTAAGATAATTTTGTCTTCTGTTACAAACTTACTGATGTTTTCAATCCAAGCAAAGCAATAGTATTATTTCCTTTTTCTATATATTTCTGTGGTATTCATTTACATCATTTTTTTTTAAATCATGGGGACAATTTTTGACATGGATTTAAATATCTGGTGATGTTCCAGTTAGCAAAAATTCTTAGATAAAATTTTGCAGTGACACCAAAGTAGTTTGTTTCATTCTATTTCCAAATATACACATCTGAAAGAACAAAAGTACTACTTCTCTTTAAATTTACTTTCATGCATAATGTTACTTTACACTTGCGACGTGTTAGCTTCCATTAGGAAAGATGTTCAGAGAAAATACCTCAAAGGTTAGTTATTTCATTCCAAAAGTAAGAATTGTGTCAGAAGAGAAAACCCATGAGTTAGAAAACTGAGGGCTTATACTCAAGTTTCCCACACTGGATGATGCTAGGCAAGCCATCTGACCTTCCCATCTTTATTCCTTTACCTGCAAAACGGATCTTTTAACCACTCTATACCACGCTACACTGACAATTATTATCTTAGAACTGGCCTTTGCAGTTTCTCTGGTTTTCAAAATTTTCATTATTCATGTAAGAAGTTACATCATATCTTGAAAACAATGTCTGAAATCCAAGGCTCTTGAGAAAACAACTTCAGTGATATCGGTGGAAATTCAGCAGCAGAGCATTTTGGAACCAAGAGAAAATGAAAAGGTCAAGGGAAGCAGGTTTGTGGAAGGCCCTCCAACGGCATGAGCTGAGGATATCCTCTGAGGACTTCTATAGCAGGCTCCATTTAAACAGGGGACACAAGGTGTGAATTAGGGGCACCTAGGTGGCTCAGTGAGTTGAGGGATAGATTCTTGGTTTGGGCTCAGGTCACGATCTCAGGGCCATAGTATCAAGCCCTGCATCAGGCTCCACACTCAGCATGGAGTCTGCTTGAGATTCTCTCTCTTCCTCTGCCCCTCCCCCGCTCGCTTACACCCTCTCTCTCTCGCTAATAAATAAATCTTTTTTTTTAAGATTTTATTTATTTATTTATTTATTTTGAGATATAGAAAGAGTGAGAGTGCGAGAATGAGCTGGGAGACAGAGGGAGAGGGAGAAGCAGGCTCCCCACTGAGCAGGGAGCCTGATGAGAGGCCCAATCCCAGGACCCTGGGATCATGACCTGAGCTGAAGGCAGACGCTTAACCGACTGAGCCACTCAGGTGACCCTAAATAAATCTTAAAAAAAAAAAAAGAGGTATGAATTAGAACCCTGTTCTGTCTCTGCATCTTGACAGTAGGAAATGTTTTCAACAACTGTATTACAACAGTATTTTTATAAATGGAGGTATAATTGACATCTAACATTCTATTAGTTTCCAGCATACAGCATAATGAGTAGATATTTATATATATGGTAAAATGGACACCACAAGAAATCCAGTTAACATGAATCACCTCACATAGTTAAATATTGTTGGTGGCGCCTGGGTGGCTCAGTCGTTAAGCGTCTGCCTTTGGCTCAGGTCATGATCCCAGGGTCCTGGGATCGAGCCCCGCATCGGGCTCCCTGCTCAGTCAGGAGCCTGCTTCTCCCTCTCCCACTCCCCCTGCTTGTGTTCCCTCTCTAGCTGTCTCTCAGTGTCAAATAAATAAATAAAATCTTTAAAAAATAAAAAAAATTGTTGTCTTGGGGGCGCTTGGGTGGCTCAGTTGGTTAAGCGACTACCTTCGGCTCAGGTCATGATCCTGGAGTCCCTGGATCGAGTCCCGCATCGGGCTCCCTGCTCGGCGGGGAGTCTGCTTCTCCCTCGGACCCTCCCCCCTCTCATGTGCTCTCTCTCTCATTCTCTCTGTCTCAAATAAATAAATAAAATCTTTAAAAAAAAAAATTATTGTCTTGGGATGGGAACTTTTAAGATCTCTCTCAGCAACTTTCAAATATGCAATACGGTATTTTAACTATAGTACTGGGCTATACATTATGTCTCAATGACTTCAATGTCTTATAACTGGAAGTTTATACCTTTTGATGCCCTTCACCCATTTCACCTACTCTGTCCCAATGCCTCTAGCAACCAAATGTTCTCTATAAGTTTGGCCTTTTTGTGTGTGTATGTCTTGTAAGGAAAAAAGTATTGGTATCTTTGGAAACCTATAACTCCCAATGCCTCTAGCAACCAACTGTTCTCTATAAGTTTGGCCTTTTTGTGTGTGTATGTCTTGTAAGGAAAAAAGTATTGGTATCTTTGGAAACCTATAATTTCTCTCTGAGAAATTAAAATTTTTGAGCTTAAGTATCTTTTGGATTTTTATAAAAAATATAATTTCTAATTTTTAAAATGTCCTTTTTGTTTCTTTGAGTTTAATATTTTATTCTTTGATCCTTCTAAAATAGTTTTTAAATTGCTTTATTGTATAATAATGTTAACCTACCAAGTTTTTATTAATTGAATTTTAAAGTTTTTAAATAAATATATATTATTTTACTTTTTATCACTATAATATTTTATTTTTATTATTTTTTAAGATTTTATTTATTTATTTTAGAGAGAGCACATGCGCTCATGTGAGAGTTGGGGGAGGGTGGAGGGAGAAAGAATCTCAAGCAGACTCTATGCCCAGAGCAAGCCTGACTCAGGGCTTGATCTCACAATCCTGAGATCATGACCTGAACCAAAATCAAGAGTTGGACACAGCTAACTGAGATATCCAGGTGTGCCTATCATTATAATCTTTTAGATATTTGGTTCCATCTGTTTTATTATATTTCAATTATTTTTACTGAATTTTCTTAGCTTTCATTTTTATTTAATCTTTATTTTGTTGCACCTTAGTTATAATTTAACCTTATTTTTTTTATTATTGCATCCCATTATTTATTTTAACCTTTAAGAGTATTTTGTTGACAGTTTGCCTTATATTTTTAAGTGTATTGCATCTAAGTCAAAAATTGCTCTTATTTTCTTGAGAGAGAGAGAGAGTGTATGTGTGTGTGTGTGTGTGTGCAGTTGACTAGTAAGGAAAATATTTATTTTTGTTTGCTTGTGGTTTATCTGATTTTTAGCAAAGGGTCCCAGTTGGGCATTTTTTATAGGAAATTATTATTCTATCTGTTAGATCCAGGAAGTCTCATTACTTCTGGAAATTCACCAGGAGAGGCCACTTAACTATGAAGGCCAACCGCAACTTCCTGTTCCTGCAAATGGACTGGGAGAACCATTTCTGAACACAGATGCTGCAAACTGAGATATTAAAGGTTCTGTTTTGTGGTGTGAAAAGAAGGCAACTTCAGAGACTGGCCCTTAGAAACTAGAGACAGTTTTTTAAAAGAAGTTACTTTACCTAAAATGTTGGCCCTCACTCAGATACTGCAACTAGGGGTGTTTAAGGTATAAGTGTAAAGTTGGGGGACAGGACCATGAATTGCTGTGATTGCCGTTGTTAGACTAAAGACAACATCGTGATCTGTACTTTTGATTCTGAGGGAACGTATTTCGATCTTTTGGATTCTATAGTTAGAATTCATGAGTTCATTTGGAAGTTTTATGGTTTCAGTTCTTATACTTAAGTCCACAATCTATTTTGAGTTTGTTTTTGTGAGTGGTATAAGAGTCCAATTTCATTCTTTTCCAATATGGATATCCAGTTTTTCTAACACCAATTACTGAAATGACTATCCTTTCCCTACTGAGTATTCTTGGTTCCCTTGTCAAATATTAGTTGATCAGATATATGTATGGGTTTATTTCTGCGCTCTCAATTCTGTCCCATTTGTCTATGTGTCAGTTTTTATGCTAGTACCATACCGTTTTGATTATTATAGCTCTGTAATGGAGTTTGAAATCAAGAAGTGTGACATCTCCAGTTTTGTTCTTTCCCAAGATAGCTTTGTCTATTCAGAATCTTTTGTAGATCCATATGCATTAGTATTTTTTTTTCTATTTCTGTGGAAAATCCTGTTGGAATTTTGATAGAAAATGAACTGAATCTATATATGGCTTTAGTTAGTTATGGACATTTTAACTTTTGTTTTGTTTTATGTAATATAAAACTAATACCTCCCATTTGGCATTAGCCCACATGACAAGCCCACATTAGGTACTATAAAAAAAAAATCTTTAAAATTCAATGCAAACATTAGTACTGTTATGTATCCATATTTTACTGTTCAGGAAATGGAAGACTTAATTTCCATTCAACATATGTTAATATACTTATTTTGGTTAATAAAAACATACCTTCAATTTCATTTTTTATGTAGGCTTAAAAACTGACACCCACTATGGATGGTCCCTAATATTTAAAAGCAAGGAAATAAACAGCTTTCCAGTAACTGTATTAGGCTAAAAAATGTAAGATATATAACTTAAATAAAAACTCAGTTTGCTTTTTACAAACATGGTAACTAAAGCTTAGAAAGAAGCCCCTGCCACTCACAAAGCTGAAGCCAAAGCAAAGGCTTTGAAAGCCAAGAAAGCAATGCCAAAAGGCATCTATAGCCATCAAGGGGGGAAAAAAAATCTGCACATTGCCTACCTTCCAAAGACCTAAGACACTGAGTCTCCAAAAGCGGCCAAAATATCCTCAGTAGAGTGCCCCCAAGGGAAACAAGCTTGACCACTATGCCATCATCAAATTCTCCCTCACCACCAAGGCAACCAGGAAGAAAATAGAAGACAACACATTTGTGTTCATTATGGATGTCAAGGCCAATAAGCACCAGATCAAACAAACTATTACGAAGCTTAAGACACTGATGTGACCAAGGTCAACACTCTGATCAGTCCTAATGGTGAGAAGAAGGCATACATATGGCTCCTGATTATGATGCTCTGTATGTTGCCAACAAAAATGGGATAATCTAAACTTGAGTCCAACTAGATAAATCTATTTTTTAACCATAAAAACAAACAAAAACCCTGTTCAAATTAGTTGAACTCTTAAATGAAAAAAAAAAAAGGAAGAAAAAAAAGAAAAAGAAACTCAAAGGAAAAATCAGATTTACAAGATTACTCCATGTAATTAAGAAATAAATATATTTAGGTGAGTTGTATTGGATTGTCAGCAAAATTTTGTGTATATTAGTTCTGAACTCTAAGTTAAAAACTAAAGAGAACATTAACTAGGCCATTAAAGAGTGAAAGATTTCTTTCAACCATCATTCAGATTTTATGCAATAAACATTTACTGACTACTAGAAAATCCAACCAAGTAAGAGAGCAATGTGATAGGTACAATGAATATAATGCAATATAACTCAATGGGATTATTGATTATAATTATAAAATAAAGGAATTGGGATACCAGCAAAAGAGAAGGGAGATTTTATTTATTTTTTATTTTTTATTTTTTTAAAGATTTTATTTACTTATGTGAGAGAGAGAGAATGAGAGAGAGCAAGAGCATGAGAGTGGGGAGGGTGAGAGGGAGAAGCAGACTCCCTGATGAGCAGGGAGCCTGATGCGGGACTCGATCCTGGGACTCCAGGATCATGACCTGAGCTGAAGGCAGTCGCTTAACCAACTGAGCCACCCAGGCGCCCCAGAGAAGGGAGATTTTAAAAAGTGGAAACGTCAAAGCAGTTTTTCAACCTTGAGAATGTTTAGGAGATAGTCTCTGGTCATGGGTGCCTGGAGACTGCATCCCTAATAATGAGAGGACAAATGAACTCAGGTAAGAAGCTTCTCTGTTGTTTAAGACCTGATAGGCAAAAACCAATGTTTCAAAACCCTGTGTTTGGGGAATAAGGTTTAGAAAAGGCTCCTGGCATGTATGGAAGATGTTATCTTAACAATGCCAAAATAAGTATGTTCTTAGATCCCCGGGTTGATTTTATGGTTTTATTTCTCCATGAAAGAATCCCCATTGTTCTCTGTCCCTGGGCCATGAACTGTATTCTGAGCAATGTGAGTTAAAATTAATGACCACTCTATTGGTGGTCCCTTCAGGGGTGCTTTGGGATCACAGAACAAGGAATGGCTAGCCTCTCTATTTACATGAATTAAGTAAATTATGAAATTATTTTAAGACTCTGTTTCTATTCAAATGACTATTCTAACCTACCTCACGAAGTGGTAAGGGAAAAAAATTACATACAAAATGCACGCCATGCACAGAGTAGCTGCAACATTTATATTATCTTCATTGCTGTATATTTAAATAATAATTAGGAAAAGATACCTAATATATGTGATATTCTGCTCAAAATCTTCATCAATGGTTGCCTACTAAGAAGAGCATGCCTCAAGTCTTTAGCCTGGCATTCAGACCTGTCCACAATTTGACCCAAACCTACTTCGTAAGGTTTTTTTTATTTTCCCCCACTAAACACATTCTCATGTATATTTTGGAATTCTCCCCTAAGATGCATCTTTTCAAATAAATAAATAAATACTGGGGGGGGCGTTGCAGAAGACAAAAATTTTGTACATCCAGAATCCATTCATTCTCTTTCTGATGAATGAATCTAGCATTTCTCTCTATAGGTCCACTTTTCCTTCCCATCCTCAGCACTTGTGTTTGAGGCTAGATTATCTCCATGCCTAGCTCAGATGTGGTATATGTGAACTTAGACTCCCCAATCATTTTATCATATTTCTCTGGCTAAAGTAATTAGGGATGCAAAGGAGATCATAATCAGAACCAGTGAGAAATAATGAGCTCTTTTTCCTATTATATTTATGGAAAATACTCTATTTTTTCTGGGTATGGAAAGGAAAGCCTGGGATCATAAGGTAAGAGCTCGATCAAACTTCTCCAATGAAGAAGAAGAAGAGTTAAAAATAGAGGAAAACTGGATTTTGATAAAAAAAAGTTTTTTTAAGCCCTCCATCCAGTGTTATTAAAGATAAAATGAGGCATATTAAAAATTTTGAGTTTACTTAAGAATTTGGTTAGCTATAGTTTAAAGCCTAGTAGACTGCTTCTGATTCGTAGCACTTAGGGTTTTGACTTAATAACGTTGAGTCATTCATTGACAGTGTTTGATTTTGGTTTGTTTTGTAGGCCACTACAGAATTAGAGCCATCTGTCTGATGGCCTCCTTGTTTTATTAATACTGGAAAAATCTACCTTTGAATTGTTTATTTAAGTGAGCCAATATTTTCCTTCTTTTCTTTTTTCCTGCTTAGGCAAGCTTGGATCTCTTTTTCAGTCACTTGAAGATTCTCAACTGATACTTCTTCCATGGATACAAAAACTGGAAATTTTACATTTATTTCCTTCTCAATAGGAAATTTACATCTATTTTGGAATATGAGCTATTTAGTAAAAGTGAACTAAGAACATAATACAATTTATAAGCCCAATAAAGAGTTGTGACAATATTGTCAAAGACGTTCAGGGGAAGGATTTAAGTTGTGCCAGAAAGGATAGTAAGATTTAAGCTAAAATAGCTAAATATTAAAAGTGAGCTGATAGAACTTTAAATCTGCCTTCACACATTTCAATTTCTGTAACTTATTTAAATAACTTGGCATACTTTGTTTCTGTATTGAAGCATTCAGCAATTTCAAAGATTATATTCGATCTGGCACTATGAAAAAAAATGTTTTCCATGGGCTTTTAAATATGGTGCTACTTTTATATTTGACATCTTATTACAAGAGTTATGATCATATCATTTGGATAAATATTTATGTTTACCATAGCATTTTAAACGGAATGCTGCCTTAAAAAGATCCATAAAGTTAGCCAATCAACAAGACAAATGGTCTGCAGCTGTTTTGTTAACTTCTATTAACACTCTAGCCTTACCCAACTCCTTCATTTATCCTTCTGTTTTCAAAGGAGCTCTTAATTACTTCCATCCCCATTTCAGTTGTAAATGCTTCTTTATTGCCATTCCTTCATTAGAATAAATCCTCCAACCTATTCAAGGACCTGACACTTCACCACTGATTTACAAGTGATTCAATTTTATTAATCAGATGTTTGCCCTAGCTTTGGGGTATCTGTACAGCCATTGCTGTTAATTGTTGATAAAAGGCCCTCTTTCTTCCTTTCCATTTCTTGGAAAATAGACAGGTACATTTTCAGCATTTTATTTCAGGAAGTCTGAAATTAAAAGAACTAGGGAAAATAGAAAATCTTGTAATTGTCTTGAAAAGAGTTAGTATTTCACGCTGTTGGGTGAGCAGGCTCTAACTGCGGTGGGGATAATGTGACCTATGCAAGATTTGTCTGAAATTTTCCATTAGAAAGTCTTTCTTCATAGATTTCAGACTACTCCTGAATTCACTATCGGAGGACCAAACCGTAATACCATGGCATAATATTCTAAAAGCAAAATTAAACAACATGCAAGAAACCACATTAAACAACTTGGTGGTTGATTTTTACTGTATCTTCTCATGTTCAGAAAATTCCTCTTTAACATATATTTAAAAGACACTAAGGATTATATATATACATACACACACACACACACACACACACATATATATATATACACATAAATTACACACACTATATATTCATGAACTATATCTGCATTATCCACTCTTCTTTTATGATTTCACTATGTGGAACTTTCCAGTTAACAGTTATTATTGACCATAGACTGAAGTCCTTGGGACCTTTGACTAAAATGGTCTGGTTATAGAATGTGAAAGTTTTGTGGATGCATTGCTAAAAGTAGTCTTTTAAACAATCACTTATTAAATAGTAATCCTTGTCTAACATTTACATGTGAACTGCCAAATGTTTTAGTTAAATGCCTTGCATTAAGTGTGCATTACTATTTTCTTCCTTTGACATTGTAAGTTTTCCTTGAATATTTTCTATTTATAGTAGAGATACCATATTGTATGGAATGCACAATCTTTTTTAATAGTTTCATTTTTTATTTCACATATTGCTTTAAATATTTCAATCTTAGTTTTAGCTTCATATAAATGGCTGTTCTTGTATAATAGGTTTTTTTTCCCATTTCCTCCTTTTCTCATTATTGTGTTAGTTTCTTATTATTGCTGTAGCAAATTACTACAAACTCAGTGGTTTAAAACAATACAAGTTTTATTTTCTTACCATTCTGGGGGTCAGAAGTTCAATATCAGATGCCAAGCTGCCTTTTTCTTAAAGCCTAAAAGAGAGAATCTGTGTCCCTGTTTTTCCAGCATCTGGAATCCCCCTGCATTCCTCATGGGGCTCATGACCCTTCCTTCATCTTATGCTGATGGTATAGCATCACCAAATCTTCCTTTCTCTCTGAAATCTAGTTCTGTCACTACATCTAATTCTCTATCTCTGACCCTCCTGTTTCCCTCTCATAAAGACTCATGATTTCATTGGGTCCAACTAGATAATTCAGGATAATCTCCCTATTGCAAGGTCCTTAACTTAATCACATCTGCAAAATCCTTTTGGTAAGGTAACATTTACAGGTTTCAGGGATTAGGACAGGGAAATCTGTGGGAGACCATTATACTCTTACCACAATTATATAAGTCTCTGTGTTCTTTGTATTCATAATCTTTTTTTCCTATGATTTTTTAAACCCGAAGAAATCTCATCATTTTTCAAATCTTCCATAAATAAAGCTTTTCAATAATTGTATTATAGCCTATTGAGTTGCAGAGCATGAGAATTTAGTTCCATTTATGCATTGTATCTCAACTTTAAAGCTGTTGAATACTAGCAGTTGGAGTGTTATTCTTTTTTCTACTTTTAGTAAATAATTTTCTATTATCCTGGGATTTGTTTGATTTCTGATTATAGTTGGTCCTCAAACACTATGAGGTTGACTGTGCAAGTCCTCTTATACACAGATTTTTTTTCAATAAATATGGTACTGTAAATGTATTTTCCTTATGGTTTTCTTAATAGCATTTTCTTCAGCTTAGTTTATTGTAAGAATACAGCATATAATACATATAATATACAAAATATGTGTTAATCTACAGTTTATGTTATCTATAAACTTCTGGTCAACAGTAGGCTATTAGTGGTTATGTTTTTAGGGAATCAAAAGTTATATGCAGATATTCAACTCTGTGGGGGCGTCAGCACCCCCAATACCCCCATCCTGCATTCAAGGGTCAACTACTTTGCTACTTAATATGAACCAGTCAATAAGTCACTTAGCATGTTGCTCAGTATGAACTGATAGTTCATATTGGTTTATATCGTGTGTATGAACAGAGCAGATGTATTTCCCAAAAATGTATCTGTAAAATTTAATTTAGGTTTAATTCTAGTTTTCTATGCATTGGCTCATCTTAGGTACAATAGGCATCAAATGTGAAGAAAAGTTGGTTTAAGGAAATTTTAAATCATTTCTTGTCTATAGAACTGTTTCAGTTTCCACATCTTTGCCATTTCTGTACATGTGAACAGTTCTTTCTCCTGGGCCCAGTCTCAAACTTTTTACCCCTACCTATCTGGCTGTAGTCTAACCCATACAAAGATTAGGCAACCTAAATTGTTGATCTTGGTAAGACGTAATGTCCTTCACCGGGTGGAATCATCACTTATGGGTTGAGGCTGGTAGAGTACTATAGCCAAAACTAAGGCTTAGACTCATAATGTGTCCACAAAGAAACCCTCCAAAACATATATTCAGTTAGATCAGCTAGTACCACCTCCAAAACACAGCATACATAATCTGTCCATTCCCTTCTATCTTCACTATAATGTCTTTTGTCCAAAGACAACATGTATGTTTTACCTGTATTACTGCAATCGCCAGTCTCTTTTGTCCCTCTCTTGCATTTGTCTGATCCATTGTCTTAGGACAATAAAGAAATGCAGAAAGAGTCACTGGAACGCCCAGGTCATGTAAAATGCAAATTACTGGCATGGTCTTCAGAAGCCTGCATGAATTACTCTCTGCCTAGCTTTCTTACCTTGTTTCTTATCACTTCTGTATTTCACTGCAGTCACACTGGCCTGGCTGGCTGTCGGTTCTGTACCTAATGAGCTCTTCTCCACAAAAGACATTTGCCACTGGTTCTACCTGCCTTAAATTCTCTTCCCCAAAGCCTTCCCATTGCTGACCCTTTCTTGTCCTTCAGGCCTCGGCTTAAATGGAACCTTCTTACGGAGGATTTCTCTGACTACCCTCCCTAAATTAGAGCCTCCCTTTCATCATCTGTATTTTACTGACATATTTCCAGACTCTTCCCTAAAATATTAGGTCTGTGGCTTTAAGAACTTTCTTATTTTTTATTGTATCCCCAGCACCTTGCACAGTACCTTACTCATAATAGACAATCAGTCTGTACCTGGCAAAAATATAAATAAATGAATAAATTATGAAAAGAGGTGCATTCACCTTATTCCTCTTATCACTGGTTTTTGACTCATTCCAAACTAACAAATCTTACAGATGCAAAGCAATGTTGGAGAAAGAGACAGGGAAGATATAATATCTAAGAGAATGCCCCACAAAGCAGAAAAAAGTCATTTCCAAATACTTCACCCGCTAGTTATGACATTGCAACTGGAGAAAACTCCTATGCAAATTCAGTCATGCAAGCCCCATTTAGCTCAGGAAAATGTGTAGAAATTGATTGAGTGAGCAGCTGGTGATATTATAGTCAGGCTCTCTGGAAGTTAATTGGGAAGCGTTGTGAAAAATCCTGACATTGTACATGTAGCTATACTGACTTCCATTGTGCCCTAGACACTCATCACACACGGTTGCTCTCCACTATTACAAAATAACTGGATGCCTCTGAGTCTCCGATGACTCTCATCAATATCCTGCTAAGAAAATGGAGGAGGAGCAAGTGATGAGCTGGATTTTGAACTTTTATAATTGGAATGAAAAACTCCTAATCTTATGAGTTTTTACTCCCTTCATGAACTATTTTTATTCTCCTATAGACAAAGTATTTCTTCCAAGGTCTGTTTTTATATTGTCTTCATGGAAAATCTAGCATTGAAATTAAATTACTTTCCTTTCCTGGTGCTTTTATTTATTATCTGTTTCAGTTAGTTATTGTCATGAAACAAACACCCCAAATTTTGTGCTTAAAACACCAAGTGGCCACGTATTATTTCTCATAAGTCTGCAGTTCAACTCAACAGTGCTACTGTCCTAGAACCGGCTTGCTCATGTGTCCTTGATGAGCTGATGGGTTAGCTCGTGATCTAGGCCTCATCTGGAGTAACATGGCTATTCTCCATGTGTTTCTCAGGTCTTTTGTGTCTGTTATATTCTAGGCATTGTGCTCTGTCCTGGGAATACAGAGGTCAATAAAACTCTTTGATGTTGAGCAGTTTAGGGTCTGAAAGAAGAATGATGATATGTAAACAAATACTACATTTAAATACCATTGGTACTTTGAGAGAAATTTGTGGTGTATAGAAAGGACATCAGAAAGAAAATACTCAATCTTGAATAGGAGTGGGAAGGAGGAAACAGGAGGGACTTTGTGATACATGTTCTTAAATCAAGTTTTAAAATATGAGAAACATTTTGTCAGGTTTCCAAGCTAGGAAACAAGGTTCCAGGCAAGAAGGGCAGCTGAGCAAAAGCACAGATGGGTGAGACATGCAATATTTCGTTGGGCCTGGTGGATGTACAGTAGAATGCAGTAGTGCAAGGTAAGGTGAAAGGAGTAGATAGGTGCCATGGGGCTTTATATGCCAGGCTGAAATTGAATTTTGCCTTAGACACTAAAATAACAACAACAACAACAAATTATCCACAACACATACTATGTTTTTGCTATGTGCTACACACTCTCCTAAGTGTTTTGCATGCCTTCTCTCACTTAATGTTCAATAGACCTCTACAACATGGGTACTACTATTTATCCTCATTTTAAGATGTGGCCATTAAGCATAGAGACTCTAAATAAACTTGCACATAAATAAGCAGCAAAATAAGATTCGGTCCCTTATCTGTTGGCCTGAATTCTTAAACCACTAGGCCATATTGCCTATCAGTGAGAAGTTGGGAAAAAAACATGATCAGATTTTCGTTTTATAAAAATGAGATAAAAGGAGATAAAAGATTAAAGACAGAGTAAGATATGGAAAGAGTCCTGGTTAGAAATAATGAAGATTTAAAGTTACACATTAGCAGTGGGGACAGAACAAAGGAGATAGACCCACGATCTGTTAAGAGGATTTGGTAACATATTGCATATATAAGAAGAGAAAGAAGGCTAAAATGATTCCCAGGTTTCTGACCTAATTGACTGAACAGATGGTGATAGCAAAGGTGCTGTATAGCTTAAAGGTTAAGAGTCTAGATTCTGGAAAGGATTACCTACCTGAGTTTAGACCCCAGCCCTGCCACTTATCTAAGTGGCTAAGTGCTTCCATTTCTTCATATGTAAAGTGGGATGACACCTACCCTAGTAAGTTATTGTAAGGACTAAATGAATTAATGGATATAAAATGCTCAGCAGAGTATCCAATAGATACACAGTTAACTCTCAAGTGATATTTAATATTACTTATTGAGAAAAGAACAGGGATTTGGGGAAAGTTGGTAAGGAGAATTTGAGACAAGTTTAGTATGAGGTTCCATTGAATCAATGGGTCTGTAAAGTTCAGGAGAAAGATCTATGCTGAAAAGATATATGTGGAGCATCAGCATTCAGACAGTTGTTCAAGTTCTATGTGGTTGTGATAACATGGGAAAATGGGGTCGTAAGAGAAAAGCACCAATTAAGTGGTAAGAAGACTAAAATGCTAATAATTAAAGGAAAAGGGGAAATAGTCAAAAAAGAAAAGCTTTTGGAGTGATTAAGTACAACACAACATCAAGTGTTACAAAGGTTAAATAAGATATGAATGAATGGTAGGCGTTTCTAACCTAACATGCCCAAAAGGGGATATCATGATTTTTTTCCCAGCCACTTGTCAATTTCAGTAACTGGCACTACCATTTATTCAGGGGGAAGACCAAAATCATGGCCACCATTCTTGATTATTCTCTTTGTTTCACTGACCTACCTTCAATCCTGCAGTAATCAAATCCTTCAAATACAAACAACGAAGTCTTGCTCTTTCTTACCATCTATACCACTAATCCCTAGTCAATAAAAAAATACACAAATCTTCTTTTCTATTACTGAGAAAATAATTTTAAATAAAATGGGAAATTTCATACATGATAAACCCCTAACATAAGCTACCTGCAGTGCTTCATAGAATCTACGTAGGCTAATTTTGATAATACAGTGTTTTGTATGATTACTATCAAGCTAAATGATTCTGGGGGGGGAATACTTTTGACATACTCAACAAGTTTCTTAAGCATTTCAATTAATTGTTGTATTTGTGTTAAAATTTTATTAAGGATATTTTCTGTCCCTTAATGCATCTATTTACATTCAAGTTTAAAATTATTTATATATTTGTTTCCCCTAAAGAGCTACGGTTTCTACTTTCTAATAACATGAGTTATGCATCTTATGTATGTTTCCCATTTCATTCTGGCTTTCTGAAAGCTTAGAGATAAATATCAATCACATTAACTGTGTTGACCTTTGTGGAAATCTCTTTACTTGGTTCTGATGTTATATATTTTACTAATTTGTTAAATATGACTTTTGTTATAAGCTAGCTCAAATTCTCTGCTAATGAGGTAAGTTATAAGCAAATAAATTTGATTTTTAAACATCCAAGGAAATGTCTTACATGAGTCAAAGTTGAGACACACGACTGATTGAAGAACTGACAGCTCCACAGTGGCCCTCTCTGCTCCAGGCAGACAGTGATTCTGTAACTGATATGGAATGCTGAAGGGCACCTAATAAAAAACAGAAAACAAAACAATAAAAGGATTTTGTTTAATGCCCAGGAGTCCCATGAGAAAAAAACTGTAATACTATAAACAGGATGAGTTGTATATATATATATATAGGATATGTTATGTCTCCCAAAAGAAGCCAAATTACATAGGAAGGACTCCTGGACCTCCAAGGACACCCCTGGCTAAATTGGGGAGTAACTTGGAGGTTCCAGGGACAAGGGATTCTAGGTCAAATAGGAGGCTATATTTGAAACCATTTCAGCTCAGTCCCCAGAGAGCACTTAGATGACCTGGGAAGAAAAGACGCGTATGATACAACTAAAGACCTCTGTCACTAGTCACTAAACCTTCTAATGTGGGATCTCCTTTCAAAGACACTAAATACCATAATAAAAAGCCATTTCCCTGCAGGTTGGAAAGAGGAATTAACACTGGAGAAAGGAATAAGGTAGTACAGCAATCTAGGAGGTGTTTGAAGAATAAATGTCTCCTTCTGGGAAATCCCAAGAGACACATGTTAGGGCAGTGTCTCTGAAGTCTTGCCATTTAACATAGGGGTAGTAAAGTCAGTTGAATAATCAAGACAGTTTAAATGACGTTGTGTAGGACTCAGAAACAGTCAAAGCTTATGGAAACATCCTGGAGGTACGTAATAAACCTTATAAAATCTGAGTGATTCCTCATTTCCTATATACTCCTTACCTCACAGCAACCCACATTTCTGCTCTCATAACAAAGAATTCTAGTAGTGGTCACTAATAATCTAATGGATTCATTTTTCATTATTCTATGAAATTTATTTGACAAATAGTCATGGAATGCTTACTAAATTCCATGAAGTGTTCTGGGCCCATGTAATACAATAAATAATATTCCATTGGAGAGGTTAGAGAAGCAGAGAATTAAAATTGTTTTTCAGTGTTTTGTTTTTTTTTTAATTGATGGACTTAGGTTTCCTAAATTTGTATCAGAAATGTGGGTGAGGTTTTTTTATGGTATTTTGCTAGGGGACTTGAAAATAAGTTAATTCTACCACAAACCACATTCACCCCTCCCTGTAGAATTCCGAAGGGAGATAAATGATGTATGTACAAATTCAAATGAAAAGTGAGAATTAATTGCCATTTTATTTCTCTCTTGGCTTATGCCTAATACTTTATTATAAAGATTTCTAATAAATGCGCTAAAGCATATGACCTGTGCTCAAAACATTAAGTCAAACCCCCTGTTGCTAAGACAGATTTTCCCATAAATCAAGTTCCAAAGATCCAACAAGTGAGTATTCTCTAAATGTAGAGGTCAACGTTGTCAAAACTGAGGATGCACTATATTCTGCATATGTTGATGGATAGTTCTCAGTCTGTCACAGCACACATCCTGTAGGACATTCTCCTCAGTTATTCTGGGGATATAAGACATCCTCCCAAGCCATCTGTCTCACAAGCAAGTACACAGTGTTTTTGTTTGGCCTATTGTGTCCCACCATCTAATATAAAAGCAAATAAGGAAATCTCTAAGCACATCATTTATAAAGCGATGTCAAGTTTTCAGGACTCTAAACAATCAATAACACACCACTTATCTGTGGAATGACATTTTTTGGTTCGAAATACGATTTTTTTGGTATTTTCTAATTTAAAATGTCATGAAAACATTTGGAAAATAAAGATCAGTGGTGACAGTTACCCAATAAACCTTTACCCAGAGATAATTTCAATTAATATTCTGCAACATGTATATGTTTTAGTCTTTTTTAACATATACTTTCCATTTAAATAAAAATCACACTGCAAATACTGCTTTTTAACATATCCTTTTCATATAAAATCTCATGAGTATCTTTCCATGGTAGTTAATATTTTTCTGCAACATTATTTTTAAGACTACTTTATCTATGATATACAACTTATATCACAAAAGTCCTATTATTGACTTTCACATTGTTTTATATATTATCACTATTATAAAGAATGATATGATTTCTAGTCTTTTTTTTTCATTTATTTATTTATTTTTTTATTCTTATGTTAATCCCCATACATTACATCATTAGTTTTAGATGAAGTGGATTTCTAGTCTTTTGAAAAGATCTTTTATACACTCATTATTTGTTCATTAGGATAAATATAGGTGAAGTAAAGTTATTGGGTCAAAAGGTTCATATATTTTTAAGTGTGTTGATACACACTATCAAGATATGTCCACAGAAGTTGGTCCCCAAGAAGAATACGAAAGTGTTCATTTCTTAAGCTTTCTCAAACACTAAATGCTGCAATATATTACTTTCTTTGGAGTTTGATTGCTAATTGGCATATCTGTATTTGTTAATGGAGTTGAAATTAGCCTTATAGGTTGGCCATTAGAATGTTTATGACAAAGCACATTACCACTTCAAAGAAAATAAAAGACTTCAGAGCACAGAACCCCACCTATTGCTCCATTCGACTTCAGAAAAAGAGAAAGTAGAAGTTCTTGACATAGCAACGTTTCTGTAGGCACTAAATCATCTGTTCTTTAACAAGACTGTAATAGCAGCAAGTAAATGAATCCAACCAAAGTTAGCCTAGACAACATGGAAAAACTATTAATTTCATTTAAACAATCTTCATGAGCCACAGAAATATTAGAAGTATTACTACATTGTTGTAGTAGGGAGATTATATCTTCCCAAAGGAAAAAAATATTAGTTCCAGCAAAAAGAGAAAAGCTGGTTAGACAACTACTATGTGATTCTACATGTTAATCATATTCATTCTCAGAGCCCTCTGTTCTGAAGATCTTAAAAAAAGATTTTTCTAATGAATCTCTTGCATGTTTTACATCTGGACAGGAGAGAAAGATGACCAATTGTTTGAACATGATTTCGGTCATGTTTGGCTTAAGCCTCTGTTTACTTGGAATCAATTTGGCAGTTCATCCTGCTAAGGGTTGGAGATATAACGGCAGAATTTTGCAGGAATTTCAGAAAGAAAGCATTTCCTTTGCTCATCTTCCCAAAGATAGTAATGAGAGATTCAGCAACCAAGTATATCTGACTCAGAACAATGTGTTCAGTTTCAATGGAAGGACAGACCTCATTGAAAAAAATCCATGTGTGTGCCTATCAGGACTGTCCTAAGACCACCACTGGTTGGCAATGAAAACTGGTATCACCACAGTACAGGTTCTACATGAGTTCACAGCTGTATATTCATGTAGTACTCTCCCACTCCCCCCTGCTTGTGTTCCCTCTCTCGCTGTGTCTCTCTCTGTCAAATAAATAAAAAACATCTTTAAAAAAAATTTAAAAAAATAAAGACATAAAAAATCTAAGGCTATTTTATACTTAAACATAATTTGTTTTATATTTTCAAACTTTTTAGTTGATATTAACTCAAATTTATTGCTAGGTGAAGAAGAGTAAGTGTAACCGCCCTTACAACTATGTTTATATGAATTCCCCATGTCTGCTCACAGATGACTCAAAAGGTGAATATTCTGCTAAAATACAGAAATAATTAGGAGGCAAGCACTATTCAGTACTCCTGACATGTCTTTCACAAAGAAATAAAATACTTTAGTTTTCAAAAAAAATAAAAATGAAATGAAAGAAAATATAGAAATCATGAATATAGGGGTCCAATATACAACTCTTGGTCTAAAGGTTACAAGTTCAACTCCAATATAGATTAGTAATGATGCATTATCATTATCCTTTGAAGGTCACTGGAAAGAAGTCAACAATTTGATGCTAGCTTCCAGGAAAAAATGTCGCAGAGGTCGTTTCTTCATCAGTAAAAATTGCCTAATTCACACAGGAAATAACTTTTATGGAAATTAAGACCAAAGTCCTAAAGATTGAATTAGAGACAAGAGTAGAAAAACAACAACAAACAGTGCTCAGGTTCCCACTGTCTACTTACATGAAGAAGCATAATTTTACTTGATCTGTTATCAATATACAACCTAAGATGGAAGATACTTAACTTGTACTATATATGTTATTTATTTATTAATAACCATCTAATATTTCAAAGATACATCCCTTAATTTAAAATAATAATAAATGCAGTTATACCATAAAAGTGTGATTCTTTGGAAATAATTCAGTTGAAAACTGTCTCTACTCAATCATTGATGGAGATACGAATCATGCTAGAAGATTCAGTGACTATAGAATTTATCAGGAGTTCAGGCTCATGATGAGACAAGCAGTTGAAAATTTTTGACTTTTAAATTTGGAACTATGGAAAAACTTAATTGAGAATAACCAAACTATTATGAAAGATTTTTATAATTATCTATCAAACTATAATTTATATACATTTATAACTAATTGCAATATATTTCATGCAAATCAATTCCTATTCATTTGCCAACCCCACCATATTAAGGATTAGTTGAATACTGGCAAATGTGGCAAAATGCTAATTCTAAGTGTTACCTACTTAGCCTCATATAAATCAGTCATCTTTTTCAGTTTGTAGTAATAATCCTTGAAACATACTGAATCTAGAAGGTTTTCAAATTCGGTTGGAATGCACTTTGAATCACTTTCAAATATGAGACTCATTTTGCCTTAAAAACTCTGAGTGTTCTGATCCTGCTACACATGTAATCTTACTCTGTCTACGAGCCCTAAATTATTAATTTATTCATTCAATATATTTGAGCACCTATTATGTGTCAGTCCATCTCCTAGGGACCAAGGATACAAAGTTAAATAGATATTGTGAACATTTTCTTTTAAATATTTAATCCATGGTGAGAGACAAAGAGACTGTGTGTGTATGTGTGTGTGTGTGTGCACAAATACTATGGGAAACAAAGGAAGGAGTGACTGTACTTGAAAACTGGGGAAATGACAAAAGGTGAAGTAAAATGTATGGGGAGAGGAGTAAAGAATGGGTTCAAACTTAAACAACCATCAACTTAATATACACTTCTATACACAGAACTTGTTATATACAAACCAAATGGTAAACAGACATCAAAACCAGTAATAGATATGCAAACAATAAAGAGGAAGGAATCCAAGTATACTGCTGAAGAAAGCCAACTAATCATGAGAGAACAGAGTAATAAAAGAACAGAGAAGAACTACAAAAACAACCATAAACAAATAAAATGGCAATAAGTGCATACCTATAATTACTTTGCATATAAATAGGCTAAACTCTCCAATTAAAAGACACAGGGTGACAGAATGTATAAAAAACAAGACCCTTCTGTATGCTGCCTACATGAGGATCATTTCAGACCTAAAGACACATGCAGATTAAAAGTGAGGAGATGGAAAAGCATTTATCATGAAAATGGATGTCAAAAGAAAGCTGAAGTAGCAATCCTTATATTGGACAAAATAGACTTTAAAAGAAAGACTATAACAAGAGACAAAGAAGGACACTATATAATCATAAAGGGAACAATCCAACAAGAAGACACAACTGTAAATATTTATGTATCCAACATAGGAGCACCCAAATACATAAAGGAGTTAATAACAAACATAAAGGAAAACATTAGTACTAATATAATAAAGTAGGGGACTTTAACACCCCACTTACATCAATGGACAGATCATCCAAACAGAAAATCAGCAATGAAACTGTGAACTTGAATGACACATTGGACCAGGTCAATCTAACAGATATATTCTGAATATCCCATCCTAAAATAGCAGAATACACATTCTTGCCAACTGAACATGAAATATTCTCCAGAAAATATCATGTAGTAGGCCACAAAACAAGTCTGAACAAATTCAAAAAGATCAATGTCATAACATACATCTTTTCTGACCACAACACTATGCAACTACAAGAAAAAAACCTGGAAAGAGAACAAATACATGGAGGTTAAATAACAGTCTACTAAACAATGAATAGGTCAACCAAGAAATCAAAGAAGAAATAAAAAAAGATAGGGAGACAAAAAAAACCCCAAATCACAAACAAACACAATGGCTCAAGAGTTAAGTTTACAGCAATATAGGCGTACCTCAATAATTTAAAAACAATCTCAAATAAATAAACTAACCTTACACCCAAAGGAGCTAGAAAAAGAAAACAAAACCCAAAACAACTGGAAGGAAGGAAATAATAAAGACTATAGTAGAAATAAATGAAAGAGAAACTAAAAAAACCTATAGACCAGATCAATGAGACCAGGAGCTAGGTCTTTGAAAAGACCAATAAAATTGATAAATCTTTAGCCAAACTCATCAAGAAAAAGAGAGAGGGGGAGGACCCAAATAAAATCACAAATGAAAGAGGAGAATAACAGACACCACAGAAGTACAAAGGATTATAAGAGAATTTTATGAAAAATTATATGCCAATAAATTGGACAACCTAGAAGAAATGGACACATTTCTAGCAACATACAACTGCCCAAAACTGAATCAGGAAGAAATAGAAAATTTGAACAGACTGATTACCAGCAATAAAATTGAATCAGTAATCAAAAAACTCCTAACAAATGAAAGTCCAGAAGCAGATGGCTTCACAGGTAATACGATCAAACATTTAGAGTTAGTAACTATTCTTCTCAAAATATTCCCAAAGAGAGAGAGGGAGAGAGAAGAGGAAGGAAAGCCTCCAAACTCATTCTATGAAGCCTGCATTACCCTGAAACCAAAACCAGATAAAGACACTACACAAAGAGAGAGAGAGAGAACTACAAGCCAATATCTCTGATGAACATAGGTGCAAAAACCCTCAACAAAATATTAGCAAAGGGAATAAAACAATATATTTTAAAAAATCACTTACCACAATTAAGTGGGATTTATTCCCTAGATGCAAGGGTGGTTCAATATTCTCAAATCAATCAACATGATACATCACAACAGGAGAAAGGATAAAAACCATATGATCCTTTCATAGATGCAATAGATGCAAAAAAAAAAGCATTTGACAAAGCACAACATCCAGTCATGATAAAATCCCTCAATAAAATATCTTTACATACAGCATAATAAAGGCCATATATGAAAACAACAATAAGATACCACCTCAGACCTGTCAGAATGGCTAAATCAAAAACACAAGATACAGCAAGCATTGGAGAGGATGTGGAGAAACCGGAACACTCTTGCATTGTTGGTGGGAATGCAAACTGGTGCAGCCACTCTGGAAAACAGGATGGAAGTTCCTCAAAAAGTTAAAAATAGAACTACCCTATGATCTAGTAATCACACTACCAGTATTTACCCAAAGAGTACAAAAACACTAATCTAAAGGGATATATGCACCCCTAAGTTTATTACAGCATTATTTACTATAGCCTAATTACAGAAGTAGCCCAAGTATCCATCAATAGATGAATGGATAAAGAAGTGATATATATATATATATATGTATGTGTGTGTATATTCCTATATATATATAGGAATATTATGCAGCCATAAAAAAAGAATGAGATCTTGCCATTTGCAACAATATGGATGGAGCTAGAGAGTATAATGCTAAGGGAAATAAGTCAGTCAGATAAAGACCGATATCGTATCATGTCACTCATGTGGAATTTAAGAAACAAAACAAACAAGCAAAGGAAAAATAAAGAGACAAACCAAAAACAGACTCTTAGAAAACAAACAGATGGTTATCAGGGAGGAAATGGGTGGGGGAATGGATGAAATAGTAGTATAGGGGATTAAGAGTACACTTATGTTGACAAGCACTGATTAATGTGTAGAATTATTGAATCCCTATATTGTACAACTGAAACTAATTTAATACTGTATACTGACTATACTGGGATTAAAACAAAAACAAATAATAAAGCAAGGAAACAGAACAACAACAAAAATGTTATAACTATTCCAGCAGCAACACTCTATTCAAAATCCTTAATTTGTTCATATTTCACTGTCTGGTTCTTATATAGCATTAACTTGAATGGAAGAAATGAGGGAAAAATCAGTGTCTTGGGTAAAATCTTTTTTTTTGATTAACATATAATGTATTATTTGTTTCAGGGGTACAGGTCTGTGATTCATCAGTCTTACACAATTCACAGAGCTCACCATAGCACATACACTCCCCAATGTCCATCCCCCAGCCACACCACCCCTCCCATCCCCCTCCACTCCAGCAACCTTGTTTGTTTCCTGAGATTAAGAGTCTCTTATGGTTTGTCTCCCTCTCTGGTTTCATCTTGTTTCATTTTTCCCTCCTTTCCCCTATTATATAGGTAATATCTTTTAAAGTTGAAAAATTAGTACAAAAACTTCAAAATTTTATATATATCATATATACTATACAAATTAATATATAAGATACATATATAAGACATATACAGATAGATATTATAGACTAAATCTGACAACATATCACTTTTTTAAATGTGCATAATACCATTTGTTTTGTATACTGGTACGTAGCTGAAGATCTTTTATTTAAAAATAAAATAAAGGGTTACTAAGTGAGGCAGGCCAATGGCTTTTGTTTTCTTTTAAAGTCCATATTGTACATAATACTATTTTGTGAGGTAAATTTGGGCCATTATACTTACTGAGTTATTGTGATATTTCAGCAATATACTCCATTTAATTCATTCTTTATTTGTACTTTTTTTTTTCATTCTCACAGACACAATTCTGTATCATTGGTTCCTTTTATAATGATGTTCAACTGATTTATCCAAGCTCATCTTTAAGTATTTTGAGAAGATACTCTTAAAGACGGATGAATGTAGTTTTCAGCTTATGCACATACCAGTTCAATATTTTTGTATCTAGTAAATACTCATTAAAATCTGAAGTCACTATATAAAAGTATTAAACTAAAATTAATTTGCACATGACTCCATCCTCTACTCACACAAAATGCAGGATTTAATGGGACCAGGTAATATACAGCTGAATTGTACTCATATCGTTTCTACATTAGCACAAGTAGCCCTTTATAAGTTAAGAATTCAATTCCCGGGGGCGCCTGGGTGGCTCAGTCGTTAAGGGTCTGCCTTCGGCTCAGGTCATGATCCCAGGGTCCTGGGATCGAGCCCCGCATCAGGCTCCCTGCTCAGCAGGAAGCCTGCTTCTCTCTCTCCCACTCCCCCTGCCTGTGTTCCCTCTCTCTCTGTGTCTCTGTCAAATAAATAAAATCTTAAAAAAAAAAAAAAAAAGAATTCAATTCCCCAAGCTCCCTGGTATATGACTTTTTAACATTTGCTATTAATTTTAATGAAAATGATTGATATTCACTAAATGTTTTGGAAATTTTCCAATCTATGTTAATACTTAATTGAAATGTGCCTAAAGCACTTAACATATATTAGCCTTACACTGATGGTTTGGTTTTGCATAGGACTAAGAAAAATTGTAAATAACAGCAACGCCTTTGGGCAGGGAGACTGGAAATTACAAACCTAAGGTTAATGAAAATGACCTCTCTGCACAAATGTTACTGTCAGAGGTAAAAAGAATGACTTATATCTTAGTTATGAAAAATAAACAAAAAATAAAGCATGCTCTCATATCTCATTCTTATTTTGCAATGTCTTGACCTTCTTCTCTTATTATGTAGGATATACTTCAGTAGCAAATTTTGTTCTTACTTGTAGTATTCCATTTTTATCTAATTTCTTTGGTTTTAAGTTCATAATATTTATTTTGGTGTTAACATGATGGAAACTGTCCTTTTAGGTATGTGTATAAAGCCATCTGTGAGTTTTTTCCTACAAAAACCCATAAAAATGAGATGGGATGATTCTATTTTTAATGACAGAAAATTAAAAGAAACAGAGGGACATGTAAATGTAGAAAATTCTTTTGGATCCATTCAACAGACATTCAGTTTACTATTGTGCTTCATGGGTAGAATATTGTTCTATGACACGACTAATTAAAACAACACAAGAGAAAAAGTTAAAAAAAAATACTGTCTGCCCATAATCTTATAATTAAATTGGGTAAATATGGCATATGCACAAAAGCCATTAGAGAATCAGTGAAAATATTAAAAAATAGCAAAATCTAAGTATTTTAAATTAGAGACACACTTTGTTCCTGACTTTTCCTTTATACTTACGGAAAAAAAAAACTGTCTTAACCACTCTCTTTATCAAAAATAGTATTATGGAAATAAAAGCACAAGAATTCTGCAAGACTTTATTACTTAATTATCACAAGGAGTTTCTACCCAAAGATTAAAAGTCACCATACTCTACTGTTATGATCATAGACACGAACTGCTTACTAATTCCAATGGAAGCATTAGGAATTTTTTTCTCTGAAAGATACTAAACACACATTTAATTAGAAATGTTTGGGTTCACTTGAGAAATCAGAGCTCTTGTTAGCAAATCTTTTGTGCAAAGAAAAACTGTGGTTACAACAGAATATAAAATCATGTACAAGGCACTTGAGAAAGTATGTACAAAGATACATGAAATTAAAAAGAAGTACATATGCTCTGGATTCCTCTTTTCTGAAGTAACCATAAATGACACGGACAAAGGAATACAAATAAATGAAAAGATATTTACAGTCAACAATTTTATCAGTCAGTGGAGTCTAAGGGTAGGAGTGGCAATATTTATACATAGCGTATACCTACCTCCAGTTCTACCACATTCATTCACTCACAAAACATGTCTTGATCCTCCTACAACATTACACATTTAAGGCTGACCACCCTTAAATCCTTCCTCCTCTCAGGGTTCTGTTTCTGAGAACACTGTTCTAGCTTGTCTACTACTATTCTGATTCCATTCTCTCTCTTTCTTGCTTGTCTCGGGTTCCTTTCAGTTCATCATGGTAGACCATCCCTAACTTCTCTGGATCCTTGTGTCATTCCTGATCATTCTATCTATAACCCATTATGTCCTATCATAAAGCTTCAATATCAACTCTCCTCAGATGGCTCTGATTTCCATACCGCCAGCTCAGGGTCCTCTCTCTAACTTTCAATCTGAATATTTCCCTCCCTTCTTCCCTGGGCCCCTTGACATCTCTACTTGGACTTAACACATCTTTGGCAAGCTTCTCCCAAACCCTCTCCCTGCAAGAGTTCTCTACTCCCCACTGTGTCTTCTCATGCCTAAATATTACCTGATCTCCCTCCTCCATCCTGTCACTCCTCCTTTGAGGCTCAGGTTTGATGCCTCTTTTTTAAATGCCCAATTCTACCTCCCAAGGAGAAGGAAAGCATCTATTCCCCCAAATTCCCACAAAACAAGACTGCATTATGGCTGCTTGTCTTCTACTAAAATTTCCTTTTCATTTTTAAATTTCTATTCCTGGCACCCATCCCCTGGTCTTTCAAGGTTAAAAACTTTGAAACAACTTGATTTCTTTCTCTTTCTTATCCTCACATTTAATTAGTGATGAAAAACTAACTTCTCCCCAGCAAAATCTCCTAGTTTGATACCTTATTTTAGAATTTCTGATCCACCTTCTCAAGCAGAAGCTATCGCTTCTTTCTTCTAAACTCCAGCCAGCAAAGTAGTTGTTGCTATTTGTGTTCAAATATTTTATCCTCGACTATTATTATACCGGAGACAACAATGGCACCTTCTTCACTGGAGTATCTACCACAGCAACACCACATAGTAAAGGATAAATTCCTTTATTTACTAAGATTCTTCTTTTTTTATCGGTACCTACACCAGTGGACCCAATATACCAACTTCTTAACAAGAGGTATCCCACATCTTTAGTATTCTGGTCAGTTCTGCCCCACTTTTATTTTATGGCGTTTATTATGATATTTTTATTTTCATAATCACCATCATACTATCGCCATCATCATCATCCTCATCATCATTATCACTATCGAACTCATCATTCATTGTTCCTAGAATACTTGACATTTGTTCATAGATTTCCATGTTCAAAGAATTTTCATACACTTATTTGTTACACAGGACAGCATAACTTACTAATTTTCCAGAGGATAAAGAATAACCTGAAGTACTGGGAAATATAAAATAATAAAAGTGTTCCCTGACTTTAAGAAGTTTACCTTTTATAACAATTAAGCAATAAATAATATATGTGAGTTTTCAGCTAGGGTTTGGTTACCTGTGTCTTAAATTTGAGTAATTCTTCACCCATACACCTTGAGGTACCTAAGATTTTTTTCCTTCCAAAATTTTCTTCTTAACAAGTGACTGAAGCTGAAGGTATGCTAATGCAGGTGTAGTAACATGAAGAACGTGCACAAATCTCCCTATAACCATTTAATTTTTTTTTACTCTCAAATATCCCCACTGAGCCTGTGTTAGTAAAAGATTTCTCACCTAATAATATTATATTTCTAGAACACCAGGGCTTTCTGAGATGCGCAGAAATTAAAAGAAAAGAAATTCCAATTCTCAAGAGAAAAGCCCATCAAACATGTGATCAAATGTAGAAATATTATGTACTAAGTAGGCCAATGCTATTCAACAAATCATTAATAAGATTTAAGAAATTATGTTACTTATTTCTCTAGGTTTGATGGATGTATCCTAGAGTTGTCATCCTGAAGATGTATCTCATTGTCCTATAAGGATTGGGGACCTCTAATTTTCCTTTCTCCTCTGCGATATTTATATTCAAAGCCTCAAACCTTTTTTTTATCCTTTATTTCATCACAATAAATGTCAACAACCAATTTTTCATCCTATGCAACCATAAGGTCTAGGCGGAAAGCAACACAATGCAACCTGAAAAATTAACCTGGATTTACCACCCTAGTGACTGAAAAGGAGAAGAGAGAAAGAAAATACAACACAAAATTAAAAAAAAAAATGAAAGAAGGTTTCTTGCATAACTGCTATGAACAAGATACTAGCTTAGATAATGAAATATGTTATCTATTTTATTCACTGTAATTTAGAGAGATAGGTGTTATTATTTTCTATTTATACCCAAGGAAATGAAAATCAAAGATCTTAAAAAGGTGGAGCTGAGATTCAATCCAAGTTTAGTTTTTAATCCTCAAAGTCCTCAGTAACCAAAGCAAAACAAAATCAAAGCTAACGGAAAAAAATTTAAAGACCCATTCATGTAGTTAATGCACAATATAAAGATATCCTGGATAGTTTTAACCTCTTTGCAAAGTTTGGGCTGGTTAAACATGTAAAATGGGAAGTTTAATTTGATGACCAAAACAGAGATATGAAGCTATTTCTCAGTAAAAAGACGTTCATTGAGTACATAAAATCTACATAGTAACAGATGCTTGCGGCTCAGTAGTTAGCCATGAGATTTGGCTTAAAAGAGGATGCCTAAAATCTCATGATATAGGATGAATTGAGAAAGGCAAATGTCAGTTTAGTATTGGATCAGAAATCATAGCAAATATAGCCTTGGGGAGGATGCAGACCACTGATGCTCCAAAGTTTCTTTTTGTGCTTAAGAATTAAAAGAATCTTTTACTATGATTACTCCTGTTCCAAATTTATGCCCAATGTATAAAATAAAGACTCCCTCACCAATCATAATTCACTGACCTATGCCTTTAAGCATTCAGGTCTCATCAAAAACATTCCCCAAGCCAATGAGTTAGCAAAAGCATACCCTGAGACCTTGAAATAAACAACAGGGTGGGAAATATTTTAGAAACGCATGCTACAAACTATCTTGGCTCAGCATCAGTGAAAATGGTAATTTTTATGACAACATAAATATAATGTTAATTATTCTATGATATTCAGCCTAAATTCTATTTGTACCATGTCAGTGAATTTTAAATCCAGTTTGAAAGACCAAAAAAAATGGCTTTTGTTTATACATGAAACAGTGACCATCATGTTTGCTGACTAAATCAAATCATTTCAAGCTGTAAGGTCAGGAGGTCCTGACAGAGTTGGAATCAGATACCCTTCAGTTAAAAATTCATATGCTCAAATCAAATACCTAATACTTTATTTTTTGACCCTGAAAAGCTAAATAAATAAGGTCAGAAGAATTTAAAGAAAACATAGTAATGGTGAACTATGCTGCCATTTTTAATATGTTTTACACAGAAGCTAAGTCATTATTCACTTATAATTTATCTCAGAACCTAATAATTAATATTCATAAGTATCCCTTACTGTCCTTTCTTTCTAAAATTAATACAATTCTAAAATGGGAACTCTTAATGTTTGGTTAAGAGCTTAAATCTATGTTATTTTAACTTATGCAAAATCAACTGGAGAACTAGGGATAATTATCCAAACAAATCAACCAAAAATAAAGTTTTGCAGCATTTGTATGTAATGCATAATGAAAAAGATGTTTTATACCTCAATTTTACAAATGATACTTTCAGTTCTTTACTGGAGTGGTCCAAAAACTAGGCATGGTACTTGGACTTAAGGAGTACTTAAAGTAGGCAAAATAATGGCATCCCAAAGATGTGCATGTTTTAATCTCTGCAACCTGTAAATATATTATATGGCAGGCGGTGGTTAAGGTGGCTAGTAAAATGACCTTAGAGTAAGGAGACTCTGAATAACAGATAAGGAGATTTTTCTGGCCCAATATAATGAGAAGCGTTCTTATAAGTGAAAAAGAAAAACGGTAGAGCCAATATCAGAGTGATAGAGCCTGAGAAAGACTGCACCGGCCACCAGGTCCTTGCTGGCTTTAAAGTTGGAAAGGCACCTTGAATCAAGGACTTGCACTGCTTCTCAACAGTGGAAAGGTCAAGAAAACAGATTCTCTACCAGAGCCTCCAGAAGAAACATACCCCACCTCCCCCCTTGATGTTAGCCCCTTATGACGTTTCATATTGCTAACATCCAGAACTCTATTAAGATAACAAATGGGTATTATTTTAAGCCAGCAAGTCTTTGGAAATTTGTTATATCAATAATGAAAAATTAATACAGATATTCTCACAAATATATTACTAGTAGCTCCTGGATGGATTATTGATAGCAACATGCCTAATACCTAGTACAGTGCCTGCTACATTGCTAAAGTAATCACATTTGACTGACAACCAGATTCAATTTCCATAATAGGTAAGTAATCAGATAAATACAATATTAAGTTCACACTATAATCCCTGATACAAGCCACATGTATAAATCTGTTTTTGAAGGAGTTTGGAAGACTAGAAATAAGACTTTATCCTCGATTTTGCATTTGGTTTTTTTTTGGTAGAAACAGCAAAATTCACATGCAAATAAAAGAAAAATACAGTGTTATACCATGTACAATGACATGTATATAACAATGCTGAAGCAATGCTACCAAAATACCACCAAAGTACTCAAAGTCAGAACTAATTTTATGGGGAAATAAACCAGGACATTATTTCAGAAAACATCTCAGAACTATAAAAGCAGAAATGGAATTCAGAATCTCCATTTTTAGCAGAGGTCAACTAAAAACTGGAGATAATTAATAATACCAACAAAAATTAACCTCAACATCTGTCTTGTTATCTCTATCTATATAATAATAAAAATAATATTTTATGACTGTAAGGCAAATCCCTCCTTCTCAAAAAGATAAATGGTTCTTATCATAGCCAATACTATTATAAAAATAATAAGTTGATAAAAGAAAATTCATATTTATTTGTTTGTGATCATAGATACCTCTATTTTGCTATCCCTAAATCTTTTTTTTAAAGATTTATTTGTTTATTTGAGAGAGAGAGAGAGCGTGCAAGGGAGGGAGGGCAGAGGGAGAGGGAGAGAGAATCTTAAGCAGACTCCCTGCTGAGCATGGAGTACAATGTGGGGCTCCATCTCACGACCCTGAGATCATGACCTGAGCTGAAATCAAGAGTCAGTCGCTTAACTGACTGAGCGCCCCCAGGCGCCCCATCCCCAAAAACTTTTTAAGGTTTTATTTATTTGAGAGAGAGAGAGAGTGAGAGCAGAAGAGAGAGAGCACAAACAGGGAGTGGCAAGGAGAGAGAGAAGTAGACACCCCGCTGAGCAGGGAGCCCCATGCAGGACTCCGATCCCAGGAACTCGGGATCATGACCTGAGCCAAAGACAGAGGCTTAACTGACTGAGCCACCCAGGCACCCCTTAATCTTCTTAATGAAAGAAAATAATGCATTGGAGAAAAGAATAAAAAATTCATTAAGTCCATGTAGTCTACTCCTGTCCAATAGTAATGGACAGATTTCACACAGGGGACCACTTCCTGGTATTCTTTTTTACAACTAACAAAGCACAATTGAAAGTAATGTATTATACATGGGAGAAAGGAAAGAAGGGACAAATATAATAGTTGTAATGGAAAGAGATTTGATTAGGAAGACCAGAATGCATCTTAGGTGTTCTGTTTGCTTCAGATACCAGAACAAAAATAAGACACCAGAAAAATGGACATATAAACCTCCAACCCTACTATAAATTATGGAAAAGTGTTGTTTGCTTGTTTGTTTTCTTCATTTACACAAACCTGGTTCAAATTATTTTGAGACTGGCTATGGAGTCAAATTGTGTTTTTTCTCTGGAGTCCCTTAAGTCAAATGGGTCAAATATAGTACTTGCTAGAATTTCCCAAATAAATAAGAAAACTTTGCCTTCATCTATTCTAGTTCTCTTCAATACCCACAAAATGTCATTATTTCTGGGGAAAAGGTCAAACTACCTTAAGAGAATCCAAATCCATTATAAGTTAAACTGATGAAATTGAGGGCGTATCGGACATACTCTGAAGTCTTGGCAAATATAAACAAGGGATACTTTTATATATGATAAAAGTATATTTTTAAAAGGGAAACGATAGGGGTGCCTGGGTGGTTCAGTTGTTAAGCGTCTGCCTTCTGCTTGGGTCATGATCCCAGGGTCCTGGGATTGAGCCCCACATTGGGCTCCCTGCTCGGCGGGAGGCCTGCTTCTCCCTCTCCCACTCCCCCTGCTTGTGTTCCCTCTCTCGCTGTCTCTTTCTCTCTAATAAATAAATAAAATCTTTAAAAAAATTTTGAAAAGGGAAAATGATAAATCCAAACCTCAAAATAACAATTACCCTTGACCATGTGTCAGGACAATGGGACAGCAAAGGAGCACCTCTTGATGAAGCAGTCCTTGTTATATTTCAGTTCTTACACTGAGTGATGACTTCATAGGTTCAGTTTTACTATTACGGCTCGTATCTTTCATATGTGTATTAACCTGCTGCTATGCATCAAATTCGAGGAAATAAGATGCAAATTACATCTACCTACAATAAATTTGCATTTTAATAATGAAAAATGAAAAGTCCAATGAGAGAGGGATGAGGAAATTAAAAATTAAATATCTGAGAACCACCCCCTCCATGAAGAAATTCCTCATATGCTGCTTTCCAAAAATGTTCCTGCCACTCTGCTGCTGTTGCACACAGACCCCCCACTGAGCGGGGAGCCAGACGCGGGGCTCGAACCCAGGACGCTGGGATCACGACCTGAGCCAAAGGCAGACGCTTAACCGACTGAGCCACCCAGGCGCCCCGGGATGTGCTATACATTTATTTTAGAAAAACCTTTTCAGAAATCCCTCAACACTAAAGGAGAGTAAAGTTACAAAGGGACTGTTCCAAAACAGATCGAAATTACACATCTAAAAATTGTATTTAATTATCAACTGATAAAAGATAAATTCATAACACCAATTAAACAAATAGAAGAGTATGAACTATTGCTAAAAGATAAAATCAAGGTTTTTGTGGCTTTAAAGTAGTATTTCTTTTTTTTTTTTAAGATTTTATTTATTTATTTGAGAGAGAGAGAATGAGAGAGAGGAGTCAGAGGGAGAAGCAGGGAGCCCGATGCGGGACTCGATCCAGGGACTCCAGGATCATGACCTGAGCCGAAGGCAGTCGCTTAACCAACTGAGCCACCCAGGCGCCCAAGTAGTATTTCTTTTTAAAAGATTTTGTTTATTTGAGAGAGTGTGTGAGCAAGCATGAGCAGGGGGAGAGGCAGAGGGACAAGCAGACTCCCCGCTGAGCGTGGGGCTTGACAGGGGGCTCAAGAAGGGGCTGGATCCCAGGACCTTGAGCCCAAGTCAGATGCTTAACCGACTGAGCCCTCTAGGTGCCCCTTTAAGGTAGTATTTCTAAACTCTCCCCATACCGCCGATCTTTAAAGATCCATCAGTGTCCTCAAGATAAAAACTAGTGCTAGCTTAAATTCCAACAGCTAAAGAATGACCACTCTAGCACATAAGTTAGAATTCAGCCTGAAATTGTCACATAAAAATGGGATTACCTTAAAAACAAATTGCAACAATATATGATAATCACAATTCAAGTGCCTATCTTCATGTTTGTCCTCTGATATCAGATTTTCTGTAGCTCTGAGGAAACAAAATAGATGCATTAATCTGGCCTACTCCAGGTGTGATATGTTCTTACATCTTTTATGTGTGTGATCTATGTTCAGTTTCTATATAAACATTATTTCAGGGAAACATAAATGTTAGCGTCTTTTATTTTAAACCTCAGCCTGCTGTTGCATGGATGATCTCTGAGCTATCCTCCAGAACTGTTCGAAATCCTGAGGACTCAAAAAATAAAGAAAACGTGAGTACAGCGATAGTTTGGTGTATAATCTAGCCCGCACAACCCACTCATAAACCCCATGGTATACAGAGTGACACACAATTATCAAACATCTGGGTTGTAGATAATCTCCCCATCATTTAGAATTGCAGAGACAGCAGCATGTTTACTTGGAAGGAAAACGTAGACTACAATCTTGAAACCAGGTTCAGACAGCTCCTCTTTATTAGAGTCAACTGCTTTATTCCTTTGGAATAAGAAAAATTCCCTCCTTTCATCTCAGCTGATGACCTTGCTTTACACTTTGTTGAGAAAATTTAAGAAAAAGAAAGGAACGCCTTTGGAGTGCCTTCCATACACCTGCCACCCACCTGTATCTCTTCAGTTACGACCTGCTTTCTTTCCTATGACAAGGAATGAAGTGTCCCTAGTTTCTAAGCCCAGTCCTGTGGAGGATGTAGGTCCTTTATTCATCTGCTCCAGGACCATCAATCTTTGCTTCTCTAGTATATCATTCCCATCATGAAAAAAACAAAGTCAAAACACCACACAAAAACCTTTATCTTAATCCCGTGTCCACTCAGTCACCATTTCCTTTTGTTGTTGTTGCTGCTCCTTAAGTAGAAAAGTCTTGAAAAAGTTGTTAATAATCGTGCCTCCGGGACCCACACTGTCACCTCCCTGTCGGTCTCTTAATCTGCACTACTGAGACCACTCTTGTCAGTGTCAACCAGGGCCTCAGAGGTGACACACCTCATGGCTGCCTATTTTCTTATTCACCCTATCTGTGACATCTGGCACCCTGAGAATCCCCCCATTCCTGACACAGGCTCTTGGCATCAATGATCCAAGGGATCGTGCTCCTGGTTTTTGTTCTATCCCACAAGCTGCTGCTTCTAAGTTTTCTTTTCTGGTTTCGGCATCTCTAGGGAAACCCAAATATTCCAGAGTCTGGGGCCCCTTGTTTTTTCTATTTATATTTATTCCCAGAAGATTTCTTCCACTCTCTATACCTTGATGTGCAAAGTTACATATCTATCCCGGGTCTGTTCCCTGAGCTTCATACTCCTATGTGCCAGTATTTACAACGCACATTCATATCTATGTCCAAAAAGGCCTTCTCTTAATTTCTCTCTTGGCTCCCAGAGCAGTCAGACTGCTGTTTTAGAATATAGAATGATTTTCTGTATTTCTAGGGCTCAAAATCAGTGGCTTGACATTACATTTAGAGTAAAATCTAATAAACTTCTTTTCAGAATTTACGAGAAATTCTGGCCTTCACCTAGCTCTCCTACATCATTTCTACCACATTCTTCTTACTTCCCTCTGCTCACTTCAATTTTACATCTCTTTCAGATTTGACTAAAACCAATATATAATTTTTAAAACTTCTCATACATGAAACATTTCAACAGACTTTCAGGGTGGTTTTCTTTTAACTGCTAAAATACTGTTCTCCATTTGTACTGCTTAAACCTTTAATGGACTTCAAGTTATGTTTTTTTTTTTTTTTATGAATGGTTATTTCTTTAACAAAAGTTTATTCTTAAATGTACAAGATCTAGGACAACACTCCATTCTAGCTGTAGGTGGCAACAGATGTTGTGACAGGGAATCCAGATGTTTAAACAGGAATGGAATTAAGGACCATCATTTCTTCAAACACAAGGAACAGCTTACTTTTGGCCAGATTTCTTAATCCCAACTGTGGCCCAGAGGCCCTTCCCTGCACATGGCCTTCGCTTTCAGCTCCTTGAGTTTCTTTTGCTCCTCTTTCTGTTTCTGCTTGAATGCCTTTTCTCGTCCATCTGCTTGGCCTGCTGCTTCAGAGGTGTCCTCGTGCCACCTTCATGGGTGGATGTGGCACCTGCCGCCCCTTCCCCAGAACCTGCCACCGGAAGCTGGTGGTTATGTTTTTGGTTTGCTTTGGTTTGGTTATGTTTTGATCAAATCAATCCTTATATTTATTGGTCACTCATAGTATTGTTGAAGATTTTCACCACTGATTTTTCAAATACTCTATGGAATTTATGAAGTGGGCTCTTGCTGGTATGCATGTCACCATTATTTCAAAACAAAGAGGCAAATGTGCAACTAAGGCCATATAAGCAGGGTCATCAGTGAGATTAACTAGATGCAGCAGAAATATACTTTTAAGGTGTTCTGATTTTCCTCACCTCCCAGGGTTTGTCTGCTTCTCCCTGTCCCATGCCCTGCCATCCTACAGAAAGATTTACAAGCTACCTTACAAGAAGTTCAGTTTCTAAGAATGAATGATTCCAAATTTTGACTTTACTCTACAATAAGGCCAAGAAGATGTTGGTATGTCTTCTTTTACTTCTTGCAAGAAAGTTTGAGCTAACTGATTAATTACTGTAAACATTTTTATCTCGGAATGATACCTATTCTTCCTCTATCTTCTTTTGTTTCTTATTTGACTTTATTTGTTAACTATTGAGCTTAAATATATTTTGTGGTGAGCTTTGGCAAAATCTTTTTGCAAGCAACTGTAATATATAAATTTTTGATATATAAAATATACTGCAGGACAGTGTTGAGCTGTTTACCAGCAGCTCTTTTAAAATGGAGCTCATGGATTTAGTAAATGAGAAGTTGAGTACAAACCTAAGCTAGGGTTTATAAAATCACTATTAATCTAAGGCTCCTGTAATAGAAAATGGTATTCTAAAGGGGATAAAAATAATCCCAGTGTAGTCTGTGCTTACTAGACAGTACTGTTCAATAGAAGTATAAGGTAAGCCACATGTGTGTTTTTAAACTTTTTTTAGCCACATTAAGTAAAAGAAATCGATAAAATCAATTTTATTAAGAGATTTTATTTAACCCAATTTATCAAAAGGTGTTATGATTTCAATATGCAATATAAAAATTATTAACATGCTATTTTCTTTTTTTCTAAGTATTTCAAAGCCAGCGTCTGTTTTACACTTACAGCACATCTCAATTCAGACTACTCAAATACTCAACAGCCACTGCTGGCTAGGGGCTACCGTACTGGCCAGTGTATTAGACTATATCTGTAAGAGACTATCAATTTAAGATGCACATACATTTAAGAGGCTATTATGGGAACCAAAATCCCAATCACCATTATGTGGAATACATATGAAGTTTAAATAACATAAACAGAGGACAGATACATTTATTTCCTCTGAACTTTGTTTCAGTGATTCCATAATGTAGCATTTTTAAATATTTCTATTCAAATAAACATGATTTTGTACTTTACCTCCTGCTGTGGCAACTTTAAAATGCTGCAAGTAAAAAGCTGCTAAAAATTACAAATTGCCACCTAAGTTTCCCCGCCTACATGATGATAATTAGTCCTATTTTTGAAGGACCACAAATTATCGCCAAACAATTAGATGCATCTTTAGGAAAACTCATCTCTTTTCTTTCAAAATATCTTTTTGGAAGGAAAGAAAAATAACCTGTTTCCATTCAGTTCAGAAATCTTCACTTTTTTTTTTTCAAAAGTCAAAAATAATTATTTATTACTTATAATATTCTAGGTATTTATTGGGGATATAAGATGAATAAGATACTATTCTTGCCTTAGAGAACTTACAATCAAGCCAAACACCTGAGCTTACTTTATGTAATGTCACCCTTCAAAAATATATATTCAGTTACTTCACGGAAATCTTCTAAGAGCAAGGACTTTTTTGAAACTACTTAATTGAGGTATGATGGACATAGAGAAACCTGCACATATTTAATGTATACAACTTGATAAGTTTGGAGATAAGTATACACCCGTGAAACCATCACCAAGCTATGTCATACACATATTCCTCACCTTCAAAAGTTTTTTTCACTGACCTTTTTAGTTCTTTGTGATACAAACACTTAGCATAAGATCTGCACTTCTGGCAAATTTTTAAGTAAGCAATACAGTACTGTTAACAATAGGCACTATGCTGTATAGTAGATCTCTAGGACTTACTCATCTTATGTAACTGAGACTTTGTACTGTTTGACTCAAATCTCCCTATTTCCCTCCCCCTCAGCCCTTGGCAACCAGCATTCTACTCCCTGCTGCTATGAGTTTGACTCTTTTTAGATTCTGCATCTAATTAGTATCATGTAGTATTTGTCCTTCTGTATCTGGCAACTTAGTATAATGTTCTCCAGGTTCATCCATGTTGTCACAAATGGCAGGATTTCCTTCTTTTTAAAGACTGAATAATATTCTAGTATGAATATGATATATATTGCATTTTCTTTATCCATTCAGGCATCGAGAATACTTAGGTTGCTTCCGTGTCTTAACTATTGGGAATAATGTTGCAATGAATATGGGAGTTCAGATATATCTTTGACATCATGATTTCAATTCCTTTGGATATACATACCCAAAGTGGGATTGCTGAATCATATGGTAGTTCTACTTTTAATTTTTTGAGGAAACTCCATACTGTTTTCCATAGTGCCTACACCAGTTTACAACACTTCCACCATTACAGCACAAGGGTCCCCTGTTCTTTTCCACCAACACTTGTTATATCTATCTATCTATCTGTCTATCTCTATCATCTATCATCTATCATCTGTCTGTCTATCTATCTATCTATCTATCTATCTATCTATCTATCTATCTATCTATCATGCTAGCCATCCTAGCAGGTGTGAGGAGGCATCTCATTGTGGTTTTCATTTGCATTTCACTGATGAATAGTAATATTAAGCACCTTTTTATATACATATTGGCCATTTGTATGTCTTCTTTGGAGAAATGTCTATTCAAGTTCTTTGCCCATTTTTCAGTCAGATTGTTTTATTTACTTACTGTTTTCTGTTGAGTTTAGGAAGTCCTTATATATTTTAGATATTAGCCCTTTATCAGGTATATGGCTTACAAATATCTTCTCCCATTCCATAGGGTTGCCCTTTCATTTTGCTGGTGGTTTATTTTGATATGCAAAAGCTTTTTAGTTTAACGTAATCTTACTCATGTATTTTTGCTTTTGTTGCCTGCGCTGTTGGGGTCATATCTAAGAAATCAATGCCAAGGCCAACGTCAAGAAGATTTTCCCCATATTTTCTTCTAGGAGTTTTAAGGTTTTCAGAACGTATGTTTAAGTCTTTAAGCCCTTTTGAGTTGATTTTTGTATATGGCATAAGGTAAAATCATCCAATTTTATCCTTTCACATGTAACCATCCAGCTTTCCCAGCAACATTTATCAAAGATGCTATTTTTTCGACATTTGTGGAATATTCGCTTTTAAATTATCTCTAAAATTAAATGAGTTGGTGAGAAGTTATACAGCTCAGGAGAATTAAATGGAGGAAGAGAGCTTTGTGCACACCAACTACAAAGACTCAGTAACAGTGATTCACGACCACCTGCCCATCCCACTATTCCATTATCTCTCTCAGTATAACCTTTTTTCATCTTGTCCTCCCAATTAATCTGGACCAGAACTTGAAATGTTGTAAAAGAAAAAAACAAATTAAGTTGATTTTTAAAAAAGATACTTATCTTCCTTCATTTCTTATAAGCTTTCCAAGGTAGTGATCGGATTCTATTTGGATGTCAACTAGCACGTAGCACATTGCCTGTCACAGGGCAGGCATTCAACATATATTTCACAGGTGAATGTTAGTTTTGTTAATAAAATAATGAATCATTTTTTAAATCTCTCACCTCTTGTGTATGTTCATGGAGACCTGAGCTCCATAATACTAGAGTAAAAACCATTAGGGTGAATTATGTTCTTTCTCTCTACTTAAGATAACAAGGGGAACATATCAATGTTCAAAAACTATGTGTCAACTGGCTTTATGCTCTATAAATATCCATGTCACCCAACAGAGCAAATAATTCTCATCATGAAGGACTTACTTTCAAGTGGCACAAAAAATGATAAGAAAAACAGTTCATATAAACATTGCATAATAGAAGCAGTAAAATACAGAAGGCTGGTGGAGTTAGAAGTAATTGAATTCAGGTTTCTTAGGTAACTGTTGAATACACAGAATGAAAGAGCATATCCACAAATTTTATAACAAGTAACACTCAGGGTATTATTCTAATCTCCTATGACAAACATTTTGGATTAATTGTTTTGATCATTTTGAGACAGAACCAATTATTTTAAAGCAATATATAAAGCTTATTCCTTGTATCATTTAAAAATCAATTTTAATAAAAGTTATCTTAAATATTGTTGCCTTTGGCTTCAGCAAATCCTTTTCATTCGTATGGGGTTTTAGATTTTCAATGCACTTTCATGTACACTCCTCTCATTTGATTTTCTCAACAATTCTATGAGTTGATGCTACTACGCTGTAAGTAAAGATATCGAGTCCAATTGATTTTTTCTGACTACAGGTCAAAGAAAATAATTCCTGAGAGGTTGCCATAAAAATCCAGTCTTCCTTTCTTGTATAAATGTACCTTCATCCCATTCTTTTTGCCTTATCAACATCTCTCTCTGACCAGCATCTTGGAAATATCAATAGATTTCTGTCTCTACACAAAGGACCCAGGGACTTTTTCTCATCAGCTTCTGTTGATCCTGTTGTCAAGCCTGATAAGCAAACAGAGGGCACTGTTTTCTTTAATTTCTTAATAATATCTTATATTTCTCCTCCCAACACTAATCCTGGTTGCAAAGTCTCTACGTTGTCTCTCCCATCCACATGACACACACACATTGCCAAGACTCCAAAATTATAAAATTTTTAACTCTGCACCTGCATGATCTATATTAATTCTACTTATTGTAACAGGATTAATTCAAGATATACAACAAGTAGAAAATCAGAATTGACTTACCAATAAGACTGCTTAGTGAAATCCAACTTTAGAAATAAAAAAGTTCTCTTGTGCATCTTTCAGTTATTTCTTGCATACACTTCCTCCTCCTGTCCAATGTGATTTCTAGTGTGTTTCTTGATATCCAAATTCACAGAACCACTCTCAGAGCTCTCAGAACCACTCAACCATTCTTTGCTTCCTCCCTCAATTGACTATATTTTAAATATCTTTCATCAATGTTTGAAATTTTACTTTTAGAAAAGAAAATCAGCTAACTTGATTCAAAAGATGATTTTATTGCTTCATGGAAAAGACCTGACCTCACTCAATCTATTCCTCTCCAACCTAATTCTTTCTCTTTATCATCACCTGCCCTTTTCTCCTTATCTCTTTAAAAAAATTAACCTATTACTTTACCAGACTGTTCTAATCATGCATGCATTTGAGCTCACCCATTCTTGAGAATGTGTTACCTCAATTATATCTTCTTTCATTGGCCTGTTCATCTCACTTTTCATTAGATTTTTCTTGTCTCCCTAAAACATAGTCAAATCCATTCTATATACATGATAAAAATAATAATACCGGGCGCTTGGGTGGCTCAGTTGGTTAAGCAACTGCCTTCGGCTCAGGTCATGATCCCGGAGTCCTGGGATCGAGTCCCACATCGGGCTCCTGGCTCAGCGGGGAGCCTGCTTCTCCCTCTTACCCTATCCCCTCTCAGGCTGTTTCTCTCTCTCTGTCAAATAAATAAATAAACAAAATCTTTAAAAAATAATAATAATACCTTCAGCAACTTTTCCAACTCTGTTCTCTTGAAGAAGATATTTATTTAAAAAATATCTACTGCCCAATTCCTGGTAACTCCTCAACAGCTTATAATCTAACAGCTTGTTTCTTACCATTCTTCTCTAAATTTGCTTCTGCAATGTTTTCTCTCTGTATCAGCTATCTATTTATACACAATAAACTACCCCCAAACCTAGTAACCTAAAATAACCAGTAAGTGTTGATCACAAATTTACTTGTCACTGGTTCTGCTGATTTGGGCTTGGTTGAGTTGAGCTGTGAAGAACTTGCTTAAATCTATGTGATCAGCTGACAGGATGTCTTGGAACTGGCTGGTGAAGGATAGTTCGCTGGCTGTTAGCTGGAGTTAGAGGAATTCATATGGTAACAGTAGGATTCCAAGAAAGTATAGAAGCATGCATGGTCTTTTGAGTCCTATACACAAGACCACCATATTGTCATTTATGTTGTATTCCATTAGCTAAAACAAGTAACAACAAGGCAGAGAAATAAATTCCATGTGTTTGCAGGTGGAATTGCAAAGTTATGTTACAAAGATGAGAGCTACAGGGATGAATGAAAAATTGGACCATTTTTATTTGGACTCTATCACATCTTGCTTAACTTCTTTCTTATATCAAATCAGTCTTCCCTGGGTCTTCAGGATTTACAAGTTCCTAGATTTCTCCTTACATTTCTAGCCTACTCTTTCAATTTCCTTCGTTGGCCTTGTCAATTCTTTGAATATATGCATTTAAGTTCATTCTTTGGTCTTTATCTCTTATAACTGTACATGTTTCTCCCATGACTATGTCATCTGAATTAACTGCCTTGTCACAGGCTCTGCTTTCAGAGAAAATAAATTAAGAAACATATTCTTCTCCAACAGTTTTTATTGTGTTAAAGCCTTTTTACTTCTTAACTGAACCATGGCTCTAATTTCTTTCCTGCATTCCTACCTTCAGCTTTACCTGTCCTCTGATTATCTGCTGCTTGTGGAATCTCTCTTAAAACTGTATCTGATTATGGGGCACCTGGGTGGCTCAGTCATTAAGCATCTGCCTTCGGCTCAGGTCATGGTCGCAGGGTCTTGGGATTGAGCCCCACATCAGGCTCCCGGCTCCGCGGGAAGCCTGCTTCTCCCTCTCCCACTCCCCCTGCTTGTGTTCCCTCTCTCACTATGTCTCTCTGCCAAGTAAATAAATAAAATCTTTAAAAAAAAAAACTGTATCTGATTATGACTTGAGATACTTCATAATTCTAAATCAATCATCTGCTAAAAGAACTTTAATTTTTCTCCAGTGAAAGATTAAATTTTGTTTGGAATTTAGGACCTTCCACTATTTGACCCGTCTATTTTATTCAAATTTACAATAATCGTATATACCTTCACTTCAGTCATATTACAGTCTCAGTTCCTAGAGCATTCCCTGTACATCCCTAGTCATATCCCTTTCTCAGCTTCCCTTAGTCTTAAATAATTATCCCAGGAGATCCATCTACCTGATCCTCTACTTGTTTTTAAGAATCAGCTCAAATAACATGTCATGAGAATCTTCTTCCTGTTTGGAATCTTCTTCCTATTTTACATGATATATCTGCATCTTGATTGGATGTTAATCATTTCAATAGAAGAAATGATTGTATTACCAATGGTCAGAGATTTTATGCCAAAGAGTTATTAAAATAATAAATATCTGTTGAATAGTTGAATAGTTGAATCACTTGAGATACAAATTAAAGGAAACCCTATTAAGAGGTAATATATAGGGCGCCTGGGTGGCTCAGTTGGTTAAGCGACTGCCTTCGGCTCAGGTCATGATCCTGGAGTCCTGGGATCGAGTCCCACATTGGGCTCCCTGCTCAGCGGGGGTCTGCTTCTCCCTCTGATCCTCTTCCCTCTTGTGCTCTCTGTCTCTCATTCTCTCTCTCTCTCAAATAAATAAATAAAATCTTAAAAAAAAAGAGGTAATATATACTTAGTATCTTTCTAATTGTCAAAACCTTATTTGCTCTACCTCAGCTGCAGCAACTTCTTCCTAGAAACATCACCAAAGGCAAGGGAAGCAAGGGCAAAAATGAACTATTGGGACTTCATCAAGATAAAAAGCTTTTGCACAGCAAAAGAAACAGTCAACAAAGCCAAAAGACAACCGACAGAATGGGAGAAGATATTTGCAAATGACGTATCAGATAAAGGGCTAGTATCCAAAATCTATAAAGAACTCATCAAACTCAACACCCAAAGAACAAATGATCCAATCAAGAAATGGGCAGAAGACATGAACAGACATTTTTCCAAAGAAGACATCCAAATGGCCAACAGACACATGAAAAAGTGCTCAACATCACTCAGTATCAGGGAAATCGAAATCAAAACCTCAATGAGATAGCACTTCACACCAGTCAGAATGACTAAAATTAACAAGTCAGGAAACGACAGATATTGGCGGGGATGTGGAGAAAGGGGAACCCTCCTACACTGTTGGTGGGAATGCAAGCTGGTGCAGCCACTCTGGAAAACAGTATGGAGGTTCCTCAAAAAGTTGAAAATAGAGCTACCCTATGACCCAGCAATTGCACTACTGGGTATTTACCCCAAAGATACAAATGTAGTGATCCGAAGGGGTATATGCACCCCAATGTTAATAGCAGCAATGTCCACAATAGCAAACTATGGAAAGAGCCAAGATGTCCATCAACAAATGAATGGATAAAGAAGAGGTGGTATATATATACAATGGAATAGTATGCAGCCATCAAAAAAAAAAACACCACGAAATCTTGCCATTTGCAACGACGTGGATGGAACTAGAGGGTATTATGCTAAGTGAAATAAGTCAATCAGAGAAAGGCATGTATCATATGATCTCACTGATATGAGGAATTCTTAATCTCAGGAAACAAACAGGGTTGCTGGAGTGGTGGGGGATGGGAGGGCTGGGGTGGCTGGGTGATAGACATTGGGGAGGGTATGTGCTATGGTGAGCACTGTGAATTGTGTAAGACTGTTGAATCACAGACCTGTACCTCTGAAACAAATAATACATTATATGTTAAAAAAAAAGAAGAACATAGTAGGAAGGGAAAAACGAAGGGGGGGATATCAGAGGGAGGGAGGAACCATGAGAGACTACAGACTCTGAGAAAGAAACTGAGGGTTCTAGAGGGGAGGGGAGTGGGGGGATGGGTTAGCCTGCTGATGGGTATTAAAGAGGGCACGTTCTGCATGGAGCACTGGGTGTTATGCACAAACAATGAATCATGGAACACTACATCAAAAACCAATGATGTAATGTATGGTGATTAACATAACATAATAAAATAAAATTTAAAAAAACTAATTTGCATATGTGCATTTTGAGTTAGTTAAATCACGAAAACATCAAACTAAATTAACTAAAGATCAAATTTTGAGATGATCTTTGCTCAATGGAATCTTCAAAACGCATTAAATATAATAAAAACTAAAGCATGCTGGGGCACCTGGGTGGCTCATTTGGTTAAGAGTCTGACTCTGGATCTCAACTCAGGTCTTGATCTCAGGGTCATAAATTCAGGCCCCACAAAAAAACAAAACAAAACAAACAACAACAAAAAACCCTAAACCTAAAACATATAATCAATATCAATATTAGTAGTCACTGTTTGTACATTGAATCAGTCTGTGTCCCCACAGTAAAGATGGATAATAGTTTAATAAAATAGTTTAATAAAAGGCCATTTATGAAAGCTTGGATATAGTTTAGGAGACAGAAGTACCCTGAAGCTAGTAATACCTGCCATGGAGAACTTCACCACACCTTGGCCAGAAGCGGTGAGGGACTAGAGCATTTATCAGAACCTACAGACAGGGCAAACTTATAGGAGCAGTGACCTTTGGTAGAAGGATATAAGTAGCCCATAGGAAATTCAGAGCTAACACTATTTCCTCCTTCTGATCTCATGCTTGTATTTCCCAATAGCCAAAATCCAACAAGAAGCCAACCTTACCCTGGAACACAAGGATGAAAGGAGGCTAATAATGTGATAGGGAGCAGGGTGGAGAAGGATGGAAAGTGGATCTAGAAGACAAATGTTTGATATCTGGAGCTATGTTTGGACATTTTATTTTTACTTGACTTCCTTTTTATGCTGCTGAATCTCAGCTTGAGAAGAATAACTCATAGAACTTATTTCACTGAAATATATTGGTTTAGTAAAAATGGGGAAGGATTCTTTTTAGCTAAAAGGAGTCCTCAGGTCTAATTATTTTGCATTTTTTGAAAAAACTCAACATCTGCATCAACAATATGGGGAAGAAACATTACAGAAGGAGAGTGGATTCAGAAAAGTTTTTATTACAGCTTTCTGCTTGAGTACATAATCAACTTCACAGTCAGATATTTTCATGTCTTAGAGTTATTAGTAGTACTGATGTGCTTTATTATAAGCACAGAAGTGTTTTTATTCTCAGAAAATGTTGTGAAGTACATACATTCAGTAATATAGCCGTTAGGATTTTCAGGTTAATTTGGTAGCTTTCTTATACTTGACAGATACAAACCTGCCCTGAGTTCTCCAGATATATCAAAGGCCAAAAAAAGATATATACACCCCCAAAATTCTGAGAAATTAATCCTCAACCTTAAGAATTAGTTGGGAAGATAATATGAGTCAAAAATCTAAAATAATTTTAATGACTTTTTTTATGTCCCCAAAGCCAAGGGACATGAAGAAATTATCATTCAGAAATATTTTTTTTTTTTTACTTTGGTTATATTTTAAAGCATAAAATCCAAGTTCATATGTAATATCTAATTGAAGTCTTATAACAAGTCTAACTCTGATACATATTTGGATATATTTTATTACTCAATTATTATATTTGAAAAAAACTGTGTACTAAAGAGATTAAGTAATAAAGAGATTAAGGTCCAAAGCTAATAAATGAGAAATCCTGCAACTGAGGTGATTCCCAGTGTAGTATGGGATCTGTAAAACATTTTTGAGTATATATAAAAATTTGTGTATCATTTACTATACTAAGAACATTCTAGAACATACACAAAAAGAAAAAGTTTTAAAAGGATGAGATTAAAATAAATGTAAATTGAAAATCTGAGATTTTTTACCTGCCTACCTGTTTTTTTTTTTTTTTTCAAAGATTTTATTTATTTATTTGAGGCAGAGAGAATGAGATACAGAGAGCATGAGAGGGAGGAGGGTCAGAGGGAGAAGCAGACTCCCTGCCGAGCAGGGAGCCCAATGCGGGACTCGATCCCAGGACTCCAGGATCATGACCTGAGCCGAAGGCAGTCGCTTAACCAACTGAGCCACCCAGGCGCCCCTGCCTACCCTGTTTTGAAGATTATTAGTCAACAGTACATACACCAATGTATACTCTGAACTAAAACAAATTGGCATTCCTCAATGCTCACTTTACAGAAAGTGAGAACCAAAGGTCCTCGGATACTGTGCTTTTGCCATTAGGCAAATGTTGAGTCAGTTACACAATACAAGAGATAGGACACAAAAGTTTAGTTTAATATTACTGTTAATTTGAAAATCTGTCCATATGTTAGTTGGGATATTTAGCTTTTCTCTAATAAAAAAGATATGTTAAGTCATTTGCCCTTTTCTGAACTGGGATGATTTTTTTTTCTTGTTTAATTTATACAAGTCTAAATATATATAGATATTAGTTATTTTGTCCATTTTATGTTCGTTTGTGTTTGGCTTCTTTTCCTCAACATTGTGTTTGTGAGAAACCTGTATTTTGGTATGTCACTGTAATGTTCATTCTTGTATAGGATTCAATTGTGACCTCTACTTTCTAAATGCCCCAACTCAAACTGCCTTAAACAATAAGGAAATGTATTTCCCATATGTAGGACAGACCCCAGGCATGACAACCAGAGCAGCAATGATGACATCAAGAAAGAGGTTTCTTCCATCTCTCTGTACAGCCATTCTTATGATCGCATGACAGCTGCCAAAGGAAATGGGACTCTATGCTTTCTTTCTGTGTCTAGCAAGTCAGAGGGAGAACCTCTCTTCTGACCAAGGAATATTTTCCTTTAGTCTCCTTGGGCTGTGTTTGTAAAGAGATACATTTCCATCAAGTAAGTAGGCAAAATTTTCAACATATCTACCTTGCCTTCCCAAAATAATCTATCCATATGTCCCCAAGAATCCCACACGTAAAATTTACAAAAACTTAAAGGAACATATAACTCCAGTGCTATTTAAACTGTACTGCAACGCAAACAACAAAATCTTCTTATGGAATAAGTATAACCATGGCCATGATAAAGAGTGCAAAATTAGGGAACTACTGGACAATCATATCATGCTTAATAGAGAAAGCCAGAAGCATTCTTATTAAAACCATTACAATAGCTTATTTGAATAAGTCCTGGAATATAATGTACAGTGGGGTAACTATAGTTAACAATACTATATTGTAGATCTGAAAGTTCCTGAGAGTAGATCTTAAAAGTTCTCATCACAAGGAAAAAAAATTGTAGCTACGTGTGGTTGTTAACTTATTGTTATCGTTTTGCAATACATACATACATCAATTATGTTTGTCCTAAAACTAATGCAATGTTATATGTCAATTATATATCAATTAAATTTGTTAAATAAATTTTTCTTTTTGACCTTGGAAAAGTTATTCATAGTCTTTGTTCATTAGTTTCCTTATTCATAAACAGGAGAGAATAATATTACCTAGAATTGTGATGCCCTTACTCTAAGTTATGGAGTGCTATATGTACATAGCTTGCTCAAGTTGTTAAATTGTTGACAAAGAGTCTGAAGGATGCTAGGCTGAAACTTTCCAAGGTATCTTTCAGCTCTAAAAGTTGTGGAATGCTATTATATAAGAAACAAGATGAACAGAAACATTTCCCCCTCAAGTTATAAATCTAGATTTACATATGAAATAATGTTTACCAAGTATAGGCTCTTAAAACTGTGTTTTTTTATGACATATACACTATTCGGGGATAATTCATAATTTATAAGGATATCCTATGTAAAATGTAATAGCTGTATTTCCTTGCTTATTTCAAACAATATCTTCTGTTTTGCACTGTAAGGATGGTACAGAGGGGAATGAAAAGGTTGGACTTTTTTCAATCAATAAAGCAATCCCACAATATTTCTATTTTAAATTACATAGTTTCAAAAATGCTATACCAGGATATAGAAGTTCTTTAAAAAATTTAAGCAGATGTCAGCCTCTTTTAAGGGGGTTGTCCACTAAAATCTGTTCTCTCAGTCTTCTATAATAATGAAATTATAGGCAAAAGCTCTACAGCTTGACTATATTTCTCAGCCTCCTTTGAAGTTAAATGGGTAATATGATGAAGTTTTTCGAACAGAATGTGTCCAGGGGAACTTATGTTATTTTTAAATCTGGGCAAAGCTCTTCCAAGTTTTCTTTCTCTTGACCCTATGCTGAAAGCTGGATCTAGAAGTAACCTATTTCTACCATGCACATGAAACAATGACTCAGTGTAAGACAGAGGAACATTATAACAGGTTCTGAGACCCTGGATGACCATGTGGAGCAAAGATTCCTGACATCCTGAAGCCCCTGAATCAGACATATTTTGTAACAGAGAAAAAGGAATTTTCCACTGTTTTTAATTGTCAATGAATTGTAGGATTTCTTGGTTCTTAGCAACAGTTTTCACCATAACTAAAGGCAGATCCATTAAGTTTACAATACAAATTTAAAAAAAAATAAAAATAAATTTTAAAAAATACAATAGTTTATATGTTTAAAATTCTAAAATCAAAGATAAAGTGAGGAGACCTGGAAAAATGAAAGGCCAAGGAAAACTTTTATCAGTCCCAAGTATGAAATAGGAGATAGATTGTTGTTCACATTTCTCCTTCAAAGAGCTTAGTTTTTTAGTAGAATGCTTATCATTCGGACAAGAATCAAGCACCAACAAACTCACTGTTGTCCCTTCTCAAATTTTCTCTAAAGCATGACAGATGTCTGAGAGTTTGGGTATACAAAAGGACTGTCTTACTAATAAGTTATCATGAAATAAGCAAAGATTAGATTCTGAACATGTAGATGAACAAAGTAGATTCTCAACATGAATTTTACAAGCAAAATCTGCTATACACTAAACACAATGCAGTTTAATTCTGATCATTGAGAGTTGAAAATCTTATTTAAGCTTAAAATTTGAAATTTGAGCATGATTAATCCTTATAAAGTCAGAAGTGGTTATTATCTTAGTCCTTCCTTGGTCCATTATTTCCAGTGCATAAATATGTGCATATACTGTCTATATCAGATGGATAAGATATATTTCAAAAAAGCAAGTTTATAGTAGAAAATGAGAATTTGTAATGATTAATAGCTAAACAGAAAGATTAATAAATTGTGTCATTCATAGATGAAGATTTTGTGACAAATTCTCAGTGAAAATCTGTTGCTTTTAGCGAAACAGAGAATGATATTTTGGCAGTGGCATCAAAATCACGCTAGTAATTATTTAGTATGTACTGATCATTCAATTTATTTAAAAATTTGGTATTAGTTTCATCATGGCAATACTCCTAAACTGACAAACCTACGTCTAAGACTAAATGAGACAAAAAATGTTTTCCAGTATTCTTCTAATATGTTATAAATATTATAAATATGTTCAAGAAGTTTAGCAAGGATAACTTGTTCTATGATCTACATACATACTCATTCCATATTGTTTTGACTTATATATATGTTTTTATAGAGGAAAAGATAAAGTATGGTTTTGTGAATAGCAGCCATAGAAAATGGTGTTTAAAAATGCCAATTGTTCTCACTAAATTTGTTTGCTAACATGGCATATTTTTATTGCTCATTTCTATAAATTATAAGCCCTCTTCATTGTACAACAACAAATTATGAAAATAAAATGTCAAGGTATGATGATCTAAAGTTTTGGTTTATTTTAGATCAAAATAGATCCTACATCAAACTTTTCTAAAATCAACTTTACCCACTTCTTTAACAGGCATATATTTTGATATCACAAACATCTTTTATATTATTACATGATGCTTTATCAGTTATCAGCAGAGAATTTCAACAAAGTTGAAATATATTAGCCTTAACCCATCTTCTGGGACATTTTAGTTTCAGAATGTTTTTCAGGAATTACACTTAAAAGTTGTCCTCACTTTTGTGTATGTGTGCCTCATTCCTTTACAATTTTTTTCTCACATACTTACATTGTACATGATTTTAAGACAAAAGGTGCATAAAAACTATGTAAACTAAGTATTTTGCTTGCTTGTTGAAGATTCCCAATTTTGACACATGTGGCAAATTTTGATGCATTATTCCCTTATTATATAGGGTTTTACCTCCTCTATTTATTTATAAGGAGTGAAAAATGTCAACTCCTTCAAAGAATATATTTCTCTGCTAATATAGAGTCATATAGGAGCAAAATACAGAAAGCAAAGTGTCAGTAAAATATGCATTTATGACTTTCACATTTTAGATTGTAATTCTCATTGATAGACCACTTACTTTGATGCAGGCATTCTACATATAACATCTCAATAAAATTTTTATATTTTGAGGTAGAGGTTGTGCTCATTTTAATGATGAGAAAACTAAGGCTTGGAAAGATTAACTAATTTAAACCCAAAGTTACAGTTAAGTAGCAGTACGGCTGATAGGCTCTTTTCCTATTCTTCAATTCCTACTGCCTCCTAAAACTGTTTTCTTTCTTTCACTATTAGAAAATGAAGTAAAGCTGATAGAAATACTTTCCATATACCTAATTATCCTCACCAAGATTCTTCTTATATTTTTCGGTCAGAGGGGAAGATTTAAGTATTTAAAACCAAATATCAAGTACCTTTAGGCAAAATGCACAAGGTGTCTTCAAAACCCAGGAACAGGTTCACCTGGGTGGCTCAGTCATTAAGCGTCTGCCTTCAGCTCAGGTCATGATCCCAGGGTCCTGGGATTGAGCCCCGCATCGGGCTCCCTGCTCAGCGGGAAGCCTGCTTCTCCCTCTCCCACTCCCCCTGCTTGTGTTCCCTCTCTCGCTTTGTCTCTCTCTGTCAAATAAATAAATAAAATATTAAAAAAAAAAAAATACAACAGCCCAGAAACAGAAAAATCACAAAACTACTTTCCCTGGTACCTTTTTTGTAATATATGTAATATATTTGAAACTTTTGGAATATGTCACAAATAAAACAAAATCTCTAACTTATGAAATAATTTCTAGCTCTAGCAAAAACTTATATTTTTTTCTTCAACTGATATTGTCCATAACTTAAACACTATATTATACCCATGATTTTTATGAGGTACAATGGTATCCTCTTTACTTAGTTGGCAAAAGTGCCTACTCAGTAAAATGCAAAAAAGTGATTTTAGAACATTCGCTGCTGAAATCAACCACTTTTTTTTTTTTTTTTGCCAGTGAAACCACAATTGAGACTTAAATCACTGTTTGGATACTTCTGATATACAAATAATTCATAATTTCTTAAAAATTATTAAACAAAAGAAGGCAAAGTAGCTGTGCACTGACTATGCTCTAATACCTAAAATGTAATAAAAATAAAGAAATAGTATTTAGACTAATTATTTAAAACGATCACTTACATTAAGCGAAAATGGTAGCTTACAAAGAATAACTGAAGTCAAATATAAAACATGTAAAATTTATACATGTCATGTATATTTCTTAAACATGTGTAAAAATGTCAGACACTTCAAAGAATAGTCATGGGATGTTTCTAGGTTATTTTTAATGCATCAGATTTATTTACCAATTTAAAGGATCACTTATAGGCAGATATTTTAAAAATTTCCTGGGGGTCAACAAATCAATATATTAGATGTTTAAGGACTGGAGCAGGGAGCAGACATAGCGTTCCTAAGTAATAAATATTACCTTTTTAATAAAAAGGTGGTACTTTAGTAACACTGACTCATAAAAGCGTATGTTGACCACGTAAGAGAGAATGGCTGGAGGTTTTAGGGGACTGAAGAATGAGCAACAAATTCAACCAACTCAAAATGCATTATTCATTCCTCAAAGAACCAAAACAGGAAAAAAAAAAAAATAGAAGAGGTCCTCACAACACCCTGAAAAGTTCAGGCATTAGGAAGTGCTGACTGGCACCCACTTCTTGCTGTTGTAAAACCCGCCCCTCCGTTTCTAGGCCTCAACCCATGGAAACCAGCAGGGGCAAGAGGCAGGTGCCCCGCACTGCGGCGGATCCAGAGGGCCCGGCAAGCTCTCAACCTCAGCCGACCCCCCACCCCCAACCCCCCTGGGACGTGCGGGATGGAAGGCGGAGGGCGCAGCGGTCCAGTCCTGCGGCGGTGGGCCCAGGGCCTTGCTAGATGGGGGAGCGGCGCGCGGAGAAGGAGGGGCCGCGCGAGGCCCCGCCTCTCCCCGGCCGCCGCCTCGGGCTACAGCCAGGGCTCGGAGGGCTCCGAGTCCGGGGCGCGCAGGCCTGAGTCGGGTGCGCGCAAAGGCGGCTCGTCCTTATCGCCACGCGGGCGCGGCCCCCGCTGCTCGAGGTGCAGCTGCAGCAGGGCCCGGCGGTACATGGCCTCCAGCTTCTCGAGCCGGGCCCTCAGGGCCCTGGGGCTGCCTGGCTCGTCCTCGAGGCCGCTGCCTCTCGCCCTCCGGTTCGTGCTGGCCTCCTCGGGGCCCGGGGTGGCCCTGGCCGCCTCTGCGGCCGCCCCGTCGCCGGCCTCGCCGGGAAGCCGCAAAGCCTGACGGAAGAGACTGCGGTTCTCGCGCTTCAGCCGCCGGTTTTCGAGCCGCAGCCGGGCGTTCTCTTCGCGCAGCCGCGCGTTCTGCCGGTCCCGCTCGTCCCGCGCGCGGATGGCCTCCAGGTGGCTCGCAGCCAGGTCGGCGAACCGCTCCTCCAGCTGCTGTCGGGCGCCGCCCGCACGGCCTCGCCAGCCCACGCCGCCGCCGATGCCGCCACCGCCACGAGCCCGGCCGGGACGGCCCTGCCCGCGGCTGTCCCCACCGCCGTCCCCACCGCCGCAGCTCCCGCGCCTGGTGGTGCCACCACGCATGCGCCACATCGGTCCTGTCCCAACCGCGCCGCCAGCGCCGTGGGCCGAGGGGCCGGCGCCGAGGCGCGGACGACTTCGGGGCCCGGCAGGGCGGCCGGGGCCACAGCGGAGGCGGAGAAGAGGTGGCGGGCGGCGGCTGCTGGCTTGGGGCCAGAGGGGGCCGGGAATTTGCCCGGTCTGAGGCGTGTCTTGTCTCCTGTGGTGGAGCTGCCCCCTGGGCCTGCGATCTGCGGCCAGCTCACACACAATGCCCCCGGGGAGCGCTTTGCTGCTCAGCCCTCTGGCAGAGAGGGAGGGAAAAGCGTGTATCCCCAGCTGGGTTCTGCCGGGCGCTGGGCGCTTCCGTGCAGGCCTGGGCACTGCAGGAACCAGCCGGCCTCGCCCTGCAATCCGGCGCAACCACCAGTGGTTACCTTTCTCCTTACACGACAGCCTCAAAGCAAATAATAATAATAAAATAGTAAGTCCTGAGACAGACACGTGAGCAAGGTGAAAAGCTGTAACTGCTTCATTTAGAACCGTACGGTTTAAACCCACCTCTAATCTCAGTAAAGCATTAGAATTGAGTACCTGTCATAAGAGCCCCGAATGGGAACCGGCGTCTCTCAAAACAATATAGGCAATTCCCAATTTGTGAATAACCAGTGCTCCACTCTGCAATTGTTTGCAACTCTATAGAAACTAGGTTATAATTAGTTGTTTTGCTCAAGCGGGTCCACAAACCTATGAAACTCAAAATGTGCTCAAGTATTCAAGAAACTGAATACTAAGTAAGTTCCAAAATTTCCGGTGACAGGTGGATACAACTCAATGAATCACATTCCTTATTTTTAAGGGATTCAATTTATAGACTAACTGGATTATTGCAAAGTAAATTAAGGAAAAGATGCTGATACCAGAATCTGATGGGCGAGAAGGGTGGTAGCAAGAATATTTTTTAACAGGGTTCCAGAAAAGAAGGAAGAGAGAAAAGGACAGAATAGGAGAGGAAAGGAAAAAAAAAAAAAAAAAATATATATATATATATATATATATATATAGGGGGATGATCCAACCAAAAGCTATCAAAAATGGCCATGGAGGGCGCCTGGGTGGCTCAGTTGGTTGAGCGACTGCCTTCGGCTCAGGTCATGATCCTGGAGTCCCGGGATCGAGTCCCGCATCGGGCTCCCTGCTCGGCAGGGAGTCTGCTTCTCCCTCTGACCCTCCTCCCTCTCATGCTCTCTGTCTCTCATTCTCTCTCTCTCAAATAAATAAATAAAATCTTAAAAAAGAAAAAAAAAATGGCCGTGGAAGTTATCTGTGCATAGCAATGAACTTTCACCTTATGGTTAATGGAGATGCCACTAATCTTTCAAATAGGAGGTAGAAACGATGGATATAATTTCTAAGTTGAAAGAGGATTTGAAACAACAGAATTACTAAACTGATCACTGCCAAAATTACTGATTTGTATTTAAATATACTTACAATAATATGTTAAGAATTATATGCCATAAGATGAATATTACATTATTTCTAAATATAGCAGCACAAACTTAGTAAAACTGCTTCTATCCATTATTTTTGTCAGTAGTGTGCATATGAAAATATTATTGCAAAAATAAGATGTATATGAAAATAAAATGAAAAAAAACCTTGATAGAGGAAAAATTATGGAACTGATAAAATTTAGAAGAATTATGGGGCTATAGTAATCCTTAAGAGAATATAGAAAACTATGTAAGCTCTTTTTTTTTTTTAAATTATTTATTTATTTATTCGACAGAGAGAGAGACAGTGCGAGAGGGAACACAAGCAGGGGGAGTGAAAGGGAGAAGCAAGCTTCCTGTGGAGCAGGGAGCCCGATGTAGGGCTCCATCCTGGGACCCTGGGATCATGACCTGAGCCGAAGGCAGACACTTAACAACTGAGCCACCCAGGCGCCCCTGTAAGCTCTTAATTAGAAAAAATACATAATACTCACCTGTGCTTTCTTTTAAGAATGGGAGTTTCTAAATAGTAAAATTATTTGCTTGCTAAAAAAGTCTCAAAGGACATAGATTGTTCTTTCCTGACTTAACATGCATTGTCCTTTAAGCCACTTACTCAAGAGAAAGAGGTAAGAATTCTCTTTTAATAAATCTGACAGTTTTATAAATTAAAAAGTAAAATATACCCACCATGGACGGGGCTGGCAGGGCCCCCGGTGTGGATCCTGACCAGAATTAAATCAATGACTGCCTTCCATTAAATAAAAATTAAAAAATAAAAAACAAAATAATATGAACTCCAAAGGGCCATTTGCACACTGTGTTTAGGAAACTCTAACCTTCACTAAGGTTATGAAATTTAGAGTAAAAGAGCAGAAAAATGCAAGTAAGTCATTTAGAGTACTTGATTTTGCTATTTCCCTGTAACTACTACTACTTCTTTTTTTATTAAGAGGATTTTTCTTATTTAGCTTTTTTGTTTCCTCCTCTATATGTTCAATGCCTACTCTCTAATTATTGAACTTAAATTTAATTTTAAAAAAGTATTCTCCCTCCTGTCTTAGGTAAGAAAAAAGATAAGCAGATGGGTTATGATCACTGTGCTTCTTAATACAATGCTCTAAACCAACATTTTTGTAAATACTGTAGTTGAGAAAAGCTGGGTCAGCAAATTGGAGTGGAGCTGCTTTTTGCCTTACAAGTCATGCATCTATTTTAGTATTTCTCAAAACCAACTCTGATTGACAGTTGTTGAGTTAATTGCCTCCTTTCTCCCATCCTCCAAAAATTTTTTTTCTTTCCATACATGGTAGCTGTTATACATTTCTACATGCTTGCTTGAGAAAAAGGCCCTATGATATATATAGTTTGTTTCCTGTATCCATAGTTTTCTAAGATCTTTTATTGTCATACTGTACTCATTTGACTCTCATTTCTCCATTTTGAATCACGTTTCTTACAAAATGAGTCATGCAGTAAGGTAATTTATGGCACATTTACATTGGGACAAGTCATCCTATATCCAAAATCTCTCTGTTCCTTCTCTCCTTAAAACATCCTATAATATCTCACCAAATGAATTTTGGTTAACAACTTCATCAAGTTCAATTATATAGCAATGTTGAACTCCTTAGCCTGGAAGTTATGGCTAATCTGGATGTGCTGGGTGTTTCTCTACTTACCTTCCCATCTTTACCCTGCTGGTCTAGTCATTCTCCTACCAAGAGTCACTGAGTACTTCTGCCTTGGAGTTTTGTTATAATGTACCTTCTGTGGACTGAACTGTGTTCTCCCAAAATTCCTACATCGAAGCACTAATTACTAATGTGATGGTGTTTGGAATGAGCCTTTAGGAGGTAATTTGGTTTAGGGGAGGTTATGAAGGTGAGGCTCTCCTGATGAGTTAAGTGTCCGTAGAAGAAAAGACATCAGAAAACTTGATGTTCTCTCTCTCTCTTTCTCTCTCTCTGTCTCTCTCTCTCTCTCTGCTATATGAGTATACAGCCGGAAGGTAGCCATCTGCAAGCCAGGAAGAGATCCCTCACTGGCAAACTGGATCAACCAGCACCTTGATCTTGGACTTCCCAGCCTCCAGAACTATGGAAAATAAATTCCTGTTGTCTATACAGTATCTTTTTTTTCTCTCCTCACATATCTGGATTGTAAAGAATCCACCAAGACAGAGTTTATACTCTACCATTTATACATGAGTTTATATTCATACCATTTGTCTTAGATCCCCTGAATTCAAAGTATTTTCCCCCTCTTTTAAACACTGATAAAGTAGTGCCTGTTCCAGTAATTTCATGCTGAGGTCCTTCCCTGTGTTAATATTTCTTGTGCAAGTGGATCTGCAAACAGGATGTGAATTCCTAAATATATCTATTTATATAGAGAGAGATGGATATATAGAGAGAGAGGGAGAATGGGAGAGATAGGGAGAGAAAGAAAGTGAGTGATACAAATATTTCTTGAATGACTAGGATGTTGAACAAATTTATGACTTATTTTCTTATATAATCTTAAAGGAAGATTTTACCAAGTAAAACTGCTAACCATTTAATAGTCAATAAAGTTAATCTATATTATCTAGCAGACTGAGCTAACAGAAACTCACAAAGGTTTGTAGCATGCTGAAATTATTCAGACTGAAACAAGAAGGTTGGCACTGCCTTGTTAATGACTTGTCTTAATATATCGTGGGTCTTGGGGGTGCTTGGGTGGCTTAGTTGGTGGAGCATCCGACTCTTGGTTTCAGCTCAGATCATGATCTCGGGGTTGTGAGATCGAGCCCCCTCACAGGCTCCGGGCTTAGCAGGGAGTTTGAGATTCTCTTCTTCGCCCTCTCCCTCTGCCCCTCCCCTGTGGTCTCACTCTCTCTCTCTCAAATAAATAAATCTTGTAGAAAATATATAGTGGGTCTTTATAAAATAGATTTTTAAATATGTAATAAGAAGGATGGGTTTTGGAGTTAGACAGACCTGGATTTGATAAATATTGTAACTCTCCCACCCCAGAGTATTGGCCTTGGACAGCCTCCTAACAACACAGTTTCCTCAAAGCCACAGTTTCCTCATTTATACAATGAGAATAAAATAGTATCTAACTCATGGGGTTCTTGTGAGGATCTCTGAATATCTTAAAATAGAGTCAGCCAGCAAGGAGTACTCATAACAGTTGATATTATTATTTTGTAGTTGTTTTATTTTATGAGATGGCCATTTATAAAATGAGTTCTCCTGAATAGCCAGTGCTATTTAAAAATCCTCATTTGGGCTATTTGCTGAAGGAGCCACCCTAAATATAATATGCAGCCCCTTTGCAGATATGATTCTTCTTTCTTGATAGTTCTCATTAAGTGTTTCGGTTTTAAAAATCCATATTTTGTAAGCCCCATGTGCTGAAGACTTTGGTTAATAACATTCTGAGCTTGGTGTTTGCTAATATTCTCTCTAAAGCCCAAGCTGAACATGGTTTATTTTCTAGGAGCAGATTTATTAGGGCAATGAAGAACATGTATTGATGCTTGGTAGCATGAATATGTCTTTATTGGAATAATTACTACAGAGTTAGGAATTGGGAATATCGATCGCATTTATTTAGTCTTTTGATATGGACAAAAATATTAAAAGCCATCAAATACTAGCATTGCCCTTTGACAGCATCATTTAATTCTAGCTACAGGGAAAATTGTGACAAATAAAAGCTGCATGACTTATCTGTCTTAATTAGGATACTTTCTAAAGTGGGGGAAACACCCTCTTTCCTTCAAATATTATAAAAGCACTAGCCAGATTAATAAAAGAGAGAAAAAACATTATAGATTAACAAAAAGTAATGTAGATAAGAGCAAAAGGTATCTACACAGGATACTTGACCAAAGTAAGAGTCCAAAATAGACTTTTTTTTTTTTTTTTTTAATAGGCTCCATGCCCAGTGTCGAGCCCAGCGTGGGGCTCCAATTCATGACCCTGAGATCAAGACCCGAGCTGAGATCAAGAGTTAGATGCTTGGGGCGCCTGGGTGGCTCAGTCGTTAAGCGTGTGCCTTCAGCTCAGGTCATGATCCCAGGGTCCTGGGAGCGAGCCCTGCATCAGGCTCCCTGCTTTGCAGGAAGCCTGCTTCTCCCTCTCCCACTCCCCCTGCCTGTGTTCCCTCTCTCGCTGTGTCTCTCTCATCAAATAAATAAATAAAATCTTAAAAAAAAAAAAAAAAGTCAGACGCTTAACCGACTGAGCCACCCAGGCACTCCTAACATAAACTTTTTAAGATGGAAAATGCCTGGGAACTGTCTTTGTCAATTCTAAAATAGTGTTATTTCATGCTGTGTGTAGCTTAGTACAAGCCCTTAAAGAGTCTGCACCCATGTTGTCCACTAGCCACAGGTAGCTATTCAAGTTTAAATGAGTTAAAATTAAATAAAATTTAAAAACCATTCCTCAGTTATACTAGTTACATTTCAAGTTCTCATTAGTCACATGTACCTTAGTAGCTAGCATGACTGATGGAGCAGATATAGAACATTCTCAGGATCACAGAAAGGTCTACTGGGGCAATTAGTATATCCCACTTCTTACTCTAATTATTGGTCTCAACCTTCAGAAAGTGATGTAGAAATTGATAATAGAAAAGAAAACCAAGAGACCTCTTTAGGTATTTCCAGCATTTTCTATATGTTTGATTTCATGCCAATGAAAAGAGTTTTTCTCATCAATCTTGTACACACAGGGCCATCTTATTCTCAAGCATATGTAACCTAAGATACTGATTCTGTCTCAATCTAAGTTCTCATTGAAGGTAGCAATAGGAGTTTGGGAATAATTTCTAATTAGAACTAAGTTATTCACGCGCTATTTTCAGAAGGGTGCAAAAGACAAGCAATTTAATTTTCTCCTACCACTGCCCCACAAACCCATTCTGTCAGCTATTCCTTCCATCCCCTTGGATAATATCTCAAGAAGAACCCTTAATTTGCAGTGACTTCCAAGCATTAATGAACAGTCCTCATTTTCAGATATTAAAAGTCCACTGCAATATAACTTAAAACTTCCAATGCTCATCCAGTTCATTGCTTCTCATCTCCTCACAGAAGCATCTCTGCCCATGCCCCCGATCTGGGTTAACCAGTCTGCAATGGGAAAGGAGGGTGAGAACCATGTTTAGTTTCTTCCATGCTTCACCTACTCACCCTCCTCTAGTTGCTATTTCTAGCTCCTTTGGGGCAGGAATGGAGACAAGGTAAAAGTGGGACTGGAGGAAAAGGAAGAAAAGCCATAGGTAGCTGGTGCTGCCATTTTCTGGCACTGGGTCCTCTGATGGCAGATGCCTGCATGCAAGTCTTTCTTCCCATAGGGCACCTTTGTGGGTTCTTGGACCATCCCACATTGATCCTCTGGCACAAATCATTCTCTTTTCTTCACTTCACCTCTAGGGAATCCCTACTCCTTGCTCTGGTGGTATCCCACAGGTACTCCTTTTGGAGAAGTCCTTTGGAGAAGGCTAAAGCCAGTTGTATTCCTTGCTTCCCATTAATCCAAACTCAGGAAGTATCAGTCACTCCCACTTGTCATTCTTCTCTATCATCAAAGTCATCCTCAGCTAACCTTTACCCTTCAGATATATCCAAGCAACAGTGTCCCACCAACACCAAGTCTCAAGGCCGGTTTCATCACACTCCATCTTGTGGAAGCATAAGAATATGAGTTTCTGCAGTTCAGAGTGCATTCTGCTTCAGGCCCAAATGTCAGTTTCCATTCTGTGGACTACTCCCATTATTTATCTGTAGTTCTTTTGAGGTACTTACACTTGGAATATGTAGGGAGCGAGGAATTTGGGAAAACAATGTCTGTTAGACTCTTCAAAGATATTCATACTCTTCAATCTGATGATGCTGTCCTCTTATATACTGGAAAATGAACCAGTTTCCCAGCCCCAATCCCTTGATGAATGTTCTGGATACAGTTTAGCCTCTTTTAGACAAAGAGGCAACTATGCTCTATGCTTTAGTTTTGGCACTTCAGCTAAGATGAGGACACGTTCTACCACATTTCTAACAGAAAAAAATCTTTGTCCTAGTGAAGGCTGCACTTTCATTCAATCAAGTAGTAGTTATTGAAATTCTACAATGAACTAGTATTTAAAATACTTAAAATATATAAAGTGTCTAGCACACTGTAGGAACTTGAACAATGTTGCCATTATAATTATAAACTCTAAAATTACAAACTCTCAGATTATGCTGGATTCCTTTATTCTTCTCTATGTTTTCACTAAATATTTCATTCAATCCAAGACCTTATTTTTTTTCAATGCTCGTGATTTCCAAATTTATATCTCAATCCAAAAATTGTACTCTGCATTCCAGCTTCATAGGTCAATTCTCACCTGACATGTCTTGTTGACTATGTCACAGGTATTTCAAACATTTTCAAAATAAAACTCTTAATATACTGCCCTCTCTCCTAACCTGTTTTCCTTCCATACTTCCCCATCTCAGTGATTAGTGCTACCACCCATCTGGTGGTTTAAGCCAGCTGTCTTCTCTGATTCCTCCTTCTTCCTTACCATTCCCACCTCTGGTACTAGAGCCATCTCAAGCTGCTCATTTCTTTCTCTAAAAATGTCTTGATTTTTCTCAGCATCTCCTCTGAATCAGATTAATTCAAATTACTATCATCTATCATTTGGCTCTCATGCCTCAACTGCTTTATTGGTATCAATATTTATCCTCTCAAATCAATGTTGCACAGAGCTGCCAGTATAACTCTTTGCAAACATAAATATGAATGTGCTGCTCCTCTGCTTAACCACCCCCCACCAATGGTTTCTCGTTATACTTTGGATAAAATCCAAAATCCTCATCGTGGCCTACAAATTCCTGAGTAGTCTGTGGTTCCTGCTTATTTCTTAAGACATCTATTTTTGTTGCCTCCATGTCTACTCCACTCTAGCCATGCTGGGTTCCTCTAATTCTTAGAGCTTGTCAGATTGTTTCTTGCTTTGGAGATTTTGAACATACATTTGCATTTAATTGGAACATATTCTTCCTCCACTCTGTGTGGCATGCCTTAAAAAAAAAAATCCTTTAGATCATGACTTAAATATTCTTTCCATCAAAGTTTTCCTAGATGACAACCATCTTTACTACCTATATCCCTATCTATATTCCTTCACTCTATTCATTTACTTCAGAATGTTGAAACCTAAACTATATTTTATTTTTTAATTTTCTACTAATCTGTAAGTTCCATTTTGTTTATCTATTCCACTAATTTTGTTTATCTATTCCACTGCATTTTGTTTATCTCTTCCACTGATCTGTAAGATACAAAGAAACAGAGACCACATCTGATTTATTTATCCCTTTATGCAATCTAAGATAATATAGGTGCTCAATAAATATTTGTTGAACAATGAATGAATCCAGGGATGACTGATAGTACTTTTTTCAACTTTTATAAAAATCCTTGGTTACTGAAAATGAAGTTATTGCTGAATTAATTTTTGCTAAGCTTAATTTTTCCAAATATTAGAAAAATAAAAGGACTTTGGAATTCAAATGTTGATAAACTATGGCTTAATTTAATCATATCTGCAGGAAATATCCAAATTTAGAGAGAGATTTACCAAGAAGAGACAGCAATCCATCCATCAGTAGAATTTAGTTTAGAATAAAACAAGACTTGGGACACCTGGGTGGCTCAGTCAATTGAGTGACTCTAGATTTCGGCTCAGGTCATCAATCTCACACATCTAGTGCCACATTGGGCTCTGCCCTCAACACGGAGTCTGCTTGAGATTCTTTCCTTCTCCCTCTGCTCTTCCCCCTGTGCATGCACTCTCTCTCTCTCAAACAAATAAATAGATAAAATCTTTAAAAAAAAAAAAACAAACAAGACTTGGGAGAAACAGAGTTGACTAAGCACTTTTAAAAAACCTTTGTGTTTAGGGGGGTGCCTGGGTGGCTCAGTCATTAAGCGTCTGCCTTCCGCTCAGGTCATGATCCCAGGGTGCTGGGATCAAGCCCCGCATCGGGCTCCCTGCTCAGTGGGAAGTCTGCTTCTCCCTCTCCCTCTCCCCCTGCTTGTGTTCCCTCTCACGTGGTGTCTCTCTCTGTCAAATAAATAAATAAAATCTTAAAACAAACAAACAAACAAACAAAACACCTTTCAGTTTAAGGAACTGATTCTACATTGTTTTTCTCATCCAAAAGCAGCTGCAGTCTTAAGGCCAAAAAAAATGAAAGAAAAAAAAAAGAAACCCACAAGCAAACAAACAAAACCACCTTGTGTGTGTGTGTGTGTGTATGCGTATTTAAAGATTTTATTTTTTTTTAAGTAACCTCAATGTAGGGCTTGAACTCATGACCCCAAAATCAAGAGTTGCCTGCTCCACTGACTGAGCCAGCCAGGTGCCCCCATCTTGTATATACTTCTAATCATATCCTGTATAGCTGCATTCTTCCCATGATGAAAACTGAGATAGCAGTTAAAAGGGAACTTTGGCCAACAGACCATTGGTGAGGAAGCAGCTAGAATATATTTTAGAAACAAAAAACAAAAAAAACTGCAGACTTAGAAACAGGCAAAAAATGTGGCAAATGTAGTAGGTAGAGATAATTACCTAAGTGTCCCTGAGGACACTGAGCAGATGAAATAACCCAGTCAGTCACCACTTTACAGTTACACAGAAACTATATCCAAAAGTTCACTGGGGAGGATTTACACGGAGAGAAAAATATCCGCATGAGATTGTGTAGAAGCAAAGAGTAAGAAGTGGTAGAAGAGTGTGCTCCTCAAGAGAGAATAATGGAATGGAAAGAGGATATCTAAAATGTGTGCACCTGAACTGGGGGCCACACAGGAGGAGGAAAATTAGAGGCTGGGCATCAAAAGGAATGAGATCTTGCCATTTGCAATGACGTGGATGGAACTGGAGGGTGTTGTGCTGAGCAAAATAAGTCAATCAGAGAAAGACATGTATCACATGACCTCACTGATATGAGGAATTCTTAATTGCAGGAAACAAACTGAGGGTTGCTGGAGTGGGGGTTGGGGTGGGAGGGATGGGGTGGCTGGGTGATAGACCTTGGGGAGGGTATGTGCTATGGTGAGCGCTGTGAATTGTGTAAGACTGTTGAATCACAGATCTGTACCTCTGAAACAAATAATACATTATATGTTAAAAAAAGAAGAAAGGAAGAAGGAAGAAGAAGAAGAAGAAAGCAGGAAGGGAAAAACGAAGGGGGGGAAATCGGAGGGGGAGATGAACCATGAGAGACAATGGACTCTGAAAAACAAACTGAGGGTTCTAGAGGGGAGGAGGGTGGGAGGATGGGTTAGCCTGATGATGGGTATTGAGGAGGGCACGTTCTGCATGGAGCACTGGGTGTTATGCACAAACAATGAATCATGGAACACTACATCTAAAACTAATGATGTAATGTATGGTGATTAACATAATAAAAAAATTAGAGGCTAGGGCTATAAAATATGAGGTTGTAATTTTTCTTGAGGACATTTTGGCTATAGTGCATAGATTCTGATTTCCTAGGCTATAGCCCCGAAGGTCATAGGGGTGAAATTCAATAGGCTATTTTAAGAAATGGATAGATGGCTGAATGATCAAAATGGATAAGCTGCGGGTTGACAAATATGTGGCACAAGGACTGCCACCCCCTCCCTCTCCGATAACTGTGCCAATATCACCAATCATTTGCCCTATTTCCTGCTAAGATCGGATTTGCACTCAGTCTATAAAACTTTCTCAACACAATGCTCTAAGCTCCCCCTACTAATATGTGGGAGATCCAATTTCAATTTCTTCCACAAGCAACTGAGAAAGCAAAGAGTAGGGACTGGTCCTCACCTTTCAAGGGCAGTACTGTTTGCATACTTCTAAATTATGTGCTTTAGTGTTGTTACTGGGTATTTTAGCTGTAGCTAGGTGAAAGTGATAATAATACCTCTTTGTGCTGGGAATCCCAACTAACTTGGGATAAATCATTGAATATATTTTCCCAGATCCATAGCCTCATGAACTATCTGAAGACTCACATGAGACATTTGATTAAGTTTTAGATCTCCTACTGTTCTTCAGTGAGTGAAATACACACACACACACACACATATGTGTGTGTGTGTATATATATGAAATGCAAAGGCACTGATATATGCATTTTCCTTATGCAAGTGAGAATACTTATTTCCATATACCTTTATCTTTTCATGGCATGTGGTAATAATAGAAACACGTTTATTTGTTCAAGGTAATTTGAGTTACTTATAACAAGTACAGGATAAATTATTGGTCATTTGCCTCCCTTTATTTACTTGCTACTGAGAGATATACCACAATTTGGCAAGCTCTGCAGTGTACCATTAGTGATGATCTAATGAGTGGGATGAGAGGAGCATCCCAATCACCAGTCCTACTCTCAAAGCAAGCTCTGAAACCTTTTGTTTGAAAGGATAGAAGTAATACTCTCCCCTTATTCCAGATATCAACAAACAACAAACAAAGCCGAATCTTCTCTAAAATCCTCTTAAATGTCTCAGATCAGGACTGTCAGCTGAGCCTATTGTTGCTTAGAGATTTAGAGGTTTCAGGGGAGAGTCCAAGAGAAGGAACACAGTCTGCTTTAACAGCTCTGACTTGAAAAAAAAATTTTTTTCTCAGCCACCTCACAAGCAAGAGGCATCTGTCTAGGGATGAAACAAAGGGGTGTCAGAACAGAGCTATCTATCAGAATATGACTTAAGGGAAAAGACTATTCATATTCAGAAAAATAAAGTAATTGAAGTCCATAGAATGAAGATCAGGGCAGACCTTGTATATGCTAACTGGGATAAGTGGGCTCAGTGGGGAGTATCTGCAAGTACGAATGTGCTTCAGATTCCATTCCCAGGGAATGTACTGTTTGTTTGTTTGCTTATTTTTAAATTTAATTTATTTTGTGATAGCTCAGTAGTTCTCATTTCAGTCTCGTTTTTGTTTTTTGTTTTTCAATTTTAATGCATGTGGAGCGCTATTGCCCAAGAAGGTAGAAGGCAGGTCCATGGCCTCTAGCAGGGCTGAGGGTCCTGTGGCAACCACTCTGAGGCCCCCTGGCCAGGGTTGGGGCAGGGCTGGGAGCGACCCACAAGCAGAGTTTGCTCAGCCAGGTCAGATGGCACTGGTCCCTGCTCACACGGAATCTTACACTTTCACTAACTCTAACTTCTTGCTCCAGATACTGCTTTATATTTTAGGGAAATGGACAGTAGTTTTTCTGCTAAAAAGGCTGGAGACTCCTGGCTTAGACCCTTCTTGCCAGAGAACCTTTAGCTCCAATCAGTGATGATGAACTGGGATTGACTACTTCCTTTAAAATCCATCTTGCAGAGATTTAAGGGGAGGGAAGTGAGTTAAGTGAGATAATGTGAGTCCTGGTAGATAAAGACATCATTAGAGAAATTACAACCAAATTAAAATTCCCTGTTCTCATTTCCCACAAATGTACTTGGGTTCATGTCTCATAGGAGTTGTCCTCATTTTCCCTTTTTTTTTTTTTGAACATAATTAAATGTTTAATAGAATATTTAGAATGTTAATCCTTATTATGGTTTCAGAATACTCTTTATGTATGGCCTAATGGCAAATGATAAAAGCCAAATAAATATTTAATAATTTCCAATCAATTCCTATGTTCAGGGTTCACCTATGTATGAACTTCTCAGAAGTTCATACATATTCAGAATAAGTGGAAAATTAGTTCTCTTTCTCTTTCCTTTAGACTCTGTTTTACCATTTCTTATTCCATTGAACAGTTCCAATTCAAATCTATCTCTATCAAACTGAAACTTCTAGTTTAAGATTTCTGTTATTTCTTTTTTTTTTTTTTAAGATTTTATTTATTTATTTGACAGAGAGAGAATGAGAGAGCACATGAGGGGGGGAGAGTCAGAGGGAGAAGCAGACTCCCTGCCAAGCAGGGAGCCCGATGCGGGACTTGATCCAGGGACTCCAGGATCATGACCTGAGCCGAAGGCAGTCGCTTAACCAACTGAGCCACCCAGGCGCCCCAAGATTTCTGTTATTTCTAAGTGAAAACTACAAAAAAAGTAAGCTTATGTACAAAAAAAAAAGGAAATATATTTTAGAGCAAATGAAGAGGCATTAAACATACAAACATAAGTATGTTTCTTTTTGGCAAAAAAAATGAATCTCATCTTTACACCAAAAAAAAATCTATTTCAGCTTTATTACTCTGTATTCAAAGAAAATTCTTACATGCATTGGAAGTCTTCTGATTTGCTCCCAGCATAATCAGTATGACCTCTACTGGAACTTCTGCTGGTTTCAAATATGACAATTGTGAAAATTCTAGCAGCTTCTGATAGCATTAATTTATGAAAATGTCACTCTCTGACCTTGGCAAGTTGCAGTTCAATTTTTCAATGAACATCTAGTTCTTAGAACTTCAAGTTCCATGTTGTCACTGAAGGCCCATCAACTTGCTTTTTTGTCCCATGTTCTGGGTCTGACATATGGCTGTATGTCAGGTACAAGGAAAAGACACGGCAAAGAAGCCAAGTCTTTTTTATTTTTATTTTATTTTATTTTTTTTGAAGCCAAGTCTTTTTTAATCTAAATATATTCCTCTAGTCAATCCTTTAAACAAACAAAAAACAAACAAAAAAAATCACTGCATATTGAAAGAAAATTAGTAAATCCAGTTGAAGTTCAAGTTGTTTTTTTTTTCCTATACCAATTAAACTGATTTTGTTGTAAACAGAATTCATAGTCTTTAACCTCAGGGTGTTTACAGCAAATAGTGGTGACTGACATTTCAAATCTACCTGTAATGTATTTAGTAAACATAGTGCCGAATAGGATTCTGAACAGGCTGACTTTCTCTTACAACACTGTTGTATGTGCTTCCTTTGATTTTGGTTCCAGGCATCAGTGCTAACTGGTCTTCCTACCTGGTTATCTGAAAGCAGAAACTAACTGGGTGGGATGTACTTATAAATGAAACTGTACAGACTTTACTGAGTTCATGCTCATATTTCATTGGAGATTGAGCTATATTCTTTTTCTTATGTTTTCATGCACAATATTGACAGGTCTTACTGTCTTACCCCCAAACTGACTTTTAAATATAGTAGTAAGTAACACACATTATACAGTATGATCACTGTGAAAAATTCATTTTATATAAAATCTCAGAATATATACAAAAAATATGTATACAGATAGGAGTATATAACTGAAATGAAAGTTTCACAAAGTAATACTTAACCTACTACATCCGATGTCTTGATATTTGCATGTATGTGTGTGTTTGTGTCCAGAAGCAACATTTTCTGTTACAATCCACTAATATGTTGCAACTTACAGCTTTAAAAACACTGTAATAGATGCTAAGGAGTTATACTATATTATATTACTAGTAGCAAAAATGGCTCTGAAATCTAAAACATAAAACATGTTTTAATAGAAAATGTTATTAAAAATTATATTTTTTGCTGCCTGTTGTGTCTCCTTTTATATAAGAATAGTTATTTTAATAAATACAATTTTAGTGTAAGAATGTTAATTTCAACTGAAATTTTTTTCTTTAGATTAGTATTTTAATGGAAACTTTTAAAGAGATTCAAAAGAAGAGAGTTTGAAAATTTCTTGCATTATTTCCAGAAAGGTATGGTAAAGTGGCCAGCACTTGAAGTAAGAAAGTAGGAATATGAGAAAAATGATATCTTATCAATTTCAAGGAATCTTTGGAAATGATTTGTAATTTGCTGAGTGTTTTTGTTTCAATGTTGCCTGAAGTTATAGGATTTTAGTTGTTAATTCGATGTATATAGAAAAAAATCTTACACAGACCATACATAGAAATGTTAATGGTAGGAAAATTTTATATGGAAGGATCTCAAAATAATCATTTTGTAGAAGAAGAAACTGAGACCCAAGGAAGATTTAATAATTGGATCAAAAGCTGGTTAGCAGAGAAATGGGCCTGTATTTCATATTTCCTCATCCATAGCGCGTCATGTTTCCATCAACAACAGCAATTCCCATTCTTGCCTGATCTTAAAAATTATTTAGGATACTTACTAAAAATGAAAATTTCCAAACACTATTCCAGAAAATTGTGAGTCAGGGAATCTGGAATGAGACCCAGGAGTTTGCATTTTAATAAGCATCCTCGGTGATTTTTTTTTTTTTTAAGATTTTAATTTTTATTTATTTGAGAGAGAGAGCATGATCAGGAGAGAGGCAGAGGGAGAGAGAAAGGGAGAAACAGACTCTGCTGAGCAGGGAGCCTGATGTGGGGCTCTATCCCAGGACCCTGGGATCATGACCTGAGCTGAAGATAGACGTTTAACCGCCTGAGCCACCCAGGTGCCCCATCCTAGGTGATTCTCACACTAAGGCAAGTCTGGGAATCATCACCTCTGATTATTTTAATGACTGAATTATTTGTTCTTGCTACAACACAGACCAGTTGTTGCTGAAGGTAAAAATGACAGTTTCAGTTAAAGTGCAACAAACTGCTCACTATCCCATATGTATGTGAAGGAAACTAAAAAACCTTCAGTGTTTTGAATAAGCTGTTTATTTTGCCCATTTAGAAATTAGTGAAGATGTACTAAGCACAGAGATTTGAATTTAGCATAATAACAAAATGTATACTTCCCATATGTTTAAATATATATATATATGCCCTAAGGAGCTCCTGCCTCACAGTCTTGCTTCCTATAATATATCTAACCTGGTCTGAAAGACCCCGAGGACAGTCCCTTTAACAGCCTTCCCTTAACATCCCTTGATCTCTTTTGATAACTTCCACAACATTACCACTTCAGCTATGTGTCCCCTAGGTCACACCTTCTACTTTGCAGTCATCCAGAGCTACAATACATCTCAAAACTTAAACTCTGTTCTTCCAATCTCTGACTACAAATCCCCATCCTTCCAGATGCCATCCACTTTTGTCATACAGTTTATTCACTGAGAACTCCAATTTCCAACTCCCATTTTTTTGTTTTGTTTTCTTCTTGTCCTTCCCTGTACTGTACTCGAGCTACACAGGTCTCCTTTCAGATTTTTGAACACGATAAGCTCTTTTCTCTATGTGGAACATTCTTCTGCTAGCTTTCATGTGGCTACCGCTTCAAACTTCAGGTCCTAGTGATATGTTTGCACCTGAGGCATTTTTCGCAACCATCTATTTGCAGAAATCGACCACTCCCTTAGTAATTGCCTTCTTAACATCCTACTGCTACCCCTCACAGCTCTTTTAACAACGTGTTAAAAGAAATATTTTATATACATATTTATTTACTTGGACTATAATAGGCTATAAATTCTATGAGGGTAAGGACCATGATTTTTTACTATTATATTTCCAGCATCCAAATAATGTCTAGGTTTTAGCAGTCAGTATGTTCACCTGGACATACATTTTTTTCACACTAAAATTGCTTCTCCCATACTCACTGTCTTAAAAAAAAGGAACATTTAGAAAGAAGATTGGGTATCTCAGAAAATACTTGGTAGAACAAGTCAACATCTAATCTGTCTCAGATGAGGATTTCAAACAATGAGAAGCACAGAGAAAAAAGATAGATGATCACGAACACCTTGTTCATCAACTAGGCAAAGCTAATGTTAAAATGTCTCAGGATGTTTAACCCCTGCAATTTATTTTAAAATACTATATTTATTTTAGTTGCTATTCCATTAGATGTTCAAATCACTTTCACCTACCCCAAACATATTGTGCAGTGACTCATCAGACATCTGTGACAAATAAACATACACAGTGTATTTTGGGAGCACCAAATATGGGTGTATGCTTTTATAGTACAACCAAAATTAAACCTGATCTGAAAAAAAGTGAATTCTTCAGCCCTGACCACCATTGTGTCATTTTCATCTTTAGAACCTACATTTCCATGGTACAATGTTCAGATCACCGCTCACCTTTAAATGCCAGATTTAATGGAAAATTGTCCCTTTTTCTGTACTACTTTGCTAGAGAAGCCCTTCTGCAATGAATGTTGAACGCCGTTAAGCCCTATTTATGGCTTTAATAGCTCTGCATTAATGAAAAAATCAGATACCCTTTATGTACCCACCTCAGGGGTTCATCTAGAAGATACTCTATTGATGTGAAAGAGAGTCAAATTGATTTCTGCTGAAGATGAGAAAGTAGTAAAAGGCTCAAACTGCATGTCGATAATGAAATGACTTGTTTTATCACAAATATTCACTGCACATGTCTGCTTCTTCTAATGGCTTTCCTCTGCTTTTCATAGAGCTCAAATTCTGATGTCTAAACTGTTATGTGTATCAACAGAAAGAGGAAATGAAGAGGATCTCATAACGTTTCGGTGAAAGAGAGTTAAACGTGGAGCTTTCATTCCTGCATTTTGATTTGTGTGTTCAGGGTTATTTGGATAATTGGAAAGTATGCTTTTTCAGATGAGTTAGACTTCCTGGAACAATTAATCAGGGTCTTAATTGCTGCGTCTGTAAAAATGAGGTAAGATGTGGGAGGCTCAGAACTTTCTAGCACAAAACTGTATTTTTTTTCCCCTCTCCCCTTTAAAGTATCAGGAATTTCCAAGCTATCAACATTTGCGGAATCTGGCCATGAACAGTTTTCAAAAATAGTCTATGTTTCATTTATTTTCAAAATACTTTCCATTTCAGTAGGTTTCCATGAAGTGAACACATTTGCCATAATGGATGAATTTCATCAGGAAGCTGCTTTCACAGTGTTCTAAATGAATAGAGTAAAATCATCACAAAGATACAATCACAAGAAGTAAGCCTCTTTTAAGAAAAAAAAAATGTGCTAAAATTTAAAGCCACACCTTATTCTCCAAATTGGACAATATCCCAGGTATTTTGTTAAGAGTGAGTGAGTGCTGTAGAGAAGTCAGAGACAAACAAATTGAATCTGGAGTACAGTCAGCTGTATTAGACCCAGCTAGACTAGGTCTAGTTGCAAAAGCAAGACCACCATGGCATGGGAGCTTACAGTGAACCTGACACAAGCTAGGAGTCATGGTGCTGCCAAGGTCAAAGCAATATTGATGAAAGGGGCCTAGGGCAAGACAGAGAATGGGAGAACCAGAAACTAATGACGCAGATTCAAATATGAGATCACAAGATGAAGCCAAAGCCAACTCAAGCAAGAAGTAACAGGAAGTAGGGCAATGATAAGCTCCAGCCAGAGCATGTGAGTAGAGACAGGTATGTTTTCCTGATCATGAAGCCAAGGAAGAGATAAAAATTCAGGCAGCAAGGCATGCGGCATTTTATTTTGATTCAAATGTAAGTAGTCATCACAGTAAATGAATAAAATTAGTCACTGTCACCAGTTTGTATGTACAGACTCTTAAGAATGTTGGATAGTCCAAATACATCTGCAAGAGTGAATGAGGAAGATCTCGATGAACTGATATAGAGTAATTTTCAGGATGTATTTTGTGCAAAAGAATATAGCATGCAGCTTTTCATTAAAGAAAGAAAAGCAAATAAGAAAATATCAATATATCTGCTCATTTGTGCAAAACATAATTTAGGTAATAAAATTCAGAAACAAATAAGATGGGTTACCTGCAGGGGTGATGCAAACAGAATGGCAAGAATGGTGAAGTTCAAAGAGAAAGGGAGTTTCTTAGAGAAATTTCTCTGAATATACCTTTATGTATGGTTATCTAGCTCCAAATCATAGCAATATTTCATAAAAAGTATCAATAAATAAACTCAAACTGGATACAGGGGAAGTATTGAAAATGGAATATAAAAATAAATGAACCTAAGCCTATTACAAGTGAATAACATAGCCTCACTGAAGGGGTCAGAGAAAAATAGACTAAGTAACTTCATTAAAAAAATATTTTGAGGGGTGGTGCCTGGATGGCTCAGTCAGTTAAGCATCCAACTCTTGATTTTGGCTCAGGTCATGATCTCAGGGTCTTGCAGATCAAGCCCCACATCGAGCTCAGCACTGACCACAGAGTCTGCTGAGTTTCTCTCTCTCCCTCTCACTTTGCCCCTCCTCCTGCTCACACTTTCTGTCTCTCTCAAATAAAAAAAAAAAATCTTACATAAACAAATAAATATCTTGAAAGATACTATAAAGCTAAACAAAAAAATAAGAACTGTACACAAATATTATGCTCCAGTTAGTAAATTTGATTTTCACTGGGGTATGGATTAGCAATTCTGAAGCTATTTTATATAAACGTATCATATAGAAATAGATTGTGGGTAATAAGACCCAGGTTTCTTGCAGTCAAAGAAAGGAGCTACAAATAAAGAAAAGGGAAAGCTGGAATGAACTCATGCTATTGGACTATAATTGAAAATATCAGTTGGAACTCATGGATTTTGTTATAAATAATGTGAACAGATAAGAAGTAGATATAGATACATGGATTACTATTCATACAAATAGTTTCTAGGTATAACCACTCAGAAGGCCTAACAGCAATGACATCCCAGTAGTACTGAGAACACTATATGCCTAGATCTTGGTTTCTATAATTCTCAAAAAGAACAAAAAACACTTGAAAAAGCAGTTGACTCTAGGGCTGGGAAATTATTGAGGAAATACAAGATGGGTCTGGAGCAGCTCTGAGTGATGGAAAATAAGGAAGTGTTAAAAGAGAATGAATGGGGATCACAGAAGTCAATTTGAAAAAGCTCCCAACAGCCAAAGCTGGGAACATTTGAGGAAGACACTAAACAATGATAAGAAGTGGATATCAGCCCATCAAATAAATATCCATGAGTCTACATTGACAGAAGTAAATAATTGAATGCATTAACAAATAAATGGGGTAAGAGGAACATCTCTTCCTAACAGTAGAATTCCAATTAATAAATATAGGAGGAATGATAGAAATTTACCATTTGGTAAATATTTCTGTAGTAAGTATTACAGACAGGAGTCATCAATGAATGCTAAAATTAGCAGGTAAAAGTATGATGATAAACAAAATATTTGCATAGTCTCAAAGTACGTCCCCACAAAATGTTTATTAATTTCAAAAGGAAAAGTAGAAATTTTACAGTGGAAAAGCCTGTCAAAAATCAATAATTAACCTCATCTGGAATAAGACAGATTATCAATTACTAAATGTTTTCCTCAATTCTGTAGCCATTTATCCGAAAACTTTAACACGGAAACACCACTTCCACTGGAGTGATTTTCTCCCTCCTGACTTTTCAGGCACATTATTCCACAGAATGCATCCAGTGGAACCGAATAATGTTGTGGACTTGCTTGGAGTTTCAGTCTGATGACAAGGAAACTGGTTTAATGTCTGCATTTATCAGAAGATTCTGACATAGGAGCTGTTATTTAGAGAGTTTTGACCAAATGATAGTCCCTTTCTTTTAAGGAAAAAGACTGTCACAGAGATCATCTGATCAACTGAATGGACCCTGCCTAGAAGGTAATATATGTCGCACCTGTGTTTCTTAGAGCACTCACATCACAGCTTCAAGGCTAAGCGAGAAAACTTAACCTCCTACCTACACAGATTTGTTGTACGTCTTCCAGGATTTCTATCACCACAGCCATGAGCCAAACAGACACTGTGTCCCAGATGTAGTATCTACCTTCATTACACCATTAGTAAAAACCACTGGCTATAACACAGAAATTTACTTCCCCAAAATTATTCTATAAAATACTGGTTTTAAGGGATGTTAACTAGAGGGGCGCTTGGGTGGCTCAGTCGTTAAGCGTCTGCCTTCGGCTCAGGTCATGATCCCAGGGTCCTGGGATGGAGCCCCGCATCGGGCTCCCTGCTCCTCGGGAAGCCTGCTTCTCCCTCTCCCACTCCCCCTGCTTGTGTTCCCTCTCTCGCTGTGTCTCTCTCTGTCAAATAAATAAATAAAATCTTAAAAAAAAAAAAAAGGGATGTTGACTAGAGTTGAATAAAGGGAGAAGAGGAGAGCTCTCATGTGGAAATATACTCAGATAAAAATTAAAATATCCAGGTAGTGGACTTCCATTGTAAAAGCAAAGCCAAAACAAATTTAAATTGTTACCTCTAATACTGAATTCTTAATTCAGATACCTAAATTTAGATGTAATTCTTAAAGATTATATCTGATTGCATTAAACAAGGAATCAATTAAGTTTAAGAAATACTAAGTTAAAATTTTACCTTTAACACATGATTTATCAAAGTCTTAACTGTCTTCAAATTGTATTATGTATTTTCAAGAGGAAGGAAAGAGTGTGGAGCATTTCACAAATGTATTCTACTGTATCCACCACCTCCACCTGCCTTTTTTCCCAGAATCTCTTAAGGATTATGGAAAGAGCCCAAATGTCTATTGACTGATGAATGAATAAAGAAGATGTAGTACACACACAAAAACACACACACAGGAATATATACTCAGCCATTAGAAAGAATGAAATCTTGCCATTTGCAATGATGTGGATGGAACTAGGGAGTATTATGCTAAGTGAAATAAGTCAGAGAAAGACAAATACCATACTATTTCACTCATGTGTGGAATTTAGGAAACAAAACAAATGGTCAGAGAGTAAAGAAAGAGAGGCAAACCAAGAAACAGGCTCTTAACTATACACAAACTGATGGTTACCAGAAGGGAAGTGGGTGGGGGGATGGGTTAAATAGGTGACAGGGATTATAGAGCGCACTTGTTGTGATGAGCACTGGGTGTTGTTATGTAAGTGTTGAATCACTAAATTGTACATCTCGAATTAATATTACACTGCATGTTAACTAACTAGAATTTAAATAAAAATTTAAAAAAATAGATACTCAATTGGTTAAAAAAAAAAAAAGGACTAGCATTCTCTGGAACACATTTTGAGAAACAGTATCTTCAGCAACAATAATCACCAAGTAATCTGCAACTATAATAAATAACCATAGAAAAATAAAGCTTTTATGCTTACAGTTGCACTGGGAAATTAAGGATTACACTTAGATATCAATAAAGAATCATATAGTAAAATAGTAAAATGGTTCAGATGATCATTTCCATAGAGAATATCAAGAGGGATTAGAATCCATAGAGGAGCAGAGACTGAAGCTGGGCTTTGATGTGTGAGTAGATTTTGCATAGACAGAGAACAGACCCACACAGAATGCTCCACACACAGTAGGTGTTGATTAAGCACTTGTTAATTAACCAACTAGCCTAAACTGTATAGCTCTCAGAGGAAGCATGGCCTGGCTCAAACTGAAGAGGAGGCACTAGTAAACTTTCCATCTGGCAGTGACAAAGGGGAGGCTCCTTTGCCGGAAAATCATTAGAACCTGCGTGATGAGCACTTTCTCCAGCAACCTGCTGCGAGACCATTCAGGCTGTTATGCTTATCCTGGAATTCTTCCCTGAGAAATGAAAACTTGGCTGAAATGTTGAGGGCTTGAGGGTGCAGTATATCATCTCCATCTGTCTCAAAGAGTATATATGAATATCTCCCTCCTGAGGAAGAACTAGACCGTTAAGTTATGACTCTGTCATCACTCCCTCCACTCACTTTGCACTCAATCAAAAATACCGGCTAAGCAAGAGCATATAAGCAAGCCACCATGACAGATATTATAATATGGCAGGTAGGAACACTTATATCAATTTATCTGGAATGAAGAAGGCCAATATATACTTTGTTAAAGCCTTTGGAAGTGGATGATTCATACCTTGTCCATCTCTGTATTCCATACCACACAGTGGACACAGTGTGTACTCAGTAAATAACCTCACCTTTACTTAGCTGGAATGTGGTTGAAGTAATATGTTTGGAATACATCAGGAACCATTATGTCCAATCATAATTGATTAAGTTGTTTGAAATAAAGTTTGGAAATTCTGGCAATATGACAGACCAAATAAACACTGATGGGGACCTCTACTTTGGCAAACATTAACAACGACAACGACAACAACAAAACTGAAAAACTAGAAAACATCAGTATGAAAGATAATGGTAAAATGAAGTGTAAAGTGTTTAAAGTGATTTTTATTTTTCAGGAGGAATTTAGAGACATAAAGTAATTTTAGACTCTGTTAACTTATATGGTAAAAATAGAAAACAGAATTCACATAGTCTGTCCTTATACATTCCACAGCTGTGAAGGAAGAAACATAAAGAGTAATGTATACTCAAGTCAGTTCTTTTAAAAAGATCAAATGAAAGAAAGAAAATCAAATATAATGAATACTAAATAGAAAACATTTTAAAAGAAGGTAGTAGATATTGGTCAGCATCTATCAGTAATCACAATATAGAGAAATGGGTTACTTTGCCTGTTAGACAAAGATGCTCAAATGGGTTAGAAATGATAATCCAGCTTACTTTTAGAACATAGTCACCACATAATACATCTAAACGTTGACACAGAAAGGTGGAAAGCAAAGGGGTTATGTTCACACACACACACACACACACACACACACACTCACATACTTTAGTAAAACACTTAACCAAAGAACGCTATGGTAACATTATTATCATACAAAATATACTCAAAGGGAAAAGATGATCATTGATTTTAAGAGGGTTGTTACTTAATGATAAAATTAAAAACTCACTAAGACATCATAACAATCCTGATTCTGTTTGTACCTGCCAACAAGGCTTTACAAAGTACATGGGAAAAAAACACCAAAAAACCAAATTGATAAAGTCCTGAAGTTATTAGGGAATTTTAACATTTCCATTTGAGGATTGATGGGTCAAGCATTAAATGTGTTTCTTAAAAACTCAGACTGTTCCTATTACTGTGGTCAAAAATGAAATCTGAGCTAGATCCTGAAGGCAACGGACAGAGTAGAGAGAAGCATTCTGTAGAGCAGACTTTTTAAAACAGTTTAAAGGTATCAAGGTCTAATGCCTAACACATAATCAAGACATGTAACTGATATTTAGAGTAGCTTTCTTTTTCTTAAAGAATCCCACCTTTCTGATAAGATATGAAAGTACACTACATTAAAATTCAAAATTGCCATGAGTTGCCACCATACTTATGAAAAATCCTGATGTGATTCACAAGTGACTTGGAATTTCTTTGAAGATACTATGATATATACCTTACTATGTCAGATTTTATAATAGTCTTTTGTTTTTAGATATAATAACATGAAAAGATAAAATCTCCAGATATTAGGTAGTCTTTACAAAAACACGAATTTAAAAAAAAACTCAAATTGCCTCCTTTAATCTTGAATTATTAATTCAGCTATCTATATACAGATATACATTCCTAAATATTATATCTGATTACATTAAAGAAAAGATGGGTAATCTACATATGATTTCCTTTGTTCTTTTCTAAAACTAGATGCATTTACTGAACTCTAATTTTTGATGTATCTGGTATGGTCAATCATAAAATGTTATTGAATATTTGTGAATATATTATTTTAGATATGCCCTTTCACGAAGATCAGCTCCTCAGTTATTGATAAACAGATCTCTTGAAACATGAAGGACTTTAAAAGTTAGAACTGAAAAAAAATAATAATAAAAGTTAGAACTGAGTGGTATAAATTATTTATTTGTTCATTGTTGAGATCCTTCTATGAGAATGGGGACCTTATTTGTCTGTTTAACACTGCATTTATCATTTAGGGTACAAGTGAAGTAAATATTACTTCAATGTATAAATGAATAAACAAACAAAAAACAAATAAGCAAGTTGCACCAGGAAAACCTTTGTATTAGAAAATAAATACTTCACTTAAATTGAAAGGTACCTGAGATTTTCAAGGGTCCTTTGATTAGGTCCCTGACCATCTCTGGCAGACACGAACTATAAAGAAGAATGAGGACAACTTCTCAAAATCTCCTCAATGTTCCTCTATGCCCAGAATAGGTGCCATTTCTAGAAGAACCAAATATAGTCAGGATATTTAAAAGCTAGAAAGAAACTGTTCACACTATGTATGCCTGGACAGAGAGTCGTGTGCATGTTTTAATTCTGTCAGCTTCCAAAGCATTTGTTTAGGACAATATAACAATGGATTCTTTCTGGATGCTATGAGCATAGGGACAAGAGAACTTTGCAGTGTTCATTCTTTGACTCCAGTGTTTGAAGTCTTCTCAAAAACTGTCTGGAATCTGCATACAAGCCCCAAGCCTCTCCCTCTTTCATTACTTTCTTGTTCAGAGTCTGAGCCATCACCACCAAATCAAGTTCTTGCCTTCCTTGTGCTTAATGTTTTCAACTTAGCCTTCACTAAGATCCTTCAACCTATATTCTATACTCCTAGCCTACACAAGAGCCCAATTTGCTGTGGTGGAAGGAAGGAAGGAAGGACAGAAGGAAGGAAGGAAGGAAGGAAGGAAGGAAGGAAGGAGGGAGGGAGGGAGGGAGGGAGGGAGGGAGGGAGGGAGGAAGGAATAAGACATCAAAATTGTATCTCTTCGGTTTAAGCACCACATTCTCCAAGAAATTTTTGTTTAAATACAAACAGCACAAGGAAGCTTGAAGATGGAAAAAAAAAATCATTATGTCTTTATCTAAAACAACTGACCAATCATATAGTTTTCCTTCAAGGAAGAAAGGGACTAACATGGGAACAGATTACTGGGCATCAGGAAGTAAGGGGCCCTAGAAAAGAAATGAAAAGGGCACAGAAAGAGAGAGAACACAACTCCACAACCTAACCTTGCTTATCTCATATGTTTTCCCCAGAGCTTGTAGATGTGCAGAATTTGAATGCACCTGAAGCCTTTAAAAAATTCTAGCATATCTTGTAAGCCTCAATTCTATTCCAAGCAAAGTTTACTGACTTACAAAGTACAATACTTAATTTTATTTGGAGCAGTGGAAGACAGACCTTTGTTCTATTTGTGATAATAATCTGGAAAAGACAATATTTTACCATATTTGTATGTTTCTATCAAGTCTTACTAAAGGCTATGAGTCAAATAATATAAAACTTATTTTCATCTATTTTTCTGTCTTATGAATATATAAAACTCCATTTCACTAAAGACAACTAATTCATCTTTACCACATAAAATGTGAGTTTTCATAACTGCAAAAAAAAGTATACACATCATTTAAAACTAAAATGAGAAAATCTTTATATGAGCAATAAATATAATAAACATGTTTAAATGTAAATGTAAAACACAAACCTCAGACAATGAGCCTACATAAACACTGTGATATTTAGACATTTGTCAGGCAGCCTTTTTCGTTTTGACAGCCAACTGAATGTTATATATAGAGAACTCTCTTTGGAAGATAGACTTCCTTGCCTCGTTTCCTTTACTCTGAATACAACTGTAAGACATTTCAATGTGTGGGAAGCATCTATGGTACAGAAAGTTGGAAAACATTCAGGCATGAAGTACCAAAACAGTCAAATACTTGCAAAACCAATATGCTCATCCATAATGATTCATTCTCTATTTAAAACACATGTTCAAAGGCTAGGAAATCCGACCTGTATAGTTAACAAAAGCCTTTTGCTTTTCACCTTCTCACAGACAAGATTAAAAAGAAGGAATACAGATTCTAAATTTTAACAATGTTTAGTTCTGGAAGCTGTTTTTGTTCTAGGGCTCTGCATGAGACAAAAATTAATTGCAATCATCCTATCTGTCCATCTTCTATAGACTGTGTGTATGTGTGTGTTTTAAATTTCTGCTTTATACTATAAGAAGAGAAACCAGCAATGCCACTTGGCGATAACTGCCCAAATCTCGGCTTTTATTTAATACTCTCAGCATGGGTTCCATTAAATCCAGTTGGAAATTATCTTTGAGACCCTTGAATATGACAAATGTGTGTGAATTTTAAATTAGTGAAAACGAAATAACAATATTGTTGATGACTCATCATTTATGGCAAAACCTTGACAATTTTTGCCTTTTGTAATTTTTCGGAGACCAGAACTGTAAACAAGTGTATCTTCTCCCACATTCTGTTCATGTTCTGCTTTCCAAGAGAGCCTGTTTGAATTATTCTACCCTGAGAGAAGTATGTTTAAAATATCTTCTTTCACTTTTGATTATGTCTAGTGACTTAATTGCTAGGGTCTATAGCAGTAGACTCTATATTGAGTGAATATTTCTGAATAGTGTGGAATAAGGATTCAGAAGAAAGATGAAACAGAAGAAAAGTGGTAAACTTGAGGAATATTAGCACTCTGGCAATATTCATTTCTTTAGCACTACCCCAGAAAACATTCTAATATTCTGGTCAACAATTAGAACTCTCCTAGAGAGCATAAAGAAAAAAAATCATAATGAAATCTGGACCCTGATTTAGTTTTGGAACTTTATTGAATTTGCAAACATAATAGACATTGCAAATGTCACACTGAAAATTTCTTTCAGATCTGACCAAATAAGTAAACTCATCAAGAAATGTGGGTGGGGAGGGATGCCTGGGTGGCTCAGTTGTTAAGTGTCTGCCTTCAGCTCAGGTCATGGTCCCAGGGTCCTGGGATCGAGTACCACATCGGGATCCTTGCTTGGTGGGGAGCCTGCTTCTCCTTCTGCTTGCTCTCCCTGTTTGTGCTCTCTCTCTCTGACAAATAAATACATAAAATCTTTAAAAAAAAAAGTGAATTTAAGAAATGTGGGTGGGGTGAAGAGACCATAATTTTAAAAAATGCAATCCTCCTGTTTTAAGAAAAATAACAGTGTGTTCATAGTAAGTTCCTTTCAAAGTGTTCAAGGACTGAGAAAATGAAAAGATATAGCCCCCAGTATTCTAACTGGAATGAGGTCCTTATATAGCAAAATCTTTCATGACCTATACCTTTTTTAATCATTATAAACAAGAATGAGTAAAATTAGTTTTAGAAAATTTGGGAATGCAAATGCTCTCCTAAGTTATGGCATTAAACAGAGTCACTTGTTTCCCTTCTAAGTCATAGCTTTTCACTGTTTTCACAAATGCACTTCAAACTTATTTCATTTAGATACTTGTTTAAAAACTGTAACCAACCTATGAACATACATAAAATATAAAGCACTGTAATGAATACATAAGAAAAAGACAATCAAAAGGAAACATGGCCAACAGACTTAAACAGATACTTTACAAAAGAGGTTATCCAAAAGTGGTAAATTATGGAAATGGTCATGATGAAAATGCCAATATTTTACCAGTATTTTGGTATTCCTAGAGATAAACCCGCCAGAATGCCTATAATGAAAAAGACAATACCAAGATTCGGCCGAGACATGCAAATTAATTAAACAGTTTGGGAAAGTGTTTGGCACTATTTTCTAAAGTGGAGCAACAATACTTTGTGGTCCAGCAGTTCTCATTGTCGACGTGTAACATCAGAACTTTATTCTACACCCAGAGACATATGAAATAATATGGGGAGCAGTGCTATTAGTCATAGACTCAACTGGAAACTGCTAAAATGCCTAGCAATCACAGAATGAGTATATAAATTGTAGCTATGCATACAATGAAAAGTTACATGGCAAACAAAATCAAGAAACCACACCATCCATGGATATAAGTGAATCTCAAAAAAATATGATATGGAGCTAAAGAAATCAGACACAGGAGTACCTATTGTATGGACCTATTTATATAAAGTTCAAAAACAGGTAAACCTGATTTGTGATTTTAGAAGTCAAGAAGAGTGGTTAACCCTGTCAGGGACAGTGATGGGAGGAGGTGCAAGTAATCTTTTGGGGTGCCTGGATATGTTCTGGTTTTTATCTGAGTACTAATAATATGAGTGTACACATGAAAATTCATTAAGATATGCACTTATGATTGGGGGGTAGGAAAGTTATCTTCAATAAAAATTTTACATTAAGAAGCAATTATTATAAGTGCCCAGAGGAGGATTTATGCCTGGGAGGGATGTAGGAATGTGTTTAAATTGAATTATGTATTTGAAAAATTTATAGAAGTAAGATCTTTTGGCTTAATTACTCTCTCTTTCAACTCTTGACTTCTCTTTCTATTCCCATGCCACTGGAGTGGTTGAGGGCATTTTGAGGATCCAGATATAAGAAAGTTGAGTTGGATACATTGTCTTTTATCGAATAGGAACAAAATGACATAGTTTGCAGTCACTTTCATGTATAGTTACATGACTGGTTGCTGTCCTTGCATAAGAAACACTTGCAGGAATTCTCTGAGGGCCCACTGGTAATGTGAGATAACCAGAGATCCCATGAGAAAAGAATGTGTTTGCAAACCTCAGCATGGGAACTATGAGGCTAGTGGAGGAGAAACATGGTTTGAATGTACACATCAAAAACTATTCTATGGACAAATTTTCCAATCAATACATATCTAAGATTCTAAGTGAAGGATTTATTTACTTTTGGTATCTCATCAAAATGAAAGTTCTCTCTTGTCAGAAATTTCCAAGGCAGAATATGTATGGGCATAATTTTTATGGGAATCAGACAAAGTAGAATTTGTCAGTATTCCTGTGTTTAGAGGGCACAAACTTAGAGCAGCGCTAAGAACAGTGAACATGTCTATGTGCAATGCCCCCTGTTTTATGAACTTGGACTATCAATAATTCAAACAGATTGTGGTCAATCATGTTAGGGAATGGCTGAATTATCTCTATTTTCTCTATAGAAAGTGATATTATGAAATTGTCATTGAGGAGATAAAGAGAATGCAGCCAAAAAAAAAAAAAAAAAAGTAAGGAAAAAAGTAGTTTACCATAAAAACATGTTTGTTGTTTTCTGGATTTTGTGATCATTTGGTATTTGAGCTTTTCAATTTGTAATTTTGTATTTATTCTCTCATGATAATACAATTTTTGTACTGATTTTTGTATTTGCAGTTTTGAACTTTTTTCTTAAGAAGGAGGGTACCCCTACCCTGTATAATCTTCTGACACCACAAAACTCAAATCCACCTTGGCGTCTCTGTCCTGGCTTCTCTGTCTCATCAAAATCTTCCCTTAAATCAATGAAGTTGACCTCTCTAAAGAACACCTCTCATTGAATTCCACTGTCATTCCTCTTTATACACGAGAACACTGAGGTTTGGGAATATACCCATGCTAACAGCTAGAAATGGCCAGACTGGGGGTGGCAGTTCTAAACTCCTCTCTGAGAGGTGCCTTGTGCACTAATGAGAAGGAAGTTTTGCTGCCGAGTGGCGGAACCACTGGCTGAGGCTCCATGTACGTCACACCCTTCCTGGCATGGATCTCAACACACCTTTCATAAGCACTGATAACTTGGAAGTTTGTTTTCATCATTTCTTCCACCATTCTTCTGTTACCTGCCTATAGTAACGAGTTTAGAAACCTTTATTCAACACATACAGTCAAATTGGCTTTGCAGGCAGATGCTGCCTGGGAAGCTACAGGAGAAGGGAAAAGCAGCAAGGAGGTAGAATGTTCCAGATCTCCCCAGCCTGGGTACAGTACTCAGCTGACTGAAGTTAGAGACCACTGCCTCAAAGTTCATGGTCACTGCAGAGTGAGATCTCCGTCTCTTCCAGCTCCCAATCACAACCCTCCTGTCTGTCTGAGGTTCCAGCAGGTGTAACACAAATAGCAGGGATGGGATGAGAGCCCACATCCTCTCCCCCAAGGCTACTCTGAAGAGAAGGTCACAAAACCATCTCTTCAGAGATTCTAAGTGAGAATCCTCATGGCTCTCATTAAATGAATGCAGGCAGCTGTGGGCTAGGCCATACATACACAAATAAACCAGGAATCCTTTCAAACTTTATCCCTTACATCCAACCACAAATTTACTTTTCCACCACTGTCTTAGTATCTAAATTCTGTGTACTTCACTATAACAAAATTATTTTATCCTGCTAAAGTTAAATTCTATGGGCTTTAATTATTGTAACAGACAATCTGGTGGCTGAAATAAGTTACAAATTGGTACTTGCTTGTGGAAAACAAGGAATATCAAGATCCAATGAAAATGTATTGTCTTGGAGATTCCTACCAATGCAGAGAAATAATTTAACTTACTCTCCTGTCACAGCTAAAAAAGTGACAGAATTGGTTTTTGAACACAAATTTCATGATGTCTAGTGAAGTATTCTTTTCCTTCTGTTTCTCTGATCTAATAAGCCCAGAAGACAAAAATACAAGATGATTTGAAAAGTTATACCTTACTCAGAAATAATGAAATCCAAATGAACCCCCTCCCATGAGAGAAAAACTGCTAATACTCCAAATACCCTGAGAAGCCTACTTACAACTCGTTTAGTGAATGAGCACTAGGCATGACCCTAGGTGTTTCATGTACATTACTGTATTTACTCTGGACAACAGTCCTTTCACGTAATACTAAATCTGATAATAGCTACTCATTTATTCTATGTTTACTATGTTCCAGGCACTATGGTAAAGGTTTACATACACTGACATTAATTCTCACCAACAAAACTAGGATAGTAGGTATGATTTTCATCTTCTGTACCTTGCAGTTGAGAAAAATGAGGCTCAAAGATTATGTAACTTACTCAAGATCACATGATAATAAATGGAAGAGGCAAGAGAAAAAAAATCTGGCTGTTTTTTTCTAATGCCTGTAAGTCAACCACTATGTTATACTAACTCTGCTATTAGTAGAATTTATCACTTGACTAATGAGGAAATTCAGGACATGTAACTTTAGAAACATTTCCAAGATTATGGAGATCATTATTAGAGAAACAGGGTTTTTCTGAAACCAAATTCTGAGTATTTCTCCTATTGCTCCTAATTTCAGTTTTGCTAGTAAGGATATGTAGAATGTCAGGCCACTCACTTACCTCCCCTGACTCTTGATTTTCACCAGAGATCACAGAAGTTATTACCTGGTCTGTTTTCCATGCATGGCACTGATCATGAACTTAGCAAACTACACAGTGTCATACAGGTGTAAAATGCTTAATGTTCTTGTTAAAATAATATCCTAGTCCATGTTACCACGTGTGATTTAGGATCATGGGAGAAAACCTTATAACATGGTTGTAGTCTGTGTCTGCTGGACATTTATACGTTCTAAACTTGCCCTGATGGGATCTAGAACAGAGTTTGGGCAGTTGTCAAGAGCCAGAGATAGCCCACAAATTCATTTTTTACTTGCAAATGATAAAGTTATTAGGAAGCTGAATTCTCTTTCTTTTCTTTTCTCTTTCTTCCTTTCGCTGAATTCTTTATGAGGACTTCCCCAAGAGGTGACTGGGGTAGAGAGAGGGTTGGGAAGTCAGAGGAGGCTCTTCTATATTTGACTGATCAGATGTCATGGATTTTCTGCAACTCTCCCTTATATATGTCTGTTGTGCCAGGTAAGAGATGCATGTGACTCTGCGTGCCTCATCCCTGATGGCAGCTTCTTTCCGTACCTCAGCTCTGGGGTGGTAACAGTTTCTCCTCTCCTTTCATGAATCTTAAATTCTAGTTGGTCCTTTCAGCCCACATCTCCTGCCTCCTTAGGATTTTCATTGACTGAGCTTCCGCCTCTTATGGGTAATACTGTCTTCTCTGTACTGACCTTCAGCTGCTTTATCTTGATTTCCAAACAGACATGACAACACTTAGAACCATTCATACAAGGTATATGCATACAGTCGACTTTACTAAAGGTAGTGTTACAGGATCTTTTATTTTCTTGTTTTGTTGTTGTTGTTGTCGGGCAGCGGCAGCGATACACATTATTTAAACTAGAATATGAGGGGTGCCTGGGTGGCTTAGTCAGTTAAGCATCTGCCTTCAGCTCAGGTCATGATCCCAGGCTCCTGGGATCTAGCCCCACAATGGGCTTCCTGCTCAGCGGGGAGCCTGCTTCTCCCTCTCCCTCTCCCTCTGCCACTCCCCCTTCTTGTGCTCTCTCTGTCAAATAAATAAAATCTTAAAAAAAATAAACTAGAATATGAGATTGCCTTGCTTTTGCAGCTATTTGCTCCAACCCATCCCAATGCCACCATCTCCTTCTCTTCCTGTTAACGTCGCTTACTTCAATGCCTTGTCTCTGTTCCCAGCAAAGCAACTCCGGAATTAATTCACTCCACAGTCCAGCTCCCTGTAGCTCCAGCCTGAAATGTAGCCACAGATCTATTTTTACCTTTTCAAGCCCCAGACACTGATGAATGTGTTCTGTTCCACTACGTGCCCTCTACTTGGGACCGCACACCTCTTCCTCCCATGGATGCAAGAGCACCAGCAACAGCCAATCTCATTTTGTTTCCTCTGCTTCACGCAGATGAATGAGTAGGATTATTATTTGGTAACTTAAATATTTTTAACTCTTGGACTTGCTATTTGATTATATGTCATTTCGGGAAGCTGTCAGAGGTACGTGACGCCCACACGGCATGGCAGACTCTGATACACTCACTGCATTTTTCAGACAATACTGAGTTGTACTGGTGTTTTCCGAGACATGATCTCATCTTATCTCACAATAACCCTATGACTTTGATAGGACAGGTAGTGTATCAGTCGGGATCATGTCAGGGGACAGAAAATAGGAGAGAATTTAATGGGAAGATTCAACTAGGTGTAAAACTGATAACTCCTGGAAAGTATATAAAAGAGAACTCAAGGTTTTACAAAGGTAGCTACTTTACAAAGCCCTCAGGGCTGAGGGAACAAAGAGAATAGGGAGCAACTGTGACAATTCAGGAGCCTAGAGGAGGAGAACTATGGAGCTGAAAGTCTGTCTCTGAGGAGGCTGCTGGATCCACGCTGGGAAGAGGGACCCTGTGGGGCAGAGGTGGCAGCTCTGAAAGATCCTTGTGTCAGGAGCAGGGAGAGGCCCATGAAGTTGGTTCTGCAAATGCTGGGAAAATGCCAAACAGGACTCAAAGGCTCCTAACTGGAAGGAACTGCTACTGTCAGGATGAAGAAGTCCTGCGGGCATGACTCAGAGGCACTGCGGGATAACTGAAGCCCACGGGAGTAGGGGTGGAGCCGGCCCTTCTCCTCCCTCCTGGGTCGTGGTCTCCCTCTACTGTTCTCTATTGTCAGAACCTAATGGGTACCGACCCAGCAAAGAGGCCCCCCTGACGTGCAGAGCCCAGTCCAGTATACACAGAGGAGGGTTTGGAGGTTAAGGCCAAGAACTTAGTAACTGGAACAGATAATTTCCCTTGCCCAACTTTGAATTTAAAAAAAGGGAGATAAGGCTGAGAGAATGTAACCAAACCAAAACTATCTTGCTAAGATAACAAAACCGGCAAGAGGGAAGGCTGGGATTTACATTTTATATCTTGATTGTAAATGTCATACTTTTTTCATTACGCCACATTTCCTGAGGCCCAAATGATTGAAATAACTCCCCTAGAATCACATACTATTTCACCAGCAAAGACCTTGAAAAACATCGTCCAATTTATCACTTTTTCTCTATATTGCCCTGACTCAAAAATGTCTCACTTAGATCAGGAGAAATCAAGTTTGGGGGGATAGAGGAGTCGAGGGTGGGAAGAGCGGAGTATCTCAAAGCTCGTTTTCAGCAGGAGACACCTAAGCCAATGGGACAACAGCAAAACTGAGAGATGCAAACACCTCATTCATTTACGAACTCATTCATGCAATAACCAATTATTGCGTGTCTACCTCATTCCAGACACTATTTTAGACAATGATGGCTCAGATTTGGATAAAAATCCCTGCTTTCATGCAGTTAACATCCTAGCGAGGGAGCCAGACAAGAAGTAATATAAATAGCGTACATAGTCTGCTAGAGAATATAGAAATATAAAGCAAGGGAGTGGTTGCATCTCCCTTTACGGTTGTCAGAAAAGTCCTCGTAGAGAAGGACCCTGGGACCATGAACTGAACCAAAGGCAGACACTTAACGACTAAGCCACCCAGGCGCCCCAAAGAAGAGCTTAAATTTAAAACAAAAATAAAACCAACTGGATTCCTAAGGAAACTGATCTTTTGTCTGAAAATCTATTAAAATTTTATTTGGTTCTCATAACTCTCTCCCTCCTCTTTTTTTTTTTCCATCTAGCACATGAATTAGCAGTGACATGTCAGAGATATTTAGAAATTTGCATGTATATATCTATATAGTTATAATGTGTGCTGTATATGTATGTAAATATATATTTATAATATATTTAAGTATTTTGACATTTTTATTTCCTGTTATATTTGATCAAGGCATCAGTTGAATAAAAAAAAAAACAAAAACACACAACACTTTTTCCCTCGCAATGCAGGGAAAGCCTATTGTAAAAGTAAATTGATTGCTTGAGTAGACATCTCAATTTCTGTTTCCTTTGATTTTCCTGTCATTTAATGCTGAAAGCCAATATTCTCCTAAGTCTGTAAACTTTATTTTTACTTACTGAATTTCTGAAAGATGCAGCTGGGGAGGGGTTTAGAGGGAAAAATAATGTGTATAGAATGTTGTTATTAATATATACAGGAGCTGTCATGTAAAGAATGACTAGAATGTTGTTAATATGACTTCAGCACAATACACACAGCCTCTAAATGGTGACATAAATTACATCCAGTGTTTTTATTGCTGCCTGATGCTATTACCTAAGACAATATAAATTTTACACTTGAAGTAAGTTGGCTACAGTTTTCAATAAAGATCCAGCTCTCTCATGCTGCACCTCCTACAGCAAAACTAATTAGGACATTACACTAGTGACAGCTAGAATCCTCACGATGTTGTGTAATCTTCTGGGATTCAGTACTATTTTGCCCCATTAGCTTTTTCTTACTCAAAAAGAAAATCCTGGATTTGTTATTCTTTGACACGTCTACAAATGAAACATGAACAGCATTACATATATGAATGTACATCTTTTCCATACTTTGGGCTTCACAGATCCTTACTGAACAATGAAATGAAGAGATAGTGAAAACCATAGGAACAGACAAGGAAATTCAACTCTATTTGATATTATTTATTCGTTTGGAATAGCTTTGATAGGGAAAGCATTTGGAAGGTCACTGGCCTTGAAGACGTGAGGGGTACATGTGAATATTTTTCACGGTGTCCCTGTATTATCACAATGAATTATTATAGCTTACTTTAAGCTTCCTTCAGCTAATAGTTGGTTTGCAAAAAGATATGTGTAGTGCAGGAATTATGTAGTCAAGACTCATTGTTCCAAGAAAAAATGGCCTTGAAGAAAGGAATAAAAAAGACATAAAAATTTGAAGTCATGAATTAAGTTTCCTTAAGCTGTACTGGGATAAAGGCGATATACAGTTGAGGAAGGGATTACTCAAATGTTTTGGCATACATTCAGTTTCAAAATATTTGGAAGAAAAAAGTGACATAGCACTGTCTTATTGACAATTTTGAATCATGTGGGAAAAAAGCTACAGATCTTTGACCAAACTCTGAAAATAACTTTTCACCTACCTCCTCCTACTTAGCAAATATGTCTGTCACCAACAATTACATTATTTATAGTTGTCAGCTTGTCCAAACGTATATATTCTTCATCTCCATCTTTTCAAACTACCTTATTTTTAGATTATGAATAATGTTACCAAATCTCACACTTCATTGTTTATATATATTAGTAGACAACAGGAATCAGTAGAAAGAATGTGGATTTGGAATCCTGATTTTTAACTGGGGTATGGATTCCTACTTACTCACTGGAAGACCTTGAACAAGGTAAATATCTTCTCTGATTCATTAGTGAAGTGGGAACAGTAATACCCACCCCTGGTCTGAGTTAAAGCTTAGAAAGTATCTGGCCTTCTATAGGTACTTAAATACTATTTTATTCCCCTTTGTTTTCCCATTTATTAAAAAAAAAAAAAATCTTAGGGGCTTTCTCCAGGACTCTTACGGAATTATTTTCTTCTGTGTCTGTATAAGTCTCTATATTGCCTTCTTATGCTTTAATTTCAAAAGTTTTATACTGAATGTTGCCTAATCATATGATTATTTTTCCCTTATGATAATAACATAACCTACATTCTTGTGGCCTCTTTGAGAATTTTTTAGAAAGGAAAAAAAGAAAAAGCAAAACCTAATTTAAGTGAGTCTCAATTGTTTTTTATACATATTTGAGTATATCTTGGTTGAAACATACCACCTAAGACATAAAAGTTGTATGCAATAAAAACCCGATACAACATCTGTAGTTTATAATTTAGCATTAGAAGTTTTATCGAAATTCCCATGCAATTCTAGCTACTTTTAAACTATTCAATTTTCATTTAAAAGAAGGAAAGAAAGATTTAAAAAAAAGGAAGGAAATTATAAGAACTCAGCATAATTTTTTAAAAAATTGTATTGATTAATATAGTTTGAAGTATTTTATTCATCACCTTTTGGTAAATAACTGCATTTCTTTTAAAAAGTTCAAAATAGCATTAGATTTTTGAATGCATTATAATTTGTTTTTGAGGGTTTACTAAGAGCTACATTTATTAGATTACAACTGAATTTGTGTACCTACAACTTTCTGTTAAAGGTTTTACCATCTTCTCTAGAAATGGGCCTGCATTAATCTTTATCTTCTAGCCCTGCTATTACCCCATTGATACATTTCACATTAATTATGTATCTCTCTCCTTTAGATCCCCCAGGAACCAGTTTCTAAGCCCAAGAGCCCAGGTGTATGGAATATATCTATATATCATGCTCATGTTACTTTCCTGGTCCATTTTGAAATTGCCTCTTTTGATAATGGTTTGAGTCTCTGCACACAAATTTCCCTCTTTTGAGCATTGGTGATTTTTATTCAATGGAAATATTGACCTAGAACCTGGTCACTGAGTTGTCTATTCTTAGACCTACATATTATTACTCACTCTTCTTAAATGTGTAAACTTCTTGCTATTACACAGTAATAAGTGTGAAGCAACAATAAACTGATTGAATTCAACATTTTGGGTGAATTATTTATAGCTAGAAAGAAGGCATCCAATTGCCAACATTTAACAAGCTTTATGTACTAAGTATTATACTTATCACTTAAATTCTACCTTTTAAATGAGTGGTAACAAAATACATTATACATTTCCTTATGTATGGAAATATTTCACAGAAAGCCAAGACCATACAAAATAGTGGGTCATCACATTTAGTGTTTCATAAGTAGTTCTTGCTTTGCACAGCAGTGCAAGACTGTAAAAATGAGAGAGGAAGCTGAAAAGATACAAAGAAATTTTAAGCAATGGGAAAACTTATGATTTTTTTCTAGGCATTAAAAATATTTTGTCAACAAACACTTTTAAAAATGTATAGGGCAATGAAAAAAATAATAGCAAAAGTATTATTTCCTTAGTAAACTAGTATTTAAAACACTAGGAACATTGATAATTGTTTTGTCGCAAAACTATCAACAGTAGTTTGAACAGTGCTTGCCATCTTATAACTTAAAATATGGAATGAGGATCTTATCTATGCCTTGGAAAATTGCCATACTCCTTTCTAAATTTGGATCAGTTCCCAATATCTTATCCTTCACATTTTCAATATTGTGAAATATCCTCAAGATTTTCTTTAATGTGAGTTTCAGTGGGTGTCACTTTCTCTTGGACATCTTCATCCTTTCCATTGCTACCACCTTCCTCATCTGTGTCAAAAAAGGTCACCGTAACTCAGTACTGTGGCTGCTTAATTAACCATTAAGCATGGTTAATATCTACCCTACAGATAAGAAAATAAAGACCTAGAATGATCAGGTAACTTGTCCAAAGTTACAGATACAGATCTCTGGCCTCCAAAAGTCCCATGAATGGCTGCCATTTCTTCTATAATTCCACTTACATTCAATTCAGATTTCACATTCATATTTACCATTTTGTTTCTATGCTGCTCTTTGATGTTTTTGGTCAATTTCCCACTTTGATTATCCATTTTTATAAACTATCACATGAGTTTATCCCTGTGAAACAAAGAGGCAACACAAGTACACATTTTTCTGTCTGTGCATGAACTGAACAACAGAAGTGGCATGACCAGTCACCATCAGACTTTCAAAGAAGCGATGTGACTTATAACTGATTATGATGCCTATCTGTTATGCAGTGATTTGTGGATGGAATAGCTGGGAGCAATGTACTTTGTATAATTACTCACAGTTAATATACCGTGGTAACTAAAATTTGGACCATGTTCTCTGGAGAACTATGTTATTTAACTAAACCATAGTAACTGAAATGTGCCCATAATGAAACTATGAAATCTAAACAATACATGACTTTTTAAAAGTGTGCACTATTTTGCTCTTCATGATTACACAGCTAGACTCTATATAGTTGCACAATAAATATATATATATATATATATATATCAGGATTTGGAAATTGAAAAAATGCTGCATGTAATTTTGTGTAAATTATTGAGTAGAAATGCATATAGCACCTATTACTTACATAAGCACAATTCTAAATCTTCAGCAAAGGGACATGTTATTCCAGCAGGCCTATGATCTATTCAGCAGTCTCTGGAACTCTGCAGTCACTTTAAGGGGCAGTAATTAACCACCAGAAAATTCTCTGGGACTTCATCCCTTTCTGACATAATTCCTTCTAAGCCCATGGATCTGCTCCTTTTTCTGAGACAGTAATTATTAAGGGACATTCATTGAGCACCCCCTTTTTTAATGTATCCTGCCTGTGTTGGACACTATATATTCATTATTTTGATTATTAATAATGCTGCAAGGTAGGCATTAAGTAGTATCTGTAATTTACAGATAAGAAAATAAAGACCTAGAATGATCAGGTAACTTGTCCAAAGTTACAGATACAGATCTCTGGCCTCCAAATCTAGGATCTCCTCTCTAAGAGGAGTACTACTCTTCCCCGGTTGGGTAAATCTTCCAAGGACTGCATAGCAATAAACCAATAGATGGATCCTACCTGGAAGATGGATGGGATTAAAACCAATTATCATTTGTGAATCAAGAGCATGGTTAATATCTACCCTACAGCACATGGAAGTCTAAAAAGCAATTTTCTTCTTCCAGATTCTTTCTGTTGATCAGGGGTATAAACTAATCTAAACATGGCCATACTCTCTCTTCCTCACCGTCTTTAAATTGTACTGAATATAATTGAGGGATTAAAATGTTTTCAGTTTTTATATCCCAGACACTCTATAGAAATGAGCTCACTGGGTTTTATAGAAATACAAAAGCTTTCTATTTACAGTAGCTTATTTGTTTTCTCTCTGTGTTTAAAACCATTGCTCATCTTTCTGTAATTGATCAACCTGTTTATAAAAAAAAAGATCTAAGTTAAAATTGTGAAATTATCTTGGAAGGGAATATAACTCGAAAGAGGAATATCAAAAGAATATAACTCATAATTCTACCGTATGACATTGCCTTCCAATTTTCAGTGAAATATAAAATTTACTTTTAATTTTGAAGTATAACAGATTGTATCTTTTTAATTACCATAATAAATGTGGAAGTAAGGAACTGCATTTCAATTTTTTACTAAATGTCTCCAAAACCAATTACAAGGAGTGAGGCTTTTATGTGGGTAAGACTTGAAGAGGGTGGATGAGACACGTGAGAATTGCCTCACCATATTTTGAAAATGTTGAGGCTATAAAGTTGAGGAATGATGCTTTAGCATTTGATAGATGCTGTTTCAAAGCAGAATGAAGCATAAATATTAATTATTATTTTCTCCTAAATTCTTTTACAGCTTGTATCCCTGGTATTATACACTTCAACTTCTTGCACATCACCCATAAGCTCATCTGCAATTATCTCCTTCCTTACCACTGCCATTCCTGTTTATCAGGATGTTATTCCTCTTGTCTACAGTTAATCTTTCAACCTGTGTCCTGAATCTTATCCTCTAAATTTCCTCATGGCCCTTGTTCCATCAGTTGTCTCTCCAGTTTTCTGTATCTTTAACGTGTCTCACTCCTTACTCTTGGTCTTCCTTATATACACTAGATCAAATCTTTGTTACATAAATATGACAATATGACATCCTTAACTTATTTTCTCTCCTTTTTCTTCCTCTGCCAAGATGATTCAAAGAATTGTTTACACTATGGTAATCTTTTTACTTTGTCAGATCACACTCTGAAACTGGATTCTGCTCCTGTTACCCCATTGAAATTGCTCTAGAAAAATCCAGTAACTTCCAAAATGCTAAATATTAAGAGCATATTTCAAATCCTATTTTTCTGGACTTGGTCATGACCCTTTGAAAGGATCTTTGTTTTTTTTGTTTTTTTTTTTTTAAGATTATTTATTTATTTATTTGACAGAGAAAGACACAGCGAGAGAGGGAACACAAACGGGGAGTGGGAGAGGGAGAAGTAGACTCCCCGCTGAGCAGGGAGCCCGATGCGGGACTCGATCCAGGGACTCCAGGATCATGACCTGAGCCGAAGGCAGTCGCTTAACCAACTGAGCCACCCAGGCGCCCCTGAAAGGATCTTTGAAAGGCTTACCTTCATTACTATGATGCATCTTCCTGGTTTTTTCTTTCCTAAATTGCCATTCCTTTCCACTTCCTTCCTATTTTTTCCCCTGACTTTTGGGTGTTGGCGTCCTTGATTGTCTCCTGTTCTTACTTTACACAAACTTCTAACGAATCTTGTCCTCACTTATTCCTTCATCTAACATAGGTATTCCCACTTATACTCTGTCCATACCTCTCTCATAAGCTCCAAATTGTAATCTTAAAATGGCTCTTGTGCATCATCGTCTCAAGGCCCCTCTTCCCTCCAAAGCTGTTCTTCTTCCTGTTCCCCTTATCTTAGTTAATGGTACCAGTATCTACCCCATCCCCCAAGTTAGTACTGTCAAAGCGTTCTCCTGAACTCCTCCCATTTGCAATGACTACGTGAGGCCCTTATTATTTGGGGTCAACAGCTGCGATGGCATTGGCCTTTATCTTCTTCCTCCCCTAAATCAACTTCACACTGCCACTGGAATGATTTTTAAAAACACAAACATTTTTGTGTTCAAAATTCACCAACTGCCCTCAATTCTATTCAGGATAATTTATGATTTCCTCATCTAATTAGACCAGATTCTTTTTGTATCTTGCCTGCCTTCCAGCTTCTTCTCTTTCTGTGGAGATAACACTTAATATATACCTTATAGCATTATCTCAAACTTAAGATGAGAAAATAAAGGCCCCCAGCATCAACGGGTAGCTAACTTTCCAAAGTTACACAACTGGGAGATGCTCCTCCTATCCTCCTGTGAGGATACACACATTTTGCACCAGCCACACTCACTTACTGGCAAGTCTCCAGAGGTGCAATGCTCTCACACACTTCAGTCATTTGAACAAAGCCTTCCTCCTGCTGGAACAGTCTTCCTCACACATTCACTTCACTACCTTCGAGAGATAGCTGCAGTGTGACCCCTCCTCTGAATCATTCTCTAATGTCCCAGTGATGATATAACACACCTCCCTTGTGTTTCTTCCTACTTCCATAACATTTATTTATTTATTTTTATTTTTATTTTTTTTAAAGATTTTATTTATTTATTTGAGAGAGAGAGAATGAGAGAGCACATGAGAGGGGGGAGGGTCAGAGGGAGAAGCAGACTCCCTGCCAAGCAGGGAGCCCGATGCGGGACTCGATCCTGGGACTCCAGGATCATGACCCGAGCCGAAGGCAGTCGCTTAACCAACTGAGCCACCCAGGCGCCCCACTTCCATAACATTTAAACACCCTCTGGTTTTAGCATTTCTTCTGTCTTTACTATGACCCTCAGTTTACCGCCTCATGCTAAACGCTCCTTAAACATTGTGTGTGCCTCACTTCCGTGTCTCCTGCACTGTGCAGAGTGTCTGGAATTTGGTAGGGCTTCAGTTCTATTTTTTAATACACTGAAAGGCAGAGAAAAATCACTGATTTTTCTTATTTGTAAAATGAGAATTTGGGCCTACATGATCACTCAGATCTATTCTGTGACACTGTGAGGATGACTTCTGTGTAGTTGTGTAAAGTTCTGTATGTGTTCTTAGAATGTGCAACTATCCTAGGGCCTGAAATATGGTGCACTTGGGTTAAATTCCATTTCTTTAGGACACATAGGTCCTAAAGGTCCTAATTTTACTGCTATGCTGTATACACATGGGTATGCATAACTGAGTTTAGACATGTTCACTGACAGACAAGGCAGACAGAGGTAAAATATATATGAAAGAGAATTTCAACTGACTGGTATGTACATTAGGCTGTCAGTCTGACACACAAATAACTGGTGGGATTAGTCAATTAAGTGAAACTATCGGCCAGTTTGGTGGGGGCAAAAAAAAACACCAGAACTTGAAGAACATTTCAAGTTAGTAATTTCACTAAAGTGAACTCATTCTGCACTAGGTTATTATTTGATGAAATTATTCAAAATTGTCTATGCCCTCAAAACTCATGGTATCATATGTGTATATTTTACATAGTAGTTGAGGGTATTAAAAAACATACAAAATATTTATTTTTGAAGGAAGAGATCTAGAGATAAATAATCATGCATATTTCCTTCTAGGCTGTTACATTCAGATACTCAAGATCTTAAAAGAGGCAGGGATCTAAAAAAAAAAAAAATCAGTTTAGAAATAACAGCTATTTACTTGAGTTCCCTTGTTATTATCATATGTATCATATTCAAACATAAATAAGTTTTTCAAAATCAAATTTCTAGGCACACTGTTTACAGATTTTGCCTAATCTGGGTAGCAGATTCTTGATTCTGATGGAAAAGAGGTATCTATTTCCAGAGTATAAATATATAGCAATGGGATATTAAATCAAAAGCATACAAAGTTTGAATTCATAATATGTAATTAAAAGTATTTACTTGTTGGTTTATGTAGGCATTTTCCTTTATACAAACAGGATTTATGGAGAATTACATAACTACATAAATACTGCATAGTGAAATGCATTTATAATAAGGAAAAGGAGACCAAAAATAAGGAACTAAGAATCAACATAGAGGCAGGGATATGTTGAAAATGCAAAATCTAGGCAATGAGGCCCTGCATACTTGCTCAAGGAAGACAAAAAATTAAGTTTTCTAGGAGCAGCAGAAGAAAATAAAATCAGTCATATAAGACACAGCATCTAAATCCTCTGGTTTTCCTAGAAAGTTTGCTATATGATAAAAAACATTATTAACAACATACTTGGAGTAAATACAATGTTGAATGTTATGGAACTGCTTGTAATATGCTTTTCAATTTAGTTGGATACTTTTATGCCAAAGTCAAAATCACTTCAGTAGAGATATCAATTCAATGTGGTCTCTATATGCAATATCTTTCTGTGTTTATCTTCACACAAGGATACATTTTAGAGCAGAGACCACAAAACAAAATAAATAGAATGCAAAGTCAGGTAAATAAGGACAACTGGGGTAAGACAAGTAGGATTAGAAGATCTGTGATAGCACATCCAAACTAAAGGGATTTAAGTGCTGTTAAGAAAGAACAAACTGTGTAGACCCACCAAAGCAGATCCAGAGATAAAGACCAGTTTTGTCCAGTAGTTTGCAAATTCTGCTTTGGAGAATGAAGATAAATGGATAGGTTATACATGCTTCAAAAATGCGGCATAAATAAAGCTTACCTCAACTAATCTTTGAAACTTACTGAAAATTAGTAGGGTCAAGGTTGTACTTTCTGGCAGTTATTTGAAACCTAACTATTGAATGTTACCAGTAAAACAGAGCACTATAAATTTTCAAATAGATTAACTGGGGTAGAGTGATATTTACGAGGAAAATAATCGAGAGAGGAAAAAATAAGGATAAACCAGAATAGTAGAGCTATCTGGTAGAACTGTTGAAATTCCCCTTAGAATCTGATTTTGGACAGTTTAGACATAATTAAATGGACACCTTAAAAAGGAAAAAAAAAAAATAATTTAGTTATGATAGAGAGTAAGAAAAGGAATACCTGATGGGCCAGAAATGTGATGATTCTTTAAAAAGAGAGAAAATAGGTGGATTTATATAAGGGAAAACATTTTTTAGTGAAAATGTAGAATATCAACCATAAAGGGAAAAGCCTAGACAGAAGTTTCAAGGTTGCCTGAGTTCGAGTACAGCTCCTCTCCCTTCTTACTGTATGGCCTTGAACAAGTTACAGTACTTTTCTATGCCTCATTAGTTTTCACCTGTAAAATTATTGTAAAAATAGGAGCTACTATCAGGGTTGCTATGAGGACTAAATGTATATATAAAGTGCTTAGAAGAGTGACAGTTATAATAGAGCTTACAATACAGTGACATACATCTATTAGTGTCCAGCTAACAACATGAACCCCAGAAAAACTGTTCTGCTTTGTCCAAAAAATGAAATGGGAAGGACAAATCTGGTAGACAAGGGCCTTCAAGGAAGAATGTAGGGACATATTTCCAATTTTTCCCTTAATTTTTTAAGAATGGTCTTTACCTATCATCGACCATAATTATAGTGACAGATGCTATATTTTCAACAATTAACTCCACCACCATGCCCATCCCTTTCCCATGGAATCATTTAGTGAACCAAGGAGCAGCATTCAGTCACTCTTGTCTCCCAGCCAGTAGCTGTTACTTGTGACACTTTGACTGGAAAGCATACTTTTCCCCTTTCTGGTACCATTTCATCCGCCTTAAATGGAGAAATTTATTATGTAATTGAGATTGCTACATTCAGTGTTCTTCATAGATCTCTTTCTTAAAATTCCTAAGGATTCCCTTATTTATAATCATGTCATACCAAATTTAGAATAGACTGAATTGCATCCTTCCCCTAAAAAAGGCACAACTTAAAGATCTCTATGAGGTACTTGACTCTGTATGGGCAAAGATTCTGCCATTATTGGTCAGATTAAAGGATCAGAGTCCATCATGATTCAGAGTGACTGATGCTAATCTTACCCATGTTTGCACAGTACCATTTGAAACTTGAAGCTAAAGAAGAATTGATTCCATACTATAAGGACTAACAGAAAAAGCTGTCTAAATACTTCTATCCTACCAATATTTTGACCTAATAAAGTCAACAGACTTTTATTTATTTATTAAGATTGGAGGACTACATGATAGTTATGTCCAGGATTTCACAATGCAAAATCCAAATCCTCTTCTTTCCTCAATCCCAGCCATCTATAAATGTGAACTTACGTTCTTTTTTTCTTCAGGATCTCCTTGGATTCAAGCATTTGATATTTGTTCATTGTTACTTAATAAAATTAGCTGTGTACATGGATTGTCAAATCCCAATGATTCAAGGATTTTTCCTTCCACAAATTCTTAAATTCTTAAAGGACTACCTTATAATTCTACCATGATATAATGATGATTTTTTTACTAAGATCCACAGGATCTTTTTGTTAAGGACATTCATTAAGATCCCCAAAAGGATAAAAAATGTATTAAAGAGGAAGCTGCAATTTGGTCAGCATATCATTGGTTATTTATTCTTTCCTTCATTCATGATTTTTCTCATGGAGGCAAATAACTTATCTTGGATTGACAATAAGCCATCCAGGCCTAAGCTTGGCTAATTATTAAAGGACAATTCAAGGGATTTTTAGCCTTACTCACTATTGTAGACCATGAGTTCCCATCTTTTTTGAAATTGCTCCTTCTCTTTATGACCTGACCCAAGAAACCCTCAGTGACAGAACCTCTTACCTAAGGAACATAAACATAAACGAAGACTTGACAAACTGAAGTTATCTCCTAAACTATCTCCTACATGGGTCTGTCTATCGACCTGTTTCTTCATAAATAATCTAGTCAGACCCATGTGCTTAAACTACTGCAGGGAAACCACCAAACTGTAGAGGCTTCTGCTGAAGGTCTTGAGGTCTTTGTTGATCCTTAGAGTATCAAAGCTATAAAATCCTCATTACTTACTGGAAATATACAATATTTCTCAAGCTGGCTTATATATTATGAAGTATTATTGTTTCTTTCTCTTTCTCATATTACTATCCTTTTGTATGATACTTGGAAACTTGTCACATGTCTTTCCTTACCAAAAGAAAGACAGACAGATAGACAGACAGACCTGGCTATTTGGCATCTGTCTAAAGACTGTCAGTGATTTATGATGAGGTATTAGAAACTGCTTTAGATAATTCAGACTTGGACCTATTTGCTGATGGGTCATCAGAAATGAGAAATTAATAGGCAGCTATGCCATGAAAGATCTCAGTTCACCCTTGTTGTGAGGGGTTGGGAAGGCAAATTGGCACAACTAATTGCCCTTATAAGAACTTGTTAACTGGGCAGAGATAAGATAGTTAAAACTTATAAAACAGTAGGTCTAACCCTAATGTGGGATACTTTGGAAAAAGCAAGGCTTCTTAACCTCAGTAGGAACTCCTGAATAAGAGGTTGGGAAAATTCTAGATGCCATAATGCAGCTAAAGGAAGTAGCTATTATGTAGGCAGATACTCACTAAAACAAATGACTGATCTAGAAACTAAGGGAAGTGGAAATACCCTAGGTAAACATTATGCCAAGACAGTCCTTATAAAATTTTTTGCTGCTGTAATCTTGTCATGCCTCTGCAATGGGCTTATAAGGGTCATTATTTAAGCCAAATTTTATCCTAACATCAGAGAAAAAAATGTTAGGAAAGACCTGGATAGGGGCAACTGGGTGGCTCAGTGGGTTAAGCATCTGCCTTCAGCTCAGGTCTTGATCCCAGGGTCCTGGGATGGAGCCCCAGGTTGGGCTCCCTGCTCAGTGGGGAGTCTGCTTCTCTCTCTCCTTCTGCCCCTCCCCCGCTTGTGCTCTCTCTCTCTCTCTCTCTCTCTCTCTCTCTCAAATAAATAAATAAAATCTTAAAAAAAAAAGCGGGGAAATACCTGGATATAAATTACATGAAGATACTCTCAGGCTTCCCAGGGGTTACTGAGTAATGCCAAAAGATCTCAAGTGGAGCCATGCTAAAATCCAAATGAAATCACCCCAAACCACAAAGATACATTGCTTTTAGTATATTTCTCCCCTGCCAAAAAAATCCTGCCAAAACTTTAAAGGAAAGGCATGGATGCAGCAAAATCTCCAGGCCTATTTGAATAACTCTAAATAGACTTTACATAATTATCCCCTGCAATGGAGTATGAGAATGTTCTGGTTGATGCATATTTGTTGTGTTCAATGCCCTTTTGTAGAGCTATACCTCTGAAGTGGCTGAAAAAGTACTTGATTTCATGTTTTCTACTTGGGAAATCTCAATCTATCTTTTTATTAATAGAGATGCTCATTTTCCTAGAAATGTCATTAAAGAGCTCTGCAAGGTATTAGAGCTTGCTCAAAAACTCTGCTGTGCATACAATCTGATCTTTAGGCAAAGAAGAAAGGATAACTTAGATTCTCAAATTATTTAGCCAAAACTTTGAGAAAGACATAAACTTCCTCACCCCAAGTTCCTTTCTTTTCACTTTATAACAATAAGAAAATCTCTTTTGGAGTTTCCTCAATTCTGCTTTTATAAGTCAGTAATAGGTAGACTCATGTATCTAGGAATATCATCTCTAATCCTAGAATCTGCCCTTTTGCAAGCAACTCTGGCCAAATAAAGTACAGGACCCATGGCATACAGATAGTATTACCATCAAAAGTTACAGGAGACCATTCCTCAACCTTCTCCTAAAGAATTTTTGTATAATCTGAAACCCAGATGCTCAGTCTGCTTGAAGAGATATCAGAGAAAAACTTCTCTTGAAAAGGATCTTGTCTGGTACTATTAACAACTAACAAACAAGTAAAAGGGCAAGGGGTTGATACACACCTACAATTGCAGAATGGCCCTATGACTCACATAATTCTTTGGCCTCACTTGTCTTGACCATAATGTAGGGGAGGAAAACTTTTCCTTTCTTCTATTCTACGTTCTTTGGCTAGTTTAATAATTAAATTGACATAAGACAGATAAACAGGAGAAAAAGTTAATTTCATACATACGGGAGCCCATAAAAATATGAGATTCAGAAAAGTGACGAAAGCAGGCAGCTTTTTACACCTTTTAGACAAAAGTTGATAAAAATCTTTCATAAATATTGTTAGACACGATGAAAAGAAGAGGAGAAAAGAAGGAACAGGGAAGGAAGAAAAAAAGAAAAAGCAGAAAAAAACACAATTTTCTATCTTTTCATTAAGAAACTTGGGTGGAGATGAGTATAGGAGGATACATGGGAACTAAGAAGCCTAGTAGATAAAGTTCCTAGCACACCCACATTTTGGTGTACATAAAGTTCACCTGTGTATATTAGCCCTGTCCCCCAAGATTTTAATAGGTTTTTGGGTGGAGGCACAGGATTTAAAAGAAGTAGCTCTTCTGATAATGCTGCAGTATGAAGACCTGGCTTTGAGAAATACTGCCTTCTATCAATTTACCATGAGGAAAAATTCAGATAAGTCAGGATTCTTTGTATTTGTCCCATTCTGTTCTTCTCTGTTCTTTGTACTATTGGTACAAAGGTGTTTGCTTTTCCTATTTTTAATCAAGGTAATTTTAGTTTTTGTTACTAATCTTTCTGGAAATATACTCCCTAAATAAATATTATGTTTGAGTCAACAAAGGTAAATGTCACTACGTTATTTATTAAGAAAAATAGCTGCAAAAAGATGCATGTCTCTGTATCTCTCTATATATAAATCTGAGCCTTCTATGTTTATATTTTCTCTTGTGGATATGTGCTCCTTATGGGATTTATGTTCTTCTGTGCATTATAGTGAGAGAAGGACTGTTTTAAAAATTCTTCAGCAGAGTAAGTCACTTCCTGCCTTGAAATACCAAGCACCTTCCTATATAACTTATTAAACATCCCTGAAAACAGCAGGTAATGGTCATTACCCATTTTGGGTTGAATATTGTACAGGTTATATTTATTTCTAGTAACCTGTATGTTGCATGAGGGTAAGGAATCTCAGCATTTGTTTTTGTCTACTTGGAGATATTGTTTTGTTTTTATTACTCTCAGAGGAAGTGTAGAGCCAGATGCAGAGTGAAGGAATGGAGTCTATTGACTCTTCTTTAGAAGAAGAGGCAACATTAGTTTTTTTATGTTCCCTTTGGACTGCTCCACCACCTGGTTTAAAATATATTTTTCTAGTTCTCTTTAACATAAGGAAATAAGTAACAATAGTGACAATTTACACTGTTAAAAACAATTATTTTCAATTTTTCATTCTCCTCCACAGATCTACCACTTTCAACTTACATTACACCATTTGGCAAATAAAATACAAGAGAAAGAGAATGACCCAATCGGCTGTTAATTTACTTTACCAACTACAGAATAGAAATGAAGTTCCTGATATGATATGTGTGCCTGGGGTATATTGCAGCCTTGCAGATAGATGATAAAGAGACCTGATTCCCCTAGGAATTTTGTTCAGGGAGTTCCAAGTATTTTTTAGTTATTCTGTTTAGCATAAGTTATAAACCATTTTTGGGGAGATTGCCTGAGCCTACTTTTATCAAAAATTACTATTGGTAGGTAGAATTAAAGTAGGAACACCATGAGCAGAACTGTTGTCTGGGGTTACACACACACACACACACCATGATCCACATACTACTGGGAGCCAGGAGTCCACTGAAGTTAAGATCTTCCCTTCCCCCTGCACAACCAGACATGGGGAAATATGGGCTCTGTCTTCCTTGATGATTACATTTCAAAGAGAAGTTTCCCAGGTCCTTGAGAAAGGCATTCTTGTTTGTAAAGCAAAGGGGCAGAGAAAGAATTCATCATTATAAACTCTCAAAAGTAAATCCTCTAAGAAAATGGAGATCAGGGTCTTGAGTCTGGAAGAAGCCTTCTTGGTCAAACTGAGGGATACATTAAGGTCATCTTGGCCAGCTGGTAACAGTTCTCTAAGTTTCTGGTGTAGGAAATGATAAAAATTTTAGATATGGAAGCAATGAGTGGTCAAATCCAATATCAGATTCATGATCTCTGTTAGAAGTCCCTTCAAGAGAAGTAATCTCAGGAATTTGATTATTCATAATAGTAAGACCCAATAAGATCCCAGTATTAGGAATATGGAATTATTCAATTTATTTTTTAGAAGGGAAATGTTAGCAGTTGACAGGCTAATATTTGGGCTCTCTTTGCTAAAAGAAACTTCCAGACTTTGTACTGAGGCCAACTGTTTAAAATGTCTACATCAAGGGTCTTATACAATGAAAACAAAGTTCTGAAAGATGACCCAGAGGCACAATAAGATTTGTAGTGATCCAGGAAAAAATGTAGTTATTTTCTAGACATTCTACTTACTATTTCAGAAAATTGTATGAATCATATTTTAGGCATTTTAGGAGTATTTCTAAGAATTGAGGCATAAAGTTATTTTGTAAAGGAATTTAAAAAAATGTAATCCAAACATTTTTTCTTAATTAGGGTTTCACCATACTGTTTTAAAAGAAAAATCATAACTGTGGTGAGTATCTGCCAAACGTAGATGATGTGTGAATGATTTTCTGGTTCTATTTCATATTACCTGCCCCTCTTTGCAAATGTGTTCACTCCTAGAAGAGGTCTTTTTTTATAGTGGTTGGAATTCAGTGAGTCTTCTCAGCAAACCAAATCCTCATTAGAGATGCTGCTGAGATAACTGCACAAAGTAAGATGGTCAGGAAGGCTTGGTTGCACCAGAGCAGAGAAGAGAGGAAAGTATATTCTTCCACATGAGTAGAGTCTTTTGTAATCTTTTGCTGTAGTAATTGCTATTTTGGAAGGGCTGAGTTCTCCATACCTGAATTAAGCCTTAGGCATTTTTGAATCTGTTAGTGAAATTGCAATTCTTCCTATCCAGAATTAAACTATTTGACTTAGGGGAAAATTTGTGATCTTAAAATATAACACTTTAAGTTTCTTTAGTAACTTTCTGGAGTCATCCTGTCTGTTACCCTAAATTCACACAAGATTGCACTTATCCTCTTGAGCAATATATATATATTTTTTTCCCTAGGTCTCCAGTAATCCTACTCTTAGCTGAGTAAGATTTCAGATCAAATATAGAATTGCCATTTATTTATTACATATGCTTGGGTAAGTCACTTAACCTCACCTAGCTTCAGTTTTCTCAAATGTAAAAAGGGTAAGTATTCACATAGTTGTGCCTATAAGGAAAACAGTATGCATGAAGGTGCCCTGTAAGTTGTAAAACACAATTCAAGTATATAAAAGAATTTTAATTTACTTATTATAAAGTTGCTTTCTTCAAGGTCACTTATGTTGCCAGTAAGCCTTGAGGCAGTGTCAGGGAGCCCTCTTGCTCAACTATAGACCCCAAAAGTTAAAACGAGAAATAGACAAGACTACCTAACTCCTGATCTAACTGAAACTCATTGTTCTTGTTATTGCACTTTCTTGAGCATTGACGAAGATGTTTTACAGCCACCAGAACATTCCAACCACCCATCCAGAAAAACCCTGATAGCAAGAGAATGTCTAGGAGACCCCATTCCATCCCCTTCCCTGCCCATGGTTGTGGGCTGAACACCTACCAAACCCCCACCCATGATCTCACGTTCCCTGCCTGCTCTATTGCACATACCGCCCCCACCCCCACCCCCCAACTTCTCTCTCCTATAAAACTCCAGGTGTCCACCTTGTGGTGGAGAATTTGTTTTTTATGGCTTGAGCCTGATATCTACCCACCCTCTGCCACCCCACACTGGAAATAAATTTTCCCCCTTCTCTTTTCCAAAACCTTCCTCTCTGAAGTTATTGGCTTCTCTTGCACCAGTTTATCTTAGTTTTTTCAGCAACAGCGTTGGCAAACCCAGCAAGTAGCTGAGCTTTCCATTTGTCCAGCCCCCTCGGGATTCCCCAGGAAGGAGAATGCAGTGCAAGGGCTCACCAGTTCCTTTGCTGAGTTAGAGGCTGTGATAGACTGATTGTTAATAGCAAGGTGAGATTTTTTTTTTTCTGTCTCAATTCCTTCAGAGCTTTGAAGTGTACTTTTTGGAAGCCTATTCTAATGCCAGCTTCTCTATTGGGAAATGGAAATACCTAGAATTGGGACATGAATATTCTAGGCCCTTGAATTTACTTCCCTCTTACTTACTTGATTTATGTTAAATATTTAAAAGTCTTTCTGCTATTTCCTGAATTTTTCCCCTCTTGGGAAATGCTATCTTGGAAATAACAAGTACTTTGCTATTTATCTTTTTATCCACTACTGGATCTTTTGTGCAACAGTATCTGTATGTGTATATGGGGCAGGGAGGGGGTGGGATGTGTGTTCACGCACGCACAGGGGCAGGAGAGAGGGGACAATTACTACAAAGATAGTGTATTAAAAGTGTGATACATGAGGAGAAAATAGAGAATTAAAATGATTATCAGGGAATTCAACACTTTCAATAAATTTACAAGGTCTCATGAATAAAATAAGACTACTTTTATAATAATACACAATATTTTTCAAAAGGCTAATGAGAAACCTATCTTCTCTCCTCTCATGATAAATGGATGGTGTAAGAGTGCAAAAGGAAGTCTCATTTTCTTGACTTCTGGTTACTTAACTCACTGCCTCACTTATCCCTTTTTGACCTTTTGGTTCTGTCCTTCATGACATTATATTATTAAAGAAAGATAGACCTGAAATCATAGCCTTTTAATCTAGAGAGCAGAGATCATTTAATGCCAGATTTCACTTTGTAGATCAAAGTGACCACAAACCCTGGTTTACCTGGTACAGTCCAGGTTCAGACCTGTCATCCTGATGTAATTAATGTTAGACCCTTGTTCACTCTCAAACATGTCCCGATTTAGATGATAAATTACAGTCATCCTATAGGCATGGAAAATAAAACATAGAAAGTCAAGGGACTTGCTCAAATGTGAATAATTATTTACCTCTGCATTTATGGCCAGAACTCAGACCAAGTGACTCTTTCCCTGGAGTTCTAGTCACTGTATCCTGTGACTTTGCCACTTTATCTCCTAGTCATTGCTATTCATGAATGATTTTTAAATATAGATGGAAAGTCCAAATCTCAACAACAACAAAAAGTAGTCAAATTCTCCTACAACATCAACCACCTCCTACCTAAAAGAAACTAAAACATTTCCAACTTACCTCCTTCTACACTGCTATGTATTATTCTTTTATACATGAGATTTTTAGGATAATATGCTGACAACATAAAAACTTTTTTTTTAATATAAGTGAATAAAATTCAGTGGCTGGAGACCAAGGTCAACATAATTTCTTTCACTATAAGGAAGTCAATCAGTAATCAAATGAACATCACTGGGCTCTTTCAGTTACCCAGAAATAGGCCAGCTGCAAAATATTTGCTGCCTGCTATTTAGCCCTTGGGAGGAGAGGAAGATCATGCTGGCTAATGGATAATTACATGCTATGGAAAAGAATTGGTACTGAATGCATGTCCTGCAGTCTTCTAGTTTGAAGGGCTTGAACTTGAGGATGGCCTTCTGTCTAGGAACCCTTTGGACATGGGGCCCAAGTGTGAATAAAGCCCTGTTGTTTCTCTACTTATTTGCTATGCATCAGGCATTGGGCAATCTGTCATGCATCTGCTCTGTTCAGGCTTTGCCTAATGATGTGGGAGGATCACAAAGTCTAATCTGACACAATGGCTATGTAAATGTCATATGGGTCCCTTGTACATTTGCCTGAGGGCTCCTTGATGGGGGCACATTTCAAAAACGATAAAGGTTATAGCACCCTGTGAAGGATTTATGCCATGCAGTCTACTGGCTATGATTTAGTTTTGTAGCAGACATTCCATTTTAAATTGAGGAATTAATCATTTAGCATAGCTAGTTTTATTGGGTACCATAGAATATACAAGAGTGAATAAGGGATGAGATTTCTGTACATCATTGATTTTGTTAAATGAAAATAATAAATTCTTATATATTTTCTCTCTTTGATGTAATTCTGGTAAAAGAGATATTAAATAGACATTAATCAAAACTTTCTTTTGTTTTAGAAGGGCCCAAGAGGCTTGTAACCAAATAACATTGCCAGTTAATCATTCATATAATCCAACATTGCAAAATTCTAATTCTAGAAATCAAATATAAAATGCTGAGATTAAATACTTAAATAATTTATGATACTCTAATTCTAATGAGGTCCTATACATACACACAGACACAGTAACTGTTATCCCCGAACCAATGTGTAAAGACATTTCTGGTATGGAAAAAGCTATTTTCACCTAATAAACATGAATAAAGCACCTAAAGAGACCTTCAAGATACCATCATCAATTAACACTGTTCTTTTATTCTCTCAGTCTGCAATTCATATCCCTGGCACATTAGAGTTAGGGCTACTTTTAAATGCCAGTACCTGAACCCCACCTCCTTACTTCTGGGGCAGGCAGTTATTTCTGTAGCTAAGGAGAAAGCATCATCATATTTAGAAGATGGCAAGGTGCAAGCCAATTTAAAGGCAAAATGCCCATAGGAAAGTAAGGCTGAAACTACGTTAAGAAGCATGCTTACCACAACCTTAGGAATGTAATGAGTAGACTTAAGGTCTCTCCAGACATCACATAAGTTATTTAAAGGGAATTCATAAATAGTCAGTAATATTAGAAATTGCTGAAAGATGCCAGGATTTGTATATCTGGAAAGAGTATGAAGTTATCCTAGGAATAGCAGTTTGATTTCTGTAAACAATACTCTGCTATTCAAGTCCACCTTAAAAACATGACTGACCATCCCAGTTTGTCTGGGACTGAGAGATTTCCTGAAGAGTGGGATTTTCAGTGCAAAAATTGGAGAAGTGCGCAATCCAAGATGAACTGGGCAGATTATAATCTGCTTGCAACTCCAGGAAAAGGGAAGAGGATATTGCCAAAGGCCACTGTAAAGTGCAAGTATATTCAGATCCTCCCAAACAAAACAATAACTCAAGGTAAATGATCAGCTCAATTGGTAGCTTTGATTTACAACCCAGTGAGTTCCTGCTATTTCAGATATTCTCTGCCTACATTCTCCGCCTACATTCTCCCACCTGCTTTCTCCTGCAAAGTGCCCTTTGATTCTGTCACTTTTTTTTGTTTGTTGCCCACATTTCTAATAACAGTTGAGTTGTTTCTGTGAGCAGACTTTGAAATAGGTTCTGATATATTTTATCATCTGTCCTCATTTATCTTTGTCTAGTTTTATTCAGATTGTTTTCCATTTCATACTGTGGCTATTTTTTTTTTTTTTACAAGTTGATTCATTTTCCATTTTATTTGTTTTCTGTTTGTTTTTTCAATATGGGTGTCTTTCTTCAATATGAAATAGTTCAGATTACCAAAATGTAACATTAAAGGATCCATTTACCCACCACCAAGGTTAAGTATGAACAAAGGAAGTTGAACCCCCTTACCTCATTTGCTTACTCTCCCTTCCTCCAGAGCAAATGATTATACTGAATTTGATGTTCACCTTTCCCAAATAATCTTTACTTTTTTTTTTTTTTACTGCATATGTCCACTCATGAACAGGAGATTATATTGTTTGGAATACTTTTAACATTTATATAAGGTCATACTATATGCATTGTAGGCGAAGAAAAGGAATTTTCCCTCTAACCTTCTAGGTTCTTGGCTGAGACCTCCACTGTAATAAGACAGATTAACAGGAGAAAAACTAACAATGTATAATATATATTTACCTCCTGTATACATGGGAGGTACCCAGGGAAATGAACTCCCCAAACTGGCCCACGCCTTCACCTTAAATACCATCTTCAGCTAAAGACAAAAGAAAATCTTGGGCTACCCCAAGATTGTGAGAGGCAACTGATTATATACTATGGAATTGGGGGAGGTAAAGACAAAGGAAGTTTCCAAAAGGATTTTCATATGCTAAAGAAGACTCACAGGATACTGGAGTCCTGGCTATTGTCAAGCTAAGGTTGTTTCTCCTTCTAGCAAGGCATTAACAGTAAGACGGTTGGGAGTTTCCTGGAGGAATGTTATACTCTGCCTGCCTCAAGTACTTGTCAATGGGGTGCAGGTTATAAGGATATTTAATTTAATCTACATTTCCTTCTGCCTTTGTTCCCCACACATCACTTCACATATTTGCAGACAATGTAAACTTTCCACTTTCCAGTTTTTCTCAACTATGTGGAAGAAAAGGTTTTTGTTTTTTGGTTTTTTTTTTATGGCATTTATTTGCATTTCTCCAGTTCTCTAAGAAAAACATAAGCTTATCCTCCAGTTTCTCTTTGGTTTCTCCTTGGCTCCCTGTTGATCTCCCACTTAGGTTTTACTCTCTTCTATTTTTTTTTAAGATCTCTATTGACTTAAAGTATGTGGGAGAAGGAAGTTATTTTCTTCTCCCCGTGTATGTGAGGATGGGCACTTGGCTCAACTGAAAATGGAGAAACTGATAAAGTCATTGATGAGGGAGCAGAAGGCTGGCTGAGGACAAAGCATAAACTGACACCCTGCAACCTTCCCCCACCCCCACTCCTGGGTGGGACATGTGTGACATTCTTCCAGGAATCTCTTAACTATCTTAATGTTAATGCCTTGCTAGAGGGGAAAAACAACCTTAACTTGACAATGCCAAGGCCTCTGGTATCTTGTAGGTCCTCCTTAGCATATGAAAGTTCTCTTGAAACCTCCGTTTTCCTTACCTCTTCCAACCACATAGTATATAACCAGCCAACCCTCACAACCCCGGTGCAGCAGCTCTTTCTGCCCATGGGTCCTGTCCCTGTGCTTTAATAAAATCACCTTTTTGCACCAAAGACATCTCAAGAATTCTTTCTTGGGCGTCAGCTTCAAACCCTAACATCTTTCCCCTACACCAGTCATTATGCTGTACTACTTTATAGTGCATTAGTAGTGCATTATAATGTACTGCTTATGAAACAAAGGCAGAAGAAAAATTATTAAATTTCCTTACTATTTACAGCCATTGACAAGTCCTTGAAACAGGCAGAGTGACATTCCTCTAGGGACTCAACTGCCTGGATGTTAACACTTTGCTTAGGGCAAAAGGCAATCTTAGCCCGAACCCCAGGATCCTGTAAGTCTACTCTAACATATAAAAATTCCTTTGGAAACCTCCTTTATCTCTACACCCCAAGATACATGTTGGTAATCATCCCCCAAGCATATGACCCACTGCTATACATCTAAAGAGTCTCATGATTAAGGTTTTATTAGACAGTAATAAATGACCTTTTCCTAACAATAGCTGGCCCCTCAAGGTCCTAGAAACCATGCTTCCAAAATTCCTCAGAGACTTACACTATCTTATCCCCTCCCAACTTGAAAGGATATAATGGGCCATTCCTCATGACCCTGTGGAGCTCTCTCTGCACAGAGCCTGTCCCTGTGCTTTAATAAAATCATCTTTTTGCACCATAGACATCTTAAGAATTCTTTCTTGGCCATCAGCTCTGGCTCCTCACCAACATTCCAAAACTACATCATTTGATAACCACAAAGGGACCCCTCTCACTCTGGAGAACTTTCTGTTCTCACCTGCGCTTAATAAACTTTCACATCACCCTTTTGTGTCTGCAAGATTCATTCTTCCACTCTAAGAGACAAGAACCCTGCAAGCCTGCAACACTTACATCAGATAACTAACCCCTTTATTGTGTGATCAAGTTTGCAACATATAAATTGACAGCAATCACCAGAAATGTACTTGCTTCCCACATAGCATGTTTCCAGACAATATGCAAGAGTAAAATATGACCCAAATACATTGTTTAAAATCACATTAATATCAATTTATTCTCCACATTGATGCTTGTCAAACATAAGTTGGGGTAATTATTTTCCTGTTGGAAGTTCTCAGCTGGACTTCAACTATTTTCTATCCATTTCTAAAAGGATTTGTACAGAAAGGTTCTCCTCTCTCTCTCCCCCCTCCCGCTTTTAATTTTCTCTCAGAATCATGCTGAAGGAGGCAAGAAATAGATTATATTGAATTTTGTGCAGTGTTTGTAATTTTTGTTAAATGATAAATATTATTATTTAAAAATACAATAAAAAATTAAGACTCTTAGTTTCTAGCTATTGTGCACAGCCATCTACCGAGTTAATACAAATTAAATTTGTAATAATTACTTCTATATACATGAATTATATGGTACAGTATAATAAGTGATAATAGCACATATTACAAAATAGGCTGACATCTTAACAAAAAAACATTCTAACACATGGCTATTATACTGGAGGAAAACAGTACTGTGAAGTAGCTACAATTACAATTTGCTTAGAAAATGAATCATAATGCATTAATGCCTCTGAATAGTTTGCAAGTAAATGAACCAAAAAGAAATTACATAAATGACCAGCCACAGGTATTTATGTTACTTGGGGTTGGGAGACTTGGTGGTAAAGGGGAGAGGAACTGGAATAGAGACTTGCATTAATAACTGCTTACGTGTATGCCAAGACATCTTATAACATTTAACCAGCAGAGGCCTAACATGCAATTACTTTGCATTTATTATTTTGCTGATTTGTTTGCTAATAAAATGTTATTGCCCAATGACAATTTTGAATTAACTACATAATGATGCTCTTGAAGATTAGCTAGATTAAATGATAGAATCTGATGCCTGAAGAATTACCTCAGAGATCATCTAGTCACTCTTAAGCATCCCAGTAGCAAAATTCCTTTTAAATCATTGTATAGAAATGCCCGTTCATTTTGTCTGTGGCAAACGCTCTCTACCCAGACCCAAACCCTGTCTTCCTCACTCACAGAATCTTGATTTTGGTCAGACTTGCAAAGATGCCTAATTGAATCTTCACCATCTCAGCCACCTGTGTAGGCCATCTGATTCAGTGTCGTAAAAACAAAAACAAAACAAAACAAAACAAAAATGCAAGCAGAAGTCTCATAGAGGCTTCTAGGAAAACATTCTCTTTCCTGAAAAAAGAGGCAAAAGGTCTCTTTTTTCCCATCTTGAATACGGATAAAATGGAAAAAAACTACAGCAGCCATCTTGTTGCCTTGAGGGAAAGGTCAAGAGAATTGCACAGACATTGATTCTCACTAAAGAGAACTGCTAGCTACCTCATCACTGCAGTCAGGAACCTGGTAGTTATTACTGCAACCCCCTCTTCAGAGTGTATGTTAATTTGGAAGCTCACAATGTGCTAGCCTCATTTGCTCAGCATATTTTCTGCATTGGGCCCTTTTTAAAAAGATTTTATTTGTTTATTTGAGTGAGAGAGAGGGAGAGCGAGCACACGAGCAGGGGGGAGGGGTGGAGGGAGAAGCAGACACCCTGCTGAGCGGGGAGCCCGATTCAGGACTTGATCCCAGGACCCTGGGATCATGACCTGAGCCGAAGGCAGATGCTTCACTGAATGAGCCACCCAGACACCCCTGCATTAGGTCATTTAATCCTCTTAAACTGACGAGGAAGCTTGGAGGTGTTAAATACCTAAGGTGTTAAAAAACAAAATTCAACTAAGTTAATTTTAAAGATCTTACTGGCTTTATTCAATGACTCATGATTTGGGGAGCATCTCGTCTAGCAGTAGATGAGAGGAGCACCAAATTGCTGTACAAAATCAAAGAATTCACAGGCAGAAAGGAGTGGGACAGGCAAGTTATATTAGCACAAATGGATTGGTTGTGGCAAGATCACTTTCTCTCACTGGATGGCAGGGGTCTATCAGGCAAATTACCTTACTAGTGTTGGTCAGTTAGTCCCCTGATTGACTGGTTTAAGATCCCATTTCTGGGAGAGGCCAAAAGTGTAATAAATTTAAGTCTTGGTTTGGTAATGTGGGGCTTCCCAGCAGTGACTCCCTTTTTGATCTGTTGTCTTATTTTTAAATGGTAACAGAGCTGGGATTTGAATACAGATAACCTGGTAGCAGAGTCTATATCTGATGATTCCCCACTTCTCTCTCAATTCCCACATCCATTAGCTTGCCACATCCTGACTGCACTGTCTTAATATCTGTCAAGTCAGCCTGCTTTGCTCCCTTCCCACTGGCATTGCTATGTCCTCTCCAACCCAAAAAGGATCCTAACATTACCATTTCTTTCATACTACCTTCACAATGCAAAGATTATTTTCCTAAAATGCAAATTGAATCCTATTTCTCTCTTTCTAAAGCCTTCAATGATTTATAATTAATCAGCCATTTTTACTTTGTAAATGAAACAAATCCTTTACCAGACCAGCCTACCTGCCAAATACTAGGCCAGAGCTCGGATAACTGACTGCTTTAATAATTAACTAGGGTTTTGTTGTTGTTGTTGTTTACTAGTTTTTAATTATATGCTTTAAAAAAGTATGATGACAGTCATCCCTCTACATAGGATATAACTTATATAAGATAGAATCATCTGGCACCGAACCAAGAAATAGAAGCACAAGGGCAAGATCCTGGGCACAGGGTGGTTTTATTTGGCCCATGTGGTGCTTTTAAAAAGAAATTAGGATCCGAAGGTCTAGAAACAATGATTCTGTATTCCTTTATGGCAACCATTGGCTAGAACTGAATAGCAGGTGCCCACTCAACAATTCACGTTAGACCCAGCAATGTCCTTGTGTTTCTATGCTTGGCCTATTCTGCTCATTACACTGTGGGCTGGAACTGTGCAGATTTGAGTTTGGGACCTTGGATCATTGATATTCATATTCTAACCTTGTTATTGTAGTAGTTGCAGTCTTTGAAGCACTGCCGTTTTTCCTTAGTGGCTGTATTTTTATCACTGTGGGGACATACAGATGCCCAACATGCCTATAATTGGCCATCCAGATAACAGAGGCCCAATGTATCAAATATGGCTGAAAGAAACTCTGAGTTCAGAGAGACCATTCAAAAGCTGTGCAAATTAAAATATCAATAACATCCGTGTCACATGACTGTTATAAGGATGAAACCAGAGAATAGCATGAAAGCTTCTAGCAGGCTTCCTGGCATCTATTACATACTAATTGGATCGAGGTTCCTTACTGTGTGATAGGTGTAGAAAAAAGTTACAGAACTCCCTTGAGACTCTAACTGAAAGCATGAACCCTCAACCTAAGGAAAGGAAAACGTTTATTTATACATACAGATTTTTTCATATGGTTTTAGGATCTAAAGCCACTTAGAAGCCACTGAAATGGACATCAGGATGGCATAAGATGTAGGAAACAGAAGGTAGGGGTTTTTAGTGTATACGAATTTATAATAACGAGATAGTATTTAATTGTTGTCAGAGAAATTAATTTAAGCCGCAAACAAAAGTAAGCATGGGTTTGTAGATTGTTTACTGGAGTGTTTTCAAATATATTAGGAAAAATTATAAAACAAAATAGTTTAGTTTCCAGGCATAGAAGTTTGCTAAAGACACCCACGGCTCTGCAAACACAATTCTGTGATTAATCTCATCAATAGTTTTCTCAAGAACCATATTGTTGTGCTTTCCCTGTTTTACAAAGCCAGAGTTTCTTCCAGATATGATTGGGAAACAATTCTTCAATAGAAAGAATTTGCATATAGAGAGTCTGCATATAAACATAAATGCCATGATATTATTAATAAGTATCATATAACAAATTATTTAAGTAGTAAACAAAACTGACTTTGCTGTTCAGGCCTTAAATAGTGTCCTGAAACAAGTATCCTTGGGTTTACACACTCAGAAAGATGCCAAAATCCATTAACAAGTCATAACTAGATTCTAGTTTCCTCAGGGTTTCACCATCAGTTGAGTGTGTTCAGTTCACACACGTGTCTCTCTATTCAAACAAAAGGACTCAGAAGAGCAATAAAAGTGTGATCAAGAAGAAAAAGAACGTTTATATAGGAGGACAAGAAGGAAAGAAAATGAACACTCACTGAGTCTCTATTACATATAGGTCTCTGTTTAAGTTCATTTAATCTTCATAATATCCCTGTGAAGGAGTTATTTTTACGCCTATTTTGTAGATAAGGAACGAAGGTCACACAAGTAGTCAGCAGTAATATACTTAGAAACAAACAAAGCAAGTGGGATGGGGTCAGTAATCAGATGTTAGTGATGAAAGTGTCATGATAATGTTATTGATTGGTTTTAAAAAGCATCAGTTGTCCCTATAGGGACAGCAGTTTAGGATTCTTGGCAGTCCAGTTATATAATTTTGTGGCCACTGATTGTAAGCCTGGCTAGAGTCATAAAAGTGAATGCATAAGATTGATCACAAAAGTTTAAATATCTGAGCAATTCACCACAGCGTATTTTTAACATGCCACAGTGGCAGCTTCATAATATTCTCTAGGAGCCAAGCATAAATTGATCCATGTGTATCCAACTCTAATCACAATATTTCAGAGAGGAAAAAATATCCTGGGATGCTTGATTTCTAGAATTTAAAAAACATATTGCACTATAAAACTGCCTTTGAAATCTCAGAAAGAAAAATATTCATTGAGAGCCAAATCAGATAAGTGCTATGGTTTTATGCTCAATTGAGTGATACCAGTGGCTTTGCCAATTTGCTAAATCTTAATATACTTGCTAACTTTGGTCCACATATTTTTTCCTCTTCCACTTCTCTTTTCCTCTGTTACTTTGTCCTTCTCTCTTTTGTGTCTGATTATCATAAAATGAATATACTGCAGAGCTTTGCTATTTCTTAAAAATGTAAATGTAGAAAATAAAGACTTCGTTGGATGTCAGTCTCAGGCTGCTTTTTGCTATTTACAAAATACTGGGCTCATTTTCTTATGAAGCCCTGGAAATTGAAGGAGTTAGATAGCACAATGAAATGTCCTAGCAAGCTATTCCTGCACGGAAGGCTACTGACAAATTTTATGGCCTTGGATCCAGAAATAAACACCATTCGGTGACTGTTTGTATAGTCAGGCCATTAAGTGCAATGATTTGTATTTCCTCAAGAGATCCCTTAAACTGCAGCGCCTTGTGTTTGCAGCAGCTTGGCAGGAATTGTATTTTTTTTTTTAATCCTGCAGTTCATTGGCCAATAAAGAGTGTGCAGGGCACAATACCTCCCAGGAGGTATGAAAGAAAAGAGGTGGGACTGCAGGACTTCACGCAGTCCCTGGGAGATGTCCTGAGTGTAAAGCAAGTTGAGCATCAATCTAGTGATAAGTTTGTTGAAGCAACTTCCTTCCTGGGTGAGGCGGTTACCCTGTTTTGTCTACCCTGTTCTCTGAATTCTAGCCAAGATCGTCTAGATAGTGTCTCTCTAATAGTTTTTTTTTTTTTTTTTTAAAGATTTTACTTATCTATTTGAGACAGAGAGAATGAGAGAGAGCACATGAGAGGGGGGAGGGCCAGAGGGAGAAGCAGACTCCCCGCCGAGCAGGGAGCCCGATGCGGGACTCGATCCGGGGGACTCCAGGATCATGACCTGAGCCGAAGGCAGTCGTTTAACCAACTGAGCCACCCAGGCGCCCTCTCTAATAGTTCTTAAGGATGTTTTTTAAAGTGGATCTTTATAAAGATAACAAAAAAGATAGGATGATAATGATAATGATTAGTCAACATCCTGAAATAAGGATTATTGTCTTAGCAAGGACTTCCCATAAACAAGCAAATGCAGTTATAAGAAAATACATTTATAAAAATTATTTTTAGTGGAGTAACTCCCACCTAAAAATTGGTAAAACCCTTCTCTGGTTAAATGGGCCTCATCTTCTAGCATTTTCTAACCTGTTTCTGTCCTATTGTGAATGCCCTGTGCTGTTTATATAATTTAGTAGTTTGTGGATGTTCCCTCGTAGGTACAGGTCTTATTGTATTTGCTTCTGTGATTGCTCGAAGTTCACTTTCAGACATCCTCAATACATTTATATAGAAATATTTTTCCTTCCAATTTTCTCTGAAAAATACTGCATGCCTGCTTTGCATATTACTTAAGGAATGGCTTCCCCCCCTTTTCTTTCTTTTTTCCCAATTCTGTGCCTTGCTATCTCTTCTCTGAGCACTCCGTATCCTGATCTCTGAATGTCTTCAGTGTCATCTAATGAAGCGTGGGGGAGTCAGGAGAATTGAAAACTCTCTCTGATGGAAACTATTTTTCACTGGGGTCCAGGCTGAAGATGAGTTTCCCACACTGGACAAAAATAAATATCATAAAAACCATTACCTCTCTTCCTCCCTTTCTGTTCAATTCCCCCAACACTGAAACTCAGGAGGGTATTTCAAATTTAAATTTGTCACATGTTCCTGGAACTCAAATCCATAGATCATAGCACCCTACATATGATAGAAATTGAGTTAGAATGCTGATTTTAAATGTGAAGATATTTACAAAGCTACAAATTTTAAAATGCAGTCATTCCTTTTATTGAGTAGTTGTTATACATCAGGTACTGTGCTAAGGTTTAGGGATAACATAGGTCTGTTACCCAAATGACTCACTTTCTACTGGAAAGATATGATAGATGATAGATAGATAGATAGATAGATAGATAGATAGATAGATAGATAGATGATAGATGACATATAGATAGATAGATAGATAGATAGATAGATAGATAGATAGATAGATAGATAGAGATATTTACAGAGTATAATGTCAAGTGCTAAAGTGTAGACACATAAACTAAATGGCTTTATTATTTGAAACCCTACTCATTCATTGGATACTCAACAGAATATGTTTTTTAGAGCAAAAAAGGGCATGCTTATAAAAAGAGATAAATGACTCAGAAACAGAAGAAGCCATTGTGTGTGTGTGTGTGTGTGTGTGTATCAGGGTAAGGGGATAATTTATCAAAACTGAAGATACTGAGTAAATGAATAAACCTCAATATCTGTCTACTATTAGCTCTTGAATTAAAATATTAAGAACAAATAAAATGTCAAAGGACTCCATGGCCAGTGAAAAATTTAAATATACTTAAGATTGTAAGACATCTCTAACATTTGTGTGGTAGTTTGATAATGGAAGTGCAAAATTAATTTAGGTAACAAGAAATAGCAAAAATAACCAGTATTTCCATTTTTACTTGGATATTCCAATTTTTAGGACCCTTAGTGGATATACATTTAAAGCTTTTATTGAGCAGCTACCACGTATAAAACACACATGCATATGCAAATAAAATACTGCGCCATTAAAACAAGTGTTGTGTGCTTTTTTTCTTGATAGAATCATTCTTCATAGCCACTTACAGGAATTTTTTTTTCATTGTCCAGTTTTAATTATGTTCTAATTCTCATATGGACTACACAGAGTGAAGGCTATATCTCAGTGTGCTTTGGCCATGCATATCTCACTTTGTATCATATATTTGAATTCTCCCTTATAAGCTCCTTACTTTCCCCTTATCTCATCCTATGTCTAGTACCAAAATCCCTGCAAATCTTTGTCATACATTTTTTCTTTGTCTCCCTGCCTTCCTCCGCAACCTCATTCATTCAATGGCTTCTCTGAGTCCATCTTTGCTTCAGCAGGCCACTCTCAGGAATTGAATCTTAGATTGGCTGGAAATCTCAACTGATGCATTTGGGCTTTCCTTAAATGCACTTGCCTGTCATGTGTAGCATTTAAATAGCATCTCATGTGAGGAAATCATACATAGTTTATTTAAAAGCCCCTCAGCTCCCTTGCGGCAATAACTAAGCACTGGCTGCTAAATCGTTGAGTGCCTCTGTTGTTTGCTACAAATCATAACATCAAATATAGCATCACGCACAGTGAGGAGCACCCCAAAAGCAAATTATGCTGATGAACCCCAGTTATTATCATAAGTATCACTGGCTCTGTCTGCCTTGCTGAAAGCTAGACTGGGCTGGGAACAGAGGAATCATAGAACTAAGGGAGAGCTAGAATATCTAATGGCTTACTGGGGTATAATTGTAACAGGTACACATGTATAAATCATGTTTAACGTTTTCAAAGAATAATCACATTTGTCCTTTTCAAGAGCCTAGAAAAATGAATAAAATAGAGATAGTAAGGATAGACATAGCCACAAGAATTAGAATTTTCCATAAAGACTAAACAAAACAATGACATTGATGAAAGTGAGTTTCTGGACTCCTTGGAATTTTAATATTGAACTGAAAGTGGGATGATTTAACCAAAATGACAACTCAAGAAATAAAGTGCCAGAAAAACTAAACAGGTGGCTGTTACTATGCAAATGAAAAAATCAGCAGAATTTTCAACATTTTCCCCATTCCTACTCTTTAAATGAAAGATGAAGGTTATAACTGCAAAATGCCTATTTGGGATATAATAGGAAAGGCTGACCCAACTATGGCAATACAGTTAAATCAGAGAGCTTCATCAGTGCCAATTGCTCTGAGTCTATTTAACAATCAGATATCCTTAGAGCTGCAGCCAGAAGTGTGCATTGATGGGGTCCAGGACAGGCCATCCCAGAACATGCCACTTTGGCATATAGATTATTTTGAATTCAAGTTACTTGAAAAAGAGCTGGTGCAAGAAGGACACTCTGACCCTCCTCTCAGTCACCCTGAAAGCAGGAAATAAATCTCCCATGCAAAGTTACCCTCCCTGTACCAGGAGGTAGGGAGACATCCTGATTGCCAGAGATAGGGAATTCAGGGCCAAGGAGTCTATGTAAACAAACTCTGCTTAATTTCTTCACTAATTAGTACCCATGCCTAAGTTTCTTTGTTTCGGCAGCTCTTCACTAATTTATTGTTTCTTTGTCTAAAGGGTACAAAAGCTGTCTGCTTTGGTCACTTTAGGTCTCAGAGTCTTATGGGCCCCCCACATGTATATAATTAAATTTGTTTTTCTACTGTGCATCTGTCCTATGTTAATTTAATTACGCTAGCTGAAAGAACCAAGAGGGTAGGGGGAAAATCTCACCTCCCTGACAGGGTCTAAGAGAGGAGGTATGAAAATATGTTCACTAAGTGAAGTGGCATCAGGGTCTGAGGCCATAGTGTTTTGGAATCAATACTGATCAATTTTGAAACAAATGAGAAGCTAGTCATGTCTAAGATGGCAAGTGAGGTGTCATATTTTGTATAATTGAGTTCCTAATGTCATGGCAGAAACCTCTACCTATGTCCTTTTTATAAGACATATCAGATACTAGGTTGCAGAAGAAAACTTCTTCCTGGAAGTGAGAAAGAGGTCTGCCGGCAGAGTCATGGAAACAAGATGTTATATGGAAGAGGAGACAATCACAAGGGATATTATACAGGCATATTTTTCAGGAAGCTGGAAGGTGTTCTATACTGGAGCTCACTAAGAAAATAGTTCATTGAGAAACATTATAAAATCTATAACCTAGGATTATTTCTCATACTTAAAATATAATATTTAGCAATGCTCCACCATACTGAAAATTTGAGCTTTGTAAATTGTCTTGTAAGAAAGAAAACAACACAATCCCAAACATGGTCTTTGACTAGCTGAAGAAAAATGACTAAGATTTAAATCACAAGTTTGTTTCCTTACTCTTTAAGTATTAACAGATTTTCAACCAGGAATTCAGGACAGGTCCTAATGTTGACATGCAAGATTATAAAACTTTTTTCAGGCTATCTGCAGCATGAACCAAGATTATGGTTTGGTTCACACTGGTTTTCCTTTATATCATAAAAGAGACATCAGACTCTGCTTCTCTACCTTTATTTCTTTCTCTCTCTTCCTTCCTTCTTTCCTTCCTTCCCCCTTTGTTTGCTTGCTTCCTTTCTTTTCCTAAATACAACATAGTGCAAAATATCATTAAGATATTTTTGAAATTGAAATACCATTCAGAAAGATGTCACATGCTTCTCCTCTATTAAGTGTGATAGATCTATGTTTCAACAATAACAAAGTTTAGGAGGGAAATAAAAGCAATCATTTCTTTCCCTCTTTGACAAACATCTGGAAGAAGAGCAACACACAACCCATGACAAACTATATTTTCAAGCTTCTTCATGGCATTCCTTGGGTAGGATGTGAGATATTCCAAGGAACACGTAGGTAACATCCATCCAACACATTTTTACTGAGCACCCATTTATATTCAATCATGGGACATACAGACAGCAGCGGTACCAAGGTGAGTTCAGGGGAAAGGACATGGAGCCAAAGAGGACCAATTTTGTACCTTTCAAATCTAATAGAATTTGCCTGGTTAGGTTTTAGACTTGTTTGGGATCTGTGACCATTTTCTTCTGATTGCACCTTTTAGAATTGGAATGTCTATCCCATGCCTGTTCCACCTTGTAATTTGGAAGCATAATCTGTCTGGTTTCATAGGTTCACAGGTAGAGAGGATGAGTCATACCTCAGGTCTCACCCATAACTGATTTAGATGACATTTAGATGAGACTCAGGACTTAGAATTGATGCTGGAATGGGATAATACTTGGGGCTGTTAGGATGAGAGCAAATGTTTTTTGCACATGAGAAGAACATGAATTTTGGGTTAGAAGGCAGAGTGTTATGGGCTGAATTGCATCCCCCAAATCCGTATTGAAGCCCTAACCCCACAGTGTGACTGCAAATGGAGACAGAAACGTTAAAGACATAACTAAGAAAATGAGACTCTAAGGTAGGGTAAGGCCCTAATCTGGCACCAGGGATGCACTGCACACACACAGAGAAAAGCCCAGGTGAAGACACAGCAGGAAGGCAGAGGCCACAAGAGGAGCCGAACCTGCCAGCACCTTGATCTTAGACTTCCAATCTCCAGAACTGTGAGGAAATATATTTTTATTGTTTAAGCCAGCCTGTGGTATTTTATTATGGCTGTCCTAGCAAGCTAACACATTCTGAAAGGTGGAGAGAAGAAGGCAGACAGACTGGCTACGAAGCTTGGAATCAAGGAACAGTATCATGAAACTGGCAACCCTGAAATGCCAGTGGATGAGAGTAAAATAAACCCCAACAAAAGTCTGTTCTCTCTAGACAAAGGTCCAAAAAGGGGAAGTGTAATAATTCATAAGAATTACTTCATAAACTTCATCAGGATTTCATTTTATTTTCTTTTGTTTATTTATTTTTTAAAGATTTTATTTATTTATTTGTCAGACAGATAGAGAGAGAGCACAAACAGGGGGAGTGGCAGGCAGAAGAAGCAGACTCTTCATTAAGCAAGGAACCCAATGCAGGACTGGATCCCAGGACAGTGGGATCATGATCTGAGCCAAAGGCAGGCACTTAACTGGCTGAGCCATGCAGGCATCCTGAGGATTTTAAGAATAAAAAATTACTCATCATTGAAAACGTTAAAAGAAAAAAAACAACAAATGAGTGCCAACACCAAGAATACAGAGATTTCAGAACTGAGAGAGATTTTAAAGCAACTGTCATAAAAGTACTTCAAAGATCAGTTAAAAAACAGTTGAAAAACAATGAAAAACTAAAATGCCTCAGCAAAGACGTAGAAAACAAAGAAAAACCAAATGAAAATTTTGGAACTTTTTAAACACAACTGAAAAAACCAAAGTCAATAGAAGGCCCCAACCATGGAAGGGAGGGCACAAAGGAAATAATCAGTGAGTCCAAAGACAGAACAACAGAAATCATCCAATCTGGACAAGAGAGTAAAAATAGACTGGAAAAATAAATAAATAAACAGGCCCACAGGGACCAGCAGGAATATAACAAAAGAGCAAACATTCATGTTGCCAGAGACTGGAAAAAGGAGAAGATAAAAAAGAGGTCTGAAAAATTACTTGCAGAAATAATGGCTAAAAACTTTCCAAATTTGTCCAGTGGCATAAATTTAAACGATTCAAGAAGGTGACTCAACTCTAAACAAGAAAAAATGAGAGAAATTCCTGCAAAGGTGTATCATAGTCAAACTTCTGAAAACTAAAGACAAAAAAAAAAAATCTTAAAAGCCTCAAGAGATAAATGATACTTTACCACAGGGGAAGACAATTTGAACAAAAGTATACTTCTGTTCAAAAATCATGGACATCACAAGAAAGTGGCATATTTTTAAAATGCTGGAAAAAAAAAAAGGAATTGCCAACCGAGAATTCCACATGCAGTGAAAACAAAGGTAAAATTAAGATATTTTAAAAAAGGAATTTGTCACCAGCCAGTCTACTTTAACAGAGTGGCCAAAGGAAGTTTTTTAAATAGAAAAGAAATGCTAAAAAAGCAATAATGAAAGAACAAGAAAAGAGTAAAGAATGAGTAAAGGCAAGACAGTTTACTTCTCCCTCTGATTTTTCTAAATTATGAGCGTCCATTAGAGCAAAAATTTTAACACTGATGTGGTTCTAAATGTGGATAGTGGATATATTTAAAACAATTACAGATAAAGGGGAAAAGGAATTTAAAGGGAGCCAAATTTACATACTTTATTGGAAGTGGTAAAATATTGCTTATACTGTGATAAATTATATCTATAATACCTAGGACAACCAAAATAATAATAATGAAGTATACAAGGAGATACACTCAAAAACCCTGTAGATAAATCACAATAGAATTCTAAAAACTATCCACATAACCCACAGGAAGAAAAAAAGAGAGAGAAAAATCAAAGAGAACAAACAGGAAACAAAAAATAAAATGGAAGAGTTAAACTCTAACATACCAATAATAAATGTAAATGATCTAAATGTATCACTTAAAAGAGAGACTTTAAGAGAGCAGACTAATAAGCATGACCCAAATTCAAGAATCTCATTTCAGATATAATGTTATAGGTATGTTAAAAGCAAAAATGTAGAAAAACATGTATCATACATTCATTAAAAAGAAAAAATTTAAAATATAATAAAAATAATCTGGTTCTTTGAAAACAGCAATAAAATTAACACACATAACAAGACTGACAAAGAAAAAAGAGAGAAGGCACAAATTATCAATATCAGGAATAAAATAGTGATTATCTCTACAGATCTTGCAGATGTCAAAAGGAAAAGGAAATGCTATGAACAACTGGTCACCAAAGCAGATATACAGATGTCAACTAAGCATATGAAAACGTTTTCAACATCATTAGCCATTAAGGAAAGATAAATTGTATCCACAACGAAATATCACTACACACCTATGGCTAAAATAAAATATAGTCACAAGAACAAATGTTGCAAAGGATGCAGAGAATCTGGATCTCTCATTCAGGGAGAATATGGAAATGTAAAATTGTGTAGCCACTCTAGGAACTAGTGTAGTTCAGAAACACGTATTAAGAATAATTTTAAGCATCCTTGAAACTACCCTATAATCCAGAAATTACACCTCTGGGAATTTATCCCACCAGAAATGAAAACTTTCGTTCATGCAAAGCTTGCACTGGAATGTTCGTAACAGTCTATTTCTACTAGCCAAAAACTGTAAACAACTCAGATATCATTCTACAGATGACTGGTTAAACTAATGGTAGTCCATTTATACCAGCAAATACCACTCAGCTATAAAAGGTAATTAAGTCACTTTTTGCAGATTATATAGCACATACTGAGCAAACAGCATTTTTACCCAGGAACATGAGTTGTAATGTTGGATCAAAATTTTGAGGGAGGATAGAGCTCACCTTGCCATGCTTGTGAGCCCTGCTGGGTAAAGGAAGGTTACGAGGAGCTTGAGCTCCTATCCTATCCTGAACAGAAGGTCTGGTAGGAAAGAGTAGCTGCAGGTGAGTGTGTGGACCGCCTCCTGGGAACGCAGGGACTAGCTGCATGGTCACAAGGTCTCTCGTGTTACGGAGCTGAAAGTGACATCTGTCAAAACCAACACTGGGCACTCTACCTGTTGTGAATGACAGTGAAGGATAATGGGAGCTACACAGAACAGGACTCAGCAGCAGATGGAATGTGGGAAACAGCTACACCTTCTATCCCCCTCCCCAGTCTTCATGCTTGCAAGAAAACCCACAAACAAATGGAGAGGAGCGTAGAGCCAGAACTGTGACCCAAGACTGAGTTAATCAAATCTAAGTTGGACAAAGAAATCACTGGCTTGGACTGAATTTGCTTAAAAGCCTACAAATTAAGATTTCTAACAAAGGCAGTTAGTTTTTGTTTTTTGGGTTTTTTGTTTGTTTTGTTTTTCAGTTTTCGGAAGTTCTACTTTTGCTAGCCTAAGTTTCGTGGACTGTCATAACAGTGAAATGTTCCCTTGGCCACTCAGATTTGTTACTGGTTATTTGTTTTGTGTTAGGTGCCAAGGAACAAGGAACTGATATTAAGTACTACGCCGTCCTGCAGGCTCACTGTGTGGTGAGAAGAGTTACGAACGTAATGGGAGCTAAATGTCATCAGTGAAGAGAAATCAGCCTGTGACTGGCTCTGCCAGGGCTCTCTGAATAGTTCTTAACACAAGCCTAAGGTCCATATTATCTGAATATAGCCAGTTATGTTTTCAGATTGGGCATTACTTTCAGATCCAGCATAGCTCCTTTCTGATTTTAAACCTCAGTATGCATCATTGCTAGCATAGTAACATACTCCACAACTAGTCTCTTCTCAATCGTAAATTCCTTTGTGTTCTTATTACAAACAGTCAGTAGGGACTTCTTGAATAATTGCTTTCACTGGGAGTACAATGTGTGCTAGTCATATATCATGTATGCTTTTATTATCATTAGTTTCTGGTAAAATGTGTACTGCATCATTGGATAGCTCAAAATATATTTGAAATATTGCCTTTTCCATAGTGTCACCTTTTTTTCCTGGTATTTATCTTGTGCAGTACATCTCACTTTATTAAAGCTTCAATTACATGTCTAAATAAAGCTTAAGCATATTCCCTCATGTTTCAGGTAAGCATGGTTTTTCTGTGATCAAAACAGTGCTCTATTTTTTGGTCAGTTATAAATAAATTCACTGATCATTGACAAGTAGTAATGCTTGAGAGTTGTATGCATTTCGAAGCATTTATTTATTATTAATGAAAGTAAATCCGGACTTTCTACATCACATAATGTTAAATATATGTCAACTATTTTGCACTTAATATGTGCATATAAGTTTTTAAAGAAGCATTAATCTTTCATATTGTCAGTTTTAAAAGATATTTTGTCTTTTATTGGATATTTTTATTAAATAATAAATGTGCATGGTTTAAAAATTAAACAATACTGAAAGGCTTTTAAAAGAAGCCATCTCTATTACAACCCCTTAACTCTGCTCTCTAAAGACAGTCATTTTTTAATTGCTTTGCCCATTTTTTTAAGTATTTAAGTATCTAAGTAAAATATTTATACTCTGACTTACAAATTTTATATATTATAAATTAATTAAATATAGACAGAATTTACCTATCTTTACCTTTCCTACATAGTTATATGAGAATTTTAGTTTTAAAAAAAATCAGTGTTCATTATCACGAGCTATATATATCATTTATACTATAAAGCCAAATAGCCACATAGTATATAGATTCTTATTTTTTCTGATAATTTTTAGTAATTTTATATATATTACATATAAATGTATTAAATATGTACTTATGTTTGTTTTTTCCATGCTAGATTTCAATGAATGGCTATCTCTTTTTCCAACTGCTTTATCAGCAATACCCTCTAAATGTTCTCTAAAAATAAAGAAACTCAATGCTCCCATTTTCATGGAAACCTCCTGGAGCCCTCCATCCACCTGTTCCAACTCAGTGTGATGGTTCTGTAAGTCTGCTGTTCATCTAGCATCTGGATTTTCACTCACCTTCCTCCTACTTTAGATGGATTCCTTAGTGAATCACCTGTTTTGGTTGAAAGCTTCCTTTTGCAGGACAGCCTTAAATGATTTTCTACAAAAAATGTGTATGAATTGTCTATTTTCTCACTGCCTGCAGGCCTGAAAAGTGTATGTTTTGCCATCGTACTTGATGAACATTTTGGCTGTGTACAGAATTTTAAAGTAGTTTTCCTTAAGGACTTTGAGGGCATTTCACCATGGTCTTCTTGCTTTCAGTATTGCTGTAGAGAAGTCTATTTCCATTCTGCTTCTCAATGCTATCTATTAAGTGGCTTGTGGTGATGGTGGTCATGATTTGTTTTAATCCAGAATCTTACAGGATTATCTCTTAATTGATGGTGTTCTGAAATGTCATGATATGTCTTTGCGTGAGTTTACTTTCATTCATTGTCCTGGGCAATGGATACTTGAGAGGCATTTTCAATATAGTATTTCATGTACTTCTCATCAAAATTTTCTTACACTACCTTTCTCCTCTATTTTCTCACTTCCCTCTGTATTTTTAAGATTTTATTTATTTATTTGACAGAGAAAGAGAGGGAGAGAGAGAACTCAAGCATGGGGAGTGACAGGCAGAGGGAGAGGGAGACGCAGACTCCCCACTTAGCAGAGAGCCCGATGCAGGCTTGACCCAAGGACTCTGGGATCATGACCCGAGCTGAAGGCAGATGCTTAACCGAGTGAACCACCCAGGCAACCATCACTTCCCTATGTATCGTTGGTGTGACTGCAGAAGGTAAATACAAATAATGAAACCACATGATAGCATACAACTTCAGATCAGAGGACGCACCCATCCCTTTTGTTCATATTTCATCAGCCAAAGCAAATCACACGAACAAGGTTTATGTAAATGGAATAAAACAGTTATCCTCCTAAGGAATATGTCTCATGGGGAAGGCCAGTGAATATTTTGGCAATAGCCAAAGCAAATCACATGAACAAGGTTTATGTCAATGGGATAAAACAGCTATCCTTCTAAGGAATATGTCTCATGGGGAGGGCCAGTGAGTATTTTGGCAATAATACCATCTACTATACTTGGTATCTGTTCATATAGAAGAGTCGTTATTAGCTCTGCAAGCACATTCAGAATTGCTGATCGATGAGTTTCACTGTCTAGTGACTGATGGGGCAGGGAGGAGGGGGCACCTATTTAACAAGGGTCACCCACAGGTTTGTATGTAGTGGTATTTTTACCTGTGGTTATCCAGTTTCAGCTATTCTAAGAACAAAGGGGACCAGGAGTGCAAGGCCTTCAATGAAATCTCCATAATCTGTCTGTTTCCCAACACGCTTAAGTCGATCATTGCTAGTTCCATCCTTTTAAATTCTTCTTGAGTGTAAATTTTTGGTCTTCTGCCTGAGGGCATTCATCTAGTGAGGTGGGGTTATGGAGTGATCAGACATAGAACTGCAGATATTCACCCTGTTTTTAAAAAGCCTTGTACTCACTCCTCTTACTACCCCAGTAATTGGTATCTCCAAGCCCCAAACCTTTTAAAAGTCCCTTGTCATGAACAAATGGCTTCATTTTCAGTATTCTCCTATATATGCATCTGAGGATTTAGGTCTTCCACCCAGCTGAATTATCACTCCTGCCTTTGCTTTCCAATGTATCTGCCACTTTTTCCCATAATCTTTGTCCTTTTGGGTTTATACCATTTTGTATCCTCAGTATCATTTTAGTAGCCATCTAGGAGGAAACAGATAAGCAGGTATGATTAGAAGTCATAATGTAAAGGCTTAAAAAGTGTAAAAGGAGGGTGCATAATGTTGAAGAATTTGAGACACTCTGGAAGAAAAGGTAATAGAGCACTATAATTGTGTTCAAACCAACCCTGAGACTTACATGACACGTGAGAATGATGACAATGAACAATGAACAAGAAGAAAAAGAATGAATATAAATGGAGTGGGGGGGAGAGCAGAATTCCTTAAGATAATGAAACGGACATAGTGGATTAGAGTAACCAAAAGCTTTAATTAATATGGAAGATGAGAAATGTGATTCAATAAATAAAATAATATCTTAATAATAATCTTAATGAGCTCTTATAAGTTTGTTTTTTATATATGATAAAGCTACTTTAAAAATCCTATAATACGATCTGGACCTGAGGGTAGAAAACATGTTTTGTTCCTTTTTTTTTTTTCTTCACCACCAGCAAGTGCCTGGAACATAATTCAATTGCTATTGCTTGAAGGCCTTAATGCCTTCTTGATTTAATATAATTGAGGGTCATAATACCAATTTAGTAATTTTAATTCTGAAAATTTGTGGAATAGGAACCTGGCATCTGTAGAGTTAGTTAGGCAGTTGATTAAAATACAGCACAAACTATATTTGGTAAAGGACCCCATGCCCAGGGAAATATGATGATGTTTACATGAGTGTTTTATTTGCAAAATATTTTATTTTGCTTCTCAAATTGCTTAAAACTTGTTTTGTTTGATGATTATATCCAGGATTTAAGGTAGGGTCACTTATTTTGCATAAAGAAAGTATGTAGGTTTTATAAAACCCTGAACCAAGCTAAAAGAATGCAGATTGATTTACGTTATTATAGACACATGTATTCATTCAAAAATATACTGAGTACCTGTGTCTCTGCATTCTTCTATGTTTTAGGTATAGTGTGGTGAGCAAAATAGGGAGAAATCCCTTCCTCCCTTCCCCCCCCCCATCTTTATCTTTTTCCTTCCTTCCTTCCTTCCTTCCTTCCTTCCTTCCTTCCTTCCTTCCTTCCTTCCTTCCTTCCTTCCTTCCTTCCCTTCCTTCCTTCCCTTTCTTCCTTCCCTTTCTTCCTTCCCTTTCTTCCTTCTTTCCTTCAATCTCTTTCCTAATGGAGATTATAAGGTAGTCATGGCAGATACACTATGAAAAAAAAAATCAATAAAACATACAGCATATTAGATTGTTATAAAAGTCATGGAGAAAAATAAAGCAGGAAAAGTAGTGATGGAAACTGTCCCTGAAAAGGCATTTTGAGTAGAACTTGAATTTTTTGGTGGTGAGGAAAGGGTGCTCTCAAAAGAGCGAACAACAAATGCAAAAGCCATGAGGTGCTACAGTTGATCCTTGAACAATATAGGTTTAAATGACATGGGTCCACTTATAAGTGGATTTTTTTCCAATAAATACATTACAGAACTTTAAACGTATTTTCTCTTTCTTATTAACATTTTCTTTTCTTTAGCTTATTTAATTGTAAGAATACAGTATATAATACATATACAAAATGTGTATAAATTAATATTAGTAAGGTTTCCAGTCTTCAGTAGGCTCTTAGTTAAGTTGTTGGGGAGACAAGAGTTATACATGGATTTTTGACCACATGAGGGGTTGGCACCCTAAGTTCCCCCATTGTTCAAGAATCAACTGTTCATATTTTGCATTTTTGAGTAATTGAAAGAAGACTAGTTTGACAAACGTAGAGTGTGGGTAGGGATGAGAAGGAGAAGGTAAACTCAATGACAGAGGAAGAGTGTAAAAACCTTGGAGGCCATTAAAAGAACTTCTGCTTTTATCCTGAGGGAGATGAGGAACCAGTGAGGATTTTGAGTAAGGGAATGAAAGCTCAAGAATAATTCCTTTTATCTGAGTTTACTTCCAATTCTAATAGGAATAGATAGGCTTGTAAACCTTAAGTGAGTAAATTAAAATGAATAATCAGTTTGGCTCTTACTATGCATGTCTGAAGTTGAGCTTCTATTATTATCATTACATTTGTCTGCTGCGGAAGATGAACTGCATTAATGATGTCGAATTTTAACCCTGCTCATATCTGAGCCCTTTGCCATGTAAACTATCAAGGCTTACCACTCTATTTGGGTATGACCATGTGTGTCCTTTGGCTAATGGGAGTTAGTGTAATGCATGCGGAGGCTTGATGTGCTTGCACGATTTCAGCTTCTTGCTCTTACCCTCTGCCATGATCATGAACACACACTTGGTCTAGCCTGTTACAAAAAAATGATTTATGGAATAGAGCTATATATTCCATATTTAATGCTCTTTGTTATAGAGCATTAAATGGTACTAGTAACTGATGCACATGTGAAGACACTTCCAAAATTAAAAATAAGAAAAGATATAGCAAAAGATAAAGAAGATACTTGAAACTTGAAGAGGAGACCATGTATAGATATAAAAATAGTATATAATCTGTTTATAAATATGAGAAAAATGGAAGGTTTCTCAATTTTATCATTTAAGAGTAATCAGGAGCATAAAATATAACAAAACCCAGAAATTAGAGGATTATATTTATACGTGTTAATTCAAATTCCTAAAAACTACAGCAAAAACCTTACCAAATACAGTTAAAATAATTATCAAACTAATAGAGCATCATATAATAATTACTTTTTTTTTCCCTTAAGTAGGCTCGACACCCAATGTGGAGCTTGAACTCACTATCCTGAGATCAAGAGTCATATGCTCTACCTATTGAACCAGCCAAGTGACCCAGTAATTAGATTTCTTAAATCTGTAATACAAAACATTCAGAGGCAAAGAAGGAAAAACTGTTGTCATCTCAAAAGATGCCAAAATGCATTTACTAAAATGCAAATATATTTTTGTTTAACAGGATACTTTATAAAAAAGATGGATATAACTGAATATTTCCCCACATTATGAAGGATACTGATTTTAAGCCAAGAACTCACATTCTACTCATTGTGGCTCTCCCATTAAAAACTTGAATGAGTTAAGGATCTGTGAGAAGAGAATTCTAAAATGGCTTCCACGTTTCCTGCCCTCTGATGTACACACCTTGTACAATGTCCTCTCTTTGAATGCAGGCAGTGCCTGTGAATATATTGGGTATCAATTCCACAGTTAGATTACTAATCTAATAAGAAGGGGATTATCCTGGTGGGCTTAATCCATAGGACTCCTTTTTTTTTTTTTTTTAAAGATTTTATTTATTTATTTGACAGAGAGAGACACAGCGAGAGAGGGAACACAAGCAGGGGGAGTGGGAGAAGGAGAAACAGGCTTCCCACGGAGCAGGGAGCCCAATGTGGGGCTCGATCCCAGGATCCTGGGATCATGACCAGAGCCGAAGGCAGACGCCCAACGACTGAGCCACCCAGGTGCCCCTAATCCATAGGACTCCTGACCTACTGCAACTGTGAGAGGGAGAATGTTTGCCCGTTTAGGCCACTATTTTATGGTAATTTGTTATGCAGAAATAGAAAACTAAAATAGAATGCATATTATCATTGTGATATAATAAAAATAAAAGTAGCATAATTATCTAAGAAAAATTCTGTGATAATCAAGTGAAAAATTACTTGAAAATAAGTTTATTTATACATATGAAAAATGTTATTAAAAGGACCCAATTCTTGGTAGTGATAAAATAATCTTTAAAACCTAATTTAAGCTAACTTAAAAATATGCTGGGTCCGTATTTTTAAAAATCACAGACCTGTACCTCTGAAACAAACAATATATTATATGTTAAAAAAAAGAAAAAAGAAAACTGATAGTAAGAAGGGAAAAATGAAGGGGGTGCAATCGGAGGGGGAGACAAACCATGAGAGACTATGGACTCTGAAAAACAAACTGAGGGTTCTAGAGGGGGGGGGGGGATGGGTTAGCCTGGTGATGGGTATTAAAGAGGGCACGTACTGAATGGAGCACTGGGTGTTATATGCAAACAATGAATCATGGAACACTACATCAAAAACTAATGATGTAAGGTATGATAATTAACATAATAAAATAAAATTAAAACAAACAAACAAACAAAAAATGCATGAGACACTTCCGCAATTAGTACCACTCACTCTTCCTATAACCTCTCAATTTCCATTTGATCAGGGAAGCCTTCCCTGAAGTTGATTAAATTGAATCAATCTTTACATGTTTTTGGTGCTCCATATACCCCAAACCAGTTATTGTGTTAAGAGTCATGTCTTTATATGGTTCATTCTTTCATTATTACTTTTTCTAACACATAACATGAGATTCTCTCTTTTTGTTCAATGTTTTTCTCCAGGATGTCTACAGAGTTTAGCCCTCAAAAACTGTGTGATGGATGTTTATAAATCATAGAATGAAATAGTATATTTAATTATCCCTAAATTGGTTTATAAGTTCAAAAAAGTATCAGTTAATGAATAGCACAGGTAACCTTCAACAGAGACACTTCATTATGCGGTGAAAATATAATCAACAAAAGATAAAGGTAAAGGTAGATTATTCAAACACACAAAGGTATTTCTGTATTTATTGTACTACCAAGTTAATTTCCAAATTATGTTATATTATTTAACCAGTGAGTACTTAAAGGCAGTGTGGTAAAGAAGAAATTGTGAGGGGGCAGAGAAAGATGGCGGAGGAGTAGGAGACCTGGATTTCATCTCCTCTCAGGAATTCAGCTGGAGAGGGATCAAACCATTCTGAACACCTACAAACTAAACAGGAGATCGAAGAAAAGAAGAGCAACAACTCTCTCATCAGAAAAGCGACCACTTTCTGGAAGATAGGACGTGCGGAGAAGTGAATCCCAGGTGATATTCGGGAGGATAGACGGCGGGGGAGGGGCCTCCGTCGGCCGCTTCTGTCAAGTGATAGAACCGCGGAGCACAAAATCGGAACTTTTAAAAGTCTGCTCCGCTGAGGGGCGTCATTCTGGTGGCTAGGCGGGGGGTGGAACCCTCCGAGACAGTGGGGTCTCAGGACCCTCGGGGTCACAGAAAAAACGGGGGTGCCTGAGTGTGGCAGAGCTCCCAGGTAACGGAGCACGGAAGCCGGCTGCAGAGGCGGAGCCCAGGCACGGGCTCTCAGCTCGAGATTGTCATAAACTGTGATCCGCGGCACAGTCGGGCCACTGCTCCTCCAGCAGGGACCCAACAAGCGGCAGATCCGGGGAGACTCACCTTCCTCCCCCGGGAGGAGCCGCATGGGAGTGCACCACAGGGATCTGCTGGGTTTGGAGACTCCACACGGGGTCAGGTGCCAGAGATAGAAACGCGCAGTCACAGGCCGGGTGAGCATGGAGTGCAGCCGGAGACGGGGGAGACTGGAGTGACTGACGGCTTTTCTCTGGGGGCTCACTGAGGAGCAGAGCCCCCAGTTCTCGGCTCCTCCAGGGCGGAGATTGGGAGGCCGCCATTTTCACTCTCCGCCTCCAAAGCGGTATGGAAAGCTCTCAGGGAACAAAAGCAACGGAGAGCAAACCCGAGCAGATTACTTAGCCGGGAGGGGGCAAGGGCGGGGTAATTCCGCCTCTGGCAAAGACTTTTGGAAACCACGGCAAGAGGCCCCTCGCCAGAAGATCAGCAAGAACAGCCAGCCAAGACCAAGTTTACCGATCAATGAGAACGGCAGAACTCCAGCGCTAGGGGAATAATGCACATAGAATTCATGGCTTTTCCCCATGATTTTTTAGTCTTTCAAAGTTAATTTTTTTTTTAACTGTCTTTTTTTTTTTTTAATTTTTCTTTTTCCCTTTTTCAACCAACATCTTATCAATCCTTTTTTAAAAAAACATTTTTATTTTTCATTTTTAGAGTCATATTCTATCCCTTCATAGTAGTTACCCATATTTTTGACATATATATATAAGTTGTTCTCTCTTTAAAATTTTGAGATAGTTTCTTCTAACAGATTAAAATATATCCTAAATCTCTAGTATATGGTGTTTTCTATGCCCCTGCCTGATCACATTCTCTCCCTTTTTTTTTCCTTTTTTCTTTTTTTAAATCATCTTCTTTCTTTTTTCAAACAACTTCTTATCAATTCCTTTTATAAAATTTTTTATAATTTCCATTTTTACAGTCATATTCCATCCCTTCATCATATCAACCCTTATTTTTTTACATATATAAGTTTTTCTTTCTTTAAAATTTTGGGAGGCACTTTCTTCTAAAAGACCAAAATACACCCCAAATCTAGTGTGTGGCACTGATCTATATACCAGCCTGATCATATTTGATCACATTCTGGTATTTTTGTTGTTGTTGTTGTTTTGTTTGTTTTTATCGTTTTCTTTTTCTTTTTTTCTTTTTCTTTTTTCTCTCTTTCCATTTCTTTTTCCACTGCTTCAAGTCTTTTCTGATTTGTTTAGAGTATATTTTCTGGGGACATTGTTACTCTGCTAGCATTTTGTTCTCTCATTAATCTGTTCTCCTCTGCACAAAATGACAAGACTGAAAAAATCACCTCAACAAAAAGAACAAGAGGTAGTACTGACTGCCAGGGACCTACTCAATACGGACATTAGTACAATGTCAGATCTAGAGTTCAGAATCATCACTTTAAAGACATTAGCTGGGCTTGAAAAAAATATGGAAGTTATTAGAGAAACCCTTTCTGGAGAAGTAAAAGAACTAAAATCTAACCAAGTAGAAATCAAAAAGGCTATTAATGAGGTGCAATAAAAAATGGGAGCGCTAACTGCTAGGATAAATGAGGCAGAAGAGAGAATCAGTAATATAGAAGACCAAATGATGGAAAATAAAGAAGCTGAGAAAAAGAGAGATAAACAACTACTGGATCACGAGGGCAGAATTCGAGAGATAAGTGATACCATAAGACGAAACAACATTAGAATAATTGGGATCCCAGAAGAAGAAGAAAGAGAGAGAGGGGCAGAAGGTATAATGGAGCAAATTATAGCACAGAACTTCCTTAATTTGGGGAAGGAAACAGGCATCAAAATCCAGGAAGCACAGAGAACCCCTCTCAAAATCAATAAAAATAGGTCAACACCCCAACATCTAATAGTAAAACTTACGAGTCTCAGAGACAAAGAGAAAATCCTGAAAGCATCTCAGGAGAAGAGATATGTAACCTACAAGGGTAGAAACATTAGATTGGCAACAGACCTATCCACAGAGACCTGGCAGGCCAGAAAGGACTGGCAGGATATATTCAGAGCACTAAATGAGAAAAATATGCAGCCAAGAATACTCTATCCAGCTAGGCTGTCATTGAAAATTGAAGGAGAGATAAAAACTTCCAGGACAAACAAAAACTAAAGGAATTTGCAAACACGAAACCAGCCCTACAGGAAATCTTGAAAGGGGTCCTCTAAGCAAAGAGAGACCCTAAAAGCAACATAGACCAGAAAGGAACACAGACAATATACGGTAACAGTCACTTTACAGGCAATACAATGGCACTAAATTCCTATCTTTCAATAGTTACCCTGAATGTAAATGGGCTAAATGCCCCAATCAAAAGACACAGGCTAACAGACTGGATTAAAAAACAAGACCCATCGATATGCTGTCTGCAAGAGACTCATTTTAGAACCAAAGACACCCCAGATTGAAAGTGAGGGGATGGAAAACCATTTACCATGCTAATGGACACCAAAAGAAACCTGGGGTGGCAATCCTTATATCAGACAAATTAGATTTTAAACCAAAGACTGTAATAAGAGATGAGGAAGGACATTATATCCTACTTAAAGGATCTATCCAACAAGAAGATCTAACAATTGTAAATATCTATGCACCTAAATTGGGAGCAGCCAATTATATAAGGCAATTAATAACAAAAGCAAAGAAACACACTGACAGCAATACAATAATAGTGGGGGACTTTAACATCCCCCTCACTGAAATGGACAGATCGTCTAAGCAAAAGATCAACAAGGAAATAAAGACTTTAAATGACACACTGGACCAAATGGACTTCACAGACATATTCAGAACATTCCATCCAAAGCAACAAAATACACATTCTTCTCTAGTGCCCATGGAACATTCTCCAGAATAGATCACATCCTAGGTCATAAATCAGCTCTCAACCGGTACCAAAAGATTGGGATCATTCCCTGCCTATTTTCAGACCACAATGCTTTGAAACTAGAACTCAATCACAAGAGGAAAGTCGGAAAGAACTCAAATACATGGAGGCTAAAGAGCATCCTACTGAAGAATGAATGGGTCAACCAGGAAATTAAAGAAGAATTAAAAAAATACATGGAAACCAATGAAAATGAAAACACAACTATTCAAAATCTTTGGGATGCAGCAAAGGCAGTCCTAAGAGGAAAGTATATAGCAATACAAGCCTTTCTCAAGAAACAAGAAAGGTCTCAAGTACACAACCTAACCCTACACCTAAAGGAGCTGGAGAAAGAACAGCAAATAAAGCCTAAACCCAGCAGGAGAAGAGAAATCATAAAGATCAGAGCAGAAATCAATGAAATAGAAACCAAAAGAACAGTAGAACAGATCAACGAAACTAGGAGCTGGTTCTTTGAAAGAATTAACAAGATTGATAAACCGCTGGCCAGACTTACCAAAAAGAAAAGAGAAAGGACCCACACCACAAAATCATGAATGAAAGAGGAGAGATCACAACCAACACCAAAGAAATACAAACAATTATAAGAACATATTATGAGCAACTCTATGCCAGCAAATTAGATAACCTGGAAGAAATGGATGCATTCCTAGAGATGTATCAACTACCAAAACTGAACCAGGAAGAAATAGAAAACCTGAACAGACCTAGAACCACTAAGGAAATTGAAGCAGTCATCAAAAATTTCCCAAAAAACAAAAGCCCAGGGCCAGATGGCTTCCCAGGGGAATTCTACCAAACATTTCAAGAAGAATTAATACCTATTCTTCTGAAACTGTTCCAAAAAATAGAAATGGAAGGAAAACTTCCAAACTCATTTTATGAGGCCACCATTACCTTGATCCCAAAATCAGACAAAGACCCCATCAAAAAGGAGAATTACAGACCAATATCCCTGATGAACATGGATGCAAAAATTCTCACCAAAATACTAGCCAAAAGGATCCAACAGTACATTAAAAGGATTATTCACCACGACCAAGTGGGATTTATCCCTGAGCTGCAAGGTTGGTTCAACATCTGCAAATCAATCAATGTGATACAATACATTAACAAAAGAAAGAACAAGAATCATATGATCCTCTCAATAGATGCAGAAAAAGCTTTTGACAAAGTACAGCATCCTTTCTTGATCAAAACTCTTCAGAGTATAGGCATAGAGGGTACATACCTCAATATCATAAAAGCCATCTCTGAAAAACCTACAGCAAATATCATTCTCAATGGGAAAAAGCTGAGAGCTTTCCCCCTAAGGTCAGGAACGTGGCAGGGATGTCCACTATTACCACTGCTATTCAACATAGTATTGGAAGTCCTAGCCACAGCAATCAGACAACAAAAAGAAATCAAAGGCATCCAAATTGGCAAAGAAGAAGTCAAACTCTCACTCTTTGCAGAGGATATGATACTTTATGTGGAAAACCCCAAAGACTCCACCCCAAAACTGCTAGAACTCATACAGGAATTCTGTAAAGTGGCAGGATATAAAATCAATGCACAGAAGTCAGTGGCATTCCTATACACCAACAACAAGACAGAAGAAAGAGAAATTAAGGAGTCGATCCCATTTACAATTGCACCCAAAACCATAAGATACCTAGGAATAAATCTAACCTAAGAGACAAAGGATCTGTACTCAGAAAACTATAAAATACTCATGAAAGAAATTGAGAAAGACACAAAGAAATGGAAAAACGTTCCATGCTCATGGATTGGAAGAACAAATATTGTGAAGATGTCAATACTATCTAGAGCAATCTACACATTTAATGCAATCCCTATCAAAATACCATCCACTTTTTTCAAAGAAATGGGACAAATAATCCTAAAGTTTGTATGGAACCAGAAAAGACCCCGCATAGCCAGAGGAATGTTGAAAAAGAAAAGCAAAGCTGGCGGCGTCACAGTTCCTGACTTCCAGCTCTATTACAAAGCTGTCATCATCAAGACAGTATGGTACTGGCACAAAAACAGACACATAGATCAATGGAACAGAATAGAGAGCCCAGAAATGGACCCTCAACTCTATGGTCAACTAATGTTTGACAAAGCAGGAAAGAATGTCCAATGGAACAAAGACAGTCTCTTCAAGAGATGGTGTTGGGAAAATTGGATAGCCACATGCAGAAGAATGAAGCTGGACCATTTCCTTACACCACACACAGAAATAGACTCCAAATGGTTGAAAGACCTCAATGTGAGACAGGAGTCCATCAAAATCCTAAAGGAGAACACAGGCAGCAACCTCTTTGACCTCAGCCAAAGCAACTTCTTCCTAGAAACATTGCCAAAGGCAAGGGAAGCAAGGGCAAAAATGAACTATTGGGACTTCATCAAGATAAAAAGCTTTGGCAAAGCAAAGGAAACAGTCAACAAAACCAAAACACAACCGACAGAATGGGAAAAGATATTTGCAAATGACATATCAGATAAAGGGCTAGTATCCAAAATCTATAAAGAACTGATCAAACTCAACACCCAAAGAACAAAGAATCCAATCAAGAAATGGGCAGAAGACATGAACAGACATTTTTCCAAAGAAGACATCCAAATGGCCAACAGACACATGAAAAAGTGCTCAATATTGCTCGGCATCAGGGAAATCCAAATCAAAACCTCAATGAGATACCACCTCACACCAGTCAGAATGGCTAAAGTTAACAAGTCAGGAAATTACAGATGTTGGCGGGGATGTGGAGAAAGGGGAACCCTCCTACACTGTTGGTGGGAATGCAAGCTGGTGCAGCCACTCTGGAAAACAGTATGGAGGTTCCTCAAAAAGTTGAAAATAAAGCTACCATATGATCCAGCAATTGTACTACTGGGTATTTACCCCAAAGATACAAAAGTAGGGATCCGAAGGGGTACGTGCACCCCGATGTTTATAGCAGCAATGTCCACAATAGCCAAACTGTGGAAAGAGCCATGATGTCCATTGACAGATGAATGGATAAAGAAGAAGTGGTATATATATACAATGGAATATTATGCAGCCATCAAAAGGAATGAGATCTTGCCATTTGCAATGACGTGGATGGAACTGGAGGGTATTATGTTGAGTGAAATAAGTCAAACAGAGAAACACATGTATCATATGATCTCACTGATATGAGGAATTCTTAATTGCAGGAAAGAAACTGAGAGTTGCTGGAGTGGGGGGTGGGGTGGGAGGGATGGGGTGACTGGGTGATAGACACTGGAGAGCGTATGTGCTCTGGTAAGTGCTGTGAATTGTGCAAGACTGTTGAATCTCAGATCTGTACCTCTGAAACAAATAATGCAATATATGTTAAGAAAAAAAAAAAGAAGAAGAAGAAGGTAGCGGGACGGGAAGAATGAAGCGGGGGAAATCGGAGGGGTAGACGAACTATGAGAGACAATGGACTCTGAAAAAAAACTGAGGGTTTTAGAGGGGAGGGGGGTGGGAGAATGGGTTAGCCTGGTGGTGGGTATTGAGGAGGGCGCATTCTGCATGGAGCACTGGGTGTTATGCACAAACAATGAATCATGGAACACTTCATCTAAAACTAGTGATGTAAGGTATGGGGATTAACATAAGAATAAAAAAAAGGGAAAAAAAGAGAAGAATTTGTGATAGAATTTAATCAACCTCTAAATAGAGGTAAGAAAATATAGGACTATTAAGTTATTCAAATGTAAGCTGGAATATGAAATGTAGGGTAATAATGCTTCTAATGATATATACAGAAAAAATCATGCCTAGGCTACTTTGTGAAAGAAAATTTCCCAGGGCTCCAGGCTGGTTCATTCAAAAGAACATGTAAGTCTTGATCTCAGGGTTGTAAGCTCTACACCCACATTGGGTGTAGAGATACCTTAAATAAACTTAAAAAAAAAAAATGTCCTGCATAAGGACTGAGAGATTAGTGACATCACTTCCAATATCTATGAAGGAGACTATTCAGAGGGCAGAACTAATGAATGAGAAAAATTCTTATAAAACCCTGACAAACACAAGATATATAAGTCAAATATTTCTTCATAAGAATAGAGAACAAAGAAGATGGGGACAAAATGGAGAAGAAGAGGGAGTAAAAACAAAAATAACTAGCTGAGAAACATAAAGGAGATGAATAATCATGGAAAGGAGAAAGGAAATCTTAAAATATGAGAAAAGGGAAAAACATCCATTATATGAGGAATATAAATTTGTCATAGAGGGAGAAAAAGATCAGAGGAAAAAAAGATGGATGAGAAGATACGGATAAATATTAGGACAAAAGAGAAGTGATAATCAAGAGGGAGAGTAACTGAGTGGCACAGAAAGTAGAATGGAGTTAGCAGAAAATCAGGGTTCAGGAACAGGAGACAAATACACATGGGAGGCAACACAAGAGAGGGAGAAAGACAGAGCAAGCAGGTCCAGAGAGGACAAGCAGTTTTAGGAGAGAAGGAAAGTGAAATGAGAAAAAACACAAAAGTGAATGAATGCAAAAGACAGTAGGCGAACTATATACATGGGTTGATATTTCTAAGCAATTATTATGGAAGCAAATCATGTTCTTATGATTCTTTTTCCTGCTGGAGGTAATATGTCCTCATGTGGCCAAAAAACTCAAGGATATAAACCACTAAAACGATCATCCCTCTTTTATAATGACATTTACATATTAAGTACATATTAGTGTTGATTCTCCTTATAGTCATTTACTCAACATGTAGAATAATCAATAAATGAATGTAAGGAATGACAAAATCAATCTTGTGTGTGTGTGTGTGTTGCTGTCTTTCTAGCTCAGTTAGGGGAACTTTTTGTAGACCCCATCTCATAGTGTGAGGAACTGATGTTTAATGAGGGGGGGTGTTTTGAAATCTAAGGTTCTTCATGATTGCTAAACAGTAACAGCCACAGGGAATAGCAGCACACCTGTTCCAGTCCTACCTAAAAATGAAAAATGAGAAGGGTGCTGCCTTTCCCTCCTTTGTCTTCCTATACAAGAGGAAACCTTTCAAAAGTTGGTAGGGATTTCAGCATCTGGTATGAAGCTCAAGTCCCCTATATACCTTGGAAATCAACATTCTCTCCAGCTGGGTGCCCGGGACCTCTCCTGAATCAACGTTTCATTTTTATCAGTGATAAGCAAACTCCATTTGGAAGGGTGCTTGCAGGTGTTCTCAAGATGGTTTTATGCCCCCTGTCCACTTTCTATGAACAGGTCCCGCATGCTCTGTGCCGCATAGCGACCTGGACTTCTAAATAAAAATAACACAGAGAGTACTGTTTCAACATGCACAGAAGTCCATGTTCACTGTGCTATTATCTTCGTCCTCCTTATGCGATCTTTCTATTTTCCAATCCATTTTCACCGACTTTTTAATTTGGTCTTCAGTAATACACTGCAATCTCATCAGAAAATACATTTAGCACAATGGCTAAATTACTGGGTTGGAATTTCATTTTCTTTGGCATTTTAAGATACTCTAAGTAAACTGATAGCAAATGGTTTGGGGACGAGAGACCTCCTTTATCAGTGTAGAGCTCGCCACTCAGTGTTAAATTATGAAATGGTTAGTTGGTGAGAATAATATTGAGAAGAGAAACATTAAATGTGTTTGACTAAGCTAAGAGCTCTAGCATATATTTTAAATTAGTATGTTCAGTATCATCACCCTTAATTCAGTCCTATCACAAATATATGGTGCGATGGCACATTTTTCAAATAAATAGGGACCAGAGCAGTGGAATTAGCTGACACTAACTGAATAGCTATTTTATGGATTTTTTTTTATTCCTGTTTAAATGAGCTCCTAAGAATAACCGTAGAAGACTCTTTGGAAATGGACTGGCATGATTCAGAAACCTATATTTACACTTCTTGGAGATAGATTCTTGGTTTAAACCCCTCTCCACCATGTGCAGAATGAAGGTAAAATAGAGACAGAAGGGCAATGGGGCGGGAGGATGACACACACCCAAAGACCAATCTCTGAAGCCTCGGGTTCCACGCCACCAGAGCCCTTCCTTTTTATTCCACTCCTGCTCCCACATGAAAGAGGAAACAGTCCCTGAAGCCAATTTCAATCTCACAGTTTAGAGCTTGGTACTTCACATGCTTCTTTAAGATGTGTGATCTTTTTCCATCATCTCTAAGATCTCCTAGATGTCTGACCTTTCACTCATGATGTCTCGATATTCTTTGACAGAAAACTGCTGTTGACTTATAACCTACCCTTTCCTTTTTCCTTTTTCTTTTTTTTTTTTTGGCCTTTCCATCGGCAAAGTCACACAATGTAGTTGCAAGTCAAAATCAAGAATGAAACATTAATATATGTAAGAATTTTAGAGAAAATATAAAGAGCGAAGCTACTATATAAATATGTAGCAGCATCCAAAAAATGGTAAAATTCCATCTGCTGCTTTATCACATAAGTATGATTTACTTTGTCTATACCTATTTAGCTGATTCACAGTTATACACACCAATACAAATAATATACATACAAATGAATTCCTCAGTTGGACATACTGCCATATAGGTATGATATAATGGGTTTTAAAGGATAAGCAGTTGTCTCCTTAGGAACGAGCTCAGTTTTCATCCTGCTGCCTATCTCTTTAGTGGAGTTAGTGGATCTCTTCATGCAAGAAACATTCACTAAGAAGGGTGATGGATGATATTTGGTTCCCATTAGAGTAAGTTGCTTTGGCCTCAAGTAAAAGAACTGAAAGGAACAGGAAAAAACCTGGTATGTCCTATTCAGAAGCTGAAGCACATTTACTGTGACATTTGATGATAGCAATGTGCCTTGGTACCATATTACTTGGTGTGTCATTCTTAGATCTTATGTTGCCATAACAACAGAATATGTGTCTGTGTTTAGTAGAAAGACAATCCATTTTCCCCCAATTTTTTTCTTTGATCTAAAAAACTTGCTTCTTTTCTTTGAAGTTGGTCACAATAGGGCATGATAGAAGGAGCACAGGCAATAATTACAGAAACTTCAACAGAAAAAAAAAAAACAAAAACAAAACATGTTTTAAATGAAAGTTTTAAGCCCCTTGTCTTATGTCCCAGGACTGTTAAAGATGATTGAAGTGATTCCTGCCGGTATCTATCACAATGCCCTTTTCCCCTTATCAGAGACCAGCCAAAGATACAAAGGTTATGCCTTTCTTGATTAATCTATGTGACAGGGGCAAATTGCCTGTTGTTTCTGGTTTTTTCTAGAGTGCCAGAGGCAGGAAACTACTATGCTTCACTAGTGACTCATAAGAAAACTTAATAGAAGGTCTCTAATGCCCACTGGCCCTACAGTTCCTGATTGATGTAGTCCCAAACTCAGCAGGCTCCCCTCATTGAACCAAACATGTCAGAGGAATGGGAGGGAGTGTGGGGGAAGGGTCCCTTGCACTCTAGTAGTCAGGAAGGTGGGTCCGACATATTTTGCTCTTAGTCATTTTATCTATATTTATGAAGACAACATTTTGTTATCATTGTTACCTGTCAAGTGACTACATTTGTGTGGTGGCTTTATTATTTTGCTGTTTTAAAAATATAGTTAATAGAGTTGGATGTCCCTTTGCAATCCTCAGTTTCCTAGACTGTAAAGTGGATTAATTAACACATACCTCATGGTTCTTTTGGGAAGATGATATTAAATAATTTTGCAAATACTTAAAAGAGTACCTAGAAAAGCTTTAAGAGTGTAACTGATGGTGATTAACTATATGTAGACATGTGAAAGACTCTGAAAGGCGCTCTTAGGGCTACTGCTGAGTTGATGACACATTCTCTTCACCCCTGGAAGTTAATGCTCCCCATTTCAGTACAGTGTTGAAGTGTCGATCAAATTTGCATTTGGAAGCTCTCAGGCTGACTACCACCCAGGAGCTAAACCAACACAACTAGCTACAGAGAGGCACTATGCTAGGGGTGTAACACTTTGCAGCATTTAACTGTGATGTTGATGTTGGGTTGGAAGGTACTTATCATAAAATCATTCTTTGATATACTTTTAACCCAAAAGAAACTTTAAAAATATTTACAAATATTTTCAGGGTCAAATATGTACACATACTTAATATTTGGTATACATATCTTATCACAGTGTTTTTCAAATCTAGCTGTGCATGAGAATCACAATGGAGAATATTAAAAATATAGATTCATGGGCAACCCAACACTGGTATTCTGATTCAGTAGGAAAAGATGGCACCCCCAAACTGGCATTCTGACCATTACTAAGACTGTTCTGATACCCAATGAGGTTTGGGAATTAGAGTTCCACAGGGGTTCCTGTAGTGAAACAATACAACTTTATAGTAAAAACACAGGACTCATTTGTACTTTATTTTTCTTTCTTCTCATATATTCATGTACATGTCTCTCAGAAAAAGATAACATGGCACCCAATTGGAAGATATGCCAGAAAAAATTGCTGATCTGAGAGAAAAAGACTGTGTGATGCTTTACAAACTTATCATTACCTCATCCATGTAGAAGCACATTTGATTTTTGCAAAATTTTCTTTTCCTTGGACCTTAACTAGTGAAGCATCTTAAATATGCACTGTCTTCAAATTTATCTCAGCAAAAGGCAAGATTTATAGTCCATCATTGTAGCCTGTTTTTGTATTTCCATTTATGGATTGGCCTTCATTATAATGTTAAGTAATTAATGAGATATGAAGAATGAAAGTATTATGGAGCTTTATATCAGTTCAAGTCTATTCAGTATTATTACATCTTTGACAGAGGAAAATAAAATCCATGATAAAAATGAGAACTACGAACTCTTCTAAACTAATTTAACTGTGGTTTTTGAACATCTTTTGGGTCAACTCATTAGTTCTCCCTGTTCACTGTCAGTCTCAATACATACGTGACTGACCCAACTTTACAGTATTCTTCACAACCCCTCAGAGACAGCCAACAGAACTGCAGAATATATGGAGTAATTTCTCATGCATATAACATGGCCCTGTGGATTAAATTTGGCTAGATAATGTTATGTATTCTCTAAAAGCATCCCTCTTTTAAGTATAAGCTCCCATGGATTCTTTGATTTTTTTCTTCAGTTACGATTTACTGGCTAAATCCTACCTAAGTTGGTAGAGGCACCAACTAACAGCAGTGCTATGGGGCCTCAAAGAGCATCTGTTTTTCTTGGAGACATATGAGAGTATTTTGTTCAGCCTGCATAGAGCAAATGGGTCATGAAGCTGCTTGAAAAAGTTGTTTCCCTGCTTAAAAGAGTGAAACTCTATGTGAAAATCCTTTTAGATATCCTCCCAAGACACCTGTATCTTTTCATGCATTCTAATATTTTTTAGTTTATGCCCTCTATTCTTCTTTGAATTGATTCCATTAGGACTCTGTTTTTTCAAATTTTATTAATTATACTGTTTAAGAGATCATAAACTCCATGTAAGAATACACATACCATAGTGATTTTCCATTTTATCATAGTAACTGTGAGACTGAGAAATAGAGAATGCACAAAAATAAAACATAGGAGTTGGAATGACTTAGATTTTATTCTGTCCGTCCGGGGGTGATCGGGAGCCAGTTTGTCACTCTAAGCCATCCTCCCATATGAAAAGGGGCATAAAGATGCCTACCCTCTACACTATAACATTATTGTGAGTTTAGCATAAGGTGACTAATGTGAAGATGCTTTGAAATTGTGAATTATTATATAAGAGAAATTATGGTATTAAAATAAATCACCTCCAGACTAACACCTCAGTTTTTATAGAGTGGAAGAGTGAACAGGCTTTTATATACAATGGATTTTAGCCAGAAATCAGTGCCGAGATTTATATATGTCTTTTGTGAACTATGGTTAATAATGCCTCTTAGGAGTGCTGTCTAGATGAATGAGATAAAGTTTATCTCTGGACTGCATTTGGCTCCCAACTTCCACTTTCTAAAACTCATCCTGTCTTCCAAATTCATCCAGCTCAAATTTTGGGGAAGCTTTACATATAAAAGTTTGACAAAAACAAACAACAAAAACATCTTTCCTCTGCCTTCTCATAGGTGCTATATAGTTCCATCATGAAATGTGTCTCACAGTGATTATTATTTGTTCACTGCCTGCTAGGTTATACCATAAGCTCCTTGAAATAGAGGACAAGTGATTTAATTAACTTTATATTCCCAACATCTGACAAACATCAGCTACCACTCAGTAATTTGTGGAATTAAAGTAAGTAGTTGAGTAATGGGCATTCAACTGATGCTAAGTATATAAACATTCTATTCTAATTCTCACTTACAATATTAAAACTCAACACTTTATTGTTTAGAAATTTTAAAAAATACCCTAACAGCAGTATTATTATATTGAGTGTTATCATGTGAGATATTTTATTCAGGGGAAGTGCTCTTCTGTAACAAACTGAATATTACAATAAAATTTAATTTCAAAAAAAATTCTGCCACATCTTGAAAATTGCAACACTATATCTCCTTAAGATTCTTGTCCTATATCCATATCCTTATGGAGATATTGTTGGTGCTATTTAAGTTCCAAATCACCTGTAAGTTCCACCCAAGTGATTAATACATTTTTTTATAGTAGTCCTAGAATCCACCGAGTGTGTTTACATACAATGGAACTGTAGTTTGAATGGACGGTAGGAAATGAACTTTAATGCTTCCCAGAAGTTCACAGTTTCACAATAGCTAGCAAGAAAGATTAAAATGGACAAGTTTCTCACACTGCTAACTTTTACTTTTTTTGTTCTCCAAAATTGAAAAAAAAAATACAATAATCTCAGTCTACAGGGACAAGTAGTATTTGGAGCTCCCACAGAGTACCGTGCCCAGCACTCTTCAAATCTCTTACTGAATTTCTGAATGTATACACAATGCATGGTGAATGCGCCATCTTTTTCCTTCCCCATTTTCTTGGTTCTTTCTTTTTATTCCCCTCAAAAGCATATAGAAGCAGATATCAGGGATTGAAGGAGGTAATGATCAGAATTGGTAACTGAAATAAGAAGCTCTGCCTATGATCCTAAGAATTGCTATTTTCCCCCAGATAAACATTAACTATGTAAGACACGGTGAGAGTCACAGATCCAGGGATGGACGATCCTTTTGAGGACAATAGAGAGAGAATTTGTATAAGTTTCCTGAGTGAGAAACCTTCCAGATGGAAGCCCTGAAAGTTAGTTTTTCCTGCTTAAAACACAGAGCTTCCTCAAGAGAAAGATAACACTTCCTTCCATCGAATAGAGTAAGAGTTTTCAACAGAGTTATTCTAGAATTGGGAAACAAAACAAGTGCAAGGATTTTTTTTTTTTTTTACATGACGTAGTTAGAAGAAGTCCCAATGCTTTTACAGCTGGAGCAAAAAACTTGCACCAGAATATAACACGTACAGTACATCCAAGGACTCCACGCATCACAAGCAATAGCACAGAACTCAAGGAAAAGTCAACACAGGCCAGTATATGAAACAAAGTAGAAGCAATCAAAGAGAACAAAGAAGTGACCCAATTCACCCTGCAGTCTTCTCATCAGAGTGGATACTCATCTCAAATAGGTAACATTACTGATCAATATTCATACTTGAATATAATAAACACTTGATTGCGTACATGTTTAAGTTAATCAGTGACTGCATTTGTTTACCCATTTTGAAACTGAGTTGTTTTTAGGCCACTTATTTGACTGAAAAGTTAAGATTAAAAACAAAAACCTCACATGTTCAAGTGTAACATCAACAATAGATCATCCCTACAAGTCGATACAACTGAATACTAATCAATAATAAGATAGAACAAACTATAGTTATATAGAACAGAAAGGAGAAGGTTGACACACAGGTATGTACTATATTATTTCATTTATATTAAGTTCCAAACTAATCTATAGTGATGCAGTGGAAGAATAAGGATAATGATCATCAGTGGGGGTGTGACTGAAAGAGGTTATGGAGAGAGGGGCCCCTCTGGATGCTGGTAATATCACTTACTGAACAAGGTGCTGGCTATAGGGAAGCAATCGCTTTGGGAAATTCCATGCGTCTATATGGCTTCTTCATTTTTTTTTTTTTTTTTGGTTATCTATGTCATTCTTCCTTTGAAAGAGTTTAAAATAAACACACCAGCCATGATTACGGTATGTAGAAGAAATACATGATGCAATAGTTGTCAACAATTCTCACATTTGACATCCCAACTGGCATTTCCACTTCACACTTGGTGCTTTGGCTCATTTGATCTCCCAACCTGGATCACTAACCTTGACCTTCCCTGGGGAGTACCCTATTCAATCCACAAAACCCATTATGAGTGACCAATTGGTCTCTCTCTAAACTTCAGAGCTCCTCAGCTAAACATCTTTGAACAACTCTAAAGTTGTTCTTTTTCTTTTTCTGCCTATTACAGTCTATGTGCTTGTTCTAATCTTTCTTTTAAACTTTAAGCTTCTTTGAGTCAGGGGCTATGCTGTAGCCATCTTTGTGTTTGATTGCTGAAGTACTTGACATAGTTCTTGGCCTATAATAAATGCTATATTCTGTAAATATTTGTAGACTTGAATTGTTAGTCATAGTCCATTTTTAACTATAATATCTTTATATTCCACACAACCTTCTAGGTCATCTTTGCAGTTCCTCAGAAGGTAATGATCTTTTCATTTATGGTAAAGGATAAGATTACTTTTGGCATTTCATCACAATATAACTGATAAGAGCAAACTTTGATTGTTTAATATTTCAATCTGCCAGGATCTATCTAAAAGAAGGAAAAAGTGTTCCTTTCTTCGGGGAGCAGATGTTTCAGGGAGACTAAATTGACATTTTATGCTTTTCTCTCATTTTTTTTCCCTCCCTGATTGCTATTTTTCTTTCTTGGAGCTGGAAAGAAAAGGATTAGGAGCTAGTTCTAAGACTAACTAGAAGGTGAAATCAAGGTGTATTCTCTGTGTTATTATGCAAAATTGAGAAGGTATAACACATTTTCAAATCAGAAGGAGCTCTACCTACACTGGCTAATGAGGTAACATACTATAATGATTCACTTCAGGTCTTCATGGATAGAAGCCAGTTTTGTCTCTTGGTAGAAGGGCTCACCAACTTTTCATTTTTTATTTCCGGGGGGAGTGTTCATTCCCTCTGTGTTTGCCTTTTGTACCTTTATAGTCACTTAAGTCATGCAGATTGTTTTTTACATAACCTTCCCACCTGCCACTTGTTTGGCATGTTATGCCCTTAGAACAGCGAACTAGCAGTAAACGGGTCCTGAGGAGAAGCTTCCAGATTGCAGCAGTTTAAGTTCTGATGGGTTCCCTCCTGGCTAGGAGGGTATTTTTCCCCAACACTGAAATACCATTATTCTCTTGATACAAGTTTTGCTTACTGCTTGTGACCCTGTTGCCTTGGGCTTTAAGAAATTAGTCTCCTTTAAATAATCCAAGAAAAAGAAAATACCATCCAAGAGAAAGCACAGTTGCCAACTCAGTCTCTCTCATAGCTTGAAGCTGCACTAATTAGACATGGTTTTCTGTGGTTACAGATCTTCATCTGCCATCTTGGCTGAAGGAAAAAAATACCATTTATCTATTTTACTCTCACAGATTTCTATGAACTTGCTTTTGCTCTTCAAATATGCATTATGGAGAATTCCATGAAAAATAACATTTATTTAAGATTGAGCCTGAGTAACTATAAAAAAAAAAGTACTGATTATCTTGCAAAAGAATGTTTTAATGTAACATAACTAACCTAACTAGAGGGAAAAAAAAGGGTCAGGAAAACAGGATTTCATTATAGCAGCAGATAAATATTTTTCATTAAACATTAAAAACAACATCTGTTACTTGCTTTAACAGTGTGAAGACTTCACTTTATTAAGTTTGGGGTGGTTAATGACTTTAAAAGTAATTTGCAATTTAAGCATGTCTCTTTCTAGCGGCTAATTCATGACTGTCTTCAGTGTTAACTCTCAATTTTATTGATTTTATTAACGGTCTCTTTCAAGAAAAAGTGACAAAATGGTACATCATTCTTTTGAATTGTGAGAATAGGATGTGTGTTTTCTTGAAATATTTACTTTTCCCAGTGCTTACCTTTCCTATATCTTCCACCTTTTTTTCAAGAAAAAGGTATCTGGAGACTAAAAAACAATGATCCTGAAAAGAACCTCTCCTTTTCTCCTATATTATTGCTCTTCAAATTGCCAGTTGATGGTAGTCAGTACACTTCTTACCATGATGACTTTATTCAGAGGCCACGCTTAGGCTTTCTCAGTTGTTTAGCAAATGCAGATCAAGGCAGGAAATTTCAGCCTCAAAGTGAGTGGAGTTGAGAATTACTTTTGCTGCAACAGACCCACTGGCTGGGTGAGATGATGAGAATTCAGAAGCCTCTAGAGCCACAATATTTGCCTGTATTGGCTCAGCCTTCATACTTGGTTTCAGCTTCAGCTCCAGCTTCTTGTTGCCCACAGGAGCTGTGTTCTCAACTCCAACCCGATTAGCTGGTACTCCCTGGTATGTCCAACCCCCAAAAAGATAAAAATTGTCTTTCATGTCTTCAACCAATTTAAACTGAAGTCAACAGAAGAGCAATGCCAGTCCAATTCAAATCCATGGTCATCATGGTCCTCAGGACCATATCATACCCCTGATAACCTCACCTTGGTAGTCAACCTCTTCTCTCTCTGGCTTTCACCAGTCTCGGTGTCTTCCCTTTACCCACTGACATACATCAGTTAAGTCCCAACAGGTTTGTAGTCTGCTAAGAGCATATTGGTAATTTAAAAAAGAAACTATCTAAAACAATCTCAGTATGTGTTTGACACCTCATATTTTGTTTGATAAATTCATGGGGATTTTGTATTTGACTCTATAATAGAGGTGTTTCTTACCTTATAATATACATTTCCTCAAATTTTGAATAGATTTTATGTTCCAGGGGGGAAAAGAACCCTCATGGTCATCCCACTATTTCAAGTACTCCAAGCACACCTTTGCACAGCCCTAGTTTAAGAGTCCAGGATCTGGAGAGTAGTGCTGAATTGTGGAATGATGACACCATGCACATGAAACTAATACAATACCATATGTCAATTATACTTCAATTAAAAAACCCAGCTTTATTGGGGTATAATTGAAGACAACAACTTGCACGTTTTCAAAGTTCAAAATTTGATATATTTTAATGTCACATCAACACCTGTTAAACAATCGTCATAATCTACATAATATAATCCTTCATCCCCACGTTTTCATATGCACATCTGTAACTACTTTCTTCCACTAGTACCTGTTCCACACCCCCACGCTCATGTAACCATTGATCTGCTTTCGGTCATTATAGACCAGAATTGCATTTTCTTGAGTTTTATATAAGTGGAATTATACAATATGTACTTTTGCGTGTGTCTGGCTTCTTTCCCACAGCATCACTGTTTTGAGAGTGACCCACATCATAGCATATTTCAGTAACACCTCACTTTTTATTCTGAGTAGCACTCCCCTCTATAGATAGAATAGGATTTGTTGTTCATTTATCTATTCACCAATTGATGGGATTTTTGTACTGGTTAGAGTTTATGACTATTACAGCAGTTCCCACTAATCTGTGGTTTTGTTTTGTAGTTTCAGTTACCCTCAGTAAACTGTAGTTTGGAAGCAGAGGATCCTCCCTCTGACATACGTCAAAAGGCCAACGGTAGCCTGATGCTACAACACAATACCCACATCATTTACCTCACTTCATCTCATCACTTAGACATTCTATCATCTCATACCATCACAAGAAGAAGGGTAAATATAATAAGATAGTGTAAGATAGTGTAATAAGATTATATTTAGAGAGAGAATACATCATATAACTTCTATTATGGTATATTGTTATGAAATTGGTCTATTTTATGATTGTTGTTAATATCTTCCTGTGCCTAATTTATAAGTTAAACTTTATCATAAGTAGGTATGAATAAGAAAAACCAAAGCATATATAAGATTCGGTATGATTCATAGTTTCAGGCATCCACTGGGGAACTTGGAACTCATGCCCTGTGGATAAGGGAGGACTACTGTACACATAAACCTTCCATAACACACCAAATCTTATTGTAACATATGCTTTCAATTATTTTGGATAAATATTTAGGAATGGAATGGCTGGGTCATATGACAGGTGTATGTTTCACTTTTTAAAAAGTCAGAATACTGTTTTCAAAGTGCTCATATCATTTAACACTCCCACCAGCAGTGTATGAGAGTTCCAATTCCTCCACATCCTTGAAATTAAATTATTGGCCTGAGTTCTCCTCTGGAGGCTCCGGGTACAAAATCTTCTTCCAAAATCATTCTTGTTATTGGCAGAATTTAGTTCCTTGAGGTTTTAGGACTGAGTTCTCATTTACTTGCTGGCTGTCGGCCAGGGAATGCTTTCAGCTCCTAGAGGCTACCTGTACTCCATGCTACATGGCCGCTCCATCTTTAAGCCAGCACTGATATGTTAGATCTCTCTCGTGCTTCAAATCTCTTTCTCTTTCAAAAGCCTCATGTGATTAGGTCCAGGACCACCTGAATAATCACCCCATCTTAAGGTTAATTATGCATATAACGTAACCTAATCAAGAGAATAAAATTTACCACATCCATTTCCCAGAGGCTTATTCAGGGTAGGCTCACCAGGTGTTGGGAAATCTTGGAGTTATGTTAGAATTCTGTCAATGACATTATTCAAATATGTCCTGCTCTCCTTCATTTACTTGGGGAATCCTATTATATGTATATTAGGCCTGTGACATTGTCCTACAGTTCACTCATTTCTGTTCATTTTTTTTTCAGTCTATTTTCTCTCTGTGTTTCATTTTCAATTATTTTTACTGCTCTACCTTTAAGTTAACTATTATTTTCTTCTACCATGTAGAGTCTCCTGTTAATTCCACCCAGTGTATTTCTCACACATCGTAATTTCATTTCTACAAGTTTGACTGGGTTTTTAAATCTCTTCCATATCTTTAATTTTTTGAATATATGGGATACAATTAGAGTATCGTTTTAAAGTTTTGTCTGCTAATTCTAACACCTGTGACAGTTCTGAGTTGGTTTGACTGATTATTTTCAACATTATATTTAGTATTTTCTTGCTACTTTGTCACCCTGGTAATTTCTGATTGGATGCCAAGCATTACAAATTTTACTTTGTTGGGCCTGGCTATTTTTAGACTTTCACACATATTCTTGAGCTTTTTCTTTTTCTTTTTTTTTTTTTCTGGGACACATTTAAGTTACTTAAAAACATTGGGCCTTGATTTTAAGATATTTTAGGCAAAATCAGAGTAATACTCTAGAACAAAAGGGGTGACACATATCACAAGTTCAGTTTTAGATATGTTAAGTTTAAGGCACTTATTAAGCATTCAAATGGAGACAGAATAGATAGCTCCCAGGTCTCAAAGAAGGAGCAGAAGTTTCTAGATGGCGAATAGAGAAAGGACTATCACAAGAGGGGAGAACATTTGAAAAAGCATTGGAATATAAATGGCATCCAAAGTAGTCCTTTACTATTTAATGTGTTTTGAGATGTTTATGTTATCTTTACTACTTGAAAGAGCCACTCTAAGCACCACCAAGTGCTGCCTCCTAATCAGGAAATTCAGGTGAAAATCCTTTTCCTCCTACAAGTTTTATCCGAGGTAGATAGAAAAAGCCAAAACACCACATTATGAAATCCTAAATTTTAAAAATGTTTTATAATCTTGAAATGTGTAAATTAAAGTAATCATGGTTTAATTCCTAATCCTATATTCCTATATTCATCATTTGAAACTAGGGATCAATCAGAAATGTTCCAAATATCTTTACTGTTTTAACATTTGCTGTAAGATTTCCAGACAGTGCCTGATAGATGGCAGGCATTCAATGGATATTAGCAGATACAATTTGTATTATTTCAATATAAATCTCTTTTTACTCTTTTTTTTTTTTTTAAACTCTCTTTTCTGGTGCAATCTGAAGAGTGTCACAGGGGCACTGTGACTCATAGCTAGTGCTCTTAAGTAATCTCTTAATCATTAGGTGTATGCATTTGCATGCCATAAAAAGTAGAGCATGATTAAATACATTGTTTATTACTCCAATACAGTGTTATTTTGAATAAATATGTCCTGCCTGTAAAGGTATTATTAAACACTATACTTTCTTCTTCCTAAAAGGTAAGAGATATTACCTGTCCAAACTCCCCTTGGATGGACTGGATCAGACGCTCATAAGGATTGCGTAATGTTGAGACAAGGTTTGGAAGGCCAGAAATGTTAACGTGGTTGTCAGGTGTGTACGGGGATATCAACTGCAGGACTGGAAATGGAATATGAAGCCAGAAGGTTGAAGTCAAATAAAGACAGGTAATGAGTAGGAGATAAAGAGTAAAGCAGGACCCAAGTGAGACAATCAGGATTAGGTGTACTGACTGGATATTTCCCCAACCTCCCCAGAACTCTGTCTTGATGACTGCTTTTCACTAAGTGCTTTGCTTAATTAAGATCTGGTGCACACTTTTTCTTCCACTTCTGTTTAATTCAGGTTTCAAACAATTCCTGAACAAGAATTCCATATTGCATTGTGCATTAGGACTCCTGAAATGGATTACACTTTCCTCTCCTTACTTTCCTTTTTCTGTGCAAAGCATAATTATTTTTTTCACATTGGGGCTCAAAATTTCAGAATTATAGTTAGCAATTTTCTTTCCATTTACTATACCTCCCCTTCTCACTCGATTTAAAATAATTTTGGGTGAAATATATGAAAAGTATAATACAATACACCAAGGAGTGTATAAAACTTAGGTATGTACACTTACGTTATTGAGGCACCAGAGTTAGGCTCTCGGATGGTCAAAGCAGTTGAGTAGTGACCACCTACCATTAAAATTGTTCATGCCGAATAGCTTTTTCCATAAAGTGCTGTATATAAATCTGGGGTTTTGATTTGTTTATTTTCCAAATGCTTTAGTGGATTCAAAACTCTGTTCAAATTAATTTTTGTGGAAAAACTCTTGGCCTGATTGCAAATATCCTTGTGGGCTATCTCTGTGAAGAAGGGTGAATGCCATCTGTCTGAGCCAGAATGAAAGTTAGCCTCCTCGACATTGACAACAAAATGCAACTACTTGTTCAGCTTGTTTCTGAAGCACATGAATCGATGATCCAGCACTCAGGCACTGCTTTCAGAACAGAACTATGAATTAGCTATGATGCAGCGTTTTCTAAAGGCTGCCTAGAGCCTATAATACTTAGGAAGAGTAGTGTAATGGGTATGTTAACCTTTTATTTCTCTAGTTCAAGAAACTCTATCCTGACACTGAAGGACTCAGAAATAATGTGCCAGTATAATATTTTTTTTTAACTCTTCTCAGGAATGTCTCTGTCCAGGAGAACATCAATTATTCCACTGAATGACCCAATGTAGCAGACACCATGCTGGGTGCTTTGGAGTATCAGATGAAAAAGAGGCATAAGACATTTACGACTGGATGTTGTGACTGCAACCGTTAGGGTTAATAGCAAAACTTTCCATATGTAGAATATTAATATAACTTTTGGAATCACTGCTGAGGAAAAAGCACAATATCCCCTATTCTTATTTTTATCTCACCTACCTATTAATTCAATAAATATGTACTGATTGCCTTCCATGTACAAAAGAAATATGGTAAGGAACCAGGGACACTCAGTCCATACTTCAAGCAAAAAAATGAACTAAGAAATCTTAGAAACATGGCAATTAAAGATGTAGCCATATTAAAACCTTAAAATCAGAGCACCTGGGTGGCTCAGTTGTTAAGCATCTGCCTTCGGCTCGGGTCATGATCCCAGGGTTCTGGGATCGAGCCCCATATCGAGCTCCCTGCTCTGTGGGAAGCCTGCTTCTCTTTCTCCCGCTCCCCCTGCCTGTGTTCCCTCTCTTTCTGTGTCTCTCTCTGTCAAATAAATAAATAGAATCTTTAAAAAAAAATAAAAAAATAAAACCTTAAAATCATTAAAATAAATGTAAAATGATCAGGTTCAGATAATGAAGCCTAAGGGAAAGAACGGGAAATTAATTATTCCTGAAAACTTAAGTCTATAGGAAGCCCCTCTTATTAAGGTCATAACTTACCTCAGATTCTTGCTGTTAATATTTCTCATTTCCCTCACCTCAAGCTCCTGGTAACTATCATACTACTCTGTTCCTATGATTTTGGCTTTTTTATATTCCACATGTAAGTGATATCATACAGTATTTGTCTTTCTCTGATTTCACTTAGCATAATGCTTTCCAGGTTCATCCATACCGTAACAAATGGCAGGATTTCCTTCTTTCTCATGGCTCAATAATATTCCATTGTATATATATATACCACATTTTCTTCATCCATTCATCTATTGACAGAGACTCAGTCTATATCTTAACTAATGAATAACGCTACAGTGAATATCAGAGTACAGATACGTCTTTGAGGTCCTGTTATCATTTCCTATGAACTCATACCCAGAAATGGGATTGCTGGATCATACAGTAATTCTATTTTTAATTTTTTGAGGAACTTCCATAATTTTCCATACTAGCTATACCAGTTGACATTCCCATCAGTAGTGCTACCCACATCCTCACCCACCAACATGTTATCTATTATCTTTTTGATAACAGCCCTTCTGACAGGTATGATGTGATATCTCATTGTGGTTTTGATTTGCATTTCCTTGATGATTAGTGATGCTGAGCACCTTTTCATGTACAAGTTACCCATTTGCATGTCTCTTTTGGAAAAATGTCTGTTTAGATCTTTGCCCATTTTTTAAACTGAGTTGTGTTTTTTGTTGTTGTTGGTGTTTGCCATTGATCTGTATTAGTTCCTTGTATAATTTGGATATTAACTACTTTATCAAATATTTGGTTTACAAATATTCTCTCCCATTCCATGGGTTGCCTTTTCATTTTGTTCATAGTTTCCTTTGTTGAGCAAAAGTTTTTTAGTCTGATGCAGTCCCACTTGTTTATTTTTGCTTTTGTTGCCTTTGCTTTTGGTTATCACATCCAGAAAATCATTGCTAAGACCAGTGTCAATTACCCCCTATATTTTCTTCTAGGAGTTATTTCAAGTCTTTAATCCATTTTGACTTGATCTGCATGTGTGGTATAAGACAGAGATTCAGTTTTATTCTTTTGAATGTGGTAATCCAGTTTTTCCAACATCATTTATTGAAGAGACTATCCTTTCTTATCAATTAATTGGGCTTCCTGTTCTGTTCCATTGATCTACATATCTGTTTTTATGCCAATAACATACTATTTTAATTACTAAAGCTTTATAGTATAATCTGAAATTTATTGTGGTTGATTTGCATTTCCCTCATGATTAGTGATATTGAACACCTTTTCACATACCTATTGGCCATTTGTAGGCATTCTTAGGAAAAAAAACATCTATTTAGTTCCTCTTCCTATTTTTTTAATTTGATTGTTAGTTTTTTTGTTTTGTCTTTTTGTTGTTGGTGGTGGTGGTTTTTTTTTTTGCTATCGAGTTGTAGGAGTTCTTTATATTTTTTGGATATTATCTGTTTATCAGATACATGACTTGCAAATATTTTCTCTCATTGCATAGGTTTCCTATTCATTTTGTTAAATGTTTCTTTGAAGAAGCTTTTCAGTTTGATGTAGTCTCACTTGTTAATTTTTGCTTTTGTTGCTTGTGAGGATCATAATTTGGTGGTATGGATTTTGTGAGGGGCAGTGTGTCCAGCCCAGGGGAGTGTATCATGTATATCCTCTTCTCATTCTCCACTTTCAGGGTCTCTATTTCAGGTGGGATTAGATACGTGATCCAGTCGCAGCCAATGGCAACAAAGAGGAAGAGTTTCTGAGAAAGCTTTGTCTTTCTTATAAAAATCTCACAGAACTTCCTGCCACTGCCCTTCCTCCTACCTTCCCTGATCAGGGATCTGGGTTGAAAATGTGACAAGATATTTTGTGATCATGAAGTATCATAGGAAAGGATAGAAGTCAACAACTTCAAGATGTTGGAGGAAAGTTAAAAATCCTGGGTGTGACAGTATTTTTCAGAAGCTGAACCAACATTAGTAATATCTACCTATGGTCTTCATATCATGTGAGAAAAATAAACTCTTTTATGCTTAGGCTACAATTAGTTGCAATTTCTGTTTATGGCAGCTGAATATATTCTTAATTCATATACTGCCATAAATTTTTATTAGTAGTGCTCAACAAAGAATTTTTCAAATTGTTCCTTAATGGAGATGTCATGTATGTCACTTGTCACCTTCCCACTTGAATGGTCTAATTTAGGTGTTCACTAATTTTTGCCTGAGTCAGTCAGTGGACCTTTAATAACTGTGTGATAAATGAAAATAAATTAGATTTTCATAATATCCATTTATATTTTCTTGCTACATCAATTCTCTTCTTCTTCTAATAATATTGAGGTCGAAGGATTTATGTTTATGGAACATAATTTTGATCATGACTTTCTTCTGTTCATTATTGCTAAATGGCTCCTCAGCATCTACTGAAATCCAAAATTCCTTACTCTATTATTTGAAGTCATTCAAAATCTAGCCCTAATATCTTTCCAACCTAATTTCATGTTATTGATTATAATCCAAATAAATAAAACTGCTGTCAGTTTTTCTTACATACCTAATTTTGAGAAGGAGATGCTATTTCTCCTGCTAGATGACCTGCTGCTCTTCATTTCTGACTATTAATCACCTGCTTTTCAGTTTCATCTCAAATTTCATCTCCTCCTGAAAGCCTCCAATTCTATGCACCTTTCACCAACATGGAACTAATCTTCTTCTATTCAGAACTATAACATGGTCATTTACTTGTAAGTTTCTAATAGCTGACATATGTTACTCAAGATTATAGGTTTCAATATACTAGTCTTTTCTACTCTAACATCTTTGGAGTAATATCTGTGCTTGCATAAAATTTATTGAAGTATAACATACACAGAGAAATTATACATACGGAAAAGTATAAAAAGTACCACAAGTATAGATGTTGCTGAATTTTTAGGACCATGGACACTTTTATATAACTACCACTTAAATAAAAGGTATAGAACATAACTAGCATCCAGAATCCTTTCTCATATCTCTTCCCAGTGGCCACCCCATGCCGAAAGTAACCATTACTCTGACTCCCATTACCATATATTAGTTTTACCTGTTTTAAAACTCTATATAAATGTTATTCATTATGTATTATCTTGTGACTGACCTCTTTTGTTTAGCATATGTTTATGAGCTATATTCATTAGCAGTTTATCCCCCTTCCTGAGTATAATATTTCCTTTGCATGAATATACAATTTTTATATATTCTACTATTGATAATCATTTTATCTGCTTCAAGTTTTTTTGCTATTATGAGTAATATTGCTATAAACATTTTTCTACATGGGTTTGGAGGACACTTTAGATGCATTTCTGTTGAGTACATGCCTAAGTGTATAATTTCTGAGTAATAATATATTTGTATATCCAGATATTCAGAATCACTAAGTGGAAACAACTATTTTTTTCTCTACCTGCATTGTAGGAAATTATATTCATGTGGGTCTGTTTCTCAACTTTCCATTTCCAGTTATGGTTTCTTTGCCTATCCTTCTGCCAAATACCACACTATCTCAATCACTATAGCTTCATAAGGAATCTGAATGTCTGATGAATTAAATTTTCCATTTTTCTCCCCTTCATCTGGATTTTCTCTACCATTCTTGTCACTTAATTGACAAGAATGTAGTAGTTAGAATTACATTTATCCTATTAAAGATTAATTTAGGAAAAAGTGGTATCTTTAAAATTCTGAGTCTTCTATGAAAATAGTATATACTTTCATTTATAAAGGTCTTTAAAAATTTATCAGAATTGTTTTGTAGTTTTGTATGTGGAGGTCTTATATCTCTTTCCTTAGAATATTTCTTACGTATTTTACTTTTTTTTTTTGTCTTATTGGACTGACAAGACTCTCCCAATGATATTGAATTGAAGCAACTGTAGAAGGAATCTTTGTCCTTCTTTCTAATTTTCTGTGATGCAATATTTTACCGTCAAGGTGATTTTTTAAAAAAACTGAGGTATTAATGATATATATTAGTATTGTATATGTACAATATTTGTATTTATTACAAAATGATCACCACCATAAGCCTCATAATTTTTGCTGGAGGAATTTTGATGTGTTTTATCATGTTTTTTAAATTATTGTTTCTGGTTTGATAAATATCTTTAACACGAATGGGGGGAATTCATATTCTGATCAGGAAGGAGCATGGAAATTGCACTCCCACAGTAAACAACTTAAAAACTAGTCAAACATATGATACGAGTGTTTTTAAACATTGAGACAAGTGGGGCTGTGATTCCTGAGAAAAGGGAAACAAGTCAAGTGATGCCTATGGGTTTCCAGCTTTATTCTTGAAGGCCTTTCCAGACTGCAATGCAAGGAGGGGAAATGTTAGGAAAATGCTGCCGTCACACTCAAGTGAAGAGCCTCATGACAGAGTCTGGCTAGGCTAACACTGCTAGAATTTGTGAGATGTTACAACAGAGAGAGAGAGCTCTGGAAATCTGAACAGGGGTACCCTCCAGTCTGTTGATACTAAGATGCAAATAAAAAACGGAGCTGGATTTTTTTGTGTGTATGTTTCCTTATTAGTCTGCTCAAGTTACTATAGCAGAATGCCACAGACTGGGTGGCTTAAACAACAAAAAATGTAGTCCTTGAAGTTCTGGAGACTGGAAAGACCAAATCAAGGTGCCCACTGATTGGATTCCTGGTGAGAGCTCTCTTCATGGCTTGTGGATGGCTGAGAGAATGTGAGCTTTTTAGTGCCTCTTCCTAGAAGGACACTAATTCTCTGGGTTCAAGGCTCCATCCTTATGATCTCAAATAACCAGAAGTGTCCTCTTATAGGCTCCATCTCCAAATACAGCTACACTGGGGGTTGGAGCTTCAACATACGAAGTTTGGGGGAACACAGTGCAGTCCCTTACAGTTTCTATTGTCTCAATGTGTCTGGTAATTTTTGATTAGACATCAGAAATTAAACATAAAAAGCTGTAATCTCTGGGCCACATTCTCTTCCTTCATAGGTATTTACCTGTCCTCTGGGAGGTAGACTGAATGGGAAGCAGATCACTTTAATGCAGTCAAGTACAGTCTGATTAAAGTTGATTTATAGTTCTCCTTAGGCTCAGATGCCTTTAGTTTTCCTCCATTCCTAAGATGTAGTTCTTTAGTGGTTCCAACTGAGAGCCTGGAGTGTTTAGGAGGGCCCTCCTTCTTGGCAGAATCTGAACTTGGAATGACTGTTTCCTCAGCTACCTGAGCTTGCTGAAAACTCTACTCTTTTGCATCATCCTACTGTTTTCACTTCTTAGCCTCTTACCATGTCCATCTTAAGTATATGCCTCAAAGGGAAAATGTCCAGGCTGCAGTGTTCACTTCTCCCCACCTATGAACTCTCTAAGATCCTTGTGCCCAGGTCTTATTTGGCCATCCCCAAACAAAAAATATTTATTAGCTTTATGCAGCTGCCAAAATCTTGTCCACTTAGCTGCCCTGGCTCTGGTTCTCTGCTTTTTTCTCAGATTCTCCCTGTCCCAGGACCAAAACTGGTAGATACCCTGAGGGGAGCAAGGTCTTCTGCTCCCTTCTCTAAGCTCTCTTCTTTCCCATCTGCCTCAGTGGTAATCAAATCTTTCTAATCATATTTTTAAAAACTGTATGCAGTTTTTCTAATTGTTGTGACAGAGTCAAATTGGTCTCCCATGAGCTTCTCTGTCAAAAGAACTTACAATGGCAAGTGTTCTAACATCAATGCCCTAAGAAAAGGGAGGTCAGGGACCTAGGGTGAGGAAGAAACCTACATAGAGTTTAGTTAAGCTGAGGAAAACTTTAAGGCTGACTTGATCACAAGCTGACTCAAAACCTGTGTGATATCATAACAAAACTCCTTGAGCCTTTTTTTTTTTCTTCAGTCAATATTGGAAATAACAACATAACAACATCTCTATGGTAGTTCTATTTCCACACCCACTTTATGGAAGAAAAAACCCTTACTTAGATAAGGTAAGTGACTTGACCTTGGCCACATAGCTAGGAAGTGGGGACATCTATCTTGAGGTTCAGGAGCCTATTTTCCTGACCACCGTGTTACAGAGATGAAGTAGATCTCATCGTGACATCATTTCCCCCTTTACATTCTCTTTATCAATGTGCAGCTTTCATCAAAGTCACTGTGTTGGGAACGCCTGACATATCTAGCCTCTATTCACTGATTTTGTACCCTTTAGTAGTTACCTTTAACTTCAAACATTACCACAGTTCAGTGACACAAAATATTAAAAAGGAAATATAAATCCTTTGTATGTGTTACGTGGTTCCAAAGGAAATGAGACAGGTGGGCCTTTTTCTATTACCAGGGCTATCAGAGCCATATTGTAGGTCGCTCGTCTCCATCATGCCAACAAAAACAGTAACTACCCATTTTGATGAATGTGCTAAGAGATTTGCACCTTTTCTCAATGAGCTTAATTACAGTCTCATGAGGTAGTTCTTTCCTCCATTTTAAGTATTAGGAAACTGAGTTTTAGAGAAGCTAAGTAACTTGCACAAGGAGATTCACTTTAATAATATTCATAAAGCATTAGAACTTGAATCTGAGATTTAATTCCATGCTAGCTGATTCCAGTGTTTGCGCTCGATGGCTTTTCTCTACTGCTCTGGTTCTGGGCCATTCGTCAGCTTCTTCCTCTTCTTCCTTTTCTCTCTACCTTCTCTCCTCTCTTTCCTTCCCTCCTTCTACCTTCCTTCCTTCCTTCCTCTCCTGCCTTCCAGCCTTCCTTGGCAGCTTTTATTTCATTCATTCAACTATCTCATAAACTTGAATAAATCAGCATTTTGGGTAATAGACTTTCATATTTAAGCAACTGAAATGTTATATATTTATTAATGTAATATATAACTTAGGCGCCTCCTGAAATGGGAGGCTTTCCCTTAGGTATTAACAGTAATTAAAAAGAAAAAAAAAAAGGTAAGATTTTTTTTTTAATTGGGGAAAAATATTTCTTTCATCACAGGCATAAATTTATGTAATTAAAATAAACAGCTTTTATGGTATGTTTCATCGATGTATGGTGGAGGATATTATCTATGATTAAAAGAATTCTTTAAATTATATTCTACACCATCAAAAAGATGCTTAGGAACACCTGTTTCAGTGTTTTTCAACCCTGGCTAGAGAATTACCTGAACAGTTTATAAAAAGAAAAATTACAAATATCCAAGCCCCACCACACACCCACCACAGAATAATCATTTATGTTTAAAAAATCCCCATAACTGATTCTGATATGCAGCCAAGCACTGAGAATCCCTGCCCAATTTTTTTGATTAATGTTTTAACACATTGGCCAGTTGAGCATAAAAACCACAAAAAAGTATTTACTTTGCTTCTGTGCTATATAAATAACCATATTAATGTTTCTGGATGTTCACCAAACATTTCAGTTCTCTCTTCTGGGTATCTGATTGGATTGTACTTCTCAGCTCCCTTGTGGCTGGGAGGAGTCATGTGCCTAATGAAATTGTACCTCTGGGCCAGAATGTTTAATTGCCAGTTTAGTTAGACTTCTACTACTGAAAAAATGGAAGGAAGGAAGGAAGGAAGGGAGGGAGGGAGGGAGGAAGGGAGGGAGGGAGGGAGGGAACAATGGTGACTACTAGACTACCATCAGCATCACCTGAGCTCTTCTTAGAAGTAGAGTCTCAGACCCTGCCCAGGTGTACTGAAACAGAATTGGCATTTTCACAAGATCCCCAGGTGAACTGGTGCAAATTAAAGTTTGAAAAAGCACTGCTCGAGTTGTAGCTTTTTCTGGCACAGAAACCAACAACATTTGAGATGCTGGCTAGAGTAGCAGTGTTTGAAACGGTGACCCATTTGTCAGCCTGGAACTCTGCGTGACTCTAAGGGGTAAAGCTCTCTGCCAACTGGTGACAGGTATGTAACCTGAGCTCAATCTTCATGTTTGAAGATGTTTGTGTGGCTACGTTCTGCAGCGCAACGTATCCCATACTGACTGGATATCCTGGATGGATCTCCTTTCCTTTCTCTTTGAACTCAGTTCGAATTAAAATCAAAACACCTGTGAATATTTTCCATTTAAACAAGATTCTGAAACACCAAATCAAAGATCTATACTGATAGGAAGTAAATTCAAAACTAGCCAGAGACAGGACAGAAGAAGAAGAGCACATAGGCTGCACTACAGGAGCACCAGATGGGTTTTGGATTCATTCAGATCTTTGAGGACATGGCTCTGAGTCGAGCTTGTAGTGAGCAGAGAAGAATGGCTGCCTCTGTTTCAATATTTGAAACTCCCTGGTATTAAAACCAAAGCCAAATTCAAGAGTGGGGAGTGGGGAGAGGAAGATTATCACAACTTGCCATATGGGTAGCTCTGTTTACTAAGCAAGGAAAAAAACAGGTGGGTGAAAAAGAGAGCAGGAAACAGAGAGAGAAGAGAGGAATAGAAATAGTAACAAAGGTTTCGGGCTTACCACATCTTGCTCTTTTATTTCAAACCTAGAAAATAGCTCTGGGCATGCTTGCCTTGATGAACTGGAAAAGTTCCACACATTAAGGCCAGCAACCCTGACATAAGGCTGTATCGAGAATGAATACATCTTTTCGATGAAGGGCTAATCTTGCACAAACACATTGCAGGGTGTTTTCAGGTCCTCTAATGACCCCCAGACTCTCTCTTGCACCATATTGTTAATGGAGAGGATATTTGTGTTAAACATTGTGCAGATTAAACTGGTGGATTATTTTCCCTGCATTTAAAAAAGACCATTCAGCCCTGTGACCAGACCATTCCTGACTGAGAAATACAAAATGTAACTGAATTTTCCTTGGCTTCATTAGTGGAAGCTTGAGAAAATTTAAAGGGGCTGTTCAACTTCCTTCCTTAAAACATGCCTGTATTTTTCTTTCTAGGGAACCAGAGGATACCAGTGCTTCAGAATGGAAACATAACTACTGTAGACTATATGCCAAGTTCATTTAATCATTTAGGTACTCATTTATTTAAAAAAAAAAAAAAAGTGTGTGTGCATGCTCTCTATGTGCCAGACACTATAGTGGGAGCTGGTGATAAAGTGGGAAACAAACAAGATCCACAAAGACCTGTCCTTACGCAGTCTACGTTCAAGTATGACACTGTCCTCTGTACAAATGTAAGCCAAATACTTCCACCAGGAACACTGACCAATACATTGATTTCCTGGGGCGCCTGGGTGGCTCAGGTGGTTAAGCATCCACCTTCGGCTCAGGTCATGATCCCAGGGTCCTGGGATCGAGCCCCACATCGGGCTCCCGCTCAGCGGGGAGTTTGCTTCTCCCTCTCCCTCTACTGCTTGTGCTCTCTCACTCTCTCCGTCAAATGAATAAATAAAATCTTAAAAAAAAAAAACATTGATTTTCTGGTAACTGTCATGAACTCACCCTGCCTGGTAACATGGCATTTTATGGCATTTACTAATTCCCATCTTACCCACTGTATCAAGGTCTTTTTACATTTCTGCCCTTATTGTATTTTTGACCATTTATTTAGCATGTCTTACAATACAACTTAGCCTTCTGACAGGTGCTGTTTTCCCAACACATCTTTGATTTCTCTGTAGTGTCTCCAAAGTAGTAGGTGAAACAACATGGTAACAAGACATTTATATATCAGTTTTCGGCTTATACTGCAAATCTACGCCATATCCACAAAGGATGCCAATTACTGGCAATACCCAGAGGCAGTCTTGGGACCAAACCAAGAAGTCTATTACCCAGAGTGCTTTCAAAATCAAGCTCTAGGCTAGTGGGAAGGATTAATGTACTAACTGAGAAATTAAGTAAGGGGTATAATTTATGTATCTGTATAATTTATGGTTGGGAAGAAGATAAGGAAAGAAAATGGTTAGGGATGTGGCATGGAGCGAGCTAAGTTGGTCAAGTCCCTGGTGGAAATTAAAGTTGTAAATGCTGAGTGTTCAAGCATCAGACGATTCCTTGTAGCAGTTTTATTGATTCCACTGGACCTGGGTGTGTCCTTAGAGTCATAAACCTGAGTTGTACAAATCAGCTATTCCAAGAATATGAATGGGTATCACTGTGGTGCTTAAGAAGTCACCAGCATATCCATGATAACTTTGCTGCTTCCCTCACAATGCTGTTGAGAGAATCAAGAGAAGATACTTGCGAAAGTGTTTCACAACCCAGAAAGTACTTTACCTATGAGAAGTGGTAAATTCTCTACTGCTATCATTCTCTATTGTAATTATCACTGTGCTTGTTTTAAGGCAACCCAGACACTGAGATAACATGACTTGTATGTCACAGGGCAATGTTCCCCCAGGAACATTGTGTTTTATTCTGATATTGTCAGTGCTATCATTCTGATGCATTTGTGGTAGGTAACTCTGACCTTTCATCTTCTCCAATGCTCTTGCCCTGCTGAGCTAAAATAGGACAATGTTCCTTTTTCCCTGCTTCTAGATGAAACTGCACACATGGGTTACAAATTGAGACCTATTTATGATGGAGAAAATAGGAGGGTGAAAATAGAGCGCTTATCAACTTGTCACAATATGAGGATGCTGGAAGGTTAAGTGTCATTCTCATGCTATCTTCAGAGGAAGAAAACTGATTTGCCTTTCAACAGATGTTAAAAGGAAAACTTTTAGGCTGTCACATATGACCCATATTTCTAGAACCTGGCCTGACTTGGCAACTGCAAGTCTTTGTGAATAGAGCCATCCAGAGGATACGGTTTTGAGGGAAGCAGGTTGGACAGAATGGTGAGACATGAATGTAGAACCAGAGGACAAGAAAGGAAGTACACTAAGAAAACAGTCATGGAGAATTATTGTGTCAAATTTAGCCATGAACACTTACACTACCTGGAAATATAGAGGGCTACCTCTCAGTCTTTGTGCTTGTATGCTCCCACATGCAGACACATACATATCATATACATACACTGTCTTAGGTATCAGGTTGACTGCTTTGTAAAAGAAGTTTGTCCAGGAAGTAATCCCAGGAATTACCAGTAGGGGAGTAGAAAGAGAAGAAAGCATGCACAAGGTATGTTAGTGAGCTAGTAATTGTTATAAGCAACTGGGGACTCCATAACAGGGCCACCTCTGGGAGAAGATGCAAACCCATCTCAGTGTACTTCCTCATTAGAGGGAAAGAAACTGGAACATTTATCTATCAATTTTCATTCGTCTTAGGTGAAGGCTGCTCTCAAGGATGCTAATGCCCAGGACCCTCCATCTTCCATAGTCCTGCTCAGGACATCCCTACTATCACAACAATCTTCAGGAAGTATTTGAATGTTTTCAGGAAGAAGTACTCAATGTTTATGGGATCATGAGTGCTGAGGGCACATGGGCAAGGTATTAACAGTATGTGCTATATATCCCATGTCCTCAGGCTCTGCGATGTTTACTTCTGATTCTTTTTACTTGAATCTGATCCTTATTATTCTTACCCTTACACTTTCACTAAATACCACCTGTGGAGGAATGCCTCAGACTGTTATATAGGACAAGAAGGCATTTCTTTTTTATTGTCGTCTTTCATCCAAGTATCTAGAGTACCACTACCCAATAGAAATATAAGGTGAGCCACAAATACAAGCCAAATATGTAATTTTAACTTTTCCAGTAACTGTTCTTTTTAAGTAAAAACATGAAATTTTAATACTATATTTTATTTAACCTACTATACCTAAAATATTATTTCAAAGTGTACTCAACATAGAACTCTTGACATATTTTACATTCTTTCTTTTTTCAAACTCTTCAAAATAGAGGTGTATTTTACACTTACAGCACATTTCAATTCAGACTACTGCATTTTTAGTGCTCAATAGCCATTGTGACTTGTAGCTACCATACCGGACAGAGCAGATCGAGAGCCTCTCCACCCTCCATCTGGAATAGGGGATACATAGGCGTGTCCTAATATATTGAAAGTTAAATCAACAAATCTTTGGAGACATAAACAGATCATGCTGTGGCTGGATGTTAAGTGGGAGGTGTGTTAGCCAGTATCTACAATAGTTTGTCATCAGTTTGCAGGGTGGATATAAAATAGTAACAAAGACCAGATATACCTGCTCCGTTAAGCCCACCCTCTTAAACAACAAAAACAATAACCCTAGATTTGTCGCTATTTAAGGATTCAAACACAACTCCGGGAATGAGGGTTGGAGGTGGGGGGATCTTCCATTGACTGAAATTAACTTTCTACACAAAAATATGTGTGGCCTCCCCATGATTCATCTCCTGGTATTTATACTTGTTGTGTAGTCCTCTTCCACATTGTATCAGAGTTGGTCTCTGTGACCAAAAGAATAAAATACAAGTGATGGTACATCATTTCTGAGACCAGGTTATAAAAGAGACCTCTTGCTATCTCTCTCATTGCCCACTCTAGAGGTAAGAGAACAGCCCTCTGGAGAGGCCTATGTGACAAGAAACTGATGCCAATGGCTTCATGAATGAACCTGGGAGTGGATCTTCCAGTCCAGGTCAAGTCTTAGAGACCGTAAGTCCAAGAATCTCATGACACTCTGAGACAGAACGCCTAGGTCAGGCACTCCTAGGTTCCTGACCCTCAGAAACTGTGTGAAATAATCAGCGTCAGTTGTTTGGCTGCTTTGGGGAATTTGTTACACAGAAATAAATAACTAACACAACATCCAAGAAAAAAATTTCAATTGTAGATAAAGAACATATATTTCTGTGCTTGCAGACTGAGACTTGTGTTCATTATAGTCAGACTGAAAGGAATGAGCATGAGCCAGAGTTGGGAGGATAAAAATCAGACCATGACAGGAAGAGAGTAGAAAGTGAGGGACATCAGGGAAGGGAAAATGACAGTCCAGAATTTCCTCAAGCAGTGCAAAGATACCAAAACACTTGTTTTCATTGTTTCTAGCCAACTGTAAAAGCATAGGGTCAGGATTTATTAAGGGGAGGTATTAGATGTAGAAGTCATCCAAGTGTTAGCCAGATCATCAATAATTAGGGAGAAAGATAGAAAAAAGGAAAAAACAAATCTTCCTCACAGTGTTCAGGGCTAGGCCAGATTCTGAGACCACATATCAGCGGCAACTGAAAATACAGTTATGCCCCCAATCTGAACTTCAGCTTGTGGGACGAAAGAAGGTTTTGGTTCTCCTTAGGACCAACATTCCAGAATGTTAACCACATTTCTAAAGAAGCCAGGCCATTGGGCCTACTGTGCAGAATGCCTCACACGAGCTTCTTTAATCTTATTAAATAACATGTCTTTACCATTCATTAATTAGACATACAAATCATCCATCCCCATAAGGAATTGCAAAGGAATTTACAGTCACTCAAAGCCCAGCCTTGTGCTGCCTGGGGTTGTCAAGGTAACAAAGGCCTGACAATTCCAAGCAAACAGACCTCTGCAAACTACCTTGAGGCCACTACGAGAGTAGCCTCCCACCTCCCACTTTATGTCAGAGTTTCCAGAGGCATTCTCAGGAGAGCTAATCAAGATATTAAGTTCACCCATAGACAGCCAGAGGGCCAATATCCTGCAGCAAGTTAGAAGAAACAAATGTGATTTTCTCTGTGCTCCTTCAACCTCAGAGGCCACATTCTTTAGGGCCGAGCAGAAGCCCCTCCTGCTGCCAGGGCTGGTCATAGCAGCTGTTTTCAGGTCAGTGACTGAAGGAGAGAGATCAGGAGCATGGGGATGCAAATTCTACTTACTCCTTTCTGTTGAACCCAGTGATGATTCCAGATGGCATCACTTCTTACAATGGGGTCAAGCACCCCTAAGTATTATCTCGTGTGTCACACATGATCCCCCATACAAAAAAAGGACATTATCATGCTCATTTTGAAGATGGAGAAGTTGGGGCTCGGTGTGTGGTTCAATTTCTACCGAGGACAAGTAACTGTTAAGTGACAGAACCTGGACAGGAACTGAAGTCTGTCTGACTTCAGGGGTCCTGCTCCTATCCTCTGAGAGTCTTCTCACCTCCACCTCACCACTTCCTGCACGTGAGTCCTTCCCTTCCTATTTCCTTTCTTAGGCCACATTGATCATTACACATTTTCTCCCCATGGCTGCAAGAATGGTATTAAAAATACTTAAAACTGGCACGGCTTGCGAGTTGATGAGTCAGCAGAGATGCCTGACATTGTTCATGGAAGGATCCTGAGGGCCCCTGGAAAGCCAGAAAGATGATGACCCTTTAGTTGCCATATTCTGAAAACTGAGGGATTACTGGAAGGACCATTAACAGTGAAGGAGGGTGTTCAGGGGCTCAGGACAGCTACTATTTACCAACTGTTACATAATTCTTTTAATATTTTAATAGGTATGATTATACTGGTGCCGACCAGGTGAATATCAGCATTGACTGGTGGAATAAATTAATAATAACAAGACAGAACTCTGACCTTACGAACAAATGTTTTGCTCTAGAGTTTCCACTAGAAACAAAGGTAGAAGAGTTTGTTTACTGGGTAAGAATAGATATTTAGTCTCTCACATAGGGACTTGTAATAGCAGTACTAAGAGTATGATACACCTAAAAAGATGGCTAGTGGTTTCAGCCATCTATATAACCCTAGATCCCTCAGAGCTGAAAAACTCTGCATTTAATACTAAAAATTTATAAATAGACTGATCTTCTTTGCTTGTTTCCCATATTGCACTTTGAAAGATAATGTGTGCAAACTGTTCACTGAAGAAAATTCTAAAAATGAACAGAATTTGGGCTTTTAAAATCAGTTTCATACTTCAGGCATAAACATTTTAGTATACTGCTTTATTGCCTTAGTGGTTCAACAAATGTCTGGTCATTTTGTCATGATACTCTCTGGTGAGCAAATAGTAGCATGATGTTTCATTTGACAACCATAGGGGAAAAGGAAAAAAAGTGGGAGGATATTCCAGAGGACTGTAGACATTCCAGGACTGCACTGAGGAAAGCTTCTGGAGCTAACCCACACTGTCATGAAAATGAGCACCATTAACAAGCCATATGAGAAAATGAGTAGGTGCATTTCCTTAAATAACACAATTAAAAAGTTCTGTATCATTAATAATATCCTAAAAAACTTCATATATCTAATGTACCATCAGGAATATCTTCAGGAACATTTTATTTTATTTTTTATTTTTTTTAAAGATTTTATTTGTTTGACAGAGAGAGACACAGCGAGAGAGGGAACACAAGCAGGGGGAGTGGGAGAGGGAGAAGCAGGCTTCCCGCTGAGCAGGGAGCCCGATGCGGGGCTCGATCCCAGGACCCTGGGATCATGACCTAAGCCGAAGGCAGACGCTTAAGGACTGAGCCACCCAGGCGCCCCTTCAGGAACATTTTATATCTACTTATTAGACAGCTATGAAATAATATATGAAACAACTTAAAAGCAGATAAAAGTAACTTTGAAATATCTTTAAATAAAATAATTAAAGGATATTTGTGCCTTAGAGATTTCCATGTAATAAAATAGTATTTAATGCCCAATAGTAAATATTTCTCTAAGACGACTTTGCTGGTAAATGGACAATTCAGCCTGACCAAGGGAATGAAAATAAGCATTATTTCTTTGCGGCCTTCCTGTCTCCATTTAACACAAAAACACCCATTAAGACACAAGAGTTAATACTGTGCTAAACATTTTATTACCTGATTTTTAAATTTTTGGTTGAGTCATGAATTTTAACTTTTGACTTTTTTTTTTTTTTTTTGTAGAGTGAATCTTATATTATCACTGCTGCTATTCCTGCTATCATATCCAAAGAACCTTGGGTTGCCATGATTTTAACATAGAAAATCACCCTGGACACCAGCTACTTCGGCCTGAAGATCATGAAAGTCGGTCGATGCAGGCAACAACAGACTGAACTATTATTGCCACTTCACATCCTCTTTTCTGGGCAAATTTGCAATTCCTTCCACAAAGATAAAAACTGTACTTCCTTGGCCTTTGAGTTCCACAGCAGACTTGTTTGGGTCAGAGGAAAGTGGGCATCAGTGACAGTGTGCTCGTTCCTAAGCCAGGCATTAAGAGGCCTCCTGTGTTTCCAGTTTGCTTCTCAGCCTCCTGTTATTGCTACAAAAGCAGCTTCTTCTGGATGACTGCCCTCCCTTCAGCTCAGGACCCAGGCTAGGCACGCCAAGAGCAGAACCAGGGGAGCATGCCTAGCCAGCCCCACAGGCGGAAGGAGGGCCGTGCCGCCAAATCCAGCCTAGAGAACCTGCCCCAGCACACTGAGATGTGAGAGAAGTGAATGCCTATTGGCATGGGACTCGAAGACTTCAGAGTCACTTGTTACGTAACAAAATGTTGTCAATAATTAACTGATACCCCGGAAGTGGCCTTTTAGTAGAGAGTTAATGAGAAGTGGGGTCGTGGTGCCTCAAATAACCTCCATTTTCTTCCTGATACAATCTTGCCAGTGTTGCACCCCATTCAAATCATGAGGACTCAAAACTTCTCAAATGGCAAGAATAGCATCAGCAAAGATAACCTAGGGTTCAGTATATGCTAGGAAATAAAAATGATTTTAAAAAAACCCTATTGAGACTTAAAACTAAGTAAGCCAAATAGGTAATAGCTCATTTAACTGATTTGTATTAGTATTTCATTTTTTAAGGTAATAGACATACTATCACAATATTTTTAAAAGAAATGTCCAGATTTAAATAAAAAGGGCCACTAGAATTCAGTAATTAGAGAGGACTTCCTGGCTTAAATATTCCTATTCAATTTGATCTAATCAGAAATTCATTTTCTTGGGAGAGTCCATCAGGGAACAAAGTAAGCAAAGTTTCTCTAAATATTAAATGCAAGCAGTTTACTGCAAATAAGGCAGTGATGCACATCATTCATGCACCAGCCTTGCTTGTGAGAACTATGCAAATTTGTTTTGAGTCTAAACGTTTCAAACAGTTCCTCTTTTACACAACTGTAGCTTTATATATCACACATACATACAGACATGGCTCTGTCTTCCCTGAGAATGAAAATAATGCAACCTGCCAAAAACTGCTTCATATCCTAGTGAAAGTTTCTAAAGAAGAAAAATAGCAGGGCTCTCAAATTTCTTCACTGTAGAAAGAGGTTAATGCAGTTCCAGACAGAGGTCAATGCATTGATCAGTGCCACTTCAAACAAGAAGGCAGGTCTTTTCACAGTGTTTATAATACATCTCAAAATTATCAAAACATTGTCAGTTTCACCTTGCTTTTTTGGTTCATTAAGCAGAAATTTCTATTTTAAAAATCTGCTGCAAAACAGTAATTGTGGGTAAATAGTTCCACGTATATCTCCATGAGATATATTTATTTTCATTGGACCTAAGAACTTTTAAAATAAATATCATATAAAATACTTTCACATTTTATAGATACCATAGAAAAATGGAGGATTATAAATCTCATCAGTTGGAATTGAAGCTTTATACAAATTGAAGAATGTATGAAAAAGGCAAGAATATTTCCCTTCCCCGTTTCCCATTCCCTGGAAAGACTGCTTTTTAGTAAACAAAGGAATGTCACCATTCTGTCTCCTTACCACACAAGGACCAAAAGAACAAACAAACCCTTATCATCATTTCACATTATTGACTGATATCACTGAGGCAAATACCACTGTCTTTCTTTTCAAGAAGATTGTTTTCACCCATCCCCTACTGTCTCTGCTTTCACTAACCACCCATTCATTCATTTATTCATTCAACAAATATTTATTCAACACCCACTGTTTTCCAGGCCCTGGATAGGAAGCAGTTTACGGCGGGGTGGGGGCGGGGGGGGGGGGGGAGACATGGCCTAAGCCCTCTTGGAGTTCACAGTCTGACAGAGGAGATGCATGCCAAGCACATAGATATGGAGATAAAGAAATCATTTCAAATAGTAATTAATGCCATGAAGGCAAAAAAACAAAAACAAAAAACTGGGCACCCTGAAAGAGAGAAACTAAGCTTAATTTAGATGGGGTGGCCAATCTAGGAAGAACTGATATTTAAGCGGAGACCTGAAGAATGCAAAAGGACTGGCCTTTGAATGAAGTCTCCAGGCAGTGGAGAATGTGCATGCATGGGCCCTGAAGCAAGAGAGAGGCTGGTGCTACCTCTCCGGAATTTTGGAGAGATTTCCTCTGCACCTTTGTTTCATTCTTAGGTCATGGCACTTTAGACTTTTATTTTCTCTTAATATATATATTCTGTTTTAAAAGGTGCTCCAGGGCAGAGAACTAGTTTAGAACCATTTTTATCACCCATCATAAACTATCATGTATTCCACGGTCACAGACTTAAATGCCTCCAGGGTTTACACTGAAGGAAAGCTGATGAGGAATAATCATTTTACTCTTAACCCAGAGGACGGGATTTTTTGTCTTCCCACTGAACCAGTCAGGCTTCCGTAAGGAAAACAGAAGTCAGTCTACGCATTCTAAGTATAATATAGCTGCTCCTAACCTCACACCTGTGGTCCAATCCAAGCATCTATCTTCTATTCCCTCTGCACCTGCCCTCTTTCTTCTCAATCTCACTGGTGCCTCTTATGAACAGACCAGAATCTGTGATGATAGAGGGATTGTAAGAGGGATTATATCTGGATTCTGCGATGTTTCGTGTGCAGCATCTCTTCTGCATTACACTTTACCAACTCAGCATCCACATTTACCATTTTAGACACAATTAAACTTTCAAATAACAAAATCAACATCCTTCTTCTACCTAGCACAATGCAGCTTATTCCTTGATCAACTAAAGACTTGTCCCACTTCTCCCCCCAAACTGAGATGTAAATTCCATTATGTTCCTGTATTCATTTTTGGGTAATATTCTTTTTCTAGCATAGTCATAATCTTACTTTGTCATATTGTAATTTAAAGATTAAATGTGTAGAATTGCTGTTGATATTAACACAGCTTATAATATATAGTAGGGGGAGGAAAAATAGTTAATACATAAGAAATATAATTACAAAACAAGAAAAATATTGATACTACAATCTCCATTTCTCTAAGTAGCCACATGGTTATAACTCCTGCCTGTGCTGCCCATTCTGTGATCCCTTTGTCCTGAGCTTGCACCTCAGTTGATTCGGATTCTTTACTTTTTAGGGTGACACAGAATCATTCATGAAACATCTGAGGTATTATTGGTTCTGCCTATAATTGGTTGTAGTCTCTCATTTTTCACACAAAGTGTCCTGAAGAATGCCCTGACTTCCAGACCACCTCCTCCGTGCCCTCAGGGGATCAATCATTCAAGTCAGTAAAGTATTCCCCAATTTGGTCTGTGTATTCAGCGTCAGAAGGAATCCAATGATCAGGTGGCAAACTCAGCTCCCAATATAGGAAGTTGTTGTGCCTCCTGATATAAGCACCATTGTTACTAGACCCTCTGGAAAAGCAAACTCAAGTTGCGGTACAGAAAGCAAAAAAAAATTTTTTTTTTTAGTTATTAGGGGCAATAAAAAGAGAAGCAATGCCCAGTTCCATCCTTTGTTCCCAGAGTTGTGTTTTATCATAATTGGATGAATGGCACCCCTTATTATTCAGAGAATTAAAGACTGTATCTCATTTGTAGCATAACACTTCAGCTACTCAACCTGTAACTCAAGAATTGGCATAACTGAGCCTTCAGTACACATTTTAACTGTTTCCACTAGACTACCACCTGTTTAGGTCTTAGAGAGTCAATGAGTAAATTCCAGGGGTATAAGCACATTGCTTTCCTTATTTTGCTGTTAAATGGGTACACTAGTCAAAAGCAGTGTCGTATAGGATACCTTGATTGTAAATGAAACATTTGGTAAATGCTGGCAGAGGTGTATGGGATAGAAAAGGCAACTATATACTCAGAATAAGAATTTATTCCAGCGAGGACAAATTGCTGTTATTTCTAGAATTGAAGAAATCCAAATCTTGTCCCCAAATGACTGGTTCTATCCTGTCCTGAGGAATAATACTGTGTCAAGGGTTCAGCATTGCCTCCTGCCATTGGCAGGGTGGAATGAATGCAGCTGTGGTCATAGCCAGAAAATCCCTATTGGGGGTAATCTATGTCTGTTGATCCCATACATAAACCTCCATCTCTATTACTATGGTTACATTGTTCATAAATCCACTGAACATACATACAGCTTCTCAATTTTTGGTAAATATTGGTGATTATTTTTGGTAAATATTCCTGCAGAATGCAGAGATCTCCTTTCATTGCCATTTTCAGAGGTCCATTTACATTGTCTTCACCAGTTTTCCCAATGGTGTTTCTTCCAAATGTTTACCAGTGCCCACAAATTGATTCAGATCTGTATTTCTAGCCATGCCTTCTTTCATGTAATGTGAATAACAGATGTATGGTACAAAACTCTGCCCATTTGATGGAACTCACCCCTCCCCCAAATTCTTCAGCACCACACCTAAGTGAAACTTCAATAATGCAATCATCTTCTTCAGGGTTATATCAACATGTCACTCACAACCACCTGTAAATCAGGCCATTTTTCCCTTTCACATTCGGCTAGTGATAGAGAACTCCTCATGAGACCATAAAGTACAGGGTGAAAGAGAGATGTTAATATAGCAGGAATGAATATGTGTCATGGAAGCCTAAGCTGTTCATGATACTTACGTCTTCATGTCCAACTTGAGTCAACTTTCATTTATGTCACTTCCAGTTGATGACTGAACGCTGCTGTGTATGCCCTGTTTTATGACTTAGATCTAGCCACTAAATTATGAGCAGCTCAGGGTGCATGTATCCCACTGTCAGGAATTCAGTCCATATGAGGGTTTGGTGACAGGCCAGGAACTAATTATCAACGGGAGAATATTTTTCTATATAGGGAGGCAGGACTCTAGGGGGCTGCACTGTGCTGTAACTGTACCAAAAATGCTTCATACAGCACCCATAAACCAGTTCCAGGTATAGGGAACTTTGAACACCATTGGATCTATTATATGATATTGCCCAAATGGGAGACTTCAATAGCGACCGGGACTGGTTGCAAAGTCTTATTCTTCTCTGAGACCTACTTAAACCTGGCCTCAGTTAAAACCATCAAATCACTACATCCATACAAACATCCCTTAATTGACAAAGCCTCAGTCATTCATACACACTAGGGGGATCCACAGTGTCAAGGAACTTAAATATACTAACCCAAATAAACCAAGTATAAAAAATATTCATATAAAGTTGCTGGGCAGAAACTTTATATAGTCATATAAACTTACTGGACATGTTATCCAATTCTCAGAATTGTACTCGTCTTATAAATGCCCTGATTTTTTAATAGGAGACAAGATAAGGTTGTGAATTCAACTTACATTGTAACTCAGCCACTTACATGATCAAATTTAGCATTTAATTCTCAAAAGCCTCAACCCTCCAAGTTAGATAAAATAAAAGATGCTTTTAGAGCAATCAAAAGTTAGCTCTTCAGTTCTTGGCCTGTGTTGTTATCTAAGATCTGTATATAAGCTTTACAGTGCAATTAGAAAAATATATCCCACTTCATAATTTCGTTCTGATGCCTTATTGAAAAAAAAAAAAAGTTTGGTCTTGACAGTCTTTCACAAGCACTTTATTCCAATTACAGATAAGTAATTGTTTTTGCTATTGCTTGCTACTGACTACCGAAGTGTCATTTTTCCAATAGCAAAGCAATAATGTCATTACTATCTTAACATCTTTTGAACCCATCTCAAACTCTTCTATTTGATATTCTATTTCCCCAAAACTACTCCAAGTATAAATATATATTTGTCAGAATTTGGTCTAAAAATATTGTATGTATCCCCATTATGATTTTTTTTTAATGAAGGAAATTAAAGTCTTACATAACTATTAGAAGGTCCAGGGGGAGCAAGATCACAGAAGTCATTGCAAACAATCAATGCAGCACAAATACAAAGAAAACCGTAGAAGGTAGTGACAATAATGTTGAACATATAGCTGACAGCTCAAGTTCTTTACTTTTGATAGATACATGAGTATATGAAATATATTACTTTGCTCTAATGTAACAATTGTCACTTCATTCCAATACTGGGAATGCAATAGGGAAATGGTGCAAACAGTGGCAACCTAGAGGAATCACTACTCTTTTCCAGATGATTATTTCTAAATGGAAATGTGGTTTAAGGATTGCTAGAATTTCTTGAAATTTCAGAAGATCACGCATGTGGGTGACAAAGCATTCATTCTATAGAGTAGGTGATCAAGTGCTTATCAAGAGAGATTGAGTGATAGCCATGAAAGGAATCCATCAAACTACTTTTGCTATCAATTCTAATCTTAGATTTTCCAATAAGCCAGTCTCACCCCCACTGTTCTTCCACCTCTATCATAGCTTCCAAGGTCTACTTTATAGTAACAATGAATGTCTTTTTTTTTTTTTAAGATTTTATTTATTTATTTAACAGAGAGAGAGATAGAGCAGGAACACAAGCAGGGGGAGTGGGAGAGAAAGAAGCAGGCTTCCTACGGAGCAGGGAGCCCGACATGGGGCTTGATCCCAGGACCCTGGGATCATGACCTGAGCCGAAGGCAGACGCCCAGCGACCGAGCCACCCAGGAGCCCCAACAATGAATGTCTTAAGATGATATGCAGCATACAATAAATAATGCATTCCACTGCTTTTCCAGTTAAGCCTATGCTTACCTATTTTGTGCATGGTTAATCAAGGCAGTTTCCACTCCCCATGAAAAATTTCCCTAGTTTATGTAGTCTCTTCAAAGCTGAGATAGATTTGGAAAGATTTGGAAATAGTTACTAAAATTTAAAAACAAATAGCTTACTTTTTATTAGAAATTTATATTTTTTACTAAAGGAGTGCCTATCCTTACAGTGAGAGTTAATATTTACTAAGTTTTTGCAGGAAACAGAAACAAGAAAGGTGCTGAAAGCTATAGCTTTTGGTAGCGAGGTCATAAGGAAGTATGGTTTGAGACTGCAGATTAGCAGCAAAGGCAAGAGTCTTTTCCTGGGCACTTTTTCTTAGACACAGACATAAATATCTGCCTTCATCTTTTCCCCTACCACTATCATATACTCAAGCTAAAGAAGCTAAAATCATTCTTCCAAATGGAATATACTCTGGGAATGCTGAAAACTGAAACAAAACAAGCCCCAAATTACTGGAATACAAATTATTGGTCATGTTTGGCAACATCTTCAAGTTAGTCTCTTGGAATATGGGGAGAGGATAGGGAGAGGACAACATTTTGGGTTGATACAGCTGGGATTTAAGTATTTCTGATCTCAAAGAAGAGAAACCAGTGATAGAGAAGTCAGGCGGCCAAGATGACAGCTAGATGAGCTGAGGAATCAGTTTTCTAATGCAAAACCAAGTGTGTAGGAAACAAGACTAGAAAGTAGTGTTGCTTATTGTCAGGAAAGGCTAAATTTATAAGAAAAGGTACTGAAGGAGGGCAAGGTTTCAAGAACTTAATATAGCAAACAAAAGGGAAACCAGACTGTACAATCCAATGATGGCAAGCAAATTTCTGTAAGGTGTTTTATTCATTTACTCCCTCACTCAAAAAACAATTATTAAGCATAATCCATTGTGTTCCAAGAATGCCTGGTGTCTTGGCAGAATGAATACAAAAGATAACCCGATCCTCAGGCCAGGTGGACTGCCCTCTAGCACTTTTCCTATTTCCTTCTGTCTGTGGCATGTTCTGATCCCAAAGCCATTTGTTAAGGAAAATTTCAAACTGGCAGAATGTAGAGCTATCATTACTAAAATCGTAAAAACCAAAGAAGGAAATGTGAATACTCTTAGAAATCCCTCTTTTCCCCAAATAGGTACCCAACTGTGAGATAAGTACAATCACGTATATAAGGCACTGGAACAAAATTAGCTTACACAAGATAGACAAAACAAGGGAATTCAGTTCCATTCTATTCCATCCCCTAATTTGATAGATCAGTAGAAAAGTCAGATCAGTATGCCAAAAATGGGCTCTGGGTCTTCATTAATGAAATGTTTGCATTCTCTAAATCAGGAAATCATCTGCAGTGCAGATAAAAACTTGGGGATGAGTCCTTAATTCCTGATTTTAAGGATTCCTTTTCTCTTTGAATTCTGTTTCAGTCAACAGCTTAACTTTGGATGTCACTCCTGCTTTAAAATTATCTCTCAGATTTTCCGCTTAAGTAAATTGGACTGAAACTTAATTCCTATTCAATAAGAGATAAGCAATAATTAAACAGATTCTCAGTGTATAAACTACTTTGAGAAAAAAAATAACTTTTGAGCACACACATGCATATATAAGCCAATCACTTTAAATTTACTAAGAAATCATTTAACAACTAATTGCTTCTGCTCTGTCAATACTGTAACGACTCAAAAAGTTGAGGAATTATCCCAAACGTCTCACATCCAAACTGGAGGAACTTGGTTTGAACTGCATGTATGATAAATAACAGAAAATAAAAAACATAATAATAATAAAAGTGATAATAATAATGTGTTCTATTAATGACTAATATTATTATTCATTCTGCTGGTATTACCATATTATTAGCTTATTTAGTTTATTTTTTTTTAAAGATTTTTTATTTATTTATTTATTTGACAGAGAGAGACACAGCGAGAGAGGGAACACAAGCGGGGGAGTGGGAGAGGGAGAAGCAGGCTCCCCGCAGAGCAGGGAGCCCGAAGCGGGACTCGATCCCAGGACCCTGGGATCATGACCTGAGCCGAAGGCAGTCGCTTAACCAACTGAGCCACCCAGGCGCCCATTAGCTTATTTAGTTTAAAGAGATTTTATACAGATGCTCATTTGGAACAATATTGAGAAAATTTCAAGTTATTATGAATTTAATAAAACTATGACTTACATTAAATATTAAATTTATTTTAAATGGTATTCACATTATTTGGTAATTTAACCCTACCCAAAGTGCAAATCTATGTGGCAATTTAGCTACTATCATTAATTCTTTATGAATTAGCTGTGACTATCTGCTTTGCTCAGGAAGGCTCTTATACATCTAATTAGAGCTAATAGCAAATGCCTTTAAAATGTTCAAATTGAAACAAAAAATCTGACAGCAGTTATTCTTATCAGGAAAATGTGCAGACTCTGAGGCGTCTTATTAAAGGAGATAATATAGCAGTCAGTTTAAAGATGCCAAGGAGTCTCTTTATTTTGTAAGTGTGATTATTTTTTCATTCTATGTACCTGTGCAAACCAGCACCTTCAAAATTCCCCTACGCTTCTAAACAAGGAGGTGACCTGGGAATTTCTAACCCTGAATTGAAAAGAAAGGAATAATAGGAATGGAGGGAGAAAAAAGGTGGGGGAGAGGGGAGAAAAAGACAACTAATACCAAACAAAGTAAATAATCTGCTCTTAAAAGAAGTTGGTTCATCCATTTATTTTTTTTTTTCAGGAAATATATTTTAAGGGGTGCCTACAGTGTTTCAGTTATTGTGACAGACATCGGGAATACTTTAATGTGAAGGTATTGTTTCTGCTCAAAGGAGCTCATGATTAAATGGGGAGACAGACCCGAATATAGTGGGGAGATTGTGAAGGTTGCTGTGCACAGGGGTTATAAAGGGGCACATGGGGGCAGTGCAGGTGTGTCTGCCTGGGGAATTCAGACAAATATATATTTATAATCCATAGATTTATGGAGTATATAACATATGAGATGTCCTTGCAGCATAAAGAGGAGGAGCACATCAAGTCAATAGAGGGAAAACAGGGGCGTTGCCAGCAGAAGGGTAAGCCTATGCAAAAGCATGGAAAGAGATGCTGAGTTATAGATGTTTGTTATGACATGAGGGCAGGCTCCATTTAAACGATGGTCAGTTTCTGGTTATTGTTATTACCACTGGGAGGGTAGGCTTTTTGTTCCCTGAAAGCATAGTGCTCCTAACCCATGATAGTTTAAGTGAAATGAAATCCAGACAGCCATCAAGTGCCAAAAAATTGCCATGGCTCCATGAGTGGTATAATGGGTTCTGTGTATGTTGCCCAGGTCCCCGAGCTCAGTGAGAGGCCCAATCACCTGACCATAGGAAGAAATACATACATAGGTGGAGTCGTGTGAGTCCCAGAGTGAACAGCAGGCAATGGTTCACATCATGAACAAGCAGTGCAAAGCTGGGTCTTGCTCATGAGTGACACAGCAGGAGCGTAGTTGAGCAGACTGTGAAAACTGTTAAGTGTCTGGGGTGTTGGCCTATGCCTTCCCAGCTTCTTAAAGGAAAAGGGGAAAATGAATTTTAGATTGAACCACACAAAATTACCAATATTTGATCTTTTTTGATCGATAAAAAGAGCAGTTTCATATGGTTTAATCTAATACTTGCTGAGTGCTTACCTGGGACCTGTCAGTTCTGGTTAAGACTCTAGATATACTATCTAACTTAAGACTTGCAAGCACCCCACAAGATAAGTCTCCATTCTACAGAGAGGAAACCAAAGATCAAAGTCCTGGGTGACAAACCACAAGAGAGAAAGTTACCAAGTAAATAAATAGCTTCCTCTTTGGTTCCAAAACTGGAGAATTTTGCCAGCATCTTAATCTGTACACTGAGCAGTTCAAGTAGACAATAACCACTCTGAAATCAGGTAACAAAAAGGATATGGCTTACATCAAGAGAGCTAGTGAGCCAGGACCTAAACCTCAAGTCCACAGGATTTGCTTCTTTATTATTCTCTCTGCTTCTGCTCTCTACCATCCATCTATCTTTATTCTTATCTCCTGTCATCATCTTCTATTTCTTTGTTTGTTTGTTATTTGAGAAAGATAGAGAGAGCATGAAAGCAGGATGGGAGGGGCAGAAGGAAAGAGAGAGAGAATCCCAAGAAGGTTCCATGCCCAGTGCAGACCCGACCCAGAGCTCCATCTCATAACCCTGAGATCATGAGCTGAGCCGAAATCAAGGCCTGGCTGCTTAACCAACTGAGCCACCGAGGTGCCCTATATCACCTTCTATTTCATTTACCCCTCCTTCCCTTACTCCTTTCCAACCTCCGTCTCCCTTGCTGTGCAATCATGAAGAAATAGGTACAATAAAGGTTGGAATAGCACTAATGCAGCAATTAGTTACATTCTGTAGACTTACATTTACCACATGGAAAACCATTCAGGCTTTATTAAACGAAAAATAAAAATTTAAAATGAAGTTAGGGTAGTTGACAAACTGTCTATCTGGCTGGCTATTTTGCCACGGAAAATGGCTGAATGGTAATTCTGACAGCCAGGTCTGAGAAGAAAGATGCTTCTGCTAATCCTGTTATTTTTATTAGTAATAAACCCAAAGCCTAACACCATTATTTTCAGATCATCTAATTTTACAGCCTTATTTCCAAAAGCAACATCTCCTCAGAAATACAGTTGGCTCCAAAGGCAGCATTTTCAATAACATCTTCCCATAGAATGTTCCTTATTTTAAAGAACTATGCTCCTTTGTTAAATAATATTTTAAGATGTCTTAATTATTTATCTTAACACCAAAAACAATAGTAATGACCAGTTTTTGTTTAGTGCCAAAAAGAATCGCTTCCAGTATTGAAAAAAAAAAGACTGTATTTTCTCTCTTCCTCTCCTGTTCCTCCCCACCAGCGAAAATAACTTCCCTTCACGTCGTTCATTTGGATCCTTGGCCCTTTCTGAAAAGAAGAGGCTAGATATGGTTTATAAACCCAGTCAGCACAATGATTTCCTGAATAGAACCATTAGCCCTGCCCATTCAGGTGTCACTACTTTTTTTTAACAAGCTATCGATTTCCCCAAGAAAGTAGAGATAGAGATCAAAATGCATCTAAGAAAATGAAGAAAGCAGAAGGAAATAAACTGGAAAGAAAAGTGAACCTAGGACAGTATTAAAATTCTTAGAATAATAGACCCAGAAAGGACCATCCGAGGTCACAGCATGCTAAGATGTCTTTTACGCCAACAAATATTCCATAGTAGCCACTCCTACCATGTGTCTTGGTTCATATATTGTCGCTGTAATGCCCTATTCTATCCTTGGCCTTAGCATAAACAATTCCTACTTTCCCTGACCCATCAATGATTAACAATATAACCTGGTGAACTTGGTGGCTTTTATTCACCAAGGAGAAAACCTTCCCTTTGTCCCTTTATGATGTAAACACAGAATGTGGGAGAATCTGATCAGTCTGTCCCAATGTCAACCCTCCGCAAAGTGCCCCTCCATTGGCTTGCACTCATCTGACCATCCAGGGTTAGGCTGATGAATCAGGCTGCCAAGTTTTACCATGATCCCTTCCTTCATAGACGAGAACTCTCCCTCTTCAACAGTAGCACACAGAGGATTATTGTACAGATCCTCTGATCTTTAGTCCTGTCTACTATTCACACATCATCTTTGGGCTAATCCTGAAATCTTACTGCAACTCACTTCTTTGGTGAATGAAAGAAATAATATGTGGAGCCCATGGGGTGAGCTGCCATTCCTCACTAGAAAAGCTGCTCTCTTTTCTGAGCTAAAAAAGAATTTGATCATACTTTTGAAACATTAGCCTTTCATGGGCATTTCACACTAAACATCATAATATTTTAGTAATTTAAGATTCTCTACAACCTAAAACCCTATAAAATATAACAGGGCTTTAAATTGAGATCCCCAGATTTTCTGAAATGTAACATTATTTCATTCATTATGCTTTAATGTTATATTTATATCATTATGATTTCACTGAGATCAATGTGCTATGTAAGAATAAATCACATATTCATTTATCTATTATCTATTTAATCTATACTTCATTTTGAGAAAAAGCACTTATGATGAATAACTAGCTAATGTAAATATGCATTCAGGCAAACATTACATCATGGAAAATGGTTTTGGATGTTTACTAAAAAGTCCTTGTATTCTTTGCATGTTAGCCTTTAAATAGGATTTGAAAGAGTTATCCCTATTTGTATGTCATAGCATCTGGAAAAATTCATCATGTAGTGTTCAAGTCACTATTAACTTCAACATAATACATATTAACCAGCTAGAAATTCCATGAAATATACTATACAAGATAATTCAAGGGAAATGCTTGAACATACAGCTGTATTCCTACCTTGGGGCTTTTTAATATCTTATAAATAACAAGTATGAATTACTTAAATCCCTCAACAGACATACTTTATAATGGTACACTTGTCATGCATTATCCTTCATGCAATTCTCATCATCACCTAATTAGGATGGTTTCCATTCATATCAATCATATATTTTTATAATTAATTTATTGCATCAGAAAAATTTTCTTATCCCATTACACTTATAATTCACAAGCTATTAGAAGAATTGATATGGAAGAGGGGAGTCCAAGTATATTTATTCCATCCAACACTGTTTTCAGAGACTCTAGAATTCTATGTTTTCCTTTAAATATTTCCAGTATGTGCTTGCTATAGGATTTCCTTCAAGGCTCAGGATGAGAATGCCTACTGAATACTAAGATTCAAACCTGGCTCAGGGTGCTTAAACTCCCTCCACCCCACCACACCCCCAAAGACTCCCAGCAAACTTCCCAGAAGAACACCTAATTTCCTCAGAAATCTCTCAAGATCCTTTCCTATTCAAATCATTTAGCTTTGTCCTAGTGTGTCTGGTTACTGTTTTATACCATTGACCATCCATAATACTAATAATATAATAATAGCATATTCTACATGTCAGGAAATATAAGGTTTCTAAAAGTTTTATTTGTGATCATTTCACCTTGAGATATAAGTAAACAAAAACAAATACCAAGTTTGTTCACTAATCCTAAGAATTACAAGAAAGCAAAAGTAACAATCTAATTAATAGACATTGAAAAAAAAGTTAGTTCTAGTTTGACAAAACTTTGCATTCCCAATAAAAATAGATCTCCGTCTCTAATGAATGGGTCTTAAGGGGAAAATTAATCGATTATACCACATTCAAGCTTCTGGTGTATCAACCTTGCTGACCAGCAAGGAATAGGTCTGTTGTCTAGTGACAGGAACAGAGGGAAAAAATGCTAGAAGACTAAATCTTCATCATAGGGTGACACTGTAGTGCTGAAATACTGTTTGTTTAGAAAATGTCTTTTGAGGTTACTTGGCATCTTGTCTTCCCTTGGAATAAATAGGTTTGGGAACTAGCAACAAGAGCTACCTACCATGCAATGTTCCACAGACTGTGCAGTGCCTAACTCTAGGGAGCACCATTCACATCATAACCTAGAGTTCTGCCTGACCTGCACAGTGGTACCCAGTGATACTGCTGGCACTCCCACAGCACAGGAAGGTCAATGACATCATCCCAGGGTGCCTGGGTGACTCAGTTAAGCATCTGCCTTCAGCTCAGGTGGTGATCTCGGGTCCTGGGATCGAGCCCCACATTGGGCTCCCTGCTCAGTGGGGAGTCTGATTCTCCCTCCCCCTTTGCCCCTTCCCCTGCTCATGCTCTCTCTTTTTCTCTCTCTCAAATAAAAATAAAATCTCTTTAAAAAAAATGGCATCATCCCAATTGCAAGATTTATCTAACCTGAGAAAGAGTGCTGTGACCAGAAAACATCCTATGCTGAGACCAAGAGGGGATGACAGGGGGTAAGATGAATGGTTGTATTCAACCCAGCAATAGGCTTTTGTTATTGTTTTTGTTGTTGTAAGTGTCCAGGTACTATGAAGTGTTTTCAGTGAATTAAGATCAAACATGTTCTCCTGCCCTTAATTTTAAAATTAATTTAGAGGCCAAATGAAAGTTATTTCCCGGTATTATTTCACTCAATTCTTTTAAGAAGGTGGTTTTATTACCTCTAATTTTACAAAGAAGAGAATTCTGTAAAGAGAGCTTAATGATTGTTTTCCAAATGGTGCCCAACTCCAGAGCTGGGATTTGAATCCAAGAACACCCAATTCCAAAGTGATTGTTTCTAAGTACTGCTCATTTCCTCTTTTTAACCAAATTTACACGGGTCTTGAACCCATGCCTGGAATGGAATTCAGAATGAACTTTTTGAAGTCACACGGTAAAGGGTGTGACTAATGGAAGTGTTTCTTTTTTTTTTTTTTTTAAAGATTTTATTTATTATTTGACAGAGAGAATGAGAGAGAGAGAGCACATGAGAGGGGGGAGGGTCAGAGGGAGAAGCAGGCTCCTCGCCGAGCAGGGAGCCCGATGTGGGACTCGATCCAGGGACTCCAGGATCATGACCTGAGCCGAAGGCAGTCGCTTAACCAACTGAGCCACCCAGGCGCCCCCAGAAAAATTAATTTTAAATAAACTATGAATTACATAAATACTTGAATTCATTTTTATTTTTATTTTTTAAGATTTTATTTATTTATTTATTTGAGAGAGAGAATGAAAGAGAGAGCAGGAGAGGGAGGAGGGGCAGAAGGAGAAGCAGACCCCCTGCCGAGCAGGGAGCCCGATGCGGGACTCGATCCTGGGACTCCAGGACCATGACCCGAGCCGAAGGCAGTCGCTCAACCGACTGAGCCACCCAGGCGCCCTGGAAGTGTGTTTCAATTTCCCTAGCTTTCTCACCTTTAATTAAATGTTTTCCCAGAATCATCACATGAAACTTAATCAAAACCAAGTGCCAAAATAAGTTTCTGAGCTACTCTACATCATGTATTAGCATATTCTTTTATGGGGCCTGTGTTCTACTGGAACAGCATTTCAAATTAATTCAAAATATTTTTGCCCAAAATATTTATACATTTTGCTGTCTTTTTTTTTTTTTTAAACCAAGGTTAACGTTATATTTGCTTTTAGTACTTAAAAAAATAACAACATCACACATAGGTGAATGTCAATTTAAATAAGAATTCCAAAGTTTGATTTCTTTTATGCTTGGCCAAATTATCCTGGAATTCCAGATCATATAGCACAGGTATAAGTTTGGAATAATGAAAGATTACAGCAGAGCATGCAAATGTATAAAAAGAAACACTGCCACTCTAATAACATTTTGATATAACCTAGCTTGCATACAGGAACATCTGCACTGTCAAATGAGGCTCATGTTAACCAGAGATCTTACCAAATATAAACTGCAGTAGTAAATTCAAGGATATAGGCAAATAAGAGGAAAAGACAAAGCAGACAGAGTTCTGGGGACATCAAGGGTGGCTCCCCAAGCCCTTTCTTTCTACACTGGCGCATGCTCTCTGGCACAGAACAACAGCTGAGTGCTACTAAGGTTTTGTGAGATTTCTCCTACAGCAGGGAGCATTTAAGATATAAAAAATTTCCATTTTATACCCAGAGAATTATATAGCGTAAGTGACATTCTCAAGGGAACCATGTCACATAGATTAGAGGCTTATTTACTGTAAGTAATTCTTTAACCATGAATATCCTGCTAAGGGCATTCTGCAGATAAGAAGCCTTCCTCATAGCAAATGGTATCCATTTATTTACCCAGAGGTCCAGTTGGTGAGATTAGACCAAATCACCTGCTCTTTCCTTTCCCTCTGGTAAAAAGAACGGATAAAGAGCAGGATAGCTGCTGTAACAGCTTCCTCCCACCTTATTTAGTAAGGTGCAAGTCTATTTTTTCCCCTCCTGTTTTTGCTGTCTTTCTCTTTATTTCCCAGGGTACATGCTATGCAGAAGTAGCCAGCCAAAGCGGTTCTGTCTACAAGTCACTTTGGAGCAGATTTCCTTTGTTTTTGTGAGAATTATGAGTGGTCTCTCTAATCATGAAACTATAATGCAATTACCAATATTCTGAGTAAAGATATAAGGAAACCATTATTTTAAGTCCTATTAAGGTGTTGGGACAAGTTAGCCAAGTTGCACCGATTACCTTAAAGAAGGGGAAAAGGTCCATCTTTTCTTTTGTAGTGAGAGTATCTCTGAAGAAACGAGAGCAAGTCTAAGGAAAGGAATCTTCAAGAAGGCACTCATCAAGAGAACAATGAGGACATACATTTTTATTTCAATATGTGGCAGAAGTGAGACTTTTCTTTTGAACAAAGCACACTAGCACCATGGGAGTGCTCTGGGAATAATGATCATGCACATGAAAATAAAAGGAAAAATGCATTTATAGAATCCCACTCTAAGGGAGGTAGGAGACAACAGTAGCTATAATAACAATGAAAGAGAGATCCTCTCTTGCTTTTCTGCTGGATATTGAACAGCAATGTTATTGTGCCCTGATAATTTCTGCAGGAAAAAGTAACAGCATCAAATTGCACAAATATTAAATTAAAAGCAGTGGCAGCAGCTGCAGAGTCTCTCTCTATAAGGCACTGGCAAAGGACTGTCCTTTGCACATGTCAGAGCAGAGTGATATGAGGATCCTTGAATTTCAGAAGATGCACCTGAGTCTCAGAACAAGGCAGAAGGGGCAACAAAGATTGCCTTTCAGCATGACCAGGCTGTGGAGAACCGGCAGTGGTGGTTGAGAGGACAAGACCTATAATTGCATCATGGGGCCAGCCACGCCTGCTGACGTTCTGGGCTGTATCTGCCTGATGCTTCAGGAGCAGCACCCCATCCCGATAGCATGGAATCAGCATTCAGGTGGCAATGGTTGAGTCTTTCAGTCTTCAGGGTGCAGGCTTGAGTTTGACAACAGCTGGACAAGCATTCAGTCCAGGCTGATTTGGGCAGGAAAGAAAAAAAAAAGAAGGAAGGAAGAGAAAGAAAAAGAGACGGATGACAGAAAGGGGCAGATACTTTGGGAGGAAAAATTCTGGGACAGATAACAAGGTTTTCCTGTACTGACCAACGTGTGAATAAGAAACATAACCTTATCTTTTTGTCCAGATAGGGCTATCCCATACAGTTGTGCAGATTTTGCAAATGTGAATGCCCCTCCTCAAAACGTACAATACCAGGCCAATTCCAGATTGGCAAATCTGATCTTATCGATCTTATCTAGATGCAGAAAAAGAAAACATTGAGTATCCCATAATCACATCAACAGGGATTAATGTAACTTGATTCAGTGAAATTTACTATTTACCTATCCAAATCTGTACCTAAGCATAAGTTAACTAAGAAAAGAGGGAGTCCTGACTTCCAGCCAGATGACTTACCATGTTTAACTAAACAAGAGACTCGGTGAATTGTATAACATAACTGTATTCTGTTGTTATGAAGGGAAAGTTCCAAAGACCAGTCCAGTCTACCCAGACTTTGTTGTATTTGCACTGTGCTTGGTATCAGTCTGGGCAGTAAGGTCAATGTGGATATACTATTAGTTTATCAACTAAACCACATTAAAATCCATATTTATCTTAGCTATCAATCTTCATGTTCATTTTAAAATATTTTATTTGTTGTATTAGACATATTATGTCATTACCAAAATGTTCACTGTTCTGATTGATGAAGGGAAAACATGCTGATTCTGCTATGTACTCAACACTCCTACTCCAGCTAGTGACCACTGACTGAAAGGAGGCACTATGAGTGAGTGAATCCTACTGCATGAATCCTCTGCCATGTTTTCACATCTTCCTCTTTCCCTTCTCTCTAAATATGCCTAAGTCCCCATCAATATTCTCCACTATTAATAAACTTTAATCTATACAAATTAATATTAAAATAAAATGTGATAAGGTGTGCTGACAAGCAGAAACACATTAAAATCCTTCCCCATTCTTTTTTTAAAATATATTTATTTATTTATTTATTTATTTGAGAGAGAGTGAGTGAGAGAGCACAAGCAGGGGTAGGGGTAGAGGGAGAGGGAGAAGCAGGCTCTCCACTGAGCAGGGTGCCCGACACAGGGCACAATCTCAGGACCCTGGGATCATGACCTCAGCCAAAGGCAGACGCTTAACCTACTGAGCCACCCAGGAGCCCGCCTTCCTCATTCTTTCTAAGGAAATAATCACCTTAAGTCTAAAAAATTTAAATGCTCAGCCTTCAGCCTCTAGACTTTATTTCACTGCCCTTGGCTAACTTTGGTTAACTAGGTAATTGTGAAAAAACAAGCCTCGCTGATGCCTAAAATTTTTGCCATGGCCCCTGTGATCTGTGAAATTTTTGCCAACTGAAACATTAAAAAGAGAAATGCTGGCTCTATGGAGTTTGGTTACGGCAATGTTTTTAAACTAAATTCTCAAAATTTTCCCAATGCAAAGCACGTGGACATGCTAGATAAAATATAACAAATATCCTAATTGCACAACTGAACTCGCTAGAAAGTAAAGATAGTCTCCAGAGGCCAGAATTCAAAAGAGACATAGCAGTAAGAACGGCAAGCTGATGTTAAAGCCATGGATGCCCTAGGGGAGCTTGTCATTCTCAGTAACCAAGAAGTTTAGGTTTTAATGGCTGTGCCCCAAACAGTAGAAATGACCTTGAGCCCAAGCAAGCTGATGTGTGAGAAAAGAGCTTGCTTCTAACGGGCAGGAACTGAGCAGCTATGCCTTTCAGAGGTAGACCAGAAAATGTCCATGAGGAAAGGGGGTTGTTGACAAGAAAATGTGTCTATCTTAGCTGCAATCTGCTTAAAATATTCAAGTCTACCCCAAGAATTTGATACTTGAGAACTTCCCCAATGCAAGTTTGGCTTAAATATTTCTGGAAATCCCAACATTAAAAAGTAACATAGATTGGTCCTTGGTTGGCAGTATTTTGGGGGGCAAGTGGAAGAACTAAATGAAAATGATTTCTGGAGGCCCCACCCTCATTTCGGGCTTCATTTATCCCACAGATAAATCTTCAGCACATATGAACTGACAATATAACAAACACATGAGGAAATAAGCCACCCCAAGAAGGATCAGCAGAAAAATAAAGCACATAACTAAATTTCACAGAAATCTAGATTTAAAAATCGTCAGATACAGTATAACAACTACATGTATTTAAAGTGTATGGGTAAGCATAAGGTACCAAAATTGGCAAGAGGAAAAAATATTAAAAATGAAAACCAGGCTAATGTGGGAAAAATTAAGTATACATTTTAGCAGTAACATTACAAGTGCAATTAAAATTGAATGAATTTATATTAGATAGAATTAAACAGATAAATACTGATTGCAATATAGATAGAAGTTGCTCACACACTGTATTTCAGAGGGACAAGGAGGTGGAAAATATGAAAGAGACATGAAGGAAGAATAAGAAGGCCTAACATATATCTGAGTTAAGGAACAATAGAAAGCATAGTCAGAGAAAATACATCAGCCGGTAATTTTCCATAATTGATGAAACAAATCTGAAATTCCAGACTCAGCTAGCAAATTCCAAATTGAATAAATGCAAATAAATGCATGTAGACATATAAGAGTAGAACTGTAGAACATCAAAAACAAGGAAATTTCAAAAGCCACCAAAGAGATAGATAGCTTGTAAAATGACGCCTCAACACATTAAGACAGGTTTCTATAATCTCCAAAGGTGTATATCAAGATGTGCTTTTCTGAGGTGAGCTTGAGAAAACATGAACAATAAAATTCCTCAACTTACCATAAATGGGTTTTTGCATTTTTTACACACTTTCTTGGGATCCTCACGAGTATATACTTGAGCGTCCGATGCCCTAATACTGTCCATTTGATCTTCCATATGGTAGAGTGGTAATATGCTGTATTTATGGATGAAAATTAATGCCCAAGTGTCTGCCTAACTACCAGAGTCATTCTCTGTTGAATTATCCTTGATGTTGATGCCAAGGAAGCTAGATCATTTGGAGGCATCCAATTTATAATGTGGGTTTAAAGGACAGCTGCACTACTCTTCTGGGTACCAGCAAATCTCCATCAACTTTCCTTTCTCCATTTCCCTGTCAGAAGGCTGGGACATCATCTCCCTACGCTCCACTAAACCATATCAGGAGGTACTCCTACAAAAATGTGCTTTTTCATTTACATTTTTTGTAAACACTTCCCAAATGGTAAAGTGAATGGTAGGCTTAAATCAGATAATTAATATAACACACCTAGTACAGAACCAAAAACATGGTAGCCACTAAATCCTCTTCTTCCATGAATTACTTCTTTTTCTTTCCTACACATAAAGTCAGGAAGAACCACTGTATAGCATCTGATTGATCAGATTCTTTTTATAGTCATTAGAAACCTTATTTAAATCTAAGACATTTTTACATTTTTGATCTTCCTCAAAATGAAAGAAAAACAAAAAAAGTCCTCAAAATATATCCTAAGAATGTGGAAGTAGTATGCCAAAATCTCTTCTACTGCTCTTCATAACAGTAAGTCTTGGGCTGGGGTGAGTGAGTTGTATTGCAAGGGTGTCTGAGCCTTTAATTTTGCATATACCATTCCTAGGCTAGGACAGGCAAAATGACTGGGAAGGATGTTGGGACAGGAGGGGACCCTACCATAATTCTTGTAAGTTCACCTACTCTTCTGGGCATATGTTTTTGTCAAATAAAAATACAACTCTAGCTTACAACTATATTCTGCTTTTCCCAAAGTATCTCAAAAGCAGAGAACATGAAATTTAATTACAATGCAAGTAGCAGAATAGAACCATCTCTTAATTTTGTAATATTATGTATTATCTCCAAACCTCAGTTATGTCACTTGTAAAATGGGTATAATACCTGCCTTACAGTGGATTAACTCCCTTGGTTGAAACTTCCACTACTCTCAGGATAAGTGTCAAACTCATTAGTCCTGAATCTAGAACCTTGATGTTTTTCTCTGTGCTTTCTCATTCCCTCTGGATGCAACCAGTGTCAGTCCCTTCCTCCTACTCTACATCTGGTCAAGCTGAAATATTTGTTTTTTCAGAATGAGCAAATTTCACTTAGCATATACAGTTCCTTTTGCCTACAAAATACTTCTTGCCTTACTCCCAACACCTACATACTTCTTATTTATACTTTGTTCTTAATTTAGATGTCACCACTTCTTGCAACCCTCTCCTAACTCCTATCCACCTCTACATTAAATATGCTTCCTGTGTACTACCTTTAAAACCCTGTATAAACTCATACAATTGACATTTTTGCAGGTTGGCTATATCATATTTGTCTATATCCCTCACTAGACTTTAAAATTCTATAAGACAGGAATGATTGTAACAAGATAACTCTAGCACCAATTTTTAGCAAGTAGTATTAATTTATTAATATCTGTAGAATGAAGAATGTTTATGATGACTTTTATTAACGATGAATGTAACTGAAAATCAATAGCTAATGGTAACAGATTATAAGAATTTAACACTTACCCTGAATGAGGTGTGGGTTGTTTTTTTTTTTTAATATTTTATTTATTTATTTGAAAGAGAGAGACACAGCGAGAGAGGGAACACAAGCAGGGGGAGAGGGAGAAGAAGGCTCCCTGCTCTGCAGGGGCTCAATCCCAGGACCCTGGGATCGTGACCTGAGCCGGAGGCAGACGCTTAACGACTGAGGCACCCAGGCGCCCCGATGAGGTGTGTTTTAAAGATAGTCCATGCATCCTCTCTATAAGGCAGTTAGTATTATTATTATTCCCATTTTATGGATGATAGCACTGAGGCCCAGAGAAGTATAGAATTGCATAAAATACATAACTAGTTAGTGGTGAAGCAAAGATTTGAATCTAGATCTCTCTGTCCACAGAATCCAAATTTTTACAATACCTACATCATAGGAGGTATCCAATAAATACTGGTTTTCTTTCCACTGTCTTTCTTCTCCAACCATTTTTCTTTAACTCCCTTCCTTCTTAGGCAGTTCAAAGATCGCATGCTTGAAAAATCAAGTGAAGAGCAATCCTTACCAATCCCCCCCCACAAAAGCCTCTTTTATGTGGATGAACAAAAGTAATGCAGATTATTCAACTTGACACTGGTCAGTGGTACAAACTTCCTGTTGCATGGCTGAAGCCCTGTTATTTATGAGACTGAAGAGAATTCCGATGTTGTATTTTGTTGTGAATCATGTAACAGGTAAACTCACGGGAAAAATAAAAACTTTCGTGGTTTTTGATTTATTTGTTTTAATCAAAAGACTAACAAAAAAGCAAAGCAAATACTGAAATACTAAATGGGGATGAATGTCATTTTTTTGTCTTTGCTTATAGAAATAAAATCAAAGATCTATGAGGTCTTTTTGAGTAGACCACCTTCAGAATTCAGCTCATGCTTTGAGCCAGGCTCTTGCTAATGATTGAGAAACACAGTGGAATTCCAACCTCTAGATTACTTTGAAGGTGGCACAGACTGTCACCCATGCCCAGGGACCCAAGAAGAGTTTTCCTGGAACCTCAGAAAGCACTAGGAAGCTGAAAGCCCAGTAATTGCTCCACACACTGGACCACACCACCTCATTATCCTCTGATGCTTATTGAAGTTACATATGCAATAGGAACTGGTTGGAGGATAAATCACATTGTCCTTGGAGAGGTCATACATATGTATTAACTAAGACTTTAAAAAAGACTTTGATAATAGCAAACCACCAGGTTGAATTGTAGATGAATTCGTGCATAGAAAGAATTCAGTCTTTTTTATCATCATTCACAAGAAAAGATTAAACTAGAGCAAAGGTAAGTAATTGCAGCAGTTAATTATTTTGTCTTCACTAAAATATGTTATTTTCTTCATTTACAACACATTTATGTTCCACGATAATGCAATATTTAAAAGGTTGTATAAAAGGAACTATACACAAATAAATAAAAGCTATAACTATTATCTTTTATAAGATAGTCATGTTTATACATGACTATTAATTAAAAAACCCAAACTAATACAACTAAACAAAAGCTTTGCATCCAAATTACAAAGGAAAAGAGTGTGAGCAACAAGTTTAAGGTGGAAAGAATAGGAAAAGAAAATGAATTTGAGCTCCCTGAGAGCAGGAATTGCATATTCTAAGTTCAGCAAGGCACATAGTAGATGTTTAATAAATGCTGATTGTACTGAACTATTTGTTGAACAAAACTGGAAATCACAGAAGGAAAGGAAGATAGGGAACCCCACAAGGCACCATAGATCCTTTCTATGAGGGGTCTACAGATCATTCTTCCCAATTCCTTCGATAAGTAAAGTTTTATTAGAACATAGTCATATATAGTTATGCATGGTCTCTGCCAGTTTTTATACTACCCTGGGGCCTCAAGTCTAAAATACTTATTATCCAGTTCTTTACTACCTGGTCCTTTATAGTAAAATACTGTCTGGTCCTTTACAGAATCAATTCCTGCCCTATAAAATTAACGTATATGGGTATACCTCAGAGATACTGCAGGTTTGTGTCAGACCACTGCCACAAAGCAAGTATTGCAATAAAGTGAGCAAATGAATTTTTTGGTTTCCCAATGCAAATGAAAGTTATGTTTACTCTATCTTGCAGTCTGTTAAGAGTATAATAGCATTATTTCTAAAAGGAAATGTATATACCTTAATTAAAAAATACTTTTTTGCTAAAAAATGCTAACCATCATCTGAGCTTTCAGTGAGAAGTAATCACCATTCACAGATCACCATAACAAATATAATAATGAAAAAGTTTGAAATATTGTGAGAATTGCTGAAATGTGACAAAGTGAGCCAATGCTACTGGGAAAATGGCACCTGTAGTCTTGCTTGATAGAGGGTTGCCACAAACCTTCCATTTGTGTAAAAAAAAAAAAAACAATGCAGTATCTCTAAAGGATTATAAAGTGAAAAGCAATAAAATGGGGTATGCCTGTACTGTGAAATTAAGAGAATAGCCGCGACCTTTCATGTATAAACCTGGCCAGCATCACCAGTTTCAGCCTGGTTTATAATATAGAACTCATGTATCTTTAGATAGTAGGCATAGGAAAGGGTGTGTGGGGGGGTGTCAGATGTGAATGAAAAAACTAATGAAAAGTAGAAAATAATCACATTAAAAAAAAAAAACACTGGACTCACAGAGTTCGGAGTTTGAATCCAAGGCTGTAGTGTTTGTGAGCTGTGAGATTTGGGGCAAATTACTTAACTTCTAAGTATCCACTTTCTCTTCCAGAAAATAGAGGAGTAGAAATGTTCATTTCATAGCACTATCAGGAGGATTAAATGAAATAACATATTTAGAGTGCCTGGTTGGTAATGTGTTCAGTAAATATGCTTTATTGTTTCATAAGACCAACCAGTTAATTATTCTCCAATGGCACTAAAAAAGCATGTGTGTGTATATATAGATGTATATATGTATGCATGTGTGTGTATGCATGTATGTGCATATATGAATGTGTGTCTGTGGGTGTATTATTTCCCTTTCCATGTTTGCTCCTAACCTTCTGCAATCCTCAATAACAATAACAAAAACAACAACAACATAAGATTATGAAACTGGAGTTCAGGTACTTTGTTACAAAGGTCCTTGTATTTAAAGTTAACAAAACTAGTGTAGTTCCAATAAAAAAGCATCAAATATCAAAAGAAGAATTGGGATGGGAGGCTTTCTCTATAAAACATAATAAAATCACTAAAATTAGAACAGTATGATATTGCTGTAAGAATAGATAAATGGCTTAATGGAAGACAAGCAAGTCCAGAAATGTGTGTGTGGTGTATGTATTCAGATCAATACGGAAAACTGACATTAAGTAAATGGATTGCCAACAATTGATTGGCCATTTGGAGAAAAAATGAAGTTATATCCCAAACTCATTACATACATAAAAGTAAATTCCATATGGATTAAAGAGTTATTATTTTAATAATGAAAGTAACAAAAAGCATTAGAAGAAAATACAATGTATCTTTATATGAGACTATGGAAGACCTTCCTAGGTAAGTCATATCTTCCAGAACAATAGGAGAAAAAGATTACAGGTTTGTTTCATAAAAACTGAAGAGATAAGATATATAATGGAAGAAACTTGCTGCAATATGTATGGCACACAAAAGTTAAAGTCAAGTATATATTTAAAAACTCTTACATAATAATGTGTAAATAAAACAAAAAGAGCAAAAATAGGTAAGAGTAAGAAATTTATAGAACTACAAATGGCCAATACAGATAAAAAGTTACTCCCTTATCAGGACTCCAAAATTAGAACAATTTTAAAAATTACATGCTTCCCATGAGTTAGCATATTAAATTTTTTTGTTGTTGTTTCTAAGTTAAAAAATATCCAGTGTGGGTCAAGATGTAGAAAAAAAGGACTTGTTTATAGTAATTACACTAACAAATAATACTTCCAAAGTGATTGTTATATACCAGGCAATGTTTTGTGTGTGTGTGTGTGAATATGCATATATTTATATATATAAATATATAAAAATAGCTGAAATATTAATATACACACACATAACATTACCTGGTACACGATAATCACTTTGAAAGTACTGTATAAATATATAAATATGTTTATATTTATATATAAATGGCCATGTATATATATTCTTAACAGCCTTGTAAGTATTCTTTTCTAGCTTCATTTTACACATGATAAAATCAAGTCACAGAGGGGTTAAATAACTTCCCAAGATCTCATACCTACCAAATAGCCTTTTACATTTCTACTAATGCATGCCGAGTCCCAATTTTTCGACAGCTTTACCAACACTTTTTTTTTATGATAGCCATCCTAAGGGGTATGAGGTAACACCTCATTGTGGTTTTGATTTATATTTCCCTGATAATTCATGATTTTGAACTCCTTTCCATATACTTACTGAGCATTTGTATGTTTTCTTTGGAGAACCATCTATTCAAGTCCTTAGACCATTTTTAATCAAATTTTTATTTCATTTTGTTTTGGTTTTTGCTACTGAGTTGTAGGAATTCCTTGTATTATCTTGGATATTAACCCCTTATAAGGGGTCTTATCAGATATATGCTTTGCAAATATTTTCTTCCATTCCATAGGTTGCTTTTTTACTTTGCAGATTATTTCCTTTGCTGTGCAAAGGCTGTTTGATTTGATGTAGTCCTACTTTTCTACTTGGCTTTTGCTTTTGCTTTCATATCCATGAGATCATTGTCAAAACCAATGTCGTGAAGTTTTTTCCCTGTGTTTTCTTTTAGGGTTTTAAAAATTTTAGATCTTAGGTTTCAGTTTTTAATCGATTTTGAGTTAATTTTTATCTACGTTGTAAGATAGGGTTCCAACAATTCCATTCTTTTGCATTTGGATAACCAGTTTTCCCTATACCATTTGTTGAAGAGATTGCTCTTTTCCCGTGTGTATTTTTAGCAGCCTTATCAAAGATCAGTTGACTGTATGTGCATGAATTTATTTCTGGGCTCTCTATTTTATTCCATTGATCTACTTGCCTGTCTTTATGCCCATTACATGCTATTTTAATTACTGTACCTTTGTAACATATTTAGAAATCAGGAAATATAATGCCTCTAGATTTGTTCTTTTATCTCAAGATCACTTTGGTTATTTGGGGTGTTTTGTGATTCTAAATGAATTTTATATTTTTTTCTATTTCTGTAAAATATACCATTGGGATTTTATAAAATATGCCATTTTAGCAGCAACAACATTAAATCTGTAAATTAATTGGGGTAGTATATGTACACAATTGGATATTGATAAGTCTTAAAAAAAGAAATTATACCATTTACAATAACATGGATGGAGCTGGAAGACAGTATGCTAAGTGAAATAAACCAGTCACAGAAGGATAAATACTGCTCGATTCCTCTTATATGAGGCATCTTAAAGTCAAACTTATGGAAACAAACAACAAAATGCTGGTTGCCAGGGTGTGGAGGAGGAGGATAGGGAGAGTAGCTGTTCAATGGATTTAAGTTAAAATTATACAAAATGAGTAAGTTCTAGAGTGCCTGTAGTTAAAATAATGTATTAAGCATTAAAAATTCAAGAGGGGAGAGATCATGACAAGTGTTCTTACCACCAAACAAACAAAAACAAATCAAAAGGGACCCGTGCAAACTTTTGGGGTTGATGGATATGTTTATTACCTTGACTGCAGTGATCGTAACACTGGTGTAGTCTATGCCCAAACTCATCAAATTGTATACATTACTTATATGCAGTTTTTGCAAGCCAGTTATACCTCAATACAGCTGACCAAAAAAAAAAAAAAGTAGATATATGTGTACACATATAAAATCAGAGGAAAAATAGTTAAAAAATGAAACATGAAATTAATAATTACAAATATCTCTGGAGAAGAGTGGGAATAGGAGAGAGAAGAAAGGAAGTTTCCACATTTTCCATTATACACTTCTTTTGTATTAACTCTCTTACAAATAAAATATATTCATAAATAAACTATGATACTTAAAAATATATTTAAAGACATTTACTCTATCATTTCATTGAGATCCTTCTTTAGAAATGAAGCAAGATAGATAATTCAGTGGAATGATCTTTTGTTTGCACAGAATAGTTGAAAAATTTAGAGATTATAACACCACATAATTTACAAAGGCCTAATTTTGGAGTTTGAGATTAAGTTCAAGGAGAAAATACTCACTGGCATTTTAATTCAGATATCTCATATAACACATTAAACAATTTAGGTAATTCCTGCAAAGTACTTGAAGACTGAAGTAGCATTTCCCAAAATGTGTTTTCTCTATTTAAACTAAATTAAACCCCAACATCTTTTTATTGAACGGCTCAAAATAATGCCTACATTGTCTTTACTGGACTTTGATTAGCTCCCATTTGATTTTTATTTCTGCCTGTAAGAAGCATGATAGTTCCTTCTGTTTATACTCTAGTCTTATTCCACAGCCTGCTAGAACAGAAAGAAATGTTAATCACTTCTTCCAAGCCCCAAAATAGAACAGCTAACCTACAGGAACTGCTCTTTACCTCTAAACAACAAATTAATTCCCTCAGATCTTTTCTCCTAAGACACATACCTTAACATTGCACCTCACTGAACTCTTCGTGGTTTTACAAAAAAATTATTGAACTCATGAACCAAATGGAGCTGCAGGAGTAAGAAAGTAACTGGTTACCTGTGTTCTCAAAGCACTCATCCTTGATCTGCTTCTAAGCCTGTGTTCTGAGGCACAGGTTCCATTTTCTTTAATGATCAAAACAGAAAAAAAAAAAAACTTGTTCTCAGCTCTTCTCCCATTGACACTCTAAAATAAGTTTATTTTGCTTGGTATAAAATATCTTGCACAGAGAGCTGTACTCCTAAATTAAGCTCATCTTTAAGGTCTCTCAAAAACAACTCCTTGGCTCAGGTGAAGAAAGAACCCACAGCCAGTGCTCTTTGAACTAGCATCTTGACTCTCACAGTGAACGTCCATAACAAAACAGCTTGTGAAGTCAAATAAACATATGTCCGGTTCCTCAGCTTACAAAAGGGAGCATAGCCTGATCAGGGAGTTAGTTAGATGATAGGTGCTAGAGTCAGGCTGCCTGGGTTTAAATTGTGGTTTTCTTGTTTTCTACCTGTTTGATCTTAGGCAGGTACCTAAATGATGCTTTCTCAACTGTAATATTAGGATTAAAAAACTAGTACTGAGAGACAGTTAAGATGGTGAAGGAGTAGGGGGACCCTAACCTTGCCCCATCCCTCGAACACAACTAGATAATTGTCAAATCGTTCTGAACACCCAAGAAATCAGTCTAAGGTCTGAGAGAACAAACTGTAAATCTACAAGTAGAAAAGCAACCACCTTCTGGAAGGTAGGAGGTGGGAGGAGTTTATTTGGGGGAGGTATAACTGTGGATACTGCGGGAGGGAGGGAGCCCTGCTTACAGAGACTACTGCAAAGTATTATAAGCAGTGGAGCACAAAATCTGAAATTTTAGAAATTCATTACCACTGGGGTCATACCTAGCTTAAAGGTGCTCAGGTGGGAAAGCAGGGCAGAGACCCAGGAGCAGACAGCACAGTCTAGGGATCCCTTGGGTCACAAGAAGAAAGGGTGATGTGAACATGCTGCACTCTTCCTGGCATAGGAGCAGGGACTCCACAAGAGGGCAAGCCTGGGTGCCACCTTGCCATGAACTCTGAACCACTGCACAGTCATGCGACCGTTTTCCTGGCACAGGCCAGCAAACAGCAAAAGAGAGGTGAGACCCTTCCCAGAAGGATCAGAAAATGTCTGTCCCATGAGAATCCCTAAAATTTGGACTTTTGAAACCTAGTCTTGCACCTGTGATAAAACAGCTGGGACACAGGAGGGTGAAGGCAGGATCTGATGGAAGCCAGGCCTATTTATTATTGATTTATATATTTGGGTGCTACCAAGTTGGGGGCATATTTACAATTGTTAGATCTTCTTGAAGGATAGACCCCTTAATTGTGATATAATGCCCTTCTTCGTCTCTAGTTGTCTTTGTTTTAAAATCTAGTTTGTCTGATATAAGTATGGCTACTCTAGCTTTCTTTTGATATCCATTAGCATGATAGATGGTTCTTCATCCCCTCACTTTCAATCTGCAGGTATCTTTAAGTCTAAAATGAGTCTCTTGTAGGCAGCATTTGGATGTGCCTTATTTTTTTAACCATTCTCATACCCGCTGTCTTTTGATTGGAGCACTAGGTCCATTGACAATCAGAGTGATTACTGAAAGATATTTATTTAGTGCCATTGTGTTACCTATAGAGTTGGTGTTTCTGGAGATGTTCTCTGGTCCTTTCTAGTCTCTGTTGCTTTTGGTCTTTTTTTTTCCGCTCAAAGAGTCTCACTTAAAATTTATTGTAGGGATGGTTTAGTGGTCACGAACTCCTTTAGTTTTTGTTTGTCTGGGAAATTCTTTCTCTCTCCTATTTTGAATGACAGTATTGCTGGATAAAGTAATCTTGGTGCATATTTTTACCATTCGCAACATTGAATATATCCTGCCACTTTCTTCTGGCCTGCCAAGTTTTTGTGGAGAGATCTGCTGCAAACCTGATCTGTCTTCCCTTGTAAGTTAAGAACTTTTTTACCTGCTATTTTCAGGATTCTTTCCTTGTATGTGTATTTTGTGAATTTGACTATAATGTGCCTTTTGTTGTAAATATTTATGCCCCAACTTGGTGGCACCCAAATATAAAAACCAATCAATAACAAACATAAAGAAACTCATTGGTAATAATACAGTAATAGTTGGAGACTTTAACACCCCACTTATAGCAATGGACAGATTATCTAAGCAGAAAATCAACAAGGAAACAAAGGCTTTGAATGACACACTGGACTGGTAGACTTAATAGATATTTTCAGAACATTTCATCCTAAAGCAGCAGAATACACATTCTTTTTGAGTGCACATGGAACATTCTCCAGAAAAAATCACATACAAGGTTACAAATCAGGCCTCAACACGTACAAAAAGATCGAGATCATACCATGCATATTTTCAGACCACAATGCTACGAAAGTTGAAGTCAACCACAAGAAAAAATTTGGAAAGATCACAAATATATGGAGGTTAGAAAACATCCTACTAAAGAATAAATGGGTTAACTGGGGAATTAAAGAAGAAGTTAAAAAGTACATGGAAGCAAATGAAAATGAAAACACAACAGTCCAAAACCTTTGGGATGCAGCAAAGGCAGTCCTAAGAGGGAAGTGTATTACAATACAGGCCTACCTCAAGAAGCAAGAAAAGTCTCAAATATACAACGTAACCTTACACCTAAAGGAGCTGGAAAAGAATAGCAAATAAAGCCTAAAGCCATAAGAAGAGGGGAAATAATAAAGATTAGACTAGAAATAAATGATATAGAAACAAACAAAGAAACAAACAAACAAAAACCCAGTAGAACAGATCAACAAAACTAAGAACTGGTTCTTTGAAAAAATTAGTAAAATTGATAAACCCCTAGCCAGACATATCAAAAAGAGAAAGGACCCAAATAGATAAAATCACAAATGAAAGAGGAAAGATTACAACCAATACCATAGAAATATAAACAAGTAAAAGAGAATACTATGAAAAAATATGCCAACAAACTGGGCAAATTTGTAGAAACTTACAAACTGCCAAAACTGAAACAGCAAGAAATAAGAAATTTGAACAGACCCATAACCAGCAAAGAAACTGAATCACTAATCATAATCTCCTAATAAACAAAAATCCTGGGTCAGATGGCTTCCCAGAGGAATTCTACCCAATGTTTAAAGAAGAGTTAATACTATTCTCAAATTATTCCAAAACAGAGAAAAGGAAGGAAAACTTCCAAACTCATTCTATGAAGCCAGCATTACCTTGATTCCAAAACCAAATAAAGACTTCACTAAAAAGAATTACAGGCCAGTATCCATGACAAACATGGATGCAAAAATTCTCAATAATTCAACAGTACATTAAAAAAATTATTCACCATGATCAAATGGGATTAATCCCTGGGGATTAGGAATGGTTTAATATCTAAGAATCAATCAATATGACACACCAAATTAATAAAAGAAAGGATAAGAACCATATGATCTTCCTTGGGGTGCCCTGGTGGCTCAGTTGGTTAAGTGTCTGCCTTTGGCTCAGGTCATGATCCCAGGGTCCTTGGATTGAGCCCCAAGTCAGGCTCCCTGCTTAGCAAGGAGTCTGCTTCTCCCTTTCTCTCTGTCCCTTCCCACATTCATGCTCACTCTCAAATAAATAAATAAAATCTTTAAAGAAAAAAGGACCATATGATCCTCTCAATAGATGGAGAGAAAGCATTGACAAAATACAAGAATCTATTCTTGATTAAAACAAAGTAGGGATAGATGGACCATACCTCAACATCATAAAGTCCATATATGAAAGACCCACAGCTAATATCATCCTCAATGGGGAAAAAGTGAGAGCCTTTCCCCTATTGTCAGGAACAAGATAAGGATGTCCACTGTCATCATTACTACGTAACATAGTACTGGAAGTCTTAGCCTCAGCAATCAGACAACAAAATCAAATAAAATGCATCGAAATTAGTAACGAAGAAGTCAAACTTTCACTATCTGCAGAGGACCTGATACTTTATGTAGAAAACCCAAAAGACTACAACAAAAAAATTGCTAGAATAAAAGAATTCAGCAAAGTCACAGGTAAAATCAACTTGCAGACATCTGTTGCATCACTATACAGCAGCAAAAGAAATCAAGGAATTGATCCAATTTGCAACTGTACCAGAAACTGTAAGACACCTAGGAATAAACCTAATTAAAGATGTTAAAGATCTGTACTCTGAAAACTACAGAACAGTTATGAAAGAAACTGAAGAGTACACAAAGAAATGGAAAAGCATTCCATGCTCATGGATTGGAAGAACAAATATTGTTAAAATATCTATACAACCCAAAGCAATCTACACTTTTAATGCAATCCTTATCAAAATACCACCAGCATTTTTCACAGAGCTAGAACAAGCACTCCTAAAATTTGTATGGAACCACAAAAGAGCCCAAATAGCCAAGGCAATCCTGAAAAAGAAAAAAACAGTATTTCAAGTTATATTACAAAGCTGTAGTCATCAAGACAGTATGGTACTGGCCACAAAAATAGACACAGAGATCAATGGAACAGAATAGAAAACCCAGAAATGAACTCACAACTATATGGTCAACTAATCTTCACCAAAGCAGGAAAGAATATCCAATGGAAAAAAAGAAAGTCTCTTCAACAAATGTTGTTGGGAAAACTGGACAGGAATACACAGAAGAATGAAACTGGACCACTTTATTATACCTTACACAAAAATAAATTCAAAATGGATGAAAGACCTAAATTTGAGACAGGAAACCATCAAAATCCTAGAAAAGAAAACAGGCAGCAATCTCTTTGACCTCAGCCATAGCAACTTCTTACTAGACATGTCACCAGAAGCAAGGAAAATAAAAGTAAAAATGAACTATTGGGACTTCATCAAAATAAAAAGCTTCTGCACAGCAAAGGAAACAATCAACAAAACTAAAAGGCAGCTTATGGAATGGGAGAAGATATTTGCAAATGACATATCTGATAAATGGTTAATATCTAAAATCTATAAAGAACTTATCAAGCTCAACACCCAAAAAACAAATAATACAGATAAAAAATGGGCAGAAAGCATGAACAGACACTTTTCCAAAGAAGACATCCAGATAGCTAACAGAAAGACAAAAAGATGCTCAACATCACTCATCATCAGGGAAATACAAATCAAAACTACAATGAGATACCACCCTACTTCTGTCAGAATGGCTAAAATTAACAACACAAGAAACAATAGGTGTTAAAGGGGAACCCTCTTGCACTCTTGACAGGGATGCAAACTGGAGCACCCACTCTGGAGAACAATATGGAGGTTCCTCCAAAAGTTAAAATAGAACTACTTTATGATCCAGCAATTGCACTACTAGGTATTTATCCAAAGGATACAAAAATACAGATTTGAAGGGGTACATGCAACTCAGTGTTTATAGCAGCATTATCAGTAATAGCCAAACTACAGACAGAGCCCAAATGTCCACTGACTGAATGAATAGAGAAGATGTAGTATATATACACACACACACACACACACATTGAATTATTACTTGCCATCAAAAAGAATGAAATCTTGCCATTTGCAATGACATGGATGGAGCTAGAGTGTATTATGCTAAGCAAAATAAGTTGGTCAGAGAAAAGTACCATATGATTTCACTCATATGTGGAATTTAAGAAACAAAACAGATGAACATATGGGAAGGGGGGCAGGAGAAAGGGAAACAAACCATAAGAGACTCTTAACAATAGAAAACAAATAGTTGATGGAGGTAGTGGGGTGGGGGGTGGGCTAGTTGGGGGATGGGTATTAAGAGGGCACTTGTTGTGATGAATACTGGGTGTTTTATGTAAGTGATGAATCACTGAATTCTACTCTGAAACCAGTATTTCACTGTATGTTAACTAAAATTTAAATAAAAATTTAAAAAAAAACCTAGTACCAATTTCATAGGCTTGTTATGGGGATCAAATGAGATAATATATGAAGCCTTTAGAATATTATCTGGTACTAAATGACTGTTGGCTCTCAGGATTATTATCTAGGCCTTAGCATTTAATTCCTTCATACAAAGATTTGTAAAACAGGACTATTATCAGCTTACTTTTGTTTTTTCAAATTTCATATATTGAAGTACCAAGCCCCCATAATTCAGAATGTAACCATAATGGAAGATAAGGTCTTTAAAGGGGTTATCAAGGTTAAATAAATTCATGAAGGTGGGGCCCTAATTCAATACGACTGGTGTTCTTATAAGAAAAGAGAGAGAAAGCCATATGAGGACACAGCAAGAAGGCAGCCATCTGCAAGACAAGGAGAGAGACCTTAGGAGAAACCAGACCTGCTGATACTATGATATTGACCTTCTAACCTCCAGAACTGTGAGAAAATAAATTTCTGTTGTGTAAGCCACCCATCCATCGTATTGTGTTATGACAGCTCTAGCAAACTAAAACACGGACACACTTCACAAATGATTTCTATCTTTCCTACTTCTCTGCAAGAATATAGTCCTGCCCCTCATGTTCTTACCATCTAATGGAGAAAAGTAGACCAAAAACAAAAGGAGGGGGGCAACATAGGCTGGTGAATGAGAGGGAATGGAGGAAAGAGTAAATGGGTTTAGGTATTTTAGACTTTTAAGAAAAAAATGATTAAGTAAGAGAAATGATGGGCTGAGATAATGAATGATTCATGAAAAATAAAGAGCTAATTTAATGGCATGTTTTCATTTCACTAATTGTTTGGTTTTATAATTTAAAGACCACAATAACCTTCACCAATTTGCATGTATTTGGCTACCTTTATTTTTCATACCTTTTACTTCACTTCTTGGTTTCTATAATTATTTGATATCTTCTTTACAAACTTTTTAATGTGGTTGCTTTTTCAGTAAAACTTCTGAAGTATATGATAATATTTATTACACCCTTACATTTAAGTGAAAGTTTAGTAGGATATAAAATTCTAGGTTAAAATCTTTTCCTTTCATAGTTTCAAAATACTCTATTAGTGTTGTGCAACAATGTGAATGTAGTCAATGTCCTGGAACTGTATACTTAAAAATGATTAATTTTCAGTATGAAGTCTTTAATTCCGGAAAATGTATCTTTATCGCTTCAAATATTTCTTCTTCTTTTGTATTTTTCTGAATTTTGGCATTTCTGTCTTCCATATTCATAGCTCCCATTTATACATTCCTGCTTGTCTTTTCTTGCTACATCTGGATAAATTCTTCAACATAATCTTCCAGTTCACTAATTCACTCTTCAGCTAATTCCACTCTTTCATTGTTCCCCTGTTGTATCCTTTACTCCAACTATTGTATTTTAATATCTAATATTTACACTTGCTTTTGTGTAGTCCCTTATCCTTTCATAATCCTAATATCTTCTCCATCTCCTTAAAATAATTATCTGCCTTAGTTTAAATGATTATTAATTCCATCAAAATTTGTACATATTGTTCAGTTTATTGTCTCTCTTTTGAGGATAGTGTTCCTTTCAGGGTGTTCAGGTTTTAGCTTGACCTGGTAAGCTCATGCTCTCTGTGAAGTATAGCTACCCTATTTAGTACTATGTGTTAGGGAAAGGGCTGTGTCTTGTTGTGATGCCCCCTGCCTCTGTCAGTCCTGTTGAGTTTAAGGGAAGGGAAAATCTTTAAGCCATGTACCCAATGCACCACAGAGCCACTACTGATCATAGGTTCTGCTGCCACAGCATCTAGCAATCCACCCAATCAGTATTTACTTTTAAATACTTAGGAAGAAGCAGTGTTAGGAACATAGGAGCAAAGTCTAGGTTATAATCCAGAAGCCCCGGGGGGCTAAGAAGAGGGAAGGATAGAGCAGTGAACGCCTGAGAAAAACTGGTCAGTAGCACCTATTTCCATCAAAGCTTCTCTCCAGGAGGACATGAGTGCTGATATTACACCAGGATGACTGCAAATGTTGCTCCTGCTTTCTGCTGTGAAAGCAGAAAGTGGCAGGCAACAATTTCCCCAGTGCCATAAGATAGAAAGGCAGAGCAGATTTCTAAACATCTTCCTTCCACCCATTCCAAATACTGCACCAGTGGCCTTCCTCCTAGGCTGTACTCACCTACCTCTTCCCAACACACGCAACTCAAGATGGCCTTCAGCCAACCCTATGGTGTTCTCTTTGGGAGTTGGTTCCTACAATCCATGTTTTATTCTCTTATGTCTATAATTTTTTTCCAAGTTTATTTCCATGGGAGAAGTAGCAATGGTCAGCAACCCCTGCTAGTTTACTCTCTTGGCAAAAATAAAAATTTGTATATTCCAACTCTACATTTAACATCACTAAATAAACCTGAAAATATGCATTTGTTCACACTTAGCATACATTATCACATAAACATACCTCTAGATCCAAATGTCTATATGCCTATACATACATATCTAAATGGTATGCTAAATTCAATGCATATGTGCTAGTATCTCATTCTTTCAATATAAACATTTTCACTAACCAGGGAGCACTTCTAGGCTTTTCGTCCCAAAAGCAAGAAAATCAAGCCCAAATTTAATAATAAATAATTACATCTAAATAGAATTGTACAGATTCACAGAGAAATCAATAAGAGCATTCAAGAGACAAAGGCACAAGTCTCCCTCTGTATAAAAATGACAAGAAAATGGCTGTTTGCATATTGCAAACAAATGAAGAAATGTAAGATTTTAATGAATAAAAACAGGATGCGATAAAAAAGGAATCCATGGGGGATTCCAAACAGAAAGTAGAAGTGTAAGCCTATGCAAATTCCAGCAATTTAAAGACATTCTAGAGGTCACTCTTCACTGACATGGTAAATTTAATTTAAAGAATCAAATAGGGGCTCCTGGGTGGCACAGTTGGTTAAGCATTTGCCTCTTGGTTTCAGCTCAGGTCATGAGTTCAGGATTGTGAGATGGAGCCCCATGTCCAGCTCCATGTCTCTCTCCCTCTCCCTTCTACCCACCCCCTTCCCCACCCCGGGCACACACTCTCTCTCTAAAATAAAGAAATCTTAAAAAAAAAAAATCAAATAATGCAGACTGTGTATGAAGTACCTGATTATAAAAGGTAATAATAACAATTCATTTCTTTAACAGGTTTTATAGATCAATCAAGCAAACTATAGAATGCTAATCTTCAAACTTTTAGTATTTCTTTTTTTTTTTTTAATTTATTTATTTGAGAGAGAGAGAATGAGAGAGAGCACATGAGAGCGGGGAGGGTCAGAGGGAGAAGCAGACTCCCTGCCGAGCAGGGAGCCTGATGCGGGACTTGATCCAGGGACTCCAGGATCATGACCTGAGCCGAAGGCAGTCGCCCAACCAACTGAGCCACCCAGGCACCCAAACTTTTAATATTTCTAAAGTTATTTGATTCAGCTTATAGATAAAACTCTTATTTATTACATTGCAGGAGGTTGATTTTCTTAAATTAATTTATTTTCTCTTTGTTAACCTTACTAGAACTCATATTTGGTAAAACAAAATGTTTCCTATTGTTTTAGACCCTGTACCTCAAAATACCATGTTGTTTTGTTCTCCAACCATACCACCATTCTATCCTAAGTGTAGAAAACTAAGACTACTCACATCCCTCCTCACTCACAATGAGAGATTAAATAATTTAAAAGAGGAAATCCTCATCTTACTCTTTTTTAGTCCAAAGGAGGGAAAAGGAGTAAGAATTACAAACTCTGGACAATTTTTTCTTACATTAATGAGACAAATTTATAAAAAGACGCATTCAAAATTATGGGTAGTAGTTTCTAGGGCTGCCATAACAAATTACCACAAACTAGGTGGCTTAACATAACAGAAATTTATTCTCACAGTTCTGGTGGCCAAAAGTCTGAAATCAAGGTGTTGACAGAGCCATGCTCCCTCTGAATGCTCAAAGGGAGAATTTTTTGTGTGTGTGCTTCTTCCAACCTCTGATGGCTCCAGGTATTCCGTGCCTCACAGCTGTATAACTATTTTCTGCCTCTATTTTCACATGGCCTTTGCTTTTGTCTCTTTCTGCCCTCTCCTCTTTTCTTAAGGGCACCAGTCATTGGATCAGGTCCCACCCTTATCTAGTATGACCTCCTTTCAACGAACTATATCCAAAAAACTGCATTTCCAAATAAGGTCACAGGTACCAGTGGTGAGGACTTGAATGTATCTTTTTTTTCTTCTTTTTCTCTTTGGCTTAAACAAAACATTTATTATCTTATATAACAGTAAGTCTATAATGAAGGCCAACTTCAGAGTTGCTCGACTCAGTAGCTCAGAAATATCAATGATGAGCAAGGTTGTGTTCATATACGTGATACACCATTCATACATTGCTTCGTCTTCAGACTAGTTCCCCTCCTAGTAATAGATGGCTGCCAGTAGAAAATAGGAAAACCTATGCTTTACATTCACATTAGAAGAAAGAGAAGCTAATGAATGAATGGAGGAGGGAAGGCAAAAGAGCTCCCTCAAATGTGGAGTATAAATTCTTCCATTTAATTTGATTTGGTCAATTTAGGCCACATGTCCACACCATAATCAGTAAGAATCACCAGGCAAATGTCACGCACTCACTGAATTAATCAGCATTTATACCCAGAGTTTGTAGGAAGTCAGCATCCCCTGAGTCACAAGGGCTACACAGAAGAAGGATTAATGGTTGAACAGAACTTCTTTAGGAAAGGGACTGGATGTTGATAGCCAGTTGACAGAGCTCCCTACAAAACCATGCCATTTTATGCCATTTCTTCATCCTTGTGATGTCCCTGGTAGCTCAGGCAATTTTTTAAATATCCTTCCAGAACACATATTTTTGTTGAATACAATGAAGCCCATTATACTACAAAATTAGCTTACTCTACTAACCAAAGAACTAAACAAGAATATGAGTCACTTCTCCTAAGATCAACTGTATTGCCCAATTACTTCTGTCATTAAGCCACACAAGTCCAACATTTTACATCCTTAATTTGGCCCCAATGTACCTCATCTTCTCAATTCCTATTACCGTTGTTTTTTTTTGTTTTTTTTTGTTTTTTTTTTTAAGATTTTATTTATTTATTTGAGAGAGAGACACACAGTGAGGGAGGGAACACAAGCAGGGGGAATGGGAAAGGGAGAAGTAGGCCTCCCGCCGAGCAGGGAGCCCGATGTGGGGCTTGATCCCAGGGTCCTGGGATCACGACCTGAGCTGAAGGCAGATGCTTAATGACTGAGCCACCCAGGCGCCCCCCTATTACTGTTGTTTTAATTCAAATCATCATCAACTGTTTAGAACAATGGCAACATCTCTAAACTAGTCTCTCCATTCTCTTTCCCAAGTCCAAAATATCTTCTGCAGCATAGACAAATTAATCTGCCTAAAATGAAAAATGGATTATATAACTCTGCCTTTTAACACATTTCAATAGATACTCAATTTCCTACAAGATAAAATTTAAAGTCCTTAGTAAAGCATTTGATGTCCTCCATCATTTCTGCCTTGCTTACATTTTCATCCTTACCCGATTGTACTCTTAAGTCATAATGAGCTTCTTGCCACTCCAAAACTATGCTAGTTTAATACCCATCTATTTTCCTTTTGCCTGGATATTTCCAGTTTTGTTTTAATATCTTTCCTTTCTTGTCCTTAATGCCAAGTCCCAACCTTTTTCTGACTAATCTGGATAAGGAGACACGATTGAATAGTTTCAGCTGTCTACCAAGTTCAACATCAACTACCCACTTGGACTGGTGCTTTTCAAATTTGAATAGGTCTAGTTCAGTAGGTTTGGATTGCATGAACTTCCAGGTGATGGGTTGCATGTAAAGTGAGGACACAGACAAGAGATCCAAATCTCTGAGTAATAAATACTGGATTTCCCTGCTGTGACTTTTGACTCCTTCTGCATCAACTGTTGCTGAAGTTCTGAGTTCCCCTAAGTCACATCCTGGATCCTGATCCATTTACTTCTGTCTTAAAATTGCTACAGAAAATCACTATCTCATTCTGAAGTCCAAATTACAAGAGGAATCACAAAAGGAAATAAACTACATTCAAACTATGAAGCATCAGTGAGAGTTCTAGAATTTCTACATAGTAGAAACTTAAGAGTGGTCATCTGGTTTAAGAAGGTGGATTACTGGAGAATAGTGTTGAAGATTCTATATCAATACTAAAAAAAAATAACAACAACACTCATTTTCCATATTAAAGAACAAGGAAGGAATTGGTCAGCATTAGGGAAAACTTTCACCTTATCCCAACTCTGAATTTCATGCCACCACTGTGAAATATGAGATTAAATATAAGAATATATTTTGAGATAGTTTTTAAGCTAGCCTTCATTTTTTTTTTAATTTGTACCTGCAAAGTCTCATACAATGAAGAGCTACTTAATCTATGTAATATGGGTCTTAAAAGACAGGTGAGAGGTAGAGTTGCCAAAATCAACAGCCAGTATAAAGAAAAGTGTATGGTGTGTATGTGTAGACAATAGTTAATTTCAAAGAAAACAAAACATACAAGAAAAACTAAGTAATCATAATAATCATGTAGCTCCTCCATGTATAAGACTTCCCTAATTATAATAAGGTTAATCCTAAATACTAAACGATCCAAAAGAGTGATACATTTGTTTTGATAGACTAGGGAAAAGGAGAATGTGTAAATGTGTATAAGCACAATAAAAAAAATCTGAATTCTAATCCTTAATAGAAAATCAACAAATAAAGACTAAAACTGAAAATCAAGAAACAGCATTATTATGCTGTTAATTAGTAATATGGTATAAATAATGAAAATAAAAAAGGAATGTCCTTGCAAATGGGATTTGTGGTAATTTTTATTATAAGTTTTGTACTTTCATTTTTTTGAAATATATGTGAATATGTATATTTCTTTGATAAAATGAAAAATACTTTTTTTTTTTTTATAGAAAGCACATACACACATGCATGTGCAAGCGGGGGGTGGGGGAGGCAGTGCATGGGAAGAAGGAGAAAGAGATTCTTAAACAGGCTCCACTCCCTGAGCAGAGCTCCACATGGGGCTAGATCTCACAACTTGAAGATCATGACCTGAGCCAAAATCAAGAGCCAGATGCTTAACTGACTGAGCCACCCAGGCACCCTGAAAATTACATTTAAATATAGCTACAAATGATTTTAGGGCTCTTTTCAGGATATTTAAAATAATGAAATCTATATGTAAACATTTGTTCACACTGACTTTTCTTACCAAATTGGTTTTTCAGCATTAGTTTTGTTCTCACAGTATCATCTTTAATTCAGAGAATCATAGATATCAAGCATTCACATTTATTCTGATGATAAGGACTAGATTTCAGAAGAGCATATCCTAGAAATAGAGGACACTTGTGGTTCTTTCTTCCTGGGAATAAAACATGATTTTATATCACAAGAAACTCTTCCTAAATGTTCTCCTAAAAGGTGACAGTCTTTATTCAATCTTGCGAATGCTAAGCATTGATTCTAACAATGTTACTTCCAAATCTATAATCCCTTGCTGAATCCAGTGAATGTTTCGATAAGAATAAAGAATATGACATTTCTTGAAAGTTGGAGATTTAATTAGCAACAATATGAAGTGTCAGGATCCTTCTTTGTTCTACCAGTCTCAAAATGATCAGTAGGAGGTCCAGGTAGATGGGAAGGTGAAGAGAAGGGCAATTAACACGTGTTTAGATAGATGATAGGTAGATGATAGACAAATAGAAAAAGAGAAGGAGAGATTTTCTTTTAACCTCACAAAATCTTTAGGGTGCTTCAATTTTTTAAGTCTTACCCAAGGTTACTTACGGAAAGTAAGAGACTTCAGATGCAAATCGAAATCTGTCTCTCTCCAGAGTCTAGGTTTATTTCAGTTTGCCAAAAATCAAGACAGGACAATCGGAAATCCATCCCAGGTTTGGGATCCTACATTTGGTCCCTGCTCCTATGGTTATTAATACAGCTGAGATCTCTGTGGATTTGTTTTTCATAAGACTTAGACTCCAACATTCATTTTCCCTACATAATTCCTAACCTACATTTGTGCATTTTTAAGCTACTTAAAGTAGAAATCTAAACCTGTCACCAGCTAGATCCCAGCACTTGACCTTTACTGCTCACTGGCTTTCACCAACCAACCTTTGTTTCATAATTTTCCTTAAGCTCTTCTCTCCAGTTTATCTCTTAACTCAGGCAAAAGACCCAGCAGGCATAACATTACAAGCCAGAAACCTACACTACCCCTCAAGCAATAATGACTGCCCTGAGGATGAGTTCCAGTCAGCCCAGACCACCCTGAGAACTTTGAGCCCAACCTCCAGCTCACACCCATGCAGATGACCACATAATAATGTATGGAATGACCTAGTTACCTTGACTTCATTATAATACTAAAATCCCTTCCCAAAGAGGAGCACAAACCTTATTTACATAACATACAATATTTGCATAGGCATGTTTCCTTAAAGCTTATGGGCAACCTTATGCCACCTCTGCATAGATAAGGTATCCCTACTTAAATATGCATCCTAACCCTAAATAAAAGGAACCCATGCACCCTTGCTCAAGGAGTCATGGCTCTGGGAGTTTATTCCCCATGTGATCTCCTTATTTGCTGCAGATAAAGTTTGCTTTGTGTGATAACTCCACCTGGTGTGGTTTCTATCTATAACTCACCAAGGAGTGAACTCCCATTAGTTCAGTTGCAAACCCTTTCTGGATTCTTCCCTAAGTATCCCTGTTTCACTGTCTCTATTACAGGATAAGGTTTCAGCTCTCTTCCTCTTCAGATGATTGGAGTTGTATGGTCATGGAAACTTAGATATGATCGGGATAGGGGGAGGCAGAGAAGGAGTGAAAATTTTCTGCCAACATCATAAAGATTCTTTGAAAATCCTTGACTATTAACTAAAGAATGAGATTGTACTCATGTCAAACTTCAAAGCTCTTTCCTAACTATCTATTTGAAAAGCCTTTTCTCTGGAAATAACATAGTTTTCCTTTTTCTTCACAGCACAATGAAAAATACATTTCTGTTCATTTACACTTTTTTTTTTATTAGGATAAAATTCTTTGAGTTTAGATGAGAAGATGAGTCTTCTCCTGACCTTTCTTGTCAATGATTTTTCAAGGTAATAAACAAAAATAACATGTAAACATTTTTTTCCAATTTGTGATGAGCAGTCAATAAACAGAAAATGTTAATCATACTAATTTCTTCTTGCTGGCAAAGTGATGCATAAATAATCTATTAACATGCAAGGGCCAACAGGGTTAAGCTGTTCAAACATTGTCATTGATTTCTTCCTCCACCCGCACCCCCCCCCCCCCCCGGCCTTTCCTCACTTCTTATTCAACTGTTACTATGTAACCTTTCCTTTCCATTATATTATAAAACTTTGCTCCCTTGAGCATCTTTGTGAGGCTCTTCTCTTAAAACATTAATTAAAGGGAAGTGAAGTATTTGACTAATCAGCAGAGGAGTCTGTATGGCTCCAATGTTGAATGACAAATGTCAATATCTGCTTTAGGTTTGTTGGATCAGCCAGCCAATATGGAGAAACTGATCCATCATCTTGTCACCAATTCCCGTAGCATCCCAGAAGCCTGCCAATTAAAAAAAAAAAAAGTTCTAATCACAATACATCACTCAGCGGTGATTGCAGGAACATGATAAATAGGGACCTTTTTCTTCTTCTCTGTTGAGTATTTGATGTCTCTTTTGAAAATGTATTCCATTTTTCAGGTTGATGCAAAACTCAGGTCCAAAATGCAAAAAAAGATCACCTTAAGGTATATATTCCTCTGTTCTTTTTCCTGAAGCATAAATTAACATTTGTTGAATATATATAAATTCTTGTAGACTTTTGAAAAGTGACAGAAATGGTTAGAACAGTAACCTGTATTACTGAGAACTGGACCATTTAATGGTTCTTTTTTTTTTTTTCCAAAGGCGAAGTTTAGAATTTTCTTTGGTGAATAGTCACAAAAATTAGAAGGTGATACAATATACAAATCTCTTAAAAAGCTCTCACTCCTTAACAGGGCAAAGATATGCTACATAAACCTTTCCAGCTACATTTTCTGCCTCACTCCTACCCACACCCTTTTCTCTAGCTATCCTTAAATCTACAGGCAATTCTCAAAGTGTGCCAAACAGGTCTCTGGGCATGCTTTTCTCTTTATCTGGAAGGCTCTCCTGACTTTTGTTCATGTAGCTAACTCCTTTAAGTTCTTCCAGACTTGAATCAAATACCATCTTTTATGGACACCCGCTCATCCTGATACAATTTTCCTATTTTCCACTTAAGGTGGTAAGCTCTTGGAAGACAGGGACCATCTCACACTGACCTTACACCCCAATTACCAGAATAATGGCTGGTATCTAGTAGGTGCACAGATCTATTAATGCATCAATCTGCTCTTAAAACTTCCATGCTTACGTCTCTCAGTAGTTACTCACTATCTTAGAATCAAGCCTAACTCCTTACCAGGACCTACAAAGTCCTGGGCAAATTGAACTTTGCTGTTGAGCCAACCTCTCCCTTGCTCATTTTGACCTACTCCAAACTGACCTTTCTTCATTTCCTCTTGTGTGACAAGTTCCTCCTTATCTAAGAGCCCTTGTATTGTATTGCCTATATTTGAAATATTCTTTATCACTCTTCATCTGGCCAATTCATCTCTTAATCTTCATCTTAAAAGCCACTTCTTTAGGGAATATTTTCCTGATATTTCTCCCCCAAACCATATTATGTCCCCAACTGCATAATCCCATGATGTCTCTGATGAGAAACCTGCTTTGGGATTCTAGACTGCAAGCTCTATGAGAGAAGAGGTCTTGTTTCTCTTATTCATACTTGTATCTGTGATATCTACAAGGAGACACTCGGGAAGTATTTGAAGGCTGTTTAAATAAATAAATTTTGAACGTATGAACACATTTGACAACAGAAACCAGAATAAAGGCTATAAACCTGCCATAGGACTATTTAAAAAATTAAACTTTTGTAGTAAAATTTATGAAACTTGCTTCTAAAAAAGCCATATTCTTTGTTTCGCACTCCTTTCACAGTGAACCAATCAACAAACTTAAAACAAGAGTGTCTTAACTTTTAAAAGCCAGGTGCTTCAGTTTTTACAATTCAAGCAATTGGCTTGGCAAGGATCCAGAAACCTGAGGCTATCATCACACTAGACTGAGAATGTGCATAACTGTTTCTCCTTAATGCCCGTAACTCAATAATTACTTCCACCTGTAATTTCCTTGACAGGTGTTAGTGCCACATTCCTTTGCTCCCCAGCCAGGTGAGGAGTAAATACCGTGATTTCATGGATTCTGACACACTCTGAAGGTAAAATACTGGCACTTGCAGTCCAAAAGTTGCACAGGTTTCCACATTCCATGGCCTGCATCTCAATCCCAACACCCACTATTTTGTCTCCCAAAGTAGAACACAAAATAGAAGAAGGGGAAGTGGAAACTAGTGGTACTTGCTCAAACATCTGAAAGTCCTGAGAAGGCGAACTGTTCCATGTCATGTGTCATATCCTTACCAACCAGTTGTCTGGTGAGGCTGCTCACTGACTTTTCCTTTTGCTTCCCTTATTAATGTTTCAAAGCCTCTGCATGGTAAACAGGTGGTGCTAGTCTTGAAAAGTAATCATGGAGGGTACTGGAGCCTCTAACGCAATCATGTAAAACACGGATGATATTTTGGTTTAAAATAATGCATCCCCAGTGACAAAGCCTGCAGAAATCAGTGGAATTTATGAATTTATTTATTTATTTACCTTCTGTCTGAATAAGAATCTCACCATGGAATTAAAATTCAACAGACAGAAACCCAAGTTGAGAGCCACGCTCTAGGTATTGTTTTTAATCTTTTATCTGGTTCACACTGATGAACAAGACACCATTAAAGCTCCTCTAGTCATTTTCTCAAACATTGCAAAACAAAAAACAAGGACCAGGATTAGTTCTGAAGTGAATCCTTACTAAAATATTCACAGACCAAACAAAGAAAAATAAGCAAACAGAAGGCCAGGAAAACTTAAAAATTCACATTCTCAACTGGCAGAGTTGGTCTCTGGGCTAAAAGGGATACTAGATTCAAAATGAGTTATTTAATATCTAAATGTCTTCAATGCTCTTTCAAGAAGTTCTTATAGCTGATCTAAATTTCTAAAAAGAAAATGATAAAATTTCACCATCCCTATAACTTCATGAATTTTATCTGTAGGTTTTATTTAAATATGAAATTGTCTTTAAAAATTTCATGATGTTGCATAGAAATATCTTCACAGGGAGCCTGCAATACAACAATATTTTCTTTAAAATACAAAGGCATAAAAAATACAAAGGCATAACAAATGGTTTTAAGATGATATAATGCATTTTTAAAATTAAGTATATGTGTAAGACTCCTTTTTCTCTGTCCTCACTCAACCATAATGTACTTATTTTAGTATATTTCACCTTTACCTGACCCTTCTTCCATGGTTAGGATAAAGCTGATCTGATACATGAAAGCTCTGAGAGGTTTTCTAGTTCACTTTTCTGATCTCTACGATATTTACACTGTTCATCTACGGCTGCAGCTATGGGCTACCAACATTACTACTTAACTTGCAATTAAATCACCAAACATCTCTCTCTTACTTGGTAACATATAGACCCCAAACACCAAATCCATCGATCTGTTGACCCTTACTTTTTAGGGAGTGATTTTAATATCTCCTTAACTATACAGAATTAGGACGGGGCATGTTACATTCTCATTCATCCCACTGCACACTACAAAATTCTATCTAATTAGATGGGAAGAATCACTAATAACCATGAAGTATTTACACTTCAATCTCTTGGTTTAAAATAGCTAAATAAACTGAAACTAGAACAGGTATCGATGAGTTTATATTCATGACTTGTTGCCTTAATTTTCCACTTTGTAAAGTGACAGTTATAGAAAATGAGCTCACGCTGGGTGCTCTTTGGGGTCTGAGAACAGAGTCAACGCTGGCTAATTCTGCATTAGTAATGGGGTAACTCATTGCAGACTATTAAATTTCTGATTTTGCACTAAAGAAAAAATAAATAAATTTGCCTTTTGCCCTCACGGGGGCAGAATTTAAGCAGTAGCTGTCAATTCCAGGAAGGTCACATTGTCCTTACCTTTCTTCAGGGTCAGAGGCCCCAGGAAAATAATGTATCACCCCTTCTATATCTAGTAAGGAAATGAAGATGAGTCCCAGTCATTCTGCGAATTAATCTTGGAACACTGGACCAGGCTCTCCTGGACCTACGCTAGTTGCTGCTTAGTTGCATGTATCATGGCACCTCTGCAGAGCTGCACTTACCATGACTGGGCAGAATGCTCTTTCTTATTTTGCTACTGTATCAAGCAGAGCTAGATCATAGTGAGGTGAAAGAATTAATCCAACTTCCCTAAAGTAGTCTAGAAATTTACATCCTAGGAGATCATGGCTCTTTTATTATTGCACTTGTGTTTACATGTGATTGCTTTTGTTAGCTATTCACTAACTTGTGGCTGTTATTTCATAGGAAGCAAACCATACTGAGTAATTTTAGTAATTTTATTACTTATTAATAAATAGAACTAGTAATTTTATTTAAGGAATGGCTAAAAGTTAGTGTCCACTCCATTAGAATTTGCTTTTTCTCCTCATTGCGTCTATATTTTTTTCTGGTTTAACTATATGACAGAATTTTACCAGACACTACACTGCAAGTTAAGTTTAGATTCCTTTGAAATATTGCTTTTCTGTATTGCCTTTCTTTATTTTTTTTTTTTAAATAACCCTAAGCGATGGCATTCCATTTTTTCAAAGGCAAGGATAAAAACTCATATAAATGGAGTGCCTGCAATCCACCAGACCCTGTTCTGGGCACCTGCCTGACAATATTATCCCCCTAATTCTTACAACAAAATTATGAAGCTGGCCTCATAACCCCTTCAAATTTTCCCATCTTAAGGAGGGTTTGATGTTTTACCAAAATCAAAGAAGGTGATAAAATAAATAGTATTAACATTAAAAGAATAAAAGAATTACCCAAATCATCTAAAATCCTGTCCTCTGTTTCAGAAGAGAGATCCGGTGAGAGACCTAGCCACTGTTATATTTTAAAATTATCTATGAACCGAAGTAGATCTGTTGTACTCTTCAAAGTACATTCAGTCTGACAATTTCTGTCAAGTTTCATGATGGTGAAAATTAATATGTCCTAGTTATAAATTGCTAAAAAAAAATTGTTCCAGTAATAGAAATGGCAGTTCAGCTAAAAATATATATTGACCATGCTAAGTCCCTACTATGGTGTCACTGGTAGAAAGGTGACAGCTGACTGGAACTTTTGAAGCATTCTTTCTGTTTCTCAGGGACTTTTTACCCCATTTATTTGACTAGTAAGGTGAGTCTGTGTTTTAGAAACTCTGAAGTCAAACACAAAGACTTAGGCCAACTTTCAAACAATGTGTGGGATTTAATTAGGTGATGCATTTCTCTTGTCTTCTGGAAGCCAGACACCATAATGTTTCCCTGCATTAGCATCTATGCTGAATAAGAATTGCTTGTATTTGACTTCTATGAGAAAGAAGGAACATTTTTGAATGGCTCTGCTGTCTTCTGTGTAGACACATGGCTGGTAGGCTATAAACTAATTAGCATGGGCACTAGGTACTTGAGAGTGGTTTGTCACAGAAGCTGATAAGACACTAAAGTCTCAGAAATAGCACCAAATGATCTCTTTGTCCTCTGCTTGAAAGTGATAATGCTAATGCCAGTTTATTAAAATTTGTAATCTAATATGCTCTGCTAATTTCCTATTGGGGATAGTACTTATAGTGAAAGTGTTACTTATTTTACATGTATTCAAAAACAGACTCAATGAATGTTTGAAAGCTAAGTTTTAGGATTTTCAGCTCTTGTCTTTATTATCAGATATGACTGGTTCTGAGGGAGGAAATTTGAGCATGTAAAACCATCGTATTTTTGAATTGATTGTTTTCAAGTCTTTAATTAAATCACTATGTCTTTTATTGTGTTCTGAGCTCAAGCTACTGCAAAAATAGTAGAACTACTTGTCAGCTAAGGAGGATTATGAATAGCTTTACCAGTTAGAGAAAAAGTATTAAATAAGTACTAAGGCGGATCATTTCTCTCTGTTAATTAAAACACCACCAATAATACAAAACTATAGTTGCATTTATAGAGTAGGCAATGAGTATGGAGAATCCACAGTGAGCATGATATAGAAGATCAATGCTTCAGAGTGAAAGAAAATAGGGCTTGAGCCCTGGCTTTGGTACATACTCATTGAATCACATTGGTCAAACAATTGCTGTATCAGTTTCTTCATTATAAAATAAAGATAATTAGACCTAACTCAAAGTTATGTATATCTAGGTCATAATAGGTAGCAATAAATATTAGTGTTTCTCCCTCCTATCCAAGGCTTTTAAAACCTCCTCCATAAAAAAAAAGTAAAATTAAGAAGTAAATGACTAATATGACAACTCCAAATTTATGCATGTTTATAACTGTTTGTTTCTTCTTTATAGTTTTGATACCTGATGGATAGCTTGAGTAGAAAGAAAATACTTGTTCTCCACTTTCTTTTCCTGATCAAAAAAACATTGCTCTACTGTTTTGCTCTGCATGTTGCTGTTGAAAAATCCGTTAGTGACAGAATTTACTTTGTAACATACTTTGTATTTTTCATCAGGAGTCCTGAAGCTTTCTTCCTTATCTTTAAAGAGCAATTGCTGGGGCACCTGAGTGACTCGGTTAAGCATCTGCATCTTGATTTTGGCTCAGGTCATGATCTCAGGGTTGTGACATCAAGCCCCACAACAGGCTCCACACTCAGTGCAGTCAGCTTGAGATTCTCTCCTTCTCCCTCTGCCCCTCCCCCTGCTAGCACACTCTCTCTCTCAAATAAAATCTTTAAAAAAAAAAATAAAGTGTAATTGTTTAACTAGGATGTCTCAGAGGTGTTGCTTCTATGTCAGTTTTTCCTCGTGTATGACATTTTGTCAACTTCAGTATCTAGATTCCACTCTTAGTTCTAGAAATTTCCTTGGGTTTTGTTCAATATTCATTCCATTTTGATTCTCATTCATTTCTATAGGCCCTTGAATTTACACCCTTGCTTTCTCCTCTTTCCATAATACCAAGCTTGCAAGAAGAGATACCTCCTCCTTTCAAGTTGTTCCTAGGGGATACATACTGAAACATTTAGGAGGAAAGTGTTATAATTGCTGCAATATGCTTTATTTATTTTTTTAAAGATTTTATTTATTTGAGAGAGAGAGAGAGAGAAAGAGAAGGGTGAGGGACAAGCAGACTCCCTGCAGAGCAGGGAACCTGATGCAGGGCTTGATTCCAGGACTCTGGGAACGTGAGCTGAGCGGAAGGCAGACATGTAACTGACTAAGCCACCCAGGTGCACCTGTAGTATACTTTAAAGAATAAAATTATGTATGAAATAAAAGAAAAAAAAGAAAAAAGAAAATGTATATCTGAAGAGATACATCAATAGATGGACATTACACACAAAAAGAATCATAAAACAAATGTAGCAAAATATTAACAACTGATGAATATTTTTAAAGGGTATATGGATATTCATGTGCTATCTGTTCAATTTTTTCACACTTTTGAATTTTTTTCAAAGTAAAAATTTGAGAGTAAAAATAAGCCTGATTTAGTTACCTATCTATAATATTTTTATGAGAAACTGATCTAAAATATCATACTGGAGGAATTTCAGGGATTACTTTATTCAAAGCTTTATTTTATAAAAAAAAATGTAGCACAGGTAGTTTTGTGATATGTTCAAAGGTATAAAAAAAGAACCAAATGGATATTATAGAATTGAAATATATAATAGAAATAAAACACTGCTGGATCCAACTCAGTAGGAGAGTAAAGATGTAAGAGTATATATTGGTAAACTGTAAAAACAGATAAACAGAATTTACACAATCTAAATAGACTGAAAAAAGAATAAACAGATCCTCCAAGATCCCTCTGACACTAACAAAGGATCCAACATTTGTATCATCAGAATCCCAAAAGGAGAGGAGAGAGCAGACTAAAAGAGTTTTCAAAGAATGAGTGAAAACATTCCAAATTTGATGAAAGACACAAACCTACAGATTCAAGAAAGTGATCAAACTCCAAACAAGGTAAATCTAAAGAAATCTACATCAAAATGCACATCTGAAAACTAAAGACAAGAAAAAATGCTAAAAGTAGCCAGAGAGAAATAGTGCATTATATTAAGGTACACTAATCAAATAGCAGCAGATTTCTCATTTGAAACTATGGAGGTCAGGATAAAGTTTTATAATATTTTTCAAGTGTTCAAAGAACAGAACTGTCAAAGGTGAATTCTATACATGACAAAATTAACCTTCAAAAATTAAGAAAAAATAAAGACATCCTCAGACAAAGGAAAACTAAGAGAACTGGTTGTTGGCAGAATGATCCTTTAGGATTGGCTAAAAGAATATCTTCAAACAGAAAGGAAATGATAAAGGAAAGAACCTTAGAGCAACAGGAAGGAACAAGAAATAGCAGAAATATGGGTACACACAACAGACTATCATTTTCCTCATGAGTTTTATCAGTCATATTTGATAATTAAAACACAAACTGTAACACCATGTGACACTCAAGACAATGATATGTAAAAGTGGAGAAGATAAAGAATCCAAAATGGAAATGAATTTTCCACACTTCATGGTGGTAAAATGTTGACACCAATAGACTCTATTATAAGTGTATTGTAGAGACTTATGTAAAGTCTATATAAGAGATAGAAATTGAAAATTTGTGGCAACCTGCATTGAGCAAGACTATGGGTGCCATCTTTCTAATAGCATTTGTTCACTTTGTGTCTTTGTGTCACATCTTGGTAATCTTACAATATTTCAAAGTTTTCATTATTGTTGTATTTTTATGGTGATCTGTGATCAGTGATTATGACTCATTAGAAGCTCAGATGATGGTTAACATTTTTTTCAGCAGTATTTTTTAATTCAATTATGTACATTTTTTAGATATTGCAATACTATTGCACACTTAACAGACTACAGTGTAATAGAACTTTTATATGTACTGGGAAGCCAAAAAAATTCATTTGACTTGCTTTATTGTGATATTCACTGTATTGTGGTCTAGAACCAAACCTGTGTATCACTAACATATGCCTGTAAATAATAAAGATCTGAGCAGAAATAAGTAAAATTTTAATAGAAAAACAACAGAGAATATGAATGAAAGAAACAGCTAGCTTTTTAAAAAAAAATGAAATCGAGAAACCTCTTGCAAGACTGACAAAAATAAAAAAAGAGAAGACACAACTCACCAACATTAGTAATGAAATGGAGATATCACCACAGATCCTTCTATCATTTAGAATATAGTAAGGAAATATCATAAATAACTTGATACCCATTATTAAATAATGTAGAAGAAATGGACTAAATTTCCCAAAATCACAAACTAGCACAACACAACCAAGATGAAAGATGTGTCTGAATAGCCTGAAAACCACTAAAGAAACTGAATTCATAATTTAAGAACTTCCCCAAAAGAAATATCTGGGCCCAAATGGTTATACTGGAGAATTTTAGCAAACATTTAGAAAGAACACCAAATTTTATGCAATCTATTACAGAAAATAAATAAGGAGGGAATACTTCCCAACTCATTTTATGAGGCCAGTATTGATAGCAAAATCAGAAAACAGTACAAAAAAGGAAAACTGGAAAACAATATCTTCTATGATCTTGGATGCAAAAATGATTAACAAAACACTAACACACTAAATCCAATCAAGTATAAAAACAATTAGATTTTATAGCCAAAATAAGGCAGCTGGTCTAACATTCAAAGATCAATGTAATCTACTGTATCAAAATCTAAAGAAAGAAAATTTTATGTTCATATCCATTGTCACAGGAAAAAAAAAAAAAACACTTGTCAGTATCAAATGTCTATCCATGATAAAAACTCTCAGAAAACTAGAAATAGAGGGTAATTACTTGACTTGATAAATGTGTATATAAAACCTACAGCTAACATATTTCTTAATAGTGAAAGACTGAATTCTTCTAATATCAGGAATAAGGCAATGATGTTCATTCTCAATACTCTTAATCAGTATAGTACTGAAAGTTCTAGCTACTGCAATGAGATAAGAAAAAGAAATTAAAGGCAGTCAAATTTTAAAGAAAGAAATTTAACTAGGTATAGATAATATTCCATATAAAAATACCAACAGATCAAAAAACAAAAACAAAACACCTAGAAACAGTGAGTGAGTTCAGCAAGGGCAAAGGATATAGAGCAAACACAAATAGCAATTAGGTGGTTATTAAAGGGTAACACAAAAGACATTTGTAGTAAAGGGACTGTTCAAAAATGTGATTGTGGACACATGCAAAACATAATGATAAAACTGTATGACACTAACTACACACACACACACACACAATCACACAAATGAATGCAAATCCAACTGGGGAAATGTGATTAGCATCAGTGGGTTGTGTCAATGTCAGTGTCCTGACTGTGATACCGCACTACAGTTTTGTTCAATGTTACCTTTATGGGATACTATGCAAAGTGCATAAGGGATCTCTCTGTATCATTTTTTACAACTGCATGTGAATGTACAATTACCTAAATACAAGTTTCAATTAAAAATGTAGTGTTCCCAGTTAAAGTTTAATTTCAGATAAAAAACTTATACCTTCTTAGTATAAATATGTCTAATGTATTAAGTGGGACATATTTATACTAAAAAAACCTATCCATTTTTTTATTTGACCCATGGATATCTCAGCATGCGGTAGACTGTTTCAGCAGAGAAGCACTGAGCTTAGGGAATCAAATACTTTCACGGCAAGCAGGAAGCAAGCCTTCTCTTCAGATCCAAGGGAAGCAATGCATCATTCCTCAAGGTTGCTTGCTGCAAACATAATCCTGAGAAATTACCCAAGTAAAGAGCAATCAGGGCCTTCTATTCTAGGTACAAAAAGAATATACAGGGATGCTCAGGATCCAAAGAAGAATGTCTCTCCCAATAGGAAGGAGAATGAATAAAACTTGCTGACAGATTGGATATGGGGGATAAGAGAAGAATCAAGACATTGTGTAGATTTTTGGCTTGTAGAGCTACATGGATAGTGGATGGTGATGCCATTTACTGGGAAATATGGGGAAAAGCATATTTGGAAGTGGAAAAAGTAATCAATGTTTTGTTTTCACCATGTTTTTTTTTTTTTTTTTAAGATTTTATTTATTTGACAGAGAGAGACACAGTGAGAGAAGGAACACAAGCAGAGGGAGTGGGTAAGGGAGAAGCAGGCTTCCCGCCGAGCAGGGAGCCCGATGCGGGGCTCGATCCCAGGACTCCGGGATCATGACCTGAGCCGAAGGCAGACGCTTAATGACTGAGCCACCCAGGCGCCCCTTCACCATGTTAATTTTGAGAGTCCTAATATTAGACCTTTAAGTCCAAATGCCATGTAGGTTAATTTGAAATATTTTGCAAGTGACTTAAATTTAGAACACCTTTTAAAGCCGATGAAGACTGTATCCTAATGCTCCCCAATCACAGTTCATACCTACAAAAGAAAAAAGAATCCCTCAGCTACCATGGTCATCCCACTGAAATGTACCTGGATAAAATCAAAGGTCTGGGTAATGTGGCCATTACAATTATCTACCAAGTGTGCACATAAAATTTCTCTTTTAGTATGAGTTTTTGCCATTCTCTAAATCTGGCCCTATTTTAAACCATTTGGGTTTGCAGCTATTTTTGTGCTGGGAAAAATTTAGAGTACTCTTAAATGTTCAGTGAATCTTTAAGGCCTGTTCTGTAATGAAGCCACAAACATAATTACTGCAAAAATTTTATTGATTCATCTTATGACATCACATCCCTACCTGAATTTGTCATTTCTTTAACCTATTTGTGAGAATGCAGCACCCTTTATTGATTTTCTACTTGCCATTAAATATGATGTTTATTCTACACTCAGAAAATATAAAATAGGGCGCCTGGGTGGCTCAGTTGGTTAGGCGACTGCCTTCAGCTCAGGTCATGATCCTGAAGTCCCGGGATGGAGTCCTGCATCAGGCTCCCTGCTCGGCAGGGAGTCTGCTTCTCCCTCTGACCCTCCTCCCTCTCCTGCTGTCTGTCTCTCATTCCCTCTCTCAAATAAATAAATAAAATCTTTAAATATATATATATATATATATATAAAATAAACCCATACCTCTTTTATGAATGAATGATCTACCTATGGCTAAATGACAGTTAATGCCAATAGCTGGAAACCTCCACCAGTACTAATTCTATGACTATCATCATCTTCAACTCCACTCTTTCAAGAGCTTTCTATTTTCTCCTTTGAGGGACTCTGAAGCTTAAGGACAGAGGATGCATATACATGGGGCCTTCAGAGCTGGTTGAACAGAGATATAAAATGGGTTTTTTTCCCCAAAACCCATTCTATGTAATTGAACCAAATGATAAAACAGTCATGTGTTTACACATGACACCTCTTTTTTTTTTTTTTTCCTGTGAAGGTCCTATCATCTGAATTCAGCTTGCAAGATCCATATGTGTTTCAATTAAAAATTAAACTTCCCATTTCTTTTTCACAGAAGGTATGTGGCATTTGTTGGAGATCTTTGTCAACCAAATTAACATACTGATCTCAGGACGTGAAAGGAGGTACCTGGTACAGTGAACATTTTTTTTTCCCCATGAAGGAAAGAAAAAGCTACAGAAACAACATTTTGTGGGGTCAGGCACTATGATAGGCATTGTCTGTTTTATTCTTCAAGGCAATCTTTGAATGAGGTATTATTCCCAGTAATTACATATTTATGAACAAGACCCATTCAACAAGTATTTTGATCATGTCAAGCACTGTGCAAGGCACTCAACATATACTGAGTATATCTATAACTATAAATGATTATTGTCTCTACTGGGGAAGGCATATCATTAAGTGAACAATCACTGTAAATTTCAATAAGTACCTGTATCAGGGAAGTACAGGTGCTATGTCAGCTCCAAATAAGAACGTCTAACCAGTTTTTCATTGTCATTTTATTTGTGTGTGCAAAGGGTCAGAAAAGAGGGGGATAAGATTTCAGAAAAGGCTCTGCAAAGTACTGACACAGGGAATAAAGTTCACACTTGAAGAATATGTATGAATTAGCTTGCCACTGAGGAAGGTAAGAGTGCTTGAACCAGAGGTGAACAGTTAAAAATGAGAGAAAACAGGGTACATTCAAAAATTGAAATGATACTCTAATGATGCATAGAGAAGTGGATATGGACCAGTCACACAGGACTCATCACAAGGGCCTTGTAAGTCATGTTACAAACATTTCCTATTACCCTAAGGAATGGGAAGCCATTAGGTGATTTTGAAGAGGAACGCTAGGAAGAGATTTGTAGTTTGGGGGGGGGCAATGTCCCCCCATACTCCCACCTCAAATATTCCACACAAAACTGCAGGGAAGGATTGAAAATCTCTCCTTTTTCTGGCCTCAGCCTTAATATCTTTTAAAAAATGGATCCCTCCCTGCACCATAAGCAGTTATATGTAATTCTTATAATAGGACTAAACTTAAGAAACTGTTCAAAAACAACAAAAATATAAAGAAATATAGTGTTTTCCCCAATTGAGGGAATGGAGGAAACATTGTTACAATTATTTGTGTCTTAAAAATAGAGAAAAATGCATGAAATTTTTATTTTTTAAAACCTTAACTTCTTTAAGAGAGCAGTCAAAAACACATTTCTTTAAAGATATTATAAGTACAGTGAAATAAGTCAAGCAGAGAAAGTCAATTATCATATGGTTTCACTGATTTGTGGAACTTAAGGAATAGCATGGAGGACATTAGGAGAAGGAAGGGGAAAATGAAGGTGGGAAATCAGAGGGGGAGACAAACTGTGAGAGACTATGGACTCGAGAAACTAAGGGTTTTAGAGGGTAGGGGAGTTGGGGGATGGGTTAGCCTGGTGATGGGTATTAAGGAGGGCACACATTGCATGGAGGACTGGGTGTTATAAGCAAACAATGAATCATGGAACACTACATTAAAAACTAATGATGTAATATATGGCGATTAACATAATAAATAAATAAATAAATAAATAAATAAATAAATAAATAAATAAATAAATAAATAAAAACATGATAGAAATCATAAAAAAACTAATGATGTACTGTATGATGACTAACATGACAAAGTAAAATAAAATTTAAAAAAATATTATAAGTACAAACGGGTATGTTCCTGTTTAAACAAAGCTATTTTTTTTTTTTTTTAAGATTTGGGGCACCTGGGTGGCTCAGTCGTTACGCGTCTGCCTTTGGCTCAGGTCATGATCCCAGGGTCCTGGGATCGAGCCCCGCATCGGGCTCCCTGCTCGGCGGGAAGCCTGCTTCTCCCTCTCCCACTCCCCCTGCTTGTGTTCCCTCTCTCACTGTCTCTCTCCGTCAAATAAATAAATAAAATCTTTAAAAAAAAAAAGATTTATTTGACACAGAGAGAGAGAGAGAGAGAGAGAGTGAGTGAGGGAGAGATATCACAAGCAGGGGGAGTGGCAGAGGGAGAGGGAGAAGCAGGCTGAGCTGGGAGCCCAACACGGGGCTCGATCCCAGGACCCTGGGATCATGACCTGAGCCGAAGGCAGATGCTTAACCGACTGAGTCACCCAGGTGCCCCAACTCCGTTATTTTTTAATTTATACTTTGACAACCACTGAACTAGATATAGCATTTAGGTTTAATGTAACTTAAGAAATGTATCATTATGTAGTATCATTGCAAAATCTTAAGAATATTAACTATTGAAAACATGGATCCTAAGGATAATTGGGTCTGTTCTACAAAGAATTGACTGATATGGATCACAAAGTTTTGTAAAACAAATTGCATGCGATAGTGGTGATATTAATAGCAATCCTCATGGTACCGCTGATTAATTATAACAACATAAGTTAGGGAGAGCTGTCCATTTCTCAATTAAATCCTATACACTCACTGACTTTAATTTGAGGGGGCAAAAGTTAATATCTTCAACATACTTGCCATTTCCTCTCTTCATATGTCTAGTTTGTTCAGAAGAGGTTTAGAATAACTTATTATTTTTGTTTTTTTATTCAGTAAAATATAGCCCACGTTTATGACAAAGAAACTTTCTAATATTCTAGTTTTTCTCTTGTCCAGACTTTGCCTTAACAGCTGTTTTAGAAATCTAACTCAGTGTTTATTTAACAGGAGACAGAGGAATTTCCACAACAGTAATGCCATTGACATCATGCAACTCAACTTGATTCCAATGGATAAATAACTTTCAAAACCTCACATTTCTGACAATCAGTTTGGCTGAAATCCGCTTTTGTTCTACCCTGTTTTTCTTGCTAAATTGGGATTTCTATAATTATGAACTGAACTACTCCTCTGGCAATTATCTCACCTCTATAATTAAACAGAGGATTTGGCTCAGTAAAATGCCAGATCTTAATCTGCCCCCCCCAAAATATCATCAACTTTCAAATCATCATCAGCAGAGGTTGAACTCATCCTGATGCGTTTGTCTTAGAATGTGCCTCTCAATCACTTTGTCTCCAAAGCGAAACCTTAAGAGAAACAAGAATAATAATAAAGCTGTCCAGAAGTTCTGATCCAGAATTAAATCAGGTTAAGACTGGTCTCCCTCGGAAGAACAGTGATACCAAATTAAGTATCAGGTTAATGGAAGGCCTTACTTAAATCACTGCCACAAATGAAGACACGTGCAGGGTATTTAAGGACAGATTTTATTTACCAGAGGATGATATCCTTGAAGACTTTTAGTACCTGGCAAAAAGCAAAATTGAAGTGGTGATGCCAGTCCAAGTTGTATGTAAGTAATTTGCTTGTAATTTATACCAATCCCTTTTCATAATGAGCTGGAAGCAGCTTTTAGTCACTCTCCATCTACTACCGTGAGAAAATTAACTTGTCCAGTAGAATGTGGGAACCAAGATTGTCCTCACTGCTCTCAATTTAGTTGTGTGGAACTAGCTTCGCGCCTTGAAAACAGGAAGTGCTCAGTGACCACTGCTGGATGAATAAGGATTCCATCAGCCCTCTTGAAAGTCCTCTCAAGGTTTCTATGTCAATGTCTTCTCCATCCAAGTCAGACAAAGCATTAAGGAAAGAGAATTGTTTCATCACATAGAAAGTTCTCATCATTCTCACTATCACTTTTAGTTATAGAACAGGCTATTAAAAATATTTTTTCCAAAAATGAACCAGTTCTTAAAAGGTATAAAGCCATTTCATTTTGTCCCAAGTAGCTCAGTGCCATTCCTTAAGAGATTTTTTAGAGCACTGTTAATAATTTAGACTAAAGTTATATTTTGAGGCATCAATAACCTTCTTGAATTTAAGAGAGCAGGAAAAACGAGTTTATAAAAACTTTTGAAAAATAATTTTATAGTCCTCAGATTATCTGCAATTAAGTGTTTACGATATATTCAAAGAGGTAAATGTGTAGTGGTTATGAGTATGGGTTCTGGAATCAGACTTAGACAAGCTGCAATCTCAGCTAGACTATTGACTGGAAAATGCATCCTTTTGAAGCATCAGTTTCCCACTTGCAAAACTGGAATGAGACTAAAAGTATATGACATATATGTGTATTCAAGAATGACATAAAACCAGGAATTACTGCTAAATGAAAACAATACATTACAGACCAAGTAATGTTTTTTTGCAAAATGCTACCTATGCATTACCAAAAAAGGCTCTTGATGAAGCCACTATGAAAAACAGTATGGAGGCTCCCCCCAAATTAAAAATAGAACTACCATATGATCCAGTAATTTTACTTCTGTTAATATGTCCAAAGATAACAAAAACACTAACTCAAAAAGGTATGTGTATCGCTATGTTCATAGTAGCATTATTTAGGATAGCCCAGACCTAGAAACAATATAGTGTCCATGGATGAATGAATGAATGAATAAAAAACTCGTAGTGTATATACATACATATATATATATATACACAATGGGATATTATTCAGCCATAAAAATGAGAAAATCCTACCATTTGCAACAATATGGATAGAACTTGAAGGCATCATGCTAAGTGAAATAAGTCAGACAGAGAAAGACAACTACTATATGATCTCACTTATATGTGGAATCTAAAATAAAAGGGGAAAAAAAAAAACCCAAACCAAATTCATGATAAAAGAAATCAGACTTATGGTTAGCAAAGGCAGGGGGTGGGGAGAAGTGAAATTAGAAGAAGGGAGTCATAGGTACAAACTCCCAGTTATAAGATAAACAAGTACTGAGGATATAATGTACACCATGATGACTACAGCTAACACTGCTGTATGATATAAAAGATAGCTGTTAAAAGAGTAAATTCTGTGAGCTCTCATCACAAGAAGTTTTTTCCCTTTTTCTTTTTTATTTTATCTATAGGAGAAGTTGAATGTTAGCTGAACCTATTGTGATAATCATTTCACAAATCAAACCATCATACTGTATGTCTTAAACTTATACAGTGATACATGTCAATGATCTCTCAATAAAACTGGGAAAAATGAAAGTGAAATGAAGACATTTTCAGATAAAAGACAACTCAAAGCAGCAGATCGGTACTACAAGAAATTATAAAGCAGAAGCTCTTCAAGATGAAGCAAAAAGACATCAGATGGAAAACTTGGAACTTCGAAAAAGATTGAACATAGAAAGTGGTATAAACCTGGGTATGTGAAGAAGTCTATATCTTTCCTTCCTTTTGCCATTTTCCTATTTCTTTATAAACTACACTCCTGTTTGAAAATAGTTTAAAAAGTTACTATGACATACATAACACTTTAAAATGTGATTGTTAATCATTCAAATACATTGAAGATAATATTCTTTTAAAATAGTACGGTATCGATTTTTTATTTTGGAAGACTTTTAACTTTTCATGTGTAGTACATGTGTCTAGGAAATGTATCATTGTAATTCTTAATAATTAGATTATCATTCAGAAAGCACTGGCTTATTTTACAATGTACAGCTGGTGTTACTGAATTTTATCAGTTTAGAATCTGAGTTCAGAAAAGCTGATACTACATTGCATTTCTTGTGACAGAAAAGATAATTAAATAATTTATCTATGAAAAGCCAAGGCTTTTACAAATATTTTCAACAATATAGCTCACTGTGGTAACTGGAAATAAAGAGTTTATTAAAGAAACGCTTACTGAAAAAAAAGAAAGACTTGGAAGTACATACACTGAAGTGTTAATTCAAAATACCTCTAGGAAATCAAAGAGCAGAAATGAAAGGAGAGATCATTTCACTTTATATATTTGTGGATTTTCCTTTTTTTACCAAGTACACCTTTATTATAAAAAATATAAAAAATAAGATTTGTTTTATAGATTTTTTTTAAGATTTTATTTATTTATTTGACAGAGAGAGACACAGTAACAGAGGAAACACAAGCAGGGGGAGTGGGAGAGGGAGAAGGAGGCTTCCCACAGAGCAGGGAGCCCGACGTGGGGCTCGATCTCAGAACCCTGGGATCATGACCTGAGCCGAAGACAGAGGCTTAATGACTAAGCAACCCAGGCACCCCTAGAGAATTGTTTTGAGAACTAAATGAAATAATGTTGATAAGCTTTAGATTAGCATATCAGGAACAAATGTTAAATACATTTATAAAGAACAATTGTTGGGCGCCTGGGTGGCTCAGTTGGTTAAGCGACTGCCTTCGGCTCAGGTCATGGTCCTGGAGTCCTGGGATCGAGTCCCGCATCGGGCTCCCTGCTCGGCGGGGAGTCTGCTTCTCCCTCTGACCCTCCTCCCTCTCATGCTCTCTGTATCTCATTCTCTCTGTCTCAAATAAATAAATAAAATCTTAAAAAAAAAAAAAAACAATTGTTGCCTCACATTAGTTTTTATTCCATATTCACATAGTTAATCACATATATCATGAATTAATAAAAACTGTTGTATAACCATAACATTCAATGAACCTACTACAAAGCTACAATGTTTCTTAAACTGGCAGAACTTCAAATCAGTATCTACAGGAAACAAAGTGACAGGTTAAAGAAGAATATTTAATATGGAGTAACTCAGGGTATTATGTGTTTCTCACAGAACTACTATCTCCCCTTGCCACTTCTGTATCTTCTTGAACATATTAGGATAGGTTATGATGGGCCTAATTTCTTTTATATATGTGAAGAACTCAAAGCCACAATAACTAAAAATTAACAAGGAGAAAATGCTGCATATTAAAATAAAATACCTGGGGCGCCTGGGTGGCTCAGTTGGTTAAGCGACTGCCTTCGGCTCAGGTCATGATCCTGGAGTCCCAGGATTGAGTCCCGCATCGGGCTCCCTGCTCGGCGGGGAGTCTGCTTCTCCCTCTGACCCTCCCCCCTCTCATGCTCTCTCTATCTCATTCTCTCTCTCAAATAAATAATAAAATCTTTAAAAAAATAAAAATAAAAATAAAAATAAAATAAAATACCTTAATTGTTGAAGTTTAAGAAAGATTTGTATCTACAAAGGACATTTCATACAAGGCATCTAATTGCAAAGTAAACACTACTACTTAGCAAGTATCATCATCTTTTTTTTACACCATTTCTTCTGGAGGGTACTTGATGGTACCCATGAGGCCAGAATGAGTCAATTTGCTTTCCTGGGCTTATTGAAAGTACCGGGGGGCACCTGGGTGGCTCAGTTGGTTAAGCGACTGCCTTCGGCTCAGGTCATGATCCTGGAGTCCCAGGATCGAGTCCCGCATCGGGCTCCCTGCTCGGCAGGGAGCCTGCTTCTCCCTCTGACCCTCCCCCCTCTCATGTGCTCTCTGTCTCTCTCATTCTGTCTCAAATAAATAAATAAAATCTAAAAAAAAAAAAAAAAAAAGAAAGTACCAGGAAATAGTTCAGGATATTGGAAATACCTGGTGTAGAAGGCCATTCTTTACTTCTTCGCCTTTCCTTTGCCTCTCCCTTGTGTTCCCTTTGCTAACAGTAGGACCTAAGAAAATGTGGCTTTGTCATTAAGAAAAGTATCCTTTGGTATGTAGGTTGAACTCATTTTTGTATCAAAAACTATTATCTTGTACAGCTTATCAGAAATGCTGACATCCTTCCTCTGGTCTCATTTGGACTGTTAGTACTGTCATAATTTTAATGCATACACATTGGGATGTGTGGAGCTAATACAAATGTATGTCTTTGGCATAAATAATACTCATTGTCGAATTTTCTTCTATGATGTTTTTATGACCAACAACCCTTCCGCTAGGCAGATAACCGCAAATTGTGATTTTCAATGAATCATCTGGTAATAAAGAAGTATGTGCTGTGCAAATTGAACCGTCTTCCATGCAACATGAGCAGTTTCAACATAAATTATCCGTAACAGGTTTATTTGTCATGAACCGCAGCCAAAATACCCTGATTGTTAAGTTACCTCCTGCATCTTAAAACTCCCCATCAAAAAAAATTTTATGGCTTTTGAGTTAGAGCTTTGCCTTCAAAAGCTGTTCTCTAGCATCAGTTATGACTTCTCCTGAAATTGAACAGGGGGGATTAGCAATGTCAAGTTGCTCAATTATGGCTTATTTGGCAGCTTGTAACCACATACAAAGAAAATATGAAGATAAAAATAAATATATTAAATATTGAGCCTTAGTAAGTGTTAGCCTTTTACATAGATTAATTCATTTAATGTTCATGGCATCTCTAGGAGATAGGTTTTAATACTATCCCCATTTCATAGTTTCACAGATAAGCAATCTAGGCTTATGGAGATTCATTAAGATGGCTAATATCACGCAGGCAATAAGTGATGGAACCAAAAGAAAACCCCAGAATTCTGAGTTCCATGCTTTTAACCAAACTGTTTTTCAATTCTGCATACAAGTCTTATGCATTATTTTGTGCAAAGCATTTTGGGTCCCGTAGGAAATACAGATGGACAAGGCACAGATCTGCCCTCAAGTTGTTCAAAATACATTGGAGGAAACAGACATATACTTACAAACATGAGGTAAGGGGCAAAACATGACTATTTTTAAAATGAGGGGTAAAAAATGTGAATTGGGAGGACAGATGTAAGACTGATGAATGCTGAATCTAAGGAGCTCCAAAGTCTTTACGAAAAAGGTAGCAAGAACATACCAGGTACATACATTCTATTTTCTACAAAGGCAAAGAAATAAAGACGCTCAGGAACTATTAGGGGAGTGTCAAAGTAGCGTCTGTGGCTGATATAACTTTATTCATTTCTTACAATTTTGTTAAATAGGTACTGATATGTCTGTTTTACATATAATGTTAGGAGATATAGTATTAATCAAAATAGACACACTCTACCTTTATGTAGTTTGAAGTCTAATGATATGAGAGAGGGGATGGAAACTGATAGAAAGCTATCAGTTGGAATCAATTTTGGAGCCAAGTCGCAGAAGTTTCATGCTAGAGTTTGAAGTGAAAATTGCATAAGCAACTTCAGTAACTTAGACGAGTGGAGAGAGAAAACATTCTGAAAACGAAGAATCTTCCCTGCACACCATACAACACACACACACACACACACACACATCTGAACTCAAATGAGGCTCCTCCTGAAAGAAGAAACAAATATGCAGTCCCTGAAGGAAGCTTCAATCAGCAGGGTCTGGCCAGTACCCAACAGGGAAGCCCAGCTGCCTGGCCCACAGCAATCTACATCGGGCAGCAATCCACTCTCTGTGAGCAAACGCTCTAGACCATCTGTGAATTTAGAAAGTGGAGGCAAAAACAGCATCAGCTCAGCCAAAAGCAAGAGCATCCAAAAATGAAAGTGCAACCAAATTTGTGCAAAAGGACATTTCATCAGGGATGCAGCATTTTCGTTCCAGGCTGACCTACAGGTCAGTTCAGTTTAAATAAACAAATATTTGTTGAGCCACTCCATGTGCCACAGACAATAAGAGGGCCTGAAAATATAGAGATAATAAGGAGGATTTCTTGCCCTCCAGGAGCCCCCAGTCTAGTGGAAGAGACAGATGTGTACACAGAGTGCTCTGCAAAAAGCACAACTTTGTCCAAATGGAGAGATCTAGTAACTTTTCCCAAAGCAGGTTTCTCAAATGGAATTGTGTATACAGATTACCTGAGAATTGTCCATATGCAGATTGTTATTCTGTGCACTGGGGCTGAGGGCTGAGATTCCACATTTGTAACACGTTTCCATGTGAAGTGGAAGCTGCTGGTCTGAGGTCCATACGCTGAATATCAAGGTAAGAGGAGCCCCTCCCCCCCGCCATGCCTGACTGTGTCATGATTAAACCAAGAAGCTGGGAAAGGACACTTTATTGAGGATGAGCTTGCACAGACAGTGTATGGGAGCCAGGGATCTGTGGGGATGCTCAGAGCAGTTGCCTCTTAGTAGGGCAGAAAGCATGAAGCTAAAAGGGTCTACAGAGGTAGACAGGAACCAGGTCCGAGCAAGACTTGAATTTTATTCTCTAGGTAGGTCAGTGATGGGTAAGCTTTGAGTACTTAGTCACTTAAGAGCTTGTTTATGATCCAGGTCCCTAGGCTCCGTCCCCACTAAATTCTAATTCTAAAATCTCTGGTAGAGTAATCTGAATTTTGCATAACACCCCTCCCCCAGTGATTTTTAAGCAGATTATTAGCAGACCATGCTTTGAAAAATATGGCACAGATGCTGGGCAGGACTGAGGAGTTTTATCCAGAGAAATGAGATTTGTCTTTTGGAAACCCATTGTGGAGCTATTGGTTTGAAGTGGAAAAGTCTGGAAATGTGTAAACTAGGTAGGAGCCTGTTAAAATAATTCAATCAAGTGATGAGACAAGTCTGGAATAGAGCATTCAGAGGAAAGGACAGATTTGGAAAACATGGGGATGGAAATGTCAGGACTTTCCAGCTGACTAAGAGTAAGGAGCGAGGAAGTTAGAGGAACCTCCATGACTCCCAGCTTTCTGGCCTAGGTGATCAATAAGATGGTGAAGCCAACAACTGAAATAGAGAAAAAAATATCAAGAATTGGTTGACAATGATGATAAATTTCAGAATGAGGTAGCTAGCTTTTAGGCTTCAGAGGGCCAATGCAGAGCAAATGGGCAGCAGGCACTGGGCCATAATACAGGAGCTCAGGAGAGAAAGTAGGGATGGAGATCTCATGCAGAGGAAGAAATACAACAGTCCTAATATTACCTGCCTCTTGCATCCTCACGATTCAAGGCTAACATCTACAAAGACTCTGGTAAAATTTAATGCTCTTAGCACTATACTTCAGTCTCTTTGGAAAGGAAACTTCTATTTATTATCAGCCACAAATAGCCTAGAGGAAATAAGAATGAAAGTTTTAATAGAAACCACTGAAGGGAGGCCTCTGGGAATCCATGGATAAAAGGGATGCTACATTACAAAGGAATCACCATTTGAGGCATCATCTTCTCACACCAAGGTCAGGCAGTTAGTGGTGAATGGTTGCAGAGTACTAGCCAGTGTGTGACTCACCCTAAAAACAATCTTATTGCAAAACTGAAAGTTGGGGAAGAGACATCAAGGTCTGAAACTCCATAATGATCGTCAGGCAGAAATGAATCAACATAAGCTTCACAAGCTCTGTACCAGTACAATCATTTATTTAATTAAGCTAATGTAGAGTAACTGATTCAAACACCACCCACTGCCATCAATCAATCACGGATTTTGGTTGAGCAGATATTTTCAATAATGAATTTTATCCTTCTTCTCAAAGTGGAATTCATAATTTTGTTAAACTTTAGTAGAAGGCATAGGTTGTACCTACTATAATACAATTTTGGGGGTGCCTGAAGAATTACTTTTACATTTTTTGGATATAGCCGTCTCACAGAATATTCTGCTTTGATGGACAGAGGGAAAAAAATTTTTTTAAATGACAGGGAGATGATTTCTCACTTGCCTTCTTTAGTCTCTGCCAACAAAGCTGAAGCCTAGGAGCAGTCCTTTAGGACCCTCAAATCCTGCCCAACACTGGGGGAACATTACGTACACTGAGCTACAGTCATATGTTGGAATGGTATGATGTTAAAAAAGACATCAAATAACTTCAGAAAAATACAAAGGGTATTATTTCAGTTAAAAAAGCAAAATATGTGTGTGTGTGTGTGTGTGTCTACAGACCACCTAAACAGAAATGTATGTGTTATGCTAAACAAGTAACAAAAAATTGGATGATACTAAAATGATATAAAAGAAGATTTCTTAGTGATGGGGTTATAGGGTTTGGGGGTTTTTCTTCTTTCCTTGTTTGTTCCAGTTTGCTCTCATTTTTCTGAAATGAGCAAATGTTAATTTTATAATAAAATATAAAAGATTACACACAAAACAATTCAGTCTTCCTGCCCATATTTATTTCCCCCATGATCCTGTTCTGGGTTAGTTCTCTGAAAGCTTAGACACTGGGGCTAGGGAAGGGGTGATCAGCAGAGAAAGGTCACAGAAAACAACCAGACATAAGAGCTGGGTCAACATGAAAGGCAAGAAGGCCCAAAGCAGAGGAAACAACCCAGTTATCACTGTCCTCTTCAATGAGCCCTTCAAATAGCTCCTCATGACCTTCATATGATAAGAGCTGAGGAATTTCAGGTCACTCTGATGGTTCAAACCAGCTTTTCTGTTATTATATTTATGGGGTAAAAATCAACACCACATAGAACATCTCCTCTTAAGCTATTTTTCATAAAAGGTAATGTGGTGTATCATGCTATGTTTCGAATGGAGAAAAGCCTATTCATATATAAGATATAACAGCAATAATACATGAGATAATAAGTGCCAGCAAGAACATAAAGAAAAGGGAACCCCTGAACACTTATTGGAAATCTAAATTGGTATAGTCACCATGGAAAATAGCATGGAGGTTCCTCAAAAAATTAAAAATAGAACTACTGTATAATCCAGCAATTCCAGTTCTGGGTATATATCTGAAAGAAATAAAATGTCTACCTTCAAGAGATATCTTTGCCCCCATATTGACTGCAGCATTACCCACAATAGCTAAGACTAACAGTCTAAATGTCCATTAACAGAAGAATGGATAAAGAAAATGTGATATATATATATAATATATACAATTTAACCATAAAAAAGAAAAAAAAACTCTTGTCATTTGCAACAACATAGATAAACCTTGAAGGCATTATGCTAAGTAAAATAAATTAGACAGAAAAAGACAAATCCTATATGATCCCACTTATATGTGGAATTAAAAAAAAAAAAAAATTCCTAAAAACAGAAAGCAGACTGGTGTTCACCAGAGGTGAGAGGTGGTGGAAATGGGTGAAAGTGGTCAAAATGTACAAAACTCCAGTTATAAGGTGAATAAGTTCTTAGTGTACATCATGGTGACTACAGTTAACAATACTATGCTATACTGGAAAGTTGCTATACTTGAAAGTTGCTAAGAGAGTGAATCTTAAAAATTCTCACCATAAAAAAAGGTAACTATCTGAGGTGATGAATGTGTGGATACATTACCCTACTCTGGTAATCATTCTAAAATACATATATCAAATCATCACACGGTACACCTTAAATTTACATAATATTATATGTCAATTGTATCTCAATAAAGTTGGGGAAGAAAGATAAAACATGTAAACCCTTTCCAGATACTGATATTTTAAACCTTTCCATTACAAACAGATATAATTTTTCTCTTCTTTACATCAAAATGTGTCACTTCCATGGAGAAAAACGTGCAAATTAAATATTGATGATGATGTTCTTAAAGCACTTCTTCCATTGTACAAAATGATATTCTGCTTAGGAATTTATGAAACAGTGATCCTTATAAGAATTTCAGAACCAATCTGTTCTATCTTTAAGAACAATTCTATTTGGTATAGTTCTTGACAATTTGATTTGCATACTATATTCATGAAGCTTAATTACATTAGCATAATTGTAGTGCTGGGCTGTAAAATATGTAATGTAACTTTGTCCCACTTAGATTTTCAGGGGCTTTGTGTAGCATTTGAAAAACTTTCAATGACAAAAACAAAAATAATAACCAGAGAGTCCTTTTCCAAGAGTCTGACTGAACTGTAATTTCACAAACAAAAGAAGAAAGTTAATAATACTTGACCTGTACTACCTTTTTCAGGAGGCAACGCAAATAATACTTCAAATTTCCTAATAGCCCAGTGAAAGAAGTCTGGATTCCTGTTTTCTACTTCTCTTTTCCACCTTCATCAAGCAATATAGCTTTATGTCTGAATACTAGGGCATCTGTTTTATGTAGAGGAGAAAAAAGTTGAAAGGAAGTTCAGGAAGAAAAAAGAGAGAATTAAAAAGTTATATAAAATGGAGGTGGGTAGGAGCAAGATGGCGGAGTAGTAGGAGACCTGGATTTCGTCTGGTCTCAGGAATTCAGCTGGATAGGGAGTCAAGTCATTCTGAACACCTACGAACTCAACAGGAGATCGAAGAAAAGAATAGCAACAACTCTCTGAACAGAAAAGCGACCACTTTCTGGAAGGTAGGACGTGTGGAGAAGTGAATCCGAGGCGATATTCGGGAGGACAGATGGCAGGGGAGGGGCCTCTGTCCGCCGCTTCTGGCAAGTGATAGAGCTGCGGAGCACAAAATCGAAAATTTTAGAAGTCTGCTCCACTGAGGGAAGTCACTCCAGTGGCTAAGCAGGGGGTGGAACCCTCACTGGGACAGTGTGGTCTCAGGACCCTTAGGGTCACAGAAAGACCAGGGGTGCCTGAGTGCGGCAGAGCTCCCAGGTATCACAGCGGGGAAGCCAGCTGCAGAGACGGAGCTGAGGCGCAGGCTCTCAGCTCGGGGTTGCCATAAACTGTGATCTGCGGCACAGTCAGGCCACTGTTCCTCCAGCAGGGACCCAAGAAGCGGCAGATCCGGGGAGACTCCCCTTCCTCCCCTGGGAGGAGCGGCGCCGGAGCGCATCACAGGGATCTGCTGGTTTGGAGACTCCACACGGAGTCAGGTGCCAGAGATAGAAATGCTCAGTCACAGACCGGGTGAGCACGGAGTGTGGCCAGAGACCGGGGAGATGGGAGTGACTGACTGCTTTTCACTGGGGCTCACTGAGGAGAAGGGCCCCGAGTTCTCGGCTCCTCTGGGGCAGAGACTGGGAGGCCGCCATTCTGACTTGTACTCCAAAGCTGAAGGGAAAGCTTGCAGGGAACAAAAGCTTCCGAGAGCAAACCTGAGCAGATTACTTAGCCCAGACCAGGCGGGGCAATTCCCCCTCCCACAAAGACATTTGGGAACTATGGCAACAGGCCCCTCCCCCAGAAGATCAGTGAGAACAGCCAGCCAAGACCAAGTTTACAGATCAATGAGAATGGCAGAACTCCAGTGCTAGGGGAATACTGCACATAGAATTCATGGCTTTTTCCCTCCTGCTCTTTAGTCTTTCAAAGTTAATTTTTTTAATTTTCTTTTTTTTTTTAATTTTTCTTTTTCCCTTTTTCAACCAATATCTTATCAATCCCTTTTTTAAAAATCTTTTTTAGTCATATTCTATCCCTTAATAATAGTTAACCTTATTTTTTGTATATATATATATATATATATATAAGTTGTTCTCTCTTTAAAATTTTGGGATACAGTTTCTTCTAACAGACCAAAATACACCCTAAATCTCTAGTGTATGGCTTTGTTCTAGTCTCCTGCCTGATCACATTCTCTCCCTTTTTTTTTAATACCTCTTCTTTCTTTTTTCAACAAACTTATCAATTCCTTTAATAAAATCTTTTATAATTTTCATCTTTACAGTCATATTCCATCCCTTCATCATATTTACCCTTACTTTTGTACACATACACGTTTTTCTTTCTTTAAAATTTTGGGAGGCATTTTCTTCTAACAGACCAAAATACGCCCAAAATCTGGTGTGTGGCACTGATCTATTCATCAGCCTGATCATATTTGATCATATTCTTTTTTTTAATCTTTTTCTTTTTCTTTTTTTTTCTTTTTTCTTTCTTTCCCTTTCTTTTCCCCCAGTTTCAGGTCTCTTCTGATTTGTTTAATGTATATTTTTCTGGGTACGTTGTTACCCTGTTAGCATTTTGTTCTGTCATTCATCTATTGTCCTCTGGACAAAATGACAAGACAGAAAAAATCACCTCAAAAAAAAAGAACAAGAGGCAGTACCGACTACCAGGGACCTAATCAATACGGACATTAGTAAGAGGTTGGAACTAGAGTTCAGAATGATGATTTTAAAGATACTAGCCGGGATTGAAAAAGCATGGAAGATATGACAGAAGCCCTTGCTGGAGAAATAAAAGAACTTAGATCTAACCAAGTCAAAATCAAAAAGGCTATTAATGAGGTGCAATCAAAAATGAGGGCTTTAACTGCTAGGATAAATGAGGCAGAAGAGGGAATTAGTGATATAGAAGGCCAAATGATGGAAAATAAAGAAACCGAGAAAAAGAGAGATAAACAACTACTGGATCGTGAGGGCAGAATTCGAGACATAAGTGATACCATAAGACAAAACAACATTAGAATAATTGGGATCCTAGAAGAAGAAGAAAGAGAGAGGGGCAGAAGGTATATTGGAGCAAAATAGAGCAGAAAACTTCCCTAATTTGGGGAAGGAAACAGGCATCAAATTCCAGGAAGCACAGAGAATGCTCCTCAAAATCAATAAAAATAGGTCAACACCCCAACATCTAATAGTAAAACTTACGAGTCTCAGAGACAAAGAGAAAATCCTGAAAGCAGCTCGGGACAATGGATCTGTAACCTACAATGATAGAAACATTAGATTGGCAACAGACCTATCCACAGAGACCTGGCAGGCCAGAAAGGACTGGCAGGATATATTCAGAGCACTGAATGAGAAAAATATGCAGCCAAGAATACTATAACCAGCTAGGCTGTCACTGAAAATAGAAGGAGAGATAAAAAAACCTTCCAGGACAAACAAAAACTAAAGGAATTTGCAAACACAAAACCAGCCCTACAGGAAATCTTGAAAGGGGTCCTCTAAGCAAAGAGAGAGCCAAAAGCAACATAGATCAGAAAGGAACAAAGACAATACACAGTAAGTCACCTTACAGGCAATAAAATGGCATTAAATTCATATCTTTCAATAGTTACCCTGAATGTAAATGGGCTAAATGTCCCAATCAAAAGACACAGGGTATCAGATTGGATAAAAAAAAACAAGACCCATCGATATGCTGTCTGGAAGAGACTCATTTTAGACCCCAAGACACCCCCAGATTGAAAGTGAGGGGGTGGAAAACCATTTACCATGCTAATGGACACCAAAAGAAACCTGGGGTGGCAATCCTTATATCAGACAAATTAGATTTTAAACCAAAGACTGTAATAAGAGATGAGGAAGGACACTATATCCTACTTAAAGGGTCTATTGAACAAGAAGATCTAACAATTGTAAATATCTATGCCCCTAACATGGGAGCAGCCAATTATATAAGCCAACTAATAACAAAATCAAAGAAACACATTGACAACAATACAATAATAGTGGGGGACTTTAACACCCCCCCTCACTGAAATGGACAGATCATCTAAGCAAAAGATCAACAAGGAAATAAAGGCTTTAAATGACACACTGGACCAAATGGACTGCACAGATATATTCAGAACATTCCATCCCAAAGCAATGGAATACACATTCTTCTCTAGTGCCCATGGAACATTCTCCAGAACAGATCACATCCTGGGTCACAAATCATGTCTCAACCGGTACCAAAAGAATGGGATCATTCCGTGCATATTTTCAGACCACAATGCTTTGAAACTAGAACTCAAATCACAAGAGGAAAGTCGGAAAGAACTCAAATACATGGAGGCTAAAGAGTATCCTCCTAAAGAATGAATGGGTAAAAAAAAAAAAAAGAATGAATGAATGTGTCAACCAGGAAATTAAAGAAGAATTTTAAAAATTCATGGAAACAAATGAAATTGAAAACACAACTGTTCAAAATCTCTGGGATGCAGCAAAGGCAGTCCTAAGAGGAAAGTATATAGCAATACAAGCCTTTCTCAAGAAACAAGAAAGGGGGCGCCTGGGTGGTTCAGTTGGTTAAGCGACTGCCTTCGGCTCAGGTCATGATCCTGGAGTCCCTGGATCGAGTCCCACATCGGGCTCCCTGCTCAGCAGGGAGCCTGCTTCTGCCTCTGACCCTCCCCCTTCTCATGTGCTCTCTCTCTCTCTCATTCTCTCTGTCTCAAATAAATAAATAAATAAAATCTTAAAAAAAAAAAAAGAAACAAGAAAGGTCTCAAGTACACAACCTAACCCTCCACCTAAAGGAGCTGGAGAAAGAACAGCAAATAAAGCCTAAACCCAGCAGGAGAAGAGAAATAATAAAGATCAGAGCAGAAATCAATGAAATAGAAACTAAAAGAACAGTAGAAGAGATCAATGAGACTAGGAGCTGGCTCCTGGAAAGAATTAACAAGACTGGTAAACCCCTGGCCAGACTTATCAAAAAGAGAAGAGAAATGACCCAAATCAACAAAATCATGAATGAAAGAGGAGAGATCACAACCCACACCAAAGAAATACAAACAATTATAAGAACATATTATGAGCAACTCTATGCCAGCAAATTAGATAACCTGGAAGAAATGGATGCATTCCTAGAGATGTATCAACTACCAAAACTGAACCAGGAAGAAATAAAAAACCTGAACAGACCTAAAACCACTAAGGAAATTGAGGCAGTCATCAAAAATTTCCCAAAAAACAAAAGCCCAGGGCCAGATGGCTTCCCAGGGGAATTCTACCAAACATTTCAAGAAGAATTAATACCTATTCTTCTGAAACTGTTCCAAAAAATAGAAATGGAAGGAAAACTTCTGAACTCATTTTATGAGGCCAGCATTACCTTGATCCCAAAACCAGACAAAGACCCCATCAAAAAGAGAATTACAGACCAATATCCCTGATGAACATGGATGCAAAAATTCTCACCAAAATACTAGCCAATAGGATCCAACAGTACATTAAAAGGATTATTCACCACGACTAAGTGGGATTTATCCCTGGGCTGCAAGGTTGGTTCAACATCCGCAAATCAATCAACGTGATACCATACATTAATAAAAGAAAGAACAAGAACCATATGATCCTTTCAATACATGCAGAAAAAGCATTTGACAAGGTACAGCATCCTTTCTTGATTAAAACTCTTCAGAGTGTAGGGATAGAGGGTACATACCTCAATATCATAAAAGCCATTTATGCAAAACCCACAGCAAATATCATTCTCAATGGGGAAAAACTGAGAGCTTTCCCCCTAAGGTCAGGAACGCGACAGGGATGTCCACTATCACCACTGCTATTCAACGTAGTATTAGAAGTCCTAGCCACAGCAATCAGACAACAAAAAGAAATAAAAGGCATCCAAATCAGCAAAGAAGAAGTCAAACTCTCACTCTTTGCAGATGATATGATACTTTATGTGGAAAACCCCAAAGACTCCACCGCAAAACTGCTAGAACTCATACAGGAATTCAGTAAAGTGGCAGGATATAAAATCAATGCACAGAAGTCAATGGCATTCCTATACACCAACAACAAGACAGAAGAAAGAGAAATTAAGAGTCGATCCCATTTCCAATTGCACCCAAAACCGTAAGATACCTAGGAATAAATCTAACCAAAGAGACAAAGGATCTGTACTCAGAAAACTATAAAATACTCATGAAAGAAATTGAGGAAGACACAAAGAAATGGAAAAACATTCCATGCTCATGGATTGGAAGAACAAATATTGTGAAGATATCAATGCTACCTAGAGCAATCTACACATTCAATGCAATCCCTATCAAAATACCATCCACTTTTTTCAAAGAAATGGAACAAAGAATCCTAAAATTTGGATGGAACCAGAAAAGACCCCTCATAGCCAGAGGAATGTTGAAAAAGAAAAGCAAAGCTGGCAGCATCACAGTTCTGGACTTCCAGCTCTATTACAAAGCTGTCATCATCAAGACAGTATGGTACTGGCACAAAAACAGACATATAGATCAATGGAACAGAATAGAGAGCCCAGAAATGGACGCTCAACTCTATGGTCAACTAATCTTCGACAAAGCAGGAAAGAATACCCAATGGAAAAAAGACAGTCTCTTCAACAAATGGTGTGGGAAAATTGGATAGCCACATGCAGAAGAATGAAACTGGACCATTTCCTTACACCACACACAAAAAATAGACTCCAAATGGTTGAAAGACCTCAATGTGAGACAGGAGTCCATCAAAATCCTAGAGGAGACCACAGGCAGCAACCTCTTCAACCTCTGCCGCAGCAACTTCTTCCTAGAAACATTGCCAAAGGCAAGGGAAGCAAGGGCAAAAATGAACTATTGGGACTTCATCAAGATAAAAAGCTTTTGCACAGCAAAAGAAACAGTCAACAAAACCAAAAGACACCAACAGAATGGGGAAGATATTTGCAAATGACATATCAGATAAAGGGCTAGTATCCAAAATCTATAAAGAACTCATCAAACTCAACACCTAAAGAACAAATGATCCAATCAAGAAATGGGCAGAAGACATGAACAGACACTTTTCCAAAGAAGACAGCCAAATGGCCAACAGACACATGAAAAAGTGCTCAGTGTCACTCGGCATCAGGGAAATCCAAATGAAAACCTCAATGAGATACCACCTCACACCAGTCAGAATGGCTAAAATTAACAAGTCAGGGAACGACAGATGTTGGCGGGGATGCGGAGAAAGGGGAACCCTCCCACACTGTTGGTGGGAATGCAAGCTGGTGCAGCCACTCTGGAAAACAGTATGGAAGTTCCTCAAAAAGTTGAAAATAGAGCTACCCTACAATCCAGCAATTGCACTACTGGGTATTTACCCCAAAGATATAAATGTAGGGATCTGAAGGGTTACGTGCACCCGATGTTTATAGCAGCAATATCCACAATAGCCAAACTATGGAAAGAGCCAAGATGTGCATCGACAGATGAATGGATAAAGAATAGGTGGTATATATATATAATGGAATATTATGCAGCCATCAAAAGGAATGAGATCTTGCCATTTGCAACGACGTGAATGGAACTGGAGGGTGTTATGCTGAGCAAAATGTCGATCAGAGAAAGACATGTGTCATATGATCTCACTGATATGAGGAATTCTTAATCTCAGGAAACAAACTGAGGGTTGCTGGAGTGGTGGGGGGTGGGACGGATGGGTGGCTGGGGGATAGACATTGGGGAGGGTATGTGCTATGGTGAGCGCTGTGAATTGTGTGAGACTGTTGAATCACAGATCTGTACCTATGGAACAAATAATACATTATATGTTTAAAAAAAAAAGAAGATAGTAAGAAGGGAGAAATGAAGGGGGGGAAATAGGAGGGAGTAACGAACCATGAGAGACTATGGATTCTGAGAAACAAACTGAGGGTTCTACAGGGGAGGGAGGTGGGGGGATGGGTTAGCCTGGTGATGGGTATTAAAGAGGGCACGTACTGAATGGAGCACTGGGTGTTATAGGCAAACAATGAATCATGGAACACTACATCAAAAACTAATGATGTAATGTATGGTGATTAACATAATAAAATAAAAAAAAAATTCTATAAAATGGAAAAGAATAGGAAAATCCAAAATGTGAAAATCACAAATATCTCTGTATGACAGATACTGAGATAATAAGAGAGTAACAAATAGACCTAAAATTTTTTCTACCTACCATGTTTTCGTGCATATACATATTTAATTTGCAAGGGTCTAGGCTAGTCTTTTCTGCTTAAAACATTTTCAAAACTATGGTTTAAAAAAATGTTTCTTAAGACGTATGACAAATAATGAGGTATAGGCTTTTATGTGCTAGAAATTCAATACAGTTCAGAGCTACACAGAGTTTCAGAAGTCAACTCACCCCATACCCTCTATTAAATGTGAGCACACTGAGGTTTGAGTGGTCAGTTACTCAAGTTACTCAGCCAGGCAGAGGCTCACAGATACTGATTCTGTTTTGTAAGAATTTTGCCAGTGGTTTCACTTTGTTAGCAGTAGCGCCACAGGGATTTGGTTGGTCCAACACAAACTATCACCATTAAACTCAAATAATAAGTTTCCTGGCTCCTTTTCATTGCAACCTAACAGCTGCCCTGGGCCAGAGCCTGGTTGAGTCATAACACTCCCATGATCTTTCCTGGCTCTATGAAAGAACTTCAGTAATTTATAGTAATGACTAATAACAACTAACATTAACATACTATGTCATTTAATTCTCACAATAATCCTATGCAGTAGGCAGTCTTATTATCCCCCCAGTAAATGAGGCAATTGAGACAGACCATTTGTGTGGCTTCCTGAAAGTCCCTCAGCTGTGTTAAGTGTAGATTATTACAGTATTTGATTTGAATTTTACATAACTGATAACTCATTAATATTATTATTTCCATTTTATAGGTAGGGAAAATAGAACACCCAAGGAATCAAAATGCTACTCTAAGATGGCTGAAATAGTGCTGAAGCCAGAGTGGGAACCAAGTTCTGTTTGATTCAGAATCTGAATGTTCTTTATATGTGTTACCTAGGCAAGTCCTCCTTAAAAGAAATTACTTTTACAGGCCATTTCTGGATGTTGCTTTGACGTGTTACCTCTTGAGTGTCTTCTACTGTTTCCTGGGCATCAAAACATCCCATGCACATGACTTCTTCAGGTCAGTACAGCATGGTGCCTTATCACAAAGAGGTGACCAGGACAGATTAGGCCTGGACCACACCCTCCGTTAACTGTTAGAGTTGCACGGCAAACTCCAGAAGACATGTAGTTTTTTTGCCATAGACCAGGTCACCGTTGGTTAGTGAAGTATCAGAATCTCTCAACTAATGAGCTGAACATATCTCTAGAGAATTAATATGGAGTCATCTTCAGATATCTAGATATACAGGCAACTATTTCTGATGATGATGCCTATCAGTAAAGAGAAGGCTCTGGCCTGCTGGATTAAGTTTGAGCTTCTATGCTGGTGAAAGGTTTTACAAGAGGAAGGCAGAATCCATCCACTGGAGTAGGGAATGGGCTTCATCTCAATGAGGAAGCAATGGGACATGGGGGGGGGTGTACCTGGAGAGGAAGGCAGATGCCATTAAGCATAATTAATATGAATAAGGATGAAACAAAAACCAGGATAACTTAATGTGGAGTTTCATAAGCTGGGGCTAGAGGTAGTAAAATATTTCTCAAGTCAGCTTTAATCCTTGGAATTGGGGAATGACTGAGTGAAGAAAAAGGCAGGTGACTGGGAATCCTGTGAACTTAATCCCACCTAGGTTAGAAACAGACACTCCTGCCTAGAGACTCTCAAATTTACAGATACTCACTGGTGCATAAGAGTGTATGGAGGCATTCTTAGAGATAATATCAACCATACCAAGATACAGATGTTGAAACTAAGAACAAAAATGATCAAGAGCATATACGAAGTTGTATATCCTAGAGTAATAACAGCCAAAATGACTTCTGACTATGTGTGATCTATAACATTAGAACAATTAGCCATTTATAATGCATCCTCTGAGCAAGGAGCTGCAATTACCTCCATTTTACAAAAGAGATACCTGAATTATGAGAAGGTAAAAAGGCTGTTTCAATGACACAAGATTTTTAGGTAGCAAAATTGGGAAAGGCAACTTGAATTTAAAGCAGGCAGGGCTGAAAACCCCAGGACAGAACTACAGAGTTTTCCTCTAAACATGCAAATTCATTTCCTAGTTCCCTTTCTTCAAAACCTAGTAACAGCCCTTAGCCACAGCCCAGCACTGACTCCTTAGCACCACATTCTGCTCTTCAATGGATCACAACAATAGCTAACATGGACTGGCTTCTTATTCTCTGGCCAGCAACGGGGCTCTAAGTGTTTTATATCCTGGGGCAGAGCCAGTGATGTTCAACAAACATTCCTTTTTTTTCTCCTCATTATGGGGCTTCTTCCCTTGCTGCAGCAAAACAGAGGTCTCCTGTCCAGATGGCTGAGCTACAGGATTCAAGCAGTCTGGATGCTGAGCAGCTGCATGGAGGTTAGTTGCCCCGGAGGCCTACCCCAACCTGTAAGTGACTTTGTGTCAATGAGAAGTCAACCTTTGTTGCAAGAAGCCACAGAGCTTTTAGGTTGCTTCTCAGTGTACTCTGACATCTCCTGACTGGTAACACATATCTGACTCACTTAATTTTCCTGATAGTCTTATGACTGTCAGATGAGGAAAAGGAGGTCCAGAGAAGTTGAAGGTCACCAAGCTAGGGCATAGTAAGGCCACACACAAATTCACACAGGCTCACTCTGGAGATGGTGTTCTTACCCATTACACTCTAACTGATATTTACAGTCACAAAGGATGTGCATACTGACGTGCTCTCTTAAAGTTATTAACAGTCCATTTTGAATCATACTTTTTTTATATTCCAATATGTCAAGTTAAATGCTAACATGTAATTCCATTGAGCCATCTTATTAAAGTTAGAAATAGTGCTCTACCTTGTTCCATCTTCTGTCAAGAGTTTCTAACATGGAATACTTGGAAAATGATCGGGGCAACAATACTATAAAAGGGCTGGTTTCAAAATTAGAAGGATTCTAACTTCACCGTGCTGCAGATAGCACTAACAAAACATGTTGTTCAGTTGAAATAGAGAATGAGAATAGGAGCAAACAAAATCAACTTTTATGAAAATATCCCATAGATTAAAATAGGCAGGTAAAAGCAAACCAGCGAAAAGATTGTCTTCATTAGTAGGAAGTTACTAACAGTAAATAATGATCTCTAGAAGAAATAAATTTGTTTTTTAATGAGAGAAGGATTTATCTTAGGATGATTAAATGGTAAGCAATAGAAAAATGTATCTGGAGAGAGGAAGGGGGCAAAGGTTGAGAGAGAGAGATTAGGGGCTTTTGCCTGACAGACCATAATGAGGACGATTAGAGGAGACATAATTGATTACTAATCTCTCTCAGCCTGGACATAAGAGGAATTATGGAAACTTAATCTTTGGAGTTATAATAAAATAGATGATGATAAATATCATATGTACAATGTGGAACAAAACAACAGATGAGAAAGAAAAAGTTAAACAGTGATTTCTTCCCTTTTTGTACTAAGGACTTGGTGAAGACACTACACAGCTCTTAGAAATGCATCATAAGAAAAATGATAAATTCATATTTAAACTGCTAATGTTTACAGGGTGCTTTCTATGAACTAAGCACTGTTTGAGGCATTTTACCTGAACTGGCTCATTTAATCCTCACAATTCACATAGTACTGTTATCCCATTTTCAAGAGAAGGAAATTAAGACACCGAAACTTTAGCAACTTGCCTAAAGTCTCAAATGTAGAAAATAGTAGAGGCAGGATTTAAGCTCAGGGTTTGGCTCCACAGGTTATGCTGTTAACTACCTCCCTACCACATCACTACTTGGCAAATAGGTGGTCATGAGGCCTCTTACCATGGAAAGAGCACAAGCCTTGAAACCAGAAGAGTTGAGTTTCATTCCCATCCACCTCTACCTCTTACCACCACCTACCGAAGTTGAGACCAGGGAGACGGATGTGTTATCATTTTAAGACATCCATGATCCATGATCCCCATCCCCTGCATAGGGTTGTTGTCATGATCAAGTAAGCAAGAGAAAGATGTGGAAAATTCTTTGCAAACTGCTAAGTGCTTTATATGCTTTATACATATGAGAAACTAAATCCAGGGTATAACACAGCACCTAGATGAATGTTCAAAGAATGTGATTTCCTGGGAGTTCAGGCTTCCATTATAAAGTGTCTCAGACTGGCTGGCTTTCACAACAGAAATTTATTTTCTCACAGTTCTGGAAGCTAGAAGTCTGAGACAAGAGTACCAGTGTGATTAGGTTTTGGCAAGAGCTGTCTTCCTGGCTTGCAAATGGCTGTCTTTTCCATTGGGTCCTAACATGACAGAGAGAAAGGGAGAGTAAGCTCTTCTTATAAAGGGACTAATCCTATCACCAGGGCCCTAGCCTCGTGACTTGTTCTAAACCTAATTATCTCCCAAATTATCTCCCAATTATCTCTAAATACCATCACACTGGGGGGTTAGGACTTCAACATATGAATTGGGGGGGGGGGCGGTTCAATCCAGTCCATTAGCACTGGGTAAAAAAAAAACAAGGCATTTCTTTTGCGTGTTTATGTTGGATAGGGAATCTACAAGACAGGGTGAATACAGGGCAAAAGGGAAACCTGAAAATAGCACTAAGTGTTTGGTGAATCCATGATGTCACAGAGAAAAAGATGTATGATGGATCAGGTGTGTATGTGTGTTCAAAATGACTATAAAATGTTTTGAAAAAGAGGACAGAACACTTCTTTGCAGAAATGTTTAAAAAAAAAAAAAGCTACATTTAATAAGGCATTTCACTGTAAGAATAGGCTGCCAAGCTCATCAGATAGATCTAAGCTTTGATCTTGACTCTACCATTCTGTGTGACGTTGGGCCAGGTCATTTAACTTCTCTAAGTGTGCTATCTCTCTCTCCTATTGCTAGGGTTCCCTGCCCAGCAACCTACAAATATTCTCGGGTCTTAGGAATGTTCTAGAAGAATATACATTCTCCATTGCCAGAGATAGTCTTTGTCCTCTTAATGCTGTTTTTGGTTTTGTTTTTTTTTTTTTAAACATTCATATATCCAATTTCTGATTCAATGTCTGTACCTGGAATGTTTGTAGGAATTTCTAAACAAATCCAACAGGGACTTCTTGGTACCCAGTCTCACCCCACTTACTCTCCATGAAGACTTTCAGCAATCTGATTTTTCTACTTGGTTAAGCAAAAAAGTTCTAAATCATTTTTGGTTCCTCTCTTCTTTGACACTCCATACTCCATATCCTGGCAGCTTTGCCTTCATAAACCATCTAGAATCCAACCACTTATCATTTTCACCACATCCATCCTTATCCAAGCTTTCAACATCTCCCACATAGATTATTGCTCAACAGCCTTCTTGTGGTTCCTCTTGTTCCCACTCATGCCTATAGTGTGTTCCTTATGCCAGAAAAACATTTTAAATGCCTGTGTTAATGCAAGTGGATCAATTTAGTATAGCTTATTCTATTAACACATTTGTATATGGGCTAATAAATTGAATAACTGATTTAAAACCTATTTGTGACTCTTTCTAAGAAGACTTGTCCAATAATTTAGAAGAATCTGATTATGCTCTGGAATTAAAGTGGCAAACAGAATAGGAAAGATAAAAAATAACCTGTGTGTGTATATAACACATACACAAATACACATACGTATATATGAAGAATAAGAGACTGTGCCAAACAAGTTCCTAGGGATCTTGGCTAATTAAGGAGGTGAAGTTGGGAATTCTTCATGTAAAATATTTATTTACTAAATGACTAGAAATAAAGTATATTTATCCAATTCCATATTGTTGGTGTGAAAGTCATGCACAAAGTGTCTATAGACTCCTGTTTGGGTCAGAGTCTTAGGCATGATGTGCTGGGGGAGGAGAGAAAAACTGCATTCTGTGAACTGAAGTTGAGAGTTCTCAGCCAAACACAGAGAACTTTCATTACAGATCCAGGACCAGCAGGGACAGAGTCAGAACCCTAAAGGCAGTTCCCAATTGACAAACAGGTGATGTTCCAGCAGTTCATTTGGAAATTGATTGTGTGGAACTCACAGCATTTTTTCCCACAAAACCAGTGTTATAAATGGTGGTAGGGTGTGTCTCATGGCCAACACATAAAAGCTTATTTGGTCCATAATGAAGCTGAAACTCAGCACATTAGTTGCAGAAAAATAACTCTATTGCAACTAGTAATGAAACAAAACAGAAAAACCTACAAACTTGAATAAAAAATAGTGGTTTATTTCTCTTTAGTGCTACTGCTTATAAAAGCACAGTTTTAATTAAAAGAGGATGAGGGAGTAGATGGAGATGTTGATGGAGAGTCTAAAGGGGACTGCTGAGAACTAAGGAGGGTGGCTTCGGTTATTGTCTTATTTCACTTTGAAACATAAGGCGTTGGTTCTTCTTGATACAGCTCTATCTACTTGCAGCATTGCTTTTTGTGTTTATAAACCATGGTGTGCATTAAATTTTTAAGATCTCAAAACGAAGAATGGGAAACAAAGGAAGTAGGAAGTAAGAATATGCTCATGAGGTAACCTCACGAAAATTAAAAGAAAGATGGTTGGAAGGATGGATGTGTCTATGTGTGAGAAAATGGTCATCATGGAAAATTCACTGAGAAAAAAAGGGCATATTGTTTTGATATTCTGTACATGGAGGAGACTAGCAGAGAACAGTGGAGAAGTGATCTTGGATCATATAATTCCATGGCAAGTTAACTTTAGATAGTCTTGTAGCTATCTGGAACAAGACAAGGAAGGGAAAGTGTGGAACAAGACAGAAGGGAAGATGTGTTTGATCAAACATTTTTATGTAGGAATATGTTTATTGGGAGCTTGGTGTTTATCATATTCTGAGTCTCTTTTTAAACATCTTTGTGATTATATAATAATCTTATTTGCTAATAAAGCATTTGAACTTAAGCAGAAAAATTAATTTGAGATTTTAATTATCTTTACACTTTAACTCTACTGGTATATGTTATCTAGCTATGACTAAAAGTGCCAAAAATTAGCTTTTTCTGTGATCCCCAGACTCTAACCACAACAGAATATGAAACCGTTAGGACTGTTCAGTTACTTTAGATGTGCTGAGTAAAGCACTAAAAAAAACCTTCCATTTTGTTTTTGGCCTAATAACCTAATGTTTAAAAATTAATGTCTTCAAATTTCACTATTAATATAGTTTTATCAGCGCTCAACATAGCTAAGAATACTATCAGCTATTTATTCAGAGAGACCAGACAGGGGCATGCCACAAGATAAATCATCAACAGCAGTGCAGACCCCATGGCCAACCTGTCATGGTTCTGACAGGGTTTCTTCCACTTAACTCTTAACCTTTATATGCCTCAACTTCCCTACCTCTAAAACGAGGTTGATATGAGCCTCATATGAGTTAATCCATGTAAGCAACTTATATTACTGCCTGGCATGTAGTGAGCACTCAATAAATATTAGCTATTATAATTCCTATTAGGCAAACATTTTGATTAGTAGTTCCCATATCTGCCAGAAATTAGATTTTAGTCTTGAGAATACTGGAATATATTTAATGTTAAACTATGTTAAGCATGTATTGATTTTTTTCTTGTATATTTTAGAAGGTATCTAGGGTATTGTAGCATTTCAAAGTCATTTTCACTGACCAACAAATGTCAATTCTTATTACATTTTTAAAGAATGCTTATTGCAGTATCATAAAACTTGCAAAAAGGTTAAGGTTTAAGTGTTTCAATTTAATTTGAAAAAGTGTTGCTAAGAGATGTTCTGCATACCACTTAAGATCACCTTCCCTGGGGAGGGGAGGAGTTAAGATGGCAGAGTAGTAGGGGGACCCTAATCTTGCCTTGTCCCTTGAACACTACTAGATCAACATCAAATATTTTGAACAACCAGGAAATCAATCTGAGGATTAAGGAAACAATCTGCACAATTGGTGGGAGAGAACATGGCAGATGCAAGGTTCAAAGCCATGAATTGGGGGAGAAAAAAAACATGGTGCTGGGAAGGGAGAGAGTGGAGCACAGGATTTGCACAATACACCATGGTGAGGGGATCACCCCGGATCGCACTGGGAGAAATCGCTCCCCCTCCTGGAGTACCTTTGGAAGAGGGTGTTCTGCCTCTCCAAGGACAAAGGGTCCACTGGAAGTCACTGAGTGGCTGTTCAGCAGCAGGGGACAGAGGCGCCCACAGAGGGCAGATAACCTGGTCTCAGCTTTTCAGTGTTCATCACAATAGACTCCAGCCACGATGCACTGAGCAACTGCTTTTCTGGGACAGAATGGTGCCAGGCATGCTACAAGGTTCTCCTCCAGAGGAGGGAAGTGGGTCCATGCCTTGCCGGGTCCTTTAAAATTTGGAGTTTTGAATCCCAGCCCTGCACCAGAGATAAACACAGGAGAACTGTGGCGCCTGGCATGCTGACAACCGGGTACAGACAGGTTGAAGGTGGGGATCTGATGAAAGCCTGGGACATGGGAAGGGAGATTGTTCGCTTTTCTGTGAGGGCCTCCTGAACAATGCACTGAGAATTCCCCTCCCCAGTGTCAAGAGGCACGGTGACACCATCTTCTACCCTGGTCCCACCCCCACCCCACCAGCATGGTTGGACTTTAGAGAGAAACACAGCACCTCCGGTGGAGGCTGGAGTCACTTATACCAAATCCTGCCCAGCTGCACCCAGGAAGGGCGTCTTTGCCAAGACGGGTCTCACTGTGAGCCAGCCCAGGGGGCCTCTCCCTCAGAAGAGGGAGACCCCCGTGCATGCATCAGGTCTGTTGATCAGAGGGCTCCAACGTGTCAGCTTTAGTTCTGGTGGAAACAGGACCAGGTTTTCCTTTTTTTTTTTTCTTTTAATTTATTTTTTATATTTTGTATTTTATTTATTTTATTTCTTCTTTTTTTTTTTTCCTTTGGCATCAGGCTTACAATTTTTTGTTCATTTCTTGGTCTGTTTGCTTGTTTCCTTTTCTCATTTTTTTGGATCAGGCTCTTTTTTTTTTTTCTTTTTCTTTTCTTTTTTCTTTCTTTCTTTCTTATTCTTTGGAATCAGGGTTATGTTTTTTTGTTTGCTTGTTTTTTTGTTCCTTTTCCTTTTCTCAGATCACCCCCTCACTTTTTTTTTTTTAAATCAGGCTTATCTTAACAAATCAAAGCACACCTTGTTAAAGGTCCAAATATTCCCCACTGCAAGCAAGCAAGGTAGAACTCTGTAGAAGACTGACCTATGGGAAAGAGCAACCAAAACACAACAGCAGAGTGCACACAGCATATGCCAGAAACACTTCCTGAAGCACCAGGCCCTGGATAGTGTGTGACCACTTCTTTATACAGTATTACTCTTGGGAGCAGCAAACATAACAAGCTTTCATAACACGCAAAAAGAAACCTACACACAAGGATAAAACAGAGGAATTGCTCCGAAAGAAAGATCAAGAAGAAATCACAGCAAGGGATTTGCTCAGAACAGATATAAGCAGTGCATCTGAACAAGAATTTAGAACAATAGTCATAAGACTACTAGCTGGGCTTGAAAGTAGAATAGAAAACAGCAGAGAAACCCTGGCTGCAGAGATAAAAAAACCTAAAAATTAGTCAGGCCAAAATAAAAAATGCTATAACTGAGATGCACAACCGACTGGATGTAATCACAATGAGATGAAAGAAGCAGAGGATTGAATTGGGTAATATAGAAAATAAAATTTTGGAAAATAATGAAGCTGAAAAGAAGAGGGGAAGAAAACTATTAGATCATGAATACGGACTGAGGGAAATCCAGCAATTCCACAAAGCACAATAATATCTGTATATAGGAGTCCCAGAAGAAGAGCAGGAAAAAGGGGCAGAAGGTTTATTTTAACAAATTATAATTGAGAACTTCCCTAATCTGTGGAAGGAAACAGGCATTCAAGTCCAAGAGGCAGAGAGAAGTCCCCTCAAAATCAGCAAAAACAGGTCAACACCAAGACAGAACATAGTGAAAGTTGCAAAACATAAAGATAGAGAATTCTGAAAGCAACTAGGGACAAAAGGTCCTTAAATCTGCAAGGGTAGACACATAATGTTAGCAGCAGACCCGTCCACAGAAAGTTGGCAGGCCAGAAGACAATGACATGATATAGTCAGCATGCTGAATGGGAAAAATACGCAGCCAAGAATATTTTATCTAGCAAGGCTCTCATTCAGAATAGAAGGAGAGAGAAAGAATTCCCAAGACAAGCAAAAACTAAAGATGTTCGTGAACACTAAACCAGCTCTGCAAGAAATACTAAAAGGCACCCTTTGAGTGGGAAAGAGAGAACAAAAGCAACAAAGATCAGAAAGGAACAGAGACAATCTATAGGAATAGTGACTTAGCAGGTAAGATCATCTTCTCTGAAAGACTTCTTTGACCACTGGCCATGACAGATTAGGGGTTTCTTCTACATGCTCTCACAGCACTCCCTCCCTAGCATCCCTCACACTCCCTCTCCAGATCTGTACTGACAAATACAAATTGGATATTCCCTCTTGTGATACACTGATACCTCAGGTTCAACATATAAATCTAAAATATATACCATGCCCCCTCAAACCTCCCAACCCTCCATATTCCGTAATAAATATATTCTCTGCTGAATGGCAAAATTTATTCCCACCACTATCACATTAGATATCAGGTATTAGCTATCACATTAGGTATCACTACTCTCACATTTCAAACCATGTATCCAGTGAATCATCCTATCTGATATTTCTCCCTTTCTGTCTCTTTGATCATTTACTACTTTCAAACCAACAGTCCCTACTTTACTAATAATGACTGCTACTATGATTGGCATCCCCTCACCTGGGTTACTGAGGTCTTGCCCTCCCCCACCTGATGCATTTTCCTCATGGTAGCCACAAATTTTGCTAAAACATAAATCTAGTAAGTAATACTTAAAGTCCAACAGTGGTTTCCACTACCACAAACTAAAATTCAAGCTTATTAGGATACAAGGTTCTGCATAACCTGTTCTCTCCTTTTACCTCCAGCCTCATCTTACACTGGTGTTCTCACCTGTGAGAGGAGATTGTGGTGAGCATTACCTGGGTTTCTTGCAGGTACTTAGATCACTTCCTGGTACACAGTGAGCACCCATTAAATGTCAGCTATTAGAATTTACCCCCCAGGAGATCTACAATTCTGCCATGCTGAATCCAGATAGGCCATAGTTCCTCCTACCTCTGTAATCTAACATGTGTTAATGTGCAATGTTCTTCCATCTTCAATGGAACACATTAGTGTTCACAACAACTACTGTACTTATTTCCTAACAGAAATATTCTTGTTTTCTTGGCATTCTTGAGTGCTAGTATGTAAGCTCAGGTAGATGAGATCTGTGCTTTCCTCCTTAACTACTGTTGACCTAACATGAAGCACAACAGCACACAAAAAATAGGTGTCCAATAACTGTGTTGATTAGATTAATTTACATCTGGCATATAACTGTGAAAGTTGTATAACGGATGTAACACGGTTAGTGGCAAAACTAATATTAGCACCCTGGACTTATGGTTTCTCATTATCATTCATTCATTCATTCATTCATTCATTCATTCATAAGCACATTATATGCCAGATATTTTCTATGTTTTCACAATCTATTTAGGAAGACAAACACATTAAAAAATAATTGCAGCACAGTTTAGTAAGTATAGTAAGGTAAGTATACGGTGCCTTGAGGTCATAGGAGATAAAAGAGTCATGTCTATCTGGAGTCAAGAAAGGCATAAAAGAGAAACTAACGCTTGAACCAGGTCTTAAAGGACAACTAACAACCAGTTTAGCAGGTGAAGCATGAGAGCACACAGAATGAGAGGCAGAGAAAAATGCACATGCCCTGGAGATATTTCATACCATAAAGTAGATATTGGGGAAGAAAAGGCAGTAAAAGATTAAAAAGAAAGCCAACAAAGACAAATTCATTAATGGTCTCTCTTTAGGGGACACTATCATTTTCCTCCTCCCAGCTTGTGGGTGGTACACAAAAGTCCAAGTGCTACTTTCTTGGAGGTATTGGATAGTATCTCTTTTTAGCTAACCCTTGCTTAATCCCTCATCTGACTGGAGAGAAGAAATATGGGATCCACTGGTCCTTATTCTCCTTTGGGGCAGAGTTAATGTGTTGAGTGACCCACACTACCTCTTTCTCAACCTACCCAGAACACTGAGTGACTGTGTTCTGCTTTCTGATCTTGAAGTGATAGGTGGGAGCCCAAAGGTTAGGAGTAGAGTTTCTCTGCTCAATAACTGAATGATGGGGAGGTGGGGGAGGGGGAGAAATACATAAAAAGGCCATTTTGATCAGAAATCCAAGCCATTCCCTTCAATACAGATTTTCCAGGGGGGAAAAATAGCTTATATTTGGTATGTGAATTTTATGTCTGTTTCTCAGTTGGTTCTCAGTTGGTTCAAAATCCCCAGGGAATAGCATGACTGGTTCTGAAAATATCTTCAACAGCTTTATTAGCCATATCAAGAAAGTCTGGACATTTACCTTTCACACGCGGGCAGCAATTGTAGGGGACTTCTATACAAAACATAGTTTTAGAATTTACAATAAAAAAAATTCAACAGGCAACAGTTATTGACACATCTCTTTCCAGGGAAAACCACATAAACTTTAAAAGAACTACATAGAATTGCCTGAACTTCATATGGATCACCGGAGGGCAAATGGAGCTATAAAGAAAGGTAAAATTATACTTTGAATTTACCTACAGTAAAAACGTTTCAAAGTACACTTGGGAAGTTGGGTATACTGCATTATGAGCACAATTTTGCTAGAAGGAACAGGATTGGACCAGTTAATTTCTCTGATGGGACTCTGAAATCCTTTTACTATAGTCTACACAAGGATTCATTGTAAAGGGACTTTAAAGATATAAAGAAAACCCGGTTATGATTTTGTTCCATCAAAAAACAGAAAATGAAAATCTTCCACTGGGCATCTCTTTTGAGGGTTGAAGACATTGCATGGTCTATTAGTAGTATTAGTATCATTAATGGAATATGCACTGGAAGAGACATTTTTGTAAATGGAAAGAGATTTACAAATCTTATAGTCAGCTATAAAAAGGATGCAAGTGTGCATTTTAAAGATCATAACTGAAAAAGAAACTATGCTATACTCCTTTAGAGAAGTAAAAGGATTACACTATATAATCTTCCATGAGTTCTATATATGTAGTTCAATCCAGAGGGACTCCTGTGGGGATTTAATTAACGATATTTTGTGGCTCCAATTAGAATGAGATTCTTAACCTTTTTAACGTGCTGACCTACCTTTATAGGAAAGAAAAATTATACCACAAGCATACTAAGTAATTAATGCTACTAATGTACATTAATGCTACTGAGAAATGTGAGCAACTTTTTCTTATTGGGAAATACTCCAAAAGGTCAGTAGTTTTGATAAACTTTCCATCCTTAAACACAGTAAACAATTTCTTGGCATGACAAACATGTCCAGAATGCCTCATTCTAGTAATACCAACAACACCCAAAAATCATTCTCAAGGTGTGAGCCATTACTATGCCTCGAGGGAGACAGAAACCAAGCATTTATCATAAATTCCAATAAAGGAGTTCCAATTATTGTCTGCCCTTAACTCAGGCCTGGTGGAAAACTTTAAGAAGGGACAAATGGTTTTGTTTATAAAAATGATGATCTGTTCTTCCACTGGTACAAATTACCTAGTATATATACTTTGGGTTTAAGAACAACTGTTTTACCAAGTGAAATAAGCCCGACGCAAAAAGGACAAATATTATAGGACTCCACTTATATGAGCTACTTAGAATACTCGATTCTAGAGTATTCTAAGTAGCAGAAAGCAGAATATTGGTTACCAGGGACTGAGGGTGGGGGTGGGAGGGAGAATGGGGAATTGCCTGCATGGTACAGAGTTTCAGTTTGGGGAAATGAGTTCTGGAGATGGATAGTGGTGATCGTTGCACAATGTGAATGTGCTTCTTCCTATTATACTGTGCACTTAAGAATGGTTAAAATTATAACTTTTATGTTACGTGTACTCTACCAAAATGTTTAAAGAAACTGTTTTACCAGATCTTTAATTTGGAAGATGGGATACTTCCTCAAGCCATCTGAAGGTTATTTTCTAAAGGTTCTACCCAACCAAGCCACAAAAACCAGAATACAGTGACTTCAACAGTCTGTCTTGTTTAAACCCCACTCCAGACTCATCTCCGTATTTGTTTCCCACATGTTTTTTCTAAATTTGTCTTTTATCTCCTTGAAGAAAACTTGTTGAGTGTCTACTACATGCTAGGTATTGCTTTAGCTTCTGTATGCAGTAGTGAACCTGTCAGTAAAAGGAAAAACACACAAAACTGTTCTTATGAAGCTTACATTGTCTATATTTAGCAACATGTTAATATTTATTCAAATACTCTGAGTATCAGGGTTATAAAACAAAATCCCAGTCAAGTAACAAAGGAATCAGCAGGATGCATGCTACTAAGTAACCTGTTTTGATTGATAGCTCTTTTTTTGAATTTACTAAACTGACCAAAATTCTTGGCACTACAAGGTCAGTTTCTTTTAAGAAAGATATTGAAATTAGCTTATGTTTGTCAAATGTTTTCAGACCAGGTGCCTCTTAAACCATGATGTACTAATCATAATGAACCATTTTGTCAGTATAGTTGTTTCTTATTATAATTATTTATTCTGGAAAGCCTAAAATAGTGTATCAACCAATGCAAATCTTACCAAACCCAAATGGCTGGCGTTGGCCCAAAACAATAAAGCTATGTAAATCTTTGAAAATTAAACTGTCTTCCCTTTTTTTGTGAATTTAAGAAAGGGACATATCAAAATAAATAAGTGAATATTTAAAAAGCAAAGACATGTGGAAAGTAATCCATGTGAGTGTGCCCTGGGAATGTTAATGTTGTATATGTTGTACATATATATGTACATGTTGTAATGTGTTATATATATGTTGTCATATATGTTGTAAGAATATTGTGAAAGACCACAGGTAGAATTCTGGCTTGGAAAATCCTTTTACCTTTACCTTGGTAAAAGGTCCTATGGTAAAGGACCACAAAGGATTCCTCTAAGATGGAGGTAAAGGGATCAATTTTTACCCCTTAATAAAAAAAAAAAAAGACTTCAGGTAAACTTTATATTTCTGAAATGCAAAAGGAAAGAATACAAAGAATTAAAAAAACGACCAAAGAGAGTTACAATGGAATAGTGTAAGATTTGACAAAGAACATCTTTTTTTTTTTTTTAAGATTCTATCAAGTAGAGAAGAAGCAAGGAATATCCTGTTTTATGGAGTAAAATTAACAATTGATATTAAATAATTAAAATTATGTTAATTATATACTGATATTAAAATGGGATATTGCTAGTAGGAACTCTGGAGGACAGTATCTGGGGGGGAACCCCGGAAGTCTAAAATATCTTTTCCTTCAGATTTCCTCCAATGTAAATAATTCATGGCCTTGAGTGTTACTTGAAGGGCTGTGCCAGGATGAGTTGGGACTCATGGTTAACCCTCTGAAAAAAATGCTCTGTTGTTAATCAGTGCACCCCTTGTAATCAGCGGTTTTCCTTATAGTTTCTCACTCCTTCCAAAAGAGGAGTTGCTTTTTCAAAAAACTATAAAATATTTTTCATATATGTGAATATTACATATATGTAAAATGTAATATATGCAGCAGGGGGAGGAAGGGAGATAAATCAGAATAGGATGAACTTGTACTCTTTCTTCCCTGTGTCAATAATCTATATCCCATCACTACCTACCCAGGTAAGCAATATCTACCATGTAATATGCCTCTTTCTGTTTTTCCTCCATACTTATATAATCCTCTATAGAGATATATGTATAAATTTTTAAACATAGTTTTTATCATTATTTATTTTCACAAATTGGATCAGAGTGTGTACACAGTTACACCTTATATAAAATTCTTCATCATCTCCTAGAACTCAAATTCATTCTTTCTAAGGGCTGTGTAATATTCTGTGGAATGAACATTTTAAAATAATCTGCCCAAGCCACCGTGATGTGTAGCTGGGTTCAGGAAGCATAATTATGGAAACATTTCCTGATCTGGGGGGAGTTTCTTTTATTGGCCATTAAAAAACAATGCTACAGTAAGAATCCTTGTAATGGCTTTACTAATTGGTACTTTTATTTCTATGGGATAAATTCCCAACAGTGCATTTGATCGGTCAAAAGGTTTATGTATCTTATGTATCTATTTTAGTAGGTGCTGATAGATTACCTCCCAAAGAGCCTTAACTCTTCACATTTCTTTCATCAATGTAGGAAAATACGTGGGCGAGTCCAAGTAGATTCAGTTATGCTGTGGCAACTAACTATCCCAAAATGTTAGGGGCTAACACAAAAACCATTTATTTTTCATTCATCTAAAATCAGATGTGAATCCAGGCAATTCTCCAAGCGAATTATTCTTTATGAAGTAACTCAAGCTTGTTTGAATACTGGACTATCATCTCAACAATCATCTGGAAGCCTCAATCATGTAAAGTCTCATCTACAATCATGATAGTAAGTGAAAGAGGAGAAAAGCTAACTGCAATGATAATTGAGTGCTTTGATACAGAATTCACACTTATTCATATTGTCCATTGATTAGCCACATATAACTGCAAAAGGGCAAAGGAGTGCAATCCTATATGTGTCCAGCAAGAGAGCAGATCACAAGGGTGAGGGGTGGCGAGATGGGCAAAATTCCTGAAGGGAAGTGGGAGATAAAGGTTTCCAGTTATGGAATGAATAAGTCATGGGAATAAAAGGCACATCATAGGGAATACAGTCAATGATATTGTAATAGCACTGTATGGTGACAGATGGTAGCTACACTTGTGGTGAGCATAGCATAAGGTACAAAGAAGTTAAGTCACTATGTTGCACATATGAAACTAATGTAATACTGTGTGTCAACTGTTCTCAAATAATTTTTTTTTTTTTAAAAGAGAGAAGACACTAGGTGTCTCTATTATAGCACCTTTTACTCCATATCCTCTCTATATTAGGTACTTTAGATCTTTTAAACTTTTGCCTATCTGAGGGGTCTAAATGGTAAATTTGATAATGCACATTCCCTCAACCAATATGACTAGGAACATTCTTCCATGTGCTAACTGGCATTTTCAGTTTGGTCTTTGAATTGTCTATTCATATCTTTTGCTCATTTGCTGGCCCTAACCTCTCTTTCCAGCCTTATTTCTGACTTTTCCTGTCAAAAACAAAAAACAAACAAACAAACAAAAAAACCCTATAAAGAGATTTCTAAGTTGCCTCTAAATAGGCCAAGGGCTATAATATTTCTGTGCTTGTGTTTATGCTATTAACATTCCATAGGCTTTCCTTCCTTGTCTCTCTTCCACATTTCTCTAAGTCCCTTTCACTGTTAAAGGACCAACAAAGGGCCCACATCCTTTCTCAAACATTCCTGTGCTCACCAGCCTTTCTTTCCACAAATTTTCTGTATTGTTATTTTGGTGCTTAATCTATACAACCCTCACTTGCACTTCATCATTTCATAAATATCCCATCTCCCTTTATAGAAATGGTGATTTCCTATTTTTCCTAGGAAACACCTTTCAAAATGAATTTCCTTATTTATATTTTGATAATTCTCTGTTTTGTTGAAGAAATGGAGGGTCAAAATATAGATTAAAGATATACAATCTAAGAGACTCAGCCAATGTAGGGTCCCTGGGACATGATGAATCATTTACTTAGTGTGTTTTGTTGTTGCCCGTAATGTCTCTAGGATAAGAATCATTATAACTCTCACAGCAACACCAAGTTGGTCAAATACTTCTCAGATACCTGTTACTCAAGTGAGCCACAGTGAATGGGCAACATGAGGGTACTTGAGGCTGAAGTGGGCCACTGGTACTTTTAGACAGCTACAGTGCCCTCTTATTAGTGTGTAAAACATTCCATAGAACCCATGTGGATGAAAATATTAATGTATCATCCAAGGTACTTCACTTTCTACAAAGGAGCAACTTCGCTATTAAAAACATACAGAGCGGGGCGCCTGGGTGGCTCATTGTTAAGCGTCTGCCTTCAGCTCAGGTCATGATCCTGGGATCGAGCCCCACATCGGGCTCTCTGCTCAGCGGGAAGCCTGCTTCTCTCTCTCCCACTCCCCCTGCTTGTGTTCCCTCTCTCGTATGTCTCTTGCTGTTAAATAAATAAAATCTTTAAAAAATAAGAAAAAATAAAAAGAACAAAAAAATAAAAAATAAAAAGATACAGAGCAACACAGAGTATATCCATTGTACTGTGTTAAAATCATTTGCCTGTAAAGTACCAAGAGAAAATTATAAGTAACCCACTTTATAGATATGAATGATCAGGAAGATAAGCTATGAACTTGTGCCCTGTGTATTAAACACTAAAATTATCATTCAAGACCCTTAGGACAGCTCAAGTGTGTGTTTGCAACACTTCAATTGTTAAGAAAAGTGGGCATATACTAAACAACAATGAAAATCTTTAAAGTCTAATTCCTTTAAACAACTTGATTAGTTTTTCTTCCTTGATAATAATTATTCTTGTGGTTTAATGATTGCTCTTCACCTTTCTGAACATTTTAAGTGCTCTTTACACAAGGTCAGGAGTGGGAGAGGGCAGCAACTTCACATCTTAAACCAAAACAAAGATACAGTTTGGATGAAAAGATGGCTTTTATAGCAAGTAATGTCAATTTGGATTATTCCATTTATGTGCTGGGAGACTGCTCACTGCAACTGAATCTGCATATATATGACATACGTTGAGAGTAAAATTGCAGTCTCAAATCCAGTTGCATCAATTTTCTGATGCTCTACTGGATTTTCAATATATATATATATATTCTTAAATCTCCAAATATGAGACCAAAATGGAATGAATGGATGGCTTGCTCATGAGTAATCAATCATCCACCTTAGCCTGTGTTTTCATGTTCTTGCTGGCCACGCATGTATGGAATATCTCTTATCATCAATTCCTTTAAAATGGGTCACTGCACTCTGGCATGTGAAAGACTAGAATAAGTGTATTGCTCCATGGGCAAGAACATGTCTGAACCAGTGTTGTAGTTTTGTGCTCCTGTTCCTGCTAGACTCTGATGCTGCACAGTAACAGGTGAGCTGGTGTTCAACTTTAATGTGGCTCTGAGCTTTTTATGTCTTTGGTGTTTATTACATTCTTATTTACTCTAAATATATGATAGGACAAAAAAATTGATCACACGAAATCTGCTAAAATTAAATAAAGACAGAAACTCTGTTTTGGGTTTAGGCTGTCTCTAAGATGCAGAGCTGATTGTGGGAGCTTCCAGTAAAGTTTCACAACTACTTCAAATTTGATACATGGGCTGCATACTTATTTATTTTGATTGGAATTGAACTATCCATACTGGCTGGATAGTTGATTCAAAATAGCCAAAATTTCTGAGCTTAAGACTGTTGTGCAGAACAATCTTAAGAGTAAGAAACAGCAAATTGAGGTTTGCATTTTTCTCACTAGTTCCTCAAACTTTGAATGGATCAGAGTAATTCAAGAGGAAATTTCAAAATACAGATTCATGGGTCCCATGTGAAATCTACTAAGTCACACTCTCAGGAGTACAGTCTAAAAATTCTCATTTAAAAATAACCTGCCCAGGAGACTGTGATGTAGAGTTGGTTTTGAGAATCTCAGGAGAAGCCCTTAACTATCTTACAGTTATAAATGTACTGCTTAAATATCCAAATAAAAAATATTAAAGGAATCATAATGTGCTATACTATCTGTTGTATTTTAAAAAGACTTTTTCATACTTGTTTTGTTTTCCTACCAATGCAGAGTGAATCCACTTGGAAATTTCCAGCTCTTCACTTCATTCTGCTGCCCAAGGCTCATAGTAAAAATCTATGTTCTGATTCTAGTGGGGTATGCTCCATGGAGCTGGGAGAGTTGCCAGAAAATAAGAGGAAAAGGAATAGGTTGGAAGAAAAGTAATAAAGGTGAAAGATCTTGAGTAATCATTGAGTAAATGCACATTGCTATATCTTTTCTCCTGATTTTTCTCATTAAGATTTAGAAAAGTGTACCAGATATATAATTCTTAATTGTTTCAGGGGAGATAAGGATCTGTAGAGAATCAAACTTTCTTGAGCTGGAAGGAATGTAGGGGTTATTTAGTTCAATAGCTATAAAATTCACCAGGCTCATACCCAATGAATGGCCCCTGAAGCCATACACTGCACTTTGTGCACTGCATATGTTGAATGACTCAGGAGAGATTCTGGGTGGTAGCTCATAATGGAGAAGGGAAAAGATTGTCAGATTTAGACAGAACCTGAAGTTTTTATGTGTAGTACAGAACACATCCTTAATTACTTAAACCCAGTAGCTTGGGCTACCATTTCCTCTTTGTATACAACCTCCTCACACTGCTTTTCAGATCTCCTTTTCTCTGTTGAGGTTGCTATTAATACTCATTTTAATAGGATATTTTCTTCATTTGAAGATTAGTAACTTTGGGTGCCTGGGTGGCTCAGTCATTAAGCGTCTGCCTTCGGCTCAGGTCATGATCCCAGGGTCCTGGGATCGAGTCCCACATCGGGCTCCCTGCTCCACGGGAAGCCTGCTTCTCCCTCTCCCACTCCCCCTGCTTGTGTTCCCTCTCTCTCTGTGTCTCTCTCTGTCAAATAAATAAATAAAATCTTTAAAAAAAATAAAAATAAAAAAATAAATGTGAAATAGAAAGGTTGAAAGTAAGGAGACAGGCAAATGCATACCAGAAGAGAGAGAGAGAGAGAGAAATCAGATGTGACAATATTTTTATTAATAACGTTAGAATTTTTGGTTAAAAATAATTATAAGAAAGAAAAAGTGTAAGTGATAAGAAAGGTATGTGAAGACAAAAATTCTTATGCACAAGCAATGTATCTAAATACATAAAAAAAAATTACTGGGTGCACAAGGAGAATGTGGTAAGAATTTAAGTTAAAGTGTGATATTTTTAATATACCTCTCTAATAACTGGATAGATTAGTTACAAAAAAATGACATAGGAATTTAATGATGTCAGTACATTTGATACCATGGATTCATAGAAGTATCTCTATGTTCATTGACCAGAGACTATAGATTTTCATTAGGTTCATGGAATGTTTACAAAAATTAATCAATTCTTGGTCATAAAGAACCTTGATATATTTTAAAAATTGAGATTTTATAGGTTACATTCTCTGATCATAGCCCTACTGAAATAGAAATTAAAAGTAACAAGTGACCACATTTAAGTGAATACTTAAAAATTAAGATATAGACCTTAGATGACTCTTAATAAAAAATACATTTAAAAGGAAAATTTGTATTTAGAAATTAAGGCAACTGGGACTAACTTCCACCACAACCCTACAGGTCACAGTGAAAGCACTAATTAGAAGAATATGTGAAGCTTTAAATACCTTACCCATTAAAGAAGAAAGTTAAATAAAAGGAGTGGCATCAGCAAGATGGTAGAAGTCCCAACCCTTGTTCCCCCATGGAAACACTGATTTCACAGCGACATATGGACCAAAATAACTTTATGAGATTTCCATATTCCAGTGAAGAAGTTGCAGCTCCCTAGATGAACGCAAAGCTGAGAAGAACCCCAATGAAAGAGGAAAGAGCAATTTTACTTTATGGGCACCAAGGCCTTGACCCAAGCTGTCGCAGCTCAGCACTTGGAGGTAACGCTCTAACTATGACTTCTCCCATGGCGGCAAAGACAAGCATGGAGCCTGTGTCCAAAGTTCCAGCTTTTGAGAGGGCTGCCAGAGGGACTGTTTCTGTCTCAACTCGCTTGAAGCTCTGAAGCTCTCACAGAACTGGCATAATTTGGATGCATGTGGGTCCATGAGAACAAAGGAGAGTGGGGTTGGAAGGTGGGAGGGGTGGCTGGCTGTCAGCACGATCTGCAGAAGGTGCACAGCTCAAGGCTTCTCCCTCAGGGAGATGTGCATCCAGTGTTCCAGCTTTTGGGAGAGTTGGCCAAGGACCTGGTATCTGTCTCCCCTGACTTGGGGCACTGACAGGGAGCCAGTGTACTTTAAATGCCTGGTATCTGCTGCCGGGGGAGGAGAGGGGGCGGGGGCAGCTGGCTGCTGGAGAAGCAAATGACTTGCATCACTACAGACAGACACCAGAGGGTACAAGAGATTATGAGCTCCTTAAAAAGAAACTAGCAAGCTGTCTCACTGAGAACCAGTATACACAAGTCCAGAGAAGTCATATCACACCCCCCAAAATGCCTCAGAGGCCCCCAGAATCTCTAGCCAGACCGATTACTGAGCATCTTCCTTGGTATGAAAGCAGTCTGTAAATGTTAGGAGAGGTGGCTCTTCTTTCAAATTCACGAATCCCAGCACCAAGTTATGGGACAAATGAAAAAACAGGGACACATGGCTCAACCTAATGAACAAAATAAATCTCCAGAAACTGACCTTAAAGAAATGGAAGTATATGACTTACCTGACGAAGAATTAAAAATAACATCATAAAGGTGCTCTACTAAATCAAGATGATGCATGAATAAAATGAGAATATCAACAAAGGTACAGAAAATATTTTTTAAAAAAGGCAAATAGATGTCAATGAAGAATACCAAATACAGCAAAATTTTCTCTGTCAAAGTGAAGGAAAAATAAAGGCTTTCCCAGATAAACAAAAACCGAGGGAGTTCATTACTGGTAGATTTGCCTTACAACAAATGCTAATGGGAGTCCAACAAGATGAAATGGAAGGGTGCTAAACAGCTTAGTAAAGTTCCCTGGGAAGGGTAAATAAATGGTCAAATAGACAATACTGTAATACTCTAATGGTGGTGAATAAATCATATTTTCAACTGACTTTTTTTTAATGGCAGTTTTAGGCTCACAGCGAAATTGAGCAGAAGGTACAGACTGTCCCTATACTCTCTGCCACCATACATGAATAGTGTCCCCCCCCCTCCATTATCAACAACCCCTACCAGAGGGGTATGTTTATTACAACTGATGAACTTACACTGACAGCATCATCACCCAGAGTCTATAGTTCACATTAAGGTTTACTCTTGGTGCTGTACATTCTATGGAGGTCAATAAATTTAATGACATGTATCCAGCAGTATAGTGCCATACAGAGGAGTTTCAGTGCCCTAGAAATCCTGTGGCTGCCTATTCATCTCTCCCTTTCCCAAGCCCCTGAAAATCACTGATCTTTTTACTGTCTTCATAGTTTTGGTTGTTCCATAAAGTCATATAGTTGGAATCATACAGTGTGTATCTTTTTCAGATTGGCTTCTTTTACTTACTGATATGCATTTAAGTTTCCCCCATGTCTTTTCATGGCTTGATAGCTCCTTTTGGTGCTGAATAATATTCCATTGTATGGAGGTACCCTAGGTTATTCATCCATCTACTTACTGAAGGATATCTTGGTTGCTTCCCAGTTTTGGCAATTGTGAACAAAGCTGCTATTAACATCCATGTACAGGTTTTGTGTAGACATAAGTTTTCAACTTCCCTGGGTAAATAGTAAGATGTGTGATTGCTGGATCATATGAATAAGAGTATGTTTAGTTTCTAAGAACTGAAATCAGGATCTTGAAGAGATACTTGCACTCCCATGTTCACTGCAGCATTGTTTACAATAGTCAAGAGGTGGATACAATTAAAATGTCCACTAATGGATGAATGGATAAAGAAAATGTGGTATATGCAGACAGTGGAATATTAATCAGCCATAGAAAAGAAATCTTATTAATACAGATGAGCCTTGAGGACATTATGCCAAGTGAAATAAGGCAATCACAGGACACATACTGCATGATTCCCCTTTTATAAGGTATCTAAAATAGTCAAACTCAAAAAAACAAACAAAGAAGAATGATGATTGCCAGGTATGGGGGGAAGGAGAAATGGAGAGTAGCTATTCAAAGGATATAGAGTTCCAGTCATGCAAGATGAGAAAGTCCTATGGATATGATGTACAACATTGTGCTTACAGTTAACAATAGTGTCATATATACTTTAACATTTGTTTAGAGAGTAGATTTCATGTTATGTGATTTTTTACAATGAAAACGATTCTATCCCAATGCAGAGGATAAGTAGCACTGCTAGAAACAGTTTTCACACATGTGAATTTAAAGAATATATCAATGTAGCATAGTGTATTGAACACATTCGTTCATTAAAATCCTTTCCAGATTTATAATCACAAGTAGCAGGCTTAGAAACACTTTTCTATTCATGTAAGAAAAAAGAATTAAAAGAATAAAAGAACTAAGTATTTGTCATAACAAATTAGAAAGAACAATAATGTGAAATAAAAGAAATCAGAAGCGAGAAGGGGTGCATGCTGGTCCGGGGAGTCTGTGTTTCATTTTACAGGCCAGGAGGACCCGGCAAAGGGCTCTAAGCAAGGCAGTGACAAAAGGAAAGAGGTGTTTTCATACGATTAGTCTGAAAACACTGCACCAAATAACAGAGAAAGAGAGAGTTGTGGGACAGGGCACCAATTAAAAGATTTTGGCACCAGGGCAGGTAGGTGGCTCAGTCGTTAAGCGGCTGCCTTCGGCTCAGGTCATGATCCCAGGGTTCTGGGATGGAGCCCCGCATCGGGCTCCCTGCTCGGCGGGAAGCCTGCTTCTCCCTCTCCCTCTGCCTGCCTCTCTGCCTACTTGTTCTCTCTCTCTATCTCTCTGTCAAATAAATAAATAAAATCTTAAAAAAAATAAAAAATAAAATAAATAAAATAAAATAACAACTCTCGGGGAGCCTGGGTGGCTCAGTCGTTAAGCGGCTGCCTTAGCCTCAGGTCATGATCCCAGGGTCCTGGGATACAGCCCTGAATGGGGCTCTCTGCTCAGCGGGGACTCTGCTTCTCCCTCTCCCACTCCGCCTGTGTTCCCTCTCTCGCTTTCGCTCTCTCTGTCAAATAAATAAAGTCTTTAAAAAAAAGATTCTAGGCTGGAGATACAAACTTGCTATTGTCTGTATGCTCTCAGGCAAGGTTCTCATCCTTCCTGGACCTTGGTCCCCTTGTCTGCAGAATGTCTAAACTCCTATTGTACTAGAGAGATGTGAAGTTCAGCCTCATTTCCATAGGTACAGCAATTAATATTCCGAATATACCTTGGGGTGTTTATATGAAACTTGTTTTAATATCCCTGACTAGCAAACCTAGTCTTAATCTGGCCATATTTTCCTGCCTCCAGGCTTGCATACCTGCTATTCCCTCAGTCTGAAGGACCCTTAGCATTTCTCTTCCCTTGGATAATTCAGTTTAAATAATATATTTTCCCTTAATCCCCACAGACCAGAATGTTTCATTGCTATGCATATACCATTTTTGCGATCCTGTTAGCAGAATCTTTGCACAGCATATTCTCTAGTCTTCTGTTTTACTGGCTGAACTGTAAACTGCAAATGAGCAGAAACTTTATCTTTGTGGCTAATATTTCATCTTCTAAGCTTAGCACAGGGCCTGGAACAGAGTAACTTTTTAATAAACATTTCTTGCTTACTTAATACCAATAATGGGATGAACAGTTGATAGGAGGGTAGACAGGTAAAAATACAGACTCTTTTTTTGGCTCTTTAGAGTTGCCAGAGAAACAAACTCCACTTGTTATTGTTAAGAACAAACTTTTGATTTTTTTTCCTCAAGTCCTACTACTATTCTAAAAAATGGATAATTTTCCCTTTATGTTTTCCCACTGTGTATAGCATGTAGCAATTTATGAATACCAAGAACAATGTATTTACAGAATAAAACAATTTTAACATCAACAAGAACTATATCCTCTTGTTGTTCAAAAAGGATGTCACATTTCAATATAATTGCTTAGCATTTTCAAGGAGCTATTTATAATCAATGGGGCAACTTAAAGTAAATGTATTTGCAACGGCTGTTGTGGTGTTATAACTGAGCACCACTTAAAAATACATCATAAATCCTTTGTGAAGTATTTCTCCATTGCATTAATGTATTCTATATATAGCCTGTTTTCTAAATATGTTCATTCTTCAGAACAGTTTTTAAAATTAAAAAAAAAAAAAAAAACCTTCCAATAAGACTGTTGTCAAAGCTTGTGGAGTCTAGATAAGAATTTTTAAAGTGTTTTAAACCCTTCCTATCTTGCCGCACTAAACTGTCCCTGAACTCCTTTAAAAACTTCCACACAGAAACATAGTTAGGCAAAATCTCCCTTTCAGCCTAGGGCATGCTATTGGTTATCTAAAAGCCCCAGGAAGATAATAATCCTCCATATACTAAGAAAAAGATTATGACTGGCAAGACTACCTCGGTATTAGTGCTTATAGGGCCATGTAAAACATGGGATTTTAAGCACTTCAGACTCAGGAGGACTTTTCCCCAAAAAAACCTCTTTCTTTTCTTCAGATCTCTGTCCCTGAAGAGTTAGAACAAACTGAAAGGGTTAGTTATGTCAATTAAGCACAGTACTTTTATGTCAAGATGAAACTAATAAAGAAATGGAGAAAGATGGTATGCACATGACATTTACTAATGAACTATGGTGGCAGGCCTATGTTACATGTTTTCTAGTTAACTGGGAACCACTGCCTTATTCTAAGAGATGGGAAAACCAAGACACAGGAAATTTGAGAAACTTGTCTAAGATCACAACACTAAAACTTTTGTACAGTTCGGACTCAAAATCAGGTTTGAAGATATAGCATGCTAGAGTAAGAGTTACTGAGGTTACTGTCTAATTGTGACCAACTATAAAATATATAAAATATGTACAACAACTGTCTTCAGTCACTGAACCACAAGTGGGTCAGAGATATTACTCTCAAGAGATAAGAAACATACAGTGAGCTCTACATTCACGCTGAATTTGGGGCACTTTCTAAATAGCATCACAGGGAAATAGAAAACAAACAGAACCACAATCTCACCAGGAAAAGGGAACAAAGATCACAATATAGAGATGCTGAGGTGGCTTAAAGTTATGTAAGGGTACCAGAGAGGAAAGAGCTAAGAGTAAAGGAACCACAGAATTTTGTCCAAGAGTCACCTTAAGTCTTTGGCCAAATACTAAGCTACATATGCTGAAAACAAGACTCCACAAGGCTTGGCAGAGAACAGCTCCTTGAGAGTGTGAGCTGATGTAAGATTTGGAGGGTCCATAGTGCTACAAGATAGAAGAATGAGAAACCAGGCAGAAATACTGGGGAAAAAACCAAGGTATTTAGTTAAGATCCCAGAAAGGCCACAGTATAATAATAGGTCTAGAGTAGTCCTCAAGTAAACACTTCATTAAACCTGCTTCAACAAATTCTAAAATCCCCACAAAGCATGAGTCTAACCACCAAAAAATTAACTGATCCCCAGAACAAGGCTCAATTCCTTTAAAGGAAGATAAGCAAACCTAGTCTTATACAATGTAGCATCCATAATGACCAGTATACAAAAAAAAAAAAAAAAAAATGTTGCTAAAAAGCAGGAAAATGTAACACATAACCAGGAGGGGGAAAAAAAACAGTCAATAGAAACAGATCAAGAGACAACAAAGATGTTGGACTTAAAAGGAACAGAGAAGTGCTATTATAGATATACTCAAAACACTAAAAGAATTGATGAATATTATCAGTGAACAGGGGATCCTAACAATGAAAAATTTATGAAGAAGTGAATGGAATTCTCAATGTGAAAAATGCAATGTCTAATATTCACTGAATGGGTTTAACAGCAGACTAAAGAAAAATAATGAACCTTAAGACAGGTTAGTGAACATTAAACTAAAGCACACAGAGCAAAAAAAAAAAGATTAAACAGACAAGCAACAACAAAAACAGAACCGAGTGTCTGTGATCTTTGTGACAATGTCAAGTGATCTAACCTACACATGAGTGAAACCCCAGGAAGTGAAAGAAAAAGACTGGGCCAGGAAAAAAATTTTTGAAGAAATAACTGCTAAAAATTTTTCAAATTTAATGAAAAGATATTAAGCTACAGACCCAAGAAAGTTCACAAATGTGAAGCAAGATAAACACAGACTAGATTATTCTAGTCAAATCACTGAAGATCAAAGTTAAAGCTAAGGAGAAAATCTTAAAAGTACTCAATAAAAGACACACTTTACATACAGGGGAACAAACAAGTATTATCACTGACTTCTGATCAGAAACAATGTAAATTAAAAGATAATAAAACAAAAGATTAAAGTACTGGAAAAAAATCTCAATCTGAAAAAAATATCCTTCGAAGATGAAAGCAAAACAAAAACATTTTTAGATAAATAGGAGATGTTTATTTGCAGATAAACAGCCAAGCAAATTCATCACCAGCAATCCTGCACCATTACAAATGCCCAAGAATACGCTTCAGGCTGAAGGCAAATGATACCAGATGAAAACTTAGAACTACACAAAAGAATGAAGAACAGACAAAGGATCACCATATGAGTAATTTTAAACACTGCTTTCTCATTTCTTAATGCCTTTATAAAACAACTAAGGAGATACACGTACATCTCACTCCTAGCCATGTCTCCATCTGGATCCACCCGTGCCCTGTGGAGGTAGACGTGGCTCTACCCCAAGGGGATGGCTGTTGAAATAAAGAGTATGATGACTACAGATAAAAGAAAGCAGTAGAACATAAAAACAGAATCATGGGGGAGGGCAGTAAGCAACTGATCCACTCCCCACTACTGGGTCTGTGGTTTATAGGAGGCAGAGCTGTCTTGAAAAAAGAAAGCCATGGATATTTACGTTACCGCACCACATCACCCAAAGCAGTAGTTTAATCATATGTTCAATACCTTAATAGTGGGCCTGCATTAACAACTATACAAGGGAAGGAATGATGTGTTCCAGAATGCACAAACGTTTGAAACCATCTTTACACAGGTCAGCAAAAAGGAGAAGTGACTGGTGTAAATAACCAGGTCCCCATGGTTCCTGTGGGCAGTGCATCCAGGAGCCTTTCCTTCTACCACTTACTGTCCTGCTACTGATCAACATGCAACAGGCTGTGAAAAGCATGCCACATGTGGCTGGGTCACCAAGAGGAAAAAGTACAAGCATACAGAGACCTCAGAGCTGCCCAGGCAACTTTGCTTGAATTTTGTAAAGACCTTTGTCCTTGATCATGAGAATCTGCAGCCAAGCTTGAAGGCTGCCACTCATCATGCATTTTACTTATAGCTCTGTTGCACTTCAAAAGCACAGGAAAGACCAACTGCCCATTTTGGAAAAAGTCACTTATCTGTCAGACCACAAATAGAGGGTGACAGGTATATACAGTGTCATGCCAGTTCGGCACCCAAAGGACATACCCAAGTGCGTGGCCTCTGTAGTGACTTGGGAATACTGGAGGTGAATTATGATAGCAAATCGGTACTGACATGTGTGGGCACACATGTAGAATTTGTTAGTAGCTATCAAAAGGTAGAGTGTGCATATCCCTTGAACCTTGTCTAACTTCTAGGAATCTTTTAACAGAAATATTAGTGCAAGTAAGCAGAATATAAGTGTATGTGAGCAATTATTGTAATAATACTCTCTCTGGCATTGAAACTGTTCGCACAAACCAGAAATTATCATTTGGCAAGTGTACTTTAGAGAAATTCCTGCAACAAATGCAAGATTACACTTGCTAATCTCAAAGTTTCTTCCAATTATAAACTCCCCATTTGTTCAGCTTTGGCAAGAATGGGGAGCAGCAGCAGGGAACTCCACAGTCCCAGAACCAGGTACTTGTGAGCATGACAGCAGCCAAGTCTGCAGACCCAGGACAGATAAATTCAGGAGCAATGGCATGAGCAGCTACTGAGAGTTCGGCAGGAAACAGACCCACCATGGCCCTGGTGCGTGCTGTCAACATGTCCCCATGTTAATGGTGGGTACTGCAAGCATATTCTTGGCAGGAACTTCCAGCATGTCGGTAGAGCTTCCGTTCTTTCTCCAAAGGGCGCGTAAGTATGAGTGCAAAACTATAAAACGTACTGCAGAAACAGTTAAAAGTTCTCTAGCAGGACCGCTGATCTCAACCTTGCAGAGCAAAGGCTTAATGACTTAATGGAGTGGGAACCATAAAGACTGCCAGCCCAGTGCTTAAGCCTATAAGGAAGGAAGGAAAAAAGAAAAAAGAAAGACAGAACTCCAAACACAAGGAATTCTCTTTACCACAGGAGGGGTGAAAGTCACTGCAGGACAGGTGAGGACAAGTCAATCTGAAAATCATCCTCCACTTCTCCTTAGGTAGCCATGGAACTACTAGAGAAGACTAAAAGGAAAAAGGTAGTATAGCCCAGGGCCAGCAGATACAGCTCCTCTCCTTGCAAAAGAACCAGCCACACACCCACCACAAAGGAGTTTAGGACATCTCACAAACTGGGAAAAAGCCAGTCTACAACCAGTTCATGTTATTCAAGTAAGTGACCTAGTGGGATAGGATCTTTCTTGAGGAAATCTTTAGGCCAACCCTACCCGAAAATCATTGATTACAACACATGGTGGAGAAGTATACATTGTGTCTAAGACTGTGAGGGGAACAACATGGAGGCCATCATGAAGACAAGAGAGGTAAAGGCTGAAGTCTCTGGTCACATAAGATCTTAGACCAAGGAAACAGTAACCTTTGAAGCCTGTTAAATAGAAAACAATGCAGAAAGCTGTAATGAAGACTAAGTTTCAGATATGTATCCCAAGAGCCAATTCCAGCTTTCCTTGTAGTTTAAATTTCCGAAAAATGAAATGTTCTCTTCTCTTTGAATTTTTATGTCCCAAAGACAAGTAGTGGCTTCACGGCATATTTTGTGATTTCAACTAACTGCAGCTTGAGACACCATTCCTAAGTGCATCCCCACCTCACCCATGCCCAACAGACACAATATCAGGGATTTACCGTGCCTTATTTTCATTCTGGCTTTGGTTCTCCAAATATATGACTTTGAAAAGACACAGATTTCAGGCTAGGAAAAAGCACCATCTCTGTTTTCATCTTCGTCTTCCTCTTCCTAAAGATCCCTGAGCATAGATGTTTAGTCCTACCCACAGACCAAGCTAGGAAAACACTTATGTCCCCAAAGAAGATATTCAGGGGAGGATGGGGGGTTGGCTCTTCAGCAGGGTTTTTTTGTTTTTTGTTTTTTTGGTTTTTTTGGGCAATCAGAGTACTCAACTCTATCATTTAGACCTAACAAACCCATCCCTAGACATATAACCAAGGGAAACTCATATGTTCTAGGAGACAAAAAGTGTTTGTAGCAAAATTATCTATAATACCAAATCACCATAAACAACCCCAAATTCTATCAAGAGGAGCATGGATAAATGTGGGTACATGTATGCAGTGGGACAGTATACAACAATAAAAATGAGTAGCAGATAGAGGCCTAAGCATGGATGGGACTAATCATGTGGAGTTAAAAAAGCAAATCACAAAATACATATAATATTGTTACATTCATAGAACAGTTCAAGACCAAGACCAATAAATTTTGATTATATATTTATTAAGACTGAAAAATACAAGAGAATGAGCAACATAAAACTCAGTTGCTATTTCTTAAATGAAAACAAGGAGATGTGATCAGACAGGTATATACAGGGTTTCAACAGTACTGAGAATTGGTCTATTTTTCAAGCAAGGTGATAGGCCTATAGGAGTTCACATTTGTATTATTTCACATTTTAATATCTCTGAAAGCAGGGTGGTCTTAAGATTGCTGCCAGCCAGGCGGCAGCTAGGATGTAGTTATTACCTTAGAAATACTTCACGCAATTTCCTTTGCTTATGTTTTCCTCTCATCTTTTCAGAAGAGGTGATATGTATTCAAAATCTGTCTGAAATATATTTTAATAAATATAAAATAAAAAAGCCTAAGTGACAAAAAAAGGACTACTTAAAGCCAAAATAATAATAAAATTTTTGTAGGGTTTAATACACATGTAGAAGCAAAATATAGGACAACAACAGCACAGATAATGGGATGGGTGAAAGAAAGTACACCACTGTATGGCTTTTACATTATACTTGAAGCAGTAGCCTGTCAATTCAAAGTAGACTGAAATAAGAAATCATAATATAAATCCAGAAACCACCCTTAAATACACACGCACACAAATTGACAACAGAAGAGACACATGGCTCAGCACACTGATATTAATGGACTCTGAATAACCAAAGTTGTCTCGGTACAGTGGCTCAGTGTGTGCACCCATGGGAGCTGGAATATGTGACAAAGTTAAAGGAAATCACACATACTTATTCAGCTTGAATACAAAAGTTTTTTGTTATGATCAAATTGGTGAGCTGTCATGCATTTGTATTATAGTGACACCAACGATGTTTCCAGGTGTTTGCATTTTTAGTAATTACCATTTCTTGTTCTAAGTCTCAACTGTAAGTGAGCCACAGAATCCATTTTGCAGGCTTGCCTATGTTACTTCCTGATAAAACATTAGATGTTGAAGTGGAAAATCTGCTACTGTTTTATTTAGCTGTAGCTTTGTGCCCAATATTTCCCTAAATAGGATGATGAAAGCCAGTATGATTCAGTGGGGAAAAAAGCTTGGAATTTGGAGTCTAATCTGAAAATCCTCCACTTACATTTCTAAGAAATTTGGCAAGTTACTTAGTCTTTATTCTAGCTCATGCTTAATATAGGAAAAATAAGATCTAAGATCTATCACAGGGAAGGATCAGTCTAGAGCACTACCAACACACTGGCCAAGCCTTAGTCTCCCATTAGGGAGGAGAAAAAGAGTTAATATTCTGTGTGTTATAGAGATGTGCCCTTTTCCCTCAGAGAGAGGAAAGAAGTAAATTCACCAAAGCCCAAGTTTTCACATTGTTTCAGGTTTAAAAAGTAAAAATAAAAAAATAGGTTAGAATATAGCATTTCTGGGCCATGGCCACCTGTAAAATAGTCAACATTTTCTGCTTAGATTCTTCTGAGAAAAATAGTAATTGGACTTGAGTATTTTTCTTATAGGCTTTATCCAGAGAAAAAGGTTTTATTGCATCCTAATTTTTAAAAGCGATTACTTCCAAATCAAACCCATCCTGTGGCATACTCTCCCATTAACATCTAACCCCACCCTCAATAATGATTAGAAAAAAAATATTTTCTAAAATAGGGACCAGCTTCAATCTCTCCTACTGAGAGCACACTCAATTTTCAAGAAATTCACGAAAGTCTATATTTTCAATTTTGTTCATTCTGTTCTTTGAGCTGTCGAAAAAGAGCAATCATGAAGATATTTTGAGGACAAGAAAATTGTAGGTTTAAAGCACATACAGCTGAATTTACTATTAAAACTGACTAATTATATGTAGCCTCCCCATATTCTTCTAGCTTATTCCTATTTTAATAGCAATTTTTTTGTTCTTAAGTAATTGTCTAGGTCTGTTCTCTCCCTCCAAATGTATTCACCTAGGTTTTGATGACTAATATGCAGACAGGCAGTTGGAGGTGGAGAATTTATTCAAGTCCCCAGTGTCTATTACCTACGTGTTCACACTATGCTTATGTCTCATAGGTCAAGCCACTTCAAACTGTCAAACTTGTTGGTGTATTCAGACCCAGATTCAAAAGGATGCTGGAATAAAGCAATGACATTAATGCAGAGAATATTTTCCCTCCATATTTCTTATGAGGCAGTCTTTAAAGAAATCTGAATTTGCTATTTCAGTAGAGACTGAGAAAAGAATTAGGTCTTGCTTCCTCAGAAAATTTTATATATGTTATGTATGTATTTTAATGACCAAGAAAAAAAATCTGAGTTTGAATTTCAGAGTCATCAGCTGTATAACTATGGGAAAATTTAATCTCTCTTTGCCTCAGTTTCCCCATCGGTACAATGGGAATAATAATTTTATCAACTTTACATAGTTGGGATTCAGTGAACAATTGTGAATAAAATACCTAGTACCATGTCGCCATAAAGTAGATACTCATGGAGGTTAACATTTGTTATAATTATCAAGCTCACCCAGCAGATTTAATAATACATGCAGAATGTGATAACAGGCTCCCCTGAGCCTGAAGACATTCCTGGCCTTTCAGTGATCGTACAATCACATCCCAGTCTCTGGATATATGAAAAGTATAAAATTTAAAAACAATCATCATTAAACAACAGATCTGCCCATAATCAGGACTGACCATCATGAAGATGATCATATTGGAGTGTGTAGATTAACAACAAAGATGGATATGACCCTTTTATTGAAATAAAATATTCTTACAAGGTTTTCAGGAAGAGAGAAATTATTTCTTTTTTAAAAATTTCCAAAGTGAGATTTTTAGAAATCAGGTCATTTTCCAAAATAAGTAACTCAAATAGAACATTTCAGAAAAGCTGAAATATCTGGGGGTGCAACTAAAGGGCTAGATTTCAAAGAAAGCTGTAACAGTCTCCTCATCAAATTGTATATGGGATTAAAGTCTATAATCTTCAAGAGATTTTGAAAAGCTTTTAATAAAAGGGGAAGGAAATCCAGTTTAACAAACATACTGTTTTTTAGTTAACACAAGCAATGTGATTTTTTTTCAAATCATGTCAAAGAAGAAGTAAAAATGAGATTTGTCCATTCTTTTTGCACATACACACAAATATGAATACCATATGCTACTTATTCCATCACTTTGTGAAAACTGATATATGCTTTCATACTCCACTCTTCCATAATGCCTCCTGGGAAGATGCTACTTGATGAAAAATTAAGCTGAATCACTTTCTTTTTCCAGAGTACAGAGATGAGAGTGACAATAAACCCACTGCACATCTCTGGCTTGCATAATTTGCTTTTAAACTGTCACTTTAATTATTCTTGAATTGCAAGCTTGCCTCCAGGCAAATTTCACAGAGATTTTTAATAATCCATTTTATAAAATATTATTATGGACACCAGAAAAATATTGATACTAAAAAGATGAACATAAGTTTAAAAAATATATGAAGTACATTTATTTAAAGACAGGTAAACATTTAAAAATAGACCTTGACATATTTCTGTGTAGACTACCTGCTCAAAACTTGGAGACCAGTGGCTCTCCCAGTTTTTTTCCTGAATTTTTGTCATGGGAAGGGAGGTGAGGCAAATGCTAGAGACTGAGGATACAGTGAATTATGAGTGATTGTCCTATGACCAGGAATACTGTACAAATAAACAAGTTAGACCTAGACTAATAGAGACATCCTTTAGGGGAAGTTAAAAAGAAAGCTCTAATTGCAATGGTTTACACTTTTTACATTCTGCCCAACCAACACTCCTATCACAGCTATTTATAAAATCTCTCATATGGACCACAACTCAGTTCACTGATTTAAAACGTTTTTTGTACCTAATGTTCATAACAGTGAAATAAAACAGCATTCTTGTTTGCATTTTATAGTTTGGAAAGATTAGGTAACGCTCCAGGTCATTCACCTTAATTGTTGAGGAGCTAGTATTTGAACCTGTGTCTATCTCCAAAGCGCCTGGCTTTCCCCATGCCATGGAGTAAAGATTACAATGATCTTTTCCTCTTCTGGGAAGAGCAAGGGAGAGAGGAAAGAAACAAATATTCACCAAGCACTTCTGATGTATTCAATACGTGCCAGCTAGTATCATATTTACACATGGATATTTTACATCATACCGGTTCAATGAAAATAATATGCATGGTACTACTAGAAATTGGCCTGTAAACAATGGAATAGGCCTTCCAGTTCTCTGGGTTTTATCTATCTAATCCAGACCTTCAGCTTGATATTCTTCTTAAAACCATCTGAATCCCAAATTAGCTCTTCGTCCTGGCCACAGAAATTCCATCAAGTAGCCTTTCCTCTCCTTATATATTCTATAGTTCTGGCTATCTCTCACTATGCACTCTTTTCAATTGTCCAAGTTTAAATCTCTTAGTCCAAATAACAGTAAGTTGTTTTTCATTGGGTAAAGGCACTTTTATAAGTAAAAGTTGATCTACTTAAATCAATGTATAATAGAGCAGGCCGAATGTCCTTTAGGCCCTTGGAAAGAATAATTCTAGTATACTTTGATAGACATTATAGGCTGAGTCACCGCATAACTATTCCAACTCCTTTCTCCCTCATCTCTCCATAATTTTGATTCTAGAATATCCAAAGACATATAAACAACAAAAAGAAACTTATCTAGGTTTTCTGTAGTTAAGGGCAGCCTATGACTCATTTTTGGCCGAGGAGATTTAAGCAAAAATCTTCAGGGGTGCCTGGGTAACTCAGTCAGTTAAGCATCCAACTCTTGATTTTGGCTCAGGTCATGATCTCAGGGTAGGGTGAATGAGCCCTAAGTCGGGCTCCACGCTGGGCATGGAGCCTGCTTAAGATTCTCTCTCCTCCTCTCCCTCCCCCACCCCCTAAAAAAAAAAAAACCTTCCAGCTTTTTTTTTTTTTAATGCTGTGTTCAACCTATTTGAGCTGTAGTAGATATAGTAGCCATGTTGAGACCATTAGGTAGTGAATATGAGGGAAAGGACAAGATTATGGTGAAGGTTTGGCCTCTGACATTGCTGTTTCTAAAGAATGTAAGCAACCACATAACTTCATATTTCTTGTGTGATGCATTTGGATTTTCTGGACTTGATGAAGAATGCTTCACTAATTTTATATTAAAGAAAGGTCATCAGCAAAAAAGCAAAACAAACTCACAACCCTATGGCTAAAAAGGCAAATGTCTTTAGCGTGCATTGAGTGTGTCCAAAAGATCTGATTGCCCAGACAAATAGGTTTAACTATGAAGAAGCTCTTTCTAAAAAATAGAGGCAGGTCATTAACTTTCTCTAGTACTTAGGTAAGATATGCCTACTGCCAATATTTCTCTCCGGTTCTGAGTTCTTCCTCATCTAAACTCCCCACTCATGCTTTAATCTCCCGGCTATTTTATACATGGGGTTGGTATTTTCTAAATGGGAAATAAGAGCATCCTCCCCCTAAACAGAAAGATTGCCCCTAGAGAGAAATATACATCCTGACCAATATATCAGAAAATTAGCCAGGGTCACTAACACCAACAGCTTTATATGACCATGCAAAATCTCAGTGGCCTCAAACAACAAAGGTTTATTTCTTGCTCATTCCAGACTTAGTAAGAATTGGGCAGCTCTCCTGGGTGACTTCTCTCCAAGTAGTCACTGAAAGATTCCATTCACCAGTCACCTTGTGGCTCTTCCAGACCCAAGGGCCTCTCTAGAGTCATTCTCTGGATCCCCTCCATTTGCCTAGCCAGTGTTAAAATACAGTATGGAAGGTTGCATGTAAGGCTTTATCAGTCAGTCCTAAGAATAACATAGATCACTTACCCCCAAATAATACTGATCAGAAACCAACCACAAGAGACCAAACTAATTACAAGGGAGTCTGGGTATATAGTCTTCCTGTGTGCCAAGAGAGAGGAGATAAGATTTGTAAGCATGTATCTAGCCTCTGCCACAACCTACCTCATGTGAATTGAACTAGGGTGACTGTGTCCATGGAAATTCATTTTCTGTGAATGAACCAATAAAGTCTAATTTCAGACCATGAAGGGATGAGTACAAGACTTGTCAATGGCGATTTAATTGAGAAACCCTGCCTGCAGCCATTTAGTAATGGACCCAAACCAAAACTCTACAAAGATCAGAAACTATAGCCTGGTCTTCTGAAGCCAAAATTCATGCTCATCAAACAAATATTGTCTTAAATTTTTGTCATTCCATTTTCAAGCAAATACAGAGAAAATGAAAGTTTATCAAAGCATCTGCTTGACAACCTGTTGCAATTTAAACCTGACACAAGACAAATGAGGAATGATTTTACCTTGATGGCCTATGAAAAATGAAAAATGACCTATGTTTTAGCAACCATATCAAATGGCACACACACACACACACACACAAACACACACACACAAACACAAACAAATGATAATAGGTTGCCTAAAAATAAAGCAACTATCATAAGCTCAGTGACTTTTATATGGCAAAATCCAGGCTAAGTTGTCTATTTACATTATGACCAATCTCCTTACAACTCTGGAATGTGTTTATCTTTATCCTCCTTTTATATAAAAGGAAGCTAAGAGTCCCAAATTCAAAGAAACATAATAAGTTGTCTATACATATTAGCTGAATGACCGAATATATAAAGTCCCACAGATAAAAAGTGGGCTCAAGTCTGTGTCAAACCAACAGTTATATTTACATTTTAATTTATCAACTACATGCAATGGAAATGAAGTTGGGAAAATATTCCGGAAGTCATATTCATCAGTAAGCTCATAAAAGAGCTGGTCATTTCCTGAGAGTAAGTTTCATTTGTTATTATAAACCAGGCAAAAGAGTGATAATTAAAATTGTTGGTATTTACTGAGCTCTTAGAATGTACCAGGGACTATGTTAAATAACATATATCCATTTTAAGAGTATATTGGCCAGGCGCCTGGGTGGCTCAGTTGGTTAAGGATCTGCCTTCGGCTCAGGTCGTGATCCTAGGGTCCTGGGATCAAGCCCCACGTCGGGCTCCCTGCTCAGTGGGGAGTCTTCTTCTCCCTCTGCCCCTGCCCCCTCTTCATGCTCTCTCTCTCTCTCACAAAAATAAATAAAATCTTTTTTAAAAAAGTGTATTGGTGGGGGCGCCTGGGTGGCTCAGTCGTTAAGCATCTGCCTTCGGCTCGGGTCATGATCCCAGGGTCCTGGGATCGAGCCCCGCATCGGGCTCCCTGCTTGGCGGGAAGCCTGCTTCTCCCTCTCCCACTCCCCCTGCTTGTGTTCCCTCTCTCGCTATCTCTCTCTCTGTCAAATAAATAAATAAAATCTTAAAAAAAAAAAAAAAAGCACTTAAAATCTACGTAATTAAAAAAAAGTGTATTGGTCAAAAAAAAGTGTATTGGTCAGCTATTACTGCAATAATGTTGTATAATAAACAGCACCAGCACTCACAGACTTACAACAGGCATTTAACTCTGACTTGTGAGTTGGTAGCTACTCAGCAGGGATAAGCTATATTTTATGTTCTAGGCACAAGGCTGAGGACTGAGTTTAGGTCTCTGTTCTGCATGATTCTCATTCTACCTGGACCAAAAGCTACCTGGATCATGTTTTTTCTCAAGATGAATAGCAGGAATGCACGAGAGGAAGAGGTAAAACATGATGTCCCGTAAGGCCTTTGCCTAGAATGGACACACTGTCACTGCTGCCCACATGCCACTGTCGAAACCCACTGTCAGTGAGTAGCAACATAAAGTCAGAAGACAATGGCATAGGGAGGGCACCGTAAAGTTGCAAAAAAAGTAATTAAGTTTACTAGATAAAATAATCCTCCTAGCAACCCTTTAAGGAAGATTCTTGGGGAAAAAATGAGCAATTTCTGTAAAGTCACACAGTAAGGAATTACCAGAGTTATATTTCAAACTCAGGTTTGTCTAATTCGAGGCTATGCTTTAAACCACTATACTGTCAAATTGATAGTGTTTCTGAGTCAAGGATATGTACCAGTTCATATTTAACATCAGGCAACTAGCCACAAAATATTGTCATGCTATATCATTTATTATATCTGTATCATAATTAGCCTAAAAACTGATTTATTTGACTGATCAGATATGCCAAAAAAAACAGAAGCCTGTCAAACATCTGGTTTGTTGCTGTAACTCTCTAAATTCATTCATTTCAATTGAACTGGACTTTTTGTGTCTCCATGAACAGACTGGTAGTTTGTGGCATTTAATTTGACAAGACTTTGATAGAAACATTTCTTATAACTCTTCCTTTTATAAAATTCTATAAATGATTCTATAGATTTTATAGACTTTTCATGGATTATGAAAATTTAGAATTTTCTTAATTTGTACATAATCCTAATGAGTTCTTCATTTATCTATTTTGAGATGATGTATTTTCATATAAAATAATTTGGAAAGGATCACTGTTAAGAGAAATTTACAAAAGCCTACAATCATTCGCAAACAGGTTGAATTATTCCCTGCAGGAGGTAAAGCCGTCTTGCTTTCTCTGAGACAAATTTTTTTAAATAAAAATAAATGTAAATGTCTGTTTGCTAACTCAATTAATGAAAATGTTGTAGATATTTTTATTTCTTAGATTGGAGACTTCAAAGCCATTAGTAGCCAGCATGTGAAGCAATAAATTCACATCCCGCAATTAGAATCATCACATATCACCTTTATAAGGACTTTGAACTTTCTTCAAAGGAAAGAGGTTCTTACTGAGTTTTTACTTCTTTTTTAAAAAGTAGTTCTATTTGATAAGTTTCTGTTCAAGTGCAAATATTCCATAGAATAATTATACCAGATAGCTATAAAGGAATATTTTGGAGTTGTTATGAGAAGACTATTACTTAGGGTTACAAAGTATTACTACATTTATTCTAATAATTATTATTAGAATAATTATGATCGCATCTTAGTAATGCTATGCTTTCAGATCTTTGAGATTTAAATTAGAGAAAGGACAATGTATCTCCTATTCTAAGGCATAACAATCTAGCAGGACCTAATCTAGGATGACTTAAAAGGGGAAGAAAGGTAGCAAGATGTGATTGGAACGGAGACAAGAGAATTCACGGGTATCCAAATCAAGACCCTAGAGAGGACAGTAATAAAATTCAAGAATAAACCCAGAAAATACCCAAACTGGGAAGACAGATTAAATCTGAAGCAAAACAAATTAAACTTCATATGATCTTCTAGATCAGGATCTGAGACATCCTATTTTCTTTATATTTTGGAAAGCACGAAAACATGTTGGAAATATAATCTGCATTTACGTGTTGGATATAGGGATAAAATTTTCAAGTAATTTGGTACGTCAGGAATTACCAGAAAGATAAGATATCCAAGCTTGAGAGTAGCAACTTCAGGCATACTAGTTTCCAACTTGAATGTGAATGAATTTTTTTCTGAATAAGCAATTTAATGAGCTAGGAGCAGACATGGCTTTGAAATATCACAAATTTAGGACCTAAAGGTAAAGAGAAAATATCACAACACAGTTTAAAAGACAGAGCTTTATGGAAGGCAAATATTAGATTTTTTTCCTAATATAATGATGATATAACATATAACACAAGTGCTAGTTTTCAAAATGTTTTTGATGATGTGCTCCACTCCTAAAAATTTACTAGCACTATGAAGTTTGTGTTTAGGTACACAGCTGCATGCATATATACATGCCCCACACAAAGGTGCACATAATTATATTTGTGCACGCACACACACACATATACATATATATCTGTATTAATACGGAGTTCATATTTCAAAATATACTCCAAAGTAGAAATTCAGAAATGACAGAGTATAAACAGAAACATATTTGCTAATATTTTCTGCCCTTTTCTTAATGGGCAGCCTTTTACATGCTGTATGATATATACATTCTAAAATGGAGGTCAGATAGAAACAAATGAAACTTTTATGAATATACTTTTAAAATACTGAGTGGAGGTGTGTACGATCAAATTATATGGGGAAGAATATATTTACTCTGTTTCCAACATGTGTCTTTTGTTCTAATAAACTGAGGTCACATAGCAGCACACTGTCATAGACCAAAGAAAACTGCTTATTTTAATTGAATACCCATACAAGAACATATGCCATCAATTCCCATTTGTGGCACTTGAAAATATGGTATTTAATTTCCTTTATCAAAGAATTATGATTTTATTTTATTTGACATATGATGTAGATCATTATAAAAGACTAAGCCATACATGGAAGTAAACAAAGAAATTAAAAATTAATCTCCAAATTGTACCACCCAGAAAAAAAAAGAAAACATTATTAAGGTCTGATAACGTGTTTCTAAGCATTAATGGAAACAGAAAGATCAATGATGCCATAGATCATATGTGGCAGGAAGGGGAAGGCTATGAGAGTGCCCTACTCTGGATATAGGCAATAAGGGAGTACATTGATTGTAGAGAATTTGGGAACCTCAATAAAATCAAATATAGTTTGCTTTTTATTAGCACCCTATGCAAGCAACTCTAAACATTATCCATGATAAAATACCCCTTCCATCAGAGTGGACCCCTCTCAGTGCCACTCCACCTTGGTACACTAATAGGATAAATAGATATAGGAAAAGGTATTCATAAAATGGAATTTTATAATAAAATTAATGTATCTTACTTTATTTTAACATAAAAATAAATTCACATGAAATTAAAGAAACCTGAGAATCAGAGAAATACAGCTTTACTACAACAGAAATACATCTAAAATATAATTAACATTAAGAAAGACTACATTAAATGCTAAGACATAAGAATCATTATTTTCATCATAGGTTCAACTTCAGACCATATTGATTGTCTGTTCTGAAAGATGAGAAAATTCCTCCCAAACTCTACCGTCCTCTATAGTATTTACACATTGTCAAGATTTAGTACAATTATACCCTATTCTATAACTGTAATTTTTCAGTTATTTTTTTCTTTGTTCCCTACTTAAATGAATCCATGTCTATATCTAGTCTTACCAGTATGATTATTCCATCCCTAAATTCCTCAATCTTCCCTTTAGTTGGCTGGATTTCATCATCTTGTCCCCTACTGTTCTCACCTAGAAATGAGATCCTGGATACTTTATTTCCTACCTTTGCATTTTTAAAAATCTTTATTTACAACACATATGAATATACATAATCTTCAAGTATACTTTTTATAGATTCTGTTTTATATTTTAAGAACAGTAATTTCATTAGAGTATTGCTTAGACATAGGAAATCAATTTAATTTGTGGCATCAACTATTTCAACAAGTCAGTCTTTACTGTATCATTGCAAATATCAATACTATCTATTTTTAATTGATCAATCTTATTTAGTCTGTTATCTTCTTTAGGAACATCACTTATTATATGTATCTATTTTATGCCTTTATTTGATACCTTTTCTCTAAAGAGATTTTGAGGGTATCTATGGTCGTTCTCATTTTATTTTTTATAATCTTCTCTATCTGCCTATCATATCCCTGACTGTGCTTCCAGTTATGTCTGTTGTTTTTTTTTGTTGTTGTTGTTCTAATGTAGCTTTCATCTATACATTGCTTTAAATTTGCTGTCGCTTTTTTCTGAAGTCCTATAATCTGTCCTTTGAATACTCACATATATTCTCCATGTGGTGTTGTTGTTGGTAGTGGTGGTGGTGATAGGTGTGTGTGGGTGTGTGGGGATGTGTGTGTGTGTGTTGCCCTGGGTGTTAATCTCACCTCCATTTTCAAGATTTACAGTGGCACTGTGACTCAGGTCACAGGATCCCTGAATTGTGAACTGATGGCAGTTCCTGTTTGCTACCCTTCTTCACTCAACTTTGTTTCTTTGATTTTACTTGGCTAGGAGATGAGAAATAGCATGTCAGCATGATTTCTCCCTTAGTTGCACCTCCTCTGCATACTGCTATATTGACTCAGGTCTCTACAATTATAAGGCCTAAAGAAAAAGTTCTAAGAAAAGAAAGATCAGGGGCTATGATCAAGCAGCCTGTCTAAAGTTTAGTGAAGCTGAGGGGAATATTAAGTCATCTTGGTCAGTGATCACAGGACTAGGTACTTGAAACACTTTGTAAGACAGATGTGGTCCCCTGATGATGGGGTAGGAAGTTGGGGGTCAGATTTATCTTTGGAGGCAGGAGTGTCTGCTCACAATGAGAAAAAAAGGTAGAGCTATGTGAGAGAGTGAGGGAGAGAGCGTGCGAGAGCAAAATTGGTCACAAAAAAAATGAAGGTAGATTAGGCTGGAGACCTACTTAGAGGCAGAATGTAGATTAATTATCTGGAAATCTTAGCAGTCAGGACAAACTCCAATGACCAGGGCCAGGTAGACAAATAAGTGAGTGTAGCTAGCCAGCCGTAATACACCAGGGAGTATTAGGGGCTGTGGTAAATTTGAGAGTGTTCGCCCAGACTGGTTACAAATGCAGAGTCTCAGGTCCTACCCACAGTTATTAAATCACAAGCTGAATTTTAACAAGATCTCAAAAGGATACGCAGACACATTGAAGTTTGAGAGGCACGGCGTAAATCATACCTCCCCAAATAACAACGTTTTTCTTACCATTTACTTGCATTGATTTTGATTATTTAGAATACCTCACCGACACAGCAGCTCTTCAAGGGGAGGGACTTTTTTTTTTTTTTTTTTTTTTTTGCTAACTCTAAATATTTGCTTTGACAACAGATTTTCTGAGTGAATGAAAGCATTGCCCTATGTGTGACCTATGTAAAATTATTCTTGCAGGTTGGCCCTCATGTCGCTCAGGATTAATCACATGTATTTACTTATGAAGGTGAGAATTTCAAATATAACCCTGAATCACATTCTGGAATACATTTTGGTATGAAGCAGGAAAAGACGCACATAACCATTACATATTCTTTAAAACAAAGGGAGGAAACATCAACAGAAAATATATTAATGCAACTTTATGGCTGAGAATTTTAAAACAAGCATCATGGAATGTAAAGTTATGGCCCTCATAGGAATCATAACTGGGCTGTAAGGCAAATATATATTAAGGCATAAATATAAGTCTATACAGTAATAGAAAATACTACAACCAGATGTGCCAAGAGACTAAATTATAATTGACGTGGGAACCATAGATTTAGGATTTCATGCTGCTTAGAATTTAAATTTTTCTGAAACACTGAAGTAATATGAAGGTATCCAGGTACCATAGGGTGGGTATGATAGAAATATGAGGATGTCATATAAGCAACAAACAGTTCATGGTAATTTTATTTATAACATTTAAACAATTTAATTAAAAATATAATCAATTACAAACTTATTAAAATAAGGGTGCTAAGTTTTATATAATGCATAAAAAATCAATCAGTGCAACTAAACATGGAATTATAGGGAATCTAAGTACAGGTGGCATATAAAGTCATTAATTTTGACTCATTAACTTAGAATTTATGATAATATAGATGAGGACTCACAGGCTCATAGGCTGTTGGCAGGGGAATAAGTCTTAGAAAACATCAAGGCTGGAGGTTTGGGGACTATACTGTTTGTGTGTGTGTGTGTGTGTGTGTACATGTACATTTTAGGGCTTTACGGTTCCCTTTCAGTAAACTTGAAAAAGCCACTCGTAGTGGTCTTAGTATCCAACATAGTGGTGTTACTCTCCAACATCAGAATAAGCATCATCATCATCATTACTCCTTTGCATTTATCTCCCACTTTGTAGAGCTTTTTCTTCAGAAAATCTGCATCTATAAATTGTCTCTGTCCCTTAGTTATCCCTTTGAAATATAATCATAAAGGCAGGGACCCTCTCTCATAGTCTCTGTGGGAAGGTAGGGGTCTAACATCGATGTCTCTCTCCCCTATTGCAATAGTCTTGACCCCTGTTGAAATAGTAATAAAGTCTTTCTTGCCTGTTTAATTCTGTGTGTGTGTGTGTGTGTGTGTGTGTGTGTGTGTGTGTGTGTGGAGAGACGGGGGTGGGGGGGAGGGAGAGAGAGAGCACACGCAAGCAGGCGCCTCCCAGGGCACCTTAACATCAAGGCTTCCCTAGCCACACTTCCTTAAAAGTAGTGCTATCTTTAATCTGTCTTATATGTGGAAATTTTTCATAAAATTGTATTTAAACAAATACTACTATAGTTTTAAAAATACTTAGAAACACTTTAGGACAATTATTTCATTTCTCAGGTGAGATAAGAGAAGTCTTAAGAGGGGGAAGAGATTCACTAGAAAACCCAAGATCCACAGTGAAGAGTAGCTCTAGAGCCCTGGGCTATTGCTCCAATGTTCTCAGGATGCTACCTTTGTAGCATCAAAGAAGACAACGGGCACTGGGCAATGTAAGAGAAACAAGATGGAATGGTTAACCTACTTTAAAGGACAAACAATCTTCAAGTGCCTTAGGAACACTCATTTGCATGCAACCAATTCACATGCAAATTAGGAATAATCTTTATTCAAGGCTTTTGTTTGGGAACATTTATTAGCCATTAGTTGTGTTACTTTATTTACTTGAATGTATATTTTCCTAAATGCTGCATAACCATGTAGAGGATTATAAATCTAACATGAAAAATGTACAACAAAGACATAAATAAAAGCCAGGAGCATCAGTACAAATAGTGACTATCTAGTTCACTTATATTATGAATAACTCCTTAGTATTTTCAGTCAGAAGGTGACTTAGGGCAGATAATGACACGGTTAAGAATTTGGCTGAGATGCTTAGCCTTGCAGTCTCACTTCCTTATTTGTAAAATGGAAGGTAATAATCCCTAACTTTGTACTGCTTTTATGAAGATGAGGAAAACGTATTTAAAGGGCTGAGAGAGTACTGTCTAAGCCCGTAGTGGTCTTCGTATCCAACATGGTGGTGTTACTCTCCAACATCAAAATAAGCATCATCATCATTACTCCTTTGCATTTTCTTCAGCCTTTATAATGGATCCCTAAGAAAATCCACCTAAATGCAAACAACTATTTTGACACTAGTCCCAGCTATGTACTTAAAGCAGCAAACTTTGGTTCCTAATTCAATGTTGAGTTTAATTAAACCAAAAAATTCCAATTAGTGTAGATTTTTTTCAGAGGTTCTTAATAGTACCAAGAGGCAAATGGCAATAGCCAATTAATTGGTTTGTGTCCTTCTAAATCAATATAGATATGGACTATACTTCTTGATCCTTTTTAGTGATATCTCTTTGCAAGGCTCTATCAAGTATTCTATGGGAAAGAAAAATAATAACAAAAAACCATAGTGTTAGTAAGGGACAGTTGCATCAAGTAAAATAATGTTATCACTGTGTTCTCATATAAAAGATCAATTCCTTCCCCAATTCTTCAATGTTTCTAGAAGTCAAGTCAAATTAATGCATTAGAAAGAGAGGAAATGGTCAGTTTAGGGTAATATTTTTGTCAAAAATTGACCTGGAAGGCCTTATTCAAATAAGATGACCTGGATTACCTTCATATTATTCTGTTTAAACATTGGTTTTCCTTAGGAGATGGAGGGGGTCAGTAAATTAAATCAAGAAGAAGTAATGTCATGCTGATGGAAACAAGTTCAATACCGAGGATTTATCTACTTAGACAAATGAAATCAGAGTCAATAGATCCATTCTGAAATGTTCTGATGCCTCTGCAGAAATACAAAAAGTTTCAGGCAAATGTAATTTTCCTTCTTTCAAATTTGGTGCAGTTGTCTAGAGGCTGCTGAGCATTAAGGGTAGATTTTAACAAATCAGTTCCCTGGATTTCATAAGACTGAAGAATAGGGTTATCAGATAAAATACAGGTTTCCCAGTTAAGACTGAGTTTTAGATAAACAAATAATTTTTAGTATGTCTCAAATACTGCATATACATAAAATGTGTAAGTATATGTATATATATATCACAAATATGATATTGTAGTTTTCCAGAAATGATGTTTTATAGTTTTGCAAAGTACCTACGTCACAATCCCAGATCATCTTAATCCAAATTCAGCATTGAAATTTTTCTTACCACTCAAAAGCTCTGAAGCTGGTCTGATGTTTTTTCAAGGTCTATTTTACTTCTGGTTCATTCTTCTTACTCAAGTCCAACCAAAACTACATGATGACATCTCACTTAAAGCCCTCCACTCTGTCCTGGGGTACCTTTACCTCAAGAAGTCTGCTAATCAGCTGACAAAAAAATCCCTTAAAAAAGCTAAATGTCTGAATTGATATCATCTTCTGGGCCTTAATCTGGCAATTATCACTATATTTTTATTTACTATTATTATTTATTTAGTACTGCTTGTATTTTCTTAATATTTTTAACAAGTATGTTCTAGCTCTTTAAAATCTATTTCAGCTGGAAGTTTTGCCCAAATTATTTAATTTGCTATTATCAGATAGTACCAAGTCCTTGACTATTGAAATTTAATTTTTAAAATGTAATTTACCAACAGGGGCGCCTGGGTGGCTCAGATGGTTAAGCATCTGCCTTCGGCTCAGGTCATGATCCAGGGTCCTGGGATCGAGCCCCGCATCGGGCTCTCTGCTCCTTGGGAGCCTGCTTCTCTCTCTGCCTCTCTCTCTCTCTCTGTCTCTCATGAATAAATAAATAAAAATCTTTAAAAAAAATGTAATTTACCAACAGATGACGAAATCTATTTTATTGCGTTGGAAAAGGATGCTTTCTTGCAACCAAAATATGTCTAACGCTCAGTGGTCATGTTCTATAAACGAATAAAATTAGAAGAGTTTTTTGTTTTGTTTTTTTTTAACCTTCCATCACATGGTAGAAGATAAAAAAAACTGGTAGGCTCCTTGAAAGGCAAATAAAAGTATATATTCTAATTAACTTGACAGCCCCTAATGAAGGGAACAGACCCTAATGGAAGGATTCAACAACTCACTTTTTAAAACAAATTCAATGTTCCTATTTAATCTATAGAAAATATCCAAACTAACATTAATCAAAGTGAACAAACTAAAGAGTTGATTATGAACTCCACCCAGAAAGAGATAATGTCTTGTATACCAGAGTAACCAGAAAAAGAAAAAAGGAAAAAAAAAAAAAAAAGGCTGGGAAGAACATACCTTTCCACCATCTCTATAGGGTGTGAATGGCCATAAAAATGATTTCAAAAAATAATAATTATTATTATTATTGTACAAAAAATAGTACTTGGCTGGGGGTGAGAAGCTATCATTGTGTCCCAGTTTGGCTTCTGGTTTTATGAACACATTCTGCCTCTTACTCCACGTCTCAATAGTCTCATTTGTAAAATAAGCATTTTGGACAACATACTCTACAAAACTCATTTCAACTTTAAGATTTTACAATGATATATTTCAAAGTTACACTGTCAAGTTTTTGATAACTCCTTGAGTGAAAATTACAAACATACACACACTCAAACACATGAATAAAGGAAGAAATTAATGGTTTTCATTTACAAAAAAATACCTCTTGCAAAGCGAACAAAGGCAGAAACAACGTAACTCCATAAGATAAAAAACTCGCTCCTAAAATAGGTCAAATTCGATCCACATTCTTAAACTAATGAAAACTACTGTTAGCACATATTACAAAAAATATTCATTACAGTTCAAATCTAATTTCTGTTCTCTAAGCAGCTATAATAGAATCACTGAATATTTCCATAATATCTTTTATGTTCATGTCAGTGAGATAAGTTTCATACTCAAAGATTTCTAATTGATTTGACCATAAAATAAGCCTTTTGTTCAAAGAAGGACAAAAAATAAAAGATAAGAAAGATGGTAATTTAACTTTCAGATGTATACTGCATACAGATATCTTGGGGCCATTAAAACACGAAACACACACAAAAAATTAAAAGTATAGGAAATAAAATCATGAAATTGGTTAAAGAGTGATTTAGTCACAATAACCCCACAAGGACACAGGCATATCTTTAATAGAGCTATTTTTAAAATGGAAGCTGGACTTAGTCTTTTTCAGAGGAAAACATCAGATGCTGTATATGACTTACTCTGCAAACAGAAATATCAGAACTTTTCAATAGCACCACTAAAGTAAGTAACATCTAGGAGTTTTGTTAATACATCTTGAAAATATCCCTGGCCTGAATCATATCTATATATATTGTGTTCTTTCCTTCTTTTGATTTTAAGATTAAATCTAAGCACTGGAAAGTATTATTTCTTAATCTCATTTCCCTCATTTAAAAATGTTGACTGTAACACCTCTCTGATATTATGCACACTAAAAGATATAAAATAAAGATTATTTACATAGGGTAAGAGCATATTATTGTGAGTTGTTACTACTTTCTCCTTGGTAAGCATTTAAAAGTTTGGTTGCCCTCATTATCAAAGTAATTGGCCAAGTGTTGGAAAAAAGTACACAAGTCAATAGGCAAGCCACAAATGGTGTCCTCGAGCCACAATATGTTTAGTTCTGTATTTTGAAAACAAAGGAAATATCTTTATCTATGTCTAGCTAATTGTCTTTTAATCTATACCAAGTAAATCAATTAGTATTATCTTTGAAAATGCTCCCTACATCTTTGACTACTCCTTTTATCATTCTTTCTCTGTTTTTCTTTTTTCATATTCCTTCTCTAGATGTTGCTTCTCTCCAGTGTTTTCCCCTGTATTATCTACATCGAAAAGTAGCATCATCTTAAAGGCCACACTGTTGTCACCACTGGGTAAACCCCAAAATGGCATCTCCCATCCGGCCCTCTGACTCCAGACCTAGCTATATCACAGCAGGGATCTCTATGTTTAGACAGTCTCCTCCTGCCACCTCAAAAAAGAGTGCCTCAAATAAACTACTCTTTCTCTTCCTGACAAATAATCTCTCCCAAATATCCTAGTTCTTCTGCCAATGGAACCTTAAATTTCCAGCAAGCCTGTCCAGACATGTTTTACTTCATCTCTTGCTTTCATTTCTCCTTCATGTTTTAAGTTCCATCTCTCTGCAAGTGTTTCTGGATGTGTCACTGAAAGGTCAACAGAACTGAGCCTCTACTTGACTATGATTACAACCAATTCCTAAGACTCCTGAGTAATTTCAAAAGCCAAGAAGACCATCATTCAAAACTGTGGACTAATACATCCTTTAAAACTCTACTGCAGATTATAAAAGGGAGCAAACAGAAAGGGCTAGGCAAAGAGGTACTTAGTCACAACTGTGTTTTCTGACATGAGGGCAGGAAAAATTGGAAAGAGAGGAGGGTGAGTAGGTAAGGACCTGGTGAGCATACAAACTTGCATAAGGAAGGGCGGACATTTGGAGTCAAAACTTGTCGAAGGGATGTGACAGGGAAAACAGGAGCTTCTTAAGTCACTCACTTGCGTTTTTGAACCTGTTGCTGGTGATTCCTATGCTTAGATAACAAATGTAAGCTAAAAAACACGATCATGCATGATTCCCAAATGTTAGTCTTCCCAAATGTTAGGTTCCCCCTCCCCATCTTTAAGGTTCTGTGCTCTGTTCCTTCCTATCCTGCTGACTTAAAACAATGCTTTTATCCGATACCACTTTTGTTCCGATGTATGGAACAATTCCCTATTTTAATTTTAGACATGTCTGACTTCCTCTGCTGACTTTTCAGGGCTTCTATTACCTGACTTCATCGTTTTTATCCAACAGGTTTTTTTTTTTTTCCCCCTAGTTCTTTTGACAAACTAGCTTTGTACCAGTTAAGCTGCCACCTTACCCTTTTACTACAATTGGCTCCTTCTAACCCTGACAGTATTCATGTTTTTCTCTGATGCTGGAAACCTCTCTTCTAGATCAAGAAGTCAATGGACATTCTTCAACGTACAGTAAGAATTCCACTAACTCCTGAAACTGTATCCCCTTCCCCAGACCATTTTCCCCTTTCTAGGTTCACTAGAGTACTTAGAAGCAAAAGTTGAATGGATAACATGATGATTAGTTAAAAGCAGAAAATCTATTTAAACATTGTGGTCTATGTGGAACCAAATAGCATTTTGACTGATTGCTTCACTTAGTTTGGTGATATTTCTACTAAATGAACTAAAACAACTGGCAAATGGAATATCCTATGGTCACAAAAATAACCTGCCCTTGGTTTATCCAATTCTGACAATGTTTCCAAGGTTCATTAAACCAAACATGTTTTCCAGCACAATCTGTAATGGCACAACTCCTCGTGTGCCGTATTGGTGGCATATTCTTGCTGCATGTGCACAGATAAAAATAGCTATGTCAGACACGACAACTGTCAAATTTGATGCCTGGGGCATCGTTTTTGATAAAGACAGCTGTGGATGCTAAATTGAGGTTTCCTATTTACTCTGTACTCCCACCTCTTTCAAGAAAGCTGCCTATCGATAGGCTTTATATTTCTGTGTTTCGCATCTGTATTTGTGTGCTGAGAAGACAAATAATGCACTAATGCCATGGTGTGGAGAAACGAAAAAAGAAAACACCTGTCACATATAGAACTCTCAGCTATATCATAGGAGAAAGTACTCTGCTCTTACTGACAAGGCCCTTGGGAAACCCAGGACAGGACTGGGTCTCTTTGGGAGACCACTTGTTATGTTCCATTTAAAAGTTGTTTCTGCAAATAAAAGGACTTTGTGAATTTCACTCCGAAGCCATCATCATTTTGAAGGCATCACACTCCCTTTTCCATTCCTCTCTGATCAATACACATCAGGGGCCAACAAATTTTTCTGTACAGGGCTAAGGAGTAAATATTTTGGGCTTTGTGGGCCATACTCTGTCACAATTGTAGCGAAAGCAGACATTTCATTAGACAATATGTGAATGAATGGGCATGGCTCTGTTCCAATAAAACACTGTTAATGACATAAAATTTTTAATTTTATATAGGCTTCACATGTCACAAAATATTCTTTTTTCCAATGGTTTAAAAATGTAGACAAGACTCTTGAACTCACAGACCACGCATAAAAAAGGGCAGTGGATGTGTTTTGCACATAGGGTGTAGTCTGCTGGCCCATGGTCTACACAAATAGGGCTTCTCTGTTTACCTCATGTTAACATAAGAAATATACATACTTTGTGAAGTAGACTATCATCTCCAAATACTGAGATATTTGAGCGTAAGACCTGCCCATTGTCTTTACCAGCCAAATGAGAGCCACCACTGTATATATTTTTCAAAGGTCAGAAAAAGAAGCATCAGATTCCAAGATAAAAGTGATCTGCTAACCCTCCTGAAGCAAAATCCAATCATGTTCTTGCTTGACTAGACATCACAGGTTTAAAAGACAAGGTAGTCACCAGCAATCAAGGTACTTATAATTTCTACTCTTTTAGGAATCTCTACTTTTTGCTCCTAAAACTAAAAGTGTAAAATTTAGTACATTTTTGAGATTTTAGTGGTATCAGCCAGTTATGATTGATGCAATCTGGCACCATGTTGAATTTCACTCTCAAGACCGCCATTGTTACTCAGTCAAGGGAATTGGTTCTTGAGTGCTTTAATTTAGAAGCCACTTATTAACATGTACCATATAACATTATGTTCTAAGATAGTGTATAAACTGTTCAACAGTGCTCACTAAACAGAACATGACCCACTCAAGTTCTTAAAGGGGATGATGATTAGGAAGATGAGTTGTAGTACCAAGTTAGTGAGTCTATACAATTTTCTTTAGATATAAGGCCACCACTAAGGGTGTTTTGTTTACATCTTCTGCTTTCTGTGGAGGGACCCTCTTTCTTTGGTTCTTTTGTTTGTTTTGTTTTATGATGTGTCAGTAAACAGTAATAAAGTTATCTCTTTGTAAGTTGACTTAAAGTGAGTAAAATCATACCTTAATCCAAGAAATATATAATTATATAAGCAGGTTAATCTGGGCAGGTTAAAGTAACAGTGACTGGTCAGTGTTTACCAGATCCCTACAGTAATCCATTCAACCCACTGTTCTGCTTCTGAGTAGTTTATCAAATATTGCAGTCTAGCAGGACTTCATCATTATTTTCAAACTGGAGTTTATGTGCCACAAGAACAGAAACCTTGAGTTTCTCTGGGATATGTGACAACAATAATCTACCCATCACCCTGGAGCTTTAATCTCATTCAAAGTTAGTGAGAGTTACTATTTGCATATTAAATAAATTTGCATACTTATAGTATAGTATTATATAGGTTACCGAATTCAAATTCTCATAGATTTTGAAAATTAAATGAAAATTTTTCAGTATTTGTAAATGATCAATTCATCTATCTCCTTATTAAACGTAGAAAACAGCATGACTCCCCAATACTGTCAGTCTTTTCGGTAGAGAGCTTCGGAAGCATTGTCCTAAACCTGTGACACCTTGAATCAAACTAAGGGAAAAGTGAGACTCATCCAATGGTTCTCTTGTCATTAAAATATATCAAATGTTAGCATATTTAAATGGACACCCACTGCCAAGTACACACCATTTTTCAAAAATCAGGTATTACTATTTAAAAGTCACAGTGTCTAGAAGTCTGCAGAGTCAAAGTCTCCTTCCAAGTTGTTCTAGGACGTAAGTCACTTGTCTTTGCTGTTGTCCTTGTAGCCTTGGGAAAGGCACCTTTAACTTCCCTCTCTATATTACAGGGTTTTAACAAAATTTTGAAATCATATGAAAGCAAACTGAAAAGTAGAGAGCAATGATTAACAAATATTTAGGCTAGAAGAAAAAAAAATGTGTTCCAAGACATATAAAGTCAAACAAAAGTAAGGCCAAAAGACAGGTGAGTAGAATATGCTCTGTACTCTCACCAACGCCCCCTGCCATGCCATTTCTTCTTTAGAGTAATGGAAGAAATTGAGTCAATCACTTGTTCTTTTTTAATTATGGAAATAGCTATGAAATGTTTCACTTCCTTAGGGTGAAAGACTTTTTAGTTACTGAAATTATTTGAAAAGACAAAAATCGCACTGGCTTTTACCCTACTAAAAATGTTCGTCTTTCTCCTATTTTCTTTTTTTGTTGTTTTGTTTTGTTTTGTTTAACAACAGTGCAGAACGACAGATGTGTGAAAAGGAGAAAGAGAACTAGGAAAATATAACAGTCACAACTGGCTTCCTAGATTTATTTCCAGTTGATTTTACATCTGGTCCAACTGTGTTGTTTGTTGATATTCTGTTGGCAACAGACAAGAGCAGTATGTGTCTCTTGCTTTTATTAACATTTTCATATCTAGACAAGAGAATTTGGTAGAAAATTATAACAACTGAGTGATCTTTGCATTCTATTCTCAAAGTTGGCATCTTTTCACTTCCGAATTTAAAAGGTCACCCAATCTAGTCAGTTCTGGGCATTTGTAAATATCTCTAGACTCTCTCTCCTCTAGGTCAAAGGATCATCATGAAACCCTTCATGACTACAGCACTAGCCTCCTGACTTCTTTCTTGGGTGGGCAGATCCACCCATGCTGGTGACACTATACTTAAGAGTTTCAAATTTAAACCTGATCACATCCCTAGTTAATTCTTCAATTACGCCACCTGCCTATAAAATAAACTCCCCATGTATTAGCAAGACATGTAAGACTTTTAATATTGGTTATCAATCTAATTTGCATTTTAAAGCTCTAATCGCTTGCTATTTACCCACTTTTTTCAGCCATGCTGAACTTCCGGCCGTTCTTCAAACTTTCCGGGTTCTGATAATACTAGCCCTTCAAACATGCCTCGGACTATGCTTGGATTTCCCTGTCTAACTATCATTTATCCTTCTAGACCCAGCTCAATATCAATTCCTCTGTCAAGTCTTTATTGAGATTCCTAGCTGTAACAACAAAATAAACCCCTCTGATGATACAGTGAATTAACTCCCCCCTAGGAATGGCTCACAACTCTGAATGATTTTTATGACACATTTACCAAGAGGGAAAAATAAATAGCATAAACAACACTTTAGAAACAAACACAAATGCAACTTCTCCAAATGGTAGTTTAATTTTCCAGTGGCTTATTTTTTTCAATCACCTAATTAAGGTTAGATAAATAATTGCTGATAATCCTTTTTTCTTTCTATATATAGGCATTTAATCTAAGAACATCAAAGTTCTCTTAATACATTAATTAAGTTTTTCTGCCTGAAACTGAAAGGTACTGACAGTACTATGTGACTAGATTTGGAAAAAAAAAAATTGAGTGTTTGCAATTTATCTAATGCTATACAGGAACTCCATCCACTACCAGAGAAAGGGGAAAAAAAGAATCTCAGATGCTTCAATGCCCCATAATGGGGAAAAAGCATTCATATATAACTGGTGTTCAACCTAACTCTCTATTGCAACTCCAACAAATATTATTTTCCCATGCGGGTAGATATTGCAACCACTTCTCCAAACATTTTCTAAAAATAGAGAAGAGCATAAATAATGTTAGGACTGGAGACAGTGAAACAGACATGCTACTAACAGAGTGAGACTGTTTGCATCCTGGCTCCAATCTCTTACAATGTAAGACTTCTGGTCCTTACTGCATTGTTTTTGTGTCTCCTACAAATGTAGCAGCCATCTCAGTATGCTATTCCATTAATCCCTCAAATAATTATTTAATGGAATTTTGCCATGTTGACTTCATTATCTCCTCCACTCCCTCTTGGGGATTTTGTAAATATGGGATGCTTTTGCAATAAAAAATGAATTAGTGTTTCAAAATAGCATGTAAAAAAATTATGATCCAGAATTTTCACAAAGGTTTGAAAATATCTTATGCTATTAAATTTTTCATCTGTAGACTTGTTTCCACTCCTGTCACTTGGCTGGGGGGGTGGGCTGCATTCCTTCCTCTGTCACTTTTTTCTAGGGTCTAAGCTGAAGCCATCACCTCTTGTTCTCCAAAAAATAGTATCACAACCATTACCAAAATGTTTGGTCTTTGGGGTTATTTTGCTATCAGCCCTCAAGATGTCATAGCTTTCTAAAGGGAAAAGGGAAAAACGTCTTTTTCTTTTCTCTATAATGCCAACTTGGTATTTCTCAGCAAGCCCTATCTTTTTGTTGTGATTAGAGAAACACTTACTCCTGCTTCTTATTAATGCTTCTCTTTCTAGCAGCTGAGTCCCATCTCTACTTGAAAAACATCCCTGGACTCTTGCCAGTTAACAGCTATCAATATATATTTCTGTGTATTTTAGTTATTAGTATAATGGCTTATTGCTCCAACTAAATTTAAAACTCCTTGAGTTATTCATCTTCACATTCCCAAAAGCATTTTAGCAAAGGGCCTTCACATAATAAGTACTTGAAATATGTTTGTCAAGTGAAAAAAAAATTAAATGATATTCTATATAACAAAACACAATGGAAATTGAATGACAACGGTACCAAAACTTTTGTTTTTAAACAGAAACTAACTGATAATGGAGAACTTTCGTATTATTATTTTTCCATTGTCATACTGATCAACCTCAAGTTGTCCTATGAAAACCTTATACATATGCGAAGCAGACTTTTACATGGGTGGAGGAGATCTGCCTAGCCACAGTCAGAGAGAAAGAATTCTTTGACAGGGCTGTGATCAGGTTTGCTTGCCCCTCTTCTTTGAGCTTCCACAGTCCTGGAAACCAGCCAAGGCCGGCTAATCACTAGGGAAGCCACCACTCCTATGCTCAAATTATGTTATTACCTGTCAGCTTCAATGCACTAAATGACACTCTAGTGACTTGAAAGAGTTAATGGTCCTCTAAAAAGTGAACAACTCACTCCCATCTGATTGTTAAGATCAGCCCCATTATGTTTTGTTTGAAAGTTTTGGTTCCTTTTTTTTCACTTCTAAATGAAAACACTGGCTCAGCTAAATTCAATATAAACAATTTTACAATTGTTTTAAAACAATATTTAAGCAGTTTCCAATATTTTTTCCTCTGCTCTATCCACAAATTCACTTTAGACCTATCTCCAATTAAGAACATCTAGCACACCAAAATCCAAATACAGTGAGATACTGATAAACTTAATAACTGAACTACAGCATTTTCTTAAGTGTTGAAATGCCTCCCCACATTTGAAAATTTAAAAAAACATCAGTAATGATAGGATAACAGAGAATTTAAGAAATAGTCCCCACCATTAAAATCTACTGATTCCATTGGGAGGAAGAAAAGAAGTGATCAAGTGAGTGGTGAACTGTGGAATATCAAGAAGATGTAGATCAGAGTAGAATGGTGTCTTTAGAAAATGCCTTATAAAAATGCCTTTTAACCATCATAAAGTATACAACACCGTGGCTTTTAGTATATTCACAACATTGTACAACCACTACCATTATCTAATTCCAGAAACATTTCATCATTCCCAAAATGCACCTTATAATCATTAAGCATTAACTCCCCATTTTCCCTTTTCCCCCCAGTCTCTGGAAACCACTATTACTCCACCTTTTGTCTCTAAGAATTTGCTTATTCCAGACATTTCATATAAATAGTGGGTGGGGAACTGCGGTGAATCATATAACGTGTAGCCTTTTATGTCTGGATTTTTTCACTTAGCATCATGTTTTCAATTTCCATACATGTTGTAGCATGAATCAACATTTCATTCTTTCTTAAGGCTGAATAGAATCACACTGTATGGATATACCACATTTTGTTTATCCATTATTCAGTTGATGGACATTTGTGTTGTTTCTACTTTTTGCTACTGTGAATAATACTACTATGAACATTCATGCACAAGCTTTTTATTTGAACACTTGTTTTCAATTCTCTTGGATGCATACCTCTGAGCTGGACTGCTGATTCTTACAATAATTATGTTTAACTTTTTGAGGAGACACACTGTTGTCTAGAGCAACCGTTACCATTTTATATACCCACTAACAATGTATGAAGATTCTAATTTCTCCACATCATCACTCACATTTATTTCCCTTTCCTTTCCTTTTTTTTTTCTTTTTTTTTTTTTAATTATAACCATGTTAGAGGGTGGGAATTGGCATCTCACTGTAGTTTTGTTTGCATTTCCCAAATGAGTAATTACATGGAGCACCTTTTATTGTTAATCGGCCATTTATATATGTTCTTTGGGGAAATGTATATTTAAGTCCTTTGCCCATTTCAAAAATTGGACTGCCTTTTTGTTGAGTTTTAGGATATCTTTCTATATTGCAGATATTAAACCATTATCAGATATATAGTTTGCAAATATTCTCTCCCATTCTGCAGGTTGTCTTTTCACTTTGATAGTGAAAAGTTTCTTTGATGTACAAATGTTCTTAATTTGGATGAAGTAAAATCTATTTTTTTTCTTTTGTTGTTTGTAATGTTGATGTCCTATCTAAAAATGCATTTCCATATCCAACCTCACCAAGATTTAACCCTGTTTTCCTCTAAGAGTGTTATAGTTTTAGCTCTAGGATTTAGGTCTTTGATCCAGTTTGAGTTAATTTTTGTATACAATGTAAGGTTTGGGTCCAACTTAATTCCTTTGCATGTGGTTGTCCAAGCACCATTTGTTGAAAAGATAATTCTTTCTCCACTGAAGGGCTTTCACATCCTTGAGAAAAACCAACTGATCAGAGATATATGGACTTATTTTTGGACATTCAATTCTATTCTATTGATTACATGTCTATCCTATACCAGTACCGTTTTGATCACTGTAGCTTTGCATTAAGTTTTTAAATTGAGAAGTGTAAGTCCTCCAATTTTACTCTTGTTTTGCAAAATTGTTTTGACTATTCTGGGTCTTTTGCAGTTCTATATGCATTTTGAGATAGCTTTTCCATCTCTAAAAAAAGGGTTTTGGAATTTTGATAGGGATAGCATTAAATCTGTATATCAATATGGGAAGTATTTTCATGTTAGCAGTATAAATTTTTCTACTCCATGATCAATGGATATCTTCCCATATATTTAGGTCATCAATTTCTTTCAACAATGTTTTGTAGCTTTCAATGTACAAGTCTTACACTTCTTTGCTGAAATTTATTTCTTAGTTGATATTTGTCAAGCTTAACAGATGCAGTAGGTACAGTGATAAGGATACAATTAAAAGCCAAATCCTAACTCCCTTTTGTTTGTCTAAATAGGTCCATAAGCTGGGATGGAGGCCTTTACTCAGGAATGACAATAACAGCCTTAGCCTTTAAATTTTAAGTGCTTGCATTTTCTACCAGTAACCTTCACTGTTACTTCAAAATTTTGGCCTGTTTATAGTCCCTATCATTGCATTTCTTCTACGTATGGTCCCAGGCTTTAAAAATAAATATTCCAATGGTAACAAGTATTATCACTTTGATGGTATAAAGTCACTAAGTGGCTTAAACATGCTTAAGTGATTGATCTTTTATTCACTTAGATACTAAACAAATGATTATTTCATTCAATGATATTTTTCAGCTCCTAAGTGTTAGGTACTATTAAAGGCAATGGAAATGGAAAAGTGAACAAGACATAGCTCCTATCATCAAGAAACTGCATAAAACTTGGACACAAATGTAAATAATAAAATATTGGATTATAAAGAGGTAAGTTCGAGTACAATGATTCTTGCAAAGTGTTACGTGGGAACAAACTAAGAACGAGAATAAAAGAAAGGTTTTCTGTGAGTTTTAATGGCTGAAAAGGCATTTGCCAATGAGAAGATATTCCAACCAGGTAGAACAGAAAGTACAAAGCAGAGAAGTGCCGAATTGGAAGTTACATTCTGTGGACTCTACGTAATTGTGTGTAGAGGAGGGGACAGAGCATGAGGTGCCAGGGAGTGAGCGCCAAGAGATGAGCTTTAAAAGATACCCAGGTATGGGGCCATACACAATATCTTAACACCAGTGGTTTCCAAACGAATTTTAATCACAAACTTCTGTGTACCCAAACCATAAGCAGAGGAAAGCCTAAGTAAATAAAACAGATAAAAGCAAGAAGCCTCCAAGGCCACCCCAGCCACCTTATGACTCTTAATTAACAAACACCCATGGTAGGGTTTTGAAAACCTCCACTCACGTGAGAAACTGTACAATATCCTGCAATATTTGGAATTAAAAGGAATTAATTTAACTCTTGATGAATATGGGGAGAGTCAGTTCAATAGTCTAGGCATGGTGTCAAGTTTTAGCAATAGATGAGGAAAAGCACACACTGATTTTACTCTTGTTCTCCTAGAATTCATTCTCCATACATCTTCCAGAGTCATCTCTTTAAAATGGAAATCAGATTACCAGAGTCTTCTGTTGACATTCTTCCAACTGCACCTAAAACCAGACTCCTTTCAGTGGCCCACATACCTGAACTTCCCTACCTGCCCCTGCTTGATTGGGCCCTTTGGCTCTCTTCTCCCTCTGCCTGAAATGCTTTGCCTCCAACTCTTCACACAGAAGACCCTTCATCACCCAGATTTTGGCTGAAAGTTCTCCCATTCATAGCAGCCTCCTCTGTCTACATGATCTAAGGGAGATCTCTGCTGCCACTCTGTGATGCACACCCTCCTTTATTTTTATTCCCTCCCTTGCATTTAGCACAATCTGAGTCAACATGTATGTTTGTTATTTTACATGTTTATATTCTGTTTCAATCCCACTCCCAACTTTCTCTAGAAAACAAGCACCATTAGAGAAGTCTGCCTGCCTTGTTCATCACCCCAAGTCCAGTTCTCAGGATAATGTGAGGAACATGGTACTACTACCTTGTTACATATTTGTTAATAAAACGAACTGAATTAAAAGCACAAAAAAGGTAGTTTCATCAATAAAACTTAGAGGAAATATCAGTGGGTGTAGGTCAAATAGCCCAGAACAAGCCTGGTAGAGTATGTAAGATTCTAGATGGTCGCCCATCACCTGCAAGGGCAGCTCCTGAGTATCTGGTATATGACTCATCGCTTCTGTCCTTTCTTCCATTCCTACCTTTCCTAATTCATCTTTCGAGTCACCTATAACCCTGCCCCTTGTTTTTGAGCAAAGTGATATTATGCAAAAGTATTCCCAGAAGAGCATAAAGCAAGGGAAAAGATGCTTAAATTCAAAACAATGCAGCTTTGGTGAATATATTATAGAGAGCAAGCTGTCATCATAAGCACGTGAGTTATGCCAATTTGAATGACAAATGTGAAAAAGCATCCTACAATACTGCTAAGATGCTTACTCAGAGTTGCTGGCATTCTTGGCAACAGTATGTACACAGTGAAAGGCTATTATATAGTTTCTGGGCTAAACTCACACTTAAGAGTCACATTTTACCAACAGAATATGATTGAAAAGTCACTTCTCACATTCAACAAACCATCTGGAAAACTCTCTTAAAGAACTTTTGACGACTTACAGAAAACGGATGAACTAAAAAGCACTCTTACTTCAGGGTAGAAGAAAATTAAATTGGTTTCCACTAGGTTGACCACAATCAAGAAATTCAAACTTAACTCCAAAAGTGAGAAAGACACTTGAAGACTAGTAATATGATTTTGGGGAGAGCAAGATGAATTTAGCCAAAGTTTTTGAAGTCTCTAGTGAGAAGGGAGGTCATAGATAGGAAGACCAAGAAGAAGTCTGCAATAATCCAGACAGGCAATGATTAAAACCTGGATGAGAACAGGAATTATTGATTGTCTAAAGGGGGAATGGGTGGAGAGTTAATTTCCCTTGCTTCTTCCTTACTTTAGACAAATAAATCATTGCTTTCACCTATACATCTGAAGAAAATACATCATGAAAAAAGTAGAACTATTGGTGGTTAAAAAAAATAGAGGTATAAAAAGTTAAATGCTGCTAGAACTGTATTTGTAAAGATAGCTATATAAACTTAAATTATTAATTACTAAGGCCAACACTGATTCCCGCATTGCCAGATCCTGCTGAGATTTTGAAAACCAATATGTTTTTGTCTTGAAGGGTGTTTGAAAGAAACTGGTTGACCTAAAAGGCCTTGAGATGTTAGGGGAATTACAGAAGAGAGACTCTGTAAATCAATACAATTTCTTCAGCAAATACTGTATCAAAAAGAAGGACATTGAATTCAACATTGTCAGCAATGGAGATAAAATCATTTATATCCAAGGAAGTGCAAACAGCCTCAGACTAAATAGTTGGCAGCACAGGAGGAAATTGAAGGAGGCACTCATCATACCTCACCCGTACAATCTTTGATTCAGTAGGAGGTCCGTTTACAAAGACATGCTATTGGTTTGAAGGATGACCACCCCCTCCAAAGCCTGCTTTTAACACTTAGCAGAAAGCACCCTGTGCTTTCCTTTTGGAATAATAAGGATGTTTCACATCTTCCAACTGGAGATTCAAACTGGTTAAAGGATTAAGATGATCTCTCCCATTTTACAGATAGGACAGAGGAGTGCTGACAAAGCTTAAATACCTTAAATGACATATGTAGTTATATAGTGCAATTTAAATTATGACTCATTGCAATCTTAAGAGCCTCAAATTGCTCCTGAATTGAAGACAGAATTGCCAAAAAGAAAATCAATGCTAAAATTATAGAACACTGAGGCATTTGCAGCATTTCTGCCAGCTACCACAAATCCTCTACTCTCTCTAGCTGCAGTTTCCTTATCTTTAAAACCAGAAAGAAATACCTTATGATCTGGTGGATACCTCTATTCAAATATTCAATCAGTATGTGTCCATGTTCTTGTGAACCCATCCAGCTCCTAAAGTCAGCACAGCAAAACACAAGTGTAGAGCTTTACCTCTTTGCAAGCATTCCTTCATTTCCAGGTAAAGTCAAGTGGAACGTCCTGAGGAGATGCCAGGAATTCAGTATCTGAATCTAAATGAGGAGGAAAACAGAGGCTTAGGTTAAAGAGAATGAAGAACTAATCTATCAATTACTAAGTATTCACTGATCATCAACCATGACATACCCAACAGTAAGGCATCACAGGGAACGTAGAAGCATGTGAACAATGGTTCCTACCTTCTGGAAATCGACACTCTAGCACTCAGAAAATAAAATTACCTCTAAAACCACCAGAGAATCCTATTTGAATATAACATCTTTGATGACTCTTGAAGTCATATGTATGTATATTTTTACCTTTGTACCATTTTGTTTGGTTTGAATTACACCTGAGAGGTAGTTATTAAACTAAGTAAGGTAGTTCTCCCCTACCCCCTATAACTACATCTTACCAGCAGTTTTTGGTGCCAAGTTATATTAGGAAGTATAATTAATAGGATATAAATTCAATGATTGGTATATTAAATTGGTAATTTGCTCATTGAGTATCCTGTACCTTTTCTTCACAAAAGCTGATGTTCCGGAGCTTTCCATTTGAGTTTATCTACAAATCATACGACTTTTAGAAGCCTTAGGTTTCAGCCCATGAAAGTTTGTGTGCTCTATCAGCTCTTCAGATAACTGTAGGCCTCTCAGAAAAGATGGACTTCTAAAAAATCCTCCTATCTTACTCTGAATCCCAGATGGTAGCGAGAGCACTTTCATTTCACCAAGGAGGAATCTCTTTTCCAATGTCTACCACAGAGCAACTCTTTTCCTCTACCAAAAACCTACTATTGTTCTTCTTTCAGAAATGGTCACTTCAGCCATCAAAAGAAATCTTCTCCCTATTTTTATATATGAAGTACTGGAAGCTATGGGAGTGTTATCTATCTCCCATTTATACACCAGAATTAGCATTTTTTTAATGGTTAAATCAATCCATAGCTCTCTCCCTTCCTCTGGCTCTCTTCCCAATATCCTAGCTCCTCAAATGACTTAGGCTCTTAGCTATCGAAAGTCATAATTACTGAACATTCACTGAACTCCTCTAGAGAATGTAGGAAAAACTAAAGAACATTCAAAATAATCCCTATCCAAGATTAGAAAGCTGAGAGTACTATTGTTACAACCCCAAATTTCAAAGAAACAAAAGCAATCATAGATTTACAGTTCACTTGGAAAAAAAAGAAGACAAACCCGGACACTAAAATAAAATGGTTTGCTCACTTTTAATCACTATATAAATACAACAGTATTCCAGACATTTCAGCGGTTTATTTTAGATGTTTGCTTATTTATTTTTTAATTTTTAAATTTACTGGGTCTTGTTAGTAATAGGTACTAAAATCCAGCTATGAAATTAAAATGCAAGGCCCCGAAAGAAGATAATGTCAATGACGAAGGAACAGTCCACGATATTCTGAAGATATTTTAGGCTGTTAATCTTTTATAAGTCTAATGCTGTGGTGGGCAAATATGGACACTATTTACAGACAGGGAAATCAAGTCCATGAGTATCAAGTGTATTTCCCAAGGCCAATCATTAAATCATGAGAAGGGCAGAGCACAATTTCAGACTGAAACCTTAACTTAAAAACTAAACAGTTCTTCAGGAGACAGAAAACTGATGATATTTGATGAATTGTAGAAGTTCAATGAGGTGAAGGAAAAGCAGGAAATATTTAGTATGTTCAAATAAAAACATGCTGTGACATTTTGGCAATATCACATCAGACTTATGGTAAACTGATGAGCCCTGAAATTGATCTGTAGGTCTTGTATATATCATAAAAAAATCACAGTCAGATGAATGATATGCTTGCCTAGTGATTTATCTCTGATAAATGCAAAAGGCCATTTCATAGGTGGCAATGATAGCTATTTCCCATAATGCTTATATTTACCCTATTTACACTGTTTATATATGTCACATCTTGGCATACCGAGTTTCGTGTTCTCTTAAACGGTCTCTGCAATGTACCTGCTAAAAATTAGAAAGAAAGCTAATACATGCTTGATGCTACTATACTAGCCTTGCTACTCAAGGCTCAGTACTTATGATCTCATTTCATTTTTACAGAAATTCTATAATGTTATTAGTAAACTAATTTCACTAATGCAGAATCTTTGGTCAAAAATGGTTGATGATTATACCAAGGATAACTCAGGTAAAAGTGGTGGAGTTAGAATTTTCAATCAAATTCCTCACTTTAAAGTGCCATGTTGTATTATATCTGGGTTCTGGAATATATATAATTATTGTCCACTGTCTCCATCTGTCCTTGGGGCATGAATTATAACATCTAGGCATGTTTCTCTTGCTGAATTAGGCCATGGCCCAGAGAATACTCCAGGAAAGTCACTAACAATCTATTGGACCAGATCTGATATATGAGACAAAAGCTGTCATTTCTGTACTAAACTATACATGCTAGATAATACAATCACACACACACACACATACATTTTCGAACTTTAAGAGGTCCACAAGGTCCTCCATCCTGCAAAGAACTAGAGCAACATTCAAACACCATGGATGCAGATCTCTGGAATTCAAAGACTTGAGCAGAGCCCCATATCTAGATAAGTGGTACACTTCCTACTATGTGACAGTTGAAGGGATTGGGGGACTTCTCTCCAAATACTTTTTCTCCAAAATCTGATGCCTAAGAAGTCCTCCTTCTTCTACTTCTTCCAATCCAACCTAAGCTTTAACCCCTAATTGAAGCCCTTCTAGGGCAATCCCTAGATTGCCCTCATCTGCCTAGGGATCTCTTAGCTCTCAATTCTTTTTTAGCACAGAATGCTTATATTCAATGATCCATCACTCCCTCATACATGGTCTTCTACAGTTATCTTACTACTTTCCATTACTATTTCTTCTCAACTTTTTGTATTATTAACAGCAATGACTGTCTTGATGGTGGTCAGAGTTTGTGGCCTCTATGTCTATATCAGGTATCCAAAGTCACTCAAAATAAACATCCCCTCTAAATAAAAACATGACTATTATGCCAATATGGTTTCAAGACAAAGTCCTTCTCAACAAATCCTTCCAACTGGAAGGCCGCCTCCTCCAAGCCACTTCCTTACTCAATATTCTGAAGCCACCATGAGCAGAAGTTAATATACAATGTATATTAGTAAACACGTTATTGATGAGCAACACTGACTTTCTCATTGAGGACAACAGTTGTGAAGTACCCAAGAGGTTTTCAAGCTTCGGTAGATGGTTTGACAACGTGATCATAATAACCTTACACGATATTAAAAATAGTCCACTTCCTTTTGTTTCCTTCCCTCTTGTTGCCTCATCCATGTTCTCATTTGGGATACACTGAAATTAAGGTAGACCCATAATAATTTAGGCCTTTTTTTATTATTATTATGTTATGTTAATCACCATGCATTACATCATTAGTTTTTGATGTAGTGTTCCATGATTCATTGTTTGCGTATAACACCCAGTGCTCCATTCAGTATGCGCCCTCTTTAATACCCATCACCAGGCTAACCCACCCCCCTCCCCTCTAGAGCCCTCAGTACTGTTGAGAGATTTTATTTTTTTTAAAGATTTTATTTATTTGAGAGAGAGCAAGAGAGAACGAGAGAGAGAGCACAAGCAGGGGGAGCAGCAGAGAAAGGGAGAAGCAGGCTCCCCACTGAGCAGGGAGCCTGACATGGGCTCGATCCCAGAACCCTGGGATCATGACCCGAGCTGAAGGCAGATGCTTAACCGACTGAGCCACCCAAGAGCCCTTGAGTCATTTTAATATGGAGAATTTTTGGTACCCTAGGCCATCTTCTTCGATGCTTGCCTTGTCCTTCCTTTCTGGGAACCCTTAATAACCCTAACACTGGCTGAATTGATTTGTTGTGTGATTAAAATTATGCAAAAACTTCCTATTCTGTTCCTAATATATATTTTTGATAGCAATTATAGTTAAACTGACTTATCTTTATTGTTGTTCCTTTACTTTTCTTCCTGTACTTTTAATTCTGTTTCATGTCAGAAGGCCATTTTTCTTGGAGAATTTTTTTTTTTTTTTTTACATATGTCTACTCGTTTCTAAGACACTGTGAAACCTATTTTTATATTTTATTTTATTTTATCCTTCTTCCCTGTGAATCCTGTGTCACACATCTGAGCAGTTAGATAGTTTAAGAGCTTCTTTTCTTGGTTGATATTTGCTTTGACATCAATGGGAACTCACATGTGCAAATGAAAACTCTTCTATGGCAAGAATCTTCTTTTAGGACCCATCTGGGTTAGTCAGATAAGTCTGAAAATGGTTTTATATTACTCAAGAAAATTCAACTGTTTATTACTGCCATGTACTCTGAGCAGATTCATATAGGAATGCATTAACAGTGTTTAAAAACATTTCATACCATCATATGAAAACATGTCTCCCAATTTACAGGTCTTTATATAATAATTCCTTGTATGATTCTTTTGAAAGTACATCATTACACAAGATCTGCACAACAATGGTGTGAAGTAGTACAGGAATATAGTATCTTTGTCATGGTTAGGTAAACTCACTGAGGTTAATCTATAAGACAAGACAATTTTATCAAGACAGTAAAGGCAAGAACCAGAATTAAAATTTAAGATGTTCTGATTACCAGAAATATAAAGAACAGAAGATGTTGAAATGATTTTTAAAAGACCATAAGAAAAACTGTTTATGAAAGCCAATTAAGCCAATATATTATACTGATATAACTGAAATGTTTAATTCACTTATTCATTATTTACATATGCATATATACTAGTATTTATTCAACAAAGATCTATTAATTACCTAATGTATGCCAGAAACTCTGCTACCCACAGGAGCAAATGTAGACATAAATAAGACAAGGCCTGTGCATTATGTGGCAAAGCAAATAGTGCATAAAATACTGACTCCTGAAAGAGAAAATTTGGGTTTTATATATCCAGAGGCACTAGACATTCATATATATCTCTGCATCTTCTATTTTCGTAATAGTTATGTGACATAGTTAATGTTTTATGTTAAACACAAGAACAAATTAGTCACAAAAAATATATACCAAAAATATGATAGAAAAGTAAATACTGATTTTTTATCTTGAGGTAATTTTAAACCACAAAAAGAGTTGCAAAAATAGTTCAGAGATATATGAAATGTCCAAAAAAGACAAATCAAAAGAGAAAGTAGATTAGTTATTCCTTAGGTCTGCAGGTGGGACAGGGTATGGAGAATAGAGAATAACAAATGAGTATTTGTTTTAGGATATCTCCATTGACAGTTCATTTGTGTTCCAATACTGACATTTGTATCTGTAACTACATCCTTAGGCTTATGTTTATATATTGCTGTGTCCACAATTATGTCAATATCATATGTCCTTTCCAGTGTTTAGATTGGGAGGGGGATGGAGATGGATTGGTCTTACCTGCCATTTTGATCCCATCCCTTCCCTATCCACCCCCTTTTTTTTTAAATTCAAATATTCTCTTCTCACCCATAACAGCACGTCAAAAGACTGTTTGTCCTTAGGGACCCCTGTCAGTGAAAATACTTCACATAGCAGAACGCCTCCCTTCAAGTACACTCCTCCAATTTAAGGCGTTCATGACACGAACAGAATCTATTAGCCTCTATGGAATGTTCCCAAGCCCCCACCATCCATATCAGTCTCCCTTTACTCAGATATATTCTCTCATGAAACCATCTCATTATGTAACTGTACTCCTAAGGAAATGCTTTTTTGTTGGATGTCCTTCTTAGCATTATGCACAATTCATTCATGACAAGTCTGGAAACAAGCAATTCCTTCTTATGCTCATTTTACATTTTGGAATGGATAAAATTGACCATACCACCCACTATAGCATTTTCTTCACTAGCTCAGATATATTGAATATATGATAATTGATAAGAGATTGTGGTAGTGTAATATTTCCAACTTTCCAAACTAACACAGTTTTATGGAGACAAAATTGCAAATACTTTTTAAAATATCAAATTAGGGATATTGCCAAGGTTGCCAAGACCCATGTGAAATACGTAAACTGAGGTTCAAGTTTCAAATTTGTATTATTAACAAGTTCAGGGAGGTTAAATACAATGATCCTTTTAAAATACCTTCTTCTGATCATCCCAATTGCATACATAATAATCCCTAACCTGTTTTGATTCAAAGAGCCCTAAAAGGGGTTTCTAATCTTAATATAAACATTACTTTGTGGTAAGGAATTGGTTTTGTTGTTAATATCACCGTGTTAGAACCCATCAAAATTAAATTTGCCTACCTAGGGTTCAACTGTCCAGAAAACTCAACTATCTGTAATCCCAAATAATGATAATAAAATAAGTTTTTTTTTTTTTCTTTTTGGCTTTTGGGCAGGCAATATCATTATCAGAAATTCTATTGGTCGAAGTGTTCCTTATGCCTTTTAAAAACAGCTCCCTCGGGCCTTGACCTAGTGTGCTCTTGCTACTGTTTTATATAAAACTTTTATAAATCAGAATGTATGGTTTTCAGGCTTCCAAAAAGCAGTTTATTATATAAATAGAGAAGATCTATGAAGGGCAGGCTATACACACAGCAGCCATTGGCCTTGCAGTTCTAAAACACTAAGCTGCTTCTGAAAGCACCAGCACTTTACATCGTGGGCTGTTCAAAATGATGACCATATATGATAAAGAAAATACTAAAAGATATTAAATTCTACCCCATATAGTCTAATTAAAATCAATGTCATATATAATAAACATCTAAAATATTTTCTTTCACTAGAACATTTTAAAGTTTGGATATTTAAAGTGCTAAGCTATTGGGAAATTTTATTTCTCCGGAATGATTCATGTACCAAGTACTCTGATTAGAAAATAAGTTTCTGTAATTGTTTCTGTAAAGTATAACTACTACAGGTTCAAGGACACTTTTCTCAACAGACTATCTTATGAAGTATATGTATCATGTCTTTGCATACGAAACAAATCATTCAATAAGGTCACTAATCACGGATCAAAGCCAAGCACTGGAGAGCATTATGTGTCAGAGATGTTGTGTATCCAGCATTAAACCAATAGAGAAATTCAAACCAATGGATTTAAATTAAAAAAAAAAAAAACAAATAACTCAAATTCAGTCAAAATGGACAAAGTTGTTTGCTGGAATCAAAATGGTTTCTGGTCCTTCAGATCCTTAAATATGTATTTTAAAAGCACCAAAATGTTTGATGTCCTGTGATAGAAGAATGTAACAGAATTGAGTTGGGAAGAAGGGAAAAAGAGGTTAATTCTACATGATGACAGGGAGAGTTAAAAATGCTTTTTGAAATAGGGACTAAGCTGAATCTTGAAAAAGGGGACAGGGTCATCAGACACAAATAGATACAAGAGGAAAAATTTACTTGAGATCTTTAATGTGTATTTCTAAGAGTTTCAAGGAAACCTTTGAAAGAATGAGTGAGTGAATGAGTATATGCATGGGGCACAGAACTGTGTCAGTAAAGTCAAGAACACAGAAAACACTCTGAAACATTAACCAATTGTCCATCAATCCAGTATGATGGAGCCTACATTACGCAGCAGGACATGGTGAAAGGTAATGATTGTGATATAGGCAGAGCTGAATGACAGAACACCTCTATCACAGTCATCTTTTTCAGATCACAATGGCAGCAATGTATAAGGAAGACTGATTTGAAATACCACCTAAGTTCTTTTTATAATTGGGAATATCTAGTATTAGCACAGCTGACAACTATTTGGATGGAGGAGAGTGGTGAAATTTTGGGAAAACTCCCATGTAAATGGGAGAAGACTGTCTAATTCTCTACAGTCATACAAAGCGACCAAGATGTAATAGTAAAGAAGGTCAAATACTGACTTGAAAGTGGAAAAGCAGAAGGTTAAGGTAAATCAGTAACTTGATGGTGTCAAAGCAAAAGTTGCACTAGACAAAATTAAACAGGCAAGGAAGACTTTATTCAAGGCCATTGCAATAAAGAAGAGAGAAACCAGAGCTCAGTCTGAACTCCTCTTCTCTGAGGCAAGGGGGATCGTAGATTATCTGTGTTTGCTAACTGGGCGTACCCAAAGAAAAAGTCTGCTTTTTCATATTTCCATAACAGGAGATAGACTGACATCTTAGAGCAAAGTACTGGAAGAAGTTAGGATTTCTCCTCCCACTGGACAGGGGAACTATCTCCTCTAAGGATTATATTTTAAAGGGATGGCTCCCAAGTCCTGGAAATAGTCATCACTGGGTAGAAAGGCAGGCAAGAGGTATTTTAAAAAATTGACCTCTCAAAGAGGCACCAAAAGAATTTAGAATTATAAGTTTTCTTATGTAGATGTTCTAAGAAAAGGAAAGTCAGGAAGCTGGATAACTTTAGTCAAGCTGGGAGGAACATCAAGGTCCTCCTGGTCAATGGGAAGAGAGTGACTAAAATGTGACACATGGAGTCAAGCTTAAGTGGTGGAAACAGGGGAAACTATCAGATAGGTGTTGGATTGGAAGATAACAAAAATATCAAGAAATTGGGTGTCTTTATGCAGTCAAAAAACAAAGTATAGGGGGTCGGAGCAAGATGGCGGAGGAGTAGGAGACCTGGATTTCGTCTGGTCTCAGGAATTCAGCTGGATAGAGATCAAACCATTCTGAACACCTACGAACTCAACAGGAGATCGAAGAAAACAACAGCAACAACTCTCTGAACAGAAAAGCAACCACTTTTTGGAAGGTAGGATGTGCGGAGAAGTGAAGCTGAGGCAATATTCGGGAGGATAGATGGTGGGAGAGGGGGCCTCTGTTGGCCACTTCTGGCAAGTGATAGAGCCGCAGAGCATGAAATCAGAACGTTTAGAAGTCTGCTCTGCTGAGGGATGTCATTCCAGGGGTTAAGCAGGGGGATGGAAACCTCAGGGGACAGTGTGGTCGCAGGACCCTCGGGGTCACAGGAAGACCGGGGGTGCCTGAGTGCAGCAGAGCTCTCAGGTATTGGAGCAGGGAAGCCGGCTGCAGAGACGGAGCCGAGGCGCAGGCTCTCAGCTCGAGATTATCATAAACCGTGATCGGCGGCACAGTCGGGCCACTGCTGCTCCAGCAGGGACCCAACAAGCGGCAGATCTGGGGAGACTCCCCTTCCTCCCCTGGGAGGAGCAATGTGGGAGCGCACCGCAGGGATTTGCTGGGTTTGGAGACTTCACACCGAGTCGGGTGCCAGAGATAGAAATGTTCGGTCACAGGCCAGGTGAGCACGGAGTGCGGCCAGAGACCGGGGAGACAGGAGTAGATTGACTGCTTTTCTCTGGGGGCCCACTGAGGAGTGGGGCCCCGAGTTCTCAGCTCCTCTGGGGCGGAGACTGGGGGCCGCCATTTTCACTCTCGGCCTCCAAAGCTGTACGGAAAGCTTGGAACAAAAGCTCCTGAGAGCAAACCTGAGCAGATGACTTAGCCCAGATGGGCAAGGGTGGGGCAATTCCACCTCCAGCAAAGATATTTGGGAACCACGGCAACAGGCCCGTCCCCTAGAAGATCAACGAGAACAGCCAGCCAAGACCAAGTTTACTGATCAATGAGAATGGCAGAACTCCAGCACTAGGGGAATACTGCACATAGAATCCAGGTCTTTTTTACCATGATTCTTTAGTCTTTCAAAGTTAATTTTTTTTTAACTGTCTTTTTTTTTTTTAATTTTTCTTTTTCCCTTTTTCAACCAACATCTTATCAATCCCTTTTTAAAAAAACATTTTTATTTTTCATTTTTAGAGTTATAGTCTATCCCTTCATTGTAGTTATCCTTATTTTTGGCATATATATATATAAGTTGTACTCTCTTTAAAATTTTGAAATAGTTTCTTCTAACAGATTGAAATATACACTAAATCTCTAGTGTATGGTTTTGTTCTACTCTCCTGCCTGCTCACATTCTCTCCCTTTTTTTTTTAAATCCTCTTCTTTCTTTTTCAAACTTCTTACCAAGTCCTTTTATAAAATTTTTTATAATTTTCATCTTTACAGTCATATTCCACCCATTCATCATATCAACACTTATTTTTGTACATATATGTTTTCCCTCCTTTAAAATTTTCGGAGGCACTTTCTTCTAACAGACCAAAATACACCCCAAATCTAGTGTGTGGCACTGATCTATGCACCAGCCTGATCATATTTGATCATATTCTGCTTTTTTTGTTTTGTTCTGTTTTTGTTCATTTTTATCTTTTTCTTCTTCTTTTTTCTTTCTTTCCCTTTCTTTTCACCCGGCTTCCGGACATTTCTGATTTGTTTAGGGTATATTTTCTGGGGACGTTGTTACCCTATTAACATTTTGTTCTCTCATTAATCTATTCTCCTCTGGACAAAATGACAAGAAGGAAAAAATCACCTCAACAAAAAGAACAAGAGGTAGTACCGACTGCCAGGGACCTACTCAATACGGACATTAGTACGATGTCAGATCTAGAGTTCAGAATCATCACTTTAAAGATACTAGCTGGATGGGGCGCCTGGGTGGCTCAGTTGGTTAAGTGACTGCCTTCGGCTCGGGTCGTGATCCTGGAGTCCCGGGACTGAGTCCCGCATCGGGCTCCCTGCTCAGCGGGGAGTCTGCTTCTCCTTCTGACCCTCCCCCTCTCATGCTCTCTCTCTCTCTCTCTCATTCTCTCTCTCAAATAAATAAATAAAATCTTTAAAAATAAATAAATAAAATAAAAAAATAAAGATACTAGCTGGGCTTGAAAAAAATATGGAAGTTATTAGAGAAACCCTTTCCGGAGAAATAAAAGAACTAAAATCTAGCCAAGTTGAAATCAAAAAGGCTATTAATGAGGTGCAATCAAACATGGGGGCGCTAACTGCTAGGATAAATGAGGCAGAAGAGAGAATCAGTGATATAGAAGACCAAATGATGGAAAATAAAGAAGCCGAGGAAAAGAGAGATAAACAATTACTGGATCACGAGGGCAGAATTCAAGAGATAAGCGATACCATAAGACGAAACAACATTAGAATAATTGGGATCCCAGAAGAAGAAGAAAGAGAGAGGGGGGCAGAAGGTATATTGGAGCAAATTATAGCAGAGAACTTCCCTAATGTGGGGAAGGAAACAGGCATCAAAATCCAGGAAGCACAGAGAACCCCTCTCAAAATCAATAAAAATAGGTCAACACCCCAACACCTAATAGTAAAACTTACAAGTCTCAGAGACAAAGAGAAAATCCTGAAAGCAGCTCGGGACAAGAGATATGTAACCTACAATGGTAGAAATATTATATTGGCAACAGACCTATCCACAGAGACCTGGCAGGCCAGAAAGGACTGGTAGGATACATTCAGAGCACTAAATGAGAAAAATATGCAGCCAAGAATACTATATCCAGCTAGGCTGTCATTGAAAATAGAAGGAGATAAAAAGCTTCCACAACAAACAAAAACTAAAGGAATTTGCAAACACAAAACCAGCCCTACAAGAAATATTGAAAGGGGTCCTCTAAACAAAGAGAGAGCCAAAAGCAACATAGACCAGAAAGGAACACAGACAATATACGGTAACAGTCACCTTACAGGCAATACAATGGCACTAAATTCCTATCTTTCAATAGTTACCCTGAATGTAAATGGGCTAAATGCCCAATCAAAACACACAGGCTATCAGACTGGATTTAAAAAAAAGACCCATTGATATGCCGTCTGCAAGAGACTCATTTTAGACCCAAAGACACCCCCAGATTGAAAGTGAGGGGGGTGGAAAACCATTTACCATGCTAATGGACACCAAAAGAAACCTTGGGTGGCAATCCTTATATCAGACAAATTAAATTTTAAACCAAAGACTGTAATAAGAAATGAGGAAGGACATTATATCCTACTTAAAGGGTCTATCCAACAAGAAGATCTAACAATTGTAAATATCTATGCCCCTAACATGGGAGTAGCCAATTATATAAGGCAATTAATAACAAAAGCAAAGAAACACATCGACAACAATACAATAATAGTGGGGGCCTTTAACACCCCCCTCACTGAAATGGACAGATCATCTAAGCAAAAGATCAACAAGGAAATAAAGGCTTTAAATGACACACTGGACCAAATGGACTTCACAGACATATTCAGAACATTGCATCCCAAAGCAACGGAATACACATTCTTCTCTAGTGCCCATGGAACATTCTCCAGAATAGATCACATCCTAGGTCATAAATCAGGTCTCAACCAGTACCAAAAGACTGGGATCATTCCCTGCCTATTTTCAGACCACAATGCTTTGAAACTAGAACTCAATCACAAGAGGATAGTTGGAAAGAACTCAAATACATGGAGGCTAAAGAGCATCCTACTGAAGAATGAATGGGTCAACCAGGAAATTAAAGAAGAATTTAAAAAATTCATGGAAACCAATGAAAATGGAAACACAACTGCTCAAAATCTTTGGGATGCAGCAAAGGCAGTCCTAAGAGGAAAGTATATAGCAATACAAGCCTTTCTCAAGAAACAAGAAAGGTCTCAAGTATACAACCTAACCCTACACCTAAAGGAGCTGGAGAAAGAACAGCAAATAAGGCCTAAACCCAGCAGGAGAAGAGAAATAATAAAGATCAGAGCAGAAATCAATGAAATAGAAACTAAAAGAACAGTAGAACAGATCAACGAAACTAGGAGCTGGTTCTTTGAAAGACTTAACAAGATTGATAAACCCCTGGCCAGACTTATCAAAAAGACAAGAGAAAGGACCCACATCAACAAAATCATGAATGAAAGAGGAGAGATCACAACCCACACCAAAGAAATACAATTATAAGAACATATTATGAGCAATTCTATGCCAGCAAATTAGATAACCTGGAAGAAATGGAGGCATTCCTAGAGATGTATCAACTACCAAAACTGAACCAGGATGAAATAGAAAACCTGAACAGACCTACAACCACTAAGGAAATTGAAGGAGTCATCAAAAATCTCCCAACAAACAAAAGCCCAGGGCCAGATGGCTTCTCAGGGGAATTCTACCAAACATTTCAAGAAGAATTAATACCTATTCTTCTGAAACTGTTCCAAAAAATAGAAATGGAAGGAAAACTTCCAAACTCGTTTTATGAAGCCACCATTACCTTGATCCCAAAACCAGACAAAGACCCCATCAAAAGGAGAATTAGAGACCAATATCCCTGATGAACATGGATGCAAAAATTCTCACCAAAATACTAGCCAATAGGATCCAACAGTACATTAAAAGGATTATTCACCATGACCAAGTGGGATTTATCCCTGGGCTGCAAGGTTGGTTCAACATCCGCAAATCAATCAATGTGATACAATACATTAACAAAAGAAAGAACAAGAAACATATGATCCTCTCAGTAAATGCAGAAAAAGCATTTGACAAAGTACAGCGTCCTTTCTTGATCAAAACTCTTCAGAGTATAGGGATAGAGGGTACATACCTCAATATCATAAAAGCCATCTATGAAAAACCTACAGCGAATATCATTCTCAATGGGGAAAAACTGAGAGCTTTCCCCCTAAGGTCAGGAACGCGGCAGAGATGTCCACTATTACCACTGCTATTCAACATAGTACTAGAAGTCCTAGCCACAGCAATCAGACAACAGAAAGAAATCAAAGGCATCCAAATCAGCAAAGAAGAAGTCAAACTCTCACTCTTTGCAGATGATATGATACTTTATGTGGAAAACCCCAAAGACTCCACCCCAAAACTGCTAGAACTCATACAGGAATTCAGTAAAGTGGCAGGATATAAAATCAATGCACAGAAGTCAGTTGCATTCCTATACACCAACAACAAGACAGAAGAAAGAGAAATTAAGAGTCGATCCCATTTACAATTGCACCCAAAACCATAAGATACCTAGGAATAAATCTAACCAAAGAGGCAAAGTATCTGTACTCAGAAAACTATAAAATACTCATGAAAGAAATTGAGGAAGACACAAAGAAATGGAAAAACGTTCCATGCTCATGGATTGGAAGAACAAATATTGTGAAGATGTCCGTGCTACCTAGAGCAATCTACACATTCAATGCAATTCCCATCAAAATACCACCCACTTTTTTCAAAGAAATGGAACAAAGAATTCTAAAATTTGGATGGAACCAGAAAAGACCCTGAATAGCCAGAGGAATGTTGAAAAAGAAAAGCAAAGCTGGCAGCATCACAGTTCTGGACTTCCAGCTCTATTACAAAGCTGTCATCATCAAGACAGTATGGTACTGGCACAAAAACAGGCACATAGATCAATGGAACAGAATAGAGAGCCCAGAAATGGACCCTCAACTCTATGGTCAACTCATCTTTGACAAAGCAGGAAAGAATATCCAATGGAAAAAAGACAGTCTCTTCAACAAATGGTGTTGGGAAAATTGGACAGCCACATGCAGAAGAATGAAACTGGACCATTTCCTTACACCACACACAAAAATAGACTCCAAATGGTTGAAAGACCTCAATGTGAGACAGGAGTCCATCAAAATCCTAAAGGAGAACACAGGCAGCAACCTCTTCGACCTCAGCTGCAGCAACTTCTTCCTAGAAACATTGCCAAAGGCAAGGGAAGCAAGGGCAAAAATGAACTATTGGGACTTCATCAAGATAAAAAACTTTTGCACAGCAAAAGAAACAGTCAACAAAACCAAAAAACAACCGACAGAATAGGAGAAGATATTTGCAAATGACATATCAGATAAAGGGCTAGTATCCAAAATCTATAAAGAACTTATCAAACTCAACACCCAAAGAACACATAATCCAATCAAGAAATGGGCAGAAGACATGAACAGACATTTCTGCAAAGAAGACATCCAAATGGCCAACAGACACATGAAAAAGTGCTCAACATCTCTCAGAATCAGGGAACTCCAAATCAAAACCTCAATGAGATACTACCTCACACCAGTCAGAAGGGCTAAAATTAACAAATCAGGAAACTACAGATGTTGGTGGGGATGCAGAGAAAGGGGAACCCTCCTACACTGTTGGTGGGAATGCAAGCTGGTGCAGCCACTCTGGAAAACAGTATGGAGGTTCCTCAAAAAGTTGAAAAGAGAGCTACCATACAATCTAGCAATTGCACTACTGGGTATTTACCCCAAAGTTACAAATGTAGGGATCTGAAGGGGTATGTGTACCCCAATGTTTATAGCATCAATGTGCACAATAGCCAAACTGTGGAAAGAGCCAAGATGTCCATCGACAGATGAATAGATAAAGAAGAGGTGGTATATATATATACAATGGAATATTATGCAGCCATCAAAAGGAATGAGATCTTGCCATTTGCAATGACGTGGATGGAACTGGAGTGTGTTATGCTGAGCGAAATAAATCAATCAGAGAAAGACATGTATCATATGACCTCACTGATATGAGGAATTCTTAATCTCAGGAAACAAACTGAGGGTTGCAAGATTGGGGGGTGGGGTGGGAGGGATGGGGTGGCTGGGTGATGAACATTGGGGAGGGTATGTGCTCTGGTGAGCGCTGTGAATTGTGCAAGACTTTTGAATCACAGATCTGTACCTCTGAAACAAATAATGCAATATATGTTAACGAAAAAAAAAAGAAGAAGATAGCAGGAGGGGAAGAATGAAGGGGGGGAATTGGAGGGGGAGATGAACCATGAGAGACGATGGACTCTGAAAAACAAACTGAGGGTTCTAGAGGGGACGGGGGTGGGAGGATGGGTTAACCTGGTGATGGATATTAAAGAGGGCACGTTTTGCATGGAGCACTGGGTGTTATGCACAAACAGTGAATCATGGAACACTACATCAAAAACTAATGATGTCATGTATGGGGATTAACATAACAATAAAAAAATTTTTAAAAAGTATAGCTTGTGAAAGACAGAGAGGTGAATGTACAGGAGATAGTAATAAATATTGATACATTTCTATACTGCAATTTAACCATTTTCGGATAAGACTATTTCAGCATCACCCATCAATATGATGTGTGAGTGAAAGCATTAAAACTGAAGAAGAGAAACTGACAAGTTGATCTATTGTAACAGTAATAAGAGATTTTTGGTTTATTCTTTGTGCTACGCATGTTACATGTAACTAGCTCTAATCCCAACGTTTTGGAGAACACTGCCAGATAACTTTGCTCTCATTTGAACACACTCTTTTAATGCCTCATTTCATAGGACTGCTTGAAATCTGGTATAAACTAAATGTTCTGGATTGTCATGATTTTGGAGTGTTTGTGATTGTGTTAATAACTTTCTTTGATCTGTTGGTCTTTTGCTGTTTATTTTTATTTCTATTCTTACAGACTGTTAGGGCTTCTAGCTCCTTCAAGATGCCTTTTTCAGCTCTTCTCATGGGCTGTTTTAATCTAAGAAATAAAATAGGCTTGTTGAATTTTAAAGAGAATGGAAATAATTAATACTTATCACTGCTGGCAATTTGAAGGGGAGTGGGGGAGGCAGCAGTTACCTTTACTATAAATACATCTGTATATTTGGAATTATTATAATAAATCTGTAATTTCTTTTAAATTTAAAAAGCCTTTTTTAAAAAATAATGTAGAATAACTGCTTTAAATGAGTACCCGAGGGACTTTCCCCTGGCAAAAATTAGTGTTAATATGTAAGCTTTATGGCTTCCTTTCTGATTGGCCAGAGGCCTTCTTGGTGGCCTTTTCAATTTATCAGTACCCTCTAGATATATAAGGTTACCAAGTTTTTCAGTTCTGGACACATAGGGCATTATTACATGCACACATTTTCTAATTTCAGAAGACAAGAATAGTGAAAAAAAGATTCTGAGATCCAATAGGTTCAATTATTTAGCAATGAAGTAGTTAAAAAGCCCACTGCAGCTGATTTTGATGCTTTAATGTTATTTGCACTAGAAAAATGCTTTCTCTTGTCATCACTAGGGAGTATCTGCTGTTCTCATATTATGCAGAACAAAATCTCAGTCAGAATAGGGAAAAACATCAATTATTAATTAGACATAAATTATTCCTAATCTACACACAATGCCTAAACCCTGGTTCACAGAAATGCAAATTGTGCTTCAAAAACAATATGTTAACAAGTCATTTGTCTGCAAAAAACACGAGCCCAAGTTCAATATAAAATATAGAAGAAATACTTCAAGCTCATTTCAAGGAGTATGCTAATGGAAGATTATCCAGAACAGCAAGAAAATGGAAAACCAGGCAAACAAAATACCCACAAGGTGAACTTGCCTTCTGGTGCAAAGAAAACCACTAGTGTGTCTACTGTAGCCATTTTTCAATTCTTCAAAAAAGTTAAGAATTAACTGGAAAATGGTACTAATATATTCTTTACTACAAATAGTAAAAACAATAAATAAATAACAAAGGAAGCAATGATGGCTTTAAGAGGCCTATAAATGAAAATCCTCTGTGTTACATGTAATTTTCTTCCTGTGGTCCCTGGGACCTATAGCAGACTCAGCACCATTAGGATAAATCTCCTGTTCCAGATGGGGTGGCTCATGCCCTGTCGCAGGCACGCGCACTGCCCACTCTCATCTCTAGTCTGTTGTCCTATGTTGATTTTCTAGTCACTTTTCTCCTGCTTTCCATTAAGCATTCCCAGCCTTCCCCATTCCAAATTCTTCTTTCAAAGACCCGTGACACCGATTTTCCTAGAGCTTTCACCTAGCCCTCTATACAGGCTTCCCCCGCTTTGAGCAAGTTCACCTTACACTGCTTCATTTTTTGTTTGTTTGTTTGCTTTTTTTTCCCATTAGTTCCAGGGGTAGAATTTAGTGATTCACTAGTTGCATACAGCACCCAGTGCTCCTGACATAAAGTGTCCTCCTTAAGGCCCATCACCCAGTTATCCCTTCCCCCTACCCACTTCCCCTCCAGCAACCCTCCCGGTATTTCCTAGAGCTCAGCATCTCTTATGGTTTGCCTCCCTCTCTGTTTTCATCATATTTTATTTTTCTTTCCCTTCCCCCTAGGTTCATCTGTTCTGTTTCTTAAATTCCACCTAGGAGTGAAACACTGCTTTGCTTTTACAAGAGACCATCATCGGTACCTGTTTTCACTAAGTGAAAGAAATCCAAAGAGGATTTTCACTTTTATGAGAAAAGGGCAAAAAAATGAAAACAGCATTCAGTACTTGTTTGGCGATGAGCCATTAGAAAGGCAGTGCGCACCCCAAACAGCGACAGGGACATGACCCAGCCCCCGCACCGGGAGCTCAGCTGAGCCACCACAGCTCTGAACTGTGTCCGTGAGCATGTGTGCTGTATCTTATGTCATTTATCCTGTGCATCCTTGAGCAAGATGTGTACTAAAGTATGAGAAAAACCTAAGAGAGACTTTTTTTTTTTTTTTAGGTCTAGGAATGCTCAAAAAATTTTTCCATATAAATTAATGGTAATTGCTTTTTTGCTTTATGCCATGTCAGCTTACAAAAAGTTTCACAGAAGTGCTCTTTCAGACACTGGAGGAAACCTGTACTCAGCTGAATTACAAAAATAACACTTTCCTGGGCCTCTTAAAAGATTTCCAACTCCTAAAAAGAGATATTTTGTATCCTTCAAACTTCAAACACAGAGCTTTGCATGTGGTTGGATATCCGTCTGCTTTGGTGATTCCAGGATTTCTTTAGATCCTCAACACAAATGTTCTTAAAAATATTTTTTATCAAAATTTGCTTTATCATACCAGAATCCCCATATTCCATGTGTGTACTCTGCTTTTCACCAACAGTGTTTGAATTTTCCCAAGCACACAATAAAGTTTCTACGCCTATAAATGCATCTCTACACCAAATGGAACTCCCAACCTCAAATTCAAAGGAAAAGACCTACCACCTTTCTCACTAAACAGTCCAGCCAGACTCCTTTCCTCCTCTGCTCTGTCCAATTTCCCCAGTGCAATTGCTAGTACAGTGATGAATGCACAAATGGAAAGAATGCAATACTGCACATGATTGATTGCATGGCAAAAGGAGAAACCTACAGAAAACCCCAAGCTGGAAACTTATTTTATATCATTCCCTGTTGCTGCTCAGTCGTGAATGCTGCTGTGATTCATTTTCAACACTTTGAAATCTCTTGGTATTTGTAACATGCTCTGAACCAGATATAAATTGATTGCTCAACCCTACCTTTTTTTTTTAATTGAATTTTTTTTTTTTTTTTTACTAACATTTAGCAACACACTTAATATTGCTTACATATAGCTTTTATTTCTGCTCGGTGGGGGGGGAGATAGTTTTGCTTCAAGAAGATTATGTAATTTAAGAGAGCATTGTGTGGTTTCTGTAATGTAATCACTTCTCCTTATGTGTTAGAGAGCACTGCTCACTGAAAATGTAAGATAACTATATATACTTTTGGAATTGAATTATTCCAGCACATTTTTTAAAGGAATACATAGGTACTAAAACACATAATGTAGTTTAGAAGTACAAGTTTTGGTCACCACCAGGAGATGAGCTATAAAACAGAATGGAGCCAACCATGATTTCAGTAAGTGTGCCTTGATATGTAAATTTTCTCTCTCTCTCTCTCTCTCTCTCTAAGAGGACACTAGCTTTCAATGTAGGATAGTCTATTAAAAAAAATATTGCTCATTCAAGCATAATAAATGGTAATCATAGTCCACTAAATGGTAAGAAAACATATGAATTTTCTTTTCCTAATCAAAGGACCAAATATTTATTAGTTTGGGTTTTGGCTAATTGTACCACATGCAAGAAATCAATTGCTTGTTGCACATATGCTCCAAACACACGAGTCTTAATAAGCAGTTTAGGATTCAAAGGCCCACTTGGTAAAATCAGGTCTCGTTGACATTTTTGCTTTCCAGAATTTTAAAAGACAGCTTGCTATCTTGCCTAAGTGTTTCCTCTAGGTAGCAGCCTATTAATGCAGGAACAGATTGCTTATTCCACTGGTAGCTGGTAAGAATCAAGCAATTTGTAAAAGGATTTCTCCATAGATTAGCTTTTTTCAAGCATGAGTTCTTTAGGTGAAGAATTAGGGAAGTACAGCTCCTAGAGCCCCTGGAACCAGCATTCTGTGTTACCTTAACTTCAGCCATTGACTATTTTTTAACATAACATTGAATTCCTCTCCTTCAACAGCTAGATATATTGTGGCCACATTAGGCGTACTATGAACCTAGGGAGTGTTGAGCTGCAGTTACAACTTACTTAGCAAAGAAAATACTATCTCAAACCTCCACACAGGTTCTCAACAAATCTAGAAATGATTTATCAACACTTTGGACAGTACAGTAGCATTGCTTTGCATTTCTGAACCAGAATGAGTGAGTGTTTTGATATCTGCTATGGACAAATACTGAGTTCCAGTAAATGCAGATTCTATTGGTGGCAAAAATCCTGCAAATCAGCATATACTTTGAAATAAGAAAAAAAAAAAAGAGTCTAAAATTAGAATTTGCCTCTTCCCCCTATTACATATATATTCTAGGCAAGTCATTTAAACTCTCAGAGCCCCACTTATCTAATCTATAAAATACAGAAGTTAATATCTATTTTGTTAGACTTAAATAACACATAAATTATATAATATCTACTAAACACTAACAAGTGATTAAATGGAGTTTTGTTGGTTTAACCACAAAGATCCTGAATCCTCCAACCTTAGGGGGTCACTCTGTCCTTTAAAGAGTTAGAGCTACTTTGTGTTTATTGTGGGGGGGAGGAGTCCCAGTGCCATATTTTTCTACTGGGTTTACAGAGGGGCGGAGGGGCTGGTTTAGGATCTTCTGAAATCTCACTCTGTATTCAACAAAAGCTTGATTTTAAATATCTTCCATAGCTTTTCTCAATTTCTGAGAATTCTCTTTCTCCACCCCATTTTATACCACCATCCAAAGAATCTTTCTTCATGTGTTTCCCCTAAATGATTATCTGCCAACAACATAAGGCTGTTCTCTGTATTATCTTCACTGAATATTTGTGGGTAATGAAAAGTAATTATAGCATAAAGCAAAATGCAACTTTAAAATAAATGGCAGACATAACTGTTCATAGAAATGAATCACTCAATCACCATAATAAGGAATTTCTTATTTGTCTTGTGACCAATATAAATGGGTGTGATGCCATGTTGGTGTGGCTTTCTTGTTCTCCAGACATGTCCTTCTTCTCTTCTCCAGGTCTTCCAAATCTATTTCTTTTCAAACTGCCATGAGACATTTCTTATTTTTTTTTTTTGAAGATTTTATTTATTTATTTATTTGAGAGAGGGAGAGAGAACACAAGGAGGGGGAAGGACAGAGGGAGAGGGAGAAGCAGATTCCCATTCATCAGGGAGCCAGATAATGGGCTCGATTCCAGGACCCTGGGATCATGACCTGAGCTGAAGGCAGATGCTTAACTGACTGAGTCACTCAGGTGCCCCGAGACAATTCTTAAATTCCTGTACTTCAGTGCAAAAAAAGGCTTTTCTTCTGAAATTTATCCCTATGAACACATTAAATATCCATGTACTCCTTTATATTTCCCAGCCTCATATGCAGTTAGATTGCAGTCATGTGACTACTTTGGCCAACTGGCTGTGAGTGGAAATGGCGAGTTTCATTTTAGGGCCAAAGGATTTAAGAGCCAATGTACCTCCTCTCTCTTTATCTTCCCTACCAAGCTGTCCTTGAGGACATGAGTGCCAGATGTAGATTATAACTGAACATGTATTAGACCTTGTGCAAGCAAGAAATAAACATTGTTTTAAACCACTGAGATTTGAAGTTTTTTATTTGACCTCCTTATTACTAATATAATTCTCTCCTGAGATTAGCCCTATGGAAGAGACCCAATATTCACAGACAAGAATGTCTACTGACCTGATCTCATGAAAAAACAAAGCTCTTTAAAAGAAATTATCCTACAGTAGTGACTTCAAACTGCTCAAACAGCAACCATCTTTTTAAAAATGTTTATAATTATTATAAAGAATTACTAATGGGGCGCCTGGGTGGCTCATGCAGCAGTCGGTTGAGCATCTGACTCTTGATGTCAGTTCAGGTCATAATCTCAGGGTTTGGGGATTAAGCCCCTCACAACAGGCTCAGAGCTCAGTGGGGAGTCTGCTTGAGATTCTCTAGCTCTCCCTTTGCCCTTCCACCTACTCTCACTCTCTCTTTCTCTAAAGTAAGTAAATAAAGCTTTTTAAGAAAAATTGTTAATAAACATTTTCATCATCTCATTAAGCTTCAGAATGAACTTGCATTGGGCATTAATAAAATTTGTAGTCCTTGGGACACCTGGGTGGCTCAGTTGGTTAAGTGCCTGCCTTCATTCAGCTCAGGTCATGATCCCAGGGTCCTGGGATCAAGCCCCACATCGGAGTCCCTGCTCAGCAGGGAGCCTGCTTCTCCCTCTGACTGTCACTCCCCCTGCTTGTGTTCTTGCACATGCTCTCTCTGACAATAAATAAAATCTTTAAAAAGAAAAATTTGTAGTCCTTTTCTACCCTTCTGAACGTGTTACCTAGAACAATTCAAAAGAAACAATAAGCAATCAATACTTCTGCGATATTGATAGCGACAAAACTCTAGGTTGTGCTTTTAAAAATTTCCCTGTTTAGGAGTAGCTTATCAATTTTCTAGAAAGACCCACTTCTGAAGTGATACCAGTTTGTCCTTTGTTAAAAAGCTTTCATCCAAAAAAGACCCATAGGGCTCCTGGGTGGCTCAGATGGTTAAATGTCTGCCCTCGGGTCAGGTCATGATCCCAGGGTCCTGGGATCAAGCCCCACATCGGTGTCCCTGCTCAGCAGGGAGCCTGCTTCTCCCTTTCCTTCTGCCTGCCACTCCCCCTGCTTATGTGCACTCTCTCTTTCTGTCAAATAAATAAAATCTTTTTAAAAAATAAATAACAAAAAAGACCCATGAAGACAGACCTTAGTAAAGGAATATGAACTTAAAAAGGACTTAAAAGGCAAACTGATTTTAACCAATAAAAGTCCCCAAATTACTCCCAGGGACCTAAACGAGGGGCAGACATTGTTTTTTATAGGCACCGACGCCATTTTGTAATGTGAAGAAATGTAAATAGTTTTCTCATGAAGCTGTCCCCTCAGAATAGTTAACTGGACATGGAAGAGACCTATATGTAAGTGTTTGCACACATAACAGCAAACACAAATCCCTCCGTGTGTGATGTATTCTGTTATATTATTTTGTAAACAAACAAACAGAAAACTGTGTCTCTATGTCTCAGACCAAAAGAAAAAATGAGATAGAAATATGAATTGCCCTTTCATGGAAAATTAATTGCTTATGGCTTTTAACCATGACAAAATACAAATTAAAACTGCCCTGAGATGTCATTTCTCTCTTGTCTCAGTGTAAAAATCCGAAGTGTGACAACATAATTTTGAATGAAGTTGTTGAAAGACTAGAATTCTCACACCTTATCAGTGGTCATTTAAAACGGTACAACCTTTATGGAAAGACATTTAAAAATATCTATAGAGGTATATATTTATTTGCATCCTAATTTATAACTACTACTTTTAGGAATCTATTAGAGATATGTTGAAAAATATTAAGACATATATACAAGGTTATTCCATGCAGCATTATTTGAAATGGCACACAAACTGGAAACCCAAATATTCAAAAATTAGGGGACTAACTAGGTAAAGCACAACATGAGCACACTGTAAAATAAAATAAGACACGCCATCACAATGCAGTAGGATACAGTTTTAAAAAGGAATGAGGAGGGGTGTCTGGGTGGCTCAACTGGTTAAGTGGCTCAGGTCATGATCGTGGGGTCCTGGGATCAAGCCCTGCATTGGGCTCCCCGCTCAGTGGGGAGTCTGCTTCTCCCTTTCCCTCTGCCTCTGCCTCTCGCCCCGCCTTGTGCTCTCTCTCTCACTCAAATAAATAAATAAAATCTTCAAAAAAATTTTTAAAAAAAGGAATGAGGAATTTCTCTCCATATAATTATGGAACAATCAACATGATAAGTGTGAACACAGCAAGGTGGAGTGCACTGTATATCACAAACTACCATTTATCTATGAAGGAGAGAGAACATATTTACGTATATGAATTTGCTTATTTTAAAAATAATAGAAGTATGAAATTTGTTAAATGGTTATATAGGGTAAGTAAAAGAAATAGGGTAGTGTGGGCAAAGAATCTGAACAGACATTTTTCTAAAGAAGACAAACAAATGGCCAATAGACACATGAAAAAAAAGTATTTTGTCATCCTTAGCCATCAAGGAAATGCAAGTCCAAACCACAATGAGATACCACTTCACAACCTCTAAGATGGCTACAATCAAAATACATATAATACCAAATGTTGGAAAGGATGTGGGCAAACCAGAACACTCATACATTGGTGGAGGGAAATATAAAATACAGCAATCACTTTGGAAAACGGTCTGCCAGGTCCTCAAAACATTAAACCTAAAGTTACCAACTGATCCAGCAATTCCACTCTGAGGTGTATATATACACAAAAGAAATAAAACTTATGTCTTATTCAAAAAAATTAAATACAATTGTTCAGAGCATTATTCAAAATAATGAAAGAAACAACCATCATCCATTAATTGCAAAATGGAAAAAATAAAATATGTAATACCATACATTGAATATTTAGCCATCAAAGTGAATGAGGTACTAAACTCTGCTACAACATGGCTGCACCTTGAAAACATTATGCTAAGTAAAAGAAGCCAGACATAAAAGTCCACATTATATGATTCCATTTGTATGAAATGTCCAGGATAGAAAAATCTATAGGGACAGAAAGTACCCTAGTGGTTAATAGGGCTGAAGGAATGGAGGGAAAGGTGGCTGACTGCGAACAGTTGCAGGCAAAGGGATAGAAACTAGACTGATTCTTTCAATGCACCATATTTGAGAGATGTGACACTGGAGTCATGAAAATTTTATGTATTTATAAAACAAAATAAACCCTGAATGTTAAAGTAGACCCTGAATGTTAAAATGAAAAAAAAAAAAAGGCTTTTTTTATACTCATTTGTAGGAACTACCCTAACATATTTAAAAGACAATCATATGTGACCACAGTTAGTAATGACATACTGTATTTTTATTTTATTATTTTTTTAAGATTTTATTTATTTATTTGACAGAGAGATAGCGAGAGCAGGAATACAAGCAGGGGGAGTGGGAGAGGGAGAAGCAGGCTTCCTGCCGAGCAGGGCGCCCGATGTGAGACTCAATCCCAGGACCCTGGGATCATGACCTGAGTCAAAGGCAGATGCTTAACGACTGAGCCACTCAGGCGCCCGACATACTGTATTTTTAAAAGTTGCTAAGAGACTAGGTCTTAAAAGTCTTCATCACAAAAAAAATTTATTTTAACTATGTGTAGTGATGCATGTTAACTAGACATACTGTGGTGATCATTTCTTATTATATACATATATTGAATCATTATGTTACAACCTGAAACTAATATGTTATATGTCAATTATATACCAATAAAAAAGACAATGATTTGACAAGTATACCCAGTGGCACATTTTAAAAAATAAAGCAATGCAGAAAAAATTCTTAAGCTTTCTTCAAACATCATACTGATGGTACTATAATTCTCAGATTGTTATGTACGCATTTTTATATAAGTAGAACTGAAAATTACATTGTTCTTGGTAAATTGGCATTTTAAATGGGAGAGAGGAGGTACAAAAGTAAGATATATGAGTAAAGCAAAAATCTTGTACTCTTGAATTTGAATAAGAAAGATTAGTATGAACTCATGATCTATTTTGATTTTAAAAAACTTCTAGCTTTCATATAGTGGGGAGATCCCCAAAGATTTCCCACTACTCATGTCTACACATCTGTATAATCACCTTCCCTTGAGTATGAGTGAAATCTGTACTGCTTCTCATTAATAGAATATTTCAAAGGTTATTGGATATTACTCCCTTGATTAGATTATGTTATATGGCAAACATGATGAAATTACTCTGAAGATTACATTATGTTGTAGGAGACTCCATCAGACTGAGAGATTATTCTTGCGGGCTTGATGAAGTGGGTGGCCATGATGGAGAAGTTCTCATGGCAAGGGACTGAAACCCTCTTGGGAATGTGAAAGCAGCTTCCAGCAAACAGACAGCAAAAACTGGTGCCTTGAGTCATACCACTGGAAAAAAATGAATCCCAACAGCATGAACAGGCTCTGGGCTTGAAAGTATATTCTTTCTGAGGTGAGCCTCCAGATGGCAGTACAGCCTGGCTATCACTTTAACTGCACATTTGTGAGGGGCCCTGAGCAAAGTACCAAGCCAAGCCATGCAAGAGACCCAAGCTGCAGAAACTATGACATAAGAAACATATTGCTTTAAGCTGCTAAATTTGTGATTAAGCAGAAATATAAAACTAACATACCTAATTTTAAAAACTTACAATGACTAAGGAGTAATGAGCACTCTAACATCCAGCTTCAGACTCTTAATTTTGCCCTAAAAAAGCTAATGCTTCTTAAAGAAATGACTAATTACACAATTGGAACAGGAAATGCATGACTATAGCCAGACATTCAATAGAAACAGGGAAGATTCACACCATAGTCTTAGGTCTACAGAAAAGAAAATGTAAATTTGATGAGAAAAGAAATGTAAGGTATTAGAAGTACCAAACAAAATTAGGACAGATGAACAGATGAAAAATATCCTATCTAAAATGAAAACTCCAATGTGTGAGCTTAACAACAGATTAGACACTGCAGGAAAAAAGATCAATGAACTTAAAGACATACAACAGAATCCATCCACATGAAGCAGAAGGAAATAAAAGACTAAAAAAAGGAACGGGGCCAAGGTTACATGGGAGATAATATCAGAATCCCTGAAGTAGAGACAGAAACAAGTTTTTAAGAAATGACTAACAAGGGGCGCCTGGGTGGCTCAGTTGTTAAGTGTCTTCCTTGGGCTCAAGTCATGATCCCAGGGTCCTGGGATCAAGCCCCACATCGGGCTCCCTGCTCAGCAGGAAGCCTGCTTCTCCCTCTCCCACTCTCCCTGCTTGTGTTCCCTCTCTCGCTGTGTCTCTGTCAAATAAATAAATAAAATCTAAAAAAAAAAAAATGACTAACAGGATTTTTCCAAATTTGATGAAAATAATAAACGTACAAATGTGAGAACATTAAAAAGGATGAACACAAAGAAAACAACATCAAGATTGTTAGTCACAGAATACTAACAATCAAACTGCTGCAAACCTGTGTGTAAAAGAGAAACTCTTAAAAGTACCCAGAGAAATAGGACACATTGCACACAGAGGAACAAAGGTAAGACTAGTGAAGATTTATTTTCTGAAATCATGCAAACTAAAAAAAAAAATGTATGTGCCTTAAGCAAAAAAAAAAAAAAAAAAAACCCAACATAAAATTATTTATCCAGGGGATATAGCCTTCAAAACTGGAGACTAAAAGAGATTTGGGGGACAAACAGAAGTTTACAGAATTCATCACCACAAAAGGTACCTTATGATAAATTGTAATGGAGTTCTTCAAAGAAAATAAAGAAGGGTGCCTGGGTGGCTCAGTCGTTAAGCGTCTACCTTCCGCTCAGGTCATGATCCCAGGGTTCTGGGATCGAGTCCCATTTCGGGCTCCCTGCTCTGCGGGAAGCCTGCTTCTCCCTCTCCCACTCCCCCTGCTTGTGTTCCTGCTCTCGCTATCTCTCTCTCTGTCAAATAAATAAATAAAATCTTAAAAAAAAAAAAAGAAAGAAAGAAAATACAAGATCAGCAATTGTATCTATGCAAAGAAACTTATTCTTTTAAGGTTTATTTATTTTAGAGAGAGAGACAGAGAAAAAAAAGAGTGTGAGCAGAAGGGGCAGAGTGAGGAGGAGAGAGAAGGCAAGCAGACTCCACGCTGAGCGCAGAGCCCAGGTGGTCTCAATCTCACAACCCTGAGATCAGGGCCTGACCTGGAACCAAGAGTCAGAGGCTTAACCAACTGAACTGAACCACCCAGGCAACCCTCTGCAAAGAAATTTAAAGTAATAGGAACTGTATAGGAGATGTATACTGTTTTAAGCTGCTATGGTTGGGATAATCATTATGAAAGAACAGAAAACTAATACATTTCACTATTTGAAAAAAATCTTACACTGACTAACATATTTGCAATGGGCACCCTAGTACCCAGATGGCAGACTCTTAATTTCTCACTAGAATAAACTAGTGTTCCTTAGAAAAATTACTGATTAGGCAGAATACCTGGTGGTCCTGTAGATCTGTTTCTTGTTTCAACAGTGTTTGGACGGAACAGACCCAAGGACGCCCCTTCTACTAGCCTCTAGCCATTCTCCAACCTTTCTTCCGGTTGCAAACTTCAGAGTCGTCTCCTTTGTCACCCTCTTACTCCGGGACCAGTCAATACTCTATTTTGAGCTTAGCTCTTTATTACTGATCAACCATGAGTGTCCAGACATGTCAGAATTATTCCACTGAGGTGAAGGCCAACACCAACCGCCTGATCAACATGCATCTATGGGCCTCCTACACCCACCTCTCTCTTGGCTTCTATTTTGACAATGATAATGTGGCTCTGGAGGGCGTGGCCCACTTCTTCTGTGAGTTAGTTGGCTGTTTGTATCTGCATGTCCTGGGTTCTGCTCTTGCAGATTCCCATCTCTGTGACTTCCTGGAGAATTGCTTCCTAGATGAGGAGGTGAAACTCATCAAGAAGATGGGCAACCACCTGACTAAGCTCCACAGGCTGGCTGACCCCAGGCTGGGCTGGGTGAGGATCTCTTCCAAAGGCTAATTCTCAAACACAACTAGGAGCCTCTGGAGCCCAGCAGTATTTCAGGGGCCTCTCTGACATCACTCTGGTGCTAGGGCTTGTGCCTGAGCCTCTCCTGGCAGCCACTAGGCAGCTTTTTAACCACCTTGGAGCCCTCTCCCAAACCATGGACCAAATGGGGGAAAAGAAGCTTTTCACAGCAGCAAAAAAAAAAAAAAAAAATTACTGATCATAACTCTGGGAAAAGCAAACATATATGTGTGACTATAGCTATTTTCCTTAAACTTTCTTTAAAGGTAATGACAGTTTAAATTAAAAATGTTACCTATGTATCATTTTGTGGGTTATAATTTATGTAGCAGTAAAACATATGATACAAAGGCAAAAGAGAAGAAATTGGAGAAATTGAAGTACAGAGTTGTAAAGGTCTTATATGTAAAGTGGTATACTACTATTTGAAAGTAGATTGTAATAAAATAAACATGCATATTATAAATCCTATAGCAACAATTAGAAAGAATAAAACAAAGAGATACTGCAATTATTTTAAAAACATGCACAACAAGGCTGAAAAAGAGAAAACAGACACAAAGACTAGATGGAAAAGTAGAATACACAAATGAAGGTAGTAGATTTAAATTCAACCATATCAATAATTACATTAAATGTAAAATGTTCCAAACACTTCTAAGAAGTAGCAAGTGTCAAAGTGAATAAAAACAAGACCTGATTGTAAATTCTCTACAAAACAACCACTATAATCTCAAGGCAGTTTGCTAGAAAGTAAAGAATGAGAAAAGATATATTATGCTAACAATAAAGACAAAAAATCTTTAATAGCTACATATATATATATGTATATTTATAATATATATGGTAAATGCATATTAGAAAGAGAAGACAAAGCAATCCCTCAAGAGGACATAGCAATTTTAAATAGATGTACACACAGTAAAAGCTTCATAATACATTCACAAACAAAACTGGATATTTTATCTTACACTCTCATTAATTGTTAGAAGTAGAAAAAAAATGGGTAACAATGTAGAATGACACTGCAACCTACTTAACCTGACATTTATTAGAGCATACCACTCAACACAGCATCATCAATAATCTTTCCAAGTGCCCATGGAACATTCACCAAGATATGCTATATGCTGGGCAACAAAATGAGTCACAATTAAGTTACATTGATGGAAATCAGAGAAAGTATATTCTCTGATCAAAACAGAATTAAATGAGAAATAAGTTAAAAGAAGACTGACAGAAAAATCCCCCAAATATTTGAAAATTAAACAACAAACTTCTATGGGTTAAAAAAATCAAAGGGAAATTAGAAAATATTTTGAACAAAATAAAAATGAAAAAGCGATGTGTCAATATTTATGGGATACAACTAAAGCAGTGCTTAGAGGAACATTGATAGTTTTAAGTATTTGGGGAAAAGATTCAAATCACTTATAAAAGTTTTATTGTAAGAAACTAGAAACAAGAAAATTAAGCTAAAATGACTAAAAGAAAAGAACTATTAAAGATAAAAACAAAAATCAAATAGAAAATTTCATGATGGAAAGCAGAATGGTGGTTTCCTGGAGCTGGGGTTGAGCAGAAGAGAAATGAGAAAGAGCCAGTGGGAACTTGGGGCATGAAGAAATTATTCCATATCTTGATTTTGGTAGTGGTTATACAAGTGTATATATTTGTTAAAAATCATTCACTGGGGGCGCCTGGGTGGCTCACTCGGTTAAGCCTGACTCTTTTTTTTTTTTTTTTAAGATTTTTATTTATTTATTTGAGAGAGAGAGAATGAGAGAGAGAGCACATGAGAGAGGGGAGGGGCAGAGGGAGAAGCAGACTCCCCACCGAGCAGGGAGCCCGATGCGGGACTCGATCCCGGGACTCCAGGATCATGACCTGAGCCGAAGGCAGTCGCTTAACCAACTGAGCCACCCAGGAGCCCTAAGCCTGACTCTTGATCTCAGCTCACGTCTTGATCTCAGGGTTGTGAGTTCAAACCCCGAGTTGGGTCCCACATGTGGAGCCTACTTAAAGAAAAAAAAAAATCATTTCATAGTACACATAAAATAGGTTGTTTTTTTGGTTTTGTTTTTGGAAACTATCTTAATAAAGTTGATTTTAACTCTCTTTTTATAAAGATTTTATTTGTTTATTTTAGAGAGAGCAAGCGTGAGTGGGGGAAGGGGCAGAGGGAGAGAGAAAGAATCTTAAGTGGACTCCACACCGAGCACAGAGCCTGACCCAGGGCTCTATCTCACAACCCTGATATCATGACCTGAGCCGAAATCAAGAGTTGGTCACTTAACCAACTGAGCCACCCAGGCCCCCTCTTAGTAAAGCTGATTTTTAAAGATTCTTAGATATTTTAGGAAATGGAACAATGACTGAACATTTGAACATTAAGGAGTTATAATATGTAAAATAATATTGTGATCATTTTTAAAATAAGGAGTCCTTATCTATTAGAAATACATATTGACATATTTGTGTATGAAATAACAGGACCACTGAGGTTTGTTTCATAAGATTGTTAGTAGCGGGAAAGTATTTGCGTGTAGAGATGAAATATAATTTGCCATGAGTTGATAACTGTTTAAGATAAGTGATGAGTATATAAGATTTTCTAATATTATTCTCTGTACTTTTGAATTTGTTTGAAATGTTCCATAAGGAAGTATTTAAAAATATGTCTTTAATGCATATAAAATCTGGTACATTGAACAAAACTGAGGCATTTTAGTACAATTTTTTAATCAAATAATTAATGGCTCTTTTTCACCGTATTTCTCCAACTAGCTTGTTCAACCATCACATTAACAATTCTAGTGCCTTACTCTATTCTTATTAATAGGAAATCTGTAGTACCAGTAGTTTTGTTTTGTGTTTTTTTTTTTTTTTCCTTCTAAATAACCTTGCTTAGAGTAAGGGTTTTACAGAGGTTAAGACTCATTCATACCTTGGACTAAATTCTGGCCCAACAATTATCTAGCTATATTAACCTTGAAAAGGACACCTGACTTTTCTGAGTCTGAGATTCCTCATCTATACAAAGGGCCAGTGCTAACCTTTTATTTTTTTGCAAGTAATAAATGAGATAAACTGGCATATCTAAATATAAGCATTAGCTACTATAATTGTTTTATGATGGCATCTTGCAACACTATTTAAAATTATCTAAATCCATAAAACAAAGAGACTCAGTATTGATCTCTCATTTTGCTTCCAAGCCTAGACTGTTGCCATAGTTTAACCTCTTTTTATTAAACTTTGCTTTGCCATCAATAATTACACAAGAACCGCACCCCACTTCCAACCATATTCAAGTTAATGTCGACAATGGCAACGTATCAATTATGGGCTCTGAGGTACACTGAAATCTATTCATGTATTTGGAATACCTCATTCCCCTTCAATCTGCCCTAAAGTAATTGCACTGATTTTCCCAGCTGTTTCAGAACCTTTTCTTTTTTGGCTCCCATACCATTCTTGGGATAGACCAGCACAAAGTCAGAGCAATGACAATTGGAACTCTATGACTATTCCATTGGAAGTCAATTGAATTTCAATTTCCTTCAATGTAGAAAGCCAGGAGGAACCAATTATTGTTGTTTTAACATTGTGCAATTTTACCTCAGGCACCACTTAGGATCCAAATGAAAACATTTCAATTCCTGCTTATTACCTTCTTCCTGATAAAACACTATTTTTCCCTGGCTCCTGAAAATAGTGCTATATCAAGGGAAACCTCTATTAAATACATTTTAGCATCTTGGCTATATTAACAACTATTAAAAAGAAAAAAGATATACAGGGACCAATTTTCCACATATAATGCTATTTGCTGTTTATTTTGCCAGCAATTTTATGTGGTGTTGCTCCTACTTCCACTTGTCACAACTTACTTGAGAACAAAGTCGGTACAATTCACTTTCTGTTTGGGACATCAATTCCCAATCTGGAAGAAATCTCATCTCCATGCTGCGTTAGCTTGCATCTGCCACAACCACAGGATTTCTGGGAGGCTACTGGCACAACTCACACATTCCACTGTGAAGCTTGGCTATGGGAAGGAGTGAAAATGCTGTTCCCGTAGCAGCCATTCAGGGCCACAAACTGTGAAAGCCAGAGTCACCTAACAAGCTGTGAAAATTTCAGCCACCTGAGGAGCTGTGAAAGACAAAGATGGTGCTAGCTGAAGAGACAAGAGCAGGCAGGAGTCTCAGAGGAGCTGCAAATATCCTAGACTCTCATGTCAGCCAAGAAACCATGCACTCTGAACTGAGTAACAAAGTCAGCAGGGACCGAAAAACAGAAGTGAAAATAAACTCAGTCATGTTAGAAAATGCCTACACAAGGGTAGGCTATCAGCCATCCTAAGCCATTATGCTGTGGGTCTGTCATATCAAAAGAACACAGATTATATATGGAGACCAAAAAGAGATTTAGCATCAAACATATCCAGGGCCCAACAATTGAGTCCATTTCCAAGCCAGACTCTTGATTCTGTAGCTCAGCATGTGAAGAGCCTAAAAAACAAAACAAAACAAAAACAAAAACCCCAAAACTCTGGGGTATCCCAGGCTGCAAGGAAATGTGCTATGTCTTTTTTCTAGTCTCCTCCTGTGTTAGAGCAATAACCAGGAGTTTTTATGGGTCATTACTTCTCCTTATGTTCTGCAAAATTGACTCCATTCTGCCCAGGACACATCTGGCATGCTGCCTTTCCCTCCTAAGTCCTCTGAATACTCTTGTTTCTCTAGCCCCAGTTGGACATGAGATTGTCACAGGGATACAACTTCATCACTGTATCACCTCTCATGCTAGAATGATCCTCATGCCAGTTTTTAAGAATTTAAAGGTCAATATCAATTATCCTCTCAAAGCCATTTCACATCAATGAAGCAGCTTTAAAAATTAGACTTAAATTCCTGTTGTCGGCTTACATTGGGGTTATGTTAGGTCTAGGAAACTTGTTTTAGCCCCAGTATGATTGGAAGCAAAGAATAACTTTGAACCTTGTTCTCTGGATTGGCAATGCCGAAGAGACCAACGGCATTGCTTTGACTAATTTTCCAGAATATATCTTAAGATTTTTTAATATTCTTTTTGTCATCTATAATGGATACTGCTTGTTAAAACAGGAAGTTAAAATCTTGTAAAAATGCTTTTGGAAGTTTAGAAAGGACTTCAACACAGGGTAGGGAGAAATGGAAATTTTGCCCTTGTAATTCTCTTTGCCTTAAGTTCTGAAGGAGGTTATCAAAATTAAGAATTATAAGAATTAACACTAGATTCTTATTAAAGAACAGATTTTTACAGAGAGTAAAGTCATGACCCCTATGAAAATATAAAATGAGCATGTGTCTCAGATATTATTTAATTCCATCAATGAGAGAAACCAGTAATGTTATAACCAGTTCTAAGGAGGATTCAAAGAACCACACATAGGTAGGCAATCAGGAATGCTAAATGAATTCGCAAATAGATGAAAAACTAGACAATTACACTCCCCGAATACAATTCATTTGCATTGCTATGAACCAGAATCAGATGCATTGTTATTAATTTTATACAACTTACAGAGTTGCAAAATGAAAGGCAGAGATAACTTGGAAAGGTGCCCTAGACAATGCCTAGTTTGCTACTATAGACACTCCGCACTCTTTTGGTCCTATTTGTCACACTTTTTCCTGCCATTCTAAACAAAATGTTGAGAAGAGGTAAAGAAGGTCTTGGTTAGAACTGCCGTTTAAGAAAACCCAGAAGGCCGCCTTGCACACATCTAATTTTAAAATTAAATTATCCTGTTACTTTGTACAAATTCCAAGTACTCATCTGTAAGAAAGTTACACAGGCCATACACATGCATGACATGGGGCATTAATTTCCTAGCATGGCTACAACAAATTGCCACAGATAAGGTGGCTTAGAACAACAACAAAAATCTATTATCTCACAGTTCTGGAGCCAGAAAATCTGAAATCAAGGTGTTGGCAGGGTCGATTCCTTTTGGGGAGTCTGAGGGAGAATATGTGCCACGCCTCTCTCCCAGCTTCTGATTATTGCCTGTAATCCTTGGCATTTGTTCCTTGGCTTATAGACATATCACTTCAATTTCTACCTTCATTATCATATGATGTTTTCCCTGGGTATCTGGGTCTTTGTCCAAATATCTTCCTTCTTATAAAGACACCAGTCATATTGGATTTAGGGGCCCACTCATCCAGTATGACTTCGTCTTAACTTGATTATATCTGCAAAGACGCTACTTCCAAGTAAGGTCATATTCACAGGTTCTGGGTAGACATGAACTTTTTTGGGGAGGGGAGGGGACACTATTCAACCCAGAACACAAGGCAATACTGAATATATCAAATATAGAGGCTGTGAAGGGAACAGTGTTTCTTACCAAGAGACTGTCAGGCCACAATGAAAGGCAGACCGTTTTTAATGGCAACAGGCTTAACCCAGAACACTCCAATTAAAGAGCAATTCTTGTTTAGAACCAGGCCTGGATCATTTCCAAAAAGCAAACCAAGCAAGTAAATGTGATACCAGACTTCAGGGCCAATGTTCCAAAGGCAGCAGTCCACTCATATTCTTCAGGATTCAGAATGAGCTTCTAATTCTAGCTTTGCAACTAATGAGCTGTGTAAACCTGACCATATCCTCTTTCTAATTCAGCCTCACTTTCCTCTATGGCCAAAGGAGAAAAATAGACAAATATTTTTAAGTTGGCTTACACCTATGATTTATTTTTTTTTTATACATGCAAAATGTCCAACTTAACTATTAGGACATGAACAAGATTGTCTTTTAAAATTGTTCAAACCTATTTCTATCTGTGCTTTCTAAAGTTAAAACAGAATTTTAGGGTTTTGTTGTTGTTGTTGTTGTCTGTGGTAGGATACAAAACTTAGGGTCTCGCTCTCTCTTTTTCTCTATGTCAGAAATGGATGCACTGGTTCTACATTTCTTCTGTATGACCCTGAGCCCTTGGCCACACCTGCAGGACTCCGACTTTGCACAACCCCAGTGGGGCATTCCCACTGCAGTCTTTGCTAGGCTCTAAGGGCTCCCCTTTATATAAATTATGTTACAGAGAGTCCACTGTGTGCAGAGTTCTTGGTGTTCAGGGGCAGGGGCTGTGCATAGCTGACCGGATCAGACTGGGCACTTGACCATGCTGGTGAGGAACTAGGACTCTTTCTTGAAAATTTAGAAATGAGGCTAAGAGAGGGTCACTCTAGGCTCTTCTCATAAACTGAGAAATGTAAATTGGAAAGCTATTGAGTGTATATATAAATTAATCAACAGAGAGAAAGATAAAAAAAAAAAAAGTAGCAGAGCTATGATGGCTGTTAGTCCTTGGAATATCTAGATGCTTCCTCGTATTTTTGTCCCAGGACTCTTTCTTAGACTGCTGTGAAATGGTTTTGTCATTTGCAATTTAAATAAATTTGGCTGAGACATTGTTGATGTAATACACCACTAATTAAGAAATTTTCCTTATTATGTAGATTAAATTCATTGTGACTGTCCTTTCTCAATATATATGTGAGTTTAATGATCTACAACATGTAAATATTGATTTTTCAAAGAGGTTAATAAGTTTAATAATCATCTTAACAATGACCAAAATGATTATATTACATGAGCAAGTATCTAACAGAAATCATTTGAAATGAATGTGAATATGTTCTAGATAGTTTGTGCTACAGGTAACATCACTTTTTTGAAGTATTGTAAATACCTGTTGTTTAAATCTTTGGCTGCCTAAGTTACAATACGCAAACCACACTTCAGAATCCCCTTTCCAGAAACATGTGGAGGCCGTTTGACCTGAGATTCAAGAAAGGATAATTTCCACTAGGCGGATTCCTAAAAACAGTGGCAGGCACATGTTAACTACAAGAAAGGCTGATTCTCCATAGATCCCCGGGAGCAGATCAAAGGGTCATGAAGATCTCCTTCCAGGACATCTTGGAAAAAAATAGCTTAGAGACTCCAAAGGGTATTGGGTAATCCAATGGTGAAGTTAGTCTAAGAAAACTTAATGGGTTAGAACTCTGTTCTTGGCAGGCATCATGGAAACCATTTTATGTGCAATTTGTTGAGAGCTACCATGGGGCTCAGGCCTGTGCCTAATGCTACTCTCCCACAAGACGAACCCTGAGTAGAACCCAATGCTCCTACCCAAGTCAGAGAGCTGAAAGAAGAGCTACATGCCTTGCCTCAGTTTCGCAGACAGTAATTTTCCATCAGTGCTTCTTGAAATGATCAATGAGACAAGATATGCTGAACCTATCTATGTCTTATTCTCTGTCCACAGAGCCCAATTCAAGTTCAAAAAAATTCCTAAGGTGAAAATTTTGGCACTCTGCTTTTTCTTTTTTTTTTAAGATTTATTTATTTATTTGAGAGAGACAGAGAGAGAGAGAGACTATAGGGGGAGTGGCAGAGGGAGAGAGCGAATCCTCAAGCAGACTCCCCAATGAGAGAGGAGTGTCACCGACTCAGGGCTCAATCCCAGGACCCTGAGATCATGACCTGAGCCAAAATCAAGAGTCAGCTGTTCAACAGACTGAACCACCTAGGCACCCTGGCAGTCTACTTTTTTTTCTTTTTTTTAAAGATTTTATTTATCTATTTGACAGAGAGAGACACCATGAGAGAGGGAACACAAGCAGGGGGAGTGGGAGAGGGAAAAGCAGGCTTCCCGCGGAGCAGGGAGCCCGATGCGGGGCTTGATCCCAGGACCCTGGGATCATGACCTGTGCCGAAGGCAGACACTTAACAACTGAGCCACCCAGGCACCCCAAGCAGTTTACTTTTTAAAAAAATATTTCCATGGGAAGTCTTCTGTAGACGCTAAAATATGAAATACATGTAAATAGTGCTATGATCCTGGACTGCAAGAGTTGAGTGTAGAGAAGACAGAAATTCAGGGGACCTTGCATGACCAGAAGGAAATAAAGTATTAGTTAAATATCACTAATAAATACAAAGTTGTAAACATCTTTAAGTTTCAATTTCCACAAATATATGCTGCATGTCTATTGTGTATTTATATAACAATGAACAATAGAAATGAACATCTATTTAGCACATATTATATGTCAGGCACTGTGTCAGGTACTTTATAGGTACCAATTCTTGAAGGCTCACACCAAACCAATCGCTGCCTCCTTTAACACTATATTATAAGCAACCAGATGATATAACTGATCTACCTACAGTTTCTCCAAACAAGACAGTGTATTTAGAATACAGTCGACCCTTCAACAACATGAGGATTAGGGTGAACCAACCCCACGCCCCCAAAGTGGAAAATCCATGTACAACTTTTCACTCTCCAAAAACTTAACTACTAATAGCCTATGGTTGACTAGAAGCTTTAGTGATAACATAAACCGTAGAAGAACACATATTTTGTATGTTAGCTTTATGATATATTATATTCTTACAATCAAGTAAGCTACAGAAAATATAATGTTAATAAGAAAATCACAAGGAAGAGAAAAAAAAATCTGCAGTACTGTATTGCATCAAAAAAAAAAAAAAAAATCCATGTGTAAGTAGACCCCTGCAGTTCCAACTTGTGTAGTTCAAGGGTTAACTGTACTCCTAAATTATTTTGCATCCACATTACCTTTATATGTTATGTATTGTTTTCCTAGCTATAATGATGCTCTTACATCCAGGACATCTCCTAAAACTCACTCACTTGCATACTCAAATCAAACCCATGTCTGTTTCAGACAATGCCACAGCTAAAGGAATATGGCCCATACACGACTAAAGCTCTCCCTAAAATTTCCTCAACTATTTAAAGTAATACAAAAAGGAAGTTAGCCCTTAAAATCCCCCCCCCCCCCCCCCCCCCCCGGCAAACTCCTAAGAGCTTTCTCCTTCTCTGCTCTAATGGACCTTTCTTATCATCCCCCACCTGGTCCTGTGGCCTCCTCTCTTTTCTGGGCCAGCTTGGTTAGTTTTTATAACCTGCTCCCCACATGTCAACTCCCTTTGCCATGAAAACACCCCTGGGCTTGAAGTTCTTTTTCTGCTCTAATTGCTTTGTGGGGAGTATTTGCCTTCATTTCTTTTATGGTTGTCCTTTTCTATAGAGAAAATAAGGTAAAGGAAACTGGGCAGAGGGAAAGGGGCACAGAGAACAATAAACTATATACTCTTGTACATTCAGTAGGAAAATTCCTAGCAATGTGCGTATGACGTGGCCTGTGACTTGAAATGAGCATGACTCGAGTAAAATATTTTTAATTATCTTTGAAAAACAATAATAATAGCATTTTATCCTTTTCAGAAGGTTTATTTCTTATAGACAGAAATAAAAGAGCATGGATAAGGATGATATTTAACTCAAAGATGGACCTGGGAGTCATTATGCTAAGTGAAATAAGTCAGTAACAGAAGAATAAGGACTATATGATTCTACTAGATAAGGTAGCTAAAACAAGTAAACTTACGGAAGCAGAAAATAGAATGGTAGTTCCCAGGAGATTAGAGATGGGAAGTTGTTCAGTGGGTATAAAATTACAGTTATACAAGATGAGTAACTTCTGGAGATCTGCTGTAAGACACAGGGCCCCCAGTTAACGATATCATATATGCACTTCAAAATTTGTTAAGAGGTCTATCTCATGTTAGGTGCCATTACTACAAAAACAAAAACACACAAAAACAAAGGGACCGGAGGAAAATTTGGAGGTGATGGTATGTTCATTACCTTGAATGTGGTAAGGATAACATTGGTATATGGCTACGACAAATCATCCAACTGTAAACACTGAATCTGTGCAGTCTGTGGTATATCTATTATCTCAATAAAGCAGAAAAAATAAAGTTAATAACATTCAAAAATAAATAAATATGTAAAAATCAGTTACACACATATAACTGCAACCACTACATTTGTGAAAACACAGGCTCTCAGGTCTGAGTGTGTGGGGTTATTTTTAGCTTGCTTCACTGACGGGCGCTGTATCCTTTCTAAAATGGGATCATAATAATTCTCACTGCGCAGAGATGATATAAAGACCCAATGGGGAACCAACATTAATAACTATAATTAATTACTTTATAATGATGATTGTAATAATTTATTAACTATTTAAGCATTACTACATGCCCAATGCCAAGCTAAAGTACTTTATATATGATATTTCATTTAATTCGTATAATTACCTGAGGTAGGAATAGTACATATGAACAACCTCTCAGAATACTTGACCTATAAAAAGGTCTCAGTAAAGAGTAGCTAAAATAATAATTACTTGAAATTTTATTGTTGTGGTTAGTCAATGTTATAATAAAGCTTATCCTTGTTGCAAGTATTTTTACCACAGGTAGAAATCATAGAGAAGGGATGCAGATGTATTTTAAGAACTGCAGTTAATATATATTGTTTTCATTCAGAGGGAAAGACCAAGAGGATAAGGGATAGGATTAAGAAGGGGTGGGGGCGTACAGTGCCAAATTTGCTGAGAGGACAAATGAAAAGGACTCGCACAACTACTGATTTATAACAACAAATATTTAGCCAGAGATCAGGGATGGGAACTTTCTGGGTGATGTTCAGGCTCAGTTCTTCCATCTGCCCCAGCACAACCATTCCTGTGGGTCGTCACCCCCTCCCCCAAGATTTCTGAGGCTATCAGATCTGAGAGACTGCAGACCAGCTCCTCCAACTCACTCAGCACCAGCTAAAAAACCCTACAAAGACCGAATCAGATGCTTCTGTAGAGCCCACTGTTGAGAGAATTTGGGGACTCCTTGGCACTGTCCCTGAGTAAGGAAAAAAAAAATCTGTTTTTTGACACTTGAAATGGGGCAGCCTGTGGTCCAAAATTAGAAGAGGGTAGAAAAGAAAATGCATGTCTGTAGGGTACAAATTTTAGTGAGAGTAGGTTTCAGGTAAAATGTAATCAATCAAGTGTAAATGGATGATAGTAGTCATTTTCCTGTTTCGACAGAGGACTGAGGAGAGCAGGGGGAATCTTCGAGTAGCAGGTGACCCAGGACAACAAAAGGGAGGAGGAACAGCCCTTTCTAGGACCGAATGCATTCACCTGAGTGGAACCTACGTGCTTTCACACTACAGAGCCTCGCGGGGCTGTCTTGGCCCATGTCTAGAAAAGCAAGCAGAGCAGCCCTAAGAAAGCTTCTCGGTAGCTCTTTCGTTGTTTCATCTTAAGGTAGAATCACCTTCTCTTCTGAAGTATGAATTAAATTACAGGTGTACTCTGAATTTGGGCAGGTAAATATCTGTTTATTGTTGGATTCAGAGTTGGAGAATAACCAAAAGTTTATTATCAACTACACCTTGGTAATCCAGGAAGTTATAAACCTGCCAAGAAACAACTTTTTCCTCCACACCACAAACATTTGAGGAGAACGAAACAAGGACTGAGAAGGGGGAGGAGTCATAGGAGATAATTTGGGACACTTGGACACAGCACAAGATTTTAATTAAGGAAGGGAAGAAAGCTAAGAGTTACCCATTTTTTTTTTTAGTATCGGGAAGGAAAGAACCAAGTGTTCCCAAAGAATTTATCAAAGTTACGTGTAGGTGAAACACAGTCACACTGATACCGGGTTTCAAAGTAGTCTAATAGTCATTTGTAAGCTATTTCACATTCATGTGGTGTGGGGGATGTTTGCCATTGACCATGCACCTCTGTTAAGCCTTACCACTCAGAACATTTGCCAACAACCTTGACATTTTTATTGCACCATGATGACAGAGGAGTGTAAGAAGTCTCCAGAAAAGGTTATGGACTTGAGAATTAGATAACAAGGAGAAGAATGAAAAGAGGCAACACTGATGAATTGTTGTGTCAGGTGAGGAGGAAGTATTTGTAATTGATCAGGGGCAGGAAAAGGAAGAAAATGGGAAGGCGTACTGGACAGGGTTCCTGGGTTCTCACTGAAGAGCAAATGGTTTCTGAGGGTAATTTTTACCAATAACACACCCACGTGGAGGCTAAGAAGGAAAACTCTCCTTCTATGCTCTTTATTTTTTTTTTTTAAGATTTTATTTATTTGAGAGACCATGAGCGGAGGGGAAGGGCAGAGGGAGAAGGAAAAGCAGGGTCCTGGCCAAGCAGGGAGCCCTACACAGGGCTCAGTCCCAGGACCCTGGGATCATTACCCAAGCTGAAGGCAGACACTAACTGACTGAGCCACCCAGGCACCCCTCTTTCTATCCTCTTTAAAGTCCATCTAAATGGGAGAAGAACTGAGCTGCGATCTACAATCATAAAGTCTGGGCAGAGAATGCGAGAAAGAGAAGTTACGTCCTTCGAAGCATTCCACAATGGTTTGTCTTTTGACCTCTCCCATTTTGGGCATGTAGCAACTAGCACAAGCATCCAGGAAGACAGTGAGTGAGAGAAGTTGATGGTGGGAAAAGAACTGGCCTTACTGACCAGAGGATACACATGCAAATCCACTTGGGTTGATTTTAAAATCGACATCACTGTGCATATAACATTGTGGATTCAGATCCTTACTGTACAATACGTATAAATACACGACATGCTGCATTTGTCTTTAGTTAGGAGAGCAAGTAAACAAGCAGGACACAGCAAGAGGCACACTCAAAGGCAAGCACACTTTCACTCGTCCCCCAATGAACCTGGTGCATCATTCCATTTATACATTACGCTCCCTGAATGACCTCTGTGGATATCATAACATATCAGAACAATATTCACCATGAAAGGGCAGTGTCCAGACTTAGGAGAAGTGGCGGGGGACATTTCCAAAGAAGAAGCCTGTGAAGTTGGTCAGCACTCGCACTTGAGGACCCAAATCCTTCTGTAGTGGATGATGAAAGGGCCACCGGTGAACTCAGCCTCCTTGCTGGGGATACATTTACGGGCAGGAGCAGAGGAGATGTCTTTTGCATAATGCGTCCCCCGAGAAAGAGAAGTACGTAACTGCTGAACCTGCTACATAGGATGTATTGTTGGTAAGTCTGAAAACAAAAGGAAAACAATTTCCGCTGGGGCATGTAATGCTCCTTCACAGAGAGGAGACTCGGAACTCAGGCACAATTTAAATACCATGGGCTACGGTGGCGGTTCCAGCATGTGGCTTGTCAAGTTAATTTATGGCTGTGTATAATTGGGTGGTTGCTTTTCCTCCAGAAAGATGAAACAGCCAAGCCAAGAGAGATGGGTATCTCACCATTTCTAATATAGAGATAAAGATCTTATTTTTAGTGTGAAGCAAAAAAGAATGTGGGGATGGTGGGCAAAGATTAGGCTTTTGCAGTGTTGCGAAGTTTCAAAAAAAGCAAAAAGAATGGGGAAATGGTTCAGAAAATCCGGAGCCTAATTACTCCAATTTTTAGGAGTTAACTCTCGAATTTCCCCCAAATGAGAGGTGTCGCTTCTGTTAAATTTTCTTAAGTTAGGTTGAGATATTTCCCACAACTACAAATCAAGAGTTTCTCATTTAAATCCCAGCCATGTGAAAGCTTTTTTTTTTTTTTTAAAGATTTTATTTATTTATTTGACAGAGAGAGACACAGTGAGAGAGGGAACACAAGCAGGGGAGTGGGAGAGGGAGAAGCAGGCTTCCCACAGAGCAGGGAGCCCGATGCGGGGCTTGATCCCAGGACCCTGAGATCATGACCTGAGCCGAAGGCAGACGCTTAACGACTGAGCCACCCAGGCGCCCCGAAAGCTTTACTTTTATTATCCCTTTTAAAATGTGCTTTGTTCCTGCACTATAATAAACTCTAAGTCCCAAATAATAGCCATGATTAATCAAAAACAGTTGGTTATACAATATTAGATTGATTTCAAATTAAGTCTTACTTCAGTGTCCATTGGAGAGGAGGAAATACTGGTTAAATAAAAATTGAATGCAAATGAGAATCTGAGTTGATATTCAAAGGACCAGGTGGTTACACCAAACTACCAGGCTGAGATTCTATAGTTTTAATAAAAATATTAAATATTATGCTACAATATTTTTCAGAAAAAGCTTCTGTTCATATGGCTCTAAAGGGAGCATCAGTGTCTCGGGCACTGCTGGGCAGGCTATGACGTTGTTTAAGCCAGAGAGTCTCATATAAATAAAAAAAATTAGTTCTCTGTGTTGGGGAAGCTGGGACTTTAGTGAGCCCAAAGGTCAGTTGCCTAAGAGAACTTCAGATCTATCTAGGAAAGTCTGGTAGGTTTTAGATTAGGCTCTTTGTAAACTGGAAAACCCTTGCTCAGGCTGTGGGCATTTCAAAGACAATGATTCTGATGGTACCACTGGGATCTACTTAGTGCTGGGGGGTAACTCTCCTACAACCTGCTGCCTCTCAGGTCCTCTCGTCAGAACTCCCGACTCCATGCTCCCATCCAACTGGTGTCAGAGTAAAGTGGTCGTGATACAGGAGCTTGTTCTCAATGTCAGAGATCTCAATGTTGTGGGGATTCCTTTATTTTAAGAATGTTTAAACAGAGACTAACAGATCAAATGGCTGCCCCGGGCTCATCTAGTGAGTTAAAGGTCATAACCAAAATTAGAATCGAGGCTAATATTCAACTTCAAATGAAAACAAGGTTTCCTAACAAAATTACTTAGATGATCTCACATGAGGCAGAGGGAAAGTGAAGATTATGAGAAAATAAAGGTTTATGTTTGGAATACACTCTTCTGAATAAAGGAGTTACCTAAGCTCACATACTCATCAGTAGGTACTACTTTATATCTTATTAAAGTTGCTAATCTGTAATACCCTAAAATAGATAAAGCAATTGAGCTAACAGGAAAGAGGTCCCACTCCTGACAAGTCAGTTTTAGGACCGAGGAGGTTTAATTCCACTTTTGCCCAGAAGAACCATTGTAAATGAAGCAGGCTAAGACTGTGTCTGGACTGGAAGCATTGAAATATCCTTGTTGCTCTTTCAGATAATATTTTCAGAACTGACCAACCTCACTGGCTATTTTTTTTTCTTTAATCATGTATTGCATAAAGGTGCTCAACAGCAGAAACACTATGATACAAGTAATGTTGTGGTCCAAGGCTTGCCTAGCATTATTTCCATCCCTAGCCATGGGGAAAATCCCATGGAAAATGCATACCCCATGATCACATCCTGCCTTCCAATTAAGAAGAGTAGCAAGAGATGTAGAACAAGTGCTACTTCTTCCTTTCTGTCCACAGGCAATGCCAGATATATACATGTATGTATGTATGTATGCATGTATATATATTTTTTCTACGTATTTCATTTATATACATATATTATTTTTACAAACATTTATATTTATAAATATTTGTCTTTATTATTTAATATATATTTAAATAGCCTCTGCTTTAAGAACTTTGGATTAATGAACACTAAATTTGGTTTGGTGGGATAGGAAGAAACGTGAGATAAGGTATTTTAAAGCTAGAGGAGTAAATAGGAGCCAATCACTTGAGCTGTGGAGTGGTATCTCGAAGAGGTTAAGGCACATTGTCTTGAGCTCAAGAGAGACGAATCAATCATTGTGACTTCCTGTAGTCCCCTAGCATGCTAGGATTAGTGTGTAAGAGTTTCCTGACTTGAACCAGATTACATGGCAAAAACAGCCAGACTCCCCAATTCCTCATGTGGCTTATCAAAATCTAGAAACACCTTCTAGATCACTGAGAACTCTACTAAATCTTATTTCTTATTACACAAGGATTCCTTATATTATTCCTCTAATCATTTGGGAGCCATCTAGACAGTGACAAATTCATTATGCAAGGATTAAAAAGATTTTTTTTCTTATCTAGAAGATGCCAAGCACACCCATTTTTCTTTTCCAGCATTTCCCTATCACACTGGTGAGAGCAGAATAGCAAGTATAACCTCCCCACTAGTATCACAGTATAAATCTCTAAAACTACTCCATGCAATATTTTTATTTAAAAAGAAACCTTAACTATATTGTCTAAGAGCTAAGGCATTCTAAATTCCTATGATTTAAATATGGTTTACAAATCTTAAGAAAATTAATTAATGGGCCAAGATAACTGCTTTGATTTCCTATAGACATTTAAATAAAACATCTTATTTTGGGCTCACTGTCTAGGGAAATCAATTTTAAGGTCTAGCACTCAGGTATTCATTCATTTATTCATTCTTTCCTCTACTCATTTAAAAAGTTACTGAACTTATATTCTGTAGCATGCCTTGTACTGGGTGTAGATATACATGGAAAACCATAATTCAATGAATATAAAATTTGGGTTGCTGGGTTAAAAAGTCAAGGAGCTCCAAAGACAAGAAAATCAGCGATTAGAGAACAAACATTGTTAAACAGAGTTGCACAAGGAAGGAGTAAGAGATGGGGACAATCAGGAAATAACTCCACATAAATCAAACAATGAGAACAAAAACAGAAGGTGAATGTCAAAATATGGTGGAAGATGAGGTTGGGAAATGCAGGGAAGGATCATATCATACTGGATCTCTGACACACTAAGGAACTTGGGCTTAATCTTATAAATAATGATGAACCCCTGAGAAAGTATATATGAAGGAGAGAACTGTATTTTATATAACTAGAGTTGGGTTTTGGTAAAATTACTGTGGCCTCGGTGCAAGGGAGATTTGGAGACGGGTAGGAATGAAAGCTTAAGGTAGATTTAGGAAACATTTATGATCTACATGGGGAATAATGGGAGTTTAAATGAAGGTAGTTCAAATATTGTCTAAGAGTTAATGTAGTAGGGAAAAAAAAAAAAAGAGTTAATCCAGTAGGGCAAATCTGGTGGACACTGCTGAGATAGAAACTATAGAAACTGACAATTAATTAAATCCAATGGGAGCAAAAAGGAGAGAAAAATCAGATGCCTGACGTTTTGAACATGAGTAATTAGCACAACTGAGTTACCATTCATGAAAACAAGGCAAGCCCTAAAAAATTTTCACAGTAGAGGAAACAGTGGTGATAGTCAGGCAGATGGTCACACAGGTTGGTTCAGATTAGAAAATAGGGAATTTTTTTATCTTCTCAGGATGGTTTAAATTTTCATAAAAACATTTCCCTTTCCCCAGGCAATAACGTCATTACCACTAATAAAGACAAAAAGTATGAAGGACTTTGAATTTCTACTTCCAAATTATTATACACTTTCAAACCCATTGATTTACTTGTTTATGTTTTTAAAATACAAACTAGGGTTTTTGAAAGTTGACCAAGAGAGAGTTTCAGAGAATATCTTTTAACAGGTAGATGAACATGCTATACCATTATATAGAAATATATACACAAAAAATCAACACTTTGTAAATTCTTGTTCCTGTTATCTGTTTTTGTTAGCTATCTCTATTGAGAAGCATAGAATTTGGCATCAGATGTGGATTAACATGTTGGGCACCAGCCATGTGACAGTATTTATCATTCATTCACTACTCCTCTGTGGTATTCAAATAAAATAAAAGTAACTTCTCAAGGTCATAGGCCAATAAACAGCAAAAAGAGTACACACATCCAGGTTGGCCTGACTCCAAAGACAAACTCCATAATGCTAGGAAATTAGGGATGTATCTTTGGTTCCACTACATATAGGAGCTGTATATGTGGTAATGTCCTTTTCCTCTTTGAATTCCAGTTTTCTCACCTGTAAAATGACAGGTCATGCTCCACAGATCACTAATGAAGTTATCTGTGAAAAGTTTAGGAAGTACTATAAAATAACATCTAATATAGAAAATACGTTACATATATACAGTAATATTTAAAAAAAATAAACTTCATTCCATCTTTGGGTAGTAATCCATGAAATACTAAGGGCCTGCCATTCCTATGGCCTTTTCAAAAAATGTGTCCAGAAGCAATTCCTTAATCAAAGCATGCTTGCTCTTTATCATGTAAGATCTCACCCTGGTGACTACGCTAGGATTAAGTAGGCAGATGTCACTACCACAGAAAGGTAACATAAGCCACAAATGCCAACCATATATGTCATTTTAGAATTTCTAGTAGCCACATTTAAAAAACTAAAAATAAGTAAAATTAATTTTAATATTTTGTTTCAAAATATAATTTCAAAGTATGTTTTATATAATCAAATATATACTTTTATGTAGTCAATATAAGATTAATGAGATATTTTACAGTTTTTTCTATTCTAAGTCTTCAAAATCATGTGCATATTTTACACTCCTAGTACATCTCAATTCAGACTAGCCACATTTCCTTCTATTTTTTTTTTTAATTTTATTTATTGATTTGAGAGAGAGGGACAGAGATAGCAAGAGAGAGCATGAGTGGGGAGGACAGGGAGAAGCATGCAGGGCTCAATCCTAGGACCCTGGGGTCATGACCTGAGCCAAAGGCAGATGCTTAACTGACTGAGCCACCCAGGTGCCCCTGGACTAGCCATATTTTAACTGCACAGTGGCTACATGTGGTTAGTGGCTGCCATATTGAATAGTACAGCTCTATAATAATATTGACAATGGTCATCTACCAAGTATTCTGTCAAAAGAACTCTGCTCAGGGGCGCCTGGGTGGCTCAGTTGGTTAAGCGACTGCCTTCGGCTCAGGTCATGATCTCGGAGTCCCGGGATCGAGTCCCGCATCGGGCTCCCTGCTCGGCGAGGAGCCTGCTTCTCCCTCTGACCCTCCTCCCTCTCATACTCTCTGTCTCTCATTCTCTCTCTCGCAAATAAATAAAATCTTAAAAAAAAAAAAAACTCTGCTCAGAAAGAATGTTCTGTACACATAAATAAGGCCATCTGGGTATCTCTTATGGAGTTTTCACAAGAAAAAAAGAGACGGGCATAGAAAGGTTAATAAAGGCCAAGAGACACACAGGCAGAAGGTAAGGAGTCAAAATTATGAATAAGCAGAAGCCATCATGTAGACAGGCAAAGAGAAGCAATCAGTGGTAACTCCTGTAGCACCAAATATAAACACCAGACTACTCAAAATGTCAAGTGGCCAATAAAGCTGCAATATAGTCTAAAATATCATTTCAGTTTTCCGTGAGGCCTGGCGATGTAGCTTATAAATGCTTCCTATCTGCCTTCATCACTGCATTTCCTTTCAATAAACTTCCATCATCTTATGTGTACATTATGTCAAACTGAAGGCAACTTCATTTTGCCTTCTACTATCCCCTTAAATTTATTTATAGAGTATTCTTTCTCTAGCCCTGAAAGAAAGAAAGAAAAAAGTATCAATAGCTCCCTGACTTCCTTGACTATTCTAAAATAAAAGAAAGCTCTATGGTCTTTTTAGGTTATAACTTTTTAGGTTATAAAAGTTAGCCACACTTCTCTAATTGAAATGTTCATTCTCAGGTAATAATCTAAACTCCGAATTTCTTCTTCTTGCTACAGGGAAGAAGCCTGCACAGTGTTACATGGCACAAATGGGTTTTACTGTCTACCAACCCCAACTATTTCATTCCCTTATTCTTCATCTTTCCAACCACAGGTTTGTTTTACTTTATATCTCTCGAGTAGAAGCAAAGTAGAGAGAGACAGATGGGAAGAAGGGCAGGACATTTTTACTGGATGGTTCATGAAACATTGGCATCCGTGAGGACTGCCAAGCATTTAAAATTGACTTGTCCTCCCTTATCATCTCTGTGGACTCCTCAGAGACACCCACCTGCCTCACCAAGTCCCACTGAGGGTCTTCCCTTGGCTGAGGGGTTCCCGTGGCATGGGTAAATACAGCTGGTTGTATCTGAGTCCTCAGGCAGATCTTTGACATCCTGTTACTTACTTCTAGCTTCTTTCCGCTGAGGTCTGTTCAACACACCATGATCACTGGTATTAACCAGAGTTAACCATAAATATCTACCCTATTTTGTAAATGGATTTATTAATGGAACTAGACTATTGAAAAATCCCAAGACTGAAGGCTGGATGGGCATCATCAAGGTTTGTCTTTACTCTCTTAACCACATTCTTTTCCCATGGTTGACTAACCTCTTCTAATTGACTGCACAATCATACTGTTAATATAAATCCGTGTATTAGTCAGGGTTCTCCAGAGAAACAGATCCAGTAAAGATATATATAGGAATTGGTTTACGTCATAATGAAGGCTGAGAAGTCCCATGATCTGTCATCGGCAAGATACGGACTGTGGAGAACCAATAATGCAGTCTGAGTCCGAAGGTCCGTGAACCCGGGGAGCCACTGGTGTAATCTCATTTGGAGGGCCAGAGAGGTTGAGATGAGATGTCTCAACTCAGTTAGACAGGAAAATAGAGGCAAATTCCTCCTTCCTCTGCTTTTGTTCTATTCAGGCCCTTAATGGAAATAGGTGATGCCCACCCACTTCAGGGAACCATCTGCTTTCCAGAGTTCAGCAATTCAAATGCTAATCTCCTCCAGAAATATCCTCACAGGCACATCTAGAAATATATATATTTTTAAAGATTTTATGTATTTATTTGACAGAGAGAGACACAGTGAGAGAGGGAACACAAGCAGGGGGAGTGGGAGAAGGAGAAGCAGGCCTCTCGCAGAGCAGGGAGCCCGATGCGGGGCTTGATCCCAGAACCCCGGGACCATGACCTGAGCCAAAGGCAGACGCTCAACGACTGAGCCACCCAGGCGCCCCTAGAAATATTGTTGAATGTGGGCACCCAGTGGCCGGTCAAATTGACACATAAAATTAACCATCACAACCAGGTTATCACCTGAGCTTTTTTTTTTTTTTTTTAAAGATTTTATTTATTTATTTGACAGAGAGAGACACAGTGAGAGAGGGAACGCAAGCAGGGGAAGTGAGAGAGGGAGAAGCAGGCTTCCCACGGAGCAGGGAGCCCAATGCGGGGCTCGATCCCAGGACCCCAGGATCACGACCTGAGCCGAAGGCAGACACTTAACGACTGAGCCACCCAGGCGCCCCTCACCTGAGCTTTTTTATCCATGCCATTTCTCTGTCCCATTATGTGTTGATTTTTAAAAATTAACTCTCAAAGGTAATTGATTTTTTTACACCTAGTTTCTAAGGAAAGCTTTAACGTATCATATATACATACTGAAACACTAAGCTTTAGCTCTGGCATATTTTAAGCAAATTCCATGTCAATATATGCTTGTTGTTTTTCAGTACTTTGCTCTTTCTGTTCTGCATATTAAGAACCTGATGCTCGGAGACACCATTTTTAAAATGTTTTAATAAGCACATCATGAATATTTAAACTCATACCGAGAAGATTTGCTTATTATGTTCCTTCCTCCTTGAGTCTACCCTAAAATATGCCATACTTCAAACTCTGGCTCACGGCTCACATTGGATTGAATGGCCAATTCACTTCTACTTGAGCTATCACCTAGAAAACATGTAAATAAATACTGGGGCTTGAGCAAAAGGGAAGAATTGTTATTGTTTAATTTCAAACTATGAAAGTTAAAAAACAGAGTTTGCAGATTAATGCACAAATGTTAGCACTGTGAGTATACATTTCTGTGGTTTAGAGGAAATTTTTATAAGCAGATTTAAATAACTGAGGTCTGTCTCTGCAATCACTAGCTGTCCCATCTCTGAAAAGGCTAAAACCATTTCAGAAATACACCCAGGCTTCAAAGGCACCATCTCTGAACAGGTTTTATGCGCCTTGTAGGACGCTAACTGGGTCACACTCCAACCTGAAGAAATCCAATTGTACCTTACAGAGGACACAGAGTACACATGTGCTTGCAAAGTTGAGCGCAGAAATCAAGATAATTGATCTGATAATCCAGATAAAATACATTCCTGTCAGATGAAGCTGGATAATTTAGGCATGAGTAACGTTTTAGTATTGAATTTTTGGAATAATTGAGTGTCATAAACTTCCATTTAAGTTTTACACATGGATACTATAAAAGAATCCTTACTAATATGAAGTGACTTACTCTCTTTGAATTAAAGCTGAATTGAAGTTTAAAAGTAGTGTTTAGTCTAATAAATGGGTTATTATTGTAAAGTGCCATTCTTAATTTAACTTAACACTAAATCGCAATTAAGAAAAAAAATAAGAGCTAACATTTATTGATGAATTACTACTACGTGCCGGGCATTGTGCTAAGAGCTTTCTGTAGTTATTGGTTACACATAAAACACTACCATTGAAGAGTTACCATGTGATCCTTTCATGCCTCAGAAATGTTTATGTGGAATGCAGCCTTGAGCTTGGTGCTTATCATTTCATCATGGGCCCCTGGTAAGATGGTGCCTTGGAATAATTCTGGAATTAAGAAATGATTATGTTTCTTGGTATACAGATGAAAAACCATAATATTATTCTAAATTTTTTTCACTAAGAAGACGAAAAATAGTATTATTGAGTTTTCTTCCCTTTTCTGCAGACCAGCAAGCTTTGTTTGCATCTCAGATACATTCCACATGGTCTGTTTTCAGTACTTACACTCCTGTGAGTCTTAAAAGCATTTTTAATTGGGGGTTTTAAATCTTTTCCTTGCCCTACTGGTGACGTATATTTTCTGAATACAGTGAATAAAATAGTGTGCAGGTCTCATAGCCTTTGAAGTTACTGTCATTTCCCCCTTCCCATACATAATAAATAAATTAGAAAGTATTGGAGACTTTAAATTAACAAAAGGTTAAATAAAATTTTATGATCTCCCTTGCTGATATCCTGGCTGGCACTGCATTTTGAGTAATACATCATTAGAGAAATCACTCTCTGATGCATGACTGTAGTATTATGATGAGAGAGCTGTTACTTAGGGGCACCTCCTTAAATATGTTAGCCCTGAGAGCCTTAAAAAAAAAAAAGTGAGTGAATTTCCTTTCCAGGGTTGCTGAGAAAGATCTACAAAAGGCCCCAGGAATTGAGACAAAGTTAATGGCTTTAGGGGATAATTTCCAATTAATTTTTAGTAAGCCTGAGGCATCAAATACAAGTCCTTGGCTTGTCGAATTATATCACTATTATCTTGCAAAACATTTCAATGCGTTTGGTTCAGTTTAAAGAGCGAAGTACTTGTGAGTGGAAAGAAGAGGTTTGAAGGTTAAATGCTTCCTATGTATGAAAACTGAACTCAGATTTGACCAGTTCTTCCCCAACTCCTTTTCCACCACCAGTGTTAAGAAATATCCAAAGTCGTTGTGAAATATACAAAGATAAAGGTTTGAGAAGCTACTAACAAAACTCAGTTGATACAAAAAAGTTATTTAACAGAGAAAGGCAAACTACCTCCTTCTTTTTCTTTGAATAACAACACTCTTTGGCAATATAGGCAACATTTTTATTTGACTTTCCAGCTTCTCTTTGCCCATACTGAAAAGAAAAGGAAGATGATCTATCAATCTCTCCTAAGGTAGTTCTACCTGAACATGGCCACCTGATGCCAAGGAAAGCAGAATTTGGATGTGAAGAGATATTTCGGTCTAAGAATGTCTCTGCCCACAACTCGGCAAATTACAAGTCTTATGTTCATTATCAAGTTCAATTTTTTTTTGCAGAAAGAGAAGATATCATTTGAAATATATGCATTCTAGTGCTCAAATAGATCACTGGGAATAATGAGCCTTTATCCCAGGACAACTGTAAAAGTCAGTCAACTCAATTCTCTCGCCTTGCTCTTAATAAGCTTTTGAAACACTTATCCAAAAATAAGGTGATATATTCCTTTTAACAGCCCTGTCTTTGTTATTCACCCTCTACTGATGAGGAAATGTGAAGAAAGAACAATTAAGTGACTTTGCTGAGGTCACAGGGCAAAATAGAGCAAGGCAGGGCAAGCTAAGGATAGCCAAATTTCTAATTTCTTTTCTGGCCATCCTTCCAAGTGAGCTCAAAATCATATTATTCTCTGCCATAAAGATAGCCGACTAATCTTCAGATTGTGTAGGTTTAGGCAAAGACACAAGACAGGGTCTGAAAGGGACAAAGATAATAGATAATTGTCTGCCTGAAGTGACTTTTATTTGGTTCTAAAAACTTCAGGGAGACTACAAACCACGCCAAAGACAACACTTCTGAAGCACAATCAGTAGGAAAGGGAGGCAATTTGATTTCCAGATTAAGAACAGTTCAGATTGTTCAGCCTTGGCAGTCAGTACAAAGATTTTCAGTGTAACACACACAAACTACCCAACTTTTACTGCTTCCTTTGTTAATATCTTTACCACCAATAAGGCAATGATGAATGACATGCGTTTGAAAGAAATAGTAGGTGCAACGAAGAAAAATGAAGAAGGAGAAAGAGAAGAAAAATGAGGCTGGGTAGGGAAAAAGAAAAAAAAACTGAGAAGAGCTACAGGAGGTTATCTCTACATAGGCACTATAATAGAGGAGAGTGAAGCCTCATTTTACATCTTGGTATTGTTTTACTGAGTCTGACTGTAATTTACAAATCCTCCCTGTCTTTACACAGGCCATTCTAGTTTAGATTTTGACATTACACATCTATAACTTCATTAAGAGATTTTTTTAAAAAGGTGATAAAACCATATTTGTAGTATTTCTTTAAGGGAAGAAGTGTGGAACGAAAGAAAGACAAAAATAAAGAAATGGGAGAGTCGAAGAAACAAGGAAGGAAGAAGGGAGGGGAGAGTTCAACTGTGTTGGAATAATTGCTGTGGTTTACAGAGAGTCTACTATTTGCTACACAACCTAATAGGCATTTTCTACATATTATTTCTATTTCTCAAAAAGCCCCTTATTAATTTTCCATAATATCCCATGATATTCTGTGTGTGTGTGTGTGTGTGTGTGTTGAGGAACAAAAGATCAGAAAGATAAAATAACATCCAATTATTGCACAGCTTGAAAGTGGTGGAGCTGGAACTTGAAATCAAGTTTGTCTTGTTAATGCTTTTCTTTCTATACCACTTAAACTGAGCTGGTATTTAGGTCAATAGTCATGACACTAGTAAAAGGAATTAAGAATGGGCTGTTACCACAACTAAGCCAGGTTGTCATATTTTCACTTTTAAGTATCTAGTGTGGTTATCACATGAATATTTTACCCAGATCCTAATTCAAATGGTGGAATAGAAACACCAATACAATATTAGGGGCACATGGCTCATGGATGCATACTTCAGATAAGAACTCTATATCTGAGATTTCATTCATAACTTAATAAAACACTTTTTTTGGAGATGGTTGAAACTTAAGTCCATAAATAACCTGACTTCTCTGAAGAACAAACAGTTCATAAGCATTTGTCATTGCCCACATTGACAGCTGTTACAGGTTACCTAGGATAAAACAGATGTCCACTGCAATGCCAGGCATGGTGCAAGTCCCAAATAAAATGCTCACCTGAGTGAATTAATGAATACAGTTTAAAAAGACCTATTAAAATGGGACTTTCTGACCTCATCTATAGCCTGGCCAAACACATGCTTCAAAGATGTCAAAATGTCCTTTTTAATACATTTGCCAACAGTGTAAAAATGAGAGATACAGAGAAACTATATTAGGAATAATAGCTTTTCTGGGAACAATGAAGAACCAGAAATACCTACCAACTCCCCTATTGTTTTTAATTTACTGTGATATGAATTGGCATACTGAATTGCATGCACACAAAATATGCTCAGTTTGTGGAAACACTACTTTTGCTGAACTCTCAAATACTTGAAAATACAGAGGTCTGCAGATGAAACAGGAAGACAGAAGAACTTCACTGAAGAAGTCGGTCAGTCGAGACGGCAGTCATTCATTGTTGAATTATCTATGTCCTTAATCAAGTCACTGTACCTACCTGTGGCCTTACAATCCCCAGGAAAATAAAGTGTTGACACTGAAAGAATTCTAATTTTCCATCAGTTTTCTTCTTTCTTTAAGTATATGGTTGAAGGAGAGACCAACATTATCACTTTTCACCTTCTTCCTTATTAATAGAACTCTATATTGTATTCAGTGAAAATACTACTATATTCCTTATCCTCCTTTGCATATAGGGTTGATCAATTAAATATAAGTATTTTGGAGGAAGGATTTACAGAAAAATCTCATTTTACCCCTCTGTACTCTCTCTTAAGTTTCTTGCCTGGAATAGGGTAAGAGTTGGACCTCCAAAAGCTGTATCACAATCCTTAGGGTGGGAATCACAAGCTAAGAGATGATGGAAGAACCCGTTTTTGTTTTTTTTTTTAAACATGTATTTATTTATCTTAGAGAGAGAAAGAGCAGGGGGAGGGGCAGAGGGAGAGAGAAAATCTCCAGTAGACTCCCTGCTGAGCATGGAGCCTGCACAGGGTTTGATCTCAGGACACTGAGATCATATCCTGAGCCAAAATCAAGAGTCAGACACTTAAGTGACGGAGCCACCCAGGTGCCCCAGAAGAACCCTCGTTCTTAATGGCTTCTGATACCAGTCCTGAACTGATGTTGAGTTTTAATATTCACGTTTATTAATTTTATCTGGAATGTGAAAAAGAAGGGCTCTGAATCAGAGACTGATTTCTTATTAATTACCTTGCGATAATTAAGTCTATCCCCCCATCCTTCTTGCCCCAGGCCTTACCTGGGGAGTGATCTGGTGAAAGCCAGGTCAAACATCCTATCCTGTAGTTAGAAACTCCACAGATGAGAAACAGACAACAGATTTTCTGCATTTATATTCAAGAAAGAGACAGCCATCACTTTTCTAGAAAAGAGAAGGAAAAAATTTTGCTGATAGGATGATAATCCCTTTGAGATGGGATGGCAAGAATCCTGAGTTCTCACTCTAACCTATTGAAATGTAAATATATCTTTCCAGACGTTAAATAAATCACTGGGTATCTGTTATGACTTCTAAGACACAAAGATGTCTCCAAGGTCTGAGCTTCATCTCTTTTAAAATAGAAAAGCATAGGGGCACCTGGGTGGCTCAGTTGGTTAAGCGACTGCCTTCAGCTCAGGTCATGATCCTGGAGTCCCGGGATCGAGTCCCGTGTCGGGCTCCCTGCTCAGCAGGGAGTCTGCTTCTCCCTCTGACCCTCCTCCCTCTCATGCTCTCTGTCTCTCATTCTCTCTCTCGCAAATAAATAAAATCTTAAAAAATAAATAAATAAATAAAATAAAATAGAAAAGCCTAGAGATACTGCTCTAGTCTTCCTGACACTTGGGTCTTAACTTAGGGATATAGTCCAGGCTGTAACCATTTGCTTCTCTCAGATCACAGCAATTAAGTAGAAAAAAAAAAAAAAACAACAACAAAATGGCTACCAATCTAAATCTCATGGTAAGTAAAGAGGAAAGTATTTCTAGGGGAAATAAAAGCAAGCATTTCTTGTCTTTATATTACATACATATCTGAGACTGGGGAGGCTAGAGATTTTTATAGGAATGCTAGAAACTACAGAAAACTTTTATTTCTCCACAACAGGCTACATCTAGACTTCTGTAAGAGAGAATAAACCCATACATGTTTAAGCCGCTGTAATCACATTTCTGTTACTAGCACCAAAACCCAACTCCTAGTTAACACAATAGTTGACTTTTTAAAGTCTTAAGAATTTAGATAAAATCCAGCTTTCAGCAATAGCACCAGTGACCATCATAGCACTAGAAACGTATAAAGCACTACACACAGGATTGTTCAATACATGAAGAAATAAATGAATTAATAAACAACAAGTAGAAGCTATCCTAAATAACCCCCATTATACAGCAAGCAAAGGTAAGAACAAACAAAGGACTCAGTATGACCGCTGCCTGAATGAATGTTCTTGTTTTTACTGCCCTGTTTGGATTCTCCTTGCTGTTCTAGTTTTCTTTCAACCCTAATTCTACATATATGCATTTTTCTTCTGAAACATTCAATCTTACCACGCCCTTTCCCCAATATTCACCTCACTGATTCAAGGGTCCACTTAAATGTAGCTTCTTCAGAAGCAAGGTGCAAAGGTATCTCAGGTATCTGGAGTTAAATTATTGTTACTATTCATTAACACTCTTTATTTAAATTGTTGCAGACTCAGCACAATTCACACTGCCTTTTCAAAGTGCCTGTATCACAGCTAGTTTGAAAAGCTCAGTGAGGATCAGGGGCAGGTTCATATGATAAGCCATTAAATTCCCAGAATCTACCTTGGTGCCCAACTTCTTCACGTATTAAAAAAAAAAAAAAAAGTCTCTCTCTCCCCTCCCCACCCCATTTTAATCATAATTTCCTAACAATAGTCAGCAAATGGTCTGCTGTAACTTTGGAAGCACTTTTCAGAGTGTATTATTTTCTGCCCATGAATCATTGTCCTAGGGTTGTCTACTTTGCAACGTTGCACTGGACAAAATTACACTCTGCAAAAGAGACAGGAGCAGATGATACAGCCCTAGGCTTGAGAACTGATTTCCTGCTTCAAATATGTTTCCTGATTGAAGATTGCACACCTAGGAGGTGAGATGAGAGAGCTATTTTATAAAAGTGTCCAGCAGATGTACTGCAGTAATTCTCACTGTATTCATCATTTACTGAATTGCTCGCACATCAGAAGTATAATCCAATGTAAATGATCTCATCACCCATCAGTATGAGGGCTCACAAATCCAACTTGGCCTCAAGCTAAAACTTGACATTTCAAGGTTCTCAAATCCACAGTAAGTAAGCAGTATATTGATGACTTCCAAACGTCTCTTCTGAAATGGCCCCAGCTTTTGAGAAATGCAGGTGTTTGGGATCTAGAAATAGAAGTGGCCAGCTGCCCTTGAGATACTTGGGGCACAGTTCCATATTTCCTACCCCTGATTTGGCTCTAACAAGGGAACATTTTGTGCAGAAGATAACGGAATTGACACCATTTTCATTCTGCACATACAAATACAGAAGAATGAAATTTAAAAGGTTCATTTTAAAGTATCCCTTCTTGCAGCTTGGACTGTCACTGCTGTATGTGGGAAGACATGAGGCACTCTCACGCTGTGACATCAGAAGAATACACACATTCACAGATGGGCAGGGATCTTGAGAGGCCATCTATGCTTGAACCTACTCCAAATAAAAGGTTACTGAACCTGAGGTAAGTCCACTAATCTTACTGAGTATATTTCTTAACCCATGATGGGAGAGGATCAGACTAAATTGTTATAAATCTCCTTTCCATGTTTAAACTTAGCTGATTATACAACTATAGCCAAGACTACATTCTGAATAATTTCATTTAAAAACATAATTGATCTTTTCCCCTGGCCATTAATTCCATGTAAATTGTGTGGTGTACTGTACAAAACATGGGTTTGTCATATATACCTAAAACCTATTCCTTGTTCTGCAAAAACATTTCATAGTTGTTTGATCTTTGGCAAAACACCTATTCTCCTTAAGTTTCAGATTTTTTGACTGTAAAATGGAGACAACAATAACTTTCACACAGGGTTAGTTAAAAGATTAAATTAGATGATATTAAAAAATACTTGGAGAGAATTTTTCAAGAGATGATTTTTTTTTTTTGCTGTGATTCCCTCATGACCTTGTGTTTTCAAGCATTTAAAATATATATAAAAAACAAAATTACAATAAATACATTTTTATTACATATTTAGTTCTTTTTTCTCCAGTGGATAGAGGGCTTTTACTATTGTAAACTGAATTTTCTCACTTCCTTATCTATCCTATGATTATAATTTATATCATTACTTTATCTTACAATGTTATTACACAGTGTTAGGCTCATCATTCATTGTTGCAAATGACAGATAATCAACTTGAATTACCTAAAAATAAAAGGTGGGGGGACATTTATTGTAATGACATTGCAATAACCTGACAAAGGAAAATCAATAGGAACTAAGTAACTCAGGACCCAGGGTTTTTCCTCCCCACTCATTCCTTTACTTCTCCATCTGGTAGTGGGTTTTTACACTCAGCTCTCTGGAGAGTGAACATGTGATTAAAGTATATTTCCTTGCAGTTTGTCAAAATACTGAAGCTGGTAAAGAGAAATTCTATTTCTTTTCTGTGAGTAGTCATAGAATATGACTAGATTTGCCAACAGCCGTGTTCTCTACAATGTGGTGAGAGCTGAGTGTAAAAACCCACTACTTCTGAGTCAGAGATGTGATCATATAATTAGCTCAAGTGGATATACATCTCCATACAGCAAGTGAAGGGCAGAGTCTGTCCACATAACAGGCAGGGTAAAATGTTGAGGACAAATAAAACTGTCAGGTGTTCTTGTTTTTGTTTTTTAATTTATTTGAGAGAGAGAGAGAGAGAAAGAGTGTGCGCACAAGCAGGGGGAGGGAGAGAGGGAGAGAATCTTCAAGCAGACTCATCACTGAGTGGGGGAGCCAGGGCCTGGGCTTAATCTCACCAGCCATGAGATCATGACCTGAGCTGAAACCAAGAGTCAGACAGAACCAAGTGAGCCGCTCAGGCACCTCTCAGGTGTTCTTGTATATGTTAGAATGACTAACTGCAATCCTAGCTGTGGCTTTTAAGGCAAATAAGTTTAACTTGAGTCAAATAATAAATTTACTTATAAGAATCATGATCTGCTATCTTATTAGAATTTGAAATTTATAATTGGGGTGCGGCATGGTAAAATATTTATGCTTTTATCAAATACTTTTTTTATATGGTAAATGGGGAAAAAAGTATAGATGGTTATTTGTAGAAACATACCTTATTTCAAGGGCATGAAGGCAATTTTACTTCTCCATATTTTTTCCAACATCTAAATTCTTTTTAATGGGTGAATTCAGTAGTCACATAGTTTTACAAGAAATAGACTACCCTGGAGGAGCTAGCCCACTGAGAAATTCAAATAAAGGTAGAAATAACTGAGTTCAGTTTTCTTCCAAAGAATAAGTTTATACAAAGAAAGAGGAGAGTCTATACAGTGTTCCTGAAAAAGGAGTGGTGTGAGGTATACAATTAGAGATATGATTGAAGATTTGAATTTGGAATAGAAAAATACTGTCTTATTAATTGGCAGAAAATAGTTCAGTCCATTAATAACCAAGGATGCACTGAGGTTTCTAAAACTATTGCTCATTTTCTAATTAAACCTGAAACTATTCTTGTGAAGTGTCTAGGAGCCAGTAATAATTATCCCCATTTTGTGAATAAAGGAACACAGCGTCTGAGAGGAGGAAGTTTAAGTGTATAATCAAATCAGTAACACTTAAGAACAGCCCCAGAAGGTGATGAGTAGAGAGTGCCTTTTTCTTTGGATGTAGAGGACAGTAAATAGGCAAGTTGGCTAGTGTATATTAGACACAAAGTTGGATTTGGAACCAGAAAGCTTTTTAGATTTAAGTGCAATTCTCATAAAGGCCCAAACTTAAGCAAGTTACTTGCATTATCTACATTATCTATAAATTAGAAATAAAACCGATCACTTTATAGCACTCGAGATGATTAAATCAGAATGCATATGTCTTGATATGATGGAGGGATGATGGAGAACTCCTGGTTCCTCCTTTTCTTGCCAAATCTTGCTGCAACGAGGAACACTCATTTGGATTGATCAAAACAAGGAAGTCAGTTCAGGGCTCAATCTTAGCAGGTGGCACTTCTCAAGGATGTCTAAGATTAGTGCCCATGAGTGTGGGAGCTTCTAATCAGGATCTGAGCCTCTAAAGCATGGAGCCTTCCTATTGAAATAAAAAGATGTCTGAACCAAGTATATCTTTTCCTTGCTATATAAGAACATTTAGGAGAGTTTAAGGATTAATTTGAGTAAAATCTATGTCAATAGACATATTCTTTCATTTTACAGAAAAAGACAAGGAAGCCCAAAGAGGGTACGCAGCAAACCCAACTTAACAATAAATTAATGAAAAGGTTAAGAATGAATTCTCTCTTGGGGCACCTGGGTGGCTCAGTCAGTTAAGCATCTGCCTTTGACTCAGGTCATAATCCCAGGGTCCTGGGATCAAGCCCTGCCTCGGGCTCCCTGCTCATGCAGAGTCTGCTTTTCCCTCTGTCTCTCCTCACTCCCAGCTTGTGCTCTCTCTCTCTCTCAAATAAATAAAATCTTAAAAAAAAAAATGAATCAATTATCGCTTTAAGATTGAAGCTCTGTCACATATCATTTGGGATTCTTAAAGACAACCTTCCAAGTATAGGTAAAGAGGATAGAGTTGAAACTCTGTTAGCCACCCAAAAAATAAAAGCTCAGGATGGACTGCCTGAGCCAGCTATATTTCTCCTTGGTAAAAGCTAAACTCTCAGGAAGTCTTAAATATAGTATCGAGAGCTCCATTCTCTACAGCATAGAAAATATCATAGAAAAGAGGTGGATTTGCACCAAGATGCCAACAGAAAGTCTAGCACAAATGCCAAAGAATTGAAGTCATACACACAGACTCCTCCACATGGTTCATCCTAACTCATCAGAATTCCACTTGTAGCTTGAGGTCAAAAGCTTTGAGAGGTTACGTTCCTTTGTGTTGATTTTTCTCTTACATGTGTACCTTTCCTTCAGGGCCCATGTAGAAATGGGTGAACGTCAAGAATCAGATAATCCTTGATCCTAGAGCTACAGTCAACTTAGTCTTAAATAGAACCAACATAAACAAAAAGTCTTGTGAAATGTAAAGCACAATCTAAAACCTGACTCCTAGACCCACACTTTCCTTAAAGCTTTCTCACTTCTCTTTATAAGGAAGAAATTTATACATTTTAATTCCTTTTAACATTTTCATATTGACCCAAGTGCGAGTCCACTATTCAGAGAGTACTACTAGCTGGGTAGATATTCTCAGTGATAACATCACCAAAGACAGAAGGCTTATAAAACCACGTACTCTGTTAATAAACCAAACTACCAAATCTGATGATCTAATCTCAAAAGATTTTCTAAATGATAATATAATGTTTCCAATATTAATTAAAGCAATTCTTTTTTCGGTAATTTCTGTTATTTTTAGTCTTTCCCCATTTAGTCCATGCCATATGAATGAGAAGGCAAATTCTCAGCCTTTGACTTTCAAAATATAATTTTGAAATATGTGACAGAGACAAATTTTTGAGGGAAAAAACTTTTAAGTTATAAGCAACTTCGTTTTGAATATCAAGACCAGAATCCTGGCAGTTCAAGGAATGGTCTATACAGAAACAATAGACATTGAATAAGAAATGATTGGTTTGATAATGCTATTTCCATTGAACCTAAACTAAATGAAGATCTAGAACTGGAAGGGAAATGAAGCCAAAGGGAAGTATGTCCCAAGAAAGAGACCTGTACCATGTCTTTCTAATCACTTTCCCCTCAGGGTAATTCCCAGGGTGGACTAGGTAGTGAGATTCCTAAATGAATTTTAGGATCCAAAAACACAAGGAACTTCTGCACCTCAACCTGGATGAATTCCTGGGACTTGCAGGGTCTTGATAAATGCCCTTCTGCCAACAAGGCACAGGGACCTATGTAAGTTTCCTAGAGCTGCTATAACAAAGTACAACCAACTGAGTGACTTAAAACAGTAAGAGATTTAGGGGCGCCTGGGTGGCTCAGTCATTAAGCGTCTGCCTTCGGCTCAGGTCATGATCCCAGGGTCCTGGGATCGAGCCCCGTGTCAGGCTCCTTGCTCTTTGGGAAGCCTGCTTCTCCCTCTCCCTCTCCCCCTGCTTGTGTTCCCTCTTTCGCTGTGTCTCTCTCTGTCAAATAAATAAAATCTTTAAAAAAAAAAAAACAAAAACAGTAAGAGATTTATTACTTCATAGTTCTGGAGGCTAGAAATCCAAAATCAAAGTATCAGCAGGGCCCTTCTCTGAGACTATGAGTAAATCCTTCCTTTCTTCTTCCTAGTGACTAGAGGCCAGCAATCCTTGGTGTTCCCTGGCTTTGTAGATGTCCCTCCAAGATCTGCCTCACAGTCACATAGCTCTTGTCTCCCTGTATGTCCCTGACTTCACACTGTCTTCTTATAGAAACATCAGTTATATTGGATTAGAGCCCACTCTAATGAACTTATCCTAATTTGATTATATCTACAAAAGCCCTATTTCCAAATAAGATCGTATTCCCAACTACCAGTGGTTGGGACTTCAACCTATCTTTTGGGGGAACACAATTCAACCCATCAAGGGCTATGGAAGAAAAATTATTCCCTGATATTTCTATACAAAAGTTCTTAGACAACTGCAGAGAGCTTTTAAGAGGGAAACTTGAGACCAACCAATTATTTTCATACCTCCAAAGAGTGATATGGAGGAGGTGAGTGAGAAGGCTGGAACTAAAGAAGACTCATCATCAGGATAAAATGCATAGGACTGCCTTTCATGTGCTCAGAGACTGCTTGAGAACATGGATTTCTCACTCAGCAGATGGAAACATATAGATATTGAGGTCCACAATCAGAATGGATGATATAAATTTAAGAGGATGTCAGGATGGACAGATGACTGAGAATTACAATGCCCATCTTTACTTCCAACGATGCCATGATGTTATTTGAGGTCCTCTGGAAAATGGATCTTAGATGTATCCTGGAGATGTATTGAAAGGGAGACAACTCTGAATTGGACTGAAAAGCACTGAACTGAATGAATAAATTTATCTCAGATGGACTAAGATTAAATATTTTCCCACTAGATGAGAGGCTCAAGAGAAAACTGTTTTTTCTTTGAGGAAAAAGGAAATGACAATTCTTGCCAACCCTACTTTGTGATCTGAGATTTGTATGTGTTACCTATATAATGAAGGTGGAAAAACTCTCTGGGACACATTGGGCAAAACTCTACCAATACAAATACTGTCTTTCTTGGGACATGCTACCAATGTAAAAATAAAGAACATATTAGACTGAAACACTGAAACATGGAGAGCTATAATTTCACAGGAATCCTGTAGACTCCAAAGTGTGTATCACAGAGCTAAAGACTATAATCAAACCTGGTTGCTTTTACTCTGGCAGTACCTATCATTTTTATTTTGACAAGGGAAGATAGTTTGCACTACACTGATCTGCACACAGCTTCCAAAGGCAGATTGTGTACACACATCTTGCACTCCACGAAAATGTAAACGCTATGTAAGTGACAGAAGATACCATGTTTGTAAGTGGATTTGCCTGAAACATTACATAGGTAAAACCACAATAGGTTTGCTGATATGGAGATTAAAGTGATAGCTTTACACAGGATAAATTTATATTTAAGCCTCGACTCTTACTAGCTGATTGATCTTGGGCTAGTTACTTAGGATTCATAAACCCTGGTGTCCTAAGGTGCGAAACTGTCCTAATACTGCTACTCATCTTACACAGTCATGAGATTCAAATGAAATAAAAAAACATATGTATAGCACTCAGCACATTAATGAGCACATAGTAGACATCCAATAAACCTGTTATTATTTCTACCAATTGTTTTGCTCATCCAAATCAAGTGTTGTCTTTAAAATAACTAGTGAAATAAGAAATAGATTTGGATTCTTGTCTCAGTTTTAGAATTACCTACTTATGTAATCTTGGATTTGCCAGGTGATCTTCCAGTTCTTCATACATAAGATAACTAGATTGGCTACTCAATTAATGGGTGCCAGTGTTGTTCCCTCATTTCCCTTTTAGAAACAAGGAGTGCCAGAATCCCAGTCTGAATTCTGGTCATTTTTGTCTTCTGAGATATATATTCCTTTTTATTCCTGTTGAATCAATACGGCCATTTTCATACTTCAGCTCTCTGTCCATGTCTATCTTTTTCTAATACTCAAAAACATGAAGCCAGGGACCATGATTTATTTACAGTTATCACATGTTCTTAGTATAATGCCCAGGGAATAATTAATAAATATTTATAGGATCACTTAATAAATGAATGAGCAACTGAATTTTATTAGATTGAATCTTAATTCTTCTAATGTTTAATTAAATTGGATTTTGATTTTTTTTTGTAGTTAAAAAAAGAGACAAAAAAAATTCAACCTACAGAACAAAAGCCAACTACAGACCTAATTTCTAACTCATTCAACTGGGACAGATTTCAATATTGGTTAAAGTATGTCATTCAATTATCAGCTTCCTTTTATTCTTTCACTTAACCCCTTTCTTATTTCTACCTTAATCCTATTCTAGGACTCAATTATTCACTGGAAAAATATTTATTGAGCATCATTGTAACAGGGACTATGCTAGGCTCTCAGGATAAAATTTTGCATAAAACCAAATGTGGTTCATGTGCTAACAGAGTTTTTGACCTACCTGGAAGACATTAATCAAATAATCATGATTACAAAAATAATTATAAGCTGAAAAGAAAGGTTTTAGGAGAATGCATAAAGAAGAACCAATCTGGGGGCCTGGGTGGCTCAGTCAGTTGGGACTCCAACCCTGGTTTCAGGTCAGATCATGATCTCAGGGTCATGAGATCGAGCCCTGCTTTGGGCTCTATGCTGGGCATGGAGCCTGCTTGAGATTCTTTCCCCTCCTCCTCCTCCCTCCCACTCTGTTCCTTCTCCCACTTGTGCACACACATGCACATGCATGTGCATGTGTGTGTGTGTGTGCCCTCTCTCTCTCAAATAAATAAAATCTTAAAAAAGAAGAAGAACCAATCCTACAATAGAGACAGTCAATTATGCCTTCCCTGAGAAAGTGACTCCAGTTGAAAACTGAAAGATAAATTGAGTGAATTAGATATAATACATGATGCAACAACATTTTTGTTTACAAAACTTGAGCCTTGATACTGGCATTCCAAGCTTAGTCTGACATCAATCTAGCCTTTACATATTTAAATGTTTTATAATAGACCAAGATGGAAAGAAGGTAAGTTTTGACAGTGAACACTATACACGAAGTAATGAGAAAGAAAATGGTGCATGTGAGAAACTGAGAACAAGTCAGTGTACTTGCAAGACCTTTGATAAGACAAGAAAGGTATGCGAAGACCAGACTATGTAGAGTCTTGCAAGTCCTACATAGTCTTAATCTTAAAAGTGATGGGGGAGGTATTAAGTGTTTTTTAGCAAGTGGATGTTTTATTCAGATGTGCATTTTCATCATATCACTCTGGTTGCAGAATATATGATATATGGGGGTAAGAAATTAAAGAAGTAAAGTGGTCTACAGCAATAGTTACATGAAAGATGATGTAGCATTAATTACAATGATGGTGGTGGTGGTGATAGAATTAAGAAGTATTCAGCATATACACTTAAAAGAAGATAATTATGGATTAATTTTGGATATTAAGAATGAAAAAAGTCAGAAGTGACTGGAAAATGTTTTTTGGGAAATGTAAGATCAGTTTTGGACATACTGAATTTGAGCTTCCCTTGAGACATCTAAATGAAATGTTGAATATGCAGTTGGGTAACCTTATCAGGGACTCAGAATTGAGGCCTGAGTTGGAAATACACATATCTATTGATTTATACTTATTTGTAAAAGCAGTGCATGGGTGTTGTTATGGAGTCTTTATGAAAGGGATGATATGTGGATAAGATTGCCCAAGCAGCAGGTTGACAGTGAGAAGAGAGGACCTTGAGGAATTTAACATGTGGTGATAGGTCAGAGGAGAATGAGTATGAAAGAAAGAAAAATAAAAATAATTCATAGATAAATATGAAGGAACAGGGGCAACTGATGCCTTAGTAGCCTAGGGAAAACTAAGTTTTCAGAAGGTAGAGTGATCAACTATGTCAAATTTTGCTGTGAGATCAAATGACTTAAGAACTATAGAAGAGCTATTGAATATGGTTAGTTTAGGTCATGGGCCCGCACAAAGAGAGCTATTTTGATTTAGCCAGTTTAGTAGGTTGGGTTATAGAGGGGATAGGTATTGAGAAAATAAGGATTTCAAGTACAGATAATTCACTGAGGAAATTTCACTGAAAACAGAGAAGAGAGAAAAGATAGGGTGAAATTTCAAGAGATGTATGGAGAGAAAAAAGGTTTTTTAGAAAGAATAAATTTTGTTTAAAGATATGATTAATTGATAGACCAATTGATTGATTGACTAATCTTAAGTACAGGATTTTATTTGACCATCCAGGTGAAAAGGAGAAAGAGGGGTCAAGTGATAACATAAAATTTCTAAGAACTCAAGAGAGAATATGGATGGAAGGACAAGTGAAGGATTTGGGAAAAAATTCTTATATAACAAGATGGGAAACAATAATACAATAATGAAAACCCACTGATAAGTATAACAATGACAATGAGATAATGATGGTGATGATTATTACTGCTTTTGTTGAGTGCTTATTATATGTCAGTCATTATTCCAATAATTTTGTTCATTAGAATCAGATATAGGTAGGTTGAGGTTTGACAGCAAAAAGTTGAAAGAATTTCTTTCTGATGGCTTTATTATTCACTCCACAGTAAGAAGTGAAGTCATATGCTAATAGTGATGCAGACAGTGGGCTTGAAGAAAAGAGGTTGCCAAAATCTAAGGAGCATGAGAAAGTTTGAACAAGTTATAAAAATGAGAGAACAAGTTGAAAAAAGAAATACAGTGGAATTGTCAGGCAATATTTTGGACCTACTTGAAGCCGGTGATCATGCATTTATAGTAATATCAATCTGTTTAGTGGTGTCACTTTCTCCAATATTGTGCAGTCACTCAGATTTAATTAACTATCACTCAGCCAACATTCAGTAATGCCTTTAGCACAATAGGGCAATATCAGATACTGTAGGGAATGCAAACATCAGTAAGCTCAGACTTTGGCTTTTACTTAGCCAAGACAATTAAAATTCCATGTCTTGGGGCTCTGGCTCTAAATTCAGTGCAAGTGCTATTGGACTAATCTACTAACAAATAGCAATTATAAGGTCTGGAAAAAAATAATAAAACATAACCAACTCTTTTTTTTTTTTAAGATTTTATTTATTTGTCAGAGATAGAGAGAGAGAGAGTAAACACACGTGCGTGCACAAGCAGCAGGCAGAGGGACAAGCAGGCTTCCCACCGAGCAGGAGCCCAATGTGGGGCTCGATCCCAGGATCCTGGGATCATGACCTGAGCCGAAGGCAGACGCCCAACTGACTGAGCCACCCAGGCGCCCCCATAACCAACTCTTTAAAGGCACTAGGACTTGAGCAAAAGCATGGAGATAGTACAGTTGACCCTTGAACAACATGCAGTTGGGACACAACTGCCCACACAGCGGAAAATCCACACTTAACTTTTGACTCCTCCAAAATCTAACTACTAATAGCCTACTCTTGACTGGAAGTCTTACAGATAATAGTCAATTAATACATATTTCCTATGTTATCTATATTACATACTGTATTCTTACAACAAAGTAAGCTACAGAAAAGAAAATGTTATTAAAAACATCATAAGGAAGAGAACATACATTTACAATACTATACCATATTTATCAAAAAAATTCACAAGTAAGTATATCTGTGCAGTTCAAGCCTGTGCTGTTCAAGGGTCAACTCTATAGGCAATTCAAGCTTTCCAAGGAGTAACTGCACAGGCTGAGAGCCATGTTAATTTGGTTTTTCTCCTGAAAGTTCTCTTCAGATCACATAGCAAAGGGTTCTTTGAACTCAAATAGAAGGCTACAGTTGTAGTGATGTGAGTGGTCAAAGTACAGAGTTCAGGGCCATGAGAGGAGCTGAAGTTGAGAGATGAAATACCAGAAAGGATGGAGCCACAGGACTCCCCTCAAATATTTGCAACATTCCTGAATTGTGTCTGGAAGGCCACAGAAGAAGCTGGACAGAGATTTCAGTTGCCCATCAGAGAGGAGTCTGTTTGGAACTTGAATATTGCCAACTTGGAGTGGCTTGAAAGAAGTTCTAGGGTTTCCACTGATATGCAAAAAGTGTCATGTCTTAGGAGTAGATACTCTATTAAAGGGCTAAGGATGTGCCTAAAGATTAAGGATAAAATTTAAGTTAATTCATCCTACAAAGTGTTAAGAAATGCCTCTACAAGTTCATGGTAATCAGCCATTAACTTATGTACCTGTCAAAACAAAAGTCAGTATTTTCAGGGAAAGATAAGATTCTCTACAATGTATCATCTGTGTCCCCTGTAAAATGAAATAGACAGAAAACCAAATAACACAGTCAAGAGAAAAAGCAATCAACACACATACACAAATTAAGATAATTCAGATAGACAGAGAATTTAAAGAAACTATTATTTTTAAAAAAGTTCACAATGTAAAGAAAAAGGTTTCAAGACCAGTGAACACACTGAGAATTTCACCAAAAAAATGAAAAAGAATCTTAAAGAAATTACAATTCTTTTTCTGGTATTGATAGGATAATTAATGAAATAGAAAATTCACTGGATGAGATTCATAGAAGATTAAAGACAACAGAAGAAATGTTCAATAACTTGAAGGCAAAGAAATAAAGTTATTCAATCTGAAGAGAAGAAAAAAATAAAAACAAAGAGAGCAGAACCTCAGTGATCTGTAGGGCAACATTAAACTAAATAACATATGTGGCACTGTAATCTGAGAAAGAGATATATTATTGAATGAAGCAGAAAATATATTCTAAAAAATAATGGAGGACTTCCAGTTTCCAGTTCTACATGCAATGATCTTGGAAGTTGCCACTCTGCTTTAATAACAAATAAAAAGGTGAACACACTAAAAAAAAAATCAGCAACTCTTCTTGGATTCATAGAGGACACAGGGCAAACCACTGCTCTAAGCTTGGAGAGACAGGAGAGTAAAGAAAGTTGTGGCTTACTGGAGCTGAGACTCACTACTGGAATCCACTGTAGGAAGAAATCTTGGGGTAGAAAAACCATAAATATAACTATGAATTGCTGGAGGCTCAGGGTATACAATTCTGAGAGTTAAAAACTCCTGGGGGAAGCAGTCCCCACAATATTGTGAGACTGACCTCCAGGAGCTTGACCAGGTCCCTACAGTATGTACAGGAAAAAAATCCCCCTGTGCTTCCAGGAAGAAGAGAAAACAATCCATATTTAAATACATCAGAGCACTCTGTTCTCTCTTTTTTTTAAGATTTTATTTATTTATTTGACAGAGAGAGAGACAGTGAGAGAGGGAACACAAGCAGGGGGAGTGGGAGAGGGAGAAGCAGGCTTCCCGCTGAGCAGGGAGCCCAATGCGGGGCTCGATCCCAGGACCCTGGGATCATGACCAGAACTGAAGGCAGACGCTTAACTGACTGAACCACCCAGGCGCCTCTCACTCTGTTCTTCTTAACTAGGCCTGCCCTCAGTAGAAACTAGGTAACCAGAGCCTAATGTCCTTGGGTCTGATCAGAGCCTAACAAACCCAGGGGGAAGAGAAATACCCATATTCAGACCACTATAGCCATCCTATCTCACCTAAAGGGAAGGAAAAACAGAGAAACACTTGTGAAGTTTACAGTCAAGAAGAATAAGCTCAATGAAAGATGGAAACTTAATCACAGGACTACAGAATACTTCCTCTCCCACCATATTTATAGTAGCTCCTTTTACCTGGTAAATTATGTCTAGCTACAAAAAAAAAAAAAATTACAAGGCATTGCAAAGGTCAAAAAAAGACAATCTAAGAAAGAGCAGGCATCAGAATCTGACACGGCAGGGATGTTGGTATCAGAATGCGGGGTGTGGGGGGGGACTAAAAACCTAGAATTAAAATGCTAATGGTGCAAATGGATAAAAATAGACCACATGTAAGAACAAAAGAGTAAGAAAGAGAAATTCTGGGAAAGAATAAAAATATGCTGATCAAAAATACTGTAATAAAGTGCCTTTGATGGCTTACTAGCAGATTGAACATGAATGAGGAAAGAGTCTCTGAGCTAGAGGATGTATCAACAGAATCCTCACAAAACAAAAAGCAAAGAGAACAAAAACTAAAAAAGAAAAGTACATCCAAGGACAATGGGACAACTATGAAAGGTTTAACATACATATAATGGGCATACCAGAAAGAGAAGAAAAGAATGAAATAAAAAAAGAACTAAAAATGGAGACCTATGTTCAAGGTTAGGAAGAGTTAAGATGTCAGTAAATTCCAATTTCATCTATAAATTCGATGCTTCTCAATGTTAAGATGTCCGTTATTTCCAATTTCATCTATAAATTCAAGGCTTGTCAATCAAAATCCCATTTTCATTAAAATTAAAAACTTCTATAAAATCAATGTCAAGAGACTGAGAAGACAAGCCATCGACTGGGAGAAAATATCTGCAAAAGACACAACTGATAAAGGACTGTAATCCAAAATATACAAAGAATTCTTAAAAATCAAGAAGAAAACAAATAACTCTATTAAAAAACAGGCCAAAGACCTTAACAGACATCTCATCAAAGAAAATATACAGATGGCAAATGAATATATGAAAAGATGACCCATGTCACATGTTATCAGGGAAATGCAAATTAAAACAGGAGTGAGATATCATTATACACCAATGAGAATGGTCAAAGTACAGCAACAGCAAATGCTGATGAGAATGTGGAGCAACAACATCTGTCATTCATGCTGGTGGGAATGCAAAATGGTACAGCCACTTTGGAAGAACATTTAGCAGTTTCTTACAAAACTAAACATACTCTTACCACACAGCCTAGCAATCACACTCCTCAGTATTTACCCAAAAGAGGTTTTCAACATGTCCACACAAAAACTTGCAAAGAAGTGTTTATAGCAGCTTTATTGATAACTGCCAAAACTTGGAAGCAACTAAGATGTCCTTCAGCAGGTGAATGGATAAACCGTGGTATATTCAAAAAATGAAATATTATTCAGTGTAAAAAGTGAGCCAAGAAAAGACATGGAAAAACCTGAAATACATATTACTATGTGAAAGAAGCCAATGTGAAAAAACTCCATACTGCATGACTCTAATTATATGACATTTTGGAAGAGACAAAACTTTAAAGGCAGTAAAAAGACCAGTAGTTGGCCGTGACCAGAGTCCAGGAAGAAGGATGAATACAGCAAAGAGGATGTTCAGGGTAGTGAAAATACTCTACATAATACATAATAGTGAACACGTCATTATGCATTTGTCCAAACCCATAAAATTACACCACCAAGAGAGAACCTTAAGATTCAACTATATGCTCTCTATAATAAAACAACTTTATATATCAGAATAGATATTGATTATAAGTTAAGACATAGACAAATAAACTATATACCATGAAAACAAGAATCAAAAGAACGTTGCACTGTCTCTATTAAATCAAACAAAGTAGGTATCAAGACAAGTACTATTACCAGGGCTAAAGAAAGATGTATTATAAGAATAAAGGAGCAAATTCATCAAGGACATAATAATCTAAATATGCATGCATCTAATATTAGAGCTTTAAAATACATAATGCAAAACTAGTAAAACCAGATGGGAAAATAGACCCACAATCAGATTGTGGGAAAATTGGAAACTTTTTACTCAGTGATTTATAGAAAAAGCAGAAACAAAATAAGCATTCTAAAAATCTGAAAAAAACAACCAATTTGAATGACCTTCACAGGTCCACTGTGTCCACTCAAAAACAGTGAAATAGCACTCTTCTCAAGGATAGATGGAACATTTATCAAGATTGCCCATGGGAGAGGCCATAAAATAATTCTGAATAAATTTTAAAGGTTTAAAATTATATAGGTTATATTCTCTGGCTACTAAGATATTAAATTAGAAATAAAAACCAGTAAAATATCTAGAATATTAACACAATTTGGAAATTAAACTACATACTTGTAAATAATGTGGATAGAAAAATGACAAGGGGTAAAATTATTTTTAGTTAAATGAAAATAATATATCAAAATATGTAGAATATTGCTAAAATAGATCTTTCAAGAAACTTTCTAGCATTTAAATTAGAAAGGAATAAAGTTTTAAATAAATGACGTAAGCATCTATTTTAAGAAATAGAAAGTGAAATAAAATCAAATTAAAATGAAAGAAATGAGTATAAAAGCATAAGTGAAGTATAATCAGAAAAAGAATAAAGACTCAATAAAGGTAAATGTGGTTTTTAGAATAGATTAATACAATTGATAGACCTCTAGGCAAACTAAAGAAAAATAAAAGGCAGACGTATGAGTATCAGGAATAAAAGTAGGTACATCATTACCACACCTTAAAAAAGTAATGAGAAATTATTGAAAATAATATTATGTCATGAATTCCATAATTTAGATAAAGCAAACAAATTCCTTGAAAGACATAAACTCCCAACATTTAGCCCAGATAATAGAAAATTTGAATAACTGTACAAATGGAGACACTGTATTTGTAGTTAAAAGCCTTTCTATAATGTTAACTATGAGTCATCTGACTTTACTAATTACTTCTAGCAAACATGTAAGAAATAAAACTAATTCTATACAAACTCTTTCAGAAAATAGAAAAGGAAAAATCCCCAAGCGATTCTATGAAGAAAGAATTACCATCATACAAAAAACAGATAAAATATCAAAAGAAAAGTAAACTACAGACCATTATCCCTTATAATGAGAATAGTAGTAATAATCCTTAGCAAAATATTCTCCGAATGAATGCAGCAAAATGCAAAAGGAATAGCACACCATGAGCAAGTAGGGTTTATCTCCAACATCAAAGGTTGGCTTTGCTTGAAACAGTAAATCAATGCAAATCATATTAACTGAAAAAGGAGAAAAACCATATGATTAATACATATATCTTAATATCAATATTTCAATATATTCAGAAAAAGTAATTAACAAATTCAATACCCATTCATGAGAAAAACTTTCTTCAAAACAAGAATGGCAGAGCATGATAAAGAACATCTACAGAAAACCTACAGATAACATCATCCTTAATAATGAAAATGAATGGGGGCACCTGGGTGGCTCAGTCGTTAAGCAGCTGCCTTTGGCTCAGGTCATGATCCCAGGGTTCTGTGATCGAGCCCCACATCAGGCTCCCTGCTCAGCGGGAGGCCTGCTTCTCCCTCTCCCACTGCCCCTGCTTGTGTTCCTGCTCTATCTCTCTCTGTCAAATAAATAAACTCTTGAAAAAAAAAAAAAAGAAGCCTTACAGATAACATAGTCGATTAACACATATTTAAAAAAAAAAAAAAGAATAATGAAAATGAATGCTTTCCTCCTAAGATCATCAGCAGTGCAAGTATATATTATCTCAAGTTTTTATTAAACATTGCACAGAACATCCTAGCCCATGAGAAAAGGCAAAAACAAAAAATAAAGGAAAGAAACACAGTTTTGAAAAAAGTAGTTATTTTAAAGTGATATAATCATGTGTAAATCCCGTAAAATCTGCAAAGAAAGTTACAAGAATTAAATAACAAGATGACAGGGTATAGGTCAACAGAGAAAACTCAATTGTGTTTCCTAATGCGAGCAATGAATAGTTGGAAATTAAAATTTTAAGAGATGAGTTTCAATAGAATAAAAACTGAATTAAGAATAAAGCTAACAAATTATTTACAGGACTTGAAACTACAAAATTTTGCTAAAATAAATTAAAGAAGGCATAAATAAATGAAGAGAGTGATCATGTTCAAGGGATGAAATACTTAAAATTGTTAAAATGTCATTCAACTTCACATTGTCCTATCCATTCAACACAATTCCAATAAATATCCCAGCAGGTCTTTTGAAAATACTGATTACCTTATTCTGAAATACTTATGGGGAAAATAGACAGCTAAGATAGCCAATACACTTCTGACAAAGGGGAACAAGAATGCCAATTTACCATGACTGATTTCTAAACTATTAAGTTACAATCATCAGGACAGCTTATATTGGCTCAAAGATATGAGAGCAGATAGATATGAAATACAATCATGCATATACGGTCAATGGGTTTTTTTTTTTCTACTATTTTTGACATACAGGCAAGGATTAGAAAAAACATGGAAAATAATTGAAGACAGCTAAGAAGATCCAACATATGTATAATAGGATGAGAAGCTCCCTAAAGCAAGGAACAAGTAGTGTTCAAAGTCATAGAAAAAAAAAAAATCCTTTGGACATCTGAGCAAAAAGAGGAAGTTACTCATAAGGAAAAAAAAACATTCAGACTTGTCAACAGCAACATTTTATGCCCCCCCCACCCCAAAAAAGATGCAATTAACACATTTAAGATAGTCAAGGGGAAAAAAATGAGCCAAGGATTTTTATATCCAACAAAACCTATTTTTAAGTACAAGAGGATCAAACAATTACCAAAATAAGATGGATTAAAGACTATTTTCCCAGTGATCTCTTCCTAAGGAATCTACAAGATAACCTTCAGACAACAAAACGATAGAGAGACATAGATTTAATAATAGATTATAAATACCAAATATATAGTTACTTATAAAATTAAGACTGAATAAAAATTAATGGGGAGAAAATACAGTATGTAGTGGTCATGTGTTTTATAATGTAGAAATCATAGGCTATTTAAAAAATGGGAGAATAGCCAAAGTATATACAAAAAAAAAAAGTATTTCAGGAATAATAAGGCTGATAGTAACCTTAATATTGAAATTTCAAATCTTATCTTTTGTATTGTAGCATGTATTAGTTCGCTAGTGCTGCCATAACAAAGTGCCACAAACTGGGTGGCTTAAACGATAGAAACTGTCACATTTCTGGAGACTAAAAGTCTAAAATCAAAGTGTCAGCATGGTAGGTTTCTTCTGAGGGCTGTGAAGGAGATTCTATTCCATGCCTGTCTTAGTTTCTGCTACCCTCAGGCATTCACTGACTTGTAGGTGGGGTTCTTTCTATAGCTTCACATCATCTTCCTTCTTTGTGAGTCTATGTGTCTAAATTTTTAAAAAGTATACACTCATATTAGATGAAGGTCTATCCTAATGATCTCTTCTTAACTTCATCATCTGCAAAGATCTATTTGCAAATACAGCCACATTCATGAATACTGGAAGTCTACTTTAAAATCTTTTGGTAGACACAACTTAACATGGCATAAATCAAATGATCATGGAAATAATCATGGGATATTTTAATGCTATTATACTTTTAACTTAGAAAATGAGAATTCATTTTTGAATTAATATTTGACAGATCAAATATAGAAATTAAGTAAATTTTATTGTCCCAAATCTTTATCAGTTTAATCTCAACTCTGTGGGTCTGTGCAAGCATGCATGTTGCACTCTTTTTTCAATGACAAGGCCTAGAAAAACAGGAATCTATGCTCCAAGTATATACAGCATATTTAGTATATAACATTCACCGCCTAAAGCATATGTACATCTGTAAATGAGCCAGTTATAAAACAAACTTTAAGAGTAAGCACTGTGGGGGGCGGAGCAAGATGGCGGAGGAGTAGGAGACCTGGATTTCGTCTCCTCTCAGGAATTCAGCTGGATAGGGATCAAATCATTCTGAACACCTACAAACTCAACAGGAGATCAAAGAAAAGAAGAGCAACAACTCTCTCATCAGAAAAGCGACCACTTCCTGGAAGGTCTTTTTTGATTTGTTTAGAGTATATTTTCTGGGGACATTGTTACTCTGCTAGCATTTTGTTCTCTCATTAATCTGTTCTCCTCTGCACGAAATGACAAGACGGAAAAAATCACCTCAACAAAAAGAACAAGAGGTAGTACCGACTGCCAGGGACCTACTCAATATGGACATTAGTACGTTGTCAGATCTAGAGTTCAGAATCATCACTTTAAAGATACTAGCTGGGCTTGAAAAAAATATGGAAGTTATTAGAGAAACCCTTTCCGGAGAAATAAAAGAACTAAAATCTAGCCAAGTCGAAATCAAAAAGGCTATTAATGAGGTGCAATCAAAAATGGGGGCGCTAACTGCTAGAATAAATGAGGCAGAAGAGAGAATCAGTAATATAGAAGATGAAATGATGGAAAATAAAGAAGCTGACAAAAAGAGAGAGAAACAACTACTGGATCATGAGGGCAGAATTCAAGAGATAAGCGATACCATAAGACGAAACAACATTAGAATACTGGGATCCCAGAAGAAGAAGAAAGAGAGAGAGGGGCAGAAAGTATAATGGAGCAAATTATAGCAGAGAATTTCCCTAATTTGGGGAAGGAAACAGGCATGAAAATCCAGGAAGCACAGAGAACCCCTCTCAAAATCAATAAAAATAGGTCAACACCCCGACATCTAATAGTAAAACTTACGAGTCTCAGAGACAAAGAGAAAATCCTGAAAGCAGCTCAGGAGAAGAGATATGTAACCTACAATAGAAACATTAGATTGGCAACAGGCCTATCCACAGAGACCTGGCAGGCCAGAAAGGACTGGGAGGATATATTCAGAGCACTAAATGAGAAAAATATGCAGCCAAGAATACTCTATCCAGCTAGGCTGTCATTGAAAATTGAAGGAGAGATAAAAAGCTTCCAGGACAAAGAAAAACTAAAGGAATTTGCAAACACAAAACCAGCCCTACAGGAAATCTTGAAAGGGGTCCTCTAAGCAAAGAGAGAGCCTAAAAGCAACATAGACCAGAAAGGAACACAGACAATATACGGTAACAGTCACTTTACAGGCAATACAATGGCACTAAATTCCTATCTTTCAATAGTTACCCTGAATGTAAATGGGCTAAATGCCCCAATCAAAAGACACAGGCTATCAGACTGGATTAAAAAACAAAACCCATCGATATGCTGTCTGCAAGAGACTCATTTTAGAACCAAAGACACCCCCAGATTGAAAGTGAGGGGGTGGAAAACCATTTACCATGCTAATGGACACCAAAAGAAACCTGGGGTGGCAATCCTTATATCAGACAAATTAGATTTTAAACCAAAGACTATAATAAGAGATGAGGAAGGACACTACATCATACTTAAAGGGTCTATCCAACAAGAAGATCTAACAATTGTAAATATCTATGCCCCTAACATGGGAGCAGCCAATTATATAAGGCAATTAATAACAAAGCAAAGAAACACATCGACAACAATACAATAATAGTGGGGGACTTTAACATCCCCCTCACTGAAATGGACAGATCGTCTAAGCAAAAGATCAACAAGGAAATAAAGACTTTAAATGACACACTGGACCAAATGGACTTCACAGACATATTCAGAACATTCCACCCCAAAGCAACAGAATACACATTCTTCTCTAGTACCCATGGAACATTCTCCAGAATAGATCACATCCTAGGTCATAAATCAGGTCTCAACCTGGTACCCAGGTACCAAAAGATTGGGATCATTCCCTGCCTATTTTCAGACCACAATGCTTTGAAACTAGAACTCAATCACAAGAGGAAAGTCGGAAAGAACTCAAATACATGGAGGCTAAAGAGCATCCTACTGAAGAATGAATGGGTCAACCAGGAAATTAAAGAAGAATTAAAAAAATACATGGAAACCAATGAAAATGAAAACACAACTATTCAAAATCTTTGGGATGCAGCAAAGGCAGTCCTGAGAGGAAAGTATATAGCAATACAAGCTTTTCTCAAGAAACAAGAAAGGTCTCAAGTACACAACCTAATCTTACACCTAAAGGAGCTGGAGAAAGAACAGCAAATAAAGCCTAAACCCAGCAGGAGAAGAGAAATAATAAAGATCAGAGCAGAAATCAATGAAATAGAAACTAAAAGAACAGTAGAACAGATCAAAGAAACTAGGAGCTGGTTCTTTGAAAGAATTAACAAGATGGATAAACCCCTGGCCAGACTTATCAAAAAGAGAAGAGAAATGATGTGGATCAACAAAATCATGAATGAAAGAGGAGAGATCACAACCAACGCCAAAGAAATACAAACAATTATAAGAACATATTATGAGCAACTCTATGCCAGCAAATTAGATAGCCTGGAAGAAATGGAGGCATTCCTAGAGATGTATCAACTACCAACACTGAACCAGGAAGAAATAGAAAACCTGAACAGACCTAGAACCACTAAGGAAATTGAAGCAGTCATCAAAAATCTCCCAAAAAACAAAAGCCCAGGGCCAGATGGCTTCCCAGGGGAATTCTACCAAACATTTCAAGAAGAATTAATACCTATTCTTCTGAAACTGTTCCAAAAAATAGAAACGGAAGGAAAACTTCCAAACTCATTTTATGAGGCCAGCATTACCTTGATCCCAAAACCAAAGACCCCATCAAAAAGGAGAATTACAGACCAATATCCCTGATGAACATGGATGCAAAAATTCTCACCAAAATACTAGCCAATAGGATCCAACAGTACATTAAAAGGATTATTCACCACGACCAAGTGGGATTTATCCCTGGGCTGCAAGGTTGGTTCAACATCCGCAAATCAATCAATGTGATACAATACATTAACAAAAGAAAGAACAAGAATCATATGATCCTCTCAATAGATGCAGAAAAAGCTTTTGACAAAGTACAGCATCCTTTCTTGATCAAAACTCTTCAGAGTATAGGGATAGAGGGTACATACCTCAATATCATAAAAGCCATCTATGAAAAACCTACAGCAAATATCATTCTCAATGGGGAAAAACTGAGAGCTTCCCCCCTAAGGTCAGGAACGCGGCAGGGATGTCCACTATCACCACTGCTATTCAACATAATATTGGAAGTCCTAGCCACAGCAATCAGACAACAAAAAGAAATCAAAGGCATCCAAATTGGCAAAGAAGTCAAACTCTCACTCTTTGCAGATGATATGATACTTTATGTGGAAAACCCAAAAGACTCCACCCCAAAACTGCTAGAACTCATACAGGAATTCAGTAAAGTGGCAGGATATAAAATCAATGCACAGAAGTCAGTGGCATTCCTATACACCAACAACAAGACAGAAGAAAGAGAAATTAAGGAGTCCATCCCATTGACAATTGCACCCAAAACCATAAGATACCTAGGAATAAATCTAACCAAAGAGACAAAGGATCTGTACTCAGAAAACTATAAAATACTCATGAAAGAAATTGAGGAAGACACAAAGAAATGGAAAAACGTTCCATGCTCATGGATTGGAAGAACAAATATTGTGAAGATGTCAATGCTACCTAGAGCAATCTACACATTCAATGCAATCCCCATCAAAATACCATCCACTTTTTTCAAAGAAAAGGAACAAATAATCCTAAAATTTGTATGGAACCAGAAAAGACCCCGCATAGCCAGAGGAATGTTGAAAGAGAAAAGCAAAGCCGGCGGCATCACAATTCCGGACTTCCAGCTATATTACAAAGCTGTTATCATCAAGATGGCATGGTACTGGCACAAAAACAGACACATAGATCAATGGAACAGAATAGAGAGCCCAGAAATGGACCCTCAACTCTATGGTCAACTCATCTTTGACAAAGCAGGAAAGAATGTCCAATGGAACAAAGACAGTCTCTTCAACAAATGGTGTTGGGAAAACTGGATAGCCACATGCAGAAGAATGAAACTGGACCATTTCCTTATACCACACACAAAAATAGACTCCAAATGGTTGAAAGACCTCAATGTGAGACAGGAGTCCATCAAAATCCTAAAGGAGAACACAGGCAGCAACCTCTTTGACCTCAGCCGCAGCAACTTCTTCCTAGAAACATCGCCAAAGGCAAGGGAAGCAAGGGCAAAAATGAACTATTGGGACTTCATCAAGATAAAAAGCTTTTGCAAAGCAAAGGAAACAGTCAACAAAACCAAAAGACAACCGACAGAATGGGAGAAGATATTTGCAAATGACATATCAGATAAAGGGCTAGTATCCAAAATCTATAAAGAACTGATCAAACTCAACACCCAAAGAACAAAGAATCCAATCAAGAAATGGGTAGAAGACATGAACAGACATTTTTCCAAAGAAGACATCCAAATGGCCAACAGACACATGAAAAAGTGCTCAATATCGCTCGGCATCGGGGAAATCCAAATCAAAACCTCAATGAGATACCACCTCACACCAGTCAGAATGGCTAAAATTAACCAGTCAGGAAACGGCAGATGTTGGCGGGGATGCGGAGAAAGGGGAACCCTCCTACACTGTTGGTGGGAATGCAAGCTGGTGCAGCCACTCTGGAGAACTGTATGGAGGTTCCTCAAAAAGTTGAAAATAGAGCTACCCTACGACCCAGCAATTGCACTACTGGGTATTTACCCCAAAGATACAAAAGTAGGGATCTGAAGGGCTACGTGCACCCCGATGTTTATAGCAGCAATGTCCACAATAGCCAAACTGTGGAAAGAGCCAAGATGTCCATCGACAGATGAATGGATAAAGAAGAGGTGGTATATATATACAATGGTATATTATGCAGCCATCAAAAGGAATGAAATCTTGCCTTTTGCAACGATGCGGATGGAACTGGAGGGTATTATGTTGAGTGAAATAAGTCAAACAGAGAAAGACATGTATCATACGATCTCACTGATATGAGGAATTCTTAATCTCAGGAAACAAACTGAGGGTTGCTGGAGTGGGGGGTGGGGTGGGAGGGATGGGGTGACTGGGTGATAGACACTGGGGAGGGTATGTGCTCTGGTAAGCGCTGTGAATTGTGCAAGACTGTTGAATCTCAGATCTGTACCTCTGAAACAAATAATGCAATATATGTTAAGAAAAAAAAAAAGAAGAAGAAGAAGGTAGCGGGAGGGGAAGAATGAAGCGGGGGAAATCGGAGGGGTAGATGAACCATGAGAGACGATGGACTCTGAAAAACAAACTGAGGGTTCTAGAGGGGAGGGGGGTGGGAGGATGGGTTAGCCTGGTGGTGGGTATTGAGGAGGGCACATTCTGCATGGAGCACTGGGTGTTATGCACAAACAATGAATCATGGAACACTTCATCTAAAACTAATGATGTAATGTATGGGGATTAACATAAGAATAAAAAAAAATTAAAAAAAATAATATTGAAACGGTTTCAGACGGAAATCCATACTTAGCCAGCATGTCCTTGCCTCTGCTAAAACCTCATGCTCCAATTTCAGATATTTTCATGATACTTGTGGTGGTTTTGGATAGATAAATTAAATCTGCTTTTCTCCTGATTGCCTTGCTGGCCTTCTTTGTAACTTCACTTTGTATTCCTTTCTGTTCAATACTTTTCAAAGTACTGAGAGTTTAAAGAGGTACAATAAATCCCAGATCAGTTTTTAATGACCAAAAAAAAAAAAGAGTAAGCATTGTAGTTTAAATGAGTGTAGAAGACTCTCTAACAGTTGCCATCTGTCTTTACTTTTCAAACTCATTTGATCGGGCTCCTTAGCTTTATAGTACTTTTCTCATTCAGCACTTACATCAGTACTATTTAAATACTTCAGTAAAGTCTGAAAAGAGATTTAAATGGACGCATAGCTCAGTAAGAGGGACAGAAGAGAAAACATTCAGGGAGGGAAGCATGCATTGCAGTGCACCGTGGTAGAGAATTCACAAGTTTGGATCTACCTAATTTAAAGTTTCCCTCCCCACTGATATTTGAACTAATAGAAAATATGGGAAAAGGAGTAACAATTTAATTTTCAAAAAGTGAGTGTAAATTAGATTTGCAAAATATTGCATGGATTTTCTTCACAGAGTAACCTTTAAGAATAAATGGGTATAAACTTTGATCCCTGGTGAGTCATTCAATCTAAACAGCTTCAAGAAAATGTCTGACCTTGGGTACATCTATACAGGTTTGATGATAAATTATTTGTTACTTGCAACAGTCTATGCCACAATTGACCACTAATACAAAATGTCATGAATAACATTTTAATCAGCTGCCATGAGAGATGAGAGAGATTCTGCCAAGTGCTAGCATAAACCTAGTTCTTTATTGCAATGATGAATGTGAGAAGTTCTTTTACATGTGAAAGAAACAAGAATAGCAAATGTTGCTCACCAAACACTGAGTTGGCCCACCCCACCATGCTTCAATAAAGGATCTGAAGAAGACACTCTGAGAAATATGTTCAAGAGGGTAATACAATCTTTTAATATTAACTAATGCTAATTTGGTAGCTCTGATTATCTTATAAGAGATAGAAACTTTAATTACTGATTACTATAGTCTTTTCTCATGTTTGAATCTTCATTGCAATTCCTTCGTACTTTTCTTTTTGTATATTTAATATTTTCCCTTAAATATATTTATGCATTCATTTTATGATTACATTGATATCTAACATTTATTGAGTACTCATTAGATAATAATCCTTCTTTTAAATGATTTACATATATTCTTAAGTAGTCTCCAAAACAATCCTCTGAAATGGGTGCTATTTTATTCACACTTTAGGTTGACAATACTGAGGATCAGAAAATATAATTTGCTGAAGCTTGCTCAAACTCCGGCTATGTGAGGTGATCCTCTTAAAAGCAGAACTAGATTCTCAACAATCATTGCATACCTTGTATTACCTGGAGCACTTCCTGGTCCCCAAGTTGTTCCTTTAAGATCATGACCCATAAAATATGCTAGGTGAGCTGATTCTTGACAGATAAGTAGGTATTTTCCAGGTTGACGGAGTTGGGCAAAAACTTTCCAGGCAGAGATAATCAGAGAGTCCAAGCAAGTGAAAACAGACTTTATTCCACTGATGTAAATGTATAATATATACATGCCTACTATGCATGAAAGCTTTGGTATAAAATAGTAGTATCATGATAATTGTATATAAACTTATGTTCATTGGGGCACCTGGGTGGCTCAGTCATTAAGCATCTGCCTTCAGCTCAGGTCATGATCCCAGGGTGCTGGGATCGAGCCCCGCATTGGGCTCCCTGCTCAGCAGGAAGCCTGCTTCTCCCTCTCCCACTCCCCCTGCTTGGGTTCCCTCTCTCGCTGTCTCTCTGTCAAATAAATAAATAAAATCTTTAAAAAAAATAAATTTATGTTGTCTACTCAGGAAAGACAGAGGAATATTACAACCTCCTTCAGTTTATGGACATAGTATATTGAATTTAGACTATTAAGACTACAGTGTATTTGGGATAGAGCCACAGTTACATTAAGATTTTAATGATCATAGTTGTTGTATACTGTGACAGCTGATTAGCTAAAGGGGGCTTAAACCTAGAGGAACTCCTGAAGGCATCAAATTAATTCAGTGACATTATTATAAGACCTTTGCCGTTACATTGCTCCATTCCCAAACTAACAGTAGCTTATTACAAGATTCTGTCAGTCATGCTTGGACTGCTACAAATGCATAGGCCAGGATTCATGTTGGTGATGAAAGAAATAAATGATAATCTAAATTATAGGAAACGCATTGATTTTAGCCCTATGCTAAAATGAGTCTGGATGATTATAGTGGGTAAAAAGCCAAACCTAATTGCTGTTGATCAAATTGTCTACTTTTACCACTAGGACTAATTAGCATGGTGATCAATATTAATGCTGGGTTTATCATCTAAAATAACTTACTTCTGGCTTTTAGAGCTAATTAGTGTTAATATGTTTGGTGCAGTTACTAATTATTGGTGTCCAATAAATTTCTGATCATTATTAGGACCATTGGAAAATGAGAAAGCCATTGCTTGAGCAGAGGAAAAAGAATTTTTCTGCATAAGTTCTAAGTAAGAGTCATAGTCATATCATGCCAAAATACTTTGATGGGGATTTGAAAATACTGACAATTAATTCATCGGCAACATCCTATATAAAAACTCTGGACTATCATGCAAAAAATATGATGATAATGCTATGATCCTAGCAACAGAATAAATAAGGAGTACATTTTAGTGTGCATTTAATAGACAAAATATTAGTTTAACTCAAAATATCTGAAAATATCTAGATTAATTAATAATGTAATTAAGAAACCGTTATTCAAACATGATGGTTTCCAATCTTTTCAAGTGTTCTCAAATAGAAATATAATACCCCAAGTTATTTTAAAGCAATTTGGAGAACTGTTTCTTTTTCTGAATAGTCAAACACATATACACATTTATTGTTCATATTCAAGTTTACAAGCCATCCAATGAAGAAGAATAGAATAAATTTGTTTTATGGTGCTTAAGTCTCAAAACTTAATCATATTTTTTCCATAGATAGAATATGATGGAAATTACTGAAGAATCCCCAAACCACTAGCCATTCTAATAAGAATCACGGAGTAACAGTAATACATGATTCTTTCCTCATCAAATACTGTGCTGTAGGGATTGAAATGGCACTAAGCAGCGATTGCCCCAATAGCACCTGGAAATATCTGAAAAAAAGACTCAGAATAGATGCTCTTCAAACAGGAAGGGTATGTGAGAAGGCTAGAAGTAGCAATGAGTATTTCAGGAATTAAGAAAAATTTAAAGCACTAGTTTGAGAGCAGTCTAAAGTTATCTGTGATTAAATTAAATTTGATTTTTATGTGTGTAAAACTTTCATATAATCACTTTATTAGTGTTTGGGGATTTTTATAAACACGTTTTTAAAATGTAACATGATGTTCAAATAGCTTCTACCATTTCAAGTCATATTTTAACAGACACCTTTGCCTTAATGAAGTAATGAAATGGAATCCCATTTGGTGGCTTTGGTCTTAATTTACTAAATGACAGCCTAGCAGATTAAAAGAGTTAATGTCGCTTCTTACTACTGAAATATAAAACTTCGTAAATTGTGGTCAACAGTGAGAGTAAAATAGAGGAGGGGAAAAATCCTACTGTCCCTTTTTTTTTTTTTTTTGCAGATTTTAAAGATTTTATTTATGTATTTGAGAGAGAGAGAGCACAAGTGAAGGTCAGAGGGAGAGGGAGAAGCAGGCTCCCTGCGGGGCATGATCCCAGGACCCTGAGATCATGACCTGAGCTGAAGGCAGATGCTTAACTGACTGAGCCACCCAGGTGCCCCTATATTATTCTTGCTCTTCATCTCACTCAATACCCTGTGAACACTTTCAGATTTCTTGTGTCCTTTTGGTTTCTCCTTCCCCCAAATCCTTACTAAAACCTGCCTTCCAGGATGAATCTAATGTTAGTGATATAAAGCAGTCTCTGTGTGAGGACACACTGGGAACATCGCAGAAAGGTTTAGGTATCTTGCTGGAATCTATCCAAATAGCCTAAAAAACATCTCTGTTTACGCATTAAATGTCAGTAGACAAGTAAGTCCTTATGTTTCCTTCTAAGGAATATTTGCATTTTAATACTACATTATGCCTGCTGAATGAAAAATTTGGTCCTTTATGAAAAGAAACATAAATTATTGATCAAAGCACTCCAGGATTTGTTTCCTGTTGCCCATAAAAACAGAACAAAGTTGGGTCTCTTGACTTGTGTGTTTGTAAAGTCCAAGTTATTTCGTCTATCTGTAAGGTAAGTTTAAAAGACCTTTTCTCTCCTTTCATTAAATGTAAAGAGAAGGGCTGACATAGTCTCATCTCCTAACCATATTCCATCCAAGACTTTTCAAGACAGACATTTGCTTACTTAAGTTGCAGTGATGAGAACACTGACAACTGGTATTTAGGCAATGGAGAAATTTTGCTTCACAAATGGAATACTTGGTCCAACTCTGGTAATGCATATATTTTAAATTAGGAACTTGGCTATCATAGAAAAGACATAGCTTTACTAATCTACTTCACAGGACAGTGTGGTCAGAGCCACAAAAAATCTATATCCAGGTTTTATAGCAAACACACAATTTGTTGATTCCACTTGATTATTATTTGAAGGACTGTTCTAAGGCCTTGGATTTTTCACATTTACTATTCCTAGCTGGCTCACATAACAGTTATCTCTGCTTCAACGCACTTAAGGTTTTTTTGTTTCACTTTTTTCTTTAGGATAAATAGCTTTATTGAATAATGTCTGGCTGGCTCAGTTGGTAGAGTATGCAACTCTTCATTTCAGGGTTTTGAGTGTGAGCCCCATGTTGGGTGTAGAGATTACTTAACATCTTTTAAAAAAATAGTTTTATTGAGGGAAACAGTGTAGGTTTACTCAGTTGAAAAAATTAAGACGAATGGTAGAAAGTTTTTATTGGATTTGTGAGTAGCTTATGAAGCTCATATTATGGAAGGTTATGATGTTGAGCACTATTTCACCTTCAATTTTTTGTACTTTCTCACTTTACAGGAATCCTTATAATAAACCACTGCCATCTGAGATAATATGAGCCTGCCTCTCCCCTCTCTCACTCCCCTCTCCTCTTTTGCCATCTGACTGAGCTAAATACAATGCTATGATGCTCCCTTCATACTTATTTTTCTGACTTCCAAATTCATGAAGTGAAAATTCTAGGTATTCATAAATCTGGGTCATGTACAGGGTAGAGTGCAAGCTTCCTTGTCAATCGGTCATATGTCAATGACCCTGAACATTCTGCATCTTTCTGAGACTTCTACATTTATTTCTTAGACTCGCAGAAACTTAAATATTTTGAGCCAGGACTCTCTTATCACAACCCTAAAATGGCCCTTCAGCCTCTGCTTGGGTACCTCTAGTGACAGGGAAATCTCTCTTTTAAGAGACAATTTGGTAAGAATTTTTTTTTCCTTTACTAGTTGGAGGCACTCTAAAAACAAAAGAAATCCACTCCCTCTTTGGTATGGAGACCCTCAAATGTTTAAAAACTGTTATCTTAAGTATTTTATCCAAAGGCCTCCAGTTCCTTTTACTACTTTTATTTGGCAATATGTACACACTGATTTATATTTATGGCATTTTTTTCTATTTAGAAGTTCTTTTGTTTGTATTATTAAATGCCATGTTTGATCTCTTCTTTAATGGAGAAAAAAAAGCAAACATTTACCGAGTTCCAATGATGTACCAAGCACTGTGTTCAAGTGCTTTATATTTGCCATTCCACTAACTTTTTTTTTTTTAATATGGGAAGCAGAGTGGTTTATTAAGCAATAGGTTACATTCAGTAAAATGCATAAATCTTACTGGTTCAGCTAAATGAATTTTTACACCCTTGTAATCACTAGGTCCAAATATAGGACATTTCCAGCCAACTTGCAAGTTTCTGTAGTGCCCCTTCCCATTCAAAACCCACCATCCCAAAAGGTAACCATTACCATGATTCCTATTACCATAGTAAGTGTTACCTGGCTTTGAACTTGATATAAAAGAATCACGTCACATGGACCCTTTAATGCCTGTTTTTGTTGCTGTTGTTGTTCTGTATTTTATTGCTAAGATTCATCCAAAATTTCATCTGTAAGCCTTAAAGTAAGAAATATTATCCTCATTTTACCAATGAAGAAACTCAGACTAATGGAGGAGTCATTTGTCCAAAACTGGTCAGAATTTGATCCTTGAATACCTAGACCTAAAATCCAGGATCTTTTCATGAAACCATGATGCCTCATGGATTCTCTGAGCATTCTTTTATGCGAATATTTCTCCTTTCGAAGTCCCAACCACCATCCTTCTCTTACACGATGCCTGGGGTCGGTATTGCATGTATGTACCTATCTTTCAGGTCTATAGCGTCATCCCACAAGGTGCAGTGATCCAGGTGGGTAGTTTTCTTCCCCAACACTTTAAATATTTCGCTCCTCTCTCCTCTCACCTGCATTGTTTCTGAGGAAGAGTTGGATGCAATTCTTACCTTTGTACCCTTATAGGAAAGCTATTTCTTTCTCTGGCTTCTTTCAGGATTTTTTATCTTTGTCTATAATTTGAACATGATTTTAGGCCTTAGCAATGTATCAGGAAGTTGTGTGTGCCGCAAGGTGAGGGAACATTCTACTGTCCTATAAAATTATGTATCAGTCTTCTACTGACCCCATCTCTTCTGGTCTGTGAGTTCACAACTATTTCTCCATTTTCCTCTGCACTCTTAGGTGGGACAGGAAGGCTAGAATGGCTGGAGTTGCAGGTTCCCCTTCTACATCAGTTAGACTCTGATAATACCACAGCAGGTTAGGCTCTGAAAAATTCATTTCTCCTGAGGACAGGCCTTGTTAAGAACGGACTGCCCTGGTGTATTTCCAAATGGCTCCTTTTCCCTTCCCCCTGCTGGAAGAAGGAAAGGATTCTTCTTTGATTTTTACTGTGGGAATTTAGTCCAGCTCCTAAAGATCAAACTCACAAAATTGTGGGGTTCCCCATGACTGGGTTCCTCTGCATATCTTAACTCTCAGACGCCTACAATGAGCCTTCAGCAATTCATCAGCTATAGTTCAGGTTCTCCTAACTCCAGCATTGGCTCCCTGGGCAATTTCTGCTTGTGAGTCTCTGACCAACAAGCTGTGATCCCTCTATTTGCCAGACTCTCCAATCTTGGGAGCAGCAGCTTGCCCTGTGACCTCTCCTCTCTTATAGATCCAAGAAGAGTTGTTTTTTCATTCTGTCCAGCTTTTTACATGTTAGGGTAGAATGACAATTTCCAAGCTCCTTAACATGGGAACTAGAAACCAGAAGTCAGTTTTTAGGACTTAAGCAGAGATCAGTGTGCTTCCAGTCCTTCAAATCTCATCAGTGTCCCACAAAGCTACCCATTATGGAAGAGTAAATTTCATTCCAGTTTTCACTTCTGACTCTAAATTCACCCACTAGGATTTCCACTGAATACCTGTAGACTCTTTATTCAGTTAGTCTGTTATCAAGTCCTGCACAGATTCTAATATCACCACAATTTTGTAACTATTAGTGGTTGTGACCAACTGTTTCTAATCTGTAATTCAGGGGGACAATTTGTCACTGGCTTCATTGCAAATTTTGTCCACACATTGTCATTCTTATTATTTTTATATGAGGATTTAGAGAGATTCAAAAATCTACATTGCTCCTGCCACCGTATCTCTAGAATCCTCCAAACAAATACGTTTTTGAGAGTAAAAGGGTAGTATTGGTATTATTCTGTAACAAAGGCATAGAATAATAGCTGCTCTAGTTAAACTGAGATGTATGGACATTTGACCTGTAGTCTAAAGGTAAAGTAAAATCCTTAGCTTGGCACACAATGTCTTTAAAACTTAGTCCCTACTTATTTCAATATATTGCCTTCACTCACTGACTCATATACTCTATTCATTAGTCATAATGACCTACACATAGTTTCACAAATAAGCAAAGTTTATTTTTTTTCTAAATTGCACCAAATTACATAGAAGAATAAAAGAGATATATCGGTATGAATCCCTATCACTGAGATACCTTGGACAAGTCATAAGATGTGCAGGAAGGCTTCCTCTCACTTTTTCTGTTTCAGTGCTAATCCTAGAACTGAATCTTAAGTATTAGTGAAGGGAGAAAGATGTTCCAGTGTTAATTTAGTGCCATTAGCTTTTGGTAGGGCTTAAGACACCAGACCTCAGCCTCTGCCCATTATACATAATAGTGTATATTTTTAGACCAAAAGCCGAGCTCATGTGTGTTAAGAGTTTCAGCAGTGGAAAGAAGCTTATTTCTTATATCCTTAGTCAATTGGTGTGGGTAAGCTATATTTTGTTACTCATTATGTTCAGGTGTTTGAAAGTGGATACTTATTTATTAGGAGATTCAATGGGAAAGCAGAAAATAATAGTACCCATCATTCATACTGTATAATCTCCCATCTTAGATCCAAAATTAAGATATTTCTACACTGTAGAAGATTCTACTTGCAAAAGGATATTTAGTGACTTCTTTTGGACATCTTGAATATTGCTTAGCCTCTGCCTCTCACAGCTTGTTCAAGGGGATGAGTCCAAGATCCTGAGTTGACTTTCAGGGCATGAATTTAAATGTAGGATTTACATCCTTCAAGCCAAGACTATGATTATTATTTAACTGGTTTATAGAACATTTGTTGTGTTTCCGTCTTTATAAAGACCCTATTTTGCCATTGGTCCTTCTTATCCAAAGATGGTGCATAAGTCATAACTCACTTAGAATTAGTTTATGCCCTCCTAAGACTGGTTTGTTATTAAGATAAATACCTAAATCTTACTTAGTGAAGCAGAGTTTATAAGGTCTGAAGCAAAATAAGGAGAACGATTTACTGAAGAGAAAGTTTATCTACTTTATTCATTTAAAGTGAACATTCCAAGTCTTGACATTTTAACTTTACCAACACTTATTTCTCCTTTTCCCAATGCAAAATAGTATTATTTAAGAAATCCATCTATACCATCATGTATATACTTCCCTGTTATCTGTAAATTCCATTCCACTGAACTTTAAAATCCTTTAACCCCTTTCCACCTAGTCCTTCAAACTTTTTAATAAGTTTTCTTTATCCACCAAAACTGTTAATCTTTCATGTTCTGTATATCCTTAGTACTTCATACATACATCTATAAACTCTTAGTTTAATGTGGTAAAATGATCCGATCAGAGTTTTTCTCTCTCCCACGAGGCTTTCACTTTCTTGTGGATACACGTTATACCTATGCATCTTTATATCTCTAAGTTTAGCACAGTAGCCAGACATGGGCAAAACTCAATACATAGTTTTGAACAATTTAGTGACAATTTATTGAGCATCTATTTTTTTGCTTGTTTTATACACACACACTTATACATATACAAACACTACATGCTCTTATATATGGGCATATTATATATATAGACATACAGACATACATGTGTATATATATATATACACATATATATATTATCTGCTCTTCAGGACTTCAACTGAGATATATATGTGTGTGTGTGTGTGTGTATATACACATGTATTATATATATAAATTATATACATATATAATACAAGTTTACAAAGTAGGTACTATCATTTAATCTGCTTCAAGTGGAAGAACATGAGGCTCAAAGAGTTTAAGGATTTGACCCAAATAACACAGTTGATATGCGGCTGCATAATCTTGTCAGTTATTTAAGACTGAGTATTTCAAGCAGATGAAAGAACAATTTGACATAGATGTACCCCACTTAGGAAAAGCAAGTAACACATTATATCAATCAGGGTCCACATTAAGGAAAACTGAAAACTTACGAAGCTTTTCAAAAGAAAGAAATTTAATATAGGGAATTGTTTACATGGATGTGGAAAAGCTGAAAGAGACTAAAAGAGAACCAGAGGTAGTAATTGCAGAGAGTCGTTACCATCTATATTGTTTGGGGAACAAAAAGGGAAGAAGTGGAATTGCTGAAATTCAGAAGTTCAAAGACCTAACTCATGCTTGGACCTCTGAGGAGGAGGTACCACCTCGCTGCTCCCGCCACTTTTTGAAAGAGCATGCTGGGATTCCCTCGGGGAGTCTTTCAAGAGCCTGAAGGTAACTACTTCTGCCGAAACATTGCTGACAAGAACAGAGAACAGGAAACAGCTCCCTTCTGCCCTCCTCCTGGCTTTCAATCTCCCTCTAGCGCCTCTTATTGACCGAACTCACCGGAAGCCATTTGGCAAGGAAGTCTGAAAAATATAGTTTGCTGGGTCCCAGCCCCAGCCTCACAAGACAGAATCCAGAAATGTGGGTTTGGATTTAAGAGAATAGGAAAATAACTGTTATGCCCAATTCGGATGTAATTTGAATTTTTTTGAACAGAGTTTAGGTACAAGGCAAGGATACAAAAAGGAAAAAGAATTCTGTTTCAGATACCTACTAAGCATCAGACACTGTGTTAAGCTCTTCAAAATATTACACATTCAACAAATATTTGACCTATACTTTTTTCAGTCACTGTAAAAGATCCTTCAAGTGCAGTGGTGAAGAGACAGACATTATCCATTCTTTCAGGGAATTTAGAGACAGACATTATCCATTCTTTTAGGGAATTTAGAGACCTGAAAGAAAAATGGGCAAATAAATATGTGATTATGATAACATGTGTACCTATCTAACTTGAGTTATGTAGCAACCATGAAAGAGAGTCAGATTTAAAAAAAAAAAAAACTAAGAAGAAAGAAGTGATGTAATTTTTCTAGGTTTCTAGCTACCAAGTGGCACAGATAGGATCTGAATCTAGAAAAGCAGGACTGTGAGATTCATGTTTTTTCTCAGGGTGTCACTCTTCTTGCTAGGTGAGAGAATGGCAGGTTGACCTGTTGCTACTGCTGAGTTCTGCAGGCTCACAGAGGGAAAATGTAAAAAATTAAGTCTTTGATTTGACCTTCATTTTTTAGCTTCCTTGAAAATGGCAAATAAGCACCTTGCATGGATATTCATGCCATGGAAAAATTAAGTTTTATTCGTGTTATCAAAGTTCTTATACTCTACATCTGTACAACCACATTAGATACCTCTTTTTGCACTTGGGGCTAACTTAGGAAAAGATTTTTGTTTCATTCTTTATTATGATTCCCTGAAAAAGCATGGTGCCAGAATTTCAACTACAAGAAGCATTGCTAGAGGCTATGAAAATTCTCTTTTGTGCCACAACCATGAAGCTGAGGGGTTTTGTTTTGTCGTCATTTTAAAATCTCAGCTATTTCTAGTGGCTGTCTAGTAGCTGTGAAATGTATGAACTAAGTCACTGGGAACAGAGAGAAAGCAGAGTTCATTTAGGACTGAAAGAAATCTTTAGTGATTCAGACTATTTGCTTTTTAGTCATAAAGAAACTGTGACACTAGAGAAGTCAAGTGACTTATCTCAGTGTCCCATCATAAGCTTCTTATGGGAGAAAATTTATTAAGTCTTGGGATCATGAATACAGGTACAAGCCCTTTCCATGATGTCATATAAGTTAAATATAATCAGTTCCTCACAAGGAAAAAGAAATAAAGAGTTGAATGAACAGGTGCAAAAGGTTTAACAGCACTTAGAGACTTCAGTAATGAAGATATGGTTTATAAATCCCTTGGGTCCTAGGAAGTAACACTCAGAGATCTCACCATTTGAAGGGAATGATTTGAAATAAAGAATGTGGGTTTGGAGGAGAAATTCAACGATCATCATTTATACTGGAAAACTCAAATGGATGGAGTTGCAGGATAAGAACATTTTGGCAGTGCAGCTGTGAGTAAAGCCATGGAGGCAAAGGAAATCCACACCAGTATCTTGGCATTGAACTCTGGCATTTGTTAGTGCACAAGAGGCTGAGAATGTTGTGGTCAGGGTAGTACGTTTTGATAGGTTCTGTATGTCTTAATGTGACATCTTCATGAAAAGAGCAAAAGTTTTTTTAGTTCTATATACTGCTCATAGAAGTTATATTGACTGTTTAGTGCTATAGTGACCAGTAAAATAAAGGTGCTTGATATCTCCTCTTTGTATTTCCCAGATAGTCAAGGAGTGGATACAGAGTAAAACTCACCAGTTACTGAGATGCTAATAGCTGGCATAAGCAAACACTAAACTTATGTCATAAATAAATTCTAAGGCTAAAAACAGACCAGAGAAGGAAGAAGAGGCCCATTGTGAGTCCTCTAACATTCTGAGCTTGAGCGATGATCCCTACAAGGGGAGCCCATCTGCTCTACAGAGGTTCTGAATCAAGCTATATTTAAAGAGTATCTTTTCTGGCTTTTGGTTTTAAGTCAGAGAGAGCCAGGTTGCAATCCTGGATGCTACATTAAACTAGAGTGACCTTACAGAAGTTACCTCATTTCCCTGAGCCTTACTTTTTTTTTTCATCTTTACAATAGAAGTATTTGATAAAGGTCTCATAGATAACCTATAACATTTATTGACATGTCCTGTAACATTTATTGAGATGTCTAAAATGAAATTCTTAGAATAGTGGCTGGGATAGAAGAGAAATTTGACACACCAGCATTACTAAAAGAAGTTTTTAATCTGACTCAAAAGGTAAATATGCAGGTGGTTTGCCTCCTAATATTCAACACTAATTCAATCCTTGTAAGTACCATCTCTATACTTTCTTAGTTGAGAAGTGGGAAAATCATAAATGGCTCTTTTTTAAATGAATAGATGAAAAAGTACAATCAGAAAAAGAATGTGATAGAATGAAAATTATTGTGGAGATTCACCATGATAATACTTTGCACATCAATTACCTCTGACTTGAGCTCCTATTGTTTCCCTGAGGGTAAGGTTCTTACCTGATATATGAAGCCAAGCCAAAGAAAGGGCATTTTTATGACTCACAATCATGAGAATTTATAAATAAGGAAAAAAACCCACAGTTGCTTGGTGATAGGTTTACTTTCCTTTAAAGAAAGGAAAATAAATCGAGTTTTATTCATTTGTTCATTTATTCAACATTTTGAAACAACTACTATGTATGCTGGAGATTGAACAAAAAACAAAAATACATATGTACCTGATTTCATAGAGCTTATAGTCTAGTGTAATTAAATAAAATCACACAAATAATGTAATTAAAAACTGGAGTGAGTCTTATGAAGAAAAGGTACAGTAAATGTTGAATGAATCTATCTGAAGAACTTGAACAAGTCCAAAGATCAGAAAGACTTCCATGAGGAAGAAACAAATTGGCTGGTATCTGAGAGATGGAGAGGGGTTAACCAGGTGAAAGTGTGGAAAGAGAATTCACATACTGGAACCTCAAGGTAGGAAAGAACATTGGAATATTCGAGGAACCACATGACAGACAACTGTGCTGGAATGAAGAAAAAGAAGAGCACAGAGGCAAAATATGATCTTGGAACTGACAAAAGAAGCCAGACAATTTAGAGCATGTGGGTCCTAGCAAAGATTTTTTTTTTTTCCCTTGTACAGACTGTTCCAATGTAAGAGAACTCAACTTACCATTTTTCAACTCTGGGATGGTACAAAAGTGATATGCATTCAATAGAAACTGTACTTCAAATTTTGAATTTTGATCTTTTCCTGGACTAGTGATAGGTGGTATGATCCTCTGGTACGATGCTGGGCAGGGCAGCAGTCGGAGGTCCCGGTCAGCCACGTGATCACGAAGGTGATCAACTGATGGACTTACAGCCATTCTCTACCCAGACAACCATTCTGTTTTTCATTCAATACAATGTTCAACAAATTACAGGAGATGTTCAACACTTGATTATAAAATAGGCTTTTTCTTAGATGATTTTGTGATACTATAGGGTAATGTTAGTGTTCTGAGCACATTTAAGGCAAACTAGGGTAAAGTATGTTTGCTGGTTAACGGTATTAAATGCACTTTCAACTTTGGATATTTTCAACTTATAATGGGTCTATTGGGGGCACAACCCCACTATAAGTTGAGGAAGATCTGTATTAATTATTGAAAGGCTTTACATAAGAAAGACATTATTGAAATTGCATTTTTTTAAGATTTATTTATTTATTTGAGAGAGAGAGAGAGAATCTCAAGTAGACTCCCTGCTAAGCATGGAGCTCAATGTAGGGCTCATTGTCACAACCCTGAGATCATGACCTGAGCTGAAATCAAGAGTTGGACACTTGACTGAGCCACCCAGGCACTCCTGAAATTGCATTTTTAAATGCTAACTTTGATCATTTCCATAAAACGTACTAGAGGGAGATAAAAGTTGTTGCTGGGAGAAAAATGATGAAGCTCTTGCTGTTCTTTAGTAAAGAGATGTGGTAGCTTAGGTGAAGGGGATTAAGAGGTACAAGCTTCCAGTTATAAAATAAGTAAATCATAAGGCTGTAAAGTACAGCATTGGGAATATAGTCAATAATATTGTAATGACTTTGTATGGTGACAGTAGCTAGACTTATTGTGGTGAGCATTTCATAATGTATATGGATGTCAAATCACTCCATTGTACACCTGAAACTTATATAATATTGTACATCAATCATACTTCCATTAAAAAGAGAGAAATGTGATAGCTTAAACTCGGGTGATAATGAGAATAGAAAGAAGTAGGTGGATTCAAGAGTTATGAAGCAGGGTTACTTGCTTCAATTTGTTGGTGGACTAGATATGGAGGGCGAGAGGAGGAGAGTGACAGCTAAGGAAGATCAGACTTATGGGGCAAGAAGTAACAAAATGAGATGAACTTGAAAAGTGTAAAGTAATGTATAAACAAGAATTCAGAATATAAACTTACTCAGCTGGAGAGGGATAATTAGGAAGTTGCAAGAAAGAAAAGAAAGAGATTAGGCATCAGAATTGGCAGTAAACTGAAGTAGAACAATAAGATGACATTAGCAAATAATGGAAAGGTGTCATTGGCTTACATATAGAATAATAACTCATGACGGAATCATAGGCATTAGCCCTTTCTGTATGCACAGGTAACCATGCCACACATATGCTGCAATCTCTGTAGGGAATGTGCAGGTTGTTAGGGAGAAACCAGGAAAAAATATCAGTAAAACAATTTTTAAAGGCATTTTAAGTTTAGGGTACAAAAATAGCAGAATCTTTATATTTGTGAGGGTCCTGAGAACCTCTCAAACATTAGGAAAGCATATAATTTATCCATAAAGGTGACAAGGCTTCTCCAGAGTTCATGTGTAAAGAAAATATCACTTTGAGATGCAGAGAGTAGTCACATTCCCTCCCTCACTCCCTAAATCTAGGGCCCATGATTCTCTTTCATGACTCAGTAAAGTGACAAGTTATACATTACAATATGTCATGTACCTTTGGGGTTATACACAAATAGTTTTACTAGTGGATCTTTGAATATACACCAAAATTTTCTGGCATGCTTATTAAAATGTAAATTTGTAGGTCCAGGGACTCTGTACTTTAATAAGCACCCAAGATTATTTGGATAGAAGTAGCCTTCAGCCTATACAAGAGGTTAATATTAAGTGTGTAATTCTAAGGGAATACACTGTATCTTGATCCAAGACAGCAAATAAAATGATACACCACCTCCTGAGATAATGCGTTGACAATCAAATTACATGTGAGCTGAAAACAAAAATAACATGTTGTATAATCAAGGCATTCCTGAAGGTTTTGGTGTAAATATAAGATTAAAAAAGGGACAGACTGATGGTCTCTCAAGCATCCTTCTATGTCAGTATTTTCAAAATGGTAGAGATTATCCTTGTAAGATACTCAACTTTTTTCACTTTGTTAACTGAAAAGCAAAAATGCTTCATAATGTTATATAGGAAACCATCATTCTTTAGCTGAGAACAAATAAAAATTATGGTTCTATAAATATGGTGGGATTTCATCAATTACAAAACCAAACAGCCTGACATCTCATTATTATGATGTCATAGTGCATAAACAAATCAACATACAGTTTTCGTTGTATTGACTATGTTTAGAAAAATGTATCAAGTAGGTACTTAGATAAATGTGTCTATGTTTTGTGGTTCCTCCAGAGGTACTCTTTCTGTCGTTAAAGAATATGGATGAACTAGGACTGTCTTCCTCATTCACTGCCTTGATTTTCAATAGCAGAAATAAATCTCTAACTCTGGGACATAGCGGTAAACAAACAAGTTATTAACTATGCTGTGGAAGAACATAACAACATATACATAATATCAATAATTTTGGAGCATATGTGATTAAATTATAGTTACAATTCAGCAAAAGAAACATGCCAAAATAGCAAAAAAATAAAATAAAATAAAACAAGGCCCATATCTTTTGATATAAGATTGCAAAGACTCACAGCTCAAGGCATGCAATTTAATTGAAGAAAAAACAGTGTATCCATTTAAAGTAACCTTACTTCACTTATATTTCTGTTTTAGGGAATGCTTTGATTCCAAAACTATCTTAGCTAGTGCTGTTCTATATTTCACCTTTTCAAAAAGATCCTACATGGGGATTTCCATTAGGTTTTTTGTCCAAAGATGGTACCAGGTGAAGGCAAAGCATTTCAAACTTGCTACCTCAGAGCACTCTAAGATTAATCTGTGAGTAAAGTCTTTTCTCACTGCTCATCCTCAGAACAGGTGGACTGAGTGCCAGGCCAAAAGCCAAAATCAGAAGCAAGATCCCAAGGCATTCATGCTAACATAAATTATTCCAGCTCAGGAAGTCCACAGCAGGAAGAGATGGAGGGACAGGTCCAAGTCAACTTGGGAGAAGTAAAAGTTTCAAAGACCCGATGCAAAGGTCAAAGACAGAATTGGAGTTGTAAGAAAGTGAAGATGTTATGTATCTTTCATTAATATAGTGACTTTATCATTTTACTCTATCACCCTTTAGGAATTATGGGGCATCAGTTGGAGATTCAAGAGCAAACTAAATTTTCTGAGTCCAGTTTAAAGACATCCTATTAGATATAGTACTCTCCCAGGGTTGACAAGAGGGCTGATCATAAGGTCAGCAATGAGTCTTATATACACTATTCAAATGAGAATCTATATTGCTTCACTGTTTTTCCAGAACATCTTTTAGAATTAAAAAAGATGTCTGTGGTTAATTGGGTATACCATCTTCAGTGACTGGGTTTGTTTTGTTTTGTTTTTTATTTTTGATTACATTGGACTACCAGGCTGTCCTAGCTCACTTAGTTTAGAGTCAAGGTATTTAATGGGAAATCTGCTCTGAAATTCCTTAAGGGGTTTTGAGGAGTTTAATGGAAGGAAGATGGATAGAAAAGGCAGAAATGACTAGTCCTTCCTGCTTGCAGTAAGGCTCATTTTAAAAACTACACTATTTTATTCTCCATGCTTTCAGATTCTCATTTAAAAGTATTATGTAAAACAGAAGATAAATAGTAAAGTAGAACAAGGTTAAGAGAGTAGTCTATGCGGGACCAAATAGTAAAAAATAGACAACTCTGGTCAAGCATGCAAATAGATAACAAAGAATCAAACAAGTCCTTTTATCTGAATTTTTAGAATTCCACAAAGCAATAATAACCATCCCATAACAGAAACTCAATAGTGTCATCAAGGAGTAATTTTAAGTAGGCAACATTGCCTATAGAGCGCCTGTTGGCCTTAAGGCTGCAGATCAAAAGCCAGACATAGAAGAATCTTTTCCATGCATTTCAGCAGACTACAGAATATTACAGAAAAAAAAAAAAACCACTGTTCTTTTGAGTTTGGGAATATTTCTTAGCTCTTTAAGTAAGTTCCTCTGAGCTTCACTTTTTTTCATCTCATAAGGTAGAAACTTGAGAACTCCACATACTTTAAGACCAATGCTGTGAAAGTATAAGAGAAAACTAAGGTACATGAAAGTTTTACAAAACTAAAAAGTGCCACAAAAATATGAATTGTTACTACTTAGGCAAGGAGACAGGGCTGCTTTCTGTGTTCTGCAAAACTCTGGCTATTGTTTTCCACAGTCATATCTAACAGTCTGGTTCCTATGACATCTTTATTCTTCTAGACATTACCTTCTTATCCTTTGACCACTTCACCCTTAGCCTATCCACACAAGCAAATGCCATCCTCATTAGCACTCCTTCACAAACTAATGAGACTTAACAAGCAAAAATACACTAGCAGGTGATTATATGGATGGCTTATGTTTCTCTTGAAAATCGATTTTATCTCCAGTGGCTTCGTAGATATTCTGAGTGTCTTCTTGGTGACTAGACTCCAAGGTACACACCAGACTTCATGTTGAGTTGAATCTCTCTCCACCCCTCTATCACCTTGTATTGATTAAGCTTGCTCAGCTCCATAGTCACAGACTTCTCTTCTCACCTAAACCTGCTATCTCAAAATGAATGCCCAGACTCAAGATACCAGAGAGAATCAAGATACCAGTCAAGAATGCCCAGAGAGGGCGCCTGGGTGGCTCAGTTGGTTAAGCGACTGCCTTCGGCTCAGGTCATGATCCTGGAGTCCTGGGATCGAGTCCCGCATCGGGCTCTCTGCTCGGCGGGGAGTCTACTTCTCCCTCTCCCACTCCCCGTTTGTGTTCCCTCTCTCGCTGTGTCTTTCTCTGTCAAATAAATAAATAAAATCTTTGATAAAAAAAAAAAAAAAGAATGCCCAGAGATATACCAGAAAATCCAGTTTCCATGAAGAAAAAAGCAGTATTAGAAAATCCATCTTAAATGTAATAACTCTAACTTTTCCAACTTTTGTGGGCCAATCTCTGCGATAATGCTTTTACACATAATGCAGGATAATAATTTAATGTATTAATTTATGTTTTCTTTCCTGGATTTTGCCCCTTTTAATGTCCACTTCTCCCAACCTTCCTTCAAGGCTAAGGACAGAATTTCTATTTGCTTTCTTCAAAGTAGTTTGGACAGAAGTCATCTGTATTCAGAATTTCCATACCTACTGAGGAAATAATACTGGATGCTCCTGAGAGAAACATGAGTAAAAGGTACTTGTATACATAGATTAAATACCTAGTTATAGCAGGGCACTCCCCATACATTCACTGGTTAAAAAAAAAAAAAAAAGTTCTTTGGCTTGAGTAAGAAACAAAGAAAGAAAGAAAATTCTATGGGTTCTGAGTGTAGAAAAAAATCTATTCCCTGGTTTTCAGCAGCAAAGGCAACAGGACTAGAGAAAGGAACACCTGGGCTATGGGCCTCCAGAGAACATTGCCAGATACTCTACACTCAAGCTGGGAGAAGAGGAGAAAATGAGAGAGACTACCTGAATGGGGCCATGCACACCAGTGCAGTGGGGGTCTTCAAGGCTGTCTGCATGATCGATGACCTCAGACAAGACTGGTGAAAGCTCTCTCAACAAGATCTACCAGCCAAAATCTTACCATCATAGGACATCCTCAAACAGTGGATACTGCTCCCCAAAGAAAGGGAGAATAGAATTTCAGGTACAAATTGAGTTTTTTATCTTTGTATCTCTACTAGCCTAATGGGAGAAGCACTCTGAGTCAGAAATTACAAATTAAAGAAAATGTCTTCTTCCACCCCAGGATTCATAAATCTACACATTCATATATATATTTAGTGCCTCAATTAATCTCTATAACAGCATTACAAAGTAGAAATTACTTTCTCCCTTGTTAGAGATGAGAAAATCTGGATGCGGAAATGTAAGTAGCTTTTCAAGACAGCACAGCTAGTTTATGAAGGTGCTGGGCTTCAGCCGAAAGTCTTTCGGACTCCAAAGCCATCTCATCTGCATTCTAAACTTACCCACATGTGAAGGTTAAGTAGACTGGGCACAATTCCACATTGTCCAATTACACTTCTGACACTTCCTAAAGATAATATGAACTTGAAAGGCACCCTTGCCCCTTCATATTAGCACAGAGAAAGTGAAAAGAGATTTTTTAGGTTTTTTGGGCTTGAGATTAAACCCTACTAAACAACGTATTTCACAAACATTCGTGCTTGCCTTTTATCATTGTGATTACAAGTTTGAAACACTAACTAGATTCTTCATAGGCATTTTACAGCTTAATTTCTCCACATGGCTGTGCTTGGTGGTGGTTCAGAAAGGACAAAGCTCATGAGGGATAAAGATCCATCTGTAGTCATCGAGTAATTTTCGGCAGATTAGAGACTTGGCTGGTCTGAAGAAAACTTTGGCAAGCCCCAGGAGCAGAGGCAGCTGGGACTAGTTCACGGCCACTCCTGGTGGCCCCACGTGCAGCAGAAGGAGGCTGGCACCAAATGGCCACTGAAAGAGTTGCCAGCAGAGAGTGGCACTTGCGCACTGAGACCAAAGTGGGACACAAGTTGCAAGCCAGTGTGTCAGCTGGAAAACAGGGCCCTGAGAACAGATGAATACGAACTCTTGCAGAGGGCATGGAATGATCGTTTCGAAAAGGTGCAAGGAAGGTTGAAGTGTGGACACAGGGGGCTAGAAAGAGATGCAGGACAATAGTGTAATCAAGCAACATGCAAGGCAGGAGAGAATGAAGGAGAAAGAGAATGGAAAAAAAAAAAATCACCCTTGATTGACTTAAAGCCGGTTAGCAAATTGCTGAAAAGGAGCCTGGTTTCGTTCATTGTGTATCCATTATATTACGCCATCAGGAAAGGAATGATAGTAGGGAAAATCATTAATAAGGAAGGGAAAGAGACTACACAAAGGCATATTAAAAAGCAGACCAACCTGATTTTTAATCCAAGATCTGAAACTTTATAATGTATAACCTTGGGAGCTCTTTTGTAATCATTGTGAAACAACAGTTTTCTCACTTGTAATATGGAACTGATAATACAGAAATGACAGTTGATATTATTATTACTATTAAGAGCTATAATCAAATAAGTAAGTACTCAGTATACACTAAGGCACTAAACTAAGCATGTTAAATAAATTCTCCTACATTATTGTTCTAGTAACTGAAAGAAGTACCACAGTTGAAGCTCTTTTTAAGGTGCCAGATTCATACTAGGCACTCAATAAATTGTGGTTACAATTAATATTGCCATTGATATTATTCTTTTTAGTTATTTACTTCCTAATCTTAAAGATATTCTTGGGGCACCTGGGTGGCTCAGTTGGTTAAGCATCCAACTCTTGATTTCTGCACAGGTCATGATCCCGGTGTTAAGAGATAGAGCCCCTCATTGGGCTCCTCACTGAGCATGATGCCTGCGAAAGATTCTTTCTATATTAAATAAATAAATAAATAAATAAATAAATAAATAAATAAATAAAATATTTATATTCTTAATGAGTGCCTATTACCAACATAATGCTAGATAAGGTTGGAATGAAAGATTTCAACTCCACTTCTAATCTAAATTTCTGATAAATTCTCCTTCTCAAAGAGACACAAAACATGTAGACTGGATACAGACACCTTGAGGTTAGTCAGGTTTTCTAACTATTATGCATCCCAAGCTGGAATTTCCCATTTACATATGCAATCATTTCACTGATGTCCAGACAGAATTTTCTTTCTTCCTACTATCCACTAGCTAAGTGAAAACGTGTTCTTTACTCTCCCATTCCTGCACACATTTTTACTGAAAGTTGTGTGCACATGTACAGTGAGAAATTTGTTAATCAAATGCTTGTAATTACTAACTTTCCAGCATGTATAAGAAATAGGGTGCTCTCTCTTTAATTCAGGAATGGTTAACTCCTTTTCATCATCAATTGCCACCTCCTCAGAAAAGCTCCCCCCACCCAGCCAATTAATCTAAATTAAGTTTTCCCTATTAATCTCCACTTCAATGCCTTGGATGTTTGGTTTTTTTTTTTTTGTAGTTTTTAATTTTATTATGTTATGTTAGTCACCATACAATACATCATTAGTTTTTGATGTAGTGATCCATGATCCATTGTTTTCGTATAACACCCAGTGCTCCATGCAGTACGTGCCCTCCTTAATACCCATCACCGGACTAACCAATCCCCCCTCCCCCTCCCCCTCCCCTCTAAAACCCTCTTTGTTTCTCAGGTCCATAGTCTCTCATGGTTCATCTCTCCCTCCAATTCCCCCCACCCATTTTTCCCTTCCTTCTAATGTCCTCCATGTTATTCCTTATGTTCCACAAATAAGTGAAACCATATGATAATTGACTTTCTCTGCTTGACTTATTTCACTTAGCAATCTCCTCCAGTCCCATCCATGTTGATGTAAAAGTTGGGTATTCATCTTTTCTGATGGCTGAGTAATATTCCATTGTATATATGGACCACATCTTTTTTTTTTTTAAGATTTTATTTATTTATTTGAGAGAGAGAGAGAATGAGAGACAGAGAGCATGAGAGGGAAGAGGGCAGAGGGAGAAGCAGACCCCCTGCCGAGCAGGGAGCCCGATGTGGGACTCGATCCCGGGACTCCAGGATCATGACCTGAGCCAAAGGCAGTCGCTTAACCAACTGAGCCACCCAGGCGCCCTGGACCACATCTTTATCCATTCATCTGTTGAAGGGCATCTCGGCTCTTTCCACAGTTTGGCTATTGCAGACATTGCTGCTATGAACATTGGGGTGCATATGGCCCTTCTTTTCACTACATCTGTGTCTTTGGGGTAAATACCCAGGAGTGCAATTGCTGGGTCATAGGGTAGCTCTATTTTTAAATTTTTGAGGAACCTCTACACTGTTTTCCAAAGTGGCTATACCAACTTGCATTCCCACCAGCAGTGTAAGAGGGTTCCCCTTTCTCCACAACCTCTCCAACATTTGTTGTTTCTTTCCCTGTCTACTTTTGCCATTCTAACTGGTGTAAGGTGGTATCTCAGTGTGGTTTTGATTTGGATTTCCATGATGGCTAATGATGATGAACATTTTTTCATGTGTCTGTTAGCCATTTGTATGTCTTCTGCAGAGAAGTGTCTGTTCATCTCTTCTGCCCACTTTTTGACTTGATTATTTGTTTTTTGGGTGTTGAGTTTGAGAAGTTCTTTATAGATTTTGGATACCAGCCCTTTACTGTAGTGTCATTTGCAAATATCTTCTCCCATTCTGTGGGTTGCCTCTTTGTTTTGTTGACTGTTTCCTTTGCTGTGCAGAAGCTTTTTATCTTGATGAAGTCCCAAAAGTTCATTTTTGCTTTTGTTTCACTAGGTTTTGGAGATGTATCTTGAAAGAAGTTGCTGCAGCCGATGTCAAAGAGGTTACTGCCTATGTTCTTCTCTAGGATTTGGATGGATTCCTGTCTCACATTAAGGTCTTTCATCCACTTTGAGTTTATCTTTGTGAATGGTGTTAGACAATGGTCGAGTTTCATTCTTCTGCATGTGGCTGTCCAATTTTCCCAGCACCATTTATTAAAGAGACTGTCTTTTTTCCATTGCATGTTTTTTCCTGCTTTGTCAAAGATTATTTGACCATAGAGTTGAGGGTCCATATCTGGGTTCTCTATTCTATTCCATTGGTCTATATGTCTGTTTTTGTGCCAGTACCATGCTGTCTTGGTGATCACTGCTTTGTAATATAGCTTGAAATTGGGCAACATGATGCCCCCAGCTTTGTTTTTCTTTTTCAGCATCTCCTTGGCAATTCGGGGTCTTTTCTGATTCCATACAAATTTTAGGATTGTTTGTTCCAGCACTTTGAAAAATGTCATTGGAATTTTGATCGGGATGGCATTGAAGGTATAGATTGCTCTGGGTAGCATAGACATTTTAACAATGTTTATTCTTCTGATCCATGAGCATGGAATATTTTTCCATCTTTTTGTGTCTTCTTCAATTTCTTTCATGAGTGTTTTGTAGTTCCTAGAGTATAGATCCTTTACCTCTTTGGTTAAGTTTATTCCGAGGTATCTTATGGGTTTTGGTGCTATTGTAAATGGAATCGTTTCTTTAATTTCTCTTTCTACAGTTGCGTTGTTAGTGTATAAGAAAGCAACTGATTTCTGTGCATTGATTTTGTATCCTGCCACATTACTGAATTGCTGGATGAGTTCTAGTAATTTGGGGGTGGAGTCTTTTCGGTTTTCCACATAAAGTATCATGTCGTCTGCGAAAAGAGAAAGTTTGACTTCTTCTTTGCCAATTTGAATACCTTTTCTTTTCGTTGTCTGATTGCTGTTGCTAGGACTTCTAGTACTATGTTAAACAACAGTGGTGAGAGTGGGCACCCTTGACGTGTCCTGATCTTAAGGGAAAGGCTCTCAGCTTTTCCCCATTGAGGATGATATTCGCTGTGGGTTTTTCATAGATGGATTTTATGAGCTTGAGGAATGTTCCCTCTATCCCTATACTCTGGAGAGTTTTAATCAGGAAAGGATGTTGTATTTTGTCAAATGCTTTTTCTGCATCAGTTGAGAGGACCATATGGTTCTTCTCCCTCCTCTTATTAATGTGTTCTATCACATTGATTGATTTGCGAATGTTGAACCACCCTTGCATCCCGGGGATAAATCCCACTTGGTCGTGGTGGATGAGCCTTTTAATGTATTGTTGGATCCTATTAGCTAGGATTTTGTTGAGGATTTTGGAATCCATATTCATCAGGGATATCGGTCTGAAATTCTCCTTTTTGATGGGGTCTTTGCCTGGTTTGGGGATTAAGGTAATGCTGGCCTCATAGAATGAGTTTGGAAGTTTTCCTTCTGTTTCTATTTTTTGAAACAGCTTCAGTAGAATAGGTATTATTTCTTCTTTGAATGTTTGGTAGAACTCCCCAGGGAATCCATCAGGCCCTGGACTCTTGTTTTTGGGGAGGTTTTTGATCACTGCTTCAATCTCGTTACTGGTTATTGGCCTATTCAGGTTGTCAATTTCTTCCTGTTTCAGTCTTGGCAGCTTATAGGTTTCCAGGAAGGCCTCCATTTCATCCAGATTGCTCAGTTTATTGGCATATAGTTGTTGATAATAATTTCTAATAATTGTTTCTATTTCCTTGGTGTTAGTCGTGATCTCTCCCCATTCATTCATAATTTTATTAATTTGGGTCCTTTCTCTCTTCTTTTGGATAAGTCTGGCCAGTGGTTTATCAATCTTATTAATTCTTTCAAAGAACCAACTTCTAAGTTCATTGATCTGATCTACTGTGTTTCTGGTTTCTAATTCATTGATTTCTGCTCTAATTTTAATTATTTCTCTTCTGATGCGTGGCTTAGGCGTCATTTGTTGCTTTTTCTCTAGTTCTTTTAGGTGTAGAGTTAGTTGGTGAATTCGGATTTTTCTATTTTTTTGAGTGAAGCTTGGATGGCTATGTATTTCCCCCTTAGAACCGCCTTTGCAGTATCCCATAGGTTTTGGACCGATGTGTTTTCGTTCTCATTGATTTCCATGAATTGTTTAAGTTCTTCTTTGATTTCTTGGTTGACCCAAGGTGTTGGCCTGTTTTCCTTGATCTTAGGAGGGGTCCTCTCTGCCTCTAGGACTCGAATGTTTGTTTCATTCCCCAGATTAGGGAAGTTCTCAGGTACGGTTTGCTCAAATACATCTTCTAGCCCTTTCTCTCTCTCCACTCCCTCCGGGATTCCAATTATTCTGACATTGGAATGCCTCATGGTGTCACTTATTTCTCTGATTCTATTTTCATGGATTCTGAGTTGTTTTTCCCTGGCCTCCTCTTTTCCCTTTTTATCTATTATACTGTCTTCCAGATCGCTTATTCTCTCTTCTGTCTCAGTTACCCTAGCTGTTAGATTATCTAGATTGGATTGGATCTCATTGATAGCATTTTTAAGTTCTGCCAATTCCCCTTTTATTTCTGCCCTTAGAGACTCTATGTTGCCATTAATTGATTTCTCCATTCTAGCCATTGTCTTCACAATTGCTAGCCTGAATTCCATCTCTGATATCTTGGTTATGTCTACATCCATTTGTAAATCTGAAGCATAAGTCATAATCTCTGAGTCTTTTCTGTTTTGGGGGCTCCTCCTCCTAGTCATTCTGTTGATGGGTGATTGAGGGAATGCATAGAGTCAAAATTATTGACCAGAACCCAAGCAAGATGCACCTGTTTTCTTGGGACCTTAGGGTTGCTGGCCTCTTGTTTTCCCAGCCTGTGTTTCTGCGGGAGGGGCCGGCCGTGCTGTTACTCAGGCAACCCTGTTTGGGCGGAGTTGCCCTGCGCCCCTGTGGCGGGGGATGGGCTCAGTGGGAATAAGTCTTTGGGGCTATTGTTCTCTGGCGCCTTTCCTTGGTGGCTTTCCACGTCTCTTCCGCGAGTCAGAGCAGAAGAGACCGTTTCCAACCCTCTGCCTCAGAGGAGAGAGACCGCAGTCTGTTCTTCAGTGAGCTCTCCAGGCCACACTGTCTCCATTTCTGTCCGTGCTGCTATAAACTGCAGCGTCCTGGGTTGTGCGCCCCTCCACAGTGCTCCCAGTCCTGCCTCCAGGTCGGGGCACGTCTCTGCCCTTTGTGCTTCTAAAATCACCAGCCGCTCCCAGTTCGCGAGCGCGTGACTCCGCCGCTTGGGGTTCCGTCTGGGGACTGCAGTTTGTATGTGCGCAACTCCGCCGCTGGACGCTCGGGGTTTCCACCCCGGGGGATGCAGTTCACCGGCGGGACCCCGGTGCACCGGGTTTCCGTCTCGGAGGCTGCAGTTCGCATGCACGCGACCGTCGCTCCGGTTTCTGTCCGGGGGGGCTGCGGTTCACGTGCGTGCGACCCCGCCGCACTGGTTTTCCACCCCGGGGGCTGCCCTAAAGTCCTTTCCCCGCCTCTACTGGTCTGCGAGTCTGTGCCCCATCCCCAGCGCGCAAGGCTGTCACTCACCGGCGGTGTAGGATCCCCATGGCCAGGCACCCTCCTGCTGCCATTTATCCTCCCATATCTGGCCACGGAATCACAGCTCCCCACTTTGTACCTCGAAACCAACCACCTGCGATATTCTGTTTGTAGAGATCCAGATCTTCTTACATCTCAGGCTGGTTTCGTGGGTGCTCAGAGTGGTCTGGTTGATATCCAACTCAATTCCAGGGACCAGTTGAAATAGGGTCCCCTACTCCTTCACCATCTTTCCCTATTCTGGATATTGCTTTTAAAATACTAAAATTACTTCTCAAAAATCTGCATGCTATTTGACTTATCTGTCTGATCACTTGCATTTGTCTTTAGCACTCACTACAATGTATATTCTGTGAAAGCAGGAACCATATTCCTATTCTTCAGCACTCAGAAATATTTACTAAGCACATACAAGATGCCAGGCATTGTTTCTAGGCACTGGAATACAGCAGTGAACTGACATTCTAGCACAGCAAAACAGACAGAAGAAAAAGGTAGGTGGTGATGTTATAAAGAATACAGCAATAGGAGAGAATAAAGAATATTCCTGTGCTGCAGCTACGAGAAGTTTTGGGGATGGGTAGGCTTTATTTTACCAAGGGTAATCAGGGAAGTCTTCCAAAAAAGTAGACTCATGGTACTAAGTAGAGGAAAAGCATTCCATGTATTGGGAACAGCAAATGCAAAGGCCATGAGCCTGGGATTTGCTTGGTGTGTTCACAGAATAGAAATTGGGCATTGCAGTCAGAGTGAAACAAAGAGGAAAAAAGGAAGAGATGAGACTGGAAAAAACTACGGAGCATTATGAAGACTGTGTTGGTATGGTAAGGCCCTTACTTTTATCCTAGAGGAGATGGAAACAAACTTGGAGAGTTTTGAGCAATGAGTGTCAAGATCTGAATTATGTTTTGAAAGGACTGCTCTGCCTTTGTATTAAGAATAGCCTGGAAGGGGATGGTCAAGGAAGAACAGTTATAGGATTAGTGCAGTAGTTTAAGTGAAAAATCATGATGTATACAGTGACTATGATAGAACAAATCATGATAAAATGCAAAGACTACTGTAAATGTGATTGACATAGATCAGATTCTATATACACGTTGAAAGCAGAGATGATTGGATTCACTAAGAGATTGTATGGGGGATGACAGAATGAAAGAAACCAAGAAACACTCCAATTTTTTTGGCATGAATTTTCTAAAGAGTAGAGTTTCAATGATCAAAACAGAAAATACTTGGAGAGAAGAGAGTTGGGAATGTAGAAATGAAGGGTTCTGTTTGAAACAATCTGCTTAAAAAATGGGGGGAGGATCTGAAGAGACATTCTCTAAAGAAGACATACAAATGTCCAACAGGCAGGAAAAGCAGCACAAGTGATGATCAGTTATCATCAGGGAAATACAAATCAAAACCACAATGAGATAGCACCTCACACCTGTTAGGACATCTACCATCAAAAAGACAGGAAATAACAAGTGTTGGCAAGGATGTAGAGAAAAAGGAACCCGTTTGCACTATTGATGGGAATGTAAACTGATACAGTTATTATGGAAAACAGTATGAAGGCTTCTCAAAAAATTAAAAGTAGAACTACTGTATGATCCAGCAATTCTATTTCTGGGTATTCATCAAAAGAAAACAAAAGCACTGGGTGCCTGGGTGGCTCAGTCGTTAAGCGTCTGTCTTCGGCTCAGGTCATGATCCCAGGATCCTGGGATCGAGCCCCACATCAGGCTCCCTGCTTGGCAGGAAACCTGCTTCTCCCTCTCCCACTCCCCCTGCTTGTGATCCTTTTCTTGTTGTGTCTCTCTCTGTCAAATAAATTAATAAAATCTTTAAAAAAAAAAAAGCACTAATTTGAAGATATATGCACCCCTATGTTCACTGCAATATTATTTACAATAGCCAAGATATAGAAACAAAATAAGTGTCCATCAAAAAATGAATGGGTGGATAAAGATGTGGTATTTAAATACAGGTGCGCACTTGCGTGCATGCGCGTGCACACACACACACACACAGAGTGGAATACTATTCAGCCAAAAAAATGAACTCTTGCCATTTGCAACAAGATGGATGGACCTTGAGGGTATTAGGCGAGGTGAAATAAGTCAGACAACAACAAACCACATATTATTTCACTTAGATGTAAAATCTAAAACACAAAGAAACAAACACTCAAAATAAAACTCATAGATACAGAGAACAGATTCCTGGTTGTCAGAGGAAAAGAGGGTCAGCGGGGGGGCAGGGTGCTAACAGGTGAAAGGGATGAAGAGGTACAAAATTCCAGTATAAAATAAGTAAGTCATTAGGATTTAATGTACAGCATGATGACTATACTCAATAATATGCTATTGCATATTTAAAAGTTGCTAAGAGAGATCCTGAAAGTTCTTATTATAAGAAAAAAATTATTTTAACTCTGTATGGTGATGGATGAAAACCAGACTTACTGCAGTGATGATTTCACATGTACAGAAATATCGAGTCATTATGTGTCCACCAGAAACTAATATGTTCTATGTCAATTGCACTTTAATAAAAAAAGAATATGATTTGATGTTTTGTTCATAATAACCCCAAATGGATAAAAATCCAAATATTCACCAACCAGTGAATAAACAAGCTGTGGTATGATCATACAATGGAACAATACTCAATGAAAAAGGAATAAGCTACTGGTACGTGGAACAACATGGTTACATTTCAAAAGTATGTTGAGCGAATGAAGGTGGACACAAGATTGAAGATACCATATGGTTCCCATTATATGACATTGCAGAAATCAAAAGACTGGTTGCCTCTGAGGTGGTATGGAAAGAATTAGGCTGGAAAAAAGAAGGGAGGGAGGTTTCTAGGTGACAGAAATATTCTGTATCTTCACTGGGTGGTGGTGATGGGTGTGTATACACTCGTCGAAATTAATTGAACTGTACACTTAAAAGTGCATTTTATTGAATGTCATTTATGCCTCAATTTAAAAGACAAGAGAAAAAGAAATTCATTTTCAAGTTCATTTTGAGATGGGCGAAGTTTCAGCTGTGGAAATATCCAGTGCACAGTTGGTTTTACAATCGTGGAGTTGAGGAAAGAGTCTTGAGGCTGGAAATACATATTTGGAAGCTATTAGAGGACAGATGAACTTAAAATCATTGGAGTGGATGGATTCGCTTATGAGGAAAACAGAGTAAAGGTGTGAAAACTGACTGCCAGAGTACTGGAGCATTTAGTGCTCAGCAAGGTGAAGAGGAATTGTTAGAGGAGACTTAGAGGGGTTCACTGAGGCAGTAGGAGGAAAACCAGGAGAATGGGGTGTCCTGGAAATTAAGGGTCTACCACCGCTGCTGGGATAAGAGAAGGCAGAATGGAGCGCTGGGTGTGGCAGCAGGGCAGTGCACAATAACCAATATAGGAGCAATTTTGTGGAATAAGGGGGATGGATGCTCCAACGGAGCTTCAAGAAAGCTTGGAAGGACTGGAAGTGAAGTACAGACAACTCTTTCAAGCGATTTTGCCATAAACAGGATGAGATACATGGGCTGTAGTTGGAGAGTGATATAAAGTCATGGGGATGTTTCTTTATGTGGGATCCCACTTTAGTAAGAGGGATAAGCATGTTCATAGAAAATAAAGAAAATTGATGGAGGACAATTGTAAAAGTGAAATTCTTGAGCAGGAGAGCGAGGATGGGGCACACCATCCAAAAGAAGGAAAAGGCCACAGATAGGGGAGCTCTCCCACTGTGACAGGAGAAAGGGAGAATATGGGGTACAGATGTCTGCACACTGGTAGATTTGCTAGGGGAGCATTCTCAGCATCTATCACAGTGCCTGGCATGTAGTAGGTGTTCAAAAAATGTATTGAATGCATGGATGTACATTATTAAGTCTGCTTCCAGAGAATTTTCTAAGAATAATGCTCTGTATAGTAGCTCTCCTTGCCTTTTAGCTTAAACACGGCACAATAAAATGGAAGACAGTGAAAGGAAATGAGAGAAGCTTTTCAAATAAGCTTTTAAGATTTACTCCACAACCTCCACCCCTTTACCTTTCCTTCTAAAACAAAGATGTGGATATAAAGGTATGGGATGTTGCACTCTTATTATAGAAGTAATTGGTATCTGTGACTCCTCTTACCCTCTCATAATATCTGTTGGATATAACTCTTGGCTTTCTCATTTTGGCTACATTCCCAGAACTGTATGTAAAGTGTTTTCCTGAAATATTGAAAAGGAACCCACATTTTAAGTTCATCATCTCTTTGCCTGAAAAGTGGCTTACTCTTTTCCTGTTGAGATTGCATTTTGTATGGGCTTTCCTCTTCCTTTACTATTAAAGTTAAGGCTTGAAAACCACCAAGGTGCATACAAGCCAAGCACGTTGTGGTGGACAACAGATATCCATATTAATAAGGAAAATAAATAAAGATTAGTGGAATGTGTTTTTAAGGTGAAATAATGGAAGAAGAGAGGATCCAGTGTTCACTGAAATTCTACTGGGTGCTGGGCTCTGCGCATATATGTGGTCATCACACACACACACACACACACACCTGGAAAGTAGATATTATCCACTTATTACAAAGAATGAAAAAAGAAGTTTGAGGTTTTAAAAACCCATTATTTTCCACTTTTTAAGTACATGATGTACCAGATATATTGCTAAGTATGCATCATCGGCTTCAATTTTAGAAAAACCCTGGAAGGTATATATTTTTGCTCCATCATAGAAGCTGAGAACACCATAGCAGTAAAAGGTGTAATAATTAGCTGAAGCTGTACTATAACGACCAGGGGCTCGATCCTAGATACAATGGTCGTTGAAGACATATCCTTCCTGTCACACTGTGTGGTTCCTCAAGGAAAACAGAGCTGCCAGGGAACTGAGCAATACATGAAGATAAAGCAAAACCTAATTACTGAAAAAAATTTTATAAACAGCATCAATGATCCAACAGTTTCATGGATTATACTTATTAGCGAAGTCACAACTGTTTATATCTAGCTGCATGCCACCCAAAATGAAGAGGAAGTTTCCTCTTACTACCAAATCTCTTTCAGTGCATCCTGACTTGAACATTAGCAAAAATGTGCAGGAATGGTCTAGATTCTTAAAAACTCAAACCAAGATGGGAAAGGTCTTGTTTTTGTTTTGTTTTGATCCCTTAGCTTCTTGCCAGCTAGGTTATAATGGGATTTAAATTAAGAAAACCTATACATCATAGGTAAATGTATGTATGTACATCTCATTTTTCCAAGAGTAATTTCTTCACAAGCAGCATGGAAGACACAGTAATTAAGAACAGAGTCTTTAAAATCAGAATGGAATTTCCATCCTGCCCTCACCAGTGGCTGAGATTTGCACAAGTAACAGCCTACACCTCATGGTCTTCATCAGTGCGGAAGGGATGATATTACCTACCTCAAAGAATTCCTGAGAAGAGCACTGAAATACTCTAGTTAGCACAGCAGCTAATATAGAAAATGTGCTCAATAAATTGCTTTTGTCCCAAATGCCATTTGGAAATACAAAGTAAGGCACTAATGGTCACTTTAGACCCTGTGACAAGCGTGAAGACTGACCTCAAATAGACTGCTGGTTCTTAAAAGGGTTCTAATGATTAAGCCTGATGCAGATAAATCACAATATAGCTACATGATTAAATTGCACCCTCTTATTTAATTGCATCTCAGATGCCAGGTACTTCCTACAATTCCTACGTCTGCTGCAAGGAAAGGCTTGTGTTCTACGAGCACAACGAAGTGAAAAGACAAAGATACTTAAATATAGTCACGAACTTAATACAGATGAAAGGATCATGACCAGTTTATTCTTTCTATACACACACACACACACACAATATAATATATACAATAATTTGATAAGCTAGAGAATTGGAAAGAAAGAAGTTTAAAATTTTAAACCCAGCTTGGTTTTAGTTTTCCTAACAAGTTCAAAGGAGTCCTAGCCAAATTCCTAGATTCTATGCAATTACCATAACTATTCATTTAGTAGAGGAATTCATGCCAATTCTTAGAAAGAAATGGTATTTTCTCTTTCCAAATATCATATCATTACTATACCCACCTTTTGCTGAGGACAGAACCTTGGGGAAAGAATCTCTTTCTTCTCTCAGAGCTTTATCTCCAATATCATAATGTCTCCAAAAAGACAAGTACTGTCCAATTTTTCATGTTTCCATTCAAAGTCACCTTCCTTTGTAAATTTTTCCCTGATGCCTCACCCACACGTAAACTGGCTCTGCTTTTCTAAATTCATATAGTATTTTACTCCTTCACTCTGTCTGCCTCTCTCATCTTTATCTCTAGCTGTACCTTCATCTCTGCCGTTCTCACTACAGATGTTTCTCTTTTTTTTTAAGCTTTTATTTATTTATTTTGACAGAGAGAGACACAGCGAAAGAGGGAACACAAGCAGAAGGAGTGGGAGAGGGAGAAGGAGGCTTCCTGCAGAGCAGGGAGCCCGACGCGGGGCTCGATCCCAGGACCCGGGGATCACGACCTAAGCCGAAGGCAGACGCTTAACAACTGAGCCACCCAGGCATCCCACTACAGATGTTTCTAGAAAGCTGAGATTATCTTTTTACACATCTTATTTCTACATAGATCTTAACACAAACTGGATATGCATAAATTCTTCCCCACATTCATATTAATCATTCAATGTGTTCCAGACACTAACATAATAATTGGTTACTCTGTATTGAGTGCTTTCTTTTTAGCACAAATCTCAAGGCTCAAATCTTTTTATCAAGGCTTTGGGTACATGATCTCATTCAATTCTCAAAACTACCCTAAGTAGGTCCTAATATGACACCCGCTGTATAAGTTAGCAGGCTGAAGCTACGAGAATGTGAGCCATGGACCTAAGGTCCCAGAATGGTGATGTTTTACTTAATTAGTCTTTCTTACTCCAGAACTCATGCTGTTGACCACAATGCTAAACAGTGTAAGCACTCAACAAACACCCACTCTATGAGCAAACAGATAAAATGCAGGGACTCTGTTTTTGTTTTGCTATTCTCCAATTCTAAGATGAGATGTAAGCAAGTGATCATACGTTTTAAAAGACCAAGAAGTTCCTTGCATTAAAAGAGTAGACAAAAAGTAGTAAATATTTCTTTATCCCTTGAAGAACTCAATGATGCATACATAATACATCTCGGGTACTGCAGAGAGCATTGAAATTTATTCTTGGTGACTTGTAAGCTGCCAGTTACTTAGACTTAATGAGTTATGAAGGCCTTGGCCTTGCATTTAAAATTCCAAAGTGAAGGAAGAATTTTTGGCATTTCCTTTGGGTAGTCAGAACAGTTACTCAAGCAATTAATATTCACTTTCCGTTAATAAGACTGTATTGTATACTTGAAGTCTGCATGAAGAGTGGATCTTAAACATTCTCAACACAAACAACACACAAAAGGGGTGGTGACTATGTGGGATCACGTATGTGTTCACTAGCTATCTTGATAGTGGTAATCACCTCACAATGTATACGTTTATCAAATCATCACGTTGTACCCCTTAAATGCATAAAATTTCATTTGTCAATATACCTGGGTAAAGCTTGAAAAAAGTCACCTTCACTCTTGTTCCACTCCAAAAGAGGTGAAAGTACTGGTTTTAAACCATTCCTAATAATTACTAATCCTTACATTTCATCCATATTATGAACAGATGCCAATGCTTACCGGTAGTATAAAATAAAAAATTGATCCAGACTAAAAATAAACAAACAAAAAACAGAACAGAAAAAATGTAATCCTTAGTAGAGGGTCAGTTGTAAAGAAGTCTAGTGAGTATATTCATCCAAGCTCCTCTCCAAGTAGAGTGTACTCTGAATTATTCTTCATACTGGGGTCTTAAATGGGAATTTAATCAGGCAATACTGTAGTTCCTCAAACTATGAATTCAAGAGAGAAAAAGATCTTTTTCTGTTAACGTAAGTTGAACTTATCTTTACCTTGAAAACTGGGATTCATATTCTGTAAGTAATATGTGACAAGCCCATGCTTCATGTAGAAAGAAAAAGAAAGCAAGAAGGCTTTTTTTTTCTTTTTTTTTAAGTAGGATCTACACCCAGCATGGAGCCCAACATGGGGCTTGAACTCAACAACCATGAGATCAAGACCTGAGCTGAGATCAAGAGTTAGATGCTTAGCCAACTGAGCCATCCAAGCACACTGAGAAGGCTATTCTTGAGAATATAAAATACACACCTCAATCTCCTCAAAGAGGTGCATGAAGGCTTAAAAAAAATCCAAAATTTGAGCCCTCGCATTCTCTAAGGACCCTTAAAACCAGGTGTGGTCAAATATCCTGGTAACCGTAGTTGCTTGAAGGATGAACATGGGCTCTGAAATCAGTCTCTCTGGCTTCAAATTCAAGCTCCGCATTCACTTACTACATATCCTTATTATGACTTAGCCTCAGTTTCCTAAATGAGAGTTCAGGGAGCACTCCATCTGGCACATAAGAAGTATTCCAAATGTTAGCAATTATTACTGCTTTTGCCTATTTTAAAGTGATTAAAAGTTTCTAAAACTTTACTAATAAAAAAGCAGAAGTGCATAAGAAAAATGAAGATCTGCAGATAGGGCTATCAGAATCATAATATTATACCATATTCATTTTAAGTGAAGCAAAGGTAGTGTTTGGGGTGGGGGCAGTGGGTTAATGGTTTTGTTTGTGTTTTAATTTTAGTTCCCTCTTTTCTTTTTAGAGCCCTTGAATATGTCTAAAGAGGGGGCAGTTTATAACAATTCTCACTGTTGCGTAAGTGACAAGATCACCACCATAGGGCCATGCCAGAAGGAAAGAGAACAAAGTACCAGAAACAACCATCTATAAGTTGTGTTTCCTTAAAAATTTAGTGCACATCAATTCAATTTTAGCTGCCCTAAGAGAGCTCACTGTTTATAGAAGGTTATTCTGCTAAGGTCACTTTGGGTTGTAAAAACCAGAGTCCTGCTCAAGTTACCTCAGAAAAAATTAAAAGTTTATGGAAAGAACACATGTAAAAAGCTAAAGAATCCTAGTTCCAGAGCAATAGGACCTAGGCAGGTCCAGAACCCAAACTCTCCTCACTTTCTCTCTTCCCTTTGTCCTCTCCTCCTTTGTCTTTTCATTCTCACCCTCCTCCTCCTCCTTTCTCTTTCTCCCACTCACTTCTCACTTACGTATGGTCAAGGGCACTGGGTGACACAGCCCATGTCCCACTTAACAAAGATGGCTAGCGGGGGAGGCTATCTAAGGAGGATTTCAAATGGGACCAGCATCCTCAAGCATTCCACCTCTTTCTTGACTGGCAGACACTCTTGTCCCAGTAGATACAGCCAAAGTAGCCTCTGGGGAGTAGTAGTATTCATCTAGCATACATACAACTATTACCAAGCCCGATTTTTAAAACATGTCTTCCAAACAATCTGAAATCTGTAATAATTGTTTTAAAATTTACTTCATCACATTTGTAACTTCTAATCAGAGCTTCCAGTCAAATAACTAGGTTTGTGAGGTTGTTAACATGATTCTGGCTCAGAGCAAATAAATTTGGCTTTTTTACTAGCATGTTTATCTCAGGTCAATGTGCCAAAATTTTTTTAAGTCTTTAAAAATACGGGAGGAGGGGGTGGCACCTGGGGGGCTCAGTCAGTTAAGTGTCCGACTCCTGATTTCGGCTCAGGTCATGATCTCAGGGTCATCAGATCGAGCCCCATGTTGGGCTCTGAGCTCAGCACAGAGTCTGCTTGTCTTTCTCCCTCTGCCCCTCCCCCCCCCACTCTCTCTCAAATAAATAAATAGATAAAATCTTTAAAAAATATATTGGGGAAGTTGTATAGTACTAAAAATCTATCCCCAAGTACTGTCTTCAGAGACTGAGGTTTGAAAAATGATAAAATTCCAACCTTCACTCAACGATGGGATTCTTTTGTAGGAGAAGGGCAAGACAGTAAATGGTTTTATGCCAAGTAAAAGTGTTGATACAGGCTGGACTGATCTGTGTTTCATCTCAAGATGAAAAGGGGAACGAAATCACACTTCAGAAAGCTATGAAGCTTCCTGAGATAGAACGTTGTTAGAGTACTCCGTAATTGATGAAAATGTCTCTTGGATAAGTCTGTTTATAGGTGATTGGTGCACCTCGAGTAGACAAGCAGGAAAAATAAGCCATCATTTCATAAAAAATGGGTGGACATTTTCTAATCATTTTCTGAGGTTAAACTCAGGATCTATTGTACCAGAATCTTTAGTTGATTTTTTTTTTCCTGAAATATCCCTTGTGGCAATATATGTGAGAACTGCCCAAGGTCTTTTTTTTTTTTTTTCATTTTGAAATTGTAATCCAGAAACTGGTGGGTTTTCTAAATTTCCTAGCTGACCATAGCCTCTAAAACTCTAATCATTACGAATGTGCAAGCAGAAGAGTTACTGCCATTCATTCAACAAATACTAAATATGCCAAACACTGTGATAGGTGGTGGAGATAAAATAAAGAACATGACCATCATGGAATTTCTGTGAAAGAACAATTACAGTAAAGGTTTGTGATTCCTGTACCAGAGGAAAAACAGTGATATGGTGATCAGTGTTGTCAAAAAGTCCTTGTCTCTCTTCCCAATCATATGATAAATTATATATCCTGCCCTATTAAAGTTAGCTGTGGCTGGGTGACTTATTTTGACCAAGATATGGAGTATAGGTAATATGAATCACTTCTGGATAAAATGTTTAGCAGGCAGGATACACTTCCCATGTTTTTGCTTTTTTTCCTTTCCACAGTAACTGATAACATTCCCAAGAGGGCCTGGTCTGGAACCCTGGGCCCTGAGGTGAAGACAATGAATGCAGAACAGGGATCTCAGCATACCCCTGAGAAATATGTAGCACAAGCAATAAATAAACTTACAATGTGTTAAACCTCTGAGATGTGGGGTTTGTTTCTATAGCATGACTGAAACTATCCAGATTTGTGTGGGTGTTGTGCAGGGCATACAGGGGATACACCTAACCCCAACTTGGGGGGCAGGAAATGTTTCCTTATATATTACATATCCATGCAGAAGTTATTTCCATAATTATTTTATCACTTACCCAATTGTAAACTATGAGTACAAAGCACTTTGTACAAAGTATTTGCCCAATAATGCTGGTTTAAGTTGGGTGGGTCAGAAATAAAACCGTAGCTCTAGAAATTCCATTTCAGCACTCTTCTACAGTGTCAGTTAGTCAGAATACTGGTTCTAGACAAATCCTGGCTCCGTTACACTAGCTAACACACATGGAAAAATTTACATGTGCTTCTTTATTTCAATGGGTATCCTATCCTTTATCAGCTAAATTGGGAAATAATTATATGAAAATATTTATCATTTTTATTCAAAACAGGTAAATCAACAAAATACTATTTTTCTCCCAAAGTCACTGTTCCCTGCCTCATTCACATTCCAATATTGATAAGCTATAAACTACATATGGAAACCAAGATATTAATTTACTTCTACAACACTGGAACACAGAACATGGCACATAAATTACAAATGATACAATATTGGTCACATAAAATACTTGGTCGCAAGTATGATTTCAAAAATACATTTAGATTTTTCCAATGTGAGATTGTCATATGTCTTGCCTAAAAATCTAAGTTTGTTTTCTCTTTTATCAGTATTAGCAGTTTCTGTGTAGTCAAAAATGCAAACTGTAGACCTAGGTCAAATTTAATTCCACACACTACCTCAGATAGTTTGGAATTAATAGGAATTTTGCATGAGTAATCTTAACAAGATTGGGTACTTAATGATTCAATGGTATAATTATGTTTTTCAAGAATCCTATGTGCCTTTAGCACTCTTTGCTAAGTGTCGCTTCAGTTCCTCCAACTCTTAATAAAGCCAAACTCAGCTTGTCTCCCATGAAGTGATTTATAAAGAAATCTTCCATTATCCTTGCTGATAAGAATGCTTCCCACTGCACACTGCAGCATCTTCAAATAGATATTCATCTCCACCAGGAAAATAAAAGTATTTTTAATGATCATACTCCCATGATTTACAGTTGTTAGCTAAGAGATTAACTCAAAGAGACTTGATGAAGTCTATGCCAAAAAATACGGGTAAAAAGCATTCAACTAAAGCAAAACGTTTTGGACTTGCATTTCACCTTTGACAAATTCAGGCATACCCCTACAGATAAAACAGACTGAAAAAACAAACTGAATCTTTGTAAATTCTTTTCTATCAACCTTCTTATTGAGTGATCAAAAATGAACAAAAAAGTGACTAATAACATCTCTAAATGTGCTTAAGAAACCAAGAAGTTCTTGGAAAATCTGTTCAGCGAATCTAATGGAAGTCCATTTAGAAATGTGCCAATCAGCTTGTGTGTTAAATATCTAAGGAGAGACTGCATTTTGGTTTTTCTCAGCCCAAATCTGCAAGCTCAGGCTATTCACAGATAATTTGGATGAGCACAAGATTAGCAGCCATACTGCTCTGATTCATCTGATTTTAATGGAACCCTTGGGGATTGACTCAATGCAGCTGACTGGTTTCTTGCTATATTAAATTGTCCCTAATCTGATTGGCTACATCATAATATTATAGACTATAGACTATTTGTCACAGCATGATTCTACATTTGGTTCTCTGAGCTTAGGCAAGCTAGCTATTTTCTTAAAGCTTTGATTTCTGATATCAAAATGTGAGGATAGGGCATTACTAGCCAATGTCTTTAGGGTACAAAAATGGAAATAGAGGCTATCACTAATGACACATTATTTCACCGCTAAAACAATGATTGCAGGCTGTGAAATTTTTAAGTTAAGTCCTCTTTGAAGCATTTTCCAATTCTGCTTCTGGAGTGGGTGAGTGTGTGCGTGTGCGTGTGTTTACGCGCGTGCACACACACATGTGCGAGGGCTCATCTGTCCACAGGTTTGGGCCTTTCTAACAGGACAGTAGCTTCACTTACAGGAGACGTTATATGGGCATCAGTGTTTCATTTCACCACTCACCATGTGTCCCAATGCTAAAGATACAGATTACAGTGTGAAAGCGGCAGTAATTATAGCCTTCCAAATCCTACACTCTCAAACCTCCTCATTTCACAGGGCACCATTAGTTTACTTTCTCAAAGCTGATTTCAGCACTTTGGCAGATGTTTTATGAATGTTGTAAATGGGTACAAAATGGAGAAATATCCTAATATTGAGAGTAGTAAATATCGTTGTCATGAGCCTAAGGCTCTCTATACACATTAGAAGAAAGCACTCTCCAAAGAGAATAGTTTGGAGTTAAGAGAGAATAAATCACTATTGTAATAATCATAAAAATGCAACTGCATGCCAGTATTAGATATTCTCTGGGTAACCAGGTGCTAATAATTTTACTATATTAATGAAGACTTAAAGTCATATTGGTCTACTCATTTGGATGGTATTTGCTTCAGCATTAGGAAGGCTTGATGTCTTCCTTTTAAACTCCGGTTATTAACTTGACCCTGTTATTGAGAGATTGCCATCCTTAATTTAAGGGTAATTTACAGTGGCATCTATAACATTAGATACAAATGGGACATTAGCTAAGGATGGAGTGGAGGACATTCATGCGTTTTTATGCTCTATTATGGCTGACAAAGGATCAGGCTGTGGCACAGATGGCAGATATTTATACCTTGCCTTCTTTCTGATCCTCCTCACCTCACAAACACCAGACTATCAAAACCACTCCAATACAAATGCAGAGCTCTATAGTGTTTCACAACAAGTGCAAAGGTCTAAAGCATTATTTTTCTCCCCCACAATGTTAAAGAAATCAGTTTCTACTCAAGTCCATATAACCCTAACTTTTCACTCAATATATATTTTAAAAAGACTATAATCCCTACTGGAGATTCAATCCCTTCAAACCAAAGCAAGTCAGTAAAAATTTCCAAGGAAAGTTCTAATGGCCTATTTCTCACCAAGGCAGAGAACAAAGACATTCCTGCCATTTCTCCGTTTATCTTGACCCTCTCCTGGCACTAGTCAAAACAAGGTAAGAATTGGTTCTGTCTACCTTAGTGATTCCCAGCCCTGACTACATACTAGGATCATTTAGGATGCTAAAAACAAAACAAACAAACAGAAAAACCCACAAAACATTGGTATTTTAACCCCACGCTAGACCAAATCAGAATTTCAGTGGGAAGCAAGGCTTTTAAATGCCCCAAGTAATTCTAAAGTTCAGCAAAGGTTGACAACCTTAACCTGCTTATTTATTGCGATATGAGAAGAAAACAACTCCAGACCAAAAGTATCCTTCCCACTGTCTGGCTATAGACCTGATAGTCCACCATTAAAATAACTCATTATGTGTCTCCTTTATCCAATAAATACAGTAGCCATTAGCTACATGGGCTATTGCGTGCTTGAAATGTGACTCGTCGAAACGGAGATGTGCTCCAGGAGTAAAATACATACCAAATTTCAAAGACTTAGCAGAAAATAAAAAATGCAAAAATACCACAATAATTGTAATACTGATTACTTGTTGAAATTACATTTTGAACACGGAATAAGATCTATTAGAATTAATTTCACTTAGTTTTACTCTATTGTAGCTAATAGAAATTTACATATGTGACTCACTTTATATTTTTATTGGGAATTCGGTGCTAGAAAATGACTTTGATGTGCTTAAAGACATCAGGATGGGAAATTTATACTGATTTGTTTACAGATTACCTATTTAAAACTGTTAGTTTCATTGCCATAATGGCAGAACAAGAGGCTTTAAGAATATGGAAGGAATGACTGATGAATGTGGCTATTGAGAAGACTGAAAAAGTCCGTATCATGGAATATTTCTTTAGTTTGGAACAGGGCTGCCCTGTTGAGCCACGGTCTCTAGGGACACAGATCGATTAAGTTCTTCTTGCCTCACACGTGGGAGTCATTCTTGTCCATGTTTTCCTCTCTCTGTTAATGTTAACTAATCCTTTGTAAAACCATCTTCCCTCTTTTAGGCTACCACAGTGGAAGGATATAAGCCTCTTGATTTTGCAAATTGGAGCTTATGTTTCAGCTCTTATAACACTGCCCATGTGATCCTGAGTCACTTCACCTCTCTGCTCCCTGTTCCTTTTTTTCATCTATAAAATGGAAATAAGATGACTGTTCCTGAGGTTAAATAAATGTTATCATATGTAAAATAAAACCTAATCCAGTACTGGCCACACAGCAGAGTTTAAGCAATGGCTGTCATCCCTTCTCCCCCTTCTCCGCATGGAGAATATGTTTGTCCTTCATAACTCAAAGTCACTTCTTTTGTGAAGGTACAGCTAGGCACTTTCCCCTCATCCACGCTTGATTTTAATTGGTGACCTGTCTGTGTCCGCCACTAGACTAATTTGAACTTCTTGAGGTCAGGGTTTTTCTAATTCTAACCCCAACGTCTAGCACAGAATGTAAAACATAGCAGGTATTCAAGATTTGCTGGATGAGTGGGAGAATGGTGTTTATGATTCCACCCTTGAAATCTCTGAAGTACAATAGAAAAAGTTCAGTGATTAAATAATGGTATATCAATAAGGTATAGAAAGGAAAGCATAACATCTATTTTTGTGTTCCATTTCATATACTTGCCCACCTGGCTTTGGCCAGTCATGTGGCAAACAGTCCATAAGAGGTTGTACTATCATTGCTGGAGGAACACAGAAAAGCAAATACCCTTTGCATGGTATCACTCTGTAGACTGACATGAAAATCATAATCTGAGAAGCCCCTATTCCCACCATCTTTAAGTCTACTAAGCACTCTCTCCACTCCCAACTGTATGCATCTCCAAGTCTTTCCCTAGCAAACCCCATCCACTTTCTGCTTCTATTCAATAGTTCATGTAAACGTTCCCACCAAAGTACTCCTTCTCTTCCTACTCTAACTCTTCTTAACCTCCACCCCCAATCTGAGCCTTACTAAATCCTCTGCTCTATAAAATAGAAGTCTAACGACTGCTTGACTGTCTTTCCTAATCAGACTAATATAAATGATAAGTAGAAGTTCTAGCCTCATGCAGCGCATTGTTTGTAGTTTCAAATGGCAATTATATGCTCAGTTACTTGTTTCTGTCAAGCCCTCTAGAACATAAGATCTAGAAGAGGAAAGGAACTATATATTCTGTTAACTGTATTCATTGTAATACCTGGCTCAGGGGCTTGTACTTTATAGCCTTTAAATATTGCGGTAGGTACAAAGCATTCCAAGCAAATAGCATTGTACCATGCATTATACAGTTACAAAATTTTATCTCCCACAATTATCCGGTGACTCACATGTATCTGTGTAAATGTGAGTTTGCAGCCTCTAGCAGCCAAACGTGGAAACCTGAGGCACCTGGCAAGAATTATTTTTCTGATGTATCACAGAGATGTTTTATTGTGGCTTATAGATTGAGATCCAAGGCAGCTGCCTGGTTGTCCAGGCTCTCCAACTCAGCTCTAGTCAGGAGCCAAAAATATATTCAAGTTTAAAACCCTCAGTCTATTGAGTTAAGGGACAATCACTATGATTATTTGACTCTGTAACAGTGGGTTTGAATACCTATTGAGAGCATTCATTCCTATTTTTCTCCCAGTTCACCTAATTACTAGGTAATCTTGGTATGTTACTATGCTTTTCTGAAGTTTCAAATAATTCAACTATAAACTGTAATGATAATAATATGTATTTCTTATGGTCGCTGTGATGATAAAATGAAATAATTGTTTAGGACCTAGAAGATAATCCATGTCCAATCACCATTAGAAACTGCATGTGTCATCTTGCCATTTGCAACGACGTGGATGGAACTGGAGGGTATTATGTTGAGTGAAATAAGACAAAAAGAGAAAGACATGTATCATATGATCTCACTGATATGAGGAATTCTTAATCTCAGGAAACAAACTGAGGGTTGCTGGAGTGGGGGGTGGGGTGGGAGGGATGGGGGGACTGGGTGATAGACACTGGGGAGGGTACGTGCTCTGGTAAGCGCTGTGAATTGTGCAAGACTGTTGAATCTCAGATCTGTACCTCTGAAACAAATAATGCAATATATGTTAAGAAAAAAAAAAAAGAAGAAGGAGGTAGCGGGAGGGGAAGAATGAAGGGGGGGAAATCGGAGGGGTAGACGAACCATGAGAGACGATGGACTCTGAAAAACAAACAGGGTTCTAGAGGGGAGGGGGGTGGGAGGATGGGTTAGCCTGGTGGTGGGTATTGAGGAGGGCACATTCTGCATGGAGCACTGGGTGTTATGCACAAACAATGAATCATGGAACAATTCATCTAAAACTAATGATGTAATGTATGGGGATTAACATAAGAATAAAAAATAAATAAATAAATAAATGAAAAAAAAAAGAAATTGCGTGTGTCAAAAAAAAAAAAAAAAGAAAGAAACTGAGTGTGTCACCAAGAATAAATGAGAAGTAGGAAAAAGAGAAGGCAATTTATAGTTACGTCCCCATCTAATAGAACATCAACTAAAACAAAGTAAAAATTCAGTAGTGGCACCCAATGGCCAGAGTTTTCAGAGAATCAATTCTGGGTCTGAATCCCAGATTCACAATTTATAAGCTCTAAGACATTAAGCAGTCTGCTTAATGTCTCTGAGCCTCTATATTTTTACCCATAAAAAAGAGCTAATAACAAATGTCCCCAAAGGCTGTAAAAATTAAGGGAAAGAGTATATGTAAAGCTCTGAAATTTAATAAATGGGAGACGAAAATGTAAAAGGGTTAAATATGCACAGCATTGTATGTAGTATGTCCTGCAATAGCTGTTGATATGAAAGGTGTTCTGGGGGCGCCTGGGTGGCTCAGCCGTTAAGCGTCTGCCTTCGGCTCAGGTCATGATCCCAGGGTCCTGGGATCGAGCCCCGCATCAGGCTCCCTGCTCAGTCAGGAGCCTGCTTCTCCCTCTCCCACTCCCCCTGCTTGTGTTCCCTCTCTAGCTGTCTGTCTCTGTCAAATAAATGAAATAAAATCTTAAAAAACAAACAAAAAACTGCCTTATTAAAAAGAAAAAAGAAAGAAAGAAAGGTGTTCTGTTTACTTAGTGATTCTCCCTTCAAATACAGATGAAAATAGGAAGCCTTAATACCACCAGACTATTTTAAAATAATCTTCTGGCTAAGCTACAGCTGTGCTACCTTGTTATCACTATTTGGGTAAGGAATGTGTTTACCTGTTGAATTTTTTAGACAGGACATCAATAAACAGGCAGAGCACTTTGAAAAGCTGATTGTACTGTGAGCAGTCCGCAGGGAGAAACAGAATGGGCTGGATGGACTACCAGGATGTGGCATAGAGGTCAGTGTTGGCTGGAACCAGACTTTAAAGAGATCATGTTTCAATGCTTCATTGTGACAGAGTTTATGAAATGTCTTTTCTAAAACACTCACAAATTCTTCCTCCTGCACCCCCTGGGATTCTTTCATGACTCCAAAAGGTCTTTATCTTGTCCCACCCCTTCAAATAATCCCCAAGATATGATTAGCTTTAAATCTCACTCATTTCTTCAACATCAAAAACCTTGGACATACAAAGGATCTTATAGATTTCTGATGAATAAAAGAAATAAATTCATTCAAACTAAAATAAATATATGATAGCACAGGAAAATGTTATAGCATCTCTGGAAAACAATGGAGGATACAGAACAAGAGATATTAAAATGTTCCTACCATGGGGCGCCTGGGTGGCTCAGTCGGTTAAGCGACTGCCTTCGGCTCAGGTCATGATCCTGGAGTCCCGGGATCGAGTCCCGCATCGGGCTCCCTGCTCGGCAGGGAGCCTGCTTCTCCCTCTGACCTTCCTCCTTCTCATGCTCTCTGTCTCTCATTCTCTCTCTCTCAAATAAATAAATAAAAATCTTTAAATAAAAAAATAAAATAAATAAATAAATAAATAAATAAATAAAATAAAATGTTCCTACCCTATAATCCTGTAATTTACTCCTAGGAAATAATTCAATAGTAAAATAGAGCTTTATCCATGATAATATTCTGTGCTGGGAAACTATTATTTCAAAAGTGCAAATATTTAACAAAACAGAATTGCTTGAGTAGATTAGGGCATTCCATCATAAAGTGATATTATATCTACCCTAAAAGAAATAATTATAGAGACGTTATTGCAATGTTTTATAAAAAAACATTTGATAAAGCAGTGGTGTACAAATAAACCCAATTATGCTATGTTAATAACCATATAAAACACGTGTCTCTGTATAGCTGCTATAAAAGGACATACACACATGACAAGTTTCTGATTTCGGGGCCAAATCATGGGTATTTTTCTTAACAAAAATCTGCATTACTATTATTTTAACAATTAAAGAGAAGTGAGAGAAAAATCCGAAGATTTCCCTTGTTATATAAAATACTAAATGCCAGGAAGAGGAACCCTAAGTAGTGCTACGTGTATTCATCTAACAGGTCGTCACAGAAGTCACCACGCTCTGTGATCATGCCTTTCTTCATGTCTTTCATGCCTTTCTTCATTGTCTTGCTTCCTCAGTAGAGTACAAGATCCATGAGGCCCTGTGAGGACCGGCAGTAGGTTTATCTTATTTAGTGCTTGTCGCCTGCAGTTTACAATGACAGGCACATTGCTAAGTAATATGCAATTTGTTTACTCAATAGAAGGAAGGAAGACATGTTGCCCAAAGCATGTCATTCCCATACACTGGCTATTATGTGAAAATCTGCACGTTCACCTTTTTAATTTCAAGAAAGGAAATGCTTTAAACTGTTGTAAGTCTTTTACAGCTGGTACTTGGCAGAGAGCTGACTGTGAAAAGAGAAATGAGAGTCCTTAAGTGGAATACGAAGTGGAAAACACGAAAGGTCAATAGAAGGAAACCCAAAGGTATAGTTTGCTTATTTTACAACCATGCAAAGGTCTAGACACTCGACTCAAATTTGTGCTATTACTTAGTTCTAACATAACATATACTGAACAAGTATAGAACCAGTACTATAATTATTCAATCACACTTCCCCTTCCACATCAATGGATTCCTGAATAATGTCCCTGAAACATTACAAAGTTCAATGTTGTCAAGGAAAGATCTGATTGTACTTATGAAATTTTATGTATTGAGGCCAGAAAAACCTCCTCCTGTGAGGAGACAAAATCCACACAACTCACTCATATCTTTATAGTCCTGCCAATGAACATATTTAGAAATAGAAATTACAAGACTATTTTTTTAAAAATCTTTACTCAACCAAAAATATACTTTCCCCTCAGAATTTTAATCATGTATTTCATTTACATGGGACTCCTTTTGGGGATTTCAAGCTTTAGTGAAGTATCTTTCCAATGTCTACCCACCACACTACATGGAGTTAAAGACAATGAAAAGTTGATTTTAAAATATGGAAACATAATTTCAATAGTATCACATCTCTTAAAACCTCTGTGTCTGGGAAGAGAAAATAAAACTAATTTCTAGGTGATTTTTCAAGCGGTGAGCTTTGAAAGTCATCCTTCTAATATATGAATTCTTTGATTTCTAGCAGTCACTGTTTGAAAATAGTACATATTGTGTAATTTACAAACTAAAGACATAGCTAACTCATTTAAAAAGATTACTTTGAAGACGTTTACTTAGAATCATTTCTAAGTTCAAAGAAATAATATCCACATGGAACCTGGGTACATATTTCTCCATCAATAGGATAATTTGTCACAAGCAATTACAGGGCACACATTTAATGTAACACCGCCTTTGGAATTTTCAGACAGTTAAACTAGTTTTCCTTGTCAGTTGCAAAGGTGTGAGGTACAGGGACATTTAAGATCTATTAAACTGAAGTGACACTTCCATCTTGTTAAGGAAAATTAAAGAACAGTTCCTCAATTAGATTTTTACATGTAAATGATGAAGGACCACTAAAGACAAATGATTCACAGAAAGGATGGTGCATGAAAGTGAAAATCATTCAATTCTTAGAGTGTCTCTATAAACACCATTACAACTATGTTTCAGATAAGTTGTATAGGTCATATCAAACTAAATCTGAACATCCCAACTGGTGTAAAAAAAAAAAAAGTACAGACTTGGTATTTAATTTAATTTGAACATAAATTTTCAATTAATTACCTAATTATCAATTTAATTCCCCAATTTTTTAAATCAAATTTAAAATTTGATTTAAAAAACTAAAGTTTTGTCTTATAATTCTCTGTTATTTTTAGCCATAGAATATTAGGTAAATATTATTTATAAAATTAAATAAAAATAGAGCTGCCATCTATATCTTTTCAACTATGGTTTTCTTATATTATGAATTTAATAATGTGTTCTTGAAACTAATTTCTAGTTTGGTTTTGCTAGCCCAATATTTCTGAGATCATGACCTGACCCAAAGGCAGCGGCTTAACCAACTAAGCCACCCAGGCACCCCTTCCTATGACTTTGAACATACTAATGTGTATCGTGAATGTTTGCATGAAGAATTTTCTAAGTCACCATTTTTTAAATAAAGCATGACTCCAGGTTAGAATTTACAGAAAACATATCAGTAAATACTGATTTAATTACAAATGATGAAGTGACTTTTTCAGTCTTTAGGGTTCCTGTAACCACCAGATAAAATATTTAAGATTGTATACATACACATACATACACACAAATACTCTGCAATATGCATGCATATATTTTTATGTATGTGTTGTGTATAATTTACTTTCCCAAGTGTGGCAAAAAGCTGTTAGTTATTTATCTCAACATTCATTCTACACTTCTTCCCTGGTAATGGATTCCAGTTTTAGTTGGGCACACGGTAACCTGGAATAAAGCCTACACTCATCCACGGCCACCTATCCTTGTATGTATCACATGGATTGTGCATATTACATATCTCCCATGTGATAAGGCTTTGGGGGAATCCTAAAAGGCAGCTGTTAAGTGCTCTTTGGCACTTTTGTGTTCTTTCTTCCTTGCTGCTACCTTAAATCCTAATGGAATATATACCCAGAGCAAGCAGCTGTGGCATTTCCTTACCACTTACCACTCTACCATCTCTAGGAGGTGACGCTCATCCTCACAGCTCAAAATAACTCCTCTGATAATTTTTTTCCCCTCTGAACAGGGTGTAGACTTTCAAAATTCACTTATCAATGTTGTAACTGCATGGACTCCACTAAGCTAATAAGATTCTCTTTCCATGGATTTGGGAATCTTTTACACAGAAAGAGGAGATTCTTCATAGCTGACTGAGTGCTTGGAATGGAAGCATGCTAGCCAACTAATCCACCAAATCATATTCTTGAGCATCACAAAGCTGCCCTGGTTTCCCATTTCTTGAGGCTTGACTACTCAATAAATTCTTTGGGTTTCCCTTTTCTGCCTAAGCCAGCCAGAATTGGTGCCTGTTATTACAACCAAAAGAATGCAATTAGCTTTGCTTAAGATATGGTAAGGTGGAAGAAAAGCACAACATAACATATTGTGACTAACAATCACTGGTTAAATAAAAATACAACTTAAATCAGACCAGGAAATGTAGATTAGGAGAAGGCATTTGCATTGATGCAGCAATTCACACCTCTTCTAATTCCTATTCTCAAGGTTTCCAGTAATCCTGGCACCCATAAATAAACAGCTCATTATTTCCAGCGCCTACTAGCGAGTTGTTCTGTCCCCATTCTCTCTCTCTTCAGGAGTATTACCACCAGGTTACCTCCTCAAAGCAATCTATTCATCTCTTCAGCCAAAAAAAACCATCAATGTCTTCCTCTTGCCCATCAAATGATTCAAACTCACCTCCCTGCTAGTACTTCTATCACCTATTTCTGTGTAGGGGAGGAAAAATAACCCTTTTACCCCTCTAAGTTGTTAGCTGAGACCACGGTCATAAAAGACTTACAAGAGAAAAACAACCAGAAGTTTACATATATGCATACCTCATGTATATATGGGAGAGACCCAGAAATAATAGGGAACTCCCCAAGTTAGCTTAGAATTCAGGGCTAAAAACCATCTTCAGAGGAAAAGTAAGGGGGGATGTAGGCCTTTTAAGGGAAGAACAAATGATTTTTAGAAAAAAAATGAATGAGCCTTTAGAAGAACAGATGGGAGGTATGATAGTTTGTGAAAAGTCTGTCTGGGTGTGGTGTTGAGGTCTGGGCTCCTCTTCTATGATAAGAATCTATCCCCTCCTGGTTGATGAAACACCAGGGGAAGGGATCTAGAACAAGTGAATTCCTTTTGGAGGATTTACACTGAGGCAGATAAAGAAAACTCAAAGAATACCTCTTACCACATTTGCTGTTTTTCAAGTACTTAAAGCTCAAAATAATCAATATACCAAAGTGGCATATTTGAAGGTGGCATATTCTGCTAACTTTCACCTGTCTTAACTACCTATTTGATGAGGGAACAGAAGGCAAGCTGAGAACAAAGCAGAAGCTGACACACTGTAAACCTCCCCCCCCCCCCCCATATATATGCCATTCCTCAGGCACCTCTGGCTTCCCTAAAGGAAAAACAAATAGTTAACTTGTAGAGACCACAATCCTGCAAGACCTGAGGTTCCCTCAGTTTACTTACAAAAGCCTTAGCAATAGCTTCCAGAAGGGAATGTATATACAATTAAATGTCTTTATAACATGCAATCCATCAACAGATACTTGAAGTGGGCAGAATGTATTGTTCCTCCAGGAAGTTCCCAATTATCTTAATGTTAATACCTTACTAGAAGGGTAAACAACCTTGACAATGGCAAAGCCTCTGGTATCTTGTGAGTTCTTTCAGAAACCTCCCTTTTTCCTCACCTCCTCCAACCCCATAGTATATAATCAGCCACCCCTCACAACCCTGGTGCAGCAGCAATTTCTGCCCATGGGTCCTGTCCCTGTGCTTTAATAAACCACCATTTTGCTCCAAAGACATCTCAAGAATTCTTTCTTGGTCGTCGACTCCAGAATTCACCACACTGAGCCTCACCTATATTCCAAAACCCCATCATATTCAAAGAGATCTTAACTAAAATTCTTCTTTACTAACCTGAAGTTCCTTAATTATCACGATATATTTGATGATTTTTTCTCTGCTTGGGGAAAAAAGGCAGGAAGAATGTATAACTGTTTAACAATTATTCCCAAGTCATAAAACTCTATGTGCATTTTTCTTTGAAAGATTCACTCAATATACTTGCAATAAATGGACTATGTAATAGTTGTAAAATCTTTGTGCAAAATTGCTATTAAAAATTTCTACCAGTTTGTAGTTAATGTAATTACTGAAGGGAAAAGAGCAATCTGCTCACTGAACTCGCCTCTCATGAGATAATGGCCTGTGGTTGGACATCATCACTGTCAATCATTTCTACCACAGCAGAGGTTACAGAAGGGCCAATATGTCTTCCCACCTTTGAAATGGCAAAAAATCCATTCTCAGAATGAGGGAATCCTAACTCTCACAATTTAAAGGTAGAAAGCTAAAACCCATTTGACGATATTTGAAATCTGCACAGTAAACTTTTATGCATAGGATAAAAAAATAGTAGAAAAGAATTTGACTGGTCTCTAGGTCTTTTTGATTTTAAGAGTTTGCTTCATTGCTTATAGTTTTCTAAAAGAAAAAAAATGAAATTAGGCCTCAGCAGGTGAAAAGAGTCACCCTGATTTTGACTTAATATACCTTCTCACTTTCATGCCAAGCTAACAGTAGAAGAAAAGTAATTGGAACAAGCACTCTGGACCCAACATTGGAGGATATCTCAGTGTTAGGATCTTATCCCCCAGAAGTAAAAGTCTTTTATAGATTAATTCAGTTCACTAACCTATCAAAATCACCAAGATAGTTCTTGCCCCAGCTTTTTATCTTAGCAGGTACTCTGAAGTTCTTTTTTCTCATTCACTATAACCTTCATGCCAGTTTTCCTCTGCTCTGAAAATGATGAAGCAAATTATTTGCTCCTAAAAATGATGGCATTTCAGCGGGCCTGGGTGGCTGAGTGGGTTAAGCATCTGACGCTTGGTTTCGGCTCGGGCCATGATCTCAGGGTTGTGAGATGCAGCCCCGCATCTGCTCCCTGCTGGGCATGGAGCCTACTTAAGTTTCTCTCTCTCCCTTTCCCTCTGCCCCAACCTGCCTCCCTCTCTAAAAAAAAAATAATAATAAATTTAAAATAAATAAAACGATGACACTCCTAAAATTCTCCTGACCCTGAAACAGGTAAGGCTAGGTTTGGGAGCCCAAATTTCCTGAGCCCCTAATAGACAGGACCATGAAACTAGATATGTCCTTGACCAGTTTGCAAATACCTTTCTATTTCCAGCCATTTTTTACGCTATTCCCTTCTGACTCTTCCTTTCTCCCTTATTCCACTCTCTAGTTCTTATAATCAGACCAATCCATCTGAGACAATTTCCGTAACACCTCTTCTTGGTCTCTCCAGCCTCTATTTGTTTCTTGTTGTTGTTATCCTCTTGCACTGAGTGTAGGTACTTTCCAAACTAGCTTTAATGAGTGCCCACTTTTATTTTTGTGTTATTTCTGCCTTATTTACCAGGTTGCGAGCTCCTCAATGAAAAATCTAAACCCCACTTTTGCAGAGTGCTAGGAGACCACCACTCAGTCAACATTTCTCAGTTAGATAATGACAAGAATCTGAATTTGTCATCTTGGTGACTGATGCAATGGCATGTCACACCTGCCTTCCTAATTCACGGCTGGTACACACAGTATCCCTCAGTTTGGAATACTCCACATCCCACATCTTGAGGAGCTAGATACTTCTTACCCTTCAGGCCCTCTATCAGGTCTTACTTCCTTCAAAAAGCATTTCTTAAGCCCCAAACTCATGTCTTCATTACAGCATTTTTGACAATTATAGTTGAATAACTGGTAATCAGTTAATTACTGCTATTTAGTGGTTCTCAACTGTGGGTGATTTGCTTCCCCAGGGGATTTTGGCAAGGTCTAGAGACATGTTTGGGTGTCACAACTGGGGTGGTAGAGGCTCACTACTGGCATCTAGTGGGTAGAGGTCAGGGATGCTGCCAAACATCCTACAATGCGTCAGAACAACGCCTCACAACAAAAAAATCCTTCACCCCAAAACGTTATTACAGCTAATGTTTAAAAACCCTGCCTAGCTCAATGGCACAATATTATTCTGAACGTATGCTTTGATGCGCACTCTTAAGCCACTGAGGATATTTTAAGACTCAGCTGTTATAAAATTCTAAGATAATGAAGATGTTACCTACCACAATGAACACTGTTTCCCTTTGAGAAGGGGAGAAAAGTTTTTTTCTCAGGAGAAGTCATACTTTTTTATTCAATAAATCTTTTAAATTATTGTTTTTCCTCTATGTCTTTGGCTGCTAGAAAGAGCCAAATTTGTTCCTTCCTGTGACAATAATACATGACTTTATGATATTAATTTCTACTAACTTTATTGCTGGCTTTATTATTTTTCTATTTTTATTTCCCTTTATCTGAATTTCTTCAACTGTTTCTCTCCTTTTGTAAGGCATGTACAGATTTTTTTTTTTAGTAGAGCAAGCAACATTCTTACACTTAATACCCCACGAAGCTCAAAAGGGCCACTTGTCACTGAACAACATGCTTTGGATCAATATAGCTTTCACAGGAAGAAATAAAATAATTTTATTAATACTTGCAGAATCACAGAATAATAACAACAACCTAAATATAAAGTGACTTAGGAGGTAATACAACCAAGTTTTTCATTTTAGGTGAAGAAAAAGTTGAATCAAATAGATAAAATGCATTGCCTAATTTCACACAGTAGCACTAAAATGGTACGTGAGTATAGAGACTTCCATTTTTTTTTTAAGCTATTTGCAAGAAGAGACAATACAAATTTCTCCTCTCATGTTTCTCAGGTACCATAGACGTGTGGGAAGTACAAAGGACTACCATTTGGGAAGTAAACATGTTCGTTCAACTTTGAGGTGCCTGTGATTTTTGTAGCAAGAACATCACGGAACCTACCACTTTAGAGTTCTGTTGCCTGAAACATTTACTTCCCCAGCAGAAAAATGACAGGTCAGAATGCTGCTGGTTCCTGTAGCATCCTTTGAGGAACAATCCTTTATATTCATAGGTTAGTGTCTGTTCCCAAGAGATAAGCAGATTCAAGTACCTCTTGGGTATCCTGTTCGAGAAAGCACTCTTCTTAAAGAAGCTCACCTATGTTTACAATATATCTTGTGAAATCACACAGGGCATGGCTTACTATTTTAAGAAAAATGGAATTAGCTATTCCACTTTTATAAAGTTTCTCAAACACCTTCCTGTTTAATTTTTCTTTTCGCTAACATGTAGGGGTTTATTTTTTTGGCATAAAACACGAATTTTATTTTTTCCACCTTTACAGACATATAATTGACATGTAACATTGTATAAGTTTAAGGGGTACCATGTAATGATAGATGTATATATTGCAAAATGATTACCACAATAAAGTTAACACATCCATCACCTCACATAGTTACAACTTCTGTGTGTGTGTGTGTTTGTGTGTATGGTGAGAAATGGTAAGTTCCACTCTATAATGACTTTCAGATATACAATACAGTAGTGTTAACTATAGTCTCCATGCTGTAAATTACCTGCCCAGAACTTACACATCTTATAAGTGGAACTTTGTATGTTTGACCACCTCCACCCATATGCCTCACACCACCCTGCCTACACTCCACCTCTGACAACCACCAATCTGCTCGGTTTCTAGAAGTTCTGTTTTTTAGAGTGTACATTTAAGTGATATCATACAGTATTTGCCTTTCTCTGTCTGACTCATTTCACTTAAAAAATGCTCTCAAGATTCATCCATGTTGTTGTAAATGACAAGATTTCCTTTTTTATTACTGGAAAATTTGGCATATTATATGTATCATATAGGAATATCATATATTGTATATGGTATATATTATATAGCTAATAGAATATTACCTTTATTATCTAAATAAAATTTATATAAATACACATTTTCTTCATCCATTCATCTGTTGATGAACACTTGTTTTAATGTCTTGGTTACTATAAATAATGCTGCAATAAACATGGGGTGCAGGTATCTCTCTGAGATAATGATTTACTTTTCTTTAGATATGTACCCAGAAGTATAACTGTTGGATCATATATGGTATTTCTATTTTTAATTTTTTGAGGAACCTCCATACTGTCTCCATAGTAGGTGTACCAATTTATATTCCCACCAACAGTGTACAAGGATTCCCATTTCTCTACATCCTCATCAGCACGTGTTATCTTTCATCTTTTTTATAATAGCCATTCTAAAAGGTGGGAGGTGATACCTCACTGTGGTTCTGATTTGCATTTTCCTGATGATTAGTGATGTGCACTTTTTTTTAATGTACTTGTTGGCTATTTGAATATCTTTGGAACAAAGTCTATTCAGGTCCTTTGCCCATTTTTTAACTGCATTTTTTTTTCTTTTGCTCTTGAATTTCATGAGTTTCTTATATATTCAGATATTAACCCTTATCAAATTTGTGGTTTGCAAATATCTTTTCATGTTCCATATGTTGCCTTTCCGTTTTGTTGATGGTTTCTTCTCTGTGTAGAGCTTTTTGTTGGTGTAGTCCCACTTGTTGATTTTTGCTTTTGTTGCTTGTCATTTTGATGTCGTATCTGAGAAATCATGGCCAGGACCAAGGCCAAGGCACTTTTTCCCTACGTTTTCTCCTAAGAGAGAAATGGTTTTATGGTTTCAGGCTTCATTCTTTTGTATGTGAATATTCTGTGTCCTAAAAAATCATTTATTGAAGAGACTATTTTTCCCCATTGAGTATTCTTTGCTCTCTTGTCAAATATTAGTTGACCATGTAAGTATGGGTTTATTTCTTGGTTCTCAATGCTATTTCATTGGTCTATGTGTTTGTTTTTATGCCAGGGCCATACTGGTTTGATTACTCTAGCTTTGCAATATAGTTTGAAATCAGGACTTGTGATGCTTCCAGCTTTGTTCTTCCTCAGAATTGCTTTGGATGTTTGGGGGGGGGGTTGTGATTCCATATGAATATTGCTTTTTCTATTGGTGAAAAAAAATGACATCAAAATCTAGATAGGGACTGCACTGACAGATGACTTGGGTATTATGGGCATTTTAACAGTATTAATCCTTCTGATCCATAAACACAGGATATCTTTCCATTTGTTTGTCTTCTTCAATTTCTTTCATCAAAGTCCTTTAGTTTCTTTGTACAGCTCTTTCATTTCCTTGCTCAAATTTTCTTCCAAGTTTTTTGTCGTTTTGATGGCATTCTGAAGATTATTTTCTTTTCCAGCTATTTTGCTGTTAGTGTATGGAAACACAGTTTCTGTGTGTTGCAGCTCTCCCATAAATCCCATAGGCTCTCTTCACTCCTTTTTCATTCTTTTTTATTTTTGCTCCACTGACCGGATAATTTCAAATCACCTCTCTTTCAGTTCACTGATGCTTCTGCTTTATTAAGTCTGCTGTTGAAGCTCTTTACTGAATTCTTCAGGATTCTGAAGAATTTTTAGGACTTCTGTGTGTTTGTTGATGGTATCTGTTTCTTTGTTGAAGTTCTCATTTTGTTCATGCACTGTTTTCCTAATGTCATTTAGCTGTCTTTGTCTTTTTGTAGTTCACTGAATTTCTTTAAGAGGATTACTCTGACAATTCATAGATGTCTATTTCTTTAGTATCAGTTATTAGAGCTTTGTGAGTTTTCTTGGTGGCATCATGATTACCTGACTCTCCAGGATCCTTGATTCCTTATAATCGGCATGTATTCATTCGATTAAGCATTTTCCTCTTCCAGACTTTACAAGTTCACTTCAGTAGGAAAAGACCATCACCAAGTCAGTTGGTACCATCTGTGGGCAGACAAGCCTTGCTATGAAGGTCTCTAATTGGACAAGGTCACTGGTCATGCTCTGAGGTCAGGGAAATGCCCCTTGCTGGCCTCCACAGTTGAGCAGTCCTGCTGACTGGATTATTTCCAAGTGGGGCCACTGAGTGAGCTCCTGGATCAGGCAGGCTGGCTGCTGGTTATGTTCCATAGTCAAGTGTTCTCACTAGCTCAGTTCTGCATCACCTCTGGTTGGGTGAGGTCACAGATTGTTTTCTAGTAGGGTGGTGCTGACTGGGAAGGGTTATGGGCTAGGCTCTGCAATTGCTCCTGGTGAGTGGGGTCTCAGAGTATTCTCCCTGACTGGATTGTGGCACTGGCTGGAATCCATGTTTGGGCTTTACATTTGCATGGAGCCTCAGGATGTCTTCTGTGATCAGGTTGGGCTACAGACTATCGGTTAGCTGAATAGTTAGGCAGGTCTATTGGCTGGGCTTTGTCATCAGGTAGGCTGCTACCTGTTGGGCAAGGTCACTGGCTGGGTTCTCTGGTTGCAAGGGGCCTCAAGCTGTATCCTGCATTTGGGTGGGGCTAGAGACTGTGCTCCATGGTCAGGCAGGGTCTCTGTCTGGGCTCCCTTGTCAGGTGGAGCCTCAGGTTATGCTCTGTAATTGGGTGAGATCACTGGCTGGGCTCCCTTCTTGGACAAGGCTACAGGCTGTGTTCAGCAATTGGTCAGGACCATAGTTTGGGCTCTGCTGCAAAACAGGACTGTAGGCTGGACCCAGGGGCTGGGTGGTACTGTAGGGTGAGCTCAAGGGTGCCTGGTGTCATTGTTTGGGCTCCCTGGTTTCACAGGGCTAGAGGTTATACTTAACAGTTGGCCTGGGCTACTGGCTTGGCGCCTTGGACAAGCAGGGCCATAAGAAAGGATGCACAGGTGCTCAGGTTTTCTGGCCAGTCTTTCTGGTTGGGCTGGACTGGAAGCTTTACTTAGTAGTTGGGCAGAGCTGTGAATTTACTTTCCTGCCTAAGCAAAGGTAGAGAACAGTCTCCAAAGCCAATACAATTCATTGGCTGGGACTCAAATTAGGCAGAACTGCTAATCAAGCTCCTGATTGTGCCAGATGTGCCACCAGTTCAGCTCTGCAGACAGACAGAGCCAGTGGTTGGGATTTCTGCTTGGGTTCCGTTGCAAGCAGGAATGTCATCTGCCAAGATCTGAGTGCTGGTTTAAGCCCTGCCCCTTTCTCTGTCTCCATCTGCCAGCCAGTGCTCAAGACCCTGTGGGGTGAGACCTGAGGGGGCTTCTGGGACAGTGTCCTGCAACACTGATGGAGCTGGATGTCCACTTGGATTCTTTTTCTCCCACTGGAGGAAGCGTAGGCCCAGAGGGGTCTTCTTTGTGTGGCACTGTGCTGGCCTGGGGGAAGGGTGATTCAGTCATAGTGGAGCCATGCCTCTTACCCTTCTACTGCAGTCCCTCTCTGTCTCTGTGATGCAAGAGAGTGCTTCAGCCTCACCCCTGGGTTCTCGGATTTTCACAACAGTATCTTCTCTATGGATAGTTGCTAGCTGGACTTCTTGTGAGAGGGACTGAAGTCAGGAATGATCTATTTTGACATCTTGATGTCACTCCAGTAGGAACTTTTTAAAATTTAATTTTATTATGTTATGTTAATCACCATATATTACATCATTAGTTTTTGATGTAGTGTTCCATGATTCATTGTTTGCATATAGCAGGAATTTTTTTGGTTCAGATTTCATCACTGAATTACTCCCCTCAGTAATTCATGCTGCAATTTTACACTAGAAACCAATGACTTCAACTTATCCTATGGCACTTTTCTAGCCTTCATTTTCACTCACTAATATACCATGATGACATGAATTCGATCAATTTCTTCTCTACTGTATCTCTAGCACAGGGTCACTTAAAAAATAGATATGAAGAGTTATTGAGTGATACACTTAAACTACAGAAAGAAGACCCATTAGTAGGTTTCACTCCATTATAAAATAAATAAGTTCAACTTAGGTTTCTTCTAAGTTTGTCCACAATTGGAGAACTCACCCATTATAGTAATTTTTGCACCCAGGCAATGAATCAATTCCCTCAAGAATGTAGCACCAAGAAAAAATTATTTTACTAATAAATATATGTCTTTATAAACCATCAAAATTTTATGTGTGTATGTATATAGAAAGAGATACACATATAATGGCAATAACTATATACTACTATGTATTATATTAACTATGTACTGCGGTACATGGTAATAACTATCCCCTAATAACTTAATTTCATGGTATTACTTATTTCCATTCAAAGAATTTCAATTTACTTTTTAAGTCTCAATGGAATAATCTTTAAATGCACTGACCTTCTAGCTGTGCCTTACTAATTTTTCTCAAATTCTTGCTCTGAATTATTACCTGCTATTATTTGATATTAAAGATGTTTTAAGTGGCAATATAATCTTAGCTGTGTTAGCCCTATAAAAAAAGAAGCTAATTCCTAATTTGTATGCCTTATATCATGTATATGGTATGTGAATGAATCAAGAATAGAAAAAATATAGGGGCGCCTGGGTGGCTCAGTCGTTAAGCGTCTGTCTTCAGCTCAGGTCATGATCCCAGGGTCCAGGGATCGAGACCCACATCGGGCTCTCTGCTCGGCGGGAAGCCTGCTTCTCCCTCTCCCCCTCCCCCTGCTTGTGTTCCCTCTCTCACTGTCTCTCTCTCTCTGTTGAAAAATAAATAAAATCTTTAAAAAAAAAAAAAGAATAGAAAAAATAGAGAGAGGGTTCTTTCTCCACTTCTAACACTGTACACAAGGCCTTAAATATATGCCTTGGCTCTAAGAGCCTGGGGAACAGGAACACTTACATTTATTAGTTTTAAATGTTGTTGGTGGGCTGTTGGTCCCTGAATGCTACCATTTACCATCTAAGGCACCAAAAATGTGAGGAAAATCTGTCTAATGGGAAGTTCACTGCTTTACTAATAACATACGTTAAGACATCCCTCGCATGCCCCTTCCATACCAAAGTACCAAAATAACACTGGACTGGAGAACATGGATTAGACTCAAGGATTCCTGTGTACTCCCACTCCCACCGCCCCCCCCACCGCGCCCAAAAGATGGGACAGATTGCTTAACCTAAAAGGTCAGAAGTGAAAAGAAACATCCCCTTACTTCATCCACTGCACTTCAGTCTCAACTCTAAGACACACTAGTCCTACCCATTAGTAAAACAGGGCCAATTAGGGGCACCTGGGTGGCTCAGTCATTAAAGCGTCTGCCTTTGGCTCAGGGCATGATCCCAGGGTCCTGGGATCGAGCCCCTCATCGGGCTCCCCGCTCTGTGGGAAGCCTGCTTCTCCCTCTCCAACTCCCCCTGCTTGTGTTCTCTCTCTTGCTGTGTTTCTGTCAAATAAATAAATAAAATCTTAAAAAAAAAAAAAAAAAAAACAGGGCCAATTAATGCCCATCTTCTTACCAAAGTGGTTACTCTGCCTCCAGAGCAGGGTTGGAAGGCATGAGGGTGCCCAAGAAGAGAGATAAGCAACAGAATAGAAGCCTGGGGGAAGGGCTGAATGTTTCAGAAAAGGAGTCAAAACATCCCTTATTTTGACAGATAGGCAGCAGGTTACAGAGAAAACTGATAACCTCACACCTAATAGTGGAATACTATGTGTTTTAAAAGTAATAAATGACTTCAAATAGCTTTGCTGAATTTTGTTTCACTTCAAAATAGACAGTATATATAATAAGCCCTATAGATTGAAACTAAGTAATAAGTTGGTGATTGAACTTGTATCTGAAGATTCTGAATAGAAAGTAACCCTCTTAACATTTTATTGGCAAGGGTTCTTTTTTAAAAGTCCTATTGTTAAGTTTGTATTAAGAAAAATTTAATCACTTTTTTATTAAACCAAAGTAAAGCATTTATCTAATTTCACATCTCTTGGTGGCCTGATTCAGTAGCATAGTCTCCTGATAAAAAGAAAATAGCAACACGCACATTTTTAATTTATAAACCAAACCAACTTTATGAAAAATACTGCCAAAATTCCCTCAATTATATAGAAATTTAAAAAGATGATTATAAAAAATTGTATTTAACTTGAAACCAATTCAACCAGTTTCTGTGGGTAAACACATGATCAAAATATAAACTGAATAAATTAATATTTTTCTTCCCCCCCAAAAAAGTACATCTTCTGTTATAAGTGGTGACTTCCAGAAAGCCAAGTTTAATTACAAATATCAAACACAACTTTGAATTACTTGTGACCACCATCCATTTTTGTTTTCCTTTCAGAAATGAAGATACAACGAAACTGTATTATTTCATCTCCCCAGTAAACATGACTTCATACCATATACATTGCCATAGTCATTTCTTTGTATCTTTAGTTCTTAAAAAAGAATCACCTAGGAATGTCTAGTAAGAAAACCAGCACTGAAAATCGAGGCCTAAAATAAAGCTAAATAGCTAACACTACAGAAAATTTATTTCTTATAGTTTATAGTTATAGAAGAAAGTTTATATGAGTAACACACTACAAATATTCGGGGTTCTACAAAATATAACAAAAACTTACCCTCTGTTCCTACTTCAGCTACGTTTCCATGTAAACTTTTACTGCATAGCTTAAGAGTAGGTTAGCACTTCTGTTATTAACCACATTTTTCAAGAGTTTATAAAAGTGTTGAAATTTCTTTTCTACCTCCCTTACTTGATATTACAAGAAAACTCAATTATATGTTTGGAAACTGGAGAAGATTCATTTTAAGTGTTTTTATATTTTTTACCATTTTATATTGAAACCATAAAAACTTTTCTTCCAACAACACAGGGACTGAAATTTTGATTCTCATTACATCATATAGCTTTTCTCTATTTCAAAGAAACAATTTAAACAGAAAAAGACTAAAAAGAGCTCAAGATTTTTAATTTTTCTCAAATTAAAACCTTTTCATCATCCTTTCTTTTTCCCTGCATTAATGGCAAAATTGCTGATCCAACTTAATAGTACAAAAGAGAAAAACCCTATAGTACAAAATAAATCTGTAAATAATTTTCAAAAAATCCCCAACAAATTTCAGAAATATGTTCTGGTAGCATTTTTTAGACTCTGGAGATATAAAATATAATTTATATATATACATAATATTGTATGCTCAGTTTTAATATCTAGAAGATATTATGCCCCCAAATATGTAAATAACACTTTCTTACAAGTATATCTGATTATCATGATCGGGGAACCCTTTATCTCTTCAATGTGCTATGGTAATATAATTGGATATCACCAATATGCTTGAAAGGGGAAAATGTCCATGTATCCATTTAGACTGCAGTAACAAATTAAAACCAGAAATATATCCTTTTTCCATTCATTTATTAATGTCATGTGCCCCACACAGTTACCATGGGCAGCATTTAAAATTAGTATGGAATGGGATATGAAGAATAAGGATTGTGATGCTTAAAGATATTCTGGTCTTAGAGATTCTACACCATGAGTAATTCCTGAGTCAGTGATACCGTAAATAATGTGAATCTTGTTAATTATATTAAATTCAATGTTTGATTAAAAATAATTCCTAATTTTTGAGACATTTTCAGATTACGTTCTGGGACTCTGGCTTCAATTGTTTTTATTATCATCATTATTTGAAGTAGCAGATACTAAAACTACAGTGTGTTGCTTTGGCACTAATCATTTCCATATCAAAAACACTTTGAGTGGATTTCTAACAATTGCAGCTCAATTGAATTCAACAAATTTCAACAAATGTCTGTTTTCTTTGTAATTAACAACTAATATCTAAGTGAATGTTTAGGTCTAGTCTAGATCACAATTATTTTTAGAGCAAATATTTTTTTTAACTTTTTTGTGACTGAATGAAAAATTTCAAAGTAGAAGGTGAATTTTAAAAGCAAATTCCATTAAGTATTTTTCACTGTTCTACTGTGGCTTCAGAGTAAGAGACGACAGATGATATTATTACTTCCTTTCTATGTAACAGCAGTTCCTGGTTGGGTTCAGTATGACTGAGAAAAACTAAAAATAAACTTTAGTCTAAAATAATTCAACTAAAATCACAGAGCAAAATAGTTTGTTTCCAATAGCAAACTAAAGATATTTCACCGGCTTCTATTGTACATTGCCACATCACATTAAAGGAATCAAACTCACCATCAAATTCAAAGATCAATTTATGTTATGAAACAACAGAATCTCTTTGTGTCTGTCATTTAAAACCTACAAGCAGTAACATCTTTTGTTTCAATTATGTCTAAGTTGAATTTATGTAGCACAAACACACACACAGCAAGTAATCTCTCCTGAGTGCTCAGGGAAAGCAGACAAAATTATTTCTGGGATTAAACACTTTTTTCATGAAAAGTCTCTCTCGGTAAGTTTTATATGCTTGAAAAAGCTGTTTATAGATTTTTTTAAATCCAATAACAAATTGGGAAAGTGAAAAAAGCAGCCATAAGACTCAAATCAAAATTGATCAGAGGTGTTGACTACAGTGAAATTTGTTTATTCGAAAGATGAGGTTTCAGTAAAAATAACTAGTTTGATCTTTAATCAGCAATAGGATAAAATGGGGTAGTCTAATGAAGCAAAATCTGAAAATGCTTGGCTATTTCACACATGTATTTTGGACATAATATAGTCAGCTCTAAAATGTTTTATATTATGACAAAATTTAATAACAGCAAACACTTTAGGGTAAATATTTCTAGCAAAACCTAAATTACTCTAAATTATAATAATTTCAATAACTCTACCTCAATTTGCTTGACCTCTGTTAATAATTAATATTGAACTATAAAATCCCATGATTCTTATAATCATCAACTCCCTCCAATAATCTTTATCGACTTTCAATTATAATCCTGTTGGTAAATTTAAATTTTGAAGTCTAAATTATGTTCAGTTCACACAAGTACAACTGAATTGACCTAAGACACTTTACTAGTCAGGGGTGGAGTCCAGACAAGACATGGTATCTAAAAATGCCTCCTCTATGAATCAATCAGGTATTTGCTATATACTGCATAAAACAAGAGCTACAGAGTTTCAAATACCCTACAGCTTTTGGCCAATATATAAACTGTACTATATAAAAGATGTCTTTCAAGTCTTTTTTTCTCATTTCTTCAAAAAATTTTTTTCATCATGGTATACATACCACTTTAATCCTCATCCCCTATTTGCCCCATCCCCCCACCTACCTTCCCTCCGGTAACCATCAGTTTCTTCTCTATACTTAAGTGGCTGTTTCTTGGTCTGTCTCTTTTTTTTTTTTTAACGTTTGCTTGTTTATTTTATTTCTTAAATTCCACATATGAGTGAGATCATATGGTATCTGTCTTTCTCTGACTTATTTCACTTAGCATTATACACTCTAGCTCTATCCATATTGTCCCAGATGGCAAAATTACATTCTTTTTTTTATTGCTGAATAATATTCCACTGTGTATGTATGTGTTTCTTTGTTCATGCATCTATTAATAGACACTTGGGTTGCTTCCATAGTTTGTTGTAAATAATGCTGCAGTAAACATAGGGGTGTATGTATTCCTTGCAAAATTTCATGCAAAAATTCAAATTTAGAAATGAATTAATATGAAAACCTCATACAATTCAGTTCTTTATATTTCTTACTATATTTTGAGACCATTTTTATCATTGTTTTTATTTTAGTTCAAATAGTAAACACGACTGAATCCTAAAAAAAATCTTTCACATAGGTAGGATTGAATTATAGATCTTCATGTCTAAGAACATCCTTTTAGAACATCCCAGTATTTGATTTTGGTACTATGATGGTCTTCAATTTTTATCAATAGCATTTATTCACCCAGAATCCTCCTCAATCATCTGGTCATTTGACAGTATTTGACCATTCATTCCTTCTTCAGTTGTCTTCTCAGTTGGGATCTATCACATGCAAGTGCATGTACTACCTTTCTGTTTCTTCTTTTTTACTCTAACTTCGATTCCTACTTCTACTTCCAAATTCTAGATTTCTCCAAAGATTTTATCTCTAGTCTTCTCTTTTTTCACTGTACTTACCACTGAAGTTTGTTTCTTTAAATATCATCCTATTTACTAGGTGACCAAATATGTAACTCTAGCCTTACTCTCTCACAAAAGAAATAGTCCAGGCTTCTTGTCCCCCAGCACCACTTAAAGTAGCCTTCAAATCCTGCCAAACCTATTACCCAAAGGCCCCTAGAATCCATTTCTTATATAATATCCTCCCACTATTAATAGCTATTTCATGCCCTACTTACATCCCTACTCTCATAATCTCCCAATGTGTCTCCCCTGTCTCCTATTCTAGAATGGCAAATTGTTTCTGTCCCCTGTGCCAACTTCAATTGATTGGAAATGGAAGTCCAGAGTGCTACCTTGAAAAGGGTTCTAAGCACATTTGGGCTCAGTAGGAAGGAGTTCTATGTTGGATCAGTCAAGTTAGCCCTGTGGCACCACTCCAACCCATCTTTTCTATCACTGTCAGAGAGAACTTTTTTTTAAACCAAGGTGCAGCGTGAGAGTGATCTTTTAAAGTAAAACTCAAATAGTATCTTCTCTCTGCTCTAAAGTCTTCTTTTGTTCCCAAAAGCCTGGCAAATGAAGTCCAAACTCTTTGAATACTGCCACACAGAATTTTTCAATGATCTGACTCCAAACAGGCTTTAGTGCTTCTTTTCCACTTTGTCCCACTTATGTTTAATTATACGTATTTCTTACATATTATTCCATTTTCCCGTCTGTATCTTTATTCATACATGGCCATTGGCCCAAATCATACTCAAATGTCAAAGTCCAGCTCAAATGCCATTTCCTCTGCATAACTTCCCTGGACTTTTTCAGGCACAATTGACAAGTCCCTCTTCAGCCCTCCTATAGCCTTCTAAAAAAAGTTATTTCTTGGCACACATCTCATTCTGCAATTGTTACCACTTTGAGGTATGTACCCTTCTCATCTTTAGATCCCTTCAATCTAAGGGTGCCTCACTCATAGTAGTGATTCAAGAGATCTTTGTTTAATAATGAGTTCTCATGAAGAATCTATAAAATCATTTTAATCAGGGCGCCTGGGTGGCTCAGTTGGTTAAGCAACGGCCTTCAGCTCAGGTCATGATCCTGGAGTCCCGGGATTGAGTCCCGCGTCGGGCTCCCTGCTCAGCGAGGAGCCTGTTTCTCCCTCTGATCCTCCCCCCTCTCATGTACTCTCTCATTCTCGCTCTCTCAAATAAATAAAAAAAAATCTTAAAAAAATAAAAATAAAAAAATCATTTTAATCAACATGTATTTATAGCTTCAGCAACCTAGCACTATTTTTTATATTGTCTTTTTCCCATTTGTATAAATGGTACATTTTGTAACAGCTAAAACAGTTAAGTTTGAGATATCACACTGACATTTGCTATAGTCAAAGGGGTACAGAGGAATAGATGAAACTTTATTTTTTAACTTACAGTACCTATTAGAGTGTATAGTTCTTTTGAGGTCAAACACCACAGTGTGTTTTCCCAGGCGTTAGAATGTATTTGAATTAAAAAAAAACCCTACATGGATAGCACATACAAAATTAAACTTACTGCCAGCACTAGGTCTTGCCTGACTTTGAAACAATTCTTCCTAGAATTGGGGCTAGAATTGGGGCTATCATGAAAATACCAACTTTGCTAAAAAGGAAAGATATGTGGAAATCCTGTTACTGTTTCTGATATGCTTCCAGAATTATCTAAGACCATGAAAAATGTTCTAGAGTCTTGCTAATCAAAGCGTGCTCCACGGAGAAGCAGCATGTCACAGCCTAGGAGCTTGTTACAAATGCAATATCCCAGTCCCCACCAAAGTCCTACTAAGTCAAGACATATATATATATTTTAACATGTTCCCCATATCATTCATATATGGATTACAGTTGAGAAGCACTGGTCTAGAAAACTAGAAATCACCTTAAAGCAAAAAACAAACAATCTGATTTAAAAAGGGGCAGAGGATCTGAATGGACATTTTTCCAAAGAAAGTATACAGGTGGCCAAGAGACACAGGAAAAGATGCTTAACATCACTAATCATCAGGGCAATGCAAATCAAAACCACAACATCACCTCATACCTGTTAGAATGACTATTATCAAACAGACAAGAAATAACAAGTGTTGGCAAGGATGTGGAAAAAAGGGAACCCTTACACACCACTAGTGGAAATGTAAATTGGGGCAGCCACTATGGAAAACAATATGGAGGATCCACAAAAAATTAAAAATAGGGGTGCCTATGTGGCTCAGTCAGTTAAGCATCTGACTCTACTCTTGATTTCAGCTCAGGCCATAATCTTACAATCGTGAGACTGAGCCTGGTGTCACACTCTGCACTAAGTGCTCAGCCTGCTTAATATTCTCTCTTTCCTCCCTCGGGCCCTCCCCCCTGCTCATTCTTGCTCTAAAATAAATAAATAAATCTTTTAAAAATTTAAAAATAGAACTATCATATGATCCATCAATTCCACTTCTAGGTATTTACCCAAAGAAAACAAAAATACTAACTCAAAAAACTATACGCACCTCCATGTCCACTGCAGCATTATTTACAATAGCAAGATATGGGAACAATCTCGGGCGCCTGGGTGGCTCAGTTGGTTGGGTGACTGCCTCCGGCTCAGGTCATGATCCTGGAGTCCCAGGATCGAGTCCCACATCGGGCTCCCTGCTCGGCAGGGAGTCTGCTTCTCCCTCTGACCCTCCTCCCTCTCATGCTCTCTGTCTCTCATTCTCTCTGTCTCAAATAAATAAATAAAATCTAAAAAAAAAAAAAAAAGATATGGGAACAATCTCAATGTCCATCAATGGATGGATGGATAAAGAAGACGTGGTGTCTATACACTGTGTGTGTGTGTATCCATACCTATATATACACACACACAATATAAAATGGAATACTAATCAGCCATTAAAAAATATGGAGTCTTGCCATTTGTGACAATATATATGGACCTTGAGGGCAATTATGGTAAGTGAAATAAGTCATGAACAGACAAATACTACATCTCACTTATATGTGGAATCTACAAACAAACAAAACATGCTCATAAATACAAAGACAAGATTGGTGGTTGACAAAGGAAGGGGTCAGGGAGTGGGCAAAATGGGTTAAGGGAATCAAAAGGTACAAACTTCCAGTTAAAAATAAATCAATCCTGGGGATGTAATGTACAGCATGGTGATTATAGTATATAGTACTATGTTGTATATTTGAAAGCTGTTAAGAAAAATTTAAAAGTTCTCACCACAAGAAGAAAATTCTATAATTCTGTATAGTGATAAATGTTTACTAGACTATGATGATTTTACGATATATACAAATATTAAATCATTATGTTGTACACCTGCAACTAATATAATGTTGTATGCCAATTATACCCCAATAACAAAATGAAAGCAAAGAGAATACTGATACATGGGTCACCACCTGAAGGGTGGTGATTTAATTGGTCTGGGGTGCATCCTATACTTTGGGATTTTAAAAAGTCCCCCCCCCCAAGTAATTTTATTATGCAACCAATGTTGAGTAAACTTTGTACCGTATTGGAATCACCAGGGAACTTGGTAAAAATATGAAGGCCTAAGTCCTATGCTATTTTAAGAGTCTGGACCTCTGAGCTCCAAATCTGTTCTTCAGGTGTTTCTGACATGCATCAAAGCTTGGGAGCCACTGGTCTAGAGAAATTCTAATTTAGGAGTTCTGGCAACTTCCACCGGCCAGATTATGAATATAGGTGAGATGTGTCTATAGGCCCTGTGAGGAGCAAAATTCCCATGATTCCCTCCCTCGGCCCTCCCCCGACTAGAGTCCCATTAATGGTTATTTAATAAAACACTCATCTGGTACTACTAGGAAGGTACTTTGCAGATGGAATTAAGATTACTAATCTTGGATTATCTAGGTAAACCCAATGTAATTGCATAAACTATTAAATGCATAAGAATCAATCAGAGGAGGCAGAAGAGGAAAATAGAAAAGATATGGCAGAAAGGTAAGTCAGAGATTCCAAATGTGAGGAGAGTTTGGGGCACACTCCTGGTTGTGAGATATAAAGATAATGGGCCAGGAAAAAAGGGAACCTTCAGAAGCCAAAGATGGCCTTCAATTGACAATCACCAGTAGAATGGGGACCTCAGAACTACCACTATATCAACAATAGCAAAAAATCCAAAAGTTAAAAAAAGAAAAGTTTTAATATCTAAAAGTTAGTATTCAGGAATAGAAGGAAACCTCTCATAAAGGAAGGTCCCCCTAAAAAACTAATATCTGAATTTAGATAAGCCTAAATCTAGGCAATGTAAATATCGTAATTCCTTCTTTTCTCAAAGAAGACATCCAGATGGCCAACAGATACATGAAAAGATGCTCAACATCACTCATCATCAGGGAAATACAAATCAAAACCACAATGAGATATCACCTCAAACCTGTCAGAATGATTAAAATCAACAACATAGAAACAACAGGAGTTGGCAAGGATGCAGAGAAAGGGGAACCCTCTTACACTCCTGGTGAGAATGCAAACTGGTTCAGCCACTTGGGAAAACAGTATGTAGGATCCTCAAAAAGTTAAAAATAGAATTACCCTACAATACAGCAATTACACTACTAGGTATTCACTCAAAGGAACAAAAATACTGATTCGAAGAGATACATGTACCCCAGCGTTTATAGCAGCATTATCTACAATAGCCAAATTATGGAAACAGCCCAAATGTCCACTGACTGATGAATGGATAAAGATGTGGTATGGGGCCCCTGGGTGTCTCAGTCATTAAACATCTGACTTTGGCTCAGGTCACGATCCCAGGGTCCTGGGATTGAGCCCCGCATCGGGCTCCCTGCTCAGCAGGAAGACTGCTTCTCTGTCTCCCATTCCCCGTTTGTGTTTCCTCTCTCACTGTCTGTCACATAAATAAAATCTTAAAAGATTTTATATATACACACACATATACACACAATGGAATATCACTCAGCCTTCAAAAAGAATGGAATCGTGCCACTTGCAATGACATGGATGGAGTTAGAGTATATTATGCTAAGCAAAATAAGTCAGTCAGAGAAAGACAAATACCTCTGATTTCACCCATATGTGGAATTTAAGAAACAAATGAGCAAAGGTAAAAAAGAGAGAGAGAAAGGCAAACTAAGAAACAGCTTCATAACTATAGAGAATACACTGATGCTTACTAGAGGGGACGTGGGTGGGGGTGGGTTAAACAGGAAATGGGGATTAAGGAATGCATTTATGATGAGTACTGGGTGTCGTATGGAAGTGTTGAATCACTAAACTGTACAGCTGAAATTAGTATTACACTGTATGTTAACTAACTGGAACTTAAATAAAAACTTTAATAATGAATACTAACAAAAGAAATAAAGATAAAATTTATAAAGAATGAAGGTTTTAATCAAATATGGCAGATTCAACATTCTGTTTATCTCTGTTCTCTTTTGAAATTCCAATTGTTAGATCAATAACAAAATTCAAACCACAGGCTAAAGGAAAAAGATATAATAGTGAGTCTTAAAATTTTAGAAGATGCAAAGAAGGAATGTGTAGTAGAGACTTAGCTGACAAGAAAAAAAAATCTGAAACCTAAGTGACGAAGATCAAAAGACAGCCACAAAAACTGATTCAGACCATAAAACCCACAAAAGCTCAGGAATTAGAAGCACCAGGTGACTCTAATAGTGGGGGGTGTAGGGTGGCAGGTGTTAATCCTCCAGAATCCTTCCCAAGTCCATGAAGTTAGGAGCTTGCCCAGGTAGAAGGTTATTCTCTGGAGGCACTGAACCAGAGACTCTCTGGATTTGGGTGTATCTGGCAGGTGAGAGCAGTGGAACAGAAAGTGAAACTCTGCATACTGGATTTTGAAATTTCTTTCCTATTCTTGGCTTTCATTTTTTTATTATTATTATTATTTTCTTAAGTAGGCTCTACTCCCAAGGTGAGGCTTGAACTCACACCCCTGAGCTCAAGAGTCGCATGGTCTACTGACTGAGCCAGCCAGGTGCCCCTTTTCTTGGCTTTCAAAAAGCTGAGAATTGAACTTATGACACATAGTTAAGATTCTACATAATTTCTTTCCAATAAAATTAATCCACTTGAGAGAAAGAAAATTTCAGGTGCAGACTTTTGGCATCTTCCCAATATAGTAGAAGATCTCGAAATGTTCACACAATTGTGAGGACCACCAGCCCATTGATTTCCTTATGCAGAGAACATCCAATTAGCTCTTTAAAGCTTCCATCTTGAGTGGGAATATACAACTGAGAATACCCAACCCTTTGAGTATGAGCTTTTACATGGAAAATAATGACTGATAAACATCCAGAAGTGGGGGGAAAAATCAATTTAGGACAAAAAAAATTTTAAACTTTCAAGTATGTTCTCAGAGAGGTAAGATATGATAGTATGTTTGTATGTTTATAAAACAAGAGCAGGATATTATATGAGCTTCTTAAAAACAAGAATTCTAGGAAATTAAAAATATGATGAGAAAATCTGTTGTTGTTGTTGTTGTTGTTGTTGTTATTTGAATCCATAGAAGGGTTAGAAGATACTGTACAGTTGGGAAAATCTCCCAGAAACAGGCAAAACCAAAAGGTGAAGAGAGAAAAACTGAGAGATAAAAGATAACAAATTATAGATAAGTAAAAGAATATTTATCCAGAAGAGCTGACATCAGACTAACAGATTTGAAAGAAAGAAGACAAAAAAATGGAGATAAAGAAATAACATGAAACTTTCCTAAAACTAAAAGAGATTCATTTCCAGATGGGAACAGCCCACTGAGGACAATAAAGTGACTAAAACAAAAAATATACCCATACTAAGTAATATCGTATTTCTATTTCAGAACACTAAGAATAAAGAGGCTTTCAAAACTTCCAGAAAGAAAAAAATCCCTTCACATACAAAAGACTGGATATTAGAACACTATCAGTCTTTTCAACTGCAACACTTGAAATAGAAATCAATGGACCAATGCCATTAAAATTATATGTAATTTTTTAAATCCAGAACTGTATACCCAGCCAAAAGAGCAATCATGTATTAGAGTAACCTAAACCTTTAACATCAAAGCACTATGTCTTAGAAAACTACTGAGGAAGTGAGTCACCAAATCAAGAGAGCAAACCAAAAAAGAAAAGACATCAGGTCCAGGAAAAAAAAAAAAATTAACACAGTGAAAGGTCAAAAGAATTCCCAGGATGAGTAAATGGATATTCCTGGAAGACAGCTTGCAGAGAGCCTAAAAATCAGGAAAATGAGATTGGAGTAAGGAGGCAGAGAAGTCCAAGAGAAATGACTGCAATACAAAAAAAAAAAAAGAAGAAGAAGAAGAAGAGGAAAGAAAGAAAGAGAAAAAAAAGAAAAAGAAAAAAGAAAAAAGGACAGAGACAATTACCCTATGAATTTGGCCAAGATTCTAATGGTTTTCTTTATCAACCCTGTCTATTTAAGTCAAAACCCTAGGTATGTATTACATTGATAATGTAAAATAAGTTCAGTTCATTTTCTCTTAATAATGTATCATACACCTAAATTAACTTTCCTCAAATGAAAATCCTTCTTATTGAAATATTTTTGTTCACTTCTTTAAATCAAAAAATAAATCACTATAGACTAAAATAATAAATTCTTACCTACTGATTAGTTTTTTCCCAAGATTTCCCTCAACAAAGATTCACTTTATATTTAGTCATTCTTAATTTTTTCATAGTTATTCTCATTTACACCATTCATTTAATAAAATTACTTGCAATGAAAGTTTGAAATGAAGTTATAAAAACATCAAGAAAGAAATCAAAATTATAACATGGGAAAAAACTTTTGCTCATGAAACATATTAATAAATTCAGTAACCAAATTAGTTACCAAACAATCATTACCAAACTTTTGTTTCTGTCAATCACATTGATTGAAATGACTGCACAATTTTGATCTCCATTTCTCTACTTTATTTATAGCTTTCTCTTCACCCGCAGTCTCTCAAGACGAGAAACACCACACTGTCAAGTTGTCTTGATAAGGCTGTTACTCACCTATCTATACATCGAAACATTCAATCAGGCATGATTCATTTCCTTGAGGGAATCATGCTAAATAAAGCAACCTAGAATAATATGTTGTCCAGGACAGAATATAAGAATAATGGCAAAAATCAAACATACCTAACACTGTGTAGTTGCTTAAAAGTAAGACTTATTTCTCTCACATGGCTTCTGACATAAAATAACTATCATATTTTATCAAGAGAATATTCTTAAGTTACACTGTGGGACATTCAACAGTTTAAATGCTGAAAACATGTTTTTAGAAAGTGGCACAATGAAGAAATGGTATTGTTTCTCCATGAGCTATATTAGAAAATCGGATTAAAACATCTCTAAACAATTTATTTTTTAAAGCACATTTAGTTAGGTAACAATGACATCTATTGTCACTCCATCTATTTTAAATTATGGGAACCATGTAACTTCTTAGTCTCTGATTGGATTTACTCCATTGGCCCATATCACTGAGCTAAAATAAGTGAATAGTTACTTCTGATACAGACACATACTCAGTTGGTTTTCATAAAAGCAAGGAAATTAGAGTTGGATGGGATGATACTCTAACAATTTCATTATGTAAATGACAAAACCAAAGTTTAGAGAAAAATGAATGACTTGTCCTGTACTTTTCAGTAGATGCCATTATATTATCATCATCCAAATTTGTTTCTTTCTACATGACAATTAATAATATTAGTAATCACCAATGTGCACAAAACACTAGAACACTTTATGCACATTATTAATAATCATCCTAACAGTCCCAGTGTTATTTTTAGACATGAAGCATCTGATTCTCAGAGAGGTCAGTGAACTCCCCAAGGCCACACAGCCTTTGAAGGACGAGACCTTCAAAGTCTATACTGTTTTGCTGTGCCATGCTGAGTCCCTCTTAGATTGACCAGGTCACCTGATCCAGACAAAATTTAAAAAGGAAAAAAAAAAACTACCTCTGCAAGTTTTTCATAACATGTTTTGTCACGCTGAGACAGAGCAGCTGAAGGAAATTATCACACTGCTGCACTGTAAAATGCCATTGTCACTTTCAAGAGGTAAACCAAGTTAGTAGGACACTAATGAAACCCAAAGTTTGTTTTAATAAATCCAGACATGTTGTAGTTTAAATAACATTTCTCAAAACATCAGTAACTTTATCCTCTGATTGCTTCATGTCCTGTGTTAAAGGTTTAATTATAAAAATGCACATTAACACAACGATAAAACCTCTTCCATCATAACTTTATACAAAGGTTTAGTAAAAAAAAAAAAATTAAATAACTTAATTTCAGTTATACAAAGCAGAGAAAGTAATAGTAAACTTGTAACATCCAACCACAAGTCAATGCATTATTGGAATTAATTTATTACTATAAGACAGTGAGACTCTTCTCAAGGTAGAAGTATGGAAAGACTATTTTCCTAAGTCTTGAACCATCAACAAAAGGAAAATGGTTGTTAATCCTACATCTGCTGGGAAATAAATCAGGCTATAGATTTATTTCTTTTAACCGAAAGTATAAAAGTCAAAATACTAAAATAAAAATGTCTTAACTGTGCTACCTTTAGGGATTTGAGAGAAAACAGTTTAGGAATAGTAGACACCTTTGCCTATTAGGACATTTATCAATTACTAAAACTCTATGTACTCTGCACCCCAAAACACATGTTCTTAAGGGTTAACCAAATTCTATAAAAAATTCCAAAAATTTTTTAACATTTTATCACAAACATTTTTGGGACTCTAATGCTATGGCCCATGTACCCACAAAAATTCACTTGAGCTCATACACATACAGTGTGGCCCACTATCCCAAGGAATTTATAGATATTCTAATTGAGAACTTCTATCTCCCATTGACTTGAAGCAGAGAGATATTGGGGACCTGAAATTTCACCTGCATTGAGTTATCCTTAAAATTTTCTGAGTTATTAAAATACAATCTTATGAGTTAAGGGTTATCTCAAGCTCTATAATATCTTTATCTATGTTCCTGAAATTTTCCAGCATTTAATAACTGGCATTAGTTTATCTTAATTATCATCTTTAATGCAAGTCTGGCCCACTGAGGGTCAACCAAAATGGATTTCCCTCTGCTTCCTTTGTGCGTTTGCTTAAGCCTAAAAAGACTTCTACCCTAGTATCTACTCCAAATTACTGCACTCTATTTGCACGTGCACATGCACACACAGACAAAAGACACACATACCTCCACTTATCTATAAGCCTCCTAAAAACAGGGACTTTTTGGTCATTTTTTTTTTTTATCCACAATGTCTAGTACAGTTCTTTATACATAGTAGGCATTTAATAACTATTTACTAAGTGAATAAATGTGCTGAGTACAGCATTTAGCACACTTTATCAACATCCTCCATGCTCACAATCAACCATTTCGGCCAAGTTCCAGATTCATTTTCAAGGAAAATCCTTTTGATTGAATTTTAAGTTTTATATTTTAAAAATCGGATTATTCAGCCATAAGAAACAATCATCCACAATAGCCAAACTGTGGGAAGAGCCAAGATGTCCATCGACAGACAAATGGATAAAGAAGATGTGGTATATATATACAATGGAATATTATGCAGCCATCAAAAGGAATGAAATCTTGCCATTTGCAATGACGTGGATGGAACTGGAGGGTGTTATGCTGAGCGAAATAAGTCAATCAGAGAAAGACATGTATCATATGATCTCACTGATAATGAGGAATTCTTAATCTCAGGAAACAAACTGAGGGTTGCTGGAGTAGTGGGGGGTGGGAGGGATGGGGTGGCTGGGTGATAGACACTGGGAGGGTATGTGCTATGGTGAGTGCTGTGAATTGTGCAAGACTGTTGAATCACAAATCTGTACCTCTGAAACAAATAATATATGTTAAAAAAAGAAGAAGAAGAAGAAGATGATAGCAGGAAGGGAAAAATGAAGGGGAGGGGTGAGTCGGAGGGGGAGATGAACCATGAGAGACCATGGACTCTGAGAAACAAACTGAGGGTTCTAGACGGGAGGGTGGCGGGGGGGATAGGTTAGCCTGGTGATGGGTATTAAAGAGGGCATGTACTGAATGGAGCACTGGGTGTTATATGCAAACAATGAATCATGGAACACTACATGAAAAACTAATGATGTAATGTATGGTGATTGACATAACAAAATTTAAAAAATGCAAAAGGAAAAAAAGAAACAATCGTTACTTAACACACATTTGCAAGTCCTTAGCCACTTTTAGATTTAAGAACTCACCTCTAGTTTCCTATTCAATAAGTTAACCACATACATAACAGAGTATTAGCACAGGAGTGTCAGTACTGTAATTATTATTATTTTTTAAAGATTTTATTTATTTGACAGAGAGAGAGAGAGCACAAGTAGGCAGAACAGCAGGGAGAGGGAGAGGAAGAAGCAGGCTCTCCACCGAGCAGGGAGCCTGACGTGGGGCTCGATCCCAGGACCCTGGGATGATGACCTGAGCCGAAGGCAGCTGCTTAACCGACTGAGCCACCCAGGCACCCCAGTACTGTAATTATTAACTTCTAAAGCCATTCAATAACATCATTTCACACTGATATAAAATTGTGTTTTGTGAGCAAAGTTCTTTGGGGTTAGGATTTTTATATGTGTGTTCTTTATAAAGTAATATTCTAACAGTCTTTCTAGCCCTATGTTCTCTATAAATAATTATTAATAATAATTTTATACATTCTGGGCAAAATGTCAGAGGATATTGCTGAAATTTTCACAACTTTTCAGAAAGAATCACTGAACCAGATTGAAAACTTTCTAATCTGGAAGACAATGCTACAGGAATGGTAAGAGAGAAAATTCTATGTTAAGCTTTAAAAATAGTTTTCTGGGGGGGTGGAGAATTATCAGGTTGGAGAATGGGCCCACATGAAACAAAATACAGAAATGTAAAGTTTCCTATGAAAATAATCAGCCGGGCGCCTGGGTGGCTCAGTTGGTTAAGCGACTGCCTTCGGCTCAGGTCATGATCCTGGAGTCCCTGGACTGAGTCCCGCATCGGGCTCCCTGCTCGGCAGGGAGTCTGCTTCTCCCTCTGACCCTCCTCCCTCTCATGCTCTCTGTCTCTCATTCTCTCTCTCTCTCAAATAAATAAATAAAATCTTTAAAAAAAAAAGAAAAGAAAATAATCAGCCAAAATTCATAAAAAGGATGCATCAGTTTTCCAATTTGTGTTCATGGTTTTAGTGGGGAGAGTGAAAAAGCCTGCTATTCCCATGACTCTGCATCCCATCTTCAGATCAATGCTTTTCCTGGCAATAGTCCAGTCCAGAGAAAAAGCAGCATCTTGTTTAAAAGAGTAATGAAACGGTGTATAAGGCAGCCAGAAAAAAAAAAGAAAACCTTCAGTAAATAAGTCAGTATGTTTTATCATGGGAAATTAAGACCCTAACCCTTCCCCTCTCAAAAAAATCATATCGAACTAAATTGTGATAGTTTAACAATCACACTGTCATTCACTGAGGAAAGGAAGGTGTAAATGGGGAAAGAAAACAAGCCAACACCTTTTACAAACCTATGGTTTTCTAGGCTTTTCCCAATATGTTACCAAATGCTCACAATATGCCCTGAAGATACACACAATTTTATCTATATTATCAATGAAGAAAAGGTCATGAAGCAGACTGCTCCAAGACCACTGGACGCTCGGTGTCACAGGCAAAACACCAGGCAAGGTGTGTAGGACTCCTGTCCACCTACTCTACAACCCTGGATACTCTGTGAAGGAAAAGAGGACAGACAGTAACACAGATAAAATGTTTTCATTAACGTTGATACTGATGGAGGTGGAGTTGAGGGAAAGAGACAAAAATCTCCCCTATTTGTTTCTGATTCTACCTGGGATATCAGCTTTTATTTCAACAGTGGACACGCCACGAGCATGGGTGAGAAACAAGTTGTTGAGGATGGATTACTAAGACTGATTTCAACATGAATATAGAGAGCTGTGTCTGAAGGCCGGGGAGGAGGCAAAGATCTCCAGGAGTCCGAGTGCGAGGGAGCAGACTGCTTCGGAAGTGAAAGCTGCAAAATCCAAATGTTACATTTGGTCAAGACCTGTGAGTCAGAGGCAATGAGTGAGGCATGAATTCCGAATACATTTGATTATGAGGTATCTGATTTCTGGTATTTCTTCATACTTAAATAAATTATGTTACGATTTCAGGGGCTGAGAATGACCCCTGGGTATGTCTTGGGTCAAAAAAGCAATGATCTGCTTTTCTTTTATAGAAAGAAAAGAAAAAGTTCTCATCCAAAGATCATTCTTCTTGGCCTCAGTATTTGTATTTTCATTACTTCTTTCTTTATTTTTTTTTAAGATTTTATTTATTTATTTGAGACAGACAGAATGAGAGACAGAGAGCATGAGAGGGAGGAGGGTCAGAGGGAGAAGCAGACTCCCTGCCAAGCAGGGAGCCCGATGCTGGACTCGATCCTGGGACTCCAGGATCATGACCTGAGCCGAAGGCAGTCGCTTAACCAACTGAGCCACCCAGGTGCCACTCATTACTTCTTTAATAATGCCTCTTCTTCTTACCTGGCCAAATATAGCTGAGCATGGGGTGCCTGGGTGGCTCAGTTAGTTAAGCATCGGAGTCTTGATTTCGGCTCAGGTCGTGATCTCAGGGTCCTGAGATTGAGCCCCACTCAATCTCTCTCCCCCTCTCCTTCTGCCCGTCCCCGCCCCCCATTTGCGTGCACATGGGCACTCTTGCTTTATAAAAAATATATATTTATCTATGTATCTATACATATAGATAAGTATAGATACAGCCAAGCACATTCAGACTAGTTAAGTGCCTGACCAAATTTGACATCGCCACGAGGGCATCTTCGGAGGCAAACTATACGCTTAGGTGCCACCACCATTACCCACTCTAAAGCATCATTTCCACTCAGCTAATCCCTCCTGGAGACTGACAATGTACAACTGAATGCCAATTCCATCTTCCTTGAAAAGCTCTACTGAGAGGCACACGGACACCAATAAAAATCTAAAGGGAGAGACCAAGGAAATTTATCAAGACTCCATGACCTGTCTTGATGGGTATGACTATTCTTAATGAATATGAGGTCTTGCGAGTGAAATTATCTCAACAGTCTGAGAGGTAACAGGGAACCAGATCCTGTAGAGCCTTCTAAGATTCTGAAAAATTACCTTTTCTACTGGAGGGTTGGACAGTGGAGAGACATGCTATAACTTTAATTTTGAAAGAATTATTCTGGTTGCTAGGTTGACAGTAAATTGGGAAAAGTGGGACAAGAGTAGGAATACCAGTTAAAGAGTGAGGCCATTGCAATGCCCTAGATAGAGGGTGATTGCTGCAAGTGTTTGAAATCTGGAAAGAATAGAACTTTGTGGCAGAGAATAAGGTAAGGATACAGTCTGAGGATCTGGGGTAAAAGGTCCAATGGCAACTGCCAGTGACATTGACCCTCCCTCTGGGGCAGTAGGGCTCCAGACGCAGCAACAGAGGAACTGAGTAACTGGTCAGGTCCATCTGCTTGGAACTGGCACAGGTCTACATAACTCTGCCCATGGATCACACAAGCCTTTTCAGATCTTCTCCTCTAGAATCCAGTGTCTCTTTCCTTCCATTTCCCTCCTTTGAATCCTAATCATACCTGAATGTGTCCCTCAATATCACCTCCTTAATGAGCCTTCTTGACCACAACAGCAAGATCTGCTCTCTCATTCCTCTGAACTACCCAAGTACTTTGTAAGAACCACATTTTCTTTTCATTTATAATCTTCCATACCTCTTCCTTATGACCTTATTAACCAAACATTGAATGACCATGTATTCTGTGCCTGGCTTCTTCACATTATATAGTAAAACCTCTAACAGCACTTCATCCTGTACCTTGAACACGGGAGGCCCTTAAATAAATGAAAAAATGAATAAAGAAGATGGGAGAGTAACTCAAGTTTGCTAACTTCTAAGCATATGTTCCCTCCTTTACCCAGTACCTCAGAAAATTCAAACGTTCTTTCCTCTATAGGTAGCAAATTAGCTTTTTTAAAATAGGCCTTAAAATAGTAAATGTACATCAGTTCGGATAATTGGACCTACTTCATGCATCAATTTTTATAGAGTAAGGCAATGCACGCCAACTGAACACCTTTTAAACCACTTAGTTTATAGAAGAATAAATTATGCCTACATTAATTCAGTTTTCTTTATCTGTAGATTCTGAAAAAAACATAGATGTAATTAAAATACTGATGATCCAATAGAAATGATTCCCACATCACCATACAGGGGCCCCATTTGTCACCTCTGTTTCTGAGAACCACTCAATCTTTACTTATTCTTAACAACTCATAGAAAAATCCTTCAAAGAAACAGCATTATTAGGCATTCAGTGTTCATTAGGTTCTAATACTTTATATGTATTAGCTCTAGCCTTAAATTATCCATTGAGGTAACTGATATTTTTCACCTTTTACTAGTTGAAGAAACTGAGCCTAGAGAGCTTCAATAATTTTCCTAAGATCACATACCTAGTAAATGATAAAACTCAAAACCATTTTGTATCTACACACTTTCTTAGTTGTAAACATGAAACTCCAAAGGTCTACTGTTATAGTCTTTAGGAAATAAAGCTTCCTACTCTAGAGACAACATCAAATTATCATTCAAAAAAGCAACCTACTGGCTTTCCTTTTTCATCTGGCCCTAATAACTGGAATTACTTGGAAGGTGTTATTTTTGTATTAGTACTATAGGCCTTAAATTGAAAACAATAAATCAAAAAGAATCTTGTTTTATGCAAAACACTTGAATTGCATTAAGTTACTAAAAGCCTACATGTCATATGAGGCTGATTTCCATGGAAAATAAATACGAAAATAGGGCTAAATGTCTAAAAATAATGCATTACAACTAAAAGGAATACCACCAAGACTCATGGAAAGGGGGATACATATTTCTTTGTCATTTATAGGAAAAAGGTGTGTACAATTCATTTCAATTAATCACCTTAAAGGAATTTAATAATTCCCCAATTTGATAACCATCACATAAAAAGACATTTTAAAAGCATTTTGTGTTTAAAAAGCATTTAAAAGAAATTGCGAGAACCCATCTCAATGAAATATGAACAATGTCAAGGTCATGGATTTTCTTAGTAGTTTAGCAAGAATTAGACTAGAGAATTCTGAGAATAGAATCATCCACTGATAGTATCTCCTAGTTTTGAGGAGTTCAGACATGACTCATGGGATCATTCATGTTGTAACCTTTCAATAATTCAAATGGAAACCTACATATCATTTTCCATTCTGTGTCCATGCACTCAATTTCAAGTTTAGAGCCTTTCTCAGAGTCCCTGACTTTCATTTTATTGTTAATAAGGTGGAGAATTTTAATTATCTAGAAATACTTGCAAAACATTTTTGTGAGAAAAACACTCAGAAAACCATACCTAGCAGTTCTGTGTATTACAGTTAGGGGGCAAGCGACTCTTCTGTGTCCTTTGGTCATCCTAGAGGGATTCAATATTGCCAGCAGTAAGTAACTGAAATCCCAGCCTCTCTTCCAGGAAGAAGCAAGGTATATGGTGTAGAGAAAGGGTAAGTGAGCTGGAGAGGCATTTCCACGGGGTTGACGGAGATTTTCAGTATTTAGAGGGTAAGAGCCTCTAGGGGAGTTTTAGAGTATGAGAGATTTCGGATGGAGAAACCACAGACTAAGAATTGGTGCTATGGGTTCTAATTCAGATCTCCTTTACTGTGCTTCCAGAGGTGCAATTCAAGTTTAAGAAAGAACACTGCTCTTAGTTGCCAGACTATATTTTGCATGTGACAATACAGGATCTGATCTGCCTGGGACCTCAGCTAATACTCAGTCCTTGTGATTAGAGAGGTCACCATGGTGACAATCATTGCCGTATTAGTGGTTTATTCAATTCTTCTGGTCTAACAAATCAGTTCACACTACAAGCATTTCAATGGCTCATACCTTACCAAAGCGGTATTATTCCAGAGGATTGGCACTTGAGGCATTAATGGAATTAATGGAACACGGCTAAGTACAAGAGGTGGGGGACAGGTAAGGAAACAACATCTGGAGCCTTCTCCAGTCTTACCCTAACCTCCACTCCTTAGACACTGACCTCCAGGCTTTGAATCTTCCCTTCAGAATACCGAACTCCCAGGGTGGAGTCAGACTCTGGGATTTCATCAGGAAGGAGAAGTAAAAGAAGCTCCCAGTCCATCACATTGTGACTTACCTGAAGCCAATCTTGCTGTGGGTTCTCTGAGATCACCTAACTAATTCCATCACCTGTGTTCTGGTCTCCTTAGATACAGTTAACATCTTCCTTAAAACTTCCTTAAAACTCATCCCTGAGTTAGCCCAGGCCTAACCATTTTTTTTTAAGATTTTATTTATTTATTTGAGAGAGAGAGACACACAAAGAGAGCGAGAGAGAGCATGAGCGGGGAGGAGAGGGAGAAGCAGGCTCCCCACTGAGCAGGCAGCCTGACGCCGGGCTCAATCCCAGGACCCTGGGATCATGACCTGAACTGAATGCAGACCCTTAACTAACTGAGCCACCCAGGCACCCCCAGGCCTAACCATTTTGCCCCAGATGACGCTATCTCTGAATCTTAGGCTCCAACCTAATCCCCAAACTCTAAGGTCTGAAACCAAGCCACTGCCTGGGGTCCTACTTGGCAGGCGAGTATTTCTCAGGTCTGTAATCAGAGATTGTAAAGAAGTGATTTCTAAAATCCTTGCAAATCCTAAAGCTTATTACCTATTTCAGATACCAACAGTTTGCCCAAACAACCACAGACTTTTCCTACAATTTTAGGTGCCTATTAAAAAACCTGTTTTATCATTTACAGTCCCAGATCTAGACCCTTCTTTGACTGAAACCAAATTATAACAGAGAAATATGTCTCGATTCTAATGCAGGACTTGTGACAATCGATGAATTAACATAAGATTTGTGAATTTCTTTGAGCAATGTGAAAAAAAGACTTATTGTTTCATTATTGTTGTGGAATTACAATTTCTTACATTTGACATCCGAATTAAAAGTACCTGAGCCCTAAGGGGGGAAATCTCATTAAGATTTATATGTTATCAATAATAGAAATAGTTTTAAAAAATAATGACCTTGCTAATTTCTGCATAAATATCATGTACTTTCCAGGTTCCTCTGCTATAAACTTTTATCAAACACCAAGGACACTATTTGAGCTTTGCAACTAGTATGGTGCAAGGAGTGAGGAATATTAGAAAACATCAAGATCCCCTTCTTTATCTTGCAGACCTGTCTAGGATCTGCCTCTCTCCTTCCCCCTCTCCCCCCTTCCCTTGTTCTTCAGAGTAAGAAGAATATGGCTTTTTAGCAGAAGAGATGGAATGACCAGTGACCATAAATTGCCCTTGCTGGTGGAGGGTTAGAGAAAGTCTAAAAAGTTAAAATCTACCAACAAATTAACAAATAATAATGTAATCTATTATTTCCTTATTTCCTTATTAACTCCTCCACAAGGGGTTCAAGCAAGTGGCCTCAGTCACCTAACTGACCTTCACGTTCAGAAACTTCCATTTGACCATGATAAAAGAGCTACCGAGAAGTCAGGTAACTCAAAAGGAGACACTAAAGTAATAGTGGCTAGGCCCAAAGTAATAGAACTACTTTGAGGTAATACAAAGTTAGGAGGAATCCTATCCTGGGGCTTTCAGGGTACTGGTTAAAGAAGGTTACAGAATTTTAATTCTCTAGGTTGTCATCATCACCATCACATCAAGCTTATTTAGTACTTTGTAACATTTAAAGCACTTCCACACACTGAAATTATTTGAGCCTCTCAAAAACTAAGTATTATTAGTGTCCCCACATTATACATGAACAAAGGAGTTTCCAAGGGGTTTGGTGAGTGATCCATAACAGGGTCACAATAGTGAGTGGCAGACCTAGGAAGAGCATTCAGGTCTTCTGGCTCTTTGCTAGGATGGTATTATTAAATTTAAGAATACATACAATGCAACTTGTAGATTTTTATAATATCCTTTATCAGGTTGAGGAAGATCCCTTTTATTCTTAGATTTTGATAGGTCTTATTATATAAATGGGTGTTGAATTGTGTCAAATGCTTTTTCTCCATTGACTTCAACAATCATATGACTTTTTCTCCTTTACCTTGTCAGTATGATTAGACTGATTGTTTAAAATATTTTTTAAGTATTTTATTTATTTATTTGAGAGAGAGAGCAGCAGAGCGAGAGGGAGAAGCAGGCTCCTTGCTGATCCCAGGACCTTGGGATCATGACCTGAGCCAAAGGCAGACACTTAACCGGCTGAGCCAACCAGGCGCCCCGATTGTGTTTAAAATATTAAAACCACCTTGCCTTCCTGGGATGATCCTTACTTCACATGATGCTTTGTCCTTTTTATAGATGCCTCTATTTGATTTGCTTACACTTTGTTAAAGATTTTTAAACATATGTTCTTGAGAGATATTGGTCTGTCCTTTTCTTGTTATGAGCCTGTCAATACAGGGATTGTAGCAGCTCCCGAAAACCAAATTTCTTATTTTCTAATTCTTGTTTGCCTACAATTGACACACAGTGTTATATTAGTTTCCTCACACATTATTCTACGCTCATCATTAGTGTAGCTACAATACAACTAACTGTTTCCTATGCTGTACCTTTTATTCCCATTATTTGTTCAGTCCTTAACTGGAAGCCTGTATCTCCTATTCCTCTTCACCCATTTTGCCCAAACCCCACCTTCCTCCCTTCCGGCAATCATCAGTTTGTTCTCGGCAAAGCCATCTTGATAAAGAGGAACAAAGCTGGATGCATCACAATTCCAAATTCCAAGATTTACTACAAAGCTGTAGTTATCAAAACAGTGTGACACTGCACGAAAACTTACACACAGACCAAGAGAACAGAACAGAGAGCCAGAAATAAACCCACGCTCATGTGGTCAATTAATCTATGATAAAGGAGATAGGAATATACAATGGGGAAATGACAGTCTCTTCAATAAATAGTACTGGGAAAATGGGACAGCTACAGACAAAAGAATGAAACTGGACCACTTTCTAACAACCCACACAAAAATATACTCAAAATGGATTAAAGACCTAAATGTGAGACCTGAAACCATAATACTCCTAGAAGTGAACACAGGCAGTTATCTCTTTGACATCAGCTGTAGCAACATTTTTCTAGATCTGTCTCCTGAGGCAAGGGAAACAAAAAGCAAAAATAAACTCTTGGGACTTCATAAAACAAAATGAAGAATGTTTCCTCTTCCTCTTTTTATCTGGACTGATTTGTCTAAGAGTGATCATTTTTATCTATTTAAATTTCAGACAGAACTCACCAAGGAGGCCATCTGGGCCTGGAATTTTCTTGAGGAGAATTCTAATTATTTAATAAATTTCTTTTAAAAAGATGTAAGGGCTAACCTGATTTATTATCACCATATGCAAGAGGATTAGTCTGATAGCAGGCACTCTGTCTTACTGGAACTAGACCTTCAGAGTGATCTTTTGAAGAACAGACTGGATCAATCTATGCCTCTGATTTAAGTCATTTGGTAGTTTTCCACTGTTTGTAGGCTAAGACTCAAAAGATACAATGTGGTCAGCAGGATCCTCTATGTCTTCTGCTGTCCCTCTCTCAGCAAACATGCTCTGTTACTTGATCTTGCCCTCCACACACCAGTTTTCTTTCAGTTCTTCAAAGCAGCATGCTTCTTGCTCACTCCAAGCATCTTCATGTGTGCCCCTCTGCCAGGAACACACGAACACCTCTCGAATTCCCTCAGCTTACAACTTCCAGTTCATATTTCACACAGCATATCCAAGTCCACTTCCTCAGGGACGCCTCCCCTGATAGCTCTGACTACATCAAGTGCCTCTGTTCTTGACTTTCAAAGCTCCCCACTGATTTACTTCCAACTTGCTTCTGAGTTAGTTTATAATCATATACTCATATAATTAATGTCTATCTCCCCACTAGACTAAATACTCAGTGAAATCTGGGATTGTGTCTATTTTATTTCTGAGGGTATCTTGGGATCTAGTATACTAATAACTGGCAAAGAGAGCTTAAGTATTTATTGAATGATTAAATGAGAAATTACCGAATGTAATAGGATGTTTGGATATTTCTGTTTTCATGCCTCTACCATGTTCTATTGGCCACTGTTATAAGCTAGTTCACTTTAACATTTCAGTAGAACATAATAACTATGCTTTTCTCACTTTAGCTTATTTTTTGTGTGTTCTTATGTTAATATAAAAGAGTACAGTATGATGAAAGTATTATGAGCCAAATGCAAAGACTTTGGGGGCCTTCTGCCCCAGGTTTTTCTATATAACCGAAGACCTACATTGACCACTAGTGTTCACAAGCTAATTTTGGTCCTGGGCCCTTAGACGCCTAATCAATCTTAGTCTCTTCATTTGAATTTAGAATGAGTAACATTACCTTTCCCTGCAAGTAATATGTGAAAATGTTTGGTAAACCATAAACTGCTGTAAAAGCTAGAAGGTTATTAATGGTAACCTTGCAGTTGGGAATGTTTACTTTGGAAGTATGCACTTATGTTTCCTTTAAGTACTAATTCAAAATGTATACAATAAATTTCTAAGGGAAAACTATTTCTGCACCTAGAAAAAAATACTGGACAAAAACATTTCTAAATTTTCTCTAAGGCATATGGGTTTGCATTTATATGGAAGAGAAAAAAAAATTAACTTAAAAAAAAGGGAAATAAAAGAGCATGTTATTAAGATTACTGTGACCATGACGTCACTGTCTATTATTATTCTATTGTCTCTCTGATATCCCACCTCCTTGTATTTTTTCATAAAACTGCGATCAGTGCCCTGAGAAATGTCCCTAAGGTACTACAAGGCAGGCTTATTTCTAATGTGGAAATCAAGCCACCTCATCTTGGAATTTGACAGAGGATCCTGTCCAGAGACAGGAGGAAGACAACTCAGTCTTTCCAAGGCCTGGAATTCTTTGGGATGTTGGCAAATGAAGTGACTCAAAGCACAGAACCCAGAATAAGTGATTCAGAAATCAAGGGGCTGCCTTGACATAGTTCAAGTAGGATAACAAAACCATTCAACAATTGTACCAGCAAACAGGCAGCATTAACCTTGGAGAAAAGCCATAATGATGGCCAGAAATAATTTCAGCTGCCATCAGCAACATTATATATTCATGAAGTTATGTTTATTTGTCCTTTGCATCAAACATACTTATAAATTAACCAAGTACTTAAGCTGTCTTTGCCCTCTTTGACATCAGCAAGAACAGCAACAATACACATCTTTTAACTACCCAGGAAAGAGCTATTTTATAAAACATAAAAATAGAAATCCTGGTCTTTCTTTTCCCACTTTCCCACCACCACCCCCCCAGGTCCCCCAGCAATTGAGCCCTGTAGATTATTCTTACAGTTTCAATATACTGGTATCAACATTTCTTAACCTCAGTTAATTTTAGAGGCAAAATCCATGTAAAATTTATTAGAAAAAAGGAGGAGGAAAGGAATGAAAAACCTATCTCTGCGCATTTAGCTGGGAGGAGAAAAATGCCTTGCAACAAAACACATTTTACGTCTTAAATTCTCTCTTCTAATTATAAATGTGCAATTTCAAAATAAAGGAATACAGGAAAGTGACAGTGTCTACCGAGAAGCACACAGTCTGGCTTCCAAGAAGCTATAAGGGGATATTTCCTTTACTGAATTCATCCCTGTCCAAGGTCTGCCCTTCAGTTAAAAAGGCTCAAGCCTAATTTATCAGATCTGGAGAGAAGTGGGCAGTTCACATTAACCAAACTTATAGAGAATGACATGTAAAATAAACTATCAATTCATTAATTAACAACAAAAAAATGGTAACAATCATACAGAATCACATACCCAGAATATTGTGTATCTCTTGAACAGATCTGCACTGGATGCTAAATCATAATCATTTAGTTGCTTGGAGAATAGGGACTCAAAAAACAAGGGAGTTGCCTGGATGATTTACATTTAATGCCTCCAGGACACGATAACTAACCTCATGTGTCCATATTTGCTATAAGAGATCTGTTTGTGAACTTGTTCAAGCCACTATTTTATCAACACTTTCCTCTCATTTCTTTGTAAATCTGGATCACTACTGGGAGTTATCCCATAAAACTTTAAAGGCGGTTTTAGTTTATTCTAGTTACTCATTGATTTTTGTCAAGCTCTCAGGGACCGATCAAATTGTTAAAGACTAACTTAAATAGATGTCTTGAATATTAATATATACTAAACACTCCTGGGAAAGAGAAAACATTTTATACACACACAAAAAAAATGCACATGCACATAATGGATGTATATTGTGGAAATGTAGAAATGCTTACTACGTGCTCTGAGCATATCACAGAACCCACAGACACAATTAAAGCAGTACACTGATTTGTGTCTTTCTCCCACTCAACTGTCCTTGTTAATACCCTGGAACTCCAGAACTAAGTTTCGTTCCACTCTATTCCACAATTCACATCCCAATACCTGGAGGCAGAATCTGTTCATTAATAGCTTAAAAGACTAAATATGTAGGGTGACATCATTTCCTCAAAGTGGGTCCCCTATGAAGCATGAATAAGACTTTGGGTGGATTCTGAGAACCTGTCAGGCTATGTGGGAGCGCTAGAGAAAAGAGAATGGCAGATACAAGTGGGTGTGGATCACAGACAGAAGACGCTGGGGATCTCCAAGACAGGCTTTCATTCCTAACAAATTTTGCTCAGGATAGGCCTTAATAGAGGTATTTCATAATAAGACAGACTTTACACTTTAATGCTCTCCCCTCTAGCTATGTCCAAATCACATCTCAAAGTTAAATTTTAGGGGAAAAAAATCCTAAGGAGCAATCCTTCCTTCTCCCCAACTCCCCACCCCTTATCTACTTCCTCTGTGTACATTCCAGGAACATGCTGATTCCAGGGATGACTGAAAGGAAAGAAAATAGCAAAACTGAGTTTAAAGGAAGGGATAGAAAAAAAAAATGTTCTTCAAGTTTACAAACTGAATTGCTGCTTTGGTAGATTCTCCTTTTTTCATAAGAATGGAAGTAAATCAGGATTTACTAGGATTCAACAGAAAATTTCCTGCTTTTCAAAGATAAAACAACATCCCAAAGGACTTTGCTACATAAAATATAGGAAACCAAAAGAAAACGTTTTATATTAATTATACAAAGAGGTAAACGCAGACATTATAAGATGAAAAAAATTCAAGAACTCAGCTTTAAATTCAGTAACAGAAAGGGATACAAATTATAAAATTTAATCTGCCAAACTACTGCAGAGTAAACAGATTCCATTTTGCCCCGTGAGATTTCAACACCATCGCTGGTTTATTTCTTCCTTCACTTTGGTATTTTTTTTAAGCGTTGTGTAACTAATTCATTCTCAATGCAATTTAAGAAAGTAGGTGAGAGCAATGTACACACAAATAGGAATTCTGATATCTAAATCGACTTTGCCAGGATTATAGCCTGTTCTAGCTCCAAACCAGCCTATAAAAACTTGATTCATCTTTTATTAGTGTAATAGGCACAGTCTACCTGTTCTATTCTAATTGCACAATTGTTATAACTCATAATAATGAAAGCCAGATCACAGCTTGACTTTCAGATCCAGAGTAGGAATGCCCCCAATGCAGTTAAGAGTAATATATTTAGCTTACAGCAAAGAGTTTGTGGAGGTCATGGAGAGCCCTGCATGAAATAGTACAAATCACTTCTACGAATCCAACTGTTACAAGCATATATAGATTTACAATTGTCAAATTCTTGAAGTAATTTTCTATAGGTTGCTCAGATTTGAACACTGAAAAAATTGTACCAAAGTGTGAGTAGCCAGTATCTTCTCAGCAAGACTTTAAAAATATGAGGATAGAAGAATTTGAGTAGGGTTTGGATCTGATTTCTTTCTCCCGGGTAAAATGATATAATGGTTCAGGGCACAGACACCATCATCATGCAGCCTGGACTTGAGTCCTTCCTGTCTCTTAGCTGTGGATCCTTGGCCAAGTTATTAACTTCTCTGAGCCTCAGTCTCCTCAACTGTAAAATGGTGAAAACAAGAGCACTTAACCCAGAGAGTTGTTATACTGATTAAACGTAATACATGAAAAGATGTGCAGAGTACATAGTCTAAAAAGGTAGAAGTAGAAAAATCCTAGAATATACTTTTTGTGCTTCAGAGGATTTTATTTAGAGATTTTTAATGTTAAATAACTAATAGAAGTGAAAAAGGTTTTTTTCCCTAAGAACAAGTTGATATCGGTATAGACAAGTTATATACCTGAAAAGATAAGCATTCTCATATTTGGGGCCATCTTCCTAAATGGAATTTAAGGCCTTGGCACTTGAAGTCAACAGTGATGTTTTCTGGAATCTTAACTTTCATAAGGATAGTAAAAGAACAAAACAAAAACACCAGACAGAAAACAACAAAAAAACAAAAACAAAGAATACAAAACACACAAAAAAACTATTTCCTTCTTCCATCTAGAGGAAGAGGATTTCCAAAGACATGAGCAACACTATCAGTGAACAGCTACATTTTCCCAGTCCAACTTGAATTACTTAAATCCACATGGAACCCATATGGTACACGGGAGAAAAAGATGAAGGGAACCACTGCTCATTTTATCTGCCTGTAGCATTTCATCAACTTCCTGTTCTGCCATAATCCTCAGGCCAGACTACGGCTTCTCCTTCACTGCCACACAGTTGGCTGGAGAGAAAGGGAGACTAAGACTGAGCTGGCAATGACGGATACATGCGAGAAGATCCACGGGGACAGAACAAGAAGAACCCCCACAGAGCAGCAAATGTAAACCACATACCCAGAAAAGACTGATGTGTCCTCACTTTCCAAGAAGTCCACGTTGTTTTTACCTTCAGTGAAAGGTTTGGTCCAGTAATGGCATTTTAGCTATAAGGTGGGGCTCTTAATATCATGCATTGGCTTGACAGCCTTGACTAGAGTCATACATGCTATGTGGCTCTGAATGTTAAATGTCAATCTGCTCACCTGAAGAATGGTTGGTAATGTCTCCATATCAGAGTTTTTGTCACAAGTAACTGAGTTAATGTACATAAAATACAGCACAGAGTGTGGCATAGGGCCAGAATATGACATAGGATATTATTATTTGCTACTTAAAATAGCTTACTATTTTACTATGAATATTTTACTACGTTTTCTCATTCTTCTATGTTAGAAACTAGCATCTTGCTAGATTTATAAATTAAAAAAAACAAAGCAAAACAAGAAAAACCCAGCTCCAGCCTAAAAGCGAAATAATAGGAGAAAGCAGTGAATCAGCAATGATTTTAAGACTCTGTAGGCAGGTTTGTGCCCACTTAAATGACATTCAAAACAAAGACAGTGCTCCTATCAACCTGAAAGTTTATAATATATGTAAAATGAACCATATGGAGATGTGATTTCATATAATTTATAAGCCGGACAAAAATGTAGGGAATCTATAACTCTATACACACTCATCTTAGAGATGAGGGAATTCATACCTAGAAAATGTGTGTTCTAAGGTTACCAGATGGTTAGTCCCCAACACAAGAAGCCCGATATCTGCCAGCCTATCCTCCCAGACCATTAACTTTCCCTACAATTCATTCCTGGCCTTACTTATGAGCTACAGTAGAAGTTCTTGTTAGGAAGAGTAGACTCCTAAAGCAATTCCGAAGTGGCCTTGAACACTGACAAAAGCAAAGAGTTGGGACAGTGACACTTTATATTAGATTTCTGGGATGCTTTATATGCTATCATTTCCCTATTTCACTGCAAGACAGTATTTCTTGGTTTTATTCTCATGACTCAAAGCAATGAAAAAAAGTCAAGCATAGAAGGTAGTGTTTACCTGAATAATTGGAAGAGCTTCTTATAAGCTGTTTTATTTACTCTTTGGGTTTAAATATATTTAATATTCAGGCAGTTTACTTTTATTCATTACATATTTATACAACATTTTAAATGCATATGGTTTTATAAACCCTGTCTAATGGACATTGTAGACTGACAATAATTACCAGAAATTTAAGCACGTCATAAAAAATTGTATGAAACTTCAGAGAATTTCCAGCCTCTTCTATTTTACTACTGATATAACTACAGTGGGATTTGGAGAATGTCACTGCCAAACCATCTGAAGGAGCAATGATTTTTCTCTAGTTATATATCTATAGTGGAACAAAAATCTTCATAGGAAGCTTGCAAAACTGGTATTGATTTATAAACAAATCACTACAAAGTATTTCTAGGTTGTTAAGCCCACTCGACATCATACACGATAAACATCCATTTTTCCCTTACTGTGGCCAAGAATTGTGCCAAAGAAAAACTTTATTTTACTTCAGGGTTTCTGAATTGCAGCACTCATGACATCGGAGGCTAGAAAATCGCTTGCTGGAGGGGGCTGTCCTCTGCCTTGTAGGATGTCTTACAGCATCCCTGCCTCTACAGTCTAGAAGCCAGCAGCCCTCCCTGCCCAGTTGTGGCAATCAAAACACCTTCAGGCACTGCCACGCGCCTCCTGGATGGCAAAATCACCCCTGTGGAGAACCACTCCTTTAGCTAACTGAATTCTCTCCATAATCCCATGAGCTATGTGTTACTATCTCCATTTTCTAGATGAGATGACCAGAAGCTTAAGGAGTTTAGCAATTTGCCCAAGGTCACACAGATAGAAAGTGGAAGTCAAATCAACTGCAAATCCCAATAATCTAATTGCTGAACGATACTACCTCATTCAAATACGCAGAGGAACGTAAAATCAAGTTCTACGGATCCACAGATCTTCCCAGCCATACTGAAGTGGACAGACTCCTTTTATTTTTTTTAAAGAATTTATTTGAGAGAGAGAGAGAGAGCAGGGGGAGGAGCAGAGGGAGAGGGACAAGCAAACTCCATGCTGAGCACAGAGCCCGACATGGGGCTCAATCCCACCAGCCCAAGATCACAACCAGAGCCAAAATCAAAAGTCAGATGCCCAACTGACTGAGCCACCCAGGTGCCCCAAGACTCCTTTAAAAAGGTACATACCCGGGGCGCCTGGGTGGCTCAGTTGGTTGAGCGACTGCCTTCGGCTCAGGTCATGATCCTGGAGTCCCTGGATCGAGTCCCGCATCAGGCTCCCTGCTCGGCAGGGAGTCTGCTTCTCCCTCTGACCCTCCCCCCTCATGTGCTCTCTCTCATTCTCTCTCTCTCAAATAAATAAATAAAATCTTTAAAAAAAAAAAAAGGTACATACCCTTTCCCCTGGAAAGTTTTTTACTCTCATATATAATTCATGAGTCATTTTGAATTATGCTGCAGCACAAGGAATATGCAATTTTTAGTGGCTTAACACACCAAAAGTTTGTTTCTGGCTCAGGATGTGATGTGGCATGGACTTTGCCCCATCATTCCAGGATGCAGGTCAAGGATAAGGACCTGTGGCGGACATATCAATCTCTGCAGGATGATAACAAAACTAAGTGATGGTGTTTTAAGTTTCTGTTCAGAAGTGACACAGATCCCTTCCATTCAGTTTACATGGTCAAAGCAAGACAGGTGGCCAAGTACAAAGTGAGTGAACACAGAACTATACTCCTCCATGCGGGAGGGGCCAAGTTGGGGGTAGGCCAAGTAAAGAGCATCCTAGGAGGGAAGACAATAAATATTTTTTGAACAATAATACAGCTTTCATACAACTACTCTGAACAGTGGGAAGAGGTAATGCCTTATAGAAAAACAACTTGCTTTTTACTCAAAATGCCCATATCTGTGTTTCCTGGAGAAAGCAATCCTGATGTGGCAGCCAAGTGCCAGAAATGAAATTGTTACCCATTCAATTTTAGAACCCCAAAACACTAATATAGCAGAGACATCACAAGACAAATGGATGCGGCATCTCGATTCTTTCATGACCGCCTTCCTCTGAGAGGATGAACAAACTCCTTTCCTTCTCTGGGATTCTGTTCCATGATCTCTTAAATGGGAGCTCTAAAAACTTTTCAGTTTCTATCTGATTTCTAGGCTATTCTGAGTAAGGAGCCAATAAACTTCTAAGAACAGAAAGAGCACTGTGCTTGGTACTTGGTGAGAAAACACTGCAACAATCATGGGGGTCTGTGGAAGAATGCAGCACAAGCTATTCATTTTAATGCTTTCACTACATACACCTCCCCCTCCCTACCTCTCCCACTGCTCCCTCCTTCCCTCTACTCCCCACAGGAATATACCCCACAATCTCTGAGGAAAACTTGTGATTAAATATCATAGAAGCTACTATTTTAAAAAAGTTCTTTTTTTTCCCCAAATGTTCTTAAGTATCAGTCATTTAGTGGAGTTGCATAATAAGCATATTTAACTTAAAGTATACGTGAGAGGAAGAAAAGGATAGAGAAAGGGAAGGAAGGATTAAAGATGGTGGTAAATCCTTGACACTCCTCCCACTGAGATGTGAAGTCTAATTTTCCCACCATTGAATTTGAACTGGCAGTAGTGACTTTCTTGATCAACACAAGGCAACAGAAAGGATCTTCTAGGACTTCTGAGGGTAGCTAACTATTCGTTTAAGCCTTACAGTTTCAGCCCAGGACTTTCGGAACATTTAATGTTGTGAATTGAATCATATTCCCCCAAAAATGTACTGAAGTCCTAACCCCTAGTACCTGTGAATGTGACATTATTTGAAAATAAGGTCTTTGCAGTTGGGATTAAGTTGAGGTTATACTGGAATAGTGTGGACCCTAAATTCAATGACTGGTATCCTTATACAGAAAAAGATATTAGGAGACCCTGAGGCACACACAGAGAAAAGATGGCCATGTGAAGACAAAGGTGGGAATTGGATTATGGAACTGATGTGGGAAACAAAAGCAGAAGAGAAATTATGGAATTTCCTTACTACTTACAGACCATTGACAAGTTCTTAAAACACGCAGAGTGACATTCCTCTAGGAACTCAGCTGCCTCTGTGTTAATACTTTGCTAAGGGCAAAGGCAATGTTAGTCCAACCCCAGGATCCTGTAAGTCTACTGTAACATAAAAATTCCTTTGGAAACTTCCTTTATCTCTACCCCCAACCCCACCCCCAAGATACATGTTGGCAATCATTCCCCAAGTATATGACCCGCCGATATACATCTGAAGGGTCTCATGTTTAAGGTTTTATTAGACAGTAATAAATGATCTTTTCCAACAACAGCTAGCCCCCTCAAGGTCCTGGAAACCTTGCTTCCAAAATTCCTTAGAGACTTATGCTATCCTTACCCCCTCCCAACTTGAAAGTACATTATGGGCCACTCCTCAATAAGACCACCTTTTTGCACCAAAGACATCTCAAGAATTCTTTCTTGGCTGTTGGCTTCGGACCCTAACATCTTTCCTACATCACAACGACAAGCCAAGGAATGCCAAGGATTGCTGGCAATCACCAGAAGTTAGGAAGAGGCAAGGAAGGATTCTCCCCTGGACTTTCAAAGGGGAACACTTTGATTTCGTACAGCTAGCCTCCAAAGCTGTGAGAGAATAAATTTCTATTGTTTTAAGCTATTCAGTTTGTGGGAATTTGTTCCATCAGTCCCAGGAAACACATAACACTTTAGATGCTCCTTCTGAGAACCAACACTCCCATTCATACTATGAGAATCACAGGACATCAACAGCCCTAGCTGAACTTCCAGTCCACAGCCAGAATCCAAAGCTAGACCCCTCAAATGAAGCAACAGGTTGTGAATGAAGAGGTCAAATCTCAGAAGCCGACACCCTGTGGATGAGAGATGATCTGCCTAACCAACCCCTTCTGGAATCCCTGATCCACACAATTGTGAGCAAAATAAAATTGTTTCAAGCCACTGAGTTTGGGAGTAATTTGTTCCATGGTCATAATTATATGAACAGAACCCAATACCTGAAAGTGGGCTACAGAATGAAAACCTAAAACATATAGCCTTGGCTTTGGAAGAAGCAGCAGGCAAAAACCAAAAGGACTTTGAGGAGCCTGCTGGTAGAGGCTTGAAGGACAAGGAGAAACATATTGGATTCCAAAGAAAAGGGAATCACTGTCATGCAGTGGCAAAAACTTGGCAACCCGCTTGCCTGCCATACCCTGGAAAATAAAGTTGGCCTACTGAACTCTCGGATTTTCTTGGAAAGACTACTAGACATGATGTATAAATCGCCAACTGGCCCAGCAAAATCTTTCTCAAACTTCTGGTTGAGAAAATAATTAGCAAATTAAATGATGTTTTAAGTCACTTCTGTTTGGGGACAGACAGAAGAAAGGAGGAGAACAGCAACAAGAGTGTGATAGATTAAGGATGACGACAAATTCTTGACATTCTTCCAGCTGAGAGCTGAAATTGAATTTCCCTACCCCTGAATTCGGACTGGTATTACAGAGCATTTATTCCACAGCTGTGAATAAAGGAAACGGGGGGAGAAGTAGGAAGAGAACAAGAGAAGAGGACCAGCGTAAATTCTGAAGGTTCTGGAGTGAGAATAAAATGTGAGATACACGTCTGCCTCTTAATGCCTGAGCACTTCACCTGTTGAATGTTATTCAAAGGTTTAAAGATTATATGCACAGTCACAACATGGTCAATAACACAAACCAACTACTTTACATGATGTGTGATCAAAGAAGCAGCTATGCGTTTAATTCTGGAGGCAAATCTAACTGTTGTATTTATTGAGAACTGCCAGTTTTGTTTCTAAAGTGGTATCTCCCTGAGGGATTTTCGAGGATAACCCTGTTGCCTTAGGCACTGATTTGAGAATCTTAATCTAACCTAAAATGTGACTTCATTATATCCTTTCAAATAGAAAGGATTCACACAAAGCAGAACACTCCTGATACAAGTGTTTGAGTAAGTGTTAAATAATGGAGACACAATCTGATTCTTTATAGGTAAACCTCCTTTCACAAAGTATTTAAAGCAGCTCACAAGTGATAATAATCACTCTATAAAAAATAAAAATACGTAAAAATCCAGGATCAGAAAAATCTAGGTAGACAAAATGTAACAAATTATGAAGCAATGGTCAAACCAACATTAAATAGTTATTAAGCGGAATTTGAGTCTGAGCATCCAGACAGCTAACTGGAAAAAGAAAGTGTCTGTTGCATATTTCTCACTCAAAGTGAGAAGAAAATATTTCCCTTGCAAAGGAGAAACAAAGTTAATTTGTGTCACAGAATTCTAAAAATATTCCTTAGGAAACTGCCACTAGGACACCATGATCTCAAAAACATCTCCGCAGTTAGCACCTTACAGAAACACGTTCCTGTTAATATGTTTCTTCAAGCTTTTCTCGGTGAATGAAAACATAACTCTGAAGTTCAACTCAGTCACAGCAACATACAAAACCAGTAAAATGTTTCCAAAAATAGCTCTACTTTTTTCCTCCTCTACTAGACTAAGAGCTTTTTAAAGTGAAAACAAACAAGGCAGAGGGAGCAAGATGGCGGAGGAGTAGGAGACCTGGATTTCTTCTCCTCTCAGGAATTCAGCTGGATAGGGATCAAACCATTCTGAACACCCACAAACTCAACAGGAGATCGAAGAAAAGAAGAGCAACAACTCTCTCATCAGAAAAGCGACCACTTTCTGGAAGGTAGGACGTGCGGAGAAGGGAATCCGAGGCGATATTCGGGAGGATAGACGGCGGGGGAGGGGCCTCCGTCGGCCGCTTCTGGCAAGTGATAGAGCCGCGGAGCACAAAATCGGAACTTTTAAAAGTCTGCTCCGCTGAGGGACGTCACTCTGGTGGCTAAGCGGGGGGTGGAACCCTCCGGGACAGTGTGGTCTCAGGACCCTCGGGGTCACAGAAAGACCGGGGGTGCCTGAGGGCGGCAGAGCTCCCAGGTATCAGAGCGGGGAAGCCGGCTGCAGAGGCGGAGCCCAGGCATGGGCTCTTAGCTCGGGGTTGCCATAAACCGTGATCTGTGGCACAGCCGGGCCACTGCTCCTCCAGCAGGGACCCAACAAGCGGCAGATCCGGGGAGACTCACCTTCCTCCCCCGGGAGGAGCCGCGCGGGAGGGCACCGCAGGGATCTGCTGGGTTTGGAGACTCCAGACCGGGTCGGGTGCCAGAGATAGAAACGCGCGGTCACAGGCCGGGCGAGCACGGAGTGCAGCCGGAGACCAGGGAGACGGGAGTGACTGACGGCTTTTCTCTGGGGGCTCACTGAGGAGCAGGGCCCCGGGTTCTCGGCTCCTCCGGGGCAGAGATTGGGAGGCCGCCATTTTCACGCTCCGCCTCCAAAGCTGTACGGAAAGCTCGCAGGGAACAAAAGCCCCGGAGAGCAAACCTGAGCAGATGACTTAGCCGGGAGGGGGCAAGGGCGGGGCAATTCCGCCTCCGGCAGAGACATTTGGAAACCACGGCAACAGGCCCCTCCCCAGAAGATCAGCGAGAACAGCCGGCCAAGACCAAGTTTACCGATCAATGAGAACGGCAGAACTCCAGCGCTAGGGGAATACTGCACATAGAATTCACGGCTTTTTTACCATGATTCCTTAGTCTTTTAAAGTTAATTTTTTTTTTTAACTGTCTTTTTGTCTTTTTATTTCTTTTTGAATTTTTCTTTTTCCCTTTTTCAAACAACATCTTATCAATCCCTTTTTTTAAAAAAAAAAACATTTTTATTTTTCATTTTTAGAGTCATATTCTATCCCTTCATAGTAGTTACCCATATTTTTGGCTTATATATATAAGTTGTTCTCTCTTTAAAATTTTGAGATAGTTTCTTCTAACAGATTAAAATATACCCTAAATCTCTAGTATATGGTGTTTTCTATTCCCCTGCCTGATCACATCCTCTCCCTTTTTTTTTCTTTTTCTTTTTTCTTTTTTAAATCTTCTTCTTTCTTTTTCAAACAACTTCTTATCAATTCCTTTTATAAAATTTTTTATAATTTCCATTTTTACAGTCATTTTCTATCCCTTCATCATATCAACCCTTATTTTTGTACATATATCTTTTTCTTTCTTTAAAATTTTGGGAGACACTTTCTTCTAAAAGACCAAAACACACCCCAAATCTAGTGTGTGGCACTGATCTATATACCATATAGATCATATTTGATCACATTCTGGTTTTTCTTTTGTTGTTGTTTTGTTTTGTTTGTTTTTGTTTTTATCTTTATCTTTTTCTTTTTTTTTCTTTTTCTTTTTTCTCTCTTTCCCCTTCTTATCCCACTGCTTCAGGTCTTTTCTGATTTGTTTAGAGTATATTTTCTGGGGACGTGGTTACTCTGCTAGCATTTTGTTCTCTCATTAATCTATTCTCCTCTGCACAAAATGACGAGACGGAAAAAATCACCTCAACAAAAAGAACAAGAGGCAGTACCGACTGCCAGGGACCTACTCAATACAGATATTAGTACGATGTCAGATCTAGAGTTCAGAATCATCACTTTAAAGATACTAGCTGGGCTTGAAAAAAATATGGAAGTTATTAGAGAAACTCTTTCTGGAGAAGTAAAAGAGCTAAAATCCAACCAAGTAGAAATCAAAAAGGCTATTAATGAGGTGCAATCAAAATTGGGGGCGCTAACTGCTAGAATAAATGAGGCAGAAGAGAGAATCAGTAATATAGAAGATGAAATGCTGGAAAATAAAGAAGCTGAGAAAAAGAGAGATAAACAACTACTGGATCATGAGGGCAGAATTCGAGAGATAAGCGATACCATAAGACGAAACAACATTAGAATAATTGGGATCCCAGAAGAAGAAGAAAGAGAGAGAGGGGCAGAAGGTATAATGGAGCAAATTATAGCAGAGAACTTCCCTAATTTGGGGAAAGAAACAGGCATGAAAATCCAGGAAGCACAGAGAACCCCTCTCAAAATCAATAAAAATAGGTCAACTCCCCGACATCTAATAGTAAAACTTACGAGTCTCAGAGACAAAGAGAAAATCCTGAAAGCAGCTCGGGAGAAGAGATATGTAACCTACAATGGTAGAAACATTAGATTGGCAACAGACCTATCCACAGAGACCTGGCAGGCCAGAAAGGACTGGCAGGATATATTCAGAGCACTAAATGAGAAAAATATGCAGCCAAGAATACTCTATCCAGCTAGGCTGTCATTGAAAATTGAAGGAGAGATAAAAAGCTTCCAGGACAAACAAAAACTAAAGGAATTTGCAAACACAAAACCAGCCCTACAGGAAATCTTGAAAGGGGTCCTCTAAGCAAAGAGAGACCCTAAAAGCAACATAGACCAGAAAGGAACACAGACAATATACGGTAACAGTCACCTTACAGGCAATACAATGGCACTAAATTCCTATCTTTCAATAGTTACCTTGAATGTAAATGGGCTAAATGCCCCAATCAAAAGACACAGGCTAACAGACTGGATTAAAAAACAAGATCCATCGATATGCTGTCTGCAAGAGACTCATTTTAGACCCAAAGACACCCCCAGATTGAAAGTGAGGGGGTGGAAAACCATTTACCATGCTAATGGACACCAAAAGAAAGCTGGGGTGGCAATCCTTATATCAGACAAATTAGATTTTAAACCAAAGACTGTAATAAGAGATGAGGAAGGACACTATATCATACTTAAAGGATCTATCCAACAAGAAGATCTAACAATTGTAAATATCTATGCCCCTAACATGGGAGCAGCCAATTATATAAGGCAATTAATAACAAAAGCAAAGAAACACATCAACAACAATACAATAATAGTGGGGGACTTTAACATCCCCCTCACTGAAATGGACAGATCATCTAAGCAAAAGATCAACAAGGAAATAAAGACTTTAAATGACACACTGGACCAAATGGACTTCACAGACATATTCAGAACATTCCACCCCAAAGCAACGGAATACACATTCTTCTCTAGTGCCCATGGAACATTCTCCAGAATCGATCACATCCTAGGTCATAAATCAGGTCTCAACCGGTACCAAAAGATTGGGATCATTCCCTGCCTATTTTCAGACCACAATGCTTTGAAACTAGAACTCAATCCCAAGAGGAAAGTCGGAAAGAACTCAAATACATGGAGGCTAAAGAGCATCCTACTGAAGAATGAATGGGTCAACCAGGAAATTAAAGAAGAATTAAAAAAATACATGGAAACCAATGAAAATGAAAACACAACTGTTCAAAATCTTTGGGATGCAGCAAAGGCAGTCCTAAGAGGAAAGTATATAGCAATACAAGCCTTTCTCAAGAAACAAGAAAGGTCTCAAGTACACAACCTAACCCTACACCTAAAGGAGCTGGAGAAAGAACAGCAAATAAAGCCTAAACCCAGCAGGAGAAGAGAAATCATAAAGATCAGAGCAGAAATCAATGAAATAGAAACTAAAAGAACAGTAGAACAGATCAACGAAACTAGGAGCTGGTTCTTTGAAAGAATTAACAAGATTGATAAACCCCTGGCCAGACTTATCAAAAAGAGAAGAGAAATGACCCAAATCAACAAAATCATGAATGAAAGAGGAGAGATCACAACCAACACCAAAGAAATACAAACAATTATAAGAACATATTATGAGCAACTCTATGCCAGCAAATTAGATAACCTGGAAGAGATGGATGCATTCCTAGAGATGTATCAACTACCAAAACTGAACCAGGATGAAATAGAAAACCTGAACAGACCTATAACCACTAAGGAAATTGAAGCAGTCATCAAAAATCTCCCAAAAAACAAAAGCCCAGGGCCAGATGGCTTCCCAGGGGAATTCTACCAAACATTTCAAGAAGAATTAATACCTATTCTTCTGAAACTGTTCCAAAAAATCGAAACGGAAGGAAAACTTCCAAACTCATTTTATGAGGCCAGCATTACCTTGATCCCCAAACCAGACAAAGACCCCATCAAAAAGGAGAATTACAGACCAATATCCCTGATGAACATGGATGCAAAAATTCTCACCAAAATACTAGCCAATAGGATCCAACAGTACATTAAAAGGATTATTCACCATGACCAAGTGGGATTTATCCCTGGGCTGCAAGGTTGGTTCAACATCCGCAAATCAATCAATGTGATACAGTACATTAACAAAGGAAAGAACAAGAATCATATGATCCTCTCAATAGATGCAGAAAAAGCTTTTGACAAAGTACAGCATCCTTTCTTGATCAAAACTCTTCAGAGTATAGGGATAGAGGGTACATACCTCAATATCATAAAAGCCATCTATGAAAAACCTACAGCAAATATTATTCTCAATGGGGAAAAACTGAGAGCTTTCCCCCTAAGGTCAGGAACGCGGCAGGGATGTCCACTATCACCACTGCTATTCAACATAGTATTGGATGTCCTAGCCACAGCAATCAGACAACAAAAAGAAATCAAAGGCATCCAAATTGGCAAAGAAGAAGTCAAACTCTCACTCTTTGCAGATGATATGATACTTTATGTGGAAAACCCAAAAGACTCCACCCCAAAACTGCTAGAACTCATACAGGAATTCAGTAAAGTGGCAGGATATAAAATCAATGCACAGAAGTCAGTGGCATTCCTATACACCAACAACAAGACAGAAGAAAGAGAAATTAAGGAGTCGATCCCATTGACAATTGCACCCAAAACCATAAGATACCTAGGAATAAATCTAACCAAAGAGACAAAGGATCTTTACTCAGAAAACTATAAAATACTCATGAAAGAAATTGAGGAAGACACAAAGAAATGGAAAAACGTTCCATGCTCATGGATTGGAAGAACAAATATTGTGAAGATGTCAATGCTACCTAGAGCAATCTACACATTCAATGCAATCCCCATCAAAATACCATCCACTTTTTTCAAAGAAATGGAACAAATAATCCTAAAATTTGTATGGAACCAGAAAAGACCCCGCATAGCCAGAGGAATATTGAAAAAGAAAAGCAAAGCCGGTGGCATCACAATTCCGGACTTCAAGCTCTATTACAAAGCTGTCATCATCAAGACAGCATGGTACTGGCACAAAAACAGACACATAGATCAATGGAACAGAATAGAGAGCCCAGAAATGGACCCTCAACTCTATGGTCAATTAATCTTCGACAAAGCAGGAAAGAATGTCCAATGGAACAAAGACAGTCTCTTCAACAAATGGTGTTGGGAAAATTGGATAGACACATGCAGAAGAATGAAACTGGACCACTTCCTTACACCACACACAAAAATAGACTCCAAATGGCTGAAAGACCTCAATGTGAGACAGGAGTCCATCAAAATCCTAAAGGAGAACACAGGCAACAACCTCTTTGACCTCAGCCGAAGCAACTTCTTCCTAGAAACATCACCAAAGGCAAGGGAAGCAAGGGCAAAAATGAACTATTGGGACTTCATCAAGATAAAAAGCTTTTGCAAAGCAAAGGAAACAGTTAAGAAAACCAAAAGACAACCGACAGAATGGGAGAAGATATTTGCAAATGACATATCAGATAAAGGGCTAGTATCCAAAATCTATAAAGAACTCATCAAACTCAACACCCAAAGAACAAAGAATCCAATTAAGAAATGGGCAGAAGACATGAACAGACATTTTTCCAAAGAAGACATCCAAATGGCCAACAGACACATGAAAAAGTGCTCAATATCGCTCGGCATCAGGGAAATCCAAATCAAAACCTCAATGAGGTATCACCTCACACCAGTCAGAATGGCTAAAATTAACAAGTCAGGAAACGACAGATGTTGGCGGGGATGCGGAGAAAGGGGAACCCTCCTACACTGTTGGTGGGAATGCAAACTGGTGCAGCCACTCTGGAAAACTGTATGGAGGTTCCTCAAAAAGTTGAAAATAGAGCTACCATATGATCCAGCAATTGCACTACTGGGTATTTACCCCAAAGATACAAAAGTAGGGATCCGAAGGGGTACGTGCACCCCGATGTTTATAGCAGCAATGTCCACAATAGCCAAACTGTGGAAAGAGCCAAGATGTCCATCGACAGATGAATGGATAAAGAAGATGTGGTATATATATACAATGGAATATTATGCAGCCATCAAAAGGAATGAGATATTGCCATTTGCAACAACGTGGATGGAACTGGAGGGTATTATGTTGAGTGAAATAAGTCAAACAGAGAAAGACATGTATCATATGATCTCACTGATATGAGGAATTCTTAATCGCAGGAAACAAACTGAGTGTTGTTGGAGTGGGGGGTGGGGTGGGAGGGATGGGGTGACTGGGTGATAGACACTGGGGAGTGTATGTGCTCTGGTAAGCGCTGTGAATTGTGCAAGACTGTTGAATCTCAGATCTGTACCTCTGAAACAAATAATGCAATATATGTTAAGAAAAAAAAAAGAAGAAGAAGAAGAAGAAGGTAGCAGGAGGGGAAGAATGAAGCGGGGGAAATCGGAGGGGTAGACGAACCATGAGAGACGATGGACTCTGAAAAACAAACAGGGTTCTAGAGGGGAGGGGGGTGGGAGGATGGGTTAGCCTGGTGGTGGGTATTTAGGAGGGCACATTCTGCATGGAGCACTGGGTGTTGTGCACAAACAATGAATCATGGAACACTTCATCTAAAACTAATGTTGTAATGTAAGGGGATTAACATAAGAATAAAAAAATTAAAAAAAAAAGAGAGAAAAAAAAATACCTGCTCCTAAGAATAAAGTAGTTAAAAATATTCAAAAAAAAAAAAAAAAAAAAAAAAAAAAACAAACAAAACAGGGTTTTCTTCTCAATAACTACTACATATGTATCCAGCATGCATGGCACATAGGATCACACAGATAGGACATAATTGTGTTTTCTGAGAGCACATTTGAAGCAAGGGCCCTTATTATATAAACAAATTCATTTCCTCTCACAGTTGTTGGACAGCCTCGTCTTTAGACTCAAAAGAATGACAATGTGATATTTTTTATGATGTATTGGAAGGCATGATACATAAATGTGTGTGCTCGTATATGGAATTCTGGAAACAGAAAGCAAATGTTACTATGAGAGTTACCTGAACGCACTTCTCTTTCCTTTTTCTTGATGTGTTGCAGTGTGAAATGTTTACAGCTTATAGCCCATACAGAAAACTTAAGCAGAACCTTACTTACTAGAATATTGAGAGCAAGTGGTTCATCTTGGTTAAACATTAAAATATCCCAAAAGTTTTGGGAAAAAAACCAAGCCCACCAACACCATTAAAAACGGGCATTAGAAGCAACTGCAGTATTAAGTCTAAGTTGTGTAATGGGAAGAGGTAATCATTGCACAAATTTGGTGGTGATTTGCGGAGAGCACTTCACCAGGCTGTTTCATGCTTAGGCAGGGGACTCTTACTGCTGTCTCAAGTGCCGGATCGGACTAAACCTCTCGGACTAAGTCTTCACTCCACATTGTGCCAAAATGGAATGGAGCATCTAGGAAGAGATTTAATGCCTTCACCATTTACAAAAACAGAGAACAAAACAAAACCAAAAACCCAATTCTGCAGAGTAGCCTAGTGAGTAGCACTTACCTCCCTAGCAAGGAGCAATCTGTGCCTGTTGAGTGGGGCGGGGGAGCCAGCTGCATCTATCTTACAGCCTTATGAGCGCTCTGGGTGGCCTCCAGGGGCAGATTAGACTGGGGAAAGTACTCAGGGGATGATATCGTGGAAAAATGGGTGTAGCCCCACCAAAACAGCTAGTATTGTTATGAGTGTATGTTCAGACCACAGGACAAGAGCAAATGAGAGCTACAGGGCAAAGACTGCGCCACAGGGAGCTCATGACCTAGTCAAGAAGAGACATGATAGAATATTCTATTTAGATGTGCCCTAAGAGATCATCTGGTCTGGTGGCTTTTAACTGTCCTCCTCTAAGTTCTACACGAGTCACTCAGAGGTTACCATGGGAAAGGAAGGAAGACCCGCTTGGCAAAAAAGTCTCCACCTTTAAAAAGAAAAGCTCTACTTGGATAGGCTTTACATATCAGATTTTTAAAAACATCTCACGTAATGCTAGTCCACCGAAAATAAAATTTGAAGGCCCTTTAAGGAAATGATTAGTCATTTGTGATGGAAATCTGTTGCCTGGCTTCCCCAGCACCTGTTTTCTCCTCTCTGGGTCCCTGATCTGACGGAAGGTACCACGATTCCTCCACTGGCTGTAATTTGGAGGAATTATTCCTGCCACTGGCTACAGTTGTAAAATAGGCAGGCAATTTGTCTGTTTTATTCAGTCTCTCGGGCCACAGTAACTGGCCAGGGAAAAGGGAAAAAGTGTATGACTCAAGGCAGATCAAACAGAGCCCAAAAAACTCTGTTCAGGGCTCTCAGATTCAAGTTAGCTTTATTTATTAGGATTACTGAGAGGATGGAATTGAACCTTAAGTTGCTGAAAACGCACGCCTTCCTGAGAAGAGCACCCAAGGCAGGGGAAAGTACTCCTGTATTCCACTTCGTCTGAAGTCTGGACTATCCCTGGGGTTTAGTTACATGACAAACAAACTCCCTTTCTTGTATATAGGTGGGTTTTTTCTCTTTTATAACCTCAGAACCATGCCTCATACCCCATGCTGATTTTAAAGAGAGAGCTGAGGTCCCCCATTAAGTAAGGTGATTTGTCCTGCGTTACAAAGCTAGTAAATGGATACCCCCAGTTGGGACCTAAGGATCCTGACTCAGCCTTGTGCTCCTTCCACTACAATTATATGTTCAAGGCAATATATCCTCACAAAATGAGTGGCACTTTAAACACAGTGCTACTTCTAAAAACTGGGGTCAATATCTTAAAAAAAAAAAAAAAAGACAACACATCCTATTTTAAATTTACTAGAGAAACACACCATCTGAAGGAAACATGTGATGGATCCCTTCATTGTGTTTGTGAACTCAGATTTTCACACATCCGGACTTGAACGTTTGATTCCATTCTAATGGATTCCTGTCAGCCCAAGTCTGTGATTCAGGCACCCTCAGAAGAAGGCCCGCCTGAATCATCAGTACCCTGTGGGCACATGTTGCATTTTGAGCAAAAGCACTTTTGCTTCCCGAGTCACTGAATCCTTGGCTGTCTCCCTCAAAAACCTCAAAATGGAAATACAGTCGCAGTAACTGACCATGTCAGAGTAAACAAATTACTTCATGAGAATTGCAGTTTGAAAAATCCTCCCTTTTTAAGGTAACATAAATGTTACAAGTTTATATGCTAATACAATGTAGTTCATTTTGTTCTACTATTAACTAGCTGCCTAACCTTAGGCCAAGAAGCTCATCTCTCTGAGTCTGTTTCCTGGGTGTTCTGGTTAGAATGAATCCTCTCAAGTCTCTTTCAGATCCAATAATCTCCAAAACTATGGATTTATAGCACATCAGAAACTGCACAGATCTAAACTGGAGTGCAACCCTACCTTGGACATTTGGGTGGGTACAGAGTTGTTGGATGCAGGCTGGTCAAACAAGGCATCTCAGTGCAGAAGGTCAATGTTCTGGTGTATGTTTTTCCAAAAACTGTGTGGAAATGTTCAAGGCAGACAGTTTCTCTTCAAAAAGCAATTCTTGTAAATGTTTAAAGATCAGAAACAAAGCTAAGCTTGATATATATATATATATATATATACACACACACACACACACACACCATAAAAAATATATTGATCTGAAAGAAGTAGGTTTATACAAACCCAGGGGCCACTGCATATTCGATGGAAATTTTCAAAATTTCTAGGTAGCTTATAAAGTATTTTAGGATGTAAACTTTTGGGTGGAAATGTAATTTCCCAATAGTAACTTGGTAAATAGATGGGATAAAATGTTGCCTCTTTTGACAATTTTGACAATTTTGTCACGGTTATCATAATTCCACATAAAATGGAAGCATGGTGTGATAAAAAAAAAAAAAAAAATACCCTGAACTTCAAACGCAGACCTGGTTTTATTCAGAGCTCAAGTTGAAAAACCGGAAGAGATCTTGGGCAGGTTACCTAAACTCTAAATTCAGTATGTATTTCTATATATACAGTATATTTCTATATATATGATGGGGATAATATCTAAAAGATGGAAATGCTCTGTGGAATATTACTTAGTCATAAAAAAGAAGGAAATCCTGACATTTGGGACAACGTGGATGGACCTAGAGGGTATTATGCCAAGTGAATTAAGTCATACAGAAAAAGATAAATATCCTATGATTTCACTTATGTGTGGAACCTAAAAAATAAAACAAAACCAGAAATAGACATAAATACAGAGAACTAGTGACTGCCAGGGGCATGGCGTGGGGTGGGTGGATGGGAAAAGTAAGTGGCGTAAGAGGTACCAGCTTCCAGTTACAAGGTAAGTTACAGGGATTAATAGTGCAGCATAGGGTATATAGTCAATAATACTATAATAACTTTGTATGGAGGCAGATGGTAACTATGCTTGTGAGCATTTTGTATGTAATGTATGTAATGTTAACTTACTATGTTGTACACCTGAGACTTATATCAATTACATGTCAATTAAAAAAAGATGGGAAGTTTGAGGACTAAAATGCCAAGTAGAACGTGGTAGACATCGCTAAATGCCAGTTTCAGCCCTTTGCTGCACTGTAGAAGCTCTTTCCCAAAATGTTCCAGACGCAGGAATGTCTTAGAGCACTGAGTGGCTTATTATGTGACGGATCCTAAGACAGTCCCTGTTGTCCCTACACTGCTTTCCTGGCCTACCATGATGACTGGCCTCTTCGGGAAAGGACAGTGAGTTCTTATCATGAGCCAGGCAAGCAGCAGTCACATGTGTGGTTCTGCTTAATCCGCACACCATCCTGGGAGCTACTGGCCCTGCCAAGTTCATGGGGCACCAGCACCTGCTGATGCCCATTCACTACCCTGTGGGTGTCTTCTCTACTCACGGTGCTTACTTTTCCTTCAAGAGCTGGTATTTGGCACTGTATTCCTTCTTGTACTTTTTGCCCAAGTTATTAAATGTACCAAAAATTTCAACCCATTATAAGGGAAGGAATCACTGGGCTATAGAAATATTTCAAGTATCTCAACCATAGAGCTAACTACAGACAGAACTACAAGGCAGACAAAATTAGTCATCCATATCCTAAAGAAGAGACTTTAGGAACTAAGACAAAGCAATTTCCTTATCCTGGTATTTATCCATTTTCTCTGAAGGAGCCATACACTCCCAAGTGTAACAGGACTGAGGCTTGCAGACTAGACAACGGAGAGCCCTCAGCTAAAATGAGCAGAGAGAAACTTCATGATAAGAGCAAACTTCAACACCCTCTACAATTAGTCACAATGTAGTCATAGCAAAAGCCTTTATAAAATTCCCAAATAGCCAAAGAAAGGTAGGAATACTTATTTATCTCTTATTAGAGACGGTTAGCAGCCTATTTCTTTAAAATTTGAGACTTGAGAGGGTTAAGCCCAAAGCCAAGCCAAGAAAATTATCATTCTTGGTACAATTTTTGATACAGTCTATTCAGAGAAAATAATATTTACTTTGCCCACTATTTATTATTAATCAGAGATCACATTAAAATTGTAGAAGCCAGTATATTGTATTTTTAGTTGATGGAATGAAGAAGGATGTCTTATCTTTTTTTCCTTCCATTCATTGGGAAGCTTTATTGAAATAAATTCACTGTGAAGTTTTATCAATTTCTGATTTTAATTTTAATTTCCTTCTGGTGTAGGGTGATTTTAGAGACACAGTCAGGATTTGCTAAGTAATGCTATAATAAATAACCCCCAAATATCAATGGCTTCCAAAAACAATGATTTATTGCTCATTCTACATGTCCATCCTGGATCAACTAGGGGCTTTGCTCTGAGGCTGATTAAACAATTACTATTTGGAACATTCAGGATTTCATGTTTCTATATAATGTTCCAACTAAAGAGATGTTGAGATCATGGTGTCTTCAGTGACAATTCACCAAGGAGTATTATTTTCAGAATTCTAGGACAAAAATATGTGTGTGTGTTTACTAATTATGTGAAAATAAGAAAATGTATTTGTTTTCCAAGGCACAGAATATCCATGTAAGTATACATTAAAAAAAAAAAATCTGGTAAGAGTGGTTGACTTTGGGAGAAAACTAGACAGCTCAGAACATGGTTGGATATAGAATTACTTTTTTACTTTATATCCATCTTTTTTAAATTTTTATACTGTGTACATGAATTTTCTGCTAAATATAAATAGTCACTATAATAATTATCTTTAAATGCCTCTTATCAGGGCTAGGGTGCAAAGACTATGAACAGGAATATGATGAACTTGGTTAGTTAATGCAGGAAGCAAGCTCATGCCATTGGTCTCATTATTTTGAGTCAATACCTGGAATCACAAATCCTAGATGATGCAGATTATGACTCAGAGTATAGACTATGCCTTCCAAAATATTATGGGGTTTCCAGCAAACAGTTCCCTCGCTCCACCCCAGAATACATACACATGAGCACATACACAAGAGAGAATTTCACAGTATCTCAGCTCATAGATGAACTCTGGAGGTCACGTGGGTTAATACTTTGTATCAAAGGATTTTTCAAGTGTGTTCTATGTTGCCTCAGAATCCACTTGGGGTATGTAAGAAGGTAGCCATGTTGACAGGATCAGATCAAGCTTCAACCACAGGAGCTCTGCTTTATATAATGAGTGCTCACTGTAAGTTTTTTGTCTGAAAAAAAGATGATTCTAAAAAATGTTTGAAGTCCACTGATGTGAGAATCTCCTCTATAACATGCTGGTAAAGAAACAAGCCAACTTCTGCAGAAGGACCTTAAATGCTAGGGAATTCACCACTTCATTACATGCTCAAACTTTTAGAAAGTTGGTCTTAGACTAAGCCAAAATCTGCCTCCCTATAACTTTGATCAATTGGTTCACATTCTTGCTTTGGGCTATTTAATTGCTGGTAGAGATTTTAGTTGCCTCCCTGAAGGCAGAAGACTTAATATTTTGTAACTACTATTGATCTTTGGCTAGCTTTGGCCTGTAGCTGGGCAGCTAGATAATTTATTTCTTCTTGAGGTTCTCTGATACTATTTCTGGGCTACATTTTCTGTTTTACTTCTTCAAGCTTTTATTTCTTTATGTGAAGAAATTTGAATACATGATCTTTTTTTTTTTTTTTTTGGTCTGTGAACTACACTTTTTTACATAGATACCAATTAACTGTTAATTATTAAATGTGTGGGTGAGAGGGCCCAGATACATATTTATAGCTCAAATGAAGGCTTGGGATAATTTAGATTAAATATTATGAAAATCTTTATAACAGTGATATTAGAAAATTAAGTAATGGAACAAGCTGCCAAGAAAGGTTGCATAATGACTGTCACTAGAGGTATTCAAGGCAGAAATAACCACCTGTTGCAAAATGATGGTGTAGAGCTAATTATATCTTCTGGTTATCATCTGTGGATATTCATCCAGACTATCCTCTTCAGGTTACTTGAGATTTTAGTGATTTTAAAAGGTTCAATTTAAGCATATTCATAGAAACACATGCCATCATTACTACTTTTTTAAAATTACTATAAAATGCTTAGAATTTCCAGTCCTCAACTCAACCTTTAGGATATAATCTGAAAAAATATATCAAAGCACAAAAATTTTCACTGTAGATTTATGGGAGTACTTAGAAAGAATCTAAATGTCAAAACATAGTAAAATGGTTAATAACTTAAGGTATATGCATGCAAAGAAATACTGGGTAACAAATTAAGTTGTATTCATAGTTTGTAAGAGCATGGAAAATCTTACTGTTACAGTATTATGCGGAGGGGCACCAGGGTGGCGCAGTCAGTTGAGCGTCTGACACTTGGTTTCCCCTCAGGTCAGGATCTCAAGGGTTGTGAGATCTAGCCCCCTGCTCAGCTGCTCAGCAGGGAGTCTGCTTTAAGAGTCTCTTCCTCTGCCCCTCCCCCCACTCACACTCTCTCTCAAATAAATATTTTTTAAAAATACTAAGTGGAAAACCAAGGCTTTAAGTTGCATACAAAATACAATTCCAACCATGGGAATAGACAAGATAGCATCTCCAGCAAAGTGAAGGAATATTTTAAGGCAGACCACTTCCTCTGCTACAAATACTTAGGAAGACTGGATAAAAATATATGAAAAACAAAGATAAGTAATTTAGTCAAAATTAAAATTTAATGAAAGAGTAAAAGGAAAATCCTCAGATGCCAAAATAAAGAGGGAACTCAAAGCTAGTGTAATCTAATGGATGCTGATAGACCCAGAGGAATAGTGCCACTCAGAGGCCCTGGGAATAGGGAGCCAAGGCTTTAATGCTCATAGACATAAGGCACGCACCCACACAGAGCTGTAGGTCTCCTCAAATCATTGAGATTAAACTATGGCTGCTTCATAAAGCTAAGACTCTATAAATCCCCACCATAAGAATGATTACAAAGCTACAAATAATCCCACAGAAAAAGAAATTTGCTAACTGCTCTAGGATCTGAGTGGGTAGAGGTAGGAAAAGGGTACTATCCTCAAACCTTTGCCACATTTGTATGTGGAGTCCAAATGCCTATAACCTGGCAAGTGTAGAAATCCTGGTCTAAGAGCAAAGCTATATACCTGGGGTCCCAGCAGAAGGGAATAAGCAAAAGCCATGTAGGTATTCATCTATTGCTTATGGTAGGACTTGCAGAGAGAAAACAACCCCAGCTGAAATTGAGGCTATCATTAAAAAGTTACAAACAAAACACAAAACAAATTCATAAATTAGAGTCTGCAAATGCAAGAAGTAGAAGCAGCACTCAAAGTGCAAGAAGTAATATAACATGGGACAATAAAAGTAGTCTATTTGAAAAGATTAAAACAATTAAGAGAAATCTAAAAGCTAGAACAAAACACAATGATGCTCTGAAAAAAATATAATGGGCAGATTTGGACAGGTATAATTCTAGAAGGACATACGAAAGGGTAAACAAAGCATTAGATATCATTAGACTATTGAGCTCATAAAAGGAAATCATCTAGAATGCAGCCCAAAAAGATAAGATGGGAAATATATACTGAATGTTAGTGGGTACCTACTATTAAATTAGAAGGTTCAAAATAATCTAAATGGCAGCTCCAAAAGGAGAGACCAGTAAAATTTGGAAAAATGTATTAAGAAGTAATGAAAGATAATTCTATTGAAATATAGAAAAAATGTGAAACTTGGTAATGAATTCTCGAGAAAAAGTGACAGGGGATGCCTGGGTGGCTCAGTCAGTTAAGTGTCTGCCTTCAGCTCAGGTAATGATTTCAGCGTCCTGGGATAGAGCCCCACATGGAGCCCGCATCGGGCTCCCTGCTCAGTGGGGAGTTCGCTTCTCTCTCTCTGGCCCCCCCTTGCTCTCTCTTGCTCTCTAAAATAAACAAAGAATAAATTAAAAAAAGAAAAAGTGATAGACAAAAATTCATTCCAGACACGCCTATCATATTTTGCAGGCAGAACCCAGCAAAGAACAAAGACAAACATCTTAAGTACCATAAAAGAGAAAAGACAAATTACCTACAGTGGAAGGAAAATTAGAGAAACAGATACCTCAGTCCAAACTCAGAAAGCCATAGGACAGTAGACTCATACCTTCAAAGAACTAAGGAGAAAGAAATACAACCTACAAGTCTATGTCCAGCTAAACCACCATTCAAGAATAAGGGCAAAATAAAAACATTTTCAGAAAAAAAAAAAAAAAGACTCAGAAAAATCACTAATCACAGATAATCACTATAAAACAGATTACTGAAAAAGGAAATTAAACCCTGAAGGAAGATGTGGGCTAAAATAAGTAATGTGTACAGAGAAACTGAAAGACCTGTGGATAAATCATACTTTCCTTAAGCATAAAAATCAAGATACCCATCCTAGGCATAATAACAGATTGAAAATAACAGATAGAAAATAATGAACAAGAAGTTAAAGCAAGAAACACTATAGAGGAAAAGAAAAGTGTTTCATAATGATTGAAGGAACAATTCACCATGAAGATATAATCCTGAACTAAGATGGACACAAAAACATAACGTCAAAAATCAACATAACATCAATGGAGAATGGTATTAGAGAAAATCCCTTCTGGGGGCCTCAGGTTTCCCCATTTGGCTCTCAGTTTCATGTATAACATCACAGATGTTAAGAAATGGTTATGTATTAAACAGGAAGATGTATTTGTAAAAGGAACACTGACAGGTAAAGGTGAAAAATATTTTGCGTTATGTCAGAAAGAGTGGAATTAATGTATGATGCACAAACTAGGATCCAGAAGGGAACAGTGATCATGAAAACTTAACTACGAATCAAACTAATGGCAACACAAGATACAGTTCTTCATGTGGCCTATCTCTCGCCTCTCAGCTGCAAAGTACTCAGAAGCTGTCCCTGCAGAGGATACTAGCCTTTATGCTGGTCTTCCCTGCTCTCTGGACCTCTCTCCTCTCTGCGGCTTTGAGAATATTCAGGGAGTTCCATGCTGCTGAAACCTGCCTTCACTTTCCAGCTCCAATAGCCTGTTCTATCTCTGTCCTATGTATTATTTGGTGAGATTTACATTCTGTGAGTGACCCTAACTGCATTTCTCCTCCAAATTTCCCACTTGATTAAGACCAAGCTTTATGAGAGGAAACAAGAGCATTTCCTTCTCATTTCAAAAAGCATAGTATATGGGGGCACCGGGATGGCTCAGTTGGTTAAGTGCCTGGCTTCAGCTTAGGTCATGATCCTGGGGTGCTGAGATCGAGTGCCGCATCAGGTTCCCTGCTCAGGAGACTGCTTCTCCCTCTCCCTCTGCCCTTCCCCTCACCCCACTCGAGTGTATGTGCTCTATCTCTCTCTTTCTCATGCTCCTTCTCTCTCAATCTTTAAAAAAAAAAAAAAAACACAAGACATAGTATTCATTCTATGTTATTCTCCTCCCTCCTATAATGATAGAACTCCTGCTTTGCTTCTAAAATTGTATGGAAGCTGCCATTCAGTATATGTAGTATCTTCATTTTGACCTTAGATGTGGACATATTTTGTGAATGTCACTGTATTTTTATAAGAATGAATCTGTCCTAAAAGGTCAGAGGATTTTAGATAAGTCAGTAAGATCAGACTTGTTATATATTTGTTATACTGAAATTCAGAAACTCTATATCCTTACTAATTTTGTCATCTGCTACTTCTATTTGTTGCTAGGGGATAATTGTTCTCAATAACGGTATGGATTTGGTCGACAGAGTCACATTTTTATAAAATGTTAAGCTTGATCTAATGTGCAGGTACAAATGCTCACATGTTATTAAAAACAGTTTCATTTTTTTCAAGCATACAAAAATAATTCCTAAAAATTGAGCATGAACTATAAACAAATAGAATCTTAATAATACTAAAGAACAACTACCTTACAGAATAGATTCTTTGATGATAACGTTACAAATAGATAATAAACAGGAAATTGGAGGTAAATAAAGTTAAAAACTAAAGAATGATTTCAAATGTTTAATGTATTGAGAAAGAAATTACAACTGAATTTAATGAGCTTTTTTGATATTTTTATTTATTTATTTATTTGACAGAGACACAGCGAGAGAGGGAACACAAGCAGGGGGAGTGGGAGAGGGAGAAGCAGACTTCCCGAGGAGCAGGGAGCCCGATGCGGGGCTCGATCCCAGGACCCCGGGATCATGACCTGAGCCAAAGGCAGACACTTAACGACTGAGCCACCCAGGTGCCCTAGATTTCATTCTTTTTTATGGGTGAATAATATTCCTCTGTGTGTGTGTATGTTATAAATGTTATAAACTTATAAACTTTATAAAATTCTAAATGTATTTCTATAAATTTTATTACACTATTTTAATGTACCAGAAAGACACATGTCAAGCTTAAAACATCAAGAGCCGACTGAGAGATGCTATTTGCAAGGTATAAAATTATCAAAATCAACTGACTTACATATACAGTATAATCAATAAAAAGTAAGAATACTGTAGAAAAAAAAGCAAGAATATGGAAAACCGGTTATAAAAGAGGAAATAAAAATGGCTGTTATATTTATGAAGAGATACTTAACCTCACTAGTAGTCTGAGGCATGTAAGGTAAAACAATATTGAAGTAACATACCACTGATACAGCCAAAACTGAATAAATCAAAATCTAAAAATACCATTTGCTAACTAGAATGTATAGAAATGCACCATGACTCCCACAGCAGGAGGAAGTACACATTGTATAATTGCTATTAAGAACAACTTGGGGGGTGCCTGGGTGGCTCAGTCGTTAAGCATCTGCCTTCGCTCAGGTCATGATCCCAGGGTCCTGGGATCGAGCCCCACATCGGGTTCCCTGCTCAGTGGGAAGCCTGCTTCTCCCTCTCCCACTCCCCACTGCTTGTGTTCCCTCTCTCACTGTCTCTCTGTCAAATAAATAAAATCTTTTAAAAAAATAAAAGAACAATTTGGCATGATTAAGTTGAAAATAGCCAGTGTGTGCATGTTTACACAATGATGCCCATTAAAACATTCTTCATAATACTAAAACCAAGGTAAAAGAAACAACCTAAGTATTCATCAGTAGCGGAATGAGTCAGTGTGTAATATTTATATAGTAAAATACTTTAAAATAGTTCAAGTGAATGAATTGCATTCACCTAACTAAACAGATGAATATGGAAAACAATGCTGACTGAAAAAAGATGCAGAAACATCTGTATGACATGTTTATATAAAGTGTAAATACATGCAGATTATAACTCTAAATTGTTCAGTCACTGATACGTGTGTCTGTGGTAAAACATACACACAAACCTCAGGGTAGTGGCTACATCTCAGAGGAGAGGGATGGCATTGAGGTGGTGTACAGTCAAGCTTTTGGTTATAGATTTGCAATTTTGAAATTTAAAAAACGTACCAGAAGCAATTATGGTAAGCTGTTCATGATCGGTATATCTGAGCTGTGAATACATAGGCTTGTGTCATTACGGACGGTCTTTTGTACATTAGAAATAATCCAGATTTTTAAAAGTTCATATTAAAAATAAAGATTCCCTTTGGTGAAAGAAAGTACGCCAGAATTTATTCATGGTTGTTTCTAGGTGAAGGAATTACAGATTTTTGTTTTTTATGTTCAGTTAGCCACTGTATGGTACATCATTAGTTTTTTATGTAGTGTTCAATGATTCATTAGTTGCTTTATACTTCTCCCTACACCTAACTTTTTCTAATTTTTCTTTAATGAGAATGTTTTATTTTATTAGAGCAAAACTCATTTTATTTAAAAGGAAAGCATATCTAGGGCTCTCCTCTAGAGATTTCTTTTGAAACTAAGCTGCCATCATACAGAAAGTAATATGGCTAAACAGGGCATCATTTCTTTGAAAAGTTAACAGAAGTATATTTTGGATCCTTTTAATCCCATTACGTAGGCTGCCTTTACTTTGCTAACTGTTGACATAGATGCTGAGATTCATTATCATTGGAATCAGTGGGGCAGAATGAGTTCTTTTTGGAACTAAAATTTAGGTTCCTGAGGAATAAAACTTCCAAAAATTGCAAATGGTCAAACTGAGTGCATTTTTTCCTCTGTATTTCTAAAGATCAACTTTATATAATTGAGGCAGTTTGCTTTGCTAACATCAGATCAGGGTCTCTTGCCTGGTCTTGACTGATACTTGTTTGCCTAAAGATATAGGGAGGACTTTTGTAAGTGTTCCTCATGACACTAGGCTCTTAAAATGATATAGTCTGTTTTTTTTTTTTTTAATTGTAGGATTCTTTGTGCTGAATAAAACAGCAAACTCAACATGTCAAAGGAGAAAATGGATTTCTGATGGGTAGAAAGCGTAACTGTGCGTCCACATTGTCTCTAGCACCAAGTCATGCTTATTTGACACAATTTAAACTTACATTAGTTATATTTTTTAGAACTTTTTTGCAATAGTTATATCCAAAAATTACATTTGCTCCATAGGCATTTACACCACTGGAGGATTATTGATATTTTTCAAGGTCTTTCAAAACCATGATGTTTTTAAGAGGAACTGTCAGCATCTCTTTCCCTAGACTTAGAAAATACGATTTCATCATGTGCAGTGGGCTTAGGCAGCAGGCAAACCCTTTAGACTGATTGCACAGTCTCAAGATTCCTTGAGGTTAATTAAAAATGGACACTGTAACATTATGCAGAGAAGTCTCAGTTCCCTCTCCTGGAATGAAGGTGAATAAACAATGAATTTTTCCAGTTTTGTCAAGTGCCTTACAGAAATCATAAGCTGTTTCTAGAAGAAAACAGTGCGATGAAATGGACTTTCTTAAAAATCCTTAGGTTTTGATCTTTCACAATATCACTTCATTTCTCTCTCACATGTGCACGCGCACGCACACACACACACACACACACCCTGAATTAGATATTCTATTGACATGTTTGGAAGAGGGAAGATTAAGCTAAGTGTTTTGAGATTAAAACCGACTGTTCCATGGTTTCTAATCATTGCAAACCTGAGGTTTTAAATCATTAAGCCATTCCCTCTAGCTTACCATGGAATATATTTCCATATAGTTTGCTGTGATATATTGAGAGAGATAAGAATTAGAATTCATTTGCTATTTAATTTTTCTCCCAAAGTGACTTAAAAAGGTCATCTAATGCCCACACTTCTTCTATTTCCAGAATATTTTCATTTCATCTATCAGAAACCCTTGTGTCAAGATAATTTATTTGACTAGACTTTTAGGAATTCAGCATCATGGCTATATCCATTTGAATAAATCCAGAGTTCTATCTGATTCTAACCAGCAAAGTGTGGGAAAACAGAAAACGGTGATATTTAACATTTCAAATTTACCATACAGGAAATAAGTTCTTGTGTCTTTCCTTACACTGAACAGATCTCAAAATATTACAGGTGTCCATTTTTAATTTTAATACCAACTTACTCTTAAAACTTAACCCCAGTTATTTTGGTATCTCTGATCTGAAACAAATTTTCTTTGTGAACCTGTGGTTTACTGAGTTTTCTGATCACATTATACAATGTCTTCTCTTCCTCCCTGTCAGGTCCCAACTCCCCAACCTCTGAGACTCTGGGGCAACCAAGATAGGAAACAAAACAGAAGAACCTGAAGAGAAGTATAAATCTACAGGAAAGCTGACATTCAGAAACCCCAGAATTAGAGTCTAGAAAAATTTCTAAAACAGGACAGGAAGCAGGAGTCCTGAAACAGGAATCTGGTCAGATATGAAAGCCAGGTACGCTTTCTGAGCCTCCCAGAATTTTAACTGCATCAATTCCTGAGCAAAGGGTGGAAGGAACATTATGCTGTAGTTCCTTCATATCTCCGGTACTTGGCATGTTCTGATACAAAACAGGTTCTCAATAAGTATTTTATGGGGGCTCCTGGGTGGCTCAGTCGGTTAAGCGTCTGCCTTCGGCTCGGGTCATGATCCCAGGGTCCTGGGATCAAGCCCAACATCGGGCTCCCTGCTCAGCGAGAGTCTGCTTCTCCCTCTCCCACTCCCCCTGCTTGTGTTCCCTCTCTCGCTGTCTCTCTGTCAAATAAATAAATAAAACCTTTAAAAAAATAAGTTTTTTTGAAATACAACAGAATGAGGAAATAAATTTTTAAAAAGCAAGAAGCTATATGTAATTTAAAAGTCCTCTCTAGGGCGCCTGGGTGGCTCAGTTGGTTAAGCGACTGCCTTCGGCTCAGGTCATGATCCTGGAGTCCCGGGATCGAGTCCTGCATCGGGCTCCCTGCTCGGCGGGGAGTCTGCTTCTCCCTCTGACCCTCCTCCCTCTCATACTCTCTGTCTCTCATTCTCTCGGTCTCAAATAAATAAATAAAATCTTTAAAAGAAAAAAATAAATTAAATTAAATTAAAAAATAACAAAATAAAAGTCCTCTCTAAATCCTAAAATCATCCCACAATCCCTTTCCTTTTATCAGAGATTCCCTGGTTCAAGTACTAATGCAGTGGCTCAGGAACAGCTAAAGGGGTAAAACAGTCCACCCAGCCTATAACCAAAGGTTCTAGGCTTTTAGTATGTGAAAGTACTCTCAGACAAACTTGGTAAATGCTGGTTCTCAGTCCTACGAAGCAAAGAATCTGATCCAGTGATTTAGGGATAGAAAATAGAAATCTACATTTTTAACAAAATACCTCAAGTGAACTGGATTCAGATCATCTTGAAATCTCATTTTAAAAAAAACAATACAAGCGGCGCCTGGGTGGCTCAGTCATTGGTCCCAGGGTCCTGGGATTGAGCCCAACATTGGGCTCAGATCATGGTCCCAGGGTCCTGAGTCCTGAGATCGAGCCCCACCATCGGGCTCCCTGCTCAGCGAGAAGCCTGCTTCTCCCTCTCCCACTCCCCCTCCTTGTGTTCCCTCTCTCACTGTGTCTTTCTCTGTCAAATAAATAAAATCTTTAAAAAATCAAAATAAATAATAAATAAAAAACAATACAATGGGGCACCTGGGTGGTGCAGTCAGACTCTTGGTTTTGATTCAGGTTGTGATCTCAGGGTTGCAAGATCGAGCCCTGAGTCAGGCTTCACACTGCGCTCAGAGTCTGCTTAAGACTCTCTCCCCCTCCCCTTCCTATTCTCTCTTTCTCAAATAAATAAATGAATCTTAAAAAAAAAAAAAAAAAAAAAAACAGTAAAACGGACCTTCAATAAATGTTGAGTGAATGAATAAAATTTGATGAATGCTGGCCCTGGTTAGGCTCCCCTGCTTTGGCTTTACTGGGGATAGGCCAATGCTTTCAACTGGAAGACGAAATAACAGCAACAATTTATTAAGTGCTTCCTAGTGTCATTCATAGTTATTTCCCCTGAAAAATAATCTGTACAAGCCACTAACGACCACCAGTTTTGTAATCCCTTCCCCTTGAGACCAGAAGTAGCTTTGACCTTCTCGGCTCTGCTAAATGGCTGCTCAGGAGGAAGGACTAAGGAGTCATGTGAGGGCATGGCATCAGGCCCCTGGAGAGATGCTGAGCCAAACATCACCCATTTCCCTTAAAACACAGCCCAATTTTTACCATAAAAGAAAATTTAGAAAATAAAATAATCTCATTTACTTTTCTGTTAACCGTTCTGGGCACCCAAGGTAACGAAAGGGACTTCCCGGGGCTCACCTACCTCCTCATCCTTTCATTAAGGCCTATCATCCTCATCTGAAAGAAGAGTTTTCAGATGGAAGCTGTTGATAGGTAATTCCTTCAACTCAATCACACTCTACCAAGAAACAGAACCTGGATTCTCAACGTACTGTTTTAAACCAGCCAATTTATATCAGAGTCCCCCAGGTATGTATTACATGGATATTTCCAAGGGTAAAGAAGGCATGTGTCACCTCTCAATGTGCAGGCAATTGCACATGAAATACCTCTGTGGCTTGTTGGTGAAAAGTCACACCTCTGATCCACAGATCGGCTTAATTTAACCATTTTTCAACATGTTAATACATTTCCCTATTTTAAATTCCTGCGTAGTGGAAAGTTTCCCCATTGAGCATCTGATTTAATTTTGTCTGCTTGGATGCCCTTTAGGTAAAGGACACCATTCAATATCGGAATTAGAAGCATTCTATTCATTTTCCCCCTGCAGCCAGGGAAAGAGAAAGGAGTGCAGAGGCAGAGACTCAAACAACTCTAGATGCAGCAATTCTCTAGCCGCTGAGCAATGAGGTTTCATACGCTGCTGGAGGACCCATTCATCTTAATCCATCTGGAAAGAGGGCTACGCACAATATTTCACAATCTAAGTACTTTCTGACAAATCTATTAATTATGCACTCAAACAAATTATTTGCTGCCTATGGAGAATTGCTACTGGATTTTCTCTTGTGCCAGAATCCATGTTCTCTTTTCTGCTTTTAACTCATTGCTGTCATTGGCACAGTCATCTCAGTCCCCTATTTTCAAGCATCCAACACTTTAAATTTAGACGTGGTCACTATCAGAGAGAAGCCAGACGGGGTTAAGGGAACAGGACGCTGAAGAGCTAAACGACTTTTGCTGCCTACTCCCTGACACCTTTGGTTTTCCATTCTCCCTTTCTGAAGTGAAGCATCTGGAAGACATCTCTTCTACATGCTAGAACAATAGATGAGACCATTAGACTGTAGCTTATTGATGCTTCTCACCCACAACTTCTGTTCCCAGTTCTAAAGACAGGTCCTCCTCCACAACTCCTGAAATAAAAACTTTATGAAACATGCATGGTGTTTGGAAGGAAAAAAAACACATAGTTGCAATTTATTCTCAACTAATTTGATAATTACATTTGAGTTCTAGTATACCACTTAAAGATCTCAAGTTATTTTTTAAAAAATAATTTATTCCCTAGCTGTAGAGATACTACAACTATAGAAAACTACTGAAAACAAAAAGAGATAAAAATGAAAATCATGTATAATACCAGCTTTTAAAAATATGTGTATGTCTTTCTAGTCCTTTTATATGTGTTCAGAATATATGTGTCTGTATTGAAAAATACATATATACATAATTTTGTATGGATTTTTAACTTACCATTTCATATCTACTTTCTAACATAAGACCTTAGCATATGTTGGGGAAATAGAATGAAAAACAAAACCTTTTCCCATGGAAATCCTCTCCACAAAGACAGGAGAAGGAAGACACTTTTATTACTGAAGAAGCATTAACTAAAATGTGATACACTTCATAAGCAATCTGCTAAGAGATTGCGAAGACAGAAAGAAACCTCACCCTTTTACACAGCCAAGCAGATACAACCCCTTACATACATGTCATGTTTTCATGAAAGTAACAACTCATCCTCAAGGAAGAGGACTTAATGGCATCATTTCTCACACATAGTTCATCCTACCTTTACCTGGTAGTTGAGGTGACGAACTCCTTCTATCTCAACCACAGGAGGTACTTCTGCTACTTGATATAAGGTTCCTACCACAGTCAGGTTCCCACCCTCCCACAGAAACTGGGAGATAGAATGCTCTCTCCCTTAATGTTTACATCTCAAAGACATGGCTCCCAGGTCCTTGAGAAAGACATTTCTAGGTCCTAAAGCTGACACAAGTTCTACTAGTTTCCAAAGGATTTAAATACATTTCAAAGAAAGAAGAAAGTACTTGTAATTCTAAGTTTTCTAAAGTCAATGCTCTAAAACCAGAAGGGGAGGGAAATCACTTACTTACAAGAGGGATAATAAACCTCTTATTTTTAATTTGTATTTGTTCTTACAACATACACATAATTTAAAAAGTCTTAAAATAATCTGTCATAAAAATACAGAATAATTTACCACCTCTCCTCTGCCATTGGACATTTTTTGAAAATCATCCTACTTTAAATAATTTTGCAATGCACATTCTTATCAATGGAGTTTTCAAGCACTTTTGTTTTTAATCACATCAATTATGACAGTGTTCTCTGTAGGACAAAGAGAAAAAAATATTAAATACTGCCTTCAAAAACATATACATGCATGCATTGGAGACACAAACCTATTCAATTAGTGCACTTCTTACAATTTGAAATGCACACAGAGAATATATCTAGTAACTGGCAGCATGCATTCAACAACAGACCAAATGCCTAGAAAAAGGAATGTTCAGTCCTAACTAGTCCTGAGTTCAGAATTCAGCTCCTTAAAAACATCCACAAACTGGCCAACTGTTCAATTCACAGAAACATGGAGCATTAATCCCCCAGCTCCAGACGATTAGAGCTGCTCCTTCTGTAAAAGGACCAAGACCTTCAGATTTGAATGGTCTGTAGCTCTTCTGAAGAGAAGAGATCATTTTCCATATTGCAGTTGGGCGGTGGCTGGGAAAAGTGAGTGTGCCTCCAAGATGAAAACAGAGTAAAATATTTTATTTTCCTCTATTAGAGGGGATGATGAACCAAGACTTCTTTTTAATTTTTCCAAAATCAAAAGTTTGCCTTTTAAGCTGGATTGGCATTTTGCCATTTTATGTGTAAAGGAAATGAGGTGCTAGGGAATTGTACAGCAAGCATGGGGCAGATCCAGAATCTGCACTCATCACTGTGGGATTTCAAAATCCCTGTTCTCTTCATTATAGTAGGATGCAGAACCCAGAGGCGATTTTCTGCTACTTGCTTTGAAAAGTAATTGTGCATCAAATTAACTGTGATTTCATAACCACTAGAAGAAAAGAGGGCACTGCAGGAGATGCAAGAACTTGTCACTGAACAAGCAGATGGCAGATTTTTTAAAAAATTCATAGAAAACTTCAGAATCTAGACTCAATGAATAGAGAAAGAAAACAAGACAAAGTCATACTAAATTGCAAAATTACCAGCTTTATTTGCCAAAACTTACTCTCAAGAAAGCCAAAACAAAAAATAAAAAGCCCTACCAGCCTGGATAATATGCTTCCTGGAATAACTGTAATGAAATGACAGTAATTTCATAGATCACCAAAAGTTGAACTTACATGAACTCAATTTGTTTTACTAAGTTTAGCAATGATCATCAGATGTTTGTCTTAAGTTAACAAAAGGAAAAAAGTAAAATACTACAATTTATAAATAACAATTCATCTCAATAGAGCAGTAGCAAACAATTGATTCTTAATTTTTTAAGAACATATCTCATTATCAAATTACATAAATTACATTGGACAGAACAGCAACTATCATTTCTTTAAAGAATGCTACTTCTTTTGCTAATGTCAAATTCTCAGTACCTGAAGATTATGAGTTTGTTAATCATTAACATAACTCTCTGCAAAAGATGGCGAAATGTGTTATCAATACTTATTTTACTTTTTTTTTTTTTAAGATTTTATTTATTTATTTGACAGAGAGAGAGAGATAGTGAGAGCAGGAACACAAGCAGGGGAGTGGGAGAGGGAGAAGCAGGCTTTCTGCTGAGGGGGGCTCCATCCCAGGACCCTGGGATCATGACCCCAGCCGAAGGCAGATGCTTAACCAACTGAGCCACCCAGGGGCCCCTTATTTTAAAGGATTATGTTTAATCGTCGAAATAGTCCTTTTTGAAAAAAGTATAGAATTTCAATCAAATCATGATTGAAAACAAAAAAAAATTCAGTTACTGAAACAATATCCTCTGAGTTAGCTTTTTCTGAGAGATGCAGTAGCATAGTATCCTAATCAGTCCAGGTTTGAAACTGGATATGCCTAGAATGTAAAAAACTGAGTTCTACAAATCAGAGAGGGAGAAAAATCAGCAAATTGTATAACTGAAATCTAAGAGCCAATAAGAATTTCCCTGAAAGCACACAAAGATACTCTGTTATTGAAATTAAGCACTGTAGACTGTCCAGAAATAAAAGTTTAGAAATTTCCTGAACAATGAATTTGCGGCAGACTTTGTGATGCTGAAATTGAGATAATTTCTTGAAATTACTTACTTCACTAAGATACCAAAGTATATCAGTCTATTAATGTGACATTCAAAACTATTTATATTTATGTATAAAGAACGAAGGGGCTAAGCGACACACCCATGGATAGGACACTATGGGAATAATGCAATCAGTGGCGCGGCCTCTGTCCATCCCCATGTCCATCCTCAGTGTAGCCTGATGGACCCATTTTAAGCTTCGAAGAGAAAGAAGGATCCAAAAACGAAGAGGCTGACTCAGATGACAATCAGGATAGCTTTGGAACACAGTGAGCAAGGGAAGCATGAGTTCAGGATGGGATGGGCATCGGGCCGGTACAGTACAGAGAGCCTCTTCACATCAGGACCAAAGAGAGCTGCAAAACGAAATCCTGACTGCCAAGAAGCAATAGGACAGCAAGCTGCAGCCACGTCCTACAACAGTGGTGCGGCCCAAGGCAGATCTCTCACGCGCCCTGGGGAGACATCAGTAGGGGATTAACTGTTCACTAGCAAGTGGAATTAGAGTTAATGAAAGGAAGAGAATCATGTTAATGGAATATAACTTCTACCCATCTTCAATCAGGCCAGGGCCCTGAAATTTATACATGTTGTACTTCTACCATCCTGAAGCCATCAAGTTTCTTAAGACTTTCCTTTAGACCATTGCCAATAAAATGTTTCAAACTGATAAGTTTCCAAAGGAAGACAAACATACCTACATCTAGAAGTTCCACATCATGATCCACTGTGGAAAGCAGTCCTATTAAAAAAGCCTGAAACAAAACATACCTCAACATATTGTCTAATCTGCCAGCCTCATCAGAATCTCTGAAGGGAGACAGAGAGAGATTGTGGAGGGGAAAGAACAGGATCAAAGATTAATTAAGCACCTTCAATGTACCAAGCCTTGTTCCAGGGATGTAACAACGTCATCTGACTTAACTCTCACTTCTACAGAGAAGAATGAGTGATCACCACTCTTTCAACAGATGAGGAAGGAGGATTCAGAGTTTACAAACTTGTCCTACAACTAGCCTGTGACATCATCCACTGGAGAGACCCTGTTTGCTTCCTTGTGTTTATAGAAGCCCTCAGAGCAATACCCTAAGTATAAACATAACCCTAACATTACTCTATTTCCCCATGTCTCTCTTTTCCAGTCTGACTCCATGAGATCCATGCAAATAATGTTGAAGCAAACAGCCTGCATGTTAGTACGACACACCACCAAGAAGCTGACGGCCCAAATATTCTGAAGGTTTCACCAACTGACATAGTTCACTGCCAACACAAGAAACGGATGCAGGCTAGCTTGAGCACGACACAGAACTTCTCCCGGGCATATGTGATAGCTTACATCATCAAGAGGAACAGGGACAGCCAGGGCTCAAAGAAAGACAGCAACCAGATCAACTCTGGGGAGCAGAAACAAAAGGGCCAGGTCATGGAGGCTCAACTTTGCAAAACGAACCAGCTGCAGATGACTTCCATCATTCTACTACGCCACTCAAATTCAGGTTCAGGAAGGGAGGGAGACTGCGGTCCGGCCCGGGTCACGTGCCCACACCTTGCTTGGCAGGGCAGAGGAAGGCTCTGTAATTGAGCGCATGCCAGACTGCCTGCAGCAGGGGAAGGCACGTCCCCCAACAGGAAAATCAGAGAGCTGGGCTGGCGAAATAACAGATCCCCACTGCACTAACAAAAGGTCTCCTGTGCCCTCACAAATGTCCTCCCTTGTCCCATTACAGTGAGTGGCTTCTGCTTCCTCACATATTCCTCACACGGAGCCCTCTGAAGCTGAGGCTGAGCCACAGAGAACTCGGTCTCCCTCACTATCACCACACACCACAACTGCTTCCAGCTTTGATTCATTACACACATCACTTCTATCTTACCCACCAGAACATGATATATATGGTAATTTATTTCAGTGTTTTGTACTTGCTGCCACCGCCTCACGTCCTATATCATTTAAGCTGAGTTCTGCATCAGCAGCAACGAACACTCAGACCCACCCCTCAGTCAGAGGGAGAAAAGGACTCTACCCTCTCTCTCTCCGCTCCCTCCTTCAGAGGGAGTCAGTCCGGCCACAGTCCAGATATTAGAGACTGGCCTCAAACCCTCTGCCAACATCTGTCTTTTCGAGAATGCTGAGTTCTACAAATCAGAGAGGGAGACTAACAGCAGACAAACCGTGTCACTGAAATCGAAGAGCCAGTAAGAATCGCTCTGGAAGCACACAAAAGCCCTTCCGCAAAGATACTCTGCTATTGAAATTAAGGACTGTAGACTGTCCAGTGATAACAGGTTAGAAATTTCCTGAACAATGAGGTGGAATGATTCTGAAATCGAGATCATTTGTTACATCATCTACTTCATTAAGATACCAAAAGGGTTTTCAGTATTAAGATGACATTCAAATTTAAAAAATGGGCAAATCCTGCCCTTACAAATTAACAAAAATCTGTGTAGGGGTAAAGGGATGAAGAGATGGTTTTGCCAGCAAAGGAATGACACGGAGAATCGGCTTTTACCTGGTGGCCTCTAGAGCTGCATGTATGACAAGCTCTTAATTCCTGTAAATCGAACGTCAGACAGAACTCTCCAGGGAATAATTTGAGGGACAGACATGCCCTCCCTCCATTGTATTTACTAGATACTGCCAAATTGGTAGGAAAACCTGGAGAGAGTACAGGGCCAGGGAGAGTGCAGTGCACAAACATAGAGTTCTACCTCCCTCCCTCCCCTCCGCCGGCAAAGTAGTCCCACCCATTGCAGGGGGACCCGAAAGGGAATGGGGCCAGGAGACATATTAGGAAAAGTTGACTACATCTGTTAATAAAATGAGAGGGTTGTGATATAGTTAAGTGTTTATTTTAAATTTCTAGTCAATTTTTGTTTCCAAGGAGAGAGCAGAGAACTGTAGTGGGAGGAGAGGGAATAAGAGGGTCACCAAACAAGAAATTTCAAGGCAGAACATCTAACATTCAGTCTTAAGTGGCTCGTGTGCTATGAAATGAAACTCTCCATCTCCTCACACTTGGCAAAGATCTGCTTCACATAAAGGTCTTATTTGAGCAGAAATCTGTGTGTGTGTGTGTGTATGCCTGGGGATAAGGAGTGTTAAACTGGCTCATTCCAGGCATGGGATAGGCAATCAAGTCACCCTTACTAGGAGTTCAAGTTCTGGGCTGCCATGGTAGCATTTTGGTTACATATGCAAAATACTCTATCACTATTATTTTAGAATGACATAAAAAGGACCAACTAGTCACTGTGAATGCCTTCTAAAATGTTTTCAGGTTCTCATTTTCCTGAGAATGTCTCCAGTTTAAAAATGGATAGCTGCTCCTGTTACCTGTTAGAATAAAACTATATCCTTCTTTTTGGGCTCTATGCCTTCCATTAACTGGTCCCAATTAACCCACCCGAACTTGTCTCTCCCTACTCATGGAACTCTCTAATTTAGCCAGGATGACAGACATCCTATATTCCACATACATTTAACTCTTTCCAGAACTCACACCTTTATGACAATTCCACACACTGGGAATGGACTCAATTCAAATTCTTTGTTTTCATTAGCTCATATTGACCTTTAAAAGTCTCACTGCAATTATTTTCCTGTCCCTATGCTACCTTCAGATGTCCTATAATGATTCACACATGTACTGCTTTCACTTCCACAAATAGATCGTGGGCATTTTAAGAGCAACCACCAATATGTCCACCTCTCTGTGGCTCTAAAGCCTTCAAACCGTGGGGAGGATTGCAGTATACACTCAACCATGTTCTGCTGGATAATTAAATAGACCTCTTTCAGGGGAAACAGGTTGTACTCAAAGCACAAGAGAGGGAGATTAGGGAAAGGAGGTAATTAAAAGAAAAAAGTAAAAAAAAAAAGAAAACTGTCCTACCCCGAGGGACTCCCACTTACCTATGGAGACACTAAACCCATGTGCAAATGACAAGAAAACACACATCAGACACATACCTTCACATTCTTACCTCAGAGAAATATAAGCTACCTACATGTCAGTCCTTAAACCCAATGTGCACTCGTGCCTCTGCATCTACAGGGGAATGAGTTCCAGGGGCTGATGGAATCAACAGAACCCAGGGACGCGCCCGAGGGCTGGGGCAGCTACACCAGACTGGACCATGACAAATGAGGGTCACGTAGCTTTAGGAGAAACCCCCACACAAAACACGGCTGAAGCCATCTGAGAGGGAAACGGGAAGTGTGATGCTGTTAGCTATTACCCAGGACTTCCGTGAATCCAGCTCCAGAAGATTTTTTTTTTTTTTTTTTTTTAGTTTTTTTAGCTTTACTGACATAGAATTGGTATGCAAAAAAAAAAAACTGTACATAAATTATGGATGCAATCTGTATACAACTAATGTATGCAATCTGAACATAATATATACACTTGTGTTACCCTCACCACAATCAAAGCAATCAACATAGCCATCACCTCCAAAAGTTTCCTTATGTCCCTTTGTTGCTATGGGGTGTGTGTGTGTGTGTGTGTGTTAAGAACATTTAACATGGGATCTACTATTTGAACAAATTTTTAAGTGCACAATACTGTCAACTATAGGCACAATGTTGCACAGATTTCTGGAACTTACTCATCATGTGTAACTGTAACTTTATAACTAAGACTCATTTTAAGAGAAGACTGTCCCACTGCTATGAATTGCCCTTTAGAGGAAGGTGGAGAGTAATGCTCCGCTGTCCCGCAGCATAGGAATGTACTTTCCTACTGGATACTCCAGTCACCTTGGAAATGCAGAAAACGTGGAGTCTCTGCTTGATTTTTCTAACTCCCTTCCAAAGCCTCTTGGCCTGCTTTCTTTTTCATCAGTACACACTTATCACTACCTGCCACGGTCTCCTTTTGTTAATCATCTTATCTCTCCCATTAGAATATGAGAACAGCTATTTAGTCTGCTTTGTTTTGCAGCTTCTAGAATGGAGCCAGGCACTTGGTAAATGACCATGAATGTTTGGTGAATAAATGTATTATTTTTAGGTAATAGGATTAAATAAATAGTAGCTCAAGATGTATTTTAGTACCTTTACATTTTACTTTGTAGAATTCTCCACCCCCACTAAATACATAAAGCCTCAAGTTCATTCAATACTCTAAGAAAAAACCATAGCTCTTTCTCAAGGTAGTTAAGACAATTAACTAACATAGTATAGTGTCTGCAATTGAAAGGTAGTTCAGGAAATTTTACCTTTACTACCAGAAACAGTTGAATTCTCCCCTCTCACACATACCTAACTTTCTTAAAGGTAAAATACCTATTTACCTTCAAAGATGAACAACTACCTTGTCTTAGGCGCACATGTCTTTACAGCCTAGAAACACAGTTCTTGATAAGTACTCAAAAAAGGCATGCTAATTAATTAATGACTCCTAAAATAGACATTCTCTAATAGGGCCAACGAAACCTTTTATAGTTAAGGACTATAATGCCTATATCCTGAATGGTGCTAATATGAATTGCAAATGTGCTAAACTTATTAAAATCATAAATAACCAGTGTTAAAATTAAACTATTGGCATTAATATTACTGTTGTGTTAGAAGATCATGAATGCCTTTCTGGTTTCACTTTAGGTTGTTCTTACTCTCAACTTATGAATAAGATAGGACACCTACATATGCTAAGCGAGAGTTCAGAAGGACCCCAATTTTCGTGTTTTTTAATTGATGCTGACTTGTCTCATCTTCCCTGCCTTAAAGTTCATTATTCCAGTTCCATCTGGCATCTGCCCCTCTGGTCTTTCCCATGTTTTTTGTGGATCACGGACCAGACAACTGACTTGACAAAGCACACGTGAGACTTTTGTCGATGGTTTTGAAAGTGAGGAGAGCAACATCTTCCTGTTTTTTTCTGTGGATTTTAAAACTATTTTCTAATATGCAGGCGTGAAACTTACGTTTTAATGGAATGCTAAATATCTAATGGGCAGAGTTAGGAGGAACAGGATTCTCTGAAGAGGAACCAAACCAAACACATTTTGCTCCATCATTTCAACTCTGGTCACACTACCCCTTCTCCTGTTGTCTTTACATTCTTCCCCAGTATCCCTCTGACAGTATTTCATTTCTGCTTTCACTGAACCAACTACTCAGATTTTCACCATTAAATCTCCCCTTGTCTCCTCAGATTTCCTATGCCTGAATCTCCTCCCTTTTACAGGCTCTTCAAACTCTTAAGTCACAGGAAAGAGCACAGGTGGGACCACAAAGCCTGACAGGATGGAAGACCGACCTGGTCTCAGACTTGACAATTTCCTCTATCCCATTTCCCATTTGTCAAAACACGACTCCGGTGAAATGTCTCCTCGTCAACTCCCTGAGCAAAAATTACTAACACCCTCTTCGTTCTTCGTCCAACATTTTGTTAATGCTATCATCATCTCTCTCAAAGAGTTAAGAAGAAATGCTGTGTTCTCACTCTTTCTGTTTCTAGTTCAAGAAGCTTCTCTTTAGAGCAGCACTGCACAGAATTTCTGTAAAGATGAAATGTCCTATCTGCAATGCCTGGTGTCAGCCATAAGGGGCTGCTGAGCCCTTGAAAGGTGGCTAGCATGACAAAGAAACGGAATTTTTAATTTTATTACATTTTTATTCATGTAAATTTAAATAGTTACATGTGGCTTGAGGCTACTGTACTGCACACAGACTTGAGTAACACCGCTGGCCGCTTCCAGCATCGCCTGAGAAACCCTGTACATTTTTCCCCCAACGGTTACAGTATCCTCTCTGGTCTCAGACATCCAGAATCATTCATTATCAACTGTGTTTTGCTTCTTGTGTAAAATGGCTAGAAACCTAGTATCTCAGTTTGGTTAAAGAATAGTTTTGTTCATTTTAGGATTCTTTTGATCCCACATAGACATCGTTTTCTTCAAGATGCTTTTTCTATTTTTGTTTTGGTCTTTTTCATATTAGAGATTTCCCTCTAATCTGATCCTTGACTTTCCCTCCTATTCTGTTCATCTTTTTTATGAACTCAACGTAAGGGGAATGTGTTCAACCTACCATTTTTAACCAGAAATATGTCAACCTATCTTTCTATTTAAATGTGATGTGTGTGTGTGTGTGTGTGTGTGTGTGTGTGTGTGTGTGTGTGGAGTGGAGGAATTGTATCGGCCCCTGTGCTTCTAGGGTATGGTGCACAGAACGAGGTAGGCACTCTAAAATATTCACTAAATGAATAGCTAAATCCACAAACAGATAAATCAATGGAGGCAGGAGCATATGCATGGACACATGAAAGACGGCACCTTTTTGGTGGCCTAAAGAGACTGTGTGATCTATTATCTAACAAGGGGTCAGTCGTCTTTTGAGGCAGCAGGTCCTTAGACTGGTCTTTATGCCCCGTGAAGAAATGCATCTGCTCTTCTGCTCACCAAGTGTTTCCCTTGATAGGGAAATGATGATAGGACACTGGCACTGAGTAGGCCCTGAATGTGATTATCTGCCCCCTTTCAATGCTTTCTCCTCCCATCAGAACCTTTATACGGATTCCTTAGCCCTTACAGCAGCCAGCTACCTCCTCCAAGCATCTTGTTAGGAAAAGCATTACAGGAAGTCAAGATCATTGTTCCTTCTCCTGGAAATTGGTGAAGCAGTGTTGCTACAGTAAGAGACAGCGCCCTGCAATGCAGATTTCATGGTTCTTCCATGAAGCATTGTAAGATAACAGTACACTTTTCTATGATTTTTACTCTGTGAAAGAATTTTGATTGCATCTAGCATACAATACCATAGCGGCAAAATTCATGAATATTTTACTTACACGGGGAAAGGGAAAACTAGCCTGCCTCAATAGTTTTTATTTTGTAAGATTTTAGATTGAGTTTTCTTTTTTTTTTCCCCCTCCCAGATTTTTTTTTTAAGCCCTACATTAAACAGCTGCTTTGAAAGTTTCTCTTTCCCTTTAAGTTTTCACATTTACAGACTGTGTTCCTATGATCTAATAAAATGAAGCTATCAGGAGGAAATCATCACATCAGAAAGGGCTGGGGAAGCACTGGAAAGCACCAGATATCTCACTAGAAGAGCATCTCTCGGGAGTTGGCTCTGGGAAAGAAGCAGTGGGTGGAACTGCTGAGCTCCTTGGTCGGTTAAGCTGATGCCTGCCTGCCCACACTTGTCTTCTTTACATAAGCATTTTCCTTTTAAGGCAGCCCACGGAGGCATCGGGAGAGAGGCCGTCAGGCACACTGGTCAGATCTAAATATTCCGAGGAGGAGATAAAAATAAAATGCTGTATCTGAGTGAATGACCTTCCAACATTTAAAACCTTGAGCTGCTTTATGACTGCTTTCATTTCCCACCTTACTCCCCACCCCAGTTTCTGATCTACTAGTAAATTTTAACCTCCAGGAGGCAGAATATGCTTCAGATTGTTAACACCTAGAACAGCAAAAAGACTAAGTCTCGTTCTTTTTTTTTTTTTTTTTTTTTTTTCCGCATTAAGTGTTTCATCCCAACTAAAAATGCAAAGGAGGTCAGTTCTCAAGTGCAACTCACTGGGAAGTTATACCCCAGTGACTACTCAATCCAGACAAGTATATTTTCTTCTATTTAAACCCCTTGTATTTTTGAGGCTTGGCTGACTGTTGTTCCTTAAGAAAGATTCATGGCAGATGTAAAGTGACTTCTTTGGACAACTAGTTCTCACTCTAGTGTGTCTCCAAATGACTTGGATGATTTCATTTAAAATGCAGATTCATGGGCACTGTCCCATATTTCCACATCAGAATGTAATATTCTGAGAAACACGTAAAGTCTAATCCCCCGAAAGCAATAAGGGGTGGACAAGAAATATAAAATATTTTAGTTTCATCACCTAAAACACTACAGACTGGCAGAATTAGACAAATCCAACCCTGATCAAAGTCTTCCCCCACCTCCACTTCCCTATTTCTGCCCCTTTCTACCTCGTGTTTCTTTTGCTCCTCATCTATTTATCCAAGGCTTACATTTAATTTCAGCTTAAAAATGCCTTTCATTTAGTCCCCATATGCAGCACAGGATTTTGAATGAAGTAGGCAGCCCACGTGTATTAACAAGCATCTGACTATGGTTAAGAGGCCAGAGGAGTGGAGCTTTGAAAACTCACTGAAATACAATCAAAGCTGCTCAGAGCTTTGGGGAGAACTTCAGAATTGGAAGAAGTGTTACAGTACGGGATATTTCAAACACATTTTTGTGTCCCCAGAAGAATGATTTACTTCCATGATGGGGATATGGGGTAGCTTTTCTTAGTTAAGTGGATTTGTCTGTGGATTTACTCAACCAGATCACCTTTTAACATAGATGCCTGCATTCTCTGTTCTTTGGCTTTCTCTGGTCACTTATGGAATATCTTCCAATATCTATGGAATAGAAGGAACATCTCAAGTAAGTTGAAGAGAATAATGATGAACAAAATATGAAGAGCTATGATTTTTGGCAGGTGTTTACAAGGGAACGCACTTTCATATTCTGAAATAGTCGCGGAAACTCCCTTGCTTCTTATCCCTGTGTCCATTTCCTCCCTCTTTCTTTCTTTCCTTCTTACATAAATGTTTGGGCTATAACAAGGTACAAAAATAATGATCCAGAATCATTCATTATCAACTGTGTTTTGCTTCTTGTGTAAAACGGCTAGAAACCTAGTATCTGCCTTAGATCATTCTTGTAGGAAGTAAATGGGATGATACTTACAAGGCACAGAGCTTTAGATCTGGTACACAGTAGGGCTTAGTAAATATTCACTGTACTCATAGCACACCCACAGCATGTAAGAGGAGTCTGGGTGTTTCCAATATGAATTTGACGTCAACTCTTAAGAGTCCCAATTTCAAATGGAAATTGCTGAAACATAATGCAGGATTAATGAATTAATCCATGCCATGATTCAATGAAAACCCTGTAGTCAGTAGTTAAATAATAAACAGTATTATATGTTATATGTAAACAGGCTTTTCTTATTTTGGAATCACTGAAGTGCTCATACCATTTAAGGCCCACTATTAAAAAAAACGTTACTTGAGTATTCCAACCAAAAGACACCACTAGCTAAACAAGACAGACAGGCTGAAAAGGACACATCTTCTTGGCCATTTTGAAGCTAAAGCATAAATGACCCTGAATTTAAAATACATACAACCCCCAAATACTTTCTCCTTTTGAGGAACTACTTTTAATCCAAAAACTGAGTTGATAATCATGTATGTTTAATGTTTCTAATCAAGCCAAAGGCACCTGTATTTCTCTCATTCCTCAGAAATGCCAGCTGGTAGTTATCCACAATAAATGGGATTTCACATTTTGTGACAAGCCTATTAAAAGGAAAGTACAAATGCTAGTCTGAAATAGAGAATAATAATAAGTTATCAAAAGACTTTTTCTCTCAAATATACATCATTATGTTTATTATGCGCATTCTCCTTTTGAGAATTTTGTCTTCTAAGGAAGCTAGTGGCATTAACAAGAGGATCTATCAGAAAGCATTTTTTTAGAAGATATTTCAGCTGCAAAGCACCACTCTCTATAATGTATTTATTGCAATACCCATTTCCCACTACTATCAACCCCCAAACTGGTCTATTTCCAGACCTACTGTCCAGCTCTATGTGAGAGAAACTTAGTCATTATTCTTCACATCTTTCTTGCCTCACCATCTGTAGCCAAGTTCTGTCAGTTTCATCTCCTAGACATTTGTCAAGTCACTCCATTTCATTCCACACCCGTAACTACCATCGTAACCTAAGTCACTTTCTCTCTTACCTGGTTTACTGCAATACCATCAAAACCAGTTCATCTCTGGCTCTGCAACAATCCATTCTCTTAATGCAGCTCAAATTAGGTGGTTTTTTTTTGTTTTTGTTTTTTTTGTATTGCAGTCTGGATCATATGACCCTTAAGCATACCCTATTTTCCTTATGGAAAAGATAAAAATCCTCAGCGTGGCCGATAGGTAGGGGCAGACTTTGCAGGGCCTAGCTCCCGACCTCTCCAAAGTCTGTCTGGTTTTATTCTTCTCCTAGCCTTCTGTACTAATTTCAACAAGAATGTATGCTTCAATTGTAAGATACAATAGCTCCTCTCCTCCAATTACCTTGCAATTAGCTAATGAAGTTACATATTTTGCAAAAAAAAAAAAAATTGAAAATAATAAATTTGATTCACCTGACTGAGAACTAGGATTTGGGCCTTCATCAACGTTGGAAAACATGTTGGACCAAACCTCACTCACTTGGGTCAACTGCTTTATTTCTAAGTCTTTCCCCTTCTGTGAAATGGGGTTGACACGTGACATATGCTGGTTGGGGGAATTTAATGAGATTATGGACAAAATACATGGCATAGCATGTGGGTTTGTTCCTCTTTCTGATATTTTTTTCCCTTCAGGTGCTTTACTAATATGGCTTTGAAAAGAGGAAAATGCTCTTCAACTAGTTCCCACTCAGAAACACAGAATATTTTTATGCTGGAAAGGATGTAAAGATCATTGAGTTCAACATCCTCATTTTACAGATGAGAAATCTAAGGTCCCAAGTGGTGCCCCAGGTCACAGAGCTGGTTAGTGAGACAGTTGAGACCAAAAAGAATGTCTTCAGAATCTCACTTTAAGCCATTTTGTATTATTTCACACTAATTTGGGTAGATTTCTTTTCTAACTTTTTTTTATGTTTGCATATTTCAATTTAGAATTAATTACTGCAAATGTAGATCTAAATTTGGGCTTAAACTCACTTCTTAATTTTCAGAAAGGAATCATAACTACAAATAGATTATGCCAAAGAGATAAGACTTTGAAAGAAAAAGATTTGAGCTTGATTCCTGAATCTGCTATTTATTAGCTGAATAACCTTGGGCAAGTCATTTTAATCTCTCTGAGCCTCCATAACCTCATTTGTTAAATGGGAACTATAACATCTCAAATAATTACTGTGATGATTATATATGAGATTAACTCTGAATGCAAAGAGCTAAATTAGAATAGTGCTGAGAATCTATCTAGTAAGTCCATAAAAAAGTTAAATTCCTCTCTCTCAGAGTCTGCAGAATCAAACCCCAAAATAAGCACAGCTTCATACTTTGGAAGGTTTCATGTGAGAACACCTAAGCCAAGGTGTAAGGAATGATAATGGGGCCTTGTGCAGTTGTGATTGCTAATAGAATTCAGAATATCAGTTAAAGTTTATTTTCAAAGTTAAATAGAAACTCAGGCACCTTTAAAGTGTCTTTGAAATGAACTGGCTTTCTTCTACTCCTATTTCCATTGAAAAATCACATATAAATTCCTCTTTTTTTGATAACAAGAGAAAAGAGAACTATCAGCAGGAAAATTTTACCTATGATTGATGTTTCCAGTCAACTTAAAAGAGCAAGTATCTCAGATGTAAAAATTCTGACACATCACTTTCTGACAAAACTACATAAAACAGCCACAAGTTTAATCCATTAACTCAACTCTGTAAAATGACAAAATTAAGTCTTTGATATTAATAATCTTCAAACAGTTCTCTTCCTCCCCAATTCTCACAACCAGGTCTTTCTCTCTCTCTCTCTCTTTTCATTTCATTCACTGGGTGGGATTGAATTTTACTTTGCTTTTGAGTGGCCAGATAAATAAATACAGTACAAGTTTACTTCTTGGGGCATCAGATTGTGGTGCTAAATTGTGCAATCCAGGGAAGCAGAGCTGGGGTAAAGGTGGGAAATAGAATTGTTTCCTCCAAGATCCCCAGTGGATGCATAATATTTTAACCTGTAACTTGATTTCTTTAGTTTCTCAAAATATTTTCTTGTATTTACAAGGAGCCAAATTTTGTCAAGGAGAAAGATGAATACAGTTCAGGCCCTATCTGGTGGCCTAAACAGAGGCAAAGTTGTAGAACAAATATATCTGGGTTACACAACTTGTTAAGAATGGCACTGCTACAAATAATTTTTCTGACTCCCAGTCCAGAACTCTTGTTTGTGACCTAATAGTGAAATGTATCAGCCCAAGGAAAAAAGCATACCTGTTCCTCAAGTACAACTAAGAGACCAATCTGTGGTTATTAATTTATACCAGTATAGACTCTAACCACCCCAATAAATTACATTTCTTAAAACTAGTTATATATCTTGAAACCACTGAAATTGTGTGTGTGTAAACCAGAGTTTGATAGTTATTTGTGTGTGTGTGTGTGTGTGTGTACGCACACATATGTATTGGATAATTTACTTATAACAGGTTAATAGTAGTAAAAGCAATGGAAAAGTCAGGTTCCAAATTTCTTTAAAGCTAACAAGATTTGTTATTTGGTTGAGGATCAGATACAGGGCATGAAAGAGAAGATGACTTCATATTTTTTTGTCCTAAGAAACTGGGAGATTAGAGATGTTACTTGCAGAGATAGATTATGCGAGGAACAGGTTTTTTTTTAGAAGATGGTTGTGAATCAAGAGTCCATTTCCAGACATTTTAAGTTTGCCCATTAGAAGTCCAAGTGGGGATCTAAACGGATAATTAAACATATGAGTCTAGAATTCAGAAGAAAGATTGTGTCAGAAGATATAATGGTAAAGTATGTATAGCCATGAGGTTGGATGTGATCAACTAGAAAGTGAGAATACAGAAGCCAACAGTTGGATCCATGCTTAACAGTCCCAAAGATCAAGAGGAATCAATAGAGGAACTTCAAAGAACCAGCAGGGAAGTAGGAGAACTATGAGAGAGAAGTTTCAAGAGGTCAAGTAAAGAAGTGTTTCAAGAAAAGTCTTCAGTTCTGCCCAGTGCTGGTGATAAGAAGAGTAAGATGAAGACTGAGGCTTGACCAAATGTGGCACAGATATTGCCACTGATGCCTTATTAAGATCAGTTTCTGGGAGTAGTGAATGTGAATGCATTTTCTGAGTGATGGAAAGTGGAGAGAGAATGTTTTGCTAAACAAGAGAACAAGAGAGCTAAGAAACTACGTAGGGAGGCCAACAGAATATTTTAATGGAAGGTATTTTTGCATATGCATATTAAATGATGCAGGAAAAAGAGAAACTTTGATAATATGGGAAAGAGAGGGAAGGTAGCCATCATAACTAAAAAAGAGAGAATGAATTCCAGGGTACCAGAAGCACCAGGCATAAAAAGGAATACAAATAATGTCTTAACAAGAAAGGCAAAATACAGGGTTCAACTCAGAAAAAAAGGTATATTAGTAGTAGAAACATGTGCAAGTTTTCTTGCATTTGTTTCTCTTTCTTTGGTAAAACACTAAGCAATCAAAAAAAAGAATAAGAAAGGGCGAGGAGATATAGGTGGTTTGAAGGCATAGGAGAAGGTGCAAAATATGTGCCTGCCAGCATGAAACTAGGGAGATGTAATGGGATAACTGGGCAATGCATAACTGCCATGAATTTAAAGTGAGACCAGACAATGTGGTTGTGTGATTTTGTTTTTCCATTCTTATTTCTGTGTCAGTACAGCTAAGAATAGACTAGAATTTCAATGTAACCAGGTGAGGATGACAGAGGGAGACAGTGAGGGACAGAGGAATTGGGAATGTACACAAGAAACTGACTATAAGGATAGACCTTGTAATGTATGCCAAGCCAGGAAGGAAGTGAGGTTAAACAGTGGCCAAATAGTGAAAAATGGAAACAGTCAAAAGTTTGAAGGAAGCAGTGGGTTTGAAGAATTGTTTATAGAAGGACATGAAAAGAAGTTAGATGGAAAGATGGGGGGTTGTGACTGGCAAGTGTTTGAAATTTGGATTATGGAAGAGCTGGAGTTATTAGTAATAAAAAGAGACTAGTATGACCATCAGTGTGGGTAGTTAGGGTGAAGTACAAGAGAAAATAATTGGAAGAGAGATGCTCCAAAAGCTCAGAGGACAGCTTATGGTAAGCATCTTCTCTGTGGATATTGAAATGTTCAAAATTTATGACAGGAGAAATGTTGATGAGAACCAGTGAGCCAGTTTCTAAAATCCTAAAGGAAGGAGTAGCAATGACCAAAAGATCTATGGATGGTTGTAACGGTCAAATAGCATATTCCTCAATGGTACAAGAAAATTAATGAATATATATTCTGACAGGCATCAAATATTAAAACATAAACCAATGTATTTTTCAAATAGTGTTCAGACAATTTACATGACTTTGAACATGACATTTACAGCTAAGATTAACACAAAAGACTGTTTTACGATAGGGCCCTTCCTACTAATGTGATAGAAACAAGATTCTATTTCACTTCCATATAACCCGGTTCTTTGGACCCTGGGTGCTTGCCTTTGAAGATGGTTTACTGTTATTTGGGTATGTTTGATTTTTTTTTTTTTTTTTACATTTAACATACCAAAAGTACTCATTTATACCTCCATACCCAACTTTATTTTTTAAATTTAAGGTAGAAGAAAAGTAATCACAATATCCAGGATAAAGTAAAGAAGGAAACAAATACAAATAATAGATTTGGAGATAAGTAAAATTTCTAAGTATAAGAACAATGTTTCTTTGATCACAGAATGTCATGTGTCTGGGGTGAATTCTAGGTGTATGTCAAGGTCATTAGACCTTGGCCTTGCCCTCACCTCATGCGGTGAATAGTTGCTCATGGCAGGCACCTGGACTTCAACCTCCATTCCTGATTTGTGCTCTGGTTAAATGGAACTTAGCCTGCTCAGAAGGAATCCCAACAACCTCCCTGGCCCATTCCAACCCAGAATTCTTAGAAATTAAACTTTGATCTCATATCCCTCACCACTAGCCATCAAGCAACCTCAAACTTGACAGACCATGTGTACCCCTAATGCTCTATCTTTAATTATTACCACCTGGAGACTTCTAACTATGACTCATCCTACTGGACTCCCCTGGTTAAAGGACAGCTCTAGATCAAGTCTGAGCTCACCACTGTCTTCCCCTGTGGCCAGCTCTATAATCTAATTGGTTCTTTGGCCTTGGTTTTATGTAGTACTGGCTTTACACATACTCTTGCCTCCCACTCTCATTGATTATTCCTTGCTGAGCTCCCTGTCTAGGTCATGATACACTAGATTATTTGATGCTCTATCTCTTGGTTGGTTGGATCCAGAGCCTTGGTATGTTAATCATTTCAAAGCTGGATACTTTTCCCTTAACCCAAGGCAAACACCGGTGTATCTTTGTGCATTCTTTGTCTGACTTCACAGAAACAACATGTTAGAAGAAGGCAAAAATAAGAGTAAGAATAGAAAAACAAAAAATAGAAAAAGGTATATAGTAAATACATTCATTTCCTTTTCAAAGGAAGGAAATGAGCATATATTAATTTCTGTATGAATGTAGTTTACATATAATAGGAAATAAAACATGTTAAATCCTATAGAGAAGCTAATAGATCATCTTTATCAGGTTCTGCAGGTAGGGTGATGTTTGATATACTATTGGTTCCTCACAATTCATACTTTGTTGCTTTTAAAAAGCCCAAAGTTAAAAAGAACTCTTTTTAAAATGTCCTCAATTTAACGTTAAAGGACAAACTAGGATACTAAGCAGTGTTTGATATGCTCATAATTATGTTTAGATATGTGTCTCTCTCTGCAGGCATGTCTAATAAATGCAACAGAAAAAAAAAAGGTTGAGCCAATCTCATTTGGTTTAATTTTTCAGACATCAATCAGTTAAGCGTCTACTCCCCCAAGAGGTGGAATAAACAGGGATGACAGAGAGGCCAGAGATGTTACTCCAGGAACATCTTTCCATACAGACATGAGAAGGGGAAAGAAGCCTAAGATCTGGGATGGGAGATAAGATGTACCATCTACACTCACCCTCCTTCTCAGTCCTTTCTGTACCCCCAGCATTGGGGTTGACGTCAATTGAAAGGACAAGTCTGCTTTGCATGAGACAAGAAGAATATTATAATTTTAACTCTAGAAATAAAGTAGAGAGAGAATTTAAAAAGCCAAAAGTGACAGGAAAGCTCACCAAGATGGATGGTGGCTAAGCAGATTAAGGAGGACCAGTGAAATTCCATGGCATAAAATGACTAAAAGACTTTTAACAATGATGCCAAAATTTTTCAAAGTTATTTGCATTATAGGGCTGTTTCTTCCCTTCCAAATCTTAAATAAGGCTACTTATAAATGTTTCTCTGTGAGTCTGTGTGTTTAACATTGTGTTTCATGTATAAATCAAGGCAAACATGGAGTTTTCCATCAGGATGGATAGAATGAAGAATAAAGTGTGCATGAATAGAAACAAGAACCAAGAGACCAAGGTATCCCAAGGTACTGAAGAGGGCTTTGTGTCTAAGTAATGGAACTGATGGGAGTTATTTAATCCAACTTAATCTAGATTTTTTTAAAAGACTTTATTTATTAGAGAGCAAGTGAACGAGTGGAGGACAGGGCAGAAGGAGAGGGAGAGTGAGAGAGAGAATCCCAAGCAGACTCTGTACTGAGTGTGGAGCCCAGTGCAGGGCTCAATCGCACAACCCTGAGATCATGACCTGAGCCAAAATCAAGAGTTGGATGCTCAACCAACCAAGCCACCCAGGCATCCCCAACTTAATCTTGATCTTAGGAAAAAGTGAAAACTCAGATCACTTACATAAATGAGAGCCAGAGAGGAGATTGACCATGGGGATGGAACTGGAGATATTATCTGTTAGAATTTACATCCGTATTTTATCTAGCATAGTAAACAGGACTTGAAATATTCTGTTCAGTCAAGGTATATAAGAGAATAACTTTATACCATTGAATTATTCATTTATCCTAAATTCATTGAGTGTCTACAGCATATCATTTACCAGATTAGGCACTGGTAATACAACAATGATCCATACCCTCCTGGAGAAGCATCAAAAGCATTTAATGCTCAAGTCCCTGTTTCAAGTAGGTAGAATGGCATATTAGAGAGCCAGCACAATTGAAATCAGGAGAACTGAGTTTATACCCCAACTCTTCCCCAACTAGCTGCATTACCTTAAGTCTATCTTAGTTTTAAGCCTCAACTTCTTCAATTTCAAAATGAGATGGTTGAATGATGTCTAATATTTCCTACAACTATAATATAACATGATGTATAGTTTATTTCTAGGGACTTTGTAAATCAAAAATTCATGTAATATTCTTATTATTACTTAAATAAGAGGCTGAATGAATGTATAGCACCAAAACAATCATCAGTGTTTTTTAAAAATTTCCACTGAGGACAATTCAACACACAATCCAAAAGTGAGTCTCTAGAATATGGATTTTTGCAAACCTCCATGGGCACCAATACCTGGGCTAAATTGAGAACTTTGTGGCGGGGAGGAGGAAAAAAAAAATACTAAGATAGTTTAACCACTATAATGAGCAAATACCTATGGTAGGTGCCTTATATGTTTCCTTCTTTAATTCTCACTGCAACCCACAAGATGGGGATTATTAAACACCTCTCTATAAGGATAAAACAAACTAGGGTAAGGAAAAACAAGCAACTTGTACAACCTCATATGGCTGGAAAAGAGATTTGAATGTAAATTCTCTGATTCTATTCACCACGCTTCTTTTGCTGTATCAAATATCTTCCTATGTGGAAAAGTCATCTTACATTTCCTTTATCCTTCCTTTCTGCACACCTCTTTTCTGTCCCTTCTTCCCAAGGTGAGGAAAAAGACAAAATTGCAGAAGACATGTTATTAAGCAAGTGAATAATCCATTAACTTGATTATAAGTGCGGGGAAAGGGGAGATTTAAAATTCTAAAAAGCATTTACAGTATTTCTTTAGAAGGTCACAATGCACCTAATCTTTCAATCTTAAAAAAAGTCATTATAAAACTAAACCAATCTTTGCATAGTGCATGGTAGTGCATTTGTGACACAGTGACCTTAAGAAACTCTCTTCCCACCTTGACTTTGATGGAGCTTATCATTCAATACATCCAACATGGGAAGTTATTTAGATAACATTTCTTTGCCACTCCCATTTCATTCTCCTAAAAAGGCTGAGAGTGAGGGAAGAGAGATAACAGAGTTTCTCTGACTGGGAATTTTAGAAAAATGCACTGGCAGGAAAAGTGTCTGCATGTTTCATGGGTAAAAGAGACCATGCTGTATCCTATTTTTCTCTCTCTCAGTGTAAATCTTGACCTCTCCCACCCTCATAGCACACTCTAGTATTTTTCAATTACTATTGAATATTAGGTAAAGATTAAAGTCCAGTATTAAGTATGGGCAAGAGAGGTTTCAGGACCTTGGAGAGTGATGATGACAGCAGGCCACTCATGGGCAAGAACAGTTAAGTAGAGAGAAAAAAGGTAAAGCAAGAAAGGAAGGAGGAGAGAAAACAAAATGGAATAGAAAGACAAGCTGGAGGAAGAAAGGGAAGTAGAGAAAGATAAGACAAAGGAAGAGAACACTATATATTAACAAAAATATACTTGAAAATTTGAATAACCTAATAGGAGTCTTCATTAAATGTCTATCCTTTCATGTTGTTTCAAGATACATCATTTATGTGGCACACACTTGAAGTTGTGCCCCCATTTTCAGTAAGTTTCTGGCTAAGAGTAAAGACATGCTTTTGACCCATTATGAAATCTAGTACTGATAGTAAAATAAAATTAACACTTTATATAGTTCATTTTATGATAAATCTTTAAAAATTTTTTCTAATTTATGAAACATTTCAAATACACATATAAATAATTCCAAGAAATACCCCACACATGTCTTCTCCATTGATGTTAAACAGATGATAAAAATGTGCTGTATTTTATTGAAGTACCCTTTTTTAAGTACAGGATTACAAATACTGTTAAGATCCAATTCATTATCCCTCAAATTAGCCTAATTTACCAGGAGATACTCTTTAGAAGTTGGTGTGTATCATTCCCATACACCTTCAATGTCCCTTTAGGCCCTCTTACACTATAAATTTGGACAGCCCAAATACATCTAGACATCAAGATAATAAAGGTGGATATAGGTGATCTAATCATGCTGCCCCCTCCCCTCTTCTATCTTAAGGATATACTTTCAAAGCCTTTGAGTACAACAGCTTAGGATGCTCCTATAATTCTTACATTGCATCCAGATACAAGATTCTAAAGACAAGGATAACTACGTTAAGTCTTGTATTAGGCCTTTATTTATATACTTCATTCTTACTATTTGTCAATGTACTTGGGGATTCATTTGTCTCTACATCTATATATGTAGCTCTACTCCAATCCTTTATGTATTTGTAGGTCTTAGGCATTTGCTATTATGGAATATTATTTTTTCCTTTTGTTTCTAAATTCTAAATATTTTGTATGCAGTGTCTGACACATAGAGGCACTCAACAGACATGTGACAAATGAATTAATGCATGAAGTGCGCTGCATGAATGAATCAATCAAAATCTACAGCCAATGCTTACATAGCCAAAACCCAAACTCCGGACTTCTCAAACCAACTGCATAGTATTTCCTACTCTGAGAAATTAAAGATCAAAACACTGTAGTTGTTTGAATATACTGTTCATATTAGGATGTAAAAAGAAAAATGGTTTTCCAGATTAAGATGTCTGACTTATTATGTCCTCATTCCATATTTTATATAATCTTAAGTCACAGAAAAATGCATAGCTGAAATTCCCCATCAGCTAGTGTCAAATGATTCCTGTATTTTTATTTTTATTTTTTTAAGATTTTGGTTTTAGGACTGAAGCAAATGGATCATGGAGAATGAATGCAGTAGATCATTACACAAACGATCAGTCAGCATCTTTGCCTACGCATTAAGGTTACTGAGTGAATAGCTCAGATTTATAATAGCTGAATTTCATGCCAGTATAAAAACCACAACCAAGCCTGAGTTATCATGAGACATTAAAAGAAAGTATGGGGTAATACATCCATCTAATTGCTGCATAAATGGAAACACTGTAAGAAAGTTGGCTGAACACCTTGATAACCTAATTCATAATGTCTCTAAAAAGCCATACAATGATTTAGGGGAAATAATGAATGCCAGATAAAGATATATATAATTTAAGATATGTATGTATCATACATATTTCACCCTTTAAACTCAAGTGGTACGTTAGATTTGTCTAGAATTTTCTACTAAAAGCTAAAATGTTCTGATGTGTTTGGTTCTATCAAGACACAATTTTATTAAAGTTACTACGTTTGAAAATCTACCTTCCTCAAATTTTTCTCAACAGAATTTTTTTTTTTAAAGATTTTATTTATTTATTTGACAGAGACAGAGACAGCGAGAGCAGGAACACAAGCAGGGGGAGTGGGAGAGGGAGAAGTAGGCTTCCTGCTGAGCCGGGAGCCCGATGTGGGACTCGATCCCAGGACCCTGGGATCATGACCTGAGCCGAAGGCAGTCGCTTAACCAACTGAGCCACCCAGGCACCCTCAACAGAATTTCTGATGCAATAAGATTACATTGGCTTTCCAGATAAGCAAACCAGTCCTATGATGTACTAGCTATGTTATCTTGATTAAATTATTTACCTTCTGCAGGTTTCAGTGTTCTTATACATAAAACTGGCTTAATTATACTATGTCAGAAACAAGGCAACCTACTCACAAAAGCCAGAAACATTCTTATCTTGAGAAGACTGCCTAACTACATTCCCCAGCCTCCTTTGTAGTTAGTTTAGGGATATGACTGAATTTACCAATGAAATGTTGATAGAAGGTAAATAAGTCATTCATCAGCTAGTCTGGTTCCCTAAAATCTCCAATGTAATCTTTCATTCTTTCTCATGCTTCCTTCACCTGCTTATCAGTCTTCCAGTAGATGACTTCAAGCACAGAGAATGATGGAACCATACAGTTAAGAAGCCTAGATTCTAAACGATTCTAACGAACAGAATTTGCTTGTTCAGGCCTTCTCTCCCCAACTCCCACTTACCCATACTGAACTGTGATATGAGTGAGAAAATTTTACTGTGTTGAACCAGTAATATATTGTGATTATTTATGGCAGTTAGCCTACCCTAATATAAATACCTACTTTAAAGAGTTATTGAGGTATGAAATAGGTTAATGACTATAAAAACCTCAATGCATGGGCGCCTGAGTGGCTCAGTTGGTTAAGCGACTGCCTTCGGCTCAGGTCATGATCCCGGAGTCCCAGGATCGAGTCCCGCATCGGGCTCCCTGCTCAGCGGGGAGTCTGCTTCTCCCTCTGACCCTCCCCCCTCTCATGTGCTTTCTCTCATTCTCTCTCTCTCAAATAAATAAATAAAATCTTTAAAAAAAAAAAACAAAACCTCAATGTAATTTAATATAGTGTCTGGCACCTACCAGTTTGGTTCTCCCTCCTCTCTGGTCAGCAGGGAGATGCAAATGGGTCCAGTCTTGACATATCAGCCTTTACATTCTTGACCCTTTTGCAATCATGTGTAACAGAATAAACACATTCTAGGGATAGTAACTGCCTTTATACTGATAATGTGCAGTTGTTTCTCAGAGGATATTTTTTATTAATGAAATCACCATTTCTTTTCATCCAGCTCTTTTTGACACATACAAACAATTTGAAATACAGTTTGAGGATTTAACATGATTGTAATGTCATTTGAGTTTATGCGATAAAATTTAAGCTCCAACGTGAAATTCTCTCTGGATACATTAGAACAAATCTATGACTCACAGAAATTTTGTATAATCCATCCCAACAAAGTACACTGGTGACAGTCAGATAACCAGTGCCCACCTGTATCTATAAACAAATGAGTGGGATAGCAAAAAGCCTGCTGACAATTTAATTCTTATTAAAATGTGTGTGAAGTAATTCCAAAGTAAGTCAGGATGCGTTGGTCGATTTTTTAAAAAATTCCTCTTTAGCAAAACCCAATTTAAACTAAAAATGAGCAGCAGTGGAGTGGAGCCATTGATCTAGGCAGAGGGAATTTATGGTCTGAAACACCCTCAAATTTGTTTTGAATTACCCTGTGTGCATTTCACACTTTGAAATGAGCATCTAAGGAGGTTTATATATACATATATACTTGTTGGCTTCTTGACATTAATTCAACTCTTTTTTAGAGTGTAATTTGCAAAAGCTTTACAGTGGTGGCCTTTACGTTTAGAACAGAAACGTTCCTGAAAATTTGGCTGCAACTTTAAAATCCAAGAATCAGTGTCACTTTGCCAATGGGTCTCATTGTCTAAGTCTCCCTTAAGTGACTCAAACTTACACCTTTTTAGAGTATCTTTCAATATCAACACATTTCATTATTTTTGATAGTTATATAAGTGAACCAATTTTGTAGAGCACTTTGCATATGCTATTTTATTCACTCCTTATGACAACCCTATGAGGTAGATAGTGATCACTGCTATAGGTTACATAAGAGAAAGCTAAAAAGATGTTCAGTCACTGTTCTTAACTCTAAATAAAGCCCATGACCTTTCTTGTCCAAATGAGATTTGTCAGTAATGCTCACGCAGATAATAGACTCACTATGGTCTATTTCTACAGCAAATGTAAAATTGTCCCTTCTTTCTACTCCGTCATCAATTATGTACGTGTGTGTGTGTGTGTGTGCATCCACGCACATACATATGGGTCTCTGTTATCAATTTTTCTTCCTGACCTTCACCTCTTCTAGACATGACAGTGGATGATACGTCTTTTTACTGTGCATATGCAGCAAGAAACCATCTTCTACAGCTCCATGGTCATTAACTCCACAATTGCTCACATTTTTTTTTAAGATTTTATTTATTTATTTGAGAGAAGGTGAGAGAGAGCATGAGAGGGATGAGGGTCAGAGGGAGAAGCAGGCTCCCCACTGAAGAGGGAGCCCGACACGGGACTCGATCCTGGGACCCCGGGATCATGACCTGAACGCAGCCACTTAACCAACTGAACCACCCAGGCGCCCCAATTGCTCACACTTTTGGAGATGTTGTCCTAGCCTTTTGCTCATTACCAGTCAGCAGCCTATTCTCTCTAATCCACTTCAGGTTGTCTGTTTCTGTTGAAGAGATACTCTGACCCTCAATATTTGATTCTTGGTAAGTCCCCTATCTCAAACCCTGGAAACAATGCCTGAGGCAGTGAGTACAACTCAAAATGTGTACATCTGGTGAAAAAATCCAAATTCTCTCCAACCATAATTGGATTGAGTCATAATGAAAGTCAGTGGTTTATTTTAAGACCTAAAATTTTAAGCGCTGCCTTGACATCTTTGAACCTCACAGGGTCCCAAAGACCTGACCGTGAGTCCCTCTACTCTCAACAGACATACCCACCCAGACTTCATCCAGTGGGAAAGGCTTCCCACCTGGCTAGTTAACCTATCAGCCAGACCAGCTTCATTCCACTGGATTCTCAACTAATGAGTTTCACTTCTCTACCAACTCATAGAATTTTTCAATTAAATCACACCCCCCTCCAGGAATCAGAGGGCACCCTTCCCTCCTGTTGCTGCAAGATTATTCTCCAACAACCCTTTCTGGTTCCCCTGTCTTTGCATGGTGTGCAATGTCCTCCACTCCCACGCTGTGTGACTGAACCACTGTCAATGTCACCTGTCAGGTGTCAGATGTAATGTGTTCAGCCACTTCATACTGTGATAAGAGAATCCTTCACTAACAGGGTGAATACAAGATGACCACAACATTGATTCACAGCATTTAGATTTCACAAGCACACTTTAAAAAAAAAAACCCTACAATTTACTATTCAATATCAATTCATGATAGGAAAGACCTTTTAGCCACCAAAATTAGAAAAGACTTAATCCCAAAATACAGAACAGTCCCTAAACTGACAATTAATGTGAACAATTATATTAAATCTCATGGAAAACTCACTACACTATCCTTATTTTTCTCAATGTGCTGCACAGCGGGTAAAGTTTCAGAACAAATTGGCATGGCCTGTGGACACATGTGTGAGAACACTGAATCATGTGTCTAAACTCATTCACTATGACTGGAAACAAATCAACCTTTCTGCTGCTCTTGTCTACACCTGCATAAAACATTCTCCTAAGAGCTGCCCTGTTCTGGTCAAACAAAAGATGCAATATTTGGGCTATTGTGAGTGTCAAACCACATTGCCAGTCCACCTGAGGGTCCTTTCCATGACCTTGGCTGTAAGAGTCAAACCATTCAGTATTTTACTTGTTATAAATACTGCCTTAAACTCAGTCCACTTTGCCCATTCCATGTGGAGACTTCCATAGCTGTCTAATTCACATGAATGAATTACATAGAACATTCAGACCCCAGACCAAAAGTCTTTGGCACTTAATCAAACATTTAATTAGGGCCTGGTGAGGGTACTTTAAAAATTGTTCATGAAAACTACTTTATTTGTTCAACAATACAGGGCTAGTAAAATACATTTTGGCACAATTATACATCATAAAATTATATAACTATCAAAAATAATGAAATGTGTTGATATTGAAAGATACTCTAAAAAGGTGTAAGTTTGAGGAACAGATGCATATTCTCCTACTGTGTAAGATAAAAGGAAGTTATATATTATATATATAATAAATGCAGATGTAAGTTTGTATAACATTTACCTGAAAAAATATAAAATGACTGAAATGCCATCTTTTTATCAACAGACAATTGATTGTCAGTTAAGGACTTATTGTTAAGTGCCTCAAGTGCAGCCAGTCATAGGTGTTAAACAATATCCACATACCTTAGATTTATGAAGTAATAAAGTTGATATTTTCTTATGAAAATATAGAAGCCTAAAATATACTACTCTGACAAAGGTCCATCATAAGGAAAGAACTGGGTGAGGCCAATATGTTACTGAAAAGAAGTTTTGGGGTCCATGCTAATGCTTTGGCTAATATTTACTGGGAAGCTCATATACTCAAGGTTCAATATTGGATATGAGAACTCAGAGAAGAATGGTCTCATGGCCATGCATAATACCTGGGTTTGTGTAGCATTACAAATAATATATCCAACAAGGTGGATTTTGCTGTATCTTGTATCTCCTAATTATTGCAATTAAAGTATCCTGTTAGGAGAGTTTCTTCAATACCTTTTAGTTTGTAAGACTCTCAGGATGCCTGGGTGGCTCAGTCAGTTAAGCGTCTGACTTCAGGTCAAGTCATGATCTCAGGGTCCTGGGATCCAGCCTTGAGGACTCTGAGCTCAGTGGAGATTCTCCTTCTCCCTCTCCCTCTGCCTCTGCTTCCCACCCTCCACTTGTGCTTGCTCATGCACTCTCTAATACATAAATCTTTAAAAAAAATAAAAATAAAAAATAAATATGTAAGACTCTCGACACAACAAATTTAGTTTTCATTTAACAGTTAATGCTGAACAGATTTTCTAAAAATACAAGTTCAACTACTTAAGGATAAACCAGACCCAAAATAACAAGATCACGTTATCCAAGTAACTTGGGCATCATCTATAAAGAATAATTTGTTATTATGGAAGCCAGCATGTAGTTTTTCACTTTTTAGTAAAAAGCAGCTTCCTTCCTTCTCTGGTTACCAACTGATGCCCAACAAATCACTCCAAACTTTCTGAAGTAAAACAACACTATTTTATTATTCTCAGATACGCTGTAGTTCAGGCATTTGGACAAGGGCACAACAGAGATGACATTCCTGGCTCCATGATGTTTGGGGCTGGAATCATCTGGAACAGAGGTCAGTCAACTTTTTCTTTGAAAGGCCAGATAGTAAATATTTTATACTTTGTGGGTCAAATTGAGTGTCCGTTGCCTATCTTTTGTCTGTTTATAATCCTTTAAAATGTAAACATTAATTTTAGCTCCTAGGTCTCACAAAAACAAGCTGCAAGCTAGATTTGGTCCACAGGTTATAGTTTGCCAAGCCCTCACCTGGAAATGTTTTCACTATCACATCCAGTCCAAAGACTGGGATGAGTTAAAGGCCAAATTCAACTGAGAGGGTTGACCAGAGTACCCACACATAGCCTCTGCAGGTGGGTTGGCCTTTTCATAGCCTGGGAGCCGAGTCTGAGAGAGTGTCCCAGTAGAGAGTATCCCAAAAGCAAGCATTCCAAAAGGACAAAGAGAAACCTCACCTAGCTCCAGAAGTCACATAATGTTTCTTTATCCATATTTTAATCCTCACAAGTGAATCACAAAAACCAACCTAGATTCAAGGGAGGGATAATTAGGTTCCACCTCTTGGAGGGATAGCAACACGATCACATTGCACAAGAGTATGGGAGACATTGTTGTGGCCAGAACCCTTCTATGATTTACAAAGTGTGCAGGCATATAGGGATACACGCTACAGTACTTGAAAGGAAGACTATGACACTATCTTACAATCAGCTCCCTTGTGTATTCTATAACTCACTGCATCCTTCCTTATCATGTTCTACAAAGAACAAAATTTTTGCATGGTTGTACTATCTCCTTCATGTAGTAGAAACCACAATCTATACTCTAGAATTGAATTACAGCACTCTCATCTAAAATCTGAAGAACATAATATATAAGTGTTTTCTACATATTCCCATTTTGAGGATCCAAATTATAAGTGGCATGTAGACTAAGGGAAAATAGAAATAAAACAACAGGTAATGAATTCAAAGTCAGGTTTAAACATGCAAGCAAGTATGGTTTCAAAAAGAAGTATCATCATTACTTTCCTGCACTTAAATTTTCTACTTAACTCTTTTCAGGATAGCATCTGTGTTTAATATTAATCAGAAGCATCTCACGAGAGGAAAACTTTTTAAAGCAAAATTAGCTCACAGAAGTCATGACTTGAAGCTGAAATTGCTCTCTCTCTCTTATATATGTTTTTTTACTAGCCCTTTTTCTCCACAGACCTTGGAAATGGTTAATGTTTTCAAGTCATACAAAGTCTCTTTTCAAGTAGATGTACTTTATATTATGCGCAGCAATACGTAAGCCTCATTTTTTTTTTTTTATATTGAGCAGGTACAGCTCAACCACTCAGTTTTTATGAGACTTTTTAAATTTGGAACATAAATTAAATATTTATGCCGGAGCTGCCAAAACGAAGACAAATAGCTCTAGCAAACAATTCTCTTAATAAAATTCAATCACTATAATGCAAACTGTTGTCAAAAGGGTAAATGCAAGTTAACTTTTTAAAAAGTTTTGCTTCATGATCCATGGAATTAATAACTCATGTCATGAACACTGAAAATTGAGTGCATCTTTTTATTTTTTGTACTCCTTTGTGTTCTTGCAAGTTTTTTTTATTTAATGTCCATCTTTCTTTTAAGAGGGCCTTTCAAAGTTAAAAATATAATTATATTTTCTCATCTAATTAAAACGTCAATCATTTATTTTGGCATATTAAGTATAATGGCTGTTACCCAAGTTTTCTTTTCATTTAGATTCTGATTATTTTGTCATGTCACTCAAAAATCTATGCTTTGCAACTTGTCCAAGATTTTTTCCCCTCATTAGCATAACACATCTCAGAGTCCTGCTGGTAGTGCTTTATCTAGTGCAGGAAATGATTTGGATAATAAACAGCTGGAAACCAAAATATTATATGCTGGCAGGAAAAAGAACCAGATTAACAATTATACAAAATGAATATAAACTTCCTTTCTCTACCACCTCTTTTAATTTTATATACCGAGTTTCAGAATTAAAAAGCAAGAAGTTCCAGAAAAGCTTACTGGAAGATAATCTATCAGACTGTTTTTTTCCTCAATTTTCTGGGTTTCTTGTTTTGTTTTGTTTGTTTGTTTGTTTGTTTTTACCACTTCCTCCATTTTCTGCTTTCTCTAAAATGAGGTGGTTGTACTAAATATGATCTAAAGCCATTTCCAGCTCTAATATTTCTGATATCAAAAACTTAACATATTCTAGAGGTTCCAGGATAACAAATATTTTAGAGAAACAGGCATGAGTGTCATGATTTTCCTTTTTTTTCCTCCCCTCTTTATGCTACACTTGATGGTCTCGATGATCTTTACTCCTATTCTCTTATTTCTGTGTTCTTTCTTTTGCTCTCTTCATTTCCTCCCAAGCTACAAACAAAAACTTTCTCTTTTATAGTGCTCATTTTGATTTAAAAATAACTCAAATGGGGGCACCTGGGTGGCTCAGTAGGTTAAGCATCTGACTCTTTATTTCATCTCAGGTCATGATCTCAAGGTTGTGAGACTGAGCCCCACATGGGTCTCCCCGCTCAGTGGAGAGTGTGCTTGAGATTCTCTCTCTCTCCCTCTGCCCTTCCCTCCCATACTTGTTCTCACTCTAAAAAAAAAAAAAAACAACTGAAGTGTTACCAATATTCCTAGTGTGTGTGGTTTTGCTCTTTTCCTGAACCACCTGTCTTGACATTTCTCTTTATGCCATTCTCCACTCAAGGGAGGAAAAACAAAAGCACATGAAGAAAATATTTGTAAATTCAAGGTCTTATCCTGAAGCTCCTGTATTTAACTCTTCTGAAAATGACACCATTCCTTTGGAGGAGACTACCATCTGAAAGAAAAATACCAACCTATGTGCTATGTAATTGCTGAGCTATTATAGGATTGAAAATGTGCAGAAAAGTTGACAAGTCCTCAACTGCTAGCCACGTCTAAAATTCTGACATTTAGATGAAAAAGCATAAAACCATTACTGATCTGTGAGGAAACCAGATGACCTCTGATATACAGGATGCTAACTGCTTGTGGGCAATTGAACCCCAAGACTTATCACCCCCAATTTATGGAAAATATAACTGAATCTTGTTTAAGCAAAAAATTAAGCACTAAGACATGAATACTGCATTACTATTAGGAAATCACTCTTTATAATGACAGTATGAAAAAGCCAACTAATGCATTTCAATTACTTATCTACAGTAATGATGATAAAAAGTCTTAGTTTTACCTCAGAGGTACTATGGTCTAGAAAAATCAGATACAGTTATACCTCAGGAAACAAAAAGTGTACTGTTCTCCAAAGTCTATGATTTGGAACAACACCTGTTTGGGAGAACAGCTGTTACCTGAGATGAATGCCAAGGTACCAGTACTTTTTGTCTCAAAATATTTCAAGAGTGACTGCCTCTCTTGTTTTAATTCCAACTCTGCACTGGTACATGCAGACTTAGAGGTCAAACACTGAGCAGATGTGTTGGCATGCTGTATTCTGGTTTGTGGACATCTTGGGTAAGCTCACTGACCTCAAGACTGCTCCCCTGGCATCCCTATAGAAATATTCAAGGATTAGGGCATTCGGAGTTTAGACTAATTTGGCCAGGAGACTTGGTCACACTCAGTCACGATTTCCAAACTGGAAACTATTCAGTATTAAAGAAGTCAGACACACTTTGTTCAGAACAGCCCTGGGACTCAGGGTTAATTTTGAGAGAATCTAACAGAAACTCTTTTGTCTGAAGGAATCAAATCCTATAGTCACAGTGTGCATGCCACAAATGTGTGCCTTCCTTAATAGGAATCAGTACCATCCTAGGATATGGATCCTGTGGCTGACAGGTATGAAATTAATTACTCCATTAAACTGTCTTTTAAAAAGGCAATTTCAATAAGGTGTTTCTTGGTTTTCCACCTCAAAATCCTTTATTTATACAATCACTTCCTGAAAGCCAGTATTAATTAAATCTTATCTATTCTATCATTCAAAAAAAAAGAAGAAAGAAAGAAAGAAAAAAAGCTAACTGGACTATTTATTTGAGTGCTTTTGAAAAACAAATGGACCAGAAAATATAAATAATGACCAAGGATTTGAACTCAAATAAGAGTTTTACGCTGCTGCTTACTCAAAATGTGTGTAAACCTTTAAGGTCTTTATAACCTTGTTGGCTACATTAATTGATTAATGTAAGCATCATTGTATAGTAGGTGCTCAAAAAAAATGAATTTTTTAGTTCAAAAATTTTATTATTCACCCCATATTTCAGATACTTCTAATTTAAGCTTCCTTGAGAGTTTATAGGAGGAAATTGGAATAAATTTCATTTGAGAACGTACTGTTTGTATAAGTAATTTGAAGTCTTTCCCAAGCCCTCCAACTGCTTAGTAAAAAAATTTAAGACATGCTACTGTTAACTGCTTGTTCTATGGTGTTTGTTACTTGGGGTGAATCTACATTTACAACAGGTACAACCTTTTTATCTAAATTATTCTGTCAGTAACAACTCATTAATGAGTTACTTGAATAAATTAGTCATTTACTTATCCCATATTGACCCTTCAATTTAGTGAAATAATCAAAACTAGCACATGTAAAATTCAACCATTAATTTAACTCAAACTATCCAAGAGAAGATGGATTTGTTAAAAAGATAGGGTTGTAAATAATGCAATATATGTTAAGAAAAAAAGAAGAAGAAGATAGCGGGAGGGGAAGAATGAAGCGGGGGAAATCGGAGGGGTGGATGAACCATGAGAGACGATGGACTGAAAAACAAACTGAGGGTTCTAGAGGGGAGGGGGGTGGGAGGATGGGTTAGCCTGGTGGTGGGTATTGAGGAGGGCACATTCTGCATGGAGCACTGGGTGTTATGCACAAACAATGAATCATGGAACACTCCATCTAGAACTAATGATGTAATGTATGGGGATTAACATAAGAATAAAAAATAAAAAAATTAAAAATAAAAAAATAAAATAAAATAAAATAAATTTAAAAAAAGATAGGGTTGTTAGGGATCGATGCTTTGGACAAAGAGTGAAGCTACTATAAGCAACTCCGGAACTATCAATCAATGCTTAAGGTAAAAACATATTTAACTAAGTAGGCTTTTTTGCTCATTAAAGTATGTGCTACATTTGTATTATTTGTTTCCTCTGTACCAAAGAGAACTAGTAAAATAGTTGCAATGGCTACTGCATAGTGAAAACTGACTACCAGGTAACTACTCGATTTGTTGGAAGATTAATGAATGAATGTTTTGTGTATCCATATTAAAAATTCCTGCTAATAGATTCCAGGATATTAAAATAGATGCTAGTCTCTCCTGAGTATCCATTATTGCAGTTGTTTAAAAAAATTTTTTTCAAAATTGTTCTTAATATACAGCTCTGAGATTAGGCATTCCACTCTGGATAATTTGAGCGATAAAACAGAGGTTAGTAGTATAAGCTTTTTTAGAGTTTGACAGACTTGGTTTCAGAATCTGGCTCTGTCATTTATTTAATATGTAAATTTGGTCATGTCATTTAATCTCTTTGTGCTCATTTCGTCACTAGTCAAATAGCAAAAATACCTTCTCTAACTCACAGTACTGTTCTGGACATTATGTAAGATAGTATGGATGAAGAAATTATACAGTGCCTGGCACATGCTAAGTATTCTACAAGTAACTTTTAAAATACCAACCAAAGAGAGCAAAACTTAAAGCAACTATACAGGACAGGTAAGTAGTCAGGATGTACTTAATACACAATAATGACTTGAATATCAAACAGGTTATCCCTTCAAGTTTGAAATTTTCTTTCAGAGAGATTAAGCCTTGTCATTTAAGTTTACAAATTAGTATGCAGGTAGTAAGATTTTTTTTCAAATAAAATGTACAACATTCAGAAACCAAGTATCTGAAACAATTTGGTAATGTATTTTTCAATATGAAAAAATAAAATCTGTATCTCAAGTTTATCTGAGTACTATCGATAGCACTAAAATCAAGAATACCTGTTACCTGTACCGCTTTTGCATATAACATGCACAAGAAGTAAGCCAGGAAATGACAAGTGGAGCTATTATTAAAAGTAACATGTGTTCCCAACTGGGCTATTCTCTCTGTAACATAAAGAAAAGGATTTCAAAATTCAGCATCCAGCTCAGTAGTGTTCAATGTATTTTCCTATTGGTTCTCTCCCTATCAATTAATTTGCCCAGTCATCTGAATCAAGGCCATGCCCAAGGTAAAGCACCAGATAAAGAGGCTAGAGTAGGAATAGCCTCTCTAGCCCTTCTCTTTTCATGCCTGTGTCCACCTTTTCAACCCATGCTGCAATATCATTATTCACTTTGATTTTTCAATACTATTTGACAGAATCCTTTTTTCCTCCTACCTAGGAACTCTCCTTTTGCTTACTGTTTTGTTTGGTTTTGATTTTGTTTTTTTGCTTTGTCAAAGATCAATTGCACCCACATTCAAAGCACCTGTCTTTTATAGAGATTCTCTGGTATAAACAACATAGCCACCCTAATAATATAATCACTAAAGGTCCTTGTAATCCTGGGCAAAGAGGATTATGGCTGTTCACCAGAGGAGCTCGAACAAGAGGGGGAGCTTGGAACCCCAAAGGGCCAGGGAATCCACAAGAGTAAGCATCTGTGGGATAGTTAACATTTCTCTCTCCAAATAAGCATCTATTATGTGCATGCAATTTGAACACCAGAAACACCCATGCAAGCTCTTTGAAAAACCAGAAAAGCTGGTTTTGGGGAGCCATCTCAGACCTTCCACCACTTTAACTGGAAACTGGTAACTACTCACAAATAGTTGACTTCAATGAGTTAACTCCTAGCTCAAATGGGTTAACAATGTGAAATTTAAGGCAGGACTGTGCATATGTGAAGCTCATCTGTCTTTCAACTACAGAGCCATACCTCGGGGGGTAGGGGGGGTTTCACTATGGTAGCAGTGGCTTTACCCAAATTATACCATAACAACAAGGATCCCTTCAAGTCAGGCAAACTACATATCTATCCCAATGTGGGGAGTGGAAATGTGTTCAAAGGTTTATTGGACTGAATTGAATACTTTGGTAACAAAAGTTACATCCACAACCCTTTGCAGACAGGGGTTGTTTTTACTGCGGAGTACACTCAATTCCAAAAGAAACACAAAGTTTTTGAATGAAAGAACATTACAAAGGAACTGCGTCAAAGAACAAGACCTCAAGACTGTGGTGTATTAGGAACATTATCGTAAATTAGTGATTTTTAAACTAAAATAGAGGGAAAAAGTATTTGCCCTAAATCTATCTGGCTGGGAAAACACTCATGATGATTCAGTAAATTCCAGGGTGCACCTCATTTGCTATCAGGGGTTAAATAACTAGAGCCATAACTCAACTCTGTTGTCAAATGGCTCTCTTCTAGGGCCCAGATGGCAGGAAAAGGTAGAAGAGAAAGTCATTCTAGATATCAGTATAAAATCTTTTTTCTAAAATCCTGATTTCTTTATTGAATAATATAAAATTAGGTTATTAAATAAGATTTCTCACTCAGTGATTGTAATGTCCATTGGTGAATGCTGTGACCACTTTTGAACCTAACCTTCCTCTTAATAAAACTTATATAACACTGCTCACATGTTTATTGAGTAAAGATCTATAGATCCATATTATTTGTGCTATGGTAAACCTGGGTGTTGGGTTTAATATTTGTCAAAATGTTAATGATCTAACATGTAAGATTATGATTTTTTAAATAAACTCTTCCAGATAAATACAGACCTTCCACAGCTAAGAGAAAAAGATTACTCACCCTCTTCCCCTCAAAAAAAAGAAAATAAAAAATTAAAGTACCAATTAAATTATTTCTTGACTCCTTTAAAATCTTTGTAAGAAAATTCTTTTATTTTTTCTAGGATTTCAAACTTTACTTAAGAGGCTAAAAGAAAAAAAAAACATTTGCTATTGCTTCATTTTTCTATTCGAGATTATTGTCAGGGATGAACTTCACCTTGAAAGGTTCAAAGAGTTTAAAGACCAATTGTTCAGAAATATCAATACGAGAAACATCTACTTTCATGCATTAGCACCTGATTTAACGAGCAAGACTAGAAAGGAGCAGGCAGAGTGGTCAGGTGACAGATTGGGAGTCCAAAAACTAAAGAAGCATAAATGGGGTACAACAGATTCTTCCTATCTCTATATATTAAACTAGAAGGTAACAAGACAGCAGTGAAGGATGTGTGAAAAATCACTAGGTGCAACCCGAAGAGCGGAGACAAAAATGCTGACAGACTGGAAATGGCAAGAAAAGATGGATGGGACACAGTGACAAGATGAGCTTGCATGGTGGGCTTTTTTTAGTGCACAACTTATTTATTTTATGGCTGTATTAGTAATACAATTGAAATGCTATGATCTGATTATATCCTTGAGTATTCAGATTACATTTCTTTTATTAGAAGCAATAAACCAAGTCCTTTTTTTAAAATCCTTTTTTTTTTTTATTCAATAAAGAAGAGAGCTAAATGCACATGGGGAGAAAATAAGAGCATTTCACTCAGGGGAACTCAGGGTTGCTATTTGGAGAATATCCAGAAGATTAAGTTATAGCATTGGGAATTTATGGTTTCTGGAACTTTAGAAGCTTATTTCATGGCTGTATTTCATCCCTTGGATTGATGTGCACTTTTAAAAAATGTTCTGCTACCTACATTAGCTCTCTCTATAATGAAGGATCCATGCATAGAAGCTCACAACAACTAAGTCGAAGTACCTGCTGCAATTTGCTGAGTTTGTAAGTAAATTTATTCCTTTTCTGTTCAGCTCAAGGACCAATATCCTCCATTCTTTTCAACACCCAACCTATTCACTCCAGGATTCAAAAATAATGAATTTAGTTTCCACTTTTAAACTTTTGCTGTACTATTTTCATAATAATTAAAATAAATAATATTTTAAAATAAATGGATAAATTAGGAGCAGGAAATAGCTTATTTAGTCCAGTGATATTTCCAGAGCACCAGACTCAAGAGATGGGAGATTATAACACTAGCATTGCTGTTGATGTGGTACTTATATTTTGCAATCTATTTATAACTGTTGTTTTACTGCTGTTATTCCTCTAAGGTAAGCTACTATTAGACTCAGTCTTTCTAGTCTTCCTCTGAGTACATGGATGGCAGTGGTGGAAATAACCATCATATTAGAACAAGACATCCAAATGCTTTATTTTTCAATTTGGAGAAATAAATGGAACAACAATTTTATTCAACAGTGAGGCACTTAAAACATCTCTTTCATTTTAAAACTAGACATGGCTATATTTTGGACAAAAGTGCAAAATTTGAATAATTCTAAAAGACAGAAAGCACAACATCAAAGAAGTAGTTTTGAGAACACTTTATCTTCTAGGTTCCTAAAATATGCCTTCTCTCTCCTCTGCCTTCAGAAACGTCCTGGGACAAAAGTTGGACAAGCACTGGCCTGAAGGATTCTTAAGAAACCCAGCAAGACAGGCCGTATTAACTTTGGGACCATCTGTTCCATGGGTACACCAATAGGAAAATGTTACTTGAAAGTGACTCTGTACTAGTTACTCAGCATTTAGACCAGGTTTTCACCATTACTCTCATATTCCTTAACAGAGAAACATGCTAGACTTCTCAGCTCCCTTTCAACTCCAATCTGTGATCTTGTCTTTCCAAGTCAATCTGTTATCACAATAGCCCTAAAGTGTAGATAAAATTACTTTCATTGTACTGAGGATACTGAGAATCAGCAATGCAACTGGCAGAATGTCATACAATGGATCAGTGGCATGACCCCCAAGTTTCCGTCTTCACTATGCCACATGGCATGGTTACCATCCACAGATGTGGAGAAGCAGGAATTGATACTGCTTTGTCAGTTAAGGACTCAGGATTTGCAAGGTTGGGGGGGTGGGGATTGTCCTCATGCAAAATGGGAGGCCAATTAGTGCCCTGAGTTCAGAGGCCCAACATTTTCTCTCCACGGACTCTTTCAAAGAAAAAGGACAGGAAGGTGAGTAGGGTGGGAATGAAGCAACTCAGAGTTCCTGACTTTTCATTGTCATGTCTTTAGATTGGATTTTGAATTCCTTAAAAATGAAAATGCTTGGTAAGGGACAGACAGGCTTCTGAGAGATTATTAGTCGTGTGTGTACTATGAATGAATTTCCAATTCTTTCCTAAGAGCAAATTTTGACAAAAAGAGAACCTGATTCGCAGTACCCCCAACTGCAGCACTCCGATCTCAACATGTACCACCCTTCTTGATTACGTCTACTGCAGTGACAGCACAAGGTATGTTTCTGTGACTAGTAGCTCAAGGATGGTCTGAGAATTAGATTCTTTGGCTGCAAGCAACACAGATGTCCTTGAGCTGGAACGTGATTCACAAAACGGGATTTCATTATTGTAAGAATCCGGGGTATCTGGGGAAATCCTCAGGAGTAGCGTGAACCAACTCCTCATGGGCTATAGATAACCCAGCAAGCCCTCTGTCTCTGTTCCTCTTTGCTCTGTTAATTTGTTTCATTCTTCTTCCTCAGGGCAGACTGGCTTTTTCCATTTCTTAGTTTATGTAGAGAACATCACTACTGTCAATAGTTCTCCAGCATACATCTCTTCCATTCCAAATTCAGCCACGCACTAGAATATATTTGGACAATGAAATCTCTTGGACTCGATTCCATACTATTAGCCCCTCTTGAGTCACTCGAAGCCATAGGGCAAGATCACATGACGGTGCCAAGCTGCTATTCTTATAATCATATGAGTGACAGGAGAGGAGGAAGGAGTTGCCAGATAAGAGAAAAACATTGAGATATGGGAACCCAGCCCAATTGGGGCTCACTCTGGAAGGTAAATATTCTCCAGTGAAACTTGGGTAATTTATGGATCAGATTTTTTTTCCCAGTAGACTCCAAAAGCAGGATTCTATTACTCAGATGGTTAGGCTGCAACACAGTTCCCCAAACTATCTCTAGAGAACATTGATGTTGTAGTTGTATTGAATTCATTTATATACTTCTTTCTAAAATGATTTTGAGGCAGCTTATTTAAAAAATATAACTCTTTAATATGGACACGGCTATAGAACATTGAAAATATGTGTCCAAGTTCGCTATTAGTCTTGATACTAAACATGCTCTTAACACCTTAGTCTCTAGAGATTCCTAGAGACTTATTTGTCTAACATAGGAGAAAGGCACTCCAAACAGAGCTATTTGGGACATGTGATGCACTGTTTTATCTGTCAAGGAACTTGTTCTCTCTATATATAATTTACAGGAAGACAGGAGAAACCTTTTCCATGCTTGGTAAGAATAAGTATCCTTGCACAACAGAGTTCACAAAAGAATTCTACTTGTAAAATTTTTAGTTTCATGGTGAAAAGGCTATAGAATCCTATTATGAGTACACGTAGTGCCAGCAAGTGCTTGGGTCTGCTTACTTTCATTCATTTATTCATTCATTTACTCAAGTATTTGCTGAGCACATCTACTCAGAACCAAGCAACATCATGTGAATAAGAGAATGAGTAAGACACTGCCTCTGATCTGAAAGTACTGACCGTTTACTAAAACAAGACAATATGTCTGATGCTATGATAGGTGGAAGCACAAAGAACCAAGAGAGTATCAAGAAGAGGACTGGCCAGGATGATTCAAAGAAGGCTTGCCTCAGAGGAGTCTTCTTGGTGGTCTAAAAAGCAAAGAAGAAAGGGCAAGAGTTTTTGGAAGATGTACGACAACTTTAAATTATTAGTGCGGTGAGAGAACAAGAAAAACTGAAGGGACTGGGTGAGTATTTAAATATGGCTACAGTATAGGGTTTGAGAAAAGATAGTTAATAACTGTGAGAAATGAGGTTGTCTACTAAAGCCTTATTTGTAAAAAATGGTCATCCCATTAGCGATTATATATAAGGCACACACTATTTAGAATAAATACATATATTCTCTTAGAAATCCCACGGGGATCATGTGTATGGAAAATCTGGACACTCTACTTTCCTGTCTTGGCCAGTGTTTCCCAAATACTCAAGACCCTTACTTGCAACAGGGTCCCTGACTCCACACCCCTGGACTCCACACAAGACTTTAACCACTAGCGCCAACTGTGTTCTCAATGACATAATTATAGGAACTGAATTTTTCTCAACAGCAAGTCTTTTTGGAATCAATTCTTCCTAGGCTCCCAAGACACCTAACAGCCTTGTCACTTTCGAATATGGTATGAATGAATTTGAGTAATGTTATGACACAGGAGTACTTCTCAAATTTCTCCACAAATGGGTATTACCCTGTTCATTCCTCCAGCATATATCATAGCAGCCCTCAGACCCTATCACTACTCCCTCCCCTTGATCTGCTCATAGCTTCTTCTAGACTCCATCCCTTCTTAAAATTCTTCTTCAGTCTAACTTCTGAATCAACAAATGCATCAACACCCTTACGAAGCTCAAGACTCTTCAAGAAACACTTCAGTTCATGCAAAAATTCCATGACTATAGAATCTTCTGTACCTCAGTAGCCCAAGTTATTCCTATCATGTCCCACAAAATGCTTTTATATCCACCATTTTCAGGCCCAGGTCCAGGTCATCCTTCATGAACATTCAGTAATTATACATATTAAAATCAATTCATTTTCATATTTTGTTTACTAAAGATAGTCCATCTCTTCTTAAATAGTGTTCTACCAATTGGGTCCTCTAATCATCGTAATTAACTTCAATATTAAATTGACATCCTTCTAGCTAAAATGAAAGTGACCTGACATTTTCTTTAGCCTGAGTTAAGTCATCATTAGGAACAGTAAAGTATCTATCAGAACTCTTCAAATGCAGAACATGACTCAAGTTCCCTCTCTTTGTTAATGTGAAGGCTTCCAGGCTAAAAGATTCCTTTGAGATCTGCTGTATGACATGCAGGAATTCCACAGTCCTCATAATTGAAGGGTATAAAAGTTTACAAAGAAAGCTAAGTCATCTCTTTCCCACTTTTAGAGAGGACATAGGAAATAACACTGAATCCACAAAGATTTAGGATATACCATTAGTTTATTAAATATTGTTATATCCTCGTTTCTGTCCATGAGTGAGAGCTATCAAGTCTATCCCTAGAGAATTTTCAAACCAAAATAGTGTACATATCTCAGATTGTTTATTCAAATTAAACTCTACCTTCACCTTGGAGATATGCTGTTCAATTATATCAGGGTTACAGCTCTATCTTTTTCAGGCTTTGGGGTATTCATTAGACTTGGTTGCCATTTTACTCCCTTTTTCCTCTCTCACCTTCAATTTCTTCATCCTCTACCATGTAAGAACACCGGCAGAGTAGTAGTATATAAAGTTCTAAAAGCGTCTTGCTCCTAACATTTAAAATACCATCTTCATTAAAAAGCATATACCACACATTGGTATGTCTTGGAGATCATGTCAGAACTCTTACCAACCTGGAGATTGAGATGTATTGTCTCAAAGATATTCAAGCATTTATCACATCAGGAAAAATTATCTCAGAGGGAAAATGTCTAGAAAACATACTTCGAGCTTAAGCTGACTCCCTAAATTATTTTTAAAATTCTAATTATTGAAAGAAATGTTACATTTTGAAGTCTGAAAATCTTGCCAAATACAGAGAAACAAACTACCATCTTACCTTATCTTTTTTTCATCAGGAGTCAACTCATTTCAGCACGATATGCACATGCATTGTTCAGCATTGTTCATTTTACAAGGGAAGACCTTCAAATATATCCTTAAGGATCATTGGCAAGCATAAAAAATCATCAGGTTCAGATCTAATGAGCTAACACTAGCTTCAGTTAAACAGAAACTTACCAAGAAGAAAATAGAAACTAGACTTTTGCCAGAAAGAAACTACATCATAAGAACATGAAATAAATGATAGAAACAAAATGCCTATGAGATATATCTGAGAAAAAAAGTGTAGAAGTTTGAAAGCAACAAAGAACACTTGCTTTGAACAAATTTATGAACAATTTGTAGCCCTTCAGCATTTTCCAAAATGACAAGGAATAATCTGACAGAGGCCTGGAATATTATTTGCAAAAATCTGGTGCTTATCCTATATACTGGGAAGTCCATTTTAAGAAAACACATTTGCTATTACTAGTATCAAGATTCCTTCAAATAACTTGTTAGAGTAAAATCTGTTTAAAATGCTTCCATTTAAAATATGTAAATATTAGAATGCATTGGGTTTGTGGTGTTCTTTATTTCCCCCCTTGGGTTTACAGGAACAGGTTCATTATAGGCTAATACCATAAGTTGTCCACACTGATTATAATGCCTTTATAAAATTAAAGGAAGGCAAGGAGAACAGCTAACATTTATACATTACTAAGTGCTTTGGTAAGTAGTTCACCTACATAATTTCATTTGATCCTCCAAAAATTCAACAGGTAGAGTTTACTGTACCTATTTTACAACTAGAAATTTGATGTTCAGAGAAATTAAGTAGTCCAAGAACCCTCAGCTACCCAGCAGTAGAGTCTGAAATTAAACTTTAAAGCTAAATCTATACAACTCTAAAGCTAATTCCACTATGTCATATTTACTTCAAATTTCTTCAGATTTTGCTAAGAATAATTACAGAAATGTGCAAAAAAGTAACAATAACCACAGAGCCTATAAATCTAAACAAAAATTCCTAATGTTTGAATCATACTATGATCAAACTATATAACTGCTTCATAAATTCCATTTTAAATGTAAAAGAACAAAGGACTCTTGATTTTCTGTTGCTGATTTATACTATTTTTATTGTTTTGCGTATTCTTGCAATCTAGCTTAGTATAAGGAAAGGTATATATAAATAAAGTACTTTTTTGCAACATGGAGTATAAATTAAGGACATATAGATTGTACTTCAATATAGAAAACTTCTAGAGAAAATCTAAATTATTCTTTGGAGCTCCTTTTTTGTTTTGCATTTTTTTAAAAGCCACTAAAAGCTAGGGAAAATATCTTTGTGTGTTCTAGAGGTTTTTTGTTGTAAGGGAATAATTGAGAGCACAAGTGCCTATTGCCTACTGAAGAGATCACCTTTGTTATTCTACTGGAATGAACAGGAATACTTTGATCAGAAATAATCCCCAAGTCTTCTGCACCCTTTTTGCTCCTATTTTTGATCATTGGGTCCAAAAATGAAAGATAATTTGTTTCAATTTTCTCTTGGCTAATTATATTTTCTTATACTTAATTATGCTTGAAATGAATTCAGATTATACTAAAGAATCATAAAAAATCCTAAATCATAAGAAATCATCCCAAAATGCTATCATTTTTTTCCTCTATAGAAAATAGATCAGTGACATCTAAATGATGCAAAAATCCCAAAAGATTTAGAGATAATTTTCCCAGAGTTCACTTAATCCATTTCTGACCATGAGCACTCATTACAAAAAGCATTTATTCAGACTAAGTAGAACTGAAAATATAGATTACCCTAAGTGAACAATTATGAGTCACGTAGTAGACAACCAGATGTATTCAATATTTGTTATAGAGTCTAAAGCTGATAAAAACTTTAAATAAAAGTCACGCTTGAGGGAGAAAAAAAACACACCTTCTACTTAATGTTATCTAGAAAGAAAATCAAAAGTTTACCTCACTATTTACTGGGAGCAGCAATCATATGCTCTGGTGAGAAATATTAATTAATTCCTAGGTTCTTTGCCCTTGTTCTACAGAAGGGATTACAACACAACCAATGACAGTGACCCTTAAACAATATGCTCTTTTAGTTGGTATTTTGGTCAGAATGTATGACCATTAAAAAAAAAAAAAAAAGCCCTCACTTGTGAAAAACCTTTCAAAGAAGTTAATTCGTCTCTATGGGATATAACTAGGATAAAGCAAAACCAAAGCCATCTGTATTTAGTATAAAAAAGCTCACCAGCTGGAGTTGGAGCCTGGAGAAGAGCACAAGGAACAATCACGTGTGAATGGCTCTCCCCACTGCAGCGGCTGCACGCAGGGACTCAGCGAGGATGGCGCTGGAGACACGGGCCAGAAACCCAGCACCAAGAGCTGGTGAGTTATGTCCTGGACCACTTTGCGAGTGCAAGTGGCCCATGACCTATGCTACAGCCGCTATCTGTGGGCGCTTCCAAGAGCAGAAGTTCCAGCTGAAGCTCCCGGCCTGGGACACCGAGTGGACGCGGGGGCGGGGCAAAGCACACAACCTCAGCCTTCCCAAGAGCACGCTGCTGCAGTCCATCACCAACACTTGGGTCATCAATGGCTTCTTTATGAAGAAAGGACATTAAGGAGTTGGCTGCCTACCTGGCCTCTTGACGTGGGACCCTGCAGAGACTCAACCCGGGCCATTTACGAAGTCACGCCTGGGGAATGCTCCCCCCTTCCCCAAGCCCTGTCTGCTCGAGTGCTCCTCATCTTCAAGGTGGGAGCTACCAAGGGCAAGGTGGCGTGGGTGTAGAAGTAGGTATAGAAAGTGTTTACCCAGCGGCTGAAGCAAGTATGAGGAGCAGGTGGGGGAAAGGCAGCAGCCCTGGGAGACTGGTAGAAGCCTCCTCACCGCCTGGATGCCTGTGCCCTGCTCAAGAAATGGGAGACTGGGCACCACTGACCACCATCAAGTGTGGCAGACTGCAGAAGACTCTGGAGCCTGCCCTGAACCGGACTTTGCCCCAGTTCTATGGCAGCTTCATCCCTCTGGGTGACAGGAGTTATGCCAGGAGACAGAGCCCAACCCCTAAAAAATCTTAGTGTTTGAAAAAAATAAAAACAAAGACACCTGTATTCCAATTCAGTGACAACAGTAAGACCCAAACAATTTTCTTCTCTTTCGCAGCCGAACATACAAGGTCAAAGGCATTTCTAATACAAAACTTCATTGCATTGGTTAAAGAAAATTTTTTGTTTTAATAGAAATGAGAGAGGAAGCAGAATTATCTTGTTATTGTCCAGCAGCTGTGGTCCCTACAGCTTGTACTCAATGGGTCTGCCAGATGCAGCTAACCACCTGTAACAGGTTTTTTTATGGCCTTTGAACTCTAGAATCAAGTTTAATGCTTCTAAAAATATATTCAAAAATGTTTTAAAAATACTTTTTAAAAAATATAAAGTCTATCGAAAAGGCTATATACTACAGGATTCCAACTACGTAACATTGTGGAAAAGGGGAAACTATGAAGACAACAAAAAGATCAGTGGTCACCAGATTTGAGGGTGGGGAGAGGGATGACTAGGCAGAGCACAGAGTATTTTTAGGGCAATGAAAATACTCTGTATACCATAATGATGGATACATGTCCTTATACATTTATCCAAACTCACAGGATACACAACACCAAGAGTGAACCATAATGGAAACTGTGGACTTTATGATGTGTCATTGTAGGTTCATCAATTGTAGCCAATGTACCACTCTTGTGGGGAAGGTTGATAATGGAGAAGGCTACGCATGAGTTAGGGAAGGCGGTATATGGGAAGTCTCTGTACCTTCTCAATTTTGCTATATATCTAAAACTGCTCTAAAAATATTAAGTCTTAAAAAATTACATTAAAAAAAATTCAACCCAAATGTAATGCATATAGGGTCAGAGTTAAGAGCTCCTGCACTGAAACCACATCATCCTGAGCCCAGACCTCAGATCCAACAATTACTAGCTTTTTAATCTTACACAAACTCACTACCCTCTCTATACAGGAGTTTGGTATTTAGGAAAGTGGAGATCAAATGAGTGGTCATAAAAATTTAATACTATAAGGCATATGAAACACTTAATCCAGTGTGTGGCACAGAGTCGGTACTCAATAAATAATAGCAGGTTCAATTTAGGTTTGGTTCTTTCTTCCCAATACTATTTATGTGTGTGGGAGTGGGAGGCAGGGCACAAGAGAAAGTTGATACATATGTTCAACACAAGACAAGCAGTTTTTGAATCTTGATTCTTCTTCTATGTGTTACCCATGCATTTGTAGAGCTATATTTAATTCTCATATACTTGCTTTTTAAGAAAAAATTTTAGATGTTTTAATTTTTATCTTTCCAAATTCTTGCCAGTTATTTCCGTTCTATCATTGAGAAGAGAGTTTAATGTTTCATCTAATCCACTTAACCATATTGTGTGGGAGGGAGAAGATTAATCCATTTTTGTACACATGATCTTTACATTGACTTTATTCTCTTTATTCTCTATATAGACCATGGGTGAAGAGGATAAAGGGTGAATTTAGGCAGAGTATTTAGCTGAAAACAATAATTTCTTACCTAAAAAATGATTTTTACTTCATTCAATAAATATTATCTGCAACTCTCTATCTCCATAAGCATGGAGTGATCAAAAGAAAAATTTTAAATTAAAGCACTTCTGTTAATCCAGAAATCTTAAAATACATGTTTATTGGTTGGAAAGATCCAGGATTTAGTGGTATTTAGCTAAAGAAAGCCAACTATAAATAGATATAATAAAAATATACATCCACACATACATAAATGCACAAATCTGATATCTGCTATATCTGGAACAATCACAGTTATGAGTAGTCTTTTAAAATTCATTTGGACTTCATTTAGGCAGAACTTTAGATACTACAATTTTATAAGAGTAATGTAGCAATAATAGTAGTTAATGTTACTTCCTTAGTACATAAACAGCATTTTGTTAGATTTAAAATCTGAACATATGGAGTAGTTCACATTAAGAACAAGTTAGTCATTCATTTAACAAAATTCATAATCCAAGTCCTCCTCCTGAAGTCATGCAGTATATGTCATAACAACCAAAAGTGGATTTCATTTATTTTACCAAGATAGTATCTTATTCTGTTGCATTAATCACTAATCTGAAAAGGACAGAATTCTACATCTAACGTTATTGAGTAAGAGAGATTTTGCATTCTTCATTAGAAAGTAAAAATCACTTAATATTTCAGCTAGGATATGATATGATACAATTTTTTCCACTGTGTCAAACTGCTTATTTCCACGTTTGAATGTCAAGGAACCAGTGGAAAAGAGTAAAGATATAATCCCCACAAGTTATGAGAAATCATAGATAAAGTCACTTTGAAAAAGAGAAAAAAAATAAGAGATTTCTTGACATAGAGCAAATGGTAAATAGTTAAAAATTGAAACCATAGGAAATGCTTTCATTTATTCTTCTTTACTATGTCCTAGCTATAGTGCTTGGGGAATACATATTAGCTAGAGAGTTTAGATCCTTATTAGTATAATTGAAGTTGTATGGTAGATACCGATATTAAGATTTCTTTAAAAGGTTCATGTTTAACCATCACAGAAATATTATCAATGGGCATGACATTCTATAGCAAATTTATCTCAGGCCAGAGTTTGCCTTTTAGACTCAGATTGTGACAGTACACAGAGAATGTAAAATCCTACAGACTCATGTTAACTGATTCAGCTCCTAAACCTGACATGCAAACCAGAATTCCAATTTAACATATGATGAAAAATACAGATGCATTACAGACTAGTAAATCTTAGTCTCCATTCTCTGAACCAAATAATCATCTGGTATGTGCTTGGTAAGTATGGCCTCAGAACAAGAGTTATATGAATGGAGTTTTATTGGCCTCAGGCTAATCCCTCATAGAAGTTTCTCCCATTGGAATATTAAAGATTTTTTGGATAGGGCTCTCTATGTCCATCTCTCCACAGGGGATGGTCTTGTTAATTGACCCTGGTAATAGTCTAATAGCCATTGGCTAGATCTCTACTATTGCCTATGTTTACAGTTACCTTAATAAATTGCCTATTTTATCTCTTTTCTATTTGTTAGTTACATTAATATATTTTATAAGGACTGTAAATCCTTACCATCCCAGAATCTGGTATTTTTATGGTATGGGGCAGATTTTTAGTTTTCTACCCAACCAATATCTATCTATTCAATTCTTTCCCCATAGAACAACCATGCAGTTTGGATGGGAATATGGAAAGGGGAGACAAGGATTACCCTACTCTACTTCCCCACTCCAGTTCCAGTATCCCACCACCTCAGAATTTCTAATACAATCAGGATAATCCCATCTCCTCTGCCATATTAACTGAAGATAACCCAAGCCAAAGACAATGATCAAGATGCCTCATTCCCAGAGTTAATTAATAAACAAACATGTAAACAAGCTGAAGCTAATGAGAAGTGAAGTAGGTATGCTACTAGCCTTTGCAAAAGATGGTGTCTTGGGGCACCTAGGTGGCTCAGTCGTTAAGCATCTGCCTCCAGCTCAGGTCATGATCCCAGGGTTCTGGGATTGAGCCCCGCATCAGGCTCCCTGCTCAGCAGGAAGCTTGCTTCTGTCTCTCCCACTTCCCCTGCTTGTGTTCCCTCTCTCGCGGTCTCTGTCAAATAAATAAAATCTTAAAAAAAAAAAAAAAAGATGGTATCTTGCTCTACTAAGAAAAGTCCCACCACATTCTTTCTGGAAAATGTAGTGTGCAGATATTAAGAATATAAATATAGTAGTAATTTTAATGCTACATAAGGAACTAGCCTTAGGAGGTTGCTCATCCTACAAAAGGCCAGAACCCAAAGATAGAAATAGTCTAAAATAACATCATTGATATGCTTAATCAAAAGCAACCCTGAAGACAAACTGTAGAGGATTTAATATACATGCACAAAATTTTTGATACATCTTCCTTTGATAGAGCTTAATTCTCCTCCCCTTGACTGAACTCAGGTTTCTCTCGCTACATAATCTTGGAGAACATCTCCATTCTGTGAAGACCCTCAAGCTGGCCTATAGAAAGGTTCACATGGCATGGAACTGGGGCCACTTGCTAAAAGCAAGGAAGGAACTGAGGCCTGCTACCAACCATAATGTGAGTGAGCAATCATGGCAAGAGATTCTCCAGCTCAGGCACATCTTAACTGCAGCACTAGCTAATACCTTGCCTGCATCCTCATGAGAAAGTCTGAGCTAGAACCATCAAGCAAAATCATTCCCTCATCACTGGCCCACAGAAACTGAGAAAATAAATGTTTGTGGTCTCAATCAGTTCAATTTTGGAATAATTGGTTAAACATTAGAAAAAAATATGTAATCCAACCCTCAATGTTCCAATCTAAAGAGCCAGTAATTCCTCCTTATGGTTTTATTACTTTGAATTTAGGCTTACGTTTTCTTTCACTATTAAATAGAGTCCTAAGTGTTACAAGATAATATTATATCTTATATAATATTCCAGATGACATTGTGTATATTACAGATATCTTCTGTAATCCATGACCTGTCAGGGATTAATTTTAAAATAAAATTGTTCTTTTGAAACCAAAATAAATAAGTAACACACAAAAAAATTGTTTTTCATTTTCAAATTCTTGGATGAAAGGAAAGTGGGAAGGAAGCACTTTCCTGATAGGAAACAAAATACTGGAAGTAACAGGAAGGAAATAAACATTTCTTATAATAATATGGGGAAGTCACCAAAGAAAAGGTCCTATCTCCAGCAAAGTTGCTGAAGAAAGTAAAGATGTACACAATCTAAAATTCACTACAGATCTCTTTCTAAAAATCTGATATAGTAGCTCCTTTCTACTCAGGCTATTGGTTCTAAGTCTGAGGGCCTAGGTGTCCCAGCTTTCTGAAGTAACTGGATTCAGGCAACAATGTTAACACCAGATAACAAAGCCTGAGACACAGTCCAGGCAAACCCAAACCATGCCAAGAAGGTTTGGCAGAGGGCTCAAGGCTCCTTTATTCTGGGGACAAAATTAAAAAAAAAAAAAAAAAAAGTAGATCTGTAACAAAGAATCAAGTCACCTGGTCCAGCACCAGAAACCAATATCAGGGGTGAGGAAAAGACAGTCTCAACATCTGAAAACTGGTAGAGATCAAGTGGACTGATGTTCAGTAACTCGAAGTCTGAAAATAAATTTTGGAAAACTCAGTCATTGGGATTCATAAAAGTAAAGTATAGCCACTTAGAGCATGAAGTAGAAAACTGCAATGCCACCAAGGAATCCAATGCTGCAGATACACAGAGCTAGAATTGGCTCTAAGCTAAGCAAACAGGTGTGCAGTGAGTGGGTCCAGCTGTCAAAGCAAAAGAGAGCAAAGATGACAAACAAAGGAAGCAATTACTGTAGTGACACTTGCCATGAAACTATGCTGACTTTTGCATATTATTTTTAACTCCCCTAAAATCTATTATACATGTGCAAACATATTCGTAACAGAATCTCAAATGATATTTTCTCCAAAGGTTTCTATGATTCATAATCACTTGCTGGTTTTCTTGTTCTGATTTAGGAGGAATAAGGGTTGACATTTATTTCAATATTACACGTCAAGATGTGCTAGGGGGCTGGCGGGGGCAGAGGAGAATTGTTTTGTGTTATTGACACAAAACCCATTCAGAATGATGTTTTGCTTTTTTTTTTTTTTTTCCTTTTAAAGATGAGGGATCTGAAATCAGAATTCCCACAATTCTAAACAATGGAGTTGGGATTCAAATCCAGTCCATGTGCCTTCGAAGATTTCATTGCTTTCTTTACTTTTGGAGGACGAAACTGTTCTAGAAACAAATCAAAACTTTATCCACTGTACTGATTTTAAAGAAAATAAAATTCTAGCAATCATTGAGAAAGTTGAAATCAAGCATTACTGCAGTGTTTTGCCTTTTTGCTATTTTTGTGGTAGTCAAGCAGAATCCACAGGTTCCTTATTACATGGATAACCACTTCTCTTTTATTTTTTTGCTTACTCAAATAATACTTTTATATATAGTTCTTCATGAATACATATGCTGACTACTGCTCTATTCCTCTTCTTTTTCCTAACCCTTCCCTTCATGCACGCATTTAAAGAATATTTATTGAGCATTTGTTGTAAGAAATTGGTTTCTGCCTCCACATCTTATAAGACATTTGACTGGGATATATCTTCTCTGTTTAAATAAAAAATATACCACCTAATCATAATTTAATGGGTTTCCATTTTAAACTAGCAAAGTGCTTACAATGAGCCCCTATTAAAATTAAGTCCTTTTAGAGTTTTTCTTCTGGATTATTAAAAATGAACTCACATTACTTTAGGACAACAATGCAATACGAAAAATCCAAGTTTTAAGTAATATCCTTTTTGTAATTTTATATCAATAAACTGGATTCAAGGGGCTCCTGGGTGGCTCAGATGGTTAAGCGTCTGCCTTCGGCTCAGGTCATGATCCCAGGGTCCTGGGATCGAGTCCCACATCGGGCTCCCGGCTCAGCGGGGAGCCTGCTTCTCTCTCTGACCCTCTCCCCTCTCATGCTGTTTCTCTCTCGCTCGCTCTCTAAAAAATAAAAATCTTTAAAAAAAAAAATATTTAAATAAACTGGATTCAAATTTGAATGTAATTTCCAGGAATAAATTTATTTGTTCAAGCCCTGCATATGACTATATTAACCCAAAGCAAAATAATAAAAATATCTTCTGTTCTTTGATGCATATACAAAATTTGCCAGTGCTAAAGGACAAATATATTTGAATAAATATATTCATTTCCAACATCTAACAATTTTCTGTTTCCACTAGTTTGATTTTTAATTTGTATTTTTATGTCCATCATATAAAAGATGGGTTTTCTGTTGCTCTTATTTTATTAAAGGTCTGCAGTGGTTGAGCACACATTTCACATTCAGTGCAATGTATTCATAAAGAGAATTTACATATTCTAAAATTAACATAAATTTTGCTATTTATGCATCCTATCTGGTCATATTCAAGGCAGGTAATGGGCTGTTTGTCTATGTTGCAAATAGAAATAACTCAAGTTATTCATATATCTCAACCTCAGATCTATCACTTTGATATTTTTACACTTTTCTCTTACATATTTGTGCCTTAGCAGGAAGGCACAAAGTGGGAAGCCTGCTTCTCTCTCTCCCACTCCCCCTGCTTGTGTTTCCTCTCTTGCTGTGTCTCTGTCAAATAAATAAATAAAATCTTTTAAAAAAATTCTCTACAAATTGATTCTTACTTCCTGGTCACACCCAGGTTTGCTTAGTGACAAACTTAATTACCTCAATCCTCTTCAAACTGCAAAAGACATTATTATACTATCAATATTAGTATAATTAATATTCACTGAAGGTTTTCTGTGTTCCAGGCACAGTAGTATTTTATATGCATCATCTCACTTTATTTTTACATCATTCATATAAGTAGGTAATATTATTTACCTTATTTTACTGACATAGTATCAGTTACATACTTAGCAAGTCTGAAAACTAGAAAAAGTAAATAATTTTAGCCTCAGCCTCATGGATAATAAACATACCCTGGAATGAATAACCACTATGGCCTGAGGCAGACTTGACCCCCCCTCCAATTAAAATATAAACAATATTTATACTTATGATGAGCATTTTATAATGTATATAATTGTCAAATCACTACGTTGTTCACCTGAAACTAATATGCTACATGTCAACTATATGTTAATAAAAATATTATTTCACTTAAAAAGTATGAATATTGAATATAAAAATCAATACTTACAAAGATAAAATAAGAGAAAACGAAAATGTGACATAGGCATAAAAACCATTACTAGAGAAATAGTTTGGTTTTGACTATTACAGTTGATTCTTCAAACCACCCTTTTTCAAAGGATACACTGTCTTGGTTAGAAAGCAAGAGAACCAAAGTGTGGCCCACCCCATCGGGGAGACAAATTGGGGATGCTGTGAAAAATATACTACCCACAACAACCCAGCTTGAATGTGAAAGTTCAGTGTTTAAAAAACCAACAAGCCCACTGCTTGTTACAGGTTCACAATCAGCTCAATGATTTCTGAGTAAGCTTTGCTTCATTCATCCACCTTCCAAAGGTTGAAGAACCAAACGTAAAAATCTACTCAAGAATGATGTGGCATGGTCTGAAACTCGAAAGATGTGTTTTTTCTCTTAGTAAACAGTCTTTTTTTGTAAGAATGGAATACAGCAGCATCCTAAACTGATGAATTTGAAGTAAATACAAAGGGCTACTTAGCAGGCATGCATCCGTAAGATAAGGAATTAATGATTCTAGGAAAAATGGCATTGTTCCCATTAAAATTTAGAGACATGTTGTTCATTGCTCTGCATGCCACAGACGTCTAATGCCTTGCTTTCTCATTGAAAGGAAAATTGAATTGCATTTATTAATGAAGTGGCTAACAGCAAACCAGAGCTTCCAAAACACCATGCAGAAATTGCTGTTAGAAGGTAAGCAATTTGAAATTCAGGCTCATCTCACAGCTAAACATTTGCTTTATTACATGTAGAACTTTTATAAACATGCCATTCTTCCACTGGGCTTGTAGTTTGCAGATTTAGTTTATTTTCTGCACCTTCAGAAATATCCTCTTTCCCTTCCACCCAGATTCCATTAGATATTACTTGGGATAGCTTTCTCGATGTTGAAAATACTTGTTAAAACAAAGAATAATTCATTTTTGGTAGAGGGCTTTATCAAACCTTTATTTAATGTAAAATTACAGTTAGGCAAAGACCTATTTTAACACAAATTTATTAGATACTACATAATGGAAATTGCCCAATATTTGATGATCTTAGAATTTAAATGTCTAGATCTACCAGGGTTTCTGGAGAACCTTCAACAAGGATTTTTCTTTGTCTGGGGTTGTTATTGTTGTTTTTGCAAGAGAGAACAAAACAGCAAGGGGAAAAAGAAATCCAAGCCTGATCTGAGAATAAGTCCACATCCAAGGATAGGGTTGTTTCGGGTGATAACATTGTGCTGCACATGTTCTCTGGTCTGAAATTTTTTGCTGGAAATTTGTGCCAAAAGCCAAAGAAACAAAACAGGAAAAATAAAGAGCTGGATCTTAAGTCACTAAAAGTCCAACAAACCAGAAAGAGCACACAAGTGGACAAAGGAGAAGATTCTCATTTAAGGAACATAAAACCACAACATGGGCAAGAGCATCAATGTTAGAACCCAACAGGAGAATGAGAAGGGATTTGACAGGGATCCAGGCTAGTCTGCATCTAGCAGAGAAGCAAAGCTGCAGGAATATCCCTGAGCCTGTCAAACTTAAGTTTGCTTTTCTGAGCATACATAAAGTGAGTAAGGCCTAGGGGAGAACATCTTTTCTAACATCTAATTAAAAATCATCTTACAATCCCTTTAATATATGACCTTAACTTCTCCAGTAGTCAGTTTCCTGAACATTCTCCCTGTTCTTGGAGACTCTGTGATCCAAATAAATCCTGTTCTGCAATATTTAAAGGGCAGCTATGTGATTACCTAAGTATAACTACCCAATTCATCGATAATATGGGTCTTTCTCCCCACATGAAAATTTTCACCAAGACACTAGTTTTAGCCCAGGGCCATCTCTTGCTTAAAGACCACACTAAGTTCCTCTGAGATATCAAAGAGATGGTAATATGCCATGGCTCAAATTTATTCTTGGACAACTATGGCTAACTGAGTCCCATGAACGAAGTGACCCACAAATTTCTCTCAAGCTTCAAAGTCATTCCAGTGATGCAATGAACACATACTTTCAAAGTGGATGGAAAAAGCATGCTCATCATTGTTCATCATATTAACTTCTGATATATCCAACTGTTATCAGAAATTATTCTTATTGATAAGTACACTTTCCATTACATATACAACACATATCCACCCAAGACCTTGCTTGCTCTTCTTCCATAATTAAACTTCTCCTTATCTACTAATTCCCTCCTTAACCAAACTTTAGTACAAAATAGCCTATATTTATGGAACACCAACCGTGGGTCCAGAGCCATTCCAGTGCATTATTCTTTCTCACAGAAATCTGGCACAATGGGAATTTTATATATGAGGAAATTGCAGTACAGAGGTCAAATACCCTACCCAAATTCATGTAGCTAGTAAGTTGTTGAACCTATATTCAAACTAGGCTGGCTCAAAAAACTGTATTCATCTTGCTCAACACTCTAGCTCTTAGTTTAGTTTGTCCTTCCACAAGACAAAGTAAAATGTAGATCTCCAATAGGAATTTAGTCCCTGTCTGGGTGAGCAGTCACTCTCCTCATGCTTTCTCCAAGCATGTATCCATCCCTGACCTCCTTCCACATCTTGTTTCTTTTTCTCGTCTCGGTAGTATGTCCAGCTTTCCCCATTACATATTCCTCTTCTCTAACATCTCCTTGAAATTATCACAGGCACTCAAACACTTGTTGGCCAGCTAGTTGTAGAAACTTTTCCAAACCATGTAAATTAGTTATACCAACTCTTTTCCACCTTACCTTACTACTTAAAATTGAGGAGTTGGTTGAAAGAATTCAGAGGCAAATAGACTGCTCAAAATTCCCAAAATTTTCTTAACTTGTGTAGCCAAGGATAGATAGGATTCTTTCAGGTTAAAGGCAAAGAAAGTCTTCAGTCCATCTTTCACAGTTTATAGGAAATCTAATAAATAAATAATGATTATAATGTAAACTAAATGTATAGTTTTCAAAATTCCTTCAAATAATCATTTCATCTGATCTATGACTATGGGAAGTAGACAGAAATGGGGACCAACTAAGGAAATAGGGTTAGGAGATTCTCTCATGGTCACATAACAAATAAATATCAGGAAATTAACTAGAATTAAGATCATTTTATCCTATGTAGTTGAGTAAATATTCAACTACAAATATTCAAATGCCTACATTGAAAAAAATTACAAGAAAATACTTAAGTACCTAAATAGTTATTAAGCATGTGTTCTGCTTAGTGCCAGGACTTTAAAAGGATAGAAAGCAGTATACACATTATGAACGTTACCATCTAAAACGGTTTCTTAAGCCCTAGGGGGTCACTGATAGACTTTACAACTCCATGAAGTTCAGGAAATTATATACAAAATGGTGTACATTTTACATTTTCCAGAGGAATGGTTATTATTGATTTTCAAAGTTGTCTGTGACCAAAATAATTTTAGATACCGTAGACTTACAGTGAACGATCTGGTTAAAATAGAGAATAATGTAACTTCTGTTGACTTTTAACATTAATCAACTGTCCTAGAACTTGTTCTCTTCTTGGCTTAGATTTGAGATGTACAATATAATGGCAAAATTAACTCATTTTTCCTAAGGATCTCCTATATTTTCAAAATCACTGGGAAACTGGCATCCCAAACACTTCTCTTGAATAAATGTTCCTCAGACTGCTTTAAGCCTTACGTTAATTTTCAGAGTTCTGAAATAGCTTACATGGACAAATTTTTGTCAATGTTCTTATTTTATGAAGGAAAAGACTTTTTAGAGGATCCATACTCTACTATGTCAGAAGTTCTTCTCCAGCTATGTATTGGGATGATCAGACTTGGAGCTCTACATAAAAGCCTCATGCCCAGGAGCTTTATTGAAAATAATAGTAATCTCAGACTCAGAGACAAACAAGAAAGAAAGGCCAATATTATCACTGCCTGAAATGTTAATACTCAGCCAAAAAATTAACAGATCTAGGGAATGAAATAGCCGTAATGTGCTTTGATAAGCTCCCAGATACTTTGGGAGAAGGGGGTTGAAAAAGTTGCATATAAGTTCAGGAGAGACTGGAAAGAGCCCCAGTTCATCCCTAGCTCAATCTGAGGCCCCACACAAGCAGAAAGTAAAAGCTGAGGAGGACCTGTAAACAGTCTGAACTTTGAATACATGCCCCAGAGCAAACACAGATCCTCTGAGTGCAACAATTGGAAGCCCACTGGCTCAAAATGTCTAAGCACAAGCTCTAATCAATCATTGGCTGACCTTTAAGCTATGATAACCCAGGGAGGAATCAACATCTAAGAAGCCAGGCCCAAATATAAAGAATGAATAGAAACATCAGTGGCTGTATACTCCGCAGGAGACCTCCTCTACAGAATTTGTCCAAACAATTCATTAAATAAACAAACAAACAAAAACCAGCAGCAGCAGCAACTACCACCCTGGGAAGAGATCAAAATCCATAGTTGGTAATATATCATCTAAAGTCCACTTTTCAAACACAAATCACAACACACGCAAATAAGCAAGAAAGCATCCTCTATACAGATGAAATAATGCAGACTATAGAAACGGACTCATTGCAAAGGAACAGCATTCCCACCACAGCACGGTCATGAGTTATCCAGGATTGAACCCTCTGCCATAGAGCCTTAGTTGTTTCTGGAATAAAAAAAATGTCAGTCTCAGAGAGTTACTCGGGCACCCTATACCCTAAAGTAGTCTAATCCTAGCATTTGGGCACTGGTCCGTAGTACTTTCAATACCAGAAACACCCATTGTTCTGGATTGAACCTGCTGGCTATTATTTCAAGCACCCCATCACAGCCGCTGTGTGTACGACTTGCAAGTCCTGCTGTGATCCTCTCCAGAGGATGGGCATAAAAATTGGCTCTGGAGGGATGCCTTTATAAACTGGCACTAAAGTTTCGCCTTTCCCAGTGCTTAACGCAGGAGGAGGAGAGGAGGAGGAAAGACACAGAAGTGCATTTGGGCAGGAAAGAAAAAGCCTTGTTACCTCAAGAACAACACACTCAAGAAGTCCACACTTTAGTGGGTCTAGCAGACTTCTCCTGGTCTGGTCCTAGGGCCTGAATTTCCTTTCCCCCTCTAGTTGATAACAGAAAAAATATACTGCCCCACGTAGTGTCTTCTTAAAACTACACTGTTAAAAAAAAATAAGAAAATAGTTTATGAAGAAAACAGCAATAAATAAGGGAGAACAGTTAAGTGATGTTAGTATGTTCCTATTACCCCTGCTATATATTTCAGCACTGAGACTTGTGTGGTTTTCAAGAGATCCCAGCAGCACTTTATTTTTTCACTTTTGCATTTCCACATTTATAAAGTCAAGTTGAGCCTCCTGAGACTGGTGTTCTGTATGGTTGTGATTGTTTTAAGCCACTTTATTATGAAAGCAAAATCGAGGAGCAGCATGGCTCCATCCTCCCACATAGATGCCTAGGGTGAGCACATGTTCCCCTGGGTTTGTGGGATGTGGATGCCTATTCCTTCCCTAACAGCATCTTGGGCTGTTAAAGCCCACAGGAGAACCGCTCTCTGGAGACACAAGGACTGTGAAAACCAAGGGAGTGAAGGCAGGGGAAGATGGCTGCATAGCAAAAGGGCCAGAAAGGAAGGAAGGAGGGAATTTTAATGTCTCAGGAGGAGCCACACTGTAAAGAGAGGAGAAAAACTTCAATAAGGAGCATATGGGGAAATGTAAACTGAATCTGATCATATGGGAAATCAGTTTGGGGCAAGCCTTTCACACTACTGTTTAGGAGGCAGAACTCTGCCTCATTGCCAATCTATTATACAATCAAATAAACACAGATTTCGGCTCTGTATCATCAATAACCCAGAAACAAATGCAATCTTCCAAGTTAGACCAAATCCAGCTTAGTCCGAAGCCTACCTGTTCCCCAGGTAGGTATTTGACTTGTACTTGGAAGTATAATCTTTCATTCACAGTTCTAATCCTAGAGAGCATCTGTGCATTATTTACTTGTTCTTAAAGAACATTTTAAAAGGGATTTAGTGGGTTTAGTCCTGCATTTTGAATTTTAAAATATTAGAAATTGCAAATCAAATAAGGAAGGAGAAGGTAAAATATCAATAAGCTCTTTTATATTTCTTGTTAACTACGAAATCTAACCAAAACAACACATTCCCAGACTGGAATGCTCTCCTTCTGTACCTTCATTTAAATCGCTCCTTATCATCCATTAGGACTCAAATGTTAAGGCCACCAATTTAGAGAATCTGGTTTGGGCTACACTCTCTAAAACCCTTTTATTTTCTTCCTAAATATGTTTCTGAGTGGTCTATTTGCCCCATTTAAACAGAACTCCAAGAACAAGAATCATGTTTGTCACAGACCATACCCACACAGATGGTGTGTCAATATTTGTTGAATGATTTAAAATAATTTTAGTTAAGAAAATGTATTATATGGCAGGCGCCTGGGTGGCTCAGTTGGTTAAGCAACTGCCTTCGGCTCAGGTCATGATCCTGGAGTCCCGGGATCGAGTCCCGCATCGGGCTCCCTGCTCGGCAGGGAGTCTGCTTCTCCCTCTGACCCTCACCCCTTTCATGCTCTCTCTCTCTCATTCTCTCTCTCAAATAAATAAATAAAATCTTAAAAAAAAAAAAAAGAAAGAAAATGTATTATATGGCTCTACTACATGGGTCATATTTCTGGGGATAGTAACTCTGAGCTTCAACAACAGTTTCAGGTAATATTTGCATTTTTATTATCTTTTAATATGAAAGACCCATTCATTCTTTTCTTTTTTAATAAATCAAACTAATTACAAAATACCTATAATTTACCAATTGGTGTTTAAGACTCTGGAGCACCAAAGATGAGTAAGTCACGGAAGCTGTGTAGAAGAGCCCAGAGTCAAGAACATTCTGGTTGGCACAAAGAATTTCACAGAACACTCCTGGCCCTTTTATTCCTCTGTGCCCCTGTCCTGCTCATTCTGTCTTCTGGAATGCCATAGTAGCTTTATTAGGTACCTCCTTCCATGACATACTGAAGTGGTGAGGATACATGCTACATTCCAAATACACACCCACAGGAAAGAGCAAAGGTTTTTACAACTGTCATCGAGAACCATGGTCTGTTATAAGAAAAAACAAACTGAAGATATTGACAATAAAACTTTTCTGAAATAGTAGGTCTTTGAAGTTCTGATGAAAACACAAACACAGGGAGCCTTGAAGGTATCAAGCAAAATCAAGTTTAGATTACTAGGCTTAGAAATTAGAAGACATTTGGGGGTCAAGGGTTAGAAATGGTTAGAAATTTCTCTTACCTGGTAAGCTTAACTGAAAGCAATTTGTCATTTCTGAAGTGTAGAATATCAGACAACAGTTTCTGTCTTAAAAAGTATATAAAGGTTTAGATCCTAAATGCTATTTTCTTAGGGAGAACGATGCTGATGATAATGCTACTATAGAGGCTTTAACACATTAAATACAATCTCATGTAAGCACTCTCCCTAGGGCTTAATTCAATCCTGTCTTTTATAAAAAGAGGTGAAAGGAAAAGATTTGAACTACAGAACAGTAAAAGTTACTGACAAATGCAAAAATTTATAAATGATAGTCTAGTAGAAAACAGCAGAGACAAATACTTATCAAATACCCTTAAAAGCTTTGTGGATTGCCCAAATGTCCTATAATAGTGAAATGTATAAACGTAATCTACCACATTTCAGGGAACCATGTGATATATTGCCCGTAACTTGTAATAGCTTTTATAAGCAACTGTAATATATTTTGGAATTAGAGCAAGAGTCTAAAATCTATTCTGACAACCACTAATTTGTTGGAAGAAGCACTTTCTGGAGCTCATTCTCAGCTCTAGAATGAAGGTGATTTTCTACCTTCCTCATGGGTCATTCTGAAGATTACAGTTACCTGTGAGTGCTCTGAAAATGTATAAGAGGAGGATACATTTCTATGCCACTTCAAACAGTCACCTTCCAATACCTAAAAGTTGTGACTGTTTCTAACAATTCATCCATGTTTTTTTTTCCTCTAACAAGTACATATTACAGATGCTAAAACTGCCAAATACATAATACATTTTAGTAAGCTATTTCCAAGAATGCAAAAACGTGTGACATTAGCCAATAAACAATCAGCTAAGGCAGCTGAGTGGACTGACCAATTTGGTAAACTTGGTAAACTTCCCCTTGACAAACCCTCATGACAGAAAATCGCTTCTCTATTCAGCCCTTGGTGCAGAATGTACTTTCTAAAATGGCAATGCCTGATCATGCTGTTCATGTATTAATCTATGTCGGATCTCAACTCCACGAGAAAATCCCGCAGCAAGAGGCTGTGCCTCCTGACTCCCTCCCCCATTTCCTCCAGCCACGGGATCTTGTCATCCAAGCTCTCTAAGGACCTATGCTCCACTCTGAGGCAGGTACGGTCTTGCGTCTATCACGTAAGCCACAGCAAAGCCATTCCCTTGGTTGTCCATCTGAAGGGAAATTCTCTTCTACTTCACATTTCTCTGTAATAGAATGACTTGCCAAACAATATTTGTCTCCTACTGTCCTATACACTCCTTGAGGACAAACACATGTCACTTTTTTCCCTTGTGTTTCTACAATGTGTTGCCCAGTACTGTCAATATACCAGTGGCACATAAAACTTTATTAACAAACAAAGATCTGAATTTCTATCTCCTAGACAGAGCCCTCCCTGGTTACTTAGAATACAGAGAGTGAAACCCGTATCTATCTTGTTTAGAACACGGATTTCTTTTTACTGCTCTCTGACTGAATGCCTGTAATAATTGCTTCCACTCTGCACCACCCGCCACCCTGATCCATTCTCCATATAGCAGCCAAAGAGATCTTCTCAGAGCATAAATTAGAACATGGCCTTTCCCAGATTCAATTACTCCAGTGGTTTTGCACAAGCACTTAGAATTAAATTCGAACTCCCTTTCCTGGCCTTGGAGATATAATTTCTATTAAGAAGAATGTTTCTGCACATGTCTCCAACCTCACTGACTCCCTCCTTCCCTTTTGCTCACTCTACCTCAGCCTCAGTAGTCCTGAGACATGCAGCTCATTTTCAAATTAGGCCACTTAACTGGCCATCCTCTTGGAAACTCTGCTTCCAAATCTTCACTTGGCTCACTTAGCTCTACCAGTACTTCCTCTAAACATCTTCTATTAGCATGAGATCCACAGTAGCTGCCCAAGACACTCTCAGCCGTTCATATTATTTTACATATTATTTTACAGATTTATTTTTTTTTACAGTTCATATTATTTTACAGCTCTCAATTTTCTGATACATTTGCATTTATGGGTTTATTTTCTGTTTTCTCAAACTATGTAAATCCCGTGAGATTAAGGACCTCCTCTTATCATTTCCCACAACACCCCTAGTGCCTGAAACAGTGCCTGGCATTTAGTGGGCATTCAATACACAATTATGGAATAAATGAATTAAGCTGGTTTTTGCCTGCACACTCCAGCCAAGTACTTTTTTTTAATATATTTTACAACTTTACTTAGAAATATCTCTATTTTCATGTAATAAGGGCAAGCCCAAAGGAACATCTACAGGAATCATGGTTTAATTATCTTTATATCTACTCAGTCTAGCATTTGTCAGACACATAGTTGTGCTCAATATTTATGGAATTTCTTACATATTGAATACATGTAATCATGTATTCTCATATGTGCTCAGAAGTTATAGGTTTATACTTACCCAAATGCAAACTCCAATTTAAGACTGTTTTACAACTGAAGTTTATTTTTTCAATTTGTCTTTTTTTTTTTTTTCTGGTTAAAAGGAGATGCATCCTGAGTTTAACTTTATAAAAGAGAAGTTAGATTCCCAAGTTAACTGGTAAGAATCTATTTAGCCTACCAGCTTTTGAACTATAAAGGAACCTTGTAACATTCATAACAACTCTGATCTTGGCATTGTTTTATAAATATATGATACTGAGTCTTTTAAATGATCAACTCTTTCACTTCCCTGTGGGCTTATTCATGAGTATCATCAAAATCTTTTTTTAAATAGCTACGGTTCTCTTGAATCAAATCAATTTATGAAATTACTGTGAATGCATACACACACATAGCCACTTTTTCTCCACTGTTCTTGTTTTGATTTGTTTTGATTGTGATTTTGCAATCTCATTTGCTAATATTAAGAATAAATGCTGGAACTATATGCTTGGTATTTATTTTTCCTTCACTATCATGAAGCTGATTAATATGACTTGGTCATTTGTTCCAAAGATTCTCCTCACTTTTGCCTGACTAGTTCTCTCTCACGGTCAGAATTCATTACAGACTCTCCATTCCTAATCTCTTTTTTTCCTTTTCTTTCCCATTCCTAATCTTGTTTCCCCTATTTTCTGAATGATACAATTGTCAAGGTGACAAATTTTTTAATTTGCTTTTAGAAATTTGAGACTTCTAACAAGATGAAGTTATTTATTCAAAACCTTTCTCTGCCTCTCCTTCTGGAATCTAGTTTAGGAAATCCTCAGTCATACCCCTTAAGGCAGCATGTCCATTCTAAGCAAGAATGCCTTGGTTCCAAGGAAAAAGACTCACCAAATGAAGTCAAGCAAGGGTACAGGGAAAGGGTGCTGTGGAATAATAGTGTGTACTCAAGATGTGTAGCAAGGTGATTAACAGGAGAAGCTCAGAAGCCAAGCATCTTGGTTCAAATTTTAATCCCACCAAAAGTGTGTGCATCTGAGAAGCCCTTCTTTTTACAGAAATCTCCAGAAATCTACAGAAACATACTTATTTTATAAATACCAAATTATAAAACTTTGTAGATTATGATCCTTAGTAGTACACAAAAGTAATGCCTATGAAATATCACTATTTTGAGGCTACTAGAAGTCAAAGTGAAGAATTGATTTGTAGAATCCTATTCTAGACTATTAGAGAATCCTGGAGGCCCCCTACTCCCCTCCTCCCCCCCAGAGAACCATGGATCCTACTCTGAGGAACACTTTCCTTTAAAGAGAAATAAAGAGGGCGCCTGGGTGGCTCAGTTGGTTAAGCGACTGCCTTCAGCTCAGGTCATGATCCTGGAGTCCCGGGATCGAGTCCCACATTGGGCTCCCTGCTCGGCAGGGGGTCTGCTTCTCCCTCTGACCCTCTTCCCTCTCTTGCCATCTGTCTCTCATTCTCTCTCTCTTAAATAAAATCTTTAAAAAAATAAAATAAAATAAAGAGAAATAAAGAAGAGTGGCTAAGAGCATAGTTTCTGGAGTCAGATAAACATTTAAATCTATGCTCTAGCAAAAATGTCTGCATGTATTTAGGCAAGGTATTTAACCCCTCTAAACGTATTTATTTATAAAATGGGGATAATTGGAACTACTTCCTAGATTATGAAAAATAAAATGACATGTTTAGCATAATGACTGTCCTATAGTGTTCATTGTTAATTCCATTACACACACACACACACACACACACACACTTCAACAGAACTTCCCATCTCTTGGAGTCTATAATCCACCCAACAGCCATCTTTCTGTCTGCCTTTTCGTCATTCTGCATCAGCATTACTTCTCTTAGACTGGGAAATATCCAAGAGTAGACACTGGATCTGGAAATTTGACTTTTACAACATCTAGAACAACTTGACACAAACTTTTAGATAATGTTATCACAGTGGAAGATAGCTGTAAAAGTACCTCATACAACCTAAACCCTATGTTTCGTCCGGATCTATCATCCCTTTAAGTCCATAACCTTCAACAGAGTTCACTTCACAAAGTTGCTAGGGAGATCAAGTCTCATAGTCATTATTTCCTGGGATTGAAAGACACATAAAAGCTGACAACTTGCTTAATAATAAAGCTTTTTCTCTTAAAGCAAATTCATCTTTCTCTTGTTTGCTTGATGTGCTCTTATCAAGACTAAATGTGTCTTTTAAAAAGCTCTGTGAATCTTTACTGTTCAAATTCCATTTTTTAGATTTCACACTCAAGATAAATGTTCAAAAAAGCACACCTATAGCTAACACCCCCTTCCTAATACTCCTAAGACCCCAATCACTTCATGCTAAGCCTGAGCATACAAATTGCAGGGATATTGCTAAAGCTGCAGAAGATGAACAGATACCCCCAAAGGATTGCAAGTTTTAAGAGTTTTAAGAGTATGAATTATGAAGAAGATTAGTCTTGATTCAACTTTTCTATCTTAGAAATTAGAAGATTAAGCAAGATCATACTAGTTCAATGATAGACCTTTTCAAATCTTTTAAAGCAGAAAACAGATGGAGTCCAGTGAGTTTGTTGAGCTACTACAGAGAGAAAATAATTCAAAAGTCGTCATTGAATAATGTTGACAAAGAACCAGACCCTGGGCAATCAAGACTATTTTCTCTATAGGAAAGATTGCCAGATTTTGATACCAAAGCAATCAAAAGATTTTCTTGAAATAGTTTAGGAGGAAAAGATGATATATCAAGATTTCTGAACCTTAAAAGACAAATTTGAAAATGGACGGATAGGAAATAATTAGCACATGTAGATCTGGGCACCAAGTATATTTTCATTCATGATTCCATTAATGAGCACCTAGCTCTGTTCCCAGCTCCTGAAGGCTGAAGTAGAGAATATGATAAAGATTCTTACAAAATCACCAAGAAGCATTATGAGTCTATCTTGATAAGTGAAGACACTAAACTTCAGAATGATTACAAAATGTCCACAAACACATGGTAAGTGAAAAAAACAAAGCTCCATTTTTTTATTATGTTATGTTAATCCATTTCTAAACCGAGGATTCTTTCCTTTGCATAATGCTTGTCCAAATAGTATGTTGCACTGAAATATAAAGGAACAGCTTCCATCCTCATCTTCCCCACCGGTTAAGAGTACAGATTCTCAAGTCAGATGGCCAATGTTCAAATCCCACTACTGTCTGGTAACCTTAAAGAATCCACATAACCTCTAAGTATTTCACTTGCCTCATCTGTAAAATGGGACTGCTTAGAGTATGAACTTCACAGAGATGCTGTGCAGATGAAATGTGAGAATACTTGTGGAGTGCCCCAAACCTGGCATACCAGACACATTTGATAAATGTCAAATATTGTTATTACAGGTATCCTGTTTTCATATTTTGAACTAAAAGCTATTTTGCAAGTAAACGTCTGATAAATGCTAGTGATCTGGAAAAGAGGATGCAATTATAATAGAACACTACTAGCGTGGATTGAGGATAAGGAGCATTCTTTCATAAAAGGTAGAAGAAGAAATGGGGGAAGTCACAGGGCCTCTACGCTGCAGCTCTGAGAGCTCCACTACCACTCTCATCTGTGGGAAAGGTGCCCTAAAAAGGCAGGCAACCGGCCGCCAGCAAAGCCATACTGAACAGCTCCAAGAGCACAGAAGAGTAACTCACTCCCAGGGGTTTTGGTAACTGCAATCATGAGTCTGACTCCATTTTCCATGTTTGACTATTGACAAGTTTCAAACTCCACTTCTTCCTTTTTCCTCTTAGCACTATCAGGAAGTTCAAACAACACTCACTTCATCCCCACTGCCTAACTACCATAAAACCCCCAGGCCAGTCTCCATTCCTTACTCTCTTCCCTGTTTGGGAAACCTGTCCTGCCCTCCTCAGAAAGCCTCATTATGTAATAAACTTTTTAATACTTTGTTGTATGTGCAGCGTCAGCCGTTTTGATGCTAGAACTGCATTTCAGAATGGGGAGGAAGGCCCATCCAGCTTCAGGATGGTGCCACAACCATAACTTCAAGTCATAAATGTCTTTTTGTTTATCCTTTGCAAAACTGGCTCAGTGAGGTAATTCAAGGGAACCTTTACTAGAACTATCTCTTCTTAGAGGTAAAGTTCTCTTTATCCAAAAGCTACATTGTTTAAGCTTCCCAAGAACAGCTTTTGATTTTTCTGCATTCATTTGTTCTTATGGGACAGGAAACATTTTGTCTGTGGGTTGCAGACTTTGGAGAGGTCTGAGAGCACAGTAAAAGCTGTGGACAGACAGGTTTTTGGGGACACAGGGGAGCTCTGGACAGGGCAACTTTGAGACAGGTGAACATATGTTCAAATTTGCTCAGGACAACCCAGGTTATGCCTGTCAACAAAACATAATATTCACGGTAGCCCCTTTTCACTCTCGTAAGTGCTGTGGTTGAATTATAGATATGTAATCCTCCCTTTCAGCAAATATATTTTGAGACTCAGGGTAGAAGCATGGCTATATCTACAGAGGAGGAGTGAATAGAGTCCTCATCAGGGACACCATAAGGAAAAGACAGTTGATAAAAACATCTGTTACCTGTGGGTGTGTAACTATTATACATGTTACTGTGATAACTGCTATAGTCAACAGTAATACAGCAATAAGCCAAATCCCCTTGAGTTCAGAAGTGTCTTTTTTTAATAGATCTGGAGTTCACAAACATTCCAGTGTCTACTCCTTTGCCTTCTAACTATATGACCTAAACAGTCACATAACTTCCATAAATTTTAGCTAGGAAACAAAGATACCAATTCCTGTCTTCCAGAATTGTAGCAAGGGATTAAGTAAGCCAACCCAGGTAAAGGTCATTACAGAACACCTTTACATAAAAGGCAATATATTAACTATAGCTGCTGCATATTATAATGACATCATCATCATCATCATTATTGTTAGCAACACTATCCAGGTTACCAAGACTTTCCAACTATTTTTATGCCTACTTCAATAAGGAGAATGAGAATATTTTGTAGGAAAAAAAAAAAAAAACACCCTACATTAAGAATGTTTTTTGCTTTCGGGCTTCCGGCTCAGCAGGAAGCCTGCTTCTCCCTCTCCCACTCCCCCTGCTTGTGTTCCTGCTCTCACTGTCTCTGTCTCTGTCAAATAAATAAATAAAATCTCTAAAGAAAATCTAAAAACAAAAACAAAAACAATGTTTTTTGCTTAAGACTTCTTGTTGGGACTATGTCCTTCTGCAAGGTAGTTTGTCAAAATGTATAAAACTATTTGTGCATATTTTTTGTACCGGCATTTGCATTTATAGATACTTATCCTCAGGAAAAATCATTCCTGTATTATAGTCTATAGAGATCAGTAATTTGAGATCTGGACTCTGGAGTCCGATAGCCAAGGGTTAAATCCACACTTACTAGCTGTGTTGCCATGGTCAAGTTATAGAAAATCTCTATGTCTCCCTATTTAAAATGGAAACAATTATATTACATACTTCATGGGACTATTGGGAGGACAAAATTATTAGAATAAACAATAGGGTATAGACTTTAATTACTGCTCAATGAGTATTGTTTTTATTAAATATAACCATTTCAATATTATTCATGATCATGAATAATTAGAAACTAATTTAAATATCTTACAACCAAAGAACTGATTCAATAAACTGTGGTACATATAATGACCTAGCCTTTTTGAATGTTGAAAAAAAATTTAATGAAACAATACAGCATTTCCAAATAATATAAAGGACATGATCATCCTTGTATTAAAATAAAACAGTTTGAGTTTAAATATTTAGGAGTGGCCTTTTCTCATTGGCAAAATTATACATGATTGTTTATTCTTGCTTTCTCCATAGTTAAAAATTTTAGAAGTAATGTGATTTACTTTTATAATCAGGAAAAGTTTAAAGTCATAAATAAAGGAAACCAAAAAAATATATTTGGTTATCCACAATCTTGTGATCCTTTTTAATTGTCTCATGGAGGGGTTTAGTGTGCAAAAGTTACCTTAAGTCAAGGTCAACTCTTTAAAGTAATTCATAGTTTCTCAATTAGTTCAACCCAAATTAATTTTATTTATGAAGAATCTGACTTATATTTGTCAGCTTATCAGTGATTCTACAGTTAACAAAATAGGTGCAATATTAATAATACCAAGGTAGAAAACCTCCTGTGCGGAAATAAAAGTGTTTGGATGTCATAAAGTGGATTGACTCTGTAAAATTACATAGCCATGTCGTTTCAATTCTATTTAAGACATAGGAACACTGTCTACTAAGTGCAACAACATGATAGAATTTGATAGAAGAAAGCAATACGCTTTTGTTATTTCTGAGACAGAGAACAATGGTATAAAATAAAGAACTCATCCCAAAATCTTAGCCAGACTTACTGTGTATTCATCAGCTTATTTTTTACCCATGGAAAAATGCACACTAGATTTATAAGGGCAGTTTGAACACAAATATAAAACTCTACAAAGAGAATATGCACTTAATGGAAACAAAGCATGGTTTAGTCAGAATAGGTCCATATAATCTTCTGCCATAAACAGCCCCACATTAAGAGTCTAAATTCACTCTCGCCCACTGTCATAATAAGGCAAAGAAGAAAACAATAGCTGAAAGCATCCTCCAGAGAAATGGGTCATAGATAAGTATGGAAATAACTAATTTGGGAGATGTTCTTATAATAGCTCCAAATTTTAGACCATGAGTCTGCTATTTATCATTTATCATACAATCGTTCTAAGGAAACAACTTAAGTACTTAGAAAATAATAAAAAAACAACATACTCAGCTAATAAATGTCAACATGCCACAGGCTACAAAAAAACACTGATAAATTCATATCCATTCATTCTTACTGTCATACTTACCATCTATTTAATCTCTGTTCACTATGTGTGTCGGTAGCTGATAGGACAGAATTTGCATGAAATTCTAGGACTGTACTCTAAACAAAAAGCAAAAATTCTACCCCTTTATCTCTTCCAGAACTTTTTACGGTTTCATGATGTATGGCCCAGATACTTCCCCTTCCCATGACAAAGTAAGTTGGGAGAAGGCCGCATCACTCTTCCCAGCTGAGGTTGCCCTGCAGCATACTCAATCTAAAAGAACATATACCAAATATGCTCATGAGTTCTGCCCGAGAATAGAGTAGGAAGGGAAATCAAAGCCCTGAACTCAGAAGACATTCTCTGCTACAGAATTCTATCAACTCCTATCATTTTCTTTTAGTGACAACAACTAGGTCTGATCAATGGTTTGGCAGGTCTAACCACAGAGATGCCTTCTGTTTCTTAAAAAAAAAGAAAAGAAAGAAAAAATCACACTGGTCTCTTTTATTCACTTGAAAATAAGGCCAAAGAACTGCAGTTATTAAAACTGAAGAAATCTTTTAGATCACTTAGTCTATAATTACTTAGCCCAGCTCCCCCATTTTAAAGTTGATAAGAGAAAAAAAAAAAAAAAACCTGACTCCATCTACAGAGTCAGCAAGTGGAAGGAGAACCAAATATAAGATTTCCTTTATTGTTTTAACATTTAACACTATGTCTCTGGTCTCAACAATTGGATCCAAAGTTCTTTGAGGTTAGGCTATAAAAAAACTACTATTCTGACCACCCTGGAAGGTAGGAGACTATTACTCAAAAAGCAGATATTCAATAAAAAATTCTAGCAAAGGATGAATAAAAGAACTAATGCCTTTCTCTGACAGTTAAATAATGCCTTATCTTTGTATTGCATAGTACATTCTAGAATAGAGTGGAATAGAATAGAATACAAATAAAGCAAGCAATTCTAAATTTTAACACAAGGTTGCACAGAAGAAAAGGATCTCTAAAACTATCCAATGTCATTTTTGTCCTCAATTCAGTATGATAGTAGAGAAAACGTTTTCTACACATGAGCAATTTTTGGTGGCCATTTCTCTTAATACATAGAAGCAGTTCTCTAAAAAACATAAAATTCGAACACGCACACACACACACAGTTTTACCATCGTAAAAAGTAAAAATATTCAGATGCAGTTTGATAAAATCAAGTAGTTCTTAACTATAAAGAAAATTACCTAATATTACTACCACAGAACTCAAACAAAGACTACCTTCTAGTCAATGGCTCCCTCTACACACAGGGTATTCCATATAATGGAGCTTTCTAGGAGGTACCTGGAATATCCATTTGTGATCATACCATGATAAATCAGGAATCATCAATTACATAGTATTTTCACTTTTGACTGAAGTCTGTTGATTTGTGATTGGGTATTCACTGTTTTTCAACTAAAAGCAAAGAATATAAGATTTCTGAGCCCAAGCATCCATCAACTGATGAATGGATAAAGAAGATGTGGTAATATACAATGGATTATTACTAAACCATAAAAAAGAATGAAATCTTGCCATTTGCAAAGGCATGGATGGAGCTAGAGAGTATTATGCTAACTGAAATAAGTCAGAGAAGGACAAATACCCTATGATTTCACTCATATGTGGAATTTTTAAAAAAGCGGGGGGAGAGGGAGGCAAACCAAGAAACAGACTCTTAACTATAGAGAACAAACTGATGATTACCAGAGGGGAGGTAGGTGAAGGGATAAGGTTAAATGGTTAATGGGAATTAAGGTGTGTTCTTGTGATGAGCACCAGGTGTTGTATGGACATGCTGAATCACTATATGGTACATCTATAACTAGTATTATACTGTATGTTAACCGGGATTTAAATAAAAACTCAAAACAAAAAGATTTCTACAGACAGTACTTAGTGGATTCAGCATGGATTAATGCTCCAGAAAGAAAAGTTTATTGGAGTTGACCAGCTGGAATGATGGTCATCCCAGAATGTTAAAGCCAGATATAACTGAGAATAGAAATGAAAAAAATCATCACTGATACCCATGTGGAAGAATACAATTGATTCTTCAATAATCATTGCCTCTAATGGGACTCCATACTCAGGATTTGATTAATAAACTTCAAGCCCCTACTTATTCTAACTTTTCCCAATACAGAAAACATATAAGAAGTAAAGATGAGTGGTATGCAAAACTTATGTATTAAGGAATTAATTTTGATGGTAATCATACCTCATGAGAATATTCTAAAGTTCAGTTTAGAAACAACTACTTGGCCACAAAAATGAAATGTTTTCCAAATATTCCTGTATAACAACATACATCAGTGCCTTTGTAGTTTGTTCTCATTGAAAGCATTACTCTCACTCCTACAACTCACTCTACTTCCTATCATCAAATATTAATCCAAGCCTGAAATTAGAAAGTCATCCTAGATAGTACTTTTTCATTCACATCATTCTCCACTACATCCAATCACTTATGTTTACCAGTTCTGTGTCAACTCTACCAACAGTTTTCCAAGCAGACCTGTGGTCTCTATTACTGACAGTACTGGTCTAAATCCAGGTTCTCAGTGCCTCTGTCCAACATGGATTGCAGTATTTCAAGTGTCTTCTTCTCAGCCATAATCCCATGAACCCTTCCCCTTTCCTAAAATGCTTTTCTGATTTATTTATGCCTTTTGTAAAATCTTCCAGAACCTTAAAACACTTCTACCTAGGGCAAATGTTAAACTCTTTAGAATGACCTACAAATTCCTCCATTCTTTGGCTACTGCCTAAATCACTAGTCTCATCCCTGATCATACTCCCACCCATTCTTTAAGATTAAGAAACTGTGTGAATCAACAGATGAATGGATAAAGAAGATGTGGTATATATATACAATGGAATATTATGCAACCATCAAAAGGAATGAAATCTTGCCATTTGCAACAATGTGGATGGAACTAGAGGGTATTATGCTGAGCGAAATAAGTCAATCAGAGAAAGACATGTATCATATGATCTCACTGATATGAGGAATTCTTAATCTCAGGAAACAAACTGAGGGTTGCTGGAGTGGTGGGGGGTGGGAGGGATGGGGTGGCTGGGTGATAGACACTGGGGAGGGTATGTGCTATGGTAAGTGCTGTGAATTGTGCAAGACTGTTGAATCTCAGATCTGTACCTCTGAAACAAATAATACATTATAGGTTTAAAAAAAAAAAAGAAGAAGAAGATAGCAGGAAGGGAAAAATGAAGGGGGGGAATCGGAGGGGGGGGCGAACCATGAGAGACTATGGACTCTGAGAAACAAACTGAGGGTTCTAGAGGGGAGGGGGTGGGGGGATGGGTTAGCCTGGTGATGGGTATTAAAGAGGGCACGTACTGCATGGAGCACTGGGTGTTTTACACAAACAATGAATCGTGGAACACTACATCAAAAACTAATGATGTAAAGTATGATGATCAACATAACAAAAAAAAAAATCAGAATCAAGTAAGTGGGAAAAAAAAAAAGAATCTGTGTGAATCTGCCTACTCTTTTTTACTCTCCAGAATTAGAAGCAATCATCCCCTCTAAACTTTAAGAATCCATAGTAATCTGTGGTACTACAGACACAGCTACTCACAGCTCTTATCAAGCCTGTCACACTGTATTGCAAATGACTGATTACACATGTTCTCCAAAACAGGAGTGGCAAATGAGTTTTATTTCTGTTGTGTGCTAATTTTAATCAATGGTTAGAGATTGTTTGGAATCACTTTCGCGAAAGAATTGTTGAGAAGCTTACCTGACCTGCATCCGACCCAAGCTACCTCTACTATTGGAAGCAAGAGAGAGAAGAATGGCATTTGGACTGGCTATTTGTCATCCTTGCCCTAGCCTGTGAGTCCTGAAAAGTAATGAAATGTGATTTATTTATTCATTCCGAATGCCTGGCATTGTGCCTGACACAAAAGTTTATTGAAAACACAAACATCAAGAACCACCCATCCTAATCTGTAACTCCACACACAGGAATCTGTACTCATTCTTTTCTGGTCCTTTAAAGGCAAATGCACAGTACTTGAATAGAATGTCTCTGAAGTGGTTAATGAGAGGAGATATTAATGTGTCATTACTGGCAGAATGACAAGGGACCTAGTAAGAGTGACATCTAAGGCATTCCAAACACAACTTTTATTCCTAGTAGCTTTGTAAAATTTTCCTTGGACAATTATTTGACCCTTCCCAAGCTCAATTTCCTCATCAGGAACATAGGGATAATGAAAACTGCCTTGCAAGGTTGCCATAGGGATTAGAAATAAAAAGCATCATTACATAGTGGGCCCTGCGTAAATGATAACTATTAGTAAGTGCTATTTTGGTTCACAGCAAATTTCCATGGGGAGAAATACACTTTTTCAAACCCAAAGAGATAACTTCAGTCCCTTTTACAAGACATTTTTCTGCTCACTTATATAGGTTGTTTCGTTAGCAACACAGAATCAGTGAATATCAATTATATCTATTACATCTTTATTTTGCCATTGCCCTAGGTCTGAGCTCATGTTGCACAGCAGCCTCAAGGATGTTTATTATTATTACTTTAAAGAATCAATGAATAATGGATAACAATGAAACACTTTGCCTTTGGGTAATATTTTCCATCTTTGGATTTTGAAGGGTTAAGGTTTTTAGCTCTTCTATTATTTTTCATTCTAGGTTATATTTACCAAACCCCAAAGGAATTCTAAAGCACAGTAAGACTTTTCCAGCATCATTCAATGGATTCTTTGGATTCTTATTGCATCAGACTGTCCTTTTCCAATGTTCCACAGGCTGTGGCTGAACAACATGTGTTATTTACATATGCACATCAAGGAGTTTAGGTGATAAAAGGCTAGTATGGAGAGGCTAGAGTCAAGAATTGATAATGAGCAACCGCACAGCTGAATCTAGTGTCATCCAATGACTGAATGTCATCTACTGGCTCCATATGTCAATTCTCATTAACTTGACCCAATTAGATGGGGGATATTATCCTCCAATAAGGAAGCAAGAAGTTTCAAAAGATTAAGTCACAAGGTGACCCAGCATATTATTGAAGAGAAGAAGATGTCAAACGCTAACACTATCATTAACAATAAAACCATCTACCACCATCGACTGATGTCTTTATATAGGCTATGTACTCTACAAATCCACAGGCTCTTGGGTGGCAGAGCAGAGACTGAACCTAGATTACTCTGGATCTCCAAGCTGACATTTTCTTGAACACTTCATTTCCTCCAAAGTAAAGGCGTTTGAACATGTTGAGTCCCTTACCATTCAGGGCCCATCCTTCTTATCCAGAGATCTCCCAATGTTCCCTCCAAAGTGCTTCAGCCACTCCCAGGTTGTCTGCCAGCACAGTGCCATCTGGATTCATCCTTTCATAGGAATACTGAATGACCTACAGGCCACATTCGAGAAAACATGAGCAAACCTTTTGTAGGTGCTCTTCAGTTCATACAAATAAGTAGAACATGAGACCATCTGACATAGAAGCTTATAATTAATGAAGCCACAGACCCCAAATTTGTATCACAATGGACAATTAACTCAAAATCATTGTCACTGTGTAACCACTTCAGAACAAGGAGATGAATCATAGCTTTACAAAAGTGTTGCCCTGTCTAGCTAATGAGTGTCTGCAATATTGTTATAATTTTTATTACGGTTATCATTAAGGACTTAAGAAGCACTTTATTTGTTTGTAGTTTCCTATCCCACCCCCACTCCACCACCAAAACAAATTCTATGGCAGTTCTGACTTGGTTTATCCCCATCCTAAATATTAAGAGAATGCTGGTCCAGTGCTGATTTGAACAGATATACCAAATACCTGTTTCCTCTTTAAAAAGCTGTTCTTCTAATAGAGATGATAAGCAGGGACAAATGACATCCAAATATTGCCACATGGATGCTCAGGTTATGGGAACAGCTTTTTTGCCCTGTTAAAAATGACCTCAAGATCAAGAACAATCTATCAGAGACTATGACTGAGAAATTATGTGCTTATGAGGTAATCAGTAGTAAGTTAAATAACTGTGCTCCTAATAGGAGCAGCTGCTTTGTGATTCAGCAATCTGAGAATCAATGAGCCTTGTGTGGAAATGTTCCATAAAGAAGACCAAAAGTCTGAGTTATAAATGTAAACAATATAATGCAATTTTCCAAAGATACTGACCACCTTTGCCAGCTTCCAGTCTTTCCATGATTCTCTTCAAAGAGTTGGACAACTTTTTGCCAAAACACAAGAGTTTTATTTATTCTCTTTTATTTTGAAAAATCCAGCTTAAAAGTAGACTTGTAGGAGAAAATTTTTAAAAATGTTTAAGAGGATCACAGTCTACCTATTTCCTTGAACACATGGAGGGTGTTAGGACTCTAACAGTAACAACAAACAAGGTTTTCCTATTCTATAAGTCCTCAAGGTCTCAGTGGAAGGAAAAAGTTTCATTAATGATGTAAAGATCTCAGACTTGCTGGTATTAATATTTCCCCTACACAAAGACCTCTATGAAGTTCACATATTAAGATGTTCAATAAGGGCAAAAGCCATATAGCATCATTTAAAGCAAGCAAAGACTGTGTGACAGACACGTAGAAGTGACCACAACATTATCAGTCAGCCATTCCTAAAGCGATGGATCTTTCTTTCCATTATAGAAAAAGACATAATCCTGTGTGTATGTTAAGATGTTCAATAAGGGCAAAAGCCATATAGCATCATTTAAAGCAAGCAAAGACTGTGTGACAGACACGTAGAAGTGACCACAACATTATCAGTCAGCCATTCCTAAAGCGATGGATCTTTCTTTCCATTATAGAAAAAGACATAATCCCGTGTGTATGTGTCCACATGTGTGTGCTCATGTGCACACGTGCTTGTATGTGTGCTGTGTGCGTAGTGCTAGAGAGAAAGAGAATCACATCATGAAATAAAATACCCTTTTGTTCACTTCTAAATTTCATGGAACATCAACGGCCCCTACAATCAAAGTTGAGCAGAAAGCTATTTTGCTATCTCTAATGGCCACAGTATGGAATCAGATTTGGAGGCCCATAAGGAACTGCCATAATGTCTGCCTCCTTAAACTAGCCATGATGTCTTAGCATGCTGATTACTAAGAAACATTTCACAAAAGTTTATCCAGATCATTAAAAGTATGTATGATGTGAACTGTGCAAGAAAATATCATATTACATAGTTTCAAGTGGTTATCAAATCCTTCTATCCATCATTATCATGAATCTGGTTCACACAGCCAAGGATTTCAGAATAGTGCAAATAAGACAAGGACCACCAAAACCAGTATTCCTAACACACAAGTCACCTTAAGAAAGGACAAGAGCCTTAAAAACATCTCAGCTGCCATTTGCAGGATGCAGGGAAAAAGTACAAATGGAGGCCAACATAACTAAATATTTAAAACTTACAAATTAAATATTTAATTATAACTATTCATAATTCTAGTATTCAATGTCCATATAGTTGCCAGCATACAGCCCTGATAAAGAAGTAAAAGATCGCATGTTACCTCTAGACAGGTGTGGTCCAACAGAACTTACTGCATTGATGGAAATATCCCCTATCTAGGTCATCTGGTACACTAGCCACATGGAGTGACTGAGCACTTGAAATGTGGCTAGTGCAACTGAGGAACAAAATTTTAACCTTATTTAATCTTAATTAATTTTAATAGCCCCCTGTGGCTATTGGCTATCATAGCAGACAGCGAGATCTAAACCTAGGATAAGGTTCCTCAGCTGTCATATGCATCGATTGCCAATATTGTGCTAATTCATGAGAACCTCTGGAAACATACATTAGAATAAGATAAGCAAGAAAATGGACATTTATATTTCTGAGAATAAAATTACTTCATTATGTAAGATCTTTCATGTTCATGCTCACAGAAGATTTGACATTTAAATTGACTTGTCTTTTATCTATAAAAGTGCCTCCATTGCTCAAATCCCCCTCACTCTGTGAAGCAGAGCCCATCTGTACCAACAGCAGCAGTCCAGTCCACAAACATCCCCTATGTTTACACTCAGTCACCTATGCTTTCAAAGACGCAGGGGGCAAAGATGGGGAGAAGCTCTACCCCGTTTAGCCTGTGCTAAGTGTGAGATTGAATGCTTGAGACTATAGGCTTCTCTATGCCAACTGAGGGCTGGATCCGAAGTGACAGAGTTGCCTGTGAATCCCTCAATAAGTGTATTTGTGTGAATATGGGTGGGTGGGTGGGTGGGTGGGGGTGTGTGTGTGTGTGTGTGTGTGAGAGAGAGAGAGAGACAGACAGACAGACAGACAAAGACAGCCACAAAAGGCCTTTCTAAAATGTGGGGACTTGGGTGGGGACCGTTTCACCTAAAAAATACTGCAATGGCCTCATGTAAAAGGCAATTAGAAATTTTAGTTTAATGGTTATACATTGTATAAAATTAGCCTAAGATGACATTTTTACTTAGAACCAAATGGAAAAATGTATCTTACAGACAGGTGGCAATATAACCAAAGGAAAAAGCAGCAAAAACAGCAAGTAAATACTAATTTTCACTCCCCTTTACCCTACAGATAATGACATAACCATTATTATGGCTGATGCTCTCAAAATAATTTCCTTATGTGTGTGAGCATGATTTTAAAAGCAAATAACAAAGTATAAAGGCAGGCCACTACAAAGAGAAGCATATACGGGAAGAAAATGGAATAAACTATCAATCAAAAATTCAGGAGGTCAAGAAACCACAGAATCGCATAGCCTCCTAAAGCCTAGAAGTCATCCACCAGGCTCCAGTCTAGGGGGCCAGCCTGTGTTGTAGACAGGTGATTTCTTTCACCAGTTTTACTAGACACGAAAAAAACCAAGTGTCCCCATTCTGTCCTTTTATTATTTTCATGTCTAGAATTCTCATAGTGTGAGACAAACTGAAACAGGTCTGATCTATTGTTGGCAGCCCCTAAAATTGCCTCAGCCCTGGCCCAGAATGTTACCAGATCTCCACCCAGCGAGGAAGTGCAAAGGGAGAAGAGTCACTGCTATCCTTTGCTAAGGGAAGGTGACAATGCAATCTTCAGAAAGGGAGCCACACATATGGAAGAAAGTTGCATCCAGATGCCAACTTGTGTTTCCAAAGGGTTCTGTCCCTAAGTTCAGTCCCTGCAGGACTCCTCATTATCCTCAGGCCAAGTAAAAACTCACAAAGAGGACCTACAAGGCCCTTCATTATATGGTCCCTGCTTCACTCTACAAGTTCATCTCTCCCCCAGCCATACCATGTATTATTTTATTTATTCAAATACACAATTCTCTCTCTCCTCCTGCAACTCCTCCTGAATGCCTTTTGCCTAGGATGTCCTTTGGCCTGGTATAATCTCCCTCCACTTCCAACCTCTCCCTTCTCTCTGACGTCCACTTACCTTCCTCCAAGTTGGATTCTGTTTCTTCAATGTGCTCTCCTGGTACCCAAAATTTTACCCACTGAAGTAGTTATCAGTCTCTAAGATAATTTCGTATTTGTTTGCCTCTATTATCCACTAGGCTAACAGTTCTATTATAGCAGGAACAATATCTGTCTTACTCATCATTCTATACCCAGAGCCAGCACAATCATGGAATATAATAGTAGGAGCTCACCTTTATTAATCACATACCATGTAGCAAACAGCCTAGTAACTCACTGTATCTTTCCTAATCCTATAAGGCAGGGACTATTATAATCCCCATTTTACACACATGGATACCTGACCACAGCAATGTTAAGAATCCTATAAGTCATGAATGGCAGAATGAGAATTTAAACCTAGGCATTTGGATTCACGGCCTGTGATCTTAATTACTATGCTCTGTGGTTTCCTAACATAATAGGTGGTCAGTGAACACTTTGAAAGTAAATAAATGAAGGATGGAAAAGAGAAAAATAAGTAAATGATGTTTTGGTGTATTTCTGACATGTGTCGTGTCCTTTCAGCACTCCAAGGCATGAGTCTTACTCCTTTTCTGACTTAATTTCAAGAATTGCAAGTGACAAAATATTTTAACTTGGGGACATTCAATGAGATCATTTGAATCCGGCGGGGGGGGGCGGGGGGTGGAGATTAGCATATTAGCCCTGAGACTGCTATCCTCAGAAAGGCCTGCTACTAAACTTGACCCTTGGCTGGCATCTGAGAACTTGACTGGTGTGTAGTTCTCTACTCAGATATAAAATCTCTTTTAAATGATAACAAGAGCTCACTGGGCTTAAATTGTTTATGTCAACAATGTTGTTCATACCTACTTTCTGGGAGCCTGGAATTTTGGTACACTCTAGTCAGAGTGCATTTGTAACTAGTCTCCAAAACATATTGGGTGCTGAGTCCTTAATGAGCTTCCGCAGTAGATAATCCTGACACACCAACCTAACTCATTGCTGGAAAAATTCAGTCCATCGATTGTGACTCGGCTGGGAGAGGACCCTTGGAAACTCGCACTGGGCTTCCTCCAGACTTTGGCCATGTGCCACGATCCTTTACTTAGCTTGATGATCCTGCTTTGCATCCTTTCACTGTAATAAATCTTAACATGTATGCAAATGTATGTTGGGTCCTGTGAGTCCTTTTAGCAAATCAACGAACAGGGAAGTGGTCTTGGGGCTAACCGACACAAACCTCTTTATGAGAGGGAGGCATGAAGCGGAAGAAAAAATAAACAATGACCAAGGTCTACAACCATATTTGCTACAAAACATAATAATTTCACTGGTCTTATATAGCAATTCCCCTACTGGAATAAAGAGAAGTACTGAATTTAGACATAAAACCTCTGTATTTCAATCCCATCTCTGTCAGTATTAAGGCACATGATAGTGTGCAAACAACCCATCTCAGAGCTTTGTCTCCTTATCTGTAATATGGGAAGAACAATGCGTATTTCTCAGATTATTGTGAAGTTTTGTTGGAACAGCATATGTAAATGAGCCTAGGCCTGTACCTAGCATGAATAATCACTCAATAAATATGCAATTATCAATTTTAGAACCCTGAAACATTTCTATTCAACAAAGCATACCTATGAAAGGACACAATAATCCATTTCATTTAAGATTATGACATACTTCTCTAAGTATAACCAAGCACACTCACTCAACACACACATACTGACTTGTTTTTAAAAATAAATATATAAAAACAAATAAATAGAGCTCTTTCCCCCTGCCAGTCCATAAAATTTCAAGCCAAACAACAACAAACCTGGGAGCTTTTGTTCAGGTGCCAGCTACACGGCTCTCAGAAAATGAGACTTTAGCATTTTATTAATCATAAGGCAGCACTAAATTTACCTCCCACCTGACAGTTTTAAACATGCAGTCAAATGGTGAGTCAATTAAGTGACAGTGTCCACGTTACTCAGGAAGATGAAGCAATAAATGGCTTCTGTGGCAGATTAAATGTCAGAATAAAATTGAGGTGTCTTTGAGAAACCATTAGAGAGGTCACTGGCTACTCTGAGTCCTGGAATTTGGACTGCAGTCCCAGAGACCATGAACACCCGCAGATCCAGCAATTACTGGCCCATTTTTCAAGGTGTGGTACATCCCAGTTGAAAGGTCAAAGGTGGCAATTTCCAATCAGGCTGAACATCCTAAATTCTGATGACCATTTGACTTTGAAATGAATAATGTAATACGTGTTCCTCCTCTGACAAATGAGAGGGTTTGGATGAGATGGGTCATGTTTCAGATTCATACAAGATTTGGGGGAGACACCTCAGATTCTTCAGAAAACAAAATGGAGGCTGAGCAATGAGAATCTACTTTGTCCACAGCCCCCACACTCGACTGGCAGCTCCAGTTACATCTCATTTAAATGACTCTTCCTTAAAAAGGGAGGGACGGAGGGACAGAGGGACGAGTAGTATTGGACTAGATGATCCACTATTTCCATCTGTCCAATTCCAGTTTTTTAGGACTTAAAAAACTAAAACTTTCCCTTCCATTCTGCCCTGATAATCTCTATTACTACAGATCCAACATCTTCCTCAAGGAGACAGCGATACATTATTAATGTAATTATAATTGGCAGTGGAAAAAAAGAAAGCTGATGAGAGCAAAGAAGAGATGGGAACTAATACACTGTTTCTGCCATTATTCTAGTCCTTAGAGGATATATTTATTCTTTTCAGTAACCTGCAAATACCTCCCCCCCATTTACTCTTTACAACTTGACACAGTGTTTTTACTTTGGTTTCACAAGTGAGTAAATTGTGAGATTAGAAAATTTAAGAAATATGCTAAAGGTCAGATAGTAAGTAGTAAAACAGTGATTTAAATTGAAGGATGCTTTGCCTTGACAACCTGAGTTACTTCTTAAAAAAGAAGAAAGCTTAGGGCAGCCTTCTTTTACTTGCAAGTGCCAATGTTTACAAAAGATAGGACATAGATGTTCACATGAATTCATAGAAAAGAGTTTGGAATACTAAAAATATGAACAGTGGTTACCTCTGGGGAAAGGAATCAATAGAGGAGGCTAGCAACAGGATGTCTACATTGTCTTAGTCCTTTTAGGCCGATACAACAAAACACCACAGGCTGAGTAGCTTATGAACAACTTATTTCTCACAGTCTGGAGGTTGGGAATTCCAAGATCGAGGTGCCGGCAGATCCAGCATCTGGGGAGGGACCCTTCCTGGCTCTCTAACCTTACATAGCAGAAAAGAACAGGAAGCACTAATCCCACTCATGGGGGCTCCACCCTCATGACCCAGTCCACCTCCCAAGGGCCCCACCACCAAATACTATTACCTTAGGGGTTATATTTCAATGTATGAATTTTGGAGAGATGCAAATATTCAGTCGACAGCCTACATTTCATTCTATATGCTATGTTATTTGAATATTTTGTTTCATTAATGCATTAATATACTACTCTTATAATTTAAGAAGTAAAGAGAAAATTGCATTTTCTTTTTATAAGAACACACTTTTGCATCAGTCTGACCAGAGGATTAGCAAATCGCTTTAAAAACAAATTCCCTCAACAATAGGGTTACAAGGCTCCTATTTTCACATTCAACTTCATTACTAATCTGCTTAGCTAAATCCTGCCCTAAAGTGTTACCGGTGAATGTGGATTACAGATGGATGGAATTCACTATTTTCATTCAGAAATATTAAGCATCAACAACTGTGCCCCTTCTATATACTCAACCTACTTCTAGGAGCTGTTTACTTACTAGGTGCTTACCAGGCCACCTATGAATATTTCTGTAATGACAGTTCTGCCGATATATGGAAGAATTTTATCAAAGTATAGTCTCCTGCCACAGTACCCTCTAGAAACAGACATTCCTTTAAAGGGAAATCTTCCAGGCCTTAATCACAATTGGAACCCCAAAATGAGAAATTTCACATTTAAAAATTGTGGTTTTAAGAAGAAAACAAGATTATCTCTTATTGCCATACTTGCAATTCCTAGTACATGTATTTGTGTGCGTAACACATTACATTAATCAAAACTGGTTTATCACATTTTAATTCAGTTGTGCTTTCCCATCTAATCTTTGATAGCCTTGTATTGTTTCATCCATTAGAAAAAAATATATAATTTATTTTAATTATTTTGTTGAAAAGTACTGAGTCAATAAAAAGAACTGAGACTTGAATCTAGTTCCTGGGCTCAGAATTCTATACTATATAAGCCAACAATAAGCTAAAGTGATTTCTGATGGAAGAGAGAGGGATTAAAAGCCATTAAGTCCTCAAAGCCCCCTGAAGTTAAAATCCGGATCCATTGATAATTCCTATTATCAAGAAGCTGACCTGATAAAAACATGTAATAATCAGATTGTAGTTGCCTTAGTTAATTGTAATATCAAGCAACTGGAGTGAAAACCTGGTTCTGTGAGAGAAATTTGTAAATTTTGACTCCTAGCAAGAAATTCAACTCTACAAATATCATAATGATGGCTGATGATTATTTTTCCTATCTCACCTCTTTGCCTAATTATAGCATTTTGAAGTTGTCAGGGAATTAAATATATTTACTTATTCATTCATCCTATATTTAGTGATAATTATTAACTCTATTTTACAATAATAACTATTAATTATTACCTATGTTTTACAGTAGTTGACATAAAATGGCTCAGCTCAGGATAATGCCTACATTTCAAAATTTAAGAAACACAGTATTGATACAGAAAAATGGAAGGTAAATATCAGACAAAATTTCTAAGTAACAAAAAAGGTCTAAAAGAAGAAATAGATGGTCTCTTGGAGAAAGGGCTCAAGGGTAGGACTGGTAGGTCAGGGAGGTGCTGGGTTTTCTAATGCCTTCAGGAGTACTTATCTTTCTAAATATAAGCATACCTTACTCCAATTAAAAAAAAAATAAATTTGTAGAAACCTTCTCAGACACCTAAATTTGAATTTCATGTGATGGCCATAAATGTCCTGTCTCCTCTGGAAAGGGCTGGTCTGTAACTGATCTCTTTTAGTGTCATCACATTTCCCTGGTTCTTCATGTATCTAGGAATTTGGGGTTGTACCATGGCTTATTTTAATGTAGGTATTAATGGTAGTTTATTTAAAAGTAGAAAATCTGTTCTAAATGGCCAAAATGCCAAGACAACAGATTAAAGCCTGGGCAAACCAGAACATGTGATTAGCCTAACAACGGAGCAAGAAGATGATTTCTACCCATTGAGGCTCTGGAAATCCTATTCTACCTATTAGTCAAACTAGCCCTGTGGAGTAGAGCATTAAAAGGATTCATCTTTGAATCTGCTTCATTCACTCCTGCTTCTAATACATGACCCCAACCCAGCACTATCCAACCAGAAGTATAGTCACTCAAGCCAGTAATATAAGCAATTTAAGGGGATTCTGCTCCCTGCTTGCTCTGGAAGAACAGTGACCCAAATCCACTGCAGGGAGAGAACAGAGAGCCAAACCTGACCCTTCTACGCTAGGCACACAGGGAGATGGGAGGCCAGCACAGGTCATCTGGATGGCCTGGACAAGAGACCAGTGGCAGGTGCAGGAGTGAGAACTGCCCAGTAACAACACAGCCAAGCGCCAGATGGGCAGAGTGCCCACAGCCAGAGCAGAGTGACGCACCAGTGAGAATGCTGATGTGCAGGAAACGAGATCAACCTCTCCGACCAAAGAGGAGTCGTCACGCTGCCAGGTCCCCCCAAAGAAAGAACGCATGGAAGAAAATATTGGAACTGTTCAAGTGGACATGCCAGGAATAGGATACCCAGATAGCTCTACCAACCAGGGGTAAGCAGTCACCACAGTCTGAATGCTCTGCCAATTCAAAGCCAAGCTGGAGAACAGAATTGTTTAACGAGAGAGTCAGACAAATGACAAAAAGGAAATACCAGGAAAATCAAACCCAAAACAGAAACCCTAAAGAAAGATTGGGTAAGGGGCGCCTGGGTGGCTCAGTCGTTAAGCGTCTGCCTTCGGCTCAGGTCATGATCCCAAGGTCCTGGGATCGAGCCCCACATTGAGCTCCCTGCTACTCCCTTTCCCACTCCCCCTTGCTTGTGTTCCCTCTCTCACTGTGTCTATCAAATAAATAAAAATTAAAAAAAAAAAAGATTAGGTAAGATTGGAGCAATATTTCAGCGCAAAATAAACAAAACTAACAGATTTGTGGAACATGTTCCGATAGAAACAATCATAAGACTGGTGTCAACTGATTTCAGACTCCTAACTGGGAAAGCAAAGGAACCAGGGCTCATAACGGTGTCAGGGTATGAAGAGGAGAAAAGAGTTTGGACCCCCAGAATAAACAAAAAAAGATAGCACATAAAATGGCTGCTTTAAAAAAAAAAAAAAAAGATGTTCAGAGCATACTGGCAGGACCTGTGGAGCCCAACAAAACCGTTTACTTTCTTGTATCGTTGTGTTTTTACACTAATCAGCGTTGAGCATTGTTTTTCATAGCAATAGCAAAGGATACATCGCTGTATTGAAAAACAAAAACAAAAACAAAACAGGCTCCATATGCTTGTGCTAAGCCCCACCTTACCAAACCAAGACTTACAGTTTCACCTCTCCCAGAAATGGAATTTTAAACCAGTCAGTCAGGAATCGCCTGATAAGCACAAGTTAGGTAATCTTCCTGATAGACCCCTGCCAACCCCTGGAGGAAAGTAACCGGGCAATAACCAACCCAAGGTCTGCCTCGTGTAACTTCCTTGTTTATACTCCCTTCTGCCTATAAGTCTTTCACTTTGTAGGGCTCCTCAGAGCTCCTATCTGTTAGACTGGATACTGCTTCATGCGAATAAATTTTTTGTTAAAAAAAACTCTTAAGAATATTAATATGCACCTGGTATTATGGAGAGCATCCACATCCTAGAAAAGAAATGGATGAGAGGACAAGGATTGAAGTTTAAAAGTCTTCAATATCAGGCTAGACATACACAACTGTATGTTTTATTCAGAAAGTATGTAAAAGTAAATTTAAGTGTATATTCTTAACCAAACCTATTCAACATTTCTCAGTAAAAATGCAAAGCAAGGGTTAAATGTCTGCCTGGAAATTGATAATCAAACTAAAAATCACCTAAGTGGAAGCCCCAACTTAGTTAAGATCAGCATTCAGCAGAGCAAATACACAGATCTCATGAACCACTTCATGTCAAAAAAAAAAAAAAAAAAAAAATCATACAAAACTCAATTGAGTTCAACATAAAAGGGCAAACAAATATAATTTAGATAACCACCATCCTCAATGGTCCTTTCCATCTTAGTAAAGGAAATAAAATGAATTGATTCCTCTATTCCACATACCGTGGTATGGTCTACATTCTCCTGGGGCATCTGTGAACTTGAGGTGAGGGTGGGGCTCATTGTTCTCATCTCTTCTCTTCATGAATTTCTATATTCACCAATTTCTCAGTATCGTCCCATTGTCCCTGTTCTTGTGTCTGTTGTCCTCTTTCTGAACCACTGATACATATACTTGGCTGTTGTCGCTTATCTTCACCCAAAGCATTACCACTACAACATCATCAGGCATACAGTGAATTTGTACTGAAGGGTTAGACATCATACGGTGACTGTACTAGAGCATAGAATAGCAACCTACTTGAAAGTCAATGTTAGATCACGTGGCCTGAATATTCTTTGGCTAGAGTCACCACAGGATTATGGCTTCAGAGTCATACTTTTTACTAAACCCCAGCCTCTGACCATGCTGTAAACCCATTCTCTGAAGACTTATCCTCTCTTTTCCACATTTCAAGGACTAATAAACCTGTCCCCCCTTCACAGGAATGATTCAAAATGATGTGACTTTATTACCTATGACAATTTAGCTTTCAAACCTTTTCTCACATTAGCTCCTAGATGTACCTTTACATATACCCCCCCACACCCCAAAATAAACTTTATGGTGTTTTGCCAAATGAAATGGCTACCTAGGACAAATCTCTACTCTTAGTACCACTAAGATCAAAAAGAACCTTGAACTTAGCTTTTCTTAACCTTGGGCCAAATAAAAGTTTTAGAGTTCCCTCTCAATAACCAACCAGGATTCATATTTTAAATAATAGTAAATTTCTATTTTTTGAAAAGAGGAGCTCATGAGGTTAGCTTAGAAAGCCTCTGAGTGCCCAGGAAATATTTTCTGACCATAGACTACATTAGGATGAGGATAAGAAGAGGTCTTAAGTTTTGCTTGCTTTCCATATTTTGGGGGAGTGAAAGCAGTGGAGATATGGAAATACAGAAAATAGGGTTTGAGAAAAGCCATAAGAAAAAGCCCAAAACCTTGAGAAATTTGGTGATAGGAGATATAATTATTGCAAGATTCTGAATAAGTACATAGAATTGTGATGGGAAAAGCTGCATTCAGATGCTGCACCAATAAAAGGCCATTTGGGTGGATGATTTCTGGAGTGGCAAAGGGGAGCAAGCAGGGGTCATTTGCAAGGACTTCCGCCTCATTGACTTTTGCTTCCTCCAGGGTCCTTTTTGGCTGATCTGTCATCTATGGTTCAGTAGGAGAGGAGTTATTTTCACTTTCTTCCTTTTCGCCTTGTGCCTCTTGGCTCTTTAGGATGGTGTTTAGCTCAGACAACAGCTGGCTACTGTCAGTTTTGTGTAGGGTTATGAGATACAGTACTTCAGTGTTTATTTCAGATGCTTTTTGAAAACACTTCTGTTTGGCTTCTACCTCTGACTGCCTGGACCTCTGTGTTCACTCATTATGGAAAAAAAAAAATGGAAAGGAAAAGATAAGAGGCTCTCAGAGACAATAGGAACGCTCTTCAAAAGGCAGGTTGTCCTATTTAGGGGAAAGAAATTCAACTAATGGAGAGGCTAATGCAATCTATACCATTCTAGCTGATGGCCTGGGATCTGATGTGGTCATCTGAGATCATGTCAGTTTTCTTCTGAAGCTTGAGTCCCCCCACCCTGATCTGTGTCTCACTTGCTCACTTGCTTTCTCCTTCTCGAGAATTTTCAATGGTTCTACTACTGGCCTCCTCTTTGGCTGACTCTTTTCTCTAGGTGGCCTAGATAATATTCCCTTAGAAGCAGTCCTTCAGGAAATCTCTTCCTCTTTCTCTAGTATGTTTCCTCTAATATTTCTCTATCTATATAGGAACTTTAAATGATAGGAAAGTTTCAGATTTCAGCCAGACATAAGTGGGTTCAAATCACACCACAAACTATATGAGCAGGGGACCTCTATGTCCATTTGCTGAGCCTCAATCTCCATGTTAAAACCTTCTTTGTCTATAAGGACTTTTCATCCAGTCACAGTCAAAAAGAAGTCATGAAAAAGCACATTTTCTAAGGAAAAACCAAACCAAACAAAAATAGTTGAGAGTCACTGCCCACCCAACATATGTATGTCTATGCTATCAATATGTGGAGTCAAGGTTTTCTAGGATTCCAACTTGCAATAGCCTGGATATTCCAGAATTTTCAGAGCCAGTCCCTTAGCGGAGGGTCAAAAACTTGAGAAACTTGGAGATTTAGAACAAAGCCAAGCCTTTCATATCAGAGAGTCCTGAGTTCAATTCCTAGCTCGGCCGCTTGCTGGCTGGGTGATTTAAGGAGGTTGCCTGACCTATTTCTTCCCCTATAAAACAATATTCATCATGTCCAACTCTTGAAGAGAGTAAAAATTAAATGGAATTATATACAGTTTGTAATTCCAAAATAAATATTCAATATGTATTAGTTACATCAACCAACTAGCATTTCATGAGGATTCCTGGCCAAGAAGGTAGTCTTAGACCTCATCTTAGGTGGACAAACTGAGCACCTTTTAAGCAACTTACACGTAAACCTACCAACACCAAATTTTATATCATAATTTACACAAAGCTGCTTTTCTGTCAAGGAAATAACCCAAAATGCTCAAAAAAATATACAAATGGAAATCCCAGCATAGATAGAGCCCGTCCAACCATGGACTCTTTCCTTATCCCGAGGCTGAAAGTGTACATAGAAGGATCAAGAGGGGCAGATACAGAAACGGGCAAATCTGTATAACTTGCCTTGCTCAGAATGCCTAAGCTCTCTATGCATTCTGCCTGCATTTTCTCCATTTCTTCCATGGGTGTCAGAGACACGTGAAAGGAAAAAGATTTTTTTTTTTTAATAATTTTCACCAAAAAAAAAAAAAAAAAAGCATCTGTAGTCAAAGCTACCGAAGTAGAATTGAAAGAAAGAAATTGTTTCCTAGTGTCCTTTCTGCTCTTTGCAGAGGACAGTTTTCCGAACCTTGGGACTCAGCCAGAGTTCGTGTTGTTCAGCAAAGCCACACTGCCCTCTGTTGGAAAAGTGCAATACTTGCACTCTGCTGACCAGACCGGCCTAAGGATTAACTTAAGCGGCACTTTATTAAGTAAAATTGGTAGAAAATGTAAGTTTCCGGTCTAGAACTTCCAGAGGCCCATCCCTCCTAGTCAGAACAAAAGAAAAGAAATGAACAACAAGAGCCGGCCTCCAAGTCTAATGCTACAAAGTCTCTCTCAGATACAACCCTTGCAGGAGGAGATTTTTCAAGGAAACAAAAGCAGCACATTTTGTGACAACAAAAAGTCCGTCCTTGAGACTGGTTTTGTCTGTAGTTTTAACCCTTCCGGTGATCGCCAAAAGTAGCTGAGGCTGCTCCCTGCTTGCACTTCTTCTGGGACTGAAAAGGGTCACTTCCTGCTTGCAAAGGCACTAAAAATACTCTGCTCAGCTGTTGGCTTTTAAGGACTAAAATGCCCCTGATTAAAGTGTAAAAGCAAGGAACTGGAAGGCTCACCTTTGCCATAATGTCATCGAGTGCTGCCTCTCTAATGCCTTCACTAGGACAATTTCAAAATGATAGTATGCATTTAATTCCTAATAGCACTTTGAAAACCACCCTAAATCGACTCAGAGTTTCAGTCCCAACCCTAGCCTTCAAGGAGCAAGGGGAAACATGTTTTTCAAATACAAAGAAACAAACGGAGAAGCATTTAACCAAGTCGTAAAGGGACAATCTTAAGGTTTGGATTAATGAGTGAAGGCATTCCGTAAACAAAGATAAAATGAAAGAACTCACGCAGATCTTATTCAGATCCTCAAAGAATCGGGCATAGAATGTTCAAGGGAAATATAAAAGAATCTCCCTAGAGAATGAATTTTCAGCTATGTTAAAATCCTTAGTGAGCAATCTGACTGCAGTCATACACTCAATTTTAAAATAAACTCACAACATGGCCTTTATTATCCTGTATATGTAATGGTAATGTGGCTGTCTTCTTAGTTGGTTCAATTGCTTTGACTCCAGGAAGAACAAGCCACACTTCCAAATTAAGACAACAGCCTTCAACAATGTGATGCATTTGTAGCCCCTGAGTACTCTTTTGAAATTCCAAACAGAATAATGCACTCGAAAGGCTTAGTTAACAACTAGAATTTTGAATCTATTTTCATAAATATATATGTATAATCTAATACAGTTTATGAACAATTTGACCAATTTCAAAATGATGTTCCCAGAACTCAGCGCCATGACCAAACACCACAGCAGAAACTCAGTGGTATCTGAGGCAAAGAGGATAGACAGAGGAAAGCTGGGCTTTGGCCTCACGTGGGGACAGTCAATGCCAGTTTTTCAGGATTCTTAGTCTGCGACATTAACTCCAGAAATCTTGTAGAGATTAATTTTGGCACTGTTCTATTTAACTTACTGGGGGGAGGGCGGGCCCATCCATGCATTGTATCACCTCTAGGAGAAACTTTAGTGAAACTTAGAAATCTGCTGTTGTAGCAGTTTTACTCACCAGGTCTTGCCTTATTTTTCCTTCCCCTGGAGTTCACAAAAACCTCTCAAACTCTACCGTCCATACTGCCAAACTGAATGTGGGCTCTCTCCAGTGACATAGCACGCACGCTCCCACGTGAGGAGGCATTCTCAGGGTCTGTTTCCACCCTGGCTTTCTTGACCTCGGAAACAGACCACCTGAGAAAGATTCCTCTATGTTCTAAATAATTAACCAATCCAGAGGCGCCTTGAGATCCCATAGAGGAGGTGCCTCTTGCGCACGGGAAGCCAGGGAAATTTAAGTGTGGTCCTTCCGTGTGTATCTTTGGCCCTGAACACAAAATGGAATTTAGCCCGTGAAGGCCCGGACTCCCCAGGCCTTCCACTGATGATTTATGCCTCAAAGCCCTGCAGAAGGCAGCTTCAGAGCTGCGAATCCTGTTCTGTTCACCCACAGCTGAAGCGCTCTGGAAGGCGCGCTCTCCCTGTGTTTTTGCCTCCGCCCCAGCTGTAGCTCCACCCCGAAAGCCTCACGCGCCCAAGCCCCGAGGCCTCCGTGCCTCTGCTTGTTTGCCTGAACGTGGAGATCAGGACGCACACCTTGATTGGATCCTTGCCTCCGCCGTGCCTATTCCCTAAGATTTCTACGGCTCTCCCCCAGCCAGGCTCTGTCCAGCCTGCGCTCAGTCCATTCACACAGCACTCATGTGCGCCCCCGACACACCTTTACCCCAGCCAAGTAGTTCTGCGAAAGCCGCTCACTTAAGGTCAATCACGAAGGTCAGAAGATCCTGTGACTGCTTTAAAACCTCTTGCCCAGGCCACGGCAGTTAAAAGCAAGCAGCACAACGATAAAACTCCCCCCGGCCTAGTAGAAACCTCTGCAAACTGTCAAGGTCACGGTGGTTTCCTTCACCAAAAGCCTTTCTAGAATATATTTTGCTCCCCTAATTTCAAGTCTTTTATTTTTAGTTCTTACTGTTCCAGCCAGTGCACCAAATGCTGGAGTCTCCAAGAGGTCCCCAGTAAAGAGCCCACCTCTTCCTTGCTCGGGTTCTGAACAAACTAAGAAATGACAAGAGGGGGTCCAAATGGCTGGCTTTTATTGTTGATAAAGGCCAAGTTGGAAAATGTAGCTTAGCACAAGGGCCTCACAGCTTTCCTACGACTGAATCCCTGAGTTAGAGAGCTTTCTCCATCTAGGTCCGGGAGTGCTGGCTTCCCCACCTCCAAGCTTAACCTATTTTTTCTTCCCCAAATTTACCAATCTTACAAGTGATGCCATCTCTCCACAGGCCGAGTGAGTAAAGGAGAAGAGAAAGGATAGCACCTGTTTGGAGAAAATCCAGTCTCATGAAAATGAGAGAAGTGAGAGAAAGAAGTACTTACTACAATGTGGGGAAACTGCTGGTTTAGGGCTGGGACTCTCCCTCCTACCCGCGATGTTTCTCAGGCACGGTGCTTGTCCTATGAGTTCTCGGATCTTCAGTGCTCAGCACGGTGCTTGGGCATTCATATATCCGTGTACGCCTCACCTTCAAAAAGATTTAGGAAAAGTTTAAAGTGTGAAAAATGAACAAACAAGTGGAATTAAAAGAAAAATGAGAATAAGGAAAGAAGATAAACCCAGAGAAAATACAGTATGTAGAAATACATGACCTTCCAGATGAAATTATTTTGAGGTTTTGACACCTGGTTCAAAAAGAAATCCTCCCCCCACCCACACACACCCCCTTGCTCTTCAGTGTGATAAATGCATCACCTGGAAACTTGTAGGTCCAATCTTGTCAAATCCCTAAGAAGCAGAATAGCTGGAAATACGTGGAAAACAGCACTAGTAACTACCTCTGTTATACATGTAAATATATGACATAAAGTAAGAACGTGGGGTGAAAGGAGCAAAAGTGAGAGAGAAAGACAGGGAAGATGGAGAAGTAAACAGGGCTCAGGTCACCCAGGGCTCTGTGTTCCTCTCCAAACCCTTGAGCTTGATCACAAGACAATAAAGAGCCATTAAAAGTTTCATTTGTTGTTACTGTGGCTTGTTTGTGGTTTTTTGTTGTTGTTTTTTTTGTTTTGGGGGGTTTTTTGAGGAAGGACTAATACAGAGGACCCCTTCAGATTCCCTCCTCTATAAAATGATAGAGTTGGGTTTTGGTGTGTTGCGTGTAGAACCAAATAATTTATTTCCAAATCAGCACATTTTTAAAGAGATTTTATTTATCTGAGAGGGAGAGAGAAATCACGAGGGGAGGGGTGGGTAGAGGGAGAAGCCGACTCCCCGCTGAGCAGGGAGCCCAATGCGGGGCTGGATCCCAGGACTCCGGGATCACAACCTGAGCCAAAGGCAGGCGCTTAACTGAATGAGCCACCCAGGTGCCCCCAAATCAGCACATTTTTAAGGGTGAAAGAGAACACTTAAAATTACTTCACGACAACAGGCAACAACCTGGACCGTCTTTCCCCAAATCCTGTGATCCTCTGGCCCTTTATCTGCTGATCAAGTCACTATCCCACACTGTCCTGAGTCCACATTCTCCTCAGCACAAAGAAGCGGTGACAGCCAGTCAAGTGTTATTCAAACAATTTTCTTTCATTTCATAATTCCTCAGATGCCTATTATAAGCCCATAAAATTCAAAAGCCCATAAAAATAGAAAGCCTGATTTTATAAAACTCTTTTTACCACAACTGCTCCATATTAACCCCATTCCAGAAGTGTAACAGTGATTTTTAGAACAAATTTAATGCATGCATTGAAGAATTTTTGGAAACATGAAGACACCTGGGAATAACAGAACATAACAAATGGAAATTATTTCTCCATGATTGTTATTTGTAAGTTGAGGTTACTTTGTCTTAGGTTGATCCTAAAAGACTTGTTCTTACTGTATTTTTGTTCTCTTAAGCAAGAGGTTTAGACTAGCAGTATGTCCCACTAGGATCAGACATGAGTGGGATTTTTTCAAATATATTTTAATATTGGTGACTTTTCAAATGGAGTTATTAAAAATAAATTTCAAATTCTGGTTGAGTTTTATTACATGTGAGTAATAAACACATTGTAGGACTTTCTACCAAGAGTTTTTCAATCCATCATGAAAAACTTCTCACAAAATCATGTTCTGTGATGCAACAACTAAAATAAATAACTAAAAGACAGGGCATGAAACTGTAGAAAAAGTATGACCTGAATAATGTACATAAAATACAAAACACATGTATAATAGTGTATTTATAGAGATACGCAGAAAATAACAATTGTCAGATTCTGGATAATTTTGATCTCCCGCTTTTATTTTCAGTATATTAAAAAATTATCTGTATCAGCAGAGAATTATTTCTTTTACATTTTAAATAGGAAAGCTGGTCCTCAAAGTTTACTGTGCATATAAATCAGCTTGTGATCTTGTTAAAATGCAGAATCTGATTTTCTAGTCAGGGTAGAAACTGAGATTTTCCATTTCTAAAAAACTGCCAGGTGATGCTAATGTTGCCAATCCAAGGACCACGCTATAGGGTCAAGGCCACAGACCTCTAGCTCTCCAATGTAGCTGCACCTTAAAACCATTTGGGCAGTTTTAAAAAACACCAACGTATGAGTTCCACAGCAGAGGTTCTAAGTTAATTGGTCTGGGTGTCAGGATTTGTAAAACTTCTCAGGTGATCCTAATTTGCATCCAAATTTGAGAACCCCTACTACAAAGGTTTGTATTCTAAAAAGTCTGATCCTGGGCGCCTGGGTGGCTCAGTTGGTTAAGCGACTGCCTTCGGCTCAGGTCATGATCTTGGAGTCCCTGGATCGAGTCCCGTATCGGGCTCCCTGCTCAGCAGGGAGTCTGCTTCTCCCTCTGACCCTCCCCCCTCTCATGTACTCGCTCGCTCTCATTCTCTCTCTCTCAAATAAATAAATAAAATCTTAAAAAAAATAAAAATAAAAAAATAAAAAGTCTGATCCTATTTTATTACATACTGCATTTGTACTGCAGGTGGTTCTTACATAATTTTTACGTTCTCTGTGATGGGAGGACATTAGCCTTTATAGTGTGGACCTTAAGATGTTCTCACAAGTGATGACTTTTGAGCTCTCCAGAAAGAGAAAAGCAACATCATCATTCATAGTTGCAGCTCCAAAAGGGATTCTCTGGAGTAGCATCTCAGTGAGTCAACAGAGTGTTCCCTGGGAAGTGAACTCACACTACCTGTGAAAGAGCCACATTGTCAAAGACATATTACACACCACAAATATGAAAAGTTCGTTCTGTGTTTCTTGTTTGATATTCAACTTTTACTCATCAGAAAATATTATTTCTTTTTTTTGCTGCACTTCTGACCTTGGGGAAGCCCCTGAACTCCTTGGTGGCTTACATGGGAAATGAAGGGACAGCATCAAAGAGTCCCTATTCCCTTTCAAATCTCAATTCTCAAGTTCTAAATTACTTGCCTTTTCCTCCTCCCCTTCTTCCTAACCTCCCCCTGTCCTTGTCTGCAACATCAACCCTGTCGTCCTCTCAAATTCTCTCCTTGAAAGCAGCGGTTCTCAAATTCATTGTATGTAAAGACGATCAGTAGGGCTTACTGAAACAGATTCTGAGCCCCATCCCCTGCATCTCTGGCACTATGGGTCTGGTGTAGGGCCTGAAAATTTATATTTCTGACATATTCCCAAGTGATGATGATGGTGGTGATCTAGTTCACACTTTGAATACTAGTACATGGAGCATTCACGTAAACAAAATTAGAACAGTGCAGTGGGGAGTAATTAGCATGCATGCTGTGGGAAAGAAATGGGCACTTCAGTCCAAAACCCACATCACCTAAAGGATAATAAGGAGCTTTACATGTGTGTTTTTAGAAAACTCTGCCTGGCCTACCTTGCAGATCAATCTACTTGGAGGAAAATATCTTTGCTTGCCACTGCATGCATGCAATTTGTTATCAACTCTAAGAAGAGACTCTAGGATTTTTTCCCCCATTCCAAATAAAAACAGGCTGAAATACCATCAACTTTTTTCAAAGAAATGGAACAAATAATCCTAAAATTTGTATGGAACCAGAAAAGACCCCGAATAGCCAGAGGAATGTTGAAAAAGAAAAGCCAAGCTGGCGGCATCACAATTCCAGACTTGAAGCTCTATTACAAAGCTGTCATCATCAAGACAGTATGGTACTGGCACAAAAACAGACACATAGATCAACGGAACAGAACAGAGAGCCCAGAAATGGACCCTCAACTCTATGGTCAACTAATCTTCGACAAAGCAGGAAAGAATGTCTAGTGGCAAAAAGTCTCTTCAACAACTGGTGTTGGGAAATGGGACAGCCACATGCAGAAGAATGAAACTGGACCATTTCCTTACACCACACACAAAAATAGACTCCAAATGGTTGAAAGACCTAAATGTGAAACAGGAGTCCATCAAAATCATAAAGGAGAATACATGCAGCAACCTCTTCAACCTCAGCCACAGCAAATTCTTCCTAGAAACATCACCAAAGGCCAGGGAAGCAAGGGCAAAAATGAACTATTGGGACTTCATCAAGATAAAAAGCTTTTGCACATCAAAGGAAACAGTCAACAAAACCAAAAGACAACTGACAGAATGGGAGAAGATATTTGCAAATGACATATCAGATAAAGGGTAGTATCCAAAATCTACAAAGAACTTCTTAAATTCAACACCCAAAGAACAAATGATCCAATCAAGAATTGGGCAGAAGACATGAACAGACATTTTTCCAAAGAAGACATCCAAATGGCCAATAGACACATGAAAAAGTGCTCAACATCGCTCAGCATCAGGGAAATCCAAATCAAAACCTCAATGAGATACCACCTCACACCAGTCAGAATGGCTAAAATTAACAAGTCAGGAAACGACAGATGTTGGCGGGGATGCGGAGAAAGGGGAACCCTCCTACACTGTTGGTGAGAATGCAAGCTGGTGCAGCCACTCTGGAAAACAGTATGGAGGTTCCTCAAAAAGTTGAAAATAGAGCTACCCTATGATCCAGCAATTGCACTACTGGGTATTTACCCCAAAGATACAAAAGTAGGGATCCGAAAGGGTACGAGCACCCCGATGTTTATAGCAGCAGTGTCCACAATAGCCAAACTGTGGAAAGACCCAAGATGTCCATTGAGAGATGAATGGGATAAAGAAGATGTGGTATATATATATAATGGAATATTATGCAGCCATCAAAAGGAATGAGATCTTGCCATTTGCAACGACCTGGATGGAACTGGAGGGTATTATGCTGAGCGAAATAAGTCAATCAGAGAAAGACATGTATCATATGATCTCACTGATATGAGGAATTCTTAGTCTCCAGAAACAAACTGAGGGTTGCTGGAGTGGTGGGGGATGGGTAGGATGGGGTGGCTGGGTGATAGACATTGGGGAGGGTATGTGCTATGGTGAGCACTGTGAATTGTGTAAGACTGTTGAATCACAGACCTGTACCTCTGAAACAAATAATACATTATATGTTAAAAAAAGAAGAAGAAGAAGAAGATAGAAGGGGAAAAATGAAGGGGGGATCAGAGGGGGAGATGAACCATGAGAGATGATGGACTCTAAGAAACAAACTGAGGGTTCTAGAGGGGAGGGGGGTGAGGGGAGGGGTTAGCCTGGTGATGGGTATTAAAGAGGGCACGTTCTGCATGGAGCACTGGGTGTTATATGCAAACAATGAATCATGGAACAGTACATCAAAAACTAATGATGTAATGTGTGATGATTAACATAACATAATAATAAAAAAAAGGCTGAAATAAAGCAACATGTTCTTCAATTTGATGAACTCACTGCAAAACAGGCTTGGCCTGGAGAAAGCATAAGTGACATACAAACAAAATCTAAAATACAAATGAAATCAATCCGCAGCACTATAAGTGAACTTAAAAAAACCTTGTCAAACTACTTAGTCATATACTGCCAGAAAGTGAGGAATGATATCCAAGTTCTTACACATTCCTCCTGAATATATGTGATTCAGACCATTTAGATGCCAGTTACCTAACACTGAGTCTCTCCAAGGAGAACATCATGATGAAATGCTTTCTTTTTAAGTTTTACCTTTTTCCATGTAGATGGAAAAGATAAGGTAAACTATGTTTTATTAGATATTGGCAAATCCATTACCCTGTCACCGGGAGGAAATTTTAAGTACCAATAAGCCCACCATTCCTATGTGAAATCATTCCTCTGTGTCGGCCTGTAGAATAGAATATATTTACAAACAACACACACACGTATATAATATAATTTATACATACATGTAGATACGTGCGTGAGATGAAAATACACCAATATACCTATATATTTACATACATATTGTCCTTCTAAGAAACTGGTTGAGAGTTGAAAAGAAGATAATCAAGTGTTTTGCTCCTGTTTGCTCTAGAAGAGAATGTCCCGCAGATTTCAAGGCTTCCCCAAGAACAGGTGGGAGTCTGAGGTCATACGGGCAGAGCTGAGTCAGCACCAACCCCTCCCCTGCCACACTTGGTGTTCCCCAAACCTATTTTAAGATCAATGTTATTAATATTCCTCATTAGGCCACTGTCATCAAAACTGTTTTCTTTCATAGAGAATGATTCTGAAATAGCATGAAATCCTCAAAATGGTTTAGATGAAAGAAAAAGGAAGTAGTATGGAAATAGCTTGGTCTTTTTATTATTTTTTTAAAGAAGGATATTAAAATGTTCACCCTGAAGCTTTATCAAATGTTTTGGAGATTCTTTGTACCTCTGTTCAGTAGTTATAAATTTGAGGACTCCATGCTGCTTCTACCATGGGCATTTTTTGCAGCAACTTTATATGAAGAAGAGGGATTTTTGAGTTTCGTTGTCATGGTAACCCTAGATTCAGGTTGAAAAGCTTTATTGAATGTTTTGGGTATTTCTCCATTGCAGCCTTCATTTAATAGGTTTTGATGTTCAAATGTTTAAATATACTACTTCATCTCTCCTATGATTGTTTGGCTTTTAATATATATATAGATAGATATGCATATATACTGTTTAAATGCTTAGGTACCACAGCAAAGAAAATATGCTAAATATTATTTTTCTTTCTCGTCCTCTATCCCTGTTGGTACCTAAGATGTTCACTTGTGAAAAGCAAAGGAAGATAAGCAGATAGAGTCTCAGATACAGGGAAAATAGATGTCCACTTATTTGTATCTGAAAAGAGTATCTCAATGTATTTCTGGAAAAGGCCATCATTCTCCCACATTATTTTCTTTATTCAGAAGGATGGAGATGATACAAGAGCGAGGGACAATGGAGATCAGAGGGGACAGTATGGTGATACGGAAAATCACAATGTATTAAAAAAGTGATCCTAACAATTTGTCCTTTTTACAAAGACTCCTTGTTGTTGCCCGGCATTTCTGAAAACATTTTTCTAGAGCATGCATGTGTGCCATCGAGGGTGAATGAGTGTTTCAAGGTAAAAAGGACTTCGTTGTCAATACGTTAGGATGACACTGGATTAGGCAAATAATTTAATATGCTTCTGTGCATTATGATATCTTTGGAGGATCAAATATTGGTCCCCAAATACTGCGACCAAGGACCTTGGCGGTGGGTCACGTACAGAACACAATTTGGGAAATGCTGCTTTCTAACAGGTTTCTACTGTTGCAAATAGAAAAGATTCCTAGGTGAGTCAGCAAAGGGACACTGAAGTTACATCTTGCCCTACTCCACACCTTGAGAATACACTTGAAGAGATAGGTCTCTCCAAACAAGATCGGAGCTCATGTGAGGAAAATTATAGACCCTGTGACAACGGGCTTTCCGTCTACTAGATAATAATCTCTACACATGTACCCTTGAGAAACTGAGAGCAGCAAGCCTCCAAGAGGGAACTCTGGGAGGGACGGGACGTGGGCAGCAGAACTTACCCTGAAATTCTGCCCTGAGTATGATTCTATGGAAGCAAACTCATAGGGCAGGACATACATGAGACTGAACTTTGACGGCCTCCCGCCTGAATGCTGCTGTTTTCCCCGCTCACATATTTTAATCTGAATTTAAGCTTTTTATTACCCAGTACAGTAACTACAGTAATAGGAGTCTAGAGGATAATTTTCAATCAAATAAAATTTTCTTTGAAATTTGAAGAAAAAATCACTTAGTTTCTCAAACTGAAGCTTATACCTTTTGGACTATGGTTTGCAGAGACTTAATATTTCTGTTCTGAATGCAAAAACAATTAGAAATAATTACCTGCATCATTTCAGTGTACATTGCTTTGGACTTCTTATTTTATACTGAAACATTCCAATAAGGGCAAGTTGATGATGATGATCATCATCATTATTTAACACTTATCACTACTAAGCCTACATTAGATTCTCTCTCTCCAGCAGGGTTATTTTATAGATACAATCCCAAACAGGGGTGTTGTTGATTTATATCAGCAAAAAAAACCTAATTTTTTGAAAGATTTTATTTATTTATTTGAGAGAGAGAGAGAGAATGAACAGGGGAAGGGGCAGAGGGAGAGGAAGAAGCAGGCTCCCCGCTGAGCAGGGAGCCTGACATGGGGCTCGATCCCAGGATCCTGAGATCATGACCTGAGCTGAAGGCAGACGTTTAACTGACTGAGCCACCCAGGTGCACTAACCACTGTTTTTGTTTAGATAACATCTATTAGCCGGAGACGTTCCTCCTAATTTCATCCCCAGCGTCCTCCTTGCCATACATGACATCATGAAAGAATGAATGGGAAAGTTGCTAAAGAAGCAGAAAGTGTGCTTTCAGCCTGCCCATGGCCATTTTGTACCATAGCACTGTGGCTTTGTTCAGGAACAAGCATTCTCTCCCTGACAGAATCCATTCCATAACTAAATTGTTAGTCGCTGGGTGCTTCACCGTCTGAAATCTGTCTAGATTAGTTCTCATACTCTCACCACAAAGGTCCAGTTTCTCCAAAGCTCATTGGTGGAATCGGAAGAATACCTGTGCTCATATCATACAGCCTTCTTCTGTCTCTTTGCCTAACTGGTTTCTCCACGACCGTGAGTTAAGGAAGGCAACTCCATGGTTGGTGGTGGTGCAAAACCCAGATCCCCCTTACCAGGTCGCAAATTCATCTTCCATAGGCTGTTGAGTGTTGGCTACTATCAGCTCACAGCTTTCCCCCTCTCTGCAGGATTTGTCTTGGCTTTAACTGGGCCAGCACATACAGGAATAACTATCCTGGTTTGTCTGAGACAGTCCCAGGCATCCCAGGAAACCTCTTAGTCTCCAGAAAGTGGAAATGGTTTATCTTTCCCACTTCCCTCCCCTTGTGACTTAGTGATACAGGGAGTACCCTTAAGGGTGAGTTCAAGGTGCTGTGGTGCTGGTCCTGCTCTTGAGCTCCAAACTCCAGCTTGAAGGGCAAAACTGCTTAGCTCCCTCCCTTGCTCCTTCCTCCTTATCTTATGCCCTTCTCCTTGAAGAGCGCCCTCCATAAATCATGTGTACCCAAATCCCTGCCTCAGGCTCAGAAACCCTACCCTACCAAAGACAGAAAGCCTTTCAGTTACAGAGAAACGAGCTCCGGGAGGACAGCAAAATATAGGAGGAAGTGTGTGCATTTTGAAGTAAAACTCACCCACCTTGAAATTCTACTTATTTTGATTGCCAGATATGTGACCTTAGACAAGTTGCTACAACTCCCTCTTCTTCTGTTTTCTCATCTGTTAAATGGTGATAGTAACATCTATCTTGCAGGATTTTGTGATTATTTAATAATGGGTAACATTTGGGGCATATAGTCAGTGTACAGTAAAAGGTACCTTTTCTAAAAATCCTTAGCATTTATCTAAAGTGGGTGCTCAGTTGAGTATTTCATGAACGTTAACTGCATAAATCAACCCACCCTAGAAAGACATTCTACTGTTATAACCAATCTAAAAAGCATTTACTGGAAAAAAAAAAAAAACATTTATTATAAGTCTGATTTCAGATATGGAGGTGAATAAAAAATTTTACCAAATTACCAGGCATTTCTGCTCAAAACTCTTTTAACTCTAAAATTTGCCTTCAGGGGTTATTCCTAGATTTTGAAAATACATCATGTTTTTTAGGATAATCCTATATTTTGGGGATATTGGGAAGTTCAATTTTGGAGCTAATATTAAGATAATTATCATATTGCTATAAGTTATTTTATTGTTTAGTTATTTTATACTCTTCTAACAAGTTTTTAAGTGCACAGTATTGTTACTATAGGCACAAGGTTGTACAGCACATCTCTAGAATATATTCTTGCAAAACTGAAACTTTATACCTGTTGAATGGCAATCATCCATTTCTTCCTTCCCCTGGCAAATGCTTTCCTACTCTGTTTCTATGAGTTTGGCTATTTTAAGTGCCTCATATAAGTGGAATCATGCAATATTTGTCCTTCTGTGACTAGCCTATATTCCTTAGCATCATGCCTTCCAGGAACATCCATGTTTTTACATATGGCAGGATTTCCTTTTTTTTTTTAAGACTAAATAATATTCCATTGTATGTATACACTGCATTTCCTTCATCCATTCACTGTTGATAGAGATTTTGGTTGTTTCCATGTCTTGGCTATTCTGAATAATGCTGCAATGAACATGGTAGTGCTAATACCTCTTCTAAATCTTGATTTCAATTTTTTGGATAAATACCCAGAATATTGGATATATGGATCATGTGTCAGTTCTGTTTTTAATTTAAATTTTTCCATAACCCGTTGAATTCTACCACAGTTTTTGATAGATGTGTAAGTCAAGATCAGTAGCTAGAATAGAAGTTCTGAGATAGGATTAGTGTTCTTAAAAAGTGATCAGTAATAACTCTTACTGAACCCTTTCTGGAGTTCTGCAGCAAGTGTATTACTTATATAACTCTTTTAGTTTTCACATTCTTGGAGTAGTGAGGTTACCAATGTTACAAATAAGGAAACTGAGACTCAAGTTAATTAATGCTAGGTCACAGAGTAAAGGAAGAAACAGTGTGAGAAATAACAGGGAGGAGGAAAATAAAAATCCAACCACAAGACTTTCTAGAAATCTCTCTTTAATTAGAAATCCTTAAAATTAAGCCATCTTGCAATCAATTTAACTGTATATGATGACTTTGCATTTAGAAATATGCCCTTCACTTTCACTACTGACTTCTTGGGATCCAATAATCATGACACATCCTGAGAATTTCAGAATAGTTTGCAAATTTATCTGCCACACCTGTTCAGCCTCCTTACCAAGTAAAATGTGTATAAGCTGTATAAGCCTCCTCCTCTTTATATAAAACAGCTGTCCATCCATCAACACTCTTTACTGGGGACAGAGCAGAATACTTGACACTCTAGCAGGCTTTATAGCTACTCAAATATGATGAATTCAAATAACAATTTTATCCAGAAACCATGGACTTAAATACCAACCCCCTTCAAAAACAGAAGGAGAGGGAAAGAGTGTTCAACTCATATGTAGAGTATTGAGAATAGATTTTTTTGTCATAGAGCCTAATTTATGAACTTACAATTGACTATGGGCATCATGCTTTAATTATGATTTTGAAAAGGCTCTGGCAGTAGACTATCTCTGACAGCCTGTGACATGGTGTGGGCTTAGGAGAATAGGTATTTATACAGGCTGTGTCAGTCACCTGGTACATGCCATTTCAACTACCTATCCCAATCAGGGCCAGCATCCAAAAGTATAGCAATTAGAATGAAGAGATGAAAAGCACTGGGGACATTACGATGGAAGTCAATGGCCAGAGGAACCCACAGAGACAGTACAAAATATCACCTTCAGGCAGGCTGATAAGGCAAACTGCAGTCCTTTATAATGGGGCCACATAACTTGTTGAAATAGAGAGGAAAGAGCTAATTTAACAAAATCAAGGGGCACACATATTTCCCAAGGAATTTAGGGATTCGACTCTAGATTTCACTATCATATATGACATAACCTCTTAACCAAGAATACTATATATAATACATATATATTTATTATATATTATATATTTTATATATATATACACTAACTGGTTAGTATCATATAGGTGCCACTATTAGATCTTATAATAACACTGGACGCTGAGGATAGAAAATCACAAACTACTAATATATTCAGCAAAGTCATTACTTAGATTCATTGCTGTCCCTTTTTTGTCAGTATTCAATGAAAAGAAAAGTGAAGAACAGGGTCATAGTTGCAAAAGCATTACCTTTAGAGTCAGAAGGTATAAAGTCACATGTTGATCCAACTTATTCTACCTTTGAAACCTTGAACAAGATTCCAAATTTCAGTTCTTTTACTGTGAAGTGTGACAATAACATAGAGCTACTATGCAAATCACTTGATGTCAGACATATGTTAACTATAAAAAGACAAATAATACAAAGAATCATCATTATTAAAAACTGTCCTATCTACTGCCACGTTAAAAATTATTCTCAAAGTTCGCATCTGGAAACAACAAACATTTATTATCTCACACATTCTAGGGGTCAAGAATCTGGTGCTGGGCCTGGCTATATAATTCTGGCTCAGGGACCCTCATGGAGGCTGCAACAGAGGTGTTGGCTGGGGCAGTCTCAAGGCTCAACTAGGGCAGGATCTGCTTCCACGCTCACTCATAAGGAAGCTGGCAGAAGATCCACTTCAATGCTCACTTGTGTGACTATTCACAGGCCTCAGAAGACTTGTTTCCATGTTTATTCACATGGGCCTCCTTACAGAGCTACCTTACTGCATGGCAACTGGATTCTCCCAGAGTGAGGTATCCAAGAGAAAGCAAGAAAGTCTAGCCAAGAGAAAACCACAATCGTTTTGTAATCTATATCAGAAATTATATATCATCACTTTGGCTGCCTTCTACTGTTCAAGCAAGGTACTGAGTCCAGCCCTCACTCAAGAGAAACTATGTAAGGCTGTAAATGCCAGGAGGTAGACCACTGGGGCCATCTTAGAGGCTTACCACAAAAACTAGCAGCAACTATAGAGATCTGACTGAGCCTAGCAGTTCATTCCATCAAGGAGTAGATGAAAGCAAAAACAAATATAGTTATTTAGGTTCTTTCCATGATTTTTACTCTATTTGGGACACATAACTAATCCAGTCAGCTGTTTTGTCTATATATCCTCACTGTACGTTAAGCAATGGAAGTTTAGAAAGCTCATGTATAATTTTCTTTCTCCACTCTTTGGAATGCAGACAGCTGTCTATTTATAAGCTACTTTGCAAAGTCTAAGGTCAATTATCCATTTCACAGAGTATCCATGAGTAGGCTTGCCAATCTTATGCTATGCTTTAAATTTTTCTTCGCTTCCCCATTTCCTTAGCTAACTAATTTTACCTACAATTTGCATTCAAAAAGTAAGTGACAAAGTAAGTGGTTTATACCTTGAGTCTGTCCCCTCTATTTTCCAACCTTTGACTAGCAACCAGGAAAAACTTACACTCACCCTTTCAGGGAAGGAGCTAGTCAGACAGACCTGCACCCACTGTGTCCCCACACAAAACACCTGGATTAAAATTTGAGTTTAAATCATAGTGTGCTAAGAGTCAAGAATGTTGAAAGCAATCATCTAATTCAACCTTTCAAGGAGGAAAACTGAGGCCAAAAACACCATGCCTGAGAGCAGGAAGAGAAGTATCTCACAGTCTAACTGAAAGAAGAAGAGGAAGAGAAGAAAGCAAAGAAATATGTGAAGAGATAATGGCTGGGAATTTCCCAAAATTGTCAAGAAATAAATGAATAGATAAAGCCACAGCCCAAAAATGCCTTGAGCCTCAAGCAAGATTAAACAGGGCTAAAAATAAAATCACAAGTAGCCTACTTCTTATCAAAATGCTGAAAATCAAAGATAAAGAGGAAAACTTTCTAAAGCTAGGGTGGTAAGAGACATACGATGACCAGAGTGGCAAAAATAAGAATTATGGCTGACTTCTCATTACAAGCGATTGAAGCCAAAAGACAATGAAACAACAATTTTAAAGAGCAGAAAGAAAAAAAAATTGACTACATATAATTCCACCCTGGCAAAAATGATCTTTCAAAGTGAAGGCAAAATAAAGAATTTTTTTTCTCAGAGAGACAAAAACCGAGATAATACATCTCTAGCGGGCCTGTAGTACAAAAAGTGATAAAAGAATTTATTCAGGCTTGAAGGGAAAAGATACCAGATGAAAACCCAGATCTGCAGGGGGAAAAAAGAAAGTCACCTCATATGCCTTTGCTTTGATTGGTTTACATTCTTAAGTATATTTTTGATGTAATATTTTTCAAATGCAACCAGATGGAAGACATCAAAACAGCTTATTAGGCAAATATTCTATATTTATCTTCACACTTTACAGTCAATATATAATTTGTGAATCTCAGCATTTTATGGTCTCTATCAGAAGTCCCAGTGTATTTCACATATCAAGTCGACTCTCTACAAAGCTGTTAACTTCTCTGCCTGCTTCCTCTCCTCCTTCCCACTGCTTCCTAGTTGGCTCCATGACTGTGCCCCCAACACCACATTGCTCTCGAAGTGTCAGGAGAGGCCAGACAGTACAAAGGAGATGCATGCTCACAAGTCATGAAAGGACCGATATTGCCACCAAAGGGCCTATCCCTGACCGGGGAAAATAGAAATTTCATAGAAATAAAATTGTCTTTCTCAATATAGAAACTCTGAGAGAGCTTTGCCCTTGAAGTCGGTGTGTGGGAGTTTCAACAATGAGGTAAAAAAAAAAATGAATTTGTATTTTATTATTTGTTTTTGTTTTAGTTTTGCCTTACCAGCATATGTCTGTTACCTTAATAATGTTTTTGACACCCAAATTTTCCAGTTTTGGCTCTCAAGTCCTGCTTATTCTCTAAGTTTAAAAGGTTAGTGAAAGTTAGTAAAATAAAATCAGGCCTATGGAAAGGCATTTGTGTGAAATGTCTAGAATTGAGATCAATGAATTCTATAACAGTATGATATTGTTTGTATTAAAACAAATTTTGAGCAGTATTCTGAAATTTCAACTTGGTATTATAGTTTATTAAACACATTTTTAATTCCCTCTTTAAAAACTATGTGTAGTTTGTTATAGAATTTATAGAATTTCTTAAGGCAATCTTCTCAAAGGGGTTCCATCTACCTAGTCTGAGCATGACAATTTATTATATTCAACAAAGTCCTAGTGCAGATAGCTAAAAATCTGACAAGTTCTTTGATTGGGGAATTATAAGAAAAACAAATTAATTATTTTGAACAACTAAAACCACAGTTGTAATGAGAAGTATATACTTTACTAGAGAGTAAACATATAATCAGGATATGTATCTGTGGTAGATTGTTAAAATTCTCCAACTCTTTCCTTAATCCTCTGTGAAAAGAAAAGGGAAGGGGGCACCTGGGTGGCTCAGTTGGTTAAGCGACTGCCTTCGGCTCAGGTCATGATCCTGGAGGCCTGGGATCAAGTCCCACATCGGGCTCCCTGCTCAGCAGGAAGTCTGCTTCTCCCTCTGACCCTCCCCCCTCTCATGCTCTCCCCATCTCATTCTCTCTCTCAAATAAACAAAATCTAAAAAAAAAAAAGAAAAGAAAAGGGAAGGGGAGGGAGGTGAGGAGAGGAGAGGAAAGGAAAGGAAAGGAAGAAGGAAAGAAGGAAAGAAAGATCCATGTTCTTTACCATGTGAGTTGCTATGCTTCAAAGCAGGTAGAGGATACTTCCCTACTTCATTTTCAGGACTAGCCATGCAACTTTCTTTGGGGTGGAAAACGGGCAGACATGATATATGCCATATTCAAACAGAAGCTTTAAATGAGCTTGCATTCTTTAATATTTAATTTTAATTTTTTGTTTTTGTTTCTGCCCTAGGCTATGAGAACAATATAGTCTAGATAGAAACTACTCTGTCATGCTGGGTTCAAGAACTGGAGGACATATAGAATAGAGATGATCATGACCAAATAGAGTTGCAGCCAATTTTCACACTTGCCAATGAAAAGTAAATACTATTTGAAGCTACTGAAATTTAGAGGTTATATGTGACCACAACAAAGCTGTCTAATATTGCCTGTGTGTGTGTGTGAACATGCACACTTTCTTCTGTAAAGTCCATTAATACTGAGACAATTTTCATTCTCCCCATATGAAATTAATTCACACTCAAATATAAAGAAGCAAATCCTCCGTAGCACTTTCTTTTTTTTAATTTTATTTTATTATGTTATGTTAATCACCATACATTACATCATTAGTTTTTGATGTAGTGTCCCATGATTCATTGTTTGCGTATAACACCCAGTGCTCCATGCAGAACATGCCCTCTTTAATACCCATCACCAGGCTAACCCATTCCCTCACCCCCTCCCCTCTAGAACCCTCAGTTTGTTTTTCAGAGTCCATCATCTCTCATGGTTCGTCTCCCCCTCTGATTACCCCCCCTTCATTCTTCCCCTCCTGCTATCTTCTTCTTCTTTTTTTTTTTTTAACACATAATGTATTATTTGTTTCAGAGGTACAGGTCTGTGATTCATCAGTCTTACACAATTCTCAGCGCTCACCATAGCACATACCCTCCCCAATGCCTATCACCCAGCCACCCCATCCCTCCCACCCCCCACCACTCCAGCAACCCTCAGTTTGTTTCCTGAGATTAAGAATTCCTCATATCAGTGAGATCATATGATACATGTCTTCCTCTGATTGACTTATTTTGCTTAGCATAATACCCTCTAGTTCCATCCACGTTGTTGCAAATGGCAAGAGTTCGGTTTTTTTGATGGCTGCATAATATTCCATTGTATATATAAACACTTTCTGTAACTGCAGTCTATTCTTAATTATGAATAATATAGGAAGTCCCCTATGCTTCTAATAAACTTTGTAAAATTCCAGACTCTCTTGCTCAAGTTCTCTCTCTTTGTATATTTCCGTAATTTTCCATTCTTTTCCTGTTTGAATGTTCTATGAAGTATTTCACTCTTATGGGAGATGTTTTATACCACTCTGGCTCTTCTTGGGAGAGGTCTTTTTTTGTTGTTGTTAAATCTGACATAAAAAGTTCCTCTTCCCAACCTTTGTGGAAATCATTTCAGCCAAAGATATTCTCTGCTTAACACTATTAAATAATTCTCTGTACTATCCAGATAGAGAACACCAGGGAGGTATTGGTTAATCATTTCACTCATTCAACTGTATACTCATGCATTTAGTTCTGATTGATAAATTCTTAGAATTCTTTCAGTGTTCTCAGCATCTGGGCTACCATTTGTCCATTACATCGATGACCTAAAGGTCTAAATAACTGCAAAACTTGTAATGTTGTTATTAGGATGGTAGCCTTATACTTGTTCTCCAAACTAAACCTCTCCATGTGTAATTATCACCATATTTACATGAAATTATTTTTAAAACATGCAGTTGGTTCAATAATGACTTCTTCCAGTTATAACTTGTCCTCATGAAAGAGTGTGGATCACTTTTTAAACCCTAAATGCAGGTCTCATTAATATCCACACATTGTCTAAAAAGCCTGCTAAATAAACTATGTAATATACCCAGACCGAGAATTGCACCCATTCAGTTCCTAGTAGCAGTTCCCTTCTCTCTTACAATTTCTTTAAAATTCAGCACATTATCTTAAAGTTCAAATAGATCACTGAAGAGATGCCTTCTGTCACCCTGAGTGTTTCTTAACTGGCAACTGCAAAACAAGTCATACACACCATCTATAAGCATAACAATATTTAGGCACGCTATATGGCCATATAAACCTCCCTTCAGGCTGGACGCTCTGTTAGTTGGTTGCTTTACTTTTTTTTTCCATGAAATATGTTTTGAGAACCAGCAACAATATGTATTTCTCCCTTCCATAGATTCTAGTACAGGAAGTCTTATATTTCTGAGTATTCATGAACAAACATGGATTATGCTTTTGTCTTGCGACACAAAAAAAGGACTCTTGAAAACATATCTCATAAACTCCTTATTAACACTGTTCATTCTTGGGGCGCCTGGGTGGCTCAGATGGTTAAACGTCTGCCTTCGGCTCAGGTCATGGTCCCAGGGTCCTGGGATCGAGCCCCACATCGGGCTCCTGCTCAGCGAGGAGCCTGCTTCTCCCTCTCCCTCTGCCTCTCTCCCTGCTCATGCTTTCTCTCTCTCTCTGTATCTCTGTGTCTCAAATGAATAAATAAAATCTTTAAAAAAAAAAAAAAAACAACACTGTTCATTCTTGTTTTAGAAATAAATTATTTTTCTTCTTCCCTTTTAATATTACTTGAGTTGTATGGTAGGTTTTCTCCCCTAGGTACAATATCATTTAGTGTCCCCAGGTGCCAAATTTTGAGCCAGAGAGCTTCATATTTCAGCGTCTGTCTGGAAAATAAAGTGGGGAAATACGCAATAGATCAAGTGGAAATACCTTTGCCCTCATTTTTTTTTTAATGATTTCTATCCTTCTCATTTAGATGCATAGGTTCTTGCTTCACTTCAGCCAGTGATATGATGGTGTAGAGCTTCCTGGTTGTCCATACAGAGGCCCCTACACTGAAGAAACAAACCCAGGACAATAATCAATCTGGCTGAATTACTGGAAACTGCACAACCAAATGTCAGATTAGTGCAAGTGTTTATAAGCATAGGAAGCAAGTAAGTTTTTCTGCATTATGCAGCTTTCATTTTGCCTTTTCAAATGTCTCATTTCTCAGCACTCTTTTCGAGGCAAAGAATATTTAGGAGCATTTTTGAAGTAACTGGATGTTCTAAAGAATAAGAATTGTATTAAATGTTGTCCCAAACAGATTTTTGAGAAAAGGAAAACAGCAAGTTTTCAGTGTTGAGAGATGTTTACCTAGCAGAAAGACTATTCGACAAGTCATGTAGTCAATCAGCCTAATTGTGAATCACGGAGTATGTGCACTGCAACTTCAAGTATCTGGCAGAGTGTTTTCCTTTTTAAAATTCATGACATCATACTCTGGTGTTTTGAGTTTGGCTCAACTTGAGAAATCTCCCTCTTTGGATGAATTAACTGGAATATTGGCTCTCTGGGAAAAATAATCCCTCCAAATCTCTTTATGAGGAAATTAGTATCTTGGATATAATTTTCAATTCCCTAAAGGGAACAACATCTCCTGATAAAGAAAATAAATTGCTTCCCCAAATTTGTTAAAACTAGTTCAATATTCTGCTTTAATTGTTATGTCAAATGCTACAGTGAAAAGAATTTTCATTGTCTGGATCATTTATGAACCAATCCACACAATAGAATGAGTGTTGAGATAGTAAGTGGGGAAGCTTATGTTTTTTAAATATACATTCCGTTTATTTGGAAGGAAGATTTGGCTTTGGAAAATAGAAAAAAATAATAAAAGAACCTTCCAGGATTATTAAAATCGAAGATGTATTGTAGAGTAATGTACTATTGGGAAACTTCCCACATGATACTTACTGGTTCACGATCAACAATTTTAATGTTATATCACATATCATAAATCTCTTTCTTCTGCTGATTTGATTTACATATATTTCTATTCACAAGGTGGAAGTTAGCAATATCACTTCCATAAGTACAGCTCAACTTACATCCTCTAGCTTTTCACCAGCCTTGACTCAAATTTGCCCCAGTGTGTGTGTGTGTGTGTGTGTGTGCAGGGGCAGGCAGATGTTTGCAGTTTGTGTTCATTATATATTAAAGCTGTAATAAACCACACCATTCTTTATTACAAAGAAAAATGGACCTTCTTCTGTCTTCCAGAGGAAGTGTAGTTTCCCGAATAAAAAGTACATACTTCGCTTCAAAATGTTGAATAGAAATGTACTTAAAGAATTCTAGCTGATTAAATTTAGAGTGCTAAACAGTCTAATCTAAGAATATTCTTTGGCTTTATGCCCACAGCATTTTTATTTGATTGTAAATTGGACTTATTTTCATTCACTTGAGAATTTTGCTGCTCAGTGTTTTCTTCCCTGAAGGGACTCAACAGGTTCTGATTACCATGTAGGCACCAATGTTAACTCCCTACCTTCTGAGGACAGTTGTGTCATTTCTAGTCAATGATGCATCACCACCCCACCCTTTCTACCTAGAACATTTTCCATGAATAATTGTTATCTGAAAGGTTAATATTCCTTTTTTTATAAATCAATCTTTTCAAGATATAATCTACACACAGAAAAAATGTACCCATATTATGTGAAATTTTCCATGAATTTTGACAAATACGACCATAATCAAAATATAGAACATTTCTATCATCCCCATAAGTTTTCTTGTACCACTTTACAGTCCACACTCTCCAGATGCCTCATCCCAAACAATGGCTGATCTACTCCCTGTCAATAAGGATCCATCCGTACAGCATGTGCTCTGCTATGTATGACTTCTCTTATTTAGCAAAATGTCTGTGAGATTTATTCATGTTGCTGAGTGTCTCAGTAGTCCATTGTTTTTTCTTGCTAGATAACATTACATTGTTTCGGGCGCCTGGGTGGCTCAGTTGGTTAGGCGACTGCCTTCGGCTCAGGTCATGATCCTGGAGTCCCTGGATCGAGTCCCGCATCGGGCTCCCTACTCGGCAGGGAGTCTGCTTCTCCCTCTGACCCTCCTCCCTCTCATGCTCTCTGTATCTCATTCTCTCTGTCTCAAATAAATAAATAAAATCTTAAAAAAAAAAAAAAACATTACATTGTTTGGATATGTCATAATTTCTTTACCTATTCATCTGTTGGTGAACATTTGGGTTGTTTCTAGTTTGGGACTACTAGGAATATGATAGTCTTTGTGTGGATATATTTTTCAAATTTTCATTTTTCTTGCATAAATACATATTTTGTTAAATTTGTCTCTAAGTATTTTGTTATATCATAAATGGTGTTGTTTTTCCAATTGTTCATTATTAGTACACAGAGATCCAACTGATTTTCTGTACAGTTTTATATCCTGTGATCTTTGTAAATTCACTTATTCTAGCAGGTTTTTGGTTAATTTCTTAGGACTTTCTACATAAAGAATTATATAATCTGTATATAATCTGTAAAGAGTGACAGTTTATTTCTTCCTTTCCTATCTATATGCCTTTTACGTCTTTTTGTTCCATCACTGCATGAGCTAGGACACCCATTACAATGTTTATCAGGAATTGTAAGAATGAACATCCTTGTCTTATTCACAATGTTAGGGTAAAAGCATTCAGTGTTTGATTATTAAATATAATGCCAGCTGTAGGTTTTCATAGATGTCATTTATTTGATTGAGGAAGTTCCCTTTTATTTCCTAGTTTGCTGGATGTTTAAGTTCATTGAAGGCTTCTCTGGCATCTCTTAAGATGATCCTACAGATTTTTTCATGTTTTCAAAAACATTTTTAATATGGTTGCATACATTGGTTATCATTGTACATGTAAATCATATGAAAACCTTGCTGGAAAAAATCACTTAATCATGATGTTTTTTCCTTATTATACAGTATTTGATTCATCTTGGTAATATTCTGGTTAAGAATTTTTGCATCTATGTGAGTGCTGGGATTATAGCAACATTCTTACAACCATGAGGTAAAGTACAAGAGATTTTTCAGAGATATTAATTCTGATATCATAAAGTTTCTAAACCCAGAACAACGATTGTCTACCTCTGCACTGTTTTGTGAAGATAAATAATTAAGTAAACCCCTGTTTATATAAGCCAGAACAGTTGAGATTCCTGTTACTTAAAGTTAAAAGCCTCCTTGATTCAAATGCCATATGGAAAATGCTATATGTTGGAACTACTCAAGAACATAGGGGAATCTCACTTCTCCACTGTGTTCTGGCTTTGTTTTTGTTTTTGTTTTTGTTTTTTAATGCTTTTTTTTTTTAAAGATTTATTTATTTATTTGAGAGAGAGAATGAGAGACAGAGAGCATGAGAGGGAGGAGGGTCAGAGGGAGAAGCAGACTCCCCGCCGTGCAGGGAGCCCGATGTGGGACTCGATCCCGGGACTCCAGGATCATGACCTGAGCCGAAGGCAGTCGCTTAACCAACTGAGCCACCCAGGCGCCCCTGGCTTTGTTTTTGTTTTAATGGCAAATAATAATCATAGTATTTATAATACTGCTACATTGTCTTGCTTAATTTCAACTTTACCTCATAAAATGGGCACTACCATTCTTGTTTTACAGAAAGTGAAACTGAAACTCAGAGAAGTAAAATAATTTACACAAGGTCATCCAGTTTTTAAAACCTAACACTAGATTTTGAACTGATTTTTAATCTAACAAGAAAGTTCATGCTTTTAACCATGGCTTCTCCAAGAGTAAGAGGTCTTCCGTGAATTTTTTGCTAAACTGCTTGGAATTCGCGCTTAGTCATCTCCATGGTCCACTTTGGACTTAGTACCTTGGAAAGGTGTAAAATTTTGACCGATGAAGATCTACTATTGAACAGTAAGGGTGTAAGGGCACAGCCTGGCAATTCCAAGGAGGAGTATGCAATAATAGTCAAGGAAGTAAAGTCAATATCTTGTTGATTTTATATCCCACGTGGAAATATATAGAAAAGGGAGGCATTTGAAAACTGAAAAATAAAAACTGTTATGGTATCTTGAGTCTTCTGGAGGGGCATTACTAACAATAATTTTACAGCTATTTTCAAGTTTCTGAGAATTTTCTTGCTCAGAAACAATACAAATATAATGTCTATTGGCTTTTTGCTATACAATGTTTTCAACAAACCTTTAAAGGACACTAAATTGTGCTATTAAATTCCAAGAAAAAGAAATAGTTCTCGAAAATAAGTAGTTTTTCAGGGCAGAATTTTGTGAAGCTGAAATGTTCAGGCTTAGTGTGACCACATAAATACCAATACTGGAAAGAAGAATGAATCTGAGAAAGGTTTCAAGGACCAAACCAAGTTTGACTGAAACATTAGAAATATGACAAAAAGGGACACAGGCAGACTTGGAAAGAATGTTTAATGGGAATAAAATAAAACCTCACTTAGACCTAATTTTTTTTTAAGCCCAAAGCACTTATTGGCATTTTTGAGGATGCTCTCATGTAGCAAACCTGTTTAAACTGATAAAACAGAGCCTAGGGTTTTGTACACAATCAGAAAAATAGGCAATTGCTTCCTCCAGTTAATTGGTGGAGACTGCTTCCATACTGATTAGGTCTCCCACACAGTGAGAAGCGAAGGAAACCAAAGGAGTCTTGGTGACCAGATAGTAGAAAATGAAAAAGAAGTCAAGCAGGAAATTGAGAGGGGTTGTTCTGTAACATATAGAGCTGCAGTTCAGTAACATTTTATTTTGTGTCATGCCAGGATTCCACTCTTTAAAATAAAAACAAAATAGCTTTAGCTGTTAGCTTATTTTGTGTAACACTGTTCATTTTAGAAAGTACCTTCGAGACATTATCCCATTTGAACTCCATAACCGCCAATGAGGTAAAGAGTGGAATTACCAGTGGACAGATGAGGGAACTAAAGTCAATGAAGAAAACAAAAATTATTGAAATCCCTTGTTTTTATGCTAGGACAATAACCACAAAAACAAGACTATCATTTATTGACCACCTGCTAGATGACAGAAATTATGGTAAACACTTTAAATATAATAGCTCATTTGATCCTAATCAGAATCCTAATCAAGATTTTGTAAGATTGTAAGATTTTGTATTATTGGTGCCACATGAGGACTATTGAAGATGAGACAGTTTAATAACTTGTCCAAAGTCACATAGCTCATGACTTACAGACTCAGAATTCAAGTCAATGTTTGAATGCATACCCTACACATTAAAAAGAAAAAAAAAAGGGCATATCATATTATATTTGCCAAATTAATAACTTCCTTACCCCACTATATTAAAATTGTGTATCTATGTATTTTGTAAATACTTATTTACATACATCATACATATATGCCCATATAATATAAGCCCTACCATGCATGTATACATTTCAATTTTTTAGAATTTTTATTTAATGTCTATATGAAAAGAAATGGATGAATTGAGTTTTTCATTTTTATCATCCAAGGCCACTTGTCATTTGTTACATAAACTTATGCAAATAAGTTTATATTTGCAAAGATATGCTTAAATTGCACAAGCTCTGAATTTCACACCAGGGAACCAGGCTAAACAAGTTCCATCATGTTCTAAAAAGTCTGATAAGTAATAAACAATTTGTTGAAGAAAATAGAGTCCAAAAAGAAGTATAACTTGATTTTGACCACTGCTGCATGACTTACAGTACCAATGTAGCTTTTAAATTTATTTCAACATTTATAGAATGTCCATGTTGCACTAAACATTGAGCTACAAAGATAAATAAGACTTAACCTTCATCCTTAAGACCTAACGTTCAAGTATATGAGAGTATATAGGTAAGCGGATGATTCCAAGTCAATGGGATAAATACAATGATAGAGCTATCAGGGTGTTTTGGAACCTTGGAGAAAAGTGACAAAACAGAATCAAGAAAGCCTTGTAGGGATGACACTTGAAGCAAAAATTTAAAGGACAAGTAAAAATGAACCAGCAAAGAAGACAGAATGTAGCATTGTAGAAAGGGGCAAAACTTGGAAACTTTTTACATCCTTCTCATAACACCAAGCTTGTACATGCATGAAGAGAGAGAACAAACCACTATCCCTTACAAAGCCAATTTAGTTTAGAGAACAAGTTTTACTTTAAATGGGCTTGTTCTTTGTTTTATATCCAACTTAAGTTGAACCTACTCTCTTTCTATGCTATTATTATTCAATCCCCAGTATGAAGATTATCACTCAATATTTTTCATTAATTATATTGAAGACAGAAAGTTATTTGTAGGCAGAAGGAAAAAAAACAAAGAAAAAATACTAGACGTTATAAAATAGAAATATTAGACATTCTTTTCCATCCCTGAGGCTTTCCTGCAAGCATTTTGATAACAAAAACCTGACTTCAGGGTGTCATCGTGGATGAGCTAAATTTGAATACCTCAATTTTAGCTGAAATTTTAACTCCAAATAATCACATGCAAATAAAGAGTTGCTTATCTCTGCTTAGTAAATTGGCAGAAACATGTATTAAACACTAAAAAGGGAAGTCCTTTGAATTATTTAGTCCCCAACTGAGAGTACCTCAGATCTAAAATGCATCATTTTTATACAGTAACAGTATCTGTGCTTTTGACTGTCTTTTTAAAATCTCTTGATAATTCCTTTTATTTGAAATAAACAGTCTACTTTTCAAAATCACTAGGTACCTAATACGATAAAAAAAAATTGAAGTAATTTTTGCTAAATCCAAACAATGACTCTCTTCATCCATCTTTTATCACTTCCGCCTGCTAAACTAGGAAAGCTATACCATGGCAGACCTTGGAATTAAGACTTGGTTTTGAGGAAGGAGATATATCCTAGTCATTGTGACCCTGTATTCCTAATTTGGGGGGACAGTCCTGAATGCAAATATGCTTCCCTACTGTACCTGTGAGTAAAGTAATACATGCTGATTCATGTCTTAATTTGGGATTTTCAAACTTCAGATTCCCATAATGAGAAAAAGTGCAGATTCTAGAGGAAGACTACGTGGGTCTTGATCTCAGCTCCACCACTTACTATGTGATCTTGGGCAAATTATTATCTTCCCTGTGACTATCCTCCCTGTTACCTTAGCTAAAAATGGGGATGTTAAGAGTATCTATATGATGAGGTTCTTATGAAGTGTAAATGAGTAAATGTAAGTGATCAAAACTTGCGGCAGATACACAGTAAGCATGATGTGAACATTTTATATTATCATCGTTATTATACATGGAAAATGAAAGCCAAGAAAAAAACAATACAACAACTGCAGTAACAACGCCAGAAGTAGCTATTTGCAGCATTGACTAGAGTAAACAAGTGAGGCTCACCTTCAAAATAAGATTTGAGGTGAGGGTGCGTCAAATAATTCCATCATTCAAGAGGACAGAGAGTTATTTATAAGCAAAAAAAAAAAAAAAATCTAGTAAAGGAAAGAATTCCAGATTTGTCCCTTTGATGGAAAGTTTGTGCTCCTTTTAAAATATTAATGTCCTTAGTGTGATAAAAAAAGACTTAAAATTTTTTAAAGTAGAAATGGAAGAGTATAGAATTACTTAAAACAAACAGTGCTGACTTATTTTTATTATACATGGGTCTCCATATTTTCTGCAGGAAAAAAGGATTAACTATGTAATAAAAATTATGAATATTCTGACAAAAAATATGAACTGAGGCCGAACTTTGCAGATCAGGATCTATCACCTAAGACTAGGCAGTATGCAAAAAGGCGGGAAAAGAAAAAAAAAAAAAAACAGAATAGAACACTATCCTTTACTGCCTAAGAATGAGTGCACTTCCTTCTTAAAAGTAGTTTGTGGGAGGTTCCTTAGAAACTAATCTATAAAGTTGATTATTTTATGGTTTTCATTTAAAAAAGGAAAGAAAATAAGATTTAGTCAGACTGCCATAACATCTACTATTATGTACTGCAAATATAAATTATCTTCATTACTTCATGGTTTATACTTTAGCCATTCAATAACTATAGAATCTTTATTATATGCCAGGCCTTGGATTGAACTTTAGGAAACAAAATTGAGAATAAAACAGTCTGTGTTCTCAATAATTTTATGATCAAATGGGAGAGATACATCTGTAAATTGATAATATTGGTATTGGCTCATTACTTTTGTATCACTACATTATAATTTTATCTTAACTGTAATAAACTTTGGTATGTTTCAAGATTTGTTCTTGTGGCATTTATCCTTAATAATTTATTTTTCAGGTTTATTGAGGTATAGTTGACATATTAAATGGTAAAATATTTGACGTGTACTCCGTGATGATTTGAGATTTGTATACACTGTCAAAGGATTCCTCCCATCCTCCCGCCTAGTTAACACATCCGTTACCACATATACATATATATGTATATATATACAAGAACATGTATGATACACATGTATATATACGAGAACATTTCAATTCTATTCTTTTAGCAAATTTCAATTATATAGTAAGGTGTTATCAACTATAGTCACCATGTTATACATAAGATCCTCAGACCTTATTCATTTTATAGCTGAAAGTTTGTATCCTTTTACCAACCTCACCCTATTTCCCCCACCCCCTGGCAACCACTTTTCTAACTCTTCTGCGCTATTTCTATGAGGGTTTTTTTTGTGTGGGTTTTTTTTTGTTTTTTTTTAGTTTCCACATGTAAGTGATGCCATGCAGACTATTTGTCTTTCTTGGTCTGGCTTGTTTCACTTAACATAATGCCCTCAAGTTTCATCTATGGTGTTGCAAATGGCAGGATGTCCTTCTTTCTCATAGCTAAATAATAATTCTTTATAAAATATATGTATATATAACTTCTTGTTGTCTTATCCTTATTTAGTCCATTTACCTTCCTCTTTCCCACTGCCCAAGAGGAATTTATAGATGCTAAGGTCAATCAGCCAATAGCAGTGGAAAATACATATTGGGAGAGTGCTTTATCATTAAAAATGTGCTGCCACATACATTAATTCTTTGATCCTCCCCGAGGTAGGTACTACTACTACCATCCTTATTTTACTGTTGAGAGAAGAGAGATCAAGAGGTTAAGTGACTTGCTCAAGGGCAGATAGCTGCAACAACTAAAACCAAGTTATTTGATTCAGGATAAGGATTTAATTACAATAACCAAGATATAGGTAGATTCTATAAACACAATATAGGATTGTACATCTATTACCAACTTAATGCCTCTGAAAAAATCCTATGAGGTTTGTGCCACTATTATGTCCATGCTTTCATAGGAAGGATTAAATGAATCGTTTATGGCCACACAGCCATTACTTACTAGAAGCAGTTTAAATGTGGACAGTGCTCTTTACTGCCTGTTACATTTCTCTTCTGACTCCAACTGTCTCCCATTGGTATTTATCATCAAAAATCACACATAATTTTATTTTTTTTAAGATTTATTTATTTATTTACTTATTTATTTGAGACAGAGAGAGCGCCAGGGGGGAGGGAGAGGGGGAAAGAATCTCAAGCACACTCTATGCTGAGCCAGAGCCCCATGAGAGGCTTGATCTGACGACCTTGAGGTCATGACCCCAGCCAAAACCAAGAGTCAGACGCTCAACTGACTGAGCCATCCAGGTGCCCCAAAATCACATGTGATTTTTTAAAAGATAAACAGAAACAAACCATGAGAGACTCTGGACTCCAGGAAACAAACTGAGGGTTGCAGAAGGGATGGGGGCGGGGGGGGGGGCGGGGTAACTGAGTGATGGGCATTAAGGAGGGCACATGTTGGGTTGAGCACTGGGTGTTATACACAACTAATGAATCATTGAACACTACATCAAAAATGAATGATGTACTATATGTTGGTTAATTGAACATAATAATAAAAAAGCCCCTCCCCCCCCCCAAAAAACCACACAACAAAGACAAAGTGACTACTAATTTTTCATGCTTTGCTGTCAAACCAACAATGAATCCCCCTGTCTTACTAAGTGTATCAAATGTAGTCTACTGGGCAATTCAGACACATGCTAAGCAAAAGAAAATAACTTCAGTAAATACATCTTATCAATTTGTCTTCCTCCTTAATTCTTTCCTTTAATCCTACCATTTTCTTGACTTAGCATCTTAATCACTCCCTTCCAAGCCCTATGTATCTTTAACCACCCAGCTAAACTTCAACCATCCTCAGTTATACTACCCATTCTTATGCTCTTTAAATTTTGTTTAAACCATGTATATGTTCCACATAATCTGTCATCTGGCTTTATGCTCTAGCACTGTTCTCATATTGTGTTAAGTGAATAAATCCTTGAGTTTATATACCTCCTAGGGTAGGGCAGATCTACTTCATTAATGAAATAACAACATATTCACAGATGTTTACATTTCAATAGAAAGGATCTTCAGTATCAAAACAACACTTACAGGAAATAGGCTTCCCTGACTTAAAAATAAAAACAGTTCAATTGTCCTCAAATTTAAAAGATCTTATAAAGTCAAAGTCAAGAACAAAAGCCATCAGAGTCAATTCTCTTGATGTACCTTGACCTAAAACTAAGGATGGATGAGGGAAAATTTAACAACACAATCTGATTACTTGGCACATTTTAAATAAAAAACCTGAAATCAAATATTGGGACTGATTTTGTTGATTAAGCCACCCAAAGGCAAAGTAATTGGATCATTTAAATCTCAGCTGTGTGGTATGCTCTATATATGACTCAAACACCATTTCCAAAGAAATATTTTTCCATTTTATGCTAACTCATCTTTGAACGTCAGTAAAAAGGGGGAAATATGAAACGTTACAGGGTTGAGGGTGGAAGAGAGAGTGCTTTGATCTGTATTTTCTATTTATGGATCATCCTCTGTATAGGTTTGGTCTTCATTCTGAAAATTCCTAACTTTTAACAATAAAATGCCTCCAGAAATGCAGACCTGTTAAAAGGCATTAAACCATATAAACATTTTTAAATGTAAATATGTTATTAATAATTTTACAATTTCATCCAAGCTACTCATTCCTATTTGTTTTCCTGATGTGTTTTTTTCTCCTTAATTACCTGTCTCAGAGATACTTCCTTTTGTGTCTGTCTTTCCTTGTGTTCCCCTGAGGCCTCATAATTAGAGCTTACAGCACCTCTGCACCAAACAGGAAACCAAGAAAATCTTGCTTGGTTTCAGGTTTTTGTAAAAATCTGAAACCTGGAACTGAGTTTATCAAAAGTTTTCTTGAGGTAGACAAACCTTTCAGCAAGTTTTGTATAAATCTGGGATGAACTCAAAGTCAGCCTGAGCCAATTAGTTTTTTGGCAGGGAAAATTGTAACATATGACAGTTGTGTCTGGGCTAGATGGCTTTATATAAAAATGGGTGACTTTGGATGGATCTGGCTTTGAATGTGTTGGCTCTTTCCACCTGCAGGGACAAAATGTGATACAGAACTTGCAGAATTCTGTCCTCTCAGGTTCCTTGCAGGCACATTTGTCTGCTGCCATCTTATTTCCCAGGCAGAATGTTTCTTTATTCAACACTGAACATTTCCTCCCATTTGTTTTAATACTGGAATTTATTTTCCTTTAAAAACAGTGAGGATCGACTAGTAACTTACACAGGGACTGGTCACAAAAGGGAATAAATCTCAAACTACAAGTGTCATGTGGGCAGGGATTTCTGTTCTATTTACACCTCCTAAAACAGTGCCTAGTATGTAGTAGGTGATCAATAAATATATGTAGAATGAATAAATAAAAACTCAATGCCTTTAAAGAAACAACACAGCAGTAGAGTGAAAGGGAAAAGAAATTCCCCAGTATCTCCCCAAATTCCTTAGCCTATCTGTTATTAAAAGTACTTTTACTTCTTCCTCAAATGTTCAGTTTACCAGATAATTACAGGATTACCCAAAGAAGTCTATGCCTTAGGGCGCCTGGGTGGCTCAGTTGGTTGAGCGACTGCCTTCAGCTCGGGTCATGATCCTGGAGTCCCGGGATCGAGTCCCGCATGGGGCTCCCTGCTCAGCAGGGAGTCTGCTTCTCCCTCTGACCCTCCCCCCTCTCATGCTCTGTCTCTCTCATTCTCTCTCTCTCAAATAAATAAATAAAATCTTTAAAAAAAAAAAAAAAAGAAGTCTATGCCTTAGCCATGTATGTTTTTGCTTAAATATATAATAGTGGTATTGGCGGGCACATAAGAGCAGAAGTAGTCCTTGGGGTAATTACATGGTTCTCTCTATGGAAAATAACTGCCAACACTTGTAATGTTTTTCTTTGGTCTCTTTCACAAAACTGAAAGAGACTAAAGAAACTCTTATGTTATACATGAGGAATGTAAGTTTAAAGAAAGGACATGATTACCCAAAATCTTACTCAAAGTTTTTGATTAGGGGAAAGACCGGTATGTGGCTAGGTCACGTGGCTTTAAGTATTATTTTCACTCTACCATGGTGAAATTTTTTTTCCCTCACTTTCTTTTCTTCACACAAAATGCATCATAAAATATTGGAGTTTATTTTAATTTTCCATTAGAGTGGATCTGAAAAGAACTACACCACAAATGTATGAACTCATCAAAAACAAAAACAAAAGCACTTCCTTTCACAAAATTATTATTCCTCTTTCTTCCTGCAAATGTGTGCCTTCCCTCCAGAACTTTCAGTTATCCTATATTCATCTGAGCACCATTAAAAAGACCACACATTTATATGGTCTATCATTACCCTCAGTTTTAGTTTTGCCCAGAGTTAGAAGAAACAAGAACTCTAAGATTCATTATATCTTTCCAGGGCTCACATACATGCACCTTGAAATACCCAGAGCTTAAACAATAACTCCTGAAATTTATCTAAGTAAGGATCCCAGGTCTGTACTGTGAAGACAGTGAGTCATCATATTTGGTTCCTTTTCCTATCATCTCTGTTCTTACACAGTGTCCCTGCTCCATATTTAACTCATTTTGTTTTATAAGTCCTTGACCCCAGTGTCAAACATGTCAACTTGGTGCAATTTGAATGTCACTCTAGTGACCAGATAGCTAAGGCTACTCAATAATTAATGGTACATTTCTATTTTGGCACACAGCGTAGGCCTCAGAAATAGAACATGAGAAAAAAAATAAAGTTGATCACCGGAAAATCAAATAAAAACAGAGGAGTCAATGATTTAGAACCATGAAATTAACCCAGAGAATTCTCCATAGCACCCAATACTTCCACTTTTATATTTTGAAGAGTCAGACATTATAAGACCGCACCCACTACCCCAGGGTCCCTACATATATATTCACCTAATTATTCACCATGATTTTATAAAGCAAGTACTTAGACAATGTATTTGCTCAGTCCCTGTAGCTATATGTGTATTCATGAAAGTGTTAATAATCATTAAATATGTACTTGCACCATATTACAGTATCCTGGGTACCAGGGGGTAAAACTGAGAACAAGATAGACTCAGGTCCTACAATGTAGGACTTAGATTCTATTTTTTTAATCTTATTATCTTTCTCCTCTCCTTCTGGAACTCCAATTTCCTATATGTCAAACCACTTAGTATTGATTACATATCTCTAAGGCTCTGTTCATTTTACCTCAATCCTTTTTCTATTCTTCACATTGATAATTTCTACTATTCCATCTTCAAATATATGTACTCTTTTTCTTTGTTATCTTCAAAATGTAGTTATCATATATTGCAGTTGTATATTTAAGCTCTAGAATATCTTTTTTATTTAGTTTTTATTCCTTTTCTGAGATTCTCCATCATTTTATTCATTACACATATATCTTCCTTTATGTCATTAAAAATATTTATACTGGCTGCTTTAAAGTGCTTTTCTGCTAATCGTATCATCCAGGTTATTGAAAGATCAATTTATACTACCTGCTTTTTCTTTCACATTTATTTTCTTCATATACTATATATTATTGATAATAAGTTGTAGAAACTAGATATTGCAATGTTACTGTGATGAGTGATAATTTTTTCTTCTAGAACCAGATAACTTGCCTAGATTCCAACTCCAAATTCTGTCCCCTGGGGGAGACTATAATCAGATTTCTGCATACTTCTTTCAACTTCCAGATGCTGTGTTTTTTCATTTGTTTGTTTGTTGTTTGTTGTTGTTTTGTTGGGCCCCACAGATTTTTTCCCCAAGAATGCCAGACAATTTAGCCAGTTTAGCACTAAGTATTTTGGTGGATTTTCAATGCAGTTTTGGGGCCTAAGTCACTTTGTATCTCTTTCTTCCAGGATTTCTCCCTAACTTTAAGGCTATTTTTCTAGCCTCAGACTCTGTTCACTGATTCTTCAAGGCAGTAAGACATTAGCTCTTTGCCTTCAGAAGCTTCTGTATAGGCTTGAGCATGCACACAAGCAAAGAGCTTCAAAATAGCAAATCTCACCTGTTACATTTCATCTTTCAAAGGGGAGGAGAGGGGAGGGGAAAGGAGGGGAGGGGAGGAGAAGTGAGGGGAAAGGAGAGGAGGGGAAGGGAGGGGAGGGCCAGGGAAGTTGGGGTAGGCAGGGGAAAGCAAGGCAAGGGAAGAAAAAGAAAACAAAACAAAAGGAAAAGCTCTCTTCTATTAAGATTCCATTAATTGTCAGAGGTAAAGATGTATTGGAATCAGATAAACCTTGACCTTCGAGATAGCATGCTGAGTCTCTTCATTCTGTCCATAACAGGACACAATAAACCTAGGGCTGACCAAGCCTTTAAAAAAAATTTCAGTCATACCCTCAGGCTAATCAATAGATTCTCCATTATGGTCAGGTCTATCTATGCTAAAATGCTAATGTCAGTGTTAATCCAAGTCACAGTCACTTGGAGTTGGGAAAAACACACATGCAAACTCAACAACATGGCTTGAACATGGTGATTTTCTCCTATGGACTGAGAATATTTGTTGCTCATGAGTAACTGAGCATAACTTCTTGCTATAATACACAAGGACAACCGAGTTTTCTTACTGGAAAGGGGTTATTTATCAGTAACTTTCTCAACATGATATATGGAAGAATAAAACACTAGACATTAGGGCCATCAGTGTAAGGTTTTTGTTTTGGATATGCTGTTAAGAAAACAATCAGTTTTATCATCAGGAAAGCCTTTATTCTATTTCTGTGGAGAAAAGTAACCTCCCACCTGCTGTTAAACATACTTAATTGAAGAGATCCGACTGTACTGCTTACACTTGCAGCATATCACTTGAACTTTTGACTAAGTATCATTCTTCTAACATTATTACAGAATCCTAGCTCATCATGAAACAGAGGTGCTAATCAAGAGGAATTACTTAGTAATTATATTTTTATTTAGAATTCTAAACATGAGCACTGCTATTTTTGGAAGCACCCCAATCATAATTTCTCCATATGTATTTATCTAAAAAGATTCAATTAACCCTTTGTTATCTGAGCAAACCTAGATTTGTTGCCCCTCTTGTAGCACTGTTTGATGTGTAAACATGTTTTAGAACAGTGTTCAAAGCTATAATTATTAATTATATATATAATTGACACACACACACACACACACTCACACACATCCAATTGGTTCTTTCTCTGGAAAACCCTGAAACCCTGAGATAGATAGATGATAGATAAATAGATAGATAGATAGATAGATAGATAGATAGATAGATAGATAGATAGGTAGATAGGTAGATAGGATTGGCCCATCTGATTACAGAGGCTAACAAGTCCCAAGATATGCATCTGGCAAGGTGGAGACCCAGAAGAGCTGGTGGTATAGTCCTGTCCAAGTCCAGAGGCCGGAGAACATGGTGTAGATCTGGTCCAGAGGCCAGTAGGCTTAAGATCCAGGAAGAGCCAGTGTTTTAAGTCCAAAAACGGGAAAAAGAATTATGTCCCAGCCTGAAAATAGTCAAGCAGGAGGAATTCCCTACTACTCAAAGGAGGGTCAGCCTTTTTGTTCTATCCAGGCCTTCAACTGATTGGATGGGAACCATCCACATTAGGATGAGCAATCTGCTTTACTCAGTCCACTGATTCAAATTTTAATCTCATCTGGAAACACCTTCAGAGACATACTCAGAAAAATATTTGATCAAATGTCTAGGCACCTTGTGGCCCAGTCAAGTTAAAATTAACCATCACATTAAGTGAAAGTGAAATGGCTAACTTATTTCAGCAATTTCTGTCCATTATATATTGTCTTGAAGAAAAAAAAAACCATGAGATTCAGTTCTAACTGATAACCAGATAAGGAAATTATTTTAATAATTCATGTAATATGTTTTTTCTCAAGTGTAATAATTAAGCTTCAGTTTATGCCTGATGCATACAATTTATGCTTCTTTGTTTCCAAGATAATATCATGCTGCCCTTTTTTGGCACATATTTTTTCTATCTGCCAATGTGCCAAGATGAAAATAATCTTCAAAAAGCTGTACAGAAACATACTTTGGGGACATACAAGTGACATTAATAAACACTATTATGAAAATGCTATAATAGTTTTTTTTAACAGAGGTGTTTTCAACAAAAGTTTTAATTTTTAAACATGTAATTTTTATTGTTATACCTCAACTGAGAAGCAACAATCATGGTCAAATTGGTTAGGTAAAAAACAATTCCAACTACCAATCAGAACAGCTGGGTTTTAGTTCTGGTTTAGATATTTCACTAGCTATATAAGCATGGTTATGGCATAAAATTTCTCTGATCCTCAGTTTCTAGAACAATAAAATAAGGAGATTAAATGATAAAAATGGAAAGTCTGCAAATTTCTTGATAGCTCCTTGAGTTATAATTTTCTCTCAATTCAGTTCAACAGACATGTATTCTTGCCTATGAACCAAAGGTGAAACCCTGCGCTAGGCACATTTGGGGATACAAAGATTAATAACACATAATTCTGTTACCTCAAGGAGTTCACCACCTAGAGGGAAAGAAAAAATGAATCCACAGCTTCTTTACTGTTTGAAGGACCATAGTAAATATTTTAACCAAGTTTCAAAGCCAAAACCATAAAATGACAGAGATGAGAATAATCATTCTCAACCAAGGTAACAGAAGACATGGTATTTTATGTGAGCAGAAATTCAATATATTATGCAACCCACTATACTAAACTTTACTTTTGTTTCAGTACTTAGAATGAAACAAAATATTGTATTGTGTAACTTAAACACTGTATGGAACGGATCTTGGTGGAACTGCAGTATGTCGTAGAGGTAACGCTACCTAGCACCAAAATGCATTTCCTTCTCTTCCTGGTCACACAACCAGTCCACATTCCTCAGCTTTTTCCTTCAATTAGAATGGCTGGGTAACTGAGTTCCAATGGAATACAGGTAAAGGGAAATACACCCTTTCAAGGCCCACACTCCAAACACCTTGTCTACAGTACTACTCATTCTTTTCTCTCTTTTGTTAGCCAGATTCAAGAAATCCACTGGTGACCCTGAGGTAATGAAGAAGTGAGAAGATACTCAAAGAAAAAGCCAATCTCCTGAATGATTGTGTGGACAAGAACCCTTTTCATGGCAACACACACTGGACTGTAACATGAGCATAAAATAAACCTTAAATCACTGCAATTTTTGGAGTGTAGAAGTACTTAGCCTACTTGGGCTCATAGAGAAATTGGTACCTTGACATGTAATAATTTCATAACAAAACAGATTATGTGGTGTTGGTTTAGCAATGGGGTGGTAGTAGGAATAAAATTCATTTCAGAGGCAAGACACCCAGCAGCCTATATTATACAATAGCAATATGATAACAGGGAATTAGACTAGGAAAACTGACAGAATTCAAGGAAAATACAGAGAAACCCACAATCATAGTTAGAGATTTTAACATCCTGCTTTCAGTAATTTAAAAAACAAATGGATAAAAATCAAAATAATATAAAATATCTAAATACTTTCAACCAACAAGACATAATTGAGATTTATAAAATATTACACCCAAAACACTGAAGAATATACTATTGACCCTTGAACAACACAGGTTTGCACTGTGTGGGTCTACTTATATGTGAAATTTTTTTAATAGATACAGTATAGTACTATGTCCTTATGATTGTCTTAATAGAACTTTCTTTTCTCTAGCTTACTTTATTGTAAGAATGTGGTATATAATACATATACAAAATATGTGTTAATCATCATTTATGTTATTGGTAAGGCTTCCAGTCATCAGTAGGCTATTAGGAGTTAAGTTTTTGGGGAGTCAAAAATTATACCTAGATTTTCAAAGGTGAAGGGTTGGGGCTGTCAGCACCCCTAACCCTGTGTTGTTCAAAGGTCAACTGTATATTATTTTCAAGCAAATGAAGATGTTCACCAAGACCATATTTGGGGCCATAGACCAAATCTCAAAAAACTTCCAAAAAATTAAAATCATCTAGAATAGGGCGCCTGGGTGGCTCAGTCGTTAAGCGTCTGCCTTCGGCTCAGGTCATGATCCCAGGGTCCTGGGATTGAGTCCCACATTGGGCTCCTTGCTCAGCGGGGAGCCTGCTTCTCCCTCTCCCCCTCCCCCTGCTTGCATTCCCTCTCTCACTGTGTCTCTCTCTGTCAAATAAATAAATAAAATCTTAAAAAAATAAAATAAAATAATCTAGAATATATTCTCTAATCACATTAATTAAAATTAAGTAAAAAGAAAAACCCAAAATATCTAGAAAATCCCCAAATATTTAGAAGTCAAGCAATGCCCTTCTAAATACTCACAGGTCAAAGAAGAAATGACAAAGGAAATTAGAAAATATTTCAACTTGAATCATAATGAAGACACAATGTGTCAAAGTTTTGGGACTGCAGCTAAAGCCCTTACAGGAAAATGTTTGCTTCTTTTTTTCTATTTTAATTCCGGTATAGTGAATGTGCAGTGTTATATTAGTTTCTGCTGTACAACACAGTGATTCAACGATTCTATACATTACTCAGTTCTCATCATTTAAGTGTACTTTTAATCCTCTTCACCTATTTCACTTAATTTTTGCCTTTAAATGCTTATATTAGAAAAGAGAAAAGTTTAAGATTAATTATCAAAATGTCCAACTCAAGAAGAAAAAAAAAGGCAACCTTGACAAAAAGAAAATATAAAGAAGGAAATCATAAAGATAATGACAGAATGATACTAGTTGGTTCTCAAGAAAAAAAGATTAATAAAACTGATAAAACCCAAGAAACACTGATAAAGAGAAAAAAAGAAAAAACATGAATTATCAATATGAGGAATGAATTACAGATTATAAACACAGACCCTACAGACATTAAATGGAAAATAAGGGGATAATATGCCTTTATGACAGTCTATAGAAGTTAGATAAAATGGAAACATTTCCTTTAAAAATTCAATTTACCAAAACTGACACAAAAACAAATAAAAAACCTGAACAGCCATTATACTAAGAAAAGACTTTGTAATTAAAAATTTTCCACAAAAGAATCTCCATGTTCAGATGGATTTACTTGGGAGTACTGTCAAATATTTCAAGAACTACTAACCTTAGACTAAACTTTTCAGGCAATACAGGAGGGAACACTCCTCAACTCATTTTATGAGACCAGTATAACCCTGATACCAAAACCTAACAAAAATTTTAAAAGAACAAAATTACAGGCCACTATCCCTCATAAGCATAAACATAGAAATTGTCACCAAAATATTAGGAAATCGGATCCAGCATTATAGAAAAATAATAAACATTATTGTCAAATGTATTAGTCAAAGTTCTCTAGAAAAACAGAACCAATATTATCATTTTGTGTGTGTGTGTGTGTGTGTGTGTGGCATTAAAAGAAACTCTTCTTAAAAATACATTGTTTTCAGCTTTTTCACAATGGGATTGCCGCCAGAACGCAGGTGTCACGAAAACCACCGCTCAACCTAAACTAAAATGGGAAAGGAAAAGACACATCAACATCGCTGTCATTGGACACATAGATTCGGGCAAGTCTACCACAACTGGCCATCTGATCTACAAATGTGGTGGGATCAACAAAAGAACTATTGAAAATTTTGAGAAAGAGGCTGCTGAGATGGGAAAGGGCTCCTTCAAGTATGCCTGGGTCTTGGATAAACTGAAAGCTGAACGTGAACGTGGTATCACCATTGATACCTCCCTGTGGAAATTCGATACCAGCAAGTATTATGTGACCATCATTGATGCCCCAGGACACAGAGACTTTATCAAAAACATGATTACAGGCACATCTCAGGCTGACTGTGCTGTCCTGATTGTTGCTGCTGGTGTCGTTGAAGTTGAAGCCAGTATCTCCAAGAATGGGCAGACCCATGATCATGCCCTTCTGGCTTACACACTGGGTGTAAAACAACTAATTGTTGGTGTTAACAAGATGGATTCCACTGAGCCACCCTACAGCCAGAAGAGATATGAGGAAATCGTTAAGGGAGTCAGCACCTACATTAAGAAAATTGGCTACAACCCCGACAGAGTAGCATTTGTGCCAATTTCTGGTTGGAATGGTGACAACATGCTGTAGCCAAGTGCTGACATGCCTTGGTTCAAGGGATGGAAAGTCACCTGTAAAGATGGGAATGCCAGTGGAACCACACTGCTTGAAGCTCTGGACTGCATTCTGCCACCAACTCGTCCAACTGACGAGCCCTTGCATCTGCCTCTCCAGGACGTCTACAAAATTGGTGGTATTGGTACTGTCCCTGTGGGCGAGTCGAGACTGGTGTTCTTAAACCTGGCATGGGGTCACCTTTGCTCCAGTCAATGTTACAACTGAAGTAAAGTCTGTTGAAATGCACCATGAAGCTTTGAGTGAGGCTCTTCCTGGGGACAATGTGGGCTTCAATGTCAAGAACATATCTGTCAAAGATGTTCGTCATGGCAATGTGGCTGGTGACAGCAAAAATGACCCACCAATGGAAGCAGCTGGCTTCATGGCTCAGCTGATTATCCTGAACCATCCAGGCCAAATCAGTGCTGGATTGTCACACAGCTCACATTGCTTGCAAGTTTGCTGAGCTGAAGGAGAAGATAGATCGTCGTTCTGGAAAAACGACGATCTATCTTCAGTTCTACCTACTGAAGAAGGTAGAAAAAGCTCAGCAGGAATATTGTATTCCTGGAAGATGGTCCCAAGTTCATGAAATCTGGTGATGCTGCCATTGTTGATATGGTTCCTGGCAAGCCTATGTGTGTGGAGAGCTTCTCTGACTATCCTCCTCTGGGCCATTTTGCTGTTTGTGACATGAGACAGATGGCTGCTCTGGGTGTCATCAAACCAGTGGACAAAAAAAGCAGCTGGAGCTGGCAAGGTCACCGAGTCTGCCCAGAAAGCTCAGAAGGCTAAATGAATATTATCCCCAATACCTGCCACCCCAGTCTTATTCAGTGGTGGAAAAACGGTCTCAAAACTGTTTATGTCAATTGACCATTTAAGTTTAATAGTAGAAGACTGGTTAATGACAACAAGGCATCGTGAAAACTTCAGGAGGAAAGGAGAATGTTTTGTGGACCATTTGTTTTTGTGTGTGTGTGTGTGTATGTGGCATTAAGTTATTAGTTTTTAAAATCAGTAATTTTTAATGGAAACAACTTGACCAAAAATCTGTCACAGAATTTTGAGACCCATTAAAACAAAAGTTTAATGAGAAACCTGTGTCTTCTTTTGGTCAACACTGTAACCTTGTATAGTACTATACAGGTAAAAGTAAGTGTTATGCAGACCCTATTTCTAATGTTAAAATATGCCGAAACTTAAATTTGGGTTAACATTTTTTTCATGTGTGGGAACTTGAGCTTTTTCACCTTGTCTAAGGGAAAGAAACTGTATAAGTAATAATAAAAAGCTATGGGAAAGGGATCTGTTGGTGCAACACAGAACAGATAAGCAAAGAGTAACACCACAAGATAGTTACAAAACACGTTAAATTCTGTAACACCAAAGTCAGTGTGTTGCGTATAAAACTTGTATTATATCACTATGGAGTAAACTTGATATATTGTCAAAAAAAAAAACCACATTGTTTTCAGGAAGAGTTCATAATGGAAACTATAATATACAGAACTGAGTAAAATCACTAAATATCTGACTTGTGGGATGTAACTACAGAAATAATAAAAGGGAAACACACAGCATTAAATGCATACATTAAGAAAAGAGGAAAGATGAAAATCAATAAACTAAACGTCCTACTGAAGAAGGTAGAAAAAGCTCAGCAGGAATATTGTATAAAAGATCTGTACAAGAAAAACATTGGAAGTTTTATAAACTAACAACAACCAATTAGAAACCACAATATTTTAAAATACTATTCAAAGTAGCAAGAAAAGTAAGACGTACCTGTAATCAAAACATTATAAATGTATACATTTTATTGAAGGACAAAACGAAAAGGCAATCGTCTTATATAGATCATGTGAGACGCATATTTTAAAGTATATATATTGAAATTTAAGTACAAATTGTTACAAATTGTAGATGTTATAAATTCTGATGAAAAGCACAATGGTAAAGGAGTTAGAGAAGCTGTGTTCTGATCCCAAATCTGCCATTAAATACCTGGGTGATTTTAAGATATTTATATTTCTTTGAGCCTCCAGTATCTTTATTCATAATGTAGAGGTAAATATTCCTGACTTATCAACTTCAAATGATACTTAAAACAAATATTAAATATAAAAGCAACTGAGATATTACATATCATTATGTAGATATGATAGATTATAACAACTGAGAAGTTTCCATCAGTTTATGATTTATGTGGCCAAACAACTAGGAAGCATAGACAATACTCCCAAAGTACTAGTTAGTTTAAACTTTTCTCAACTGCACTTGAGAAACAGATTGTATTTTGCAAAGAAGAGCTCACCAATAATGTGTGGTCTTCCCATAGGTTCTTCTCACAATGCGCTATTGACATATCTTCATGTCAAGGTTCCCTTGAACTTGGGCAGACTTTTATAACTGCATTAACCAATAGGATGTGACAGTAGTGACCCTGTATGACTTCCATAGGTTATAAAAATCAGTATCTCTCTTGAGACACTTGCCCTTGAAATCCAGCCACCTGGATTGTTGGGAGAAAGCTGAAGCCATATGTTCTGTTCAGCCTAGCCAACTTCTCAGCCAAACGCCAGCATCAGCTGCTGGACAGGTCAGTAAATAAGCCTCCAGTTGATTCCAGTCTTCAGTCTTCAAATGAAGTATGAAAGTATGAGAATATTCACTATTTTTTTAAGTCACTTAGTTTTGGGGTAATTACACAATAATAGATCACTAATACAACTTGATTTCCACAAATACTTCTAAAAACTTCGTAAGATCCAGTAGTTTCTGCTTCCTCTCCTATTAGTGTGTGACATACTGTTAGCAGGACTCAGAAGGCAGAGCTGACAGATCTCAATAGAGAAGATACCTAAGATAGGAACCGTAATGTCTAAAGAACACTTGCAGTTGGAGTTTCTGACTTGGGTGAGAATGGGACAGAGAAGGACAAGCTAATGAGAAACTTTAATTTGGAAATACAGTAATACATCTTCAAGCCAGCCTTCCCATGGCAACTTTTTATTCGAGCACAGGCATGAAATATTTAGAATTGCTAGAACTCCACTAGGAAGACTTTCATCCCTGCAAAAGAGTTTGTAGCCAGGAGCTGCCTGCTGGCACTGCATGCAAGAACGTACCATTTGTTCAATGCCAGAGATTATTCTTTGAGTGACTGACACCCTCCAACCCATCTCCAAAGGCTCCTTTGCCTTTATGACTGACACCTCCCAGGAAAGAGGGGTTATAATTGCCTCTTCTTTAGGGACTGGAGGCTATTGGAGGGTATTGCTTTGGAGTGCCAGAGACCTTCTGCTCAGCAAGCATCACAGGCTCCGTGGGAGAAACATTTCAACTCAGTGGGAAAGACAAAGGCAACTGATAGAAGGAAATTCATGGGGCTGATGTGTTCCTGTCCAGACTTCCCTTATTGTCATTTCATTTCACCCAGGTACAGGGACCTATTTAAAATCTGTCACGACAGATTTTATGACACGTTCATTTAAAGAAAAAAAAAAAATCCTGGGTATGTTCTTGTCCCACCCACATCCCCCTCAGAGAATATCAAAAATGGGAAATCAGCAATGTCACATTCTGCCCAAACACAGGCACTGCCGCTGACAAGAAAACCAGGCACTCCTCATTTCCGGGGAAGTAGAGATGGCGGCATGCAGAGTGTATGACAGAGTGCGAGACGGCCTGAGTTAAAAGAGGTTGTCAACTTAGGTGGTTTTCTCAGATGAGCCAAAAAGGTGCCTAAGGGCCAGGAAAACTGGAGATTCTATTTAATGAAAGTACAGATTTTCATAGAGTGAAACATCATATATGTGAATGGGTTTGACCTAGTCATGACTGGGTGGACAATATTATAGGTCAGTGATTCCCAAACTTTCTACAAGTATTACTATAATTATTATTATGTTAATTGTATGGGATACATATATTGGGAGTCTATTAGTTCTATAATTCCATTCAAAAACATGCAACCTTGATATTTTTGCAGTCAGGTAGCCACCTGTAATTACCCCAAAACATTTTACGGGGTAAATATATATGGTGTATCTTAGGCATTCTGAAATATTGAGGTGAGGTTGTACATACCTACTCCTATTTCCATGGACTCTTAAGATTGTGAAAAATACAAGTAAAGAGCAATCAATCTAGAAGAGTCCAGGGCGATGTCCCTCCCCCTTGACAGAAAAATTTCAAAGACCCAACAAGTTAAGAAGTCCCTCTGCTGAATCCTCCCTAGTAAACTGAAAATATGAAAATACCAAAGCTTCTTGAGTAAGCCAATTGCCACAGCAAAATTCTTGTAGGAAACAAAAGCTAGAAATGGAGGCATGGAATGCCTATGTTTAAGAAAACCCCAGTAATATAGTGGCTAAAAATACACTCTGTGACAGAAGGCCTGTGTTTGAACCACAGCTGTGCTGTTCACTACCCGTATGCCCTTGGGCAAGTTATAAACCCTTAGTTTCTTGTCTGTAAAATGGGGATCACAGTGATTACCTGCATCCAGTAATGTAGGGAAACTTTAAAATGTCATACATGTAAAGCACTTGGAACAGTGACACATAGTAAGAAATGAATGAAGGCTAACCCTGTATGAGCAGTAGTTTTGTAAAACACCATCCCATAAGGAAACTGATTTTTTACCAAACTTGTAGAATTGTTTACCAAAATTGTAAAAACCAGAAAAGTATTGTTCTAGGTCACAGAGTAAGAAATACAGCTAAGATTCAAACCTAGGCAGGCTGGCCATAGAAATTACATCAGGAAAGTACAAAAGGTACCTACGTGATTTCACCGGGCTTGAACCTATGTAACACAATACTGTGAAGTGGTCTTTTTACAATGAAGAAACAGAAGCCCCAAAAGGATGTATAATTGCACAGCCACAGGACAATATTAAGGATGAAACAAGCCTTCCCACCCAGGTTTTTTTTTTAACCCTATTCTCTTTCCAGTCTCTCTTCCTAAGTCATATTTATTTATGCTAAAAATTGTCACCCTGACTTCTTCACCCACGTTGCTCTTGGCTTTTTTTTTTTTTTCTCACTACCCATCAAGAAATCTCAGCCACCATGAATGTCACCTTGTCTAAGGACTTTTCCCTTAGAAAAGTTGCTCTACTTGTTATTAATCTCTCACTTTTCTAATCTCCCACCATACTTACTGTCCATAGCCCTGTTACTCAAAGTATGGTCCACAGACCAGCAACATCAGCATCACCTGGGAGCTGGTTAGAAAAAGCAGAACATCAGCCTCCACCCTGGACCTCCTGAAGACAGTCTACATTTTAAGTAGATTCCCAGGTGACAGGGGTATTTCAGTGTTTAAGAGGATTCCCTCAAAAACAACATAATTGGCATTTTGTGCTGGATGTTTCTATATATTATAAACATTGTAGTATGTTTAGCAATATCCCTGGCCCCTACCCACTAAATGCCAGTAGTGTACCCTCTCACCCCATCCCTCTCCCTTCCCTCCTCTACCCCCATCTCCCCACCATCTTGATCAAAAATGTCTCCAAGTATTGTCAAATATCACCTGTAGGTGGTGCAAATCAACCCCAGTTGAGAACCACTGGTCTACATGGAACAGTTTTCTCCTCAGTCATATGGCTGCCCATATCCTTCACTGTAGTTTTAGAGTAGTAATTTTGTCTTCAGTACTTCATTATAAATGCCACATCTCCTTCCTCCATATCCCTTGTATTGGATATCTTAGTGACTGCCTATAGCAGTAAGCATCCTTATACTGTTTCCTTCTCCCTATTCCATCCACTCTTGATCTATAAGATCAATGCCCAAATAACCTAACCGCATAAGTCTTTGTTTCAAGCTCTGCTTTCAAGTGACCCAAGCTGAGCCACTCCTATAAAATCGAGAAGAATGTGGGTACTATACTCAATAAATATGTGTCAATTGAATAATAAAGCAAAATATCATTAACTCTAAAATGGTCCATGCTCATGAAAGGAGTGGTAATATATTAGATGTATCCATCTCTCCATTAACCATGAAAATAGCATGTGAGTTGCTCAATAAATAATTATTAACTAAATTAATATAAAATCTCTTAAATTTAAACATCTCCTCCTGTTTAAATAATACCTTTGGTGTTATTGCTACTTCAATTTTATAACCCCATAGTTAGGAGAGAATAATACTTGAAGTAATCTCTTTGAAATCAACATAGTTAATTACTTCCTGGCTATTAGATGTGAAACAGCAAGCAAGGCTATGAGAAATTTCTAAGTTGGGCACAAGAAGGAAATTTTGTCTGGGATTTCCTAAGCCATCATTTTTACTACTGTTTTTGCTTTTAAGGGAAGACTGAAGGAGAGCTAATTTCTGAATTAATTTTCCTCTGAATAAAGTTTCCAAGTGCAACAATACAAGTGTTCCCTGATGTTTCTGGAATTCATCCTGAGATTTGTCTTGATGTGTTTGTCTGCCATAATCACAATTGTTTTTTCTGTTTTAATTATTATAATTCTTATAATGGAAAGTAGCAAAGCCCCTAATATTCTGCTTTTACAGTATTCAAATGATTAATATCAAAAAAAGAACAGCAAGAAAAGAGAGTACAGTGCAGTGCCACTTGTTGGTTTTTTAAAAAAAAGATGCATTGTAAATAAAATGCATAAATATCACGTTAAGTTAGACATTTATGTTAATTTCTTTAGCAAAAAAAATCACAACAAATATTTTCTCAAATTTTGTTTGTTATAGCTCTCCAACAAGGAATTTCAGCTAACTATTTGGGATAAATATAAAAAGAGTTTCAAAATGACATTTCTATTATTGAGTAATAATGTTCCTTGGGATTACTCCTCTTATGTTACTTTAAAATATTTGCAGGAGGAGAGGGGTCCTGGGAGAGGTATTTATCATAAATTACCTGAGTTCTAGCTACCAGTGTAATGTTGGTACAAGATGGTGAAGCAGCTGACAAACATTGATTCCATTTAAAAGCATGGCTTCAGCCACTTCCCCCACTGCATTTTATCCACAGAAGCATTCTGTCCCAGATGTCAAGTTTCCCCTATGTTAGCAAGTAACTGATCACAGTGATTTGTAAAAACTGACTTTAAACCCTTGCTCAGTGGGGCTGTATCTCAGGAAAGGTTCTTGGGAGATGCAAGGTTAAACTGATGGATCACTTGAACTACAGCATGATGGTGCTCCACATCGTTATTAGCATCCCAAGGACAGAGAAGGAGCCTGGAAAGTAAGAAGGCAAAATGTGCCACCAATTGAAGATCAGGCCAAGAAGAAGTGTGGGGCCTCAGAAAGAATGCAAATCTGGGTAATTGGGCAAAAATGTCTAGTAAGAAAAGCGGGCTCAAATGAGTCTCAATTGGAGTGGTTTACACCTGCAATCCATGATGTTTGCCCATAATCTGGTTATAGGTTAATGGGGATGTTTCATCAACCTCCAGCTAAAATTTTTAAATAAATAAATAAGACCCACATCTGGAGTTTTTCACAGAGATAAATTTACTCAACTCAAAAGACTGTCCTTTATTATGTTATGATTATATTTTTCTCTCGCTTTTTTGGTTAGTATATTAGTTTGGGTTGGTAATACTCTACTATTCTCTCCTCTCTGTTATAACTAATTTTGAAATTTCTGTGTCTCCAGATGAGAAAGTTTTATTGTACATTCTCATCACAGTTCTTGTAGTCATTCGGGGAAAGAAAAAAAAGTTGGCGACTATGTGCCAGTCCTCAAATTTTTTTAAATTTTGCTAATACATGAAATCTCAAAATGTGGGAAGCATACTTTTAAAAATGTTAGATATAGCAAGATTTTCAAGCGCAACTTTAATTCCATTCTTAAATTCAGATGGACCCTATACCTTTACACAACAACTTCTAGCTCTTTCTTCCTTTTTTACTTCCCAGACTACTTCTCGAACATTCCCTAAAGACAAAAAGAAGTACAGAGGTCAGGGACAGAAAAGACTATGAAACGTGACAAGGAGCCAATCCATTGTTATGGACAATTCTACCTCGAGTCTCTATTATTTGTACATGTTAATGAACTTTCCTGGATCAGGAAATAAGCATCCTGGTGGAGAATTCAATGAAGATGTGAGCTCATTAAGTAACAGAGGTCTGAAGAGCAAATAAAAAGGCAAGAATAATGAGAAAGCAGTAGGAAGAAAAAGACCATATGAGAATGGTACTGCTTAAATCAATAGATTCTCAGCTTAAGTACTTACTCCTTTCAGCTCTAATTAACACATCCAAAATAGATGCAGGTTAAACGGGAAAGTTTTTCCACAATGTGCCTACTTCCCTTTCATAGAACTGGCAGTCTAAATTAAAACCTATTGTGATAAGGATACCTGGCTCAAGGTTCTACTACCAAAGTGTAAATGCTATTGCATTTGTGCATTGGCAACCAGCATTTCTCTTCTCCCTGGCATTCTTTTTCTATAAACCAACTCTAATGGGAAAAAAAAAATGTTGCTACCCCTCTGTATTTTTTTTTTGTATTACTATTGGGTGCTGAATATTTGTATGCTCATGACAAGACACTAACATTACTGGAGAACCCAATATGGACCAAGCAGAGCTTGAGGGAACTTTGAAAGGTATTATCCTTATTTTAAATATAAGGAAATAAAATCTAAGAAATGTCATTAAAATTTAAACTATGTGCATAACACAGCAAGGATTTAATTAAATGAGGAAATTCCTGAAAATGATCACTTAAATAAAACAGGCCTGGGAACACCCCATACTATACGGAGCACTGGAATCTGATGTGTTCACCTGAGGCACCAGATTTTTACTACTATTACCATTTGAGCATGCTTACTTTCACTCTCTTTCTCATTTGGAGGTCCACTCAATCTAAATAATGATCTATAACAATACATAGAAGGTCCTATTACTCTCACATTATAAAAACATCAAAAAGAAAGAGAATGAATGAAATAATACTCTGGAGAGAGAACAATACGCATGGTTACCGTTGTCAGTTTTAGAAAAGTAATATGTAACAAATTACAATTGAATACAATATAGTTTTTACATTAACTTCTATTTTAGTTAATATAATAGCCCCAAAATGATACTGGCTTAAAGAAGACAGAAGTTTATTTCTCCCTCATATAAAAGACCATTAACTTCTATTTTAGTTAATATAATAGCCCCAAAATGATACTGGCTTAAAGAAGACAGAAGTTTATTTCTCCCTCATATAAAAGACAGGTGGGTGGACTTCTATCTTATTGCTCTGCCATCCTTAATACCTGGCTTCACCTTGAGGTCCAACATGGCTACTCCAGCTCCCATTATCACCTTTTCATTCTAGCCTGGGAAGTGAAGTCAAGCCCCTTCCTTTTCAAACCCAACAGGAAACTTGCACATATCACTTCCAGTAACAACCCACTGGCCAGACTTTATTTTTTTTAAGATTTATTTATTCATTATTTTAGGGAGAGCAAGAGAGAGAAAGCAGGGGTGGGAGGAAGGGGCAGAGGGAGAGGGAGAGAATCTCAAGCAGACTCCCTGCTGAGTGGGGAGCCCCATGCGGGGCTCAATCTCAACCCTGAGATCATGACCTGAGCTGAAACCAAGAGTCAGACACTCAACTGACTGAGCCACCCAGGTGCCCCTTGCCTTCCACTGGCTTGACTTTAGTCACATGGTCACATAAAACTTCCAAGAAGGCTGGGAAATACCATCTTTAATCAGGTGACTGTGCCTAACTAATATCCTGTTATTAAGGAAGACTGGATGTTCTGCTGCAAGTATCAATTCTGCTCCATTGGAAAAAAAAATGGTGAAAACCCTGAGCTGGTATTGCTAAGAGAATTGTTTCCAGTTTGATAGAACTGATATTCTGTTGGGCTATTGTCTTAAGAGTTGCGCATCACTTCCTAATATTTCTTCATTTGTTGGTTGCATCAAATACTCTTTCTTTGTCAGCAATTGCTCAAACTTTAGTTTTTAAATTGTGTTATTATGGACAGTTGTATGGGAATCTCCCATCTCTACTTACATATCCCTGCTGTGCTTCCTCTGTTTTCAGTACTCTGAGAATTTCTGTTGTCCTTCAAGAGAAGGAAATGTTAACTTTTCAAAAAAGTGCAATATAAGTATCAGATTAGACCTAAGATGACTCATCTCTTGCATAAAACTCACATGGATCCTAATACCCTCAGGTACTACTATCATCCAGTTCCTCTGAATGTAGTTGTTAAACATTCCAACTCTTTGGTGTACAATAAAAGCACTTTATAAATTATACCAAATGCTATGGGAATGTAGGAAATAGATTAATTTACTATAAGTTTTCTTACTGTATAATCTTAGAGAAAGAGGCCAACACTGGAATAAGAGGATCAGAGATCTAATTTGACTCTGCCTCCAACAGTCTCTGTGACCTACAAGTCACTTAACTTCTCTGCAAACCAGTTTCTTCTTATCAAAGAGAAAAGATCAGATGTTCTACCTGTCTTGTTGAGTTATTATGAAACCTAAGTACATCTTACAAAATCAGTCACTGATTAAGTTGAGAGAATAATTATTGCCAAGAAGGAAAACATTTGGCCATTGCTGTTATTGGCAACAAAAATGGTAGGGTATGGACACTCCATAGTCACTCATGCCATCAAGTCAAAAAATAGGTGAGATTAGAATATAGTCAGAAGACATGCAGAAAATATGCATTCTGTATTTCTTTTAAAAGATTTTATTTATTTATTTGACAGAGCAAGACAGCAAGAGAGGCAACACAAGCAGGGGGAGTGGGAGAGGGAGAAGCAGGCTTACCGCTGAGCAGAGAGCCTGATGTGGGGCTCAATCCCAGGACCCTGGGATCATGACCTGAGCTGAAAGCAGATGCTTAACAACTGAGCCACCCAGGCCCCCCTGCATTCTGTATTTTTAAACAGACTTTATATGTCAGAGCAGTTTTAGGTTCACAGCAAAACTGAGTAGAAAGAACTGAGAGGTACCTAATATCACCTGTCTCTCTGAGATGAACAACCTCCCCCAGTATGAACATCTCATACCAGAGTGGTACATTTGTTACAACTGATGAACCTACATTGACACATTATTATCACCCACAGTCTGTGGTTTACATTAGAGTTCATTCATATTGTATGTTCTGTACATTTGGGCAAATGCATAACGACATGTATCTACCATTATTGTATCAAACAATACAATAGTTTCACTGTTCTAAAAATCCTCTATGCTCAGACTATTTATCTCTCATCTTCTATAACCTCTGACAAGCACTGACAGTAAAAAGATTGTCTCCATAGTTTCACCTTTTCAAGAATGTCTTACAGTTGTGATTATATAATATGTTGCCTTTTCATATTGGCTTCCTTCACTAAGCCACAAGAATTTAAGTTTCCTCCATTTATCTTTGTAACTTGATAGCTTATTTCTTTTTAGCACTGAATAATATTCCATTAAATTGATGTAACACAGTTTATTTATCCAGTTCAATTTTCCACTGAAGGACATCTTGGTTGATTCTAAGTTTTGGCAATTATGATTAAGTTGCTATAAACAACTATGTGTAGGTTTTTGTGTGGACACACATTTTCAACTCATTTAACAAAATACCAAGGATAGTGACTGTTGAATCATATGGTAAGAATGTGTTTCGATCTGTAAGAAACTGCCAAACTGTCTTCCAAAGTGGCTGTTCCATTTGGCATTCCCATCAGCAATGAATGAGAGTTCTTGTTGCTCCACAGGTTCACTAGCATTTGGTGTGGTCAGTGTTTTTGATTTTTGCCATTCTAATAGGTATGTAGTGATATCTCATTGTTGTTTTAATTTGCAGTTCCCTGAGGTGTATGATGTTGAACAGCTTTTCATATGCTTATTTATCAGCTGTATATCTTCTTTGTTGAGGAGTCTGCTCAGATCTTTTGCTCATTTTTAAATCAGGTTGTTTGTTTTTTTATTGTTGAGTTTTAAGAGTTCTTTGTATATTTTGGATAACAGTCCTTTATCAGGTATAACTTCTGCAAATATTTTCTCCCAGTCTGTGTCTTCTCTCCTCTTCTCTTGAGAGTGTCCTTTACAGAGCAGAAGTTTTTAATTATAACAAAGTCCAACTTATAATTCCTTTCATGGATCATGCATTTGGTATTCTGTCTAAAAAGGTATCAACAGACCCAAGTCATCTAGATTTTCTCCAATGTTATTTTCTAAAAGTCTTATAATTTTGCATTTTACATTTAGATCTATGATCCTTTTTGAGTTAGTTTTTGTGAAAGATATGAGCTCTGTGTGTAAATTCATTTTTTTGCCAAAGGGAAGAGATGCATAGGGCAAGGTACAGGAATGGTATGTGGCATGGAGCTTCCATGCCCTCTTCAAGGTGCATCATCTTTCATCACCTTGAATTATTTAACAACCCAAAAGCTCCAGTCTACATTTTTCCACTCTTTTTAAATTATCCATTTTCCCATCCCCAACCCCAATAGAATGTAAGCTTCAAGAGGGCAAGGATTGTTGCCTGTTTTGTTCACTGCTGTATCCCTGCTGTCTGTTACATATTTAAAAAAATCATCAAATACTGGTGCAAGTAATTTTTAAAGCTATAAAAACAGCAATAGGCAATAACAGACAGGTCATGTTCAGGGCAACAGTGCAAAACATAGATTTCTTGGACCATAGTCAGGGTCAGCTACCACTGGAGAAGAGATGAGGATCTGTAGAAAAAAGGTAAAATATTAGCATATGGCCGTAAAATAAGGATCAGGAAAAGAAGGCATAGAAAGAACAAAGGGGGCTGTTGGTGAGAGGTAAGATGCCAGAGGGTAGGTCGACCCTAAGCCTGCTTCTTCACTCCAACACAGCTAAATAAATATCAAATCATTCTGAACACCCACAAAATATATCAGAAGTCTTGGAGAACAAAGCTGAACATCTATAAACCAGAAAAATGACCTGTGGAAGATGGAGGGGTGACCAAAGGAAAGAACAGGAAGAAATGACAGTGAGAGATAAAATAACAATTATAAGGATACTAGCTGGGCTTGAAAAAAGCATAGAAGACACTAGAGAATCCCTTACAGCAGAGATAAAAGAACTAAAATCTAGCCAGGCTGAAATTAAAAATACTACAACCGAGATGCAAACACAAATGGAGACCATAAAAACGAGAATGGATGAAAAAGAGGAATGAATCAGTGATATAGAAGATAAAATTATGGAAAATAATAAAGCTGAAAAGAAGAGGGAAACAAAGATAATGGATCATGAAAGTAGCCTTAGGGAACTCAGTGACTTATTAAAATGGAATAACATTTGTATCATAGGATTCCCATAAGATGAAGAGAGAGAAAAGGAGGCAGAAGGTTTATTCAAGCAAATTATAACTGAATACTTCCCTAATCTGGGGAAGGATACAGGTATCAAAATCCAAGAAGCACAGAGAACTCCCATTAAATTCAACAAACCAACCATCACCAAGGCATATCACAGTCAAATTCACAAAACACACAGACAAGGAAAGAATCCTGAAAGCAGCAAGGGAAAAACAGTCCTTAACCTACAAGGAAGACATCAGATTCACAGCAGATCTGTCCATGGAAACTTGACAGGCCAGAAGAAAGTAGCAGAATATATTCAACATATCAAATGGGGAAAATATGCAACCAAGAATTCTTTATCCAGTAAGGCTGTCATTCAGAATAGGAAAGATAAAGAGTTTCCCAGACAAAAACTAAAGGAGTTCATGATCACTAAACCAGCCCTGCAAGAAATATTAAGGGGGACTCTATGAGTGGGGAAAAAAGACCTAAAGCAACAAAGACTAGAAAGGACCAGAGAACATCACTAGAAACACCTACAGAAACACTCTACAGATAATACAATGACACTAAATTCATATCTTTCAATAATCACTCTGTAAATGGACAAAATGCTCCAATCAAAAGACACTGGGTATCAGAATGGATTAAAAAAACAAGATCCATCTATATGCTGCCTACAAGAGAATCATTTTAGATCTAAAGGCACGTACAGATTGAAAGTGGGGGGATGAAGAACCATCTATCATGCAAATGGATGTCAAGAGAAAGCCAGAGTGCCATACTTACATTAGATAAGCTAGATTTTAAAACAAAGAGTATAACAAGAGATGAAGAAGGGCATTATATCATAATTAAGGGGTCTATCCATCAAAAGACCTAACAATTGTAAAGAACTATGGCCCCAACTTTGGAGCACCCAATATATTACTCAATTAATAATAAACATAAAGAAATATATTGATAGTAACACAATAATAGTAGGGGACTTCAACATGCCACTCACAGCAATGGACAGATCATCTCAGCAGAAAATCAACAAGGAAACTATGGCATGAATGACACACTGGATTGGATGGATATATAACAGATACATTCAGAACATTTTATCCTAAAGTAGCAGAGTACACATTCTTTTCGAGTGCACATGGAACACTGTCCAGAATAGATCACATATTGGGTCACAAATCAGGACTCAAACGGCACGAAAAGATTGAGATCATACCATGCATATTTTGAGACCACAACACTATGAAACTTGAAGTCAACCACAGTAAAAAATTTGGAAAGACCTCAAATACATGGAAGTTAAAGAACATCCTACTAAAGAATGAATGGGTTAACCAGAAAATTAAAGAAGAAATAAAAAAAAAATACATGAAAAAAATGAAAATGAAAACACGACAGTCCAGAATCTTTTGGATGCAACAAAGGCAGTTCTAAGAGGGAAGTATATCGCAATACAGGCCTACCTCAAGAAGCAAGAAAAGTCTCAAATATACAACCTAACCTTAAACCTAAAGGAGCTGGAAAAGAACAGCAAATAAAGCCTAAATCCAGCAGGAGAAGGGAAATAATAAAAATTAGAGCAGAAATAAGTGATATAGAAATTAAAAACAAGAACAACAACAGAACAGATCAATGAAACAAGGAACTGGTTCTTTGAAGAATTAACAAAATTGCTAAACCCCTAGCCAGATTTCTCAAGAAGGAAAGAGAAGGACCCAAATAAATAAAATCATAAATGAAAGGGGAGAAATCACAACCAACAGCACAGAAATAAAAACATAAGAGAATATTATGAGCAATTATATGCCAACAAATTAGGCAATCTTAAAGAAATGGATGCATTCCTAGAAACATATAAACTACCAAAAGTGAAACAGGAAGAAATAGAAAATCCAAACAGACCCATAACCAGCAAAGAAATTGATCACTAATCAAAAATCTTCCAACAAACAAGACTCCAGGGTTGGATGGCTTCCAAGGGAATTCTACCATTTAAAGAGTTAATACCTATTCTTCTCAAACTGTTCCAAAAAATAGAAATGGAAAGAAAACATCCAAACCCATTCTATGAGGCTAGCATTACCTTGATCCCAAACCAAAGACTCCACTAAAAAGGAGAATTACAGACCAATATCGCTGATGAACACGGATACAAAAATTCTCAACAAGATACTGGCAAATCGGATTCAACAGTATATTAAAAGGATTATTCACCACGATCAAGTGGGATTTATTCCTGGGCTGCAGGGGTAGCTCAACATCCACAAATCAATCAACATTATATACCACATTAAAAAAAGAAAATATAGGACCCATATGATCCTCTTAATAGATGCAGAAAAAGCATTTGACAAAATACAGCATCCTTTCATGATAAAAACCCTCCACAAAGTAGGGATAGATGGAAAATACCTCAACATCATAAAGGCCACATACAAAAGACCCACAGCTAATATCATCCTCAATGGGGAAAAACTGAGAGCCTTTCCCCTGTGGTCAGGAACAGGACAGGGATGTCCACTCTCACCACTGCTATTTAACATAGCATTGGAAATCAGCCTCATCAATCAGACAACAAAAAGAAATAAAAGGCATCTAAATTAGCAAGAAGTCAAACTTTCACTATTTGCAGATGACATGATACTCTATGTAGAAAACCCGAAAGACTCCACCAAAAACATTGCTAGAACTAATTCATGAATTCAGCAAAGTGGCAGGATATAAAATCAATGTGCAGAAATCTGTCGCATTTCTATACACCAGTAATGAAACAGCAGAAAAAGAAATCAATCCCATTTGTAATCACACCAAAAGCCATAAGATACCTAGAAATTAACCTAACTAAAGAGGTAAAATATCTGTACTCTTAAAACCATAGAACACTTATGAAAGAAATTGAGGAGGACACAAAGAAATGGAAAGGCATTCCACACTCATGGGCTGGAGAACAAACTGTTAAAATTTCTATACTACCCAAAGCAACATGCACATTTAATGCAATCCCTACCAAAATAACACCAGCATTCTTCACAGAGCTAGAACAAACAATCCTAAAATTTGTATGGAACCACAAAACACTCTGAGTAGCCAACGCAATCCTGTAAGAGAAAAATAAAACTGGAGGCATCATGATTCAGATTTCAAGTTAAATTACAAAGCTATAGTCCTCAAGATGGTATGGTACTGGCACAAACATAGACACACAGATCAGTGGAACAGAATAAAGAACCCAGAATTGGACCCACAATCATATGGTCAACTAATCTCCGACAAAGCGGGAAGGACTATCCAATGGAAAAAAAATGGTCTCTTCAACAAATGGTGTTGGGAAAACTGGACAGCAACATGCAGAAGAATGAAACTGGACCACTTTCTTATACCATACACAAAAATAAATTTAAAATGGATGAAAGACCTAAATGTGAGACAGGAAACCATCAAAATCCTAGAGGAGACTATACAGGCAGTAACCTCTTTGACCTCAGCCACAAAAAACTTCTTACTAAACATGTTGCAGAGGCAAGGAAAACAAAATCAAAAATGAACTCTTGGGACTTCATCAAGATAAAAAGTTTCTGCACAGCAAAGGAAACAATCAACAAAACTAAAAGGCATCCTACGTAGTGGGAGAAGATATTTGCAAATGACATATCCAATGAAGGTTTAGTATTCAAAAATCTATAAAGAGCTTATCAAACTTAACACCCCAAAACAAAAATCCAGTTAAGAAATGGGCAGAAGACATGAATAGACACTTTTCCAAAGAAGACATCCAGATGGCTTAAAGGCACATGAGAAGATGCTAAACATCACTCATCATCAGGGACATACAAATCAAAACCACGGTAAGATACCACCTCACACCTGTCAGAATGGTTAAAATTAACAACACAAGAAACAACAGGTGTTAGCAAGGATTTGGAAAAAAAGGAACCCTCGTGCACTCTTGGTGGGAATATAAATTGGTGCAGCCACTCTGGAGAACAGTATGGAGTTTCCTCAGAAAGTTAAAAACAGAACTACCCTATAACCCAGCAATTGCACTACTGGGTATTTACCCAAAGGATACAAAAATACAGATTCAAAGGGGTACCTGCACCCCAATGTTAATAGCATTATCATCAATAGCCAAACTATGGAGAGAGCCCAAATGTCCATCAAATGATGAATGGATAAAGAAGATGTAGTATATATACACAATGGAATATTACTCAGCCATCAAAAAGAATGAAATCTTGCCATTTGCAATGATGTAGATGGAACTAGAGTGTATTATACTAAGTGAAATAAGTCAGTCAGAGAAAGACAAATATGATTCCACTCATATGTGGAATTTAGGAAAGAATATAGATGAACATATGGGAATGGGGTTGTCGGGGGAGAGAAGGAAATAAACCATAAGAGACTCTTAATGATAGAGAACAGTTGGTGGAGGTTGATAGAGGGAGGTGGGTGGGGGGGATGGGATAGATTGGTGAAGGATATTAAGGAGGGCACTTTTTATTTTTATTTTTTTAAAGATTTTATTTATTTATTTCAGAGAGAGCATGAGCAGAGGGAGAAGTAGACTCCTCGCTGAGCAGGGAGCATGATATGGGGCTCGATCCCAGGACCCTGCGATCACTACCTGAGCCGAAGGCAGACACTTAACTGACTGAGCCACCCAGGCGAAGGAGGGCACTTTTTATGATGAGCACTGGATGTTGTATATAAGTGATGAATCACTGAATTCTACTCCAGAAACCAGTATCACACTGTATGTTAACAAAGTAAAATTTAAATTAAAAAAAAAAAGGAAAATGTAAATAATGGTAAAAAAAAAAAAAAGAGAAAAATTTGCTATAAACCAGGAACTTTACATACATTATCCGTTTTATTATTCTCAACAACACTACAAAGAAAATAATCTTGTCTTACTAATGGGACAACTTTGGTTAAAGATGACCTATTCCGTGTCCAACAGTGAATAGGATTTCAATTCTAGTGGCGATGATTTCACTCCAGGCTTGACTGATGCTAAAAGCCAAAGAAGCTGGGAAAGGAGAGAAAAGAGAATGAGCTCCCTCCAGAGAAAGGGAGACTCTCTGACGTTCAGAAGGAAAATGAAGGTAGGAGAGAATACCTTGTGACATGAAAGTAGATGAAGGGCAAAGAAAAGGACTTTGACAAGTACAGCATAGGAAGCAATCAAGAAAAACTGCAACAGAAACAAAGGACTAGAGGTAGAAGAGGTAGAAAAAATGTGTAAATGAGGACAGAAAGGGGAACTTCCACAAGTTAAACACCCCTAAAATAAAAGTCACACCACAGTAACTTCAGGACATGGAAGACTAAAGTAATTCCTTAGGAATCAAAGAAAAGCATTTTAGAAGAAGGGAAGAAAACTGATATATTACTAGGGATTCTTGGAAACACTTACAGGTAGGACATAAACAGGTGACTGCCACAAGAAAATGCCCATAAGATACGCTTGTCCAAACAGAAGGGTTCATTCTCTGCCACATAAAAGCCTTTGGGTATTAGGTTAGTGTGGCAGTGACTGGCTCCAGCAGTGGGTATCACTTCTGCATCCCCGAGGTCCTCATGGTTTTATTTCTGACACTGACTTGTTGTAGACAGAGCTGCCTTCGTTGTGAGACAAACCTGGTGTTAATCCCAATCCATCATTTGTCTAATTTCTGTGCTTTAAGGCAACTCTCAGAAGCTGTTTCTGTGCTTTAAGGCAACTCTCAGAAGCTGTTTGTCTAATTTCTGTGCTTTAAGGCAACTCTCAGAAGCTGTTTCCTCAGAGGGTGCTGTGAAGCACCCTCCTGCTGGGTTCTCCCAGAACCCTATGGGATACCGTAGGTCAAGTTTTGTCCTGCACTCAGTAAACAGCGGCTATACAATGAACAGCCTCGTGTCAGAACTACAAGAACTTAATTTTTCAAATGAAGAAACTGAAGGGAGAGATGGCGGCGTTTGAGCTTTGTTGATCTGTGAGATTCAAGGAGCTTTGAAGACATGGACATAAAAATCAAATAGGCCTGGTCATTCAGCGTATCCAAATGTCCCTCCCAAAAAGTGGAATAGGTAGCAAGTGGGCCTTTAAAAGTGAAAGTGATAGCTGTGTTTAGATGGGACCTGGGCTATCCCTCCCCCATCCATGGCTACATCAAACCTATTTTCCTTTTTTTTTAAATTTAATTTTATTATGTTATGTTAACTTCTAATAATAGCCTGCGCATACTGATTGCAAATCAAAATTTCCCTTAGAAATTTCCAGCTTCTCCCTGAAGCTTTGCTTAACTGCATTAAGGGTTGCAAATATATTTTGTTACTAACTCTATAATCTAGCAGTTCACTGACATTTATAGTCTGAACTTTTTCATTTCCTCTTGGTCTTCGGGGGAGTCAAGATGTGTAGAAACACGCTGTTTGGTTTCAAATTTTGGCAGGGAGGTAATATACCAATCTCTCTCCCTTCCTTGGGTTTGTTTGTTGTTGTTGTTTTTCTGCTTAGTTTATTCAGAGCCTTGTGGGAGCTCAGTGAACAAATAGACTAAGTTCTCTCTTCCTTGACACCCATTTTAAGAAGTCCCTTGTGCTGAGGTGCTTAAGATGGAACATTAACTCTTTCAAGCTGCCAGGAGATTCTCTGGGGAACTAAGATGTTAAATACAACAAGGAAAAAAAGAATGGTTGTGCAACTTTCTGCTTACTTTAAAAGACAATTTTTTTTTTTTTTTGAAGCAGGCTCCATGCCCAGCCTGGAGCCCAACATGGGTCTTGAACTCACAACCCTGAGATCAAGACCTGAGCTGAAATCAAGAGCCAGACACTTAGCCAACTGGGCCACCCAGGTGCCCCAAGGCAAAGTTGTCTTATAAATATCTCTTTTAAAGAGACCCAACTTCATTTTTTTTATCACCACCACCATAATTTCATCATGTGTTTCCGACTAGTACACAATCTTCAGAAATTTGTGGATTTTGAAGATTTATTTTTATTTTTATTTATTTGACAGAGAGAGAGAGAGATAGTGAAAGCGGGAACAGAAGCGGTGGGGAGGGGGAGAGGGAGAAGCAGGCTTCCCGCGGCGCAGGGAGCCCGATACGGGGCTCGATCCCAGGACCCTGGGATCATGACCTGAGCCGAAGGTAGACGCTTAACAACTGAGCCACCCAGGCGCCCCAGAAATTTGTGGATTTTGAACTCTATCTTATCAAAGTGCTTTGCACCCAGCTTCCCAATTGATCTTCTGAACATGTAACTGTTGTTAAATATCTGCTCTCTGCCCATGTAACTTCCTCCAAGTGGCCTATAATATCTTTCTAGTTTGGCCCCAATTTATCTTTGTGCCTCACTAACATTCTACACTAGTCCTAGAATCATTATATTGTTTAATGTGATTTTTTAAATTTTTAATTAATTTTTTAATTAGAGAATAATTGGCATAGGATATTGTATTAGTTTTGGGAGTACAACATAGTGATTTGATATTTATCTACATCACAAAATGGTCACCACAATAAGTCTAGTTACCATCTGTCACCATACAAAGCTGTTAACAATATTGTTGACTATAATCCCAATGTTGCAACATTCCATCCCTTTGTCTTACTTATTTTATAACTGTAAGACTGTAGTTCTTCATGTGTTCACCTAATCCCCTTCGCCTACTTCATCCATCCCCCATCCCCTCACAAATCATTATATTGAATGAGCCGGAAGTGGTGGGGACGGAGGGTGCAGCAGAGAACACTTCCTTCCCACTACTCTGCCATTAAATATGCTGCCAACAGTGCTTTCTCTACTCTTGTGTGAAATCTCAAGCAGGTCTCAGAGCTCACTTAGTCATTTGTGAATAATAAATACTCCTCCAGTTTCCTTCAATCTCAACAAGTTATATTTTAATAATTAAAAGTGCCATCCACAGTGATAATAAAACCCGTTCAGCCCCTTCCTTCAATCAAAAGCTTCTCTTGTTTCTCAGGCCATGTGGGCTTCAGGCTCCAAAGCCTTAGTAAGGGAAGGGAAATGTGGACGACTTCATTTTCTCTGTTAGCTCTACCTTCTCCCACTGACTAGCCATGGCTTCTCACCCCCACCCCAGGGTTGGGCCAACTACACAGGGGGTTCATGGAGGAGCACCCAACTCAGTCTCACACTGAGATGATGTGGGGCAGGCTGCCTGTGAAAGTGATGGAGGCACAAGGACTGGTTCTTTCTGTTGTAGGGGGCTCTATGGGATTTGGGGGAGAACCCATGACATGAGCAATGCCCCTTTTCCTGCTTGCTTAAGACCCTAACCCTTAGCCTCTGAGATTTGGGCATTTTATCCCATCAATGCATTCTATCACAGTCCTTTGTTCTACCAGACAGTCTTATTGGGCAGGATCCTTTTTAAAATAACCCCTGGTGAACTCACCCACCCATGTAGCCCATGGAAATCTCACATATCACTCACTCACAGGCAGCACAAGTCCAGTTGCCAACCAGAATAGCCCTCTTTATTTTTACTCTGCTTCCTCAAGCTGAAACCCCAGGAGATACACATCAAGGCAAACATACTGCCTCTTTGAAGTACCTGTAACTGACCTGGACCTGAAAAAAATCATCCCCCCCCTTTCTCTGTGATGGAGCAAAATGAGAAATGGAAAGCTCAAAGATAATTACAGTGGAGAAAAGTCTTCCTCATCCAACTATTTCATTTCTCTTCCAAGTTTCAGATCCTACTCTTCGATAGCTGGTTTCTGGCATAATAGCTTTTATAATTTCTTAGCACATCCTCTGTAGGTCCATAGTGACTTGATTTAGAATGCTGGAGACTGGCCTCAATTGCAGTGATGAAGGCCTTGGAACTCAACCAAAAGAGACCAAGAAGTCCCACTTGAATTTCCTGCCATACTAGGCTGCCTACGGTTTGCTCAGCACTCTGTATTTTCCTTTCTTCTTACTTTATTTTGTCATCAACCTAAAATCTTTAAACTATTCCCAAAGACATCTCTCAGAGGACTTTGCCCAACACATTCTCTCTCTACTTACAGTTGAGAAGAGCTCTTTTTTTTTTTTTAGAAACTCTTATATACTTTCTATGTATTCTCCCTCATAGTCTAGTGATTTCTAGGAGTCTAATGATTTATAAAATTGTTTTATCTTTTTTTGAATCATAAGCTTCTTGAAGAAAGAATTGTTTCTTCACATTTATCTTTGTAAACCCTGCAGTTCACCAAGCCATGCACTCAAAACTTTATTTTTTTTAGCTTCTAAAGAGTTCAGTGTAACATAAAACCTACCACGAGACCCAGCAACCCCACTCCTCGAGAAATGAAGACATTATGTCTGCACAAAGAGCTGTACGTGGATGTTCACAGCAAAATTATTCTTGATAGTCAAAAATTGGAAACAACCCAAATGTTCATCAAGTTGTGAATGGATAACCAAAATGTCCAATATGCATACAATGGAATGCTATTTGACAATAAAAAGGAACAAAGCAGTGATATATGCTGTAACATCGATGAACCTCACAAACATCATGCTACACGAAAGAAGCCAGACACAAAAGATTACATAGTGTATATATAATTCCCTTTATAATGAAAGTTCAAAAAAGCCAAACGTTTAGAGATATAAAGTATATTAGTAGTCACCTGAGCTGGGAGTGGGAATGGGGATTAACTATAAATGAGCATGAGGGATCTTAGAGGAGTGATAAAAATGTTACACAACTCAGTAAATTTATTAAAAATCATTGAATTGTACACTTAAAATGAATGAATTTTATGATATGTAAATTACACCTCAATAAAGTTTAAAAAACCTGCTTGCTCAGTGGAATTTGGGTTTCTTTTTCTGATGTCAGCTTCTCAGAGGTATTAATGCTGCTAAAGCCTTGAACAGTCCAATAGGAGAGAACAGGACCTCTGGGCCTATGCCTTGCTCTCGGAGTCATAAACAAACATATTGCTTCCATATCAAAAACCAGGATTCTTAAAATTTCAGGCAAGGTCAGATCACAGTTAGATTGAGTGCAGCTGCAATGCACCAACGGTTTTTTGGCAGCGAAAAGAGCTGATGGTCTCCCCAAGTGTCTAGCTTAATAATAAAAAGTGTCTTGGGCACTGAGCATTAAAATTTCCTCACAACCTGAAAATCTTTGTGGGATTTTAAATCCTAAACTGGATCACTGTAGCAAAGTAATTTAGAAATCAATCAGCTTCATGAGTATAAAATGAAAAATGTGGGATCAATGTTTCCCTCTAGATATTTAAAATAAAATTGTGCTTTAAGGACAGTCTATACTTCAGCCACTGGTAAATATATATTTCATGTAAGAGAACAGATACAACTCATTCATCACCAGAGGTAAGATCTGGAAGTTCCATGTAAGGCTTAAAAGTATATTTTTTTTAAATAAACATAACATTCTAATTATTTTAATGTATATTTTAAAACACTTGGCCATTTCCATTGTTAGGAAATCATGTATAAGAATCCATCTAAATGAATTTGAGTGAATTATGATTTGATCTCTAAAGAATTCTAAGGATCTCTTTATGAGCTCAGATTACAAGGGTAGTGGTTTGTATTTCCAAATTCCCAGTGCTTAAATCACTTGTATAGCAACCACAAATAAACATACCATAAAAATTATTAATATTCAAAAGCACCTATGCAAACAAATAAATGATGTGTTTATGGTAACAACCCTGCTCACTGAGTAATAATTACATACTTAACATAATAATGAAATGTATCAAAATCCTCAAACACCCACTGCCTTTTCACTTCATGGCCAGTTATGCAAAGATCACAGTGACTAGTAGGTTTAGTGTTTTGCACCTCTGGAAGGCATCAGGATTCAAACTCAGGCTCAGCCAAAATGAGAAAAGAGGAATGTGTATCAGGAATATCTCGCAGGAAGTAAATCTTCCTATTTAACTATGCTAAGGACAAGAAAACAACAGCCAACAGCCCGTCTACCCAGACAACAACTCACTAGTCCAAAAATTACTTATTGAGTGTTGTGGGATTTTTTTTTAAAGATTTATTTATTTATTAGAGAAAGAGAAGGAGGGGGAAGAGGCAGATGGAGAGGGAGAGAGAGAATCCCAAGCAGACTCCCTGCTCAGCAGGGAGCCCCACGAGGGGCTCGGTCTCATGACCCTGAGACCATGATCTGAGCCGAAATCAAGAGTCAGACGCTCAACCAACTGAGCCACCCAGGTATCCCTGTTTATTGTTAACTGTGTGCCGAGCACTGGGGATACAGTAGTCACTGTCCTCGGGAGGCTTATACATCGAATGCACTCACAAATAAAAACCTTCCCATAATGACTGGAATGGTGGCCGTGGGCTGCGTGTGTGCAGGAGGGGATGGGAAGAGTTCTCAGGGAAGGCCTGAGGCAGAAAGAACCCAAACGCTCAAAGAACTGAAACTCTGCTGGAGAAAGTAAGGGAGAAGTGAGACATGTAGGTTGACGAGAAGAGGGCAGAACCTGAAGAGCTTTAGGAGGAATTTGGATTGTATTCTAAGCCGAGGAATGACACAAGATGATTTATACTCTGAGAGCATCTTTCTGCTGAGTTGAGAAGGAATATGTATTTAGAGTTAGAATTGATGGTTTTTACCGATGAATTGGATTCTGTGGATGGAAGTTAGGGAAGAATGGGAGAGTGGCCCACTCAGATCCCTGTGGATCCTTTCAAACAATTTCGTGTGCAACTCTTCCTCCTTTTTAGTGTACCTCTCCTTCTAAAAGCCAGTACCTGTGAGCTTTTTTGTGTGGCGGGAGCGGGGGTGTGGACTTCTTTGTTTTTGATTTTGTTTTTGTTTTGGGGACAGGGGAGTGCCGCTCTCCAGTCACATTGCAGACCACCTGGCTTGCAGGCATAGGCAGCTCAGAGCCTGGGAATGCACGTGCTCCCGGAAAAATCATTAACCAATGATTGAAGAACATAAGAGTGTGAAAGCCCTTGCTCACTTCCTAGGGTCAAGACAATCCTGAGACTTACATTACAGTCCTGAGTTTCCTTGAGAGAGAGTCCATAGGAACTTTGCCTGACATCTCCTCCTTACTGGATGTCTTCTCCTATCTGTCCTGTTTCCCCAGCTTCTTTACCAGTTTCCCCCGTGAACCTTCCTTCAATCAACTATTTGCAAGAAATCCTGTGTTGGGATATGCTTTCAGATGTTCCATTATTTATCCCAAGATCTTAGAAGACCTTAGAAGACCTTCACATTTTCTCCTCTCTTTTCAAATCTCTAATACTTCCTACCTCACCCACATCCCAATGACTTTGCTTCCTATTTCATTCAGAAAGCACAAATAGACGAGTTCTTTCTAATGGCTCTATCTCAGGGCCTTTGCATTTGCTATTCTTTTGCCTGAAATACTTCACCCAGGCATCTGCATATGGCATCCCCTCATTTCCTTCATGTCTCCAATGCCACCAAAACCATGAGACCTCTCCTGTGGTTCTATATAGTAACTATCCCCTGTTATGTTGATTTATTTTTAACCACAGTACTTATCACTGTTTGGTATATTACATATTTCTTTTTATATTTCTTATTTTCTTTCTCCTCTCTGTGTTCTATGAATTTAATGCTTTTTTTCTTATTTAACCAATTAATCCATTTAATTTTTTAGATATTGTAATAGCTCTTATTCTATACTTGTAGATCATACTTATGGAATATTCTTTTTATTCTCTTAAGAGGATTTTTTTTCTTTTTCTTTCCTTTTAATTCCAGTTAGTTAACATACAGTGTTATATTAGTTTCAGATGTACAGTATAGTGATTCAACACTTCCATATATCACCAGGTGTTCATCACCACAAGGGCCCCCCTTTAATCCCCATCACCTATTTCACCCATCCCCCCACCCACCTCCCCTCTGGTAACTATCAGTTTGCTCTCTATCATTAAGAGTCTGTTTCTTGTTTTGCCTCCATCTCTCTTTTTTCCCCTTCACTGTTTTTTTTGTTGTTATTCTTTGTTTTTTAAAGTCCACATATGAATGAAATCATATGGTATTTGTCTTTCTCTGACTGACTTATTTTGCTTAGCATTATATCTCTAGCTCCATCCAGGTCATTGCAAAGGGCAAGATTTCGTTCTTTTTTATGGCTGAAGAATATCCCATTGTATATATATACCACTTCTTTATCCATTCATCAGTCAATGGACACTTGGGCTGCTTCCATATCTTAGCTATTGTAAATAATGCTGCTATAAACATAGGTGGGCATGTGTCCCTTTGAGTTAGTGTTTTTGTATTCCTTGGGTGAATTCCCAGTAGAGCAATTGCTGGATCATGGTGTAGTTCTATTTTTAACTTTTTTAAAAGATTTATTTATTTATTCTAGAGAGGGGAAAGAGAGAGAAAATCCTATGCAGACTCCTCACTGAGCACAGAAGCAGATGTGGGGTCAATCCCATGACCCCGAGATCATGACCTGAGCTGAAATCAAGAGTCGGACACTTAACTGACTGAGCTACCCAGGTACCCCTATTTTTAATTTTTTGAGGAACCTTTACACTGTTTTGCACAGTGGCTGTGCCAGTTTGCATTCCCACCAACAGTGCACAAGGGTTCCTTTTTCTCCAAATCCTTGCCAACACCTGCTGTTTCTTGTGTTTTTTATTTTAGCCATTTTGACAGGTGTGAGGTGATATCTCATTGTGCTTTTGATCTGCATTTCCCCGATATTGAATGAAGTTGAGTATCTTGTCATGTTCTGTTGGCCAACTATATGTTGTCTTCGTAGAAATGTCTATTCATGTCTTCTGCCCATTTTTAATTAGATTATTTGTTTTGGTTGTTAAGTTTTATAAGTTCTTTTTATGTATTAGATACTAACCCTTTATTGGATATGTCATTTGCAAATATCTTCTCCCATTCTGTAGGTTGCCTTTTAGTTTTGTTGATTGTTTCCTTTGCTGTACACTTTTTATTTTGATGTAGTCCCAATAGTTTATTTTTGCTTTTGTTTTCCTTGTCTCAGGAGACATATTTAGAAAGGAGTTGCTACAGCCGGTGTCAGAGACATTACTGCCTGTGTTCTTTTCTAGGATTTTTATGGTTTCAGGTCTCCCATTTAGGTCTTTAATCCACTTTGAATTTATTTTTGTGTATGGTGTAAGAAAGAGGTGCAGTTTCTTTCTTTGGCATGTTGCTGTCCAGTTTTCCCAACACCATTTGTTGAAGAGACTGTCCTTTTCCCATTGGATATTCTTTCCTGTTTTGTCAAACATTAATTGACTGTATAGTTGTGGGTTTATTTCTGGGTTTTCTATTCTGTCCCATTGATCTCTTTGTCTATTCTGTGCCAGTACCATACTGTTTTGATTACTACAGCTTGGTAATATAACTGGAAGTCCAGAACTGTGATGCCTCCAGCTTTGCTTTTTTTTTTCAAGATTGCTTTGGCTATTTGGGGTCTTTTGTGGTTCCATACAAATTTTAGAATTGTTTGTTGTAGTTCTGTGAAAAATGCTGTTGGTATTTTGACAGATATTGTATTCAACACATAGTTTTCTTTGGGTGATATAGACATGTTAACAATATTTGTTCTTCCAATCCATGTCTTTTCCATGGAGTATCTTTCCATTTCTTTGTGTCATATTCAATTTCTTCATCAGTGTTTTAGAGTTTTGGAGTCCAGGTCCTTCACCTCTTTGGTTATTTTTATTTCTAGGTATTTTATTATTTTAGATGCAATTGTAAATGGGATCATTTTTTAAATTTCTCTTTCTGCTGCTTCACGATTGGTATATAGAAATGCAACAGATTTCTGTACATTGATTTTGTATCCTGCGACTTACCTGAATTTGTGTATCAGTTCTAGCAGACTTTTGGTGGAGTCCTTTGGGTTTTCTATATATAGTTGGGTTTTTTTTCTTCTTCTCTCTGTCTTTAGCACCTAGAATAGAGCCTGACACAAAGTGAGGCATTATTGCTGAATGAATGAATACTGAAGATACTTTGAGATCTTTAAGTCTCCAATCAAAATACCAGGTCTGTGCAACTATATTTTCTAGAGGAGCTGGGCATTCTTACCATTCAAGTGCTTTATGTTTATTACTGTAATTATTCTGAGTTTGAGTATTTTATCTTTAACTTAGCATTCCAGATAAATTGCACTGGACATTTAAATTTCAAGTATATGTCCAATTTTTATCAAATGAAATAATTATATAATGAACCACAATTACTGAAATATTGGCTCACAAAATAAGTAAGAGCAAATTCCAGACTTTCTATCAACTTTTTAGCCAAATGCATATCACTTTGAAAAACTGGAGAGATTTCCTGACCAGGAAAATAAGTATATTCTGTTTAGTACCAAATATGGCTTCTATAATTACAAAGCAACTATTTTTCCAAGTTTATATAACACACCTAGAAGCACCTCACATAGTCAATTTGCTACATTTTGGCTCTTTAGCATTCAACACTAAAAGGTTTCCCAACCCTCTTTAAACATGTAATCTTATACACACAGCACAAAGATACTTAGAGACACGCTGAACCTAGATTGATTCTGTTTGGCAGGATAGCAGAGGGAAAGAGAGGTTTGACTTACTCCCACAGGCATATAAAACACTTTTGGTATTTGACTGCCCTGAAATATTCAGTACCCCACTATCCCTGCATGGAATATCAGCCTTTATTGATTATTTGGAGGAGTGTTTTGGAGAATAGATAAATGATTTCCCATATTGGTCTGAGCTTTCCTCAATAAATCCTCAATTCATATTCACAAGTGAGAAGAACCAGTCCATTTCAAACGACTGACTAGCCCCAGAAACAGGCCATTCACTTTACAGGTGGAGAAATGACAGAGGTGTTAGGGGTCTGCCCAACAGATCTGGAAGTGAATCAATGCAGATTTGGTTTAGAGCACAGCCCTGTAAATGCTTTCTACATTCCGATATTTCTTAATCATATTCTCCATGTCTGCAAGTTTTCTATAATGAAAATTTCTGACTTGAGAAACAGTTTTATTTTGTTAACATCTTTACAAATTGCAAATTCTCAGTACACAGTTTTGTCTTTATGGCCAGTACAGTAAGTCAACATCAGAGCAAGTGTCAGATGTAAGGCAATTGAAGAGCACTTCTTAGGATCCACGAAATTTCAAGGTTGGGCAATACTATGGGACATCACTCTGTCTTCTCCTTTCATTCACAAGTTGATCAGTACAGGTCTTTAATCATTCCATACCACGAGTCCTATCCTACTGACCCCAGCTCACATTCTCCATGCATAGAGACTTTCTACTGCCTTTCTTTTTCTTTAACAGTTACACTGGGAAAGGGCTTAGCACAAGGACATGTTGAAGAGAACTAAAGCCCAGTGGCACATCTGTAAAATCTTTCCCACTCAATTCAGTAAGCGTTATATTCTTCCTACGGTGTGTAAAGTACTTCCTTATGTACTGCAGAGCTTATGATGGTAACAATTAACAATCTCTCTGACATGAATGAAGGCACTTACAACCTAGAAGGGGAAACAGACAAAAAGAGCTCTAATATGTCACTGGCTGTAAAACCTTTTATAATTGAAACTGTAGCTCAGACGTTAGAAATTGATTATGCAGTTAATATCTAAAATGTTTCATGTGGTTTTCTTTTCTATTTTTTATCTCATTTTAAGATCAGTCAGTAAATGATATCAGATATCTACAACAGAGAATATTTCAAATATTTACATTTTAATCTTCTACATAGAGACGTTAATTTCAATATTTTCCCAAAGGTAATAACATGTCTGAAATACATTAGGTAGACATGGGATAATTATTTGTTTAATGGAATAATAACTGAATATGATACAGCATTTGGAATTATAACTCCAAACCTGGAAGTTTATTTTAATTTTAAGGATAATCAATGGCAGTTTGAATAAGTCCTAGGTTCTGGATTTCAGGGATTAACAGAAAGGTGGAAATGGGGATGGAACACAAATTGAGTGGACCTCAGAAGATGCACTTGGCTGTCAGGCAGTCGGTCCAATCTGTGCAAAACACTGGAGAGAGTCCTTGAGATCTCTTCCTGGCTTCTTAGAAATATCTGCTATTTGGGATACAAGCAGGGACTCTCTTCAGTCTGCAGCACCACAGGACACAGCCCTTACGAAGCCTGCTGTTCTTCCAACAATATCATTGCTGCCTCTGTCCCAAGACAGTGTGCTTACACGGAGAAGGGAACGGAGTGTCAGAGCAAGACTGCAGACAGATACATGGAGAACGATATGAGTTCTCAGCTAAAGCTTGCTTTTTGTTGTTGTTCTTACTGAAACTTGTGTAATGACAAAGTAGGAATCAATTGTTTACTCAAGGCACTTTGTTAAGAAAATGGACATTCAAAACTTGATCATCATATTCATTTTGGGCAACGGATGAGGAGTAGGTTAGCAAGTGAGATGAGTAACTGAAAAAAAAGTACAATCAGTTAAAAATTCAATCCCTTCTTTTTATATTGTGGTTTTCAAATTTGTGTAAGACATTTATTACTAAACCTTTACACCTAATGAATGCCATTATTTGGATAAAATTAATTTCATACATCAGGGATGCAACAATGAAGAGCTATATTTCATACACGACTTTGAATTTACCTAAGGTAAATCCATTATTTTATCCTCCAATTACAACGTAATTGACTTTTTAGTTGTGGTGTAATTGATATCCACATAAAAGACTTCCCATTGACCAATTTTGGAAATAACACTATTGTAATACTTCTATACAGGATTTTATTTTCTTACTTAAAGGCCTTTTCAGCTGCAAAAATGCCTTTGCTTTCAAAGCACCTCTGTTTCGTGAAGTGTGACAAAGTGAAAGATTTTTATGTGAACATTCTCATGGTTAACTTTTGCCTCATACCGGCTTCAATTTTTATCCCACTAAAATGTTACATCAAATGCTTGCATTTGAGAAGTCACCCCCCCCCCCCCAGTAGCATGTTCTAGGGGAGAGTGGGAGGAATTTACAGCAGGGAATTGAAAGGTAGAGCAGGATTTGCTGAGAAAACTCAGGATATTATCAGTAGAAATAGGAAATTGCTTTTCGACATTATTACAGAGACATCCTACAGATTCCTGAATCATCAAGAACACAAACTAAAGGGGGGGGGGCATTGTGATTGTGATTCTGGTTATCACTGCCAGTTAGAAATAAGTACTTTCACATTTATTTTTATGTCACTGAGAATCGAGTTTATTTTTAAATGTTGGGAGAGTTGGCTTAGCATCAACCCACACAGTCTAGTCCTGATGAATCTTAATCAAGTTCTCTCAAGCCAGAGTGAGCTTTCCAAGTCTTTTGGTGACGATTTCAAGAGATCAGTGTCCAAAAGAAAGACAGCGGTGGGGGGCAAAGAAAGGACAAGCAGGCCACCATGGTGGCGCTTGGCCTTAAAACGAGGGCATTTTCTTGAGAGTCCCTAGAGCTGACAGCAGAGGCTGGTGAGCTTTGCATCTACACTACAAAGTGAGGGAGGGGGTGGAGATCACCCTGATGTGGCAGGGCTTTGGCATCGCCAGAAGAGATGTGCAAGGCTGTTTTCTAAGTTCCCACTGAAAAGACAGATACCTGGCCCTCCTGTTCTAAGCAAGAGCTCAAAATGAAAAGGAAAACAACTTCAGCTCTCATATTAAGTTTGAGTTATGGTGCTAGAGAGAAGCTGATATTTCCAGGTAGAGTTATAACAGCAGCAAAAAGGGCCATTTGCTTCCAACTTTGAAAGAGTGACCGTCCCCCAGGGTCTCCGTTTGGCCCACCTACCTGCGGCTCACGGCTTTTTGCACAAAATAGCAGCCTCTTGCCATTCTGTCACTTAAGAAAAAAAGTGCACTTTTGGAAGAGGTTTCTTGGTGTAACATTAGCAGTTAATCAGATAATTGCTGAACCTCTTGCCAATAGCCTGCAGCCATTCACTGTTCTGAATAATAAGTGGATTCTTAATTTCTTCCTCCTGGCCCCAAGCCCCTGCTCCCTCTCCCTTTGCTGCTTCTTGCCTCCCCGCTGTGTCAGCAGCCCCACTCAGGATGCTCGAGCTTTCTCTCCCTCACATAAACCAAGATGCAAATTGTTGCTTATAGACCCCACAGGTAAATCCCTTCTAGCATTTAGAATGCAGAGGTTGTGGGCTCTCTCTTTTTTTCTTCAGAAAGTCTATTTTCAATTGTTCCCAGGTTATCAGAACCAGACCACAATGGAAGAGGGCAGATGATGCCGTTCATTTCTACAAAAATCATGTGTGTCTGGCACAAAACAGACAGCCTGATGCTTACAGTGTCCCTGTTGCAGGAAGTTTGATCCTTTATTCACCCCACAAATACCTTACTTGAGCACCTATTAATTACAAACATTACCAAAGATGCTTCAGAAGAAGGAAAGGAAGATACAGGTCTTGCGTATCACAGATAATCCTGTCTTACAGAGGGAAGAGACCATGACAGATAATAAAAATAACTAAAGTATAAGCAAGAATGAGATAAAAGCAAAGGAGAAGTTAAAAAAAAAAGAAACTATGCTACAAGAAACTCTGAGAAGGGAGAATTGACATCAGAAAAAGCATCATGCAGGAGAGGGTTGTATTTGCAGCCAGCAGAGGGTTGTTTTCGCAGGCAGGAGAAAAGTAACGTGAGCATGGGCTGAGGAGGAGAGAGGAGAAAAACACTCTGGAAGAGTGGAGAACTGATATAAACTGAAACCTTCACTAGGTTCATGCACTAATTGGGTTCATTATGTGTACCAGGCACTGTGCTAATCTCTGAAGATAAAAAGATAAATCAGTCAAAGTCACAGCCTCAGAGAGGAGACAGACAAACTGATTACTAGAAGGCTATGTGATCTATGCCAAAAGAAGTAGTGTGAAGGCAGGGAGCACTTTCTACTGGAGCATGGGGAGAAGAGAAAAGAAGCATGAAGAGATAGGTTAATGCCAGCGTAAAGAGCTAAGGTTATAACAAAGCTAGGGTTATAAACTAGTGACTCCGGATCTGGATGTGGAATGGGGGGGGCAGTGAAAGGTGGGGTACATCTATAAACTATTTCACAGGGAGAACCCATGGAGGGTAAGGGTGGAGGAAAAGAAACACAATATATTCCAAGGTATCTTCAAAATTTCTTCAACATAGCATTCATAAAATTAAGCCCTAAACTCTTTAAAAATAGTAGGATGAGATTAGGGTTGCCCAAATTTAACAACAGGGAGGCAGGGTATAGTGACTAATTCTCCTATAGAAAATGACAACCAGGGATCATTTAATTAATTCCCAGGCATATAGAGCTAGAAAATGGCCTGGAAACCACTTAAATTACCTTCCTCGTGTTGCTACTAAGGATATAAACTCAAGTGAGAGTAAAAATAAATGGCTTTTCCAGAGTTATACATTTAGGAAAACTGAGACTAGAGCTACAAGGACTTTTTCTGATTTCTAATTCAGAGCCCACTGCAGTCATCGCTCTCTTTTGCGATTTAAGCTTGTAAAAAGTTGGCAACCAAGACTTCGCAACCAAAAACACTGCTCTGGCTTCCTTGACTATCATCCTGGGAAGCCGGAGTCCATCCATCTGGTCTCCCTGCCTCTGGCCTTAACCCACTTCACAAGGCTGCTAGAATGATCCTCCTGATCATTAATCCAATCGGGCATTCCCTTTCAACAGCTCTTGAGTAGACCTTATTCTACATAGAATCAAGTACAAATGGTGGGCAACACGTAGCGCTCATGATCACATCCCCTCCTGGCACTTTTCTTCATAGCACATGCACCTCCTGCCTTCACACCATTCCTCACAGCTTCTGATCCAGGCAGACAGCTTAGCAAACATTTCAGGACAGTCCATGCCTGTATGCCCTTGCTGACCCTGTTCCCTCCGCCTGGACTGCCTTTCACAAATAGGAAAGAAATGGGTGCAGTCACCTGTTAGAGGTGCCCTGAGAAAGAGCTAGACAGAATACGGCAGGATGCAAAGGAGGGAGTTAAGTTTTTCCATTTGTCTTGGTCAGAAAAGGTTTCACATAAAGTGTTTGCTTTGCACAGAGCCTTAATGATGAGGAGGTGTTTTGACAGACAGATAAAATTGGATTTAGGTTTATAGCTGCTTTTACACTACAGTGGCAGAATAGTTGTGACAGAGACCCTATGGCCTGCAAAACTAAAAATATTTACTATCTGCCCCTTTACAGAAAATGGTTGCCAATTTCTTTCTAGACTATAAGGTCAGAGGCAACTTATATTCTATACTTTTATTCATAGTACTTAGCATTTAATAGATACTCAGCAAATGTTATTGAATAAATGAATTAAAAATAGAAATATGTTGCATATTATCTAGGTAAAAAGACAAAGAGGCAAACAAAAAAATTTAGAAAAAGTTTCTCAAAAATGTTTAAATAAAAAAAGATTATATTGGCCTTCTCGGCTCTTGATAATGTGGAAGGTCAACAATCTGAGGTAGGATCTTCTCCTTATGGCTCTACATAACTGAGATTTCACTTCTCAGGGTTAACACTGTAATTTTATGGAAGGACTCAAGTGCAATTGTTCAGTAGTGAGGAAGAAAGTCCCCAAAGATGGCAAACTTTCTGTATCTGTCTTGACAGCCAGCAGTAAGAAGAATCAAAATCTCTCCAGGATCAAGAACCCCAGGAGAAGCCACCCACATCACATGGTCTGCCTACATACCTGTTCATTTGTCAGAATGTCCCTAATGCAGTGGTCAGTGCCATATAGCGTGAAGCATGAGTTTATCAAAGGGAAATTGGCTCCTAAAAGTAAAATTCAATACATCAAACTTCACCAGGCTGACCACAGACAGAAAGTAGATTTAATATTGCATTTGGCCATCATAGCTCCAATCCATCCACCATCATTTGTCCAAAGGCCTGTAGGGCAGCAGAACTGATGAGCAAAATTTTATTCCCCTGATGAATTTTTCAGGGCCACTCTTAATACTAGAGCTTTCAAAATGAGAAATGATTATATTTGACTGGTCCTCAAAGAATCTCATCGTTAAACAGGCCATGTCTAGAGGCAAGATAGAACTAGAAGGAACTTTCAACCAGAACTCAAGCCATTCAGTCCCCAAAATGCACTGGAGCAGAGAGCTTTGAGCTAGGCATTCCCAGATATGAAAGAAAATATAGGACATAGTCCTTGGTTTGGGGCAACCCAGACGGGAAGTGGAGTAAGTGAAGAAGAAGAGAGTAAGTACAAGGAAAGTCATGAGGCCTAAGAGTGAGTACAAATGGAAAGGAGTGAAAGAACCCCAGTTATCATAGCTCTGGAGTGGAGCAAGAGTTATTCAGAGAATTCCCTGTGGAGGAGGCAGAGTTTAAAAGGTCCTCTGAAAATGGCATGGGTTGGCAGAGAAGAATGCAAGAAGGCAACTACAGATTGATGAGCCTAGTCTGAAATCCATGGCAAGGAGTAATGAGAGATGAAAATAGTGAGACATGGGCAGATCATTAATTCCAGCAGGCCTTGAACCATGTGCTGAGAAGCATGGGCTTCATAATATGAATGTCTTGTGGTTAGAGCAATGTTACGTTGCAAATCATCTTCACATGCTTGTCTCTCTAGATTGAAATCCTCCATTAGCCCTTCATCTCCTCTGCTTCCCCTCATCCTCAACACATCACCCATCTAACCTCCAAACATATGCTGAAATATTACTTCCTCTGGGAAAGCCTTTCTTGGCTCCCAAACTAGATCAAATCTCCTTTGTCCACCATTTCTTCTCAGAATGCCCTGTAAAACTCCTAAGGAAGACAATCTAGAGATGGTATGGTGGCTCTGTTCCCCAAACTTCTTAGGGACTCAGGCCCCCTCCAGACTTTCATTCCACTATTCTGAGGGAGTCTCCCTAATTCTCATGATCCAATGCAACTATGACCAATATCCACATTCCAATCAGCCAGACAGAGGAAACGGACAAACACAAGCGGCAAAGGATACCCATCGGCTGCTCCCAGGGAAAGTTGCTTGAAACTGCCACATATTCTAATATTGAGTCTATTGATCAGACTTTTGTTACATGGCTACCTTCACTTTAAAAAAAATTTGTTGGTGGGGCACAGTTGGCTCAGTCGGTTAAGCACCCAACTCTTAGTCTCGGCACGGGTTATGATCTTGCCGTGTCAGGCTCCATGCTTGGCAGAGAGTCTGCTTGAGATTCTCTCCTTCTGCTTCCACCCCTCCCCACCGCATGTGCTCTCTTTCTCTCTTTCTCTCTCAAATAAATAAACAGAATTTTAAAAAAATAAAAATAATGTTTTATTATTTATTATAAATGGACAGCTACAAATTCTATTACTGTGGAAGATAAGAAAAATATTAGGGGACAACTAGCAGTCTCTTATACAAACCTAACACTTGAGAGTGAAATTCACTGTTTGTACGTCTACCTTTCTGGATTATTTGATTAGTGTGTTTGCTTCACTGGGTTATACGTGCTGTCCGAGAAAGGGCTGAATCTGTCGCTCACCAAATTATCCCGAGTCTCTAGCACAGTGTCTGGTGTTCTGTACATGATAGCAGGCTCCACCCCAAAAATGTTTGCTGAATGAATGTTGATGACAGTGGGTTTTAATATGCCAGTTTCACAGAAAAACAATATTGAAAACTTTCTTCAGGTTTGTGAGAAGTACTGGATGTAAAAGAACGAATAAGTTCATTTGTGGTGGTGACAGAAAAGCTTTTGGCTTTTAACAAAATGTTACCTTTCAGACACCACACTACCTCTCCAAATTATGCATGAGTGATTAGGCTCCAAGCATGGCCATCCCCCAAATTTCCGTATCTCAATAAGAGAAAGGGCCATGTAAGAAAGGAATGCTTTCCCGAGGTTGGGAAATAATGATGGCGGTCCAGATTAGGGAGAGGAGACGAGTTCCTATAATCTTTTGAGTCACATGAATAAAATCACAAGTTTAAATGGTCCCTTGGAAGACATCAAACCAGATGTCTCCCAATCTCGGGGAGTATGAGAACCACCTGGGGAAGATTCTAAACTGCCTCTCACTCTTTGAGCCCTAAGGCCTAGTGAATCATCATCTTTGAACATGAGGCTGAGTAAGATTTTTCCAGAGATGCCCAAGTTACTCTTGTTCATGGTTAAACTTGAAAATGCAACGATAATTCACCACATTTCTCCCATTCCAATTTCATGCTTAAACCCCCTGTTAAACCAGTACTACCATTTCAGGGCTTGTTTCCTAGCAAGCATCCAAAAGGGAGAGGGATCCCATCATTTCCTCCTTCTGTAGCGACCGAAGGGAAGTCAGCATAACAAAGTGGTTATGTGGATACAGGCCTTGGTGCTTACAGACCCAAGTTCAGCCCAGTTTTTCAGTTCTGGGACATGCATCCTTGAGAAACGTTTACACATTTTCCAAGCTTCAGTTTTCTCACTTTCTCATTTGTAAAATGAGAATCATCAAAGTACAAATTCAATAGGCTTCTTTTTGGTAATACAATGAAATATGTAAGCACATAGAACAAATTGTAGATATTATTTCCTCCAGCTTTTTTAGGGCTACTCTGCCTACCATCCATTATGTTTTTATAGGAGTTAACTGAGAATCAGTCTAAAAGATTTACAAAACTCTCATAACTCATAAGGAAAAGGAACCTATATAAACACTGAAAAATACAAAGAATGTTTATTATTATGCAAAGGAGGAAACACACACACTTGACCAGATTGGACCCAGATTTTTTTTTTTTTAAGATTTTTTATTTATTTATTTGAGACAGAGAGAATGAGAGAGAGAGAGCACATGAGAGGGGGGAGGGTCAGAGGGAGAAGCAGGCTCCTTGCTGAGCAGGGAGCCCAATGCGGGACTCGATCCCGGGACTCCAGGATCACGACCTGAGCCGAAGGCAGTCGCTTAACCAACTGAGCCACCCAGGCGCCCGAGGACCCAGATTTTTATACTTTTAGGCTAACGTTAAATATCTGACATCTCTGTATCTTGTGGACTTTTTACCAAATTGTAATAAGCTTTTATCTTTACTAATCTGCCTGTGGAAAAGTGGTCTTTTTAAAGTTAGACAATGCAATTATTTCTTGTCAAGAGGTTATAAGACCATACTGACAAACTCCATGGATTAGGAGTCCCTCTACATTTATAAGGAGTACAGACTTTCAAGATGCAGCACCGACTGTTCCTTCTTAATTTTCTCAGTTTCTTGCGGCCAAAAAAGGTGAGCCAGGATTCAGTGACCACTTAGTTTTTGAAAATCCTCCAAGATTCATCAGCTAGGTTAATGTTCACTTTGAACACGGATGCAAGAGGGCAGATTATACACTGTACGCCGAGGGTGTCTGTTATTCTTAGTAGGATGCAGCCAAAGAAAGTTTCCAGACGTTAGTCGACTCCAAACGAGACAAACGAATGGAGCTTCAGGATAATACCTGTCCGAAGGGGGGGAAGAGCAGGGATGTCTTTCACAACTCCGGTGGCAATGTACTGAAACAGAAAAGTACTGAGGGAAGATAGTACAGGAAGATTAAATGTGATCTTGAACAGTGATATCCCCAGAGAGCTTAGGCTTTTTATTCTCCCAGACCTAAAAAATTGTCAGGATTTTGAGTAAATCACAAAAGCAATTGTCATCCAGATCATCCGCAGCTGCTTGAACAACTATTTTAAGGTGAGGGAAACTGGCAGGCAGAGGGAGTCCTGCAGTAGGGAGTCAGTGAAATGAATAAGTATGGAGAATATAAAACACTGATAAAGAGTAAGAGCTGTGACTTTTGAGGCAATTCAGTGTCTGTGTTTACATCTCTATAGAAGGCTCTTTATGGGATTGTAGAAATGTGTGTTTTTACCCTTTTAATGCATGCCGGTGGTGTCCCCATTGAGCGGACTGGAAAGAAATTGATAGACCTGTTTCCAAGACAGACTCCAGGTTTAACTCCCTCATCATTTTTCAGATGGCTCAGAGTTGAAATTTTTGTAGAGGGAACATGTGAATAACTAACCACCTCTAAGCCTTAAAAAAAAAATCGGAATTTAAAAATGATGTACTGGAAGCAATTGAACGGGATGTGCAGAGACTCTTCACTGAGTTTTGCTTTACATCACTGTTCAGAGACTATAATCATAGACCTAGGAAAGCTCAATAAGTCTCCCCAGTGTTGTGATGGACATCATTTGTAGTCATAAACATTTGGCAAAGCAGAAGTTACTCATTTCATTATGACGTTAATTCACCTATCCAGATGGGATTACACACTGTGGGATTCCTTCAGAAGCTAACTTATCTCTGAATATTACATGCAAGATGTTTAGCTGTCTCTTGATGTTTACTAACCTTTCATGGCTTTCATTTCTAACATAAATTCCCATTAAAATTGGTAGTTGAGTTTGGGCTTATTTCAAGTTGGGAATGGAGTTGCCTTTAAAACTAAAAACATACTTCGAGAACATTTATATATAGTTGGCTTTACCACAGGGGAAATAGTCAATGACTAACACTACAAAGTGATCAGCTATTTAATATTTCAATCAAAGCGAAGCCAAAATATAACATGTATGTTGTTATGACAGTATATCTTAACCACTTATCTTTTCATTTGCCGTGTGTTTACTGAAAGCCCACCTTGGACCAGCCGCTGGGGGAGAGATCACTGAATGAGAAAGTTCCCTTACTCTCATCACGTCACTTAGTCTATTAGAGGAATCAGAGATTAAACAATTACAAATAGGAACTTGTGTTTTAACACAATAGTAACTTTACTGAGATCTAACTGACATTCAATAAACTGCCCATATTTAGAGTATACAATTTGATAAGTTTTGGCATAAATATATACTAATGAAAATATCATTAGTGAACACATCCATCACCCTGAAAAGTTTTCTTTTGCAATCCTTCCCTCTTGACCCTCCCCACTAGCCCCCTCTCCCTGGGCAATCATGGTCTGCTCTCTGTTATACAGGTAAGTTTGCATTTTCTAGAGTTTTATATAAATGAAATCATATAATATATATTCTTATTTATGTGGCTTCTTTCACTCAGCATAATTATTTTAAGATTCTTCCACACTGTTACATGTATATACCGTTCTTTTTATCACTGAGTAGTACTCCACTGCATGAATATACCACAATTCACGTTTCTATTCACATGTGATGGATCTTTGGGTTGTTTCCAGTTTGGGCTATTACAAATAAAGCTTCAGTCAAGAAGCCCAGCTTTTAATTGTGCCTGGGTTGTAAGTAGACACAAGAAACGTATTTCAAACTAGAGGGAATATCACGTGGCTGCACTTTGGAATAAGCCTTGCAGTCCAGATAAGAGGACCGAGGATTCTGCTTTTAAACATTCTCCTTGTTGTTGACAGATACAGGGCGAGGCCAATCTCATGGCAGAGGATTTAACAGATATATTGGGAAGCCCTCTCAGGGGGTCCACATTCAGAGAAATAATGTAGATGCTACGTGGGCCCTGGAATCAAGCATCACTTGCTTGAGAAGAATGCATGCTGTGATCCCTATGTATTTGCTGTGCTCTTGAGTTTAAGGCACTGATCAGCTTTGTTTAGGCTGAAGTTATCAGAAACCAGGGACTGTCTCTTATATATGACCGAATCCTCAGCCTCCATTATAGTATCTAGCACACAGGTTCATTTAGTAAATATTAGTGGAAGGAGGGAAAAGAAGGTGGGAAGAAAGGAGGGGAGGGGTAGAAAGAGAGAAAAGAAGTAAATAAATAATGGACAAATCAATAAAAGTTGAGATACACTAAATGAACATCTCCATGTAAATTATTAATTTTGGCTGGGAGACATGCTATAAATCCTTGTATAATGCTGAAAAATTTTTATGATGATTTCTGTGGTCTGGAAATAGGAGGAAACCTCCATGGGCATGGTAGAATAGCACTTGGTTCACACTTCCGTTAGTACTTTTCTCTCTTTACTTTGTGGTAGATAAAATAAAGCACTTTAACAGAACATCCCTACACATGTCAAGGCTCCAAAATGTCAAGTACTAATGCATCCTCAGTTCATACCACACTGCCTACTGATATTCAACAGCAGTACAAGTTAAGCTAATCGCTACAGATAACCAAGGATTCAGTCCTCAATGCTCCAGGAGAAGCCACTGGAAGGTCCTGATCTCCCCTCTCTCCTTAAAGCAAGCAATATCCTGTGACAGAAGTTCTCCCTGTTTCTCTCATTTCCTACATTTGTTCATTACGTTCTTCCCTCCACCTGAAATGCCCTTCCACACCTTCATATACATCTGCATTAGAAATCCCACCCACCTTTCAAAACTCAATGGAAAAGCTGCCTTAAACATGAAGGAATATCTAATATGTCAGACTGACACAAGATTCTTCTCTGTTTATGCCCACACTACTTCATTTTCTTCTTCTGTGGTCCTTAGCCCATTATGCCTGGAACTATTATTAGGTGTGTATTTGTTTTATCTCTTTTACTACACTGTAATATTCTTAAGAGAAGGAGTCTGTCTTACTCAGGAAAGGATCATCCTTCCTGTAGTGGCTTTCAAAATGACTTGTAAATGCTCGAGGCTTGATAAATGTTGGTGGACTGAATAAAACGATTGATGAATAAAAGAATGCAAACTTTCCAATGTTTATGTTATATGAGTGATTGGAAGAATACTCTCCCACACATCTCACCCATTGTTCCTACTCTAATGTGACAAAGCCCCACGTTATGCACACTTTGCTAAGGGTAAATCCCATTAAAATAGAAATGTCATTTTGATACAGCAGGTTATAAGTCACCAACTCTTTGGTTGTAATTAATTCCTCCAAGTAATTAGCCAGTCCCCCAGGGAGCATCCTGAAAGAATAAACATAATTCCAGCAGGTTTGGATGGGAAGGGATTCAAGGCAGAAGAAGCCTAGTACACTTATAAAGACAAACAATGGGAATCTCTGGGGGGAAAAAAGACTTTAGAGTTCTGGATTCAGAATTTTATGGGGTAGCCAGAAAAGAGGTATAAAATGAAAAAGGTGAAAAGAATAATACTAAAAGTAGCACAGCCAAGATTATAATTCTGCTGAGGTTCAGCCTGATATAAATAAAATGCTGGGCTTGATTTTATTATCTTGCATATTTGGTGCAGAGGGGGAAATAGGTACCTATATTGTTACTTTGGAATAGGAATACAAATTTCTGCTTTTATGTATGATAAAGTAATCTGCCATAGGCAAATGCTCCAATGAGGACAACTAGAAAGGACAGGTAAAGTATAAGAATTATGGTATTAAACCACAAAATGTGAAAACAACACATAGGAAAAATAAAATTTCTAAAGTCAAAATTTCTAAGATCAAAGAGGTAAACCCTAAGGAGTTAAACCTTCAGAGGTGAGCTGAAGATCTGAAGTTGCCTTTTTCCTTGGAGCATTTGCCAGTTCTGGTCACGGGGTAGAAGTCCAGATTTTGCCCTGGTCAAGGGCCACTGCAGAGGCACAAAGAAACCAGTAAAGATTTGGTGGTTGAATAGGTTTAGAGTGGCAAAATGAGAGACTTCAGGTGCCTCAAACACACTTCCAGTTTCCCCCTAAAGACATGTGTCAAATCATGAAACCACACATGACTTGAGACTTAAAGAACTAAGCTGAAAACCACTGAAAAGCAGAACAGAAATTTCTGCTGTAGCTGGTGCAGAGAAGACAAAAACCTGTCCAGTTTTTAATTGGCAATATGACCCTACAACTTAGTTATAACAGAGGTAGAGTGAGTCTTAGCAAAACTGCAACCCAATTCCAATACAGTTCAGCACCTGATTGGATTAAAGTGATGAATGCCTCCCTTCCTTCTTCCCTGCCTAGCAAAAGAAAAAAAAACAAATCATCTCTGATGGGAAACAGTACCATCTGAAGCCTCTACACATTTTATAATGAACAAAAATTGTTGGGCATATGGAGAAAGAGGGCCGTGTGACCAATAACAAAGAGAAAACAAAACAAAACAGAACAGAACAAAACAGCAGAAGCTGACCCACAGACAAAGAAGTTAACAGAAAAGAACTTTAAAATAGTTACGATTAATTTGTTCAAGAAATAGCTAAAAAGATGAGCGGAATAAATGAAAAGATAAAGAATTTCAGAAGAGAATTAATTTTTTTTTAAATACTCAAATGGACATTCTAGAACTGAAAAATATAGTACCTGAAATTAAGAATTCAAGGGATGTTTAATAACATATTGAGAGAAACAGAAGACAAGAAGAATGAACCGAAAGGTTAATTGAAAATATAAGTGGGGGCTGCCTGAGTGGCTCAGTCGTTAAGCGTCTGCCTTCAGCTCAGGTCATGATCCCAGGGTCCTGGGATCGAGCCCCACATCTCATCCGACTCTCTGCTCAGCAGGAAGCCTGCTTCTCCCTCTCCCACTCCCCCTGCTTGTGTTCCCTCTCTCACTGTCTCTCTGTCAAATAAATAAATTAAAATCTTTAATAAAAAAATAAAAATGAAAATGTAACTGGGGCGCCTGGGTGGCTCAGTCGGTTAAGCAGCTGCCTTTGGCTCAGTTCATGATCCCAGAGTCCCGGGATCGAGCCCCACATCGGACTCCCTGCTCAGCGGGGAGTCTGCTTCCTCCTCTACCTCTGCCCCTTCCCTCACCCCTGCTTGCACACTCTCTCTCAAATAAATAAATAAAACCTCTTAAAAAAAAAGTTACTTCGGAATCTCATGATTTTCATGGTTTTAATTGCCGTATTACCATAGACTAGACAGTCACTTCCTGAGGTCTTAGCTACATATACCCCCCCATTAGAAAATTCTTAAAACCTACATTTGCCTTGGACTTGTCCACAGTTAAGGCTGTTTTCATTTTTTTAATCGAAACTTCCAATTAGATATGCAAACTCTCTGATAGATCATGATAGCAAAGAAATAAATCCAAGCTCATACAACATAGGCCAGAAAAACTCCAGTAAGTAGCCAAGGAAGGTTGAAAGCTTTCTCTTTAGTGCAACGATTTTAAGTGGATCCTTAATCTCTCAGGTGAAAGAAAGAGAATCTGGGTCAAATTCTCAATGAGAAAATATTTTACATACAGGGCTTATATGATATTAAGATGCACTCAGTGGGCTAACACCCATTTTATATAAGCACAGATGCATGAAGGAAAGCAATCCCAGAGAAAACATAGTAACAACCACAAGCACAGCATTAAGGTATATTGCTGGTTTATTTGGTAGAAATTCATCCACCTTCTGGTATCTGGTTGATATTTTATAGTTGGTATCCAGTGATGACATTCACATCATTTTCTATATGTATATAATTGTGTGTGTTTTTATGAAAAATTTTGAATGAGTTCCATGAGCCTCTACTACCCCCCTTTTATGCCCCAAAATTACACAAATCAGTGTTGACTTTTATGACCACAAAGTTCATTATTTTAGATGCTGTTTGTTTTAATAATAGAGTAACCGTCTGAGGGATGTGTGGTATGAAGAAGCTGAAAACAGCACCCTAGAATTTTAATTAGTAAAGGTATTTCTATTCTTATATTATCTTCAAATAATGTAGTGAAAACATATTAGTTCTTAAAAATAGCTCATTATTTTTATAGTTCACCATGTTGAAAATAGGGAAAGTATGCTAGTTATGGCTCTGTTTATCTTTTTCTCAAACTCCTTATGAAAAGGATATTTTCTATACTTATAGAATTTTTCACTTCAGAAATTGAAACTATTTAACAACACCTATTATATCAACAGTTCCTTAGTTCTCTGAGATTATGTCATGTTAATAGAAAATTTGGTAATTTAACTTGTAGACTCATAGAATCACAAGACAAACTTGTTGAACTACTCAATTTAGGCTTCAAAACCTTCCATAGAATGCTTTTCAGTTGTTGACCAGGTCTTTAAAAAAGAACCCTAAACAGTGGAACTTGTCACGAGAAAGGGAGCATATCATATTGTATTATCAACATGTTTTCCTTATTATAACCCTTTTAATGGTTTTTACACGTATGCCTTTCTTATTGGTTATCCTTGGAGAAGTCATAGAAATCAAATTCATTCCATCTTCTTAATTATAGCTCTTAAAATGTTTGAACATAGCTATCATTGTCCCCTGGTTGTCTCCCCATTGTCAGGTTTTTCCCATTATTACTCATTTGACATAGTTTGAGTTTCCTCTCCATTCTGGTCATTGCTCTACATCTTTCATACAGTACATTTTCCACAATATGACCCAATCCTCCCAGCTGTTCTCTGACTAGTACTGAGTAAAGCAGGATTCATGACCTTTCCTCTGGGTACTAGAGCAGTAGGAGAATGTTCATGTTCCTGGAGGTGTAATCACATAATTGAGTGATGTTGAATTGAGTTGAGGAAATCCCCTCACATGTTTTATTTATTCTCATGAAGTCGTAGCTCCCCTCTGTACTTAGACATAAGTACAGGATTCTAGATTTATCCCAACTATTTTTTAATAGGGATGTACTCATTACTCAAGATCACCCAACTCATGAGAGGAAAAATTTGTAAATTCCCGTATTCCTACTCTCTTATATACAGTGATCACATCATCTCCTTCTTCATAGATAAAATGAAATTTAAGAATAGTAGAAATCATGTAACTATTGGAGACAAATCTTCCACTATAGGAGAAATTGGAGAGAGGGAATGTGTTATTCATACTCTTTTTCTTTTGGCTTAATTTACCAAACAAATATCAATATGTTTTACCTGTATAGACATAGCTTGAACAAGAATTCTAATTGAAGGGAATGAAGCTGTCAATAGAATTGTTTCTTGATCAACCAGTACTCATTTAGCTGTTGAGCAATGGACAGGACCAGGCACTGTGTTATATCTTGCTTTGCTTTAGCTGAGAACACACAACTTAAGTTTTCCATCATTTATACTGAGTCCAATAATTGCTTTTGTTTTTGCATTCTTTTTGTCACATCTCATTTTTCAACTTTATTAATAAAATGTTGAAGAAAACTGTAGAATACTACAAATGAGATCTTTTAGTTATACTATTTTATTAATAGCGTTTAACTTTGGCTGTTAAACTATTAACATATAATAAAGCAGCCGTACTACATTAGCAGGGTAAATGCATTCCAGTGAATAATAATAAACCATTCACAATTTACTAGGAGCTTAATTTAGCCCAAATTATATTGTTAACAATATGCCTGGTTTACTCACATGAAATTTACAAAACCACTCTCAAGAATTAACATAAAACACCTTATGTTGTTTACAGACACTGTAACTCATAGATGGAATGGGCATTAGAAAGTGCCAAAATTAACATTTCAGCCAGTCTCTTCACAACAGCTATCAACGTATCAGCCTTATATAAAATGGATGCCCATCCCTTTTATCTGTATGTCTCCCTTTGTACTTGGGATGTGTTTACAGTGTTGAACTGAATTATGTCATATTGACCCTATTTAAGGATTTATGGTATTTTATAGGCTCCACGGTCCATCCATAAAATTAACAGAGTTTGATTGTATTATTGCAAGTAATTGTAGTAATAGTCTTATTGGTAAAGAACTCTAGCAAACCTTTTTACACTTTACAGAAATCTGTCTACAGCATTCCTAGATAATAATCATAAGAAATGCTAACATTCTGAGCTGTTATCACATCCATGAACATCCATAAGGATGTAAGAGGGAGGTGCTGAGACAGAGTTCTAAAGGAACTTCTCCATGATCTCTGAGCTAGTAAGTGACAGACAGAGACAGGAATAGCATCCAGACTTTCCAGTGGCAGATTTGCTGTGCTTATCTATTACATTTGACAGTCTTTCAGCATCTGTTGTTACGCAGTCTCTACTTAAGCAATTCTGAAGAAAGAACGCTCATTTTCTCTCTAGCCCACCCACAGTATTTTGGACATCTCCAGCTCAAGAAGTCCTTCCTTATATCAAATCTGTATAAATGATACTTAGACCTCTTTGTCCTGGCTCACTTCCTTCGAGTAGCAGAGAATAAGTCAAATGTCTCTATCCATGACACATTCAAGTAATGAAAAAGGCAATCACATTTCCTCCAAACCTCTTTTTTAAAAAATACGTATTTCTTTTCAGTTCCTTCAACTTCTTTCCTTACAACGATTCCCTAGCCTTGCCACATTCTGATTGCTCTCCCCTGACTACAATTGTGTGTCAACAACCATTTTAGGTTGTAGCATCAAAACTGAAGAACAATATTTCAGATATGTGCTGACCATTAGGGACTCCACCCTCCTTTATCTGGAATGGTAGACCAGAGAACCTGAGCATTTTGATTGAATGTTACTTCTTCTGACTTTTTAAAAGCAAATCAGCAGGTCCAGGACACATATACCAGAATAAGGATATGGTGGGGTGCCCGGGTGACTCAGTCGTTAAGCGTCTGCCTTCGGCTCAGGTCATGATCCCGGGGTTCTGGGATCGAGCCCCATGTCGGGCTCCCTGCTCGGCGGGAAGCCTGCTTCTCCCTCTCCCACTCCCCCTGCTTGTGTTCCCTTTCTCGCTGTGTCTCTCTCTGTCAAATAAATAAATAAAATCTTTAAAAACAAAAAAGAATATGGATATAGTTAAGTATTTTCCTAGCTGCTTTGATAATGAAGATAAAATGTGTGGCTCAAATTACAGCTCATACACTTCAAGACCGGTGCTTAGCAGTCAGCTAATTCCCTAATCAGTGAACCTAACTAGATGCTTAGTCTTCCTCTGCTGGTAACTGTCATCTTAGATCTAGGGATCAAAGAAGCTCAGCCCAACTCCATGCATGGCAATATATTGTCAACTGTATGGAGTATAGCAAGTAGGCACCAAGTCAATTTTGAAGACAATTCTCTAGATTTTTGAGTCACTCTTCTAAAGCTCATATCTGAATAGGTTTTATTTTAATTTTAAGCTTCACAGTGGACAATGTATTTATCTTTAGCAGAGTTTATCTTTTAGCTGAGTTGTGAACTATGAATCCTGGCCTGGTTCTCCAGAACATTAGCTCTCCCCGTCAGAACAGTGTTATCCTTGGATTTCATAAGTATGCTACCTTTATCATTTTCAAGGCTTGATAAAAAAGAGGGAAACTAGGTCCAGCTGGGTCTCACAGTCCTGGCTATGCCACTAACGCAGCAGCTGGGTCCAGATAAGTCACTTGAGCTGGGAACAGCACAGTTAGGGAAACGAGAAGGAGCACTACCAGCATAGGATCGAGAGATCGATAGGCGATCTAACGCTCTATTAGGCTACTAGAGTCTGTCACCCCAGCCTAAATATTCTCTGTCTTAGGCATCTGTAAAAAATCAGATTTCAGAAATCAGTAACCAAAAAGAACATAACGAGTCTCATCAAGGTGTCCTTAGTGAATGGTTCATTATGCTCCTAAATAGTAATAATGGCCCCAGGTATTAAATGTTTACCACGGTCCAGGCAGCTTCATGTGAGCTACTTCTTTCAATCCTCCCAACAACCCTCTAAGACAGATATTATTATTATGGCTATTCTACAGAAGAGGAAACTAAGCTATTTGATCCCATAGACGGAAAGAGAAGTCTGTCACCAGAGCCTGTATTCTACGACATTCCATAGGCTGTCATTCTATCTTTCAGCACAGGAGGCAAATTCTAGCCTCCACATTTTTTCCCATTAACAACTGCAACCATAGTTTTATTCTGATCTATGTTTGCAGTTTAACATTTCTAGAGCATTTTCTTCAACTTCATGACCTAGTACGTCCATTATTATCTTGAGTCTCTGAATATTTCTTATTTCTCAAGTTGAATACCTTTCCTTTTTCTTAAGTGAACTTCAACCTTGTTCATTTGTCAATGTGCTAAGCATGTACCATATTCTCAGAATTATGGGAAGAGCTTGGGCAGCATTTCTAAATGGGAAAGGTGTTTGATTTATTAACAAAGATCTTAATTATACATTCAACAGGGAGGACAAGATATCTAAACAATATTGTTCTCAATGAATTATGAAATTGTATGCCTGGCCTCTACTTAAAAGAGAAGAGCCTTCCTCACAGACATACACATATTTGTATGTTTAAAGTCACTCTTGTTGCATACAGAAATAAGATGGATAGGAAAACCTTACATTTCCTGTGAGGAACTATCCTGTAATTGTCTTTGAAACATTCTATTATAATTAAAAGTGCACTACAAAGGTTCACAAAGGGAAGGAGCAAATCTAATTAAGTGAATTCTCCAGTAAGTTTCCAGATTTGGTGGCACAACTTCATCCAAATCCCCTCAATCATCAAAATAATATACAAAACAAAACATAAATATAGGTTATACAGGAAACCTTGCCCAGCAAACACTTTCAGAAAGAATTATCTCACCCAGACCACCCACCCCTGTCACTACTCATGACTACTTCCACGACACTTCAGGGACTTTGCTGTCGAATCAAATATTCCCTAATCACCAACACTTCTGTTCTTCAGCCTCAAACGTGTGGAATTATTGGCAGCCAGAGAACCATCCAGAGCTTCACATGTCTGCCTAACATTCCCTAGGCTCTTCCGATGCAGCTGCAAGAGAAAAAGCTGCAAGCCAAACCTAGAGCCCAGCATGCCAGAGCCTAGCATACCTTGTCTATACTCTGCCAGCACCAGAGCAGCCCTGGCTCCCTATGTGTGCTCCTGGACAAATTCCCCAGAAATACACAACAATTCCTATCCCCATCCATTTTCCTTAGGAATGCATTAATTTCAAGGTTTGCAAAGATATATGCATAGAGAGAGGAGTAGATCAAAAGGTAAGGAAGGGAGTCCGCATCAGCTACGACTCTGGTGGTAGCAGAGTGGTAGGCCATCGTTCTCCATGACCAACTGCGTAAATCACAATTTGAACTTGCCCTCTTTCTAGGCTGAAGGGGCAGTGCCCCTGCTTAGTGTTGAGATGGTTCCGCCAGTTTGGGTTTGTTTGGTATTCTCTAATACTTCCTCTAGCCCTGACTGAGCTTGGGGTCCAGTTCTGATTCTGAAGAAACTGAAAGGGTCCTTCTTGAAGTGTAAACCTATCTCTTTGTCAACACATCACCAGTTTTCCCAACACAGAGGGCTGAGTGGTGGCCCATTTCTATACCTGTTCAGAAATACGAAGAGGTGAGGTACCACCTTATCAGTGAAATTTCCATTCATCACATTTTAGCCAAGATGACTTTCTATATGAAAGAGGAATTAAATAATCACAAATGTCTGCATGAGTATTTACTAAGTGCCAGACATGTTACTATCCAGTCATTGCTTTGGCCAAACCTCATAACCGCCTTATGAGGTAAGTACTATCAGGAGCCTCGTGTTTCCAATAACAAAACTGAAACTCAGGGATGATAAGGATTTTGTTTAAGTCACACAGTTACTAAGTGAACAGACCAGAATTTGAACTAGACCTCACTAATGGCAGAGCAATATAACTTGAAGGAAAAATGCCCTCAATTTCCTACTTAATGGAATAAATGCTTAGGTAATTCAAACACAAATTGAATAGGCTTTCAAATGATAACTTTTAACATGTTTGACTTAAAAATAGCACAGAAAGAAACTATATAGGATACAAAAAGGATTTCCAGCCTATATTTTAGGAACTATTTTTCCTTTGGCAATTTCTCAAACCTAACTTCCTCCAATGATAGATTATACCCTGTTTATTATCTACAAAGAGCACAAATAGTTAGAAAAATGTTTTTGACCCCTACCAAAAGCAAATATGACCTCATTTCCAAACCAGAAATCTTGGTCTGGATTTTGAATACTGATTTGGAACCAAGTTTTTAAAAGAATGAGCTCAAAGCAGCAGGTTTGTAGCTCATATGACACAAGATGATCAATGACCACATTAGCTACTAATCTAAGGCATAAAACATGCATGAGGCATTAGCATGGAAATCTAACACGTTCCCACCCCAGGTGGCACTGGATTTCTAATCTGTTGTCCCATCTAATAGGAATAAACTTAAATAGCTTATTTAGAGCTTCATTTACAAAGTTAATAATTAGGGTGATTTACTCAAAAGACAGGGGAAGGGTATGGAGGAAGGGAGACAGCTGGGTGGAAGTGAAACCAGGAGAAAAAAAATAAAAGTCATTTTTGAAAAAGCCAAACTCTAAGTCTTAGTATAATTTTGCCTTGAAAGACATCTCCCACTCTGATGGTAGGAAACCGGGGTTAGAAAAAAGCATGACTCCCAGAAGCTGAGTCTTAGTGGAACCAAATAAATCAATACTATTCTTTGTTACAGAATACTACGTAAGTTGTTTAACCTTCCAAACACAAGTTTCTACATCTTTAAAATGGGAATGATAATACCTGCTTTGCAAGTAATAAAAAGATAGCAAAAGCAACGTGGTTAATACAGTTATTAACACTTAGGAATTACTCAATTTCTATGGCTTCTATCCTTCAGTGGATTCCCCAGAAAGTGCTTAGATGCACACAAGTTCCCCTTTTCCTGATGTTGAGATGCCAGGGTCTGATCTAGTCACAAATTTTGACATGGCACTTTTTTCACCTACATCCAGTGCTGGTTCAATAGTAGGATGAGTTGTTTAATTGGGTGTTATATAGAATATTGGGCAAATGAGGTTCAACTCATTAGAAATAAGCAAGTCTGTATCCTGTCATTCACCTCTTAGGTGACCCAAGTTTCTCTACATACCATTTATGGGACCTGCTCCAGGCTTATCCCTAACCTTTTAAGGACCCAGGACAAGAGACCAAATGTAAACCCATATACTTCAATATTTAAAACTTATAAAACAGGGAAATCGGAGGGGGAGACGAACCATGAGAGAAGATGGACTCTGAAAAACAAACTGAGGGTTCTAGAGGGGAGGGGGGTGGGAGGATGGGTTAGGCTGGTGATGGGTATTAAAGAGGACACATTCTGCATGGAGCACTGGGTGTTGTGCACAAACAATGAATCATGGAACACTACATCAAAAACTAATGATGTAATGTATGGGGATTAACATAACAATAAAAAATTAAATAAATAAATAAAAGTAAATTCAAACATGCAAGAAAAAAACTTATAAAACAGTTAATAAAATTTAAATATGATAGTTTCTATCCCCTTACCTAGACAAAAGTACCTTAATAATAACCCGGAAGGCTAGATTCAAATTTATAATCCTGAGCTTCCTTGGAGTTCTATGCTAGAACATGGCAGGCAGCTCTCCTTCTTTCCCTTCCCACCAGGCTCTGTCCTACTCTGCGATGGCACTTGCATATGTAAGCCTGTGGACACTCCAATTCTCACATCCACCCCCCACCCTCACACACAGCCCCCCCAAGACCACCTATCAAGCTCACTGGTATGCCCACCAAGGGCATGGCTGGTCATCCCCCAAGAGGAAAATCCAAAGCAAGAGGCCTGTGCAGGCTCTGGAAGCAGGCTCAGGAAATTAGTCTGGAAATTCCAGAGTCCCGAATACCCAGAATTATCCAGAAGTGAGGGAGGCAGGCTCCAGGTAGCCATAAAGAACGCCAGGTAGATCTGCAGCATCCACATGGATCTGCAGACTGCCGAGCCAGAGAAGAGCCATGTAATTCATGGAGCCCAGTACAGGGGTCCCTTTTACCTAGCTCCGTAAAACCTGCTTGTTCAGTCGAGTTAATTTATCTCCTCATCGTCCCAGGTGCTATCATGAAGGGCAGAGTGTTAACATACTCACGGCAGGGGAGCTGGATACTATTCATAAAACGGGTCCAGAGTAGGCGGTCCCTCGGCAATGGGAAGTGTGGACCTTATTATTAACCCTTCTAATTTCACTTTATGCATTAAATAAGTCTTGATAATTAGCAGGTTCCACCTTCTAAACAATTAGCTAGACTGGTAAATAATCAAGAAACAGGAAAAGCTAATTAACCTTTGATTTCCTTCACAGAAAACTATGCAGGGTTTTTTTTATATTTATAGTTACTTTAGGGATTTCTTTTTTTTTTTTTTTTTCCACAGAAGGAATTGTTCTAAGGTGTTTCCATGCCCATCCGTATTATATAAAAGTATGGTCTGCCTCACCTGTCTAATAGTCCTTGTCACCCTTAGCACCATGGAAAGGTTTTCTGGGCCACAAAGAGAATTTTTGCAAATTGTCCTAAGGCCATAATGCTCACTTTTAGAGGGTTGTAAATAGAGGGTACAAGCTGTGACCCACAGCTTGTTATCGACTCGCGTTGCTGGCCTTTACAGAACAGAGACAGTAGTGAAAAAGCCTCACATACCTGCCCCGACCAGACTGAGGCTCTGCAGAAGGACTCGGCATTCAGGGACATTCAAGGACAAGTAGCAGCACGTTGGTTATGACCAAATCCTAGTTCTCCTCTCCCACCCACCCATCACCTCTCTCCTACCCCCAAAAGGTCGTTCCACCTCCAAGATTCTCAAGCCACATTGCAATCACCTGGAGAGCTTTAAGCGTCAACTCCAGGGATTCTGCTGTAATTGGTGCAGCTTGGGCATGCAGAGTTTTAAGGGTTCCCCAGAGGACTCTCATGTGCAACCAGGTTTAAGAATCAGCACCCACACAGCCCCTCCCCATACCCCGCAACTGCCTCCATCTACTTGCTCTTTCCTGAACATGTCCAGCATTCTCACACTCCTAGGCCCTTTCTTTTTGCTTCCAAAGTCCCTCTCCTACCCAGCAAAGGTCTTCTCATCCTGTAAGAGTCAGTGAGATGAAGCCCTGCCCCAGTCAGGTCTTCCCATTTTGAAATCCCAGAACACCTCATGCATCCCCTTAATAGAGCTGACAGAGACCATATAATGTACCTCCCCAACAAACATACTGTTGAATGTAAAAGAAAACACTATTTATAGTTACGCTGGGTGACAGGTGTCAGCCAGGATTCTCCCGGGCAAAGTGGAACATCAAAGAGCCCTAATTATAGCCCCTAGTATATTAATCAGTAACGGCATCCTTGCTTGTCTGTCTCCCATCCTAAGTATGAAAGCCATCAAGGCAGGGCTGTGCTTAGTCATCTCTCTACCCGGCACAGATGAGACGTTGAATAGATGTTTCTATAAGCGGCCCTCTACTTCATAATAGTTAAATGCATAGACTCTGTAACCAAAGAGTGTGGGTTCAAATTCCAGCTCTGCCACTTATTAGCTGTGTGACTGGAGGGTTTCTGGTGCTTTAATGGCTTCCTATCTGAAATGGAGATAGTGAAATGTACTTAATAGAGCTGTTTAAAGGTTTAAAGGGGTCAATTTATGTAAAGCACTTAGAACAATACCGGGACATAGAAAGCACTGTGTGTGTTTCTTATTATTTGTAATAACAACAACAACAGATGAACCCACTGAATAAGCTCCATTTGGCTCTTTTCTATGGAACTCCAAATGATTGCACCCACAGTGAATGCTCACAATAATAATGGCCAACCTTGGGGCACCTGGGTGGCTCAGTCATTAGGTGTCTGCCTTCGGCTCAGGTCATGATCCCAGGGTCCTGGGATCCAGCCCCGCATCGGGCTCCCTGCTCAGCGGGAAGCCTGCTTCTCCTTCCACTCCCCCTGCTTGTGTTCCTGCTCTCGCTGTGTTTCTGTCAAATATATAAATAAAATATTAAAAAAAAAATAACGGCCAACCTTTACCGATGAATCTCCATGTTCCAGGCACGGTTACTTCTTTGCACACATTATCTCACAGCCCTTCACCACAACCCTATCAGGGAAATACATCGTCTATTACACCAGCTTTTCTGTGAAAGAAACTGAGGCTTAAAAATGGAGATTTCCACAGTCACTGTATTTTATCTTTCTATAAGAAAGCAACAAAAATCTCTCACTGTGAATTCCCTGAGTCCTTTGAGAAATAAAAGGGCTTCCCTGAAGTCCCTCTTATGACCCAAAGTACCAATGCTTGAGGAAATGGAGGGTGGAAAGGCAATGGCCATGACATCTGGGTCTTGGAGGGAGCTCTTGTTCTCAGCTTTCTGAAGCGCTTAATAATTCATGAGCCAGTATTATCAAGAAGATAATATATACGGGGGCTCCTGGGCAGCTAGGTGGCTCAGTTCGTTGAGCGTCTGACTCTTGATTTAGGCTCAGGTCATGATCTCAGAGTCGTGAGATCAAGCCCCACGTCAGGCTCTGAGCTCAGCCCAGAAGCTGCTTGAGATTCTCTGCCTTTCCCTCTCCCTCTGCCCCTCCCCCTGCTCACGCTCACGCTGCTCTCTCCCTCTCTCAAAAATAAATAAATAAATAAATAAATAAATAAATAAATAAATAAATAAATCTTCTTTAAAAAGAAGATAATATATATAAAGCAGTACTGGGGGGTACGAGGACACCCAGAATTATAAAATCTTCCCTTTACATCCAAGGAGCTCAAAAGCTAGTTGAGAACACAGAGAAAACATTAAATAACACTGTAGGCTTTAAATAGCAGTAATAGTAGGGAGATTTCCAGAGCAACATCTGATTAATTCCCAAGTAAATGGTACCATTTGTACCTGCCACAGGAGGTCAGAAAAGGAAGGACTTCTGAAAGAGAAGAGGCTTTGGGGGACACGAGGACTGTGTCTTTAAACATTTTGTTCATACAACAAACATTCACCAACATCTACCGTGTCTCACTTTGCTCCACACTGGGACTGTGGACATTAGAAAAACAGAGTGGTGCACTCAAGAAGCCAAGAGTCTGGAGAGGAAATCATTGGCATTAGCATAACTATGACAGGTAGCTGTTCTATGTCCAGGATACCATGGGGCACAGAGAGAGAGAGCCACCCAGCCTAGTCTGGGCAAAGCTGGTAGGAGCAAGATGGTAGGAGGCTTTCTAGAAGAGAGATTGCCTGAGCTGAGTCTTAAAGAATAAATAGGAGTTGCCAAGGGGGAGGAGAGAGGAAGAAAAGACTCAAAGAGCTATGGAAAAGCATGGGGAGAGGGAGAGAGTAAACATTAAATAAAAAGAAACACTAGGAAATTCAAGCAGAAAACAATAAAAATTTTAGGAGATGGGAGGTGTGAAAACTGGGGTCATATTAGGGAGACAAATAAAAATCCTCTAGAAAGGATTTAGATATAAGACTGGAAAGTAAAATGATCATTTTTTTGAGTTTGTATTGTTCAACAGAATTCAGAAAATGAAGAGATTGCTTATAATCGATGAGCTTCTTGAAGAAAGGAATAAGGCATGCTTGAATGTGTACACAAACTTGCATCTGTCCCGAACCAAGATAATACACAAAATGTTTGCTCTGTGAAGTATCGATGCGTACATACACACCACAGGCATGCATACGCTAGCACAAAAACATGTGCCAGAGCACAATCTAGTCCCAGTTCATAGTCATAAGTGATTTCAAAATTAAATGTCATTTTTGTTTGTTTGTAGTGAAGTCTTCCTGCTCATCTCTGCCAGTGATATGAGCAAGCCCAAGTAACTCCTGGGGAAATATGAAGGGCATAAAGGGAAGATAAAACAACTCTTCTTTTTGGCACTGAACTAAGTTTATAAAGTCCCTTTGCCAGAAGGGAAATCTAGACAACATTTATTTGTCTAGTTTCATTAAAATGTGCACGTAGCCTATAACTAAAGAAGAAAAACCATTCTCCAAAAGAATTCACAAGCTTTGACAGGAAATATCATGGGGAAAAAAAAACCATGCTATTTATGCATGTGCATTTACTGCATACATATATAAAGCTATAGAATATATGCCATAACCTTCCCAGGATCCATGAAGGGGTCAATGAAACAGAGGGTCACGAGGCGGGACAGCAGAGCGACTAAGCGCACGCAGTCACACTGCTGGACTCCAATCCTCGCTCCTGAATGAGCCAGCTATGGGAGCACAGCCCTGGGCTTGTAAGCAACTTCACCCTCCAACTCTCGGTGACTTCATCTTTAAAATCAAAATAATAGAACCTATGACATGTGATTAAATGGTGATCCTCTTATGAGGATTTAATGATGTAATTCATGTAAAAGTGCTTAGTATCCTGGCTGGTGTATCATAAGAACTCAGTTGTAGTCTTCAAGCTATTAAACTTATGCCAGAAATTATTCCAAAATATAGAAAGAAGGAGACATTCTTTAAAGCATTAAAGTGATTAGATAGGGCTGAGTAGGCCAGCTATAAATTCACCATTGGAAACTTCTTTTATAAAGAGAGGATCATTTTTCATATTGCTCTTCATACATCCCTGTCGCTTTGACTTGCCTCATCTATATAAATGAGCCTTAAAAAAATATCCCTGCATCTAATCACTCCCAGAATCTACAAAACTGTCCTAAAGGAAATGGTTACCACTCTACATTGTTTATTAAATGGAGGATCCCAGCTGACAGACTTGCTGAAAATGGAGACTATGATATGGCTATAGGCTTGGGTAAAAAGGCTGTGGTCAACAAGAAGTTTAAGAATACTAAACTAAGCCCCCAAATTTGCAATTTATTGCAATTTATTTTTGAAAACCTCAATCTCTTCCCTTGGATTTATCCATCATCCTGTTCCCGCTCTCTCCCATCCTCCTCTCTTCTCTCATTTATACTTCTGGGGAATAATTTTAAGGAGGAACCTTTGCCAAGATTCTGAATTGCTTGTATTGCTTAATGCATATACAAGTAGAAAAGGATATATCCAAAACCTGAGTACAAAAGTAGTCATTCCAGAGCTTGTAATAGCTGGAGCTACATGTAAATGGTGGAAATTTCAAAGGAAAAAAAAAGCCTAGAGATCAGACACAAGAAATATTTTCAACTATCAGAAACTTTGATCTGAAACCTTTGTGTTTTGCACATTACAAATGTAAAATGTGGGTCTTTCAATCAGGAGAGGTACAGGAATTGGCTAATACAGTCAAAGGAATTCACATTTCCATATCTTTTTTTCAGTCCTGGAAAAAGAATTACTCTTCCATTGTGCAAATCTACCTACTCAGAGCCATATGGTTAAGATGGCAAGGAGCTCAAAGTCTTCAGATACAGAGAATGTAAAAATAAATAAAATAAAATAATAAAATAAAATCCTAAAACTTAAGATGAATTATCTCTCTTTTACACTGTGATTAAGTTTAAAAATAAAACCTTCAAGGCCTTTTGTTCTACAGTAGAAATCAGAGGTCTACTCTCTCCCACCATCTTCACTTTTGCCTTCAAATAAAACCTTGCAGATCTAAGACTCTCTTTTGTGGCTTAGGTTTATTAAACCCTGATATGATTCCTCTAGGGTTGAAGATCCAAGTGCTAAACTGCTTACCAAAGGTTTACAAATTGAAATGGTTCTCAGGGGAACTTATTTCTGCCCAGTTAGTTCTGTTACTGCTGTCTCTGAAGTCAGAGATTATTGAGACAAAACTGATTGGGAAAACCAAGCCTCTCTAACTTCCAACCCCAAAGATATCAGAAAGGCAGAAATCAGAGAGCTTAGAGCTCTTCCCACTTTTACATTATTAAAAGACTTACTCCGGTAAGTGAAACCTTCTTTACTCAATACCAGTTTTCAGAAAACAATTCCTCAAAGCATCTTGTCTTTTCTTTCCCCACACAACATTCAAAGCACAAATTCTTGATCAAATTCTGGGTTAAAGTGGTCTGTGCCACATCATTTCATTGACTTGACTGCATAGTGATTTCTTACACACCCCACATGGCATATCATGACAACTACACAGCTTAGCAAGAGAAATAACAAAAAATAAAGACACTTGTCTAACAAGGACAAGGAAATAAACAAATTAAAACTCCAAGCTCTTCCCCAAGCCTTAAGTTTTGTGATGCTTGGAAACTTCAAACACCAGTTCAGCCTTAGATTTCTTTGCTATGTCAGTGAGGTAGCATTATATATGGTTAGCCAAAAAAAATTCTTCCCATTATTTCCTGATCACAGGAAACACAAAAGTTTATATGAGCAGCTCCCACTTACTGGTGGGCCATGGTCTAAAAAGATGCCTATTAACTAATTAAAGTTCAGAGGATATTTCCTTTGGAAACTAGCTATTGACTTCTGGAATGAGCCCACAAATGATTATATCCATATTGCAAGAACCTTGTGTCTAACCTCCTTAACCACCCAGTGTTTAAACATCTTTACTGACAGAGCCCACGGCACTGAGGCTCTGAAGGCAGCCCATTCCCTTTGTTGGACATCTCCCTCTGCACATTTGCTACAATCTACTCAGATTCAGCTACAATCTGCCTCCACTTACCACCTGGCAGATCCCCCTATCATAGCCCAGGGGGCCATTCTGTTCCTTTTGTTCTCACTTCTCCACTGTACACATGCCCAGTTCCTTGAATCAATTCTCCTAATGTACATTCCAGCCCCCATGCCCCTGAATATGCCCCATTTCATTTTTAATGTCATTGTGAAATGTGATGTGCACAGCTGGAGAAAACCAGATGCGTGTGGCTAGCACAGTAGGGCACTGATTACCGCGGCCTGGACAGTGTGGTTTTATTTTGTTTTACTGAATACTAAGTCATTGAAAGACACAAACAGCTGTCGATGGAACTTATTTGGGTTAGAGCAGAGCCTCATTGTTCATGATGTGTGGCAGAGTGCCTAGCAAGGAAAACTTTTCTTTTTTTTTTTTTAAACCAGAGAGGTGAGAACTAAAAATACCAGCCACTTCTCCATCTAGAAATAGAACCAGCAAATGATTTCTGAATACATCTTTATTTTCTGGAACGATCATGTGGGTGGCATTAGTTATAAAATTATAAGGTGCCCATCACCCTGGAGAAAACTATAAAACAACCTTTTTTTTTTCTATAGCTTGGCAAAGTCTGTTTCTCCCAACATCCTCTGGAGTTCCAAGCTCTGATGGGGGGGGTGGGGGGTGGGGAAGGAGCACTTTGAATAAAGAGGTGGGGGTGGGGGGAATGCCTTCTGAGAGAGAAAGTACCTAATGGTGGAAAAAAAGCAACCAGGCACCTGAAAAAAAAAAAACCAAAAAAACCACAGAGCTACAGAGCAATATGGCAAGAGGGTTAGTTCTTCCTTGCAATCAAAAGAGGAAAAGAGAAGTGGAACTTTTCATTAGTTGGGACCTACTGCCCCCACCTCCCCCCCCCCAGCAACATGCTTAGGCTCTAAAGAGGGGCTCTGTGGATAAACCTAAGAAACTGTTTAGAAGCCCCAATCAATTTGTCATGGAAATCTCCTGGCTGAGAATAATACCAACAGAGTAGGATTATCATCTCTTCAAGAATTACTAGCATCAGTAACTGGAGCAGAAGATTTAGCCATGGCAACATCATTTTGAGCATAACCATCAGAAACAATTCCTCATCAAAGGGACTTCTTTTTTTCAAGATTTTATTTATTTATTTGTCAGAGAGTGAGAGAGCCCAAGCAGGGGGAGTGGCAGGCAGAGGGAGAAGCAGGCTCCCTGACAAGCAAGGAGCCTGATGGGGGACTCAATCCCAGGACCCCAGGATCTTGACCTGAACCAAAAGCAGACACTTAACCGACACCCAGGCATCCTCAAAGGGACTTCTAAAGCCCCTACTAGCATAGAGTTAAGAGCTCGGGGTGAAGTCAGGCAAATCTAGGTTTGCAACCTGGCTGTGCTATTTCCCAGCTGTGTGACCTAAAACTCTTTTAGCTGTCTTGTTTTCCCATCTGGGTGGTGAAATATCATCTATCTTTTAAGATTACCACAAAAGTTTGAATAAAATAATAGGTTCATAGATTTAACATATTCTTTGAATCTAACAAAAACATGCCGTTAGCTCTTCCATATCTGTTATACTTTTTATTGTGAAATATAAGTACATACAGAGAGGAGTACGTCAAATATAAATGCATAGCTAATTAAATTATTTTTTAAATAAATTATTTTAAAGCAAATACAACCACTCAGATTTTTAACTCTTAATTGTAGGACTTTTCTTTTCTTGGGTGCCTGGGTGGCTCGGTCGGTTAAGCAGCTGCCTTCCTCTCAGGTCATGATGCCAGAGTCCTGGGATCGAGTCTCACATTGGACTCCTTGCACAGCGGGGAGCTTGCTTCTCCCTCTCCCTCTACCCCTCCTCCCTGCTCATGTGCTCTCTCTCTCTCTCACAAATAAGTAAATAAAATCTTTAAAAATTTTTTAAAAAGAACTTTTCTTTTTAAAATTTCTCCATTTCTTTCTATCATTTCCAACTCTGAAAATTTTCAAGCTTGTCTTTTATATTTTGAATACACTAAGCCTAGTTATTGTTAAATATTTGCTAATTCTGCATTGTCTCATTGATATCAGTTTGTCGCTCAGTGTTCCAAGTCAAGTGTTACCATGTGGTAGACATTGTTTTTTTTAGAAATCATTTTAAGCCTCCAGTGATACTATGTTCCTTCAGAAAGGATTTTTTGTTGCTTATACCACATACGTTGAGGCACCAGAAATAGCCTTCCTCTACTTCTAGGAATTGAGTTTTTTCTGGGCCTCCCACTAGACTCAAGGCTGGACTGACGGGTTTCCCAGTCATCCTTACTCCTAGAATGTGGTGCCCATCAGGGTCCAAACCTAAAGCACAAAGTGGGAGGTTTTTACCACAGCCTCTACTTTTGACAGATCCTGGACCCCCACTATTGTCCCCTTAGCCCCACAAGGCTGTCAGAAATACTTAGCATTTTGCTCATCTTCAATAACCTGCAAATATTTGCCAACAACCTGAATGCTGTACTTATTTCTCTGGATATCAGCCCTCACCTAACTCTTGGCCCCACAACCCTTCAATATATTTCTGGTTCTTCTATACATTCACGAACATGTTTCTTTAATAGTGTCCAACTGATGGGGCACCTGGGTGGCTCAGTTAGTTAAGCATCCCACTCTTGATTTCGGCTCAGGTCATGATCTCGGGATCGTGAGACCAAGCTCCACGTTGGGCTCTGCACTCAGTCTGTTTGGGATTCCCTCTCTCCCTCTCCCTCCCCTCCCCCCATGCTCTCACTTTCTCTCTCTCTCTCTCTCTCTCAAATCAATAAATAAATTTTAAAAATAATAGTGTCTAACTGTTCTTGTTATTTTTGTTCAGAATGTTGGTTAGAATTACCTAGAGTGACATTACTAGAAGTGAAAGTCTCTGCCCTTATTAGTATTTATTAATTTACCCACAATAAGTTAACCTACTTACCAAGTAGAACTACTGCTTTATCTGTGCCTCTCTTAGGATACTTATCACCTCCATCCTAGGATTGTAATCATTAAAAAATATATATTTCTCGGGTGCCTGGGTGTCTCAGTCGGTTAAGCGACTGCCTTCAGCTCAGGTCATGATCCTGGAGTCCCAGGATCGAGTCCCACGTCAGGCTCCCTGCTCAGCAGGGAGTCTGCTTCTCCCTCTGACCTTCCCCCTCTCATGTGCTCTCTCTCTCTCTCATTCTCGCTCTCTCAAATAAATAAATAAAATCTTTTAAAAATATATATATATATATATATATATATATTTCTCTCTGCCTTTATTAGATTTTCAAGCTCTTCGAGGACACAATCCATAACCATGTCTAATTTATCTATGAATTATCCCCAATTCCTGCATCTTATTCACATTAACCTTACAGAAACTGTTGAGTGGATGAATAAACTTAAACGTCTCTCATTTGCACAAACTGAACACTTCTGAAATAGAATCTCTAAATTGCCCTGAACTATGTAATGGTCATCTCAGAAGAAGTAAGAAGTAGACTATAATTCCAAATATCAATTGTGATTTGCATTAACAAGTTTCTCCAAACCTGGGTATGATAAGCTATTGCGTACCTGCAGAAACAAATATGAATATTAGGATATAACAAATGAAAGTGTGGATACTCCAGGGTGCAGTTTTAACACTGATCTGCATATTTCATTCAGTATTAACACGTGACTGAAATTGTGTAGCCACTGTTCTGATTAAAATTCATAAATTCCCTCTGGAATTCATGGCAGCCATCTGGCCAAATACTGGCTTCTTACATTTCAAACTCAGTTGCACTGAAGTCACTGAATCTCTCAATCAATTACAAAAGATCTGAGCTCTTAGGGTTTACATTGATTTGCCACCATTTTCCTAATGGAGTCATAGCCTCTGTAATTACCTATTTGACAAGAGAGGTGCCCGCTTTCTGAAGGCTATATATCCTCGCTATTCATTTACCTAAAATGTTAGTTGGCAGCCTTCATAAGAGCATCAACTACCAAGTGTGATTAGAGTTAATGTAAGTGTAATAGAATGATGTTCTCATCTCATCTCTACTTACTGCATATGGTTACCACATATTATTCTCAAACATGGATTGCATTTTTAAAGTAACTTGAATGTACATTTTTATTTTATAATTCATCAGGAGCCAAAATTTATGCATTTGCACACACCTAAATATGTATAGCCATACTCAGAAAGTGCTGTTTGATTCAAAAAGTGAAAATCTCTCCAAATATAGAAAAACTTCTGGCCCTTGAGACATGAGATATATCTGATCATGGCTTTTCAATGGGCACAAGAAAAAGTCATAAAAACCCCACACATACACTTCCTTAATATATTGGAAGAAGTGGAAAGAACACTAACTAATGTTAGATTCAGACACAATTTGGACTCCAAATTCAGTTAAACCACTGGCTACTTGCATGAGAGAGGTTAAATTTTTAAATCTTGCAGAGCCCTGTCTCTTCATTTATAACATTGCGATATTAATATTATAACAATTATATTTTAATCTAACAATTATATATTGTTTTAATAATAATATTGTTAGAATAGCTTCTTATAATATTTCTGTAGGATTGAAATAACAAAAATAAAGCCCTTAGCATAGTACCTTTGTATTAGTCAGATTTCCTTAAGTAAGGAAGCTACAACTCTCTCAAAATCTCAATGGTTTACAACAGCAAACAATTGATTCTCATTCAGGAATCTTCATGTTGTCTGTGGCTCTGCTGAATGGCCAGTTAAGGTCCTCGTGGCTCCAGTATGCAGTTTGGGTTTCAGATCTGCTCCATTGAGTCTCTGTATCTGGAATTCAGGATGAAAGAACAATGCCTACCTCAGGCATGCTCTTCTCATTGTGGAGAGCAGAAGTGCAAGATGGCTGGAGGAAATTTACTTGGACCTCATATACCGAGGCTTCTCTCCCCCTTCCAACAAGCCACTTGGGCAACCCCAAGGTCAGTGTGGTAGGAAGTGTATTCAACTCACAAGAGAATCTGTGCCCAGGACAGGAAAGAAAGAAAACTATGAATGAATACTCACTACCATACAATTCAATTAACAGTAGTAATTGTAATTAGCTATTGTATGCCGTTTTGATGCTTCTATCCCTAAAAACATCCTGAGATCTGTTGGAGGAGATAACTGAGAGGATATGACAGCAGATTGACCTGCGACTTGGGCCCAGGCAATCTGAGGTTCCTCACTCCCTCCCTGTCCTTGGAATGTACATTCCATTACTCCTTTCCCATAGCCAAAGCCATTTCTAACAATGCAACCTTGAGAGAGCAATGTGTTGTTGAGATCACATGAATGGTAGACAATGGTAGATGTGGCTGAACCCAGTTAAGGCCTCTATATAAACTTCTAAGACTCTGGTAGGCAGGTTCAGAGATCTACTAGTCTTGCAGCCATGCAACACAAGCCTTGTCAGTAAGTTTCCTTGCTCCTTAAAACCTGCCACCTACCAATCTGGAGTGGCCCACCCCTTTCTTCGGTTTTTTTCCAGCCCTCCAAAAAATGCTTGCCAGTTTTAGATTTCACCCAGGAAATTCCCAAGGGTATGACCCAATAAGATCTCATAGCAAATTATAGAAATACTTTTTCCAAGGGGTGGAGCAAGATGGCTGAGGAGTAGGAGACCTGGATTTCATCTGGTCTCAGGAATTCAGCCAGATAGGGATCAAACCATTCTGAACACCTACAAACTCAACAGAAGATCGAAGAAAAGAATAGCAACAACTCTCTGAACAGAAAAGCAACCACTTTCTGGAAGGTAGGGCATGCAGAGAAGTGAATCCGAGGCAATATTTGGGAGGATAGACGGCAGAGGAGGGGGCCTCCAACGGCCGCTTCTGGCAAATGATAGAGCTGCGGAGCACAAAATCGGAACTTTTAGAGGTCGGCTCCGCTGAGGGACATCACTCCAGTGGCTAAGGGCGGGGTGGAACCCTTGCGGGACAGTGTGGTCTCAGGACCCTCAGGGTCACAGAAAGACCGGGGGTGCCTGAGTGCAGCAGAGCTCCCAGGTATCGGAGCAGGGAAGCCAGCTGCAGAGACGGAGCCGAGGCGCAGGCTCTCAGCTGGGGGTTGCAATAGACCGTGATCCGCGGCACAGTCGGGCCCCTGCTCCTCCAGCAGGGACCCAACAAGCAGCAGATCCGGGGAGACTCCCCTTCCTCCCCTGGGAGGAGCGGTGCAGAAGCACACCACAGGGATCTGCTGGGTTTGGAGACTTTACACATGGTCAGGTGCCAGAGATAGAAACGCGCGGTCACAGGCCGGGTGAGCACAGAGTGCGGCGGAGACTGGGGAGACGGGAGTGACTGACTGCTTTTCTCTGGGGGGTCACTGAGGAGCGGGGCCCCGAGTTCTCGGCTCCTCCAGGGCGGAGATTGGGAGGCCGCCATTTTCACATTCCGCCTCCAAAGCTGTACGGAAAGCTTGCAGGGAACAAAAGCTCCGGAGAGCAAACCCGAGCAGATTACTTAGCCCAGACCGGCAAGGGCGGGGCAGTTCCACCGATGGCAAAGACATTTGGGAACCACGGCAACAGGCCCCTCCCCCAGAAGATCAGCAAGAACAGCCAGCCAAGACCAAGTATACCAATCAATGAGAACGGCAGAACGCCAGCACTAGGGGAATACTGCACATAGAATCCAGGGCTTTTTTACCATGATTCTTGTCTTCCAAAGTTAATGTTTTTTTAACTGTCTTTTTTTTTTAATTTTTCTTTTTCCCTTTTCAACCAACATCCTATCAACCCCTTTTTTAAAAAACATTTTTATTTTTCATTTTTAGAGTCATATTCTATCCCTTCATAGTAGTTACCCTTATTTTTAGCATATATATATAAGTTGTTCTCTCTTTAAAATTTTGAGATACAGTTTCTCCTAACAGATCAAAATATACCCTACATCTCTAGTGTATGGCTTTGTTCTAGTCTCCTGCCTGATCACATTCTCTCCCTTTTTTTTTAAATCCTCTTCTTTTTTCAAACAGCTTCTTATCAATTCCTTTTATAAAATCTTTTATAATTTTCATCTTTACAGTCATATTCCATCCCTTCATCATATCAACCCTTATTTTTGTACATATATAAGTTTTTCTTTCTTTAAAATTTTGGGAGGCACTTTCTTCTAACAGACCAAAATACACCCAAAATCTAGTGTGTGGCACTGATCTATGCACCAGCCTGATCATATTTGATCATATTCTGGTTTTATTTGTTTTGTTCTGTTTTTGTTTGTTTTTATCTTTTTCTTTTTTTCTTTTTTCTTTCTTTCCCTTTCTTTTCCCCCAGCTTGAGGTCTTTTCTGATTTGTTTAGAGTATATTTTCTGGGGACGTGGTTACTCTGCTAGCATTTTGTTCTCTCATTCATATATTCTCCTCTGCACAAAATGACAAGACGGAAAAAATCACCTCAACAAAAAGAACAAGAGGTAGTACCGACTGCCAGGGACCTACTCAATATGAACATTAGTACGATGTCGGATCTAGAGTTCAGAATCATCACTTTAAAGATACTAGCTGGGCTTGAAAAAAGCATGGAAGTTATTAGAGAAACCCTTTCTGGAGAAATAAAGAACTAAAATCTAACCAAGTCGAAATCAAAAAGGCTATTAATGAGGTGCAATCAAATATTCGGTCGCTAACTGCTAGGATAAATGAGGCAGAAGAGGGAATTAGTGATATAGAAGACCAAATGATGGAAAATAAAGAAGCTGAGAAAAAGAGAGAGAAACAACTACTGGATCATGAGGGCAGAATTCAAGAGATAAGCGATACCATAAGATGAAATAACATTAGAATAATTGGGATCCTAGAAGAAGAAGAAAGAGAGAGAGGGGCAGAAGGTATATTGGAGCAAATTACAGCAGAGAACTTCCCTAATTTGGGGAAGGAAACAGGCATCAAAATCCAGGAAGCACAGAGAACCCCTCTCAAAATCAATAAAAATAGGTCAACACCCCAACATCTAATAGTAAAATTTGAGTCTCAGAGACAAAGAGAAAATCCTGAAAGCAGCTCGGGAGAAGAGATATGTAACCTACAATGGTAGAAACATTAGATTGGCAACAGACCTATCCACAGAGACCTGGCAGGCCAGAAAGGACTGGCAGGATATATTCAGAGCACTAAATGAGAAAAATATGCAGCCAAGAATACTCTATCCAGCTAGGCTGTCATTGAAAATTGAAGGAGAGATAAAAAGCTTCCAGGACAAACAAAAACTAAAGGAATTTGCAAACACAAAACCAGCCCTACAGGAAATCTTGAAAGGGGTCCGCTAAGCAAAGAGAGAGCCTAAAAGCAACATAGACCAGAAAGGAACACAGACAATATACGGTAACAGTCACCTTACAGGCAATACAATGGCACTAAATTCCTATCTTTCAATAGTTACCCTGAATGTAAATGGGCTAAATGCCCCAATCAAAAGACACAGGCTAACAGACTGGATTAAAAAACAAGACCCATCGATATGCTGTCTGCAAGAGACTCATTTTAGAACCAAAGACACCCCCAGATTGAAAGTGAGGGGGTGGAAAACCATTTACCATGCTAATGGACACCAAAAGAAAGCTGGGGTGGCAATCCTTATATCAAACAAATTAGATTTTAAACCAAAGACTGTAATAAGAGATGAGGAAGGACACTATATCCTACTTAAAGGATTTATCCAACAAGAAGATCTAACAATTGTAAATATCTATGCCCCTAACATGGGAGCAGCCAATTATATAAGGCAATTAATAACAAAAGCAAAGAAACACATCGACAACAATACAATAATAGTGGGGGACTTTAACATCCCCCTCACTGAAATGGACAGATCGTCTAAGCAAAAGATCAACAAGGAAATAAAGACTTTAAATGACACACTGGACCAAATGGACTTCACAGACATATTCAGAACATTCCACCCCAAAGCAACGGAATACACATTCTTCTCTAGTGCCCATGGAACATTCTCCAGAATAGATCACATCCTAGGTCATAAATCAGGTCTCAACCAGTACCAAAAGATTGGGATCATTCCCTGCCTATTTTCAGACCACAATGCTTTGAAACTAGAACTCAATCACAAGAGGAAAGTCGGAAAGAACTCAAATACATGGAGGCTAAAGAGCATCCTACTGAAGAATGAATGGGTCAACCAGGAAATTAAAGAAGAATTAAAAAAATACATGGAAACCAATGAAAATGAAAACACAACTGTTCAAAATCTTTGGGATGCAGCAAAGGCAGTCCTAAGAGGAAAGTATATAGCAATACAAGCCTTTCTCAAGAAACAAGAAAGGTCTCAAGTACACAACCTAACCCTCCACCTAAAGGAGCTGGAGAAAGAACAGCAAATAAAGCCTAAACCCAGCAGGAGAAGAGAAATAATAAAGATCAGAGCAGAAATCAATGAAATAGAAACTAAAAGAACAGTAGAACAGATCAACGAAACTAGGAACTGGTTCTTTGAAAGAATTAACAAGATTGATAAACCCCTGGCCAGACTTATCAAAAAGAGAAGAGAAATGACCCAAATCAACAAAATCATGAATGAAAGAGGAGAGATCACAACCAACACCAAAGAAATACAAACAATTATAAGAACCTATTATGAGCAACTCTATGCCAGCAAATTAGATAACCTGGAAGAGATGGATGCATTCCTAGAGATGTATCAACTACCAAAACTGAACCAGGATGAAATAGAAAACCTGAACAGACCTAGAACCACTAAGGAAATTGAAGCAGTCATCAAAAATCTCCCAAAAAACAAAAGCCCAGGGCCAGATGGCTTCCCAGGGGAATTCTACCAAACCTTTCAAGAAGAATTAATACCTATTCTTCTGAAACTGTTCCAAAAAATAGAAACGGAAGGAAAACTTCCAAACTCATTTTATGAGGCCAGCATTACCTTGATCCCAAAACCAGACAAAGACCCCATCAAAAAGGAGAATTATAGACCAATATCCCTGATGAACATGGATGCAAAAATTCTCACCAAAATACTAGCCAATAGGATCCAACAGTACATTAAAAGGATTATTCACCATGACCAAGTGGGATTTATCCCTGGGCTGCAAGGTTGGTTCAACATCCGCAAATCAATCAATGTGATACAATACATTAACAAAAGAAAGAACAAGAATCATATGATCCTCTCAATAGATGCAGAAAAAGCTTTTGACAAAGTACAGCATCCTTTCTTGATCAAAACTCTTCAGAGTATAGGGATAGAGGGTACATACCTCAATATCATAAAAGCCATCTATGAAAAACCTACAGCGAATATCATTCCCAATGGGGAAAAACTGAGAGCTTTCCCCCTAAGGTCAGGAACGCGGCAGGGATGTCCACTATCACCACTGCTATTCAACATAGTATTGGAAGTCCTAGCCACAGCAATCAGACAACAAAAAGAAATCAAAGGCATCCAAATTGGCAAAGAAGAAGTCAAACTCTCACTCTTTGCAGATGATATGATACTTTATGTGGAAAACCCCAGGACTCCACCCCAAAACTGCTAGAACTCATACAGGAATTCAGTCAAGTGGCAGGATATAAAATCAATGCACAGAAATCAGTGGCATTCCTGTACACCAACAACAAGACAGAAGAAAGATACATTAAGGAGTCGATCTCATTTACAATTGCACCCAAAACCATAACATACCTAGGAATAAATCTAACCAAAGAGGCAAAGGATCTGTACTCATAAAACTATAAAATACTCACGAAAGAAACTGAGGAAGACACAAAGAAATGGAAAAACATTCCATGCTCATGGATTGGAAGAACAAATATTGTGAAGATGTCAATGTTACCTAGAGCAATCTACACATTCAATGCAATCCCCATCAAAATACCATCCACTTTAAACTGAGGGTTCTAGAGGGGAGGGGGTGGGAGGATGGGTTAGCCTGGTGATGGTATTAAAGAGGGCACGTTCTGCATGGAGCACTGGGTGTTATGCACAAACAATGAATCATGGAACACTACATCAAAAACTAATGATGTAATGTATGGTGACTAACATAACAATAAAAAATTTTTTTAAAAAAAGAAAAGAAATATTTTTTCCAATTACCTCCAAGAGATTAAGCCTTCTGCTAATGAAGCTTTTATTAGGTGACCTGAATGCCTTATTTTAAGTTACTGTGGTTATTCATTCAACAGGCATGAGTAACTAAAGGAAGCAGTGTTATGACACTCAATACTTTCATAAGTACCTTAAAAAAAATAAAATGTATACCTATTTTATTTTTATATTGTACCTATAATAAAATGGACATAAATACATATTTATGAAAACAATACATATATTACTTGGCTCCAGCTGCTAATCGTAAGCCACAACAATCCTGTTAGAGCAGACAAAATAATACTTCCTAAAATACAATTAAGGTCTTCTTCATGAATTGAGGAGTCTGAATTCTTTGTTTACCCATCTGCCATTCCTTTTTCTCCACTGAGTGGCTACCCCACACTATTTTACAGTTTCTAGTCCCACGCTCTGAGTTGAACTTAACTTCTATCCCCTTCTATTCAGACTTTTACTTCTAGTTACAAAATGGTTATTATTCCCTTCTGAAAATTATCTTTCCCCAACTCTAGTGGCCTCTTTAAGACTACTTTAGTCCTGATTTTTTTTCTAATATTTTAAAATTATTTGCTCTGTCCAGATACCTAAGTTTCTGAGATCATTCTCTCCTTCTGATCTTTTGAGGGGCTTTAAACTGCCTTACTAGTGAGAGGTCTACCCTCCTATCTAAATATACCAAGAGCAAGGAATTTGGGGAGTCATATTGGAATTCTGCCTACCACATCAGTTAAAAAGATCATTTACAGAATAAGGATAATGTAGCATAATGTATTCTTTAACCACAGAATCACAAATTTATAGTTTTACAATTGTTAAGTACCTTAAAGATCCACCAAAACAACCCTCAACCAATGCAGGAGCTTTTCTATAGATCAAAGGTCATCCAGTCTCTGCTTCAACATTTATATTAATGACAACACTCCCTTGTTTATGAACCAGGACATTTAAATTTTAGAGCTCTGTAATTAATATAGAAAATTCTCTTAAATCTATTATTTCTATAACTCCTTATTTAGTTTTCCCCCTAGAAAAAATTTGAATTGAAAATAATCCTTTCAGACAAAAGTCCTTTGAACTTAAAAACCAACTACCATTCTTCCTCTTAAGAGGGATAATTTAAGTATTCTCTTCTCCAGGGTTAAATATTCTAGTTCTCATATAGTGTCATTTCCACATCTTTCACCATCCTGGTCACGCACCTGTAAATTTACCGCCAGTTGTTAAAAAGCCTCTTAAAACATGGTTCTGACACCTTGACCAAGTAATATTATATCAGGAATATTAATTCAGAGTATGAAGCAGAGTAGCTCAACATTAGGAAATCTATAACTGTAATATACAATATAAAAGGCTAAATAAAGCACATGATTATTTTTCAATAGATACAAAAATATACCTGATAATTCTCTTTTGATAAATACAGAGGAAATAGAAAAAATAATTCATCTTATCTGTTGAAGAACATCTTTTTCTAAAGTAGAACCAACTCAATAGTAAAATATTATTTACATTATTAAAAAAATATTTTTTTATTGAACAAAGAATACATACCCCATAATTCACTTTTAAAGTAAGTAATTTTAGGGGCGCCTGGGTGGCTCAGTTGGTTAAGCGACTGCCTTCAGCTCAGGTCATGATCCTGGAGTCCCAGGATCGAGTCCCGCATCGGGCTCCCTGCTCGGCAGGGAGCCTGCTTCTCCCTCTGACCCTACCCCCTCTCATGTGCTCTCTGTCTCTCTCATTCTCTCTGTCTCAAATAAATAAATAAATAAAATCTTTAAAGTAAGTAATTTTAGGGGTGCCTAGGTTACTCAGTTGGTTTAAGCATCTGACACTTGATTTTAGCTGAGGTCATGATCTCAGTATCTTTAGATGGAGCCCCAAGTCAGGCTCTGCCCTGGGCGTGGCGTGGAGCCTGCTTGAGATTCTCTCTCCCCCACTGCCCCTCCACCCTGCTCACGTGCATGCATGGGCTCTCTCTCTCTAAAATAAATAAATAAATAAATAAATAAATAAATAAATAAATAAATAAATAAAGTGAATAATTTTTAACCAAGGACAAAATAAATATGTTATTATTGTGTAGTGCTATTTGGAGGGTTCTGGGAAATTCAGTAAGGATGAAAACTAATATTATCAAGCTAAGTATTAGAAAGTTAAAAGATACTTATTTTTTAAAATCATTTTACTGAGGCACCTGAGTGGCTCAGTTGATTAAGCATCCAAATCTTGGTTTCTGCTCAGGCCATGATCTCAGAGTCCTGAGATCAAACCCTGGGTTGGGCTCCCCCACTTAGCTGGGAGTCTGCTTGGTTTTGCTCTCCCTCTGCCCCTCCCCACAACAAGCGCGCGCACGCACATGCACTCTCTCTCTCTCAAAATAAATAAAATAATTATAATATACCTAAAAATTATTTTAAAATGCTAAAAATTTTGAAATAATAAAAAGTAAATAAGTACATGAATGTAAGATGATTACACCAAAAAATTATACTTGGCATATCGGTATAGCCAGAAATCAAACAAAATGAAAAAAATACATGTTTCATTCAGAATAGCAAAAAAAAAAAAAAAGAAAGAAATAATTAAAGAGATATGTATAACCCAATTGAAGAAAAAGGCAAAATAAAGATTAAGATAGACAGATGGAGGGGGCAGGGAGGAAGGGGGAGGGAGAAACATATCAATAAGTGTATTCCAGAAAAGGAAGACTAAATGTTGGAAACATGTCTAGTCTAGCTAATTTATAGAGTTAATGAAATCCAATTAAAATCTCATCAGAATTTTTTTTTTCTTTGTGAAACTTAGCCAAACGATTCTGGAATTTATTTTGAAAGACAAGCAATTGAAAATACCAAGGAATATAGTAAAATAACACTGACAGTGGGTAAAGGAAAGGAAAGGCATACTGTAGCAGACAATAGAACATGATACACAGAAATAATAATTAAAACTCCATGTCACTACTGCCCAAATAGATATATCATTCAGTGGATCAGAGGAGATCAGAAATTGGGCCAAACATATATAAGAATTTTATTACTACTATAGTTTAAAAACAATAGAAAATAATTATTTTAAATGTGGAACTGAGACTATTGGTTAGCAATATGAAAATGAACAAATTAGATCAATATCTTTCTATGAAAAGCAAAATCATCTCCATATGGAGTAAAAATTTAAATATAAAAAAATCAAACTATCAAAAAATAAGCATACTATAATGTGCTATTACTCTTGTTACACAGTTCTCTCAGCCTCTCACCCTGGAAATTTAAAAAAAAAGGTGCACACAAGAAGATGCCCTGGTAACATTAACTGTGGAAATAAATTATTGAAAATACATGTGTGAGAACAGGTTATCGTTAAGTAAATTATTTTATTTCAATGTGTTAGAACTGTATGCAGATATTTGTAAATGATGATCATTAAGGGTAGGAGAAATTATTGAGAATGTTTATAACGTTAAATGAAATATGACAAAACTGTACAGCTTTTGAAAACCTTGTATACTGACTGGTAAATTCAAGAGGCAATACTTTAAATCATCATATTAATAAGGTTTTGGGGTTTGTCCTAGGAATTAGACAAATGGTTTAATCTTTTGGAGTCCTAATGTCTCATTAATAAAATGAGGTTACTTCCTATCATTGTGAAGATTCCATGAGATAACATAAAGTGATTTGGCTCACAGTCATTGGTCATCAAATCTGTTTTAATTAGAGAAGATCAAGTATTTATCTTTCAAAATTTTCCTTAAAATTGTAAAACTACTACTTTTACACTACCTCAAAAAATTGTAAGTGATAACCACAACTATCCAAATATCATTGAAGCAAATTAATGCTGGGTGATCGTAAATCCCTCACTCTGTGCCATGGGTTCTACTCACAATGCTTCAAATTTCCTAGCAATCAACCCAATAAAGCAGTTATAAAAATTCACAATGTTGGTACATTTGGGCAAAGGATTAAAACTTTCCCCACCTGTGTGAGGGTCTGATCTTTGATTCACTGCCTAGCTGTTCCCTTGGAAATGAATAAAGATGGTGAGTGTCACCTGTTAGTAGACAATAGTGGTTAGGAAAAATAACAACCTCTGAGAGAGACTGAATCTAATCTGGGAGAACTATAAATCCCTGGTGTGATGCCAAACTTTGGGCTTCTCGGAATGTGGGGACTCCAGAAGCTAAACGTATGAAGATGTCACAAGAGATCCTGGTGCCTGTCAGGCATGAGGCTTTTAAGCCAAGGCAGCTGTCCAGTGTGGATTCCATTGCTTTTAAGTGAGTGGATCATGGCAGCGGTGTAGACTGCTGTGCAAACTGCTACAAGGACTCTGGCTGTGGCTTCGTCCTACACCCTCTGAGTAGACTGATGTCAGGGGTAGCCTAGGAGGGTCTGCTGACTCTGAATGCCTCCTTCAATCTAAGTCCATCCCTGGTGGGTGCTACAGCAAGAAAAAGAATCACATCTATTTTTGAATTGAGATAGACTGTTTTCTGTAAGTTAAAAAAAAAGTATCAAGTGTTACTTTATAGATAACTACACATTTTGAAGAATCTAAGAAGCACAAGACAAAAATAATTTACAGGGATGGGAGAGCAGGGGCAAAATTAAGAAACTTCTTGGGGGAAATGCTTGTGGAGAATCTCCAGAAACAGGTTATTGAAAACTTCGATAGGCTTCTGGGATATTCCATCTGCTACCTGAATCCCTGAGGGCATCACACAGGACGAGGAACAGGGGCTCATCACAGAGCAATAGCACTCTGGGGAAGCTTTGTACAGCACAAAGAGCTACTCCTGGTGGCTTTCTTGAACCAGCCTCAGACAGACTGTGTTCCTGCTTTATGCAGTTTTATATAAAAGGCCAGCATATGTGAGTCCAATTTCTCTCAAGAGAAAGCAGGGCTGAGACTCAGTGGGTGGCTGAAGTAAAAAACCAGTGTGTGGTTTCCTTTGGCATATGAATAATTAATACCTACTAATCATGACAATAATTCCTACTCTTGTTACACAGTTGTCTCAGCCTCTCACCTACCCCAAGAGGAGAGAGCATTTGACCTGGGACATTACAAAAGGACGAAGTTTCAATAGTTTAATTTGCAAAGGAACAGGGGACATTCAGGACATGGTTACGCAGGTAGAAATAGCTTGAAGCGACTCGTGGGTGGTGTGGGGAGGGTAGTGGGAGATGAGACTAGAACAAAAGCTGAGTAATAGAAGGTAAGCAGTGGAGAGCTAGCAAAAGTCCTCCAGCAAAGGAACAGCATAGTCAGAAACAGAATGTACTACCTGCTCTGAAAACAACGTGAATGGATGGAGAAGAAAGAAGGGAAATTAACACAGCCTGTTTTTCAGTCAGTGTAGAAGCTATTTCATAGAGCTTGCTTTGAGCATGATGTACATTGAAAATAGTGTTCGGATTATCCATCACGTTTCCCCAATCTTTCCCTTGAATCCAACTGAGACCTGCAAGACTTAGAATCAAATTGCTTGAGTTTGAAATTTGTCTTCAGCACTTCCAAGCTGTGTATCCTTAAGCAAATTATTTAAGCTCCCTGAGCCTTGGTGAGCACATTTAGGTGCCACACGCAGCAATATACCTACTCATCAGGTTGGGAGGACACAGTGAGTTAACACAGGGAAAGGCCCAACAGAATGTCCGACATCTAGTAAGCATTTGATAAATAGTAGCTATTGTTAAAGGAGAGACGGATGCCACAGAAGTTCAGTTTTGACGGATGCCACGGAAGTTCAGTTTTAATCATTTTGGCCCAGCTTCAGAGCTTATCACCATCTTGGCATCTTTGGAGCATATTAACCACCTCTTCCATATTTCTGTCTTCCTGTGGCTTGTGTGATGTACCCTGGAGACCTCCCCGCCCCAAGATAGCACCAACTCGTTAACAGTTTGAGCACAATCTTTCCACCAGATATAAGTTCCTTTTGTCTGTACTATATTGGTCCATCTTATCCACAAAAAAAAAATGACCACAAAATTCTTTGTCAAATGCTTTTGCAAATTAAAAATAGAGAGATTGTCTTATTATTATTTAGACATCAGAAAATGAAATCAATTTTTGTGGTGTAACTTGTTCTAATGACCCCTCAATGATGTCTGAAGGTCAGTGCTTTTTCTTTTTAAATCTTCCCAAATCTCTTAATACTCTGAGAATTTTAATAAAGTCAGTTAAAATCCACCACTTTATACTTCTACTGTCCATATTCCTCAGAGCAGAGCTACATTCATATTCTTTATAATACTCTTATTCAGACATCTGTAGTAATTGTTTCTATACTAAATAGAGATCCTACTGTGGAAACATTGATGGGATTAGATCTAACACATCATTAAAATAGGTGTGCTAAGAAGGTTATTTCTAGCAGGGGCTAGAATTGGCCTGAGTTTGGTCAAGACGTGAAATGAAATTTTTAAGAATGTTGTTTTGGAGCAAGTTTGGGGGACAGTCTGACCAGCCTGTTAGCATTGCCTATTAATGAGCACAAGATTGATGTTTTGCACCCAGTTTTGGTAGGACTCCCAGAGGACTCTAACACTGGGTCTCATCATGTACAATTATGTACCCACATACCCAGCATCGGTATAAGTGGGCTTGAGACTCCATCTAGGGCTTTCTGGTTATGAGGTGTTCCATGCTCATATAACAAGTGTCTGATCTGAGAGAGAAGGCACATGTGATATGGACCTGCAGCAGGAAAACAGAAGACGACTGCTGGCTTCTCTAAACTCTTTGCTTAATGCTATTTTGATACAATATGCTATTGCTATTATGTGTCCTTTTCAGGCAACAAAGTATAGATTCAGAAGTATTATCATTTGGGGTCTTATGAATTCACCATTTGCACAACAGGCAAAATAAACTGCCCCATTATTTGTTAGTTACAGATTTTTATATAGTTAATAGGTTCCTAAAGTAATTCCATTTCTGTTATTTCTATACATGGGCTAATCAGTTATGACATATACCTATTGAAAGTAAGCATCATACAAGGTAAAACGAGATAAAATACTAATCAGCCCTCATCTAGATGGCAGCCCATCACAATGGTGAATGTGGAAGCAAGTGTCTCACTTACATGTAAAGTGTTAAGCTAAGAATGATCAGGGTTGGGACACTTGGCTGGCTCAGTCGGTAGAGAATGTGACTCTTGATCTTAAGAGTTGTGAGTTCGTGCCCTACATTGGATGTACAGCCTACGTAAAAAAAAAAAGAAAAGAAAAGAAAAGAGAGAATGATCAGAGTCAGTGGTCTAAGAGGAATTCCTTACAGGGAGAGTGGTTCATGGAGAAAGAAGAGGGTTGACAAAAGATGAAGACACAATTCTCCAACATAAGAGGATGGCATATACCAAATTAAGTTCAAGTTCTAGAGCCATTACATACTTTTTATATGGCTCCAGGTGAAACTGTGTACATTTCTGAGAATTTGTGATATAATCTAGGGAGAAGAGCTGACATATATCATTCAACCTCCAAGTAAACATTCAGTTAGCAATTTTAATTTCAATATTAGGAATTTTTTTAAGATTTTATTTATTTATTTGAGAGAGAGAACACGAGCAGGGGTAGGAGCAAAGGGAAAGGGAGAAGCAGACTCCCCACTGAGAAGGGAGCCCAATGTGGGGCTCAATCCCAGGATCCTGAGATCATGACCTGAGCCGAAGACAGACACTTAACTGACTGAGCCATCCAGGCACCCCAATATTAGGAATTGTGAACCTTCTTTTCTTTTCTTTTACAAGATTTTATTTATTTATTTATTTTAGAAAGAGAGAGAGAGAATGCATGCGAGTGGGAGAAGGGGCAGAGGGAGGGGCAGAGAATCTCAAGCGGACTCTGCACTGAGCTCGGGAGCCTGATGCAGGGTTCAATCTCACAACCCTGAGACCATGACCTGAGCTGAAATCAAAAGCTGGACACTTAACTGGCACCCAGGCACCCCATGAACCTTATTTTATTTTCTTCATGGCACTTAGTACTACTTGAAATTATCTCAATTACAGGCTTTACTTATTTACTGTGTTTTCCCACTAAAATGGAACCTCTTTGACAACAGAGAACTTTCATATCAAGCTCACCAATGTATCCCTAGTGCCAAGAATAAAGTTTAACATCTTGTTGATAATTTAAAAAAGTCACTTCATTTATTAAATGTTCATTATACTCTACACATTATTATACATGTTTTGTACTATATAAAAATATATATATATTTGCACCACTATGTACATGCCACACCAGTATGAAGTAGCTACCACCTCAAAACTCATTTTACAAATGAGGAAAGCAAGGCATAAAAGGTTTAAGTAAATTGCTCAAGGTCACACAGCTAACAAATGTCAGAGTCATGAACTCAGGTAGTCTGGCCCCAGAATCCACGCTCATAGAAACTCCCATAAAGAGAACAGCTAAATATCCAGATCATCTTTAAAAATCACTTCTTAATCCTTGCTAAATAGTTCAGTGTTTTATTTCCTTAAGTTATTAGAAATTCAAGTATCAAAACCTAAATTCTACCAAGGTAAGCAAGCTCCTTTCCAAAAGAAAGCAGATCAAGGATCCCTCATAGGGGGAGACGAACCATGAGAGACTATAGACTCTGAGAAACAAACTGAGGGTTCTAGAGGGGAGGGGGGTGGGGGATGGGTTAGCCTGGTGATGGGTATTAAAGAGGGCACGTTCTGCATGGAGCACTGGGTGTTATATGCAAACAATGAGTCATGGAACACTACATCAAAAACTAATGATGTAATGTATGGTGATTAATATAATAATAAAAAATTTAAAAAAAAAAGAATCCCTCATAACTTCAGATGTTTCAAGTAATTCCAATGTCACCTCTGAGAGGAATTTATTTGTGTCACACAAATAGAAGCAGGTGGCCTGGTGCAGGTGTTGTCATGTTTGTGGAGCTTTAATGAGGATGTGAGAGTTTACTGAGAAAGAATAACAAAAATGAGGTGTTTCTTTCCCTCCAACTCGAGCTTATCTAAGGGGAAAAAAAAACGAGCCACATTACAGTAATACAGGTGACAGAAGTAGACAATAAACTGTTTCTTCTAAGTTAAAAAGAAAACTTTACATAATTATGAGAGCCCTTATTGGTAGAGGGAAGCAGAGATAGGCAATGGGAATCATAAAATGTAAAATCATAAGATGCCAATTCTTTTTTTTTTTTTTTAAGATTTTATTTATTTATTTGAGACAGAGAGAATGAGAGAGACAGAGAGCACATGAGAGGGGGGAGGGTCAGAGGGAGAAGCAGACTCCCTGCCGAGGAGGGAGCCCGATGTGGGACTTGATCCCCGGACTCCAGGATCATGACCTGAGCCGAAGGCAGTCGCTTAACCAACTGAGCCACCCAGGCGCCCCGATGCCAATTCTTGAGAGAGAACCAGAACATCCCAAAAAGACTTGGATTCGTTTCTTACCTTATTGAAAGGTTCACCTCACACAGAGAATGGCATGTCTCTGTAATTTGTTTTTCCAGTTCAGTTCAATTTAAAGTTTAAAATATTACTATTTAAAAAAAAAAGACCCATCATCCCTAAATACCCTACAATGTAGGTCATCCCAGGCCTATAACTGATTTTCTGCTTTTCAAATTCTTATATTACAAGGTAAATTTCTATGGAGTTGAGGAAAGGAAGAAGCATATCTCAATAACAAAAAAGAATCTTTAAAAACAAAGTAAAAGGGATCCACCCACTTTTCGTGGCTTTTCCTTTTAGATTTTTTTTTTCTGTGTAATAATTAAGTCATTTATCATCAATGTCTTGGAAAAGGAAAGGAGAGGAGACTCCAAATAAATATGACTCTGTGAGTTTATGTTTTGAGTTCCTTGTACTGCTCTAAAATAAAAATGAAAAATAAATACTTAAAATTAAAGACATAGGTGTCTCAAATAAGAGAGAGATATATAGTACATTGCATCAGAAGTAGAATAGAAATGCTAAGCGGGCTGAAATCAAGAGCCTGCTGGGCTCCAGGTTTGTAAGCTGACAGAAGTAAGTATACATTTGATTCCTGCCTTTGTTGCTGCAAAGTAACAGGGGAAAACAGAATCACTGATTGCATTGAGGGCTAGAGCAGGCTCACCTCATAAAGAAGGCCTAACAGACATTTCCAGTGGTTCTAGGATTAAAAATAGTTGAAAACGACTGTGTTAAAACTCACACACACACACACACACACATACATCAACAGATACAAAGAAAGAGTAACAGAACCAAACTGCTTTCGGGTCTAGGGGCTGCATCTTCCTTAAGACCAACATCAAAACAGAATAGGAACCTGAACCATCACTATGAGAGTGGGGAAATGGAAAACTAGGTGGATGTAAATACCCACCTGCTAGATAAGGGAACGGTATGTAGTTGGAGTAGAAAAAAAATGAGCATGTAGAAAGACAGTCCCAAACTTAACAATAAGAGAGATAAATTCAGCCCCAATAAAATGGAAGTAACAGAGAAATCCCAGAAAAACATTAACAAATTATGTTTAAGGTCTTCAAATAAATGAAAGAAAGAATATATAAAAATTACAAAAATTATAAACTGAAAACAGGGAGATGGTAATCAAGAATAGACAGATATAAAAATTAGACCATTAGAAAACTCACTATTAGTATGGATATTTTAAAAACTTAAGGGAAATAAATTCTAGGTATTTATCTTACATATCAAGTAGAATAGTATCACTTCAAGGTAGATTCTGAAGTTTAAGCTGTATACTGTAAATTCTAAATGAAGAACTCTAATAAGCCAAAAAGATAAAATAAAATGATAAATAATATTCAATTAGTTCAAAATAAAACAGTGAAAGAGAAAAAAGGGAAACAAAGAATACGTGAGACAAAGAGAAAACAAATAGCAAGTTGGTAGCTTTAAACTCAGCCATTTAAATATTTACATTAAATGTAAATGGTCTAAACAACCCAAGTAAGACGGAGAGCATCAGATTGCATAAAAAAGCAAGACTAAGATAAATGCCAACACTAAGAATCTCAAAATAATTATACTCTATAGAAGAAGCAATTCAAACTAGAGTACATTATATATGATAACATTTATATGAAAGTCTAAAAAATACAAGCCAATCTATGGTGACAGCAGATCAGTAGTTGTCTGGGGAGAAGGCAGTGAGGTCTAGGAGGGAAGGATTAAAAAGGGGCACAAGAAAATTCAGGGAAATGATAGATATGTTCATTTTCTTGATTGAGGTAATGGTTTCAGAGATCTATTCATATGTCAAATTGTACACTTTACATATATGCAATTTATTTTATGTCTATTTTACCTCATTAAAACGGTTAATGAATGAATGAATGAATAACAGATAGGTAGGTAGGTAGGTAGATGGATAATACACTGGCAGTGGAACATTATTGTCAGGTAAAACAAAGGCAAAATGCATTAATAGAGATTGAGAGTAATATGACATAAAAATAAGACAGAAACTCACAAACTAAATATACAGCTATAGACTGATATGCATCTAAGAACATATTTCTAAATACATAAAGTATAAACTGAATTATTAGAAGAAATTATTAAATTCACAAATATAGTGGGACAATTTAAAATACATACCAGAAATTAATATATCAATTATTAATTCGTCTAACAAATTTTATTTAGAACACATTTTTAAAAATAGATCAGATAATAAATCACATACAGAAAAACTCAACCAAAATAAATACATCAGTGATGTTTTCTAATTCTAAATGCTACTTCATAAAAAACAACAAAAACACACTCTTAGAAAAGATAAATTAACTTTTAGATATTTAAAAAACCATAGTCTAATTCATGAGTTAAAGATGAAATTACAAGGAAAAATTTTTTAAATATTCTGAAATTGGTTTAAAAAAAGAAAGCCCCTACTTCAAAATTCTACAATGCAGCCAAAGAAATTCTTAGAGAAAGTATGTAGCTCTAAATGTATTCCTTAAAAAAAAAAAGGAAAGTGACAGTAAATCAATTTAACATTTAAATCAACTACCAAGAAAAGAAATTAAAAACTAATCTAGTAAATTTAGGAGAAAAGAAATTAGAAAAATAAAAGCAAAAATTCAAGAAAATAACCTTTTTTTTTATTTTTTTCAATCAAGACCAATAAAATGTGCAAATTTCTGGGAAGGTTGATCAAAGGTAAAAGAAAAAGGTAAAAATATACTAGGGACTTAAAAAGAGCCGTAAGTTAGGGGGGTCTGCCTGGCTCAGTCAGTAGAGCATGCAACTCTTAATCTCAAGGTTGTAAATTCAAGCCCCACATTGGGTGTAGATATTACTTAAAAATAAAAATCTTTAAAGAAAAAGATCCACAATTTATATTTTAATGATATTTAGTAATAGTATAACTACAAAAAAACCTAGATCAAGAAATTAAAAACCTGGGCGCCTGGGTGGCTCAGTTGGTTAAGCGACTGCCTTCGGCTCAGGTCATGATGCTGGAGACCCAGGATCGAGTCCCGCATCGGGCTCCCTGCTCGGCAGGGAGTCTGCTTCTCCCTCTGACCCTCCCCCCTCTCATGTGCTCTCTCTCTCTCTCTCTCTCAAATAAATAAATAAATAAAATCTAAAAAAAGAAATTAAAAACCTGATAATTTTCAATAAAAATATAGATTATATAAATTAAAATATTTTAAAACCTGATTTTTCAAAATCACAAAGAATAAAGTATAAGTAAAAAATATCTTTTAACAAAAAGCCAGTAGGCCTAAAATAGTTACTCAGAAATAGGTCATCTATATTTCATAAAAATCAATTTAAAAAAATAGAAAAATAAGAATCACAACATGAACTATAGCACAAAGAAGGAAAACTAGTCATTTCAGCAAATGCAAAAAAAAAAAAAAAATTGCTGACATAAATAGTAAGTTAGGCTTGAAATGTCCTTAAATTTACAAGTGTCTCAATCAAAGAGAACAAAGAGCAACCACATATTAAATGATGAGACTATATAACTTATCCCACAAACAGTAAGATAAGGCAAGGATGTTTGTTTTTACAACCAGTAGTCAACATGAATTAAAGTTCCTAAACAATAAAAAAAGTAAGAAAAGATAAAAATTGAGGGGAGAAAAAGAGAAAACAATGTCATTATTTGCAGGCAAAAAAATTATACACATAAAAAAATCTAAGAAACTTCATAGAAAACTATTAGAAATAGTTCTATAAAATTGCTAAATATATCATCAATACAAAAATATTAAGTGTTATATATTCCAAATTACCAATTTTTTAAATCAGCATAAATGTTTTAAGATAAAATCAAGTATAACTCTCAAAAATTAAAAGAAAAAGGGATTATTTTTTTAATAGAAGAAAAGTGAGTAAGTACATGGATCAAGCCAGGATCACAAACATCTGGTTAATAGAGGTGACAGAAAGAGCAAAAACAAGGGAAGGGAGGAAGTTATCAAAAAGAAAAGGAAAATGGAAAAATTCCCAACACTCAAGGGAGTTTCCAAACAGAATAGGACCACTGATTGTCTCACACAATGCTTAAGAGGCTCATATGAAAACACAACACCTCGGTTTTATAGAAACCAGAGATTATGAGAAACTTTGTAAGCTTCTGGGGGAGGGGGAGTGCAGAGGCTCAATTTCACATGTAAAGAATCAAAAATCAGAATATCAGGCTCAGGCTTGTTAACAATAACAAAATGAAATCTTAAAGACAGTATATGGATACCTTACACATTCCAAGGTAAAAATATTTCTGATTTGACTTGTACTCAGGCAAACTATTAGTCAGTTGTGAGGTTAGCCCCTAGAGGATGTGTTCAAAAAAATATGGTAATCAATCAAACATCAGTGTAGATATTCCAAGTAGAAAGGCTTTAATAAAGGGAACTAGAAAATTACACAACCGATGGATGGGGCGCCTAGGTGGCTCAGTCAGCTAAGCTTCTAACTCTTGATTTTGGCTCAGGTCATGATCTCAGGGTCATGAGATCGAGCCCTGCTGGGGCTCCCCACTCGGCGGGGAGTCTGCTTGAGATTCTCTCTCTGCCTCTGCCTTTGCCCTCACCCCACCCCCAGCTTGTACTCTCTCACATGCACATTTCTCTCTCTCTAAAATAAATAAATAAAAAATTTTTAAAAGGAAAATTGCATAACTGATGGAAATACTGGGAAAGTGGGTTCAGAGAAAGTGTTGAATTCCATCTCAGTTGCTTGCAGCCCCAAGGGTGATTCTCAAGAGCTTCCCACTTCTACCTACAGTCTGCATGTAACTGCCATCAAAGAATAATGTCTTCTATTTTGCCTTTCAAAAGTTCCTGCAAATACTCTCTTTGGTAGACATTACCCCAAAATTATGAGAAAAAGAATTCTGGAAAATGGAGTCTCAAGCTCCTGCCATGCAATGCAGAGGAAAATATTAAAAATGATGAGAGTGATGTTTCCCATACAACAGACGATCTTTCACAGGAAGAAGACATGGGACCCAGAACCGGCCAGCTGGAGAGAGGGGAAGGGGATCCCAAGATTCTCATCAAGAGAAATCTGGGAGGACAGCAAAACAGCAGGTCCAGTACAGATCAAAGCAAGAGGGCCAAGAAATCTAGGAATGATATTACTGAGAGGAAGAGAAATGAGAACCTAATGGCTCAGCTGTAAGCAATATTTACATAATCCTAATAATGTAAGTTAAAAACTAGCATTCGATTTTGTATCACCAAAATTGTAAATAATTCAAATGTCCAAAAACATGGGTACTGAAAAATTTCAGCATATTCAGAAATTAAAATATTACAGAGCAATTAGTGTATAAACTAGACATGTATATTGACATGGTTAAATCTCACTAACATGAGACGGATTATGAAAATAACAAGTTGAAGTACATTACTTTTGATGGAAATACTTAAAACAACATCATCCACTGTTTGGGGTTACATATATCTTATTAAAAAGTAAAAGCTATGAACTGGATATTCACAAAATTTATGATGGCAGTTGGAGAGAAGGAAACAAGGATGAAAAGAGAAAGGTAATATTTTCTGATAAGGGGAATATAAGGGAACTTATTTGTAGTTATTGATTTTTAAAAAAATATATTTGAAATGAATATTACCTATAATGTATTCATCTTGGGTAGTGAGTACATGATGTTTGTCGCAGTGTCCTTTATATAGTTCTGTTTATTTTCTCAACTGAAAACAAGGATTTCAAAAAGCAATTTGCCTACCCAGCTCCTTGATAGCCACAGAAGTCATGTCTTTAGGAGATAATTCAGGAGGAATGTGGTCTATCATTTTGTGATTAAGCAATTTAGATCAGTTTTTTTCTATTTCAGAACTTTTTGAACTAAAGTCTCATAAGGAAGTGCAGTAAACATCACTACTGGCTATTAATAGCTCAGCCTCCTACAGGGCACATCCTCCCATTAAGAACACTTTCCTCAGTCAGCATCAAAACAAGGTACTGATAATAATAACAAACACTTCTAGACAATTTGCCAGGCACTCGCAGAGCTAAACTTTTACTGGCTGTTTAATGTGCCAGCAAGTGTTAGGTCCTTTACATCCATTGTCTCATACGACCTCCTCAGAGCCCCTATAGCATAACATAATTAAAGAAATGCAAGCTTTAGAACAGGTGAATCAGAGTCGGAAAATTTGCTCCATCCCTTACACACCCTGTGATCTTGGAGCTACAAAATATCTCTGAGCCTGTCTTATATATGAAACGAAGAGAATTTGTCTCCCTTACAGGTAACAGTAAGGGTCAAATGAAAAAAATCTAGGAGCTAGCATGGTACCTAAGTAGGACCTCAGTAAATGTTACCAACCCATTTTACAGACAAAGGGACCAAAGCTCTCAGTGATGTGACCTTGACCACACAAAAATAATAGAATCAAGGAGGAACGGCAGTTAAGAGCATGGACTTTAGAGCGAGGCTACCTGCAGTTCAAATTCCAGCTCTGCCACCTACCAGCTGTGTAACTGTAGGCAGGTTGTTTACTTTCTCTGTGCCTTAGTTTCCCCATATGTAAAATGAGAATTGCTAGAGTAACTATGTCATAGTAATGTTATGAAGATTATATAACTAAGTACTTGGAACAATCTGACATATAAGAAGCACCATGTAATTTCATTAATAATCAGTAACAAGTCACACACTCAATATATGGGAATTCATGCTCCATGAAAGGAAGTGTGGAGTTGCTCCTTACATTGCCCTCTAGCTGCCTCAGCCAGCAGGGGTGGTAGTATGTGGACACTATGGTTTTGGGGGTGGTTTGCATTTGTTAGCAAGTGTTAGGAGGACCCTGGTGCATAAAAGAAAGAGGCATAAAGGTAAAGTGTCATCAACATCTTCAATTCTTACCTTCCCATGGGTGATGCTCTTTTCAGCTCTTTTGTATGTTTTTTTCAGAAGTTTCAACTAAGCCGATCGACAAGTGCACAGGAGCTAACTCTTAAGATTTAACGACAGTCCTAAGCTCACACTGGCTTGCACTGAAATATGGACAAGTCTCTGTTCCTCCATGACATGTCCTTTTCCCTTTTGCCAGCAGCAGTGAGGACTAACTGGCACCAAGACCCCATTATCCTCCTCCTGAAGGGCATGCGTAACTCACTTAATTGCTTCACACTACAGTACACTGCTATTTAGAACCAGTCTGTTTCTTTCCGTTGTAACAGCATGGAAATAAATAAGCAATTTTCATACATTAGGAAACATAAGCATGCCAGAGTCTAATTCATACTTATGTGATTAATAAACCAGAGCACTTAGATGAAATACACTGCACCACACAAACACTATTCCATTAGACCAGTTGTTTGAGTGTGAGATATTACCCGCAGTGGTCTCACTGCTGGACCCAGTAAACAGCCCCAATATGGAAACTCATGGAACTTTCCCATCCTGGGGTGGATGCTCTCCTTTAGGTTGAAAAATGAAGAGTGAGAAATGGAGAGCCAACTTTCCTGCTGTTTTAAGTGGTACTGGCTGTGCGTAAGCTAGGAGCCGGCTACATGATTCTGAGCAAATATATTTTCTGTGCCTTGTTTATTAATGGACAGAAAAGCTAGCCTGAAAATGAAATTGATTTTATTCACTTAGGATTTTATACTCCATTGCACAACCACAACCCAGCAAATTCTTCATTAAGAGAGATAATTACTTTAATGAAGATTAAATATAATTTAAAATTCACATTTATCTTTATCTACCTAAAGCAGGTCAGAATTAACCTAAAATGGTTAGGGAAGTGGGAAGGAATGGGTTTCTCCAAAAAGTCTCCATCTGGTTATACAGAGGTGAGTCTGATCTGACAGTCATCCCTGCCTTTCTTCCTCTTTCTCCAATTCTTCTCGTTTCATCCATTAGTGTCTCTCACATCAAGCCCCAATCAGACCTCCTGCTTTCTAATAATCTTAATTTTGGAATGTTTGGCAGAGGCAGCAAGATAGCAGCAATTACTATCTGGGATGTTCGATGATCTATGAAAAGCTGTATCTATGATGGGCATATGGGGGGGAAACATTAAGATCAAAGAAGTGGCAGGTTGGTTTTAGAAATATCCTCCCTCCTTGTGGCAGAGTGTTTCCATTCCACCTGCCAATGAGAGGAAGCCAAGAATGATATTGAACTGATTGGTATTACTCATCATTTCATGTGGTGTTAGAATTGCTCCTCATTAATGGCATTTGAGCATTATTGTGGAAAGAGCTTAGGAGACAAAAAAAAAAAAGAATTTAACTCAGCTTCTCCTCCTACCAAATGTATGATTTCTTAACTTCTCTGAGTCTGGGACTCCTCATTTGTAAGATGGCACTAATACCTCCCACCTTGATTTCAAAAGATTTAGAGCACCTGGCATTAGAGAATACTCATAAATGTAATATACTGCCTGTTGTAAGTTTTCTTCTAAAAGCTCCAAAACACGCTACCAATGATCCAGTGATCCCTAGGTGACAGCAACACTTGGTTCTGCAGAAGTGACCAGTGAGTTTTGCCCCAGGCTCTTGCTGTTTCTGACCTAAGAGGTGGCACAGACTAAAGGAGGGGCACAGAGAAGCAAAGACCCCCCCAGCACAGATAGGCACAGCCCTGAGTGTCTTACCATTCATTTTCCAGGGAGGAAAACTAAGTCTAGTTTAGTGGGAAGATACAATTGGCTTCCAGATGCAGTATTTCAAATGATGGCTCTCATTTACTGAATACTGATGGGACATGACACATTACATACATTATATTATTTAATGAGTATAACTATATAGTTTATCATCCGAATCAGGACACTTTCAGAGTCAAAGGAAATGTTGTAAATAATTACCTCAAGACAGCAAGTGTAAACCTGGACTGTCCTGGGCAAACCGATTATATGGTTGCCCCATGTTTAATCCATGTAATCACTCTATGACATATAAAACATTCCCAATTTTACAGGAGGAAACTATGATACGGAGTGGTTAAAAGCAACAGGCCTGAGGTCATACAAACTATCAAATGGCAGACCCACGGTCGGAACCTCAGCCTGTAAGATGCTAGAGCTCCTTCCCTTTAACAGACTCCCTCCTTGAAACCCTTGCATCACAATATCAGCTGCCAAATAACAGCATTAATTTTGTTTTGAAACCCTGCCTTTATTGAGTGAATATCATATTTCAAGTTCTGGGTCATGACTTCCAAATGCTATCAAAAAAGAGGGCAAAATGGGTAAAGAGAAAGCAAAATGATGCCAGTAAAGCAGTCTTATCCTAATGAGTATCCGGTTCTTTCTGAGACACAACACAGCCTGCATACCAAAGGCCTGAGCTAAGGCTTATTCAAGCATGGAGAATGACAGTCAGCAGGGCCAGACATCAATAAGCCTCCTTCCCCATGTGCTGGTCTATATTCTCATGCATCCAATGAATTCCTTGATCTAGATCAATTTGCTGCTAATATTTAGTGATCTGCGATCACAAATAAATTTGATTATTCCTATAACATGCCAGAAACTATTCTTCCCCCCCCACCCACCCCAGAGCTTAATAGATATAAAAATGTAGAGAGATGATCAACATTCAGGTCTCTCCTCAGTGTTTCTGTAGGTGAAATAGATGGGTGCCACACACTCGTCCTTTGGCCCACCTTCCAGTCACTGTCTGAGCTTCCCTTGTCTCTTTAAACACCAGAAGGGTGGCCAGTCGGGCCTGGTTCAGAAGCTAACTGCATTGGCAGAGACAATAGAATTTATCTTTTAGCAGAGAAACAACAGCTCAAATCAGTCATAGATGCCAAGCATCCTTAGTCACAATCCCTAATGAAAGACCATCCCCAGAGACCAAGCATGCTCCTGACCCCAGGAGGGGTGACCAGGTATTTCGGTGATTCTATAAAAGATCCCAGCTTGAGACACAATAAGAATCCTAAGTCAGTATTCAATTCCATTTCTCTGAAGGTGTGTGACCTTAACATAACACCCAAACACTCTGAGCTGCAGATTTCCCAACAATAAAACATTGCTTCTCAAATGCGAGTGGGCAGAACAATTACCTGTAGGGCTTGTTAAGCTGGAGGAGATATTAACTCAGTCCCTATTTGTTAAAACACATTCCAGGGGCCCTCCCTTGGAGATTCTGATATATTAGGTCTGCTTGTAGAGCCAGAGATTTTGCATGTCTCATAAGTTTCCAAGTCATGGTGATGATGATGATGATGATGTCCACAGACCACAGTTTGAGTAGTACTAAATTGTATCAGTAATACCAACCTCACAGCTTGTGTGAAAATAGGAAGAGATGTGCTGATCTTCAGCAGAGATGCTGACTCATAATGCCTCTCCGTCAGCATGCATATACTGAAGAGAAGATGAACAAAAGTCCAAGAGTATTAGTAGGAACAAAACTTGGGGACATTTAATCATTTCAAATATGCCAGGTACAGGATTTAATTACATCCCAATCCCTGAGTTATAATCCATTCTATGTAGCAATACAAATGAGGTCCCAGTCTCAAATGGTGAACTTACCCAAAGGCCTCCCACTTCTCTGGGGTTTTTTTTAAACACAAAACACATTTTTTTGCTCACAAAGTCCATTCGCCCCTTTAGGCTCAGCTGCATCTCCATGGCATCCAAACCATATTTCAAATCATCTTGACCACTACTTAAAAAATAAAACATATGTAAGACTGTTGAATCACAGACCTGTACCTCTGAAACAAATAATACATTATATGTTAAAAAAAGAAGATAGTAGGAAGGGTAAAATGAAGAGGGGGAAATCAGAGGGGGAAGACAAACCATGAGAGACTGTGGACTCTGAGAAATAAACTGAGGGTTCTAGAGGGGAGGGCGGTGGGGGGATGGGTTGGCCTGGTGATGGGTATTAAAGAGGGCACGTTCTGCATGGAGCACTGGGTGTTATGCACAAACAATGAATCATGGAACACTACGTCAAAAACTAATGGTGTAATGTATGGTGATTAATATAACAATAAAAAATTAAAAAAAAAAAAGAGGGCACGTTCTGCATGGACCACTGGGTGTTATACGCAAACAATGAGTCATGGAACACTACATCAAAAACTAATGATGTAATGTATGGTGATTAACATAACATAATAAAATTTTTAAAAATTAAATAAATAAGTAAATAAATAAATAAATAAATAAATAAGTCTTCCCATTAGAACAGCTCTCAAGCAATAGGTGAAGTGATATTTACTTTCCTGAAAACAGGAGTCCCCTGTTAGACGAACTGTCCCCCCTATGATCAGCTGGAGTCCTTCAGTCTGTCCTTGTCTAATGCAGCACGGTAATCAGGGAACTGGCCTCCCTGCCTTCTCTTCCCTTCCTCCCCTCCCTCCATTCTGTCTTTCTCTTTTCCCGACATTATTTAATCTCTCGGTTGCAGCTTCTTGGGATTAGCTACAGCATCTATTAATAGTTTTACTTCTGTTTACAGTTCCAAGGGGAGAAAAATGGCTCATTCCTTTTCTCCAATCTTGAAGATATGTCTTATTGCAGCAGGAGGAAGAGGCACAGGCCCCGTGAATAACCTATTTCTACAATCATTCCACTGTAAAGATGCTAATGTGCTTCTATGCCGAATGGATCCATTTAATAGGCAGAACAAGTTGGATATAAACTCTTTAATTGCTTTCAGCACACCGATTATCTTCCTGTGTCACCTATTGTATAATGCAAAAATGTTAACAAAAGCACTTACTGAAGACATTATTGGGAATTAAAAAACAAAGAACCATCAGTTGTCACTAAATATGCCTTTCATATTCCCAAATGAAATGCCTTTGCGCACTCAAGAAATAGGATAGAAATGTGCAGGCCTGCCATTGTCAACTGCAAACATCTTCATTAGATTTTGATCCAGCTGCTGCAAGATCTATAAAAAGAGCTATCAAAGCCTGCAACTCATTATTGGTTATTTCAGGAAAACTTCAAAAAACCATCCCTAAACCTGCACTGATCTTTTCTGACAACTTCCCTGGGCCGGGTAGTTGGTCTGCAAGGAGCGGTGTTAAAAACCCCGGAGGAGCCAGCCCCGGAATGCCTGTGCCTGTCAAGGAGAAGCCACAATCGCAAAGCCAACCTGTATTCCCAGACACTTGAGCTGTAAATCTCTGCCTATCACCCCCCCACATCTCCTGTTCTGACCTAGCTTTATCTCCCTAAAAGCATATAAGTGAAAGTAGCCAAACTCGGGTCTTTATAGACCAAAACGGAGAGATTAATATATGCGATGTCTCATAACATCCTTTCTTGGTTGCAATAAATCTTCTCATGCATATTGGCAGTCAGCTCATTTCTAGCATGTTATTTTCTGCAGTCTGTTTTAAAAGAGGAAAAAGGGAGTCAGCAGGGAAGGGGAAGAAGAAAGAAAAGAAAGGAAAAAGAGAACCTGTCGGGGTTCTGGGGATAGTGTATAGAGAAGGTTAAAGGACACAAACCATAAATGTCAAAATTACCCACAATTCTTCCTGTGAATTCTGCTGAAACAGAAGGGATCCTACAAAGACTGAAGAGCATTCATACTAATCACAGTCCCTGGCATCTTGACTTGGGGACCTCTTCAGTCAGGCCTAGGTCTCCAGAGGCTTCTGATGGATACCACACAACTCAGAGAAAACAACTGTTAGAGCTCTGTTACTGTCATTTAGGAAGGACTCTTTCCCCTCTTGGTCTGTATGTCTCTCTATTTATGACAAAGAGAAACACAAATTGTGAGCACTATTATTCAACCTTGGTAAACAAGTAGGGAAGAATACACAGACCCCTAATGCAATCTGCTTTAAAGATTTTTGGCTTTGGGGTGCCTGGCTGGCTCAGTCACTAGAGCATGGGACTCTTGATCTCAGGGTCATGAGTTCAAGCCCCACACTGGGTATGGAGCCTACGTAAAAATATAAATAAATAAAATTTAAGATTTTTGGTTCTGTCTTCAATTTACCCACTAAATTATCTGCCTTATGGTCAAAAGTAAATTGAAATGCTCAAAATATTGATGTGATACCATATCCATTATTTGAATTAGGTACAAGAGCTCATTGGGGCATCAATTTATTGTATTTATACTGTTATTAAAACTATTACCCAAATCTTAATGCTCTGGAGACCCACAATATATTTTTTTCTTGCATATACCATTCTTACTCCTTCCAAACATGACCTTTTCTATGCTCTCTTCAGCAGCACATATAGTAAAACTGGAATAATATACAGAGAAGATTAGCGTGGCCCCTGTGCAAATTCATGAGGCATTCCATATTTTCTCATCTAAAAAAAATAATAAAGTTTATTAAATTTTTTTAAAAATATTTTAACTTTTTTTGGAAGTACGCTCCATGCCCAGTGTGGAGCCCAACGCAGGGCTCAAACTCACAACTGTTGAGATCAAGACCCGAGCCGAGATCAAGAGTCGGACACTTAACCAACTGAGCCACCCAGGTGCCTGAATTTTTTTTAAAAAGCATTTTAAAAACTAACTAAATAAATAAATAAATAAAATAACCTTTTCTGTAGTGCTTTGGCAATCATCTTCCCTCTCCTCCTGACTGCCTTAGTCAATGGAGTCACACTGTTAAGAACAGCAGAGACGGAGGTCCACACTTCCTCCCACCAGACTGGGATTTTGATTTGGGAACCCACTGCAGATGGACGATCTTTCTAAAATGTGAATCTGATCATGAGGCTCCCCTGTGTAACACCATTCAGTGATTTCCTATTGCCCTTCAGATAAAATCACATTCCCGCTGTGTGGCTCCAGGCAAGTTATTAAACCTCTTTCTGGATCAATTTCCTCTTGTATAAAATGGTGATAATAATCATGAGGAAAATATATGTAAGGCACTTAGCACAAAGTTAATAAATGCTCACTATTATTATTATTATTGATGTTATCTCACCGGCCATGTTCCTTCTCAGTTTCCCCTTCACCCTGTCTCACGGCCATATTCAACAATGAGTTCCTCAACTCCCGTGAGCTTTCTTGCCTTTATGCCTTGACCTGTGATTTTCTTTCTGTTTGCAACACCCTCTTCCTCCTCCTGGCCTTCAGCCAGTTTTATTGCTATTAATTTATAAGCTGTCAGCTTAAATGCATATTATCAAGATGGCCTTCCCTGACCCCCAAGGTCAGGTTTGCTTACCCCAATATATGTATGCAATGCACACTTCCTCTAAGTAATACACACCATACATTACTATAACATTTTGCCTGACTGAAATATCCATAAAGGACCCAAGGTTAGATTCACCTCGCTCCCCACTTTATTTTTCAGTAGTAAGCACTACGAGCAAGTGGGGACTAGACTATAATGCAATGGACAAAGAAATGTTAGTGGATTACAATGACAAAAGATTAGTCCTTGATCACACTAAAATAATCACGGGATGGCTCCACAGTGTTTTCATGCTGAGTGCCAAGTTGATGGATGCCCTACACCTTGGGACATTGCTGATCTCGTGGTAGAGAGAAAGGGAACACAATGATTGTTCACTGCCTCTCTTAAAACTCCCAAGCAGCAATGGCACATCGAATTCCCTCCTCACATTTTATTGGCCAGGGCAAGTCACATGGTGAAGCTTGATTGATTGATGTCAATCAGTTGGGGCATCCTTGTGTGGAAAAGGCACTACAAAGAGGGAGGCTACAATATTCAGTGAATGGTAATAGATGTTCAAACCGAGCTCAACAAAGTCTGGTTCAATGAAATATTTCTTTGTTGCAAGCTGACAAACCTAAACCCCACACCAATTAAAATCTTGCCAGAACCTTCTCTGCTATTCAAAGAGATATTCATTTCTTGAAATTTTTGACTTTAAAAGTCATTCTTCTTTTTTTTTTTTTTTAAAGATTTTATTTATTTATTTGAGAGAGAGAGAATGAGAGAGAGCACATGAGAGGGGAGGGTCAGAGGGAGAAGCAGACTCCCTGCCGAGCAGGGAGCCCGATGCGGGACTCAGTCCAGGGACTCCAGGATCATGACCTGAGCCGAAGGCAGTCGCTTAACCAACTGAGCCACCCAGGCGCCCAAAGTCATTCTTCTTTCAGTCACAGGGCCATGTTTTCTGCCATGGGGAACCGGTTGCCTATCTGTGTGGTCACAGATTACTGACCATACAGTATACCACTGTGGAGGAAAGAATAATAATTGGGTTCAACAGCATCAACATCATCCCCATAATCTGTTTGCTTACTCTATGCTAGCTATTAATACGGACAGAGGAGGTAACGTCCAGTCTCACAGGGCTATCCAGTAAAAAGAGAACCTTTGAAATCAGTTTGTCTAACCTCTTAGATAACATGCAAAAAGAGCTGGGGGACTTACCAAATAGTAGCAGAACCAGGACTAAAATATGAATTGCCAATTTTAAAACAAGTGCTCTTTTAATTATAGCACAGCTGTGCCATAAGGAAGGTCACCAAATGTGAGTGATTGCAAGAGGTCACCATTGAACAGATGAGGAAACTGAGACCCAGGGAGGTAAAGTGACTTTCTCAAAACTACCCACATTATTAGTTCTATTTTGCTTGGCCACACAAAGCCATAAAGAAATCTAAGTTGTTTCAGCATCTAGGATAGTACCTGCTCTTCATTCAAGGCTTAAAGAAATATTTCATGAACTGAACTGAACTGATTGAATTGAGTTGAACCGAAATCACACAAAATGTAGAGACGCCTTTTTTTTTCCCCCACTACATAACCCTTGTTTTCATTTCCCTTGGAGTTTTAAGCTTGCCAAACCAGCAAGTTACACACCGGCAACTATGACTTTGCTAGTTTCCCCCTCTATAATATCCTTGTTCCCTGTTCCTTCGTGTTTATAACTACCATCCTTCTCTGAGCAGAAACAAATTAATACCTAGAAATCTTGTCATCTCGTGACATTTACAGAACAACATAGGCTCTGGAAAACAAAATCAACAATAATAAGGGCCCTGAAAGATCATGAGACAAAGAACTTTATTCTCTCTGAGCTAAGCAGGTCTGCTAAAAAGTGACATAACCCAGATGTTCTTAAGCCACAGGAACAAATGTCATTAAGTTACTGTCTCCCGACAACTAAGTGATATGTACGAGGAATGGGAATTAAATTTGGAGAGAGAATACAGATTCTGGCTGGGCTCCAGGGCTGAAGGATATTAAATAAGAAAGAAACAATAGTGCTGTCAAGTCTAATTGTTTAAAACATAAAACTCTTTCCATATGTCTTGAGACGAATAGATTTGCACAGTATCGGGATGCACTGTGAAGTCAGGCAAAGAAAGAATAACATGCACCATTTGGAATGAAAAACTGACCTGTGGGGAATTTGACTCTGCTTTTTTTTTTTTCTCCCCTCCTCCTCATGTCCCACCCAGGCACTTAGACATTTTAAAATAGCTCTATTTTCTGTATCAGATTTGACTATAGTATGAGAAATGATGGCCTTTGTGGTCATACAGAATTTGGTTCCAACCCTGACCATGATCCTTCTTGTTATGTGACCTAAGGCTCAATTTTCGGACCTGTAAGCAGAGATTATATTCTTATGGTGCAAGGATGTGCTTAGGATTAAATGAGACAATCAATATAAAGTCACTAGCACTTAGTAGGCATTCATTATGATATAACTTCCTTACATTTTCCTTTAAACACATGGAGATGCAATCATCCACATAGCAGCTCCATATAATTCTGTGATGAAATGAGAAAAATTTTTCACTCATTGACAATAAATTGAGAGATGCCCGTGTTTCATCCCTTCAATTAATGAACACAGATTTACTGAGCACTATTCACAGGCAAAGCTCTGTGGTAGGTATGATAAAGGTCACAAAATGTTCTTACACAAAATGTATGAAATGAAGGCATTTGTTCAAGCCTCTTTTTGTCGGTTATGACTAAGCAATCAAAAGTATCTGGCCTTTAAAGTGTTTTTATTTATGGGATGTATGAGTTCAGTATAGAAAAATGATTAAAAAAAAACTTAGACTCAAGATAGAATTAGTGAGTTTTGTTTCATACTAGATTTGTTGGATATTATGTTTCTAAGCAGTTTTGTGTTACAGGTATATACCTGTATCTTTGTATCCATATAGCCATGTTTTATCACAGAAAGAGCACTGTGCGGGGGGTTCAACCCCTGCCTTCCCATATTCTAATGGGAAGAAGAACTGTCATTGTGTTGCTAGCTGGAATCCCAATTTCCTCACTGTAAAATTAGATTTCCTGAATAGATTTCCTAAAGTCACTCCCATATGTAGAAGTTAAAATGTAGTACAAAACACTTGTGACTCTTTAGTACTGTACTGTGTGCATGTGTATGTGTATTTACGAAAAATATATTCATTGCCAAGAACACAACTCTACAGCAATTTCATGGAGATGGATACCATCACATGAATGCAATTTCTCATAATACACCAAGGTGTCAATAAATGAAAAGTTCTCAGAAGACTCAAACTGCTGTTTCAGTATCTCCTAGGACAGTCCAGAGATGGTTTTGAGGCTAATACCAGAGCTGTTCTCCTTTGGCCCCTTGGGGCTACTACAGATCACAGGGACAATCATAGGCCAGTTGGATGCACAGAGTTTTGGAGGTTTAATTGATCTCATGATGCCTTACCTGTGGTCCCAATTAAAACCCCACCTCAAGACTACTAAGGGCAGGAAAAGTTTTGGTAAGATTTTACGGAAGAGGCACTGCCCAATGTTACAGTATTTTTGACCTTCACCTCCCAATTCCCCCTTGATCTCATCATTAAAATAATATAAATTCCACTGCAAACAACTAGGATCATTAACACCAGAACCAGGAGGGGGAGGTTCATGAAGCTCACACAGACAGGGGTCTAATCATCTTTATGACCTCCTAGCACTGCAAAATCATTTAATGGAGCCCTACATATTTCACATTTCTAACTATTCCAAATTCCCAGTGTGTCTGAATACTTTAATTTCTCATATATTATTTATAAGGACCAGCACCCATATATCAAAAAGCTTTTTTAATATAGTTTTTATAACAAAAATTGAAAACATACATTTTTTTCCTGTTCCACAACTATTGCAGTCTAATGCAGAAATTTGCCTGATAGAAGGAAAAATACAGAATAAGGAGAAAGGTATTTTCCATCATAAAAATTTTAACTTGAAGAAGAAAAAGGGCAATTACATAAACAAGTCAATTCAGCCTTAGGGAATGTGTAACTCACATAGATTTCTGGTTGAAACCCAGCTGAAAAGGAAGAAGAAACGGATATAAACTCTTGCTGCATAATTCATCCCACCCCTGTATGGATATTAAGCTTCTGTGTGATTATTATTAGGTTCTTGTTATATTAACATTCACTGACCTCTTCAATAAATGACCCACACAACTCCTACTGACTCAGAATCTCTGCAAACGAAGATAGCTTCACGCTTATTTCAAAATAGAACTGAAAAGTTACACAGGTGATTTCAATACAGGTGTTGCTCAAAAGACACTGTGTATGTCCGTGGTGCCCACAGTCATCTCTTAGGAGAAGTCCCTGACTTGGGTATTGGCAGCACCTTCCCCACCCCCAACCTCCCAACCCCCCACTCCCCAATCGCCACTTTAGTGATGTTGTTGCCTACATATGTAAGGGTGTTAGATTCTTTTGTCCCATACTCGATCCTCTGACCTCCTAAATGATTTGTTTAGATTCGCATACATGAAGGCTCATTCTTTGTGCAGTAAAGTTCTGTGCGCTTCTGACAAATACGTGGTGTCATGTGACCATCATTACAATGTCATATAGAATGGTTCTAGCTAGCCTTGGAATTTTGCGTTTTGGCATCATGCAGTGGCTTTAGCGTGTGCAATGTCCTCCAGTACCTGCTTTGTTCAATCTAATTGTCATTAGCCTTAGATCAACAGACAAATAACAAGTATTGATTGTAAAGTAACAACTGTAACCGAATATTTGTCTGTGCCTTTCTCCGGGTATGTAACTCTCCAACGCGGTGTGCTGGGTTGGGGCCCTCCAGGAAGAACATCAAATAAAGCACCTGGACTTGAGACTGGAGGAAGAATTGAAACCTTAAGTTCACATTTATGGTACCTAGTAAATCACAGAAAGAACAAAACTGTTAAAAAGATAACAGGGTCTTCATTTGAAAGACTTTTTTTCCTTGGGCTTAATACATATTTCTATTTCCATTCTGTTGTTGTTCATTGCTGAGAAATTTCATAGATAAAGAGTTTTAAAATGTGTTCGAGAGAAATTTAGGTTCTTACACTTATAATCAAAGCACTAGTTTTGATGACAACAATCATTGTCATTTCTCTGTGGGTGTGTTTTCAATAAACACAGACCATTAATGGTAAATTACTTGGCCTTAAGGTTAGAGTTCTTAGATTCAGTATATGGACAGAATTAGAGAAAGAGATTACAGCAGTCCCTGGAAAGGAGACCTCACATTTCCTTGTAAGTACAGATACCTTACAAACTACTCGAAGGGTGCATAACTTTGAACTCGGGAGAGAGAATAAGTAGAAATCAATACTGAATATTTAAAGTTAACAACATTTGGGAGAAAAGTTTATTCTCATAGCAAAGTCCCAAATCCAAAGAAGAATGTATATCTCTGAGGAAAGTACTTTTCATCCATCACTCAGAAATCACCAGTAAAGGATGTTTTGAAAATGTTGAGTCTCTTTTCTTTGAGTTCAGGAAATGTCTATTTTACTAAACCATGCTCTCCCAGAAGTATATTTTTCTAAATCTACATTTGCTTATGAAGCTAATCTCCCACTCAACCATGCACCTTGCAAAGCTAAGCCCAGGTCAGAGTACTCTGAAGAGAAGATAAAGACCTGGAAATATCAAGAGAGATCATTCAAATGGGAGGAAAAAATCAGTAAATCTTTTCTAATGTGAATTCTGCTTTGACAAATTCTTGAAAGAGCCATTTGTACCTCTTCATTTAAACTCTCTGTTGCTTAATGGAAACGAAAAAATAGTTCTCTCACTTTCCCCCTGTGCTGCTTTAGAAGCTCCAAAGAGAGTCAACAAAGGACAGCGAAGCCTTCTACTTCTTTGTCCACAATAGCTGAGCATCTTGGGTTGGAAGAAAAGGAAATGTTGATCTCCTGGGCTTGTTTAGCTTTGCTTTTTTAATTGCTAAATGCCAGCCTGGGAATTCTGCCTAAAATGGTAATAAGTTGCATTTATACTACACCTTTCATCCAGGAGGCACACTCTTCTCTCAGTTCTGAAACACAGCCATCCTGGAGCTGAAAAGCAGTAACTGTTTTACTGTTGAACATTTATTCAGTGCCATGATTATACAAGGTGGAAGAAATTGTTTGAAACAGTACCAAAATACTGCAGTAACAAAGATTGTGGGCTGTGGGTTTTGAAAATATCCCAGATGCAGTCTGTTTGGTGCTTTTCTTTGCATATGGAATATTTACATATCCCTTTTGAGTCTTGAGTTTCCTAAGACGCTCACTTTTGTGCTCTTCAGTTTAGGTTCAACATACCCTGCAAAAAATCAGGAAGAAGGCATTAAGTCATTTCTTTTAGAAAAATCTTTGATATTTAGAATACACATCAAGAAAAAGCATAGTGAGAAAGAATTCTGCCATTACTTTTATTTTATACCCCCTAAAACAACTTCTGTCTCTGAAAAGAGCAGATGAGAAAAACAAGGTGACAAAGACTCGCCCAGGAACTCCTGATCACGTCTCTCATAGCTGATTTCTCTTCTACTAGGCCAAGGGACCAAGAGGACATCTATCACTAGACTGAAAATTTAACAAGTCGGGAACCCAATCTTGCTCATTGCTGTTAACCTCAGGACTCAGGCCGTACCTGTAGATAATAGATCTTCAATAAATCCTTGTTAAATAAATAAATGATTGGTCTTCTTATTCTGAAAACATGGAGACCACAGCCTGTGATGCTTTCAACTAAGCTTGAGTAGAAATTTGTTTTTACTTAGACAGCAAGAGGAGGGGGGGAAATAATGATGAAGTAAGAAAGCATGAGGGGCTAATTTGAGAGATGCTGAAAACAGGCCCACGTGCCCTCCAAAAACCAGCCCCCTCTCAGTTTATTGCTGTCAGGAATCAGACTGCATTATTGTGCTTCCCCCCAAACATAGACATACACACAAATTGAAGACTCATCAGTCTTTTATATGTGCACCTAAAATGAGGTTATGATGTACTTCCTGACAGCAAATTTTGAAAGGGAGCAGAAAAGGGAAGATGGGTTGCCAAATAAGATCCTGTCAAGGGGATTCGAAGTCCAGGCCCCAGGTCTTGCCACCAGTGACTGGTATGTGAGACTTCCAAGCCCCTTGTTCTTTCGAGGACTCAGCTTCCTCATCTGTAAAGTGAGAAGCATGAATTAAAATCTAATCTAGGTGATTTGGGGAAGAGCCCCAAGATCGGGCCTTGCATCTCATGGCCCTAGAATCTAAATCTGCAATCTGGATTAACACCTTCTACTTCTTTGTTTTGCTCCAGTGGTCTTGGCATCACACAGGCAAACAGGTCTCACTATATGACCATCTATTCACTCTCTTGTTACTCTGAGAACCTTGGGGAGCCCCATTTGCTCTAGAAAGATGATTAGTCTACACTAAAAATCCTGAAGCAAAGACCAGCATATTCGGCTTCCTTATTTTATACTTGAGGTAACCAAGTCTCCGAGAGGTTAACTGACCAGCCTTAGCTGTCCAGCCAGGAAGAGAAAAAAAATAAAATGGTACTTAAACTCAGGTCTCTGGGATCTCAGCTGAGGTTTTTCACACCACTTCTCCCTATATCTTTATACCCGGGTAGGTTTTGAAATTTATGAGGTTGGTTGAACCCTTTTTTTTTTTTTTTGTACTTTAAGCAAAATTTCCCAATTTTAATGGAGATACTGCAAACACTCTAGGAGAAATACCTTCTGACTTTAATAAGCAAAAACAAACAAACAAAAAAAACAAATAAAACCTTCTGAAGCTTGTTAAAACCTGTCCACACTACCTACACCAGAATCATTACTGATGTAAAACACTCAAAATCTGAAATTTTGCTGTTACCTCATAAAACACATAATTTGAGCCAATCCTGACAAATATTGGTATTACTTTATTCAAGCATAGCTTCCAACTTCCAGAGAGTTAATAAACTGGATTCTAACAGTCTGCAGAGAATATACAGTAGATAAAAACATCTTCCAAAAATTTACAGTATATTTTAGGATGAAGTGAAATATCAGCAACCATTACAGATGCATTTACAGGATTTTTAGAGTAGTACATTTCATCATAAATGGCTCTGTGATTCAGGATGGCATTAATAATGGAAAGAACAACCTTTAAAATAAAGTAAATGCATTTGGAACAGTTACTGAGGTGGTATCTGTCCCCCACAAAAAAACCCAGTTAATAACTTGCAAGTCGATGTGAAATATTCCTTAGCCTATCCTGTCAGGAAAGATTTCTCTTTTGTGTTAAACTTTAGGTTGAAAAATTAAAATAAAATTTGATGTCTCTGTGGTGAACTGCCTTCCTCCATTTTCTTTACCTTTTAATTTCTATCATTACCAACTTTAGAAGTGTTTCTTCGACCTTACGCAGTATTTCAAAAGATGGTTGAGATGCCAGAGGACTGCCAAAACAAAGCTATAAATAACCTATGTGTATGCATGTACACATATACATCTCAAGGTGTTAATCAAAAAGGACATAAATCACGAATACATTTTACCTTCATACAAATGAATGCTACCACCACGTGTCCAATGTATTTTTGTCCGACTACTTTTCTTTACAGCTGCTGTCTCAAACGGTTTCAGAGGCCATGAGTTAGTTTGAATTTCCTTACTTAGTGATAAGTCAACCTTTATTCCTCTACGCTCCCAAGGCACTGCTCGATGAGTCTGTGTCTACTAACTGAAATACGGAAAGATGGAAAAAGGAATTTCTTTTCTCCTCTTCTCTTTTCCCCCCTCTCTTCCCATTTTTCACTTGCCCCCCTTTCCTCCCACCACACCCTCCTCTCTTCTACCTCCGCCACCTCTCATCTTCCACTTTCAGCCTTCAGTCTCTGTGGAAGCCTTCTTTCTTTCCTCTCCAGCACACCTGAGTAAGCAGTCAGGAAGAGCTGGAGGGAACCCTCCAATCCAAAGCTAAATTAACAGCACATAAAAGAACTCACGGTGATTCTAACAGAGCTCCCAGAGGGGAGAAAATTATTTTCCTTTATTAATGTAGTTACCAACCAACCAATAAATTCTGGGGGTATCAAGCTAAATCCCACATTGAGCAACAAAAGCTATACAAAAAACATTACTGAATGACCTTGACCCTGCTCACTTCCCACACAGTGCTCATTAGTGGGGAAAGGCAAACACCATAAGAATCCTTTGGGCACTGCTCTGAGGTAATTCTACAAATGCCACAGTCATGTTTGAATACAATACTGTACCAAGATAAGGCACTTACAAGGCAACATTTCCCAGATCTCATCAGAATGAAGACAGCATGCTTAAAATTCTAGAAGGCTACTAAAAAGACAGACTTCAGTACCACACAATATTTTAAAAGAGAAAAAGAAAAGAAAGGTGTTTTCTAAAGGTTAATAGAGAAAATGAAAAAAGATATTGATAAATCAATAAAAAAATATATACCATTTCCGTCCTACCACTAATAACATTTAAATTCCAGAACTAAGGTCTACCCTTTTCATGCTATCCCCTTCTTTAGAGCAAGCGATATGCCTCACCTGTCTGTCAAACAGATGTGAAAAGCAATGCCTAACAGTCCCTCTAGGTCAGCTAAGTATCTAAGAACTGTACATATCAGAACTGTCAAATCCACACTGTTTTGTTTGGCTTTTAATGCCTTTTTTTTTTTTTAAAGATTTTATTTATTTATTTGAGAGAGAGAATGAGAGACAGAGAGCATGAGAGGAAGGAGGGTCAGAGGGAGAAGCAGACCCCCTGCCGAGCAGGGAGCCCGATGTGGGACTCGATCCCGGGACTCCAGGATCATGACCTGAGCCGAAGGCAGTTGCTTAACCAACTGAGCCACCCAGGCGCCCCTGTTTGGCTTTTATCTTTCCCAAGTTATGCTGCATTCTCATCTGGGGGAAAACGGTGTGGGGGGTGGCTGGCGTTCCCACAAGAGCTTCTCTCATAAACTGGACATTTAAAATACCTGAGTGGGGAGGAGTAAAGCAATATTTTTGATGTGGAATCCTGTAGCAACTTGCAAACCAAATACATGTGGTAAATAAAAGACCCAGTGATTTTTCTTCTACTCAAACCACTTCTTTTAAACAAGAATATAAAATGTCAATATCATCATCAACAATGAGTACTTATGGAGCTCCCCTCTGGTTATAGAGTCCTTGACTCACTCAAGGTAAAAATCAATGTTCTAATTATGGCACAAAAGATGCTCTGAGCCTTGACCCTGCCTGCCTCACTCACATATCCTTTGTTCCAGAACCAGCAATTTCCCAAAGAGCCCCTGCCTTGGTGGACTTCCACAGTCAGTGCCCTGTTTAAAAAAAAACAAAAAACCTGTCTTCATTTCTGGGGTGCCTGGGTGGCTCAGTTGATTAAGTGTTTAACTCTTAATCTCAGTCTCAGGATCATGAGTTCAAGCCCTGTGTTGGGCTCCACGGTGGGCATGCAGCCTACTTTAAAAAAAAAATTAAAAATAAACTTAAAAAAACCCTGTCTTCACATCTCCACTTGCCTAACTCCTACTCAACCATCTAGATTCAGGTCAAACCCCACTGCCCCTAAGGAGTCTTTCCAGATTTTAGAATGTAAGCTATTATCACCATTCTGAATACTAAGGGCACACTTTGCCCTGAACTAAAAACTTAGTATTACATTTTCCAGCACAGTCCTTAGAAAATGGAGGCTGTCAGAAGATTCTCGTTCAGGGAGCTTTAATCACACTGGGGCCACGAAAGTCAGCAAAGAAAACCATACAGAGGGTTGTACTGGGTGCTACAATGCAGAGTGTGTGAAGAGTTCACAGAAAGAAGCAAATGAGTAAGCCATGCCCCAGGAGTGGGCAGCACATTCAGGAAGAGTCATACGATGTTCAAAGGGTATCCATAAGGTCCCATCCAGAATGTAGTTCTCTGAGGGTCACTTAGGACTGAAAGCCTTTTCTGCAAATGTGATAAACTCTACTACAGAAAAGCAAGTAAAAATGTCTAAGTAAAAATTTAGCCTTATATTAGTTTATGCCTACATGTGACATCTTTGGGGAAAATATTAAACTTAACTTGTCTGTGAAAAACACCCAGAAATACAACAAACAAATGGCCTTACAATGAAGTTTACTGCTAAAAGTGTTTCTAAGACTAAGAGAATTTACTGTGGAGTTGGAAAATACCACAATGCTTTGCAATCAATTAATTAGTTCTCAGTGCCTCATCAATCCTAGTTACTCAAGATTTAACCAGGAGTAATGGGAATAAATTAGGAAGAAAAATTTAGGCTGAATATCAGGAACATTTTCTTAATCATTAAATCAATTAGACAACAGAATTTAAAATTGGATATTTAATGTGAAAGATGGAACCAAGAAAGAGAAAGTACGGTATCAAGAATAAATGAGAAATCATAGGTTTAAAAGGTTCTCTGTCATCATTAGCCCATTATTCTGTGTTTGGAAAGAATGATAGTTTAGATTCCTTTTCAGATAATTGCCTATTCTAAAATTTTCAAACCTTCAGAATATACACTTGCTAAAATAAAGAAGTTAATTTTCTCCAAGGCCATCAGATTCTGCTGCAGAAATCTTACTAAATTCCACAAAATTTGGACAAATTTTGAATATCTACTGAGAAGACCAGAAAGCAAGAAGCTACAAGATCTTCGCATATTGTTATGCAACATAATCTTCCAAAATTAGTCAAAAATCAGGCAATCACTGTATTCCTATTCTGGGCTACACATAATAAAGTCCAACAGAACTTGGAAAGTTATGAAGAGGAGAACATTCATTTCTAGCAGCATGGGAGAAGAGGTTTCTTGACCAACCCAAGTTGAAAGTCATTAGAAATACTGAAAATATTTAGAGATAATTAGAACTGAAAATAATCAGAAATACTGGGTAACATAAGCATTTAAAAATACGTTTTTAAAAATGCACTGATGAGTTACTGAGTTATGGTCAGAGGCCAAAAACTTGGCAAAATTAGGAACCCAGGCAGGGAAATAGAACACTGAGCCCATATGCTGTGAGTGAACTTGAGCTTCAGTTTTCACACCACTGAAGGTCACAGAGGACAGATGAGGCCATGGCCCTATCCAAGGTGAGCAGTCTAATAGAGGACTCCTCTGCATGATGTTAATTCCAAATGCATTTAACCTGAGTATAAGGGTAAACTAGAAATAAACCTAGTTCAGGGTTTATTTACTAACCTCACATTTGACCCTGATTGAGAGGGGGAAACTTTCTCTCATAATTTATAAACATAAGCTAATCTTCATGAAGTTTTGCAGCCGAAATTTATGTTACCTGGGTCATATAAAAAAACTGCAAGCCAGGAATTTAAAGTTGTTCTAGGCTAAAAGTACCCCCTGGCACCTGAAAGAATCAAGTGCAATTCCTCTTTGAAAGACTATGCCCCAAATCTGTCCTCAAAGAATTTCTATAGATGAAGTCTATGAAAAATAAAGTTGCATTTAAAAGAAAAAACAGATTGGGGATCAAATTACCTTGAGTAACATCCAGAAGAAACAACAAGCAGCAAATTCAGTCAGTCAGCAAAATTTTCAGACAATGGAGTTATCAGGCATAAAATATGAAATAAATGTATTTGCTGTATTTTAAAAACAGGAAAGAAATTAAAATCCTAAGAAGAGAAGAAGCAGGCATATTTGTAAAACAAACAAAAAACAGATATCCAGAAATGGAAAATAAAATCATTATCATTAAGAATGGACAGGTTTCACTACCATGTAGCCAACCTCTGAAACGGCCCCAAATAACCAGCCCCCATCCTGATACTCACAACCTTGTATGGTACAATCCCACAACGTACCAGAGCTGGTCTCTGGGACCATTAGGATATGGCACAAGAGATGGTATGTACTTCTCAGATTAGGTTTTAAAAGATACTGTGGCTTCTGTTTTGGGTTTCTCTCTCCCTCTCTCCCTCTCTTTCTCTCTCTATATCATCATCATCACTCTGGTGGAAGCCAACCTGCCACATGATGAGCCTCCTGCCAACAGTCACAAGAGTGAACCTGGAAGCAGATCTTCTAGCACCCCCAGGTTACTGCTTCTCTGGCCTACAGCTTGAATGCAATCTCATGAGAGGCCATGAGCCAAACCACATACCCTAAGCAGCTCCTGGACTTCTGACTCTCAGAAACTGAAAAATAATGGTTTGTTATCTTAAGAGTACTAAGTTTTGGAGTAATTGGTTACACAGCAATGAATAACTTAGACACAACTGAAAATAGAATGAGCTGAAAAATAGAAGGAAAAGTGTTTTCAGAATATTGGACATAAAGACAGAGGTATGAAAAATTTGAAAATAAGTTAAGAAACATTGAGGATAGATTGAGGCAGTTTTATATATTATCTAATTAAAAGTCCAGAGGAAAAGAGAGGGAATGGACTCACAAAAAAAAAAAAAAAAAAAAAAGGTTGATAATTTTCAAGGTTGGCTGAAGTCATCATACCACAGGCTCAGGAAGGTCAACAAATCCTAAACAGAATAGATATGAAGAAAACCACACCTAGACACATCATGATTTAATTGAAAACACCAAAAACAATAAAACTACCCTTTAGTCACACAAACAATAGAAACAGGTTACAGTGAAGGGTCAAGAAGATGGAACCCAATAGCAATGGTGACACTAGGCAACAGTAAAATTCCAAAAGAAGTACTTTGGGCAGAAGTAAAGTGATCCCAGGGGTGCCTGGGTGGCTCAGTCGTTAAGCGTCTGCCTTTGGCTCAGGTCATGATCCCGGGGTCCTGGGATCGAGCCCCGCGTCAGGCTCCCTGCTCTGCGGGAAGCCTGCTTCTCCCTCTCCCACTCCCCCTGCTTGTGTTCCCTCTCTCGCTGTGTCTCTCTCTGTCAAATAAATAAATAAAATCTTAAAAAAAAAAAAAAAAAAGAAGTAAAGTGATCCCAGATGGAAACTCTGAGATTCAAGAAGGAATTATGGACAAAGGCAGAAATAAATATGTGCAATAATCTAAACAGACATGGCCTGCATAAAACAAAAATAATAATGTCATGTAGTTAGGGAAAAAAAGAAATGGCACTAACATACATAATGGCAATAGCAAATAAGCCACAAAGAGGTGATGATGGGAGTTTCATTTGGAATGGTCGTTATATTATTTTGAAGAAGGGTAAAAATACCAGGTTACTTTAGCCTTTGAGAAGTATACATGGTAATATTTACAAGATAGCAACTAAATGAAAAGAAATACAGTGGGTCACCTTTACACCAAGAGTGTGGAGGGAAAAAAAAAAAGAAATGAGAAGAAAAAAAAAAATCAATCCTGAAGAAGTCAAGAAAGGGGAGAAAGAGAAACATATACAAAGGTGAGACAAATGGTAGTCACAAAATAAATTGCTAGAAAAAATATCCAACATATCAGTTATTATAATAAATGTAAATGTAAATTTAGTTAGCAAAACTGTTAGGTTGCTTGATCCACCTGTATGCTGTTGATGAGACATTTAACCAAAGTATAGGCCCCACAAAGAATGAAAGTAAAAGGATATAATAGTAAATCAAAAGATAGTTGATACATCCATATTAATATTGGACAAAGTAGACATTTAACATAAAGTATTGCTACAGATTAAAAAAAAAAAGTAGCCACATAGTAATAAAAGTTTCAACTGACCAGGAAGATATAACAATTCTAAACTTGTAAATACTAACAAAAACCACCTTAACATATATTAAACAAAAGTTAACAGAATTATAAAAAGAAATACACCAATCCTGCAACATAGTGACAAATTTTAATTAATACAGCTACCTGAACAATTCTGTCAAACAAGCAAGAATCACTATAGCAGTTTTGAAAAATAGAATTATGTTTGATCAGTGGATATATACATATATAAAACACTGCACCTAAAAACAACAAAATACGCATTCTTTTCAAGTGTGTACAGAAAATTTACCAAAAAATGACCTCATACCTGGCCAGTAAATTTTAACACATTTCAAATGTTGAAATCAAATAGATCATCTTTTAGTCACCATTTAGGTTAGAAATTAAAAACCAAAATGTTACTAGGAAAATCTAAAGATTTGGGGTTAACAGATACATTTCTTAATAACTCATGGGTCAAAGAAGTATTTCTTACCAAAATAAAATAACATTCATAACTGAATGGTAACAAAAACATTGCTTCAAAACTTGTGGGGAGCAGCTAAAGGGTAAGGAATAAGCATTTAAATACTTACACTGGATAAGAAAAGAGCCTAATAATGAATGCCTGAAGCACCAGACCTAAGATATTAGTGGGGGGAAATAGAAACAAGCATAAAAAGTAGGAAGTAGGAAATCATAAAGATAGCGGCAGGGATCAATGAAGTAGAACATAACAAACTGAAAAGCTGTTAACTGAAAAAAAAAATACAATGGACCAACTTCTGATAAGATTGATCAAGAAAACAAACAAAGACTGATCAAATAAACACATCATGAACAAATAAATACAAAACTACAGATGCTACAAAGATTAAAAATGTAATAGTGTGGGCGCCTGGGTGGCTCAGATGGTTAAGCGTCTGCCTTCGGCTCAGGTCATGATCTCAGGGTCCTGGGATCGAGTCCCACATCGGGCTCCCTGCTTTGGGAGTCTGCTTCTCCCTCTGCCTTTCTCTCTTGCTCTGTCTCTCATGAATAAAAAAAAAAAATGTAATAAAAGGACAATAGGACCAACTCAACACCAATAAATATGAAAACCTTGATGGGATAAAAAAATCCTGAGAAAATACAGCATACCAAAACTGACTGAAAAGAAATTTGAAAAATCTGAGTAACACTATAGCCATTAAAAGTAATTGAAACAGTACTTTAAAGCCTTACCACAAAGCAAATGCCAGCATCAGACAATTTGCCCATGGCTTATGCAAAACAACCAAGGAATTCCAATCATTTAAAAAAAAAAAATTCAAGTAGGTAAAAGAACAAACATCCTCTAACTCATTTTGTGATGCTAACACAACTTTGATACTAAAATCTGACAAGAACCATAAAAGACAATAAAATTACAAATAAATGTCATTCATGCACCTGGATAGGAAATCCTAATAAAATATCAACAAAGCAAATCCATCAGCATATAAATAATACATTTTAACCAAGAGGGGTTTATCTCAGAAATGTTATCTTAACAGTAGAAAAGAAATTAATGTAATTCACCACATTAAAAGTATAAAGGTGATAAATCATTATCTCAATAAAGAAAATGCACTCGATATAAATCAACATCCATTCATAACTAAATTACCTACAAAATACTTATAATAAATATCATCCTGAATGGTAAAAGGTTGAAAGTTTGCTTTGAAGACCAGGAGTATTGTCTGCTATGACCACTTCTATTCATCACTGCCCCCAATGTCCTAGACAGTGTGTTACAGCAGATAAAAATATAAGAGTTGGAAAGAAGGAAACAAACTGTTCTTTTTCATGCTGAAAAGACAAAGTAAATGACTATAGCAACTTTGCTAAATTCAGAATCAATGTACAAAAATCAGTTGCATTTATTTCACCTATAACCATTTTCAAAATGTAGCTTTTAAAAAGATTCCACTTAGATAATATAAAAATATATTTGGAATAAACTTTGAATAACTAACAAAGGATGTGTAAGATCTTCCTGGAGAACATTATAAAATTTTATTGAAAGACATTAAAGAAGACCTAAAATAGGTATATCATTTTCATTGATTAAAATACTCAATACCATAAAAGATGCCAATTTGCCTGGAATTTATCATAAATCCAAAGCAGTTCTAATCAATTCCCACTTTTTTGGTGGAACTTAATAGTTAACACTAGATTTCATGTGAAAAATCAAAGACAGCTCCCAAAGAGGAACTAACAGATAACAAAACTTACATAAAGCAATAGAATTAACACAGTGTGGGATTGACGCACGCTGAGACAAAGTGATCAACGGAAAAGAAGGGCCCCGAAACAGACTCACACATATTGACTAACTTGATTTTTGATAGAAAGAAATGTAGATTAGCAGGGCAGTAGTGGACTTCTCAGAGATGCTGAATAATTCCAGCTATTCTCCTCTGAAGGGTGGTGGATGGGTTCTCCTATATCATCCCTTCCCACAAAGTGGTACTTGTGAATATGACATTTAATTTTAATGTGCAAGCTGCTGCCGAGTTATCTGGAACCGTTACAGGATCATTTCTTTTTTTTTTTTTTTTTAAGATTTTATTTATTTATTTGAGAGAGAGAAAATGAGAGAGAGAGAGAGCATGAGAGGGAGGAGGGTCAGAGGGAGAAGCAGACCCCCCGCTGAGCAGGGAGCCCGATGTGGGACTCGATCCTGGGACTCCAGGATCATGACCTGAGCCGAAGGCAGTCGCCCAACCAACTGAGCCACCCAGGCGCCCCTACAGGATCATTTCTGTGTTCCGGGCTACACTTGGGGTTCTGGGACCGGGGAACGCCAGGCGGAAAACAGCTCATGCTCTGTGTGCCGAACCTCCACCCCGGTGCACGGTCACCCCCACCAGCCTCCCGCACGTCTTTTTCTTCCCAAAAAGGCCCTGTGTGCTGACCAAGCTTTACTCTGTCAGGACCGTGACACCCCTATGTCTAATTCAGACAGCTGTGCCTTCAAACCAGGCGTGGCCCCCCTCCTATTGGTTAGTATGGCCTGGTAAAGAGCCCCCCAGGTAGGGAGTCCTCAAACTTTCAGTGAAATCCCACTGAGCCACTTACAGTCATCCGACCTGGAGAAATTTAAGTACCTCTCTGAGCTTTAGGTTCCTCATCTTTAAAATGGGGGTAAATCCTGCAATACTTGCAAGGCTGACATGAGGGCTAAGTTAAATCCCATGTAAGTATATACCAGATGTTCAGAAATTTAATTTCCCTTTCTTTTGGGAATCTTTTATTTTTATATTACAGTAATGACCAGTTGTAGAGTGAGTTTACCTTTTGCTGAATTTTTATATATCTGTCTCATACAATACTTCATGGAGTATATGGGAAAGTGGAGACAAAGAGAGACATGCTGAGGGTTTACCTAGGAGGTGACCAAAGTCTGGGTCACCTAATTACAAATCTCATGACTGTCCAATTAATTTCAGGTCTGGATTACTAAGATTGTTATACTTATCACAGGAAGATACTACAGGAACAACTTTACTATAATCATAGCATCAACCTAGAAATAAAGCTGCTCCTCATTCCTGAGATCTGCATTTCGGAAGTTGTTGGTTTTTTTTTTAAAGATTTTATTTATTTATTTGACAGAGAGAGACACAGCAAGAGAGGGAACACAAGCAGGGGGAGGGGGAGAGGGAGAAGCAGGTTTCCTGCTGAGCAGGGAGCCCAATGCGGGGCTCGATCCCGGAACCCTGGGATCATGACCTGAGCCGACGGCAGACACTTAACCAGCTGAGCCACCCAGGCACCCCAATAAATCAGTAGTTTCTTTTTTTTTTTTTTAAGATTTCTATTTATTTGACAGAGAAAGACACAGCAAGAAAGGGAACACAAGCAGGGGGAGTGGGAGAGGGAGAAGCAGGCTTCCTGCTGAGCAGGGAGCCCGACATGGGGCTCGATCCCAGAACCCTGGGATCATGACCTGAGCAGAAGGCAGACACTTAACGACTGAGCCACCCAGGCGCCCCCGCATTTTGGAAGTTTTTAAAGTCTCAGCTGAGGGAGGATGAAACCAGATATGCCATGTTCTTCACAAAGACCTCTGCATTGTAAAGAAAAGAAAAAGAAAAGGCAATGTAACCACAGAGATTACCTTCAGGGCATGGCAATAATTACTATTAGAGTGGCAAAGAATAAGAAATTTGTTTCCAGGTATTTTTATACATTCCAAAAATATTTACTGAACATCTACTATATCCTCAATACAGTTCTAGACATTCAGGATACAGCACTAAATACAGTGGACAAAACATCCACTCTCACGGATCTTATATTCTAGTAGGAATAACCAACAATAAACAAAGTGATAAATACCTATATATCAGAAGGTAGTAAATTGTATTAGAAAAAATAAAGTAGAAAAGGGGTAATATAACAGAATAGATCTTCAGTGGGGAAGGGGAGTAAAGGAACATTTACCTTCACTCCAAAAATAAAAGTACTGCTTTATTTTCCTTTAAAGGACATCAACAAGATAAGCAAAACAAGCTCAAAAACAAAAAGGAAGCTCAGAAGACTCTGCCTTTACTTTCATAATCGCCATCTCCCATTACACTTTCCCCCTGTGAAATCTGCTAGCACTGAGGTTCCTAGAGAATGAGACTTCCTTCCCAACCTCTTCTTTATCTGAATTTTCCCACTGGACCAACAATTCCTAGCCTATGATATAACAAGCGGCAGAGCACAGCTCTCCTTGAATGTGAAAGTCTTTGGGGATGTTACAAAATTCCTTCTATTCAACTTATCAAGAACACATTGGACATACTTTTAAACACACCTTGAAACTTAAAACCAGCAGCAGAGCATAAACAGTATTGCCATCAAGTCACAAAAATCAATAGAAAAAGATTTAGCATTTTAATTTGTTCTCCCTCCCCATAAGGACAGCTTTTATCATGCAGGACTCTATATTACATTTTTTGAGTGTAGCGTTGAATAATACCCCAGAGATTATGGACTCAATACCCTCATTGTATAAGTGAGGACTTGAGGTCCAGAAAGTTTAATAATAATAGTTGCTCATGTTAACGGAGGCCTGTGTGCCTGGAAGTGGGCCAAATGCTTTATTTCCTGCAAGAAGTGTGTGTGTGTGTGTGTGTGTGTGTGTGTGTGTGAGAGAGAGAGAGAGAGAGAGAGAGAGAGAGGGAGAGAAGTTTTAAGGAATTGGCAAGACTGAAATCTATAAAGCAGGCTGGCAAGCTGGAAATTCAGGTAAGAGTTGATGTTAAAGTCTTAGTCTGAAAGCTGCATACTTAAAAGGCAAGTTTTCTCTGTTGTAGTTTTGAGGCAGGATTGCTTTTTCTTTGAGAAATCTTGGTGTTTGCTCTTAAGGTCTTCACCTGATTGGATGAAGCTCGCCCACATTATGTAGAATAATCTGCTTTATACAAAGTCTGCACATCTAAAAAAGACCCTCCCAGCAACATCTAGACAGAGCAAACAACTGGAAACCATGGCCTGGTCAAATTGATACATAAAACTAACCATCGTATTCTTTGTATCATATTTAGTCTTATTAACTTCCTTATGAAGTTGGCATTATCACTACCCACATTTTACAAAGGAGAAAACTAAGGGCTTAAGATTTCAGGGGACTTGGTGTGCCTGGGTGGCTCAGTCATTAAGCGTCTGCCTTCGGCTCAGGTCATGATCCCAGGGTCCTGGGATCGAGCCCCGCATTGGGCTCCCTACTCAGCGGGAAGCCTGCTTCTCCCTCTCTCACTCCCCTCACTTGTGTTCCCTCTCTCGCTGTGTCTCCCTGTCAGATAAATAAATTTTAAAAATCTTAAAAAAAAAAAAAAGATTTCAGGGGACTTGTCTAAAGTTACACCATTCAGAAGCATCCATGCAGGACAGAGCCCACGTTTTCAACCATCTGCTCTACTGCTTGAGGTCTTTCACCATAGAGGTGGATCCAGAATCCTTGTTTTCGGATTCCTGTGTCCACAGGACTATACACCTCAAACCTCCTCAAATAAAGACCACCAAGGACACTACTTATTAACGTGCTGCAGCAAGGAGACCATACATGAAGAGGGACCACGGGGCATCTCACCAGTCACAGGAAAAGATAGGGCTATTATCGAATTTGGGGAAAGGACAGAAGCAGGTAAAAAGGAAACAACTGGAGAAGGGGGGAAAGATGGCAGAGGAGTAGGGGACCCTATTTCAACTGGTCCCTGGAATTGAGCTGGGTATCTACCAGACCACTCTGGGCACCCACGAAACCAGTCTGAGATGTAAGAAGATCTGGATCTCTACAAACAGAGTATCGTGGGTGGTTGGTTTTGAGGTACAAAGCAGGGAGCCGTGATTCCGTGGGCAGATATCGGAGGATAAACAGCAGCGGGAGGGTGCCTGGCCATGGGGATCCTACACCGCCAGGGAGCGACAGCCTCGCTGCGGACAGGCACAGACTCGCAGACCGGTAGCGGCCGGGAAAGGACTTTAGGGCAGCCCCCGGGGACAGAAACCCGGAGGGGTGGGGTCGCACAGGTGAACTGGGAGCGGCTGGCGGTTTTAGAAGCACAAAGGGCAGAGACATGCCCCTACCTGGAGGCAGGACTGGGAGTGCTGTGGAGGGGCGCACAACCCAGGCCGCTGCAGTTTACAGCAGCACAGACAGAAACACAGAAACGGAGACGGTGTGGCCTGGAGAGCTCACTGAAGCACAGACTGCAGTCTCTCTGCTCTGAGGCAGAGGGTTGGAAACGGTCTCTTCTGCTCTGACTCGCGGAATAGACGCGGAAAGCCGCCAGAGAACAAAAGCCCCAAAAACTGATTCCCACTGAGCCCATCCCCCGGCAAAGGGGGCAGGGCAACTCTGCCCAAACAGGGTTGCCCGAGTAACAGTGAGGCAGGCCCCTCCCACAGAACACAGGCTGGGAAAACAAGAGGCCAGCAACCCTAAGGTCCCAAGAAAACAGGTGCATCTTGCTTGGGTTCTGGTCAATAATTTGGACTCTATACATTCCCTCAAACACCCATCAACAGAATGACTAGGAGGAGGAGCCCCCAAAATAGAAAAGACTCAAAGATTATGACATGCTGCAGATTTACAAATGGATGCAGATATAACCAAGATGTCGGAGATGGAATTCAGGCTAGCAACTGTGAAGACAATGGCTAGAATGGAGAAATCAATTAATGGCAACATAGAGTCTAAAAGGGCAGAAATGAAAGGGGAATTGGCAGAACTTAAAAACGCTATCAGTGAGATCCAATCCAATCTAGATAATCTAACAGCTAGGGTAACTGAGGCAGAAGAGCGAATAAGCGGCCTGGAAGACAATATCATAGATAAAAAGGGAAAAGAGGAGGCCAGGGAAAAACAACTCAGAATCCATGAAAATAGAATCAGAGAAATAAGTGACACCATGAAGTGTTCCAATGTCAGAATAATTGGAATCCTGGAGGGAGTGGAGAGAGAGGGCTAGAAGATGTATTTGAGCAATTTGTTCCTGAGAACTTCCCTAATCTGGGGAATGAAACAAACACTCACGTCCTAGAGGCAGAGAGGACCCCTCCCAAGATCAAGGAAAACAGGCCAACACCCCGGCATGTAATAGTAAAACTTGCGAATCTTAGAACCAAGGAAGCCATCTTAAGGGCAGTTAGGGGGAAGAGATTCCTTACACACAGAGGGAGGAACATCAGAATAACGTCAGACCTATCCACAGAGACCTGGCAAGCCAGAAAGGCCTGGCAAGACATATTCAGGGTACTAAATAAGAAGAACATGCAGCCAAGAATACTTTATCTGGCAAGGCTTTCATTTAGCATGGATGGAGAGATGCAGAGCTTCCACGACCGCCAGAAACTGAAAGAATATGTGACCACTAAGCCAGCCCTGCAAGAAATATTAAGGTGGGTTCTATAAAAGGAGAAAGACCCCAAGGGTGATATACAACAGAAATTTACAGGGACAATCTATAAAAACAACGTCTTCACAGGCATCATGATGACAATTAATTCATATCTTTCAATAATCACTCTCAACATGAATGGCCTAAATGCTCCCATAAAACGGCAGATTGGGTTGCAGATTGGATAAAAAGACAGGACCCATCCATATGCTGTCTACAAGAGACTCATTTTGAAACTAAAGATACATCCAGACTGAAAGTGAAGGGATAGAGATCCATCTTCCATGCCAGTGGACCTCAAAAGAAAGCTGGGGTAGAAATTCTTAAATCAGACAAATTAGATTTTAAACTACAGTCTGTAATAAGAGACACAGAAGGACACTATATCATTCTTAAAGGGTCCATCAACAAGAAGATCTAACAATTGTAAATATCTATGCCCCCAACATGGGAGCAGCCATCTACATAAGCCAATTGTTAACCAAAATAAAGAGTCATATTGATAACAATACGTTAATTGTAGGAGACCTCAATACTCCACTCTCAGCAATGGACAGATCATCTAAGCAGAAAATCAACAAGGAAACAAGAGCTTTGAATGACACACTGGACCACATGGACCTCATAGATATATACAGAACATTCCACCCTAAAACAACAGAATACTCATTCTTCTGGAGCACACATGGAACTTTCTCCAGAATAGACCACATACTGGGTCACAAATCAGGTCTCAACCAATACCAAAAGACTGAGATTATTCCCTGCATATTCTCAGACCACAATGCTCTAAAACTGGAACTCAATCACAAGAAAAAATCTGGCAGAAATTCAAACACTTGGAAGCTAAAGACCACTCTGCTCAAGAATGTTTGGGTCAACCAGGAAATCAAAAAATAACTTAAACAATTCATGGAAACCAATGAGAACAAAAACACATCAGTCCAAAACCTATGGATACTGCAAAGGAGGTCCTAAGGGGGAAATACATAGCCATCCAAGCCTCACTCAAAAATATAGAAAAATCCCGAATTCACCAACTAACTCTACACCTTAAAGAACTAGAGAAAAAGCAACAAATGGTGCCTAAGCCATGCATTAGAAGAGAAATAATTAAAATTAGAGCAGAAATCAATGAATTAGAAACCAGAAACACAGTAGAGCAGATCAATGAAACTAGAAGCTGGTTCTTTGAAAGAATTAATAAGATTGATAAACCACTGGCCAGACTTATCCAAAAGAAAAGAGAAAGGACCCAAATTAATAAAATTATGAATGAATGGGGAGAGATCACGACTAACACCAAGGAAATAGAAACAATTATTAGAAATTATTATCAACAACTATATGCCAATAAACTGAGCAATCTGGATGAAATGGAGGCCTTCCTGGAAACCTATAAGCTGCCAAGACTGAAACAGGAAGAAATTGACAACCTGAATAGGCCAATAACCAGTAATGAGATTGAAGCAGTGATCAAAAACCTCCCAAAAAACAAGAGTCCAGGGCCTGATGGATTCCCTGGGGAATTCTACCAAACATTCAAAGAAGAAATAATACCTATTCTACTGAAGCTGTTTCAAAAAATAGGAACAGAAGGAAAACTTCCAAACTCATTCTGTGAGGCCAGCATTACCTTAATCCCCAAACCAGGCAAAGACCCCATCAAAAAGGAGAATTTCAGACCCATATCCCTGATGAATATGGATTCCAAAATCCTCAACAAAATCCTAGCTAATAGGATCCAACAATACATTAAAAGGATCATCCACCATGACCAAGTGGGATTTATCCCCGGGATGCAAGGGTGGTTCAACATTCGCAAATCAATCAATGTGATAGAACACATTAATAAGAGGAGGGAGAAGAACCATATGGTCCTCTCAATTGATGCAGAAAAAGCATTTGACAAAATACAACATCCTTTCCTGATTAAAACACTTCAGAGTATAGGGATAGAGGGAACATTCCTCAAGCTCATAAAATCCATCTATGAAAAACCCACAGCGAATATCATCCTCAATGGGGAAAAGCTGAGAGCCTTTCCCTTAAGATCAGGAACACGTCAAGGATGCCCACTCTCGCCACTATTGTTCAACATACTAGGAGTCCTAGCAACAGCAATCAGAAAACAAAAAGAAATAGAAGGTATTCAAATTGGCAAAGAAGAAGTCAAACTCTCTCTTTTCGCAGATGACATGATACTTTATGTGGAAAACCGAAAAAGACTCCACCCCCAAATTACTAGAACTCATCCAGCAATTCAGTAATGTGGCAGGATACAAAATCAATGCACAGCAATCAGTTGCTTTCTTATACACTAATAACACAACTGTAGAAAGAGAAATTAGAGAAACGATTCCATTTACAATAGCACCAAAAACCATAAGACACCTCGGAATAAACCTAACCAAAGAGGTAAAGGATCTATACTCTAGGAACCACAAAACACTCATGAAAGAAATTGAAGAAGACACAAAAAGATGGAAAAATATTCCATGCTCATGGATCAGAAGAATAAACATTGTTAAAATGTCTATGTTACCCAGAGCAATCTATACCTTCAATGCCATCCTGATCAAAATTCCAATGACATTTTTCAAAGTGCTGGAACAAACAATCCTAAAATTTGTATGGAATCAGAAAAGACCCCGAATCGCCAAGGAGATATTGAAAAAGAAAAACAAAGCTGGGGGCCTCACGTTGCCCGATTTCAAGCTATATTACAAAGCAGTGATCACCAAGACAGCATGGTACTGGCACAATAACAGACATACAGACCAATGGAACAGAATAGAGAACCCAGATATGGACCCTCAACTCTATGGTCAAATAATCTTTGACAAAGCAGGAAAAAACATGCAATGGAAAAAAGACGGTCTCTTCAATAAATGGTGCTGGGAAAATTGGACAGCCACATGCAGAAGAATGAAACTCGACCATTCTCTAACACCATTCACAAAGATAAACTCAAAGTGGATGAAAGACCTCAATGTGAGACAGGAATCCATCCAAATCCTAGAGGAGAACATAGGCAGTAACCTCTTTCACATCGCCCACAGCAACTTCTTTCAAGATACATCTCCAAAAGCTAGTGAAACAAAAGCAAAAATGAACTTTTGGGACTTCATCAAGATAAAAAGCTTCTGCACAGCAAAGGAAACAGTCATCAAAACAAAGAGGCAACTCACAGAATGGGAGAAGATATTTGCAAATGACACTACAATAAAGGGCTGGTATCCAAGATCTAAAAAGAACTTCTCAAACTCAACACCCAAAAAACAAATAATCAAGTCAAAAAGTGGGCAGAAGATACGAAAAGACACTTCTCTGAAGAAGACATACAAATGGCTAACAGACGTATGAAAAAATGTTCATCATCATTAGCCATCAGGGAAATCCAAATCAAAACCACATTGAGATACCACCTTACACCAGTTAGAATGGCAAAAATGGACAGGGAAAGAAACAACAAATGTTGGAGAGGTTGTGGAGAAAGGGAAACCCTCTTACACTGCTGGTGGGAATGCAAGTTGGTACAGCCGCTTTGGAAAACAGTGTGGAGGTTCCTCAAAAATTTAAAAATAGAGCTACCCTATGACTCAGCAATGGCACTCCTGGGTATTTACCCCAAAGACACAGATGTAGTGAAAAGAAGGGCCATATGCACCCCAATGTTCATAGCAGCAATGTACACAATAGCCAGACTGTGGAAAGAGCCGAGATGCCCTTCAACAGATGAATGGATAAAGAAGATGTGGTCCATATATACAATGGAATATCACTCAGCCATCAGAAAGGATGAATACCCAAGTTCTACATCAACATGGATGGGACTGGAGGAGATTATGCTAAGCGAAATAAGTCAAGCAGAGAAAGTCAATTATCATATAGTTTCACTTATTTGTCAAACATAAGGAATAGCATGGAGGACATTAGGAGAAGGAAGGGAAAAATTGGGGGGGGAATTGGAGGGAGAGATGAACCATGAGACTCTGAAAAACAAACAGGGTTTTAGAAGGGAGAGGGGGAGGGGGGATTGGTTAGCCCGGTGATGAGTATTAAGGAGGGCACGTACTGCATGGAGCACTGAGTGTTATACGAAAAAAATGGATCGTGGATCACCACATCAAAAACCAATGATGTAGGACGCCTGTGTGGCTCAGTTGGTTAAGCGGCTGCCTTCGGCTCAGGTCATGATCCCAGGGTCCCCGGGATCGGGCCCCGCATCGGGCTTCCTGCTCAGCGGGGAGCCTGCTTCTCCCTCTCCCTCTGCCTGCCTCTCTGCCTACTTGTTCTCTCTCTCTATCTCTCTGTCAAATAAATAAATAAAATCTTCAAAAAAAAAAAAACCAATGATGTATGGTGACTAATGTAACATAATAAAATTAAAAAAAAAAAGGAAACCAATAGGCTTTTTTTTTAAGATTTTATTTATTTATTTATTTATTTATTTATTTATTTATTTGAGAGAGAGTGAGAGAGCATGAGCAGGGGGAGGGGCAGAGGGAGAAGCAGACTCCCTGCTGAGCCCAACTCAGGGCTCAATCCCAGGACTCCGAGATCATGACTTGAGCGGAAGGCAGATGTTTAACCGACTGAGCCACCCAGGCGCCCCGCCCCATAAGCTTTTGATAGGTTCAGAGCCAAGGAGGACTATGTATAAATGGTTAACATGAGGCCTGGGTTCAATAACGGACTCGGGTTTCTATTTCCTTGGATACGACAAGTTCATATAAATGCAAAGAGTTGCATCTGAAAACCCTACTTGAAGTTCTGAGCCTGGGCTGGAAAATCAGACCACTTCTCTGTTTCAGTGCCTCAGGTCTTCAGGCAAGAGTGAGATGTTCCATTCTTATGGGTGATTTCTCATCATTATGCCTTTTTTAAATGAACAAAAGCAGTTTTCCCAGGTCTACAGTCTTAGGTGCCTGCATTAGGTTAGGGGTTGGGAAGACAAAGCTGAACAAGACATTCTGGAATCCTGGTGGGGAAGAAAAGCATGTTCACCAAGTGATCGTAATGCAGCTTGATGAGTGCAGGGGCAGATGGGAGAGACAAGTACATCAACCGCAGGAAACCAAAGACATTACAGGACAGCTGGCTTGAATCAGAATGGATGAATCAGAAGAAAGAGTGGCTCACTAGGTGAGGAAAAAAGGAAGGCAAGCAGCTACAAGGCAGTGTGGGAAGTAACAGAACAGAAAACTAAGTAAAGTGCAAGGAGCTCAACTCATTCTGCCTGACACGTCAGGGAAGGCTGATTCCTTACAAATACAGCATGCTCTGTGGGGCCCCCAGGCCACTGCAAATTCTTTTCCTCTTCATTTTTTTTTTTTTTAAGATTTTATTTATTTATTTAAGATAGAGAGAGCACGAGTTTGGGGCAGAGGAAGAAACAGGCTCCCCACTGAGCAGGGAGCCAGCACAGGGCTCAGTCCCAAGACCCTGGGATCATGACCTGAGCCAGAACCCTAGGCGCCCCTCTTTTCCCCTTCTGAAAAGTCCTCTCAAACCCCAACCCTCACCCCAACCACCACTCTCCAGGTGCCAGCCTCGGGACCACAACTTCCAGTCTCAGCTGAAATATGTCCTCTGGGAAGTCTGATTCTTTTCAAAAATAATGACAGCAAAATAATAACAACAACAAATATTTACTGAGTCATTTCTACATGCCATGCATTGTGCCAGCCACTCTATCTACGTCATCGCACTTAAGTAAATTATCACAAGAACCCAATGAAATAAATACTAGTCCTGCATTTTCTGGAGGTCACTTAAGCTTAGTTAAGTCATTTGTCCAAGTTTATTCAGTTCCAAAGTGGCACAACTTTGTGGATTTGAACTCAGTAAGTCTGATTCTTAAGACTTAACCTAGCATCTTAACCACGAAGCTTTTGTGCAGTGTTCTCCGGCTCATGCAAGCACACTTGACCATGTCTTTTGTTATGCCAACTCTGGATCTTTATGCAGCTGTGTTACGGCCTGAGCTTCTAGTTATTAATCACTTTTTTACATGCCTCACTCCTCCACAACATTGTGAGGTCTTGAGAGCAGGGTTTTAACTCAATATCCATCCCCAGTGCCCACAACTTCTATAGACACACAGTAGAAAATCAGCAAATGTTTGTGAATGAATGAATGGATAGATGGGCAAAAAAACATTTGTAGAGGACCCACTTTGTGAAACTCCACATGAGTCACTCTCAGGTATGTTGTCTGAGACTGAACTATGAAGGTTCATGTCATACTCAGGCAACAAGGAATACATGTCGATAGGTGGCCACAGTAGGAACTGAGCAAAAGAGTGGACAAGTTCCAGTGTGAAGCCTGCAGCACCACTCTCCTGTTGAGACGTGGTTCTGACATCCCTTCCTTATTCCTACCAAAAATCCCCCCAGCTGGGAGAAAAACACTGTTGGCCAGGACTGTTTGAAAGAAACATCCCCTTTCCTAATACCCCGCCCTCAATACACACACACACGCACGCACGCACGCACGCACATACTCTCATGCACTGGGGCGGGAGGTACCCCTTTTATGTTCACAGGAATATCCTAGCGTCACTGCTGCTCTCCAGTCAGCTGCCCTCCCAAAATATAATCCCCACTCACACATGTGCATTTTTAACCCAAATCTTTCCACCCAGGATTCCAAATCTTTGTAACAAAATGGAAACAAGGAGAAACGCAGAAAAAGAAGCTTTTTGCTCCTGCAGTGTTCTCTCCGAGGATGTCTCTGCTCTAGGTTATGGGTGCTCTTTCTGCTGTTCTTTTCCTGCTTTAATTTAGGGCTCAGGGTTCTGATTGGATTAACGGCCAGGGCACTATGGAGAAGCCCTTGCTCAGCAATATACGTCTGTCGCTTACAGGGACACTGTATCCCCATATACCATGTCCTCTCCTGAGCTATCTATTGCTTCATATTTTATCCTCTGCACTAAAATTGGCCATCAGTTCACAGACCTCATTTTGCAGCACCTGTTGCATTAATAACTAGAAAATTCAGTTCAGCCAAGGGCCAGACATTCACCAAGCACTGTTCTCATGCAGTAAATAATTAAGTAGCGAGAGTTATCTTTGCAGATTTCACTTTCCTGATATTATTAACTGCTGAATAGAGAAATGTCTGAAAATACATTTGTCTCTACAGGGTAAAAGAATGACATTACTTCATCGAAACAATTATACTACACTGATTCTAGAACATAAAAAAAAGTGTATTTAATTGAATTCACAGAATATGGAAATCTATTTGAAAGATGACGTGGAATTCTGCCTTGTCTTTCAGTGACAAAATATTTTATAAGGACAAGAAAAGTCTCTTCAAATCCTGATTTGTTTTCATGTAGAGAGTGTCATGCGATAAAAACAGAATAGCTTTGAAACCAGATGCATCTAAGTTCAAATCCTGTTTCTACCTTTGAGCAGTGGTGTGACCCTTAAGTAAATGACTTCACCTCTCTGAGCTCAGTTTCCTCACCTATAAAATGAGGATACTATTGACTCTCTTACAGGATGGTGGAGGAATGAAGAAGACAAGGTCCACAGAGTACCTCGTGGCATTCCTGGCACAAGGACGGTATCCAAACAGGTGGGAACCCCTTTACACCGGAGATAACACATAGGAAAGACCACAAGGACCAAGGCACTGTTCCTCTCTTCATCAACTGTTCTTCCTGCCATCCTGCTTTCCACTTCCACCCTATGCCCTGCCAGCAAGCCTGGTAGAATGAGTGGCTGGCTCAGCAGTAGAACCATAATCCTACCCTTCTCCAACCAGCATATCAAAATATGCCCAACTCAGTATCTATATTTATATCTATATCTATCTTTAATGATCTATCTAGATATAGATATATCAACTCAAATACAGATTTTACCACAAAGGAAGGCTCATTTTAACATATACCCAGGCTTAGAATTTGTTAACAGTCTCTGGCCACTGAAGTAACCAATAGACACCATACTATATCACAACCCTTAAACGAATATTTTTAATACACCTTCTCCCTTATCTTTGCCAATTCAGAGCCCTGATTAAATTTCACCTCCATGCAGAATGCCTTGACTTCTTGAGCCTGGGTTGATTTTTCGTTTCTCTACAAGTTACTGCCTGTCACACAATCCAGTCTTTATTTGTGTTATCTGATGCCATATTTTTACCATATATAACATATACTCAGGGCAGAATAAAATTTATTAAATTTTGAATGTTCTCCACATTCCCTCTATGCCACTGACAGCTTTCTTCAATCTCTTCTCTGTTCTCTTCCTCTAAGATGAGACATAGTTGCAGACCAGCTCTGAGGCTTTTGAGATGGACAAACAGAAATAAAGGAGAAATGAGGAGACATACAAGAGCAGTGTAGGGAGACACTTCTGGAGGGTTGGAGGAGATTTTCAGGGGTGGCAAAGAGAAGGGAGTAGGGAATAAGTAATATGAGAGGAATGGATTGAAGGGAACTTTAAAGAGTTTTCTAAGTGTCTGGGTATAATTGATAATATTCAAGAGTATAAGTAGACAACTTGAGTTATTTTTTAATTCCTTTTGATGGCAAGGATTGTGTTCTTCGAAGCTCAGCTTTGCTCCCAAATGAACTATATGGGCTGTGGCATAATAAGCCTTATTCTCCCTATCTTAACTATCAGATTTATAAGTGCAGGGCTTTGTCTTTATTTTATTGTATTCTCTAAGCACCTAACACAGTACAGCACATGCTTCAAACTCTTTAATAACACTTTGTTCTCTTGACTTGATTCGCTTTGATATTGACCATCAAACCAAAAAGGACCTCAACTATAGTTTGGGCCAATTAATCTTCTGTTCCCTTCCCAAATAGATGATAGAGGTCTTCTTAAACAGATAAGATTAAAAGGCGCTGCTCGAAATGAATCCTCGTCTCTTGGTCCAGGAATATGTCTAAAAGTAATGAGAGAACTTGCAGATATGACTGAACTATTTTTGGTGAACTTGAGGAACGCTACAGTGGAAAAGAGCTCCTGGAAAACTGGACACAGACAAGTGTCATTTGGATTTAAAAAAAGAGAAAGAACGTGTATTTGTGGACTATAGAGCACTGAGTTTGACATTGGTCTGGAATGAGACTCCAGAACAATTTTTGTTAACTATGGCTTCTGAGTGCTTAGAAAAGGAAGTAGTAAACTCAGCATGAATTCACTAAGAATATATAAGAATATATAATAAATCTATATAATAAATAGATTACATATACACACATATAATAAATAAATATATGTATATATATATATATATATATATATATAATATACAACCTCATTTCCTACTGACAGAGTTGCTACACTGGGAGATCAGAGAAATAGAGTAGAAATTGTGCATCTAGATTTCAGAAGAGCTTTTGACAAGTTCTCTCATGATACCCTTGAGGGCAGATGGGGGGAAAGCAGCCTGAATGACATTAAATTGCACAGACTCATAGCCAATGGAATATTAGTACCCAAAGAGAACTAATGAGCCATCGTAAATTCAACAAAATATTTACATTCAACTAACAATTTGTTTCCAGCCTCTTATGCTAGCCCCTGTGTGAAGGGCTAGATCAACGGTACAGATGGAGAATGGAGGAAACCAGACTTGACAGCAGCAACTTTCAACTGATCCATTTGTGTGATTCGACTTTCAGAAAGCATCAATATGAACCTGAGATTATGTCAGACAAGTAAAGTGTCCAAAGTGAGTGAGGCAGTGCTTCTGCTCTTCTCTATGCAGATTGTGTTCATTTTGGGTTCTGTGCACTAAGAGACTCTGGATCGTATCCTGAAAAGAGTGATCAGGTTGATGAAAAACCATCAATAAAGTCATATGGAGAAGGCAGAATGAAATGTTGAACAGAGAGAACCCACAGCTACCTCGATGTCCTCCAAGAAGTAGAAGTGGGACAGAGCAGTAATTCCAGGTGGGCTTCCTTAAAAGCCATGGGTTTCCTATAAATGGAGATGCTCAAGTGTAGACTGGAACACAAATACAGAGAGTGGTTGAATCCATAACTTGTAACCTTAAGTGTTTCTTTCTTCATCATAGATTCTGTAATCTCCCAAAGCAGAAATTCTACAACCTCCCTTGGTTGTCTATTCCATGATTTAACTGTAAGCTGCTATACTTTTTCTATTTATTTTAAATCATGAAATATTTTTAAACATTTTTTAAAGTACAGAGAAAACTAAAACCGACACTCATAGACCCCCTACCCATGTTGATCTAATGTGAACTTTTTGCTATTTGGGCTTCAAACTATTTTTTAAGAAATAAATCATATAAATATAGTTGTATTTTGTTCTTCCCTACACAACGGGAGCATTATCTTAAAGATGGTGTGTGGGTGTACATACCTCAGACACATGTTTGACTTATATGCTATGTGTGTATATCGGTAAAAAATTTGTATTATTGTAAGAAGACAAATATGAAAGAGTCCAGCTGCTGGAGGAGGTAGGAAACCCTCACAAAAGAGATGATACCTAGTCTGTTGAATGATGAGTATGAGTTATCCAGGCTTTCTAGGAAGAGGAGAGCATACCAGGCAGAGGAAACAGCTGTCTCAAACTCACAGAGCAGGCAAAGAGTTGGTAATTTCAAAAAACTGTAGGTATGTTTATTTTGCTTAAGAGAAGAGGGGCAAGGGGCGCCTGGGTGGCTCAGCCGTTAGGCATCTGCCTTCAGCTCAGGTCATGATCCCAGGGTCCTGGGATTGAGCCCCGCATCGGGCTCCCTGCTTGGCGGGAAGCCTGCTTCTCCCTCTCCCACTCCCACTCCCCCTGCTTGTGTTCCCTCTCTCGCTGTGTCTCTCTCTGTCAAATAAATAAATAAAATTAAAAAAGAGAAGAGGGGAAGTTGGGAGTGTGAGATGAAAATTGAGAAATCAATAAGCATCCAATTATGAAAGGCTTTATCCCAGAGAGGGCCAGTTAAGAATTTTCAGTATGGGAATGATAATGATTTACATGCACGTTAGAGATAAATCTGGTGGCGATGTGGTTAGAATGGGGTGGGGGAGGGGGGCATAAAGACGGAAAGCTGAGATTCAAGTTAACAGCTATTGAAAAAGTCCAAGAACAAGATGATGAAGCTTAAAATAAATCAGGATGAGGAAGTAAAAGTAAGAATATTTTTAATGTTGTGGGGTGCCTGGGTGGTTGAGTCGGTTGAGCTCCCGGCTCTTGGTTTCGGCTCAGGTCATTATCTCAGGGTTCTGAGATCACGCCCTGCGTAGGGTAGATCCTCTCCCTCAGCCCCTCTCCATCTCTCTCTCTTTCTCTCTCTCTCTCTGTCTCTCTTGCAAATAAATAAATAAATAAAATCTTTAAAAATATATTTTTAATGCTGTGTGTACAAGGGTGTATTTTTAATAATAATGAGAGATAGTTAAAGAACTTAGTGATCCACTATATTTATAATTATATTTCAGGGTATTATTTGTAACATGACATATCTAAATCATTGTAATAGATTAATTATTAATAACATTATTAAATAAGATATAAAATAATAAAGCATAATATTTATGAAAATTGTGAAAAACTCTCAGATGACCATTGTACAAGGAATACCTTTTTGAGTTCTGTTTTTTAAGATACCCATTTAATTTTCAAAGAACTGTTTATAATACAATTCATCAGCAGTTTTATACAGTTGGTTCTTATGCATAACTTCAAAAAATAAGTTCTATCAAGTTTTACTTATAATGTAGAACTATAATTAAAAACATCACTTAATTAGTCCATCTCTTGTTGTTTGGCTTATTTCCTTTTCTTTCATTTGCCTTCATTCCCATAGAGAAGCGGGTATGGGGTAAAAAAAAAAAAAAAAAGTCATGAATTCTACTCTTATTCCATAAGGATAAAAATGGAAATTTGCTCTATCATCTCCTAGAAATAACTCAAAAGAGTACTCCAAAATATTTGGGTACTAGGACACAGATGTTCTCACATTCACAAACCAAACTGGATTTCCAGGAGCACTCATTTAATTCATTTGGTCAGTTCAGTCTATTTAGTTTTCAAAAGAATCCAGGTTGTTAATGATGTTGTTTTGAATTACATAACTCTAAAGTAATTAGTTATTTGACTTTTACCTTTAAGCCATTTAAATGTGTGCTAGATAGACAAAGGATAAATATGGAAGCTGTTTCTTTTCTTTTCCAGTTTTTTGGTTTTTTGTGTGTGTTTTTTTTGTTGTTGTTGTTTTTTAACAGTTTAGAGCCAAGTAGAACAATGGGAGATCTTAGAAGACTTCATTATCAAGAGGTATCAATTATGTAAATGAGCCTAACAGTAAATAAAGCAGCTCTTCCTTGCAAAGTTGTTAATTCCTCTGAGACAGTGATTATTGAATTTGAGCATGTATTAGAATCACCAGAGGGTTTGTTACAAAACAGACAGAAAACCCCTCCTAGACTTTTAGATTTAGTAGGTCTGGGATGAGACCTGATAATTTGCATTCCCAACAAGTTCCTAGGTCATGATGATGCTACTATAATCCAGAGACCATACTTTGAGAAGCACTGCTCTAGGAAGATTTCTCTGACCCCTGACACTGGACATATTGGTTCCCTATCAGCCTCGTTCCCCTCTGTTTTTCTCCCTCCTAGGGTTATCACTCTGAAGTGTGATGGCTGACCAACACATCTAGCTCCTTTATAAGAACTGGAGCTACCTAAAACAACTACATGTCTAATTTAGGACTGCATCCCCCTGGGCACAGCACAGGATCTGGATGGCAGAAAGCAGTTGATGGTTAATAATTATGTGTTGAATGACACTTGATTGATCATTGAATAAATGAAAATGTAAGTTTTGAAGAAGAAAAAGATTATGTGTGTGTGTGTGTACACATATATATTTTTGTGATTTGAAGTACTGAGAGCAGTGGCAAGGAAAATACTATGTATTCAGAGAAGACAATTTTAAAGAGGCAAGATATGTCTAACCCAAGAAAAAATAAGAAGTTAGGATTTGAAATTCACTTTACCGACTATAGTATATGATGGGAATAAAATATTTTAGAAAGATCATAGTAATACAAATGTACAAATGGTTTCAACTTCGTCAGATACACTCTCTGGCCCACAAATGCTTTTTAATACTCCATCCTGTGTAGCTGGTAAAACTGAGAATCACCCCAATTTACCTGCAGTACAGCCAAGGGCACACCAGAGATTAGAGAGATCACCCACATCCTAAACAGGAAAAGAGAATTATAAGAAGAAAAAAATGGAAAAGACCTAGTAGGTCATTCAGTCCTAGTCTCTGGAGGAGTAGAAGATTAAATAAAGTTGCAAAGAAAAATTATGGAAATATACTCAAGAAAACTTAAGACTCTCTGATCCTTTAATTTTTAGTGCCTCATGAAGTTCAAGGGTTTATTGTCAACTCATTGCTTAAACCCTTATTCATCAAAAGAAAAATATTCCCCACGATCTGCATTAGAAATGGAAATAAGAAAGGCAATGTAAAAAGTTGATCTTCATGGTATTAAATGACTCGCTATTTCCTGTGTTTGTGAATTTCTGGTTTGTAACTGTATTTACCCAAAATATTAAAATGACCTTCAGGCCAACCCCTTTACTTACAAGTAAAGGGGGGAAGAGAAATTTACTAGAAGTTGACCATTACAGAAATTACTTGCAAGGCATTTTTCTTTGATAGTTGCAGTTTCACTCATATTATCATCCTTTTCTGTTGACAAGTTTCCAAGATTTTAATCTTGGATTGAAAATGTTACCCTATCAGAAAGGGCTTATATTGTCAGGCACAGTGCCATCATGGAATGCAGAATCATATATGAGAGCGCTTGTTGTATTGAAAAATACACCATTGGTAGGAAAGGCATTTAAATGTTTAGTCTGCTCACTCATAAATCACTTTCAATGTGCTCAAGTTCTTAGACAACATATTGAAAGCTTTCTTATTTCCTTTATTATAGCAGTGTCATTTGCATTGCTGAACTTGCGGTTATGTTGGCAATTCCAGATAAACCCCTGCTTGGAGGGTTTATAACTCAGCGATTAAATTTCACTCTGGCTTGGAATTCAAAAGTAACATTTTTGTGAGTTGGTGGTGGTGGGGTTTTTTTTTAACCTAAAGTATATCTGATATTTTAAGAAATGGTAAGATTGACAATGTGTGTTTACAAATGGAAGCGATTGGCCTAAAGCACACAAAACTAACATGGGCATTAGGAGACCTGGCCATGTCTATCTAAATCTGTACATTTGTTTGGCTGTTTTAGAAAACATATTCAAGGCATTTTAAAAATTTCTATTAACCTTACAGAAGATTGTTGCTGCTCTTTTTTTTTTTTTTTTTTTTTTTATAGTATGGAGAGTTTTTCTAAACCTTCTCAGTCAAAACATTTGAAACTCATTCAGATATCTATTTAACCTTGGGCATACATACACTCAATGCTTTCTTTTTTGTTGTCTTCTTATACAAAGGTAACACCAGTGTGTCTGTCTTCTACCTACCACCTGGAGTTGTTCTAGGCATGAAACAAGACATCAATAAGCTAAGACTTGAAAAAGGAGTATAGTTAGAGTACATTGACAGAAAGTCTTTGAAGTGAGGATGAAACTGAGTTGGAAATATGAAGCAATGGAGCATTTCTGAGAAACAGAATTTGAAAGAGATTCAGAATAACAAAAAGGAAATTAACCAAATGTTTATTGGGCTTGAAAGATAATCCTCAGCTGCTTCCAGATTGGAGAATGGGAGTCAGGCTCAGGGCTAGCTAAGGGAAGGGCTCTCTTAAAGGGCTTTCTAGAAGTTACCCTCCAACTCACTCCACCTTCATGAAAACCAGAGTACAGATTGACTTGCTTTGAAGATAAATGGATTAGCAGTAATAAACCTAAATATTTTCTGTACTTGAGGAGAGAAATACATCTTGCATAAAGGGAGGTGTCTCTGTACAAAGGAGGAAAAATATTGTTCCCCAGGACTCACCTCTGTGTCTTGGCTCATACACACAAGAACTGTAGCTATAACTAAATTGGCTGAAATTTTCGCAACTTAATTCTAGGGCAAAGATTTGAGGAGTATCTAAGACCTGCAAATACCAGACCATGTATGTGTGAAAACCACAAGGCAACCCAGGAATTCCAGTGGACATGGAGACCATTTGGGTGGATTGCAATGTTCCCAGTACCTGTCTCCAGCATCAAGTACAGATGCCAATCTCAGAGGCTAGCTGTGGGAGGAGGAGACACCACCTTTCAGTAGTATAGCTTTACTCCAGCAATCTAAACAGATCTCTGATGTGGTGTGATTTACACTTTGGAAAGATCCTCCTGGATGCTATATGCCCCATTTGAGGTTGAGTGGAGATCTCCTGGAAACAGAGACATTGGTTAGGAGTCTCCTATAGAAGTTCAAGGGGGACATAATGAGAGCCTATATAAGAGAGTTGCAGTTGAAGTGAATTGGAGGTATAACTTCAGTGATATCTAGGGAAAAGAATTGACAGGAACTGGTGCCTGACTGGATGTGGGATGGGGGTAAAGGAAAAGAGAGAATTAGGGAAAATTCTAAACCTGAGAGGTTAAAGTATCAGGGTTATCAATGAGTGCAAGTAGACAAAATAATACCGCACAGGTGAAGTTCAGTTCATCCCATAGCCGGGTGGAAACAAGGCTGAAAGAGAACTGTTAGGTTAAGTTATACAGAGTTCACAGAGAAAGCATGACACCAAAATGAACACAGGGTCATAACAGTCCCGCTGACACACCTACCCAGGCTTCTCTCTGTATTTGCTAGGAAAGTGACTACGGATCAAATACATAGGCTGTGGCAGTATTTATCAAAGATGTAGTAGGAGGCACGAGCACAAGGGTGAGGAAAAGAGTGGGAGGACTTTTAGAGTTCAGAAAGCCTAACCTTACTTCTGAAGCCCAACAGTCTCTACGATGAGTCTAGTCCCTACGACCGTGCCAAGCCACGTGGGAAAGAAGAACCACAGTGTGCTGTACCTTTGAAATAGCAATCTACTGTCAAGAAGCCCCAGGGAAATGCCCAGTACCTGAAAAAGGAGTTCCATTCCTAACATAATGTGTCTAGTTTAAAGACTGGCCGGACAGTGGCACCCCTAAACAAAGAAGAGAAGACAGGAAGAGAAGCAGAACCGGATGGGGAGAAGAGTTTAGTTTGGAACATCGCTAATGACATAGCGATGACCATTAGGTGAGGAAAAGTACAGGATCAGAGCTCACGAGGGTGAAGAGGTCTGAGGACAAAGAAACCTCTCTCTTGTTTTGAGAGCCTCACAAAGCATAAGTATAATTTTGATAGATGATAGGTTTATAAAAATCTCTGTCTTATAAAAAGTCAAAGACTTCTATCTGGGGGAGTAAAAAGGGCAACAGAGAACAAGGGGAAAATTCCATCCTGCCACACTAAGAAGTCAAGGTGAACGCATTCAGAGAAGGAACAAGGAACTTCTGTTTCCAGCAGATTCTCACCCCATCCACCTTGACTGTTTCCCTGAAGACAGTAAAGACTGCTGAACAAAAGTAACATCTATCAATGAGCTGGCAAAAAATTAAGAAATTCTCAGGGGCCAAAAGTTAAGTGAAAGAGGAAATCCAGGTAAACAGAGCACTTAAGGCAGCTGTCCCCCAAAGGGGAAGATAAATGGTAGAAAGCCATTTGTTGGGTTATTATTCCTTACATTCAACACTTATTTGGTAAACATGCATTCATGTTTACTCTGCTGGGTATTTTCAATGTGTCACTTCAGTGACCCTCTCTACCTTTCTCTAGGATGCTCTGTGCCCTGAGGAGGTTAGCCTTTGGGGACAGCATCAAACCACTGTTCTCCCTATAGCTTCTGAGTTTGGCCATGGCAGCAGCGAGGGGGTGAGGGGAAGGAAATCAGGTTGGAGTAGGTATGTATTCCCCCAGGTCTTTCCCCACCAGGTAGTCCTGAGTGGGCTGAGTTCCTCGCCAAAGACCACAACCCAGGTCAGGAGACCCTCCCCTATGGCTACCACCGTCTAATAAATGCTGTTTCCTACCCTTTCAGGCCATTGTGTGGCACAGGGGTGGGCAATGATTCAAGGATGTTGTGGCCCCAGCAAGCTTTGTCACCCTTTGTTGTTTTCTCTGAACCCTGCTCACACCTTCGTAAATAGTCTCCCATTTACCCCCCTTAGTGACCCTATTTGACAGCATCATCTGTTTCCTTTCAGGCCCCTGACCAGTGTAACTATGCAATATATAGTGGAGAAAATTAGTTTTAGAAAGAGCAAGGAGAGTGGCCAAAAGTCCCAAATACTGCAGAGATTGTGTAAGTTTGGGGCTGAGAAGGAGACAATGAACATGGTAATAAACAGGTAACTGGTGACCTTGATTAGTAGGGGAAGTTTTTGCCTAACAGTGGGGTTGGAAGGCATGTCTAGAGGAGGTGAGAAAATGGAGTCAATCATGGTATAGACTTTTTTTTTTCAAGAAGTTTGGCAATGAAAGAAGGTACAAGACTGACTAGTACTTTGAGGTCAGAGAGCCAATATGTATACACACCACAACACACACACACACACACATACACCCATTTTTTCAATTTCGGGTTTGATAGAGAAAGAAAGAGATCAAGGCAGAATAGAGATTGCAAATCGAATTGCAAATTGTCAAAAAGAATAACTGGTAGATCTAGGTCCATGAAGAAACAGGAAGATATAGGTTCAAGGTGATAGAAAAGTGAGAACATTTCTCCTCTGAAAAGAAATAGAACAAATAAAAGCAAATAATGATAGAAATAAGTCTGGAGGTGAGAGGGATAGAAGTTTCAAGCATTTGTTCACACCTGTCATGGTCCTTCCCTTTTGACGCAGGAACAGCAAGTTTTTCTTCTGAGGCAAGAAATGTGAAGCTAAAGGCTTGACAAAACTGGTAAGCTTTGGAATAAGCTACTGTGGGCACCAGAAGAGGTTGTTTCAGTTTTAATAAGTCATCTTTTTCAATTTACTATGGCCAACGTGTCTTCAATGAAGGGAGCTGGGGACAACTACTAGAATGTCCAACAGATGTGTTTTCTTAGCTTTCTGGGAGGGGATTTAGGTGAATTTCTATTGTTTCTTTTGTTGGAGAGCTCTGAAGATAACTCAGGCTGTGTTAAATCTGACACGAGGACTACAAATATTCATCAGGCATTCTGGGAAACGGACCCAGAGCAAAAAGCAAAGGAACAGATGAGGGGATAGTGACAGGTGGGGGAAAAAATCCTAGCAAGCAGCAAATAACATCATCCAAATTCATCCCATGGCTTAATAAGGATGCATAGAAAACTAGGTTTGATGAGGCTTGTGGCTTAATAAAATGTCTTTGAGGGTTCAGGAAACAATGTGTACAGAGCATTTGGTGTCCCTTCATCATCCAAAGCGTGGAATTCATGAAAGCAACTCTTCTTTCTCCTAGGCGACAAGGTATTTATCACTTCGCTTACATCCTGAGACCCAATGAGAATAGCTCCATCCCGTTGCTCTGCCAACACTTTCAAGTGAGAGAAGAGTTCAGGCACCACTTTGTGTTTGTTATATTCCTCCTGTTGAAGTTGACCAAAATAGAAAAACTACCCACTAATGGCAGTAAAAGTCAACAATGTGAACAACTCTTAAAATGAGAAACATGCCATGATGTTCAAGCTCTTTAAATGCATATGATGTGAGCCTCAAAAGTTGTGGTTAAATAACGTTTACACAAGTAAAGTCTCATTTTTTTAATGTGTCCATGTTATGCCAAATGCACTGCATGACAACTCCCTCTCTAAAGTGGGAAAAGACAGGGAGTGAGCTTGCAAAGCTTCAAGCCTCCACTCTTCCTGCCTACCTCTACCTAACCAGAGCAGTTGGCTTTTACATTTTGCAAACAGAGTCCTCCTGTAAGATTGCGTTTGAGCAAAGGATTTTACAGCCGAAAAATTTGAAAATCTGAAAATCACTGCACTGAAGGAACAATTTAAAGGAATCCTTTTGCAAACCCTCCCCTAAACCAATGAATTGTTTTCATCTCTTGTGCAAACATTTATTGAGTATCTTCTGTGTATGAGACTCTGTTCTTTGCATTGTGATGGGCATAAAGAAATTAAAAACAGAGGGGAAAGGGGGAAGGAGAAATAGAGATTAACTGGAGTGTGGTTCTTGAGGAGGATGAGCGTGATCCTGAGCACAGGAGGACTAGCCTTAGCTAGAGGAGTAAAGCCTTGTCCGCTACCATGAAAGAAAAGACACAAATGGTTTTATGGGGAGGAGGGTTGACCAGAGAGGGGCAAAGCTCAAAATATAAGGAAAGTCCTGCCTGGTGGCCAGTATTCCCCTCATGAGTAGTTCTGCTGCATTTATCCCACATTTCCACACAATGACCTACTATGTGCTGGACATTGTGCTAAGTGAGGGCTAGAGTGATGCAAAGACATGGGGCCGTGCCTCTGGAGCTCGCAATCTAGCAGAAGACATGAGAGTAGATACGTGGCTGCAATTAAGATAGACTATGAGAAACCCCACATAAATGGGATAGAAAATAGATACTCTGTGGATATACAAGAAATCATTTTTGACCTAGCTGACCAGAAAAAGATCAAGAGAGAGATGAAATCTGCGCTAAGCTTTTGAGGAGGATTAGGTTTTCAACAGGTGGAGGCGGTGGGAGCTGACTGACACAGAAGAGTTCTGTTTGGTACCTTGGTGATGATCTTTGTGCATCATATACTGTTGTAGGCTCTGCTACTTAAAATAAGGTACAGCTATCTTTCAAATGTTACCTCATTTAATCTTCACAATAATCTTGTAAGATAGACAATACTATCGCCAATTAACGGCAGGGAACACAATCGCAAGGAAGGAAAAGAAAATGCCCAATGACACATCCCTGACAAAGGGCAGAGCCAGGATTTGAATCTAGGTCCATCTGAGTTCAAAGTCCATGTTCTATCCTCAGTACCAGAGGGGCTCCTCAATGATTCCTTTCACCATGCTTTTCTTGCCCTGATTTCCTGCTTCTCTCAACTCACCTGCACATGATCAGCAATCAAAACCTCTTTTTCAGAATAATTATATACTGCAAAGAGACCTTTATCATTACAGCAAATTGTACTGAAGGGAAATGTATTTTCATTTAAACTTCAGCAGATTTCCATTCATATTAACCAGAGACAACCAACTGTTCAACTGAGGTCGCTATCGAGCCAAATTCCCATTAGGGCCATGATGTGGTTCCAAGGAGCTCAGGAATGTCCAAATGTGGTTGTGAACACCTTCAGGGAGTCCATGCCTTCCTCACTGGTGGATCGTCAGCACTTAACCCAGTACCTAATACAGAGGAAGAATCTAACAAACGCCAATTGAGATGAAATTAATGAACAGTTGAATATTCCTTTTGCTTTGAATGAATGGTTTGATGAAATTAAGCGGAAGAAGGTGTCCCGTCTGGCAAACTCTCCATGTGTGGTACCCATCAACCAATAATGTGATGTTACAAGCCTAATAACTGGTGGTGTTCATTTGTTTCTCTACCTATTGACCTGTTTGTATTTTAAGACTCATCTTTGCCATTCCCATTCAATTGGTATTTATTTAATTCTAATGACCAACTGTGAGATAAGATGCATTGCCCTCATTTTGCAGCTGAGGAAACAGAGGCTCAGAGAGTTTTGTGATTCCAATTCACTTAGCTCTTAAGTGGTGGGGACTAGATTTTAACCCAAAGTGTTTGATCCCAAGTCTGCAAAGGAGAATTTATAAAGAAATCTTAGAAGCAACCTATTCTGAGAACGAGCTGATCTCTTCTTCCCAAGGGAAGGTTCTGCATCCACAGGGCCAGCAGAGAAAGCCACTTTGCTCTTGGCTTTGACCAGGAGACATAAAGAAAAGATTCTGTCACAAAGACAATCTCTGCAAGTGAAACTGGAAGATCTGGAAACTTGAGAAAATAAAATACCAAGATTTAATTTTCTATGAGTATATCTATCATTAATCTTTTAAATGGATTTTATAAGAGCTTTATTACACATAACTCTAGTCCTGAAATCTCAGATTTACAGAAGCTAAAATTTCCATAAAATATAAAATGTGAATAATTTAGATTACCTCCTACTGCACAATAAATATACATCCCAGACAGGAAGAGATCTATAACCTCACTTTCCTCTTGACATCCACAGAGCAGCTTTCCCTGGCAAAAAATTTGCTGACTCAAGCAATTCAGCTAGAATTTTAACAAAGCAAAAGGTAGTCCTCTTCGGCTCAAATGCCTTTCTTACCCCAAACTGTTTAGAGCCCAGGCTCCAGAGTCAGGCTATCTGGTTTCGAACTCCACATCTGCCACTTACAATCTGTGTGATCTTGGACAACTTAGGAAACCTCTCTATATCTGTTTCTTCCTCTATAAATCAGGCTAGGATTGTTTTGAGGCTCAAATGAAATTAATGGAGGAGGCTCAAATGAATATACATTAATTAGCTTATTTCTAGGCACAGAGCAAGTACCTAGTAAGTGTTAGCTATCATCATCACATATTACATATATGTATTATATATTAGCATATCTTCATGTCTCCCAAAGCCTGGGCCAAATTCTTTACCAGTCCTTATTCTATAAGCCCCACTATCAGTTGAGGCTCCATTTAAAGCAGTGCCCTCTATTATGATTATCCTTAGAATCGGAGACAGAAATTCAGAAGACCCTGGCAAACCCAATATATATTTTCTCTTGAACAAAAGCAGCTCAATAGCAAAGTTGAAAAAAAAAAAAGAAAGAAAGAAAAAAAGAAAAGAAAAGAAAAAAAAACCAACCCCACATCTGTTTTTCAAGTTGCTATTTTTTGGGTACTCACCATGTAGCCAGTTCTTTGCATATATTACTGTAAATTCTCTCAAGAATCCTGCAATTCAAAATCATTTCAATTTCACAACTGCAAAAACTGAATCCCCAGAAAGTCATATTGAGGCTAGGCATTAGGGGTCAAATGCCAACTCAGGCCAGTCTCACTACACAATCCATGTTATTTCCACTCCATCATCACACTGTATGTATTTACTACCACTCCATCCCTCTCCTGTGCTCCTTTCCTGCTTTCAATGCCCTCACCAATCTCAGAGCCCACTCCTTCATGCAGTCTCATGGCTCACCTGAGACTGTGTCCTCTGGCAGGGACCTGAGCTTGATTTGCATCCCTTACAACCCATCTAAACTCTTCTGCCCAGTGTTCTATTCTTCTTTCTACATCCTTTCTTGAGGAAAAAAGAATTCATTTTCACTAGCATGTTAACAGACATGAATAACCTAATTTTAACCCCCCTGCAATATTAAGAATAATAGCTAACCTGTCCTTCTACTTAAAACGGGCCAGGCATATTCTCAATGCTTGCCATGTTTGACCTCAGTTCTCACAAAACCATTGTACAGATGATGAAACTGAGGTTATTTAACTCATGGAAAGTCATAAAGTTAGTGACTGGCAGTCCAGAATTGTCCAGGACTGCTTGCCTCCAAAAACCAAAGTAAAAGAACATTTTACTTTTCTTCTCAAGGTGTCAGTCAGAACTTAGACAGAAGCCAGTGTTGTTTGGGAGATAGGGATGGGAGGGATGATTTCTTGACTTATGTTTACAGCCCGCACACTCACCGGTCCTGGCAGTTTTCAAGTTAAGGTTTTATCATGACTATCACTCAGGTTTTTGTTTGGTTATATCCTTCTCATTGTCAAATATTAACTCAAGTAGTATGCTCCCCAAATAAACATTTTTTGAAGATAAGGACACTCATGAAAACTGAGAAAAAGAGGGGCACTTGGATGGATCAGTCAGTTAAGCGTCTGCCTTCGGCTCATGTCATGATCCCAGGGTCCTGAGATCGAGCCTCACATCGGGCTCCCTGCTCAGCGGGAAGCCTGCTTCTCCCTCTCCCTCTGCCTGCCGCTTTGCCTACTTGTGCTCTCTCTGTCTGTCAAATAAATAAATAAAATCTTAAAAAAATAAAAACAAAACAAAAAGAAACTGAGAGGAAAGTCAATGCCACTGAGAACTGACAATTGGCCCTGGAATGCTGGGAGGATGTTGGAAGGATGTTAAATGATGAGATCTCACAGAATTTGTCAGATTTGTTTTGTTTTTTTTTTGTTTTTTTACTGGATTCTTTGCCTACCTAGAGGAAATAAGGAAATGGGACAATTAAAAAAAAAAAACACTAGGTAGAAAGGGGTTAGAACCTCAAATTAACAGTGCAGATAATGCAACTCCCCAAACAACATGATAATGGTGGTGTTCGCAGGACTACATCAGTGAAGAACAGCAAGTGTCTGCACTCTTGGAGGCAATTGAAAGGACTCAGCTATGATCCCGAGGGGTTTATTTGTACAAGGTGTGATACCTACTTGGGAATAAACCTACAGGGATATTGCAATTGGTGGCAGATTTTGTATTATAAATTTGGATCCAATGTAATAGGACAAAAGCAATCCTGCCTTTGTGAAACCTAAGAATCTTGTCACTCCACAATCATTGGCAGTAAGAACTCAGGATTCCGTTCTTCATCTGTCCCTGTCACACAGAGCAGCTGAGAGAATCAACGGGGATAATATATCTGAGAGTGTCCTGTAAACTCTAAAACACCATACAAGCAGAAGGGATTATCACTGTTTTTGTTATAATAGATAATATTGACCTTTCCTAGCTATAACTTTTAGAAGTCAGAGAAGAGTTATCCCGGGGAGGCGGGTGGGGGGCAGGAATACAGAGTTTTTATTAATTCACTGAGGCTTTGTGCCAACTGAATTCTAACTCTAGAACTATTTCCTGTAATTATGATTTAGGAGTGCCAGAAACAAATATAGCTAAGAAGTTCAACCAGTTATACAGAGAACAAATTAGTTCATAAAACATAGTAGATTTTATCTCCAAATTGAAAATTTGGCCTAAGTCAGTAACACACTGTCATTTGAATTTTTTTTTTTTTTTTCTCAGCAGGGTAATTTTGGTTGGCTGGCATTTTCCGGAAGAGTAACCATTAAGAGTTAGGTAACATAATTAGGAGAAAAAGATATTCCTATAGAATGTCGAAATGAGTCCATTTATAATATTAACATTTGCATCTATTTTTTAAAGACTATAATTCTATCTGGTCATTGATACCAGTGATTCCAACAACCATGGTTTGCAAAAGAATCACCGTGCCTCATATCCATCAAGTTCTATTTTTTAGTCCAGGGCAGGGACCTAGGAGTCTCCATTTTTAATAACAAATCTCAAGTACTTTTGTTGCAGGAGGACCTCAAAATTACTTGGAGATCGTAGGTTTGCAAACTCAAACTAGGCTTCTGTCTAGACCGGGGGCAAGGCAAGCCCCTGCAATGAGTGAATCAAGCTTGATGGGGACCATGTGAACAGAGAAAGCCATGCTTCTCCTTCGGGGCACACTAGTTACTAAGCATAAGTCAGTTTTTGCCCTGAAGAAATATATATCCAGCTTCCAGGTATTTCAATATTTTAAGAGAGGCCAAAAGCCTGAATTTTTGTGTGTGCAAAATACTCTTGATTTTTAACATGTTAACCTAACATTTAAAATACCCTGCAGATTAAACCACACATTTGCAGGCTACACTTTAACCAGAGAGGAAACTTTGATACCTATAGTTTAGGCCAGAATTCCTTGAAGGTTACAGAGTATGGGCCTTAGTCATGAATGAATGAATGAATGGATGATGAATGAATGAATGACATGCTAACTCTTCAGGACTGCCGATCTTATCATGCTTCTAGAGCAAAGATCTACCCTACCACTGGACAGTAATTAAAAATGACCATTCCATTGTGTTCAGCCGTCCAATAAAACAGCTATCCACTTGCGCATTGTGGACACTTCCTTCCCTCAACAGTAACATTTTATTTTGTTTCGGGTGCGGTTGTCTACCTGTCTTTCACGGTGCAGCTCATTGCATTTTTAAAAGATGTTTTTTTCCAGGAGCTAATTGAGCTTTATCTATGTGAGTGAGCTAGAATCTGTCACTGACAGCCTGCAGAAGGCCATTTCTTCAATTGCTTGAAAGAACTAAAGAGTCAGACATGACAAACTGCTGCTCAGAATACCTGGCAGGAAGCCCAATTAGTGCTGCATTGCCAAGATGCGCTAATAAATTACTTAGAGAACACAGACTCACTTTATTTCCGTCATGAAACTCGCCACCCTAAAACCAAAGGAAAAGATTTGATTTTTTTTTTTCTATCATAGTTTGTCAGGGCCTTTTGGAAACAGAATGCATTATTTATTTTTCAGAAAACATAATTGCTGGCAAAACCACTCTAGACTAGGAGAACAGCTTTCTTTTGTTTCTTGTATGATTTCTTGAGAAACAAACCTTGGGCTTTCTTTCCAATCCTTACTCTCTGCCAAGAAGCAACTGTTAACACAGTAGCAACTGTAGCAAATGAAAAAAATCAAACTGCATTTTTTTTCCCTATCCTGTTTTATAAACTGGATCCTCCTGCTTTAGCTTTCCTTGTAATCTACAAGACAATTAACTTTTTCCTAAGGGATGGAGCAAAAGTACCCATTTTACCAGAATGTTCTTTTTTTTTTTTTTTAAGATTTTATTTATTTATTTGAGACAGAGAGAATGAGAGAGACAGAGAGCACATGAGAGGGGGTAGGGTCAGAGGGAGAAGCAGGCTCCCTGCCGAGCAGGGAGCCCGATGCGGGACTCGATCCAGGGACTCCAGGATCATGACCTGAGCCGAAGGCAGTCGCCCAACCAACTGAGCCACCCAGGCGCCCTACCAGAATGTTCTTATCAAACACTGACTTAGAGGATTACGAATAGGTGGTGAGAGGTGGTCTTGCCAGTATCCTGGGGATCTGCTCTATTTAGTTTGGATCGAACCCTTCCATAGGCAAAGTAGGCCAGATAGGATTCTAGGTCTTAAATTGATGAGTTCCTCTCTAGACAATTATCTGAACTGATTCTGCTGTCCTCATCCCAGGCCTAATGTTCATTTCTGGTTACATGGTACATACTACCTCACAGATTTTGGTGTCCATCTTTGTGTGATCCTGGTTGTTGATACAGCTTTGCCATCACTGAATCACTGTGGCCAGGGAAAGGAAATTCTCTGACTGGCAGCCTAGGTGGAGGAGCTTTTCTGAGGGACAGCATGAAATGGGAAACGGGTACTTTCCCAAATGAAAATTAAGTTACTGTTGCTGGATGATAGGGGATGGAACGGAAGCAATGGACAGCAATCAACACAAGCCCACTAAAAATCAGTTTGGGGCCCAAAATATGAATGTGATTTTCAGAGACTCTGAAGTTTGGCCCAAAGAAGAACTTACACAAGTGTTTTTGAGCAATGGAATCCTCATAGGAACAAAAACACAGATTCCCAAGGCTTTTGAGCCTTTTGAGCTTTGGCACTGGTAAGCGTACCAATTTGGAGGTAAGATTTCTTGTAACGATTGCAAATGCAGCCTCAGTATTATTTGCTCAATGCTGTCGATATGATAAGCTGACGGAGATGAGTAGCAGAGGACTCGAAGCATCTTCTCCAGCTCGTTCATTCCTAGTCATTCATTTGATGCAGTTCTCCAAGAAAATCATCTTGACAAGGAAGCAACTGTTCAGCTAACAGCCTGAATCATAGGGACAGGAGGTGAGGATTCTTCAGAGCCTGTGCTCACCCACCTGCCCCGCTGAGCAAGCCCCACGGAGTCATGGAATTGGTGTCCAGAATCCAGGACTAGGCCACGTTGAAGTTATTATTAGCAAGTTCAGTCTCTGTGTTCTGAACTGCTCTGGGTTGAGGCCAGGATGGAAAGAAAACAAAATTCTGGCACTCATACTTGTTGACAGACTCAAAGCTCAGAATATATTCCCTTTATCAAATATTCCTATCACATACAAGCCTTTTGAGCTTACGTTGGCAGCAGCTTTGAGAAAGAGAGCAGATCAATCTACTCTCTAGGTAAGGTTGCTTGCATACATTTCCAATAAAATGAAGACCTTTGATCTTTGCTACCTGGGTCGTTTTTTTTTCCTTCACTTAGACGTCCCTCCATGGAGAAATGCCTACTTGCCTGTGCTCTGTGTACGTCTCAATTGGCAGCCAAAGGAATAGGATCAGAACCTAGGATTTTCTGTGTTTCTCCAGCCATTTGCCTTGTTCACAGCCTCTACTATCAGCAACCATTATCAATTTTCCCTAGATGAGTTCCTCCAGATACTGTTAGTCTCTTCACTATGTCTTTCTGGTTGATTGAATCTCTCCTTCAGCAAACATTTATTTTTTGCCTTCTCTGCATCAGCACTGGGCATTGAGAGTAAAAATAATCTGTTTAATTCAACCAACATGTGTGTGCCAGACACAGTTTCAATATCCTAGAGATCTCATAGTCTGATAGGGAAGACAGGCAAACGGGAAGATACTTATAATAGAGAAAGGAAGTGATGCTACACTGAGCATGGTGTGTTTTGGGGGACACAGAATGGATGTGGGATCTGAGCAGACCCAGAGACAGCCATGGAGAACAGGTATATTTCTTTGACTGTGGCTCAGCCAAATTCACGGTATGGATGTTTTCCAAGTATCTGTTTAGGGTAGAATGGAACATTTTATACTGGGATGCTCTTGTTCTAAAGACATCTTATAAACTCAAACATACCATGGTATTCTCTTCTACCTCACACCCATCATCCCTTTCATCTCCAGCAATATGAGTACCTGTCCTTCTGAGTTCCTGTCCAGTGTCACCCTCTAGGCTGAAAATGTTGAGCAGGACACTCAGAAGAAATAAAATAAAATAAAACCACTTGAATTGTTTTCATAAAATTAGTTAAAATAAATTTTTTTTAAAGATTTTATTTATTTATTTGACAGAGAGAGAGAGAGCACAAGTAGGCAAAGAAGCAGGCAGATGGAGAGGGAGAAGCAGGCTCCCCGCAGAGCAGGGAGCCCCATGCGGGACTCGATCCCAGGATCCTGGGATCATGACCTGAGCCGAAGGCAGACGCTTAACGACTGAGCCACCCAGGCGCCCCTAAAATAAAATATTAAAAACAACCAAATCTCATTGCATCTGTCCCTGTGGTTAGGATTCATAACTTACCCTGTGAGAAACGTCACATGGAAAGTTTGCACCCCTTCTTTGATCTTTAATGCCACATGATTCTAGTCTAGTACACCTGCTGAAGTAGAAGACAGTACAAGTGTCAATCTGTCTGTTGCGAATTTCATATGGTTTCCTTTTCTCCTGAAGACTGAGCCATCACTGGATGGAGCTCAAAGTTACCTATTCTTTTTCAAAATCTATATAGTCCAAGAGACTCAAAGCCACACTAGGCAACAAGCAGTTGCAAATGTAATGATTTATAGTTGTGGTGCATCCCCTTGCTACCTGGGCAAACTTGGACCAGTGAATAAAATTCTCTGAGATTTAGTTTCCTCTTCTATAAAATGTGAAATTGTAGTAGGTTGAATGTGGCCCCCCAAGAAATGTCTTCACCCTAACCTCTAGAACCTACAAATATTACCTATGAAAAAAGAGTGACTAATGGTCAAAAAAATAGGGCGCCTGGGTGGCTCAGTTGGTTAAGCGACTGCCTTCGGCTCAGGTCATGATCCTGGAGTCCCTGGATCGAGTCCCGCGTCGGGCTCCCTGCTCGGCGGGGGGGTCTGCTTCTCCCTCTGACCCTCCCCCCTCTCATGCCCTCTCTCTCTCTCATCCTCTCTCTCAAATAAATAAATAAAATCTTAAAAAAAATTAAAATTAAAAATAAATAAAAAATAAATAAATTAATTCATTTTTAAAAATGTGACTAAGTTAAAGATCTTGAGGGGTGAGCTTATTGTGGATAATCTGGGTGGGCACTAGACGTAATTGCATTTATCCTTATAAGAGAGAGTCAGAGGGAGTTTGGGCAGCAGATACACAGAGGAGAAGACACACAGAAGAGGAGGAATCAATGTACCACAGAGGCAGAGACTGGAAGGACGTGGCTATAAACCAAGGAACTCCTAGATCCACGAGAAGCTGGAAGAGGCAAGGAATGGATTCTCTCATGGAGCCATTAGAGGAACTATGGCCCCATTGACACCTTGATTTTAAGTGGCCAGAACTATGAGACAAGTTTCTACTATTTTCAGCCCCCAAGTGTGTGGTAATTTGTGACAGCAGTGGCAGGAAATGAGTACAGAGATAAGAGCCACCTTGCGGGGTCAACGGGACGATCAATGAGAAAGCAGGTACAGAACCTGGAACAAAGGAGTCACTCAGTAAATAGTGACTGCTAGTATTATCATTGTTATTATTATTACTACTAGTAGTATTACTATTTCCTCACTACATAGTATACATTCAAGTGTCAAAGTTCTAAATGTTAACAGAATAGGCCCATTTTTGTTTCATGGTTCCAAGAAATGAAGATCAAAAAATTACCCCAATTCACCTTTCCAGCTTTATTTTCTGCAACATACCTTATATTTAGGATAACTACACAACCAGTTTACCCAACATATCTTGGTTTATGCCTGTTGCCCCTCTGTAATTATAGATACTTCCTCCTTTCACTCTCAAAGCAGCCTGAGTTAGACAATAAACAATATGGTTGGCCTATCCACACACCAAGCATGCTGGAATAATAATTGCAAACAATCTTTGCATGTGTACCACAAGTTAGGAACTATTCTAAGCATTTAACTTGCATCCATTCATTTAATTCTCACAAAGATCTATGGATAAAAAACACTAGCTTTATCCCCAGTGTGCCCAAGGACACACAGATGGTGAGCAATAGAGTTGATGTGGTTCCCAGGCAGTCAGAATTTAGACCTATGCTCATAACCACTATGCTCCACCACCACTTTGTTTCTTGACAATGTTCCAGAAAGTAGCCACTCTCATACCTCTTTGCATCTACCAATGGTTCTCAGCTGCAAAGCTAAGTCATTGCTATATTCCAATCAATTATGAGAAATCCCATACGGTGTTTATTACTACTAATAATGAGGGTTACATCAAATTACTTTCTAAATAAATTAGAGCAAATTCAAGATTATCCCTGCAAGAACACAACACTTACTTGAGTTCTTAGTCATAAGAGAAAGGAGGAAAACACTGCAGTGACAAAAGATGTAATACCTGGTATATGGAAGCACCACTGAATATGTACATTCCAGTGGGGGGAAAAGGCTGAGAAGTTTCCTCATCCTGTTCCCTTTGTCTGAAACATCTCCCTTCACCAGTCTCCTGTTGGATGTCTACTCTTTCCTCTCATCTCAATTCATATGGCCATGAACACATTCCCAAACACCTGTGAAGAACAGTTCCTCTTCAGAATGTTCATCACTGGTAAATCATGTTTGCCATGCATTATGCCATGCTATGTTGTACAGTGATCTAGATGCTGTTCTGTCTCCCCAGTTTCTCTGCAGGACTTGTGGACAGGGACTGTCTTTCTCTTTTGTGCATTCCAAACATCCATCACAGTTCTGCACAGAAAAGGCTTCCAGGATGTTAGTTTGTGGATTGGACTGTGTCTCGCAGCATATGTATGTTTCTTTAGCCTGGGCTGCCATTCCATAAACACTCTGCCCACTAAATGAACAGTCAGCAGTCACTTGGTGACAATTTGTTGAGTGCCCACTCTGTTCCAGGTAGGGAGCCAGAATCTAAGAATATGTGGATGAACACTACCATCTCTTCTCACTAGATAGAGATTCATCTCGTGATTCCTGGAAGAGGGGATACCTGTATTCAGTGTGCAGCTTTAGAAGGACTTACAGATACAGGAGAAGGAAAGGGCACTCTAGATCTGTGATTCTCAAAGTGTAGTCTTCAGACCAGCAGCCTCATCATCACCAAGGAGCTTGTTAGAAATACAGAATGTCAGACTTCGCCACAGATCTACTGAATCAGACTCTGCCATTTAATGAGGTCCCCACGTGCTTCCTAAGCTCATTAAAGCTTGACAAACACTCCTGGAGACAGTAAGATAGTGAGTGTGTGAAGAGGCAAGAAAGACTGCTTACAGATGGCTTTCAGGTGGGCACCGTAAGTTGTTCCTTGCAGCTAGAGGGAAAAGTACAAATTCGGAAGTGGGGAAAGGTGAGCCTGGACAGGTTCAGATTTTGAGGTGGGGCGCCATCTGTTATCCTGGGAGCTTGCATTTCGTCATGAAAGCTGTGAGGGTTCATGGAGGATTATGCACAGGACAGTAGCATGATCACATATATTGTGGAAAGACCATGCGGATGCCTGAGGGGAGAGTGGTTTGAAGGGGGCAGTCTATAGGCCAAAATTAATTAGGAAGCTGTTTTAAAAACAGATTCGCAATTGCAGTTGTGGGGGTGCTGAGAGAAAAAAGAAATGATTTAATATATATTAAAAGTTTTTATATTCACGTTGGATTGTTCTTCAGACTTGAATATTTTAATATTACAGCCTTTATGGTGATTGTTACTATGATGAGTAACTGCACTCAATTCTGTGTTACAAAAAATAAAGAAGCTATAACTCCAGCCCTAGAAAGTTTACAGACTCTTAGAGGAGAAGGCAGGCAAAGAGATCATTAGCAGACCATCTATTCGGCATGAACAAGTACTGTAAAATCACAGAGGCGGGCAAGAATTACTAAATCTTGAAGGACCCAATACGAGAAAGCTTCAGAGAGGTGGTTACATCTGGGCAACTGAATAAAACACAGTAAGAGCGAGGCACTATGGTGTTACGGTTCAGAGCATGCGTTCTGGAGTCACACTCCTTGGGCTTGAATACACCAGTTCCACCATCTCTATGTACCTGCCCTATACGACTTTATGCAAAGTACTTAATCTTTCTCTGCTTCATCTTTAGAGTGGGGGTCACATAAAAGGCCCATCTCATAGGATTGTCATGAGAACCAAATGAGACAGGTTAAGCTTACAGCACAGCGCCCGAAACCCAGGAAGCACTCAAAAAGTGTTACCTCTTATTACTACAATATATGAGCTATATTTTGAATGATAAGAGGGTGCTTTCCAGAGAGAGAAAAGCTGAACATAATTCCTGGCAGTGGTAAGTGTCTGCACAGGCCAGGAAACATGAAAAAGCGGGCATTGAGGCTGGGGAATGGATAAGGCATTCACAATAGTCACAGTGAAGAGAGGGTGGCCGGCAAAAGACACTGGGGAAGGAAGTTTGGGGAATGTGGCAAAAGGCCTGGAATGACATTCTCAGAGGCTTCTGTTTTACCTTGAGGACAATAGGAATGTGGATACAAAGGAGTACTGGGATGATGTCAATTTATTAGGAAATTTCAAAAGTGGAATAGAGTGAGAAGAGCCCAGAAGCAGAGTGAACAATTAAGAGTGTGTTGCCACAGGGGCGCCTGGGTGGCTCAATCGTTAAGCGTCTGCCTTCAGCTCAGGTCATGATCCCAGGGTTCTGGGATCGAGCCCCGCATCGGGCTCCCCGCTCTGCGGGAAGCCTGCTTCTCCCTCTCCCACTCCCCCTGCTGTGTTCCTGCTCTTGCTATCTCTCTCTCTGTCAAATAAATAAATAAAATCTTTAAAAAAAAAAAAAGAGTGTGTTGCCACAATCTTGGCAAAAGATGATGGTCAAAATAATAACGTTAGTGATAAAGAGGGGCACACCAGATTTAAGAGACATCTCTGAGTTAGAAATCCTAGGCTTAAGTAACAGGATGACAATAAGCTTCCTGTCCAGGGTGACAAAAATGATGATGGTGAAGCATCTCACCACATGTCCTAGTTAGGCTTAGGGGGCAGGTACAAATAACAGAAAACCAAAAATAGCAGGGGTTAGCAACACAGAGGTTTACTTCTCTTGGATAGTAGTAGTCCAGAGCTAGGCAACTGAGGACTGAAACGATGCCCCAGGGTGTCAGGGACCAAGCCTCCTTTTTATCTTGTTGATCTCACGCAAGGACTCTCTTCCCAAGGTCACCTCAGGATTCAGTTTGCTGTACTAGCCCCAGCCCAACCATCATTTTCTCATTCCAGCCATAAGCAATGAAGAAATGAATGAAGAAGGTAGAGTGTTTTCAATGGCAGTCATTTAAAGAAGGGTTCCAGGGGCACCTGGGTGACATAGTCAGTTGAATGTCTAACTCTTGGTTTCAGCTCAGATCATGATCTCAGAGTCATGAGGTCAAGCCCCGCATCGGGCTCTGCCTGAGCATGGAATCTGCTTGAAATTCTCTCTCCTTCTCTCTCTGCCCCTCCTGCTCATGCTCTCTCTCTCCCTCTCTCTAAAATAAATAAATAAATCTTAAGAAAGGAAGAGAGAGAGAAAGAAAGAAAGATCCCAGAAGCTGTCACATGACACTTTCACTTATATCATCTTAGAAAGAACAAGCAAAGGAGGTTGAGAGGTATGTAGATATTATTTTGGATGGCTTTTTGCCCAGTTAATAGAGATTCTATTACTATGTTAGAAGGATACCGTAGATCCTGGGGAATAAGAAGCAATCTCTGCCACAACCAAACAGGGAATGGGATAGGGGAAGCGAGTTTAACAGAGGGGAAAAATAAGAATTGAGCCTAAGGTAGCTAGACGGACGTTCAGTGAGAAATATTCAGCCGGCAGTTGGAGACATACCTCCAGAGATTAGGAGAGAGATGTAAAGACATGGGTAAGAAGTTTACATTCCTTCCCTCCTGCTTTCAGTTGTCATGCAATAAACCTTTGAGGCTCTGAAAGTAGCCTATTTATTCCATCCATAGAGAAATTTGTTGGCATGACAATAAACCCACAACAGAAATTATTACATTATGATTGTCAGAAACACAGTAATTCACAAGGTTTACAGGTAAGAACCTTCTCCCAGGATTGCTCAGTAGCTCTGCTACTGATGCCCATGGGCTGTTCATATCTTCCCCATGTCGGATTTTGGAGCTGACATTTTGCTTCATGATTTTGAGGCTATGAACATTCGAAATCCCTTATAGCAATGTCTTTAAAACAAACTTCATATCCAAGTGCTTATGCTCTGTCAGGAAACGCATTTATTTTCATGACTCTGAAATTACAGAATTTCTTTAGAGAGACAGAACCCTTCCTAGATTTCATGGTACCTGGAAAGCATCGTACCCCCGCTCTGCCCCAGAGTGTCACACCCTCAAAATAAAGGTCAATACTGTCCTCGAGTTAACCTTATATTCCTAAAGGACTCCTCATTGGATTTCTATGAGTTAAGAATTTAGGACTCCAGAGACAAATCCACACATTCTTTCCAGGAAGGAGAATAATGGACTTCCAGAGTTGACCAGTCACAAGGTAAAAGAAGCATTGGCAACATGAGAAAGTCCAGAGAGTAACTCATAAGGTGAAAGGTCGAAAATCAAGTGCATAAGGGACAGTTGGAGGAATCCTGAGAAGAGGAAAGCTTAGCAGGATTGCAAATTTCAAATATCAGAAACATGGGCAAGAAACACACTTACCTGTAAAATGAGACCAAAAGGAAGAAGTTGCAAGGAAGCAGTATGAGCCTGAAATTAGGCATCTTTTCTAACACTTGAAAATAACCTATTGAAAAAAATTGTTTTTAGTAAAGTAGGAAAATTGAAAGCCATGCCTGATGTAGTAAAGACTACATAGCATCAACCAACATCCCATTTAAAACACTAGAGGCATTTCCACTTAAATCAGAAATAAAACAACAATCCTTATTGTTGGCACCCTTGTCTGACATTATCCTGTAAATTCTAGAGATTGAAAGATGAAAATTTGAAAAATAAGATGTATAATCTTGGGAAGGAGGTGACAAGCCATTATTTGCAGATGATATGATTTATATTTTTACCCAGAATCCCAAGCAAATCAACTGAAAGGCTATTTGAACTAATAAGAGTTTAGGAAGATAGCCAAGTATAAAAAATGTAGAAAATCAATAACTTGCCTATATATCAGTCGCAATGAATTAGAATATGCAATGGAAAATGATCCTATTAATAATGAAATGACAAATATCAATTTCTTGTAATATACCTAACAATTTGCTGTGCTAAGTATAAGGGCATGTAAGCAGAGTAAGCCGAATCCATCTGATCCCCCAAGCTCTCATTATCCCAATGGGTGCCATGCTTAGGCTGGGCTGTGCTCCAGGAAAGAGCCCCTGGCCCCATCACTTCACTTACTTATATGGGGGTGGGGGAGGGGGAGGGTATAAGGTGAACCCAACTGACTGTGCAATGATGTGAGCTATATGTATTCTGGGAAAGAGCCTTATTAAAAAAGGCAGAAAACTGAGTCATCCCAAGCTCAGCCAGGAGATCTTAAAAATCAACACTCTCTTCATCAGCCAGAGATATTGCTGTCCCATTGTTGAGCCAGCACAGGCCTGCTGATAGCTCATAGCAAAGCCAACAGAAAGGGGCATGACACTGCCTCTAAGGCCACACAGGGGACAAAAATTTGTCCCTCCTCTCAAGGAAATTGCAAGACCTCCACTAAGGAGAAGAATAATTTTTCTGTAAAGTATTAAAGAATATTTCAATAAATATATTTATTCCATCTACTCATTCATTTACTGAAAAATCTTTTTTTTTTTTAAAGATTTTATTTATTTATTTGACAGAATGAGAGAGAGAGCACATGAGGGGGGGAGGGTCAGAGGGAGAAGCAGACTCCCTGCCGAGCAGGGAGCCCGATGCGGGACTCATCCAGGGACTCCAGGATCATGACCTGAGCCGAAGGCAGTCGCTTAACCAACTGAGCCACCCAGGCGCCCGAAAAATATCTTTTGATGCCACAAGCATGATGGATTGGAGACTGGTAAGGAGAGTATCAAGAGCATGCAGGAGAGAAATGATCATGGCCTGAACTAAAGCCCTAGCAATAAAGATAGGAGAGATTCAAGTAATATACCAAAATACAATCAAAAAGAATTCTTTGGGATTATATGTGCAAGGTGAAAGAGGAAAAGAAATCAAGGAAGGCTTCCATGTTTCTGGGTTGAGCTACACAGGTGGTGGTGAAGTGGCTAAGGAAGTATTTAGGGGAAGGGAGCTCAAGTGTTCAGTTTTGAACATAATAAATTTAAAGAAGTTGTGAGACATCTTAGAGAAGCTGTCAAGCAGGCAGTCAGCTATAAGAGCCTGAATTCCAAGGAGAGGTTTAAGATAAAAATATAGATGGCACTGTCAGCATATCAATGGTTTACTCCAGGAAAAGAATGAACGGGTTAGACAGTGCTCCAAACCAAGTTACGATACCTGCCGTATCTGTGTAGTAGCACATCTGTGTACTACTATTTACTTAATACTTTCTCTAAAAATCAACTAAAATGTTCACTGAAAGACCCACTGTAATCTCTTTCAAAGTAATAATATCTGTGATATCTCCTGTTTAATATGATAATTAACATGCATCGAAAATTAACTTTGATTCTACCAGGAAAATGCATATCACAACTCAGGGAATAATAACATGAAGAACAGGAAAGACTGAGAAAGAACATAAGAAAATCTAGGACTTAGTAGAAGAACTTGAATATTTAGAGTTGGGATAGAGGAAGAAAACCTTGTGAAAAGTTTGCAAAGATTGAGCAGCTAGAAGGTAAACCAGAAGAGCAGAGTAGAGTAGGTATTGTAATATGCCACCCAGAACCCCCTTCATGACTGAAGGATCTATCCCTCAACTCAGAAAATTGGCCTCAGCTGGAGAGAGTTCCTTACCCAAGGCCACACTCCCTCTTCGGGGGGCAGCCATATCCCATGACATCTACGTCCAGTGATTGTCCAAGAGTGTCTAAAGGCCATTCCCTTCACCACAACTCAGGACAATTCTGAAGAGCCTGTTCAGCTTCAGAACTCCCCATGAGGTTGGCCAAAGTCTTTGTAGAGCCTAGCTTCTCTTTCTGCTCCATCCTATTTCCTTCCTTTCCCCACGGGTGTCGATCCCAAAAAGTGTCCCTAATCAATTTCCTCCATGTTGATAGAAATCAGCTCTAAGTCTCAAGGCAGTTTCCTGGGAAACTCATCCTGCATAAGGTGGTATTTCAGAAGGCAAGAGGGGAAAGTGTTTCAGGGAAAAAGGGAAGTTCTTGGACAATCATTGGATGTAGATGTAGATGTCATGGGATCACAATATATATAAAATCACAATATATTGTGATTTTGACAAAAATCGAATATATATACTGTTATAAAATATATAATATATAAAATTAAATATAATATACTGTTAAAATTAATTTCCCTCTCTTTTTTTACTTTTGAATGTCACTACTTGAAAATTTTAATTCCATATATGGCTCACATTTATGGATCATATTATGTTTCTGTTGGACAGGGTTGACATGGGGGCTTCAAGCCAGGAAGAGAAATGATTAACTTCGCATTTTGCAAAGATCTCTCTGGCTTCAGTGAGATTCAACCAATCTCCTCTCATTTATGTGCATCCTGAGTTCTTGACCTGCACTTCCTCTTCCGAATCCTCTCACCATCCCCCTGCAACATCCTCCCCTCTTTTACATTATCCTCTTAGGAAAGGGTTTTATCTTAATATGTACAGGCCATTTGCATAGGATTTCAGGTGTTGGAATTTTTTGTCTTGTTTTGTCTTTAATTGTAGAAAGTAAGATTTTATCCCTTTAGGAAAGAAGGGCAAGTATGGGGAAGCATGGAAGACAGATAGACAATATAGCATGTGATGTCACCTCAGGTTGCTGAGTGCTCCCTATCCAGAAAACTATCACGGCATGATCATTTTCCTATGTTGGGCAATATCCCCACTACCCTCAAAGGGCAATCATTCCCTACAGACTGCCCAATACTGAATCTGCTCTTTCCTCATCAGCAGTGCTCCTGGTTCTCAGGAGCCCATTCCTGCTAACAGAAATGTCTTGAGGTAAGAGATCTATGGTGTGCTCATGGAAAGACCCCTCCTCCTTCATTAGCTTAGAGTATTCCCAGCAGTTAAATTCAGGGAGTTCAAGGGTGACTTAACTAACCTAACCTTTACCAGCAATGGCCACAGCTTTTCATAAGCATAAGCTGTTGGGGATTTGGAGGGGGTGGGAGGGTTTGACACCTGCTGACAGTGGTCATGGAAGGTCTATATTTACCTCAAATCTTAAGAATACCAAATAAGTGCTAATGAGCTTTCTTCCCTTTGTGTCCTCAGGCCCCTACCCCTCTTTTTAGCTCATATAAGCTTCATGTTGTCTCATTGTCTTTGGAATTTCACATCTGTGTGGATTTCCCATACAGACACCTATTAAATTTGATTTTTTCCTGTAAAAAAAAAAAAAAAAAAAGAATACCAAGTGAGAATTTAAGAATTCGTTTCTCCTTAGATGATTAGGTGATTGTACAATAAGCTTGAGTGTGGAAAAGCCAATGTATATGAAAACTCAGTAACTGATCCATAGCACATATTTGATAATTGCTGTTAAATCTGCTGTTGTGTTTATGTGTTAACGTTTGTTGAACCAACCATAAAAAATAAGTTAGCATCAGTTTGGTTTTTCATATTAGAATTCAAAAGCCAAGTCAAAGCTGTTAGCAAGAGCAAGAGGATTTCAAACATAGAGGATGGAAAGCAAAGGAACAAAGACGATGGTAGAAAAATGGCTAGTAATAAACACAAAGTGCACCGGATAGATAAAGAAATTACCTTGTAAACATGCCTTGCTCCAACTCAGTTAACTTAGTGGGGTTGGTATTTATTTTTACGTAAATGGTTATCTCTACTGAGATCCACACAATGGGCTAGCTAATTTGCATATGACACAAACAAGACCAAGTCTTATAAAAGAGAATAACTTGCCACTTTGAGAGTTCACCAAAAGGGTTCTTTTAATTGAACTTCTGGGAGAGAGAGCAGGGAGTGGCTCCAGCCTTGCACACCAAGCCTGAGCCTCCTCTTGGACAGCTAGACAGAGAGATGGCAGGGCAGATGACACTGCAGCATCCTGAGGACTCAGCAGCAACATGAACAGAGTCCAAACCATCTGCCTTGCTTTTCCCTTGTGCTTTGCTTAGGGCCTGTGGACAATGATGACCCTTCTGGCCACAATTATTATTCATTATTCAATATCACTCTTACTGGTTATTAATCCCAACCCTTTTGCTAGATATTTACAATAGATTCTAACCCAGCTTAACAAATTTGTGATTGCCATTAATATACCTGGTTGTGAACTTGGAGGTGACAAAACCAGCATGAAAGGACTCACTCAGGGCACTTGGGTGGTTCAGTCAGTTAAGCGTCCGACTCTTAATTTCGGCTCAGGGTCATGAGATGGAGCCCAGTGTTGGGCTCTGCGCTGGTCATGGAGCCTGTTTGGGAATTTCTCTCAGCCTCTCCCTCTGTCCCTCCCCCCCAAGTAAATAATAAATAAATCTTAAAAAAAAAAAAAAAAGACCCACTCACCAAATGCCAATGTGTACCAGACACTGGATATCTGGAGATCCAAAAATAATGAAGACTCTCTTCTATCTAGAAGAACTTTCTAATAGCAGTATCCATGTAAGCGTGCCAACAGAGAGAGATTTTCTTTTCTTTTTTTTTTTTTTAAGGATTTTATTTATTTATTTGAGACAGAGAGAATGAGAGAGAGAGAACACCTGAGAGGGGATAGGGTCAGAGGACGAAGCAGACTCCCCGCCAAGCAGGAAGCCCGATGCCAGACTCGATCCAGGGACTCCAGGATCATGACCTGAGCCGAAGGCAGTCGCTCAACCAACTGAGCCACCCAGGCGCCCCAGAGAGAGATTTTCATCTCCCACCTCATTCTTCCCCCAGTTTCTATTTCCCTCCAATCAGAACATTCCATGGCACCCCACCAGGTATTATTTATATGTTTATAATTTTCAAACCCTGAAACTGGAAAGATAATTTACTGTCTGCCTCCCCGCCATGCCCCAGGAGATCTGGATTCCATAAAGACACACACAAAAAAACCCTATATTTAAGATAAAAATCCCTGGAAGGGTTTCTTGTGATCACCTTGGCTAGAGCAGCCTGGTTCTTACCCCTCACTTCACTCTCCATCCCCAAAGCCCTGGCTGTTTCTGCTGGTTATTGAACTACCAGCCTCAGGGCCTGGAAATCAGAACTGTGGTCCTGATCACAAAGCTCTGTTCACAAAGACTGTTCAAAGCCACAGAGCACTCTGGCTCTTTCATAATTGTAATAGATATTGAAATGAAGCACATTCTATTCTCTCCACAAGGAGAGTTTTTTTTCTTTTTTCTCCTTCAATTCAAAGACTCCTCCTGGTACCCTGATAGCATAATAATTTGCTTTTCTTTCCTATTTATGCATGCTTATGGACACAAACTCCTCTGTTTTTGTCCTATTTCAATAAAAATTATTGACACAAACTTTACAATGAATGGCTCTGATATAACTGATTGTTCTCCCGTTGAGTAATAATACTCATAAAAAGAAATGGAAGGCACAAGAAGAATCAGAGAGTGGGCAGAAATTGGAATCGTAGAGGGAAACTGTTTAGCATTTATAACTTCCATAAACTTAACCTTGTATTTGTGTCAGCTACTTTATAGTTTTCCAATTTACTTTTTAATTGAGTCTTTTTTTTTTAGCCATGTTTGGAAGATATAACTCTAAGTCGTCTCTCAAAACCATCCCACTTTAGTTCAGTTCAATTGATCGTTCCTTGTATTTATTATTCTTGTGCCCGACATACATCACTTTCCATTTGGCCAACTGCAAATGCAATTTACCATGCATCAAGCCACTTACACAGCAGATCTGCATTAGTTAATATTTTATTTGGAGCGATCGTTTCCATGTTTGCTGTTAGCCCTGATCACTGCCACCTACCATATTGTTCACATTATAAAGACATAAGGAATGACTCAAGTGAACTGATTTACTTGCCGACTATAGTTTAACCATGGGACGTGAGGCTGCTGTTAGAGGCCCATAAATGTGCCCAGACTCTTCAGAAATTCCAAAGGAATGTAAAAATTGCCCTTTCGGGCTTCCTTTTTAGTATAGTCTCCTGGAGATCCAGTCCTGGATCTTCTACTTTCACATTCTGTGCTTAGGCTCTTTCCTCTTTGCTTTTTGTCTGTTGCCTGATCCTGGAATTCCCTGAGAATGCTTCCTCAAGAGAAGTCTCATTGTCATTTTTTGGAAAGGTGAATCAAGAAAACCTGGTCAATCCACAAAGAGAGGCATCAAGTGAGTAGCAAGAAGGGAGAGATTCGGAGCCAATAGGGAGTCTTAAAAATCCAGGGAAAGACAGTTCAAGACACTGGAGTGGGAATAAGCTTATAAGTGGCTTAATTTAGACGCACAGGGACCACAGCTCAATTTAAAGGAAACAGGCAGATCCTGGGGGTCATGTCTGCCATTCTTGGTGCATTCAGAGAACTGGACAAAATTTAAATGGGAAGTTTTTTGGGGTTTTGTTTTGTTTTGTTTTTTTAAATGGGAAGGAGTTTTAATTAAGTATTTAGCTGGATGCTGAAGATACTTTGATAAACAGGGCAGACACACTCCCCACCCTTTTGGCTCTCAGGTTCAGAGACTTCGTAATGCAAAAGACTGAAGACACAAGTTATGACCACTATTATTGGTGTTGTTGAAATGAGATCAGTCTGGGGTGCCTGGGTGGCTCAGTTGGTTAAGCGACTGCCTTCGGCTCAGGTCATGATCCTGGAGTCCCAGGATCGAGTCCCGCATCGGGCTCCCTGCTAGGCAGGGAGTCTGCTTCTCCCTCTGACCTTCCTCCTTCTCATGCTCTCTGTCTCTCATTCTCTCTCTCTCTCAAATAAATAAATAAAATCTTTAAAAAAAAAAAAAAGAAATGAGATCAGTCTGAATTCTTCCTGCTAGAAAATAGTTAGTTCTTTTGGGGTTTTTAAATAAGTGTTACTAAAATAGGTCTTGCCGGGCGCCTGGGTGGCTCAGTTGGTTAAGTGACTGCCTTCGGCTCAGGTCATGATCCTGGAGTCCCGGGATCGAGTCCCACATCGGGCTCCCTGCTCAGCAGGGGGTCTGCTTCTCCCTCTGCCCTCTTCCCTCTCGTGCTCTCTGTCTCTCATTCTCTCTCTCTCAAATAAATAAAATCTTAAAAAAAAAAAATTTAAAATAGGTCTTGCCATTGCAAAAGTGCCATGTGACCAGATTCAGTTTTCAGGGACTTGATTCAACCATCCTTCCAGCTTCTAATACTAATGCTAACCCTCTCACTCAGAACATGCAACCAGCTTCTAATGCTTATTCTACACAAATTCTATTTCTAATTTCTACACAAACTGCAAAAATTTGTTTAAAAGATATATATTTATCTTAAGACACCTCTGATTTTTATTTATATTGGCAAAATCCCATTTAGACTTAATCATTCTTCCTATATGCCCATAGAATTTTCCACGTGTATCTGTTACAGAGACTATCTGATTGCATTAATTATTTCTACTCACTCCTTGAGGACAACAATTATGTCTTAATTGTTTTTGTGTCACTGGAACCAAATGCAATTACCAAGCACCTACCATATGACAAGCACTGTGGAAACCACTGGAGATATAGAGATATAGAGATGATTATGTTCCCTAGCTCATCATCAAGTAGGGCAGACATATTTGTAAACAAATAAATGTAATCATGTCTTATCAGTTGCATCATTCAGCATGCTGTAGGTTACAAGTAACACAAAATTTAGAAATAAACTTTAGGAATAAAGAAATTTTGCTGCCCCTTCCATCTTTATTTCCTTTCCCCATTTCCCTTCCATTCTCATGTGCCCTTCACTTCCCACTCTGGGAGAGAGGTGCTAGAATGTGAAGAAGCAAGGTGATCAGCAGGTGCAGCATGGAAGGGGCAGAGGGAAAAGATGACTGGAGTACTTGAAAACTGAGCAAATAAGTTAATTGATAAGGCAAATAAGGAAATGCATTGAGATCATGGAAACCAGGTTTCTTGCTCTCTGGGAAGGTATTTTACAAGCATAGAAAAGGAAAGGCTAGAAAGAACCTTGAAGTATTATTAGATGGGGATTTTAAGCCTCCGTATGAACTTACAGGCTTGTCCATATTCAGATTCAGATAAATATGGAAACAGCATTTGATAGAGATGTGTGTGTCCGTGTGCACATATATACATAGATAGACACATTGATACATTTCCTAACTCTGTCCTCTGAGAGGGTCTAGATGCAGGAACACCCTGGTGCCAAGGATCACCCTGAATATCCAGATGGTGGTTTCTAAATTCCATCCTCCAGTAGAGTCTGGTCAGAGGAAAACATGAGGCAGGCCAAAATGAAGAGTCATACTGTAAAATGAAAGACCTCTATCCTCTAAGACTACTGAGGACATGGAGAGAGGAAAAGACTGAGGAACTGTTCCAAACTGAAGGAGACTGATGAGACATGACAACTAAATGCAAACATGCTCTTGGATAAGATCCTGGTCCAGAAAGGAACAAGAAGCATCACTGGGACAGTTGATGTAGACTATAGTTTGACCTTAATAAGTGCCTGTGAGTTGCTATTTAAAGATTTAAAACCATAAGACATTTCACTCAACTGTTTTTAGCACTTGCAGGAGTCCTGTTACAAAGCTTTTATTTTTCCCCAAACATTTGTTGACTTCATACAGATGGATAGCCAATAAAGCATTTTTAACTGACACATCTGATTTCAAAATTGTTTCTATAAACATTATCCCAAAGCTTCACTGTGATTGACAATAAAATGGGGTCACATTTATGTTAACACCCAAATTACAATGCTTAGCGCCTCCACCTGCTATATGGCAGCTCAAAATACCCACACCCACCATTGCTTCTGAGTCTATGTTCTTCCTATTCTAGTTCTTCATCAGCACACTGCCCCCCCTCCGGCTATGGCCCCTGGACACGATCTGCTGCAACTCTGGGACCACACAGAAGGTCTGGGAATTTGTGTTGGTCTCCCTTTGTCACCCAATCCCAAATCTGGAAGAGAATCTTCCCTTGATTCTCTACAGCATCACTGAGACCCAGCTTGAATTTTTTTTTACAAAATATTGAAAGTTTAGGCATAAAAAAAGGAAATAATAATACACCTAGTAATGTATTCATTTGTGATACTCTGAGAGCCCATGGGCCCCAGGCCCTCGGTGATGTCTCCTAGATTGTCACCCTGCCTAGCTCCCAGCCTGCCTCCAAAGGACCAACTCCACCTCATCCCCACCATTACGTGCTCCGTATTTCCAACATCCCAAAGTCCAAGCCCATCTGCCCTGAAGATTCTCCATTTCTCCAATCCTTGGCATGACTTCTCAATTTTCTTTTTTGTCTGTGGATCAGTTTCTTCCAGAAAGGTGGGACACGCCACATGAAAAACCGTGACCATAGTTTTAACCTATGGCCCCAAGAGAATAATTGCAAAATAATATGCCCTGAAATCTCAGCAAATTCCAGGTTATTATATCTGAAATAATGTATAGGATATTGTTATGGGCTGAATTGTGTCCCCATCCCCAAATTCATATGTTGAAGTCCTAAGCACCCTAGTACTTCAGAATATGACTGTATTTAAAGATTGGGTATGTACAGAGATAATTAAGTTAAATGATGTCATTAAGGTACATCCTAATCCAATATGACTGGTGTCCTTATAAGAAGAGGGAATTTGGATATAGACACATACAGAGGGAAGATGATGTGAAGACAGACAGAGGAGACAGCCATCTACATGCCAAGGAGACCGACCTGGAACAGATTCTTTTCTCAAGGCCCTCAGAAGGATCCAACCCTGCCAACACCTTGATCTCAGACTTGTGCCCTCCAGAATTGTGAGAAAATAGATTTCTGTTATTTAAGCCACCAGTCTGTGGTATTTTGTTACCACAGCCCTAGCAAATTAATATAGACATTAAATTTGAATTATGCCAAGTTAAGTCCAGTTTCCTTTTGGTCTTTCTTCCATTGGTAGGTAGAATATAAAGCTTTGAGTCTCAGTAGTATCACATTTTTTGCCAAAGACCACTAACAGGAAAATGAAATTTTCCACAAGAATTTTGTGCCTTGGGGCGCCTGGGTGACTCAGTTGTTAGGCATCTGCCTTCGGCTCAGGTCATGATCCCAGGGTCTGGGATTGAGTCCTGCATCGGGCTCCCTGATCAGCAGGAAGCAAGCTTCTCCCTCTCCCACTCCCCTTGCTTGTGTTCCCTCTCTCACTGTCTCTCCCTCTGTCAAAAAATAAATTAAAAATCTTTAAAAAAAAATTTTTGTGCCTCTTTCAGAGACTCAAAGCATCCTGAATCTAAAATTTATATATAGAAAAAAAAATCATTTTCCTAACCCCCTTCCCCACCTCCACCAAGAAAATAAAAGCCAGCAATGTCTCCAATATAGATTTCTGGCTCAACCACAAATAGTCATTTATATTCCTAGACAAAACACTAAGGCTTTCAGTGTAAAAAAAAAAAAAAATCCGCCTCATGATTTTCAACAAGAACCCTTTACAAATATGTAAAACATAGCAAAGGTATGATATGCCCCAAGGAGGAATTCAAATCTCTATCTCTTAACAAAGAGAAAAACAGTTTAAACTTCAAAATCACAACTGTGCCCACATTTAACCCATCGGGGAAGAGCTGAACTTTATTCAAATTGCCCCTTCTCATTCCACGGTATGTCATTTGTGTCCAAATTATTGACGAATGCAATCAATGGACGAAAATGAAAGAGGAGGATATTTACTTCCTTCTCTGCTAGGAGCGCAGAGCTGCCCATTATGAGAGTCTAGCTTTCCTGAGGACCAGCTTCTTTCTCTCCATCTGAGCCCATCCTTATTCTTTGTGTCTTCCCCCTTATCTCAATTTGCATCACCTCTATTTACTCAATCACCGACCTCGTTCCCATTTCTTTCCTCTAGCTCGCATCATTCCCTTTTCCTTCCCTGCTGCTACATGGATGACACACCTCTGTTCTGAGTGGGAACACTCCGTTTCATGAATTCAAAATGACAGAAGAGCCATCAACACCGAGAACAGCAGTGTTCTGAGTGAGGTAGGTGGGCCAGTGGTGGCAGATGAGGTCATTTCAGGGAGTCCACAAATGAATTTTTAAATTTTAATAGACGTTTTTATTTAAATGTACATAAGAAAAATAGAACTGGCACATCAAATATTTAAATCCTGACATAAATGAACAGATGGAGGAAGAATTTTGAGGCTTAAGAGAGTCTTCCAGGTGACCTTGAAATCAAACCACATTAGATTTTATAAACCTAAGTGCTTTTTCTGACACACTCAACCACTGAAATAGTGCAGGTCTCCTTGCTATACAGTCTCAGAGCACTGTGTACCTCTCCTTTACAGCACTTAGCCCAATTATAACTCATTCTTTGTGTAACTGTTTGTCAAGTGGTCATCTTTACTACTAGACTGTTAGCTCTGAAGATGGGCCCGTGACTGCTTGTTTGTTACCATATCCTTAGCTCTCAGCACACTCTCTGGTATATATTAGCATTCCTTAAGTATTTGTACAATAAATGTATGACGAAACAAATGGATAAATAAAGCTGGCCCATCACATTCCTAACAAGATTTCTGAGCAAAAGAACAAAACCCTAATCTAAGAATCAGGCCCACCAGGAAATGAATGGGTTAAGTGCAGAGTGTAGGGAAAAGAATAAGCTCAAAGTTGCAAAATCACCATCTGAGTCTTAACTCTGCCAATAACTGGCAGAGTGACCTCTTCTTTAATTCCCCAAATCACTCCACTTCTAGCGGCCTTGGTGTTACATGTGCAGAATGAGTAGATGTTCTCTAAGACATGTCCCAATTCTAGGTGCTATGCCGTCAAGTTCACAAAGTTCGAGAAGAGTTTCCTTAAGGCTGTGCCTTTCTTTTCCTCTTCCTCTGTATGCATGTGTTCAATGACTATTATTTGGGACTAATGTTTCAGTCAAACCATTCGATTACCAGTGGAGAAGATGTCAAACGTCTGGCCAAGCAAAAAAACATTTAAAGACATCATACACTTTAAAATGACAGCAGAAACAAAAAGGGAGCAGCTGCTGTGGAAAACCCATGGGCCTTCCTCAAAGAGTTAAACATGGAAGTCATGACCAGATGACTCAGCAATTGCGCTCCTAGGTGTATGGCCCCGAGAACTGAAACCAACAGTTCAAGCAAAAACTCGTACGTGAATGTCTACAGTAGCATTATTCGCAATTGTGGAAGGTGGAAACAAGCCAACTGACAAGTGAACATACAAGATGTGGTGATATCCATACAGTGGAATTGTATTCGCTCATAAAAAGGAATAAAGGACTGATACATGCTATAACATGGGTGAACCTCACAAGCATTATGCTGTATCAAACTCACCATATGCACAGGCCATATACTGTATGATTCCATTTATACAAAATACCCAGAATAGCTAAATCCACAGAGACAGAATGCAGATTAATCAGAAAGACAGAATGAGGAGTGACTGCTTTAGTGGATGCACCGTTTCCTCTGGGATGATGACAATATTTTAAAACTGGGTAGAGGACGGGCGCCTGGGTGGCTCAGTCGTTAAGCGTCTGCTTTCGGCTCAGGTCATGATCTCAGGGTCCTGGGATCGAGTCCCACATCGGGCTCCCTGCTCAGCAGGAAGCCTGCTTCTCCCTCTCCCACTCCCCCTGCTTGTGTTCCCTCTCTCGCTATGTCTCTCTCTGTCAAATAAATAAATAAATAATCTTAAAAAAAAAAAAAAAACTGGGTAGAGGTGACGGCTGCATAGTATGGTCAATGTACTAAATGCCACTGAATCTTATACTTTAAAATGTTGGATTTTATATGATGTAAGTTTTACCTCAATCCTTTAAATCCTACGGGTTCTATTTTTTAAAGATAGACAGTTATCTTTACCAAAAATTGTCACTTGATACCCAATAAAGGCTTTTATAAATTTATGAAAACTAATGGGAAGAATTTTAGACAGGGTTGAGTGGTCCTCCACCCATGCCTGTGGCCTTCTGGGCTTTAAGATGTGGCCCTTGATATCACGAGAGCCACCAAAATCTCAAAATATCCAAGCCTGCTACCAATAATTCCTATCATGTACTCATATGCATGAATTTAGAAAACCGTTCCTGAGCTGAGTAATTCCAGCCAACCCTCCTCCAGGGATTACAAATATTATATTCTCCGAATTTCAGTCATGTCGATATAAGGTTAAAAACTAAGTTAAAATGATCCAAGAAACCCATCATGTCTTCACAAACACAGAAAGTAATAGTCCAGAACTCCAAATTGGTCCCGTATCCCTCTAGTTGAACCCACAAGTGGTCTGCGTGCCAAGTTCTAAAAAAAGTGCATGTCGATTAAAAGCTCCAAACTTAGAAAAGTCACGTTTCTGACTGCGAAAAGAGTTTTGCCTAAAAATAGGAGCAGACGCAGAGCTTTACCCGCTCTCCTTCCCTTTGATATTGCCACACGATTCTAGGAGCCGAGCTGCCATGTTTCGCACATGCCAAGAAACCGCGCGGATGTGAAAAGACAGGCATCCGCACACAGGCTCACTAACAGCTCGCCGAGCACATCTGCCCGTGCCCGATTTATAGAAATCAAAGACAAAATCCTCCTTTGAACTTGTTTTCTTTTTTTTTTTTTTTAAGATTTATTTATTTATTTGAGAGAGCGAGATTGAGAGAGACAGAGAGCACATGAGAGGGGGGAGGGTCAGAGGCAGAAGCAGACTCCCTGCTGAGCAGGGAGCCCGATGCGGGACTCGATCCAGGGACTCCAGGATCATGACCTGAGCTGAAGGCAGTTGCTTTAACCAACTGAGCCACCCAGGCGCCCTGAACTTGTTTTCTAAATGCTCAGTAAAATGGCTCATTTGGTCAGCTTGACAATGTGTCCTTAGAAACAGCATTGATGTTTTGCCACAGGGCACGTGACTACACAGTGTGGTACTTAAAGGATCAGGGCACGATATACTTGTTAAAGAGCAGCACCTATATTGTACTGCCTATTTTTCCTTTTTCTTTTCCTCTATTGCTTCCCTTTTTTTCTAATTATACAAGCAATGCAGTAAACATCAGAAGACTTGGAGAAAACAGAAATGTAAAAAAAAAAAAAAATCATCTAGAGTTCCACAATCCAAGCTCAATCACTACTAATATTTTAATTTCTAACCCAAGTCTAATGATTTAGTAAAGTTTCAGTATGCATTTTCCATTTTACTGTCTTGCTCTGCACCGTCGGATAATAAGAGCATTTTCATTATCAGACCCTAAGGTTTATGTTAAATGCTCAATAAAATATTTTTTGAATAGTTCAGGCCCTTTTGAGAAAAACAGCCTTATCTTATAATCACCTCTTTGCAAGTCCCAGCTCCTATGTCACCTCCACAAGGAAACCTTCCTAATTCTCCAGGTCACGTGAGTCCTCCACTTAGGTGCTCTCTTGGCATCCTTTAGCTTTTACTTCTTAGCATCTATCACAATTAACCATATGGATCATTATCAACTATTTTCCCCAACTACAACGTAGGCTCCCAGAAGGAGTCAGTCTTACTCTCTCTATTCTCCAACAATTAAGTGAGTTTGACTATATAAAAGATATTTAGCCAATAGTTAATGGGTGGATGGATGGGTGAATGACCAAAGAACAAACCTTCTCAGCGATGCCATCTGGAACCATGACTGACTGAAGAGATGGAACTGGTGTAGCAATGTAACTGCATGAATAAGAGCGGAGTTTCTACTGGGATGAGTTTATTTCCCTTTGATTCTCCTTCTCAGACACCAGGATTCTGAGGCAAGACCGCTGCTGTGTGTAGAGATCCTGCTCAGGGAAATTAACCAGCGTGATACACGATACACAAAGCTTCTGGACGAGATGGAGTCCCCAGGACTGGATTTCCCCTTCCACTTGAAACAACTGAAAAAAAAAAATCCCCACAAATTATGGTTTTCAGACACTGAGTATCAGGCAGCACAGGACAGTGATCCCTAAGATGGGACAACAAATAAGTTTAGCCCTATCACTGCCCCATCTTACAGCCTTGAGAGAGTTTTCAGGCTGCAGGACAGGAAGTACCCAGGAGGTACTGATATTCTCCCTGAGTTTGTTAGTTCACAATCTCGGGTAAATTGTAAAACTGGCCCCCACATACAGAAGGCAAAGAGAGACTGAAGAAGGAGGCAGACCACTCTCAGAGTCATAGGTGGTGGGTTTTAACAAGCAAGGGAACATACACAGGAGGCTTGTCTTGGGCAGTCACAAGACAAGCAGATCTCCACATCTACCCACAAGAATCTGAAAAGTTTATATGGAGGCCTTTACAGCATTCAGTCATGTATACAGTCCAGATGGTCTCAACAACACATTACTCTCTCAAGGCTGCATCCATGAAGAGGCTCCTAGTATGGGAACAGTGACTGGGATATACATTCTAAGCACAATGGAGAGGGTGAGGAGTCTCCAGATGCCCACGTCCAGCTTGAAAGTCAACTGGCAGTCACATCCTCAAAATGACCTTCTCCAACACAGTGAAGGAGAAGGAACTCATTGTCTGGGAAGGTCATGATGGCCAGTGCCCGTAGGGCAGAGTACTAGAGAAGAGAGAGCTACACAGAAAGAGAACTCCAGAGATCTGCAAAGCGTCCTCCTCCAGGCTTCAGCTGAGTCTCTGTAAGTGAAGAAACTACCTGAAGCCATGGAAAGCATCACCTAAAGGGAACAGAGGGAACAATCCAGACTGCTCATATAGGACTATGAATTGTTCCTGTCTTCATGGGTCGAAACAGAAAGTCTTCAAATTTCACGAGGAAGGTAGTACCTCAGTAATGGCAGAAAATAGTGCTGGTCCCACCATACCCAAAAGATCAAACCATTTCTAGGGCGCCTGGGTGGCTCAGTTGCTTGAGCGACTGCCTTCGGCTCAGGTCATGATCCTGGAGTCCCGGGATCGAATCCCACATCGGGCTCCCTGCTCAGCAGGGAATCTGCTTCTCCCTCTGACCCTCCCCCCTCTCATGTGCTCTCTCTCATTATCTCTCTCAAATAAATAAATAAAATCTAAAAAAAAAAAAAAAGATTAAACCATTTCTAAGTAACTGTATACTATAACAAAGCCCAATAGTATTTGTACCCAACAAGGTAAAATTCACAGTATCTCACGTCCAATAAAAATAATTAGGCATGTAAAAAGCAGGAACATCTGACCCATAATGAGGAGAAGATAGCAATGGGAGAGATAGTATCTGAAGGAGGAAACAAAGTGAAATCCTGGCAGAGCATCTAACAATATCATTACAGAAAAAATCTGGTATATACACTAAAACAAACACCCAGATTTGCAAACCATCTCCACCATTTACTAGGTAAATCTGATGCAGAATCCTATTTTCATAACTGGTTCCACTTTTGTTGATTTATGCTCTTATAAGGACCAAAAAAATTGAGATGTTTATACATAGAGGATTGCTTCAATAAACGCAGCCCGAGATTTTCTATTTTCGATAGTCAAGCCATCAGCACCTCTGAGACCCTTCTACAAACTCAAATGCAACTCCCATCACTCTAAGGGAAGAAACTGGGATTTTGAAAGAACTGCTACAGCCTCATCAGTATTTGCCTCCAAAAAATTCCAGCCATCTATCCTGAATTTTGGACTCTTTTTTTTTTCTTTGCTAGCAGTTTTCATAACATGACTCAAAGAGGATGGATTTTTCATCAATTAAGTGACATAGCCCATTGCCCTAACATATCATAAATTTCCTGGATTTCTCAATATCTTGTCATATGAACCCAAATTTAGCAATATTATCAGACTGTGGCTCTACATATCAAGATACTTAATGTTTGTGCCAATAACTTAAATTTATTGTTTCCTGAATTTAATAGACCTAGTGCCACTGCTTCTTTTGGATTGTTTCAGAACGAAGTAAACTTTTTGAAGTCAATAAACCATTTCCTTCCTGTCTTTAACTTTTAAACTCCAACTGTTCTCTCTTAGTTGCTTCCAGGGCCAAAATATTGCTTCTCACCTCTAGCAACTTGCTCTTTGGAAAAGGAATATTCTTTGGATTTTACTAATTGAGCCATAATTGAGTCTCTGAAAAAAGCTGTGTGATAAAAGAATTACTAAAGCCATGGGTCCAAAAATAAGGATACAATGACAAAACAGACTTCTTGGCTAAATGAAAAATACCACACAAAGACGCAGTGCTTATTAAAGTACTGCTCTTTTGGTAAAGATTTTGGTCAAAGGAAATCATGCATTGCACACCTTGGCTGCTATCCAAGCTGAAAAGTCATTACAATCACAGGCAGCACAGCAAAGAGGACATGTAGCACAGTGGAGGAGGGAATAAGTGAAGAAAGGTTGAAATCAAAAGACAGACCAGTGGTGGAATGCGTATACCAAAGGCATGAAGAGTTATGGGGAAGATACGCACACAAATCGAAAGTTATAGCATCAGTGAAAGAAAACAAGGAAACAAATCTTTTGTGGCTCTGAAGACCCATACAGCCAAAAGAGTCAATAAAGAAGACAGGGTCTATAGCTTCTGCTATAGTCCTAACAGACCCCCTGAGTGAGAGAGTAGTCTTGGCCATCATTCTGACAACTTGTGGGTTAGGTAATACCTAATTAGGAAAGCCATAAAGTGGTTGAGGGCCATTACAAAAGCAATTAAAGGACAAATACGGATTTTAGCAGAGGCAGGGTAAAGACAGAAACAAATCCTAGCATCTGTTAAATCACAAAGGGAGCAAAGAAACCAGAACTCATACATGTGCCCATACACACACACACACACGCCCTCACTAGGGAGTGAACACAGTCCTCAAATTGAAGACCTACTGGCTACTAAAACCTGGCACATGATACAGGATTTCTACAATCTTATGCGGAAAGAAAAGTAGCTGGTGTCAGAAGAGTTCTTATTTTGAAAGTCGTATGTGTCAATGTGGCTATATTTCAGGAAATGATGAAGCTATGAGGCCCTTTCCTCTGAGTTTAAGACACAAATTAAAGAATAATTCAAGAGAGGGGGAAAAGATAGCAAAAGTAGGAAATAAAAGATTATATCTCACATTTTATTGTCTGTCTCTTTCACTAGACTGTAAGCTCTAAATGATAGAGACAATGTTTGTTTTGCTAAGCACTGAATATATGGTGCCTAGTCTATGCCTGGTGAATGGTAGCTATTCAACGAGCATTTATTAAATAAGGATTTAATGCTACAGAGCAACAGAAGGACATAGTAAAGGCCTAGGTCCTCACAGTAGAATACTAGAGTTTCAATTAGTTAGAATTAGTTTGGCTCTAAGTACAGAGAAATCCAAAATATGGGTGGCTTAAACAAGACAGAATTTTATTTTTAATTCACAGTTTTTAAGAAGTCTGGAGGTTGTTTTTGTTTTTGTTTTTTTTAAACTAAAACAGTTGACAATTTTATTTTCACATTTCACAATACAAATGAAAATTGTTTTTTTTTTTTTGGTCCCACTACTCCCCTGCAAAAACTATTCTCTCTTTGATAGGAAGGGGGAACAAGTCTTCCTTGTCCTGCTGTGAGAAAACACCCAGAGTCACAGCACCATGATCTCCTGGTGAAGTAGAACAAGTAATATAAAATGAATATAGAGGTTCCTGTCTCTCCTTATCTGTCTGGTCGAGTCATTCCTGGCCAAGTGGGCACCATCATGGGACGGACAGGAGGTCTCATCACTGGGGGCCCAGGCATCATTGGCATGTGGCCTCCCATAGGTGGCCTCATTCCAGGAGCAGGTCTCACTGGCATCATCCCAGGAGGAGGAGAGCCCATCATTGGCATCATGGGAGGGCCCCCATATGGGGTGCTGGCATCATACCAGGGCGAGGAGGACCTGGGGGGTTGGGGGGAGCTGGGATCCTTGCCCCTGCAGGAGGAGGAGCAGAGAATGGAGTCGGAGGTATCTTTCCTTGTTGAAGTGCTGCAGTCGTTTTATCGATCAGGCTCTGAGCCTGCTCTTCCATCCATTTCTGATAGTAGTCTTTCACATTCTCTTTGTGTTTCCTACCACTGCAGTGTGTCTTTCTCACAGATGGAGAGTCATGGGTGAGGTACATGTCGCAGTAGTCACAATAAAACTTAGGCATATTGCTCTGCAGGCCGTTGGCCACTCTGACCCACGCCGCCCGGAAATGACCTGGAGGATGTTAATACTAGGGGTGGAATCACGCTTCCACAAAGTGGTCAGGGAACACTCCCACACTCTTCTCCATTGTATTCCTTATGGCCGTCCCCTCTCCTCAAGATCCAAAGTGGCTGTAAGAGCTCCTGTCACCATATCTTCATTCCAGGCAGAGGCAGAAAGATAGAAGGAAGTAAACGGACAAGATGGACAGATCCCTTTATTTGAAAGCTCTACACAATACTTTTAATTACACTGATTAGTCAAAACAGTCCCATTTAACTACAAAAGGAGACTGGGAAATTTAGTCTTTTAGCTGGAAAACAATGTTCCAAGTTTAAAAACCATAATCTTTTATTAAGGAAAAGAGAGATAATAGATATTGGGCAGTTTCTGCCATAATTTGAGTAAATATCTCTGGAATGTAAGGAGAGAGAATAGAAATTATTTGGCATTAAGAATATTGTCTCTTTTGTTCAATATTTTTTTTAAAGATTTTATTTATTTATTTGGCAGAGGGAGAGAGACAGAGAGGGAACACAAGCAGGGGGAGTGGGAGAGGGAGAAGCAGGCTTCCTACCAAGCAGGGAGCCTGATGACCTAGCTGAAGGCAAACGCTTAACGACTGAGCCACCCAGGCGCCCCTGGAAGTTCATTCCTCTTAATTCCCATCACCTATTTCACCCGTTCCCCATACCCACCTCCCCTCTGATAACCACCAGTTTGTTCTCTGTATTTTAAGAGTCTGGTTTTGTTTGTTTGTTTTCCTTTGTTCCATTTTTTTAAAAAAATCCCTAGCAAGGACTGCTTGAGCTCAGGAAGTTGGCCATCTCCATGTTTTTATTCCCCACAATCTGGGGATCCGTCAGATTGGTGGAGGCTGGGACTAAACTAATCTATGCTTCTACGGGTCCTCGCCCAACCTCATGCCCTTCAAATGACTCAACTTGCCCATAATTACCGCCTGCAGCCCAGGATGTTTTTTTACTGCTTAGGGGAGAGGGGGGCGGTCTCGCAGGCAGGGGGTAGATAATTCCAGAGCAGAATAAGATGGGCATCCTTGAAGGCCACATTTACTACTGACTAGTAAGGGAACAAACCATTATTGTAGTAAAAAATAAATAAATAAATTGAACTAGAAAAGCAATCATGGCAACAGGTTTCAACTACTATTTGTTTGTTTGTTTTCCACACTGGATTTTAGCTGGTGGTATCAAACTAAATATTTCTTAGAAACCACAGCCCCTGCAAAGAAAAAACATTAAGGTGGTACCCTGAGTCTGAAAGTTTTAATTAATATCTGAGGACTATTTGAAGTGTGAAGTCATGAATCAAAAAGAACCAAAAGGATTTTTTTAATGCTGATGAAAGATGTTACCTTTAAAGCTGCTTGGTGATGCCTGGTGACAGGAATAGAAGGGTAAAGATTTTAAAGTGAAGTTTTTTTCAAACCATTCCTCCTCATCCTCAGCCTAGTTGTAAGGGAAAAAAAATCTTATGTGGCTTAGAGTAAACCAATCAAATTTCTTGGGGTGCCTGGGTGGCTCAGTCAGTTAAACATTGACTCGATTTCGGCTCAGGTCCTGATCTCAGGGTCGTGAGATTGAGCCCCCAGTTGGGCTCTGCCCTAAGTGGGGAGTCTGAGATTCTCTCCCTCTGCACCATCCCCACCATGGGCACACACATGCGCTCACTCTCTCTCAAATATATATATATTTTTAAATCATACATTTCAAAAAAAAAAAACCCACCAAATTTCTTTCTTTTCTTTTTCTGCACCATGCCCCCAAAGACTATAAAATTTTCTGCACCCCCCCATATGTATAGGAGACTTACAAATTCCCTTCTCAGATTAAAGGTCAAAACTTAATATCCCACAATTGCTAGGATGGTTGGATGGAATGACAGGACCAACGGACATCCTAATTTGGGAATACATAAATTCAGAGGGTTCTGATGAAAGACCAAGGTCTTAAAGATCCAGTTCTGGTGGTTCCCATCCAGGGACGATCTTCACTGTATTTAGCAAATGGTATTTTCCAGGCAGCAGCCCATAGAAATAGCAATGGTCTGGACACTAGCTCAGGGATCTCTAGTCTCCCTATAGCACTACACATTCAGTCTTTAGTTTCTGGATTGTGAAGAGGATCACAGGACAGGGAAGAGCTCTATGGAAAGATCAGGAAAGATCACGGATATTTGCCAACCAATATTTTGACAATACGTATGACTGTCCTGGGGCATACCAACTCAGTATCAGACCCAGTTCCACTCTTCCAGGCATTAGTGAAGCCAGGCCCGTGACAATTATACCCACCCTTGCTCTCCACTATCATCCAGTTTCAGAGGGTCATCACTTAGCTCTTGCCACTTTGTGCAAATGGCCACCCAGTCCTAGAGAAACCATTTAGGAAGACACAAACCCTAACTCTCTATAGATCATTAACCACAGTCACATTGGAAACATCAGGTGAGGAACAGAAGTCTCCATTTAGCCTTAGGTGTCCCCATATTCACTCAGCACTAAACAGAAATACACAGTAATATTATTTGAAAGGAAACACAGAAAACTGAAATGTTTACTCTTAACTTTAAATAATGTCCTTTTCCAATTACACCTTGGTCTCCTCAGGACAGTAAATTGGACTGGAATGTGTTCTATGTGTTCGACCTGCACATTTAAATCAGCGTCACTTTAATTCTCACTTGTGAATTGTGTAAGAAGATTATGAAATTATTAAGAGGAGAAAAAAACACTTGACACAAAGACAGGCTCACCAATCACAATGAGCAGATACAGTGGCTTGTTTAATTACTTTCAGAAAAAGCAGATTCTCTTTAATAGCTTTCTAAATTTGATGTTTTCTAATACATAGTCATTCCTTCTCTTTTTTTCCCTTGTGGATTTTCATTTTTAATAAAAGTCTTTTTATTTGAAGATTTTAGAAACAACAGCTAAAAAAAATTTAGTTTTACTTCTTGGTTCTATAATTAATGGATTCATTATTTATCTTGTCAATATAGATATCCCATAATTTGATCAAAAGCTGACATTAAAATTAAATCCCCATCCTGTGGCAACAGCATAAACGCCAAATCTACCTGGTGCTTTGGTTCTTGAAAAGGTCACTGTGACAGAGTCGCAACGGTATAAATATAAAAGTTCACATTATCCACCCTGGGTAAAGAAAGAAATGGCACAACTACAGTTGTAAGGTTCAGCTAAGGCTATTTCCACTGAAAAATAAATAATTTTTTAATGAAAATACTGTCAGTAGTTACTTTGGAGAAGGTGGCGAAGGAGTTGGAGAGAGAAAGGAATTTTTATTTTTCGTATTATATTATTTGTGCTTAAACTTTAATGAAAGTGCTAAAACTTTTATTTTACCATGGGCACGCATTGCTTTGTTAATGAAAGAAGTAATTACTTTTAAGAAGGATTATTTCAGAAAAAGAAACAAAAAATGAGTTAGGAAAAGTCACCTAATTTTTTAAGAAATTTTCCATTACAAATAGATAATGCAACCCCGGGAAACATATGCTCCCTGGGGTAAAATTGCAATTATCAATAAAAACAAAATAAGAAGCAGTTTTAGTGCCTAGAGGAAGAAAATACAAAGTACATGACCTGTGGTTTTTGAGCAAGCCAGTGATATTCAAAATATCTAATCCACAATAAGATCAGGTGCCTGTTCTGGAATATAAAGGAACACACCGCTTCCTTCTATAAGAAACGCCTTGCTACCAAAAATAAATAAATCGGATGAACTGAAAAGGGTGACTAATGGCTAAATTGATTTGCATTCCAATGCAAATTGGTTACAAACAGTTGGGTGACCAGAAACCACACATGGGTCCAAAAAAGGAATGGAAGGAGAAAGGTTGAGATTGTGATTGAGTCGGGGTTCAATGTAGGAAATAGAAGTCACTCTAGAAATTTCAAGCAGAGAGGGGTTTAATTCAGGGAACTCAGCCCAGAATTACAGAAATCTCAGAAGGCTAGAAGAATAGGCACCAAGTCAAGAAGGCACCACATAACCAACCTGTAAAGGTACCACCATAACAATTCGGAGCTCAGGAAGTGATGATTGCTGCTCCTGCCACTATTTGCTTCTTTAACATGGTAGGAGCTGGTGGCTAGGAGAAGAATGCTGATCTGGTCAATTCGATTGCCTCTAAACCTGCACGGGCTTGCTTCCCAGCTGAAAATGGCCTCCACCTCTCTTCTGCCTTCCAAATATCATACGAGCACATCTCATTGGAACAATCTACCTTGCAACCAGAATCCTAGCTTCAAAGAGGTCTGGAAACGCAGTCATTAGCTTTTCAGCCCCTAAAGAATATAAGAAGACATATGGAAGGCTGGGGGAATAGAAGTCAAGTGCTAGTTGACCACATTTAATCTGAAAAAGGTAAGTCTTACAGGGAATGAGTCTTCAAACATATGAAGGACTTTCTTGCAAAAGAATAATTAGACTTATTCTGAGTAGTGCCTGAGAGCAGGTTAGACCACTGGATCTGTCCTAGTTCATCTTCCTAGAGTGGTGTTTACTGGGATCGACTCCTTTGGATTAAGGTTACTTGTGCTTTGTACACGCTCATTCTGGAGCCCAGGCTGTAGAAGAAGTGCATATCCAGGACATAATCACTTCATGGTGACCCAGCCAAACTATACAAGCACATAAGACCTCTCCCTGCTCACATCACATCTACCAACATCACATTGTCAAAAGCAAGTCACATGGCCAAGTCTAATATCAATGTAATATACACTCCACCCATAATGGAAAGGCGCTGCAATATTACATAGCAAAGAGCATGGATGTACTATAACAAGGAAGTGAAGAATTGGGACGAATAACTCAATCCATGACAACTCCTACAGTCTTTTTTGAGGCTACAGTTTTGCATTCTGTAATTCTATGACAGAGATTCATGAAGATGTATAAACTCCCTCAACTCTCTAGTTACTCACTTTCTTGCCTCCAAAACTCCCCAAAAGACCACACATAACTAATCTCAACCAAACATCCTTTTCACAGCCCTTTCCATCTTAAAGGAAAAGTTATCCCTCTCCAACCAAGCCCCATTCCCAAGCTCTGTTCTAAATTTCAATCCCAAAGTCTTAGAGACTGATTCATCCACTTGCCCTATTTTATCTCCTAAAGAGGGTATTCCTGGGGACACTACTCTGTTTTCCCATTCTCTGATGTCCCTTGGAAATCCCACCCATTCCTGTACTTCCACTGTCATCCCTGTGCTGTAGGTCCATCTAACTGGATATTTGCCTGGCTCCTAGGCATCTCACTTCAAGGATGCCCATATACATCTTGAATGCAAAATGTCAAAATAGATTTGCCATCTGTTCCTCAAAGCAAACTGTATCTTCTATTGATACAAAACATCTTTTGTTTTGGGTTGTTTATTTTTTTTCTTCTTTTTTCTTCCCATCTAACCTCAGTTGTATCTTCTTTTATTAACAGCATCCCAATTTTGTTGAATGAACGTAAGTTGTCAGTGAGCACAGTATTTTTAAAAAATACTTTTCAACTGATGATCTTTGTGTGATATATATGGCAGTCCCCATTGACTGCAATATTTGATTAACCAAAACTGTCTATTGATTAATAATGGTAGAGAACAGACAAATTACAAGAATATGTTAAAGGCCATGGAATTAGAAGACAACAAAGGCTTTCATAATAAAAGTTAAATCCATCAAACGAGAAGATCAATGATTCTTTGGTTTCTCCTTCCTGGTCACTAGTAATGTTTTAATATCTTCAGGGCTCAACTGTGTAGCTTCTATGGGTTTTGTTTTATGTGAACATGGTTCCTTTGTGTAGTATTGCCTCTGTAACAATATCCAAGTTAGTGAAACCCCCTCCATAAGCTTATGCTATACAAATTTGTGCTTTCATCTCTGTAACTCCTCCTGAAACACTTTTCTATCAAAGTTTAACAGTTACCTTAGATGTGTTCAAACCCACCTAAACATAAAATATTCACTTTAGTCTGTCACACACTGCTTCCTCTACCTTATATACTAGAAGGAAGCCCTTTGGTTTGAAAGCTTTGCCAGTATTTGAGAAAGTAAATCACTTTCAAGTTCAGGGTGAATATTTTCAAAAGGACTTTACAAAGGGTTCTAATGACAACACAGTCCCTCTTCCCCCACCCTCAGCTCAAGCCTGATTTTGAACTCTTTAAATTCAACACCAAGCTTAGATTCTTAGACTGTATGAACTGAAAAGAACTTTTGTTTCCATCTCAATCCCACCTACTCATTTTACAGTCAAGGAGATAGACACCTGGAGAGAGAAAAGCATTTGTTCGAGGTCCTGATATGTTTGACATGTTTAAGATTTATTTCCCAAATAGTCTCAGGATTTCAAAAGCAGGGATTTCAGTAGCCCTCAAACTGAGGCACCTGTCTCGCCTGATTCTGTGGCCACTGGCTGTAACTCAGGTGCCACTAATGATCTCCCACAAAAGATCACGTTTGGCCTCTTTTCCTTAAACTGAAGAGTCCTCCTCTTCAAGCCTCTCTCAGAGGAAGGAGCCATTGGGGTTGGAGGTGGGGAGTTTCTGCTAAGGCTGAGTGATGAGCCACTGCTTCTGGTGTCTTATCCTCCTTCTCAGAAAGAACAGTCTTGAGGTATAGAGATGTTGCCAAAGCCACTGCCTCACAGAGGCAGCTGGGTATCCAAAATGGAAGATTAGAGATGACTCTGGCTGCCCGATAGAACTGTGAAGGGGGAGGGGAGGAGTGAGGGTAGTGGCAGCAGAATTTTCTCTTCCCCAATCACAAAGATAAATGGTTCAGGTTTCCCCTTTCCCTTTGTAATCCCCCTGCACACACACATACATACACACACAATAACAACAATAACCCCTAGCTGTCCTAGCCAGCTACCATTTTGTGACTTCACTAAGTATTTACACCTGTCAATCTGAAGGTGGTGTGGGGAAATAAAGACACAGTGTCCTTTCCAAGTGTCTTAGTCCCATAGTATAACCTGTATTTTATAACCTCCTGAAGCCTAGATTTGAATTTTTCCACTCTTTCTAGAGTCATCATCCTTACTTTGTATCCTAAAGCATAAGGAATATACATAACATAGCTAAGATTCCAATAAATAGCTTTCTACTTCCAGCAAACAGAAAGGGCAAGTATTCAATTTTCAATTTTAGTCACCCAAGAAGACAAGGATAGGTTCCAACTCAAAATGAAGAAGAACACCTATATTCTCATACCATGAAATATGAAATGGGATGTAACTTAAAGTGATGCTATCCCCATCACTGGAAGTATTCAAGCAGGGACAATAAAAACAGTTGATCAAGACTTAAAGGGGCACCTGAAACTAATGTAACATTGTGTACCAAATTTTAAAAATTAAATTAAATAAGAAGATTTTGTTAAAAGGGGCTTAAGCACCTAGCTAAGGGTTGGAAAAGGTGGTCTTTAAGTAGCCTTCTAAGACTGAACTCTCTCAGAGCAGTTGTATATATGAGCTGAATGCACTTCCAGCATGAACTGGAAAGTGAATTGCAAATGGGAATAAGGGAAGGTCAGAACAAGCCTTCACAGAAGCTAGTGAGGTGGATTTCAAGGAGATACCTGTCCTACAAATCAAAACATCAAGGCAGTAAGTCCTTGATTTAGTCAATATTTATCTTTCAGGTTAATCTGGCTGGACGTTGAACAAAAACAAGAATTAAGTGCTCTGGCTATCTCCCCCATATACATAATCACTTAAGCAATGCAAGTTAGATTGGTGTCTGGCTACATAAAAATTGACTATAGGGATGTTCTTTTTGCAAAGAACATTCCAAAGGCAAAATGGCCTAAAGAGCTTGTAAAAAGTCATTACTTTCTTTCTGAGATTTGAGTACAATTGTAGTTAAAGCAAACAATTGTCATTGAACTCAGCAGCAGCTAGTGGAGAGAATCCATTTGTATATGTGAATTGACTAGTTAATACTATTACCAAGTGTCATTGATCCTAGACAGTGTGAATGATAACAAGGCAGACTGCTTTTACTTCTTTTTCCTCTCCCATCACACAACCAGTTTTATCGTTGTTACTGCTTTAATAGGTGGGAACTCCATGTTATTTGAAAAGTGTCCCTCCCCCTCCACTGCACAGCTTTCCTCTTTCAGAGAGGGGACCAGGCAGACAAAATTGGTTCAGAACCAAATGGCAGAAGAAAAACCCATGATCCAAGGACAAAAAATATCAATGTAGGCAGGCGCAAGAACAATGCATTTATGAGCAATGGTGTACAAAAGGTGGGAACATTTCATCATTGACATTGTTTAGAATCGCTGATACATGGGGATAATGCAAAAAAGACCAACTTTTACTCAGTTTTATTACTGTTCTTCAATTTTATAGAGACAATGCGTCCCCTCATTGCTGCACTAGGGAAGAACCTGCCTACCCTACTCCATGGTAAGGCACTGTTTGTAAGCATTCTGTAGCTTGTTTCCCTCATAGCCCCTTTCCAACACACCTTCTTTGGGAGGAAGAGGCCATATCTGCTGCTGGCTCAGGGCCTCATATTTTGCTAATCAGGATAATGAATAAAAAGATAGGAGAAATGGATGGAGCCTCTTTCTTTTTCGTTTTCTTTCTTTCTTTCTTTCTTTCTTTCTTTCTTTCTTTCTTTCTTTCTTTCTTTCTTTCTTTCTTTCTTTTCCTTCCGTCCTTCCTTTCTTTTCCTTCCTTCCTTTCTTAGTATGCTTTCACTGTGTGTGAATGAAAGAATGAAGGAAGGAATAAAGTCTATCTTCCCTTCAGACCCAAATGAAACTTAAAAATTACTTTAGCACTTTTTGATGAGACCTAGAAGTCTAACAACTTTGCATCATAATTATTGAAGGCACTCATAATTATTGAAGGTACTCATAATTATTGAAGGCACGTAGGCTATCTGATTCCATGCAGAGAAAATTAAAATAACAAAAGCAAAGATCTTATCCATTAGGAAATGTGTGTAGTGCTGACGGTCTGATATTTATCTTGCTCACTCCTAATTTCTTCAGATCCCTCACATCAGAGAAGTTAAAATCTTCCTTTGCCTTATCACCAAATAAATTAAATTTCTGATTAAAGCCAATGGGCAGTTTTACATAAAGGAGGTTTTAAAAATGAGAAAATTCTTGCAGGAGTGATTTCAGAGCTGGGTCCTCAACTGCAACAGGACAGTATGTCGCTGACCTTTAAATTCAATGAAGGCTGTACAGCCCAGATTCTTATTGCTCTTCTCAGGGTAGTGGGATGAGTATTCTGGGAGTGTTGCCAAATGTCCCACCTCTAAAGTCCAGGATAAATAAAAAGAGTAGTTATTTTCTACCATTTTAACCATTCAAATTATTTTTACACAGTAAGAACTGATCTTTTTGGTTCTCTATAACCCAGAAACTTTATCATTATTTCTATCCTTTGGTAGTCAACTCACTTGTAATGGATGAGGGAAGAGTTAAAAGATTTACAGAAGATAAAAATAATTTTACTTCTGGGATAACAGTAGCTTGGAGGGTAAGCCATACATCTGACATATTAAGTATAGCTCTTCTCCTACTTTCTGGAATAAAGGGAAGTTTTCCAACTATGGAACAAGAAAAGATGATAGAAAAGTATCTTTAGAGAAATAGGCCTCCTGGTGGCACTTTGCCAGACACAGTTTCTTTCTGCCTCAGCACTCAAGGGCTAGACAAATAATCCTTCCCTGGGCCCTGAGACTGAGGGGTCATCAGTATCCAAAGATCAAAAACAGTTTGCCCATGGATCTATGTGGAGTGTGGTCAGTGTGGCTACTAGGCAGGGTAACTAAAATAGTCAGAAAGTCCTAAAACGTATTTGGGTAAATGGCATCAGCTCCTTTCTGGAACAGTATAGATTATAATCATTTAACTAACTAATTAAACATGAGGAATTTTGATCAGTGAGGTCATTAACCCAATATCCATGTACAACAAGCTGAACAACACAGGCTTCCACAGACAACTGAGATTTCTGAGCAAATGGTCAATGATCTAGTACGACCTTATTGAAAAAAACATACAAAGCTGTACAGGAACGAAACACAAAGATCAGAAAGCCCTTCTAGGAGACATCCAAATGGCCAAGACACATGAAAAAGTGCTCAACATCACTCGGCATCAGGGAAATCCAAATCAAAACCTCCACGAGATACCACCTCACACCAGTCAGAAGGGCTAAAATTAACAAGTCAGGAAACGACAGATGTTGGCGGGGATGTGGAGAAAGGGGAACCCTCCTACACTGTTGGTGGGAATGCAAGCTGGTGCAGCCACTCTGGAAAACAGTATGAAGGTTCCTCAAAAAGTTGAAAATTGGGCTACCCTACCACCCAGCAATTGTACTACTGGGTATTTACCCCAAAGATACAAATGTAGTGATCCGAAGGGGTACATGCACCCCAATGTTTATAGCAGCAATATCCACAATAGCCAAACTATGGAAAGAGCCAAGATGTCCATCAACAGACAAATGGCTAAAGAAGATGTGGTATATACACACAATGGAATATTATGCAGCCATCAAAAAAAAACAAAAAAACAAAAAAAAAAACAAAAACAAAATCTTGCCATTTGCGATGATGTGGATGGAACTAGAGGGTATTATGCTAAGCAAAATAAGTCAATCAGAGAAAGACAAGTATCATATGATCTCACTGATATGAGGAATTCTTAATCTCAGGAAACAAACTGAGGGTTGCTGGAATGGTGGGGGGTGGGAGGGATGGGGTGGCTGGGTGATAAGACATTGGGAAGGGTATGTGCTATGGTGAGCACTGTGAATTGTGTAAGACTGTTGAATCACAAAAAAAAAAAAAAAAAAAGACTGTTGAATCACAGACCTGTACCTCTGAAACAAATAATATATGTTTAAAAAAAAAAAAAAGAAAGAAAGAAAGAAGATAGTAGAAAGGGAGAAATGAAGGGGGGAAATTCAGAGGGGGAGACGAACCATGAGAGACTATGGACTCTGAGAAACAAACTGAGGGTTTTGCGGGGGGGGTGGTGGGAGGATCGGTTAGCCTGGTGATGGGTATTAAAGAGAGCACATACTGCATGGAGCACTGGGTGTTATACACAATGAATCACAGAACACTACATCAAAAACTAATGATGTAATGTATGGTGACTGACATAACGTAGTAAGATAAAATTTAAAAAAAGAAAGTCCTTCTAGGAAACTGGAGGGCCCAGGTATTTGACCTTCTAAGAAAATTTGTTCATGCTGATATGTGAGGCAATACAGGAATGTGAAATCACAAAGAGACCAGGAAAAAAAAAAAAAAAAAACACCAAAGAAAGAGCAACATCAATAAAACAGCAAGAGATAAAGCAGAGAAACTTTACTTTTAAAAACCAAGCATAAATATATTGGGAATCTATGCACCTATAAACCAAAGATGTTACCAGATTTTAATAAAGGAAAGCAGGAGTTTAAAAAGAGTCATGCCTGTAAGGTAGTCCTAAATGAATTATTTAGAAAATCTGTTTACAGCTCATCTTTTGTGTTAGTCTAATTTTGTTCAGTTAATTCCTTTGTGTCTATGGTCTTGAGTTAAAGGTAAAGGATCTTATTCAGCTGTGAGAATAGAAACATTAAAAAAGAAAACTTTAATAATTCAACCAGACATACAGGAACCTGAATTTGGTGCCTTGGCAGTAATACAGGAGACAATGTCTTTCGTAACGTGCTAGTAAAGTTCTTGTGTCTGAACTGGAGCCAGGGTTCCTCAACTTCAGCACTTTTGTTATTTTGGACTGGATAATTTTTGTCATGGGTGGGGGGGCGCTGTCCTGTGCCGTGTAGGAAGTTCAGCAGTATCTCTGAAAATAGCGCGCGTGCGTGCACATAGCGCGCACACACACACACACACACAAAGTTATGTCAACAAAAAGTGTCTCCATGGGGTGTGGGGAGAGAGACAGGCAGCAAAATTGTCCCTGGTTGAGAAACACTTAGACTAAATCTAAATCTAATTTGAACACTGCCTAGCACATAAGGGTGATAATTGCTACTCCAAATGATGGTCATGCAGCATTTCTATTTTAAATTCTTGGCCTTATTAATCTCTTCAGATCAAATTTCCAAAGGGATCTTTGATTTTTGCAAATGTCATTACATATTTGCTTGCAGGCAGTTAATTAAAGTCAAATTTAAACTATCAATGTTGAAATAAAATCCCCAAATTTCCCTGCCATAATATGAAAGTATGTGTGAATGCAAGAGAAAGAAGCGCATGAACTTTCATTTGTTTGTTCCTTTAAAAAAAAAAAAAGAAAAAAAGTGTGTTTGGAAAGAAAACACTTCCGTTCACTTTTTAGGACACATTACAATCTACCCTTGTCATTCTGACAAATGCTTCCTTCACTGTTGGAAGTGATTCAGACTAACAAGAGATGGGTCTGCACTCTTTTTTTTTTTTTTTTTAATTTTATTCTTATGTTAATCCCCATACATTACATCATTAGTTTTAGATGAAGTGTTCCATGATTCATTGTTTGTGCACAACACCCAGTGCTCCATGCAGAATGTGCCCTCCTCAATACCCACCACCAGGCTAACCCATCCTCCCACCCCCCCCCCCCAGAACCCTCAGTTTGTTTTTCAGAGTCTATCGTCTCTCATGGTTCGTGGGTCTGCACTCTTACAAGGATTTTGAATCTACGTAAAGTTGGGTGTAATTACTTATTGATTCATGCAAGTTCTCCACATTGCCTTTCAGAGCAGTTTCAATATGGAGAAGAAAAGAAAAATGCCAGGGGTATCGTCTTAATGGCAGAGTCATGTATAGTGATCAACTACCAGTCACATGATTTTTATGAGAAATGGCTTGTAGAGAGGGGCTCCTACAAAAAGACAGAATACCAGGAGTTACATTTTGACATTCAGAAAAAATTGGAACGTGATTACAGTTTCCTCAGTGGCCAAGTCTGTGGAGGAAGTAGCCATTTACACTTCTCCATGTTTCTCTGACACTATCTCTTCTCCAGAAATTTTTGAAGGACATCTGAGTCTAAATGATTTCCAAGGTTACATCAGCATCCCTATCCTGAGACTTACGTAGACTACCATATGATGCCATTTGTGTTTTGGATGACATGAGCAAGTTGCACTGTTTTATGATGTTGAAGCCTGGAACCTTCTGGGTCCCCCTTTGATTTGAATGTCCTTACCCGGCTGACCTCTGATAATAACCCACACATCACACATTTAACCAACTAATAAATCTTGAATTCTTTGATCTATAGTCTGAGGTTGATGCTGCACCTGAGTCTTCAGAAATGGCATTTGCAACAGGTCTCCTTGGCATTTGACTGCCTTCTCTCCCAATGCCTTTGACCTGTCTTGCCCCACTTACTCTCCTTGCCTTATAAGGACCCTCAGGGAAAACGTTGACCATATTCCAGTTATAGACTCCAACCTTTTTACTGACTACTGAGTGAAACCACAAATTTTTACCTCTCCTTTATGAACAATAAAAACTGAGAAACCTGTGGTCAATAATAAAATACACAGAGGTATGTGGTCTAGATTGATTCAAAATTCCAAATCTTAAATCAGCCTATTTTTACTATACTTTCTGGCAGATCATATTTTCCAAAGTTGTAGCAATTCTCCCATCCCACATATTCTTTTAAAATATTGCAACTTCCGGGGCGCCTGGGTGGCTCAGTTGGTTAAGCGACTGCCTTCGGCTCAGGTCATGATCCCAGGGTCCTGGGATCGAGTCCCACATCGGGCTCCCGGCTCAGCAGGAAGCCTGCTTCTCCCTTTCCCACTCCCCCTGCTTGTGTTCCTGCTCTCGCTGTCTCTGTCTCTGTCAAATAAATAAATAAAATCTTTAAAAAAAAAAATATTGCAACTTCCCCATCAAGAGACTGAGTCAATGTCTTCTCCTCTTGAACCTGGGCAGGACTCTTTGCTTCAACCAACAGAGTATAACAAAAGAGATACTTTGTGACTTTCAAGGGTCGGTCATAAAAATGCCATGTATTTCTACCTTGTTCTCTTAGGACACTCACTCTTGGGAACCCAGACACCATGCTATGAAAAAGCCCAAACCGTCCATGGAGAGGCCCATGTGAAGAGGGACTAAGGACTCTGGTCCATAGCTCCTGCTGAGCTCCCAGCTGATGACCAACACCAGCTGGCCAGATGGGTAACTGAGCCATCTTGAAAGTAAACCCTTTATTCCCTGAGTGAACCTACCCAACTTAGACCTTTAGAGACAAGCCTGAGAAAAGGCAACTTGAGCTCTTCCCAAATTGCAGATTTGCAAGCAAAATAAATGCCTGCTTAAAGCCATGAAATCATGGGGTTGTTTGTTATGCAGTAAGAGCTGATAAATACTTGATCTCAGAAACTAGCAAGTTTATGTCTAAACAATGAATTCTGGGAATTTCTCCAGATAAAACTCTGAGACAAGGGCCAAAGTAAATATTTTTAAATGTGTTTATTACAAGACTGTTTACATCAAAGAAAAAAAATTAAAGGGGCACCTGGGTGGCTCAGTCAGTTAAGCGTCCAGCTCTTGACTTCGGCTCAGGTCATGATCTCAGGGTCGTGAGATGGAGCCCCTGCTTTGGGCTCTGTGCTCTTGGCTGAAGTCGGCTTGAGATTCTCTCTCTCTCTCTCTCTCTCTGCCCCTCCCCCCGCTCGCATATGCTCTAAAATCTTTAATAAAAAATTTAAAAATCCAAGTGCCCAATAACTTGGTATTGCTTAAGTAACATATGGCACATCTGTACAATAGTGTGATGCTGGGCCATTGTCTGAAAGGCAACACTTAAAGTATACCGAGATAGTAAGTTTTAAAACGGTATGCATATAATGATTCCATTTTTGTGATGTGTGTTTGTGTGTGGATGTACATATTTACATATGGGGAAAATCTTAAAATCTATACTTCAAAATATGTATCAAGGTGACCTCTGCATAAGGGGCTAAGGAGTGATTTTTATGATTTCCTGCTTATCTGAATATTCTTTTTCTTAGTAAACATGTAATGCCAAAATAATTTTTAAAGCCTTTGGAAAAATATATCAAAGGATTCTCTTTATAATATTAGTGTAAAAGAAAGGATCACTTCAGGCCATCTCTGTGGTTGTTTCCAGAAAATGGATTGACCTGTGGCATCTTCAAATGTACACCACTCTAAGTCGTGTTATAACACAATTCCTCTCCAATTCCTGGTTCCTGATTCCCTCTATTTCATTTCCCAGAGTCTCCAGATCGGGAGGATAAATATTTCTCTTCCTTCCAGAGTAGCAACCTGGAGGCTAGGGGCACAAATGCCAAGCAAAGAAGCCCCTCTGTGATTGAAGACTTAGGGGCTGCCTGCAACAGCATCAGGAATGTCACAACGGGGAAAGGGATTCAAGTGACTGTTTCTGTGGAAGAAGAGTTAATGCCTTGCCTCTGAAAGGGCAAGTGTGCATCTAGGGCAAGAGCCCTAGGTGATGGTCAAAGAGAAGGAAAAAATCTGTCTCTAAAACAGGGCCACTCCACCAACCCAATCTAGAATGCTTGAAATCAGCTCTCAGGAGGTTTCCCTATTTTAATTATGTACCTTCTGTCTTGTTAGAAAGCCCTTGTTTCCTTTTCTTCTATCTTCAAATAATACATTCAAAACTGTGTGCTCTGCCCTCTCCTGGTTATGCTAAGGCTCATTTTATTAATTCATCAGCACATCACACCTCTGGGCTTTCAACAGGTGTCTGTGTCGGGGTGAGGGTGGGGCTAGAAGGGTGTCCTTTCACCAATCCTGTCACCTGAACTTGAAACTCATGCTCTTCAAGAAAAGGACTTCTGGGGCGCCTGTGTGGCTCAGTCGGTTGAGTGTCTGACTCTTGGTTTCAGCTCAGGTCATGATCTCAGGGTCCTGGGATTGAGCCCTGAGTCGGTCTCTGCACTGGGCATGGAGCCTGCTCAAGATTCTCTCTCTCGGGCGCCTGGGTGGCTCAGTTGGTTAAGCGACTGCCTTCGGCTCAGGTCATGATCCTGGAGTCCTGGGATCGAGTCCCGCATCGGGCTCCCAGCTCGGCGGGGAGTCTGCTTCTCCCTCTCCCACTCCCCGTTTGTGTTCCCTCTCTCGCTGTGTCTTTCTCTGTCAAATAAATAAATAAAATCTTTAAAAAAAAAAGATTCTCTCCCTCTCCCTCTGCCCCTCCCCCACCACACACCACCCTCTATCTATTTCAAAAAAAAAAAAAAAAGGACTTCAGCTGCATAATTTAAATGGCTGTCAGGGAAGTGGCAAGCTCACTCCAGAATAAAAGGGAAAAGCTGCTGCTATATTTTCCTCTATCCTCTCCCCCTTGCCTCCTGCAAAAGGGACTTTTCATTGAAGTTATTTGCTGCAGAACACAGCAAAGTTTCGTTCCTATTTCCACATGGTCTGCAGTTTAGCTGAAACCATCTGATCTGCAAACAAAGTTGGTCCTAAGTACCTGTTGGGGTCAGCAAGGGATAAAAGCGAAGGGCTGACAGTTAGATAAAATGTATTACCTGGAGTCAGTTACCTGCCTGGGTGACTATCACAGTAGAAGGCTACAATGCAAACACCCCCAAGATGTTAACCAAGGTTTTCCCAACCACAAGTAGGAGTCCAGAGTCTCTCTCTAATTTGGAGACACAAAGTAGAGAGAAGATTAGAGAACAGCACTTTGTGAACTGCTTGCTAACTTCAAAGTAGCCTAAGTAATTACTAAGTACTAGGCAGAGAATATATAAATTTTATAAGGAAGCTTTTGAATGCTCCAGTCTTGGGGTTTCATTCTTGCTCTACCACTTACCAATGAGTAAGTATGTGCTAAATACTTCATTCTTACCCTGTGTGATGGTTGATCTTATGTGTCAACCTGACTGGGCTACTTGGTGCCCAATCATTTGGGCGAACTTTACTTGGGGCTTGTCCATGAGGGTGTTTCTGAATGAGATTAACATTTGAATCCATTGGCTGAGTAAAGCCTATTGCCCTCCCTAATGTCAACTGAAGCCCAAAAAGAACAAAAGACTATGCAAGAAGAACTCTTCCTGCCCAACTGATGAGCTGGGACATTTGGATTCTCCTTGCCTTCAAACACAAACTTATACCGACAGCTCTCCTGGTTCTCAGCCCCACAGACTTTGACTGGAACTATACCATCAGCTCCCTTGGGTTTCCAGAATGCCTTGTCAACTGTAGACCTTGGAACTTCTCAGCCTCCATAACCACTGAGCCAATTCTTTAATGTAGATAGATAGATAGATAGATAGATAGATAGATAGATAGATAGATGCCCTGCTTCTCCAGAAAACCCTAATACAACCTGCTTCCTCAGCTATAATATGGAGGTAATGCCTATCTGCTAAAAATAAATGAAATAAATGAAATGCAATACATCAGTCCTGGTCCCAAGCAGGCACACAATAAATACTGGCTTTCCCCCGAAGCCCAAGTTGCCTGCAGTAAAGTTTGCTTGCAGGTTCTCCTCTTTCTAGTAAATCAGTACTCCCAGAGATGTTTATGCCAGGTTCACTGGTATCACAGTCCACAAACTCATGTGTGTAATGAACACCTATTTCCTTTACAGCAACTTAATTCTCAGACCCCAGGCACACATCCCATCAGACTGAAGGTAAATTCTTGATTAATACCGAGATTTCCCAAAGAAATCTAGGACATTTCGTGGTGCCCCAAAAAAGCAGGAAAAAGTAACATTTAATCTCTAGTCATAGTTGACCAAGACACCCCTTGAGGTTCAGATGTATCTGCTTCTGTGCCATGCACAGTTCCCTGGGATCCAGGTGGAGGCTGGACTCCCTGGTGCCCAGGGTCCTATCAGCCTCGTCACCTGCCCCCAACCCTGCTCAGTATCCATAACCCTGAGGACTCTTCAGGTGCTGCCATCCCAGTGAGGACCAAACTACTCACAGGAAACTAGTCATATTCATATCATATTTCACCTGATTTGAGAAAATTTGAGAAAGTATAAAATATATTGTTCTACAGTATAACTAAATAAAGGGCATAGAGGATAAAAGCACATCAAACCACCTGAAGAAGGGAAAGAGGGATAATTTCTATTATATCTTTATAAACCAAATTCTTGGAGCCAACTCCTAGCCAAAGTCTGGAATAGAATAGATTATACTCACTTTTGGAGGTTGAAATAAATAGCATTTTGTAATCCTATCCTTCATAGAACAACGCCATTGAGAATGTATATTGACAGTTTTGAACTTTTTACTATTTTGAACTTTATACTATTTCTGCATCCAAAAAGTCAGAGGTGAGCTCATGCAGGTGAATAAGCACAAAAGCACAAAAAAGGAAACTGGAAGAAATAAAAATTAAACCTTTAAAATATTTTTTAAAAACAGAACAGAAGACCAGACATCACCAATGATGTTTCCGTATTTCTAAAGAAAATCCTTGAGGCAGGCAAGATTGAGAAACCCACTCAGTCATACCATCTACCACATGCTAGCAACTTCAGATCAATTTGACACCTAAGATTGGTAAACTCTGGCAAGATTTCAGATGACACAAAGCGGGCCAAGATGACCAGTCATAGAATCAAAGTTCAAAAGCCATCTTGTCAACATGAAATAAGTTTCTAAAAGTAAAAAACTAGGTAATAATAATAATAATAATATTCCAAATACTCTAAACCTGAGTTGGGATTTCAAATGTCAACCGCTCCAGTACACCATGGTTAGCAGCCTTTCTTAACAACAACAAAAAAAGAGAGGGATGTGGATCCATAACAACAGTATGAAGCAACATCCTTTAAACAGCTATGGGTAAAAGGTAAAGATGACCTTACATTAAAAAAAAGGGGGGAGGGGGGATACCGTATGGGTCTCATGGACTCACCAGCAGAAATCACTAAGCACACACCAGTCACATCTTCTCTGAAGTGTCATGTTCAGTGTTCAATCCCAGATTTTCAAATAACATAGACTAGAAGATCACTGTGGAAAGAATTACTTAACTGCTGATGAGCACAGCTCCAGGAATAAGCAATTCTTTTCTTTGGTTCTTGCCTCAACCCATCCAAGAGTGAACATCCTAGGAGAAAGCAACTCCTTGATTAAGCTGAGGTTCCTTCACCACCCTTTGGGTGGGCCCGAGTGGTTAACAAAAAGGATTTGGGGGAGGGCAGGGGAGAGTCTCCAAAATCTCCTTGCCTTCTGTAGTAAAAGTGCACACACATCTGGATTTATTGTGCTACCAAGCCAGCTCACCTAAGAGAGAAGAGATAACTTCTCAAAAAGATATGGAGGTAGCAGATGCTGAGTAATCAGAACATATGCTGTTAATAAATGTAACGAGAACCATTTAGGTGAATATAGGGAAAATGAATTAGTTGACTTAGAGGTTAGTCATTTGTCTTTCCAGTGAACAGAATGGCCTTTGGACATGGTAGACTGTCCAAACACTGATTTTTTTTTTTTTTTTCATTTTAAGTCCTATGTTTGACAAAAATCCAGGAGCTAGGGGAATCTTGGCTTGAGCACCTAAGCTAGGTTCCCCCCACAAAGACAGACACTGCAGGGCAGGCCCACCAATGAGCCTCATGGGGAAGAATTCATCCCAAAGGAAGAGATAGTCAAGAGACACAAGGACAACAGGCCAGAAACATCAGTGAAAGACAACTTTGAGTAAAGCACAATATCTATCACTAACATTGTCCTGCAGGCCAGCTCAGCCGCCTCGGCTCAGTCCTGACTTTTAGCAGAAAAAGCTGCAGTGTATATAAAAGTAAAAGCACCTCTGGATAAGACAGTGTAAGTTTAGTCTTAGGCCTCCCCAACCCCACCATGCTTCACTCCAAAAAACAGCAATGATAAATAAACCACGTTCTTTAGAAGAAAATCTAAAACACATACTCATGTTTCTGTAGAAGAAAAAATGTACTACAACACAAAGCAGTGAGTGAGGCTGAAGCCGCAGAGCCTCTGGGTTCTGGGTCTGAAGTCTGTAAGAGGCTGAGAAGAGTTAGGATAACCACCATACCACCACACCATGAGGGACCCAAGTTGATCTCTCTGCTTGAAACCAGTAGCCACGGTGGGACTCTCTCATCATAAAAGAGAGGCTAAAATACTTTTACCGAGCTGCACTGTGCTGCGTCAGGCTATGTGCTTTGGCTAACGCAACTGCATAACCAAGAAAGGTAGGGGAAGTTGAGACAAATACAGCCTCTCTTCATGATCTCGGCCAACCTCTGGGTTCAGGGACAGTGAAAGGAAGAATTAACAGCAGATCTGAGACTGCCAACTTTAGAAGCGCCTACTTGCAAGGTTGGCCCCTGACTGGCATCTGGAAATTTGGCACCCAAATCACTCCCTAACCGATAAGGGAAGCTAACTGTACCTAGACTATACAAACAATGTGATTTAGGCTTAACATCTGCTTTCCTTCTGGAGTCTGGAACCTCGGTACATGCTAAGCAGAAGATGCCGATGTGATCAGCCCCCAACAGAAGTCTTGAACTCTGATTCTCTAATAGGCTCCCCTGAGCAGAAGTACTGTGCACATACTTCCACCTTTGTTTGCTGTTGAAAAAAACCAAAACAAACAACCCTCTCCTTATGGGAGGAAAGGCGTATAAGGAAGCCTGTTCATAGGTTTCTCCAGGATCCTCTTGTGTCTTTTATTCCCTTGATGACCCTGTCACATGTGCTTTCACTCTAAGAGATCTCAGTCATGAGTCCAACTATGGGCTGAGTTCCCTCGGTTCTTCTAAAACTTCTCCAAATGTCTGTGGCCTTGAGGATCCCCAAAGCAATGCTGGCCATGGGTTCACTAGACCAGCTCCAATTTGCTAAAATATGGCCACAGTATTATTGGGGGGGGTGGGGGGGGCGGGGATTAGAAGGCCAGGGGATGACAAAATCCTGGTGCCCGGGTGATTATGGAGTTTATGCAGGGTACAAAAGAGCAGCTGAACTCTGTTGTGAGAGGTAAAACTTACCTATGGAATTTGAAAATAGATTCAAGCCCAGGGGACTTGACACATTGGACCCCCTGGCTTCTTTTGGCCCTGCTAGCTAAAATGAAGAAAAAAGAGAAGCTCAGCTGATGCCTTTGTTTTTTCTGCTCTCCACGTGGTGGGAGGAAAAAGGAATCAAACACTCCCAAAGGTGGGCCTTTCAAAGGGCCAAAGACAGGAAAAATTAGCTGGTTGCTCTTGCCTTGCCTTCCGGCAAAAGAAAAAAGGGGGAGGGGCATTCGAGCCTTTTCTGCAGCCTACTACAGCACCCCAACTCTTCGTATTCCACTGGGATCTCCTAGTAACTGTACTTTTTTAACTCTGTAAATGCTGAATTTACTGCTAGGACTTGGAGCAAAATTTGCAATGGGAAGAGAAAAAAAAAGAATTCGTGTAAATGTCATTGTGTTCTACAGCTATTTCATCTATGTCTGGTTAATATTTATTTAAAAATTATCATATGCTTATAATTTCACAAATGCTGGAGAGGGATCATCACAATCAGGGAAAGCCACTAAGAAAAACAAAACTGTTAGTGGTACACAACTCCTTTTATTTTTGCCATGAGTGGGCGAACTAAAATTTAAACTCTGGGTATTGAAAACAGAACAAATCTCCATAACTGGTGATTTTTGCTATAATCTTTGCTCACTGGAGCCTCTTTTAAAGGGATCTCCAGATGAAAGTATGCTTTTTATTAGTTTTAAAAAGCAGTTTTTAGTTTGCTAATGAGTTCTTGTTGAAATCAAATGCCTGACCCTTAAAGGCTGATGATTTTTCCTGCCTAATGTGCATACTTTAGAGTGGGTCAATTTGGATTCTCAGATAAGGTAAAAACGCCTTAGGAAAGCCTTATTACTTGGACTTTGAACACAGCTGTCTGGCCCTGCAGTGTCTACAGAAAATTTTTTCTACAGAAGAAAATTGGTTGGGGCATTTTGGAAATCCTGAATTCAAAATCCCAATTACCTGGACCTGACTCTAAGCTGAAATCTTATACCGTCTGCTATGGGCTACTGTGGCCTTAGTACTTAGCTGTGATCTCTCCACTCAATGAACAAGACTCAGACTCTGGGGCCGTCGTGAATTTAGAACACCCCTCCATGGGGTGTAAACTGTAAAATCACTGTAGATGCTGGTTGGCCTGAGTTACATACAGATGCCCATGGAAAGGGATTTGTTTTCTGATGGGACCATCTGATATTGAGCTGACTGGCTCTATACCATTGATAGAGACTAGTTGCATTCATAACAGTGGTTCCTGCCCAAAGCTATACGTTGAGGGAGGCATATCACTTGAGGAAGCAACTAAGCTTTCCAAGATAGATCTTTATGGTAAATGGGATGTGTTTTCACTGGCTAAATCTAGGACTCGCTAAAGTCAATATTGCAGGCTGGTCCCTGCATCATGGGATCCTAATGAGAATAATTTTGCTATAAAGATACCTAGGATAAGGGTAAAGGGGGTAGACTTTACAGAAAAGAGCTAATCTAGCAGAACTTGGGTTGTCATCTTTTGAAGGGCCTGTTTCCAAGACTGGCTCTAAGGTAGCATCTGGGAACTTGGCATTCAAACAGTTCCCTTACTTAACAAGGGCATCTCATTGTATCTGGACTGTTCATATGAACAGTGCAATTTACTGTGAACACTTGCTTTTCTAGTGCGAGTCTAGAATTTGGGTACATGCCAGGCAGAGGGTGTCTATGTAATTAGCCCCCAATAAAAACCTTGGGCACTATAGTGAGTTGAATAGTGGCCCTCCGAAATTCATGTCCAAGTCCTAATACCCAGAACCTGTAAATGTAATTTATTTGGAGAAAAAAAAAAAGGGAGGTAGGGGAGGTCTTTGTAGATGGAATTAAGTTAAGTATCTTGAGATGAGATCATCCTAGAGTTAAGGTGGTCCCTAAATCCAAAGGTAGGTGTTATTATAAGAGAAAAGCAGAAGGAAATTTGAAACAAAGAGACAGAGACACGAAGGCCATGTGAAGGTGGAGGCAGAGACTGATATGTCTACAAGCCAAGGAACATTAAGGTTTGCCAACAGCCACCAGAAGCTAGGAGAGAGGTATGGAATGACTTCCCCGTCATAGTCGCCATCAGGAACCAATGCTCCCAACACCTTGATTTTAGATTTCTGGACTTCAGAATATGAGAGAATACATTTCTGTTGTTTTAAGCCATCAAGTTGTGGTAACTTGTTATGGCAGCCTTAGGAAACAAATACAGGCACTGAGTCTGTAATGGACATAGAATATTATACATACCTTTCTGTGTTTTTTACAGAAATATGCCAGGTGTATCTCTTCACAGGAGAGGGGATAACAAAGTCTGTGCATGTATTTCTCCAGACTCCTCCCACGTCTTTATCCCTTACTGATCCTGCCACGTATCCTGTGGTGATAATAAACCTTCGTCCTGAGCACCACTATACACTGAGTCCCATGAAGCCTTCCAGCCAATCACGGAATGTATGGGTGGGTCTTGAGGACCCCCAAAATAGACTGGATATAGAACACCCTCAATATCCAGTAGAACACGAGCTTTAAGTCCTTAATGTAAGATCTAACAGTGAACTGGAGAATCCAACCTACCCAGTGGGGGAAAACATAAACAACCCTACTCAGGGTGAGCTTAGAGAAAGAAGGAGAAAACATGAACTCAAAGAAACCCTGCAAACAACGGTCCAAAGCACATGAGAAAACTAAGGCCTACAGAGTGCCTAGAAAATCAGCAATAGGCTGTTAATTCCCCTGCTCTACCCTACAAAGTGAAAGTAATGGAGCAATTACAAAGTGATTTTAAAATAAGATTTTACATTCTTAAAGATATAAAAGAATAAATCCATTAAGAACAACACATATTAACGCAAAGACAGGAAAAAAATGAAACAGATGCATTATTTTTAAAAAGAGCCAATCAGAAATGCTAAAAGAAATATAAATTAAATTAAAAGAATCCAACATGAATCTACATATATTCAATGAGAGATCAAGAAGAAAAGAACAAAGGGAATGGCAGAGAAATAATATTGCAAGATTAAAAATCTGAGAGGTGAACAGATAAATCCACATTAGCACATCTAGTACAATATAAAACATTAAGGGTAAGAAAACTTTAAAGGCCCCTGGGAAAAAAATGGCCTGACAAACTAATGACCAGTGGACTGAACATAGACTTCTAATCAGTAAAAATAGAGAGTGAAAAACAATAGAGCAAATCTCCAATGTACTAAGAGAGAATAACTGTTTACCAAGAATTCTATATGCAGTTAAGCTAGTATTCAAAAAATTATATATTTTTATATACATAAAACTAAGTCTCTTGCTTAAAAACTACTAAAGCAAGTACTTGAGCAAAAAGAAAAGAGTGTAGAGGAGAAAAGGAAGATGAATGAGATATGGGGTGCACAGTAATTAGTAAAATTGTTAAAATCAGCTAATTTTTACTATTAAAAATGATACATTTTGGGTTAAAATCAACTGACACTAAAACTCCAGACAACAACAAAGAATAAGTGAAGATTTTCCAATCTCTCTGTAAAGTACACTGAAATTCGTGTACTATTAAGCAGCAGAAGAGCAACACTGAACACCTTCATGTCTTGTTAGAAAAATTTATAGTTAAGTGTGTGTGTTAAATATTTCAGGAAAATATGCCATGGAGTATATGTCATATATAATATAAATATATATTTAATACAAATAAACATATTGTGTGTTAAATACCTAAGTGTATATATTTTAATGTATATATTTAATATATTATACACTAAATGCATAAAACGTACATATGTGTTCAAAATATATATAATAAAATCCATAGCTTCAAACCCAGCAAAGAAAACCGAAGAGGAAATAGAGAAAGTATTAATCCAAATAAGGTAGAAAAGTAGAATAAAACAATCGATAAAGAAATTGACTTAAAAGACTACAAGAACACAACAGAAACAACTCTAAATATACCAGTAATATAAACTATAAATGAAAACAAACTCACCAGTTAAAAACAGATCCATGGATTTTGTTTTTTAAGGACAAATGGGATAAAAAATGGCATTCGACAAAATAGAATTTAAAGACAAAAATCATTAATATGTGTCAAGTGAGACATTAAATAATAAAGTTTTGTCAAGAAGTTACAAAACCATGAGACAATGTACCTATCAGTATATCCCTAAATATAATAGTACAATGGCAAAGTTACAAAAAGAGAATGGCAAATCAATCATAATAGGAAGAGATTTTACTGGACCTACTGTAGAAACTGATAAAACATGCAGAACTGATACCATGTAGAACATTTTAAGAAATATAATTAACAAGCTTGTTCTAAGAATGATACACAGAATTCTACACTCAATAATTAAAGATAATGTATTCATTTCCAGGACACATGAAAATTCACTATGTGCTATGTACAAGGAAATTCTCAATCAATGTTAAAGAATCAATATCTTACTACATTCTCTGACCACAACACAGTTTTTGAAGTTACCTTTTAAAGTAACTAATCTAGGTTTGAGAATTTAAAAAACACACTTCTAAACAACTTTAGAGGAAGATTGCAATTCCCAGACATTTAAAATTAAGTGATAGTGAAGGAACAACATATCAAGACTTGCATAATCAGGCAAAAGCAGTAGTTAGAATTAAATTTATAATCCTAAATTAACTGCTTACAAAAGAAAAGATTGAAACTCAATTAATTAAATGTTCAATTTAACAAGCTAGAAAAGAAACAGTATAAAACTAAAGAAAGTATCCCATGAAAATACTAACAAAATAGACAAATAGTAAGACTAATCACATGAATAAAGCAGAAAACAAACAGAAAAATGGTATAGGCAGCATAAATCACTAATATTAGGACCAAAAAGGGAACATAACTAAAGAGAGGGTAGATTTTTAAAACTTTCAATAAATACTACAAACGACTTTATGGCAGTGAAGTCTCTAGAAAAAGCATAAATTATAAAAATTGACTCCAGAAAAAACTGAAAAGCTGAAGAAAACAATAGCCATTATAATGATTGAGTCAAGAGTCAAAAATTGCCTCTCCCCCTAAAATAATAGGCTTATATAGTCTCGCAGATGAATATGACCAAACTTTTATGTTACAGATTATACCTATCCCATACAAGCTATTTCTGGAACTAATAAAAGAGAGAACTTTCCCAAATTATTTCCATTAAGCTAAATAACCTTCAGACCAAAACCAGACAAGAATAGTACAAGTGTAGAAAAAGCTTACTTAGGAAAACAGATGCAAAAATCTTAAATATCAACAAATGGATGGTGTTATGGGTTGAACTCTGTCTCCAGAAAAGACACGTCTAAGTCTTAACCCCAGTGTCTCAGAAAAGGCCCTTTGGAAATAAGGTTGTTAGTTAGTTAAGATGAGGTCATACCAGAGCAGGGTGGCTCCCTAGTCCAATATGACTAGGATCCTTATAAGATGATGATGTGAAGACAGGAGAGAAAATGCCCTGTGATGATGGAGACAGAGATTGCCGAATTGAGCAGCTACAGGACAAGGAATGCCAAGGACAGCCAGCAACACCAGAAGCTAAGAAAAGCTCATGAAACAGATGTTCTCCTAGAACCTTCCAAAATACTTGGCCTTGCCAACACCTGGATTTCAGACTTCTAGCCTCCAAAACTGTGAGATGATAAATCTCTGCTGTTCTAAGTACCTGGCTTGTTTGCTTGTTACAGCAGCCCTAGGAACTAATACAAACTGCAAAGTAAGAAAAGAATTTGATAAATCTGAGTTACAGAAATGCAGAACTGATACATGTTTTAGGATTGTCTACACTTACATTTTTGAGATAATTCAAAATGTTTAAAAAAAAAAAGTCAGCTCTAGATAACATACGACTGTGAGAACACAGGATAGCAGTGTTCGGAGGGATCGGCTAAAGGATACTTTTCCAACTCAGGGTGACTATAGGAACTCAGAAAAAACAGGAACTTCAGCCATGAGCCAGACCCACAAAGTGTGGAATGAGAGAAGTAGTTGAGGGCCTGAGTCAAAGGATTTCATGGCACAGGCACTTCTATCAGTTACGTGTTGCTACCATAACATCGCAAAACAACCAACCACAAAATGCAGTGGTTTAAAACAATTAACGTTTATTTAGCTCAAGAGTCTGGCGGGTTGACTTAGTTTTGCTGGTCTGGGCCAGATTTGGCTGATTTTACCTGAGCTCACTCAAGCAATCTGCATTCTAAGATCTTGAGCAAGACCCCAGAATGGCCTCAGCTGTAGGAAATTGGCTTTGTTACGTATGGTCTCTAATCCTCCAGGAGACTGGCCCAAACATGTTCTCATGACAAAGGCAGGGGAGCAAGAGGAGAAACAAAGACATTAAGGTGTTTTGCAAGCCCCCCTGGTCAAAGCAAGACGTATGGCCAACCCCAGAAGCAGAGCGGGAAGAGCCTACAAAGGTACGGGACAAAGGAGCAGGGGGATGGGGGGGGTGCCGCAGGCATTAAATGGGGTCATCAATATAATCCATCCACCACTACAACTTCCATTATATTTAATATCAGACAACCAGAACAGGAAAGTGGAAGAGTGAACAGCTGTGGTATGTTGAAATGATCACCCAGAAATACACTGAGGAACCTCCTAAATGCATCGGGAGACAAGATTTCTGCAGAATGTGGGCAGTGAGAGAGGGATGGGCAGAATCAGAGAAATCCTCCTCTCCACTGTTGCAATCCTATTTTATCCTATCCAGATAACTCTGGAAACATTAGTGACCCTTCCACTAATGAGTCCTACAAAACTAGAGGCCCAGATATTTTCCCAGTATTAGGTCAGAGTATTTCCCGAGGTTACTCAGAAAAATTAAGCATCCGCAGCAATGACCACCATCACTGCTTCAGAGCTATGGCTGAAGCACAGAGGAAAAGTTTTTTTTAAGTAAAATCTTCTGATGTTCTTCATTTCTTCCCTTTTGGTCACTACTGTGATTCTTCTGCCGAGTGTCAAAAAGCACAGTCCACAGAGAAAATTTGTAGGATACTAATGAAAATTCTGGCTGGCAATTAATTAAAAAAAAAAAAAAGACAAAATGACAAAATAATATCAAACTCAGAGTACCAACAAGCCTTGCATCCACTCCCATAAGGGGATATGAGTGACGACTATTATTTTAATTAATGACAATATTCAGAAATAACTCACGTTCTCCAAGAAATCCCTGTGAGAAATTTCTCCATCCAATGTGTCCCTCCCTTTACAGAAAAATAAATGTGGCCTCTTGCTCTCAGATCCATAACTTGACCTACTGGAATATCAGGTAGGAGATACATTCTAATTGAGAAGCAGCATTTTATCTGACTGGCTATAGAAGTAGGATTACCTATTGAGAACTATTTACTCAGTGGCCTGCATTTGGTACTTGGTGGGAATGGTGCAGAGAGATAGAAACAATAGAAATCTACTTTCGTTGATAGCTTGGACTCCCATCTAGAATCTACTAGTCTTGACCGCATTCCTGTCCCTTTGTCCACACATAATATACCTCTTGGAAGTGGCTGATTTATCCTATAATACATGTACGGACTTCCAGGTGAAAGAGATGTGATCAATCTTTATTTTATAAGCTAGACCGTCTCTGCATATCTCCTCTCTTAAATGCATAACATAAAACAACTGATTTTCTTTCCTTATGTCTCCATCTTATACCTTAATGGACAAAAACTGGCAGGAGTAAATAGCAACCAACAATATTTAGTAAGCAACTAATAAGAGTCCTGCCCTCACTGACCAGTTGGGACTAATTCAACTAAAATGGTAGACTAATCTCTATGATGCAGTTAATTTCTAGCTCCTCCATGATAGCTAATTTCTGTCTGTTTTTATAGACTCTTGAGGACATGTAACTACTTTGATCCATCCAATGGAATAAAAGATCTGCTTATTCACACAGGTTGACTTGCTTTGCAAACATCGATAGGGGGTTTTGGGGGTTTTTTTTTTTTTTTTGAGGTTTAGCTTATATAAAGCACACATATCTTAAGCATAGAGCTCAACTGATTTTTACATATGTGCACATACATATAGAATCAACCAGATCAAGATATGAAAAATTTCCAGCATCTCAGAAGGCATCCTTTGTCGCTCCCCTATTAATATTCCCTAAGAGTAAATACTATTCTGGCCTCTGTCATTTTAGATTAGTTTTGCTTACTATGGGGTCTTTTATATATTATCCATGTCTCTATTTAACACGTTCATCTTTTTATATCTTTTTGAGCATATGGAATATGGTTATAATAACTGTTCTCATTTCTTTGTCTATAAATTCTATCATCTGTGTAATTTTTGAATCAGTTTTAATTGACTTTTCCCATTATGTGTTATGTTTTCCTGTTTCTTTGCATGCCTGATAATTTTTCATCAGATGCCAGATTTTGTGAATTTTACCTTTACATGTTGGATATCTTTGTTTTCCTAAATATATTCTTAAGCTTTGTTCTGGGACATGATTGGGAACAGTCTGATTATTTGGGGTCTTGTTAAGCTTTATTAGCTAGGACCACAGTAGTATTTAGTCTATGGCCAGTTTTTCTCAACTCTGAGTTCTGAGTGAGTACTCTACCCAATGCCCTGTGAGTTATGAGGTTTTATATTCTGGATGGTAGGAACAGGAACCATTCTGGTCCTGAGTGAGCTCCAAGGATTGTTCTCACTAATCCTTTTGGGTGTTTCTTTCCTTACATGCAAAGAACTCATTGGTACTCAGCTAATGACTCAAAGGGGACTCTCTGCAAATCTATGGATTTCTCTGCCCAGCTTTCTCCTCCTCATACTTGACCCGAGTATTTTAGCCACTGTGACATCCAGAGTCTGCTCTATGTGGCTCACCAGCATTTTCCCTCCCAGGGCTGCAAACTGGAAACTCTCCCGGAGCAGGTTGGGGTCCACCTATCTTCTTTTCCATCTCTCAAAGATCACTGTCCTTTGTTGCCTGAGGTTTAACATCTTAAAAAACATTGTTTCACGTATTTTGTCTGGATTTTAGTTGTTTCAGGCAGGAGAGTAATCTAATTTCTGCTACTCCATTCTGGCCAGAAGTGGAAGTCCTTCTTTTTCCTATTATTGAACTTCATTCACATGCAATCATATTGTAGGTTTTGCCCTGTATCTTATTTCATTGACTGAACAGTAAGTCTGATCCATTCATGTTGTTGAGTGCGCAGGTAGTTAGGTTTTTGCTTGTTTTATTTTGCCTTTCCCATTAGTATTTCCACCCATAATATTTTAAAATTGGAATTGAAATCAATAATCACCCCAAAGCCTTTTATTAAGAATGATGTTAGCCATGTTTAGGAATCATGGATTTGAACCCTTAGTGTGACATTTTTTTTTTTTTTAGTTACAAGCCCTTGAACATGTCACTTACCTTCCCTGTAGTTGCTGGCTCAAAATTAATGATTTGATTCTAGTGCTTTATAAGCTATAAAGTACTCTAGAAATATTAAGCAATTTTAATGTATGAAATCAATGTTTTCTGGTTTGTTGTTGTCCACAACAAAGCAAGAATCTGGTATCTACTCTGTCCAAATAACTGCAATTCTCGTAAGAGGCTTCATTGAGTGACAAGTGGAAATAAGTACTTTCCATACACACAGTACAAGGAAACTCTTTAAGACAATGATCACATATAGTAGCCCAGATATTATTACTCAGTTATCACACAATTAAGAGACTTAATTTGCCTTAGGATATCAATGAGGGTAAAAAACAGTATGCTAGATTATGAATACCTTTTAAACTCAGAGGTATATTGAATAGGCACCAGTAGGTCGGTTTTTGGTGTCATAATTGGGTTTCAAAGGGCAACAAAAGTAGAGTTTATGCATTTTCCTTTTTGGATAAAACTTTTGTTGTATTAATGAGGTAAGAAATTACATTTATATAAAAGATGACTGTTCTGATAATAGGGTTATAATGACACTGAGCTCAGTAAAGATAAATACACTGCAGGAATCTATTCTGCAAATATAAATTCAGTTTCACTCAATGCTTTTGAGTTTTTCTTTCTTAATGTAAGTGCCTGAACATTAATTATTCCAGTATCAGATAACATACTTTCATCAGTTTGAGGACAAACTACTCCCATATCAAACAAAGTGTTTTGAGAGAACTTCACTTGATTCAATGTATGCTGTAAACATTATTAGATCTTAGCTTTTCTTGCCAGTAAGGACCCTTCCATATTTTCAAAGGCACTGGTCTTCTACAGAGATCAACTACTCATGTTCCACTGTCAACTCTTCCAACTGGCAGCCAGTGTGAATGAGCTATAGCCCTTTTTTTTTTTTTTCCAAGTGGTGTTAATTTGAGATAATGGAGTTAGACTGCTTCTGCCACAACTTGGCTAAGGGATATCAGCAAAGTTATTGATCCTCTGAGTTTGTTTTCCAATCTGTAATAGCAATAGCCTTACATACTAACAGGAAAATTAAAATTCTGCAAAAAAGGCTTTTGGTACCATGCCTAGCACATACAGCTAGCTAGGATTATTATCACTAGTAAACTTGCTTGGCACCTCTTATGGGTCCTCCTTTTAGAATTGCTGCCCAGTTACTGTGGGCAAGAAGGGACCTCGCTGATTCCCGGGGAGCTCCACCTGCTCGCCCACAAGTCCCACATACACTGAAAGGCTACTCAGAACGAAAGTCTTCCTTCCAGTAAAATTTTCCTGGTTCCGAACTTTGCATATTATCATGTGGCTTCTTCTACATCCTACTTGCCTTGTTTTAATTTCCTGAGCAGTCTCACATTGACTTAAGAAGGCAAATTCTGGAATCCAGCTGTCTTTAAGTTTAATCTACATCTACCACTTAGCATCTGTTGGACTCGAATAAGTTATCTACTTAACCTTTCCAACACTGCTTCCGCATCTGTAAAGTGGGGATAATAAAGGTACCATGTTGGGTTACTGTGAAGACTAAGATTTGCAAGTAATAAGGATTTAGCACAAAGATGACACTCAGTAAGCACTCATTAAATAGTTTATCTTCTATTAAGAGATAAATAGTTAAGACTCTCTGCTACAACCAGACAGGATTGTCTCCAGATGGTATATTATCTGCTGATAATAGGCAAATCCCCTCCTCTAAGGTAGCAGAAATAAAAGCTCATTAACCAAGAGAAAGTGGTTTACAGTGTGAGCTGCTCTTGTTACAGCTCACCACTTAAAACATCCTGGTCCTCTTGGTCTTATTATGAAAACAATCTCCTTCTACTAATGATACCTTCTATCAGGTTTATATAGATAATATATTAAGATATATAGATATACATGTCTATATATGTTATGTAAATATCTATGTGGTGGGGATGGGAAAATTCTAAGTTGTCAATTAGATGAACAAAGTCTGTCCTAGAATGGTGGCTGTCCCTATAAAAGGTTAACTACCTCACACCTACAAGTTCAACTGAGCGCAATCCTGGGGCCAGCCTTCCTTTGTACAGGTATAGAGATCACTGAAGAAAATCTTCCTAGCATCCACCTTTGGGGAAAAGTGGATTGGTTTGATGCCATTCTAACAATCCAAACAGACTTAGAAAAATTCCAGTACCCAACTGTGGGCCTTCTGCCAAGGTCCCAACCACAGAGTCGTCCCAGAAAATTCAGAACTGCTTTGGTATTTTAAAATTCACTTTGTTGAAGAGTGATGAGGAACCTCCTCTGGTAGTCTTTGCCCCTGTTATTTAGTATTCCTTTAATCATTGTACTTATCCCTTAGATCCATTATTCTTTCCCAGAATAATCAGATGAGTATCTTTGGTCTCTGTTTAATAGAAATTCCCAAAGCCCTGAAGGGCGAAATGTCATAGCTGATCCCCACACGCTGACATAGCTGTGGGGGAGCAGGATTACAGGTGGACTTTCTTTACAGATCAGCTTTCTCCTTTCTTATTACCCCCATTACTTCTTCTCCTCTTATGTAAACAGACATGTGGGTGAAGGAAAACTTAAGAGCCTAAAGTGAGACGTGCAGTTCCCCTGCCTTTATTCTGACTCTGCCAGAGACCTCCCAATTGCCAAGGGCTCTCTCCAACAGCCCAGGTTGCTGTCTGTCACTCCTCTATCTCCATGCAGGATTCCACTGTACTCTGTGTTGGGTGCCGGCCTGGGTCTGCGTGAACTGCCCTCTGCCTTTGTGCTCCTACTACCTCACACTCTCTCACCCTGTCATCAAAGTTCCACCTAGAATTTTAAGTTAAACCAGACTTCTGTTCTCTCCCGCTCAGCCAAATTATCACACGCCACATGGAGCTCAGTGACTTAAGTGTTTATATTTTTTAAAGACGTTTCAATCTTAGTAAAAATACGTTATTTGAATATTGGATTTGTTATTTAAAAGAGAGGCAAGGAAATAAGACAAGGGCAGGAACGCAGGAAATAAGACAAGGGCAGGAACACCTGCTTCTGTAAACTCAATTGTTGAAACTATTACCTCCTGTTAAGCCATTGGCAGGAGAAAGACAGTAAGGGCATTTCCAAGGATTTCCTGGATGCATACAGGAAAGATATGTGTTGCCCGGGACCAAAGAGGGGACAGGATAAGGTGGCATATGGGGGATAAAAATCAGGGAAATTAATTACCCAGTCACTCAGCTTAATTCCATGTTTGTGAACCTGACTTTGCCTGTTTGGGAAAGAAACCATTTCCTCGGCCATTTTGCTCCAGACCACCCCACATATTCTACCTTCTATTCAATTCCCCTTCATGGCCAGAGACATACTTAGCATTTGTGGCAATTGAAATAAATGACAGATCCAAAACTTTGGAAAATAACTTGGGTAAATATTCCAAAGCCATAAAAACATTCGTTCACTCAGACCCAATAATCAAATTCTAGGAAATGTAATCAAGTGAAAGAAGCATTATATATAAAGATATTTATTTTTAATATTTATAATAGCAAAAGAAAAGGTGACAATAAACAATGGAAGAAATCAAAATATTTTATAGTTTATGAAATCAATAAAATCCTATACAGTGGCCAGAAACATTCATTCAAAGCCCATAACAATACAGAAAATGTTTAATGAAGTCTATTAAAACAGCAAAATTGTATCGAAACTTTGATTGTAACTACATAAGGGTCATTTCTACATACCATCAAATATCATAAAAGACTATAAAAAATGAAAGTGGAAAGCTTTTCATGAATCATTTGGCCATTTTGTTCCTTTTATTATGTTAGAATAAAAAAAAAATGAGTGTTGGGAGGATATGAAATAAATGTTCATTTGTGAATCTAGTTACCTGGGGAGTATACTGAATGGGGATAATCTCTGCCCTGATGCCTTCTCTGACAAAAAAAGTTGGGACAACATTGAAAGTAGAAAAATGACAGATTGGTCTTCCCAAAAGAAGGAAACTACTTATCCTAAATGCAATTATATCATAAAAGACATCAAAAATGGGTCAATGGGGAGAGCTTGTCCTTGGTGGAAGAGGGGATTATCTGGGGAAGTTATGAAGCAAGGACCTTATACTTCTGAGTTTACTCTGGAGCTCCAGAGAAGGATAAATACTCTTGAGAAAGGACCGGCCAGAGTGTTCCTCCTGAGGGCTAATGCTGCCTGATTCAGGGAAAGGGGAGGCCCATCTCTGATAATTTGCTGAGTTCACCTCAATGTCAACCAAGTGTTTGAACACCAAGAACACACTAAGCAAAGAGACAAGAGTACCCAGCCTTAAGGGATCATCCAGGATGTACTTGGTCCTGAACATGAAGAGACACTTAAAGAAGCGTCTGGATCATGAGGAGATCAAAGAAGCTGTCCAATAGGGTGAGGGAAACCATGGAAGGCCAGAGATGAATAGATTGAGTTTTACCCTCCAAAGAAAACAGTAATGAGAATCCACAACTGCAAATGTCAAAGAGCCATAGGGAGCTATGCTGTTACTGATCTTCAGTAGGGGATCAAATTGAGGAAGCACAGGTCTCACAAAGGACTCCATCCTAGCCTCCAGACTCGTCTCCCTAATGTCACCTGGATCTTCAATCCACGCCTATATATACACTACAAAGAGTGACTCTTTTAACAGAAACAAGAGCTGTGGCTTAGTTAAGTGGCAACCAGGGGAGCAAAGATGCCTAACTAAATACCAATCAATATCATTTCCTTGTGTATAAAGAAGAAGAAACTAAGGCACAGAAAGGGAAATTGCTCTTTGAAAAAGGAAACCACTTTGTACCAAAGCCAACTGGCCAGATCAGAGAACCATGGCCCAACAGTAGTCTGCCTTTGGCCGGGACTGAGAGCAGTCTGACGGATGCCAGCCGCCTCTGAGAATGCTGATTTCAAATGCTAAGTCAGGCCTGGTTCCTAATTTCTTTTTTCTTTTTTTCTTTTATTGTTTTTTATTTTTTATTTAGAGAGGAAACAGAAAATGGGTAAATGTCCTTATCCAGATATAATGAGATTATGGAGATCTCCGTCTTCTTGCAAGGAAATTGTTCATTGTAGCTCCACAGTACCAAGGAGCCTCCTAGATTCGTGATGCTGGGAGAAACTGGGAGAGAAGATGAGGATGCAGCGGGCGGGAGCTAAGGAGACCAAGGAGGTGGGGGACAAAAGAGAGCTAAGTAGGGCTAGGCAGTGATAATGGAGACCAAGTAAGCCACTGCCACCCAGTGACCATCAGTGGAGATAAGAAAGAATCAGGCAAGCTCCAAATTCCAGGTAGACTCCAATTCCAGTGACAAGCCTAAATCCTTCCCTCAGGGAAATGGAAAAGGTGGAGCAGGAGGAGGAGAGACCTACCCAGAGGATCTTTCTGGGCAATCAGGAGACAGCATCAGAATAGTAGGTGGCTAATGCCTCTCGTTCAGCAACCCTGGATGTGTCACAGCAGAAGTGAAATCACCAGAGGTGAGATCAGCATGGGAAATCCCCAATCATAAAGCCCACTATATAAAAGCACTCAAAAACTGTGTGTGTGTGTGTGTGTGTGTGTGTGTGTTTAATTCAGTTCTCAGGGATCCTGAGAGTGATAAAACATAAATCATAAATACCACCCCCCCCCCAACCCCCAAGCCAAGACTCTCAGAGGGGACTAGAATTCAGAGCCAAGATAGAAAGGGGAATTCCTAGGCTTCAAAAATCCTTCCTTTACTTCGGAGAAGTCTTGTGGTTCACTTCTAACCTGTCTCCCAAGAATGGGGCCCGCACATGTGCTACATGCATTTGTAAATGAAGACGAGGGACAACTTGAGCAGGTTTACAAGAGACTGTGGTAATTTACTTCACTGAAGAGACTGTGGTAATTACTATCTGATTTCCCAGTGCCCACCACAGACTTCTGGCCAATAATGAAGACTGAAAGCTATGGAATAAGAGACAACCAGAGGAGCCCATTCAATGACCCGATAATGTGCCAAAGAGATCCAGAACCAGGACCTCCAACTCTCTAATTCCTAGGGAGAGTGGGCCTCTTAGCAGGACCTGCAGGCCTCTGTTCTCCAACCAGAAGCACAGTCCAGCCCTTCCCGGAGCCCATAACACAAGGTGAGGCAAGGCTTAACTTGCAGGATAAAAGTTTGGGCCCCATCAAGGCAAAGAGTATGGTGAAGGTGAGAAGAACAGATCCACCCAAGAGACCGATTCCTGGGGGAGTCTTCAGAAAGTGTCACTGCTATGTGCTTGAGACCATACAGAGCAGACTAAACAGGGAGAGCTCTGAAATGGGAGAGTAGCTCTTACAACCCAGCCACTCCACTCCCCACAACACCCCCACCAATATCCAACAGCCACACCAGTTATGCCAGGACCGAAATATCTCCATTCAGACACCCACTGCCCTCACAAAACCTGAAAAGACCAGGTCATCCTGGAGAGAAGCAAACCCTCAACAAGGCCCTTTTTTATAGGAACCATAGTCACCATTTCCGTTTCCATTGCTGAGAGGCCCATCTCATTGCCTACTCTGGGGTCAAGAGACAAAAAAGCACCAGGAGCAAGAAGAAACACTCCACACAGGCCCACGGGCCCCTAGACAGGGCAAGCAGGGGAGGTCCATCATCAGGAGGCTCCAGTGAGGTTTGTGCAGGTTATCTGGGTCACCCATCAGCAAGAGGGACCAGTCTACCTGCACTAAGGGCCAGCAGATTAACATCCTGGGTCTGGAATCCCAGAGACCTAGGATTTCCTTTATAATCCAAAAGGATATGCACAAGTCCAAGAGGAAACATTCCACAAATGGATCAGAACCACCTTTGGGGATTTTGTTTCTATCTTTGTACCATGAGAAGATTGGGATGAAGTTCACAACAGAAAGACATATGTACACCGGGCTACTCAGGCAGGATGCCTGCTCAGAGGCATATCCTTCCCTCATGCGCCCTTTTATCCCATCTTTGGTATATACAGTCACTGGCACAGAGCAGATTGTTGAATAAATGAAATCCACACCGGGTTTGGCTTTGATTTCTCTATCTCCCGCAAGATGATAAAAACCAGGTCCGAGGAAAGAGTAGGGGGTAAGAGGATATAACTGGGAGCACTTTAGAGCAGAACAGAATATAAGTCCAAGAATAACTAAAATCTAGACAGAGGAGACTGCAGGACCTAAGCAAATCATCCAAGCAATAGGAACCATGCACCCCAAAGGCTTTGAAGATCCAGAACAAACCCCTCCAATTTCACCTCCTACAACGCCCAGCTCCACATAACTGGCATACATGAAATTTGGTTAATAATATCTCAGACAGTCCCGGGGGAAAGAAACCAAAAGTCCTGTGAAGACAGGTCCAACAGAAATGCCACTTAGGTCTCAGTCCCAGGAATGACTATGCTGCTCCCGAATCACAGACCTGTGATAATAATCACATTTCCCTCTTTTAAGTGGGATAACTTAATGCTTGGAGCTAAATATGTGGCTCCTCTCTACAAAATACATAATGAGTTGGTAGTGTCATTCTATATAGTGCTCTTAGTTTCAGGATACTATGACCTTTGGCACAGGTTCTTTATCTGTTTTGTTTTAATTTCACATATCTTATTCTCTTATAGCATCTCAACATGTATGACACTTTTGAACCTTTTTAGAACAAGGCAATGGCTTTTTAAAGAAGTCATAAAGCCCAACATGCAGTCTGAGGGCACGTAGAAAAAGGTGATGGCCATTCACCTACTTTGTTCCAGTACTGCAGGACCCATGTATTCAGTCTGTATGAGAGCAGGGGCTGCTTTTGCGAGCAGGGGCTGAGATAACCTGCCCTGTTTCCCTTACTGGATGCATCACTAATTCTCTAAGGGTCTTTCCAACCTTCAGCAGAAGGGGCCCCAAGCCAGGTGCCCAAGAAGATGGCCAGATATGTGATGGACCTAGAAGAGTTCTGAGTAGCTGAGGGACAGTGACTGCAGAAGGACATGTGGAAGTTAGCATAGGATGGAAAAAGATAATGAGCATCCCAGTGAAAGGGAAAAGAAGGTACAAAAATTTGGAGACACTGTATGGCGAGTGTGGATCCAAAGTCCATGGAAAGAGGCAATGATGGGACAAGAGATAAGAAATAAGTGCTATGCAGGAGTCACATCATTAAAGGCTTTGCTTAGGAGTCTGGATTCTTATCCTGTAAGCAATGGGGAGCCAGTGAAGGGTTTTAGGCAGAGGAATATCTGGATCGTATTTGAACTTCAGAAAAAAAATGACTTTAACTGGGTGTGAAAGATTGATAATTTGGGGTAAGGGCTTGGAATCAAAGTTATCCAAGCAAGATTTAGTGAAGGCCTGAATTAAGGCAATGACAATGGGATGCTGAGCAAACTCAACAGATGTTTGTGACATAGAATTGGCAAAACTGGATAGCCACAGTGAAACAGAGGGTACCAATTTGATTCTAGCAGTAGACTCAGGCTGCTCAGATTTAAGGAACTTATTAGGTGGTGATGTCCCTCATAATAGAGGAGGTGGGTAATGTTGAGCAGAAGGTGAATGGAGCAAGATACTGAATGCAGATAGCTTGGGTGAGATGCTCAAGGTGCCTTCTGCAGAGAATGACAATGATCAGATAAATGGTTGTGATCACATTTCTGCAAAAACAGTATGTTTATTTGCACTAAAAATCTGGAGAAATACCATTAGAGAGAGGACAAGGGTTTAGAAAGGTTTATACATAGATGTTAACGGTGATTGACTCCCTGTCAGTATTCTTTTTGCTCATCTGCATTTACTGGTCTCTCCATAATAACCATGTTTTACTCCTATAATAAAAAATGTGGCTTTGAATTTTAAAAATAAAAAGAGATGTCATTCCCCAATCTAAAGACACAGACCCGAGGACATTGAGTACAAAGTACGTAGAAGCCACGGTGATTGTGTCTATGGCAACCCAGAAAGAGTGTGCAGGGTGAGATGAGAGCTGTGAATAGATCCGTGGGCAACTGGAGGGACTGAGTAGCAATGAGGACCCAGGAGAAAATCTGGAAGAAAGTAGTGTCCCAGAAGCCAAAGTTCCTGAAAATGTTATTATTTTAGCTTCTAAGTTCTTGACTGTGGGACAATTTCTTATTCTTAATTGGACCCCATCCCACTGGTACTCTCCATCTTCTAGCCAGAATCTACCGAGCCATAGCTGAATACATGCTTATAAATAAATGTGATCCTAATTCCGTCTTAGCCTCCCATCATCTGGACTCTTGTGGAATATGCTCTCTGGGACGTTTTCTCTTAGAATATAATTAGAAAGGGTTTGCAGAGTCCATAAAAGGAGAAGGAAAATGCCTCACCTTTCAGGAGACTCATTCTCCCTGAGAGAGGCCATTTAATAAAGCTTAAATCAAATGCCATCTCACTGATTTGCATGTGTGATGGTAAGACACTGGAGCAGTAATACTAAGGTCCAGAGACAGAGTTTAAGAGGCAAGTCTCACTTCTAGTTGTATTAAAAATACCCCTCACGCAAGTGACCATAGATAGAGAAGGGTCAAATGTCTGATCATCAATAATGACAACCCCCTTGGTCACCCCTGATATTGAACCCAGTGCCAGCAGATTATACAGGACTATAAATATTGTATTCGGGTATGAAAACTACATAAATATTTTGTCCGCTTATGAATGAGGGAGGAAGAGGACATGAAGAAAAATGGAAAAAAAAGACTTCTGGGCTTATTGGATTTAGACCTTCTCACTTATAAAGTATTTTTATTGTTATGTTGACGCAATAAAGATTTTAAAAACCAAACCACAAAAGTTGAAGGAGTTGCGGCAGAGAAGGGGAGTGACCACACCCTGGAGAGTCTCAGCTCCTGGGAGGCAAGAGTGGATGGGAAGGGCATCTCAAGGGTGACATGCACAGAACAGGGCTCAAAGGACTAGAAGGAAGGTGGAGAGGGGAAGTCAAAGATCTTTCTTTCAAAATGCCAGGAAGCTGTGTATGCATTCAGCAATGGCTCAGAAAACAGAAGTGGTCTCCACGGAAGATTGCCCATTGATAAAAGGAACTCCCCCTGCCCAAGAACACAATTTTATCCCTGTGGAGATTGCTACACTTGTGCGGCGAGTGAAAATCATCTCAGTTGGAGGTAGATCATTACAAACTAATCGTCCGAAAGTCAAGAACACACCAGCTACAGGGACAGGTGGACCCTCATATGAGGAGACTTCCCAGAAGCCATTCATGTCGCTGCCCACAGAGCTTTGCCAAGAGGAAGAGCCTCAGAAAAATGATGCTGTGAAATAAGCTGAGCCACAAGCCAAAAAGGGGGGTAGTCAAGACACCTCTGGGCCAGAGGGCTGGATCAAGCTTTCCAAGAAAAGAGTGAAGTGGGGAGATCTTAGCATTCCTAGTAGATGAATGTGGCCAAATGGGTGACTGTTATGGTCTTTCAGAAAGCCTCCAACTGTGCTTGAGGATTTACAGAGCTTAAAAAGCCTCCAGGACCTGCTCCTCAAGGGGCTTATGCCTGATTCTCGAGGCCAGCACGGTGCTGTTGCCTGAGCTGAAGCTAAGGCGCTGCTGCTGCTTCCTTAAAGTCAGTCACGGCCCGGGACCCCCTGGGAAGGAAGAAGGGAGATAAATAATCTCAATCCAGTCCTGCATTTTCCAAAGGGTGAAACCAAGACCCATTGTAAGAAGCCCTGAAGATTTAAACAAGAGAATGGAGAGCACAAAAAGTGGTTTCTCTTTGACAGTGAGAACTCAGTGGGGCATTCTAGCCTGTGGTGACAGACGCCATTGTGAATCTCACTGACAGGCTCTGGCAGCTCCATGTTTCCTGATCAAAACTTGGATTTTCATAGGATATAATTACCGAGGACAGATGGCTATGAGGCACTGGCCTTAGGAGTTCATGGGATCAATGTTCTCTTGGAAGAAAGGACCTCACTGATGACTCTAGTTTGTGAGTAGATGCCTGGCAGGATCCAGGGTATATGTAATGAGTGAGGATGAGCAAGAGAAAGAATGAGACCATGAAAGATAATGAAGAACCCAAGGACTGCAGGGGCAGTAGATAAAAGAAATGGTTAGAAGGGCCAAAGTATTCCCACGAGTCAGTGAAAATGTCTGAATTATAACAAATGATCTTATAATTGATGGTTGGAGAAAGGAAAGGCAGGGGAGAGGGGAGTGGTCTTGGACGAGAATAAGGCATATTTAAGGGTTCCTGATGAATTCTCCTTTTTCATTAATTGAAGTAGAGCAACAGTGATACCAGACTTGCCAAGGAAAGCATTCCAAACTCCCAAGGCAGAGACTACCATAGTGGAAAGCCAAAGACAGGGAATGGAAGAGAATGTCCCATCTCCCCAGTAATATCTGAAATTCTAAGGCATGAGGGGGATCACCAGAAGTGAAATAACCAAACATAGTACCTAGTACATAATAGGCACTCAAAAAATATGAACAGTTTATGGGTGTATATAGAAATCAAAGACTAGCTATTCCCTTCCTCAGAAACTTGGAGAAAGGGAGAGGATTCCTAGGCTCTTTAGAGAGTTCAACATATACCAAGAATCCAAATCCAGAAGAGTAGAGGAATTCATCTTTTTGACTGTTATTGCTTCTCAAGTGATGGCCTCTGCAAATCCTTTCTAGTTATATTCCAAGATGAAAACACCCAGTGATGCATTACAGGCAGCTGAAGACAGATGATGACAGGTGGTGTGGCCTAGAGTATATCAAATCACTTTATGAGGAGACCACCACAGACTTTCCTCCATAGAAGGAGGGAAATTCCACCACAAATTTCCTTAAAGCCAGTGAGACCCACAAGGAAGAGGAAGACATCGAGGTAAGAGCATCTGTGAAAACACTGTCCTGATCCTGAATGGTCTGCCTGAACAGCGAACCCCTCCTGCATGCCTGGCTGCCACCAATGGGTCTTCCATGCTGAAGGCATTTCTGGTGCCCTCGCAGTTCCTGGTCAGTGAGGGCTTTGCCCATTCTGTAATCCACCCCGTTTAAGTGGCAAATAGATAGACCAGAAAGAAGGACTTACAAGATCAAGACTCTAACAGGAGGCCAGTGCTGTGCAATGACCATGAGTGTTGGTCCTCTTTGTATGAGGCTCCCCAGGGTAGCTCATGAAGTAGAGGTGACTCTGGCAGAGAATGAGACCTCTCTAGTCTCCCACCCCGGTTGCCACAAAACAATAACACCCTCCACATCAAACAGGCAGACCAACCATATGAAGATTGAAATGCCTCCAGATCCAATCCACCGTGTATCTACCATAAAAGAAGGTAAAAGATACGGAGTTCAGATCATTATGTGGAGAAGCACATCTTTTCTCCAAGACTACAGGTACCATTTCCACCTCACAGTGCCAAGAAATGAGAAGGCTGCCATTGTTGAGAGTAGGAAGAAAGTATTCTGGGAGCAACAGGGAGCCCTTCACAATGACCCCTGGGCCACAATTTCATAGGCATTAAAGACCTAACAGTCAGAATCTCAGGTGGAGTTTCCTTCACGTTCACGTCAGGTATCAGTAGAGATGGTCCATCTGCCCTAATACCCAGCTGGGTCTCTTCCCATGTCAAGGATACCACATACCTAGGTTCATTTATGACTAGACAATACACTCATGCCATTCTAATGAGGAAACAATTCACAAATAGATCAGGAATGTCTCTCTCTGCAGGGGCTTTTGCTGTTTCTTCACTTCTATCAATACAAGAGAAATGGGGTGAGGTTATCAGTAGAAAGAAGACGAGCAATGGCTATGTGGGAGAGCCCCTCCTCAGGGGTCTTGACATCATTCTTTAGTAACTTATTCTCAGTGACTCTTCAAAAATGCTCATAAAATGTGTCAAATGAAAGCGTAAAGCCAACTTCTTCTCCCCTTACTGACTAACACTCTCAGGTCCCCAGTTTGGGGATTCCCACATCTGGAGCACATAAAATGCAATTATGAGAAACCCAAAGCTGGTGGAGATCAAGGTGAGGAATACAGTGGCCGGGTGAGTCTTCTGAGCTTACTTCGGTAAAGATACTCCCCTGGTTGGAGGACAGAGGCTGGGAGGGAATGGAGTGATAGTCTGAATGCCTCACACTCCAGGAGAGGAGGAGTGAGGCCAATATTCACATTTCCATGTCATAACTCCTTAATATCATGACTTGTAAATAGGAACACTCACTAAATTTGAGTTGTTATATCTGAAAACTCATATTGGTCCTTATTTTACTTAGGAACCCAGAGACTAGAATATGGTCCCAATCCTGACCCTCTACGAGTACAGAATGTATACAGAACTCAAGGCCAGAAGGGAAGGGAAATTTGATTTTCTGACTGTTACTGCTTCTCAGGTTATGGCCTCTGCAAATCCTTTCTAGTTATATTCCAAGAGGAAAAGACCCAGCGATACATTACAGGTCAGATGAGGACAGATGATGGTGTGCCCTAGAATATATCAAGTCACATTATGAGGGGACCACCACAGACTTTCCTCCATAGAAGGAGGGAAATTCCACCACAAACTTCCTTAAAGCCAGTGAGCCCCACAAGGAAGAGGAAGACATCGAGGTAAGAGCATCTGTGAAAACCCTGTCCTGATCCTGAATGGTCTGCCTGAACAGCGAACCCCTCCTGCATGCCTGGCTGCCACCTTGTGAGCCCCACAAGGAAGAGGAAGACATCGAGGTAAGAGCATCTGTGAAAACACTGTCCTGATCCTGAATGGTCTGCCTGAACAGCGAACCCCTCCTGCATGCCTGGCTGCCACCAATGGGTCTTCCATGCTGAAGGCATTTCTGGTGCCCTCACAGTTCCTGGTCAGTGAGGGCTTTGCCCATTCTGTAATCCACCCCCATTTAAGTGGCAGATAGACCAGAAAGAAGGACTTACAAGATCAAGACTCTAACAGGAGGTCAGAAGGCCACTGCTGTGCCTGTGAGTGAGGACCACTGTGAGTGTTGGTCCTCTTTGTATGAGGCTCCCCAGGGTAGCTCATGAAGTAGAGGTGACTCTGGCAGAGAATGAGACCTCTCTAGTCTCCCACCCCGGTTGCCACAAAACAATAACACCCTCCACATCAAACAGGCAGACCAACCATATGAAGATTGAAATGCCTCCAGATCCAATCCACCGTGTATCTACCATAAAAGAAGGTAAAAGATACGGAGTTCAGATCATTATGTGGAGAAGCACATCTTTTCTCCAAGACTACAGGTACCATTTCCACCTCACAGTGCCAAGAAATGAGAAGGCTGCCATTGTTGAGAGTAGGAAGAAAGTATTCTGGGAGCAACAGGGAGCCCTTCACAATGACCCCTGGGCCACAATTTCATAGGCATTAAAGACCTAACAGTCAGAATCTCAGGTGGAGTTTCCTTCACGTTCACGTCAGGTATCAGTAGAGATGGTCCATCTGCCCTAATACCCAGCTGGGTCTCTTCCCATGTCAAGGATACCACATACCTAGGTTCATTTATGACTAGACAATACACTCATGCCATTCTAATGAGGAAACAATTCACAAATAGATCAGGAATGTCTCTCTCTGCAGGGGCTTTTGCTGTTTCTTCACTTCTATCAATACAAGAGAAATGGGGTGAGGTTATCAGTAGAAAGAAGACGAGCAATGGCTATGTGGGAGAGCCCCTCCTCAGGGGTCTTGACATCATTCTTTAGTAACTTATTCTCAGTGACTCTTCAAAAATGCTCATAAAATGTGTCAAATGAAAGCGTAAAGCCAACTTCTTCTCCCCTTACTGACTAACACTCTCAGGTCCCCAGTTTGGGGATTCCCACATCTGGAGCACATAAAATGCAATTATGAGAAACCCAAAGCTGGTGGAGATCAAGGTGAGGAATACAGTGGCCGGGTGAGTCTTCTGAGCTTACTTCAGTAAAGATACTCCCCTGGTTGGAGGACAGAGGCTGGGAGGGAATGGAGTGATAGTCTGAATGCCTCACACTCCAGGAGAGGAGGAGTGAGGCCAATATTCACATTTCCATGTCATAACTCCTTAATATCATGACTTGTAAATAGGAACACTCACTAAATTTGAGTTGTTACATCTGAAAACTCATATTGGTCCTTATTTTACTTAGGAACCCAGAGACTAGAATATGGTCCCAATCCTGACCCTCTACGAGTACAGAATGTATACAGAACTCAAGGCCAGAAGGGAAGGGAAATTTGATTTTCTGACTGTTACTGCTTCTCAGGTTATGGCCTCTGCAAATCCTTTCTAGTTATATTCCAAGAGGAAAAGACCCAGCGATACATTACAGGTCAGATGAGGACAGATGATGGTGTGCCCTAGAATATATCAAGTCACATTATGAGGGGACCACCACAGACTTTCCTCCATAGAAGGAGGGAAATTCCACCACAAACTTCCTTAAAGCCAGTGAGCCCCACAAGGAAGAGGAAGACATCGAGGTAAGAGCATCTGTGAAAACCCTGTCCTGATCCTGAATGGTCTGCCTGAACAGCGAACCCCTCCTGCATGCCTGGCTGCCACCAATGGGTCTTCCATGCTGAAGGCATTTCTGGTGCCCTCGCAGTTCCTGGTCAGTGAGGGCTTTGCCCATTCTGTAATCCACCCCGTTTAAGTGGCAGATCAGACAGACCAGAAAGAAGGACTTACAAGATCAAGACTCTAACAGGAGGTCAGAAGGCCAGTGCTGTGCAATGACCACTGTGAGTGTTGGTCCTCTTTGTATGAGGCTCCCCAGGGTAGCTCATGAAGTAGAGGTGACTCTAGCAGAGAAAGGAGATCTGACTTTCTAGTCTCCCACCCCGGTTGCCACAGAAAAATAAACTCCCCTACACCAAATGGTCAAACCAAACATACCAAAACTGAAATGCCTCCATGTCCAAGACACAATATTTCTAAGTCAAAAGAAAATGAAAAAATTTGTGGAGTCCAGATCCTATAGTGTGCCCTCCTTTTCCAAGACCATAGGCACCACCTCGATGCCTAGTGCAGAGAGAAGACTGCCATTGTTGAGAATAAGAAGAGTGGATTCCAGGGGCAGGAAACTGTACTAGAGATGTCTTCCATGTCCTAAGTGCCCAGGAATCCACTTGTTGGTGAGTGCTACTCATTCTGGTTCTGGTTCCAGGGGATTCTCTCCCCCAGATTATTAATTCTGGAAAACTAGGAATCCACCCTTTATGGTTCATATGAATACAACATGTATGTCAGTCTGAAATGGAAATATTTCATAAATGGGTTTGGATCATTCCTCTTGCCTCTACCAAGAGAGCAAATAGGATGAGGTTATCAACAGAAGAAGTCCTGAAGTTTGGTATTTGGAGTAATGTCCTTTGGTCACAGACATGAAGCCAGCATCTGAGCTAGAATAATCTGAGTTAGAATCCAGTCTCAGACATACTGCTTCATATAAAGGGATCAAGACTAGATCACAAGGTTGGCCTCTGACAAAGAAGTAATGTACAATAAATGTGGGCAGTCCTAACAGATGACAAGAATAGGTCCTTGTATCTCAGAATCAAGGCTAAAAATCTTCCAACACCTGAATTGTCAGCAGAACTCTCAAAAGCATTAAGGGCTTCCTCATATTTACCTACTTCCTCTCTTACAAGATGATTGCCAAATCTTTGTGTTGGTAAAGGTAAAGTAACTTGCTGGTATTATTAAAGCCAACCTTAAAAGTGGGGGGAGGGGTCGATTATTAAAAACAATCAACAGCTCAAGGAGCTCTGACACTTGCTGAGCACCTGCTCTATACACTTTCCTTGGAGGATGCTGAACATTATGGACTGTTTATCTGTGTAACCTCACTGCTTTATCATTAACACCAGCTAGAAAGATCTAGCTCCTTCTCCCCAATTGGCTGCCTCCTTGAGCTTCCACCTAGTGATTGGCAGCTTTCAACTGCAAAAGAATCTAGGATTAGAGACCTGGAACAGTGGTCCAATTGACAGAGACAAAAAAATAAATGGGTCAGTTTGTCTCAGAGACAGTGACTACAGAATGAGTCATAAGGTGCAATGAAGATATGTCCCTCACTCAAGTTCTAAGGGATTCCTACTAAGTCTATTAGCAGCAGCAGGAAACAGAAGAGAAAAGCAGAAACACAAGGATTATATCAAAGGGGAAAGAAGGAAAGGAGTCAACTTCAAGAATTCAACTTCAGAATTTCTAGGGAGAAGTCTAAGCTTCTGTGACAGCCTCCAAGGAGAAATGTTGAAGGTCATAGGGGCTACAGGGAGAAGGACAGGAAATGAACATTTATACAGTACTATATGACTCATTGCCTGGGACAGAGGCAATCTCCTGAGAGAAGGTGCCAGAGGTACCCCCTCCTCTGCTCAGACTGCCCGCTCCCTGATGGGGCTACAGTCTAACCAGAGTTAAGGCCTAGTCAAATATCTCTATGGAGTACCTATCAAGGGGTGCATTCTAGAACCACGAGTATTCAACAGGACTTTGGTGATATTCTGTTAAAGTGCAAATTGTGGTATATGTATTGCAGACAGCTTGCTGAAACATAAAATTCCCAGATTTTTCCAAATCACAGACTTGCATCTGGAGGGAGAGAAGAAAGGAGCAATGAAGAGAAGAAAATAAACAGAAGGGGAAAGCAATTCTCTAGCAGTTGCATGGGCTCCTCACAGGAGTAAGACAGAATAGATTAGAACCTCCTGACCTCTCCAAGGTCACATGACAGAGCCCCCAGTTAATGCTCCCAAGCTCAGAACGGAAAACAAGGATCAAAGGACCTCTTCAGGATGAAGTGAGATTTGGGGCTTCTCCTAACATAATGGGGAATTTCCTCTGGGATAGGAAACCAAATGGTAGTGAATGAATGAATGACAATTCTTTTTTGCCAGACTCAAGAACTGGTGTGACTGAAGAGGGGGAAATAGACTTCTGCACAAGAATTAAGCAGAACAGAGGGAGAGAGCACCATTCCCCAAGAAGACATAGTTGCTCATGGAAGATCCATTCTCAGCTAGCTCTCAGAATAAGGTTATCCTAGGAGGCTCACGTTGGATCAAACCAAGTCCTCCCCTTTCCTGGGGAAAAGAGTAATCCTGATTCAGCCCTGGGTATGTGCTCTCAAAAGCCTCATCTATTTAATGGAGACCACTATTTCTGTGGACACCTACCAGGATATAGACTTGAAATCAAGTTATGTTAGGAGTGAGGTGGACCATCAGTGGAGACCTTTCACTCAGCAGGGTTGGTCTAGGAAACATACAAATTTCTCAAATCCCTTTTGTCCTCTTGGTATTAAAACTAGGAGTGCCAATTGCATCACCTATAGGAGTGGAACCTGGAAATCACTGTCTAACTTTTACCCACATGAGACTTTGGCCTCTGTTGACAAATAAGATAACTGAAGAGGTAAAAATTAAGAGCCAGCCCCTTGGCATAGGCATCAAACTAGGACATCAATCCTGCTCTCAAAAACAATACCTGACTTGGGCTAGTTGTTCATGTGCAATAACCTTTGGTATTTGAGAGGTCAAAAGCCTGGAGGGGGGGTAAAAAGAACTCATGTCATCCTTCTTTTATTGAACCTCATCTCTTCTAAATATCTACAACCTGACAGAGAGAGAGCAGGGGAGGTCCAGAGATTCAATGCTGAATACAAGGTCAAAATTAGGGTCCTGACATATATCCAGAATTGGCCTATAATATTGAGCTCTCACCCACTTTAGACAATTTTTTTTTCCATTCTGGGCCCTCAAGACTTGCTAAAAGTGCCATCTTCCTGAGGAGTTGCTCCATCTCCCCATCCCAGGCCAGGTTACTATCTCAGACACACTAAGAAATACCATAGCCAAGCCCTTCTATTCTTCTCTCTTCTTAGGTGACCCACTCCCTCTATGAATCCTGAGCTACACCACAACTGGGACAGGGGCAGAGGAACCAGCCGATACATGGAATTCTTGCAGCACCTGTCCTGAAATCCTGCCCAGCCCTAACCCAGAGATCCAGGCTTCTGTAGCAGCCAAGCCCATGATTGAGGATGTTTTGGGTGCTAGTATATAATGGGACCTCCAGGTTCTCCTTTGACCCTGAAAGGCTCTGTTGGTAGAATGGGATTTATTTCCACCATGGGAGGAAGTTACAAGGAACCAACTTTTAGTTCAGTATCTCAGGAGGGAATTTGTCAGGGCTGAAGTTCTTCTACAAAAGACTGAATAGCCAAAGAAGAAAGGGTCATGGGAAGGGACTCAAGCAAGATAGGTAACCAACATGAGGGATGCAAAGAGAGGATTTCTGCATTAGGCTATAGGTTTCTGTGTCCAAGATCTGCATTGCTAAACACTTGTAGGCATGGACCATGTGTTATTTCATCAGCTGCTAGTTTAGTTCTTTAAATGTTTTCATTAATCTGTTCATGATTGTGTGTCCAGTGGAAAGGCCATTGAAAGATGCTCATCAAAGGATTGTTGTACCTAAAAGGGCCCAGCTACTTCGTGCCTGAGCCTAGACTGTGAACAGAAGCAGTTTTCAGTGAAAGAGCCCCAAAGAAGTTTCTGATTCTTATAGCCTTGGTAGGAAATGGATTTCACCCTCAAACCTAAAGCCTCAGCATTGGAAGAAAAAAGGAGGACAAATCCATTTATAATAGCACACTGACAGTGGGAAGAGTAGGAGTAGGGAGTATGGGTGAGAAGGCCATTCACTTGGGATGATGTTTCTAGAAAAGAACCCTGACCCACCAACATCTCTATCTCTCCGCATTCCCACTGAGTGACATTCCTTGACACATGACAAGGCTTGTTATTATTCCATGAGCGCTCAAGCTTCTGAGGCAACTGGCCTTTGGTTAAACACATTCATGTTTCAGTGGCAGATGGGAGTCCCTTTCCAAGGAGCAGGATGTGACAGGGAAGAGAAGAGTGAGGGCATAAGAAGATGACCTGCCTGAAAAGGAAGAGAGTACAGAGAAGAGAGACTGAGGAAAAGGAAATCTGGGAGCTTAGAAAATGTTTTCTCCTTAATTTCACTTGGATAACAATCAAAATGTCACACTATAAGTTTTCTTCTTGCTTACTATGATTTTAACATGTATATTGAAACAAAAGTCACCAAATAAAAATAATTCTACCCCTGAAAAAGATACATCTAATCAAGGTATCTTGCAGTAAGTTAATATTTTGTTTATAGAATACCATGTTCAGAACACAAGGACCCTATTCAGACACCTGCAGGGGTTCCTAATACTCAAGACATCAGGTCTAACCTACTTTGACTCTGAATCTCATTTCCTCCCACTGCCCCCTGCTCTCCTTGGACCTCCCTGTCTATTTGCACGTCTTTATCTTGTTGCTGAAGCAAAATAAGTTTCCTCCTTTCCTTTTCCTTGCTAGCCAAACTCCTTACTGCATTAAATCCAACTGGTGCCTTTCCCTCTGTCCAGACCAACTTGGACTATCCCAAATCCATATTCAATCTTTCCTCCTGATTTCCCCAAGCACTTCAGTGATACCACCAAATTTGGCACTCAGTTTGAAGAGACTGTCTCCTGTTCTTTCCTCCATATGGGGGAAGCCCCCCCACAGCAGAGAGCAGGACTTAAGATGAGAATGGCTGTGTTTTCTCTTTACTCGGCCCACTTAAGCTGTGCTCTGAATCTGTTCAAAGGCTCTGGCAAGTACTGAGCCCACTGCTATACTTCAGCGTGGGATATGGAAAAGATAATCCTCCCCTGTATGCGCTGAGACAAGGTGGTATCCATGGCCCCACTCATCTGTAGAAGAAATGCCAAATATTTGCGGTGGCATATTTCATACATGGCTAAATCACAGTGGCTCCCCAAGAGGAACATCACCTCAGAATGGGCATGTGAAGTCCAAGCTAGTGAATAAAGCCACTGAGTGGAATTATTCCATCTGGTCATGGAAACAAGCACACTCAAAACAAATGTTGGCTTTGGGCACCACACATTTTTAGGAACTGTTCTTCCTTAACACAAGCTTATATCTATTATTTTTTTATTTAATAAGTTGCTCAATGGGTGCTGGGGGCAAGAAGAGTTTGGGACATGTTTTATCACCCAGCATCCATTTCTTAGACCATTGGTTTCCAAAACTGTGCTGGGAAGACCTAGAACAAGTTAGTCCACACTTAACTGTATTGCATTATTGGTCTCCCGCCAACAACCAAAATAAAACCACTCCAATCTCACAGAGAAAAGTCTGTTAAAGTTTCTAACCCAGAATGTCAACCAAAGGACATTGCTGTCTAGCCTTCTGTGAGGTTATTTTTAACAGTGAAAGACTTCAAAAACAATGCCTCTATGCCTCTCTCCAACCTTTAAACCCATGCCCAAACAGATCCACACTCTACCTTTGCTATCTTGCCAACTATTTTGCCACTGTTTTGCTCTTTGCCCTATATCCCATAGGGCAAGAGTCTGTCTCAGACTTCACAACTGTGTGTGATTTTTCTGCCCCTGCCAGACAACAGATGTAGCTATTTTTTCATCTGAGCTGAACCCAGTAATGTCTTGTGTGATTTTTTAAAAATAAATTATACCGTGATGTAAATGACAAGAACTGAAGCAAATACTGGGAATGTACAGCTTCCGACACCCTAATCGGCTATTCTTAAAACGCAGAAAAGGGCAGGAAATCCCAATTCAAGATTTTGAATATAGCAAAGAGGGCTAAAGAAGAGGGGAGACACATTCATATCAACCCCCGCACGTGGATGCATCGATCCTTCCTGTGGGCATACTCACACAAGGGTGCACGTGCTACATATGTGTTTCGTCAGTATCAGCAGTAGTTATAAATTACCTCCTAGATTTATTCAAAATACACCCCCTTGCCCTAAACATCCAAGTAAATGGATAAAATACAAAGAGAACAATTCAATTCCATCCCTCCTACGGTTCTGTATAAAATGCACATAAAGAAAATTAGAAAAAAAATATTCACTAGGGAAAAGCAATCCCAAAACGTCAGCTGCAAGGTAATATTCATACAGCTATTATTTAACACAAATTTAAGGTTAGGAGGAGTAGCTAAATGTTGTACTGAACTAAATCAATTCCTTTCTCTCCACCTGAAAATGAAGTATAGAAAATAAGAAAAAGTTCTTCCTAATACAGGACAGCAAGTTTTTTAAGTCCTGTGCCATATATTTTTGTAGACACACAGCATGTAATACCCAAATGGAATCACTCTTTAAGTGATTCACGTATCACACTACATTATCTTTTTAAATTCCTGTTTTTCTACTGCTATCAAGTTTTATACCATCATGATGGTTATCATTTTTATTCTGACCTGGAGTTCACTAGGAGGCCAAAAATGAAGGCCAGAAAAATATCACATGGGAAAGGTGGACCATCTAAACAACATGATACATGATGCTTCTTCATGTAACTGGAGGATACAAGTAAAGGCTGGTCTTATCCCTATCCATTCTGGTTCTTTCTCCTTGTTCTAGTTAGAGAAATGTTTTTCAGAAAGCACCAGAAAAGGAGTCTCTCTCTCATCCCCTCCTCACAATAACACACACACAAAGTGCACACAATATAAGCCCATACCCAAAGACATGTGACCTCCACAAAAAGACACACAGCCCCATACACAACCTTAAACTTCATCCAAAAACTGGAATTTCTGCCCAGGTTAGGATCAGTCTCTGAGAAAATAGTATTTCTTACTGATCCAGAACCAAGTATAAAATCAACTTGAAAAAAGGGACAAAGAGGCTTCTGAATTAGAATACTAAAAGATACTAAAAGAGGTGCAGAGGGACACAGGAAATATGCTCTTTCTCAGGAATAAGACTCAGTCAGCAGCAGAGTGGACCTGATAAGGAAGCCAGGATGTGGGAGCCAGACCAGCCACGGGACACAAGATAGGAATTTCCCAGCTGTCGGCGATAGGCAGAGATATAACCATAGGAGAGGCCCACTAGTCAGCGGCAGGTGAATGAGCCAGCATGGGGGCAGAGCACTGTATCATGGGAGACTGGCAGCCTGGTAGCAAGGGGTAGGCACTCAGCTATGGTGCCTGAGGCCCAGGGTCAAGACTCCCATATCCCAAGGGTGTAAGAAGATCCTGGCAGATCGTATGGTAACGGGAACAGGAAGGGTACACAAGGATTTAGGGAATAAGTCAGCAACCTGTTATTGGAATATGGACGCAAGGCATAAGTAATGGGAGGAACACAATGAGCCACCTACTCTGAGCAGTAGCTGACTTGAGGTAGAGCTGTCATTAACCTTGAACTCCAAAAAACTGACTAGTTCCAGGCTTAATCCCCTAGGCTGAATGAAGGGCAATGAAGGGGGTACTAAAATAATGACTGCATAATTAATAGCACTGTCCACTGAAAAATGCCCAGATCATAAGAATAACTAGGATAGTCCCCCACCGCCATTTACCCCCATGTACCTTTTTAATGTTTATATGCAACAAATATTTACTGAAGTCCTTCTATGTATCCGATGCTGTGGTAGTGCCATATATTCAATCCCAAACAAGACACAAACCCTAATATTGACATTCTAATGAAGGAGGCTGTTAGGGACACCATTTCTGTTGTGTCTCTGATGTGACCTTCATAACACCGGTCCCCATTACTGTCCCTGCTGCTTAGGAGGCAGGGCCTTTTACACGTGATGGTGCTTTAGGAAGGAGGAAAGGAATCTCTACACCAGACCCTAATCTCAGCTCTTTCTCTCGAGCAAAACCTTTGAGAGCATAAGGGAGTGACCACTAGCCCTGAAGCGAAGGCAGCCATCACCCAATCTCCGCCATCACTGTTTGGAACAGCCTCGAGCCCGGTCAGAATGAGGCATATCCCAAGTGGTCTCCCCAGGTGGAACGTGGGCACAGGCTGGCAAGGGCCAGTTAGGCATAAACTGGTTGCTATACCAGGACAGAGTAGGCACAAAAGACTGACCAGGACTGGGTCAAGAATGCAGAGTAAGTCATGTGCTCATCATCCTGGGAAGGATGGCTTCCAGGAGGATGGCTTGAGAGGGAAGACGAGCTCAGAAAGATCAGCTTCTTTAGAAAGGCAAAGCCATGTGGAGTGTTCAGCCGAGGTCTTGGCAGTTGGGCCTCTCTCTCCATATGGAACTTCTTTAGCCCCAAAGATTCTAAACCAACTGCAGTAAGGCTAAGGCCCCTTACGAAAGAGCCCTTCTCAGCAAAGACCTGCCTCCACTGTCAATATCTGCGTTGGGAAACTATGGTCTCTGGGCAGATTAGTGACTTGTGTGATGTGGTAGCTAATCAGCTGGGCCTCCTTTAGGAGGAGACTGAGGTTTAGGGCTGAGAAACCCACTTCCTGTATATTCTGCTCTCACTTTGCCTGTTGACAATTCGGAGGAGAGAGCTAAACACCTGAAATAAATTGTATGGCTGGAATCCCAGAGCAACGATGCTACAAAAGGGGGCATTTGGGGCCAGGTTGGGGAGGGGAAGAAACATGCAACATTCTCCTACAGATGTTCACAGAAGCAGAAATTCAAAATACTGTCTCAATCCACTGCACCTACTTGCTATCTCTGTGTGCACAGACATGTGTAGAGTAACTTAAAAGCCAATAGATTTGCTTTCCTTGGTTCTTTAGTCTAAGTTTTACAAGGCAAATATCAAAAATGAGATTTCTAATATTTTTTTTAACTAAATTGTAATTTTATCTTCTTGGCAGCTTTTTTTTTTTTTTTACTTGACTAATACTTCTGAAATAGTCCTGACACTGATTTACAGTTGATAATCATTTTCAAGTAATGGTTTTCAGTTTCCCTCATGTTAACTGTTTATCATCAGCCAGGTCCCTTTCAACAACATGCTTGTGGCCACAGAGGAGTTTATTGGCCAATAAAAAATATTCTCTTTGTAAATACGTTCAAACCCCTCTCGATCCACTTTATGTTTCAGGTTTCCTAAACCTGGGGGTGAAAATGTTTCTGAAGATTAAAATTATCATAGAAATGGAAGCCATGTTAATAAGATACAGATCTAGCTCCTGTGCTCTATGACTTGCTACAAACATTCTCTCATGATCCAGGTTCAGGTTGAAATCTGAAGTGAAGGAATGCCACACCCAAATGAGCTTTCTTCTGTTTTCCTCATACAGAAAGAGGTCAATTCCTCTGCACTACTTAACACCTCAATCTCTGAAATCATGGGGTTTATTCCCAGGGCACTAATGAAACCATTACATTAAGGGAAGGTCGTTTCCAACAAGAAAGACTACATGAAATCTCTGCACAAATAGGCCAATTTCTTCCCTGTTCAGAGCAGTACGGACTCATTTCTGTCTCAGGGCCTTTGCTGTTTGCTCTCATAATATTGGGATGCCCTCTGCCCTGGTCTCCTGCTGAGACCAAACCCGATTTCAACCTTCAAGGCCTAGCTTAAGAGGGACCTTCTCCCAAAAAATTCTCTTGGTCTTCATCAACCTGTTCTCCCCTTCTTGTCTCCACTCCTAAACCTGCTCAAATATATTTTTTGTGGCAGGTGATATCCCATGACATAGCATTCAGTGCAGAAAAGTGCTAGAAGTACAGTACGACAGCTTGATTGAGAAGGTCTCAGATACCTGACAATAGAGGCAGCAATGTACGCTTAGTTTGTGTAGTTTTAGGGGAAAACGGACCCGCCCACAACTGAATCCTCGCTCTGACACGTACTAGCTATGTAGCCTCAGGCAGATTACTTTCCTTCCCTGTGCTAGAGTATCCCTTTCACAAATTTCATGGGAGTTGCTACCAGGCTAAAACTGGCTTAGGCTTAGATGGCCACTTTCCTAAACACTGGAGCTACAAAGATGAGTAAGATAGAGTCAGAGTCCCCATGTTGAAACAAGCTCATCATCTACCGATAAGTTATTTGCAATAGTTTCAGGCTCTTTGAGGGTAATGGTTAAGTGGTTTGGAGAAAGAGTTAACTGGAAACAGTAGGGGAGAAACTGTGAGTCCGAAGTGACTCCAGAATTGCAGACCCGTACTGAAGGCTGGAAAAGACTGAATCTTGACCCAAACTTCTAGCTGAGGAGACAGATAAAGGCACTGATAGAAATAGGGTAACTGGTTTGGGGAGTGGGAGGGATCAACCTCTGCAGGCTACAGGTGTGTCTCACAGACAGCTAATGTCAATCTCAAAGTCCAGCAGCTTTTTTCACAAGCCTACTGAGTCCTCTTCCTCACCCCACCCCCGGCCCTCTTGACTGAGAAAGCTCACAGGTAAGCTGAACAATCGACTAGGTTTGCTAGACCTAGGCCAACGGCATGCACCACTAACAAGTACACTCCTTACACATCTTTTTTTTATTGGCCCTACTTGACCTTTAAAGTTAAAATGACTTTAGCCTCGGATAGCCCGTGTTTCTCTTGACCATTCCTCCAAGATTACAAATATCCAACTGTCCTCTGAAGCTGCCCAGGCAGAACAAGGCAGCCTAGTCCGTTACAATTGGAGGGTGGTACTTCCACATTCTGAACCAGTAACTGTCAGCCAGACCCAGCCAGAATCTGCTTTCTGTGGAACTCCCAGCCTCCTCCTGGCCACCTCCAACACTGAGCGTGCTCACTACAAATTAGGAAGGGGATTCCTCAAATAGTCCCTAGTTTATAGAGATCAAAAAAATTTAATGTATGCATTTCCTTTGATCCAACAATTATAGAAATGTATACTAAGGAAATCATCAGAAGTGCACATAAATAAATGGCTGCAAAGATATCCTTTGAGGCATCTATCTTTAGATTGTGGGGAAAAAAAGAGAGAAAATGCAGGGACATTCTGAATGCAAAACGATAAGGGAGTATTTTGATAAATTGCCACATATCCACATAAGGGAGTATTATACAGACATTTAAAATATTGTAAAGATATTTTGATGGCATGGGGAAATATCTGAAATACATTCTAATTAGTGAAAAAAGATAACAGAACTACATATAACTTTCTTCTCAATTTCGTAACATACACACACACACGCACATATAAGCCTTATAGATATACACAAACACATATATACACACACATATCCAAAGAAAAATAACTTGGGAAGTTATTACTATTATCTCTGGGTGGAGATGATTAAATAATTTTAAATGATATTTATTTTCTTCTTTGTACTTTTCTGTATTTTCCAATTATCTTTGAAATTTTTTGTAATCAGGAAAAAAAAAATCTCAAAGGGAAATGGGCCATGAAATAGGCCATGACTTGAAGGGAAGAAACCTGTGGGGATGATACATATGCAATGGAGCATTTATTCGTTCCGTACTTCAGGGGATATTTTTTTCTTGCTCGAACACTGAGATGGCCAGTCTTTCCATCTCTTATCATGAAATGCCTGACAGCTTGGATTTCAAAGCTTTTCTTTAAAGCTCAGAGCTTCTCTCAATAAAACCTATATTCCTCCATGCCTAGGCAATAAAGAACCACAAAAATCTACTAGGTATTTGTAAACCATCATTTCTCTTTCCTTTATACTGACTGAATTAACTTTTGCCAAAAGACAAATGATCTGACTGGATCACTCGGTTCCTTATTCTTTGATTTAATTTAGGGATTAGATGTTAATAGACTGGAAATAAATTCTCTTTTCATTGACCTAAATTAACTTTGCTTTTGAAATATGGCATAGCCTCAACAATTATCTGAAAGAAAAAAATATATATACATATATATTAACCCATCACATGCAGAAAACTGTACCAATCCAACCATTTAAACATGTCTCATTAACACCATTTGTAATAAATCCCCCTGAGCCTTTGAGTAATATAGGCCATTTCTGTCTGTAAGAGATAGGAGTAAGGAAAGGTGGTGGGAAGGAATTCCCTTCCCAGCAAGTATTTTTGTGTAGGAATCTATTTTTATAGCAAGATCGTTTGTTGGCCAAGTATCATTCTTGTTTGACAGACCTACCTCCCACCATGTGCCTCTGTCCTCTACAACAGAGCTTTGTACACAGTGATGGCATTTCTCTTTCTAAAACACCCTTTGGGCCCACTCACCTCGCCTCCACAACTTACATTTGTATAGAAAGGCATGGTTTGCCAAAGCCTTTCACATAAAGATGTTATGCAATCTTTATAAACACTCTAGATGATAGAGTTCTACAGATGAAGAAACTAAATTCAGAGAGATTGTTACTTGTCAAGATTCCTGCCAGTAAGGAGTGGTTATCAGATGAACACTTCCATTTTCTAGCCTGTGATTTAGTGTTTCATCTATCAATAACCCTGATAATACCATACATTTGTCTCAATGTTGACTTTTAAGACATTGCTCGCATCCATATGCAGTTAGCCACTTCCACACTGCCTCCTGATAATGATGTGTGTGTGTGTGTGTTGTGTACCATAATTTCAAGTGCATTCTAATGAAAACCGTTCTTGGAGGACGGCACAGAGGACATGCCTTAGGACAAGCCAGCATGTAGACATTCAACCCATTAAAGCCTTCCGCATAGGATATACTTCATTCTCCAGAAATGTCTGATAACCTAGAGAGTTCCATGTGCCTGATCTTGGCTCCAGACAGTACCTGTTCTCCCAGGCTTTGGCTTCTTTTCTCAGTTCTGACTCTGGTATGCCCCTTACTAAGATAGTTGGTATGACCTCTAGCAGCAGTTACTTTTCTGGCTTATACTACTCGTGGATTTGTATTAATCTCCCCACTCCCCACTCACTCACCCTGTGGTCTGCCCACATCCTACTACATGTGCACATACACACAGAGGCATGCCCTAGACTATAGTTGCCCTGAGAGGAAATAGAGGTCTTACTCTTCTTGCTATATCACCCCATTGCCAACGGATGCCTAAAAGTTTTTGCTGCATTAAGTTGATCACTATATTTTTAAATTAATTTGAGGGCATACTGGAAAGTGCAGCTATGTAATTATAGTTGTATATTTTATAACCCACTCTTTCCCCTACCTGCCTCTACTTTCCTTTTCCTTGCACCACAAATCCTTTCATTTATTTTAATAGCTTTTAGAAAACAACTTTATATTTTATTTCATGGGACAGTGATCATAAGGTCTCTAACTTGTTTCAGCCTAAGACTCCAAGATTTAAATTAGTCTGGGAAAAGTGTGGGAAATCACTATTTATTTATTCTCTGCTTCCCATGTAATTTCTCTAGACAAAATATCCTCTACTCTTTAAAAAGTATATTCACTTCTAAATGAGAATACGAATTTCCTTTTCCTAGGTCAAACTAGCCCAATTCAATATTCTTTGTTGTTATGCTCAATTATAAAATGGAAAAATTGGAAGAAAACACAATTTTATTATATAACATAATAACATGAGCCAGGCTATAAAATATTGTTTACCATGTCCTTCTAATCATGTTTTCAAGATTTTTTTTTTAAATAGCTTGGCAATATTTAATTTTGTTAGCAGAACATATGGTCTGGATTACTTCTTTTTTGAAATGTAGATGGATCTGGTAGTTAAGACGTCTTAGAAGGTGAATATTACATTTAAAGTCGTATCACAGGACTAGGGAAACAATCTCTTTCCTACAGAGCCCCATATTTTAGACATCACCATATAGGGTCGGTGGAGGACAACTTCAGGAGAGATGCTAGCATGCGTGCTCCCCCCCACAATACACACTCACACACACACTCACTTATCTCCAGGTAGAATAAGATTCTTTTACAAAACATGGATAAAGTACTTAATGCAAACTGTAAAATGTTTAGCCTATAATTTTCATTAATTACTGTCTCCAATACAGAGTGCTTCTGGGAAATTAAAACATAAAAGCAATGCTTTTTTTTTGCCTTGTATTTATTGAGCAAGAAAAAGAAATGGAACAATAAGAGATACACTAAGGGAAAGTTCCCTGTTCGTAATATATTAAAGGCATTATTTTAAATGTGCTTCCTCGTTCCTTATGGGCCAGCCCTTCCCCTGAACACAGAATAAGCCCAGCCTACACTCCTATAAATGTTCTCTGGCTTTCACCAACAGTCCTCCACATATCTAGGCCTGCTTTCCCAGAACTTTTCTTTTAAAATAGCTAAATTCATGAGGGATTTCGGGAGGAAAATCATGTCACATTGAGACAATTAAGTTTGTGGTTTCTAAAAATAAAATGAAGTAAGGATAAATGTGTTGGCAATGAAAAAGGGGTTATCTGCAGTATAAGATTTCAAAGGTCCTAGCCTGAAAGCTATGAACTCTAATTATATTCCGATTTCTACCCAGGAAAATCCATCTTTTCCCCTGTGTTTCACTTAGACTCGAAAACTGAAGTATTGTACACATAGAATAAATATTGAGTTCTATGAAGTAAAGGTATTATATAACTAACGATGCCTGAGAAATTATTAACACATCCTACCAGTCCCCCAAATCACTGGCCCCAGGCCTTCCTATGCCCTGGTCCCCTTCAGCATCTTTACAACTCGCTGTTCAAATCTTCTAAACATCTCTGTCTAGTTTTTCTCCTGGCCATGACTGATGTCATTTTTCTGTCCTGGAGGCAAAAAGCCATGTTACATATCCCTTCAAAGTTTTACACCATTCTGGGACCCTGAATTTTTTTTATCAGAATGTCCAAGTTTCTTCCTTCTTTGCCTAATTACGACTTCCTGGCTTCAAGATCTTTTCTAACCCTACAGAGGAACCTGCCTCCTTCCTCAGCATCCACTTGCCAGTTTTGGTTTTCGTTTGTTGGTCATATTGCCCTTTGCTTGATGTTCCTGGAAATCTCCTTGTGAAGAGAGAGAATATACACAGAACCCAGACAAGCCCCTTCACAGATTATGAAGCAGTACAAATGGTTTGAGAACCTGAAAGATCTGGATTCAGATCGTGGTTCTAAAGCACTGGCAAACCAAAGAGCCCTTCTGGACCTCACTGTCCTCACCTTTAGAACGGAGTCCCAGGGGGTACCTCACAGTGCCACTGTGGCAATTCAAGAAGACTGTGCCTATGAAGACGGCAATATGCTTCCTGGCATCTCCTGAGTGTCCGCTTCACCTTTCCTTTGCCCTCATAAGTTTTTAATTAAATATTTTATCACTGGGGCACCTGGGTGGTTCAGTCATTAAGTGTCTGCCTTTGGCTCAGGTCCTAGGATCGAGCCCCGCATTGGGCTCTCTGCTCCGCGGGAAGCCTGCTTCTCCCTCTCCCACTCCCCCTGCTTGTGTTCCCTCTCACTGTGTCTCTCTCTGTCAAATAAATAAATAAAATCTTTTAAAAAAGATAAATATGTTATCGCTGATCACACACTTCAGGAGTTAAGTCACTCATGCTTCCTGTAACTCTTTGGAAAATCCTCAGAATGTACTATTAGTCTTCCCTAACTTCATCTCATTGATTTATTTCATGCAGATTATAAAGCTATTCTCACTGCTGGTTAAGACTCAAGATCATGCTCACCCCAGCAAAGAAACACACTTATGGTTTCTGAGTTTGAAATACTTTCTTCTTTTACTTCTTTTCCAAAAGTTCAGTCAAGTGCAAACATTTCAAACTTGAATTCAGCACTTTTCCCACACAAGGCAATCAGTATATACCAATACCAATTTGGCATACCCATGCACAATGTGATATTCAATATAAAAAGTGGGTTATAAGAAGCAACGAATCAGAAATTGTAATAAAGTAGAGGAGGGGGAAAATTGTAATGGTATTCAGGACCAAAATTGAGCTGTCCAAATCTATTGTTTATACGTGGGCTTAATTTCACCAGAACTGCTTGCTCAGCTTAACATAAATCCAGGGGGGAAAAAAGCGACTTTCACATGAAGAAATATGAACTGGAATTCATAGATACAGCAAGAAAAAAGTTCAGCTCTCATCTGTCTACATGAGCAAAATTATTTCACTAATGTTTCTTCTGATTCATGGTCTCTACTTTGTGACAGTTTTAGATGGAAATCACAAAAACTAAAAGGTCTCTTTTGCACCAGAAGAGAACAAGCAACGTGCTCTTCAGATAAGGCTGAAGGATGATGCCTGAGTCACCAGTGTCTCCAAAGATGGGATGCTACGAGCTTTGCAAGTTTGCCCCTGAACGCTGGCCCTCTTAGGGTGGGGTGGAATCAATATATTTAGAGATCTCTGCAAAGAAAGCAGGGAGTGTGCAGATTCTTCCTAATGAGTGCTGTGTATCACTCTACTTCAGATCTTTGAGTTCTCAGTTCAGGGAATACAAATATGCCCCAGTGAGGCAAGGCATTCAAAAAGGATGCTGGAAATTATCCTCACCACACCCTGCCTCCCACTCCTCCACCCACCTTCTTTGACAGTTCAAACTATTTAAAAAATTAATACACTTCTAATTCTATGGTAATCTTCCCTGAGCTGGAATACATATTCTTAGACTGGGAAACGCTGCCTCAGACTGGGAACAGATTTTCCCATATGTCAACACCCAGCAGAATTCCCAGTAGAATGGATGGGGAGATTATTTCCTCCCAGAGCAGCTATTCCCTTAGAATGTCCTATTGAAATGTCCTTTGTTATTGTGAGCCTTAGCCCGCTGATGATTTGGGCTACCAGTTTGGGTTTTGCCCTATTGAGTTGTAGAAAAAAAGTTTCTTTCTTCCTTATCACAGCTCTTGAAAGTCTTGAAGTCTCCTCCTAGGTTTATTTTGTTCTTTATTAAATAGGACACTTTCATTCCTTACACCCAATCCATTCAAAAAACATCACAGTTCTTAGCAACTACCAAAATATGGCATTGATATCTTGAGTTGCACCAAGGAAATCTATCTGCAGGGAATAGACAGCCCTAATCCTTTCTTCTGTATAAATATTGGTTTCCAGTGCAGCTGAAATGTAGACTCATTTGTAGATGTCCAACAAAAACACAAATACTAGAAATACTCTCCAAAAGAATCAACTTTCATGGAGTTAAGCTTTATTCCCACAGTTAGATATCCAAAAAGAAAGCTTCCTGTTCTCACTTGACATCCACACCTTCAGAATATAGAGCTGTTCTTCAGGCCAGATAAGTCAGTAGGTTAGTAATCATGAATTGGATTTTTAAGTGGGGTCTACAAAGGAATTTAGCGCAGTAAAAGACTTAGATCTATCAAGGGTGAACTTTTTTTTTTCTTTCTTTCTTTTTTTTTTAAGATTTTATTTATTTGAGAGAGAGAGAATGAGAGAGAGCACATGAGAGGGGGGAGGGTCAGAGGGAGAAGCAGATTCCCTGCAGAGCCGGGAGCCAGATGCGGGACTCGATCCCGGGACTCAAGGATCATGACCTGAGCCGAAGGCAGTCGCTTAACCAACTGAGCCACCCAGGCGCCCCTATCAAGGGTGAACTTAAACCACAGAGTTACACATTAATGCAACTGTTGTAAATTAATGGTTTCCCATAAAACATGATAAATTTTATAGAGTGGCATCATAGATTCTGAAGCCAGATGTACTGTGTAATTCATGTGATAATGGAAGATGAATGTTTACCGCACATATCATCCTGAATTGGGTTCTTTGTGAACAATTTTTCCCTTTGTTTTTGAGTTTATCAAAGCCAAAATACCTAATCCGTTCCTTAAATGAAGAAACAAGTTTGATTTATTGACTGAATTTTTTTTTTACAAATGCTTAGGTTTTTCTTTTCTTATTCTATAAGTCAAGATAGTCTGTAGTCTTACCTAAACCAAAAAGGAGATAAAATGGAGATTTCAGATAATGATATGTAGCTACTGAAAAAGCAAAGATAGGGCTTACTTCTTAAAAATAATTTGGTGCATTAATTTTCCACAAAGTTCCCATCAGATGTCATCAAATCCAACACACTGTGCAGATGGGAAAGACTGACTATTGAAACAATTAACTATTGTGAGTCATTTCCTCAATCTGCTTTTGTTTTAGCCAATATGTCAAGTGGTGACAGACACTGTTAAATTTCACAAGCGCTACTGTCTTTTTGGAAACAGCATAATACAATTGCCATAGCTCAGCTTGATATATCTGCCAAACTAATGGTGGGGCCTCTTTCCTTCTACTTTTCAGTGCTAAAATCTAAAGATATTATGTAGAACCTATTCAACAAGAAGAGCACAAAGTCCATTTTATTCTCTCTGAATACCCCCACTTAATCACCTGCTGACTCTTAGTTTCCCAATCCCTTTGAATTGAGGATAAAATAAATATGGTAAAAAAATTTTTACTTATTCAGTCTCTACTATCTCAGAAAAAAAGCTGTCATGGACCCTGAGTTTTTCTGAAATTTGCTACTTGTTTCAGCTTGGTCTGAAAGTTTATTACTTTAGGTGACCTAGTTTACTACTTAACACTTTAGGTGACTTATACATGATCAAAAGCCACTTGCGCTAATCTAACTAAAACATTTTCTAATCTTAGAGCTATGATTTTACTATTTGTATGTATCATGTCACTTGCATGTCTAAGGAAAGTGGGGGAAAACCATGGGAAACCAACAGATACATGAAAAAATGCCTAACATCACTCATCATCAGGAAAATGCAAATCAAAACTACAATGAGATATCCTTCACACCTATTAGAAAGGCTATCATCAAACAGACAAGAGATAACAAGTGTTGGCAAGGAGGTGGAGAAAAGGGAACCTTTGTGCACTATTGGTAGGAATGTAAATTGGTATAGCCACTGCTAAAAATGGTATGGAGGTTTCTCAAAAAGTTAAAAATACAACTATTGGGGCGCCTGGGTGGCTCAGGGGGTTAAGCATCTATCCACCTTCTACTCAAGTCATGATCCCAGGGTCCTGGGATTGAGCCCCGCATTGGGCTCCCTGCTCAGTGAGGAGTCTGCTTCTCCCTTCTCCCTCTGCATACTTACCCTCTCTCTCCCCTCACCTCTCTAATAAATAAATAAATCTTTTTTAAAAATAAATAATAAAAAAATTAAAATACAACTATTAAATGATCCATCAAAAAATACATAAATAAGTGATCCATCAATTCTTCTTTGGGGCATGTATCCAAAGAAAATAAAAACAGGACATTGAAAAGATGTTTGTACTCCCATGTTTATTGCAGCATTATTCTCAAAGCCAAGATATAGAAACAACCTAAATTCTTGTCAACAGATGAATGGAAAAAGACAATGTGCTACATATTTCCAAAGGAGTATTACTCAGCCATTAGAAAGAAGGAAATCCTGTCATTTGCTACAACATGGAGGGAACTTGAAGGCATTATGCTATGTGAAATAAGTCAGACCGAGAAAAATACTGTATGAGATTCCACATAAGTGGAATCTAAAAAAAAAGCTGAATTTGTAGAAACAGAGTAGAATTGTAGTTACCAGAGGGACTGGGGGGATGGGAGTAATGGGGAGATGTTGATTAAAGGATATAAACTTCCAGTTAGAAGATGAATAAGTTCTGAGGACCTAACACATAGCATTGTGAATATAATTAACAATACTGCATTGTATACTTGAAAGCTGTTAAGAGAGTAGATCTTAAATGTTCTCACCACACACACACACACACACACACACACACACGCACACACACACACATACAAACACAAAGGAATTCTGGAATATGATAGAGGTGTTAGCTAATGCTGTAGGGGTAATCATATTGCAATATGTAAGTATAAAAAATCAACACGCGGTACACCTTAAACTTACACAATGTTATATGTCAATTATATCTCAATGAAGTTGCATAACCTAAACAAAACAAGTGGCCATCTCAGAGAGTGCAAAGGCCACAACTCACCCAAGATTAGACAGAACACAGCAGCTTGAATGCAAGAAAAAACAAGAGTTGGGATTATGGCAGTCACAGAAAGACTGTCCCAACTCAAGAGGACCCCAGTTAGCAAAATATGCACAACCACACTGACCAATCTCAAATACACTCTTCCTACTGCTGGCAGTCATACCCCATTTCTCTAGTACATTTACTCTCCATCCTTATAGATAACTTTTCACACCTCACTTCTTTTAAAACCTCTCCAACACCTTCTTTCCTATCGATTCTGATGACCTTGCTTCTTCATTTAAAAAAACTTGAAGTAACCAGAAGACAACCTCTGTGGATTTCTACCACTGCATCCACCTACTTACCAACTTCCACACTCATACAGTGTGGTTTTCCACCTGTGAACATACTCTCCATGCACTTGCACAAAACTAACCCCTCCATCTGAGCACTTAAGTCTTTTGCTTCCTCGAAGATACGGAACCAGCAATTCACTCACCCTCTTCTGTATCATCAAACTCTGCTCTCTTCTGGGATTTTCCCTTTTCGTACAAATGTGATCTTAACTCTCCCATCTTAAGGAAAAAGATTATCTATCTTTTAGAGACTAAACAATCCTTTAGTCTGAGGCTAGTGGTTCTCAAACCAAAGTCAACATGAGAATCCCCTAGGGAGCTTGAATAAGAATATCAATGCCAGGGCTCCTGCCCCTCCAAAGATTCTGATTTAGTTGGCCTGGGGTAAGCCCTGGGCATTAGTATTTTGTGCATGTGATGGGATTATAATGTGTATCCAAGGTAGAGAAGCACTGATCTAACCTAGATTCATCATTAGTGAGGTAACAAAAGTTGAGAGAGGGGTAGCAGCTCACCCCAACCCAGACAAATCATTAAGGGAAGAGCCAAGACAAAAATCCGCAAAGCTAACTCCCAGTCCAGTGCTCTTTTGACAAACATCAGGCAGTATGTCCCACACAAAAATGTAATCTTTGGCCAAGAACAATGAATGCCACCATAAGTAATGAACTTACTAATTGTTCATCTCCATAGAGCATACTGACCTTTTAGTCTTTGGTCACAAAAGGAGAGCTTAAACCAGTATGCTGAGAAGGTAAGTATAACAGGGAATGTGAAGAAATCCCTGCCATGGTACCCACAGCAGATGTTTCAGAAGTTTGGGGATGGTGAGGGACCCAGGGGAAGGTGCCAAGGAGCAGCACGAGGTGCAGTGTGATAAATGGAGCTGTCTTTTTCCCATTACAGGAACATAGCAAGTTTCAAGAGCAAATCAGAAACCCAGAATGATTAATTGTGTAGTCTACAATGAGTCCTGTTGTGTTTGTCTATGAATCCCTTTGCTCGGCAGATCAGACACACCAGGTGCAGAAAAACACCTGACTCTGATGAACCCTGTGAGTTTCTGGGTAACCCGCTCCAAAAGAAGGGAGCAGTGGTTTTGTTTACAGGTGAACGGTAGGAAAGGAATCAAAGCCAGTGAGAAAACTGCAATGGTGCAGTAAGAACAAAAGCATCCCTTTAACGTCAAGCCAAGATGCTGTCATATCTCTGGCTTTGCTTCCTCTTTTTCTAGACCTACTTGGCATCAACAAGGAACAAAATGCTTTAAGGAAGTCTTAACTTCATTCTTACTTATTCCCACCCACTGGTTCAGCTGACCTAGCAGTCACCTTTGCATTCTCCCTAAGGAAGTTCCGGCTAAGCGTTAGCAGAGAAGGGCATAGCAGTTGAGCTCATGGGTTTCTGGGCCCAAAGCCCACATTTTGCTATCCGTGTGACATTGCACAAATTATCTAAAGTCTCTGTGCTTCACCATCTGCCCATATATAAAATAATGTTAATAATACCCACCTTGGAATTCTTGTACTAACTAAAGTAGACATGAATGGAAGGTGTCTGAAACAATCGATAAACGGTAGCTATTGCTGTTAAACAACATGGCCGGGGAGATTTCTGTTATTTTTCTTTAAAGCGTTACAAGCACGTTAACAATACTGTTTGCATACTAAATGAGTATGTCAATTACACACAGTTATTGACCCTTCCTTAAAGCTGATGAGGTACACTAATATTTCGTTAACTAATTTTGTTGAACTGTGGAGGCGGCATGGCTTGGTGGAAAGATCTAGATTCAAATACTAGCTCTATTGTTTACTAATTGCAAGCCTTAAAAAAGGTACTTAATCTCTCTATGCCTCATCTGGTCTTTAAAAAGTGAGAAGAAAAATACCTCATTTGCACAGTGGTTGTGAGAAGGAAATGAGATAATGCAAACACCTAGTGCATAATAGGTGTCTACAATACAGGATCATTGACAAGACAACACATATTTACCTCACAAAACTGCTCTCCATTTTTAAAACACTTTGTTTTCACTAATTCATAACAGCATTCCTCCAAATTAGTTTGAATTTGTTATATTTTGTCATATTGTTTAATTCCAAGTAAAGCTAAATGAAAAGTGACCATGTCAGAATGATTCTGGGGGAGGGTATCCTCCAAAACAGATTAATGTAGACACAGCCCTCTGAAAAATATCTGGGGTGGTGGGATTCTAAAACCTCTTTTAGTCCCACCTCAAGCCTGTAGAGGGAGGAAGCTTTTATGTTTACCTTCTCTAAGGGTAAAGGACTGGGTTTAGATTAATTGAAAACAAGGAGGAAAAAAAAATGCACAGATCTATGTAAAACAGAGTATGTCTATGACAAGTGTTTCTAAATATGTGGTAAAGAAAATTGGTACATTAAATATCTCTGGCTTGTCTGGTTTCTAAAAAGCCAAGGAAGTTAAATTAGGTTGATTTATTTCCCAAAGTGGTCATTTGGATTATGTTACCAATAATGGGACATCAGTATCTCTGAAAGCAAAAGACTTAAAATATATAAAGACATTTTTATGGTCTGCCATGCCTATTTCTAAAATACTCTAAATCTGATACTGCCTTAGGCTGGCTTCCCCGGAAGGAGACACTGAGACAACAATTCATGTGCATGTGTTTTATTAAGGAAGGGCTCCCAGAAAAAGAACTGGTTAGAAAGAAGAAAAGCAGGACAGAGAAGGGAAAGAAAGCAAGCGAGGCTTTTTCAACGGAGGACAGCTTGGACCTGGTCCTGCAGGAGAACTCTGGAGGGTTAATTATACTCAGAGCGGTCTCAGCTTAAAGAAAGCTGGAGCCTTCCTAGGTGCACCCGCTCATCACTGGCCAGGGCCGTCTGGGAGAGCACACATAAGCCCCCAGACACTTCCTGCCCTCTGGAGCAATTGGTCAACAAGAGTCACAAGTGCTGGCCATTGGTGGCAAAAGCACAAGGACACTGGGGGAAAGGCACATCACAACAGGAAAAGGTAACTTTCCATGGAACAGGGAAAGGATGAGAGAAGAAATAAAGTCAGAAACAGTTAGCTTTCCTCTCAATTATTCCAAAGCAATTTTTTCTTTCATTATACCTCAGTTTTTCTATTATGAATGTTATGAATACAAATCACAGACACAGTTGAGACCTACATTACCTCCTGTAAGTGGTGTTGCATCAATCCTACCTAGATTAGATAAATTAAGCAAGAAGCAAGCTAGTGTGTTCACATAAAAAAAACTTTGTATTATGCACATGGTTAATTCAAAGTGCGCATATTGGTTGCTTAGCATGAGGGAGTTATGATTATGGGAGTTAGTTATGACTGTGAGACACAAAAATTACAAGTATAATGGTGACTCCTTATATTAATCTCCTATACCTGTACTTTTTAAGAAAACCACATGGGTTTTAGTAAGCCTTTTTTCCAACGGTACTTTGTTTTGATAGTATACATTAAAATGTCATTTTATGCCTATTGTAACTACAACGTATCAAATTGGGCTTGCATTTTGTATGTCTTTTTCATTTAATTTTTCTAGTTATTGATTTTTATTTCGCTTGATGATAATGCAGCCCACAACAGACTGGAAATTTTAACGAACTTGGTCCAGCACCGCCTCTAGACTGGGCATCACCGCTCTTCCCCAGGCTGCCTCCCCGGCGCCTGGGGTAAGTGGGCGGGGCCTCGGAGTCAGAAGCAGCCCGGCGAGGCAGAGGCGCACCCACATTAATAATAATGATACCATAATAAAAAGAGCCCTGTCTGAAACACGGTAACACATGATTCAAGATAGGACATGAAGTCAGCTTTATAAATTATGAAACCTAAGTCAAGATTGCATTTGTTCTGTGATGATTCCAACAAGTTCTTCCTCAAGCCTGGAACGAAAAGCAAAGATGAAGAAGTAGGGGTGCCACCTTGTGGAGGGATCAGCCAACACCAGGTCCAGGGGTGTCCTCGTTCTCCCACCCCCAAAAGCAAGCCTTCCCCACCCCAACCCCTAGGGCCTCCGAGTATTTTTCAGAACTCCAATACTCTTTTTTTTTTTTTTAAGATTTTATTTATTTATTCATGAGAGACAGAGAGAGAGAGAGAGGCAGAGGGAGAAGCAGGCTCCCAAGGAGCAGGGAGCCCGATGTGGGACTTGATCCCAGGACCCTGGGATCATGACCTGAGCCGAAGGCAGACGCTTAACCGACTGAGCCACCCAGGCGTCCCTCCAATACTCTTTTCTTTCAAAAACAGGACTCAAGAATAAGAAAAACATCCCTGCCTGCACCATTTTCCTTCCCAGCAGAGCTGCGTGCGGCGAGATGGGCTTTAAGTCGGCCTCTTTAATCATGGGACATAAAGATTCCACCTGCTCATGGCTGGAGGGAGCCCCTCTGTGGAGCAAAACCCCTTTGTCCCCCCCACACACACCCAGCTGTTTTTCTCCCATCTTTTACCTGTCACAGAAAGCTAATGAAGCAGGCAGAAACCTGAGGGCTAGCCCAGGATTAGCTTCACTGTGTACAACAAATAGATGGTGTGTGGGGAGGGCTTTTAAGTCAAGTGCTGCCACAAACTTCCTATTTTGAGGAAGTGATGGTTGTAAGGGATTTAGGAAGTCATCTGTCGTTTGTTTTCAAGCAACACCACACAGAGCAGGCCAGACATAAGAATGGCAATCCCATTTTCAATGCCTTTTTTCCAACCATTCCAGGAGACTTAACATATAATAATCATTCAAATCCAGAAATACATTCTTATGTTGAACATATGTATCTCAGCTACTGCTTCCTGCATTCAGTGGACATGAAGAGAAAAATACATAAAAACACACAATCTCCTTTTCAGATTCAAATGATCATTTACTTTTCCCTAGATTTTAAATTTTTCTAAATTTTTAGTCATAATTTACAGAGTACCCTCATAAGACTTTGGGTTGTAAATTACAGAAATATAACTCGAATACCCCGAGAACAGAGAAAAGGAAATAGATTGACTCACACAACTTGGAAGGCAGCTATGCTCACCACTATACCACCAACGCGACTCACACAACTTGAATTCTAGGAGGTTTCAGGCATTGCTGGATCCAGGGGCTTAAACAGTGCCATTCAGTATGTCTTTCTCTCGGCCTCTCGGCTATCCTTCCTTTTATATGTGGCTTTATTCTGAAGACAGGCTATCTCCACATGGCAGGAGCAATGACAGTCAGCAATGGAGTATTCACATCTCCACCCCTAGCACCTTGACCTCAAAAAGCACGAAATAGTCTTCCATGGTCACTCAAGTAGAGCAGTCTCAAGGAAATATCTCGGGCCCCATTTGTGTGACACATCAGTCCCCAGCACCACAAAAGATTGTCACAACAGAACCACACAGGGTGGAGGAGAGGTGGCTCAGGAAGGACTCTTAGCTATAATTTGGGGTAAGACACTGAGCACTCTCTACCACGTGCCTGGATTGATCTGAGTATAAGTGAATCATCCCCTGTCCCTGCATTCTTGGTCCCAGTCTCCATTCAGGGACCACGTTTGGCTGTTGACAGTCAGTACATGGTCATATTGGCACCCATGGTGACCCATGGATATCCAATCTGAGCAGCAACATGGTACAAATACATGGCAATTATGGTAAACATAAAGTTGTTACTAAACTCACAACTGTTTGTTGTCTTGCAATGGTAAGTAGGAAAATTATGAGTGAAATCATGATTCCCCATATTAAGCTGCCTCCATGCACACATGTATATGTGCCCTTGTCTATATACATGAGTAAAAGCCTGAAAAGGGGTAAGAGGAATGCATCCCCAAAAGACCTGGAGTGCCTTCAGGGAAGTCTCTGATGACAGCAGAGTCTAGGCTGAAGCTGAAAACCTCCTCAAAGAAACCCTTAAAACCCCCAGCGATCACCAGGACAGACAAGGCCACCACCATTAGATGGAACTTGATGGAACCATCGGAGTCAGGGTCCCGTGGCACCAGGATCCCTTCCACGGGTCTCTTGGCAGTCACACGAAGGGATTTCTACCTCCCTGTCCCCCCTCCCTGTCCCTGGGAGAAGAGTCAACACCAGAGAGCCAAGCCAGGCCCTCCCACTCCTTTCCAAGCCCCCCGATGACAGTGCTGGCCTGTGGTGGCAGTGGAGGAAACTAGCCTGAAACTGACCTCCATGAACAGGGCCAGAAGCTATGGCACAAGAGCCAGAAGAGTGAGAGTGATGGAAATGGGTGTGGTGCCTGCAGCCATCTCCCTTCAGTCTCGTAGAGCAGCAGGGCTGGACTAAAGCCCGCGTGAAGGAGCCAGGCTTTGACTTGAGCCTGGGCATGGCAGAGAAATTTCAGAAGCAATCGTCATGGAGGGCCCTGCAGTTTGGCATCTTTTTTGGCCAGGGGGACTCCTCATGCACAGGGGCAGTAGAGAAGACAGGTCCCTGGCCTAGCATGCCAGGGTTTCCTCCTGGCTGGCTGTGTGTTCTTGGGCAAGATGCCTGACCTCTCTGAGCCTCAGGTTCCTCATCATAAAATGAAGACAAGATTAGTACCTAACTCAGAGGATTGTTGTGGAAATGAAGTCCAATGTTTGGAACCATGCCTGGCACATAGGAACTAGGGTGGTCCCAACTATTATTATTATCCGTTACCCAGAGTGGTTACTCTCATAACCAAAAAAAAAAAAAAAAAAAAATGATGGTTTCTAGGATAGACTTAGTTAATGATGACAAAGGACTGAACTATCATTTTTCTATATTCTAATTGTGTTAAATACATAATGTGGTCTGACCTATGACCAGCTAAATTAGTAAAAAAAAAAAACTTTAGTTCAAGTGAGAAAGCGTTTTTGAAATACTTCAAGATTTGATAGGACAGAAAATAATGCAGTATTTGTATTATCTAGTGCCTTACCAAAAAAAAATAGGAATGTCTGTTCCTTTAACATTTAAGAAAATGAACAGAACTGAATCAAAAGGACCACTTTTCCCTACTACGCCATTCTCCATACAACCAGAACAATCTTCTAAAACAGATATTAGATTTTTTCATCCCCCTGCTTGAAAGCCCTCAAGGGGCCTCTTCCCATCACACAGTAAAATCCAAACTCCTTCCTGTGACCTGCAAAGCCTTACCATATCTTGCCCCGGAGTCCTCTCCAGACTTCTCACCTTTCCTTTCCACCTCCCAACCATGCTGTTCTTATTTCTCACACCTGTCCAGGTCTTTCCCTCCTCAGACTGCACTTTTTTCCACAGCCTACTCCTGCCCTGCATTTAGGACTCTACTCAAATGCCACCTCCTTAGGGAGAGCTCCAGGATAACTCTTTTTCCCCCATCACTGCACCCCCCTTATCTGACTTTATATTTATAGCACTTATCAAGAACTCAATTTGTTTTATTTCATTTTTGCCCCACTGGAATAGAAACTCTCATGGAGTTTCTATTCTATTCTATTTCTAAGACACACTGGGTGTGTCTTATCCACTGCCAAGTTTCCAGTGCCCAGAAAAATACTTGGCACATAGAAGGGAATACAGAAATCTTTACTGAACAAAGGAAGGAAGAAATGATGAGGAATTCACTTTCTCCCAAGACAGCCTGTTCATTCCATCCCTCAACCGAAAACTGCCTGCCTCATTTTTCATGCATTGGATCCTGATGTTCCTAGTTTTGCAGCAAAACATAACACATACATACCCTCATTTGACATAATAACTATTTGTTGAATAAATGCATGGACAGATGGATGATGGATGGATGGGTGGATTTTGATCTAAATCTACGATACATCAGAGTCTACACACTGCAGTCTTTTTTGTTCAAGTAAATAAGTACTCAGAAACAACTGCAATTCTTTCCATCCTTTCAGTCCTCATCTGTCATTGCTTATGTCACTATTTTTTAATAAAAAGACACAGGCTTCAGGTGATCACTGAATGGCTAGAGGTCTCCCATGAATGTCAGACCTCAGGAAAACATACCTGAGTATTTTCCATGTATAGAAAACTGTTACCATGATACCCTCCCCCCACAAGTCTATAATATATTTTTCTTGTACCAAATGAGCTTTCTAATTTCATCCCCCACCTTCTGCACAGTATCCAGTCACTGTCCTTCAACCCTCTGTTCTCGTCAGATGAGCTTCTCTCCTCCCCCTCACTGGCGCCTTCCCACGCACCCCACACAGCCCCACCCTTGGGCTCTGTCTCTGCCTCAGCTGTCATTTTTTGTCACAGTGCATCAGAACTGACAAGCCCTCATCTCCTCCCCCAGGTTCCACCCACCTCAGAGGCTCCATCAGCAACGTTACAAGTGATCAGAGCCCTATGGCCCAACGCCATCCATCAAAAGCCCATCGGCACGTCCCAGCTCTGCGAAATGATTTGCACTCATTGTGGTTTTACAAGAAAACTACCATGTAGAGTATTTGAGGTGAGATGAAAGAAGAAAAATGGTTTCAGATTCAGTCCTAAAGTCTAATTAGGAAAGGGAAGGAACTCCTGCCAGAGAAGATTTGGCATTGCCTGGTGACATTCTAGATGGAAGACACTGCTCAAGGTTGACATCCTTTACCCAAGAGATAGTAAATAGAGGCTCAGAACTCAGGGCTGTCCTTGAACTGTGGTTCCTGCACTGTGTTCTCAGCACATCTCGAACACATCCTGTTATATACACTCCCACACACATACCCACTCACCCATGGGTACACACACATGTACCCATGGGTATACATACACCCACACTACACATGACACCCCACACTCACACACTCACCCACAGATATGCACACACACCCCCCCAAGGTATACACACCCACGGTACACAAACCCCCACACACCCATGGGTACACACACACACCCCCATGGGTAGACACACAGCCATGGTACACACACCCCCATGCACGAGTATACACACACACACCCATGACTACACATACCCCTACAGGTATACTCACCCCCATGGTACACACACCCCACCTACCCATGGGTACATACACACACACACACGGGTATACACACACCCACAGTACACATGCACACCCCCACAGATACACACACATTCACCCACAGGTACACACACATATATCCATGAATACACACACCCATGGATATACATACATACGTCCATGAGTACACACCCCCCCAGGTATACACACACACACATCGGTAAACACACACATTTATCTTGCTCCCTTTCTAGCCCTCTAACCCTTAGCATACTATCTGGCCCATCATAATAACAGCTGACATTTATCATCTAACAGACCCTGCACAAAGCATGTTATAAACAGGACCCCACTTAACCCTTCCAACCACACTATGAGTACAACTATTATTATCTCTGTTTTACAGAAGAGGATGCTTTCCCAGGTTTCTCTCTCTTACTTATTTCTCATGTTTACCTAGCACGCTATACAAAGAAGCTGTTATTGACCACATTGTTCGGACAAGGAAGCTGAGGAGCAAGGAAACTGAATGACTGAATAAGCAAGGCCACCCATATGGTAAGTGTTGCAGGATGGATTCAAAACCAGGACTCTTGACTCTGCAACCCATGCTTTCTCTTCTATAAGCTGCCTGCTTCCCAAAAGTAGCCTGTCCTACAATATGTAAAACCATACAAGGTAATGATCAAAAATACATTTTAATGAAAAACAGTAGATGTACACACGTAGCTGGGATGAGTTAGTTGCTAGATTTGAGTATCAATTTTACTGAGACTTTCTGCAAGCCATGTAGAGCAAAAATCATCAAACCTGGCTTGGTCTTATGGGCAAGCCAGCTTCCAACAACTACCTGGGAAGCCACCTTTCTACACTGGACAGATTCAGTTCGCCAACTTTCTACACTGCGCAAATTCAGTTTTTAGATACCTAAGAATAAATGTGCAATGCCCTGTCCTGATACATGAGGAAGGATATATTTACTTTAAGCACATGTGTCTGCGTAAAGTTGCCAGAACTAATCTACACACAGAATATAGGGATGAGTTACAAAAACTCACCTTCATCACAGGATGCCTCCCTCCTGCAGAGCATGCAAAGGGTGCAAGAGTGGAGACAGAAAGTGGTCACAACAGAAGGACACTAAGGGAAAAGAATGAACATTTGCTAATTCGCTAACAGTCACCATTTTACAGTGGACAATGCCAAAGACCAAGTAATAACTAGAGGGGTACAACTGGAACCTAGTTCTGTTGCCCCCACTTCTTAAGAGTGGAAAGACGGGCATCTTGTCCCAATTCCACCCCTTGTTAGTTGTGTGACCTGGGTCAAGTCACAAAAGCTGTCTTGACACCTGAGTCATCCATCATCCATCATCTGGCAAAAGGACTCACCGGGTTGGTGGGAGAGTAAAATGAAATAATGAGTAGAAAACCTCTTTGAAAAAGGATAGAGCACTTCATAAATTTTGGCCTTGCGGGGCACCAGGGTGGCTCAGCTGGTTAAGCATATGCCTTCGGCTCAGGTCACGATCTCAGGGTCCTGGGATCGAGCCCCACATCGGGCTCTCTGTTTAGCAGGGAGTCTGCTTCTCTCTCTCACTCTCCCTCTGTTCTCTCTCTCTCACTCAAATAAATTAATAAAGTCTTTAAAAAAATTTCTAGACTTGCTATTCCTTATTCATCTTTCACAGCTTAGCTCAAAATCATTACCTTAGGGAAGCCCTCCCCCACAAACCTTCTTGACGAGACTGGATTCCCATAGTATACCTTCTCCTTTGTATGCCTTATTAGAGTCACAATTTGACATTTGTGTGCTGATTGGATGGTCTGCCTGCCCCTGCAGTCCTTGGCTCCATGAAGGTAAAATAAAAGCCACCTAGTTTTGCTCAACGTTATTAGAACTCCAGGCCTTAGCACCACGCCCAGCACTCGGTGTGGATTAAATGCATCAATATATCAGTATTAAAATGAAAGTATACATTTATATAATCATAAAGTATACAATTACAATTTTGAAAACTGAGAATTATACAAAGAAAAATTAGCACCCTATTTATTACCTAGAATCTACACTTTGAGTCATCCTAACCATCTAGAACTTAAAGGTAAAAAAAGAAAAAAAATTTTACCGTATGGAAAATGACTGTCATAAAGTCTACACATTTAACTCCTGAGAAGAGGTGGGTCCACCCTCAAGCCATCATTCTGACAACTGGGTGTCAAACAAGGCAAGGGGTGACAGCAGCTGGGACACCTGACAGCCAACAGTGGCAGGAGGAGGCAGAGTGTAAGAGTGCAGGCTGGTTCTCCAGCACAGCAGTCTGAGTACTTCATGTGAAGGCCACCGGCCCCCACTCCCCCGACAGCCCCCCGGAGACACCATATCACCAGAGTGCCACGGCTGATGCTCAAGGAAGGCACTGAGTCTTCAATAAAGGGAAAGCACGTCCGAGATAGTCAGCAGATAAACAAAGGAACATGGTCAGAGATCCCAGCAATGTCTGCCTACCGTGGTGCAAATGAAAACTATTTCAGCTGTAAATAAACTTCCCTAAAATGGAAAATACCTGTGTCACCGCCATGACTGCTTTGCATAACGTAGCTATTGGTGAGTACACACTTTTCACCAGGCAGAGGTTAGGACCCACTATTTCTGTTTACACCTCCTCTCTCAAAAGCCTTCACACCTCCTACTAAAGTCTTATAAGTGATTCCCCCAAACACACCTCAGGGCATCACAATATTTTCTTACACGAATGGCCTAAGTCAGATATAATTCAGTCCTCATCTCTCCTTACCAGTTGGGGAAACCTAATGCCAACTTACCAGGCAGCAAGGGGGGTGGGGGGAGCGGCAAAGGCAGAGGACAGAGGAGAGGGGCACAGCGATAAACATGAAACTATGATCACTTGCAGATTTAAATATAGACAAAGCACTAACTGGTACAAGGCAAGAAGGTCTGTAAAAGCCAAGGGGGAAGAAAATTGCTCTCGTGGTTAGAATTCACGCATCCACTCACGTATTCAGTTTACCAGTTGTCTAACCTTAGGCAACTCACCTAACTACTCTGCACTCAGTTTCGGTGTCTGTTAATATGGGCAAATGGCAGTATCCACCTGTTAGGATCTCGCGGAAGATTCAACAGTTTGTCTATGCAAAGAACAATGGCTGGCGATCGGAAGAGCTATTTAAGTGCAAGCTACTGTCATGAGTATCACCATTGTTGTTACTGAGCACCTGCTCTGTGCCTTGTGCTAAGCAATGCTCCGTAGATGGAGCAGGGAAGAAGACAGACAACAAACAAACAAAAACAATAATTGTAGCTGTAGATAAGGGAGAAAAGAAAATAAACAGGTTGCTATCGTACAGGAAATGGTGGTGAGGGGGTTGCCTTAGCTAGAATCCTGGGGAAAATTCCTTCAAGGAATTAATATTTAAGATGAGAAGTCAATTATTCTAACACAAGGAGGAAACTTATTTCCAGCCTAAGAAACAGTAAGTGCAAAGACTTCGGGAGCAGAGAGGAAGGAACGGGGCATGTTCTAAGAACTGTCAGAAGGCCTTATGTGACTGCAGCCGAGGAAGCCAAAGGGAGAATGAAGTCCAACAAGGCTGGAAAGAGAGCTAAGGAGAAGGAATGCCGATCTGAAGCTAAAGACTCCATCCCAATACTGATGCACCCCAGTGAAGTCACGTGCCCCTAGGACCTAACTGAGAGGATGAGCGGGGCTCCCTCCCAACCTCCCTCCCCTTCCCCTCTCTCTCCATTTTGCATAATGTGACAGCAATACCCATAATACAGGACCACACCCAGGAGTCATTATTATACTATTAACCTTCTATAGTTTCTTAAATAAATAATACACTCCTACAGGTAAACATATTTATGACCATTTTGTGAATATCCTATTTAATTCTAATGAGAAGGAGTTAGGGGAAGAACCAACATTTATCCAGCCCCTTCTATGCATCAAGCACTGTTACTAGATATGTTAAACCATCCCATTCTCACAGCAGCTATATAAGGAAGCTATCTCCATTTTTCAAGAAAAGATATTGACCTTCATATCAGAGATGTTAAGTCACTTGCCCAAGATGGCCCAGCTAATGGCAGAACTTGGATTTGAACCGAAATCTCTCTGGCTCCACCATTCATTCCAGTAACAGCTATTCATTCAATCGTAAGCCCTTCTCATGAAAGGTTTCATTTACTCAGTTCATATCCATTTCCCTTTGACATCTGACATTTTACCTTTTTGGGACCAGGAGCATCACCGCTGAGAGCTAAGACGTTGGCAGACCCAGCTGGGCAAGGCTGATGCTGAGTTCGTTTGTTGTAAATAATGTAAAGATTTGTTGTAAAGATGCCACTAAAAGATCCATAGGAGCTACTCCACTTGGGACTTCTTTAAGAATAAGCATTATACTATGAAAAGAGAAGTTTAGAGCTCTTGAAACACCTTGCAAATAGAAAACTAATTTGCCTTATCAGTTTTGTCCACTGTACTCGATCCTTGGGATAATTTGTGAGCCACTATATCGGCCTCACTTATATTGTAGTCTTTTATCATATGGATGCAAGATGTATGTCCTGCTGTCAAAACTAATCAAAGCATCTCAAGAAACCAAAGCAACCTTATTTACTTCCTCAGAGATCACAGCAAATGTCTTCCTGGGTTTTTTCTATATATAAGTTAATTTTTCCTTTGGCTGCACATCAAGGCACTTAAATTAAGAACAATATATCTTCATTTCAAATGTTGGTTGATATCCCTTAAATGTTTGCTTAAAAAAAAAAAAAACGAATTCAAGTCTAAAGCTGGCAAAAATGGGCACTGTATTATTAACAATTTAAATCAAAGTTTAATGCTTTTGTCATCACAAAGACACGGATCCCACATTATCATAACCTTCGGCAAATGAATAGTAAACTAAATGTAGGCTTCCGAGACAGCTAATCCTAAAAGGTATGTTACAGAGGAGAGTGGTTAAATATAGCGATTATTGATATATGCTCTCATTCCAGTAGAGGGGAGGGATAGAGGTTGTTTAATTTTAATGTCCCCAGAGGTTGACTTTGCTCGTAACATTTATGAAATATTGAAAGACAAGAAATGGTACAGATGTGAATTCCGCAGTTGGTTTTTTCCAGTTGCCCTTGAAAGCAGCTGCCATAAATCTTAGATGAAGCCAAACAAGGCTGATGATTTTGATCTTCAATTCATTCCTTTCTATCCTTCAAAAGGTAAATGATCCTGATGGAATTAGAGCTGAGCAGAACGGCTTTCTTCTGCGATGTGCCTAGCCAGCGATGCGCTCCGCCACCATTGGCAGAGTAGAGCCAGGGCCCCCGTGCGGCTGCGCACGCGCACTCGAGCTTGAGCGGCGCGTGGAGGGAGAAAGACACTTGCACGTTGAGCTCGGAAACCTTCCGTTTCCCTTCCGCCCCCCCCGCCCCGCCCCTTCCTGTCACTCTTCCTTCTTTATCGGCTCAGCAGAAAGCCAGTGTGAGCTGAACGTGTGAGCCTCAAACACAAAGCTCTGCCACCAATTCCTGGGTTGGTATTTGAAAAAGTCTCAACAAAAGATTTTTTTTTTTTTTCCAGTCTGACTCTGAAAAGAATACTACAAAAAAGTTGTAGGAGAAGCAGGAATTCAGGCAGTCCGACTGTTCCCTGACGGAAAATACTGGGGCCTTTCCGCGAAAACATGGAAATCGGATGAATCCCCCTCCATCCCTATGGGGAAACACAATGTCATTTTCATAAGTCCCCCTCAGTCATACAGAAGACATCAGATCCTGTCATTAGGGATGGCAATAAATGTATTTGTGTGGGTTTGCAAGTCTGCTCCAGACTGCAAGGCAAACCCAGTTAAAACAACCACAGAGGGAATCATCTATCTTCATAAATTCAGTTGCAAAGAGAAATTCATCATGTTTACTGTCTTTAGGAAAGGAGCGAGTCTTGTAATAAAATGTTCTCTGGTCCAGATTCCTTGTATTTATAGGCTTCTTTTCTTTCTGCCTTTCACAGAGCACGGCACATTCTAAACCACGGGCTGTACCTTCATTAACATAACGTAGTAAGTAAGTTACGTGTCTTGAAATGAAGAACGTGCTTGGAGAGGGTGAGGATGGTAAGTGACATCCTCGAAAAGCTTCGTGTAAGAAACAGCAGAGCTGAGCATTTTGAACCAAAATGCAAAAAAGACAAAGGGCCTTTGTGAAGATATGCCCCACCCTTTCCTCCTCCCCCACTCCAATACATAGAATTGTTGGGGGGATTTGTTCACTCATTCAACAAACATTTATTGAGCACTACTCTGCCCCAACCATTGGAAAAATAAAAATATCAAAAGAATGAAATGACTCAGGAGCAGTTTTTTGTTTGTTTTACTTTGAAACATTTTGCTAATGCAGGCACGCACACTCGTACACTCTGGCGACATGAAACCGATCGCTTTTCTAGAAGAAGTGACCCAGAAGGGTCATTTTAGGCTCACTGTGGTCTTTCTCTCCCTCCCTCCCCGGGCCACAGAAAAGTGATAGCAAATGTTGTAAGCTAATGTAGGAGCCAGAGCAGTTCCAGGGCTGGAAGAATTTCTCTGAGCCATAGTGGTCTTCGAGCACTTTACGGCCCATTTGTCAGAAGCATTGAGAGATGTCCCTCAGCTTTGTCCTTTAAATTGTGTAATTCCATCAATTCCTGCCAGCACCCTAGAACATTTATATTACCTTTCCTTTATGGCCTAACTTTAAATGATTTTTGAGGAGGAGGAGTATTTTTGAACTCGGCTTCTTTCATGTTATTTTTTTTGGCGTCACAGGTTTCAAATGAAGATAAAACTAAATTCAGAAAGTTAGTGGGCCAGAGAAAGGACTCTAGAGTCCAACCGCCTGTGTTTGAATTCTATCTCTCTCTTTTATTAGCTCTGAGGCTTTAGAAAAGTTACTTAACCCATAATAGCTCACTTTCTTTACCCATAAATAGCAGTGCCAATCCCTACCTCAGAAAGTTATTATGAGGATTAAATGAGACAAAACTTCTAAAACACTTGGATGAATACCTAGCATGCAGTAAGTACACAAGAAACCAAAACTGTCATTGCAGGCTCGTAAATTTAAATTTGGTTCCCAACAGGTAAAAAAAAAAAACACCTTGGATTAGTTGAAAACACTTAGAAAAATGCATGCATTTAGAAAAATGCATGAATACAAATTTTAAGAACAAATTTGTCAAATAACTCTCATTTCATTGTATGACAGAACTAGTAAATCAGAGGGTCCAGAGAGCCCTGTGAATATCATGTTTTTAGTGGCTCCGTGTGGTCTCTGACAATCAGGGTAACCATAATACTCTTCCACCAAAGCAGAATACTTTTGAGTGTGAAAGGAGGTACTCCTTAATTAGGGGTAAACAAAAGGTGTAAACCAGAACATAACCACATAAACTGGGACACTCCTACACACACCAGTCCAGATGGTCATCCTGTCTATAACAAGGCGATGAGCTTGGGTGTCTAGGTTGACTCCTGTCTAGTTAAACAACCACAGCCCAAAGGAGATGATCTGTACAATCCCCTGGGGCTCTGTCCTCCTACCTATCTCTTTAGCATTTTTATCAATGACCTGGGTAAAGATATAGACAGCATATTAATCAAGTTTACAGATAGCATAGACTGGGACAGAATAGCCAATATGAGAGATGGCAGAATGCAGGTTTGAAATGATCTTTAAACTGGAACATTAAAGCAAAGCCAAGTCAATAGAATTTTAAAGGAATAAATGCAGAGTCCTACTCTTAGATTCAAAACAATCAATTGCACAAACAGGATGCAGAAAAGGCTTTGCAACCCGTTGTATGAATAATATTTTAAAAATGCCGAGGGGTTTGGGGCGACCACAAGCTTGATAGGAACATTTTAAAGGCTGTTGAATGAGACAGTACATTTGCCCTGTTTTGTACCAGGGAGCTGTAATAGAACCAATAGACTAAAAAATAAAAAATCGGCGAAGCAAATCAAGACCCTGGGAAGGTGGCTTTTGAGATTCTTGCAGTGAGGTGACAAGCCCAGATGATCCTCAGGGCTTCTTCCAACACTAAGTTCTGACAATTTTCTCTATCTATTCTTTCACACTCCACCCCTCCTACCAGGCCTGCCAAACAGACCTACTAACATTGGCTAAACTTTAGGAGTTCACAAAGACCAAGTTCTAGCATCTTTTCTTCCCACCATAAGGATGCACTCTCCTTCCAGGTGGATCATCACTCCTTCCTGTTTGTTCCCAAAGCACTCTGTACTTGTCTCCATCACTTAGCCCTCATCACAGACTAGTAAAGATGTGTTCCCATTCTGCTTTCTATCACCAAACTGGGAGCTCCCCAAAAGGCAGAGCCTGGCTCCTGTGGGTACTTATTTGTTTGAAGAATCAATGGTTGGATAAAGAAATAAATAAATGAATAGATGAACATCAATCTATACTCCCCTGTCTTTCCTAGAGGATATTTCTACCATCACTGTTAGAAAAAGCCTTTTTCAGAAAAGGAAAACTGTAGAGTGGACTTAGGCAGGCTTCTGCTTAAAATGTCCCCTGAACCTGGTATAATTCAATCTAAATGTTCTCCTCTAGGGAATCAAAAGTTCCATTCTCTCACAAATTACGAACTAATGCAACTATTTCCCCTCTATATAGATTCTCTTTTACCAAGTGAAACAAACGCACGGGGATAAGAAAGCTAATGTTTCTGTTGTATTGCTTTTTAGAATTTAAAGCAAAGATGACCAAACACACTCTTCCCTTGGAATATCGGGAAAGGGTCACACATACACTTCCCCAGTGAGTTAGTTATTGTAGTTGTAAAAACCAAACCCTCTGCAACCTACAGAAACACTGATTTAAGGCCCAATTCTCTGAGCACACACTATAAATCCTTCCAGCCAAATGTCCACTGATCTGGAACTAGAATCCACAAGACAATCATCTTCAAAGAATCTTATAGTGCAACTAATGTAATGTAATAAATTTAAAAGACCAGCTTGCTTTTTCCTGCTTCTGCCACAGTGGAAAAAAACAACTGCAAAATGACATGAACCGAGAATACTGCAAAATGGAGCTCGATTGGTAATATATGTATTTTCCAAATTCCACTAATTTGGATATCTGAATTTTTTTTTTCTTCTCCAGTTGTTTTTCAAGAGTGTTACACAATTACACAAGCTGCTAAGACACCCATCTCTATGGTCCTGTGATATATACAACAATATTGATATCTGATAATATCAACTATTTATCACAGCACAATTTCTTAGGTTTGGCTACCATTAAGCATCTGTTTAACTTTTCATATGCCTCACTGACAAATGATTGATTTGATTCCAGTTGCTTAATTTTAAATGACCATCGGTACAGTCCTTTTTCTACCTAATCTATCTATCCTTTCTTTCTTTCTTTTTTCTTTCTTTCTTTCCCTTTTATTCTTTTTTCCTTTTTTAAAAAATTCTGGCCAAGAAGAGAAGTGCTTTAATCCTCCACTTAATCTTTAAATAAAATGTTCAGTGATCTCAGGCAAACAATAAGTCATAAAGTAGACACAGTGATTCAGGCAGTAATCTATGGGCACATAGATCATCCTGCAATGGTACATTAATCATTACACTTAAAGACAGGGCAAAAGGGATGACGTTTTTCCAATTGCGTCCGTTGCAACACAGCAACATTCAAGCATTTTTAATCTGGGCCATTTCTGGAAACAGAAATGACTGTTAATCTAGAAACATTTTCAAACCACACCCTGTACAAGATGAAAGCAGTATCAGAAAGGTAGAACTGTTCCTGCATTTTATTAAAAGTTTTTTTTTTTAAACTAGGCAAGAAAATGATAAGAATCATGTCCCTTTCCAAAAAGATTCAATCCTAAAAATAAAAACACTCCATGACAAAACCCAAGGTCAGCCATCTGCAAACAATATGATCTTTACCAAGTTACTTAATTTCTCTAGCCCTCAATCTACTTATCTGCTAAATGTGAATAACCGCGTCAACCCCAGAGTATGCTAGGAAGGGTTACTGGTTATGCATGCAAGGTCCCTAGTAATTTGCACGGCACATATTAGGTACTCGAAATATAGTCTCAATTATTGTTGCTTCGAAAGTTTTTATCTTAGACATCCCTTGTGCTTTTGATAAGCTTACAGAGGTTTCTGATTCAGCAATGGACAAACATATATACCAGAAGAGCAGTAGAACACCAGAAGCCCTTTTCTGTCTGGAAGGGTGACTAGGTAAGAGCCCCTACCGCATTCACTAAAGCACCCTGGTCTTATCACAATGGAATCTAAGACTGAATGCCAGCACCTGGCACCTGCTCCAATCTGACTGATAGCTGTAAGTCTTCTGGTAAACAAAAAGTCACTCCTCCCCACAGAAAGTTCAGGAACAGCTGACCCACTCTATGCCAAACAGGTTGTTCTTTCCAAACATCAAGATGTTGTGAATCACGTAGCTCCACCATAGCAATAAATGACCAATCTCTTTCCATTATATGGGGGAGATCCCATAATTATGTAGACACAGTATATTGTAAACATCCTATGAAAGATAATGAGATTCCTTCAATACTTCTTTTTATGTTACAAAATACTTGGGTCATTGCTTCTAACGTCACCTTAGATCATAATATCATATGTTTTAAAGTTAGTGAATTCATTAACTACGGGGCTTTAACCACCATTCTGAATCGAATCGCAGCTTCTGGAACAATCCCCAACTCTTTGGTAAAATCAGAAGACTTCTGTGGCTCCTAATCTTTTGGAATCATATTGTATCTCCTAGGTCTGACCTAGAATAAGTTTGAGTCATCCAAAACTGAAAAACGGCCGGTCACTGACTTACTGAGGCACAAGCCATATCATTTTTAAGTTTCAGAGCATAGAAGGGGTGGGAAGCACAGCCATATCCAGGCTTTGGAGGGCTATAAGCATTTAGTGGTTGACTAAGAGAAGGCTTTGCAGATACTGAAAATAGTTACCATGGAGAGAAGAGAGAAGTGAGAATTGCTGGATTGGGCTAAAGAGAGCAAATAAAAGCTTGTAGTGTTGGGATAAAAGTATGGGTGATTCTAGAAAGAGGATCCTACGGTGAAGTGAAATGAAGTGAAATAATGTATGCAGCATGGTTAGCACATGCTTGACTCAGAGTGAGTACTCAGTAAACAACAGTGATGATGATGATGATGATGATGATCACGATACTATGCCTAACAGACTCTAAGGCTCCAAGGACTTCCAAGTATAAGGACTATATTTTACATATTTCTGTGTTCCTAGTATCTAGCTCAGCAGCTGAGAGATAGAAGATATTTAATTATTATCTGTTGAGCTGAACTGAACAGAGACTTGCCACTGACAAGGAATTAAGAAAAGGGAAAGGCCAAAAAAAGAAAAATCAAAGAGCTCATGGTTCAAATCAAGGTGTGTAAAAAGAAAGTGGAAGAGGTAAATATCAGGCCCCTGTTGAGGTATGTTCTAGATAAACACTGCCCACCAGGTAACTAAGCATCCCCTCCTTTGAGTTCCACAGTCCATAGTCACCTGAAAACATGACATAAAGCATTGTTAAAAACATGGATCTCTTTGCTTTTCAAAGTGTGAAACTCAATTTCCCCAAGCAGGATGAGTCTTAGTAGCTAAGTAGAAGTTGGGGGGGGGGGGGGGGCAGGGTGCAGAGGCTGGGCATTCAGGAATGTTCAAAAGAGTCAATTTCCCCAAGGATGGCAATGACAACTGACAAGCAAGGGAAGAGAGGATGCCCTGCCTTAATCACCACTGAATAACACTCCCCATTATTAACAACAATGACAATCACTAATATTTTTTAGGGATGATTGTGTCCCAAGTTATGTGCATATCTCAGCAACCCAATGAGGTAGATGTTATTACCCTCTTTTAAATGAGGTAACTAAAACGTAGACTGGCTAAATAACTTCTCACACAGCTGGGAAGTAGAAGAGTCAAGTTTAGACTCCAGTCTGCCTAACTCGAGACTGAATCTTAGCCGTTACCATAAAGCAGCAATCTGTTATTATTCTGCAACACAGTGTGCTCAGAGATCCTAACACATGGTTTAATTTCCCTGCTGTTTCCTAGGCACTGCATTTGACCACAGGTTTTTTAATCTGGGACCACAGACTCCAGAAAGCAGTTTGCTTTAGTGTATCTGTGAATTCCCTAAAATCAAAAATAAAATGGCATGAGTGTACATTTTCTGCTGAGAAGGTTATTTATGACAGCAATTTGTTTTTAAAGAACTGCTGTTTAATATACTTTTGTGGGTTTTTTTAATTTTTTTTATCTAAGTATAATTAACATACGGTGTTATATTAGTTTCTGGTGTAAAATGTAGTGATTCAACATTTCTATACGTTACTCACTGCTCATCAGAGTTAAGTGTACTCTTAATTTCCTTTATCTATTTCGCCCATTCCCCTCACACACACACCCATTTCCCCTCTGGCAGCCACCAGTTTGTTCTCTGTATTTAAGTCTGTTTTTTTGTTTGTCTCTGTTTTTTCCTTTGTTTGCTCATTTGCTTTGTTTCTTAAATTCCACATATGCGTGAAATCATATCGCGACAGCAACTCTTAAAGGGGATTGGGGTGCAAAAACATCCTAAGAACCACTGCAACAGACAATTCATTCAAGAACAAAGGAGGCTTCTTCCCCATCATTCTGTTAAGATAATGCCTCTTTGGAAACAAGTAAGGTTAGATAAACACTAAGTAGTATAGACGATGGATCTGAATAAATTTAAGTCTGTTACCACTGTCTTTATATCCCTGAAGTTAAAAGCACAGGTGAGAATGAGAAAGAGAAAGAAAGAAAAAAAAAGGTTAAAAAAGTTGTTTTTTTTCCCCCGAAGAAAAAGAGATGTTATTCAAGGAAAGCCAACTTTGTTTGCTATTCTTAAATTATTGTGAATACTCTGAGGAAGAGAAGAAACCGTTCTGCCTGCTCATTTCCAAGTCCATTCCCATTTATGCTAAGAACTGTTTAACCACCAGGCATAGTTAAAGACAGGGAACTCTCTGGTGCTGCACCAATAGCGTGACTCCCATCTCTCAGCACAGAGCCAGAAAGAACCCAGCTCACAGCAGCTGGTACACAGCACTGCAGACCCATCACACAGACCTGTGTGGGATTTCTACTAAGGACAGTGATTGTGAGCAGTGGAGGGCTGTGGCCAGTGATGGCAACAATCCTCTTCAACACCTGCTCTCGTATCTGTGGGTTTCAGCTACCCAAGTGTCCTACTCACTCTCCCCAAAGGTTACCAGGAATAGGTAATTGTAGAGGTTTTTTTCCTCCCTGGACTTTTTGTCATGGAAATGGAATACTTGCCATATCTTTCTTGCTAGTCCTTTTCAACTTTCAATTTCCCTTTGGTAAAAAGGGTTTCTGCATACACACACACACACACACACACACACTAGCAGTCACACACAAAGACACACAGACTCACACATGCACATGCTCACGGCACAACTAGATACTATGTTTGTGACAAGGGAGGATGTTCTTCTGTGGATTAAACTGCTTGACCTGATCCAACTTCCAATGGTACCCTGCCTCTCACTTCCTTTAACACATTTACCTCTATAGAAAAATTATTTTCTTTTAGGGGAATCAGAGTTTTCTCTGGAGGCATATAGTCAATTCTGTCAGTACTTAAAAAAAAAAAAAAGGTTAGGCATAAGCATTTTAATTCTTATTTTATTTGGGATCAAGAGATTTTTTTCCCCCATTGAAAAAATAAGATAAAGTGGTTTGGCCTTTCCAATCTCATACCAACCCTGAGGTCCTGAGTTCAACCTTTCTCCAAAAAGAAAAATGTCAAGGCTGAAATGCACCCAATTTCACCTAATTTTCTGTGCTTCACTCTTCAAGAAGATGGATTGAGATGGCTCACCTCATAAAATGGGCACAACTTACTTGAGAAAATAAGAAATGTAAGACCACGGTTTAAGTAAGTACACCATTCTGAGGCAGGTTTTAGGTGCTCTGTGCAATTCTCGTTTTCTAGCTTCCCAGGGCCAACTGTGTAATTATACAGAGCACTCTTTCTATTGGCAAGACCCATTGATCCTTAAGTGTACATTTTCTGGCATCCAATAAACTAAGACGATGAGCGAGCAGTGTTTTCTGCTCCTGGAACAGTGAAGGGCTAATTAGTTGCATTTGCAGATTAATGACTTTCAACTAGAAAGGGCAATGCAAAGGGATAAGGCACGGCCACAGTGACAGAATGCAAATAAAAGTATTTATAAGGGCAGGAGGAGGGGTGGGGGCCAGGAAGGGCCATCGATTGCTTTTACCCTCTGCACCGCGACACATTCCAATGAGGGAGGGCATTCTGCCAGCACGACAGCCTTCACTGAAGCTAAGGCATAAACAGAATCTGTTGATAGATAACAAGCAAGGCCAAGAGGAGAGACTGAGAAAGAAATTCTCTGCAGAAAGAGCAACAGGGATCAAGAAAGCTCTCCCTCTTCTGGCCCCAGCCAGCCTTAGCCTTCTCTTTGTCAGAGCAGCCTTCAGTTTCAACTCACTCTCCTTCTGCCCTGTGTCTCTCCCTCATCTATATAAAGGCTGATGTGATAGCTTGCTAGGAAAATTCCCAGCAAGTGTACAAAATAACATGTTTAAATTCTGTTTATTCTCATTTCCTGAAATAACATTATGCTTCTGAGTTGGTGTGTCTCATTACTTTTAATCCCATCTCCCACATAAGTACAAAGGTACTATCTTATTCCTTTGACTTATTAGGTTAGTCAAAGCAAAGATCTTCCCTCCACTAATAAAATAAAAGGGAAGTGTGGGGTGGGAGTTGCAGCAGGATATAGATCACTTGTTCCCAGTCTTCAGGATGTCACTGACTAAAAATATTTTAAATAAGATGGGAGTGATGATGTAGGATTTGAAAATTTTTATAGCCCCACATAATTCACTCAAATATTTATTTACCATAATAATCACTGTATAAAAGAATGGGTGCTTTAAAATCACAAATAAGGACAGACAATCTCAGGAGATAAGACAGACCTTTGTTTTAAATACATTTAGCTTGATAAAAAAAAAATCCTACCACTCATTGTATTTCTCATTTTTCCATCTAGTGCTAGGACCAGCTTCCCGCCCAGGGTATAGAAGCCACTCCTGTTGAACCCTAGTTAAATGAGGATCCTCAGGATACTGGTCTGGGAATGTAAATGCCATTCCTTTGAGCCAGCCTTTCCTCATCCAGACCCCATCTCTAGACAAGGTTATGACCCTCTTATAAATTCCCATTGCAAACTGCAATTTCCATGCATCTGCACCTATCACAGTTGTCATAAACATATTTTTGTTTGTTGTCTCTTCCACTCTTTGTTCACACTCTCTCCAAGATCCAGCATGCTTACCCCTAATAGGCACAAAGTAGACTTTTTAAAAACTAGATGAACTAAAAATCTCATTCTGGTTTCTACACTACCATTTACTAGTCAGGTGACCTTTGGTAAATTGTTTTATCAAGCCATTTCTTGCCTTGGTGAGCTTGTTTGGGGGATCAAATCAGATTTTCATGGCAAAGAGCTGTTAACTGCAAGACTCTATGTAGCTACAATTTACCAAAAGGATGAGTAAGAGTCTTCTCTTTTTTCAGGTTATATTTCTCCACCTAAACACTTCTGTTACCTGTCTTTTGCATAAATCCTGTCAGTTAAATTTCTCCCTCCAATTAAAATATCACACCAGATTAGACCTCAGATTTCTAGAAGAGAGTAAAAAGAACACAAGACTAATCACAGTGAGACATCACCTCACACCAGTGAGAATGGCTAGTATCAAAAAGACAAGTGTTGGCGAGGATGTGGAGAAAAAGGAACCATCATGACTACTGGTGGTGCAGCTACTATGGAAAAAATATGGAGGTTTCGCAAAAAATCACAAATAGAAATACCATATGATCCAGTAATTCCATTTCTGAGTATTTACCCCCCACCAAAATAAAAAACACTTGAAAATATATATGCACCCCTACGTTCATTATAGCATTATTTATAATAGCCAAGGTATGGAAACAACCTGAGTGATGTCCATCCGTAGATGAATGGAGAGAGAAGATGTGGTATGTATATGTATATATATATATATGCATGCATGCAATGGAATACTGCTTTGTCATAAAAAGGAATGAAATTTTGCCATTTGCAATAACATGGATGGACCTAGAGGCAAAATAAGTGAAATAAGTCAAAGACGAATATGATTTCAATTATATGTGGAATCTAAATAACAAAACAAGCAAGCAAACAGAAACAGACTAATAAATATGGAGGACAAAATGGTGGTTGCTGGGGTGGGGCCAGTTAGGCAACATAGGTAAAGGGTTTTAAGAGGTACAAGCTTCCATTTATAAAGAAGTCTTAGGGATGAAAAATACAGCATAGAGAATATAATCAATAATATTGTGATGATTTGTATGGTGACAGATGGCAACTACACTTATCATGGTGAACATTTTGTAATGTATAGAACTGTTGAATCACTACGTTGTACACCTGAAGCTAATATAATGTCAACTATGCTTCAATTTGTTTAAAAAACTCACAAGATTGGATATAAGGCAACCTGGTTTCCAGTTCCTGCTCTTCCACCAAATAGCCATCACACCCTTTCTGGTTCTCAGTTTCTTGATCAATAAAATGGAGGACATAGATCAGTCCCAAAACTCTAGGCCATAGGAATGGTTTCACTGGGACGATTATATAGGAAATAAGCACCACTCAGCAAAGACTTTATTCCTTGCCACTTAATAAACATTCCTGAGCATTTGCAATTTATTAGACACTTCAACATGATGTAACTCACTTTAAATTATGCCAAATGAGACCCCTTAGCTATAGAAAGTTTTATTAAAAGAGAATATTATCCCATTCTTCAAACTACATTTGATTGTCTTTCTAGTATGGATACCTTGAGCCATCTATTAAATCACTTTGCTTTGTTTCCTAACTTTTCCTCCAACATTGGTATTCTTTACAAAGACTTTTATTTTTTCTAAACTGATGCTATGTATATGAATAGAAAGTTGAAGTTCTTCAGATTCAATTCAACAAATGTTGGTTGAGTGCTATGAAAGAAAAATTACACCCGATCAATTAAATAGGCAAAGGAGACCTTATTTAAAACTATTGCAATAAGAGAGAGATTGAACTGAATTCCTCTGAAAGGGTGGGAGCATTTTGGAAGCTGGGGTGACCTAATGAAAAAGTGCTGGCAGTTTTTGGTGTGTCAGTTGATTAAGCCACCTGTGTTTGCTAATTGTTGATCCTCAGTGTTAGGCTCCTACCCTCCCACAGACACTGGGAGACAGAGGCCCTATCTTTCTTTTTTTTTTTTTTTTTAATTATGTTACATTAATCACCATACATTACATCATCAGTTTTTGATGTAGTGTTCCATGATTCATAGTTTGCGTATAACACCCAGTGCTCCGTGCAGAACGTGCCCTCTTTAATACCCATCACCAGGCTAACCCATCCCCCCACACCCCTCCCCTCTAGAACCCTGTTTGTTTTTCAGAGTCCATAGTCTCTCACGGTTCATCTCCCCCTCCGATTCCCCCCCCTTCCTTCTTCCCCTCCTGCTATCATCTTCTTCTTCTTTTTTTTTTTTTTAACATATGATGTATTATTTGATGATTACATTTCTAAGGGATAGCTCCCAGGTCCTTGAGAAAGACATTCCTGGATTGTAGAAGATCTAGATCTCAAAAGGACAAAGAAAGAACTTACACTTGCAACTTTCTAAAGTAAATGCTCTAAGAAAAGGGAAGTCAGGGGGCTATAATCAGAAAGAAACTTATCTAAATTTTAGTCAGGCTGAGGGGAATGTTAAGCCTGTGTTTGTCAGTGTTCCCAGGGCTAGATAAGCTACTTGGTAAGACACATGGTCTACTGCCTTCATGAAGTTTACAGTCTTTTGGGGGAGGGGGGCGGGAGGAGTTTTCCTTATGTCTCACCCAAAAAAATATTCATTACAGAGATTTGAGTATCTGCTCTTCCACTCAGATAAGTAAACTACATGATCCTTCATCTGCATGGTCCAAATTCTGGAAGTGTCTGGTAAGCCAAATGGCTCTCTCCACCAGTTGACCAATGGTCTACCTCTGGGTCATTCATCTCTCTGGCAATGTGGTTTCTTTTCATGATCATCTCAAGTCAACCGAGTCTGATGGTAAGGCTGGAGACAGGATCTCAGGCTTGGGTTTAACCAAATTTTTAAATCTATAATGATATGTTCTTTTCTTCCGAAGTATAGGTATAAACCATGTAACTATTTCCCAGTGATATATCATAACTTCAGTGTTTTCACCATTCTACTCAAATCCCTCAGCACCTACACTGATCTCCATCCTTCTGAAATATTTGCCCATCAATATTCCATCAAATTTATGAGTAGCATACTGTTGAAGTGTCAGCTTCCTGTGGCGTTTTTATTTCTGTCACTTGCAAATCCAGTTCTCCCTGGTCTCAGGCCTCTCTGAGTCCCCATCCCTTACCCAAGCAGTCTCCTGGCACTTTAAATGCCCCCATCTTCCTTTCATTACATTTAATCACATGGTAAATTTAAAAGATGAGTCCAGATAAAGAAGGCTCATTAACTTTAATGGGTCAGTTTTTATATTTGGGTGAAAGGCCTTAAACCCTCGTAAATTAGGCTGGGATTTATAAACCATGACAAACGTGATGACAAATACTGATTTCCTAGTAAATTCCTTCAACACACTATATCCCCGTGCATGATGAATTGGTAGTGCTCCTTTCTGTTATTATTTACACAAATGACTTTGGCATTGTCTTGATACATGGGCAATATACTTAAATCCATGACAGATCTCACAGATTAGGGTAGAGCCTTATATTTCCCTTTTGAATATGACTTCCACTAAAAAAAAAAAAGAAAAGAAAAGAAAAAAATCTGACTATGCTTTATATGTGCATGCATGCACAGAGCATTAAAAACATACTTCGTACCCTGTTTAAAAAATAATAATAATAAAAGCCAACCAATTCGAGATAGATTCAGAGTTTCCCACATAACTGCTCAAATTACTGAGACTGTGTGGTTCTTTTTCACAAATTATACCTCTGCGGTAAGATTCCTCTTCAAGAAAACTATAGAGATCAATCAGCTCCAGCATAACACCCTTAATCCCACTGTTCGACTTTTATAATTTTCTGCCACCGGTGAGTTATTGCTTGACAAGTGTTTAAATATTATACATTGTGAAGTTTAAATAAAGAAATTATTTACACCGCAATATAAAAAAGTATATTACCAATTATATAGTTCCCCGAACGCTTAATCATGCAGCCGAGTGGAAAACCCTTCAGGAAATCTGTCCTCTACCATTTCCCCATAATAAAGGGTGCCTCAAGAAATACTCATTTAATCTCTGCAGTGCATTTCAAGCACCTAATCTCACTTTGCACTGCACTCTGCCACTTCTTGTCATCCAAACAAAATGCAGGTAAATGATGGAGAAGCTGAGCTTAGACCCTTAAGTATTTACTGGCGAGTCTACTCTTAGTAATACATGCTGTAGTGTTAGACTCAATTTCATCCTCGAGTGCTTGGCAGACAATTTGGACAGGCTTACTGAGAAGTGGAGGGTCTTTCCTTGCTTTGCCTTTGAGGAGAAGCCATTCCCTTATCTTAAGTGAATTAGTTTAAAAACTTTCCCCGCTAGTCCAGTGTATCAACAAATCAGTCAGGCTTGCAGTACTGACGGCTCACTTAACCCAGCTCTCTGAGCTAATGGGAGAAACCTGGGCGCGGCTGTCCCTGTGGAGCGAGGATCCCTCCACCCCACCAGCCCCTGACAGACGTGAAACCCTAGCACACGGCTCTCCCTCGTTTCCCAAAGAGAAGTTGGTGCAATCAGCTGGACAGCAAACCGACCTGATCAAAGGGTCATTTTCTTTCACAACCGGGGGCTGAGGCTGTCTTTAAAACAGAACTATGTCCAAGGTCAGGTGGGTCAGAGGCAGAGGGCTCTGACTGCTGGTGCAGCCGCTTCCCCCACCCCATCGCTGCTAGTTGTCTAGGTTTTTGTTAAAAGTCAGAAGGAGTTGAAAAGTCCCCTTGAAATGTGATTCTCATTGTTAAAGGGGAATAAATCTATACATACTAACATGAAAAGATATTGAAAATATAAAATTAAGTAAAAAGAAAACCGCACTTATATTTTTAAACTATATAGGTGTGTTATGTACATATATATGTGTGTATATTTATTTCTATATTTGTATATACCTATGTGAGAGAGAGAGAGAGAGAGAGAGTGTGTGTGTGTGTGTGTGTGTGTGTGTGTGTCTATGCAAAGAAAAAACTCTGGATGGGTCTACTTTCAACTATTCCTAGTGGTTACCTTGAGGAATGGAACTTAGGGAATAAAAAAGAGAAAGCCAGGAATTTTGCTATGAGTTTTGCACGACTAGAACTTTTTATAACAAACCTATATTACCATTATCATTTTTAAGTGTTCTTAAGGAATGATTCTCCCATTTACTTCCTTGTGATCACGCTGGTGACCTTAAGCACTAGGGATCCGTGGTACACTATACACAGGACAGGCAGAGCCTGATCCTGCTTAAGGACAGCAGGTAATCTACTGGAGTAGCTACAGAACAGACTGTAGATATTAACAGGAGGCTCCACATGGGATTTCTGAGATCTCATTCTGAATCTTTCCCTGAATGTTCTCATAGCATTACAAACCCAGCTCTGCACACTTTATGGCTAATAAATTAAATGCATTTAGAGCTTGATCTTATCCCTCTCTCTTCAAAGCATCTTTCCTCAAATACAACCCATGCTTTACTTGGTATTAGCCTATTTGTGGCTTTGCAAAAATATTTAAATAGTGTTTTGTTGGGGGGGGGTGGTTTAAAGGTATTTATGGATAAGAAAGTAGATTAAATACCCCAGTCCCAATTCTGCCTCCAGCATATAACCCCTCTAGACTTCAGAAAGGCCTGCCCGTTGCTTTTTCTGAAAGCAAAGAAAGGCCCATCATTCCATAATTACTCTCTTGTGAAGATTGGCAAAGTATAGAGCTAACACAACAGAGTACATTGAAATAATAAACTTTGGCAAACATGGAGGACAGCAAATTCAATTTGACAGTCTTTTCAAAGCGGACTATGAACAACAGAGGGAAGCTGACTAAATAGGATTAGGACCTATTTTATTAAATTATTACATCTTTGGATAAGGCAACGTGTAATGAGATTCCCCCAAATCATTAATTCGGCATTCACAAAATAATGGTAAAAATCAAATTATCATTATGTTCTACATTCAAAATCACTGATTTTCAAGCTGGAAGAGAGTTTTCTAACTTCCTCTAGCTTCAAGCTCTCTTTGTTTCAACAAACACTTGGGTGAAAGTGCACGGTGTAAAAGAGATAAATGGGAGCTTGCTCTCTTAGCACGGAGGGAGGGCTGTGTGGCTATGCCCACCGATGCCACCTCCCCAGGACTCGTGCCTTCCCAGCCCCTCTGGAGGGGCCTTTGCAGAATTCCTACATCTTTACTATGGAGCATCATTTGGGAAAGGACCTATCTAGGCCATCATCTTCATTTAAAAGATGCATGTATTAACTCTTTTAAGATTTCTAGCTAGAGGTGCCTAGGTGGCTCAAATAGTTAAACGTCTGCCTTCAGTTCAGGTCATGATCTCCAGGTCCTGGGATGGAGCCCCACATCGGGCTCCCAGCTCAGCAGGAAGCCTGCTTCTCAGTCTCCCTCTGCCTCTCCACAACCCCCCCCCACTTTCTCTTTCTCTCTCGCATGAAAAAATAAAAAAGTCTTTTAAAAAAAGATTTCTAGCTAAAGATAGAGTTAGGGAAGGGGTAAGAAAGAGAAACCACATTCAAACAAAGATACCTATTGGGAAATCAATAGTAAATTCATCTTTTAAAGGCACTAACTAATAATAGTTAACTTTCATTGACCATTTGTTACATGCCAGAAATAGTGCTGAGTGCTTTATGAGCAAGCATTAACACACTTGATTTTTACAAAATTCCCATGGGGCAGATACTTTTATCACCGTGAAACAGATGAACAAGCTTAGGCTCAGCAAAGTGACAAGATCAACCTAGGGTCACACAGCTAAGAAGTGGCAGAGATCATTCAAACCCAGGCAACCTGGCTTGAGTGCCTACCCTTATGCTCTTCCAACTTCTGTCCACCCTCCTTGCCACCAGTTTTTTTTTTTTTTTTTTGCCCCATTACTTTACTGATAAAATGGTAGGAGGGCATCATTTCATCGGTTTGACCACACTCGGTGGACATAACTATGAACATCCTACTCAATATGTATGTAGAGACTGCCAAATCTACAGTCCCTATTCTAACCAATCCAGCCAACAAACAGAAAACTTCTATTAGAATAAGCTCCTATGAACCATGAGAGACGATGGACTCTGAGAAACAAACTGAGGGTTCCAGAGGGGAGGAGGCTGGGAGGATGGGTTAGCCCGGTGATGGGTATTAAAGAGGGCACATTCGGGCGCCTGGGTGGCTCAGTTGGTTAAGCAACTGCCTTCGGCTCAGGTCATGATCCTGGAGTCCCTGGATTGAGTCCCGCATCGGGCTCCCTGCTCAGCAGGGAGTCTGCTTCTCCCTCTGACCCTCCCCCCCTCTCATGTGCTCTCTCTCTCATTCTCTCAAATAAATAAATAAAATCTTTAAAAAAAAAAAAAAAAAAAACCAGGGCACGTTCTGCATGGAGCACTGGGTATTATGCACAAACAATGAATCATGGAACACTACATCAAAAACTGATGATGTAATGTATGGTGATTAACATAACAATAAAAAAATTTTTAAAAAAAAGAATAAGCTCCTCAAATCCAAATATGTGACCAAATGAGACAGGACTTCAGATACTATGAAAGACAAGAATAAAAGCCAAAGTAGCCTTGACAAGCAGGACACACACCTTCTAAAAGCAGAAAATTAAAAAAATAATAATAATTTAAAAAGGCCAGATCAAGCAGAAGCATATGGGGACAAACTGACATGGGTAAGTACAAGATGGGAAGAGACAACCAAGGACCAAGTCACAAATAATCCTGGCAGGAGTCAGAGTGGACAAACTGAGTCAGCAACGAAGTACCATCATTTGGAAAGAAAGGAAAAGGATCAGGGAAACCCTGGGAGGAGTGTGAGTGACTTGCAAGGACTCCCAAAACCAGCCTTCCAATATTCCACTCATCAGCTTACACCTTTGATGTCTTCTGTGTTGGGTCCTGGCCCTTACACTTTGTAAATAATGGAGAGAAAATACAGGAAGGCCAAAAAGGCAGAGCAAAGGAGACTAGAAAGAGGAGAAAAGTCCTTTGGAGGAAGATTAAAAGATGTTGTGTTATTGAACCTACATGAGATAATACTGAGGAGAAAAATAAGCAGGGGCAGGAGAGATCCCAACTGTTTAAATATCCTAGCAAGGGAATGCTGAGTCCTGGCTCCCCATTCACACAAAATAATTCATTCCCTGGTTCACCGAACAAATATTTATCAAGTACCTACTTCATCCCGGGACACGAATGTGGAAAACACGTCTAATTTGTGCCCTGAAAGGAATTCATAGGCTCATGGAGAGTGAGACGTGCAGATAAATAACTGCCACTTCAGTGTGAAGGCTACAATCATAGGGGCAGGACACACAGAAAAGGGGGAAGTAGTAAAAACGCTGGTTTGGGGTGGAAGAAATAGGGGCAAATGAGCAGAGCCTCAAAGGAAGATTAAGAGATTTTTTCAGAAATTTGAGGAGAGGAAGAACATTCCAGGCAGAGGAAACAGTATGTGCAAAGACACAAAAATGGGAAACCATGGAGCACATTCAGGAAACCACAATTATGACACCAAAACAAGAGAATGGGGCATCAGAGAAGAAAAGCAGCAGATAAGCCAGAGACAGACTAGGGACAGACAGTGGAGACGCTTTCATGTCAGCTAATAAGCTGAGTCTACAACCAGCTTGTTACAGTGTCTCGTTACAAAATCAAAATGCCTCCATATCAATTAGAATGGGCCCCCCGATTGCCATCCTCCACTCCAGACACACTGTCCCTACAGTGGGGCTTTGAGACCTCCTGACAAGCCAGCAACTAAAGCGTAATGTCTGGGACCAGGAACCCACACTCTCCTCTCCAGTTCTACATGTGGGTGCATTTTGATGTCACATCAGGTTTAAAATGTTCAATATTGGGGCGCCCGGGTAGCTCAGTCAGTTAAGGGTCTGCCTTTGGCTCAGGTCATGATCCCAGAGTCCTGGGATCGAGCCCCGCATCGGGCTCCTTGCTCAGCAGGGAATTTGCTTCTCCCTCTCCCTCTGCTCCTCCTCCCCTTCCCCACGCATGTTCTCTCTCTCTCTCTCTCCCAAATTAAAAAAAAAAAAAAATCTTTAAAATGTTTAATATCACCCCTGCTAACACTTTAGGACTTTTTCCATAGGTGAAGGGGAACCACTGAAGAGTTTCAAGCAAAAATGTCACATGATCAGAATGACATCATTTAAAAAAAGATCCAAAGTAACCCCTCTCCCCGCGCCACCAAAAAAAAAAAAAAAAAAAAATGAAGATTCTCTCCATGGAGACATTTAAGAAGACACATGATGTTCTCTAGCTTATAGGTTGAACAATTTCAACGCTGCTGATCCTACGGATGACTGCATGACGGGTTTTCATTTTCATTTCATTTATGAGACTACTGCAGTGTCAAACACTGTGGAAATGCCGCCTGGGGAAGTCTTCCTCTCCCATCCTTAAGAGAGAAAAGGAAGGTGGAAGAGCTGGGGTAGGGGGCTGGCCGCTGAGAGACAGCCTCCGTCGCATAAGCTATAGAAGAATAAGCGTTGTTTTGCGTTGACATTCTTTTCATGCCAGTGTGGCAGGTAACCCCTGGCAGCAGGTGACCCCTGATAGTGGCCTCTCCTCCCAGGGCTTTCCACACTGTTGCCCTTTCTTCATCAGAGACAGCTGCAAGACTGAAGCATGGTGCTGACTTAACATTTCAGGAGTCATGGAGAATAGGCAGGAGCCACCAAGGGGGAGGAAAGAACTTCAAGGTCACCCAGCAGAACAGGTAAGTGCTGGAGGATCAGAATCCACATTTCAGCTCTGAATCTCCCCACTCAAGCTGTATCCTTTTCCAAATGCACTACATTTCACCTAAATTTAATTATTTCCAAAAGATATTGTAAAAAATAAGAACTCAGGTTTTTCTTTAAAAAAAAAAAAATTTGCATTTCTTAGTCAATCACATAACCCTAGTCTTGAATTTTCCCCTGCACATTTCTTCTCATCTTTCAATTACCTGCTGATCTACTCCTGTGCAAGCGTTTTTCTCCTCATTTACTGAGGATACCACTTTCTTTTTTCTTCTTTTTTTTTCTCCTAATGTTCACCTAATTAACAGTCAAGCAGCTTTTCATACAAAATCTCCAAGCTTTAACATTTTCCTTTTGATTAGAAGTTTAAAGAAAGAGCTGTTAAGTTTCAAAATTTCTTTTTCCAAGAATTTTACCCACTCAACCATCAGACCATCCAACCTGAATTAGGCCAGCATTGAGTAGCAGGCTATAAAACTCCCAGAGACTGGGAAACGTGTGGTCCCTGAGATGATCACTGGATGTTTTGGGGATGGGGTCCTTTAAGGCCATGCCATGGCCATCTGAGCTTGATCACAGGTAACACACTAGAACCATTTTCAGAAAAAGCTCTATTCCTTTAGTCCCTTTTTATTGTTCTGTCCTCAAGAGTTAGAAGAAGCCATGTTTTCAAATTTTTATTCATTCAGCCAACAATCATTTATTGAGCACCTTTAGATGCTAGGCACCAAATGAGGAGCTGGAATATTACAGTGAGCAGAAAAAGATGTGGTCCTCCACGTAATGGAGTATACAGCCTATCACGGGAGTTCTTTACCTTGGTAAAGGTAAAGGGAGTTCTGACAATTCCCAGTGCACAGCCAACCCCAGACCAATTAAATCAAAATCTCCCAAGGTGAGGCCCATGCATGAACATTTTGTAAAGGTCTCCACATGATTCCAAAGTGTAGCTAAAGTTGACAACAGTCAATCATACAAATAGGCGCAAAATTGCAATATTATTAGAGACTGTAAAGAATTAGTCACACTTTGTGAGGGCTTCAATGTCATTCATTTATATGCACAACCAAGATCTGCTGAGCACCTGCTGCTTGTCAAGAAACTACAAGGGTAACAGAACTATGGGCCATAAGCTGAAGAAACACTGGCCATCCTGGTCGTTGTTCATGGTAATGGGTCATAACTGAACACTGAGCGCAAGGGGATTTCTGGTCATTCCCATCTGCTCCAGTGAGTGAACCAACATGACTCATACCAGGTAAGCACGTTGGCCATAGGGCACAAGGAAAACTGAGAGCCTGACCCTCCTAAACACTAGCAGGATAGCTGAGCAATGCCACCTGCTTGAAATTCAGTACTTTGGTGACCATGTGGAGTAGAGGAAAGTGGCAAAATAATCTGGACTGACAATAGATGCCTGGGAGGAAGAAATAGGAAACCAGATCCACCAGGTCTGTTTGGGGATTTAAAAAGGAAACTACTACATTAGGTAAGGCTCTAAGCAAGATTATCTCAGATTTGCTAAAGGATACGTGTAGAGTCCATACATAATGAGTTTCTTTAAAAAAAACAAACAGCATTCTAGCTTTACAAAAGCTTCTAGATGGAGAACTTATTTAAAGATGAAAGAAGTGGTGATTCAGCCTCTTTGAAACAGTGTCCCTCAAGAGGATGTGATTTTTTTTATCACTGTATCAGATAGAACTATACCTAAGAAAACTCTTACTTGTTCATTATATTCTTCTCTCTGTTTTTTGATCCTTAGTCTGTCTTTAAGTGGTAAATTTGACTTCCTACAGCTCACTACTATGATCATCTAATTGTCATAAAGCAGATAATGTTCAATATTAAAGATCAAGGATACATGGATATATACATCTTTAGTGGGAAATGATTTTTAAAAAACCTTCACCATCCAATTTTTAATTATGCAATGATGATATCCTATTTGGTTTTTTTTAAAACATGCACTCAAAAATGCTTTAAGAAGCAAATGGGCTGAGAATTTGCCATACTTCCTTAGAGCCCAAGAAGAGAGTAGCTATGACTGTATTTGATTCCAAAGGGGAAGAGAGCTTCATTTTTAATAAGTGCAGAAGATTTGGATTTAATTTAAACAGAGCACAAAATCCACACTGTGAACTTATTAGCTTTGTTCTGATGCCACATCATTTGTCTGTCCTGTGAAGGATTAGACTCTAAGTCTGATTTTCTATGAAGAACTGGCACAAAATAGAACCCAGAAGCTTTGCATGATCATACTCCTAGGCAAGACTCTCCACTCACACAAATCCTCTCTTAATATAAAATTTAATAAATAAATGTAGAAACGGGGGGGGAGGAAAATAAGATGAATCTGTAAGGTTAAATACCCAAAGCTCATGCTAGAAGACTCTACAGTAAAGGTAGAACCTTTGATGCAGAGCTTCCTAGGAATTAGCCAAGTCCATAAGGTGATACTTGGCAGAGTTTTGTCAGACTAAGAAAGCCCTAACTGTTCTGCTAAAGAGCTCAGAGAATTCTCCTGCCACATCACTTAAAATGTCCCCATCATCACAAGCTCGGTGTTCAGTCTTGCCATCTTAAAACAACCCAAACCAATGCCATCCATCATAACATGTATTCAGCTAGAACCGTGAGCCAAATTATATCTTCCAAAATAGAGTTATATGAATTATATGTGCTATGAATAACATTTATCACAAACTCCAAGCAAATTTCCCAATCCTTATGTTCTAACAGAGTTCTAGTCTAATATTTTAGGAGTGTCATTAAAAGCATTTGTTCCTGGAATACTACTCAGCCATCAGAAGAAAAAAAAAAAAAAGAAATCTTGCCATTTGCAATGACGTGGATGGAACTAGAGGATATTATGCAAATCAAAATAAGTCAATCAGAGAAAGACAATTATCATATGATTTCCTTGATACGTGGAATTTAAGAAACAAAACAGAGGATCATAGGGGAAGAGAGGAAAAAATAAAACAAGATAAAATCAGAGAGGGAGAAAAACCATAAGACACTCTTAAGCATAGGAAACACACTGAGGGCTGCTGGAGGGGAGGAAGGTGGGGGATGGGATAACGGGGTGATGGGCATTAGTGAGCACTGGGTATTATATAAGACTGATGAGTCACTGACCTCTACCTCAGAAACCAATAATATATGTTAATTAATTGAATTTAAATTTTAAAAATAAAATTTAAAAAGAAAAAAAAGTCCATCTCTTTTTCTTCATTCCCTCCCATCTCCTTTGTTGTGACAATTTTGGGGCTTTTTTTTCCTCCCATAACCTATTATTAACAACAGTAAACAAAGGGGCTCCTGGGTGGCTCAGTTGGTTAAGCATCTGCCTTCAGCTCAGGTCATGATCCCAGGGTCCTGGGATCAATCCCTGCATCAGGCTCCCTGCCTAGCAGGGAGCCAGCTTCTCCCTCTCCCCCCTGCTTGTGCGCTCTCTCTCTCTCTCTTTCTCTCTCTCTCTCAAATAAATAAAATCTTTTAAAAAACCAGTAAACAACAAGAACAAAAAAAAAGCATTCGTTCCTCAGGCCATCTTTTGAAGGGCAATATCTGACCAATAAATACGGAATTTTTTAAAAACACAGAGCCTGGTTAGGATTTCACAAAAAAAATATCTCCAAAGCAGAAAGAAACTATAAGAAAGCAAACCAATTTAATAGGACAGATGAGAGATATTACAGTAAACACACAGAAGTTAAACTGCAAATATTATACATAAAAATTTTCTCAGTTTTTCCTTCCCTTTTTTTCAGAGGATACACATTTCCTAACTTGACTCATTTGTCGCATATCACCTAAACTTAAATCTGAAATTCTCCTTTTTACATATCACAATTTCATTCAAAATCCAAGATCAACTTTCCCTAAGACCAATTTGTTCAAAAAGACAAGGAGCTCACCAGTCAGCCCAAGCACACAAAACTGTTGAAAAAGCAAGTCATTGAAATGAGATTGGGTTAGTTTAGGAAGCAGTGCCATGAAAACAAACACGACTTTAGCTTTCCCTATTCCCCAGTTGTCTTAATATTTGCCTTGCAAGAAAACAAACAAAAATAAATAAACTTTTAGTGAACTTAATTAAGCAAACCACTACACTGGAAAATTCTGACTCAATGATACTTTCATAAACAATTTTCAGACTAAAACTCAAGCAAAATAATGTACATTGGTGGCTCAGTCATTGGGCATCTGCCTTCGGCTCAGGTCATGATCTCGGGGTCCTGGGACCAAGCCCCGCATCAGGCTCCCTGCTCAGCGGGAAGCCTGCTTCTCCCTCTCCCACTCCCCCTGCTTGTGTTCCCTCTCTCACTGTGTCTCCCTCTGTCAAATAAATAAATAAAAACTTAAAAAAAAAAAAAAGACAGAAGTTGTCTTAATTAGATTTTAAAATAAAGTAAAAAGAGTGGGACTTCTCTAGAAGTTTGCAGTCAAATATGACAAGCCTATTTATGTAAAGATATATGTGAAAAGTCTTAACTAAAAGAATCAAAAGAATTCCAGTCAGCATTTCTCAGGCAGAAGAGGTACACATCACAGAAGCAATAACCCTCATCTCTTGGGATCGCTGAGAATGCTGTCTTCCTCCAAGTAAATTCTACTTTACCAAATCCTAGGAGGGTCTTATATGGCCACGGCAACCTACTCTAAAGTGATTTTTCACTGAGACAGCTACTTTAGAAAGATGCTATAACACTGACCCTCAGCGAAGAAAGTCACTGAGTACAGATGAGGAAGCAGAAAACTTTCCTTTTTCGAGTAGAGTCAAGGTCTAGATATCTGAACGTCTTAAGATAATAACCAACATGTATTATATACTCGGAGCACTCTGGTCTTCGGAGAAATGGTAACTAAAAAAAATAAGAGAGAGAAAATAAACGTGCTTAGAATTTTGTACATGAAAGCAAGAATGGACAGAAGGTCTGAAGAATAATAGTTCCCACATGCCGGGCATTTTGCCCCATAGGCTAGATATCTTCTGTTGGCCTCTCCGGGTTCATTATTCACGCTTTTGCAGCCTGCTTCATGACATAGGAAGCTAACCCAAATGGACTGCATCAATGGCACCCTTGCCTTCTGGCTGGATGTGGCCAGTGGAATTTAAGGTCGGGAGCTTGGGGGCAGAAGAAGAGTCGGGGTAGAAAACTTGGGGGAGGATACGAAACAATAAAATAAGTAGGGACCAAGCCAGAAAGATGGAAAGAGCTGAGAATGATAAGGATAACCAGTCAGAAAGAGGACTTAAATATGATGCTGAGAGTCTCAAGGAGGCAACCAAGCAAAGGATGAGAAACCCAGGAGGTGGACTTAGCTCTCCAAGGGAGGCAAGACCTAGACAGAGAGAACCACCTGATCCTTGTTGCACAAGGGGCAGGGCTCTGCATGTGGATTCGTGTGCCTGAATGCTACCTGATAGTAATATTCTCAAAGAATTTGGGTGAGGTATGTCCGTTTTCAACACAAGGTCTTTATCAGCCTCTGAGAGCTGCTTTAGGCATGACCTAAGAAGCCTTGTTATAGGCCATGGTTGGAGAGAAGTGGTTCTCTATTTCCAGGGGCAAAGAGAGCATAAGAATAAGTGCTCAGGAATCCACTACCATGCCACACTTCAAATATTTCATGTTAATATGATCTATTTGGGGAAGAGAGGAAAGAATTGGTAGGTCATTATGTCCAGAAATATTTAAATGCTTTAAGATGAATGGAGATATAAATCCACACTGTACTCCCTGATTTCTTCCATTCACCCAAAACCGTTATTATTCAAAAGCGTTCACCAAATTCTACTTCATGAAAGGGAACATCTCGCACAAAGGACCGTTACATATTCCCAACATAGCTCCCCCACAGACTGGATGATAAGCAAATGTGTTCCTCCCCGGATGTGCATATGAAGTCTAGCAAATAACATAAAACAATGGCAGGAAGAAAACACACCAAAAGCAAAAATTATCAGTGGAGCTGATTAGCATATGTGTAAGAGACACTTGTGCAGATGCAGGATGCTTTCTTTAGAAAGTAAGTCCTCGAGACCGCCTCCGAGACGTTTCCCGTCCGTTACAAAATCACCATGATTCTTCAGAGGCTCTTCAGGTTCTCCTCTCTCATTCGGTCTGCAGTGTCAGTTCATTTGAGGAGGAACATTGGTGTTACAGCGGTGGCATTGAATAAGGAACTTGATCCTGTACAGAAACTCTTTGTGGACAAGATTAGAGAATACAGAACTAAGCGACAGGCATATGGAGGACCCGCTGATACTGGCCCAGAGTACCAGCAAGACCTAGAGAGGGAGCTTTTTAAGCTTAAGCAAATGTATGGTAAAGCAGACATGAATACGTTCCCAGACTTCAAATTTGAAGATCCTATATCTGAAGTCATCGAAAAACCCCAGTCCTGAAGAAAGAATGTAAAATTTATTTGGTAATTTGTCCTAGATTAGTTGTACAACTGTATCAGAATAAACATACATTTCTCAGCAAAGAAAAAGTAAGTCCTCAGAGCAATGATCCTCACTTGTTTTTTGGAGTTCTGACATCTTATCATTTATTTGCTTGTTATGACCATCACCAACCTCCCCCTACAAGTTTATTTTTAAATAAGAAGGACTAATTTTATTTTGAAGCATTTGCTTTTATTTTTACTCTCCTTGAGAAGCACCCTAGAGGACCGTACCATGGACACAGTTATCAGTGGTTAAGAATCCAGAGGCTTCTGTTCTTTGCCTTCTTTCCTAAGGGAGAGTTTTGAAAATATCCACTGTCTCAGCAAAGAGTGAAGACAAAAGGAAGAAAGCTGGAGTAGGGACTGTTACTCCAAGAAACCTCCAAAGTCTAGACAGGACACTTCAAAATCAACCTAGAAGGGAAGAGGACAGACACTGGCATGCTTTTTCTACATGCAAAACATTTGCATACCGTTCGTTCCATTTTGGCAAATGTTATGAATACTGAAAATCAGTCTCCACAGAGGTTACCTCAGCAATTTACCTCATGGCAAACTCCATTGTGCTAAGCCATTTCCATAGACCTTATTGATTATTTGTGTGAACGTGAAAGAAAAGCAGCCACATCCAGAACCTTTGGTGTTGCAACTGATTTTAAGGTAAGGTTTAATTCTTCCTCCAAGACTGTGTTAGAAGCTCTCTGTACGAGCCAGAATGCAGGACATGAGGCCGAAAAATTCAATTCTTTTGAGAGAAAGCCAGTAATCTTAAGCAGGTTTCTTTGAATCAGAGTTGTTCTATTACATAGGAATAAGTCATCCATAAATATAACTCAAGACTACATACAACACAGGGCTCCCGGGTGGCTCAGTCATTAAGCATCTCCCTCCGGCTCAGGTCATGATCCCGGGGTCCTGGGATCGAGCCCCACATCGGGCTCCCTGCTCGGCGGGGAGCCTGCTTCTCCCTCTCCCACTCCCCCTGCTTGTGTTCCCTCTCTCGCTGTGTCTCTCTCTGTCAAATAAATAAAAATCTTAAAAAAAAAAAAAAAAGACTACATATAACACTGTATTTCTTCCAGTGAATTTTAAATTCTTATTAATCTTCATGACCTTTTTGCCAGGTGTATAGCCACCAGATATTAACTGCAGTTACCTCACAAAGGTGCCGAGAAAAGAAATGTCAAGTCCTAGATCATGAAACAAGCAAAGCACCCATTGCCCTGATGGTCTCTCCCCGTGCTTTCTAGCGATTCTTTTCTCTCAGCCGCAGATGGGTAAGTTCCAAGGAGCCAGGCCAGGGGATGGTGTCAGTGCCTAGCTGGTGAAAGCTGCTCTGGGATATACCCTGGCGCTAGAGTGAGAACACAAGACGCCTGTCTGGCCACACAGCAACACACACATTGACATGTCAAGACCTAAAGATTGAGAAACAGGTGTCTACCCATTGCCAAAACAAGGTATCTCTTTGGTCCATTTTGCCGGGAGAATCCTATGAGGGAGAAAAGACCCTTCGATTTGCCTGGTTGTTGGCACAAACTGGCTACCCAGGCTGGTCCAAATCACTGACTCTGTCATTCCAAATAAATTTAGATCAATTCTGGTTTTTATCTACAGAATTATTTGTGTAACCAACACTTCTGCTTCTCTTCTGGGAGGGGAGCAAACACCCAAAACTTCAAATCCTTTAAAAATAAAGTGGGCGTTTTAGTCATAGCAAAACGCAAAAACAGACGAGGCATTATAATATTATTGCAAAGCAAAGGCTTACTTTCCATTCAGAGGAAATGTCATCACCGCCTGTCATATTTCCGGTTGAAGGCTACATGGGTCTAGTCAGAATGATGCCACCAAGACAAAGAGCAAGGAGAAAGGCAGGCCGAAAGACAGGGAAGGAAGCTCAAGCCGAATATAATGAAAAAGGGAATAACCTTACAGCTAAACAGTTTACTTTTCAAAGGCAGCACAAGGGCAAAATGCCTTGTGCAAAGAGAAAATTAGTTTCCAAAGTGTATGTATTCTACAAAGAGCCAAGTTAATTATTCAAAGCAGAGGCCCATGAATTCCCACAATTTAGTCATTCCATTCTGACACATTCAGGCCCAGCGAGCTGCTTCTTATCACTAAGACTTTGATAATTGGCTTAGACATATCAAATAAACTTTCTGGAGAATTCAGTCGTAAGCAGGTATGACATCCTAATAGGGGTTTTATTAGGCCTTTCTCTGTGCAGTAATGTATTAGCAATCACTGTGACATTTTCTGCTCTGGGGGTTTTTGGCCTTGCTCATTTTTTACACTTGCTAGAAAATAAATTTATTCACGGTAGAGATCTAATCCAGTACACTACTCTGTTTACCCTGGTTTCTAAAGGAACAGGCCTCTCAGAATTAATGAAAAGTGACATATACATCATAGAAGAAAATGCACTGTCTTCAGCCAGGCATAACTGAATAGCGAGAATCCCTTCTGATTCTACAAACTTGGGAGTCAGTCAGTCCGGCTTTCGTGTCCCTTTCCCTGATCACACTTCTCCCTCCCATTTCATCCAGGAAAACAAAACAAAACACATAACCAATAGCAGGGGTAGATTAAAGTCCTCCTTTTTAGCAGCCATTGTAGTTTAAAAAAAAATAATTCCCTGAGAAAATGTCTATTGGATATTCTCTGGGATGTGGCAATTTGCTCCTTTGCATTTAATATTCCTGATAACAAAACAAACAAACAAAAAAAAGTCTTAGCGCTGTATATTTACATACTGAAAGTGTAGTTACTATTTGGGTGGAAATCAGTGTGGAATAAAAATGGAGCCTACCTGCCAGTAAGGGATGAGCAGGCAGAACGGAAGGAAACATTCGGCTTCTTTCTACATTCTTTCATTCTCTTTTGTATTAGAACATTCCTAATGGGAAGACACATAAAGCACCATCAAAGTAGTCATTCGTAGTTTGCTCAGAGTGAAGAACATGATGAGATAATATTAAATACTTTTATCACATAACAAAGAAGCATCAACAAGGGTCATCTATGTGAAATCAAGGTATTCTAATGCTAGATATTTTACCACCAACTTCCCACTTTCCCCATTGATGAGGATAAAGTTGATAAGGAAAATTGATAAGGACACAGGAACTCTAAGTAACTCAATCACTGGTCTTCTTTCTCCTTATCTAAGCTCTTATTGGCCTGACATATGTTCCAATTCAGAAACACTGGCAAGATCTAGGGGCATCTGAGTGGCTCAGTCAGTTGAGTGTCTGCCTTCGGCTCAGGCCATGATCCCAGGATCCTGGGATCGAGCCTCGCATCAGGCTCCCTGCCCAGCGAGGAGTCTGCTTCTCCCTCTCTCTCTGCCCCTCCCCCATACTCATGTTCTCTCTCACTCTCTCTCAAATAAATAAAATCTTTTTTTAAAAAAAGAAACATTGTCAAGGTCTACTATCTTCCTCAAAATACCTCCTCTACCTTCTGGATGATGCCTGAAATTTCCTAGTTAAACCTTTAACATGATGCTTTGTTCAATGTGAAAATTCAAGTATTTCTGTGAAATGCACTACATTAAAGTCTGGTCAGTTATTTGTGTCTTCATTCATTCTATCCAGACCCCTCCCCAATCCAAAAGCCTGACTCAGTAGGCCTGGAGGAAGACCTAAGAAGTGTTTTTTTAAACAAACTTTCTAAATGATTCTGCAGTACCCTAGATTTTGAGAACTAATTCCTTGGTATGAATGAGTTGTAGAGCTTTCATGTAAATAGGCTTTGAGGAAAGGAAGTGAACTGAAGTCAACCAATGACTTGCTATACATCAGGAACTGCTCTAGGCAATAAACACATGCTGTGTCATTTCATCTTTTCATCTTCTATGAAGAGGGTTTTATTATTCCCATTTTACAGATGAGAAACTTAATCGCAAAAAAAAAAAATTAATAGCCAACCAATGATTGCATGGCTAGGAAGGCTGGCATTAGAATCCATATCTTTAGTAACAGAAGCAATGGTTACAATATTCATAGGCTTTCAGGGATGAAAAGAATGGTGATGATGTCATCTTACTGAAGATATATTCTTAGCTAGACCCTGTTAGGCATTTCCCATGTATGGCCTTACTAAATTCTTACAACTACCCTTAGAGATAAATAATATGAATTTCATTTTATATATGAGGAAATGATCTTAAAGAAGTTCTGTACCTTGTCAAAGTATGCATAGTCATTCAGTGTATATACTATGTGTAAGTGGAGCAGCTGAATTTTGAATCCAAAGCTTGTGTTCATTCCCACAGACGCTGCAGTACGAGCCCTTAGCATCTGAGAGGTAAACATGGTATCTGTGGTAGTCAGAATAATGCTGCCCCCCCAAGATGTCTACATACCTACTCTTCAGACCTGAGAATATGTTAGGTTTCATGGAAAAGGTCAACTAAAGTTGCAGGTGAAACTGAGTTTGCCAGTCAGATGACCTTGAGATGGGAGATTATCCTGGATCATCCAATGGGCCCAATGTAATCACAAGGGTATTACCAGAAGAGGGAAGCAGAAAAAAAGAGAAGCAGAGAGAGAGCAGCGTGAGAAGAATGCTGTCTGGTGTTACTGGCTTTGAACATGGCCACAAGCCAAGGAATGCAGCCTCTAGAAGCTGGAGAAGAGCAGGAAACTGGTTCTTCTCTAGAGCCTCCAGAAGGAATGCAGCACAGCGGACACCTTGATCTTAGCCCAATGAGACTCATTTCAGATTTCAGACTTCCAGAACCATAAGATATTAAATTTATGTTGTTTTAAGCTGCTAGGTTTGTAATGATTTGTTACAGTGGCCATAGGAAACCAAGCAGAATCACTCCAGATTAGAGAAAGAATGCAGACTTGCTTCACAATTATGCTAGGGTTGTGCCAGATTTAACTGTGAGACTGGTCATCATTTGTAGCAGAACCCTTGGTCATTCCTCCCCTTCTCCCTTGCTTTACAGACCCTCAGTTGAGGTTGGTTCTCAGGCAACTGGGTGCTTCTGGGCCACTCCCAAGGCTCAGAGAATGGCTCAATTAATCTTAGCTAATTGTGTCAGTTCTCCTCTTACCAGTTAATGGTTGAGAAGAGGGACTTCAACACAACCCTGGACATGAGTCAGGATGGAAAGTCTGAAAGGGGGTTGCTGGAAAAGTTTTCCTTACTCTTTAAAAGGTCTATGAAGAAATTGGACAGCCACATGCAGAAGAATGAAACTGGATCATTTCCTTACACCACACACAAAAATAGACTCCAAATGGTTGAAAGACCTCAATGTGAGACAGGAGTCCATCAAAATCCTAAAGGAGAACACAGGCAGCAACTTCTCTGACCTCAGCCACAGCAACTTCTTCCTAGAAACATTGCCAAAGGCAAGGGAAGCAAGGGCAAAAATGACCTCTTGGGACTTCATCAAGATAAAAAGCTTTTGCACAGCAAAACAAACAGTCAACAAAACCAAAAGACAACCGACAGATTGGGAGAAGATATTTGCAAATGACATATCAGATAAAGGGCTAGTATCCAAAATCTATAAAGAACTCATCAAACTCAACACCCAAAGAACAAAGAATCCAATCAAGAAATGGGCAGAAGACATGAACAGACATTTGTCCAAAGAAGACATCCAAATGGCCAACAGACACATGAAAAAGTGCGCAACATCGCTCGGCATCAGGGAAATCCAAATCAAAACCTCAATGAGATACCACCTCATGCCAGTCAGAATGGCTAAAATTAACAAGTCAGGAAATGACAGATGTTGGCAGGGATGCGGAGAAAGGGGAACCCTCCTACACTGTGGGTGGGAATGCAAGCTGGTGCAGCCACTCTGGAAAACAGTATGGAGGTTCCTCAAAAAGTTGAAAATAGAGCTACCATACAATCCATCAATTGCACTACTGGGTATTTACCCCAAAGATACAAATGTAGGGATCCGAAGGGGTACATGCACCCCGATGTTTATAGCAGCAATGTCCACAATAGCCAAACTGTGGAAAGAGCCAAGATGTCCATCGACAGATGAATGGGATAAAGAAGAGGTGGTGTATATATATACAATGGAATATTATGCAGCCATCAAAAGGAATGAGATCTTGCCATTTGCAACGACGTGGATGGAACTGAAGGGTATTATGCTGAGTGAAATAAGTCAAACAGAGAAAGACATGTATCATATGACCTCACTGATATGAGGAATTCTTAATCTCAGGAAACAAACTGAGTGTTGTTGGAGTGGGGGTTGGGGTGGGAGGGATGGGGTGACTGGGTGATAGACACTGGGGAGGGTATGTGCTCTGGTAAGCGCTGTGAATTGTGCAAGACTGTTGAATCTCAGATCTGTACCTCTGAAACAAATAATGCAATATATGTTAAGAAAAAAAAAAGAAGAAGATAGCAGGAGGGGAAGAATGAAGGGGGGAAATCGGAGGGGGAGACGAACCATGAGAGATAATGGACTCTGAAAAACAAACTGAGGGTTCTGGGGGGGGGGGGGTGGGAGGATGGGTTAGCCCAGTGATGGGTATTAAAGAGGGCACGTTCTGCATGGAGCACTGGGTGTTGTGCACAATGAATCATGGAACACTACATCTAAAACTAATGATGTAATGTATGGTGATTAACATAACAATAAAAAATAATTTAAAAAAATACCATATGATCCAGAATTCCACTACTGGACATTTACCCAAAGAAAATACAAATACTAATTCAGAAAAAAATAAATAAATAAAATAAAATAAAAGGTCTATGAAGAAGGACTCTTTCTCTTATGGCCTATGGATACTGTTCTGTGTTTGAATTGGTTGTAGAAACCTGGCATATATTAGCAGACAAGCTTGACAATGTAAGTTAACACACTGGGAGCAACTGAGTAGAAAAAAGAAAGATCTGAGTCTTTGATGATGTCATTGAGCCACTGAACTAGCCAACTCTGGACATGCCTAATTCTAAACTTTTTTTATCAGATAATAAATGGCTTATTGTTTAAGTCATTTGAGTTTGGGTTCTCTATTACTTACAATAGAAAGCAACCCAAATGACATAATGGAAAGTAAATTAGTCACCAGTCTTTGTGTAAATTACTGTATGTGGTTTGGTCCTTTTCTGTTCCAGCCAACAGTGACTCCAAGCTGTTCCCAGTGGATGGAAGCATTATAGGTGACCTGCTTAAAAGATCAGTGGTGGTAGGATTATTCAATTCCTGGGTTAAAGAAGCTTCCTCCCTAAGATTTTTTACCCTTAAGAAATCTTACCCTTAGATTCATTCAGTAATTGCAGAAGCCCAACTTCATTGCTGCCAATGTCTATTAGAAGTAAGAAGGAGATTTGGGTGCCATTAGATAACATTTAATCAAGGAACCAAGAATATCCAACTCTTACCCACCTTTCTCTTAGGTGTTGAGGTTATGTGTGCTCGAGCACCAATGATAAAGAAAATGCAATGTCATACTCCTTTATTCATTGGGCTTGGGCCCCAACCCCCAAGATACAACTCTTTGATAAACTCAGTAGGAACCCCTTGGCTTGGGTACAGAGGCCTAGAAGAAATCCTCAAAGCTGAATCTCATCTCTAGCCTTCCATCTGGGGGGGGGGGAATGAGTTCAGTGGCCCCCGGTACACACAGGTGGGAGAAAAGAAGTGAATACTGGGTGTCTTGGGCTTCTGCCAGCAGAGGGTAGCTTAGCCATCTTGCCCAGACGCCACATAGGAGAAAGCAGAAGAGAGTCACCCCTATGTGCTTGATCCTATGTGCTTGATCTAAAGAGGTCCACTGGCCTCATCTGTACATGAAATCTGAACAATAAGATCAGCAATTCCTCTTCCAAAGGAAGGCACAAGCAAATGTGAAGTGGGATCTGGAAAAATATAAGTAAAGTTCCTTCTCAGTATCTAGTCTTTCACCCTCTAAGGCTTTCCTTTTATAAGATAGTCAATATTGCAGTACTCTTAACACTTAATGCCAGTTTCACTCATAACTGACTCTTACTTTCCCCTGTAGCTTGAGCCTTCTCTTGTGAACTATTATATTTATTATTTTTTTTTAAGAGAGAGTAAGAGCACAGGCACGTGAGCAGGGGTGTGGGAGGGAGGGGCGGAGGGAGAGAGAGAATCCCAAGCGGGCTCCACGCCCACCGCAGAGCCCGACATGGGGCTCAATTTCACAATCCTGAGAGCATGACCTGAGCTGAAATCAACAGTCGGACGCTTAACTGATTAAGCCACCCAGGTGCCCCGAATTATTATATTTATAAGCATTTATTTCCCATGGCTCTACTAAAAAGTGAAAAATCATAATCACAACCCAATCCAGACAACATGTGGAATAATAACGCACTTAAAAATCCTTACCAGAGTGCTACCTCATTATACACAGATGGTGTCTATGTGGTGGTTAGCATAGTCATGGGATGAAACAGCTGGTCTTACTGATTTTTTGGCAAAAATTCACTTTAGGGGATTTGGCAGGAACTTTTTGGCCTCTACAAATTCAGCTACCCCGGAGTTCACCAGTGTGCAGTTTGAGCTCTATCCTAATCCACAAAAGACACCATGGACATCCATTCTCCTCCCTCAGATCTTATCAGCCGTGCCAGGCTCTTTTACCAATGTCCATGAAAGCTCATTTTCTCATTCCCACTCTTCATTACAGTCTTTTCATAGGTGAACAGCTAAAATGAACATTCGCCACCTTGGCCTGCAAGTCCTTCCTCAATCTTGTTCTAACTTACCTTTCTAGAGCTAGATCCTATTTCTGAAGACTCTGCTCCTGCAAAGTGATTTTTCTTAACATAGTCTATTATATCCCACAAACAGCTTCTGTGTTCTCACTTCCACACTTTTCCTCGCTCTATTCTTTGTAATGCCTAGCACACTAGCAATGGAAACATCCTTGCAGATGACTCACTCCAAATGATTCATTTTCATCTGTGAAAACTTAGTTCCAGAATTACTGGAACCAGAGAACATATTGTATCAGTTAGCCTTTGCTTTTTAACAAAACCACCCAAAACTTAGCGAATAATGACTTAGTATTTTTTATGATTATGTGGGTTGGTGGGCAGTTCATCTGATGATTGTTGCCTAGGTCCATCATTCAGCTGCAGAGTCAGCTAGACTAGAAGGTCTAAGAGGACCTCACACCCGTGTGGAAGTTGGTATTGCTGTGGGAGGGGTGTCTTGGTCTCCTCTAATGGCTCATCTTTCTGCAGGCTTCCTTATAAGGTAGTCTCAGGGCAGTGGTCCATGAAGATGAAAGATGGAAGCTACCAGGACTCTTGTGATCTCGACTGGTATCACACACTATCATTCCCACTACATTCTACTGGCCAGAGCAAGTAACAATGCCAGCACAGATTCAAAGGTATGGAGAAACAGACTCCAACTCTGGATGAGAGAAGCAGCAAAGTCAAATGGCAAAGTGGAATACATACCAGGGTGGGAGGAATTATGGCCATTAAACAATCTTTCACACAAAACAAGGGAGGGACCAGTTGTCGGGTTGCACTGATACAGAATTCCTGGAATTCTGGTCAAGGACTCCTTAGAAAGTTTCTACCTAGGGTAGAATGGGATGAGTAGGATGGGATCCAGGGCCTAATATAGATAAGCATATCAAGAAGCAGCCAACCAGATCATTACAAAGCTGCCCTGCCATTGCTGAATATGGTTCTGGTGCACTTTGAAAGGGAAAACCACAAGATAACACTATTACTGAGGGAAGGGCAGGGAGTTAGCTATACAGACGGCCCCCCAGCAGTGCTGGCAGTCTAAGTAAGAGCAGCCCCCATGCTCCTGAGTCTGGTCATCTGCTTTTTACTCCTCCAAACTCAATTGTCAATATGCCAAGAGATGATTAGTACCCTCGAGCCTGGACCATGCTAATCAAACCCATGAGTGGCTCTTGTGTGAAGAAGATTGCCCTAATTTGCAAAGATAAAGAGTCCATTAGAGGGTTTGGCTGCTTGAGTTCCTGCTGTAAAGCCACATGAAAATCCAACTCGTATTAAAAAAATGACTGAGTAACAATAGCATTCCAGTCAGGGGAGCCATGGGGTAGAATGAAAAGACGATGGGCTGGGTTTTAAACCGCATCCCTGCCAACTACTAGTTCTAGGACCTTTGGCAACCTCTCTCTTTAGAGAAAAGTTTTCCATCTCCAATCCTCAGTTCCCCATCTGTAAAGTAAGTATACTTACACCTGGGAAAGTTGCTATAAAAAATAGAAAAGTTCCTAGGACATAGTAGTGTGCAATAAATAGTAATTATTTAAAATAATTATAATGTGCTCAATACTATTCTAAGTTATTACTAAATATGTACTTTATTTCACATAACACCAAGATCTAACTGCCGGGTCAAACAGTGAGAACACCTTGTCCCTTGGACTCTCATGGGACTGTTAACATGTTTAGAGAAATCCAGATCAATATTTAAAATTTAGCATGAGTGCCACCATCTCTGTCAAACCTTCCTGGGTTCTCCCATGTTTCTATTCTCCTACTACCACATATTTGTAAAAATCTTGGAAGCAGAGGCAGAAATGTACTAGAAGTGCAAATCAGTCTCACAATTTTCCATGACCTGGATAAAATGTATTCACCGAGGTGTAAGAAACAATTCAGCTAATCTCCCAAGGATGAAGATGTCACTAATGAAGTTTTATTGTATAAAGCTATAACTGCACTCTTAATAACAACCACATTGGAGGCAATTTGCCCATCTTAACACTAACACACTGCAATTAAGAATTTAGATTAATTTCCCACCATGATTCCAGAGAAGGAGGACCGATGCTCTGTCAAATAAAATGGCAATATAAAGCAAGGGTGAGGCAGACAAATACATAATTCTCTTTAAAATAAAAAAGACTTGTCTAAAATAACATTTCAAGTATAGTTATTTTATTTACCCCATTTTTTTCTAAAGTAATTAGATAACGTATCATCCCTTCTTTATCAACTCTTTCAACAGTTCCCCTCGCTTATATTCTTGCTGAAATAGCAGACCACGCCAATTATCTTACCACTAGCTAATAGAAAATGTGGTGTTTTTCATTTTGTATTTATCCACTCAAACAGATAACTTCCACAAGGAGAGGGGATATACATCTGTACGTCTTTCTTTCAGGGAAACTTCCCGTAATTCTCAAAATATTGATCATAAATGAGCCTGGCTCTGAGACATACTGGAAATTCCCCTGATCAAGAGATTAACCAAGACCAGGTGACACAGAATGAGGAAAAACTCACCAGTCAGCAAAACTCACCAGATCACAGAATCAAAGTGCACCCCGATGTTTATAGCAGCAATGTCCACAATAGCCAAACTGTGGAAAGAGCCAAGATGTCCATCGACAGATGAATGGATAAAGAAGATGTGGTATATATATACAATGGAATATTATGCAGCCATCAAAAGGAATGAGATCTTGCCATTTGCAACGACGTGGATGGAACTGGAGGGTATTATGCTGAGTGAAATAAGTCAAACAGAGAAAGACATGTATCATATGATCTCACTGATATGAGGAATTCTTAATCGCAGGAAACAAACTGAGTGTTGTTGGAGTGGGGGTTGGGGTGGGAGGGATGGGGTGACTGGGTGATAGACACTGGGGAGGGTATGTGCTCTGGTAAGCGCTGTGAATTGTGCAAGACTGTTGAATCTCAGATCTGTACCTCTGAAACAAATAATGCAATATATGTTAAGAAAAAAAAAAGAAGAAGAAGGTAGCGGGAGGGGAAGAATGAAGCGGGGGAAATCGGAGGGGTAGACGAACCATGAGAGACGATGGACTCTGAAAAACAAACAGGGTTCTAGAGGGGAGGGGGGTGGGAGGATGGGTTAGCTGGTGATGGGTATTGAGGAGGGCACATTCTGCATGGAGCGCTGGGTGTTATGCACAAACAATGAATCATGGAACACTTCATCTAAAACTAATGATGTAATGTATGGGGATTAACATAAAAATAAAAAAATTTAAAAAAATTAAAAAAAAAAAAAATGAAGGGATTTTGCTCCCTTCAGACCCGCATCCCTAACAGGAGGTCCCTGGCTTAGCCTGCTGAGGCTGCCATAACAAAATACCACAATTGGGTGACTTAACAAGAAAATTATTTTCTCACAATTCTGGAAGATGGAAATCCAAGATCAGGGTGCCAGCAGGGTCAGGTTTTGGTCAGGGTTCTCTTTCTGGCTTATAGATGGCGATCTTGCTGTGCCCTCACTTCTTGCTGGGTCTTATAAGGGCAACAACCCTATGAGATTAGGGCCCCACTTTTATTACCTGATTTAATTACCTCTTTAAAGACCCTATCTCCAAATACAGTCAAATTTGGGGTTAAGGCTCCAACATGAGTTTGGGGGGGGAGGGAGAACACAATTGAAAGTGATGCTATTTAGTCAGGGATTATCTTTTATCTCTGTTTGCGAAACAGCTGGAAGTGTAGCTACTGAGACTTGATATTTGTCTTCCTGCACTTGACTGCCAAGCAAAATCATTTCATTTGTAATCAACAGAATGTACCTTCATGAATTAGCCAGAAAGAGAACACAATTAAGGCTCCAACACAAGTTTGGGGGGAGAGGGAGAACACAAGTCCATAGCAATACTCAATAAATATTTAAGGAAGTAATTGACAAGCAATTCAAGGTATGAGCAAAGGCATAAAAGCATGGAATAATGGAACAACAAATAATCCAGTTTAACTGGCATATAGGCTACTTAAGGGGAATAGTGAAAGGTATGATTGGAAGGCTAGGTTGAGACCAGATGGAGAAGGACCTTGAGTATCATGATAAGCACTTTTACTTTACCCCACAGGTAACAGATAAAGGTTTTTGAGCAGATGAGCCAAGGTTAATGTTTCACTTTAGAAAAAGTATCACGGCAAAAGTCTAGAGAATGGCTTTGCAAGGTGGAGATCAAAGGAAGGAAGACTGATTAACGTCACTGCAGTGGTCCAGTGAAGAATTACTTAGAGTGATTGGTCTTTACAGTGTATCGAAGATGGATATGGCAGATTCTTCTCTCCTTGGCAGATGAGGAAAACGAGCCTCTGCCTCCAAAAGGCTCAGTCTCCACATTAAGAGACTTAGTCATGATCATGTGGATCAGATTGCAGAACAAGGATGCCTAACTCCCAGTCTAATCCCTTCATATAAATATTTTCCAAGTCAAGAGTAAAATTGGTAATTTACACATGGTTTCCATGTCTCTTGGAGGGCAATCTCCACAATGGTTAAGGGTGTGGTTTCCATCAGGTAGCTGGGACCAAATCCTGGCTAAGCCCTGTGCTAGTGTGATTCCATAAGCCTCATTCTTCTTATCTATAAGATGGGAGAGTTTTAGAACATACAATGAGATAATTCATGAAAAGTGCCGGCTGCATATCAAATATCCAATAAATATAAGCCAGAGTAATTAAATGTGTTCTCTCTGATACTCTTTTTTTTTTTTAAGATTTTGTTTACTTATTTGAGAGAGAGAGAGCACAAGTGGGGAGGAGAGGGAGAAGCAGGCTCTCCACTGAGCAGGGAGCCCAATGCGGGGCTCGATCCCAGGACCCTGGGATCGTGACCCAAGCCAAAGGCAGTTGATTAACCAACTGAGCCACCGAGGCACTCCTCTATCTGATATTCTTAACTATATATCAAATAGGAAAACATATTTTAATTGTTTAAGTAGCACAAATTTGTTGAGCAGAGTTCTTGCTGATCTCTAGAATCAAATGTGTCTCATAACTGGAAGAATAAAAGTCACCTGTTGCCAGGGAGAGGCAAGGAGGCTTACTTTAAACAATGAAAAAGGAAAATACTACTCTGAGAGTTCTGGGCTAATTTCAAATATAGAATCAGAGAGGGAAAGAAAATTCTGTCTATCCAAAAAAAAAAGATCATATACTATATCTACTAGAAGGTCAAGCTTGTAGATTCAGTTTTTCAATGGTATATGTTTATGCTAATTCATGAAGGTACATTCTGTTGATTACAAATGAAATGATTTTGCTTGGCAGTCAAGTGCAGGAAGACAAATATCAAGTCTCAGTAGCTACACTTCCAGCTGTTTCGCAAACAGAGATAAAAGATAATCCCTGACTAAATAGCATCACTTTCAAGATAAAAATCAACTTTCAAGTGCACTGTATCGAATAGGGGAAGCCAGGTTTACTCTAAAAGTTTCCAATAATTGGGGTTGAATAATATTTATTAGAAGAACTTGTGTACTATGTTGAAATTGACAGGAGTGGTGCTTTTTGGCACAGCGTGATGCTAATATCTGTAATTAAGGAAAAGCTTAAAGAGCATCTGCAAAGTGAGTGCTTAGTTTGACAAATCTCTCTGCAAGTAAATTTACTGCACTTCATTATTTGTTTCCAACCAAAGGCACATAAAAAAATGTAAAGGTCATGGGGCATCACGTCACTTCATAAAGCCCCACCACCACTTTGGGAGTTATTGATATCATCACCATCACTTTCTCCACCCCCCCAACATCCTCACTTCCAACGCTAGTTCTACTCCCACCTCACCATCTCTACCCCTACAACCTCCACTACTACCTCAACCACCGCAAACACCACCAGCTCTACCACCAATATGAGCAGTTGGACCACTAATGTTTCCAACTCCACCACCATCCTATATCCATCTCCATCCACATTTCCCTCACCATCTTTACCAGCCCCCTACACACCGACCAGCACACCATGTCCACCATCCCCTCAGCTCTAGCACTCCATCTCTCCATACTTCCACCACCACCATCACTGTCACCACCATAGTTCTTTGCAGACCTCTAGTTGTATGATATGCTACAGACTCTTGTGATTTACCCTTCCTTCAAGCCAAATTGTCTAACCGGGACAAGTGGGAATATCGCAATCTAATCATTAAGCAGTTAAACAACTTATATTCCTATGGTAAGCCCAAACTCAATTTCTGCAGAACTGCTCACAATTTAAGGTAGAGAATAATGTGCAAATAAGCAGGACATTTTTATTTTTATTTATCTAGCCACTTTACTACTGTCTTTTGATAGTGTGGACTTTTTTTTTTTAAATGCAGCTACCAATTCACCCATCCCTCACCGTCATTCTACAATATATCCCTGAGAGTGAGGTTCAGCAAGAGTATATGGCTCAAGTCTAGGACAAAACTAGTTTACACATTTGGTAATATTTTTTTAATAAAAGCAGAGAGTTTAATTCGTTTAATACATTATCCAAATAATTTTTTTCTGATGACAAAGAACACAAGCTCACATATAAAATGTTTTCATGTCATTTAGAATTCCCCAACTCAAGCTTGTCCATATGGAAAGGTTTGATTTGACTAATATTTCTCAGGTCAATCACCACACTCATCGTTACAACCAAAAATACTCTAACTTACAGACTCAATAACAACTCAATGTGTTGCATTATAAAAAGATATTTTCTGATTTAAGAAAATGGGGAGAAAAATTTTTGGTCAATCTAAAGAACAATTATGCTGCTATCCTTCATTAACTTTCCCTATTCCCAGTCTATTCCCTACTTTTTGTTCTGTGTCTCAGGAAATTGAAACTTGCTGATCGCATCAGCTGGCCTTTCTAGCCAACTGGGTTCTAATTGGGTACAGCCAATGGGAGACAGTGGAAAGGGAAGCTGAGCTCTCTCTTCCTACTCCTTCACAGCTTCAGTCTCTGTTTCTGTGTCCTTCCACTATCACAGCTAAAGCCAGGCAGCTTCTCCTCATGGCTCTAGTGGTTACTTGACTAAACACAGCACTGTTTCCTTCCCTTGTCCTTTAGGTGCTTTGATTGGCAACAATTTCCCATTGTTGCCAGTGCCTGGGTGCCTCAACTCTTCTAAACCTGAAAGTAACCACTCCACTGGGGTTCCTCCATTTGAGCCATCTAGGCTGAATTCTACCTCCTGCTAGCAACCTGATTAAAACAGCAATGAAGAGAAGGAGATATGATCCTTATGCTGCTCTTATAATCACCTTGAGCAGAGATCATCACCAAAATCTAGTATATAGATAAAACAGCTCAGTAGTCTGCTTCAAATTAGCATTAAGGAAAATAGTCAGGCAAGGTATTTTTTCCCAGATACATCTTTTTCTCCACTTTCAGCTCCACTCCCTGGCCCTGAACTTACAGAAGACAGATAAACGGAAACATTATATCCTAATTTACTCAATGCAAGCTACAAGGATAGGAGGCAGAAATTCTGGGTAGGGTTCTTTCTAGGCAGAGAATAGTATATAATTAGAATATCCTTAAGATATTCCCAAACCTCAGAGCATCTGGGTGGCTTAATCAGTTAAGCATCCAACTTTTGATTTCAGTTCAGGTCATGATCTCAGAGTCATGGGATCGAGCCCCGCATTGGGCTCTGCACTCAGTGGGGAATCTGCTTGAGACCCCCTCCCCACCACTCACTCATGCACTCTCTAAAATAAATAAATCTTAAAAAAAAAAAAAAAAAAAAGATATTCCCAAACCTCTTGAGAACCTAGGCATGACAGAAGGTACAGAAGCGGAAGTCTCCATAATATTAATACTCTCTTACATTTTTACAGTACTATAGTTTCCAAAATGCTTTCACATTCTTCATATTATTTGACTTGAATATTGCATAATTAGGGAATCAAACTCTTAACAATCTGAATGGAGAAGATAAATCTAAGACGATAAAGGTAAACAATCTGAATGGAGAAGGTAAACCTAAGAGGATAAAGAGAACACTTAAAAATAGCTGTATTGTAAAGAGTAACATTTGGAGAGTAGGTATTCAGGTATACAGGGCAACCTCATCTAATGCAATTGTCCCAATTCTTGTAAAAAAAAAAAATTGACCATAAAGCAATTTTCTTTTAATCAAAACCTATTTTTTCATTGACTTACATTATAAAACCAAAGATTTGTTCCCCACAGGAAATATTTTAGCCCTAAGTCTAAATAAAAATCACATTAACAATGCAACAAACCCCTCTAAAGTCAATTAACTAAAGGAAAAGCTATAGTTTCCTGACACAACAATAATCACATTCAAAATAATTCAAAAAATACGAATAAAGGCTCTGGAACAACATTCTTTTAAGGATAGATCCACAGAGAAGCAAAATCATCCACAGAGGCTTTAACAAAAAGCAGCCTGGGGCGCCTGGGTGGCTCAGTTGGTTAAGCGACTGCCTTCGGCTCAGGTCATGATCCTGGAGTCCCGGGATCGAGTCCCGCATCGGGCTCCCTGCTTGGCGGGGAGTCTGCTTCTCCCTCTGACCCTCCCCCCTCTCATGTGCTCTCTCTCATTCTCTCTCTCAAATAAATAAATAAATAAATCTTTAAAAAAAAAAAAGAAAGCAGCCTGTGATGTTGTGATGTAGAGTAAGAAATACTTGGTCTTCCTCCCATTCCTGGCACAGTTACTAAAACCCTTAGATTTTCCGTTGGAGGAGGTAAGCGGGAGGCCGTGACCGCGCGTTGACCCACCGGTGAGCCCCAGGCTGTCAGGGGCTCCGCACCCGGCCCTGGAATGTGCGTTCTCCCCACCGTTCCCGCAGTTGGGCCACTTTCAAGGACACAGCCCTGAGGGAGCAAGCACTGCGTTGTTGAGATCATCTGGACGGTACCTGTGGCCCAACCCAGTTAAGGCCTCTATGTAAACTTGTAAGCCTCTGGCAAGCAGGTGCGGGGACATCCTCGCCTCGTGGCCCAAGACGCCCCGTAAACTCCCTTGCTTTTTAAAACATCTACCTCCCTCCACCTACCTGGACTGGTCACCTTTTTCTTCGTTCTCTCCTTGCTTCCCGCCCCGCTCCCACCCCAAGCCAGTAGCTCGCATTACCAGGCCAGTTTGCAAACCAGCGATTTCCTAAAGGTTAAGAGGAATATAGGTGAAAGGGAGCGTTTTTTGTTACTCGTAAGAAGCCCCTTTCAACCACAGCTGAGTGTGTGTTAATGAGGTAACTTTTGGACAACCCCTAAGGGCGGGGGGGGGCCAGTTGCCAGGGGAACCTGCATGGTGATTGGACAGATGGAACTTCCAGCCCCGCCTCCACGCCCCCTCTTCCCTCCTTGGGCATAGTTTGAAGGACTCCGGGAAGGTGCCACTCAAAACTTTCCTACAGCGCTGTCTGGCGTTTCGTTCCCGGGGACTTACTCCTTTGGCTTAAATACTTCTCCCAGAGTCTCCTTTAAACTGGAAATAGCCACGTGTTATACCTTTGAAGCAATGTTCTCCAAATTGTAATCTCTGCGCCATCTACATCAGAATCACCACGGATGCTTATATTACCCCCACCCCAGCCCTTCCGAATCAGTATCCCAGAGATGGGTTAGGGAGTCTGGATCTTAACAAGCTCCCAGGGGCATGTTAACATTTGAAAACCACTACTTGGTGTGAATAAGGTTATCAAACCCTTTGCCTCAGCACTGTTGCAGAAAGGGAAAGGATATTATCCTATCCTGTGCATATTTTGTACCCGGTGCACAAGTGTTCCTTATTCTCCGAGACGCTAGAGCCCTTGGAGGGTACAATCGCAATATCCTCCAGCTGTAGAAGCTTTGCAGTTTGTAAAGCGCGTTTTTATGGACTCTCTTTTTTAATCTTCACAGCGGTCCCGTAAGGATTATTTTTATACCAATTTCTTATATGAAAAAAAATGGATTTTCAGAGAAATTAAGTCTCTTTCTCAAGGTTACACAGAGCTGAGATTCAACACCAGATTTTCTAATGCTAATTCTCATGTCTGAGTCTGGCTTGCAGCTCTTGAAAAGTTAAATAGCCCTTAAAAGAAAGAGGGAAAAAAAAGAGGGTAAATGGGACTTAGATTGAAATCTCAAATAATCAAAAGATGAGAGCACAGAATGGGATTAAAAAATTCTTACGTTGGACATTTACAATTCAAAGTAAATTGCCCTGACTCTCCACAGCGCGGTCAGACCTAATACCACGAAAACACTTGACTCTAATCAAAGGTCAACAGAACACTGGTTGTTCTCAGTCATTTGATTTTACACTAAGCCCTAAGGATCTTTTCTCTGTCTAAAGTGGAATTTTATATGTTTTGCGATGGACAGAGCACAGTGAAGCAGGCTATATTTTGGCTCAGAAAAATATAATCGTTTTAATCTAATTTTTATTAGGCAAAATTTTAAGCATGCACAAGGCAGAGAGAATAGTATAATGATCCCACATGTACCCATCACCCAGCTTCAACAATTATCAAGATTCTGCCATTCTTGGGGGAAAATAGTTTTAAAAAAAAGTCTTAAAATCATATAACAATGTATAAATTCAGAATTCTCCACTGCAAAACTCAAAATATTTTCAAATAAAGAAGCAAATATGTATATTGACAAATAAATTTATACATCCGCACATATTTTAAAGGAGAATGAATTGTTTCCCTTGTGGGGATGCATACAAAATGCCTGCTTACAGCTCAAAAATGTGTGCGTTTTCACAATCTGTTTGATGGCAGGCACTAATGGTCAGAAAAAATAAAATTTAGTCCTTACAGTCTGTCCTGTCTGTAAGCAAAATGCGTGCCATTTACTTGGGAGCTATATAACAGATGTGGATTTAAAAGGAAGAGACCAGTGATAAAGCACTGGGGGGAAGCTGTGCAGATGTCCCTGTTTTTAATGTGTTACTATGCAGGGCCAATTTATCTCACTGCAAGTGATCTAGGACTTCATGAAACAGCTCCAGCTTACAGATCACCAATACCGTTAAAGGCCTCACATTGTTTAAAAAAAAAAAAAAAAAAAGGCATCCTTAAACCTGGCCATTAAGGCACACAGGGTGGTGTCCCGGACACATTAAATCTGATGAATAAGATGGAAGGACGGAAATGTTTGGGGATATATAATACAAAGGCATGTATGGACAGGTCTTAGCCCTTTGTGGGGAGGCAATTTCTAAGCTCTCCTCGCAGAAAAGAGCGTTAGATGGTTCATCACACCAGAAGCCTGAAATAGCGTCATTATTAGGAGGGTGAAAAATTATTCTTGTTGCTCTCCTAGAGCTGTAGCTTTCTATAGATCCAGTAGTATGACAAATTAAGTGATTGTTTTGTGCCAAGCACTCTACTAGATCCTTTAAAGGATACAAGATTATCTCACTTAATTTAAGTGAGGTAAGTGTTGCTAATAGATTTCAGAGATGAGGAAGCTGAAATTCAGGTATAAGTAACTTGAGATAGAAAGTGGCTGATTCAGGATCTGCCTTTGGTTCTTTCCGATTCCAAAGTCTTTTCTGGAGTTCTCATAAATGATGGCAGTTGAAATTATCCTTTTTAGGACACTCTAGCAATATGTAACCCCTTGCTTGTTTGATTTGGCTACTTCTTTTCTAGAAATTCAACCTGTGGGAATAATTGAACAAGATTCCAAAGCAGTACACACAAAGAGATCTATTGCAATGTTGGTTATGATACAAAAAATTGGCAACCACCAAAGTATCCGTTGAGACTGAAAAAACTAATTTTGATAAATCCACATACGGAGATGGTATATACCTATTTAGAAGGTTCCAAGGTAGGGTGCCCAGGTGGCTCAGTAGGTTAAGCATCCAGCTCTTGAATTCAGCTCAGGTCATGATCTCAGGGTCATGATCTCAGGGTCGTGGAGCCCCGAGTGGGGCTCCATACTCAGCAGGGAGTCTGAGATTCTTTCCTTCTGCTCCTCCCCCTACTCCTGTACGCATGTATACTCTCTCTTTCTCCTTAAAAATAAATAAATAAATCTTTTAATAAATAAAGTTCAAGGTAAGGTATATATTGGTATATAACCTCTTTATTTTGAGATGAAAGAAGCAAATTATAGAAGACAATTATAATAGAAATGTGCATGTGTATGCGTATACGTGTGTGTGTTGGGGGAGAAAGACACACAGCAAACTTACCAGTGGTTTCATTCTCTTCAAATTACTTAAATTTTTAAACAACTATAGAGATAAGTATCAGATAAAAAAGTTAAAACTTTTCTGTGTGAGACACTAAGTCCCTGCTCTTTTCCCCTGAAAAGCCAAACTCCTGGTGCAATCCGGCCCAGCTTTTGACAGTGACATCAAGGGATATTTGTGAGAGATGAGGGGTTTGTCTTTATTCAGATTTGCAGATCTAATTGGCAAAGTCTTCCCTGACCACCGGAAGCAGAAATAGATGCTTCCTCTCTGGGCTTCTGGGACATCTTGAGTACATTCCTCCTTGTAGGTTAGTTATCTCACTACTCTAAACATTTAGGTTACATGTCTGTTACCCTCACTTGACTCTGAAATCCTCTGATGAATGAGTGAGGTAAGGAGGGACGGAAGGAAGGAACCAATGGTTCATGGATGATGTTTAACTTCAAAAAGCTGGTGATGTGTTCAAAGTCCCCATCAGATAACCATTGTATTATGAATCAATTAATCAAAGCCTGAGCTGAAGGTGCTGCTGTAGAGAGAGTCCTGGGTCATGAATGTCGGGATAGGCAATGGATGTAAAACCTGGATTTTCTACCTAGAGGTTTTGTGAGAAAGTCTCTTCATCTGAGTTTTAGATTCACCGTCTGTAAAGCTGACAGGATAATACTGACACAGGAGGACAAAATTAGATAAAATATGCAAAATGCCTGGCACATAGCAGACATTCAATTAGTATTGGCTGTCGCCATTACTACAGAGCTTATTAAGTGAAGTTAGTGTACTACAGTGGCTTACGGGAGCATGAAAGTACAAAATTAAGAATTGTTTTTAAGCTACTGCTAATTCACTTCAGATCTAACACCAGTCAGTGCCTGCAATAGTATTGTCCCCATATCCTCCAAGGGCTCAGATGGATCTCCTGGGTAATCTGCCTTGAAAGGCATCTACTAGACCATTTTGACTCTGGGGCAAGAAAGAATGACACAGATGTAATGTGTCTCCCAAAAATGGAAAGTTGAAGTCTCTGGTGACCTTTTGGTTTCATGTAATCAAAGAAATTTTCTGATTTAGAAAACAGCCAAGCAAACAGAAGTGAAGATATTAGGGACTCAGATACATTACTAGTGGGAGTAAAACCTGAAAAAAGGTTCTTGGGGGAGGGAGAGGGGCAAACTGACAGTATCCATAAACATGTAATGTGTGCATTACCCTTTGATCCAGCAATTGTTCTTCCAAGAGTTTATCCTGTAAAAATACCCACACAAGTGTGCAGTTCTAGATGAACAGTGTGAAATACTGTTTGCAGGAGTGAAAAATCAGCAACAACCCAAATCAATAGGGAAATGGCTAAATAAATTATGATACATCCCTCCAGTGGTATATACTGCAGCTGTTAGAATGAAATTGATCTCTGTATATTTCCATGATAAAAATGTGCCAGATGTATGAATAAGTGAAAAAAGCAAATCACAGGGCAATAGGAGCCCAATTTTGAAGAAAAAAATAGTAAAAATAACCTTTGCATATACATAGAAAAAACCTAGAAAATGTATTCAAAATTATTCTATTTTAGGGGTGATATCAGGGGCTTTCACTTTCTACTATATGCAGTGCCTTATCTTTAGATATTATAAATGAGCACGCCATTAATTATTTTGGTGATTAAAAACCAAAAATGTTATTTTTAAAATTCCAGTTATTAATGGGAAGGAAGGTAAAATATGGGACAAAGAATAACTTTGTTAAAAATCTTAAACTATTCTTTCTGATGATTCTTGTCCCCAAGGCCCTTTGACCGTTAGCCGGAAAACTGGCCATGCCCTATAACTCTGTTAACTAACCTGATAGGTCTGACTGATGGTAAAGGGGACAGGGACCATCTAGAATGGTCTTTTTTTTTCTTTTTTTTTTTCAAAATGAACAAAAGCCTAATATACAGCCTGGCTGTGAAATATGTAATTGGAAAAAGTATTGCCCCTTGGTTAAAGAAGTGACCTCCAATGGGCAATAATTCCTCTAGATTGAACATTTCGTTACAATTGTCCACAGAAACTTAAAGAGGTTATTTCCTTGATCTGCAGGGCATTCATTTTCTACTATAAGCATCCCACAGTGTAATGTATATACCCTACATATAGAAGATTAATAGCATTTCTTTAGAGCTTTTCCCCTGAACTTCTCAATACAAGTGTGCTCATGAAAATGATTTGCTCTGAATCACTTTTGAGCCCCAGCATTCAAGCATTCCTAGCTGTTCTTCCCTCTTATTTCCACCACTGTTGCATATTATTTCTTTTAAAAAAAAATCACCCAACTCACTTAAAATTTTTTTTAAAAAATGCAAATAAAAAATATTTTCCACCTACCATATTGACAAAGATTGAAGAAATGGGCAAAATTCAGGGTTGGTGAGTGCATACTCAGGCACCATCTTGGGTTTGTAAATCAGTATACTTCTCCCAGGAGATAATTTGGTAATTTGTATATCAAAATGGAAAATGTGAATCCTTTTGACCCAGCCATCTCCCACAGGAGTGAAAAGATGTATGCTTCATGAAAAACTATTCTGTCAGTAGTACAGAACAGGTTTAAAAACTGAAATATTCAGACAATAGAACATTAGTTCTGAGATAGTTAACAAAGGGATACTATAGTAAATGGAATAGTGCCCTCCAAAAATTCATATCCACCTCAAACCTCAGAATGTAACCTTATTTGGAAATAGGATATTTGCAGATGTAGTTAAGGGTCTCAAGATGAAATCATCCTGAGTTTTCGGGTGGGCTCTAAATCCAATGACTGGTGTCCTTATAAGAAAAGAAGATACTGAGAGATACACAGACACACACAAGGAAGAAAGCCATGTGGTGACAGAGACAGAGATTGGGGTTATTGTAGCTATAAAATAAAGAATGCCAAGCATTACCAGCTACCATAGGAAGTAAGGAGAGAGGCATGGAACACATTCTCCCTCAAAGCCTCCAGAAGAAATTAGTCAACACCTTGATTTCAGACTTCTGGTCTCCTGAATGTGAGAAAGTAAATTTCTGTTATTTTAAGCCACTCAGTTTGTGGTCATTTGTTATGGTGACTCCAGAAAACAAATACAGATACAATGTTGGGATTTGTTTAAAAATGATCCATGATGAGGGGGAGGGGGTTGGAGAGAGGTATTGATGAGACAAAATTAAGATAATAATACATGGGAGTTATACAATATTCTGAATGCTTTGTATATATTTGAAATTTTCCATCACAATGAAAGGTAAAAGGAAATACTATGTAGATTTAAGTTTATTGATGGGGAAAGATATCTGTGAACAGATAGTTGAGTAGAATAAAATAGGTCACCAAACATGTTGGCATCTTATGATTTATCCTAAAGAGAGATTCCAGAATGATGTTTACCAAGATGTTAGTCAGTCATTTCTGGATAGTATTATTTGAGTTGATTTCTTCATGTTTTTTGTAGTGTTGGAATTTTTTATATTAAGGATGATTGATTTTTATTTTTAAAAATAAGCTATTTTCAACAACAGCAGTAATAGTAATAATAATAACAATGTCCTCTTAAAATTACACCATAACAAAAATTTCTTTCTTTACCCCATAACAAATATTTCCTTCTTCACCCCCTCCCCTGCGCACACTTATTCACAGGGAATCCAAAGATGCTTGACTCTCTCCTAACTATAGAAATGCTCAGTAATGTCATCTGTTGAGCCAGTGTCCACTATTTGCATTTACAAACTCTCATCCTCACAACAGCTCTGCAGGGTAGATATTATTATCCTCATTTTAGTCATGAGAAAATAAAATTCCAAGAGGCTGAAGTATGAAGACCAGGAAATAGTCTTTACGGGGTAGAAATGGGATTTAAACTTAGGTCTCTGTGAGTCCATGTGCTTTACAGCATGCCAGCCCCCTCTGAAAAGGTAAAAAATATGCATGTCAGTTTGTATGAACAGGAACACTCACAGGGACACACATATATATATAGCATATATATATGATAGATATATGGGCATGTACCCAGCAAAGGCCAAAAACCATATAGTTCCTGAGGAGGACACCAGCATTTCAATGAATTACCACAACTAACCAGTAATGGATGTCATTAACACACTGACTACAGGCACAGAAATGGAAGACAGTGGCTTCTGATCATAGGAAATGCTCTCCGAAGCATTTGATTCAAGGGACTCAAATCAGGAAACTTCTCGTTTGTACACCTTCTCCACTGCTTATACAACAAGCAAGAACCTAATCCTCTTATTTGAAGATCTCAGAGAGCAAGCAGTGTATGAAATCACTTCAACAAAGCAGCAACAGGAATATTTCCGCCGCTTGGTCGTGGTTTGGTCACTGCTTTCTTCTAAGTTATTGTGAACCTAGGGACTGCCAGTCGAAGTGGGAAAGACAGAGAGGAAACAAAGAGAACTGAACATCACCGGCTGACTTTGGAGGATGCGAGATGGGCGACAAGACTCACTTCATCAGTCCAAAGGCCTCCAAGAGTAAAAAAAAAAAACAACTAAGGAAACTAGACCAGTTTGATTCAAAGGTACTGCAAAATGAAAAACAAAACAAAACACTTTGCATCAAATAAGAGCTTTCTTCCCAGAATAAATGCCGCAGAGGAGTTAATCACCTAAAATTAAAACACACGGTTCTCATATTTAGTTTTTTTGTATTGTCAACATGTTCCAGTGTTCAAGTTGAAGCCAAAGATTAAATATCCTTCTATTTTTGTTGTGATTTTACTGCCAAATGCAAATATCTAAGTGTAAGGAAGTCATTACTCTCCCGCTGTTGTGGTCTGATTAATTCTCACAATATTAGCCAGCAATTCATTTTATCCCTTGGCATCACAAGTCCAGTTGAAGGAGATAAGTGGCTGATAAAAGATCTCTGAGAAGAGTTATAAATGATTCACTTTAAAAGAATAATAAAGCAGCCACTGGATAAGCGCAGCTGAGTAAACCGTCCGTACATTGCACAAAACTAATTTAGTTTAAAAAACTTCAGCAAATTATAGTCAATAATCTTCACTGTCACCCTGCTGCTCACAAAACTTTTGAGAAGAAACTTAATGCTGAAATGCAAATATTTAATTAGATTTTAATGGTGAGGTTTATTTTTCCTAAATTTGGTCATCTGTCTCAATTATGTTCCCCATTTTTTACAGTTAACCAAGAATTGTCATCCCCATGGGGCTTCAGGGGATGTTTTCTGTTTCCTAATTCCTGTTTAGCATTTGCTTTTTCACAAGCGTAGTTCTCGAGGAAAAGGGTTCGGTTTGTTCTTTTCTCTTTTGGAAAATAGAAACATTGGGGGAAAAAAGAAAGCTCATGTTCTGAGCAATGCTTTTAAAGCTAATTGTTTTTCCTACCTCAGTGCACAGGGCAATTAATATGCATTTTTATTGTTTAAGACCCAATTAAAGCATATACGTGAAAATTCTAAAGCTATGGTTCTTCCAAACCTACTCTGTAGTTTAGATTTTACATTAATTTGCAGAAATTAGTGAAACGTGGAAATTCATGCCCCTTTCAACAAAACCAGTATTAAAATCGGTCATAAAACTCTTCGGAGGGGCGCCTGGGTGGCTTAGTCAGTTAAGCGTCTGCCTTCGGCTCAGGTCATGATTCCAGGTCCTGGGATCGAGCCCCGCATCGGGCTCCCTGCTCGGCGGGGAGCCTGCTTCTCCCTCTCCCGCTCCCCCTGCTTGTGTTCCCTCTCTCGTTGTGGGTCTCTGTCTGTCAAATAAATAAATAAAATCTTTAAAAAAAAAAAAAAAAAAAACTCTTCGGAACTGTTACAGGGGGTGAAATATTGAAACTGTGTTCCTGAACTCCTCTTCTTTGTTCCAGCCAAAGAGCTCTGTCTCCTGCTTCAGACCCATCTTTGTACCCTGGGCTTTGTGACTTTGGGGCTGGAGCCCTGAGCCTCCTTCCTCCTTCGCCACGGCTGGGCGACTCCGCCAGCAGGGGGCGCGAAGGGAGACCGGGGCTCCGGGGAGGAAAGGACTTGTCGTCCCGCCTGCGGCCAGTTCTTGTGAGCAACACCCCAGCCGCTTCCAGTAGCAGCAGCCCATCCCAGATTGCAGTTTCTCCAACACAGGCGGAAACAGCCTCATCTGACACTGTCAGACACACCAGCCCCAGGCGGCAGGGCACCTCCCCAAAGATCAGGTTCCAGCACCGGGGGCGGGGCTTCCTTCAAACCCCTAGGTTTGATCATTCTATCCCCTTTGCTTTGTTCCCCCAATCTGGTGGCTGGTCACTGTTTCCTGCAGCTGCTATTTCTGTAATACCTTAATGTTCACTTTTTGTATTTTCAATTATTTAATACCTTTTATACAATTTTAAATATTGAATTCTGAAAATTAATGGGTGTGCTTTCTGTCTCCTGAGCACCCTCCTGGGCACGCCTCGCTTCTTTTCAAATCAGAGAGACCACTTAGGAGCTGTGTGACCTTGGCAAATGACTTAAACTCTCCCTGAGTTTTCCGTACTCGTTATTCAAAATGGGTATAATATCCTAGAGTTGTTAGGATTCATGACATAATTCATGTCAAGTGACATACATAATAAGGGGCAAAAAAGCCGATTCCCTTCCCCTTCACCTTCTATAGTTTCAAGGTCTCTCTCATTTACAACAGATAAAAGTTATGCTCTTTCCTTATTGAGAATAAATTCGTTCTTTATCCTTCTTGACAACTTATATTGTGCAATTGTACTTCTAAAATCACCCATTAGCTCCTCCACGATCCCTTAATTCCAGGTGCAATCATCACAATAACTCCTTCGATCCTGTCAATATGGTGGGTTTTTTTAACCTAGATCTCATCCCTTTTTTTTTTTTTTTTTAGCATTTTTTTTTAAAGGTTTTTTAATTTATTTGACAGAGAGAGAGAGAGAGCACAAGTAGGCAGACCGGCAGGCAGAGGGAGAGGGAGAAGCAGACTCTCCGCTGAGCAGGGAGCCCCACGCGGGGCAGGACCCCAGGATCATGACCTGAGCCAAAGGCAGACGCTTAACCGACTGAGCCACCCAGGCGCCCCCTGTCAATACGTTTTTATGTTAACCATATTCTTTCCCACTGTCTTCTGTCAGCCTGTCTTCCAGTTATTTTGCCAATGCTCGTGACATTTTTCTTTAAGACACTCCTGCATCTCTTGTTCTCTCCCCATATGGTTTCTGGAGCTGTCCCTCTTTCCCTTATCCTTCCCTGCCACACAGCCTCGCTTCACCCCTCAGTCCCCACACTTACCCCATTGCTCCCTAGAAATTTCATATATTGGTAAAATAACTGCACATCAGGTCATATATGTCTTTTGTAAATATGAAATTCCTCTTTGCCCATAGCTTTTCCTTTGTGAAGCTTTTAGACTATGGTTCATAACAGGCTCTTGATAAATATCCACTGAGTGAAAAAATTAATGAAATCTCCATTTATCCCAATCATCAATGTTTTATGTTCTACCCTTTCCAAATGCCTTGGCTTTTACCTTTTGAAAGCTGCTATTTTCTCACTCGGAGCAAGGAAGAATAAACTCTGGTCACAGTCCCCACTCTGTTCTACTCTCTCCATTAATATTATAATACAAAAACGAAACTTCAAAGACGCAAAGGGATATGAGATATTTAAAGATCTAAGGCAGTGTGTCCTTATGTCTAATCTTCTTTCACTCAAAAAAACACTCAAAATTTTTTTTTGTAGAATCTATTGTTTGATAAGGCACTTAGGCACAGTCTCTGCATGGACAAGCCATATTAGGTTATTGATATCCAATTATAGCTTCTGTAGCCATGTGCTTGTGTGTAGATATATAAAATATTTGGTGAGTTGCACTCATTTTTTTAAAAAAATCTACTTATTTACTTATATCTACCTTATTGTAGGTTGTAAGACAAGCAGACACTGTTGAAATGGACACACTTTCCATAAGACTATTTTTTAGGGACGCCTGGGTGGCTCAGTCAATTGAGTGTCTGACTCTTGATTTCAGCTCAAGTCATGACCTCAGGGTCCTGGGATTGAGCCCCATATCAGACTCCACTCTCAATGTGGAGTCTGCTTAAGATTTTCTCTTTCCTCTCCCTCTGCCCTTCCCAACCACCACCTCCCAACAGCACACAGGTCTGTGTGCAGTCGCTCTTTCTAAAATAAATAAATAAAATCTTTAAATATACATATATTAAATTGTTCAATGTGACAGATCTCTTTTCCTATGGTTAGGTCACACTGAATCTAAAGTTTCACAGTTTAATATTTCTGTATTAATATTCCTACTAAAATATTATGGCATCTTTGGTTCCTAGTGTTTCACCCTCAATCCCTCATCTTAAAATAGAATCCTCATATCATGGATTTATTATCTGGTTTTTCCACAAAACTCTATTTTTAAATCTTCAGCAATGAATTCCCCAGACACTTGATGAATTCGTTGTTGACCTTAATTGTTTCAAGGCTCGAATGAGACAATGGAAACCATTTGTGTAATGGCCCTCCTTCACCACCATTCTAAGAAAATGGAATCAAGGCGGGGTGCCTGGGTGACGCAGTTGGTTAGGCATCCAAATCTTGGTTTCGGCTCAGGTCATGATCTCAGGGTTGTGAGATTACGCCCCTAGTCTGCTCCACGCTCATCGCAGAGTCTACTTGAGATTCTCTCTCCCTCTGCCCCTGCCATTCCTGCTCTCTCTCTCTCTCTCTCTAAAATAAATAAATAAATCTTAAAAAAAAAAAAAAAGTAAAGAAAGAAAAGAAAATAGAACCAAGGCAGAGAGGGCTGATACAAGTTGGCCAATTTACAAAGCAGGAATGGCAGAACTGAGAAGTTTAGATTCCCTGAAGGTCAAGCCAATATGCTTTTTTTTTTTTTTTAAGATTTTATTTATTTATTTGAGAGAGAGAATGAGAGACAGAGAGCACATGAGAGGGGGGAGGGTCAGAGGGAGGCAGGGAGCCCGATGCGGGACTTGATCCCAGGACTCCAGGATCATGACCTGAGCCGAAGGCAGTCGCTTAACCAACTGAGCCACCCAGGCGCCCAAGCCAATATGCTTTCTCTTCACTTTTATCTTGTCACTTCTTTGGCAATCGCTAAGGCTTCTTTCAAATCGTGAATATCTGGAGGGAACTGTTTTATTGTTTCTAATCTCTCTTCATTCCACCTTGATATATAATTTTTCTATATTTCTTTCCACCTCATAATATCTACATAAAAGCATGAATATATCCATGCTCCTCAGCACCACACTGCCCTACCACTGCCACTGTGCCCAGCCTTCTTAACTGAGAGGCAACCTGAGTGAAAGGAAGAAAACTAAGATGTTAAACACATTTATAAGCCTGGGACTTCCAGTTTCAAGGTGATGGACTGAACACATTTCCCTTAATGAATCAAAAGAATAAAGGTTTTCAAAACAAACATAGAGGGGCACCTGGGTGGCTCAGTCGGTTAAGCATCTGCCTTCAGCTCAGGTCATGATCTCAGGTCCTGGGAGCGAGCCCCGTGTTGGGAGCCCTGCATGCTTCCCTGTCTCCTTCTCCCTCTGTGCTCTCTCTCTCTCTCTCAAATAAATAAAATCTTTAAATAAAATAAATATAGAATGGATGTATATAGATTGCTTGAAAAGAAAAGAGGAACTTTTAACAGACCATAATGTAGAAAATCCCTCAAATATACAAAGCTTCTGGGAAGCTACAGAGAAATTCTGTATGCCCTTACAATACCTCATTAATTACCTCATGACTAAACCGCACCACACTCCATTATATTATTTGACTTTTGGCTTGGAGCTAAAAGGAATGAGAAAGGAAATAATATTTATATATTATTTCATTTAATCCACAAAATAACTATAAAATTGGTGTTATCATCCCTACTTTGCAGATGAGGAAATTGAGTTCCAGAGAAGTTAAGTAACCAAAGTCTTCATAGCTAATACATGACAGAATGGGAATGGGAACACAGGTGTTTCTGTAATTTCCATTACACCAAGACATCCCCCCACATTACCATACAACAGGCGTGGGACCAGGTGCAAAATTATTCATGACACTGCACTGTGCAGGTAGTTTGCTTTGAGTAAGGAATTTCCAGGAAGAATTTGAGTAAGACAAAGATGGTTAATCCAGTTTATAGTAAGAAACCCTGAGGAATGTAGAGGACACATCAGTTCCTTGGGTCACAGAAGTCACAAGTGGGGACTCCAAGAATGGAAGTCATCTTATCACCAGTTAACAGTCACTACCCACCGTCTCTTCTAGTCCCAGCTTGGACCCAGAGTGCACATTTGTGAGATGACCAACCCGAGATTAGAATGGCAGGCTATGGCTCTGGGACTGACTCAAGATCAAGTCCATGGTCTTGTTCTCATTAGCACATGCCCTAACACTCTGGGTGCTCTCAGACATAAGCTACTTTTATTTCCTTGAAGCCTTCAAATCATCACTGAGGGAACTATGAAAGTCCTGTGGGAAAAGCAAACCAAGAGAAACAAATGCCCATCATTCTCCCACCTTCCAGAAATCTTAGCAGCCTTCATAGAGGTTGACCGTGCGTGCATCAGTCGCTGGCTTCAAGCTCAGATTTCCAATAGGTGGGTCTTCAGGAGCTCTTGAGAGATTTCAATACGCAGTTTTTTCCCTGTTGTGATTCATCCTGTGAGCTTGACTTTCTGCTGTAGCGACAGATTCTTATTTTAAGGTCCTCTCTTCAGAGAAAGAGCTCAGCAACATAGAAAAAAGAAGGAAGAAATTAATTAACATTTATTTAATGTCTACTATGTACTGGACCCAGCAGGAAGTGCTTTAACTATGTTATCTCATTTAATTGGTACAAAAACCCCATAAGATAAGGTGAGTGTCTCATTTTGGCAGGTGTTGAAACTGAAGATGTCTGAGACTAAGAAATGTACTCAGGTTCACAGTTAGTAAGGTTGTGAACCCGAGATTCAAGCATGGGTCTATCTGATAATGAAATCTATGTTCTTTTCATTAAATTACCTTCTATAAAAGAGAGTAACTATGAATGTATTCTATACAACAGCCTATCCTATACATCCATGGACTTATATGTAAAAGAAAATACCATTAGGTAACTATCCTTACTCTTTTGCTAACTTCTGCTCAGAAATAATTTGATTTAAAGTATCATTTGCCTCTTTTTTGGTGGGAAGGGGAGTATTTCTGTCTAAATACAGAAAATATTGCACCATTACCTAGTAAATTGTTTTTTTACGTACCATAGTTTATCATCTGCAGATACTGTCAGGGCCTGATGTTTGAGTCATTATGCTTATGGGATTTAATTTTTAATGATGCAAAAATTATGCACAATATACCATCATTTCTCTCCCAAACCCAGAATCTGATAGCTAATAATTGCTCCTTACTTAGTTTGCTGACACTCCGTGATATTAATTAGAATGCAACTGGATTCAGAAAAGTGACTCTCTGAAAATGGCCTTTATGGATTCTGGGCTCATTTTCTTCCAATAACTTCAAGATTAGAGTTGTTGGGTACACACATCAACAATTTTTTCTCCCTGACAGACTCTTCTACAAGCAAGTTATAAGATCTGGAAAAGCTAGTTGGTGACCTTCCCACTTCTTGGGAGTGCAAAGAACTCTACAGTCATATTAGTGTAATACTAGCTAGTTAGTTTTGTTTAAAAAAAAAAAACTGCTTAATGGAAATTATTTTAATATTGAAGGACTGGTACAATAAAAAACATGAAAATCTATTTTAATGTTGAAGAATATCTTCCCTGTAACAAATTGCAACTCCTGTCTCCCATTTGCAGGCTGCCCCTCTCTACCACATACCATGAACAATAATGCCACTCTTAGACCCAGCAAGAGGGGTCTGCCCTGGGTCCCAGGCTTAAAAGACACCACTCCATGGTCCTTCTCCAGCCACACCCCTTCCCATGAGGTGAGAAGTCTACATGGCCAAGAAGACCTGCCCACCAAAAACCAATACCTTCCTTCTTACTGCACCACCAGGATGCACAGCCCTAGGCCTAAGAGGTGACTACAGAGAGGGTAATTATTTACGGAGTTCATGGAAGAGCTTGCACAGATAGCCTGGGATGTACTCATGGGTGCCTCTGAAGGCTCTTGAAGTGCAGGAGTATGTGAAGGAGGGAAGAGGGGGGACTGCCCTCCAAGAACTAGGCCTGCCGTCCTTGTACTCACCCATTCTACAGTGGAGCTCCACAGAGTCCAAGAAGTCTAGATGCAAACCCGGTCTTCCATGTCATTATAAAGACATATTTGTAAAATAGGATGATAGAACATATTTAATAGTTTGCTAGCTAGACTTACAACTTTAGATATTTAGACATATGGTATCTAGGCCTCTACTTATACTTGGCCCTGAGCCTCACAAATATTTGGGAAAGGCTGCCATACCAAAGAAAAAGACAAGAATAGAGGGAAAAATGTATTCTCTCACAGCTCATCATCACTTTTTCTGTTCACCAATCTTCAAAGAAACAACTCACATTCTCCAAATGTCTCCATCAAATAAATGATTTCCTAAAGGTGAAAGTGATTTCATTTGCTGACTACATTTCAATATTTGCTTAGAGCAAGTAATCATTAAATTTGGACATGGTAAGGAGGTTTGATGAAGCACACTGAAGACCTCCCCAGAGCCCCCTTTTGTAGTTAGTTAGGCATTCCACCAATGCTATCCCGGGACCATGCGCACTGGTCATACCCACAACTGCTTCTGCCACAAACAGCCACATTGTCTCTGTGGTATTGAAGTCCAGGTGAATAAGAGTGTGCAACCACAGCTCTAAAATCACATTTCCTGGAAGTTCACTGCTGAAGGTGCATTTCTGAGTAATTCTGAGAGACAGTTTTGGACACGGGGAAGGCCACGAATTTTCACATCAGATAGATTTAGAGTTGAGGTTTAGCTTTGAGTCATTAGAACCTTACTCGTCAAGTACACCAACTTTCTGAACCCCAGATTCCTTACCTGTAAGATAATACGATCTAGTTCATCAGGCTACCTTCCAGGTCAAATGAAAAAATGGGTCACACGCCCAGTGGAATCTCTGGCACATAGCAAGTGCACAATAAATGTTGGTTTTCACTTTTCCCTTTTTTCTCTCTGTGGCTGAGTTTGATTCTTACCTGGATTCACTATCTGTGACAAACAAATTGAGTTTAGTTCTTCAATCTGCAACTAATATTTGGCTCCCGAATATTTCTGTCCTCTGACCTATTTTGGATCTCATCACGTTTTTTCAGTTCCTTCTCTGTGTTTCATATCCACCCTCCCACAAAAGTCAGCAAAGCAAGGGAGGAAGAATAAAGAATGGGAGGAAGTTCACTCATCCTTCATCACTGCCATGTCCAAATTGCCATCAAGAGTTCCTGACAACCCCTCAGATCAACATGAGTGTCCACCCTCCTCGAATTTGGTACATGCTTGCAAATTCACATATGACAGGAGCTCTATAAATTTTATTCTTCCTATAACCAAGGTAATTTGCATAACAATTACAGCTACCAGGAGACATTTGACTCTGCAACACGCACCATTTGCAAATGCCTGCAATGGAGAATCACCCTTGCACTTGATGGAAAAGAGAAGGTGGGGGAGTTGGTCATTTACCATAATGACTTTTTCATGATAAGCAGCCGGCATCTGTGATTATTTCCAAAGGCAGTGAATAGGTTCAAAGTCTTACATTATTGGACTTTAATTAGGAGTCCAGTTTGCACGCATTTTAAATGTTAATCACTGTTCAGTGAGCCGGTGAACTCAGATAGGTCACCCACAACCTACTCTCTCCATAAAGAACATATCCTCTTTTCCTTTGTTTGAGATCTAAAGGGCTGTGAGGCAGTGGCACAAGATTCTATTTCTCAAAAGAAAATAGCAAAGGACAGGAAGAGTTCAGAATGATGACTCTGAGGTTTGCAAATCTCACACCACTTTCAGCTACAGTCTTATAACACTCCTCCTTCCTCCCCCAAATGTGGAACAGTCCATATTGCCTATAAATTGTATTGATTTTGAACACTATTTGAGGACCTCTGGACAAAATTTCAGGCCCAGTGGCATATACGGAAACAAAGAGTCAAATATTTTTGGCCTAAAATTAGTCTGAGCTGGATTTGAGCAAGTCACCTGAACAGGGAACGCTAAACCTAGTCCATGACACAATTCCACCTCCTGGTAAATGAGACTAATACAACAACTGTATTTTCTTGGATAAAATAGTCCATTATTATAAAATTATCTCCTTATTTTTTTGGTATTAAAATGTCTCTTTTATGAAATTTGTTCTTAGTAGATGGTAGTCATGTTTGTTTGTATTTTAATATGTCCTTGCTTAGTAAACTTAAAAGTTGGTGGGTCTCCTAAATTTAAAAGAAGAAGAACAACAACAACAACAAGAATCATCATCATCATCATCCTCCCTGGTAGATGGGTGAAATTCTCAAATCTGCAGAAGGCTGAATTAGTTGTACCCCAAGTTCCAGGACTCATCAGGCAAGAAACCAGCATGCACAGGTCTGCTAAAGACCAGTATCCTGGCTTTGACTCTGCTATTTTGTGATCTTTCTTTTCCATCTAAACAATGCTTAAAAGTCAATATTTCTCCATTTCCTGCCTCTCCTTCTTAATGAGAAAGGACAAACACTTGAAAACAAAAATGTACGCAAGGTGCTTGAAGATAGAAATTATTTCCTCAAAGTGCTTTAATCATGCTGTTGAAAACCACTTCCTCCAGTGGCCTAATCACATAAATCATAGTAAAAGGTTAAAGACAAAGTTCAATTGTACCAATTGCCTGCGATGGTTTCTCAGAAATGGATTACTTGCTATTAAAAGGTAAAGTCATTCTGTTACACATTAGTATGCTCAGGGGGTCTCTATATTGTAACTATGCATTTCCTATCTAGATTATGCAATGAATGTTTGGTTTGGAGATGTTGGGAAGGAAAAATTTTTCCTCTACCCTTCACGATTGTTTGGCTGGTTTAATAATCAAATTAACATGAGACAGACTAACAGGAGAAAAACAAATTTAATTTTGTATGTATGGGCACCCCACATACATGAGAGGTTCAAAGACAGAAAGATCAAAGGAGATATATATGCCTTCCTGAGCTAAGGAAAGGGATAAAGTCCTGGGGCTTCAAAGAAGTGGAGGGCATATCACAGAGTGATAAGAAGAGCAAATATTTGGCAATTAGATGTCTGTCTGTCCATACAGATTGGTCACTCAGATAAATTTTACCTCTGATAATAACTTCTACTCTATGTTACGTTTCAAGTAGTACCCAAAATTCCAGCTACTTTACTACATTTTTATCACAAATCAGGATACGGAGTTAAAACTATATAAATCAATCCATCTGTTTGTCTTAGATTTATTATATATCCCATAATCTCCTCTGTGACTACGTATCTGTCAGTTCACCAGGCACTGACTGTTCTTTCCACATCAGAATCTTTACTTGTTTTCCAAGACATGTTTCATCATCCTCATTTTGGAGAGAAAGCACATAAAGCAGAGTTTCTTTAATTTCCTCCAAGCTCTCTTACTCAACAGGCAATGAATATTCATACCATACAATCCAGCAATCCCACTTCTGGGTATATATCCAAAGGAAATGAAAACAGAATATTGAGATATCTTCACTGTCATGTTCATTGCAGCATTATTCACAATAGTCAAGATATGAAAACGACTGAAGTGACAATCAACAGATGAATGGAAAAAGTAGATGTGAGATATATATATATATACAATGGCATATTATTCAGCCATGAGAAAGGATATCCTGCTATTTGTGACAACATGAATGGACCTTGAGAATATTATGCTAAGTGAAATAAGACAAAGACAAATACTGCATAGTATCATTTATATATAGAATCAAACTCCTATGTAGAGTCAAACTTACAGAAACAGAGACTAGAAAAGTGGTTGCCAGGGGCTGGGGGTAGGGAAATAGGAAGAGGTTGGTGAAAGGCACAAACTTTCAGCTATAAGATGAGTAACATCTCTGAAGATCTAATGGATAGCGTGATGATGATAGTTCATAACATTGTATTGTGTAATTGAAATTTGCTAAGAGAGTAAAATTTGAATGATCTCACACACAAACAAAAAAAAAGATAAATATGTGAGGTAATGGATGTGTTAATTAATTAGATGAGAGGACTCCCTTCACAACGTATATATATCTCAAATCATCATGATGTGCACTTTAAAGATTTATTTTTATTTATTTGACAGAGAGAGAGATAGCGAGAGCAGGAACACAAGCAGGGGGAGTAGGAGAGGGAGAAGCAGGCTTCCCGCCAAGCAGGGAGCCCGAAGCGGGGCTAGATCCCAGGACCCTGGATTCATGACCTGAGCCGAAGGCAGACACTTAACGACCAAGCCACCCAGGCGCCCCATGATGTGCACTTTAAATATCTAACAATTTTGTCAATTATACCTCAATAAAGCTGAAAAAAAAAAAGACTACTCTGTATGAACCACCTCATTAAGAACTGTAAATGATATTAAGATGTAAAAGGGACAGAACATTGCCCTTGAGGGGCTTAGCATCTACCGGCCAATCTAACTAGACAAGCTGACTTTAATTCTCCCATAAAGAGAGGAAATTAACCACATTATTTTAAAAAGGGATTCTTCATTTTACAAAAAGATTCACTACATATTTTCCTAAATGGCAATAGGCCATTTGAAAAGTGAGTTGATGTACCTACAACTATTGGGGAAACATATTTGTTACTCTCACAATATTGGCAACAGTTTGGTAGGGTTTTTTTCTGTTTTCCAACAGTAAGAATTAAGTTTTACATAAATTCTTGAATACTATTTGTTTGTAGGCAAAAAGTGGCCTTGAAAATAGGCTGTGTATTTACTGTGAACTTGATGAACGACATCAAGAAAAATATCTACTTTTCCTTTTCCCACAGACTCTCTTTTTAATATGCTTTTTAAATATTTGCTAAAATGTGCATTTGCATTATAGACTATCAATTTAATATGACCATTTCCATATAAGCTGTAAAAACTACAACACTATTATCAGAATCAATATGATATCAAGAAACAAAAACGAGATCTAATTACACTTTACTGTAGTCATATATCCTCTTAATAACATTCATAAGTTACCAGTTACATAATTAAATGCCAGAGGTGTTATCAAAGATACATTTTAAGGTCTAATTAACTGATAATAATTATGGTTCAATGCTAAGTCTACATGGTAATTAGTGAGACATTAGCAGAGAAAGTCTGCTAATCTGAAAATTATGAAGCTATTTCTCACCTGTTGCATCACAGATGGAATTCTGCCGCCACGGAAATGACTTCCCAGGTTGGACTCAGAAAGAAAAGATGTGGTTTTATGTGCTGCTGGAATAAAATAATATTTATTGTTCCTGGACTCTTCCCTTTTTAATTTTTAATTGTGATAACATACATATAAAATTTACCATGCAAGCCATTTTTAAGTGTATAGTTCAATGGCGTTAAGCATATTCATTGTTGTGCAATGCAACCAGTCTCCAGAATTTCTTCACCTTGCAAAACAGAAAGTCTGTATTCATTAAACAACAACTCTTTATTCTCCCTGCCCCTAGCCTCTGGCAAATCATTCAACTTTCTGTCACCGTGGCTTTGACTGCCTAGTTACGCCATATGAGTAGAATTGCACAGTATTTGTCTTTTGTGACTGGTTTACTTCACTTAGCATAATGTCCCCCAGGTTCATCCATGTTGTAGCATGTGTCAGAATGTCCTTCTTTTTATGGCTGAAAAATATTCCATTGTAGGCATGGCCCCCATTTTGTTTATTTATTCACCTGTCGATGGACGCTTGAGATGCTTTCACCTTTTGGTTATGTGAATACTGCTCTTGAACATGGGATCTTCCGTTGATTTGCTACAAACAGACACATTTTCTGGGTCAAAAATTTGACCTTTACTTCACCTTCCAATTGCTTCAATTGCACTAGCAATGCCTACCCCTGTGATTATGAACCAGCCTTCTCCTTGAGACTGATGAGCTTTCTCCTAGGAGGGAGGTGGGGAAAGATCAAATATTTACTGTGTCCGATATGTATCAGGCTCTGTGAAGTGTGCTTTTATTTCTATTTTTAATAAACCTTTCAAGTAGATATTAACCTCTCCATTTTACAGATGTGGAAATCGAGGCTGAGAGTTTAATAATTTGCTCAAGATCTCAAAGTATCAGGGAGAAAAAACTTTTCCTCCATCCTCTTAGGTTCACTGTATGAGGGCCTATAAATTAAACAAAAGATAGACTAACAGGAGAACAGGCACACAATTTTTATTAATATGTACATGCCCAGGAGTTCACACAGTGAAACTCAAAGAAGCAGGCAGCCTCTGGGGCTTATATACCATGGTGACAAAGGAAAGGGTCTTCAAGAGATAATAAGTTGTGGTGAAGTGACTAGGAAATGTATGGAGGAACTAAAGGAAGACAAAGGTTATTTTAGTAAGGTCTGTTTACGCAAGCTTGTCTCAGGGCTGACTCTCCATTTCTGGTAATAGGAGTGCTCTCCCCTTCCTGGTAGAAGGTGGACACTCTCACGAAGGGAAATCTAGGCCCTGCTTTTAGACAACTTGCAGAGAGGGCAGAGAACCCTTCCTGCACCTGTTGATTCTCAGTTACCTTCAACTCAAAATAATCCTTACACACAAGTGGGATATTTTGGGGTGGCACGTTCTAAGCCTCTTCAGTAGTAAACAGTGAAATGAAATTCAAATCCAAGTCTTTGGAGCTCTAAATCCCATGTACCTTCCCACTACAGAGATAGTAAATAGGAACAGCATTCTTAGATATAAATTATACCGTTTTGGGGGGGTGGGGGTCATCCTGCAGGCCAGATGTGGCAGTCACCCCCGTTACCTGCCTAGCCCCTTCCTTGGCACAATGGGATGCTGAGGTATAAGATGAGGTCATTCCTCTAAGAAACTCACAGACTACCTGGGAAGAAACATAAAAAAAAAAAAAAAAAAAAAAATTCGAGGGGGGCACCTGGGTGGCTCAATTGGTTGAGCGTCCAACACTTGATTTTGGCTCAGGTCATGATCTCGGGGTCCTGGGATCGAGCCCTGTGTTGGGCTCTGCCCTCAGCACAAAGTCTGCTTGAGATTCTCTCTCCCTCTTCCTCTGCCCCCAGCTTATGAATGCTTGCACTCTCTCTCTCTCAAAAAAATAAATAAAATCTTTAAAAAATTTTTCAAGGGAGTGAGTCTCTACAGACACATTAGAAAGTCAATGAGGATATATGAATTGTGATCCCGGTGCTGTCCACCACTAGTCCTCTGCTGGACACTTCACCCCTCAGCCTCTATGGAAAATGAGGGCACCGGATTGGATTTCCTTTAAACCCTAAATTTCTTTCTTTCTTTTTTTTTTTTTTTAAGATTTTATTCATTTATTTGAGAGAGAAAGAGTGAGGGCGAGAGAGCAGCAGAGGGAGAGGGAGAAGCAGACGCTCCACTGAGTAAGGAGTCCGATATGGGGCTCGATCCCAGGACTCTGAGATCATGACCTGAGCTGAAGGCAGCCATTTAACCAACTGAGCCACTCAGGCACCCCTAAACACTAAATTTCTGATATGTCATTACATATGTACAAACAGGTGCATTACCATGTGACTGAAGACAAGTTGCATAAGCTCTTGATGCCTTAGTGTCCTCATTTCTAAAATGGAATACCTGCCTTGCAAGATTTGGGGGAAATTGAATGCAATATTTCTAAAAGAATACCAAGAATATTCTTTGTATAATCAGTGGTAGCTGGTCTTACTCTAGATCTGCATGGTATACTAAACACATCAAGAACAAAGATAGTGATGTAACAAAGTACCTAAGGTGTAATTTGGGGACTTCTGTTTCCCCTCATGGACAAAAACAACCCATTAGTAGGTATAGTTCCATTACCATTCTGACTCCTTTTGTGAGAATTAGATAGTGAGCCACTCATAAAATTCTGTTTTCCATCTGCCAGGGAAATATCCAAGGACTTCACAGATGCCCATGGGTAGCAGGGGTAACTGAGTTTTATCCAATTGCGAAGTGGGAAAAGACCTTGAAAATCATGGAGAGGGCATTCTATGATCCCCAAGCCCAGCTTGTCACCAGAATTACCCAGGGTACTTATAAAAAATACAGACTGCTAGCCCAGCTCCCAGAAAGTTTCTGATTCGGTAGGCAGTTCTCCAATTACATCTGGGCTCCAACCCTCTCACATCTTCCTTCTACCTCATGGTAAGCTACAGCTATACTTTAAAAAGTAGTTTTCTGAGCAATTCCACTTCCAGGTGAATACTCCCCAAAAGTGAAAGTCGTCACTTGAGCAGATATTTGTGCATCCATATTCATAATAGCAGCATTATTCATGTAGCCAAAAGGTGGAAGCAACTCAAGTGTCCATCGACAAGACAAAGGGATAAACAAAATGGACTATATACTACAATGGAGTATTATTCAGCCTTAAAATGGAAGGAAATTCTGACACATACTAAAACATGGATGAACATTGAGGACGTTAAAATAAGTGAAGTAAACCAGTCACGAAAAGACAAATATTGTATAGTTTCCATTATATGAATCATCTAGAATATTCAGACTCACAGAAACAGAAAATAGAATGGTAGTTGCCAGAGACTGAGTGGAAGGAGGAATGGAAAATTATTCTTTAATGGGTATGAAGTTTCAGTTGAGAAAGATGAGTGAGTTCTGGAGATCCATAGTGGTGATGGTCACACAACAACAGGAATGTACTTAACAACACTAAACTATATGCTTAAAAAATGATTAAGATGGTAAATTTTAGAGATGCCTCACTGGCTCAGTAGGTAGAGCATGCAGCTCTTGATCCCTGGGGTGTGAGTTCAAGCCCCATGTTGGGTGTAGAGATTGCTTAAATAAATAAACTTTTCAAAAAAAGAAAGATGATAAATTTTATGTTATATATACTTTACTGCAAAGAAAAACAGAAATAAACTAAAGCAGTAAAACAACAAATACAACAACAACAACAAAAAGCTTTTCTGGCTGGGGGAGGAGAAAGATTTGTTTTGAGCATCCACCATGAACCAGGTTCTCTTCTAAGCACTGGGGGAATGATTCCTTCCATCAGAGAACCCATGTACCTCTAGAGAAAGGGGCTGGAATGTATCAATGAATCCCACCTAACTGGAAAAACCACTCCCATGGCAGCCTGCAAAAGGTTTCTGTGGAGTTAAACTCTGTGGGGAGCAATCAACTCTTCCAGAGAAAGCTGGGATGGGTACGGTGGGGGACAGTTGAAGGCTCCTCAGGGAAAGTAACAGATACTGTGAGTCTCCACCAAAAGTCTGGCTCTGCTTCAACACCGCCCACCCCAGCTTTTCCAGAATCCACATTACATGCTCCCTTGCTCCAGCCACTGCACCAACTCCTCTGTTTTCAGGATTTTTGCCTTGTGTCCTAAAGTTCCAACCTGAACTTCACCAGCATTAGTTGACTGATATTTTACAGAAGGCTTGGAAATTCTTTATCAGTGAGGAGTCAGGTTGAAGTCTTTTTCTTATACCTAATATTCTGAAGCTATTGTTGTTTTGCTTTGCTTTTTTGTTGTCATCCATATATATCTATCATAGAAAAATGTAAAAGCAGATAATAAAAAAGAAATGAGAAATAAAAATCACCTATAATCCTACCACCTACCTGCAGAAACACTAACAGTGTGCCTGTATGGACATGCACGCACACCCACACCTGCACACATTTTTCAGGGTGACCCTCTGCTGTCATCTGCTTTTTCCACTTCCCTATGTTTTATTTTGGGTGATGATTCCTCTAGGTATTTGTGGTTGGGGAGAGCATGGAAGCCAGATTCCAACATTCACCATTCTTCATGCAGACATGCAATTCCTGCTGAGGTTTTCTAAAGGGCTTCACCCCTAAACCAAGGTCTGCTGAGGTAAGGGGCCAGGAGCCTGAAACTGGAGGCAATGCCAGCAAAAGCAACTTCCTGCCGCTCTTCTCCTTCCAGGCTCCCCCCTTCCCCAGACCTCACAGCCGTCCCTCCAAACACAGTGCACTGAAACCCCAGCCCTTTGGAGCAGGCCTGCCCTGCCAAGAATTGGGCACCGAGCCATCCCAGCAGATGGACTGGAAAATAGGTAGTCAACGTTGATTTCCGTGGACAAATAGGAGTATCAAGTGTGGATGTTGAAAACAGGACTCCTAGGTAGGAATTTATCCTTCAACACTCAAATCGAGACAGACAGTCAGAAATCTAGCGGAGGGACAAATTCACTCTGACCCAAGAGGAACACCTGTCAGGTCTTGGGGAAAGCAATACTGAGGAGCGTTCTGGACAGTGAGGCCAAGGAGCTCTCTGGTGGGTTCCCCTCACTTTCTGCAGAATCCCTCTTCCAGCCCAAACAAGCTTGCAGGCCCAGCCGGCGCCTGGTTAAGCATGCCCTTAGGATGCAGAGCCGCACTCCACAGGCTCTCCAGATACATGAAGAGTCCATAACATTTGGGCTGCAGCCCTGACTCCTTATTTGCTATGAAAGTTTATGCAGTCACAAAATTAAACAGGAAAAGCACGTTAGGGAAACGTTGGAAACCTACTTAACTCCTGCCTGACAACAGCAGAAGACCCCAGTGTAGCTGTCAGCTTAGTACTTCTTCCCGCTTGAAGTCACAGCTAGTCCTTCCGGGGAAGTTCCACACGACAGGCCTCTCACACATCGTCAGGCCTGTGTCCTGTGGCCTGGGACCTCCCAGACAGAGGTGAGCTGGCCATGCCTGTAGCAGCCCACTCCCCTCAAGACCCCGTTAGGGCCCTCTCCTGCAGCTGCCCCTTCGCCAAAGTCTCAGGCTGATTTCTACAGGCTCCCATGGGTCGTTTTAAGGTCTGAAAATCCTCACTGAGCCACAGATACCGTCTTCCTACAAGATCTTTTCTTTTACAAAATCATGGCTCAGCGAACTGTGGCCCCAAGGCCAACTTCAGCCCCCCACCTGGCTTTTAAATAAAGTTTTATTGCAACACAGCCACATTCTCGTTTACATATTGTCTATGGCTACTTTCGTCCGATCTGGCCAGAGTCGAAAGGCTGCAACAGAGTCTGCATGGCCAATAAAAGTGGAAACATTCATTAATCTGGCCCTTCACAGGAAAAGTCTGCCAACTCCTCCACTAAACCATTATTTGTATCAACTTGTATTTGTTGTTGTTATGGAAGAATTACTTGCATGTGGCAGAAAAGACCTGAAAGCAGTGGTTATTTGGGGGACAGAAGAATTATGGATAATTTTATTTTCTTCCTTTTACATATGTGTATTTTCTGCAAATGCTATGTGTTTTTTGTAGCTTAGGGGAGAAAAACTTATTTAAGAAAAAGGTGAATGGATACTTTTGCTATGGAGAAAACAGTCTGAGGGAATGGTTGTAGTTGTACAGATGATATAAAACCAGACCAAATTTTCCATTTTCTTCCATGGAGAGTGGTGAATTTCTTAGGGTACCAAATATAGGTTGCAAATCAATGCAGCTCATCAAGAAGCAGTATCCAAGACATGGGTCATGCTTATGAGAAAAAATGAAGAAAAGCTGGGTGAGACTGGTTCTACACGTCTTACCCTCAGTGAGAGAGGAAAAGGAAGAAAGGAGGAATGGATAGAAGTATTGGGGAATGCAGTGCAGTTCTAAGCAAAGTTCAGCAAGGCGGAGGGGGAGTTCTTGAGCCAGTTGCTCATGAGCAGAGCCAGGCACCTCCCAGTGATGGGTGCGCTTTGTTTCCTAGCCACCTCCCCCCCCACCGCCTCCCCAGTCACTGGCTGGGAGCAGGTGGGGTCGGGGTGGGGAGGGCATGGCCTCACGAAAATGCAGGGATGGATTTCCAAGGCCAGCATTTGGGGCCTTGAACCACTACACACCTTACGGTCGGAGAAAGGAGAGCTGTGTCATCATGGTCACCCCAAGGAAAACCATAAAGATTACACACACAAAAGTGGTGATTCTATGAGATAAGTCATTTTAGTTTTTTTACTATTTTGTTTAAGTAGGCTCCACACCCAGCATGGAGCCCAAAACAGGGCTTGAACTCACAACTCTGAGATCTAGACCTGAGCTGAGATCAAGAACCCGATGCTCAACTGACTGAACCACCCAGGTGCCGCAAGATAGGTCATTAAAAAAACCCAATTCAGCATATAAATGAGGTTCCAAAGAGACACTGACTTTTTGGAAACAGCATGAGAGCTCACTAATTCAACCTCCTTATTTTATAGATACGAAGAACGTATTTCAAACAATCCACCCTATAGAAAATAGCCCAATGTCCTATTTCTCAGCAGAGTACATCCTGTATTCTAAGTTATCACTTATTTTAGAGCTTCAGATATTCTGGCATTGGCTAAAGCCATGAGCAGAGAGAAAGAGGTTCAGAGTGAAAAATGGCTCTCAAATGTTGGCATCATTCTTTAGGCATGGGCCCAGATTCATCATGATAAGATGTTCCGGCAGAAGTCAGATGAAAACCCCATCTTTGACTTCTTAGAGGCATACACAATATCAGATGAAAGCTAGATTTTAAAGCTGTGTAGTCTAAACCTTCCGGTTTACCAGATAAAGTCACCGAAGCCAAGGAAATAATGAAGTAACATTTGCTGAGCAGCTACTATACAGAGTAATACTACTCAAAGTATCAGGAGTCCACCAGTGGAAGTCAGTCCTAGCAGCAGAATGAAGGCTGGTCTGGGGGTAGAGAAATCAGTTAAGTGGTTACTATAACCATCCGGCAATGATAGCAGGAACTGGGAATGAAGGGAGACACGTGTTTCCTCGTCAAACAAGAAAGTGCAGAATTCAGGATTTAGGGAACTTAGCAAAGGAAGAAAAAGGTGTTCCCAGACTGAGGAGTCAGAAGAAGGTGAGGCCTTTAGCCAAGAGGGTCAGTAAGAACAGAGTAGGTGAGGACAGAAGATGGAGAGAGAAGAGTAGCTAATGAGCAAAACTGGACTTATCTGGTTTGTGAGGCTGGGGGGACACTGGTGTGGAGCCATGTGGTGAGTGGGTGAAAATTCAAGTCAGATCTCATTAGCAGAGACGGAAGCTAGACAAGAATGGGAGCCTGGGAAATGACAGTGTTTCTAGGGCGGGTGGAGGCACAGGATCCAGCAGAGTGCAGTGGGAAAGAAGCAGGAAAGCCTGGTGCTGAAGGAGCCGGAAGAGAAGAGAGCTTCCAGATTGCCGCACCTGGGCAATAGCGCTCACGCTACGGAGAGCTCAAGTCGAGCTCAAGTCTGAGGAATAATCTGGAGAGATCCCAGAGGCTGCTCCGAACCCAGGCAGGAAGAGCAAAAGTCGTAGTGCAGAGCTGGAAGCAAGCAGATTGTGAGGAAGCAGAGCCTAGCAGTGACAGGAGAGAGCAGTAGAATTGTGCAATAACCACTGGAGAGGTGAGGGTTATAATTGGCCAACCTTGAGTGCTTCTCAACGGATTTTGTTGTTAGGTGCTCAGATTCTTGGGTCTCATCCCCTTATTTCTGCATTCACTCTCATTCCTGACACTTAAGTTTGCCTAATCTGGTCTCTAGGTGACTGCACCCCATAGAATTTGACTGCATTAAGGATTAAATAGGATTTTGTGAGCAAGCCTCAGCACAACTATTTGTAATAACCCGCTCCAAAGAAAGCTAAATTATTCAGGACGTGGTCTGGTTCTGCTTCCGTTCACAAAGGCTTAATTTATGTCTTTTCTGAGCCTGTGCCTTAGAGAAAGGAAGGGATTGCAGTTAAAAGTCTTGTCTATGAGAAAAAAATATATATTTTTAAAGTTATTAGTAAATTGACCTGTAAGTATAGTCATATCTCGGAACTCTGTTGTGTGTGTGGCGGGGGGGGTCTGTGTGTGTGGGTGTATGTGTCTCTCGCTTTCTCTGTCTCTGTCTCTATCTCTTTGACACCCAGGCACCCACACAGTAGATGTTATAAAAGTTATACGAGTTTTTCTGGCTCTTAGACCATCATTATTAAGGAGTAATAATATGGTTTCCAAAACATTTTTGTGTTGGCTGTGTAACAAATCTTAACTGTAAAGATGTTAAGCAGTAACCATTATATTACAAATAAAACTTACACCTGTCTCTGTCTAAAATGTTACAGTTTATTATTATTGTTGTTGTTCTAAGGAAAGGAAAAAGCAACCCTATAGGTATAACCCTTCACAAAAGAAAAATATCATGCTGGCAACTCATTATTTCAGGTTGTTATTATGTTAGATGGTAGCTTCTAGGTATGAGGCACATACCGATAATGACCACATTAAGGCAGAACCTCATTAATAATAGATGAGATCTGATTATATCCATTCCTGATGTTAGTTTAATAACCTGTGGCATTTTTGCAACAACAAATAATTTGAACTTTTTTTGCTTTTTAAAAAAAATCATTCCTGGCACATCTTCGTACCAAGCTGGAGAAAATAGGCTGCTTTTGAATCAAGGAATAATCCCTGACATGGGTCTTTCTAATGCCTTTCAACAGTAAGAATTGATATTTCAAAGAAATAATAATCATCATCTTAGACTGAATTTCTGGCCCCTTAAAGATATTGGGAGAAGGGGTTTGATAATTTTTCACTGTTGTGTGTCATGATTTTGTTGTTGTTGTTGTTGTTTAAGATTTATTTTTTATTTTAGAGAGAGAGAGGGAGAGAGAGAGCACGAGTAGGGAGGAGGGGCAGAAGGAGAGGAGAGAGAGAATTTTGAGCAGACTCCCCACTGAGTGTGGAGCCGGATGTGGGGCTCGATCCCACAGCCCTGAGATCATGACCTGAGCTGAAATCAAGAGCTAGACGCTTAACTGACTGAGCCACCCAGATGCCCCGTGATTTTGTTTTTTATAATAGAATACATCAGCTTCTGTATTCACGCCAGACCCAAATGCCTTGTATTTCCTGCCAGGGCACTTGGTCCAGTACAGTTAAATTCTGTAAGAATTGAACAGATATTCTGCATAAAGTACTTGGTTTGTTATTTCACATTACCAGAAACTTGGTTGCTTTTTTTCTTGCTCAGTTTTTATTTAGTTCTTCACCTCTTAATAAACTCTGTGTGTTAGGCTGACTGACAGCCTCCCACTTAAAGATGTCCATATGTTACCTTAGATGACAAAATGGACTTTGCAGGTATGAATAAGGATCTTGAGATGGGGAGATAATGGCAGATTATCCAGGCATGTCTCCTTCTATGGTGAACGAAGTGCCGGAAGCAGACTGGAATCATGGGCTTTGAAGATGGAGAAGGAGCCACAAAGCAAGGTATACAGGCAGCCCCCAAAAAGCTGAAAAAAAACCCACAAAGAAATGGATTCTCCCTTCACATTCTCCAAAGAACCAGCCCTTCCCACACCTTGAGTTGAGCTCTTTAAGACTCATTTCAAGACTTCTCATCTCCAGAACTGTAAGAGAATACATTTGTGTGGTTTTAAGCCACTAAACTTGTTACTTGTTACAGCAGCAATTAGAAACTAATACAGCCCACATCTGCTCTCCTTTCAAAAGAGAGAGGGGCAGATTGTATGGAACAAAGAAATAAATAAATAAAATCTTAAAAAAAGGAAAAGGAAAATCAATAGGTATTATTACAATCCATGTTTGCTCAAACAAGAAAAGATGGCTTTTGTAAACTATAATTTTCCTGTTGAAAGATAATGCTTGCCTATATAGAAAGTTGAAAATGCAGAACAAAAAGGAAAAATAAACAGCCACTACTGACATTCTGTTCTTTTTCCTTCCAGTCTCTTTTCTATGTATATTTGTATATACTTGAGCTTCTGTTATCAGAATGTGGGAAATAACCACAAGAGACAGATATCTGTTGCTCATTTTGTAAAGAAGGAAACTGAGGACCAGAGAGGTTAAAGTCATTTTGCTCAGTCATACTGCTCATGAGAGTCTGGATTCCAGAGATCTCGTTAACAACACCCCTCTTCTACCCCAGCATATGCTGTGAAGTTACGAAGTGGGAGTAAAACTATAGGGGGGGCGGGGAAGATCCATCCATTTTGATGGAGGCTTTAAAAATCCAATCCTGCTTAAGGGAACCCACAAGGGAACCAGAAGCTTTGGAATGTGGTGCTGATGAACCTCCCCTGCATGAGCCAGTCTTCCTTTTTTCTAAGCTGATTCTCCTAACAAGCCAAAGGCTGGGAAAACATTAGTTAGATGTAACTGTTACTAAGATGAGATGCATAAATTAAAATCCCCTTTCATACCAGCAGCCAAACTGCCCCCATTCATAGAGCTGAAGGGAATAGAGTCTTGTCTTTTTCTTTTAGAGAGGGTGGAGAGGGGCAGAGGGAGAGGGAGAAAGAGAATCACAAGCAGACTCCCTGCTGAGCACGAAGCCTGATCTCACAGCGCTTCAATCATGACCTGAGCTGAAAACAAGAATCAGATGCTTAACCGACTGAGCGGCCCAGGTGCCTCCCTTCCTTCCCTCCCTCTTTCCCTCCTTCCCTCCTTCCTTCCTTTCTTCCTTCCCTCCCTCCCTCCTTCCTTCCCTCTTCTCTTGAAATTCTCCAGATAAAACCTTTCACATTCATGCATTTTATCTGTTGTGTTAATAATACTATACTACTCTATTTTGTTCCACTTAAATATATTTGCTTTGTCTTTTCAAAAAGAACTTAGACAGGGGCGCCTGGGTGGCTCAGTTAAGCGTCTGCCTTTGGCTCAGGTCATGATCCCAGGGTCCTGGGATCAAGTCCCGCATTGGGTTCCCTACTCAGTGGGGAGCCTGCTTCTCCCTCTGCCCCTTCCCCCTGCTTGTGCTCTCCCTCTCTCTCATGCTCTCTCTCTCAAATAAATAAATAAAATCTTAAAAAAAAAAAAAAAGAACTTAGAAAGGAAGAAAGAGGAGGCAGGGAGGGGAGGAGAGAAGAAGGGAGAGAGGGAGGGAGAAAGAGAAAAAGAAGGCTCATTGAGCTCTATGCAATGAGAAAAATTGATTAACATGCTCTCATAATTTTTGCATATTGGTTTCATCCATAGGCTCCTTTTTTATTCTTAGTCATTAAACATTTCTATTTGTGCCAAGCAATTGGGAATTGCTTGCATTTAACAGTTTCATGCCTCGTGCAGTCAGTGATGTAGGAAAAGTAATGTAAATGAAAATAAATTGGGTATTATGCCCAGTAGGAAAGCACCCCAGCCTGTATCCCACCTCTAATGCACTGCCTAAGCCGCAGTGCAGAACTTCTAATGCACTGTAATTTCCTCTTCATAACGTGCAAAATACAGCCTCCACTAATGGTCAATTTGAAGGCTATTTCATAAACGGAGAGAATATCCGCATCCCGTGAACTCCTTGGGAAGCTGGTGTCCTCTATGAGTTCTGGCCACGACATTCATCCTGAAGGCAGTTTGGAGAGAGAGACAATAGCCAATAAAGCTAAATCACTCAAGAGACAGCAGAGAGCTCTCCTCTGTCCCTGGGTGGTGGAGCTGGGCCGTAGCCAAAGCTGTTCTATCTATTCAGAGTGCAGTTGGCCCTCCTTCAAGATCATTTCCCCAGTAAAGCGGGGAAGGGGATATGGGATTGGAACTGAGCTGAGATCCCTGACCCCTTTCACACAGAGTCGATAGCCACAGAAATGTGCTGCCCACATTTCTCTTTATTCCATGTATCTATTGCTCACAGTCCCAGGGCTTGCCTGTTTCAGAACAATCTAACTACATGGTTATAGTACATGAGAGATTTGCTCATTCTTATGTTAGGACCCAAACCCAGTGATGATATGGTGGCGATGGCAGAAGCTAGCTTTGACCGAACACTTGCCACACACCAAGCACTACTGAAAAAGCTACGTATCTTCTCTCTCACTTAATTCTCAGATCAACCCTAAGAGGTAGACACTATTTACAACCCCTGTTAGCTATACTAGAAAACTGAGGCACAGGGGGGATAAAGAACTTCCCCGAGACAACAGTAGCTATTACATGGAGGAGCCAGGATTTGAACCCCAGTTGTCTGCCTCCAGAGTCATCAGCCAGCCTCCCTACTGCCTCTTTGACACCTAGTTTTGCTAATTCTCACAGCAACCCCCAGGACAGGTAATACATGATGAAGACACATGGCCTTGGCCAAGCTCACTCAGTCTCACATTTGTTTACAATTCCACGGGGCACTGGTTTTGCAAACATTTTTCTTCTGCTGAAGTCTTCCTAGAAGTGAAAATTTATAGGAAGCTTGGGGCCAAATAAAACTTTTCAGATTGGTGTGAGAAAAGGGAGAACGCTGCCACTCTCTGCACCCCCACTTCGACAGGGGGACAACATCCTCTTTGTTCCTGTCAAAGCATTTATCATAATTGCCAATTATCTTATGTCACAATTTGATACTTATTCATTGACTATTGGCATAACCAGCCTGTAAGTGCTATGAGGACAAAAACTCAGTCTATCTCACCCGCCACTGTACGTCGAGCACCCGGCCACGCTCCAGGCACATGGTCAGCATTCAGTAAATAATTACTGAGGGGCACCTGGGTGACACAGCTGGTTAACCATCCGACTTTTGGTTTCGGCTCAGGCCCTGATCTCAGGGTCTTGGGATCGAGCCCCGTGTCCAGCTCTGCACTCGGCGCGTAGTCTGCTGGAGATTCTCTCTCCCTCTCGCTCTGGTCCTCCCCCCGCTCGCTTGCTGTCTCTCTCTTTCTCTCTCTCTAAAATAAATAAATAAAATATTTAAAATAAATAACTAAATAAATAATTAATTACTGGGATGTACAGCTGAGGTCATAGTTTTTTCCCCAAATCTCATTATGGAGCAAATCAGGACAAAACAGAACTTCCAAAAACTGGAGAGCAGCGGGAAATGTTAAATGAGGTTTTCAACTGATTGAGGCTTTCGTCGATTTCTATTGCTATAAATCACTTCCCGGGGCCCTGGGTCTAAACTGTTGCCGCTGCCGCTGCAGGGGGGAGAGAGAGAGTCGGTGAGGCCAGGGTGTGGCTCGGCTCTCAGCCCACTGGAGCCCCGAGGAGCAGGAAGAGAGGATGAGCCATGAGCCCAATGAGCGTCTTTTAGGGAGGTCGACAACTACGCTGATGCACAGAGGGGTTGTTTACTTCTTTTAATTTGAAAAGTCTACCCACAGCCTACCTGGTGAATTCCCAAGAGAAACTAAAGTAGCATGTACTGAGACATTTCCGTGTTCCAAAGGTTTCTATCGGGAAGTTCTTCTAAAAAAGTAGAGGAACCATTAGAGTAAAAGTCAATAAATTTGGCTAGATCAAATAAAGACGTAAAATAGTCCAAATAAAGTGAAAAAAGAAATTAAAAAAAATATTTTTAACAAGTTTGACAGACGATATTAAAAGATCACCCCGATTAATAGAAAAAAGGCTCAGAGTCCATAGACAATTCTGCAATGGGATGAAAAGACAATTCTCCAAAGAAGGAATACAAATGGCAAATAAATATAAAGCTGTTCAATTTCACTGCAAAAGAACTGTGACTTAAAACCACAAGGCAATGTCATTTTTAAAGTCAGGTTTATTGAAGTATAATTTATGTACAGTAAAATTCACCCTTTTCAAATGTATAGTTCAGTGAGTTTTGACAAATGTATAGTCGTGAAAGCACCAGCAAAATCGAGATATAGAACATTTCCATCAGCCCTAAGAAATTCCCTCAGATCTCTCTCCTGTCAATCCTTCTCACACCCAAACCCCAATCCAACTTTTTTCCCTGATAGTTTTTCCTTCTCTGGGATGTCACGGAAATAGAACCATACAGTAAGCTGCCTTTTGAGTCTGGCTCAATGTCTTTTTCAGTCTATCACATTTGTTAAGATGTGAAAGGTAACAATACTGGTGGTGAGCATGCTCTGACAGAGCTAGTGTGTGGATAACTGGTATAACCTCTCTCGGGTGCAAACTGGCAATGTGTATCAAGATCCCAACAATATCAATGCGCTTCAATCACTAATTCCATTTCTTTCTTACTTGCCTATGCTTCCAGTGTTAAGACACCCCCTGACAAATGTCCAGACTCGTGTTACAACTTGATTCTAGAGCAAAGAGAGATGGTTCCATCCCCTGCATCAGGAAGTGCTCTTTTGTTGGCCTTTCTCCACAGAGTAGGACCTTCAAAGAAACCCAGCAGAAAGCACTCGAGCTTCTAGGTTAACATTCTAGGAAACGTTACAGAAAACTTCGGAGGCAGAAAAACAGCAAATATTTTTTCCAACAAAGAGGAGTTTGCTCATTATCTTCCCTTTTTTATTTTTTTCCTTGTCCTTTGCACTATCTACCAGAAGCTCTTCTACTGCATGCACAACATATAAATTCTAGCCATCCCAATGATCCTCTGGAAGAGGAAAATAAGGGAAGAAAATTTTCTTTTAGATAGAATTGTCCTTGTTTTGCTTCAGGCACATTAGTCATTAGCCCAATGATGTCACTAGCTAGATCGCTGGGCTGAGCAGCATAAAATGACCACACAAGTTCAATGAAGGCAGATAGCAAACCCCCATGTTAATTATCAACCATCCCAAAGAGAGAGTTGAAGAGAAACTCATGTCAAGGAAAGGGGAGGCCCGATGCACATCATTAGTGCTCAGGGAGGAATTAGGCCCATGTAACTGCTTTCAGCGGGAGATAGGACAGCTCTCTCCCTTTCAATATACATATTCAACATCCATAATCTTCAGGATTCCTGAACACTCCTTCAAGAATCCCAGTTATTTCAGCAATAATTGCCAAACATCACAGCTTTTGCCAACACTCTGGCCCCGGTTTAGGGAAACACTGTTGTCGAATTTAGATTCTCACTCCTTCTCATCTTCACACTTTTCTCGGGAGCACAGTTCACAGGAGGTTCACTTATAAATGTGTATGGAAAGTCACAATGGACTGACAAAGTCAACAACATCCCTACAAGTGGCCGAGCTCAGCAGAAGCTTTCACCCGTCATCTATGGTCATCTCTTCTTCCTAATGAGAGCATGGGAGGTAGAAAATGTAATCCAGGCTGGGAAACACCAGTCACAATAGAGGTTGTGACATACCTGTTCTTAGAGATGATAAGAATACAAACGAGGCCCATCCATCTTGGATTGCTTTGAGGCTTTCCTGTTTTAACCATGGGGTTGGTTTTGAGAGTTTGCTCATGCCTATGATTTTACATAAGGTAAGTTTGGGTTACTCTGAAGAAATTGTCCTAAGTAACCAACTAGACAATGTGTCCCATTCATGTGATGGGATTATTCAATCCTAGAGACAATTGTCCATGTAGAATAGGAAGCCTATGAGGTGAAAAACATAGCATCTGTTCATGAATCTTCTTTCCTTAATACTGAGGACCCACTGGACCTTCTGAATGAATATGTCTCATTTCATTTCAACTCAGCCAACCTACCTTGGCCCCGAGCAGAACCCATAAATCCACCTATAATTTATTAAAGACCTTCATGGCACTCCATTCAACCAGTTCACTCAGCAGGCTCTTTTAAAAAATGGTCCCGTCACTGGAAATGAGAAAATACAAGTCAGGGCCACACTAGGTTTAGAGTGACTGAGTTTAAATGTTTATGGACTTAAATTCGAAGTGCATCTTGTCTTGATACTGAAAGGGTGAATAGCTCTGCATTTAGCCACAACTGATGGAGTAGGTGTCCATGGATATTTCTAAAGGAAGGCTGAACAGAATTTCATTCACAACTTTCCCTTCATTCAAGGAGCCCTCAACTTCTAGAGTAAAATTAAAAGCAATAAACGCTCAGGTTTTTGGTAAAATTGCAGTCTTTATTAGCACTTTTTTTTTTTTTTTTTTGGTATCTTGAATCCCTTTAGAAAGAAATGCTTCATGAGCACACCATGTGGAAACAACCCCACTGTTAATGTGTTGCTACTATTCTGTGTGTAATATATTTTTACCCAGGGCCAGCAAAAGAAGAAATGATGCACAGATCTCTTTAGGGGAAGGAGGAAGGAGGGAAACACTGAGAAGACACAATTTCCCATAAAAAAATTCTCATCTAGTACCTGTAGATAACTGAGAAGAGTGTCTAACAATATGGGGAAAAAGTCTGAACCTTCACTGAACTTGGTATCTTCCAACCTTATCAGGGTAGCCAATGACAGAAGTAGAGGGGCCCCTCAGATTGAGAGTCAATGCACTATATACTAGGCACTGTGCTAGATGTTATCACATCCATCATGGCCACATGCAAAGGGCCCACACCTTTGTAGAAAGAAGACTTGGCTACCCTTTGCTAAGCAGAGAATGCCACAGGACCTAAGGTGAGAGGCCCCCAGGATTGGGAGGCAAAGTGTCAGAGACCAGGTACCCAACAGTGCAGCTAGCACTGGCTGCTAATTTAGAGCAATCCCTGATATTCAGAAGAATTTCCAATGGCTACAGAAGTTCAAAGAGATGAAATGCAAGCTCAAGTTCGAGGAGAGCTTTTGAGGCAGACCACACATGGTTACTAAGGTCTTCTCGACACTTCCTTAGTATGATATTCCTTACCTTGACAGTATTACTGTGGTCCCTCGCAGGACAAAGCCAGAAATTAAAATTTGTCAGGATCCTGAGAATGAATCCACATCTTACCTGAAACAAGCTAAAGAAAATAATATATCAAACTGAAATGCCAATTTTTTTTTCACAATGAGAAATTAATATCAAAGGGAATGTATAAGGTCCATTCAATCATTGCTTTCTGACTCTGTACAGAGATCTTTATGAATAATCTACTAAAATATACCTAAAAACAAGTAATAGTGGGGTGCCTGGGTGGTTGAGTTGGTTGAGCATCTGACTGGTTTCAGCTCAGGTCATGATCTCAGGGTTGTGAGACTGAGCCCTGCATTGGGCTCTGCGCTGGGTGTGGAGCCTGCTTAGGATTCTCTCTCTCCCTCTCTCTGCCCCTTTCTGCTCCCCGCTCGAGCACTCTCCCCACCCCCCAAGAAAAAGAAAAAAAAAAACCAATTTGGTTAAACAATAAAGAGAATTTATTGACCCAAGAACTCAAAAGGACTGTGGTAGGGAGTGTTCCAGGTAAGACTTGATCCAGCAGTTTAATCACCAAGGATTAAATTCCTTTCCATCTATTTGCTCTATTTTTCATCATACTGGCACCCTCCTAGGATTACTTCTCATGGCTACAAAATGGCTGCTTGCAGCAATAAGATGTATGCATATTTTTAAAAATTCAACTTCAGTAAAAGAAGGATGGCTTCTCTCTCCAGCTATCAAACAAAGGTCCTAGACTTCATTTTGATTGGGCCAACTTAGGTAAATACCTGTCCATGAATATCACTGTAGCCAGAGGATTGGTTTAGGCCTAGGTCAGTGTCCATCCCTGAGTCAATCACTGTGACAGAGAGTATGGGTTTATGAGAATTGGTTTATGGTTGATCTCTGGAGTTAAAGGATGGTAATACCACCCAAACTACAATACAATGCTAATCAGTATATACGGGATGGGATGGATGCTTGGTGGGCAACTAATTGTATCCACTGTAAGAAGCCGTACCATACTCAAAGGTTTGATTTGTGACATGGAATCAGAATGAAGAAAAACAGATACACAAATGCTTGATGGTATCAAGATAAATAGTAGGATTCACCCAACTTTCTACATGGATTTCCCTTTTCTTTTTTTAAATTAAAGATTTTATTTTTTAAGTAATCTCTATACCCAGTGGGGGTCTCAGACTCATGACCCTGAGATTAAGAGTCACATGTTCCACTGACTGAGCCAGCCAGGCAGCCCTCCACATGGATTTCCTTACTAAGGATTCTAGAACATCTTCTGACTAACTTATGATTCTATCAAAGAATGAGTGGAACAAAGAGGCAAATACTGTATGATTCCACAGACACGAGGTATCTAGAGTAGTCAAATTTATAGACACAGAAAGCAGAATGGTGGTTGCCAGGGGCTGAGGAGAGGGAATGGGGAGTTATTCTTTAGTGGGTATAGAGTCTCGGTTTCGCAAGATGAACAAAGTAATTCTGGAGATGGATGGTGGTGATGGTTTCACAACAGTATGAATGTCCTGAATACCATTGAACCATACACTTAAAAATGGGAAAGATGTTGGGCGCCTGGGTGGCTCAGTTGGTTAAGCGACTGCCTTCAGCTCAGGTCATGATCCTGGAGTCCCTGGACTGAGTCCCGCATCGGGCTCCCTGCTCGGCAGGGAGCCTGCTTCTGCCTCTGACCCTCCCCCCTCTCATGTGCTCCCTCTCTCTCATTCTCTCTGTCTCAAATAAATAAATAAAATCTTTAAAAAAAAATGGGAAAGATGTAAATTTTGTTATGTGTATTTTACCACAATTTAAAAAAAAAAGGAATAAATGGATCCATCAGATGAGTTATGAGCATCTCTTGCAGGCCTTGGGGTTGAATTTAGGTATCTCCACTCTAAAGTGTTATGTGCTTGTTTTTAAGTCAAATTATGAAAAAAACAAGTAGTATTTCTCTGTTGCAAAAGAGGGTCAAACACTACAATGACACATAACGATGAAAATGTCAACCTTTGGGCTCAAGGACCAGGTTGGAGGCAGTCCCCTAGTCTCTGGCCATTCCGAGATTTCAGCTAAGTGTGTCCTGCTTCAACTGGCATAGCTGGAGACAATTTAAGTTGTGTTCTAGGAGAAAGACCCCCACCCCCACCCCCAGTGCTCTGCCACCTCATCATTCAATAATAGCTGGGAGGTGACAGAGATCCCCTGGCCCAGATGCTCTGAACACAAAGCCCAGCTTCACCAGTGTGAACAACATTCCATCCTCAGTGGCCGTCTTCTGCGAAGTTTGCATCATGAGCATCAGTGCCAAGCAGCAGAACCTCTGGCTCTCTCTGCGAGGCCAGCTCATTACTGGACTACCTGCGAGGAAGTTGCTGGAGGCATCCAGTAGAGAAGCTAGTTTGTCTCTCCTCATAATCTTACATCCAAGTGCTTAGAGGAAGCTCACGATAGTCCCTGAGCACCGGCTGAAAACAGATTGCATTTCAGAAACAAAATAAGAGGATGGAGCAAAACCAATCCTCCGTGGCAGAAGCTGCACTTCCAGGGGCCTGGGAAGAGAGCTGGGGGCGGGAGAGGAGGGAAAGGGAGAAGGAAGTCTGCGGAGTGCGAGGGCCCGATAAGGTGTGAAAGCCACGTGACACTGCAGTGGGCCTTCAGTCACCTCAGATTGGGGAATGGGGTTCTGCAGAGCTCTTGATTACATGGACTCTGATTTCTTTACACCATGTGATTCCCGCATATCTGATCACTGAACTCTAAAGACGCTATGCGGGTACTCAGTTGGAGTTCAAAAGCAACCACAGATACTCCCTTCAGAGAATATTTCTACCTAAAGGATAAATTTATGACTAAAGGATACATATTTCACTGGCTTAGTCATTCCTTTCTTTTTTTTAAGATTTTATTTATTTGAGAGAGAGAGAATGAGAGACAGAGAGCATGAGAGGGAGGAGGGTCAGAGGGAGAAGGAGACTCCCTGCTGAGCAGGGAGCCCGATGTGGGACTCGATCCCGGGACTCCAGGATCATGACCTGAGCTGAAGGAGGTCGCTTAACCAACTGAGCCACCCAGGCGCCCCTAAGCTGGCTTAGTCATTCCTATAGAATTAAATACCATCGTCTGTCGGTGGGTTAGCATTTCCTAAAGGAAGGAACAAGTCCCCAGAGAACAGCAAGACATCAGCTAGGGATGAGTTCCTGTTTTGTTTAGGTTTCATAATGAGTGAGCAGCTTAACACCTATTATGGGGGTGGTTATATATTATTATTTGTGATGTGGTAACAGTGTTTTGGGACTCTATTAAGTGTAGGACATTGTGGTAAACTCTATATATACATCAGCTCCTCTAACCCTTAAAACACAGTATGGTCAGTATCACGCCCAGTCTACAGACAAAGATATCAAACTCAAAGTATTGTAATTTGTCCAAGATCACATAGTTAAGAAACAGTAGATCTTCTGTCTGAGCCAAAAACAAAACAAAACAAAAAAAACCCCTCATATTTGTAATGATTGTGGTTAAATAGACCTCTGTCTTTGTTGGACCAATGAAGCTTTGGTGGGCATTCTATACTTTTAATACTTCTCCCAGACAAAGATGAATGATGGAGAAACAAAATTTATTCTTTAGGCAAAACAGACCAAAACTTGAGGTTGCATAATGTCCCCTGTGAATGGTGATAGCCTGTCTCTTCAGGAGAGGAAAGGGATGTATTCTGAGAAGTAAATGAGTTTCCCTGTTTTCAATTTTGCTTGTGAAGCCTACTTCAGAGGACTATTGCTGGCATAACATCAAGATTAAGCAGGGGTGGCGCACCTGGGTGGTTCAGTCCGTTAAGCCTCTGACTTTGGCTCAGGGCATGATCTTGGGGTTGTGGGATCGAGCCCTGCCTTTGGTTCCATGCTCAACTGGTAGTCTGCTTGTCCCTCTCCCTCTGCCGTTCCCCCTGCTCGTGCTCTCTCTGTCTCAAATAAATAAATAAAAATCTTAAAAAAAAAAAAAAAAGATTAAGCAGGGGTTAGCAGACCCAGGTTCAAATTCAACTTCTACCACTTCATAGCTGGTCAACCTTGGTCAAGTCACTTAATTCCGAGAGCCTCAGTTTTCTCATCTATAAAATGGGCATCATAATAATGAAAAATTATTAGCTTCCTTTTAATGTTAGCTATTTGAATAAGCATGCCATTGCTCTTTTAATTTTCACTTCTCTAATGACTACTGATGTTGAGTATCTTTTGATGTGCTTATTTGCCACTGGACATCTTCTTTGGAAAATTATCTATTGAAATCTTTTACTCATTTTTAAAAATCAGGTTGTTGGTCTTCTTAGTATTAAGTTTTGAAAATTTTCTAAAAATAAATTCTGGATACATACCAGGTAGAGGTGAGGTATGGAACAATTGGAACTCTGATACATCACTGGTGGGAATGTAAAATGTTACAACCACTTTGGAAAACTGCTTGGCCAGTTCTGAAAAAAATTAAATACATACCCACAATATGACCCAGCCATTCTAGTCCTAGGTTTTTACCCAAGCAAAATGAAAACATACGTCTAAGCAAAGACTTGTGCATGAATTTTCATAGCAGGTTTATTGGTAATAGCTCTGAACCAGAAGCAACCTAAAAGTCCATGAAGAAGTGAAAGGATAAATGAACTGTGGTATATCCATACCATGGAATATTACACGTCCAGGAGTGAAGTACTGATATATGCTCCAACATGAATGAATCTCAAAATAATGATGCCAAGTGAAAAAAGCCAGACAAGAAATAGTATATATTATACAATCCCATTTATACACAATTCTAGAAAATGCAAATTAATCTATAGTGAAAGAGGCAGATCAGTGATTGCCTGAGAACAGGTGGAGGGGCATGGAGAGGTAGAAGGGAGAAAATACAAAGGAGCACAAAAACATTTTCCGGGATGGAGCGCCTGGATGGCTCAGTCCGTTAAGTGTCTGCCTTCAGCTCAGGTCATGATCCCAGGGTCCTGGGATCGAGTCCCACATCGGGCTCCCTGCTCGGCGGGAAGCCTGATTCTCCCTCTCCTCCCTGCTCATGCTCTCTCTCACCATCTCTGTTTGTCTCTCTCACAAATAAATAATAAATAAAATCTAAAAAAAAAAAAAAAAAAGAAACTTTCCGGGATGATGGATATATTCACTATTTTCATCACAGTTATAGTTTTCCAGATAAATATATGTATACAACATAATTGTATATAATTTTATGTATCTATCAAAATGTATCCAAATATGTGTAGTTTATTATATGACAATTACGCCTCATTAAAGCCTTAAAAATGTCTTTGCTCCCAATATTCCCCTGGCCTTGTTGCCCCTGACACAGAGGAGGGGCCTCCGGCAACCACGTGTATACCACACAACCCGACCTTCCTGGCCAGAGCTGGTCCATCTGACACTGCAGGTCACTAAAAATGAGAAATATGAATGTTTCTAGACAAAAGGTCCATGATTTTCTTTTTCTGAGGTCCCTGGAGTTGCCTGGATCTGGCCCATCCAAAGACTGGTTATTTTAATTCTTAGATTTCAGGACTCAAGTGTCCCATGAATAAATTCCTTTCATGCTAGCTAGCTGGGGTTGATTTCTGCTTTCTGCAACCCTGGGGAAGAAATGAAATTGACATTTAACTCGTGGCACTGATATTTCTTATACTTTCAATCACAAATAGCCACACTGCTATTTTATAAAAATAGGGTGTTGAACTGGCCGTGAGTCATTCGCCCATCCCTTCATTTCACAGACTTTTATTTGATGGCATACTACATGCCAGGTGCACAGTACCAACCATTTTCACATCTTCAAATTATGTAACAGCCTGTATAACAATCTCATTTTACAGTTGAGAAGCTCAAGTTCAGAGGGACTCAGTTACTTGCTTAAAGTCAAAGAATCCTTAATAGGCACTGGATCCAATCATTTTGAGTCCAGGCCTGTCTAATTTCAAAGGCCACACTCTGCCACATTCATTACCCAGCTGTGTTCCCTGGTTGTGGTCAGCCCCAACATCAACAGTGTGCCCCTGTGTCCAGGCACCAGCTAGTGACTTTTGGAACCAGGGACCCAAGATGCTTCCCTGATCCTCTCATGGCCAACAACAGTGTCAAGGCATGGGAGCTCTGGACGGGCCTTGCCCCTGCGGGCCTCAGTGTCTTCGGAACAGATGAATGATCTACTCTAAAAGGCAGGAATAATCGGAGGATCCTTTTTTCCCCGGTGTTGCTTTCTGTTACCTAGTCATGAAACTGACTCCTCAGTAACAAACGAGCAGCCAAATCCTGAAAATAAAAATGGTCATCCACAACTATAGGAAATGTCCAAGGAATGGCACCCCTGTCCACAAATCAAAAGATAACAGGGCTAGGATATTCTTCCTGAGAACCCATGGGAACTTTGCACACGTAAAAAAAGCTCAGGTTTGAAGCTGAGCTTTTTTTATACCATTGCTGGAAACACCCCTCATAATTTCAGGAGCACAGGTTCAAGCTAAAACCAGAGACCTCATGATACTTTCTTTTCCTCAGGGAAGTAAGTCTACCAGAGTAGGAGAAGATTTTCATTTTCAATTTGAGAGATTTCAGTATAGTTTAAATGTGTTGCTCTTGAATTTAAAAATACAGTAAAAGATGTCTCAATAAAAAAAATAATAAAAGGGGAAAATCCATAGATCTTCACCTTATATATTCTTCCTTGTCATCAACCTGTAGAAATATGAAAGCTGCCCAGAGCTCATGTGCACTGGAAATCATCATGGTGACATCTGGAAGAGGGAAAATGGATGCAAGCATTCAATAACCTGGTAGTATGAACATAGCTTTTGTTATCATATCCATATGGTAAAAATTATACACACGTTAAACATATTTCAAACACTAATAACATAGGGTAATATTTACAATTTGTTAAATTATAAAAATAGAGTACAAAGACAGGTATTCAGTTTGACCCTGACGTGTGTGGTGTGTGTTTACGTGTGTGTGTCATGAAGAAATATACCAAAATATTAACAGCAGTGATATCCGAGTGTGGGTAAAATGCCTTTCTTCTTTTATGTAGTATCATTATTAAAATACATATATGCTAGGGCGCCTGGGTGGCTCAGTTGGTTAAGTGACCGCCTTCGGCTCAGGTCATGATCCTGGAGTCCCTGGATCGAGTCCCGCATCGGGCTCCCTGCTCAGCGGGGAGTCTGCTTTGCCCTCTGACCCTATCCCCTCTCATGTGTTCTCTCTCTCAAAATAAATAAATAAAATCTTTAAAACAAAAACAAAAAACAAACAAACAAAAAATACATATATGCTAAATGTAATGTGGTATTGTCAGCAGATAGGATCCTGGAACAGAGAAAGCATATTAATGGAAAAACTTGTGAAATCTCAGTAAGTCTGTACCCTAGTGAACAGTAAGGTGCCAGTGGCAATATCTTGCTTCGATAATTGTACCATAGTTATGAAGGATGTTAACACTATGGAAAGCTGAGTATATCTCTGTACTATCATGCAGTTCTTTTATTAATAAAATTATTTTTTAAAATAAAAAGCTTTTAAAAATATATATATGGCAAGACGAGAGGAACAACGGTGACAGACAAGCCATTCTTCTTTGTTAGGACTGCATAATTTAGTATGTATAAAATGTTTTATTTTCCAGATGTGTCTTGTTCTTCCATCTAGACTGTAACTTTTTATGGCCAGTGCTCTCCCGGCTCCTCTGGATCCCCCAGACAGCACTGAGACCAGCGCTGGGCTATGGATGTGCAACCAAGATCAACAGGTTCGTTGACTAGTTGACTTGCCCTGAGAAAAGACACTAAAAGGGACACCAAAAATCCACTGTGAATGCTGCTTTTTTCCCATTTTGGCAAGTGCTGATAGCTCAGTTCCAAGTGCATTTTTGATGAACAAGAGAAAATATTAATAAACTAATTAGTTCGAAACATATGAAATGGCATTTTTAGCTAAAGATATCTCATATCTGCATTCATATGTTCAACTTAAATAATAAGTCTTTTACATTAGTCATTGAGGGAGGGCATCAGAGACAATACCTAACAAGTCACAGTGCACACTTTAACGCAATCATTATTTCCATGAGTTCCTCTCCTACAGGGCTTGCTACTTTGCACTCTCAACTCATACATTCTCTTCTTCTCCAAAAGTTACATGAGCAACAAAATTCTCCCCAGGAGTTTGGGATAAATTTCTAAAACACCAATTCAGGAACGCCTGGGTGCCTCATTCGGTTATGCGTCTGCCTTCTGCTCAGGTCATGATCTCAGGATCCTGGGATCGAGCCCTGAGTTCTGAGATAGGCAGCAAGTAACTCATTACTATTTTTTTAAACCTCAGATTTATAATTGGTTTATCTTTTGCTTTTGAATGTAAATGAGAACAGATTCGAGGTAACCCTTCTAAAGGCCTTACATTCACACTCACTCACTCCCTTGCATCCGCAAATGGTCTCTTGAGTGGGGGAGAAAGAAGCACAGGAAGAGCCAGGGCTATGGGACCACGCGCAGTGCTGGCTGTGTTCACGTGGGACACGTCAGCAGAGCATCAGCCTGTGCGCACCTGCAGACAAAAGGAGGTTGAGAACCACTGTTACGAAGGCTTAGCAACTGCCATGTGTCCCAAATTCAGAACTCAAGAGTCTGTTTAACTATTTCACCACACACAAGACGTTTATTTGACAGGTATATGCAACCTGAGATCTGTAAGGGTATCTCTTGTGCTATGGCCATATTCACTGAAAGCAATGCTTTTTAAACTTTTTTTGTTACTAGAGAATGTTTTTTCTCCAAACCCAATCTTACAAAAATTCTCCCTGAGTGCCTACTGTGTGCCAGGAAGAGCTATATTACAGTCATTAATAACACAGATGCTGTCCCCATGCACAAGAAATTAGTTGTGTAGACAAACAATAAGTCAGGCAGAGAGTAAAGAATTATCAAGCGCAAAGCGTCATGAGAGAAATGAAGAGGATACCGGGCCAGGGGGAAATCTAATCAGATAGGGAGATCAGGGAGGGTTTCTCTGAAGCTTTAAGTTTAGGCTGAGACCTAAAGGCCGAGGAGAAGTCAGCCAGGCAAAGAACAGGAGATGGTGCACGAGGCCAAGGACAGTTCTTGAGGTTGGCAAACGAAAGTGTGACCTGGTGCTGATCTGCAGAACTGGGCATTTTCTCCCTGGTAATGCTGAGAGACCCAGGTAAACATTACAGAGGGCCTACTTTGGATTGACAGAGAATTGGAAATTCTGGGCAGTGGGTGTCACTGAGGGTCTAGGAGGTAGGGGAGATGAAGGTACTTTGAGAAATATGAAGATGTTGACATTCTGTAAGAGATCGGAGAGACCCCATGTTTACCAATGCAGACACTTTATTGTGTTTCCTCCTCTGATGTCTTTGCAGAGATCTGAATGCCTCTGATCCATCACAGGGACTCGGAAATGTTGAGCAGATTTCGCTAAAATCTGGAGGTGCCTGGAATAGAAGTGCAAGTTCACATCATCAGGATTATATCATTTCTTAGAAGACAACCATCATCTATATAACAACAAACGGAGCCTAAAGCAGCACTTTATTCCAGTACTTTTCTATGATTCCATCCCTCAACTCGGGGAGTATTGTAAAATCTGTGATAACTTGCCATGTCCCACATACTATCCACCATTACAATAAATCAAGGTTTCATGTTTGTAATTTATGTCTCAGCACTTAGAGAATACCTTGCTAGTTATTTTAAATAGATAAATCAAATCAAAACTTTGTTAATAAAATATTAGAAATGTCATAAGACCTCTGATTTATTTAAAGATGTCTAACATTCTTGATCTCCATTTATTTCAAGTTTTAAGAAGAAAAATGGTTAGCTGGATCATCCTGCTCTTATTTTTATTCCTTAATTTAGGAGATTACATCTCAGCTCTAAAATCATTTTTAATAATGAGATATGCAATTTTTAACTGTGATGTTTTTTAAAAGAATAAACATGATTAAGATTAATTCATGCAGTCCCAGCTATACTTGAATAATGGATTAGTCTGTATAGCACATTTGATTCATGTCTGATAGTCAAGCTTTTTTATTTTAGTTGCATCCATATACACAGAAATTTACTCCTTTGTTTGCTTAAAAGCCAGAACTGCTTATGTAATAGAAGGAAATGAATATAGACTGAACACTCCTGGGAGTACATTCCAATTTCCCAGATTACCAATTGTATATATTCACAGAGAATGATAAGGATACACCAAGTTAACATTATAAAACAAAGAGCGGAAGGTATTCATGGATTACAGAAAGGTTCTTTTCAGAAGTAGAGTACCAGAAGGTAAGAATTAAATAAATGAGAAAAAGTAAGTAAAGAGGGCAGCAGAAAACTTTTCAAAGTGATGGATGGCATAGAATGTGGTGATGGTTTCACAGGTGTATACTTATCCCCAAACTCCTCAAGCTGCATACATTAAATATGTACAGTTTTTGAATGTCAATCATCCTTCAATAAAGGGGTTTTTAACAACAACAAGTGAAAGAATTAAATAAATGGAAGGCAATGAAAGGAAAAGACAAAATCTGGATAAGCATACAGGAGAGGAATGAAAGGGATACTTTCCTTTTCTAGCAAAGAGTTACGTCCATACCAGATCTCAAGACAGAAATCGATTATGCATTTTTGGTGCCAACTTACTTATATTTTCCATCAGGGAGTATGAGGGGCAAATTTTTGTCGTTGACCTTGGAAATAATCACCAACATTCTTCACTTACTACTTGAATGATTTTTGTCCTCTTTGCATTATTGAACATATATATTTTTGATGCTGATGAAAACTCAGGCAAAACAACATAATGGAGCTAGTCACTGTTTTTACAACTTCAAAAGGGCCAGCAAAAAGACCTAGTCTGGCATCATCTTGGTGGGCCTGTTGATTTTTTAGTATTTGCCAAATAACCCTATTAAGTGACAACAACGTTGAATATAAAATTAACACTTATTGTAAATTGAGAAATAATCCATGATAGGAGGTTTTTAAAAAGGCAAAAGAAAGCTAGCAGTTCCTAAGGATATTCCTTAGTATTGGCTAGACTTAACAAAGCATAAGAATTGGGGGAAAAAACTTACCTAGGCTCAGCAACTAATAGCCATGTGATCTAGAAAAACTCAGGAGCTTCAGTTTTATCATGTACAAGGTAAGAGTATTAAACAGTGTGATCTCTTAGGCCCTGTTTTAGCTGTGAAGTCCACTATGATTGACCACCCGCCACGACACTGTTGCCTTCCATTGAGTACAGAGCCTTATAACTTCCAAGTGTGCTTAAATGACAAATTATGGGCTAGTTTAAGAAAACACCACCCTTTCTAGCCTAGGTCTTGCTACCCTGGAGAAATACCGAACATTAACATTTAAAAGGATCCTTATACTAGTTATCTGTGTAAACTCAAGATTAAAGCAACATCCTCCTTTCAATTTCACTTCTATTCCTTACGTGATTTGTTCAAAACCAAAGGAGGTAGGACACTGTTTTCTCCTCTCATTGATGGCAGTTCACCAATACTCCATTGCACACACATTACTCACTGTACTCACCCTATTTGCACACACATTATAGAACTATCAAACAGTAATAAGAATCATATAGTCAAGGAACAGATGCTGCAGACAGACTGCAGGTTACGTGAGTGTCCATTTTTAAAGCTGTATGTATTTTAAAGGTGAATTGAAAAAGAGAAAGAATTGTTTACTATGCCCGAAGAGGCATATGTGGGGACAATTGGCAAAAAGCAGAAGAGTAACGAGGATTCTCAGTAATACCTAATACACAGCAAAGCCACTTAAGAAAAGTAAATAGGAAAAAATGGTTAACACTTAAACTGGGAAAAGACCAAGTTGCCAAAAACAATTTTAAACAATGGCATATAGGATTAGATGATCTACTGTTGAGTCTCCCCCGCCCCCCTTTTTCAGATCCTCAATTTCTGTGACTGACCTTCCAGTGAGGGAGACTATACCATACAATGGTAACGAGTAAAACAAACGAGCAACCAAAAGCTAAAAGAATGAGGGAAGTCTCTGTATTGCTACAGCTCAAAGTCAAGATTCAAAGTCTCCACTCCCTAGCCTGTTCAAAAGGATAAAAGAAAAACATTCAGATCCTTGAATTTAGTCCCCAAAGAGAAGCCACCCCCTTAAATAAAGCACTTCACAGCTCTCCTCTCACTGAAGCTATTGTCTTGAGCTGTTTCCACCCATGTTCCCATTAACACAGTAACATAGCTGCCCTTGGCATACGTTTGAAAAATGTAATAGCACCTTGATCCTGCATTTCTAGTTGCAGGGATGGTAGAGAGGGTTGCCGTGCGATGTTACGTGTTCTTGCACGGGAACGCTAAGGCTTTACCTACAGAGTGTGAAGAGGTAGTAGGTTGGAATGAATAGTCAGGCAACTAGGATGTGGAAGATCTCACTTTGCCTAATGACCTAAAGGCAAAACCACACATGCCTTACAATTTCCTGGGACCAGAAAGACAGGAGACTCACTCTGCCTCTCCCAATTCCTGGACAATTCTGGGAATCTCACGTCTTGGACATCTCTTTGTTCTGTTTGATGGGATCTGGGGCATTACGTGTGGCCCTGAAGAGGCCCCCAAACACTGTATCTAAAATACAAGGAGGAATGTGTTCTAGGGAGAAAGGGAAGTGTCCTACTCCCCAGCTCTAGCCAGGGCTCCCTCGTGGTGCCCAGGGATTCAGTATGATGGAAGCAGACGCATTAGAACTTAGTGGTTTATGACAATGGCTTTTCACACTAACACTCAAGAAAGAAGAACCTCAAACTACCCTAAGCTCAAAGAGTATAGAGGCCTAAAAACAGAGGTAGGTCTCAGCCCTTCTCTGACATGTAAAGGCATCAATATGATAGTCATGCCTGATCAACTTAACCTGTCTGCAATTGAGGCATCCTTCCTCAACTCACAGTTATTTCTCTTTCAAATCCAGGTTTCTCTTGGGCCACTAACTGCTTTCAAAAGTATTTCAGGCAATTCCTAGATTTCTACTAAGGGTGAAAGGGCTATAAGGACATCAGTTAATGTTAACACTGGGTCCAGTACATGAGGCAGAAGAGGCCGAGATTGGCAGCAAGCCAGTTACATGCGCCTGACATGAATGGGTTTGTATATGAATAAACTGCCAACCCATGAGGCTTTTTGGTAGAGCAAGAAAGAAAAGAAGCTTATGATCTGGTAAAATATTCTAAGAAGTATGCTAAGTTTGACCTCAAAGTGAAAAGGCCCGCGCTTACAAAGTATTCTTTCTTAGGAAACTGAACCACAGTCTTCTTAAGCTCTCACATCTAACTATCACCTAAAACAAATATAGTAGATAAACATAGTAGTTGAGGCTACCTTGAAGAAACCACCAACCTTAGAAATGTTGGACATTTTACAGAAATTGACATGGTTTCGTCAACAAATTGATGGCATTAAGAAACGTGTGTGTGTGTGTGTGTGCACTGTGTAGAATGAAACTTTAATGATGTTAACAACCAACTGCAATGTGTAGATTGTATTTGGATCCTAACTTGCACAAAGTAAATGTGAAAAGTCACTCTGGTGATAATCAGGGAAATTTAAACATAGACTATTAGAGGACACTGGGTAAAGTCCTTATCAGTTACAAGTCTATCCTAATGCAATGACAAGATACTTGGAAATTTTCTTTAACATTCTCAAGAAAAAAGTGGGGGAGTCGCTGAGACAACATGAGGAAAATGTTGATTTTCGTTGAAGCGGAGTGACAGATAGATGCAGGTCCCTTCTAGTCTCCTGTGACTATGTCACAATTTCCACAATAAAAAAGGTTTAGAAGCCATTATATTACCATTAATCTTAAAAAGCACATAAATATCATTATTATAACATAATTTATCTCAGCGCAAAATGGAAATAACCTCAAAGTTCTACAGTAGGAAAAAAACTTTTAAAACTATGATAAATCCATCTGACAAAAATTATGCAGCCATTAAGATGACAATACAGAGTACAGCAACAAAGAAAGTGCTTATGGAATTATTTTTAGAATAAAGATTATATCCACATTATGATCTTAACTCTTTAAAATATGTGTGAAGATAAACTGAGCAGAAGAGTATATAAGGAAAAATAAAAAAGCAAGTTGATGTGTTATAAAGTGTGGTGGAATGTTTTTCTTTTCGGTGAGACAACACTGTTTCTCAAAGTAAAGAGCTGACATGAACAAAACAACAAAAATTGCCCTGGGCCTCCGTGTGCTGAAATGCAACACAGGGCAGCAGGAACAGCACCAGCCTTGCAGTCGGACAATCTGGGGACTTATTTACACAACCTGAGAATCGGTCTCCTCAACTCTAAAATTAATATAAAATATCTACCCTGGACGCTGCAAGGATCAGCAGTATAAGGAAATATCTATCACAATCACCTGGCATGCACTAAACCTTCTGTAAGCAGAACTACTTACTACTGTTGTATTAAAGGGGGGAGGTTTTGAACTGTGGAAAGAGCCAAGATGTCCATCAACAGATGAATGGATAAAGAAGATGTGGTATATATATACAATGGAATATTATGCAGCCATCAAAAGAAATGAGATCTTGCCATTTGCAACGACGTGGATGGAACTGGAGTGTGTTATGCTGAGCAAAATAAGTCAATCAGAGAAAGACATGTATCATATGATCTCCCTGATATGAGGAATTCTTAATCTCAGGAAACAAACTGAGGGTTGCTGGAGTGGTGGGGGGTGTGAGGGATGGAGTGGCTGGGTGACAGACATTGGGGAGGGTATGTGCTATGATGAGCGCTGTGAATTGTGCAAGACTGCTGAATCTCAGATCTGTACCTCTGAAACAAATAATGCAATATATGTTAAGAAAAAAAAGAAGAAGAAGATAGCAGGAGGGGAAGAATGAAGGGGGGGGAATCGGAGGGGGAGACAAACCATGAGAGACTATGGACTCTGAGAAATAAACAGAGGGTTCTAGAGGGGAGGGGGGTGGGAGGGTGGGTTAGCCTGGTGATGGGTATTAAAGAGGGCACGTATTGCATGGAGCACTGGGTGTTATACACAAACAATGAATCATGGAACAATACATCAAAAACTAATGACGTAATGTATGGTGATTAACATAACATAATAAAAAAATTAAAAAATAAATAAATAAAGGGGGGGAGGTTCTGGAAAGGAGAAAAAAAGGAGGTGTGCTGATGGTGAAGCGGCTGCAGATGTTCATGGTAATACGGCTTTTGCACAAAAAATGAAGACAGGGCATTTTGCCATGAGGCCCTAAAATCTTACCTGGGCCAGCTGCAGATAAGGGCTAGTTGGAGAGGTGCTAAGTCTCGTCTGGTGCAATGAGGCAGAGGTGGGCAGTGGGGAGGGGAATAAGGTCACCCTATAGAAGAATGGGAGAGCCATATAATACTATGTTCAACCTATCCTGCAGCTCCAGGGCAAAACTTACAGGTCTAAAGGAAGGGGAAGATAGAGCTTGACTAGAGGACACTAAGAAAAAGAACCTAGAGGACCCCAAATCTGAATAAGGTACAAGAAATGTTCGGGTGCCTTTATATGGGGCTAGAGAGATGAGCCTTCCTGGCAGTGACGGACCATCCGTGACGGCCATTGTTATGATGGATGATAGGGTGTCAGAGCTTGAAGGACCTGAAAGTTATGTAAGACTATTTCGTCCTCTCTCTCTGTTCTACAAGATAAGAAAATTAAGCCCAGAAAGGGGAGGCTCCAGGGACTATGGCCAGGTTCTGTGGCAAAATTCTGCCTAGAACTCTGCCAGTGAACTTGTGCTTCATTATGCCATCCTCCAAGATGGTTTGCCCCATAACCACCATATCAATTATTTTTACCCATACTTCTTTTTTTTAAAAAAGGTTTTATTTATTTGGCATACAGAGAGAGAGCGAGAGAGTACAAACAGGGGAAGTGGCAGGCAGAGGGAGAAGCAGACTCCCCGCTGAGCAGGGAGCCCTACTCGATCCTAGGACCCCAGGATCATGACCTGAGCCGAAGGCAGACGCTTAACCGACTGAGCCACCCATGTTCCCCTTTATCCATATTTCTTAAATATATGTTGCTCTCCCAGTCTTAGAGCAAACAATAAAATATAAGCTCTTACTCATTTCACGAATCTCTTTCACATCAAACACTCCCTGCTAACTTCGGATTATTTTGTTGCATGTAACAAAAGAGAATGTACTGAACATTCAGTAAATGTTCCAGCAGCGCCCATAAAAATGAATGGCGCAGACCCCCGTGGTCAAGGAGCCACCAACCCAGTGAAGAAGATAAGCATGCCTACAAATATGCTTCATCCCGCAAGTACACTCTGTAATGCTCAATGTGCTGGGTCACCAGACAGAGAGAGAGGGAAAAGAAAACCTCCCTGACAGGTGATGCTGGAGGAGACCCTGAGACAGAAGAGCTAGCAGGGACAAGAAGGCAGCCAGTTCCAGGATGTGCCCGGCACGATAGCTCAGGGAAAGGTGGTGAGGGCTGAAATCACAAGAATCCCCAGAAAACATGGCAAGCAAATGGAGGAGTGGGAGTTGGGTTGGGCTTGCGCAGAGAAAAATCCATCAGGCAACTTGGCAGCAGAGTCGAGACCAAAGTAAAAACCGACCTCTTTTAAGTTGTAAGGAAATATTTTTAAAAAGAGAGAGGGGGGGTGGCGCCTGGGTGGCTCAGTCGTTAAGCGTCTGCCTTCGGCTCAGGTCATGATCTCAGGGTCCTGGGATCGAGCTCCACATCGGGCTCCCTGCTCTGCGGGAAGTCTGCTTCTCCCACTCCCACTCCCCCAGTTTGTGTTCCCTCTCTCGCTGTGTCTCTCTCTGTCAAATAAATAAATAAAATCTTTTTAAAAAGAGAGAGAGAGAGAAGAAACCTATGTCTTGTCTCTGAGCTCTAACTCTAATCAGGTGATTAAAAGTGAACCACTGCAAAAAAAAAGGGGGGGGGAATCATCGTCACATGAAGTATAAGGAAACTCCAGGAACAGAACTAAAACTGGTCTTGGACAGATTCTGGCAGCTGTGACCAAACCTACATTTAAGGGTGTTAGTCCTGGGGCGAGCATACCCATTCCTGGCAAAACACTGCTTTTTCTTTCCTTTTATTTTTGGAATCATGCCTCTTTTCTTCTGGCTTTTACTTTCTCACTGTAGAAATCAGTTGTGGTATTTAGATGAGAAATTTCGGGACACCTGGGTGGCTCAGTCGTTAAGCATCTGCCTTCGGCTCAGGTCATGATCCCAGGGTCCTGGGATCGAGCCCCGTGTGGGGCTCCCTGCTCAGCGGGGAGCCTGCCTCTCCCTCTGCTTGCTGCTTGTGTGCGCAGTCTCTCTCTCTCTCTGACAAATAAAATCTTTAATTAAAAAAAAAAAGAAAATTCAATGAAAAATACTCGTCTCCGTGATGTAGTCTCTCTGGACCTGTATAGCCTCTAACAAATGATCCTTCAAAACCACCCTGTGAGGAGGTGCTGATTGACAGCCTTCGAGAAGCAGCCCCTCCTTCTCTACAGAACAACCTCTATGGGTGTCAAATGATAGGGACATATTATTACAAGAGGGAACTATCATTACATCTTCAAATTCAAAGTCAACTCTGAGGAAACTTCCATGAGTGCTGCAAAATACGTTGTGAGCCACACAGGAAGGTCAAGCAAAGGTCGCTGTAGAAAGGGGCCCCTCAGAAGCAAAAAGAGCGGGAAGCCAACATTGCTTGTGGTCCTCCTTTGTGCGAGGCACCACCGCAAGTCCTTTATGTGTTTTTTAATGGTTGCCTTTCCTTCTTTCACTCAGATTTATTCTTCCAAGTATCTCACAGTAGTCTGTACACATTATATCATTTCTACTGAGGATGAACTTGGAGATGATTTGAGCAAGGAGACTGCCAGTGTCAGAATCAGAGACAAACCTATTTCTTCAAACTCCCAGAATATATATTCTTTGTAAGAGTTCCTACTAGTTTTCAGATGACAGAGCACTGAAGGATACACACTGACACGAACATTCGGTATTTCTTAAATACACTGTGGGCATAAAGAATGCTAAACACTCTGTGGGTTTCTGCCTTGTGTTGGCACATCCCTCTATGCAAAATTAGTACATTTTCTGAACCTGGGTGCTGATACGAGGGTGAACCCAGGAAGAAGAAAGCTGTAGGAGGACCTCACTCTCCCACTGGGCAGACTCTCTTCGAGGTGGCCCTGCACCGCTGACCACTGATTTACATTCTTCTCTGCTGCATGCTTGCCTGTGCCTATTAGACTATTAAAATATTAATAGGGTCTTGGTATCTGCCATTATTAATTTTAGAGAGTAACAAGGACATGCCAAGCCCTAGTATTGATAGATTTGCAGAATATGTTAATCATAGCACTCATTACTCAGCTAAGTTACTCTTTTTTCAAATGGTTTTTCTCCACTAATCATTTCTGATATTTAACAATTTGTCATTTCCAACTACGCATGCTTCTTAGAGGTATTCATATATGTATTTTTATAATGTCTTTATAGCAACAATTTATTAAACAATTGTGCCTCATCATGTAATGACAAAATCTTCTGACAAATACCTAGAGAATTCAGTTAAGAAATGAGTAGATTATTAAACCTGGCAGAAAATAATATGTTCCTGCTTTTGAAATGAGAAAGCTGAAGCAAAAAGTTAAATGACTTTTTAACAACTAACATGCATGAAGATCTAATATTTTCTCATTCTCGAAGCTTGAGATTTAGATTTGGGGTGTGCACTTAACAAAGGCAGACTCAAGTACTTCCCTTAGAGCATAGGACTCAAATATAATTGCAAAGGTAATTAAGAAGTATCTTTTTCTTGTCACCCAAAACCTTCAACACAAATTATGTTCAGAGGAAAAGAACAAATCATGCAGGCCTTAAGAAATAATTGCAAATCCTGTCTTCAGGTAATGATTCTTTTTTCTTTTTTTTAAAATATTTTATTTATTTATTTGAGAGAGAGAGATAGAGCACAAGCAGGGGAGAAGTAGAGGGAGGGGAAGAAGCAGGCTCCCCACTGAGTAGGGAGCCCAATGCAAGGCTCGATGTGGGGCTTGATCCCAGGACCTGGAGATCATAACCTGAGCCAAGGCAGATGCTTAACCGACTGAGCCACCCAAGCGCCCCTCCAGGTAACGATTCTTATCCCACTTTATGGTCAACGCCATCACACACAAGTCTTTTTATTCTCCTCGATCTATTCCCACTATCATTTCTAAGAGATCAGCACGTTACCTGCCCCCAAAATGGGATGATGGTGGCAAAATGTATAAACCCCAGTCTTAAGTTAGGGAAGCTTATGCATCATACCCCATTACATACAGCACAATCCATACCTCAACGCTCGAGATGAATCAGTGCACACACCCTCCTTCAGATAACTGTGTTACTACATAATTACTTACCATAGTATCTTCACCCTCCAGGAAGAGGACTGATGAAAGGGTGAGGAATGCAGATGGAACCAGAAAATAATTTGGCTGGTTGCATGATCACTGTTACTATTTATTAAACACCTCTCAATGAGGCTTCAGGCAGAAGCAGAAATGTTTTCAATTTAGAGGCTGACATAGCCCCAGTTGTGCTTTATCTAAGGCTATCTCTATCACAGATCAGATAGTGATACATCTCTTTTTAACATGACTAGCATGGCTTTTCATGGCTCAGACTCACAAGATGACAAGTTAAACAATAGGCTGCTTTGCTTGTTCCTCTTAGGCCACAACTAAAATGCAAAATGAAACAAAAAACAAAAACAAAAAAACAACCCCCCAACAAACAAACCAACCTCTGGGGGAGGTGTTTTCAATTTTCGGTAATGTGTAGTTCATGCTTCAATTGATAATTCAGATCTCTTCTAACGACCTTGAAGAAGCTTACAGTTTTCCTACTATAAAGTGGAAATCTCAGTCCACCTCCCAAAAGCATTCAATAATGAATAATTCTGTAAAAGAAAACATTACATAAAACGGGATGCTCTGAAAAGAGAGGGCTGTAATGAACCCATGATTCCCCACAAACTCCTTACTTTCACTCCGGTCATTAGAAATCTTCTGAAAATTAGTTCTCTCTTTGGTATTTAGAATATAACTGAAAACTTCTTGGTGAATGAAGCTCCCCTGTGGGCCAATTCATCATTCTGAAATCAGTGATTAGTCCCTGTTAACCGTAAAGGTAGAAAGTACAGTAGAAAAGACAAGAGAATGTTGACACCATGAACATCCTAAAAGTTGTTACTTTTCTACTTAATCCCTGACCCAGCACTTTCTCCTGTGATCTCTCTCTCTTCAAGTCTAACCTGGGTGTGACAGGGTGTGGGCATGTGTAAAATAAAGGGATGAGAACAGACATTTGCTCCATCATGGACTGAACTACTGATACTCTTCATGTCAACCTTTTTGGCCAGACAGTGGCTCTCTTTGTCTCAGCCTTACTAACATTGCCACAGTAATACTATTGGGTGATGCTACGGACTGAATTGTGTCCCCCCCACCCCCCAATTCATATCGTGAAGCCCTAACCCACAATGTGATGGTGTTTGGAGACAGGGCCTTTGGGAGGTGTACAGGTTTAAATGAGGTCATGGGGGGGGGGGGGCTCATGGGAATCATGTCTTATCAAAAGACACACCCAAAAGCTTGCTTTCCCTCTCTCCAAAGAAGAGGTCATATGAGCACACACTGAGATGGCCAGCATCCGCAAAGCTGGCAAACCAGGTAGAGAAGTCTCACCAGAACCCGACCACGCTGGCCCCCTGGTCTTGGACTTCCAGCCTCCAGAATGGGGAGAAAATAAGTTTCTGTTCTTTAAATCACCCAGTCTTCGGTATTTTGTTACCACAGTCTGAGCTGACTAAACCAGCTGGGGAGACAGAGATATTTTGGGAAGAGTCATTTCCATAAAAATAGAGTTGCTCTAAAAGCAATGGACAGTTATTTCCTCTCCTTCATGCTCACACTTTCGACATTTTCATTTAAACACACACCTTTTGACCAGTGCCCGGGGCTGCCACTCTAGAAAAGCAAACAAAAGCCTCAGAATTGGGGAAGAAGAGAGTGAATACAGCTCTTCTCAGAAGACAGGTGATCAGTTCCATTTTCTACAAATGATAACCTACTCCAATTGCAGCAGGTAAGAGCAAAGGCACTAGTGATCCCTGTGAAGGAGCTGGAGCCCTGACACAGAAGAGGTGAACGTCAGGGCAGAGTGTGGGCCAGGCTGTGTTTGCCAAGCAGCCCCCTGCACCTGCGCCCTCCCTGTGCCTTGTACCTTGCACCCCGCATTTCCTCAGTGGTATCTGGTAGGCTCAAGGGAGTTCATTTACGAGATCGCTGGCCTCCCACAGGGAATAACTTAAAAGGAGAGGACAACTGCTAAATCCCACTCCACAAGCCAGGTTTGTTCAGTTCTGACTTGCAAATCTGAAGCTTTCTATTTGACTCCATATGGTTGTGTTACATGAGGGCTCACACAAGCTGAGATACACAGCTAGGTTTGCCATCTGCATGGCCCAAAGTGAGGAAGTTCTCAGAGACAAATCAGTCTCTAATAAACTGCTTCCCCCTGCCTTAAAAAAAAAAAGTTAGAATAAAATATCAACGCCATGCAGGCAAGTACAGAGATGGAAACGAAAGCTCTCTGCCTATCACTGAAGGCTTTATTTTTATTTTTAATAAAATTGGTTTGGATCAACTTGAGATAACTGCCAGGGGGATGCAAGGCTTTACTTTTGGATACGTCATTTGTTTTTGTTTCTGATCTGGGCTCAAAAGGAAGATTGCCAGTATTTTTCCAGTGGCACAAAGCAGTTCCAGAAGAGTTAAAATAAGAAACCCAACCTGCTTAATCTGCCAGGAAACACATGAGAGGAGCAATCAGTTCTGGGAAAAGTTGCTCAGAATGAGGTATGCCTGGCTGCTTTAGGCCATGCTGTTTGTCAGTCTTTCAAAATTCAAGTCATTACCAGATGCTGATCTACTATAATATTGTGATATTTTATCTGATTACACTTACCTGATTGTGCCTTATCTGCTATTTGCCTTCCCATTCTTCCATGTATATTAAATGCAGGTGCTTTTATTATTCTGAGAGCTGGAAAGTGTTGACTGCTCTGAATATAAATGGGGATATTATATCATTAACTTGCTCCGAAAGCAGGGCCATTCACTGTGTAAATCACATGCAAGGTACCTAGTGGAGACACAATAAAACCATAATGTCTTGAGAAAGAAAGCAATGAGGAATGGATAAGGAGATAAAAATATAAGGCATTGTTAAAGAAAAGTAATCTTCAAAATCCTATTTGGTTCTTTCAAACTAGCATTTGTTGATAATATAACCTTTATATTAGAAACTTTTCTAAGTTCATAAAAAAAAAAAACTTTGGGGGGAGGCAATGATAATATGTAATGTTATCGCTCATAGGATTGCATAAAAACACGATCACTACCATTCTATGGCTTATCTAAGTTAGGAGAACCAGTCTAATCTTTTAGAAAAGTACACTATGCTTTGGCAAATATATTCTTACCCTCCTCAGATGTACAGCTTAAACAAGGTGAACAAATGGCCAAATGCTTTACGTTATTTCCAGACATTAAAAGGTGAATAGTGTAGAATCTGGCTGCAAATCTCAAAGGAAGTAAGATGCAGTGAATTAAGGCAGAACCGTGACAATGCGCGCCTGCCCAACAGTCTGGGGTTATATGCTCTGCTTAGTTTCCAGCATGTTGGCCTCCCTGAAAGTGAATCCACAGTTATTTAAGTGGAAAGTTTCAGAAAATCCATTTCTGGAGCAAATGTTATGTGAGAGTTGAAGTGAGCCACTGCCCCGTGTTGCATGGAATATCAGATGGCCCGTGCACTGAGGAGTGTGTCAGATTCCTCTTGCGAGGGAACAGCTGGGAGCCAGGCCCTGCAAAGGAACACAAGTGATTCTCTGCCTGAGGCAGTATAGCCAGAGTCGTCTTCCGACTCTCAGATCTGAACGTGTGGGGCAGAAGAAAACAAGTATGGAGACAAATGGGAACCCACAGAGTAAGGTTCTCTCTCCCGTCTAATCGAAGAGGACAGGGTTTCTGCTCTCCCCTTCTTCTCAGATTCCATACAGGAGGTGTAGGACTACTCCTCTCTCCCCACCATTCACCATTACGTACAAATGCATACAGCGGTCAATTTTCTTTTAACTCAACAAATATATGTTGAGAACACCTCTTTAATTCAGGGCTGATCTAGAATCAAAGAATCCATTCTTCTTCTTAAATTATGTGTTTGAAAACAAAACATGAAGGGGCGCCTGCCTGGCTGGCTCAGTCAGTAGACCACGGGACTCTTGATCTTGGGGTTGTGGGTTCAAGCCCCACGCTGGGTGTAGAGATTACTTAAAAATAAAATCTTATTAAAAAAAATATGAATGTGGAAGATGGTCTGATCTTTTCAATTATTCCACATTTGCACATATTTTTTCAGGGAAGCCATTTTGATAGGTTTCTCCTAACATGATTCAGCTTCATTTATTTGTTTATGTATAAAAGTAACATTAACTGGGCATTACTTTTTTTAGAAGATCTAGTCTTGAAAACTTGTGAAAAGGCAAAATAAATATCCCACATATAAAAGGTAAAACTCTAAGGCTTTCTAAAGAGAATGTATAAAAGAATGTGTTTATGACTTAAAGATAGCCAAGATTTCTTAGGTCATAGAAAGAAATAACCTTAAAAATAGACTTCATCAAAAAATTTAAAACTGCTTCTCATCAAAAGACACCATTAGGAAAATAAACAGGCAAGCTATAGACTTGAAGGAAGCATCGGTGAAACCTGTATCTGACAAAGGACTGTTATCCAGGATCTACAAAGAACTGTGACAATTTAACAACAGAAAGACAAACACACCAATTAAAAATGGGCAAAAGATTTAAAGAGTCAAAAAGTATATACACGAGAATGGCCAACAAGCACAAGAAAAAATACCCAATGTCATTTGTCATCAAGGAAATGCAAATTAAAACCACAAGGAGATGCCACTATACTGACGCCCCCCCCCAACCCTCCAGAATGACTATATAGAGACTGACTCCACCAATCAAGGACAAGGTGACAGACCTGGTACAACGTGGTTGATGGCAGGGTAAAATGACACAACCATACTGGGCCAAGGTCTGGAGGTTTCTTCTACCCAATGGCCAGCAGTCCTACACACAAGTATTTATGCAATATAAAAGAAAATACATCCACAAGACTTGTAATATTCGTAGCTGCTTTATTCATATAGCCCAAAATAGGAACAGGCCCAGTGTCCATCAACTGGGGAAGAGATAAATAAACAGTGGTGAGCAATGAAACTAACAACACAAAAGTGCAAGAGTTCATGTAGTTCACTGATCTAAAACTTAGTTGGGCATCAGAGTTGCCTGAGAGTTTCCTAAAAAATACAGGTTTCTTTTTTTTTATTTATTTATTTCAGAGAGAAAGAGAGAGAGAGTACAATCCATGATCCTGTTCATCTTTCAACTACTTCAAACAGATATTCCAAAAAGACAAGGGAAATATCTTTTATTCTGCTTCTTCTATATACCATGTACTGTTCATGCTATCCCATTTAGATTGCTCTACTCTCAGAGTTCTCCAAGTGAACATCCCAAACCGAATACTGCTTTTTCCTCTTACAAAAAAATAATAGTCTTTAGTACTTGACTGTTAAAATACCTGCCTAGCTGCCTACAGAATTTTTGGTCAAGGTCAACAGTTGAGATTGCCATCCTGGACTGCTGAAGTGGCTGTTTGGGCTTTAGTTCTCTCATGCTGCCTTTAGATTTGGAGGGGATGCTCCTTACAGACAATATAGCTTCACACACACACACACACACACACACACACACACACACACACATTTTTATTAAGACTTCCATGTTCCCTATTATTGCACATTATAGTCAGAGTCTTTTGTTAGGAGACGTTGGGATTAGGAATCAGGTGTTCAGCATAAACAATCCCTGTCCTTCGTTATGTGATTTGACAATGGGGATGTGGAACATCTTGAATGTTCTAGACCTCAGTGCTCCCCTCTTTGTGGTGGAGTCCTAAGACATCCTGTTGCATATCCTTTTCAGAAGAGGCCCACATCTCTTGGCCATACACACTCTATTTGCAGCCTAAAAGATCAAATCTTCCCATACCTGATTCCTTTCTAGTGCCCAATTTTCCTTTTATTCTAGATACCTCCTTCTATGGAGGCATTGCTGTGCACATAATTACTTACTATGACACATCAAAAAAAATTAAGTCTTAATATGCTAATCACAGTCTATCTGATTTTTTCATTAGCAAATAGGAGAAATGCTTAAGTAACAAAAATGGATGTGTCTTCAACCTTCCTGAGCTTCAGATTCCCCAACTGGAGAAAACAAGGAAGTAGATTCCATGAGCTCTACAACTCTTCCAGTTATAACGTTTTCATATTAGACCAAAACAGGACTGGTTGGTTTTGAGAGGGTTCTAACTCACTTGGTCTTTAGCAGAAAGAGTGATACCAAGTGAAAATCAAGAAGCACTTTGAATAAACACTATCCTAAGTTGGGCAGAGGGTTAGGCCAGAGGGGTTGCATAAAACCCAGAATATGCCTATACATAATACACACTCAAAACTCTCTTTTTATTAATCATAATTAATGTTTATTGAACATTTATAATGTGCCAAGCACTGCTCTCAGAACTTTACATGTATTAGCTTGTTTAAACTAACAACTCATCGAGGTAAATACTATTATCAACCCCATTTTACCACTGAGGGAACTGAAGCACAGAGGAATTTGAGGCCAAATGTTACAAACGTGGCACAGCCAGGATTAGAACCCAAGCAGTCAGGGCAGAATTAGTATTTGGTTATTAGTATGTGACTTCTCAATTCTCAGGATCAGTGTTTTGAGAAAACCACCTGGTATCTGAGGGTCTTTCTGGAATGTATTTTAATGACCTAACAAGATGTGGCAAACTCATGACTCACTGCTCCTTCTTGCACCTTTGGCAGAATCCAGGTTTGGGTCTCACAATCCATTTTAACATAGTGCTCAGAGCAGGCCTTACCATTATTTGGAGTTGACATGTGAGAAACATGCTATCCCTCATAAAAATTGACAAGTGACCAAAAGAGACCTACATACAGCCATCAATTCCCTGCCCTCGCTTTATTTCCCAATTAAGCAAGAATACCCACTTGGAACTCTCTCATGGACAGTGTATGGTAAGTGACCTCTATGCTATTGGACGAGAACAGCTAGAAAACACTGCCTCTATCAATGATTAAAGATGCTCTTACCCCTCCTTGCAACTACTCAAGCAAGGAGATGCTGTTCCCTTGATATTCACAGAGAGGCACCAAGGGCATTCAGATACAAATGAGCAAAATCATCAATGGCCCATGGGTGCCACACTTTCCAGGGTGTTTTTCCAACCATCAGACAAGACCTCCTATCACTATCAAGGTATTTAGTTTGTTTATTTTCTATCATTGGCTCATAGCTGTATTATACATTAGAATTCATCCATGGTCTCAGAGCCAGGAAAACATTCGTATAGTATGTGAAGGAGTCTCCAGTTCCAGAATGAACTCTGTCACTCCATACTTCCAGGAAGCTGAAAAGAGTTCCTACTCTAAAATTATATCCTCTTGGGATGTCCAAAATTCCAATTATCGGCCATTCATAATAGCAAATCAGAACCCAAAGGCAAGAGGTTGGTTTTGCATCGCAGATGAAACTCGCTCTGCTGTTTTCCTGTGTGACTGTGGGCAATGGGGATAAGGATCACTTCTCATAAGGTTGCTTTCGTGAGGGATGACAATGTATACAAAGCTCTTGCACAGTGCTTCACACACAGTAGGTAACCTTTACCGCTGGCATTGCCACTTCCCTTGGTCGTCTCCTAAAATGTCACTGCTTATGTGAGCCACACACAAAGTCCCTACTACCTTTGTGTACGTGAGAGTTCTTCCCTCTTTGGGGCCAGTAGAGATAGCACAAGTCCCTTCAGCAGAAAGGGCACTTTGAAAGAGGCAGTGGGTTGCCTGGAAGGCACCTGGCTTATTTCTAAGGTCATTCATCCCCAAATTAGTTAACACTCCCCAAACAACAGTTTTGTCCCTGCGAAGTGACCTACTGGAATAAAAACCCTTTTAAAAATACCTCAGTTTGTTCTATAAGAAGCAGTACAATGAAGCAAACACTGTAGAAAGACTATTTAAAATGTGACATAATTTTTTAAATGGTTTTCGGACTTCTAAGCACCCTGCCTGCCCACACCTACCAAAACACCTAAGATGATAGCTGACGGCACCTCAGGGGACATTTCCAGACATTTCCTTCCGCTTCTTTCCTTGTCTACAGATGGATAAAGGACAGCTTGGGTTCCTATCTCACTCGAACGTTCAAATCATAGTCACTTGCTTTTCAATCATCTCCTTGTTCATTTATGGAGTAGGGAATGTTGGCAGGTTCAAAACAGGGAAGCAGGGGTTACTAAGCAACATACCTATCAGAGAGCTACAAGTTTACAGTCCCTGGGCACAGATACTAGAGAAACGTAGCAAGGGCTGGAAGTGTTTTTGGCTACCAAGGTTGTGCTTCTATAAAAGTTAAAATTGACATTTGAGGGGCACATGGGTGGCTTAGTTGATTAAGCGTCTGCCTTCAACTTAGGTCATGATCTCAGGGTCCTGGGATGGAGCCCGGTGGGGGGGCGGGCTCCCTGCTCAGCGGGGAGCCTGCTTCTCTCTCCTTCTCACCCTCCCCCCTCCACCCCGCTCATGCTCACATGCTCTCTTTCTTTCTCTCAAATAGTCTTTTAAAAAAAAGTTAATTGACATTTGACAAAATGGCAAAAATAACACATAACTCAGTCTTACAAATATGCCAAAAATAAAACAACTAGGCAGCACAATTATTTTATTGGCAGGTTTTTGCTGATCATTGATGAAATCTCTACTTTTCATCCCATGACATCAGGGTCAAATCAACTCACTGACCAGTCACGGCAGATGTCCATAATACCAAGTTAAAGAGTAGAGTTCCTAAAAGCAGCATATGGGGGTCTCCCACTGAAATAAAAATGTACCTCCATACACCAGTACACAGTTGCTGACTTGTTAGTCTTTGTTGGTTTCTATAAAAATTACTTGATCTCTAGGGACTCGGTGAAATTCAAGGGTCTGGATCAGAAAGTGCATAGAACATTCTTAAAAGTCAAAAGAAGTTGAGTAGCTATTTGCTTATAGACCAACTCATCCATCTAGAGATTGATCTCTGCCAAATTCTTTGTGATTCTGTTACTCTGTTATTTATGAGGAGCTGTGGCATCACGTTTCAGAAATTACCAACCAGTTAGCACTGATGGGTATGTATTTTTCTTGCTCACTCAGTGGCAAGACACATATATAATAAATTCTTAGGAATTTTCTCTCTTTCAGTTAGAGTCCAAGTAATTGCTGACTCAATGATTTGCTGCAAAACCTATTCCTGGAGAAAAGGGAGGGCCACCCTCTACAGAAAACAGGTATTCCAATACTTCAGCATTTCCAGCAAGAACAAAGAGGTATCAATGAGAAACAAAACAGGAAACTATGTTCCACAACTGAGAAATTTCTAAATATTTTATACCATTCTACATTTGTTCCCAACGAAAGATAGCAACAGATTAATTGCCCACATGCCATTTGATAAAAAAAATTTTTTTAAACAAATTTATTTTACTTTTATGGCTTCATATAGGAGTTATTAACCATCTGCCTTTGTATTATTTAAACATCACACAAATAAACATTATTTTACAACCAGAAAGCAATGATTCATAGAATTGTATATTTATTCCCCAATAATTCTTCTTTGCCACTTTAATAAGGGCCTAAAGTTACCATTTCAACTATTTTTAAAATTCATTACCTACAATATTAAGAAAAACAGATTAAAATACAGTATTTTACTGTAAATGAAGAAGGTCTTAAAGAGATTTTTTTCAAATTTACTAGCAGCATCCATTACTGCCTTTTGAGGAAACAGTTACGAGGGGAAGATGACAATGGAAATCACAGCTGACACTGTTGAGCAAAACGAGGGTGACACGAATGACTAGCAGTTGCCAGTTCCACTAACCAAGCTCTCGCACAAGCAGTACCCTCTCGCAGAACAGAACGTGGATAAACAAATTAACATTTCCCTTCTCTACTTCTTCAAAACAGAGATGAGGATGCCTCCAGAATCAGACACTACATCATATAAGAGAAATAGAGAGTTCTTTCCTCTGTAGGCAGGGACGAGAGGAAAAGAGGAGTCAGCGGAGGTGGAGAGACAGGCTTAGGATCTCCTGAACAGAGTATGTTTTGACCCCAATTTATTAAGATTAAAGAAATACTGTAAACAACAAACAAGCCGAAGAAAAGTCTGCACTAAGAACAAACCCCGATGTACACTGTAAACCAGAGATGAGAAAGCAACAGAGGGAGAGAACTCTGGGGGGCTGCTGAGCGCCCCTTGAGTCTTCAGCTGAGGAGTGAACAAGGCAGGTGTGTGAGCCAACTACCAGGGCCAGGAAAGAATCACTGTAAGGACAGGAGGTGACAGTGCCTAGCACCCACATGGGGCTAGGAGCAGTGCCTATTCACAACAACTAGAATGGAAAACCTCACAATTTTCAGGTCATTAAGCACACCAACGGTGTTTTATCAGTTGTGGGGACTGATCAGCCCTAGAACGAGCTTGTTTCATTGGGATCCAACAAATCTTAAAAGCCAAAATGGAAAGAGTCAAACTGGTTGCAAGTAACTTAACTGTGTCTAAATAAAAAAAGGGCTCAAGACTATTTATACGAATAAAAAAATCCAGCCCCAACAAAGTAGAATTCACAGTGTCTGGCATTCAATCGAAAATTGCCAGGTCTATAAAGAAGCTGGAAAATACAAACCCATCATTAGGGGAAAAAAAAAACTCATCAAGTGAGACTTAACCAGAACTGACACAGAATGAATAGATGAGGACTTTAAAAAGTTACTATAACCATTTTCTATATGTTCAAAATGTTAAGCAAAGACATGGAAGACATAAAAAAGATGCAAATCAAACTTCTTAAATTAAAAATTACGATGTATAATATGAGAAATGTATTAGGTGGGATTAACAGCAGGTTAGATATTGGAGAATAAAAAAACAGTGAACTTGAAAAAGGGAATTAAAAAAAGGTGAATAGAAGCTTGATGAACTAGGGTAAAAACCTGAAGTATGCCATTGTGTGTAACTGGAATCCTCAAAGGAAGAAAAGAGCAATAAAAAAATATTTGAACAAATGATGGCTTATAATTTTCTAAATTTGACAAAAATTATAAACTCACGAATCTAATACCATGAACCCCCCCCCACACACACACACAAATGAAAACTACATTAAGCCACATAGTAGTTCAAAACTAGTAATGAAGAAAACCCTAAAAGCAGAGAAAGAATGTACAGAGGAACAATGATGACAGGAGATATCTCAGTGGAAAATGAGCAAATAAGAACACAGTAGGGCGCCTGGGTGGCTCAGTTGGTTAAGCGACTGCCTTCAGCTCGGGTCATGATCCTGGAGTCCCTGGATCGAGTCCCGCATCGGGCTCCCTGCTCGGCAGGGAGCCTGCTTCTGCCTCTGACCCTCCCCCCTCTCATGTGCTCTCTGTCTCTCTCATTCAGTCTCAGATAAATAAATAAAATCTAAAAAAAGAACACAGTGAAGCAACATCTTCAAAATAGTAAAAGAAAAAAGGCAAACGATACCAAGTGTTGCGAAGGAAATGGAATCCTTATACATTGCTGGTAGGAATGCCAAATGGTGCAGTCATTTGGGAAAAAGTTTGCAAGTTCTTCAAAAACTTAAACATAAAGTTCCCATATGACCTAGTAATCCCACTCCTAGGCATATATCCAAGAGAAATGAAAACATATGTCCACATAAAAACTTGTGCATAAATGTTCATAGCAGCATTATTCATAATAGCCCCAAACAGAAACAACCCAACAGTCAACCACCTGAAGAACAGATGGACAAAATGTGATGTATCCATACAAAAGAAAATTATTTGGCTGTAAAAAGAAATCAAGCACTGACCTATGCTATAACATGGATGAACCCTGAAAACAAAGAAGCCAGATACAAAAAGTTACGTATTGTACGATTCCATTTATATGAAATGTCTAGAATAGGCGAATCCCTAGACAGAAAGTATATTAATGGTTATCAGAGGCCGAGGAAAGGTGGGCATGGGGAGTACTGCTAATGGGTTTTACATTTCTTTTTGAAGTGATAAAAATGTTCTGGAATTAAGATAGTGTTAATGGATGTATAATTCTAAAAACCTCCAAACTGTATGCTTTAAAAGAGCAAGCTTTGGGGTGCCTGGGTGGTTGAGCATCCAACTCCTGATTTCAGCTCAGGTCATGAGCTCAGGGTTGTGGGACTGAGCCCTGCATTGGGCTCTGCACTGAGCGTGGAGCCTGCTTGAGGTTCTCTCTCCCTCACTCTCTGCCCCTCTGGCCCCCCACTCAAGTGCTCTGTATCAACAAAGCTGTCAAAAGAAGTGACAGAAATATTGTGGAAGATACCTCAAAGGTGCAAGAGTATTGCAAATGATATGCTATGTACAAATATTATGCTTAAAAAATAAACTGTAAACAAATTTTTAAAAATGTAAATGGCCAGAATAAAAAGTAGAGACTACAATACTGGAAGAAGACCCAACCATATGCTGCCTCCAAGGTTGGAAAAGATACACTATACTAACACTAATCCGAAGAAAGCAGAAGTGGTTATCTACTACCAGAAAAAATAGATTTCAGAGCAAAGAGCACTACACCAGGGACAATAATGTTATTTCATAATGATAAAGAGATGAATTTTTAAAGAGGATATAATAATCCTAAACATTTATCTACCTAATAACAGCTTCAAAATATTTAAAGCAAAAATTATAGAATTACAGGGAGAAATAGACTAATCCACAGTACTGTGGAGATTTTAATATCTCTCTGTGGTGGACAGGATTCTAAGTGCATCCCCAAGATTCTCACCCCCTGCTACACATGCCCTGTATAATCCCTGGCAGAGACTTGTAAATAAAATGGAATTTCACTCCCATGATTAAGTTATGTTATACAGCAACAGTGATGAGATTTTAGAGATATAATTAAGGTCATTTATCATTAACTTTGAGTTTATTAGAGCAGAGATTATCCTGGGTGGGTCTGACCTCATCAGAGTCTAGAGACTAGAGATGGAAGTCAGAGACCTCGACCCTATTGGACTTAAAAAAACAGGCTACCACAAGCTCTACAGCTGCAAGGAAGTGAATTTTGCCAACAACCACATAAGTTTGGAACAGGTCCCCAAGCCTCAGACAATGCCACACCTGCAGCCAACACTTTGATGGCTGTCTCCTGAGACCCTGAGCAAAGAAGCCAGCTAAGCTGCCCCCAGATTCCCCACTCACGAAAACTGTGAGCTAATAAATGCATGCTGCCTTAAGCCCAATTGGTGGTAATTTGTTATGCAGCACTACAAAACTAATGTGACCTCTCTCAATAAATAAAGAAGATACAGATGAAAAATCAGTCAGAATATAGAAGGTTTAGCATTGGATTAACTAATCAGAATTTAAATAAAAACTTGGGGAAAAAAGATTATAGAAGGTTTGAACAACACTATTAACCAACTTGACCTAACTGACATTTATATAACACCCCACCATACAATAAGCAGAATATGCATTTTAACTGTGCAAGGAATACTTACCAACATAGACCATATATTAGGCCATAATACAAATCTCAATAAGTATCAAAGGATTCAAGTCACACAAAAATATGTCCTATGAACACAAAAGAATTAAATTAAAAATCAATAATAAGAAAGATCTTTAGAAAATCCTCTAATATTAGCAAACTAAGTAACACATTTCTAAATAACTCATGAGTCAAAGAAAAAATTAAGAGGTAAACAAACCTATCAGAATATTGTAAAACACCACAAAGACTGAGCAATTACAGCTTCACAAAGTTTTAGGTAAATGAACAACCAAATGTGAACTTAATTATTGTCTTTAAATACTTTAAAATGCAACTACTATAGAAAACCATGAGCTTCTATTGTATAAACAGAAATAGGATTGTTATACTATCAAATATTTTTCCTATAAGCTGACAAAAAGAAGCTGTCTCTTAGCCTGATGGCAATGAAAGACAGAAGATGAATCATTGCTTGTGGAAACCAATTTACTTAGTCACTTCCAACGGCTGTTATTTATTACTTGTCAGCACATGCTGTTAGTTCAATTAAATATAAAACCTGAAGTTCTCTTTTCTTCCCCACCCCCATCTTTTAAAACAAAAAAGGAAGAAAAGACATAGATTTAAAACATTAAAAGGACATTTTAAGTTTATTGTGTTTCTATTATTTTACTTAGGCTTTGTTTATTAAACATTCTGCAACAAAGATTATTCATTTCTTTGGCTAGTTAAATTTAAAAATTTATAGGGACTAGATATGAAAATATAATTTGGAAGCTCTCCTTTCAGGATATTACAAACACAAAAATTTAAAACAAGGCACCAGAGAAAGTGTTCATCACAATACTGCACTGAATTGTGAGGAAGCCCGAGACAGTGAACCCCCAGCTAATAAAAAGTTTGATTTTTTTTTTTTTTTTACTGTGGTGTAACTGAATTGTTTCAGATAAGTTATAATACTCATACTTGTTACATACAAAGTATAAGTCACTTTGACCATACCACAGGAGTCTCATCATTTAATTGCAATCAACCATAAAAAAAAAAAATCTTGTTCATATTAAGCACCAGATATAGGAGCACATGTTGCCATGGGGAAAAAAAAAGATATTTGGAGAATCTGTCAAGAGAGTAACATTAGGCAATGTATGTTAAGTAAATGTGCCGCTTACCCCTGTCAGGCATAAAAGCCCGTTATCTCTAATTATGTTCCTCATTGAGTTTACATCTTTAAAGTGTCAAACACAGCCCACTAGTTCTGGGGCTAATTTCAACTTTCAGTGATAAACATATCTTATCTTCAAATGACATTAACTGGCCACCCACCACAAAGTACACAAGTACATTTTCTTTATTCTATTGTTTCAGTGAACAGAAATTATATATTTTCCAGCAATCTTAAAAATTCTGACTGTAGATAAGACTCAAAGCGAATGTATGTGGATATTATAGGGTGTTTTCAAATAGTTGCCCGAGGATGACACCTCATTTAACCAGTAAATCAAGAAAAGAAGTTGCCTATCTAGTGTTCTTACACCAAAACATTTTTTATACATTTTTCCAACAAAACTTATTCGCACACAATTGCACAAGAAGCTCTGTCTTGCAGACTGAGATTCATTAGAAACATCAATTATTGTATTGTAAAGCAGTACTTACACAAAAACGGAGTGGGATACCATCTGCCCCTGCGCTAAATGGTATCCAAAGATCACACTCCCTCAGCTCCTTTCATTGGGTGCCGCCTTGCCCCATTGTATATGCCAGCCTCCACACATCTCCCAGCACTCACCCCTGCCTTCTCTGAGCCTGACGAATCAGCAACCATAGTTAATACACAATTCTAGGATACCGACACTTTGTGATTTCTTGATTATGTGTCTTAGATCTTGATATCTGAAGGGTATCAAATTTCATATTTGTACAAATCCTTTTCCTTCAGACTGTGTGCCTTTTAACTCCTTATACTCTTGCCAACCCGGAGTATCTCATGTAGTGTGTGTATGTGTGTGTTTACTGCTAATTTGATCAACACATGATTTTAAATTTTGGAGAACAAAGCAAAACGGCTAACAGATTACATCTAGAAAGATTTATGCAATCTGAAGAGAAACCAGAATACTATAGATTACATCTAGATAGTAGAGTTCCTCTCTATACTTTCCTCTTTTATGTAAGTTATTTGCATTCAATCTACAAATGCAATAAACCTGAAAATGAGAAATAAGAAATTAGGAAACAAAATTAAAAAAAAAAAAAGGCTTTGTTCCAAATCTCCTACTGTTCATGTACTTTTTTTAAAAAAAGATTTTATTTTTAAGTAATTGCTACACCCAATGTGGGGCTCGAACTTACAACCCCAAGATCAAGAGTCGCATGTTCTACCAGCTGAGCCAGCCAGGCACCCCAAGTGTTTAGGTACTTTTGATGATTTAAACTGAAGTTGTGAGAGAAAGGTAGGAGGAAGAGAATTAATATTTTAGTGACATATGCATTGAAATTATTGTGGGAAATGAAGGAAGGAAGTGGCATGACCAAAAATTTTAATCTTTTTTTGTAAGAGAAAAACACTAAAAAAGAAATTTTTTTTGACAATCATATGTAATAAACATTCAATTTCTTGGTATTTAAAAAAATATATTTTAGAGACCGAGTGCATGTGCGCACAAGTTGGCGGGGAGGAGCTGGGGAGAGGGAGAGAGAATCCTTAAGCCGACTCCCCACTGAGTGTGGAGCCCCACATGGGGCTCAATCCCAGGGGGACCCTGAGATCATAACCTGAGCCGAAACCAAGAGTTGGGCTCTTAACCAATTGAGCCATCCAGGTGCCCCTCAATTTCTTGGTATTTTGAAATAGATCTTTAATATCCCATCCAATTGGAAATTCTGTTTCTCTGGTTTTCTATGATTATACAGTTCTCAATTATCTACTCTAAAAATGAAAAACATGGGCCGCCTGGGTGGCTCAGTTGGTTGAGCGACTGCCTTTGGCTCAGGTCATGATCCTGGAGTCCCTGGATCGAGTCCCGCATCGGGCTCCCTGCTCGGCGGGGAGTCTGCTTCTCCCTCTGACCCTCCCCCCTCTCATGTACTCTCTCTCTCTCTCTCTCTCATTCTCGCTCTCTCAAATAAATAAAAAAATAATAATAATAAATAAAATAAAAATGAAAAACAGGTTATTAAGCAAAGTTTTTTGACATGTATTTTTATTTCTTTAAAGTGTATAGGTTGAGAAGAAAACAAAGAATAAAAAAAGCTTTTGTCTCAAATACTGATTAAGGAAGAAAGTATAGGATAGGAAAATGGCAGAAGAGCAAAGGAAAGAGTTAATAGTGAGATGGAAGAGCAAAGGGGGAAGAAAGGACAAAAAAAGATTTAATAAGAGGGTTGGTCAGGTAGGGCTGGTTTCAAGGCAGGCGTATCAACAAAGCTAATGTGGGTAAACTATACCCCTCCACCTCCTCTCCATAAGCTTGTCAACTCCATTTTTCTACCAACCAAAACTCTATTTTCTATTACCATCCAGCTATTAAAGGCACATAATTTCATAAATTTCATAATAAAATGCGCTTGAGATTGAAAACTCATGATGTTTAAATACTTCGAGGAAGAGCTACAATTCAAAGGTTCCTGAATTCCAAATTAATGTACCTAATAAAGGCTCATTTTGGGTATTAAAAAAAATATCAATGAAATGCTTATCTTTCACTAAAGGCTGGCAGACTTTTTTTTTTAATCAATTAACATTAATTAATATAGAAAGAGAAATGTGAAAACCAAGTTCTTATAGCTGTCTTATGTTGATACAAACATGTTCTACAAATGGAACTGATTTCACGTATTCAGCATGGAAAACACTAAGTTATCTAAGACTGATTTTTGCCGTAAGCTAAAATTCACATTAGGTTCCGACTAATGAGTCTACAGATTAGGTGGAAAAAGATATCTTAGGGTATATTTAAAAGAAAATACTAGGGTGCCTGTGTGGCTCAACTGGTTGAACAACCAACTCTTGATTTTGGCTCAGGTCATGATCTCAGGGTCATGAGATCGAGCTCCGCACTGAGTGCTGGTGCTCAGCAGGATCTGCTTGAGATTCTCTCTCTGTCCCTCTCCCTTTGCCCCTCCCCCTCCTCTGTCTCTCAAATAAATAAATCTTAAAAAAGAGAGAGAATAGCTGATAGTAGGAATATACTTAAAAAATAAAACAAAACAAAAAACCAGGGATAATTACTTGTCTTCCACAGTCTCACAACCGTGCTGTATATATCGTGATCATCTCAGTTCCTTCTCCTGTGACTACAGCAGCAGTCTGATTAACCAGTGTGCAGCAAAAACCTTTTTGTAGGCTTCAGAATGCAAAACTATTCCCTTTACATATTTTAATGTTAATGGCAAGAAAGACCTATAAAACATGAAACTTGACCAGGAAAAAAAAATGTGGCATTTTAACATTTAAGTTTGGCTGTAAATAAGATAAACAAATGTAACACACTTTTTTCTCTTTTTACACACTGCAGATTTGCCCTAGAAATAAACATGAAGGCTGAAATAATCATGAGTAAGCCAAAGGGTTGCATAATCAGATTTTAATTTGGTATCTTAGGGTTCTTGATATTATACTCTCCTCTTCCATATTTACTAATAAAAAAAATCCCAGAATAAATAAGCTATTTACCACAGGTGTTCAATACCAAAATTGTTTTATAGCTCTCAACTACATCAAGCTTTCGTTTTCACTAAGGGACAGACACAAAAACTTTATATGACTGGGTACTCATCCTTTCTGAATCTCATCTTGGGCAGAGTGCTTTTTGTTTGTGTCCCTGTTATGATAGACTGATAAACATGACAGGCAATAATACCAAATTTTCATTAATCTGGTGATTTTAAATATCACAATTAAAGATAGAATCTTATTAAAAATCTTACATCAAATATATTTGGAGGGGAAAAAAAATCAGTTGTCAAAACATGCAGTTCTCTTTTGGACTTTGAGAAAATATGTTCCAGGCAGAGAAAATATATTAAAACAGAAGAGTAATGAATAAATATCAATTGTTCAAAGGAAGAAACAATTTATCTTTTAAAAAGTGACACAGTGAATTCAATTCTTCTATTCCCCAAATTTTAAAACATTGAAATATTGGTCCTTTAACTCTATCATGTCATCTTTTTATTTTTATATAAATGACTTTTAATCTTAACAGATTAAAAAAATCTTTCAACTGGCAATAACTATCAATTTTGAAAATATACCTAATAAAGCCAAATTCCTTTGCTATTAGGGAGCAATATTAACTTGTTTTTCCTTAGGCTGACAACTGCTTCTACCCAATAAGATAAACAGGCTTTGTTTTTAGAATAACTTTAAAAACTTAAGGAAAAAAAAAAAAGACTTGTCAAACCTAATTCATTTTTTTAAAGTTTTTATTTACTATATTATACACCTGAAATATAACACTATATGTTAACTAACTGGAATTTAAATAAAAACTCTCATATCACTTTATATTTAAAAAAAAAAAGACTCGTCAAAATTCACCAAATAATTTTAAGAATACTTTGTAAATAATTCAGTAAGCTATTTTACATATAAATTAGTTTTCCTTAATATGAAATACAGAGTTCCTTAATCTCTTCAAGTCCCTACATAATACCAGGCTGATCAACAGAAAGAAAACCAAAAACCATAAAACAAAAGTATAGGTATCCTCACAACACCAAAATATAAGTAGGTTAGAACAAACCACTAACAAGTCATAAAACCATAGTATCAACACTTCTGTGGGAGAAAGAGAAGGGAAACCATTTGGGAATCTAATAAACCTGACAGTAGGAAAAACTAAGTAGAAATCATGGCAAATCAACTTGAGACAGGAACTGAAACTGGAAGGTGAAAATATCAGGTGAATGCAAGGTATAAGGTCTGAAGAAGCTGGGAAAGTCTCACCCCTAAGAACTCTTAAAACTGATCAGCCAGGGCTCCCTTCTAGGACAGAGTTCCACACCAAGAAGAATGAATCAACTGGTTATGGAATCAAATTGAGCAAGCTAGAGAAAAATAACAGGATGAAAAGAAAAGTCCAGGTAAAAATGGAGGAGGGGAACAGAGCCAGGAAATCTCAGAAAGAAAGCCACCATAATTTGAATATTAGGGAAAAAGAAACAGTCAAAGGGCCATGACAGTAGAAAAGCTAATCTGAACCAGGTTCCTTCTAAATAAAGTTCCAAAAAATGAGCTTCACATAAAAAATGGGAAATAAAAATATCAAGGTCAAATCCTATGCAATACTGTTATAAATTAAAAGAGAATAAATAAGGGGCAGAATAAGATCCCTATAGACAATAAAAAGTTCACCAGAAAGACAGACACACAGAACACATCAAAACTATTACTTGCATTTAAAATGGCAGTCATTTAAAAACTGATAAAAGCCATAAAAGAATAACCATGAATCAGAATTAGATATGAGGTGACAGAATTCAGGGAAGAATTAGAAATTAAAAAAAAAAAACATTTTGGACATGAAAACTAAACTAGAAGGAGCACAGGTGTGAATAAACACAAAAGATAACGCCTTAAATAGGTGAAAAGGGAAAAAAATTTAACTCAAAATGAAGATAACAATTCACAAAAAAGTGACATATATTGATGATAGACAAGAAGACCCAGTGCAAATAATAGAAAATCCAGAAGAAAACCAAAGCAAGGCAAAAGAACAAACAATAATTCAAGTAAATGTTCTTGAAATTAAAAAGAAAAGGGGGGCACCTAGGTAGTTCAGTCTGCTAAGTGTCCTTTCAGCTCAGGTCATGATCTCAGGGTTGTTAGATAAAGCCCTGCATCAGGCTCCACGCTCAGCACGGAGTCTGCTCGAGATTCTCTCCCTGTCCCTCTGGCCCTCCCTCCCCACCCTCACAAATAAATCTTTTTAAAAAAATAAAAGAGGGCGCCTGGGTGGCTCAGTTGGTTAAACGACTGCCTTCGGCTCAGGTCATGATCCCGGAGTCCTGGGATCGAGTCCTGCATCGGGCTCTCTGCTCAGCAAGGGGTCTGCTTCTCCCTTTGACCCTCTTCCCTCTCATGCTCTCTGTCTCTCATTCTCTCTCTCTCAAATAAATAAATAAAATCTTAAAAAAAAAATAGCCATTGAGGGGTGAAAAGAATGGCGTGATCTTATAAAAAAATAAAAGAAAAAGAAAAAAAGAAAAGGATGTGAAATTACATAATGGAAGAGTACATTGCATGTCTGAGAACATGAATACTGAATAACACCAACACATACTCTAGTAAAAATTACTGGAGTGAAAGAAAGAAGGAAATATGGCCACCTTTAAGCAACAGTGTTCTTGCCAGCCTCAGGTTATCACTGATTCTAATCAACTGTCATCCTTGTATATTCTCTTTCTTACACCTTTCCACTTATAATCAGTTAAGATTCTACATTAATCTAAACATGGAATTTAGAAAAGAAAAAAAATTTACAGTCGACAAAGGTAAAAACATTAAAAAACCAAGCAGTATCTGCTTAAAGCATACTAAACAGATTTGTCATTGTGCCTTTATGAAAGTCCACTAAAATGACAAGTAGAGATTAAAAGCAGTAATCTATTCAGATAGTGGCAGAAAAGACAGAGATGGGTCAAGAAAATTTGGGAAGCTGGAATACAAATACATGAGTGGGATGGATTTAGCTGGTGAAGGTTGCAACCTATGGGCCTATAGACAAATGAAACTAAGAAGCCACTTGATTCTAAACACAAACCCAAGTAAAGCTCAGTAACAAAGAGAACAGCAGATGAAACATGAAAGTTGGTTTCCTCAGGACGTCCAGGTGGCTCAGTCGGTTTGGTGTCTGACTCTTGGTTTCCATTCAGGTCATGATCTCATGGGTCAACGGACTGAGCACTGCATCACGCTCTGCGCTCAGCAGGGAGTCTGCTTGAAGATTCTCCCTCTGCCCCTCCTCCCAACCACACGTCTTCTGTCTCTAAAATAAGTAAATCTTAAAAAAAAAAAGAAAGTTGGTCTCCTCACAAAAGTCAACCATTCATTCACCAACTTCACAAAAGACCTGAGCAAAGTTGAAGCATGAAATGATAAACTTGGGCATACCAAGTGGTTAACAGCAGGGTTAGCCTATCGAAATTGGGGGTTTAAGTAAAAAGTCTTGAGAGTGAACTGTGGATATCCTTAGCCAACCCAAGAGAAAAGTGAACTACACCCATTAAAGTGCCTCATCCATAAACAGAACTCCCAATCAGCTTTTTAGTGTCTTACTCTTACACATGAAAGCAGCCAAATATTACTAAAGATTTAAGGAAATCTGAGAAAACAGAGAACAAAACAAGAAAAACATTAACTTGAAGAAAACAGAAGACAAAAAGAAGAAAACTTGAAAACAACCACTAAAATTAATGAACATCTTCAGAGAGGTAAAATGTTACATCCACCAAAGGCCAACCTAGGGGTTCCCAAATTTAGTTGGTTAAAAAAAAAACAATGAGCTCTTTTTAGATTCAGGCAGGTTATTACTTACGTAACAGTGAGAAAACAGTAGTCAAAGGTGCCAAGTCCTCATGGCCCTTGTGCAGGGAGACACCAAAGTAAAAGGGACCAGATGGTTTCAAAGAAACCAAGGTGGAGATGGGAAGACTGATTCAAGACATCTTTCTGCAAGACAGGGAGCCTCCCTCAAGAAAGAAAGGTAAATTAAATGTTCTTGTGAGACTCTTCACAAGACTACCTGTCTGGCCATGTTCCTAGGAGGACTGCAGGTTGTCGCACCAAGACGTAGGCTGGCTGGAGGTTCAAGCTCTGCCTGCATGGCCTACCAGGATATGAGCAAGGTCACCTGGACACCAGGGTGCAGCCACTGCCCTACAGACACAAGAGCATAATGCTACTTTTAGGAGGGAATATTCAAAAAAATAAATAAAAAATAAACTGGAATATTCAGAGAGTAAAAAATAAAAAGATCTTTGAGATATTAAAAATATGATAGAAATTTTTTAAAAAATCAGTGGAAGAACTGGAAGAGAATACTGAGAAAATATACAAGAAAGTAGAAGAAAAAGATGAAAAACAGAAAATATGAGATAAAAAAATGTAATAACCAGGCTAGGTACCGGTATCTTAATAAAAGGAGCTCCAAAAATAGATTTTAGAAAAAAAAAAAAGAGGGAAGGAACTTACCTAAAGTAATATTTAAAAATTTCCCAGACCTGGGGCGCCTGGGTGGCTCAGTCGTTAAGCGTCTGCCTTCGGCTCAGGTCATGATCCCAGGGTCCCGCGATCGAGTCCCACATCGGGCTCCCTGCTCGGCGGGAAGCCTGCTTCTCCCTCTCCCACTCCCCCTGCTTGTGTTCCCTCTCTCGCTGTGTCTCTCTGTCAAATAAATAAAATCTTGAAAAAAAAAAAAAATTTCCCAGACCTGAATGACATTGAATTTTCCCATTAAAAAAGTTCACCAGTGATTAACTCAATGGATGAAAAAGATCCATTCTCTGACACATCACCAAGAAATTTCAGAAGATCCTAATAGCTTCTGAAGAGAAACAAACAGAAGACACATTTAAGTATCAAGAATCAAAATGACAAATGACTTCTCAATAGCTTCAGTGGAAGTTGGAAGGCATGGGAGTAATCCTATAAAATTCAGGACAATGATTTCAGCCTAGACATCAACACTCACATAATCTTTCAATGCAGTGTATAGATAGAACCGAGCCATGCGGAGTCACACCAATGAATCAAAACAATTTACTCTTCCTGCATTCTTTCACAGGAAGCTGCTAGAAAAGGTACACCACCAAAATGAGGGAATAAACTAAAAGATGAAGACAGAAGATTCAGGAAATTGGGATATCCAACATGAAAGAGGTGAAGAATAACCAGTCCAGATTAGCATAGAACAGAGTTCCAGGAGGAATGTCTTTAGAGAAAAAAAAAAAAAAAAGATAGGTTATATAATGTATTTGAGCCTACTGAGAAAAGATTTTTAATCCTGGAGGACAGTTAGGGTATAAGTTAATGTGTGCTACATAGAACACTGAGCTATTGAAATAATAAGGTAATTACATTAATTCCCCAAAACTTAAAACATAACTGGACCCAAAAAGAAAATGTAATTACAGATACCACACAACCCAGTTGTGAATAGTACTTACATAGTCAAAATAGTGTTAATATTGAATGTTATCAAAAAGTGTGATGTAACTGCACCATTTTGAAAGGATGGAGGAGGAAGGTATGTGTTTAGGGAAGAGGTAGAAGGAATAGATCTTCATCTTCATATTCCAAAATAGATCAATAAAACCTAAAACTGAACTATCAAGAAAGAGCATAATAATCATGTTACTTAGAAATACAGAGATAAATAGAAAAATCACTAAAAGATTTGAAAGTGGTTATCTCTTAGTAGCAAAAGCTGGTATAAAAAGAATGGGGGGGGGGCGCCTGGGTGGCTCAGTTGGTTAAGCGACTGCCTTCAGCTCAGGTCATGATCCTGGAGTCCTGGGATCGAGTCCCGCATCAGGCTCCCTGCTCGGCAGGGAGTCTGCTTCTCCCTCTGACCCTCCTCCCTCTCATGCTCTCTGTCTCTCATTCTCTCTCTCTCAAATAAATAAATAAAATCTTAAAAAAAAAAAAAAAAGAATAGGGAAGGAGAGTTTTCATTTTAAGCCTTGGGGAAAAAACCCTTTACTAACTTAAAATTATATACTTATTATCTTGAAATTAAATAAAACAGTAAATTAAAGATAACTTACATTTATGGGCCAATGTGAATAATTCTAGACAGTGTACTTACCAAAAAATCCTGACAATAAAGACTCTAACAGGCAAAAGGAAAAAAGTAAAAATCCAAAAACTGGATTGTTCATAGCCAGCAACACCGTAGTACAAAAAAGGATTAAACAGATTGCTTCAGGAGCACCTGGGTGGCTCAGTTGGTTAACAGGCTGCCTTAGGCTCAGGTCATAATCCCAGGGTCTTCGGATCTCAGGCTCCCTTCTCAGTGGGGAGTCTGCTTCTCACTCTCCCTGTGCCCCTCCCCCCATGCTTGAGCGTGCGTGCGCTCTCTCTCAAATAAATAAAATCTCTAAAAAAAATAAACAGGCTGCTTCATTTTTGAATCAGGGAAAAGGGGAAGGGAAGTAAGAAATAAGTTTACCAAATTGTACAGCATTCTGTACTGAAATCACACAGTATTATAGCAGAAACAAATCTGATATATTATTGGCTAACAATTTATTTCATTTTACAGTTACTTTCCAGGGTAACACAGCTGGTTTGTGCAGAATCGAACCCTCTGCTCTTAACTCAAAGGCTTTTCACTTCATCACAATGCATTTTTAAAATGATTATCAAACAAATATATTTGCATTCCTATTGATAATATTCATTAGCTTTTTTTTGCTTTAAAAAGGGAATCTACTTGAAAGAAAACGTAGAGAGGCAATTGCAAATCCAACAAGGGCATCACATAGACAGGCTACATATGCCATTATGCCTTATTTCACTGACTGGAAATGTTCAAGAAAGGCATTTGATAGGGAAAAGATTAACATTAAAACAAGCAAATAACCTGTCCCCCCACCAAGTGTGTGAATTAGCAGGATCATCAAAAAGTGGCCCAAGGCCGAACGCAGAGGACCTGTTATTATCAGTTACCACCTATCATTCAAGTTCCTGATCAAATACCAGAATTACTTCAATTTGAATAAAAAATAAGGCTGTCAAAACCTTTTTTGATCTTCTAATTTACTAATTACACATTTCATAAAAATTCTCCTTACTTTGGCAAAAGGGAGAAGCATAAAAAGCAGTAGCACCTGTATCTTTACTATTACTCAGTCTATTCTGTGCTAAAATCTATACTGTAACATCCCTGAGTTTGAGATTCTGAACAAGACTAAACACCTCAGAGGTATTTAATAAATACCTAAGAGCTGACGATTTAAATGGCAACATTAGATCAATATATGGTATTCTCCCATTTACGTAGGCTTCCCTAAAACAAACATATTCCTATTCTCCAAAGCCATTCATTTTTCAAAAAGCTCTTGTGTCTTTCAACATTAAAAAAAAAAAGAGAGAGAAGAAGAGCTGATTTTCCAAGGTAGGAAACTAAGTGGCTTCTAATTTGTTAAGCTCATTCTACCTCACACATACCACTCTAGTCAAATGTCCTCTAGACCATTCTGCACAATGAACAGAGCAGACACACAATGCTTCATGAAGGTGGTAACTAGGCAGCTACAAAGCACTCAGACCCTTATCTACTGCTATATGTTTAATCACACAACTGTCATCTACTGCATTTTATAATTAGTAAGCAGCAATAGAGTTTGTTCCGTACTACTTTGTTATTATTTTAACTTCCAGTTGGAATAAAAAATTATTTTGCCATAATCAATGCTTTTTCATCTTGAAGCAGTACTCACTATTCGAATCCTACCCACATTCACCAGCCTAACAGAAGTACCCCAGATGACATAGGCCTGTGCTACATTAGAAAGATTCCCAGGGGGGTAGAAATATGACAGGATTATTTAAAGGCGTATTCAGAAACAACAAAAAAATAAATTTGTAACTTTGCAACTCTATGTTTCATAAACACTCTCTATTTCCACAAGAAACTCTCTAAAATTTACATATAATTAAGCCAGCTAATATAACACAATTCCAACAAGTTTTATGTATGAGGAAAATCCTCATACATTAGTAGAGCATGGTTTACAAATAAAATATAGTAATTTGTTAGCAAGTATAAAAACAGTGGTTTCAGATTTATATTTTAGAAAAAAATTAATTTATTTTAAGAGTCTCTACCTAAATTTCAGTATCAAACAACTACAATTAGTGATGGGGCAAAAAGCATCCATTATTGTGCAGGATGTTAATTTATTTACAAAAACTATACAAAATTAGATTAATTATAACATCGACTTATCAAAGCTTCCTGAAATTAATTTTACTTTTGGAAATGTATCAAAAGTCTTCAGATCCAGGATGATAGTCTTTATTATTTTTAATTCATGGAATTATAGCACATCAGATCTTCAAGCAAAAACATGAGATAAAAGCCTGTACAATAAAATATTCTTTTCCTAATAGCTTGGAATGTAAATGCAAATATGTTCCCTTTTTACTGAAGAAAAAAACTTGAACCAAGTGTCCAATAATATCAAATACCTGTTAGAATGGCTTGTCTGCTGGAATTAAAGTTGGGCAATTACTTCTACATTTTTAAAAATGGCCTTAAGTCCTTTTTTTTCTTTTATAAAAAACATTTTTCTCAGCCATTTCAGACCTCTAAGCCTTACAACAAAAAATGTTCTTCTGTTTTTACCAGTAAATTCACACCCACAGAAGGTGTCTCCAAGACAGACTTATTTTAAAAGTGCATATAAGCATGACTAAATTTCTTAAATTGTTAACAAATCTAAAAGCAATAATTTAATATTCTACCACAAAATATAGGTAACCTTAATAGCAACATGCTTGGTCAATCTTTCTTAAGCTTTTAGGTTTGATGCCAAAACATTTAAAAATGAAGGAAAAAATACAGTGACTCTTTGCTAATCGCTTTTCAGATATTAATTTGCAGACATAGCTAAATGCTCATCTAACAAAGTATCCAGGTTATCCAATGATATCTGCCATGAGTTCATAAAGCAATAACACATATATAAAAGTAACAACAGTAAAAAAAAAAAAAAACCACAGGTATTTTAGGCCTAAAATGAGTTTATCTAATAAGGATTACATGAGAAATATCACATAAGACTCAAAATAAACTTCATATACAAAATTATATGATGGGGCTTTGCTCAAACACACCTAGAACTCAGATTCAAGTCAAATAACTAGGCTGGTTTTTTTATATCACCAGCCTTCATTAGGGCTTTAATAGCTCTCGCCCTCATCTCAAGTTCTAGCAGCTCCAGCTGCTGTGCGGAAGGCTGAACATCTTCTGGTGGAGGAACAGTCAGGGTGGCTGCTTTGGGTTCCTTTGGGCTAGACTCTGCCAGTCCCAGAATCTCATTCACACTTTTCTCAATGTCTTTCTCCAGGTCATCTATCTGACCAGCTTCACTTTGGACTGTATTTTCTGGGACCTCAGGAGCAGCAGCTTCTTCGTTGCATGGGCCTTCTATGTCGCTGTCATAAGCATCTGCATTTATACTGAGTACATCACTATCTTCCCCTTTGCCTGTAACAAACAAAAAAGGGGGAAAGAACCATGTAACCTAAATGCCCTCGTCAAAATTTCCTTTCTACTTATGATTAAAAGGCTTCTTTGACCCCACCTCCCACCATGGAGTCCCAAACACATTCCACAATCTCTATCCCATCCCCTTTTCCCCTGACTCCTCAACTTTGAAAACAGATATAATTTAATGTAAATTTTAATGTATTTTCATTCCAATTTAGTAGAATATGGAAGCATTGGAAAATTTAATACCATCACATGGAGTTCCATGATCTCTTTCCCTAATTAAATTGTCCCAACACTTTATACCACAGGGAAGCTTCTACATTACAAAACGAAAGCTAATGTTGGAAACCCTGAGTAAAACACTGCTTATTAATGAAAAAGTAAAATTCCATCGTAGGAGGAATTTAAAATACTTTGCTTTATAAACTACAAAAAAGGAAAAATACCATTGGCAAGCTGGACACTATGTGCATTGCAATTATCCTAAATCTTTTCATATGCTTTTTCAAACACTTTGTTCTAAATCAATAAATTAAAGGAGAATGCCTAAGGCCAAGTTTTCATCAAGAGGATTTTAATTAATAAAGTTAGTACACTATAATTTTTAAAAATGCATTTGTTATAAAACCTCTGTAACTGATGCTAAAACCTTGAATATAGACAGATTATAGCCCCAACTACCTTGGCTTTGGACATTACTTAAGTCCAGATGTCATTTAAACTTTGGGTACTCACACCTCCAATGTATTTATCTTTTGAATTCTTAATTTCTTTTTAAAGTCATGAACCCCCAAATGTTAGCTTTGCTAGTCTTATATAAGAAAAAACTGACTGACTGACAGATGGAAAATTCAGATAATACAATGTATAGGGGAGGCCATAAACAATTCTACTCCACTGGTTTTATAATAACAATTTACTGAGCCTGACTGACCCTCCTACATCCTAATAATTAAAAAACTACTCCCTATTCCAAAATTAATGTGGAAAAATGAATCAATAAATTATATTTGTGCCTACAAAGAGAACTGGTAAAAAAAAAAAAAAAAAAAAAGGTTGCAATTTTAATTATTTGATGCCAAAGAATATTTTACATATCTCCCCCAAAGCAACACATATCTCCAAACAGCTTAAAAAAAAAAAAAAAAAAAAAGAATATAGCCTTTTGTGTAAAGAAATAATGCTTTACATAAGTATTGCAATTTGAGACAAAAACAAATTAAGAAATAAAAGGCTAAGTTGTTCATAGTCTCAAAAAGTTCATTTTCATGCTTAGCCATCTTTAATTTAAAATTCTAAATCTGTACTCACTGATTCTGAGCGAAAATCTGCAGTCTGTTTAAAAGATTTTAAAACATAAATTTTTGAAAAACGGTGATTTGTTTTCCAACTAGAAGTCATTGCCTGATCATGAAGTAAGAGCAGAAGAATATAATGATAGGTGGGGAGAGAGGTGGTCTGAAAGTTGGGATACCTGAGTTCTAAACCTTACTCTGCTATTAAGTATGTGATTTTGGGCAAATCCCTTACCTTCCCAGAATTTCTCTCCTGTAAAAGTTAAGGCAAATTGTCCTAGGATATCTCTGAAGTACAAGGTCTAGTATTACAGTAAGTTAAGTCTATATAAAAGTTTATAAAATGCAATACTTTATTTTTCTTTTTCCCAAGATATGTTTGCCACTTATCTTTCACTTGATACATTCATCACTTGAATAATAATCCAAAAGAATTTCTTATTGATAGCAGTAGCCAATGAAAGATAAGTAACACATGTCAGTAAATCACATTCTACTTAAAATTTTTTCACTCAACAACCTTTTTTTATTTAAGATTTTATTTTAAGCAATCTCTATACCCAACATGGGGTTCAAACTCACAACCCTGAGATCAAGAGTCATACTCTACTTGACTGAGTCAGCCAGGTACCCCCGACCTTTTTGATACCAGATTTTCTAGAAAAAAGAAGTACATTTACAACATCCAGGCAATATAATCGAAGCTCACTTATTATCCTCGGTCCAGGGTTCAGTGTGTAATGATACAACTCTGGAATCCCTTATATGCTAAATCACAGTTTTTGAAGTAGCTGTACTTTTATGAAATTAATTTGTTTTGAATTTATATGTGAGTAAATAAACAGTAATAGAAAATCTTAGAGATATTTTTATTAAATAAGTGGAGAATCTACACTAGTAGATCCTTAAGTCATACACGGCAAATCTTCTAGCTAATTATCACTGTCATATACCATTAGCCTATATTTCTTACTGAAAGACTACAGGAATATCTATGAATGTGTACAAATATTTTTTAATGGAATGTACCTTATGTTCATATTATTTTTGTGTGTTTTTCCAAACACTTCAAATGGCCAAGAACCACTGAGCTACATATATTGTCACCTAATTTTTTAAGCCTATAAGCTTAAGAAGCAACCACACAGCTACAGAGCTCTTCTGCCCTGAGCTTGTAATAGTAAAATCCTTATTTTATAAGGTTACCAGCACCAAAGATTCAGAATCAAAGTGTTTATACACACTCCCCATGTTTCAAAAGAGGTAAATCTTGACAAGAATTTTTTTTCATCTATATATTCTTTGGGTCTGTTTCCATCTTTTTAGTGGGCAGAAGGTGGGCTTTGCTTTATTTCTTTATTTTAAACAGCTATACATATCCTGTGAGTGAAGAAATGGTGCTTCATAAATTTGGCATTCTCTGTTTTACATGTAAAATTATTGAAGGTTGGGGTGCTTGGCTGGCTTAGTTGGTAGAGCACACAGCTCTTGATCTCAGAGTTGTAAGCTCAAGCCCCATGTTGGATGTAAAGATTACTTAAAAATAAAAACTTAAAAAAAATTATCCAAAGTCTAAGTGATTGAGTTCTCCATAACACAGTATTGGTGAATGTATTCAGAGATTCCATCTGCCCATTATACCTGCACCATGGATGCCAAAGCTTTGTACAATTTGTATCTGAAATAACTTAGCATAAGCACTTCATTTCACAAATGTGAAAACAAGTCAAGTGACTCATACAATGTAACATGACAAATTATTTGAAGATCAAGGATCAAACTTCAAGTCTTTTCACTATTCCTTAATTTTCATCACCCTACTGACTTGTTTTTTAAAGCATCATTTGCAAAGAACACCTGACTATACTTCCAAAGATAATTACCTCATCCTTAGTATTAGGAAATTATAAAGTTTTTTCTCATCGATTATGATCCTCAAGGTGAAAGGGGTGACATTTGTACATTCTTTCTGAAAAAGTAACTTTACCCCAAAATGCCTCACTCAAAATCCTTAAAATATCAGTGTTGTCATGTTCTGTCCTTCACACCCCCATTCTGCATGCATGCATGTGTGTTTGCTTTTTGTTAAAATAAAAGTTTTAAATACCGGGCGCCTGGGTGGCTCAGTTGGTTAAGCGACTGCCTTCGGCTCAGGTCATGATCCTGGAGTCCCTGGATCGAGTCCCGCATCGGGCTCCCTGCTCTGCAGGGAGTCTGCTTCTCCCTCCGACCCTCCCCCCTCTCATGTGCTCTCTCTCATTCTCTCTCTCTCAAATAAATAAAAATCTTTAAAAAAAAAAAAAAAGTTTTAAATACCCAACTGGAAGTACACAAACGTACAAGAATTATTAATCACAAAGATTTTTTTTTATCACAAAGGTTTTGAGGGATAAAATTGTAAAAGGATTTTTAAGTTATGCTAGTATATTTAAGCCTCAATAGAGCCTACATTCTACTTGCTAATAATTCAACTTAGAATAGTTTTAATGCGTAAAGTGGAAGTGTATCTAATGTTATGAGTGACTACATTCTTGTGAAACTTCTTGATACTGAATTATTAAATTAAACCAGGACACAAACCCTAGAACATGAAATAATTAAATATCTGTCTGAATTCCTGCTGAAGACAGCAAATTGAGCACACATACCTAATTCCCTTCCCTACCAAGAACCCACTGAAGTGACAGAAGACAGATACTTAAAAATACAATAATAGCACATAAAAACTGTAAAGTAACTGAGGATAAAACTAACACCAGTCCTACCTAAGTAAAACATAAAATGGAGAATCCATAAAGGAAAAAAAAATCAACAAATTTAGCTAAATAAATAGTAAGACCTCTGAGGAAAAAAAAAAAAGAAACATAAATAAAATAAGACAGAGGTACTCTACAAGCAACTATTAATGAAATACATTTTTTCATGGCAAATGTAAGAATACATACAATGTCTAGGTATCATTAAGAAATAACTAAAAACATGGGCAAAGGTAGAAACAAGTCAAGCATATCATAAAACATGAAATACAAATCATCAAAAAATACATTAAAAAATGCTCAACTAGGGACACATGGGTGGCTCAGTTGGTTAAGCATCTGCCTTTAGCTCAGGTCATGATCTCAGGGTCCTGGGATCGAGCCCCGCATCAGGCTCCCTGATCAGTGGGGAGCCTGCTTCTCCCTCTGCCTGCTACTCCCCCTGCTTGTGCTCTCTCTCTGACATAAATAAAATCTTTAAAAAAAAATGTTCAACTTAATTTCTAATCAAGAAATGCAAATTAAAACAATAAAATATTACTTTTAACTCATTAGTAAAAAGAGAAATTGTATACATCTGGAAAAAATTTAATAGATTCATAAGATGGAAAAATGATCAAGACATGATTAAGTCAACAAAGTAAGCTAACGAGTAATGATCATATTTATGTTAAAAATAACATAAGTAAATTATTAATAGTGGTTACTTCCAGAGAGGGAAGTTAAAGTTGTAGGGGAAGAGAAGAAAATGAGTGTTCCAATTTTGCTCTATGAACATATGTATATTTCTTCAACCATTTCCAAGAACGTAACCTTGTAAAAAGTTAAAAAAGAAATGAAACCATAATACTAGATGACAAAAAAGGGTATCATCTAAAAAGACATTTTGCCAGAGTCCTACAAAATGTAAACAAGCAGGATGAAATTGATAGAAAAATAAAAGCAAAGCAAAACCATAGCCAAAAGACACCACAAATAAACAGAATTCTTTCTTTGAGAGTCTTGGAAGCAAGGAAGAGTTGGCTGTGAAACACACAGCAAGATAATTAAATTAAATCCATTCAGAATAGTTGGGCCAACTGAACACTTCCTTCTTACCCTTCCGCTCCATGCCACAGGTCCAAGCACTCTACTGGGAGGCCCACTTCATCCACTTAAATGAAAGAGCTCTCCTAGAGAAATATATCTAAACAGTTACTGATGAAACCCAAACCAGCTTCCAGAAAGACCCAGCTACAATAAATAAAGAACCAAGATGAACAAAGGAAGAATAAAGAAAATTTAGGGATCAGAAGATAATCTAATGGGGGAGAAGGAAGGGTGGAGGAGTCTACTTAGTATCCCTAGACTGAAGTGGACCCTGCAGCCATTAAGTACATGGTGTAGTGAAAGAAGACCAGAGAACAAGAAATGTTAGAATTTAAACATACAGTTATCAAAAGCAAACATTCAGTGGTTGCTGGAAGATAGTGAAAGAAAAGAAACACTCTAAATGTAGAGAAGAAATAAAATATATTTAAAATATACTATAAAAGGGGCGCCTGGGTGGCTCAGTCGGTTAAGTGTCTGCCTTCGCTCAGGTCATGATCCCAGGGTCCTGGGATCGAGTCCCACATCAGGCTCCCTGCTCAGCAGAGCGGGGAGCCTGCTTCTTTCTCCCTCTGCCTCTGCCACTCCCCCTGCTTGTGTTCTCTCTCTTGCTCACTCTCTCTCTCAAATAAATAAATAAAATCTTTAAAAAATATATACTATAAAAGTTAAGAGATCAAGATGAATGACCCATGAGTCCAACAACCTAATATAATTAATTCAGCAAATATTACTGAGCACCTACTATGTAGAAGACAGTATTTTAAACATTAAGGAAACAGCAGTGAATTAAAAAAAGTCCCTGCATTTATTTAAGTCATAGGAGACTCGATAAATACATATCAGGTGTTATAAAGAAAAATAAAACTAGAATAAGAAGACAGTAGCAGGATGCTTTCACAGAGATTGATCAATGTGATTTGATAAGGTAACATTTGAGCAGAAAATTGAATAAAGTGATAGAGTAAGTCACAAAACAAAAAAAGAGACAGTGGAGAGGGAAAATAAAGAAATACAAGGAAAAAAGTGATCTGAGGTGACGGTCTTCGCGTTGAAAAGGCTTGCCAACTGCAGTGTCTCATACCTGAGACACATCCTGTAAAAAATCAGAACTCAGGGGTAAAAAAAAAGTTACTAAGAATTCCCAGAGGAAAAAAACTAGATTACTAAACAACAGCTAGCCTCAAGATATCAAGAGCATTCCTATCAGCCACTGTGGACAAGATATCACAATGGCTATGAACGTGATCACAAAAAAGAGAAGTAATGGTGTATTATGTGCCTCAAGGACACAACATTGCTTCTAAAATATTGTCAAAAACTTGAACATGAATCTGAGTAAGCCTCTATACCTAACTACCAATTTACAGAATATTAAATAAAACAATGGGATGCAATCAGCAAAATTCAAACTGAGAAACTCTGACAACCCGGTTTCTTCAAGAAATAAACTGCAAAGAGAGGGAGGTAAAGGAGGATGGGATGAGAAGGACAAGCATACAGATGAAAAAGAAACTTAGTGTCAACCAATTGTAATGTAGGGAACTTATCTGGATCTCCATTCATACAAATAGAGTTTTAAAAATATTCTAAGACAGGGGTGCCTGGGTGGCTCAATTAGTTAAGCATCCGACTCTTGATTATCAGCTCAGGTTATGATCTCAGGATCCTGAGATCAATCGAGACCCACATCAGGCTACATGCTGGGCATGGAGCCTGCTGGGATCCTCTCCCTCTGTCCCTCAGCCCCCCACCCATCCCTCTCTCTCTCTCAAAAAAAAAAAAAAAAAAAAAAAAAAAAAAATATATATATATATATATATATATGAGAGAGAGAGAGAGAGACAACCAGAGAAATTTGAACACTGGATATCTAGGGATTAAAAATATCACTATTCTGTAACCCTTAATGAAATATTGGATCTCAACAATAATTAATAGCTACTAAAACCATTAGGTGGTAGGGTGAGAATTCTTGTACCAATCCATCAATCTTAATATCACAATACTAACCAATGAGTAGTAGGTTAAATCTGAACACTTTCTGAATATCTGATATTAAGCAATGTTAACTTTTTAAGGCATTATGATCATGCTTAAAAAGAAATCTCTAGGGCGCCTGGGTGGCTCCGATGGTTGAGCGTCTGCCTTCGGCTCAGGTCGTGATCCCAGGGTCCTGGGATCGAGTCCCACATCGGGCTCCCTGCTCCTTGGGAGCCTGCTTCTCCCTCTGCTTCTCTCTCTCTCTCTCTGTCTCTCATGAATAAATAAAATCTTTAAAAAAAAAAAAAAGAAATCTCTAATTTTTGAGATACAAACATATTTAAATATTTACAGATGAACTGAAAATGCTTAGAATTTGCTTTAAAACAATCTAGCAATATGAAGCGGGTAGTAGTATGGATGAAAAATTAGTCAGAGGGGGATAACTGAAGATGGAGAGGGGGTACATAGGAGTTAATGCTCCTGTTTTTTTGTTATTTTTGTTTGAAAATTTCCAAGATAAGAAGTTTTTTTTAAAGAGTTGATTACTATTCAGAAACCTAAAGTAACATTTTTGAAATTATGTAAAAATATATATCCTGGAGGAGAACACAAGAAAATCAAAATCCAATATTCCTATTAGGCAACCCTATAGCTGGTTATCAAAAGGGTTAAACTATTTTGCTTTGTTTTCTCTTTCAGTTTTTTCCCATCTAATTTTAAGTTAATCACATTCAGTGGTTATGCCATTTAGAACAGCACATTTCACCATCCTTCCCTCTAGGTCCTTCCCTCTAGAATCTCAACTCTCCAAGGCTTCTAGTGTTATCAACCTGCTAGAATCTCATTAGTAACAAAGTCCATAGCTCACTGAACAGCAATGCTATGCCTCCATGGATTTCTTTCCTGAGACAACAAAAAACCTTGGTTTTACTAAATTTTAAGTGATAAGGAACACAATTCAGGGACAGAGAAAAAAACACCTACAGGTACCAAAAGAGAATGTGTCCACTATACAAATAGAGGGGCTGGTCTCAGTAACACAGAGTTCACCCATTTTGAGAGAAGAGACAGGGACTATATAATTTAAGGTCAGACACAGGTAGGTAGGAAAAATTAATTTACACATCTCTTTTCCTTTACTAGCGAAGTTCTTTCCAAGCCAGGCCATATTTTATTTAACTTTCTGGTGCCTAGCACAAAACTACAATTCATTTGTTGGAAGAAGGGATCAGCTTCAAAATCTGAACAAACATCATTTAGAAAAAGTATTAAATTCATTTTCCATAATCCAAAGGACACACAAGGACAAATGAGCAGAAGTTACATAATAGCAGCCTATGACTCAATATAGAGACCCTATTACCAATTAGAGACAGCAAGTAGGATATTGAGGGGATGAAGCAGAAAATTCTAATGACAACAATAACCATGGCAGAAATAATTATAACAAGAGCTGATATTTACTGTGCATCTACTAGGTACTGTTCACTTCTCTAAAGCGCTTTACATGTGTTAACTCATTTAATCCTTATGCCAACATATTGGAATAGGCATTCATATTTATTTATTTTTATTTTTTTTAAAGATTTTATTTATTTATTCATGAGAGACAGAAAGAGAGAGAGGCAGAGGGAGAAGCAGGCTCCCAAAGAGCAGGGAGCCTGATGCGGGACTCGATCCCAGGACGCTGGGATCATGACCTGAGCTGAAGGCAGATGCTTAACCATCTGAGCCACCCAGTTGCCCCAGGCATTCATATTTATTATCCCCATTTTACAAATGATGAAACTGAGGAACAGAGTTTAATCAATTGGCCCTATAGTTCACACAACTGAAGTGGCAGAACCAAAATCCAAACCCAAGTATATTTCAAAAATCTATGCATTTAAATATTCTATAGTGCCTCCCAGATCTTAACAGAACCAGAATGACCACTGAAGAAGCATCACGGATGAAAATGTTGGCTCAGACTGAATTTAACTTCTTCTCGTAGGTCCCTTAAGCCCACCTGAATAAATAAAATATATAAGAGACATGGAGCTAAAAAGTATGTATTATGAGAAATCATTAAGAGAAGGAAAAGACAAGACACAGACTGGGAGAAAATATTCACAAAACACACCTGGTTAAAGAACTCTTAAAACTCAAAAATTAGAAAACAACCCAAATAAAAAACGGGCAAAAGATCTGAAGAGACCAGTCACCAAAGAAGATACATGCATGGCAAAGAAGCACCTGAAAAGATACTCAACATCATATGTCATTAGGGTATTGCACAGTAAAACAATACGATGCCACTTACACATCCATGAGAATAGTCAAAATCCAAGTCACTGACAGCACCAAATGCTAGCAAGGATATGAAACAACAGAAATTCTCATTCACTGATGGCAGGATGTAAAATGATACAGCATTTTGAAGGACAGCTTGGCAGTTTCTTAAAAAATTGAACTTGGTGTTTATCCAGAGTTGAAAGCTTATATCCATACAAAAAACCTGCATACAAATGACGACAGCAGCTTTATTCATGATTGCTAAAATCTGGAAGCAACTAAGATGTCCTTTAATAGGTGAATGGATAAGCAAACTGCAGTAAATCTATACAATGGAAGATTATTCAGCAATAAAAAGAAATGAGTTATCAAGCCACAAAAAGATATGAAAGAACCTCAAATGCATACTGCTAAGTGAAAGAAATCAATTTGAAAAAACTACATATTACGTTATGGTGTTGTAACCAAAACTTCTAATTAAAAGACTGTGGTATAGGATGTGCAAAAAGTTCAGAAACTGGTAACAAAATCTGATTTCAAGCCTAATATTTACTATCTTTCCTTTGGTAGGAGTACTTCTATATAAGGAGATACTTTCGCTAATCAGTTGGACAAGAACATAATTACTGAAAAGCACAGTGAATCCAAAGGGGATCCAAACATCCGTTGAAGGCCTGGACTACGTAACCTCCAAAGCAGACTATGTGTAGGATCCTGTGAAATACATCACAAGATAGAACGGGTATAATTTAAAGAAACATGGAAACCAACATTTTCCTCATATACTAAATCAAATTCTTCATAATGTCATTCTTGATAAAACACACACAAAGCATTATGCATTCGAAAACCTTGCCAGTTTACTTTTTTTTTTTAATCCAGAAAAGTTGCACAATTAAATGTAACAGAGGGGTCTTCAAAAGGAAAAAAGAAACAGTATGGGCTAATCTGCCACATAAAATGTAATTTTCACCCTTTCATTCAACTACTTCACACAGAAAGAGACAGATGAAAAGGTGGGAGGATCCTGTTTGGTGTCACTGCTGGTAATAACTTGTGAAAAAGCTCAAAGGAATGAAAAGAGAAATGTAAATTCTTAAGTCGCACTGATGTTTACACCATAAATCTCTTTTTACTTCACCAATTGCTGAACTGGACGTCATTTCTCCAGAATGAGTTTCTAAAAATCCTTTAAAGAAGTTAACTCTTGTTAAGAAGCTGCATTCTGTGAATACTTATTTGTTAGAGCCAGTCAAGGAGATAATCAAGGGCTAGGAAAAAAGAAATTAGACTCAAACTTTGAGAACAAATCAGTTGTACATCTGCTTCTCTGTCTCCAACTCCAAACGACCTAAAACACTTTCTATCAGTTTCCCCTCAGCTCTCTCAGGCTCGTGCCTGCGATTTTGGTCTTGAAAGGAAGAGGCAACACAGAGTTCACTTGCCAATCCAGAGGTTTCTACAGCAATATGTACATATAAAACTCCTCCAAATGCTGCTTAATTAACTGATGATATTCATTCTCTCTTCCTTCACAAAGCAACAGAAGTCTCTGAGGGCATTTTTCTCATTATCTTCTTAACTTCTTATAACTTGTATGTATTCCTTCAGCTATGGTGAGGAAGTTCTTTTCAGCAAAACTCAACTCCATTTTAACTGCCAATTAAGTTCCTCATTCTTTTTTATTCTAGTCCCTCTACTTACCTCTGCTTCTCCTGGTACAGTACTACCTTAGAACAACAGTAACAATAACAGCAATAAGAGCACAAATCAGTTGAGGTTTTCCATTTATCCTTCACCTTAAGGACTCAAATGGTCTCATATTTTTAGAAGTAATAAGTGTGACCATCATCGATTCTTTATTATAGTCTATTCATTACTTATATAAACATATCAGTGAAAATGTTTTTAAGTACCTGTTCCAGTATGTATTTTTATTTACTTATAATATGTAGTATTATAAGTTAGTATATACTAATACAATTATATGGAATCAGAAATTTTTAAGTGGAGAGACAAATACATAAGTTTATATATATTTATTTACTTCAGAAGTATTGGTATTCTTTTTCTTGCATTCTCTGGAAGTGTGTATAATTACACTTCGGTGACCACTAGTCTAAAAGGCTTAAAAAAAAAGCCCACAGAAAATATCTAAACTTCCATCATACAATTTAACCACTGATAAACATTTTTCCCCTATAAAAGTCTACCTTTCAACTTTTTGAAGCTCTTGTTAACAGGAGAATTCTTAAAGCTGTCCATCCTACACTAATTTGTGAACTGGAAGGTCAAGACATAGTTACATAAGGCAATTACATTATTTATTCGTTTTTTTACATTATTTTTTAAAAAACACAACAACAATGGCAGAATTTGAGCCTAACCACAGCAAAATTTGGTGTGTATTTTATGCGTGGTTGCATGCATGTCTTTCTCTAATAGCAAGGAAGAATAATTTTCTAATAGAATAAAAAATACAGAGAAAGATAAAGTGCAGACACTGCACTAAGCCCTGGTCTTTACAAAATCTAACAGAAACCAACTTCAAGATCAAGGCCAAAGATCCAAACAAACACTGCTTCAATCTGCTCTACAACAGAGCCACCAAGTGGTGGTTTACGTAACCTGTGTTCAAACACCCTTCAGCAAAAGGAAAGCAGCCCACTCATTTTCTGGTACTTCTGATTATTTGAGATAAATAAATTGAACCAAAATCTATCTAATGATAACTCTATCTACTGGCCCTATTTTTATTCTCAGAGGTAATACAGAACAAGCCTAATCACTCTTCCACTTGACAGCTCTTCAAATATTTTAAAGTGAGTGCTAAAAACCTCACGTCCTCTTCAACCTAAGTATCCAAATCTGACTTAGCTATTTCTCATGTATAGTTAAAAAAATTTCTCACGACCACTTCCAAGAAGAAATGCAAAACTAAGAGCTAAATTTTTAAGTTACAAAGGAGAATAATTTGCAAAATTAAACATAGCCCTGGTTGTAAACCTTAAAGCAATAATTTAAATATAGACCATTACTTAAATATTACTGAACGTCTGAAGCAAATTTATTTATAGATATATATAAAGTGAATTCATTAATATTAGCAGAGATCCGATATTTTAAAAAAAATTTTACCAATTAAATACCTCTAACAAACAGCAGTTTTCATTTTTTTAAACTACTGCACAAACGACCAATTTAGAAAATTTACATAAATAATTATTATTTTAGGAGCACCTGCGTGGCTCAGTTGGTTGAGCGACAGACTCTTGATTTCAGCTGGGTTGTGATCTCAGGGTTGGGGGATCCAGCCCCGCAGCAGGTTCTGCGCTCAGCAGTCTGCCTGAGATTCTCTCCTCCTCTCCTTTTGCCCCTCTCCCCACTCCCACCCTGCTCACACGCTATCACACTCTCTCTCTCTCTCAAATAAAGAAATCTTAAATAGAATGATTATTATTTTAAAAACTTAGCTAAACCTTTTCAATAATACAAGCCCTGAGATCCTCCAGGAAATTAATCAAAGATCTCAGGCTTGTACATGTATATGTGCTCATGTACACAAACATAGCTGTGTTGAAGATAAAGAGCCAAACTATAACTGATGTTTCTTATACAGCTGCCCTCTTGCTAAAAATGAGTTAGGAAACTAATCCCAACAGAAGAGTTCCTATTTTACTATAGTACCAATCAATCAACCAGTAGATTTTATTTACATTTAAATAATGTTTGCACAATGAAGGAAGATCTTCAGCTATTAGTCCATCATTAAAGTATGGTAGAAGTTAGCCCACAATCTGATACTCATCTTCAGCACAGCTTGTTTCATAAATGATATTTCCTATCAATAAGAGAGATGACATGGGAACTAGACAAAAAAAAGTAAATTTCAATTAACTAATTCACCATTAATATTTCTCAATATTTGAGTATTTTAGAAGCTGAGAAGCTGAAAAAATTGAAAGTGTAATTTAAATAACATGTCAGTATCATACACTATGAATAGGTCATATAATAAGACTTACTTTATTCAGAAAGAGCAAAGAGAAAATTCAATGTTGCTTTATATTTTGGTCTACTGAACAAAGGGTTACTTTAATTCTAAATAAGCTTCCATGAATTTTCTTAAATGGTCAAGCCATTAAACAAAACGACAATATATTCACGAGGAGCATTCTATTCTGTTTTTATTGAGCTCACTGTGAGCAAGAACAGCTAGCTATGCAAGAAAAGTTAGAGATAATATTAAATCAGTTTTGCAAGTTTTGCATATTAAAAATAGGCAACATTAGTTTATTCAGAAAAAAAGACACCAATCTTTATTGAGACTACTAGGATTTCTATTTCCTGGTGTACCTCAGCTTCTTGGGGAATTCCAACCAAGTTACTTACTATCTGGTTCAGATTTTAGCTATACTAATATTTAGTAGAAGATGTTCTACATAATTGAATATTTTAGAAAACTTATGTTCATTCCACTATGCAACAAAACATTTTATATTTTAACTATTTTTATAGACATTTTTCTGGAAGATTTTACCTATTTCCCTCTTTTCTTAAAAAAAAAAGTGCAACTTAATTTAACCATTTCCTACAGATTTAGTCACAACATGCACATGAACGGTACTGCATGATGGTACTGCTGTGCTGTGATGTTATGTTTACTCACCTCTGCTTGCTGTCCCTTACTGATGACAGTGTGTTCTTGGATGTTTCTGATGCCTACGTGAGAACCTCAGAGTGGTCTATATAGGCTCCTGAGCATAAAAGACTTGGGCTTTGTGGTATCTGGCTACTCTGAGTTCTTTTTCTCTCCCTCTTTGCCTCTATGGCTGGTTTTTAAATGACTGAAGTTACTATATAAAATCACAGCAAAATAGGTTTTTGACACTGGGAAGTGAGTTCTAAAGAGTTCCAAGTACCTGAACATGAGAGCAGAAAAAACCTCTTCCCTTAGAAGGCAGCACTGGCTAATTTGTACAATGAGGTCTCCATTCCTTTCTCCCTAGGAATCAACCATGTCAATTACATGACATTCTTCTCTCCATAGATGATCTAATAGCATACCCTCCACAATGTCTGCTCATTAGATGCGAAGAATAGAAACAAAGACAGAAAGAATAGCACAGTTGTCCAATTACCCACGGGGTACAAGAGTTATGTGAAAATGATGTGTGCTTAGCATTTATTTATATATGACAAATAAATGTAAATGAAACTATGACTCTGACTTTATGTCTTTGGTGGGTGCTCAGAAGTAGTCAGAATATAAAGATGTAATTTTTTTTTGTCTATTTAAGAGGCTAACACAAAAGGACTTCTGAAAAACAATGGAATTCTTGAAACCATCAGAAATATTTATAAAACCCCAGAATACATAAATTGGAACTACAAGAAATCTTGATTTTGTTCTCTCTCCACATACATTGAATGAATCACAAAATTAGTTACCCAATTTTTTTCACTGTCAATTAAGCATTAATAACACAGACCACAAGTAAAAAAAGAAATTCTGCCTAAATAAACTGATGACCTACTTCTCTGTACCAAGTTATGACTCAAGTTTTAGAGAAACTATTCTAAGCCAATCAAAGATTAGTTGCTTACATAATAAATAAAACAATCATTTTGGCTACAGCAGATTCTCATTGCTCTGAAGTAATTTTATCAGGAGAAAGGAAAAATGTGAGGTGGTCTTTGAGTAACTAATAAAAATTTATTTTATTTTCAATTTTCCCTACAAGAATGAGAAGAAACAAAAAAAAGACATGTGAAAGATCAAACCCATTGATCTACTTGGCCTGAATAAATTACAAATTACCACTTCAGTTCTGCTGGCTGGTAATGTCAAAAACTACTGATTTACAGAAAATAAATAAAGAAGAGAATAATAACAAAGTATCTCTGCGGAAAAGACAAAGTCACCCCATAAAGCTTTTTTTGTTTTGTTTTTCCACATATAACCCAAAGCTATCCAGTTAATGTATCTCCAGTATCTGCAGCTGATGACATACAGTAGAGATTACTAAATTAACACTATTCAAGATGACTGCTTTCTGGTGACACTGTAACCATGTATCACTAACACAGAACTACTCCAGGGGCTAAAGGAGTCATGAAATAAAGAATATGTTCTTTACTCTTGTAATCTTGGACCAAATAAATTATTCTGTTCCCTTATCTGTAAAATGGGGGCAACCTGGAGCACTGAAAATTTATTACTGGTAAAATGTTTATAATCTTCAGGTAACGATATATAAAAATTAACTACTTGATTCATACCTTGTTTTAATTCTAAACCTTCAGGTTGCTTGTTCTCTCTCACAGTTGAAGTAGAATCTACACAGATGTCTTGTCTGAGGAATAAAAATAAATAAAACAATTTTTAAAACTATATTTGATCAAGTAATACTTACTGCTCAGGTTCCCAGAATTAAGTCACATACTTGGGAAGACACACTGAATTCTGAGCCCCCAGGACACCACTTAGTACACTTTGGAAACTCAGAAGCATGTATACAAGTGTCAAAAACAGTAGCTATAAACCACTACCAATTTAAGCAGTATATATCTTTGTAAAAATCAAGGAGCAAAAATGGAAGGAATATGGAGGTAACTTTTTCTCCTTTCCAATATCCTGCAGGATAGCTGGTGGGAGAAATCATAACTTACAGAGGAATCCAGTAACTTTTCAACTGTTAAATTTAATGAGCACTTTGGCATTCAAATTATTTTATATTCATCTAATTTCATACCCCAAATGCTTTGATGTCTACAGTGTATGCGAAATACATATTTTATATGTAATATACATATGTAATCAAAGTAAATGGATTAAAGTATAAGATCATAAAAAAGTTTTGTTTCACCATGTTCTCTAACAGAGCCGCAAACTAATGTTGTTTCTTAGAGGGCATTATACCATCTAAATATTAATGTTACAAATACTTTTCAGCAAAAGAAATTAATTAGTTGCAAATATTCAAAATGACTACCTTCTTTATAAGTAAGTATACCTTCTGGAGAATTTCTATACACACCCTAAAACTAACATATGAGAAACATTTCAGGAATTTTCCTACTCACAAAATTATTTCTATCCACTTAATAACAAATCCTTCAAATAACCAAAGGATAAAGACTTTTTATCATTTCTTTGAGTTTACTATATTCTTTCCCATCAACATATTGGCACTCATGTGTTTGTTTTGTATTAAAATCTGACTAATGCAAGCACAAACTCAAATAGAGACTATAAAATTATTTGGATCTGATATTAGGACCTATAAAAAATTAAAATTGAGATATGTTTTATTCTTCTAATATCACCGACTTAGATTTTATTCTTTCACCAGAATGACTGGCAGATCCCAAGAAGATATCAACAAATATTCTTTGGCAATCCAGGGACAGATAAAATGCCAATATAGTATATTAAGAGCTTTGCAAGGAATAAAGTTAAAATGTGCTACCTCAAGCGTTACAGTCAAATTAGATTTTACCTACTGGGAGCATTAATCTATTTCTAAGTATCTTCCTTTAGAGAAAATGTTTGTTTGCTCTTACACATCCTTGAATGGGCACCTAATTCTTCTTCTAAGCACATATACCTAAATGACTTGAACAAAAACATAATGTAACATCACCATTAAAAGGGCCATGGGCGGGGTACCTGGCTGGCTCAGTCGAAAGAGTGTGCGACTCTTGATCTCAGGGTCATGAGTTCGAGCCCCATGTTGGGTGGAAAGATTACTTAAATAAACTTTGAAAGCGGTGGGGCGCGGGGGGGGGGGGGGTAGTCATGGGCATATGTAATACCCTAAAGATACAACATCACCTATGCAATATTATAGCTGAGAATGTATGACCTATATCATGAAGAAATCATCAGTTAAACCCAAAATGGAAAAAAGTAATGTTCTATTAAAAGGGGGTGGGGAGTTAAATGTCAATGTTATAAAAGACCAAGAAGAGGTTGTGAAAATATTCCAGGTTAAAGGAGGCTAAAGAGCCATGACAATTAAATGTGATACTTGACATGACACTGTTGAACTGGAAGGGAAAAAATGTTATAAAGGACATTACTGAGTCCCAAATGACAAACTGAAATACCGATGGTAGACTGGATAAAAGTATCATACCAATGTTAAGTTTACTGAAGTTGACACTGTATTGTGGCTATATAAATAGAGCATCACTATCTTTAAAAAAGAAAGCACAAAATACTATTTAGGAATCAAGTGTCAAATGTTTTAAAATAGACACACACCTATATAAAGAGAGGTAAAGAGAGGGTGTGCAAATGGGATAAAATGTTAATAGTAGGTAAATCCAGGTAAAAGGTATATGGATGTTTCTTGTACTGCTCTTATTCTTTTTTTTTTTTTAAGATTTTATTTATTTATTTGAGAGAGAGAGAATGAGAGAGAGCACATGAGAGGGGGGAGGGTCAGAGGGAGAAGCAGACTCCCTGCCGAGCAGGGAGCCCGATGTGGGACTCGATCCAGGGACTCCAGGATCATGACCTGAGCCGAAGGCAGTCGCTTAACCAACTGAGCCACCCTGGTGCCCCAACTGCTCTTATTCTTATAACATTTTAATAACTGTGAAGTTATTGCCAAGTAAAAATTTTTAATAATGTAATAAAATACATTACTGTATGCATTATTTTATTTTCTCTGTGAAAGCCCCTTGGTTTCCCTTCAAATAAAACCGGACATCCCTATAAAGATTACCTGCTGCCATAAAGAATTTCTTTTAGTGCCCAAAGTGAACTTTTTTAATGTTTTATCTTAAGTTGGTTTGAACATGCTGTTGAAGAAAGTCACCAAACATAATTTCAGACAGTAGATGCAGTACAAGTACACCACCTTGTGGCTGAAAAATGAAATGCTAGATGCTTTTCCATCAGTAGTATCTAAGGTTGAAAAAATATTCCAGAAAATAGCTTGGAATTTTAAAATCTGTGTGAGCTCATTTTTCTAAGATTGTAGGCTTTGCAACTAAAATTATCATATACATACAGAGCTTTTTAATACAATTTAAAGATTTTCACCAAAGAGCATGAAAGAGAAGATACACACAAAAAGGAAATGTCTTAAAGTGTAAGAAAACTATGAGTACATATGATGTCTTTTTATTTCTAGTTTCATAAAAATAAAACATCTACTTCCAGGTAAGACATTCTAGTTGTCAGAGTTAGGAAAACTAAAGTGATTCTAATTTATATTTAAATGACATTTAAATATTTCTATCAAATACTTTAAGAATTTTATAACAACTGTAGGGTCGCCCGGGTGGCTCACTGGGTTAAGCTTCTGACTCTTGATTTCAGCTCAGGTCATGATCTCGGGGTTGTGAGTCCAGCCCTGCTTCAGGCTCCACAGTCAGTGGGGAGTTGGCTTGAGATGCTTGCTCTCTCTCTCTCTCCCCCTCTGCCCCCTCCCCTGCTCATGTACACACCCTCTCTCTAATAAATAAATCTTTTATAAAAAAGAATTTTATAACAACTGGAGAGAGAGAGAAGGCAAGAGAAAAAAGTGGGGGAGGGAGGGAACACACTGCTAAATCTGGTCTGGGTTAAGAATCTTGCAATGACTTTCGTATTTCTTTCATTAAGATGGAAATAAAAGCCCGTTTTTATTTTTCTAATTCCCTTCTCCCATCCACAGTACTCCTCCTTAAAGCAGCTTAATTTATGATCTTGGCTTTGAATTATAAGACAGCCATATACCCATCTCTGGGATTTAAGTCTTCAAGCCAGCATCAGTCTGACTTCCTTTCTTTTAACCCAAACACAATTCCACTCTTGATCTTTTCTTACAACAAAATAAAAAAATAAACTATCGGGACTACATCAAAATAAAAAAGCTTCTGCACAGCGAAGGAAACAAAACTAAAAGCGTACGAAATGGGAGAAGATATTTGCAAATGACATATCTGATAGAGGGTCAGTATCCAAAATGTACAAAGAACTTCTAACACTCAATGGATTTTTGTCTGTGTGTTTGTCTGTTTGTTTTCCAGAACTCAATGAATTTGTTGTTTAATTCAGAGTAATACACTAGGGAGATCTGTGGAACTTAAGAACAATTACACATGTGAATTACTAAAAGTTTAAAATATATTTCTAAAGAGAAAAAAAGTCAATTTCTTGTACAAATAAAAAATACAGAGAAGATACCTCAATGGAAGGATAAAGAAGATGCCAGCATCTTGCCATTTTGGCAAAAGTAACAAAAGGTAGGACTTTTGATTCTCCTCACTCTCCTGGGAATAAAGACGGGCTAAAAGAAGCCAGCCTATCACTCTATGAGCTTTCTACTATTAAAAATAAGAAACAAAGAAACTAGATTAGCCAAAACAACGTTGAAAAAGGATGCACATTATCAGATTACTATAAAGCTACAGTAATCAAGACACTATGATGTTGGAGAAAGGATAAGCTTACAGATGGATGGAACAGAAGAGAATCCAGAAATAAACTCACATATACATGATCAAATGAGTTTCAACAAAAGTGCAAAGACAATTCACTGGAACTGAACAAATGGTGCTGGTACACCTGGCATCCATAGGAATATAATTTCCAACCCGTATCTTGCACCATATACACAAACTAACTCAAAATGGTAACAGACCTAAAAAATGTAAACCTATAAAACCTCTAGAAGAAGATGCAGGAAAAATTCCTTTGTGACCTTATTAATAACCAAAGATTTCACCAAAAGCATGGTCTATAAATAAAAATAACTGATCAACTGGATTTCCCCCAAATAAAAAACATCTGCTTTTCCAAGGAAATGTTGAGAGCATAAAAGACTAGCGAGACTGGGAGAAAATATTTGCAAGCCACATATCTGATAAAGACCTGTATTCAGAGTATATTAAGAACTCTCAAATCACAATAATAAAAAAAACAAAGAACCCTATTTAAAAAACTGGTTCAAAAATTAAGTCACTTGACCAAGGAAAATGTACAGATGCAAATAAACGTAACAACAGACATGGTCAACGTCATTTGTTATTAAGGAAATGCAAATCTGGAACCACCACAATGCCATACCACTACACATATATTAAAATGGCTAGAATCAAAACAACAGACAAATGGAACTCTCAATTACAGTATCAGCAAGGATGCAGACATGCCTGTTAGCAACCCCCACTCATAGGTACTTGAGCAAGGACAATGAAAACTTGTGTTCCTATTGAAAACTTGTATGTGAACATTTATAGTGGCATTATTTTAAATCACCATAAACTGTAAACAACTGAAATGTCCCTTTATTAATTTTCTATTGCTGCCATAACAAATTACCACAAACTTAGCAGCTTAAAACAACATAAATGTATCATATTACAGTTCTGTAGGTCTGGTATGGGTCTGGTATGGATCTCACCGGACCAAATCAAAGTGTCCGCAGGCTGCATTCCTTTCTGGAGGCTCTAGGGGAGAATTCATTTCATGTTCATTTGGGCTGCTGGCAGAATTCTGTTCACTGAGGTTGTTGGACCAAAGTCCCTGACTCCTTGCTGGCTGTAAGCTGAGGATCATTCCCAGATTCTAGTCAAGTCTCATGTAAGATCTCTCTGACCTCTTCTGTCTTCCTCTTCAACTTTTAGGAACTCATGGAATTAAAGTGGGATAACCTGGGTAATCCAGGATAATCTTCCCACCTCAAAATCCTTAACCTTAAACAAATCTGCAAAGTCCCTTTTGTCAAATAAAGTAACATACTCTCAGGTTCTGAAGATCAGAGTGTAAACACCTTTGAAGGGTCATTATTTTGCTTACAAGATTACCTCAAGTGGGGAGTGGATAAATAAACTACAGTATGCCCACACAATGGAATACTAACTACTTAGTAATAAAAAGGAAGAATTATTGATATACACAACAATATGAATGAATCTCAAACACATTATCCTAAGTGAAAGAAGCCGACTCAAAAGGCTATATACTGTATTATTCCATTTATATGACACTCTAGAAAAGAAAAGGTATAAGGACAGAAATCAGATCAGTGGTTGTCAGAGATTGGGGATGGGAGGAGTGGACTACAAAGAGCCATGGGGGGGATTTTTAGTGTGATGGAACTATTCTATACTGTGATTGTGGCAGTAGATTAAATAAATCCATTTGTCCAAATTTATAGAACTATATAGCAAAAAAGGTGAACTAAATGATAGCTTAATTTTTAATTGAAACACCACAAAAGTCTTAGAGCAGACTCAAAAAAATGAAATTATATGGTGGTAAGATGTAACCTTCAAACACTAAGAAATGAGGCAAAACAATCTTAATTTTTTTCAAAGGGCTTTTCCAAAGAGCAAATAAATCCACATCTCCACTGTTTCCCTGAGCAACTTCCTTCTGCAAAAGACAGCAAAATGTAACTCTTATCTCCATTTCCTCTCCCCAAATATTATAATGCAAAGAATCACAGGTACCACACTCATTTTTCTCTGATCCATGATTCTCTAAGAACTCGTGTTTATTGTATAAACTGCTCCCCTGCAACTCTGTGTTTATGAACAGGCAATTCCTTAAATAGGGGGTTCTATTCTATACAAAATGACTAAAGGAAATCAAAGGGGTTTTTCTCTTTGTTTTATCCCTATAATCCTGCATTTTCAAGAAATTAGCAAGAGATCACTTTGTAGGTACATTTAAAGGTACAAACATATAGGATGTGCAAACATGCTACTTTGTGGAGTCTAAGCATTAGGTCACAATCTTGTCAATGATTAGTAATACTTTCTGTGAAGGTTTTCTGAAAAACCAATCCTTTCATTTCTGATAAACTTACCCTATTATGTAGAATAATCTACACCTAAGTATTATAGCCTAACAACAATTTATAAAGGACATGAGACCATAAATGGGGTACAGATACCCAATTTATTATTACCCTTTACCAGCCTAAAAGTACAGTCAGCTCTTTATAATTCATATGTTTAAAGGAACTGAGTTTATAAAGAGTAATGTCAACATAACAAATTGATCTCACTTGTGATAAAAATCCTTTTATGCTTGAAAACATATATATAATAGTTTTCTCCTAAACTTTTTTGTAATAAATGAAAAAATTAGACCCTTGTAAGCAATGAATTGTTTTTTAAAAAGCAACACAGTAAAGAACATTAAAAAACACAATGAATTATTTCACTTTCTTCAGGCTTTCATAAAAAAAAAAATGTGGGGAAAATCCCCAATACTCATTAGCTTAAAGTGGAATTTTAGGAATAGTTATTATTACAGATTCAGAGTAAAAATCCCAAAGCAAATACAGTAATGTTTTTTTCGATGCTTACCATATTACAGGTACTATTCTAAGCACTTTATGATCCTTTTCTCACTTAATCATCACCACAGTCTTATAGGATATGTAATGGCATTACCCCTATTCTCCAGATGAGGAAACTGAGGCCCAGGAGGGTTTAAGTAACTTGCCAGGGGCGCCTGGGTGGCTTAGATGGTTAAGCGTCTGCCTTCGGCTCAGGTCATGATCCCAGCATCCTGGGATCGAGCCCCGCATAGGGCTTCCTGCTCAGCGGGGAGCCTGCTTCTCCCTCTCCCTCTGCCTCTCTCCCTGCTCATGCTCTCTCCCTCTCTCTCTCTCTGTATCTCTGTGTCTCAAATGAATAAATAAAAAAACTTTAAAAAAAAACAAACAAACAATAAGTAACTTGCCAAACATCAGAGAGACAGCAAGCTGTGGAGTTATGATGGCAGGCATTAAATTTAAATTAAATTTGAAATGCAGACAGTTTAATTCTAGAACCTTCACTCTTCACATTTATTTGGACTTTCTATTACCTACAGAGATACCTCTCCAATTAGTAATACCTAAAAATTACATGTAGCCAGGCAACCCTCTCTCCCCTCCCTCTTCGAGAGCTTTGTACTATCGCTCAATAAACTTTGCTTTGCTGCCACCAAACAAAAACAAAAACAAAAAAAACATGTAGCCATAGCTATATACATATTCATAAGGCCATATATATCTCAAAGCATAAAGTCAGTTTTCATTCAGAATTTGACCTCACAGCCCCAGAGAAAAATTCTTCTTTCTAATTGGGTAAACTAAGATAAGCTATTAAAACATCCAGACAGAAATATTTTAAATGTTGAAAATTTCAATGAAAAGACAGACATAAGCAACAACAACGAAAGACGCATAATCCTCAAAAAAGGGCCCGAAAGGAATGGGAATGAAAAGGGAGGAAGGAAAACATTTCAAACTGTATACCTTTTTGTACTATTTTGTACAAATAGTAGTTTGAATTTTTTTTCCTCACTGAGGCATATTATTTGCACATACGTATTACATCCCTAGAAAAAGAATCCCAGGACTTTCCCCCATGTGTCTTTGTCTTGCTTCTTCATGGTCCATGATGCCAGCTAAGGTTTTTTCAGCGCAGTAAAACCAAGTTGGTGGGATGGGAGCAGATTATTCTGCCATTTTTCTAGATCTCTGAGTTGTATATCAAATCTGGGGCTGATTGCTCCATACTTGATTAACCTGCCCATGAGGTTCATTACAATTTTCCCAGCTTTGTAATCATCAATGATTTCAAATTCGCCAATATAACCATGCTTCATCATCACAGTTAGAAACTGAACAATGACTTTGGAGCGTGGCCTAGTAAGAATTTGGTGTTTGCCTCTCTTTCTGGCACTATGGGGCTTTTTTGTTTTTTTGTTTGTTTGTTTTGACATTGTTAATGCTCTTGAGAGCATGTGCCAAGACATTCATGAGCACCATTATGGCAGCATGGAAAGATGGCAGAAAGAGTACTATTTGTGTTTTTTAAACCATGCCATTGTATTTGGCTATTAACTTTAAAAAAAACAGTTAATGAGCGGCTCCTGGGTGGCTCAGTTGCTTAAGCGTCCGCCTTCGACTCAGATCATGATCCCAGGGTCCTGGGATCGAGCCCCGCATCGGGCTCCCTGCTCAGTGGGGAGCCTGCTTCTCCCTCTTCTGCTCCCCCTGCTTGTGCACTTGCTCTCTCTCTCTCTGTGTCAATTTTAGTATATGTGCTGCCAAAGCGAGCACTCTCTCTCTCTGTCAAATAAATAAAATCTTTAAGAACAAAACCAAAAAACGGTTAGGGGAAGTACAGATTCACACAAGTTTGTAACAGAAAACGAGGGGAATAAAAGGAAATAAACATACAGAAGAAATTTACTGAATAACAGCAGTCTAATCAAGAGTTGTAAAAATCATATTCTAAGTGAATTCTTCATAGTTGTAAAGAAGAATATGGCAAAATGAAAATTAAAAGGGGATCTTAGAGCCCTACCTTAAAACTTAGACCAAACTAAATTTCAAACGAATCAAAGATTTAAACATCTAAAAAATCCATAGAGTACTAAAAGAAAATATGAAGAATACTTATTAACTTCAGAATAGAGAAGGCCTTTTCTAAATATAAAATCCAGAAAACATAAAAGACTGCCAAATTAGACTACATAAACATAAAATATTTATGCATGCAAAAAAAAGGTAAAAGTACTTAAAGTATAAAAAAAGAGCAACAAGCAAAAAATAATTGCAACCTGTACCACCAACAGTGGACTAAAAAGACCAAAGTTGGGGCGCCTGGGTGGCTCAGTCGCTTAAGTGTCTGCCTCCAGCTCAGGTCATGAGCCCAGGGTCCTGGGATGGAGCCCCATGTGGGGTTCCCTGCTCGGCAGGGAGCCTGCTTCTCTCTCTCCCTCTGCCCCTCCCCTCTTCTTGTTTTCTCTCTCCCTCTCTGTCAAATAAATAAATAAAATCTTAAAAAAAAAAAGACCAAAGTTCCTCCAACTATATACACAAAGGGTAAATAAATGCCAGAGTTCACAGAAAACTCCACTAACTCCATAATATATATATAAAGATGGTTAATTTCACTCATAGAGACTACAAATTAAAATTCCAATGAGATATTATTATCTTTTGGGTGAACAAGGGTCAAAATGTTAGATAACACTATATTAAGTAAAGTGTATGAACACATGTTCTCCACATTTAGAGGTACAAATCAATTTAAACTCTGTAAGTCAATTATGGCAAAATCTTTTATGCCTCAACAATTAACCTGTAGGTATTTATGCTACACATAATCACAGGGGAACAAGATTATATACAGAAATATTTATATCATTTGTGGTAACAAAAGAGTAAACAACTTAAATGTCCATCAACAGACTTAATGTTTTGCTACATCCGATAACGGAATAGCATACAGGTATATATAGGAAGCCTTATATGTACTAGGTAGAATAAAACCCATTCTTTGTAATCAAGAAAAGACATACTATTATACAGAAAAAATTAAATGGAAAAGGTATGGAATAGTTTGCACAGTATGCTCAATAATGTGTGAAAAGAAAAAAATACACATACACATAAATTTGTAAACTATGTAATATCTCTGGGAGGATATACAAGAAACTGGCTTACTGTGGTTGCCTATAGGAAGGGCGAATGAGGAATAGGAAAAGGATTTATTTTTACTATATACTTTAAAAATTTTTGTACTATGTGCATGCATTTACCATTCAAATAAATAAGCTCTTAAATAACAGACACTAGATACATGGTTATGTGGGAAAATGTCCTTATTTTCTGGAAATTCAAACAAATATTCAGAATTAAGATATCTATAATTCACTTTATAATACTTTAAAAGATGAAACAAAAATGGAAAAATGAAAATTGCTATAATCAATAAATCTAGCCAACATGTATATGGGAGTGTCGTTACACTATTATTTTAATTTTCTATACCCTTGTCATTTTTCGTAATAAAAGTAAAAAAAAAGAAATTCTTTTACCTAACTCAGACAAGTAATGTCGTTTACCTGAAAAAAGTTCTTATTAACATAGGAAAACACCTTTAAAAGTTATATAATCTAAGCATTTTAGGTTAACATAAAACAGAAGTGTTACCTTCCTTCACCAATCTTTGGATCTGATGCCACAGCCTTACCTTTATTAGGAATCCATGGAAAACAGTTCCATTTCATCCTACTCACATAAACCATTTCTACTTTTGGCTTATTTAAAATACAAACATCTGAGTGCAAAAAAAATTACCCTTTAACGATGTTCCCCAAACTTTTATTGTTATCCCACAGCTAAATGACGACTTTTTAATAATTCCACTCGGAGTTTTTCCAAAGCAATCAACTTAATCAACTCTTTTCATATTGATATTTCATCTGTTTATATATTTCACTAAATTATGCAACTACAAAAACTGAACTGGAAACAACATAAATGACTCTTGGTAAGCAAGCACTTCAAATGGTGGTACAAGCTCACATGTGTATTAGAGGACAGTCTTTTTTTTTTTTTTTTTTTTTTGATTTTATTTATTTGACAGAGAGAGAGAACACAAGCGGGGGGGGGGGGGGGGAGAGGGAGAAGCAGGCTTCCCGCGGAGAAGGGAGCCCAATGCAGGGCTCGATCCCAGGACCCTGAGATCATGACCTGAGCCAAAGGCAGACGGTTAATGAATGAGCTACCCAGGTGCCCCCGAGAACAGTTTTTTTTGTTTTTGTTTTTTTTTAAAGATTTTATTTATTTATTTGAGAGACAGAGAGTGAGAGAGAGCATGAGAGGGGAGAGGGTCAGAGGGAGAAGCAGACTCCCCACTGAGCGGGGAGCCCGATGTGGGACTCGATCCTAGGACTCCAGGATCACGACCTGAGCCGAAGGCAGTCGCTTAACCAACTGAGCCACCCAGGCGCCCCGAGAACAGTCTTTAACAACCGGTTTAGCACACTGTAAACATCAGTGAATTTCTTTTTTTTTTTTAAGATTTTATTTATTTATTTGAGAGAGAGAGAGCAAACGGGGGGAGGGAGAGAGATAAGCAGACTCAGGGTTGAGCACAGAGCCTGAAATGGGGCTCAATCCCATGACCCCGAGATCATGACCTGAGCCAAAATCAAGAGTCCAACGTTCAACTGACTGAGCCATCCAGGAGTCCCGTGAATTTATTTTTCAAATGAACCAGAAAGGGCAATTAATACAACGAGAATCAGGTAAATGATTAAGAAAAACTTAACTTTTCAAAAACAGTGATAAGGAAATAGCAGAAAAGAAAAATACCTGCTGTCATCTAACCCAGGCTTCGAGCAGCAGGATAAGGCAGTAAACTGACTGACAGAAAAATCACAATAGATACAATTTAAAAATTAAGAAAACTAAGGCAGCTGCTAATCTCTGGCTTTTTATTAAATTAACACAGGATCACTATCACTGCCAAGGTTCAGCAACAGAAGAACGGTCATACAGTGCAGTTCTAGCTGTTGCTCTTAGTAAGACAACTGATCAAGCCAGAGTAATAGTTCAATATTTTCAAGAATAAACATCTTAATGCAAAGTAGTCATTTACTCACCTACATCTAAGCAATATGCTCTTCTTTTCATTCTATCTCACTAAAGTGCCTAACCCTACTATGAACAGCAGTAAATAGGAAGCTACTCCTATTTGGAAGGGTGAAATAGCTTTGTAGACTACTTAAAAAATATAATTATTACAATGTACTAAAACCTAGTACACTGTAACTAGTAACCACTACACTGTAAATAGTAACTAGTAGTAGATGACACCAACTTCTCTTTTCAACCACTTATATTTAATACCCATATATTCCATTTTGAACAAAAATATTCACATTTGAAATTCATAAAACAGATGATTAAATGGAGACTTAAAAATAATTCCTGCCAAAGAATTATTCACTTTGCAAAACAATTTCCTGTGAATTTTATTCACTAGTTAAATATTCTAGTGACTAAAAATGGTTCAACTTATATCTGTTATCTAAAATCTCTAAAGTCTATTTAGGAATCTCATTTTTTTAAAAAAAGTTAATCATCTAAAACTGGAATCCAATAATAGCTATTTATTTTTTTTAAAGACTTTTTATTTATTTGACAGAGAGAGACACAGAGAGAGAGGGAACACAAGCTCAGGGAGTGGGAGAGGGAGAAGCAGGCTTCCTGCCGAGCGGGGCTCGATCCTAGGACCCTGGGATCATGACCTGAGCCGAAGGCAGATGCCTAACAACTAAGCCACCCAGGCGCCCCAAAACTGGAATCCAATAATAGCTACTTTAGAACATGACTGGGTGGCTCCGTTGGTTGGGCGACTGCCTTCGGCTCAGGTCGTGATCCTGGAGTCCCGGGATCGAGTACCGCATCGGGCTCCCTGCTTGGCGGGGAGTCTGCTTCTCCCTCTGACCCTCCCCCCATCTCATGGGCTCTCTCTCTCTCAAATAAATAAAATCTTTAAAAAACAAACAAACAAAAAGAACATGCCTATTATCTGCTAAGAAAGTAGCAATGACCAGGAACAGTATTTCCATAACGCTCATATAGAAACTACTCTGCAGTATACCTTATTTTGAGAATCTGGATTTTTAAATTTCTTTATCTTCTAGAACTGTGCTATTATCTCAACAATGTTTATTATCTATAGGGAAACAGTTTCATTTCCATCAAATTCTCCCTCAATATCGCTCACTAAAAGCACATTAATTTAAAATTCATTAAAATATATTAGAGCAATTCTAAAATACTGCAAAGATCTCCCTAACGTATTTGTATTTTTCATATATAAAACCTCAATCCTGATTATTTTATTGCACTATTCAAGCTTTAAATATCATTACAAACATATTCTTTAGAGCCTAATCATCTTACATTAAAGGCCAAGCTAATACCTGGTCTCATTTTTAGTGCTCTTTTAGCTATAAAGCTTCTTTTCCAGCCCATTTCTAAACGGAGACAGCACTCTAATTCCAGGCCTCTATATTGACTTATTTATTGAAAATTGTTGTCCTTGTTAAGCAATTGTCATCATCTGTAACATTTGCAAATCCTGTCACTATACCTAACAGTTTTAAAACACTGCAAAATCATAGATGCTGAGGTTTTTAGACTATCTGTAACATAATATAAATTTGTTCATTTGCTTATCTAAGGTGAACTGAAGTGACAATCCCATCCCTCACGCTTTTGGAAACGAAGATATTTAGAAACTATGGATGTTTTATCTTTATAGTTCCTAAATCTCATTCTTATAAAATTTGTTCTAAGTTAACACTCATTAATTTCAAGTTTTAAAGTAGCACACTGTCAAAAATTTCTTATAACTAATGCTTCTGCTTTGTTATTTTTGGTAGTTAAATAAATTTCTGTTGTCTATAAACTAGTCTGTGGTATTTTGTTATGGCAGCCCCAACAGATTATTGACACATTAAGTCTTCACCAAATAGGGAGTTTTACTTTTTCCTTCAAATCTGTGTGACTTGTATTTCTTTTTCATGCTTTGTTAAACCTGTTGGGACTTCTAGTACATTGCTAAATAGGAGTGATGAGAGAAGATATTTCTGCTTGGCCCTATCTTAGAAAGAAACCATGCAGGTTTTTACCTTTAAGTATGCCATTAATTCTATGCATTTGCTTTTAAGTTTATTTTATTGTTCTTTTTTCCCCTAACTTCTTGAATATTCAGTTCACTTATTTTAATTATTTGCGGATCAGTAATTATATTTAAGGCTAAAATTTTCTTCTGAGTACTACGTTAGCTGTATCCCATAGAGCTGGTTAATTTTTTATTTATTGTTAGTTTTTAGACAGTTTATAATTCCTCTTCAACCTAAAAGCTGTTGAGCTTTAAAATATGTAGATAGTGAGGTTCCACAGCCTTTTTGTTCATTTTACTTTACTGCTCTAAAATCAGGACAATAGTTCTTTGAGAACTTTATCGACATTTTATGACCAAACTTATTACCAATTTTTGTGGATATTCCACAGGAGGTGAGTTCTGTTTTCAGAATACAGAATATGGTCTATACCAATCAATTCATTTAGGTCTTCCATATCTTTACTTATTTTTCATCCAGTTAATTTATCATGATAGATGAGAGAGATAAAATCAAGTTCCTACTACTCATGCACTTCTTGTTTCACATCATGATTCCCATAGTTTTTGCCTTATAAAAGCTATATAGAGGAAATACATAGATAGATGGCACAGGTAAGGCATATATTCCTGTTAGATCATCTTTGTGGATTTCACATTATTGTAAATTGCCTTTAATTGTCTTGCATAAATCTTTTTTTTTTTTTTAAGATTTTATTTATTTATTTGACAGAGAGACACAGCGAGAGAGGGAACACAAGCAGGGGGAGTGGGAGGGAGAGAAGCAGGCTTCCTGCTGAGCAGGGAGCCAGATGCGGGGCTCTATCCCAGGACCCTAGGATCATGACCTGAGCCGAAGGCAGATGCTTAATGACTGAGCCGAAGGCAGACGTTTAATGACTGAGCCACCCAGGCGCCCGTCTTGCATAAATCTTTTTGCCCTGAATTCAACCTTCACTAATATTAGAATTGTTATACTTTGCTTGTAACTATTTCTTCCAGATCTTTTGTTTGGTTACTGACTTTATTTAAGACAAGTAATACCCAAAATTTCTTTCTTTTATGGTTTCTGGGTTTTTAGTCTTATTTAAGAACTTCACCAACCACCACAATAGATTACACAATTAAAGTACACTGTTTTTTTTCAGATCATGATTTTCTTGTCTTTTAGTAAAATGTTATGGTTTTCTTCAGAAGTTTCCTGTTAAATGTATTTGAAAGCATATCATAGTTTTTACAACTAGTATTAATAGAATTTTTTTTCTAGTTCCTGGTCACTGGGCTGAAGAATGCGAGTAAAGCATTATTTCTGTGTGTCTGTGAGGATGTTTCCTGAAGAGATTAGCATTTAAATTGGTGAGCTGAGTAAAGCATATAGCCCTAGTGGGCAACATCTAATCTCTTGACTGGAATAAAAAAGGCAGAAGGGCAGGGCACCTGGGTGGCTCAGTCAGTTAAGGGACCAATTCTTGGTTTTGGCTCAGATCCTGATCTCAGGGTCCTGGGATCCAGCCCCACATCAGGCGCTGCACTCAGTGCAGAGCCTGCTTGTCCCTCCCCCTCTGGCTACTCCCCGTGCTCTCTCTCTCAAGTAAAAAATCTTTAAAAAAAAAAAAAAAGGCAGAAGGGCAAATTAACTCTGTCTGCTTGAGTTCAGAAATCCATCTGCGCTGTAACAGGGGCACTCCTGGTTTCTGGGCTTTTGCAGTTAGACTGGGACTTACACCACATTCCCTGGCCTTCAGACTAAGTCCGTGCTTTGCCACTGGCTTTCCTGGCTCTCCAGCTTACAGACAACAGACCAGCAGATCATGGGACTTCTTGGCATCCATAAGCACATGAGCCAATTCCTATAATAAATCTCTTTTATATACATATCCTACTGCTTCTGTCTCTCTGGAAAACCCTAATACATTCCCTTTATAGATGTTTCTGCTGTAAGAGAGAACAGATGCTAATTTCCTTATGCTTATATATTATTCCATCTTACCAATTCTAGGCTTTTTTAAAAAACCTAGAAGCTCTCAGCTATTCTAGGTTTATAACCTTATAAACTAAAAAGATTGTATAAAAATTAATTCTTCTCCACCACCCATCTTTCTTTTGGTCTAACTACATTTGCTAGAACCTCTAAGAAAATGTTTAAAATTAATGGCCATAACAGGCTTCCTGTCTAGTCCCTCGTTTTAATTCATTAAGTGGGTAGGTAAGTTTGGTCAAATGTCCTCATCATATCTGAGTAGTTTTCTCTGTTACCTTTTTTACCTATAGCTTATATTAGAAATGACTGCTGAATATTATCAAAGGCCTTCTTAGTACCTACTTATCTGACCATATAATTTTTCTTCTTTAATTTGCTGATACAAATTATGCTAATAGACTATCTAATTAAATTTCCTGTAAATTCCTGGAATAAATTCTACTTGGTCAGTGGTGTAACTATTCACATGATACACTGCTGGATTCTACATGCTAATATGTACTTATAATTTTTACATCTATATTCACAAGTGAGAACACCTATAATCCCCCATATGCTTTTTTCTCACTATTTATGAGATTTGGGGTATTAAAGCTATGCAGAAGTCATAAAGTAAATTGAAGACCTTTTCATCTTTTCCTAGGGCCTGGAATAATTTAAATAACACAGGTGTAATGTGTTTGAAAATAACAACAGATGGTATTAATATTTTATTAGATGTAAACACATTACATGCATTGACTCACGTTAAGTAATAATTCAGCTGTGAATCCACCTTGTCTTGGTATTTTCTTCAATAGATCTCTATTCACCGTTCCAATTTCTTCTATGTTTAATCTCCAAGTTTTCTACTTTTGCAGAAAGTTGACTTGGTTTATTTGTATTTCAAAAAAAACCATCTATTTGCTAGTGTCAAGAATGTTTATACAACGCTGCATGTGGATTCATACCAGTCTATGATTATGTGATTATATCTCCTTTCTTCCTAATCTCAGTTATAATGTTTTCCATCTCCTTAATCAGATCCAAAAGGAGTTTCTCTATGATCTGAACTTTACAAAGACACGTTGTGGGCTTATTCATTTCTATTTCTTTAGTTTTTTTTATTTCTTTAGTTTTAATGTTTACATTTGTTGTTTCATTTTTCCAACTTTCTTTTGGTTTCCTTGTTATTTTTTAAATTCCTTTAAAATGTGCACTGAGTTCCTGGACTAGACATTAAACCTATTATTTCTCATATTTAAACCTTCCCTTCAAACTCAGCTCTGTGATGCTAACAATCAAATGAAACACATGAACTCTAATTGAATCCTGGATCAGAATCAGTTTGTTAATTAAAATAAATACACTCTAAATATTTTGTTTTAGTAACTGGGGAAACTTTATATGGCAAATATATTAGAGGACATTATTGAATTACTGTTTATTTTCTTAAAAGTAATAGACTGTCATTTTTAGGAAATGCATACTGAATTGTTTAGGTATGAAATGTTATGACATCTGCATTTTTAAATGATTTATGGGCTGAACTATGTCTCCTCCCTAAAAAAATTCATAGGCTGAAGTCCTAACGCCAGTATCTCAGAATATGACTATTCTGGAGACAGGACCTTTAAAGAGGTAATTAAGTTAAAATGAGGTCACTATGGTAGACTCTGGTGTCTGACTGGTATCCTTATTAAAAGAGATTAGAACACAGGGAGAGGGCGCCTGGGTGGCTCAGTTGGTTAAGCGACTGCCTTCAGCTCAGGTCATGATCCTGGAATCCTGGGATCGAGTCCCGCATCGGGCTCCCTGCTCAGCGGGGAGTCTGCTTCTCCCTCTGACCCTCCCCCCTCTCATGTGCTCTCTCTCTCTCATTCTCTCTCTCAAATAAATAAATAAAATCTTAAAAAAAAAAAAAAAAAAAGAACACAGGGAGAGACACCAGGGGGCGCATACACATAAGGGCAACCAAATCAAAAGGCAGCAAGCAACAAGGGGCACCTGGGTGGCTCAGTCGGTTAAGTGTCCAACTCTTGGTTTCAGCTCAGGTTATGCATGGTCTCAGGGTCCTTGGATCGAGCCCCACATCTCCCATGTCAGGCTCCCTGCTCAGCAGATAGTCTGCTTGAACCTTCTCCAGTTCCGCCCTTCCCTCCCCCCACTTCTAAATAAGTCTTAAAAAAAAAAAGAGGCAGCAACAAGGTGGCCATCTGCAAGCCAAGAAGAGAGGCCTCAGAGGAAACCAACCTTGCCAGTACCTTGCTCTTGAACTTCCAGCCTCCAGAACTGTGAGAAATTGAATTTCTGTTCTTTAAGTCAACCAGTCTATGGTATTTTGCTATGGCAGCCCTAGAAAGCTAAAACAAATAGCTCTGGGAGAAAAATGATAAATACAAAGAGAGAAAGCAAAAATAGCAAAATGTTAATGTTGCTGATTTCATTCTATGATTCTTTCAATTTTTAGATAAATTTGAAATTTTCCAAAATAAAAAGGTTTATATTAGCATCCCAAAACTCTGGACAGTTTTTATCATCACAATAGTCAAATTTTATGTACCTATATAAAATGAACCACCTTACTATCTCAGCTGTGAAATGAGACAATTATCAACCTGACATTAATAGATACTAGAGAATTTTAAGTGTTCTAAAACAATTAACATAATACCTGGTAGACTAAGTACTTAATAAATAATGAGTATCACTAGCAATAAATTCAAATTCCAAATGAGAGATGTGATTCTGCTTCAGGCTGGCATCATTGTTGTCAAAAATGTATGAGTAGTAGTTTAAGAAAATCATCTTAATCCTGAAAGCAATTAACTGTATTCTCATATATACCAAATGGACCAATCATTACAAGTAAACAAATCAATTCTACACTGTTGAATCATTTTATATAAGTACAATACAGAAAAACAAACACATTCTTGAGGTAAGAAATCATGGAAGGAACAACAAAGAAATTTTGAAATGTAAATGAAAGTTTTTAACTTACTGACTGACTAAATCAGATCCCATCTTAGTGCCATCATCTGCTTCCTCTTCCATATCAGAGTCCATACCATTGTCACCTTATAAATAAAATAAACTATTGAAAGCAGGCTTATAAAATGTCAGAACAATTTAATCATTACACAAAGTGCCATCTATAAAAGTGATGCAGATTCAAGAACTTTATAGTTGTTGAAAGATGAAATTATTAATTGCTTATATTTAAAATGAGTTCCTTTCAATGCCTTATTAGGTATTTCTCACTGCCTTCCTGTTACCTATTTTATAAACACACACACACACACACACAAAAAACGTGTCTGTGTGTATATGTGTGTGTATATATATACTTATAGGCTACACCCAGATGTATACATCTATTAGCAAAGTTACAAATTCCATTAAACCATTCTAATTTTTTTTAAAGATTTTATTTTTAAGTAATCTCTACACCCAACGTGGGGCTCAAACTCACAACCCTGAGATCAAAAGTCGCATGCTCTACCAAGTGAACCAGCCAAGCGTGCACATTAAACCATTTTACATTTAAAAGAGATATTATCTCTGGAAATCGAAAGTCTCCATTTTTTTGCTTCTTCTCTTGTAATGCTAATGTTAAAATCCTTGTACAGTTCCAAAAGAAAAAAAAAAGCCTGAAAATCTAAAATTCTGGGGCGCCTGGGTGGTTCAAATGGTTAAGCGTCTGCCTTTGGCTCAGGTCATCATCTCCGGGTCCTGGGATCGAGCCCCACATCAGGCTCCCGGCTCAGCGGAGAGTCTGCTTCTCCCTCTCCCCCTGCTCATGCTTTCTCTCTCTCTCTCTCTCTCTCTCTCCTCAAATGAATAAATTTAAAAAAAAAGAAAATCTAAAATTCTACAGGTAATAGTGTCACAAAGAAGAGTCACACTTTAGGCAGAGATAAATGTAGGCAAATTGCAAAAATTCTTCCAACTCTGCAGCCAGGTCTTATTAGAGCAAAAGTAGTATAGCAACAGGCAGTTACAAGCAATAGGGATGTAAAGCAGAAAATAAAAAATTATTTTAAGAAAAGCCATCTCAATAATTAATACTTCTTTACAGCATTTTGGGTAAAATTTATTTCATTTTATTATTGTATACAAACTTATGCTCTTATCTTTGATTATATTTGATTTGAGAAAACGAAATACACATCAAAAAGTCTATTCTTGAAAGGCTCTTCTGCTATGTAAGCTATATTTCAAAGTACAAATAGAAAAATTACTCAGTGATTACCCAGTAATGAAATTAAATAATCAAGTAAAAAAAAAGAATAACTTAGGATTTATGATAGTTATATGTTAACTAGTAAAGTTACCAGAGTGCAGAAATACGTATTCTTACCCTCGAGAATCTTCAAGATTTTTTTTTCAGAGAGGAGCTCTAACTGTTCCTGGCACAGTTTTTTAATTTCTTCTATTGAACAGTTCTAAAGAAAATGACATTAAAAAAATACATTTATGTAATATAGTGCCAATTGAAACTAGAAAACAGTAATCATAAAAAATGTCTGGTTAGCAAACTCTTACATTAAAACAAATTAAAAGCCATATAAATCTTTCCATGAGATGAAATCTGTAAAACGGTCAATAACATGTAAACGTTATAATTTATAGACATTTGATGAAAATAAAGTCATGTATAGATGAGAATAAAGTCATGTTTATTATGGGGCGCCTGGGTGGCTCAGTCGTTAAGCGTCTGCCTTCGGCTCAGGTCATGATCCTGGAGTCCCTGGATAGAGTCCCGCATCAGGCTCCCTGCTCGGCAGGGAGTCTGCTTCTCCCTCTGACCCTCCTCCCTCTCATGCTCTCTGTCTCTCATTCTCTCTCTCTCAAATAAATAAATAAAATCTTTAAAAAAAAAAAGGGCGCCTGGGTGGCTCAGTTGGTTAAGCGACTGCCTTCGGCTCAGGTCATGATCCTGGAGTCCCTGGATCGAGTCCCGCATCGGGCTCCCTGCTCGGCAGGGAGCCTGCTTCTCCCTCTGATCCTCCCCCCTCTCATGTGCTCGCTCTCTCTCATTCTCTCTCTCTCAAATAAATAAAATCTTTAAAAATAAATAAATAAATAAATAAATAAATAAAGTCATGTTTATTATGAAAGAACAAACTAAAGAGTAAGTCAGGTGTCCAGATATTCTTAATAGCAGTCTATTTGTTAGGTAATTCCTCTAAAGATTTACATACTCAAGTGCTGGTTCTATACATCTTAGATCTTCCATGCCCTATTTCCATAACTGTAAAATTAGAATACCATAAATAAATATATGAAAATATTTGTGAATTTAATGAAATGTAAGCTTTTACCAACAAATATTGTATACTGTTACATAGCAGAATATTATTTAAGACACCAGAGTCATTATACCGCTAATTTTGTTACTAAAATTGCCTGCATTTAATAGAATTATTTCCAAAAGGTTAATAAATTCTTTACCTAAACACAGTATACTGCTCCATTTTTTCTTGGCAAATTTTTAAATATACAAGGCCATTTATACTTCTCCAAGATCCCATTTTTTAATCTTTTTGATGTAGCTTGAGTTGAAAACATCCAATTATAATTTACATGAAGTAAAATGATTACTATAAAAAAGGTGTTTGTGAATTTCTATATATATATATAATCCAATAATATGTGTAATGAAGTACCTTTAACACATCAGGAAGCATCTTCTGTAACTTTTTCTCGCCTATGATACAGAAACACTGCTGAAGCATTTCTTTTTTGTCTGATATATAGAAACTAACTGGTTTTAATGACACCGTCAGGTCCAGTCCCCCTTCTTCAAGGTCACTGTGCTCTGCCAAGAATAATTCTTTTTCCAAAGTCGGCAAAAGGTATTTGGTATCCTAAAATTAAGAGACAACCATTAAATAAAGGAGTATGCATATGATGTCATACATTTACATTTAATAACTACTTCTTCATTAAACATTTCCAAATTCTTTCTTTGCATATATTATTTACCTAAACCAGTGAAAATATATTTAATTGTTCAATATTCTTTGATCTTACTGTCTGTACTACAATTAACTTGATCAGTTGATATAAAGTGAAGATATTATCTCAGGACACACAAGTGAAAATATACTCAAAATTTAAAAAAAAAAGAAAATATACTCAGTATTGAGTGATCTACAATTTTAGACTTCTGAACAATTAGGATATTCCTCTAGCATGCCACTCAACCCAAAATTTTATGTATGCATTGTTATTCTTCTTAAATTCATAAAAAGAAATGGGATGGCAGCAAAAATGTTGAAGATCACAATTATGAAGTATTACTGCTTACCACTCATTTTTAAAACTGCTATGTAATTTAATCATATTCAAAGTAGCCAAGTCATTTAATACATTTCTGTCAATTTTACCTCCTATCTCCAAAATCTATCCAGTCTCTCCAAATCTACTTGCCATAATCCTGGTCCAAGGTACCATCATCTTTTGCCTAGATTATCTCAACAGCTACTTAACTGGATGTCTTGCATCTAATCTGAGGTCTCTCCAAAAATACACATATACTCATCCTTTTTTTTTTTTTTTAAGATTTTATTTATTTGACAGAGAGAGATACAGCGAGAGAGAGAGAGACAGCACAAGCAGGGGGAGTGGGGAAGGAGAAGCAGACTCCCCGCTGAGCAGGGAGCCCAATGCGGGGGCTTGATCCCAGCCAAAGGCAGACGCTGAACAACTGAGCCACCCTGGCGCCCCTGTACTCATCCTCTTTATTTATAACCTTTCAACGACTTTGCACTAATCTTGGAGTAATAAAGCCTATCTGGGCCAAAATGTTCATTGTTTGTGCTACAAACACAACCACCTCTGAATTACTCAAATATAACCTGTTCTCCCTTCACCTCATTTAGGGAGGGCTTTTGTACGTACCACTCTGCCTCAGACAGCCTTTCCTCCCCATTCCCTCCCCAACGTTATACTCCTAAAATTAACAAATTCAGGTATCAATTCAAAAGTCATTTCTTTAAGAAAATCTTCCCTGACTATATAGTTCAGGTAAATTTCTTTATTATATTTTCTAATAAAACTGTTTTAGGGGCGCTTGGGTGACTCAGTCGGTTAAACGACTGCCTTCGGCTCGGGTCATGCTCCCAGGGTCCTGGGATCAAGCCCTCCATCGGGCTCCCTGCTCCGTGGGAAGCCTGCTTCTCCCTCTCCCACTCTCCCTGCTTGTGTTCCCTCTCTTGCTGTGTCTCTCTCTGTCAAATAAATAAATAAAATCTTTAAAAAAAAAAAAAACTGTTTTAAAAGTGGTCCATCAAGTGACAAATGGAAAAACCAACTGTGGTATAGCCATACAATGAAATATTACTCAATTCATATAAAATGTCCCGAACAGGGAAATCTATAAACTTATAGAGACAGGAAGTAGTGACTGCCTAGGGATGGAATGTGGTGGAGGTATTAGGGATGATAGCTGGAAGGTACACATCAGGTTTCTTTTGGGGGTAATGAAAATAAAACTGACTATAGTCATGACTGCACAACTCCATTAATATGCTCAAAACCAGTGAACTGTATACTTGAAATAGGTGAATTGTATGGTATATGAATTACATCTCTATAAAGCTGTTACCAAAAACAACAACAATAATAGGGAACACAGTACACACCAGATGTAATGGCACTCTCAGAATTCTGAGATGTTATCCACATGCCTAATATATAATGACTTCTTTTTTCCTTTATAAATTAGAACTAGGGTTTAGTTCTGCATGGAAATACTAATATTATTAATTAATTTTAAAAAATTTTAAGACCCACAGAGCTATACAGCCCAATAGTCCAGTTCTAATAAGAAAGTTCTTCAAGAAAAAGATAGCAACTATTCTGGAACACATCCCAAAAATGCAAAGCTTTCCAAATCAATCTATTAGGCTAGCATAATCTTGATACCAAAACCAGACAGGATAACTACAAAAATAAAAACCATAAGCTGATTTAACTTAGGAACATAGACACAAAAGGAAGAATACTGAATTCCAGCTGAGTACAATAACCAAACCAACAAACCAAACAGGATCTATCCCAAGACTGCAAGACAGTTTGACATGAGTTAATTTACCAATTTATTAAAAATTACATTGTCAGATTGAGGGAGGAAAATTATGTGATCATCTCAACAGAATGCCATAAAAGCATCTGATAAAACTCTACAACCCTCAATGAACTAGGAATTGAATAAAATGTCCTTAACTTGATCAGAAGTATCTTTCACAACCTTTGGCAAATATACTTTTGGATGGAACATTAGAAGGGTTCCCATTAAAAAACCAAACAAGAAAAAAATGCCTACTATCGGGCGCCTGGGTGGCTCAGTTGGTTAAGCGACTGCCTTCGGCTCAGGTCATGATCCTGGAGTCCGGGGATCGAGTCCCGCATCGGGCTCCCTGCTCGGCAGGGAGTCTGCTTCTCCCTCTGACCCTCCTCCCTCTCATGCTCTCTGTCTCTCATTCTCTCTGTCTCAAATAAATAAATAAAAAATCTTAAAAAAAAAAAAAAAAAGCCTACTATCATTGCTTCTGTTCAACACTACACTAAAAGTCTTAGTTAATGTAAAAGTACAAAAAACAAGAAATATCAGTGCTGAAAAAAAAAAGAGACAAAATCCCCTGTTAGCACAAATTTTTCTGAGTCAATTTTAAACTAGTAATTAATACTGTGGCTAAATACAAGAAAATACATAAAAATAAATGGCTTTCTGTGCTTCGACAACTCCCAATTTAGAGATGTAATGTTTAAAAATATTAGAAGAAAACAATAGTTTTAAGATAGGTTGGGAGTATGGAAAGATCTTTCTAAACACAAAATCCAGAAGGCAAAGAATAATATTATTAGTCCTGACCACAAAGAAATAAAAAACTTCAGTACACCATGGACAAAGTTACAGTAACATTTGCAATATACCTTACACACAGGATTAGAACCCAGACTTTATATAGATTCAGAACTTATCAGTAAAAAGCTCAAAACAACCAAAAAGAAAAATGGCCAGAGAATATATTTATGCAATTTACATAAGAAGGAATCAAATGGTAAATAAAAATATTAAAATGTTCGATTAATCAGTATATAAATCAAAACAAATGAAAAATTGATCTCACCCGCTGACAAACTTTTCAAAAATGGATATAGTGAGTATTTGCAGAAATGGGTATTCTTCTAATGTTTAGACTATAAATCAGTAAAATAGTTTTTGGAAAGCATTTGGTGGTACCTACCAAACCTTTTTAAATGCATAAACTTTGACCCAGCAATTTCACTTCTAAGAGTCTACCTGAAGTATTTGTTGGGCAATATATCCGTACAAAGGGTTCATTTTCACATTCTCTGTAACAGCAAGAAAACTAAAAATCTAAATATTCATCAATAAAGATAAAATGGAATATCCCGCAGTCACTAAAAAATAAGACAATATCTAATTCAATGGGAGGTAATATCACAATAAGGCTTATGTGTAAGAACTTAAATACATATACTTGACAAGAGTTAATGAAGAGGCTGCGTAGCAAATAAAGGGGAGGTTTAAACAGATTCTCATGCTTTCTCCTTTATTTCTGTGTTGTATAACTATTATGTATTCATGCTTTCGTTTTATAATACAAGCAAACGGCTTTTTTTTTTTTTTTTAAACGGCGGTATCTTGGTAGATCGATGGAGTGTAAAAAACATGGCTTTTATAGTCAGATACTGGATTCAAATTTAGATCTCACTAACAAACTGTGACTGTGGGTAATCTCTCTGGGCTTCAATTTTCTCATCCTGTAAGGCGGAATTAATCATAAACTACTAAAAGGTGAAGATGAAGAAGTAAGTAAACCGTGGCTCTCAAGGGCGCTGAAGGCTAGTTCCCGACCCCTACTTTTCAGGTAGACTGCTACTGGAGTGGAAAGGGGCCAAGAGCAAAGAGGTAGATGATCAGCATATCCGGAAACTTTAAGTTAAAGGCATGGGAGTGTGCGGTTCACCGGTATTCAGTAACATGAACCTCAAGGAGGGGTGGAACCTTGGGATCGTAGCGCTAGGTGAGCTACAATAAGAGCCCCATCCGCCGCCACAGTCCGCTCCCCGCCAGTCTTCGTCGGAGAACACAGAGCAGCGAGAAGGGCGCGCACGCACCTGCTGCAGGGACCCGGAGACGCTGGAGGATGAGTCAGTGCTCCTCCGCTTCCGGCGCTCGCTGCGCTCCACGCTGCTGCCTCCCCAGCAGCTGCCTCCACTCCCGCCGCCGGTGACACTTCCACTGAAGCTGGTGTTACCACAGCAGGTGACGCTCCCGCAGCCGCTGGTACTCCCGCAGCCGCTGGTGCTTCCACTGCCGCTACTGGCTAGGGCGGGCGCCAAGTCCGGCGCCGTGAGCGCCACGGCCGCTTCCTGACCGCTTCGTTTGCGCCGCTTCTCCCGGGAAGACTTCTTCCCCGTCATGATCCCCTGCTGCAACCATCCGGCAAAAGCCGGCAGTCTCTGAAGCTACCTAAAACCCGCAGCGGCAGCGGCTACGGACGGCGAGCGCTGGCGTCGCAGCTTGTGCGTCACTTCCGGCCTCGTCGCAGAGGCCGGGGGGCGTTCCTGGAGGGCGTGACTGGCACCAACCGTGCTTCCTTGCGGAAGGTGGAGGTTGGCTTGAGTTTGGGGGAGCGTTAGCAGGTTGTCTTGAACGTTAAGGTTTCTGTGCTTTTCTGCAAAGGACAGAGGTGGAAGTTTACAGTAGCAGTTTGGCTTATTGATACTTCTTTTCAGATTTTGTCCTATACACATACGCAGTAAGCTATGCTGTAGTTTTTTTATTTGTCTTCCAGTGTTTGTTTATGACACTAAAATGTAACAGAACTTGGGGAAAATCTCATTAACATCATCAGCGGGGCACATTTTTTGAAGTGTATTTTAGGGAGTTACACAGGAATAGAGTTTTGTGCTTCCTTGTTTTTCCCCATTAACACTAATATTTAGGCATGTTTCCTTTTCACTTCTAAAGGCATTTGGGTCTAGTATTTCACCATATTTCTCTTAAATGCTGGCATTTAGGTTGTTGCCAGTCTTACATTTTACAATGTAAACAGCTATGAACAGCTTAAGAAAAAAAACTACATTATTTTCCTTATGGTATTTTGTCCCCCCAAAACAAATTGATCAGCACCTTCTTTTTCTTTTTTTTTAAGATGTTATTTAGTTAGTTAGTTAGTTAGTTAGTTAGTTAGTTAGTTAGTTAGTTAGTTATTTGAGAGAGTGAGCGAGAGAGCACACGAGCAGGGGCAGAAGGAGAGGGAGAAGCAGACTCCCCTGCTGAGCAGGGAGCGGGATGCATGCGGGTCTCCATACCAGGACCCTGGGATCATGACCTGAGCAGAAGGCAGACGCTTAACGGACTGAGCCACCCAGGTGCATAGCACCTTATTTTTCTTGTCCTATTTAATCAGATTCCTTTGAGAAAGATTAAGCTAATTTAAAATGTCATCCATACACTGAAACCTTAAAATTTTTTCTAATATATGATAATAGAGTTTTAACTTGCATTTTTAATTTTATTTTGATTCAAGTATAATTAATGTACAATGTTATATTAGTTTCATCTGTATTATGTAATGATTCAACAATTCTGTACATTTCCCAGTGCTCATTAAGATGCGTGTACTCTTAATTCCCTTTATTTATTTCACCTATACCACCACCCATCTCCCATCTGGCAACCACAAGTTTGTTACCTGTATTTAAGAGTCTTTGTTCTTTCCTTTGCTCATTTGCTTTGTTTATTACATTCCACATGTGAGTGAAATCATATGGTTTTTGTCTTTCTCTGACTGCCTTATTTCACTTAGCATTATACCCTCTCGATCCATTCATTTTGCTACAAATGACAAGATTTCATTCCTTTTTATAGCTGGATAATATTCCATTACATGTATATAATATATATGTATTATATATATATTTACCACATCTTTATCCATTCATCTATCAGTGGACATTTGGGTTGCTTCTATATCTTGGCTATTGTAGATAATGCTGCAGTAAACATTGGGGTGCATATATATCCTTTGATTTACAATTTTGAATACTTTACCATTAGTTGGAACACTATTTCCTCATCATCAAGTGCTAATAAGTTTAACCATTTATCTACTGAAATCAGTGTGTTGACCTGATAAATGTACATAAATTATTTATGTTGGTGAGATGGGAGAAGGGAGCAGGGATAAAATACTGGCAGATCAGTGTTTCTATTTTTTCTCTCTCCCTTCCTTCCTCAAAAATGCCTTTTCAGACTAGTTCTTGGTTTTCAAAGGAGAAGAAGATAAGAAGGCTTAAAGGAGAGTTTAGGAGTACACAGGATTGGTAAGGAAGTCCCAGGCCACTTTCAGAAAGAATTTGAGGCAAGAAATGCAAAAGAAAAGCAGCAGTGCATGAGGGCAACAAATGGAAGACAACTGAAGAGAATTTAGGGAGTATTTCTGGAGATTATTTATTTCCTGCATCGAGTGCATGAGGGACAAATAAAGGACTTAAGTGAGTTTTTGAAAATTGAGTATGTGTCGTAGGTTTATCAGTGCTAGATTTTGTGGGCTGCTGTGTAGGATTTTGGAAACACAAACCAGGTTTTAAAATCAGGATCAAGAATACATATTTTAAAAAATTGCCATCATGTGGCAAGGGTGGTCTCAGCAGGGGCTTTAGCCACAGAAGAAAAAAGATAGGGCCTGGGGCAACACTAGCTGAGTGATAGTAATCCTAAAATTACCACTTGAGGGACAGAAAAGCAATTTAAAAAAGAAAATTCCCTTCGACCCCATTTCCTAACTGTCTCAGCCATTCAACAACTTTTAATAAGTGCATAAAACAAAACAGATGCAGGGGTAATTACAGCCCTGTGAAAACAGCTGTCTCTACCCCCTGGCTCCACCCTTAGTTTTGCCTTCTAAGGTAAATGCTGCGACGGAGCATATTGTGCTCTTGGAAGTTCTATATTGGCCTCATTAAGTATCTTACCTGAAAGGATTGAAAGTACTATGTTCATAGAATAAGCACATAAAATTAATAATATGTAACATTTGTAACCTTGTTACGGAGTGAATTGTGTTCCCCAAAATTTATATGTTAAAGTCTTAACTCCAAATGTATCTGTACTTGGAGATAGGGCCTTTAAGGACATAATTAAAGTTAAATGAAGTTGGGGCGCCTGGGTGGCTCAGTCGTTAAGCGTCTGTCTGCCTTCGGCTCAGGTCATGATCCCAGGGTCCTGGGATCCAGCTCCACATCGGGCTCCCCGCTCCGCGGGAAGCCTGCTTCTTCCTCTCCCGCTCCCCCTGCTTGTGTTCCCTCTCTCGCTGTGTCTCTCTCTGTCAAATAAATAAAATCTTTAAAAATAGAAAAAAATAAAGTTAAATGAAGTCATGAGGTTTGGAGCCCTAATCAGATAAAACTGGTGTCCTTATAAGAAGAAGAGATACTAAAGATCTCTCTCCCCCTGTCCCTGGTCTCCCTCTACACTTTCCCTTCTCCCCTCCACCCCCATCCCACTCACCTGTGAGCACACAGAGGAAAGCTTAGTGTGAGAAGGGAACCAGCTGTCTAAAACCAGAAAGAGAGATGTCATCAGAGATCAACCCTGATAGCACCTTGATCTTGGACTCTCAGCCTCTAGAACTGTGAGAAAATACACTTATGTAGTTTAATCCACCCAGTATGTGGTATTTTGTTATGGCAACTTGAGATGACTGATATAAACCTACGATGGTATGTATTAGCCTGGATAGTTGCATATTAATTACTGGCTGCAAATTTTTCCCTTATAAAATCAGTTGAGAAGCTTCTCGGTTTCCACCTCATTCTACAGCAAACTGACAAATAGTTCCCATATTTCTTTGGCTGGAGCAAGAAGCCAGGACGCTGCCAACTAGATGGCTTAAGAATTTATCCATTTGGCAGATGAATCCCAGTCTTTGTCCACTCTTCCATATTCTTGTTCTAGAATACAAAGGCATTGTTTGACCACTGGTGATAGAGTACAGAATAGACAAAATCCACACCTTCATTAACTTATATTCTGGTAAGGAGAAGCAAACCAAAAAACCACACAATAGGAAGTGCTTCCATCCTCACTCTGGCATTCTGCATTCTTCTTACTCTGCTTTATTTTTCTTCAGTGCTCTTAATTCCACTACACATGCATTTGTTTGTCTGTCTCCTTTCACTTGAATGTAAGCTCCATGAAAGCAATGACTTTGTGTTACTCACTTCTCTATTCCCACTACCCAAGTGCCCTTAATAAAAAATTTCTCGGGCGCCTGGGTGGCTCAGTTGGTTAAGCGACTGCCTTCGGCTCAGGTCATGATCCTGGAGTCCTGGGATCGAGTCCCGCATCGGGCTCCCTGCTCAGCAGGGAGTCTGCTTCTCCCTCTGACCCTCCTCCCTCTCATGCTCTCTCTATCTCATTCTCTCTCTCAAATAAATAAATAAAATCTTTAAAAAAAAATTTCTCACATAGTTGTTTCTTAATAAAAATTTGTTGCATAAATGATGAATGAAACACAGTTTCAGATGGAGAACCAGATTTATCCAGGATTATATGACCTCACTAAATTATGGGAGTAGAAGTACCTAGTGAAATTAATGGCCAGAAATTTCTTTATTAAAGGAGGTCAGTAGGAGCTTTGCTGGGCATAGTTCAGTGCTCCTTCATCACATGGCAGAGAGACTTAGCTACAGGGACTCAGCTGCCGCTGTGACACCGGCAATCACACGGGCTTTGGAGCAATCATTACAAGCAGCTTTCTAACAGAAACTGGACAATTCTACATGGAGCTCTGCCACTCAGAGAACAGGGAAAGGACTTTGACTCGTGGTTGAACAGGTCATAGACACATCACAAGGTTGGTTGGCTTAAAGCCAGAGAGATGCCATTGTCTCTTTAGGTTGAACCATATGAAATTGCCTTTTTTGGAGGTCAAAACTGATTGAATGTTGACAGTTTCATATGTTCAATATAATATTATAGAGATGAAGAGACCCAGCATTGAACATTGTTACAGACTTCAGCTCAGCAAACATTGTTACAGACCGCTTTTCTGTCGTGGAACAAATACGTGGGAGGGTGGACAGAGATTGGAGAGTTTTTGTTTTTGTTTTAAGATTTTATTTATTTATTTGACCGAGAGACACAGCGAGAAAGGGAATACAAGCAGGGGGAATGGGAGAGGGAGAAGCAGGCCTCCCGCAGAGCAGGGAGCCCGATGCGGGGCTCGATCCCAGGACCCTGAGATCATGACCAGAGCCAAAGGCAGACCCTTAACAACTGAGCCACCCAGGCGCCCCCAGAGATTGGAGTTTATATGCCCTTTTTATAAATGCTCTTCAGCAACTCACTGAGCATTCATCACAATCATCGGCCTGGGATATGTATGTACTAACGCTAGGGCCAATCAGTATTTCTTTGGAATTTATAGAGACACTAGGTGAGAAATTCAGTCTTCCACTTAAATGAACTGTAAGGAAATTATCTCTAGTTGTCATGTTCTCTGTCCTGTGAAGCTCAACAAGAGACACTTACTGAAACAAGACACAAAGTCCTAATACTGCCATTTTCATATCAATGAGCCAACAATTATCTCCTTTTTCATTAAGCTGATCTGAATTGGTTTCTGTCACTTGCAACCTAGATTCCTGATGAATACAACATGTAAGACCTTGCATGATCTGAACAGCATTTTTCTCTGTAGCCCCATATCTTTCCTAGAAATATGCCCTCTGGGCCTATCCAACAATCCGACCTCCACTCATCTTGTTAATTCTAAAATTCTTTTTAAGTATCACTCCGTATTTAAAACCTTTCCAAATCACTTCCTTTCTTAATCCCGTTAAAATGAAATGCTTCTTCCTTTGTAAGACATTGTCTTCCCTACAGGGCATCCAGAACTCTTGACTGAAGGTATTTGTTTAGTATCTTCTCCAATATACTGTTAGTTCTCATGAACAGAGGCTGTGAGTTTAGTGTTGTGTCACCCCCTAATACTGTGCCTGGCATGTGCTAGAAATGGAATGTTAAATTCTGATCTGAGAAGTTCAGGATTCATACAGAGCTTCTTTCCAAATCACCACTCTGGTAAATTGCATTAAGGTCCCCATTTCTTCACCTCTCCCTGTATTCATGCTCTTTGCCATGTAATTTGGCAGTGTCCTTCCACTTAAGGCAAGACACGTAAGTCCCTGCCTTTGGAGTTGACCAGATGACTTAATTTGGCCAATGGGATGTTAGCAGATGTGTAGCAAGCACGGTGTTAAAAAAAAAAAACAAAAACAGCACACCTGGCTGGCTCAGTCAGTAGAGCATACAACTCTTGATCTCAGGGTTATGAGTTCAAGCCCCACTTTGGGCTTGGAATCTACCTAAAAAACAAACAAACAAAAAACCTTATAATTGTGACAGTTCACTCTTGTGCTTCCACCATTACTATGAAAATGATATACTCAGGTTAGCACACTGGTCCCAGGAGAGAGATGAGAGACAAGTAGAGCTCAGCTGCCCAGCTAGACCATCCAGTCAAGCCTAGCCTAGAGCAGGGTCCTCCTCCAACCTACAGATATGAATGAGCCCAGTCAGGATCAGCGACACCTAAGCTTGTAACTTCTTAGGTAAATTAATGCTATTGTTGTTGTTAGTTGTTGAACAGTATTATGGTGGCTATAGTTAACTGATATGCACTTTTCCTTTTCTGTATTTCTCTGCTAGCCATGAGAAGGGTCTTCAAAACTAGCTTCATATTGCCTGAGTCACTATTCAATGTCATGGCCGTAGTATGGGCAGATATAATTCTTAAATTCCAACAGAAACATCTTTATATTTCATAGTGAGGTTCTGTGGCATTATATAAAGTCTAAATGAAGTGTAAGGATGTTTGTTTTCAGAGTTCCAAACAGTTACCAGTTTTGCAAAATATCATCAGGATACCCCCATCTGTGGGCATTTTTTTCCCCCAGTAGCAATAAAATACTCTTCTGCAGTCACTTTTATTGTTAAAGAAGATGGTAGCCTTGTGTTATCTGTGAAAGCAATGCTTGGTAAGTACTCATTATGTGGTAGACATTTCACATATTAATGTACCTTTGATTAAACTGGGGCTGAGACCAAGCATCTTGACTTAATAGCAAGTGGTGGAAATGTCATTGAAATGTATGCCTTTTTAACCCCAAAGCTAGTACTCTTTCACTTGTTGCTTTTACTATTGAAAATTTTAAATGACATAGAAATAAGCAGTTCTTGAATTTATTAGTTCCTTTGAAGACACAAAAATGAAAGAAATGTGTTTGAGAGCTTGTTTCAGGCATACTTCTGCTCTATGTATCAAGCATACATGCCACTACCAGCCACCATAGTTGCTGTTATGATAAAGTGAAGTGTCTACCACAAATTGATATTTTTCTTCATCTTGATATCCAGCTTTGCCAACATCATTTATTAAATACTATTCTCCATTGTTTTGTTATTAGTGCCTTGTTACTTGAGCTCTTTCAGTTTCTTCACTTGTAAAATTAGTAACAGTACTTACCCCATAGGGATAATGAGGATAAGCCTGAAACTAGTATAAAGTAATTGCTTAATGTATGCTATCTAATTTACTTAAATTTGTCTTTTTTTTTCAATGTTACTTAACTGGTTTGCTTTAAATTCAGTTACAAACCATTGTGTAAGTATTGCTATATCATATGCCTTTACATCTGATGAAAGTATCATTGCCATTTGGACATTTTACTTTTCTGATTTATTACAATGTGTCCAGTAATTCCAAGATCAAGTTTTAAGTCCCAGGAGCTCATATTAGGCCTAGGACCAGTATCAGCCTACCTACTTTACAGAAGGGCATTAGTTGGCGTTCTCCTCCGCTTTCATCACTCACTGTATTCTGAAGACTCTTTTCCTCCACGAGAGGCACCAAAGTGGTTTACTTGTTGCTCTCAAAGTCACGATCCTGCCTTAGTACCTCCAGAAAACAAGCACTCTAATTGCAACCATTAAACAAGTAAAACCTGATAATCAGTTAGAAAAATAAAATATAGAAGAATGAAAAAACTTAAAAAATATTCACCCATCTCTGTGAAGATGGTCAGTAGGCCAATTACACCCTGTTTTATCTTCCTAACCTCCTTTAGTTATGGTAAGGGCAACACAAACTTCAAGGAAGCGGAGATATGATGCAATCAAGTAAAAAAAAAAGTACACACACCTATGAAGAATTCTTGCTACAATATTTTAATCTTAATGTAACCAAGTCTTTGGATTTAGCTTTTAGTTTATAGGAAATAGGTATGGCAGGTAGATTCTAAGAAGGCTCCCTGTGATCTTTTCCTGATATTTACAGCCTATGTAATCCACTGTCCTTGAGTAACTTGCTTCCAGTCAATAGAATACGTTGATGTTGAGTGGGTGGCATGTTTGTGGTTAGATTATAAAAATTCTGTCCTTGGTTCTGCTAGCAGACCCTCTCCTTTGCCGGCTTTGATGAAACCACTTGCCATGATGGAGAAGCCCATAAAACAAAAAACTGAGGGCAGGGGAGCCTACATGCTCAGTTGGCTAAGTGTTTGCTTCTTGCTTTAGGCTCAGGTCACGGTCCCAGGGTCTTGAAATCAAGCCTCCTGTAGGGCTCCATGCCAAGATTTTCTCTCTCCCTCCCCCCCCCCACTAAAACATAATAAAGACAAAAAAATAAAGGAGGGAAAACATTTTTTAATTTTTTTTAAAAAGATTTTATGTATTTCAGAGAGTGCAAGCATGAGTGGGGGGAGGGGCAGAGGCAGCGGGAGAAACAGGCTCCCCGCTGAGCAAGGAGCCCAATGCAGGGCGCAATCCCAGGACCCTGAGATCATGACCTGAGGCAAAGGCAGACTGAGCTATCCAGGAGCCCCTGGAAAATATTCTTAAAACAAAACAAACAGGGCGCCTGGGTGGCTCAGCCGTTAAGCGTCTGCCTTCGGCTCAGGTCGTGATCCCAGGGTCCTGGGATCGACTCCCACATCGGTCTCCCTGCTCAGCGGGAAGCCTGCTTCTCCCTCTCCCACTCTCCCTGCTTGTGTTCCCTCTCTCGCTGTGTCTCTCTCTGTCAAAAAAATAAATAAAAAAAATCTTTAAAACAAACAAACAAAAAACTGAGGGCAGCCTCTGACCAATAGCCAACTAGGATTTTAAGTCCTCAATCCAACAACTGGAAAAGAACTGAACACTAACCATGTAAGTGAGCTCAAAAATGCACCCTTCCCCAGTCAAGCCCTCAGATGAGTGAGCCCTCAGCCTTGGCTGATACCCTTGATAGCATGTGAAACAAAGAAACAGAGGATCCAGCTGAGCTGGGCCAGGATTCCTCACTCACAGAAAATTTCAGATAGTAAATGTGTGTTGTTCTAAGCCACTTTACTTTTGGGGTAATTTATTAAGCAGCAATAGATAATTAATACAGAAGAGTTACAGAAATGGTTTACAAATATGAAATTGGGGTACCTTGCATTCTGGAATGCCTAGATACTTCAAAGTCAATGATACTGAAAATAAAAATGGAGGAACCGTTCTGGATTGAGACCAAAGAGATATATAACCAAATAAATATAATACATAAACCTTGATTATTTATATTAGATCCTTTAAAAAAAAGTGTTAAAAGGTATTATGAGACAATAAGGAAATTTGAGTATGCACTAGATATTAGATATTATGAAATCACTGATTCTCTTAAATACACTGATAGTTATAAATAAGAATATTCTTTAAAATGTCCTTATTCTTGATACATATTGAAGTATTTAGTTGATAAGTGTGATATCTGTAATTTCAAGAGTAGAGATAAAGCCAATATGGCAAAATGTTAACAACTGTAGAATTTAGTTTGCGAGTCCATGAGTGTTCACTGTACTCTCTGAACTTTTCTGTATGTATGAACATTTTCATTAAAAAAAACTGAAGAAAACCACATGGAATGATAAGTGAAAAAAATCTTCAAAATTTTATTTATAATCACAACTACACTGTGTACTATAGACTGAAATGCGTCACCCCCAAAATTCAGTATGTTGAAATGTAATCCCCAATGTGATGGGGCCTTTGGGAGATAATCCAGTCAGAAGGGTGGAATCCTCATAAATGGGGAGACCCCAGAGAGCTTCCTCCTTCTGCCATGTAAGAACCCTCATCAAACAAATATGCCAGCACCTTCATGTTGGATTTCCTGGCCTCCAGAATGGTGAGAAATAAATGTTTTTAAGCCACCCAATCTATGGTATTTTTGTTGTAGCAGCCCAAATAAACTAACTCCCTGTGTATAATTTTCTATAGAAAAATATACTAGAAATTAATTATAAACTATTTTTTTAAATTACTTAAAAAAATTGAATAGCATTTCCTAATCTCAAGTAATTTAAATCTCAAGACCTTTAGGAAGTATGATACATCACAAATGATCACGTCTATACATTTTATCATTTCTTAACACAATGACTGATAGCTGCTAAGGAAGCTATGTCCCAGTCTTATCCCCAGAATTTGTGAAGAATCTGTTTTTAGCTATGCTTCTTCCATGATTTAAAAGGAACATGAGGTAGGTAAAAATATCACTGAATTGCTATTTAGTCATAAACTGCAAGTCCCAGGGGCTAGGGGTAGCAGGATTAGAGCAGGGTAGTGGGGAGATCACAACAGAAGCATGCTCATTTAAAAAATGTGATGCCAGATGGAGGCTAATAGTTCTGAAATCAAGGCAATGATAACATGTCTTTTGCAAGCAAATGTGTTTCAAACGCAATATGGACATTAACTCTAAGACTTTTACCACTGGAAGTGACTCGACAGCATGTATCAAGCCTAAAGAATGTGCATTAATTTGGCCCACCAATTCCATGTATAAAATGTAGCCTGAGGAACTAGTAAGACACTTAGGATATTTGTCTGAGCACTGATGATAGCTGAAAATCGAAAACAGTATCAGATAATAGGAAATGGATAGATCCATATAATGTACTATATTTATTAAGGTGGAGGTATGCATATTAATATAATGGCAAGCTTAAAAACCAGGTTATTGTGCAATGTGTATCCCACAGTCTTTTAAGACAAAAACAACACATTTACACACCTACTAATATGCCACAAGACGTTAAGAATGGTTCTCTCTGGGTAGTGGGATTACAGGCAATTTTTATTTGATGTGTGTGTTTTATTCAATGAATGTATGTTTTCATATTCACAAAAAAATATTAAGGGAACCATGGAAAAAAGTTTAACTGAAAAAGACTTTAAAATATCACAAAACCATCATATAACACTTATTTTTCAAGTGGGATTATCTTTTTTCTTTAGATAAATTGTATTTTGTATTTTTTCTTCAATAAACATGAAATACTGATATTCTAAAAGTTGTTGTAAAGACTTGTACACTATACGAAGCAAACAGTGTTTACAATTTGCCACCCCTTACATTTTGAAGAGTGAACTCACGTTCTTAATGTCCTCCCATCATTCAAAGTTTCTACCTAGTATTTCAAAATATTGTAGATAAATTGTTTGTACTTACAACTGCATGCTAGACTGGACATGTTAACAAGAAAGCAGTGTATTGTAATGGAACCAGGCTGACCTGGGTTAAACTCTTAACTTTGCCATTTAAAACTTTGACTTAACCATCTAAATCCCAATTCAACAAAGAGTAAAGCAAAGGTTCCTAATGGAGCCAGACAACAGAATTTTTAAAGTCTGAGTACACATCAGAAAGTTGCAATTTCATACTCAGCAAAATACACATTCCCCCTATTTATATTTTACCCATTCTTTTTTGATATTCCAAATTTTTCCTTGAATCCAGATGATCAAAAATCCTTCCTCCCTTATTGGGGGAAGAACTGTTCTTTGCAATTTGTCATTAAGCCAGTAAATTGATGGTTCTGTATACCATAAATGTTGAGAATGCTGCTATCTTAGGCAAAGTCCTCTTTGTGAAAAGATCTTTCCCACTTTTAAAAATAGGAATAGTTCTGCTTCTCTTAAGAAACTCAAGTTCTTGTAAACACATTAAATTACGTAATTAAAGTGCTGGTTCCTCCTTTGTGTTAATTGCTAGGATGTTCAGAGACAAATTTGTGATGCCTCTCTAGAAAGTATAGTATGGGGGCGCCTGGGTGGCTCAGTTGGTTAAGCAACTGCCTTCGGCTCAGGTCATGATCCTGGAGTCACGGGATCAAGTCCCACATCGGGCTCCCTGCTCAGCAGGGAGTCTGCTTCTCCCTCTGATCCTCCCCCTCTCATGCTCACTGTCTCCCATTCTCTCTCTCAGATAAATAAATAAAATCTTCAAAAGAAAAAAAAAAAGTTTAGAAAGTATAGTATGGTATGCACTTTTCTTTTTTTCTCCTATCATGATTCCTCCCATTATACTTACTTCTGAAAATAGAGACACCATCACTCTTCATCTAAGGGGTTTTGGAAATTAAATATCAAAGTGGTTAGCATAGTGCCTGGATCATGTTAGAAGCTCAAAAATACTACTTTTACATGAAAGGCTCTGGACTTGCCAATAACATTGTTATTGCTTGCACAGTTGCTTGATAAAATTCACCACATTTCAAATTCCCTTTGAGACAATGGAAATGACCAAAAATAAACTAATATCAAAACTAGAATGAATAATGAAGTTACCTCAAATAGGGAGAGACAAAAGAAAATGGATCATAAGCCTGGAGTTAATTTGGGGTCTCATCTGTCTGAACTGGTAACAACCTAATGCAGCTTAGTAAGTTGCTTTTCCTTCATCTAAAAATAAGCCATCAAACATAATTTCTATTTACAAGTAACTTAAATGAAGAAATTATATCTTTTTGATATATGGAATAATTTATAACAAACTTAATTTTTGAAAATTCTAAAGTACTTATGCTAAAATAAGACCTTGAAATGTATCAGTGCTGTTGAAAGAATCAGCAATGAAAATGAGTAGAGCAGAAGTTAAATAAAAGACAACCACTGACAAGTAACAGTTTAGGGTATTAAGTAGTAGAAGCAGATTCTATAAATAAACATTCTTATCTTATGTGGCAAAGGTATGAACATTATGCCACTGTAGCATCTGTGTTGTTGATTTTAGCTTATTCTTGTTCCTGAACTCCTGAAAACTTACCCACATCACACAGGAAAATCTCACAGTTCATCAGTGCAAAAATTTTATTTCTTCTTTACCTCCTCTTACCCCCCACTTTACAAGATCTGAAATTTTACTTAATCCACAGCCTTTTTTTTTTAACCATCTGTAATCAGTCATGTAAAACGTGAGAAAAAAACACTAATCAATTTAAAATCTCAGCCCCGTTCCCATTGTTACAGTAAATTTAGGATAAGTCTACAGCATTCACTTACTTTAGCTGGTTCTGATACTGAGGCATACTTTTTTATTTGAGAATCAACACCTAAAGACTTGGCTAACTGTACAGCATTTAAATCATCACTGATAAGTGTCCCAAGAGCCACAAGGAGTCTAAAAGTGGCTTCTAGGTCTTGTACAACTTCCAAGACTGTGCTAATTACTGATAAGCATTGAGCTTTCCCTTCAATGTTATGGTCTTTATGAAAACAAACAGAATAGTTCAGGGTCAGTGTAGCCAGAGCAATGTGAATGTTCTTATTGCTCCCTGATTTCAGTTCTATTGCATGAGACATTAGTGATTCCCTCTGGGACATCATGAGCTTTTGTCCTGCCTGGCCAACAAAACAATTACAAAAAGTCCTCAGAGCAAGCAGCTGGTTTGCTGGCTTTCCTTTAGGGTTCAGAAGACTGATAAGATGACTGCTGAACTGAGCCCCTTCCTTTTCATTGCAGAAGTTCTCATTCACACTGGGATGTTTAATTGATAACCGAAGAATGTCAAGTGCAGGAAAAACAATATCTATTAAAAAGAAAAATTCATTAATGTTTATAAAAACCCAGAAAATTCCTATGACTATTACTCAGTTTTAAGAATCTTATTTCATTAACACACGACCATTTCAGAAAATGTTAAAAACCATTTGCCTGCTTTACAAAATATGTATCTTTCTAAAACTTTTGTTAATTAATTTTTCATATTTATAGAGACTGGATTTATTTTTACAGGATCATGTACGCTTTAAAGATAATTTAAATGGGTTATTATCTAGCTTGATACATACTGAGTATTCAATAAATCCTAGTGGAATGAATGGGATGGGGACCTTGCTTTTAAAAATCCTGTAAGACCAGAGAGTTCCTATAAGACCAGAGAGTTGAAGAGGAAAAGCTTCTTTTTTTTAAAGTATTCCTTTTTTTTTTGAGAGCGCACGCACATACGTGTGACTGGGAGTCGGGTAAGGGAAGGAAGGAGAAAATCTTAAGCACACTCTACGCCTAGTGCAGAGGCCAGTTCAGGGCTAGATCTCACAACTCTGAGATCATGACCTGAGCCAAAATCAAGAGTCAGGTGCTTAACTGATTGAGCCACCCAGGTGCCCCAAGAGGGAAAGCTTTTTTAATAGAATTCCAGTTGACAAATGCTAATAGGATGCTTACAGGTTGGTGGAGGGCTTTACATTCAAAGGATTGGGCAGACACCATCTGAATGAACCCACTCTATAATCTTAGCATCACTAAAAGTAAAGAATCCAGAAATTATGTGCCCTGTGATATAAAGGTAGTATGCAGCATTGTTTATAAAGCGTATTCATCTAAAAAAAAAATCTAATTATGTTTAGCAGGAACTATAGAGATAGTGGAACACATTAAGTGATCTGCCAAATTCACAATATGGGATATTAAGCAGGACAAATGATTTTTCTTCTCTAATCAATAGCATGAAAAAGTAATAAGGGAGAGGACACTTTTGGAATTTAAAAGGAATTAAGTGAGTTAAAAAAATAATTATACCAAATGGTTGTAGCCTGGGGTTAATAGGTCACAAAACGTTCTTGGGTGGTTTGCAGGGGATCCACAAATGCTATAAAATGGCATATGAAATGGTATATGTATGAGGATCATTACATTCCCTTCAGATTCTCATAAGGCATGTGACCAAATCAAGACTATGAATTACAATTACCCAGGGTAACTTTTACTCAATCTAGAAACACCAGTAATACTGACAGAAATGAAAAGATATGCTTACTGCTTTCTAATTACATTTTAAAGACTGTTTCCATACCTTCAGGCCAGTTAATAGCTTTCCACAAAATCTGAAGTTGCTGGGCTGTGGGTTTTTCTGAAGAACTATTACATATGAGAGACAGTATCTTTTCAAGAAGTATCAAGTCATCCTCAGTTAACTTTTTCTCTTCAGGTGCAGTTCCATTAAGTTCCTTCAGTTTACCTAGAACCCAAACTCAAACTTTCAAAATTCTCTAACTGTAATTAGCCAAATATGATATAAAAATGTCAAAATTTTCAATAAGAGTATTCCACCATACACCATGGGGAAGGTAAGACTTTTCATGGCAATTATCAAAGACCATAAATTAAGAATAAGGCCTGTGAATGTTTTTAGTTGAGCACAGTAGAGAAAAAGAAAGGCTACTGTGATGATTTTTATTTTACCTGTTATTTTCTAAGATCTTATGAAACTTTCTGCTTCAAGTAAGTTTTAAAGTAGATCATACTTGTAATCATTTTGGTTTTCAAAGCAATATCATGTCATTATACGCAAGTATAGGTCAATCTTCTATTTTCTCAAAGAAAAAATTTATAACAACTTTTAGCCAACTTATGTCAACTTATATGACTGTTAATGAATTAACCGAAGAGTTAAATGTCTATTTATAATATTTAATTTATTGATTTATTTCCATATGCACATTTGACATCACATTACTTTAAAAACATATTTAATGGAAATACTGCCTTTTGTTACCATATTCACGAAACATGAATGTTTCATGTTTTCATGAAACAATTTTTTGTTAAAGATTTACTTATTTTAGAGACAGAGTAAGAGACCGGGGGTTGGGGGAGAGAGAGAATCTCAAGCAGACTCCCTGCTAAGTGTGGAGCCCGACATGAGGCTCTATCTCATAACCCTGAGATCATGGCCTAAGCCAAAACCAAGAGTCAGAAGGTTAACCGACTGAGCCACCTAGGCGCCCCTTACCAATGATTTTTATAAATATGGCATAAAGGTTAATTCTGACAACCCCCCCCGTTTTATATTGAGGTGTATATGTTATCATATCTCAATTCTCATGAAGTAGTAGTGGCAAACAGAGCTAGGATTCTCTGTCCAAAAAACACCTATCATTTTGTTTTCAGAGAAAAAAGTTAACAGAAAAAGCATTCAAAGTCAACTGAGCAGTTTCATTTTTAATGGACAATTTGAACAGCCTTTTATTATTATTTCTAAGGGCCACTAATTTTTTTAAGAGAAAACTTTTATTGTTTAAATGCTTTACTCATTCGTTTTCATTATTTTTTTTCCTGAAAACATTAAGATCTTAGGGGATTTCTATTTTTCCCTTTTAGGTTTTTTTTTTTTCATTAAAATCATCATAAAGCATTTACCTTATATTTGTATAAGGCTTCTTGAAAGTATTAAGCGTCCATTATCAGACTGTGTATTTGTAGTCGACGCAGTTGTGTAATCCCACAACAGAAGTCTCTATCATGTAAGCACCCAGTTCCTAGCTCATGTGAGGAGGAGAAACAGTCTTGAGTGCACTGCAAAGAGTCTATGGATATGTGAGAAAACTGTATAATTAAAATGCACTTACCTAATATTTGTGTAGGGTTTGCCTGGTCAAAAGTAACAGCCTCTTTTTTAGGGAAATAAATATTCACTGTCTTAGATGCAGCTGATCGGTAGGCACTATTCCCTATTTACAGAACAGAAGATGATGAAAATCATAAGGAGTAGACAAAACTGAGATTTTTCTAATTGTATGACTTTGTTTTAACAATTATTTAGATATGTAACTACAATAAATTTTAGTTTTTGGACTGGGAGCTTAAATGTAAAACAAAAGCCTTTCCATTTCATATTCTCTACATCTCTCATACTTCTAAGATTCAACCTAATTTACAAAGTTTTAAAAGATCAGAGAGTACATAACAATTATGAAACCTTCCATTCCCATCTTAAGGCATATTGTCTCTTTCTTCTCATGTCTTTTACTGCTTATTCCAAATGATATAGTAGGCATTGTCATTTTCTCCATCATTTAGTTTATTTTTATAAGTTTTATTCAAATTCCAGTTAGTTAACATAAAGTATAATATTAGTTTCAGGTGTACAATACAGTGATTCATCACTTCCATACATCACCTGGTGCTCATCACAATACATTCCTTAATCCCCGTCACCTGTTTAACCCATCCGCTCACCCACCTCGCCTCTGGTAACCATCAGTTTGTTCTCTATGGTTAAGAGTGTTTCTTGGTTTGACTCTCTCTCTTTTTCCCCTTTGCTCATTTGTTTCTTAAATTCCACATTATGAGTGAAATCATAAGGAACACGTGGTGTGTATACAAACACACACACACACTGGAATATTAGTCAGCCATAAAAAAGAATGAAATCTTGCCATTTGCAATGATGTGGATGGAATGAGACAATGTATTATGCTAAGTGAAGTAAGTCAGTCAGAGAAAGACTAAGGCCATATGATCTCCATCATTTCAATAAATCCCCCCAAGATGTAGGTTCCTGAAGGGAAAGGGTCCTAGTCTTTTATACATTTTTATTTCCTAAGTCCCTATTATAGTAACCAAAATGCAGTGTGTCAAAAAAAAACTGGCACAGGATGAAAATTTAGCACAATACATAGTGACTAAAGTCAATTAAAGTATAATTTAAACCTAATTTGTATTTTACCTGCATTCCAAATCTTAATTTAGCATTGGTGGTTCAGTGGTAGAATTCTCGCCTGCCAAATCTTAATTTATTTTTGTTCCAATGCAAAAATTAAGGTATTTCGCAAAAATACATATAAAACGTTTTGATTTTCTGAATATATCAGAAACAGGAATAAGGTAGGTAAAGATTAAGTTATGAGATAAATACACAAAATTAATTTTAATTGCTTATAAAGCATAAATATTTATTGATATGATCAAAGATGAGCTAAAAGACATTGCCTAAAGTCCTGGTCATTACAGTCTAGTTGTGGTAAGGAGAATGCAAATCAAATACCATCCAAACAATTAAGTAAAACAAGAAAGAAAAATATAGGGTGCAATGCGAGCTTATCATAGAGTAGGTGATCCAGCAAAGGGCATATGTGAACATCCAGGAAATTTCATTTAATAAATACTATATTACAAAATTAAATAAAAAAAGAAAATGGAGGAAAAAGCCAAACAATAATTTGTGATCTAAATAACAAAGCAAAGGGGCGCCTGGGTGGCTCAGTTGGTTAAGCGACTGCCTTCGGCTCAGGTCATGATCCTGGAGTCCCGGGATCGAGTCCCGCATCGGGCTCCCTGCTCGGCAGGGAGTCTGCTTCTCCCTCTGACCTTCCTCCCTCTCATGCTCTCTGTCTCTCATTCTCTCTCTCTCAAATAAATAAATAAAATCTTTAAAAATAAATAAATAAATAAAAATAACAAAGCAAAGGGCTCAAGTATTCTAAAACAGAACAGCATCTACCAAACTCCTGAGGTAGAAAATAGCATGGGACGCTCAAGAAACTGACACTGGCCGGTATGGCTGGGCAGAAAAAAGGCAGAGAGGAAGGTGATACAAGCCAAGAAAAAATATTCAATGGGAAACCATTAAAGGATTTTAATCAGGGGAGGAGTATAAACAAAGTTCTACTGTAAAATGATCGCTGGCTGCAGTATGGACCATGGAGAGACCAATTTGGAGGATATTACTTCATTTGTCTAAGTAAGAGATGACAATAAGTTTGACTAAGGTATATAAGGCCCAGTATACACACCAAACTGTTAAAAACTATAACTTCTAAAAAATGACAGGAAGCACAGTTAACTTTAGACCCTTTTCTAATACAACAGGTACAGCTAACAATTACTAAGTATTTATTCTGTATAAAGTGCTTTATATACATTTTGTAATTTTAAGCTCTTAACTCCATGAGGTAGACATTACTTCAACTTTACAAATGAGAAAAGTAGAGGCACAGAAACAGAATAACTGGCTCAAGGCAAAACACGTAAAAAGTAGTGGAACAGAGATTTGAATCTAAGCATTCTCACTCCAGAGTCCTCAATCTTAATCATTGTGTTATACTTCAATACCACCAGTCAATGTTACTTTTGCAGTGAAAAAATAGCTTACAAAAATCATCACATACCAAGTTAGTTCTTAAGTAGAGTGCTGATTCGTTAAGTATATATTTTATTATGGTCAAGAACATATATGTCCCACATATATTAGTCTCTTGTAGAAAATAACAAGTCGGGGAAAACATATGGCAAGAGGTGAACCACAAATTTAGTTCTGCATTTTATTAATAGTCAATACAGAGGGAAGCATGTCTGCCTATATTCAACACTGATGAACAAGTAAGATGTGTCAGAGTCTAGGCAAGATACTAAGAATAAAAAAGAAAAATTAATTGGTCAGGAGAAGGCCAGATAGCATAGGCCTAAATCACAAAAGCAATTTTTTTTCTGGGTCCTCTTAAACAGAACATGTAGCATAGTAAATAACATTCTCTCTTTTTTAAGGTTTTTATTTTGACAGAGAGAGAGAGAGAACGTAAGCAGGGGGGAGTGGCAGAGGCACAAAGAGAAGCAGGCTCCCCGCTGAGCAAGGAGCCCGATGCAGGACTCAATCCCAGGACCCCAGGATCATGACATGAGCCAAAGGCAGACGCTTAACCAACTGAGCCACCCAAGCGTCCCTGAATAACATTCTCAATACATTAAGAATGAACAAAGGAGAGATGCAAAAAAACTCAGTTTTCATAAGGGTAGTGAGTAAACCAGAGCTATGACAGAATAGCAGTTTTCAATCCTGGCTACACATTAGAATCACATTGGAAGATTACGAAAACTACACTTGCCAAGGCCTCAAACCAGAGCAGTAATAGACTCAGTGGGCTTCTCTGGAGATGAGGTTTTTTTAAGTTTCCTACATGAGTCCCATATGCAGTATGAAAAATTCTGAGAACATTCTAAAAGCCAGGTCAAGGGGTACCTGGGTGGCTCAGTCATTAAGCGTCTACCTTCAGCTCTGGTCATGATCCCAGGGCGCTGGGATCAAGTCCTGCATCAGGCTCCCTGCTCGGCGGGGGGCCTGCTTCTCCCTCTCCCACTCCCCCTGCTTGTGTTCCCTCTCTTGCTGTGTCTCTCTCTGTCAAATAAATAAATAATATCTTTAAAAAAAATAAAAATAAAAGCCAGGTCAAGAAGTTTGGTCTTAATCTACTACATGAAAAGTTCTCTAGCAAGAAAAAGATACCAGTTTTCTCAATCTTTCATTAAATAAAAGTTTCAATGAATTTTAAAAATGTAAAAAAAGAAGAAGAAGAAGAAGAAGAAAAAGAAGAAGAAAAAGAAATGAAAAGTGGAAAAGTGTGTACCTGTAAATGGATCAACTCCAGCCATGGTAGTTCCCATACTGGCAGACCCTGGCACATAACGACCACCACCTAAAATGTAATAACACATCTAGTAAGCAAAGGTAACTGCAAGTTAAAGTTCAAAATGCTCCTCTCTACATAGAATAACTTATTTTCATTATGAGTCACACTTCAGCATGGCATATTTATATACATAATAAATGGGCTATAAATTCATTTAGAATAGTACCTGGCATATAGTTGGTGATAAATGTTAGTCTTAAAAGTAATTCTCAGATTACAAAATAAACATTAGATGCCTTATACATTATAATTACAGATGCTAATGAATTGAAAAAGCATTAGTGAATTGGAGAGAAGAAATTAAAAGATTCCCATAATGAAATGTAAACACAGGGTGCCTAGCTGGCACAGTTGGTAGAGCATTAGATTCTTGATCTTAGGGTTGTAAGTTCAAGTCCCACAATGGGTACAGAGAGTACATAAAAAGAAAACGTTAAAAAATTAAAAACAATCAAAAAAAATAAATGTGAACACTATTCTACTGAAATAGAGAGGATCAGCTAATACATAAGCAAAAAAGAGACTAGGTAAGATTTAGGGATGCTAATGATAATAGCTCTGTCTCACATTTGAGATCCTACTTGTGGATGTCTCATTGAAAATGGAAAGAAAGGAACATGAAAAACCAGTGTAGAGAAAGAATCAGCAGGATTTGGAGATGTTCAGAGTCCTGATCAGCCTTTGTGGGAAGAAGAAAGATGAGCTACTTTTCCAGCCCCTCTGAATTTAATATCTAGGCATTGGTATAACCGGTGTAACACATACAGAAAAAGCAAACTATACAAAAGAAAAAAAACCCCAAACTGTAGATATAAATAAATTAAAATAACGAAGAACACAGAATAAGAGGCTTTGTTGAGTTTTTACTAATATGCTAGGTAGCATGCTAAGCATCTTTTTAAAAAAGATTTATTATTTGTATGAGAGAGAAAGGGAGAGAGAGAGAGTGTGTGTGTGCGCGTGTGTGTGCGTGCACGCAAGCGTGCCGGGGGAAGGGGCAAAGGAGAGGGAGAGAGAAACCCAAGCAGACTCTGCTGGGGGCAGAGCCCAAGGTTGGGCTCAATCTCATGACCCTGAGGTCATGACCTGAGCTGAAACCAAGAGCCGGCTGTTTAACTGACTGCACCACCCAGGTGCCCTGCATGCTAAGCATCTTATATTATATACTCATTGAAGTATCAATTAGATACCATTATTATTACTATTTTAGAAGAAGGCTGGATAACTTGCCCAAGGCATTAATTATAAAGGCAAAGTACATCCTACACTTTTCTAAATGTGGTTCTCAACCACGTGAGAGTCACCTGTTCAATATGCAGATTCCTAGGCCCACCCATAACAGCCTAGTGGTTCTCCAAATTGGCTTCTCTTTAGAAACTTATAGGGAGCTTTTAAAGTTACCTAACGGCAAAACAAACAACAAAGAACATTTAATCAGAATCCATGGGTGAGAGATCAGGGCATGAGTAATTTTTACCTCCTCACCGACCTAGTGTATCAGAATTATCTCTGTGGGAAGGACCTTATGAATTAAACAAGCATCCCAGATGATTCTAATTAACATTAGAAGTTTGAGAAGCACATAAATAAGGAAAAAGAAAGAGAATTAAGATTGACCTTAAGCTGTAAGGTGAACGGGAAAAACTCTTTGCCCCAGTGCTACTGGTAAAATTGGGGGAATATATACTAAAATATATTGAGGGCTCACATTAGTCCAGGCATTTTGCTAAACTTCACATGTACTATACCATTTAATTTTCATAACATCTCAATATGTAGGTGCGGTTATCTATTTTTTATAATAGTGTGGTTGTTATCCTAGTATGCTATCTTGCATATCTCCATAATCACTGAATCTTCGGAGTTACTGACATTGTGCAACAGTGAGACAGACGGCCCCAGGAGTTCTCTTGATTTTGATGGTATGCTTGAAGCTTCCTTCTGTTCCAAGAAAAAGCTGCTAATGAGATCTGTGAACTACGCTGTTCTAAGTTTCAGGGCATCACTATGTCTGAATAAGCCATCACCTCTTATCTACTCTTCAGATCCTTACTACCTTATTAAATTGCATTATGTCATCAAGGGTTTCCTTAATAGCCATTGTGCCATCACAACATTTAGCTGGATCTTGATAGATGGTGATTGTAGCATACTGGTTACCAATGCACGGGGTACAGCTATGGGGCATCTGGGCCACCAATTCATTCACAGGAGAGAAGAAGCTCACTGAGAGCAATTCACAACTTCATGATAGTGACTGAAGGTTGTGTGTTGATCCAATCTATGGTTTAGACAGGAATCTATGTTGGCAAGGCCAGTGGATACCATTAAGTGCCAAGAATCTTTTCCCAAACTGGGTATATTGTCCGGGAACTCTGGCTGATGATCCAACAAAAGCATCATAAAATACATCAAAGGCTACTCTGAAAACAGAGACTTCTTCAGCTGCATTAAAGTCCAAGCTTGGCAATTTTTTCCCAGTAGTGTTGATGCTGAGGCATGCATACCTTGGTAAATAAAGTCATTGTGAAGAGATACACCAACACTTCCAGGGCTTCACGAAGGCCATTAATAACATAGATTAGAAGACTAATCCTGGGTGGACTGTGTCCTTCCATGCTAAGGCAAAATATGCTTAAACAGACTTCTTGACTGCACCGCTTCATCCAATATCAACGACTCACATGGCTCCTTTGCTTGTGATCAGTAGAATCTCGCCAGTAATAGCACTCATGCTGTGTCTTGGTTGGTGGGTTCCCCTATTATCTAATTTCACAGATAAAAAAATTAGGCTCAGACAGGTTAAGCAACTTGCCAACTTCTCATAGCAAGTAAGTGGTAGAGCCAGATTTTGAACCAAGGTCTATCTGACTCTAAAAACTATGCCCTTAATGACTCTTGCTCTCCTTGCAGGAAGGACCACTGGAGAAAACGATGAGTTCTAATAATATGCTATTTAAAAGTCATGAGAAAAACTACAAAATACTCCAGGAAAAAGCAAAAATTAGAAGTTAAAGAAAAGGAGATCCATCAAAATTGGAATATAGATAAGGGAATTATTAATTATTAGATGATGTCTCCAAAATGTAAAGCCATATAATGCAAAATGCTACACATTAAGTGAAGAAAGCTGTATTTATCAAAACTGCATCCCACCTGTAAAAGGATCTGCTGCAGGCAGTGTATTAGAAGATCCTGATGAAGACCCCGGAACATACCGACCACCACCTATGCATGCAAACAAAGAAAAAGCTGAAGTATGCCAAAATTTTGAATTTCATAAACAGCACAATGCTTACATTAGGAGACTCTAAGCTTGGAGAAAAAAATAGAAGAGCAAAGCTGTCACATGACAGTATAACAGAAATTAGTCAACATCTTATAGTACGAAAGACTACTAAGAAACTAAAATTTCAGTGATTCTCTAGGTTTCATTTTCTCAACTTTAGCACTTTATTAGGTGTTAGCCACTGCCTTTAAATATTAAAATAACTAAAAATTCAAATATAAAAGGAGATATTACAGGTGGTCTCTGACCTAAATAATATACACATGTAATCAGTTCCTGCTGCTATACAAATTCACTAGAATTCCTGCTGTTGCTATCAGAACCACAGGCATCAAATGTTAATCTTTTAGAGAACCCCTGAGTTCATTAACTCATGTGTCAAATAGTGCGTGCAGTGCTGGGGATCCAGCAGGGAACAAGATTGCTTGTATCCACTGAAGCTTACAACCTACTGGAGAAGAGAATTTTTCAAAGGCGATGAGTGCCACAAAGGAAAGAGATTTCCATTTATACTTTTACAAATGTGTGGTGTGTGTGAGTGTGTGTGAGTATATGTTTTGTTAGTACCTCTAGGGAAATAATCAGAGGTGTCTACAATAAGACATATGTAAAAAGTACACACAAAAGGATGCTTATAAAGTTAGAGATTCAGAAGAGCAAAAAAAAAGCCAGAGCTAAGATTTCCAGATGGAGCCAGCTGCTCTAACATCTGTCTTCTGCTCCACAAAACAGCTGACACAATACTATGATCATGTGTTCACTCTTCTGTACTGTCTGAAATTCTATCAACAGAATACCCAGATAATAAATCCATTTTTTTTTTCTGTCAAGTGCAACTATTGGGAGGGGTTACATCATTTATACTCAGTAGTGAGTCAGTCTGATAATTCTGTTTAAGTCAACATGCAGGTGACATTAGCTTTACTAGGTGAATGAGCAATGGAATTTTGAAATAGAGAAAGAAGAGATAATTTAGTTAGGAGCATGAAGTATCTGTGAGGGAGGAAGACGGGAAGGGATATGGAATCCTTGTAAAACAAGGAAGAGCACTAGCACATGAAAATGCTGTGAGAAATGACAACAGGAAAATATTAACAATAAGGTGCTAATTTCAGAATTTTATTTAGAGCTGGCCCTGTACCTGAGAAAAAAGGAAGCATTTTATTTCCTCCTGTACCATGGCCTCAGTTCCCAGGACCCAAAACTCAGGCTAGTACAACTAGTATTATAATCCATTTCCTAGGAAAAAGGACTCAGACTAATACTACTAGGATTATAATCTATGGACTGGTCTGAGAACCTAATACCATTTATAACATTTTTTTTTTTTTTGCCCTTCCCTGCCTCTCCTCAAATCCCCATTTAGAACATTTTAGACACTATATGTTATAAACAATTGACTTAAAAATGTGGAATACAAAGCACATGTAAACTCAAACTACCCATAGTTCAATCCTAGATTTGATGCCCAACTAACCAATTTAGCCTCATGTGAAAAGAATCTGTTTACTAAAATTCACCAAAACACATATTTTTAAAAAGGAGTAACTATATAAAGGAACTTCTGAGTTTCTTTTCATTTCATATGACTAAATTAAATTTTCGTGATTTAGTTTACAGTGTGGCTGTATTTTTGAAAGGGAAAAGGGGCACCTGGGTGGTTTAGTCAGTTAAGCATCCAACTCTTGATTTCAGCTCAGGTCATGCTCTCATGGGTTGTGAGACAGAGCCCCACATCAGGCTCAGCATGGAGTCTGCTTGAGATTCTTTGTCTTCCTCTTTCTTTGCCCCTCACCCCCCCCGCATGTGCACAGTCTCTCTCTCTAAAATAAATGATAAATAAAATCTTGAAAAGGAACAACATATAATTGTTCTATAAATACAGAATTACTATATGAATTTAAAGTAAAAACCTGCTATAGATCTTAGATCTTGGTTTTTATTTAAACAGCTAATCATAATGGATGTTTAAACACATCAAAAGCAAAAAAAAAAAAAAAAAAAAACAACCAACATTGTTGAAAGTACAGAAGACTTTCCTAACTTACCTGTAAAAGGATCTGAAAAACTGGTATTCCCAAGTCCTAACATTTGACCTTTTGTGTTATCAATAATAAATTTAGCCACCTGATCCAAAAACATGGGATTCAAATCATTCTTTTGTAAGAAGTTGTATGCAGTTAACCAGGGATCATCACTGACGTTATATGGCAATTTATATGATGGTCCACCTTCATTGACATCAATTGAGAAAACATAATCAAATTCCTTCAATAGGAATACAAAAAGGAGACAAATGATTACTAACTTATCTGTTCATATTAATGACATATATATCACAGATGTTATATGTCCTTTTTAAAATAATTATTATAACACTTAAACTTTCTCCAAAATGCAATGTTAAAATCTTCCACTTGGAATATGATGATTGATAGCAACCACCTACATGTGCTGCAAGATCAGCGTTTCACTAGGGGTGGAGGCAGGGGATGTATTACAACTACACAATTAAGGCCAAAGGAGGGTTTCTAATTGGTTGATCTCAAGGCCAAAAGTATTAGCTGTTACCATGCCCCACTCAGCAAAACATGCTGGCATTATAAGCACTGCTCTGTAGGGGCCCTCATATCTTGTCAAGTTAAATATAGTGAGGCACAAAGCATTAGGTGAAAGGTGGCACAGAAGCTCCTAATCCAAAATGGTTGGGAACAGTTTATGTATGGTAAGTACCCAAAGACAAACAGTGGCTAATCTATTAAATGCAGCTCCCCTACATGGAAAGAACTTTTTTACAAATCAATTTCCAGGCAGGGAAAAGAGGAAATCCTCTCCATAGAAACGAATTTTTAAATGTCAAACACCAAAGAAAATTTTATTAGCATGGGGAAAAGGGAAAAGAAAACCTTTGTCTAATGCTTTAAGATAATGGTAATTAGAAAGTAGAAGTTGACATACTTTCCCTTCATATAAGACTTTTCCAGATGTTTGCTGATTAGCACCAGATGAGCCAACAACATCACCAATTTTTATCCACCTCCCTTCACTAACACTCCACTGATAGGCTTCGACTTTCTCCCCATCTCTGATTAGGCGAGTCTGTCCTTCTCTAGTACCTTAAAATAGAACATTTAAGAATCAAAGGTAGAATAGCAGAGTAAAATTCAAAGCCATTTAGATTAAAAAAATTTAACTTTAAAATTTATACATAAAACAGAATATGTATTTGGTTAAATGAAAATTTTATTAAAAGATTTTACAATGTTACTCCACTGCAAAGTGGCCCAAAAGAAAATAATGGTTAAAAGGAACCTATATAAACAAAGAAAGGTTAAAAAAGTATGTTTCTACTAGAAAGAGGCCAGCTCACTAAAAATAAAACAAGTTTTATTACTGAGTATCTTCTGACAACATTTTCACTTTAGTAAATGACCCTCCATTCTTCTAGCTTTTCAGGCCACAAAGTACAGAAGAGTCTGATTCCTCTTCCCCTGAACTCCATGGTCAATCCTTCAGCAAATTCTATCTGTTCTATCTTTAAAAAAGATCTAGAAAACTATCTCTTCTCGCCATCTCCATTGCTACCCAATGGTACAAGCCACCATCATTTCTCAGTTGGATGGCCTCCTACTCTTGCCCTGGAACTCCCTAAAGTCTATATTCAACACAGCAACCATAAAAACTCTTTCAAAAGTTGAAAGCGCTCCTGCCACTCCTCTGCTGGAGGCCCTTCAACAGCTTCCCATCTCTCTTGGTTAAGGCCTAAGTCCTTGGAATGAGGTACAAGGCCTAATATATCATCCTCTCTGACTTTACCTTCCATTATGCCTCCCCTCAACCCACCTCCCCACTTCAGCCATGGAGTCTTTACACTGGCCCTTAATTCTGCCCATGTTGGCAAGATTTGCTTCTTTGCCTCCTTAAGGACTTGAATGTCACATTCTCAGCAAAGCCTTCAGTGGCAGAGATAGCTAGCTGTCTTCCAGAGATTCACACTCCTATTCCATAGGGTAGAGCTGTAGCTGTAGCAAGGTATAGTTCCTAGATGCCACACGCTGAGAAGTGGTCAGTGGAATCTGACTGGGTGTGATATGAGCCAGTTCTAGGCCTAGTCCATCATCCTCTATCCTCCCCTTTTATTCTGTCTGATGGCTGAATGTCTCTACACAAGAGGACCTTGGAAGCTACATGCTAAAGATAGTGGTTTCCATCAGCCTGGGTCCCTGAGTGGCCACAAGGAACAAAACTGCTCTACAAACATGCTCAGCCTACCTTGCCATCAACTGAGCTTTGAATGTTCAACAAATAAACTTCTCTTGTATTAAGTGACTGAGATTTTAGAATTTATCTGTTACAGCAACTAATGCTATCCTAAGTATTATATATTTCCTGACCATTGTATTTAAAATTACAAAACACCCCAACTCCTGCTTTGTTTCCCATGGTACTTATCATTATCTGACATACTTATATCAATACTTATTTGCTTTTTAATTATCTGTCTCCTGTAGAACATAAATTTATAAGAGAGATTTTTGTTCCTTTTGTTATTTGCTGCGTTCCCCAGAGCTTAGAACAATGCCTGGAACACACTGGGTACTTATTTACTCTGTGTGTGTGTGTGTGTGTGTGTGTGTAATGACAAAGAGACTACATTTTGTAAAGAATTGTAAAAATATGGGGCGCCTGGGTGGCTCAGTCGTTAAGCATCTGCGTTCAACTCAGGTCATGATCCTGGGGTCCTGGGATCGAGCCCCGTATCAGGCTCCCTACTTGGCGGGAAGCCTGCTTCTCCCTCTCCCACTCCCCCTGCTTGTGTTCCTGCTCTTGCTCTCTCTGTCAAATAAATAAATAAAATCTTAAAAAAAAAAAAAGAATTGTAAGAATATTAAAAACATGACAGCATAATGCATCAGTTCTCCAACTTTTGATTTCAAGATCTCTTTACAGTCCTAAAAGTTATTCAAAAGCCCAAAGAACTTCTATTAATGTGGGTTATATTAATTGACTTACTGGATTTGAAATTAAAAATAAAAAGTAAAATATGTTCACTTAATGGAAAACAATAATAATTACATATTGAATAATTAATATTTTAATGAAAAATAACAGTTTTAGAAATTTACTGAGAAGACTGGCTTTGTTTTATGTATTTATAAATCTCTTTACTGTCTCTCTTAATAGAAGACAGCTGGATTATCATACCTGCCTCTGCACTCAATCTGTTGTAATCTGTTGTTTTGTTTGAAGTATATAAAGAAAATCCAACCTCAAGCATATAATTGAAAGAGAAATGACTAGTTTAATAGCCTTTCCAGAAAAATATGAATATTCTACAAATAGTAGGTCTTTAAAGGTTATACTTTAGAATCTGAAACCATATCAATTTTTTATGCTATTAAACACTGAAATCCATTGGTCTGTCTTACAAACTCCTGATAGCAGACACAAATTTTCCAAAATTTCAATTTTCACTTGAGAGTTTTGAATTTTATCTTTAGCAATAAATACTGTCAGTATTTTCCCTAAAGCGACATGGTCACTTTGTTCTTTTTAAAAAAAAACAGTCTGCCCCAAACCCAAGCTTGGATTACCATAGTTAGTTGTTCTTTGAAATAAATATGGCATTCCATGAAAAAGTTCAGCCTGCAACTCAAAGGAATGCACAAGTACTTACTCTCGAAACACCATGGTACTTTGGAATACTTTATCTGTACTTTACATTTTGTCAACTAGAATATTAACAAAGACATGCACTAAAGGGTCGAGATGCAGTAAAATTACTTTTTAATGCTTTATCAAGGACATTCTTATGGGCAAATGACTTTTTATTTCAACTGCACCTACATGCCAGTGAAGAGTACAAGAACTACAAGAACAGTCTGGTGTCACCACCTTGATTTCTATACTGAGGAGCCAGCAGTTTTGGGGTATTTTTTTAAATCCACCATTGTTTTGGGGCCATAAGTGTAAATGTTAACACAGTAGAAAAGTCAAATTAACAGCTTAGTGTTATAAAATTAGTTTGACTTTATGGACATCCTGAAAGAGTCTCAGAATTCTCAGGGGTCCATGGACGAAGTTCTGAGAACCAGTGATATAATGGATCAGGCATGTATCTAGATTTCATTCGAAATAACCACTGTCCTCTGATTTAAACTCAAATGATCCCCAACTCGTTAGGCAGACATTGCCTTATTTGAACTCATTTTTATTTTTAGTCTATACAACCTCTCTCAGAGAATCCAATCAACCAAAAGGTATTAAATGAGTGACTTTTTAGTACCTATATATGAGCTAAGTATTAGGAGATTTATTTAAAACAAAAACAAGATTCCTGTTTATGAGGAGTTTAGCTCAGTCTTTAAAACTGTGAGACAGAGGCAAGAACATGGTTTCTCACAGTGGTTAAGTATAACAGTAAAAATTCTAAAAAAATCCCTATATGGCAATGAGAATAACACTTAATGACTAGCAAAACAACCTCTTTTTTCTTATTCTAATTATTCCAAAAGGCAAACATGGTAGCATTTTTTACTACTACATATACTGAAATATTTACCAGGTTCATTCAGATGTTCCCTCCCAGGAAGTTGCTCAGCATTAATGTCTCCTAAATCACCAGTTTTGGAATCAATGGTTGCCTGAGAGAGTTCTTTTTCAAAAGCCTTGATTTCTTCAGCACTTGCTGTCCGATCCTCTGATTCTGTAAACACTCTAATAATACCATCACTATAAGGAAAAAACAAATTGATTTGAAGTCACTGCCATAGTGCATGAACATTATCACATCTGAATGATCCAAAGCAAAAATAATCTGTATTTGTGAATATGAGAAACATTACTATGTATTTATGGCTGAGTAGAGCCCTATGCTGACTTCACACACTATCCTCTGCTGCTTTCTAAAGCCATGTTTAGGGTAGAAAAAGGATAATTTAAGGGAAAAGTCACTGACAAAGGACAGAGAAATAGATATTTGACACAATTTTGAATTCCAAGTTAAGTATTTACCATCATAAAAATCTAGAGACATAACATATACCTCAAGTCAATATTACATAGGTACGTGAGTATGAAGAAGGGCAGTGGGTTGGTTTACTTTACAAAGGATTCAAACACCCAACATAAAGCTTAGAAAATAGCAAATGCTCATTATCTGTCCATTCAGGAAACAGAGTCTGTCTTTACTCTGATTAACTAGCGATGTAATCCCAATCAAGAAAAAACCAGCCTCGCCTTGGACTAGATGGCAACCCCAACCTCTAGTTTTGGGTAGGAGAAGCAAGTTAGTCACTTTCAAATGCACTAATCCTGCCCAATTCTTCTTTTTTTTTTTTTTAAAGATTTTATTTATTTATTTGAGACAGAGAGAATGAGAGAGAGAGAGAGCACATGAGAGGGGGGAGGGTCAGAGGGAGAAGCAAACTCCCTGATGAGCAGGGAGCCCGATGCGGGACTCGATCCCGGGACTCCAGGATCATGACCTGAGCCGAAGGCAGTCGCTTAACCAACTGAGCCACCTAGGCGCCCAATCCTGCCCAATTCTACAGAGAACTTGGTTTCTTACTTAACCTTCCACTAACAGGAACTTCACCTTTTCCGTTTGTTTATTTTTCTTCAACTTTAAATATGCTTGGGAGGAAAATAATGAAACCAACAAATCTGCACTTGACCCAGCCAAAAAGTAAATCACCTCCTTTATTAGGCCCTCCATCTCTTATAGCTGCTGCTTTCTTTTTTTCTCCATCTTCCATGCCAGATCCACTGGCATGACTGTGGCATATCCCCAACTTGAACCTCAGAAGTCTAAAACTGAGGTCCTCACCTTCTATACCAAACCAGTTCTCCCACTTCCCCAATTTTATTAATGCAATCACCAAAAGGGAGAAGCTTTACGCTTTTCTTTTATCCTTCTTCTGATCATCCTTCCTCTGCAATATCTCATATTTTGGCCTCTTATCTATTAGCACTGTGGGGATAACATTTCATAATGGCACATCCCTACTACTGAACTGCTTTCTAAATTGTTTTCCTTGGGAAGCCTGGGTGGCTCAGATGTTTAAGCATCTGCCTTCGGCTCAGGTCATGATCCTGGGGTTTTGGGATTGAGCCCCAAGTTGGGCTCCCTGATCAGCGGGGAGTCGCTTCTCCCTCTGCCTCCTCCCCCTCCTCGTGCTCTGTCTCTCTCAAATGAATAAATCTTTGACAAAAAAATAACAATAAGCACTTATTATTTAAAAAATAAATAAATTGCTTTCCTGCCCACTGTCACCACTAGTTAAATCCAACTTATGTATGTAATTAATTTGCAGGTTATGCTTTAATTATGTCACTACTTCAAAAGCCAGGACCTTTACCTCAAGCACAGAATCTAAAAAATGCCGGCATTCAAGGCTTTCCATAGTTATGCTCTGCTTTACTGCCTTATCACCTTATCAGCACTCCCCACTATTCCCCAGCATGAGTCCTCCACCGTTTTCCTTCATTTCCCACATGTATCACTCTCGTGCCCATGCCACACCTTTATTTATACCATTTGTTTTGATAAATTATCATTTCCCTTCTTACTCATTATCTTTCAATATGCAATTCAAATTTCTTTTTCTTTAAAAGTTTTCCCACACTAATCTCTACCTTCTCAAATTTCTTTTGCATTCAATGTTTGACTGCACAACCTGCAGTACAATACCAGTGTAAAATATCATGTATCATTAATGTAAAAGTTGTCATGCCTAGTACTGTTTTTTCAGTCCAGAAATAGACATACGGTCTCCCAATTCACCTGAAGTTCTCTTATGGCCTATCTCTGTGCGCTAGAGAGGCTATCAAAGGCCTAGACATTTGATTTTTTTTTTTTAAGATTTTATTTATTTATTCATGAAAGACAGAGAGAGAGAGAGAGAGACAGAGAGAGAGAAGCAGAGGGAGAAGCAGGCCTCCCACAGAACAGGGAGCCTGATGCGGGGCTCAATCCCATGATTCTGAGATCATGACCTGAGCCGAAGGCAGACGCTTAATGACTGAGCCACCCAGGCGCCCCCTAGACATTTGATATTTATTGACTGACTAGAATATAAATACCTCGCACCAACCACAATGTCACCATTGTCTAGAACACAGCAGCACCATACAGACTGAGCTGGAAGTCGGATTGTTTGAGCACATTCCCCATGTTTCCAGATTCTCAGAGATCTGTCTTCTGCCGTTGTTACAAAATCTAAAATTAATGAATATAGGAAAAACTAGTTTGAATAAATAAAATTAAATACATGTATTACATATCACCCTCCCAGGTAGGCATAAGAATTTTTTTTAACCCCAAACTATTTTAAAATTAGTTTTACATTTTATGTATTTGTCTCATATCATATACAACTTCAAAAATCTTTTTCTATATTTCACACTTTACATACCATACACTTTGCACCAATAAATTATAAAACATCTTTCCTCAAATACCCAAAAACTTTTTGACATAACCATCAAATGTGAGTTAATATAAAGATGATCACACAATTTTCTCCTTTACGAGAAGATCCTTAATGAGATAAAACTACTGAATTATTCAAATCACAGTTAGTAAACTGATAATTAGCGCTTCTACCCCCAACACAAGAATGGAATGGAACAATGCTTGATATAAAATGTAAAATTTTTAATACATGCTAATCTTACCTTTACAATTTGGAAAGACAGATATGCTATAAATATAATTGGTATGTCCATAATATACTTCAAGACACTCGCCAGTGATTTGCCACCTTCTAATACTAGCATCATTTGCACAGGAAAGAAATTCTGTTTCACTCAAAATTGCTAAACCTCTTACACAGTCTTCGTGCCCTGTATGAAATAAGAATAATATAAACCAGTAAGATGGATAACTTCATTGATGGATCTATGCATTTAACTAACATTATAAAACATATCAGTGAGTAGTAATAACTGATTTTCGAAGTAGAGAAAATTTTTTTCTGTAGAAAAGTCTGATAACCAAAATTTGTATTTTAGGTTTGGCAACATTTTTTATTACCAGCCTTCAGAAGTTATTTTACATTTATCTTATCTTCTCCAAATTATTTCCTAAAGCTTTTCGGAAATAAGATTCTGATCCCAACAATTCTTCCTTTTTACCTGACAATTCATTTTCAACTTTTCATCCACAGTAACAAGAGTAATTCATAACATACAAGACATTCAAACATGACAAAGAGGAACAGCCCCTAAATTTCTCAAAACATAATACTGAAATAAGGCACTAATAAAAATTAAGAAAAAATTATTAAAAATATTTCAATTATTTAAGAATTTGAAATAAAAACCATTATAGAAAAGTAAACTTTATTAAAGTATAGAAAGAATAGGTTAAGAGAGATTAATTTATCTGAAACCACACACCTAGTGGAAAAATTAAAACAAGAATTCAAGTTTCCTGCCTTATAATCCCACTTCTTTTGATCCAACAAATCATAACTTCTCCCGATTCAACCAAAACACAAATATAAAACCAAACATCACTGCTTTATCAGCAGAAACATTTCATAATATATACAAATATAAGCATTAAAATGATACCATAAAAACTGACCATTTTTTTCATAAGCAAGATTTTATGGCATAAACTTCATTATTCTTAATTACATAACTAAAAAATACATATATTCCATTCATAAAAAATTTTAAAATGTTTTTATTTATTTTTTAAAGATTTTATTTATTTATTTGACAGAGAGAGACACAGCGAGAGAGGGAACACAAGCAAGGAGAGTGGGAGAGGGAGAAGTAGGCTTCCCACGGAGCAGGCAGCCCGATGCGGGGCTCGATCCCAGGACCCCAGGATCATGACCTGAGCTGAAGGCAGACGCTTAATGACTGAGCCACCCAGGCGCCCCTAAAATGCTTTTAAAAACTTCATAGGACTCAATTTCTTTCAATATAAATTGACGCAGTGCAGAAGATATTACTTTATTTTTTTTTTAAAGATTTTATTTATTTATTTGAGAGAGAGAATGAGAGAGAGAGAGCACAAGAAGGGGGAGCGGGAGAGGGAGAAGCAGACTTCCCGCTGAGCAGGGAGCCCAGTGCAGGACTCGATCCCGGGACTCCAGAATCATGACCTGAGCTGAAGGCAGTCGCTTAACCAACTGAGCCACCCAGGCGCCCATACTTTTTTTTTTTTTTTTTTTTAAGGACAGAACATTTTCTGAAGCTGATGACCTAGTAAAGGAGATCAGGAATCAAAAAAATTTTCCATGTTCAGTATTTGCTGCTTTAGATTAGCTGCTGAAGATTAATAACAATTTGATAACATATATGTATGGAAGCAGGAACACAGTGATGCTTAGTTATAATTTGTCCATCTATAGATAGTTTTATCTGCACAAAGGGACTTCTTGAAGTATTATCCAGACTAGTGATCAACTTTGAAGGATAAAATAAATAAAAGAGAGGAAAAACAACTCAAAAAAATTCACACCAAAAATTTAAGTGCTCCACAAATAAATCAGCAATACCAGTATCAGTCAGCAGGTGCCTCAGTGTAGGAGTTATTTAATAGGTGAGGTTCAAAAAGACTACCCATCTAAAATCCCAACATAAGCCTGAAATTTGTTATTACTAAATAATGTACTTCAGTATTCCCAGAAGAACTAATGATGTCTTCCTCTATATATGAAATTAACAGCAGTGACCCCTCAATAAGGCTTATGCTTGAAAGTTTCACGCTGAACTTGTTAAACCAAAAACAAATTGCATACCATATTATAAGCTCATCAAGTAGCCACTGATTAGTCCACATCTAGTTGTTTATGAGAGGTTTCATTATATCTTTTAAAAGATTTTAAATATTAGTTGTCAGAACTAAGTTACATTACCCAAATTAAATGGTTCAAATACACTGATGTTTTTCAAATACCATTTTCAAGCTTCTAAGCTTTTGAGAAAACACCATTGGAGTGAATATGAAGTGATGAGACTAAAATGTTGTCTACTCTGATCTTACCTGAAAAGGTCCTCTCACACCTCCCAGCTTTCCACAGTTTAATAGTCTTGTCTGCTGATCCAGTTAACATTAAGCCCTGCTCAGGTAAGATCTTTACTGCCCATACTGCAGCTGTATGACCCTGTGAGTGAAATGGGAATTAACCCAAGTTGCCACAGAAATCATCACATTTAATTACTATGTAGGACATTCACACAGAACTACTACAGTACCTGTAAGGTCATCATGCACTTGTCATTCAGCCAGACTTTTGCAGTGGTGTCCCAGGAGCCACTAAGTAATGTCCCAAATTTTCCAGATGAAAGACTACAAACTAAAGGGGGAAAAGGCATTAGTTAATACAATGTCATATAGAAAAATGTTCAACCTTGCTAGTTATTAGAGCATTGCAATTTTATTTTTTAATATTTTAAAAAGATTTATTTATTTATTTGAGAAAGAGAGAGAGAGAGAGAGAATCTCAAGCAGACTCCACACTGAGCATGGAGCCCGATGCAGGGCTCAATCTCACGACCCTGAAACCACGACCTGAGCCTAAACCAAGAGTCAGTCGCTTAACCGACGCTGCCACCCAGGCACCCCCAAAGCACTGCAATTTTAAAAACACTTTTTGAACTGAGAGTAATGTGGTCAGTTAAGGCTTAACTCAATGGAGATGAAGGAGAGTGCAGTGATCAAGAGCAGACTCTGGGCCAGAATGTCTGGACGCAAGTCCTAGCTGTGCTATTTACGGACAGTCTGACCAAGGGATAACCTCCGATTCCTCATCTGCAAAATGAGAGCAGGATCAAATGGGTTGCACAATGCCTTCTGGTTACAAAAAACTACATAGCGGGCGCCTGGGTGGCTCAGTTGGTTAAGCGACTGCCTTCGGCTCAGGTCATGATCCTGGAGTCCCTGGATCGAGTCCCGCATCGGGCTCCCTGCTTGGCAGGGAGCCTGCTTCTGCCTCTGACCCTCCCCCCTCTCATGTGCTCTCTCTCTCTCATTCTCTCTGTCTCAAATAAATAAATAAAATCTTTAAAAACAAAAAACTACATAGAAAGATAATGCAAATGATTTTGAAATGCTGTTTATAAAAATATTAAATTAAAATGACAAAAAAACAAAACACTGGAGCCCAGCTAAATATTCAACAGCAATGGAAACCGGTAATTAAATGTCTTATTATCTTAATATAAAATTATACAAGCTAAAAATTAAACGTGAAAAATTATCTAAAAAAAAAACAAACAAAAAAGAGTTCTGATTAAAAACGGCAGATTGTTGGGGCGCCTGGGTTGCTCATTCGGTTGAGCATCTGTCTCTATTTCGGCTCAAGTCATGATCTCAGGGTCCTGGGATTAAGCCCTATGTCAAGCTCCACACTCAGTGGGGAGTCTGCTGGAGATTCTCTGCCTCTGCCCCTCCCCCCAGTCATTCGCTTGCTAGCTCGCTTGCTCGCTCTCTCTCTCAGATAAATAAATCTTTCAAAAAAATTTGGCAGATTGTTCACAGTAAAGCTATCAGTGTTATTAATTTACAAGGACAAAGAAAACAGAACACAACAGATTTAACAAAATGGAGGAGATTATAATTAAACACCCACAGAGAGAGATTAGAAACGAGTGACTCCCCCCAGGGAACTCTCATGAGACTCAATAAACAGCTACTAGGTTCGAAGGAGAATGGTGCTAAGCAGAGGACTTGAAATGCTAGATCTCTCTTTTCAGCCTACAGTGTCAGGAAAGCACATCCTCCCCCACTGCAGGAAACTGGAGGTTTATTCTCTGGAGGAACTGAAGCACAGTTTGCACATTCAGGTAACTGGGCAAAATAAAGGTCTGGAATAAGAAGCCCCATGAAGCACAAGGGAAATAAATGGAAAATCTACATCCCCTTCTTCCACAGTACCAGCAACCAGGCATATATTCCCCTCCACCCAGGCAAGAGACAGGAGAATTCTGCTCTGGAAGACTGAATAATGCTAAAGAACTTCAGATAAGGACATATGAGAGGGTATCCCAACCTAAAGGTCAGACCACCACCAGTTTGCCTTCTAATGAAGCCCACCAATCACCAAGCTCTATCTATACAAGCTAAAAAGTTTTCAGTTTACTTCTTTATACCTTATTCTTAAATATGAGCAGCCAATTTAATATCAACAACCATTTAATCTAACTGTCCAACATGAAAGAGAAAAATCCAAACAAAGAAACACAAAAATAAGGGGGAAAGGGCTGGGCAATCCAAAAGAGACAAATCCAACTTCAGGAAGAAAAAAAAAAAGTGGGTGCTTGGGTGGCACAGTTAGTCAAAGCATCCAACTCTTGGTTTTGGCTCAGGTCGTGATATTGGGGTCATGAGATCAAGCCCCGCACTCAGTGTAGAGTCTGCTTAAGACTCTCTCCACCTGCAACTCCCTCCTCCCCTGCACTCCCTCTCTAATAAATAAATCAATCTTAAAAAAAAAAAAAAGGAAGTAAGAACACATAAAAAACAACAAAAAACGAATACTATAATATTTGCAAATAGGTAAGATATTATATAAGAAAAACTAGTGACAGAACAAGAAAAATAAAAGCTAAAAGTAGAAGAACCAAACCAAAACTAAATGGCTCTAGAAAAAAAAAGTCTCTCCAGAGAATTAGACTAAAAAGACAAAGACACAAAAAACCAAAAAGTTTAAAAAGTCAGAAAATAATTTCAGAATGTTCAATATCCAACGATAGGGATTCCAGAAAGAGATAACAGAGGACAGAGCAGAGAGGACAAAGAAGTAATACAAGAAAGATTCTCAAAAGTGAAGGACATGAATGTCTAGATTCAATGACCCCACAAAGGTGCCAAATGAAAGGCACTTTCAGAGACAGAGATGCACTGTGAAAATCTGTAACATCAGAAATAGAGACGATCCTAAAAGCTTACAAGGGGACTAGAAGTATGTCTCGCAGAGAAGATGGCAAATCAGAACAGCATCAAACTTTTCATTTAACACCATACACTAAAGGCCAAAAGAGCAATGCCTTCAAAATTCTAAGATTAAATGGTTTTAACACAGGATTTTACATCTAGCAAAATTAACAACCAAATGTAAGGATAGAATAAAGCCATTTTGTAATATACAAATGTATTTATTTAGCCCCTCTGTCACAGCTTTCTTAAGAAGCTACAAAAGTTAAGTTAAAAATGACAAAAATATGAGAATTTTTTCTAGGAAATATATTGGCAAAGGGGAATCCAGGGCTGTTGTCTGACACTGAGAGAGAGGTGGGTATGTTCTGCCTACACAAGCGAGAGCAAGCTGAATAACTGATAACCAGAGGCAGACTGTGGTGCCCTGCCCTTTCTGTGCATGACGTCAGGCACAGCCAATGATGCACACATTAGTTAACAGTATGAATGGTGGCTGACACTTTGAGGTATATGCTTTTAAGAGTCAATGCATTATTAATCACATTGCCCTTTCACTGCTACACCAAACTCCTGAAGCACATAGAAAGAGAAAGCCCCCACCAGCCTGGGTCCCTGAGAAGCTCCAAGAGCAGATTCCCCTCCTTAATCCATGATGAATATGTACGGTGAGAAATACTCTTGTGTGATGACACTGAGATCAGGGAAGTGTCTGTTACTATACCGTATCTTAGCCTATTCTGACTCATTATGTGTTAGACTATTTGAAACATGTTATAGGCATTTAGGAAACTTCCTGCAACCCTTGTAAAATATCAGTTACAGTTATACAGAAAAACATGGAAATGAAAAAAAGGGGTCACTATCTTTAGGAAAAAACAATTTTTTTCCTGGATAGGAATATCATTTAGGAACTATATATGCATTGAGTACATTTAAATAGACATTCCCCAAATTTTATTATCTACTCTGCTCCAGAAAAATTTTAAATGACTTTCATAAACATATACAATATAATAAAATTAAAAACAAGTAGTAAAGCAAGCAGGACAAAAGGAAAATAGTATTTGTATGTAAAATATGAAGTTGTAAACAGGTGCTGGTGTTGGGCTAACCTTTGCTTAGTGATACTAAAAGATATAGAGTCCTTACCATGTGCCAGACACCATAAAAGTACATTACATTCCACAAGAACCCCAGGAACTAAGTGCTATCATTCCCATTTAACAGATGAGGAAACTAAAGTTCAGAGAAATGAAATGATTTTAATCTTTAAAATGAAAAATAAATTAGTCAGGAAATAGACCTGGTTATTGGAACAGAAAATATCTTCTGTGTGTCTGTAAAGTATTACCCATGCTTAGTCATAGGGACAAAGACCGAAACAAATTACTGTACCCATAAAAATGATTACTGTATTTGAATATTGAAATCAAAGTAAAATTTTCCATTTATGTGAAAAGTTGCTTTTTAAGTAATTAAAAATTTTTAAAAAATCAACTTAAAAGCTTATGCATCATCAGTTGTTCTTTAAACTCAAATGTCCAGAAGAGTAGTAAATTTAACCATTTTATTTTACATTAATACATTATTCATGAACCAGTCTAAAAACAGAAAACCATAAGTTACCAGGAAATGGTTAATTTTTAAAAACTTTTTTCTTTTGGATAAACTTATTTCTCAGATAATAATAATTTACTTCCAAAAACTTATACCATATATTTCCTAATGGATAATAGTGAATCAAGCTGAATTTACAAAATAAGTTTCAGTTTTTAAATCTGTGGGAACAGGAGGTTCTTTCATAAGAAGAATTAGCTACCGATCTTGATAGCTGTAATCGAGAATGTTCTTTATATTCTCTCCGAGATCAATGTAACATGTAATTCAAGAGAAACATTAGAGAGCTCAGAAAGTTTCTTAAAATTTCTTTCAAGATCAGGCAGAAAGAACGAATAACAAGATAAATCTCTTTCAATAAATATAGGGAGCATTCAGCTTTGAATAGGTAGGGGAGAAAAGCCTTAAGATATCATATAATGCAACGTATTACTTAGAATCACAACTTATAATGTAACTGGGAAGTGTTATACATATAATATCAACTAAAGGTTAGTACTACTTTACTATTTAGAAAATAAAATTTGGGCTAGAAAACTGACCAAAAAATGACATAAGAATGTCAATCATTAATTTCTTCAGCTATACTCACTAGCATGCTATGGGGTGTCAAAAAAGGAAAAAAAAAAAAAAAGCAAGTAACATTTGGCTTCTAAACCATCAAGCAAATTAACAAAATAACAAAAGATTACCTTATGATAAAGCAGAAATAAATCAGGCAGGAAAAAATACCCTACAAAAGTGAAGCAGTATTTTTTATTGTAGAGATTTCTATGAGATCTTATAATACTTTAAAAGATCAAGACAAAATGATTACATAAAAATTGACTTTTGCATTACAAAAAATGTGCAGGGTAAAAAAGATAACAAACTGGGAAAAAATTTATAATTGTATCAAAGGCTTAATAACTCTAATTAAGGGCTTCAAATACGGTCAGTAACCCTGTATTAAATGGGCAAGAGTTTTTAATATAGTTCACAGGAAAAAGAAGGGTAAAAATCCCTTCCATATATGAAGATGCCCCCCTCCATGAACAGAGAGATGCAAATTTCACTTTTCACTTATCATTTTGGCAACAATCCAAAAATCTGACAACATACTCTATCAGTAAGGGAAATAGGGACTCATATGATGTTGCTGGAAATGCAAAAAAAGTTACAACATCTAACGAAGGGATTCCGCAATACCTAACAAAACTATATGTGCACTTACCTTTTGATCCAGAAATGGATATTATACCTATGTGACACTTCCAAAAGAAGGAAATGACATATATACAGAGCGACTGATCATGGCACTAACCGTACTAGCAAAAGATTGAAAACTCAGATGTCCATCAATAGGGGACTGGTTGAATAAGCTAGAATCACCACAGTACAGCTAGCTAAACAGTGAATAAAAATGCCACTGTAAAAACGAACGAAGAAGATTTCTATATAGTATAATAAAGAGATCTCCAAGGTGGTAATATTATCAAGCAAAAAGAGGAAGGGCAGAAAATTTCATATAGTATGTTATCTATTTATCTTTTACATTTAAAGGGACAATATAAATATACATACATATCTGCTAACAAAGTTAAAAAATATAAGGAAAGGAATAGTGCAAGAAGGCAATACAGACTAAATCTAGACTTCCTTGAATATACTTTGTTTTTCCTTTGAAACTATATATGTTTTATAGAATTATAAAACAAGATTAGGTTTAAAAAAACTCCTGTTGAGCACCATTCCAGCCCAAACTGAGGTTTCTAGTTATTACTGCCAACTGAAAAAACAAAAGCAAAAACCACAGGGCTTCTTGGCGTAACAGCTGATTTCAGGTCTAGAAGCATAAATGCATAAAGTGAACCTGGAACATTCTGTAGTACCAAAAGCAAGGAAGACTGCTAAAGGTCTTATCAAAAGCCCACAGGGGCCAATTTAAAGAGGTATCCAATGGCCAAATATGGGACAATTTGAGAATGAAAAAGAAAAAAAAAAAGATGTTAGGAAACCTACTCATTCTGAAACTCAGTAAAAGAGCATTTATCCGGCCTTCCCTGTATAAGTCTCCCATGTAACCAAAGAATTGATATGAGAAAATTCTGTATTACAAAAATGCTAGCTATTAAATGCAAAAATAATGGTAGAATTAAAGTACAATGATTTTGCAAATCTTAATGAAATACTAGATCTGTTTGTGATCATCAATACATGCTAAAAACCATTACATAAAAGACTGATGGGAATTTAAAATGAATGAATGATACAACACTTGAACCTACTAATTAATCTTAACATCACAGAGATATTAAGTGCCTCTTAATGTGCTACAACAGAAAGTGCACAATACTACCTATAATGTGTATTTGCCAAGAACTTGAATCTGAATCTGATTAAGCTTCTAGATCTAATAGCTTATAAAACACAGGGGATTGAGGAACATGTAAAAGGAAACAATAAGGCTTTAATAAGCAAAGTTCAGATTGTAGGAAATCCTACAGGATAAATAAGCTGGTTTCAAACACAGAGGGGCAAAAAGGGGAAAGAAACCCATAGATTAAAAGACATGTGGACCTTAGTTGGGTCACAGTTCAAACACACTGTAAAAAAAACTTTTATGAGACAACTGAGTGTAATTTGAGCCTTCACGGGATACTTGATAATAAGAAATTAGGTTTCATTTTAGGCATAATGATTACTTTAAAAAAAGGTAATTTGTATCTTTTTGATGGATCAACAAACTATGCCTGTGGGGCACCTGTTTTTGTACAGTGTACAAACTAGGAATGGTTTTTACATTTTTAAGTGATTGAGAGAAAAAAATTGAAAGATATTTCCTGATACGTGAAAATCATGACATTCAAATTTCAGTGTCCATAAACAGAGGTTTATTGAAATACAGACATGCTCATTCATTTATTTATTGTCAATGGCTGCTTTTGTACACAATGGCAGAGTTGAAAAGTTGTAAAAGTGACCATATGGCCTGCAAAGTCTAAAATATTTACTACCTGGCCCTTTACAGAAAAAGTTTTCCAAAACCTATTTTAGAGCTACATATTAAAGTATTTACAAATGAAATAGTATATTGGAAATTTCCTTTAAAATAATGTTGTGGAAGAGGGGGTAGATGAAAACAAGATAGGCCATGTGTTGACAATACATATAACACTATGTAAATACATGGGTGGAAAAGAGCATTATTCTCTTTTATATATAACTCGTTATAAAATAATGTGTTTCTATTCTTACATTTCAAGACTTCCTTAATAAAGTTTAAAAAGTCTGTATCACTCTGTATTAAAGATTTCACATATACACACACAAAACATCTTAAAAATTTTTTAAGGGAATTAAGTTTAAAGTGTTGATGGGCCATCCTACTTGCTTACCGATCATATTTGTTACACAAAATAAGTACACATACTGCACTGATTAATAAGCATATCGTTTTATAACAAAGAGCTGTTAAGCCACACACAAATCCAGGAACATGAGACAATCAGAAATATGCACAAATCACAGAAAACAATATTCAAAAGTATTAAATACTCTTCAGTTATGATACCAAGGCCCTAAACACATTTGTTCTCGGTCTTCAATTTGCTGCATAAATACAGATATAACAACCAAAAGATAAAGATACACTTTTAGTCTTCCTGAGCATATTAATTCCTTGCACAAAATAGTTGAAAAACCCAAACCACAAAGTATATTAAAATTATATAGCTTCTTCCTTTTACAACTAAACACTTTATTTTTTACATATATAAGCATGTCAACCTTTACTGATGACATTAAATCTGTAACAAAGAATTTACAGAATGATGATGATCCAAAAAGGTTTTCACTACCAAGCCATATCCACAGGTAAAACAAACATAATAAATAGTATGGAATGCATATATGTATTTTATTTTCAACAGGATGAAACTTCTTCAAATAGAAAAAAACCAAAGCATTATACTCACCAGTATTCTTATGACCTTTCAGTATATAAAGTGGTGCTGGACTTTCCAGTGAGAAAATGCAAATATTGTGGTCATTTCCTCCAGTGGCAATTAGTCCATGAGGGTACATGTCACTTGAAGGTATGATGCATACACAAGATACAAAATTGGAGTGGCCACTCATACAGTGCATTTCTGTAAAGCCCCTGTTAGGACTAGAAAGATATGGTAATTAATAAGATATACATTCGTCCCCTGATTTAGCATAGGACATGAGATGAATTGTCAAAGTACTTGTTTTCTTTCATTGAGAAAAATATGTTAATTAACAGAAAGAATAAGGAAGGAAAGGGAGGGAAACGAGTATCATAAGTGGCTTTTTCTCATATTCCATCTTTATTTCCATTCATCCATGACTGTTACCCTCAGAAATTCCTAGTGAAGTGAAACGTTCATGCAATTAGGATAATGGAATCTACAATCAATAAGCCTTAGACACATTGCGGATATTTTCACACTACGAAACGTTAACTTAGTACCCATTAGTGTAGTATGTATAAAATAGCTAGACTATCAATCATTTTCAATATGCAAACTACGGGAATATAGGGATATAAAAAATGACTGCTCTAGGGTATTAATACCTATTTTAGGATTAGAAAGATTATCAACTTCTGGGGCGCCTGGGTGGCTCAGTTGGTTAAGCGTCCTACTCTAGATCTCAGCGTCATGAGTTCAAGTTCACGCTGGGCATGGAGCCTACTTGAAAGGAAGGAAGGGGGAACGCGTGGGTGGCTCAGTCAGTTAAGTGTCTGCCTTCGGCTCAGGTCATGATCCCAGGGTCCTGGGATCAAGTCCTGCATCGGGCTCCTTGCTTGGCAGGGAGCCTGCTTCTCCCTCTGCCTGCTCCGCCTGCCACTCCCCCTGCTGTGCTGTCTCTCTTTCTCCCTCTTTAATTAATAAATAAATAAATAAATAAATAAATAAAATCTTTTTTTAAAAAAGGAAGAAAGGAAGGGAGGGAGGGAGGGAGGGAGGGAGGAAGAGAGATTATCAGTTTGTTTTATTCATCAGTCACTCAGCATCAATGCCTTACCTAACAAGTCAAACAACAGATTACAATATACTATGTGGAAGGCAGTAAGTTAGCTGCTAAGAGTAATATAAAGAATTATATCCCTGACTCAAGCTAAATCAAAAAGTTTACAGTGTAGTGGAAGGGAACAAGACAACTACATATAAAAGACTCCCAGATAAACACAAATACACACACATTTCAAAGAAAAGCATAAACTCACAAGGCCAGGGGGAATGAGAAGAAAAAGAAACAGGAATACAGCTTTGAATACTGAAAGCTGGGTTGAAAAATAATAAAGGCTATAGGAGACCTGAGAAAATTGAGTTCTAAGCAGGCATTAGACAAAGTAGAGGACCAATCTACCAATGAATCCCCAAAAAGCTCAAGAATATTAGCAGCACAATCTAGAAATAGGGACAAAAAGGAAGACTACTGAAAATCTTCAGAATCAGTTGGAAGCTGAATCATAAGAAAAAAATCTTCAAAGGAAGTTATTTGGTAGTAGCTATTTTTAACTTATCCACTTTATTTTTTTTAAATGTTAGAAAGCATTTTATCAACAGGCCTAAGGAAATCCAAAAGATAGGACATGTTTAAAAATCTATTTTATATAAACCACTAAATCTACTTACTTGTGATTCTTAGCACTTCCCAGTATAGATGTTTATGTGCATCTTTTTTAGTCATCTATGAAGCTCTGAAAGGCAAAATCCAGATCTAGTCTTCTTTATATCTCCCCAAGTTCCTAACACAATGTTATATTTGGTAAGCATTAACTATTTCTTTTTTTTAAGATTTTATTTATTAATTTGACAGAGAGAGAGATAGCGAGAGAGGGAACACAAGCAGGGGGAGTGGGAGAGGGAGAAGCAGGCCTCTCGTGGAGGAGGGAGCCCGATGCGGGGCTCGATTCCAGGACCTTGGGATCATGACCTGAGCTGAAGGCAGACGCTTAACGACTGAGCCACCCAAGTGCCCCAGCATTAAATATTTCTTGAACTGATGAAAAAAATAATACCAGTGTTAAGGGGGGAAAAAAAGAAAAAAAAGGCAGCTACATACCCCAGCCAGACAACTGCCCTTCTTGCACCGAGGAAAAGTCTGAACTTTTCTTCTTTAGAAAAGCTGAAAATCTTTGACTATAAGGACACAAGGCATAGTTGAGTCTTGGGGTATGAGGAAAGTGTACATTCACAAGGGCAATGATCCTCCAGGCAGAAGATCAGTCCAGTAAAATGGTCCAGCCAGATAACCCAGCCAGCAAGCCCCAACTGCGAGCAGACCCTCCCAGGAGCTTTTTAGTGCTCCACTCTTAACAATGAGCACAAAATAAGGATTACCAGACATCTGGGAAAGCTCTCTCCACCATGAAATATAGTGATCAAAATAAACAGGCATGGGGAAAAAACCAATTTGAAGGAAACAGAACACTAAGAATAACTTAAAAAAAAAAATCATCACTATTATTCTTAGAGCTAGAAGATATTGCAACCATGGAACAAGAAGATAATTTCACAAAAAGTCAAGGCAATTTCTGAAATAATACAGTAGAGAGAGAGAGAATTCAGAAACAAGTTCAATATCTGAATTAAGTTTCGAAAAATAGGACAGAGAAAATCAAGAGGAAGAAATCTAAGACCTGATTTAAGAAAATGTCCCAGAACTTACAGACATGAGTTTTCATATTAAAGGGCCCACTAATGGCCCTGAACAATACATGAATATACGCTGCTTTCCAGAGAGAAAAAAAAATAATAGCTCAAGAATCAGATTGGCTTCAGACTACTCAAATGTAACACTAGAGGCTAGAATACAATGGAGCAATGGCTCCTTAATTCTGAAGGAAAATTATTTGGGAATTAGAACAGTACAAACATTTAAATTATTATTCAAGTAGGAAGACAGAATAAAATCATTCTCAGACCTGCAAGGTCTTAATACATTTATTATCAGTGCACTCTATTTCTGGAAGCTCCTGAAGAATATGCCCCAATAAAGCATCAAGAAAGAAAACTAAGAAAGTAAAAGGATACAGATAACAGAAATCCAATACAAGAAGCCCCAAAGAGGGAACTATGGAGAGCACAATGAAGGGAGATTTCAGGATTTGTTGTGCACCAGGGGTAGACAGACCAAGGTCAGAAAGTTTCATTGCCAGGAAGATGATACTACAAAATATCCAGGGTGTCTAAAGGTCTTGAGAAGAGATTTAGACAACTAGCAAAGAATATGAAGTTGAATTAGTGACAAATACATAGAAAATGAAGCAAATGAAAACCCAAAGCAGGGCACTTACTAGCTACAGAGAGATCATAAAATGGTTGAGGAAAAATTATCATAGTTTATTCCACAGCTCCAGTGTAAATAGACTTTATGCAGTCATAAAATACTGATTTTGTCTAAATTAAGGTTAACTATTAGGGTCAGAGCATAGAAAAGATGCATATGTGATGGGGGTTGGAAGGGCGTAGAAAGAGAGCTAAATTCTAATACTCCGTAGTAGGAACAGAAAATGCCTAAAACATTTTAAAAATAAAAATAGCAATAAAGCACTTTATGCATAGATGTGGAAGTAAAATACAAAAAATAAGCAGTTAAAAGAGATAAAAATTTTCCTCCAAGAAAAGGAAACTGGGGGTTGGGAAGAGAATGGTTCCTATTCCTCAACAAACCCCATGGAACCACTGGACTTAGGACCCAAAATGCTGAGTGTTTACATGAGGAAGAAGTCATTTCAACCTCAGTATGGTCAGGGAAGATTTAAAACACAACCTTAAATCTGAAGTTGCATCTTTCAAATATGGGTAGTTTTCTTTCTTTCTTTTTTAAAAGATTTTATTTATTTGACAGAGCGAGAGAGCACAAGCAGGGGGAACAGTAGAGGGAGGAGAGGGAGAAGTGGGCTCCCCGCTGAGCAGGGAGCCTGATGTGGGGCTATCATGACCTGAGCCAAAGGCAGACGCTTAACCATCTGAGCCATCCAGGTGCCCCTCAAATACGGGTAGTTTTCAAAAGGCACACAATAGTTGGTAACAGACTTGAGAAATCCAGTTTAATTTGAAGTGGGCTTATAATAAGAGAGGCCTGAAGCAGTCTGAAACAATGGCATGTTGACTGGTTCAGTTCAATGTACAACCAAAAAATAATGTCTCCATTCTGAAGCGTCTTCTGAAGACCCAGAGAGTTTCTGGATTTTCAGTGGGCTTTTGCAAAAGACACAGTATCTGGTTTAGTGCATCCTGGAATAGAATTATTTTGCTTCCCTAAAACTAAATTAAATTCCCCCATCATTCCCAATCCAATTGTACCCTAACTACCCTGATCAACAATGTACATGGGAAAACAATTTTCATTTATTATTTGGCCGCAAACTCTTATAGCACTTCATTAACATACCATGAAATAGAAATTGTCAGGATGTCAGCCTTGAGGACACTCTTTATATGGATGTAGAAAAGACTCATCACCCAGTGACTATGAGATGCCCTACTCTGAGTAGTTGGAAATGAGAGATAAAACAATCTTATCTCACTAATCACCCACTACCTACTCCTGTGCCTGGCACAATGGTGGCTCTCCATCAGCGTTAGCTGAATAAATTCACGGATGGTTTTGAAAACAAAATCAAAAACATGAGTTAAAAAAAAAAACACTCCACTTTTCAAATAGATGATTTCAGCCTCAAATTCCTGAAGTTCCTGAAAAATGCAAATGCTCCAGTGAGTTAAGCTCTTGTCAATCTAGCAGAGTCCTACAAAATGTGTGAAGTTTAATGACAGGACTCAACTATGACAGCAGGCATCCTTTAGATACTCCTTACTGCAATATTTATACCCTACTGGGTATATGCTTCTCTTTTTTTTTTTTTTTTTTTTTAAAGATTTAATTTATTTATTTGACAGAGAGAGACAGCGAGAGCAGGAACACAAGCAGGGGGAGTGGGAGAGAGAGGAGCAGGCTTCCCGCCAAGGAGGGAGCCTGATGTGGGGCTCGATCCCAGGACCCTGGGATCATGACCTGAACCGAAGGCAGACGCTTAACGACTGAGCCACCCAGGCGGCCCGGGGTATATGCTTCTCTTAACTCAATTTCAAGGATATAAGCTTAATCAGTAATTACACTCAAATACACAAAAAGTTATGTATTAGTGTTACTAAGTGATTTGGAATATCACAGAATCTTAGAGTTAAAAGAGACCTTTAGAGATCATCTCATCCAATTCAATATAGGAGGTCGCTCTACAATATTTCTAGTCTGTTTATCATCATGTATTGGCTGCACTACAGCAAAAGCCTCCAAACAGATTTCCACATTTATCCCTTTGCAATCCAATCTCCACCAGCAGCTAGCACAACTTCTCAACAGGTCAATCAAATCATGCTGCTCCCTGCATGAAACTCACTGAAGGCTTCTGCTTACTCTTTCTCACAGCACTCATACCATAGCATCTGGTTCCAGCCAACCTCTGTCTCCTGCCCTCACCTCACAGCTCATTCCCTCCTGCACAAAGGGACTTGCCACTTTCTTAATCCAGGGTCTCTGTGCTTGATCCTCCTACTGTCTACAGGGCCCTTTGAATTCATCCCTCCTCATTCCTTGCTCCCATGACCAGGTCCATCTTGGGGTCAGCTTTAAAAAACAAAACAAAACCGAAACCCTCCTCGGAGGGGCTTCCTTCTTTAACATCCCTCCACTCAATTCTATATTTATATTTGCTTTTTTCATAGTACACATGCCAATGAACAATTATTTTACTTTTTTTCTGATCTGCCTTCCCTCCCAGATTATAAGAAAGCTCCATAAAAACAGGGAACTTGTCTGTTGTCTTATTCTTCTTCAGGACTGTAAACAAATAGGAGGCACTTAACCAACAGTTATCATCTGATTTTATGCATGGTTACCCAAACTCTGAGTGAAACCTATACTAATGGGAAGACTCCTCCATCTAGGCCCACTACAGACCCCAGACTAAGAAACTCTCATTTGGACAATGAGGACAGGAGCCAATGCAACTTCCTGCCACGCAATTTTTGAGAACTAAGGTTCTCAAAAATTAAATTTGAGGGAACACTACAGAGCAAATTCTAGGGAAAGAAGAGGCTTCACTTCAATTACATGTGAGATGTCTCACAATGTTTCATTTAGGGGGGTGCACCTAGCATCAGTAAATTTTCAAATCTAAAAGAAACATGGGAAATCATCGCCCAAAAGATAAGAGGTTCGTCCAAGGTCACCCATCCGTCGGTGGTCAAGTTAGGACAAGAATGTACATCTCTGTTTCCCGAAAGCGGCGCTCTTTCCACCTAAATCTCACAGGTTTCGTACACTGTGCGCCCAGAGTACTAGTGCTCTCAGAACTGGGAGGGAGCGCGGGCTGGAGTCAAGGCCGGGAAGAGTGCAAGGTTAACAGCAGGGAAGAGTCCCCCTCTTCCCATCAGCAGTAGGAAGCTTGCAACACAGGCGGGGGTGGGTGGTGGGAGCCCCCGGACTCGCAGAGCTCACCTGTCTGGGACCCAGAGGCGGGTAGTGCGGTCTCTGGACACGGACACAAAGGCCCCCGGCGGATAAAGGCTGCATACCAGGCCCCGCACGTCCAGCTCGTGGCCGGGGAGCGAGCAGCTCAGCCGGTACCTGGCGGCACCGCTCGCCATGGCCCTCGTCTCTCCGGCGCCCGGGGCCCAGGCACCGCGCGAGATCAGTCCGCAGGGAAGGCCGGGGGTGCGCCGGGACGCGGCGGCCGAGGGGCCTGCAGGTGAGGGGCCGCTGAAGACCGGAAGAGCCCGAGAGCCGGTGCGGAAGGGCGACGGGGAAGGGGAGCGCCGAACGGGCCGAGTGACACAGCAACCCTGGCTTGCACACCGGAATTCATCATCCGTCTCAGCCCGCCATGACGCAAAGCGTGTGCGTCCCGGCTGCTGAGGCCGACGCCGAGATGAAGCTCGCTTCCGTCCCGCGCCTCGGACCGCCAGCCAAGGGAGAGCTACCGTCCGGCCGTTTCGCCCGATCGCCCCAGTCCAGATCCTTTCCGAGCCCGAGTCCTCTCCGAGTCCTGGCTGAACTGCTTATTGTAGTACAAGATGTGGCCCGGGACTACAAATCCCACAATGCCATGCGCCAGCGGGACCCGAGACTCCGGGGCGCCGAATCCGGATATTTTTAAATCTTGATCCGAGGGGCTGCGCGCTCTCTTGTGGTTGAAAAAGATCGCTTCGGTCGTTGTGTCAGGGCAGCCTAGCCCTGATTTCCCCAAACCTGCTTTGCAGTCTCCGGAGATTTTCACAAGCTAAACGTTGTTTTTTAGTTAAAACGAGAGAGCTAGGGACCAAGTTGTAATCAATCGTTTGCCTTAAATCCTGTGAACCCTAAGTTGCGTCCTTGGTACTCTAAAAATACTTTAAATACTTTATGTGTTAAGCAATTCTAAGGTATAGGACATTTCTCCCAACTGTGACGTCTGCATACAGATGACAAATGCTGGGCCCCCCTCCCTTGTGTCTGAAGGCACTCAAGGGGAAATCTCCGTGTCAGTAATTTCTCTCAGACAATTCTGTATACGGAGTAGTTGGACAGAGGTTGTAGGGAAGGGAATAATCTTTTTTCTTTCTACCCTTCTGGGCTTTCCGTGGGGCGCTGTAACAAAAGACAGATTAACAAGAGAAAAACAAATTTATTAACATGTATATGTCCTATATACAAGAGAAACTCAGAGATGAGTACTCAAAGAGATGGCTAGAGTCTGGGCTTAAACAACATCTTAACAAAGGAACAGCATTTACAGAAGAAAAAAAAAAGAACCTAAAGTCTTTAGAGGCAGCAAATTATGGAGAGGCAAATATATGGGGGAACTAATGGTAAATAAAGGCCAGTTAGTAAAGTTTGTTATGTAGATTCCTCTGTGTAGTCTAGGCTGACAAAGGGTCTAAAGTCTCCCATGACGAGGCGCCTGGGTGGCTCAGTCGGTTAAGTGTCTGCCTTCGGCTCAGGTCATGATCCCAGGGTCCTGGGATTGAGCCCCGCATCGGGCTACCTGCTCCGCGGGAAGCCTGCTTCTCCCTCTCCCACTCCCCCTGCTTGTGTTCCCTCTCTCGCTGTGTCTCTCTCTGTCAAATAAATAAATAAAATCTTAAAGTCTCCCATGACTAAATTTGTCCTTCTGGTAGGGAGAGGCAAGAAGGGACACCTTTGAAAATTTATGTCCTGCTTTTAGTCAAATAGGGGAATGGTAGCTTTTCTTGTATCTCCTTTCCAATTGCATTTAGCTCAAAATAATCCTTATATGAAAGTGGCATATTTTATTTTATTTTATTATTTTTTTAAAGGTTTTATTTATTTATTTGACACAGAGAGAGAGAGCGAGAGCAGGAACACAAGCAGGGGGAGTGGGAGAGGGAGAAGCAGGCTTCCCGCAGAGCAGGGAGCCCGATGCGGGACTCGATCCCAGGACCCTGGGATCATGACCTGAGCTGAAGGCCGACGCTTAACGACTGAGCCACCCAGGCGCCCTAAAAGTGGCATATTTTAGAGTGGCAAATGTTACTACCATTCACTACAGTGACCAAAAGAATAATAAATGACCACTACAAATATGTTGGGCTCAAATGGGAGAATTCCACAAAAATATTTTACAAACTTGAAGTGAGAAGTTAGCCACATGACTTTATTTCATTTTCTATTGGATTCATTTTAAACTACTTGAAGGCAGACATACTAGAAAATAAATCTGGATATAAATAAAGTATGCAAGTTGGAAATAATGTAAAAAACGTTAAAAGTCCATATATATTTAGGTTATGAGTATAGCTGCAATCACACTAACTCTATAGGAAGACTGGAAGAAAACTAACGGCTACTTTACTAGAGAGGTGGGATTTGAGATGAAGTAGTTCTTACATTGTGTTTTTTAAAAATACTGATACTAAAATAGTTATTTTAAGACAACTGTCCATTTAATTCATCCTTCCTCACAAACTTGAATCAAAGGAACTCTGAAAGGAAGCTTCCTACCAAATGAGGAATAGATGGTACCAGAAACGCATCTATACTTAATGTTGTATACGTTGTGCAGTCCTAACAGGAAGGAAACCTACCTCTAATAAGAAGTAAAAAGACTGTACAAGGCTGCCTACCACAGATACCTTTAAACAGTTTTTATTAAAAATGATAGCACGTGTGAGGTGACATAGCAATATAATAAAACCCGCTAGGAGTGAATTGAGGTCGGGCACACAATCGGACAGGTTGCTGTAAGTATAAAGAACACTAAAGTTTTCCAATAAAACGTTCTTTCTCAGCCAAGTCGCCGTTTTCTATTTCTTCCCGAAAAGCGCGGAGGTGTTCGGCCACAAAAATTAGCCCTCCAATCTCGCGAGAGCAGTTTACTCTCGCCTCGCTTGTAGTTACCAGGGGCAGAGGCCGAAGATTGGCCAATCAGGACGAGGGCTCTCCCCCCCCTCCCCGCCCCCGTTGCCGGGATACGCAGTCACGCGGGGCCGCTAGTGGTTCGGCCTGAGGGTCCAGGAAAGCTGCGCGTGGACTAGCGAGGAGTCGCGAGTGAGTTAACCGGTACGGAGAAAGACTGGTGGGTTCCGCCGGGGTGGCGCCCTGGTGAAGAAGTTGGAGCTCCCCTGACCGCTGCGACTTCCCTCCTAACGCGACGGAGGAGGTGAGAAATCCCGGGTCGCATTTATCCCTCCCTCAGTCCCTTGGGATCCGGTTATCTCACATCGGAGAACCTGGTCCGCTCCAAAGGAAACACATCCGAACTTCTCCCCTCTTGGCTGTTCTCCTCAGCCTGTCGCCAGGCTAGGGAGGTACGACTCCAGTCCCGCAAAGCGTGTGAAGAGACCTCCTCAGTCTCCTGAGGAAACCCGACAAGGCGAGACCAGAGAGAAGGATTCCAGAGCCTCAGAAAGAAAATTCACTGTGGGCTGAGGGATTTTACTCAAAGTAACAGATTCTGTCTCGTATTAGCAGCTCTCCACTTCTTCATATATCTTAAAATGGGTGGTTTAGGGAGGATAATGGTAGCAATAATTAGGAGGCAGATATTTTATATGTAGTTTCTGTAATCTTGACAACAGCTCATTGCCACACTTGGGTCCTACAGATGAGGAAACACATCCAGTGGGGGTTATATAGCTGGTTAACTGTCAGAGTTTGTGTCACTCATTTTTCTGGAACCAAAGGTCAGGCTGCTTCTCTGTGAAAACGGTGGAGATTATGTGAATGTTTGCGTGAATGACCCAGAGTTAGTGGCATGTTTGTTACTAGTGACCCTTTTTATTTTACCTCTGGAACTGATCTAATGCTAAGCTTTTTCCAAGACAGCAAGGCAGTGGCAATCAGGTGGAAATTTTATATATTGTACATTTTCTTGACGTTATCAGGAAAGCTAGAGTAATAGACTTAAATTTTACATTGACAATAGTCATACCTCATTTTTCTTTTTTCTTTTTTTTAAAGATTTTATTTATTTATTTATTAGAGAGCGAGCGAGAGAGAAACAGCATGAGAGGGGAGAGGGTCAGAGGGAGAAGCAGGCTCCCCGCCGAGCCGGGAGCCCGACGCGGGACTCGATCCCAGGACCCTGGGATCATGACCCGAGCCGAAGGCAGTCGCTCAACCAACTGAGCCACCCAGGCGCCCGTCAATAGTCCTACCTCATTTTTCTTGAGCTTCACAGATACTGAGGTTTTTTGTGTTTTGTTTTGTTTTGTTTTTTTACAAATTGAAGGTCTGTGGCAAACCTGCATCAAGCAAGTCTACTAGTGCCATTTTCCCAACAGCATTTGCTCACTTCATGTCTGTCACATTTTGGTAATTCTGGTGATACTTCAAACTCTTATATTTGTTTCGTCATCTGTGAATAGTGATTAGGACTTGCTGAAAGCTTAAATGATGGTTAGCATTTTTTAGCAATATTTTTTCACTAAGGTGTAAATTTATGTAAACATAACTGAAACAAAATTTAAGGAAACAATACCCTTCCTTTGTGCAGTGAACGCTTATATTTTTTATTTCATGCTTAAAGTATATTGATCAGAACCTGCCAAATTGTTTTCACAAGCCACTAATAGGTCGTGACCCATAATCTGAAAAATGCTATTCTAAATTATCAGCCAAACTTTAAATAATATATTCTGAGGGGAATTGGAGGGGGCTGATAAACTGGGAAAGAATGAGTGAATTAAGGAACTGGTTTAAAGAGGGATGTAGTGAGAATAAAGATGAGACGGGTATAAGGAATGGAGATAAGGTCAGAGAATGAAATATTTCAGTTGATACTGAGGTGAAACAATTCCAGGTGATGACAAGCTCCAGGTCCACCCACAGCTATGGATGACTGAAATGGAGTTGAAATAGTAACTGAAATTTAAGTCAGGGAACTGTGACCCAGAATGTTAGGTATTGAATCCAGTATCCCTGTGGAAGTCATCCAGGACACTGGTGGAACTGAAATAGACTGAACTAGGTACAAAAGACTTTAGTGAAGACGGGTGGAGAGGTTAGGTGGTCCCTAGATAAAAGCAACCAGGAAAGATCCAAGGCAATAAGGTTGCATGCATTCCCTGGTCGTCAGAGAATCTTGTTCATTTTTTTTTTTTTTTTAAGATTTGGAAGAATAGTATTTTGAAAGTGACGCTGGGGAGCAAGGGGAATGTTGTACACTCCCTTTGCTTTGGATTTGTGGATTGAGAAACTAAAACAGCCTTTACTATTGAAAGTGTTTTGGGGGCAAGATGGGATTCTGTTAAAGAGTAAAATGAAGTATTTGATAACAGGATTGAGACTATCAGGGAATGAATCATAGACCAAGAGCCGAGAGAAAAAGTAGGGAGAGAAGAAAGGTGCTGGATATGTCAGAAAAGAGAAATTTTACTAGAATATGGGAAGAGGTGAAGACAGATAGAGGGACTTGCATTTTGGTAAGAAAATAGGGAACTGAGGAAGGCATAGTATAATAAATGATTTCATGGTTCCATACTAAATATAACAATGTCAAATTTGAACAAAATTAAGCTGGTTTAGCCTTGTAGTGGTACTTGGAATGGCAGTTTGCAAGAAAAGTTATTGTGGATTAAATATCTGAAGGAAAGCTATGTGGATTTCCAGTGTCTTGCTATAGAAGATACCAAAGGAGAATTCAACTGTTTCTTGTTTCCAAATAGTGGTTAAAGTGAACGCACAATGGCCAGTAATCACAAACCTTCAGCAGCTCGCCCTGTTTCACGAGGTGGAATTGGGTTGCCTGGAAGACCTCCTTCTGGAATACGACCCCCCTCAGGAAATATTCGAGTGGCAACTGGAGTAAGTTTCAAACAATTCTATTGAATTCTTGTGCGTATGTCCTGGTAGAAGTTGGAATGCCTGTCTATAATAATTCTACTTTGTTCTTTCTTTATTCTGTCAGCATATCATTATACATGATTTTTGGGGGGAAAATACCTAGAAGTATAAATGTGGGAGGATGTCTGAAAGACATTATTGAGAGAAGATGCCTGCTAATATTGATACTCAAATTTATTTTAAAGGTACAATAAGTGGTAGGTATAGTTTATTGGTGCCTGCATCAAATGAAATGGAATAGACAAGATACAAAATTAGACATACATAAGAACATAATGATTAAGGTGACATTTCAAAATAGTTGGAAAAGCATGAAGCATTCAGTAGTGCATTCAAATAGTGGGTAAACGATTTAAAAATCGACCCCTCCACACAGAATTCTAGATGTTTTAGCAACTTTATATTTAAAAAATGAAACTATCAACATACTAGAGGAAAATAGAGGCAAGTATTTCATATAAACCTGGTGTGGACTAGGCCTTTGTAAAACAGAAACACCAAGTACAATATATTTATATATTTGAATTTTTAAAAATTGAAAACACCATAAAAAGTTCAAAATGACCAATCAGTAAAAAATATTTGCAACATATATGTCATAAATACAGTTCAGAATCTTAAAATGAAAAAGCAAACTTTACTAACTTGTAAGAGCTCTTTCTATAGTAAGGCTATGAACCCTATGTTCAATCAAAATTACATGAGATATCATATCAAACTATTGTAAAATTCATCTGAAACAAAAAAGCAAAAATAAGGAAAAGTACAGTACTCTAATATAAAAACAGATTATTAATAATAAGTAAAACAATATTTTGGTTGCTACAGCAGCCTGGAAACAGACTAGAAAATGTTAGTAGCTTAATGTGAAATGGAGAGTGTCATAAATCAGTAAGAGAAACATATACCACATTAAAAAAAGTTGGATAAACATTATAAACTGATAATTCTAAGTAGAATAATATCCTGTAAAGATGATTATTACAGTTTCATTAGAATTATAATAGTGAAAATTTGAGAGCAACTTAAATTACCTTACAACAGGTAAATCTTAAATGAATTACGATATATCTATCCTTATAATAGGCTATTAAGTAGTCATTAAAAATTACTTTCAGAGAGTATTTGAGGAAATTCTATATCTCTATAATACAATATTAAGTGTAAAAAGCAATGTGGTGTCAATTGAACATAAAAATATACATTTATACATACATAAAAAGAAATTAATATGCCAAAATATTCATAATAATTTTTCTGATGCTTGCAACAGATGGTTTCAACTCCTTGTATGTCAAGCTTATACAGTAGGCTAATTGCAAACTAGAGATAATGCTTGGTCCTGTGTTTAATTCATAAGAAGAACAGTAATTTTTGGTGGGAAAAATTTTGGTAAAGTCAGGTTTTCTTAAACTTTACAGATTTTTCTAGAGTTTCAGGTAGTATTATCAACACCATCAACTTATATTGAAATGATTTTTCTAAAGTCTTCACATATATGGTACTGAGCTATTAAAAATTTTTATTTTGGTAAGAATTTATGCTTCCTAATGAAATATTTATGAAAGAATTTGGATACTTATTGGCCACCTACTCTGTGCCATGTGCTTTACCCATTTAGTGTTTGTAGTTTTTAAAATATTGATGCTTGCTGTAAAACATACAAAGGAAAAGTATCAGAGTTCCTTCCTACCCCAGGAATAACTATTGTCAACAGTGTGATGTGTATCCTTCCAGACTTTTTTCTGTTCCTTTACAAACACTAACACCATGCATATGAGATTGTATGATTTTAATATTTTCTAAAATGACCATAATACTATATACATTGTTATGTATTTTATCCATTACCTTCAGTAATATATTTTAAGTATATTTTCATATAAATACATATGTCTATTCATTCTTTTAAATGTGTGTAATTTTAATTTATACTTCTCTGTATTTTCATTTGGTAAATTTTACCTAGGAAGAGATTTAGCATTCTCTTCCAAAGACCACTCAGGATAACCCTGAACTCATTTCTTTTGAATTTGTGGTTAACAGTGTTTCTGTGTCCAGCATATTCTTTGGAATGTTTTACTGTTGCTGGTTCCCCCAGTAACTACCAAGTAATTCTCAGAATCACTTAAGAATTATGTTAGCTGATAGGATTAGAGGCTACCAGCTAAGTATTAAAGACAATCAAAATGAATGACAATGGTTATATATAATCACTATCTAAAATGTCTAGTACATTTTTAATCTACTACTTTATTCTTTGGCAGAGAATGGGGAAAAAGGAAAGAAAGGATGGAAGATAAACAAAAGAAGGATAACTTGGAACAGCTTTGGGTGGTCTCAGACCTTCCCAACATATCTATGTTGTATGAACTGACAAGAAGGGAGTCTTTTTTTCCCCCAAAGATTTTATTTATTTGAAAGGGAGAGAGAGAGAGCGAGAGAAAACACAAGGGGGGAGGGCAGAGGGAGAGGGTGCAGCAGGGAGCTGGACGACCTGGGGCTCAATCCCAGGACCCGAAGGCAGATGCTTAACTGACTGAGCCATCTAGATGCCTCAAGAAGGGAGTCTTTTGTTCTTTCTTCAGAGTGTATAATGTTATATTGGATTTTGCAGACCTGATGTAGAGAATCATATAGAGTAATAATATGAATGCTTGTTGAATGATGTTATCCTTAACACTTACTTGGCTATCTTGTGACGGAATTATATATGATTTCAATTTAAAAATGAAAATGTCTTCTTTTTTTGTGATTTTGAATGTAATATATACTTATTGTAATGATGCTGAAAACACCAAATTGTGAAAAGGATAACATAAAAATGAACTATAATATCATTATTTTATATGAGGATAACCATTGTTACTGTTTTTTATATAATTCTCCAGACTTTTTGTTTTACAAAATGGAATTATGAATATTGTTTTATAAACTGGTTTTTTGTATATTACAACTTATTCAACTATGTCTTATAGTTAAATAAGGACAAATATGTGTATATTTAGTTCCTTTCCAATTTAAAGATTTTTTTATTTATTTGACAGAGAGAGAGAGACAGCGAGAGAGGGAACACAAGCAGGGAGAGGGTCAGAGGGAGAAGCAGGCTTCCCGCCGAGCGGGGAGCCCGATGCGGGGCGGGGCTCGATCCCAGGACCCTGAGATCATGACCTGAGCTGAAGGCAGTCGCTTAACCAACTGAGCCACCCAGGCGCCCCAGTTCCTTTCCAATTTAGAGATGTTATAAATAATGTCTCCACATAGAATTTTATTTATTCATTTAACCTTCTTTTTCTTTCTTTTTTTTTTTTTTAAGATTTTATTTATTTATTTGACAGAGAGAGACACAGCGAGAGAGGGAACACAAGCAGGGGGAGTGGGAGAGGGATCGAAGCAGGCTTCCCGCCAAGCAGGGAGCCCGATGCGGGGCTCGATCCCAGGACCCCGGGATCATGACCTGAGCCAAAGACGCTTAACGACTGAGCCACCCAGGCGCCCCATTTAACTGTATTTTTCTTAAAATATAGTTGACATAGAATTAAAATTTTTTTTAGAATTTTACATTTTAAAGAAATGTGCTGTTTAATGTTCACAGAATTTTAAATGTTAAAGAATTTTATTTAATATTTCATATTTCAGAATTTCAAAATATAAGGAATATTTTACACATTAAATAGAATTTTAATTTTGAAAATATTCTCTATGCAGTCTTAACAGTATAGTATTTTTCTCATTTACTAAAACTGGAATCATGTTTTTCATTTAGATGCCACCTGGAACAGCAAGACCAGGCTCTCGTGGCGGTCCCATAGGGACAGGAGGAGTTCTGTCTTCTCAAATCAAAGTTGCTGACCGTCCTGTAACACAACAAGGTTTGAGTGGAATGAAAACTGGAATGAAAGGTATCTATTTTAAGAAGATAAGTATATTTTATATAAGAAATATTACAGGGCACCTGGGTGGCTCAGGAAGTTGAGCATCTTCCTTTGTCTCAGGTTATGATCTAGCAGGAGTCAGCAGGGAGTCTGTTTCTCCTTTTCCCTCTGCCCTTCCCCCTACTTGTGCACACTTTGTCTCTCTCTCAAATAAATAAATAAAATCTAAAAAAAAAATATTATAGTACCTTATTCCTAAATGAGAATTATAAAAAGGCTATTTTATTCAATTTTTATTCCTTGGTTCACAAGACTGTGGTTAGGGTTAAATAAAAGAATGAATGTGAAAATACATTGTGAACTAGAGAGTAAATACATTTGTGAGCTATTTTAATCTTCATTTTTCTGAACATGGAATTTGTTATAACTTGAAGAAATTTGAAATAATTTGAAGAAAAGCTCAGGAATGAAAATTAGATTCTAGTACTACATAGAAATATTCTGAAATACTTTTTGATATAAAAGTCACACTGTTAAGATATTTATGTATTTATGAGAATGAGTCAAGAAGTGTTACTTTTTCTAATATTTAATGCTTCATTATAATATGTAACTCCCTAAGTAAGGAAATAAGGCTAATGTATAGATTTTTACTGCATCTTCCCTTGTGCCTCTGTGTTTAAAAAGGCATAATGGTACACTACATGTTATGATTCAAAAAATTGGTTTGTGATATATACAAATCAAAGCATGGTGAACTCTATAATGAGTTTTTTATTTTCTATATTTGTGACAAATGACTTATCAGGGATGAAGATATTCTGGGAAAAAATTAATTATAAGATATTATACTACCTTGTATAATATAGTGTGCCATGCCTTTGAGAAGTTTTCTTTATTGTAATACTACTTAGCTCACTGAATATTAAAAAACAATTGTTTAGAAATGCTTGCTTGGGCGCCTGGGTGGCTCAGTTGGTTAAGTGACTGCCTTCGGCTCAGGTCATGATCCTGGAGTCCCGGGATCGAGTCCCACATCGGGCTCCTTGCTCGGCGGGGAGTCTGCTTCTCCCTCTGCCCTTCCCCTCTCTCATGCTCTCTCTCTCTAATAAATAAATAAGTAAATCTTAAAAAAAAAAAAAAAAAGAAATGCTTGCTTAATAATCATCAGTATTGTGAAAAAGTGTAAAAATTATATAATTGTTTAGTCTTTAAAAATGTATTCACAGAAATGTCTGTACATTTTATATTATTAAAAAATACTATAGGGCGCCTGGGTGGCTCAGTTGGTTAAGCGACTGCCTTCGGCTCAGGTCATGATCCCAGGGTCCTGGGATCGAGTCCCGCATCGGGCTTCCTGCTCCTTGGGAGCCTGCTTCTCCCTCTGCCTCTCTCTCTCTGTCTCTGTCTCTCATGAATAAATAAATAAAATCTTTAAAAAAAATACTATAGATAATTTATCAAATATTTATTACTATATTGATTTCTCCTACAGAACAGAACCAACATCAGTTAAGATGGTTTCTACCAATATACTTCAGAGTCTTACAGGAGAGTTCTGATTATTACCACTATGCACTACTATCTGCTGTAACTTGTTCTTACCTGCTCTGGTGCCCCATTTCCCATTCTAACACATTCTCTCTCTCTTCTGAGCATAGACCTCACAGTCAGTGCTCTCTTCCCTTACTTCTCCCACCTTGCAGAGCACTTCATCTCTCAAGGTTTGGGACATTGAGCCTAGGAATATTTTCTTATTCCTACTGAAATAACTGAAATAAGATAATGTTTCTAAAAAAAGGTCTCTGAGACAAATTATGAAAAGTCATAATCTCTTGCATTGAGAAATTCACAGCCTAAATCTGCACTGTTCATTATGATAATCAATAGCTACATGTAGCTATTTAAATTTAAATTAATTAAAATTATGTAAAATAAAGATTCAGCTCTCTAGTAGCCTCAGCCACATTTCAAGTGCTCAATAATCCCAAGTAGCTACTTTATTGGACAGTGGTGAGATAGAGTATTTCCACTGTTGCAGAAGGTTCTCTTGGATAACCCTGTTCTAGACTTTCTTAGTTTGCATTCAGTCAACCTGACCTGTAGAGTCTACTATCTTAACAGCCCTACCTCTAGTCCCATTTTTGTGGTCTTTATTCAAGTTTCCATTATTACATGATGCTAAGATATTCTCTCTTCATTTCACCCTGACATCAAGAGTCACACGCTCTACCGACTGAACCAGCCAGGTGCCCCGGTGTTCTTTACCATTTTAACGATTCATCTTGATTATGAAATTTATTGGGGCATAAATAAAGACTATCAGAATTGTGGAGTAGCACTGTGGTTGTGCTTTGGCTTGGCTATTTTGGTGGCATTTCCAAACTGCACAGTAGTAATTAAAAACTTTTTTTTTTAGGTCCCCAGAGGCAAATTTTAGACAAATCTTACTATCTTGGGCTTCTTCGGTATGTTTTTTCCTATGTATGGTCATGAAGTTTTAACTCTGGTACTTATTAAGATAGTTAGGTATCTTTTGATTTCTAAGAATTATTTTGTGTTCTAATATAATTTCTGGTTAATTTGGCTGTGTTACAAATATATGTGATAATACAGTTAGGCTGAGATTTTAAATTGTATATATTTGCATGTAGATGAACTATTTATGTCAAGTTCACTATTTTTCATATAACGATAAGAATAATCTTTTATGCTTCTTTGACTAATTATTCTGAAATATATTATTCATACCATTGACATGTCACTAGTTCCATGTAATAAGAAAGGGAAAAGGTGTATACTTATTTATGATATATTAACTAGTGTAGGGTTTTACATAAATGTATATTTGGTCATTTGCTACAAATGTGACCTAATTTTAATTAATTTAAAATGTTTATTATGTGGCTCTAAGTATTAAGCTCTAAACTGAGAATTTTTTTCTTACCTTTTTCTTGCTCAGATGTCCTACTCTCTCCATTTCCCCATTTTACTTTGTTTTCTTCTTGGCTCATCATCTATATCTTCTTTCTCTCTTACTTCCATTTCATTTAATCCATCTTCCATCATGTCCTAAAAGTTCTGTTTTCTTAGTTCTTCTGGATTCTTTCATTTCTCAATTATCAGAATCCTTTATGATTCTCAGACTTCTAGAAGGCAATAAAGAGAAATGTAGGTTTTCCCCATCAGTCCATTAAGGTTAGCATTAACCTAAACTAACATCAGCAAAAAAAAAAAAAAAAAATAGTGAGGCCATCAGTTGTATAGCATCTCTTGATATCCAGCCACTTTTTAATTAAAAGAAGGAAAAGTTATAGAACTGTTTTTCATCACAGCATTTCCATGCTTCTTCAGGATTTGTGCTTCAGCATAAAAAAAATAGTTCTAGCTATTTATGTAATTGTTTGATACTATAGCAGTGGTTCTCAACTGGCAGTGATTTTGTCCCCTAGAGAACATTTGGCAATTTTTAGACAGATATTTGGTTGACACAGCTGGGGTTGAGGGGTTATGCTACTGACAACTTGACCAGGTATACTGTTAAACATCCTACAGTGCACAGCATAGCCCCTTCCCCACTGTCAGACTTATTCTTTAATGACCTAAAATGTCAATAGTGCTGCTTTTGAGAAGCCCTGTCCTAGAGGGTAGCAGGCGCTGTAAGGGTGACAATTAAGCATCTACTTCTGTCTAAAGGTTGTTTGTTTGACCAGGCTTACATTCTGGTCCTAGTTCATCTTAATGATTAGAGAATCTCTTTCAGTTTCTTAATCAAAGTTGGGATATGCCTCATTCTTAGTTAAACAAGCCACATAAATTGTTTTTCTTTTCGTTAGTGAAATTTCACAAAACCATTTATATTGTTAACACATGAGAAGTTTGCTTTGTTTGACTAGAAAGGCTCTTTTCTGGATTAGAAGTATTGCTAACTTTCTAATTTCTTTTCATTTAGAAGTAAAATAAGTGAACTTACAACAGAAATTAATAAACTTCAGAAAGAGATAGAAATGTACAATCAAGAGAATTCAGTATATTTGTCATATGAAAAGAGGTAAGTAATTTTGGAGTTAAAATTATACAAGATCTTTTTTATTAATAGACAACATTTAATGTAATATATTTCAGAAGTTTAATACTGAATTCATAGTTATATATAATGTTTGTAATGCTCTTATTTATGTGTTTATGAATATTTGTTTTATGCTTGCAGAGCTGAGACTTTAGCTGTTGAAATCAAAGAGTTTCAAGGACAATTAGCAGACTACAACATGGTATTTGCTCTTTTCTGAGATTTTTTTGAGTATTTTTATTGCTTTTTGCTACTTTAAAAATATATTATTTTAAATACCAAATAATACATGAGTACCAAGCTTATGCTAAAAGATTGAAAACAGGGAAAGTGTAGATTAAAGTATCACTCTGCTTTTTCCCTGATTTCCCTCCCCAGAAATAATTTGGCTTAACAGATTGATATGTATTCTGCCAGTCTTCTTTTTTTTAAAGAACAAGTTTGTTGTTTTAAAGATTTTATTTATTGATTTGAGAGAGACAGACATAGTGACAGAGAGCGTGAGCGGGGAGGAGAGGGAGAAGCAGGCTCCCTGCTGAGCCGGGCGCCTGACGCAGGACTCAATCCCAGGACCCTGGGATCATGACTCGAGCCGAAGGCAGACACCAACTGACTGAGTCACCCAAGCGCCCAATTCTGCCAGTCTTCTTTTTTTTTTTAATGTTTCAAGTTTTTATTTAAATTCTAGTTAGTTAACATATAGTGTACTGTCTGTTTCAGGGGTAGAATTTAGTGATTCATCACTCACATAAAACACCCAGTGCTCATCACAAGTGCCTTCCTTGATACCCATCACCCATCTAGCCCATCCCTACCCACCTCCCTCCATCAATCCTCAGTTTGTTCTCTCTCATTAAGAGTGTCTTTTATGGTTTGCTTCCCTCTCTTTTTTTTCTTTCCCCTGTGTTCATCTGTTTTGTTTCTTAAATTCTACATATGAGTGAAATTATATGGTGTTTTTCTTTATTGACTGACTTTATTGATTCTAGCTCCATACATGTCATTGCAAATGGCAAGATTTCATTCTTCTTTATGGCTGAGTAATAGTGTGTGTGTGTGTGTGTGTGTGTGTATCATATCTTTATCCATTCATCAGTCGATATCCATTCATCAGTCGATGGACTTTTATGCTCTTTCCATAATTTGGCTATTGTTGATAATGCTACTATAAACATCGGGGTTCATGTGTCCCTTCAAATCAGTGCTTTTGTATCCTTTGGGTAAATATCTAGTAGTGCAATTGCTGGATCATAGGGTAGTTCTATTTTTAACTCTCTGCGGAACCTCCATACTATTTTCCAGAGTAGCTGCACCAGTTTGCATTCCCACCAACAGTGCAAGAGCATTCCATTTTCTCCGCATCCTCACCAACCTCTGTTGTTTCCTGTATTGTTTATTTTAGCCATTCTGACAGATGTGAGGTAGTATCTCATTGTAGTTTTGATACGTATTTCCCTGATGATAGGTAATGTTGAGCATGTTTTTATGTGTTAGCCATCTGTCTTCTTTGGAAAAATGTCTATTCAAATCTTCTGCCTTTTTCTTAACTGGGATTGTTTGGTTTTTTGGGTGTTGAATTCATAAGTTCTTTTTTTTTTTAAGACTATTTATTTGACAGAGACAGTGTACAAGCGCACAAGCAGGGGGAGTGACAGGCAAAGGCAGAGGGAGAGGGAGAAGCAGTCCTCCCCACTGAGCAGGGAGCCCAATGTGGGGCTCAATCCCAGGACCCTGGGATCATGACCTGAGGCGAAGGCAGGAGCTTAACCGACTGAGCCACCCAGGCACCCTGAATTCTAAGTTCTTTATAGATTTTTGGATACTAACCCTTTGTCAGATAAGTCATTTGCAAATACTTTCTCCCATTCCAAAGGTTGTCTTTTAGTTTTGTTGATTGTTTCCTTCACTGTGCAGAAGTCCCAGTAGTTCATTTTGCTTTTGTTTCCTTTGCCTGCGGAAATGTATCTAGTAAGAAGTTGCTTATAGATGAGGTCCAAGATGTTACTGCCTGTGTTCTCTAAGATTTTGATGGTTTCCTGTCTCACATTTAGATCTTTCATCCATTTTGAATTTATTTTTGTGTTTCGTGTAAGAAAGCAGTCCAGTTTCATTCTTCTGCATATTGCTGTCCAGTTTTCCCAGCACTATTTGTTGAAGAGACTTTTTTTTCCATTGGATAGTCTTTCCTGCTTTGTTGAAGATTATGATCATATAGTTGTGTGTCCATTTCTGGGTTTTCTATTCTGTTCCACTGATCTGTGTGTCTGTTTTTGTGCCAGTACCATACTGTCTTGATCACTACAGCTTTGTAATATAGCTTGAAATTCAGAGTCCTGATGCCTCCAGTTCTGTTTTTCTTTTTCAAGATTGCTTTGGCTATTCAGGGTCTTTTCTGGTTCCATACAAATTTTAGGATTGTTTATTCTAGCTCTGTGAAAAATGCTGGTGGTATTTTGATAGGGATTGCATTAAATGTGTAGATTGCTTTCAGTAGTATAGATGTTTTAACAATATTTGTTCTTCCAATCCATGAGCATGGAATGTTTTTCCATTTCTTTGTGTCATCTTTCATCAGGGTTCTATAGTTTTCAGTGTACATGTCTTTTAGCTCTTTGGTTAGGTTTATACCTAGGTATCTTATGGATTTTGGTGCAATTGTAAATGGGAGTGATTCCTTGATTTATCCTTTCTGGGCTTCATTATTGTACAGAAATGCAACACATTTCTGTACATTGATTTTTTTATCCTGCTACTTTACTGAATTTGTGTATCAGTTCTAGCAATTTTTTTTGGTGGAGTCTTTCGGGTTTTCTACGTAGGGTATCATGTCATCCGCAAATAGTGAAAGTTTGACTTCTTCCTTGCCAATTCAGATGCCTTTTATTTCTTTCTGTTGTCTGCTGAGGCTAGGACTTGCAGTATTATGTTAAATAACAACAGTGAGAGTGGACATCCCTGTCTTGTTCCTGACTGTAGAGGAAAAGCTCTCAGTTTTCCCCCATTGAGGGTGATATTAGTTGTCGATCCTTCATATATGGCTTTTAGGATGTTGAGGTATCTTCCCTCTATCTCTACTTTGTTGAGAGTTTTTATTAAGAATGGATGCTGTACTTTGTCAAATGCTTCTTCTGCGTCTATTGAGAGGATCATATGGTTCTTTTCTTTTATTAATGTGGTGTATCATGTTGATTGATTTGCAAATATTGAATGAACCACCCTTGCAACCCAGAATAAATCCCACTTGATCATGGGAATGACTCTTTTAATGTACTGTGGGATTTGGTTTGCTAGTATTTTGTTGAGAATTTTTGCATCCATGTTCATCAGGGATATTGGCCTGTAGTTTTGTTTTTTGGTGGAGTCTTTGTCTGGTTTTGAAATCAGGGTAATGCTGGCCTCATAGAATGAGTTTGGAAGTTTTCATTCCATTTCTATTTTTTGGAATAGTTTGAGAAGAATAGGTATTAACTCTTTAAATGTTTGGTAGAGGGGCACCTGGGTGGCTCAGTCGGTTAAGTATATGCCTTCAGCTCAGGTCATGGTCCTGGGGTCCTGGGATTGAGCCCCACATGGGGCTCCCTTCTCAGCAGGGAGCCTGCTTCTCCCTCTCTCTCTGCAGCTCCCCTTGCTTGTGCTCGCTTTCTCTGTCTCTCTGTCAAATAAATGAATAAAATCTTAAAAAAAAAAGAACTAAGTGGATATAATAATATCCAGTAATTATAATAAAAAGAAAGGTTTGGTAGAATTCCCCTGGAAGCCATCTGGCCCTGGACTTTTGTTTGTTGGGAGAGTTTTGATTACTGCTTCAGTTTCTTTGCAGGTTATGGGTCTGTTCAGGTTTTGTATTCCTGTTTCAGATTTGGTAGTTTATGTTTCTAGGAATTTATCCAGATGGCCCAATTTGTTGGCATATAATTTTTCAAAATACTCTCTTATAATTATAAGTTTGTATTTCTGTGGTGTTGGTTATGATCTAGCCTCTCTCATTTGTGATTTCGTTTATTTGGGTCCTTTCTCTTTTCTTTTTGATAAGTCTGGCTGGGAAGTGATCAATTTTATTAATTCCTTCAAAGAACCTGCTCCTGGCTTCATTGATCTGTTCTACTGCTCTTTTTGTTTCTCTATCATTTCTTTCTTTTCTTTTTTTAGAGAGATAGAGAGGGAGAAACAGCACGAGTGGAGGGGAGGGGCAGAGGGAAAGGGAGAGGGAGAATCCTAAGCAGATGCCACACCCAGCATGGAGCCTGACTTGGGGCTCAGTCTCAAGACCCTGAGATCATGCATGACCTGAGCTGAAATCAAGAGTTGGATGCTTAACCGACTGAGCCACCCAGGCACCCCTATATCATTTATTTCTGCTCTAATCTTTTTTTTTTCTTTTAGTGTTTTAGATTTTTTTTTTAATTCTTATGTTAATCTCCATACATTACATCATTAGTTTTAGATGAAGTGTTCCATGATTCATTGTTTGTGCATAACACCCAGTGCTCCATGCAGAATGTGCCCTCCTCAATACCCACCACCAGGCTAACCCATCCTCCCACCCCCCTCCCCTCTAGAACCCTGTTTGTTTTTCAGAGTCCATCGTCTCTCATGGTTCGTCTACCCCTCCGATTTCCCCCGCTTCATTCTTCCCCTCCCGCTACCTTCTTCTTCTTCTTCTTTTTTTTCTTAACATATTCTGCTCTAATCTTTATTATTTCCTTTCTTCTGCTGGCTTTAGGCTTCACTTGCCATTCTTTTTCTAACTCCTTTACATGTGAAGTTAGGTCGTATATTTGAGATTTTTCTTGCTTTTTGTGGTAGGCCTATATTGCTATATACTTCCCTCTTATGACCACTTTTGCTGCATCTCTAAGGTTTTGGACCATCATGTTTTCAGTTGTTTCCATGTATTTTTTTTTTTTTTCTTAATTTCTTCTTTAATTTCCTGGTTAACCCATTCATGCTTTAGTAGGATGTTCCTTAACTTCCATGTATTGTGATCTTCCCAGATTTTTTCTTGTGGTCTTGTGGTTGACTTCTTCCAGTTTTATAGCATTGTGGTCAGATAATATGCATGGTATGATCTCAGTCTTTTTGTACTTGTTGAGGCCTGATTTGTGACCCAGTATGTGATCTGTTCTGGAGAATGTCTCATGCGCACTTGAAAGGAATGTGTATTCTGCTGCTTTAGGATGGAATGTTCTGAGTATATCTGTTAAGTCCATCTGGTCCAGTGTTCATTCAAGCCGTTGTTTCTCTGTTGCTTTTCTGCTTAGATGATCTGTCCATTGCTGTAAGTGGGGTGTTAAAATCCTCTACTATTATTGTGTTATTATCAATGAGTTTTTTTTATGTTTGTTACTAATTGCTTTATACATTTGGATGCTCCCAAGTTAGGAGCATAAATATTTACAATAGTTAGATCTTCTTGTTAGATAGACCCCTTAATTATGGTATAGTGCCCTTCTTCATCTCTTCTTATAGTCTTCGGTTTAAAATCTAGTTGTCTGACATAAGTATGGCTACTCTGGCTCTTTTTTGACATCTGTTTGCATGGTAAATCGTTCTCCATCCCTTCACTTTGAATTTGCAGGGGTCTTTAGGTCTAAAATGAGCCTCTTATAGGCAGCATATAGATGGGTCTTGTTTTTTTCCATTCTGATGCCCTGTGTCTTGATTGGAGCATTTACTCCATTTACATTCAGAGTGGTTATTGATAGATACGAATTTGGTGCCATTTTATTACCTGTTAAATTGTTGTTTCTGAAGATTTTCTCTCTTCCTTTCTAGTCTTTGTTGCTTTTGGTCTTTTTTCCCCACTCAAAGAGTCCCCTTTAATATTTCTTGTGGGGCTGGTGGAGTGGTCACAAACTCCTTTAGTTTTTGTTTGTCCCGGAACTCTATCTCTCCTTCTACTCTGAGTGACAACCTTGCTGGATAAAGTATTCTTGGCTGCATATTTTTCCCATTCAGCATGTTGAATATATCATGCTATCCGCTTCTGACTTGCCAAGTTTCTGTGGAGAGATCTGCTGGTAACCTTATTTGTCTTCCATTAAAAGTTAGGGATTTCTTTTCCCTTGCTTTTAGGATTTTTCCCTTATGTCTGTATTTTGCATATTTTACTATGATAATCTTGGTGTTGGTCTACTTTTGTTGATTTTGATGGGAGTTCTCTTTGCGTCCTGTATTTGGATGTCTGTTTCCTTCCCCAGATTAGGGAAGTTTTCAGCTATAATTTGCTTAAATAAACCTTCTGCCCTGTTCTCCCTCTTTTCTTCTCTGGGACTCCTGTGATAAGAATGTTATTGGGACTCCTGCGTGGCTCAGTTGGTTAAGTGTCCACCTTCAGCTCAGGTCCTGATCCTAGGGTCCTGGGATCGAGTCCCACATCAGTCTCCTTGCTCAGCGGGACCCTGCTTCCCCCTCTGCCTGCCTTTCCTCCTCTGCCTGCCTCTCTCCCCCTGCTTATTCTCTCTCTCTCTGACAAATAAATGAGATCTTGGGATGCCCAGGTGGCTCGGTCAGTTAGGCGTCTGCCTTCAGCTCAAGTCATGATCTCAGGGTCCTGGGATCGAGTCCCACATCAGACTCCTTGCTCAGTAGAGAGCCTGCTTCTCCCTCTGCCTGCCACCCCCCCCCCCCCCGGCTTGTGCTCGCACTTGTGCGCCCTCTCTCCCTCTAATAAATAAAATCTTAAAAAAAAAAAAAGAATGTTATTACACTTCATGGAATAGCTGAGTTCCCCAAGTCTACGTTTGTGATCAAATATTTTTCTTTCCCTTCTTTTCTGCTTGATTTTCCATACTTTTATCTTCTTTTTTTTTTTTTTTTTTTAAGATTTTATTTATTTATTTGACAGAGAATGAGAGAGCACAAGCAGGGGGGAGTGGCAGGCAGAGGGAGAGAGAGAAGGAGGCTCCCCGCTGAACAGGGAACCGGCTGTTGGGCTTGATCCCAGAACCCTGGGATCATGACCTAAGCGAAGGCAGACGCTCAACCAACTAAGTCACCCAGGCACTCCTAATTTTATCTTCTTTATCACTTTTTCATTCTTCTGCTTCTTCCATCCTTGTGGTCATCATATCTATTTGGTTTGGTATCTCAGCTATAGCATTTTCTATTCTAGCGTGACTAGTTTTTAGATCTTTTATATCTGTGGTAAGGGACTCCCTGGTGTCTTCTATGCTTTTCTCAATCCTTATGATTGTTGCTTTAAATACTGGATCAGGTTTAATACTTATATCTGTTCGATTAGATCCTTGGCCATATCCTTTTCTTGTTCTTTCTTTTGGGATGAATTCCTCCCATTTCAGTATTTTGTTAGGTCTCTGTCTTCTTTTGTGTGTTAGGAAAGCCTGTTAGGTTTCCTGCTCCTGAGAGTAATGCTTTATTAAGAAGGGATCATATACTGTCCAGGGCTTAGTGCTTAAGCAAGTGTTTCTGGTATATTCTGTGTGCACTCTGCTGCTGTGTTTTGGCTGCTCTTTCCTTCAGGTCAGTCCTCTGCAGAGTTTCTTCTTGCCTGCAGTGGGGAGTGTTTGAACTTTGGCCAGAGTGTGGCAGGTTTTAACTAGGTGTGCTCTGGTCTGCTTGTTAAAAGAGGCCTGATACTATTTCCACTAGAGCTGAAGCTTTGCAGCTCTCTATGGTCAACAGACTTGCTGTGTGCTGGGGGGAGCGGGGAACTTGTGCTGATCTTCTGGGGGAGGGGCCTGATGCTCTGGTTCTCAGGCACACTTGCCCTAGTAAAGAAGAACCTGCAGATTGCAGGGGGCCGGGGCTTGGTGTAAGGTACTCAGACATTCACTGTTGGCTCTGTGTTGCTCACTGAAGTCAATCCGTGCTGATGGGTGGGAGACAAAAATGGCTCCAGCCCTCTCCCTCATTCATGGAGAGGGGAGTTCACCCCTGCTGCAGTCCGCGAAGCCCTCACAGAAGAGTGAACAATCTCCCCTTGTGTGTCCCATGCGGCCCTCAGATCCCAGCCTTCACACTGTCAGTGCAGTACTCCTATGTTCTATCCGAGGCAGGCCACCCAAATTTTAAAAACTCTGACCTTTAGGGACCTGATGTGGGGTGGACCTGTGCTGGTCCTTTTGCCATGCTGGGACTGTTGCAGGTTTGTCCCAGAAGGGCAGTTGTACCAAAATGCAGGAGTGTGGAGTTTGGAGTAAAATGCTGCGAAGAGCAGGTGTCCACGTTAGCCACCCTCAGCAGGTGTCTCTGTGCCTATGCTGAGGTGCAGGGGAGGGAATTGGTATCTGCCAGCTCTTTTGTCCCCAGAAAGGCAATGCCACCTCTCCCAAGTGCAATCAAGAAGGGGGACACATCTCTCCTAGTGCAGCCCAGGGGATCCTCAGATTGCACTCTCCACTCCTAGGTCTCTGCCCTCCTCCCCAGGTGCACCACAGTGCCCACCAGGCTCCATACCAACCAGAATGTGGACTTCTGAAACTCCAGTCTTTGAGCTCTGCTGGTTGTAAAAACTCAACATAATCAGCCCCTCTCATTTTCCCAGTCAGTGGTTTTGGGGAAGTCTTTTTCTTATGTTATCCTCTGTTCACTGCTCCCTCTCTCCTCTCTCTCTCTCTCTCTGTCTCTCCCTTTTCCCCCATCCCCCTGTTTCCGTGATCAGGGCTCCCTCCCCTCCACAGTACCCATGAATCTTTTCCCCCACAAATCATGTCTCCACACCTCCTACCTTCCAGAGTGTGGTCTCTTCTCTCCCTCTAGTTGTGCAGTTTATTCTCTCAGTCCTCAGATCGATTTCTTGGTGTTCAGAATGATTTGATATTTATCTAGTTGTGTTCAAGGAATGAGGCAAGCATAGGGACCTCCTACTACTTCACTGTCTTAACCCCTATTCTTCCAGTGTTAAAAAAATACATTTTCTTACAAATACTGCAACACACCCTATTTTTCCCTAACAATACTAAAATATTAATTTTAAAAGTAACTAAAATTTATTGTGTACTGAATGTTATTTCTTTGGAAAAAGCATTTTGCCTTTCTGTGGAGAGCTGTTGTCATGGAATTTTAAAAGTTCAATTACTTAGTACACAGATTACCTCCATCCTTATATTTCATTCAAAATACAGGGGTTGCCTTCTGCCAAAATAGAGTATGTAAGATAAACATAGTTCCACCAAGGATTTTTCCCAGTGTGGACTTTCTGAAGAAATAGTCTCCTTGGCTTTCTTCATAACTGCCCCAGTCTTTGGGATGATCTTAGCCCCATGAAAATTTCTAGTGTCAGAATTTTCTTCCTTCTAACTCTGTAGGTCCTCTTGACAGCCATGGTGTTTGGACTTAAAGAGGATAACTTTTATCTCACTTCTAGTAAAAAATAGTGTTACATAAAATAAGAAGCATTCCAGCATAATGGCTAGGTAAATTATGCTCTACCTACTTGATATTGTTATACTGTACTCATAAACAAATTTTGCTGTTTATGGGATATTGTAATTCTCAAATATGTTGGACTATATAATCCATAACGAACATTTTGTAGAGTGTAGTATTCAGTGCAATTTTTTTAGTAAATGTTTTGTTCTAAATATGAGAAAGTTTTTTTATAAAATATGAAATTACATTCGATAAAAGCCATTTTTAGTTGTAGTGGGATTCATTAGGTAAATTACTTAGTATGATAATAATAATGTGTAAAATATGTTGTTTGTAGGATAATGAACACACCTAGTAGAGGGAAAACATTTAGCCAGTATCTAACATATATAGGATCTCAAATGTTAGGTCTTAGTAGCACTTATTCGTATCAGAAGTGAAATATATATATACTAACACATAGTGCGTTAATAAAGCTTAGTCTTTTAGAAATAGTTATATCCAAATAGTTTGGTTTTAGTAGCCTTCCTGTTCAATTTCTGGCTCCACAACTTGCTATATTTCTTTATCTGCAAAATGTGGGTAGTATCTACTTTGTGGAGTAATTGTTAAAATTAAGTGAAGTGTAATACATTCAGCAGGCCCAGAATAATGTTTGGCACAAGGTAAATACATTAGCTATTTCTATCATTGCCAAATGTTTTGAAGTAGGCTTACTGGTGTTCTGATGGTGCCTTACCCTGTTTGTTTTGTTTTTAATTTTTAGAAGACCAAGAAAATAATTTTGCATTTTCACTGGTATAAATTTATAAATCTGTTAATACCTTCTCTGCTGGGGAAAAGAGACAGACAGACACAGGTTCCCCAAACTTTTGTCTTCTTCAGACACTTCTTTTAAGGTCAGACATCTTTTCAAAGCAGGCAAAGCTCTTCAATGTACGATCTTTGAGAGAGTAGTTTATTACTGCTCACTTTGCCACCCTAAAAATGTGATTTATTGATTGGCCAAATGCATAGTATATACTTAGATAACTCAATATTTGTTTTTATTTTAGAAGATAAAATACTTGGAAATATTAATACTTAAAATGATTACTCATTGTAAGATTGAATACCATTTTATGAATTATAGAAAAACATTTATGAAGACTAATAGAGTGGTTTTTTTTGTATCTTTGCTTTTAGTTGGTAGATAAACTTAATACCAATACTGAAATGGAAGAAGTAATGGATGATTACAACATGGTAAGAAAATTTATAAGCATAAGCAATAGACTTACATAGATCATATCCTCCAATACAAAGCATTTTTATCTAGAAATAGTTTGATAAAACCTTACACACCTTACAGATAGGTATTATTATTATCCTAAATACTGTTATTACAGTTGAGTTCCCTCAGTTGCTTTCTGGGGCTTAAACTCACAACCCCAAGATCAAGAGTTGCATGCTCTACTGAGCCAGCAAGGCACCCCTTCAGTTGCTCTTTTTAAATTTCTTCTTCTTGGTCAGATCTCCCTAGTGGATTCTTTAGTGTCTTTCTACAAGGCTAGGTGAACTGGTCTCACACACAGCATTAGTTAGGGAGTCTCATCTATATTTCCTTGTATATAAATTAGTTTGGAATACTTTTGGTTTAATATTTGCACAGATGGAGCTGAGTACTTACTGGAAATACAATGCCACATTTACAAAGTTTTATAAGTAAGAGAGAAAAGTGAATAGTTATCATATGATGCTGGATATAATACTACTTTTTGATTGATAAATGAGAATCTGTGTTCAGTGTTCTTAGATTCCTTGGTAGAAAACAATATTAGTAGCTATAACTTGTTTTGATTACAAATATTTGGAAGAAAGTAACATACGTAGAGCCTATAGTTTATATAACTTATAATTTATTTATACAACTTTTATATAGTTTATGATACAGCTTATAATTTACACAGACTATTCTGTGAAAGCACAGAATTCATAAAATGACTTTTTTCTAAATTGGGGTTCTGAAAACATAATTTGGTGAAACTAGTCTTAATTTTAGAACACAGGAGAATTTCCAATTTAAAAATGTACTTTTAATGCCACATGTAAAATGTGGAAACTTCTTTATGTGTTCTGTCAGTTGTTTGGGATAGAACCAAATTCTAAGCTGAATATGCACAGGTAGAGTCAAGTAGGAGTACTCAGGTAAAATTCTTTTTAAGGATAAAACTTGTGTTTGGTCTAAAATCAACATATTACTAATCAACTATTGAATACCCAATAAATTTTAGAAATTCTATTTACATAAATTAAGTTTACACTGGATTATTCGATAGATCACTAAAGAATAGTGAATATTTTTGGTGTGAGATTACAGTGCCTGTGAAAAAGACTTCCTTTTTTCAGGTTGTAGTTTGTTAAGTGAAATAAATACTATATATTTTTTAAAAACTTTGCATGTGGCATTAGGATTATTATAATAATCTCTCAATTAGTTCATGACCAGAATAACTTTTAAAGAAGTAGTTCAGTTTAATGGTAATTTTTTATCACTAACTTCTCTGTTAACTCTTCATTCAGCTTAAAGCTCAAAATGATCGAGAAACACAAAGTATGGATGTCATATTTACTGAAAGACAAGCGTAAGTACAATCCATTTAGAAATCAGACATTTCTAAGGAGCTGAATTAGGTAGTTTAACTTTGAAGTCATTTATTTCCTTATAAATTTTCTCGTTTTTTCCTTGCTTTTTTTTTTTTTAAGTAGGCTCCACATCCAGTGTGGAGCCCAGTGCAGACCCAAACTCATGACCATGAGATCACACCTTGAGCTGAGATCAAAAGCTGGATGCTCAACCGACTGAGTCACCTAGGCACCCCTTCCCTTGCATTTTATTTAAAAAAGCTGAATATTTGCAATACAAATTTTATTATTTACACATCTGTTATTTTCATTTATCATTAAGTACCCAAATCCTGGATAAATAAAATTACTACATAGATTAGATAAATAAATTTCTATTTCAAGTAGTTTAAAATCTAAGATGGGTAAGAACATCTTCATCTCTGCCATTTATAATTTTAACCTGGGCTTTTTAACTAGTTTGCGTTATGAGATTCAAGGCCCAGTCTAATAAAACGCACATTATTAGTGAGCTGTTTACATTATTTCATTATTCAATTACTAATTTCTAATTAATAGTTATAGTAATGCGTATATGTATATACATCTTTTTATATAACATGGTTAAAGACCCAATGGCAAATAATTTTGACTTTGGTAATAAGTGGCAGTGTGGCAGTGACAAAGGCCTACAAAGGTAATAGGTAGATGTGATGTAGTTGTCTTAGTCCATTTGGGCTGCTATAACAATATACCATAAACTGGGTAACTTATAAACAACAGGAATTTATTGCTCACATTTCTGGAGGCTGTGCAGTCCAGGCTCAAGGCACCAACATGGTCCCATTCTGGTGAGGTCCCTCTTCCTGTTCATACCAGGCATCTTCTTGCTGTATACTCCCATGGTAGAAGGGGGTCTGTGGGATCTCTTTTTATAAGGGCACTAATTGTATTCATGAGGGCTCCACCCTCACTACCTAATCACTTCCCAGAGATTGCACCTACTAATACCATTACCTTGGGGGCTGGGACTGCAACACAAATTTTGGAAGACATAAATATTCAGATAATAACAGTAGTTAACATAATTATTCTTCATTGATTGGGGGCCTTAATTAAATATTGTCTAACGCAATGCAAACATAAAACATAAGCTATTTCGTATACACCCACCCCATACATATTTTGTCTCAGAATTTTATCAGTCTTAATCTCTGAGAGCAAGGATAATAATTAATCAAAATTACTTAAATTCTGTAATACCAAATATACTGTCCTGTTACTTATGCATATAATGTACATATTTGATGAAGAATAGGATGTTAACATGTAATGGCAAAACACTTGAAAGATAAATACAATTTTTTTGTTGATTAAAAATAAAGGAACCTCTTTTTCCCTTATCATTTGATACTGCTGTAAAAGTGCTGCCTTAAAAATTATAAATACTGGAAGTCCTTCCCATTTACAAAGAAAATTACGTATTCATGGTGACCAAGCTCTTACTTGAAAACTTTCTTTTTTACTGTTCCGGTTTTGAACCATTTAGCAAATATTTATCGTTTACCGTACATAAAATAACTCCCCTAGGTACCTAAAAAGTAAATAATGAACTGTAGTCCATTGAATACCTAACAGAGTTTAAAACATTAAGGTCCTCATTTATTTCATCTGCAGTTATCTAATATTCAGGTCAGATTTATAAATATTATATGTATATTTATTATATATATTTCATCCAGAAAGATAACTCACAGATTATAAATTTAAGACTGTCTTAGGCTTTTATGTCTATTTGGTTCATTTAGTTAAGGAAAAAGTTCTTAAAATATGGTGGTTTGTCCTGAAATGTCAGCAGTTTCTTAATGTCTGTAGTTTGTAATTGAGGCTGAATGTATTTGGTTCTTCTGACCCTTTTAAGGAGAAATTTGAATTAAGAACAGGAGTTATCTTCATGCAGTTTACTTTTATATGCAGTAGGTGAATAGATTTCATGCGTTAATCAGATGGCCAACATCTCAGTAACACAATGGATCTACCTTGGCTACACATTCAAAGGGAGCTGGTAATGGCATACCTTGAGAAGGCAGGTCCAAAAAACTTCATTCTCTTCTCTTTTAGTACAACCATTTAGTGTGGTATGACTAAACCATCTGGTTTATTATGGAACATCTATTCATAATAAGTTAGTTATAGTGTAGAGCCTTTAGCATATTACTATAACATTACACTTGGCTTTAATTCAATTTCATATGCCAACATTCAGTTATTAGAGGCTCAAGAAATTAGATATAGTCTTTGCTCATTCATAATTATATTTCACTTTACTAAATTTTTCAAATATTAATATTTGCCTCTCAAATTAGGAAATGATATTTTGGAAAAATAATTATTTAGAAAAAGCATTTTGTTTCCATAATTATCTCACTCTTATAATCAAGATTTAAAACAATAAAGTAAAATTGATATTATCTAATAAGAAATATTACATGTAAAACATTTATATCCTTTATTGAAAACATGTTTCTATAAACACAAGCAAATATGCATTATAAATGAGTAAATTCTATTTCACAGGGTATATATCATCCTAAACAGTTTATTTCCCTCGGTAGACATTTGAACTGAATTTACTATTGATACGACCTTTAAAATGACCATTTTGCAGAATATAACATACATATACATTATTCTTAGACTCTTTTTTCTGAGAAACTGTCAAGTACATGTGCATTTTAAAAACTTTATTATAAAAAAATTTGAACATACACAAAAATAAAATAATGTTATTATATCATCTCCCAGCTCCATCAGCTCCATCTCCCAGCTCTATCAGCTCATATCCAGTCCTCCTCCATAGACATCTAGGCACTACTCCGCTGTATGATGATGAAGAAAATCTAAAACATCATATTATTTCATCCATAAATGTATTTTATTCTAGTGTTTTAGAGATAGATATTCTTTTCTCTAAAGGATATAAATACAGTAAATTTTCACCCCTCTGCAGGGTAAAAATGATGGATTTTGTTACAATTTTTAACGCTACTGTTTGCATTGTTAAAGTTATGATTACAGCCAATTAATTATAAGGAATTAGTAAATAATTAACTTCAGACTCTTTCTGTAGTAGTCTCAAGGTCATTGTTGTCCAAACTGTTTTTTGGATCATTATTGTGCTATGAACTCATTGTAGGCATATCTCAAAGAAAGGGTTTTGTTGTCCAGTAAGTTTGGAAAATTCTTAATACTTAGTTCTTGAAGAGCAGAGAGCACTTTAGCTTATTAGAATCTTGAATAAGTCCTATGGTAAGGACTCTTGTTTCACTTTGTTTAAACTCAGTATTTCCTATAGTAATTCTCTAGTACTTTGACCATGTACTGTTTTTCCCCCTGTAAATATTTCTGATCATTTCCTGGAAATTAATATTCTAGAAAACAATTTGGGAAACATTGCTGTATCTACAGGATCCCAAACATCTGTCCATGGACCAACTGAAGATTCCTCAGCTCTAGCACAGACTCATTTGAATAGAACTCTCCCAAAGAGAGGCAGGAATACAGATTTTTAAAAACAAGATTCGTGGAGACTTGTGATACCCACTTTGGAAGCTACCATACTACTCAGTTATGATGATCATGCATTATGGTGATGGTCTTTCTTTCTAACTGAAAGCAGTAGCAACCTTTTTTTTTTTTTTAAAGTCAGTAGTAACTTATTAGGGATTGTGCTTGGACATTGTACCTGTGCTTTAAGTTAGTACTAAATTTTCAGGAAATTTATTGTGCTAATTCAGGAAGCATTTAAAAAAATATTTTCCAATTCCATGAATTCATTCTGTGAGCATAAAATCAATCTTAGTGTGTTGTATGTTTAAGCGTTTTCACTTCGACAAATTCAAAACCTTTATTTTTTTTAAATTTTTTTCTAAAGATTTTATTTATTTGAGAGGGAGAGAGAGACAGAGAGCACAAGCAGGGGGAGAACTGGGGTGGGAGGACAGGGACAGGCAGACTGCACTGAGCACGGAGCCCAACATGGGCCTGGATCCCAGGCCCCCCCCAAGATCAAGACCTAAGCCTGAGCCAAAACTAAGAGTCAGATGCTCAGCTGACTGAGCCACCCAGGTGGCCCCCAAAACCTTTATTTTTTTACTGATTCTACTCAGTAAAACTTTAATATAATTTAATATGTATTACATCAAATATCTGGGCTAATATTAGAATCAGTTCATTTTAATGAATAATTTACTTTAGGTCTTTTCCTTATTAGGATGTATGGTCTCCTGAATACTGCTGAAAATAGTAATGCTAGTATTGTCACTGTAAGCTACCAGAGGATGTCAATTACTGTATTTGGACATACTTGCTCAGTACCAATGAGAAAAACATGATTTTATGATATTCATGTGTCTTGCAATTAATATGAAAGTCTACTAGCCACAGTTTGGTATGTCACATGCCTAATCTCCATTTATGTCTAAATTGCGAGTAAACCAATGACATTTTTTTAAAAAATCAAGCATTTAAGAGAATTAATTTTCTTCACGTAATTCATGTGTATCTATGTATTTGTCTTCAATAAACCCATCGTCATCTATCACAAATGAATGTAGTTGTTCAAATATTACTGTAGTTTCTTCAGAGTTTGTATCTGGGGCCTGTGAAGGAGAACTTGAATTTCCAGTAAAAGCATCTTCATAGGTTTCTGCTTCATGCTCTTCCAGGCGATGATGATTGTAACTAAGCAGTATATTATACCATATTGGGCATTTGATAGCAACAAATATGAGGAATGAAGTCATCAGTACAGTGACTACCACACCAACAAGAAAAGCCCAGCTTTTTCCAAGAAGTTTATGTTCTTAATTGGAATACCAAGAGAGAAAGAGAGAGAGATTTTGTTAAATTGACAAAAATAATCATTAATCATATGTCCTAATAACTCCATAATATTGTTATTAGAAATAAACATTATAATTTTCTTTAAGCAAAAGTTACTACAAGATATTTCAAAGTGTGCTGAAAAAATACCTTTTTTCCAAAATAACTACTTGTCTTTGCAGGTATTGTTTATCAATTCACGAAAGAACATTATTGATTTATACTTGTTAAGAATTATGATTTAATTGGTCAAAACTAAGACTCAGAAAAGTTACATAAGTTGTATAATGGCATTTGGATGGTAACTAGCAGAGCCTAGTTTGGAAACTTAGTATTTTGTAAATCTTTTGTTGAGATGAGGAGTTGTTCTTTTACATTATTTCTAGAAATTTAAAATTTAGAAAAATGAAAACTACTTCAGTTTATTTAGTATACTGCCTTCAGCAATATTAATGTTCCAAACCAGTACATTACCTGAGTTTTTTAAGTTGTTCAAAGAGCTATTAAATGTTGAGTTGTTAATGGACTGAAAGTGGTTATAAAGATCTTCATTTATAGGTGGAGGAAATGTTGAGTAGCACTCAGCATTATAAGGTACTGTTTTGATACTGTAGTACATCAGGATATCTGGGTAGGTGCACGTGGTGATGTTCTCATTTTCTGGTAAATCAGAATAAGATTTATTATGGAAATAGGATTATTATTGTTAATAAATTATGGCTAACATTTTATAATTATTTTTACCTAGAATTTTTTGGTATACTTATCTATCATTATTACAGATTATAAGAAACTCCTGTATTTGCCTAGCAACACAAGGAGGGAAAGATTCACATTCTTGTTTATTAAGTTATTTTACAATATATATGGGTTTGTTTTTTTTTTAAGATTTTTTTTATTTATTTATTTGAGAGAGAGAATGAGAGACAGCACGAGAGGGAAGTGGGTCAGAGGGAGAAGCAGACCCCCCGCTGAGCAGGGAGCCCGATGCGGGACTCGATCCTGGGACTCCAGGATCACGACCCGAGCCGAAGGCAGTCGCTCAACCAACTGAGCCACCCAGGCGCCCTACAATATATATGGTTTAAATGCAGTATCTGTTTACTGTTCAGTTTGCGTTAGTAAAGATGTTATTAAGATTGTGATAAAAATTGATCTCAGGCAGAGCATGGTTTGCAGTTAAGAAAATAGGGCACCTGTTTTTACCTACTATCTGGCAAGATATCCTAAGAAAAGGAAATACTGGAAAAAAAATTACTCTTATGTGTTCGTATTCAAACTTCAAACTTAATACATGAAGTGACAGTATCATCTCACATATATAGAACATTTAAATTTCTTTTCTTCTCCTTTTTTTTTTCCTAAAAGGCAGAGGAGGAATATCTATTCAGTAGTTATTTTTCAGTGTTTCTTCCTGCTTCCCTTAAACAGGAATAGTTTCTTTTTCTTTAAAACATGAAGTGAGAGACTTTCTTGGGGTGGGACAGGAAAAAATCAATCACATTTTGGTTTTGATTAATTTAAATAATGTTAGCTTACCTAGTGTCACATTTGATGTGTTCAACCAGTTCTGCAAATTCAGTAGACTGCAAGAGCAGTTCCATGGATTTCCATATAAAATTATTAATTCCAGATGAAACAGTTGTGGTACATCAAAATAGCTTATGAAATTGCCTTGCAGATTCAGAAGTATCAGGTTTTTTAGAGGCACAAATACATCAGGATTCAGTTGAAATATTTTGTTTTGGCAGAGATGTAACTGTTTTAGTTTATTTAAGCCCATGAATGCACCCTGTTGAATTATGTGGATGGAGTTTCTACAGATATTTAAAATTTCTAGATTGGAGAGGTTACCAAAGCCATTATTATATAACATAGTGACATTGTTCTCAGTCAAATAGAGTTCAGTGAGTAAAAAATATGTTTGTAGAACCCTGGTGTCTGTAATATTCAAAGTAATTTGGTTATAACTGAGATCAAGTATAGTGACATTTTTATTGATATCTGCTGGAATCAAAGAATAATTCTTTTCAGTGAAATTACATTTGACTTCCTAAAAAAGAAAAAAATTAGAAATGCATTAATTAGGAAAAATATTAACAGAATTTCCCACATTTTCATATGCAGGTAATTAGACATTGGCAGGAAATAGTTTTGTTTTTAGGTGGGGGAGAGGGAGATCTCACAATCCTGTGATCATGACTTGAGCTAAAATCAAGAGTTGGATGCTTAACCGGCTGAGCCACCCAGGCACCCCTGGAAGAAAATGGTTTTAGAAAAACATTTCCTGTCTAATATTTTGATGTTATATTGTGAAAAAAGTAAAGCAAATACTTTTATTTCTTCATTGGGATGAAATACTGAAGATTAAGGAAATTCTGATACATGTACCTGAGCAAAGAGATTCTAGTTAATCATATAGATATCTTCTGTTATTACATACTCATTACAGAAAGAATGTGGGTATAATTTCATTACCTATGTGGAAATACATGGCAAATAATTCTCTTAACTCATATTTGTATATCATTTATAATGAGGAAATTACTTTAAAATTTGTTTTTAAAAATCAGAGCTACCAGCACTACACATAGGCTATTAAATAATTAAGAAATAATACTCAATATATAACTGTATATAGGGTTAACAGCTCAAAGTTTGGTGTTTTAAGAGAAAAAAAAAATTTTTTTTAAGTGATCTTTATAGTCAATGTGGGGCTTGAACTCATGACCCCAAGATCAAGAATCAGATGCTCTACTGACAAAGCTAGCCAGGTGCCCCCAGAAAATATTTTATAACAGAAATTGAACCACTGGGGCACCTGGGTGGCTCAGTCGTTAAGTGTCTGCCTTCGGCTCAGGTCATGATCCCAGGGTCCTGGGATCTAGCCCCGCATTGGGCTCCCTACTCAGCAGGAAGCCTGCTTCTCCCTCTCCCACTCCCCCTGCTTGTGTTCCCTCTCTCACTGTCTCTCTCTGTCAAATAAATAAATAAAATCTTTAAAAAAAAAAAAAAAGAAACTGAACCATTTATTGATTGAATTTAAGAGCCAGCCAACATGAAGTGCTTTCCTTATGTGGCTATAGATCTAAAAAATTAGTTCTTATTTTGACTGTTTTTGCAGTTGAACTATCCCCATAATAATAGTAATGCAACAACAATAATTTTCCTCATAAATATGTGATTTTTAAAAAACCTTCCCTACATTTTAAAGAGTGGTGTTTAGGGGCGCCTGGCTGGCTTGGTCAGTAGAATGTATGACTCTTGACCTCAGCGTCCTGAGTTTGAGCCCCATTTTGGGCACAGAGATTACTTTAAAAAATGAATGAATGAATGAATGAATGAATGAGTGGTATTTATATCCTGAAACTAATCTCAGATTTTATAGTGAAAACTTACAGACTTCTTTAACCAACTGTTAAAGAACTTAGTTTAAATGAAGACTGCTGTCAGATTAGAATGTAGTTCACATATCACAGATTTTGAATATACACAGCTAACCAATTAGTTTTTTGTTTTTTTTTTTAAGATTTTATTTATTTATTTGACAGAGAGACAGCGAGAGCAGGAACACAAGCAGGGGGAGTGGGAGAGGGAGAAGCAGGCTTCCCGCCGAGCAGGGAGCCCGATGCGGGGCTCGATCCCAGGACCCTGGGATCATGACCTGAGCCGAAGGCAGACGCTTAATGACTGAGCCACCCAGGCGCTGCTAACCAATTAGTTTTGATAGCTTAGATTTTTTTTTGCTTTAGTTGCCTTGGGATATTTTACTAAATGTACACAAAGTATGCCTTTGAAAATATTTTCACTACCTTGATTGTAAAAACTTACTGTTTGAGAAGACTGGCTTTCGTCTGATAATAATAGCAGAGAGAGGGGCCAAAACAAGATTGTGATACATGTAGTTTTCATATCGCAGGCCTGATAGAAAAGAGAATATTTTCATCTCAATAGGAGAAGAACTTTAGAGAGTACTGAGGATATTTTGATTTCCCCTTTTCTCCTTTTAAATTCATTTTTTATTAAAGTATATGAAATGTGAAACACGTACATGTTGCCACACCCTCCCTGCACTCTAATCTTAAACTGGAAAGTCCCTGGCAAATGAAACTGTTTTTCGAATGTCTCATTAGTTCCTGATCGATTAAAAAAGTAAACTTTAAAACAAGTGAAGTGGTTGTATATTTTAAAATTTTAATATATGTGTATGAAAGAAAGTCAAGACTATATTTAGGTATATGTACATAAGTTTAAGTATATGCTTATATAGCTATTTTTTGGCTTTTTTTATTTTTAGACATTGTCTATTGATATAATCTGTTGACTTAAAACTGTGGGAGATGAGAGCCTTCAGCTGTTTTTCAGACACTCCCTACCTTCATCTTCAATCCATTGAATGTATGCTTTCTATCTCTTCATTCTACAAACATAGTTACTTATAATTTTGGTCTTTTTCCATCTTGTGAATTTGCTTTTAAGTTAATGTCACTTTCAGAATGCTCTATGATTAGCATATTTCAGAATAAAAAGATCTTATAAATTTGATTAGATGAAACCTTTTTTTCCCTAAAGAAAATTAATTACTTTGTATTACATTATAAATGTATTTGGAAAAGACTTTTTGGCCACATCCCAGGTTTATATTTCTAAGGTAGAGCATACGAAGATATAATTATATTTTCTGCTCTTTCATCCCGTATTAAAGAAAGATTTTTGTAGATTAACAAACCTAAATATGGTTTGTTTTAAATTCACCAGCAACCATCAAACCTGTAAATATATGGGATCTTACCTTTACTTTTTTTTCTCTGAGACTTGTGTGCTAAGGAATCTACTGTTTCTTCTAGACCATTAAAAAAAAAAAATATGTCATATGTTGCATTTCACTATGCTTTAACCTTTGTACCCAAAGAACACGTGATTTAAAAAAAAAAAAAGCTAGACTTTCTTAGCAAAAGATTGACTAGAAGAATAATTTCTTAGTCATCTTTGACTTTTTTAGCACAAGTAAAATGCTTTGCTTAACCTTTTTGTTTCTTAATTACTCTTGAAAAATGTTAAGTATTAGCAAATTAACTTTGCAAGTTAAAGTATATAATATTGAAAAATGCATACTTGGAAAGATATATTGTTAAAGTGATTTAAAGTTAGTCCTAAAGGTATTTTGTGTTTAGAAAGATTCAAGTTGAAAAGATAGCCCCCGAGTTTTGAAATCCCGTTTCAACTTTGTTTACTCATTTTTATGACACTGTCATTGGTGGATTTACTGCCAAGTTATAATACGAGCAAAGTGCTCAAAGCATCAAAAGACCTAACGCTGGCCATATTGCGGCCCTCAAAAAATGAGTTACCTTCCTTGTGCTGCAGCTTCCCCTCTGTAAAATGGAATACTGTATTACCCTCGTTCCCCTGTAACTACAGTAAACATGTATCAGGCAAAAACGTGGTTAAGATTCATTGTCGATAGTGAATAATCATGGAGTTCAGAATGAGTTAGTTCCAAAAGATTAACTCCCATGAGCCTTAGTATCCTTAATCTATGAAACAAAAAGATTGAAATTGATGACCTTTCCTGCTTGAAAGTTCTGTGAGCCCATAAACCCATGTAAATTCAGCAGCAAACACGTTTGTTATACGATAGTAATTGAAGTTCAAAGAGAAGATATCACTCCTTGTCAATAGACAAAAATAAATAGAAATTCCAGGTTGTTTGTCTGATTTTGTTCATCTTTTATTGGGATATTATGAGATGTTGTTTGTAGGAAAATTTCTGAATTTAGATTGTTTTATTCTGGCAGTGTAAAAAATGTGTGGGGAATACGTGAATCTGTAAGGCTTAGAGAGTGATTGTGAAAACTATTAGTTGATAACTACATGTGAAAGATTAAATAGTAGAATACTCCTATTTTGAAACTCAAAATAAAAATTTTGATATTTAGACTAAACAGTTATCTTCAGGTAGTCTTTTTAGTCTTGAAGTAGTTACATGATAACTAGCATCTTTTTTTTTTTTTTTCCAAAATTCTGGAGAATTTTTTCAGAATTCTAGAGAAAAATTCTATCCTATTGATAATTGACCTTGCTTAGGTAATAAGTGGCACATCACTGGTATTTCTTATGATTATATGATAAAGATGGTTATTGTTTGTAATTAATGACTATTTCTCTTATATGGTTACACTTGTGATGTTCGTGTTACGTTTTTGGAGACACTAACTTATTTTGCACCGCTAAAATACAGTTGATAAGTTTTGGAATACCAATTTTAATTAAAGTAGTAGGTAAGCAAAATATATTATTAATCTAAAGTTACGATTTTTTTTTTTTATCAAATTGCACTGTAGGTCTCCCTACTCTCAGATCAGTCAGAGCTGTGTTACTTTATATCATTTACATGGTGAACTACAATACAAGATTTCATTTGGTCAAAGAATCTGTAGCTAAAAGATGTTTGAAAACCACTATTCTAAAATTGTCTTATTAGTCTTGAGGGTATGACAGAGTTGTAAATACATCCTCATATGTGCAAGGCTTTAGGGATTTTTCTGTGATAATCTTTGTGTTTTCTTATAAGAAAGTAAAATGAGTAGTAAGGAAATAGAAGGATTTGGGGATTGAGAAGAGAAAGATATAAGTCTGTGCTGATGGGGACAATTTTTTTTTTTTTTGGAAGTGTAAGGGATTTTCATATTGTCTTAATTTTTAACTGAAGTATAGTTGACACATAATGTTAATTTAAGTTTCAGGTGTACAATGTAGTGATTCAACAGTTCCATATGTTACGCAATGTTCACCACAAGTTACCATCATCATATAGCCCTATTACAGTACTGTTGACTATATTACCTATGCTGTACTTTTCATCCCTGAGACTTACTCATTCCTTAACTAGAAACCTGTACCTCCCACTCCCCTTCACCCATTTTTGCCCATGCCCCACCCTCTTCCCTCTGGCAACCACCAGTTTGTTCTCCAAATAGAATTTTTTGTATATCTATAAGGATTACAAACTATGTTGAGTAACTTTACCATATTTAGTTGGGACCATGACCTCAGTAAAAGTAATTGTTGTTATTCCCCTCAGTGTAATAAGAGGAATATTGGATACTTTTGATTTCAGGAAGGAAAAACAAATTAGAAGTGTAGAAGAAGAAGTTGAACAGGAAAAACAAGCAGCAGATGGCATTATCAAAAACATGTCTCCTGAAAAACAAATCAAGTACACAGAAATGAAAACCACAAATGAGAAATTGTTGCAGGTAATACTAATCACTACTTCATCCAGCATATAGCAGTCTTGCTACTATATGGTCTGAAGATGGGCAGCATTGGCATCCCTGAGAACTTGACTAGACCTACTAATCAGAATCTTAATTTAACAAGGTCCCCAGATAATTCGTATGGACAGACATTTAAATTTGAGAAGCACTAATCTAGAAAACTTCATTTTCTTATGCTGCATGATGATCAAATCTTACTGTATTATTTGTTCATTTCTATGCATCTTTCACTTTTGCATGTCATACAGATACATGAAAACACTTGGGTTTTTTTTTTTAATGAACTGTTAATAGAAATAATAAAAAACCTCATATACCAGAGCCATAGGGATATTTACTTTCTTTTTTCCTACCTAATAAGCAGCACATCTTTTACTTCTTTGTCCTTGATTTGAACAGCTCTTGCCTCCTAAACATAGTGTTTAAATAAGCAATTTGGGAGCCTGCTGAGGGGTTATTGAGAATTCTTCCAACATTCAGGCATGGTGGTGACTCCAGTTTGCAAGTTAGTGCCCTTACATACCCAGATAACCCTTAACTAAACAGCAGAGAATTAGTCCCCCAAAATGCCAAAAGTGAATGTAGTTCTGGTTTCTCAGATATAACTTCATTGACAATTTAACATAACTATTTTAGTCAGGATTTATAAGATACAATGAAACACTGAAGAAAGAGTATTATAGAAATGCCAAAATACCATCAAAATATAGTTAATCTAGCCCAGTGGTTTTTGAATAATAATCAGCTGGAAAGTCTTTTTTTATTTTATTTTATTTTTTTTAAAGATTTTATTTATTTGACAGAGACAGAGATAGCGAGAGCAGGAACACAAGCAGCGGGAGTGGGAGAGGGAGAGCAGGCTTCCTGCCGAGGAGGGAACCTGATGTGGGACTCGATCCCAGGACCCTGGGATCATGACCTGAGCTGAAGGCAGACGCTTAAGGACTGAGCCACCCAGGCGCCCTCAGCTGGAAAGTCTTGTCCCTAGGAGTGAGCCATGTAAATTACTATATGTCTTGGCCCTGAAAGAAATTAGGTAAAAGATATGGAAACATGGTTTTAAAAAATCAAAGTTAACTTTAAACAATAACATCATTAATTTGAGGGCTTCTGATATTTAATATTTTCGAAACACAGTGATGATTCACTGTGAAAAGGTCTGGCTACCTTTGACAAGCTCCCAAGTATTTTTTTAAAGGTAGATCATGGCAAAGTTTTTAGGAATAATGAAAGAAATTGGCAAAGATAGAAATAATGTTAATAAATTCTAGTCAATAGCAAGATGAGAGTTGAATATATTTATAATGTTTACTTTGTCACATCCACATTTGAGATGCTAAGAAACAGAAATATATTATTGTAAACATAACTTGTATATATATTTACTTTTTTCCTTTTTCTTAGGAGTTAGACACACTTCAGCAACAACTAGATTCACTGAACATGAAAAAAAAGAACTTGGAAGCTGTAAGTATAAAATCACTTAAGGGTTCTTATATTAGCTACAAAAGATAATTCAGCTAAATAAAAGGAACTCATTCAAGTATATATTTATTTAGTAGTTTACTACGAGGAGTATAATTTTTTTCCCATTCAGCACCACAAATATCCTACTTTGGTAAGAAATTAGATTCAGGGGGCGCCTGGGTGGCTCAGTTGGTTAAGCAACTGCTTTCGGCTCAGGTCATGATCCTGGAGTCCCAGGATCAAGTCCCGCATCGGGCTCCCTGCTCCGCAGGGAGTCTGCTTCTCCCTCTGCCTCTCCCCGCTCCCACCGGCCTCATGGCTTGTGCTCTCTCATTCACTCTCTCTCTCTTGCAAATAAATAAATAAAATCTTTAAAAAAAAAAGAAAAAGAAAAAGAAATTAGATTCAGTTATTGAGTACCTACTGTGTGCAAAATCATTCTGCCTTGCTGAGGCATGCAAAATCTAATAGTAGTTTAAAGACATAAACAAGAAATTCAAAAGAAGTGGAGGGAGAGAGATCAGTTCATCACTTTAAAGATGTAAATGCTTGCTATTTGTTACTTGTTTACTTAAAGCGGTTTTAATTAAAAAAAAACATGTTTATGGTAAAAAAAAAAAAATTAAAGAAGATGAAAGTGAAAATGCCTGTTTCTTTTCCCTCTTTCCAGACAGAACCACTTTGTATTTTTTGAGTGCTTATTCTGTGCTTTTTTGAGCTCTTTATGTAGATCACCAGCATTGTCATTTAATCTTTACAACAATTTTATAATCCTATCTTGGTTTTATTGTTGTGGAAAACCTCAAGTGGGATTCACATTTAAAATGCTGTCTGCAGCTTGGTTTTGTTTGTTTTCACCTAGCATTCTCTTGATTGTTCACATCAGCTCTCAGAGATCTCCTTCATTATTTTAAATTACTGCATTGTGTTACATTGCATGACTATAACACAGCCTTGTAGATGAATAGCTTGTTTATAGTTTTTTTTAGTATTTTTGGATTATAAACAATGCTGCAATGAAAACATGCATTTTATACAAAGTTAAATGAATATGTCTTCCGATAAGTTTCTTGGAATGAGTCAAAAGCTAAATACACACTTCTGAAATGTAAGGATGCCAAATTGCCTTCCAAAAAGGTGGTTTCATTTTCTACTTCTAGACTCAATGTATGAGAGTGCCTGTTTTCCCGTGCACTCATTTAATAGCAAGCATTATTCACTTTTTCCATTTCTACTAGTTTAATAGGTAAAAATTTCTATCTTGTTTTAATTTTCACTTAGTTATGCATTTGTTGGCCAATGTATTTCTTTTTCTGTGAACTACCTTTGTCATGTCCTTTACACTTCAGTATACTGTCTATACCTCAAACCTTGCCTGCCTTTCCTGATTTCCTGTGGATTCAGGTAGGTATCATGATGATAGGATTTGCTGTTGAAAAAGTAGTTTACTTATGGATTAGTCGATTAAGCCTCTGCCTTCTGCTCAGGTCATGATCCGTCCTGGGATGAGTCCCACATCGGTCTCCCTGCTGAGGAAGGAGCCTGCTTCTCCCTCTCCCCTTGCTCCTCCCCGCTGCTCATCCTCTCTCTCTCTCTCTGTCAAATAAATAAAATCTTTAAAAAAAATTATCAAAATGGCTTTCTATGCTGATTTTCTTCATGTGAGTATAATTTTTATTTTTTTGGATATCTCTGGTAATAGAAATATGCTTCAAAGAGTAAGAACCACATTTAGTATTAACACAGCTGGCCTGCAGAAGTCCTCACTATCTGTTTTAGGGTTTGTGGGGAATGTCAAGTCTTATTTCACTTGGCAAAATTTAGTTTCTGCGGGAAGAGGTGTAAGCTATATCCTTGGATTTAGTGTTTGTATTGATGCCACTTTTTGACATCAGCACATGTATGCCTACAATAACATGAAATTTTATAAAAACTTACAGTATTCTCAGATCAAGAATATATAAGTAGTGGGGCAGACAGGGTGGCTCAGTCAGTTAAGCATCCGACTCTTGTAGACTCTTGGGCTCCCTGTTCAGCGGGGAGTCTGCTTCTCCCTCTCCCTCTGCCCCTCCCTGGCTCCTGCGCATACTCTCTCTCAAATAAATAAAGTCTTTAAAAAAAAAAAAAAGAAAGAAAGATCAACATGCGTTTTATTGAGGAACAGTTTTATTGAGATGCAATTTGAACAAGTCTTAGGATGATTAAGCAAAAGGAAGGGGGAGATAACTATGAAAAGGAATACCCCAAAATACCTGCATTTCTTCTATCTGTATTTCATTATCACACTTTTGCACCTGAACCTAATCCATTACTTTGAGCTGTATATATGGTGCTTTTTTTTTTTAAGATTTTTTTTTTTTTTTGACAGACACAGCGAGAGAGGGAACACAAGCAGGGGGAGTGGGAGAGAGAGAAGCAGGCCTCCCCACTGAGCAGGGAGCCCGATGGCGGGGCTCGATCCCAAGACCCCGGGATCATGACCTGAGCCGAAGGCAGACGCTTAACAACTGAGCCACCCAGGCGCCCCTTTTTTTAAAGATTTTTAAGTAATCTCTACACCCACCGTGGGGCCCAGACCCACAACCCCCAAGACCAAGAGTCCCACTCTCCACCAAGGGAGTCAGCCAGGTGCCCCTATATTATGCTTTTTAAATAGACTTTCACACATTTCCTTTAATTCACTTTTTCCTTTTAAGATTCCTTCTCTTTGGCTTTCAAAAAAGAGGAGGTCTTGCCTCTTAAAAATTTGGTCTCTTTCATGCTACGGACCTAGTTTCAGATATCATCATTCACTTTTATGTTTGTTAACTTAGAAAATTATTTAGATCTCAGATCCTCAGTCTCTTCATGTGTAAAATAGAGATGATAATATTATCTGATAGAGTTGTTCTGAGGATTAGAGATAGTATATAAAGAACATGGAATATAGTGCCTGGCACAGAACAAGTAATTAATAAATAACAGCTTTAAATGCCGTTTTCTCCCTCCTCCTCATCATCACTATCAACAACCCTAGCTCTCTTGGTTATCTACTAAAGTTGCCACAGCCCTTATTTTCTCTTTGTGAACAGTAGAATAGTGGTGAATATACAATAACTATTCTACTCTTGTGTATTAATTTCCTAGTGCTGCTGTAATAAAGTAACACCCACTGGGTAGCTTAAAACAACAAATTTTCTCACTCTTCTAGAGCCTAGAAGTCTAAAATCAAGGTGTCAGCAGAGCTGTTTCCTCTGAGACTTTGTTAGAATCTTTCCTGACCTCTTCCTACCTTCTGGTGGTGCCTATCAATCCTAGGCATTCATTCCTTTATTTTAGCTGCATCACCCCAGCTTCTGCCTGTGTCATCACATGGCTCCCCTTCTGTGTCTCTGTCTATGACTTCTCTTATCAGGACACCAGTCATTCTGGATTAGGGTATTAGGGTCCACCCTATGACCTCGTCTTAACATGACTAAATTGGCAAAGACCCCGTTTCTAAGTTAGGTCATATTCACAGGTATTGGAGATTACCAGGACTTCAACACATCTTTTTGGGTGACAGTTCAACCTATATAACATTGTATTATAGAGTATGTATATGACTACATATATATGAAAATATATTCCCTCTAGAGATCAGTTCTTTAGACTTTAAATTTAATATTGTGGTTAAAGTTGTACATACATTGTGACATTTTCTTTATTATCTTCCCATTGGTAGAGATGTCTTATCTTTGTTCAGGTCTTATATTTAGAAGATAAAATAAACTACCATCTTCTCATGAATCATAGACTGAAAATAGCTTATGAAGGAAAAGGGGTTTATTTTTATTCTTCCAATTTACAAATGTGCTTTGTAGCATCATTGAGTACTGTAGATATTTGATATCACTATTTAAAAATGCTGATGGTTTAAATTTGTCCTTATTCTTATAAACTGAAACCTATGTGAGAATAGTTTTTGATAAAATACTAATTAAATGTTTCTTCTTTTTGTGCCCTTCAGGAAATAGCACACTCCCAGGTAAAACAGGAGGCTGTATTGCTGCATGAAAAACTTTATGAATTGGAGTCCCATCGAGACCAAATGATTGCTGAAGACAAAAGCATGGGATCTCCAATGGAAGAAAGAGAGAGATTACTTAAGCAGGTAGAAAAACAAAAATACTTATTTTACTATATCAAGATGTGGTGAATGTATTGATTTATTTTATTTAAGGCATAAGAATTGAACAGAAAGCCAGTACTTAAAAAACAGTGAAAAGTGAGTTTCATCTAAATTGAGATGAACTATTTGACCAAGAAAATCTAGGTGAAAGTCATTTCTCATATAAACTGTTTCTTGATTTAAATCCTACTTTTATATGGTCTTTGTGCACATTTTGGCCATTTTTTCATCTTTTGGATCCATATAAGGAAACTGAAGGCTCTCTTTATTGGTCAGTAAACAATTAGATAATCTTACTGAAGATCTGTTCCATTATTTGTTTGGGGCTCCAAGGTTCATGAATTTTTGTGGTTATTTTTATCAGTGTCTCCATGAAGTGAATGGAATTAAAATGTCCTATGAAATCATAGTATCTCACCAAGTTGTGTCACATGTATTCAGTAGCTTTATTACTACCCACAGCTAGCTTTAATTTAGCACCAAGTTATAATTAGCCTGTTATTTATAATGAGACACCCTAACTATAGGGCCCTTAGGAGAAATGCATATATATTTGGGAACAACACCCATCAGGAACCTACAAATGAGACTCCTTTGTGGTCTTAGGTTGAGCCCAAATGGTTTGGAAGAACCTTAGGATCAACTTGGGAGCTATTTAAGTATTAGAATCATTCCAGAAAGGTATTAAAATCTAGACTCTGAAATTCCTTGGAAAGAGATCATTGGAGGCAGGGGAGGGAGAGTGTGATCTTGTGATAGGACTGTCAGATGAAATACAGAACAACTAGTTAAATTTTAATTTCAGGAAGCAGTGAATAATGTTTAGAGTAAGAGTGTGTGTGTGTCTGCATGGTATATTAGGGCATGGTATATACATGCCCTAAAAGTTATTCCTTGTCTATCTGAAATTCAGTTGTAATGGAATTGCTGAATCTGGCAACCCCTGCCTTGTGTGTGTGAGTTGAGGGGGTGAGGCGAGACAGTCTCAGAAATCCTGAAAATCCTGGATATTTATGTAAACTGTTCCAGGCCTGAAGACATGTTAACCTCATGGTGCCATGTGGATAGGTATAGCTGTATCAGTCATCACCCTTCCTTTGAAGAAAAAGGAAAAATCTGTGAATAGTTACTTAATGATGTGTTTTTTAACTTCAAAGGTTAAATTTTAAGAAATAGGTTTTAAGAGACTGTATTTGACATTTTAGTACAACATACATAGAAGGAAATTATGTTTAAGGTACCCTAACAATGAGTAATTGTTTAAGTACTATTTTCTTTTTATGCCTTTATAGGTTAAAGAAGATAATCAGGAAATAGCCAGCATGGAGCGACAGTAAGTACTTTATAATAGGACATATTACATCCATTTCACATCTTTTAAATTATAGTCTAAATGTGCAATAGGTACATACTGTTACAGTTATCTTTTCCTATAGTTCACACTGGTAATATTGATGCAGCTTTCAATCTTATTTACAACTTTAAATATTTCTTTTAATATTTAGTTAAGAACCATTGCACAGTATAATTATTATTACTATTTTTGAGAGAGAGAGCATGAGCTGAGTGCGGGGAGGGGCAGAGGGAAAGAGAGAATCTTAAGCAGGCTCCACATCCAGTGTAGAGCCTGATGTGGAGCTTGATCTCATGACCCTGAAATCATGGCCTGAGCTGAAATCAAGAGCTAGAAGCTTAACCGACTGAGCTACCCAGGTGCCCCTATTTTTAGAAAATAGCTTTATTAAGATATAATACCATACAATTCATATATTTAAAGTATACAGTTCAGAGGTTTTTAGTATATTCAGAATTATGTGACCATCACCTCAGTAACTTTAGAACAGTTTAATCTCCCCAGTAAGACCCAATATCTGTTTCCTCACCCCACTTCATCCATCACTCCTAGCCCTAGGTAACCATTCTACTTTATGTCCCTATAGATTGGCCTATTCTGGACGTTTTATATACATGGAATCATACAATATGTGGTCCTTTGTGGCTGGATTCTTTCAGTCAGCATAATGTTTTCAAGGTTCATCTGTGTTGTAGTATGCATTCGTATTTAATTTCCTTTTTTTTTTTTCTGGCCAAATAGTAATCCATTGTGTGGTTATGCCATACTTAACCAGTTATCAGTTGATAGCATTTGGATTGTTTCCATTTTTGCCTATGATGGATCATCCTGGTATGAACATTGTTGTACAAGTTTTGTGTGAACATATGTTTTCAGAGTACAAATCCTTTACCTCTTTGGTCAGATTTATTCCTAGGTATCTTATGGTTTTTGGTGCAATTGTAAATGGGATCAATTCCTTGATTTCTCTTTCCCCTGCTTCATTGTTAGTGTATAGAAATGCAGCTGACTTCGGTGCATTGATTTTTTTCCCCCTAAGTCTTGGTTAACTGTATTTTTTTTTTAACATTTTTTTAATTTAAATTCAGTTAATTAACATTTAATGTATTATTGGTTTCAGAGGTACAGGCCTGTGATTCATCAGTCTCATACCCAGTGCTCATTACATCACATGCCCTCCCTTAATATCCATCACCCAGTTACCCTTTCCCTCCATCTCCCTCCCCTCCAGCAGCACTCAGTTTGTTTCCTATGATTAAGTGTCTCTTATGGTTTGTCTCCCTCTCTAGTTTTGTCTTGTTTTATTTTTTCCTCTCTTCCCCCATATCTATAGCCATACCACCCTGAATGTGCCTGATATTGTCTGTGCATTAATTTTATATCCTGAGACTTTGCTTAATTCCTGTATCAGTTCTAGCAGTTTTTGGGTGGAGTCTTTTGGGTTTTCTACATAGAGTATCATGTCATTTGAGAAGAGTGAAAGTTTGACTTCTTTTTTGCTGATTCAGATGCCTTTTACTTCTTTTTGTTGTCTGATTGCTGAGGCTAAGACTTCCAGTACTATGTTGAACAGCAGTGGTGAGAGTGGACATTCCTGTCATGTTCCTGACCTTAGGGGAAAAGCACTCAGTTTTTCCCCATTGAGAATGATCCTTGCTGTGGGTTTTTCATAAGTGGCTTTTATGGTATTGAGGTATGTTCCTTCTATCCCTATACTGCAGAAAGCTTTTACCAAGAAAGGATGCTGTATTTTGTCAAATGCTTTTCCTGCAACTTTTGAGAGCATCATATGGTTTTTGTCCTTTCTTTTATTTTTTTTATTTTTATTTTTATTTTTTTTATTTTTTTTATTTATTTATTTGAGACAGAGAGAATGAGAGAGAGAGAGCACATGAGAGGGGGGAGGGTCAGAGGGAGAAGCAGGCTCCCTGCCAAGCAGGGAGCCCGATGCGGGACTCGATCCCGGGACTCCAGGATCATGACCTGAGCCGAAGGCAGTTGCTTAACCAACTGAGCCACCCAGGCGCCCTGTCCTTTCTTTTATTAATGTGGTGTATCACATGGATTGATTTGAGGGTGTTGAACCATCCTTGCAGCCCAGGAATAAATCCCATTTGGTTGTGGTGAATATAATCTTTTTAATGTACTGTTGGATCCTATTAGCTAGTATCTTGGTGAGAGTTTTTGCATCCATGTTCATCAGGGATATTGGTCTGTAATTCTCCTTTCTGGTGGGATCTTTGTCTGGTTTTGGGATCAACGTAATTCTGGCCTCATAGAATGAGTTTGGAAGTTTTCCTTCCATTTCTGTTTTTTGAAACAGCTTCAGAAAAATAGGTATTAATTCTTTTTTTTTTTTAAGGTTTTATTTATTTATTTGACAGAGAGAGCACAAGCAGGGGGAGTGGCAGAGGGAGAGGAAGAAGCAGGGAGAGGGAGAAGCACGCCCCCCACAGAGCAGGGGGAGCCTGATGCGGGACTCGATCCCAGAACCCCGGGATCATGACCTGAGCCGAAGGCAGTAGCTCAACCAGCTGAGCCACCCAGGTGCCCCAGTATTAATTCTTCTTAAAATGTTTGGTAGAATTCTGCGGGGAGGCCATCCAACCCTAGACTCTTGTTTGTTGGGAGATTTTTGATTACTGCTCCAATTTCTTTGCTGGTGATGGGTCTGTTCAGGTTTTCTATTTCTTCGGTTTTGGTAGTTTATATGTTTCTAGGAATGCATCCATTTCTTCCAGATTGCCTAATTTGTTGGCATATAAATTGCTCATCATGTGTTCTTATAATTGTATTTCATTGGTGTTGGTTGTGATCTCCTCTCTCATTTATGATTTTATTTATTTGGGTCCTTTTTCTTTTCATTTTGATAAGTCTGGCTGGTAGGGGTTTATAGATCTTATAAATTCTCTCAAAGAAACAGCACCTAGTTTCATTGATCTGTTCTCCTGGTTTTTTTTATTTCTATGTCATTGATTTCTGCTCTGATCTTTATTATTTCTCTTCTCCTGCTGGCTTTAGGCTTTATTTGCTATTCTTTTTTTTTTTTTTTTTAAAGATTTTATTTATTTTTCAACAGAGAGAGAGACAGCGAGAGAGGGAACACAAGCAGGGGGAGTGGGAGAAGGAGAAGCAGGCTTCCCGCTGAGCAGGGAGCCCAGTGTGGGACTCGATCCCAGGACCCTGGGATCACGACCTGAGCTGAAGGCAGACGCTTAACGACTGAGCCACCCAGGCGCCCTTTTTTTTTTTTTTTTTAAAGATTTTATTTATTTATTCATGAGAGACAGAGAGAGAGAGAGAGAGAGAGAGAGGCAGAGGGAGAAGCAGGCTCCCAAGGAGCAGGGAGCCCGATGCAGGACTTGATCCCAGGACCCTGAGATCATGACCTGAGCCGAAGGCAGATGCTTAACCATCTGAGCCACCCAGGCACCCTTATTTGCTATTCTTTTTCCAGCTCTTTTAGGTGTAAGATTAGGTTGTGTATTTGAGACTTTTCTTGCTTCTTGAGAAGGGCCTGTATTGCTATATACTTCTCTCTTTTCATTTGTTTCCATGTATTTTTTTTTTAAGATTTTATTTATTTGCATGAAGAGAGAGAGAGCACACAAGCAGGGGGAAAGGCAGAGGGAGAGGGAGAAGCAGGCTCCCTGCTGAGCAGGGAGCCCAACACGGGGCTCAATCCAAGGACCCTGGGATCATGACCTAAGCCGAAGGCAGATGCTTAACCAGCTTAGCCACCCAGGCACCCCATTTCCACGTATTTTTAAAATTCTTCTTTAATTTCCTGGCTATTAAGATGCTCTTTTACCTCCATGTGTTTGTGTTCCTTCCAAATTTTCTCTTGTGATTGAGTTCACATTTTAAAGCATTGTGGTCTGAAAATACGCATGGTATAATCTAAGACTTTTGGTACCAGTTGAGACCTGATTTGTGACCCCATATGTGATTTGTTCTGGAGAATGTCCCATGAACACTTGAGAAAATGTGTATTCTGTTTTTTTAGGATGAAATGTTCTGAATGTCTGTGTGTCATTCAAAGCCCCTGTTTCCTTGTTGATCTTCTGCTTAGATGATCTGTCCGTTGCAGTGAGTGGGATGTCCCCTACTATTTTTGCATTATTATCAATGTGTTTCTTTAATTTTGTTATTAATTGGTTTATATAATTGGCTGTTCCCAACTTAGGGGCATAGATATTTACAATTGTTAGATCTTGTTGTTGGATAAACCCTTTTATTATGATATAGTGTCCTTCTTCATCTGTTATTATAGTCTTTGTTTTAAAATCTAATTTGTCTGATACAAGGATTGCCACCCCAGCTTTCTTTTGATGTCCATTAGCATGATATATGGTTTTCCACCCCCTCACTTTAAGTCTGGAGGTGTCTTTGGGTCTAAAATGAGTCTCTTGTAGATACCATATTGATGGGTCTTATTTTTTTATCCAGTCTGATACCCTTTGTGTTTTGATTGGAGTTTTTAGTCCATTTACATTTAGAGTAAGTATTGAAAGTTATAAATTTAGTGCCATTGTATTACCTGTAACGTCACTGTTTCTGTAGATTGTCTATGTTCCTTTCTGGCCCTTGTTTCTTTGGGGCTCTCTCTTCACTTAATATTTCTTGCAGGGCTGGTTTAGTGTTCACAAATTCCTTTAGTTTTTGTTTGCCCTGGAAACTCTTTATCTCTCCTTCTATTCTGAATGACAGCCTTGCTGGCTAAAGTATTCTTGGCTGCATATTTTTCCCATTTAGCACATTGAATATATCATGCCTGTCCTTTCTGGTCTGCCAGGTTTCTATGAACAGGTCTGCTATCATTCTTATATTTCTACCCTTGTAGGTTAAGGATCTCTTGTCCTGAGCTGCTTTCAGGATTTTCTCTTTATATTTGAAATTTGCAAGTTTCACTATTATATGTCAAGGTGTTCACCTATTCTTACTGATTTTGAGGGGGTTCTCTTTGCATCCTGGACTAGAATGCCTGTTTCCTTCCCCAGATTAGGGAAGTTCTCAGCTATAATTTGTCCAAATAAACCTTCTGCCCCTCTCTCTGTCTCTTCATCTTCTGGGACCCCTATTATTCGAATATTATTTTGCTTTATAATATCACTGATTTGTCTAAGTCTCCCTTCGTGATCCAGTAGTTGTTTTTCTCTTTTTCTCAGCTTCCTTATTTTCCATCATTTTGTCTTTTATATGACTGACTCTCTTCTATATGACTGCCTCATTTATCCTAGCTGTTAGAGCCTCCATTTGTTACTGCAGCTCAGTATAGCATTTTTAATTTTGGCCTGATTAGAATTTAGTTCTTCTATTTCTATGGTAAGGGATTCTCCGGTGTTTTCTGTGGCTTTTTTGAGCCCAGCTAGTATCTTTATAATCCTTGTTTTGAATTCTAGTTTTGGCATCTTACTTATATCCATATTGATTAATTCCCTGGCAGTAAGTATTTCCTCCTGTTCTTTCCTTTGGGGTGAGTTTCTCTGTCTCATCATTATGTCCAGAAAAGAATAGAAGAAAGAGAGAGAGAGAAGACAAAAATAACAACAACACCACCAGAAAAAAAGCAAACAAAGCTAACCCTAAGAAAACAGAAACAAAACAAAATAAGAAAAAAATCAAACAAGAAGTAAAACAGAACAAAAAGATCCTGGGTGTATTTGGTCTGTTTATTAAAAGAAACTAGATTCCAAAATAGGAAAGAAATAAAAACTTATATATATACAAAAATAAAATAAAATACAATGAAAGGAAACCAAAAATAAAAATATATATATTATATATAAAAATTTTAAAAAAGAATTGAAAAAATAAGAGAATAGCTGGAAAAAAACTAAAGAATAATTAAAAAAAACAAACAAACATGAATGCTATATACTGTTTTCCCCAAGAGTTGAAGTTTTGCAAATTCTCTGTGATTAGTAAACTTTGTGCTAGCCGGTTATTCCTGCTATTCTTCTGGGGTAGGGGCCTGTTGTGCTGATTCTCAGGTGACCTTGCCTTGATGGAATTGCACCCCTGTTGCCAGGGGGTCAGGCTCAGTGTGAGTGGCTCCAGATTGCCTATGTGACGCTGTTTTGCTCCCTGAAGGCTTTCAGCACCAAAGGGTGGGGGGGAATGAAAATGGTGGTGCCCCAGTCTCTAGCCCTGGAGCTGAAGTTTGTGCCCCCCACTCTTCAGTGAGCCCTCACAGAAAAGCAGTCAATCACTCTTGTCTCCCTGGTCTCCATCTAAACTGTGTGTTCACCCAGTCTGTGACCGAGTGTTTTTATCTCAGGCATGCAACCCAGTTTTGAGTCTCCAGACTTTTTGGGTTCCTGTGGCACGGATCCACACTGTTCCTCCTAGGAACAGGAGCGGGGTCACCTGCGTTTCTGCTGGGTCCCTGCCCAGAAAGCAATTGTGTGACTGTGCAGCAGTTCTCAGTATGGCAACACCGAGCATAAAGCTGGCACCTAGTCTCACTTTTTTCAGCCAGCTTCCCCACTCTGATGCCTGGGAACTCTGCTGCTCTCAGGGCATCCCCATTCTTTTTGTGACCCCAGGGTTCCTGAGACCTCGCTTTCCCACCTGGAAATCTGCCCCACTTCGTCAACTAAGCACCTTTAAGCTAGGGACATCCCCCCCACCATAGCAGACCTCTGCAAGTTCCAATTTTGCACTCCTTTGCTTTAATACTTTGCAGTAGGCTCCTTAAGAAGGCTCCCTCCTCTCACTGTATCCTCCAGTGTATTGCCCTGGATTCACATCTCCACATCTCCTTCCAAAAAGTGGTTGCTTTTCTATTTGTAGAATTGCAGCATTTCTTTTCTCAGATCTTCAATTTCGCAGATGTTCAGAATGATTTGATAACTATCTAGCTGAATTCCAGGGACCAGATGAACTTAGTCCCCTACTCCTCCGCCATCTTAACTCCTTCCTGATTTATTTATTTATTTATTTATTTTAGAGAGAGAGAGAGAGAGTGATCAAGTGTGTGCGTGCATGAGTGGGGACAGGGGCAGAGGGAGGGGGAGAGAGAATCTCAAGCAGCCTCTGTGCTGAGCAGGGAGCCAATGCGGGGCTCAATCTCACAAGCTTAACCAACTGAGCCACCCAGGTGCCCCTGCTTTGCCCATTTTTTAATTGGGCTATTTATCTTTTTATTATTGTAAGAAATCTTTATATGTTCCAGAGACAGGTCTCTTATCAGATAAATTATTTGCAAAGTTTCTGTCCCATTCTGTGGGTTCTTTTAAATTTCTTAGGCGTCTTTTGAAGCACAAAAGTTTTAAATTTTGATAATGTCTAGTTTATTTTTTCTTTTGTTGCTTATGGTTTTGGTGACCTATCTAAGAAACCAGTTCCTAATCCAGAGTCAGGAAAAATCATGCCTCTGATTTATTCTTAGAATTTTATAGTTTTCCCCATATGTTTAGATCTATGATCCATTTTAAGTAAACTTTTGTATATGGTGTGAGGTAGGAGTTCAGTTTTATTCTTTTGTTTTTGCATATCCAGTTGTCCCAGCAACATTTATTGAAATATTCTTTCAACAGATATTATCTAATATTCTTTACCCACTTAATTATTTTGACACCGTTGTCAAAAATAGGTTGTATATAGTTACGGGGCCTCATTTCTTTACTCTCAATTTTATTTCATTACTGTATATGTCTTCCTTTATTCCAGTACCACACTATCTTAATTACCATAGCTTTGTAACAAGTACAGATGCTGTTTGTTAAAATTTTAACCTATATAATCTTCAGTCAATGATAAATTTTCTATTTTCTAATTTTTAAGACTAATTTGCCAATTTAGTTCAGTTTGTACAAACCAACAAAAAAGGTTGCTAAAGATTTTCCACTTTAATATCACAAGTTAAGCTCAAAAGAAGCATTGGGGAAGTGTCTGCTTTTGAAATCAGGCAACCTAACATTCTCAGAATATACTTATACTCTGAATATGAATCCTAAAGAAAGATCTGGAAAAGACTTTTCTCTTTAAATTTATAGTATTGTCTTCAGAATAGGGCATATTATATATAGATACTATTTTTGCAACTTAGAAAAGATTTCCTAACATCATTAAATGTTTCTACTGAATATCTAAATTGTCTGTCATAAATTTATTAACTAATATTTTCAACAGATTAACAGATATAAAAGAAAAAATAAACCAGTTTAATGAAGAAATTAGACAACTGGACATGGATTTAGAAGAACACCAAGGTAATTTTTCTGGAATTTTTATAATGTATAATAACAGATATATAGCAGTATTGATTTCATATTAACTTGGGCCTCAGGGACTATTTACCCGGGATTTATTATTTAATTCTTAATGAGATCCCTAACTTTAACTACTAAAATGCTTAACTGTACTTTAATAGTAAATATTATAATTAATGTTAAATTATTGCAGCTGACTAAAACCTTGAAATAAAATGGTGATATAATGACAAGAATTTATCTTGTTTTGCAGAACAATTTTTTTAAAAATGAAGTGAAACAGTTGAAAGTTGTTACAGATTTCTAATTTATACCTCCTTAATATGGTCAACTATAAATCAACTGGGGTAGGAATTGAGGAGGGGAGAGAGGATCATGTCACAAACAGAGAGAATTAATTCTGTAGGGGTCCCAGTAATGAGGTAGCAAGTACTGATTATTCTGATCCTTTTCCAACTTTCCCCAGCTGTGAGATTTGAAGAGCCAAAGGGACTAGAACACTTGTATGTGTTCTGGGGTGTGAACAAGTGGAAATGGGGTGTGAATAAGTGGAAATGCTTTTGGTGGCTGTTGGAGAGCTATAGTGTATGTGTGGTTGGGGGAAGAGATTGGGCATTATAGTTTCCTTACCAGCTTCTTTCTAATAAGGATGAGAAAGGTGGGTTCCTCATGGCACTTTAATCACAGATTAACTGCAAACCGGTATTTATGTGCTCTTGGATTAGGAAGAAGTGACTATATATTCTTATGAGTTACATATGGTATTGTAAACCGTATGCATATACGCGTATACCTATTATGGCTAAAGAAACACTCATAGCAGGGAAAAGAGGTGTTCTATTCCTAAATAAATTTTTTACTTCAGTTTTAAATGTAATGTATTAGTTTTATTTATATTTTTCTTGATGTATGAATAATAGCATTAGCTACTATTGATTGATTACTTACCTGGACTGGGCACTATGTGATCTTTGCAAGAACTTTTTGAAGTCTTATAAGCCCTTTTATACTTGTTGAAGCTCAGAGAAGTTTCTAAAATTCCCACAGCTAGTAAAGGGTAAAGTCTAGATTTAGACCAAGTTCTCTTTGATCCCAAAGTTTTATTCTCTTTCCAAGCCTAATCTTGGCTTTCTGATGTGAAGTGCTACATTTGTGAAATAAAAATATTCTTATGATATGCTTACATAGTTTTATTTACATATGGCTAGTAATGGCTTTAAGTAAGACATATTTAGGCATATTAGCCATATAAGGCAGACAAACTTTAAGTCCCAGTTATTAGGTAAATAAAACTTATCTGAGCTTTTATTTTCTCATCTGCAAAATGAATATAATGGTCCTTCCTCACTAAGGTTTATGAATATTAAATGGCATATATGGCAAGAGGGGCTCAAAATAAATTGTTAAGACTAAGGTCATATTTTCTTTATTAAATTATTTTATTGCTTTTAATTTATGTAGATCCAGTATTCTAGATTTTCTTTATTAACAAATTATTCTAAGAAATCTGATAATGTTCTTGATATTTTAGACACTTTATAGGAAACTTTCTGAATAATTTTCCTCATCCTAAATTTAAATTTCTAACAACATTCAATTTATTTTTCCAGTAAAGTAACTCATTTTGAGGGTACAATTTATTATTAATTGCTAGTTCTAAGATAAATAGAATGTTTTGAATTTTAGCTTCTGTTTTCCTTTTTGTTTTCTAGCCTTTGTCCTTTTTGATTAATGTGGAAAAAGACAATCTATAATGTTAGAAGGTTATATATTAGCTCAGGACTTCATTATTTCTTGCCAGACCTATCACAGTACACTTCCAACTGGTTGTCCCACTTCCAGTCTTGCCCCCTCTCAGATTCATCCACCACAGTGTTGCTAGAGTGACTTAATGTAAAACTGATTCTGTGTCATTCTCCTGCTTAACAGTGGCTCCCCATGACCTATGAGATAAAGTTTAAGAATCTTTGCATGGCATTATAGTCCCTCTGCAATCTGACCTGTATGTTGTCAGTCTCCTCTCTTACTCATCATCTCTATCCTTATATTCTAATAATCTCCTTATGGTACTCCACACCTCACCCCCTTTACGATAAATCAAACTGTTTCATGCTCAATCCTATGCTCCTACTATTTATTCCTTTGTCTTAAATGTTCTTTCCCTTGTTACTTACCTTGGTAATTTCTCATCTTTTAAAATCTACTTCAGATATCCTTTAATCCACCGTAATAACCCTAACTTCTCTCCTTGACCTATTTCTGGGCTGAGCTAAGTGAGTGACCTCCTCCATTATCAGAGCACACTGTGCATAAATATATCACTGTATTGACCACACTGTATTACCGCTATCTACTAGGATGTTTGTCTTTCCTCTGAGGCTATACATCCTCAAAGGATCTGGACTGTGTCTTATTCACTCTGGTAACCTCTTATCAACACAGTGTCTAGGAAAATAAACAATAAATGTTTGTGGCATGAATGAAACAGTGCTATACTTTAGCAGGGAAAGATTTGTAGAATGAACAAAAGATGGAAGTTGGGCTCTATCAATTCTTTGCACCCTTTAGTTCTTAGGATATACATATGCACTCTTTTCTAGAGATAGTTGGATTGGTTAACAAAGGTTTTATTATTTTCTAGAGGATTCCTACCTTGGATTCATGATTTCCAGTAAAGTGGTGGGTTCTCACCTACATCTGCATTCTCAGCAGTTCCTTGACACAAGATTGTAGATAATCCACTCCTTAAGATGTGGAGGATAATCAAGATATTTTGACTTTCCAATTCATATTTTTTCCTGCCTCAGGCTTTATTCCCTCTGGCCCATTTTACTAATTTTATAGATGCTACCTTAGCTTCCGCTATTTATGGTACCTTTGTATAATCCACCTAAGGCCACCTTTTGCCTTGTAGGGGTTCTGGTTAAGATAACATATAAACTATAAATGATGTTTGTATATGTCTCACTTTGTTAGTAGTTGTTTCATCCTTTCAGTTTTGCATAATTCATTTTAAATTCAGAGGCATCCTTGGATACTAGGCCAGGTACAGTTGTGTTTTCTGCTAGGTATTAATGGTGGCTGTGTAGTCCAATATCTTCCTTAAGTGCATTATATTTATTCATTTTGGCAAGTCTCTGAAGTTTTATTTTGCCAAAGGTTACATTGGGTAACTATGTCTCAAAGCTAACTAAGTAAATTCAGTGAACAGTTATTTGACTATTCTCTGAAAATCTTCATTGTGCAGATGCTGAGTTATCCTCATAATACACTTGGACTTTTGACCAATTCTAGATAGGCTTCTTTGATCTAAAATCTTTACTTTTTCTTTGTTAAGTGACCGAAAAAAATAATAATCTCCTTGCAAAAATTTCAGTATAATAAAATAGCATTTCTCTTTTCATACTGCTAAGGGATTTAATTTTATCATCTTGAATATTTTCTAGACTTCACCCAGATAGTAGTTTTACCTTGGTGATGGATGAGGTAATTTTTTTATATGGGTTCTAAACATATTTAGATTGAAATACATATACTGTCCTGTAAGTAATTGTTATTATTATTTATGCTAACTAGAAGCAATGAGAAATAGTTCTATTGAAAGTTACTAAAGTGGTCAGAATTTGGGTATAAACTACATCATTGCTAAAGCAGAGCATTATTGGCAGATGCTGTACTACTTTTCAGAAAAGGCAGAACCCATCCAGATTTCTCCTTTCTCAGCTAAATGCCAGCCATTAAATTTGCTTAATTGTTGCTTTTTAAATATTGCTTCTGCCTAAAGCCAGCAGAAGGGAAATAATAAAGATTAGAGTAGAAATAAATGATACAGAAACAAAAAAACTAGGAGGCACCTGGGTGGCTCAGTCAATTAAGCATCTGCCTTTGGCTCAGGTCATGATCCCAGTGTCCTGGGATCAAGCACTGTGTTGGGCTCCCTGCATAGCAGGGAGTCTGCTTCTCCCTCTCACTCTCCCTCTGTGCTCTCTCTCTCAAATAAAATCTTTAAAAAAAGAAGAAGAAACAAAAAGTCAGTAGAACAGATCAATGAAACCAGAAGCTGGTTCTTTGAAGGAATTAATAAAATTGATAACCCCCTAGTCACTTACCAAAAAGAAAAGAGAAAGGACCCAAATAAATAAAATCACAAATGAGGAGAAATAACCAACACAGAAATGCAAACAAAAGAGAACATTATGAAAAATTATATACTAACAAATTGGGCAATCTGGAAGAAATTGATAAATTCCTAGAAACATATAAACTACCAAATCTGAAACAGGAAGAAATAGAAAACTTGAACAGACCCATAACCAGCAAAGAAACTTAAGCAGTAATCAAAAATCTCCGAACAAAACGAAAGTCCCGGGGCCAGATGGCTTCCCAGGGGAATTCTACCAAACATTTAAAGAAGAGTTAATACCTATTCTTCTCGAACTATTCCAAAAAATAGAAATGGAATCCAAACTCATTCTATGAGGCCAGCATTACCCTGATTTCAAAACCAAAGACTCCATTAAAAAACAGAACTACAGGCCAATATCGCTGATGAACATGGATGCAAAAATTCTCAACAAAATACTAGCAAATCAAATCCCACAGTACATTAAAAGAATCATTCACCATGATCAAGTGGGATTTATTCCTGGGTTGCAGGGGTGGTTCAATATTTGCAAATCCTTCAACATGATACCCCACATTAATAAAAGAAAAGAACCATATGATCCTCTCAATAGACGCAGAAGAAGCATTTGACAAAGTACAGCATCCATTCTTAATAAAAACTCTCAACAAAGTAGAGATAGAGGGAAGATACCTCAACATCCTAAAAGCCATATATGAAGGATCAATAACTAATATCACCCTCAATGGGGGAAAACAGAGCTTTTCCTCTACAGTCAGGAGCAAAACAGGGATGTCCACTCTTACCATTGTTATTTACTATAGTACTGGAAGTCCTAGCCTCAGCAATCAGACAAATAAAAGACATCCAAATCGGCAAGGAAGATGACATGATACTTTATATAAAAAACCCAAAAGGGGCTTCTGGCTGGCTCAATCAGAAGAGCATAGGCCTTTTGATCTTGGGGTTGTGAGTTTGAGCCCCACGTTGGATGTAGAGATTACTTAAAAAAAACAAAATCTTAAAAAAACAACCAAAAAAGTCCAAAAGACTCCACCAAAAAAAATTGCTAGAACTGATACACGAATTTAGTAAAGTCACAAGATGCAATATCAGTGTACAGAAATCTGTTGCATGTCTATGCAGCAATAATGAAGCAGCAGAAAGGATAAATCAAGGAATCGCTCCCATTTACAATTGCACCAAAAACCATAAGATACCTAGGAATAAACCTAACCAAAGAGGTAGGAAATCTGTACTCTGAAAACTATAACACACATAGGAAAGAAATTGAAGGTGACACAAAGAAATGGAAAAACATTCCATGCTCATGGATAGGAAGAACAAATATTGTTAAAGTGTCGATACTACCCAAAGCAATCTACACATTTAATGCAATCCTGATCAAAATACTACCAGCATTTTTCAGCTAGAATAAACAATCCTAAAATATGTATGGAACCAGAAAAGACCCCAGATAGCCAAAGCAATCTTGAAAAAGCAAAGCTTGAGGCATCACAGTTCTGGACTTCAAGTGATATTACAAAGCTGTAGTGATCAAGACAGTATAGTACTGGCAGAAAAACAGACACATAGATCAGTGGAACAGAACAGAGAACCCAGAAATGGACCCACAACTATATGATCAACTAATCCAACAAAGCCAGAAAGACTTAATGGGAAAAAGACAGTCTCTTCAAATGGTGTTGGGAAAACTGGACCACTTTCTTACACCATGCACAAAAATAAATTCAAAATGGATGAAAGACCTAAATTGAGACAGGAAACTATCAAAATCCTAGAGGAGAACACAGGCAGTAACCTCTTGGACATTGGCTGTAGTAACTTTTTTTTTTTATTATATTATGTTAATCACCATACATTACATCATTAGTTTTTGATGTAGTGTTCCATGATTCATTGTTTGCATATAACACCCAGTGCTCCATGCAGAACGTGCCCTCTTTAATACCCATCACCAGGCTACCCATCCCCCCACCCCCCTCCCTTCTAGAACCCTCAGTTTGTTTTTCAGAGTCCATAGTCTCTCATGGTTCGTCTCCCCCTCCAATTTCCCCCCCTTCATTTTTTTTTTTAATTTTATTATGTTATGTTAGTCACCATACAATACATCATTAGTTTTTGATGTGGTGATCTATGATCCATTGTTTTTGTATAACACCTAGTGCTCCATGCAGTACGTGCCCTCCTTAATTAATACCCATCACCAGGCTAACCAATCCCCCCTCCCCCCTCCCCTCTAAAACCCTGTTTGTTTCTCAGAGTCCATAGTCTCTCATGGTTCATCTCTCCCTCCGATTTCCCTCCCTTCATTTTTCTCTTCCTTCTCCTAATGTCTTCCATGCTATTCCTTATGTTCCACAAATAAGTGAAACCATATGATAATTGACTTTCTCTGCTTGACTTATTTGACTTAGCATAATCTCCTCCAGTCCCATCCATGTTGATGTAAAAGTTGGGTATTCATCCTTTCTGATGGCTGAGTAATATTCCATTGTATATATGGACCACATCTTCTTTATCCATTCATCTGCTGAAGGGCATCTCGGCTCTTTCCACAGTTTGGCTATTGCGGACATTGCTGCTATGAACATTGGGGTGCATAGGGCCCTTCTTTTCACTACAACTGTGTCTTTGGGGTAAATACCCAGGAGTGCAATTGCTGGGTCATAGGGTAGCTCTATTTTTAAATTTTTGAGGAACCTCCACACTGTTTTCCAAAGTGGCTGTACCAAGTTGCATTCCCACCAACAGTGTAAGAGGGTTCTCCTTTCTCCACAACCTCTCCAACATTTGTTGTTTCTTTCCCTGACCATTTTTGCCATTCTAACTGGTGTAAGGTGGTATCTCAATGTGGTTTTAATTCGAATTTCCCTGATGGCTAATGATGATACATCTCCAAAAGCTAGTGAAACAAAAGCAAAAATGAACTTTTGGGACTTCATCAAGATAAAGAGCTTCTGCACAGCAAAGGAAACAGTCAACAAAACAAAGAGGCAACCCAGAGAATAGGAGAAGATATTTGCAAATGACACTACAGATAAAGGGCTCGTATCCAAGATCTATAAAGAACTTCTCAAACTCAACACCCAAAAAACAAATAAGTCAAAAAATGGGCAGAAGATATGAAAAGACACTTATCTGAAGAAGACATACAAATGGCTAACAGACAAATCCCCCCTTCGTTTTTCCCCTCCTGCTATCTTCTTTTTTTTTTTTTTTCTTTTTAACATATAATGTATTACTTGTTTCAGAGGTACAGGTCTGTGATTCAACAGTCTCACACAATTCACAGCGCTCACCAGAGCACATACCCTCCCCAATGTCTATCATCCAGCCACCCCATCCCTCCCACCCCCCACCATTCCAGCAACCCTCAGTTTGTTTCCTGAGATTAAGAATTCCTCATATCAGTGAGGTCAAATGATACATGTCTTTCTCTGATTGACTTATTTCGCTCAGCATAATACCCTCCAGTTCCATCCACGTTGCAAATGGCAAGATCTCATTCCTTTTAATGGCTGCATAATATTACATTGTGTATAATATATACCACATCTTCTTTATCCACTCATCTGTCGATGGACATCTTGGCTCTTTCCACATTTTCGCTGTTGTATAGTAACTTCTTACAAGATATGTCTTCTGGGGCAAGGGAAATAAATGCAAAAATGAACTGTTGGGATTTAATCAAGATAAAAAGCTTCTGCACAGCGAAGGAAATAATCAACAAAACTAAAAGGCAGCCTTCAGAATGGGAGAAGATATTTGCAAATGACATGTCTGATAAAGGGTTAGTATCCAAAATCTGTAAAGAACTTAATCAACTCAGTACCCCCAAAACCAAATATTCCAGTTAAGAAGTGGACAGAAGAAATGAATAGACATTTTTCCAAAGAAGATATAGAGCTGGCTAACAGACACATGGAAAGATGCTCAACATCACTCATCAGGGAAGTACATATCAAAACTACAATGAGATACTACCCACACCTGTCAGAGAATGGCTAAAATTAACAACACAGGAAACAACAGATTGGCAAAGATGCAGAGAAAGGGGAACCTTCTTGCACTGTTGGTGGGAATGCAAACTGGTGCAGCCACTCTGAAAAACAGTATGGAAGTTCCTCAGAAAGTTAAAAATAGAACTACCCTATGATCCAGCAATTGCACTACTAGGTATTTACCCAAAGGATACCAAAACACTGTTTCAAAGGGGCACATGAACCCCGATGTTTATAGTAGCATTATCAACAATAGCCAAATTATGGAAAGAGCCCAAATGTCCCATCATCTGATGAATGGATAAAGAAAATGTGGTATATTTATACACAATGGAATATTACTCAGCCATAAAAATGAATGAAATCTTACCATTTGTAATGACGTGGATGAAACTAGAGAGTATTATGCCAAGTGAAATAAGTCCCTCAGAAAAAGACAAACATTGTATGATTTCACTCATATGTGGAATTTAAGAAATAAAACAGATGAACCTAGAAGGGGAAAAAAGAGAAGCAAACTAGAAAACAGACTCTTAACTATAGAGAATAAACGGAGGTTTCCTGGAGGCGTGGGGAGGGGGGATGTGTTAAATGGGTGATGGATATTAATGAGTTCACTTGTTCAGATGAGCACTGGGTGTTGTATGTAGGTGATGAATCACCAGATTATATACCTGAAACTAATATTACAATGTATGCTAACTGGAATTTAAATAAAAACTGAAAAAATATTGCTTCTGAATGAAAAAGAGAAAGTTATGGAAAAAGCACTATTGTTCTGGGTAAAGAAAAAAAAAACAAAAAATAGATAATAGTAGCCTGTATTCTCATTTAAACAGGATATCCTTTCAAATAAGGATCCTTTTACTTCAAGGTTTACTTCTGACATGTAGCCAAGTAATTTGTTTTTGTAATTGTTGACTTAGAAATTTTTTATTCTCTCCAGAAATTAATACTTGAGAGTTTATATATCTCATATTGAAGCTTCCTCAAAGTAGGTAATGTTTCTTAGTCCACTTAAGTCAGATCCTTACTTTATTCTTCACTATATTACATTAAATTCTAAAAAGAAGAGTGTTACTGTTTTAAAACATGACAAAAACACGGAGTAGGAGCACAAAATAAGTGATCAGTCTTCTATGCAAAATTCTGAAACTTTTGAAATTGGGTTGGTTCTCAGCTTTACCCGACGTTGGCTTAGGTTTAGGCTTTCTCTAGTCTGCTCAGTTAGTTGCCACTTGTCTATCTGCTTACAGCTTTTGAAATTTTATTTCTATTATTTTCTTTTTTAATTTTCCTTATTGCTGGGAGTTTTACCTTTAAAAATTCTTTTTACTATAGTTTTAGTTGAGTTTGGGAGAGGATTAGAATTAACTGTGCATATTCAATTTGCCATCTTTATCAAGAAATTACCAGTTTTATAAGTTTTATAAACTTTACTTAGAATTTCTAGAGTTTTTTAAAAAGATTTTATTTATTTATTTGACAGAGAAAGAGAGACAGCGAGAGAGGGAACACAAGCAGGGGGAGTGGGAGAGGAAGAAGCAGGCTTCCCGCTGAGCAAGGAGCCTGATGCAGGGCTCAATCCCAGGACCCTGGGATCATGACCTGAGCCGAAGGCAGACACTTAACGACTGAGCCACCCATGTGCCCGCAGAATTTCTATAGAGTTTTAATCACCTGAGTATGCTTCATTTTATGGGGGATGTGTGTGTGTGTGTGACCATTCTCATGCTTTCATTAACTGTGCAATTAACCTTAGCATATAGGAGGTTATCCCTTCCTGTTTTAAAAAAAAATTTCCAGGACGCCTGGTTGGCTCAGTAGGTTAAGCATCTGCCTTCGACTCAGGTCATGATCCCAGGGTCCTGGGATCGAGCCCCACATCAGGCTCCCTGCTCAGCAGGGACTCTGCTTCTCCCTCTGCACTCTCTCTCTCTCAATAAATAAATAAAATCTTTAAAATATTTTTTTTCCCTTAAAGACTCCAGTTACTTTATTTTTTAAAATTGTGTGCTTTTAATATAAAAATGTGGTATGTACTCAATGTGAAAAATTCAAGCAATACAAAAGTGTCTGAAAAGTCATCTCCTTTTTCCTCATAGTCATCCCAGTCTTTAGAGTCATCCCAGTCTTTTAAATTATTTACAATTTTATGTTTATAGCATTTTAGACTTTTTCTGTTCATATATAAGCATATGTATTTTAAGATGGAGTAATATATAATTCCTCTGAGGCTGAGTCTTTCATTTAACTATATTTAATGTACATTCTTCCATATGAGGGTATATACTTCATTTTAGAAATAATGGTCAGTGTCAGGGTTTTAAAGCCAGACCAAGAATGGTGCCTGGCACATATTTATTACTCCCAACAACTGTTAGCTGCCATTATCATCTTTGTTATTGTTATGGTTAAATAGTATTCACTGTATCCACATTGACATTTAGGTAGTTTCTAATTTTTCACTACCAAAATAATGTTCCATAAATAACCTTGTTGCATACATGTTTTTTAACTTGCATATTTCTATAGGATAAATTTCTAGAAGTGAAATTATGAGTAGAATGTTACTTATGTTTACAATTTTTATTATTTTTGCTAATTTCTTCCAGAAAAAGTTGTGCCATTTTATACAACCAACAGCAGTATGTGAAAATGCTTCCTCACCAATGTTATTTATAAATTTCTTAATTTTTGTCAGTCAAGAGAATATACAGTTTGGGTGGTTTTTTTTTATTTAAATTCAACTAATTAACATATAATGTATTATTGGTTTCAGAGGTAGAGGTCAGAGAATATATACTTTGACAGTTCACTGTTCCTAAAGGCCTGCATTTGTAGTACTACTGTGATCCACAAGGTGGGGCTAGTTTTCTGGATGTCTACTTACACGGACCAGGCTTGACCAATACAGTTGAAAAAGTACGGTCACATTTTTAAAAAAGTATCTTTTATTTTTAAGCACTTGCCTCTCAAGAAGGATTTTTGGGCATTGTTACTCACTACTAATTATTCCTTCATTTTTAGAGTAGAGTATCTTTCCAAGGATGGATTAGATTGTAAAACCAAATATGTGATTGTTGGTATCAGACATCTAGATATCTAATTGCTACAATGTGATAAATATGTATCATGACAGAAATACATGTGAAGTGCTATAGAATCATTGTATTACTGTCCTAAACTCTGTATAAAGTCATTGTAATTTACTCCATAATTTATATGCTTCTTTGAAGAGTAATAAAAAGGTAAAACATTTTTCTTAGGTTTGTCTATAGAATACTTTTTCATACTTAGGGTTCCATGGCCTAGTTTAGAAGCCTTCATTCTTTGCATATGTCAGGTAATATGGAATTTATAAAGACAGGATAGTTTTATTGACGAGCACAGGTTCTACAACCAGAATGACTAGATTCAAATCTGAGCTGTGCTGTTTTACTGGCTGATCTTGGAATACTATTTGACTTTTTAATACCTTAGTTTCTTCATTTTTATTTTCTATTACTTTTTTAGTTTCTTCATTTTTATTTTTTTAAAGATTTATTTATTTATTAGAGAGAGAGAGCACGTGTGTGAGTAGGGGAGGGGCAGAGGGAGAGAAAGAATCTCATGCAGTCTCCATGCTCAGCACAGAGCCGGACTTGGGGTTCAAACTCATGACCCCGAGATCATGACCTGAGCCAAAATCAAGAGCCAGCTGCTCAACTGACTGAGCCACTGAGGCGCCCCTAGTTCTTTCATTTTTAAAATGGAGATGATAACAGTACCTTCCTACTACTTAGGGTCACTGTGCAGATTAGATGAATGAGGTTTTGTGTGTGTGTGTATGTGTGAGACTGAGAATAGCATACCACGATAATAATGCATATAGTGTTAGTTATTAGCTGTTATTATTAAGGCTATTAATTTATAAACTGAAACTTGAATAACTTTCCTGGAGATTTTTGCAAAACATATTTTAGAAAGTATTTTCCCCAGGATATATAAAATAATCGATTCAGTTTCCAAGTGGTTTATATTCTGGTATCTGAGATGTCAAATGGCATTTATACATTGCCATTCTATAGAGATTCAATATACATTAAATGAAGAAGAATGAATCATTGCTTATTGTTCAATTTGAAGATTGGTTAAACTACATTTTGTATTTTTCATTAGAATGATGGTATTATTTCCAGATCGGGTGCATGAGCACCATCTGTAACAAAATCTTGAGCTCCACCTCATACCTGCTGAGTGTGAAATGCTAGGTTTAGGGTTTAGCAGTTTGTGTTTCAGCAACCCCTCCTTTTGATTCTGATGCATGCTAAAGTTTATAACCACTGCTTTAGGAAATAATTAAGAAGTTACATTGTGTTTAGTACATTCCATGGACTACTTATTATACCATCCAGTTTTATTGACATTACTCTGTTAAAACAAATGTCTTCATGATCCTTTTTCTTTTCTTTGTATGGTGAGGCTTTTAGCAATAATTTCAACTTTTACATATTTAGAGAATTTTTATTATGTATTTTTAAAGTGCTTCCAGTGTGTAGAAATAATATTATCAGACTTGGTCTGCATAGCTGTAAAGAAACTTGCCTGCCAAAATTTAAAACATTTTGCAGAGAATGTGTGGTTGATAAGTTGGATGAAGCCTGAAGCCAAAAGGTAGCTTAAAACATTAAACTTATATGGACTCGTTTTAACATACCAGTTTGATATGCTTGTTTATTACTTACTGCTCTAATGACAGGTGAAAAGTAGGTGGGAGAGAGAAACTGAATATAAAAAGATGGAATTTAATAGGAACCCCAAACTGATTAAAATCGAAGTAGGAAGGGGAAGGAGAAAGTGTCCTGGCTTACTAAAATATGTGAAAATGTTAGCGGAGATTTAAACTGTAACTCAGTATGAATTAATGTGATACAGCCTCCAAAACAGCTGAAATCCTAGGTTGCATTAACAGAAAGATGAATATATAGACGTGGGAAGTGATAGTTTCGAATCCTAAATTTCTTGGCATTATTCTTTCTTTTCCTTTCCTTTCCTTTCCTTCCCTTCCCTTCCCTTCCCTTCCCTTCCCTTCCCTTCCCTTTCCCCTTCCCCTCCCCCTTCCCCCTTTCCCCTTCCCCCTTCTCCTTCCCCTTCCCTTTCCCCTCCGCTCCCCACCGCTCCCCTCCCCTTTCTTGTAGGGAGCAGAGGGAGAGAATCTTAGGTAGGCTCCACACCCAGCACAGAGCCCAGTCTCATGGCCCTGAGATGACCTGAGCCAAAATCAAGCGTTGGACGCTTAACTGACTGAGCCACCCAGGCACCCCTTGGCATTATACTTTAAAAGGGATAAAGAAGAACTGGAACTCACTAAGAGTAGAATGAGCAGAATGGTAGAGACTAAAACCATGTCACATAAGGAACATTCAAAGGTATCGAACACTCAAAGGCACTGGGGAGACTTAGCTTGCCTCAGAAGGACCCCAAGTGCTAGATAGGAAGAATTTGGATATGCAGAAGTCCTTTGGGGTTTTATTCTTGGCCCCCTTCTCTAATTTTATTTTCTGTTTGCTGCGCTTTCACCTCCAAAATCAGTAGGCCTGCCAGTTTGGGGAGCTTGAGGCCAGAAGAGTCATTAGCATATGGCTTTTTATATATTAATCAAGATAGAAGATGGGGGAAAAATGGTACTCAGACCTTCTTCAGGGGCAGAACTACTTCTCAGAATATAAAAGTCAAGATAGCTCTGAAAGCCTAGAATCAAGGGAACACTGGATGGTGGAGAAGAGTCAGATGAACTGGCAGTGAGGACAAAGGAGGCTGTGATGCTCCTCAGTCCCTTGGTAGTGCAAGAAAAGCATATCTCCCTTACTCCACTATCTTTCTATGGCAGAGAGCATCAGAAAACAATGATATCCTCTCTACAGTTTTCCAAGTCTTTTGTAATAGTCCATACCCATTTCTTTTTTCCTCCATGTGAGGGAAAAAAGCCTGAATTTATAGTTTATAATTTGGGGGTACTTGTATTGTAGAGTATAAATGTCTTGAAGGCAAGGGTCCTCTTCATCTCTGTAATTCCTACATTACCTGTTAGAGTGCCTTCCTGATAAATATTTTTCTCTATATAAGAACCTGCTGAAGTCTTTCACCTATCTGCTTATTATTGGACTTCATACATACCTCATTTAGAGCACTTATGTTCCATTGTAACTTTTGGTTTGGTACATCTAATAATTTGTAAGCTCCTCTAGGATAGAGTTGTAACTATCTTGTTCATTTTGATTTCCCCAGCACCTACTACAGTATCTGGCACATAGCAGGCATTCAGTAAATTTGGAATAAATAAATTATGTAGAACTATAATTAGATCAAATGTTAAGAATTTGAGGACAGCTCTAAAATAACCCTTATTTTATCAATGTGCCCTCTTCCTTCTCCTTTGGTCTCCTTGATCTTACTACTTTAGACCCTTTCACTTACCTGCTTTTGCACCTCCAGTGTGACATACTGATTAGCATCCCCAGTATATGATCTTGTCCTCTCCTATGAGAGTAAATCTAAGAATAGATTTGGTAATAACTCCTGTATTTTACCTTAACTTAGGACTGTCCACATCTGTACATTGCTTCTCATGGGCCGCTCAGATATGAATCCTCCAACTGAGAAATCGTAAACTAGAGGAGTTCACTAGTTCCCTGATCTCTTTTCCTCTTAGCAACAGTGATATGGGAAGAGGTTTTATGAAGCTTGGGAATCTACTAAGATATATGAGATCTCTGTCCTATCTAATCCAGCTGGCCAGCCGTGTAGCTGGAGACATTGACCAGATATGTCTTCTAGCTCAATCTGATGACAGTTAAGAACATGGATTTGAGAAGAGAAGAAAGGAATATTCTCCCAGGTTTCTGACTTGGTTGATAAGTCTGTGGCCAAGGACTTCTAAATATAATGGGGAATACGGAGAGGTGCAGACTTTGAAAGGGAAGACTGATGAGTTTAATTATGAATTTACTATTAGGATGTCCTGAAAGATACCCACATGAATGTATCTAGTAAGCAGTTGGATAAAATAATCAGAAAATTAGGGAAAAGGTCAAATAATGTAGTATTAGAAGTCAACTAAAAGCAGAAACCAGAATTTAAATGTAGAAGAAAGGGAAAGCCATGAGAGAAGACATAAGGAATGATCTGAGAGTAAGAAAAACCAAAGAAGTTCCCACCCCAACAACAAAAATACATAAGGAAAAGATTTGAAAAGAAGGAAGAATGTATCAATAGTGTCAGATGTTGCAGGGTGAAATAACTGGGAACTGCCCCTTGGATTTGATAATTAAGGAGTCATAATCTTACTGAGAGAAATTTCATTGGGATGGCAGAAGGAGAAGCCTCATTACAGTATCTTGAGGTCTGATAGCAAGATGAAGAACTTTAAAAAGCATGTACAGGAGATTCTTTTAAGTTTGTAAGAAGAAAGAGATAAGATGGTAGTTAAATTTTTATAAAGCCTAGGATGCAGACCTTCCTCCTAATCCCTTAATGCCTAACCAATCTCTGAAGAGTGGGACTTCTCAGACAACCAGGACGTTCTTAGAAACCTAGGATGTGGCAGGTTCAGCAGAAACTAGCTTTTCTGCTACTTCACATACGTTGTATAACATTTCCATGCATATTACCCTCCTATGGAGGGTATTCCAGCTCTAATTCTTTGTTTCTCACTCAAAAACTATTGCCATAAAGTGAGTGTGAATGGTGACATAATTTTAATTTGTCTGTAATCTATTTTTGAAAAAACTTAATCATATACAAATTTGTTATTAATAACAAAGTCCATGCCTCCATGTAATTCGAGGCTCTACCCCAACTGTCTTACTCTACTTCCTAACTTTAGCCAGTACTTGAAAAAACTGCATAGGAGTTTATACAGAATACAGGCTGACCGTTGCATTTTAACCTCTGCACTGTAACTTTTGGCTCCCCTGATTTTTTTTTTTTTTTTTTTTTTTTGAACCCTTCAAGTTCTTCTAAATGCGCAGCTTCTTATCAGGAACCACCTTAGGAATCTCAAGTCTGTTATTCTCTCCATCCTTACTGGGCATCATCTTAATAAGGTTCCTTAGTTTTTCCAGAATGCTAAAAATTGACTGACTTAGATAAAGAAATTACAGGTTGTTGCAAGCGCAAATTTATTCTGCTTTCTCTACCTGGGACCCTGAGAACACAGGGTCTCACTAGTCTAGGGAAATAGTGGTGTCCTTCCAAAACTCAGTTTTTGTTACACGGAAAATCCTTTTGTTATAGAATAATCACGATCTACCTCTGTTAATGGCCCCTTTATGCTGCTAAAGTGTCCAGCTTCATCCATTTGTCAGGGTCTTGGATTTTTGCCCTTTTAACATGTCTTCCACATATATTAAATGCAACATGTCCAAACCTGTTGTAAGCAACTTGTTCCTAAACTTGCTTCTCTTTTTGGTTAATTATACTACCATGTCTTCAGTTGCCCAAGCCAGAAACCTGAGAGTTATACAAAATCTATTTACTCTGGCTCTTAAGTGACTGGATTGAAAATCTACTTTCCATCCTAATTGCCACTGCTCTACTCCAAGAAACCTTCATCTTTTACCTGGCTTACTGTGACAACCTCCTAACTGGTCATATTGCCTCCAGTATTACTTGCCTTTTATTCATTCAACCAGAAATATTTTTCAGAAATGCAAATTGATCATTTTATTCCCCTGCTTAAAATTCTTCAGTAGTTTTACCATTGTCCTTACATTGTCCAAACTTTTATAATATGTGTCTTATAAGGTCTCTCATCATTTGCCTCCTCTTTGTGCCACTTTTTCACTTCACATTCTCTGCCTCAGCCATACCACTCTTTCAGTTCCTTGTGCTGCCATACTCATCCTCACTTTTGGGTTTCCCTACTTGCAATGCTTTGACTTTGAACCTCTTCTCTGTTTCAACCAGGTAACTCCTATTCATTTGTTCTTTATAATTTAGCTTAACTATTACTTCCTTAGAGAAAATTCCTGGAAATTCCTTAACTAGATAAGTTGTCTTTGTGCTCTTACAGCACCCTTTTGCATACGATAGCAATTCTAATTGCTTGTTCAGTCTTCGTAGACTTTAAGGTCTGTGAGGGAGGTTACTTTGCTATTTTGCCTGCTGTTGTGAGTTATTCAAAGATGGGAATGAACTTTTTGGGGAGCTTATGTTTCCCATCACCAGTAGTGTTCATGTGCAGGTTGAGTGGGTCCAAGTTGGGACTGAAATAGAGAACCATTGGAAAGCATTTAGTCTTTTCCAGTCAGGAGATTTTTTCCGAATTATCAAACATACATACATAGTTGTTTTAAAAGATTGTATGTTAATTAAAAAAATTTCACTGAATTGAAAATATTGAATATTCAATAACTATTGGTATATAGAAAAACCTAAGAAATATTTTACATTTAGAGCACTATGTCTGGAGTTTTTGAAATTGATGTTATATTTTGTATCTCTTATAGGCGAAATGAATCAGAAGTACAAGGAACTAAAAAAACGAGAGGAAAATATGGACAGTAAGTGACCTTACTGATATGAAAATATTCTCAGGTATTTGTTCATGTATACCAAATCAGAGATTTCATTTTGGGAAGATACAGTGGCTAATAATAAATGCAGAAGTATGGACATTCAAAGTATTTGCCTTGAAGAATTAATATCTAGCATAATTTAGGAATGGGTAGAGAATTTTAAAAAGATTTTGCACGTTTGTGTGTGTATGAGTAGTTTTGTGCTAGGGATAGATTCTAAAGCTAGTACTTACATTTATTGTTTGTATAGAGACCACTTACTGATTGAATGTTGAATGTTCTCTTTTTCCTGCTTCACTGTATTCATCTTTAGTATCTTTTGCCTTTTTTTTTAGCTTTTCATAATACTTCCTCTCATTATTTATCAGCCTTTACCAGATCTTGCTACTTGGTTCTGTTACTGACTGTAGCTTTTAGTAGCCTTCTGTTGCAGCTTCTCATTTACTTTTTAAAAATCTTAACTTTGTAAGTAGAGCTTCACTTAAACTTAATTGTGTTGTACATTCATAAATTTTAAAAAATTGATCTTTATTATCTGTTACTGGTTTCCCTTTTTAATAATCATTTTTGCTAGAATGTAAAGTTTTATTGGTCCAATGTTAATTGTTACCTTCATAAAAGCATGCCATAAAGTAGTAATTGCCAACTCTGATTTAACAATATCCCAAGATTTCTTTAAAATCTCAGCAAATACTTGGGGCACCTGGGTGGCTCATTCGTTAACCGTCTGCCTTCGGCTCAGGTCGTGATCCCGGGGTCCTGGGATCGAGCCCCACGTCGGGCTCCCTGCTCAGCGGGAAGCCTGCTTCTCCCTCTGCCTCTGCCCCTGCTTGTGTTCCCTCTCTCGCTGTCTCTCTCCCTCAAATAAATAAATAAAATATTAAAAAAAAAAAAACTCAGCAAGTACCAAAAATTATCTCAAAATTAATTCGTTGTTTCTTGCTAACAGTAAAGTTATTTTAACTGTAAGTTTTTATTTTTGAAAGAGCCATAGAAATACCTTAAGAATATGAAAAAGAGTAAATTACGTACTGATTCTGTATTAGACAAGAGAAAGGAAGATTTCTTAGAATATTTATAATGTGAATAAATTATTTAATTTACTTAGTTGAGATTAATGCAACATTTTAAAGAAAATACTCATTTTCAGATTAGCAACTATTTTCCATATTAAAATTAGTGGCTAATTGTAAGTATGAATAATTATAGATATATCAAGGAGACCTGTAAAAACAGATTTTTTTTATGTTCTCCTTAATATCAGCTGTTACTTCTGAGCCCAAATTTTTAACCTTTAGTTTATTTGTATTAAGATCATAACTATTAAGCTTTAAAAGCTGGAAAGTATGTAGAAATATTCTTATTGAGTAATTTAATTACCCTTGGGTTAATAAAAGATTACATAGTAATAATTGAAAATTTGCTTTGAATTTCTAGAAAGTACTAAGATCTATAGATCAGAACTTATATAGTGTTAACTATATTAACCGTAGCTTCTCATCATATTTTGCATCTGCAGCTTTTATTGAGACTTTTGATGAAACTAAGAATCAGGAACTGGAAAGGAAGGCACAGATAGAAGCCAGCATTGTTGCACTTTTGGAGCATGGTAGTCGAGTGAGTGCCATGTACCTGTCTTAGCGTCCTCATTATTTTTACTGTGATTACCTTTCCAAATACAGCTCAAAGAAATGCAGTGGTTCACTATTGCATCTGTTCATTTAATCTGTTTCCTTTAAATCCCCTTGCTTATTGTTTTATTTCTTTAAGCTATTAATTTTTGTATTTCTAGCAAAATTCATCTATGGATGATAGGGGAAAAGGATGAGATATGTATAATGTCAATTTTTAGCGTAGGTAAGGGGCCAATTCAGAGTAATTATTATGATTTTCTTCCATTGTTGACGTATCTGAACTTGGAGAAGTAACGTTTGCACAGAAACTTCAAAGTCTAGATGTTCTAATGGAAAATGTTGATACATTTTTACACAATCATTTGTATTATGAATAGAAGGGATTCTTTTCTTGTAAGAACCTACAAGAGTATAGGTTATCAAGGAATATCTTGATTCATAAAAAAATGTTTGTTGAGCAGCTACTAATGAGTGGTGGAATAGAAGGAAAAATGTGCAGTCTCTTTTAAATATTCTGTGTGTCTTAAGACTCCAAGCAGTTCTTAAAATAGTGTATTTGAATTTCTTCTACAGTGAGATAAAATTCAGAATTGTTTCTTTTACATTAGCTTTAATTTAGTCTCCTTATTGCAAAAACCTGACTTTTAATCTCACTATATTTTTCTAAACATACATGATAAATAATGTATTTCAAAAAAGAATACCGATTCAGAACATGTAGTTGTTTAGCAGTGTTTTCCAAGAGTTTTCTTGGAGAATCAAATCAGTTGAATTTTTTCCATTTTTATTTCTCTACAAATACAGAATATAAATCGTATGAAACAGATCTCTTCTATCACCAATCAAGAGCTGAAGATGATGCAGGATGATCTCAATTTTAAATCTACGGAAATGCAGAAATCACAAAGTACAGCTAGGAATTTGACTTCAGGTGAGAAAACATAGATTTTAATATCCTGTTTTTTCCTGTAACAAATTGAAACTTTAAAAATTTAATGGTATTTTAGTTGATATTTTTGAAAGGCTGAGAATATAATTTATGATTGCTTATTGCTCTAGTCTTTTATAGCCTCAGAATTTTGTGTGACTTTTCACATCAACTTAATAGTATTTCATTGGGACATTCTGATTCGTTTTTAACATTTACTGAATGCTTGCTCTATGCTTGTGCTATAACGTAGGTACACAGAGATTAAAAAAAAAAAAATCCAGTCTCTTTCCTCAAGGAACTTTCAGCCTGGTGGGATAATGACAAAAATCAACTAAAATATAATGAAACAGTACTATGATAGAAGGATAAGGAGTAACAGAATTACATTGGGTTCCTATCCACCCCAGTCTTGGGTAGTTAGGAGAGGAATCCTCGAGGAAGTAATATTTTAATTATAATTAGTTTCAGCCATTATAACTGACATGATACCAGAGCAACACTCTACAGTAGAAATGTAATGCCAGCCACATATATAATTTCCAATTTCCTAGTAGGTAGGTTATAAAAGTAAACAGACAGGTGAATTTTAATAATATACTTTTGTTTAATTAGTTTATCCAAAAGATTATTGTTTAAACATGTAATCAGTACAAAAATGATCAGTGAGATTTTGCAGTTACAGTCCATCTCAACTTGAGACGAGACAGTCAACTGTTCAAAAGCCGAATGTAGCTAATAACTGTCATTTGGACAGTGCAGATAGAGATTAAAAACAAATACACAAAATAGAGCTTAAAGAGTTTAGGATAGTGTGTCAACTACACTCAAAAAAAAGAATTTAGGATAAAGTCAAAATTTGTGTAGAATCTTTGGTTCTTGAACTGATGGTTTCTAACTATGGGTGTTTTTTATGCTGGTGTGTGGTGACTTTGAATTAGCCATGGTTTTTTTTTTCCTACCTGGAATTACACTGGCAGTTAGTGAAATTATGAGGAATAAAGAATTAATATTTGCTAACTTAAAAATGTTGAGATTCTTTAATTGGAATAATGGACCCACAATATTTATTTATCTGGAATCCCAAAATCTAAAAAGCTCCTGGCAGCAAAACCTGACCTGACCTGAACTGACATGAGGCTATTTATAGTCTTTAATTATCCTACCTAATGTGACTGTTCATAATTTTTGCTGCAGAAATAGTTATGTACTTGATGACAGGATGCTGCCCTAACCCCTGCTGTGGGAGTTATATTATAATATATGTGCTATGTTACTTTTCTAAAATCTGAAGAATTCTGCATTCTAAAATGGAGTTACCTGGGAGTTTTATATAAGGATTATAGACCTATAAAAGTATGCTGAATGTTATCAATATACAGTTGAATTTAGGTTGATGATATAGGTGGATAGTAGTTATTTTATACATTAAAGTATATTTTATCTGCCCAGATTTATTTAGAGTTTGTTTGCTGTAGTTTTATTTGTATATCTGAATTATATGCGAAGAAACTAGAGAAGGTATGTTCTGAATTTGATTTATTGGTTTGACTATCAGAATTTTTTTAATTGTAATAAAAAACACATAACATAAAATATATCATCTTAACCATTAACCATAAGTACAGTGTTGAGCAACAGATGTCTAGAACTTTTTCATCTTGCAAAACTGAAACTTCTACCCATTGAACAACTGTCCATTTCCCTCTCATCCCCGTCCTCTGCTAACCACATTCTACTTTGTTTCTATGAGTTTGACTACTCTGAGTACCTCTTATAAGTGAAGTCATGCAATATTTGTCTTTTTGTGAATGGATATTTTACTTACCATAATGTCCTCGAGGTTCATCAGTGTTGTAACATGTGACAGGATTTCCTTTTTTTAAAGGCTGAATAATATTCTATAGAATGTATGTATTACACTTTTTATTCATTCATTGATGACATTTAGGTTGTTTTTACCTCTCGGTTATTGTGATTCATGCTGTAATGAACATGGGTGTGCAAATATCTCTTTGAGATCTTTTCAGATATGAGTATTTTTACATCTTTATTTTCTTCTTTCTATAAGCCAAAGAATTTTATCTTTAATTATTCCATCTAGGAAATCTCTGTTTTGTGTTTTAGATGGTAGTTTTAAGGTTTTCATTTATCTAAAGTCAATTTCAATTTAAAGTTTTTGCCTCCTTTAAGCTGTCTTTGTATAATGACTGTTAAGAAACACATTTTTTAAAAAGTAAATATCAATACCAGGAAATGAATTCAATTATAAGGACTTTGATCCTTTCATACTTTTATACTTTGTGTTTACATTTGCTTTTAAAAACTAGTCATTATATTTTCTCCAGTGATGTAGGGTTGAAAAGAATGAGAACTGGCTTTAATTTTATTCGAGTTTATTACTATGATAAGGGTTTTACTGAAAATTTTCTTTATTAAGGTTTGAATTTTCTGGCCCTTACGATTAATTTCATTCACTCAGTTATTTTTAAGTGTTAATTTAAACCAAGCATATAAATTATTTTCCCTCTCTTTCCTTAACACCATCCCCCATCAACATTTTCTTGTATCTAGAAGTCACCATAAGAAGTCTATACTATTCGGGGCGCTTGGGTGGCTCAGTCGGTTAAGCGTCTGCCTTCTGCTCAGGTTATAACTGCCTTCGGCTCAGGTCATGATCCCAGAGTCCTGGGATCGAGCCCTGCATCCGGCTCCCTGCTCAGAGGGCAGCCTGCTTCTCCCTCTCCCACTCCCACTCCTCCTGCTTGTGTTCCCTCTCTCGCTGTCTCTCTCTCTGTCAAATAAATAAATAAAATCTTAAAAAAAAAAAAAGAAAAAGTCTATACTATCCTTGTTCACCTTTCAGAGATAATGAATTTTACATTCCCACTTGTGAATTGCCTCCCTTTGGCTCTTGCATTTATAATTGGAAATTATATAGAACTTATATAGACTTTATATAATTCTATATAATTAAAAACAATTCTATATAATTAAAAATTAAATTAAAAATTAAAATCAGGAAAATCAGGGTTGTGTAGGGTTGATTTTCTTCGTGTACTCTGTTTCTTAATGAGCCAATATTATTCCCAAAGGGACAAAATTATTTCTTGGAGGGAGAGTAAAAAAATCTTGAATATAATGGTTTGTGGCCCCCCAAAAGGGTCACTGTACAAGTTTCATGGGAGGGTGGTGATTAGCAAAAAAATAGTCTACAGAAGACTCCTTGGGGGGACAATAATGGGGAAAAAAGAGATTGCAAAACACTGGTGTAATGCATGAGTAAAGAGGCAAGGAATCTGTCAGCAATAGTTTTTATTTATATTTTTGGAAAGGAAACTCCAGGGAATAAACAAATGCACTGATGGCAGAATATTTCAGAAACATTTCCCCATGTCAAAGTGGTTCCTTCTGAGATTTTGCTACTATGTACACACTGCTTAGTAAACTTTGCAACTTCATAGCATATCAGAAGGAACTAGTCTGCATCCTCTTCCTGTCTCTTCCCTTGGAGAAGTTTTTAGCTTTTCAAGGGGACCTGCTGTTAAAGGAAGATAAACTTTACCCTATACCAACCAACCATTTTCTCCCTTTCTCTAGGAAAAGCAGTTTGTATAGCTCCTAAATGTATGTCCCTAATAGATCTTCAAATTAAACTTCAGTTAGAGTTCAATAACATTTCACTGAACAGTCAAAATATACAAGCTACATACATTTTCTTTTTGGAGCATTGAAACACCATAAGCCTCAGTGACTTTGATTTAGCACTTTGATTTTCATTTTAATTGTTTTCAACCCTAGTTGAGATATGAATCCAACAAAACACACTCAAAACATTTAAGTCCATATATCCATATGTTTTTTTATAACATATATGTCAGTATGTTTGGATTTTAAGACTCTTCAAGGGACAAAAGGAAATGCTCAAGTTTAATTATACCAATTTCAATTTGGTTGGGAAAAACTTCCTTTCTTAAATCACTGTCTTTTGAAGGCTTAAAAAAACTATTTGATAGTTTATGCTCTATGATAATTGTTATACAGAGAGAGTCATTCAATTTTGAACATGATATTTTTACTGTAATGTTACCTTCCACCTATATTTTAATCCATAATCTCTCTGGTTTCATAGGTAGAAGAAGAAGGTTTAATAGCAGCTTTGTATTTGATTTTCCCATTAGAGAATCTGTATAGATAATAAAACTCAATTCCAAGTAAATTTTGCTAAATTTTATATGAAGAAACCAACTTAATGCCTTCCCCACATAGAGGGAGACATCATGGTAAGAGGGCAACAAAGTGCCAAAATCCACGCATAAACTCTATTCAGATCCTAATCTGACTAGTGAACTATGTAAGCATTTGGGTAAACTTTAGGGGCCCTAGAAAAAAGCAGCAGTTAGAAGTTGAAAGAACTGAGTACAGAGATTTTACATACTGCCTACTCCAAAGGAGAAAAGTTTAGGGTTTTAGTTCAGCAAAGTTTATTGCTCATTATAAGTCAACACTTTTCAAAGGAGCACAATATAATCCAGAATCTCTACAACATGTCATTTAAAGTGTCAATTATACTATAAAAATTTATAGGAAAATTGAATCAAGGGGAAAAACAGTTAATAAACATTAAGCCTAAGATAATCCAGATGTTGAAATTAACAGAAGACTTTAAGCGTTTAGAAACATATTTAAGGATTTAAAGGAAAATAAAATCATAACAGATGAGCAGATGGAGAATCCCACAGAAAAATAAAAATTACAAAAGAGAACCAAGTGAAGAGTCAGTGAACTTGAGGATCAATAAAAATAATATAATCTGGAGAAGAAATAAAAATGAGTAGAACCTAAATGATCTGTGGGACAGTTTCAGGCAGTCTGACATACATATAATTGGAGTCCCAGAAGGAGTGGAGGCACAGAGAATAGGGGAGAAAAGATAGTTGAAGAAACAATAATGGCTGAAAATTTCCCAAATTTGATGAAAAACCAAGTTCTACAGATATAAGAAGCTCATTGAACCCCAAACATGATTGATACTAAAAATCCCTTACCTAAGCCCATCATAGTTAAACTGCAAAAATGCAACATAAAGAAAAAATAATGAAAAATGCCAGAGAAAAATAATACATATGTACAGGGAATAATACATCCCACTATAAGATTAAACTTTGTTATTTTATTATAAAAATCTTTCACCCCTAAATCTCTAACTAATAAAAGAAAGATGTTCACATTTGGCTTTTAATACTCTGAAATATCACCGTATTTTTATGAGGCTATTCATATCCCTACTTTAAAAGAGAGGTAAAGTGAAAGCGAAGTGTTCAAGGATGAAAATGTATCACTACATGCCTCTGTATACAAACAAGTAACTGTTTGGGATATTAGGATTATTGTCATACCTAGCCCTGGGAACATAGGAGAGGGGAAACTAGCTTAGGCAGGTTTGAATTCAGATACCTTCATCTGGATGTGCATGATATATATATGTATTTCAGCTCCATTTTAGTATCCATTTTTTTGTTTGCTCTAATCACATTTTACTTGGATAGCTATAAGAAAAGCAAAACAAAGAATGATGCCTGGGGAAGTCTGAATAGCAAAATTGAGCAAGTGTTACTGTTCCTTTTCTCATAGCTCACTATTCCTCATTGAGGCATCTTTCTGAATCATTAACATTTGCTGTTTTAAAAATGAACCTTTCAGGGTGCCTGGGTGGCTCAGATGGTTGGGCATCTGCCTTCAGCTCAGGTCATGGTCCCAGGGTCCTGGGATCGAATCCCACATCAGGCTCCCTGCTAGGCGGGGAGCCTGCTTCTCCCTCTGCCTCTGCCTCTCTCTCTCTCTCTCTCTGACTCTCATGAATAAATAAATAAAACATTAAAAAAAATGAACCTTTCATAAACATGATAATATCACTCAGCAAAAAAAAGAAAAAAAATAATATCACTCAGCACCAAAGCCTGACTGGCTGTGTGACCTTGGGCAAATGACCTTTCTGATGGGGCTCCTGGGTGGCTCAGTCAGTTAAGTGTCTGCCTTCAGCTCAGGTTATGATCCCAGGGTCCTGGGATGAACCTCATGTCAGGCTCTCTGCTCAGTGGGGAGCCTGCTTCTCCTTCTCCCTCTGCCTGCCTCTCTCCCTCTCTCTCTGTCAAATAAATAAATAAAATCTTAAAAAAAAAATTACCTTTCTAAATTTCAGTTTCATCATATAACATTTACCTCCTAAGGCTGTTAAGAAAAGTAGAAGAGATAACGTAAAGCCAGGCACATTTCAGGTACTCAATAATATTGGTTCCCTCCATTACTTTTCTTTCACTTTAAAAAAGAACTTTTTTGGGACACCTGGGTGGCTCCATTGGTTAAGCATCTGCCTTAGGCTTGGGTTGTGATCCCAGGTCCTGGGATTGAGCCCTGCGTTGGGCTCTCTGCTCAGCAGGGAGTCTACTTCTCCCTCTCCCTCTGTGCTCTCGTTCTTTCTCTCTCAAGTAAATAAAAATCTTTTTTAAAAATTTAAAAGTAAATTAAAAAATAAAGTCAGAACCACAATGTTAAGTCTCTGAAATAGAGAAGGTAGATATTGTATAATTCTATCAGAACAGAATATTTTTTAAGTATTGTTTTCTTATTGTTATTTGTATTCATTATAGAGGATTTGGGAGATACAGAAAAGGATAAATAAGAAAATATAAAATACAGTCTCACTATCAAGAGTTTATGATTATTAAATTTTGGTATTTATCTTTACAGTCTTTTTTCTTTTCTTTTTATTAAGCTTTTTATTTTAATTCTAGTATAGTTAACATACAGTGTTATATTAGTTTCAGGTGTGCAATATAGTGATTCAGCAATTCTATACATTACTCAGTGTTCATCACAGTAAGTAAACTCTTTAATCTCCATCATCTATTTAACCCATCCCCCTACCCACCTCCCCTCTGGTAACCATCAGTTTGTTCTCTATAGTTAAGAGTCTGTTTCTTGGTTTGTCTCTTCTTTTTTCCCCTTTGTTCATTTGTTTCCTTTCTTAAATTTCACATATGAGTGAAATCATACTGTATTTGTCTTTCTCTGACTGATTTCGCTTAGCAGTATGCTCTCTAGCTGCATATGTGTTGTTGCAAATGGCAAGATTTCATTCTTTTTTATAGCTGGAGAGTATTCCATTGTGTGTGTGTGTGTATATATATACACACTTCCCTATATATATATATATATATATATATATATACACACACACACACACACACACACACACACACACTTCTTCTTTATCCATTCATCTACCTATGGACACTTGGGCTGATTACATAATTTGGCTATTGTAAATAATGCTGCAGTAAACATAGGGATGCATGTATCTCTTTGAATTAGTGTTTTTATATTTTGGGGGGTGAATACCCAGTAGTGTGATTACTGGATTATAGGGTAGTTCTATTTTCAACTTTTTGAGGATGCTTCATGCTGTTTTCTACAGTGGCTGCACCAGTTTGCATTCCCACCCATAGTGCACAAGGATTCCTTTTTCTCTACATCCTCACCAACACTTGTTTCTTATGTTTTTTTATTTTAGCCATCCTAACAGGTGTGAGTAGTAGTAGTTGTAGTTTTTGCATTTCTCTGATGATGAGTGATGTTGAGTATCTTTTCATGTGTCTGTTGACCACCTGTATGTCTTCTTTGGAGAAATGTCTGTTCATGTCTTCTGCCCATTTTTAATTGGATTATTTGAGGGTTTTTGGTGTTGAGTTGTATCAGTTCTTTATTTATTTTGGATACTAACCCTTTAGCAGATATGTCATTTGCCAATATATTCTCCAGTCTTTTTTTTTATATTTCATCTTGGAAAAAAAAGAAAAAGCCTCTTCCAGGTATTCTCCGCCCAGCTATCATCCCTCCCTTTCAGAGGTTTCACATCCAAATTTTTAAAAAGCCTTCCTCTCCCTCTTGGTCCCATTTTCTTTTCTATGAAATCTTTTCTCAGGAAATACATCAAGGTTTTCCTGGACAGTAAGTCTAACTTATATTTTGCAGTCTTTTTGTTTGTTTGTTTTAAATCTCTAAGTAGTATTCTGCATTACAAACCACTCTTTTATTCTTGAAATGTCTTTTCACTATTGTTTCTGATTTTTCTTTTATTTCTTTGGTCATTTCTTATTTTCCTTTATGGGATCCTTCATGTAAGTTTATTCTTTAAAAATTTGTTATTCTTACAGGTTCTGTCATGAATCCTTTTCTCTTGATGATTTCACCCATTCCCATAGCTTCAGGTGCTGTCTCTATGTTGATGATTTCAAAATCTCTGTCTTCAAATTTCTCTCAGGGCTTCAGACCCATATATCTATATATGGGCATGTGGGCATGTTTACTATTTGGGTGTTTCTGAGGTAACTCGAACAGCATATCCTGAGTTGGCATGAACCCTTCATCTCATTCCCTCCTACAAACAAAAGTTGATACCTCCCTCTGCCTTTCCTACTATCTACTCCTTTACTCAAGTTGGAAATGGGACTCTCCATTGACTCCTCTTGCTCAACCACTGTATCCAGTCAATTTCTCTAATATCTCTTGAGTCCCTCTACATCTCTCCTTCGTTTTTTCCTCATTTATTTCCATGTGAGATAGCTTTAGATTTCATATATATAGTTGTCTTCCATTGGAATATAGGTTCTATAAGGATAGGGATTCTCATATGCTTTGTTCATTGCTGTATCCCCTATGCCTAGAAGTTTGCCTGGCACACAGAAAGCACTTAATACTGCTTAGTGAAAAAAAAAAAAAAATTCCCTACACTAGTCTAAGATTTCTTATGTAGATCACTGAACCAACATTTAACTGGTCTTTGTACCAATTAATGCTTTTCCAATTAATTGCCCGCATTGAAACCGGAATGAACTTTCTAAAATTTAATTATGCCACATTCCGATTTAAAATCCATCGATTACTTTTCATAGCCCTTAGGATAAAGTTCCAACTCCCTCTATTTTCATTTAAAAAGCCCTTCATGAACTGAAATTCTTCCCACTTTGAACTTTGGGTTCTAGTCATACTGAACTTCTGTTATTTGTGCATATGTACCATGCTTTCTTACCTCTAGACTTTGCACATGTTGATTGTGTTCTCTGGGACACATTTACTTTCTCCTTGGTTTGGTTGATTCCTAATCCTTAAGGCCTGACTCAGTTAAAAGGCATGTCTTTAGAGAACGCTCTTGATCAGTACCTGTATTACTATTTTCATAGTAGTAAAGACTGTTACCTGTATTACTATTTTCATAGTAGTTATCCATTTATTATAAATGCATATTTAATTTACTGGTTCTACTTCTAGAATATAGCTCCTTGAGCAAAAACAATGTTTCTGTTGATTTCCATTATATTCTTAGCACCTAACACATAGTAGATGCTTCATACTTTAAAAACAAAGTATGAGACCCACACACTCCCTCCTTCACGTACACATCTATACTGTCAGTCCTCATTATTCATGGATTCTGTATTTGTGAATTTGCCTACTCACCATAATTAATTTGTAGCTCCGAAATCAGTACTTTTAGCACTTTCACAGTCATTTGTGGACATGTGCAGAGTCAAAAATGTGAATTGCCTGACATGCATTCCCAGAAGAGGTCAAATAAAGCAACACTGTCTTCTTGTTTTAGTCCTCACACTATTAGCAAGTATCCTTTATGTGACATATTTAGTGCCATTTTTTCCCCATATTTTTGTACTTTTTGCTTGTGATTTTGCTATATAAAATGGCTCCCAAGCATGCTGCTGGGAGTGTTGGCTTGTGTTCCTAAGCCCAAGAAGGCTGCATTGTGCCTTACAGATTAGCTTCATTATGTTAGATTAGCTTCATTCAGGCATAAGGTTGGCCTTGAGTTCAGTGTTAATGAATGAAAAATACATATTAAATAAGGTGTGTTTAAACAGAAACACACATAAAACAAGGTTATGTGTTAGTTGGTTGATGAAAATACTATGACCAGAGGCTCTCAGGAACCTAGCCCTACATCCCCTCTAGGAGCAATAGTTCAGTATTTGTTAACTCAATATTTACAGTGACTTTATAGAATAAAACTACCGTAAGTAATGAGAATTGACTGTAGTTGTAAAATTTTGTTCAAATGTGTATATACATATATATAAGTATATATATATAAAACATTTCATAATTTGCTTTCATGCCCCTATTAAAAATAATGGGCCTTTATCTCATAATATATGTTATTAAGTAAGGAAAAAAACACCTATGTGCATTCTTAAATGTTTGTATGAGCATGGAGATAAATATGGTTGATATACATCAGGTTATGTTGGTTACCTGGAGGATGAATATTTTTTTTTCTTAATTTACCTTTGTATTGTCTCACTGGTTGCACAACGTGAAACATGTTTCTTTTGCAGATATTCTTGTAAAACATGATTTTTAATGGTTGCATTGCATTTCTCTTTGTGAAAGGAATAAAGTTTTGACTAATTATGGTCTTGAATTTTCTTGTGTTTCAGATAGTCAACGTCTACAGTTGGATCTACAGAAAATGGAACTTCTGGAAAGTAAGATGACTGAGGAACAACATTCTCTGAAAAGCAAAATTAAGCAAATGACAGCTGACCTAGAGACATATAATGATTTGCCGGCTTTAAAATCATCAGGTGAAGAAAAGAAAAAGGTAAATGGTAACAGTCTTACAGAATTATTCAAATTGTTTTTTCTTGATCAAATTTAATATATATGTAGTTCATAGAATTTATTATTTGCAGTTGATTGTTTGATATATAAGCTAAGATGTTTATGTATATAGGAGGAATTTAGAGAGATGTAAGTTTTAAACAAAAGGCAAAGCAAGAAAAAGCAAGAGCATTTCAACAAATATGAACTTTGTTAAATGCCGGTTTGATTATGAAATTTCCCTCCTTAAGATTTACTCATCAGTGGTTTTTCATTGCTATTTACATTTAATTTAAAGTAAATTTCGTTGGATAGGAACACATATATAGCAGCCTTAGTAGAGCTATTAATACAGTTAATACTAATTTAGCTTATTATATCTCAAAAGATATTTTTACAAACAGGTTTTAGAGTAATTATAATCTTGGTAGAATTTTACCAGAATATCATTGAAATTATTTAAGTTAAAAATGATTTATATTGGCTTACTAGATATTTGCTAAAGTCTGTTACTTATTTCTATTTGGATCTATCTAGAAGTTACATCAGGAGAGAACAGTATTAACAACCCGCAGAAATGCCTTTAAGAAAATAACAGAGAAGCTAAACGTAGAATTTGAGACACTAAAAACACAATTGCAAGAAAATGAGACACATTCTCAGGTAAAAGGAAAAAAAAGACTCTGAAATTTATTTCTGTTTTTAAACTATCTGTCCCGTGTTTTTAATCTATATTTTCACCCTGAAACAATTTTTTTTAACTTGCTGTATTTATCCTTCCAGACTTTGTGCTTTGAAGATAGCCAGACTGTACAATCTCCACTCAGAATGAATTTACTTTTGCTCTCCTTCTATAAACCTATATTGAAGGACTACTCTGTGATAGGCCCTGTTCTGGGCACAGCCTATCGGCTGATAATAGCTTTTAAAAATTTCAGAATTAGGGCGCCTGGGTGGCTCAGTTGGTTAAGCGACTGCCTTCGGCTCAGGTCATGATCCTGGAGTCCCGGGATCGAGGCCCGCATAGGGCTCCCTGCTCAGCGAGGAGCCTGCTTCTCCCTCTGACCCTCTCCTCTCTCATGTCCTCTCTCTCATTCTGTCTCAAATAAATAAATAAAATCTTTAAAAATAAAAAAAAATTAAAAATTTCAAAATTAAAACTTTTTTTTTTTTTTTTTTAAGATTTATTTGACAGAGACAACCGCGAGAGAAGGAACACAAGCACGGGGAGTGGTAGAGGGAAAAGCAGGCTTCCCACTGAGCAGGGAATTAAATTAAATTAAAACATTTTTAATGGAGAAACTTTGCTAAGTCACAAAAACCACAAATAGAGAAAATAAACCTTAATGACTAATATCACAGAAGAATTAATTCTTGTCATTTTTGTGTGGGTCCTTCTAGTCTATATGTATATATGTACACACATTTTTTATATATATGTATACATTTATTTCTATATATTTATAGAAATGGTATCATATTGTACATATTTGGAAACTTGTTTTTCATTATTAACTATACCTAATAAGTAGTTTGCCTTGTCATAGCTTTTAAAAATATGATTTTTTTAAGATTTAATTTATTTATTTGACAGAGAGAGACACAGTGAGAGAGGGAACAAAAGCAGGAGGAGTGGGAGAGGGAGAAGCAGGCTTCCCGCAGAGCAGGGAGCCCGATGCGGGCCTCGATCCCAGGACCCTGGGATCATGCCCTGAGCCGAAGGCAGATGCTTTAACGACTGAGCCACCCAGGCGCCCCTAAAAATATGATTCTATATAATATTTGACTTAATGGATATAGTATAAATTACTGAACCAGTTTCATATTATTGGACATTTAGGTTATTTTTAGTTTTAAAACTGTTTAATGCTGTAAAAAGCAGTCTTGTCCTTGAACTTCTTTTTTTTTTTTTTTTTTAAAGATTTTATTTATTTATTTGACAGAGAAAGAGCACAAATAGGCAGAGTGCAGGCAGAGGGAGAGGGAGAGGCAGGCTCTCTGCTGAGCAGGGAGCCAGATGTGGGGCTTGATCCCAGGACCCCAGGATCATGACCTGAGCCGAAGGCAGCCACTTAACCAACTGAGTCACCCAGGCGCCCCCTGTCCTTGAACTTCTTGATGTACATTTCTGATTATTTACACAGGATTCACAGACAAACCCCCCTTTCACATCATTTATCCTACTGATAGAATTACCTGAACAATGTCGGAGGTCTTAGAGATCGAGTGTCCTGTCTGAGAAGGTAGAGATGATATCTGTTTCATTCACTTTCTCCCCACACTGTGCCCGTGGTTGCCACATAATAGGTGTTCAGTAAGTATTTGCTGGAGGATTAAATGAAGCATGTGTAGCATGTACAAAATCAGTAGATAAAGATTGATCATCTCATCTAATTAGTATATATTAGCAATTTGCAACTATGATTTATTAATGCTAAATGCGTTCTTCCTTTTCTTTAAATGGTAACATGATCATGATAGACAATCATTGTTAACATTTTGGTATAATATCCTTGTAAACTTTTTTCCTTTGCAGTTATACACCCATATTGCTTATATTATTTTTAGAAAAAATGAAATTCTATGCATATAGTCTTTAAACATTCATTTTCTCACAAATATTTTCAAGCTCCTTTTTTGATATTTTTATGAGTATTTCATTGTATGGATTTACCATTTTAAAAACAAAGACATACCTTATATTCATCTTGAAAGGGGTGATGTCTCATCAGAGTTTGCCACAACTACTAAAAGCTTAGAAGTCACTACTTTACATATTCAGATTTATTAGTTATTCTGTCTCTACTTCATAATAAACAGGTCTAGATATAGATTTGTAAGTGGCAAAATTATCCTAGGCTGTTTAGATTGGGGATGGATACTGGAGAAGAAATCTAAGAAGTTTATGAGGCCATTGTCTTAAATGATTCTTAGGAAAAAATACTGATACTGCTTATGGAATATCAGCTCTCCTTTTTCACTGAATAGATTAAGGAGGAAAACACTTGACAAACACAATTTCTTAGAGCCAGTCAATGGCTACTTGTTTATTCCCACATCAAGTGCTAATCATATACTTAACCCCTTATACTGATAACAAGAATTCATAACAACTCACAATTTACCATCCTTCTCTATATTATTTGTTGCTTTTTGGAAATCCCCATTGATCAAATAAAATCTGGTCTCCTTTTGCAACTATTTTCTCGAAAACCGCTTTTTGACATAGATAAATTTCATAACAGACTTTTTGATGAATGGCTATTATTTATTTGATATCATTTAAATATCTTTATATTGGAACAAACTATAAAACTCCTAGAAGAAAACATTAGGGCTAAAGCTCCTTGACATTAGTCTTGGCAACGGTTTTTTGGTTATGACATCAAAAGCACAAACAACAAAGGCAAAAATAAATAAGTATGCCCACATCAAACTAGAGGGCTTCTGCACAGCAAAAGAAACAATCAACAAAATGAAAACAACCTATGGAATGGGAGAAAATATTTTCAAATCATAATATCTGATAAGGGGTTAATATCCAAAATATATAAAGAATATATACAATAGACTGTTTAAGGAAGTTGTAGGGAAAAAACAGATTCATGCCTCAAGATATTCTCAGAGGTTTAAAGGCAAGTCACTAATACAGATGTATAATATATAAGGAAGTTGACCATCTGACAGAGTGTTGCTTTTATAGCATTATTCATTTAGCACTTAAGAGGTCTGCATTCTAAGAAGGCCACCTCTTTGTATGAAACAAAGGGGAAAAGTTTGGTACTTGACTTTTGCAAAAGGTTATTAGAGATTTATTGCCAAAAAGTGCTGACTGCTTCCTTAAGTCCATCTTAACTTTGAGTTCCTATCTGGGGAGCCAGATCTGATTTAATAGTGTTAACTCACAGTACATACAGTTTACATAATTAATTAGGATTTATCCTAATACCTAGATTTATCTCTTTAGAGGAAACAGTGGGATGGATACTACATTAACACTGAACATATACCCTGAAAATAATTTTAACATGAGAGTAGAAATATTAATGCTGCTTTAGTTATCAGATTCTTAAAAATGATCATTACCTCCTAGAAATATCTACACAGAATGTTATTGTAATGTTTCATTTCTCAGACAGTCCTTTGCCTAGGAAAAATACTATGTGCATCTTAAAAAAGAAAGACTATAACCCAGAGTTAAAAGGTTAATTAAATCAGAAAAACAATTTAATTCTATAACAGTAAAATTGTCTTCTGAGGAAGCAACCATCAATATAATATCCACATTAGCTTCCTGTTGATGCAGAAATTATTGTAACAGTGCCAGCTTTTTACCAACCCTCTTATAATCTTCACACTGCAGGTCTGCTCTTATCACAGCTTGTGGAATTAGACAGGAAATTTAGCCCTGGAAATAAGGAAGTTACTCCTATATAGTTGAACCTTTGACAGTGTTAGAATATATATCACATTTGTAGCATTAGACTTCCAGATTTCAAGGGGAGATTCCCATCATGTCCCATTCTTTTCTTTCAAGTTCTTTTTGGAAAGGGGAAAGTCATAAATTGTCTTTCAGTTGGCATGTTCATTGGCATAATAAATATTGTAAATATTTTCCAATTAAACATATAGAGTAAAGCCTGTTGTCAAATTCAACATTGTATTTATTAATGTATTTACTGTTGTTTAATCCTTTCTAATTTTCCTTTTTGTCTGCCATGGCTTTATCTCACCAAAATGCAAGGAGTTGATAAGATTTAAAATTGAGGTTTTTTTTTTTCTTATCCTCTTAAAAGCGTGTATAATTATTTTGAATATGGGTACTGTTTAACATTTTTATTTTGTGTTTTTTAGCTTACAAATTTGGAGAGGAAGTGGCAACACCATGAGCAAAATAATTTTGTGATGAAAGAATGTATCCTTTTAAAAAAGGCAAATGAACTTGACAGTGTTTTGGGGTTTTTTTTTAAGATTTTATTTATTTATTTGACAGAGAGAGACATAGCGAGAGAGGGAACACAAGCAGGGGGAGGAGGAGAGGGAGAAGCAGGCTTCCCGCGGAGCAGGGAGCCCGATGTGGGGCTCGATCCCAGGACCCTGGGATCACGACCTGAGCCGAAGGCAGACGCTTAACGACTGAGCCACCCAGGCGCCCCAATTTTTTTTTTTTTTTTTTTTTTAAGATTTATTCACTTATTTGAGGCGGGGAGTGGGGAGGTAGAGGGAGAGAGACAATCTCAAGCTGACTCCCCGCTGAGCAGGGAGCCTGATGCAGGGCTCGATCTCACAACCCTGAGGTCATAACCTGAGCCCAAACCAAGAGTCAGATGCTCAACTGACTGAGCCACCCAGGCGCCCCAGAGAGATTTTTTTTTCTAAGAATTTCTTTAAAGAAATGAAATGAAATGAAATTTAACACAAACTTATCAAATACCTAATATGTACAAAACACCAAACTAAACTATGTGGGGAATAAATGAGTAAGACTCAGTTTCCAGTCTACAATAATTAGGGTATGTGTGTGTATACCAAAGTAACAATAGAAAGCAGACTGTACAAAGTCATAGTGTGGCATAGTGATTTAAGTGCACAGAATTTTCAGTGTTGACTTTACTACTTGTAGATTAGGGACTTCGGGCAATTTATTTAATTTGTTTAAACCCCAATTTTGTCATCTTAAATATAGTTAATATTTCCTTCTCATAGAGCTATTAAAAGAATTATATAAAACCATGCATATATGTATATTCATAATTGCTGTTGCTTATAATGCTGTACCTTGGATATCTGGGCAGCAGAGGGACGTAAGCCCAGTAGTATCCTGAGAAATTTGACTTTCAAGCTCATCTGTGTTTCAGCCAATTCAACTTCAATTTCTACCGCGGTGGGACTTAAATCCCATCTTCTTGCTAATCTTTTTGTGTGATTATATAGGAGGAAGCAGCTACTAAGGACATGTATTGTAAAATTATAAGAAACATTTCCCCAAAAGTTATTTTCTGTTCCCTTCTTTGACCGTTTAAGGACATCTCTAGCTTGGAGAAGTAGCTCCTGACTCATTGGTAGTTTAGATTCTCCTCCAGGAAACTGCCAAACTTCAGCTCAGGGCAGCGTGGATTCCCGGCTTACTTCCACATCAAATGCATTGGGGCTCTATTCCCAGCAGTCGTGCTACTCAGTATAAAAGCAAAAGACTCTTCAATGTGCTTTAGTCCAGTAGTCTAGTTTATGCAACACAAAGTAGGGGATTTTGAAGTAGAGTGAATTCTAGAGACTTCTGAAATTCAGTGTGGTACTCTAGAAAACATGGTTCTTCTGAACATTCAGTTGTTCGCAGACCAGAATTAGATTGAGATGCATAATATTAACTATAAAAAAGCTCTTAGGGGCACCTGGGTGGCTCAGTCAGGTTAAGCATCTAACTCTTGATTTTGGCCCAGGGTCGTGAGATTCAGCTCCATGTGGAGCCCCGCACTCAGTGCAGAGTCTGCTTATCCCTCTCCCTCTGCTCCTCTCTCTCAAATAAATAAATAAAATCTTTTTTTTTAAAAAAGCTCTTATAGTATGTAGGTGAACTTTTTTGAAACAAGTTTTGCTTAGCCTTTTAGGTTTCAATTGATCTTAATCTGTTAATATATATTTTTAAATATATTCTAATTGTGCTTTTTCTGACCATTTTCAATTTTCAATAAGAAAAATTAAAAAAATGATTTAGTTCCTTCCTAAGCCAAAGTGGATTACTATTTTTGTTGATCACTGTTCCCCCTTAACTCATGTAATTAGTCATAGCAACCAAGAGTCAAGAGAGTGATTACCAGTCAATTATGAAGAATGTAACCAAGCAGATTGCAGAGTACAATAAAAGCATCGTGGACGCTCTACATAGCATGAGCAGAAACTGAGTCTGAACCAACTGCAAGTCTCTATAGTAGTATGCTCTTGCTGCTAAACTTTGTATAAGCTGACTGAAAAAGAATAACTTACCGTTGAAGAGTTTTACCTAAAAATTTTGAGTTCTATAATTTTTGTGACCTCTTTGAAGAGGTTATACTATTTAAATAGTATAATAGTTCAGTAAAAAGTTTGCATACAGAAAAGCATCTTTTTATATTTGTATTTGTGTGGGTGATAAAAATGTGTCAACCAACCAAAAGATGAACTAGAAGTGGCCATTGAGATTCATTTAGTTGGTATAATCCATCTATGGCAGCAAATGAGATCATTTTTTTACATGTCAACTCTAGGAGGGATACATGGAGTGAAATTCTGATTTAGTACTTATGTCAACCTTGTCAAGTTTTGCTTCTAGAAGAAGTAAGAATGGCAGGGAGATGTTTAGCTTTGAACTTTATTTCTCAAATAGGGTATATTTGATGTATTTTAGGGAATATAAAGTTGCAGGTAAGTATATTAACAAATATTCTTTGTATATCAGTTATCCCTAAAGATTCAGAATTGAAAACTTTAACCTTTGCTTTTTAAAAATATTTCCTCATGTGTATATACTAGGAAAAACATGAAGTTTAAAAGAAATGCACTTATGGTAGTCTGTTTTAGACATGGCTGTTGGCTGTTCATTGCCACTCTGGAGTATACATTCAGTCTTTTGGACTGTAAGTAGATTAATTTTGTATTGCCAGAACATTTGAAAAGAAAAACTAGAAGAGGTAGAACTGTATAGTATAAATCTAGGAGATATTATAGTAACTAAAGAGGTATCTTCTCTTGTGGGCAGGAATAAGTCATCTTGGCCAGCATAAAATAATTCGTAAAACTATCCTCCTTTTGCTCTGATTTCATGTTCATCAAGTAACTCCACTTCTCAGTATTCCTGAAACACAAGCATATTGGTTTCTTTAAAAAGTGGGGGGCTTTATTGAGATATAGTTTACATATTATAAATTACCCATACATGTTGCTTTCTTGAAGTATGTATCACCATAAACTCTTCAACTTTAATATGTGTGAGATTATGTAGACGGGTGAGCATTTTGTTTAACTCTGGATTACTAATATGGCTGAAGATCCTGGACAGTGATACATTCATTAAAGTGGCATTCTAAAAATGTGTTCCTCAGATCTTGAGTTCTTCAGGTTATTAATAGGTGTTATGCCACCAAAGGATTCATGGTCGAAGTTTGGAAAACATGGTTTGTAACAAAGGTAAATTGTTTTCTTTTTTCTTGACTCCTAAGAGCCCCTAATATCCTAATATACAATAAGATCAAGAAGAGTATATAGTATTTAAGGGCTTTAGGGGTTTTTTTTCCCCCGAGTGGTGGGATTGTGGTTGTTTTAATCTTCCTTGGACTTTTTGGTCTAAAAATTTTCGTTCAAAATCATCTATCATGTACATATAATATTTAGAAATGCAACAAAAGTTCAAATAAAGTTCTATATGCAGTTAGTACTTCTAACCTGTGGAAAAGAAGTATGGTAGTAAGACAACTCTGCAGTTATTGAACTAGATCTGACCCAATCTTCACCCAGAAAGAAGGTAGGAGGAAGAATGACTTACCTAATAAACATACGTGTTTGCATTATAAGAATGAGAAGCTTGGCAGAAAAAAAAAGAAAATTTCTTTAAAAAAAAAAGGTTTCCAGCCTCTGTTTTAAATTACTCATATATGATATTTGTGGAACATAATTGAGCAGGATTTCTTTAAACTAAAACGTGTTATCTGAGGGAAATTCTCACTAATGTCTCTTCCTTCCTCTCAGAGCTTTTCAACAAATCCAACAAGAATATTTCTTTGCTAGGATAGAGCTGGAGGCTACTATCTGCATGAACCGGCTCTTCCTCAGTCAGTCACATTGCTCAGTGAGTTCCATTCCTGTTAAAACAACACCTTGTAAGTCATATGGAAAGAAGCTGCAGACTGAACAAACATGCTGAGTAATTTTACTAATGAAAATCAACATGGGAAAGTTAGCAAGTCTTTGTTTTTCCCATCCTTATCCTTCATCAATAAATAAACATGAGTTCTTGAATCTCATTTTCACTAACTGGGGAGTCCTTGATTTTGACCACATTCTGATAGAATAATGCCATTCACACTAGAGATAAAAGACCAGTTAGTAGAAGCTCCCATGGTTCTTGCTATCTCCCTGCCAGGAAATTAGAACATTTAGACTTAAAGTGAGAAGAAATCAAGATGGACTACTAGAGCATTATTGTCATCTATTTTAATAGTAACATATCTTTCATTTTCATTTACCTTTCCAGATAAAAGTAGGTTTTGCCTTTAAATTGCAGATTCACAGTTTGAGAACTGATACTGTGAACATCTTTAAAAAGACAGTTTTTAAAATTAAGTTCTGTGTCCAAAATGGGGCTCAAACTCATGACCCTAAGATCAAGATTCACATTTTCCACCAACTGAGCCAGCCAGGTGTGCCTAAAAAGATAATTTTTAATGCAAAGGTAGAAAATTTAGGAAAGACAGGTAACAAAATGAAGAAAATAAATTTATTTGTCATGTCCCCAGTCTCTTTAGATGTTCATCTATATATCTGTAACACATATTTCTTATTTATACACTTATGTATTTTTAATAAAATTAAGATCATATTCTTAAATTTACTTTTGCTGTTTATCATTTTGCACATATTTGTCCATGTCATTATATATTCTTATACAGCATGTTAAAGTGATGCATATTATTCTATTATACAGATATTTTCTAAAAACAAATCCTTCATTGAATGGGGTTTATGGTGTAGGAATTAAGCATAAGTTTTGGATTAGGTAACTGAGTTGGGAAATCACGACTCCCCTACTAACTTGTTATATGACCTTGGGAAGTTTGTCTCTGAATTTTAGTTTCTTCATCTGTAAAATAAAACAATAGGGCTTAATCATAAGATTGGGTCAAAGAGTATGAAGAATTCAAGGCTTTTGACACAAATGGCTTTCAGAAAGGTAACATGATATTAGCAGTGTGCAAGAGTGCTTGTTTCCCTGCCCTCTCACCAACACAAGTGTTATGCAGGTTGACAATGTACCAACTCATTTGTTCTAGTTTTTTTTTTAAATAAACCTAATTGCCTCCGTTATTGTAATTAGAAACTTTACTGTGTTTTAATTAATATGCAGGATATATTTCATACTAAAAATTAAATCTATTAATAAAAATAAATAGAATTTTAAAAATATTCATTATAGCTTTGTAATAACAAAAGTTTAATGCTTGATGCTTATTTTTATTTTTTATTTATTTATTTTTTTAAAGATTTTATTTATTTATTTGAGACAGAGAGAATGAGAGAGAGAGAGCACATGAGAGGGGGGAGGGTCAGAGGCAGAAGCAGGCTCCCTGCCGAGCAGGGAGCCCGATGCGGGACTCGATTCCGGGACTCCAGGATCATGACCTGAGCCGAAGGCAGTCGCTTAACCAACTGAGCCACCCAGGCGCCCTTGATGCTTATCTTTAAAAGATAGTAGATTATACTTTGCTGCCTCAATATCTTCTCTCATAATATAATATCATAATGAATTATTGCTCTGAAAAGCTGACTGTATAACCTTAAGTGGAATAGGAAGAATCTGTGTAGAAATAATCTGCCTGATAATAACCAGGGACGTTCTGTTTGATCATTTTCTCTGTCTTCCTCCAAGTCAGAGCAATTACACATAAGGACAAGCTGTGTTAGAGAAGGGACGATAATATCCATTAGAGAGTTCAGTGTACAAGAGAGTTTGGAGGAAGCATGAGTCCTTAAGAATTCAATGGTCTGCTACCTAAAAGAGGCTTAGACACACTAGGTAAGTCTCTCACAAGGGAAATATAAAAACTAAAATGAGATTTTCAAAGTTAACTTTGATTTCCAAATCTTTCTGTAAAACAGTATTCTCACCGTGATAACAACATGGTGATACCATGGATGAAAGGCAGACTTAATCAGTTAAAATTGTATTTGGCACAAGGTCAAGAAAGAACTACTTCTAACCAAACTGAAATATTATCTCATTTTCTGTGTTTTTAATTTTCAACAGATAAACTCACCCTATTAGAGGAAGCCCAGACTGACATGAAAGTGAAAATATTTGATACAGTCCATAAGTTCAACCTGGATTTTTATCAAAGGAAACTATACTTCATTTTTAAAAAGCCTCTATCTTAAATTTGCTTCTTGTTAAAGTGAACTTTACTGGAGATGGGGAGGGCTGCCTTAGAGATTGACCAGCCCCACCCCATCCCCCCTGCCAAGGACAAAGCAGGGACCTGTGTCTCAGGATTAGGGGAAATGGTTAAGAAGGAGAGGAAAAGAAAATTGCTTTTCCAGCTTCTCTAACTTCCCATGTAGCCTAGAGAGAAAAGCAAGCATCCCTGGGGAGGAAATAACAAAAGTGTTAAACAGTAGATGGATGGATGAAACCTGCATCCCTGCAGTGTACTGGAGCTCTTGCCTTTATAATGCCCCTTGCTTGTAGTTACCAGAAGGCCAAATGGACGTTTACTACCAATTGGCCCTACCCTCCTGGGGGCCTCTACCTTTGAAGATGTTCCTTGGCTCAGTTCCTTTTCCTGCTAGAAATAACAAAGTCAGTAAAGGGGGTCTGGTAAAGCTGTAAAAGTCTGGTTGCCTTGTTTCCTTTTCCAAGGGCACACTTGAGGTATCTGGTTAGACCATAAGAGGTATTCATAAGAGACCTTAAGAGACAGCTAATTGGAAGAAGTGTCAGGTAATAAGAGATAAGTAAGGCTCTTCTTGCAAAACCACCCACAACTACATTATCTCCAAGGTGCCTCTATCTCAGCCGAAAAAGAAAGTCCCCCACAAAATAAACATTCAAAGGTTCTCTTTTCATTAAGCGTGGATTGGATTTCCTTACCAAACACTCTGATTTGTCAGACTTTTGATTCTTAAAATACTTCATGACCCTCCTGTGTACTGCCATCCCCCTCCCTCAACAATAACCTCAACAAGCATGGCACGTATCGATGCCATATTTGCTTAATTATCTTCCCAGTAAGAATTAGGGTATGATCTGATGAAAAGAATTTTTAAAAGAATTTATCGGTTTGATTGTCCATATCAAGTAATGCTTTGACATTGTGTGATCACACCCTCAGAAATTTTAATGTAAACAAAAAGGACATTTCCAAATGATGATGAGAGGAAGCTTAGTACTAAACACCCCAGTAAGGAAAAGTCCTTGGGATTTCAGCTACCACATGGGTTAGACCTTTGCCATGTCTTATAATAATCTGGCTTTATTTCTGTTTCTTTCATTGTGATGAAAGCATCCACGACACATATGATTAGACATTTCTTTAAGCCTTCTTCCTTGAAAGAGCTTTGTAAATCTAATTACTGCAAAGATTTCCCTCACTTACTGGAAAAGATCCATCCCTTCATAATACTCAAGCTAGTCACGTAGTTCCCATGGCTCTTTCCTTCACTACCTTACTCCTCTGCTTGTACATAATTACTGAAATAACGGAAAGGGCATGGGACCTTTGAGTTTGAAGAAGTTCTTCCTATGCAGCTCACCAGCTGCAGACCTTCAGGCAACTCATTCCAGTCTCCCTGAGCCTATTTGCAGGGTTATTATAAGATCCCTATGCAATTAAGGTGTGTGAAATTGCTTTAATGCATAAAGTGCCATGTAAATAAGGTAGTAGTTACTATATTTCTTTAACTTTTCCCCATCTTCACTGCCTGCATACAAACATCTTCATCAGTACCCATTCTTCCTTCTCAGAAGCATACGTGTTCCATCTCAGAAGCGAATGTCTTAGGAGCATAGTTTCTAAGTCATTTTTTTTTTTAAGATTTTATTTATTTATTTGAGAGAGAGAGACTGAGAGAGAGAGCACATGAGAGGGGGGAGGGTTGGGAGGGTCAGAGGGAGAAGCAGACTCCCTGCCGAGCAGGGAGCCCGATGCGGGACTCGATGCGGGACTCGATCCAGGGACTCCAGGATCATGACCTGAGCCGAAGGCAGTCGCTTAACCAACTGAGCCACCCAGGCGCCCCTTCTAAGTCATTCTAAAAGAAGGTCCCTCTCTGTTCAAGGCTAACTCCTCCCCTGGTGCTTGTTGTATCCACGGCAGATTACTTAATGGATCTTTCTTAATCTTCTACCATCCCCTTTCTCCTGTGGCTTTAGCCATCCTCCATTGATTTTATCCTCAGTACAGAAACACATTCATCTTCTTCCCATTACTTTCACATTCATTGTCTGTAAAAGACTGATCTACTTCACACCCCAGTCTCTTCCAAACACTGCTCTCTCTATTGCACTAGAACTGCTTTGTTAACACAACCAATGATACCTTAATTACCAAAATGAATGGACTCCTTTGGGTTGTATTCTAGTAAAATTTCTGTGTAGGTTTTAAAATTATTAACCACTCCTTCCTTAAAATTTCTCTTCATTTGCATTTTATGACCTCACTTTCACTTAATTCCTCTACCTTTTTGTCCACTGTTCAGTCTTGCCTAGGCATCTCTTCTTTTCTGCTTCTACAAGAGGTTTAGATAATATTAGCTTGCCAAATTAAATAATTTTTTTCCCCTTGGCTACTGGAATCGTCTCAAAGATCCCTATGGTAAGCTAATTTCATACTGTGATAGTGAGTTTGTGGTTGGGATAACTATACAGTGAAAACTGGATCATGACTGCTTATTTTCCATATACTTCGAAAGTGTCACTAGATGTGGGTAATTGTTAATAACAGCTAACATGAATTCAGTTTAAGTTTCATCTAAAGGTATGAAAAGCTACAGTAGCAGAAATATAAACAATAAAAACCCCATTATTAAACATTTCCCGAATGCTAGTTGTGTAATTATCAAGTACCAGGGTTACTTGAGCATCTTGTCTTCATCTGGTACTGCTAGACCACAAGTATTTTCTCCTTCCCTCTTTAAGGCAGGTTAGTAAGAATTCTTTATTTCTACTAAACTATGAGGTTTTTCATCACACTGTGGGCTCCCTGAGGAAAGGGATGATGTCTTAGTCATCTGTGTCCTCTCTGCCAAGCAGACCACTTGACATGTAAGTTCACAGTGAATGCTTATTGAATTGAATTAGTTTGGGTGGGATAGACAACCAAATTAAAATGGCATGGGAGATGCTTTGGAAAGCAGTTTGGAAGTTCCTTAAAAAGTTAAACATAGATTACCATATGACTTAAAAATTCCACTTGTAATTATATACCAGGGAGATGAAACCTATTCACACCAAAACTTGAACATGGACATTCATAGCAGCATTATTCATAATAGTCTAAAAGTAGAAATAGTCCAAATGTCCAACTGATGAATGGCTAAATAAAATGTGGTACGTGTGTACACACACACAACACACACACACACACACACACAGGAATGTTATTCAGCAATAAAAAGGAGTGAAATACTAATATATGCTGAAACATGATGAGCCTTAAAAACATGCTGAGTGAAAGAAGCCAATCATAAGAGGCTACAAAATTTTGTATGATTCTATTTATATGAAATATCCAGAATAGACAAATTAATAGAGACAGAAAGTAGATTAGTGGTTGCCTAGAAATGGGAAGAGTTGAGAGTGTTATAATAAAGGTGCAATATTTATTTGGGGGTGATGAAAATGTTCTAAAATTAACTGAAGTGATGTTTGTACAACTCTGAATATTTTTTAAAAATCATACAATTTAATGATACGTGAATTACATCTCACTTAAAAAAAAACACACCAACGGGGCACCTGGATGGCTCAGGGTTAAGCGTCTGACTTCAGCTCAGGTCATCATCTTGGGATTATGAGATCGAGTCCTGCGTGGGGCTCCCTGCTCTGCGAGGAGTTGGCTTGTCTCTCTCTCTGCCTCTGCCCCTCGCCTCACTTGTGCTTGCTTGCGCGCGCTCTCTCTCTCAAATAAATAAATAAATAAATCTTTAAAAATAAATAACACTAAGAAGAGTCAAGGAAACTACATATAAATCATAAATCTAGACTTCGGTTAATGTGGAAGAGATTTTTCATAAAAATTACTCATTTTTTTAAAGATTTTATTTATTTGACAGAAAGGGAGAGAACACAAGCAGGGGGAGCAGCAGGCAGAGGGAGAGGGAGAAGCAGGCTCCCTGCTGAGCAGGGAGCCCAAAGCAGGGGCTCGATCCCAGGACCCTGGGATCATGACCTGAGCCGAAGGCAGACACTTAAAGACTGAGCCACCCAGGTGCCCCAAAATTACTCATTTTTTTAAAAAGGAAAGGATGGGGGAGTTGTATACAGTTACTCGAGAGCCCTTGGAATATTCCCTTGGATTCTGCTCAGAAACAGAAACGTCTAAAACTCTATTTTTCTTCCCTAACATCACTACTGTAATCCAAAGGGAGCTTTGTGAAGCTTATTCAAAGACAGGCCAGGTTTCTGTTCCTCTGAGGATGGATGGATAGATAGATACAGGGAGAGCTGATTACACTTGTTGGAGGAAAAAAAAAAAAGTACAAAACTTGGCACTCCTGTAAGTATAGTTCAGAAAAGAGTTCTTTTTTGTGGAGTATTGAGATGGTGAGAATTTTGATAGCTTTTCTCTCACAATACTTTTGACATTTGCAGCAATTGATTCAGTTTTCCCTTGTCTTTTACTGTGGTTGAGGCAGCATCTGTTGAAATTCATCATTTAAGCTCCCATTTGCTCCCTAGCTGTTTTTTGAGGGTCAGTGATTTGTTATTTCTAGGCAGGATTTTTTTTTTCTTCCAATGGCCAGACTGTTTCTTCCCTAAGAGTGTATACAAAGAAAAGTAAGTATGAAGAAGGCCCTGTAATTGTCTGGGCACAGAGTCAGAGCCCCTGTACAGCTTGTCCATTTTAACATCATGTCAGTCATTTTATGTCTGTGGAGGTGCGTTTGGAAAATGGGGGACATACCTGTCTACTTCTTGAGAGAGAGCTAGGGATTAAATAGATAATGTTTTGAAAGTATTTTGAATTAAAGATATTTTAATACATATATATGCTATAAGTCATTCACACATGTCTATTCAGGGATAATCTTGTAGAAGGAAATACTGCCCTGCTGATTTAGAACAGTGCTGTCCAATAGAAATACAATATGAAGTATGAATGTGACCCAGATATGTAAATTTTTAAATTTTCTTGTACCCACCTTAAAAAAAGGAAAAAGAAAGAGGTGAAATTCATTTTAATATATTTAACTCAATATATTCAAAATACCATGTCAACGTGTAATTAACAAAACAATTATTGAGATATTTTATGCTTTTTTTTTCTGTTCTAAATCTTTGAGTTTTAATAGTATATTTTACACTTAATAGCTCAGTTTGGACTGGCCACATTTCAAGTTCTCGATAGCAACATATTGAAAGTGGCTACCAATTGGACAGCATAGATTTAGAATTTAGAACTTTTTATTCTGATTATAGCAAGGGGATGAGCCATGGGAGGAAGCCAAATGGCAGTTTTGTTAAAGTAAAATTGTTTCATAAGGAAAAAAAACACCTTTGCCTGTGTGAGATTATAATCTAAAGTAGGACTTTCTGCATTCTTTTTGATTACTCTTAAGTTACTTTTATAGACCTATTTTCTTTGAAAAGTAATCTTAATTGGCCCAATGAAGAAAAAAATGTATGTGGTAGTTAGAGATATTTTAGATACTTTCTTCTGAATGGGACCGCTGAAAGAATCTGACTGGCCAGATCTTCTTAATTTCAGGAATTGAAACTATCAGAGGATTTGTGAATTGTGCTTAGATTTAATAACTCCAATATTCAAAATCATTGTATAGCCTATATTATATATATTAATTAGTAATATATATTAATATAATATACTTAGTAATATATATTATTATATATGATATATTAATTAGTGATATATATTACTATAATATTTTATTATCATTTTATATGATGCCATTATCAATAATATTTTCTTCATTTATCTGTGTATCTAAAGAGTAAACTTTAATTGCCTGACCTGAAAAGCTTTGAATTACAGAGCTGCTCTAAGAAAGCCTCTAAACTGAGACCTCCTTTGGAAGAAAATCAGTACAGGAGAGAGTTTTTCTAGTCTCTCCTCCTATGCCCCCACTTCCCTTGTCAAAAATAGCATATTGACAAGTCTATTTGACTAAGTATACCCTTTTATTTAAAATAATACTACATCGGAGGGCGCCTGGGGGCTCAATCTGTTGAGCATCCACCTCTTGATCTCAGCTCGGGTCTTGTTGATCTCAGGGTCCTGAGTGCAAGCCCCACATTGGGCCCCATGCTGGGTGTGGGGCCTACTTAAAAAGATAATAATAAAATAAAATAAAACTTACATTGGGAACTAACAGAAGTTTAGATGCAGCTACAGACAGTTCTCAATAGGGATTTATTTTAACCTGAATTTTGACACTTGGTAAATTATCAAATATTGTTATGTAACAATGTTTAAAGTAAGCTGGGTCACACAAATAAACTTAAATTGCATTCTGCTACTCTTGAGCTCTGCATGAAACTCTCCCTGCCCCTTTCCAGCCACACTCCCTCTCCCCAGGCCTTCCTCTCTACCTCACAGATCTCTGGCACTAGTATCTGCAGAGGAAGGAGTGGGGATGAAGGCAAGTGGATTAAAACAATGGGGAAGGGAAGAAGACAGAGTAGGCGAAGTACCTTGTGACCTTAAAATAACGAGCTGTGTTTTCCTGTGTGTCTGGTAAACTGTCTCTAAAGACAATTCCAAAAAAGAAGCTATAAAAAATGTTTAGAATAAAGACAACATCCTTGGGCTAAGAGCCTGCCCTACCAAGTTTGCTACTATGAAGCTCATCACACTTTCGAATATAACTGAAAAGCTGATTTTAGTGTTTGGAAGGTGAGGAATGGGAGTGAGGTGAGGTTAGTCTTCCTACAATCTTTTGAAAGAATTGAAAAGTAGTGTTCCCCCTGTTCCTATCTGTTAGAAAAAAGATCAGGACTTCTTGGTTGAGGTAGAAATAACTTTCCAGTTTTGTTGATTCAGGGTAAAACTCTGCTGTGTGCCTCTAAATTTCTCAGATTTTTTACATTGAAGCAACAAATAATGAATGAGCAAAGTGAAAATTTTAATGCAATAAGATTTCTAAATAACTGTGGTGCATAGAATATTGCCTCCCAAAGATGTTCACATTCTAAATCCCACAGCCTGTGAATATGTACCTTACATGGCAAAAGAGACATTATAACTGTGATTAAATTAAAATCTTGACATGGGAACATTATTCTGGATTAGCTAGGTGTGCCCAATGTAATCACAAACATCCCTTTAAAAAGGAAGCGAGAGGGTCAAAGCCACGGAGATAAAATGTGAGGAATAGAAGCAAAAGTTAGAATTATGTAATTTGAAGATGGAAGAAGGGCTATGAACCATGAAATGCAGGCAGCTTCTAAAAGCTGGGAAAAGAAAGGGGACAATCTTCCCTAGAGCCTTTAGAAAGACTTTAGCCTTAGATCTCTCAGACTTGTGATTTACAAAACTGTAAGGATAATTTGTGTTGCTTTAGGTCACCAAGTTTGTGGTAATTTATTACAGCAGCAGTATGTGCAACATAAGCCTCAACCCTTTGCAATTAATTTTTATCAACTATAGTTTCTATCCTTGCATTTATTTATCATAATGTCACTGCCAATAACAGGAACTACTAATGGTGTGAAGTCCATCATGGTGAAAGCAAATCATACCTGTACATACAAAGGCAACCATACCAGCAAGTAATAATAATGGATAATAATAATAAATGGCAATTTCCATCTATCAAATTCCTTCAACTAATATATATTGAAGAAAAAAGTGACGAAGACCAACAAAATTCCTGCCCAGAAGGAGCCTACATTCTAATGCAGGAGACAGACAATAATCAAACTATGCTATTTCATATGATGATAACTTTTCTTTGTAAATGCAAATACTGGCTGATTTTGAAAAAGTAAACCAAGTGTCTCTTTGTAAACCCAGCTGCCAGGTTCATGAATCCTTGACTACTATAAGATGTTTTTCCTGAGGCATTCAAGTAAAGCCTCCAGGAGTTCCTCAAGACCTGGCATCCCATCTGTTTCATACCAATTTTCTCAAATTTTATGGGATAATCACTTTCTAAAGAAGACATAAATGAATATTACAGCCTCTGTCCCGATAATCCACCTCTAGCCTTAATGCCATGTTTTGGCCAACATCCCAGAATAACCCAGGACTGTTGAGTCTCAAGATGGCTCCAGAATCTTTATATAAGAGTGTTTTGGGGATGGTAATTTCATTGAAAGTGTGGTTAGGAGACTTGTCTTAAAACTCTGTTTGAATAGAAAGCACACCGTTTATTTGGGGAATAGTGATGTTGGTTAGGGGGTGAAATTCAAAAGCTTCCCCTAAGCCACGTGTTGCTCCTGCCACTGTGAAGTAACTAGAGAGTTAAAGAAGATCTAGTCACTGCCATGGGCAACTTGGGAGGTCTGAATCAAATGATGAGAAGATTGAAGTCAGAGGAATCAAAATCAAGAAGCATCGTTAACTAGAAATACGGTAGGCACCACCTAAGTTCTGTTAATGTTCTGCCTTTGCATTACTTGGGAGTAGAGTACCTCCTAACAAGATTTGGAAATATAGTATTCCTACCTTTATGCCTGACGTCATTAACCAGTAATTGTTCCAACTGACTGTAAGTGACATTTAGTGGAACTGCACAGGGAGTTTCATACTATCCATGTTTTTGTCCAATAAGATAAAACTCCAAGCAGGTAGTAAGTAAGTCTATATGCAAAAACAGATTTAAGAGACAGCCTCATTCTTCTCTTTCCCTTACAGCTTATATTTGATTCAACAGCAGCTTCTAAAGCATCACCTGATTAATGTATTTTTTCCCATTTCTTTTATTATAATCCTAGTTCAAGCCACCATTGCATTTTTTCTTGGACCTTAACTGATCTCTTGCCTTTCTACAATCCATTCTTTAAGAGCAGCCATGGTAATACTTTTTATTTTATTGAAAGATATTATAAGTTGAGTAAATATAAAGAATTTTACAACAAATATCAGTATATTCACCACTCAGAATTAACAAGTTAATATGTTGTCATTACAGATATGAATGGTGTTCAAAATATAATAGAAATAGGTATCACAAGAATGGTGATGTCTTTTTCGTTCCTTTCGTCAGTTCCATAGTCCAGAACTAATCACCCCCTTAAATTTGGTGTTTATCCTTTCAGGCTGTTTTTACGTTGTTATTCCATGTAAATGTTTATAAAAAAATATATAGGATTGTTTTATACTCTTAAAAATTTTACATAAAAGTATTATTCTGGACCTTCTTTTTCCCACAGACATTACTTTATTGAAAGCTATCTCTATTGATTCTTACAGATCTTGTTCATTTTAATTGCTGTATATTTTATTCTACTCTATGAATAAACTACAATTGACTTTTTTTCAGTTTTCTTATTGATTCACATTTAGGTTGCTCTCTAATTTTCTCTATTACAATACCCCAGGGAACATCCTAGTATGTGACTCTTTGTATGAATGTATATGACTTTCATTAGCTGGGTGTAGAATTGCTAGATCATAGGGTATGCACATTTTCGATTAGTTCTTCCCAAAGTGGTTGTGCTGATCTCCTGAACTTGGTATTTTTAAACTTGAATTTTTTTTAATTGTTGTGTTAATGGAATTTCCATGATGACTAGTGAGGTCAAGTATCTTTTGTTATACCTCTTGGACATCAATTTTTCTTCTATGAATTACCTGTTTATATCTGTTGCCTATTACTGTTTTGGATCCTAATAATTTTTGTTTTATATATACCTTATCTTTCACTTTAATCAAAGTGGTATTTTAAAAACACAAGTTAGATCATAATCCTCCCCAGCTTAAAATCTCCAGTGACTTCTCACTGCTAAATACTTTGCAAGTCAGTTTTTCATGATGTTGGGGATCATGATCTTGGGGATCTTCTGACCACCCAATCTAGCCCTGTCCCCCTCTATTTACTTTCTCTTTTTTGCACTTATATTTCTAACTCTTCCTGGTATGTTCTTAAGTGTTTGATTAATGTTGCCTCCACCCTCCAGCCTAGAAATTTGAGCTCCATAACAGAAGAGACTTGGTCTTTTTTACTATAGTATCCAGCAGTGCCTTGAGCAATGTTAGTAGGCACTTGTGTTTTTGTCAACAAAAATGAAACGACCTTACTATAAATCCTGTGTTGTTTTTAGTATATATCGGTATATAATAGAATGTGGACCCATTCATTCTCAATAATGCCTGGAATAATGCTTGGTATGTAGGTACCTGGTAGGTACTCAACAGATATTTTTAAATAAATTAGTGATTATTTTTACCATTGCCATAAAATCCTGTATTGAGAAACTTATGCTTAGTGTTGGATGGTCAAAAAAAAAAAAAATGTTGGATAGTCAACAAAACTAGATAAGCATCACTCATCATAGAATTTTTCTTTTTTTTTTTTAAAGATTTTATTTTATCCATTTATTCATGAGAGACAGAGAGAGAGAGAGAGAGAGAGAGGCAGAGGGAGAAGCAGGCTCCCCGCGGAGCAGAGAGCCCGATGCGGGACTCGATCCCGGGACTCCAGGATCATGACCTGAGCCGAAGGCAGACGCTTAACGACTGAGCCACCCAGGTGCCCCCATCATAGAATTTTTCTTGATGGTCTTTTCTTTCTAGCTACACTACATATCAAAGAAGCCCTTTTCAAGAGAAGAAAGGGTTACAATACAGAGGAAATCTGGTTTCAGAACAATGGGGAACTAATATAGAATACTGGTTAAGAGAATGGTTTCTGGAGTCAGACAAATATGAGTTTTAATCCTGCCTGCCACTTGCTAGCTGGGTAACCCTGGACTATCTGCCTTCTCTAATTCTCAATTTTAGCAACCGCAGAGTAAGGAATATTAAGTCTCCCTCATAGCATATATATGAAGTTAACTAATAAGGTAAAGCATCTGCACAGTGCCTGCCACTAAAGTATTCAATAAATGGTAGCAGTTAATATCATCAAATGGAAGTTATTATATATTCCCAGAAAATCTGTAATGGAAATAGAGAGATTTTAAATTTTAATGGCATTTAAGATTACAATATGGTTATAATGTACTAAGGAATACTTTTTCATTATGAGAACAAATTGCCTCAGGTGATTTACTTCCTATCTTTACTTCTGGTTTCCATTGATGAATTATTACAGATTTGTGCATATTTCAAGTATTATTGCCCAAGCCTTTTATTTATTAAAAAATATTCATTTCTTTATTAATAAATATATGTATAAAATTTTAGATAATACATAAATATGAACACATACATCTTTAGTAATGACTATTTTTTAAAATATCATCTCCTCTCTTCCCCCACTTCAGCCTCTTTTATACCCCATTTCCATGGTAGCCCATGTTAACAGCCTAATACGTATCCATCATTTTTTTCTCTTGATTTATATAATTCTATGCAGACCTATTCATAATATATTTATATACATATGAAAATACAGGGTTATTTTGATCATTAGCTTAAAAAATGGGACCATATTCTCAAATGTGTCACCCAGTAATACCCAGAGGAAATACCTTCAATTCATTTGAGTATAACATGAGTTCATACTTTAATAGCAGCACAATAATCCATAATTTAGATATAACATTATCTAGCATTTCTCCAATTATTGAGCATTCATTTTTTTTCATTTTTTGGCACTACAAATTATGCTACAATAAACATCCTATATGCCTTTATCTACTGACGTGTTTATTTTCTGGGATAGATTCCCAGGAGTAGGATTGGTAGGTTGGAGGAAATGTGCCTTTTAAATTTTAATAGATATTGATAAATCTTTCCCACTAGAAGCAAGAAATGTAAAAACATTTTATGTCACTTTTACCAAAAATGCCACTTACACATAACAGTTATGTAGCAATAAATGTGAAACCTTTAAAAAAAAAAAAAAGAACAATAAACTTCTGGTAAGGAAGTTTAAAACAAAGATGCATTCCATTGGGATATGTCCTCCTTTTTAATTACTGTAATTGGGAAGTGGATTTGAGTAGGAGATGGGGGCAGGAGGCAGGAGACTTTAAAAAAAAAAAGGATACCGAAATAGAAATCTTTCCAAGTTTACTTTCATCAATAGGTGACTTTCCCCTCCATAAGTATGCTGTTCTAAAACAGGATGTCTGAGCCTCCTGACAATACACAATCATGTGGCTGTTACACACTTTTTCTTGCAAGTTCACTGGCTTCTTATTTTGGCTCCATGTTTTGTGCTGTGCAGCATACTGATTTTTACCACGTAAACATTTTTCATTAATTTTCTGTAGTAAGGAGTGGAGAAAGAGGAGAGAGTTACAAGAACAAAGGCTGCCCTGTGAAAGAAAGTACAGACATGTTATCAAGTCCTTCAGCAAGTGCAAGTGAAGTCTTAGCCGAGTTAATTGCTCTGTTCATTAAGCTTACAGTGCATCTTTGTAGGGAGCAGCATAAAATACATGATTTATAAGTTGGAATGAAAAAAAATCTTCATAAAACAGTTATCAGGCCATTCCTATTAATAGAAAGAATACTAATAGAGGCTAGTATGCATTCTAAATGTTTCTCCATTAGTAATTTCTGTTAGGAAATATGAGTTTTGTACATGGTAGATGTATAATAAGAAAGGTTGGCATACTTAATTTGCACATTTACTTTAAAAATATGATAGATGAAAATTGGCTAGAAGGAAACTTCAAAATGCTAAAAAAACAAAAAAACAACTTATAAGACCTTTCTCCTGCAGACCAACAGGAAAAGAGCTTGATTAGTTCATGGCCAAGCGAACTAATTAAAAAAGACAACATGAGGATGACATTTGAAACAAAGATGATATAAGATTTTACATTACTTCAAGAATAAATCAAAACCCTTCTACAAATATGTTTCAGTAAACAAGAAAATATTGAGAAACTTAGGTGATGGGAACACTTTTAATGTTTCATTTTCTTGCTCCTTGCATCACAATTATTGTGCTTCAGATGAGAGCATTCTGGAAAATATATGTATGTATGTATATTTTTTTAACTGAGAAATTTGTCATCTTTTTAAAAGATGAAATGCTCAATTTTATTATTTTTTAAAAATAGAACTTTAATCCAAATTAAGTGGGTAATATGTTCCAAAGAGATATTCTTCCTCAATTCCTAGGAAAAGAAGCAGGATATATAACATTCTTTTACAGTAACATTGGAATTGTTTTTCTTCATCAGCTGTAGGTTTGGATAAGCTATAGGCCTGGTGTTTATCAGGCTTTCAATGAACTGAAGAGAAGGGGGTGAAGGTACAGACCAGGCATATCTCCCAGTGTGGGAGTGACTAAGAAGTACTGTATCTCTTCTTTTAAGTCTAAATCTTCAAAGAGAGTAATGATTAGAGGGCAATTTAAACTATCAAGCCAAAGAAATGCACACACCTAATACCTAACTGTCAAAGAGGTGATTCACAACTTGGTTGCATAACTGGAGGAAAAAAAGAAACTTTTGGAATTAGAATAAACAAACATAAATACAAACACTTGTACAAGATCTGCTGAAACTCCCAAGTGGTTCTTCCCATAATTTGGAGAATTTTTTGAGAAGGGTGCCCTGAAAATCCAAAGCTTATCTAGCAGCAACTCAAATTCAACATAAACCAGACAGAGACTTCTTTCTCCCTAGCCTCTCTTCTACTATGGATTTCTTTTCTACATGAATGAGCCTCTTAGCTATGTTCTATTTATATTTTGTATTCTGTTATTCTATATACATTTTTAGAGAAATAACAGCAGGAAAACCCCACTGAATTTACTCTTTAATAAATACTATGTAATATAACTTTTCCAGACTTCAGTTCCTTGTTTGTAAATGAGGAATCAAACCCATTAGGTAGAAAGGTTACAGACTCGAAAACCAGACATGTCTGTTCATACCCCAACTCTGCCACTTACCATGTATGCTGTCCTGGAAAATTTTAACAACTCCTCTGCATCAAAGTCTCCTTGTTCTTACATTCTTTGGCTTAATGATTTATCTAATGATGTTTCCATATTTCCATATCATACTAAAGAAAATTAAATAAAATATTAGCTTTAAGAGAGCCATGAAATTAGTAGATGTAGACCACAGAATTGTATATATTGCAGTTAAAATTATTAGAGTTGGAGGCTCCCAGGAAAGTACTTCAATCCACTTGACTCTACACAACCATGTTCTTTCCAGCCTGAGTGACTGCCTCTAGCTGCCTCGATATGAGATGTCCTCCTCTTCCTGCCCATTTACCTATATTCTAGCCACACTTCAAAGCCCAACTCAACTCACATTCTCTAACTGAAGCATGCATTTCAGAAACATCCTTCTGAAAATTTCAGTAAAAATTGAATAGTAATTGAACTTTCTAATTAAAGAGTACTTAGGTTCATTATGCATTTCCACCCTTAGCAATATGTAATACACTGTTTTACATGCATGGCCTGCTTAAATTATTCATTCTCTTCTTTATTTTCTTTAAATGCTCATCAAAAATTTACCACATACTCTATGATCTGGGACTTTATGTAATGTTTCTTTGTAAAATGGAAATGAAAATTCTTATCTTTCAGGGTTGTAGAAGATTAAATAAGATAAGATTAATGAAAGGGCCTGGCCTGTGTTATGGCATAAATGTCTGTTTCTCCTTCTTCTGTAAAGAGATATTTTCTGAAAATTAAAAAAAAAAAATTAATTCCCCAAAATAAATGATACCCTATCCAGAAAGCAGGTTTCTTTCTTTGTCACAAGAAACATTGTAACTAGACCTGTCATCTTTATTAGAGTATTTCAGTATCTACTTGGAGATGTCACTTGAAAAATTTTCTAACTTTGCTAACATTAACATGATCAAGTGTTTAGAATACTGGGATTAAAAAAAAGGGGGCGCGATGTTTATAGCAGCAATGTCCACAATAGCCAAACTGTGGAAAGAGCCAAGATGTCCATCGACAGATGAATGGATAAAGAAGATGTGGTATATATATACAATGGAATATTATGCAGCCATCAAAAGGAATGAGATCTTGCCATTTGCAACGACGTGGATGGAACTGGAGGGTATTATGTTGAGTGAAATAAGTCAAAAAGAGAAATACATGTATCATATGATCTCACTGATATGAGGAATTCTTAATCGCAGGAATCAAACTGAGGTTGTTGGAGTGGGGGTTGGGGTGGGAGGGATGGGGTGACTGGGTGATAGACACTGGGGAGGGTATGTGCTCTGGTAAGCGCTGTGAATTGTGCAAGACTATTGAATCTCAGATCTGTACCTCTGAAACAAATAATGCAATATATGTTAAGAAAAAAAAAAAAGAAGAAGAAGAAGAAGGTAGCGGGAGGGGAAGAATGAAGCGGGGGAAATCGGAGGGGTAGACGAACCATGAGAGACGATGGACTCTGAAAAACAAACAGGGTTCTAGAGGGGAGGGGGGTGGGAGGATGGGTTAGCCTGGTGGTGGGTATTGAGGAGGGCACATTCTGCATGGAACACTGGGTGTTGTGCACAAACAATGAATCATGGAACACTTCATCTAAAACTAATGATGTAATGTATGGGGATTAACATAAGAATAAAAAATTAAAAAAAAAAAAGAAGAAGATAGCAGGAGGGGAAGAATGAAGCGGGGGAAATCAGAGGGGTAGACGAACCATGAGAGACGATGGACTCTGAAAAACAAACTGAGGGTTCTAGAGGGGAGGGGGGTGGAGGATGGGTTAGCCTGGTGGTGGGTATTGAGGAGGGCACATTCTGCATGGAGCACTGGGTGTTATGCACAAACAATGAATCATGGAACACTACATCTAAAACTAATGATGTATGGGGATTAACATAAGAATAAAAAAAAATTAAAAAAAAAAAAAGGGGGCGATTCCTTCTTTTTCCTCACCCTTGGAAGGTTGTTTTATACATTTGTAATATAGATAGGCTCTTGTTTTGTTACATTCTGTACTACATCCTTTGGCCTTCTAAATAATTTTTTAAAATTTGAATGTATTAGGGTTCACTCTTTGTGCAGTAAAGTTCCATGGGTCTGACAAATGCACAATGTCGTATGTCTACCATTACAGTATCATACAGAATACTTTCACTGCTTCTAAAAATCCACTGTGCTCCATCCAATCAACACTACCTCCAAACTCCTGGAAACCTTGATCTTTTTATAGTTTGCCTTTTTCAGAATGTTATAGGAATCATACAATATCTAGCCTTTTAATCCTGGTTTTTAAAATTTAGAAATATGCATTTAAGTGTTTTTTATCACCAAATAGTATTCCATTATATGCATATATCTGAATATTTTTTTAAATAGCATCCTATTCTTGCTTCATGATACAATATCTTCTATATTTCTATAATTAATATTCGTCCTTTTTAAATTTTGACATGTCTTCTTCCTTAGTAGTCTCTGTTTCCTCCAAGTTGCTTTTCTTCTGGCTGTTTTTGTAGGCCTCTGGTAAAACCAGGCTTTCCTCAGATACCTGGCCTTCTTGGCTGTTTGTTTAAGAACAGGGGACCAAAAAGCTAACTGGAAGCTCTGAGCATGAGGTCAGTATGTTGAGTATGAGCTTCTCTGTAGCAAAACTAATGGATCTGCTGATCCTTTGGCCAGTTTTCTGCAAGCAAAAGTGGGGAGAAAGCCCAAGGTTTAAATTCAGTTCAGAACTTTAGCCTATTCCTACTGCCTATAACTGTATGGTCTAAAGAACCTCTCTTTTATACCTCCTTCAGAGAAAAGGACTCCCCACCCCCTGCTCCAGTCTTTTATGTGTAGAAAAACTATAGTTGCTCCACTGTGTGCAGAATATGCCTCGAGGGTCCAACTCTTGCGTTTTAATTGGAATAGTTTTATTGAGATACAGTCCACAAACCATACAATTCACTCTTTAAAGTACATAATTCAGCGTTTTTTAATATATTCACAGAGTTGTGCAACTCATACCAGATCGATTTTAGAACATTCTCATCTCACAAGGAAGTCCTGAGTCTGCTAGGGAGCAGTCACCTGGCCCACTACTCCTCGCATCCTCCACTGCCCCCAATCCTAGTCCTAAACAACACTAATCTACTTTATGTGTCTATGGATTTGCCTAGTTGGGACATTTCATATAAATCATTCACTTCTTTTTTTTTTTTTTGCCAAATAATAGCTCATCATGTGGATATACCATATTTTATTTATTCGCTTGTCAGTTAATGGTTTTGGTTTTTTTCCTACTTTTTGGCTCTTATAAATAATGCTTCTATGAACAATTGTGTACAAGTTTCTCAATGGGCATGTTTTTATTTCTCCTGGGAATATACCTAGGAATGGAATTGCCGGTAACTCTTTTTTAACCTTTTGAGGAACTGTTGGTATGTTTTCCAAAGTAGCTCAACCATTTATATTACCACCAACAATGTATGAGCGCTCCAATTCTCCACATCCCAGACAACACTTGCCATTATCTGGCTTTTTTATTACACCACTCTAGTGTATATGAAGTGGTATCTCATTTTGTCTAAATGATTTTAAAACATACTTTCAACTACCTTAAGTTTAATTCCCTTTGTCCCCACTTCTAGAAGTACAAGTGGCCACTAACTTATCTTTTAGAGGTTCTATAGTGTATGTTGCTTTCTCTACCAATCATTTACCAGTAGCATTTTGGTGCCTGCTATATCAGGTAACTCTGGCCCATCAGTTTTCTAGCTTCTAAAGTTTTGTGGTTTCTGTCTTTCCCATTTTCTTTGTCTGGTTGGCTTTATATCCTTAAACAATTCATTTGCTTTATTTTAATGGTTTTGAGAAGGAAAGGTAGTCATGCATATGATTAATTCACCATCTCTAAACTGGAAGTTTATTTTCAATTCTATTTGCATGTTGGAGTTTTTTGTTTATTTTAAGGAGAATAAAGTTTAACAAAATGTTTCTTCTTTCTAAAAGAGGCAATCAAGGCATAAGCCACATTTGCTTTTCTGATTCTGAGGCCTGTTCTCTTAACAATATACTGTATTGTACTGGGGAAGACCTTTGCTTGTTCAATTTATAAGCAGCCCAGATTGGTTAAATCTGCCATAGCATAAATTGTGTATCTATCTGTTTAAACATTGTGCTTGGGTCTGTAGGTATTACTAATATGTATCTACATTTTAAATCAAACATATGTAATTGATTAAATAAATTCTTCCTGCTTATGGATTTTTTGACCTTTATCCAGGTTAAAGTACAAATAATTATAATCAATTAACATTAACTTAATGTGTAATGCTGGAATGCCAGTTTTGGAAGTCAATTTAAATATGGGCTTTCCCATTTTAAGCAATTTGTAGCACATGGGTGCCTGGGGGCTCAGTCAGTTAAGCAGCAGCCTCCGGTCCAGGTCATAATCCCAGGGTCCTGGAATCAAATCCCACACTGGGCTCTTTACTCATCGGGGAGTCTGCTTCTCCCCCTGCCCGCCCCCCCCCCCCCCAGCTCATGCACTTGTGCTCTCTTGCTCTCTCTCTTTCTCACAAAAATAAATAAATAAAATCTTTTTAAAAAAAATTTTGTAGCACAAAGAGACTCCATGTTCCTGCCTTAAAGAGTATTTTGCCAAATGCAGGAGGAAAATAAAAACAAAACAAAACCTTACTTTAAAAAAATTAGTTTCTATTTTGAGTTGTTTTGTTAAATTCCTCATTACAATTGTTTTGTTGTTTGTTTCTGTATCTCATAAGAAGGGTTGATTGCTATCTCAGTGGTTGGGTGTGGCTGAAGAGATGATATACAATCTAACATTCTTTCCAGGTTAATTTGCTCTCTTTCTCTATCTCTTCCCCACTTAACTGAAGCGACTAACTGAAAGAGTTTTCAAGATAATGGGAAAACTTATTACAAAGGCCCCAAGGGGAGGGGGGGAACGGCTTATGGGGCTGTGTTTAGAATGTTCCAGGAATAGTGAGGAGACCATTGTGCCTAAGTGCAGAGGGCAAGGGGAAAGCAGCTCCTGATAAAGTTGGAGAGGTTTGCAGGATGGCTCCTGTAGGCACTGCAGGCCACGCCAAGAGTTCACAATACAGAGCTGATGAGTAGCCATGAGTCACAAAGGGCAGGGGCCTTCCATGTGGCCTAGTGTAAGAGAGTACTCCTGACCCCCTACTGTTTTACCTTCAAGAAATCAAAAGGGAGAAATTTGGGCCTGAGTTTCTAGAATTTTTGCAGGCAGTTTTAGAAGCCAAAGAATTACTGTTGAGTTATTTTATAGTGAGATGTCCGACTGGCCTGGCCAAGATACCTTCAATTTCACCTATGGACACGTACATGTGGAACTATAAATCTTATGTGCAAAAAAAAAAAAAAAAAAAAGTGCAAAAAAGAGCCTCCATTCAGAGAGCTTTTTCTGGACATTTAATCCGTCAGTGCTAATGGCACTGAATTGAGCAAACTCATGCTCATGTAGGAACTAGTTAAACTGCTTTTATTTGGTTTTCCAAAATACTAAAGTTCTCCAAACTGGAATGTCTCCTAAATAGTATTTAAAGGCTCTGTATTTCATGTTCCAACTCTATAACCTTTATAGAAATAGCTGCTGGAAATACTTATGACAAGATTCCTGCTCTCAGGGAGCCCACACTCTATCTACTATGAGAGAAAGATGGGCACACCATTTTTCTAACATAAAGCATGGTAGATTCCCCAGTGGAGACCTGATTCAATTTTTGCTATGGTTGTCATAGGTGGATGTTGATACTTTCTATCTGTGAAATGTATGGGTTGTATTTGATGATGATGATGATGATGATAGCTATCATAATTATCAGGCACTATGCTGGATGCTTTACACAAATTACATGTTATTTCAAAGTAGATGGCCTCTCCCCCTTCTTTCATTTAGCAGATGAGGAAACTAGGCTTCAGAGAACTGAATTAGCCCAAGGTAAAATATCTAGTGAGTGGGGTCCCTGTGATTCCCCCATCAGTGATTCTGGAGCTCTGTACTTCTTGCTCTTCTACAGACGAACTCCTTAAAGACTAGTTTCTATGATGTATTTCTGGAATGAATCAGAGGCAATTTGATAACCACTTTATCACCAACCCTCTAAGGACATTTGCACTGGTTTTGTTTTGAATGATCAAATTGTTCTCTAAAATGTGGACCCTTCTGTATTCACTTCCCAAAACTTCACTGAGTATCTGTGAGTGAAGCATTGTGCCAGTGGAGCTACAAAGATGACTACACCATTGCCCTTGACTCTGAAGAACTCAAAGTCCGGAAAGGAAACAAGGAATTATAACACAGAGTGACAAATACTGTTAGGGTAATTTTAAAAAGCCCTCTTCCTGCTTCTCAAGTCCTGTCTCTCACACTCTTCTACCCACTCTTCCTCCTATATCTACTCCTTATGGTAGTAGCTTCTCTGGGGTCCCTCGCTTTGCATGCCATCTGAGTGACCTTGTTCATCCCCACAGCAATGCTCAGATTCTTCTCTTGAACTTTAAACTAAGCATCTATCCAGACTTGGTTATCCAATATCCAACCCAAGCCTAGTATAGATACTAGAATTTTATGTTGAATTTTCAGTATTTCCCCACAAACGGGCTTGATGGACCTTGGTGAGTATTACCATGTACCTATTGTTATACAAAACAGCAACCCTGGTCTTACCCCTAGTCACCTCCCTCCATGTCATCCCCTAACAGTCATTAAATTAATATTTATATCACTTTAACACTTGTCATTTTCTCCACCTCTGACGTAGTAGAGCCTTAGCTCAGACTTTAATGATCTCTAAATGCCACATTGCAATATTCATCTGAGTTTTCCTAGCTGAAATCTCTCTAAATTTAACATGTCCATTGCTTCCAGAGTGATCTTCCCAAAGTGGAAGTTTGGTCATGACATTCCTTGACTTAAAACCTTTTATTTCCCATTGTTACAGACCTCACTAGTGTACACCAAATCTGAACCCAGTTTGAACAAAGCACCTTGTCTCTTGCCAAGCCCTTTCTCACCCTTATTTCGGCTTGCTCAATCAATCACATTTCCCCTAACATGGTATATTATTTCACACCACTGTGTTTTGGCTCAGACTATTGGTCCATTTGTTGAAATGCCTATCCTACCTCCCTCCTGTCCTTGTCATGGTTCACCTGGTAAACAGCTCTACTTTCAGTACCCCGCTGGAGATTCCCTTGAGCTATATGACCTTTTCTAGGGTGGAGGAATTAATAAATAAGTAACCATAAAGAAGAGAGAATAAGTCTGCTATGACAAATTTCAAAAATTACCACAATATCAAAGTAGACGTTAGAACAGGAAATATCAGAAATGAAGATTTAATATTATTTAAAGATGAGTCAATTTATGAAGATATGTAACAATTCTAAATATGAATAAACCTAACAAATAACCTTCAAAATACAAGAAGAAAATTTGATAGAATTGAAAGGATAAATACAAAGCTGTCATCATCAAGACAGTATGGTACTGGCACAAAAACAGGCACATAGATCAATGGAACAGAATAGAGAGCCCAGAAATGGACCCTCAACTCTATGGTCAATTCATCTTTGACAAAGCAGGAAAGAATGTCCAATGGAATAAAGACAGTCTCTTCAACAAATGGTGTTGGGAAAATTGGACAGCCACATGCAGAAGAATGAAACTGGACCATTTCCTTACACCACACACAAAAATAGACTCCAAATGGTTGAAAGACCTCAATGTGAGACAGGAGTCCATCAACATCCTAAAGGAGAACACAGGCAGCAACCTCTTCGACCTCAGCCGCAGCAACTTCTTCCTAGAAACATCGCCAAAGGCAAGGGAAGCAAGGGCAAAAATGAACTATTGGGACTTCATCAAGATAAAAAGCTTTTGCACAGCAAAGGAAACAGTCAACAAAACCAAAAGACAACCGACAGAATGGGAGAAGATATTTGCAAATGACATATCAGATAAAGGGCTAGTATCCAAAAATCTATAAAGAACTCATCAAACTCAACACCCAAAGAACAAAGAATCCAATCAAGAAATGGGCAGAAGACATGAACAGACATTTCTGCAAAGAAGACATCCAAATGGCCAACAGACACATGAAAAAGTGCTCAATATCACTCGGCATCAGGGAAATCCAAATCAAAACCTCAATGAGATACCACCTCACACCAGTCAGAATGGCTAAAATTAACAAGTCAGGAAACGACAGATGTTGGCGGGGATGCGGAGAAAGGGGAACCCTCCTACACTGTTGGTGGGAATGCAAGCTGGTGCAGCCACTCTGGAAAACAGTATGGAGGTTCCTCAAAAAGTTGAAAATAGAGCTACCATATGATCCAGCAATTGCACTACTGGGTATTTACCCCAAAGATACAAAAGTAGGGATCCGAAAGGGTACGTGCACCCCGATGTTTATAGCAGCAGTGTCCACAATAGCCAAACTGTGGAAAGAGCCAAGATGTCCATCAACAGATGAATGGATAAAGAAGAGGTGGTATATATATATAATGGAATATTATGCAGCCATCAAAAGGAATGAGATCTTGCCATTTGCAACAACGTGGATGGAACTGGAGGGTATTATGTTGAGTGAAATAAGTCAAACAGAGAAAGACATGTATCATATGACCTCACTGATATGAGGAATTCTTGATCTCAGGAAACAAACTGAGGGTTGCTGGAGTGGGGGTTGGGGTGGGAGGGATGGGGTGACTGGGTGATGGACACTGGGGAGGGTATGTGCTCTAGTAAGTGCTGTGAATTGTGCAAGACTGTTGAATCTCAGATCTGTACCTCTGAAACAAATAATGCAATATATGTTAAGAAAGAAAAAAAAGAAGAAGAAGAAGAACATAGCAGTTGGGGAAGAATGAAGGGGGGAAATCGGAGGGGTAGACGAACCATGAGAGACGATGGACTCTGAAAAACAAACTGAGGGTTCTGGAGGGGAGGGGGGTGGGAGGATGGGTTAGCCTGGTGATGGGTATTGAGGAGGGCACGTTCTGCATGGAGCACTGGGTGTTATGCACAAACAATGAATCATGGAACACTACATCTAAAACTAATGATGGAATGTATGGGGATTAACATAACAATAAAAAATTTAAAAAAAAAGAAAGGATAAATACAAATCCATAATTATAGTTGGAACATTTAACACTCTGCCTTCAGAAACTGATATAACTGGTAGAAAAGAAATAAGTAGGGATATAGAAGACCTAAATAACACTATACTCCAACTGGACCTAACTAATTTTTGGAACACTCAGCCACTGACAGAATGTATATTCTTTTCAAGTACATGTGGAAAATTCGCCAGGATACACCTTATTCTGGGCCATAAAACAAACCTAAATGAATTTAAAAGAACTGAAATCATACAAAGCATGTTCTCTGATCATAACAGAATTAAACTATAAATCATTTAAAGAAAGATACCTGTAAAATCCCCTAAATATTTGGGAAGTAAACAATCATGGATTATAAGGGAAACTAGAAAATATTTTGAACTAAATGAAAATGAAAATTCAACTTATAAAAGTTGTAGGGTGGAGCTAAAGAAGTGCTTAGAGGGAAACTTATAGCATAACAGGATTATATCAAAAGAGAAAGGTTTCAATTTAGTGATACAAATTTCTACTTTAAAAAACTAGAATTTAAAGAGCAAATCAAGGGCGCCTGGGTGGCTCAGTTGGTTAAGCGACTGCCTTCAGCTCAGGTTATGATCCTGGAGTCCTGGGATCGAGTCCCATATCGGGCTCCCTGCTTAGCGGGGGTTCTGCTTCTCCCTCTGACTCTCTTCCCTCTCGTGCTCTCTGTCTCTCATTCTTGCTCTCAAATAAATAAATAAAATCTTAAAAAAAAAATAAAGAGCAAATTAAATCCAAAGTAAGCAGAAGGATACAAAGGAACTAGAATAACTAAAACAATTTTGAAATAGAAGAACAAAGTTGGAGGACTTATACTACCTGATATCAAGATTTACTATAAAGCTCTAGTAACCAAGATAGCACAGTATTCACAAAAGAATAGACATAGAGATTAATGGCATAGAATGGAGAGTCTAGAAATATACCAATTCATTTGTGGCCAATGCTTTTTGGCAAAGGTGCAAAGCAAATTCAATGGAGAAAGGATGGTCTTTTCAACAAATGGTGCTGGAATGGTTGGGCATTCACATGCAAGAAAATAGACCTCAACTTTTACCTGACATCTTACACAAAAATTAAAATTAAAATGGATTAGTGAACAAAATAAAAAAAATTATGAGACTTTTAGAAGAAAACATAGAAAATAATCTTTGTGACCTTATGTTTGGCACAGAAGAAATATTTGTAAAAGAAGATACAAAAATACAGATACAGAAGCAATGTTTATAAAAGAAAAAGGTGGGGCACCTGGGCACCTGAGACTGGGTGGCTCAGTCATCTAGGCATCTGACTGGCTCAGGTCATGATCTCAGGGTCTTGGGATTGAGCCCTGCATCAGGCAAACTGCTCAGCAGGGAGTCTGCTTGTCTCTCTCCCTCTTCTTCTGTCCCTCCCCCTGCTTGTGCTCTCTTAAATAAATAAATAAATAAATAAATAAATAAATAAATAAATAAATAAATAAATAAATAAAATAAGATCTTAAAAAGATAAATTGCATTTTTTCCAAATTAAAAGTTTTACCTCTGAAAAACACAATGTTAAGAGAATAGAAAGACAAGCCACGGATTGGGAGAAGATATTTACAAATCACATATTTGACATATAAGACTCCCAAGACTCCTGGGGCACCTGGGTGGCACAGTCAGTTAAGTGTCTGACTCTTGGTTTCTGCTCAGGCCTCAGGTCTGATCTCAGGGTCCTGAGATCCAGCCCCCTGTTGATTCAGGCTCTGGCTCAGGAAGGAGTCTGCTTGGGTTTCTCTCTCCTTCTCCCTCTGCCCCTTCCCCGCCCCCACTCCCCTTCGCCCCCACCTCTAAAATAAATAAGTAAATCTTTTAAAAAAGACTCCTAAGACTCCCAAAAAGAAAAGAAACAACTGAATTAAAAAATAGGCAATTTGAACATTTTACTAAAGAAGATAATAGCAAATAAACACATGAAAAGATGTTCAGCATTGTTAGTTATTAAGGAAATTCTAATTAAAATCACAATGAGTTATCTCTATACACCTATTGGTGTATAGCTAGAAAACAAAATTTTTAAAACCTGACATAACCAAGTGCTAGGGCACTTAGGCATATAGGGCATATAGGGCAACTAGAACTCTTATATGTTGGTAATGGGAATGCAAAATGTTACAACCACAACAGAAAAAGTTTAGCAGTTCCTTATAAAATTAAGTATATAATCCTTAGAATCCACTAATCCCAGTCTCCAGTATTTACCTGAGAAATGAAAAACACGTTTACAAAAAATACATGTATGCAAATAATATACAGCTTAAGTTATACAGATGAATAAAATTATAGGGACATTCCAAATAGTGAATAGATAAATAAATTCTGGTATGTCCATACAATGGCATACTATTCAGGAACAAAAAGGAATAAACTCCTCATACATGCAAATGCATGAATGAATCAGATAAATTATGCCAAATGAAAGAAGCAAGATTCAAAAAACTATATATGATTCCTTTATATGACATTCTGGAAACATCAAAATAATAGAGACAAAACATGTCTGTGATTGCCTGGGGCTGCTGGTTAGATGAGGGGACTTACTGCAGTGGAGTCCAAGGGACCTTTGGGGTGACGGAAATTGGGGTGATTGGAGTAGTGATTATACAAAGGCATGCATTTGTCAAAACTCCTAGGACTATGCACTTAAAAATGGATGAATTTTCACCTCACACCCATTAAGATGGCCACCATCTAAGATAATAAGTGTTGGCAAGGGTGTGGATAAATTGAAACCCTTGTGCATTATTGGTGGGAATGTAAGATGCTGCAGCTGCTATGGAAAACAATACAGAGGTCCCTCAAAATATTAAAAATAGAACTACTGGGGCCGCTGGGTGGCTCAGTTGGTTAAGTGACTGACTTGATTCCGGCTCAAGTCATGATCTCAGAATGGTGAGATGAGCCTCACGTGGGGCTCCACTCAGCCCAGAGTCTGCTTGAGATTCTCTATCTCTCCCTCTACCCCTCCCCCTGCTCATGTGTGCTCTCTTTCTAAAAATAAAGAAAATCTTAAAAAAAAAAAAAAAAGAAATATCATATTATCCAGTAATCCCACTTCTGGGTATGTAAATCCAGAAGAATTGAAAGCAGGATCTCAAAGAGATATTTGTATACCCATGTTCATTGCAGCATTATTCACAATAGCCAACAGGTGGAAGCAACCCAAATGCCCATAAACTGATGAATGTATATAGAAAATGTAATATGAAATATTATTCAGCCTTTAAAAAGAATGAAATCCTGTTATATGCCACAACATGGACAAACCTTGGACATTATGATAAGTGAAATAAGCCAGTCACAAAAAGGCAAATAATTTATGATTCTATTTATATGAGATATCTAAAGTAGCTAAACTCATAGAAACAAAAAGTAGAAGTGCGGCTGCCAGAAGCTGAGGAGAGGGGTAGGTGGGGAATTGCTTTTCAATGAGTATAGAATTTCAGTTTTGCAAGATGAAAAAAAATCCTAGAGATCTGTTGAATGATAAATACAGTTAACACTACTGCAATGTACATGTAATAATGGTTAAAATTTAAATTTTATGTGTTTTATACAATTTTTTTAAAAGGGGGTAAATCTTACTGCATATAAATTAATATCTCAGCAAATGTAACTTTTTCTTTTGAGACTGAAAAATTTCCGAACTTTACAGAAAAAGCAACGACAATCAACGAGCCCAAAACAAACCTGCGAATCCCGTCTCATTCCAGGGCCTTCTCCCCTCTCTTGCTGGCTTTAGGCTCTCTCCACCATCTCACTGCTTCAGGGTCCAGAAGCTCTCCCCCAGGAAGGCAGGTCAGGCAGGACACCCCTGGTATAAGCCCTTCTGTACAAGGAAAGCAGGAGAAACATGGTCATGGAGAATCAGTCTACTTGGGGCAGGAACACGCGGGAATGATGGCAAATGGGAGGAACTCTGTGGGAGATGCTCCCGCACAGCGGTGACAAGATGAAGGTGTCAGTTCTCCCGCTTGTGCGCTGGCCATCCTCCAGGCTGCAGCACCTTCTCCATCAAGTTGAAGCGGACTGGTGCTTTGCTTTCATTCTCTGCAATGGCGAAGGAGCTGAGAAGGTCCAAGTGGCTCAGGTAGGAGCAGGAGCCGCAGTGCTGGTTTACCAGCCCCTCCCACTGGGTGGTGTCGGCGTGGCCCCTGCCGGAGCCCTTGGATGCAGGTGCCCCAGCTGGCTGTGGAGGGTGCAGGGGTCGGTCGTCTCGAAGCTTTCCCTCCGCTCCTGGGTCAGAGGCCACAGACAAAGAAGGAGCGGCTCTAGATTTTCACGCGGGAGAGGGGCCATGGCACAGAACCCAACAAACTTAACTTTTTTAAAAAAATGACCAAAAGTCTTCATTTGAAGAATTCTTGTTCTTTGCATTATAACTTTATAACTCTTCATACCAAAAGGTGAAGTCTATGTTTCCAGCTTTTGGATCTAGTCTTAGCCGGGTGACTTGGTTTGGCAATAAAATGTGGCAGGAGTAATGATGTGCCTAGACCTTGTGAAAAGATCCATTGAGCCATATTAAGAATGTTAAGGGTTTATTTGAGCAAAAATTGATTTGAATCAGGCAACACCAGATCAGAAGTGGTTAGGAACACTTCCACGCACAGGAGTATAGGGGAGCCACCGGGGGAGAGGCTTTTTTAGAGAAAAGGAGGAAACAAAGTAAGAAAATTGTTGATTGGCTGTAGCTTAAGGCCTAGTTGGCTATGACTGGTTGTCCTTAGGGAGGGTTTTGATTTCATAACCTTGAGGCGTTTACAGGCTTAGATTTTGGTTTACTTATAGGCCTACCCAGCTTTAGAGCCATCTCAGTCTAATGGGCTCCTTGTTTAATTAATTTAACGGCCTCAAGAAAACTTGCATCCCTGGCTAGAGACGAATGAGGGAGGCCAGGTGAGATCAGAACTGTCCAGGCGAGCCGGAACTGCCTGTCGACCCACAAAATCATGAGCTATGTAAGTATTTGTTGTTTTAAGCCACCAAGTCATGGGGTGGTTTATTAGATACCATGAACAACCAACTGAAAAAAGTTTTTACAGATGAAGTGATATATGAATTGTATTTTGAAGGATGAATAGAAGTTTCTTTTTCTTTTTTATCCTTTTTGTCTTTTTTGGTAGGTTTTTTTTGGGGGGGTCATGAAAAATACCCCCAGTCTATCCTGTCTGTGGCATATTGGTCTCATAGTGGTTGCAGGAGATCCTGGTTACTCTTTCCCTTAAGCCATTGAGAAAATAACACAGGATCATCTGGAATGAACTACAGAGTCCCTGCAACCTCGGGGGCTGAAGCAAAGACTCCTAAAAATTTTACTGCCAGTACCACCCTTTGGTATTTAACCACACAATGCCTGATTTTGTTATTTAACTTTTCCTGTTTTGATGCATTGTTGTCATGCTAGGATGGTGTCATTGTGAGGTTCAAAAGCAGAAACTACATTTTCTATATCTGCGTCTCTTCCTACAGCTTCAAGCATAGTCCTTGTCATTTAGATGCTAAACGAAAAAAAAAAAAGATTTAGAGTAAATGAGGTTCGTGGAGGGTCAGGTATTTTCCATATTTTCCGTAGCCATCAGCTCTGCTCTAGACCAGAGTGGGTGTTGCCACTTTAATTGTGGTGTCCTGGCGGAGGGCCAGGACTTAATTGTTGATGACCCTTCCTTTTCTGCTAGCCCACTGTTAAGTACAACGGCTTCACAAAAAAGTTCACAAAAGTCCTTAAGAAGCCAGACGTGATGACACTGGAGGTTCAGTGACCACAACCCTACAAAAGGCAGGATGATGCCAAGGCTACCCTGTGGGAAGCCAACACCAAAATCTGTTTGCTCGCCTCCTGGACGCTGAGCTTCACTTGGATTCTTTTTCATATTTGCCAGTGGGTGTTTTAAGGTACATCCTATTGCCCTGGGTCAACTGTCTCAAGGATTTCCCCCAGTCTTCTTCATTTGTACATATATGCTCATTATTTTTTAAAATGTTGAAATTATAAAAAGTTATAAAGAAGAAAATAAATATTATCAGTTTTCCAACAACCTAGAAACAATAGTATTTAATGTTTTGGCGTATATTTGTCATATATATTGGAGCCTGTGTGTGTGTGTGTGTGTGTGTGTAGGTGTATAAATTTCACTGTTCAAACTTTTATCCCAGTCAACAATATACAATACATATCTTTACATCTGTCATGTCAGTATGCTTCCACCACATTTTGACATTTGTCTATTTCATTGTATACCATGATTTATATAAATAATCCATTTTTGTTGGCTGTTTAGATTGTTTCCATGTTTTGATTATTGTCAATAATGCTTCTATAATGCCTTTGTACATACATTTTGGGGCACATCTTTGACTTTTGCTTGGGATATATCCTAAAAGTGGATTTTCTCAGCTAAAGGATGTGCATCTATGGTTTTTGCTACATATCTGTGATACTGACCTCTAGACATGTGAAACCAGTTCAGAGTAACATTGTATACTCTTCACACCTCTTCACATTTCTTATTGTCCCTTGATATTTTTGTTAATCTGTCTCAAAGATCTGTAATGTTTTCTATAGATTTTTTTCCTATATTAGGTGCAAAAACCAGAGAATAGAAAAGAACAAATTAGCCAAGTGCCTTGTTTGCTTATTTTGTTTGCTCATTGCTGGTTTGGTTTTCTATTTGTTCTGCTATAAGTATGTCTGGAAAAATAAAATTAAACTGAGTAAGCTTGACTCATGAGGAAGCTCCCTTTCATTTCCCTGGAGCAAGGCAGCAGAGTGCTCACAGGTCCTGATATTAGCAATTACTATTTTGGAAGCACAATGAGAAGTGACTACATTCCTCAGTGTTATCAAGCTTTTTCCATTATCTCTCAAAAGTTTCATTTCACATACTTTCTCGTAAGGTCTGGATATACCCTATTGGTGTTTATGATATTTTTTATATTTCTCTTTATCTACTTTTTAGCATGTTGTAGTCTAAAGATGAACTATGCAAAAAAAAAAAAAAGTCATATATTAAACTTGCAAAAATTGGGAGCCAGAAGACCAAGATTCTAATACTTCCTCTGCTACCCACAGCTGAGCACAGTACTTAGACTCTGTGGGACCTCATTTCTGCATTGCAAATAGTTCTATATAACAGTCCAGGGGAGGTAGTGGTGGCCGTGAATGGGAAAGAATCTGTAGAGAGTCTTTATTAAATATTACTTGTGCCAGTTACTATGTATATATTGCTAATATTTAGCAATATATATTTTCTTTTTTCTTTTTTTTCTTATGTAGGCTCTGTACCCAGTATGGAGCCCAACATGGGGCTTGAACTCACAACCCTGAGATCAAGACCTGAGCTGAGATCGAGTCAGATGCTTAACTGACTGAGCCACCCAGGTGCCTCCTGTCCTCATTTTAAAGAGGAACCTGAGGTTCAGAGATGTGAATTGCCCAGGTCATACAGTGAGTCGATTATAGCTATAACACGGAACTAGGTTTGCCTAACTCCAAAGCCTTTTCTAGATGTGAGTATATGAGTAATAATGAAAGTGTTTTCACTTATTAGCTCATGAAGTATTTTTATTTAAGACCTACTATGTGCGAAACACTGTGCTCAGTTCGGAGAATTCAGCAAATAAGATATCTTCTGCCTTACGAAGATTACAGTCAACTTGGGGTGGGAGGAAGAGGCATTAAAAAGATAAGGACACAAATATATGATTACCAGTTGTGATTAGCATCACGAACAAAAGGACATGATGTTGTGAGAGAAGAACAGGGGAGACTAATCTGGATTGTGGAGTCAGGGAAGACATTTCTGAGCCTGAGAAGGTAGCAAGGAGTTAGTCAGGCAAAGATGGGAAGATGATTTCAACCTTTCCAGGTGGACCGAGCTGCTAAGCGTGGCAAGCTGATCCAATTGGCCCCCAACAAGGCTCTTCAGGGGATGGAGATGCCCAGATGATGGCCACAGCCAGCTTTCTAGAGAAGGGTTGTGGCATGTCCAAGTATGTGGTATTTCCTTAATACGTTATGTACTGGGGAGAGTCCTGTCCAGACATGGAAGTGGCCTCTCCCTTCCCTTGGAAATTCTGGCATGCCATCCAGTTTTGCAACTTCCCAGGATGTTGCCAGTCAGCTCTGCTGACCTATTGGCCCCACAGCGCCTGGTGAATCTTGTATTATTGTTCCTTGATTGGTTCTTCATGTTCTAATATCCACAGGGCAGAAAGTTAGAGCCGAGCATGTTTGGCCACTTTTGTCCCAGTAATCTTCACTTTCACTGGGAATTTACATGCTAAAGATTCGGACATCCCAGAGAAAAGTTGCTCAGCCTTTTGACTAGTGATGTAATCATAGGCTCAGGAAATCTAGCAGTATTTATTCAATGGGATCAATACTTTGGATGGCATTGGAGAGGACTACATGGAAGATGAGGTCAAACTACATAGCTCTTGGATAATGGAGCAACATTGCCTTTTCCAAGAGGAGCAGCATTTCTGGGTTACAGAGTGAAAAACCAATTCTGGGTAAAGGAAAGAGAGAGGACTTAACAATTCTCAGTAAGGGTAGATCTTTCTGGATAATGGGGGAAAGATGAAACTGCCGTGCTTTTCTGAATAACAGAGGGAGGCAACCCAGAAAGGGAAGCAAGATAGTAGCATCATTGGCCCACAAGAACTAGCCAACAGGAGGGCATGTGAGCAAAGACTTCCTTGTGTGGCCATCAAGCACAAACAGAGGAAGGTGTGTTTGAGGAGGCAGGGGTCCTGGAGTTTGTTTATTTCCAAGGCTTTCCATTGCTGCTGCATATGGCCTGGGGCCAGTGGACCTCACAAAGCTCAGCCACCATGTTCTTAAAATAGAGCATGTTTGTGCCCTCTAGGTTCTGCAGTGACCGAGAGACAAAGCTAGCGTCTTCTCTCAACTGCCCAGATGTGAGGACCTAGAAACCCACTTGGAGATGCTGTGAGGGGACAGTTTAGTCATTTAGACTATGAGCTGTTACAGCTGGAGGGAAATTAGTCACATCCAGTACAAATCCTTCGTTTTACAGTTGAGGAAACTGAGGCCTGCAAGTGGGAAATGACTCGTCCAAGTCCTCACAGGAAAAACAGAGCTGGGACTAGAGCCGAGAATCCCCGACTCCTAGCCTGGTTCTTTACAACACTAAACTTAAAGCCGTTTCATAAGATGAGAGAATGGCTTTCTGGAGGAATCGCTTGGGACAGAAATCAGAGACTGAATGGAAAGACTCAAGGAAATGAATACATTAACATTTAACGAAAGCCTTCTATGAATTAGGCACTGTGCCAACCTCATTTAATCCTCTCAAAAATCCCCAGGTTGGAGATACTTTTTTAAAAGATTTTATTTATTTATTTGACAGAGAGAGACACAGCGAGAGAGGGAACACAAGCAGGGAGAGTGGGAGAAGGAGAAGCAGGCTTCCCACAGAGAAGGGAGCCCGATGCGGGACTCGATCCCAGGACCCTGGGATCATGACCTGAGCCGAAGGCAGACGCTTAACGACTGAGCCACCCAGGTGCTCCCCATGTTGGAGATATTATTGCCTTTTACAGCTGTTGAAACTGAGACTCAAAGAGATTAAGTAAACATGTGGCTGAGTATCTGAACCCAGGTCCGCTTGAAAACAGCCTGTACTTTTCTACCCGAGCAGCTGGAAACATCCATTGGTTCTCAAGATCATCACTGTTGCGGTAAAACCTGGGGCAGAAATGAGGCAAGGCTAGCAAGCATCTGCCTTTTCCTATAGTGAGCAGGCAAAGGAGGAGCAGATAGCTCTTTCCTCAGGCACAAAGGCAGGGTGATGAACAAGAGCATTGACACCTCTATTCTGAAGTCATAGTTTGTGTTATGGAGAAATAATCTTCTGGATCAATTTAGGCTTTCTGATCTCATTTTAGGTATGGTTACTCCAATGGCTCTTTTCCTTTTGGCCTATGTACTCTCTCTGCTCTTATGAATGCTATTTTTATCCCAGTTGAATCACTTATATTACGTTTTGACACAGGTTATTTTGTAAAGTTTTGTATATAATTTGCTTCTGAAACACCACTGGCCAATAACCATGGAATTCCTTTCCTTCTAGGCTAAGTGCTTTAAGAAATGAGATCACCTTCAGATGAATTGTTAATAAAAATTAAAGCTATAGCCAATAGCATGGGTATTTTTGGGCTCTTGGCCAGCAAATAAACCATCTGTGTGAAAGAAAACAGGCTGACCATTTTGGACTCTGGTCTCCGTGGCCGCATTGTGTGTTGACCTCACCGGTAATTATCCAAATTAATTGCCTTTGGGTTGTGTTCTCTCATCATGGAAACCTTCCTTTCCCAATTCAAACCATGTGGGTTAAAATGAGAAAACAAAAGCAAAAAGTCCTCCCCACCCCATACCCGAAAGCCCCTCTGTCAGGGATCCCAGGTGGACCCGGGGGGCGGTGTTGCTGTTGGAGGCCGAGAAGGGCTGGTCATCACCACATACCATCCATAGGTGGAGGTCTGTTATTCTGTTTCCCCCCTATGAGAGGATACCTATTGTTCCTGAAAACGCTGACCAGGACCCACACTTCCAACAAAAATTCCTCCACCCCTACAACAGCAGAAGCAGCGGCAATAGAGAAGGGTTTTGATGAATTGCAAGATGGATAGGGCTTGCAGTGGCCCCAGCCCTGCTGATACCAAATGCCTTTAAGATACAGCCTTTCCCATCCTAATCTACAAAGGAAACAGGAAAAAGGAACTTAAAAACTCCCTGTGCTCAGACAGAAATGAGACTGTTACAGCCCGCTTCTGTGCTGTTCCTTCTTGCCTCCGACTTGTAAACAAGACCTAGTAGAACATGCGAATGGAAAGTCACAAACCTCTGCGTGTTTGAAAGGATCCTTGGGACCTCATGCACATCTGCGGAAACTGGATGGAGAGATTTGGGGAAGCATGGATTCTTTAGCCGGTTTACTTCTCTATGGAGTCAGCTTGCTCCTTTCTGGTAAGGTTTGGCTTTGTTTTTTTAATTTAGTTTTTTTTTTTTTTTAACAGAGCTGGTGATTCTGGGCTCTCTCACCAGCTGTTAGTGCTGGTTAACAAGGGGCAGCTGTGGTATATAGGCACCATTTATGACTTTCCATTTAATCTATGTGGGGATTAAAATGCAATGTCTTTTTGGCATTGAACTGATTTTTCTAGAGTTTCACTCCTGCATAATTGCCAACTGTGTTGCCACAGACTATGAGCACTGATCATGTCACTCTGTAGAGATTCACTTACTATGATACGTTATTTGTCACTCTGTAGAGATTCACTTACTATGATACATTATTTTACTGCTCTTCATTTAGGATTGTTTCCTTATTTAAAAAAAATTAGAAACCGAGTTTTACCTGCTTCAAAAAAAGTTTTCCATAATTTTTTAAAAATGAAAGTCATGCTGAGAATGATGTGGCCCACTTAACGGCAATGTGCAGATTGCCATTTTTAAATGAGAACAAGAATGCTTTTCTATAAGGATTTCATATCCACATCCTTTTTTAATCGAAACAGTCAAAGGCTAGGCTTTTTGTTTTTTCTTTTTTCCTTAGGGCTGTGGTCAGGGCTATATAATTTTTGCTAGCTTTTAAAAAATATTTGTCATGCAGTGATTTATAGTCTTTATTGGCCCAATGGGCTGAAAGTTGGGGCAGTTACCCCGATCCATAGGCACAGGAGAGTATCGAAAGCTGTTGTAGAGCTAAGGAACGGTGGACTTGGATGTTTTTAGATCTCGTATGTCTGTTGCTCAGGTTCTCCAGATAGTGGCATGCCTCTTATGTTCCCTCACCCTGTGGGACACTGGCTGAGAGTGATACTAAAACCTGAAGTGCAGATCACAACTCTAATCGCCAGCATGCTCTCCCTTTTAGTTTGAAAACATTCTAATTATTGTAACGAAAATAGAATTGATAGTGGAAATCAAATTGGGAAAACGTGCTGAATTCAATGGTGCAGTCTATATTATGTTAGTAGAAATTGACCCGAACATACATAAGTATGTGTTACATTATTTTGATCTTTTTCTGTATGTTTGAAATATTATATTAAATATTCAAAAAAATCCAACAAGATAAGAGAATTGCGTGTAATTTGTCTATAGCTTTTCAGTTTGTTTTCAACACCCCATTATATTGAGGATTTAGTAATATTTTTAAGGCTAAGAATGTGTAATATAAATTGCTGAGATGGTTTCAACGTTTTGTTCAAATTACTTATATTAACATAGAAATGTTGATTTCTCCTGTAATAGGCACTTTTAAAACAAATAATTATCATGATTGCATATTTCTTTTGCTTTATTTTCTGTGTGACATATTTATCAGTAACATGAAATCTGGAACTATTCTACACCAGGGATTATAGTAATCCAGGCCCAGGAGGCTGCAGTTGCTCTGAGACACTTTATAAATTATAAATTAAATCACCTGTGTGCACACACATGCAAACACACACACACACAGTTTTGTTTTGTTTTGTTTTTAAAGATTTTATTTATTTATTTTAGAGACAGAGCACAAGAGGGGGGAGCAGGAGAGGGAGAAGCAGACTCCCTGCCAAGCAGGGAGCCCGATGCGGGACTCGATCCAGGGACTCCAGGATCATGACCTGAGCCGAAGGCAGTCGCTTAACCAACTGAGCCACCCAGGCGCCCCCACACACACAGTTTTAATTCAGTTTTTTTTTTCCCCTCAAAGTGACTACGTCATGGCACTTTGCAGTATAGGCTTAGACATAAAATCAGACAAAAGAAATTATGTGGCTGAAATAGTAGCTCTGTGTTTAGATCTTAGTTCCCTGGAAACAAAGCCCTGACTTCAGCAGGGAGAGGGATTTCATGCTCCTACTGAAAGGGAAGGGTAACACTAGCAAGGCTGGTTTCTGGGGTAGGTCTGTTGTATGCGAATCCTAACTGACCTTCCCAGTCTAGCCTTCCATGGACATGGATACACAGTGCTGGGAGCTGCAACAAGAACCCAGCATGATCGTGTCTGCAAGTATAGGAGCCCATTCTTCACACCGACCTCCAATGGTGGACTACAGTAATGGAGCAAGGGACTTACGGCTTACGTGTTTCTCTCTCTATTCCAGTGGGTTCTTTCTGACTCCTTTTTCCTCTGAACATATAAGACTGAAACAATATGTCACATTTGCCTCAATAGAAGTGGCTCTGGGTGGCAGATACTGACCCATAAGGAGTTGGAAAACGTATATAATTTTCAGAAGACTTCCCTAGATTCTGGTACGTTCCCCTCCCAATTGAGAATCATGACCAAATTACAAACAAGTTCTAATAAACATACTGGCTTTTCCCTACTCTCCCATCCTCACCAAATCAGGCTGTTCTGTCTAAAGAATTGTATATGCAGAAATACAAAATAAAACAAATTATTCTTTGTGCTTTATCATAGTATATCCTATATGATCAACACTGACCCAGTGGGAAGTCTCTAGTAGTGTGCCTTCATATCTCTTTCCTATTTCATTTGACGTTTTAAATAACAACCATTATCTCTAAGAGTGGATATCTTGTCTGGAATGACAGTGGAAATTCAGTTACAAGGTCAGGGAAGTGGTCCCAGATGGAACCTTCTCATGAGGGCTGGTCTTGGAAGGCTGTATCGGGTGTGAGTAATGGAGGGTGGAGGTCCAGAAGCCGGGACCAGAGACACACCTGGGAATTATTCTCACAGGGAGGAGTTTTGCTTTCTCCAGAGATGCTCCCTACTAAGCATTGTCTTTGTTAGAAATGTCAGCATTTCCTTTTCAGCTCTATGCTGGGAGAGCTTCCTGCTAGAGTTCTAGTTGTTTTAAGACATCCCTCGAGGAGGAAAGGACTCATCCGAGTCCATTTCAGAAGACTGTGCTATGTCTTCTGGGAGATTCATTGGATGGGCTCCAAATTTTTCTGACATTATAAATTTGTCTAACTAAAAAGATATGTGTGCGACTGTGTAACCTGCTTATTCCCTGTAGATGACTTATTGGTGAGAGCACAGAATCTGGATTCAGATGATTTCTCTAAAGTGGATAAGTGGACCAAACCCAAAAGATAGCATTTCAAAATAGATGAATGTGAAGTTATAAGTTTGGTTTCAAAAAATGTGTGCATGTATGTTCAGTGTGAGAAAGTCTTGATTTGTTGAAAGTTCTAGGGAATAACACCTACATTTTGGTGATACACACAATTCATAGGTGTCAACATGTGCTCTGCTTACTAAAATGTAATATATAAGCTGCAACAGTTCACTTTAGTAGAAATATAAGGTCCACATTAGAAATGGTAGTCACTTTACTGCTCAGAGAATATCCATTAAACACTGAAGACAGTGAGAAATTTGACAGCAAACACAGTGGGCAAGCAGGAAGGTAAGTACTTTAGAAAAATATTAAGCCAGGAGAAAAGAGATGGAGTTTTTAAGGGTTTCCGTAGAGAAGACACCATAGATTGACATTGTATTTTGCCAGATCTAGGATACAGGGATGAAGGGAGTTTGGCTTGATTGATGGAAACCTTCTAAATATTGGATCATCATCCCCATGAAAAGTGAGCTCCCACATTGGAGAGTGTTGAGGCATAGATTGGGTGATCATCTAGCAGGATCACTGAAGAATGTGGAGCGTGATGCTTACTCCACTTCCCTTTTATATCCCTTTCATTTTACTGTTTGTGCCTCCTCCCTGATCACTTGGGTGGAGAAGAATTCAGAAAAGCATCAACATCTTTGCCCAGTGAAACCAAACTGGGTGTGTTTCCTGAATTTTAACTCAATCAACATGTCTTAGGAGAAAAAAACATATGTGTACATGTGCTATGATGACTTTTCTGAAGCCACTGCTTGAGGGGACTGAGGTGGAGCTAATCAAGAATGCAGGAGAAAGAGTTAAGAATATGGACTGTGAAATCACAGACCTGGGGTGAAGCTCAAATTGGATGACTATGGGAAAGTTACTTGATTTCTCGAAGCCACTCTTTCCTCATCTTTTATGGAGGAGAGGACCTATTTCCCAAAGTCCTTATGAGCATCATGTGATGCAAGTAGAGAGCTTAACCAGTAAGAATTTCCTTAATAAATGAAGCTAGTATAATAAAAAAAAAAGAAGTGTTTCTATGAGGACCTCTGTGTTAGTTCAAGACTGGTCTAATATTTTCCAGCATGTGGGGGAGTCACTTACTGCTCATAGAAGCACTCTGCTTCTAAAAGACCTCAACATAATCTAATTCCACAAATTTTATGCTTTTATCTCTCTATGTGGGCTATTATCCAGTGTTTCCCCTCACCTCCCCATTCATCCTTGCTCTAGGCTCTTTGCATTCAATCAGGCCCATCTCTACAATCTATGCACTCTTTCCTCTTGGCTCTTGTTCATGCTCTTCCATCCATTTGGAAAGGACATTCTCCATGCCTACGCTGCAAACACAGTTCAACTCAACCTGCCTAGGCCAACTTTGCCTCATGATCTTCCCCTAATCCTGAGTTCCCTTACCATATAGGCTGTGTCTTTGTGATTTGGGCACATAGATTTAGCTCCATTAGCCTTTAACATTTTGACAACAGATATTACTTCTTTTTTATTCTTGATAGTTCATGCATTTTATGTTCAATAATCTTTATTGGAAAGAGTTTAATATGGTGTAATAAGAAATTATTGATATGCCCCAGCAGGCCTGAAAGAAAGAGGGAATGTTGTAGAGAGGATTTTAGTCACATTGAAATAATAATAATAATAATGACAAAAGTAACAAATAATGTGACAACAGTAAGCAATTTCATATAAACTGCAAGAGGTATTTGCTCAAATCTTAAAAGGTTGGCTTATGTTAAATATATGATGTGAATAAGGTCAAAAGAAAATTCCCTTATTCCCTTAGGTGTGAAACATAAAAATAATTCATGAAAATGGGTCTAACCTGGCCTTTACTTTTGAGTTATTGCCTGTCTTTTGTTGATTCATTTATTCATTCCTTTACTCAACTATCATTGCAGTCAGTGAAGACATATCAAGGATTTACTTTAAGCCAAGTACTGTACTAGATATCAGGAATGCAAAAAAGGATGAGTCATTTTTTTCTCCCTTGCTAAATTCACATTTTAGTAGGAAAGAGGACTATAGGCCGATGAATTATATGATGTTGTGATAAATGATACCATAGGGATACCTACAAAATCAAGCTTTTCAAGAGCTACAAACACTATTAGTGACTCCAGTAGTAAGAAATGAAACTTTAAGATCTAAATTAAATGTCTAAAAACATAGAATGTTAACTTCATTAGTTACTGAATATAGCATGAATAAAATGAATATTTGACAACAATCTGTAGGTTAGATTTTCCTCACTTTGCAAGAATTCCTAAATAGTTGTGGATATTGCCAATTATTGCCAATTGTAGTTATAAGTGGCTCACAGCCAAATGATTTGAAAACTAAGACTATAAAAAGGAAAAGGGAAGAAAGCACTTCCCATTAGAGGGAGCAGGGAGTGTGGAATAGCAGGGCAAGTTCAAGGAAGTCGAGTAAGGCTGGAATGTAGGGTGGAAATGGAGAATTAAGGTTGGGGTCAGAAAGGGAAGGGCCTTGTAGACCATTTTAAGTAACTTGCACCTCATTCTGTACATGTTGAAATTTAGTACGGTGTTTGTCCTATCATAGCTGATTTATATCTTGGAAAATTCACTGTGACAGTAGTATGGAAGATGGGTTGAACTGGCAGAGAGTGTAGGCTCAGACTAATAATGAATGTGTCTTTTCAAAACTCCAGGAAGGAAGGCCTGGATGGACAGGGGGGTTGAGAGTGTTCAGGAGGTGAAACTGTAAGTGTTGGTGATGGGTTGTGTATGGGAGATTGAGTGACAGCAGGGCGAATAAGTATTGCTCCATGGTTCTGGTTTGGGTAATGGTGGTGCCATTCACGGTGCTGGGAAATGTGGCAGAAGGAACTGGTTGGAGATGAGCTGAGATGGAGCCAATCATTATGTTGTACATGTTCATTTTGAGGTTCCATGTATAGGGAAATATTTAGCAAAATTTGGCTCTCTGGGTCTGAGCTTAGATGAAGGAGACTGGGCAAGGGCTTGAGACATAAGCATTCTTGGTTTATGGGAAGTGAAGCCATGGTCATGGATGTGTATGAAAATTAAGTGAAGGGACAAAAAAGAAGTAGTCAAGGGTTCTATGAAGAAGCAGTCAAGGGAATTGGTAGGAGAAGCAAATCCAATCAGATTTCTTTTCTGGAATTCTAGAGAATTGGTGTGGTGGTAGCTAAGAAGAGCATTTTCAGAAGAGGAGAGTAGGATGGGGGCAGCAGAGTGACAGCCTCTGCACTTGACATGGGGGCACCAGATTACAGGTGTGTTGTTTTACAGAACACCAGCAGCACTCACTACATTATGGACCAGAACTGGAAGGGCTGTCAGAGGATCAGTTGGCATGACTCCCAGCCTTCAGGAAAGGGAACGTCTAAAGTTGCCTCCCTTATTTCTGGGATTTCGAACTGATAATCCAATGCCTACCAGTCTGGCCAGACTATTCCTTAACTCCTAGCACATGTGCAGAATGTTTTTTAGCTTGAGCTGTGCCTGCTTTCCTCTGCATCCCATCCCTCCACTACCTCCTCTTGTCCCTTCAAGAATCTGACCATCCTTCTCTCCTTGTCTCTTTCCCAAGGCTGCAGGGGCAGGTGTGGGGACATGGGTCTGCCAGATGGACAGAGTCCTGACTCTTTTCAACACATCCGCTGATTAGAGGGGGTGCGTTTCTTCTGTCCGCTGGTTCCCTGTCGGACATGGTATGGATGTAACAAGGGAGCCGGTCCGGCAGCCAGATGACAGACATCGTGGGTGGTGGCTGTTAGCTTTCTGCTGGCCACTGCCCTTGCTCGGGGCTTGACCAGTGAGGTATATGTGGAGGTCACACCCATCTCAGCAGATCTGTCAGCTTTCCCGCTTTTGTTAGAGGGTGATATCATGCTTCCTGGGGGGAGTGCTGGAAGACAATGCTCGGCCACTTTTCTCCAGATACAATAGGCGGAGTCAGGAAGGCAGTATTGACATTGCTGGGGCTGGGGAGGCACTCATGGCTCTGCGGCCGTCAGATGGTGAACCAGCTTAACCTTGGCACACAGGGCCTGGGTTGTGCAAGGCGTCTGGCTGTGGAGCCAAAGGGGACTCCGCCCTGGGGACGGGACTGCTTTAGACATCTGGGAATCTGGGATGGGCTTCAAATTCCGATCCCTCTGTCAAAAACAACCACAAAACAATAATAGTACCAGATAACAAAAATGACTACCATAGATTGAATGTCTATGTGCCAAGTACTTTTTTTTTTTTTAAGATTTTATTTATTTATTTGACAGAGAGAATGAGAGAGAGAGCACGTGAGAGGGGGGAGGGTCAGAGGCAGAAGCAGGCTCCCTGCCGAGCAGGGAGCCCGATGCGGGACTCAGTCCAGGGACTCCAGGATCATGACCTGAGCCGAAGGCAGTCGCTTAACCAACTGAGCCACCCAGGCGCCCGTGCCAAGTACTTAATAGGGTTTTTAATAACTCACAACAACCTTGCACAGTAGATAATACTATTTTTTAAATAGATGGTAAAACTGAGGCTCAAAAAGCGATTTGCCCAAGGTTAAAAATTAACCTGCCTAGCATCCCTATTTTTCTTTTTCTTTTTTTTATTTTCAGTTAGCCACTGTATAGTACATCATTAGTTTTTGATGTCGTGTTCAATGATTCATTAGTTGCATATAAAACCCAGGGCTCATCACAACATGTGCCCTCCTTAATACCCATCACCCTATTACCCCATCACCCCACCCCCCTCCCTTCTGTAACCCTCAGTTTGTTTCCCAGGGTCCATAAACTCTCATGGTTCATCTCCCTCTCTGATTTCTCCCACTGCAGATTTCCCTCCCTTCCCCTATGGTCCTCCTTGCTATTCCTTATGTTCCACATATGAGTGAAGCCATATGATAATTGTCTTTTTCTGCTTGACTTATTTCGCTCAGCATAATACCTTCCAGTTCCATCCATGTCCGTGCAAATGGTGGGTATTCATCCTTTCTGATGGCTGAGTAATATTCCATTGTATATATGGACCACATCTTCTTTATCCATTCATCTGTTGAAGGGCATCTCAGCTCCTTCCACAGTTTGGCTATTGTGGACATTGCTGCTATGAACATTGGGGTAGCACCCCTATTTTTCAAGAGCTGTCATTATTTCCCTCCCTGTGACCCTGATGGGACTGCCAATCACTGATTACCGAGTATACCACTCATCTGACCACCACAGCAGTTGGTTCAGATGGAGGATGCATGACCCAATAGGGCCAGTTAGACTCTTTCTCTGGGAATTCGTGAGCAAGAGGTTCTTTCTCCAGTGAGTATGCTGAACACCCAGAGCTACCAGCTTCCCTGTACAGTTGAAAGAAGCTGGTCTTGGGCAAGAGAGATGAGTTCATTTGCACAGAGAGAACAGAACCATGACCGGCACTCTGCGATTATTGGAGTGGTGAGTCCAGTGGTTTTAGATCAGAGACCCACCCCTGTACCTTCCAGTTATGGGAGACAGTTACCTTCATTTTCTTCCACTATTTTGAATTTGTTTCTGTCTCTTAAGGTGAATAGTCCTGAGTGACCCCATGGTTTCAGTAGAAAGTGATAGAGACAAGAGTTAAACTGAGATGACCAGACCCCAAATTCTGAGTTCTTTTAAACTCTTCGCTGTGCAGTCTTCTACTAGTGTTTCATGGTCACCTCAGGCTGGTTCCTGGAAAATGAGGCTGATGACAATACTTCTTCGTGTGGTTTTGGAAAAGATTTGAAAAGAAATATTACTTAAAATACTTAGTACGGTGTTGGTACATGATGAGCACTCCAAAAAATCAGATGCTCTTAAATGTTTTCTTATAAATGAAGCTAGAGACTCTTACATTGCTTTATGACAGTCTTTTCCAAGCACATCTCCCTGCGTGAGGGCAGGTCTCATTTTTGACTAAGATCATTACTGGATTTTTGGACCCATCTAAATTAAGAGTGTGTGTGTGTGTGTGTGTGTGTGTGTGTGTGTGTGTGTAGCTCTTTTCCCATTTCACCACTATCTTCGCTCCAATTACTCCTGCTCTTACTCTTAATTCCTCTTTGTGTCTAGTACCGTCACATTTAGAAAGCACTTTCTCATCTTACGGGGTTGCTTTAAATGTCCACCTATTTTACTACTCATTGCTGCCTCTTGAGAATCAGAGGGCAGGGTGATAGTAGCCGTCGGTTAAAATCAGCGCCTTTCCAGGAGCCAGTCTTTGCCTACCTCACCAGACCCTTGGAATTCTCAGTCCCTCATGCTATGTTGGAGGTGTATTTCAGCCATATCAGGCTCTTTGTGGTTTCTAAAGATACACTTTCAAGCCTCCATGCCTTTGTGTGTGCTCTTTCTTTTGCCCAGAATGCCCTCTTCACATTCCCTTCTTCATCGGACTTATTCATGCTTCAAGGTTTATCTCCGGTGTCATGTCTTCAAAGAAATCTTCCTTACCCATCCTGCATGGGTTTGGGTCTGACTTTGCCTGAGATTCCATCGGAAATGTGGCCTGAGGCAAAGGCACGTGTGTAGGTAGATTATTTGGGAAGTGACCTCAGGGCGTCAGGAGTGAGGGACTAGGGGAATAGAACTGTGCTAGAATATGTTATCATGCTGGCCACTGCTATGGACGCCGGATCCTCCAGACATCCTGAGGAGCCTTATGAATGAGACATGCAGGCACCCTTATGCTTGCCTCTGTCGACGTACTTAGAACATTAAATTACGATTAACAGTTTCCTTGTTGTTGCTTTTGTCCACAAGGCTGGGAGCTGTGTTTGGCATTTCAATATTCTCAGCACCAGACATAGTATACTGGCTGGCAGAGAAATGCTTTAATAAATGGTTTTGCATTGGGTTAAATATGGCAGCCATTGCTTCCCTAAGTGTACTGTATATATTACTGCTGGCCTGAAAAATGATTTGATGTGGTTCTTGGAAGCATATTTTAAAATTATCTATTCATTTTTATATGTAAGTATAAATAGATGCATGTATATGTATAGCAATCATATAATTTCTTGAATATTCTTAATACGAAGCTAAGAAAACATGAGTTAAAGAGCATGGTTAATAGAATAATTGTATAAGCAGCAGGTACAGTCAGCAAGAATCATGACTATGATACATAAATTATACAGTTTGGGAGACACTGCTCTAACTGCATGAGTTAGCTAATCCTTTTTAGAACTCGGTGTGTCCAAATAAAAAACAGAAAAGTAATTTGGCATATAATTAATACTATCCTAGTGAGATGAACAAAGTGAAGGGGTCTATGGTGATCAACCTGTCTTAAAGGACCATCTAGGACTCTAATCTTGCTTTTCCCAGTAAACCTGGAAAATGGACGTTTGTTAATAAATCATAGACCCTAGTTTACCCCCTTGGGCATACTGGGCATCCATCAAAATAGGCCCAGCAGTCAGCCAGCAAGCCAGTAGACATCGTCAACCAGGGGAGGAATGGGTAGGTCAGTTATATCCACTCATTCAAGCTAAGTTTTTCTGAGCCCTTTCCATGTCCTGGGAATCTGCTAGGCATTGCAGTTAGAAAGATGGTTAAGAGAGGCACATGACCTCCACTGCCTTGTGGTCTGCTGGGTGAAAAGCTCTGCTTTATTGGAGGCAGACATTGGGAGCATGGAAAAGGGGGGGGGGTAATCTTGCAGAACAGGGGTCTCCTCAAGAAGGTGACGTTTGAGAAGGATGAATAGGATTATGCTTTGTGGAAAATCAGGAGTGGGCGTGAGGAGTAGAGCATTCCAGGCAGAGGAAAAAGCATGAAAATGGGGAATAGAATGTTGAAGAAACATTGGTGCAGTGGTCCTACATGGCTATACTCTAGGGCACGCTGAAGGAGGTGGCAGGGGATACAGCTGGGGAGATGAGTTGGGAAGAAGGTAATTTGGTTTGAGATGGGCTGAGTGGGCAAGGACACCGTAGAAACCCTTCTGGGAGTCATTAGAACGTAGGGTGAAGCTGTGTGAGGGAATGACATTGCCCAAGACGAAGACAGCAGACTGGGTCTGGGAACACCTATATCAAGGGGTGAAATGGATAGAGGAAGAGGAAACCGAAGGCTTTCAATGAGAGAAGGCGAGGGAGGAGTGAGTTTCAACCACATCAAAAATTGCAGAGGCAGGAGCAGGGTAAAGAGAGGGACAAGAGAATTTGGCAATTAGGTGCTGTGCACGGCAGAGCATTCTTAGTGGATGGGCCGGGCAGGGCTGGGGTTGAGGAGTAAGTGGGAGGTGGGGAAGTAGAGTAGGTAAGTATAAATTCCTTTCTGAGAGATGTCCCTTATCCAGGCAGATTCCTGTTACCATGTGCTTTTCTCTAAGCTTGATCCTGAGTGATCTGGTAGAAGAAGGTATGAGGTCCTCTCTGCCAACACGGGCTCATGATGCTAGGAGGATACACAGAGGTCTGGAGATAGTAGGGAAAGAACTCTTCCATCACAGACACTCTCTCTTGCCCCTGGGTGTGGTCCCAAGTTACATGAGTTAGGGAATTATTTTAGTTTCACAAAAACGGTAATAGAGGCAGGAGTCTTCGTGGAGGGGCAACACACTAACTGTTACATAGAGTAACAGAATAGTAGAACTGTCCAAGACTTAAAAGATTATCTAGTCCAGCATTTCTGAATACCAAGTCCAGGAGAATCCTAGAATCCCTTATTTTTATTTTTTGAGTATCATATGGAGCTAACATTTGGTACCGTAAGAAATACTGATTTGATTCAACTTTCTCATTTTACAGATGCCAACACTGAGGCTCAGCACTTTGCTAAAACCCACTCAGCTCATTAGAGGCTAAGTTTCTTCCTTTTAACAGAGAATGTGGAAGGCAATAGAAATTAGAGCTTAATGCATGTACTGTAGAGTTGAACTACTTATGCAGCTTAAGTTAGAGCCCCAACTTAAAAATTCTTTTCTTTGTCTTTTAAGCACTCAGTGGACCCAGCTGTAAGGCCCCTGGCAGGGTTGGCTTGCTTTGCGCTGCCCGGCCCTCCCCGCCCCCTTCCCCTGTATATCTCACACCCAGAGTCAGCAGTGCTTTTCACACAAATAGTCTGCCAAGAGGTGTGGAACTGGAGCCAGAAACACACAACAGCTGCAGAAGCTCAGCCACGTCTAGAGGCTTGCAGTAATCTCCAGCAGGCCTGGACACAGCCCTGACCACTGAGTGACTCTAGAGTACATAAGCCATCAGCAAAGTGTGATTCCAACATGAGTAATACATGCATTCTGCCAGATGCTTCTGGAATCAAACAAAGAAAAACAGTGTTGTTGCCAGCCAGGGAGAAAAAAAAAATCACCATTAATTGCATTACTGTCTTCCCATTAAGGCTGGGGAGAGCCTGTGACTCAGGTGAACCTCTGTTAGAAAACCTCTTTTCCTCTCCTAGAGATCATTTTCTGATGGAACTCATGGCTTATCACCCCTGCCAAGCCCACATTTTCACCCTACCCAGGTGGTTATGAGCACAGACTGTGGGGGCAGATGGATCTGGGCTGGAGCCCCGCTCAATGTGACAGCTGTGTGACCTTGGACAAGTCCTTTCTCCTTTCTGCAGAATGGAGACCATGGTACCCTCTCTAAAGAGTAGTGAGAATTACATGATATAAGTAGATTAAATGCTTAGCAAGTGCAGGTTCATTAAAAAAAGTTCAATAAACATTAGCTATCATTATTATTTCTTATGTTTCCCTATGTTCCTAAGAGCACCCTACTGCTAAGAACCTGTGTAAATGTTACTCTATTCCATTCCATCCCATTTCAACATCTCATTCCCTCCCAGCCTATTCTATTCTATGAACATTTCTTGAGCTCCTTCTCTGTGCCCCACCCTGGGTCAGCAGATGTAAAGATAAATAAAATGAAGTCCCTGCTGCTAAGGAGGCTGCTGGTGGGGTGTGACTTGCAGGTGGACTTGCAGTAGATTCTCACTATTCATGGTGAGTTAGATTCAGGCAAGTCGCAACATTTTTTTTTTAAGATTTATTTATTTATTTGACAGAGAAACAGCGAGAGAGGGAACACAAGCAGGGGGGTGGGAGAGGGAGAAGCAGGCTTCCCGCTGAGCAGGGAGCCTGATGTGGGACTTGATCCCAGGACCCTGGGATCATGACCTGAGTCGAAGGCAGACACTTAACGACTGAGCCACCCAGGCGCCCCAAGTTGCAACATTTTTGTCAACCAATGGATACACCTAGTTTTGTGTATGTTTCTATTTAAAGGCAAATCATTTAGTGCATATGGCTGATTGATTAGCATGGAAGTCATGGCCAACAGCACTAACGACTGCCTCAACAGAGCTTCTCTAACACATGGATTTTCTCCTGGGGCACATCACCGCTTTCTCATGCTTCGGAACGCTGGACGGCACTTCGACACTAAACTTGGGGCCATTTCATTTTTTTTTATCTTTTGGGTTTGTCTTAAAAATTTTTTTTTGAGGGGCGCCTGGGTGGCTCAGTCACTGGGCGTCTGCCTTTGGCTCAGGTCATGATCCCAGGGTGCTGGGATCAAGCCCCACGTCGGGCTGGCTCCCTGCTCCGCGGGAGGCCTGCTTCTCCCTCTCCCACTCGCCCTGCTTGTGTTCCCTCTCTCGCTGTCTCTCTGTGTCAAATAAATAAAATCTTAAAAAAGAAAAAAAATTTTTTTGAGTACAGTTACATTAGTTTCAGGTGTAGGACATAGTGATGTGACATATTGATACATTATGTGGTGTTCATCACAAGTACAACTGCCATCCGTCCTATTACATCACTATTCTAATATCATTGACTGTATTATGATGTGCTTTTGATTGGGGTCATTTTTTTTAAAGAGATTTTATTTATTTGAGAGGGAGAGAGCACAAGCAGGGGGAGGGGCAGAGGGAGAGGGAGAAGCAGACGCCCCGCTGAGCAGGGAGCCTGACATGGGACACTATCCCAGGACTCCAGGATCATGACCTGAGCTGAAGGCAGATGCTTGAGCCACGCAGGATCCCCTAGGGGTCATTTTAAATGGTGAAATAGCCAATTAAAACCACAAAAAATGTGAAAGAATAGCACTAAATATACTGTGAGGAGGATACTGATTTACAGTTGGCAACATGTACATCTGAGGCCTCGGCGTTTTCCTGCTCTGCCATGTGTTCTCGTGACTGGGAAGCCACCACGGGGGTTGATTTTGAGGTGTAGGCACATTGACAGGTACAGAATCAACAAATAATGAGGATAGACTCTTGATACAATTGACTAAATTCAGGTAGTAATAAAGTATCCATAGATGTAGAGGACAAGCACAGGAGAGAGAGAAATGGGTTCCTTCTGGGACAGTCCGCTCTACTGATGGGAATGGGGCTTTCAGAAAGGCATTTCTGATGAGCAGACATGGAAACATGGAGGGATAACAGTATGGCTGCCAGGTTGGGGCTCCGGGGTGGAGGGCTTTCTGCCTCCAGCACTGTACCGTGTGGTCTGACTTGACAGGATGTCCTTCAACAGTCCTCCTTTTGCCCACATTCATCTAGAGGCAAGACCCAACACTCTGAGACACCAAAAACACATGAAACAATCTGATTCCATAGTGTTAGTGAGTAAGACTTTTCAGTGGGTGGAAGGGAAAGATGCTTTGTATTGTACAGTGTGCAGAGCATACTAAGTTCACAAGTAGACATCTCTCTCTTTCCCTGGCAAAGTTCATCTCCAGCTCCCAGTCTCCTGATTTCTCCTCCCTTCCTCCACTGTAGGTTCCAGGCCATTCCATTTTCAGCCCCGCTTGCGCATACCACTCAGCAAATGAAAGACCAGCTAGTTATCCAGCCCCCTCTCCTCTGGAATATTAGCAGGAGCCCTGTATTGTGACTCCAGCATGGCTTCGGGGAGTTTTTACTCTACGCTTCATTCCCCACTTATCCAAATATTCACTCCGTAAAATATTCTCTGCATATTTTGGCATAAGCAATAAAGAAGTACGAGGTCCCAGATGAGTTACCTCTCCCTGTTACTGCCACTTATCCCTGATAGAGTATTTTCTCATCTTGGACACATGACCCATGGTTGCTACAGTTTTTTTTTGTTGTTGTTGTTGTTGTTTTAAGATTTTATTTATTTGACAGAGAGAGACACAGAGAGAGAGGGAACACAAGCAGGGGGAGTGGGAGAGGGAGAAGCAGGCTTCCCGCTGAGCAGGGAGCCCGACGTGGGGCTCGATCCCAGGACCCTGGGATCATGACCTGAGCAGAAGGCAGACGCTTAACGACCAAGCCACCCAGGCGCCCCGGTTGCTACAGTTTTTAAAGAGCCTAGTCCGGGCCCTAGCCACGTTAGATATTTAATAAATGAATAGATTTCCACTAAACTGATGATTTGGGGAAAGGAGACATTTTTGTAATGTTTTCCTCCTCAAAAGGGATAGGTAATTTTACTTATTGTCATTTTCTTACACCTTTCACAGCAAGGTTTTATAATTCTCATCACATTAAGTTCTGAACATTTCTTCCTAATAATTCTCATCAAAATTTCCAATGATACTATTTTTGAAACTTAAAATGTGAATTTTATCTCAAGGAATAAGCAGAAGAAGCAGCTGAGAAAACTCTGGGGAAAAAAAAGTAATTTTTGGAAATAACTCTATTAGATCTTAAGGCAGAGTACAATACTACAATAACAGTGGGGTACAGTACAAGAGTCTGTAGACACAGATTAACAGACTAGAAAAGCCAAAACCAGACATAAGTTTATATAAAATTTTATTATCTATAAAGGATACAAATCAGTTCTGGGAAAATTCATTTTCTGTTTAGAAAAAAGAACTGTTTAAAAAATCCATCTGTGGGGCGCCTGGGTGGCTTAGTCGGTTAAGCGTCTGCCTTCGGCTCAGGTCATGATCCCAGGGTCCTGGGATCGAGCCCCGCATCGGGCTCCCTGTTCGGCGGGAAGCCTGCTTCTCCTTCTCCCTCTCCCACTCCCCCTGCTTGTGTTCCCTCTCTCGCTGTGTCTCTCTCTGTCAAATAAATCAATAAAATCTTTAAAAAAAAAAAATCCATCTGTTACCACACACCAAAATAAATTCTAAATGGATTAAAGAGTAAATGTAAGAAACCAAGCCATCAATAGAAGGTGGAAGTGCATATTTATTGACATTTCGTATGGAGACTTATGTTTAAAAACAGTGGAAGAAGCCACAAAAATAAAAATCAGTACACTTAGCTACATAAATATTTAAACTGTTAATTTAACAATAAGCAAAATTAAAAGGCAAAGAAAAAATGACAAAAATACTTGAAACAAATATGGCATATAAGAGACTAAAGTATTTTCATAAAAGAAGCTCATTGAAATCAATAGAAAAAATCAAAAACATCAGCAGAAAAAGAGGAACAAATAATTCACAGAGGAGGAAATATAAATGGCTAATAGGCTTGTGAAAAAGTTCACTCTCTAAATTAAAGTAAAATCAAGGGGCACCTGGGTGGCTCAGCATCTGCCTTCGGCTCAGGTCATGATCCCTGGGTCCTGGGATCGAGTCCCACATAGGCTCCTTGCTCAGCAGGGAGTCTACTTCTCCCTCTCCCTCTGCCTGCAGCTCCCCCTGCTTGTGCTCTCTCTCTCTCTCTCCCTCCCTCTGTGTCAAATAAATAAATAAAATCTTAAAAAAAATAAAATCAAAATAAGATACTATTTTTCTATATCAAACTGGCAAAGATGAAAAACCAAGTGGGAATTATTCAAGACTACATGGCAGGGGTTGGTGAGATGAGTATGTTTTCATACACTGTAGTTCTTTAGATAGAAACTTAGCAATGTAAATCAAATTGTTAGAGAATTTAAAATGTTGTAAGATTAAAAATTTAGGATATGAAAGTGTTCTGTTTTAACCTAGGAAAGAACTATATATGTTGGTTTCTGCAGTTCCTCTTTGTATGTTCTCTGGGGAAAAAATAAAGGATATACATCAAAATGTTAACAAGAGTAAAATAAAGAAAGATTTCATGATAAGAATATATGTTTTTAAGTAATTTTTTTTAAAAGATTTTATTTATTTATTTGAGAGAGAATGAGAGAGAGCACATGAGAGGGGGGAGGGGCAGAGGGAGAAGCAGACTCCCTGCCGAGCAGGGAGCCCGATGCGGGACTCGATCCCGGGACTCCAGGACCATGACCTGAGCCGAAGGCAGTCGCTTAACCAACTGAGCCACCCAGGCGCCCTGTTTTTAAGTAATTTACATTCTGACTGTTGTAAAAAGAAGATTAAGTATGATATTTTTGTAGTTTTAGAGATAGTCCATGATGATAATTTTTTTTAAGATTTATTCATTTATTTATTAGAGAGAGAGAGCATGAGAGAGGGGAAGGGCAGAGGGAGAAGCAGACTCCCCGCCGAGCAAGGAGCCCGATGTGGGACTCGATCCCGGAACTCCAGGATCATGACCTGAGCCGAAGGCAGTCGCTTAACCAACTGAGCCACCCAGGTGCCCGATGATGATAATTTTTATTCTTAAATTGTTACCACCTAAAGGATAAAAATAATACAAAAGGACCCACATTTATCAGGACTGTTGTCTATTTCACATACATAAAATGTTAATGATTGTCAAGGTATTAATTAATGCTGTATGATTACAGAAAAAAGAGATTCTTGGGGCAATCTCTTCCTTGGACATTTACATTGGAACATTCAGGTGATCTACTGAAGTAAGACCAGAAAAGACAGTGAGAAATATTTCTTTCACAGGATTCAGTTAATTTTTGATGTTTGGGAATAAAAGTACTATACAAATTGGAACTATGGGTAGTTATTTCAAATTACAGCATTTGTATGCGTTAGCTTCCTTAAAATGTATACTTTTCTATAACAATAATTTGATTATAAAAATGTTGACAAAAATAATTCATGTTCCTGTTGAAAAATTTGGATATGCAGAAAAACATTTTAGTATATAAATGAATTATATACCCTTTTAATATACAAATATATTAAATACATTTTAATATATAAATAATATAAAATAACATGAATATATAAATAACATATTTACAAAGAGATCAAGAGAGAAAGAAAGGTTAAGAGACAGACTGAGAGGCAGACAGAGAAATACAGATTTGATTATTTGGTTTTAAACATCTGTTAATTATTGTCTTAAAGCATAAACCCAGTTTTGCAGGCTTCCTTTTATGATGGGAACTGAGAGAGGGAAAAAAGGGGTCTCAACCACAGAATCATTGACCATAAACCAGAAGGGCCATACAAAGTGAAGGAACAGAGCTAAGCCAGGTCTTCGTCATCGTCGTCTTCTTCTTCCTCTTCTTTTTTTTTTTAAGATTTTTATTTTATTTATTTGAGAAAGGAAGAGAGAGGACCACTGGGGAGAGGGACAGAGAGAGAGGGAGAATCTCCTCAGCAGGGAGCCTGATGCGGGACTCCATCCCAGGACCCTGAGATCATGATCTGAGCTGAAGACAAATGCTTAATGGATTGAGCCACCCAGGAGCACTTAAGCCAGGTCTTCGGATGCTGCCGTATTATAATTAACCAAACCCTGGAACAAATACTTTCCTCTTACCCCTGGACCGCCTCTCATCATTTAGACTTAACCCTGAGGATGAAGTGAGAATTCAGGGAAGTGTGAAGGATGAAGGTAAATATCAGAAATGGAGTTGGAATGTCATATATACATTATTTGTTCATAAAGAAGAGGTATTGTTATTAATGAAGAAGAGGGTCAATAAAGACTTGAGAATGTCCAAGAACACCTGGTGTCAAAGGGCATCTTTCAAAATGCTGTGTCCTTCTGGCTCTGTGTCTTGCTCTCCATGTCACTACCTCCTTTGTAAACCACAGGGGCCATCGTCAGCCGAGTTGGAGTAAGGTGAGGATGGTAGCCCCAGTGCCCTCTGCAATCTTGCTCCTTGGCCTCCTTTGTTATTACAATGGCCCTGTGATGTGGCCAAACCCGAAAGCCAGTGTGCTCAGCTTACTGCTGCCCCTTAGTATTTGTATCCAAACTAATTACCAGAGCATGTCTGATCTTTCTACAGATCTCCCATTAGTGGCTCTCATATTTGGTTTATGGGCTCTGGGGTTGCCAGGAGCACCTGTGTGGCTGGCAGAGCTGGCCAAGGCGAGCCGATGCCTGTTGGTCTCAAGCCCTACTTTACCAACTTCAATCAGGGTAACTATACTTTTATGTAGTTAACATCATCTTCTATATAATATTTCACTTGGTAAAAGGATGCCTTTGCTTAAACAAAAGCACGTGGGCGAACCGCTGACGTAAGTTGCAAGATACGCTCGGGCAAAGACAGCCCTGAGCTGGGCTTAGTAGACATGTATCCCACGTGAGGACTTATTGGCTCAGCCAATACTGACTAGAAGTACAGGCTTTGAAACTGAAATATGAAAGCTGATCGGTTTCTTCCATTTACTGGAAACTGGAAACCAGGTCATCACGTCTGTCTGTAAAGGCTGGTAAGGTGTTGATTGAAGGCTTGAGAGACTCTTCTAGGGGTAAAGGGAATGAATTTTAAGCCATGAACTTGATAACACTATTTTTGTTAGCAGAGTTTTGGGTAGATGAACTGTTACTGTATTGATAATCATATTTCATATACTTGAATTAGGAGTTAACATCATCTCATTTACTCCGTGAGATCTACTGCCAGCAGACCTGAAGTTGAATAGGTCCTTGGGAAATCTATTGAATATGTACAGGTATTCCCTTTTAAATTGACATTTGAGTGTTGATCCTTTCACACATTAAAATTTGGAAATAAGTCACACAGGCCTCAGCAGTCAAGTTTTAATTTCAAGCACACACAATAGAGACAAATTGTTATCTTCCTTTGAATACATTTTACATCATACAATCTAAGAACTAAAGTCAATTTGATCTAGTTTTTAACTCCTTTAGGAACCACGCTTAGGAGTATCAGAAATTCTGTTTGAAATCTAGGGCTCTGGCTGATGAGTCATATTTTAAAATTCAGAATCCAGGGATTTTGAACTTACATTCCTAAAGCAGATGGTAAGTCTTGTTTTCCAGTGGTGACTTAGACTATAAATGTGTGTCATTCTTAGATAGAGTCAGATTTTGTCATTAAAGAAACCACAGATTAAAACTTCATGGCCCCTACTAGAAGTTATGTCCATTTGAAGATCTGACCCATTAAGAGAATGGAGGCTTGAGCAACACAGCCCCGAAAGCCAGGATGTAGAAGGAATGTAGTTCTGAATTTTCAGAAGCTGATAGGCTGAGGGAGGCTCATTTCTTCCCTCTGTTTGTGCTGCTTCTCCAGGCTGTTACTACATGGAAAAAAAAAGACACCAAAAGGGTGTGAAATAAATTTTAAAAAGGATCTTTGTCCTAGTGCACCGTTATTGTGCTGGATGGTATTTGACAGCTCACTCTCTGGACCCTGTTTTCTCTGGCTGTAAGATAAAAATGCTACTATAAATTTGAGCTTTTCCCTGTGATTGGCTCTGCAGGCAGGATTGCCCCTCAGGAGGGGAGGGTTGTGCCTATTTTACAGGGGAGTGGACCCTATTTTCCCTTCATTGGTCTCACAGCTTTAGGGAATCCTGAGTCCCCATAGTCATCATCATCTTCATCACCATCATCACTGTTTATTGACTATTGCATTATTGTCACACACTCTTAACACATCATTCATAGAATTTACAAAAATTCTTTCATGTGGGGGTGCCTGGGTGGCTCAGTCGTTAAGCGTCTGCCTTCGGCTCAGGTCATGATCCCAGGGTCCTGGGATCGAGCCCCGCATCGGGCTCCCTGCTCAGTGGGGAGCCTGCTTCTCTCTCTGCCTGCCACTCCCCCTGCTTGTGCTCGCTCTCTCTCTGTTTCTGTCTCTCTGACAAATAAATAAAATCTTTAAAAAAAATTCTTTCATATGATGTAGGTCTATACATTTATCCATCCTCAGCAAAATGCTAAGAGGTCGGGATCATCCCCTCCATTTTACAGATGACCAAGTGGAGGCACAGAAGGCTCAGTCACTTGTGGATGGTTCTGTGTTACATGAGTAATACACGGCAGATCTGGGATTCAAACACAGGCTGGCTTGATTCCCTAGCTTCTGACCACGTACTGCATGGCTCTGCTTCTCAGCAAGCCTTACCTCCCTGGCTGTTCACTGTGGTGGGATCTATTTTGAGATAGTCATAGCCCTGTGCAGGGCACCTGGAGGCTCAAGTAGACACATCACCACCGTGAGAGGCATGACTGTAAATCCAAAGCTTGGCGTGCAGAGCACAAGCCATTTGCTTTCCTTCCAATGAATTTATTTAAAAATGTTTATCTTTTTATTGTGTGTATAGTACCACCATCCAGAGATAGCCACTGTTAACATTTTCCAGATAAGATTGAATTTTATATCCCTCCCTGTGGAATTCACATGCCTCCTACCAGGTTTCCTCTGTGAATTCCCAGGGCACTTACATTCTCATGGTTCCCTCCTACACAAAGTTTGTCTTCAGTTTTAGTTTAATTTATGCACCCCTCCCTTGCTCCATCCTGCTGCTATAGTCTCTGTTCAACTTGGTGTCAGGCTAGACATGCAGCTCAGCCTTTTATCTCAATTAAAAATAAGAAAGGCGGGGCACCTGGGTGGCTCAGTCCTTAAGCGTCTGCCTTCGGCTCAGGTCATGATCCCAGGGTCCTGGGATCGAACCCCGCATCAGGCTCCCTGCTCCGCGGGAAGCCTGCTTCTCCCTCTCCCACTCCCCCTGCTTGTGTTCCCTCTCTCGCTGTGTCTCTCTCTGTCAAATAAATAAATAAAATCTTTAAAAAAAAAAATAAGAAAGGCAACAATTTTTCAACACATAGACACACAGGTACTGACAGATGCAATCATAAACGAAGAGACACACAGACAGATAATGCATTTGTGAGTATAACACACTTGATAAGTTGAAACAGAGATGGGGTTTGCCCCATCCCAGAGATGGGCAATGCAACCACATCTACTTCTTGAAGTCCTTCAGCTGCCCATTTTATTGCTTGTACCTTCTCTTTTTTTCTCCTCTTTCCTTTTGTGCCACCCATTGGGATTATCTTAAATTTATGAATTAATTTAGGAAGAGTTATCTTTCCACTTCAGAACACAGAACATTTCTCTGTGTCTTTAGAGCTTTTTTATCTTTTGGTAAAATTTCATAGATACTTTCATAAAGGTCCTACACGTTTCATGTTGGGCTATTAATACAACTGTGATGAACAACACCATTCTTCCTGTTTGCAATCCATAGAGGTACTTACAGAAAATGAATCCTTTAATAAAGTGCTGAAGTGATTTGCTCATATTTGATTTGGGGTTTTTGCTTTTTCATAAGTGAGATGAGGAGTTAGTCAGCTATTTATTTGAGGTTAGATAACAGGATTATACTACCTTAAAAGAATTGGTAGATTTCTATTTTTTAAAACATGTTTTTGTGGGCGCCTGGGTGGCTCAGTCGTTAAGCGTCTGCCTTAGGCTCAGGTCATAATCTCAGGGTCCTGGGATCGAGTCCCACATCGGGCTCCCTGCTCGGCAGGAAGCCTGCTTCTCCCTCTCCCACTCCCCCTGCTTGTGTTCCTGCTCTCGCTATCTCTCTCTCTGTCAAATAAATAAATAAAAATTAAAAAACAAAACAAAACATGTTTTTGTATTACATAAACTCATCAGCAAAATCAGTTGGCCCGGTGAATTTTTGGCGAGCTAATTCAGGCTTTGTATTTTTGGAGTTTAACTTTAGGAATTTATATTTCCTAATAAAATAACTGAATATATTTTTTTAAATCTATTAGTTGAGAATTATATGTGGGATTTTCTCGTGATTTAAAGCATCTTTTCACAGGCTATTTTACCTTGTGTTTTATTGACAATTTTAGTTTCTAAATAGATTTCAGAGACTTGCTGTTGTGAGTTCTACCCACACCATAAACCAGCTCTTGGAATTCTCATTTTTCTATTTTTAAGTTTATTAATATCTGTATTTAGCTTTATTTTTTCTTTCTCCCTGCCTTTCTTAAAATTTTTAAAAATTTTATTAACTATTTATTTAGAGAGAAAGAGAGAGAATGCAAGTAGGGGGAGGGGCAAAGGAAGAGGAAAATCTTAAGCAGGCACCATGCTCAGCAAGGAGCCAATGTGGGATTGGATCCTGAGATCATGGACCTGAGGTCCCTGAGATCATGACCTGAGCTAAAATCAAGAGTCGGACACTCAACCAACTGAGCCACCCAGAAGTCCCTCTCTCTGCCTTTCTTAAGTCTTATTAGTTCTTTTACACATGTTTCCTGAGTAAAGTTCTTGGTTTATTTATATTCATTAGTAAGCAAAGTATTTAAAGCTATGTATTTGTCTCTGAAAGCAGTTTTGGATTCATTGTGTGGTTTTGAAAGTAAGATGATTATCTTTTATTTTCTAGAAATCTTGTCTTTTTAGTTATGGTCTTTTCTGAGAATTAATTATTTAGAAGACTGCTTTATGATTTTTAAGAGTTGGGTTGTCTTTTCTTGTTCACTGATTGTTAAACTCGATTTATTATGCTGTGTATGGGATCATTAGGTTGTGTTTGGGGAACAGTGCATGGGTGGTTTGTCTTTGCTGGACTTCACTCAGTTGAGTGTGTGTGTGTGTGTGTGTGTGCACGCAAGCATGTGCAGCATTGTTACAAGAGTGAAATACTTCTGTGCCGTCTGGTAAATGCTGCTTGCTCCCCCTGAATGCGCCCCATCCTGCCACCTTGTGCTGCCTAGTCCCTCTAGATTTCCCAACCATCCAGCAACCAAAGGGTATTATCTGGCCTATCAGAGTCTTTCAGAACCTTTTCTGGCACTCAGATCAATGTGCATCTTAATCTGGTTGGCTCAGGTTGTTAAATATTTTGAATATTATCTCTGAGCGGAACCAAATTTAAATTGCAACTAGATACGTTTGGTCTAAACAACATACAAACAGTGCAGATAATTTCACGTGCCCTCCCTCTCCTACTGAGCTTGGTCTTTGTTCAACTGCTTCCCATGCTCTGGTTGTGAGCCCTGTTTGTGGAGGTACGTGTTTTTTGTGCCACCTGGTTCCTGAATACCAGCCAGCTCCTTTATCTGGTTCTCACCCAAAGCTGCAGTGATCTGTTCAGGTGCTGGAAGAAAACCTACATGTTACATTTGTGGATTAATGACACACTTCCACATTATCTTTTATGGATGAGTTAAAGGATGGTCAAGAGTAATTTTGTCTATATACAGTTTTACCTTACACACTGATCTTACTATATGTGTTGCTCCAATGAGTATACTCAATTTTGGTAAATACTGTTTGGATGATTGGGGAAAAAGACAAGCTGAATTCCTTGTTTTAAGATATAGAATTATATATACCTGAAAGATACATATATGTGTTTGTGTGTATATATATATAATTTATAATTTGTAAATATATGTAAAAATTTATAATTATTAATTAAATAATTTATAATAATTGTTTGATTTTTAGTCTACTTCATCAGTCAAAATTTGAGAGAGTTGTGATGCTGTCTCCCAAAACTACTGTACTTTACTCATATTCTTTTTGCTTTTACCTGTTTTTTCTTTATATATTTGATTCTATATGATTTAGAGCACTTTAGATCACAAATTCATAACCACTATGCTTTCATTGTGGACTTTATTTTCCAGCAACATAATATAGACTTAGTTCCATTTCCATTTCATGCTTTCTATCTTGAATTCCCCTTTGTCTGAAACTAATATTATTATCTTTGGTTTCTTTTTTCTTTATTTTTTATCCTTTTTTCTTGTCATTTCTTGATAAATTCTTTGCCCATCTCTTTGTTTTTAAGATTGTGTGAGTTCAAGTGAGTCTCTTATAAGCATCATCTAGGAAGATTTAATTTTTTCTGAGCGTATTTGTTGATAGGTGATTGTAAACACTTATCTTTAAATCATAATATGTTTAATCTTAACTTCTGACATCCTGTTTTATATACTTCCCTGATGTTTCCTTTTAAGGTTTTTTTTTTCTGTCCTTTGCTTATTTGACTTGTATTTTGTTTACATTTATCTTCTCTAGTCATTTTTTTTGATATATACATCCTGTTTTTTAATTTTATTAGTGGTTACTCTTGAGTTTGTCAAAAACATTCTTTAACCTATACTTCTCTATTTGTAATAGTAAATAGTGAAACCATATCTTGAATATCCACATATCAATGAGGAACTCAGCACATTTAAACTTTGTCCCATCCTTCATTCTCCCTTCTCAATCTTTGCTTACTTAATAAGGAATTTGAGATCTAAGTTATACATTTTTAATTTTAAGAGGTACTTTTGACACTAAAAATATTTCAATAATAAAAGCAAATACATTTCTCAGTCCAATTTTATTGACCTTTGTGGTTATTAGATGCTGATAATAGGCTGATCACTGTAGCTACAATTTTTCATTTTTTTGTCTTGTCTTTAGTGAAAAGTTAAGAGAAGCTACACCAAAGGCACTAGTCAGATGACACTTTAAATCTGAGATCCTCAGCTCAAGTGTATATTGATAGATGAATGGATAAAGAAGAGGGGGTGTATGTATATATACACACACACACACACACACATACACACATAATGGAATATTACTCAGTCATCAAAAAGAATGAAATCTTGCCATTTGCAATGCCGTGGATGGAGCTAGAGTATATTATGCTAAGCAAAATAAGTCAGAGAAATGGTACTATAATTCTGCAGTATTTGAAGTGAGAAAGAATGAAGGCATGAAAAGGAGTTGAATGTGAGAGACAGAGCTGAGCTAGAATGCTCAGAACACAATGATTGGCTCTAAACAGTGAGGGAAAGAGAGTTGTCAACAATAACACGGAGTTTTCAGGCATCTGTGTTAGGAAAGCTGGAAGCTTAAGAGATTGTAAGAGAGGGAAGGTTAAGGCAAGAGAAGATGCTGAGTTCATCATAGTCCTAGTACATTTGAGATGCCTATCAAGGGGCCCATAGGCATTTTCATAACCTGTGTTTGTAGCTGGGAAGAGGTTAGAAATGGAGACCCAGATTTGGAACAAGTGATAACTGAAGCCTTGGGAGTTGGTGAGATCACCGTGAACACGGAAATGGGGTCTTCTGTAGCACTGGTCAGGCCATAATCTCGGGGCTAAGGCCATAGCCACTTGCTGAGTTTTGGCAAGGAGGGTGAATGGGAAATGAGATCCAAGGGAAATCTGCTATTTTAGATGCACGGTGTTACACATAGAGTACTCCCGTACCTCTGCTGGGATGACTCAGTACTAAGGTATATGGCTACTGAAACAGTGCACACGGAGAACCTCCTGTGCCAAGCTCTCCATCAGGGAAAAGGAAGAGATAAAATTTTAACTCTGTTGCGGATGTTTTACATTTAAGATCCCATGTAGTCATCACAGGTTGCTTGGCTCATCTAAATCACTTTCGTCACCAGTGGTATACGGAGATATAAATGACAGATACAGTTGTTGAGAGCATTATGTAAAACAATGCACTTAAAGTTCTGAATGATAGTAGGTACTTGATAAGTGGTAGCTATTGTGTTACTAGCAATTTTAGTAATTGTTCCTGTGTAATTGATACAATGCTATTGAAACACCAAACTAGCAAATACTTGATAATACTGATTTGCAAATGGGGCTGCTTAAACAAATGGCTCTAGGGAGGTGCCCAAGGGACTGCTTCAAGGTTGGGGGAGTAGGGACAATGCTGGGCTCTGATTTCCCTGCCAAGGCACAGGAAGCATAGTTTTATCTGTTTTAGTTATCAGGCATTAGCACAAAACTGTGTTTACATAAAGGACTCAACTGAAAAATGAGAGTGGTTTGAAATGAGCATAGACCTGAAGGCACGAGGGAAAGGAACCGTTATTGAACCCAGATGGAGCAGTGGCAACATAGGACTGTCCACCAGAGCTGTGACTTCTGTAGATGGCTCAGCACCGGGGGAGCTGGGAGAACAGACGCCCTGGCTACACACTCCTTCCACCCTTCAGTCTCCTTCTGGGGCTTCCTATTAGCAGAACCCAGTCAAACACAGGGGGCCTCCATGGACCCAGCGCTGGGTGGAGGAGGTAGGAGAGTGGCTGGTGTGGGGCATACCTTGTCAGAATAGAACTGAGGAACAGCCTGGCCCTAGCAGGAGAGACTCTCACACTATGACCTTCACATTTGTGCATTAAAGTTGACTTAAAAATGGACCCAGCCTATCTATGCCCAGAGTATCTGACTTGAACATTTAATGAGATGGCTTCTCTGGCTTTCCTGGTTTTGGACTGCTTTCCCTTAAGTACTGCCCAGACAGCCTCTGTCTCCTTGCTGCCAGAACAATCTAAGTACATCCCACATGGTCTAACTGGGAAGATAAAGGAATCGTTCTCCCAAACCATTACAGTGATTAACTGCCCAGCAGCTGTAGGATCTGTAGGATCACAGCCTCTCACACGGCCATAGGTATTAGGTACCACATCCGTGCACCTGCCCTGTGGCACCTGGGAGGCTTCCCAGGGTACGCGAGAGCATTAGCCAAGCCTTGTGGGCTAAGCAAGAGTTAGCCGGTTGAAGGTGGACATAAAAGCACTGGAGGAGGGCCTTACAGGCAAGGAGTGTGGCTCATGCAAAGAGATTCCAAAGATGAGTCCTTAAGAAGAGCTGCCGACATGTTTGAAATGATGTCATTGTCACTGGAATAAATGTGGGGCTTGGCAGGGGCCCCCAGGGATTACACTAACTTGGGCACCCAGGGCTTCTCAGGAACCCTCTCTTAGGAAGACACACAGCCTAGTACCTCTTGAGACATTCAGGCCTGCAGCATGATAGGGGAAAACCCGACAGAAAGTTTAGTTGGTATTCCACCTGGCAAATGTGTCTGTAATTTGGAAGTACAAAGGATTTTTTTTTTAATGGGGGGGAGGGAATGTGACCAGATACGCTGCTTTGCTTCCAGAAATAGGTGACCTCCTTCACAGAAATAATTCATGTAAGGCCCAGAAGACAACAGATTCCAGAATTGTCATAAAGGAATTTCTAAACTAAACAATACGAGGGCAGAGGGCCCCTGAGCCCTCTTCTACTATGAGTTAAGATCATGACCCCATTGGTGAGCCAGAGGGTTCGATGCTTCTAGAAGGCAGAGCTACTGTCCTGTCTAAGAGTAAAGACTAGCAAAGTATAGGAAATATACTTTCAAGAGAGGGTGCACAGACTCACTTTTTAAAGACAATGAAGAAAATGTCAGAGCGGGTGCTATGGCCCGGGGACAAACACAGTGGGGGGCCATTGGGTTAGGTGAGTGGTTTCCCTGAGGCGAAGCAAAGGCTCATGGAGCGACTGCTTATGTTATCTTCACGTGGCCCCCTGTCCCCCCGACCCCCACGCTGCCCCCATGTCACCAAGCTGGTTGTGAGACTGCTTTCCTAGAATCACTTGCATGTGCCGAGAATTGGTTTCCTGTTAAGGTCAGTCCTGTAAGAAAGGGGACAAGAATCAAAGTACTTTTGAAGGAAACAAAGGGAATCTTCATTAGCTCAGGATCGGCCTGTTTCCTGCTCCTGCGGGTTTGAAGTGTGTGGGAGGGTAGGCACACAGCAGGACACAAAGCCCTTAGCAGTTCTTCCTTCTGTGGGTGCTTGAGTTCCAAGATGACTTAAAAACAAAAAAACAAAAAAACAAAACCCAACCTTCCCCTAAGGCTAATGCAGACCATGATTTGATAGAGATTCACGTGATCAAACTGGCTTTGTGCCAGGCTGACAAAATTAGTCCTTGACACAGAAGTCGGTGATTTAGGTGTCATTCTCCCATTTTACAGTTGAGTAAAATGAGACAGAATTTCAAGACCAAAGCTTTTAGCTACTCTACCATCCTGTTGATGGTGCCGGCAATTAGTAATTCACAAAAAAGTCACCTGTGTTTAAGATGTATTACTTTCAAGTACTGTGGAGTTCTTCCCATTCATCTTAAACGCACTGAGAATACATGCAGTCTGTCAAACACAGTGCTTGGTGCTGGAAAGTTGAGGATGAACAAAGCAGTTCTTTTCTTCAGGGAGCTCACTGTCTAAGGATGGAAACAGACATGTCCGTTATTAATTAGAACACTGCCATTAGATTATTTGTGTATGCTTTTCTGTAAATAAAAATATTTATTTTAAAACTACAAGAGAAATACAACACTAAGTATGTGAAGCAGTAAGTGAACGTCTTCCGTCTTCCTCACCCCATCCTTGATTTCTAAGCCTGACAATTTCATTATCCAAAGGTACCACTGTTATTAAATCGGTGTATGGCTTCTAGGCTTTTCTCTATATTTGGCAAAGATGAGATCACGTATAATTGGTCAGTGTCTTGTCTTTATTTTATTTTTATTTTGTTTTTTACATCTTGCTTTCTTAATGTATCAGGGACATAAATCCATGCAAGCTTCTAATACTCCATTGTATGTAAGAACCATCATTTATTTAGCCGTGCTCCTATTCATGAATTTCGTGGTGTTTCCAATTTGTAGCCATAAGCTGTGATGAATATCCTTGCCGTGTCTTTGCATATTTTTACCAGTAATTATGGAAGATAGCTTTTTATAGTAATTTAAAAGATTAATATACAGCATAATTGACTTTGTGTGTGTGTACAGCCCTATGAGTTTTAATGTTTTAGAGGTTTGTGCAGCTGCCACCACGATCAAGGTACAGAACCATTCCATCACCGCAGAAGTCTTATCGGACTGACCCTCTGTAGTCAAATCTCTCCCACTCCTAATCCCAGGCAACCACTCATCAGCTCTTCATCCTTAAAAGGCTTTCCTTTTCCAGAATGTCGTATAAACGCAGTTATACAGTATGTAGCCTTCTGATGCTGCCTTATTTTACTCAGCATAATACCATGTTGTTGCAAGTACCAACAGTTTGTTCCTTTCTGTTTCTGAGTAGTATTTCATTGTGTGGATGTTGATGCATTCATCTACTGAAGGTCGCTTGGATATTTCCAGTTTTGAGTGATTATAAATAAGTAGAGCTGCTATAAACATTCATTGCATAAACAAAAATTTTCATTTCTCTAGGGTAAATACCAGGAGTAGCCTTGCTGGGTGATATGATAAATATAAGTTTGACTTTATAAAAAAAATGTTGGGGGCGCCTGGGTGGCTCAGTCGTTAAGCGTCTGCCTTCGGCTCAGGTCATGATCCCAGGGTCCTGGGATCGAGTCCCACATCGGGCTCCCTGCTCCTTGGGAGCCTGCTTCTCCCTCTGCCTCTCTCTCTGTCTCTGTCTCTCATGAATAAATAAATAAAATCTTTAAAAAAAAAATGTTGGAGCATTTTCACACAATTTCCCATTCATTTTACATTACGACCAACAACAAATGAGAGGTACAGTCTCTGTGCGTTCTAGCTAGCACTTAGTATTATCAGGGTTTTTTGATTGATAGTTTTGTTTTTAGCTGTTCCAATAGGTGTATAGTAGTATCTCATTGTAGTTTTAATGAGCATTTCCCTAATGGCTAATGAAATGGGACATCTTTCTGTATGCTTTTTTGCCATCCATAAGCCTTCTTTGGTGAAATGTCTCAAGTCTTTTGCCCATTACAAAAAATGAATTGTTTTCTTATTGTTGAGTTTTGAGAGTGTTTTTTAATGCCTTCTGGATACGAGTTGTTTGTCAGATATGTGACTTGCAAATATCCTCTCCCAGTCTGTAGTTTGTCTTCTTAACACTGTCGTTTATAGACCAAAGTTTTAAATGTTGATAAAATCTAATTTGTTCATTTTTTTTCTTTATGGATCACACTTGGTGTCATAGCTAACAACTCACTGCCTAACCACAACATCATGAAGATTTTTCTTCCATATCCCCAACTTTTTATATTTTAACATTTTACAGGATTCATTTTCAGTTAATTTTTAAGGTTGGAGATTTTTGTTCAGGGCTCAGTTATTTTTGCGTATGGGTGTCCAATGGTTCCAACACTATTTCTTGAAAAGACCGACCTGTTGTCACTGAATTGTTGAAACATTTTTGATGTGAAATGGTGTAATATGAGTTTAGTTTAATTGTTAATGGGTCTTCAGGCCAGTCTGCTTAAGTTTGAATCTCAGTTCTACCACTAACTACCTGTGTGACCATGGCCAATACTTAACCTCCCTTTGCCTTAGTCTCCTTTTCTATAAAACAAAGAGAGTTGCAGTGCCTACTCCATAGGATTGCTATGGTGATGACTGTGTGTAATACACCTGAAGCAGCAGCTGACATGCAGCAAGTGAAGAATTAGGGTTGGCTTATATATAACTTTACAATTACTGTGGGTATCGCAAGCATGTCCTATAAGTGCATTTCCAAGAAAATACAAAATACTGCAACCATTTCCTCTTCAACCTACCAGTTGGCTATTTGTATTTCTAAATCTATAAATTGACACTAATTTATTTATGTATTATATGTATTAACACTTTAAGTTTTATTTTTTTTAAAGATTTTATTTATTTTTCAACAGAGGGAGAGAGACAGCGAGAGAGGGAACACAAGCAGGGGGAGCGGGAGAGGGAGAAGCAGGCTTCCCACTGAGCGGGGAGCCCGATGTGAGGCTCGATCCCAGGACCCCGGGATCATGACCTGAGCCGAAGGCAGACGCTCAACGACTGAGCCACCCAGGTGCCCCAACACTTTAAGTTTTATATATAACTTATATATATATATAACATATATAACATATATATAAGTTTTTCCATTAGAGGGTTGGAACTTAAAGTTTTGGGGAAGGGAGAGGAGCTGGAGTTTAAATCAGCCAATGGCCAATAACTAAGTTATGAGTCAGTGAGTAGAGCCTCCGTAAAAACCCAAAAGGACTGGTTCAGAGAGCTTCCAGGTTGGTGAGCACAGAGCTGGGGATTCAGGGACAGTGGTGCTCCTGGAGAGGGCATGGAAGCTCCCAGACCTCTCTCTATACCTTGCCCTCGGTACCTCTGCATCTGGCTTTTGATTTGTATCCTTTATCATATCATTTAATGAACTGGTAAACCTGTTTCTCTGAGTTCTTTGAGCCCCTCTAGCAAATTAAAAGGAGCCACTCCAGCAAACCTCCTAAGGTGGAGGGCCCGGGAACCTCTGCTTTATAGCTGGTCAGTCAGAAGTACAAGGAACACCCTGCCCTTGCAGCTGGCATCGAAGTCCAAGGAAGAGGGTTTGGGAACCTCTAATCTGTAGCCCAGTGGATTTGTGACTGGTGTCTGAAACAGGGTGGGGGTGGGGAGTTTTACAAGACTGAGTGAGCCCTTACTCTGTGGAATCTGATGCTATCTCCGGGTATGTAATGTCAGAATTGGGTGGAATTCTCAGACACCTTGCTGGTGTCCAAGCATTGCTTGGTGTGGGATGTTGGGGAACTCCCACGTTGGAATTGGGTCCAGGAACCCAAAAAGAGTTGGTGTCAGTAGACCTATAAAATGGAATATAAATACCTTTCTTCACTATTATTGTAAGAATTTTGGTGTACAGTGTTTGTGAAGCACCCAGCACAGTACCTATTAAGTAGTGTATGATAAAGAGTGCTAGCTTTTGTCCGTATAGGGTATAATCTGAGGCCTGCTGGCAAGGCTATCCTTCTTTTGTCACTCTCTTCATAGCAACTATCATGATCCTAAACTTTTTCCATTACAGACTCATTTCTTTTGTTTGTTCTTCTTTTTGTTTGTTCTCAGTGTGTGGTCACTTTAGGCTATTCTTGATTATTCTCTTTTTTGTGCAAGCAAGTCAGTCAAATTGGCTTCTCTATCAGGAACTGGAGATCAGGGCACAGAGGAGTTAAAGAGTTCTGTTTAATTCTGTCTAGGAGGATATAGATATTAGGTTGTAGAAGTAGACATGCATACCTTTGGGCAGCCTAAGGGTAGAAGTGAACTTGGCAGGTGATTGAATCGGGAGAAGAGCCCAGAAAGAGTAGGTGGCCTGGCACCAAATGTGGATTCCTCTCACAGCTGATACATTTCCTGGTGCAAATGAACGTGGTCCAATTAAGGAGCAGTCTTCTCTCGGGGTGAAGTGGACAGGAAAGATTGTAAGGCAGCATTGCAAGGCTTGGGGAAATTTGCGAGGTGGGCGGACTTCATTTCTGGGTATTCCCAATCTCTCTGTCCTGTACCCTTTCCGGATTTTTGGCTGCCTCTCCTCAAGGTCTTTCCTCCCTTGCCTCAGCTTCTACCAAGCTCCAGGATTCTCCAGGTACCATCCTGCCAGATCTGTAAACATTCCAAATTCCCTCACATTAAAGATCTGTCCATTTACACTCCTACTCCCGGTGACAGCAAGGGCCCTGGAGAGAAATCAACATTTGGGGACTGGCTTTACCATTGCCTTTCATGTGATCACTGATCAGTCTCTTGTCTATAGGCCTCAGTTTACCTTTTATACATTGTGAGGCTTGCACCGGGCAGTCTCTCAAGTCCTCTTCAGTTTAAACAAGCCTTGATGTGATGGTACCATGCTACCTCCACCCCTACCATATGGAACAGAGCTTGCAAGTAAGTGTACATGTGTGCTTGATACTCAGTGAAGTCTCACAGTGTGGATGTTCTGCCTATTCCCTGGAAATAAAAAGTTTCCTGCCAACTGACTTATGCTAATGCTAACTAGAACATGTGTTACTTATCCTGGTGTTCTAAGGTGGGGAGAGGGTGCCATTTCCTCCAGGAGACAGACAAGGACCCTATTTGGCTGGGAGGCAGGGATGGGAAACAGGCATGCCCTTTGGGCAAACTGCCTTGGCACAACTCCTGGTGAGAACAGTTTGTTGTTAGAGAGGCAAGGCCTAGTCACATCAAGGATGTCCTTGTCTAACTCCAAACTCCCAAATATACAATAAAAAAGTTAGCAACTTCCTTTAGTTATTTCTAGTCTTGTACGTTTTGGTATCTTCTCGTTAATTGCCCAATACCTTCTTGGAAGGAACCTTGAGGATAACGTTATTGCTCAGAGACTTACTACATACATAAAAGGATCATGGAGAACAAAAAGAGTTTAAAGTGTTGGAAGCATGCCCGGGAACTGGATTTCTTCAGAGGAGGCAAGAAAGCAGAGAAGATACTAAAAATATTTTAACATAGAAACATAGAAATGGCTCTAGTAGTTCTTAGGATCCAGTAAGAAGAAACTAATGCCAACTTTAGGATAGATTTAAGAAAGAACATTCTAGAAGTGAGTCCTATTAAATAATCATTCTTAAAAGCCTGCTTCATAGTTACCCTTTCGGGGAAAACTGTTCTGTCTTTTCATATCCCTTTTGCTTTACCTGAGTAAGTCCATCTCTCCTTCAGGCCAGATGTCACTTCCTGAGGGAGATTTACCTGAGCCACATTCTTTCTCATAGTATTTATCATGGTTCCAGGGTTACATTTATTTATGTACTTAGTTTCCCACATCTGTCTTTCCCATTTGCCTGTAAGCTACGTGAGGGTTGAGATCATCAGCTTTATTCATTGTTGTGTCTCCAAGATGGAGTACAGTCTCCGGTACAAGGGAAGTGCTCAGGACATTTGTTTAGTAGATGGATGGACATATAAATGGCTTTATGAGAGGTTTTTAAACTATAGATAATTTTCCTTTTCTGGACAGTAAATAAAAAAAAAAAAAAAATACTCCGCCAAATATCCTGGATAGTTTGGGGGTTGGCTTGGCTTCTTTGGCTTTTTGCCAATTCCCTCATTCCAGAAATGCTTTGGCTAAGATAGTGTTCATTGACATTTTAAATATTTGGAAGTTTAAGATATCTACTGCTGTTACAAAGGCGAGACATCCAAGAACACCTTGGAAAGAGGTTTTACATGTGGTCAGTATCAAATTTCCAAGAAATCATTCATACAGTTGTTCTGAAGGCATGATATCTTACTCTAAACACATATCAATGAAACTTCACCAATACTACAATTCTAAGGTGAGAAGAAGCATAAAGAAATGGCCTCAGTATGCAGTAATTTAACCTGCTTTTTCTGCTTAGCCTGCCAGTGATTTGAAGGCCGGGGAGCCGGGTTAATCAGAACTTCACTATTTGCGGCAGTCCCGAACTTGAATGTGGGAAGAGAGTGACAGCAGGCTAATGAGAATAAGCATGTTGTGTTGCATTGGAATGTATTTTCATTGATAATCACATTTAACCTTTCAGTTTTTTCATCTGTAAAAAGAAAAGTAGTTAAAAGTGGTGATCTTTGAGGTTTTATATGTTTTTATTAAGCAAAATAATTTTTTTTTTGCCAAATGAAAGCTTACATGAAGTGTAAGTATAAAAAAACCAGAAGTTGAGTGGCTTCTTGAGAGCATGTACGTGTGATAATTTCACCTCCACCAGTCTCAGAAACTTCTGGAACAACATTTTAGAAAACGAGAAATAACTCCTTGAAATACAGTTTGAAAAATGGCTCAATCTCTAATTTCTAAATCAATTAAGTTCTATTATATGGGTGTTGATTTAGGTCCACAATCCTTTCTATAATAATTTTTAAAAATATTTTTATTAAAAAAATTTAATTACAGTGTAGTTAACATTCAGTGTTATATTAGTTTCAGGTGTACAATATAGTGATTCAGCAATTCCATATATTACTCAGTGCTCATCAAGATAAGTGTATTCTTGGGGCACCTGGGTGGCTCAGTCCTTTAAGCGTCCGACTCTTAATCTCAGCTCAGGTCATGATCTCAGGGTGGTGAGATTCAGCCCCATGTTGGGCTCTGCTCTCAGCGAAGAGTCTGCTTCACATTCTCTCTTTCCCTCTCCCTCCACCCCTCCCACTGCTCTCGCATGCTCTCACTCTCTCAAGTAAATAAATAAACCTTAAAAAAAAATTAAGCTTACTCTTAATCCCCTTTATCCTATTTCCCCCATCCTGCCACCCACCTCCCCTCTGGTGACCCTCTGTTTGTTTCCTACAGTGAAGAAACAGTTTTTTGGTTTGTCTCTTATGTCCCCTTTTATTCATTTGTTTTGTTTCTTAAATTCCATATATGAGTGAAATCGTATGGTATTTGTCTTTCTCTGACTGACTCATTTCACTTAGCCTAATATTCTCTAGCTCCATCCATGTTGTTGTGAATGACAAGATTTCGTTCTTTCTTATGGCTGAATACTATGTTATTGTGTATGTGTATGCTTCCCATACACATACACTGCTTCCATAATTGGGCTACTGTAAATAATGCCGTTATAAACATCAGGTGCATGTATCCCTTTGATTTCGTGTTTTTGTATTCTTAGCATAAATACCCAGTAGTGCAATTACTGAATCATAGGGTAGTTCTTTTTTAAATTTTTTGAGGAAGCTCCATACTGTTTTCCACAGTGGCTGCACCAGTTTGCATTCCTACCAAAGGTGTGCAAGTGTTCCTTTTTTCCACATTCTCACCAACACTTGTTGTTTCTTGAGTTTTTGATTTTTAGCCATTCTGACAGGTGTGAGGTGGTATCTCATTGTGGTTTTGATTTGCATTTCCCTGATGATGAGTGATGTTGAGCATCTTTCTATGTGTCTGTTGGCCATCTGTATGTCTTCTTAGAAGAAATGTCTGTTCATGTCTTCTGCCCATTTTTAAATTGGATTATTATTATTATTATTATTGGCATTGAGTTGTATAAGTTCTTTATATATATTTGGATACTAACCCTTTATTGGATATGTCATTTGCAAATATCTTTTCCCATTCAGTAGGTTGTCTTTTAGTTTGTTGGTTATTTCCTTTGTTGTGCAGAGCTTTTTATTTTAATACAGTCCCAATAGTTTATTTTTGCTTTTGTTTCCCTTGTCTCAGGAGACATATCTAAAAAGATGCTGTTATGGCTGATATCAGAAAATTACTGCCTATGCTCTCTTCTCGGATTTTTATGGTTTGTCTCACATTTAGGTCCTTAATTCATTTTGAATTTCTTTTTGTGTAAAGTGTAAGAAAGTGGTTCAGTTTCATTCATGAATGTAGCTGTTTAGTTTTTCTGACACCATTTGTTGAAGAGACTGTTTTTTTCCCATTGCGTATTCATACTTCCTTTGTTGAAGATTAATTGACCATATAATTGTGAGTTTATTTCTGGCCTTTCTGTTCCATTCCATTGATCTGTGTGTCTATTTTTCTATGGCTATTTTTGTTGTTTGTTTCAAGTTTTTATTTAAATTCTAGTTAGTTAACATATAGGGTAATATTGGTTTCAGGAGTAGAATTTAGTGATTGATCACTTACATATAACATCCAGTGCTCATCACAAGTGTACTCCTTAATCCCCATCACCCATTTAGCCCATCCTCCATTTAGCCCATCCCCCACCCACCACCCTCCATCAACCCTCAGTTTGTTCTCTATCATTAAGAGTCTCTTATGGTTTGCTTCCCTCTTTTCTCCCCCCTTCCTCTATGTTCATCTGTTTTGTTTCTTAAATTCCACGTATGGGTGAAATCATGTGGTATTTGTCTTTCTCTGAGTGACTTATTTCACTTAGCATAATACACTCTAGCTCCATCCATATCTATGACTATTTGTAGAGAAAAGTATTTCTTTGTCTTACTTAATGAGTCATTTTTCAGAGCAACATTGAATACAAGAAAATCTAAGTGCAAAAACAATTAATAAACATTTTGAGTGTACCACAATGCAATTTAATAAGCAAATGTTACTGTGAAAGATTAGATGATGTGCTGTATAGCCCACAAATGACAGAGTGAGCAAAATAACATTTTAGGATATTATGCTTCAACTGTGTTGGACAATCATTTGTTAACTTGGCAGATGCCATGTCATGATGGAAAGCATTTCCTTACAGATAAGACACATTTTAGGCAAATATTAAAAAGTGTTTGCAAGGTCTTTGCTAAGGAAAAATAATATCAATCCCCAAAGCATAAAAGATGCATGAAATTCAATATGCGTCTTACTTACTCATTTGGCAAACGCAGCCATGATGCTGGACGTGTCAAGAACTAAGCACTGGATTTGACCAGAGCCCTTCAGACCATGCTTGAGGTGGAACAACTGCATGCCTGTCCCCAGCGGGACTTGGGGAAGACAGCGCTATAATGTAGGAAAAGGTGTTAGGCACAGGGGCTGATATGGTGTGAGCCCAGATAGGGTCTGTCTTTGGCAATTTTTCTGAGGCACACGTCCCCAGTAGCAGATTCCTCTGTGGCACCTGCTATGCACCTGCAGTCACACCTTTCACAGTGTCAGTGGCTGAACTCTTTCAAGAAGCCACAGGCCACAGCTGTGCCTATTGCCTAGGGCCCCCGCTCCTTTATACTCTTTGAGAAGCCAAGTGTGGCTACCCTTCTTCTCCCTGTTGGCAAAGGTTTGTTTGTTTGTTTTTAACCCATGTTTTTTCCCCCAGCACTGTGGAATGGTATCATGTTTCCTATTAGTCCAAAGAAGAGAGAAAGAGAAAAGTGTATTACTTGGAAGCAATCCAAAGAGATGTAGGGACAAATGATGAGAGATGCATATATTCCTCTGGCTCTTGATTCCCTTCCAAATGCATCTTTTTAAGGGAAGAGTGATAGCATTTAGTCTTTACATTCAATTTTTATGTGTAGGTATTATTCAAATGGTTCAAAAACCAGCATATATAAGTATACGGTGAAAAACCTCCCTCATCATGTCCCCCAGCTACCCCGCTCTCCCCTAATGGGTCACTATTGTTCTCAGTTTCATGTCTCACCTTCCAGAATTTCTTTAGGCATATATGGACAAGTACAAATACATACTCTCGTTTCAGGAAAACTAAGTAGATGATTTTTAAGATCCATCCCAGGATCTGATAGGTATTTCTTCTCCTCTCCAAAGCTCACATACAAAATCCTTCTGATACTTCTCTGTAAATGGCATTACAAAGGACAGACAACTCACTGGTGGGAGAGGGCTTCCTGTAAGTGGCTTGCTGAATAAGGGGAGGAAAGCATAGTCCAGTCTGGACCCTCGGAAGTACACGATTTCCCTTTCTGTCACTGAGAATAAAGGGAGAGAACTGGGAGGAACAAAAGGAAAAAGAAACCAGATCCATACCCAGAAACAATGTACAGATGAAGTGTGGCTGTCTTTTCAAATCAGCTGCGTTTTCTATTATTTCCTAAAGTCATTAAATAAACCAGAGCCAGTGCCAGAGCAAGTTCAGTGAGTTCAGAGCAGATCCCTTGGTTTTGGCAAGTCACTCACCTGGTCCTAGAAATGAGGCTGGATTGACCCGGAGCTGAAAGAATTACGACGTTTCCTTCCTCTGATGACTCTCTCTGGGAACATGCCTGGAATGAGCGAATGTGGGAGACAAGGTGCTGTTCACTCCGAGGCATAGCTGGACCCACATATGGAGGCGAGCTGGGCTCCAGTGTTATTTTTGGAGGCCCTAGTTCCACTGCTAGTTTTCCTCACTTACCCTCTCTTACAACATTTTTCTTATCCCAACCCCTGTCTCTTCTCTGGAGATTGTGAAGTTACTATTGAGGCTTGGAGCCAGATAGATGCTTCAGGGTCAGATACACCCATTCAAGGCAAGATTTTCTCCCTCAAGCCCATGTATTGAGTTAACATTACAAGAAAAAAAAAAATAGCTCAAATTCCCATTTACATTAAGACTTGACTTTGACATTCTTCTTAATTAATCAGATAAAAATGTAACTCCTAATAGTGTCATTCTCAAAACATCACTGCATACATCCAACAGTGGTAGTTGCCATTTAAAAAAAATTGTATGAGGACTTCATGGCAGGCATAATGCTTAACATAAGCAGAGGCTCAAAAAAGATCTGGTAAATGAATACCAATCAACCCTAAATACTTAGCAACCATTGATCAGCTTTCTGTGGCATTTTATAAAAACCGTAACATTTGCTTTTTTTCTTTAAACTCAGTAATTCTCAAAACAGCCTTTTAAATATGGGCAAGGAAGTCAGTTTAGATTCAGAAGAACACTTTCACTTTTAACCTCATTATTCTGGAAGTGGGATTGGTGAACTTGAATCAAGCAGATCTGGAATAAAATTTGCCCATCCATCCATCACCCACCCACCCACCCATCCAACAAATATTTATTAAGTCCTTTATATGCGGAGACTACGCAGGGTATTCCTATATATGTCAGTGTGAACAAAAGAGCTTCAATCCTTGTATTCATGGAACTTGCCATCCATTGTGCTTGACCTGTCAAGCCCCCTGATCATTGTATGTAGACTTGAGGATCAACCATCACTTGAGCCAGAGAATATCCTCCATCCCTAGTATTCCACACTTGACAGGAGCAGAGAATAGGCACAGATTTCATTTGTTCATCTTAGAAACTTTGGAAATCAGAAGAGAAGAGAAGAGAGGAGAGGCAGGTAAGAGAAGGGGGAGAACGTGAAAAGAAGGGATTTTCTTTTCTAAAATGCGCTTCATCATTTATGGAATAACTTTTAAAGGCCAGATAGAATTTCATTTTTACATTTGGGGAGGGTTGAGGTTTGGGCCTAGGTGTTCAGGAAACAGAATAGAGAGAACTGAAATAATGGTCATTGTTGACCCCATATATAGCTGACACAGTGCTTAGGAAGTTAGGTACTATATCTCATTTAATCTTTACAAGAATCCTGCAAGATGGGTCTTGTTAGCCTCGTTTTTTTAAAATGACTTTATTTTTTTGAAAGATTTTATTTATTTATTTGAAAGAGAGAGTGAGCGAGCAAGAGAGCAGGAGCAGGAAGAGGGAGAGGGAGAAGCAGATTCTTCTGCTGAGCAGGGAACCAGACACAGGGCTGGATCCCAGGACCCCAGGATCCTGACCTGAGCCGAAGGCAGACACTTAACCAACTGAGCCACCCAGGTGCCCTTGTTAGCCTCAATTTAAAGATGAGGCAAATGAAGCTCAGGAGGAAATGTGTAACTCACTCAGTCCTCCTCTAGTGGAATTCTTTGACAACGATGAGAGTGTATAAAGTTAGTATGCAGTGTATATAGTTGATGTATTTCTTTCTTTTTTTTTTTTTTAGATTTATTTATTTATTTATTTGCGAGACAGAGAATGAGAGACAGAGAGCATGAGAGGGAGGAGGGTCAGAGGGAGAAGCAGACTCCCCGCTGAGCAGGGAGCCCTACGCGGGACTCAATCCTGGGACTCCAGGATCATGACCTGAGCCGAAGGCAGTTGCTTAACCGACTGAGCCACCCAGGCGCCCCTATAGTTGATATATTTCTTGAGAATACTTTACTGTGGCAGTACCACATTATCATTAATTTTTATTAATTAGAATTATTTTCACTAATAATTAATGACAATAATGCTATTGTTGTGAATTTAACTCAACAAGCATTTGCCGAATACCTAACTAATGTCACAGACACTATACTGGGTAGAGATATAATGCACAGCTTTGCTTTGGGGAATGGAGAATAACTGAGAGTCCACGGCAGCTACGGTGTGCAGTGGGGCAGGAGGGGTTAGTAGGGTCTAGGTGATACCATAGTAAAGAGTTTTGGATCTTGTCCTATGGAACAGTAGCATTTTAGAAAGACGGCTCCCGAGCTATTTTTAGCCAGGACTTGGTAAGCACCCATTTATCCTGTGGAGCCATGTTAATAACCTTCCTCATAGATGACACACCTTCTTTCTTTTTTAGGAACAGTGGATAGTGCCATGGACCTGATCCTGATCAATTCCCTACCTCTCGTCTCTGACGCGGAAACGTCCCTCACCTGCATCGCCTCTGGATGGCGCCCCCATGAACCCATCACTATAGGAAGGGACTTTGAAGCCTTAATGAACCAGCACCAGGATCCCCTGGAAGTTACTCAAGATGTGACCAGAGAATGGGCTAAAAAGGTCGTTTGGAAGAGAGAAAAGGCGAGCAAAATCAACGGTGCATACTTCTGTGAAGGGCGCGTTCGAGGAGAAGCAATAAGGATCCGGACCATGAAGATGCGGCAGCAAGGTAACATGCCCCTTAGTCGGAGCCGTGAGGTTGGCTGAGACTCGCACACAGCTCTTGTGTTGGCAGCCACTCAGTCGGACACCGGGCCTGGGCTGCGTGAGTGTGGGGCTTGGAGGCCTTGTCGCGGCTTGTGTCTCGTACACACAGAGCGTTCAGGGGAGAAGAGCCCAGCCCGTCCACCTTGCTCACATTTAACCCCTTCGCTAGACATCGTGCCTAGTTCATGAGATGAAATGAAATGTATGACATATTGTACTAAGAGCTCCGTGGCCTTGGGGGAGATACGAACGTGTTACACGTATGTAATACGGAAATCACCATGATGAAGACAACAGTGCGAGCCAAAATATTAGCTGTTTTGAGTTTCTCGTTGACTTTTCATGTGATTCTTTGTTTTGCTTGCCCCTGAGTGTTCTTAACAGAAGTTACTGTTTTCAGGGGACAATGTGGTAGAAATAAAAAACTTAAAAGGGAAACACCTATCAATAACTTAATTGGTTACTTAGTGATGGGTTATCTGTGGCCACAGTAATGCTGTGTACGAGGCAACTGCGACCCACAGGGGCACACAGCAGGGAGCATTCATAGCTTGTGAGTGTGAGTCCGCTGGGCTGATCGGGGGGCCCTGCCATTCCGGACTGGGCTTTCTCCCACATGGACGTCGGCCGACCGTAGGCGTATTATGCCGGCCTCGGCTGCGCCAGCCTGGCTCAGTTCCCTGCATCTGTTTTCCTTTCACAGCCTAGCCTAGGCATATTCTCACGGAGATGGCAGAAGTGCAAGAGACCAAGTGGAAACACACAAGGCTTCTTTTTTTTTTTTTTTTTAAGATTTTATTTATTTATCTGAGACAGAGAGAATGAGAGAGAGCACATGAGAGGGGGGAGGGTCAGAGGGAGAAGCAGGTTCCCTGCCGAGCAGGGAGCCCGATGCGGGACTCGATCCCGGGACTCCAGGATCACGACCCGAGCCGAAGGCAGTCGCTTAACCAACTGAGCCACCCAGGCGCCCCCACACAAGGCTTCTTGAAAGCTGGCCTCAGGATTGCATGCTCTCACTCCTGTCTCATTTTATTGTCCAAGAAAGTCAGATAGCTGAGCCTAAAGTTGAAATGGATGGGCATCCCACTATTAAATGGCAAAGAGACAGGGAGGGATGAAGAATTGGGGCCCTTGTTGCAGGCTACCATTCTCGGAAAGAGACCACGGTTTCATTTTAGAACTTGAGTGGCCACACTTAGCTCACAGAGCCCTGGAACTTTGAAGGGAGATGTTAAGAGGCTTCTGCAAAAGGGGCAAATTATTCTTTGCTACCGCCTCACAAGGCAGTGATGGGATGGAACTTTTCTCCCAAAATGTAAGTGGCTCTAAGCTAAATCTTTAGGCGAGGCCACCAAACTGATGACAGTTGGAGAAGGCAATGTTGTGCATATTATTTAATGGTTCTATTTTGCCCTCAGGCTCCCAGGCCTGGACAGGCAGGTAGACTCCTGGTATCTTGATGCTGCTTACTGGGAGGAAGGCACAGAATTCCAGCAGAGATGACCTCTCCTTGTTCTGACTGGAATGATCTGGCCACTCACACATCAGCCGTTTTTTTCTGGGCTGGTCATACCTGTAGCGAAGGAGTCCTTTCCAGATCCATGCCATCATAACCACAGGGACTGTGGCCTGAGAATGTGTCATTTCATGAGATAATGACATTGTGAACTCGTCAGGGTTTGATTTATCATTGCTAAAATGATCCACATAAATAACACACCTCTACACATGTCTCTGATTGACAGTTTTTTTTTTTAAAGATTTTATTTATTTATTTGAGAGAGAGAATGAGATAGAGAGAGCACATGAGAGGGGGGAGGGTCAGAGGGAGAAGCAGACTCCCCGCCGAGCAGGGAGCCCTATGCGGGCCTCGATCCCGGGACTCCAGGATCACGACCCGAGCCGAAGGCAGTCGCCCAACTGACTGAGCCACCCAGGTGCCCTCTGATTGACAGTTTTTTAGATAGGAGTCTGCATTCTTTTAGACCAGTGTTTCTCAAAGTTGAATGTGCTTATAGATCACCTGTGGGTCTTGGTAAAATGCAGACTCTGATTCAGTAGGTCCTCGAGGAGAGTTCCGAGATGGCGCATTTCTCACGAGGTCCCAGGTGATAAGGTGCCTCTGGGCTGTGCACCACACTTTGGGTAGCAAGGACTTAGAGTCAGCCCCTCACTGGGGTCCACCTGAAAAGATTTCTTTGAATTTGCTAATGTTGGTAATTAAAAGATTTAAAGGCAGGAAGCTCATTTTAAAGTCAAAAGTGATAAAATCACTCTTCATTACAAATGAAAGAAAAAGTTTTCTTAGCAAAACTGTACCAGTCACCTTTAAATGACACTAGGGTGAGTGGGAAAAGTGCACAGCAGACGTTCCCAGGAATGCCGCTCTCCGGTGAGGGAAGAGAGTTTGAACAAAGGGATGTGAGGTGTGCCAAAGCTATCACGGCTAAAAAGTCAGCCCTATTATTTTTCACGCGTGTCATTCGGGATTTGACTCGTATAAAGAGTTATGCCTTTCTGCTGATGTTTCCACATTCTGAATGAAGAGAACCTGAGATTTGTGCCCATTGGCTTCATAGGAGTGAAATGTGAGGTGCCACTGTGCCCTTTTCAGGCTGGCCTGGGTCTGTCCTTGACAGTGTGGAAATAAGAACCTGTAGAGTATATTAAACCAGAATTTTGGGAGTCAAGGACCAACAGTAATGACGGCTCTAAACTGAAAGTCTAGGCCAGCGCAAGTAAAGGAGAGCTTAAATTCAGTCAAATGAGGTAAAGGCAGGCTTGCTAGTGAGAAAGCATGGAGAGAAGATGGCTTTTATTTATTTATTTATTTTTAAAGATTTTATTTATTTGACAGAGAGACAGTGAGAGAGGGAACACAAGCAGGGGGAGTGGGAGAGGGAGAAGCAGGCTTCCCGCTGAGCAGGGAGCCCGATGCGGGGCTCGATCCCAGGACCCTGGGATCATGACCTGAGCCGAAGGCAGACGCTTAAGGACTGAGCCACCCAGGTGCCCTGAGAAGATGGCTTTTAGACTCCTGTTCACCTGAGTTTTAATTCTGTCTCCACCATTTACCAGCTCTGGGGCCCTGGGCAAGTTCCTTAACATCCGTTGGTCTCATTTTTCATCACCTGTGAAATGAATATAATAGTACCTTCAAAATCATCTTAAGTTTTAAATAAGACGGTGTATACCAAACCAGGTCCCATAAGTGAATTTACATGAAAATTTGATGGATACAGTAGATGTTTTGCTAAAAGCTGGGCTGAAATGAGATTATTGCAGAGTAAGTTAGAGTAACAATAGTGGTTTGTAAAGGGTGGGAATGGGGATTTGTTGCCAAGTGACCTGACTGCAGAGCCTGTGTGGATGACCACTACCATACGCTTGGCACATCCCTCCCACTTAGTGTTAACCACCCTCCCCCATTCTGAGCGCTTGGTTTATAAAGTAGAGCAACTCCAACGGAAAGCCTGCAGAGCCACCCAGGGCACAGTGTAGAGACATGGGTTTGAGCCTCGCTCTGCAACTGAATCATAGGATTCAGGGCAAACTACTTGATTGAAATCATTTTTCTTGGGGCGCCTGGGTGGCTCAGTCGTTAAGCGTCTGCCTTCAGCTCAGGTCATGATCCCAGGGTCCTGGGATTGAGCCCCGCATCGGGCTCCCTGCTCAGCAGGAAGCCTGCTTCTCCCTCTCCTGCTTCCCCTGCTTGTGTTCCCTCTCTCGCTGTGTCTCTCTCTGTCAAATAAATACAAAAAAAAAAACAAAAAACTTTTGCTTTCTTGGGGCACCTGGGTGGCTCAGTCGGCTAAGTGTCTGTTTCGGCTCAGGTCATGATCCCAGAGTCCTGGGATCGAGCCCCGCATCGGGCTCCCTGCTCAGCAGGAAGCCTGCTTCTCCCTCTCCCACTCCCCCTGCTTGTGTTCCCTCTCTCACGGTGTCTCTCTCTGTCAAATAAATAAATAAAATCTTAAAATTAAAAAAAAAAGAAATCCTTTTTCTCATTTGAAAAAAATAGTGGAGGTAAGGATTTTACCCCAGACGTTTGAGAATCAAATGAGACCACCAATATATCTGGCTCATAGTAAGTCTTCAATAATCATCATAGTGCCTTGGAATAAGCAATATTAGTAAGACTATTTTTCTTCTCAGTCGTGGAAAAATGTAATACCATCCATTAACATAATTGTGGAAATTTATACAAAATAGAAAAAGAGGTAGTGCTTTCTCTCCTGCATTTTAATAACAACATCTCAGGCTGTTGAACTGATTCTGTTTCTTTCGCTGACCGTCCAGTAGCTGAAATACAGTGGGAGGAAAGTGATATCCTTTATGGTGAATCAGGAAAACCTCCACAACGATATCTTCGTGACACTGTTAATGCCCTAGCAAAACACTATGGGATCTCAGAGGTGCCTGCCCAGGGACATAGCAGGATAGGATAAACAGTAATGTATTCCTGCTTGCTGCTGACTCGTGCATCTGGGAGGAAGTGGAAAATCCATTTGAGATGTGCCAAAGCACGCTTACCTTGGCTCACACACTCCAAATGGCTAAACTGTTTTTATCAATGGCATCATGCAAAAAAAAAAAAAATTCAAAAGCAATTTGTTCAAACCTCACTGGTGATTTCATTTGGCGGTAGGGAGGTATAAATGAAGTTTGAAACCTTTTCACATCTAAACGGCTGTCTCAGAGTGTCCATCAGGAGGAAACATAGGTTATTTCCTTCCTAGTTTCATTTGAGAAAGAGCTTTACTTTAAGGACATCAAACCTTGCAAAGAGGATTTGTGAAGTTGATAGGGAGGAGCCATTTATATCTAAATAACACAAAGGAATGTGTTAAAAGCATAAAGAGGAAAACTTGAGATCCGACTCATTCATATATTCTTTCATTCTTCAAGTACTCTTAGGCCTCTTTTTGTGTCACACATGGGAGCTGCAGTGACGGTAACATTTCCTGAATACTTACGTGCCTGACATTCCCCTAGCCATTTTATATACATTACTGTATAATTTAGGCTTTACCAAATGTGTCTCTGGTGAGGACTGTTAGGACCGGTTTTTTTTTTTAATTTTTTATTGTTATGTTAATCCCCATACATTACATCATTAGTTTTTGATGTAGTGTTCCATGATTCATTGCTTGTGCATAACACCCAGTGCTCCATGCAGAACGTGCCCTCCTCAATATCCATCACCAGGCTAACCCATCCTCCCACCCCCCTCCCCTCTAGAACCCTCAGTTTGTTTTTCAGAGTCCATCGTCTCTCATGGTTCGTCTACCCCTCCGATTTCCCCCCCTTCATTCTTCCCCTCCCGCTACCTTCTTCTTCTTCTTCTTCTTCTTTTTTTTCTTAACATATATTGCATTGTTTCAGAGGTACAGATCTGAGATTCAACAGTCTTGCACAATTCACAGCGCTTACCAGAGCACATACCCTCCCCAGTGTCTATCACCCAGTCACCCCATCCCTCCCACCCCACCCCCCACTCCAGTAACCCTCAGTTTGTTTCCTGCGATTAAGAATTCCTCATATCAGTGAGGTCATATGATACATAGGACCGGTTTTAATAGATCAGGCTTATACCTATTGCAACTTAGGTGCATTCACACACCTGGTTTCCTTTGTTGGACCTGGAAAGGTTCATGCAGGCTGATCCCAGAAGCCAGGCCCTAACCAACACCCTGTGCTGCCTTTCAAAACAGACGTGAACTTGTGTCTTGGCGGTTCAGTCCAGCAGGGGCGCTGCGCTGTGCAGGGCCTGGCGTGGAGATGTGCAAGGGCATTCAGAGAACAGCCTTGGAGCACTTACCCTGGATCCCAGGGGATGTGTAAGGTTCCTGGAGAAAGGGACATCTAGATGGAGACTGAGGATGAGCGGGACTTGGTGAGACATATGGGAGAGGAAGGGGCAGAGGAGAAGGAAGTTCGTGACTTGAGTGGGAGTGATCCCGTGGCCCATTGGCAGAACTGAATATAGTTCAGAATGGCTGCGGTTGAGAGCTGAGGCACGGGGCCTGGAGGGAGATGGGTCTGGAGAGCTAGTGTGGTTGAGGCAAGTGTGGGCCTCTTGAGTTTGTGTCTCAACTTTCACATGGATTCACAGTAAGGGACTAAGTCACCCTTAGGGGACTAAGTAAGGGACTAAGTCACCCTTAACTGCATCTCCCACATGGATAGACGGTGGATAGCACACTCATGAGACTACACAATAATAACGGACATAAAACTACATTATTATGCTTAGTCTTTGTCATTAAAGGAGACACCCAAAATTAACTCAATTATTTTACATCGATGAGAAATATCTTTGTTTATAACTGTTACTAACATCTCTTCTCTTCACCAGCCCTTAAAGAATTAGTGAATCATGTTCTTAGTTAAGTTCTGTTGATGAATTAGCCCATCCAAATGACCTTGAACAAGTTACCTTCAGATTCAGGCCCTAGCAATCTCATTTATAAATGAGGTACTAGGACTTTAAAGCCTTTTGAGTGCTAACATTATATAACCTCTGAAAGGCTTCCACAGCCAAGTAACCTAGCTCAAATCCTGACCCTCCCATGAACTTGCTGTGTGATTTTGGACAAGTTACTTTACCTCTCTGTATCTTAATTTCCTCGTTTGTAAAATTAGGATAATTGTAGTATCTATCTGATAGAAACATTGTGAAAATTAAATCTGTATAAAGTGCTTAGAAAAAGTAGGGCCTGATAGTAGGCACTATTTGAAAGGTGCTTATTGTTTTCATGATCCAGTCAAGTCACATGACATTAATCTATGCATACTGTGTCCAAGTGGGGCTCTTTTGTCATCAAAATACAGCGTGAAGGTTGTAGACCCCTTTATTAAAACTCAGCAGAGAACAGTCAACCTAGAGCCCCTAATACAGGAAGTGGCAGACTGGATAGTGGTGGACTCTGCTGTGACCATGTTTCCACCTAAGAAAAAAGGGAGCTTATGGGATGCCTGGGTGGCTCAGTCTATTAAACGTCTGCCTTCAGCTCAGGTCATGATCCCAGGGAACTGGGATCAAGTTCCGCATCGGGCTCCTTGCTCAGCGGGGAGCCTGCGTCTCCCTCTCCGTCTGCAGCTCCCCCTGGTTGTGATTTCTCTCTCTCTCTGACAAATAAATAAATAAAATCTTAAGAAAAAAAGAAAGAAAGAAAACAGGGAGCTTAAAAGCCACCAAATCTGAAAAAATAAAGAGCCACAGAGTGGGGGCAAAAGAAAAGCCCCGTTGGAGTTGGGAGTTGAGCCTAGTGGGGAATGTCAGTTCCTTTTCAGGATACAAAGCTGAGTGAGAAGTTCCATGGTCAGATCTTCATACAAAGGGGCAGAAAATCAAAACACACCACAGAGAAAGGAATAACTGTATAAAATGGTCACAAAAGATTCTCACAAGAGCCCAGGATCATGCCACAGAGAGCAGGAGCTGAACGCGTTAGTTTTGCTCGAGGAAGCCCCTTGTCATTGCGAGCGGGAGCCCCATTAGGTCTCCCTGCTGGTCGGGCGTGCCTTCCCTGCATGCTTGATCTGTCTTAGAACCATGAGAAAGCTGCCACTGTTGTCCATATTACAAATGTCAGCACAGCAGTGTTGTCGTTTGTTGTTATTTGGAAAGGATACTGACCTCTTCTAAGTACCCAGGGGCTTGGAATCCATCATTTCATATTCCCAACAACCTTTCAAAGTGAATACGTTTACTTCTAAATTAGAGACGAAGAAGCTGAGATGTTCAGAGGTTAAGTAACTCGTTCAGAGAGGTCCAGTAAGTGGTGGAGACTGGCTTCAAGCCCAGGACTGTCTTCTTTCAGCACTCACGCTGCCCTTGGATCTGTCCCGTTCTCTCTCTAGATGCGCCCCATGTCCCCAAACACATTGATGGGGCTGTCCTGGCAGGGCACCATGCCTGGGTGTGCAGACACAGAGAAGAACAGGCAGAGGAACCTAAAGCTGAATCCTTCTGAGTGTAGTTCGAGGCATCTTCTGCCCCCCAGGGTAGCCCTCTAAGCCCATGGTGCGCACGTACCTAATCAGCCTCTCTCAAGCCACGAGTCTGAGAGCCACAGAGGAGCCAGGAAGGCAGGCTGATTCACCCCGCGGACTGCAGCAGGCTTGCTTGCTCCTAGGCTGAAATGCCATAGGGATCCAAACCTTAGGGCACAGGGTGCCTTGCTACTGATTTCTAATTTAGGTGCTTCTGGTCGGAGAACTTGTTCTATAAGATATTGATTCTATGTTATTTATAGAGATGTGCTTTGTGGCTTAATAAAGCAGGCAATATGCTTGAACACATGTTCTTATAACTGGGTACAGGGATCCATGAATAGCCAACAGATCTTTAATTGCGTTACTCAGGTTTTCTTTATTTGTCCTTAGTATTTTTGGTCTGTGATGCATCAATTTCTGAAAGTTTCCACAATGCTTGTGGATTTGTCAGTTTCTTCCTTTCATTTGGTCAGTTTCTGTTTCGTGGGTTTTGAAGCTGTTGTTAGATGCATATGTAAGTTCACGATTACTAGATCTTCCATTTTTTATATCATCATGTAAAGACCATCTTTATCCCTAAAATTTTGTTTTGGCTTTAGAATAAATTATTTTTTCTGACATAAATATTGCAATACAAGCTTCTTTCAGTTAGTGAGTCTGGCATACATTTTTCTCTCCCTCAGTCTTATGTGTTACTATGTTTAAGATTTTTTTTCTTTTCTTTTTTTTATTTGAGACAGAGAGAATGAGAGAGACAGAGAGCACATGAGAGGGGGGAGGGTCAGAGGGAGAAGCAGGCTCCCTGCCGAGCAGGGAGCCCGATGCGGGACTCGATTCCGGGACTCCAGGATCATGACCTGAGCCGAAGGCAGTCGCTTAACCAACTGAGCCACCCAGGCGCCCGTGTGTTACTATGTTTAATGTGTAGGTCATGAGAAAGGGCGCATATATATATATGTATTTTTAAAAAAATTCGTTCTAGGATTCTCTGGCTTTTGACATACATTTGGCAGAATCTATCTTTTCTGTATGCTGTGATTTTTATTTGGGCTTTTTTCTCTCCTTTTATATCTCTCCTACTCTCCATGTTTAGGAAAATTATATATTCTGATTCTCTTCTTTTAGTGGTGATCCTTAAATTTTAAAAATTGGCTTAACCTGTATGTCAATTATATCTCAATAAGGCTGACATTTTAAAAAATTGGCTCACCTCAATAAAGCCTAAAGTTAATCCTCCCTTATTCTTGTAATTGTGGCTCTCTGTAGATTATGGTGTAAATTAAGGGAATTCAGGAACTGTTGTGGCTGGAAGAATGCTAGAAGATTTTATTCACACATCTTGTCCAACAAACCAAAGGACTCCGGCAATGTTGTGTTCCAAGACTGACACAAAGAAAGATGTTTCCAAAAGGGTTTTATAAGCCAAATATATAATAGGTTCCCTAGGGTCTTCCCAGTACTGCCCAGTTCAATTTCTATGTCAGTTTGTGTGTATGTCCATATATTTAATTATATATTTATATTCTATAATAAATGTATATTTATATATAATTCAGAGGAAGATACTGGGTCTCATCTTTGCCTTATTGTCCAATATTCCAATATTTACACCACTGGTAATAAGTCAGCATTGTGCTGATTCCATTCGAGAAATGCTTGTAGCATTCCTAAGCAATTAGAATTAGTTGGATCAATACAACCCAAAAGGACCATGACCCAAAAGGGAAGAGCCATTTGGCAAATGTCTAACCATTTCTATTCTTTTCCACTTTGAGAAAACTTGGTAGGGATTGGAGAAGGGTGTTTGATTCATTTTTACTATAGTTTATAGCTAATATCAGGTCTTAGTTTGATATCAGATATTAATCAACATAAAGTCCTTATCTCCCCAACTAGTTGTATGGAAAAAAATGTGTATATGTATAGTGTGTGTATATATATATTTACCTTTTTACAGAGAGAATGACTATTCCTTTCATCACATTTTTCAAAACCTTAATGAAGCTTAAAACCCATTAGCTGCCATTATTTTTCCTGTTACAAATCAGCTGACTTCTGGCAAGTGCCAGCCCCCATCTTCTGAAGTTCAAAGTTCAGTTGCTCCTGGAGAAAATGTGTGACCTCATTTTCTTATTTGTTTTCTTTCTCTCTTTTAAAAGCTTCCTTCCTACCAGCTACTTTAACCATGACTGTGGACAGGGGAGATAATGTGAACATATCTTTCAAAAAGGTGTTGACTAAAGAAGAAGATGCAGTGATTTACAAAAATGGTGAGTATGTGTTTCGTTTCCTGCCAGCACCATGGTGTGAGACATGAGATCGCACGAAACGTATTGGGTCATTATCCTGGTATAGTCTTGGCGGCAGATGTTGGAAACAAAGCTGTTATGATGCAAGCCAGCAGAATCTTATTAAAGAAGCTCTATTAGGCAATGTGGTCAGTTGCTTAATCGAGTGAAGTAGAGATTCATATACATATATGAATACATTCTATATTTATGAATATATAATATGAAATTGTTGAATGTACAATAAATCCCCATGATGAGGTGCTAAGTGAGGTCCCAAATTCAGCCATGTGAAATGAGGGTTGCTTGATTGCAAGGTTAAGGAAATTACCAGATGGAGCCTGGGAAGCCAGCTGGTGGTAGGTCTGGGAGTCCAAGTTTCTCTTACAAACCTGTCCAGTTCCACCTGTGGTTTGGCACCACCTGGTGGCAGTTGCCTGAGCCAGCGAAATATTGATGGGGACTATTCCGGGTTCTGTGGGTGGATAGGACTTCCATATTGGGCTAATGATTCTAGGTATCTCCTGGTTAATAGATTCGTGGCAGGGATGCCCTTGCCTGTTCATCTCTTCCTGCAGAAGATAGGCACTTTAGCCTTACCTCTATCTTCATACCTTTGGTGGTAGATTGTGTAGACTGACCTATCTGCTCTAGCACCATAACTTTTTCAATTACGGGGAGAGCATTGCCTGGCTCAGCCTTTTCATTCTTCTACAGCCAATATGCTAGAGCACATTTTCTATATCCAGTCAGGGAGAGCTAATGAAGTGGAGAGGCCAGATAGGGAAACAGGAGTACCTGCGTGTGACCCACTGTTCTCCACTCTTCTCCCTTATAAGGTTCCTTCATCCACTCAGTGCCCCGGCACGAAGTACCTGATATTTTAGAAGTGCATCTGCCTCACGCTCAGCCCCAGGATGCTGGAGTGTACTCAGCCAGGTACATAGGAGGAAACCTCTTCACCTCGGCCTTCACCAGGCTGATAGTCCGGAGTAAGTGACTGAGAGGCCACGATCTGTGATGATTTGGTTGTTAGGATTTTTAGCTGCAAATAACAGAAACTGACTCTGGCTACTTAAGCAAAAACCAGGGATTGGTTGGAGGTATACTAAGGGCTCTAGAAAATTGGTGGAACAGCTGACAAACAAGTTTCCAGAAAAGATTGGCCCCAAGGAAGATCTGGGGCTCAGCATGGGTGGGGGTGGATGGACTTTCTCTCTAGGAGGCTACTCTTACCCTACCTGTGCTTCAGCCATGTTTCTTTTACTTACTAAATTTGAATTCCCAGGATAAAGAATCAGATTGCCCTAATATATGTCAGATGTCTCCTGGCTTAGACCAGTGAGCCATAGCCAACCGTGGAACCGCATACCACAGTGCTCTCTAGGACTCCACACTTGAGTAGCAGCTTCCTTCCCATTAAAAGGGGGCATCACAGTGAGCTGGGCAGTCTCTCTTAAAGGTATCTGATACATGGGGATGAGTTGTGCCTTCTGGATTGGTCTAACATCTAGTTAAACATTAAGTCTCCTGTGAGGTGCTTGGGTGGCTCAGTCAGTTAAGCACCCAACTGTTGATTTCAGCTCGGGTCATGATCTCAGGGTCATCAGATCAAGCCCCTCGTTGGGCTTTGTGCTCAGCATGGAGCCCGCTTAAGATTCTTCCCCCCCACCCCCCGCTCTTCCCTAACCCCTCGTGCTCTCTCTCAAATAAATAAATAAATAACATCTAACATTCACTAGTTAGAACTAATAAACAGTCTGCCCCCCCTTACAACTATCAAAGTGGGGAGTAACTATCAACCATTAGTTTTTATAAGAAACTGATTTATAGAAAGAAAAAGCTGCCTTGGATTTTCCTCGCTATACCAAGTATTCATGATATTAAACAACTCAGGTCCAAGTATTTGGGCTTCTCTGTCATTCTTCTAATGTTTGGAATCTCTAACTCATGAATAGTTGTTCTTTTTCTTTGCATTATATTCATTCATTTGTTTGTTCATTCAACAAATATATATTGAACATAACTCTGTGCCCAGCATTGTGTTGGTATGAAATACAAGGATAAGAAGTTTCTTAAACAACCAATGAGTTTATAGGATTTCTCTCTGTATTCACGAATATTTGGTTTCCTAAAATATAAAAACTCAGGGCTTTTGATGAAAATCACAGAAGCCTGATTACATCTTGCTGCTTATCAACAAACTCTTTTCCTAGCTTCTCCATCCCCAGGAGGTCACTCCAGTTTTCCCTTCAAGCTTTATTCTATTGTCTTTCCCAGGCTGAGGGGAGAAGCTGGGAAAGGTCTATAGATAAGTAGAGAGCTAGAGACCTAGTTTAATGTAACAGGAAGCCCATTTTCTTCTCCATGGGCTGCCATCATTAGTTTTCAACACGTGCAAATAACCTGTGGTCTGGCTCTCAAGAAATCACTAATTGTGCAGAAGTATTTTTCCCTTTATATATTAAGGCATGTAAATATTAACTTTTAGACATTTTATAGCTTTATCTATTAAATGGAAGTCTGTAAGAAAGGGTCTGTGTAGATAGTCTTCCTGATTATTTTAGAGAAAATACTGATAACCAGGAATTCTTGCCAAAGAAATTATAAAGTTACATCAGCTGTAGGCACAGGTCCAAGCTTACCACCGTGAGACTAACATTCAGGGACAAAGACACTAGTTCCTTTCAGATGAGAAATTAAATCCCTGACCACAAAAGTTCATGCCAACCCCCTTGCATTTTTTCCTTATATCAGAAGGTGTCCTTGGACCCAAAAAACCATCTAAAATCACCAAATGTTAGAAAGACGTATCTAGGAAATAAGAATCTAGAACCCTTTTACCACTCCTTGTACTTTAAGTTTTATGTATATTCTTTCACGTCCTGTATGTTTTTTACCTGAAAACAGGTGGATGCTACCAGCTTCTGCTCGCTTCTGAGCTGAATCTTGTCTCTACAGACTGCAGACCAGAGGTTCTCACACTCTGGCATGCATCACAATTATGTGGAGGACTTGGCAAGCATAGATTGCTAGGCCACCTCCAATTCAGATGCAATTTGAGATTTGAGATTTGCATCTCTAGCAGATTCCCAGGTAATGAAGAAGCTATTGGTCAGGGATCACACTTGGAAAACCATCGTCCTAGCTCTGATCATACCTGCAGCTCTGGAAAATGCCAGGCTTTCCTTCCCTGCCTCACCTTTGCTTGGAACACACTCTGCAGCCTATCTTCTTTGCTGATTATGTGGTCATGCAGATTCTTCTCTCACATACCACCTCCTCCGGGATGCCTTCCTTTATACCCTCTTCTATCCCCAAGACAGGATTAGGTACTCCTTGTCTTTTTTTTTTTTTAAGATTTTATTTATTTGAGAGAGAGAGATAGAGATAGCGACAGAGAGCACAAGCAAGGTGGAGAGGGAAAAGCAGGCTCCCCGCTGAGCAGGGAGTCCGATGTGGGACTTGATCCCAGGACCTTGGAAACATGACCCAAGTGGAAGGCAGATGCTTAACTGACTGAGCCACCCAGGTGCCCCTCCTTGTCTTTGTTTCTATCCTTATTACTGTTTCCATGTCTGTTTCCAACAGAAGACTGTTAGCTTTTATGAAATTGTATTTTGTTTCTCTTCATTTACTAGTGTCCGCTAAAATGACTGCCATGTTGTAGGTGCTCAGTAAAGGTTTAGGGAGTGAGTGTGCTCTACTCACCAGAGCCTTGTTTTCCTTAAAAGGATGTGAAGCTCAGAAGTGGGGACCTGAATGTAACCGTGTCTGCACTGAGTGTAAGAACAATGGTGTCTGCCACGAAGATACAGGAGAATGCATTTGCCCACCTGGGTTTATGGGGAAGACCTGTGAGAAGGGTAAGTCAAGAATGCTTGATGAGTAAGTTGAGGATGAAGGGGGGGAAGTCGGAGGGGGAGACAAACCATGAGAGACTATGGACTCTGGGAAACAAACTGAGGGTTTCAGAGGGGCGGGGGGTCGGGGGGATGGTTTAGCCCGGTGATGGGTATTAAGGAGGGCACGTACTGCATGGACCACTGGGTGTTATACGTAAACAATGAATCATGGAACACTACGTCAAAAACTAATGATGTACTATATGGTGACTAACATGACATAATAAAATAGAATTAAAAAAAATAAAAAGCCATCATTGCTGGATATAGAATTTTAACTCTGTACACCACTGGGAACAGAAACTAAATGGCCCATGTTAGGCCCTGTGGGACCTCGGTGTGAATTGGAAAAAGGTACCCTTTCCTAAAGGTTCTCTATTGCCAATCACTGTAATGCTGTCCACACCACAGCTGAGATTGGATTATTTTCCATCTTCACTAGTCTAGGGGAGACCTGTAAAAGAAGATGCATACATTTCAAGGGGTTGAATATTTGACGCTGAATCATCTTTTTCTGCCCCCCCCCCCAAGCTTGTGAGCTGCACACATTTGGCAGAACATGTAAAGAAAGGTGTAGTGGACCAGAGGGATGCAAGTCCTATGTGTTCTGTCTCCCAGACCCCTATGGGTGCTCCTGTGCCGCAGGTTGGCAGGGTCTGCAATGCAATGAAGGTATGTGCCGATCATACCCTTGAACAAAAAACATTCTAGCAGGTATACCAAGGAGATCTAGCTTGCTAGAGTTAATAGCGTGGGAGGTACCTGGACTGTTCACTCAGCTGTCCAGGGCTGAGCTACAGGGTTTTGAATCACAGATGTTTTCATCCCAAGTTAATGATGCTTTCATAATTAAGCCTCTGGACCTTATAGAAAGTGCTTCTCAAGCACATCATCTGGGGTTCTTATTAAAACACAGACTCTGATTCCATAGGTGTTGGTCTGGCTCCTGAGGTCTGCATTTCCCAAAACTCCCAGATGGTGCTCATGCTGCTGGTTTTGAGAACACACTTTGAGTTGAAAGGCCATAGAGACTTGTTGTTTTTTGTTTTTGTTTTTGTTTTTCAGTGGGCTGTAGATAGCAGAGCTCTGAGGTCCAATCCGGACAGGATTTGGGATTTGAAAATAGAGGAAGATCTTTTCTTCTGTGGGCCTCACAGAGGCAGTACTAACTTCAGCTCCTAGCCACCCACAGCTTTAGTTTTCTCCCTTCGTCTCTGTTAACAATGGTTCTGGTGTCTTGGTTCACAGCGTGCCAGCCGGGTTATTACGGGCCAGACTGTAAGCTTAGTTGCAGGTGCACCCACGGGGAGCTGTGTGATCGGTTCCAAGGATGTCTCTGCTCTCCAGAACGCCAAGGGCTCCAGTGTGAGAATGAAGGTAAAGCAAGGTAACACTGTAGTTAGGGCCACGTTTAGCATGTCTGAACTGAGCTTTGCTGGTTATAATTCTTGCCCCAGCAGGCCAAATTCCTCAAGCACCTTCTGTTTCCATCCAGAAGTTGGGAAGAATATATCCCAAGTCCTAAAGGACAACATTCTTATTCTTTGCTACAGGCCCTCCTACTGGCCTTCATTTCTCCTTCCACTGGGAATAAACCACGTGCTCTTTGTGGCACAGAGAGTGACGACTGGCTAGCCGGGGGCTCTGCCTACCTTGTCTGCTCCCTTCCCTGGGAACATCTTTTCCCAGGATACGTACAACAGGGAAGAACTACTTTGGAGGGATTTGGACAAAGGATATTTTTGAAAAGAAAGATATAAAAAAGAAGCAAAAAGAGAAAAGATGAAGCCTCAAAACGAAATTTTAAGAAATTCTAGTTCAGAAATTACCATAGAGCCAGGGGTCCGCAAACTCTGACCCACAGACCAAATCCAGTCTGCTATTTTTTTTAACAGCTTTATTAAGATATCATTTTTATACCATGAAGTTCATTCCTTTTAAATGTACAATTGAATGATTTTTAGTATATTTACAGTGTCGTGCAACCATTACCGCAATCTAATTTTAGAATGTTTCTGCCATACCAGAAGAAAGCTTGTACCTATTAGTCGTAACTCCCATTCTCCTCTCCTCTCACCCCTGGCAACCATGAATTTACTTTTTGTCTCTATAGGTTGACTAATTCTTGACACTTCATAAACTGTGAATGGGATCACAAATGACGTGGTCTTTTGTGGCTGGCTTCTTTCACTGACCACACAGTTTTTGAGGTTTAACTGTATTGTAGCATTTATCCTTTTTACTTCCCTACTGTCTGTTGTTAATTTGATTGGCACATAGCCACACTAATTCGTTTAGAATTTATAATCTATGGCTGCTTGCCCATGACATCAGGGTTGAGTAGTTATCAGAGAACTTTCAGCCTGCAAAGCTGAAAATATTTACTGTCTAGTCCTTTACAGAAAAAGTTTGCTCATTCCTGCCCTAGAATATACTTTTTAAAATTAAAAGAAACACATTTTTACATATTTTCAAAATGTAAAAATAATGAACATATATTACTTTTCCAATCCTACAAATCTAAATGTTACAGAAAGGAATCTACACTCAGAGCAGCAAGACCAAGACCTTTACGGCTTTTTCTCTGTTCATTTTAAAAATCGAACAAATATGGGAGGAAAATACCAACAATTGTTTTCTCAAAGGCTTTGGCTTAGTTTCACGTGTTCACTTTCTTCCCCCAGTGTTCGGACTTTTGGCCGCAGGGCAGGAACCTGGGAGGGTCTAGGAAGGGAAGGAAAGGCCTTGGGGCTGCTGGAGGATTGGGTTGAAAATAGGCAGCTAACAAGCTGAAGGATTTGAATTTTCAATTTCATGCCTGCTTTTCTTTTCTGAGCCTGAAGTTGCAAAAGGGGTGAGCACCTCAGACCTAGATCCAGGCCCCCGGCTTTCAGAGAGCAGCTCCGTGCCCCCCTCTTCCCCGCTTCTTCTCCATCTCCACCTGTGCACCCACCTTCACCTCCAGCGGACTGCAGGAAATGCAAGGCGACAGTGCAGGAAAGACTTAACTGCCTTCAAAGTGTCAAAGCCCTTTTTAAAGTTCCTACTCGAATAATTTCTTAAGCCGAAAAATCTGGTAGATTCTAATCACAGTCCCTTCAAGTCTACAGACCGGTCAAAGAATTACCCTTATAGTTCTTAGACCTCTTTCCTTCCTGCTCCATACCCTTTACCCATTGCGTTCTAGGCCCGGGAAATAGGACATCAGTATAAAATATGAATGTTGTGTTTACCGTGGCCCTGCCTACCTTCACCCCCTCCCTCCACCGCCAAGTGTCCAACAGCTTGTAAGTCCCTGCTGCTCTTGGGGGGCATTTCCAATACCCCCAGTCTTCACTAAGTGCTGAACTGTTTTCTACTGTGTCTCACATGTAGTTACAAAGGGTCTGAGGTTCTCTAAGACCCTACAGTTCAGAATAAAATTGTTATATTTCAGGATTATTCCTTCTCTACAATGTAGGTATTAGGCAAGGAGTCCTGATACCCTGTTGATATCAGAGACGTTGTCTTTCAGTATTGGTGGCAACACTTGTGATTGGGTTGTTGCCTAGAAACAGTCTGAGGGAGTAGTTCTATTCCACTTCACCTCCTGCATGTAAGTGTGAATGTTTGTCATCACTTGCCACTTGCAGATTCAATGCGCTATGTCTTGTATATCAAAATGGAGGATCATGTTGGTCAGCAATATCATGGGATTGTTTGCGGAGTCAAAGAGGACCTAGTTTTTGTTTTTGCTTTTGTTTTTGTTAACATTCTCTTAAAAAGTAAAAAGGAGCTGAAAAGTAAGGACAGGGAAGATGTGGTCATGATGATCATTTTATTTTATTTTATTTTATTATTATTTTTAAAGATTTTATTTATTTATTCGACAGAGAGAGAGAGAGACAGTGAGAACAGGAACCACAAGCAGGGTGAGCGGGAGAGGGAGAAGCAGGGTTCCCATGGAGCAGGGAGCCCGATGCGGGGCTCAATCCCAGGATCCTGGGATCATGACCTGAGCTGAAGGCAGACGCTTAACGCCCGAGCCACCCAGGCACCCCATGATGGTCATTTTAATATAGAGACTGTCCGTCCCAGATCCACTGAGGGGAGCACGGCATTAAGGCAGAGTGAGGATTCTGGATTCATACAGATCTGAGCTTGATTCTGGACTCTGAGCTTCAGTGTCCTCATCTGTAAAATGGGGACCACAGTAGCATTCCCCCACAAATTTATTATGTGATGATAAAACAATATAATACTTGCAAGGTTCTTACCTGGGATATGACTTGCCAAATGGTAGCTGCTTTTATTACTGTCGCTGCTGTGTCAAAGATTAGATTTCACAGGACTGTTTTTCTCATGCAGGCACGCCAAGGATGATCCCAAAGATAGAGGATTTGCCGGATCACATAGAAGTAAACAGTGGTAAATTTAACCCCATCTGCAAAGCGTCTGGCTGGCCACTACCTGCCAATGAAGAAATGACTCTCGTGAAGCCAGATGGGACAGTGCTCCATGTAAGAGTTATTCTTAATCTGGCTCCTGACACCACTAGATGCTTTCAGTGGGTAATCCCCTCGCTACAGGCTGGATCCAATGCCAGGGCTTGCATCCTCCGAAGCCAGAGTGTTGTTACCTTGGACCAAATGCCGTGTCCCTGGGGAGGTAGAGCAGAGTCACTGCAGCCTGGCCAGTATCACAGGGCAAGGCTGGAAAGAGACCACCCCAGTGGAATTGAGGACGCTGAGTGCTGCCGATCGCACTCATCCCGCAGAACTTTCCAACTGTGTGTGTTGAGAGGTATACATTAGCCTATGCAGGCTCTGCTCCTCACGGTATATCCCCGTGTTCTAACGTCTCATATCGGGAAGAATGAGGTGGTCTTGTGGCCACCAAAGGGTGTGGCAAGGTGTGGCCCCATGAATCAGCAGGAGATTCTCATGTTACCTACCACGTGCTATCAGGAAATGGAACTCTGATGACTGGTCTACTTCTATTGTGTTCTTTGGAACAAAAATTAGCAGAGTATAAAAGAGGGGAGTTCAGCCTAATTTGGTTGATTCTGTATAGATCTGCTCTCACACTTCCCATTCAGAAACCATAAACCATGGAATCCCCTGGATCTGAATACATTCCTCGGGCCCCTGACCTCTTCACTCTGCCCTTGTTGCTGGTGCTCAGCACTGATTAGGGTGTTGTCCGAGCAATTTTTCTTTGCTGGAAAGGACTAAGCAACTTTTCAATATGCTTCCCTTCTCTCTCCCAACAGTCTTGAATGCAGCACAGATAGGAGTTCCCCAAAATTCTCTGTGTCACCAGAGATCCTCAGGAAGTTGACGTATTTTCTTATCTAAGCATTTTGAAATGGTCATCTTTTTTTTTTTTTCTTCTCAAAGATGACTGAAAATCAACCTGACAAGAGGGTAGATGCCAGTGGCCTCCCGGGGTTGGGATATGTAGAATGTGCCATTATTGGTTTCTACACATCAGATATTCCTGATTCCACTCAAACAACTCCTTAGGTAGTGAAGCCAACTGACAGCTTCTTAAAATCTTGTTGGCCTTTTCCTGAGTTAATGGAAGTAACAGCTACCATCTAGTGAGGGTCAACCGTGCTGTATTCATGCTGCTTAATATTCCCTGTCCCCTTTCTATAGAAGTGGAAATTGGCTGGGTGAAGTTGAGTAAGGAATCGGTCAAGAGTGGCAGAGTAGGGATGTGAATTGAGGTCCATGTGTCTTCAGAGCCCTGATTTTTCCCACGATACTCCACTCGATAGCTCCTCAATTATTTTGGGAAGCCATTTTGTCCTCTCACCCAGCCATCTCTGTATTAAACAGGGAAGGGACAAATGTTACCAGAGCAGTTTAAAGGAATTAGATTCCTAGCCTGTAAGTGTTTACCCCACACTCCTGAACACACAAACACAACAGCAGGATCTGAGAGGGCATCAATCCAATATAAACTTTCAGGGCTACTACAATAGCTTTGGAAATAAGCCAATGATTATACTAGTGTTGCATTTGGCTTCTTAATCTCTCCTAGAAAACTTCTTATCAAACAATGAGATGGGGTCAGTGTTATGGACCTTTCGTGTGTTTATGCCTCCCTAGAAGCTTTTATTTGTGTTTTACCCTTCCAGCCAAAAGACTTCAACCTTACGAGTCATGTGTCAGTGGCCACATTCACCATCCACCGCATCCTCCCCCCTGACTCAGGTGTCTGGGTCTGCAGTGTGAACACAGTGGCTGGGATGGTGGAAAAGCCTTTCAACATTTCTGTTAAAGGTAAGCTCCATTTTCTAGAGGAAGAGCTTGCATCCTCAATGCACTGTGCTTATGTATCATTGGGTGCTGCTCCCAGATAGAAATGTTATCTGAACACTAAAATGACTTTTCGGATATTTTCTAGGATACTACGCCTTAAAATATTTTTTATATGCATGAAAATGGAAAGGAAGGATTAAGTAGATGACCTTCGGAGTCACATAGCCCTGGCTTTGGTTTTTGTCCCTAATAGCTAGAAACCTTGTGTATAGCCCTGAGCAAATGAGTTTAACCTCTCTGAGCCTTTCCTTACTTGACAATGAAGTTTAGTTCATCTACCTCTCAGGGTTTCTGTGAAGATTTGTTAAATATGCAAAACACCTGGAATTGTGTCTGGCACAACATGTCTAGTAGTGTTTATAGTACATGAAAAGTTTGACTTCATCATTGTTGTGACTTCCTATTCATTATTGTACAAAATAAGTTGGAAAATACTTTGAGAATTACTCACTTATTATGAAGCCCAGGCTATGCTATATAATGAACATGAATAATTTTTTTTCACATGTTCAGCATTGTGAGTATTCTTCCTGCTATGAATTAGTATTTCAAAATGCACATTAATCTAAGTAGATGGCTATACATTTGTGGCTTGATGGGGAGAAGGAACGTGGAGGTAAATCCGAGTTAGCTTGGCTGGTACACATAGATACCACAAGGAATTTTAAATTTGGAAGTTTCTTATGAGGCCATTTAGACAAAAGCAGCTAAGGGCTCTCGGACATATTTTGTAGAAAGGCACTGGGCTAAGTACCTCACATACTTCATCTCATTTAATTATTATAAGAATTGTATGCAACAGATACAGTTATCACCACTTTACCAGTCAGAAAACAGGTTCAGAGGGTTTAGTTAACTTGTATAAGGTATCACATCTGTTAAGGAGTAAATCTTAGTTTCTTTTTTTTTTTTTTTAAGATTTTATTTATTTATTTATTTATTTGAGACAGAGAGAATGAGAGAGAGAGAGTACATGAGAGGGGGGAGGGTCAGAGGGAGAAGCAGGCTCCCCGCCGAGCAAGGAGCCCGATGCGGGACTCAATGCCGGGACTCCAGGATCATGACCTGAGCCGAAGGCAGTCGCTTAACCGACTGAGCCACCCAGGCGCCCTAAATCTTAGTTTCGAACCTGGGTCTCCTGGCTCCAAATACTGCACCATCTTTTCTAGACCATTTCGTTTTCTGAGTCTCCTGTGTTAAAGTTTAGGAAGCAAGACAACAAATGCTGACTTGTATTTTACCCATTTTGTTACTTGATGAGGAATCTTTGGGCTATCTGAGAGGTGATTTCCATAAATGAAGTAAGGTAAATGCCCAGAACATAATATTTTTATAAGAGACCAATAACAACATTAACCTAAATACAGCCTTGTAGACTGGGATTCTCTACCCTGAGCCTCCACATAAACTGCCACGGAATCTTTAGTATTTTTTGGAATTACTGGAAAAAGCCCTGATCTGTTTTATTCAGTAGAACATTCACATGATCAAAACAATTTCTTATATCTTGCATTTTCTTGAAAGGAGGGAAATGATATGCAAACAAGACAAATTACCTTATTTTTAAGCTTCTTGGAATGTTTGCTGCCCATGGAAAATAAATAAGTCAAAAATAAACCATGTTGCTAAGATTCAGAAGAGTCAGTGGTTCTAATTTTTATTTTTTAGTGGAAGACACAGCACACAACATCAACGCATAGAAGCATCTGTAATACTAAGTTATTGATACCTCTTCATGTCATATTTACTGATAGATATAAAATCAAAATTGCCATTAGGTAAATTGATCAATATCTTTAATCATAGTATTAAAAAAAAAAAGATGCAAGGCTTTTACTACCAGAATACAAATTGGTACAACCCCTTTGGAAAACTGAAAATATATGCCAAAGTTAAGCATACACAGACCTATGACCTGGCAATTCTCTTAAGTATAAGCTCAAAAGCAATGAGTGTATATGTTCAAAGAGATGTCTTCAATGTTCAGAGCAGTTTTATTCATAATAGCCCCAAACTGAAATTAGCCCAATTATCCGTCCACATTATAAGGGATAAATAAATTGTGGTGTATTCATACCTAATGGGTTGCTAGGGCTGCCATACAAAGTTCCACAGACGAGGTGGCTTAAACAACAGAAATTTATTTTCTCACGTTCTGGAGGCTAGGTAAGTGATCAAGGTGTCAGCAGAGTTGATTTCTCCTGAGGCCTCACTCCTTGGCTCATAAATGGCTGTCTTTTCCCCGTGTTTTCACACGGTTTTCCCATTGTGTGTGTGTCCTAATTTAATCTTCTTATAAGGACAATAGTTGCCTTGGATTAGGAACCACCCTAATGACCTCATTTTGACTTCATTACCTCCTTAAAGACCCTCTCTCCAAATAGAGTTACCTTCTGAGGTACAGGGGATTAAGATTTCCACATAAGAATTTTGGGGTAACACAGTTCAGCTCGTAACATCATACAGTGGAATATTAAACAGCAATAAAAGAGAATTCCTGCAATAGTATGGATATCATAGACATAATAAAGAGCAAACGAAAATACATGCTTTATGATTCCATTTATACAAAGTTAAAGAACAGACAAAACTAAATGATAGTGACAAAAGCCAGGATAATAGTTCCCTATTGACAGGGAAGGGGCACAAGGTGCCTTCCATGGGGCTGGAAACGTTCCCCGTCTCAATCCGGGTAATGATTACATGGGTGTGTGCACAGGTAAAGTCCCTTGAGCTAAATGCACTTAAGATTTTTGCACTTTATAATATGTATATCTCAATACAAATTACTAAAAGACAAAAAATAAAATGATAAATTACTAAGAGGAAACTTTTGGAGCAGTTTGTTTCACGCTTACGAAAGTATCATTTTTACAAGATCCTGGCATTAATAGCTACAATAAAATAAGCATTTGCTGGTTTAAGCAAACAGGTGGTCTTATTTGATCGTACAAGGGAAGTATGACTTAACAAATGAATTTACTCACAGAAGTGCACTCTTCTCAGGAACTGCCCTAAGTAAAAACACTGGCAGAATCTGAAAGATTCTATGTTACGTAGCATACATCCTTGGGGAGAAAAAAAAAAGGTATGCATTTTTAAGAAGGATGGGCTGATGGAGCTATAGAACTCACAAGAAATTCAACTGACAAACACTTATACAGCATCTGTAAACCTACATGGTCTTTTACCTAATGGAATTCAGAGTCCATTGCAGTGTTTTACCACATTTCGATCATTATCCCCTCACCAAGGAGCCCCTTTAGAAATTTATTCCCAAATTCTCCTCCCCTCACCATAAAATGTTAATATCACGAATGTACTGTGTATCTGTTTATATACTGTGGCTCTTTGGAAGGCCACAAACCATTGTAATATCTGAGGCTTTTTCAATCCTGCAAGAATTAATTTTAACCTACATGGGGGTGTTATTTCACCCTATTGAGAATACATGGTCTTTGAGATGGGGAGATTATTCTGGATTATCTGGGTGGACCCACTCTAATCAGATGAGTCCTTAAAAGCAGAGAATTTTACCTACCTATTGTCAGAAAGTGATCACAGTGGAAGAAGGGTTCAAGATACATGACATTGTTGACTTTAAATATGGAGGAAGGGGCCACAAGCCAAGGAATGCAGGTGGTTTCTAGAAGTTGGAAAGAACAAGGAAATAGAGTCTCCCTTTGAGCTCCCTTACAGCCCTACTAACACCTTGATCTTAGCCCAGTGAGACCCATGTCTGACTTCTGACCTCTGGAACTGTATGAATAAATTTGTGTTGCTCTAAGCCAAAAAAAGAAAGAAAGAAAGAAAAAAGGAAAGGAAAGGAAAGGAAGGAAGGAAGGAAAGGAAAGAAAGGAAAGGATAGAGAGAACATGCATGGTCTAGAGGAAGACCAATATCAAATATTCACACAAAATCTCTAAGACTAATAAATTATGAAAATTGCAATGGAGGAAAAGACTAAGTTCTTTGAAGCCTAACTGAGGGGTATAGCCTCTGTGAAGAAATCACATCAGAGCTGATTGTTGAATGATCAGTTAAGAGGTAACAGAGAAAGATGGGAGGTCTGGTGCACTGCTTTCAGGAGAACAACATTTACAAAGAACCTGAAACAGAAAGGAGCTTGTTGCATTGTTGGAGAAATTGAAAGTTCAGGGGCTGGGTGATGGGCATTAAGGAGGGCACGGGATGTGATGAGCACTGCAACTGATGAATCATTGAACACTACATCCGGAAGTAACGATGTACTATATGTTGGCTTATTGAATTTAAATTTAAAATTTTTTTTAAAAAATACGCAATAAAATAAAAAGAAAGGTCAGTGGCACTGGAGGGTATTGGGTGAGGGGAAGAGGAGGCAGGGGCTCAATCGTGCAAGGCCTGACAGGTCATGGTATGAATTTTAGATTTTATTCTAAACATGATGGGAATCCATGGTAAGGTCTTGAGCAGAGGAGTGATCATATTTTAAGAAGTACTTTGTGGCTAATGGGTTGGAGGGGCAAGAGCAAAGCCAGGCGATCACAGCGCAGGCGACTGCATTGAATCTGAACAGAGAACTGAGTGATACGGGAGACTGGGGGAGTTCTCAAGCCCTGAGACCTCAACCACCAGCCAGTGCCACGTCCTTGACTTCCTCATGAGGAAGAATTCAAGGAGTCCGAGAATAGCCGAAGAAGTTTTATTGCAAAGCCAAAGTACACACTGAAAGGGGATGGGCAGAGTGCAGGATCTGAGCTGCCCTGGGTAGACGTAGGGGCGGGAGTTCTGCTGTTTATAGGTAGTCATAACGAGCGGGTGATATAGTCATGAAAGGTTCTGAGAATAGACGGAGAACTTCTAAAAACTCTGCATATCATTACGCATGCTCTATGGCAGCTACTATGCGCAGGTGCAGTCTAATTTTTCTATTACAAATACTCCATGATCAAGATGTACGAGGAGTACTCTAGTACCCCCAGTAGAGGAGTCATTCTTTGACATTTGCAGGCTGACTGGGTCTGTGTGCGTGCGCGCCATGGGCTTGAGCAACAACGGGAAGCTTATGGCCCTGAGAAACCACAGCGCTATCACAGGGTTTACTCAGTTGTCAGGAACAGTCTGTCAGGTGTCAGACTCCGTTCCCTGTCTTTTGTTTTGTCTGCTGTTACCCAGTGTTTCCCTATGCACTTGCCTCTAGAGGGTTTTGTTGGAAATGTAAGATTACCCCTCCTCTATCCTCACCAAAGTACGATAATCAAACTCTAGAGACTAATCTGGTTGTTGAAAATTTTGTTTAGTTCTTCCAAAGCCCCTGAATGCCCCAAACGTGATCGACACTGGACATAATTTCGCTGTCATCAACATCAGCTCTGAGCCTTACTTTGGGGATGGACCAATCAAATCCAAGAAGCTTCTATACAAACCTGTTAATCATTATGAAGCTTGGCGGCATATTCAAGGTAAGGTTTGAACAGGAAAGACTCCAGCTAAAGAAGTGGCACCAGGAGAAAAAAAATTCCTCACATATAGAAATAGAGAAATCCTCTCTCCCACTCTCATTCCTCTGCCCCAGGGTAACAGTGGCTGTAGCCAAGGATTCCATTTCAGAGTTAATTACCTACCAATCCTTTAGTCTCACTATGCCCGTGATTTCCTAAAAAGGGCCCTCTATGCACTGTATGTAGGTAATTGAGGAAGTTACAAAAAGTAGAACAAAAGGAGGTTTTGGTTTAGTATTAACCCAGCTGACCTGGATATGTGGAATTAAGTCATGGCACTGTTACTGAGCTCTTCACATTCTATTGTAGACTCAGCCAAAATTCAGAATCCTAGTGACATAAGGCTGATTTGCTAAGTTGCTGTTGACAATGTCAAAGGCTAGGTTTTATTAAAAAGCAGCTTTTTTTTTTTCATACGGTGGTAATAATCCATCATCACTTTCTGCAAGTGGACATCCACAAAGTGTTCTAAGAACTCGTGAACACAGCCCGATTTTTTTTTCTTACCGACTGGAAATTTACCATATGGTAAGGCGGTACTTTTGCAATACCTGTGGAGAACAGAGCCTGGCTAAAGCAAATAGCTAAGGAGAAAAGATGCATATACTATTTGTTTAGGAGATCTATTTTCAATGACTTCAGAGCCCTCCATTTGTAAATGGTATGACGATTACAAATCTGCTCTCTGGTCTTTGTAAGCAAACCCTCAAAGAATCTCTTCTGTTGATAGCCTGATTGCAATCACTATGTATTTAAAAACGGTGGCAATTAAATTATATTATTTTAATTGAGATTCCCCACCCCCCCTTAAATCTAATTGTTACTCCATATAGTTGAAGATTTGTGTGGTTTTACTCTACAAATGAAAAGACAAAAGCCCTAGAGCAGACGTGATTAAGTGGCTCAGAGAGTCTTACATTAGTGTGTACATCGTAACCTGGAAACTTCCTTAAAAAAGCCTCATTTTCCTTGTGTTAGGAATGTTGAGGCCCTGAAGGGGGGGGATTGCCTGTTTCCTTTAGACATTGTATTTTTGAAAAACCAAACACCAGTTCACATCACAATAATAGCATTCCACTTTAAACAATGTACAAGAATGCCAACTTAAGTTTCCTGGACTTTCCCTCTTTGCAGTGACAAGTGAGATTGTTACACTCAGCTATTTGGAACCTCGCACAGAATACGAGCTCTGCGTGCAGCTGGTCCGGCGTGGAGAGGGTGGGGAAGGGCATCCGGGACCAGTGAGACGGTTCACAACTGCTTCTATCGGTCAGTGGAAGCAAACAGCATTTCTTCCTGCACTGGGTGGGAGGGGGGAGGAAGGGGAAAGAGGAAGGAAGACCAGGAAGGGTGGTGGTGGGCGAGTGGGTGGGTGGGGTTGCAGGGGGAAGGAGTTTGCTTTTGAATGGGTGGGAAAGTGACAGGAAGGTGGGCAGCTTGGAGCCAAATAGTTCTTTTCTTTGGGCTGCACTCCTGGTCTATGTCCCTGGGGGAGGGTGTCTGCGGCAGTACGGGGACAGAGGAGGAAGCAGATGAGCCTTCAGGAAGTCAGGGCCATCCCTTAGGAGTTGGGATTTACTTAGCAGCAACTGCTTGGCTCCTGAGTTCTACCAACAGCTTCCTGTTTCCATCTTAAGGGCCAAAGCCAGACTCTTGGCACATATGTACTTCAGAAATCCCAGTTTATTTATTTTTAAAACTAATTTCTCATTTTCCAAAGTAATTCATGCACAGAGTTAAAACATCAAATAAGATGAGAAGCTTTTATCTGAAGAACAGCCACCCCGTTCCACCTCCCCACCCCCAAATGCTGCCTCCTACAGGCAGCCCGATTTACCTCCTTAAACTACTTCTTTTTTTTTTTTTAAGATTATTTATTTATTTGTCAGAGAGAGAGCATGTGCTCGTGCACAAGCAGGGGGAGTGGCAGAGAGGGGGGGGGGAGCAGGCTCCCCACTGAGCAGGGAGCCCGATGCGGGGCTCAATCCCAGGACCCTGGGATCACGACCTGAGCTGAAGGCAGATGCTTAACCAACTGAGCCACCCAGGTGTCCTCCTTAAGCTACTTCTTATGGGATATAGGCCTCCATGTTTCTAAATCAGTGGTTCTCAAACATTAGTATCCATAAGAATTACCTGGAGAGCTTGTTAAAACAGATTTCTGACCCCCCGCCCCGAGTTTCTAATTCAGTAGGTTTGGGGTCAGGGTTGGGCTCATGATTTTGCAGCTCTAAGAAGTTGGCAAATTGTACTTGATGTTGTTGATCCTTGATCCATACATTCTAAGTAATATATGTAGCGATATTTGATTGATCAATGTTAGTATCGGTTGCCCTTCTATTGTGTTCATTGAGGGTCCCTTGAATTTGTGAAGTTTCCTTGACACTAACCTGGGCTCCAGCTTTCTGCTACCCAGGTACCCCTCTCTGAAACAAGGGAGTGATCCCTTATAAAGTTTGCTTTTCTAGTGTTCACTGTGTCTTATCATTTGTTACTATCTCCTGGTCAGCCCTGTATAGTTTGAAGTTCACATATATTTCATTCATATAACCTTAAAGGGTAAGAATTATCTTCCCCATTTTATAGATTGACAAGTAGCGTCTCAGAATGGTTCATAAATTGATCTTCAGACTTCACATCCTTTTATTTCTCCAATTATTATTATTATTATTAATTATTATTATTATTTTACCTAGGAGCCCAAAGATACCATTTCTTTATCCCAATTGGTAAATTTTTCTGTTTTTAGTCTACTTCGTAAAGGCAGAAGGATCCAGAATGAGTGTGCTCTCCTGCAGGGGTGTTGCATCCCTAACAGAGACTGCCCCCTTCGATCCCCCCCACCCCCAAATTTCCATCTCACCAGCAGCATTCTTTAAGAACCAAATGGAACTCAAGAGCTACTCTGGTCCTTGGAGAAGCAGTGTGCAAATAAGGGATGGTTTCCCAGGACCTCGCCAGGTAGCAAGTACAAAAAATAACACCAGAAACTCTATATAAGTTAGAAGACGAAGAGATCAAGGGGGCCTCTGCTCTGTGGTCAGGTTGCTGCTAAAAGGCAAATGGTAGTTAATTCTCTCTCTGGCCAGTGTTGATGAATCCAAGGCGAAGGTCATAATCTGACTCAGATGGAAAGTATTTATGGAACAGATCATAAAACACTTCACAGACCCACACGATACTGTCTTCAGTATTCAGAGTATGTTCCAGCCTGGATGTATTTAGAAGTCTCTTGGAATATTTCAAAGTAGTTCTCAAGGGTAGGTGGGGAGGGAATTCTTTTTTTTTTTTTTTTAAGATTTTTATTTATTTTGACAGAGAGACAGCGGGAGAGGGAACACAAGCAGGGGGAGTGGGAGAGGGAGAAGCAGGCTTCCCGTGGAACAGAGAGTCCGATGTGGGGCTCGATGTGGGGCTCGATCCCAGAACCCTGAGCTGAAGGCAGATGCTTAACAACTAAGCCATCCAGGTGCCCTGGTGGGGAGGGAATTCTTGAAGGTTCTTCTTTTCCCATCATTTGAATTTTGCTGATGTTTGTTTTTTAATTCATCTGGCAGTTGCACTATTTATAAGTATGTTGATTTAATGGTGAAGACCAGGAGGCCAGGAGCGGAGGGAAGAGATCACACTCTGAACAGAGGCAGAAAGAGGGCAGGTAGGGAGGGGTGAAGGGTAAGTCATGTTTCTGAAGGAAAGGAAAAGGGAAATGACCATTTATCGAGTGACTCTTCTGTACCAGGCCTAGACTTAGGAGGTTTGCATATATGCTCCAAAACATCAACTCTCTGTTCTGCTTTGTCATTTTAAGTTTGCCTGCCTCCTCTGGGCAGCTTCTTTTGGAACTTAAACTTCAGAGATAAGCGAAAGGAGTTACCATCACCTCTTTCAACTTGTAAAGGTTATAGAGAATAATAGTTATTTAGAGTAATACATGTATTAATATTAAATAGTTAAAATAATGATTTTATTTACAAAGGCTACAGAGAATAATTATTGCTTTAGCATAATGCCAAGTGAATTGTGAGACCTGATCGCTGGTTCTCCCTTGTGTAACACCAGTCAGAACTGGCCGGTGGGAGTCACCGTCTTGGTGTATGGAAACAGACCCTTTCTCTCACTTCTAACCGAAAAGAGCAGTTTTCCAACCTTTTCTCCCTCTTCCTCTCTCTCCCGCCCCCACCTTCCTCCTCCTTCAATTACCGCCCCCTTTAGATACCTGTGTCCTTAGGACAAAATGTCTCTTTTGTCCTAATGTCTCCCCTGCCATGAATTTTAATACCATAGATATATTTATATACTGTGGCCCTACATAAGCAATTGTAATATCTAAAATGTTCTCGTATCCCACGAACCAGTGTTTGCCCCCTTTAGGGGCAAACCTGTCCCCACTGAGAATGCATGAGTTAGAGGATCCCTATTCTATGTTTTGAAAATACTTGATGTCTGGAAGTGAAAAGTCAATTTACTATTATAACTGAAAATACAGAGTCCGTCTGTGCCCATTGACGCAAGATAAGACAGGAAGGGAGAAGGGAGGGAGGAAGGAAGGAGGGAAAGTAGGTTATGTCCCTGACTCCTTCTATTTTCATATCCATTATCCCATGTGCTTCTCCTAAGTCTGAAAGATAAGTATTTCCATTTTGTGTTACATGTGAACTTGGAGAGCTTATGAATTTTCCCAAGGCCGCAAAACTAGGCAGGCTCCTATCTCTTTCATTTCAAAACCCATGTTGTTTGCATTCAGGTGCCTGTCTGGTAGCCCAGGTTCTTGGCCAGGGCAGGTGTGGTCATAGCCAGCACCTTGCTGTGATCAGAGCAGGGCGAGCCCAGGCCCTGCCACCACAGCCGTTCCAGGGCTTGAAATTCTTGCTATGGGGAAGTAACCCTGAAATTGCGTTAAAATATATTGCTCAGAATCGTAACCGAAACACTGGGTAGTTAGTTACCCACCCCTCCTATCCCACAACCTTGGAAAATCCACTGTCTTATCAGTTTCCTCCCTACCCTTCAGCAATTATAGCCATGACTTTTACCAAATTGCAACTAGAGTTTTTTCTCATGTATTAGAAATATTTTTTTTGGCCTCCCATACTACTCCCAACGATCTATTTTAATCCTTTGGATGGTTATATCATACTTTATTAAAGCACTTTCCTATTTTCAGCATTTAGATTTCTTCTGATTGTTTGCTATTATTAAATAATGCCATAATGAATGTCTTCATGCACTTTGGTTTTTCTCTTCCTCTGGATTATTTCTTCAGGATAAATCCCTGGTGCGGTCAGGGCCAAAGCAGACGTTCATTTCTAGGGCTCTTGAAAAATACTCCCAAGTTGTTCTCTAAAGGAGTTCCTCTATTATAGTTACTCAAACTACAATTAGAATTGTAATAAATATTTGCAATTTTGATAGAAAAAAAAGTATGACATGGCTGTTAGCTTGTGTTTCTTTGATGGTCTGTGAAGTTGTCTATTATTCTAGAAGCCAAGGTTCTTCTGTAAAGCGGCCCTTTGGGGCTGTTGTGCTTCACCTGATGCAAAAATCATGATCTAGGGGCACCTGGCTGGTACAGTCGGTAGAGCATGTGACTCTTGACCTCGGAATTGTGAGTTGAAGCCCCGTGGTGGGTATAGAGCTTACTTAAAAATAAAAACATCTTTAAAAAAAAAAAATCATGATCTTTCTGGTTTCTCCCAGGTCTCCCTCCTCCAAGAGGTCTCATTCTCCTACCAAAAAGTCAAACCACTCTAAATTTGACCTGGCAACCAATATTTCCAAGCTCAGAAGATGATTTCTATGTTGAAGTGGAGAGAAGGTCTGTACAAATGAATAGTGACCAGCAGAATATCAAAGTGCCAGGCAACCTGACTTCAGTGCTACTTAACAATTTACACCCCAGGGAGCAGTACATAGTCCGAGCCAGAGTCAACACCAAGGCCCAGGGGGAATGGAGTGAAGATCTCATCGCTTGGACCCTTAGCGACAGTAAGTAACTCACATGGCCCCACGTTGCCTGAACGACATTTGACTACTGCTGCTTGGACTTAGCTGCCATCAAGTCAAGACTGCTAGACATCATAAAAGGCAGTTAAGGATGGAAGCTAATTAGCGCCCCCACCCCAACACACCAAACCGTTTAAATAACCTGTAATATGTAAGAAAGGCAGGACTGTGCTAAAATTTACCTTATGCAGTTATTTATTAAGTAAATTAATAACATGAATAAGGTTTTCTGGGGTATGTTTAATTTGTTATAGGACAGTTTTCAAGATTGTCCTGTTTCTTCAGCCCTCCAGATGCTGGCTAATTAGATAGGTCTTTCCTAATCTTAAAAGCTAAATGACTCTGCTTGAAAATCTTCATAGTAGATAATTCTTAGGGTTATAAAATATATTTGATAGTAATAAAACCTTTTTTCTTTCAAAATATTCTGCAACTCAGGCTTTTCTCTATTTCAGATTGGTCATTTAAAATTAGTTGGAACTTCTTGGGTTTCTTGGTAGTACTGAAAGTTTTTCATCATTAAGCAAAGAGTTCTGTTTAGATTCACTGCATTAGAACTGTGTCTGTGTATTTTGGAGTCCTTGGAAAGATAAAATATGTCTTGGCCACACTGACTACCACTTAGGTTAGGATCATGGGGTCCCTTGCCAACACCTGATGTCTCCAGCTCTCTTCTGCAGCTGCATCTCCACTTGCTCAATACCAGGTGTAGAAAACGGCTCCGTGTTCCTCCAGCCACTCTCTTGTATTAGTGACATGTGGAAGTCTCACCTGCTACATCAGCGTTCAGGGATTCTTCATCACTTTTTAAAAATTCTATGAAATTTAAAAATTACAGAATAGTGCAGAGAATGATACAACAAACACCCACATTACTACTACCCAGAATTAACAACTGTTAATATTTTGTCATATTTGTTTTCAGCCCTTTTGTTGATTTGTGGAAGTAAAAACACAATACAGATCACAAGTCCCTTGGACCGTCATCCCTACTCTCATTCTATGGCTGGCTCCCCAGAGACAACTGCGTTATGAGTTTGCTGTGTATCTTTCCATTCAAGGTTGAATTGGCTCAGTGTGTTAGATTCATTCACAGGTGCACATATGCATACATACCATTCTTGCTTTTTGGAATAAACACTATGATTCCTATCTTACCCATGTTCATTGTTTAGATCTGACATATACTTTTTTAACTTCTGCATAATATTCTATGTTATGACTATATCATCTTATTTATATATTCCCTTTGAGGTGGACATTTAGGTTGTTTCCTTTCTGTACCACTTCCTTCCTTCCTTTTTTTTTTTAACTATCCCAAACAAAAATGCAATGACCATCCTTATGCATGTCTCCAGGTGCATAGGTGTGAGAGCTTTCCTAGGGAATATGTCCAGAAGTAGAACTGATAGGCAATGTTTCTCATTCAATGTGTACGATGTTCAGGAGTATACGAGAGTACCATTTTCCCTATATCAATCTCTGTACATATATCCTTTCCCTATATCTATATCCTTTGATGTTGGAGACCTTTTTATTTTTCATAATCTCAAAGGTAAAAAATTGTACCCCACTGTTAATTTCAATTTTCATTTTCTTGATAACTAGCAATGTTGAGTATCTTTTCTTGAGCAGTGGGATTTCTGCTTTTTGATGAATTTGTTGGTACACTTTGCCCAATTTCTACTGGTTGTAACAGAATTTGATGTCTTAATTTAATGCAAGGGTGAGAAAATATGTGATGATATATGTGTTGTCATTTTCCTGTCTTGTGCCATTTTGTCAAGTCTGCATGGAGTCCACTTCCAATTGATTGGAATCACAACCTGAGAAAACACCTATTTGCCATTCTTGGTTTATGAGCTGACAGTAAGTATCCCTTAAAAGCATAATAATCTAAGATGGTAGTGTAACTTAAGTGCATTTTTTTTTAAATTTCTAGTTCTCCCTCCTCAACCAGAAAATATCAAGATTTCTAACATCACAGACTCCTCAGCCATGATCTCTTGGACAATCTTGGATGGCTATTCTATTTCTTCTATTATCATCCGTTACAAGGTTCAGGGCAAGAATGAAGACCAGCACATTGATGTGAAGATCAAGAATGCCACCATTACCCAGTATCAGCTCAAGGGCCTAGAGCCTGAAACAGCTTACCAGGTGGACATTTTTGCAGAGAACAACATAGGGTCAAGCAACCCAACCTTTTCTCATGAACTGATGACCCTTTCTAAATCTCAAGGTTGGTAGAGTGGACAGGTATTTACCTAGGATTATTTCTGGAGAGTATCGGAAAAGCCCCACTATCTTAATTAAGATATTTACCTCATGTGTACGTCATGTGACATAATTCATTTGTCTACATAGGCTTCACCATCTCTAGATAGGTTCTTAAAATGAAAATGCCCCTGAGAGGGATACCGTGTTGATCCATTTTCTTTTTGTTAAGTCTTAGACTAAATTAGCCCATTTAGTTTGCACTCCCCATCCAGCAATGGAAGCTCTGAGGAATGTGAATTCGATTCCATGGAAAAAGAATGTGGAACCTGCTTAGTGAAGGCAGGCCTATGAACTCCATTCTTTCTCAAATGAACTCCTCTTTTAGCTTAGATGACACCATGCAATTCTAAGTTGTTGTTTTTGTTTTTCCTGGGTTTTTTTGTTTTGTTTTGTTTTTATTTGTTTGTTTTTTTACTTTTTGCATCCAAGTTATGATGCCTCCATGTCCACCACTAACCCCCACTCCGGTGAGAGTAAGCTTTTTGAGATAGATGTAGGTCCCTCAGCGTGCCAAGGACACGATGCCCAGTGTTTGTGACTGATAATACCAGTCAAATGTAGTCAAGTGAACAAGGGACCAGGATAGGTGGGACTGCAGCTCCTGGAGCACCTTCCCTTTGAAGTCTGTCTGCAGTGGCACCTGCCAGCCCTCTGCAATGTGTGACATTGGATGGAAAGTTTTGCAGATTTATAATCTGGGCTAGAGTTTATTTTTCCAGAAAATCTTATAGTAGCAAAAACTTCTTGGCTTTCGAGGGCTACCTAGGGCTTAAGAAATAAAATGAAACATGCCATATTTTCAGGACTGATTCTTTGGAATATTTCTGAAATGTCCAAGGAATGTTATGAGTCTGCCAATTATAGAGAGTTGGAGTTTCCAGTTGACACCCTTAATAAATACATTATTTTTACAATTATTTGTGTTTTGGTAAAATGTATACAGGCCCTAAATCCAAGCTATACATAAAATACAAACAGAAAAATTAAAAACAAGGCATAACAAAACAACAAAATCCTCACCATTCTGTTCCAGATGTATCTTTATGTACCCATGCTTAGAGACAGAAGGAAGGAAAGAGAGATAATCACAAAAGAATTCTTGTAAGAAGATGGGGTCATGTTCTAAGTACTGTTTTTCATAAAGATATATTGCATTTAGTTTTGAGTTTAAATTAGGGAAAGAATTGGATTAGACCATAATCTTTAATAGTTTATTTTGACGGGAGCCCTAAATTTAATGGTTTTCCTCTTCTGTCTTTCCCTCCTTCCCCTCCTCCTTTCCTTCATTCTGTCAATGGTATTCTCAGGTTTTCTCCATCAGCTTTTTAAACAAGAAAAAAAAATCTTATAGACTCTAAGCTTGGCATCTTAGAACTTGAGAACTTTTCTAGGTGGGGAAATTGTGCAGGGAGGTTTAGCCACTTTCCCAAAGTCCTATACCTAGTTAGTCATTCTCCCTGCTGCTTGGGCCTCTACTTGGAAGTAAAAGTGGGACAAATGGTAACAACTAATAATTAGCATTTTTCCTTTTTTTTTTTTTTTTTTTTTTAGGTCTTATAACAATCCTCTCCATTGAGTTTCAGAACATATAAATGAGGAGCTCAAGGTCCTGTAGCAATTAGGTGGCAGAGCCAGGGCCGCCATTACATATCCATTGTACCTCGATGTCACCCATAGATGGTCTTGGCTTATCTCTCCTAAACTAACCCTGCTGCTTCTCCTGTGTTCTGTGCAGCACCAGTGGACCTTGGAGGTGGGAAGATGCTGCTTATAGCCATCCTTGGCTCCGCGGGAATGACCTGCCTGACAGTGCTGTTGGCCTTCCTGATCATGTTGCAGCTGAAGAGGGCAAATGTCCAAAGGAGAATGGCCCAAGCTTTCCAAAACGTGGTAGTGCCTCATCTTCCTACTAGCTAATAAGTACAAGTCTGCATGTATGCAGAATCTTTGCTTTAAAAATGTGGACCGGGAAGGATGCCTGGGTGGCTCAGTTGGTTGAGCATTGACTCTTGATTTCAGCTCGGGTCCTAATCTCAGGGTCGTGAGTTCAAGCCCCGCATTGGGCTCCACGCTGGATGTAGAGCTGACTTAAAAAAAAAAAAAAAAAAAGATGTGGACCAGGAAATTTACTTGTAAAACAAATATTTCCCTTCTTCTCTTTGACTTCCATTATGAAATGGGAGATAAACACCATGACTATGTAATTTGTTGTCCAAACTGGAATGGTTTTTGTTTTTTTTCATTTGAGACAGAGAGATAGAGAGAGCATGAGCAGGGGGAGGTGTGGAGGCAGAGGGAGAAGCAGGCTTCCCGCTGAGCAGGGAGCCAGATGTGGGACTCGATCCCAGGACCCTGGGATCACGACCTGAGCCGAAGGCAGAGGCTTAACCATCTGAGCCACCCAGGGGCCCCAAACTGGAATGATTTTGAGAGTGGAAATGTTGCTCTTAATAATTATTTAGGAAGCCAGGGCTAAAACAGAACTATTGCCCTGCCCAAATGAGATGTATGGTCATCCTAGTGATGAGTCACCAGGGAGACCAATCTTGCAACATGAAGAATTGAATGCTGTTGGTAAGGAAGGACATGAGCATAACCAGACCTCAGTATGATGGGTAACGATGTGCTAGACAAGTTTTCCCCACATTTCCTATTTCTAGTTCCTATTTTATACTTCTAATTTCTCCCACAGTCTTATTATTCCTCATATATATTATATATGTAATATATATGAATTTTAGGTACATGTGTGTCTCTCCATTCCTTTGTACCCATCAATTGGCAGTCATAGTTCATACCTGGCACTGCCTCATTCTTTCATCTAGAAATTTTGACTAGTAACCAAGGTTTACAAAATCATACCTGACCAATATACACCCTGTTTGAGTTCTTTGGTATGCCATAGCCTGAAAGATAAATTTGTACCCAATTTATCAATTCCATGTATAAAACATTGAGTACAATTACACATTCCAGAGGAGGTACAGCTTCATGTCCACAAATCCCTGAGATTCCCCTCCTTGGAGGACAAGGGGAGTGTTGTTATCTGACTCTATGCCAGAGCTGACTCAACTCAGGCTGTCACTGGAGAGGAAAGACCAGCAAGGGGGCTAGGTGCACTGTAGCTTTGTCATGATATGTCAGCACCCTCTCAAACTCAGGAGAAAAGGTGATGCTATGTTGGGTTTGACTATAAGCCTCTGTCATCCTGGGGCCAGAGTCTGCTGCAGAGTGGGCTTGAGAGGTTCTAAGGTTCAGGATAAGTCAGAGTAAGAGTCAAGAATAGGCCAAGACAATGCAAGGAGAGCTCTTAGTGAGGCACGGCCTGTTACTGCCCCAGACGGGATCTCTGAGTTCTTTTCCAAATCAGAACTGAACACCTGCTCATTCCACAGCTCAGTAGAAACTCAAGCGTGACTAACTTGGGGATGTGCCATCCTGTGGCATACCTGCTGTTATTCCCCTATGCTTGCATTCTGCAGACATTGTTAATCGATTGTAGCATGCCTTCCACCTGAGGCCTGGAATTAGCTCATGTAGCCCTATAGACAGCCTGTTAGCTGAAACCTATTTCCATCTGCATTCTGGAATTAGATAGACAATTTCTTGTTTTACCTGGTATGGGATACAAGCCAGGAGTATTTAGGCACATTAGAATTATGAAAAATCCTGACACAAAACCATGAAAATATTGTTTCTCCAGAGGGAAGAACCAGCTGTGCAGTTCAACTCAGGAACTCTGGCCCTGAACAGGAAGGCCAAAAACAACCCGGATCCTACAATTTATCCAGTGCTTGACTGGAATGACATCAAATTTCAAGATGTGATCGGGGAGGGTAATTTTGGCCAGGTTCTTAAGGCGCGCATCAAGAAGGATGGGTTACGGATGGACGCTGCCATCAAGAGGATGAAAGGTCAGTGCTTGACCAGATCAAGTCAGCATTTCACTAGGGTGGGGAGAAAACTTGACTTCCTGTTGAATCTTTCCGCTATGGCCTTACATTATTTAAACAAAAAATTGGCATGATGTCAAAGACAGCTGTTCTGTGCAATGGCAGGTGATAGTTCCTTTGAGGTCAGCTAGTGATAGGGTCAGGACATACATATGAAGGCATGAGTTGTTTAAATGCCAATGTCTTGACTCATTGGGATGTGAGAATATAGATTCTCTGTCACACACTTCTAACTTTAGGGGAGCGCTGTTGTTTCTCTTGATGCACTTGGTTCTCAAAATTGAGTGTGTATCAGAATCACCTGGAAGGCTTGTTAAAAACAGATTGTTGGGGTCCACCCTGGTTTCTGATTCAGCAAGTCTGGGGCAGGACCAGAGGATTTGCATTTCTAATTAGCTCACAGGTGATGCTGATGCTGAGGGTTTGGGGACCACACTTTGCAAACCACTGTCTTCATGGATTATCTGCATCAAATCTCCCAGAGATGTTGTTAGAAATGCATCTGCTTGGCCTCTCCCTTTGTCGGGTCCAGTGTATGTGAATTTCTGGGGGGACACGCGAGAATCTGTGTTCTTAACGAGCGTGCTCTGTGATTCTTCTGTATGCTCAAGTTTGAAAACTGCTGATCCAAGATCAGAAGATCTACATCTTTTCCAGTTGTGTTCATCTCAGGACTGCTTGGTGCCTACCCACTTACCAAAATGGCTAATAAACATCATCTGAGAAAGCAGAGTGACTAGCTCACTGGCGGTCCTGGCTGTGTTCTCTTTTGTGTGAAGGAGCAGTTTACGCGTGGCTTGACTATGAAGCTGCAGTGTTGCTTGTCTAGCATGAGGGCTTGGAAAGTCATGTGTTAGAGCAGGGAATTTCATTAACTCCCTGTTGTTGGTTAGCTTCACAATGCAGGCTCTGTAAGGTTGCTGATAGGTTTTCCTTTCTGATGGCAATATTGAGCCTAAAGTTGGAATTAACCCTAAATCTAATTAAATCATTGCTGCTTATTGCAGCGTTGACAGAAAAGAAATAAAATAAAACAAATAAAATAGTGTCTGTGTTTAGAGATAGTAGTATGTTTCAAACACACACACACACACATGAACACACACAATTTTGCTTAATATCCATAAATCTCTTTCCTGTTTTGCTACGTTAGTCACGAGGAATTTGGGGGAACAGAAAGGATAGTATGAGGAAACAGGGTATAGAATCTTGTAAAACCAGGGCTTTTAAAATCTGACCTGAGCCTGATTGTCTCATGCCCATGTGAAGAGGTGAAATAGCTTAAATGGGGCGTCAGGGCAGAAACTGTCTATAGGGAGAGTGATGCATTCAAAGGAGGACAATTACTGAAGTAGGAGGACAGCCTCCTTATAAATAACTTCATTTTAAAAATGCTCCCAAGGCATTGACCCTTGGGCTTCTTGTGGTATGAACAGGGTATCTGAGCTGGAATTGCCTACTAGCTAGTTTTATGGGTACCCGTAACCCTTATGAAAAATTTTATAATTTCCAAGCACATTCAGGCATGCACAGGGCCACCAGCACCCAACTGTCCCCCTCTCCCACCTTTCCTACGCAATGTTATTTTTCAAAAAAACAGTAAGAGTGCTCTGTCACTGATCAAGGCTGATCAGTCTGTGCATCAACCAGAGAGAGCCTTCCCTTCAGCCTGGTTGGTACCTGATGGTTCTTCCTCTGCTCCAAGTGCTAATGGAGAGACAGGATGAAAAGAACAGAAACAAACACAATTCAGTTTCCTGACCACCAAGCATTTCCATGAAAATGCTGTTGGATTTGAGTTTATATTTTAGCAGGACTGGTTTGTGGAAAAGCAAGTTAAAATTATTGTAAGAAAGCAAGGTGTGTGCATTCCTTGTGTTGTTGCCCTGAAACTTTGGTTCTCTTGCTCAGCATATTTATTGCTGGACAGCGGCTTTAGCTAGAATAGGTAGAGACTCTTATCAAGTCATTTCACAGGGTATTTGAGAGTTTAAACAAGGAAAAGTTTAAAGCAGTGGTTCTCAACCAGGGATAGTTTTGCCCCTTGGGGGGACATTCAGCAGCGTCTGGATCCATTTTTGGTTGGGCTGCTGGTACCTAGCGGGAGAAGCCAGAGATGCTGCCATACATCCTGCTGTGCACAGGACAGCCCCCAACAACAAAGAAGCGTCAGCCCAAAGTGTTACCAGTTCCAAGTACTCTTCCTAGAGTAATCTCTGATTTCTGTACAGTTTTCCAGAACTGATAGTGACTCAGTGCCCTGAAGGTCCTCCGAAGGGAACAGGAGAGGACAGTTGTTTCTAAAGAGGCCTAACAGAGAGGGATCACAACTCTTGACTTTCTTCCCAGAATACGCCTCTAAAGATGACCACAGGGACTTCGCTGGGGAACTGGAGGTTCTCTGTAAACTTGGCCACCACCCAAACATCATCAATCTCTTGGGAGCGTGTGAACATCGTGGTAAGATGCTCTTTTCCTATCATTCCTGCCAGAATTTTTTTTTTTTTGAAACAGGCACATTCCATATTAAAATCAGTAAAGATAATAATCTTAAGAATGTCACCTATTTTTTTTTTAAAGTTGCAGTTTCAATCTGAATGTCTAGTCCCATTTATAAATTGTGCTGAGGTTTGGCATTTTTTTCGAGGTAGGTCTCGAGGTTGGATCTTTTGCCCTCTGATGTGGTTCATCATTACTGCTCAAAGGTACCCATGGTTGCTGCACACTCCCATCCTTGCTGATCCAGAGGTTTCCTCAGCTACTATTGCTTAGGTAGACTGGGGGAGCCTTCAGCATTAGGAAGAGAGAAGTGCATTGGCTCTTTTTAATTGCTTACCTTTTTCCCTCCAAACTCAAGACACTGATAGTCTGAATGTTAAATCCATGAATGCCAACAATCAACTGTGATGTGGAAGCATTGGTGATGATTAGGATAAAATAAGAACAATAATAAGCTTATATCTGATTGAGCTTTTTTCCCAAAACCATTACTGGTACAATTACAGTGGAGCTTTACAACTATCCTATGTCGCACATACTTTTTTTTTTTTTTTTAAGATTTTATTTTTTTTGAGAGAGAGAGCATGAGAACAGGGTGAGGGGCAGAGGGAGAAGCAGACTCCCTGCTGAGCAGGGAGCCTGATGTGGGACTCGATCCCAGGACCCCGGGATCATGACCTGAGCCGAAGGCAGTCGCTTAACCGACTGAGCCACACAGGTGCCCGTCACACATACTCTTAAAGTTCAAGTTATATTATTGATTCACATATTATTGAGTACTTCTATGAGTTCACTTCTCCAGGCTACCTGGGTTTATTGTTCTGCAGCAATGCTTACGCTTAACTTCGCATGGAAAAGTTCGCTCCCACAAAAAAAGCTCCACACAGCAATTATTTACAAACCTGACAGCCTCTTGTTGACTTTGCAGCACAAACAGCAACAATAGAAAAGAGACTACTTCCTTTTCCTCAATTTATTAAACTAAAAATACTGGGGCTTCAAACAATATATCATTCTGTGATCCAATAAGGGTGTAATTCTGAAAGCCAGATCATGTCCCTTAGGTTAAATAATGAAGTAATGACATTTATTTTTGAGCTATTTCCTGAAAGGAGTAATCAGCATGGGACAGCAGTAAATGAAAGTTAACAACAACAAAAAAGTAACCACCAACAACAGAAAAATATATCTTTTAAATTTTTACTCTGTCATCACCTTAGCATGTAATTGGTTGGCTCTTAAAATTTATAGTTCAGTAAGGAAGTGAGAAAACATTGAGATGTATCTTGCCTTACAGTGCAACACAGTACAGTGCTAGGTGTTTTTTTTTTTTTTGCCAGAATTTCAATGTCTTAGAATGTCATTGAAGTTCAAAATCATTCGACATTTTAAATTCAAAAAATGACATACCAAAAAAATTTAACTTTAAAAGACTATAAAAGCACTCTACTTTTCATTGACTCTAGAGATCAATGTTTTTATGAAAGAAAGTAACTTTATTAAAAAAACAATTTGGAATAAAACCAAGACAATGGACCATAATGTTTTCGAGGAACCCGTTGTTTTATTTGTCTTTCTAAAAGTTTGTGCTTTCTGTTTTCTCTAAGCAAAATGCAATCTCTGACATTAGACTCTGCTGACCGGCAAGCTAATCAGCAATACGGTGACTTAGGAGAGTTTTCGGGGAGGAGTAGAAGCAAGAGAGAGAAAGTTACCTGATGTGGGTCCTTCTGCCATGGATACTGAATCTTTTTTTTTTTTTTTTAATAACCTCAGGAAAAGCTGAGACTGGAATAACATGCCTAGCTCATATTAGTTCTCAGTCAATATTGAATAAAAATAAAAGGTGATGGAGACCAGCTGTCCTACATCTTCTGGAGGCAAACACGTTGATTTCATTCCACTCTTATTACTGAGTAGGTGAAAGCATTCAGGAAGCCTCCATGTTAGTCCACAGGTGGTGGGAGGGAGGGCAGTGGGAAGGAGGAGACCCTGGGTTCAAGCATGGGGCCCTTTAAGCATGGCAGGAGCATGGAACTTCTCTTTCTCCTGTCACCAGCCTTTCCAAGGTTGGTACTGCTAGACATGTTGCTTTTAGACACCGAGTGTGATGAGCAGTTCCCAGGACCATTGGACATCTCAGAAATTTCACAGCTGTTGAGGGCCACTGAGAAGGTGGTGTCTCTCCCTTTCCCCAAAGGCTACCTGTATTTGGCCATCGAATATGCCCCCCATGGAAACCTCCTGGACTTCCTACGCAAGAGCCGAGTGCTGGAGACCGATCCGGCCTTCGCCATTGCCAACAGCACCGCCTCCACGCTATCCTCCCAGCAGCTCCTCCATTTCGCAGCTGACGTGGCCCGGGGTATGGACTACTTGAGCCAAAAACAGGTTTGTTGTGAGGACCTTGCTGTGGCCATTTTTCCTTTGAAATTCTCTCCAGAATCAGAGTTGAGTTAAATCTACACATTTTTCAAGTCCTCCTCCCCAGTAATTCCCCTTAGTATCTCCCTAATTTTCATCTCTTTGTTACTGTTCTACTTATATAGAAGTTAAGGCTGAACACTAACAATCCCTGTATTTAGTGAATCTCAGCATATGTATTTGGTGAAGTGCCTCAACCCATCTTAGCTGCATCTGGGTCCCAATGATGCATAACAGCAGATGACTTACATGGCAACAGGAAGATTTAGTGATCTGGGTTTCTTTTTTTTTTTTCTCTTTTCTTTCTTTCTTTCTTTTTTTTTTTTTTTTTCCTGAAATGCTTCTCCCAAGACATGGCAGGTCATTTGGCAGAATCCACTGAAAATTCTGGAGAGGAACTTTAAGGGACTTGGATTCCTCTCTTCTCTATTTCCCAAAGTTCTTGCCCCAGTGGCTTTGTGACAGAAGAATGAAGTGAACAAGCAAAAGTGCTGAAAATACATGATGTTTTTTAAAATTTCAGTTTATCCACAGGGATCTGGCTGCCAGGAACATTTTAGTTGGTGAAAACTATGTAGCCAAAATAGCAGATTTTGGATTGTCCCGAGGTCAAGAAGTATATGTGAAAAAGACGATGGTAAGTTCAGAGCGCAGACCCTGAGAACATCCTCCCAGGGCCCCTCCCTCTCCCAATGGCCCTTCTCTTGGAATACTGCTGTTCTTTGGTGACTTAGGCACCTGGCTCTTTACCCCAGGAGATAGTGCCCGGGCCCAGCAAACGTCCTTTCAGAGTTTTGATTCCTAAAATGACTGAGGGCTCTACATTTACCAGTGAAAAGCCACCGTCACATGTGGCCAAGGGATGCTACATGCAAGCCTCATGGTGCAGGGGCTCTGGTCTGCATCCAGTTCAGACCCCTAAGTGTCAGACCCAGAAACCTCTGAGGTGCTCCCTTAATCCCCCTTCATGCACAGCAAGCATAGGAGGGGCAAAAAAAAAAAAAAGACATTTAACTTTCCAAATACAAAGGAAATAAATTAATGAGGTTCCTAAATCATAAGGAGGCCCTGGAGAGAAATTCGTAACTTCTAAAGCCCACAGAAGAGTTCTCTCTTCACCAAAAGTTTTCCACTGTCTCTCCAAGCCCACATCAAATCCACATTCGCCTGATGATACCTCCTCTCCCAAACAGTGATATTTAATCTTCAAGTACAAGATCCCAGGATAACGTCACTACAGTAGGAGGGAAGCTGGACTCATTCTGCTTTTGTGGCCCAGCGGAAATCATAAAGCCCCAGAAATGCCCCTCCCAGGGACTTGAGAGCCCTGCTGACAACATGGCGCCGCCCTCTGCTTTCCCTGCGTGGGTGGGCAAGTGCAGAGCCTTGGGGCTGACAGTTCCTGTGGTGGTCGTATGTGTTCGGTCGCTCTACCCCAGTGGCATGGCCCCTCTTTCCTAGGTCTGACGGACATTGCTCAGGCTCAGGTTTCCTGGGACTACTGCAGTTTTCACATGATCCTTTATGTTTGTGGGTAACAAAGTGCGTCAGCCAGGCTCAGGCTTTTGTTTATCCTCTTATTCAGGGTTTGTTGTTTTTTTTCCCAATATACTTATTTTAGTTACTGACAAGATAACACAAACAATATTCAAGAATGTTTCGAAAAGCAAATGACCCCATAGTTCACCCCCTTGACACATTTTATTTTTCCTTTACTTACTGCCTTCCACAAACATACATATTTTTATATATTTACTATGCCAGTGAACATAACCATTTTGGATCTTTCCAGTCCCTTTTTGGATAAGGGTTTGAAGTGGGGCCCCTTTGGCCCTTAGAGACCATCACACACATCCAGTGGGACCCTAGATACTTATCAATGTCAATGCTTTCAGATGCTGTAGGCGCCTCCTCAAGGGCTGGCTTCCACGCAATACTTTTTTTCACTTGTTCTTATCAGCTTTTCTGAATTTGCTTGACCCAAAGCGGGCAATGTTTCTCTGAGGAGGGGCTGGGCTTGTCTTAAAGAAGCAGGACCCACCACTCACCCATTTACTCCCACTCTCCCTGTTTCTCCTGGGCCATCTGAGGCTTGCGCTCTCCTTCACAGAGCCCCTTTCCTTCTCTCTGGCATTTGGGGGCTGTGGTGCTCTGGGTGACGGGGTGGAGGCACTGACACAGTTTAGCCCCACAACCTACACATTTTATTTGGATGCTGTCCTCAGATCCCCAGGGAAAATGCTAGTTTGCTTGGCATTTCATAAAGGGCAGGGATTTCGGCAGTCTTGGAGAGTTTGGGGAAAATGCGTAGAGGGGCAGAGCGCTTAGATGGGTCAGAACTTAATTCTGTCTGCTAGCAGCTGGGTGAAGTGTTCTGTGGCAGCACAGAGGGTCTGGGAGGAAAGACCAAGGGGCAGCCGAGGCAGAGGAAAGGTGAGGGAATGGAGAGAAACGAGCTCCCTGCAAGAAGGGTGCAGTGTGGCCAGGTACCACCAGAGGGCAGAGCGGCTACCGTCTCTGGCCTCCTGTTTAAACCAGCCATTTTTTACTCTCTGCACTTCAGAATCATCTGGGAAGCTTTCAAAAAGTACCGATGCTGAGTCCTAAGGCCGAGATACTATGATTCAGTCATTTTGGGGTGGGGCTCCTACATCAGTTTCTGTTTGTTTTTTAAGCCCCCAGGTGATGCTAATATTGGAAGTTTTGCAAACTAACGTACTAAGTGATTTGGGGCTTTATTATCGTGATAGATCCAGCCCCTCATCGATTTATTTATGACTAGAGTGTTTCATTCTTGTGCTAGGTTTTGGGGTAACAGAAATTGAGACAGTCTCCACTTTTAAAGAGCTCGGACACGCAATGTACAATTGTCAACAGTTGGTGAGTGCTGAGGGCCAGGAGAGCACAGAGGAGGAATGCACACTGAACTGAGCCTGTGGGCAGTCATGAGGGCTCCCTGGAGGAGGCCAACTCCTGGGTTTTACAAATGTTAAATAGATATTGGAGATACAGGAATGAATTGTACCTGGAGGGTACAGTATATATAAAGACCTAAAGGCAAACATTTGGGGGTCAAGTAGTTCAATGTGTCTGGAGTGTAATGCAGAGAAGAGGGAGAGTTAAAATTCAAGGTGGGAGGAGGCAGGGGTTATAAGGTCTTCTTGAAGATTCTTGAATTCCAGCTAAAAAATTTTGGATTCAGTTAAGGACTTGAGATCTTGGAACAATAAGGAACATTGAAGAACTTTAAGAAAAGGAACCATGTGGCTGGATTTGCCATTTTGAGTGATCAGTCTGGCTATGGTGAGGAGGACTGATCCTTAGGGAGTGAAACTCTGAAGCAGGAAGATCAGTTAAGAGGTTATCCTCAGGTAAGAGGCGATGGTGGCCTGAACTTCGGTGAGAGAGCAAGGGGCACAGGTGGAAGTGGACAGATCCAAAAGATGTCATATGAGAAAAATAAAAAAGCGAACATGGAACTTAGTAATTGGGAGGGATGAGGTCAGAAGCTAGCAGGTACATAAAAGCAAAGACAAGACAGAAAGTGTCAATGACTCTGCATTCCTGTGGAGGGGAAGCAGCAGCCAGGATAACAGGTGGGCAGTTGGGAGGGGTGGGCATGGAGTGGAGGGAGGCGAATGTTGAGGACACACTGAAGAAGTAGGTTTGAGAAGAGATAGTTTTATAACTGAACCGTAAAGTGCCAATCAGACTTAAAATCAGAAAGAGCTTCAGAATATCACTACTTCACAAAGACCTAGGAGACAAGGGCACGTTCAGGAGAAGTTTTGGGGTCCAGGACAGGGCTGGTCTCAGGATGGGTGGCCTGGGAGAATGCCTGCTCCTGTTTCAGGGGGGCTGAGAAGATCCCCCACATAGTCCTGATGTTGCCCCACCTCTTGGCTAAAGTGGGCTGAAACACCACTGTTGGAGCTTGGACAAATCCCTGGGAAGGAGGCAGCCATCTCTCAGTAGGGCCCATGTGATTCCTAGGGTGGGTCATTAGGGAGGGAGCCCCAAATCACCGTGAAACTAGGACTAAAACATAGAAGTCAAACTTCCCAGTGTCCAGTCCACATTCCTTTTTCCCAGGTTGGACTTAAAGAAATGAGGACAACCTGGACAGAGTCAGGGCCAAGCCCCCAAAGGATGAGCGAGTGTCTCTCGTGCCATCTCCAAACCCATTGTAAACTGTATCTACGGGAAGCGATTTCCCCCTCCACTGATGTGTACGCACACAGTTCCCTTTGGTCTGAGCTCTCCTCCCCCCGAGTCACCTGATGACACCTACACATCTTACAGGACCTAGCTCCGAGGTCCCCTTGTCTGAAAGCCTTCCCCATCTCCTCCAGCCACAGTTGGTCACCAGAGCCTCTCCCACATTACAGTTTAATTCTTGGTTTCTCTGCCTCCCTCCCCTTTCAAACCTCTGAGGGCCTCTGAGAGGCACAAAGTGAATAAATGGGATGCCTACCAAGAAGGCCCACAGCCACCCACACGCACACATACCCACACTAATTACACTTGTTATTTTTCTTTATATAAAACTGCCACAGGGACTCCTTGAAGCAAGCAGGGCTTATCCTCTTTGCATGTCTTTGGATTTGAGAACACTCTTGTGCGTGGCACGTACAGAAACAGCAGTCCCTGAGTCCGCCATACCTTGTGTCTGGGGAATTGCAAGTGGAGTTCCCCGTGGGCCTGGGTGAAGCAGAGCTCCAGGCAAGCTGCGCACCCCGGGCAGTGTCCCTGTCTTGCCTAAGTGCTCTCTCACTTTGCTCTCTCCAGGGAAGGCTCCCGGTGCGCTGGATGGCAATCGAGTCACTGAATTACAGTGTGTATACAACCAACAGTGACGTGTGAGTAAGCCTTTTATTTTGAGGGATTTTTTCCCCCCAGGAAAATAAGCATTTGACAGAGTTCTTAAAGAGAAGCAGGACTATGATGTCCCTCTGTGGAATAAAGCTCATCAGTAAGCCCAGGAAATAAATTCATAGTCTACAAAAGGAAGCCTCAGAGTAGACCGTTTTCATCGTGTAAGGCCATTGGTAGCAGGCCGTGGGTTTCCTTCTGCCGGTCAAGGAGAAGTGGTGAATTCTCAGTCTGTAGAGAGGCAAGGGGCATATGGGGCTTCCTGTGGCTCCGAGTCCCAGACCGACCTCAACGTACAGGACCCAGAGCGTGGAGGCAGCCCAGACTAGCTGCTGGGGGTCTGAGGTGGCAAGGACAGAAGGCAGGCCAGAGCAAGAGCACGTCTCTGCTCTCAGCCTGCAGGGACAAGTGTCAGGCTGCCGGTGGACGGGAGGGTTGGGAGTGAGACCTAGGCCATGTGGCTCACACCTTTATTGACGGGAGAAAACGGAGGCCTCGAGGGTTGAGGTGACTTGTCCAGGGAGTTTAGCTTCTGCCTGGGGAAGGGCAGACGGCTGGCGAGTACTCGTATCCTCGCTGCATGCAACGTGCCTTTTGTATGTTCTCTCACATCCTCTCTGCAGAGCTTAGAGGCAGCAGTTGGTGTTCCCACTTTCAGAACACACTGAGAGGCCTCAAGAGGTTCAGTAACTTGTCCCAGGTCACACGAGTACCAGGGTGGCAGAGCTGGGTTTTAACCCCAATCTCTCAGCTTAGACTTGCACCTGCTGTCCCCAGCACCGTCCCATGTTCTCCGCCTAAAGCGAGTGGGGGCTCTAACGCGGTTTCCCTGGTAGAATCCTTCCATCGGCCCAAGAGGAGGTAAACACATGCCACGCCAGGGCCCTGTCTTAGGGAGCGCCCACGTTTGACATTTCCTTTTCTGGCAAAGCGTCCATCACCCTGACTTTTGAGGCAGAAAACTAACTGGTCAACTTGTTTGATTACTGGTTTCCCTGTCGTGTCCCCTGCAGATGGTCCTACGGAGTGCTACTGTGGGAGATCGTTAGTTTAGGTGAGTATCCATGTTTATCTACCAGGTGAGACTTCAGGCAATGGGACTGGGCCCCTCCCGTGCTCCCTCACTGTGTCATTCCATAGGTGCCATTTTTATGTTTTGATGTGGCACAGGTGGGACTGGGACATAGAACTTGATAGGTTTCTGTGTCTGTGTGTGTGTGTTCCCATGTTTCTTTTTTGAGAGCCCTGTATCTAATGTCATGCTTCATACTAACAACCTGGTAGCTGGGAGATTCATTAGAGGTTGTCTCTGAGCAGGGATGTCATAGAACTATTGCAAGTTTGCCTGTACAACTTGAAGATGGTATGTTACACAGCCATGAAAAGTCATTTCTGAAGGCCATTTAATAGCATGTGGAAACATGCATGTCAAAATCCAGAAATTTCCTTACGCTGGGATCCCAGTTTTATAACTATTACCCATGAAAAACCTGGAAGGAGTACACAGAGAGTAATACAAACTATTGCTTGCTTTCTTAACTTTTTTGTATTTTCCAAGTTTTCTATAGTAAGCATGTTTTATAATTAAAATTGAGCAGTAACTATTATAGATCAAAAAGGAAGTGGATAACATAACTGCAGACTCCCAAGTAGGAAAAGATAACATCTCACTGGTACACTAGATGAGCTGGGCAGGCTGACTTTGGGGAAGAGAAATAGCGCTGTGAGTAAGGAGCCCCGTGCTGGATCTTTCCACTGAGCGGATGGCCACCCTGCGGTGTGGTTGGAGGCCTACGTGCAGCGGGGCTGTGCAGTGGGTTTGCTCAGACAGGAAGATCACGCTGGGTGGGCACCCTCCCTTGACATACCCTTTCTCCCAGTCTCTCGGCTTGAGAGGCTCGGGGCAGGTGACACTGCTTTCCACACTAGCAGGGGCTTAGGGCAACGTGGTTGTCTGTCTTCCAGGTGGCACCCCCTACTGCGGGATGACATGTGCAGAACTGTACGAGAAGCTGCCCCAGGGCTACCGACTGGAGAAGCCCCTCAACTGTGATGACGAGGTGTAAGCCAGGCCACACCCTAGGGCCGTTTCATCTTGACCTTCCCCTCGTGTTCCTGGGACAGACAGGCTCTAGTGAAGGGGTTATCTCATTCACACACACATCGCCCTCCCAAATGGGCAGGGAGTTAAGAGCTTTATCTGCGTAGAAATCCAGCAGGAATTGAAGGTGATGAGATCAGGAAGGTGGACATGAGGAAAGGCAACAAATGGAGAAAAGATCTGAAATTCATGAATAAATGTATGAAACCTTGAGGCTCACTTTGGGGATAGAGATTTCAGAGCTGTGACATGAGGAAGATGGATCTTTTTTAAATCACAGAATCTTGATTCTGCAAGGATAATTCTCCAGGACTAAGAATTATTCCCCAGGGAAGGATGATGTGAAACCACCGTTCCCAAAACTACCTGCAAGTCGCTGCTGCCTGATGGGCATGATATGAAAGAGCAAGGCTCTATTGTCCACACGGAGCCACTTCTAAGAAAGTGTGATATTAATTAGGTCACTGGTACAAGAGGCAGGAACCTAGACCCTGCTACGTTGGTAACCTTTGGGGCACATAAGGTTCCCAATGTGAAATTTTGAGCCCTACCCCTGGACCCTGCTTCTATAGGTCTAGGGTGGGTCCCAGGAATATGCATTTTAATGCAAGTGGTTCTGACCACATTTGGGGGAGTACTGCCTTAGACCAGTGCTTCCCCCACTATGTTCCTGGTACATGCAAGATGCAAATAGATGATACAAGGCAGAAGGAGCTCTGTGGTCACTTGTTCCAGGTTAAGTCAGGTCACACAGGTTTTTTGTTTGTAATGGCAAGACTTCTCAAGCTTTTACTCTGCTAATCCCTAAGAGGGAGATGCAATAGGTGGATCTTGCAAATTTATTAGAGCATGGAACCCTTTTTAAAAAAAAAACAAATTACATTTTGAGAGATGGAGTATTCCAAGGGAGATGCTGCCCTAGACACGAGTCAGCTCTTTCCAGATCATCAGAAGAGCTGAGACCAAGATCCCACAGGAATGGTACTGAGGATACGCACTAGTTTTACTGACAGAAGAAAGGGGGATGTGTGGGTGGGGGGCCCGGGGGGGAGGCCAGAGAGAAACTCGGTGCTCTACTTTTGTGCTGTTGGTTAAGCACAGATGCCCATGTGTGAATTGGCTACACTCCCTTCTCTCGTTTCCATACCCCACACCGGGCCATGCCCAGGACTGAAGCCGAGTCACAGAGTTCACTGCTTAACTCTTTGTTTTCAAAGGTATGACCTCATGAGACAGTGCTGGCGGGAGAAGCCTTACGAGAGGCCCTCGTTTGCCCAGATCCTGGTGTCCTTGAACAGGATGTTAGAAGAACGCAAGGTGAGCATGGAGTTCCAGGCAGGCTCTTGAGTCACGATTTGTCATGCACCCTGTATGGTTAAAAAAAAAAAAAAAGCTGATACAATTCAACAAGCTGTTCTGGGCATAGCCCGAGGCAAGAGAGGGTCATAAAAGACATGGCCCCCAACTTTGAGGATGTTACAATGTCCGAGTTAATAAGATTTCTATAAAAGAGAGAGTCACACACGGTACAACAGATAGAATTAGCCTCTGAGCTAGAAGGACCCTCCTCAGTAATCGAGCCTGACTCTCGAATTTTACAGAAGAAATCTACACAAAGAGGTGAGAGTGATGTGTCCAAGGACACACAGCTGATTGATAGACTGTATAGCCTGGGCTGGAGGCTCCTAGGGGGAGGGTCAGGAATTCCTTAAAAAGGTCTAGCAGGTAGTTGGCTATACAGATCTGAGGTTGAAAAGACAAATTTAGGTTAGGGAAATAGATGGAAAGTCACCACTCAAGGGGTAATTAAACCGGAGACGTGGGTGAGATCACATAGAGGAAAATGGGGACTGAGAAATGATCGTGAGAGACTGGGACATTTCCGGAGGGACCACAGAGAGAGAAGAAAGAATGGCCCAGACTGAGAAGAGTAAGAGGATGAAGTCTTAGGTGTAGAAGGCAAGGGATGCATTTCAGGAAGAAAGCTGTCAAATACAACATGGGGACTGAGGACAGAAAAACGTCCCCCAGGTACCTAGTATTTGAATCGAAACAAGTTAAGCAAGTTAGGGTCTGACTATTCCTGCCCCTCTGAACCGCTCTTGCTCTCGCAGACCTACGTGAATACTACACTTTATGAGAAGTTTGCCTACGCCGGGATCGACTGCTCTGCTGAAGAAGCAGCCTAGAACAGCCCACATCCATCTGTACGTAATGTTGCCCCTTCCCAGGCATGTCAGACCCTTGATGCCAAGAAAGCCAGCAAGACTCTGCCAAGAGAGGTGACACGGAATATAAAAATGTATATATATTGCTGTATGTCTGGGACGTGACCACAGAAACCCCTGTGTGTGAATCTATAGGACACTTTGACTCTACTAGGACTGTATATACTGTTTTGAGTAAGAATGTGCTGAACTCAGAATGCCTGTTTATGGTTTCATATGCAATAATATATTTTTCTAAAAATATGGACTTTACAGGAAGGTGTGCGAGTACAATTACTATGATGCCTAACTCATTATCACCCTGGATGTTTTTGATATTTACCTTCATAGTGAATGCTATAAAATGTTTTGCTGTATAGAACAAAGATGTTAATAAACCTCACACCCACCCTGACAGCACCAGTGAGGAAAGTGGGGGAAATACGTTAGATTATCAGGACATAGGTGAACATCTGAAAGGGATTCTTCTATCCATCTCTAAACTTTCTCCCCGACCTGTAGAAGCCATTTCAATTTCACTTGGTCATTGGACACCTCCGTCATGTGTTTCCAGAGCCCACGAGTCAATCCATCTAGAAGGGGACTTAACTCTCTTTCCGTAGGAGTCTAAGGATCTTTAGAGAAGTACAAGTTTGATAAATTAATGGGATTTAGTTTTAGTTTCTCTGGTGATATTGATTTGTGTATTTTAAGAAATCGAGCAGGAACCCTGGGATTCTATTTGGGAGACATGTGACATTTGTACCGACAGGACATCCCTTCACATACTACACATTGTACAGTTTCCATGCTGATCAGTTGTGAGTTTACAGTTTATACCGTAGGCACACATTGCCCTGAGATCGTACAGTAAGTGAATAAATGTCTTGCCTACCTGTTTTTCGTCTGGGAATGTTTCTCCTAGGTCTTGCCAGATGTCTTTCAAGTTACCGTCCTCCAGCTCCGTCAGTAAGATGCCCGTAGCGCAGTGGGTGTGGTACTCCACCAGACATGCTAGTTCCAGCTCGCAGGACTGGAAACATCGAGAAGTGTTCTGTCTAGTCCACTTTCTGTGCCTCCAGTAGTGTTCCAGTGTCAACTGAGGGCTTGGAACTGGAATCTCTCTTAAATGGGACAGTGTGAAATCGGTCAACATACAGCATAAAGTTCCCTATTCCTGCCCCTTAATCCACCTCACGTATTCAGAAGCGATAGCAGGGCCCTTTGTTCACAACAGCGTGTTCAGGTAGAGACAGCACAAGCAAGGCTGCTAGCATACCCTGAATCAACAGCTGGAAACTCAGTGAAGAGCCCTTGAACACAGGTCCAGATACCTGTCATAGCTCCTTTGGCTTTTTACCATGTGTTGTAGACATACTCTGGACCGCGCTTAGTTTCAAAGTACATGGAACTGAACAAGGATGACCTGAAAATGCCGATAATCCCTTCAAATTTTGCATATGACTTTGGAACAGACTTTTTTTTTCCTTATAATAGTCTGACCTTCTTAATTATATATTACTTAAATTCATAATGATCTAAATTTGAATTATTTTACTTCACCTCAAGTACATGACAAGAGACCTGGCTGAGAAGTACGTGGGACAGCAAGAAAAAGATGTAAGTCACAATAGGAAGGCATCCACACAAGCAACGGTCAGAAGGTGACTGGGGTACTTCCGGCACAGAGGCCCTCCTATTGATTACACCAACTCACTTGTTCTATTGGCAATAAAACCTTTGTGATTTTGTAGCATGTCAGCAACAGTAATATTGAAGAGTCATACTTACTTAAGGGTAATCAAACAGAATAAAGTCATGTAGTTTCCACATTTTGAGAAAGCAAGAAAGATGGCGCTAACTCCTCAAAAGAATGAGACAATTCAGGTATTGGGAATGCAGGTTACTGTGTTTAGAAGATCCAGATACTGCCTTAAAAAAAAAATTGTTATGAATTAAAATTCAGTCACAGTACACCAGTTAGAATAAAAACACATTACACAATAGCCAAATGACCAAAATCTTTATGTTAACAGAGTACGCTGAAAAGTTTACATTTACTTTGTGAGGAAAATCTATTCTATTTATATATGAGACCTAAAAAAAATTCTGTTGGGTCAAGATGGTTTTCGGTATTTGGAGAGAAAAAGAAATGTACGTCACCGGAGACATGACCCTGATGGAGGACACGGGCCCACTGGTTCAACTGTAAACCGCGATCCACTGTCACACGCGATCCATGAAGAAGAGTCGAAAATTCAAACCAACTTAATCCTCCCAACTAACCGCCCCCCACCCCACACACAGCTTCTGAAATAAACTGTGGAAGCTTAACCTTGAACATGTAATAAATAAACCTCAACAGCACTTTTCTTTCTCCTCTTTGAAGAAAAAGGTCAAGAAACATCCTACCATCATAGACCCAACTCTACTGTCAGCAGGAGAGATGTCACTGAAACAACACTGCAGGGATTTCAGATCTGCTCAGGCAAAGTGATTACTTCTTCCCTTTTAGGTCTTCTTTCACCTTCCAGAGAACCAGCTCCATGCAGGCGGCAGCACTTTCACTTGAACTGTGACCTCCAAACGGTACAGAATATAAAACAACGTGTTAGACCTACAACGACTTCATCCGTGATATACCACAGCGGTTCGCAGAACGAAGCCTTAAGTTCATGTGTCTAAAAAATTAACACTGAGCACTTACCAAAATATGATTGATTCCTTTGTAAAGATTATACATAAGTCTAGATTAGCAAACATCTCCCTCTTCCTATGTAGCCTGTCCTCACATTGTCACCTTCCCCATATACCTCTTTTACAGAGAACAACAAAGCAGCAGGCATTAGTAAAAGATCTGGCAAAAAGCCAAAAATAGAGAGCGCTAGAAAAAGTACAGCTCTCTACACCAAGAATGACCTCAGATACAAGTGCATGAAATTTACCCAAAATATAAAGCCTACAGTTCTAGTGAGAATAATAAATGATGTATGAGATTAAATGAGAAAAGTCACATGATCAACACATCTAAAATGGTATGGTATTTTTCATTTGTGTTATTCTGGAAAAAAATGGGGTATTAGATGTTTGTATAAGCTGTTTTTTGTGAAGTGAAATATTTTCCTGTCTAAGGTTCAAGACAGTTTTCAATAGAACACATTACATTTTATAATAGAATTTTGTAGGAATTTTTTGAGATGTATTTTTAGCAAAACAGACGAAGACCCACTGAGACAACAGCAGTGTCTAACAGACAGAGTGAAAGAATAAAGACCACACGGTACACTTGGTATTTTGATCAGAGGGCCTTCCCATATCTTAGGTATCCTTAGAAACACAGCATTGTAACATAAATTTTAACATACGCAGAATTAATTTTCTTAGACTTCTATGTTGTGTGAAAGAGGAGCCTACACGGGCACGCATGAATGTAGAGAGTAACTAACCTCCATTCCAAGGCAGACACTGCTCAACTGTGCACAGGGCAATGCCACTTATGGGGTAGTTGGTAGCTATCCTTGCTCTACTTGATTAACTTGTTTAATGTTGGGTGTATTTCATCAGAAAAAACATGTTCTGAGAGCAAGATACACACACCACCAGTATAAATCAAGTGCACATATGATGAATCTATTGAATGTGAACAATTCTTTTTCTAACACAACACACACAATTTACTCTGGGTGAGATGACCCACACCCAGTGAATTCTGGAATCTCATTTGATGAAAAGCTCGTATGAAAAGGGGTACCCAGCTAAATTTAGACTGGAATTAGATCTCCACACCCACAGAAGTTTTATACATGAACTCAAAGGCCAGGCAACTTTCCGAACAAAGATTTGGCCACCATTCTCTGTAATGGTTATTCTGATGCCCATGGAAGATCCACGATGACACCAGGCAGTGGGCATTTTAGTGCTTTTTACATAACAAGATGCTTTAGGGTTCTCCACCCTAGGAGAGAATCCATACAGAAAAACCCACCTTAAGCACTTCAGGGAGCAGACCTTTTACCATGAATCCCATGGTTTGTTTACTCAAGTCAGACTTAGGATCCTGATATTAATCAGGAGCAAACAGGCTCTTACCATTGTCCTGAATGATCCTCTGCAGGTGGTCAGCCACTAGACTCTTGAGGGATCTTTTGTGAGGCAAGCCTAGCCGATGAGGAAACAGAACTGTCGTGTCCACAACTGAAGTATGAATTAGTTGTCAAATGAAAGAGAAAATCCTCTCAGAAGCTCTCCCCAAAGAATAACAACACTGATCACAGCAACAATCATTGTAGAGGGAGAATATGCTCCATGGGCAAGGAATGTGAGGCAGCTAAGACTATCAGTCATTAAGCCCTCCACATGGATTAATCATTACAACTTGCAGACTAACCTAATGAGGTAGATATTTTATTGTCCCTTTTATGATATTGGCCCTTTTTGCAGCCAAGGGAACTGCAGCTCTGAGAGATGAAGAACGGAGTTAGGAGAGTACCTGGAAATCGAATCTAAGTGGTCTGATTTGTGGATCCACTTTCCTCCTGTGAGCACCACCAGGGGGCAGCATGTGCAGACAGGTTCCAACCAAGACTCGGGGTAGATGCAGAGTCACATTCCCACCTTGGGACTCCGCTGAGGGGGGCACACCTCAACTTAGCACATGTCCTACCACATATGAGTGGTTTACTTGTCAGTGTCTGGGGAGGGGTCATAGACAAGGACCCTGTCGCGTCTATGTCCAAATTTCCTGTGCTTATACATGAAAGATGATGCATAAACTTCCACTGAAGTTTCATACAGCAGAAATTAAGATAGATAAAAAGAAGAGCAGTCAGATAACTGAGAGCCTAGAAAGTTAGGTACCAGTTTGGATTCTTGAGGAGGGGAGCTGTATTTTGAAAGGAGCATGGAAGAAGATTAGCTTCAGGAATAATTTAAAGTCTCATTGAAAAATGAGGAGTTGGAAAGTTAACATTTAGCACCAGTATGCCATGTTTAGAAGCACTTTAAATTCTCCTTTAATGTGTCAACTACCAACCAGACACCAGTTCCTGGCTGTGGGGTACTGAATAAATCAAAGAAGACAGTGGTAGAAATAGAGAAGAATAGGAAAATCCAAGAGTTGTCTGGACAGAAGAAACAGACTGATTACAATGAAGAATCGTGATGGTTTAGGATTTTCTGGTCTAGGACACAGGTGGAATAAAATGGTTCCTGAAAAAGGAGAGAAAGTCATGGTGAGAAGTTCAGTTTGAGACGTGAGGTCTCTGAGGCAACAGAAGGACATCCCTGGAAGAACTTTCTCAAAGAAAACTTAGGTCTGTCCCCACCTCTCTTTTCACACAGTTTGGTAGGTCTGGGTAGAAGCACATGTCAGACTTATCTGTCACAGGCAAACACAACACTGCTATTGGAAACAAATCTATACTTTGAATACCAGGTGCTTTACAGAGAACAGGGCTGACATTCACCTATGAAATTTAAATGGCCTTATTTGTATTCTTGCACCAAAGAAGAACTAGCCCTTCTCTGCATGAAGGTAAGTCCTCGGGGTGGCTAAAACAAAGAATTAGCAAATGTCTCCAAAGTTCGAGAGCTGTGCTGTCCAAGTGGTAAGCCACCAGCCGCATGTGGCTGTTTAAATTTAATATAAAAAATGAAAGAATCATTTTCTCAGTCACATTAGACATATTGTAAATGTTCAATAACAAATGTGGCTAGTGTCTACCATGGTGTATAGTGAAAATATAGAAAGTTCTATCGGATACTAGTGTTCTAGAACAGAGGTGGTCACCAAACTCTTAAAAATGCCAAGCTGTAAATATTTTGGGCTTGCAGACCACACAGTCTCTGTCGTAACTATTTAAAAATGCTGTTGTAGCATGAAAGCAGCCACAGAAAATACAGAAGTGAATGGGGGCAGTGGGTCTAACAAAAATATTTGCAAAAATAGGTGGCCAGCACTGGCCACAGTGTTCTGACTCCTGTTCTAGAGCAAAGAACAGATAATTTTAACCTAAAGTATATTAAGGGGCAGATTTTCAAGTCTATCATGCCAAGAAAAATGAACATGACATTTGATTTTGAGCCTACCTGTAAGACCTACCTGATTTAATATGAAAAAGTATCTCCAAGTAGGTGAATAAAATAACCTGTTAGATAAACCTAGTCTTACCCATTCTAATATTAAAGACAATGTCAAACAATGATTCTGGCTTTATCCTAACTAATGGATTTTCTTTTTGATCTGGACGAGACCAATGACTTTAGCTGCCTTATACCACTTCTGGTTTATGATGGTGGGACTATATTATCAACATGGACAGCAATTCTTTTCTTCTTAGTTAACAGGGCAAATCAACAATCAGTGATAATGCAATAATAAGGACTACCATCTTAACATATACTGTTCTGTGAAAGTACAAGGCTGTAATTCTTTACCTTAAGAGCATAGAGACTATGTTCAAAGCTATGTCCAATTAGTACAGTGTCAGCACTGAACAGGTTCAACAGGATGGCTTGGACATCACGGATCGATGTTTTAGTGTTCTTCAGGTCATCTTCAACTACACCGGGAAACCTGCCCCAGTAAGACACACAATGCAAGAAGGTAACTCGCTGGATTTCATCAATTAGAGTTAGAACACATCACTGACCCAGTGTGACAAACACTCACTGAACAAAACAAAGATCTTACTTATGACCATCAGCTATCCTTTACTAGCTTATATTTGTAAAATGTAATGTGGATTAATTAATGTAAACCTGGGAGGGGGGAGACATGAGGAGTTCACAGAGTTCCTCTGAACTCTCTTTGTATAATCTGAGCTTTATCTCCCATTAAAGTAAGCCTAAAACAGCCACCATGGAAAACAATATGGAAGTTCCTCAAAAAATTAAAACTAGAATTACCATATGATCCAGTAATTCCACTACTGGGTATTTACCCAGAGAAAACAAAAACACAAATTTAAAAAGATATATGCACCCCTATGTTTATTGCAGCATTACTTATAATAGCCAAGATGTGGAAGCAACCTAAGTGTCCACTGATGGATAAAGATGTGGTGCACACACAGAGGAGTATTATGCAGCATTAAAAAAGAATGAGATCTTACCATTTATGACAACATGGATGGACCTAAAGGGTATTATGCTAAGTAAGTCAGACTGAGCTTTCACTCATATGTGGAATCTAAAAAACAAATAAGCAAAAAGCAGAACGAGACCTATAAATATAGAGAACTAATGGTTGCCAGAGGGAAGGGGGATGGGAGGATGGTCAAAATGGGCAGAGGGGAGTGGGAGATACATGCTTTTCATTACGGAGTAAATAAGTTATGGGAATAAAAGGTACAGCATGGGGAGTATAGTCAATAAAATTTTAATAGTGTTGTATGGTGACAGATGGTAGCTACACTCATGAGCATAGAATAATAGATGTTGAATCACAATGTTTTATACCAGAGACTAATGTAACATTGTGTGTCTACTAGGCTCAAATAATAAAAAATATAAAGCCTAAATATGAAATATGGGTACCATGGAAGAACCCTAGGCAGAATCCAGATAACCTAAGTTCGAACTCTGCTATGACTCTACTACTTACTTACTATATTTGTGGGGTGTTTTTTACTGTTTTATTTATTTATTAAATTTTTAATTTTAACTCCAGGATAGTTAACATACAGTATTATATTAGTTTCAGGTGGACAATATAGTGATTCAACAATTCTATACATTACTCAGTGCTCATCATGGTAAGTGTACTCCTACTCCCCTTCACCTATTTCCCCATCCCCCCATTCCGTCTGGTAACCATCAGTTTGTTCTCTATAGTTAAGAGTCTGTTTATTGGTTTCTTTTTTTTTCTTTGCTCATTTGTTTTGTTTCTTAAATTCCATCTATGAGTGAAATCATAGGGTATTTGCCTTTCTCTGACTTATTTTTCTTAGCATAATACTCTCTAGCTCTATCCATGTTGTTGCAAATGGCAAGATTTCATTCTTTTTATGGCTGAATAATATTCCACTACATCTTCTTCACACTTACTATATTTGACTTTCAGAACGTTACTTAACCTTCTGGTCTCAGTTTTATCTGTAGAGTTAATTACCTATCTTAATGTTATGAGAACAAGTGAAATACATGCAGAAAACTACACTAGTGGACTCCACTGAAGCACATTCTAAGTAACTGTCCAGAAACATGGCTACTTCTCTGCTTTACTGCAATTTAGGAGAAAAGCAAGACATAAAAATACTGGCAAAGTATTTTTAACTTAAAGTACATATTGATATTATTGTCTCCTGTAAACAAAACATACATGACTCCACTTTTATTTAACATAGTATAAGAAGTATTAGCTAGAGCAACGAGGCAGGAAAAAGAAATAAAAGGCATCCAAATTGGAAAGGAAGAAGTTTCAAACTGTTTGCAGATGACATGATTTTATATATAGACAATCCAAAGACTCCACCAAAAAACTGTTAGAATAAATGAGTTCAGTAAATTTGCAGGGTCCAAAAAAATCAATATACAAAAGTCTACTGCATTTTTATACACTAATAATGAAATTTCATTAAAAAAATTAAGAAAATACCATTTACAAGCATCAAAAAGAATAAAATACCTAGGAATAAGTTTAATCAAGGAGGTAAAAGACCTGTACACTGAAAATTAAGACACTGATGAAAGAAATTGAAGGGGACATCAGTAAATTCAAAGATATTCCATGCTCATGGATCGGAAGAACACTATTAATATTACCATATCACCCAAAGAAGTGTACACATCCAATGCAATCCGTATCAAAATTCCAATGGCATTTTTCACATAAACAGAACAAGCAACTGTAAATTTTGTATGGAACCACAAGAGATCCTGAATAGCTAAAGCAATCTTGAAAAAGAACAACAAAGTTGGAGGCATCACACTTCCTGATTTCAAACAATATTACAAAGCTATAGTAGTCAAAACAGTATGGTACTGGCATAAAGACAAACGCAGAGATCAATGGAACAGAATAGAAAGTCCAGAAATAAACCCATGCATATATGGTCAATTAATCTAGGACAAAGAAAGAGTGAATACACAATGGAGAAAGGATAGTCTCTTCAGTAAGTGGTGTTGGGAAAACTGGACAGCCACATGCAAAAGAATAAAAGTGGACTACTATCTTATACCATACTCAAAAATTAACTAAAAAAGACTTAAAGACTTGACTCTTAAGACCAGAAACCATAAAACTCCTAGAACAGGCAAAACACTCCTCGACATTGATTTTAATCTTTTTTTTTTTTTTTGGATCTGACTCCAAAGGCAATGGCAACAAAAGCAAAAATAAACAAATGGGACTACCTTAAACTAAAAAGCTTCTGCAACCATCAACAAAATAACCCACGGAATGGGAGAAGGTATTTGCAAATCATTTATCCAATGAGGGGTTAATATCCAAAGTATATAAAGAACTCTTACAACTCAACAAAAAAATCCCAAACAATCGGATTAAAAAATGGGCAGAGGATCTGAATAGACATTTTTGCAAAGATATAGAGATGGCCAACAGACACATGAAAAGATGCTCGATATCACTCATCATCAGGGAAATGCAAATCAAAACCACAATGAGATACCACCTCACACCTGTTATATGGCTACTGTCAACAAAATAAGAAATAACAAGTGTTGGCAAGGATGTGGAGCAAAGGGAACCTTCGTGCACTGTTGGTGGTAATATAAATTGGTGTAGCCAACATACTGCCAGTATACAGTATATATGGTACATAGCCGTATACTATGCAAAACATGGAGCTTCCTCAAACAATTAAAAACAGAACTACCATATGATCCACCAATTATACTTCTGAGTATCTATCTGAAGAAGATGAAAGCACTAATTTGAAAAGAAATATGTACTCCAGTGTTTATTGCAGCATTACTTTCAATAGCCACGATATGGAAATAACCTAAGTATTCATTGATGGATGAATGGATAAGAAGATGCAGCATAATATCTACAAAGAAATACCACTTAGCTCTAAGAAAGAAATCTTGCCATTTGTGACAACATGGATGAACCTTAAGGGTATTAGGCTAAGTGAAATAAATCAGAGAAAGACAAACACCTTATGATTTCACTTATATGTGGAATCTAAAAAACAAAATAAATGAACAAACAAAACAAAACTCACAGATACAGAGATCAGAATGGTGGTTTCCAGAGGGGAAGGCAGTTGGGGGTAGAAAAAATGGGTTAAGGAGACCAAGAGGTACAAATTTCCACTTATAAGTCAAGTGGATGTAACGTACAGCAATGAGAGCAATTAGAGTCCTCTAATCATTAATACTGTACTATAAAATTGAAAGTTATTTAAAAAAGGAAATCTTAAAAGTTCTCACAAGAAAAAAGTTTTTAAACTTTGTATGGTGACAGATGATAACTAGTCTTATTGTGATGATTTCACATGCAAATGACAAATCATTATATTATACACCTGAAACTGACAATGTATGCCAATTATACTTGAATAGTTAAAAAAAAAAAAGATACCTGGCTCCATCATCAAGCTTAGGGAATTTGATAAATAGTTAATCAACTCTTTGGATTAAGAAGAAATTATCATGGAGTACTTGGGCTTACTTTAAAACATTTTTAAAAAATTCAATGCACTGAATGCATTTGAAGTTTTTTTGAGACTCAAAATTATTTATAATGCAAGCCCTTCAGTTATCATTTTGTCACTATGAATATCAATAATTACCAAATTATTTCCAAAAAAGCAGTTAGGAAAGATTCCATTAAACCATGAAAGAATAAGTACCACTAGAAGTACAGTAACGTTTAGTTACAATTTTGTTTGTCAATATACCCCAATAAAGCTGGAAAAAAAAAAAACCAATAAAATAGGGCTATTCAAATGTGGCAAAAATGAGTAGGGAAAAAAATCCAAATAGGTCAGAAGAAAGATTAGTATACAAAATGTATTTTCTGATAATAGCAATTTTAACTGATTTTTATGCATATAACCATTTTTATGAACTGTGAGGGAATTTAGGTTTAAAAATGCTTATTAGAATTCTCTATAAGTATTCTCAATATTTATCATCAAAACAACTTTTAATTTACATGACCACTTTGTTTTATTGTGTTCCAAAATTATGGTCATACACACACTATATATGATACATATACTTTATATACAATATTACAAAAGATATTATATATACTACACTGTATTATGTATACTATGTACATTATATATATTATATATGTGTATGTGTATATACAAGCCATATTTATATGTGTAAACAAATCACATATATATACACACACATATAAATGAGTAATTTTAAGTACTTTTGGAGAATGTGTTAAAGAAAACTGAACAATAAATACAATAACATCAATAATAAACACTTCTTATTCTAAAGTACAAATTTAGATCCTTGCCATTTTATATTTGAGTAAGTATATAAATAGGTCATGTTATATGGCTTATAAGCCTTTAGGAAACCCAAATTCAATTGATCAGTGATATCACTGGTGTTTCATACGAGGTTTTTAAAAATTAAAGGCACATCTATATTGTACCATTTCAAAGTTAGCACTGAGTTTGGGTGAGAAATATGTCATATTTTAATAATAATGGTTCACCGAATAGAATCTGCACTGCACCATTACTTTGCATGCCATATCAAAGCCATGTATACTCAGGGACATGTCTACAAGATTGCAGAAATTTTTATCTAATGGGTATTTTTACCTAATGGAAATGGCTAATATCGTATTTTCAAAAGGAACTGATTAATGGTGGAACAATGAATAAAATAGTTTATTCAATATTTTTACCTCTCTAGCCTCCTACCTACCACTCCAACATGTCAACACCATGAGGGCTGAAGCCTTGTCTCTTATTTAGGGTTGTAACCTGGGGTCTAACACAGTGTCTGTCTGCATAATTTTAGCAAGGTACTCAATAAAATATGAATGTTTTTGAACAAATGAATGAGCTAAAGGAAAATAGTATAACTCATGGTGTAACATTGACTCAATAAAAGTACTAAGCTAAAACTCACCTAAACTACATGTTGAATATTCTACATTCTCAAAAGCCAACCCTTTTATATACCTGGTGTTATAGTCAATGACTTCTTCATCCGGTTTCACAAATGTATCATAGACCACCTGGAGGCTGGGATCAACCACGGTCACTTGAGTAAGTTCCAAACCTTTGGCTGTATAGCACTATAAAGGGGGGGGGAGGGAACATATTAAACTTACATAGCATATTGAGTAAACATTTTAACATCTTAGATATCCTAAAGGAATATTTCTAACTAGAATATACAATTTAATCATATTATTTGGATTTGCTGACAAAAGCCAGTCAGTGGATCTGACAGTCTTGTAAAAGATGTTCCAAGCTTTAATTTTGTTTTAAATGTTAGTAGTATTTCTGCTAATAAGATCATTCCATTTTCTTGGCTTAGTCTTCACAATTATTTTTATTAGACATTAGTGCTATCCAGTAGAACATTCCATGATGACAAAATGTTTTATTTCTATGCTGTCTAGTATGGCAGCCACTAGCCACTAGTATGAGGGGCGCCTGGGTGGCTCAGTCAGTTAAGCATCTGCCTCTTGATTTTGGCTCAGGTCATGATCTCAGGGTTGTGAGACTGAGCCCTGCATTGGGCTCTGCACTGGGCATGGAGCCTGCTTGAGATTCTCCCTCCCTCTCTTCATCTGCCTCTCCCCCACTTCCATGTGTACATGCTCTCTCTCTCAAAAAAAAAAAATGAAATATGGCTAGCATGACTGAGGAACTGAGTGTTACCTATTGGATTATGCGGTTATAGATTTTGTTGAATTACAAAAGAAAATCTTTACAATACATAAACATGGCATTGTAGAGGACAACATGGAAAGGATACTTGATTTCAAAGTCTGAAGCAGCCTTGTTTCCAGTTAAAGACCTAAGCTTCAAACAATGCCCTTCTCCACTTATTATTAAATTCTACTAATCTGCTCTCCAAATATACCGTAGGGAATAAAAATTTTAGGTTTCGGCAGAGACAACCGTTCACATGATGTTTGACATGTCCAATGTACTTTCCCCTATTTTAGTATATCTGATTCTCACAGTAACCATGGAGTGATTATTAACCCCATACTTTACAGATTAGAGCATCCAGGAGACTTGCTCGGGGGGTGACAGCGGGTAAGGGGTGGGGCTTCCCAGGTCATAGGATTCCAAGTTCTCTTTGTTCCCTGCTTTTTCATATTGATTCTCATATGAAGAAAAATCCCTAAAAATATTTTACTGTCTCTATAAACAAGAGTTTCTGAAAAATTTATTCAAGTTTTTATGTTGATTCGGGGGTAACGGTACTATTTATAACATTTTCCACCCATATAAATTCAGCAATTTGAGGAGTAGAACCACCATTGGTAATATATAAAAAAAAATTAACAAATAAAAAGAGGACCATGGACCAATTCCTGGCTCTATCCCTTACTAGGTATGGGAATTCCTCCAAGTCACCTCTCTTCAGCTTCAGTTGCTTCTGAAAGTATGTGAACTATACTGCAGAGCTTTGTGGGATGGGGATAAAGCCCAGTGAAGTGCTGTCATACAATGGAGAGTGCACCACAATAATTCGCTTGTAATTACTCCAAGAAGGGTGGAAGAGAAAACAATGACATACCACCTCACAATTCACAGCAAATACACCAGGATTACCATCGGCGCGTGGGCACTTGACGAAAGTCTTCACGAAGCCCTCTATGTTTTCTTTCTGGTCATGAACGTGAAGCTGAAATAAACGTTGCCAAATAAATTACTGTTTATTCCTGCAGGGGCAATTACACTCATAAAAATTTCCTCAATTAAAAATTAGCTAATGAATTCTTTCAAATGCTTCTTGGTCTCTGGAGGCAACACCTCTGGTCCCGACAGGAACAGTGGTCTGGATGACAAGCCCTACCTTGGCAACCTGACACCCGGCAGATCCAAGGACACCTTCACAACAGCTGTACTGTGTCTCTAAGCCACCGAGGACTGCAAACCAACAAAAAATACAAATCAAAACAGGCAAACTCTATAAAGCAGAAGTGGCTCACTCCCAGAGTACGTGTCTTACCCTACCCTCAAAGACCTTTAAGGATACTGCCGTGCACATGATCTGATGTTACCACTCCACATAGTCCTAGTTTGGGATATTACATAATGAACAGGAAAAATCAACTCCTGGAAGCAGAGTTCTTATGGGTCTCACTTTGAAGGTGAATTACAATTACCAATGTCCTGAACACCTTCTGTCTCCTTCCTTTCTCTTTCCCTGATTTTGCCCTGGTCCCTCAGCAATCCTCTGGCATTCATTTTTTTTTTTAAGGTTTTATTTATTTATTTATTTATTTATTTATTTATTTATTTAGAGAGACAATAGGCACATGAAAGTGGGGGGAGGGGCAGAGGGAGAGGGAGAAAGAATCTCAAGCTGACTCCGCACTGAGTGGGGAGGTCCACAAGGGGCTTGATCCCAGGACCCTGAGATCATGACCAGAGTCAAAATCAATAGTCGGACACTTCACCAACTGAGCCACCCAGGCACCCCTGGTGTCACTACTTTATTCTGCTTTGACTTTACCTCAACTATCTTTTCAACCTTCCCTACTCCTTGACCTTCTCTCTCTACTGGAGCCCTCTGGTTGAGGGGTTCCAACTACCACCTTCTCCCTTCCTGTGTCTGAGCTGTTGATCTGACCCAAGAAACCACCCAGTTATGGAGGCTGAGACCACAACACAGATGGCGCCTCCAGCCTTGGCTGGACCTACCAAATCCTGATGCCCTGTCCTTCCGCATCTTTGACCAGGCACTTTGCACATTTTCACAGCAATAATCCCAAGCCTTCATAATTCTTTTCTTATCCCACTCCCATATTCCAGCTCATCTGCTCCCTTATCCACCTCAGCCCTTCTTCCCTCTAGCCAAGGTAACATTCTCTCAACTATTCCCTATTAAATCCTTCTGCCTCCAGTGGTTTCTGCACCAGTTTTCCTTTAAATGTGATTAAGACTGATTTTCCTGAAGCACACGTTCATTCTATCACTTTCCTCAAGTTGTTCCCTTGTACGTTACTGATCAAATGCCAATTTCTCAGACTGGCACTGAAGGCTCATGCTTAACCAGCCTTATGTTACTCATCCAATCTTGACATCCCACAGCTTTATCTTACTTTCTCCTATGATGAGAAAGGAAGACAAAGAACCGGTATTAACGCAGCATCTGTCATAAGCCAGGACTTTGACATGTCACCTCACCGAATTGTCACCTAAAGCTCATTCTATGAAGGTGGAAACAAAAGCTCAGGGAGCTGACGTAACTTTCCCAAGGTCTCAGATAAAGTAGGTGGCAAAAAAGGCCCAAATCTCGGGTCTGCTGATTCCAGAGTCCTTGTTCATTACGTTGTATTGTCTGGTTAGCGCAACCGGTCTGCCCACTACACTTACTCTTCCTTCAGCGTCTTCCCTCTTTGTTTTTCTCCTCTTGGAATACACAGTCCCTCCTCCCTGTGAAACTAAGCCCTCCATGCTCTAAACACTCAGGCCAAACCTGACTGATTTACTTTATTCTTTATCCACGTATTTTTTCTGTCATTCAATGTTCCTTTCTATTTCCTTTTCCTTGCGTTATCTTCTTCATAGCATTTAGTACGATCTCATTCATATTCATGCCGATCTCTACATGAATAATTCCTGTGTCCACACACCCACCCAAAGATTTATGGACGGTCCATATGCATTAGGTAACACACTAAGTGCTGAGGAGACAATGAGGAGAGAAAACAAGGACGGATGGTGGTCCCTCCCAAAGCTTACAGTCTTTTGGAGATGGCAGGTAAATGACTAGATCATTATAAAATGTGGTTAAGTGCTCGCAAAGGAAGAGGCAGTGTGCAGGGGCGGAAGAGGGCAGACCTCGTTCAGATGAGGAGGCTGAGAAAGGACCTTGTGGATGGACAAGTTAAGCAGAGGCCCAGAGGATGAGGAGGATTGAGCCACGGCAAAAGCAGAGGGAACAACAGGCAAGGAGGCTCTGGACAGGGGGCCAGGGGACTGTGAAGGGAACAAGCGACAGGGTGGAAGACAGGGGCACAGGCCAAATCAGGCAGGGTCAGCAAACTAACCGAAGGCTTTTCATCAAAGCAGGGCAGAGACAGGACTGGATGTAAAAAAGTTATTCTGGGAGTTTGGGGGTGAAAAATAGATTTGGGGGGTTGGTAGAAGCAGGGAGACTGAGCAGAACGACAGTGCAACAACTGGGGACAGAGATGGGGGTGGCCTGGACCTGGGCGAGGGCAGGAGAGGTGGAGACAGCACAGACTCAGGCTATGTTCCTGAGGGAGAGCCGATGAAACAGGTGCACTGCTGAGACGAAAACGAGCACAACAGGGAGACTAATGACGGCACCCAGGTTTTCGGTTGGTGCAGGCAAAACACCCGCCTGAGTGGACTGTAGCCAACTACCATGTTGCAGGGAAGATGGGAGCTGGCGGGGTGGCAAAGAAACGATTCTAACCCTGGCAGGGGCAAAGCAGGGGAAGGCCGGGGGGAGAGCTGACCGCCTGGAGGTCCTTCGGCACAACCGTCCCAGCCTGGGTGCTCCTGAGCCCGCGGGCTGCAGGGCTACGAAGTGGTGGTCAGAGGCTCAAACTTCAGGGGTTACAGTCTCTCCTTCTGGGACTGCATTTAATGCATACAGCGAAGGGAATACTTTATTCCACTTTTCTCTCAACAGCTTGGGCACTGACTGGTCAACGAAGTGCAAGAGAGCTACCAAATACTTGCCTTTATGACTCAGCACGGGGCCAAAGTGGTAGTTACATTCTTCTACTCTGCCGTGTTTGCCTGCGGGCGTCACACCATATATCTTCCCACAACGACAACATACCTTCCTGGAAGCTAAAACAAAGGAGAAGTGAAATTATTCATGAATCTACGGAGAGAAAAGAAAAATGGATCAAAGTGCAGGGAATGAAGGGCCTGTGCATTCTTGATCATGCACGGATCACACACCCAGGGCTGACCATGAAGTCACAGGAGAAGCCACAGGGCTCATCAGAGGAATACCTGCGGGTGGCCTGCTCACGGCACCAGGGCCCCCTCCTCAAACAGCATCCCCTGTCTGTCCCCAGAGCCAGCCTAACGCCAGATAACTGTGGCATTAGCCCCACAGTCTGACTGTACCCAACTTGATTAATTACCTGTGTTAGTACTCAGTAGCTCCTGAAATAAGCAAGTCTTTCTTATTATTTTATCCCTTTTAGACATATAGTGACCTGTATAAATATTAAGTCACTGAGCGTATATCTGAGCTTTTCACTAGACCCACTTATGAATAATATTCCTCAAACTGGCTCTGATGATGAAAGCAACTCTTATCTGAATGTCTACTGTGAGCGTCGTCTGAGGCACGCACTGTGCCAAGCATTTCACATGCATTCCCGGGACAGAGTCTCACAACAAGCGGATGGGGGAGCTTCTATTATCCAGAACTGGGAAAACCAAAGCTGGGAGAGGTTAAATGACTTATCCACATCCAACCAGCATGCAAACCCAGATCTGCCTTCCTCCTTCGGAGCCCATGTTCTTAACTGGGGTAAGGGTTTAGGAAAAAAAAAAAAAAAGGTATCACAAATGGTGAAGATAATCCTGAGAAAAATTCTAAAGATACCAAAGATAAATATTTTGTAGTCACTGAAAAATATTCCTGTAACTACATTTCAAACTCTAATGGACCTAAGATTTGACAGTTGTGGTGTTAAGTATCCTATATTTTCTTTTTTTGGCGGGAGAGGAATGAGTTTTAACTAACCATGCCTAGCATTTAGAGAAAACGTGTAATAATAATACCAATTGTAAATCTTTTTTTTTTTTTTTTTTTAGATTTTATTTATTTATTTAACAGAGAGAGAGAGACAGCGAGAGAGGGAACACAAGCAGGGAGAGTGGGAGAGGGAGAAGCAGGCTTCCCGCTGAGCAAGGAGCCCGATGTGGGGCTCGATCCCAGGACTCTGGGATCATGACCTGAGCCGAAGGCAGATGCTTAACGGCTGAGCCACCCAGGCGCCCCCCAGTTGTAAATCTTTTGACAAGAATTCCTAATGAAAGCATACGAAGTATTCAAAACATGACACTGCATATGTGTATGAATAGTAGTTAGGAGTAAGGACTCTAAAATCAGACTCCTTGGGTTCAAATCCTGGCTCTACCACTTATTTTCAGAGGGACCTTTGACAAGTCATTTGACCTGTGAATAGAGGCAATGCTCGTACTTACCTGAAATGATTATTAAGATTTGATAAAATAAATTATGAAAATAAGATACACTACTTAGATACTCGAAATGAAGTGGAAAGGGAAATAATCCTTTCAGTGTTCTAACCTTAATAAGTAGCGAGGATCATTTTCGGTCCCATATACTTACTGTCATTTACAAGCGCTTTTGTCATGCCTGAGGTTAAAAGAATACTTCCTGGTTTGTTAGGGTTGGGCTGGGGATAGTTATTTTCATGTAACTGTTCTTCAGTTAGAAGGTAGTCTTTCAGATGTCTGTAGAGAATAATTCCTGTGAGTACTAAGAAAAAAAAAAAAAGGACTGTTCAATAAAATTTAAATAGCATGTTTTAAAGGAGTGGTAAGGTTAGAGTCTATTAACCCTTCCAGACATGAAAAGCTAGGATGCTGATTAACATTAAGTAAGACAGTAGCCTAAAAGAATCCGAGTCTCCATATCCTCTGACAAAAAGAAAAAAAAAATTATATATATATATATATAGTTCCCTGCATCATCTGATGTCCTATACTTTGGATAAGAGAAGGGAAAGTAAGAATCAGATCAGTAATAGCTAGTGTGTATGCCAAACTATCCTAATGACTTTGATTTAAAGTTTATATTAACCCAGAAGGGCAAACATATTGACCTCGTTTTTGTAGATGAGGGAAATGAGGCTCAGAGAAATGAGGACACATGACCAAGGGTACACAGCACAGTTGATATACAAACTCAGATCCTCTGGTTCCAAATCATGCTTATTGATTCTTAATAGTCACAGAGATAAGAAGAGTACAAAAGCTTACAAGTGGTAAACATGGTGTCTTTCACACAGGCAAAATCATGAGTTCAAGGATCTCTTCCCAACATCACTAACCCTTAAATCCCCTCATACTAATGGATTCTTAAAATTTCTCCTATTATTTCAAACTGGCAGAATTCGCTAGACCACCTTTGGCGAACCCTTCTGTAAAAGGAAGAATTCTTCTGTGTGAGAAGTATTAGGAAATTCTAGAAGTACCTACTTTGTTTCAGACAAGTACTTGGAGGACAAGTACTACCACCTGGTTTTATTCAAAATACAACCAAATTCAAGTAACACCTTTTCTCTAGCTTCTTGCTCCTCGAAGTTTGTTATAAATTCAGACTTTGAGGCTGTTCCCAGACCCGCTGAAGCAGAATCTGTATTTTAACAAGATTCTCAGGCAATTATATGCAAGTTAAGTTTGAGAAGTATGACTCTTGCTGGCTGGCTATATGTTAACTCTCACCCTCTCAAAAAAAAAAAAAGGTTGAGAATTCAAATGCTGCCTAAGTAGAGCCCATTTTTTTCCTGTATTTATACTAATTTTTAAAAAGGATATCAAGTATGCACGGTCTGCAGGTGATCCTTCATAAACAACAGTTTAATAATTACATTATGCTGCATTTAGTTCTCCTTTAAGGTGATAAGGACAAGGGTTTGTCATCATTACACCAAGCTTACCACTTCTCTTCTCATTCTTTTTCAATCCAGTTGTTTTGTTGCTGTTACTGCTTCCAGACACATCTAGAACATACAAGAACTTTTCTCCTGAGACCATGAATTATCATTGTCTGCTTCATAAAAAAATACAGAACACAAAAAAGGTGTATAGCATAGTCAAGACTTTATTTTTACCTTAAAACAAGCACCCAACAAGTGAGATCAAATAACTTCATAACCAATTCCAACTTGAGAAAAAAGTTAAATTTACTGAACTACTAAAAAGGCCAGGGCTTCATAGTTTCCAAAGCTAATATATTTTGTATATTGGCTAGAGTATGTCTAAATGTGAGTCAATGAGTTTTCATCATCATTGACTACAACTCTAACAATTTGCAAATCATTTCTATTTCCATTACAAATATCCAAAATATGTACTTAGACCTCTATGTTCAATTTCTGTGTGCTATATTTAATATGAAAAGAAGGGGGGGAAGTTAGAATACTATAAAAATACTAACCTAAGCGACCTTGTATATTTTTTTTAATTTTTATTTTATTAAGTTTTTTAATTCCAGTATAGTTAGCTTACAGTATTATATCAATTTCAGGTGTACAATACAGTGATTAAACACTTGCATACGTCACCCCATGCTCATCACCAAGTGTAGTCCTTAGTCCCCATCATCTATTTCCCTCATCCCCCCACCCACCTCCTCTCTGGTAACCATCAGTTTTTCTCTCTATAGTTAAGAGTTTGTTCTTTGGTTTGTCTCTTTTTTTCCTTCGTTCATTTGTTTTGTTTCTTAAATTCCACATACAAGTGAAATCATATGGTATGTGTCTATTTTTTACTTACTTTGCTTAGCATAATACACTCTAGATCCTTCCTTGTTGTTGCAAACAGCCAAGATTTCATCCTTTTATATGGCTGAGTAATATTCCATTGTGTGTATATATGTATGTGTACATATATGTATTTATATAAAATATAATGTATGTATATATCTTCTTTATCCATTCATTTATCGATGGAAACTTGGACTGCTTCCATAATTTGGCTCTTATAAATAATACTGCATTAAACATATATGTGCATATATTCTTCTGAATTAGTGTTTTCTTATTCTTTGGGTAAATACCCAGTAGTGCGATTACTGGGTCATAGGGTAATTCTATTTTTAATTTTTTGAGGAACCTCCATACTGTTTTCCATAGTGGCTGTACCAGTTTACATTCCCACCAACATTGCACGAGGGCTCCCTTTTCTCCATATCCTCAACAACACTTGCTGTTTCTTGTGTTTTTGATTTTAGCCCTTCTGACAGGTGTGAGGTGATATCTCATTGTAGTTTTGATTTATATTTTCCTGATGATGAGTGATGTTGAGCATCTTTTCATGTGTCTGTTGGCCATCTGTATGTCTGTATGTCTTCTTTCAAGAAATGTCTGTTCATGAGACCTTGTATATTTTAATGCACATTTAAGTCTACTTCAAGTGCTGTATATTTTTTAAATGCCTTAAAGAAATTATAAAGTTTTTATATTCTTGAAATTAGAATAGCCTTTGTAAGCATAACACAAAACCCAGAAACCAAAAAGGAAAATACCTTCCATATTATTAAAAACTTAATAAGGCTGAAGTACAAGCAACAAACTGAAGAAAACATCTGCAACGCATTTAAAGGAGATATGCAAAAAGCTGTTGCAGATGATAGGCCAATAACAAAAGGGGGCAGAAGGATGCAAAAAGGAATTTTAAAAGAGAGAGGAAAAGGAAGTCTTCATAGTAATAAAAAAAAGACAAATAACTTCATTTCTGGCCTATTCTTTCACACTCTGAAAGAGGATAAATGATTAACTTTTGCAAGGTGTGAAGACAAATACATATACTCCTACCTTATTAGTGGGGGATGTAAAGGGCAAACATTTTCTGGAGGCAGTTAGCAATATTTACCAATTTTAAACATGCAGACCCTTTCTGCTAGCTACTCTGTGCAAGGAATTTATGTTAAGGATATATCTGCTCTAGTATGAGGAAATGTCAGAGTTCACACTCCATTAATCACAGAACTTATGGTAGAAAAAACATGTAATCAACTTAATACTCAGATGCATTCGTTTCATCTGTATTACACATTCCATACAATGGAATATCAATACTATAGGTTCTACACAATCGACTATCACATAGTCATTAAAAAGCATGGTACAGATCTAGATGTTAACACAGATTCTAGATTGACTAGAGACTTCTATGATACCTTATTCAGTGAAAAAAGTCAGACTATACATAAAATGATTGTATTCATTTAAATCATTAAAATATATATTTCTATATTCACTTTATATAATTACCCCCTTATATGGGTCTATATAGGAGATTTCGAAGAAGGCTGCCTGGCTGTGTTTTTAGTTTAGTTTTTTTTTTTTTTTTAAGAGACAGAGCATGGGTGAGAGTGGGGGAGGGGCAGAAGGAGAGGGAGAGAGAGAATCTTAAGCAGGCTCCACACCCACCATGGACCCCAAAATGGGGCTCAATCTCACCACCTGAGATCACAACCTGAGCCGAAATCAAGAATTGGATGCTTAAACAACTGGCCAACCATGTGCTCCTAGCTGGGTTTTTTTTTTTAATGCTTTTCTGTATTATTTGAATTCATGCTATGTATTCTCGGTGAGGGTGGTACTGCCCCTGCGCAAACAAAATTGGCTCTTGTGGGATAAAAAAAACCATAGCTATTACAATGGTATGTGGCTCTCCAAAACTCAACCTTACCCAACAAAATATTATCCCTTAATACTTAATCTTACTGGGGATTGTAGAAAAACAATGGGGTGGTAGAAAAAACAATGGGGTGGTAGAAAAAACAATGTCTAAAAAGAGGCCTGAGGGGGAACAATAATGAAAAAAAAAAAACCAAACTAAGAAATACTATTCCACATGGAATGAGTTACTTTTAAAACCAAAAACCAAGTTTAAATATCTCCGTGATAACCGCTCTTGAGGAGGCTATATTCCTTTGTCTAATTCCAAATCTGATTTGTTATTTTCAATCAAATATCCCACTTGCACATTCTACTCAAGAGAGTATTTTAAAAATACATTGCACTGGATAACTAAAAACAATCCTGCTAATGAAAACACACATTCAGTGGCAGGTATTCATCACAAGTTTTTATCTTACCCCTTGATTAATTAAGAAGAAATTACCTTGATGGCTCAGCTTCTTAAGAGTATTTATTGCTATGTTCACATACATATTTCTACTGCCACAGCGTTCATAAATGGCCTTTTCTTCTATTTTAGCCTAGAACATGAAGTGAATAATAAAAAATATCAAATCTCAAGTCTATGGATAATAAATATCATTTATGATATAATGGAATAAATATGGCAAGATATTTAACTCAAGGGATGGGGGAAATGGCACAAATAAAAAACACATTTTTGGGCTTATGGTTTTTGAGAGAAAAGAAAAAAATAAACTTATCCCATATATCAAATCCAAGTACTAGATACTTATCGTCACAAACTAAAACCACAGTCTAGAGGGCACAGTGCAAAAAGCCTAGAGTGTATATAAATTCATTTGATTCTCAAAGGGAGCCCCTAATGTATCAAAGGCATATACTATTATTCTCATCTAAAAGGTGAGGAAACTAGGCTCAAATTGCTAAAGACTTTGCTTAAGGTCATACAGCAAAGGGAAGACAGGATCCTCTTTTCATTATCTTTATTTTGTATGTTACTTCTCTAAAACTATAAAGTAATTATTATTTTTATACCAGGACTCATTAACATAGGTCAGTAAAAGAAAAAAAATGATATATGACAGAAACAAGTAAAAGGGATAAAATAATAATAAATAGTATATTCTATTAATACTTTATTGAGCACCGAGTATGTGCAAGTTTGGTATCAGCTCATTAACTATTTTCTCAATCTTCATTGTGATTCTGTGAGCATGGGTGTCATCATCACTAAGATATATGAGGCTCAAGAAAAAGTAAATATCTTATTGTTGCAGAGCTAGTAACTGAATCCAGGTGTGCCCAAACACAAAAGCCAAGACTCTTCTCACTATACTAAACCTCATAGAGAGAGAGCCATGGGTAGGGTAGGGGGGTGAGTTGGGGAAAGTGGAAAAGAAAAAACCAAACAAAAGGTAACACTTCTCTGTGAGAGACTCTTTTTTTGTTTGTCTTTGCTTTACCATTATTCTTTAACCAATATAGAATCCTAGAAGAGACAGACTTCCGGAATGGCAGAACAAGAAACTTCATGAACTCACCATCCCATTAAAGTAATAATAATACTGGCAAAACAACCCAAAGTGACCGTTTCAAAACTCTGAAAATTAACGAAAGCCACAGAACAAACTGAAAATTACCTAAGAGAAGCTCCTGAACCTCGGTAAGACAGTGGGGTCTGTACCGTCTTAGCTTCAGGCTTTTCCCACCCCCCACTCCTCACCCCCCAGCTTACTGGTATAGCGGTAAAAAGTTGGCAGCCTGGTAGCCAAAAGAGGACAGACTTCTCTTATAGCTACACAATCAGCATCATCCCCAGAGCACAGTCAATATTTTGTCTGAAGGAGCAGCTCCCTGGAAAGTCTCTATTCCCAAGGTGTTGTTGGTATTTGACGTGACTCAGAACTCAGCTCATGGGGGGAAAACCCCTATTCCCAGGGTGCTATTAAAACAATAGCAACTGGGTGGCAATATGGCAGCTACCTAAGGTTATGATTTCCCGTTGGACAAAGAGGAACCTGGTCAGGAATTTTTTTTTTTTTTTAAATCTTGGAGACCTAGATGACCATAAAGAACTTTGAAGAGCTCTAACATATTCCTGGGGTTTAAAAGGTGGCCCAGGAAAGACCTGAGAAAAGAGAAGGCCTTATAGCGCTGTTCTTGAGGCCCTGGCACAAGCAGGAAGTAAAAGCTAAGGCTATCGACAAACTGCGCTGTTTTAGGGCATGTCTTCTCACACAGAGCCCCTTGGCAAAGGGAGGAAGACATACAGACAAGACACTGAAGAAAATTTTCTAAACAGTCATTGGCTGACCAGTAAGTTATGCTGACAGAGGGTGACCCCACTGAAGCCAGCCTTAAAAAATAAAAGCAAGAACTTAAAAAACAATGCTACTAGAAAACTTAGTGGCCATATACTGAAAGGAATACAGAACCTACAGAATTAGTCCAGTAAAGTCACTAAATAAGTAGGTAGCAACAAGGAAAACAACAAAAATCTAGCAACAACAAAATATATCTGACACCAGGGTTATCACAATATACTATTTAACCATACAGTTTTCAACAAAAAAATTATGAGTCATGTAAAGAAACAAAAAAGTATACCTTATAGGAAAAAAAAAAAAACAAAAACGAGACAAGAGAAAATGTCACTGAGGAAGTCCAGATTTTGGACTTAGTAGGTAATAGGCAGACTTTGTAAATACGTTTAAAAAATTAAGGAAACCATGTTTAAAGAATGAAAGAAAATGGTGTCTAACCACATAAAGAACAGGAATAAAGAGAAATTTTAAAAATAAAAAAAATTAGAAGTTCTGGAGTTAAAAAGTATAAAAATTGATATGAACAATTCACTGTTAGGGCTCAACAACAGGTACACTAGATGGTTATTTGAATCCATATGAGAAGTAAAGAATATTGGCAAATATAACTCCATAGGAAAATATAAAAGAATAAATGTGTTTGTAATCCTTTTCTACTTTAACAATAGAGCAGTAATTATAAAATTGTGTTGATAAGCTTATAATATATAATGTTGTCAACTGTATGGCAAAAATGGTATAAAAGAGGGTGTAGGAAACACTGGGAATTTTTATATATTATTGAAATGAAGGTAGTTTTAATCTGAACTAAATTGTTATAAATTAAGATGGTAACTGTAATCCTCAGGGCAAAAACTAAGACAGTAACTAAAAACACATAGCCAAAGAAATGACATGGACATTTAAATGGTACACTAGAAAATATCTACTTAACACAAAACAAAGCAATAATTATAGAGAAAATAAAAAGACACAAGACATATAGAAAACAAATAGCAAAATGGATTATGTAAATCCTCTTGCTGGCCATTAGTTATTAAATGTAAATTTATTAAATACTCTAATCAAAAGACAGAGACTGGAAGAATTGGGAAAAATATACTTAACTGAATACTGTCTATAAGATAGACACTTTAGATTTTTTTTTTAAGTAATCTCTACACCCAACATGGGGCTCGAACTCATGACCCTGAGATCAAGAGTTGCATGCTTTACCAACTGAGCCATCCAGGCACCCCAAGATAGACTCTTTAGATTCAAAGAACAAACTGGTTGAAAATAAAAGAAAAAAGAAGTACTTTGTAAGTAGTAAAAGATATTTGGAGTGGCTATACTAATATCAAAGTAGATTAAAAAAATTTTTTTAATTTAAATTTTAGTTAGTGAACATACAGTGCAATATTGGTTTCTGGAGTAGAATTCAGTGATTCATCCCTTACATACAACACCCAGTGCTCATCACAAAAAGTGCCCTCTTTAATATCCATCTAGCCCATCCCCCACCCACTGCCCTCCAACAACCCTCAGTTTGTTCTCTATCATTAAGAGTCTTATAGTTTGTTTCCCTCTCTCCTTTTTCTCTTTTCCCCCTTCCCATATGTTCATCTGTTTTTTTTCTTAAATTCCACATGAGTAAGATAATATGGTATTTGTCTTTCTCTGACTTATTTTACTTAGCATAATATATTCTAGCTCCACTCACATCATGGCAAATGGCAAAATTTCATTTTTTTTTTTGATGGGTAATATCCCATTGTATATATATACCCACATCTTCTTTTTTTTTTTAAGATTTTATTTATTTATTTGACAGAGAGAGACACAGAGAGAGAGAGAGAGGGAACACAAGCAGGGGGAGTGGGAGAGGGAGAAGCAGGCCTCCTGCTGAGCAGGGAGCCTGATGTGGGGCTCGATCCCAGGACCCTGGGATCATGACCTGAGCCGAAGGCAGACGCTTAATGACTGAGCCACCCAGGCGCCCCTATACCCACATCTTCTTTATCCATACATCAGCTGATGGACTTTTGGGCTCTCTCCATAGTTTGGTTATTGTTGATAATACTACTATAAACATCGGAGTGCATGTACTCCTCGAATCTGTGTTTTTGTATTCTTTGGGTAAATACCTAGTAGTTCAATTTCTGGATGGTATGGTAGTTCTATCTTAAACTTTTTGAGGAACCTCCATACTACTCTCCAGAGTGGCTGCACCAGTTTGCATTCCCACAACAGTGCAAGAGGGTTTCCCTGTCTCTGCATCCTCACCAACACCTGTTGTTTCTTGTGTTAATTTTAGCCATTCTGACAGGTGTGAGGTAGTATCTCATCATGGTTTTGATTTGTATCTCCCTGATAAGTGATGTTGAACATCTTTTCATGTGTCTGTTGGCCATCTGGGTGTCTCTTTGGAAAGTGTCTATTCATTTCTTCAGCCCATTTCTTAACTGGATTACTTGTTTTTTGGGGTGTTGAGTTTGATAAGTTCTTTATATATTTTGGATACCAACCCTTTACCAGATAGGTCATTTGCAAGTATTTTCTCAGCCCATTCTGTAGGCTGAGCTCTGTTAGTTTTGTGGGTTTTTTCCTTTGCTGTGCAAAACCTTTTTATCTCGATGAAGTCCCAATAGTTCATTTTTTGCTTTTGTTTCCCTTGCCTGAGGAGACATATCTAGTAAAAAGTTGCTACAGCCAAGGTCAAAAGAGTTTCTGCCTGTGTTCTCCTCCAGGATTTTGATGGTTTCCTGTCTCACATTTGGGTCTTTCATTTATTTTGAGTTTACTTTTGTGTATGGTATAAGAAAGTGGTCCAGTTTCATTCTTCTGCATGTTGCTGTCCAGTTTTCCCAAAACCGCTTATTTAAGAGACTATCTTTTTGCCATTGGATATTCTTTCCTGCTTTGTTGAAGATTAGTTAACCATACAGTTATGGGCCCGTTTCTGGGTTCTCTATTCTGTTCCACTGATCTATGTATCTGTTTTTGTGCCAGTGCCATACTGTCTTGATCACTACAGCTTTGTAATGTAGCTTGAAATCCAGAATCATGGTGCTTCCAGTTTTGTTTTTCTTTTTCAGAATTGCTTTGGCTATTCAGGGTTTTTTTTTTTTCTGGTTCCATACACATTTTAGGATTGCTTGTTCTAGCTCTGTGAAAAATGCTGTTGGTATTTTGATAGGGATTGCATTATATGCGTAGATTGCTTTGGGTACTATAGACATTTTAACAATGTTTGTTCTTCCAATCCATGAGCATGGAATGCTTTTCCATTTCTTTGTGTCCTCTTCAATTTTTTTTATAAGTGTTCTATAGTTTTCAGCATACAGATCTTTTACCTCTTTAGTTAGGTTTATTTCCAGGTATCTTATTCTTTTTGAGACAAAATAGATTTTTAAACAAAAGTTGTTACTAGAGACAAAGACATAATAAGAGAGACATTCTATCAGGGAGACATAATAATCATAAACAAATATGCCTGTAATAACAGAGCACCAAAATACAGAAAGCAAAAGCTGACAGAACTCAAGTAAGAAATAACAATTCAACATTAAGAATGGAGATCTCAAGTTTCTCTCTCCTCCAGCCATCCAAGATGCCAAAAGGGAAGAAGGTGGCCCTGGCCCCTGCTACTGTGAAGAAGCAGGACGCCAAGAAGGTGGTCAGTGCCTGTTTGAAAAAAGTCCCAAGAATTCTGGCATCAGACAGGAGATCCAGCCCAAAAGGGACCTCACCCACTTGTCAAGTGGCCCCACTACATTCAGCTGCAGTGGCAAAGGGCTACTCTGTATAAATGTTTAAAAGTGTCTCCTGCAATTAATCTGTTCACCCAGGCCTTGGACCACCAAACAGCTACTCAACTGCTTAAGCTGGCCCACAGACCAGAGACAAAGCAAGAGAAGAAGCAGAAATTGTTGGCCTAGGCTGAGAAGAATGCTTCCACCAAAGGGGATGTTCCCACTAAGAGGCCTCCTATCCTTCCAGCTGGAGTTAATACTGTCACCAAGTTGGTGGAAAACAAGAAGGATCAGCTCATAGTGATCCCACATGATGTGGGTCCAGTTGAGCTGGGTGTCTCCCTGACTGTCCTATGTTGTAAGATGGGGATTCTCTACTGCACTAACAAGGAGAAGGCCAGGCTGGGGCATCTGGTCCACAGGAAGACCTGTACCATTGTCGCCTTCACATAGGTTAACTTGGAGGACAAAGGAGCTCTGGCTAAGCTGGTGGAAGGCATCAGAACCAATTACAGTGACAAATATGATGAGATCTACTGCTCTGGGGAGGCAACACTGTGGGTCCAAAGTTGGTGGCTCACAATACCAAGTTGGAAAAGGCAAAGGCTAAAGAACTGGCCACCAAACTGGGTTAAGTGCACACTGTTGAATTATCTGTACATAAAATAAAAAGTTCTCTTTGAGCCAGTGTCAAGGAAAAAAAAAAAAGAGAAAGACTTCAATACTCTATTTCAATAATGGAAACAAGTCAGATGGTGAAGAAAATAGATATTTCAACAACACTATGAATCAACTATCCCTAGTGGATATCTATAGAACAGTCCATGCAACAACAGAATATATATTCTTCTCAAGCACACATGGAACATTTTCCAGAGCAGACCTTGTGTTAGGCCATAAAAAAATCCTCAATAAATTTAAAAGGATTTAAATCACACAAAGTATGTTCTCTGACCACAATGGTATTATATTACAAGCCAACAATAGGAAATTTGGGAAATTCAAAAAAAAATATGGTAATTAAATTAAATGACAGGGCAAAGAAGAAATCACAAAGGAGAGTTAAAAATTGAGACGCGGGCGCCTGGGTGGCTCAGTTGGTTGGGCGACTGCCTTCGGCTCGGGTCATGATCCTGGAGTCCCAGGATCGAGTCCCATATCAGGCTCCTTGCTTAGCGGGGGGTCTGCTTCTCCCTCTGATCCTCCCCCCTCTCATGTGCTCTCTCTCTCTCATTCTCTCTCTCAAATAAATAAAATCTTTTAAAAAAAAAATTGAGATGCATATAAATGGAAACACAACATACCAAACCTTTTGGGATACAGCTAAAGCAGTGATTAGAGAATAATTACTATTGCAAATGGCTTTACTTAAAAGATCTCAAATAAATAACTTTGCCTTCCATCTTAAACTATAATTTCAGGGGTGGAGCAAGATGGCAGAGGAGTAGGAGACCTGGATTTTGTCTGGTCTCAGGAATTCAGCTGGATAGGGATCAAACCATACTGAACACCTACAAACTCAACAGGAGAACAAAGAAAAGAATAGCAACAACTCTGAACAGAAAAGCGACCACTTTCTGGAAGGTAGGACGTGCGGAGAAGTGAATCTGAGGTGATATTCAGGAGGATAGACGGCGGGGGAGGGGTCTCCGTCGGCCACTTCTGGCAAGTGATAGAGCCGCGGAGCACAAAATCAGAACTTTTAGAAGTCGGCTCCACTGAGGGACATCACTCCAGTGGCTAAGTGGGGGGTGGAACCCTCGCGGGACAGTGTGGTCTCAGGACCCTCAGGGTCACAGAAAGAACGGGGGTGCCTGAGTGTGACAGAGCTCCCAGGTATCGGAGCGGGAAAGCCGGCTGCAGAGATGGAGCCGAGGCGCGGGCTCTCAGCTCGGGGTTGCCATAAACCATGATCCACGGCACAGTCGGGCCACTGCTCCTCCAGCAGGGACCCAACAAGCGGCATATCCAGGGAGACTCACCTTCCTCCCCCCCAGGAGGAGAGGCGCGGGAGCGCACTGCAGGGATCTGCTAGGTTTGGAGACTCCACACGGGGTCGGGTGCCAGAGATAGAAATGCGCGGTCACAGGCCAGGTGAACACAGAGTGCAGCCGGAGACCGGAGAGACGGGAGTGACTGACGGCTTTTCTCTGGGGGCTCACTGAGGAGCGGGGCCCTGAGTTCTCGGCTCCTCCAAGGCAGAGATTGGGAGGCCACCATTTTCACTCTCGGCCTCCAAAGCTGTACGGAAAGCTTGCAGGGAACAAAAGCTCCCGAGAGCAAACCCGAGCAGATTACTTAGCCCGACCAGCAAGGGCGGGGCAGTTCTGCCGATGGCAAAGACATTTGGGAACCATGGCAACAGGACCCTCCCCCAGAAGATCAGCAAGAACAGCCAGCCAAGACCAAGTTTACCGATCAATGAGAACGTCAGAACTCCAGTGCTAGGGGAATACTGCACATAAAATCCATGGCTTTTTTACCATGATTCTGTAGTCTTCCAAACTTTTTTTTTTTTAACTGTCTTTTTTTTTTTTTTAATTTTTCTTTTTCCCTTTTTCTTTTTTCTCTCTTTCCCTTTCTTTTCCCACTGCTTCAGGTCTTTTCTGATTTGTTTAGAGTACATTTTCTGGGAACGTTGTTACCCTGTTAGCATTTCATTCTCTCATTAATCTATTTTCCTCTGGACAAAATGACAAGACGGAAAAAATCACCTCAACGAAAAGAACAAGAGGTAGTACCGACTGCCAGGGACCTACTCAATACGGACATTAGTACGATGTCGGATCTAGAGTTCAGAATCATCACTTTAAAGATACTAGCTGGGCTTGAAAAAAGCATGGAAGTTATTAGAGAAACCCTTTCTGGAGAAGTAAAAGAACTAAAATCTAACCAAGTCGAAATCAAAAAGGCTATTAATGAGGTGCAATCAAATATGGGGGCGCTAACTGCTAGGATAAATGAGGCAGAAGAGAGAATCAGTGATATAGAAGACCAAATGATGGAAGATAAAGAAGCTGAGAAAAAGAGAGATAAACAACTACTGGATCACGGGGGCAGAATTTGAGAGATAAGCGATACCATAAGACGAAACAACATTAGAATAATTGGGATCCCAGTAGAAGAAGAAAGAGAGAGAGGGGCAGAAGGTATAATGGAGCAAATTATAGCAGAGAACTTCCCTAATTTGGGGAAGGAAACAGGCATCAAAATCCAGGAAGCACAGAGAACCCCTCTCAAAATCAATAAAAATAGGTCAACACCCCGACATCTAATAGTAAAACTTACGAGTCTCAGAGAAAATCCTGAAAGCAGCTCGGGAGAAGAGATATGTAACCTACAATGGTAGAAGCATTAGATTGGCAACAGACCTATCCACAGAGACGGGGTAGGCCAGAAAGGACTGGCAGGATATATTCAGAGCACTAAATGAGAAAAATATGCAGCCAAGAATACTATATCCAACTAGGCTGTCACTGAAAATTGAAGGAGAGAGAAAAAGCTTCCAGGACAAACAAAAACTAAAGGAATTTGCAAACACGAAACCAGCCCTACAAGATATCTTGAGAGGGGTCCTCTAAGCAAAGAGAGAGCCTAAAAGCAACATAGACCAGAAAGGAACACAGACAATATACAGTAACAGTCACCTTACAGACAATACAATGGCACTAAATTCCTATCTTTCAATAGTTACCCTGAACGTAAATGGGCTAAATGCCCCAATCAAAAGACAGGGCTATCGGATTGGATTAAAAAACAAGACCCATCGATATGCTGTCTGCAAGAGACTCATTTTAGACCCAAAGACACCCCCAGATTGAAAGTGAGGGGGTGGAAAACCATTTACCATGCTAATGGACACCAAAAGAAAGCTGGGCTGGCAATTCTTCTATCAGACAAATTAGATTTTAAACCAAAGACTGTAATAAGAGATGAGGAAGGACACTATATCCTACTTAAAGGGTCTATCCAACAAGAAGATCTAACAACTGTAAATATCTATGCCCCTAACATGGGAGCAGCCAATTATATAAGGCAATTAATAACCAAAGCAAAGAAACACATTGACAACAATACAATAATAGTGGGGGACCTTAACACCCCCCTCACTGAAATGGACAGATCGTCTAAGCAAAAGATCAACAAGGAAATAAAGACTTCAAATGACACACTGGACCAAATGGACTTCACAGACATATTCAGAACATTCCATCCCAAAGCAACGGAATACACATTCTTCTCTAGTGCCCATGGAACATTCTCCAGAATAGATCACATCCTAGGTCATAAATCAGGTCTCAACCGGTACCAAAAGACTGGGATCATTCCTCGCCTATTTTCAGACCACAATGCTTTGAAACTAGAACTCAGTTGCAAGAGGAAAGTCGGAAAGAACTCAAATACATGGAGGCTAAAGAGCATCCTACTGAAGAATGAATGGGTCAACCAGAAAATTAAAGAAGAATTAAAAAAATTCATGGAAACCAATGAAAATGAAAACACAACTATTCAAAATCTTTGGGATGCAGCAAAGGCAGTCCTAAGAGGAAAGTATATAGCAATACAAGCCTTTCTCAAGAAACAAGAAAGGTCTCAAGTACACAACCTAACCCTACACCTAAAGGAGCTGGAGAAAAAAACAGCAAATAAAGCCTAAACCCAGCAGGAGAAGAGAAATAATAAAGATCAGAGCAGAAATCAATGAAATAGAAACTAAAAGAACAGTAGAACAGATCAACGAACCTAGGAGCTGGTTCTTTGAAAGAATTAACAAGATTGATAAACCCCTGGCCAGACTTATCAAAAAGAAAAGAGAAATGACCCAAATCAACAAAATCATGAATGAAAGAGGAGAGATCACAACCAACACCAAAGAAATACAAACAATTATAAGAACATATTATGAGCAACTCTATGCCAGCAAATTAGATAACCTGGAAGAAATGGATGCATTCCTAGAGATGTATCAACTACCAAAACTGAACCAGGAAGAAATAGAAAACCTGAACAGACCTATAACCACTAAGGAAATTGAAGCAGTCATCAAAAATCTCCCAAAAAACAAAAGCTCAGGGCCAGATGGCTTCCCAGGGGAATTCTACCAAACATTTAAAGAAGAATTAATACCTATTCTTCTGAAACTGTTCCAAAAACTAGAAATGGAAGGACAACTTCCAAACTCGTTTTATGAGGCCACCAGTACCTTGATCCCAAAACAAGACAAAGACCCCATCAAAAAGGAGAATTACAGACCAATATCCCTGATGAACATGGATGCAAAAATTCTCACCAAAATACTAGCCAATAGGATCCAACAGTACATTAAAAGGATTACTCACCACGACCAAGTGGGATTTATCCCTGGGCTGCAAGGTTGGTTCAACATCCACAAATCAATCAATGTGATACAATACATTAACAAAAGAAAGAACAAGAATCATATGATCCTCTCAATAGATGCAGAAAAAGCATTTGACAAAGTACAGCATCCTTTCTCAATCAACACTCTTCAGAGTATAGGCATAGAGGGTACATATCTCAATATCATAAAAGCCATCTATGAAAAACCTACAGCGAATATCATTCTCAGTGGGGAAAAACTGAGAGCTTTCCCCCTAAGGTCAGGAACGCGGCAGCGATATCCACTATCACCACTGCTATTCAACATAGTATTGGAAGTCCTAGCCACAGCAATCAGACAACAAAAAGAAATCAAAGGCATCCAAATTGGCAAAGAAGAAGTCAAACTCTCATTCTTTGCAGATGATAGGATACTTTATGTAGAAAACCCCAAAGACTCCACCCCAAAACTGCTAGAATTCGTACAGGAATTCAGTAAAGTGGCAGGATATAAAATCAATGCACAGAAGTCAGTGGCATTCCTATACACCAACAACAAGACAGAAGAAAGAGAAATTAAGGAGTCGATCCCATTTACAATTGCACCCAAAACCATAAGATACCTAGGAATAAATCTAACCAAAGAGACAAAGGATCTGTACTCAGAAAACTATAAAATACTCATGAAAGAAATTGAGGAAGACACAAAGAAATGGAAAAACGTTCCATGCTCATGGATTGGAAGAACCAATATTGTGAAGATGTCAATGCTACCTAGAGCAATCTACACATTCAATGCAATCCCCATCAAAATACCATCCACTTTTTTCAAAGAAATGGAACAAATAATCCTAAAATTTGTATGGAACAAGAAAAGACCCCGCATAGCCAGAGGAATATTGAAAAAGAAAAGCAAAGCCGGTGGCATCACAATTCCGGACTTCCAGCTCTATTACAAAGCTGTCATCATCAAGACAGTATGGTACTGGCACAAAAACAGACACATAGATCAATGGAACAGAATAGAGAGCCCAGAAATGGACCCTCAACTCTATGGTCAACTAATCTTCGACAAAGCAGGAAAGAATGTCCAATGGAACAAAGACAGTCTCTTCAACAAATGGTGTTGGGAAAATTGGATAGACACATGCAGAAGAATGAAACTGGACCACTTCCTTACACCACACACAAAAATAGACTCCAAATGGTTGAAAGACCTCAATGTGAGACAGGAGTCCATCAAAATCCTAAAGGAGAACACAGGCAACAACCTCTTTGACCTCAGCCGAAGCAACTTCTTCCTAGAAACATCGCCAAAGGCAAGGGAAGCAAGGGCAAAAATGAACTATTGGGACTTCATCAAGATAAAAAGCTTTTGCAAAGCAAAGGAAACAGTTAACAAAACCAAAAGACAACCGACAGAATGGGAGAAGATATTTGCAAATGACATATCAGATAAAGGGCTAGTATCCAAAATCTATAAAGAACTCATCAAACTCAACACCCAAAGAACAAAGAATCCAATCAACAAATGGGCAGAAGACATGAACAGACATTTTTCCAAAGAAGACATCCAAATGGCCAACAGACACATGAAAAAGTGCTCAATATCGCTTGGCATCAGGGAAATCCAAATCAAAACCTCAATGAGATATCACCTCACACCAGTCAGAATGGCTAAAATTAACAAGTCAGGAAACGACAGATGTTGGCGGGGATGCGGAGAAAGGGGAACCCTCCTACACTGTTGGTGGGAATGCAAACTGGTGCAGCCACTCTGGAAAACTGTATGGAGGTTCCTCAAAAAGTTGAAAATAGAGCTACCATATGATCCAGCAATTGCACTACTGGGTATTTACCCCAAAGATACAAAAGTAGGGATCCGAAGGGGTATGTGCACCCCGATGTTTAATGCAGCAATGTCCACAATAGCCAAACTGTGGAAAGAGCCAAGATGTCCATCGACAGATGAATGGATAAAGAAGAGGTGGTATATATATACAATGGAATATTATGCAGCCATCAAAAGGAATGAGATCTTGCCATTTGCAATGACGTGGATAGAACTGGAGGGTATTACGCTGAGCGAAATAAGTCAAACAGAGAAAGACATATATCATATGACCTCACTGATATGAGGAGTTCTTAATCTCAGGAAACAAACTGAGGGTTGCTGGAGTAGGGGGTGGGGTTGGATGGATGGGGTGAGTGGGTGATAGACACCGGGGAGGGTATGTGCTCTGGTAAGCGCTGTGAATTGTGCAAGACTGTTGAATCTCAGATCTGTACCTCTGAAACAAATAATGCAATATATGTTAAGGAAAAAAAAAAAGAAGATAGCAGGAAGGGAAGAATGAAGGGGGGAAATCGGAGGGGTAGACGAACCACGAGAGACGATGGACTCTGAAAAAAAAAACTGAGGATTCTAGAGGGGAGAGGGGTGGGAGGATGGGTTAGCCTGGTGATGGGTATTGAGGAGGGCACATTCTACATGGAGCACTGGGTGTTATGCACAAACAATGAATCATGGATCACTACATCTAAAACTAATGATGTAATGTATGGGGATTAACATAACAATAAAAAAATTAAAAAAACAACAACTATAATTTTAATAGCACACCAAACCCAAAGAAAGTAGTAGGAAGGAAATAATAAAGAGTGGAAATAAATGAAATAAAGAATTTCCTAAAAGAGAGAGAACTAACAAAGCCAAAAGTTGGTGCTTTGAAAAGATCAACAAAATTGACAAAACTTTTGGTAGGCTGACCAAGAAAAAAAAGAAAGAAAACTCAGATTACTAAAATCAATGATGAGAGAGGAGGCATCAGTACAGAACTTACAAAAATAAAAAGAATTATAATACTATAAACAACTATATACCAACATATGAGAAAATTTAGATGAAATGGGAAATTCTAGAAAAATAAAACCTCCTGAAATTAACTCAAGTATACACCAAGAGATGAATTATTAAAAAGAAATTCCTACAAGCCCAGACCTCACTGATGAATTCTCCCAAATATTTAAAGAAGAATTTTTTTAAGAAGGAATTAATAGCAACCATTCATAAAATCTTCCAAAAAATAAAAGCGGGAACACTTTCCATCTCATTCTATGAGGTCATTATAACCCTGAGACCCAAAAAAAGAAAGTTACCACAAAGAAAACTATAATGTCCATCAACAGAGGAATAAAGAAAATGTGGTATCACATGTAATAAAATATTATTCAGCTTTCAAAAAGAATGAAATTCTGATAGGTGCTACAACATGAATCAACTTTGAAAACATTATACTAAGTCAACAAAGCCAGACACAAATGGACAAATATTGCATGAGTCCACTTAGATGAGGTACCTGGAGTAAGCAAATTCACAGAGACAGAAAGTAAAACAGAGGTTACCTGGAGCTGGGGGCAGAGAATGACAAGTTATTCTTTAATAGATACAGAGTTTATGTTTGGGATAAAGAAAAAACTCTGGAAATAGTGATGATGGTCAAACAACATTGTGAATGTACCTAACACCACTGAATTGTGCACCTAAAATGGTTAAAATGGGAAATTTTATGTCATGCATATTTTATCACAATAAAAACAACAGTAATATTTTAAAAAGAAAATTACAGACTGGTGTCTGTTAGATCTGATTAATATTGACACGAAAATCCTCAATAAAATTCTAGCACACTGAATCCAGCAACATAAAAAAGGATTATACACCATGACCAAGGGGGTTTATTCAAGAAATGCATTAGTTTAAGATAAAAACAAAAATAAAACACACACACACACACACACCCAAAACCAAAACCAAAACCAAAAAACCAACCCACAACAATGTAATATACTACATTAACTGAATACAGGACAAAAACTATATGACATCTCAAGAGATAAGAAAAATGTATTTAAGAAAATTCAACATGATAAGACACTTAACCTAGGAAAAGAAGGGAACTTTCTCAACCTGATAAAGGACATGTAAAAATAAAACATCCCACAGTTACCACTGTACTTAATGGACAAAGAGTGAAAGTTTTCCCTTTAAGGAAAGGAACAAGACAAGGATGCCCCCCTCTTACCACCTCTACTCAATATTCTACTGGAAATCTGTGCTAGGGAAATTAGGTAAGAAAATGAAATAAAATGTATCCAGATAGGAAAGGAAGACGACTATCTCTATTTGCAGATGACATGATCTTGTATAAAGAAAATCCCAAAGAATTCACTAAAAAATATTAGGATAAACAGGTACTGCAAACTTTCAAGATACAAGATAAAAATTATCAATTGTATTTTTATATGCCAGCTATGAACAATCTGAAAATAAAATTATAAAAATAATTCCACTTACAATAGTACTAAAAAGACTGTAATACCTAAGAATAAATTCAACGAAAAAAGTTTAAGACTTGTACTCTGAAAACTATAAAACACTGCTGAAAGGAATTAAAAGATCTAAATAAATGGGAAGACATTCCATGTTCATGGTTCACAAGACTTAATATTGGTAAATGACAATCCTTCACAAACTGATGTGCAGATTCAAGGCAATCAAAATTGTAACTCAGTATTTTTATAGAAAATAAAAGCTGAACATAAAAGTTATATGTAAATTTCAGGGACCAAAACAGTTTGAAAAATTTAACAAATTTGGAGGAGTCACGGTTCCAACTTCAATACTTACTACAAAACTACAGTAATGAAGATTGTGTGGTACTGACTGGCACAGGGTAGAAATAAGACCAATGGAATAGAATCTGAGTCTAGAATTTATGGCCATTTATATTTAATATTTATGATCAACTGGTTTTTGACAAAGATGACAAGAAGATAAAGGGGGAAGAATAGTCTTTTCAACTATGTGCTATGATAACTGAATATCCATCGCAAAAATCATCTAAAAATGGATCATATACCTAAATGTAATAACTAAAACTGTAAAACTCTGAGAAAAAAACAAAATAGGAATAAATCTTTGTGATCTTGGCTTCTTAGATAGGATGCCAAAAGCACAAGCAACAAAGAAAAACAAATGAATTGGAATACATCAATATGAATAACTTCTTGTACTGCAAATAATACCATTAAAAATTGAGAACATAACACAAAGAAAAAATATTTCCAAACGGTGTATCTAAGAGACTTGTATCCAGAATATATAAAGATCTCTTAAAACTCAATAATAAAAAGACAAATAAGTCAAAATATGTGCAAAGGATTTCAACAGACATATCCAAGAAGGTATCTAAATGGCCAATAAGCACATGAAAATATGTTCAACATCATTAGTCATTAGGGAAATGCAAATCAAAATCACAATCAAATACCACTTCATGCCCACTAAAATCAGGCTACACAAAAAGACAGATAATAACAAGCACTGGTGAGGATGCGGAGAAACTGGAATCCTTCACGTTGCTGACGGGCATATACAACAGAGCAGCACTCTAGAAAATAGCTTGGCAGTGCCTCAAGAAGTTAAATATGGAACTGACATATGACCCAATAATTCCACTCTTAGATATATCAAGAGAAATGTAGTTATTTGTCCATGCAAAATCTTATAATGTCCATTTATGCACCAATGTTCATTATTAATAGCCAATAAGTGGAAATAACCCAAATGTCCATCTACTGACGGATGGATAGGTATATACATAAAACAGTATTATTCAGCAAGAAGAAATTAAGTAATGATAACATGCTACAAAACAGATGACCCTTGAAAACAATATGCTAAGTGAAAACATTAAGCTGGTCACAACAGAATCCCATATTATATGACTCCTTTTTCTAGAAATGTCCAGAATAGCAAATTATAGACAAAGTACATGAGTGGCTGCCTAGAGCTAGGAGATATGGAGGGCTGGGGGAGGGACAGCTAAATGGCACAGGGGATCTTTCCGGGGTGATGGAAATGTTTTAAAATTGGTTGTAGTGGTTGTACAAGCGCCTGACTTGACAAGTATACTAAAAGTCACTGGAATGTGCACATTAATGGGGTGAATTAATAGGGTATGTGAATTATATCTCAATAGGGCTGTTAATAAAAAGAATTCTCGAGTTCTTCCTCACTCTTAATACAAGAGCCTGTTAAGGGCGCCTGGATGGCTCAGATGGTTAAGAGCCTATTAAGATGACAACTTCACTTACATCCCAAATGTTTCTAGCACCCGGACGCTCCCTGCTTTGTGAAGCGGCAATTTTATGGGCAGCCTATCAGTTATAAAGGTCTTCCTCCTAAGTGATGTGAAATCGGCCTCTTGTTGCATTCACTCATGGTCCATTTTATAACCTCCTAGAGCTGGGGCGCCTGGGTGGCTCAGTCGGTTAGGCAACTGCCTTTGGTCAAGTCGTAATCTCACGGTCATTGTATTGAGCCCTGCGTCAGGCTCCCTGCTCAGGGGGGAGTCTGTTTCTCCCTCTGCCTCTGCTCCTCTCCCTCCCCCCGTTCATGCTTGCTTGCTCTCTCTCTCTCAAATAAATAAAATCTTAAAAAAAATTTAAAATACAACCTCCCAGAGCTATGGGAATTAGCCTCAATCAGAGGCCTGATGGCACCAAGTCCAATTCTAGTGCTCAGACATGTGTTTGTCTAACAGTATTAAAAAAAGATTTTAACAGAACAATGCTTGAAAGATTAGAATTCCATAAATATTGGGCTTGAATTGCCAAATGGCAATAATCAGATGGAGCTAAGTAGTGTCTCTCCCCTTTAGACTGCACTCATTCTGTGTAGTGAGCCATAGTTCCCGGACTCCTTATTACTCACACAGTCCACACTGGTTTTTGAAGATGCACACAGGGACAAAAACTATAGTTCTTGCTACTGATTTGAAAGGTTTCATTTTGGAAAAAAGGTTTTGAGTAGGATTTGCAAACACAAGTGCCTCCAAGAGACCAGGCCTGGCCCATAAATAGGAGTAAATAGATGTATATAATAGGGAGTAGTGGGGACTGTGGTTCACTCAACAGTATATGCCCTATATAAAGGAGGGGAGACACTACTCAGATTAATATACTATTGGCCTTGATAAGAAAAGTATGGGACTAGGCCAGTTTTTATCACTAGAGTCACCAGGATACTCTTTACAACTTAAGAAGACCAGAAAAGTCCTCCAGAAACTGGTCCCACAGCCTGGTTTTGAAAAAGAAGTGAAAAGAAAATTAATGAAGTTGTTTGCTAATTGTGCCCCATGAGTTTTTTTATTCAATGTAATAGTCACAAAGTATGTGTATCTTCAGATATACTTTACTATTCAGTACTGACCTTGTTAAGAGCCTCATCCTCTGTTTTATAAACTCTCAGATACTTCTCAACAAAGAGGTTGACATAGCGTTGTCTTACTTCCTCAGGGACTTTGGAAGAGGATTCTGGCGTGACCAAAGCCCACTTCCGATGAGCCACCTTGTATTTCGGCATCTTGTTAAACACAGAATTGTTGGTGGGAGAAAAGAAAAACATGTATTTCTGTTTAACATTCCTACTATATGTATGAAAGAAGTAAAACTCTCTCAGGTAAGTTCTATAGCAGTTAAATTAAAAAATAATTTCAAGTTTTAAATTCATTAAAAATAGAATGATACAAGGCATAAAATGGCCTGCACTCACAAAAGTCTGCCATGAGACTGCGGAGTCAGGGCTGCACCCTGTGTGTACCCCACTGTAGCTGACCTGAGCACTCAGCTCCTCTCTCAACTTCCCACACCTGGAATCTTCGAGCTCTGATGTGGTCCTCCGCTCAGCAAATAGGAAAGTTTGTCACTTACCCATTCTTAAAACCAATACAGGTCCCAATGTCAGTTACCATTTCACAAAGAAAAATGCTCAGACTTAAATAAAATTTATGAAGGATTTGTGCCTACTCAATATTAACATGATGCGAGCTATCAAAAATTTTAGCATGCCTTTTGAGGAACTTATAAAGACGCTGAGAGCTCTAAAATCAGTTAATCTGCCTCACTTTGGGCAGGGGGAAGCCAATGTTACACTTCTCTGGAGTTGTTGATGTTTCTTTGGGGGGGGAAAGCCTTAAAATTAACAGGTAGTTTTCTGCTGAAGAATACTTAGTAAACAGGAAAAAAAAAAAGTAATTTCCACAAATAGGAGAAAAATAACTAAAGAGGGAAGGTTATACTACCGTATCACTGATAGCCTTATTTACTGAAGGTCTGCCTGCCTTCCCCACCCCTTCATATACATACACCTGGACACCCCTCACTGGATGTTTCTTGAAAGGTATATTCCAATGTGAAACTTTCCTTTGAAAAAGCTGTAGGAGTCTTTTTTTTTTTTTTTAGATTTTTTTTATTTATTTATTTGAGAGAGAGAGTGAGAGAGAGAAAGAGCACAAGAGGGGGGAGTGGGAGAGGGAGAAGCAGACTCCCTGCTGAGCAGGGAGCCCGATGCGGGACTCGATCCTGGGACTCCGGGATCACGACCCGAGCCGAAGGCAGTCGCTTAACCAACTGAGCCACCCAGGCGCCCCAAAGCTGTAGGAGTCTTAAATTCATCAAAGCCACAGAGGTTTTACGTCTAAAAATATGCCCAATATTTCTAAGAATAGGATCAACAAAATAGCTGAATGTGACACGCAGACACAAATCCCATCATAAAATGAAAATAACTGTATCGAACAATAATCAGGAAGCTGAAACTTCTCTCTGGGGTCTGGCATTTATCTGAAGAAGGGATCTCCAGAAAAAAATAATAGAAGCTCTCTCCTAGGGGCTCTATGTATATACAGAAAAGCTGGTTATTAGAAATAAAATTCTGGTCTTCAGACTTAGTTTATAATACCTTTATAGGAAAAGAAGCAATACTTTTCATAGGAATGTGTGATCTGCTTGGCTTTGCAGTTGGCTTTTCCCTTGATAGAACCACATCCAGATGAAGGCTGTTTGATGAATTTTCTAAGAAGTTTTAATGAACAAGGGGGAAAAAAAAGGTAAGTTTTAATGGCCTTAGCCTCAGATGATTAGAGTTTATTTTAATGATCAATTCAAGGTTTCATAATACTTCCTTTACAGACTCTATTCTCTTCTTGAAACAAAATGTAAACACAAAAAAATCCCAATAGATAATCCCAATAGAATCTAGAACAAATTTAGACAATTTATAAAGCTATTCATTCCATGTAGACAGGCTTGCAAAATATTACCTCTATGGCTTAGCATTCAGGGATAAATAGCATAAATGATTTAATTATCATGCTAATCATATTATTTCACATAAAGTTCCATGTCAGTGACTCAACTATAATTGGTAATATGTGGACTTCATAGGAAAGGTTTTTTAAAATAAGGTAAAATTCCATTTCTTAACTGATTTTTCTCATACCTTCTGAGGCTTTCCTATGGGTCTGAGAGATCGGACACGCAAATATTTTCTTTTGTTCTGAAGGGGCAGCAAGAAAAGCCTGCCCACTCTTTATGTCAGCCATTATCTGCACTGCCTGTTGTTGGGCCCGAAGGATTGCAGGGTGACTAATTAGTGGGGGAATGGCCTCCCTCAATGGGCTAATGATCTCTTTACTGGTTGGAACCTAGAAAGCATCAACAGAAAACGCAGAGAAATGATTTTAAAATTTGAGAAGACTCATCATTTCACTTTCCCTTTCTGCACAGAGGCTTTCGAAACAGACTACATTTATAATACCCCATGTAATACAACACACACATAAATGGAGTATTCCCAGAAATAAACTGAGAAGAAAATTGAACCTTTTAAGCATATAATACAAGAAAATTTTCTTGAAATAGAAGAACACATTAATTCTCCTATGAAAATGACACTTAATTTTGTATGCAGGTAAAAATGTGAATAAAACAGCTAAGAGGAAGACCTATCCTACCAAAGTTACCGGAATTTAAGGAAGGAGTTCTTTAGGTCACCAGGTAAAAGTATCAGCTGATGCATAAAGGGAGAAATAGCAGGCTAGCCTCAGACTTTTCTACGGCAACATTCAGTACGAGAGAAAGCAACGCCAGAAAGGATGTTCAGCTTGATTAGTAACAAAAGAAATGTCATACAAAACAAGGAAATAAAATGTCATCCAGACTGACAGGTTTTTTTAAAAAAATTAACACCCATTTTTGGTGAAGATTTGTAGAACGGGAACCCTGAAACCCCTATAGGACTGTACCCTGTTACAACTCTTCTGGAAGGCAATATGGCAACATACTTTTAAAATGTTAAAATTCTATCTTCCTTTGTCCTGTTATTTCCATTTCTGAGAATTTATTTTAAGTGGGGAAAAAATTTTTAAGGGGGAAAGTGAAAATAATATTAGCTTCCAGAAATTTTTTCCTAAGAGAAGGGGAAACTACTCAAGTAGGTACCTATATATCTGACTCTTGGAGAGATACTCCATATCTCCATTTCACAGATAAAGAAAATGAAGCTCAGAGAAATTAAATAACTTGCCCAAGGACATCTAACTATTCTGCAAAGAACCAGAATCCAGGTTCTTATTTGGGACTTGGAAGCATAAACTCTATTTACGCCATGCAGAAGATTCTGCTGTCCGTGTGTCCCAAGTCCAAGTACTACAGAGAATGGAGCCGAGAAATGGGGTTTATTAAATGGCACTTTTTAACCCCAAAGTGATAAAGGAATACTTCTCACAGCACTGCGTCCTTAACTTCCTTACATGGAACGTCAAAGAACTTCAGCACATACAATGTTACAAGAGGTTTAAAGGACTTTGAAAATCTACAGTTCGTTCCCCTTATTCACAGCACTTGCTGTTCTACAGAGTCCCACAAACAACAAATCGGGGAATACTGAACCATGGCTCCTAGGGCAAACACAGAGTTAGGTTCAAGAGAGTCTCCTGTCATATTCCAATCAATAACCTACCTTTGTTTTATGTGTGTTTCTGTTTAAAGACTCTTTACTTAGTATATATTGCTGACTCATGAACATTGAACTCCTGGTCAACAGCACTATAACTCATGCCTACACAGAGTTTATTTAACTCATCGCCGTTGTGAGGCACATCACAGGCTTCTCGATCTCAGGAACACTAGACAACCCTATACTTGGGGGCCACTTTAACCAGCAAAATCACCAACAAACACTGCAAAAATGCAAAGAACATGGCACTAAATAGATTGAGAAAAGGACATATGTTAACAATAGGAGAGCTGAAACAAGAAGGCGGTATTGCCTTGTTCAACCTTAGCTGGGAATGTGCATGTGAGGCAATTTTTTTTTTTTTTTTTTTTTTTTTGCCATTATCCTGGCTGACAAAAGACCACATAAACACAAGTCTTGATTTTAAGGTTACAAATTAACTTCAATGAATAGGTGAATTCGCAAATACAGAATCTGGAAATAATGAGGATCAACCATAGCAATTTATAGTTAAAAAGCTATGCATTAACAACATACCTGCTTTTAATGAAAATGTTATATAATGGGGAGAAAATGAAGGATGCAGAAAATGCTTACAAGTAGGAATCAACTTACTGAGTGTCCACTTGTGCCCCCAGGTGGATAACAAGACAGTAAGTAATGGAACATACTTAAAGCTCAAAATGACAAGGCATGCACTTTATAAAATAATGTGCCCCACGAGAGAAGAACTAAATAACTCACATCAAACTTGGCAATGTGTGCAATTCTCTTTTTTGGTCCAGAAGTGTTTTGATAATACAACATCTCAAATTCCATTTGCTTTCCTGAAGCCTAGTGGGGAAAAGATAAGAATTATCCAATTTCAGCAGAGTAAAGGCAATTCTAGTATTCTTCCTGAAGAGCCACAGGAATTCAAGCTACAAAATATGGGGCAACTTATTAAGAAATAATTCACCAAAAAAAATAATTTGAATCACTTGACATGCATACACTACTATAGAAGATTTCTCTAAGTTGGGAAATCAACTATAAGTTGGTGTATGTACTACCATGGCCTCTGGAATCTGTCAAGTCTATAAAACACTCTATCCAGCCAATTATCAAGGTTTTTGCCTTGTCATTCCAATATATTACTAATCACAAGTATTAGAATATATATTATATACACGTTATATAATTAATATTTCTACAGAGTTCAGAATAGAGTATGTATTTAAGGGAAACTCCTTTAAATTTAGGAAAAGGATTAAAAAAAAAAAACTGACCTGTTTAGTAGTCTCTCTACAAGCTTTACTTTCCGTGAACTCAGTGAAAATCTGAAGACATTCCTTCATGGTGTCATCTGAATCAGAGGGAGTGTCCTCTTCAGTATGCTCCTTATCAAAATCAAATTCAACTGATTTGCTGTCTTCAAAAGTAGTGAAGTCCTGACTCTTGTCTTGTCTTCTCAGCACTTTGTCTTCTGCACGCTCATCTGAGTAAGAGATTTGGGGCTGGGTTGAATACCGACATTCACTTTCCTCATTTTGAGCATCATAAATTGTTTTTACGTATTTTTTACTCCGTGGATAACTCTCGCTACAGATTCTGTTCTGTATTTCTTTGTCACTGAGAGGTGCACAAGGTATGCTTTCTTCTGAAACACAGACATAGTTTTTCTCACCACCAAAGCTTCCCATCTTAGAAATGTGGCTTTTAACACCATATAAGTTTAAGTCACTTTTAATATCTAGTGAACCTTGCATGAGCCATTTTGGTGGTTCTAATTTGTTACCGTCATCATCTATTTGTGTGGTTAGTTGGGTTTTCTCTAATTTTTCCACTTCTGTGCCGCTAATTTGAAGATTTCTCTCCTCTGAGGACATTATATGTAACCTTTTGTCCATATTCTGATATTTGAAACCTCTCAAAGGTTTAGACTTTTTAGAAATAGGCATGACGGGAGGTACATCCATTACAAGGTCATCTTCATCAGATTCTTGAAGATTTATTGTAATTCTTATTGGTGAAACATAAGGTCTTTGGCTCTCCTGGGACTTGTGGCGATTTTCCCCCACAGATTTTTTCAAGTGGCAGACGTGCTGTGTATCAGTCTCATCCTGCCTGGCTTTCGATGTGCCAAGCAGCCCTGCAGAATAACTGAGCAAGGGATCATATTCAAGATCTGTTGCTGGACATTTGTGGTCCAGCACATACTTTCTAGGCTGACTCACTTTGTTCTTTGATGGGTCATTCCACTTATCCTTTGGAAGAAGGCTATTATATTCAAGAAAATCTTGCCTCAAATTTGTGTCACTCAAGGAGGCAATGTGGCTTCGCGGTAGTTCTTCAAGCGTTAAAGTAAACTTGGAGAGCCTCTTTTGCTTTTCTTCAACCTCAGTCTTGACAGATTCAATTTCTTTGTTGAGCCTTTCCAGTTCTTCCATAGTTGTGCCTAGTTTTATTAATGGAAGATGAGTTTTGTTTTATCTTTAAAAAAATCACCTCAGGTGAAATGCAGACACCAGAATATCCTGGACAGGTAGTTTACTATCAGAAGGACATTAGCTCCTCCAAACCCAGCCATTAACACACGATTGGTTCTCAGAAGCAGAATGAGAAGTCAGTCAAGGACTAGCTCTCTGTAAGTCTTTCAAATGTCAAGCCCATCTCCATGACTGATTAAATAACATCCGTGCCTCGTTACTAGAGTGACTATATATCAGTGGGGCAGACCAGGTTTACACATAATTATTAAACTGTGTCAAATGTGATACAGTTTGGATATACCCTATTCACCTTATTATTTACCACCCAGTGACAATTTGAAGAGTTCAAATAGCTGAATGCGACTTACACAGAATTGCACATAGGTTCATACACCAATACATCTTGGTTATAAGAAAAAGTTAATTAAAGTACCAGTCTTTCCTAAATTCAATGGACCTCACAATTTTCATTGAGGTCCCTGGTATTCTACTGATTGCCTCAAACATAAAACACCCCCTCCCCAACATACATTATAAAAAAAAATCTTAAAAAAAAATTCAGTCAATAGAACAAAACTCCAGAGCAGTTTTGGATTCACACTCCTGAGGAAAAACCAGGACAGTAACGAGAGAAGCCTTGCAGTAATGACTGTTCACAGCACCTGGCAGCTCCTTCCTGACTTTTATCTAAGGAAATCACAAGTTTCTTCCCTCGTTTCAAGATACACTTTCCTCTGTCATTTATGGGATAATTTACACACCTCTCTCTTCTCTCAAGAGATTTCAGATTTCAGATGGGTCCCAATTTTTGAAACTCTGAATTTATTTTAGATAAGCCCCATGTTTTGGTAACATACACATGCTTCTTCTTAACACAATGAGCTCTGTCTTGGCTCAATAGCCTTTCGTTTTCTATTAAGAAATTAACTCTGCTGAAATCTAAAACAATGTGTTACAGAAGCGTGTGGCATTTGAGCGGAGGAGGGAGGGAGAAGGCAAAAGGCAAGCATAAGAATGAGAATTATCCTAGGATCCAAACAAACGCCTGGATCAAATTTCCCTTTAAATACACTTGGACAGGCGACTAATCTCTGGATAACCAGCCAGCATTGCATTTTAGCATAAGCTGGGTTTTATTTGGTTGCCTTGGTTCAGGAAAGGCTGTTTAGGCACTGCTTTGGGGGCGCTATTGAAAAAAAGAGATTACACTTTCTCTCCATGTCACCAGTTAAAAAACCTTCTTTTTCCTCATCAGAAGCTACATTTAGGGAGCTAATTTTGAAGTCTGAAGGCACACGTTAACAATCTTCGCTCAGGCTAGAAGTGACTGAGAGGAGTTCCTCTGGATTGTAAATACTTTCTGCTCCAAAGTGGGTCCTACCTCATCTCCTTTCACCAGAGCACACAAAACCCCTATAGTGACTCCACACTGGGGATGGGTTGCAAGGAGGGAGGAGAAAACCACACAAGTCCACCTCACAGCCAGCAAACCTGTGCACACCTTCCCAGGACCCCGCGCTCCAGGAGTCGCATCTGCCGGTCCACAGCAAGGAGACCGCCTACTCAGCGCGCCCCGCTCGCCCCGCCTCCCTGACCACGTGACGTTGGCCCCGCCCCGCGCGCAGCTGTGGGCGGAGCCGCTCACGCAGAGGGGGGCGGGTGCGCACAGCCCTCGGTTACTGGGGCGGAGATGCTCTCTTCTCGCGACCCGGCGAAGAGAGGCTCCTAAGACAGCCAGCCCACTCCATCTTCCCAAACGTTACTGCCCCACATCCCCCAGGTTTCGGGAATCTTGCGACCACCCAAAAGGCCTGAGAAAAACGCTCCCAGTTAGAACCCCCATAGCACCCTTACTGTTTGGCAGATCTGAGGACATACTTACCACGGGAGAGAGAAAGAAAGAATAAAGGTTGGCACTTAAGGCTCCTGATCCTGGGGGTGTGATGGGGGGAGATTTAGTCTTGGGAAATTGTAAATGGCTTTAGTCTTCCTAACCCAAGCGCTTGTTTTTCTCTTGTGTGTAATAGCCACTCTGTAGGAATTGCCCTTAAATAGCTAAGGTAGAGGAAAATAAAGTCCCTCTTTGAGGGCTGAGGAATAGGCGGAGTATGGGCATCAGAGAAAGGAAATAAGAGGGTGTTTCAAAATGCCAGAGAGAGAGATAAGTTAAGCAATTGGTTTTTTTAATGTCCTTTCAGGGGAAATATCCAGAGAATCTGCCCAGGAAATGCAGGTTTAGTCAGTTAAGGGACAAATCAGAAGCTTCCCCCCTACCCCCACCAGCCTGGGCTGTGTGACCCTCTTCTAGCTTCTAGACTAGGGAGTGGGGAGAAGGAGGTGGATACCAGTAAGGACTACCTGCTATTTTTCATGCCCAACCACCCCCCACCATAACTTGACTGCACGTTACATGGTATCTGCAATGGTATCTGCAAGCTCTCTCCACTGATGAGAAGTAAATTCCTAAAAATACGGTTAACATCTCTTTGGGCCAGTTTAGCCATAGTAAGGCTATAGTGATTAACTTTCTCACTCTATAATACTTTTTTAAGTACTGGAGAGGAGTTCGGTGATTGAAACGTGACTTACACCTATTTCTGATGAAGGAAATTCTCGGCACCTCTCAAGGGTGAGTGGAGAAAACAGGTGGGAATGGTTGGTAGTCAACCCCTCCTCAAGCCCGCCTGACGTTCTTTCCACGAGCTCTTTCTCACCCGTGGATTCAACATGGCTCCTCCGCACCTTGAGTACTCCCAAGCAGCTGCAACCACCTGCCTCACTCCGTTCCCACCGCAGGTCCTGGTGCCTGAACTGGCAAAACAAACGCTGGCACAGACCCCCGGCGCCGTCAAAAGGGCACGGAAAATGGCAAAAGTAACCCGCAGAGGGTAGCATGGGCCACTGCTCAAGGTCACCCCCACTGGCTCACGAATTCTGCCCACTACCAGCTAGATCCGAGGTGAGCTGCCGGGCCACTTCTTTTCCCTCAAGGGTCAGTCTTACATAGTCCATAGCTACTCAGGCGGAGCTTCCGAGCTTTCGCAACCAACGGTGAGACTGGGGCTGGAGTCAGGGCGGAAATCAGGGACTGAGCAAATGACTCTGAGAATGGTTGGTAGGGGACCTGGCCGGTGAGTGTAAAGAGTCCGTCTGTCCTCCGTGGGGAAGGTTTATAGAGACCTAAGCTAGAAGTAGGGAAAGCAATTTCCCAAGAGCTAAAAGGACCCTCAAGGAACCTCCTGCCCTATGTGTGTGAGGCTTACCTTGCTCCTGACAACCTCCTTTGACTTTTGTTTTGACTAGTAACCTTCATGGATCACAGAGAGAACCTCGCTTTGGAAGCACATCTTAGCTTTGCCCCTCTCCAGCAGGTGATCTTAGGCAGGGTATCTGATTTACCTGATTTTTCATTTCTTGATCTGTGAAAGAAATGTGCCTTTCAGTGAGATGTAATGTACCAAACCGCCTAGCACTTAAAGTAGGTGAGAATTTACGAAGGCGATAAAACCTATGTTCTCTCCCCACACCCCCCCCAGCTCCACACATATCCACAAAAAATTTGACGCATATTCCCCAAATCCTTCTAGTTGAAACTAATTCCTCAAAGGGAAACAATATCCATATTCCATTGGTCTTCTTTGAAACTGAAATACTCCTGGGATGGATGGCCTCATAAGTGACTGATAACTCGATGACTTTTAAACAAGAATGCTAGGAGTCTTGTAGTTATCCGAAAGGGCACCTGCACCCCAATGTTTATAGCAGTAATGTCCACAATAGCCAAACGATGGCAAGAGCCCAGATGTCCATCGACAGATGAAAAAGGAAGATGTGGTGTATATATATATATATATATACACACAATGGACTATTACTCAGCCACCAAAAAAAAAAATCTTATCACTCACAAGGGTATTATGCTAAGCAAAATACATCAATCAGACAAAGACATTATATGATTTCATACATATGTGGAATTAAAAAAACAAAATATAGGATCATAAGGGAAGGGAGAGAAAAATAAAATAAGACAAAATCAGAGAGGGAGACAAACCATAAGAGACTTAACTATAGGAAACAAACAGTTGCTGAAGGGTGGGGGGATGGGGAAGTGGGTGATGGGCATTAAGGAGGGCACGTGATGTAATGAGCCCTGGGTATTATGTGCAACTGATGAATCACTGAACTCTACCTCTGAAACTAATGATACGCTATATGTTAATTAATTGAATATAGGTAAAATACAAATTTAAAAAGTGGTAAAAATTTAAAAAAAGAATGCTAGGAGTCTCTAGTACTAATTTAGTTTCATATCTTCATAGGGCATAACTATTTTGCCAGTAAAGCACAAATAAGTGTGTTCTTTTTGCTTTGGTGAGGGGGGAGGGGTGTAGGTAGTGGTGATTACCCTGAAAGTCCCCAAAATGCCCCCCCATAAGATAGATATCTAAATGTCCTCATTTTAATGTTAACCGGCCTAAAGTGAATAATTTTCATAAGTCACTGTCCAGGATTATTTTTACTGGATGAGTTTTCCACACCTTAAATTATTTTCTTGTATTTTTTTCCATTATATAATTTTTATGGCTGAGATAATTTTATTGAATATGTCCTCCTTTTCAGGCACCAGAAAATTTAAGTTTCTCAGCAGTTTCCAAATCATGACCTTAATGGAGTCACAAAGAAACTTCTTTTCTGACAAAAACTTAAAGTCGTCTATTCATCAGTGGGTATTTCTTCGCTTGGTTCCTCACTCTGAATTAAATCTGACTCCTCATTCCCGCCTGTATCATCTGAGGCTGTGGAAACAATGTCCGTCGTTCTAGGTTTTGACTGTGTCCCTGTTCTTCTCATTTCTGAAGAAGTGGTGCCCCAAAACGTGCTGCTCTCAGCACTCTTAGAAAATGATGTGTCTGATACGCCTTCTGATGGATGAAAATAAGACAAAGTTGCCAGCTCTGGGTTGACGGTGTATTCAGTCTGATGTCTACTTTTATAACTGAAAAAGAAAACATGTATCAAGAATTGTTTTTAATTACATACATTTGCAGCTCAACTCAATTTAGAAAAGCATCACAAAAATTAAAATAACATATTAATTCTGTCCAATTACTTGGTACAACACCATATAAATAAATGAAAAATGTTAGACCCTAAGCAGATGTGCTGTTTAGAATAGAGTTCATAGCCCTTTTGATCCAAGGCTAGCAAAAAAGAATGCATATCTAGATTCTCTATATCCTTTCCAATCGACGAGTGTTATTTTTATCTCTAGATGACTATTTAATATACTGGGGAAAAATTCTCCCTGAGAGACAGCCCCATGCTCCTTTCTGAATAGGAGAAATGGAGCCTAACACAAGATCTTATAAATTTGGGAGCCACATTTCCTAAACAATGTACCAAAGAAAGGAGGGGGAGAGCTTCACATCATGCATTTTCCAAAGACTCCAGAGGTTTGCGGACTTACTTAATTGTCTTCACTTTGTACAGCATGGCACTACAGACTGCCAAGAGGATAACAAAAAGGAAGAGGGTCATCAATGAGATGCCCAGCATTAATTTTAACTTGATTTCCTGTAGCTTGGTCAGGGTGTCTTCATTTGTAGCATTCAAATCAGAGCCTGAGAGGAAAGAAAGAAAATGCAATGGAAAAGAGTAACTGTTTCCAGCATGTTTTCCTGGATGAGTAAAGAGAGCAAAGCAACTGAAGAGATGCCTTCACCATCCAGGGTATTCACTGTGCACCCTCATTTGTCTCATGCAACCCAAGGAAGAGTATAGGCTACTCCCTAGGGCTAAGTACTCTTTGCTTGTTTTGTTGAACTACCACAATAGTCCTGGAGGAGCTGTTCTTAGCTCCATTTCACAGGATCACAGAAGTTTATAAATTCACCCATGGCACATGTGAGGAAGTGGCAAAATCTGGTTTCAAAACCAGGTTACCAGATGCTCAAATGTGTCTACAGCAATCTTCCTCCCTGACTAATAAAGGCCATTTCAAGACTCTGAAGAGATGACTATTAAAAATGTGACGAACTTACACACTAGGGCCTTGTCTTTCAGAAGAGAAAGATACCCTTTTACTGTTGGGACCCGCATTGAGTTTTCTCTGATGCTAAAAGGATGGTGTACCAGATACTTTCTCCCTGAAGTTTAAGAACTGCATCTGTCATTTTGTTACTGAGATCACCCTAGTGTATTTGATGTTAAAAAAGAAATGAAAATCTACTTCTTTCTAAAGTTAGTTAATAAAAATCATGTCCAGATCCAGAGATGTTGAAGGTCTTTTTACTAAATCTATTAATGAAAATACATCTTTACTGCCACATTTTACATTTTCCTGAATTTCTGTCTGACTTAATAGACATTTACTTAATGGTGACTTGAAATGACCATGTTCATATTTCTCTCTTCCCCCAACTTTCTCCCACCCAAAAGTTCCAAAGGTTTTCATTATTTTCTAGGTCATGGTGTTTTGGTCATAAGCAGTGGCGAGCTCACGTGTGTATTCCCTGATTCCGTAATTGTCAAAGTGCGATCTTAGACCACAAAGAGTGAAATGTATACAGCTATCAATGACTATTATCTTGACTTTGAGGCAGATTCTTTGGGGAATAATTAAACAAATTATGTTAAGAGGGTCTGTGCTCCTGAATTGCTCTGCTACTCCTTAAAAGGATTTTTGTAAAGAGATGTGCTTATAGTACATTTTGTTTTTCAAGGTGATGGTCAAAACTAGAGAAGGGTTTGGAATTCCCCACCACTAGAAATCGTGAGAAAGCTAGTTACAAGCCTGGGCAGGTTTTCTAAGCCTCAGTTCCCTCATCTGTAAAATGGAGATAATCCCAACTTCATGGAGTTGCTGTGAGGACTGACATAATAATGTATATAAAGGACCTGGCATGTAATATGTGCTCCATACATGACAAAAAATCATGTTCAATTTAATTACTTGGAAAGACAAAATATTTCTAAAGTAACACAGCATTAGTCATTCCCATATATAACTTTTCTAAACAAAGACTCACTCGATTTTCTTAAAACCCTGCAAGGCAAATGGCTGTATTTGTCAAATAATATGCAGAATAGAGATGTCAGGCCTTAGATGTGTCACCAGATGTTATTTTTTTCCCCAATAGTTTATTTGTAGGACAGAGGCTTGGGGGAAATTAATATATTGCCTTGTGAAATTTTCTATTGAAATCAGGAGTTCTTTTACTCATATAAATATAATCCATGAATGAAAATTGCAAAAAAACCTGCATTCAGCAGCAGGAATTCTCTCATTCATTGCTGGTGGGAATACAAAATGGTATAGCCACTTTAGAAGTCAGTTTGGTAATTTCTTACAAAGCTAAATATAGTTTTACCACACAATCCAGCAATCACAATTCTTGATATTTACCCAGAAGAGTTGAAAACTTATGTCCATACAAAGACCTACACGTGAATATTTATAGCAGCTTTATTCATTATTGCCAAAAATTGGAAGTAATCAAGATGTCCTTCAGTAGGTGAATGGATAAAGTGGTATATCCACACAAGGAAGTGTTATTCAGTGATAAAAAGAAATGAGCCATCAAGCCGTGAAAATACATGGAGGAATCTTAAATGCATATTACTGAGCAAAAGAAGCCAGGGTGAAAGTCTACATACTTTATGTTTCCAACTATATAATATTCTGGAAAAGACGAAACTATGGTGATGGTGGAAAGATCAGTGGTTGCCAGGGATTAGGGACAGAGGGGTGGATAGGCGGAGCACAGGGGATTTTTAGGGCAGTGAAATTACTCTATATGATTGTGATGGTGGACACATGACATTATGCATTTGTCAAAATGCACAGACCTGTGCAACACAAGGAGTGGACCCTAATGTAAACTATGGACTTTAGTTAATACTAACATACGGATACTGGCTCTTACATTGTAAAACCCGTACCAAACCAACGCAAGATGAGAATGATAGGAGAAACTGAGTTGGGGAGATATAGGAGAACTCTCTGTACTTTCTGCTCATTTTTTTCTGTAAGCCTAAAACTGCTCTGAAAATAGAGTCCATCAATTAAAAACACTGCGTTATAGATACGATTCACTTGCCTACTCCTCTGGTTTATCTGTTTTAGGAATAGAAGTCACAAAACCAGAAAATGAAAACATCCCTCTGCATATGTGGCAACTGGAGAATAATGCTTAGGGACAATCGCTTTTTAAAACAGCAAATGTCCTCTCTGAAATGACGTTAGCCACCACGCTACCCTTTTACGTACATTCCACGTTACTAGGGACAACAGGATCGTCATGCTGTGAAGTCACACACTGAAATGTGTACCGGCACTTATGCATCTATTTAATTGAAGTATTTTGTTCTTACTTGGAATTGGGCGAAATAATTGATCTTTTTCTTCAATCTCCTCAACTGTTGGTGTTGCATTTAAGGCTGTTAAGACAATAAATTGGTGTTATGGTAAACAAAATTCACTCACGAAAATTACTGTGTGTGTGTGTGTTTAATATAGAGAGTTTATTCTCATTATTCATGACAGTTATACTCCGTAAAGTCACGGGAACACTGACTTCGTGAATACTGAATTGTTGCTCCTGGGGGAAATGCAAGCTTAGGTTCTTGAGAACCTCTGGTCACAATGTTTTCATCAACCAATCAATACATAACTGGCTTGATGTGTGTTTCTGTTTAAAGATACTTTATTTAATGTATATTGCTGATTCATTAACATTGAATTCATGATTAATGGCATTATAGCTCAAGCCTAAACAAAGTTTATCTGACACATATTTTCTCCATAAGGTATATCACCGCCTTCTCATGCTCAGGAACACTAACCAGCACCTTAATACTACACTCGGGGGCCATTTTAATTAGCAAAATCACTGACTGAAAGCACAAAAATGCAAAACACGTAGCACTAAATAGACAACAAAAAGGACACTTAATTACAGTCTAAGAGCTGCAGAAGAAAGGCAGAGTGTTGCCTTGTTCTACCTCCGCTGGAACATGAGTGTCAGGCAATTAAAATTTTTTGCTGGGGCGCCTGGGTGGCTCAGTTGGTTAAGCGACTGCCTTCGGCTCAGGTCATGATCCTGGAGTCCTTGGATCGAGTCCCGCATCGGGCTCCCTGCTCGGCAGGGAGTCTGCTTCTCCCTCTGACCCTCCTCCCTCTCATGCTCTCTGTCTCTCATTCTCTCTCTCGCAAATAAATAAATAAAATCTTTAAAAAAAAAAAATTTTTTTTTTTTTGCTGCTCTGTGCATGTCTGCAAATGACCATGAAAGTGATTTGGGAGGTTACAGATTTATTTTAGATGTAGGTAAATTCACAAATACAAACCTGCAAGTAATGGGAATCAACTGAAAATGGTATATATTTTGTGTTTACAAAGCGTGCATATATGTGTGCTACATGAATTCCATTTATACATGTGTGCATCTACATTACATTTATATGTGCATATATAAGACATGCATATTACATCTACACATGTATGCTTATATGTTTACGATATATGCATTACTTTATACATGCATATATTTTGATATATACCTTGCATTTATTCACATATCGCCATGTGCTTACATGCATACTGCTCCAAACACAAAAAGGGACTACATTGAGCAAGAGCCTTATTTAAAATTTTTAATCATAAATCAACTGAATGACAAGATTGCAACATTTATAGGAGAATAAACTTTTGGGGGAGAGAACAAGAAAATGTGCGACACAATCAGTTTTGTGGGTTTGTTTTGCATTTGCTATTACACGTGATAATGGCAGCAGAATGTTGATTTATTAATTCTTAATATTAGAAGTATTTACACTGATCCTGGCTTTCTTACATAAGACTTTAGAAAACCAAAACATTTTCCCAGCTACCTAACTACTATGAGTTTACCTTTAGCTAACATTGTCCAAAATGCAGGCTCATTTGGACCCTTGGTTGGTTCTGTTTAAAAAACAAAATAGAACAGGATAACTAAGTAAGGTAAGTTCACTTTAGTAAATTTGTGATAGAGCACTTATTCACTTGTTAGTTTAGTCATGTAACAGTTATACCTTGAGCTTCTACCATGTGCCAGACGCTGTGGTTGGCATTAAAGTTCAGAAATGAAGAAGACACAGGCCTTATGGTGACGGAACACACTCTCAGTTTGGGAGGCAGGCGAGAATCACTGTTAATTATGATGCAGGATAACGGGGTGGGGGGGTGGGGGGCAGGGGCAATAGAAATGCACAAGTGGTATGCACAGAAAGCCCTAACTCTAGTTGCAAAGGCCAGAAGCCCTTCGAAAGGGAGATGATGTTCCACTATAGGCTTAGAGGACTAGAAATTGCTTGCCAGGCAAACAAGGCAAGAGTGAGATCATTCCACTGAGTCATGAGCAGATTTGGTGAGTTCTGAGAACCTCGGGCAGACTGGAGTGAAGATAATGGACGGGGAATGTGACCAGAAATGAAACTTGAACATTTCTCAATGGTCAGATTATTTCATATTTAAATGCCTGGTTAAGAAATTGGAACATAAAAAAAAAATACGTAAATAAATTTAAAAAAAGAAATTAGAACATGACCCAAGCCTAGTAGTAAATTACTGAAGATATTTTAGAAAGGAACACCACCAGGATGATGAGATTTCTATTTTTAAATATATCAAAAAAAGTGACTAAGATTTTTATTTGTTTTCGTAGTGTTAAAGATGCAAACTAATTCACAGTAACCATATGAGAAACATACTTGGATGCTTCATGTAATGACAGGTCCATTGTCTTCAATTAGACCACTCATTCAAGGCCTTAGAGGAGAGCCATCCTGGGTTGTTATGGTTATACAAATACTTTATAAGGAACAATATTCTTTGCAGGAAAGTAAAATGATGATTTTGATTTTGAAACCTGTCACTACCAACCGCCCCCCACCCCCGATAATTTTAGGAAACACCAAAAATTGACTCTAATTAGAGATAAATTTATTCCTCAAGGAGATAGAAATTTTTACATTATTATTTAAAAATAATATTAAAATGTATTAAAATATACTTATATATCTCATATAAATATAAATGTAATACATTTTATTAAAATAAATTTTATTTTAAAAAGAGCTCACATCCTATCCCCTGTCAGGTAAATCTAAAAATTGACTCAGATTTTCACTGTTTAAAAGATTTTAGAGTGACTTCAAATTGTAGCTGTATAAATTCTTTAAGCATGCTATTACTTTATGAAACACCCAGAGTAGTGAAACATAAATTAAATCATATAATGATATGCTGCAAGTATGACTACAGTTTAGAAATTTTTAATACTTCGATTTTTTTCCCCATAGGGTTCTGTAGGATTTTCTTCACTAGTGCTTTTTCCAGTATGTGATATAGTTGTTTCATTGATGAGTTTATCTGCGAAAAGGGATAACAGATTATCAGGATATACAAATATCGACAGCATCTGTGATTAGGCATTTTTTTAAGCTAAAAAATGGAACAAAGAAAAAGAAAAAAAGAAAGATGTTGACATTTTCCTGAGATATCATAAAGGAGGGGAAAGAAGAAGGCATTGAAGAATGAAGTTTTGGGATAATGGGTTGCCTGAGAGGGGATTAATACACCTATAATTTGTAAGAGAGAGGAAAAGCTGGTACAGGGGGGTTGGGGGTGGTTGTGGTGGTGGTTATAAGCTTCCTTTAGAGGTAAAAGAGATGTATTGGATGAGAACATTGGCTTCAGATGTTTCCCTGAACAGGACTTGAAGTGATCCTATCAGCCCCGGATAGCTTGGTTGCCAGTCAGGGTTAGATAGAACACAGAAGAGGAAGGCACATCAGTATCCTTGTAAATCAGAAACATTTGCATGCTAACTACTCAAAACAGAGTTTTGGGTACAACGATTTGGGGCTACAAATCAAGGGTTTTCAGGCCTGATTTAGTATATATCTCAGTCTATAATGTGTCCATCTTCTGGAGGAACGTCAGTAAGAGTGTATTTGGAGTGTGACTGGGGGACATTTTCCACACACACCACCCACCCCCCCTTGGTGGCCATTTCAGTTAATTTTGTTTAATACGGGAGTCAATGAAGTTCAACACGAAGTACAGGCAATCTCTCTGTAGAAGAAGTTCTACAGAGAGGCAGAATGAATTCAGACTGAGCCTACCAACAGCACCATGACAGGTGCCTTGTTGGCAAGAAAGCTATGGAAAAAAGAGTCTGTTACCAGAGTTGACATGATTCAGGCAGGACTCCAACAAAATTGGTAAGTAATCCTTCAACTCTGCTATGTATCCCTCATACTTGGAGCAAAGTGTGTGGATTTTCCCCTCACAGTTCTGGGGACTAAAAGAATTGTTAGTCAAAATTATTCTGGAGAATTCCATCTCCTTGAGGGGCTTGCTCCTCTAGAACATCCCTACCATGTTAGTATATCTCCTTCTGTCAGAGCCTGCATTTAAAAGGGCAACAATTTCTTATCCCAATCCAACTTTCTTTGACAATACTTTGAGGACCTAAATTGTGGGAATAGAAATTAGGGTTTTAGAATTTCTTCCATTGGTCCTATGGTCCTCAATAATCCATCTCCTAAGGGAATTTGAGCTACCCAGTCTGTTGAAGACCTGGCTCTCTGTTTTTTGTCCCAAACAACTCAAGATGATGTTTGCTGTGTACAAGCAAAATTCCCATGAGTGATTTGTTTAATTAACATATGCCCTTGAAATGTCCCTCACTTATGTCCCAAGGTTTAGAATTACTCAAAATATTCCATTATTGTCAAATAACTTTATTAATAATTAGGTATTATACTGAGTCTGGCTTTCCCCAATATTGAAGCTGCTAGAGCCAGAAACATTCTCTCTTCCCTATTTAATTTTAACCTCTTTTCCTTGTTTTCTGTTCTATGCTCTTGTGTTTCATAGATATGAGCTGTTGATACTTCGTGGTGAAAGATATGGATATGTCCTTCGGAGACTTTTAATGGCCTCCGAAGTCACATGATGGCAACAGTTTTACCTAGCAAATTAATTACACTTGGTAGAAAGATGCAAAAAGGAAATAAAAACATTTGAAGTTGAAGGTATAAGTAGAAAGGAATAAAAATGTGGGTTTAAGAAAGACATACAATTTTCTAGAACCCTAAATCTAGTCATTATTTTTCTTTCCATGAATACCAAAAATATGAGGCTAAGGTATGTAAGAACCTCCTTGACTTCTGACTTTATTAGTGCAAGGGACATGGAGTCTCCTTATTTAGGAACTAAGATTCCCTGACCCTAGCTCCACTAAGACGTTTTTCCTACGTGATACTTTCTACTGCTGTTTGGAAATCTTGCTTTAAGGGCTTTTCATATTTGCAATGGTTACTTTCAGTACTTACAGTTTCTTAGAGCAAATTGCAAATCAGTTGTTGCTCTCACAGATATTTCAGACTGGCTGCCATTTGGATTTTGCGTTGTGAACACATCTAGAAATACAAGATCAAATGTTTTCAGCAACTAAGTTACTTCTTGTTCCTTTAAATTTTTCCTCATCTGATTTTTTTTTCTTAAAACATAAGCACTGACTAATTCTAAGAAAAGAATAATAAAGATTTTGAGACATTCTTCAGCTACAAATTAAGGAAATGGGGCAAGGTTTAAAAATAAAATCCATGGGGCGCCTGGGTGGCTCAGTCAGTTAAGCGTCTGCCTGTGTTTGGCTCAAGTCATGATCCCAGGGTCCTGGGATGAAGCCCCACATTGGGCTCCCTGCTCAGTGGGGAGCCTGCTTCTCCCTCTCCCTCTGCTGCTCCCCCTGCTTGTGCTCTCTCTCTGCCAAATAAATAAATAAAATCTTAAAAAATTAATAAATAAATAAAGTAAAAATAAAATTCATGGAGAAAAAGCCAAATTGGTATCCTTATGCTAAATAACATTCCGAGGGTGCCTGGGTGGCTCAGTCATTAAGCATCTGCCTTCGGCTCAGGTCATAATCCCAGGGTCCTGGGATTGAGCCCCACATCAGGCTCCCTGCTCCACGAGAAGCCTGCTTCTCCCTCTCCTACTCCCCTTGCTTGTGTTCCTGCTCTCGCTGTGTCTCTCTCTGTCAAATAAATAATAAATAATACATAAATAAATAAATAAATAACATTCCGAGAAGAAATTATTGAGGGTTGGTTGTAATTCAAAACTAATGGATATATACACCCAACCAGAGTCAAAGTAAATTGGATCAAGATGGCACACTGACATATTGACATCTCAATGTATACATGTCTCCTCTTTCCAAAAATCTCATGAAATGACAGAAAATTTTATACATACACGAATGCATATGTGTGTTTAATACAGACATGTATATTCAATCATCTTACCATGCAGGCACGTGCATACACACACAAACAGTATCATTAATGTATCATGTTTTTTGAGGAATTTCTGAGCTAGATCTATGGGGAAATATACAAAAGGAAACCAAAGCCCAACATGCATGTTATGAGTTACGAAACTATAAAAATTAAAACACTTTGGTATTTTTACAGGAAGAACAGATCAAAGAAACAATAAAAAGGTAGCAACTGACCCAATTTCAAATGAGAATTTAGATTATATTAAATGGGTTTCACATGAGTAGGGAATTGGTGTTAGACATTTGGCGAACCTCCTCGTAAAATATAAAGTTTTGTGCCTAACTTATGCCATATGCAAAGATAACGATTTAAGACCTAAGAGTAAAAATAAAAATATGAAATTATTTTAAAAAATAGGAAAACAATTTAATTTGAATTTAAGTTGAATAAGGCCTATCTAACCAAAATATAAAATCCAGAAATTATTAAAAAATTAATCAACAATTGATTTTAGAAAATTACAATTTTTCTCTGTGATTAAGATACCAAAACAGGTTTAAAAATAAGCAACAGTCTGGGGAAAAAAATACTTGTTAACTTTTACTATAGGAAAAAGATTAATATACTAAACATAGAAAGAGCTCCTACAAATAAATGAAAATACACACTGATAGAAAAAGGGGCCATGGGGCGCCTGGGTGGCTCAGTTGGTTAAGCGACTGCCTTCGGCTCAGGTCATGATCCTGGAGTCCCTGGATCGAGTCCCGCATCGGGCTCTCTGCTCGGCAGGGAGCCTGCTTCTCCCTCTGACCCTCCCCCCTCTCATGTGCTCTCTCTCTCTCATTCTCTCTGTCTCAAATAAATAAATAAAATCTTAAAAAAAAAAAAAAAAGAAAGAAAAAAAAAGAAAAAGGGGCCATGGATATGAATAGGCAAATCACAGAAGTAGAAATAAAAATACCCAATAAACATAGAGAAAAATACTCACCTTCATAAGTAATCAGAATGCAAATGGAAACAGTAATGGAAATTTCTCACTTATATTCACAAAATATGATCAACAATATTCATTGTAGGTGAGATTGTGGGACATTCTTAGAGGATGTAAATCGGTAGATCCTTTTTGGAGGGCAATTTGCTGGTATCAATATTTTTGAAGATTTACTCTTTATTAAGCAATGCCCATTACCTGATATCTATCCAAAGAGAGATACACCCAACTGTATATAAGAAGAATGTAAAAGGGAAAAACTGCACATAATCTAATTCTTTAAAAAACAGTGGATAAATTATGGGACATGATTTATGGAATACTAGGTATCCACTAAAAATAATGAGGCAGATGTGAAAAGAGCTCAGGAGTTGTTAAATGAGAAAAGTAAGTCATAACACAATTTCTTAGGAAGATCCCAATTATGTTTTGTATATATTGTGTGTGTAAGAAAGATTTTTTTCTTTAATCAAAGTAATCATCAGGCTCTTGGTTTATTTACCCTCTGGATATTTTAAAACAGAGGTACACCCTGAAAAGGAAATGATTGCACCATTTGCACACCATAGGCAGAAGCCTGGTGGTGATAGATTAGATAACACTCCTGACTCTGGCTTTGGTAGTATGAAATCTGGCAATTGACCTAAGAATCAGGTGTTTTTTTCACCTACAAAGGAAGGACATTGATTCACCAAAGAGAAAAGAGAAATACAACTTATGCATTATTATTATCAAAGTACTTGAGTGTATATATATGTATATATCTTGATTGTATTCCTATTTTTCCTTTGATGAATGTTAATAAGGATCCCAAGATAACTAGATTTAATCTTAATTTGCTTTTATTTTAACAAGAGTTTCTTGAGTGGTGGACCTTATAAGGACACGGAAAGAAAGACCATATGAGTAATGATGAATAAACTGAAGTTTGATGGACCTTTCAAACATCTTAAAGTCATCTTGTTATGGGTTGAATTTTTTTTTTTCTTTTAAGAGAAGGTTTTTTTTTATTCTTATGTTAATCCCCATACAATACATCATTAATTTTAGATGAAGTGTTCCATGATTCATTGTTTGTGCATAACACCCAGTGCTCCATGCAGAATGTGCCCTCCTCAATACCCACCACCAGGCTAACCCATCCTCCCACCCCCCTCCCCTCTAGAACCCTGTTTGTTTTTCAGAGTCCATCGTCTCTCATGGTTCATCTACATTATGGGTTGAATTTTGTGCCCTGCTCCCAAGAAAAGACATGTTTAAGTCCTAACCCCCAGAATCTCAGAATGCACCCTAGTTTCGAAATAGGGTCATTGAAGATATAATTAGTCAAGATGGAGTCACACTGGAGTATGGTGGGCTCCTAATCTGATATGAATGGTGTCCTTATAAGAAGAGGGAAATGGACACAGAGGCACAGCAGGAATGCCATGTGAGGATGGAGACAGAGACTAGAATTGTGCTACAAGCCAAGGAATGCCTGGGGCTACAAGAAGCTGGAGGAAGCAAGGAATGATCCTCCCTAGAGGCCTTGTAGAGAGCATGGCATGATCAAAACTTTGATTTTGGATTTTGATTTCCAGAACTGTGAGAGAATAAATTTCTGTTGCTTTGAGCCACTAAGTTTGTGGTACTTGTTTCAGCAGCCCTAGGAAACTGATACCCACCTCCAAATAAATTTTGGTTAACTCACCATAGAATTAGATCAATTGCAAATCACCATAATGCCATGGTGAACTCTGTTATTTATAGGAAATTACCAAAAGAACTTTGTTAAACTTCATAGCATCTCATGAAAAAAAGCTGTAGAAAATAAGAATTTCATTAAACACACTGAAACATTTATAAGATACATGAGAATTTAAGAAGTAGGAAATAAAATTATAGAGTTTTTTAAATGTTAAGTCAAACCAGTATAACCAGCTTTTGTATATGTGCTACTATGAACTTTAAAGACTTACATTGTTTTATATCTTTAAAATAATTGCCATTTTTCTCATTAGTAGGAGTATTCTCCTTAATTTCCGGTTCCTGTTTATATTCTTTTGGAGAGCCAGGCAGCCACATATCATCTGCAAAATTCACGATAAGAAATATGTTGAGTTCTTTTACTACTTTCTTTTTTTTCAATTGTATTTTTCTACAAAGGATTTGAGGCAGAGATTTAAAATGTAAATTATGCCGTATTTCCAATAATAAACTTTGTATCATCCTATAGAAAACTGTCACATACCAGTTTTCTAGGATAATGGGTCATCTTTCTTATCTGCTCTTTCTGTAAAACCTTTAAGTGCTTACTCACCACCACTATGAAAGGAAGTTGTATTGGGGTACTGTAAGGAAAAAACCCCAGATACAAAAATAAACAATATAAAATTCATAGGGAAAATGATCGATTTATCCAGTAATCTCCTGCTCCTCCTCAGAGTTTCCTTTCTGTTGCCCAGCCGATCCTGTAACTAGCTAGGACATTATGATGTCACTGCCAAATGGAGGTCAGAATGCTGGGGATGAATTTCCAAAAGTTTTGTGACTCAATCTGACATCTATTTTATCTTTGATACTATGATGGTTTTTAAAAATTAACCATTATAAGATTTTCTTTGAAAATTAGGAAATATATTTTCATGAAATAATGTGAATTAATTAGTCATCAGATTTTAAAGAACCACTAATATTGTTGATAGCAAAATGATAACAGAAGTTTTTTGTTTTCAAAGCATTACTATATTGTATGTTCTTTTGAATAACTGCAAGAAAGCATCTGTTAAAAACTAATCAGAGATACCTAGATTCAATCCAATTGCCCTTCAAGTTCTGGTTCATGAGCTATCTTAACTATATAATTCCTTAAGAAAAGTGTTTTGAAACTCATCTTTTCCCTGCTGATGAGTGATGTTGAGCATCTTGTGTCTGTTAGCTATTTGTATGTCTTCTTTGGAAAAATGTCTAATCATCTCTTCTGCTCATTTCTTAACTGGATTATTTGTTTTTTGGGTGCTGAGTTTGATAAGTTCTTTATAGATTTTAGATACTAATCCCTTATCCGATAGGTCATTTGCAAATATCTTCTTCTAATCCATAGGTTGCCTTTTAGTTTTGTTGATTATTTCCTTTGCTGTGCAGAAGCTTTTTATTTTGATGAAGTCTCAATAGTTAATTTTTGCTTTTGTTTTCCTTGCCTCAGGAGACATATCCAGTAAAAGGTTGCTATGTCCAAGGTCAAAGAGGTTACTGCCTGTGTTCTCCTCTAGGATTTTGATGGTTTTCTGTCTTACATTTGGTCTTTAATACATTTTGAATCTATTTTTGTGTATGGTGTAAGAAAGTGGTCCAGTTTCACTCTTTTGCTGTCCAGTTTTCCCAACACCACTTGATTGAAGAGACTGTCTTTTTTCCATTAGATAGTCTTTCCTGCTTTGTCAAAGATTAATTGACCATATAGTTATGGGCTCATTTCTGGGTTTCCTATTCTGTTCTATTGATCTATGTGTCTGTTTTTGTGCCAGTACCATACTGTCTTGATCACTACAGCTTTGTAATATAGCTTGAAGCTTGTGATGCCTTCATCTTTGCTTTTCTTTTTCAACGTTACTTTGTCTTTTCCAGGTCTTTTGTAGTTCTATACAAATTTTAGGATTGTTTGTTCTAGCTCTGTGAAAAATGCTGTTGGTATTTTGATAGGGACTGCATTGAATGTGTAGATTGCTTTGGGTAGTATAGATATTCTAACAATATTTATTCTTCTAATCCATGAGCATGGAATGTTTTTCCATTTCTTCTTGTCATCTTCAATTTCTTTCATCAATGTTTATTAGTTTTCAGAGTATAGGTCTTTTATCTCTTGGTTAAGTTTATTTCTAAGTATCTTATGGTTTTTGATGCAGTTGTAAATGGGATTAAGATTAAGATTCATTAAAATACTCAAGTATCTTAATGAATGGCTTCAGATAATCGAACCATGTATACAGTGTGATGACCCCACAGTATCTGCCTTGCAGTGAAAAATGCCAGGTTCATGGAGATTACCCTTTGGCAGTGGTCTTCCCCCTGTGCTTTTTTGATCTGTTTGCAGTTTTATACCTATGTCCCAAATGCTTATTACCAATACAACTGTTTAACAACTATATAAAAAGTTATATTATCTGAGAATATATTAGGAAATGAATCTTTACTTTTCACAGAAAACCTCAAAGAAAATGGATTAACAAAAGGTTGTTTTGCTATGTTTTCACTATATATAACAAATGTAAATTTTGTACAATAAATATTTCCTAGGTTAAAAAAAAAGAGGCCCTTTAATATTTTTTGCAGGGTTGGTTTAGTGGTTATGAGCGCCTTTAGGTTTTTTTTTTTTTTTTAAGATTTATTTATTTATTTATTTGACAGAGAGAGACACGGCGAGAGAGGGAACACAAGCAGGGGGAGTGGGAGAGAGAGAGAAGCAGGCCTCCCGCGGAGCAGGGAGCCCGATGTGGGGCTCGATCCCAGGACCCTGGGATCATGACCTGAGCCGAAGGCAGACGCTTAACGGCTGAGCCACCCAGGTGCCCCAAGCGCCTTTAGTTTTTGTTTGTCTGGGAAACTATCTCTCTGTTCTGAATAATAACCTTGCTGGATAGAGTATTTTTGGCTGTAGATTTTTCCCATTCAGCTTGTTGAATATATCATGCCACTCTCTTCTGGCTTGCATAGTTTCTGTTGAGAGATCTGTAGCCAGCCTTATGGGTTTTCCCTTATAAGTTAGAGACTTCTTTTGTCTTGCTGTTTTTAGGATTTTTTTTTTCTTTATCGCTATATTTTGCAAATTTAATTACAATATGTCTTGATGTTGGCCTGCTTTTGTCAATTTTGATGGAGGTTCTTTGTGCCTCCTTGGTCTGGATGTCTGTTTCCTTCCCCAGATTTGGGCAATTTTTAGCTATTATTTCCTCAAATAAATTTTATGCCCCCCTCTTCTTCTGAGACTCCTATGATACAAATGTTATTACCTTTGATGGAGTCATGGAGTTCCCTAAGTCTATTCTCGTCTTGCATAACTCTTCATCCTTTTGTTCAGCTTCATTATTTTCTATTGGTTTGTCTTCTAGGTCACTAATTTGTTTCCCTGCTTCTTCCATCCTTGTATTCATTGCATCAAGTCTGTTTCGAATCTTTGTTATTGCATTTTTCATTTCTTTTTTTTTTTTTTAAGATTTATTTATTTATTTATTTGACAGAGAGAGAGAGACACAGTGAGAGAGGGAACACAAGCAGGGGGAGTGGGAGAGGGAGAAGCAGGCTTCCCGCAGAGCAGAGAGCCCAATGCGGGGCTCGATCCCAGGACCCTGGGATCATGACCTGAGCTGAAGGCAGATGCTTAATGACTGACCCACCCAGGCACCCCTGCATTTTTCATTTCTGACTGATTGTTTTTTAACTCTTTTGTCTCTGTGGTAAGGGCCTCCCTGAATTCTTCCATTCTTTTCCTAAGCCCAGAGAGTATCCTTATGATTGGGGCTCTAAATTCTCCATCAGGTATATTACTTACATTGGGTTTTGATTCGATCTCTGGCCATGACCTTATCTTGTTCTTTCATTTGGGATAAATTCTTTCATTTGGGATAAATTCCTCCATCTTGGCATTTTTTTGAAGTCTCTGACTTCTAGAAAAGCCTGCTATGCTTTCTGGTCCTGACAGTAATGGCTTTATGAAGAAGAGGTCATATAGTGTCCAAGGCCTGGCACTTCCAGGAGTGTTTCCAGTGTGTGCCACGTTTACTCTGCTGCTGTGTATTGGCTGCTCTATCCTCAGGCCAGGCATCTGCCGAGGGTCTCCTTGCCTGCTGTGGTTAGTGTTTGGACCTTGGTCAGAGTGTGGGGAGTTTTAACCAGGTGTGCTCTGGTCTGCTTATTAAATGAGACCTGAGGCTACTTTCACTAGAACTGAAGCCTTGCAGAACTCTCTGTTCAGTAAATGAGGTGTGTACAGGGGTTTCTGCTAGTCTTCTGGGGAAGGGGCCTGCTGCCCTGGGACTGAGACACACCTGCTGGAGAAAAATAGTCCCAGAAGAGCACAGGGGAGTGGCACTTGGTGTAAGGAGCTTAGGCAGCCGGTGTGAGTGCTGTGCTATTTACCTCAGGTGGCTCTGCCTCTATGCTGAGGGGTGGCAGAGGAAAATGGTGCCCGTTGGCTTTTTGTCCCAGGAGACGTGACTCTGCCAACACCATCTCTCACAAATGTGCTCCAACAAGAGTGAACAGTCTCCTCCCGTGCACCTTAGGCGATCCTCAGATCGTGCTGTCTGCTCCAGGGTTGCTTGCCTGCCTTCACTCCAGGATTGGGCAGCACCCTCAGGGCTCTATCCCAGCCAAGCCCACTGAACTTTCTAACTCCAGTCTTCAAGCCCTGCTGATTGCAAAGTCTCAGAAAAATCAGCCCCTCTTGTTTTCCCAGCCACTGGCTTTAGGGAAGTATTTTCCTTGTGTGATCCCCTGTGTGCTTCACTCTCTCTCACCTTTCTCTGCGACCAGGGCTCCCTCCCCTCCATGGCACCCGCCATCTGTTTCTCCCCCAAACCACATCTCTGCACCTCCTACTTTCTGTGACGTGGCCTCTTCTCTCCCTCTATTGTGGAGTTTGTTCTGTCGGTCCTCAGGTCCATTTCTTGGGTATTCAGAATGATTTGATAGTTATCTAGCTGTGTTCCGGGGATAAGGTGAGCCTAGGGGACTCCTTCTATGCCAACAACTAAGCTCCCCTCCTCTAAGTTGCTATTTTAAAACTTCCGCTTAACCTAAGTCATAAGGAGGTTGCTTATTAATGGCTATCCAATCATCTGGGAAAACAGAGTGAATGCATTAGAACAGAGCAACCAGAACGTTGAGGTTGCTAAGAAAAAAGTGGAAGAATAGATTTACAGTGGGGTCTGGGAGTTTCACTTTTTTTTTTTTTTTTTTTTTGAGAGAGAGAGCAGTTGTGGCTGGTGGGGAGAGGAACAGAAGCTCCACGTTCCACACAGAGGCCGACTCAGGGCTCAATCTCACCACCCCGCGATCATGACCTGAGCTGAAATCAAGAGTCAGACGCTTAACCGCTTAACCGATGGAGCCACCCAGGTGCCCTGTGTTTAACATTTCAAAGCTGGAACAGGGCAGTATGATAATGAGGTCCAAGGACATGGTTTCAGATTGCTAAATTAGATTAGAGGGGAAGAGTGTTGGCATAGGGATGTCAAGTCAACTGAGCAGCCAAGTTGTTGGATGTACTGTCCGTGTGGCCAAGGAAGATCCCTACGAGAAGAATGAGAGGAACAGGGGGAAACTGGTGCCAAAGTCTTCAGTGAATTAGGGCAGCTTTGGAGGATGACTAAAGATGATGATTGTGGATGGGGCGGTAAATGTAGGGCTGAATGGTATAAACCTTGAAGGACAGATGGTATTTGAGAGCAGGAGTCAAGATCTTGAAGGAGCAAGAATGCCAACTCCACCTCAAGGCCCTGATAGATGCTGGGATACATGAGATAGAGCAGAAGGGCTTCCCTTTTAGAAGGCTGCCGTGAAGAGACAGACCCCAGTTAGGACTCGTACTCATACTAGATTGAGATGTGGCATTTATGACTTAACATTATAATATAAGCATCGTCATGAACTTAACATCTCTATGACATCCAGTTTAGTGAATATTCATAACTGGCTTTGGTTATTTGCCCTATTGTTTGTTATTTGGGTTGCTTCCAATTTTCCTTATTATAAACAATGAAGTAATGAGCATATTTATGACTCAGTTTTTTTCAGCATTTATGAATGTTTCATTTAGATAGTTTCCTAAAAAGGGACTTTCTACCTTAAAGCATATGAACATTTTCCCAGCTCTTGATGCTCATGGTTCCATACTCATCTTGGATTTTCTCTGCTCCAGCCCTGGCACCAAGCATTTCTCCAAGAATTCCTGGTTCCTTTACATAGAAATTAGTATTCACATGTCAAGATCTGGGCACTAGATGTGTTCATTGAACCGGCATGTCACTGTCATCAGTGGACAAACAGAGAATATATCGGTGGACAAACACAGAGAATCTGTGGACATCTCGGTGGACAAACACAGAGAATATATCGAGGGCCTAAGTGTCTGTGTATGCAATATACGTATACATATGCACACATACACAGATGCTATTTCTCATCTGTAGGGGTGGTCACAGGAGTCCTGGAGAGTCTGCCTGCCCTCCAGGGAATGTCCTCTTCCAGGTGCAAGCAGGATCATGTGGAGAGTGAGCAGGTATGGAAGGGCTGGGCTGCTCAAGCATATCAGGTGCCTCTACTCTAGGCCTTCAGGACTCCCTGGGGAAAACCAACATCACTGCCACCAAATGAACTATTTCAAACAGCGGCATTACAACCCAGTTGCCTCAGTCAGTGCTCTGCTGAAGGCGTAGGTTATGTATGCACGCTGGGGGAACGTAGCAGAGTAATGTTTATTCTTAGATCTACTTTCTCTATTCTTTGGGCATTGAAATGTCCTTTCTTCTATGAAACAAGGTGATGATAGACGGTAGCATTCCTAAATCACCCTCTATTGTTGAATTTTAAACTTTCTAGTCCACAAAATAAAAAAAAGAAATCTAGGAGTGAGAGGATTGTTGGCCATCCTTTCTAACCTGTGAGAAGCCTGCCTTGGGCCTCACCAAAGAGAGAAGTCTGTTCTGGTGGGAGTGGGCTGCCTCTGAAGGATTCTAGAGGGGACAAGAAAGGGGACATGATCAGGTCTGCAATTTGGAACGGGCACTCTGCAGGCTTCAGTTTGTGAAAAGTGAATGGTGAGAGAAGATCCTAGAGACAGGGAAAGCCCTCCCCTCACTTCCGTAGAGTGATGGGCACAAGCAAGGAGAGCCTGAAGAAATGCAAAGGTCAAAGAGAATGGACATGCAGGAAGAGGGACCTCTTTAGTTTAGAGGCTCACTTTCTAAGAAGAGTTTGAGCACATCTTTTCCCTAAACTGCTGAAGCTTATTTGCTATTTTGTTTTTTCCCATAATTTCATTAAAATAAAGAGTCTGCCCTTCAGGACAATCTTTCTAAGAATGGTAGAGAAAAGGGTACAGTTTTTTTTCCCTAAAAAATTTTTCTTCTGCTGCTAGCCAGATGAGTCTATTTTGGCGAGTCATCCATTGGTAATAGCTGCTTTCTCCATTCTGTATTCACGTATCAACTGTATCTGAACTCTAGTAATTATCAGGTGTCTTCTTTGAATCCTCAGTGTCTCCTAGCTGGCCCTAATGCACACCGCACCTTAGTAACTACCTGACACGACTGGAGTAAGAATGAATGGTGAAGATTTGTACAGAAGGGAAAATCATTCTTCCCAAAGGGCTTCTAAACCAAGGGTTGAGAAAAAAACAGACAGATGCACGTAGCCAAAGCGAGAGCTGAGGCTTTCATACTCCTGCCCCTGTGAAATCCATCTGATGATAGCATCTGTGAGGAGGTTGCGATGCTAAATGAGGACCTACTAAGAGTGTTCAGCCACAGTAGGGATGCAAATGTCTACTGAATCAGCTGGAACTCTGCCCCCCCCCCTTGTCTTCTAGTGTATTCCTATTGCCAGATTTGAGGAGACAATCTTTACTTCCCTGTCCTTGGTATATACTAGTCTTTCCTGGAAGACTAAGTCTGGTCAGGAACAAACCGTCTTGTGGGACAATCGGCAGGTGTGCGCTCTGCATCAAAGGGGCAAGAGCTCTCCTGTACCCCTGACTGGTCTTGTCAAGCTGGCAGACACTGAGCTTCCCCACTTAGTCCTTCTTCCCCAGATGGATGTGGGGCTCGATTCCGGGACCCTAGAATCATGACCTGAGCCAAAGGCAGGCACTTAACCGACCATGTCCCCTAGGCGCCCCCGGACTCACACTTTCTATGCCGGGAAAGAAACATTTGTCTCACCTGGTGTCACTTCCTCATCACAGCTTCCCAAGGGTCCTCTGGGCTTTTCCAGGTCTGCATATTGTGTGATTCTCAAGGTGAAAGCAGCTTTGTCACCAGGATAGCAAGTGAGCAACCTAAAAGGAGGAATGGAGGGGCCTATAACATAGTGATTAGCAGAGGGGGCTCTGGAGACCGACTGCCCAGGTTCAAATCCCAGCGCCACCTCTAGCCAGCTGCATGACTTTGAAGAGGAGACTTACTCCGCAACCTCAGTTTCCTCGTCTGTAAAATGGGAGTAACAACAATGGTGTCCACTTCACAGGATGGTGGAGAGGAATAATTCAGATATTCCAACTCAAACGCTTGGCATGATGCCTAGCACCAGATGACAGTGAGGACTGTCCCTGGGTGAGCTCACCACTGCCCTGCACGCAGCCGCCCTCCCTCTCACCTCTGGAATGGTTGTCACCAGTAACTCCCTTGAAGAACGGTTGTGAGAACTGGGTGGAGAATACCCATCAAGTACCAAGAACTGTGCGTGGCACAAAGTAGATTAATTCCCAGCCCTTCTCCCCCCAACATGCCTTCCTAATTCCCCTGAAAGCTCTCAGCACAGCCAGTTCTTTCCAACACAGCGCCTCGGAATCGATGAGCAGCAGAAGAGGTTCAGGCAAAAACCACCTCATTTCTTTTCCCTTCTTCTTTGCAGTAGGGGAGGTGCTTTAGTATTTTCCTCTAACATTTCTCTATCCAAGTAGCACAGAGTCTCTTTGCAGTCCCTTAGGAGGGATAATGCAAATTCCAATGAAATGTCATGAGCCCAGGGCAGCACAATCCTTTTTCTGAATGCAAACAGACCACATGGCAAAGACTGGCTTATCGCTCTTAGGGACTTTGTGGACTTGTAGTTTTTTATTTCTTTTATTTCAAACCCATAGGCTCACAGAGTTGTGGCAAATTCACTGTCCAGAGAATGCTCTGCCAGTTTGTAATAACAAAACTGTACCTGATGTTATCTGCACAACCTCAGGAATCTCATGCCAAGGTTAGAAGTGTGAAATGGGGCTCACCTTTTGAATGACTTTTCTTTAACTTCCATGGTTCAATAGTTGGTGAATCTAATAATTTACTATTTAAAAACAAAAACCAAAAAACACCTCCCCCACTGCCCCTCTCTTGACAAATGCTGCCTCCTTCTATATTCTGTAGTTGAATCATTTTGTGGACAATGTCCGTGAAGCCCTAGGAATGGGAAGGTACAAGTCATTCATTTCCTCACAGCATATCTATTTCATTCAGCCTTAAAACACAGGCTGGGATTACTTCCTGACATAGTAAAGATCTCCCAGTGGAACAAGGAACTAGAGAACATTTACGGTCTGCATAACTCCTGGTGACCTCAAAGGAGTCAGGTGGAATGGAATGGATGCTGCTTTTCAAATGTAATGTGATTCCTATTCATTTCTCAATTAGTCCATGGAATATGTGCATTAAGAAATGTCACAGCCATGTAGTGCTCTCTAGCCTTTTGGTTACATATTTCTTATTTGTTCACATAATCGTGTATTTTACATTACAGCTGAAGAATTAATGCCATTTAATTTCTTTAGTAGAGAAAGAAAATCAGCAAAAATTAACTGATAGTTCTGCGAACTTCTTTATTTTTTAAATTAATTTTTTAAATTTAATTTTAGAATTTTTGAATTAAAAAAGTTTTTTTTTCAGTTCTGCAAACTTCCTATGGTCAAGGCTAAGATCTGCTTTGGGTATTTATTAATTCTTAAAAGTCTGCTAGTTTTCCCCTAAGGATGAGTGAAATGTATGCTTTTTTTTCCATCTCATAGCAGGGAGCAAGACCTAGACATTTCTTAGGTACTGTTTTAATTGATCATTGAACACCTTGCTCCCACTGTGATTCCTCCTGGACTCATAGATGGTCTTCCTGTCTCCTGCCCACTCACAGACCCCATCCTGGCCTCTGGTCTTACTCTGACACCACTCAACACTTTGTGGACTAGCCATTCTGACCTTCTTGATGTCTCCCTGTTAGATCCATTGTCCCGCCTCATGTCAGACTCAGGGTCCACTTTGTGTTTGTGAATGCTGCGCATCTTGTGAATAGAAATACTTGATAATCTCAGTTGGACTGGTCATAGAAGCACTAATGCAATCACACTGACAAATGACCAAAAAGAAACTGAAAGCTGAATTGCTCCACCACACAGAGCCTGTGTCCATAGAGAAGAAGATAAATCTGAAGAAGAGCTCAATGCCTAGAGGGTGAAGGTGTCTCCTGTGGCTAAGAGTGAGGGCTCTGGAGGACACCTGAGGGGTGTTAAATCCTAGCTCCATCCCCTTACTTGCAACTTTGGGCAAATTACTTGGGTAACCTTGATTGTAGAGATAAACATGGATAGCCAACCTCACAGGGCATTGAGTAAGATTATCCATGTAAAATGCTTAGAGTATACTTAAGTCTATAGTATACACTTAATAAATGTACACTTCCTGGTGTATCATCAAATTAATATTATTATATATTGCTTTTAATTTATTTCTCTTTGATAGCAGACCTTAATTAGACACCTATCTGCCATTAATTCTATTCATTCATTCATTAATTTATCAAAGGTTTATTAAGCATCTACTGTGTGCCAGACACTCTCTTTTAGGTGACAGAGATAGAAATCCCTGATGTGAAATTTATATTCTAGTGGGGTGAGGGACAGACAAGAAACAGTAATAAACCTAATAAATATCATATAATATAAATTATATAATGTATATATATTTACATATTGTGTATATATATGATTTATATAAACACTACAGGAGAAGGAAAATTTGAGCAGAGAAAGGGAGCTCAGGAATCCTGGTGACCCTGGGGGGCAGTTGTGATCGGCAGGGGCCTCAATGAGAAGGTGATGCTCCAGCTAGAACTTGAAGGGGGAGAAGGAATTGGCCATGAGCCTATGTGGGGGAAGAGCATCCAGGCAGGGGAACACCTGGACAGAAGCCATGAGTGTGAGTGTGCTCAGCATGTGCAAGTCCAGCTGGGAGGCCCGGGGTGTAGGAGTGGAGGGAGAAAGGGGCAGCTGAAGTTTTTAAGCAGAGTGCAAAGGGGGGCATTGTAGGGTTTTGAGCAGAGAAGGGGCTAGGTTCTCATCCACCGACAGGGCAGGGGTAGGCAGCCCAGTTCTTCACTTCCAGCCAATGTGAACTTTTCCCACTAGGCTTGATCTGGTCTAAAAGGCCTCCACATCTTTACCAAGATTTTGTCTTAACCACAGACTCACGTGGGTCAAGTATCTCTGTTGTACCTTCATGTGATTAGACTTCTGATAAGACAAACCCTAAGTAAAATAATTAACCTTTAGATAAATCAACAAGTCACAGTTCACGAATTTTCTGAACGCTGCTGCCTCTTGTGGTTCTGTCCACATGCAGTTTTTAGCAGTATCAAATACATCATCGCAGAGACCTATATGTGCACAGTCAGAGCACAGTTACTTGTAACATTGTTTCTGAGTTAGTAAACAGAGGATTCTGTTGATACCTTTCCCCCTCTGTGTTCTACATAGTTCTTGAAAATGCTTAGACTCTCTTTGCTGATCTGATACTATGTGAGATCATGTCTCAGTTGTATGATAGAATTTCCTCTGGAGCAGATATTAAGCTTCATCTAGTGCGCAGTAATACAGTTATAAACTCAATCAAGGTTTATTTAGATAGGATTTCCTCATTTAGTTTTTAATCTATTAAGTACTGGGAATTTGTGCTTGGTTTTTGTGTTCATGAAAACTCAGATGAGGAATGCTGCATTAAAACAATGAGAAGTTTCCATTAACACACTGTGTTCTGCTGAAATCTACTTCACAAAGAAAAAGTAGAAAAATAGGATAAAAGATATAATTGTTATAAATGACACTACCACTGCTTTTCAGTGACTTTTTAACATTTTGGTCAATGTAGCATTGAAGTTTGCCTGGAAGCAGAGCTGAAGTTTAAGAATTTAAAATAATTGAAAGTTGGATAGATGTAGTGATCAGCTTAATGTCCATGGGAGTATCTGGGTGGAGGGACTGAAGGCATTGGATTTGAATTTATTATCTTCTAAAACAGTTTACTATTTATATCAGGAATACAGTGTAGGCTACTAGAAAGAACAACATAATATAGCAGGTAGTCAATATGTATAGGGATCAACTTAAAAATTAAAGGCCTCTCTAGACACCGTGTAGCAGGGGCTGCACCTGAAATGCCTTCAGGGGAGTGGCAGGAAACGGGAGGGAGCGAGGGAAACCTACCAGCCTCAGAGGACAATGGCAACTGACAGCCGCGTGTCTGGGACTCAGTAGGGAGTGGTGAGGACATTGGTAAATTGGAGAGAACATGCTCCATCTAAATGGGTCCACCACTTCTCAGCCAGTTCCTGCCACACGAAAACAAAAGCCCGGTGTTGCCAGATCTTCTGATTTTGTAAGAGGAGCCAGAAATTCTGATTTTTAGGCATCAGATTTCTCAATTTTTTAGATGTTGGCAGCTAGTTAAAAAGAAGAAAAACAAACTGTGTCAGTCTAACAAAACGTGCCTGCAGGCCACATTCCGTCCATAGTCTGCCTCTCTGTCACATCTCCGTGTACATTTCAGACGGTGGAACCGAGAAGTAGAGGAACCCTTTATATTTGTGCTGGGGTTCCAGAAGCCTCATTCCTCACCACCCTCTGTCTAGAAATCACCTCATCACAAATAGCTTTTGTCAGACAGAGTATTCGATTGTGGCTATTAGCAACAGTGGCTGTTATTGGAATCACAATTACTCTAAAGTGGCTAGAAATGTACTAATAACATATAAATATATAAAATGTATATATTTGTTTCCCAGACATGTTAATACTTTTATCTTATATTATTTTGCAAAAATAATTATAAGTCATATAGGAATAAATCTATAAGCAGTTGAAGTTCAGAAATCTGAGGCAGAGAACAATTAAATATACTACTCAGGATCTCACAAGGAAGGCAGTGGCAAACCTGAGGTTAAAACTCAGGTTTATTTACTCTGATTGATGAACTATTTCTCTAGTCAAGATTTATTATATTTACACGCAAGGTTGTCATCAAATTTAGTATTGAATCCTACTGCAAGAAAAAATACACACCACATTCATCTGTGGAGCAGCTAAATTATATGCATGACGTACCCTCCTGGGAAAATCTGAAAAGTGTAAAGGAACTTCTGTTAGAATACAAATATGTGCAGTGTGTTCTCAAACACATTTTGAATTACTTTTTGTAGAATTAACTGTTTTCTTTTCATTTACCTGCTCCAAGACCACTGCAAGACGAAAAACATACCTGTGAAAGAAATTGAGCACACACAAAAAAGACAGGTGATGGTTATGTGTCTTTTATTTGTGACATTTGAATTCCTAAGCTCACATGAACTGATTTCATAAATATCCTTTCATTTCCTCTTGCTTTTCTAATTGATGTAATTGTATTAGTTTGTTCTTATAGTCAAATCTTTAATTTAATCACAAATGGAACTAAAATATAGTAAACATCTTTTTTCTGATGCAATTAGAAAAGATACAGGAAAATCTTAAAATTAGAACACTAAAAACTAGTAACACAGCTTAAATGTCAGATTAGAAATAGACTCTCCCCTCTAAAAGTTACAAAAATCCTTATTTATTCATCAAAAAATTCCTACCCAGAATTAATAACTTCCCAGAGGGAAACAACCTGTTAAAAGTTTTTGGCTGTTAACATACTTTTTAAAGCAGGGGAAAAAAATCCTTCTATTTCCAAAACACTTTGTTTGGCTAATTCTAGGAGAGAATCACCTATTTTATCAAGGACCAAAATGATCCAAACACAAATGACAACAGTATTATCCAAATGACACATCTGACTCCTTCTTGTGATTTTGCCTCTGTACACATTTCTTGAAGACATGGCTCTACTTGTCTCATGATATTTCTTTGACTCACAGTGTGATACCCATGGGGTGTGGAAGTGATAGAAGGTCAGAGACCAGAGGGAATGATGTGCTTCTATCAATGACCAGATGACGACTTGGCCTACATCACCACAAAAAGGTGAGAGGCGCTCCCTCCAAGTCTCTTAAAGCTGTGCCAATTAAAGAAGGGATTAAAACAAAACAGCATGATCTGATGAGGCCTATTAAAGGTAGAAATGAAGGCAACTCAGGAAGATAAACCAAAATGGTTGAATATAATATAGATATGGATTTAGTGTGGACAAATAGAAAAGAAAATTTATAAAGCAAGTCAGGACTTAGCAAAGCCACAATAAAGTTTGGAGAAAGCATGCGGTAATTTCTTACACATTCACTGTTGGTTACATCCGTAATGCACAGTGACATGGAAAGCCTGGGGAAGGGTTCAAATGGAGGTGCAGAAATGTTAGCAACAGGGCAACAAGTCTTCCAAGAGAATTCTGCCCCTGGGAGAGCGGAAGGGAAAGGAGGCTGAAGGCCATTTGCTAACAGTCTTCAAATACTTAACGGATATGCAAATAAGGCTCTCATTTATTATGCTGTTTCTTATCCTAGATAATCCCTGGATCTCTCTTAATATGAGACACTAGGAAAGGTATGCTGAAACCCAAAGATTTGGCTCAGGTTAAATGGGAGGATTTCAGATGTTGTGAAGTGTTCAGTGGGGTATACCAAAGGATGCTGTGAAATGTCTATGCCTGAGGTCTTCGAGAGGAGAATGGGGTTTTCACGGGGAATGTTACTGATATGGTTTGGGAGGGTAGAAGGAATGGATTAAGAAATCTCTTGAAGTTGCTTCCACTCATCCTAGTCCTCAGAAATGAAAAAACACCCCAGGAAGAGAGAATTAACACCTAAGAAGCAGAACCTGACTCTAGATGAGTATTTCTCAACCTTTTTTTTTTTTCCATTATCATCCTCCTAAGGAGCCCTCTAAGATATTTTATTCTTAATCATCCTTCTGAAATTTTAATACCACATAGAAATTTTATACCTACTATGGCCCTTTGAAGGGCCACAACCCACTGTAATATCTAAGATTCCTACCCCCCCCCCACAAAAAACCCCACAATTTTTGCACCCTTGAACAATCACCTTCAATGAGAATACATGCTCTCTAAAATAAACCATGGGTCTGAACAGGAAGTCATTGAGGATGGGAGCAAAAAAAAAAAAAAAATTACACGTATTTCAGCTCTGGCTACAGGAACCATACAAATTCTCATTAGCCAGCATACTAATGTAGTGCCCCCTTCCTCCTTCCCCTTCCCTCTGTTAAATGGGAAGTTATGAATCCTTTATCATTGCTATATCATTTAACTGCAATGGTAATAATCTTTTGGAGACCCTGCACCTCTTTGAGAGTATTAAGAAAAGAACGCACATTTGCATAGCCTCAAACTCTATAATATGTGTGCATGCTGAATTTCAGAGCTTCCTAATGAATTATTTACCTTTATAATGAATGGATCAGGCCGACAACACCTGAACCCACTGGTCAAGCTTCATATCATGAAAAGAGACGACTAGACATTATATGCTTCCTGATAAATGCAATAGGAAGGAAACATCACTTATGTAGTATTGTTCCTTAAAAAAATATGTTTAACTGAGTCTAATAAAGAGGAAACAACCAGGAAAAAAAAAAATCCATATTGTGGAACATTCTACAGAAAACCAGCCTGAAATCCTTAATAACATCAGTGTCATCACACACACAACACACACACACACACACACACACACACACCATCACCTCCACCACCACACCAAACACATACCTAACAGAACTCTAACCCATTAACTAAAGAGAATGACAGCAAATGCCATGTGTGATTCCTAATTGGATCCTGGATAAACAACCACAACAAAAAGCTATAAACATTTTGGGGGCAATTGAGAAAGTATTTTAGGGTTTTATGATGTCTGCAACGTATTTTGAAATGGTTCAGCAATAAGAATGTATATTTACAGAGGAAGAGAAAATATATGGGAAAAGTCAACAGTTAAAAAAATGTTAACAACTGATGCATGTAAGTGAAGGGGACGTGGATGTTCATTGTAATCTTTTCTTTTTGAAATTTCCACTTTGAAACGTCTTGAAATAAAAAAGACAGTGGATACATGTATTACCCAACTAAAAAAAAAAAAAATAGTGGGAAATAAAGGAGGAGAAAGCAGGAGGTGAGGCTCAGACGCAGAGAGTTGGAGGTGCCTGAGCCACTGCCAAGAGCTCAGATCGCCCCTCTTTGCAATGAGAGGTACTTAGGATGTCGTCAGGTCAAAGAGATAAAAATTACCTGTGATAATTTTCTTTAGAATTTGCCAAACAAAGTTCTGCAGGAATAGGAATACTCTAATTAAAAAATAAGAGTAGTTTGCTGGCACTGATCCTAGAAGAGTTGATGAATGCAATTAGAAATATAACCAGGAGGAAACTGTGCCACGAAGCTTAAAAAATATTTGGTCTTTTAAATTGAATGGGAATTTAAATGCACAAACAGTCAACAGAAAAGAACCTTAAAAAGAATTAATAACAAATGTCTTCAGAGTCCAGCATCCTGCTTGATTAGGCATCACTGACATGCAGGAACATGGTCAACTTTTTAATGCAAAAATCCTGTGGTTTTTCCATGGCAGCAGAGTTTCAGAGTTCCTCCCAGGGCATGGGCTCCACGATCTCATCTCTCTGTCCCTCTGCTTGACATCCCCACGCAGTACTTACTGCGTATTGCATAGGTTGGGAAGAGGGGGTCTTATTTCTTTGTTCTCTGGATCCTTAGGACAGTCAGATATTCTTTCAGCCCAAAATGATGCTGAGAAGAATCTTTGCCTATCTTGTTCTCTCAGAGTTACTTAGGAAGCCAAAAAAGGGGAGAGGGTATGTTTGTTGGTGACCAGAGCACAACACGATGGAAAGAGGTAGCAGCATTTGGATTCCATGAGACGACTTGGACAACATGGGAAGCAAAGGTGGCTTTGCCGGGTCAGGGCAGGATGCCACAGTGCCCAGACAGTCAGCCCTTTCTTTGGACAAAGAAAGATTTCATGTTCTCTAGGCTCTTGTAGCAGCCATGAATGGCTTTAATGCATTAAATATAATGAAATGAGATCAGGGTTGTTCAGTTATTCTTTAATTGGTGTTACATTAAAATACACTAATACATTCTTATCTACTTCCCTCCACCAACTGCTACTTTGTCAAATTCAAAGGATCACTGGGAGTATCATCACCCCTTCGTTACAGGCTCTTGGGTCCACCACCAGGTCTGTGGATGAAGCAGAGAAGGCAACGTTTCTGCAACTAAGACTCACTTGGGTTTCAAAAGGCAGGATGTAGCACAGACTGTGCTATTTTGTTGACTGGAATGGGAAAACCGGGAAGGAATGGACGAAGGAAGTTAGCTCCAGTTCCACTGTTACCTTGGCAACGGTGGCACAATCATAGGGACAGAAATTAATTTGTGCCACAACACAATCCAACCGGGGGGGGGCGGGGGCGGGTGGCGTATAAAGGAAGAGAAACAAAACAGGGGCTGGACGAAGGAGCTCAGAGGGCCAGCTGGGAAGGCTACGAGCCAATGAGCCAGCTGGCTGAGTTATGTGCACCAAATAACCAATTGCACTTCTGTTTTTTTTTTTTTTCACTGAAATTTTAGTATTATGTGGAGACAGCCACAACTCCCTCCCCTTTGGTCAAGAACAAACGCTGCACTAATCTATCTGGCTCAGGGCTTCGGCTGATCATTCTTGGTCATTTACAATTTCCTTTTCTTCCTCTCTTCTGGGAAACAGGAAGAAAATATCTTGAAAAGAAGAGACAAGAAATGGTGTGGTTGTAAAAAAAAAAAAAAAGCACATTCTGTTTGGAGTTAACTGGTAACTTGTCAGCTTTCTGCTCGCGACCGGTCTCCTCCCTGTAGTTAAGGTTTGTTCGGGGTCATGGAGTGGTCCCTGAAAGAAATCTGCCTCTCAGGGAAAACGTGTTGAGGCTGCGGGGTGGGTCTCAGATCTCTTGTGGCTACACGGCCCTGCATGAAGTTAAACCACAGAATCAGATCAGGGCGGGAGGTCTGAAAGGAAGGCTTGTTATAGAAAAACTCGCTGCTCATCCAGAGTTCCAAAATTCACCCGGTACTTAGAAAACACGTGACAGAAAAGTCGGCCAGTTGACAAGACAGAAGTGGAAAAGTACAAGTGTCTCAGTCTCAAAACCTGAATTCCAGTAAAGCTTAGGTGGCAGGTCACAGGTAGAGCTGCGACATGCATGGAAGTGCAGAGGCTTCCTCGGGGCGACTCAGAGCCAGAAGGGGCCAGGGGGCAGTCCTTCTTGCATGCTGTGGTCGGACAGGTCCACAGGTCGTGGCTAGCAGCACTCAGAGGGTTAAGAGCACACGGGGTGAGTGGGGAACGTCTCTCAGGAATCACCGTTGTCTCCACCTCTCCTGCTCCTGGAAGTAGGCGTGCCATTTCAGCCAGGGAGGTCTCCCTGCTCAGCACTCCAGGAGCAAAGAGCTTTTCTCTGTCTTCCAAAGATAAGGTGGGGTGTCAGTGACACATCCTGCTCGTCATCTCTTTCTGGAAAGCAGGGAGAGAAGGATGGTTAGGAGTAACTAGAAGCAATGACTTGTTGAAGGATTCTAAAAATACCCTCAGAACCTCTGGAGCCTTTGACCAAGGAACTGCAAGCACGGTCCGTGGATAAGGCTCAGCACGCAAATGTGCTCCATTTGGTCTACAGGTCTGTTTTTTTGTTTTGTTTTGTTTTGATCAAGCAATGTTAAAAACAACAAAAACAACCACCCAAAAAACCTTGGCTAACTTGCCGAAACTCCAGGTTGTTTATTTTTTTGGAAAAACCGCACGAGTTGGAGCCCCTGGACAGCTGGAGTTGAAGAACAGCTGTCCTCTTCAGATGGAGGATGTGCTCTTCAGTTGGCCCCAGCCCCCATGACTCCCAGTTGTCTCCCCAACAGGAGCCAACTATCACTTACTGATTGATATGATCATTGGATTTAGACTGCTATTTTTCTTATAGAATAGTTTCTCTTTACCTACGTTTCAAAGATGGAAAAATGAAGGACAGCCTAAGTGGGTTTAAGGCAAGGGAAGTGGGAGGGAAGACTTTTCTGAATGGGCATGAAGAATATACCAATGTGTCTGACATGCTCCCACCTGGCCTTTCCCTCCACTCCATCACCTGCCTGGCTCCTGTGGGCATTTGCAGATCCCAAATGTACCATCTTTTCTCTTTCTCTGGACCGCTGCAGAGGTGAGACCCTTGCCTGTGGCCTGCTCCTCCCTGCCCTCCTGAACTTAGCTAATTGCCATTCCTTTTCCCAGCTCAGGCAAGATGACTTGCAAGGTGCCTGGAAGGCCTCCTGTTGCTCCTGCCCCCACCACTGTGGAGTCTGCCACTTCTTCCACTGGTGCTGGCCTCTAGTCCTGCTTACAGTGAGCCAGTTTGTACATCTGCATGTGTGTGTGTGCATGCGCGCATGGACCGAGGGCATGTCTGCAGGCCCTACTGGATGGAGGGCTACCGCATGTCAAGAAAAGAAACACTCATGGGCTCACCATATGTGCACTCGTCTGTCTCCCCCGCCCCAACACAGTGCCTGGCACAGGACGGCCACTCCACTTTCAGCTCCAAAAATGGCCTGGAGAGCAGGCCAGAAGGAGCCATGTGCCATGCAGCATCTGGGAGGACACGCTTAACAGCACTTGATGTAAATGAATGAGCTGCTTTCAGGTCCCACCTCCTGCAGAGCTGATGGCAGCTGCCCCCTCTCTCACATGCTCACCCCGGATCACCCCAGCCTAGAGAATAGAAAACATCGGAGTAAAATGAGTTTGAGAACAGGAGTGTCCCGGTGCTTGGAGACTCTATTAGCAAACCATACCAAGGCATTGGTTAAAGAAATGTCAGAATATACACAGCATATTCCAGGCACTTTTGCATCCTTATAATATTATTAAGCACAGGCAATCACATACAGGTACATACAGTGAAACACGAACTGACCACTTCCTTCTACTTGTGACTTGTCCTATGTACCAGGTACCTGGGAGATGAGGTTGCTGTTTGCAGGGAGCTACACTCCATCAGAGAGAAAGAAATGTAGGTCACACGCTAAAAGACAAGGACATAAATGCAACTATCTGGAGGAAGGGAGACCATGAGGCATGGTAGCTCCAAATTCTGGCCACAGTCAGAGCCCACTTCTGCCCTCACCACCTATCTGTGTGACTGCCTTGAGTCTCTGGGTCTTAGCAGACATGCCTTTTCTTTAGGGACCCCCTCCCTGAGCTCTGACATAGGGCATATCCCTCTTTCCTGCCTTTCACAGGGCCCTTCTTCACAACTGGAATAGCCTATTATTTCTTTCTTTCCTGCCTCCTGGATTCATCCCATGTCAGATCCTATAATATCCACAAAGGAAGGGGCTGTGTCTGCTCTATTCCTAGTGCCTGGCAACTGATATTCAACAGATGTTTGTTTAATGAAGCAATGAACGGGCTCTCAGTCTCCTCATCTGTAAAATGGAACTGTGAGATGACCTGAGAAGGTGACCGGGAAGGTTAAAAGTATTAAGATATACCTGGACTTGATACACATGAATTCCTTCTCCTCAAAAGCAAACACATGGCAATAATCACTTCATGCCAGAGCAAGAAAGGGTTTGAGAAGACTTCCCTGTTAATGTATCCACTTAGATGGACCCCAAAATTTAAAGGAGGACCCTGATGATGAGGCGGGGAGAAGGGGACTAGATAGCTGGGGTGGGGGGGGCGGGGAGAGTGGCCGAGGTGGAGCCCTCCGTGGTCTGGTGTTGCTGCGGCTGGAGAAGAGAGGCCAGGCCGGGAGGGCGTGGGGGTAGGGAGACAGGTAAATGCACAACTGCCCAAATATGGACCCATGCAACTGGTGTGAGGACTGGAAAGACATGATGACAATCTTAAAATGAATTTGCTGTCCCTTTCATAAGCTTCCAAAAGTTCTTGTGCTTTTGGTTAACCTTTGATGACAAAGATGGGGAAAGTAAGGTGGGAAAGCAAATGTGCACATGTGTGTATTTGAGTTAGTAAGAGAGACAATTGGCGGTGGGGAGATCACAGACTGAGCACAATTTGGCCTTATAACTAATTCCGTCACTATTCGCAATGGGTTAATACTTTTGGAAAGAAAGGAACTAGCATTTGTGAAGCACCTATGAGGTGCCAGGTGCTTGGTGGAGCTGTTACATCATCGCATCTGTAAAACTCTAAGAGAAGGAACTGTGGCCCCATTTGACAGCAGAGGAATCCAGGCTGCAGAGCAGAAGGGATTTGCTCGAGGAGAACAGGGAAGCTGCAGAGCCCGACCAGTAATAGTTACTTCCACCCAACAAAGCGCAGCTCTCCCTTAGTCCCAGGGTCCCTCAAAGCTCTGCAGATATTACACCCCGTAACTCTTACACTAACCCTGTGAAATGAGACTGGTTGTGCTCACTGAAACAGGCTCAGAGACAGACAGTGTCTTCTAAAAGTCACACAGTGAGTGGCAGGGGTGGGACTTAAACTCAGGTCTAACTGAAGGCAAAGGTCAGCTCTTCCCACTTACACCATGTGATTTGTGGTTTAAAAGCCCCTGAGACATTCTTAGGAAGATACACTCCGATGATACTGATATTAACTGACATATATTCATTATAAATGGTTGCAGTCATTCCTGGATTTTCAAAATGTTGAAGGTATTTTCTCATTACTCAGACAGATGGGACTTGGGATTACAGGTGCACTGGGTAAATACTAAAACAGTTATGCCACTAGAAATATGGAAGAGTTAAACACACACACACACACACAAGGGAACACTTTGATAGAGGACATGGTACTTATCTAAAGCCACTGAGTTAGTCTGTGAAAAGCCAGGACTGGTGCTTTCCTCACTCCAAATGCTTTCTCGCCTCCAAATGAAAGAGAAAAACTGTTTACGGGGATGTCTCCTAACATTCTTATAGGGAAAGAATGGTTGAAATAGCAGACCAGGAATTCCCAGATCCTTCCCTAAGGAAGAACAACTCAGAGCCACCCTTCAAAACTGTATTCTAGCACTTTCCCACTGGGTGGTGCAAATGAGCTGGTTAAGAAATAACTGGCCAAACCAAAAAACTGGCCAGTATTGGCTTCCAAAGCGTTCATCATCATCAAAGCCCTCCCAAAGGCACCTAGCAGAACCAAACACATTCCCTTCCTATCGCGGAGAGGGGCCTGAACAACATCTACCCAGGTTGTTCTTTAAGAATGAATTTGCTAGGGCGCCTGGGTGGCTCAGTTGGTTAAGCAACTGCCTTTGGCTCAGGTCATGATACCAGGGTCCTGGGACAGAGTCCCGGATCAGGCTCCCTGCTCCATAGGGAGTCTGCTTCTCCCTCTCCCTCTGCCTGCCACTCCCCCTGCTTGTACTTTCTCTCTCTCTCTCTGTCAAATAAATAAATAATCTTGGGCGCCTGGGTCGCTCAGTTGGTTAAGCGACTGCCTTCGGCTCAGGTCATGATCCTGGAGGCCTGGGATCCAGTCCCACATCGGGCTCCCTGCTCAGTGGGGAGTCTGCTTCTCCCTCTGACCCTCCCCACTCTCATGCTCTCTCTATCTCATTCTCTCTCTCAAATAAATAAATAAAATCTTTTTAAAAAATTAATTAATTTAAAAAAAATAAATAATCTTAAAAAAAAAAAGAATGAATTTGCCATTATAGGAGTGGTCTAAATGCATCGTGCACTAAGGCAGACTTCTAAAGAACTCCAAAAGGTGCTTGAAAAGCTTCTGCAGAGGTGATGAGAATTTTCTGAGAAAGGTTCATAGGGACTGTATTTGGCTGTCTAGGAAGATGTTTTTAAGCACCTGGATTTAAAAAAAAATCCACCCTTCAGGAAAGAGGAAAGCTGGGCTTTGGCTGGCTCACTCAGTATTCTTTGCTTTAATGTAAGGAAGTAATTGATTTTGTAAAGTCCCTGTTTCCCCACTGTCAACAGAACACATTCCATACTCCAGGGCCTGGCAAACAAAGCTTTTCATAACAGAGACTCATGCCCTCTGCTCATCTCCTGTTGAACCCCCACCCACCCACTCATACACCACACCCACGAGGCAAACTGGACTCTTCCCCTGTTCCCAACAGGACATGGTCTATCAAGGTTTCTAGTAGTTTTTCTAGCTGTTTCTTCTATCTGGGAAATGCTTTCTGCTCTTCTGTGCCTGGTAAATATTGACATCCTTCAAGATCCAACTGTCAGCTCCCAGAAAGGGTTCATTAGCAAACTGTTTGGTTTCCCCCATTGCACACACATATCGTATCACTTTCTACCAGCAGTGGAATTCATCATTTCATTTTTGCCTGAATATGAGAAGACCCTTACAACTTTGTTGTGTATTAGTGTATGATGAGAAATATTTTGGTCAAGTCATTGAATAGTACATATGATTTGATATAATTATTTGGGGAAAAAATACAAGCAAAATATGAGTCCACTGTGATGAGTTTATCTCTGGGTGAATGAAATGATGTATGTGTTCTCTTCCTGCTATTTGCCCTTGGCATATCCTCTTGGATTCTGAGATATTTTTAATACACATGTAATTTTTTTTTCTAAGAAAATAAGCTCCAATAATTTAAAAAAACAACAAAAATAGAAGTAGACCAAACCTCCAAATTGAAATCATATTTAGTTTTAAAAATAAAGTTAAAATGACTTTTGGCTACTTTTCTATGGAATGGGGGTGGTGGCTGAAATCAGCATATCTGCATAAGATATTCAAGCTCTCCGGTTCTAATCTCAACACTTTCAAACTGAAATAGAGGTATCTCTTAGCCATTGCAACAAGTGTTTGATATCTGTAGGATAAACCTGCATGAACTCTAAAAGTCTAAACTTATCTGTCAGTTTACCCATTTTTAGAACTGGTAGTGGAGGACAGGGAGTAGGTGGACACAAAGAGAAGTAAAATGACTTATTCTAGGTCATGCAAATAATTTCCAACCCAGCCGTGACAACCAGAGTCCAACTGACTCTTAGCTTACTGTATATCCCATCACACATTTTTTTTTAAAGATTTTATTTATTTATTTGAGAGAGAGAGAGAGCATGAGAGGGGGAGGGTCAGAGGGAGAAGCAGACTCCCTGCCAAGCAGAGAGCCTGATGCGGGACTGATCCCGGGACTCCAGGATCATGACCTGAGCCGAAGGCAGTCGCTTAACCAACTGAGCCACCCAGGCGCCCCCCATCACACATTTTAATGATCTATTTTTCACATAAAATAAAGGGAAAACATTGATGAATACTAGGTGTCGGTCATCTTGCTAGCATGGCAATTTTACTAAGTTAACATCAGAAACCAGAAAACAAGCTCCAAAAAATGGTGGCATGATCACAGAATCACGGACTACTGTTGAAGCCGGGAGGACACTTGGGTATTGTCTGGTCTAAGACCTTCACTTCAGAGACTGAAAGCCCAGACTGTGAGAGAGGTGACTAGCCTGAGGTGGCGCAAATAATTAGCGGCAGAGCTAGCACCCCTGGCCTGTGGGCTCTGGACACTTGGTGTGGCTCTGAGAGAGGCCATTTGTGCAAACAAGGATGTCTCAGAGTTGGCTCAGTGTGCGTGCTTCAGGTAAAATCCAGCCTGCGCTACTGGCTTTCCCTAACCGATACTCCTTCAACAGCTCTGCACAGTTTTCAAACTAAGTCCCCAACCCAAGCGTTCAACGCTCTTCTTGATCTGGACCCCCAACCTCTCTGCCACCCTGTCACTCCCCAGCTTTCCTTCTCTCCTGCTGAACCCATGGCATCCAGAATCCTCTCGTGTATCTGCTTTTGTTCATTCCTCTTTTCCCAGAACACCTTTCTCCCAACTCCAGCATCCTTCAAGGCTCTTGTGCAGTGTGGCCTCTTCTGGGACACCTTCTCCCACCTCCATCCCTACCCTGACCCCAAGGAGTCTTCGGTGCTCCTCTTCTGGTTTCCTGTGGTGCCCGCCGCACCCTTCACCATTGTTCCGTGACAGTTTATTCCTTCCCTGGCTCCAGCACAGGGCTGCCACTGAAGAGATGAACCACATCTTGGGTCTGTTTGGACCCTGGTGCACCAGCCCTGACACATAGCAGATGCTGGCAAAATGTTTGTTAATTAGACTAAAATCCAATGAAGAAAAAAAAAAAAAGACTAGGTCTACAAACCCAGTAAAACGAGTGGTGGAGGGAAAAATGTGTTGAGTACCTACCATGGTAGAGGCACTTATGTTTATTTTGTGGACTTCTTTTCAAAACTCTGTGAAGTAGGCATTGCTTTTTCTATTATACGGATGAGGAAAAGGAGGCTCAGAGAATTGATGTAACTTGCCCACGTTCACATAGTGAACAAGCGGGAGAATCAGGATTTGCACCCGGGTGGACTCCAGAACAAAAATAAGCCAAAAAACTAAAAACATACTGTTTCCATTACTCTGCTGGGGTAAGAAATAAAAGCAGCGAGGCCTTTTGTTTTTCTAGCGTTTTAGTGTATATTAGGGTGAGAGGTGCTATAACAACAGCATCCTGAAGCCTATGGTTTTAAATTCCCCAACTCTGCTAATTCTGAGAAACAAGAAGGAGAAAGAGGAGGAAGAAATGTTGAAAATAGAGAAATAACTGAGGAAGAAGAGGAGCGCAAAGAGATGAAAGGAAGGTGGGTGTAGAAGCTCCAAAGTTCCAAAGTGTGGTAAGGAGAGCACACTGGGCTAAAAACTTTCTGGAATGACCTTTATGTAATCCCCCCCCTTCCGCCCGCCCCCGTTGGCCACCATTAAAAACCCAACGGCTTAAAAAGGGGTGGTTTGAAGTACACGACTTAGTGTTAGATTTGGCCCTAAGAGGGCAGTAAATTGCCTTCAGTTAAGAGCGCTCGGGCGCGCACGCAAGCACACTGGTGCACACATACTCACGCGCAAACACGCGCACGGATGCAGTTGCCCTCTCCAGTAACGGAGCTTCATCGACACATTTAAAAGGCAATATGTTAAGGTAATGGTTGCTGAAAGAGCACCAAAGAGGAACGGCGAGTCCACCTGGGTGAAGAAGCATCTCTGGGGCTCTGTACCGGTTATTGCTCGCGGGCTCACCGCCCACCGCCCAGCAGCCTGGCCTCAGCCCCCCAGGGCCCCGCCCGGGGCTGGCGCGTGGCTGCACCCCGCCTCTCATCAGCCCCCAGTCTCCTCTCAGACAGACTTGGGAACATGGGTTTGAATGCAGCATGAAGTACAAGGACAGCATTTCTGGCTGGGCTGGAGGGTGAGGGTATGGGGAACATATCGGGAAGAATTTCCTTCAACGAGGCTGGGCCTTCTGCGGGTGTTGGCCCGGTCAGAAAGCAAGCTTTCTGCGGGGCCTTTCATCCTACAAGTGCCATTTTTTTAGACTTGAAAACCTCCAGGTTGTATCCACATTATCCATTTGTTTCTTTTGTTACTGGCTATTTTTTTCTTCCCTTACAAAGTGGGTGCTTTGAGAATGTTAACCATCCTGAAAATTCTGTTTTTCTCAGGAGTCTTGCCCCTTTCCCTCCTCCGTTCCAAACAACTGTGCTGGTGGTGTCTGTGCCAAGATTTCACCAGATCCACCACAATCTCCCTGCCTCTCCAGGTCCTCAGCTCCTGCCAACACCCATTTCCGGCAGGTCATGTTGCTACACTGGAGGTCAAGCAGATTATTTGCAATTTCCTTATCTCCAGATCTAACCCACTGGTAGCAAAAGCAAGTCCCTTTGGGACTGGCAGCTTTCCTGGAGGAACAGGGAGAGTGAGTACCAAAGTCAGCTAGACTGCGTGGGTCAGCCTGAGGTCATTTCCGACTGTATACAGGGACAAGGACTCAGTGAGGTTTCTTCCGGCACCAAGACGCTATGAGGAAGAATTCCAGGAATGGGCAGGTGCGGCTCTCCAGGCTGTCGATTCAGAAGAGGAAGGGGTATTGTGCTAAGGCATTAGATTGTAAGAATCAACCTCAGCTGTTGTCTCCAAATCATCCAGTTTGAAGGACTCAGAATCGCCTGTGATATGACAGTGCCCTGTGACCAGTGTGCAGCACATGCTCTAATCCCCCCAGGTATCATCAGCACCGCCGATGCACCGTTGATCTCCAACCAGGTAAAGTCCCAGCAAGTTAAAGAGACTGCACATATCTCGGATCTACCTCCTCCTTCTCTCCTGCCTTGCACACACCTTGTTTCTGGCTGTTGCTGTATCTTTGTACACTTGTTTCTTCTGCATGGAGAGCCCCATGCCCTTCTCCTGCCCAGAACACTCTTGTTGACTTTTTCGTGCTCTTATTACCGGTCTGTGAGGGTTATACGCTGCCTCAATGGGAGACAGAGTGATTCAGAGAAAGGGACCAGGACTCAGGGAAAGGAAAGAGAGAAAGAGGATCTCGGTGGCTCTAAAGCTGGTTGCTGAGAATGTGGTCTAGCAGCTAGCTCTCCCTCAGACGGGGGTGCAGTGCAGTTCTGCTCTGAAGGGCAGTGTCAAGGGGGAGCCCAGGAAAAACAGCAGGCTGCTTGCTGAAGGGACATCCCCGGACCAAGAGAGAAGAAAGAAAAACAAGCAAATGCAAAATACCCCAATCTATTCTGCCGCCCATCCCCTGTGGGAAAGCTGGACTGTTGACAGAGGGGCGGGGGACAGAAGCTCCTACCTGCCCTCAGGGCACAGGGAGGCTGCGGTGTCTCAGGACCACAGCCCTTGAGCCCACCTTAGAGAATCTCCGTGACACCCTCCCCCTGACCTCTCCTGCTCCAAGCACTTGTTTCACCCAGAGCCTTTGAAGCACGTGGATGCAGCTTCTCTCCAGGGTCCTGTAGGCAGGGAGCTTGTGTTCAGGAGGGCAGCTTCTGACCAGGGAGTGAAGAGCAGCTGCCGCCTTGCACAACGATCAAGCATTGGGCCTAAACATTTTCTTAAAACTTTTTCTTAACATAGTTGTGTCTCTTTAATCGAACTGGGAGAAAGAATTCCAGTGGGAGGCTGATACCAGACACCTTAAATTATTTTTGGAACAAGTCTTCATACATAACTAACTTAATGAATGAATGAATGAATTAGTGTGAGGTCACAAAAGATGGAGTGAACAAGATGGGGCAATGATGTTAAGAGCCTCAATGAGTCAATAATATTGTGTTCCTAACAGAGTAGTATCTATCACTTCCTGCACCCTTTCTATGCCGGACGCTGTGCTCAATGTTGGCTGGACACTCATTATTTCATTCAGTCCTTACAGCAGTCTTAGTGGTATTATCTTCGTCTTACAGATGAGGGAACTGAGGTCAAGTACTCTGGTCAAAGTCACATTGCTAGTAATGAGGGTAGCCAAGGTGGAAACTTGAAAACCTGTCTTCCTAACCAGTTACACTACACCACAAGGCCTTGTGCTGAACAGATCTTCCTGCATACCTGCAAGTACTTTGAGCTGAGTCTATTTGAGTCAGGGGGCACACAAAGCCAGCACTGACCATGGAACAGGGGCGTGGCCAGGAGAACCATTCATGGGAGGCCCGCATTCAGGGCCCTGCTAGCATCCCAAAGTCTGAATTCTTGTCAGGGTGGGCAGGCAGGGCTACAGAATTTTTAAAAGAATTCTCCCAGTTCAAAGTGTACATGGGCTCCAACCAGCACACAGGAATTAAAAATGTTCTTTCTGCTTTCTTTTAGGAATGTGGGTGGCAAATAAGCCAAAAGAAATAAAAATAGAAACAGGGCAGGCCAGACCTCCCTAAACAGGAAAGAACAATATTTATTTGATTAATTCTGTTCCTAAATAGCAGTCCACATTACCGACATGGAGGGCGTTCCCAAATGGAGGGGTGTGTGTGTGTGTGTGTGCGTGCACACACACATATATGCACGCCTCCAAGTACATGTATACATATGTATGGATAGATAAACACACAGACCTGCCACCCACAGAGAATATTTATTCATATGATACAAGAATCAAACTGCTCTTCTTTTCCCAAATCCTGCAAGCATTAAAAATAAGTCGCTTTATGTAAACATACTCAGTCTCTTGATTTATACTGATTCTCATAAAGGCAGAGCTGCACATTTTTGAAACTCTCTCATTTAACCACAGGAGATGGGTTACGGACACACTCCATATGGGGAGACAGGCTGCCTTAGCAGGCATCATGAAAGCAGGCGCATGAATCAAAATGTTTCATCATCACTGCATTTCTCCAGATCTCCTCACCAAAGCCCCGCAGGGCCCCCTTCTGCTCCTCCATGCATTTGAACATCTTGAGTTATTCTGGAGATGGAGTGACCATGTTCTCCCCATGCCATCCTTCTTGCTGGTGCACCATGAGCTCCTGACCATGACAGTACGTGCGTGCATCCAACCTGATTCCTGCTCAAAGTGATGCCCCCTATAACCCAATGAGGCACAGTCCTGGCCTCTCTGGCTGGCAGTTGCCCCTCCCTCCTCCTTCCCCTCTCTGCCAGCCCACGTCCTCCACAGCCTGGCTTGAGGACCACACCGCTACAAAAGGTCTGACCCCCTCCCTCCCACACCCTGCATGTGTCAGGACAGCTGGACTGATTTCTGGCAGATGCTCCTCGTGCCCCTGGTTTTGGGATGAGCGAAGGGTGGCTGAATGCACCCACGCCCTAGGAGGGCTGTGACAGACTTCAAAATGGCCCAGTGGCCACCTATCAGGTTGCAGCTCTTTGAAGACTGGATGTGAGCGGTGGACAGGGTAAGGAATTCCCTTGTTTGCTTCTGTCACTTGGTCTTTTCATGGGGGGGAGGGGGGGAGGGGAGGCACTGGCTGGTGAGGCCCTTCAGTCTAGGTTAGGCTGCTGCAGTCACAGACTCATGAGTTCTGAGAGAAGCTTAGTGGGCCCAACTCTTACAGACATTCAAGAAGCCCTGAAGAAACAGGACTTGTCATTTTGGGTGTGCCCTGAACTTTCAGGGCATGGGTCCCTGAAGAAAGAATTTACCTCCCCCAGGAAAACAAAGAATTCATAGAAGTCATTCAACTGAGCTGACTTCACCACAGGACAGAGCTTGCCATCACTTAATAAGACCTCTATTGTGTGTCTGATGAAAACACAGGGAGATTTTCTTCCTCAGGGAGCCTATAATTTAGGAAGTTTGTAGCATCTTAGCAGTCCCATTCCTTCGGAAGGAACAAAATATTAGGTTAATGAAATAAATGGACATGAAACAAACCAAATCTTCATTTTAGCAAAATAAGATTGCTTGCTAGGAGTTAGACTAGCACCAGCTGAAACACGGGCTCAAACTCCTGAGAGCTTTAGGGGCTGATCTTGGTGTCCCGATTCTGTCCCACTTTGTCACTGACTCTCATCTCTATGGGGAGGCCACTATGCTTCCCCCATAGAGAAACTGAAGCTTGCAGAGGTTGGTGGCCTGCCCATGGTTAATACCTGGCAGAGCGAGTATTTGCCTGACATCTATCATTTGGATCTCCTCAATGGGCCTCAGAATCCCATTTTTTCCTTTACATCAGGGAACTGGAAACCACAGCGCACAGGTCAGATCCAGTCCACACCTGTTTTGTATGGCCCATAGACTAAGGATAGTTTTTACATGTTTAAGTAGTTGGAAAAAAAAAAAAAGAAGAAGACCATTCCATGACACAGGAACATTCTACGAGGCTCGAATTTCAACGTCCATCAGTAAAGTTGTACTGGGATGACAGAGTCACGCCCATTCATGTCTGCATTGTCTCTAGCTGCTTTCCCGCTCCAAAGGCAGAGGTGAGCAGTTGTGACAGAGACCATTTAAGGCCCACAAGCTAAAATGTTTGGTGTCTGGAGCTTTTCAGAAACAGTTTGCTGCACCCTGAGGATACCACGGCCAGTGTGACTCTGTAGGATTAAGGCCCATGGGATTATAAATGGGTCCCCAAACTACCAGGCTTGTAAAGTTGACCTAGCCATAAATAGTCCAATGTTTTTCCTGCTGTGGGCGAGCAGTGATGCTCCATCAGGAAGAAAACACAGGTAGTAAAGCAAGAATAAACTCTGCACGTTGGAACGCCTGGGTGGCTCAGTCGGTTAAGCATCTGCCTTCGGCTCAGGTCATGATCCCAGGATCCTGGGATAGAGTCCCGCATCGGGCTCCCTGCTCTGCGGGGTGCCTGCTTCTCCCTCTGCCTCTGCCTCTCTCTCTCTCTGTCTCTCATGAATAAATAAATAAAATCTTTAAAAAAAAAAAAAAAAGAATAAACTCTGCACGTGCCTGCAGCCTCTTAGAACAGAACTGGTATGGCTTTCAGAGTATGGGAGGAGACAAGCTCCTTTCTTTTTGTAGTCTCCGATTCCCAATTAATGAACCATGAAAACAACATGGATTTTACCTAAAGGGAATGTGCTTCAGAGAGCTAAAGCAATTTTTACGTGTGAGGGCTCCTTCCTCACTCGTTTGGCTGATACTTTAGGACAAAGCTGCAATTTTATATGTTTTAGCAATAGAGGTGATTATCGTTCTACTGTCGGCACATGGTGTTTTGCTCTCAAGATAAGAGGGAAATTGTCTAATGTATTGAAGGTGGGGAGCAGTTCTGCCTCAGCTGAAGAGAAATAAAAGCAGATGCCCCTTTTCTTGGCATACTTTTTGTTCCCTTTCCTGGCCTCAGTTGCACACCCTAAAGACCTGGCTCATATGTGAAAATAAAAGAAGATAAAATAAAAACCATACCTATCAAGATGAAGAGAATTCTGGAAATGGATGGTTGTGTGGGTTGCACAACAATGTGAGTGTACTTTCTGCCACCAAACTGCATACTTAAAATAGTTAAGATGGCAAATTTTACATTATGTGTACTTTACCACAATTTAAAACAAAACAACAAAAATCCCATAGCTATCAATTTTGGAAAAAAGCATTTCAAAAGCTTCAAGGAAGAAAATTTTTATATACAATCCCATTAGCAAAGTGGGAAAAAAATCCACAGAGAAGGGGTTTTGAAAGATTTGAAGATTTATTGGAAAAAATGAGCATTGGTGTGTAGTTTGCGTGTGTGGGTGCTTGTGCGCATATGTATGTACATGCGTACACTTAACGCTTGTGCATGTGCTTTCAAGAACACACTCAGTCCAACTCATTAAATCCCCTCTATCATTGCTGTCGGTATTGGAAACAAAAAATGTTTAGAATTCTTCCATCTGGAATCATCTATTCATACAAAATGCCAAGCACCCTTGCACCAACAACAGAAACCAAAATAATGAGTAACTGTCTGAGAACCTCTTAGGACTCTAACATCTTACAGCAGTGACACCAAGGGGAAAACTACACCTGTGAGTACCTAGTAAGATTCCTCTGCAGTAGATGCACAAAGACCGCTGTCACCGTCCAAGAAAGGGCGAGTTCCAAATAAAGCGAAAACCACATCAGAAACCTTATATTAAAAATGGAATTTAGATATGAACGGGAGTGCCAACTTTCATGAAAAGTCTGCCTCTTCAATCGTGAGGCCATACAACTAAAACCAACCTAGGTGGGATGTGGTCAAATACCTTATTTGACTCCTGTCCATTTGCCTGTGTTTTTCAAAGAGTAGGAAGATGAAATTCCTCGAGTGTGTGCTGTGAGCGCTCGGTACCGTCTGCCAGCTCCCCAGAGCAGGGTTGGTGCGTGGCGGGGCTCCCGAAGGCTCTACTGTTGAGAGTGAATGTATATGATAACAACAGCTGATTTACAGCCCGGGCCTGGCAGCGACGGGGTTGACAATCTAAATGCCAACTGGCGATGACACTGGTCGTGTCGGGTGAAGCCAGAGACAAAGGAACAGATGTGCTCTGTGTCTCCTGGTGCCCGAGACACCACAGTCGCTGCGGACCAGCGATGGCGATGGGGCACGGAGCAGCATGGTATGAAGCTGACGCCAACGCAACCCAATGACCACTGTCGCGTTGGCTTCATCCGAACTGGGGACACCCCCCAACGCGCATGCACACATACACGGCGATGCTGCATTTCGTATGCTTCGAAATTCTGGGCTTTCAAAATAGCGGAAAATTCTACAAACAACACTTAACGTGCAGACACTGTGGACGTGTTGCCAGATTGTAATGGGCCAGACCCGGTCCTGCCCACCACAGGCTCTATATAAGGCAGGAGTGCAAAATGATGGCTCTTGGGCAAATCGCACTCCTAGAAAGAATGGGTTAGGCTTGTAGGTTTAAAAAAATGAAGTGAAATGAAATAAATAAAATAAAGTGTAAGAACTGCTCTAATCAGTCGCCACCATTTAAAATTCTGAAGGGTTCCCCTAAAATGTTGGAGTTCCTATTTCTTTTGATTTGGAAACTCTGGCTCCCAACTCCCCCAGTGAAACCATTATCTAGAGTTGCATGGAGGTGGCTCCCAGAGCTTCCTATTTCTTACTACCTGCTTGCTAACTCACACCTGCCTGGCCTCTGTAGGCTTTGGGTTTGGGTCATCTGACCTACAGACATTACATTTCTTGAGGCAGGCAACATGCCTTTTTAGTTGCCCTAGCACTTAGCACCAGCTCTTTACACACTCTCATGTTGTTTGAGTCACTAAACAGAGCACATTCCATGTGTTCAGAGAGCTGACGTGATCTGACCAGGCCCTCACAGCCAGATGCTGTTTTATCCAAGGGTTAGAACCTTAGGAAATCTCCTAGCTGCTACAGATCATCAGAAATCATTTGAATTAGTGTGTCCCTGAACAAAAATCTGCCCCAGCAGAGGCCACGTCTGGGTTTTGGGGTCAGACTGCCTGTGTTCAAATCCTGACTCCACAGGGCTGTGTGACATTGGACAAATTACTTCATCACCTTGTCTGATTTTCCTCTTCTCTAAAATGGAGATTAAAACAGTATTTATCTCAGAATTATGTGCAGATTAAATGAGGTAACACATAAACCCATTTTCCACAGCACTTGGTACACAGCTTTATTAAAAAAATTTCCCTATCCTCAGATTACTATATTCTCAGAAGCTGAACATACCAAATTTTAAAAGTATATCATTATTACAGGCCATTAAAGTTCTTCCTATGCTGAAATACTTTAATAAGACATAGACATAAATCTCTACTATAAATCTGTTTCAAAAAATTTACTATTATAAATAAATGAAGTAAAAAAAAAAAGGCAGTGGGCAATCTATGTCATTCTGGATCTACAATGTGGCAGAACTGGAAGGAAATCAGAATCTTCCCTAATCCAGTGGATTTACAACATATTTTAGTAGCAGAAACCATTTCTTCTAATGCAATCTGACACAAAAGCCACTAATGAAAAAATATGGCAAATCTGGTTGAAGAGGAGGTGAGGCCCCAGCCCCCATGGGGGGCTGTTGCTAAGGATGACCAATTTGGGCTAAGCTCCCTCATTTTACCAGTGGGAAAACTAAGACTGTTGGTATCTCCACACGGATAGGAGGGCTCACGTTAAGGACCAAGACTAACCTGTCACTGTACCCCCAGAGCCTAGCCATGTGCCTGGAACACAGGGCCCTGGCAGCTCTGAGGTTTGTGTGATGGGGACTCTGATACATGTGAGGGGCCATGCTGAAGTGGTGAGGTCTGGAAGGGATGGACTTCTAGGGTGTGGTGATGATTGCTGCCAGCAAAGTAACACCATCATGGTTTAGACAGGGTATGGGTGTAGGGTTGACTCGGGGGATAAGGGACAGAGTGGAGAGAACTGAGCCTGAACTTAAGCAAATAAAAGTAGTGGGGCTAGATGCCATCTACAAGATCAAGATGAGGGGGCCACTCTTCAGCCTAGGCATCCTGTTGGACTCCAATTCAGCCCAGAAATTGGGGAATAGATGGTATTAGTTTCAAAGTGTGATGCCTGGACCGCTTACATCAACATTACCTGGGAGCTTATTAAAAATGCAGATTCATGAGTCCCATCCCAGAACTACTGAGTCAAAAATTCCAGTGGTAGAACCCATGCATTTATCCTCCCCAAGCTCCCCAGATGTTGTGTGGGAAAAGTCTGGGAAGCACCATACTCGATCTCACTGGGGCTCACCAATGGTGTCTCATGAGGGCCATCTAGAGAGCTGTACTTTGCGTGGGCCCTACCCTTGGAGATTCTGATTTAATAGGCCTGGGACGGGACTGAGGGCTGAGATGCTTTCTGAAATCTCCCCCAGTGATAATGAGGCAGAATGGTTTACAACCATTCATAACTGATTGCCAGAGGGAAGGGAGAGCCACCTGTCTCTGTGACATAAATTATTCCTGTTATTATATAACCAATGAAAATGCAGATATTCTAATTGGCCCTTAGGGATAAGTCACTACTTTCCCTTTCAGTTTGTCTTGTTAACCACCCAGGCAGCTGGGAGACAAGAGTTTTCAGCAAAGACCTATCAAATCACTGTTCTTGTGAATACTGAGGTTGTTGTAAAAATATATTGAATGCATTTACCAAGCATACTTTAAAAATAAAGTTTATTGAGGTATATTTGGTCTTATAAAATGCTTCTACTTAAACGTACAATTCGATGAACTTTGATAGGGATACGCTCCCAGGTAACCACCACATTAAGATATGGAACATTTCCATCACCTCTGGAAATTCCTTCCTGCCCCTTTGCAGTCAATCCCCTACCCACCCCTCCACACCTCCCCCCGAACCCCCGCACCCTGCAACTATCCATCTGCTTTCTGACACTGTCCATTAGTTTAGACTGCTCTAGAATTCGATGTAAACGGGATCAAACAGTCTGTACTTTTCATGTCTGGTTTCTTTTGCTCAGCACAATGTTTTTAAGGTTTCTCTCTACCATGAATTATATTATTTGTTGTTTCTTCTCTGTTTCAAAGGGAAGCGCACAGGGATTCTGGGCACTACTTCAGGAGAAAGGGCAAGTTTCAGGAGTGATGGAGGGCATATTACTGAGACAACGGGCTCGGCTGTCTTCCTCAAGGAGCTTGGCTAGGAAGGGGAGGATGGGGCTACTGCTCTGAGGTAATGGTCACGGGAGTTTTCAAGGAGGCAGGTGATTTCTGGAGGAATGAGCGCTCTGGGGGAGTAGCAGACCTGAGCAGCAGGATGTGGGAAATGAAAGAAGAAAGGGAAATGGACAGGCCAAAGGCAAAATCACCCGTTAAAAAATTTGGTCTCTGTAGTGATTTAAAAATATACTAGAAAGTCTTTGATATTTCTTTCTTTGAGAAATAGAGATTAATTCCCTCTCCTAAGTATGGGCTGGACTGAGTGACTCACTTCTAAGGAAGAGAAAATGGTGGAAGGGGTGACTTATCACCTCTGATACTGGTCCTTAACAATATGCTGGCTTCCATCTTGGTTGCCCTCTTTGCTTCAGGGAGCAGTTAGCACGGAACCAACGTCGTGTAGAGGGAGGGAGGTCTCTCTGAGGAAGGGACAATGAAGCTGCAACTTGCAGGCTGAGGAGGACTCAGGAGGACATGGAGGCTGGGGGCTCACAGGGATCTCTGGGCTGGCAGTGAGAGGACACGGCCCATTCAAGGAACTCTAGGAAGTTCTCTTTGGAGTAGTCTGCATTTCTCTTTCTTCATCCAGACCTACCTGTATGCCTTTATTTTTAGTTATTGGTCCAGGTATATTCAGATTCACAATGTAAATAGGAATCTGTTAGCATTAACAGCGTGGCACTAATATTGATTCATATTATGTTCTACTACTACACTATGGCCTAACTGGCTTTGTTGGTAGCCGATACCTCTGAACTTTATGTATAAAATTATTTCACAGGAAGAGGTGTTCCTAAGACCACACAAGTCCCTAGGATAGGGATTGCCTATGCTCTTATCCTCATGCTTTTATGTGGTGGAACAGGCGGGTGGTGAGAGAAGACATACTGTTATATATCAATAAATAAAACCTTCCTGCATTCAAATCCCAATACTCATTTGATATCTTTTGGAGCCAAAGAATCTAGTCTTCTCTGGCCGGGAAATTTGAATTAGTCTAGACCACACATGGCAGCCAAAATTTGGCAGTCTTATCTATGGGAATCAAGCCATACTGACTATTCCCATTTTCATATAAATGCTCACAGGGATGAATTAAATCCTACTGTGTGTGACTGGCATTCGGCAGCAATTTCCAATTCGGCAGACACAGTGAAGTGTAATTATGATTTGGTGCCCCAGAGATCAACAGCACTCCTGAGATACTGAGCTGCTCTCTGACATGGACAGTCTGACATTGGACCTAGGGAGGAACAGCGAACATATGATTTTGAATTTTACCTGTTTTTCACCTGTAAACCAGGAGAGGAGTGGCCTAACCAGTACACACGTGGCTTTTTGAGCACTTGAAATATGGCTAGGAAGATGAAGAAACTAATTTTAATTTTAATTAATTTAACTTGAAGCAGTCACAAGTAGTTAGTGGCTACTGTACTGGATGGTGCAGCTCTAAGTAATGGATCGAAGGGTATGCTTTTTTAAAATCATGAGTTTCTTAAAGAATGGAGATGTATCTTACCTACTGTCACTCTAGCACTCACCACAGTGTCTGTGATATAGGTTTTTAAAAAAATGCTTATTAACAGACTCAGCAGACAGACGAGAACTGAGCTCATTATGGAGAAGGTAGATTATATAAGACTGCATAGTTAGTATTTCCCAAAGGGTATTTCAAAGCTTTAGATACACAAAAAGCTCTGTAGAGAAAGGATTCCCTGATCAAATAAATCTGCACGTTGCATGCTTTTCTTGGAGGGTGAGGATGCACGTTAGGGTATTAAAGACACCAGAATGGCTTTATTGACTCACTGTGTCCCAAAATTATTTGAATATGGAGCTCCCCTTTCACATAACACCTTTTGACATCCCTTAGAACTAGCACTTTGGGAGATGCTGCAGTAATGACAGGGCAGGAGGGAAACTTCCAATGAATTCCTTGAAAGCAGGGACCCTGATTTTCAGCACATGTTCAGCATGTAATAAATGTTTACCCTGAGTGGTCTAGAAATGACTCTCTGTTAAAAATCAGAGGCAGTTGAAAACCATCCCCATTCAATGCTACCTAGAGCAACCTACATATTTAATGCAATCCCTATCAAAATACCATCAACTTTTTTCAAAGAAATGGAACAAATAATCCTAAAATTTGTATGGAACCAGAAAAGACCCCAAATAGCCAGAGGAATGTTGAAAAAGAAAAGCAAAGCTGGTGGCATCACAATTCTGGACTTCAAGCTCTATTACAAGGCTGTAATCATCAAGACAGTATGGTACTGGCACAAAAACAGACACATAGATCAATGGAACAGAACAGAGAGCCCAGAAGTGGACCCTCAACTCTATGGTCAACTAATCTTCGACAAAGCAGGAAAGAATGTCCAATGGAAAAGACAGTTTCTTCAACAAATGGTATTGGGAAAATTGGACAGCCACATGCAGAAGAATGAAACTGGACCATTTCCTTACACCACACACAAAAATAGACTCAAAATGGATATAAGACCTAAATGTGAGATAGGAAATCCATCAAAATCCTTGAGGAAAACACAGGCAGCAACCTCTTCGACCTCAGCCGCAGCAACTTCTTCCCAGAAACATCACCAAAGGCAAGGGAAGCAAGGGCAAAATAAACTAATGGGACTTCATCAAGATAAAAAGCTTTTGTACAGCAAAGGAAACAGTCAACAAAACCAAAAGACAGCCGACAGAATGGGAGAAGATATTTGCAAATGACATATCAGATAAAGGGCTAGTATCCAAAATCTATAAAGAACTCATCAAACTCAACACCCAAAGAACCAATAATCCAATCAAGAAATGGGCAGAAGACATGAACAGACATTTCTGCAAAGAAGACATCCAAATGGCCAACAGACACATGAAAAAACATCACTCGGCATCCGGCAAATCCAAATCAAAACCTCAATGAGATACCACCTCACACCAGTCAGAATGGCTAAAATTAACAAGTCAGGAAAAGACAGATGTTGGTGAGGATGCAGAGAAAGGGGAACCCTCCTACACTGTTGGTGGGACTGCAAGCTGGTGCAACCACTCTGGAGAACAGTATGGAGGTTCCTCAAAAAGTTGAAAATAGAGCTACCATACGATCCAGCCATTACACTACTGGGTATTTACCCCAAAGATACAAATGTAGGGATCCAAAGGGGCACATGCACCCCGATGTTTATAGCAGCAATGTCCACAATAGCCAAACTATGGAAAGAGCCTAGATGTCCATCAACAGATGGATGGATAAAGAAGATGTGGTATATATATATACAATGGAATATTACACAGCCATCAAAAAACGAAATCTTGCCATTTGCAACACCATGGATGGAACTAGAGGGTATTATGCTAAGTGAAATAAGTCAGTCAGAGAAAGACAATTATCATATGATCTCACTGATATGTGGAATTTGAGAAACAAGGCAGAGGATCATAGGGGAAGGGAGGGAAAAATAAAACAAGAAGAAAACAGAGAGGGAGACAAACCGTAACAGACTCTTAATCCCAGGAAACAAAGTGGGTTGCTGGAGTGGAGTTGGGGTGGGAGGGACGGGGTAGCTGCGTGATGGATATTGATGAGGGTATGTGCTATGGTAAGTGCTGTGAACTGTGTAAGACTGATGAATCACAGACCTGTACCCTGAAACAAATAATAAATTATATGTTAATTAAAAAAAAAAAACATTCCCACTCAGCCAAGGTGAAGAGAGAGGGCAGAGTGTGACTTGTAAGTGTAGGCATTCTTAGGTTGCCGTAGAGGGCATACCTGTAGAAGTGGAAAGTAATCTGACATGGGAGCATTACACAGAAGTATGTAATGGTAAACTGGAACAGAAATAATGAGTTATGAAATATACACACATATATATACATATATACACACATATATACTGATCTCTATGCACAAAATGGAGCTCAAACTCATGACCCCAAGATCAAGAGTCACATGCTCTACTGAGCCAGCCAGGAGCCCCAGGAAATATACTAATAGTGTTTTTAAAACTGTGTACTTTAAAAATTAAACCACAGGGACACCTGGGTGGCTCAGCCGGTTGAGCATCTGCCTTCAGCTCAGGTCATGATCCCAGAGCCCTGGGATTGAGTCCTGCATCAGGCTCCCTGCTCAGCGGGGAGCCTGCTTCTCCCTCTGCCTGCCAGTCCCCCTGCTTGTGCTCTCTCTCTGACAAATAAATAAAATCTAAAAAAAAAAAAAAAAAAAAAGTTAAACCACAACTGGGAATTCATTGTGATTAGAATATCAACCTCCATATAAAGGAATCAATCCAGAGATACAGGGTGGTTTAAAACAGAATGGGGCATGGGTTCCTGGGGACAGAAGAAGAGAATGGTCCTGTCTGAGGGAAAAAAAAAAAGATAATACAAGAATCTGATTGAGACCAGGACGTTGTTAGTTACTTAGTTACTTCCTTAGTTACGTCTGGTTTTGGGCTTTGCTAATACTTTAGCAAGAAGGGATTGGAATTAACTCTAGATCCACGTGATAATTTCAGCTGAAAATTATTTGTAGTTATTATACATACACATATGCTTTCGTTTAATAAAGTATATATAGACCGTTCCATGGTCGAGAATAATCTTCTTTTCAATGAATCCCTTTTGTTCTCTTTTAAAACTTGGAAGTTAAAAAAACTCAATCTTTTCAGATCGAATTGAGTAGAGGAATCCGGGCGGGAAAAACTCTAACCAAAACCTTTCGTCAAGGTCACAGAACCCTTTGCAGTGAAGTGCCTGTACCCTCAGGGCTGGATATGTTACATGTACATAATCCGCAGACTTCATCATGTGCTTTGGAATCACTGAGATCTGCTCCCCTTAAAACAGAGGCTTCAAAATGAAACATGCACACATATTGTAAAGATAACATCACCTCAGTGTCTACAAAGATGCTTAACTCCCTATTCCAGGAGGGCCCACTCCATATCCAGGGAAAGTCCTCACTAATTGTGTAATCCACCTTCAAGTACATCACCAAGCAGTCTGCACCCCCACCAGCTTGCTCCTTCGAGCATTTCCATCACAGCAGCTCTGTGAAGAGAGAGCAGAGCGAAGAGTATGCTCAGAGCCGTTGGTCCTGGGCACGCAGGTCACTGTGAGCAGCTTTGGTCTTTGGTTAGGCCTTTGAAATCACAAGATCTGATTTTCCTGATTATTTTAAAAGTGATACACGTTTGTGATAGAAAACCTGAAAAACCCCCAAAAGTACATATATATATATAAAGAAGCATTACCCATTAATTCCACCAAGAGAGAATGGCTCTTAATACTTCTTGCCACACTTCCTTTCTCAACTATGGTTAGATGATTCTAGTGGACATACTGACAGACACATGAGTGTCTGTTAGAGTGATTTTCCAATACATTTTTGAATCTTGTTTCTATTTACTCAATATTATCTGCTGACAATTTTCACATGGACATCATCTTCCACTGTAATTGAGCACATTTTAGGCCCTGAAATAAACCAGACCACATCTGATCCCAAACCCAACCAAAACCAAGACCAAAAGCGAAAACAAAAGAAACTCAAAAAACTAAAACCAGTCCTCCTCCCACAAACCGGAAGCAAAAGCTCTCTGGACATCAGGAAAGGATGAATAAATAGAACTGACAAAGACATGTGGCTGATTCTGCCACATTCCCAGTAACTCAGCACAAGGCAGTTATTGAAAATAACCCCACATTTCTTTGCTATTTTCTAAATTGACACTTTAGAGCATGTCTGCCAAGGCTCTTAAAATGGCCCCTGGCTGGCACTCTCACTCAGCTGTGGGCATTTGGGTTGCCCTGAGCAACCACTCCCAGCTGATGCCACACTGGACACACACACACACACACGCCAGTCATGTCATCTAAACCGACGAAGTCCCAGGAAAGCAAACTCCAGCTAGGGTCTGTGCTGGTGTGTACCCCATCTGCTGGCATGGGGGGCTTTAACTCATGGAGGCCTCACTAAGCAAGAAGCCACCTTGGACCAAAGATGACAAGGCTGAGGACACGCCACGTCAGAGATCATCATCTCAGCACTCAAGCTGGGGGGACTCCTGATATGGGCTCTTTGACATACGGGAAAACTGAGGACCACAGACATTACATGCCTCGCTCAGGGCTGGACGACCACTGTGGTGACATAACAGTGGGAGCAACACTGTAGCAAAGGCTGAACTGCAAGACTCACAGGCTGAAGCCCTCTCTTCTTCAATGCCTGTGCCCACGTCCGAGAATTTGGGCTGCGAGTCAAGGAAACTGACTGATAAGAAGCATCCCAGAGGACTTTGCACAGATAATTTTTGTAAGAAAGGGTCATTTCAAAAGCCCCCAGTGGCTCTTCTGGGAGCAGCTCTGGCTCATGGGAGAGTCTCTGCTTCTTTTCAGAGCCCTGATCCAATCTTGCCATTACAGGCCAACCTTGGCTACTGCACTCACCCGAGCATCTCCAAGGGGAGTGCAAGCATGACCTGGCCACCTCTTAGGGGAATAGAAGGTCAGCATATGCTTGGGCCTAGATGAGTTGTGGTGAGGGAGGACTTTATGGAACAAGGCTTTCCAACTCTTTGGTCTCCAAAGTACCCTGGTCCTACGGTATCCATTGTTTTGGCGGGGGGGGGGGGCAGTAGGGTTTGGAGCTAAAGCCTAAAATCATTAGGTGCATGAACCTCAATCGTTAGCCAACTGGGGGAGGAGTGGGAGCTCTGGTGCGACAGAATGGCAGTAATGGCAGGGAGGGATGGAGAGGAATGTGGTTTAGATATGGAGAAACTGCCAACCACACTTGTTTGAAGTAAAGGGAGTATGCTTGAACATGCTAAGAACTCAGTGATGGGTGTTGGACCATGGAGGAGGACCGAGGAGTGAGAATGAACAGGGTTTCTTTTCTTTCTGTGAGGCCCTCCACTATGAGGAGTTTCATCTCCTTCTCATCTCCCTCTTTCCATCTTCTCTCTTCCGTCCCCCATGCAGCCGGGGTGGGTGTGGCAGGGGCCCAGGTGGAGACACGGAGGGAAAACTCAAAATCTGGAGACATATCACAAAGATGAGGTCTTGCCCAAAGTTTGCTCAATGGATCATGATCTTTATAAGATGTCAGTGAGTGGGACGCCTGGGTGGCTCAGTCGGTTAAGCGTCTGCCTTCAGCTCAGGTCATGATCCCAGGGTCCTGGGATCGAGTCCCGCATCGGGCTCCCTGCTCCGCGGGGAGCCTGCTTCTCCCTCTGCCTCTGCCTCTCTCTCTCTCTATCTCTCATGAATAAATAAATAAAATCTTAAAAAAAAAAAAAAAGATGTCAGTGAGTGATAACCAAAGAAAAAAAGATTTCAGGGGGCCAAATGTGGTTAAATTAGGTGGGCTACACAAAACTGAACCAGTTTCTTTATTTCATTGACTTCTCAAAGTCTTTAATCTGCAATTATACACTGTGGGTCTTCAGGGCTGGAGATGATGCAGCATTTTATAAACTCTCTTGACCAAGGGAAGGAAGTCTGTTTTCACTGAGCATTACTTAGGACCAACTTTTTTTTTTAAGTATAGTTGACGATAATGTCACATTAGTTTCAGGTGTACAACACAGTGATTGTCAGGTTTATATGTTACGCTACGCTCACTCGCCATCTGCACCACACAGCGCTATTATAATAGCATTGACTATATTCCCTATGCTGTGCCTTTTATTCCCATGACTTATTCATTCCAGGACTGACATTTTGAGGCATACTCTTCGCCAATACTGATGCTTAAGATTTTTCTTCTTTGCTTTACTTCCCCACCTCACTGAGCTAGCCTCCCATCCTAGAGAAGAAGAGATGAAGGGCTACAAATAGTAATTGTCACATCTGAAAGTAACTGTCATGTAGCATCTCGCCCCTCAGAATGTGGTCTGGGAACCAGCCGCACTGACATCCCCTGAGATCAAATTTGCACGCTCAATCCCATTCCAGGTGTACTGAATTGGAATCTACAGTTTGGCAACATGCCCAGGTGATTCATATGCACATTATAGTTTGAGATGAAGATGGAGGGTGCTTGGTAGTAGGCAGTAACCTCAGTAATTCTGATTTGGCATATCTGTGGTGAGGCCCAGGGAAGCACATTTTAAAGTATCAGCTCCAGAAGATTCTGATGCAGCTGGTGTGTGGACCCCTATTAAGAAACATTGATTTGATCGAAGAGCTTCTATGGCCCAAGTGACCTGCTTATAAGGTAAAAGGGCAGCACTGTGATAACATCTGGTTTCCCAGCGGCACTTCTGCAAGGTAGGTCTACCAATCACCTTCATCCTTAGAAATAAGGAAATAGCAACCTGGAGACAGGAGAAGGCCCTGGACCAAGGTCACCCAGGGGTCAGCAGGTGCATGAGGGCAAGCAAGCCCCCTCCTGCCTTTCCTCCCCACCTCCCCCAGCCTCTCTCCTCCTCCCTCATCAGCTCTTTATTCAGCAGCGACTGCACTGCTAACAGCCCTCTCTGAGTCTGCTTTTGTGTTTAGTGAAAGGCCAACAAAACACTGCTGGTTATTTGTGCTTGCTAATGATAATTCTGATTAGCTCAATTCTGTCAGCTGACTCCCAGGCTGCCAGGGGCCCACAGCAGCCTGCTTATTCAATCAGGGCCTGGCCCATTTTCTAATTACTACCATCATTTGGGCTCGTTTCCTCCAACTGTGAATTTGCTTGAGTTCAACTCATCTTCAGCTGTTGCATTTACATGAGAAATGGCTCATCTGTCACGTCTGTGTCTGTGCTCCAGTCCCCCCTCCCTGTTGGAGACCAGATGAAGTGAGTTCCCAGGCTGCTGCTGACCAGCAGGTCCCAGTGGGAGCCATGAGGCAAGCCCTCATCACTGGGTTGGCCAGAGTGACCTCTTCCCAGCTTCTGAATTCCAAATTGTATTCCCACTCTGAGGCCTGAAAGGGTGACCCACTGTCCCAGTTTGCCAGGGACCGAGAATTTTCCCAGGACATGAGACTTTTAGTGCCAAATCAGGGAGGGTCAGTCACCTGGACATAGTAGGATGAGAGCGTTCAACAACCCCCCGGTGATCTAGTTGGAATCTGAAACAGAACTGCCTGGAAGCTGGGGTCCCATTTTTCTCTGTCAGGCCCAAGACTGATGATGCATCCCCTCACAGCTCTGTGCCTAATTTTGCTTTTAATTTCTACTGCTAATCCAATAGGATGAAGCTTTATTTCCAACAGTGAATAAATGGAAGTCTGCTGGCATGTTCTAGGATGAGGTAGCTCCAAGGGAGGAACGACTGGTGTGTTACCCCTTTGAATGGAGGCACATCATCCCCAAAATACTCTTCCTAATCCAGAACACCTTAAACATTTAGAATGTACTTGGCAACTTGGGCATGTGAGCCTTATATCCTGTAAACTCCCAGCCCTCAAAGAGCTGACCATCCCGTGAGAGACACCGATACAAATACGATACTCTGTTACAACGCTACCTAGGGGATCACTAAGATGGCAAGAGGTCACGGGAGCTGGGAAGGGAGAACTGGGGTACCTCTGCTTCCCATATGCCAGCTACTTAATATTCATTATCTCATTTAACAGCCAACATTTCCTAAGCACTTACCATGTGACTAATCCATTTAATTTTTACAACAATTCAAGTATTATACCCATTCTATGAATGAGGAAAATGAGGCTTGGAAAAACCAACCATCTCGCTCAAGACTGCAAGTTAGTAAATGAAGAGTTTGAACCCAGAGAGCCTGAGTCTTATTTTGAAGCACGGAGACTGTATCTCCTACCCTGGTGGTGTGCTGGATTCCCCACACCACCAGGGTGCTGGACACTCAGTCAACATCAGACAAAAGCTACAGGGTAGGCGCTGGGAACCGAGGCGGGTGGCTGTGCGTGGAGAAAGCGTGGCAGAGAGAAACAGAAGGTGGCGTGTCTGCGTTCTACATTCCAAGGCATGATGGCAGGAATGTCCCACTGGAGGTGTGGGAACTCGGGGAATGCTGACATTCTAAAGGAAACTGGCAGGTCGCATGCTGCCCTTCTGGCCCTTTGCCGCCTTCAATTCTAAAGAATGAATGCTACAATGTGAAGCCAAATGCCTGACTTCTTTATCATCCTTCCAGGGCAGAAGATGAGTGTGTCATGATTTTACATTTTTTAGACTGCATGTAAATTCTTTTTTTTTTTTTTTATTTGAGAGAGAGACAGAAACAGAGACAGAGGTACAGAGAGAGAGCAAGAGTGGGGAGGAGAAGGAGAAGCAGGCTCCCTGCTAAGCAGGGAGCCTGACGTGGGGCTCGATCCCAAGACCCTGACACCATGACCTGGGCCAAAGGCAGACACTTAACCGAATGAGACACCCAGGCACCCCTGCGTCTGTAAATTCTTGAAAGCATCTTTCTTATGCCTTGGAACATCTGAATAACTTATGTTGCATATATACGGAATTTGATATATGCAAATCAAGGAAAAATGTGTTGATTTGACATACTATGGCTGGTTTTAATATGTTCATTGCTATAGTCCACTTAGACGTTAGGTATTCTGCGGTGCCTGGGTGGTTCAGGCGGTTAAGCGTCTGACTCTTGGTTTCAGCTCAGGTCATGATCTCAGGGTCCTGAGATGGAGCCCCAGGTCAGGATCTGTGTTCAGCATGGAGTCTCCCTCTGCTCTTCCCCCCTATACTTGCTCTCTCTCTCTCTCTAAAATAAAATCTTAAAAAAAAGAAGTTAGGTATTGTAGCACTATCAACTACTGAAAGTGCTCATTTCAGTAATAACAATCCACAAATCCAGTATTTTTAATGGACACTGGACTGCGCTAAGTATCCAGAGCCTGACATTATATAATTATTGTCCTCAAAAACATCCTCAATCTCTTTCTGTTACTTCATAGGTTTTGGTTTGTGTAAAATGAACACATAATTTCAGATAATTCAGCATGGAAAACACGTGTTAATATGTAAAAGCATTAAAATTAATCACCCTGCAATTACAATTAAGAAAACAGAAAGGTAGGAAGGACACTGTTTCAAGCCAGATTTAAATAAAAGGTTCTAGGGGAAAAACTGATACCCTTCTTGCTCACTTCCACTGTTAATAACTCTTGGTTAATCCAGTCAGTTTCTCCCCAAGCCTCCAAAGAGGCTTTCATCTGGAGTCCTGGGCTGTTCGGGGCCTTTCTGCGACTCTAGTCTTCCAGCCAGCTCCTGGCACTGCTAGGCGTTAGAATCCATGGGGCTTTTCTCCAGTGACAGAAAATAACTGGGAGTATTTTGATGGCAAAGAAAGGCCTTCTCTACTGGCTCAAGCTCAGCTTTGTCTTACAATGGCCTTTATTAAAGCTTCTGGACATAAAGAAGAAATTGACTTTCGGCTCTATCCGATGTTTCTGCTCCTTTAGCTCAGTGAAACCGAAACAGTGAGTGCTTAGGAGAGCCTCTTCCTTCGCGTGGAACCTTGGGGAAGGTAATTCCCCTCATGGTTTCTCCACCCTCTTCATTTCCACGGCCCCTAGTCACTCTTTCCTTTGTCCTTGACATTTTCTAAAATTAGCTTTATCAACTCTTCCCAGTCTTTGAACTCCCTTGAGCTGTTTGCACAACCTTTTCTTCTTGTTAACCCACACTTGCCTTTAAGCAGGACAGAGTAGGAGAAATCAACCAGGAAGTATTTCAGCTTCTATCCACACTGTCCAACTGAATTCAGAGACAACTTGGTTCCTACCCCCCAATAACTTTCTAGAAAACTGTTGTGAAAGAAAATGAAAACAAGCACTTCCTTAGCCAGTGAGATAACTTATTTGTGCCCAGAAAGTCTTGCTTTGTTCCAGAACACTTAGTGATGCAAACAAAAATATTTTTTACATGTACTCTCATAGCACAATAATAGATTTCAAGCACTTAGATCTTTTAGCCGAATTTCCAGTCTTTTTTTTTTAAAAGATAATATTTATTTATTTGTCAGAGAGACAGAGGGAGAGAAAGAGCTCACACAAGCATGGGGAGTGACACGCAGAGAGAGAAGCAGGCTTCCCACTGAGCAGGGAGTCCGATGTGGGGCTCGATCCCAGGACCCTGGGATCATACCTGGAGCCAAAGGCAGACACTTAACCGACTGAGCCACCCAGGTGTCCCTTATTGTGATTCTTTAACATCATGAACTTGCTGACCCTGGAGGGACTGGCCCTCCCAGGGCTAGCCAATTCCTAGATGTAGTAAACAACTCACCCTCCAGCTGTTTACTCCCCAGTCAATACAAACTAATCAATCCAGAGCTCATCCAACCCCCTCCTCTATGCCTCTCACCCTTAGGGCTACTACTGCCCCCCCATCACCCTAGGTCCAGGTACCACACAATTAAGACAGCCCCTAATCCCCAAAGCCTCCTGAAATGATTCAAATTAGTCAATTCAATTCTAATCCTGCTTAGTTCGACTCACCTGTTCCTTCCCAGAGAAACCACAATAAAGGCTTTTGCCCACATTTTCCCTTCTCCTCTGCCTCTGACCAGCCTTGGTGGCTACCCGCGTGCCCCCCCTCTTTCCCCATGACACGGTGTGCCCCCTTCTCTTCGGATCCATGAGTATAATAATCTATCTTTTCAATGGCAATTGTTTTCCTGATCTGTTGGCCTCACCATACATAAGTAACAATAAAACCTCGATTTAAAAAACACATACATAAAGAGAAAGGAAGACGGACTAGCAAAAGACCACAGCCTGGCCTCTGCTTTGCTCATTATTCAAATGGACTTGGATGAAAGTTAGTTGCCCTGTCAGTTATATTTAGCAAAACTGCCACTTTTAGTGTTCCAAGAAAAAAGAATGATTTTAGTATAACGCACTGTATTATACTGGTTAAGAAAGTACTCAGTAGAGCCGACTAGAAACAGCTGTGATGAGGACATCCACATTAAGCCACTACATGTTACAAAAGATGCTGGGAGTTTTAAGGTTCCTTGGCTTCTAGAGCACACAGATTGAGTCCAACTGTAAAAACACCTTATGGAGCAAATACAAGGAGCCCCCATTCACCTAAACAATCATGGTGAAGTTTTTTTAAATCAAATGTTCTGGATTTTAAATATATCCCATTAAAACTGCATCACGGGAGATTCAGTACGAAAAGCAAAGTCCCTGAGATACTGTACTCTCATCTGGGGCTTACTTCTGTCTCTAGCTCTGGAGTCAAAGCTACTCCAAGGCAGTTTTGCTTAACTTTGCATGCCCAGCAGCGGACACACAGTGGGTGCTAAATATATGGTTCCCGAGTGAAAGAATGTTTCTCATTATCTTTAAACAGATGATGTAAGAGATCAAAGATGCTCATTTAAGGGATTATGTAAATCGGTGGCTGGTTTTGGAGCTGAGAATGAAAGCTACTCCCTCTGGCCCAAACCATTACGATCCCACTACATTTTGCCACCGCTCGGAGAGAAATGTAAGACCCTATGTGGTGATGGCAGTGGACATCCTGGCGTCTTCTGACCCTTACGCCCACCTCTCCCTCCTGGCTAACGGCCCCCCACGAGTGAGCCCTTTGCGTGGGCCTGACAGTGTGCTGTGACCAATGGCTGAGCTCCTGGGGGCCGCTTGGTGGCAGCCTGCTCAGCGACACTCACCAAAGGCTCTAGCTCCTTGCGGTCGATGAGGTTCATCTCTGTGACGAAGTAATAGAAGTGCTTGTAGCAGGTGTTGACGTGGGCCTCCGCACCCATCACAATGACCCGGTCAAAGTGGTGGATGTAGACGTGGACGAAGACGCGGAAAAGGCGGCACAGGATCTTCTTGCAGATCTGAAGGAAGTTCTTTGGGAAGGGAACACCTAAAGAAGTCAAAAAAAGAAGAGAGAGAACAAAGCTGTGATGGGAAAGCTCCAGAAGCCCGGGAGCGCACGTGCGAGGCTGGAGAACCGTCCTGCACGCGAGCCTCCAGGCCAGCCTGCAGATGCCTGGCTCTGCGTGGGCAGCGGCATCAGCCACGCCTAAAAAAAGTGGCTGATGATGCTGTTATGTTTAAATACCAACAATGACCAGGAAGAGACCAAAAAAATTAATGAAGGCCAGGTTTGTTTCTTTGGTTATATATATATATACATATATATTCATATGTATTTGGTTTTATTTACATATAAATATTTGCTTTTATTTATATATAAATATTAAATATTGATTTTACATAGAAATGTGTGTTCTCCCTTCTTGCTCCCCACCCTCCCCTTTATAGAGCACAAGAAGGTTCATTTTCCTCTTACATCTAAGAGAACTAGAGGGAGACGGGTGCTCCCTGACAGAGTAACAGGGGGCCGCGGGGACTGCAGCAAATCGGAAAGCACCTTCTCCTCAAAGGGAGTAATGGTGGCAAAACTCCAGCCAACAGTGGCCCGACGGGACAGAGGCCCAGGCCTCTTAGAACTTCTGATTTTTCAAGATAATTCAGGAATCTGGAGTTCTATGTGAACTTGCTACATTTTTTAAACATGAGCGATGAATCTAAAGTTTTAAAAAATACCAGTGGTATTTTTACAAGACATCTTTCTAGCTTAATGTGGCATACAGGCTGCCCGTGTGCAAATTCTGATCCAAATTCCTCCAGAGATTCACTGTTTCCAGGGTGGGCAAATGCAACAACCTCCACAGACAGTGGACATTACACTTATTCCCACTTCATCTCCTCGAGGAAGGTAAGAGTGGGTTATGGGGCCAGAGGGGGCACCTTAAGTGGTAACATGTTGTAAGTTAAACAGACTTTGAATTCCTGCTCTGCAACTTATCCAGCTGTATGACCATGGCCGAGAGATTTAACCTCTGGGAGCTTCAGTTCTTCCATATGTAAATAAAAATTCCAACAGTTGGGAGGATTAGACACAGATAAAAATTCCAGTGGTTGTGAGGATTAGCAGTGGTGCCCAGACAACTCTGGTTTCTCATCTATAAAAGAAGGGTCATAATAAGGCCTTCCTTGCATGAGTAGGAGGGTGTTAACACGAGTAAAATCCCTCGACAGTGCCTCGAACAGAGGAAGAGCTCACTAAATAGGAAGGACCCTCCTTCTCTCTGCACTGTAAGGTCTGCAGCATTTAGCTGTTGTTATAAGGAATGTATTACCTTTATCAAGAAAAGGTAGACATGGCTACAACCTTTCAACAGAATTGCAGAGTGTGCTTAGGGTGGGCTCCTGGTCCCTGTCCATCCCTCCACAGGGTCCCAGTGGCAGCTGTCTGGTGAGATACTCTGTAATGGGATCACCTGGGACCCCCAGGGCACGATGAGAGAGACAGAACATGACTGGCAAATGGCAGGCGCAAGATCTGCCTCCCTGGGGCCCGGCACCGATACCGGCTTTTCTTCGAACACAAAGTGGGACCTATCAAATGAACCCAGGGAGAGACTCGGGCACAGCGTGGCAGCTGTCTGGGCAACAGATGCTGGGATTTGGGGATGGAGGTGAGGCAACGCTGGGGAGTGGGGAGCCCCTCGCAGAGATTATGGGTGGTTTTCTATGCTGAGGAGGGACCAGCAAAAAGCTGCCAGGCTGGGGAAGGGTCTGGAGTCTTCAGAGAAGCCCAAGTCCCAGAGGTGATGGAATCTCCCTCTAAGCGTGTTCCCATCAGAAGGGGAGCCCCGTAACCCACACAGTGACAACACCAAGGGTTGACATGTTTCCTTTACAACCTATCTGCAAAGTGGGCTTTACTACTCAGATGTCAGAGATGACTAACACTGAAACTCTGAAGCACAGATTAACTTGCCCCAGGCTATTTAGTCAAAAAGGGGCAGGGCTGGGAAGTGGACCAAGTCAGTCTGGTTCTCAACACCAAAAGATCTGGTTATGTTTGGAGTGTAACACTCTTTCTCTGCCAAGGATAGAGGCACAGCTCGATGGCTAAGTGTAACGAGGCATCCAAAGGTTACTCTTGGTGGTACAGAAATAGGATTTAAAAAAAAAAAAGTGGTGGGAAGTGAGAGAAGTCTGAAAAAAGTCTATGTCCTTGGCAGTCAAAGATTCAAGGTGATAAGAGGTCAGCTAATACACTCCGCTGCCTTCAAGGAGATATGTGTTTTCTCTGTTCATGCCTTAGGAACCTGGGACTAACAGAAAAGGCCAACATTTACTGAGCACTTACTATGTTCCAGGGACTAAGCCAAGAGCTTTATATGGATTAGCTGATTGAATTCTGACAAGGCTTGAAGGCAGGTACTATTATTGTTTCCATCGCAAAGATGGGAAAACAGACTTGGGAAAATTAAGTAGCTGCCCAAGGTCACCCGGCTGGCAAATAGTAGGGGAGGGGCCTGGAGCCAGGTCTGTCCAACTCCAAAGCCCAGGACCACCTTGAAAACCTGAGATGCTCCTCTGGGGCTCTGCACACACCCCCAGCTCTGTGGCCCTTCCTTTATGTGTGGTCTGAGCCCCCGTGGTGGGTTTACCTTTCACTCCCCCTGCCTCCAACTCACCAGCTGCCAGGGAACACGGGGAGTCCCAGCTGTACCATTTCACCTGCTTGATCAGCCCCACACCCCACACACTGACTGCAGGCAAGGCAGTCTCGGGCACATTGAGGATGTTCATGGCAATTGCTAGGTCCCTCTAGATGGTCCCCCATTTGCATCTTTCCCCCATCCCTGTTCTGCTCAGCTCTGAACTCTTGGCTCTCCCTTCCATCCCGTACCTGGTCTCTGGTCGTGTCTTTGTCCTAGAACTTGGCTTGCCTCTTGTCTCTCCCTTTTGGACCACGGCTAGAAATGATCATTAGAGTAGTGGAGAGGAGTGGCTTTGAGATTCTGGAAGACCTAGTTTTAAAGTCCTCGTCCTACAATTTATTTGCTGTACAGGCAGGTTACTTCATCACTTTTCTGCATTGTAAAATCGATAAAAATATTGGCTTTGTAGTGTCCTTATACTAGTATCTGTACTGAAACGGTCCTTAGTGGGAACTGTCAGACTAAATTCTACTTTTGTTATTTCTCACTTGAACTCCTCCGGTAGGTAAAACCCAGGCTCAGCATCTCTTGACTCTAGCTGCAAAGTTGGATCAGACTCTTCCACCATTCCCTCTCTTACATGTAATTCATTCTTCAAAAGTGAACATTGCAAATGGTTCGAGTTAGGATGTGCTCAGCATGCACCAGTCACCTCAGGCCACCTCTGGAAGCTGAGAAGTCCTGGGCTGGGAGTTCTAGGAAGCCCAGGAACCCCAGCAGGCTCTCGGCTGAACCAGAGAGAAAATCCCAGCTCACAGAGCATGGGGTTGAGAATAAGAAAGCTTGGGGTGCCTGGGTGGCTCTGTCGGTTGAGTGTCTGCCTTCGGCTTAGGTCATGATCTCAGGGTCCTGGGATCGAGCCCCATGTCCAGCTTCCTGCTCAGAGGGGAGTCTGCTTCTCCCTCTCCCTCTGCCTGCAGCTCCCCCTGCTTGTGCTCTCTCTCTCTCAAATAAATAAATAAAACCTTAAAAGAAAAAAAAGAATAAGAAAGCTACATAGAAGTTGGAAATTCATTCAATATCTATGGGTTCAGGGGCCATTTCTATGTATTTTAGCTCTTTTCTCCCCTTCTCTTCTGCCTTCCAGGTGTTCAGATTTGTGTGTGTGTCCATGTGTATATATGTGTGCATGTGTGTATGTATATGTGTGTATATGTATCTGCATATATGTGTGTTTGTGTGTGTATACGTGTGCATGTGTATGTATATGTGCATGTACAAATATGTATATATGTATCTGTATACGTGTGCGTGTTTGTGTGTATGTATATGCATGTGTATATATGTGTGCATGTGTCTGCATATGTATATGCATGTATACATGTGTGTTTGTATGTATGTGTATGCATGTATATATGTGTGCATGTGTGTTGTATGTGTATGAATGTGTGTACATTATGCATATGTCTATGTGGCATGCGTGTCTGTGTGTATTTTAAATAAACCTTCAGAAGGTGGGAAGTAGAAGAGATCACTCCTTTGGAGGTAAAGAACTGGATGTCCACCCCTTTGGTGGACTCTGGAACTATCTCGCCCTGTGTAACTGGCTACATGGCAGCAAGATAAGGCAAGACTCGGCCCTGCTGATCAACTCCCTTCCTTGACAGTCCTCAGAGGGATCAGCTCATGAAATTGGATTAGTCTGAGGGTTTTTGTCTCCATGGTGCTAAGAAGTATCCAATCTTCATTAAATAGCCAAAGGAAAGGGAGCCCTGAGTGATGCGTGATTTGCAGTGTGTCCCAGAACACTCTGAGCAGTGGTATTATAGTTGCAGTTTTATTTTTTTGTTTTAAGATTTATTTATTTAGAGAGAGAGAGAAATCCTCCAGCAGACTCCCTGCTGGGCATGGAGCCCAATGCGGGACTCCATCTCAGGACCCTGAGATCCTCACCTGAGCTGAAATCAAGAGTCGGACACCTAATGGACTGAGCCACCCAGGCGCGCCTGGCAGTTTTGTTTTTTTTAAGTAACGGAGGCTTAGCTGAGTTAAAGTATTTGCCCCTAGCCCCACAGCTAAAGGGAAGTAATGGTTTGGCTCTAAAAGTCAGGTTTTTTTCTTTTGCATCCTGTTACTATGGGCTCCATGGTGGTAGGGAACAGACCAGCATTTTATGACCTGCACTTAGCCCAGGACCTGGCTTATAGAAGGAGCTTGAAAAATATGTGTTTGCTGGCTTTAAATGGCTACAGTCCAGCAGTAGGAAGAATGACAGGCTAATGAATCATCACAAATGGATGCTGGGCTTGTTACAATGATGGCCTGCACCTGAGGGAACGGTATGCTGGCTAGATCTGGGCAAAGGGCAGTCTACGTGGACACGTGGCCCCACTGACCCAGCTCAGGACCACATCCAGTGTCCTGTCCCTCTGCTTCTCTTGTGTTTGTGAGATATTATGGACCCTCCACTTTTGTATTTCCCAAGACATGTTTTAAAACTCACTAATTTGGGAGAGCCTTGGCTAAAAAAAGAGGGTCATGAGATCAAATGTATTTGCAAAAATTCTGCTTTCATAGAGGTTTACAGTGTATCTCTGCATGGGAAAGGACCTGAGAATTCCTGTAGCAAAAAGTCCTATTTTACCCTGAACCCCTCTTTCCCCCCTCATAATATCTATCGGTTTAAAACACAGAGCCTGTAACAAAAGTCTGGCTTTTGTTTCTATCTCACTCTACCTCCTACTCACAATGCAGTCATATGCAAATGGTTAGTCCCTCTAAGCCTCAATTCCCACCCCACCCCACCCCCCCCCGTAGAAAGAAAAGAGGTTGATGTCATCTGTAGCTCCTGAGGTTGTTATGAGGATTAAATAAATGTATAAAAGGCTTTGCTTAATGCCTTGTGGACAGTAAGCACTCTCTTCTGAACTGTTACTTTTAGTATCCCATGGACCCAATGCTCTTCAGAAAATACTTTGGGATTAAATTCCTCCTGCATATTTATTTTTCAGGAGGGCACTTTGGGTATTAACACATCAGTTCTGAACTTACAAAGAACTCAGAGTGGCTATGTTCTGCCTTACGTTATTTTCTACAAGGTTCTCATACTTACATCTTGTCTAATTGTAAGTTCCCTGAACAAAGAGATGGTTTTATATTTTGAGTCTGCCTTTAAAAGTACCTGGCACAGGGCTAGGTGGGGAGTAGTCATCCATCAGAATTGAATCATAAAAGAGCAGTGATCTTATTTAGTCAAGATGTGAGTCTATCTATCATCTCCTCTTTGGGGCAGGGAAAAAGGCTCCAGCAGAAATGATAGCCTTTTGCCAGGATCTTGATATGGTCCTGGCATGGGAGGCTGCACACTGCTTTTGGTGAAAAGGAAGGAGAGCTCTGTGATAAAAACATTTTGATCTTACCTACGGGGTGGGAAGAAAAAACCTGAAACTCCTCTTATCATTAAAACCTCCCTTCTTTGCCTTTCAACGTATTTTTTTTTCAGGTGGTGATCATTAATTTTCAGTTACCGTGCTCAATTAGAAAGTTAATGGCAGACAGTATTAACCAGTAGCTCTAACTGAAGTAGACTGCACGTCTGAAGTGTCTGGAGTTAAACTTTGACTAGTCTTATAATAATTGAGACAAACCATGTGACCATAATCCCAAATAGATGTGCACTGATTGATAGAGAAAACAACCTTTGATCGGAAGGTCTTCACGTGATTTGCAATCACTAATTGAGTCTCAGGGCACCCCGAGCCACATCCCATGACTCTCAGATTCAAGCTGGAAAATTTCATACTTTAAGTTGTTCCAAAATGAGAAGATGTGTTCAGAAGAGTGTTCTCCAAAGAGGTGATAGACAGACACACACACACACACACACACCTTTGGATCTGGATGGTCTTGGGTTATGTGATGGAGCTTGGTCTCTGCAAATGGGTCAGTAATGAAATGAAGCTGGTGAACCTAAAACAGGGCCAGGCTGAGCTCAGATGCCAGAGTGAGCTGAGGCAAAATGCCTGGGCAGAGGTCAGAATCCCAAACCAATCACTCATAGGTGGTTCCGGTAGGAATTTGCCCAACCATTAGACTCAAAGCAAGGCTAGAGTTTGCTGGACGATCGGGCCAAGGAGGAAGCTAAGCCAGAGAGTTGGGATGAAGGCAGAGGGTGAGGTGAGCCTGCAGGGCCCGGACTCTCCTGAAGGCCTGACAGGCAGTGCCCAGCTCTGCCTCCGCTGTTCAGGAAGACGTGGTGCTCGGCAGGGAGTCAGCATCTGACGGGGCCTGCAGAGTTCATGAATGTGCCTAACCACAACTTTCTGATCTCCAAGTCACATTCAGTACCAGCACTAAATCGAGCATGGAATATACTAATTTCTCTGGGGCCCCATGTGGATTTGCCTTTTATCTCTGACTTAGTAAATCTCCTTTCTCCCAAACAAAATTTAATAAAAAATTCCAGTAATTTCTGAGCTTCAATCCGTTTTCTTTCTTCTTTCCTCCTCTTCCCTCCCTTGCACTAGGCAGATGCCCCATTCAATCCTTCCTTTGCGGACACCCCTGAAAGAAAATAAGCTGTCTAAACGGCTTATGTTTCCTTTTTTACCCTGTTATGGGAGCTGCAAAGGGAAAGAGTCCCTCAGAGAATGCAGAAATGCTTGGGATGATGGGGCCACAGACTGGAGACAAAGGTCCCAAACTCAAACAAGAGCTGGGGGTAGTTTCTGTGTTCAGTGAAACTCATTCCTGTTCTCATCATCTTCTCTCTTTTCTGTGGAAGAGAAGGCCCAATGTCTGGTGCAGGATCACACCGGGTTGGACCCGGGCCACGGAGGTAGAGAGAGTAAGGGCTAGGCGGTGGTCTCCAGCGACACCAGACAACTGCTCTCAAACACCCCAGGTCCCACAAGTAGTCGGCAGGTGTTCCAGCCTGTCCTTTACCTAGTTAATGCCTCTACTTTTTTTTTTTTTTTTAAAGATTTTACTTATTTTTTGACAGAGAGAGAGACAGCGAGAGAGGGAACACAAGCAGGGGGAGTGGGAGAGGGAGAAGCAGGCTTCCCGCTGAGCAAGGAGCCCGATGTGGGGCTCGATCCCAGGACCCCGGGATCATGACCTGAGCCGAAGGCAGATGCTTAACGACTGAGCCACCCAGGTGCCCCAATGCCTCTACTTTCTTAAGAGCTCTGCCCAGGTTGTCTGACATCTGCGATCTGCTCCTGAAACTTTCTGAGCACACAGCCCAGATGGTAATTCCACACAGCTCTGTGGGAATCCCTGACCCAGGGCCAGCCCATCTCCTAGACTGTACCCTCCCTGATGGTCCTCACGGCTGATCCTCAGTGCCTACCACGGAGCCTGGAGCAGGCTGGGTGTGTAACCAATGCTTGCACATGCTGGATGGAGGGCTGGGCTCTTAGGCCACATGCTGACCCTGAAATCAAAGCTCAGAAAGGCAAGGGGACTGGCTGGCCTGGGATTTACAGCGAGTTTGTGATGAAAAGGGACCTGCATCCCAGCCTCTCGGATTCCAGAGCCTGTGCTCTTTTTACTCTTGCTAGAGTACTCGACAGGCTGTTCTCACGGCTCCTTCCATTCCTCTTCAATCCTACTGGCAGAGTTGGGGAAGCAAAGCTTGTTAAAAGACGAAGGTGGACAAGGGAGGTTTGGCTCTCACTTCCCCAAACGCATGTGTCATCCAGGGTTAAGGAGAGTGGTTAAGCGTCTGGCCCTGGTGTCCATCATACTTGGGTTCACACTCTAGCTGTGGACCATCCGCGTTTCTTGTTCTTGAGGAAGCATGCTAAGTTCCAAGAGGCTCATTTCCTGATCCAAGAAATGGGGATAATGATACCGAGGCCTCTGTGAGATGGTGATTTTAAACACAAGCCTAGGGCGCCTGGGTGGCTCAGTTGGTTAAGCGACTGCCTTCGGCTCAGGTCATGATCCTGGAGTCCCGGGATCGAGTCCCGCATCGGGCTCCCTGCTCGGCGGGGAGTCTGCTTCTCCCTCTGACCCTCCTCCCTCTCATGCTCTCTGTCTCTCATTCTCTCTCTCGCAAATAAATAAAATCTTAAAAAAAAAAAAAAATTTAAACACAAGCCTAGTACCAGGAGGCACCCAGGGGGCACTCAGTTAAGTAACAGCCAATGTTACTGTGGTTAGGAAGTTTGGGCTCTTCCTCATCGAAGCCGAGGGTGCGGAGAAGGGCAAATGAAACAGGAAAGAGCAAGTTACCTTTTCTTCGAAAGGGCAAACTCCCCTGAAAAGTGGATTTGGGGAGATATCCTGAGAGTTGTCCGAGAAGTTTCCACATGACACAAAATGAAACCTAGTAACGTTCTGGCCAATCCTTTTGGGACCCCTAATGGCACACGAATAACACCCAGAAATGCCCACATTTCTCCTTAAAACAGTCGCTCCTGTCTGAGGGCATCTGTGTTGTCCTTTATGCCTTTGGAGTCCGGTAACTGAGGAGAGCACCTATGAAACTCCCTGTGCAAGTCATAAAATTCACTCATTCTCAATAGTTCATGAATAAAAACAACATCCCACACACGTGGGAAAAGAAAACAGACCTCCTCTGGCAGCGTGGCTGAGAACATACCATTTTCAAAACACTTGCAAAACAAAATGCAATTGGATCATGAGGAAAACAATGAAGAAAAAACTCATAACACAGATCTGTTTCTTAAAAATACACATCTTCCTCCTCTTTGCTGACTCTGCTGCCCATCCCATCCACATTCTCCCGCCTCCTGCAAAATGCATATACATATATATATATATATACATAGAAGCCTCATGCTTTTGCTGATGAAAAGTCAGCTGCAGAGGACTGATTCCTCTAAGCAGATGTTTTGTGTTATCTCAGTGCGTTCCTCAAGAAAGTGTCTGTTCATCATGCCAAGGAAAACAATCCCGTGTAGCAAGACTTTGTTCCTCTGCCTAAAAAAAAGGAAAAAAAAGCCCCCAAACAAGCTGACAGCTGCAAATGGTTAGAAATAAAGTGGCTACTACTCTGTTCTCCACCTCCCTCTGCCCTTCGCCAGAGCCCGCTGTGTTGCCCTCTGACCTATAATCACAGTGGTGGGACTGAAGGAAGAGAGACGAGCATGGGATAATCCGCTCTAAAAAGACTGTTAATTCTTTCAGACGTGCCATTTGCTGGGCAGAGGAAGTGCTGTTTCAGCCACCCAAAGGAGCGGCTGTAAATACAATGTGCCTGCCTGTCTCACTTTCCTCTGCTCCCCAATGTCACTTCTCTGGGGCTGGAGGCTGTTCCTCATCTGCCCCTCCGTCCGCAGGATGTCTGCCCTCACCCTCTGCTGGCATGGCACGGAGGAGGAAGGAGACTGAGAAAGACCCAGCAAAACCCGAAGATACTCATTCACTCTGGATTGGCAATAAGAGCCATAAAAAAACAAAAACAAGCTGTAGCTAGTTCAGACGTGCTGAGTTTGCTGAAAAGCACATGGGCCAAATGAGATGGGAGTGAGCCGAGAACAAGATGTTAATGAACTTCGAGAACAAGATGTTAATGAACTTCATTAGTGCTAGAGACTGAGACTGAGGTGCCTGCCCTTGGATCAGAGCCCCAGTCAGAATCTGAAAATGACTCAGCCTCCTTGTCATGGATGATACGTTGTGGGTGTCTTCACAAGTAAAACTTTTCTCTAGCCACCGGCAGAATCTTTCTCCCATTATGGGAAGGGCAGTTAATACCAAATCTTGTCGGAATAGTTTCTAGCCTATAATTTTCTCTCCATCCCCACTGCCACTTCCCTAGCTCAAGCCATCATCATCTCCTGCCTGGTGCTGGAGTTTCCCCCCAGCTCTACTCTTGGATTTTTCCAGTCTCCACCTGGCAGGCAGATGATCTTCCTAATATGCAAATGATCTTCCTAATATGCAAATCTAACCAGCACATCCATCTTTCTGCATTAAACTCTAAAGCAGCTTCCCACCGCTTTAAGGTAAAATCAGAGCTATTTAACACAGCAGGCAAGACTCCCTATGGCTCCAATATGCGTATCTCTCCATCATCACTTCTGGAGCCTCCTAATTTATATATGCTACTCCAGCCCTCTGAAGCTAAGATCCTCTTGGGCTCACTTCTGGGAGATGCCACATACTGAAGAGTTGGCAGCTGGAAACCCTCTTCCTCAGCTTCCCCTTTTTGTCTGGCTAACTCCCATTTGTTATTCAAGGCTCAACTACGTTTTCACTTCCTCTAGGATATCCTCCTTGGATATCCATGTGTTAGGCACATCATGACACCCTATACTTCTCCCATGACAGTACTTATTACATTGTATTGTAATTGTCCATTTTTTGGTCTCCCACTAGAATGAAAATTTTGTCATATCAGGGAATGTCCTTTTACCTTTCTTGTTCACAGTTATCCCTGGCATCAAATGCATACCAGAACATGGTGGTCTCAGTGAGTATCTGTAGAGTGAATACATGAACAAATGACCATATCAAGTGGGGGTGGTGAAGACTTTGCCTGCTTGGGTTGCCCGTGCTTTTCCCATCCCCAAACAGTGGCCCTGAGTCACAGCCTGAAAACTCTCATTCTGAGGAAAGTTTCCCCAGGGAATTGCTATAGGCCCACGTTTAACCTTGTCATGCCCAAAGCTATAAGTAGTAGTGAAAGTTGATACTTTGGGGCGCCTGGGTGGCTCAGGCAGTTAAGCGTCTGCCTTCAACTCAGGTCATGATCTCAGGGTCCCAGGATTGAGCCGAGTCAGGCTCCCTGCTCAGTGGGGAGTCTGCTTCTCCCTCTTCCTCTGCCTCTTCCCTGGCTTGTGTGTGCTCTCGCTCTCTCTCTCAAATAAAATAAAATCTTAAAAAAAAAAAAAAGAAAGTTGATACTTTTATCTCTTCATACTTGGCAGATCACAGAGAGAAATTCATTTTAACAGGTTTTCACTCATACTGCGAAAGAAGCACCTCCTCAAATCACCTGTTTGTATTGAAGTGCCTATTTTCATCTAAATAGAAAGGTGTCGAACAGGTAGCTTTCCACCTTAGCACAGTTGGAAATAAGCTAGGAATGACTCACAAATACTCCTGAGATACATGATGGGGGCAGACAGGAGAGAGGGAAAAGACAGCAAAGTAACGGATCCTTTTTGGAAAGGGCGGCAGATCCAGACAGAATGATGACTGGAACCCAATTTGAGGGGTGCTTTTTTGCAGAGCCAAAAGGGAGCAGTGACCAGGAGGAAATTAATTTGAGGCAGGGGTGTAGATGTTGGAGGTATCTTCTCCAGACAGAAAGAGTCTAAGAAAAGGAAACTTGCCAAGGAAGTTCGGGGCAGACTGCATGCAAAGACCCATGGAGACTGAAGCTGAGGGAAAAATGGCAGGTGGATGCAAATGACTCTTCACACCTGAGCTGGAGGGGTTAGTTAAGGCAGGGACTGAGCAAGAAATGGTGAGTCATTGTAATTGCATGTAAGATCCAATGAGGGTAGTCATTGTAATTGCATGTAAGATCCATTGTAATTGCATGTAAGCCACCAATGGGTGGTGGCTCAGTGGGTTAAGTGTCTGACTTTAGCTCAGGTCATGATCTTGGAGTCCCCCACTGGGCTTTGGGCTCCACACTCAGCAGGGAGTCTGCTTGTCCCTTTCCCCCGACTAGTGCTTTCTCTCTCTCTCTCTCTCAAATAAATAAATAAATAAAATCTTAAAAAAAAAAAAAAGAAAAAGAAAAAGACCCAATGAGGGTAACATAGTGACATAGGGATGAAACCGGAAATACAGCTCTAATATTTGATCTCTGGGATGGAAGTTCAGCTAAATTCACAGACTAAGCTGTGCATCTGTAAATTACCTACTTGAATACAGTCTGAACCAGGAATCACAAAATCAAATGCCTTCACGGGTCAGAAAGAAATAGAAGAGTCAAGTCAGCTGGGTGTAATACAGCAGGGAGCGGTGTGTACTGTGACAACCTGAGAGCACTTTCTGTGGGACAGGAAAAGAGCCCCTCTGCATGGGCTGATCACTATTGAGCAGGAATGTGGGTCCGGGACGGCCAGACCTTCTAGTAGTCTAGATTCCAGTCTGAAGTCTGTTCACAGTTAAATGTTGATGATGAATTAAAAAACACTGGGTGCCTGGGTGGCTCAGATGGTTAAGCGTCTGCCTTCGGCTCAGGTCATGATCCCAGGGTCCTGGGATTGAGTCCCGCATCGGGCTCCCTGCTCCTTGGGAGCCTACTTCTCCCTCTGCCTCTCTCTCTCTGTCTCTCATGAATAAATAAAAATAATTTTTAAAAAAATCTTAAAAAAATAAAAAACATTAAAAATGTTCAACATTTTATTTATTAATGTAATTTAGCTTCACATAGTTAACTCAGCTTGGAAAAGCTGACTTTCTATAAGATGACAGCTTAATTTTTAAAAGTTTACATTAAAAAATTTTAAATGCCCTCGTAGCTAATGAGTACACACAATACCCAGATCTTAGTTTCTAATACCATTCTTCAGTAAAAGGAATCAGGGCTCCTGGGAGAAATGGCTGACTCTAGGGTGAGGCAGGGGATATAAAAGATGGCCTGCCAGAAAGAAAAGATGTCCTTCATAAAATCACAACCTTGGGTGGGGGGGTGTCCAAGGGACACTGGAGGCAATGTAAAGCTCCCGAACCACGAAAGCTGGAACTGGAGCAACAAAATAAATGGAAGAATACTGGATGATAACCCAAAGTATAAAATAAATATCCGTAAGTCCAGACTGATATAAAGAAATGATTGAATAAATAAATGGAAAATGGACAAATGTCGCATGCAGTGGAATTCCAAATAATTTATGTAGACACTTCCCAGCAAGAGGTAGAACCCCCTTTCCCGCTGTTAACTGGGGGGTATGCGAGGTGACCTTCTCGTGAGTGAGTACAGTATGGAAAAGGAGGTAGAAAGAACAACTTCATGGAGAAAACTGGCAAGCACTACAGTGGCCAGGTGATCGAGGTTAACCCCAGCAATGGTAAGTCATTGGCATGGCATATATCTTTGTTATGATGTGATGCAAATGTCACTTGACTCCTGTAGTCTTCCTCTCAAGAACACATAACCCCTGTCTAACCAAGAGAAAAACATCAGGCAAGCCCAAACTGAGGGAGATTCTACAAAATATTTGACAAATACTGCCCAAAATTGTCAAAGTCATCAAAAACAAGAAAAGTTTGAGAAAGCATCATAGTGCAGAGGAGCATGAAGAGATACAATGGCTAAATGTATTGTGGTATCCTGGATGGAATCCAGGAACAGAAAAGGGGCATGAGGGAAAGTCTCATAACATCTGAATACTGTGTGTTTCGTTGACAGTTGGTACTGATGTGAGTTCCTTAGTTGCGACACATGTATTATAGCTATAAATATAAATGTAATGCAAGATGTTTACCAACATGAGAAGCTGTATGAGGGATATATGGGCACTCTCTGTACTATCTTTGCAACTTTTGGGTAAATCTAAAACGCTTCTAACTAAAATTTTACTTATATAAAAAATACCACTCTGTGGGCCAAAAATATTTGCTTGGGCCCAGGGACCATGAGTTTTTACCCTTTGGTTCATGCACTGACATTTCTATATTTACTGATGAAACTCTGATCAGAATTGGCTACATAATTTGCAGAGCCCCTTGTTCAAAAATTATTAAGAATTTCAAGATGGTGACAGCAGAGTGTTAAACCAAGCCCAGGGCTCTCCTGAGGGCAAGTTCCATGTGACTGTACATGACCCACGCCTGGGAAGCAGGCGGTCTCTGATACACTGCATGGTTTCATCAGAGTTGTCCAGTTAGTAGTCAGATAAAACTCCCACATACACTCTTTATTTGTTCACTAACCAATTTACATAACTAACAAACATTTATTTATTTGGGGATGTGCTATAGAGATTCAGCAATGAGCCAGAGTTAAATTGGACCGATAAATCTTAAGATCACCTTATAGCTACTTGAATCTGGGAATTGACCTCCCCCAGGCAGACAGCTCTGAGATTCATCCCCTCATCCTCTTGATTTTCTCCCATCTCAACTTCAATTCTACTTACTACAATGGGACTTCTGAAGAAAGTGGATTTTAAAAATTCTAATATTAAATATGAAAAGCATTGAAAAGTTTCAATGACTTGGCTCCGAAGAGAAACTTACATTTCTTGAGCACCTAATGGCACCAGGTATTAACATATGTTAATAACACTGATTACTCTAAACAAATCAACAAACCCATGAGTTGTTTCCCCCACTTTGCAGATGAGAAAATGGGAAGCTAAGAGAGGTTGAGTCACTTGCCCAAGAGACAAATGATAGGTGGTAGAGCTGGAATTTCAATCCAGATCCATCCCACTCCAAAGCACACACATTTCTCAAATGAAACACCCTCTACCCCTCCAAAACCAAGGCAGTTCCATTAAAATTATTTTTTAAATTAACTTCATCTTCCAGAAAATACCTCTTAACAGTTAGTTTTAAAAACCCTCAACTGAAATAAATTACTGTGAGGTCATTAGCCAGTTTCAAGGTCCTTAATAAAACACGACTTTTGAGGAGAAGAGTCTGAGAGTTCAGGAAATTTGTCTTTTGGAATTTGGTGGCGGTGGGTGGGAAAAGCAGGAAAAAGACACAGGGACTCAAGCAATTGCCTCTTTAGGCTTTGAGATTCTAAAGCAGAGGTAAAGAAACTGATGCTGCAGGCCAACACCAGCCAGCCGGCATGTTTTCTTTGGACTACACAGTATGTTTGAAATGCTGCCAACATTTAGAAATTGGGAACTATAATACAAAGATCAAGAATTCTGGCTTCTCTTGGAAAAGCTCAGAAGACCTGGCATAACGGAACTGAAATTCCCTCATGGCAATAAGCTAAGTGCTGTCTGCTTCCCGTAACTGGGAGATGCTATATTCACCTGCACAACCCCATTCATTTCATTTATTTATTGTCCCAGCCTGGACCCTTTAAAGAAAACATAGCATGTGGTTGCAGATTTCGCTGCAGTAAATGGTAGGCACTTCTGGCTGGGTGCCCTTCCTTGGGACAGGTCCTCTGCCCTTCAGGGAGAAGGGACTCTTTCCACCAAGGGGTCACCCCAGAATGGTGCCCACTGGCTCTGATTTGGGCCACCAGTCCCACCTCTTGTGGAAGCAGGTGGCTTTGTTTTGTATGGCCAGGTGAGGTTATATCTATTGGCTATATAGGAAAATGATTACCCTAGTGACACTGTCCCTGAGTACGTAATATTTTCAGATTCCTTCTTACCGAGCCTCTCTGTAGTGAAACTGTTCTCTTTCTAGTGCCCCATTTGACACATACGTGCAGAGGGCACCATGTGCTTGTTTTCTGAAGGCAACTCCAGGAGGAGCATCAACAGATAGACTCCTAGGTTAATGAAGGCCATGGGCTAGGTGTTTTGCAACACAGGAGTTTCCTCTCTGTCTTTTCTTTGTTAACATCGATCGGTGGTCCTCAAATTACATAGACTTGATTTTCCCACTGCCTGCATATTTGCATGGTATACATAGACGTTGCTAAACGCCCTTCTTGGCACATTTGGTCTATTCTACATTAACGAACTACAGCGATGCTTTGGTGATGTCACACAGAAGCACTGTCAGCCAGCTTACTCACTGAAGAGGACGATGTCCTACCGCCACCCCACCCCCATGCTGGAGTCCCAGCGGGGCCACCTTGCAGAGCACATGGCCCCTTGCCCAGCACTCCCTCTCCTAAGGTCTGAATTTCCTGGGCTGAAACACATTAGCACCCTTTGAAATGGTTAGCAATTTTACATGTTTCCTAGTTTTGTGAAAAAACTTCTGACTTATAAACCTATGTTTTATTTATCAGACAGGTATTTGGGAATATATATTTATAAAAGTAGGTCACTGCCTAGGTTCTTTTGGTCTAATCATAAAAGTAATAATGTTTAAAATTAGAAAATGCTGTCAAGTATAAATATCATTATCACTGATAATCCCACCAAGGAATAACCACTGATAATATTTTGGTGTGTTACCTTCCAGTCTTTTTTCTTTGCATATCTATATGTATGTGTATGTATGTATGTATGTATGTATGTATGTATGTATGCATATGGTATATTGTTTTTTAAAAATAAGATTAAAATCATATAATACATTGTATCCTTTTTACACTTAACATTTTATCATGAGTACACATTAAATATTCTTTGAGCAATGAATTGTCACAGATTCAACGATTATGAGGACAAAATAATGCTTGGGTGACTCTCCTTGAGTATATCTTCAGCAATTAGTCTCTGACAATTTTCCCTGGTTGGATTCTTAGGAATGGGTTGAATCCCATAGTTTGTATATATTTTTAGTTTACATATATATATTTTGAAAGATTTTATTTATTTATTTGTGAAAGAGAGAGTGAGAGAGCACAAGCAAGGGGAGCGGCAGAGGGAGAGGGAGAAGCAGGTTCCTCTTAAGCAAGGAGCCGGATACAGGGCTAGATTCCAGGACCCCAGGATCATGACCCGAGCCAAAGGCAGACACTTAACTGACTGAGCCACTTAGGCGCCCCTCCCATAATTTATATTAATAGTTCACGCACATTTTGCACTTTACTCTAGAGTAGATCCACTTGTTTTATAGAGAATATTAACTTTTCTGTAAATCTTGAAATAAAATTAATGGGCTCTATTTATCCTGCAGTATTGGCATTCCCTGGCATACCAGTGAATTCCTCGGCGGTGTGAACAGCTCAGTTGGAGAAACCCTGACGTAGGACTGAAGAACTAGGGCCGTAGACAGTAATTAGTAGTCTTCCTTTGAGTATAGCCGTGGTTCTCTCAACCCTGGCTACACATTAGAATTATTAGAATTATCTGGGAAGCATATTACAAAAAAAAAAAAAGGTAATGTCCTACACTAGAGCAACTGAATCTGAAATTCTCCAGATGATTCTAATGTGTGGAGCTAGTCTAGAGCAGTGGTTCTCAAAGTGTGGTCTTTGGACAAGCAGTACCTGCAATATCGGGGAACTTATTAGAAACGTAAATTCCTAGACCCCAACCCACAGGCACTGAATCTGACTCTTTGGGACTAGGACCCAGCAATCAGTGCATTTTAAGATGCACTCCAGATAATTATGATCCATGTTAAAGTTTAAAGACCACTGGCCTAGAGTATTCCTTGTGCATATTCCTGGCCCAGAGATATAGCCTGCTTAACCCAGCAGGGAAGCTTATTGAAGAGTCACAGAATCTGGTGTCGGGCAGAGTTCAAGTCTCTTGTCTGCCACTGACTAGCCACACGATCTTGGGCAAGGGAATTAGCCCCTCTAAGGCTCAGTTTCACCATGAAGGACATGGGGATAATTTTACACCTACCTCATTGGGTTACTGTGAGGATTAAGTGGAAAAAAAATAATGAAAGGTATTTTGCAAAATAGGTAGAGCTCGATAAATATTTGCTATTACCATTACCCATCAGAGATACCATTATTAGTGGTCAGGAGGCCGGGAAGGAAGCTTCGGAGGTGGAGGAAGCCAAGTGATCTGGTGGCTGGAACATCCGAAACAGATGTTTGTTCCCTGACTCTTCTCTAGTACAGGTTTGGATTTAGACTGCACCTGCCGTTGGCATGAACAGATGAGTCTCCCAGGATGAGACAATAAATCATTCTCTCAGGAGCTGTCTTCAAACTGTGGAAGTACTGAAAATATATAGCTAGAGACACAGCCTTGGTTATCTGGATGTGAGAACTGTCAGGGGTGGGAGGAGGGGGAGAAGGAGTGGGAAGCCTTTTTTACTCAACCAGTATTCTCAAACAGGGGCCATAAGAAGCATCTGGAGGGCTCATTAAAACACACATTGCCGGGGGGTTGGGTGGGGAGGAGCACCTGGGTGGCTCAGTTGGTTAAGCATCTGCCTTTGGCTCAGGTCATGATCTCGGGGTCCTGGGATCAAGCCCCATGCTGAGCTCTCTGCTCAGTGGGGAGTCTGCTTCTCTCGCCCCCTCTGCCCCCTCCCCCTGCTTGTGCACGCTCTCTTTCTCTCTCAAGTAAATAGATAAAATCTTTAAAAAAATAAATAAAACACAGACTGCTGGGCTGCGCCCCAGCGTTTCTGTGTGTTTGGGGTGGGGTCTGGGTTTTGTACTTCTATCAAATTCCCAGGTGTTGTTCACATTGCTGGTCAGACCACACTTCTCATGCTAAATTGAAACTTCATGAAACTGAACGGCAACACTGAACTGTGATTTATGAGTTTAAGAAAGGAAGAAATGTTCTCCAAGACATTTGCATTTCCTCTGTAAAATCCAAATGCCTTTTGATGTGCTATTTAGATTTGCCTCTGAACAGGACTGGCCAATGTGACAGATGTGCTGATGGTCACGTTTTCATTTGAACCCCAGGTCCTGTGCAGGGTAATGGAGAGGTGGAGTGATGGGCGGTTGCAGCCCTTAGGCTGCTCCCACAGGTGGCAGTGGTGGGGTGGGATACCAATCATTCCCAGTTGCACCTCCTCCTCCCAAGAAGCCAACCCATACCGATCACTTAGTACCTACTCAGCGTTTGTATACACAATGTCATCTAATTCCTCCCACAATCCTATGATGTAGGTATTATTTGTATCCCAATGTTACAGATGAAGGAGCTGAGCTCAAAGAGGTTAAACAAGTGTTCTGAAGACCTGTGGCTAGTAATAAGGATCTTCAGAAATTAGACCTCAAAATCTTTGTCTTTCTCTTTCTGACCCACACAGTGGGTAGAGGAGTCCCAGGCTTGTAGACTGAAAAGACATGTGCATGGCTGAGAACAGGGAAGGCATTGTTGGCATGTGGTCACCTTGTATCTGAGCCGGGGTGGGGTGGAGATAGTGGGATGGACTCTGCATCTGGGTGTAGGTAAAAGGGGCATGGCCCATATTCCTGTTCACCAGCAAGCTCTAGTCCCACCATCTGGACCAACTGTACAGGAGGGAGAGTTGGCCTCACCCCATCCAGTTCCCTGATAATCACCCTCAAGGATGTGGCAAGGATGATGACATCCATCCCCAGTCCTGGCCCCAGCCCCAAAGGGACGCAGTCAGGATTTAGACCCAGAAGCATCAGAACTTGAGGTCAGCCCAGTGGAATGACCATGGGGATTGGGATTTCTGTGGCAGTCTGTTCATGCCTCTGGCTCACTCTTTGGCTTTCTGGTCCAACCACCCAACCCCTGCCAGTTCTGCTTTGTTCCCTGACCCAGAACCACACCTGGGGGGTACTATATGTATCTTTGGGTATAATATAACTGGGCAAAGGCAGAGCCTGGACATGTGACTGAAGTGATTAGAGAAATTGAGGTCTTATCACACGGGGAGGCTAAGAGAAGACTGGAAAGATAAGGGTTCAAATACTGAAAGGCTGTCATTTGGAAGACAGAGAGGGAAAAGGAAACAGCAAGCCATTTGCCCAGGGCCACAAAGCTGATAGGCACTGGAGTGGAATTCAAGCCCATTTCTTTCTGACTTCCAAGTCTGTTCTCTTTCCACTACTCTCTTCTGCCTCCTTATGGCCAGAGGCAATCCCTTCCTTGTTTAGGTCAATGCAAAGACAAACTTTTGCCAGAAGTGTCCGAAAGTGGGATGCACTGCTTCAGGTGATGGTGAGCTTCCCACGCAGGGAAGTGTTCAAATAGAGGCCACATGCTAGTGTTGTTGGCGAGGGAATCCAGGCAAGAGAAGATGGTTTCCGGCACTGGCTACGCATGACAATCACCTCCATTTGTTAATAGGACAAATTCCCAGGCCCACTTCGGATCTGCCCTAAGAATAGGTAATTTTTCAAAGCACATCCAGGGATTCTAAAGAAGCCTTCGGGAACCTCTGAGATCCTGACTGTAGAGATTCTGGTGTAAGAGGCCAGCTGTGGGGTGTTGGTGCTGATGTTAACAGTGGCAACAAACACTAGTTAACTGCTGAGTGTTCACTCTGGGCCAGGACCTGTTCATGACATCACTAAGTCCTCACAACCATCCCACTGAGCAGACACCACTGTCATCCCCATTTCATGAGGAATCAGGCAGAGACAGATTAACTTCCCTGCCCAAAGTCACACCACAAGGAGTTGGAGGAGCCAGGCTGTGCGTCCACACGGGCTGGCTCTAGATCTTTACTCCCAACCGTAGGAGAAGGCACCAAATGGGACCGTCTCCAAAGCCATCCAGCCCAGGGCAGGTTCTGAATGAAACCTACCAGCAGTTAATCGCCCAAGTATCAAAAACTGCACAGTACAGGAAACATCAGGAGTGAAACAGACTCAGACCTTGAAATGACCATAAGAACTAAGCTGCAAAGCTCTTGAGGTATAAAGTCTAGACCTTTCTTTAGTCTAAATGTATTACATTGGGTTTTTTAAAATTTAAACTTTTCAACACAGAACAAAGGGCATCCAAGTAATTCCTACTGCTGTTCCTTCACTTCAAAACAAAACAAAACTTGCTCCTTAAAAGTGGTTTTATTCTGTCACGGAACGTTCAAACACAATGGCGTAAATATATTGACACAATGGTTAAAACATTAACCCCAGTGAAACTCCTGATGTGTTAATTCAACAGAACCTGCCCATGCCTCTCTGGGAAGAGCTGGGTTACCCCCTGCTTACAGGGTGTGTTCAGATCCTTGCCCCTCCCCCACCATGGAGGCCAGGAGTGAAGCTTTAGTGCAGAGACTTTCTCAACCAAATACGTTCTTCTTTCCTCTTTTGGGCCAATCCCAAGGTTCAGGAGAGCAGAGTGCAGAAAAAGATGGGAACTCACCGGGGACTTTCCAGGCAAATGCCCTGAGAAACTAATCCTCTCATTAAAGTTGATTCTGGTGCAGATTGTAGGAGGACAGGAGCTGGGTCCTCCGGCTGCCACTCCCTCTCCCCTCTGGCATTGTCAATCACCCTTGTTCTTGCTTCCAGCCCAGGGCTCTTGAACTATTCCTGCTATTTAATAATCCTCTCTCTCTCAAAGTTGCTAATCCCTTGCGAGATTGGTTAAAACTCCCAAGAGAGAGTTGGAACGGCCTGAATGGGATCGAGCAGTCAGAGATGTCTGGACTTTCTCCCCCGCTGCCTAGGGAAAGTTTAATTGAAGCTGGGGGGTGGGAAGAGGTGTAGCCAATGTCACTCTGAAATTATCTGGGGAATACCAATTCACACCACCTCTCACCAGACTAAGATGCGGGTGACCTTCGGAGGAACTTGATTAAGCTCTGTAGGGTTTCAGGCTCCTCAGCTGACAAACAGGAGGTGTGGTTGAGATCAGCCTGTCTCGAACTCTTCACCACTGGCACTGAGGTGTTTCCAAGTTGGGAGGAACAAAGGATCTCTTCTTCCACCTAACTATCCCTTTTGACATTCATGTTCTGTGCAGAATTTCACTTGACAAAATTAAAGTTTGAAAATTCCTGGCTTGGGTGATTTCAACGGTTCCTTCCAGACCTAACATTCTCCGTCCACAGAAACAGGCAGCTGTCTCCTCTGGGTGTTGCTACCTCAACCCATGCTGATCCGGAAATTGTTGAAGGGTTCACACCTCTTCCCTGGAGTCCTTGGCTACAAATCTATCTCTGCCAAATGACTGAGGAGCTGCCTCCATCTTCTGCACATCCTCAGATCAGACGGGACCCTCTGTGTCCCTGGAATTCTGCCAAGGGCCTATGCAAACAAAGCCAGCTGCAGATGGCAGGGGTCTGGGAGGAACGGCCACCTCAGGCATCACACCCAGGCTGGGCCCCTCATGGCACTGCCTGGTTTGTGATGGAATTAAAGACTGCTTCCTTTCGGGTGTTGCTCTGGGATTTCCACGTCCGTGAGAAGGTACTATTAAATTGGCAAGAGGTGGGCATAACCTGATAGAAGCAGGTGTTCTCAATCTGGAGCCTTGGCGTCCGAAAGCACTAAATTCATAATTCTGACTTCCCTTCATTCTAGCTTATTTCACGTTTCTGGGCCTCAGCCCTTTCCCAGGTCAAACAGGTGATGAAGTGACATCATGTGTGTTGATGGCGCAGCATGGGCCATCACTGTAACACTGTAAATGTTATTATCTTTTCTTGCTGCCACTTTGCACTAAGTAAACACCTGGATTGTCTTAAAATGTGATGAGTCATAAAAGGAGCCAAAAAAGCGAAGGGGCTCAAAGTTACCCAGCTGTGTGGATATCCCCTGCTTTAGATAGCAAATCCATTCTCCGTCTACAAGGGCTTCTCTGCCTGAATTCCCAGGCTCCCCATAACACACCAAGCAGATTCAACTGTTCCTAGTTATTCTCATGCTCTGACTCATTCTTTACACCTAGAAACTGGAAAGTATGTGCACTGTTCAGAAGATCAAGGCCAATCCTCCCCCAACTCCTCCACCCTCCCTCCCAACTCCTCCGCCCCCACTCTTGTGGCTTAGGGCAGAAAAAAACACCTAATAAATCATGCTGATTCACACAACTAGCTCCTTAGCTCCTACCTGGGCTGAGAAAAGACAAGACCAAGAATTCTATGGACCTTGCCTTCCCAGGACATAACAAAAACCTGGTAAGCGTGGACTGGTAGACATGTGGTTCTCTAGTGTACTGTGAGAGATGAAGGATACTCAGGGGCCACTCAGGATGTTACTCCCTACTGAGCAGAGCTGGCAGAAACAGGGTGCTTACTGCACTTCTCCCAGGGATGTGAAATTAGCTCCCCTCCCCCATCCTGTTGAAAGCCCCACAGCAGTATCCGAACCTCCAACACTTCCATGACCTTTATGTGTAAAACGTATAAACCATTAAATAAGGAAAACCTCATTAAGCAAGAAGGTACTGGGGGAGGGGAGAACAAATTGATTCAGAAGAGAGAACAGATGTGGAGGGAGAAGAAGGTGTTCACCAATATATACCTACCACAGGCCAGGCACCATTCAGGTTCTTTCTAAGAAAGGTAGGAAGGTGAAGCAGCAAGAGCATGGATGTGGGACCCAGCCTGCCTACATTCGCATCCTGGCACATGGTCACTTGGACAAGTTATATAGTCTCTCTGCGTCTTGAAGGTAATAACAAAGCCTCACTCACAGCACTCCCTAAGGATGACACAAATTCCTATGGGCTGGTGCTCTCACAACACAACCTGATGCAGAGGAAGTGCTAAAGAACCTGCTGTTATCCATAAGGTTCCTCATTTAATCTCTCCAAGTCATTCTGATCTTTGTGAGGCAGGCAAGGTCCAAGTTTTATAGCTCTTCTGAAGAAACCTGGACACAATTTATCTAGGGTCACGTGGGCAGTAAGTGGAAGTTTGGTAATTCAGACTCCGCCTCAAATAATTCCAAGTCAGTTAGATAAGTAAACACTGATTCATGAAGGTTCCACGAGAGAGGGCCAAATAACTTGTCAAAGGAGCTGACAGACTAGGTTGTGGGGTAGCTCCTGAAGCAAGTCTAGAAGGGCCAGCAGGCTTTTTATATGTGGAGGTGGGTGTAGAAGGGTACCTATCTGTGGAAACATATTATTTTCCTTTTAAATCAGGACAGAGCAACTCTGTGAACCCAGTGAACCAGTGCCTTTAAAGAGTGTCTGGGAAATACATACATACATACATTTCCTGCTAAGGTGCTAGCAGACTGCATTCTTAATTTGTTATTTATACTGTACTCTACCCAAAACCTAGCGGGCATCTAATAAATGGTTGTGATCACCCTTAATGACTATTCTTTTTTTTTTTTTTTTTTAAAGATTTTATTTATTTGACAAAGAAAGACACAGCGAGAGAGGGAACACAAACGGGGAGTGGGAGAGGGAGAAGCAGACTCCCTGCCAAGCAAGGAGCCTGATGCGGGACTTGATCCAGGGACTCCAGGATCATGACCTGAGCTGAAGGCAGTCGCTTAACCAACTGAGCCACCCAGGCGCCCTAGTTATAGCTCTTAATCCAAATAATCAGCTTGAACTTAGAGAACCTGTACTTATTATAATGTGAAAGATGTTCACATTGAGATACGCTTAATGACTATTCTATGTTGGCATGAGGTTGAATTGCATTATCTAGCATTCCTCAAAGTTTGCTGTCATATGGCTAGATGTTCCTTAAAAAAAAATTTTAAAAGATATCAGAGTTAAGTAAAATGCTGTTTACTGTGGCTCTTTCCAGGAAATTTCCTGGTGTATATAAGCATCATCAAGGTTCTGAGAAATTCTACAGCAAAGAAATCTGCTTCCTTTTAATGCTGTATTTCCTAAGCCTACTTGGCCGCAGAACACTTTTCTATGTAATAGAAACTTCGAGAAATGTTGAAATGACCTGATTAAATTTTGACTTCCCTGCAAGCAAAGGATAATTAACCCCATTTTTGAGGTAAGAAATAGAAACCCATCCAGTAGGTGGAGGAGCCACCACTAGAGACCCAAGTCTCTGCCTCCAAAATAAGAACGCTCGCATTTCCAAAACACTGAGCTATAAAAGCTACCATCACAGGCACTATGTCTTTTGCTTTTCATTTTTAAATTTATAGGTAAAACTAAATGTTAGTAGAATTAAGTGACTTGGGCAAAATCACAGAGGTCCTTAGGAGTGCACAAGGCATGAAGCCTAAATTCACTAACTTTTAAAAATCTATGAACGGAGAAACAAGCTACCATGGTTTGTCATGACTGGTCTGAGGGCACACCTGCCTGAACTAAGACCCAGCCCAGTAGCTGACCTCTCCTCGCATTTATGGTGAGCTGCAGGAATGCAACTGAGGAGATACTGTTATTTCAGAGCTCAAAAGCTCAAACAATCTTAGCCCATTCACATTGGCAACAAGCTGGCACACCCCTCCCTGGACTGATGAAAACAAAAATCTGGCCACTTGGCGATTATAATCACTCTCATTAAAATGACTGTTCAGCAGCAACTCCTATTCTTCCAGAGGAAACAGGAAACAATGGTGGGGGCGGATGTGCATAGTAGGATCGGGACATGCCCGCAGTGGTGCTCTCTCCATCAGGACCTTCCCCTGAGGGTTGTCTGGCATAGCTGAGTGTCGGACAGAAGCAACCCCCAGGCTTGCCAAGTGCCTCCCAGCGCAGCCCACTGGCTGTTCTGCCATTAAAGTAGTAGCATCTGATACAGAAGGGAGTCATCCTGGCCACATGGCACCAGCCCGGACCTGGGAAGGTGAGCCTCGTTCTCAGCCAGCAGCCCACCCCCGCCCCTCTGCCAGGAACCCAGATCATGTCTCACCAATTACAAAGGTTGCTCAGGGAGTCCCTGTAGAGGGGAACTGAGATGAGCATTTAGAGACCATTAAGGCATGGAGATAGGGATCTTACCCTAGAAATCAGCATCAAGCCCAAACTGTGTAATTCCCGTGGCACAGCCCACCACACGGCAGGAAACAGGACTACCAGAAGAGAAGGGAGAAAAAGGAGAATCTACAGGTTATGTTTTCCTGAAGACGTTTTTTAGCTGCGTTTCCTCCATACTCCCCTGAATGCTTACACTCACAGACCATTTTTTAAAGCAAAGCAGGACATACAAAAGAACAGTGACTATGTTTCCCAATTCATATCAACTCAGTAAGAAATGGATTCAGCACTCCCAGAGCATCAGACCCTGTGCTAGGCACCGTGAGATGGTCACAACAGAGTGACAAGAAGATAAAGAAGGTAAACAGGACCAACCAGTGGTTTTGAAACTGTATTGTGCAGGTGTTACAATGGTGCCTAAGGGGCTGCAATGGGGTGTGGGGTGGTGACAGGCTGAGAGCGTGGGGTTCTCTCCAGCTCACTGCCCTCTCTCTCATCCACTCTCCCCACCAACCTCTGCAGCTCCACTATGACCTGCTCTCTAGGTCTCTTTGCAGGGAGAGCTGTTGGGAGACTTAATCTTGGTATCTTGAAATCCCTCAGGAATATTTGAAGGTACTTTCTGCAGGACTGGTCTGGGAACAGAACTCTTATTGAGCATGCAAACACAGAGGCTGATATTGATTGCCCTAATGCGTTCTGGCAGAGGAAACACACTTGGAGCAAACTGTTTGCCGAGAGCTTTACAGCGTGCCCCAGCGCTGGACAGGCCTGGCACGGCCTCAAGCACCAACTTGCTCCCTTTGACAGTTGGCTGTGGCAGCTGCTGAGATAAGCCCCAGAGCACCCTGAGGTTTGGATGCTTCTGGTGCCAACCATGACGGTGAAGGGTGCCTCCGGGCCTCATGCACAGGAGTGAAGACGTTTCTCAAACACATTCCCCATGGACATGTTTGGGGAGGCTTTCAACCTCGTAAGCTCTGGACACCTAGATTGCTGCACAGAGATGTGCAAGACGCCAGGGACAGTCCATCCTGGGACCGTGTCTCCTTAGGCATATGCTGTTCACAGGCAGGAGGCAGCAGGAAAAGACGGTGGGTGCCTCGGATTGTGTGCAAAGTTCAAGTCCTGGGTTCCCCCCACTGCTTTACTTGTGACCTGGAGCAGGCGAATGACTCCTCTCTTTAAGTTTGTATTTTCTCATCTGTGAATCAGGGGGCAATATGGTTCCTATCTCACAGGCTGGAGGGGTTAAATTAGCCACATGAAGTGGTGAGCATCTTAGGTAGGTACCCTATATATCTCAGTCATTTTTAGTATTTTAACATTATCATTGACACATCTGAGAGGAACAACTCCATAAAGCCCAAGGAAATGTCCTGTTAAAGCAATAACCCATTTGACGGTCTGGATATGGAAGGAAGGCTAGTCAAAAACCAAAACCAAAAACCACAAAAAAAAAAACAACAAAACAAAAACCCACCAAAAAACACAAAACAAACAACAAACCAACAAAAACCAACAACAACAACAAAACAAAAACAAAAAAACCTAAAGCAGACTGAAGGAACTGCTATGTTGATGGCAATTCTCTATCTTTTCAAGAACAGCATGAAGAATTTTTTTTTTTCAGATGCAAAACGCGTAAGTACAAGAAACTTCTCTCCTTGGAGAAATTCACCAGATGGAAGCTCTTTTCGCAGGAATTTCAAAATCTATAAATGTAGCACAAACAGGGTCAGGTGTAACCCTGTATTGGTTGTCATCACATTCTTGACGGCCCTTAAGGCCCAGTCAGCCTGAGTTCAGTGATATTTTATTAGCTACAGGAATTGCATTTCAGAACATGTTTTGAAGGAAAATGTCATGAGCTTATCTTTCCAGGGGCCAAGGCAGCAATCAAAGAATCAGCTCATGACTCATGTTATATCCCTCATCCAAGCACATTTCCCACTGCAATCTCCTGGCTGATGGAGGGGTTTGGGGAAAGGTGTGAGCGTTCATCCCTCCTAAATCATGTGAACTCAGCACACCTTTAATTTCACAGCTGTCTGCCGCTGCCACAGCAATGGAAATTTTGTTTGTATTGGCTTTTCCATGCAATCTGGAAATAGCAAAATGTGGCAGAAATAGCAAATTTGGGGTACCAAAAATGTTACAAACCCATGAAAATTAATACATATGACTTAATGAAATCTGTGGCCTTAATGTGTGTTTGCTAAGAAAATGAAACTTAGGTGCCTCCTTTAAACAGAATGAAAGGGGGAAAATGCATGAATAAATGAATGATTGTTTACTTAAAATATGTGTCGTCAATGCAAATCACAATTTCTAAGATACTTTCAATTATGGGAATTTGCTACTGAAGAGACTTGAGGATTAAAGGTGCTACATCTTAGCAGGCAGATCATTTTTCCCTCCTTTGAAAACACAGTGAAGTTAGGAGGATGGAAGTGGGGGGAGGGGCAGACTGCCTGGTTCTGAACCCAGCTGTTAGTTAACTGTGTGACCTTGGGTAAGTCTCTACAGCTCTGTTTCCCCATCCGTAAAATGAGGATGATAATACTATCAAAGTCATGGTGTTGCTCTAAGGATTAAGTGAGTTAATATTTTTTAAATATTTAAATCTGTGTTATGGCACATTTCTGTATAAATATTAGCAGCTGCTATTATTATTACTATTATTACCATTATCATCATCATGCTTATCATCACATTCTCCCATTCTTCCTCCTACGGGCTGCCCTAAAGTTCCTTATATCAGCAACATTAACAGGAGCATTTTAAGGCGAGAGATGTCCTCTCCAGAAAATCATTATAGCATCTCCTTAATCACTGGCCTGTGTGATTAAGACTTTTAGACTGATTAAAAGTCACCTTGAAAGGGAGTTCTGAGAGGCTGGGATAGAAAGCAGGAATATTAAATGAGGAGTAGTTTGTCTTGTAGCAAGGGGTACCATGCAGGGTTAACATGTGAGGCTATTCTGCTCCCCTGGGGGACATTTGGCAATGGTTGCAGGCATTTTGGGTTGTTACAATTAGGAGGGGGAGCGGCTACCGGCATCTGATCGGTAGATGCGGCTAAACATTTTACAAGGCTCAGGACGGTGGCCCCTGCCCACTCCCAGCAAAGAATCATCCAACCAAATGTCAGCAGTGCCAAAGGTCAGAAGCCCCCTGTTAGGGTAGAGCTTGGAAAGAAAAGCAGTCTGGCCTCACAGGAGCTTCCACTTTAAGATGGATATAGTGTTAACCGCCAGCTACCCAAGAGCTAGTCTGGTTTCTAAAGGTGCCTGGCCTACTTGAAAACAACTTCTGGGGATGCCACTCCCAGAGAAGCAGTAGCAATTTATTACCGAGCACGCCCGATTCCCAGAGAGAGAAGACTCAAGAGCCGGTCCCAAGCACCCATACAGTTTTCCTTTTAGCCCTGAGGAGGTTACTGCCTTCAGTATTTCCAATTCATGCCCTGAAGCTTCTGTACATGCTAGTGCTGAGTCACCTGGAGATGGTTCTTCAAATTTAACGTGTCTGAAACATGCCCAACAAATTCCTTTCCTCTTCTTCCCAAACGTGCCCATCTCCCCTACCTCAGTAAATGCCTTGAGCATCTTACCTGCTTCTCAAGCCCCAAACCCAGGCAACACCCTCCCCCTCTCTTCCCCTCACACTCACATTCAATCCTCAGGCAGGTCCTATTGCTGCCACCAACTAAACAAACCTTGAATGCTTCCTCTCTTCGCCACTGCCACTGCCCTTGCCTGACCCCTGTCCATAACTTCCTAAACTGCCCCCCCGTTGTTAATCTTGATAATCTCCAATTAATTCTCCACACAATGACCTAACTCATTATTTAAAAAATAATAATTAAAGGCTATGGCTCCTGACATCCTTTGTTGGATTCTCACTAATGCTTCAAATAAAATTCAAACCCTTTACTATGGCCTGAAAAAGTCTTCTATCAGGGGGTCTCAAAGAGTGGCCCCAGACCCGAAACATCCGTGTATACACATTCCCAGGCCCCACCCCAGACCTACTGGGTCTCCAGGTGTGGGGTCCGTCAAGCTGGGTGTTAACAAGCTCCCGGGGTGATGGTGATGCACGCTGGTTCGAGAATCAGTGCTTTGTGTGATCTGGCTCTCCTCTTTTCTGATTCCACTCCAGTCAAAGGGGCTTCGATTCCTTGACCATGCCAAGGTCTTTTCTTCTACTTCAGGTCCTTACAGAGTCTGCTCCTGCTGCCTGGAATTTCTCACCTCTCTTCTCATCCCCCTTCTCAGATCCTTCCTCTGACCACTGTCATGTAGATTTCTGCCTCCACCTTAAATTCTCTGATAGTTTTCTTCATTGCGCTCTCTATCACCAGCTGTTTTCTCTCTTTTTGTTCTGGCTTACTTGTTATTCTCTGGCTCCTCCACTAGTCTGTAACCTCCATGAGCCCAGGGCCATGTCTTGTTTGTTACTGTATATGTAATGAATACTACAGTGCTCGGGACGTAGTAGATGATCACCCCAGAGGGCTTGAGTGCATTATCACCCTACGGTAGAGCACAGGGAGACCCAATGTGTGGCATCGGCCCCCACCTCACAATTTGAATGAGGCAGACATAGCCATTTGACCTCCACAGTCCTTCCCCCTTACACCTGGCTATGGCTTCAGACTTTGTTATGACACTTCACTCCAAGCATCCACAAAACAAAACAAAACAAAACAGACAAAAAAATCAAAGTTGTTACTTGCAGTGGACGTGGAAGAAACATGTTCATCAATTTTCTAAATAGTATTTCAGTAATGTAATTGTTAATATTATTTATGTGTCTGACATTGTGTTAATATTTCACAAGTCTTATCTTATTTATAAACCCTATGTAGAATATCTAATAATGATGCCCACTTACAGGTGAAAAAAGTGAGTTGCAACATAATGCCACCTGCCCACGTTCCCACGGGAAGTGGCCAAGAGGGGATCTAAACCCAGGTGGCCTAGTTGTGGCACCTGAGCTCATTGCTGAATCTTTTCACTACAGTGAGAATAATAGGTGGTATGCAGGTCCTCAGTGAGAAGCGATAGCAGAGCACCTTGCCCAGGTGGAGATGCCAGAGGGAATCCTGGAGGAGCTTTGAGGCATGAGTGAGTCAAAAGCACGAAAAAGTAAAGAAGCAGGGAAGCAGAGGCATGAACCTTTTACTCACATCTACTTCTTTCTTTTTTTAAAATTTTATTTTATTATTATTATTTTTTTAGAGAGGGAGAGAGAGGAGGGGGGAGGGGCAGAGAGAGAGAATCTTATGCAGGTTTCACGTCCAGCATGGGGCCTCCACTCAGAGCTCCATCTCATGACTCTGAGACCATGACCTGAGCCGAAATCAAGAGTCGGATGCTTAACCGACTGAGCCACCAGGCGCCCCCACACCTACTTCTTTCTTAAGAGAGGTCTTATTTGGGAAGAGGGGAGCTTTGGTAAAATGACGTGTAGCTGAGCAGTATTCTATTTAGAGGTTATACTGCTGGCTGCTCTCATCTTGGGCACTTCTTCAATGATGATCTTCTTTGTGGATATTGGCAGCATAGCTGATCTCTGTGAAGTTTATTGGTATAAATGAAGGCTGGAGTGTAGTGGCAGGGCTGAAAAGATCTCCAGAGAAAGGCCTTTCAAGTTATACTTAGGCCCCAGCTAATCTGATTCATGTTTCCTGGGCCAGTAATCCCCATATGCAATGACTTAGGTTATTGTTGGAAGTGTACAGTTCGTGTGGAAAAATGTGATGGCAGAAAATGTTTGGAAACCATAAATTATTAAAGTATTTTAATAAAAGTAAGCCTTTATACTAAATATCCTCTCTGACTGTGATCCAAAAGAAAAAAAAAAGTGTTTCTCAGTTTATTTGCACTAAAGGGAAATCTGCATGGAGGCAGGAATTATAGCCCAGCCTTCACTTCCACGGCAACTGACTGATGTCACATACAGGATGGAGACCTTCCTGACAGGGTCAGGATTTGGCTGGGAGGTACTGCATCTTGAATCAAGTGTAAAACTGATTTGAAATTTAGGAAATATTTTTTAAGATTAATTTTACTTAAATTGATTTTGGAAGGAAGTGGCTAAAGCAAATCAGGAGGTTGTTTTCTAATATTTTAACCAGAAATGGATGTAGAAATCTCATATAATTCACAAAATTGAGCTTGACATGATGCCATGCCTCCATGGAAAGAACAAAGAATTCTCAGTGTGGAGAAGAGATCATCTCATGTGAGATCCAAGGCCTTTATATGACAGTTTCTGGAAGTATCATTCCCAGATGAGCAGTAGCAGCATCCCCTCAAAGGGGTCCTAAAAAGCCAGATTTGGGGTCCTGCCCAGAACTACTGAATCAGTCTCTGAGGGCAGGGCTCTGGAATCTGAAGTTTTAGTGTTTCCCAGAGAATTTTTAATTGAAACCATTTTTTTTGTAGAATCTGAACAAAGCAACAAGGAAATGTACCTTTATCCAATCTAGAAGCAGGTAATTCTTGAGCATCATTACAGCTTAATGAAAAGTTTAGACCATAATCACATACTAGGCCCGTAGGTTATGAGGAGTATCAGAGAGTGCAAACAGGGGCATTTAAGACATTTGCATGTGTTCTGAGGGAAGCAAAACAATGTCATACAGTAATACTAGACTTCTGGGTTTCAAAATTCAGCACAATTTAAAAAAACTGGGCAAAAAGATCAACATAAGCTGTCTCCTTTACTTTGCCAACAAGGGCAAATAAAAATGCCTCTCTGGTTCTATCATTTCGTAAAAAGAAATGGCTTTTTTTTTTTTTTAAAGAAGTGACATTTTTAACACCAAAAAAAAAAAAAAAAAGCAGAAAAGAATCTCAGAATAAAAAACAGTCCTCTACACAGAATACCCTGGAAAATAAGTACAAATCTTTTGATCTGATGTCTGTACTTTCCTCTACCTCATTTTGTCACAGGGAGCACTTACTCCAGCACTGACCTGGGAACCTTTCACGTAGCGGAGAGACCAGGGTTTTGTAAAGTCAAAAGTCAGTTCTACGCTTTGCCCCTTGCTAGCTGTATGCTTTCAGCATCACTTGCATGACTGATTCATCTCAGCTTCCTCATCTATAAAACAAAGGTAATCATCAATCATGGTAACCATTAATGGCCTAACACGGATCGATGAACTGTCACACAGAACAGACTCTAAAGATATCCTCTTTCCCTGGTTTTCCCTTCTTAGGCTTTACGATCTACTAATCTCCTAAGAATCTTGTTGGATGTGAGCTGAAGACTTGCTTCCAACAAAAAGGAGGAAAAGGGGCTGCTTAATTAATGGTCCCCCAGGCTTTTTTTTAAGCTTCTTTTCTCTTTCTCTAGATTCTGATGGAGTTTTGCATGAGGCAGATCCTTGGTATCTGGCTGTTGCCAACTCTCTGAAATGGAGGTCCCCTGCCTAGTTTGTCATAAAACAAGGAGTATAAGTAAATTCCTGTCACACATGTTTAAAATGCTGTCTAGGGGGGCGCCTGGGTGGCTCAGTTGGTTAAGCGACTGCCTTCGGCTCAGGTCATGATCCTGGAGTCCCGGGATCGAGTCCCGCATCGGGCTCCCTGCTCAGCAGGGAGTCTGCTTCTCCCTCTGACCCTCCCCCCTCTCATGCTCTCTCTATCTCATTCTCTCTCTCAAATAAATAAATAAAATCTTTAAAAAAAAAAATGCTGTCTAGGTTCTTTTTTGCTTTTTCTGTTATACCTATATATGAGTAACTTGTTTCCCAAAAGTAAAAGTAGGCCAGGTGATTATTTGTAAAGGGTGAAGAGGCTGGGAGGTGCGGGGGGAAGGAGGGGAGGGGAGCTGCTGTATTGCACAGCTCCAGGATACCACGCACACAGCAGTCTATGTGGATGGGGTCCTGTTGCTAATCGTGTCTCAACAAGTCATACAAAATGATGGACCCGGGTGGAGGGAGGCACACAGATATATACTGTTCCATGAACAGAGCCTATGTGTGGGCTTCCAGAGAACTTAGTAAGATCATTTCATAGCTAACACTTTTTGAGTCTTATGTCAAGCATTATGCTAAGCACTTTCTATGCATCATCCTATTTTCTCCCTCACAATAACCCTACAATTATTATCCATCCCCACTTTCTATACGAGGAAACCAAGAATTAAGTGGTCACACACTCAAGATCACCCAGCTGGTCAATGGCAGGGGCAGCATTTGAACCTAGATCTGTGGTAACCTACAGCCTAAACTCAATACCCGTTGGCCAAAGTAGAAGAAAGTAGAGAACAGAGATCTTGTTCAACACTTATAAACTTTAAAGGAGGGCTGTCTTCTCTTCTTTCATTCCTCTTAAAAAGGCAGTTGACCAGCTCTGGCTTATGTTTTACCTCTGTGAAGGCAGAAAACAAAAGTATTTTGGAATAACTCATTCCTCAATTCCTAGAGCAATGATATTTCTGTTTTCCCAGGGGTAGGAGGCTCTCATATTTGAGGCTCTCGCCGAATAAGCTGGTTGTTGTATTTCCTAAAGAGATGACCTCCCTTTCTTCAAGCAGTAATCACTCATGCCCTGCTGAACTGGACAGAAAGTGGTAGCCAAATATCCTGTCGTCAAGCCTCCTCCAAGGCAACTCTGATGAGTGGTTATTTTGGAAGTGGCTCTAATCTGTCACGTTATGCAGCTTTGCTAAGACTCACTTTATTAGCTACCACCAAGAGCTAATAAAACATGTCAGGAAGTCTCTGTAAGCTGTAAAAACATTTCCAAAGGTCACTGCCGACACTCCGGACTTCAATGACTTTTTAAAGGAAAAGAAAACAGAGGCAGAGGCCCAGAGTTTCAAAAGACAGAACTACCAAAAGCAGTGGCCCCAAATGGGTGGTAAAGGGCGGCAACGCCATATTACACCAGCCATTGAATAAACTCTGTCCAGAGGATGTCTTGAAGAAAAGGTCCAAAAGCCACAGAAGGGTGGTGGGGACAGTGGTGAGGAAGAAAAGCAGGATATACCATACCAGGATATCCTCATATGAGGATACTTCATTTTTCCTGGTTATTTAAGTTTGGTGTTGGGGGGGAGGCATCTAATAGTCACACTTACTCACAACAGACTCCTTTATAAACAATGGTGTAGGTGACAGAGAAGGGATTGATTTTCAATAACCTACAGCACATGAGGCATTTTTTCTTAACACATGACTTTTTTCCATTTTAAAAGTAAGCACACTTTTTAATAAATAGTAGTAAAACATAAAAAAGGAGAAGTAATCCTGTCACCTTAAAAGCAGGGAAGAGAATTTCAGGTTTTGTGTTTCAGGAGCCGTACTTTATCATGTGGGATGTCCCATGACAAATGACTAGAGCCCGTGGTTCTACTAGCTTGAAAACATAATCATTGAGATTTCCATTCACCACTGAGCAACAGGTCCAGGCCCAGAAGATGCAATAACATTTTTATCCTGGTTTAGGGTAAAAATTTTAGACTTGGAATCTGAACTTGTGGGGGAAAGAGGTGATCCATGGAGCAAGTCAGGATGGCACCTTGTAGAAGCTCAGCAGGAAAAGACCGCTGATAAACTGGTATGCTCCAGACCAAGACAGGCAAGTTCTGTCCTGCTTTGGAGCAGTCCCCAGCCAGCTCTAGCGCAGACTGCACATGGCTGTCCTTAAAACTTACAGGCAGGCCGCAGCAGGGAGTGAGCGGGATTCCATCCTTACGCATTGCAGTGCTCAGTGAACTAATCACTAACTGGAGATCCTGTAGCGTTCAGCTGAGTCAAAGAAATTCCTTTCATCTTACTGTTTTCTTTTTCCTCTTCTATTTGCTAAGACAGGCAACACAGAGCAGTAGAGAGCCCTAGACCCTGGAGCTGAACGGAGCAGGGCTGAGTCCCTGCTCTGCCCTGCCTGCTTCCTAACTCCAAGCTAGTTCTCTTGCTCCCTTCTGCAGCATCTCACCAATGAAGATAACAATAGGACTAGCCCCAGAGAACACTTGGAGGATTAAATCACCTTATAAAGCTCTCAGCAAAAAGCTTCGCACCTAGTGAGCATTCAGTAAGTGAGGAATTCACAACACTGTGTTGCTGGACTGGGAGCTCTTTGACGACGGGGCCATGTCTCCTCCTTCAGATCCCCGGCCAGAGGTGCCTGGGTACCACCCCACGGGGTGGGGGTAGGGGTCTCCATGTATGCCCAAGAATAAATTAATTTGGTTTGATTTCTTTCACTTTCCTTCCCTGGTACGTTCTCCGTATTTTTTTTCCCTCCTTCTCCAAAATAGTAAGCCACATTTTTTCTTGCTTCAAAAGATGTATCATCGACAGTGGGTTAAGGCTATCCAATTTTCTTCTTACTCTTTTACTTGTTTAGGAATATTTATCTTTCTTGTATTATTTTTGATAGTCAGCTTTCCTTTTCCCCTTCCTTTTTCATCACTTTCCTCCCTGGGAGAACTGCTTTCCCTTTTGTTACTGGGGTTCTGGTGAGTTTGCCAGTCTGTTATCCTCCCTACCCAAACCTACCCACCCCAATTCATATATACCCAGAATCCTCACTTGACTCAGAGACCTACTCTGTAATAAACCCCTTTCCCCACCCAGGTTAGTCAGAGTCAGTTTCTGTTGCTGGCAACCAAAGGGCCCTAATTGATCCCTACCTATTTTTTTTTCTTCCTTTCTAGTCATGTTTCCTTCCTACTGCATGGGTGGTTTCCCATATGTCTCCTTGACCATCTACCACCAATCTCCTTCCTCACTGAACATGGCAGAATTTACTCCATTCTGTAAATAAAGATGAGCCACCCCTCTACTCACAGGTCAGCCTTCCTCTTAACTAGCACAGTGGCTTCCATGAAATTCAGTTACCTTCAAGGCAACCTGATATTTTGCTGAACAAAATGTTAATGTCAGCATCCTAAGTGCCCTAAGACTTGGCTATCATAGGCTTAAAATGGTAATGCGTGAGAAGAAGTAGCTACCATCTGCTTTAACTCTATTTGTGTGACTGTGGGGACAAAGGAAGAGACTTTTAATGACTTGTGCAAGGCCAAATGGCCAGACAGAGGTCAGATTAGAATGCAGTCTCCTGATACTTGGGTAAGGTGTTTTCACCATCTTACTGGGCTGCTTACAAGGAAATACTATTTTGGACCCAATCCAAGCAAATTTACTTTGTGAAGTAGAAAAGCCTCTGTCATAGACTGGTAACATCTACAAGACAGTCTCATAATAAAGAGATGTAAGAATTGTTCAAAGCACGGCGCCTGGGTGGCTCAGTTGGTTAAGCGACTGCCTTCGGCTCAGGTCATGATCCTGGAGTCCCGGGATCGAGTCCCGCATCGGGCTCCCTGCTCAGCGGGGAGTCTGCTTCTCCCTCTGACCCTCCCCCCTCTCATGTGCTCTCTCTCTCATTCTCTCTGTCTCAAATAAATAAATAAAATCTTTAAAAAAAAAAAAAGAATTGTTCAAAGTAAAAAGAGGTCAGGGAAGAAAGAAATACATGAAGAAGGGAGAGGGGTGTTAAGGAAAAATGCCTGATATCACTTCATAGGGAGGTGCTGGGATCCTCCAAAACTATATAAATATCAGATCCCCAAGTATGAACACCAAAGGCATATGGCAATGATATGTACCTTTAAAATTCTCTGATCTAAAAATCTGCTTTATAGCAGATATTTTCTAGACAGAGATGTTGGTCGTCATAGCATCTGGCATATTACATTAGCTTTAAAAATGAATGAAATTAGATCTGCACACCTGAGTTTAACCACATTAATTAAACATGTTTATAAGGCAGTTGCAACTGACAAAAGGTGGGCAGATACAATTTTCTCGATTTTTTTTTTTTTTTTAAACAGAGAACTTTTAGATTGAGGGCATTGAGGAACAGTACTTAACTGTTAAATACATAAAGCAGGGTGGTCAAATATATGGCTTACATGTCACCATGCTCCCACCACGTTTCCAAAGCAGACATGGCTGATTCCCCACAGCGCTCTTTTCAACTTAGGCCAGTCTCAGAATCTTCTCAACTCAATACAACAGACAGCCATAACCAACAGATAAACACAAAGAAACCCCATTACCATTCCTCTATTAAATGATCCTGGTACTTATGCTGCTTATCCAATGACTAGAATTTCCATGGTTCTACTAGTTAGCAAGTTCATTAATTATGTGGTTCTCCATAATGAAGAACAGTTCTTGGTTACAAGTAGGTCTAAAAATGTGCAAAATGCATGGGTCATCCATTTTCCCTGGCTCTCAAGAATATATAGATGGGTGCTGAGGATCCCCGTACATTTCAAAGATCTACTCTAGCACTTTCCTTAACATCTCACTCAACTCCACCTCTGTAATTGCAGTAAAAATGCCATCAAGTAAGAGACAGTAGTATTTTTTTCACATTTTCCATCTCAAAAAATGGATTTCTTTTCCTCTATTGAAGACATAGGCCCTGATCTCTTCAATTTCATATCCTCCCCCAAAGTAAAAATAAAACCCATAGGCAGGCCTAGGATGAGACTTATGACTATGAGTCTTAGAGAAGTGCCGCCCGACACCATCACTGCAAAAAAGGTCAAGATTGATAATATAGTTGATCCTTGAAACATAAGTTTGAACTACATGGGTGCACTAACATGTGGATTGTTTTAGATAAAGACAGTAGAGTACTGTAAATGTATTTTCTCTTACGATTTTTTTTTTTTTTAAGATTTTATTTATTTATTTGACAGAGAGAGACACATTGAGAGAGGAGCACAGGCAGGGGGAGTGGAGCGGGGAGAGGCAGGCTTCCCGCTGAGCGGGGAGCCCGATGCGGGGCTCGATCCCAGGACCCTGGGACCATGACCTGAGCCGAAGGCAGACGCTTAACGACTGAGCCACCCAGGCGCCCCTCTTACAATTTTTTAAATAACATTTTTTCTCTAGCTTACTTTATTTAAGAATACAGTATATAATACACATATAAAGTATGTGTTAATTGGCTGTTTATATTCTCAGTAAGGCTTCCGGTCAAGAGAAGGCCATTAGTAGTTAAGTTTTCTGGGAGTCAAAAGTTACATGAGGATTTTCTACTGTGTGTGGTGGGGAGGGGTAAGGACAGCACCCCTCACCCCCACATTGTTCAAGGGTCAACTGTATTAACAATCTCATTTAATTCAAGGCTTTTCTTCCATTGAACCACAGCCTTTTTATAGCTAATACTTATATTAGAAAGAATAACCAAATAAATGCAAGTCACTAGGGTCTCCACTGATTATTATATAAAGCAATACATTACAAGGGAATACACCAATAATGCCTCAGTATTTTGAAGTTACCACTAATTCTGATTACTTCCTCTTCTTGCTCTGATGAGTCTAAGTTTGTGAAATTTGACTGTATCTCTTTCCTTATTACAATATTCTTTTTAAAAAGTTTATAGAACACTCAGGAAATAATAATTAATGATAATAATAATGATAATAACTGAACTCCCTCCTGAGAACTGCTTTTTTGATTAGGTATTTTGTAATTTATAATTATAGTAATTTTTCATGCGCAAAATAAGTGCTTCAAAAATACTTGATAGTTCATGAAATTAACTTGCTCTTTTAGAGCAGATGAACTGTCTTCCCAACAAGTGCACCTTAGACCAGAGTTTCTCTACCTCAACACCATTCACATTTGGGCTGGATACTTGTAGTGAGAGACTGTCCTATGCATTGTAGGGTATTTAGTAGTATTCACCTGATAGATGCCAGGAGCACCCTCCCACATGTGACAACTAAAAAATGTCTATACACATTGCCAAATGTCTAGAATCCCTGGGGTACAGAATCACTTCCCAGTTGAAAACTCCTACTTCAGGTCACTCATCTAGTGCTCACTGACCTCTTCCCTCTTCTGATAAATGATGCAAAGATAAATTTTATGGCATACCTCCTCCCTATTCAAAAGGCCACCCTTCCAAGCTATCTCAGTAGAAATTAAATCAATTTTGCCTTTAATCACATAGCATCCCTGGGAGGAGCTCATGTGTTATCTTCAATCCACTGTTGAGAAACAGAATCCAATGCCACAGAGTAAAAGAAAGATACAGTGTGTCTCCTGAAATGTAACACCTTCTCATCCTCGCTCCCACCCTGGGCGGAGAGATCATCAACTCACCTCTTGTCTTCTTCCCTCAGGGAAATCAACTTTGCACTGGAGGGTTTCAGAGCTCAGAGCAAGAACTAACTAACAGAAAATATCTCCTAGGTAACTCTGGGCAAGTTATGGCATCTCTTAGAACCTCAGTTTTCCTATTCATGAAAACCAAGATAATTCCCACTTCTTCAAGTTGTTGCTTGGAACTGAAGAAAATAGTATATACATAAAACATTTAGCACAGAGTCTAGGATACAGAAGATGTGCACAATGAGTATTGTGGGTCTTTCAGTCCCTCTACATGGGGAATCTCAAACTAGGGCCACCGCACAGTCTAATTTGGAAGTCGTGACGGAGACCAGAAGAGCCATGTGGAAAAGCAAGCACATCAGAGAGGCAGAAAACATCTTTGAAATAGAAATATTCACTGTGTAATACTGCTGAGTCTCTCTACAAATACATAGTTACATATAATTAAATACCCTGATGCCTTTTTAAAGTGGTGTATGATCTGAATTGCCAAAAAGAGACATCTGTGACTGGTGTGACAAACTGTGCACACAGTACATAAAATTTCCCTTGCTTCCACCCCACCATCCACATGCCCTGCTGCCAGTGGGTTGAACCACGTGCAACCGCTGATATTCAACTATTTTTCACCTGCAAAATCGCAATTTCTTGGGGGTCAATCTATCCTTTGGGGGAAAACAGACTCTTTCAAATATCTGAAAGGTTCTCAAGTAGGGGTCAAATAAATTATTCTTAGTTATAGGTGGAAAATTCTGAAGAAACCAAGCCCACGTGAGATGTGCTCTCATTATGTGTGAAAATTCTATTTTTTTCCCATCTTTTTTTCATAAACTCAGGATGCAAATTTACAGTGCTCCCAAGAGGTTCTAGCAAAAGAGGCAGGTAGGTGCTTGATCCTAAATCCCAGTAGAGCTCTGAATTAATAATCACAGGGAGAAGGAATAACTCATCTGAAAATGCTAATAGGCTATTATTAACTAAGAGAGGCATATGTATGCCACAATGGGGGCAGGACAAGGGACAAGGACCATGTAGCACAAAATGGCAGATGGAAATGCAGTGAGGCTATTATATTATAGGTTTGGGCATCCCCCTCCCCCATCCCCAGCTCACTCCTGCCTGGTTGCCCTCCTAGGGAGCAGAAAGGACTAGGAAGTGGGAGGTAGAGCTCCAGGGACTTGGCTGAGAGAGACAAGCCACTGGATGGCTGTTTTATTTTTTTTAATTTTTAAAAAATTTGTTTTACTTATTCATTTGAGAGAGAGCACAGGCAGCGGGGAGAGGCAGAGGGAGAGGGAGAAGCATGCTCCCCACTGAGCCGGGAGCCCGATGCCCTGGCCACCCTCCCATTAATACAAATCTTGAAAATGGTCTTGCACACCTCTCTGAACCCTTCCAATGGTCACAAGGACAGAGTGATCAAAACTCCCAGATCTGCCTAGTCATCCTAATTCTCTTCCCAAGCCTCAGCCTCCCCTCTGACTACCAACAGATCCCCACCTTGATCTCTTATTAGAACTGAAATTGAATATGCTCCCTAAACGAAATCACATCCTCCCGTCCCTTCCTATTCATGAATCGTCTCTCTCAGTGCTGTCACTATTCCCTCCATCTCTTAAAAAGGAAACCCTTCCAATCAGGCTCATGGCTCTTTGTCATTCTCCTTCTACATATTTAAATAATTTTGCTTCAGAAGTGTGTCTCAGGCCCAACTTCTCCTATGGGGCCTGCAGCCAGGGCCCTGGATCAGGTACATGCTTCTCCTGTGGACTTACCACTGCCGACTGCCTGCCTTCCCTGCTCCTCATCTTCCCTCATACCAGTCTCTCCTCCAGATTGCCTCCAAAGCCCTCATCCTGAAAAACTAGCTTGAAAACCTTTCCACTGGTTGGACATTGCCCACAACGCATTTCCTTGTCACTTAACTAAATGAGAACAATACATATAAATGGATTACTTTGGCCCTGGTAGAGAATAACGAATAATACTTACTATAATTATTAATTGCATTGTTAATTATATATTCAGCTCTTCAAAATCTGGCTCCAACCTCACCTTATTCCTGCCATTCACCCAAAACACCCACTTTTTCAACTGCACTGACTTTCTCCTGGTTCCATGAACTCCACAGGCCATTTTATTTTATTTTATTTAAGATTTTATTTATTTATTTGACAGAGAGATATAGCGAGAGAGGGAACACAAGCAGGGGGAGTGGCAGAGGGAGAACAGGCTTCCCGTGGAGCAGGGAGCCCGATGCAGGGCTCGATCCCAGGACCCTGGGACCATAACCTGAGCCGAAGGCAGACACTTAACGACTGAGCCACCCAGGCGCCCCCCCACAGGCCATTTTATAACTCACTGCCTTTGCACATTCCGTTCCCTTTTCCTGGAGTACCTGCCTCCCTCATTCGCTCCCCAACTGCCAGGCAAACAGTTACTCACCTTTCAAGTCTCTGCTCAAAAATCACCTCCTGGGTGAAACCTTCTCCAATGTACTCAGGTGAAAATAGTCATTTCCTTCTCAGGGACCATTTTTATATTTCTGCTATTGTAGCTCCCATATTTTTACTTGTTTGCTGTTCTCTCCATGTTACACTGTGAACACCTCCAGAATAGGTACTTTGTCACTCACTTTCATCTACCCAGTATCTACCACAGAGCCTGGGTTAGAGAAGGCCCGGGGAATGGTGGGTGAAAGGGATGGCCAGTGGCCTGAGCATAACAATGGTTCTAGTGTTACATTAAATGTACACAGATAATTACTTACATAGGGCAGCTTTTCTTATATGCGTTCCTTTCTTTTAGCCTTTCTTTAAGGAGACAATAAAATATCTAGGTTAGTCTTCTGTGGAGAGGGCAGAAGTATCTGAGACCCAGAAGCAGGACATCAGGGCTTCCTCTGTTCCCTTTAGTTGGGCACAAATTGCTTCACGTGCTTTGAGAACTTGTGTTTTGAACTATCCATTGCAAAGAACAGAAGCCCTAAGGAAGCAATTTAAACAGGTGAGGGATTTGCTGTGTTAAAACATGGCAGCCAAGAGCAGCCAGTGAAGTACGGCAATGGAGCTGGGTGAGGGAACCCAAGGGTGGGGACCGGTGCTCGTCTTCTCTCACCGGCCATGGAGTCTCATTGCTCTCCACCTGGAGCTAGTCTCCTGTGAGACTTTACTCTCTCTTCGTTTGACAATGCATGTGAGCCCCAAATGGCAGCCTCAGCCTGGCCCCCATGACTTTTCAACTCAAGGGCTCTAACAATCTTCCTCTGGGCCTTAGTACTGTTCAATCAGTTCAACAAGGAGGCCATTAGGCTGAGGTGGCTCTAATCCTTTTTTTTTTTTTAAGATTTTATTTATTTATTTGTTAGAAAGAGAGAGCGTGGGCGAGAGAGAGTGAGCGAGAGTACAAGCAGGGGTAGCTGCAGGCAGAGGGAGAAGCAGGCTCCCTGCTGAGCAAGGAGCCCGATGCGGAACTGGATCCCAGAGCACTGGGATCATGACCTGAGCTGAAGGCAGCCGCTTAACTGACTGAGCCACCTAGGCGTCCCAGCTCTAATCCCTTTGAAGCCTATGGAAGCAAACCAAGTCCTAAGCCTGAAATGCCGCAAGGTTAAGAAATCAAAACCTAAGGACGACCCATCACACATAGCCAACTAAGCTTTCCCAAATACGGCAAATGCTTAAGCTATAACCGGTCAAATAATGTCCTTGCTTTGCTTCCACCTTTTCTCTGTTAAAATCTTTCCCCTAGCTCCTGCCAGTGGAGAGCTGCTAACTACTTCCAATTTGGCGCTGGGCCTGATCCAAATGGATTTTTACTCCAATAAACTCTTAAAAATCCTAATGCGCCTCAGTTTACCTTTAACGGTAGAAAGATCCTAAGAGAGGAGCTCTAGTTGGCCTAGCTCCCCTTTTAGGTAGCACACAAGTCACAAGGCACAGGTCAACCTATTGGTCCACCCTGGTCACCTGTGTCAAGGAGGGGTGGGGTCACTTGAACAGATGCCTTCTCATCTGGGTCTGTGAGCAAGGACTGGTGACGGGAGAAGGGTCACAGGCAGCGTAGTCACTTCCAAAGGTATACCTCCCCTTCTAATCTCCCCACCCCCCAACACCTGCCAAGAAACTTGCCCTACCCCTTTCCACCTCACCCTTTGTTCCTGGCAACTTCGCTAGCCTGCCAACATCAATGCCGTTGGACAGGGCACATTTAGATGCCAAAAAGGTAAATCCTCTTAATCTAGTAATGAGGAGTTAAAACCATTAAAGGACCATCAAAGCCAGGAAAGCAAAAGAAAAACACACAGGTAAGCCAAAAGCTGGAAACATACGGTGAATTTTGCAATCTATCTGATAGGAGATTTTGAAACACGGCAAGCACAATCCCAGAGGCTAAACTTCATGCCATCCATTATTCCACGTAACAGGTGAGCCCTCTGCTCTACCAGTTTCCCCTGCTCCTGTCCACTGGCCTGGCACACGATGTGCAGATGTTTCTGGACCACAGAGAATAGCACGCAGAAGCTGGAGTCAGACAGAGTTCTGCCAATTAGTATTTGTGACCAAGAGAATTTCGTCCAACCTGTCTGTATATCAGCTTCCCATCTATAAAATGGAAATAATAAAAGCTACTTTGCAGGGTTCTTGTGGATGTTAATCGTGATACTTTTAAAGCACATCCGCCCATCCCTGCCATATAGGGAGCAATAGATAAACAGCATTAGGCCGTATCATATGAAGTTGACCTCTGGGCAGGTCAGATAATACTATATGCTCCCCCTGTCAGAGAAATTATCACTTTCTATCATTATCTCATATTTATATGTTTCCGTCATTAAACTATGAGCTCCCTGAGGCTGTGGACTCTGCCTATCCTGCTTCCCATATAAGGCCTGGCGTAGCACTTGGCAGACAGTGGGTGTTTCATCTATACTTTGAGTGAATGAATGTTGACAATGATGGTAACGGTGGCTACTTCTTCTGGAACAATACGGTCCTTGATTCCACTGCCCGGCATACAGTAGGGACACCATAATGTCTGTTGAAGGAATGAATGAGTGAACAAGTAAATGCATTTCAGGCTTATACCTACAAATTCCAAAGAGACTATCAAGTCAATAAAAACTGCTGTGAAGCTGGGTGTTGGTCAGTGTCATCACAAAACATATAGCAGCTTGCTTTCATTTTCACATTTCCAGCAGGCTCTTTGGTATTATGTGGACACTCTCAGCATTCACGTGGCCCCATGGGCCTCCCAGGAAAACGAGAAAGGCAAAGTGCTGAACTGCAGCCTGACAAGCCAGGAAAGGTTCGGATTGTTGTGTGCAGCTTCCAGAAGCCTGCTGGCTTTAGTCTGCCCAGAAACAGCCAGCAGCTTGCAATTGTACCATAAGCCTCTGGATGGAAGAAGATCCTCCCAAGACACTGTGTGTGGCTCATGCTACTTAATGCAGCTTTTGTCCAAAGGACCTGCTTAATTGATTCCCTGCATCTCTGATCAAATGTTCGATCTTCCCTAGAGAAAACAGGTTAGAAGGGAGAATATTTCTGTGGGGTGGGGGGGAGAAGAAGAAGATCTGGTATCTTGCCCTGGTGACCACCAGAACAGGAGAAGGGCTGGATTGATTCCAAGAAGAAAGAAAGAAAAAGCTTCAGCAAAAAAGGAAGACTTGGGGAAGCTAGGTGGTGCAATAGATTAAGCCTCCAACTTTTGGTTTCAGCTCAGGTCATGATATCAGGGTCGTGAGGTCGAACCCCACATTGGGCTCCATGCTCAATGTGGAGTTTGCTTGAGATTCTCTCTGCCCCTCCCACTCGTGAGCTCTCTCACTCATTCTTTCTCTAAGATAAATCTTCAGAAGGAAAAGGAAGACTTTACTCAGCCATATATTTATCTTTAAAACTTCTAATAATGGCCAGTTTATGTCTCTGGATTTTAGAGGAGAGGAATGTTCTTTCTGGTCTTGACAACAAATAAAGGAGAAACAAAGTATAAAAGGTAGAATGTAAATTACATTTAAAAGAAAACCAGTCATTTTCAATTATTTAACCTTCAGGAAACCACAAATATGCAAGCATGGGGAGAGGGAAGAAGAAAAGAATGGCTGAGGTTCAAGAGACAAACACACCAATGTTATCCCCAAAGATCTCCCACACCACTTACTGCCTGGCCCCCTCTTTGTGTTATCTGCCAGGTCTGGGAAAGGCGGAAGTGCCCTGCACTTCACCATGTGAATTTCAAAAAAAAAAAGGTGCTTAGAGCAGAACATCAGGGAACCATTCCCAGACAAGGCTGAGGATTGCTGCCATTTCTCACGACGATTCGGGAGCTGGTCTTTTCAACTCAAGCTACTGTTTACAGAAGCGTTACCACAGGATTATAATTATAGGTTTTGTTTAGCTATAAAGAGGGTCTGAATCCTCCATCAAAGGATGAGGAAACAACTCACTCAGAGGTGTGGAGTGAATCTTTCACACTCACTGTTGGATGGAATTCCAGTGGTCTGCATGGATTCAGGCCAAAGCGTGGGCCCTTGAGATATGGGGAGCTCTGAGCTCATGGTGGGCAAGAGAGCCCATGCTCTACCCTGCCTTTCCCACTTCTTGGAGAAGTGCTGGATGTGGGGGAAGCAAGAAAGTCCTATGCTCCCACCAGGCCAGCTCCCACCCAGGCTGACTTCCCTCTGCTCTGAACACTGGTCATTCTCATTTCTCCTGCAGAGCATGAAACCTGAAGTGCCCAGATTCATGGAGCGGTCCTGTCCTGGCAATGGGAATGTGGGGCAAGGTTTCAGGGACTATCTCTGGCATGGACTCTGAGAAACAAACTGAGGGTTCTAGAGGGGAGGGGGGATGGGTTAGCCTGGAGATGGGTATTAAAGAGGGCACGTATTGAATGGAGCACTGGGTGTTATATGCAAACAATGAATCACGGAACACTGTATCAAAAACTAATGCTGTGGGAAAAAAAAAAAAAGACAATGGGATCCTTGGAATGCCCATTTGCTCCCAATACTGCTTCCGTTCAACTTCTTTGGTCTTTTCTCTCAATTTTGGCCCTGATCCTAAAACTTGGACTTCACATTCTTTGACAACCCATCACATCACTGCCTCTCAAGACCTAAGCTCTGGTCTTGCCTACCTCAGGTGGTACCTTCCCAGGGTCCTCCCAGGCCTCTTCATTTCTAGAGGCTCTTTCTGTGCACTGAGCCTCGTACCTGGAGCTCACCAGTGCCTCAGGGTATCCTGCTGATCTCTGGCCAGGACTTATACAGCAGACTGGAGTCTGAGCCTCTGAAAAAATGTGGTATGCACAGAGAGGATCTGTTGACCTTCTACCCCACGAAAGCTGTATAGACTAATATATTGGTGACTCAGCCGCTGGAATAATGCATGTACTACTTCTGAAACGTCCCAGCAGGCTCTGTCGAGTTGATAAAACAAGCAAACCACACTGGGGGTAAAAGTAAAAATTACCCTCCTCCTAAGAGAAATCTGCTTGACACAAGCCAGCATCCATTTACTGGACACATAACAGACCAGACTGGGACTTAGTGTCCAGCCTGCCCGAATTCCCAAGAATCTCCATTTCTGCACCCAAGTGGGAGATGCACTTTCTATCAACACCTGAGCAAGAGAGGAAATCCCTAGCTTTGTCCTCCTTTAGTCTACTTTCTCCTGGATCTTGGGCATTAACATTCCATTAACATTTGGTTACCTGGAGCTTCATTTTCCCAGCGCATTATTACGTATCTTGAAGGAATGTGGTAGTTGTAGCTACAAAACCCACCATCAATCACTGGTCATTAATCTCCATTGACTGTTCCTCCTGCTGGGACCTCTTCTAGTTTAAGTTCCTGCTGGCTGGGCCCACTGAGAGCATGCCTCCTGGTTCTCCTGCTTCTGCCTCTGGTCCCCCAGTATCCTTGCCAGGGAGGGCATTTGCTCCGGGGAGCTCTGAGCTTTGTGGATTTTGCAGCACTTCCCCTTTCTTCCTGTTACAAAGCTCTGGCTTAGCATGAAAGCCACCTGGCAGAGGACACTATCTTTCCCAAATCATGGTTGAGGAAATGGAGACAAGTTATCAGCTTAAGCCAGGCCACATAACTAGTAAGAGCTGGAGCTAGAATTCATCCATTCAACAGACAGTATTAGGTTCTTATTATGTGCCAGTTACTGTCTTAGGGATTGGGGATTCCATGTTAGTAAACAAAACAGCCTAAAATTCCTTCCCTCATGGAGCTGATTTCCTCCTGAGGTTTAAACTCAAAGCTGTTTGAGCTCAGAAGTGGAGTCCAAGAATGGTTAAATTATGGGACACCAGAGGGAGTCACTACCACCCAGAAAGACTTGCTTTCAAATGTTTGATTGTAACCACAATGAGATACCACTTCACACCCATTAGGATGGCTTGCATCAAAGAACAGAAAATAACTGGTGTTGGCAAGCTGTGAAGGAATCGGAACCCTGGCATGCTGTTGGTGAGAATGTAAAAGGATGCCAATCACTGTGGACGAGAGTTTGGCAGTTCCTTAACAAGTTAAACACGGAATTATCATATGACCCTGCAATTCCATTTCTAGGTATCTACCTAAAGGAATTGAAAGCAGGGACGTGAACAGATATTTGTACACAAGTGTTCACGGCAGCGTTAATTCGCAGTAGACAAAAGGTGGAAATAACCCAAATGCCCATCTGCAGATGAATGGATAAACAAAATGTGGTCTATATACACAAGGGAATATTATTCAGCTTTAAACATTATTTAGAATGAGATTCTGATACTGGCTACAACATAGATAGAACTTAAAAACATTACGCCAGTGAAATAAGCCAGCTACAATAGAATTATTCAATGGAAATTGTATAGTTTTATTTATACGAGGTACCTAAAATAGGCAAACTCATAGAGGCACAAAATAGAAGTTACCAGGGGCTGGGGGAAAGGAAGAATGGGGAGCTGGTGTTAATGGGTACACAGTTTATGTTTGGGGTGATTAAAAGTTCTGGAGATGGACAAGTGGCGATGGGTGAACGATACTGTGAAAGTACAACATAGCGAATTCACTGAATTTAACACTTAAAAATAGTGAGGGGCACCTGGGTGGCTCAGTTGTTAAGCGTCTGCTTTCGGCTCAGGTCATGATCCCAGGGTCCTGGGATCGAGCCCCGCATCGGGCTCCCTGCTCAGCAGGAACCCTGCTTCTCCCTCTCCCACTCCCCCTGCTTGTGTTCCCTCTCTTACTGTGTCTCTCTGTCAAATAAATAAATAAAATCTTTAAAAAAAAAAAATAGTGAAAGTGGTAAATTTTATGTTATGTGTATTTTACCACAATACAAGAAATAGTTTTGTTTTTTTTTTTTAAAGTTTGATCATAAAGGAAATCAACCCAAGGACAAGAAGCCAGCAGATAATTACTGAGGGCTCTCAGGGTCTGGAGCTCATGCCTAATCCTTCTGTCATTTGATTTCAAAGTGAAAAAACAAAGTGAACAGTATGAAATCTGTGCCTGGGAAAGAAAGTGTGGGGTTGGAAGGAAAGATACTATTGCAGTAGAGGAATCCAGCTCTCTCCTGGTCCCAGAGAAGGCTCAAAATTTCTAGGAAGGAGCACCTAGATGGTGAATCACTGCCCTCTAACTATTCATCAAAGGGCTTGCAGATTTGTACCAACCTTTTGGGATTATAGTGTGGGGATCAGAAGCCAGTGTGAGGCCTCGAATGGGCAAGGCAACGGAGGAGCAAGACAGCCTTCATCAGAGCAAACACTCTGCCTATTTTTAGACTTTTAAATTGTCTGTGTGTATTTCCTTGTTGATCTTTCTCAGGATTTGGCAGAGCTTGAAAATTTGAAGCAGGCCAATTCTACTAAATGAACCAACAAAAGGGGTTTTGATTCACACATGAGGCATGACAAATGTAAATAAGTAAGTAAATAAAGAAATACCAGGGAGTGATGAAACAGCAAAGTGCAGGGGAGCCTTTAGGGCAGTGAAACCATTCCGTAGGCTATAGTGGGTTCATGATATTATGCATTTGTCAAAACCCACAGCACCTTAACACAAAGTGACCCGTAACGTAACCTATGGACTTCAGTTAATAATAATGTATCAATTTTGGTCCTTCAATTGTAACAAGTGTACGCAGGATAAACTATGAGGGGAAAAGGGACATATGAGAAGTCTGCATTATCTGCTTAATTTCCTGTAAGCCTAAAACTGCTCTAAAAAAATAAAGCCTATTAATTTAGAAAAAAAAGAGGATGCTTATTGGCCCCAAATCATTTATTACTGGTGCTGTTTTTATGTAGTCTCACAAAGTAAAATGAAACAATTCAGGTAGTATGTGGCAGGATAATATAGGGCAAAAGTTATAAAAAAAAAAAGTCAGCTTTGTCTTGACATCTGCCCTTATGATAAAAAATAAAATAAAGAGTAGCAGCATAACTATCCATATCCAGTGCAGTGGCTGTAGAGGTAACTCAAAATTCCAGGGGGCAGAGGGGTGCAGTCGGTTAAGTGTCCAATTCGTGTCGTGGTTTCAGCTCAGGTCGTGATCTCAGGGTCATGAGATCGAGACCCGTGTTGGGCTCTGAGCTCAGTGCAGTGTTTGCTCCAGATTCTCTCTCTCCCTCCCCCTGCTCTCTCTCTCTCTCTCTCTCTCTCTCTCCCTCTCCCTCTCCCTCAAATAAATAAATAAATCTTTAAAAAAAATTCCAGGGGCACCTGGGTGGTTCAGTCATTAAGCATCTGCCTTCGGCTCAGGTCATGATCCCAGGGTCCTGGGATGGAGCCCTGCATCGGGCTCCCTGCTCGGTGGGAAACCTGCTTCTCCCTTTCCTTCCCACATGTGCTCTCACTATCTCTATCTCCCTCTCTCAAATAAATAAATAAAATCTTTTAAAAAATTTAAAAAATTAAAAAAAAAATTCCAGGGGGGCGCAGACAGGCTGCTTAGCCGTTACCTTCCTCACCTGGAGATTCTCCTCCAGAGAAAAATCTGAAAAACTCCTAGATGATTTCTAATAAGGGAGGTGGTAGGGTTCCATGATGAAGCCCTCATCCTTTCAGATACAAAAGGGTTACAACTGGGGCTCCTGGCTGGCTCAGTCAAGCATATGCTTCCAGCTTGGGTCATGATCCCAGGGTCCTGGGGGATCCAGCCCCTCATTGGGCTCCCTGCTCAGTGGGGAGTCTGCTTGTGTTCCCTCTGTCAAATAAATAAATAAAATCTTTAAAAAAGGGGGGGTTACAATCATACAACAACCCACTCTTTTTTTTTTTTTTTTTAAAGATTTTATTTATTTATTTGACAGAGAGGGACACAGCGAGAGAAGGAACACAAGCAGGACGAGTGGGAGAGGGAGAAGCGGGCTTCCCGCGGAGCAAGGAGCCCGATGTGGGACTCGATCCCAGGACCCTGGGATCATGACCTGAGCCGAAGGCAGATGCTTAACGACTGAGCCACCCAGGCGCACCAACTACCCACTCTTAACATGTATTCTTTTTCTATACTTCAGTGCCATGAGGAAACATTCAGCACTAAACACCAGAAGCCGGTTTTCTTTTTGTTTCTGTAGTTGTTAGGGTGTTTTTTCTTTTTCTTCCCTTCCTTCTCTTGCCTTCTTCTCTTCAAAATTAAAGTACCAAGTTTGACTTTCCCCACCAAAGCAAGGCTTCTGGATTTACAGCTGTAAATCAAAAAGAAGCCAACATTCTTATTTCTATCATAGGAAGAGGATGATGACAATCAGTGCCGAGGGTTTATGCAGCATGGTCTCAGGAAAGGACCCCAGTGAGGGTTACAGCTTTAGATCAGTTAGCTTAGCTTATTACAGTCAGTCACTAAGTCATCAGCTCATACCTGTCTATGTCTCAGTTTAATTCTGATCCCATTGCTGTATACACCCCATGGCAGCCCTATCTATTGAGATATCACCCCCCTCCCAGGGCTATGGCTAATTGGATGATGAGTGGACGAAGCTGGACCATCCACTCAGATGGATTCTCCTTTGAAAGGCTTCCTTTAAAGAGTTAGCTTCAGCCATGTGTAGGGCAGGAGAGCACAGAGCCACTTAACCAAGTAGGAAGAGCACAAAACCACCCAACCTTGGTAGAGCCTAGAACAGCAGTCCATAGTGGGATAAGAAGGAAGTCACAGAACAGGAGTAGAATCCTGCCATATTTCCCTTGCTCCATTCCCCTGAGGCAAACTGTCCAATGATAAATCTTAGTACCACAAGGAAGTAGGGGGCAGAGGGTAGAAGAAGGAGTCTTCCTTTTGGAATCTTATTATTAACTTGGATTGGATTCATTCTCATTACTGAATTGGGGCTTTAATGTGATTTAAAGTGATGTAGAATTGTTACTACCTAAGAGTGACTAGAAGGACCTGAAAGAATTTTTCTAGGAACAAAGGGAGGACCACCACACTGCAGGCATTTTTTTAAACAGACAGTAGGAGGCAAAGCATAAAGTTACATTCTGGTTGCAACACCAGATATACCCACTAGTGGACCAGTTATGTACATGGCTAGGTTTGTTTCAAAAACTTCCTCTCAGCTATTTTGAAGAGAATGGATTGGAGAGGGGGCAAGAATGAAGTACAGAGACTTAAAATTGGGGGTGCTGTGGTAATGGCAAAGAAAGAAATGGAGAAGTCTGACATGCATTAGAGGGTACAAGCAATAGTATTTAAGGCTAGACTGAAAATATAGGTAAGGAAGGATGCAAGGATTTTTCTAGGTTTCTGCCTTGAGCAATTGAGTAGGAGATGATGGCCGAATTGTGAGCTGGAGAGCCCTGCGGGAGTAGCAGGTTTGGCACACGGAGGGGCCCTGGGGTAGAGGGGAGAGTAATAAATCCAAGCCTTAGCAAGTTCCGGAGGCTATTTTAAAACAGTCTTCCAAAGAGCTCTGGTTTCTTTGAGGTATCTCAATGAACAGAAGGCAAATGCTGGAATCTGAGATGTATTTTGAAAACTGACATATGCATTGGCTGGAGTCAAGCTTTCATTTAGCTTGGGAGCAACAAAGTATCCCATGACATCTCCACACTATGCCTAGCCCTATAAATCTGGAGTGGGTTCTGATGGAGAAACACATATGATCGCTCTCACTGCTGCTTCCCAAGGGGAGGTCTTGCTTTTCAAAGCACCGCATGTTTGCCTACTCTTGTCAACAGATTCCAACTTCTACAGGTACCATTAAATGGCTTCAGAAGACCCTGGAGCACGATGTGAATAACCCTATCCCTGGCAAGAGGCAGCAAAACTGCACATTCATTTCCCAGTGTTCAGAGCAGAAACATCTGTCTAAAGCCACAAGGCCTTGGTGGACGCAAGCAGCTGCAGACCCTTGGGGCTCATTCATCTTGACACCAGATTGTTACAGATGTTTGCAGCTGCTGAGAGCCTGTTCCAAAACTCATGGCCTCCATTCAACTAGGGCTGGGCAGCAGGATGACCCTGAGGATTCCCCACATAAGGCAAGACCCACCTCCTGCCTCAGCAAAGCTAATATGGGGATTAGGTTTAAAATGTCAGAGTCTTGAACGAAAGGCAGTTTTTCTTGGCTCCTGCTACTGAGGTTATACTCCCTATGGCCCTGGATTTGGTGATAAAGAACCGGTTACACATGGTGTAATTTTCAGTGCTGCCTCAACTACTGAAATCAGCAACGTAAACACGAAATGACTCGGTCACAAGTTCTTTCCTCCCAATAAGTCAAATGTATGTAGGCCTTCCAAGCAGCTGTTTGTTAAGAATTGCTGTTCAGATCTTCAACATTTTTAACCAAAGTGAGGAAGAAATCCTTCAAGACAGCTTAGCCAAACTGTATGGTTTTAAAGTCTGTTGGAATGAAGGAATTTTTATAAGATGGCTTTACGTGTGCACACCATGTGTAAAGACAAAATACCATTTTTTTCTCAAATATAAGCTAAAAGCGAAATTTTACTGTTTGTGTTCAGAAAAGTCATTAAAAATTATGACTCAATGCCAATTTCCTAGGTTTGAAAATCGTCCTAAGATTATGTTAATGTTAGGAGAAGTGAGGTGAATGGTATAGGGGAAATCCATGTACTCTTTTCTGCAACTTATCTCTAAGTCTAAAATTAATTCAAATTATAAAATAAAAATTAAAAAAAAAAAGAAAGGACAGGGTTCTATGGTCTCTGGGTTTTCCCATTTATGACTTCTCTCCCCAAAAGCATTATTTCCCACTGATGAAAAAACTTAGCTGATCAATTCTGGATGGGATCATGAAACAATCAATGAGGTAGGTGCTTACATTTTATATCAGTCTAAGCTTTGCAGTAATTGATCCAACAGGCTAGGAATGCAGCAGCTAACTCTGTGAGCAAGATCCTCATTCTTCACTTTCAAATGGAAAAGGTCCTGGCTGATTCAAATGGATTTGGCTCTAGATCTGAAAACCACTGTGTCATCCAGGGACGACCAAACAGATGTCTGTCTACTTTCCTGAAGTGCTGCCTTGCTGAGGAAATCACAATTTCATCACATCTGGTTCTACACTGCAACATTAGTGGCTTCTATGGCTCATCTAGATTTTAATGTGGGGTTTCATGCACCTACTATCTTTAGCTAACTCGTGCAGACAATAGGATTAGATACGCTTTTCATACGCTGTCACCTCTGAGTCATCTATATTCAAACTTTGCCGATATTTGGACTTACAAATATGTGTTTATCCTCTTATTTTATGACAAAAAGGTATTTTGGTTGGTACTATTGTGTGGCATATATTAGTGTCATTGAATTCTGAATAATTAGAATTTAATAAACTATACTTGTGGGAGACAAAATTAAGGATTCCTCTGAGGACAAGATTTTATTAAAGGTATGGTTAAACATCAGTTGGAAAGAGCAATCCAGTAAGTAGCATATCCCCCCCCCAAAAAAAAATTCTTCTTGAATTTGAACATGAGCAAATTTCGTGAAATGGCAAGAGTAGAGGGACCTCAGAGAACATCTGGTCTAGTTATGTTTTGGGATTTTAGGAAGTTTAAAATGACTGGTGCTTAATTTGGGGTTGGGGTGGGGTGCTGGCCTACTTTGGCAATCTGATAAAGCTATAGTGATCCTACCTAGAGAATGCATTATTAACTACTTTAGATATAATTTGAAGGGTTTGATGGAACCCCTGGAGGTTTCTTTTCTTTATTTTTATAAAACAAAACAGAAGAAAAGCACCACCATAGATCCGTAAATGTGTTTATGGTTGCTTGAAGAGACAAGGGAAAAACTGAAGAAAGATATACACTAAACTGTTATCTTTAGTTACGTCTGGAGTTTGGAACTGTGGTGGGTTATGGGGTGAAAGACTCTTGATTCTATTGTGACTTGAGACACTCAGTATTGCTTAAATTATTAGTGCCAGGATGCATTAAGACAAAAGTCTGAAATAAATGAGAAAGGGAGAGAGGGAGAGAGGGTGAAGGAGACAGAGACAGAGACCCCTTCTTTAAGTGAAATGATTCAGTTAGGTTTGGGCAACATGATTGCAGCTCCTCTGCTCAGAGCCTCCTGTCCCTGGCTCCAGGAATCAGTAGTTGTCTTCTCCGGGATTTTTTTTTTTTTTAATTTATTTGAGAGAGAGAGCATGAGATGGGGGAGGGTCAGAGGGAGAAGCAGACTCCCCGCTGAGTGGGGAGCCTGATGCGGGACTCGATCCCCGGACTCCAGGATCATGACCTGAGCCGAAGGCAGTCGCTTAACCAACTGAGCCACCCAGGCGCCCTTTTAAAGATTTTATTTATTTATTTGACAGCGAGAGAGGGAACACAAGCGGGGGGAGTGGGAGAGGGAGAAGCAGGGTCCCTGCCAAGCAGGGAGCCCGATGCGGGGCTCGATCCCAGGACCCTGGGATCATGACCTGAGGCGAAGGCAGACGCTTAACTGACTGAGCCACCCAGGCGCCCCTTCTCTGGGATTTTTAGGAACACCCTCTAAGCCTCTAAACTCCTGCTCAGTGTCCCCAGGGTAGAAGAAAGAAGCCAGTACTTTGGACTAGAATAGTGAAGGGATGGTGAAGGGAGTCGATGTTTACTGAGCTCCTGCCAAGCACTTTACATAGAGGATCTCTTATGATCCTTGTCCACAACCCCCTGGGGTGAGAAAATAGGAAGGGCAACAATATACATCACCGACCCAGAGCTTGACAACAATAATAATTTTATCTGTACTGTGAGCCTTTCGTATACGTGCAGGATACCCTTGCACTCAACTCTTCTTCAGCGGGAAGAGAGGTACTCTCACCCCCATTTTACAGATGAGGGGTGGAGGCTTGCAGTCAAAGAGCTACCTGAGAGTAGCAGGAATCAACTCAAATCTTTTTTTTTTTTAACTCAAATCTTTTTGCTCACATGAAGTACTCCTCTCAAACCACCATGTTCTCTAGCACAGCAGCTAGAATGGTTTTCTTAGAAGTTGAGGTAGATTACTTCATGTCTCTGCTCAAAACCCTTCACTGGCTCTCCATTTCCCTCAGAATAAAATCCAAAAACCTGACTGTGGTCTTACAGAATGTGACTACCTTCAGTCGTCCCCATTTTCCCACTGCATCCACACTGGCCTGCTTGCTGTTCCTAGAACATTCCAAACATGGTCCCTCCTCAGGGCCTTGGTATTTGCTCGTTTCCCTGTCTGAAGCGAACGTTCCCCAAGATGTCCAGGGACTCCATCCCTCATGCCATTCAGGTGTTGCCCCAGTATCACTTTTTTAGAGTGGCTTTTCTGTCCTTGTGGTATGGAACAGCACTCCGTCACCCTCCAGTTACTGTTCTTCGCTTATCACCCCCTCACATCTCATACATGTGATTATAGTCTGCCTCCCACTGCCACTCAAAGAGAAGCTCAATGAGAGTGAGGGCTGGGTCTTTGCTATCCTCTGCTGTATACCCCATAAAAGTCAAAACAGTGCCTGGAACTTGATAGGGGCTCAACCCATATTTGCTGAGTGAGTGAACGAGTAAATGCAAGAGTAAGTGAAGGAATGTTGCCTCCCTTCAGGGCACTAAGTTCCAAAAGGAAAATAATGAGGACTAAATATTCAGTTCAGCTTACAAATCTAGGGCTGGGGCACCTGAGGGGCTCAGTCAGTTAAGTGTCCAACTCTTGATTTCAGCTCAGGTCATGATCTCAGGGTGCTGGGATAGAGCCCCGCGTCGGCTCTGTGCTCAGCGGGGACTCCACATGAGAGTCTCTCTGTCCCTCTCCCTCTGCCCCTCCCCACTTCTCTCTTTCTCTCTCAAATAAATAAATAAATCTTTAAAACAAAAACAAAAAACAAATCTAGGGCTCATCATGCTTTCCAAAGAGATGGCTGGCTGAGCCATTTACACTTGAGCTTTCATTTCCCAGCATTTCCTGAGTTCATTCATTTAATCTTCCGTGCATTAAAATAAATCAAGCACTGGCCATCTCATGCATAAATTAAATTCAGCCCGACTTTATTACCTACTTTCAGAGGAGACTTGCACAACAGAGGCATTTGGTGAATGTGAAATATGCTGAACACCTATCTTGGTGTCATTTCTTTAATTCTGCTGATGTAGTCTGACCTAGGTTAACATCAGGCCCCCTGAAGAAACGAAAGCTATTAGTGGAATGTAACCAAGGTGTCATATTTAATAAAGACAGCTGAAGACAGATTTTATCGTTCTGTTTTCACGCCTTTGCAATATGTAGTTTTATGCCTTGCGAAAAATTTCAGGGGAGTGATGTACTTCATAAGCTTTTTGTATGAGGATCCTTGTGAGATCAGCTTCTAATGAATATTAATGGCTTTGAAAAGCTCATATCTGGACGAGATAATTCAAAGACTGGTTGAAGCATGTATACCACTAATTGTACTTTGTCTGTAAATTGCAGTTACAGAAACAATTTGTCAGGAAACACTGTATTGTGATTTTTAAAAATTATTAAATGTCCTTATAAAATGTTAAAAGATATGCCTTGAAAATCAGTTTTCTATGTCCTGAGTTTGTAGACAGAAAAAAGATGGAGTTCTATAGATGTCAGGTCTTGATAGGGTCAGGAAAAAAAGGCTGTCAATTGTCACCTGCAGAGAAGTAGTATAAGTCATCCTAACAATACTAAAGAAGCATGAAATCTAAAAACACTAGAGTTGACGTTTTGCTTGTGTTCTGTATAGAGAACCAGAAAGAGCATGACCTGGGGAGTCAGGATGCCTGCATGCCATGCCATCCAACAAACATCACTGGGGCTCATTATGTTTTAGGCACTGACCATGCCTGTGACTTGGGGTCATTTTACTACACATTGGGCTTCAGTTTCCTCATCTGTAAATCAGGCATAAATCCTGCCCTGCTGACTTACATCACAGTTAGGAAAATCAAGGGTGAAGAATAAATGACTAAGCATTACAACTCTTCTGGCTATTATTATTATTGCAAATAAATGCAAAAATTTCACCTGTTCTGTAGACATCTTTGGCCTCACACATAAGACAGTAAAAGTAGTAACTATTGTTAAGAAACTTGTCCATGATTACGTCATTTCATGTCCCACGCAAGCAACTACTGGTGTAACTGTTGTTCTAAGACACCCTCACCTCTACTGAGACCCTGATCATTGGACAATGTATGAAGGATTCAGTAGGAGTTTTTAAAGAGGAAAGACAAGGGCGCCTGGGTGGCTCAGTTGGTTAAGCGACTGCCTTCGGCTCAGGTCATGATCCTGGAGTCCCTGGATCGAGTCCCGCATCGGGCTCCCTGCTCGGCAGGGAGTCAGCTTCTCCCTCTGACCCTCCCCTCTCTCATGTGCTCTCTCTCTCATTCTCTCTCTCTCAAATAAATAAAATAAATAAATAAAAATTAAAAAAAAAAAAAGAGGAAAGACAATAAAGTTGGATTTATTATTATTTGGTTTCTGTTCTTCTCTTTAGAAAACATAATGCTTGTACCATCACATGTGTAATAATTTGTTTAGTATCTGTCCTTACCACAAGACTAGAAGATACATGAATTGTTCATCTGTTCAAACACAGTGCCTTCACATGGTAGACACTAAATACCCGCAAGTAAGTATTTGTTAATTGAATGAGAGTCTAACTCAGACTCGATGCTTGTAACGGAAAAGTATCAAATATTTATCCAGAACTTATTGTATGCCAGGTACTTTCTAAGTGATTTTGCATATATTAACTCATTCAATCCTCAAACCACCGTAGTAAATAAGTGCCAGTATGCTCACTTTACAAGTGAAAAAACAAGGACACAGGGAGGTTGAGCAACTTTCTGAAGGATATATAGCTAGTAAGTGGTAGAACTAGGACACGAATCTGGAAGGTTGGCTCCAGAGTCCGTACCCTTTAATCCCTTCCCTAATGCAGGGTGGATATCTATGTACTGTGTACATGTCCATTGCCCCAGCGTCCTGACAGATAATCATCACTCAAATTGACTTAGCCTCTTGACATCCCCCATGCTTGTGTATATGCTGTTAGATAACAAGGAAAATAGGAAAAGGACATTTGCAGATGTTTCTATGGTTTCTTAAAGACACTAAGACTAAAGATAATGCACTTAGGAGAAAAAGGATTTGGCTGCTTTAGAGGCTCATCCCAAATAGTCATGACCAAGTGAAGCCAGGCCCAAGGCCTAGTGGCCAGGGAAAGAGAGCTAATGTGGGTGAAGCTCAAACTGAAGGTCCAAAGAAGGTCCAAAGAAATACTGAGGAACAGGGTAGTTTGCCTCATTTCAAATCAGGATGACTTTTTGCTATCCTTCTCCCATTTTGCTTCATTTCTCATATATTCTTAGGTAAATCAAACCCCACAACTGTGGGGAAGATCAACTCTGAACGATTCCTGTCACTGTCAAAGCCAGTGAAGGAACCCCAGGGGCTGGTCACAAACTGCACAGGGACCACTAGGCTTCTCAGTTAATAGGACTGCTGCTCAGAAGCCTGGCAGCTCTGCAGAGCCTGAGAGCAGAAGACCACTGTAAAGAGACTCTACAAAAGGAAATTCTGATGACGGGCTAATAGAAAAGTGTGATGTGTGTTGGCTACCAAGCAAGTAATATAACAGACTGGAAAGCCAATCTGTGAATTGACACATACATATCAAGTTCCTACCACCTGCCATAGATTGGGGCTCCAGAGTTATAACTGGTATATCAATGGCAGCCATCCTCGTGCCCCTAAGAACCAGAGTTCTAGACCTTCCTAGACCTCCCAGGCCTGCTTCCACCCCCTTCTCAAGGCAGCTTCACTTATGCCCTGGGCTTCTATAAGATATGCCTATAATCCTTTAAATAAATTTCTTGCCCACCACCCCCAATTGATTGTTTGTTCGCTTAAACGACTTTTATAGTTAGCTTTGGTCAAAGAAAAACCCTATTCAAAGTCACTGGGGACAGATTTAGTAGTAGAATTTAGGACTTTTCAGAATTTAGAATAACAACATACTGGTAAAGATACTGCTTATCACATAACACCCCCAGCAGGGCCAAGGGCAATACCTTGGAATCAAACACATTAATATCTTTGTGGCAAAACCTAAGAATGCTCATATAAAGTTAAGTAAAAATATAAGTAACCTCATGCCGGATGAAAACACTTGTAGCTTTTAGACCTTTTCTGGGCTCTGGGATGGCTGATAATAGATTATAGACCCATATTTATAACCCAAAGTCCAAAACAGTGGGCCTTACAAAACTGGATGTGCTCGGGGTGGGGGGATGGAAGACAGAGTTGGGGGGACCTATCAGAAAGCCTGAGGGCCCTTCCATCAGTCCTCTCCTCATTTCATTCCTCTTTTTCCTAGGACCCCCCCACCCAAGGTATTTCCAAACAATGTATTTCAAGCATACATTTTACCACGCATTCATCAATCAAATCACAAACAGCTCAAAATGTGAGGCTAGAAAAGTCACAGAATTAAGTAAGGAAGAGTGGTAACTGGCTTGTCTATTAGACAACACAGTGCTGATTCACATAGCAGAAGAAGGGCAATCTGCTTCTCTATGAAAAAAAAAAATAGAGCACCTGGGTGGCTCAGTCAGTTAAGGGTCTGCCTTCCACTCAGGTCATGATCTCAGGGTCCTGGGATCAAGCCCCGCATCAGGCTCCCTGCTCAGTGGGGATTCTGCTTCTCCCTCTACCCGCCCCCCCCCCCCCCCCCGGCTTGTGCTCTCTCTCTCTCTTTCTCTCTCTCACAAAAATAAATAAAATCTTTAAAAAACAAAAAAAGAAAAAAATAGTCCAATATTTACTCAATGCTTCCCATTGCAAATGGTGCTAAGCCTTCAAATATAAGGTCTCATTCTAGCCTCTCTGTAAATTTTAGGGGGTAGGTGCTATTATTATCCCCATCTTATCTATGAGGACACAAAGACTTAGTAAGGTTAAGTAACTTGTCAGTAAGTGGCAACAGTGGGATTCCAACCTCTACTGTGTTGATAATGGAGTGCACACTCTTGATCTGTTTAACTTGGTATAAATAAAGTCATCCACACTGAGTGGTACTCAAACCCAATTTTCTCAGTTATAAGCATCACTTAGGAAGGAAAGAAGGGCGATAGGTTTTGTGGTTGTTTTGTTTTCCTTCTTGCTAGGCATGAACGGGACAGGACGGTGCTTGTGTTGAGAGGTGGGGAGCAGTCTTGGAAAGCACAGCTTTTTAAGCCCTTACTGGTTGAGATACCACATATATTGGCCAAGCTCATGCACACAGAGGTCCAGGCAGGTGCCCAGGCTGCTGAGGAGCGAATCTCTCATTCGGGCACTAATTGCACTCCTGTGGGGATTTGTGAAGCTGACTTGAGAATGTCAATGCCATCGCCTGTAACGGAGCTCTAGTTCATGTCTAGGCAACAGCTGCTGCTTCTTCAAAAGAAGTCCAGGCTCAGCTGAATTCTGATCTCAGAGTCCTACGTGACACTCTCGCCCTCCACCACCTCAGAATTCAAGGGGAAAATGAGCTGCTCCAGGTTCCCCAGGACTCATTTTCCCAGCTTGCATGATTTCCTCTTCTGCAGCCTCCTACTGCCCAGACAGGGAGGCCTGGCTTCAATCAGAATCATCTCCCCTCCCCCACGAGTGCTTTGAAAGCAAGCGCTCAGAGTTCATTACAAGCACAGAGAGGTGGAAGAGGATGGAATGGGCAAGGACACTTGATTTTTCTTGCAGAACCCCATGCCTGTGTAGGCAAGACGGAATTTGCAAGCACACACTGGATTACCCTAGGTGCCAAATTCAGCAGAGGGCAGCCAAGTTTGCCAAGAGCAAAGGCAGAGTGAGTGCTACATGCCCCCCTAAAAGCAGATGTAGACATTCCAGGGCAGCGGGTGCAGAAAGCCTCCAAGGCTTGACTTCTTACCCATCTGCAGTGGAGTTCGGGGTCTGAGGCAGCCCTAAGACACGGCTGCTTCCATTTTTTTCCCCCACCCCAGATCTAGTGCTAAGCCTCCTTACTACAATCCATACAGATTATGTTCCACAAAAGGAGAAATTTCAGTAACTGATACGGCACCAATGGGCAAGCATCCCAAAAGAGTATCTGGTTATCTCCTAGGGAAAAGGAAATGCCAGTGAGCGTGAACCACTTCACCTGCCAGACCATTCCCATGTGGCCAACATCAAACATTCCTTTGGAGTGACCAGTCTGAAGAGAAATGTCTGCACAGACAAGCATAATCTTTTCATAGCCAGCCACCTCTATGCCCCAGTCACTCTGTTGGTGACTTAATGTCAACCCAGGTGGTCATGCCTTTATAGTAACTAGGTGTGTAAACGCTGCCACCGAAATCTCAGATTCCTAACTAACTTGAGATGTGGATTTATTCCAGTGTGTTGGCTCTTCTCCTCCCCCACCCTCAAGTTCAAATGCATAAAAGGAATGAACAGAAGAGTAAAGATTCTGTTCATATTTTTTGCTTCGTCTTTGATCTAGCTGGAATCTACATTTCAAAGTGGGCTGGCAAATGAATGCCACTGGTTCAGTCTACCTGTCCAAACTTATTTCCCATCATATCCTTCAGGAACGTTTACAAGGTTGCCCTACCCACTCCTCTGCTTCTTTGTTTTCCTCCTGGGTAGGCTCTCCTATGGGCTCTCCAACCCAGCCCACCTGGCCCCACCTGGCCTGTTAGTTGGTTATCATACCTGTGGGCCTGGCTCCCTAATCTGAGCTGAGTCTACTATTTCTGGCTCCACTGAGTGGTGTCCCAACCTACCTCCTCCATCTCCAGCTTGGTCCAGTATAGTAGCTCCCAGGGCACAATCCCTCTTCTAATAGCAGCCACAGCAAACTGAATGTTTGGTCTATATCATTATTATGGGCTCTTCATGCATTCAGTAGCTATTTACTGAGGGGCTGGCATGGAGCAGGCACTGTGAAAGGGAATATGATGGTGAAAAAAATAATGTCCTTGTGATCAAGAAGCTCACCGTCTCATAAGTCTGTGCTTCTCACACTTTGACGTGCATATGGGCTACCTGGGGATGTTGTTAAAACAAACATTCTATTCCAGCAATCTGATCCTGGGTTGGGTCCAAGATTCTGCATATTTTACAATTTCTCATGCAATCCCATTGTAAATCATACTTGGAGTACAAGGTAGTAGGAAAATGGATGGGCAGGTAGACGGGATGCCCACATGAGCACCTCTAACTTGGTCAGCAATATCACAGCCAAGACCCAGAGGCTGAGTAAGAGTTGGCCAGAAAAAGATGGGTTTGGTCCATGTGGAAGAATGAGTGGTGCCAGACGCAAAGGGTAAAATAAAGTAAAAATGTTGAATTTCTATCACTGAAGTCCCAAAGCCTGAACATAAGGAAGCAGACAAGCATAAGCAATCCATCAAAGGTGACAGCATTAGGATCTAAAATGTCTAGATGGTAGGTGCCAGGGCTCCCCACTCTGAAAGAGTCCCATGCTCCAAGACTGGCACAAATGCAGCAACTCGAGGGGACCACGTGGGCTGGGACAAGGGGCATCTCAGTGATAACCAGTGTAGATAAAGGACTGGCGGAGCTGCCTTTGACATGAGGTCAAGTCCTAGAAGCTCTGCCAAACTCTAAGGAGGGAGAGAAAGCCTCAGCGATGTCTGGGGCTGGGTTTCCCACCACCTGGTAGAAAAAAGACTGTTCTCAGATATAAGTTAAATTAAGGAAAATAAACATGACATTCCATTCTCAGTCAGGTTTGTGTTCTTGATTCATACATATTTCAGAAGCTTAAAGAATTCAAAATGGGTTAATCTGGTGGTGACACCCAAAGGGAAACACTCCGGCTTTAGATCCATACTATGGATGCCAGGGCACCAAGGGAAAGAACCAGAGTAACACTCTGAGTGCTTCTCACCAACTCTGGGAACATCGTTGTTATACTCACTTCAAAGAACGGGTCTTGGTTAGGTTTAGGACTTCAGAATAATGTTGTAAGATGAACCACTTGGAAAGCCCAATTAGATACAGCAGTCAACCCACCCCCACAATGCACATTCTCACAATGAAGTGTGTGATGTTTGGAAATACCCCCATGGGAGGAGATGGTATATGCAGAATGCGTAATGGTGTCTCACAGCAGACATCAGCTGAGACCTGATCTCTGAAGTCATAGGAAAGGAGAATTGGGGGCGGGGGGGGGGAATCTCTCCTAAAAATATTCTAATCCCATTCAGAGCAATTTCTCAGAGACCAAGAAACAGTTAAGAGAAAAATATATCTTAAAACTATTAAAATAAGCAAAGGAAATATTCTCGGGAGCTAGAACATTATTCATTTTCTCAGTTTGCTGTGGCAGTTTGTTAGCAGCAAAAATTAGAGGATGGACCAGGCACCAGAGTCAGGAACCCGAGTAAAGGAGTACGCAGCTGGATGCTGTGGCTGATGCATGGATGGGAAGCTTGAGCCAACTACCAATGGTGGAAGGGTACCCAGTTTCAAGGTGATGTTCAAGGTCATGAGTCTGAAGTTTCATAAGCATGAGTTTCAAGGTTACCATTCAAGGAATAAGCACAATCACCAGGTAAAAGCATACATGACCTCCCTAAAGGTTACTGTGAAAGCAGGTATCAGGGAGAAGTAAGAATGTGTTAAGGCTTGGGGTGCCTGGGTGGCTCAGTCTGTTAAGTGTCTGACCCTTGATCTCAGCTCAGGTCTTGATCTCAGGGTTGTGAGTTCAAGTCCCGCATCGGGGACCATGATGGGCATAGAGCTTACTTTAAAAAAAAGGAATGTGTTAAGGCTTAAGCGTCTAAGATAGTGTCTGAGACAGAAAGATCAGTGTTTACAGCCCAGAAGTGAATGCAACAAAGCTCTCTGGGGCCCCTTTGCTGCAACAGAGTGCCCTGACGGGCCCCACGGATGGCAACTGCTTTGTAGGAGCTTCCCAGGGTATTTCCTTAAACTACACTGCCTGATCAACTTTTCTGAATAAATAAGGAGACATTGCTACTCCCTGACCAGGTACTTTCACCATCCACCTCTTCGGCCAGACACACCTTCTCGGGGTAAATGGGGAAGGCTGGAGAAGTTGCTGAGACCATGAGGGGCTGGCACCTGAGCCTCCAACTTCTTCCTTCCTTTTTAAGCAGGCAGGCTCTCTCGGTCTGTGACTCCCTCCTGACTCCCAACAAGAAGAAAGGCAGGCCCTCAAGGAAAATTGTGACAAATGCTTATGAAGCAATGGTTTGCAAACTGTGTTCCTTGAAGCTTTATGATTCCATTTCATGAGCGAGGCAGGTACTTCACCTTAAGGGGGGGGGGTGTCTCTCAGCCTTTCATCTACCACTGTAGCCAATGTAGATCCAATTTTACTCATTTTGTTTCCAGTTCTATACCTTTGTTTGTTTGAAAAACATACAGAAAGGTTTAAAACCAGGAAAATGGTGTGTCTGTAACAAAACATCATACTGTATTTTTTATAGTTAAAACAACTTGAGAGTTGAAGCCAAGATAAAAGCAGAGTATGGCCAGGTGGGATTCAAAGGAGACAGGAAATTCCTGAGAGAGGTCATCATAAAACACAAAAACTCATTGGGCCAATTATTAAGTGAGGGTTTCTGTGGTAGTTGTTTTTAAGTATTTTCTGTGAAAGTAGGCACAACAATGCCTGCTTCTTACCACCATGTTAACCTTCTGAACCCTCCCTTTCAGAACATTAACCGCATGGATTCTGTTCCACATTTTGTGAAGCTGCCATCCTGCCTGCCAGAAAAAAAAATTTCCCAGTCAAGGATCAGATTTCACCTGAGACTCTTAAGCCCCAAGAATTTGGCCACTGGCTAATTTAGCCATTCCTTAAACAGGTTCCTCCACTTGTAAATCACTGGGATTTTGTGCATTGCTAGAAAAACTGACTTCTGCAATTGGGGGAAAGTTCAACTTTTTCTTTCTTTCTTTTTTTAAGAGAGAAAGTTCCATTTTTAAAAATGGTTTTCCACCCCTGAAAGGACATTCTCTGTATTCCCAAAGGAGGAGATGCACATCACCCTACAGTTAAAAAATAAACAAACAAATCCCATGAATCACAACCAAAGAATCAAAAGTTAAGCAAACAACAGTATATTCCTCACTTCACTAGAGATGTGTGGTTTTACTTTGGTTGTTAAATCTAACTCCCGATCTGCTTTCCAACAGGCCTAGGGACTCAAAAACCACATCTGAAAGGAGATCCAAGAAAGAAAATGGAGACAGGGTATCTTCTTGGCTGTTCCTTCCCCATTCTTCACAGAATTCAGAGGGCACCAAACCTCATCAAGATGAGAGCCTCAAGCACTTTCTAGAAAGACAAGACTTCCCTTGGGAGGGAGAGCTTGACCTTGAGTGGCAATAGGAGCTAACTACTATGGAGAGAACATGAGAACGTGGATGTAAATCTTCCCTGCAAAGCAAAGTATAGCATGGATGAGTGACAGCCACACAACTCCTGAGTCTCCACTCCCCTTCACCTTCTTCGGCTTCCCTTTCTAATCTGCCTTTAAAGTGTGGGGTCAGGGTGACGGGGAGGTGTAAAGCTGGGAATCTGGTCATTCTCAAATGCAAAACTCCTGAGGCAGCCCCAAGGGAAGAAGAGAAAGAACATTTTTTTTTTTCCAAATGACACCAAGCGGCCTTAAGTAAATTTATTTGTTCAGAAAAGGTCGGTAAAGTCGTGCTTTTCCCATTGAAAACTGTACACAACGCATCAACACGAGGCATAAACACAGCTCCATGTACTAAGAGATAAATAAATATGCTAAAAATTCCCCCGAACTCTCTAGAGTACCAGGCTGATATATCACACAGAATAGATGAGCTAAAAGTTTTTGGACATCACAGTGCAGGGCAGTTTAGAGCAGAGCTAAAAAAAACTTTTTAGGGCTGGAATGAACCAAGCACCAGCCTGGAAAAAAAAGGTAACATTAGAAAACAGGCCAGCATCAATTAGGTAACGCACTTCACAAAAGCAAAAGACATCAGGCAAACAGCTACCATTTTCAGAAAAATAAAGCAGCAATGCTAAGAGAGAAACTAATTACAAAGAGGAAGGCAGCCTATTATTAAAATGGCCACAGAAAGTAGATCCATGGTTTCACTCCCAGACATTTCTAGAAAACTTATTTTGATCATCCAGCCAGATAGGAGCTCTCCTTCTTTTACTATTCTGGCTATTCTGTAAGATTTCTTTTCTTTTCTTCTTTTCCTTTCTTTTCTCTCTCTCTCTTTCTTTTCTTTTTCTCTCTTTCTTTCTTTTCCTTCCTTCCTTCCTTCCTTCCTTCCTTCCTTCCTTCCTTCCTTCCTTCCAACCTTTCTTTCTGTAAACTCAATTTCCTTCCCTGGGTAGTTGGAATAGTAATAACTCCATCATAGGATTATTGCCATGTGAGTTATTAGAATAATCAGTACACTAAAAAGTTCCATTTTGTGTTGTCATATTGGTAAAACTTTTATGTTTTAGTCTTTCTTCACTTTGAGATGCTAAGCTCAAGGAGTGGGAGCACTTTTTGCTCTTCTTTCTGTACCTTGCAATGCACTACCCCTTGCCCAGTACATGGCGGATATGCATTCACTAAGTCTCTCTTGATCTGAACTGAACTCCAGCCAGGGTTGCATACTCCTGACCCTTGTCAGTCATGCCTGCAGCGCGGGTTCTGTCGTTGACGATCCTTCTCCGTAACAGCTTGTTAGTGCTTGAGAGGACCCTGGAAGTCTTCTAGTTTGATACCTTCCTATCCAAAAACAGTGTTGGGAAAAATGCACGGTTCCCAGCTTGTAAATTAGGGTGGGTTCAACTCTAAGCTATGCATTAACTAGTTAGTGCCCCTAGAGGGTATTCTTTCTCTGCCCCCTTGATTCTACGCCTTCTTATGCAGGGAAAGGGGGTATCAAAGTAAGGCGTCAGGATGAGGTGAGGTAGGAAGAGGAGAAAAAAAGCTGTTTTCCAACCTCAGCTAAAAACACAAAAATATTTCCCAATTACACTGAATACTTGGATTCGTCCAGGAACAAGAGAATGATGCTAAAATAATCAGTCCAGGGACATCCTCTTCTCTTGAGAATATTCTCTTTCCTTTAAGAAAAATCAACATTTTCCTCTGAGGAGATTTTTTTTAAAAATGAGTTTGCTGATTTTCAACTAGGAATCCTCCCCCAAATTTTAAATCAGAAATTGCTCCAGTCCCTAGCTCCCCTCTTTTTCAGCTCCAAACACATTTCCACCCACATCTGTCCCATGCCATAGCTCTTACCTTCGCCCACCTTGAGCAGGAAGATGATTTTAGACTAAGAGGCTCCTGTGAATGAAGCCACAAGGAGGTGAAATTGCTGTCAGATGCTCAGTGGAAATGGGGGTACAAACCTCACTTACCGTCACACAAATCAGAGACAAAAAAATGTCTCTGAGATAAACCAATCTCGTGTCTTCTGCCTTAAAAACAGAGGTGTTTCTCTCACTTTTTCATCCTGCCAAGGATACCAAAAATGAGCCTGCAAAGCCCCATCTCCACCCTTCCAGTTAATCAAGTCTGAAAAATTCCTGCAAGCAAAACAACGGAGGGAGGTTGTGCTGTGAATCGTCAAGGACTTTAGAATCCCTGTGATTTATAGGTGAGAATGAAGCCTTTCCGTGCATGGGGAAGGTGCATGGGATTCGTAATTTACGGTTTAGGAATTGCAGGCTATGGCAGTAAACCTGCTCAGCTACTCAATCACCCATTAGAGGGTGACCTCTAACGGAGCCTGCGGAGGGCAAGCAGCCTTTTCTCCGCGGGTCAGAGTTCCTGGCTTACCCAAGGGCCTTTGCACTGAACAAAAGAGAAAACCACTTGAGTGAGCATAGCGAAGCGGGCAATTTGGCGGAAGGGAATGAGGGCAGGAGGGGCAGTGCAGCATCACGAGGGGAGAAATGGAACTGAGAAGTCAAGACGCACAGTGCTCATTCACCCTCTCTGGAGACGCAAGGCGGCTTCCTGTCTCTCACTCCTCCCTCTGCAGGCATACGTTCTCTGCTTTGGAACTGGGAAGCGGAGCTGGCTAGGCTCTGTTTGGCACTGATGTTGATCAGAATATCTTTAGGAGAACGGGGCTGCTTTAAAAATGTGCTCGCCTCTCTTGGAATGCTGCCTGCCCCTCTCCCTCTATGGACCTGTGATGTGGGTCTTTTCTGTGCTCATCTTAAACCTCTCAACATGCTACTCTTTGCAGCCCTCCTACCCTCTGCTCTGGTGACACCACTCTCCTGGTTTTCCTTACTCTGACTTCTCCAACTCCTTTACCAACATACCCCTGACTCTGCTGCCCCACTAACTTTGGGGTGCCTAGGGCTCTATCCTAGGCCTTTTCTCTTTATACTTTAAACTCCCTCCTTAAGTGAAGCCACACCTATGGCTTCAATGCCCTTTGCATGGCCCACCTCTTTTCCGAGTCCCAGACCTGTATATCCACTAGCCCGGTGCATATTCTCACTTGGATGTCTCAGAGCACCGCAAAATCAACTCATCCAAACTTCCAGCCCCCCAGATTCCTCCTCCGAGATTCTCAATCTCACTAAGTGGCTCTACTCAAGATGCTCAAGCCAGAAACCTAGGAGTTACCCTTTACTCCTGTTCCCTGCTCTATCCCCATACATTCCATCACTGATTCTCCCTGCTAAATCTCTCCAATCCACCAAATTCTCTCCACACTTGAGTTAGGGTTGCACCATCTCTTATCTGCATCACTGCAGTGGCTCCCAGCTGGTCTCCATGCACCCATCCTCGCCCCTCCCCGATTTGTGGCCAGGGCAATCCTTTTAACGTTCAAGTCCTACATTGGCTTCTCTGCTATCAGAGGCTCCCTGGGACCACAGAATAAAGCCTGGAGTTCTCAGGACCTCCGTGTTCTCGTGCATGGCCTCCAAGGCCCCGCTACCCCCTGGCAACCCCCCCGCGTGTCACTCCTGCCTCACTCACTATGCAGCACTCACAACTGCCTCCTCTTATCCCTCGGAGATGCCACGCTTTTCTCAGCTGGGAGCCTCCACATGGCTCTCTCCTTCCGCCCAGACCACCTCCCTCCCCTGCCTTCTCACCCTTGCTGAATCCCACTCGCCATCCAGTGTCACCTTAAAAATCACTTCTGAGGGGCACCTGGGTGGCTCAGTCGTTAAGCATCTGCCTTTGGCTCAGGTCATAATCTCAGGGTCCTGGGATCGAGCCCCGCCTCGGGCTCCCTGCTCGGCGGGAAGCCTGCTTCTCCCTCTCCCCCTCCCCCTGCTTGAGTTCCCTCTCTCGCTGTGCCCCTCTCTATCAAATAAATAAATTAAATTAAAAAAAAAAAATCACTTCTGAGCTCCCCCCCTTACAGACTTTGTGTGTGTGTGTATTTGTGCATGCGTTTGTATTTCATATATTTGGCACACTGCATTTTCTTCTGCTAAACTGCCCACATTTGTAATGATTTTTTTCACTTGTTCATTTGTCAGCTTACACGGAGCACGATGCTCTAGGCACCGGGGCGGCAGCATCAACTGGGCAGGATTCCTGTGCTCACAGGGCTTCCACCCTTTGTAAAGTCTCACTCACTATTTTTTTTTTTTTAAAGATTTTATTTATTTATTTGAGACAGAGAGAATGAGAGAGACAGAGAGCACATGAGAGGGGGGAGGGTCAGAGGGAGGAGCAGACTCCCTGCCGAGCAGGGAGCCCGATGCGGGACTCGATCCCGGGACTCCAGGATCATGACCCGAGCCGAAGGCAGTCGCTTAACCGACTGAGCCACCCAGGCGCCCAGTCTCACTCACTATTTAATTTTAAGTTCCGGGAGGAGAAGGTCATGCTTGTTTGGCTTACCATAGTATTGCAGGGCTCAGCACACCAGCACCTCTCTGGTGCGTGTGAAATATTCGGTAAATATTTGCTCACTGTCTGACTGGCCTCCCGAAGTTACGGGGCACGCAGCGAGTAAATACATGTTGAATTAGACACCTTCTTTCAGGCAATCATGTGCATTGAACAAGGTAATTTTTCAGATTCATGATGATGATTTTCATTTATCATTTGATTTTTAGTAAGGAACCACTGGTTCTCTTATTCCTGTTAACTAATATAAATGAGTAAGATAATTTCAGAATGAAAACAGTATTAAGAAAATTGGACAAGATGGTCTAAGAGACAAACAGAAAGGATCTATGTCATATTATGTCAAATGTTTAGAGAAGTTCTCTCCAAGGAGGGGAAATCTGAGCTGAGACCTGAATGACAAGGAGCCAGCTACACAAAAATCCAGGCGGAGGGTTCTGGACATGAGGAACAGAAAGTGCAAAGGCTTGGAGGTGGGGAGGAAGAACTAGCAGGGGTGGAGGGTGGGGTTGAGAAGCTCCAAGAACACCTGGAGTCCGGTGGGCAGGGGGAAATGACGCAAGAGGAGGTCTGAGTAGCTAAGGGCCTGCTTGTGAAGGATGTAGCAGACCAAGGGAAGGATTTAGGACTTTTTTCTGGTTGTAGTGGGAAGATACTGGAGCTTTTTAAGCAGAGAATGAACATGATCTGATTTGTGATTTTTTTTTTTTTTTTTAAGATTTTATTTACTTGACAGAGACACAGCGAGAGACGGAACACAAGCAGGGGAAGTGGGAGAGGGAGGGAGAAGCAGCCTTCCCGCCAAGCAGGGAGCCCGATGTGGGACTAGATCCCAGGACCCTGGGACCATGACCTGAGCCGATGGCAGACACTTAACGACTGAGCCACCCAGGCGCCCCTGATTGGTGATTTTTAATAAAATATCTTTCTGCTATGTGAAGAATGAGCTAAAGAGTGTTGTGCCCCCCTGGGTAGTAAGATCTCCTAGAATATCAAAGACTACTATAGGAAAAAAAATGAAAGGTTATTCGTTAATTTTACTCCTTTTTGGTGAGTTTCAAGCCTTGCTGAAAGCAATGGGATAACTGTCCTATTTTATTGGACATGAGCCCGTTAAGAGGCCATAGCTCTCTTATCAAATTTACTTATTTATATGAGATCTATTTATCTACTAATCATTGATGACTCTGATCCATTTCATGGGGAAAAAACAGTAGTCATTTCTGATTAAAAAAAAAAAATCTCCCTTCAGCTACTACAATGTGCATAACACTGTCACCAGAAGCCTTCCTTCTGAAATGCTCTGATGCATCCTACATTTGTCGAACTCATTATTTATGAGCAGTGAGCTATGCAATAGAGTGAGAACCATCCTTAGGGAAACATCTGCCTTAGATCTGAAACTGCTTATTCTCCAAGGAAAAAAGACTTCAGTTTGTTTTTTTTTTTTAATGTCATTTAAAACAATGTATTGAAGCATTTTTAGTCTGAAGCCTTCTTGTTAAGGCATGGAATAATGACTTCCCTGAATCCTACTGAAAACAAAAACACATCTAGAAACTATGGGAGAACAGCAATCACGTTGTTATTTCTTAAATTAAGGAGATGGACTGCTGGACGAGATGAACGGAGCATCCTGATAAGGCCCTCCCATGCAGTATGTCAGATGCATTTTTCCTTTTCTTATTTCACTGCAGTACCACTAAGACATTGTGATGCAAGCCAGTCTACCTGTTGGAAGCCACACCCACAGACAGCAGTAGCAGTAACTGCACAGATAGTTGGGGGCACTGAGAATTCTTGTGAGGAAGGGGCTGTACCACCCATTACAGTCACTCAGCCTTTTACCACACTTCAGTTTGGGCAGAGGCGCAGAGCATTAACCTTAGAAAAAGCCTGAGCAGTAAAGTCAGGGCACTACCAGCTAGAGGGGAGCTTGATTCAGAGCCCCGTTCCTGCCCAGCCTGGGAGCCCTCACTTGCTCCCTGCTCAAAGCACGGTGCCCAGCCTGAGGTTGTGGCTGGCTTCTGAGCTTCTGCTAAGTTGGTGGGAGGAGGCCCTCTTCAGTGGCAGGAGGTTTAGGACCCGTGACAGACCCATGAGGATGAGGCAGGTGCTTGGGGCAAATTCACTAGGAGGCAACCAATAGAGCCCCAGCAGATGGCAGAGTGCTATGGCAAGGGACAGGGAGAGGAACTGGGCTGGCCACTGTTCAGCATGGAAGGGACTGGCATCAAGTAGTGCAGACCATGTTATCAGTCTGGACACCAGAAGTGACTCCAATATGGGCACAACTGGGCAGACAAGGTGGGATGCCAGTCTTAAGGGACTGGGGTACCAGGTAGAGCTCCAGGCAAGAATTCACTTCCTGGTCTTGGAATGTGGGACGTGGGGTTGGCCTAATACATAAGATTAGGAGAGACCAGCCTGCCACTAAGACCTGGTAAGAAAGTCAGAGTCTCTGGTGGGTGAAGTGCTCCAACTATGGGAACAGAGGGCTCTCAGGGGTGTGGAGGAGCCCCTGAGAGGTAGCCACAAGGACCGGGCAGACCAGTCTTTGTATCCCACTGATGAATACAGTACTTGGAATGTGGAGGGGCTTAATAAATAGCTGCTGAATTAATAACCCCGAACCTCGTTCTGAAACCTAGCTTTTTCAAGAAACCTGTCCTTACAGATCTATGTAGTGTGTAATTTAAAAGGTTCACTTTGATAACATCCCCTTTCAAACTGTCTTGGAAAAGGCTACCCTATTATATCTGAAAACCTTGAGCCCTGCTCTTGGTTGTCTTTCTCCCGAGCTGACAGAGTGCCCCATGGACCTCGCTCAGAGGCCAGGTGCTGGAGAGCATGGCGGGGAGGCCAAGGAGCCGCGGGGGGTGAACCATACACCTGTGCCACCTGAAACAGCAGTGCGTCCAGTCAGCCCCATGAGTCATCACAGACTGACAAAGGCAGCCAGATTCCAGGGCTGTTCTAACACTCAATATGTTTTCGGGCTAAAAAAATTTCCTGGGCCCCGAAGTGTCCACTGTCTGAGGGGTGACTGAGAAACCACGGCTGAGAAAGTCCACCTCTGCAGGAGGTCCAGAAACCTGCCTCTGACCCCACCTGTCGGGGGGCTTGCAGCCTCTAGGGTTTTTATTTCTGGGAGCCTCAATCACGAATTGGGATGTGCAGCTTCTCCTATGGGAGAAAGACCCAGCACCTACTTTGCAGAGATACTGTATCGGCAATATTATTAGGAATCATGGTAGTTGATATTTATCGTACATTTTCTATATGCCAAATCTATGTGTTATCCTAAGACCTCATAGCAACCACATGACCTAGGTCTTCTAGCATTACAGCAGAGGAAATAGGGTTAACCAACCAAGGAGCAAAGAAGGGGAGGCAGAGGGAGGCAAAGGGATTGTACATATGGTCCTGAAAATTGAAGACTGTACTATATTGGTCTGCCCAGTGATTCGGCGTGAAACCACAGGGCGCTGAATGGAGCAAGCTGGCATACCCTCATATTCTTTTTTTTCCTCGTCTTCTTCCTAACCAGTGAGACTTCTAATCTTTACACACACACACACACACGCACACACACAATCAACCCTCACCACACACATGAAAATCACTGAACCACCTGTCTCACCTTATTAATTAATGGGAGGTTTGTCCCATTGACATCAATGTCCCAAATTGCAGGTGACTGTGTCAAACCCCAGCATTCAAGGCCATGACTTGAAATACCTTATTTCATCCATGCAGGATTTCTTCTGCAAAGGCCCCACGCCCTGGTATCACAGAGAAGTCAAACGTTTTGCATCTTTGAATTATCCTTTCATTTGTTTCCTCTCTCACTCAGTCTTTGAACATCTTTACATCTGTGAGTTTATGTGAAGGCATGCACGCACATGCCAAGAATGTGCATGTCCCAGTGAAAAAACACGATGGAGTCAAACAGAGCTGCTACAGGCCTCCACAGGCTGCGGGACCCCGTGCCTCTCTGAGACGGTCTCCTTATTTGGAAAACAGGCAAAACACACCTCTCTAAAAAGGCTATTCCAAGTAACTGGACTTTGTAAAGCACCTAACCTATTGTAGATGCTCAGTAAATGGTACATATCATTATTACAGCAACTGCATAAAATCAAAGCTAGGTAATGACATGATGCACTTAGAAAGGCAGATGTGAGATGTGCCTCTGACAAAGCAGTAAAACACATTTCATTTGGCATAAGATATTTTTCTAAAGATTTATTTATTTTAGAGAGAGCGAGAGTGTGTGCGAACATGAGTGGGAGGGGCAGAGGGAGAGAGAATCTCAAGCAGACTCTGTGCTGAGTGTGGAGCCCAACGTGGGGCTCGATCTCATGACCCTGAGTTCATGACCTGAGCTGAAACCAAGAGTCAGACGCTTAACCGACGGCACCACCTAGGCACCCCTGGCGTAAGATATTTTAAAAACCCCACCTAAAAACTATTCTATCCCCAGAATCTGTCTCATCTCTGTCCATTTGCAGGTTGGAAGCACTATGGTCATGTCTATCTAAAGCTGACTAACGGCTGTCTCCAGCACAGTGTCCTTTGTCATGGGGCTCAGTTAATGCCAAATTTAATTATCTATGCTGCTGATGGAAAGAACAGGTCACAGATAATCCAAAAGAGCAAATACTTCCTAGATCATTCATCCAATTTCTTTCCCATAATAGCTTACAAGTATTACTTAGGTTTTGGCTAATGCTGGTACTCTATAAGAATATGTACCAGTTGATGGTGAGAAGACATTCAGGGCCTCTCTGATTCAGACAGAACACCATCCTGAACTTGAACACCTGTTGCAAAATATTTGCAAGGTGAATAACCGGTGGTGGTCAACCAGTCCTCACTGTATGGCACAGTAATTATTTCACAGCAATTCCATTCAAATTTTAAAATGCTGCCTAGATGCACATCAAGAACCACCAATTAAGGGTCTAGTTTGAAGTCGCTCTTTAGGTCGGTATGAACACACTGCTAAAGAAACCAGAGGGTTCGTTTTTTTCAAGAGAGTATTAGCATCTTTCTTTTGGTGGTCCTACAAAAGTCTGTGAGAGAGAGCCTACCTAACTATGAACACAGGGGGAGAAAGGTCATCAGCACTGCTGGGTAAATATCACAAAGTTTATGTCCCACTGATCAATGGGACCCTAAGAACAGTGTTGTCTAACTGGTTTATACTACATGATGTCACCAATGTCACCACTGCCACAAGGGACAGCAAACCCTCAATGAAATTTTAATTTGTGTTCATTCAACCAAAATGTCAAGTGCAAAGGACTGGCCTCCCCGCTGCTCTACCTCTATCAGTGGTTTTCAAAGTACTGTATGGAACCCTGGGGGTTCTTTCATGGGGGTCCTGTCGGGTACACAAAGTCATCACATTTCAACTATTTATCTGTGACCCTGGACTTGAACGTAAAACAACGTATCACAATACATTGAAATGCAGAAGCAGATAGGAGAGTCCAATTGTCTTCTAAAGAGACATTAAAAAGATTTACAAAAAAAATAAATAACAATGCCACTCTTCTTACTCTATTTTTTTGTTTTGGGAAACCATTACTTCTCATGGAAAATGTTATATATGTTAATATGTGATAAGTTTATTATTTTTTCAATGAATAAATATTTGTAAACTTTCCTACTTGTAATTTCTAATATGGTAACATTGATAGGTACAACCCATGTAAACAAAAGGCCTTTGGAATTTTCGATAATTTTTAAGACTATGAAAGTGTTCTGAGACCAAAAAGAAAGGGGAAAAAAAGAAAAAAAAATTGAGAACCACTGTTCTACATCTATCTCAAATCTTACAGCATCCCAAACCCCTGTTCCAACTTTGTCTTCCCAGAACTTATCACCGCCTAAAATTATATCATACATTTATTTGTTATTTTTCTGTTTTCTCCACAAGTCAGTCACTTGCCTATTTGTTCTCAGATCCATTCCCCACCCTTTGCAACACAGGTTCCCCAGGCTTCTGTGCCAAAGACAAGGGGGGGTACTGGGAGGAGAACAGAGCAGGGAACAGATGCCCAGGCACTTTTCGTCGCCCTCTCTTCTTTGGACTCATCTTCTTGGCTCCAGGGCTTGTGGACCAGGTCTTTGCTCTGTGCTCCCAGCTCCTGCTGAGGAGCCCTGGCTCCCAGGACCTGTAATCCCCTCCCCTCCCTTTGTCGAATCCTAGGGTCATGGTGGCTCCCACCTTTTGTTTATTACTTGCTTGCTACACCATCCCAGTTTGACTGTCCAGCTCTGCCCATACTTCGGGCAGAGAGAGTCATCTCAAGTTCCTCATTTAAAATAGGGATAATAATAATAATGGTCAACCAGAGCTTCTGTGATGATTAGAAAAAAATATCCAGAAAGAACTAAGCACTGTGTTTGGCCCAGAATAGGTAATACATGTTCGTTAATATGACTACTACTGTATTTTAAACTTTGGAATTTTACTGCCCTACAGAAAAGATGGAATCTACTGCTTTCAGCTGGTGGTCAAGTTTTGATTCTTAACTGGGATTCTAATGGATGTGGGAATTATTTTTTTCCCAAGATCACTACTATAATTACGATATGGTCAATAACTTTTCTCAATTTTTATTTCAGTTGGAAAAGGAGTGTGCAGAGAATGCTGCAGGAGAAATTCTCCTCTGTAATCAGGCATTAGAAACTGCAGTAAATCACAAGACTCCCCTTTTTATATCACTGCAAAAAGGAAACAAAGCTCAAATTTATTCAGCACTTAACTCTCTACCGGGAACTCACGAAGAGCTTCATGTGCATTATGACACTTAATTCTCATAACCTTACAAAGCAGATATCATCATTACTACCCCCATTTTCCAGATGAGGAAACAGGCTCAGAGAGGTTCAGGGCTTGCCAAGTCACAGAGCTCATAAAGCGAGGAACAGAGTTGAACCTGGACTGATGATGAGCCATTCGTCCTATACTACTTTTGGAAAACAGAAATAAAATCTTCAGAACACATCCCATGTGTTTTGACAGTTCCTGCCCACAGATAGTTTCCTAGCGACCTTGGTATATGTCATTAACATATTTGCTCACATTTCTCTTCAAAGACATGGGAAGACAGATGCCCTCAGCTATAGGCTTTTTCTTCCCTACTTTGGGATGGCAAAATATGGATGGTTTATATTTGATGAGGGGCCATCACAGGTAAATCCCCAATATTCAACAACTTCCTTCCCTCTGCTTCTTATAGGATCCACGGTAGGACTTCCTGCTGGGCCCAGCAACCAAGGTGATGTTGAAGGAAGTCATCCACAAGTAATTCTTGGTCGTCCCCAGATACTGAGGCTTCACTGTGCTGCCTTGCCAAGCGTCAGCGCTCCCTCACTTCAGCCTGTCATCGCTGGCACCTTCCCGGATGACAGGACTGAGGTAAGCAACAAAACAAACACTCAGCAGTTGGCTGCAGTGTCTCCCTTAATCACTGCTCTCCACTCTTGGGATCGATCCTGGGCTGAGCGATACAGAAACACCGAAAACCTATCGCTTCTTTTGAAGAGTGATTTCTCCGTTTCCTGTGAGAACACTAACAATTCATTTTGTCTCTCCATGAAGACAAACACTTTCACTTCCAGAGGCATGCCCTGAGAATCAATGAGACACACCATTAAAGAGGTATTCACATAATAAAAGGATTCTTTGACAAGCTTTCTTTAAATATTGAACTTCCTCTGAGAAATGAAAATGTGAGCCAAGTGACAAAAAATTCCACACCTTCCTATTTTGGGGAATACATTAGTTCTCCAGGTGGCCACTTAGCGCAAAGTGTTCTGCCAAGCACTGCATCCTGTGGCGGAAACAAGAAGGTGGAATCGGCTTGGTGCGGCCCACACAGGCTATGCATGTGAAGCATCTTCTGAAGTCCTACTGTGAACCTGCTCCTGGCCCCAGCAGTCAAGGCCAAGCAGGGTTAATCTCATCCCATGCAAGTTTCCCCTTTCTTCCACTGGCTCCACGAGATGCAGCAAAAGAGGAAGGGAACATGGATGATCAACTCCACAGTCAGATGCTTGATATAATTCGTGGATTTTTATCCGAGGTTCTTTCCTTCTTCACCTCAATTCACCTGACACGTCTACTTCATCACACTGATACCGTGTGATGCTGAGGGAAGGAACGTTTAAAGCATATCCAACACTGAGTTAAGTGTTTGAAATGTAGCATGTTATTTAATACCGTCAACAATCCCATGAAGTAGCTACTGATACGTGCATTTTATAGATGAAGAAACAAGCTTAGAGAGACTGAAGATTTGCTAGTAAAAGTTGATTCCTGGGATTCAAAGTCACGTCTGGCAGATACTAATGCTTTTGTTCCTTTTTACCACCCCGCCCCCCGCGCCACCCCCCCCACCCCCCGCTCCAAACTGGCTCATTTTCCCAAGCATCCATTTTACTAGAAGAAGACTTAATGGAAAAGCTGATTATGTGAAGGAAAACATGGATAGAATTAGACTATGAATTTAGCATGAGTTATTAAAGCTAAAATGACAGAAAGGTCCTGTCTGCAGAGACCTTACAGATAACACATGTCCCTAAACCTACAAGGTATTTTAAAGGAAATGAATCACTCTCTACACATGGAGATCTAGGGCAGGCCAATAATTGGATCTCCCTTCAAAATGACATTATTTAAGTATCTATACCCTATCTATAGGGAGGCAGAGCCCTGGTCAGGAGGGCAGAGAGGAAAGGCCTCTGGTATCAGGGCTCTGCAGATGAGCCCTGCTTAGATAAATAAACCTGTGCTCTCTGTAGAAGTCAGTTGGGAATTCCAGTACATGCTTAGGGGTCTCATCCTCACTCCAAATGGCTTGTATCACTGTTCCTTCCAACTCCATACTCTGTTCTGGGCAAGAGTTCTGGTTAAGTCACTTTTGTCCATCCCGTTGCACTTCCAGATATATTTCCACATCCCCTACAGCATGGCTCTGAGCTGGCCTGCTTCTCCATGCAGCATTGACCTCCATAGTGTAGCCTTCCCTGGCTAAGGAAGGACACCATGTCTACACTCACTAACCAAGTTAAAGCAGCAGATGCCCCACCCCTGGCCCATTTCAGCTTGTTTTTCATCTCTGTTTTCCACTGAATATCACATATCCCTTTTGCCTTCCCAACTGATGCTGAGAAGTAACCACTTGTCATCTGAGATCTGGCTCATTAAAATTGCACAGCACAGGTAATGGAGAACTCAGTGCAGGCTGGGACAGTAGGTAATTAGCCTTCCCTTACAGGGCAGTCTCTAGGTCCTCTGAGCTCCCTGTATCTACTTCCCTTCTTCTCTGCTTCTTATCACAAGGAGGCACTCACCATTTTTCAGAGGCATCTCTTGGGATTTGTTGAGTGGGGGTGGTTATTTAACACTGTCCTCATTAAAAGAGCCACCAAGTCACTGCAGTATTGGGTTAACAAGGCAGGGAATTGTGACCATCCAAAATAGACCATCAATTCTCCAGTAGCCAGTGGGGGTGTGGAAGAATGGATTCAACTGTGTCTGCAAGTTTTCCATGAATATACAACTGAACAAACTTGGGGTCCCAGGCACCCCAGAAGAAGAAAGTTCTTAAAAAGAGCAGAACCGGGGCACTTGGGTAGCTCAGTTGGTTAAGCATCCAACTCTTGATTTCAGCTCAGGTCATGATCTCAGGGTCCTAGGAGCAAGCCCTACCTAGGACTCTACACTCAGGGAAGAGTCTGCTTGTTCCTCTCCCTCTGTTCCTCTCCCTGCTCACACACACTCTCTCTCTCTCTCAAATAAATAAATAAGATCTTTAAAAAAAAAGAAGAACCTTGGAGTTCCCATCAGTAAGGGCCCACTATAATTTCTATCAGACGCAGGGCCCTATTTTCACATTCCTCACTGTGACTGTTGGGTTTGTCTTAGGACTTTTCCCAGAGAGGATTTAACATCTGTAACAAGCAAGGGTAAATCAAGGATGGTATTGGTTCTGGGATACGAATGTCACAGACTTGGGATGTTGCAGTAGTTGTGACCATGGCTACGGAGTTGGGCCACCTTGGGTCTGAATCCTAGCCCTGCCTGTGTGACCCTGGCCAAGGTACTTAATCTTTCGCATCTGTGAAATTGAAATCATACTATGTGCCTTAGAGGATTGTTTTACATTTTAAACGACATAATGTAGGTAAAGTATTTAGGGTAGTACCTGTCCAAAAGATGGCAGCTTTATTATTAGAGCCCTCCCAACTAGTAAATTCTTAGAAAGCCAAACAATCTCTTAGATCCCAAAGGCAAATCATGTTTCCAGGGCCTTGGGAAAACTTGCTAGCTCACAAGGCTTTCTTGGGAGCTCCATTCCTGGCATGAAGCTACCTGAGAACCTTTTCCCCATCCTCTTGAGAGATCAAATTGAGGTAACCTTGCCCAACACTGATTTTACTGAGTAGCTTGTCCCAGATGTGACCGGTAGGCTATCTCCCCTCTTCTCCACTAACCTGTACCCACCCTCTGCTGAGGTTAGCTGGTTTAACACTGGACATGGGCAGGTTCAGTACTCAATTTTCTGAAAACCAAGTGAGAAGACCCAACCAAATGGCTTTTTCCCTATAGTTAGGTGTTCATCCCCAAAACTCTAGCTCCTTAAAAAACACTGAAATTTCCCAAAGTCTTTGAGAGATGACAACCTGTAGAGAGATTATACCCCATGACAGAGCAATTCGGCAATGAAGACTGCTAACTTTTAAAAATCTTGTTGAGTCTTTTATAATGCATTTTATTGTTCTAGGATACTGTTCAGAAACTGCCCAGTGGTCTCCATGAATTTGGGTTGGTAGTTATGCAGAAATGTATGCAGAGAGAGAAAAGCAATGAACACATTTGTCTCTCAGCACCACTTAAAGGTGATTATGGCTCTGGTTGGTTGTTTCTACTCACACTGCCTCCTTTAATCCTTACAAAAGTCCTGTGAGATTGAATTACAGTTGTCAGTTTACAAACAGAAACGTGTAAGCTCAGCAATTATGTGTTTACCAACGTCACAGAACACCTCGCGAGGGCAGAGCTCCTTGAATTAATTCAAGTCTCTGCAAGTCCAGTGCTAGTTCTACCACATGGTAAATACATTTTGCTGATGTATGTTCTATCTTATCAGTGTTATACAGATTTATATCAAAACTAAAAAATGAGGGAGACCTACAATAAAAAAAAAAAAGTTAAAATTTAAAGCCTAAGTATAAACCCAGTTCCCTGACACCTCATGTCTGAAAAGTTCTCCCCATGGACATTTTTATAGTCTCATGTTTCCTGCCACAATATTTTGAGAGAGGATGAAACTCAGCTGTAGCCTCATGCCAAAGGGATGCGACTATTTCCACAATGCACTTGACCACTGAACAAACTACTCATTGTAGAAAACCGTACAGAGCAACCAGACATTCTGGACATTATGGAAGCTGCTCAAGGACATGAACTCTGCTTTGCTCTCTCAGTGCCTAAAACAGGGCCTGCTTCCGAGCAGGTACTTGACAAGCAGTCATTGAATGAATGAATGAATGAACGAATGGTAGTAATAGGTCATTACAGGCTCACAAAGTGTTTTCATGAGGCTAAGTCATACCTTCCCCAATCTTGGAATGTAACATGGAAACAGTTACAGTGCCTGGACACACACTCCAGGCATTTTGGTGGTGATTTTTTAAAAAGAAGCAAACAAAACAAAATAAAACAAACAAATAAAAAAAATCACTTCCTTAAAAGTTATAACAAAATCAGGTTTTGTAAAATTTTCTCCATCCTAGACAACCTCCTAGAACCACTGATTGAGAAATCTTTAGCCATGTGAAGGAAAATCTGCAAAATAAAGATTCATGCTATGAATGGTAGGGGGGGGACAAGGGCATGGATTTTTCACTACTCTTGAACCCAAACTCTGACTTCTGAATGACTTATTAGCTGTACGACCTTGGGAAAGCCCCTGAGCTTGTTTAAATGTCAGCATCCTCAGTGGTAAAATGGAATATTTAATTAATTTAGTTATTGCAAGAATTAAGAAAGATTAACAGCTTGCTCTTAGCAAGGTCAAGAGACGTGAGTCCCCTCCCTCGCCTTTCTCGCTTTCCTTCCCTGCTCTCTCCTTCCCTGACACCCATCTATTCTAAAACCATAAAGGTAGGTGAGATCATGTAATTAATTTTTAAATGTTCTTAATCCTCCTGTTCAGAGACTTTTTAAAAACATGAGTTGGAGGAGCTCTAAGTTTTCCACTCATTTTTTCCTTAGTGTTAGAACTAAGATATTACGTCCTATTATATAACAGAAAAACAGAGAAGCTGAGGGCTAGAACATGAAAATTATTGTTAACTAGACAGGCAATAGAATAAAGAAGAAGGATGTAGCTATTTTTCTGCTGTTATCTCTAAAAGCGGTTGAAGAGATACAATGGAAGAGGAGGAGGCCTCTGCTTCTAAAGTTACTGCTGTCTTAGAAGCTTTCACAGGGACATCTGTTGACTTTTTCACAAAGGAAGCTAAAGGGGATCAACGGGGAGTGGAGGAGACTATGGTTCACGAGGGAGCCACATCTGTTTGGTATGCTCCCAACTGAGAACACTCGACTTCAAATAGTATGGGTATCCTAGTTAAACTAGGATCCAGGAACAGATGAAAGCTTTTCTTTCCCCCCATGTTTCAATGGCAGAGATCAACAGCTGTTTATATGCTTTAATACCTAACTGAGGGTGAAGCCTTCACATCTGTCAGTATTTTCCGGTCCTATTTCCTTGGATCACAGTGGGGAGGAGGTGAAGTCTGAACCCCTCCCAATTCCCAGGCAAGAACACAGAAATATGCCTGGGATCCAAAGCCATAATGCTAAGCAGAACTCCCCATTTCTCATCTACCCAGGGTCTGCTGTTTGCAGAGAATTCTTCTTTTACTTTATCCTGACAGACATCTTGATCATTTCCATGATAATGACTCACGGCAGACAAAGATCAAAAAGATGAAAAGTAGGCTGGAATCAGGGGGAGGAAGAAGAGGAGGAAATGAATTCTAACAGAGAAAGTGGCTCCTAAAGATAAGTTTTTTTCAAAAGATAGAAACAATTTAATCCAAGGGCAAATGACAGAGGTGAGCAGGATGCTGATGAAGACCTTTAGGGTAATGGTGGATGGCAGTGGTTTTTACTGACCTCTAACATTTCACGTTGGAAAAATTAAACAGAGAAAATTAAACTCTATGAAGGCAAGGTGCAGGATATACTGAGGAGGGTGATAAAGGGATTCAGAGGTTCTGTTTAAATTTTGATCACCAGCACTACAGATATGTTGGGACTTTATAAAGATTATTTTTTCCTTCATCCTTCCATCCATCGATCTGTCTATCCATCCATTCAATAACTTGTAAGCCACCAAGACTGGACTTAGAACTGAAATATTTAAATGAATAAAAGACATTCCATAACCTTAAGGGGCTTACATTCTAATGGGTGAAAGCCTTCACAGAGGACATGGTATAAAGGATGCAGGAAAATTCACTAGTTAGAGAAGATGGGGGATTCCAGAAGGAGAAAACAAGACAGATAAAACCAGAGAGGTAAGATACAGACTGTTTTTGAGGGGGAATGAAAAGCATTCTGGGCAGTTAAAATAAACAGAGGAGTGGCAGGTGCTTAGTACAAGTGCAGATTCTTTGGTCTCATCTAAGAGATTTTGATTTAGTTGGGGGAAGGTCAAAGAATTTGCATTTTGAAAAGAAAGCCCACGTAATTCTAAAACAAACAAATGTTTGACAACTCCAACTTATATAGATTAACATTTCCCCAAAGATGCTAATGGTGCTTCATTAAAAAAAAAAAAAAAAAAAAGATACAGGTTCAAATTAGGAAATACTACATATTAAAGTATTCCTTTCTCAGAGATTTATAATGCACATTAGCATATTAAAAGTCCTGCAGTAAAGAAATTGTTTTCATTCAGCAGTTCCCAACTTATTTTCCATGGACAAAAAAAAAAAAAAAAAAGCACAGTGCACCCTTAAGGTCTCTCAGAACTATGTACTATGGAGCAAAGGTTGGGCAGAGCTGAAACAGAGGATTCTGACCAGGTGAGTATGTTCTGCAAGTCCACTGAATGGCTAAGGAAATGTCTGGAAAAAGACAGCAAAGTCAGTGACTCTGGGGGACATGGCGGCATCCGCTGATTTCCTCCAAATAAAGTCTAAAACCATCTATGATGTCCTAGTTTCCAAGCCGACTGCCAGAAGCTTCCTTACTCTCAAGTAACACACCATGGCTCTGCGATGTTATTTCTGGTCACCAACTCTATGTGGTAGCCACAGCTGCCAGAGACAGCAGAAGTGCCCAGAGTTCAAAGCACCAAGCAGCAGAAACAGAAGGCGAAAGACGAAGAGGACGTATCCTTGCCCACATTTATTGATCTTTATTGCTATCACGTGTTCTGCACAGAGCATTGGCAGTTGGCGAAATTCCTCCTAGCAACAAAAGAAGCCTCTGACAGTCAATGAAAGTACAAAAAGATATGAACCTAAGAACGTCCCAGCCCCCTGCGGTGCCTGTTACATGGCTGGGGGAGTTTTGGAACCCTGCCTTCTTCCTCCTGTGCTGGTGAGCTCAGGGAGTTTGCACAAGCACACACACCATTTCCTTCCTTAGCAAGGAACAGCACAGAGCAAGAGCAGGCGAGAGCTGGACAAGCAAGGCAGCAGGGTGATTCTGAGCAAATTGGTTTGCGTGCTGAATATTTCAAGATGTACATGCAATGTATACACTTTTCTCCCCCCTGGTATTAGCTTAATTACTTCCATACCCCCCCACACCCACCTCAACTTCCTATATGCCACATGGAGACACACACATCCCATCTAGAGGGGATTTCAACAATGTGTTCCAAATGCTTCTTTTATATCCCAAACCATCTCAGAGCTTTTTAATACTACTGTCCAACAGCACAAGTATTTTCTCAATCATTCCACAAATAGTTCCTGAGTGCCTACAAAGGTTCCAGGGCACCGTGTTAGATACTGGAAACACAAGAGTGGAAGTAGGAGAGTGCTCATTCCTATTGAATCTCAGGCCTAAAAAAACAAAACAAAACAAAACCTGAATTTTAAATTCAGCCTGTCAGTGCATGGAAAATCCAATTATCAGCAGCATAAAGAAATATAAAAGGGAGATAAGGTTTGGTCCTTCCTCTTGAAGAGTTTTATGGCTCAGAGCACCAAGCAAATGAAAGCATTTGCATTTCAAGTGGGTCCAGCAGCTTACATAAGAGTCCACAGTTAACAGTACAACCTGGAATTAATAACAATGATCAGGAGTGGGCAGAACAGAATGCCAGGATCACTATTTCCCCAGAATGCCAACCCCTGTTTGCTTCATCCCCAAACAAGCACATAGAGTCTCACACTGGGATTCCCTAACCTGAGAGACGAATACCAATAAATGCACCAGAGTTAATGAAACTTTAACTAATTAGCCAAAAAAATGAAAATTCTACCAGGATAACTGGGTGGGTTTGGAGTCTAGTCCTAAGGAAGCCAGCAAGATCAAATCTAACATCTCACCAAGGCAATGTTCCCTAACATGTGGAATGTGTACCACTGAGGCCCACAAAATAACTCTAAGTAGTTCACAAATGGTTTTTTGGTGTTTTGGTGGGTTTTTTTGTTTTGTTTTTTTAAATTTCAAGGAGGTATCTTAGATGTGGAAAAAGACACTGCTGGTATAGTGGAATTTAGGGAAATACCAATAGGTGTTCCCCAGCATTTAGAGACAGTCCTAGAAGAAGCCTCTGCAAACTTTCTGAGCTTGGGTGGGATGCAGCAAAATAAGCAAGAAGCTGGTCACGGACTTACCCACACAGGTTGGAAATATGTCCTCATTGTTGATCTGCACCTCGATCCAATCCATAAGAAGGTTCATGTACTGAGGAGCTGGGAGGGCAGTTGGCTTCTTGTACTTGAGGTCATCCTGCCACCGATACTCATATTTGGGGCCCCCCGACATCACGGGGCAGGTCTGCTCGGTGCAGAACTCACAGATGGTGCCATAGATGAGGTTGATCCGATTGAAGAAGTCCACCACGTGCACCGCCACCCAGTCGTTCTGGTCCTCCCCACTGGGCAGCTGCACAGCCGCCTTCAGATCCACGCCTGAATTGAGGGATGCCTGAGCCCGTTTGTGGAGCTCAAATCTCTGTGTGCCGGGTTCAAATTTCCTCTTGGGCCTGAAGGTCTTGTCCTTGTTGAACACCTGCTTCAAGGCTATGGACATGGTCTTCTCCTTCTCTTCCTTTTTTTTGCAGGAAGCAAAAAGGCACCTAGAACTTTTCAGGGAGAGGTCACAACCCAGCAGGGTTTTCCACTGCCAGCCCTCTGGCCCCAGGCTTGCGGTCTGCAGCTTTTAATCTCTTTTAGGCGGCCCTTTCCACCTTCCTCTTGAATAGTCTCCAAGAGAACCTCATGTTTCTTTCTAAAGGCTGAAGAGAAAAGGGTCTTATTAGTACCCAGTTTGCATGTAGGAACGACAAATGCTTAGATCTGATTTCCACCTCGCTTCTGCCAGTACCTACTTCCACCCAGGTATAAGGATATTGAGGACACGCCAAACCCCCGAGCATCTGTAATGGTGATTCAAACCACACAAATAACTCTTTTTCTTCATGGCCTTGGTCAAATCTCTGGCAACTCTTCCCTGTGTGGACATAGGCTAATGGACTCTCCAAGAGGTTAACATGAACATGTTAGTCAAGGGCCCATCCCCATCCCACATAGGCCCCTTTATATAGCACTCCCCACTGCCTTTATTGAGTAAGCATGGAATCGCTACCCCATGCTCTTAAATATAACTGGTTGGAGCAGGGGTGGCTATCACACCATGCTGGCTAATAAGAATATCTCTCCTCGGAATTTGGGATCAGGGCCCAGCCTTTGTCAGGCATTGTTCCTGAGAAACAATGAAAACGGCCTCATTGAGCCCTATTTGGACCACATGCAGTGCAGTTAAGAAAGCTGCTCTGCAGAGAGGGGAGGGAGAAGAGAAGAACAAGGAAGGAAGGAGAATAAGGAGGGGGGGGGTGGAAGAGGAGGAGAGGGGAGAGGAGAAGGAAAATGTCACCGACATACAGAGAAACAGATATAAGAGCACAAGTGGCTATAGGAAGAAGACGACAAGAGAAAAAGAGAAACAGTGAGGACAGTGGTTTCTTGAGTTCCTGTTAATCTTCTAGGAATTGGTTCCAGTTATTATTATTATTTTTTTAAGATTTTATTTATTTATTTGACAGAGAGAGAGACAGCGAGAGAGGGAACACAAGCAGGGGGAGCGGGAGAGGGAGAAGCAGGCTTCCTGCAGAGCAGGGAGCCCGATGCAGGGCTCGATCCCAGGACCCTGGGACCATGACCTGAGCCGAAGGCAGACACTTAACGACTGAGCCACCCAGGCACCCCTGGTTCCAGTTATTTCTGAAGCCCTTGAGATCCATAGATTTTCCCTGAATTAATCAAATAAATCCCTGGGTGGCTCAGTTGCCTGGGTGGCTCAGTGGGTTAAACATCTGCCTTTGGCTCAGGTCATGATCCCAAGGTCCTGCTCAGCGGGGAGCCTGCTTCTTCCTCTCCCTCTGCCCCTGCTTGTTCACGCTCACTCTCTCTAGTGCGTTCTCTCTCAAATAAACAAATAAAATCTTTAGAAAAATAAATAAATCTCTTGTTTCACTTCAGCTAACTTGAGAGGGTTTTGTTTCTTTCCAAGAATCCTTAACTATGACAGCATTTATCACCCCTGTAATATTTCACCCTTTACACCTTTGATACCATACCCTAGAGTTCTGAGGCAGGGGTGTACAACAAAACTTTCTGTGATAATGCAAATGTTCTCTATCTTTGTTGTCCAATATGGTACTAACTAGCCATATGTGGCTAGTGAGTACCTGAAATGTGGCTAGTGTGACTTAAGAACTGAATTTTTCATCTTACTGAACTTGAACGAATTGAAATTCAAATAGCCACATGCAGCTAGTGGCTACCATTTTGGAAAGTGTAGCTTTGGTCTTCAGTACTCTCCTCTTTATTACCTCATTTGACCCTTACAAAATCCTGGTGTGGTTTATAGTAGATTTGTAGTAGTTATCACTATCCCTGGGTCTCTAAAAGATAAATTTACTTGCCTAACAACATCCCATAGCTAGTATGGGCATAGTTAGGATTGAAATCGAGTTTCTTGACTCCTAGTAAATATTCTTTCCACATAGCCTTATATTCTAAGAAGTGATGCCCTTCAACCTGTCTTTCCTGCTGGTTCCTGAAGTCCCTTTACCCAGACCTTCCATCCACAAATTCCATAAAGACCGCAAGTATAGATTGGCTGGAGGTAACGATTGTGTCCTGTGGCTTGGAAACAGAGAGGAGATAACTGATCCACTTGTGGATCAAGCCCTAGCAAAATGGGCCAACAGCTGCAGCCAGATTCAGAAGAGCCCATCATGGAATCTGCTACAATGAACTTGGAGCGTGATCCCACTGTACTGCTCTTGCCCTACATAGATGGGGTTTTGCTATTCCACACTCAAACATGGCATGGCGATGCATTCAACCTTAGGTCATTCAGGTAAAAACATAAAAACAAAAACACCTGAGACATGCGTACTCCCTCTCACAAGCTGTTCTCTGTCAGAACTGCTGATCATTCAGGTGCAAGCCTCCTCTGGCCACCCCCTGCAGCCCCCGTCTGCTCACTTCCTCCCTCTTATCTCACTCTCTTCCTGTTAGCTTTCCACTGAAATGCCACATCTCCGAGGTGGGTTTTTCCTCCTCCGCTCGTGGCGTTGAACACAAACACCCCCCACAAAGAGATCCATGGGGAAAAGCAGGTCCCGTGGCACTCTCTGCCTGAGGCCATCTGTGAAATCACACTCTGGGGTGCTTCAAACTATCACCACGAAGGACATCACCACGCAAACTCTGCAAACCCCTGGCAATCTCTCCCTGAAAAGAACACCTTCCCAAAGGCTTAGTCGGCCTGGAGAGAGGTTTGAGAAAACCGAGGGCCCTAAAAGTGCTTTTCCAAAATAAAAATATGAGCTAGAGGTTGGGAAGATAGAGAAAGGATGGTGAGGTTGGCTTTTTTTTTTTTTCTTTTAAAATAGACAATACTGGGGCGCCTGGGTGGCTCAGTCAGTGAAGCGTCAGACTCTTGGTTTCACCTCAGGTCATGGTCTTGGGGGTTGTGAGATCGAGTCCACCTTGGCTCTACACTCAGGATGGAGTCTGCTCAAGTTTCTGGCTCTCTCTCCTCCTCTGCCCCACCCCTCCACGTGTGTGCGCTCTCAAATAAACAAATAAATAAAATCTTAAAAAAAAAAAAAAAACCAAACACCGGGATGCCTGGGTGACTCAGTCGGTTAAGCATCTGCCTTTGGCTCGTGTCATGATCCCGGGGTCCTGGGGTCGAGTTCCGCATCGGGCTCCCTGCTCAGCAGGAAGCCTGCTTCTCCCTCTCCCTCTCCCCCTGCTTGTGTTCTCTCTCTCTCTCAAATAAATAAATAAATCTTAAAAAAAAAACACACAAAAACAATGGTCCTTCTGTATCACAAACGCTTAATTGCTGACCACCCAACAGCTGCCCCTTCATGTCTCCAGCAAATAAGACTTGGCTGTTCTGTTATTCTGATAATGAGGGTGCCATCAGTTACCATGGTCCTCAGAACAATGTTCTTTCATTGCCTTACATGAGCGTCGGTATCACTTGTTTGGCTGTTTCCCCGGGGCCTGGAGTATCTGCTTGCATGGACACCAATGTGAAACCTTCCCCCATACGATGGCAGGCTCCTATGCACAGCCCCCGAAAGACCCTCTAGCACCTCTCATGACACAGAATAATCATAGCAACTCCTTGTCACAAAGCCCTGCAGTGGCTGGTACTCACAAACATTTCAGTAAATATTAAAACCCCATATGAAGTTTAGAGATTTTTCTTCCAGAGATACTTAGATAATGAACTTGAAGATATCAATCTCTTGAACCGCCTGGACATTTATTCAAAACTTTAACCAGCTTTAAAGTCACCCTTTCTTTTTGCCTCAATGTAAAAGGCTTACTGGAGGGGGAAAAAAGTCATCTTTGGAGGATTTATTTCTCCGTCACGTCCCTTAATGTGCCACTACCAGCTGCCATTTATTAAACTCTACTATACACCAGATCCTTTACGCATATTATTAACATTCTAATCCTCATGACAGTGTTGCACAGTGGATGTTTTTATGACCACTTAGCACAGAAAGAAACAGAGGCTCAACTAGATTAAATAATTTGGCAGAAATCGCAAAATTAGTAAATGGTAAGGCTGAATTTTGAACCCAGAACTCCTTGGCACTGAAACATATGTGATTTTTTTTCTTACTAAATCTGCTTTAAAGCCTCATGAACATTTTTATGTTTTCAAAGCTCCTTCACATGTAGGTTTCAAAGCTCCTCACAACAAGACTATAAAGGAAGCTAGAACAGGTGGTATTTTTATCTCCATTTTACAGATAACGAAACAGAAACTCTATCTCCTCTAGTGCTCATCCAAATGCATTAACCATTCTGACATGCTCAAACCTGAGGATGTCTCCTCTGCTCAAACTTTTTCACCTACAATAAAGTTCTCTGGAGATGGGATAGATTGGTGGGTGGGCTCCCATGTTTAAAGACATTGGCAATCCAGGATGGATAATAACAATTTCATCATACCACTGAATGGCTGAACCAAAAGGCATCTGTGTCTTTGAGTGTCAAATGCTGTATTGGGGCAGATACCCAGAAGACTTTTGAAATGAAAAAGGGAATAGGAAATCCATCTGGCCTTACTGACCAACTCAGAGCCCCTTTAGGACCCCTGCCCATAATTTATACAGTAGGTTTATTAAATGGTTAGAGCAGTGCTTCTCAGATGTTAAGGTGGGATCTTGTTAAAATGCAGGTTCAGATCCAGTAGGTCCGGGGTGATGCCTAAGCATGTGCATTTCTAACAAGCTCCCTGGTGATGCCAAATCTACTGTCCTTGGATGACACTTTAGGTTACTAAGAGAGGTTGTTAGAAACGCAGGCACTCAGGCCTCACTCCAGACCTAGCAGATCTAAGTCTGCACTTTAACAAAATCTCAGAAGTATACGTTTGAGGAGCACAGAGTTGGAGGGCTGCCTGACTGGCTGGGTAAAGGGATGACAAATAAACTTCCATTTGTTGTTCTGTCGACAGTTTGCTTCATAAACAGTCTTCAGTGTGTGAGCGTGTGTGTGTGTTTAAGAAGAATGAGGGAAACTCACTGTTTTGAATACAAATGCCTTGACAGATGGTGACAATGACCAGGTCTATTGATGTGGATTGATTTGGAGAGCACAGTGCCCAGAACCTAGGAGGTCGCCAGTGAATAACTTTCTATAAATGCCAGACAGAATGTGGATGTTACTAATGGCGCTGCAGCCCCATGCGGAAAGCTTCTTTGGCTAATGAAAGTGGAACACTAGCAACAACACAGTTGTTATTCTCTGTCCTTGTCCAGTCTCCAGAAAGGAAAGAACAAGTCATAAGTTTTGCCCCCTGGGCAGAAGCTATAATCCAATTTTATGTTATGAATAGCATTCCGTACAATGCTGGTTCTCAATAAATCTCTGAAGCCAATTGCTCACTCAATCAATGGACATTTACTAAAGACCTTTTATGTGCCAGACTCAAGGCTAGGCACCACGGACACAGAGCTGATGAAAACTTGGTGTCTGCCTTTGAAAAGTCCACAATGTGCTGTTTAGTTTGAGGTTAGTGTATTGGCTTTTGCTTTTTAAGCTACAAAGTTAAAGGTACCAACATGGATAGTGATGTGATTTCTTCACAGGATTACTCCAGTTAAGAATGAAAAGGACAATAAAGAATGAAGTCTTATGGAAAGAGAAAAATGGAAACCCAAATAAACAGCATAAAATTGACAGGAGCTCCATGTGTTCTCCATATTTTCTGCTTAATAGATCAATTATAGCAATAAAACATGTGCACTATAAAAATATGCAGAGAGAATTCTGCTGGGCTGCAAGGGAATGTTGATGAGGTAACTAGGCAACCCTGGCAGGGAAAGTTCTTATTTTTCTTTTCCTATTGATGTCTTCTGCCTTATTAGTTGAAAATTCAAAGTCTCCTTTCCAGGATGAGGAAGAATTGAAGCAATTCTCCCATTCACCCTTGAGAGATCCATCTTCTCTAGTTGTGACCACCTCTAAAGAGATGTTGGTAGTACAGGAGGGTGGGTAGGACAGAGAGGAGAGAAACCAAAGCTGATATTACTTGGGGGGAAAGAAGTTCAATATCTCATCTATGGGGTGGAGGACTCCTTCTGGCAGGATCAGCCAACAGGGCAATTCACCCCCAGGAAACTAAGGGAAATGCCCCAGAGGTGCCCCACCATGTGGGATGTTCCATGTCATTTTCAGTGCTGGGGTCCCTGGAGCTAGGATGGTGCCCGGCACAGAGCCAACTTCACTGAATGTTTGCTGAGTGAATGAACAGAGAACACTAAATGAAGGACTCTTTGTATCAAAGTGATACCAAAAAGTGAAAACAAACTGAACCTCCTGTACTTTAGTAGTTATCTGAGGACTCCCACCTGCATCTGTAAGCTCATTGCCAACTCACTGAGGTCCAATATTACCAGCTGAGGTGCTGCTCTGAAGGATCCCCTCCTCAAAGATGAAGATATCTGTCCCACCTCTCTCTCAAATGGACTGCTCCTTTCCCATGTGTTACCTAAAATTCTAGCTCTTCAGAACTGAAGAATGACTAGTCTGATCTCTCATCTTCCCACCATTTTTCTCTATAGCTAGAACAGTACATGGAACTCTTCTCTAATACCCCAGACACCAAATAAAAGCAGGTTAGGTTTTTATTTTAGAGATGTGTGTGTGTGTGTGTGTGTGTGCATAAAATGAATATCACCTGACTTTCCCAGGCTCCAATGAAGGACAGTGCCTAAAAATGTGATTCCATCAACCTTTTGTACTGTTTTACTCCTGCCTACTCATTAAGTGCTATCTTTGCTCGCAAGACAACCCCAAATTAGAGAGATTCCTGTCTGAGAGGCAGCTTTCTTTCTTTTTTTTCCCCCAACTAATCTACCTCCCCAACTTTGGGCCGCCATATCATTTCATTTTAGATTAGTTGGGAGAAACACGGTTGCCTCATTTTCATCTTCAAAGACATGCGTGATTTCCGAGCTTCTGAATGCCCATGTTATTTCTGAACCAGATGAAGTCAGGATAAGCAGGTGCAGCCCTACAGAGCCCTGCCACACGGCTCTCACACCCCATCATTTTCTGGCTCTTCAAACATCCATTCCAGTTAACACTCTCCCTGGTTCACTCACTTATTTATTCAGTCACCAGTGTAGATATGCTGGCATTAAAAATGGGAGTAAACATTCTAAAGATGAAAACATCGCATGTAATCCTGTCAGACTGCAGAGACAGCGACAGCAGTGATGGATGGATGCACAGATGCTTACAGCAGAGACCCGTACTGAGCCATTTCACAAACGTAGGATCTTCACCATTTGGAAGAGGACACCTGGTTCTCACAAAGCGAGAAGGGTAGAAGGATAGGAGCGGGTGGGATTTATTGGTGTGGTTTAATTCACCACATACATTGTGCTGAAGAAAAGGCAGCCTTTTTAAAAAAAATGTTTTCTTAAAGAGAATAATATTCTCTTAAATATAGGCCTTCTGGAGGCCGGTAGGGATTGGCTCAGATTCTCAGTAATAAGGAAGACGGCAAATCTTTGATCCAACCTTGGACAGGTTGTATCCGATCTTGCTATGGTTTTAAAAATAAATAGTGAAAGTAAAATTATTATAAGATAAATGCTCAGCTGACCCACTGAATATTTATGAAAGATATCCTAATTATTTTATTAATTTTTTAAAGGGGAAAATGAACTTCTCCAAGTAAGTCAGTAACCACTTGCTCTATTATTTCCAAATCTTTGGACTAGCTAGAAAGTATTTTTATGGTTGAAAAAAAAAAAAAAAGACATAGGATTTGAGAACCCAATATGGAAGGCATGTAAAAACAGGGGGATGGAATGACAGAGCTGATAGAATAGCTGAAATTTAAAAACTGAGGCAGATTTTTTTAATTTTTAAAAATTAATAACTTAATTTTTAACATATAGTATAATACTAAACTGTATTTTCAGATTTTTACTCAGATTTTTTATTCATTTTCTGTCAGTTTCAGAAAGTTGTGCCTTTTAAGTAAGTCTTCCATTATATCTGTTTGTTGAATTTATTGACATCAAGTTTCATAATATTCCCTTATTATTCTTTTAATGTCTGTAAGATTTGCAGCAATAACCCTACTTTGAATTCAAATATTGCTAATTTGTATTATGCTTCTGCTATGGACTGAATGTGTGCCCCAAAAATTCATACGTAAAGCTCTAACCCCCAGTGTGATGGTATTAGGAGGTGTGGCCTTTGGGAGGTAATTGGGATCAGATGAGATCACGAGGGTGGAGCCCAATGGAGGAATCAGTACCCTTTATATGAAGAGGAAGAAACCCCAGAGCTTACTCTCTCTGCTACCTGAGGACAAGAGAAAAAAGGCAGCCCTCTACAAGCCAAGAAGAGGGAGAGCTCTTACCAGAACTTAACCATGCTGGCATGGATTTCCAGCCTCCGGAACTGTGAAAAATAAATGTCTGTTGTCTAACCCAAAAAAAGAAAAAAATTAAGGCAAGTAAAAAATGTATTTTTACTTTTTAAAGCACAGGTGTATACCAGCTGGTGTGATGTCACTCAGAACCTCTGTCGGATACTGGGATAAAGGTCACTGTCAATTACCATTTCCTTCTTTCTCTTTGAGACAGAGTATGACAATTCTTTCTTGGGAGAGTCCTGCTTTAAAGGAAAAATGCTCAAATTCAAGGAAGTTTGTTCCTGTAACTGTCAACAGACTTATTTACTCTTAGCCAGTCTAAGTGAATTTGAGTCTCAGGATCTGGAAAATTTTTATCCCTGGTTCTACGGGAACTTTTGTATGACATCTGGAACCACTGCAAGAGATCTGTGAAGGGGGGTAGAGAGAACAAAATGGGCTAGAAGACTGGAAACTGGAAATTACAGTTCTAATTTTCAAAAGAATACTATTTTAAGCTTAGAGAGATGGGTAAAATTGACACCAACAGCAGGCAAGATTTAGAGCAATATAACCCATAGCTAAGAGCGCAGCATCTACAGGGTTGCTGTGATAATTCAAGAGGGTATATGTAAAATGTTTGGAACACAATAGGCACTGAATAATCTGGTCTGCTATCATCATTATCACCCTTCGAGTCATATTATGAGGCAAGTTTTTTAACAGAGTCAGATTCTTGAGAGGCCAAACAGCCACTGAAATCTTACAGTGCTTAAAATTCTATTCAACCTGATTATGTAACCGTAACAAAAACTAACATTTACTTATTTTGCAACCTATTTTAACTTTTATAACAACCCCATGAGTCAGGTATTATTACTCTCCCCCACATTTTGCACTTAGAGAAACTTGAGACACAGCAAGATTAAAACTTTGTCCTAGGTTGTAGAATTTGTAAGTAGCCAAGCTGATTCCAAAACTCCAACCTTAATCAAGACTCCCTCTTTAGACCGTTGGGTAGTTCACAACAAAAAACAAACAAAAACAGAGGAACTTCTAGGGCCTATCCAAGGAGGTTAGGGAACGGGATGGGAGAAACAAAGACTTAGCCCTATGTACCTGGTCATGTGCCACTAGTGCCCAGAGACACGTATTTCTTGAACCATGGTTTCAAGAGAAGATCTGGATCCAGACGCTGGCAATGATTCCAACTGGCGATGTCTTTGGACCAGACACCTTTGACGGGCCTCAGTTTTGTCTTTGAAGATAATGGTGCTTATCTCTCAAGATTGTTGTGAAAATTAAAGAGATACCACCTATGAAAGCACTCCATCAACCGAAAACCATTATGCAGTTATTGACATGGGGACAAAGGGAGCTACAACTTTTGACAGAACATGAAGAAATTACATGAGTAATGGAAAATGGTTCCATTCAGCGCAAATATGTGTTTATGAGTAAGAAACAGGGTGAGGGAAGGGGGACAATGGGAGCCCTGCCTAAAGAGGAAACAAAGAAATCAAATGCTTCCTTCTTGCTTAATTTGGATAGACTTCTAATTCTCAGGCAAAAAGAAATGGTAACTAAGTGATCTGATGATGAGTCCATATTCCCCAACATTTATAATGTACTTAGCTTAATATTGTAAGAGAGTTCCAGTATTTTTGCATATAATAAAATCTAGTGCAATATTACTTCATGAATGTGGATATATCAGGGCAAATTGTGTCCCCCACGCCCTCCCACTAATCCTTCAAACACTTTTTAGAATGGAGTATAAAAGTTTCTCATTTAAAACTTCAAAATGCTTTACATTACTATAAACATATTAGATTATAACTCAGCTGTGACCTCTGCTAGAGTGATCCTGCTCGAAGATTCAAACAGCACCCCCAGAAACTCTCAAGAGAGAAAAGACAACCATCTACCTGGGAGCTTTTCAATCTGCCTAGGTGAAAACAGATGGGTGAACAGGATAAGGCAGAGATAAAACTGAGACAAATAATTAATGATACCATCCTCTCTACACTCCTGAACATTCCACAGCAACTGAAAAAGAGGTTTGAAATAAAATGGAATCACACAAGGATTGTGAAGGATACGGCCACCTGGAGGACTGTGCCAGACTCTACCTCTAGAGTCAGAAAGATATGGTCCTGAGTCCAAACTCTGCTTCTTAACTAGTTACCCTCCTCAATTAAACACTATCTCTTTGTGCTTCAATTTCTTCTTTGGATAAATGAGAGCACTAATACCAATATCATAGTGTGTTTGGGGTTAAGGGAGATAATGTAGTAAAAGCTGGGCAAATGTCAATTATTATACTTATTAATCCAGATTTCTCATATTATTAGCTTTCTGGTGGCTTCATGGGCAATAGGGATCCTAACCATAACCTGGTCTCTTCTTTATATACCTGGTCTCTTCTTTAACTTCTTGTAAGACCTGAGCACCTGACCCTAAAATGTATAAAATCTTGGAACATTTTGGAGGAGAGTTCTGTTTCCCCACTTCTGGGTTTTTTTGTTTTTTTTTTAAGATTTATTTATTTGAGAAAGAAAGAGACAGAGAGGTGGGGGACGAAGGGCAGAGGGAGAGAGGGTCTTAAGCAGTCTCCACACTGGGCTTGGGGCTCAATCTCACGACCCTGAGATCATGACCTGAGTCAAAACCAAGAGTTGGACGCTCAACCGACTGCACTACCCAGGTGCACCAACACCCCCATTTCTGGATTTTATAAGGAAGAATTTTTCCTAAGTAAACAACTGGCCTTTCTCTTTTTATTAATGTTGCCCTGGGGGGAGTGACGGAGTAATTAGCTTAACTGGGTAAATTTGAGAAAATTCAACTGGGTGTGCTCAACTGGCACAGCCTTACCTCTTGGGAGCTGCCTGCCTTCAAGGAGTGTGCTATTTGCTCTTTCCCCAATTTTCTGAATGGAGGAAGCCTCTTCTCTCCAACACAACATGGGAAAAGGTAGGTAAGTCTGGGCTTTAGATTTAATGGGCTCATTTGGTTAACAGACCTAGAGCTTTGTCTTCCAGTTGGCTTCCGTAAGCAATAAAGCTGATGTCTGTTTTTGTTGCTGTTTCAATTGAATTCTTCTGCCACCATGTAGAGAAGAGTGGTATTTGTTTATTGGGAGCCCTCTTGGAGACCCCAACATTACATTGTACAGCCTGGTTTGCGAAGGTAGCTGTTTTTCAGTAGACACTCATTGTGACATCAATTCAAGGAGAGCCCCATACAGGATATCACTTAAAATTTATCTGTGCCTATATATAAGGCATGCATAGTCTTCTCAAAAGTTTCCTCAGACAAGAGAGAGGACCCAGTCACAGGGAGCCTCTGTCCCAGTTACTGCCCAGCTGCAGGCATAGAGAGTGAGAAGGTTCAGAACAGAGTCCCCCCCACCCCCCAGTCAGTGAGGTGTTTCCAAACCTTCCCCAACAGTCCATGAGCACTAGGCTTCAACAGTTCCATGCTGTATGTGGCTACTGTTCAGGAACATATCACCAGTGTTCTCCATAGGGAATCTAGAAACTTCTACCCAGATAAAGCCTCTTTTTTGCCAAATACATTTTCTCAAACTTCTCTCTGGGTTAACTTTAACTTCTGGTATAAAGTAAGGGGAGAGAGGTGGAGGAAGAAGGAAGGCAGAAGGAAGAGAGGCCAATTATCCCTGTCCTGTGAAGTCTGCATCTTGTAAACACATACCCCGTGACCTCACATTATGCTGTATTTCTGAGCTCGTGTGTCTGGCCCCTCTGTCAGCTTGTGAGGGCCGAATCATACCCTAAACTTGACTGCAGTGCCAGTACCTAAGGCAGAACCCAGCACAAATAGGAACTCACTAGTTTTCTGGTTAAACTATGTATCTAAACTATTGCTAATCAAATACTACACAGATAAACAGTTCCTTCTCCAGCTGAGAGGGCCATACTCCCGGAATCATGATGAGAAATAATCAACAAAAGAAACCTTTTCAGAAAACAGATGCTTCACACAAAGGTCAACAGTAGCCACTGGACATGTGGTTTCCCAGGCCAATCTGAATAGCTCACGTGTTTTCATTTTCCAGCATTCATTAAAATATCAGCTCCTTTGTTAGTATGTCCAGCCTTAAAAGAATGTTAAAAAAAAAAAAACTCAGAGTAGATCTTTGTCAAGATCTTTGCATGGTGCTACAAAAGTCTCTATCTGGGTGCTTTGTTTAAAAAAAAAAAAAAGGTTTAAAATATGCCTCAAAGGAAAAACAATGCAGAAGAGGTCAATCAACTTGGGGAATTTTTTTTCTACTATAAGAAGAAAATGTATCCTATCACCTTCTTTAGTGCAAACTCTGCTTTTGTGACTTTGGTGTTTAACCCCAAGCTTCTGCTTCTGCTGCATCCATCTTTGTCCTCTCTGTATCCATCCCTGGGATGTAGCCTCAGGCATTGTGGCCCCTACCCTGTGTCCCTTAATGATCCTGCACAGTGCCAAGAAATTCTTTTTGCTCAAGCATGATCCTGCTACCCACCCTATGTGTATGTTGGAAGGCCTATGAGCAAGATCACTGCTGATAGGATTTTATAGCAGGAAGAACCCTCGAAAATCACTTAATTCAATTCAACCTCTTAATGTATTAAATACAAAACCAGAAACAGACGTGTCTATTGCCCAGAAAAGTGAGGTGAGGCCCACAATTAGGACAGGCTGAGGCTGAAAGCAAAGTCTCAATCCCAGTGCCTATGTTCTTTGCACAAAGCCATGAGTCTCTTCAATGGTTAAGCAAACCTGACACCTAAGTGGCCTTCAAAGGGACCCCAACTTAACTATCTCTTTTGATACTTCAACACAAACCATATATATGTATATGTATATGTATATATATATATATATATATTTTTTTTTTTTTAAATCCTCCTGGTGGTTTTTAAGGCTTTTATTTTTTTAAGCAACACAGTCCATTTCTCCTAAATAAAGCCGTACATGGTACCCAATTATAGAAAAATAAGTAAAAATTCTCTCTTCTGTGGATGAAACAGGGAGAAGGACCCTCACTCTTAGTCTACCCTCTCCCAACAGCCACAGAAACCTCTCTGAGGACCTTCAGGCTTGGCTCTATCAATTAGACAACACACCAGACCCCTATGCCCACTGCACTGTCAGTGACGGAATCTCTGCCCTGGCCTTTCCTTGGCTGGCCTGCTGCCATCATCCTTCAGCCTTCAAGGCCTGGCCAGCTGTCACCAACTCCTGACCATACTATTAGGAAGTGACCCTGTATCCCCCTTGCTACAATGCTCTGAATTTTTAACCCTTCTTCTGTACCAAAACAGTCGGAATCATTCATTATTCTCATGCTCCCCCCCTTCCAACCCCCCTGTAGTCAGGGCCCACCCGCCCATCTGGCAGCCCTGTGGTTCCACCAAACCAGACTTTAAACACAAGCTGCCACTTAGGTGAAGATTCAGCCCACCTCTTCGCCTTCCCTCCTGACCCTTCCCTAATCTGGCTTGGTTTCTACTCATTCTTTTTAAGCTCCTTAGAACCCTTGCTTCTCAACAAATATTTATGGGTTTCACTTGCTCTGCTTGAGTTGACAGGCTTCCCCCAGCACTACCTCCCATTTGTTCTTTTTCCTTTCATTACCCATCCCCCACCTTGAGCTCTGGGAACTCTGGTAGATGTTGAGTAGCTGCTGAAGAAAAAAATTCGACACCTACTCACCCAGCACCATCTGTCCACTGACTATCAAGCTTCCCCCAGGACCTACTAGGGACCCTCAGAAATGATAGAAAACCAAAATCACCTGGGTGTTTACTTAAAATGCAGACCCCCAGGTCCCACCCCTCACCTTCAGCTGTACTGACTCTGATGCATCCCAACATTAAGAACTCCCTAAGTCAGGGAGGCCGAGCCTATCCGGGAGTCCCTGGGCCAATACGCATTTACTGAGGAGAATGGGCAGGACAGAAATGTGGCCTTCTGGAACGCTGAATGTCCAGCAGGAAGGATGACAGAAGAAGTCCTTAGGAAGAACGAGGGCTGACCTGAATCACACTGGGGATTGGGAGTGTGGCCCTCCCCGACTGGCCAACCAGCTACATCACTGATGGGGCACCTGGTTCTGTTAACCACCCCCTGCATCCCAGGCCTGTTGGCCACTGTATTATACAGGCTGGTGGTTAAGTAAATGAGTCTGAGATCAGCCGGCCTGGGTTTGAATCCCACATCTATCATTTTCAGAACTGTGGACTCCTGAGCTTATGAAACCTCACCAAACTTCAGTTTCCTCTTCTATAAAAGGGAGATAAAATGATCTATCACATAGTATTCCTGAGAGAGTTAAATGACTTTATCTACATACAGAATTTGAGAGAGCACCAGGCACAAGGTAAGTTTGTAATAAGCAAACTTTTAATTCTTATCATTAACAATGCTTTCTCGGGGCGCCTGGGTGGCTTAGTCGTTAAGTGTCTGCCTTTGGCTCAGGTCATGATCCCAGGGTCCTGGGATTGAGCCCGTCGGGCTCCCTGCTCCTTGGGAAGCCTGCTTCTCCCTCTCCCACTCCCCTTGCTTGTGTTCCCTCTCTCACTGTGCCTCTCTCTGTCAAATTAATAAATAAAACATTAAAAAAACAAAACAAAACAAACAATGCTTTCTTGAACGCACTCATTTATGTGTGTCCTGTCCCTTCTGGACAGGGAACTCTGTAGGCTTTCTGCTTTCCCTCTCCTAGAAAAACACTCCTAGTAGATTACGCCTGGCAGGATGTGACAGTGATGGAGTAAGACAGTGGGTGAAGAGAGGTCTGGCATCCTGGAAGTACTCAGTAATCGTCCATGATGATTGAAAAGGTTGACCCACCTTGGCCATGCCCTGGTAGCCAGGAACAGCAGGAACTTTCCCTCATCAGAGCTAATGATCTGCACCTCCCTCCAGCCACTAGGCAGAGGAGACTTGCAGGAGGGCAGGAGCCTGACTTAGCAGGCTTCTCCAGGGACCACAAGGAGCTGGCCAGAAAACTTGTGTTGATTAGACATTTATGCTTCTTATTTTATGATGGGAATTTGAACTCTCGTTCACAGCAGTGCCAGAAAAACTCATCCTGAGTCAATGGGTGCTTTTTTAATACCAAATATCTTAATTCTGATTTTCTTATGTAACCACAGTGTGCAGATGTGCCAAAAATGTTAAAAATAGAAGACAACCAAAAATCCAAGAGAAAAATCTTCTCCTAGCTTCTAAATCAACCTTGCATGGAAACAGTTACTGCACCAAAGTGGGACGGGGGTTATTTTTTTCTTTCATTTAGGGGAGTGGTTTTTTTTTTTTTTCCTGTTTTATTCTTTGGGTAGTTTTATTTATTTTCCCCACACTATTCTTTAATGACAAGTGAGGGTGACCCACTCTTCTTAAAAACAATAAAAGCTACAGGGAAAAAAAAAAAGGCCTATAAAGCTTCCAAAGGCGTTGGGGACTTTTGCCCAGAGAAGCGTACTCTCGAGTCAAACGGTCGGTGGAAAACAACCATGGCTGCAGGCACTGGGCTGAGCCAAACCCCTGTGGTGAGGACTCGCTTTATTTCTGGTCCAAACAAAATCCAGGAAGCCACATCCACTGACTTCTTTTTCATTTAAGATTCTGCATTCATTAATACATCTTGTTGAGACAGCCTCCATTAGAGATTTCCTCTTTGCTCTAAGAAAGAGGAGGAAGAACAGACACAGTGACCGTTCCTAGGAAAACAGCATCAGCCCAGCAAGAGATCAAAACAGGTGCTTGCTACTGTCTCCTACTCTCTTTCGCTGAAACTGCATTTTATTCTTTAGAAGAAAAGAAAAAAAGGCAGCTCCCTGAGCTTATACAGTGTTTGATTTTATATAAGTGCCAGATGACTCAAATTCCTTTTGGAAGAAGGTGGTGTAAGAATCTATAAAAACTCTAATAAGCATAACCACAAACATTTCTTCCACAAACTTTAGTCAATTAAAAAAAAAAAATTCAAAGGCTTAATATAGTTGAAGACTGAAAAACAAGAGAGTTCCACAAAGACAAGGCTGTCATATTTTTAAAAAGATGAAAAAAAGCTAACAGTCACTTTAGCACATCTCAAACGCAGATCTTTATATAACTGATCAAGATACAACCATTTGCAAATATTTATATTTCAGATCACAAGATGGTTCTTCCCCCACTCCAGAGATTGTGAGTGATTGTAGAGTGAGTTGATCCTCATTTGGTCTCCCCTAATTTGCCCTAACCCAGCATGGCTTCCAGAAAAAGACAAAACCCAACAGACCAAGCCGGTGGAGACAGGAGCCCTGATTTATTTCAGCTTTGAAGGGCCACTGCACTTGCATTCTCTTTTCAGCAGGGAATGTAGTCCACACCACTGGGCTCACTGTCCTGTATAAAATACACGTTTTTCTCATCTAGTGGAGTAATCTTGTGAAACGTGAGCACGACCTTGCACAAGCGTCAGGAGGAGGGCAGAAGGGGAAGGCGGGGTCATGCTGGGAAACGGAGTCACTTCACCTTCGTAAGCCTAGCTCGCTTGCTCAGCACCAGGCACACAGGAGGGCCCAGACAGGAAGGAGGCAGGGCCTTGACCTTCAAGATTTTCAGGAAGCAAAGCTTTCCACACTGGCATCACAAGCAGAGATGGAGTCGCTGCCCTGACAGTGAGGTCCCTAAACTGATCCACATCAGAGGGAACCCCATGGCTTCTGGGGGCAACACGGGGACCAGAAGTGGAAAGTGGGGGCAGAGTGCAGGGGGATTCCAGACCTTTCTCCACCCAAAGGGCTAGCCACAAACTGGGAAATCAGATGATGGCCCCATCAAGATGATCCCTCAACATCATCAGAGTTCCTGCACTTTCCAGCTCTGCCCCAACCCCATTTTGATCACAAGAAGAAGGTATCTTGGCATTCATTTGGGAAGATGCCAACATAGCCTGAGCTTTCCAACTGGGCACCTGACCTATTGCAGCCACAGACACTTGGAACACCAACTGTTTCATTTTTATAATAGTCTGGTTTTAGGATGTATTTGATTTTATAAATTGTGTGGGAGGGAGACAAAGTAATTCTGATGATGATCTGCATTTCCTCTGACCATATCCTAGTATACACGTAAGAGGGTCCTTATAACTAAAGGTGCTTTCTAATAAAGAAATAAATGTACACCTCATTATTCCATGGCCTACCAGAAACTTCTGAGGAGTGAGGATTTAGAAGAAATGATTTAAGTGGAGTTTCCCTAGACCTCATCAGCCCAACCTACCTCTCTCTGCTTTTACTTTTTAATCCCTCTCACCAAGCTGGCTGAAAAAAACCTCACCCAAGCCAGGAAACAAGTGAAGGCAATGACGTTTTTTTTTAATGGCACAACCCAGGTCAGCATACCCTAGACTAGTTGCCATGATGACGAGGATGGCGTATGCCTGCTGGTTAGAACCCTCCTATCCTTTCTGTTATGAGACACACAGTTATTTCCTGTTCTGAGAAATTTTGGAGGGGCAAGAAAAGGAAGACAGGAAGGGAAGAGATGTTTATGAAAAAGCTGGCAAAGGCTCTTTGAGGATCTACAATCTCTCTTTTGTAGGCAATAGCAAATAGTCCTATCAAAATGAACCTTGAAATCTGGAGTGAAGCTTTTGAAAATAAATCTCATGTTCTACTTTTTAAAAATATGCATAATGTTTCCCTCAGCAAATCACCCATAACAATCTATCAAAAGATAAATATAGTGGACTATTATGGCAAGCAGATTTTTTTTTTTAAAGACTTTATTTATTTCAGACAAAGACAGGGAGAGAAAGGGAGAGAGCATGAGTAGAGAAGTACTCTGCAGAGGGAGAAGCAGACTCTCCGCTGCGCAGGGAGCCTGACATGGATCTCAATCCCAGGACCCTGGGGATCATGACCTGAGCCGAAGGCAGATGCTTAGCGGACTGAGCCACCCAGGCGCCCCTGGCAAGGAGATTTTTAAGAGGGCCCCTAACGATCTCTGCCTCCTGGTATCTATGTCCCTTGAATAATCCTTTCCACCTGAGTGAGGGCTGGACCTCGTGACTTAGTTCTAGAGAATAAGATTTAGCAAGAGAGATGGGGAGCACTTCTGAGTCTGGGTTATAAAAGACTGACTTCTATCTTGCTTGCATATTCTTTCACTCTCTCTTGCTTGCTCACTTTGATGAAGCCATGTTGTGAGCTCTTCTTTGGGGAAGTCCACATGGCAATGAATTGAAGGTGTCTTCCAGTCAATAGTCAGTAAAGAATGAAGGCCCTCAGGCCAATAGTCCACCAGCAACCGATTCCTGCCAACAGCCACTGAGTAAGCTCAGGAGATCCTTCCACATTCCACCCTTCAGATGACCGCATCCCCAGACTACACCCTGGTTACAACTTTGTGAGAGATCCTGAATTAGAGAACCCATTTAAGCTGTGCCTTGATTCCTGACCCAGAGAAACCATGAGATAATACATGTTGTTTTTAAGCCACCAAATTTTGGGGTATTTTGTTATGCAGCAAGAGTAAATAATGTGGCTTTTAATCATCAGTATTTGTAATTGCACGCGAAAGGGGAAAACAATCCAGAAGTCATTCAGAGGGAGCTAGTTCAATCAAGAGTGGCATATCCATACAAGAAACATTAGGCAGCCCTCAAAATATAATGAGGTCAAAATTTCTACATTGAAATGGGAAGATTAGTTCACAAAAATTAAAAAGCAAGTTGCAAACAATGTGAAACTTCTAAAACATGTCAGATATCCGAACTTTCACTTCATCAAATTTGAACTCCAGGCAAGCTTCTTACCCACTGTTCCCATCTCAGAAAATAGCAACTGTAGTTATCTAGTTGCTGTAGGCAAACAAACAAAAGCAAAAGACAAAATATACGCAAAGAGATAAAGAAGAGAGATTGTTCTGACTCTCCTCTTTTGCTCATCCAGTCCATCAGTAAATTATAGAGTTTGCCTTCAAATTGCCACCACATCCCACACTTCTCACCACCCCCCCAGTTACTCCTCCCATCCACGCCACCATCCACTCTTTCTTGCACAGAAGCATAGGACCTGATTCGGTGCCCTGCCGTATTTCACAAATGCAAATGATATCAGGCCACTCCCCTCTCTAAACTCTGTAGTCTTCCCACTACAGTTGGAATAAAACTGTTTGCTAGTTCGCAAAGACATAATCTACAGCTCTGGTCTCTGGATACTTTTCTTTCCTCTACAATTCTTTCTCTCACTTACCTGCTTTATCCACATTGGCCTCCTTGATGTTTCTATAACACACCTAGTTCACTCTCATTTCGGGGCTGTATCAGGTTGCTCAGGCTACCAGAACAAAGTACCACAGACTGAATGGCTGAAATAGCATAAATGTATTGTCTCATGGTTTTGGAGGCTAGAAGTGTAAAGTCAAGGTGTTAGCAGGGGTGTACTCCTTTTGAAGGAGCTAAGCAAGGATCTACTCTAGGCCTCTCTCCTTGCTTCTGGTGGTTTGCTGGCAATCTTCAGTGTTCTTGGGCCTGCAGACCTATTACCCCAGTCTCTGACTTTATCCTCACATAGTGTTCTTGCTGTGTGTGTGTGTGTGTGTGTGTGTCTAAACTTCCCCTTTTTAAGAGGACACCAGTCTTAATGGATTAGGGGTCCATCCTACTCCAGTATGACCTCATCTTATGTGATTATAACTGAAATGACCCTATTTCCAAATTAGGTCACATTCTGAGGTACTAGGGCTTAAGACTTCTATAGATGAATTTGGGAGAGACACAATTCAACTCATAACAAGACCCTTTGCAATCACTGTTCCCTCTTTCTGGAAAGCTCTCTACCCAGAGTGGTTGCCATAAGGATGTGCCCCACATAAGGAGCATAACTGGCCAGGAGTTACAGCTTCTGTGCTCTGAAATTCATCTGTGCATTTATGCCAAAGTCATGCTTCCCACAAATGACTCCTAGTCAGTGACTGAGCATGGCAAGGATACCAAGGCAAGCCTGTTCCTGGGAGATGAAAATTCACCTGACAGGTATCGTTGGCTCAAGAACTCTCCAACAGTCTTACCAAACACTCTAGAGTGCTTCCACTCCACCTTCCTCCCTCCCCTCTCTTCTTTACCTGGGATCAGACTTGCTAAACAATCTGAGGGCTCTCCCAGGCTCCCACCAGCTCCCTCCCCATTTTTGCTTGCAGCTGGGGCAGAGCACTCAAAAGGGCCCTGTACTTTGTTGAATGCTCTGTTGTAGCTGACTTGAAATTCTTAATATGGTATTTATGAAGAAGGGGACCCATGTTTCATTTTGTGCTGAACACTGTTTGGTTCACAGGGGTTGCCTTAATAAATCTCTTGCACAGCTAACCCATGACTTGGTTCTGCTTCTTGGGGGACCCAGGTGGATACCCCAGATATCAGCATGACTCTTTACCACCTCATATGGTCAGATGTCATCTCCTCAGAGAGGCTTCCTTTGCCATCCTAAGTAAAGCACACTTGACCCCACCCAGTCTCTCTTTCCCATTATCCTGCTTTAGTTTTCTTCATAGCTCCATCTGATTTTGCTGTACCTTTTTATTTATTGTTTGTTTTGTCTTTCCCTTGAGAAAGTAAACTAGAAAGGGACAAAGACTTTTTGTTTGTTTATCATTGTGCCCCAGTACCTATAACAAAGCCAGGTACATGATAGGTAGTCAATAATTAGTTTGTGAATAAATTAATTTATATAAAAAAATAAATGTCATACTGAACTCACCCAGCTCCTTCTTCAGTTCTAAACATATATAAAATATAACCCAGTGTGAACCTCTTGAGAATGTACTTCACAGACCTAGACAATATAACTGTTTTTGTTTTTATTTAAAAGACAGGCCAGAAGTGAGGACAGAATCCAAAGCCAAAGCAGTAAGCATGACAGCAAATGCTGCAGTCACCCAGAGGTGAGTTGAATCTGAATACAGCTGCTTAGGAGCCTAGAGCTGGGATTTTAATGCCCAGTTAAGGACAGGTGATGTGGCCCTGGGCCTGTGCAAGGTAGGAGGAAATACCTGAAAATAGGGCTAGAAAAAAACTACCACTGCTCCTCAGTAGCTCAGGGAAGAGGCAAGTAAGTCTGTATTCTGCCCCTGTCTCCTGGTAAAAAAAAATATATAATTAAAAAACAAGACAGCAAGTCTGTGGCATGCACAACTGTGTGGCCTAAATTTACATTGTTTATATTGTGCAAGAATCCAGAGCTACTAAATCACCATAAAAATGTTCCTAGGACCAGAGAAATCTCTGTGGAAGTAAACTCAAATTGCTCTGTAGAAATATTTTCGTAACTCAGGACTCACAGGACTCCCTCAGATTAAACAATTCCTGTTGAACAAATGAGACAAAGAAACAAACCTGTCAGAGGGAGAGGCCACAGGCACAATAAGCAGAAGAATTAGCACTCCAAGAGCTATGGTAATAGAATAACCTGATGGGTCTATAAACTAATTATGTTTAAAGTATTTTTTAAATAAAAGAAGGAATTAAAACTACCAGGAAAAAAATCAACCTCTATGAAAAAAGAAAGGCCAGATTTGGGGGGGGAAAAAAAAAAGAAGTGAATAGAATTCTAAATATTAAAAATGCAATGTTAAGTTGCATATTAGAAACAGCTGAAAAGAGAATTAGTATCATGGAAGATGGCCCTGAAGAAATTAATCATAAAGTAGCAGAGATAGAAAAATATGAAAGAGAGCTTGTAAGACATGGAAAGTAGGTTGAGAAAATAAAATATACATTTAATTGGAATTCCAGGAGGAAGGAGCAGGAGATTGTGAGAGAAGCAATATTGAAACAATAATGGCTGAAAATTTAACAGAATTAAAGTAATGTCTATGCTATTCATTTGAAACATCACAAGTCCCAAGCAGGATTCAAAAGAAACACACACACACACACACACACACACTAGACACACTGTAGTAAAATGCAGAATACTAGAGCCAAACAGAAAGCTGTGAAAGCAACCACAGAGAAAAAGACAGGTTACCAACCTAATAATGGCAATCAGATTAGCAGCAGACTTTTAATCAGTGACAGAAGTGCCAGAAGATAATGGAATAATACATTCAAAGTGGTAGGAGAAAATCACTGTCAAACTAATACTCTATCCCTAACTAAGTTACTGCTCAAATATGGGGCTGAAATAAAGACATATTCATACAAAAAAGGAAGAGAATATCCAATTCACAGACGCTCCCTAAAAAAAATTAAACAATAACAATATATTTCAATATGAAGTAAAATAAACTGAGAAAAAAGATAAACAATGATGAGTAAAGAAGTTAATAAACATGGTAGTAAATTTATAAACACCCCTACTGTTTAATTTTTTTTTTTTTTTTTTAGATTAAGGAGTAGAGGAGTTATAAACAACTTGGAACTAAAATATTAGGTACAATAACATGGAAGGAGAATTACATTAAAGTATTCTAAGGTTCTTGTGTTGTTTGATATGAGGATAGTGATTCTGAATAATTTTTTTAAAATTTAAAGCTAAGCACACATATAATTTTAGGGGAAATGAGGATGGGGATGAGGGAGAAAAAAAGGAATGTATAACTTCCAAAGTAGTAAAGAAGAGACAAAGCGAAAAAAGAATACCCAAATGAGACCTTTACAGACAAATAAAACCAGAAAGAATGTGCCATTAGCAGATATTCATTAAAGGAAACTAAAAGAATGTAGTCCAGGTAAAAGACAACTGATCATAGATGTAATACATATAAGTGGAGATAGAAGATGGAATTGGGAAGATATGAAAAGCTGTAAATAGACGATCCCATGATATAAGAATTAAAAGGACAGAAAATGGTAAATATAGAGGCAAATCAATACAAACATTGATTCTTTTTAAAAAATAAAGGAAACAATGCCTTGTGGGCTTAAAAAATACACACTTTTTTTTTAGCATGGGAGTTGGTGGGTCATACATGGGAAGGGTTTTGTTCAGAGGAAGGTAAAGATATTGAGCACTTTAGAATTTGGCAAGGTAAAGATACCTGCTAGGTTAAACACTAAAAGAGTAAAAAGTCAATATAACTTTCAGAGTGGTACAGAAAAAAAAGTGGAGTGAGACAACAAACCTAATAAACCCAGAAGAAGACAAAAAAGGAGAGAAGAAACATAGAAACTGTGGGACAAATAAAAAGCACAAAAGACTTTGGCAAACATGAATTAAAATACATGAGTAATGGTAACAAAAGTAAATCTACCAAATGCTCCAGCTAAAAGATGGTAACAAGTTCAAATGCCTCCTGGGGCAGGTTAGGTGACATAAATGAGTAAACAGCAGGTATAGGAAAGCAAAGCTCAAATGAAATGGTAACTGATGACTTCTCGGGGTCAGGGAGACAATAGGGTGCAGTGGGGTCTGGGGTAAACTGGTGAGCATATCTGTCTAAAGAAGGCAGCTCTCACAGATTGTTGCCATGTGCAAATACAAATCCAGTGTCCTGTAGATCAACCTTCCAACAAAGCTGGAAATTCAGTTTTGTGGCAAATCTGATTTTTAAACATAGGCTACTAATCTTTTTAAAAGCAAACTGAAAAGCAAAAGGGTAAGAAAATGTTATCCATCCACTGGATGGAAGGAAGAAAGATAAAGAGGCAAAAAGCATGGTGAATAAAATGCAAAAACAGAAACAGAAAACAAAAGAAAAAAAGAACAACCCTTGCAAACCCTTGAACATGAATGGAAGTGATGGCTTATACTCAAACGCCACCGTGATTCCCACCCTGTAATTTCCACCCTGTTCAACCTTATCATTTGGCTGAAGAGACGTAACATTAAAGGATGGGAAAAACACTGAATAATCCAAACATAAAGTACATGGAGCCCAGTGGTCACTCAAAACTCAAAATAATGTCTGGATGTTTGTTCTATCAGTTCTGCTTATAGCAAGTCTCCTTTGGGGCTTCCTGGATACCTGGGCTTCTCTAGCTGTTAATAAAAAACAGTGATGTTAAAAAATGCCTGAAAGGGGGCGCCGGGTGGCTCAGTCATTAAGCGTCTGCCTTCGGCTCAGGTCATGATCCCAGGGTCCTGGGATTGAGCCCCGCATCAGGCTCCCTGCTCCGTGGGAAGCCTGCTTCTCCCTCTCCCACTCCCCCTGCTTGTGTTCCCTCTCTCGCTGTTTCTCTCTGTGTCAAATAAATACATAAAATCTTAAAAAAAAGAAAAAGAAAGAAAATGCCTGAAAGGATGGAGAGGAGGAAGCTGAGAAAGGAAAAGAAGAGCCAGCAATATTCACCTTCTGTTACTCTGAGTCTACTATTTGAGCCAGGTCCTGGAATGCCAGTCTTTCCCACGGCCTATGAGGGGAGGTCCCACGTATTCAAGCATGGCTTCCAAGGCCTTTCAGCCCAGGTCCGTCTGAGCCGCTGCCTTCACACCTTCACCCAGGCCAGTGCCCCTGCCAGGATGCCTTTACTTCCCCCTCCACACTTCAGACCAAATCCACTCCCAAGGGAAGTATTCTCTGAAGGTTGCTTGAGGTTCCAGACACAATCCCTATACGAGGAATGTACCACATGACTATTTTTAAACTTAGCTGGGCTCTGCAAAGACATGTGTAATGAGGCAAAGAAAACTGGGCTCATGATAATTCCAGAAGGCACGAGGGGTAAGTGGGCTGGCCTCATGGGGCTGCTGCAGGCCAAGGATGCAACCATGATGGGGCCTGGACTCTTTTTTTTTTTTTTCCTAGAGGGTCTTGCCCTGTGAACAGGCCTCCTGCCAAAGCTGTCTTACCCACTGCAAAGCAGAGTTTCAGTGCCTATGGTCTAATCTCCTTACGGGGTGTACAACATAACAATTTGAAGGCTTAAAAGAGATTACTGTCTCCAGAATACAAAAAGAAAAACACAAAAATTAGCATATATAATGTTTGTATCTTTAATTATTAAATCTAGTATTCAAAGATATTTTATTCTATGTGAAAATAATTGGTAGGTTAAATTTTCTCCCTTTTTAAGAACATGTGACTGAAGGACTCCTGAAAATATCAAAGCCAATCGGGCGCCTGGGTGGCTCAGTTGGTTAAGCGACTGCCTTCGGCCCAGGTCATGATCCTAGAGTCCCGGGATCGAGTCCCACATCGGGCTCCCTGCTCAGCAGGGAGTCTGCTTCTCCTTCTAACCCTCCTCCCTCTCATGCTCTGTCTCTCATTCTCTCTCTCGCAAATAAATAAAAATCTAAAAAAAATTAAAAAAAAATATCAAAGCCAATCAAAATTGAATGAGTAACTTAGAGTCAATTTCAAAAGCAACTTATAAAAATGCTTTTCATTTCTTGCAGTAAAAGTTATATTTAATGTGGGGTGTGGGTGCATTGGATATGTTCGGTATGCATGTGGGCAGAAGAAAGTCATAAAGACCGGGACCTGTGTTCAGCTGGAGGGGACAGGGACAGCTGGTGGAACCTGACGTGGTGCAGGGGGACAAGGCAGAGGGCTGGTTGTGGCTGAGGTGGGTCCCTCCTCTGCTCCCCACCTCTCAAGAAATCATTAAAAAATGAAAGACCCGGGAAAATGTTGATTTCCGCTGGATTTCTTGTAGATATGGCAAGAGGCTAATACTTGGAGTCCAGGTTGGATTCTGGGTGGAAATGAGACCGCACGATTCAGGAGCAGGGGTAGAGAAACAAAAGCTGGGCCAGAGCAGGGATGAGGGGAGCAGAGAAGCAAAAGAGTAGCCAGAGCAGGGGTGAGGGGCCATGTTGAACTTGCAGTGCCAGGAACTGGGGTTTGGACTAAGTTCTACCTAAGTCTTTGAGGGACAGGGATGCCCCAAGTGAGAGATGTTACTTGCATTTCATAACATATGCTTTTCTAAAAATGCACAACCTGTCAGGATCGTCTGGGGCTAAGGATGGGTGAAAATAGAAGTGATCAGAGTCCTTCATAAGGGCTTCCTTCAGAGAAAAACATTAGTTAAGGAGATGAGGGGGAAGGGCTAGTCAAGAGCTCTTCAGAAGACTTTGATCCTCCCAGGGTTTCCTCGAAAGTCTGCTGCCTATCAGGTAGGTGGGGGTGAGAAGGTAGTCTCTGTGCTTCTAGTTATAATGGACCAATATTAAAACAACAAAAGAAACAAAACAGAAACCTGGGCGGGAGAGGAAACCATAGGAAGTGCACATTTCTCCCTGCACAAAGCTGATGGGTGGGAAGCCGTAAGCAGAGAGCAGACTAAAGTACATTATTCTGAGCTTATTTCTACTTTAAATAAAAAAGTAGTTAACCTACTTTAGCTTACTTTTTTATTACAAAGTTAGCCTCCAATTTGGAAGTCACTCTAACCCGTCCACATTAAAGGGTTACCGTGAAGTCTCCACGGGCAGCGGTCCCAGGATGGTTCCCTTCTATTTGCTCCAGATGTTATCCCTGCTGCACTGGAGATGTGCTCATCTCCATAGCCCTGCACCTGCCCCATGGACTCACAGGTTGCACATATTAACTCCTCTGACTCCACCTGCCCATCTCTCATCTCTTTTTCTCTCTCTTTCACACACACACACACACACACCCTCCCTCAGGAATCCACATAATCCTGGGCTTTTCTGTAGGGGCTCATATCCAGGCATCAGGCTCAGCAGGGTATGAGGCAGCAAATACATCCACACAACCAGGTCCAGGTCCCCACCTTGGATAAGCGAGCCTTGGACTCTGACACATTCAGTGACAGTGACCATTATACCTCAGTTAATGGAAATGCTGACAACACATCAACTACCCTGGAAAAGTGGCCTTGCCACTATTTTTAAACAGACCACTCATCTAAGGTCTAAGCCAGCACTTCCCATTGCCAGGTGGACAGTTTCAACAGGACGTCTCACTGGCATCCAACCTAAATACTGATAAAATATTAATAACAATAAGGGTCACAGCAAATACTCCTATATATCACTTACTCTATACTATTAACTATTGCTAACCATGTAAGTACAAACTTGTTGAGCTGATACTCAAGACTCTTTACAATAAGAGGGAAAAAAAAAAAAACAACTACATTTAATTTATTCAATCAATATTTCTTGAGCGCCTGCTACATCAGGCTGGGTTTGCTCTAGTGAACAGACATGATTCTTATCTTAATGGAGCTTAGAGTCTGATGAGGGAGAAGCATTAAACACACACACACAGCATAGAGTTACAAATGGTCTATGTGCTAAGAATAATAAGAGCAAGTGTTGTAAGAGTAGACAATGGGCAAGGGCTAGTTTGGATGGTGGGCCTGGGGTTCTGGTTCAGATTCAGTGCCCCACTAAAGATCATGGAGGCAATGAATAGAAATAATTTCTGGTATCTTGGGCAGTCATGTCCCAAATGAAGAGAAGCATAACTGGATCAAGCAAAATGGACACTGGTCCTGTGGCATCCAAGAGTCAGGGTTTCTTATTTGATTATAACTTTTACCTGGCATCCAAGGCCCCACATTCTGACTATAACCTAATTTTCCAGCTTTATGTTAGTCTTGCTCTTCTAGAGGTGAGAAGCAGAAAGCCACCCAGGTTAGTATAGGGGGAGGAGTGGTGCTTTTAAGAATGTGAAGGCAGTGGGGTACCTGGGTAGCTCAGTCCGTTGAGCGTCCGACTTGATTTTAGCTCAGGTCATGGTCTCAGGGTCCTGGGATCAAGCCCTGCGTCAGGTTCCACGCTCAGCATGGAATTTGCTCCAGATTCTCTTTCTCCCTCTGCTCCTCCCCCCACTAGAGCTCTTTCTCTAAAATAAATAAAATCTTTAAAAAAAAAAGAATGTAAAGGCAATAAGGAAAACATGAGTTTTGTGTGGATCTAAACAGGAGATAAAGTAGGATTTGGCCTTATGTAAACTGGAGTGACAGCCAAGGTAGCTAAGAGTCCTTAGTGTTGGGAGACAATTCTCCATGGTGTTTCTACAAGTCTTATACCAGACTATCTTTCCTGGGACGTTGCCTTAGCAAACAGCCTAGGACACTAGAGATAGTATTCCTCTCCAGATCACAGGGCACATTTGTTTCCTGATTAGCATAGTAAAGACAGGGAAAATCCCCAACCCAAAGATCTGTTTGCATTCTAGGATAATAAATATAACGGCACTGTTTCTGGAAAGGAGGATTGGCAGGTCCCCCTATAAAACTGAGGGTTTCCTAAGCTCAGTGTGGCTCACTGTGAAACAGAACCCTGTGTGCTCAGTACCCACCTGGGCCCATGTACACATCTACCCATGGGACTTGGAGGGGAGGGGAGAACTGATGTGAACATAAAGCTCATACTGCTTGGCGTATCATGAGTAATAATCTCTCTAGATGCATTTGGGCTCACTGGTCTGGTCCATCAATCAATTACCTTCCCACTCTCAGCTGGTCACTTGACCTGTAGGAGCAGGGGTTTGGTGATTGTCACTCTCGTGTCTGCTGTTAAAATGACTCAACTATTTCCACAGGTTCTCCATGTATATCTTTCTCACTCTGATGCTATGTATCTTTTTCTCTGCCTTTTAGTTTGGTTTCTGTCTTCTCTTAGGTTGGTTCACTCATGACCTCTTTTGTGCAGGCTCTAACTTTTTTTACTGCTCTCTGCTCATCTCTACTTCCAGATGAGAGAAATGTCCTATTGAGCCAACTTGTCTCAGACTGGACAGAGATTTCTAAGCCAAGTCAGTCCATAGGCCTGTCAATACACACAGTGGCTTCCTTTGAGTTCGGTGCAGATTATTTACCTGCTGTTTCCCAGCCTCACACGGGCCCTCCTATACTTTGCTCTATATTGCCCCTGGGGCTGGAAGTCTGCAAATGCTTTTCTCAACCTCCCTTACCAAATGGTTTCCTATCCTATTGTGGGAGGGATGGGAGGCAGAAGAGGGAGAGTATCCAGTGGAATAAAGACAAAATCTTCCTGCGTTTAGCTCAACAGTGTGGCAGCTGCTGGAGCAGCAGAGTCAGGTGATTTAGAAATCTAACCTCCGCAGATAGCATGGTACACTACAGACGTAACTTTTTACACAGAGATTCAAGATTGGCGTCACGTCTGTCGAGGGTTCATGATGCACCCATTGAGTAGCCCTGACTTAATCACACGGGACACTCCTTTGCATACACAACAGAACACCATGACATGTGGTTGGCTCACAGGGGAAATGTGGCTTACGGGACACACATTTCAAGGCTGCCAGTGACGGCTTATCTCGTGCCAGGGCCAAGAGTGCTAGTGGAGAGTTATAACCGTCCCATGGCAGGGGCTCAAAATTGTTCCTACTTATTCTGGAAGGATGGGTAATTTGTACAGACTATAAGGGTGAGACATGATGTTTCAAATGATCATGTCTGGTAGGGATTTTAGATAACTTCGGTTCCCATCCTCATTTTGGAAAATTTGGATGTTGCCACTGGGTTTTCTTTCCAGTCGTTTTGGGCTCGTTTTTCAGCTTTTCTCTGCTGTTTCATACTCACACTTATCTTTTTGCCCTAGCACAGCCTTTTGTCGACAGTATTCCCTTTTACTTCTCCTGGGCCGTCCCTCTCTTTCACTTGTGGTTTTCTCCCCTTGTCATTTAAGAATTCTCAGCTATGTACAGAAATCCAACCGAAGCCGTTTGTGTGGGGGATTCCCAGGCAGTTCTGAAAGCAGTAGATGCCTCTGCAAAGGCTTCTGTCAGACCTTAGACCTATCCCCAACAGCTGCTAATCCTGGGCTCTCATGCTTAAAGGCAGTAAAATGGACTTAAGTCAAAAACAAGTGTGGTGGGGTTAACTCATCTTGAACTCAAGCCACTTTTGCCTTGAAACTTTCCCCAAAACACTAAGCTCATTGCTCTTATCATGGGAAGAGAGGAAGACTATGTTGCTGGCATAGAAGACTATGTTGCTTACATTGGAGGTAGCGAGGCGTGGATTTCCCTAATCAGCAGATAAATGCAAACTCTGTCTATATGGGTGGGGTGGGGGTTGCAAGGTGGTGTTCAGGGTGCCAGAGCTGCAAGTGAAAACACAAATTTCCCTAGCTGGGAATAGGCCCCTGGAAAGGGAACCGCCACACCTGATAAGAAAAGAATCTACTTCCTTTTTGTCCAGGAAGGCATTTAGTCTGCTATCATACGAGTAATGTTTACCTCTCAAAGAATACACAGACTAGATTCTCTACACTCGAAACACACTGATGCATCTATAAAACAGTCACATAAGTTTTAAAAAGACCCAAAAATCTGTTTTATGTTGCTTATGGATTCAGTCATATATATAGTACAAAAAAAATGCAAGGGATCAATGCTTACCAACTGCAAGATAGTTGTTACCTCTGGAGATGAAAGGAGTAGGAAAGAAGGGGTGTATAGCTCTAGGTGTATCTGTAATGTTTTATTTCTTTAATAAAAAAGAGATCTAAAGCTTATGCAACAAACTGTTTACCTCTGCAAGATCTAGGTAGTGTGTATTTCTGTTTGTGGTATAAATAAAACATGAGAAGTGGGGACTAAACAGTGGGATTCCCCACGTTATGCTCTTCCCTTTAAGTCTTGGAAGGTGAGGTCGGTAGACAAATGTATTAGAGAACAAAATCAAAAACAGACACACAACTGTTTCAAAAATTATTTGGGAGTAATATCACCCATCCTCCATACTGAGTTGAGTAGCCCTGACTTAATCACATGGGACTTAATCACACGAGTGATCTTTTTAAAGCACAAATCTGATCAAGGCCCATGCTCAGAGTCCTTAAGGGTTCTCCATTGCCTTCATAACATATCCGAAGTGCTTCACCGCAGCCTAGAGGACCCACCCTGACCTGGACTCAACGCCACCACACTCACCCCTTTGAACTCAATACCCAACTCAGAATATACCTCTTAGGTGCTCCAGGAGCACCATTCTCTGGCTGCTAGGCCTTTGAGCATGCTGCACCCTGTCTGCCTTGAGCTCTGTCCTCCTTTGACCCTCCCTGACCCCTGTTCTTGGCTCTCTCCTACTCATCTTTCAGATTCGAGATTAGACCCCTCTCCGGGAAGCTATACCTGTCCCTGAATTAGGGATCCTCTCTCTGTACCCCCCATATCATAACTCTTATCACAATGGATAAGATGAACATCTGCCAACCACCTGGTTGTTTCTCGCCGCGCCCCCCCCCCCCCCCCCGAGAGGGAGCTCCCTGTCAGGAGGGACTGTATTTTGCTGTCCTCTGGATGCCTAGCACATGGTGTAATGCCTGGCACCCAGAACCTTCAGTAAATATGTGTTTATGAGTGGGAGAGTGGATAGTCAGTGGATAAATCAATGAATCTAGAAATGGGACTAACCAACTCTCCTAGTCACTTCTAGTCCAATGTCAAGGGACCCAAAAATCGGTTTATTTTCTGACAAACATAAAAAACTTAGTGAAAATTTTCAACCAGTCTTTGATTTCTTAAAATCATCACTTTTTAGTTAATTGCTTTTTGTTTTTAAAGATTTATTTATTTATTTGAGAGAGCGAGAATGAGAGAGAGAGAGTACATGAGAGGGGGGAGGGTCAGAGGGAGAAGCAGACTCCCTGCAGAGCAGGGAGCCTGATGCAGGACTCGATCCAGACACTCCAGGATCATGACCTGAGCCGAAGGCAGTCGCTTAACCAACTGAGCCACCCAGGCGCCCCCACTTTCTGGTTAATTAATCAAATCTAGCAGGCCAGGTTAAAAACCAGCACAGGATTATTCAAAGCAAGGATTATTCAAACCTGGTAAAGATTCGGGCAAAGAATACAGTCACATTTTATGAATTTATTATAATAATCAGCTCCCAATGATTATTGATTCTTTAAAGTATAATAAGACATTAGGACTGATAGCATACTGAGAAACCTCAAAAGAGGTAATTTGCTTCTTTTGCCCACCATTGTGAAATGGCAATATGGCCAAACATTTCACTCCACTGACACATTTCCCCTCTGCACTGTACACACAAAATATCACCTAGCTGGGTGTCTGCAGACCTGGTCCCCTTGTTTAAGATCTTTGTCTAAATGTCGAATTCCATGGCGCTGCTTTAATACCATATGGTCCAACCCCCTTACTCCAGATGAGGAAACTGAGGCCCATGCCTTCAATGAACAAACAGGTAAAGAAGACCTACTCTCCATCCGTAGGTCCTGGGGAAAGAAAGATGAATGAGAGACAGCCCCTGCCCTGAAGGTGCTCATGGTTTAGCAAGGGAGGTTTAGCCCTACACACACACAAACATACACACAATCACAATGACATATTGGAAGATTATCTTGAGTGTTTGTAGAATTATGAGTTTGCTCATAATGGAAAAAGCCACTAACAGTATTTAAGAGAGAGGCTCAAGAAAAGCTTCTCATAGGAGATGAGATTTGAACTTGGTCATTTAAAGAGGAGTAGGAGTTTGCCTGGTGGGAGACAAGAAAGGGCATTCAGGGTAGAAGAAACAGTGTATGCAAAGGCATGTAGTGGGAAAGGGCTTGATCAGGCTAGTATAACTTGGGGGATGGCAGTAAGGAGTGGGACAGGAAGTCTAAAGAGATTACATGATTTGCCCAAAGGTGCCACAGGGCAATAGCTCCAGGGCCCACCTAACCAGGTGTTTTGACTCTCCATCCAGTACTCTTTTCACTAGAATTCGATGCCTTTATTTCCAATGAAATGTAACCATGTGAAAGTAGAATCATTTTTTATAAATGCCTTCAGATGCTAGGGGCACAATGGGAACTTCAAGGGGAGGCCACTTGGAAGCAAAGAAAAGCAAATTAGTAGGTGGACTGACAGGTATGTACTCATTGCTATTTTGTTCATTGTTTTCTGGCTGTTTTATAGTTTTTCTCTGTTCCTTTCTTCTCTTGCTCTCTTTCCTTGTGGTCTGATGAGTTTCTTTAGTGTTATGTTTAGTTAGATTCTTTTCCTACTATCTCTTGTGCATCTACTATAGGATTTTGCTTTGTGGTTACCATGAGGCTTACAAAGAACGGCCTATATATATGTATATATATATTCTATTCACAGTCTTTTTAAAGTTGCTAGCAACTTAAGTTTGAAAACATTCTAAAACTATTTTTATACTTTCCATGTGATGTTTTTGATGTCACATTTTACATTTTTAATTTTGTGTATCCCTTAACTGATTATTGTAGTTATCATTATTTTTACTACTTTTGTCTTTTAACCTTCATACTAGCTTTATAAGTGATTAATCCACTACATTCCCTATATATTTACCTTTACCAGTGAGATTTATGCTTTCATGTTTTCCTGTTACTAATTAATGCTCTTTCTTTTTAGCTTAAAGAAGTCCTTCAACATTTCTTGAAAGGTCAGGTTAGTGGTGATGAACTCCTTTAGCTTTTGGTAGTCTAGAAAACTCAATCTCTCCTTCAATTCTGAGTGATAGCCTTGCTGGGTAGAGTATTCTTGATTAGAAATTTTTTCCTTTCAGCACTTTGAATATGTCATGTTACTCCCTTCTGGCCTGCAAAGTTTCTGCTAAGAAGTCAGCAGATAATCTTATGGGGTTTCCCTTGTACATAACAAGTTGTTTTTCTCTTGCTGCTTTCAAGATTCTCTCTTTAACTCTTTACCTTTTAATTATAGTGTCTTGGTGTGGATCTTTTTGGGTTTATCTTATTTGGAACTCTCTGTGCTCCCTGGACCAGGATTTATGTTTCCTTCCTCAGGTTAGAAGTTTTTAGCCATTATTTTTCCAAATAAGTTTTCTGCCCTTTTCTCTCTCTTCTCCTCTGGGATCCCTATAATGGGAATATTATTACCCTTGATGGTGTCCCATGGGTCCCTTAAGCTATCTTCACTTTTTTAAAATTCTTTTTTCTTTGGTGAGCTCTGTCTGGGTAAGTTCTACTGCCCTGTCTTCTGGATCACTGATCTGGAAGGTAGATTATAACTACAACAACAACCAGAACCAAAAGATTATTTATCAAAGCCCCAAATAGCACATCATATAGCCATTTTTTTTAAATTTAGAAAATAAAGTATACCAGGACAAAGGAAAATCAAAATAAAAGTAATAATAATTGCAAAAAAGTGTTCCTAGTACTTTACACTTCTAAAATCTTTTATATATTATTTCATCACAAGAATAAGATAACTATATAGAATGAAAAAAATTAATATGTATTCCATAACTAGAAAGAACAAGATATATTATTTTTTAAAGATTTATTTACTTTTTTTTAGAGAGCAAGAGAGAGCACGAGTGGGAGGGGTGGAGGGAGAGGGAGAGAGAATCTCAAGCCGACTCCACGCTGAGTGTGGAGCCCAACGCAAGGCTTAATCGCATGACCCTGAGATCATGACCCAAGCTAAAACCAAGAGTCAGATGCTTAACTGACTGCACCACCCAGGCCCTCCAAGATATAATATTTATAACTGTTTATTTGAGGTTATCACTGAGTCAAAATACAAAATAGATGCCTTCATGCAGACGGATTTGGCACCAATTCCACATTAACCAGAAGGTTAGAAAAACAGAAAACAAAGTATATTTACGCTATTTATTAAGGTAGATAATCTTTTCCTTTCAAGTGATAGGGTCTTTGAAGTTGTGCAAGAGAGCAAAGGAATAGGCATGGAGAAATGAGTGCAGCATACTTTAATTTTTTTAGTTTTTGTTATTGTTCTTTTTTTTTAAGCTGCCATCAATGTAATATAGACTGTTATGTGCAGAATATGTTACATACAAACCTGATGGTAACCAAAAATCAAAAACCAGTAATAGATATGCAAAGAATAAAGAGAAAGGTATATCATTAAGAAAAGCCAACAAACCATGAGAGAGAGCAAGAAAATAAAGGATCAGAGAAAATCTATAGAAACAACAACAAAACAAGTAACAAAATGGCAATAAATACATATCTATCAATAATTACTTTGAATGTAAATTGACTAAACACTCCAATAAAAAGACATAAGGTGCCAGAGTGGATAAAAAAAAAAGCAAAAAACAAAAACCAAGATCCATCTATATGCTGCCTACAAAAGACTCATTTCAGACCTAAAGTCACCTGCAGATTGAAAGTGAGGGGATGGAGAAACATTTATCATGCAAATGGATGTCAAAAGAAAGCCAGGGTAGCAATACTTATATGGGACAAAATAGACTTTAAAACAAAGACTGTAACAAGAGACAAAGAAGGGTACTATGTCATAATAAAGGGGACAATCCATAAATATTTATGCACCCAATATGGGAGCACCCAAATACATAAAATAATAACAAACATAAAGGAAATAATTTATAGTAATATAGTAATAGTAAGGGACTTTAACACCCCACTTTCATTGATGGACAGTCATCCGAACAGAAAATCAACAAGGAAACAGTGGCTTTGAATGACACCCTGGATCAGATGGATTTAACAGACATATTCAGAACATTCCATCCTAAAACCTGAGCAGGAAACACATTCTTTTCAAGTACACATAAAACATTCTCCAGAAGAGATCACGTATTAGGCCACAAAACAAGTCTCAACAAATTTAAAAAAAATCAGTCATACCATGTATCTTTTCTGACCACAATGCTATGAAACTAGAAATCAACCACAAGAAAAAATCTGAAAAGACCAAAAATACACGGAGGTTAAATAACATGTTACTAAACAATGAATGGATCAACCAAGATATCAAGGAAGAAATAAAAAATTACATGGGAACCAATGAAAATGAAAACACAATGATCTAAAACCTTTGGGATGTAGCAAAAGTGATCCTAAGAGAGAAGTTTATAGCAATACAGGCCTACCTCAAGAAGCAAGACAAATCTCAAATAAACAAAAGAGCTAGAAAAAGAACAATAAACAAAACCTAAAACCAGCAAAAGGAAGGAAATAATAAAGATTAGAGCAGAAAGAAATGATATAGAAACTGAAAAAACAAAACAAATCAGAACAGATCAATGAAACCAGGAGCTGGTACTTTGTAAAGATCAGCAAAATTGATAAACCTCTAGCCAGACTCATTAAAAAAAAGGGAGAGGGAAAGAGAGAGAGAGCGGACCTAAATAAATAAAATCACTAAGAAAGAGAAGAAGTAACAACCAACAACAGAGAAATACAAACAATTATGGCAGATTATTATGAATCTGGCATACCAACAAAATGGACAACCTAGAAGAAATGGATAAATTTCTAGAAACATATAATCTACTAAAACTAAAGCAGGTAGAAATAAAAATTTGAATAGATCAATTACCAGCAGTGAAATTGAGTCAGTAATCAAAAAACTCCCAACAAACAGAAGTCCAGGACCAGATGGCTTCACAGATGATTTCTACCAAACATTTAAAAAAGAATTAATACCTATTCTTCTCAAACTATTCCAAAAAAATAGAAGAGGAAGGAAAACTTCCAAATTCATTCTATGAGGCCAGTAGCACCATGATAACACAACCAGATAAAGACACCACAAAAAAGAACTACAGGTCAATATTTCTCATGAATATAGATGCAAAAATCCTCAACAACAATTAGCAAACCGAATCCAATGATACATTTAAAAAACCATATATTGCAATTAAGTGGAATTTATTCCCGGAATATAAGTGTTGTTCAATACTCACAAAACAATCAACATGAAACATCACATCAATAAGAGAAAGGATAAAAACCATATGATCATTTCAACAGATGCAGAAAAAGCATTTGGCAAAGTTCAACTCCATTCATGATAAAAACCCTCTGCAAAGTAGGTCTAGAGGGAACATACCTCAACATAATAAAGGCCTTATATGAAAAACACAACCAACATCATGCTCAGTGGTAAAAAACTGAGAGCTTTTCCCTTAAGGTCAGGAACAAGACAAGGATGTCCACTCTCATTATATTTATTCAACATAGTACTAGAAGTCTTAGCCACAGCAGTTATACAACATAAAGAAATAAAAGGCACCCATATTGGTGAGGAAGAAGTAAAACTCTCTCTATTTGCAGATGACATGACACCATATAGACTAAAGACTCCCCCCCCCCAAAAAAACTGCTAGAACTGGTAAATGAATTCAGTGAAGCTGAAGGATACAAAATCAATGTACAGAAAAGTGTTGCATTCCCACACACTAATAATGAAGCCAAAGAAAGTGAAGTTAAGAAAACAGTCCTGGGGTGCCTGGGTGGCTCAATTGTTAAGCGTCTGCCTTCGGCTCAGGTCATGATCCCAGGGTCCTGGGATCAAGCCCCGGATTGGGCTCCCTGCTCTGCGGGAAGCCTGCTTCTCCCTCTCCCACTCCCCCTGCTTGTGTTCCCTCTCTCGCTGTGTTTCTCTCTGTCAAATAAATAAATAAAATCTTTAAAAAAAAAGAAAAAGAAAAACAGTCCCATTTGCAGTTGCACCAAAAACATAAAATATCTAGGAATAAACTTTGCCAAAGAGTGAAAGACATGTACTCTGAAAACTATAAAACACTGTTGAAAAAATTCAAGATGATGCAAAGAAATATACATTCCATGCTCATGGATTGAGAGGACAAATATTGTTAAAATGTCTATACTACCCAAAGGAATCTTCAGATTTAATGTAATCCCTATCAAAATACCAACAGCATTTTTCACAGAACTAGAACAAACAATCCTAAAACTTGTATGGAACCATAAAAGACCTCAAATAGCCAAAGCAATCTTGAAAAAGAACAAAACTGAGGGTGCCTGGGTGGCTCAGTTGATTAAGTGTCTGCCTTTGGCTCGGGTCATGATCTCAGGGTCCTGGAATTGAGTCCTGTGTCGGTCTCTCTGCTCAGTGGAGAGTCTGCTTCTCCCTCTCTCCCTGACCCTCCTTCCCACTTGTGCTCTCTCTCTCACTCTCTGTCTCAAATATATAAATAAATTTTTTTTTTAAAGATTTTATTTATTTGACAGAGAGAGACACAGAGAGAGAGGGAACACAAGCAGGGAGAGTGGGAGAGGGAGAAGCAGGCTTCCTGCCGAGCAGGGAGCCCGATGAGGGGTTTGATCCCAGGACCCTGGGATCATGACCTGAGCCAAAGGCAGATGCTCAACAACTGAGCCACCCAGGCGCCCCCAATAAATAAAATCTTAAAAAAAAAAAAGAACAAAACTGAAGGTATCACAATTCCAGATTTCAAATTATATTACAAAGCAGTAGCAATTAAAACAGTATAGTACTGGCATAAATTAAAAATAGAGACAAAGATAGAATAGAATAGAAAATCCAGAAATAAGCCCACAAGTATATGGTATATGGCCATCTCTCCAAAACAAACATACAAATGGCCAACAGACACATGAAAAGATGTTCAACATCGCTCATCATCAGGGAAATGCAAATCAAAACTACAAGAAGATATCGCCTCACACCCGTCAGAATGGCCAAAACCAGTAACACAAGAAACAAGTGTTAGTGAGGATGTGGAGAAAAAAGAATCCTCTTGCACTGTTGGTGGGAATGCAAACTGGTGCAGCCACTCTGGAAAACAGTATGGAGGTTCCTCAGAATATGAAAAATAGAACTACCTCATGATCCAGTAATCACACTACTGGGTATTTACCCAAAAAACACCAAAACACTAACTCAAAGGGATACATGCACCCCTATGTTTACTGCAGCATTATTTATAACAACCAAACTATGGAAGTAGCCCATGTGTCCATCAATAGGTGAATGGATAAAGAAGATGTGATATATATATATATATATTGCAATATTATTCAGCCATAAAAAATAATGAAATCTTGCCATTTGCAACAACATGGATAGAGCTAGAGAGTATGATGCTAAGCGAAATAAGTTAGTCAGAGAAAGACAAATACCATATGATCTCACTCATATGTGGAATTTAAGAAATAAAACAAATGAACTTAGAAAAAAAGACAGAGACACACACACACATCAAGACTCTTAACTACAGAGAACAAATTGATTGTTACCAGAGAGGAGATGGGTGGAGGGATGGATGAAATAGGTGATAGGGATTTAAGAGTACACTTATCATGATGAAAAAATAAATAAAATAATAATAATAGAAATGAGTGCAGCATGCTTTTACAACATTGTAGGTGCTGCAATAATTTTGCCAGCATAAGGCATATTTTCTGTCCAAAAAGAGTCACTATCACTCAACTTAGTTTTGGAGAATAGAGAAAAAGATGTATATCAGGATAAACTACTCTTTTTCAATAATCTAGATCAGAAAGGTAATTCCTTACAGATTAATATAGGCATTTTCACATTTTAAAAGCACCTTTTATTTTGCATCACTACCTTTATAGGTATAGCTCTTAAACTCCAGTCTGACCTAGCTAAACTGAAATAGTCTCATCTTCCCCTGCTCAAATTGAGAATCCTTGTAGTGAAGAAAAATAAATTTTGCAAGTGAGATTGGAGAGCAGAGAGAGGGATGTCCATGACATATTAGAAGCAAATAGCAGAGTATTTTTTGTAAAACTGAAAACCCTGCATATGCACATGAGTGTGAGGAAGGAGAAAGGTGTGGAACAATGCAAGTCCATCTGTGGAGAAAGTGGGAGGAAGGAAGTGGGAAGGAAAATTAAAGGAGAGATTATTAACTTGTCTTCATATATCCTCATAATGTTCACACTTATTACAATGATTGTAAAATGTTACACCTTTCCTTTCATTGAATAGAAAAAAACTTGAAAAGAAAAGCAGATCCCATGAATTAAAAAAATCTTTTAAAAGTTGATCCAAAAAGCATTCCCTGAGTAAAATACATCCTATAGCAAAGAAACAGTCTCTTAAGGCCCAGGTTTCTGACAGGTCATCTGCCAGCCAATTATTCCCCAAATGATCCCCCGTGGGGTCTACCTGAAGATTTGCAGAGAAGTAATTCATCTAACAACTAAAGCTGTAAATAAGCAGACCAGTGGGATTCAACCACTGACCAAAACTGCCTTCAGGACCTGGCAGCTGCCCAGGGCTTCATGCTAGCAAGTTTAGAGCAATTATTAATTATATTTGGGGCAGAAAATAAGTAACTCCACTTTTAGAGCTGGTTGGACTTGGTGGACTAAATTTCCATCATGAAACTGACAGATAAAAGGGAACAGTGTAAAGCAAGCATTCAGGGAGAGGTCTCCAGCACTGGGGAGTCTGTGCAGGTACTGCAGGGACGGGAGCAAGGCTTCGGAAGCAAGCAGTCCTGGGTTTATATTCTGGCTCAGCTATTACTTGCTGCCTGGCCTAGCACACATCCCTTAAGCTCTGTGAGCTTCTGTTTTCCAATGTACGAAATGGGGATAAGTATTTTTTTCTTGAGGTTATACAAAGAAATGAGTAAGATCATATATTTGAGTCATTGAGGAGCCACACTGCCAAGCAATAGACACATCAAAAGGGAGCTATTATTACTCAATTATTCCAACACTCATTGATGAAGAGTGCATGCTCTCTGCTCACCCTTGTAAGAGCATATATTGGTAATGGTACCTCTCTGATTTACAGAGGGGGAGTTCTAATCACGTCACAAAATTTGGATCTTGTTAAAATGCAAATCAGGATTCAACAGGTCTGCATGGGGTCTGAGATGGCTGCGTTTCTAACAAACTGCCTGTGAGACAGAAGGTGCCATAATTGGAGCAGACAGGCTCTAGAAAAAACCAGAAATTAAAATAAGATGAATGAAGCTGAGGGAGACAGAGCAGACTTTGAGGCAGGGCTAGCTGTTCCATCCCTGTGCCTGCACACACCAGGCGCACTTGGCTGGTAGCACTCACCGCACTATTAGAGTTCTTCTCTCTGTGCCACTGAGCTGTGATCTCCTTGAGGGCAAGAAGCCCAACCAGCCCAACCTTAACAGCTCCAGGTGTCTGCTGCACTCACTCAATTCAGGTATGTGTTAATATGTGAATGAAGGAATGGATATATGAATGTGGTGAATGAATAAAATTCAGGGAAATTACTATTGGTTGATGTATAAAAATCTAAGTGGGTTTGAACTTCATTTTTATTAATTACTGGACCAGCTTCATATATTACTAGTGTTGTTGGTGTTAAGTACTTTATTGAGCTTTATATTCAAGCAAAAGAACCATCAGGAAAGGGCGCCTGGGTGGCTCAGTTTGTTAAGCGACTGCCTTCGGCTCAGGTCATGATCCCAGGGTCCTGCGATTGAGTCCCACATCGGGCTCCCCCTGCTCTGTGGGGAGCCTGCTTCTCCCTCTGCCTCTGCTTGCCACTCCCCCTGCTTGTGCTCTCTCTCTCTGTCAAATAAATAAATAAAATCTTTAAAAAAAAAAAAGAACCATCAGGAAAGATTAATCTTGGACATTCACTCTAGACATAAAACATTTCAGAGTTCCCGTTACTGTAACACAAAAACAAAGATACAAACTTTCTTCTTTCATGGAAGGTCTCCTGTCCTTAGGAGACCAGTAGCTACAGTTCCCAGGACCTCAATGGGACATGTCTTACAAAACAATCATGCTGGCAACATATAATAATTAGTACAGATTCTCTTCTAAGGCATGTAACAGCTTTATCCCTCTATACTACTCCAATTTATAGATTTCCTAAGTGATTAAGAATCACTAAAGACAAACAAAAAACCTTCACTGCTTTTATGACAAAATATAGTGAATTTTCTAACTGGGGTTTCACACTGGCATCAGGTTGTACAATCAAGTCATGTAATCTTTACATGGTTAGTCTTACTGCATGGACAACAGGAGGTTACATTTGCCAAGCTGGCTACTATAACAACCACCAGTTTTACTGCTAGGAATTAGAGACCTTGTTAAAATCAGAGGGACCACTGAAAATTTAAGTTTCATTAGACAACACCAGGAAGCATCTGTCCATATTTGACCTATTTATGCAACATGATTCTTTTGACCAGAGCCTTAAGTTCTAATTCAGTTGGTCAGGTCAGGGCTTGTGTTCCTATAGCTCTTTTGTTGCAAGTCGGGACACTGCATATAGACAGTACAGTATCTACTTCTAAACCTCTCCAGATATGTTTAAAATTTTAGCTCTGTAGCCTAAATATTTAAAAATATGGGTGTGGTTAGCTGTGCTTCATCTTCTCAAGAGAATAATAGGACTCCAATAAATATGGTGCATTACATTTATAAGAGGGGGAACTGTAATTGGATGTGCTTTAAAATTTAGCTCTGACTAAAGTCACCCCAGGTAGTCACAACATATTAGTGTTTGTCAGTAAAGGAATTTACCTGTTCTGAACTGCATCCTTCTCAGCAAAGTGGCCTACAAAACACACTCTCCCTGGGCTTCTGGAAAACTTAAAAATCATTCTTTAATTAATATTTTCAGCAACCCTATGGCCTCATTATGCTGTCATTATTAAGTATTTTATTTTCTTGGTCCCAAGAGTTCTCAAAGCAAATACATGTTCCCCAACTGACTTTTATGTTTTCTTACAGAAGCATTGGTCTTCCATTCATGATATAAAACAAATGTTAATTAGGATGATGGTTAAGATGGCCTAGTCTTTTTCCAAACATTTTCCTATAAACCAAGAAACTTAAATGGTTGTCTTTTTCACAGAGTAAAAATATCTGGGTTAAAAAAAGAAAAATCTAGGTAAAAGCAGCCAAAGAATATTGAGAGCAGCTTCCCAAAAAGACATCCTCAGAAAAGTTCCCTACTTAGAGCTCTCATAAAATGCCTTTGGGAGGGGCGCCTGGGTGGCTCAGTTGGTTAAGCGACTGCCTTCGGCTCAGGTCATGATCCTGGAGTCCCGGGATCGAGTCCCGCATTGGGCTCCCTGCTCGGCAGGGAGTCTGCTTCTCCCTCTGACCCTCCTCCTTCTCGTGCTCTCTGTCTCTCATTCTCTCTCACAAATAAATAAATAAAGTCTTAAAAAAAAAAAATGCCATTGGGAGGTTTATTCAGTTCCTTCAACCTTCCTAGGGGTCACCATAAAGCCCAGTTATACCTTTTGATCCACAAATTACCTCTGAGAATTTTTCCAAAGGATAAATCATAGATGTGCACAAAGCTTGGATGTGAAAAACCTATCTTACTAAAAATAGATCAATCATGGAGTACCCATAAATGTAATTCTACAGAGGTATTTTTAAAGCTTTAATATAATAGCTAAAGATATGGAAATATTTATGACTTAGTATTACACTTCAACAAGTAGATGATAAAAGAGCATGTCTACAATTATCTCAATTTCCTAAAAAGTATACATACATGTTTGACTGAAAAGAAACTCAAAAGTTAACAATAATTAGATGGTAGGATAGGGTAATTTTAAATTTTGAACTTTTGTAGTTTTCTTTTCTTTTTTTTTTTGGATGAATCAATTCAATATTTATTTACTGATTTTATTTTTAATTTTCCTCAAAGTTTCATACAGTTAAGATGTCTTTAAATCTTTTTCTTTAAATTTTTTTATTCTTATGTTAATCCCCCTACATTACATCATTAGTTTTAGATGTAGTGTTCCATGATTCATTGTTTGTGCATAACACCCAGTGCTCCATGCAGAATGTGCCCTCCTCAATACCCATCACCAGGCTAACCCATCCTCCCACCCCCATCCCCTCTAGAACTCTCAGTTTGTTTTTCAGAGTCCATTGTCTCTCATGGTTCGTCTACCCCTCCGATTTCCCCCCCTTCATTCTTCCCCTCCTCCTATCTTTTTTTTTTTTTCCTTAACATATATTGCATTATTTGTTTCAGAGGTACAGATCTGAGAGTCAACAGTCTTGCACAATTCACAGCGCTTACCATAGCACATACCCTCCCCAGTGTCTATTACCCAGTCACCCCATCCCTCCCACCCCACCCCCCACTCCAGCAACCCTCAGTTTGTTTCCTGCGATTAAGAATTCCTGGGCGCCTGGGTGGCTCAGTTGGTTAAGCAACTGCCTTCGGCTCAGGTCATGATCCTGGAGTCCCGGGATCGAGTCCCGCATCGGGTTCCCTGCTCAGCGAGGAGCCTGCTTCTCCCTCTGGCCCTCCCCCCTCTCATGTACTCTCTCTCATTCTCGCTCTCTCAAATAAATAAATAAATTTAAAAAAAAAAAAGAATTCCTCATATCAGTGAGGTCATATGATACATGTCTTTCTCTGTTTGACTTATTTCGCTCAACATAATACCCTCCAGTTCCATCCACGTCGTTGCAAATGGCAAGATCTCATTCCTTTTGATGGCTGCATAATATTCCATTGTATGTATATACCACATCTTCTTTATCCATTCGTCTGTCGATGGACATCTTGGCTCTTTCCACAGTTTGGCTATTGTGGACATTGCTGCTATAAACATCGGGGTGCACGTACCCTTTTGGATCCCTACTTTTGTATCTTTGGGGTAAATACCCAGTAGTGCAATTTCTGGATCATATGGTAGCTCTATTTTCAACTTTTTGAGGTGTAGTTTTATTTTTTATACTAAATATGTATTCCTTGGGTAATTAGAATATAAAATGTTTTCCTCATTTTTTTTATGACATGAATATAGCATTCATACATGTGGAACTAAATAATCACCAGATTAGTAGGAAATAAACAAAAATAAATAAAGACCAATGAACATAACTTACTATGGAGATTTGGCATTAACTTGTTATATTTAAATAAATTCCTCCCAGGAGACTCTCTACCAAACATCTCCAGTTTCTACTAGCTGATCTTTTTTCTGAAACAGTTCAATGATTCTTAGAAATCCAAATGAAAATCCCAGACAGACAAGGAAATAAAATGTGCAAAGGAAGTTAGCCTTGGCCGTGTGCAGAGAGGTGGAAACCATGAATATGAATGGATGGAGGTTTAGGACAACGGGATAATGAAAGAGGGAAATACTATTCAGATGACAGCTGCCAGCTCGGTTCCCCGACTGTCACTCCCCTGCTACCCACCCCCCCCTTACTCCCCTCCCCTGCCTTTATTCCCAGCCCAGGAACATTGTAGAGCTTGTAGCCTTCCTGGTGTTCTCACACTCCAAAAGCACAGAGGATAAAAGGCCACTGTGTTGAAAGCTTGTGCCTCATAGAGTAACAACAGTGCTAAAAGTGCTTAAGAATACGTTGTTACTTTTCATATCAATCACAGAGTTGGCCAAGCTACTCTCCAATCTACTGGGAGGTACAGGGTGAGCATTGTTTAATTGGCTTTGGGAATCTTATGAGCTGTGCTAGACCATTAATTAGAGGAGTTGCTAGAGTAAGCGTGTGATATGTGAATGTTGGGAGGGGAGGGCTGGTTATGCCACAGTCTTGGTAAACCATTTGCAAATGCATCTTTGGACAAACCCGTAGAAAAAAGTTAGAACTAACTTCTTAGGAAATAAGCAGTACCCTAAGTCTTCCTGCAGGTATCTAATCTCTTTGAATACAAATACCACTTAATGATGCCTAAATTATTTATTCTCAATGCCAGAATTTTCCTATCTAGGCCAAGGGAGAAAACTGTGATTTGTAGAATCAGGGCCTCATACTCAAATGTGTTGAGCTGTCAGGCAGAGAGGAAGAGACAAATATTGCTGGGGCACACGTACCATTTAAGGGGGGGCAGTTACCCAGCGCTGGCAGCTGTTGCTTATGTGGGGATAAAACCTAGCATTGCTGGATTTTCTGATTTTTATTCTCTCTCTCTTTTTTTTAAGATTTATTTATTTATCTTAGAGAGCACGCAGGAACAGGAGGGGCGGCGGGGAGAGACAGAGAAATTCAAGCAGACTCGCCCTGAGCACAGAGCCCCTCAGGGTGGGCGTTCGGGGGCTTGATCTCAAGACTCTGAGATCACGACCTGAGCAGAAAACAAGAATCAGTAGCTTAACCGACTGCGCCATACAGGCGCCCCTGATTTTTCAAAAGTAACTGGCAATCTTAATTTTTATGTGAAGTCTCTGTGTCTCTAGAGGTTGACAACTAAAAAGAAAAATCGGTGCTTTCTATGAACAAATAAAACATCTCTGAGGGCCAAAATAGACTACCAGGATGTAACCCTGATTCAAAGAATAAGATCTTAAATAGGACTTTTAAAGTGCATGTTACTAAATTTATCTGTATATGCATCAATTACCATCCAGAAAATGGACTACAAAAGAATCATGAAATTAATTTCTAAACTGACCAATTTACCCTAATCGAGTTCCTAAATTCATTTGGGGTGTGTTTTCCTCCTTTTATTAAAATATGAGTAATGTACTAGAGTTTTACAATTTAAAGATTTTATTGGAAAAAAATAAAGATTTTACTTGAGGATTTAAACAGGCAAATGTACTTATTTTTACAACTCAGAGCTACTGCTAATAATTTATTTATGTGTGAAAAGGCTAAGAAACAAAGCAAAATCACATCTAAGCCAGGAGATGAGGCTGGAACCCAAGAACCCTGTCTCCTTATGATTCAACAATCAAATAAAAACCTTCTCTAAAGTATGACTAAGAAAGCAAGCCTATTAACAAGTCAGGCTTATGAAACAAGTAATCATGTAAACAAGTCACTATTCTAATAGTTCCAGCAAGATGAACTCAGGGTCCTCATTTAAAGTACATGGAAAGGAAATGTGTCAGGTTAAGAATCTTTATCTAATAACTGGAATATTAATCACATTTAATCCAATGTACATTTTCAGATGAGTAACTCCACCATTCACTGTCCAACTTAATAAACAGTTGTCAAGGATAGACACTTTAATACTTACTAATTTGCTTTCCATCCATGCCATTTCTCGTTAGAATGGCAACATCTGGTTTGTGAGGGAAATGAGTCATATTATGCCACTATCCTACCTTCCAAGGGACAAGTTAAAGCAGGAAATGAATGGCTTTTTTTGTGTGTGTGTTTGTCGGTACAGGAAAACAGTATATTCTAACACTGAAGGATTTCAACTTGGGGGCATAATTTTTTTTTAGATATTGTTTACAACTTTTAGGGCTGTCTTATATTAGACAGAATTATAATTTTACCATTCAGTTTCAGTTTGAACTGATTCACAATATACAGATATCTCTAAATGTTTGCATTTTTCACCTAAAAATCAACCTTTTAATTAGTCTTATACAGACAATCTCAACTTAGATTTCTGTCATTTACACCTAACAACTGCATCTTGTTCTTAAATGCTGTGGCATTCTTGACTAGACCTCAGAACTATTGAAAACTTCCAAATAATGATTTAAAAAATCCCCATTAAAGTGAGATTACCAGAAACCAGAAATCCAGACCTGAGGTGCCAAAGTCACTTTAAATGAGTCTGTTTCACCTTCTTTAGTTTCTTTCTATGTCTCAAGTTCCTGGTACTGGGAAAACTATGACTTTCTACCTATAAGGTATCTTGTGATAAACACAAAGTTCCTTTGCAAAGCTGCCTTATTATGCAATTTAAATTACAGAAAGCACAAACAGGTGTCCTTCCTGAACAGATGAAAAGAGTCTTCATTTAAAACTCCAATTACGGGGCGCCTGGGTGGCTCAGTTGGTTAAGCGACTGCCTTCGGCTCATGTCATGATCCTGGAGTCCCGCATCGGGCCCCCTGCTTGGCAGGGAGTCTGCTTCTCCCTCTGACCCTCCTCCCTCTCATGCTCTCTGTCTCTCATTCTCTCTCTCTCAAATAAATAAATAAAATCTTAAAAAAAAAAAAAAACCTCCAATTACAGCAATACGATCTAAAAAAAATACTTTTTTAATGCTATTTATGAGATGAGGACTCCATGTTAAGCAAAGTAATATACTTCTAGCAAAGGAAAGTGTCAGAGAATTGGTATTTTGGGGCAGTCTTTGTTTTTTGCTTGACAAAAACAGACGTTGCTGGTCAAAAGGAAAATTTAAAATTACAGTTTACATTTTACCTCTAGATAGTCCTTGATGCTCTTTCAGGGAAAGCACACCCTCAACAAAAAGAACAAGGACCCTGACCATTTGTCTTTCACTCTTCTGCCACCAGTTCAGCTCTCTTATTTTTTCCAAACACATGCAATCCCTCTCCCTACCAATCAGGTAGATCTTCGGTTTCTAGACATCATTCGCTAAGCATAGTACTATAAGCTCTATTGTCATGGCTTCATTGACTGCTATTAGATCAAATGAGATGAGAAAATTCTCCATTTGAAACCAAAACAAACTTTATATCAACTGGTCCAGACACATAGGACCTAGAACTAAACTGATAGAGTCACCGATCTGTGTCTCCTACACAATATCAACATCAGAGAATATTTACACAGTCTAATTCCTCTATCTCTTCCTCATCCAAACCCTGGTTTTGGGATTTAGTTATTCTTCACTATTCCCCTAAAGTCTAGAGACTAGGGAGGCACCTGGGTGGCTCAGTCGTTAAGCATCTGCCTTTGGCTCGGGTCATGATCTCAGGGTCCTGGGATCAAGCCGCATCAGGCTCCCTGCTCAGCGGGAAGTCTGCTTCTCCCTCTCCCTCTGCCCCTCCCCCCCAACATGAGCTTGCGAGTGCATGCGCTCTCACTCTCTCTCCCCTTCTCTCAGAACAGAATCTTTTTTTAAAAAACTTTTTTAAAAAAAAAAGTCTAGAGACTAGACAATTATCTCTTTATCATCCTACATTCAAAACGTTACCTCTGAATAACTCAAAAACTGTAATATATCCCACCCTGGGTTAAAGGTAAGCATTGGGTATCATTTAAAACAAACAAACAAACAAAAACATCCTTCAGCCAACTGAGGACTGTTGGTGGAAACTCTAGTCCCCAAATGGCCAAATACCCAGGCGGCTCCCTGCCCCTCTCCCCTCTGCAGGTGCCAAGTCAGGGCAGCTATCAGTCAGTCAGCCAGGGGCTCCTCCTGCCCTCAGCATCTTTCCTAACTCAGACTCTCCAGGCAGCTACCCCAACACATCAGACTGGGTTCTCCAGATAAACAGCCTGCGTCAAGAAGCCTCCCAATGCTCAGTACCCCCAGGATGTCAAAACTAAATAGGCAGGGGCATCTTCAGTCTCTCTAATGAGAATATCCCATGAAGTGTGCACTGATCTTTTTTTTATCTGGCATTCAGCCTAAGCATTGAGATCAGCGATTGTAAAACAGACTGTCAGCCCTTTGTGACAAAGTCCTCTATTATTGCCCTGATCATCTCCCTACTGACTTCAGGAATCTGCCAACCCCTCCTTTGGGGGGGGGGGGGGGCTCAAAACCTTAAGTGTGAGTTGATCAATCACTTCAGCAAATGAGAGATATTGACCCTCCTGCTTCCCAGTTCAGGGAAGTGGGAGCCAGGCGCCAGGCACCCAGTTCTTTATGACTAAAGTGCTTGGGTAATCAAACTGCAGAGGAGCTGACATCTGTGTGGGGTCTAAGAACCAAAAGGAAAAAGGAGGACGGGGCTGGAGGGGCAGGGAGTCAAACAAAACAAAACAAAACTTCACCTCTTCGTTATATCTATATTTTACTAGAGGAAAAACTGACTACAAAATGTCAAACCTAGCAACTTTCTATTTCAAGTTTTTGTTAATTTCCTCCCTCTGTTCCAATTCAAAGTCCAAGTACCCTAAAATGCCAAGACAAGACCAAGGCACAAGACCTTCAACTTCTCTCAAAGTAACAAGTTGTCAGAAGCGAAAATGCAAGTGGAGGCCAATCCAGGCCCAGGAGGCCTTTACTCTGTTCTTTACTCTGGGAAGGGGGACGTTCTGGCCTAGAAGGTGGTGGCCCTGTCTTCCTCCTCCAGCAACCTGTTAGCTCTCCTGTGCATCTGTCTCTTCTGCTTACTTTGCCCCAGATTCTGACTTGAGGCTTGCTAGAAATAGTGCCCAGGCCCCTCTAAAGTTTGGCTGTCTGATGGCACCAGAATCATAGAATAATCGTTGTAGTGGACCCTGTAACGTGCTGCCCAGATCCCTTTAGGACTGGAGCATTTATTGCCGGGAGTACTGGAGCTTGCCAACTCTCAGGTGAGAGCCTCTCCAGCAATTACACGCAAAGAGAGCCCCCTCTCTGGAGGGAGTTTATCTACTGCGGTTTGGGCAGCCCACATCCAATGACTGGCTGATGGAACAAGGTACAAATCGTGCTGCACTATCCTTTGCTCAATTTCTTTTCTTTCTCTTTCGCTTTCTTTTTCTTTCTTTCTTTCTTTGAGAGAGCAGGGGGAGTGGGGTGGAGAGGCAGAGGGGGAGAGAGAGAGAGAATCCCAAGCAGGCTCCATACCCAGTGCAGAGCCCCACGCAGGACTCAATCTCAGGACCCTGATATCATGACCTGAGCCAAAATCATGAGTCAGACGCTTAACCAACTGAGCCACCCAGGTGCCCCTCCTTTGCTCAACTTCAAATTCATACATAGTTAACGGACATCCCTAACCCTTGCATCAGCCAGATTCAGACTTTGGTATTCAGTGGATTCATGAGGGCATGGCTGCCCACCAGTCCAGTTATAACAATTATACTGTAGGATTTACGGCATAATCTAAATACATGCAGTCCTCATTTTTGTATGGCTCTATTAGGCATGTATTTCAATGACCATGGTTTGGTTAAGTAACACCAGTCCAATAACAACCACGTTCAGATTTCAGTTACCGCAGAATGTTATATTAGTAAGTACTTGAAGTACAAACTGGGTAGGTAGCTCTTCAGTGCACAAATAACAGGTACACATCACTGACCAGTGACCAGTAGCAGCACTTCTTTCGGAGCTTGTTGATGATTGGTCACTGCATATCTAAGCAGAACTGGGACACCTAGACAATATGTCACTTCACATACTTTGTGTGTGTGAGTCAGTAAGCTGACTGGAGTGATGTTGGGCCCCTCGGGAGCAGGGAGCTGGAGGAAGAACAGCCAGAAAGCAGGATCCCCTTGGCCAGATAGTGCTAAGTGGCAGGCCTCCCTGTCAAGTGTCAGTGTCGTAAAAGAGTACCAGGGTATGTTATCCATGCACCCTCAAGCACAGGAAAGGTGAGACCGATAACCATGTAGTGGTTGCCAGTGGCTGCTATAATAAATTACCTAAATAAATTACCACAAACTTAGTGGCGTAAAACAACAAAAATGTATTACTTTACAGTTTGCAGGTCAGAGGTCTAAAATGGGGGTGCCTGGATAGCTCAGTTGAGTGTCTGCCTTTGGCTCAGGTCATGATCTCAGGGTCCTGGGATCCAGCCCTGCATCCAGCTCCCTGCTCATCAGGGAGCCTGCTTCTCCCTCCCTCTCCCTCTGCTACTCTCCCTGCTTGTGCTCTCTCATGCAGGCGCTCTCTCTCATAAATAAAATAAAAATCTTAAAAAAAAAAAAAGTCTAAAATGGGTGGCAGGGCTGTGTTCCTTCTGGAAGCTCTAGGGGAGAATCCATTTCTTTGCCTTTTCCAGTTTCTAGAGGCTGCCTACATTCCCTGACTCATGGCCCCTCTGCTTCTGCCCTTGCATCTCCTCAGACCCTCACCCACCTGCCTCCCTCTGATTACACTGGGCCCACCCTAATACTCTAGGATGATGGCCTATCTCAGTACCTTTAAGCTAACCACATGTGCAAAGTCCCTTCTGACATGTAAGGTAACATATTCACAGGTTCTAGGGATTTGAATGTGGACATCTTTGGAGGGTCATTATTTTCCCTACCATACCCCATCAGGTTCTTCCAAATGACTGTGCTCTCCTAGATAGTGACCCCCATTTGGCTGCTGGCTAAAGCAAAACTGCCTGCAAACACCTGTGTCTGGATCCCCTGGGAAGGGCAAGAACAAAGAAATGATTTAGCCTGGTATTTCTGTTCCTGAATCAGCTTTGCCCAAGTGTCTGCTCAAGCCTCTAATGTACATTCTACACCAAAAATTATCACTTTCCAGTAAGTTTGTGGAGTACAGAATTCAACCTTCCCTCCTTGGACACTCACAATTCATGCTGGCATTTCAAAGGTCTGGAGGAGTCCCCCAGGAAAGAAACTTACTTTTCACGTAACATTTCATGGAACACTTAGGGAATAATGCACTACATTGTCCTCCAACTCTGTTCAACGCCACGGAAATTGCTCTGCAAGGCGTCTCCACACCTCTCCAGCTCCTCTTAAGAGCCTAATGCCTGAAGCCATGCTTCCTGCCATAAGGGAGTAGTCCTTCTCTTGCACAGCCGTCAGGTGAACTTTGGCAAACCCAGAACCCCCTTACTGACTCACACACACAAAGTATGTGAAGTGACATATTGTTTAGGTGTCTCAGTTCTGCCTGGAGACTCATTTCCTGGAGAGCTAGGTGGGTTTCCCCCCCACCCCACCCCCCTTATTCTTCTCTTTTCCCTCTCCTTGACTCTGGCTCTTAAAACTCAAGGGGGGAAAATGAGCAGGAAATGGTGTGTCACCAAATATACTTATGGGTTTCACTGCAGTCTTTCTCAGAAATAGCTGGAAGCTTGGGAGATAGCACAGAATCTCAGAAGAATACTTAGAGATCACTCACCAGACTTCCTTCTGGAATCCTGGCATCTTCCTTCAGTAACCCTAATTAAGAGGCTCTTCATTTATGTTTCATACATTTTATGACCATCAACTATCTACTCACCTGAAAAGAATCCTTTGTACTAGAGTCCTGGAAGACCAGGCAATGTGCCTCTTCTGTATGCCTGAAATGCCTTCTCTCATCTATCTACATCTTCCATAATAATAATAGTAAATATTTATAGAATGTTTACCACAGGGTAAGCACTATGCCAGCCCTTTTAATTATGTCATCTTATTTCATCTTGACCACAATCCCATGAGGTAATATTGCTACTTTATAGACAAAGCACAAAACCATTAACTGAGTTTTTACTGTATTTACTGATACTATTTACTGAGGGTTTTCCATATATCAGACACTAAAGTGGGCTAAGCACTTTACATTTTTATCATGTCTATGAGGAGGTGTTAAGGTTCCTCTTTCGCCGATAAAGAAACCGAGGCTTCCACGAGGTAAGACATCCCCCCACGGTCACACAGCTAGTAAGAGGTAAAACTGGGATCCAAAGCTACAAGTATCTTCTATTTATCCTTCACTGCCTCCTCCCTGTTGTCTTTCCAGCCAGAGGGGTCCTCTGTATATCTGCGAATTCACAGAGCATTTATTCATCACCCCAGTCTTGTTACTTGTCATATTCTTCACAGAGCTTAAGTTCTCCTAACTGGGCATCTCTTAATCTACTTTGCATTCCTTAGCATGCCACTCGTAACACAGGATCTATAAATATAAACTGGTTTAGAGTAAGTCAGCTTACAGCAACCAAGACTCGCAAAATAAACAAAACAAACAAACAGTTTTTTGGTGAAGAGTTTCCAGGTCTCGGTTGATTGCTTCATTGTTTCAGGAAGGAGCTACACAATGGCATTCAGGACAGGGGATGACACTGAATGGTCTGTCCCCTGGTGCTTGTTTGAGCAGCCACCATGGCTGTTCCGCCAAGTCCCCTCGGATTTACTGGTGAGGCCAAGGCTGAAAGAATCTGTCAGAGTCAGCTCCAGCTTCTGGAAAGTGTCTGACACACAGCAGGAACTCAACAAATATCTTTTGAATAATGACCAGTTACAAAGTCACGTGGTACAGATTCAGCATTTAGAAATGATCATCTCCTTTCACCTCTGAAATGATTCTTAGATATCATTCATCTAGAACATGATATACTCAAGACATTTATTTTCACCTAAATAATAGATTACCTTCAATAATAAAAATAAAAAATAACTTTAACAAAACTGATCATAAAAACACATTATTTTATTTAAATGTTAAATGTATAGGAATATGTATTTGTTCTGTGTACACATAGGAAATATACCAGGAGACACTCTCAGAGATTTAAGTCTCAAGCGAAACCTGAGAAATTTAAGCCTCAACCACAACCAAAGTCCAATTAAGTAAATTATTTATTTTGTTGTCCAAAGTATAAGGGACCTAACCAAGTTTAAGACCATCAAGTTAAAGATGTAATGCCAAATAAGATTATTTACTGGTTCTCAAAAAACTGTCCGGTTAATGCAGTAAAGACCTTATAGGTAGATGGATAATCAATGGCACTTTTGGAAAACTGCCTTTGGTGATCACAGCTGTTGACCTGGGCCCAAATGCATCCCGAATAACTTACTAAAAACATCTCTCCAATCAGTCTTCTCTCCAACTCCACTGCTCCTACTTTTATGTACGCCACCACAGCTCTTACCTGGCGTACCGAAATATCTACTCTCCACCTGGGTTCCTTGCTTCCACTCTTGCCCCTTTTCCAAATGGTTCCCCCCAAGGGGTGCCCAAAGCAATCTCTCTAAAGCACAAGTCATATCACACCACTCTCTGGCTTAAAATTCTTCCATGTGTCTTCACTGGTCTTAGGATAGAATTGGAACTCTTGCCCACCCCATCTCAACCTATCCTAGTACCAATCTCCCCATTCCCTTCATTCCAACCCAACTAATCTCCTTTGAGTTCCTTGAATATCTCCAATTCTTTTCCATCAAGGCTTTTGAACTTCCAGTTCTCTCTGCCTGAAATGCTCTCCCTCCAGCGCTTTACATGGCTGATTTTTCTTCATCCTTCAAGTCTCAGCTTAGTTATCACCTCCCCCACTTACCCTCTTGTCCTGTTTATTTCCTTCATAGCACTTTTAATACCCTATAATTTTATTCTCTATTGTCTGGAAATCTAGACACTCTATGAGGACATGAACTTTTCTTTTTTCTTTTTTATTACCTTGTTTCAGGCATCATATCCTCAGAGATGGGTGGATGAATGGATGGAAAATATAAGCAACAGATAATTTCAACATTCTTTGTCCCATGGATCATTCTTGAGAAACTGTATTATCACATTTGTCAATAAGTGTTACTGTCCTGTCCTGGCAGGCATGGTTATAAAGCAATCCCAATTTCTGCTCTCTTAACTGTGTCTCCCCTGGGAACATAAAGAAGTTTTAGTTCTGGGGCCATCCAATCGGCCCCTTCTACACAGTGAGTCTTACTATTAAGTGAAAAATACCCAAGTTTGCAAAACTGATCAACCCAAACGGATATGTCCTAATATTTCATTATCCATGGTCTCACACAAGGCTTTCCTGGCTTTGAATTTTAGCTATCCAACTTCTGAAGAAGCTCTTTCAGGAGAAACAGAAGTCACCTCAGTGCAGAGTAAAACTACAAGCCACTTCCTGGATTCCCATATCTAGGACTATCACCCTTAGAGGAATGGAGCAAATCAAACCGACGACTATATGGAAATCCAGTGCACACTTCACTTTGGTTTATGGCACTGGGTCAATCGGACAGAATAGCTTGTTTTCCCAGTTCCGACTAACTGGAGGAGAGTTGTGCCTACAAATACATTTCCCAGATGTTCCTCTGTACATATAATAGGAAATATAGAATTGGATCTGGGCAGGGGCTCTGGAAATGTCAGGGCAGTCTCTCCACACTGAATGTCCCTGAGAATGCCAACCTTCTCAAGTGACCACACTTTTCCCCACTTTGAGTCATGGTGAAGAACTGCTATCCCAATCCAGCTGAACTGAAGAACTCCATTCTGTAACTCAACATGAGAAAACTCAATAAGCCCCCGCAGAATGCCTGCCAGGGAACTGCACATGAGCAATGTGACATCTGCCTACGCAGAGGGAGGTTATAAGAATCACCCGTGCAAGGCATGTGGTGGTAGTCACTCCTGTAAGGCAGTTGCTGGGGTCTTCACCCAGGAAATTCCATAGTGCTCTCTTCTTGAAGGCCCACAGGAGAAATGCCTCCCAGGACTCAGTACCAAGAAAAGCTTTGTTTCTACTAAGGATTTAGCTTTGCTGATGGTTTGTTTTATCTTTTGGACACTGTGGTTACTTTAACAAGTCACATTTCCTCTTTGCTTCTAGAAAGCCCAGGGACGGATTTGCAACCCTCTTCAACAATGACACTGGACATTATGACATGCATTCTTATGTTCCAACTGTACCACTGACTTCATCTTGTTTTCTTACACGTTTTCCCTCAACTCTGATTTCTTTAAATACTCTGTATTCTCTTGTATTGTATATATTTTACAAGCTGCTTCAAATCCTTTTGGGAATGAAATAAGGCTATAAATGCATAGATACACACAGTGGATTTTATGCCAAACCTATTACAACCCTAGGTCCTGTAAAAACACAATATGGCCTCAGACCTGGGCTTGAATCCTGATTCTGTAGGTTTCTAGCTATGTGATCTCGGGCAGATCCCTTAATAGTTCCAAGCTTCCATTTCCTCCTCGTTAAATTAAGGGTAATATGGATGCCTGAGTGGCTCAGTCGTTAAGCGTCTGCCTTCCGCTCGGGTCGTGATCCCAGGGTCCCGAATCAGGCTCCTTGCTCAGCGGGGAGCCTGCTTCTCCCTCTGCGTGTCACTCCCCCTGCTTGTGCTCACTCTCTCCCTCTCTCTCTCTGACAAATAAATAAATCTTCAAAATAAATTAATTAGTTAAGGATAATAACATCTGCATTGTACCGTGGGTATGAGAAATAATGATAATTTATATGAACAGGCGATACTTAGTAACCGCAAAATAAACAGTGTCTTCTATTATTTTTTTTTAAGATTTTTTATTTATTTATTTGAGAGAGAGAGAGAGCACATGAGAGGGGGGAGGGTCAGAGGGAGAAGCAGACTCCCTGCCGAGCAAGGAGCCCGATATGGGACTCGATCCTGGGACTCCAGGATCATGACCTGAGCCGAAGGCAGTCGCTTAACCAACTGAGCCACCCAGGCGCCCTAGTGTCTTCTATTATTAATAACAACTACGTAGACTGCTACCAAAAAATACATAAAGGCAATGTCTGGAAGACACAGGGACACAGACACATGGAGGATGTCATGTGACTATGCAGGCGAGACTGGAGTACCTAACAAGCCAAGGACCACCAAGAATTATCAGCAATCACTAGAAGCTAGAAGAGGCAAAAGAAGATTCTTTCTTAGAAGGTTTGGAGGAAAAATGCCATGATGACACTTTGATTTTGGACTTCCAGACTCCAGAACTGTGAGAGAATAAATTTCTTATTTTATGCCAGGCTGTTTGTGGAAATTTATTATGGCAGTCACAGGAAACCAATACATCCCCCAACTTCCATAGCCCCAAGTAGTAGAAGTGAAGTAATCAAACCAGGTTTCAATCTAGCTGACATCTGCCAAGGTCTCACAGATACTTACCTGGCTTAAATGAATTAATTCCCCTCTCTGACCTTCAAATAGCTCATCTATAACATGGGATTAGGTCTAGATCAATGACGGCAAATACAGTGTAATTGGGAATGGCTGCCTACGAGTGCTGTGTTGAGAAGGATTATGCGGAGTCATCTGGACAAAGAGGCAGAGATAGTCAAAATACTCCATCTTCATTCTCTTCACGCCTCTGTCACCATCCTTGTCAGTTTCCTCTTCCACTACCCCCTCTTTAAACACAGGCGATGCTTAGGTACTCGCTCACACGTCTCTTCCTACCTTACATGTTCTCCTTAGACAAACCAACTGATTCTTATGGTCTTAAATGATCACCTATAGTTTCTGCTAATCATTTCAAATCTCTCTCTCCCACCTAGATCGGTCTCCTGTCCTCATTTAGTCCCACACATCCAACTGCTGGATGAACATCTCCATTTGGCTAACCCATAGACAATTCCAAACAACTCACCTATAACAAAACCCACCAGTTGCTCCCCGAAGCCTGCTCCTCTCATATGCTACCTCTATGTTGGTGGCACAACCACATGCCTAGTTAGAAAACTGGGCTTTTGGGCGCCTGGGTGGCTCAGTTGGTTAAGCGACTGCCTTCGGCTCAGGTCATGGTCCCGGAGTCCTGGGATCGAGTCCCACATCGGGCTCCCGGCTCAGCGGGGAGCCTGCTTCTCCCTCTGACCCTCTCCCCTCTCATGCTGTTTCTCTCTCTCTCTCTCTCAAATAAATAAATAAATAAAATCTTTAAAAAAAAAAAAAAAGAAAACTGGGCTTTTTCCTGGTCCAGTTCCACTTCCTCAGCCTCCCACTCCAAATCACTTATCAAGACCTGCCAATCTTACCTCCTAGATAATTCCCTTCCATACCTACTATCATTGTCCTAATTCAAACTTCCATCAGTTCTTGCCTTTCAAGATTCAGCTCAGGACTCACTGCCTCCAGGAACCTCTGCAAGGACAGGGGCTTTTCTGCCCCTGTATTCTTAGAATCTGTCACTGTGACTAACACTGTAGGCAATGGATGATGACGATGACGACAACAATGATGATGGTGTGTATCATTTACTGATCACTTACTATGTACCAGGCACCATTCTCAGTAATTTATATCTCCACAACCACCTAATGAGGTTCTCATTATCCCTATTTACAGATGAAGTATAGAAAGTTTAAGGGACTTGCTCAAAGCTATACAGTTCTACAAAGAGGTTGCTGAACTGATCTGAAATTCAATTTAAATTAAGATAAAGTCATAAGGTAAAATAGTGAAACATACACCTATTTGTTCAATAAATATTTATTGAACATATACTATGTGTTAAGCACTGGAGATATAAGTAAATGAATACATAAACACATTAATTTCAGCCATAGGGGAAATCTCTCAGAAAACTCATTCCAAGCCACTTCTCCAGGCCTGAAGTGACCCAGGAATCTGGGAAACCAGTCATTATCTACAGAATTCTAAATGACCTTGAGAAATACTAGGGGTGGCAGACTTAACTCAGGGTTTGCTCCTTTGCTAATTCACCCCTCTGACCCCAATGGTCTATCCCTACCCCACATTCTATTATTTAGATTCTCTACTTCACAGGCTACCAAGGGGCAGGGGTCTTGGCAAGAAGAGATCCTTTCCCACACCCCCTGGCTCCAGTAGATTATTCCTGGACACTACCCCCAAACCCAAGCATTGCTTGGACCCTAAAGAAATCCTAAAAATTGGGGCATGTGAGTCTTCTGTCAGTCTAAGAAAAGTCCACTTAAATTTTCCCATAATAATGCCTTTCTTTGTTATTCATAAATGTCAGGAAACCTATGACTGCATGCAAGCTGACAGTAATTAAAATAAGACCCTGTCCTCTCTGCAATGGCAACTACTTTTAAATATTTATCCAAGATAGGGGCGCCCGGGTGGCTCAGTCAGTTAATTACCTGATTTTGGATTTTGGCTCAGGTCATGTTCTCAAGGTCCTGGGGTCAAGCCCCATGTCAAGCCCCATGTTGAGGCCCATGTTGAGCCCCACACTGAGCCCCACATCAGGCTCTGTGCTCAGGAGGAATTTTGCTTGAGTGTTCTTTCTCTCCCCCTCCCTCTGTTTGTTCATTCTCTCTCTCACTCTCTCAAATAAATAAATAAATAAATCTTTTAAATAAATAAATAAATATTTATCCCAGACAAGAGGACATGTCTGGGAAGAAACAGCAAGAGTGGAGTGAGTGACAGATGATCAACATGTTAGGCTCACCTTGGTTTGAAACTTGCCTTTTCATGGAGAGCAATAAATCCTACCAGAGAATACTAAATGCTCCGGAGCTGAATCACAGCAAACCTGTCTAGACTGAAATGTCTCATCTCCATTTTGTCAAACACATTGTGTCTTGCCTATTATTGTTCACCTTGTAATCCATATGGACTTTACACAGTTCTATCAACAACAGGGCAGCCCCTGACCACATATAAATGATCTCAAGACATGCTAGAGAAATAAGAGCAGATATCATGGAAATATCATTAGCTATGGCAACACACTAATGACAGATGGAGCAGTTGTAACAGATAAATTTTGTGATAAAAACATTTCCTTACACTGTCATTCTTTTCAATTTTTTTTGATATTTTGAGATATACTCACATGGCATGACTTTTGCAGAACAGAGGCAAGACCTATGACTGATCATCCAATAATGCTTCAGATCAGAGCAATTTGTATGTATGTGTGTGTACACATGTGCATGCACCCATGTAATATTTTTAGTATGACCGGTGCCCCTTGGGAGTGTGGTGCGCACAGTTTTTAGGGAAATGCACACAAGTAAAGCCAGCACAAAGTTAGGCAACTGAATGCACCTCTGCATGAGGTGAGCAGCTGGCGGAGGAATAGTTTCCTGTAAAGGGCTTCCTGAGTTCTACTCTTAGAGGTCAATGGGAGTTTGTATGGTGGATAGGGATACCAGGTAAAATAATGGGACACCCAGCTAAATTTGGATTTGGGGTACATGGGTGTTCCGTATTTTTATTTGCAAAATCAGGCAAAGATAAGAATTTTTAAAAAGCTGGGGCGCCTGGGTGGCTCAGTCGTTAAGCGTCTGCCTTCAGCTCAGGTCATGACCCCGGGGTCTTGGGATCGAGCCCCACATCGGGCTCCCTGCTCAGAGGGAAGCCTGCTTCTCCCTCTCCCACTCCCCCTGCTTGTGTTCCCTTTCTCGCTGTGTCTCTCTGTCAAATAAATAAACAAAATTAAAAAAAAAAAAAAAAAAGAAAAGAATTTTTAAAAAGCTAACAGTGGAAGATATGCTTGTCAGTCATCTTTCCTTCTTTATCATGAATCTTGTCACCATCAGCATCAATTAACATTTACAGCACAGGGGGATGAGGTCCATGCTGTAGGGAAGACCTATGAATTACTCCTGCTACCTAACACACTCAGAATGTGCCTGCTTCTTCAATAATGGACTCCTTGAGACCATGGACTACACCTTATTCCTCCATCCTCAAGACCTGCCCAGTGATTGGCATGTGGTACTAGCTAAAAATACAGTTTTGAGGGATGCCTGGGTGGCTCAGTTGGTTAAGCATCTGCCTTCGGCTCAGGTCTTGATCCCAGGGTCCTGGGATAGAGTCCCTTATAGGGCTCTTTGCTCAAAGGGAGCTTGCTTCTCTCTCTCCCTGCTTCTCCCTCTGCCTGCAACCCCCCCCCCCCGCTTGTGCTCTCCCTCTCTGACAAATAAAAAATAAAAATCTTTAAAATAAATAAAAATACAGTTTTGAATAAATGAGGATGTGATATGGAACAACTATAAAGGGAGGAAATTTGGGCTGAGCATGACAAAACTGTACATGGCAGAAAATAGAGGGACCTTCAAGATGGTTGACAACAGCCAAATCTGCAGCCACCTCCCTCACCTACGAGCAGAACCTTGTAGCATAGTAATTCAATTGAACAAACTAGGAGTTTGGTTAGTAAGGTTGAACTGTCTCAAATAAGCGCAAAGTAGTCTAATCATTCTAAGTGGGTAGGGGAGGGAGAAGTATACAAAGTTGGGAAATCAACACTTAAACAATTATGCACTTTAAAAAGCCATAATGAAGGGGGACAAAGCATTTAAAAGCCCCCAAGAGGGACAAGCAGTTCTGCCTAGGACAAGGTAACAAGTTTTAGATGGAAGAAGTTATATGAGCTATGGCCTTCAGAGATGCTTTGCACTTTATAGACTCTGTGTGTATGTTTAATAATATATGTATATATATATATAAACATATATATTTTTATTGAAAAGTTACAAAAATGGTACACTGAACTCCCACATACTTTATGTTATTCTATGGAATGAGAACGGAGTCTTGGGGTAAATTCACATTTCCTTTGAAAGTATCCTAGAATGGAAGTGTTTAAGCAAATAAAGCAGTACATATTGGTCACATTGCAAACGCATGTTTTTCTAGTCAGAGAAAATATTTGTAGCATGTGCACTTCTAGATTTTTTTCTGCACATATATGCACACGTAGGTATTTCACAAATATGCTATCAGACTCTATATAGTATCCATGTCAGCTTGGTTTTAAACTACAAAGTGAATTTATCCAAGTGACCAAATATATTCCCACAACATAATATTTAATGCTTACAAAGAAATTTTCTACTGATGAATTAGTTAACCACCTATCTACTACTGAACATTTAAGTTGTTTTCCATTTTTTTTCTGTGATAAACTTCCTGACAGCTAAGTCTTTAAAGATGTCCATCATTATTTCTTGGGGATAAATTCCTAGAGGAAGAACTGTTGAGTCAAAGACAATGTACATTTTTAAGACTTTTGATACATATCATCATTTTGCTCTCTAGGAAAGTTTCGTCAATTTATAATGTTATAATTATAAAATATTAACGGGCTCATTTTCCAAATTATTTTTCCAGGTTAGTCGCCTCATAAAATCTGCAAAATCAGAATTTAGAGAGCACACACATAGAGTAATATAGGTAGTAAGTACTTCTATGATAGGTATCAGAGGCATGTGTAATGTTAGGCAGCCATGGGAAGCACTAGTTTAGGTTTAACTAAAGGAAGATCCGGATAGTTGGAGAGTATCAACATTTTCTAATGACAACAGAAAACCAAGCCAACTTATAGTAAGTGCCATGTTCAATTGACCAACTCTGTTTTTCATCTTCTTTGAAACCCAGAAAAGTAAAATAGAGAGAAAATATCCAAATAGAGAAGCTTAATTTAACAAGATCAGAGAAAACTAAGCTATGTTATATTCTGGTGGTCTTGCAGTCAAATAATTAAGGTCATGTGGCCAATGTCTATGATTAACTCAATGAGAGAAGATGTTTGGCTACATGGCCAGATACGAAAAAAATTAAAAAAAAAAAATAATGATGATAATTTCTTTAATGGATGGCTCTCTTACGTAATAGTGTTGAATAAGTGGTATAGAGTCAGAACTTTCAATTCTTTCTGAAATACTGTTATCAATCTTGTTATGACAATCCTATAGTACTGGGATGAGTCATCCAGACAACTAAGGTAATGCAATGGTAAAGCTTTGCTCACTTTAAAGAAAAAGATTAGCATTTCCAAAGTCAGTGTAGTCACCCAAAGTCAAAACAAACCTCAGAGGCAAAGGAAAGGGGCTGAAACCCTGAGAAACATAAAATGAGGAATGAGAAAACTCCTCCCCACTGAAGATTATTCAGGTGTATAAAGGCACATGAAGGAGTACTTAAGACCTAAAACATCAGTCAACCTTGAGTCTGGTGGATTTTTTAGCTTGGGGAAAAAAAAATGAGCACTAAGCCTGACTTGTTTAGGACGTGTTTGTGGCCTGCATGCCTTGTGGGTCTGCTCATCACTGGCATCCTCTCTCTGGACTGTAACTTGCTGCATTTTCATCTGATGAAAGTCACCTGGCAAAATCTGAGGCTTCTGAGCAGTACGAGCAGTTCATTTCCCGTAGAGTGCCTACAAGAAACCACAGCTTTTGAGTTGCCCCAAGAGATCCTATCACATACCCAGCCTGTGAAAAGGTACATCAAGGAGGCCTTCTATGAAATGTCCATACAGGCCTTCAACATCTTCAGTCAGCACACCTTCAAATCCACTTGGGAAAAGGACTATCTGAAACAAATCCAAATTGGACTCTATCAGCAGCTGCAGTACTTGGAACAATGCTTGGAGGAAGAGGAGAAAGAAAAGGAAGACTCCAAAGAGATGGAAGAGAACGGAATGAACTGGTCAGGAGCTATGGTCTCCCAGCTGAGCAACCTAGAACTGAGGAGATATTTCAATAGGATAGACAACTTCCTGAAAGAAAAGAAATACAGTCACTGTGCCTGGGAAATCATCCGAGTGGAAATCAGAAGATGTTTCTACTACTTTCAGAAATTTGCAGTACTACTCAGGAAGAAATAAGGTATATTTTTAGAATTAAAATTCCTTTTCTCTCCAACATCTCCTTCTCCTTCTCTTCTTTTTAAGAATTATTGGGCTATCCTATAAGCCTGCCCACTGTTGGAGTGGCAGTGATTTAGGTAATGTTTACTGTCTCTAAAGTTGGCCTTGGGACATCAGCTACATCCACATTTCTAAGAGGTGATGCCAATCGTCCTCTGGGTACCAACATTCTTGTTAGAAAGTTCTGAAGATAGTTTTATTTTATTTTATTTTATTTGTTTATTTATTTATTTATTTTTAAAGATTTTATTTATTTGACAGAGAGAGACACAGCGAGAGAGGGAACACAAGCAGGGGGAGTGGGAGAGGGAGAAGCAGGCTCCCCGCAGAGCAGGGAGCCCGATGTGGGACTCGATCCCAGGACTCCGGGATCTTGACCTGAGCTGAAGGCAGTCGCTGAACCAAATGAGCCACCCAGGCGCCCCTGAAGATAGTTTTAAAGGAGTAAGATCCTCTCCATGTTCGACTCTTTTCTTCCTCTTCCCTTTTGCTATTTTGTACTTGTTTTGCTCTACCGCCTTTGAACTTCACCAAGCCAATGTAGAGGATATGAATGAGAGAATGTTGCAAAATGAAACACCTCGGTGATTTAACTGTCATGCTGCCAAGGCTGTTTATTCTATAAAAGTTGAGCATGTTAAAGGAGCTTATACAAGCTTTCATAGAGTTAAAACCCTCCCTTTCTCTCCCCACTCAAAAAAAAAAAAAAAAAAAAGTGAAATTTTTGTCCTCTTTGCTTCTCAGTTTGGTTTGTTTGAAATGATATAGTTTGTAGGATGGAATTTTATTTTTTTAAGAGAATGAAGATACTCAATGATGTCAGATGGTTGAATTAGATTGGCCATTAAGTTCTCACTCAAACCTTTGAGAGACAATGATTCTAAGGTAGAAAACACAGTTCATTCGTACTGCATACTATTTGATTTCTACATCCAACGGCATGGAAAATGCTGCAGAAAAATATATCTGCCTTTCATTGTTTTTCCGTATTTTTTATTATTTTTTTTTTCCTTTTCAAAGATTTTATTTATTCATTTGAGACACAGAGATACAGAGAGAGAGAGATCATGAGCAGGGGGAGAAGTAGAGGGAGAGGGAGAAGCAGGCTTCCTGCTGAGCCAGGAGCCAGAAGCAGGGCTTGATCCCAGGACCCTGGGATCACCACCTGAGCGGAAGGCAGACACTTAACCATCTGAGCCCCTTTTCCGTATTTTTTAAATGCCTGAGATGAAGTACCTGCAGTCATATTTCACATTGATTTTCACATTGGATTTTCCCAAATAGAAGACCACTTTCTGTCTGTTAAGTAAACTAGTTATAATAATATATGACACTTTAATATAGTTTATCTTTTTAGAAATTATTTGTATCCAGATTACCTAGATTATTTACTTAAATTGTCTTGTGTGATCCTTCATCTGTATTAATCCATCATCCAGCTGAAATTAATTTTTTTTCTTCCTCTCTCTCCTTCTCCCCATTTCAGAATCCTGTACCTTCAAGCAAGAATTAACATAGAGATTTGTGGCTACACAAATGCAAATGCACAAAAGTACCTGGTTCCACCCTTGGGAAACCTCTCCTGCTATACTGTTTCAAAAGCAAGCTCCTGAACGGTTTAGATTCAAAGTTCATTCAGTACAGGACTCAAATGGTAAAGCCAGAGTCTTATAAAACTGAGGCAAATTTCCAGCAAAAGTTAAAAGTTGTGGATTATGGTATCCTGGTTATCAGTGGAACGAATGCAAATAAAATGAGTTAGTAAAATCCATTTAGTAAAAACAGCTCATCAAGAGTTGTTCTAAATGAAAAAAAAAAAAAAAAGGCACCATAAACTGTAAAGATGTTGGGGCATGCAAGCTACTAAGCAGAAAGTATACACTTGGTATTTTCCAAGAATTTCTCTAATAATGCTTTTGCATAGTCTCCCTAATAACTCTACCGAGATCATGTCAGTTCTTTCAGTAATTTATGGCTGCAGTCTTGCCAAATGTTTGCTATGCTAGAGGGAAGAGAATTGGCACTTTGAGTCAATAAAGATTGTCCGATTACAAGGGCAGGGTCAGAAGTCAGAACAGCATGCTTTTATTAAGAGCACCTCTAGTCAGAAAAAGGAAAACATTCCCACTGAAAAAAAATAGGTTAAGGACATAAACTGGCATCATCATAAAGGAAGAAATACTAAAGACAACAGGAAAAATGTTTAATCTCATTTATGGTTAAAGAAATACAAAAGAAGACAAGAGCCTACCTCCTATCCATCTGGCAGAAATGAAAAAGAGTGATTATAATATAGAATGTGAGTGGGGTGCGGGATACAGGAAGAAAAAAATCCTCTTGTATATTGTTAGACAGCAGGTAAAGTGGCATAACTTCCCTAGAGGACGAGATGGCAATCTTAAATATCCTAAAAAATGCATTAACTCCTTCAACCTAGCTATACTAAACTCCAGAAATTTATCCAAGGAAATCATTGGATAAGAGCGTTCACTGGAGGCTTATTTATAATACACCCCCTTCCTTTTGTCTTCATTTTTACCTCTCTGTATTTTCTATTTTTTCTACGATGATTCCGGGGAAGGGAGGTTAATTCTAAAATTAAAGAAACTGTACAAGCTCATCTTCCACTACAATTACCCTGTTTTCCGTACTGGGGGTAGACTGGGACAAACACTGCCCTTTCACTTGGTTAATGATTCCTTTGGGCACTTCTTGAGCAACCCAGGTCTGCCTTGTTGCTTCTCTCCTGCTGCTAAATTTCAAAGGAATCCTTCCTTAGCCATCATTTTCATAATGAGACGTTTGTAAAGTGCCTTCCAGTGCCTCAAAGATTTTGCTTTTTTTCTTTTGTTGGTGCCACTGGTGATAATCCAGAAATTGCCAAAGTGCTCTGTGTCACCTTCCTTAGTAGTCTTTGTTTTTCTATTTATTGAATGGAAGTCAAATTTCTGTTAGTCAGGTAAAGGGAAAACTCCTAGAACTGTGCAGAACTGTGCAGAGCTCCCACTTAAAATGCTTGAGTGGGCACCTAGGTCACAAGCATTCCGATGGAAGCTTGCTTCCTCCCTCCCCAGGCTTGGGGAAGGGATCAAAAGGTAAACGGTAAAAAGAGTGTTTAACTGTGCTTCCTTGGAATAGGGACGACTGGGCCTCCATCAGAAAAAGCTGGTAATACCACTATAGTAAAGCTGAGCATGTAGAGGTTCTAACAGGTGCACAGGCTTGGCCTCCCCTCACAGGCAAAACGACTGTCGGGGCACCGGACGGGAACCCTGCCCTCTCAGAGTAGCTACTTTGCTTTTGCCCTTCTTCTTCTTTTTAAATCCACACTCACTAAGAAGAAGCACGATGTGTAAGCATCTAACTTGTGAGGGAAGGCACAGAAACAGGGTCACCTGTAATCTAACAGGCGCACCCCCAGGGGGAACTCGGAGGCAGTCCCAAGCCACTGGTTCACAAGGACTTGTTGGCGGGAACTCTGCCCCCACGGCGTCTATGCGGTATCCCCCGATTTGCTTTTTCTAAATGCTGACAGGAGACCCGGGATTTAAACTTGGAGCGAGCCCTACCCCAAGTCAAAATTGCACGTTCAATCTGGAGGGAGCCACCTCACCACTACTCTAGGCAAAGTCTTGAGGCTTCTTGGGTTACTTCCTTTTCCACTCTCGCCTGTTCCCCAGCCCTTGGAAACTCGCAGAGCCCAGAACCTCGGCTTTCTGCCTACAAAAGTGCCCTGATCCCGTCCCGCGGCCCTGGAAGCGGCCCAGCCACAGGCCCTCGGGCGGAGACTTAAATCCACTGGAGGCACCCAAAGCACCCTGGCGGAGCGCGGAAGGTCGCTTGCACTCTCGGGAGAGCAGCACTCCTCTCCGGCTGCGCCCTTCGCGGCGCGTCTGGGATCAGATCTGAGAAACGCGCCCCGGGCCCCAGGCAGCCGAGGAGGCGGGGAAGCAGCGACTTTGCCTCCGCCCTCCAACCGCGGGGCCTGGGCGCGGCGGCCGCGCCGGGGTCGGGCTCCTCGCCTTCCCCCGCGGGGCTCCCGGGCGGGAGCCGGCCGTGTGGCCGGCGGGGGGCGGGGGGAGTGCGGGGAGGACCCCGGGGGCGTCCTTCTCTCCGCGAGCCCCGCCAGATGTTGCAAAGGCAAACAAGAGGGGAGACGCGGAGAAACAAAAGGCCATTCGTCACAATCTCCACGGGCTCTGTGGCGTGGTCCCTGCGGGGAGGACCTCTGGGAGGCGGTCAGGAAGGTGGGTGAAGGGGGAGCCTGAGGGGCTTGGGGGTCTCCGGTACTCACTTGCCAGGCACCAGAGGTCGGCCCTTTTCCATTCCGGGAGGCGTCCCAAGGCCGGGAGGACAATCAAAGGGAAGTTGAGGGAGTTTCACCTTCCTCGGCGCAGGGGGACGGAGGGGCTGGCTTCCAGATGTTTGACAGTTGTTGGCCCACGGGGCCAGCGGGGCTTTGTCCGCGCTTCACCCACGCGCTCCCTCCCCGAAGCTCCGGCGGTGCCCGGGGCGAGCGGGCCGGCGGAGCGGGCTTCCCCAGCGGAGCCCGCGTCGAGCCTCCGCACCCGCCCTGAGCGCCGTGCCCCCGCCCAGGCGCCCTTTCGCAAAGTTTGTCTTCCCGCCACCCGCAGCCCGGCCCGCACGCGGCAGTCACCCGCGATTCGGGACGGCTCCGGGGCGCACTTGGGCCCCGCGGGGAGATGCATTTCACCGGTAGAGCTTTCACAGTCAAGGCCCCGGAGCCCGGGCTGGGCACTGGACTCTCGTTCCCGCCCGAGAAGGGCGCGCGAGGAGCCGGCCTGAGCCGGGGCGCGGGCAGGGGTCTGACGCGGATCCCAGCCCCGGAGCCACCGCCCGCCCCCCACCCATCCCACCCCCCGCGGCGCCCGCCCCCAGGTGCGCCCGCAGCCGGGCCCGCCCGGGCGCCACTGGGGGCGAGCAGCTGCCGGGCGGCGCCACTTGGCCTCGCCCCGCGCGGGCTCTCACTCACCGTGGGCTTTTACCTTCAGCCCGCGGCCCTGTCGGCTCCTGCGCCGCGTCAGCCGCAGCCGGCGCCAGAGGAAGAGGGTGAGCCGGGGGCCGGACGCGCGACGGTTGCGGATCCACGCGGCGGGCGCGGGGCGAGCGGCGAGGGGCCAGCACGCGCGGTCTGCAGAAGCGCGCGGGCGAGCGAGAGCCGGGCTCGAGCTCCAGCCGCCGCCGCTCCGAAGTGGCCCCCACACGCGCCCCGCGCGCGGCTATCTCGCGGGGCGCCGAGCGGGGACCCCTGGTGGCCGCCCGCGGAATGGCAGCTCCGTGGGGAAGAGAAGTCCGGTCGCCTGGAGACTCCTCTTGCCTCCTGCAGAGGTGGGGAATGGGCGGTCTACGCGGGCTCCGCGCCCTGCGGAAAAGACCCGGACCCTCTCACGAGGGCGGAGAGGAAGATAACGCCTCCGAAAGGACGCGTTCTGGGTCCACACACAGCCAAGGCACCTAGAGAGGGGGAAATCACCTTCTCCAAGATTTTCTGACTTGTTGAAAAAGACTACATTGGAAAATACTGACAGAGGGGAGCATTAATCATTGGAAAATACTGAGATTCTGGCGGATTTACTAGAACAACCTGGGAGTAGTGGAATGAGCATAGCCTTGGAAGCCCAGGCACACCCTGCGACTTTCTACTGTGTGATTTTGGTCTATGACCTCTAAACCAGTATTTTCCTCTGTAAATTGGGAGAGCATATCTACCTTGCTGGATGGTTTTAAGGGTAAACTAAACATAGAAAGTATTCTTAATAGTAGGAGTCACTAGATGTAAGCTTCCTAAGGAAAATAATGTCTGCCACATCTTTTTATTCCTCTATAGCACCTTAATACATATCGATTGAAGAGTACCAAATGACTAAGGATTGCATTTTACAATTCTGACTACACACTTTAAAGAGGTATGGATATATATTTTTTCCCAAAGATTTTATTTATTTATTTATTTGAGAAAGCGTGTGTGTATAAGCAGGGGCGGGGTGGATGGGTGGGAAGGGCAGAGGGAGAAGCGGACTCCCTGCTGAGCAGGGAGCCCAACGAACGGCTTGATCCGGAGGCAGACGCTCAACCCACTGAGCCACCCAGACACCGGGAAGTATGGAAATATATTAAGTAGAAATTAAGACACGTGAGGGGTTAACATCCTCCGCCCAAAAGTGGTTTCCACCACTACTAAATGAGAACCTCTAAAACCACACACATCTTCTGCAATATCAAGTCATTTCTGATATTGTAAGAAATATTTAATAAATAGCCAAATAGTCATGGTCTAATGATCTTAACACTGGATTAAATGATTTCATTTAATTCTATGTCACTTGGGCAATGCAAAGATAGTGGAGATTGTGAATATGAAACTCAAACATGAGGGGGGAAAATAGTCAGATACAAATATACAGCCATTTAGCAATGATTCTCTACATTATTGAGTAATGCAATTTCATTTCCAAACTGCCTCAAACCCTAGTCACTGCTTTTAGAGCTCCTTTTGTCCTTTTGACCTCATGGCAATCAGAACGTTGGTCATCATCCAGAACAACTAGGATGGAAGTATCTCTGAATTACCCCAGTTTACCTTTAATGGTCCTTCCCTTTAACTCGCTAGTCCCTAATTGGGAAGTCTGTTGTCTGCCTAACAATTCCCATGGCAGGATCTTTTCTGTCCTGTCAAGAGAGGAAAAATAAGGTTTCTGCTCAGAAACTGAAGCAGAACACTGAGATCCAACTTCTGCCCTTGGAGATAGGACTCACTCGCCAGGCTACAGATGAGCAGAGCATGTGCAGGTGAAGAGGGCATTCAATTCTAATCAATAAACATTAATGGAACCATCTCTCCCTCTCTCCTTGCATTTCAGCTTTGCCTGTGGGAAGAGAGGACTTTCATCCCACTTCCAGCCCCTTAGTGGCTTCTTCCCTGGGGAGGAATGGTAAATCTTGTGATTGGGAGGGAGCCATCAATATTTCCTGGATAATTTCTATCAGGGAGCGGGGTCAGTGTGGTGAATGGTGCCCCAGCTCTTGCCAGCTCTCTGGCCCAGCTTCTCTGCCCATGACCTCATGGGCTGGAGAAGGGTGGCTCCACCTTCACAATGTGCTCCGAAGGGCCAGCATTTAGATTCAAGCCCTCCTTGGTCCTCCTGTGTCTTTGTCTGGTGGGGCTACTACAACAAAGCTTGGGGGCTTCCCCACAACAGAAAGGTATTTCTCATAGTTCTGGAGGCTGAGAAGTCTAAGATCAAGATGCCAGCAGGTTCAGTGTTTGGTGAGGGCTTGCTTTCTCATAGGCAGCTTTTCACTGTGTCCTCACAAAGCAGAAGCGGGCAGGGAGCTTTCTCAGGCCTCTTTTATAAAGACACTAATCCTGTTCATAAGGCATCGGCCCTCATGACTGATCACCTCCCAGAAGCTCCACCTTCCAAAACCATCACACTGGGGTATAGGATTCAGCAGATGAATTTGGGGAGGACACAAACATTCCATCTGTAGCGTCCTGGGCTACCCCTCATTCTCCAGTCCAGCTTTTATCAGAGCTCTGCATAGGTGTTATACAGCAAACGGGCTCCATCATGAATTGAACAAGACACTGTTTCCCACTGGCTATTATTCCTTATGGTGTACGGTTCTTGGCTTGTAGGGAAAAGCAATCTGAAGGGAAAGACTAGGGGAAGGGAAGGATTCGGGTACCAAGGGTCCACCCAACATATACCCATCCTCTCCCTCAAATTTGCTCCACTGCTGTCTTCCCCATCCTGGTGAATGGCCTCTCCAACCTTTCATTGGCTTAAAGCCCCAAAGCACAGGATCATCTTTGACTTTTCTCCTTTTCTGTTCCACTTCTAATCTATCAGCAAATCTCATTGGTTTTACCTTCAAAAGATATCCAAATGCTGATAGACCTCTTTCCACCACCTCAGTCCAAGCCACAAATACCTGTAGCTAGTATTACTGCAATAACTTTCTATCTGGCCCCCCTGCTTCCACCTTGCCACCCCCCCATATATGCTATTCTCAGTAAAGCAGCCAATGTGATTCCAGTAAAAGTGGTATCATATTTTGTCAACTTGCTACTCCAGATCCTCCTTGGGCTCCTCTTTCAACTCTGCTTAAAATTATTATCACCTTCCCCTTCTAACACTCCCTATCCATAGTCCCTGCTCCAATTTTCTCAGAATTTATTGCCATCTGATATACAATGTATATATTGTCATCTGATATGCTATATATATATATATATAGTATATTTCTTCATAGAATTTATTGCCATCTGATATACAATACATACATATATATATAGTGTGTGTGTATATATACACACACACAAAATATCCCTGTATTCGTTTTCTGTTTTTTGCCCATGTTAATTTTCTATGGCTGCCATAACAAAGTACCACAAACTTAATGAGGTACAACAATAAAATTTATTATATTCTGGGGGTTAGATGTTCAACACAGGTCTCATTGGTGTCAGCAGGGCTGTGTTCCTCTTTGAAGTCTATAGAGGAGAGAGAATCAGTTTCCCTGTTTTTACTGATTTCTAGAGGCTGCCCACATACCTCAGCCTGTGGTTCCATTTCTCCATCTCCCAAACCAGCAACATCAGTCAAGATCTCATTTTCTTCATTCTGACCTTTCTGCTTTCCTCTTCCACTTCCCTCTTCCACTTATAAATCCCTTGGGATTACACCGAGCCCATCCAAATAATCCAGGATTATCTCCCTATGTTAAAGTCAGCTGATTAGTGACCTTAATTCTGTCTGCAACTCCAATTCCTACTTGCCATGTAATGTAACATGATCACAGGTTATGGAGATAAACATGTGGACCTTTGGGGGGGCCGTTATTCTGTCTTCCACAGTCTCACTCTTTCTACTAGAATGTAAATTCTACATGACATGGGTTTTTATCTATTTTGTCTATTACTCTATCCTCGGACTAGCTCAATAAATGTATAGATGCTCACTATGGACTGAATTATATCCCACCTCCCTCTGCCCCCAAATGCATATGTGGAACCCCTAACCCTCAATGTGATGGTATTTGGAGATGGAGCCTTTAAGAGGTAGTTAGGGTTATTGCTTCTGGCCTTTTGGTTAGATGAAGTGTTAAGGGTAGTGCCCTCATGATGAGATTAGTGACTTTATAAGGAGAAACAATAAAAGAGCAATTGTCTCTCTGCCATGTGAGGACATGGGTGAGAAGGAGGCCATCTGTCAGCCAACAAGACTCTCACCAGGAACCACACTGGCCAGCATCATGATCTTGGACTTCCCAGTCCCCAAAACTATGAGAAATAAATGTGTGTTGTTTAAGCCATCCAGTCTATGGTATTTTGTTATACACCTGAACACGCTAATATGGCCCTCAAATATGTGTTGACTTAATTAATGAAGAAAACTCATTATAGGTATTGCAAATATTTAACATCTGTTAAGCACCTACAATACATCAGGTCCTTGCTAAGTACTTTACATGGAATGTCTCATTTAATTCTCACAAGGTCCCTATGCAGGAAATACAGGTGAAGAAATTATAGACCAGAAAGATAAGGGAACTTACCCAAGGACATGCAGCTAGTACATCATGTAGGCAGGTTTTAGACTTGGCAGTGTAGCTTAAACCCATAGCTGGAACCCTCACACTCCCCTGCCACTATCATGCAGCAATAGGCTGCCTGGGATCTTGCCCTCAAGATGCTTATAACCTGTTAGAGAAATACGACTAGCAATAATACAAGGGAGACTGTGGGGGAGGGGAAGGTATAGAAGAGACCAATACATTTCTGTGGAGCATGGAGACAAGATTAATTCTGGATGGAGTTGACTGTGGAGAGCTTCAAGGAGGATGTGGCATTTGACCTGGACTTAAAGATGGTGACATTGGGGTGCCTGGGTGGCTCAGTCAGTTAAGCGTCTGTCTTCAGCTCAAGTCATGATCCCCGAGTCCTGGGATCAAGCCCTGCATCGGGCTCCCTGCTCAGCGGGGAGTCTGCTTCTCCCTCTGCCCCTTCCCCTGCTTGTATTCTCTCTCTCACTCTCTCTGCTCCTCTCTCAAATAAATAAATAAAATATTTTTAAAATATATTTTTGAGTTTTGTTTTTTTTTTAAGATTTTATTTATTTATTTGGGACAAAGAGAGCACGGAGGGAGAGGAAGAAGCAGACCCCCGCTGAGCAGGGAGCCCGATATGGGGCTCAATCCCAGGACCCTGGGATCATGACCTGAGCCGAGGGCAGATGCTTAACCGGCTGAACCACCCAGGTGCCCCAATAAATAAAATCTTTAAAAAAAATCAAAACAAATAAATAAATAAAGATGGTGGACATCGTTGGAGTTAGAAAAGTTGTTCCAGGTACAGAAAACCTGTAAAGATAGGTAGAAAAATGCTAGATGTGTCCTGGAAACCAAGATTAATCTAGTTGGTATGGGGACTCTGTGCAGTTAGATGATAAGGGCTGGGATCCTGAATGCTAGGCTAGAGATCAAAGGAAATGTAATGATTTTCATTAAGTTATTAATGGAGAAAGTTTACCTGAAGGAGCTGCCAAAGCAATGTCTAAAGCTGTAACTCAAAAGGCAGTAAGTAGAAGACAAAAGTGAACTTCTTGCTGATAAAATGTTTTGAGAGGCTGCTCTGTTTGCCACATTATAAAAGGGCAATCATGATCTGTCATTCTAGGTCCAGAGCACAGCCTCATATATCATAGACCGAAGAGGTTCTAAAGTGAGCAAAAATAGATAATGAAAGCAACTAGGTTATTCCTGACCTTTGGACAAGTATAATTTTTGCCATTTCCATTTCCTAGGTGAAATAACTAAGGCTGGAAGAATTGACTTGCCCCAGATTACACAACTAATAAGATTGGGACATTGATTTTAGGTCTCATGACCATTGCTGCTGTGTGTCCCCATATAGCAGTGGAAAAGGCCCCAAGGGTGTGCCTGTCCAAGATAAAGTTGTCAGATTTCAAGCTGTTTCAGATAAATCTCTCCAGGTAGTTATGGAATAAGTCTAAGGGAATAGGATGGAAGCACTTATGATTCTCACTTCCAAGCTCTTCCAGGGAAAAGAGAGAAGACAGGATCATCTGAAAGATGCATTTTGGGGCACCTGAGTGGCTTAGTAGGTTAAGTGTCTGCCTTCGGCTCAGATCATGACCCCAGGATCCTGGGATTGAGTCCCGAGTCAGGCTCCCTGCTCAATGGGAGAGCCTGCTTCTCCTTCTCCCTCTGTCTCCCAGCTCGTGCTCTTGTTCTCACTCTCTCTCTAGCTCAAATAAATAAATAAAATCTTTTTTAAAAAGATGAAAGATGCATTTTAGGGAGACAAGGTGGCATAGTAATTAACAGAATGGGCTTCAGAGTCTGAAAGACCCATATTAGCTGTGTCATTTTATAAAATGGGGTAAATAATATAAAATGGGGTAAATATAAAATAATATAAGGTAAATAAATAATCAGTCAAGGGATGCATGTAATGTGCTTAGCATAGTGCTTGTCACATAGTATGCACTCCGGAAACTCCATCTCTTTTTCTTTCCAGCACATAGTTCTCACATCACCCTCACATAGCTCCTCCCTTAGGAGGGCAAGAGACCCTAGCCCTCAGCTGTGTTGGACATTCCACACTCAATCTAGAAGCCTTACTGTCCCTTGGGTCATCTCCTAGAATTGGGAGCAAAAAGAATATTTCTGGGTAGTTTGGTATAGTATTAATAACATTCACATTCTTTACCCAAGTCAGTGCAAATTACTTTCTACCATTTTCAGTTCATGCTTTATGCACTTCCTGTAAGAGGAAAGCCATGCTGGTCTTCAATGGTGTATGGGGAAAAATCCCAGAAAGATTCTGTTGCCAAACCATCTCATTAGAGCTTCCACTGAGAGGGCACCATGAGAGCAAAAGGATATCATAAGAGCATCACCATAGTAACATCATAACACATTGCAAAAGAGTAAAGTGGAGAAAACATGTTTGCGCAGTCATTGACAAACATAGACTCACAATCATGTTGCTCTGGAGAGCAGTGCTCACTCAAATTAGATTTGTGAGAGGTTATTCCTATTAATTTGGTAGTCTGATTACCCATTGGCATTGTGTGCTAGCCATAATTATTACAGGCAGCTTACTAACAAAGAGCAGACGTTCCCAGAGTCCTTCTTTTCATACCATGCAATGAGAGTTAACACAACTAACTGTCTACTTAACGAATCTTGAACAATAAGGCACACTTCCTCCTTACCTACTTTGATTTTGCTTTCAAAACCCTGACTGATCATAATCCTGGAGAGATTGTCTCAATGTTGTATGGGGCATCTCTGGGTCCTGGAAATGAATGTGCATGTGTCCCCCAGGCACTGAAATAATGAAGAGATGTGTGTGTGTACAAAAGATATGTATAATATGTGAATATATATGGTATAAAGATATTTATATAAATCTTTTATACATATCTAGTACATATATATGTAAAACTTTTTAAGCAATTTCAAGTCATGACAAGAACCCACGTGTTAAAGCATGTTTCCTGCTAGCATAATTCTTACCGTTTATAATGACTATTGTAAATGTCTATAATCATTTCCTCTGAAATCCACATTCTATCAATCCCATTTTGTGGAAGTGGAACTGAGTCATATAACAGTCACAGGGTTTGAGGGCTGGGAAAACCTGTGACACAGTTCAAAATTGTCCCAGTGCAGCTAAACAAGATGGTACGCTTTGGAATCATTATGGACAATTGCCTGCCTTCCGTTCTATAGGGGCAGAGTGAATGTTCTTTCCCAAGTTATTTTTTTAATTAGTTTTATTTAAATGAGATTGTGATCTTTCTTCCTGCTCTTTGGAGCTATCTCTTCGTATTTTTCTTTCTTTTTTTTTTTCTGTGTTTTTCATAGTGATCCAGTGTCCCTTCAGATCTCCCTACCAGAAGGTGTTTTTTCAGGTTTTGTTTGTTTTTTAAATCATTTGAATCTTGAATAAGTGACTCTTCCCCAGAGAGAAGCACAGTGTTTTTGTTCTGGGCCTGACACACACCAGGTATAGTACACTTGTGGTCTGCCTCAGACTCTGAATAATGGAGAAGAATTGTCCTCTAGGAATTGTCCTAAAATAGGTCAGTAGATATGAGCTAAGGAGAGTTAGTTGCCAGGAGAATTGAACTTTAAGGTAGTCTCATGTAAAGACAGCATAGATCCCCCAAATCAATTTAAGAGTGAGTCTTTCTAAGATGGGGAATCAGACCACTGTGTGCTCAATGGGCTTAAGAAGTTGTGTTCTCAAAGTGATGCATACAGAAGACAGAAGACAGGTGCAAAGGAAGACAGAAGAGGCTGGTATGTCACGGATGCTTCCAACTTGATTGTGCCCCCTCCCCGCCAAATAGGAAAATAAGGAGGCTCTCACATGGACTTTCTCTTGAAGGGGAAAAAAAAACACAGCTTTACCATCTTTGTGATCAGTGTTCACGACCATGGCTAATAAGTCACTCCTTAACTCCGAACTGCCATGTTTGGCAAAAGAAACAACAAAAAAAGTCTTTTGTGCCTTCTCAACTATCCTTGAATATCTGTGGAAAGAAATGAAAGAAGTAAGCTGTTTTCTTGTCTGACTGAAGGTGGCTGTTAATGAACAAGGAGTGTCTCCAAACCACCACCTTGCCCTCCTGGCATAAAAAATAAACAAGATTCTCCTTTTCACATCATAATTAAGGCAAGACACAAAAATGAGGGGATCACTTGTCCTGACCTACTTTAGCTTCCAGCTGTTTTACCTACTCAGGACCCCATTTCCTCAAGATTCCAATTAGACTGGATACATTGCTCAATATTAATTTCCTCCCAAGATGCTGCTTCACCATTTGGAAAGCCCCTTGGGTTGAATAATTATTGAATTTCTAAATGGCCTCCAGCCAGTTTCAGATACAATAATGTTTCATGTCTAGTAATATGAAAGACTTGCCTTGGATATTGAACAGCCCTGATGATGCTTTTCTGAGGAAAAACACCTCTCTGAAAGGTTTTTAGAAAAGTTTCAGTTACAATTTTTCCCAAGTCATATTGCCTAATGCTCAGCAGAGTCTCTGCAGAGATGAATGGATAATTTCCTTCCTTCCTTTTATTTATTCTTTTTACCCTCCCTCTATCCCTCCCTCTTCCCTTCCTCCTTTCTTTCTCTTCCCTTTTGTGACTTTGTACCAAAGAGCATTTAGGTACACTCATTAAGGTAACTCATTAAGATTTCTACCCAGTGTCCCAGAAGAACAAGTCTCCTTTTCTATAAAATTGCATTACACTTTCATTCCTTTTCCTTGCCTATTTGCTTTCCTGTGTTCTTTTCTGTTTATCTCAGCAGTTGCTGAGCTGGGTTTCCAGTTGAAGTTGCTGTTCATTGCTGCTCAAACTGTAGTCAGCCTCAAAAACCAAAAGGAAAGCACAAGTGAAGAGTTGCAAGGACCCTTACGCCCTTGGCCTTGGTGGCTAGGACAGCCCTATGGCATTTACTGGAGATGGATGGCAGAGGACTTATATTTATCAAGCACCTGTAATGTGCTAGGAACTGTGCTGGGCATTTTCACATGTTAGCTCAGCAAATACTTACAATGACTGTGGATGGTAGATATGAACACCTTCAATTTTAGACATTAGGAAACTTGTCCAGGACTCACACGGGCTGCCTATGGTACTCTCAGTCCCAACTTGGTATCACCTTGTATCCATCAGCTCTGCAAGAACTGAGATTAGTGTTTAGGGATGAGGTTTGGTATAGAAAACATCCCTGGTGCCCCCGGTTCTAGTGCCCTTACGGTGGCTGGTTTCCCAGATCTCAAGCACACATCAGGCGTCATTTTACTGTCTGCCTCAAGATTCTCCACAGCTGCGGGAGCTTGCCCAGCCCTGGAGCGAGCACAGTAGCTGTGCTGCAGGGAGGCTAGGTCAAACCCCTAGGGTCAACCAACAGGGAATGAGAGCCAGTGAATAAACGCTCCAGCCTCTTATCCTTGAGATGGACAATTATGGGAGGCATTCTTTAATGACTTAGAGATCCCAGCCTGAAGGGGCCAGTTGACCATTCACCCTTAGGTTGGCTTTTCCTCCTTCTTGTCCCAGGCATCCTGCTCTCACTCCTGCTTCCTGGACTTACCTCCCAAATAAACTAACTGCACTCAAGTCCTTGTCTCAGGCTCTGTTTTGGGGGGAATCCAAAGCAATATTTGGGTTCCTGGTAGACTGGAAATGAAGACCACTTTGTGTGCTGACCAATACAGCAGAAGGTTATTGTCGTGAGTCCTATAGGAAAGTAAGCCAGAGTAAACCAGAGAGAGACCCTGAAGCAGAGAACACAATTACAAGCCCGGAACTCTAAAAAATTTTCCCTTAAGTAGGACTCTAAGAAAATATATGCGAAGTGTTCATTAAACATGCCTGGAAGGAAATGCATCAAGACATGAACTGTTTTTCTCTTGTGAGTAAATCTTCAATGGAAGTTCCCCTGATCTTCCTCAGTTCTCTTATTTATGTCTTGACTGCCCCCTGGGGAATCTCAATTCCTGTCACTGAAGGTAAAAGACCATTTTTTCCTGCTTCTCAAACTGGGTAGAATAATACACGTAGCCATCATTCTCTACCTGGAAGGCAGCACAGCATGTTACCTCAGAATAAGCTGTGGGGTAATAGAGGCAGGTCAAGCTCCAATCAGCTGGCTGGCTGACTTAGTATATCAGTCAGATTTTGCTACAGAAACAATCCTGCAAGTTCAGTGGCTTAGAACTGCAAAGATTAATGTCTTGCTCGTGCAACACACTCATCTTGCGTTGATGGGGGTGGGAGAGGGGGCTCTGCTCCCTCCTATATCCCCCACTGAAGGACCAAGGCTGTGGAGCAGCCACTTTCCAGAGTGTTAATAGTCACCGTGGCGGAGTGAAAGAAGACAAAGCTCATACAGGCTCTCCAACCTTCTGTCTGGAAACAGTGCACGTTGCTTGCTCAAATTTCATTGGTTAAAGAGACTTGTGTGGTCATGCCTGGGTTCATGGAAAGAGAAAGTACAACTTAACTTCCAGGTGAGAAAAGAGAGAGAGGAAAGCAGAATATTTGTGAAAAATATCTATCAGGTTTGGACAATCACTTAACCTATGCTTTAGTGTTCTCACGTACACGGGGATGTGCACTTCATGAGGTCATGGTGAGGGTTAAATGCAAAATTGCTCATAAAGCACCTGGCACATAGCCATGATTCAATATACGCTGTTAATTTGACTGTGAGTCTTGGTACACCTGAAATATGATGTTCAGGTTTATCCCAGTATTTCCCACATCTCTGTGATTAAATAATAGCAAGTTTTTCTTAATGCTTTTCCATAAGTTGCATTTTCTAGTTTTTAAAAATGATCCCTGTGCCTTTTCTCCGAATTTCTCTAAGTTCTGTCCATTCTAAGATATGGATTCTAGCACATTGCTCCCCATATAGAAAGGACCAGATTGCCACCATGCAATGAGAAAATACTTTGTTTTGAAGGAGTAACAAATATAAAATGAGAATCACTGTATTTATTATTTGTAACAAGTTATTATTCTTGTGCAGATAAACTCAGCATAAGTTCATTGGAATAGTATGGGTCTCATCAGAAAGAACATATTATTATTATGCTCGAAAGACTATGGCTGGGTATGAAGTTATAATAACTTCATGGTCTGGGCTCCTTTGGCCAAGCATGTTATTACAGTTTCAGTGGGTCCATTATCCTGTCAACAGAACACTAGTAAAACTCGCAGGGGCTGCCTCTGATTTCACGAGAGTGAACAGACTCTGGTTTTCCCTGGAGAAGGCAGGGGCTTGGTAGGATCCGAGCAAGGGCCTGAGGCATAAGCTGTAGCCCCCTGTCCCTCATCACTTTAGCTTTGGGCTGGAAAGCCAGCATTTTGAGGTCGTGAGACTTTCTCATTGTCCTTGGGCTGGGTCATTGCACACCCCCCTCATCTTGTTCTCACATGATGGTCATGGACTCCTAGTTTTATAAGGTGTTCTTTATTTTGACAGAATTTGGGCCAGAAACTTTCTGTTCAATGAGTGGCTCAGCGCATGTGGACCCTGGGGTTGTTTACGGTTTCAGGACCTGCTATTGAGAAACTCTAAAGAAGTTTATTTTACAGAGCTGGTTTGTTTTTGCCAGAATGAACTCATTTGCTCAAGTTATTTTATTTTATTTTTTTAAAGATTTTATTTATTTATTTGAGACAGAGAGAATGAGAGAGAGAACATGAGAGGGGGGAGGGTCAGAGGGAGAAGCAGACTCCCCGCCGAGCAGGGAGCCCGATGCGGGACTCGATCCCGGGACTCCAGGATCATGACCTGAGCCGAAGGCAGTCGCTTAACCAACTGAGCCACCCAGGCGCCCTGCTCAAGTTATTTTTAAAATGTGCTCTTTCTTAGCTTCTTAGAGAAGCTTTAGTCTCTTGATTATGTGGGTCTGGGTCAGAAAAAAACTGCCGATCTATTGATAGAAGCCCGAGAAAATGTCTAGTCAAAGTGGATCAAAGGAGGTTCTCAGCTTGAACAGAACAGCCTCTACACCCTGAAAGCTGGGTTAAAATACTGTGTGGGGCTGGTCCCAGGGCCTGAAATGCTTGATGCTTCTAGAACCAAGTAGGCCATGCAAATGAGTCTCAAACTGCTCCTACAGGTGTGTGTGGGCGGGGACACCACAAAGGGATATTCATCCAGGAGAACACCCACTGCAGGCAATTGGAAACACCACATAGTCCAGCAGCAGAGAGGCTGACAGAGACCGTTCATAGAGACACAAACCCTCTACCTCATCCGAGTCAAATGGACTGACTCATCAAACTACCTTGCAAACTTTTTATTTCACAATTGGTTTTTTAAAAACAACTTTTTTTTTTTAAGTAAAGATTTTATTTATTTACTTGTTTGAGAGAGAGAGAGAACATGCACGTGCAAGCAGGGGGAGGGGCAGAGGGGGAGGGAGAGAGAATCTCAAGCAGACTCCTCACTGAGCTCGGAGCCCAATGTGGGGCTCGATCTCATGACCCTGAGATCACAACCTGAGCTGAAATCAAGAGTCAGACGCTTGACCGACTGCACCACCCAGGCACCCCTAAAAACAACTCTTAAGGACATATATTCTCACCTTTCAGGGAATTAGAAAGCCCTTTGTGAATCTGATGAAGGCGATGGACCCACTACCCAGAAAAATGCACATACATACAAACTTGCTTAAAATGTTGGTAGTATCATTGGGATAGCATCCAAGAACTGCCAAGGAAGTCCATACATCCCCTTGCTTCAGAATTTGAGTGAACTTTAAACCTGAGATTAATGGTATGTGGATAGTGTTCATTCTTTTGGAACTTATTAAGTTCCTGTTTCATGGCAGGCACTGTGTTGGAAGCTGGGGATGCAAGGATGTATAAGACAAGGACCAGCCTTGTGAAGCTCAGTCTAATGGGAGACAAACAAATCCATAATAATGATGCATAATAATGAGTTAAGTGCCGTGCTAGAACTCCAAGCAGAGAAACCTACCAGCGTCCTGAGCATAAGGTAATTAATTCAACATAATAATTTAATAAGCATAGTGTGTTCCAGGCAATTGGGAAAGAGCTAGTGCAGACATGATCCTTGCCTCAACCATAGGTGAATCCAGACTGGCAAGTAAAGTTCATTCAGGGGAAGGGGTGCATATGCCAGGCATTGGGACCAATGCATGCTCCAGCCGAGAATGGGAGCAAGGTGAGTTAGGGAACTACATATAGCTTGTCTGGGGACGAAGAGAGGGTGAGGAGTGAGGGCAAAGGGAGGAGAGACTCACTGGGTCAGATCCCAGAGGCCCTGTGCTCCATGGGGTACGGGCCTTATGTTGTGTCCAAGGTTTATCACTGAGGGTTTTTTTAAGCAAGTGAGAGAGATCAAGGAAGAGATTCTATTAGAAAGATCACTCTGCCTTCTGTGGAGAAATGGATTGATCCGGGGTGGGGATGTGGGAAGGGGAGGGTGGGGTCTGCGTGAAAAGACCACAAGGGGGGAAGCTGATGAGTTAATGTGAACGAGAAAGGAGAGGTCCTGGTAGTGACAGTGGCGATGGAGTGGGTAGAGTGGAAGAACAGCATGCGGCTCTGGATAGTACCTCACGTGCACTCTTCCATGCCCTAGAATGACCTTCTCCTCAGGCGATGCTCTCTGTTCTATGCAAGGAGGTAGTGCTGGGTTCTCGCTAGTAAAACAACCTTGCTACTAAAGTGGTATCTCCTGGAATCTCGGCTGTGAGGTGAGGTGTAATAATCAGATATGGGAACTCTACATTCAATTGCTTAATGATGAGGATAATGATGGTAACAATGATAACACATTGTTAACACGTTGATAACACAACTTAATTTTATTGATCACTTTTTCTGTGCCCGTTGCCCTTTCAAGCATTCTGCATGTATTAACCCACTCATTCTTCAAACAACTGAGAGTGAACATCTGTTCCAGTTTGCATCTTAGTACCTCCCTAGTCCAGCCTGGAAGCTTCCTATATAATTCCATTCACGTGAAACTCTACAACAGCAAAACTAATCTATTGTGACAGCGTATCAGTGGCTACCCTGGACCTAATCTATTCTCGTGCCTATTGACTAGATGAGGATATTGAAGCAGGACAGAGGGGTTAAATACCTTGTCCAAGGTCACATAGCGTCACATAGCCATGAAGTGGGAAAACAGGGATTTGAGCATTGGAAGTCTTGGCTCCAGGACCCACATGCCTATCAACTCTACTCTCTGCCTACAATGACAGAAATCAGGTCTTTCTCCATAAAATACAGTATGAGCATTAAGATAGACTTTTTTGATTTGTCCCAAACATTCTAAACAATCACAATAAAAAGTTTTTCACATCACTCATGTCTCCAGAAACATATCAGGAGACGTACATGAAGCAAAATGCTGGGCGTGAATGTTTTTGCAGATTCAGGCTCCAAAGAACAGAAAAGCAGAAAAAACAAACAATGGTGTTTTTAAACAATGAACGTTGTTTTCCTCTAACCATAAGGGAGTTTTAAAACTTGACAAAGCCATTCAGCATTCAAAGCATTCCACATTCCCCACCCACAAGCAAATGCCAGAAGGTGCCAATTTGAGCCAACTCTGAGCTCAGGAATGATTTTCTAAATAATGGATCAGATTTCTTGAATGTCCACACTCCACAAATGGATACTTACTATTGTCCTAATTGGTCTGATGAAAACTACTCAGCCATCTATCAAGCTATTAATTTAAAAAGAACATTTCAGCAAGAGATGAGATAGTAAGGCAGAAATGCAGAAACAGCAAATGAAGGTTATTACTACTTTGTGAAGGTTGAAAATCACTGCCTTAGGTCTTTGAAATTTTAGAGCTATGTTGTGCATAGGCTCAATTTTAATGAAGGACTTGGGAGAAAAATGTTTCTGATCATATAAAGAAAGCAATTTCCTTAATTTACAGGGAGGAATTCTCTTTGGAGAGGACAAAGAAAATCATATTTCATATGCTCATTACATTTATTGAACTAACATTTTTTGGGAAGCATGCCCTGTGCCTGATACCATGCTATGCACTGAGATACAAAAATGAAAAAGATAAAGATCTTGTTCTGTAGCCTAGTCATGAAGACAGAGAAGCAAAGGAATAGTGTAATAGATCCAACAAAAGAAGAATGCACTAGCAAGTGAGAAGTGAGGTTAGAGTTGAAGAGGAACTGTGTTGCAAAGATTTTGGATTTAATTTTTAAGTGATGCAGAGTTGTTAAACAGAAGTGATCATGAGACTGTACAAGGATCATGCTGTTATCAATGTGAAGAATCGTTGTAGTAATGGGTTGTTATCAATGTGAAGAGACATCCAAGACAGGTTGAGTTCCCCCCCTTTTTTTTTTTTAGTTTATTGGATTTTGATAAATGTTTACCCCTACTTAACCATCACCCCAGTCAAGATAATGAACATTTTTATCACTCCCAAGAGTTCCCTTGAGCCCTTTGCAGTAAAATATCATCCACTTTTGGTCCAAGGCAGCCACTGATAAGCTGTCACAATAGGTTAGTTTTGCCTGTTTAGTTTCACATGAATGGAATGATATAGTAAGTACTTTCAGGCTGGGACTACGAAGGTCCTAAGATGCAAAATGGAACAGATATTCACTCTCAGTTTCATGCTAGTGTTGACCCTACAATGTACCCTGTATGTTTCTTTTGCTCAGCTTACTGTTTTTGAGATTTTGTTATGTATTTCAGTAGTTTGTTCCTTTTTTTCATTTTTTTTTTTAAGATTTTATTTGTGTTTGAGAGAGAGCATGCACAAGCAGGGGGAATGGCAGAGGGAGAAGCAGGCTCCCCGCAGAGCAGGGAGCCTGATGCCGGACTTGATCCCAGGACCCCAGGATCATGACCTGAGCCGAAGGCAGACGTTTAACCGACGAGCCACCCAGGGATCTCACTAGTTCATTCCTTTTTATTCCCGTGTACTTACTGTTATATATTATAATTTGTTTATCCATTCTTTCATTGATGGGACATTTGGACTCTTTCCATTTTGGTACTTTTATGAATAAAGCTTCTATGAACAGTTGTGTGCAAGTAGTTTTGTGGACATGTGTCCCTTTCTCTTGGGGTAATATTTAGGAGTGGAATTGCTGGATCATATGGCAAGTATGTACTGAACTTGGCAAGACTGCCAAAATTTTCCAAAGTGGTTTTAATACTTTATACTCTTATCAGCAATGTATGAGAATTCCAGTTGCTCCACAGCCTCACCAATACTTATGAACCTTTATTTTAACTAGCCATTCTTAGCTGTGCAGTGATATCCACTGCAGTGCTAATAGTCATCCCCTGATGATTACTATTGGGCATGATTTTATGTGATGATTGGTCATTAATGCATTTGTGTGAAATATGTTAAAATCTTTTGCCCATTAAAAACATTGGGTTGTCTTCTGGGTTGTCATCTTAATAATAAGTAGGAGTTCTTATATTCTGGATACAAGATCTAGGTCAGATCTATGCATTGTATATATCTTCTCCAACATAGTTTGTCTGAGTTCCACTATTCATAAAAATCATTCCACAACTATATCCCCCTTTCTGCTTTCCAATCCACTTCCCCTTGTCCCCCAAACACATACGATTTAGAAATCATCTAATCCTTTACGAGTGCTAGTTTCCAAATAGTAATTCCATTGTGATCAGAGAATATACTTTGTATGACTTGAATCCTTTTAATTTATTGAGACTTGTTTAATGGCCTAGAATATGGTCTATCTTTGTATGTGTTCCCTGTGCTCTTGAAAAGAATGTGTGTAATCTACTGTGGAGTACTGCTGTGTTCTATAAATGTCACACCAAATTGGTTGACAGTCTTGTTCAAGTCTTTTATATCCTTGTTGATTTGGATTTAGCAAGGATAAATTAAGATTTGATTAAGATATGATTAAGATTTTTTCTTAAATCTTTCATTATATGCACAATCTAGCTCTAATATTTGTCTTTTTGTTCCATGAAGCATTGAAAGAGAGATCTTCAGATCTCCAATATAATTGTAGATTGGTCTACTTCTCCTTACAGTTCTTGCTTTGTGTATTTTGAAACTGTTACTAGGTAAACAAACACTTAGGGTTGTTATGTCCTCTTGCTGAACTGACCTCTTTAGCATTACAAAATGGTCTTTATCTCTGGTAATATTTTTTGCTCTGAAATCTGCTTTTCTGTTATTAACATAGTCACTCCTGCTCTCATTTTATTAGTGTTGGCATGGTGTATCTTTTCCATCCTTTTCATCTGTTTGTCCTTTATTTTTAAGATGTGTCTTGTTGGTAGCATATAGTTGGGTCTTGTTTTTTTATCCAATAGGACACTTTATACCTTTTGATTTAGAATATTTACACTTAAATCCCCTTAAAAGATAATTAAGTAAAAATCATAACAACAAAGTATGGAGCTTACAGCATATGTAGAAGTAAAATGTGAGGCCACAATAGCCCAAAAGTGAGAAGGGAGAAATGGAAGTCTACTATTACAGAGTTCTTCAACTTTTTGTCGAGTAGTAGATCACTTGAATGTAGACTGAGAAGGTAAAGATGTATATATAGTATGGTATAGATCTTTATATACATCTGTGTGTGTGTGTGTGTGTGGTCTACTAAACTAGCAATCACTGAAAAACAGAGTGACAATAAGTCAACAAAAGATAAAATGGAATCATAAAAATACTCAGAAAAAGAAAAAAAAAAACCCTAGAGAACAAATAGAAAATGACTAGCAAGATGAGAGATTTAACCTAAACCATATCAATAATCACATTAAATGTAAAATGTTCTAAAATACCCTGGTTAAAAGGTGGTGATTTTCAGATTGGATAAAAAAGCAGGTATGAAGCTCTGGTCAGGTAGTGGTGTAAGCACTTTAGACAGTCTCATTAAATCCTCTCTTAACAATCGTGAGGTATCATCATGCCCTCATTTCAGATATTTAAAACATGAGCCTCAGGTTAAGTAACTTCTCCAAGCGATCCAGCAGGAGATCACACCTGGGTGCTGCAGAGGACTAGTAGGCCGATAGTACTTGCTTCCTTCCCTTCCCTTGCCTTCATTTCAACAACACTGAGTACCTACTACATGGAAGAACTGTACGAGGTGCTGTGCTGCATGGCAACTACTATACTTCTGGGATGAAATCCAACCTCACTAGCTGAGTGACCAGGGGCTGCACATAATAGTTCTTTAAGCTTTAGTTTCCTCATTTGTAAAGTGGAAATAATAATACTGGCCTCATCGTGTTGCAATGTTGGATTGGGAAAGTCCAGGGGGCTATGTATTAATTGGGGGTTATACTCTGCCGATCATAGGAGAAACGTCAATTCAAAACCAAAACACTGTTACATAAGAGTAACAATCACACTCTCCTGTTTAACCGGCAGCATTACAGAAACAGACCACAGCCATCACCATCTCACTTGTACTTTACAGCATTATATGAAGTGTTGGCTTCTTCTGTAAGAATCTTAGCGTGTGATGAATCAGTCTTCTTTTAAAGAAACCTTTCAACTCAACTATTATATTTATGAATTACATTTTTTTTACCTGGAGTAAAAATGGCAATCTTTTTTTTTTTTTAAAGATTTTATTTATTTATTTGACAGAGAGAGACACAGCGAGAGAGGGAACACAAGCAGGGGGAGTGGGAGAGGGAGAAGCAGGCTTCCCGCCAAGCAGGGAGCCCGATGCGGGACTGCGGGGCTCGATCCCAGGACCCTGGGATCATGACCTGAGCTGAAGACAGACGCTTAACAACTGAGCCACCCAGGTGCCCCCAAAATGGCAATCTTATTTGTTTTCCAGATTATAAGGTTTAGATTCCTTACACTTTCATCTTGGACACCTATACTGGATACCTGGAAGAAATAACTTCAGCTCAGGTTATAATAATATTTTATAACAGAAATTTAAAAAAATGACCCAAGCACTAGCTTACATTTGAAATATTAATATATAAATTTAAAAATCAAATTGCAATCCTGTCAGTTAAGCATTAAATTAAAAAAGTAATGAAAGCAACCAGCATTATAAAGAAAAGATTCCAGGCATTATAAAAAACTTCAAATACATTTTTTTTCAAAAACAAAAAAAAACAAGTAAAAAAACTTTAGATATAACATAGACTGTCAGTCTTTCATTATCATAACACTGCTTTTCTGAACAAATAATTGCTGAGACAAAATTTCAAAGATATTTTATTCAAAATTCTCCATCCAAGAGAAAAGATATATAACAATGTTTACACATGCTTTAATAACTTATTTCACTGTACAACTTGCATTCTATATCACAGTACAATAAACCAGCAAAAGAAGATAATCAAGTCAGTACTCTTTAATAATCTCACATAGAAAACACTGAGTAAGGCGTACAACAAGGTACTACCTGTAAATTCTTTCATGACTGAGCCAGAGCGCCAGTCATCCAGTACCATTTGTGTCTATAAATCAGGTTGTCTATACCTTTCTGATCAGTGATGTGAAAGGCAATTAGGACCTTTCCGAAAAGAACATGTTGGTTTGGGTTCAATTTGGTAAGCAACAGCAGAGGGACTCTGTCACGTTTATCCCTTTCTTATAAACATTTTTCCCTTTTGTGTAACTTCCACAGTTTTAAATAAAAATATTTTAGCTGCTTGTATATACTATTATGTCAAAACTGTTCTAGCACAGAATTATATTAATAACTTATTTTATAGCTAGCAAAATGGTCCAAACGCATTAAGGAAACAAAAGAAATTGATCACTTAGTTTTGCCAAAGTTGCACCTAGTAAAATAGCACATCAGTAAAGTTTCTCCTGCTTTCCTCACAAGATGCAGGCAAAGAGACCTGCCAGCAACTTCAAAAATATGGGCAGAAATATAAGAAGAAAAGGATAAGATACTATTCTCTGTTCCTGAAAAAAGATCTTACTAGTTAGTATATTCTCTATTGCATTTTATAACCTTGGGAGTCACAACTGCCAAATCAGGGTGAGAATCTACAAGAGGAAAACAAGATAAAAATGGCTGACTAGTGTAATCTGAACTTCTTCCAAGTCATTATATTTTTCAAGATAAAAAAAGGCACAGGAGGTACACATTTCAATTCGGCTCAAAAATAATAAAAATTAATTTAAATAGTTGGCAATAACTACTAAAACATAAAATCCAATTTCCTCTATTTTCTTTGACAGAGCTCAACACACAAATACACAAACAAACAAACACCCTGACTGTGGTTCACCATCGGGACTACATGTATTGCATGACGTTTTTACACAGACTGAACTCTAAGGACTACTAGTCTATCAAGTATGATCTAATAATTAATTTGAATTAAGCATCTGCTTGATCAATATATTCTTTCTAAAACTTAACCTATGTTCAAGGAACACCAAGAGATGAAAAGTCAACTAGTATTTATCTGTGAAAACTAACTCAGATTTCACTTTGATACATGTAAACCATGAACTGTAAGTTACAAAAACAGTAGTTGTGGTCAAGTTTTATTCTATTATTATATCTTTAAAAGAGAGCAGTAACATTTACTATAACTGTAAACCCAAGTTTGTATCCCAAGATAGCACATCTAGGAAAAGATGCATCCATTGTAACGATGCACCTGACATCCCCTTACAGACTTGTAACAACTGTAGTGTAACTAACTTTAACTGCACTGCCAAGTAGGACTCTAGGGCATGACCCGAGGGAATGATGTCTCCTATACCACCAAGCTACTTTAGCAGCAATCATGATTGTGACAAAATATACTTCACAAGTTACACATTCAAAAAGTCATTAGAACATCTCGTTCTTGTACACTAGTATAGAAAGGTCTTCCAAAGATAAACGAGTGTAGGCCTGGTTTAATTTTCTCGGCTAGAGCCATTATTATGTTAAGGTCGCCCTCTGCTGTTAAATCAAGGTCTATCTTCAGGTTCCGTAGAGATTTAAAGGGCTTTTTCCCTTTCTGCCTATAAATAATGAAGAAAAAAAAATTTTTATATATAAAAATATAGAAAACGTCTAAAAGGAACAAAACAAAACACAATGCACACAGGTTTTTATTCCATGTGGTTTTACTTACGTATCATCTTCTATATATTTTATTAGCGTCAAGGCTTTTCTGTGAAGGACGAGTAGAAACTGTGCAAGGAAAGTACTCCTGAGAGATAAACCAGGTTTCAAATGAAAGACCTAGAGGAAAATGAAGTATTTTAATAAATAATCTGCTCCAATTCTTCTTATACAGCATGTTTCCATCACAGCGTTGACAATGTCTGGCAGATAACACACATTAGAGCAGTTCTCCACAACCATCCAGCCCCTAATAGACAGGAAGTAGAGTCTAAAGTAATCACGTTTTTCTGAAGTCTTCTATTTTATCTTTGAAAATGAACTCAAATTTTGCATTCTATCTCAGAATACATCCCTATTTACTTTATTATTAACAATCATGATGTAGGGGCGCCTGGGTGGCTCAGTTGGTTAAGTGGCTGCCTTCTGCTTGGGTCATGGTCCCAGGGTCCTGGGATCGAGCCCCATGTCAGACTCCTTGCTCAGCAGGGAGTTGGCTTCTCCCTCTGCACCTCCCCCTGCTTGCGCGCACGCTCTCTCAAATAAATAAACAAAATATTAAAAAAAAAATGATGTAATTTACTTCTATTTGTATTATCTAACTTTTTCTGCCCACATCTCCAAATAAAATTGAAGCTCCCAGAAGTCGAGCCATGCTTACAGACTATGGATTTAAGATATTCTTCTCTCTCTACTGTTGGGGGTAAGGGTACATGTGTAGTGGTAAAATGATTTTATTCAGCTCGAGAAGCATGGAATTAATTGCATGACTATGAATTATCCTTGAAGTATGCAATACGTCACAGACTACACAGACCTGGATCTAAAATTTTGAGTTAATCTAAGGACCTCATTATTTCAAAGTTACTTCTATGATACTGTTTCCTGGCCTGGTCCCCAGAATGATGTTATGACAAAGCTGTTATATTAAGAAATAAGTCCCATATAATCTATAATTTTCTTCAAATGTTAACTAAGTAGATATTTTTCAAAATAATGAGACAATAAAGATGTTATTATTTCAGTAGAAGTATACAAAGTTTTAAAGACATTTTGGCTCAATTAAGGCAAATAAAAAATATTCTCCTTTCCCCAAGAGAGTGATAGGTTAGTGGTTGGAATTAAAACATTAATTATTATTATATTGCATCTTTCATTGTTAATATATAGGCTACACCCACTAACAATTCAAAAGAAACACTATGTAGACACTTTAGAAAGATCTGAAACATTACAAAGAGATAATGACTTAAAAAAGTAACGACTTAACTCTATGATGCTACATATATAGCACAGGCAATGTAGTATACACTAAAAAAGAAAACATATCGTATCATTCATTTTGACAATCTCAGGTTTAACATTTACCTGATCCAGGAAGGCTTTTACTAGAGTGTCTCTGTGTAAGACATCTTGAAAAATATTCCTATGAAGAAAACAGTCCAAACATTGAAAAGGCTACTTTCCAAAATCCCTCACTCCAGCCAATAAATTAAATTCTTAGAAATGGAATATTATATGTAAACATATTTATAAAAATTATATATATATAAAAATATATTTGGAGATACAAAAATATTTATTTTAACTCAAGGATACATTTGTGTATTACTGGAGTTTGTCAAGCCACTATGTAATTATTTTTCTCTTAAAGATATAAACATCCCCAAGAAGGGTATGTAAGTCCCTATCAATCTATTTTTGTACCCTCACCTTATAAAAAAAATGTTGAGAGCCTTAGAAAATTAATAAATACGATTGCCAATTCCTGCCATCTCAAAATAAAACAGCAAGAAAAATAAACACATACCACCACCACCAAAACCCAGAACAAAATAAAAGGTTAACTTTATGTTATAGTAACTTGTAATAAGCTGTTGAGGAAGAAAAAGGTAAAAGGGTAAATGTTAAGGAAAATTCAAGTGGGATTAAGGAACATCTTGACCACTGAGCTGCATCAACAAACTTATCACCAAGCAAGTAACATGAACCAACTACTTAGGAAAGAGTTACCTACCTAGGCAATGATCAGAGTAATAAGTTAAGACATAATACACACTAGAGATAATGTATCTCTAACACAGCATAAGGTAAGCAATTTTTCACTGAAAATGGTAGGGATCATCACTGAACTTACAAGAAAGGCAAACAAAGAGAGATGTGTGCATAGAGAAATAGGAAAGTACTTAAAATTTCCTACTTTAGGAGATGGGTGTACCAAATTACAGAAGAAGGAAACTCAGAAGGAAAAAAAAAAAAAAGTCAGCCCTGCATGATTACTAGTCGGCAGCACCCCTTTTCAAACTGACTGTCTCTGTCATAGGTGAATCAGATGAAGCAAAGTGTTAAAGGATATTTCCAGTGACTCACTGTAATGGCAGTGAGTGAAATTATTTTTAGAAGTTAAAATTAAAAATATCTTAAAAGTAAATAATACTGCTTAAAGAAAACTAAAAAGTAAAATATATCTGTAATATGTAAAAGTTAATATACAATCTAATGGCAGAATATTATTTTTGGACAATTTCGTGTTCAGAAAATTTACTTGGGAGTTGTAAATAAATTTTAAAAATTCATGATGTTATTTTTTTAATCATCAGTAAAATAAGACTAGCTGGCTAATCAAAGTCGGTCAAATCAGTGAAGCAATCAAAACATAACTGGCTAAAATGAGTAAGAAATGTTAAAAGCATACACATACATCCTCTAAAAAAATAAAAATAAAATTACTGGATGATAAATCCATTCTCAAGTTCACTAAATTCCCCCCCAAAAAAGCTCTGAAGTAACTAAAAAAAGGGGAGAAAATACTAAATAATTCAGGAAAGAAGAAAATGCTTGAAAGCACAGATTAGTTTTGAGAATTCCTACACATGTACCACAATTACCAATACTTAAAAAATTAGTCACCTGGAATTCCCGTTTTGACTAATTCATTTTCTAAACCAATTTCCTTAAAACTTTCTATGGAACCCACAAAAACAGTGGACAGCTGGAAAAAGATGGGTCCTAATGATGCCATCTTTCTGGACTTAGAGACACATGAGGCTGGGGATTCCTTGGACATGGGGCTCCTTTTCTATGCTTTTGGTCAATAACTTCTGTGTGACTATTGGTGCTCCACATGTCCCCTGGCTCAGCTCCAAATGTTTCGTAGAATTACAGGACAGGGCTGCTTGCTCCAATTTTACTGCTGCTTTATACGCTCAAACATGGATTATCACAAAAATAACATTTATTGAGCATATTAAATGTGCTGGGCACTCTAAATTGATTAAAGAGAACCATCAGACTATACCGCATTTCTTCTCCTGATTTAGAACTTAAGTATTTTCCTGGGGTTTTATAATTTGGGTTTATAATCTTTCCCCTCTAATTGGGTCCACTTTCAACATTTTATCATTACTTTTTCTCTTTTTAATTTACTGATCATACTTTATGAATAAAAAATGAAAAACAATATAAAATGCAAATAAAAGAATGCTCTATACATGTATTTTCAGAGTTCTGCTGTATATTATATTCACATATCAAGAAAAAAAAAAGAATTACTTCCTTGGTTTAGTTAATAAGCCTTTTGATGACTCTTATACACTAGACTGTAGGCCCAACCTTATTAGCACCTCTTATTGTGCGTAGGGCCTCAATGTATATTTAAGTAAATACTTGAATATTTACTTTTAGGGACTAATCTAACCTATCTATGCAAAACACAATTATATTAAGAAAAAGAGACATTTAAGAAAAAAAAATAAGGCAGGGGTGCCTGGGTAGCTCAGTCCTTAGGCATCTGCCTCTAGCTCAGGTCATGATCCCGGGGTCCTGGGATAGAGCCCCACATTGGGCTCCCTGCTCCGCGGGAAGCCTGCTTCTCCCTCTCCCACTCCCCCTGCTTGTGTTCCCTCTCTCGCTATGTCTCTCTCTGTCAAATAAATAAATCTTAAAAAAAAAAGAGTAAAGGGGCGCCTGGGTGGCTCAGTCGTTAAGCGTCTGCCTTCGGCTCAGGTCATGATCCCAGGGTCCTGGGATTGAGCCCTGCATTGGGCTCCCTGCTCCGCGGGAAGCCTGCTTCTCCCTCTCCCTCTCCCCCTGCTTGTGTTCCTTCTCTCTCTGTGTCTCTCTCTGTCGAAGAAATAAATAAAATCTTTAAATAAAAAAAGCGCATGATTAACCAAATTATTTCTTCAAGCATAATTCTCGTAGTAATATTTCCTTCCTTTCAAACATAGGCTTGTTTTGTTTTTACTCATAAAAGATATAATTTCATAATACTGTTTAACAATAATATCATTACATACAAATCTGGAGTGAAGCTTTCGTCTGTACAGATGATAGTATCCTGAGCCATGTCTTCTTCTGAAGTGGCTCTCCAGAATGCTGTCAGCTCGGATCTCATGTACCTGCGCTGATTATAAATATGTTCATGACACGGTGGCATCTGCTTGACAGTATTGACATCCACATCTATGTGTGTGGTGGGGTAGGGAGCATACATGACTTGCCGGAAGGGGAGCACAAAGCTTCCCGTTGAATCCTGTCATAATGAAAAGAAAATTTATTGTCTTACATGCCAAAAGATACGAAGAATTATTTTTATTTATTTATTTATTTATTTTTAAAAGATTTTATTTATTCATGAGAGACAGAGAGAGAGAGAGGCAGAGGGAGAAGCAGGCTCCCAAGGAGCAGAGAGCCCGATGCAGGACTCAATACCAGGACCCTGGGATCATGACCTGAGCTGAAGGCAGACGCTTAACCATCTGAGCCACCCAGGCGCCCAAAACTATTTATTTTTTTAAAGATTTTATTTTTTTTTGCAAGGGAGAGTGAGCACGAGTGAGGGGAGGGGCAGAGGGAGAAGCAGGCTCCCCGCTGAGCAGGGAGCCTGATATGCGGCTCGATTCCAGGACTCTGGGATCATGACCTGAGCTGAAGGCAGATGCTTAACCATCTGAGCCACCCAGGCGCCCCCGAAGAATTATTTTTTAATTAGAAAAACTGGCTTTTGCAAATCCATCTCTAGAAGTTTATCCTAGGAAATGAGTCATGATCGTGTACAAAGTCTTAGTGATGGGTGCACTACAGACTGGTTTAAATAGTAAAATGCTAGAAAATAAGCTAAGCAGCCAAAAAGATAAGTGATTAAATAACAATGGTTTTTTGTCTAGCTGCTAAAAATTGATTTGCTGAAGTTTATGTGATGATACAGAAAGATGTTCATAATATATTGTGGAATATGGAGGTTAAAACATGTGGAGGGGGCAGGGAGTTATGTCAAAGATACATACAGAAGAATAAAAAGAGGAGCAAGGTATATGCCAAATATTAACAGTGGTTATTCACTGGATTATGAGACTATGGGGAACTTTTTCTTTTCTTATAGACTACTTACATATTCTTTTAAATCTCAACGGATATGTATTTTTATAAGTAAAAAATGTACGTCTTCCCAGGTATTGTCAATTGGGCAGTAAATGCCATGTAAGAATTATCTACTGGGTCCAAAGCATTGTGGTATAGATTATGAACACAATACAGAGGCTATTTTCAGTTTTTTACCCTTATAATGCTGTAATAACACCTTTATAAGTAAATCTTTCTCCTTATATAACTGTTTCCCTAGGATGGATTTCCAGAAGCGGAGATAGTAGGTTAAGTCTTTGAACATTTTTAAGGCTCCTGACATATAATGGTAAAGTATTTTCTGAAAGGCTTAACAATTTATACGTGTATGGAAAAGTGTTAACAAATATTTTTTCATTATAGTTTCAAGTTTTCCTCTATGTATCTGGTATAGGTCCTTTTCAGGGATAAAACTTACATAATTAAGTAAGAGGGTGCTGAGGAAATAAAAGTACTAAGTACCTTATTATGTCTTTGATAAAAAGAGATTCTAATTTTCATATTTGTGCAGTTCAAATTGGAAATGAGTTTCCCTTAAGTAGTTTCTGTATTTAAATATTATTCTGAGCTCAGAGCATGCACACTATTGAAAATGCAAAAGCTGAATATAGTTTTTATTTGCAACAATTTTTAATATATTTTCTTTCATTTTGCTATGCCTAGATCCTCAAGAAAGCATTCACTGTGAGAGAATCACATAACCATTAGGAAATCTACTTCTTCACATCTTTGACTATAATTGAAATATCAATGATAGATTCAGTAAAGTATCTTCCCTGTAATTACTGAAAATAATTTGCTAATTTACATTTATCTGCTTTGCTCCTTGAAAAGAGGACTCAATTAGTCAGAGAAACACAAATACCATATGATTTCACCCGTATGTGGAATTTAAGAAACAAAATAAACAACCCCCCAAAAAATCCAGACAAACCTAAAAACAGACTCTTAACCACAGAGAACAAACTGATGGTTACTAGAGAGGAGGTGGTGGGAGGGGTGTAAGATAGGGAGTGAGGATTAAAGAGTACACTAATCATGATGAGCACTGAGTAATGTATAGAATTGTTAGATCACACCTGAAACTAATATAGTACTGTATGTTAACTATACTAGAATTAAAAAGAAAAAGCAGACTCAAGTAAATAAAAAATGTAAAATAATTTAAAAATACACATATGTGAATATGTATATATATGAATTGTTCAAATTCTATATACACTTTGTGAAGACAGGAAGCAATTTAAAATTTTCTTTCAATAAATGAATACAGCACATAAACGAAAAATGCTAATGAAAATTCAAACTCTTGGGGCGCCTGGGTGGCTTAGTCATTAAGCATCTGCCTTTGGCTCAGGTCATGGTCCCAGGGTCCTGGGTTTGAGCCCCGCATTGGGCTCCCTGCTCGGCGGGAAGCCTGCTTCTCCCTCTCTCACTCCCCCTGCTTGTGTTCCCTCTCTCGCTATTTTGTCAAATAAATAAAAATAAAATCTTAAAAAAAAAAAAAGAAAATTCAAATTCTTTTCAGTTAAAAAAAAAAAGGTACCCATTTTAGATATGCAACTTGAATAAATAATCCTGAGGTCAGATAGGCAGCTATAGGAAACAAAGAGAAATACACAAAAAGAGACTCTATGATGTCTCATTGATGCTAACTATAAATCTGTAAGACATATACTCTAAGCTCACACTTGTGTATAGGTCAGCTCCTTGGCATATAACATGAGATGTCCTACATGCTAATACTCAAAATATATTTATAAAGAGTGTCAAAAATGATTTTAAAAAGTTGCTTTCACTTGTGACAAATGGAAACTATACCTTTAGCAGGCCTTGTACAAAGAGCCCTGACTCGTATTTAAATGATGATTCTGCATCACATAATCTGGAACATTTTCTCTCTGCTGGAGTCAGAAAAAGGCATAACGTTCTCACTATCTGTAAAAGAAAATATTTTAGCATTAAAATAAACTAAAGGCCACTGGTTTGCTTATGAAAGAAATTTGAATAGAAACTTCAACCACTATTGTCAATAAAGTACATCCTGAGAAGAAAGTATTCCTTAGTCACCTTCAGGAGTCCATGGGACATCACAGTTGTTGCTTAAAATAGGAATTGTGTGGTCAAGTAAGTTTGGGAAATGCTGGTAAACGTACTGTATATTTCAAAACCTTTAGTGTTTGAATACATATTGTGACCAGGTGATTGATATGATATGCATACTTTATTCAACATATTTGATCACGGAATCCTTATTTCACTAAGAACTAATGACTTAATTATTGATTGTATCTCCACCCAGGGGCAACTATTTTTCAAATCAGCAAACAATTCTGGACAAGAAAACTAAATGCAGTTAAATTAGGCAGAATTATGGCCTCTGTTGAATAGTGAAATTCCATTATAATGAATATTAGGAGTATCCAAATGCTTCAATAGAATGAGAATTAATTCTATTAAATTTGAGGGGCACCTGGGTGGCTCAGTCGTTAAGCATCTGCCTTTGGCTCAGGTCATGGTCCCGGGGTCCTGGGATCGAGCCCCGCATCAGACTCCCTGCTCCTCGGGAAGCCTGCTTCTCCCTCTCCCACTCTCCCTGCTTGTGTTCCTTCTCTGGCTGTGTCTCTGTCTGTCAAATAAATAAATAAAATCTTAAAAAAAAAATTCTATCAAATTTGACTTAAAATAAGCAAGGTATTGGTTGGGGCTTAGAAATCTATGATTCTAACAGGATTTGATCTATAGCTCTATCAGGAAAATAAAAAGCCAAGTAAGTATGTTCAGACAGTTTTCACATTAAAAGTAGTGACTTTAAAGTAGTAGGCTTTCAATATAGAGTGATGGCAACCTTTTTCATACTAAAAAAATAAAAGAGAAGCAATTATGCCAGAAGAGGATGTGGGATGAAAAAAGTGTTTTAAAAACAGAGAGCCCCAACCACAGAGCCTTCTTCTTCCAAAAAGCTACTGGGAAGTCCTTCTGTGAAATCTGAAGGTTCTGGGTGACATAGATGGAAACCTACCTTCTTGGGGTAACAAATATAACAATAAATTGCTAGACCAATATAGTAAGAGGTACACTAACCTCTCATAAATGGATGTATGAAAAATATAATTTTGGTAAATGAAGGGTCAGGCAAAGTATACAGGGTAGAGAAAAAAATACAAATATATTTGTCAAGGAAATAATCATTCCTAACATAGTTCCTGTGTAAAACATAAAAAGAAAAATCAGGTTTACTTAAATTGATAGATATGTGCAACTTATCTCTTTCTAATTAACAGTCAGTGAAGAAAAGTGCAAAATCCCTTAGTTTTTGCCTAATGCTTGGAAAGATAACTTCATTAAGTCTTTATTAACTCATGTAGCACTGAAGGAAGTGGTTACAAATGTTACTGAATAAAACATAACTTCCACTGACCACTCTGTAGCAACAGGTCCCTAAAAAAAATAGATTCAGGAGGAAAAGCAAGATAACAAATCAAGATGAAAAACCAGATAACATTTTTTTGAAATCTGTATCAAAAGTACATGGTTATTGGGCCGCCTGGATGGCTGAGGGGGTTAAGTGTCTGCCTTCGGCTCAGGTCAGGTCCTTCGATCCAGCCCCACCTCTGGCTCTCTGCTCAGCGGGGAATCTGCTCTCTCTCCCTCTGCCCTTCCCCCTGCTTGTGCTCTCCCTCACTCTGTCAAATGAAAAAATAAAATCTTAAAAAAAAAAAAAAGTACATGGTTATTGCCCTATTTATTAAAAGTGACATCAGAAAACAGAAGACAAATAATTTTTAAAAATACCTTATTTTAAGAAATTCTCAAAACCATTTATATAATACTGAGAACTGTATAATATTTATGAATTATCAAAATGAAACGGATTAATGATTTCCTATTTAGCAGTTTACTTCAACTTATTTTTGTCACAGGGTGTCACACAGTAATTTGGCCAGATTCTATTACCTCCTTATAATATTAGATTGTTTTGACTCAAGCTAACTTTTAAATTAGAATCCATGATATGTTAGCAGCATTAAGAAGTCAGATTATTGGCTGGATCATAAAATAAATTACCTTATTTACTTTTTCGGCACTGCTACCTACTACGACAGAACAGCCACAGGTTTGCAAGTGTGAGCTGATGGCACTGCAAGGTGAAGAAAAAAGATGAAAAACGTTGCCAGTAAAACAATGTCACAAACTAAAACAAAACAAAAAAAGGGCAAGTGAACTTCAAACAACTTAGACTAGCTTTACATGATGAATGCCAAAGCTACAAGAGAAATGCCATCCCTTGTTTCCCGTAGTACTTTACATTTTCCTCAGGCCTTTCACAGAGATTCTCCCATTTGAAATTAAAACCCAGTTAGTAAAATATTACCAGTTTATAAAGAATGAAACTGAGGTGTAGAGAGGTTAAGTGATTTATTTAAAATCAAATGGGATTAAAAATAATGATATGAATGGCTGACAGCAGATTCAGCACTAAAGTGCTTCTGAATCAAGCTATGTTAAGGCTTCTAGGCTAAAAGCACTCACGCCTCTGAGCTTCTCTGAGGAAAAGACTATGGACATAAAAAGCAAGTATTTTATCCTTTCACTTCTCATTGAAAAAAATAAAATTTCACAATAATCTGCAATCGTAAAGAAATCGTAAAGAAACTAAGGGAAAAGATGAGTTTATACATGCAGAGAGAGCACTTAGTATAGGGACTGACTCGTAGGCACCTGATAAATTTTGGCTGTTATTACTGTTATTACATTTTCCTTTGAAGAAACAAAAAAAGAAAATGTCAGCTATTATGTGCTTGTTTGTTCCAGGCACTGTTTTATATACTTAATATGATTTATCTCACTCAATTCTTACAACAAATCATATGAAGTAGGTACTATTATTATTCCTATTTTACAGATGAGGAAATGGGGGCACAGAGGCTTCAGGTATCTTGCCCAGGTTTACACAGCAATAACCCAGGAAGTCTGGTTTTAGAGCCCACACTCTTTAAGTACTAAAATCTGCTGAAAGATGGAAAGGATCAATAAAAATACAAATAATTTTCTTTTCTAGGTCTAAAAAACTTAAGTCCATCCAAATGAAACTTAATTTGTAAGGGTTCTGTGATATTGTGATTTTAAGAAATATATATATTTGGTCTTAATCCACAGCTCTTAGCTCAGTTTCCAAAACACTTGGAATTTCCTAAGTGTAGGAAATTACAGAGATGCCTTTTGTTATGTTAATGTGGCAATTTTTGGGGGGAAAGCATCTAAGGATGGGAGCTGATTACTAATGGAGCCAACCACGTGATAAGGGTTAGACCTTTTAGTCCCTCCCCGACCTCTGGGGAGGGGCGAGGGGCTGGAGGTTATCCACCGGCCAATGATTTAATCAATCATGCCCATGTAATTAATGAAGCATCCATAAAAACCCAAAAGGAGTTTGGAGAGCTTCTGTGTTAGTGTACATGAGATTTGGGTAGAGTGGTATTTGGAGATAGTATGGAAGTTATTCACCCTTTCCCCAGACCTTGTCCTATGCATCTCTTCCATCTGGATGTTCATCTGTATCTTAGATTCTATCCTTTATAATAATCAAGTAAATAAAATGTTTGAGTTCTGTGAGCCGCTCTAGCAAATTAATGGAACCCAAGGAGGGGGCTGTAGGAACCTGATTTATAGACAATTGGTAAGAAGTCCAGGGAACAACCTGGACTTGTTACTGGTGTCTGAAGTCCAAGGAGGCTGTGACGTCCAATCTGTTGCCAGTCAGACTGGTGTCCGGGGGTAGGGGAGACGCAGTCTTGTGGGACTGAACCCTTAATTTATGGAATCTGACACTCTCCAGGCAGAGAGTGTAAGAACTGAATTAAACTGTAGGACACCCACTTGGTATCTAGAGCATTGTTTGTTCGTGGGGGGAAGCCCCCACCAACACTGGAAATGGGTCTAAGAACCCCCTTCAGTTCTTTGTTTCAGCTTTAATGAAAAGTAAAATAAGAAACCAGAACCAAACAAGAGACCAAGATTTCCTGCCTGGGCACTATGGACACTCGACTTCTTTAAATATTAAAAAGAGTAACATCAAATATATCACAGACATGTAATAAATGAAAAAAATAACACAAAGCTAAGTAATAGTTTAAATATGCAACACTGTTCCTAGAATAATTTGGGTAGCTAGTCTCTTATTGTTTTCATCCTTCCAAATCATGTCATAGGTGAGCCTAAGATTTCTATCTGCTTTATCCATCTCTTACAAAAAGAAACAAAATCCTTACTTGAGAAGAAAGCCTTCATGACAACTGTCACCAATATCATCATCATTGAGAACTGTGTCAGCTATCTAAAACACACCACAAAAAAACAAATAAAAAAACCAAAGTTATTCTGGCTATAATGTAGCATTGAAATAACACTCTTAAATACACAAGTTTTCCGAAGTCTAAGTTCAATATGACACATTGTCCTCATTTCTAAGCATCAAGAATCCAATAAAACAACCTCTGGGCACTTCTATAAACTTTCAGAAGAACAAATGTGAAAACCAGTCAGGCAAGTTAAGCAACAATCTTGACAAGAACAACTTCCTCTTCTGGGCTATCAGAATCAGGAGACAAATCTTACTGACAAAGAAAGAAACAAGAATAGTTTCCTAAAGATTTCTCTACACATGCAGAGTGTGTAATTCAAAATGCCAACAAATGATAAAGAAAACTAGATTAGTGAATGTAAATAAACTTGTGCAAACCACCACTTATTGGTATACTGCTTTGTTACAAAAAGTATTGCATTCAATACTGATTGCTTCTATAAGGTCTGGAATTCTCCTACTTTTAAGAAATACAAAAGTGGTGAAATAAACTAAGTAAGTGTAATTCTGCCACAACTATCAATGACCAAAAAAACCTCTGTTTGGCTATAAAACTCAGGGTTTTATGTGTGTTTGCTAAAGTGGCTAATACTTCATATGAATAGTATATATGACAAAAAATGGATACTACTAAAATTAGAATACTACTAATATACCTACTAGTAATATAACTCAAGGGAAGTGATAAGAGGGTATCCTTATTCCTATTTAATAATACAAGTAAGAACTTACATCTATTTCTTCAGGAACGCTGTGTGATTTCATAGATGAAAGCAGTTCCATTACAGGAATTACTTCGCCAGTAAGCATTGGAATAATACTCTGACCCTGTACAAAAAAGCAAAATGAAGTGAAGAAAATCACACAATGAAGGTATCCCTGGCTTTTTGAAAGTTTGAGTTATATCACTTTGCTTTTATGAAAGACCTACATTAGTACCTGTTTTCAGTAACCAAAAGAAATCTGAAGAGGATTTCTGCTTCTACAAAAAAAAAAAAAAGGTGAGAAGCTAAAACAGTGTCGAGCATGGGAGGTGGCGCATAGTGCAAGAGTGGCCTGGCCAAGCTCCCGCCCGAACTCCACTCAGCATCTCAGCACCGAGCTGCCTTAGCTTTGGACTTTGTGAGCATCTGTGCTTTAGCTTGATTTATTTTGTCCATCCATCAGTAGGATGTGTTCTAAGGTATCAGAGATGCCTAAGAGGGATTATTTTTTGGGTCTGGGAACACTCAAAAACTTTTCCATATACTAACCATGAGAGACTATGGACTCTGAGAAACAAACTGAGGGTTCTAGAGGGGAGGGGAGTGAGGGGATGGGTTAGCCTGGTGATGGGTATTAAAGAGGGCACGTTCTGTATGGAGCACTGGGTGTTATACGCAAACAATGAAAACACTGCATCAAATAAATAAATAAATAAATAGAAAAAACAAAAAGAGTCATTAGAGACATCTTTGTACTTCAAGAATGACCATTTTTCTTTGTGAATTGAGCTTTTCAGTACTCTAGTTTCAGATCTCTAGGAACAATTTGTGAAAATAAAAAACTGCCCCACATCTTTAAAGGTTTTCTTTTATTCCAGTGATATTTGGGGGAGGCAACTGATGTTACACTCACATAAAATAACATAAAAAACAGTAAATGCCCACTAGAATGTCACTTGGCTTTAATAAATCAAGATGCAATGTACATTAAATATATGAATAAATTTAGATGTTCATTGTAGCATTAATTAATTACACTGACCAACAACAAAAAACTTTTCCATATAAATTAATGGTAACTGCTTCTTTATGGCCATTTCAGTGTATAAAAGATTTTACAGGAATGCTCCGTTTTTGGATAGCAGGGAAAACTTGTATAGGATAAATGGGGCAATAAAAAAATAAGAACTGAAAGCAAGCAATGACATCCTTTGATAGAAATACCTGATAACTTGTTAAAACACCCCCCCAAACATGTCTACTACTCCAAAACGTTTCTAAAGGATGTACAAACTATTTAAAACTAATTTTCATTCTTCCAGGAATGATTTTATTTAGAGTGGAATCATTGGCTTATGATTTACCAATCCACGCAATAATTAAATTATCATGCCAAATTTAGAAAGGATTTCCTTTGATATTTATTTGAGATATGAAAAACTCTTGTTAATTAAAGGTCATTGATGCATTTTATATTTAAAAATGAGGAAAACCAACCATAAAAAGACTTATAGTCAGCAAATAACTCAGTAGTAAAGCTTGAGTCAATGTTCAACCTGTACATTCACAATAAGGTTTAGTACCCAAATGCAAATCAAACTCATCACATATATTTTAAGAATCAATAAACAGACATCAAAAATGTAATTTTGAAATTTGTAGTTTCTAGAATGAAACTGAAAACACAATATAGAACATCACAAGTGTAGAGTTTCTCAATGATGGGTATCTCTCATTTATTCATTATCATCACCCCTGCCCCCACATTTTTGAACCATCCTGAATATGTAAACTTTTATTTTTATTTTTTATTTTTTTATTTTTAAAGATTTTATTTATTTATTTGACAGAGAAAGAGAGAGAGAGTTCACAAGCAGGGGGAGAGACAGAGGAAGAGGGAGAAGCAGACTTCCCGCTGAGCAGGGAGCCCGATGTGGGGCTCGATCCCAGGACCCTGGGATCATGACCTGAGCTGAAGGCAGCCACTAAATCGACTGAGCCACCCAGGCACCCCCTGAATATGTAAACTTTTAGAGAGATGAAACTGTCACATATCTGTTAATTTTTAGCTAAACGTGTTTTTAAAATCACATATTAAGAATAGTAACAGTTTTTTTCCTCACTCATCTCTCATGAAACTATTTTATTCAAACTTTTCACATAGGTCTTTAAATCTCAGTCATTCCTGGAGTGATTTTTTGAGTGACTATAGCCAGTTTTTCAGAAACTTGGGAATTTAAGTATGATGCTGTCTGTGGCAATTTTAAGCTAAGACATAAGCCTCCTTGCATCATATAGAAGGTTTTATTATTTTAAAAAATTCATCCTGTAGTAACCTCCAAACATAACCACTCACTGTTTCCGCTTTTTAAAAGAATTTTTAAAATGCTTGTTTACAATTACAATCAACACATGCAATTCAACAAGAATAATGACTAGCTATATAGCTATTTCCTTGTAAAGTGATTTTATCAGATGATAGCTATAAGCATCCAAAACTTGCAGTGAATGAAGTCAGTGATTGATTCCAGACTAATGTGTCATCCCCAAATAGTATTTATTTGTTCAAAATAAAGTCATTTTAAGCACATGATGTGAGATATGCAAGGATTCAACTATCAGGCAGCTTCTCTGCAGAAAGGATAACTGGAGAAAAATATCTTCCCTTAAGTTTAGGCATATATATAGTGCCATAAACTGTATCTCAGGTATTTATTGTAACGGAATGCATATCCTCATCAAAGCTTAACAAGAGAAATCGTACAAGCCTGAACACAGAAGCAACTCAAAAGAAAATCCCTCAAGTATCTTTTCCTCCTGTGACTTCTCTAACTTGAACTTCTTAGCAGGAGAATGTTTCCCCTTTAAAAACATCCAGTTTGTCTAAATGTACAGAAGGAAGAGGATAACATTTTCAAGAAGAGCCCTTAAAACAGAAATAAATTAAAAGTTAATAGTGGTAAACTTTTTAAGTACAGGTTTCTGGTTTGAAAAAAAAAAAAAATCCCAGGAAAAGCAGAATTTTATTGGGTCTTAAATTTCTTTATCTTGAGGTAACTCTACTAACTACTCCATAACTAGTAGGTACATCTAGAGGTTGGTAAAAGTCTCCCCAATGCTTGCACTCTGCCCATTGACCACCAAGTAAAGGCCAAGCTTCTCTGGGTAAAGGGAAACATTTTCTTGTAAGTGTTAGACCTTTCCCCAGGATTACCTCCTCTGGCCTGGAGAGTTATTTGCAAAAATACAGATATAGTAACAATTTTGTAAAGGAGATCATTTTATAGGGTTTTCTATTTTCCTGGTTTAAGTCCTGTATATTCACAAATTTTTAGAAAAGTTATTGTTTAAAGTACTATTTTGTCTTAGGCACGCTAAAGGAGAACCAGAGTAAAGACAACCCAGTCATCCTCAGACTAGAGTTCAACACAAGGAACACTGAGAGTGGCCAGAGGTAATGGGAGTAAAAGCAAAGAACCCTTTCTCCCTTGGAGATTCCCCTTCAGAACATCTCTGCCCTGCACTGAAATGGTTTACATTTAACTTCCACAAGGGAAACCATATCCATGCAATCATGCATCTCAAATGCTGGTGCCTGTGCCCTAGGCAGATTCAAAGACATGGGATAACCATGGCACGTTTCCCTACAGACTTCATATAATCAGAAATGTGAGGACTATCACCGGCAAATCCGAATATTAAATAGATAGGAAATAAAATATAAATTGCATGAGTGTTAAAAATACAGCATGAGACTTCAAATAAATATTATGCTTAGAACTAATCTTAGATATCTTAGAGGGGTATACTCACTTCTCTCCTGTTATAACTACTTCTGGGGAAATGTTTAAGAAGTAATACCTTTTTTTTTTTTTTAAAGATTTTATTTATTTATTTGAGAGAGAGAACGAGAGAGAGCGAGCACATGAGAGGGGGGAGGGTCAGAGGCAGAAGCAGGCTCCCTGCCGAGCAGGGAGCCCGATGCGGGACTGGATCCAGGGACTCCAGGATCATGACCTGAGCCAAGGGCAGTCGCTTAACCAACTGAGCCACCCAGGCGCCCAGAAGCAATACCTTAAAGAAAATCTCATATAAAACTTAAATTTTTTACCATGAACAAGTTATTCAAAACTTAGTCTGTGCAAACAGAAAAAAAAAAAAAAAAAAAGGTAGCAAAATAGCTATTATTCTTCACTTATTTAACTCTTCAGGTCTAAGATATGGAAATTTTCATTCAATTTATTCCATATATTTCCGTAAAGGCTCTGTTCATTTTCATACTCACTCTGTCAAAACAGTACGGTACAGCTTCAAGGCCTTAAGAAAAGTAGCCCTCAGCCTTATACGGATGCATGTCATGAGCTTGATGGTGTTTGATAGTATGCAGTCTGTATCTTACCTGATCTTCCATTCTTTCTGTGCCTTCTAAGATTATTTTCTGCACATTTTCTTGCCTTTCCTGAGCAAGAGAAAATTCATTAAAATTAACAAAACAAAACATTTTGACATTTGTTTATTTTTCACAATACAGTTAAATGGCAGACATGCTGTTGTGTAGTTCAGTTCGTGGGAAAAATACTTTCCACATTAGGGCAGAAATAAAAAGGGAGGGGGCAGGAAATTAATCCAACAAATCCATTCTCTTATAAACAATACAAAATAAAATAAAAACACCCTTTTCTCTGCAGATAAAAAAAAACTTACTAGAAAACAGTCAATGCAACATCTGCATAATTTCACACAGGAAACTAATGGTTTGTACTTTTCAAATTAAGTAAGATCAAGTTGTATGTATCTGGGGCTTCCTGACTTTTAAATGATTTTCATAAACATTTAAAATAAGAAAACATAGTATGCAAACAGTAAAACACTCTTTCTTTTCAAAGATACTATTACTTTTTACCAGGGGTAAAAGCCTTATAAAATTAAGAACGCTTTAACAGACTTACATATTAGTATCAAACCTGTAAAGCAGAAAGGAGAGTTAAATTTGTTCTTCAGGTCTGCCAAAAGTATATGAAAATATAAATATCACTATGGGGCGCCTGGGTGGCTCAGATGGTTAAGCGTCTGCCTTCGGCTCAGGTCATGATCTCAGGGTCCTGGGATCAAGTCCTGCATCGGGCTTCCTGCTCCTTGGGAGCCTGCTTCTCCCTCTGCCTCTCTCTCTCTCTCTCTCTGTCTCTCATGAATAAATAAATAAAATCTTTAAAATAAATAAATAAATAAATATCACTAAATATTAAATTACAGGATTTAGGGGATGACAGTAATTTCCTCTGGCTGGATCCGCAAAATTAAAAGGAACATCTCCTGGAAACCGTTTGATGCAACCTCCTCATTTTACAAATTTCAGAACTTGGCAAAGAAGTAAAAGAGACCAAAGGCTACAAGGCTTATGAAACACTTGTTTTGAACTGCTTGTACCTACACACAGTATTAAGTGAAAAACAGGGTCATACAATGCAAAAAGAGAAAAGGTTTTACAGTTAAAGGTTCCCAAGACAAACCTAGACTCTAAAGCTTACTACGATGTTCTCAATTCCTCTAAGCTTTAGCTTTTACTTGTAACACAGAACTATCATTTCCAAAAAAAAAAAAAAATAACTATCATTTCCTACCTTCAAGGGTTATTATGAAGATCACTGACATCAGACTACTAGAACTAATAGGGCAGATGCAAATAATAGCTACTGTTTGAAGTTAACTGCATATCATTTCTAAGTATTAGATATAAATTATCAGAAGATAAACTTTCAATGGCTAGGTTAGCATGATTAATAAGCTCAAAAACCACTCACCTTGTGCATCCATATCCTTCCTTTCCTGATAATGTGTGTTAATCTATCAACACACACTCTGTGAAGTGGGAGGTAGAAGCTAAGTTCTGTCTGTGGAAGTATAATTGATAGGCCATATGTGCTCCTATCTCCATTCCAGTTTCCATCAAAGATTAATGAAACAATAATTACTCCTTTTTCAGACAAGACAAAAAACTTCACATCTATAGCCCCACTCTCTGCATTTCGGAGAATTTCTCCATTTAAGGTGTGGTTGGCAAGAAAAGTTATTTCTCCATCACTGAGTAGTAGCTGTTCTGTCTTTGGAGCCCAAATGTGTCTGACTCTAGGACCAAGAATATTGTCCCAGTAAGCAAAGGTAGCTGCTAATAAAGGCGATTCACCACTTAGAGCAATCTCTGTCTTGGCAACAGCCGGAGATGGCGGTGGACAGAGATTCGACATCACTGCATCCCAACTACCACATTATCCAAATGCTCCAGGGATATCTAAACAATAACATACAAAACCAATGATTAGGTTCAGCAATTTTAAAGTCATACATCAGAAATTCAAATGACTTAGGCCTATGTGGTTTTCTCTTCAGTCAAAAAAGATTTAGAAGCATGTCCCCTACTAGGATAGACATTCGACTAGCATGGCGGGTGCACATCAAATGCTTGCTAATACGATGATAACCTTATGATGCATAATAACTTGTCACCTATATTCAGGGAATGCACTTAGAAATTCAAAATAATAATGACCTAAAAAAGGGTCTTTGAACATTAATATGAAATATCATATGTTAAAGCTCATAGAATAGACCCTCACTGTCCCCAAATATCCAATCTATGTGCAATTCTTTTTTTTTTAAAGATTTTATTTATTTATTTGAGAGAGAGAGAATGAGAGAGAGCACATGAGAGGGGGGAGGGTCAGAGGGAGAAGCAGACTCCCTGCAGAGCAGGGAGCCTGATGCGGGACTGGATCCAGGGACTCCACGATCATGACCTGAGCCGAAGGCAGTCGCTTAACCAACTGAGCCACCCAGGCGCCCTCTATGTGCAATTCTAATGATTGGATATTTGGTTCCTAAACCACAACAACAAAGAGGAGCAAATTTGAAAAGGGAGGGCTCAGCTAGAGACCACCACACTTGTTGTGGGTTTAACAGTGTCCTGCCCACCCCCCAAATATATATTTACGTCCTAACCCTTTGTATTTATGAAGGTGACCTTATTTGAAAATAGGTATATTCAGGGCACCTGGGTGGCTCAGTCGGTTAAGCGTCTGCCTTCGGCTCAGGTCATGATCCCAAGGTCCTGGGATCGAGTCCCACATCTGGCTCCCTGCTGGGTGGAGAGCCTACTTCTCCCTCTGCCTGCCACTCCCCCTGCTTGTGCTCTCCCTCTCTCTCTGTCAAATAAATAAATAAAATCTTTAAAAAAAAAAATAGGTATATTCAAATTAAGATGGGGTCACACTGGATTAGGGTGGCTCCTAATCCAATGATTGGTGAAAGATTTAGAGAGAAAGATTTAGAAACACATGGACAAAGAGGAAACAGGGCTATGTAAAGACAGAGGTAGGAATTAAGAGCTACATGATTACAAGCCAAGGAAGCCAAAGATTGCTGGTAACTACTATGAGTTAAGAGGCAAGGAATTTTCTTCCCTATAGCCTTCAAAGGAGCATGTCCCTATAGACACCTTATTTTGGACTTCTGGCTTCCAAAACTGTGAGAGAATAAATTTTTGTTGTTTTACATCACCCAGTTTGTGGTACTTTGTTACAGCAGTCCTAGGAAACTAGTAAAGACACCTGTCAGTACAGGTCGCCTGGGTGGCTCAGTCAGTTAAGCGTCTGCCTTTGGCTTAGGTCATGATCCCAGAGTCCTGGGATCAAGCCCTACATCAGGCTCCCTGCTCAGTGGGGAGCCTGTTTCTCCATCTGCCCCTCCCCACTCTCATGCTCTCTCTTTCTTAAATAAATAAAATCTTTAAAAAAAAAAGACACCTGTCAGTAGAAATACCTTAAAGCTGTTAAAAGGGAAAAAAAAGAAAAAGAGAAAGAAAGAAAGACAAAAGATTGCAAAAAAACAAAAACGAGCGAACAGTACCTTTATTCTCAACAAGCTCTCTGGGTTTCAGGGCACTAAAGCCCAATACTGGTGTTTAAAATAAAATTGAAACATCAAGATGAAGATAAATATATTTAATATGCTACTTAAATTTAAGAAAGCAGTGTAGCAGTACACTGAGTTCATTACCAAGAGTTCTATACTAAATGGCTAAACTAAAAAAGCTTCGGTTATTTAGAACATGTAAACAAAGTGACTGGATAGATACTGGTCAAGCCTCTCACTCTGCTGGGAAAATAGATACAGAGAGAAAAGCTAACTGCCCAAGGTCAGAGTCAGGCAAGAATCAAGGTCTCCTATATATCTTAACCCACTGAAATCTAACACTCTAAAGGTATATACTCTCTGTGATAGTGTAAAATGAATCATTCTTGCCTAATATTAAAATTAAGGGGTGCCAGGTTGGCTCAGTCAGTGAAGCATGTGAATCTTGATCTTGGGGTTGGGGGCTGGAGCCCCATGTTGGGTGTAGAGATTAAAAATAAAATCTTAAAAAAAAATTGAATACGTGTATTGAAAGACCTAAAGTGAAAAGAACCATAACAATTACATTTAAGCAAGTCTAAAACTGTGGACTCTACTCATCATAATGATAAAGGACAGCAATTAATAGGTGAATTATGATACACCTATCTTTGCCTATAGGATTGCTTTGGGAGGCAACTTTTGATCTATAACTACAATTCATTTACTTAAAGAATTTTACCTATATCTTGTCAAGAGAGTTCAGACTGCTGAAAAGAAGTGGCTTCTATTTTTAGAGTATTAGATGAGCATTTTTATCATGCATATCAAGAATAGGTATACAGAACTTGGCAAACACTTTATAGTATGCACGTGTTGAAATGATTTAACATAAAGGCAGTAAATGTATGTATTTTTAGTTCAGTAATTCATTTAGGGAATATTTAATTTCTAATGTGTTATATCAACTTAACAGTCTTAAAAGACTATACTGGACATAAACTGTCTAGCTTATTTAAAATATCCACTGTTTTGGATAAAATTTAAACAGTTTACAATGATAGAATACAGGAATGTAATCTGAATTCAAACTGTAATGATGCTATTGTCATCATTAATAACAAACTGAGGGCCAAGGAGATGAGTTAACACACAGCCACAAAATTATATTGTAACGTTTTCCTTTTGTTCTTCCTTTTTGGATAAAAAAGGTGAATAATCATAAGAACAGTATTTTAACTCAAACATTTCATCATTATGCTGAAAATGAAAGCATTTCCTAAAACCGAACCGAGCCCCAGGGCAAAATCTGCTTGGATTATGAGAAAATTTTTACCTGACTGTGAAAATTAAACTATTACAGAACCATTAATTACATTTATACTCATTGCTATTACCATTAGAAAGAAAACAAAAGACAAGAATCATGTTGAATTGTTTGGCTTAAAATCCTGCCAAAATTAATAATTTTGAGAAATGAAATGCTACAGAGAAGTGTAATTAAGAGAGCTGTAAAAATAATTTTACTAACACTTAAAGTCATCATCTTTGGTGAGGAAACTCCATATATATAAATGTGGCTGAAAAAAATCAGGTCAAAACCAACAGTCGTTTATCTATATATCTACATGTAGTTGGCTACTCCAGAAGGTTATCAAAGATTAGCCTTAAGAGTCTTTTGAGGGAAGCCAGGATCCAAATTGGGTGACACGGTGGCTTTCCACTCCTGTAAACAAAGAATAGGGCTCATGAGGATGTACCCAATATACTTTCTGAAAATAATCCAACATATGCAAACATAAAGATCATATTGATTACCATCTCTTAAAACTGTTAGCAGAGTAGTAGGTTCTAAGCTTTGCTTTTTCTTAAACCTTTGCTAAAAACCAGCCATCTCTTCTCCCACTGGTATTTAGAAAGTTGATTGGTCCACTGCTGTTGTAAATCAGAATTCTACCATCATAAGGCTCACACTTCTTATAATCATGCTTTCTGTTTATTTTCTCCCACCCTAAAAGCAGGGGAGTCGTAAGCCAGCCCACTTTCCAAAAACAGACGCTGCCCAGGCCAGCTTTAATGACAGTGAACTGTTAACACCCGACTGTTTGTGACACTTTCTAAATTTTTATCAGGCAAGATTCGCAAATGAAATTTATATCACTGTCAGGCTATCTCTCACAGATCCAAGTTTCTCACATAATAGGCAGGCTAACCCACACTACTCTTTAGAACTACTTAATTAACATAGAGCCCAAGGGCAGGCTTGAAAGATAGGAGTCCTCATTGTTTTTTGTTTTTACTTTTTTCTCCGAAAGCAAATTTTGGACTGCTAACAGAGCTAAATAAAGAGACTATTTTATCAACGTTATAAAGAGAGAAAAAAAATCTTTAGCACCTATGTAACTTTCCTAGAGCAGGTTAGTGCTGGCTTTGTGCACAATAAGCAATGTGGTCCAGAATTTCTCTCACTTTTGTTTTGGATGTATAAAGAGTAGTCAATCATGAGGCGATTTCCAACTAATTCAGGGCTTTCCAGAGTAGCAGGGTTTGGCTGAGGTAGTGGTCAAAGGTATCTGTGTCACATAACACCATCATATTTCAAGTGTTCCGACTCCATATTATTAATCTTCCATATATTCTAGCTTCTGTAAGCTTCCCATAAGTTTTCTGAAGTCTGATAAAGATGGTATCAAACAGTATTTTTCAAATTAAAAGTACAAATTAAATGTAATGCCAGAGGTGCTGTGTTCCCTTGCTTTTCTTTTTTTTTTTTAATTATGTTATGTTAATCACCATACATTACATCATTAGTTTTTGATGTTCCCCTTGCTCTTCATCACAGGTGAGGGATGGGAACAGTTTGTACTGGAATTTATCCACTGGCCACAACCACTGTTACTTTTCTAGGGCCTAGCAATCTCCATTGTTTCTGAAAGGGTCGCCTCTCTTGAGCAAGTGCAGGACTTCCCTCTGTCTCCTGAATACAGTAGCCTGGTGGAGGAGGGGGTGAATCAGATGCCGTGTGGGCGTATTAGACATGTAATCAGTGTCCTTCTTTCTGCAGCAGATACTATCAGTCAAGTGATGCTCAAGCCATAATGGTCACTTCCTTTAAGTAAGTCTGTGTAACCTCGGAGCTGTGAAGCAAGCAAGTCATGACCCACACAGTGGGTCAAATTCACAGGGCATCAGCAATCTCTAGAAACTTGTATTCAAATGTGCAGGCATATGGTATCTCCCCCGTGCCATCCCACCCCCCTTATCTCCTCTCCGACCCGGACTTGGCGTTCACCGCACACCACCCGCCCTCTGGCCTTCCCCAGAGCCAGGCCTCTCTGTGCTCGAGTCGCCTTCCCTCGAACCCGCGGCGCAGGTGGTCCGACGGGTCCGTCTGGGTCTCACACCGGATCCCCGGGAAGCGGCCGGCTCGTGGACTGCGGGCGGGAAAGAGGGCCAGAGGCCCGGCCCCCAGCCCCTGGTCTCCGTGCCGCCGCAGCCGGGGAGCCGGGGGCCCGGATGGAGGCAACTCTACTAGTCCCCAGCTGGAAAACCCGATGCCGGGCTTCGGTCTGGGACGACAAGCCGAGCCCTGGGGAGAGCTGCTGCCACCGCCCCCGCCCTCGCGCGGTCCCTGTACCCCAACCCCAAACAGTCGCCGGCCCGCCGGCTTCTCACTCACCCTACTCGCCACCTCCTGAGACTCGGCCACCGCGGGCGCAGGGACCGCAACCGCAGCCCGGCCACCGCCCCGCCCCTGGCCCCGCCCACGCCCCGCCCCGCCCCTGGGCCCGCCCCTGGCCCCACCCCGCCCCTGGCCCCGCCCCCGACCCGGGGCCCTCGCGCGTGTCCCGACCGCGAACCCACTTCACGCAGCGGTTGTTTCCCGCCTGGTGCTCTTCTTCTGGGTGAATTTTACCTAATCTTTCGCCCATCACCTTCAACGAATACTATCAGAGTAACGGGAGGGGAGAAAAGGTGAGGAAAACAAAAGCATCCACCGCCCAAGCACACACCTCCTGCTCTCTCTGGACCCCGCCCCCGAGGGGAAGCAACCGGCAGCAGTGGCGGTTGACGCGTCAAGCGCCATCTTTCACGTGGGCGGAAGGAGTTGCTGTGTAGTTTTCGCTTCCTCGTGCGACGCCGTAGGTTCGTTTTGGCGTTTTCGATTTGCGATTACGAGAACGCGCGAGGCCTGTGGAAGGGGGCGGGCCAAACTTGCTCCGTCCCTTTGTTCTTGGACGTGCTTCGTGAAAATGTTGAGCAAGGTGTTAGCCGAGATAGTGCTGTTTTTAGTGGGGAAGGCTGCCCGCCGCGAGCAAGCCCAGTTGGTATCTGTGAATGGTTTTGTTTGTGCTTGGCGGGTAGTGGGCGCTCAACAAGTGTGTGTTGAATTAATGGATTTATTTTTTCCTAATGACACAATTAAGTGGGCTGACTCCGCCCCAAGTCTGGTTAGGTAATTTCCTTTTTCAACAATACGTAGTCACCACAGGTTTGTCTTCTTCACATGTAAACATTTTCGTAAGCTTGATTTTCACACTTCCCAATGTCATGTTTGCTAGTTGCACAGTGTAGGTGGACGAATTGGGTTTTTAAGCCTTTGATAATGTACCGTTGTATATGATGTGCTGTATGATTTATTTTTAAAAACCTCGAGTTAATTAGCCTTTTGGTCTGCAAGTGTATATATTCATGCTACAGATGAATGGCACTTAACATTCTTCATTTTTAAAAATCATACAGCACATCTTTATCATTCACTGAGGAAGAAAAGGAAGAATAAATACACAAATGACTCCCTCAGACCTCTTCCCTCTGCAGAATTAGACCCCTTACCCAGTCAGTGCTGTATATGCTTATAGCACCAAATAACTACCATTTATCTAGTGCCTATTGTGTGTCTGGTACTGTGCTCCTTAGTCTAGGTAAAGAATTGTGTTGAATTCTAACATATCTAGGGTATAGATGTCGTCATCCGGTTTTGTGCAGCTCCAGAGCCCACTGAGACCTGAGGACGTTAGGCTGGTACTAAGTTGATGACAGCTCTTCTCAGGAAACACCTATAGGAGATAATACCAACAGACCCAGTTTAGAGTAAAGTTGAGATTCGGGTTAAGTGCTTGGGAAAGGAATATAGTGCCCAAAACAGTTTTTCGTACTTCAAAATTTTGCCTGTATTCAAAATAGTTTCCTTAGTCTCCAACAGGTCTTGGGTTTTGTGCGATATCAACTTTAGAACAACTGTGCTTTCTAAATTCTGCGTGACCATTAGAAATAAGATACATAATTAAAGTGGCTCTGTACACGTGATGTTTTGTGGCTAGTGGATGTGAATTTCCCCCCATCTTTTAGGCATTGTGTAGCAGTAGCTTGTATGTCTTTCAGTGGATCAGAGCAAAAAAATCAATAGGGAAAAAGTAATTATGACTTAGTACTGTGATCCATAGTACTTATATGGTATAACATTTTATATTTGAAGGTGTGAAATAGGACAGATATCCCTTTTTCAGGGACCCAAAGAGAAAATGATACTAAATACATAGTAATGTGATCTATATTAGCAGCACCAAAGGATGGCTTGGGAGGCCTTTAACCCTTATCTCCTCTAAACTCGGTTAATCAGCCCAAATAAACCACCCCAAATAACTTGCCATCTAGTGAAAGTGAAATTGTGCTATTGAAATATTTCTTCAAGTAAGATTCCTAGTCCTCCATTTCCAACCAGAATCCCCAGACTATCTTTAGAAATTTTTGAGCTATCCACCTATCCACATATTAATGAACAATCATACAAAAAGTGTCTACAACCAGGGGAGCAGTGAATAGTTAAGAGGTTGGGCTATGGAAGAATCAGAGCTAGTGTAAGTATTGTCTTCGCCTTTGATTAGTTGTGAGACTTCAGGCAGCATGTGACTTATTTTGCCTCAGTTTCCTTAGCTACAAAGAGGCAAGCAGAGTAATTTCTCATGGGGTTGTTGTGAGGCTGAGCTGAGATCAAGTAAGCTAAGGATTTAGACTAGCGCATTCAAGAAATGGTGGCTCTAATCTCAATTTTAGTAACCGTGCAAGGATAACAGAAAAAATAAGAAACATCAGATAAATCTCTCAAACTGTGTACATATTTATAATTCTAATAAATAGAATACCAGAACCCAGGGAACATTATTGATATATAACAAATGTCAGTTACTGTCAGGAAGCCTTCTCCCCATCCGTTCTTTATTAATGTATTTCAGGAATGTCTTCTGTGCTCCTTCGGAGCTGGAGTTGAGGACTTGTTGATTACCTCCCATTTACCAGGATTACAGCAAATTAGATTTAACTGTGACTGGCATGCGAACTATCTGACATCGGACATGGATGAGGAATATTGCTATATAAACCATAGTGAGTTTAATTTCTTTTAAGTAATGAGATTTTATGTGGTTGCCTTAATCGTTGGAGACTTATCAGTATGCACTTTATGGTACATTACCTTTTGGTTGGAATATGAATGAGCCAACACCCAACTGAGGTACTTGTAGCAGGAATCTTGGTTATTGGATATATTAAGTTGGTTCTTTGAGCCAGTGTGATATAAATGGTTTAGAAAGCCCTAGTGGGTCCATGTCTGTTCTAATGATGCAGTGTAGGCAACACTCCTGTGAGAGAACATTATGATCTCATGTATATTTTCAGCTCCTTCTGGGATTCACCATTCTTTAAAAAATAAGCTTCTCAGTGAGAGGAATCACATCCTCCACCAGGTATTAACCTCTGTTTCTTCCTCCCTGCTGGCACTCTGTACCTCACAAGCAATAGTTGTGAATGATCTAAGGCCTAAGATAAAGAGTCCCCAGGGAGAAGAAATTCCTAGCCAATTAGAGCATCATAAGATGCACAACAAGAAAGAGAACAACAAGTAGGAAGACAGGCCTACCAATTTCTTAAATCTTAGACAAGATCCTTAGGCAGTTTCTTACAGAGGAAGGCAGACTTTGAAGTTACATCTTGTTAAGTTTGTCATAATTTGATGGAATTTAGATGCAATGGGTAGTGCAGAGTGATAGTTTTGGTGCTGTCCTGCTAGAATGCAAGAGTGACAGTGGACCAGTAGCATTCAACCACAGTGACTCCTATTGCCAGACACTTCCCAGGCCCGTTTCACAAGGTCTCCCTGAGCCCGTCTGCCTGTGGTTCCCCGCCCCAGGCAGCTCTCAGCATTTTCTCGTTTATACTTGTACTTGACTACACTTACTAGTGTGTTGTTTTTAAAAGTGGTTTCTCTAGTTATTTCATGTGTGACTTCTGCCTCTACCCAGGGTGTTGTGCTTACAATTTCATCTTCTATCTCCTTTGTTTTCGGCACATTATCAGGTGATTAGTACATGCCAGCTGGCTGATTGAAACTTTATTCCAACTCCTTGGAATTGTTATCCTTCGGCCAGGCCCCTATCTTGTGAGGGCTTCTTTTGAAAATAGCTTTTGACTTTATGAGTCAGAATCACTGTGTTTAAGGTTCAGGGTCACTTTGATTTAAAGTGGGTGAGGAGGGGCACCTGGGCGGCTCAGCCAGGTAAGTGTCTGCCTTCAGCTCAGGTCATGATCCCAGGGTCCTGGGTTCGAGCCCTGCATCAGGCTCCCTGCTCAGCGGGGAGTCTGCCTCTCCCTCTCCCTCTGCCTGCAGCTCCCCCTGCTGTGCTCTCTCTCTGTCAAATAAATAAATAAAACCTTAAAAAAAAAAAAAAAGAATTAAAAAAAGTGGGCGAGGAGCTCCTGTGTTTTTGTCATCAGTGTCATCTTTCCTACTCCCTCCCTCCACACTATTTCTTTAACCCAAAAAAGAAATAGAAAACCATAACTGTCCTTGGGGCAATCTCAGGTCACCTAGTTTTAAAATGTTTGACATCTGTTTTTTTTTTTTTTAATTGAAATACAGTTGACATACAATGTTAAATTAGTTTTAGGAGTATAATAGAGTGATTCGACGTTTTGTATAGTACTTGTTACTGACCACGATAAGTGTAGTCACCATCTGTCACCAGACAGTTATTACAATATTATTGACTGTATTCCTATGCTGTACTTCTCGTCTCTGTGACTTATTTGTTTTATAGCTGGAAATTTGTACCTCTTAATCTGACATCTGTGGGGTTTTGACATCTACCCTTTTTCTTCTTCAAAATTATCTTGACAAAACTGACCCTTTCTTTTCCATGTGACCATAAGGACCAACCGGCCTCTATCACAAATAAGCTTTGTGATATTTTCATTGGAGTTTCATTGAATTTATAGGCCAATTTATTGTCTTTCCATTTGTAAGGATGGCATATTTTTCTACTTACAACTTCTCATATTTTTTTTTTTTTTAAAGATTTTATTCATTTATTTGACAGAGAGAGACACAGCGAGAGAGGGAACACAAGTGGGGAAGAGGGAGAAGCAGGCTTCCCGCTGAGCAGGGAGCCCGATGCGGGGCTCGATCCCAGGACCCCGGGATCATGACCTGAGCCAAAGGCAGACGCCCAACGACTGAGCCACCCAGGCGCCCCTCATATATTTTTTAATTAGGTTTTATAATTTTTTAAAATGATTTTATTTATTTATTTGACACAGGGAGAGAAAGAGAGAGGGAGAGAGCAAGCATAAGCAGGGGGAACAGCAGGCAGGGGAGAAGCAGGCTCCCTGCTGAGCAGGGAACCCCACATGGGGCTCGATCCCAGGACCCTGGGATCATGACCTGAGCCGAAGGCAGACGCTTAACCGACTGGGCCATTCAGGTGCCCCTTAGGTTTTATAATTTTTGTGTAAAAGACACTTCACATATTTTTTGAGATTTTTCCCAAGTTGTATTTTAATTGTGTTGCTATTACAAATTGTTTCTTCTGAAAATGACATTTTAAATTTTTTTTTTTTTTAAGATTTTATTTATTTATTTGAGAGAGAGAGAATGAGAGAGAGAGAACACATGAGAGGGGATAGGGTCAGAGGACAAAGCAGACTCCCCGCCAAGCAGGGAGCCCGATGTGGGACTCGATCCCCGGACTCCAGGATCATGACCTGAGCCGAAGGCAGTCGCTTAACCAACTGAGCCACCCAGGCGCCCTAAATTATTTGTTGCTAGTGTTTAGTATCACTAGTTTTCTATGTTTATCTTGTGTTTGGCAGTCTTGCTAACAGTTCTCACTGGTTGTAAATAATTAAAAACAACAAAACAAAGAAATAAGCTCAAAACAAAAAGATACTAATCATTCCACTCTCATGTACAACTTTCAGTAGCTGCCTATTTCCCAGAGTGTGCAGGGTCCTTAGCATGACTAACGGCTCTCCACAATCTGGCTTGAGCTGAATTTTCAAGGCCTCATTCTTACTGCCCTTTCCACTAATTTCTTGCAGATCTATGAGTGTTTACTGCTTTGTGACCACTCACCTAGTTCTCTTGGCCTGGAATGCCCTTACCCCTCCAATTCTGTGTGAGGAAATCTTATTAATGGCAGCCACATGCTGCCTCCTCCAGGAAGTCTCCTTGGATTTCCCTAGTTGGAATCAATGTGACATTCTGTTGTATACCCTTAACCTCCACACCTCCGCTGTAAAAATCAAACTCTCTGTATTTACACTTTACAGTTTTAGGATAAATAATCATGTAATACTGAAATTAGAATCTATTTGTACACTTACCACAGTGAGCACTGAGTAATGTATGGAATTGTTGAATCACTATATTGTACACCTGAAACTATCACAACACTGTATGTTAACTACACTGGGATTAAAGTAAAAAACTTAACAATAAAGAAATTAGAAACTATTAAAGATGGTGGCAACAACATGAGGTACTGTTTAAAGGGATCAGCTTTGGAGTCAGGCCAATCTTAGATTTGAATCCTGGCTCAGCTACTTTGTATCCTTGGGCAAGTTACTTACCATCTTTGAGCTTCAATTTCCTCCTCTAGAAAATGGAATTGCTTTGAGGATTAAATGATAATGCACATAAAATGTTTACTCTGATACCTGCCCCATGGTAATTGCTCATTCAGGTTAGCCACTATTATCACATGGTAGATGCTCAGTGGTGTTTGTTGAATAAGGATGATCCTAATGCCTGGTTTACAGATGAAGAAGAGATTGAGAGGGCAAGAACGGAGAAGCTTTCTCAAGGTCATACCTTTAGTTTGGGGCAGATCTGTAACTAACACCTTTGTGTGCTAGCAACCAGGTGAGAACTCTCTCCCTTTTATAAACATAAAGTAAATATAGTCTTTGTCCTTTTAATCTAAAAAGCTTCCTGAGGGCCTCATCTTACTCACCTGTGTACCCCTTCCCTCTAGGCATAGTGCCTTGCTTATGTTAGATTCTCAGTAAATGTTGAGTGCAATTTAATTTAAGAAAGTTCCCATCAGAATCAAGAATAAATTAAGAAAATTCTTTCCCATTCGGTACATAGATTTGACTTTGCAGAAATTTGCTATGCTCCAAATGTGGCACATGATCAAGAGAGATCCTGATAAGGAAGAGCTTAATTTGAATATTATGTTTGTAGGTGACAAAAATAACAGGCCACTTAAGCATCAAGATTTCTAGATAGAGTAAACATTTCATATACTTCCAAAGGAGGAGGATAAGAAATTCAGACACATTATTTTTAACCTGCAGTTTTACCCATGGCATTAATTATGAGCTTAAATTTGATTATGAAAGATAAAAAGTATTGCCTTTATAGAAGTAATGGAATTTGATGAATTGTTAATCATGAAGGTTAATTAGTTCTTTGTGAGAGCAAGCAACTGAGTCACAGGTAGTAAGTTTGTTTTCAAAAATATAAGGAGGGATGGATTATCATGTCATTGTTTTTGATCTGAAAATATGTAGAGAGATATTCATCTTTTTAGTAGCTTGCTTGGGAAATTACAGGATGTCTTTTTTCCCATAATTAAGATTTTGCACTTTTTCATATAAATTATAAAGTTACAGACATGCATAAATAATTTAGTGTAGGACAATAAACTAGACGGATAGATGAGAGGTAAGTTATTTTTATCAAATCATAGTATTAGTTCTCTCAAAATTTATTTTCCTCTTCAGAAATGACTCATTATTTGCTTGCCCGTATTCCATGTGCAGGGATGTAAAAGAGAAATAGTGCTGGAACATTGCTGATCACATCTCAAAACTCTCACTTGCTTTTACCAAATCGTATTTTAAGAAAGAATGAAAATACTGCGTGGGAAATGACATAAAGATCTCATTCTAAAGCACTTTTTCCACTAATGAACTATACATTATAAGCTAGAAGATGTGTACATTTCTTTTCCGAACATGGGGAAAAAAGAAAAGAAAAACAAGTGGTCCCTTTGATGAATAGCCAACACCTAATACCCTTCTGGTGTTGCTACACCAAGATCCATTTATCTCCCCCATTTCTTAACTGTGTTTACAAACTGCTTGTGTATTCAAGTTGAATTAAAAGAAAGCAAAATCCAAATGAAGAAAAAAAGAAAGAACAAAGTAAAGTTGAAGTCCCGATCATTTTCATGCCTACACATTGTCATGGTGGGAAAAAAACATGGTAAAAAGTCGAGTTCAGATTCGTACTTGCTCGAGGGCAGCTTGTGTACTGTCCAGCTCGGTCTGCCAAGTGCTTGTTAAAATTAATTATCATTCAGCAGCTTTCTCTCTCTAAGTAGAACTCCCAGAAAATATGCTTGGAGTGGAGAAATGCAAATTGGTTTATGAGGTAATTTTATACTCTAGGGACAGATTTTTTTTTTTTTTTCATTTCACATTACTTCCCTGTTGGAAAAGGTTCATTATTATTTATATAGCAGAACAAGCCCCAAAGCCAATCCATTTCCAACCTCATTGTCACTTTCTGCATTCCAAACATCACTAAATTCCCAAATGAGTAGGCTAATTCTTTCCTCAGAGAGCCATAAAACTTGCTCGGGGTATTACTAACTTAGGTGACAGCACTTTATTCAAAGTAAGTCTTATTCTCCAGGAATGTGTTCAAAGACCTCATTTCTCTGTGGCCGTAAGTCTGGTGGGAGAGAAGTAGGCTTGTTTCTTGATTATCCCTTCTGAATTGTTTCTTTGAGCACCTTGGACCTATAATAATGGGAGCTGCTGAAATACTTCAGAGTGCATGCTTAGAAGACAGTCATTCTATTTATTTTGCATTTAAGATGCACTTCTGAAAACATTATTTTTCAAGTGAATTTGGTCAACTAGATGACTAAATAGTACATTCAAGGTATATGTTATAATATTCCTATTTTACAATTAATCAAAATATTGTTACCTAATTAATTTCAATGCAAACCTGATCAGGGCTTTTTTAGAACCAAACAGCAGCAACAACAACACATTATTTACTCCCCTCCCCCACCCCACCCCACCCCCATACCCTGACTCCAAACTAATGTAAGGAGGCTGATTCTTCTGGAGTGACTAGTTTAACTTCTGTGAGATGAGTTTGTCTTGTCTGCAGGGTTCCGAGGCTAGCAGTAGAACCAGTGGGTTGAAGATAGATTGTCCATCTCAACATAAGAACTTCCTGGAAGAGTTGCATCAAGATGACAGTGGTAGACAGTTCCCCTCCTGGGAAGCATTCAGGGGCGAGCTAAGCTGTGCCAAAGTGGCCATTCAGGTAATAGATGGACAGTACAATCCTGAGAGGTGACAAATGACTCCTTCAAGGTTGTGTTCCCTCTTTTAATTGCGGGAGCTGGAAGAGCATTTACAAAGTGAAACCCCTTTGTAAGTGTAGATCGGGAACAGAAACTTACAATTCCTCTCTTGATTCTGGCCAACCTATGCAGAGAAAATGTCTGTGAAAGCTGTCAGAGAGAAAAGTTTCCTGGGATGATGTAAAATTTTAAATTGGAAAGGAATAAAATGAAGAAGTGAGACTTTCTAAATTTTGAGTTTCAATCCAACTCTTAATTCCGTGTACTAATTCTGTTTTGAGGAAGGACTAAGATGACCAGGAAGAACTAATTTTGCAGTGTTTGTCACTTTTTGAAAGTTGAGTAGGAATGATGGGGCGTGGCCTTCTTATCTCCTCACCCCCCCACCCCCACTTCTGAAAAATCAGAATCAGGACGGTTCTGAAAAAAGCTTTTTCTACAGAAGAACTTTTGTGAAAAAGATTTAATTTATATGATACCCAAGACACATTTCAAGTTCTGCTTCCTCTGAAGCCTTTCTGGACCAGTTTGGCCAATGGGGTTTCCCTGGTCTGATCTAGAACATTTTTCCTTTGGTATTTAGTTAGCGCTGTTTGCACTGTGGATAGTTATCTTTTTATCCATATGTATTTTGTCTCACCTAAGATCATTTTCATGGTAGGCCCTGAGGGAAAGCAGAATCAGAGATGGGACCCTTACTCCAATATAACTTATAAACCATGAATTCTCTTCCTCCCCCACCTCCTACCACAGGTGCAATGCATCACGTCTAGCACATAGATGCTTATAAATATTCATTGTAGCTAGTTTGAAAATGTTACTATAGTGCTGAACACCAGGCTTTCTACATAGCAGGTAATCAATCAATAAATCGAAGTTAATTTTATGAATGGATAACGCATTCACATGTTAAAAAATCCAAATGATACTAAAATTAATACACTGGCAAGTCTAGCTCCATCCACTATATTCCTCCTGCCCTTTGTAGGAAACCACTTTCTTCTGTTTATTTTTTGTGTCTATCTGGTATCTCTTTATGAAAATGCAGGAAAATATAAATACGTATCCATATTACCTTCCTTTCTTAGATAAGATTCTCATACTCTGTGGCCAGTTTTGTACTTTTTTCATTCAACCATCTGTTTGCCTTCTATGTCAGTGGGTAGAGGTCTTCCTGGTTCTTTTGTAAGAGCTGCAGAGCATTCCATTCTGTGGCTGAACTGTAGTTATATAACCAGTCACCTTTAGATGGACATGTGAATTGCTTCCCGGTTGATGCTATTACAAACAATTTTGTAATGAATAACATACGTGATTTTCTGAGTGCACAGGTGTACCCTTCAGATAAATTCCCAGAAGCAGGATTGCTAGGATAAATCCAATTATAGTTTTTAAATATATCCCCAAATTTCCCTCCATAGGTGTTACATTATTTTACTCCCCCGGTAGTGAATGAAGAGCCCATATTTCCCACAAATTTGCCAACCAGATGTTTAATTAAACTTGGATGTTTGAAGATGTGCTAGGTGAAATATTGTAACTTAGTGTGGCATATTGTTGCATTGCTTTTATTGTGATCACAATTGAAATCTTTTCATATGTTTCAGGATCATTTGTATTTCCCTTTTCCCCCTGTTTTATATTTTGCGCATTTTTTCTATTGGATTTTTGGTCTACACGTGTGTGTGTGTGTGTGTGTGTTTTTAAATTTCTAGCAACTTACTGCATCCTGTAGAGATTAGCCCTTTGTCTATAGAATTAGTTGTAATTGACTTCCTAGTATTTTATTTGGTTTTTGATTTTGACACAGTTTTTTTTTTTAGTATTATTTTTTGTAGCTGTATTGGTTGATATTTTTCATTTGTTTTATGACACCTAAATTGTGAGTCATAGTTGGAAAGGCCTTCCCTACTCTAAGTTTATAAAAAATTCTCCATATTTCTTAAAGTTCTTTCATGTTTTGTTTTAAGTGTTTGATCCATGTGGAGTTTATCCTGGTGTATAGTGTGAATTGGGGATCCAACTTCCATCTTTTTTTTCCTAGAAAGTCATCCAGTAGTTCTTTGTTTTTTTGTTTGTCTTTTTGTTTTTAAAAGATTTTATTTATTCATCTGACAGAGAGAGTCACAGCAAGAGAGGGAACACAAGCAGGGGGAGTGGGAGAGGGAGAAGCAGGTTACCTGCTGAGCAGGGAGCCCGATGTGGGGCTCGATTCCAGGACCCTGAGATCACGACCCGAGCCGAAGGCAGATGCTTTAACGACTGAGCCACCCAGGCACCCCCAGTAGTTATTCTTTGAAGGGGAGCCAGTTTTGCTACCCCAAAATATGCCACTTTGGTATATAGATTATCTTGAGCTGAAGTCAATCAAGACCCAGCAGACTAAGAAAAACTTTGACCTCTTCCTCAGCTATCTAAAAGAATTTACGGGGGGCCTGGCCCAGAAAGAGAGCTATTACCAGAGATAGATTTTTATCTGAATAACCTATCTGTATGGCAGGGCAAACATCTAATTACCAAACATCTGCTCTTCTTATTGTTCTGTGAATTACCCTTCTCCCTTTTGAAGTCTCAGGCCCCTACCTGATCTCTCAGCTCAGGATGGCATATAAGCCTCAACTGCCCGGTTTGCCCTTGAGTCTCATATCTTTGTGGCTCCTATACATACAAAATTAAATTTGTTTTTGTTCTGTTAATCTGTCTATGTCAATTTAATTATTAGATCAGCCAAAGAACCTAGAGGGAAGAAGGGAAAATTTTTCTATCCCTATGCCGTAAATATGGATTAATTGTAAGTGGCCGTGACCACCTTAATAGCCAACCCAGTAGATTGATTTGGTTAATCTAGAGAACAACTGATCACATCGGCAACAACAGGAACAATGAACAGGAACAATGAACAAACACAAAAGTAAAAAAACCAAAATAACAGATTCCTTGAGTTTATCCTTAGCCTTTATTTGATCTTCATGAAGTGGTTTAAAAGGAGTTCTGTTACACCTTGGTCATAACTATGATATGCCTGGCACTGTGCTAGGTGCTTAGAGTGTGTTACCTCTCATCTGGCCAGTCCAAGTCAGATCGGTTTTATTAACCTCATTAGACCTGTGACAAATTGAGCCTCAGAGAAGTGAAGCAATTTGCTCAGGGCCCATTACTAAAGAGTGTTGGAGTAGAGTTTTGATCCAGTCATAAGGTTATAAAGTCAAAGGTCTTTATATTTTCAGAAGACAGTGAACTCCATTGTTTGAGATATCTGTAAGGGAAATAAGGACACCTGATAAGAAAATGATGTATTTGTCAGACACATGCAAAACCACAATCTGCCTTGCTTCTGCTTAGCAATGCCATTGCATTCAATTGTAAACCAAAAATGACTATATACAGAGTGCACTGTAGTGCCTTGTAAAAATTACTTTCCTAATGCAGAGAAGTAAAGAGCAAAGACATTTAAGCTTGTCACATATCTTTCTGGCTTTCTGCTGATTTTTAGGTAAGATTACTTGACTATGAAGCCTTCATTAAAAACTGAAGATCTAGTCTATACAAAAGTGAAATAATTTTTCCATCACCAGGAGTACCTGGGTAATCCAAGTCACACATTGACTGACTGTTGAGGATGAATATGAAAAGTAGAATAATGTTTGTGATCAGATAACTTGCTAGTTTATGGACACAAAAAGGGCCCACATACTCAGCTTTGTGTCTCAGTTTTTGTGTTTTATTAGATTCTTTCTTTGATAGTTGAATTGTTCATGTATTTTTATAATGCATAAAGCTATGTTTTAACATAAACCTAAAATAAAAATGTATTATTTTCAAAATTATCTGTTAATCCTGCTGTCTCCGGGGCCTGTCCATTATGCTCTGGTATGCCAGGTAATGGGGCATCCGTGGCCGTGAACACACAGGCAGGAAGATCCCGGGGCTAGGTATCAAATCTGTGATAAGCTGTCCATGACTGTGTTGCCCAGGCTAGGAGGTGAAGCCACAACTGGGAAGACTAAGGTCTTAGCCAGGCCGAATGGGAGGGGCATCCAGTGAGCAATCTGACCAAGGAGCCAAGGGAACACAAATAGGACCTCACGTGTGTGGTACAGACACTGCTCACCAAGAAGCAGGCAGATTATTTCAGATGTTTTAGAAGTTAAATCTGAGAACAGTTCACTTTAGCCTTTAAAATGTACATTAATAGTATTTTGCAACTTGCTGTTCTCCATGCAACATTTGTATTTTGAGATATATCAGGTTAATACTACATATTGCTTGGGGGTAGATAGAAAGTAAAAGAAAAATCATGCATGGCCCAGATGCACACCAACTTTGGAAGCGGAGGGGCTAGGGATACAGAGAGCGGGAGAAGAGCTTTCAGTAGGTGGTTGTATTATTCTCTGTGCTTTTCCATGTATTTGGAATATTTTATATCTTTCTTAATTTTTATTTTTTATTGTGGTAAAATATCCATAACAAAATTTACCTTTGTTAAATGTATATAACAGTATCATTAAGTCTATTCACATTGTTGTGCAGCCAATCTCCAGGATCTTTTCATCTTGTAAAACTGCAGTTCTGTACTCAATAAACCACAACTTCCCACTTCCTCTTCTTCCCAGCTCTGGCAACCACCATTCGACTTTCGGTTTCTATTCATTTCATTACTCTAGATACCACTTAAAGTATTTGTCTTTTCATGACTGGCTTATTTTACTTAGCCTCATGTCTCTAAGGTTCATGTATGTTGTAGCATGTAGAATTTCTTTCCTTTTGAAGATTGAATAGTACTCCATTGTATGTATAAACCACATTTTGTGTATCCATTCGTCCATTGATGGACACTTGTGTTGTTTCCACCTTAGAGCTACTGTGAATAATGCTATTAACATGGCTGTACAAATACCTCCTTGAGACCCTGCTTTCAACTCTCCTGGGTATATACCAGAAGTGGAATTGCTAGATCATATGGTAATTCTGTTTCCAATTTTTTTTTTTTTTTTTTTAAGGAACTGCCAAACTGTTTTCTAAGATGACTGCTTCATGTACATTCCGACAAATAGTGGACAAACGTTCCAAATTCTCTGTATTTTTGCCAATGCTTGTTATTTTCTGTTTTTTTGGGCGGGGGTTGTCTTGTTTTTCTGGGGGGATAGTAGCTATTCTGATGGATGTGAGGTGATATCTCATTGTTTGCATTTGCATTTCCCTGCTGATTATGTATCTTTTTGAAAGATTCTATGTTGTGGATGCAGGTAAGGGAGATGAGTGGGACTGGGAGTAGTGTTGAGGAGGGGTTGGGAAAGACATGGGCCCAGTCAAGCAGGGAGAGAGGAGAGAAAAAGGCTGAACCCTTCCAGGTACCCAGCAGATGCAGAGGTTTCTGTGACTGAAGGACCAGAGTGAGTTGAGTGAGCAAAGAAATGGGGCAGTGACTGGAGGTGTGCCTGAGATAAATGAGATGAGAATGATGCAGATACAGGAAAGGCAAAGGAAGCACCATAATTCCTGGTAATTAGTTATATTTTCAGTAAAACTGAGTTGAAAGACATTACTTGGTAACTGCCAGGAATAGTTAGGCTCCTTTCACCAGTCAGAAACTAGTTATCATCTACTCTAAGGTATTTGAATTGACCAGACTTCTAGAATGATTCATTCAGTGAAACAGTTTAGACATAAGAAAAGTTCAAGTGTGTATCTTGTCTGTCAGAGGGGTCTGTGTATGAGGAGAGCAGGGGCAATGACTTGTCTCTGGTGTACTCTGTCTCTTGTGTTCCCCTGGGGAGATATTCTACCACTTGCCACCCAGAGAAAAAATAAATGCCTAGAATTTACCAAAGGATGAGTATTTTTCAGTCAGTAGGGAATTGCATGCTTCCTGATGAGCAGTGTCTCCAAGGGCATATTTGGGAGTTGTATTAGTTTCCTAGGGCTGCTATAACAAATTCCCACAAACTGGATGACTTATAGTAACGGAACTTTATTTCCTCACAGTTCTGGAGGCCAGAAGCCCAAAATCAGGGTGTTGGCACGGCTGTACTCTCTCCAAAGGCTCTAGGGGACAGTCCTTTCTTGCCTCTTCCAGCTTTGGGTGGTTATTGGCATTCCTTTGCTTCCTTCGCTCCTGACCACATTACTCCAACCTCTGCCCCTCCAATCTCACACTGCCTTCTCTGTTTCTGTCTTTAGGACATTTGTCAAAGAATTTAGGGTCCACTTGCATAATACAGGATAACCTCATTTCAAGATCCTTAATTTAATTACATCTGCAAAGACCCTTTTCTCAAATAGAGTGACATTCATAGCTTCTAGAGATTTGGACATGGATGTACCTTTTGCAGGGGCATTATTCAGCAGGAGTACAAAAGCCTTCATGAGGAATACCAGCCCTTACCCTCTGACCTAAATCTACCCTGGGAGTGGGAAGAGATGTTGGGGCCTCCATGCTTTCATTTGCTCTTTAACAGGCACCACCCAGAGTCAGTGATGGAGCAAACAAAGTTGGCATGTGAGTCAGTTTAATGTCCCACACATATTGTTCATTAGAATTTCGGACAAATGTTTTGAGTGCTCCCATTTTCGGCTGGTTCCCAGGGACATAGTCCTCTCTTGCTTCATCCTTTTCTCATCTCTATCCAAAGCTGTACCCACTCATGGAGTCCTGCCTGTTTGGTGGTGGGGGCAGGAAGAGGGTAGATTGAGTCTCAGTCCTCAGTAACCTGGATAACCTGAGATAGAGGAATCCAGCATCCGTACCCTAAAACTATCCTGTTGGAACTGCTTACTGAAAGAGGTCGTTTTTACTTGTGGGTGTCTCCTGAACAGGATAATTCCAGGACCAGATATGTGTGTTGGGACAGCAAGTCTACAATTTTACAGAAACTATTTCACTTCAATAGAAACATCTTTATACCAACACAAGATCGATATTTCTGAATTTCATGTTTAGTGTTATTCTTGGAGAATGACCAGAAATTGTTATTTATATAGAGACATATTCTATTCTGATAATGCTAGAGAGCAGATAATGACTTGGGAGAACATCAAGATTAATGCTCCTAGGGTCAACATTTACCATGTAGTCAATGTAATATTAAAGCCCCTAGTGCAGTTTACCTGAAGGCAGAATAAATCCCCCCTCTTTTTTTCTGGGCAACAAATATAGGAAATCCTGTATCTTTTGCATTTATTTTGTAAACTTCTTTTTCATTCGTGGAGCATAGCACATATACAGAAGAATGCACAATTCATAGGTGCACAGCTCAGTGAATTATCACAAAGTAAACACACCTGTGTAATCACCAGCCAGGTCAGGAAAAAGTACATTGTCAGCCTCCCTGCCCCAGAAGGGACCTTGAGACCCCTTTTCTATCACTGCCCCCTCCCTTCTCACCAAAGCCACTGTTTTGACTATTAACAAGATGAGTTTTGCCTGCATTGGAATTTTATGTTGCATATGTTATTTAAGCTTTTTTTAATCAAAGCATCTGGAAACCATTCCTTTCATGACATCCCATCTCAGAGGCAGAATAATTGTTTCTTTGTAGGTAAGTCTTTGTTGGGAAGATGAATAGCTAACCCTATAAATCATTATCATAAAAACTTACTTGTAATTTACATGAGAAGCCAGCATGAAGAGTAACATTGTGATCTAACACATGCGCACAAATGGAATTATTAAAAATAAAGATAAATGAGCACTGGAATTTTCAATTTATGAATTATCTGGTTTTCTTTGCTCTGAACTTTCTCTCTTGATAGTAAGGTGACTCTAACCTTTGGGACACAGTAGCATTCTTTTGATGATTTTTCATTTTTTTTTTTCCTTTCTACCACTTGGTCTCTTGTTCAAATGCATTTTCCCAAACAACGTGTTTCAGTGTTTAATGGTTTTAAAAAAGAAATGACTTCAAAGCCAATAATATAGAGAGAGGCTTATGTTTGGTGACACACTTCTAAAATTATGACCGATCCTAATTCCCACTAAAACATGTGAGCATTGTATTTACCCAATTCCAAGGGGAAATCAGGTGGAAGATGCAATGAAGAAGGAAAAAGACCACACTGAATGTACAGTCAGGTGCCAGGTACAATCTAATTTCAGAAATGTTGAAATGTGTCGGGGGGGGGGTGGATCTTAGAGTTCAGGAACCATATTAGTGCCATTTGCTAATGATCTCCATAGATGATATTGGCTAGGGGTGATTTGATATTGTTAGAGTTTTCTCTAAAAATAAAAAGTGGAAAAAAATCAGGAAGTCACTCTGGAAATTTATATTGCTGTCCATCAGCTACTTCTGGAGGTCGGAACAGGTTACCCTTTAGAGGTAATGGGGACATTTGTGCATCATGTCATTTCAGGAGTTCTACAGAAACTACGTGCCCTCAAAGCATTGGTCCCATGCCACCTTAAAAAACCGACTTTTGGGGGTGCCTGGGTGGCTCAGTTGGTTAGGCGACTGCCTTTGGCTCAGATCATGATCCTGGAGTCCCGGGATCGAGTCCTGCATTGGGCTCCCTGCTCAGCGGGGAGTCTGCTTCTCCCTCTGACCCTCCCCCCTCTCATGCTCTCTGTCTCATTCTCTCTCTCTCAAATAAATAAATAAAATCTTCAATAAAAAAAAAAACAACAAACCGACTTTTGGGTCATTCTTTGAGTACTGTTTATATAAGATATCTGGAAAAGGAAACCAGTTCCTGGGGTTCCCCACTTGCTTTCCCCTCGTCCATCTGCATGCCTTAATTGTATATGTTAGCCAGTTGTCACTATTACAAGCACAGATCCTGACCTTACAGGAATAACATGCAAAGCAGACACCTCTATATTTGCTGACTGCAAACTCAGTTTATTGAGAATAGACAACTCCTTCACAGGCATGTGAGTGTTTCATTAACATAGATAGAGTTTCCCAAAAGTGGAGAAGAGGAAGCCCAATAGGCCAGTAAGCTCCTTCTTCACCCTGTACGTCGAGGTTTGAGTACACCTCTTTTGTGTGAGCTTTAAGGAGTGATCAGTAAAAATCACTATTTCAAGTTGTTTCACTTTGACTTACTAATAAGTGGATGTATTTAACACAGTGCCATTTGCCATATTCTTGTAAATATCTGAGATTACTTTCTTATATTTTTCTTTAAATCAGTGTTAGTTTTTGAAATGTAATTTATTTTAAAGGAAGATTTTATATCACTTCTGTAAATAGAAAACCACTATCACTTCTATAAATAAAAGGTAAATGTTAAATAAGTGCATACCTTAATTTTTTAAATTTTTAAAAATTTTTCAGAGAGATCATGCAAAGGGGAGGTAGGGTAGGGGCAGAGGGAGAGGGAGAGAGAGAATCTCAAGCAGGCCCCATTCCCAGTGTGGAAATGCAGGACTCGATCCCACGACCCTGAAACCATAACCCGAGCCGAAATCAATAGTCGGATGCCCGACCGACTGAGCTGCCCAGGCACCTCAAATAAGTGCATACCATTAAAACCACCTCCCACTTGGGGAAATGACTTAGAAGAGTAAATCTGGGACTTGGAGCCAGAGGATCAGAGTTCTCATCTCTGTTCTGCTACTCTGGTTTGGGGAAAGTCGCTTCTTTGCATCCCAGTTTCCTCCACAGAAGGAAGGGGTGGTGGTGGGGGGAATGATAATAATGCCCACGGCAAAGGGTTATCATAGGGATTAGAAATGACACTTACGGGGCGCCTGGGTGGCTCAGTCGGTTAAGCGTCTGCCTTTGGCTCAGGTCATGATCTCAGGGTCCTGGGATCGAGCCCCACGTCAGGCTCCCTGTTCAGCGGGGAGCCTGCTTCTCCTTCTCCCACTCCCCCTGCTTGTGTTCCCTCTCTCGCTGTCAAATAAATAAATAAAATCTTAAAAAAAAAAAAAAGAAATGGCACTTATACTATCTGGCACGATTTAAGTGTAGGGACTCAGAAGTTGACAATTATTTTTATAATTATATCCTTAGGGGTGCCGGGGTGGCTCAGTCGTTAAGCATCTGCCTTCGGCTCAGGTCATGATCCCAGGGTCCTGGGATCGAGCCCCACGTCAGGCTCCCTGTTCAGCGGGGAGCCTGCTTCTCCCTCTCCCACTGCCTCTGCTTGTGTTCCCTTTCTTGCTGTGTCTCTGTCAAATAAATAAATAAAATCTTTAAAAAAATATTATAATTATATCCTTAGTATTAGTATATCAGAATTTATCTTTGCTCTCCTCTGAAGCTTTGCCTGCCTGCCTGCCTTTCTCCCAAGTGACATTGGATAAATCAAGTTGCAAAGGAAAATCGTGGTTCCTTTCACTTTTAAGCCTAAAGTCAAGCAAGTATGGCACTCGGAGTTCACCTTAAGTGCAAATGCCTGTTCATCAGGAGTTGGTGCCTCGTTCCCTTTATTGACAGGGTTGTGATAGCAGTGCTGTGATTGAGTAATGTTGGCTGTGGGCCCCCACCATGGGAGGCCACTGGGCTGGTACTGCATATTGGACATTAGCTCCTGCCTCCTCTCCACCACGCCCCCTTAGCTTGCCCAAATCTGCCTCTTGCAAGGTGCCTCCAGTTCAGGGTGGACTTCTTCCTCAAAAGAGCCCCTCAGAGTCACTTCAAGTAAATTATACTCATTAAGTCAGTTTTCCATCCTAAAATAGTCACCTCAAATGAAGGCCCTCTCAGGCTCTTCTGATTCTATCACCTCTTTCTCACTCCCGCAGAATAACTCACCTTCCAGTCCAACTAATTCTTGTGAGAGAGGAAAAGAGCTGTCAGTGTAATTGGGGCTGTTCTATCCCTTCCCTTGCTCTGTGATCTGTCTTAAAGGTTTAGCAGGTACAACCCCAAGGAGGCTGGGTGAAGGCAAAATGTGTGAGGCCTGTGTGGTTGGCCTGTGCTCTGGTTGGTGCTGATGTCCCCACAGCAGCTTGCTGGATGCTCATTTACTCAGCTCTGCAAATAGTCTTGGCACAGGGAAGTGCTACCTATAGTGACATTGTGGAAAATCATAGTGCATAAAAGACTTTATGATACTTCCCTTTTTTTCCCAGCTCACACTCTGGAGTGAACCAGTAAACAAATAATTAAAACAGGAGCAAAATTATTCTTCTGGAGTTTAAGGCTCTGTCCTACTAGGAAAAGAATACTGTGGAAGGAAACTTGATGAAAAATACTTAGTGGAACTTTTAAATGATGTTTTGATGCCAACGGATTCTAAAAGCCTGACATCAACATTTCTAATATTTGTCCATTACTGTTTAATACAGTAGGTTAAGTGTGGCTTCAGGGAGCTCGGAATTGTTCACTTCCAAGGAATGAGCAGGATGCTCATTATTTCTCTTATTACTTCTCCTTTAATATTTGTATTGCTCTTATCATCCGCTGACTACTCCTTGGTAATTTTTATTACTAACAAACCCATAACCTGATGGGCTTCTCTGGAAATAGAGGGTATTGTGAAGTCACTCAGGATATAGATATGGTGCTGATGGGATCAATTAAAATGAATCGTAGCCCAGGGAAAGGTGCTTTGTGGAGCATCACAATGTGACAAAGATGAGTTTAAAAATAATCGCTTGTTTTATGATCACATTTCACAATCGTGTTCACCCAGATATTTGTGACAGTCACATTCCGGACCAACATAAAGAGTGAGATAGAGGAAGACTGGCAAACATTATGATTTAAAGGGAATTGATGTTTATCGGTGAACACTTCATCATTTCCAAGGGCTTTCAAGAAAAGACAGCTTCTTTTATAGATAACGAAAGGGGACTGTTAATTCAGATGGCATCATCTGAAAGTGTTTCTGAGCCTCTTACTTACTTTACTTTCCATTCTCTTCTTCCCCCCCAATTAGAAATCATAACATCTCTGTGTGATAGCACTTGAAAATGACACCCCCCCAAACACACAAACACAAAAACAAAAAACAAACTTTGACTAAAGGGCAAGGTTTATTGGATATGTGAGAATGTGCTGTTATTTCATGTTGAATTGGCTCTTGTGGTATTAGTTTGTGATATTATTTGGGAATCTGAATTTAACGATGATGTAAGAACCTTCTAATATGATGAGAGGTTTACATTACTCACTGCTAGAGTTTTCTTCTTTAATTTCAGCTTTTATCCAAAATTTCCCTTACTCAAATCCTTTTAAAGGTTGCCTTACTTCTGAGTACTCCAAACCTCTGCCTGGCTTTAAAGACTCAATCTCTTTGTACTCCTGTCTTCCTCTTCCTCCATCCTCATCAAGTTGTTCTCTGTAATTCCCCCAAACTGTATCTTCTCCTCCCTCTGTTCCCTTTTTTACCTTCTCTCTTCACTTTCATCCCATCAAAACCCATTTCCCAGATTTGACATGCCTTTTATTCTCTCTGCCTCTCCAAGTTCAGCAAGACCTATTCAAGGTCCATTTCTTCCAGGGGACCCAGATTACTCCATTCTCTACTAAGCTCCCATTCATCTGAAATACAGTTTTTTAAAAAAAGATTTTATTTGAGAGAGAAAAAGAGCGAGCACGAGTGGAGGGGCAGAGGGAGGGGAGAAGCCGACTCCCCACTGAGCACGGAGCCTGATGCAGGACTCGATCCCAGGACCCTGGGATCATGACCTGTCCGAAAGGCAGGCGCTTAACCACCTGGGCCACCCAGGTGCCCCTGAAATACAGTTTTTTAAAGCCATGTTCTCTGACAGAAATAAAATACAAAAGCATACATGTAATTTTATATTTTCTAGAAACAGGTAAAATGAATTTTAATGATATATTTTATTTCATTTGTTATTTCCAAAGTATTTTCATTTCTAGTCACTTTAAAATTATTCATGAGATATTTTTATTTTGTTCTAGGGCTTAGAAATCTAGTTTATAGGGGGCGGAGCAAGATGGCGGAGGAGTAGGAGACCTGGATTTCGTCTCCTCTCAGGAATTCAGCTGGATAGGGATCAGACCATTCTGAACACCTACAAACCCAACAGGAGATCGAAGAAAAGAAGAGCAACAACTCTCTCATCAGAAAAGCGACCACTTTCTGGAAGGTAGGACGTGCGGAGAAGTGAATCTGAGGCAATATTCGGGAGGATAGACGGCGGGGGAGGGGCCTCCGTCCGCCGCTTCTGGCAAGTGATAGAGCCGCGGAGCACAAAATCGGAACTTTTAAAAGTCTGCTCCGCTGAGGGACATCACTCTGGTGGCTAAGCGGGGAGTGGAACCCTCCGGGACAGTGTGGTCTCAGGACCCTCGGGGTCACAGAAAGACCGGGGGTGCCTGAGTGTGGCAGAGCTCCCAGGCAACGGAGCAGGGAAGCCGGCTGCAGAGGCGGAGCCCAGGCGCGGGCTCTCAGCTCGGGGTTGCCATAAACCGTGATCCACGGCACAGTTGGGCCACTGCTCCTCCAGCAGGGACCCAACAAGCGTCATATCCGGGGAGACTCACCTTCCTCCCCCGGGAGGAGCCGCGCGGGAGTGCACTGCAGGGATCTGCTGGGTTTGGAGGCTCCACCCGGGGTCGGGTGCCAGAGATAGAAACGCGTGGTCACAGGCCGGGCGAGCACGGAGTGCGGCCGGAGACCGGGGAGACGGGAGTGACTGACGGCTTTTCTCTGGGGGCTCACTGAGGAGTGGGCCCCGAGTTCTCGGCTCCTCCAGGGCCGAGATTGGGAGGCTGCCATTTTCACTCTCCGCCTCCAAAGCTGTATGGAAAGCTCGCAGGGAACAAAAGCCCCAGAGAGCAAACCCGAGCAGATTACTTAGCCGGGAGGGGGCAAGGGCGGGGCAATTCCGCCTCCGGCAGAGACATTTGGAAACCACGGCAACAGGCCCCTCCCCAGAAGATCAGCGAGAACAGCCAGCCAAGACCAAGTGTACCGATCAATGAGAACGGCCGAACTCCAGCGCTAGGGGAATACTGCACATAGAATTCATGGCTTTTTTACCATGATTCTTTAGTTTTTCAAAGTTATTTTTTTTAACTGTCTTTTTTTCTTTTTCTTTTTCTTTTTTTTAATTTTTCTTTTTCCCTTTTTCAACCAACATCTTATCAATCCCTTTTATTTTTTTAAAGATTTTATTTATTTATTTGACAGAGGGAGAGAGATAGCCAGAGAGGGAACACAAGCAGGGGGAGTGGGAGAAGGAGAAGCAGGCTTCCCGCAGAGCAGGGAGCCCAATGTGGGGCTCGATCCCAGGACCCTGGGACCATGACCTGAACCGAAGGCAGACGCTTAACGACTGAGCCACCCAGGTGCCCCTTATCAATCCCTTTTTAAAAAACATTTTTATTTTTCATTTTTAGAGTCATATTCTATCCCTTTGTAGTAGTTACCCGTATTTTTGGCATATATATATAAGTTGTTCTCTCTTTAAAATTTTGAGATAGTTTCTTCTAACAGATCAAAATATACCCTATATCTCTAGTATATGGTTTTTTCTACTCCCCTGCCTGATCACATTCTCTCCCTTTTTTTTTCTTTTTTTAAATCCTCTTCTTTCTTTTTTCGAACAACTTCTTATCAATTCCTTTTATAAAATTTTTTATAATTTCCATCTTTACAGTCATATTCCATCTCTTCATCATATCAACCCTTATTTTTGTACATATATGTTTTTCTTTCTTTAAAATTTTGGGAGGCACTTTCTTCTAACAGACCAAAATATACCCAAAATCTAGTGTGTGGCACTGATCTATATACCAGCCTGATCATATTTGATCACATTCTGGTTTTTTTTGTTGTTGTTGTTTTGTTTTGTTTGTTTTTATCTTTACCTTTTTTTCTTTTTTCTCTCTTTCCCTTTCTTTTCCCACTGCTTCAGGTCTTTTCTGATTTGTTTAGAGTATATTTTCTGGGGACATTGTTACTCTGCTAGCATTTTGTTCTCTCATTAATCTGTTCTCCTCTGCACAAAATGACAAGACGGAAAAAATCACCTCAACAAAAAGAACAAGAGGTAGTACCGACTGCCAGGGACCTACTCAATACGGACATTAGTACGATGTCAGATCTAGAGTTCAGAATCATCACTTTAAAGATACTAGCTGGGCTTGAAAAAAATATGGAAGTTATTAGAGAAACCCTTTCTGGAGAAGTAAAAGAACTAAAATCTAACCAAGTAGAAATCAAAAAGCTATTAATGAGGTGCAATCAAATATGGGGGCGCTAACTGCTAGGATAAATGAGGCAGAAGAGAGAATCAGTGATATAGAAGACCAAATGTTGGAAAATAAAGAAGCTGAGAAAAAGAGAGATAAACAACTACTGGATCACGAGGGCAGAATTCGAGAGATAAGCGATACCATAAGATGAAACAACATTAGAATAATTGGGATCCCAGAAGAAGAAGAAAGAGAGAGAGGGACAGAAGGTATAATGGAGCAAATTATAGCAGAGAACTTCCCAATTTGGGGAAGGAAACAGGCATCAAAATCCAGGAAGCACAGAGAACCCCTCTCAAAATCAATAAAAATAGGTCAACACCCCGACATCTAATAGTAAAACTTAACGAGTCTCATAGACAAAGAGAAAATCCTGAAAGCAGCTCGGGAGAAGAGATATGTAACCTACAATGGTAGAAACATTAGATTGGCAACAGACCTATCCACAGAGACCTGGCAGGCCAGAAAGGACTGGCAGGATATATTCAGAGCACTGAATGAGAAAAATATGCAGCCAAGAATACTATATCCAGCTCGGCTGTCATTGAAAATGGAAGGAGAGATAAAAAGCTTCCAGGACAAGCAAAAACTAAAGGAATTTGCAAACACAAAATCAGCCCTACAAGAAATCTTGAAAGAGGTCCTCTAAGCAAAGAGAGACCCTAAAAGCAACATATACCAGAAAGGAACACAGACAATATACGGTAACAGTCACTTTACAGGCAATACAATGCATTGCACTAAATTCCTATCTTTCAGTAGGTACCCTGAATGTAAATGGGCTAAATGCCCCAATCAAAAGACACAGGCTATCAGACTGGATTAAAAAACAAGACCCATTGATACGCTGTCTGCAAGAGACTCATTTTAGAACAAAAGACACCCCCAGATTGAAAGTGAGGGGGTGGAAAACCATTTACCATGCTAATGGACACCAAAAGAAAGCTGGGGTGGCAATCCTTCTATCAGACAAATTAGATTTTAAACCAAAGACTGTAATAAGAGATGAGGAAGGACATTATATCCTACTTAAAGGGTCTATCCAACAAGAAGATCTAACAATTGTAAATATCTATGCCCCTAACATGGGAGCAGCCAATTATATAAGGCAATTAATAACAAAAGCAAAGAAACACATCGACAACAATACAATAATAGTGGGGGACTTTAACATCCCCCTCACTGAAATGGACAGATCATCTAAGCAAAAGATCAACAAGGAAATAAAGACTTTAAATGACACACTGGACCAAATGGACTTTACAGACATATTCAGAACATTCCATCCCAAAGCAACGGAATATACATTCTTCTCTAGTCCCCATGAAACATTCTCCAGAATAGATCACATCCTAGGTCATAAATCAGGTCTCAACCGGTACCAAAAGATTGGGATCATTCCCTGCCTATTTTCAGACCACAATGCTTTGAAACTAGAACTCAATCACAAGAGGAAAGTCGGAAAGAACTCAAATACATGGAGGCTAAAGAGCATCCAACTGAAGAATGAATGGGTCAACCAGGAAATTAAAGAAGAATTAAAAAAATACATGGAAACCAATGAAAATGAAAACACAACTGTTCAAAATCTTTGGGATGCAGCAAAGGCAGTCCTAAGAGGAAAGTATATAGCAATACAAGCCTTTCTCAAGAAACAAGAAAGGTCTCAAGTACACAACCTAACCCTACACCTAAAGGAGCTGGAGAAAGAACAGCAAATAAAGCCTAAACCCAGCAGGAGAAGAGAAATAATAAAGATCAGAGCAGAAATCAATGAAATAGAAACTAAAAGAACAGTAGAACAGCGAATATCATTCTCAATGGGGAAAAACTGAGAGCTTTCCCCCTTAGGTCAGGAATGCGGCAGGGATGTCCACTCTCACCACTGCTATTCAACATAGTATTGGAAGTCCTAGCCACAGCAATCAGACAACAAAAAGAAATAAAAGGCATCCAAATCGGCAAAGAAGAAGTCAAACTCTCACTCTTTGCAGAGGATATGATACTTTAAAGAGCCCAGAAATGGACCCTCAACTCTATGGTCAACTCATCTTTGACAAAGCAGGAAAGAATGTCCAATGGAAAAAAGACAGTCTCTTCAACAAATGGTGTTGGGAAAATTGGATAGCCACATGCAGAAGAATGATATGAGGAATTCTTAATCACAGGAAACAAACTGAGGGTTGCTGGAGTGGGGGGTGGGGTGGGAGGGATGGGGTGACTGGGTGATAGACACTGGGGAGGGTATGTGCTCTGGTAAGCACTGTGAATTGTGCAAGACTGTTGAATCTCAGATCTGTACCTCTGAAACAAATAATGCAATATATGTTAAGAAAAAAAAAAGAAGAAGGTTGCGGGAGGGGAAGAATGAAGCGGGGGAAATCGGAGGGGTAGAGGAACCATGAGAGACGATGGACTCTGAAAAACAAACTGAGGGTTCTAGAGGGGAGGGGGTTGGGAGCATGGGTTAGCCTGTTGGTGGGTATTGAGGAGGGCACGTTCTGCATGGAGCATTGGGTGTTATGCACAAACAATGAATCATGGAACACTTCATCTAAAACTAATGATGTAATGTATGGGGATTAACATAAGAATAAAAAATATATATATATAAGACCTGAAAAAAAAAAAGGAACACTACATCTAAAAGTAATGATGTAATGTATGGGGGGAAAAAAAAATATATATATATATAAGACCTGAAAAAAAAAAATAAAGGAACACTACATCTAAAACTAATGATGTAATGTATGGGGATTAACATAAGAATTAAAAAAAATATATATATATATATATATATAAGACCTGAAAAAAAAAAAAAGGAACACTACATCTAAAACTAATGATGTAATGTATGGGGATTAACATAAGAATTAAAAAAAAATATATATATATATATATATAAGACCTGAAAAAAAAAAAAGGAACACTACATCTAAAACTAATGATGTAATTATGGGGATTAACATAAGAATAAAAAAAAAAGTGAAAAAAAAATCTTTGCCAACCCCCCCAAAAAAAGATCTTTGCCAACCCCCCCCCAAAAAAAGAAATCTAGTTTATATTTTATACTTACAAACCATCCGAATTTGGGTTAGCCACATTTCAAGTGCGCAATGTGGCAAGTAACTACTGTATTACACTGAGGGTTTAGAGTCTGTAACACATTCTCCAGCTCTCAAACATGTACTTTTATATTTCTTATCTTTTCACTTGGACCAAATTGCAAACAACTCCTTGAAGTTGGAGGCTGTGTTTCTACTTACTCTCTCTTCACACTTCATTCCTGTATAGTAAGCTGTTAGTAATTGCCTATTGATGGATTGGTAATATTATTCTTATCTATGATCCCTGTTTAAGTAACTGTAATAATATTTACGTAAGCATCTTACTCCCACTACAACTTCCTCATGCTTGGAATTTCCCTTCTTTTCCCCATACTTATATTATATCCAGTTACCATATTACTTCTGTCTTGTTAGGTTTGAACCTTTTGGGGTATGTTGGATGGGATTATAAGAAATAGACATACATTATTTGCAGTTCTGTTGCACTAGAGAGCAGCATTTTCACAGAATACTCATCATTCATACAACTTGGACAAAATAGGATTTATAGCTGAAATCAATGGGATAATTGCTTCCATTGCTCTTTTTTACTTTTCTAACGGAGATTGGACAAAGACTCACAGGAGTCTCCTGATCCCGGGACCCAACCGTGAAGCAGAGGCTCTCTGATTTGATTGCATAATGGCAAAGACACAGTTTTACAGGCTGAAACCAAATCACTGGGATAAAGATAGCTTGCAAAATTGCAGGGAGGGAAAGTTGCAGGGAAGGGAAGGAGACCCTGGAGAGAACGGGGACCGACAGGGGAGCTAAAGTAGAGGACAAGACAAAGGGGGTTCCAAACTATGGCAGGGGCGCCAGAATAGGGGAAAGCAGGAGGAGAATATAAACCCCAACTATTGCACAGTTTTATGAACAGTGTACTGATGTGTACTATATCTAGCCCTCTCTCATCAACTTAATTCAAGGCAAAGGTCTCCAGGATGGAATGTTGGAATTATAGAACTGTGCCCAGTAAACAAGAAGTCAAAATCCATGGTTTTTCTCATTACATAAAATTGTCATATTAAAGTTACAAATGTTATCTCCATAGACTCTAATGTTTAATGCATCTTACAGTCTTTATTAAGAATCTGTCAGTTGGTCCCTAAATAACCCATTTATTTAATTTTAAATTATTGTGTCTGTTTCTTATTGGTCATATCAGTCTCGGCTCCCTGTTGGCTTTCTCCCCATATGATAGCAAATATTTCTGCTACTGAACAGAATTGCTTCACTTTGCTTAATTTTACATTTAAGAAATTTCCACATTTTAAACCTTTGGTATCTTCGCATGTTAGTAGAATTTTGACAACACGGTCTTAATATCACAGCCAATTCAGCGAAAGCAAAGGTACAAGTCAGGACCACATTGCTTCAGATGAGGGGCTTGGGAGTTCACCATAACCAAAGTGTGACAATTCTCTTCCAACTTTTGCTGCTGACCTTTTTTCTCTCAGGACCTGCCCCTGCCTTGGCCAACTCTCTAATCCTGAGTACAGGCCTAACACATGTTTTTGTCGAAGGGCCTGGGAAACACCCCTGTCTCAGTACCACTAGCTAGCCGATGGCTGGCATTCAAAGCAAAAGTAGCTTACGTATTTTGTCAGTGGAAATGGAAATGTCCACAGGAAGAAGATTTTGCTTTTTAAAAATTTGTATCAGTGTTTGGTAGGGTATAATCTGTAGACTGGGTTAGCCCGTGATGATTATTTTTTCCTATGTTACATTTGCTTTGATTTCATTTCTTTGAAATGTAATTTTAAGTCTCTTAAAGCCAATAACAAAAAAATTAAGACTTGTATTTTGTATATCTTTGATTTTTAAATTTCATATTCTCATAATTTGCTTTTATTGCATTTTATGAAAGTATTGGCTTCCATGGACCCTTTGTCATAGATGGTTTGAGAAACACTAATATTGTTACTTAGTGGAAAGTAGGCAAAGAATGTTTTTCCCCCTTGAGAGTAGATTTTTATAGGAGATAGGAGAAAGGAAACACAGAGCTCTAGACACCTGAGAGAATAAAAGAGAAAGAAAAATTGTTACAGTCTAAAACATGGTTGCCCTCATTAGTTGGCCAGAGTTAGCCTCTGCATCTGTTAACAAATCTACAAACTTTTATTGAATGTAGAATGTATTCTGTGCTAAAGGTATTGTCCTTGGTGCTGAAAGGGATGGGGTAGTCCTCATTTTCCTCTTGTTAAAGCTTTAGTCCAGGCTTCTCAAACTTGGCTGCTATATATCAGAATCACATGGGAAGCTTTATAAAAAGTATAGATTCCTGGGATCCATTTGAAAACCTACCCATTCAACATCTCTGTTGATGGCATCTCTGAAGCTGTAATTTTAGAAGGTCTGGGGTGATTTTGATGTTTGGTTTGTGTTGGGTAGCACTTAGGCCATGGTCACCCCTTGAAATGAGTTAAAGTGGAATTAGCAAGCATTGGAATATGAAAAATGTAATAATTTCAGTAAGTATTTATTTAGTACTCTACTCTTCTACATGGTAGATGCAAGCAAGTTGTTCTAATTAGGATAATTAATGCTAGACACTATTATCAGAACACTCACATCTCAATGCCTTGGTATAATAGAACTTTATTTGCTCTCATAGAATCTGATGAGATATTCTTGGTCTGGCTGTTTTCCTGGCGAGCTCTTCTCAAAACAGTGAATCAGAAGTTCAGGCTCTTTTAACTTGGTACCCAACCATCCTTACCACATTCCTTCTCCATACTAACTGTTCAGAAGTACTCATAACGCTTTTAATAAGATGAAAGGAGGCAGGTAAATTAGATCTTCCTGAGTATGCAGGGAGGAAAAGAAATGTTCTGGTCAATACATAGTATTCATACATACATAGCCATTTCAAGGAGTAATGGTAATAGAGGCCATTTGATTTTGTATCACAAATTACATCATCAGTACCTCTAATAATAGGTACAGATTGGTTGCTTCCTATGGGGTCTCCAAATGCTGCTGTGGCCGTTCTACATTATAGATACTTTGAGGTCAAATTCCTTCTGATCTACCTTATATTGTCTTTGATAGAGAAAAATTTCTTAATATAAAAAAGACAAGCAGTATTGTTAGAGAAATCAGGGAGTCTAATCTCTAAAATCTGACTAAACCATGTAAAAAAAAAAATCTCCAATCTTGAACTCATGAATTTTGCAGTATCTTTGGGAGATAAGTCATCACTCATGCTTGAAGTATTAAGAGTATACTATTGTATGTAATAAAATACCAGTATAAAAAGTGGAATAGCTTAGGATCCAGGATTGCATAGAGAAGACAGAGATCTGTCTGGCTTGAAGAATCTTTGAAGATTTTATTGATTTTATGATGCCTGGTGACAATGCAGAAGCAAGCTAAACCTTAAATCTATACAAAAGTAACTTATGCAGAGCTTTTCCAGATGATATCACACATTATGCTCCCCAATATTCTCAAAGATCCATCCTTTCTCATTATCATTACATTTCATCTCCTATATTAGTGTCTTCAAGAATGTTTGGTGGGAGGGGGATGGTAGGAATCTTTGTCTTTGTATTATATTTCATGATACACAGTCCTGCCAGTGTATTCATTTGGATTTGAATATCTACAACTATTCTAGTTTTTCAGGTGCCCCATATTTTAAAACCAACATTGAATCTTGAGGCCCAACAATCAAAAAATACAAAGAAGGGAGAGGACAGGACTAGAGTGTTTTGCTTTATAGTCTGATGTCCTTGAATTGGGTATAAATGTTAGTTTTCTGTAAAGCTTCTTTAATAGTAATTTTCCTTAGATTTATATAATATTAATTCTCACAAATGAGTTCTCATTTTTATCCTTAATTATTCCTGTGAATTGTTATTTACTTTTGGACCAAGAATCTGGATCCTAGCTGCATTCTACTGAAGGCTTCTTGTGAGTCCATTTGCTTCCAGCCACGAAGAAGTCTAGTAGGTTTGCTCCTCCCAAGGTCATCATTTTACAGATCTTCCAAGGCCATCATCGTTTTACAGATCTTGACTGCTAATTGATTCCTTATTTGAAGGAATCACGAGGCAATTGGGTGTTTCAGTAAGGTTCTTTCAGTGAACTTTTTTCCATTAATACTCTTATCCAGCACCAGATGATCCTGACCTTTTAGTAGCACATACAGCATGTGTTGTACTTCTTCCATCAATTGATCAAGGTTGGCCTCTGGTCACTGCATACCTGAGGACACTTGAAGGAAGACTGACCTTCTAGATATCATAGTAACAGGCCTTGCGTGAATTCACTTTTCTAGTGTGGCGATTGGTGTCTAGGTCTGAAGAGCTGGAACACACAATCCAGTCTTGTCCAACACAAAGGAATGCAAAGTTCAGGGAAATTAGGTGATTTCAGTAGTCATTTAGCTAGTTAAAAACAGGACCTATAGAAGTTAGGTGAAAATGAAACCAAATGGTCTCTCAATTGCAAACTTTTTATTGGATTTACTTAAAATTGTTTCCTCTTATTAGGATTATGTGCTGAGTAATTTCCCTTCTGAATAATTACCTTTTTAAGTAATTACATTCCTGGGATGTATCCCTAGGAAATAACAGAAAAAAATGATATGTACAGAATTGTTCACTGAGCCATTACTCAAAGTGGCAACAATTTTTAAATGACCCAGTGTCCAATAAGAGGCGAATGGTTAAATAATTGAGGATACACCCAAATGACAGATTGTAATGCAGTTGTGGAAAATGATAATTGATGACTTTTTAGCAACCAGAAATAGTCTATGATAGAATGTGAAATTAAAATACTGGCATATAAAGATGTGGGTTTTCCGACCAGTAAAAAGAAGGAACTGAGGGGAGCAATCAGAGGATGATGAGGTAAAGCATAAAATCTGTCATTTCTGTGAAGCCTGAAATATGGACAAATGAAAGGCAAGAGAGAAGGAAAAACTGCAGTATGACCTATTCATCAATTTTAATGCCCTCACATGGTTGTAAACCCCATGAGGAAATTAAAAAAGCGATGGTTTTGAAATTGTTCCTCCGTGGACACTTGTCTATACAAGGTTGCAATTTCATTGAGAGCTCTTTGTAAACTTGGGAACATTTCAGTTATAAATATATTCAGATGATATTTGAAATTCCTCAACAAGGTGCAATTTATCTTTTAAAATAATAGCCCTTTCTCAGATGCACATGCTGCACATACAGTTACCAAGTATTTGAATTTTAACAGTTTTTAAGACTGCTTTCTGCCCTTGAATTGAGTTTTGGTTAAAACAGTCTGAATCTCTCTCTTCTAATAGCAAAGCAGAGGATGAGCATACACCAAGGATTCATTATTTTGCCACTAAACAAGTTGTAAAGGTAATATTTATTAAGCTCCTGGGAACATGTGTTAAGAACAAAACAAGTTGCTCAAAGAGTCTAGGTTTTGCAAGAAGCATACCTTGACTTTGGAAGTGGACTGTCAAGGTCATAGCACAGAACCAAGAAGCCAAAGGAGGCTTGAGGAATCATATTTTCCATTACCTGCTCTCATACAGGACGTCAGCTAACCTATCCTAGAAAAATAAGACACTGATTTTTAATGACATCCAGGAAGGCATATTGTAATCATATTGAAGAATGGCTTTGTGAGTGGACAATAAATATGTCTGCATATCAGTGTTACTGCATTTGAAAAAGCGTTGCTTAAGCCATTGAAAAACCTCAAGGATTAAAAAATGCCTGTGTTAGGCACTGGCTGTGAGGTGACAGTTTGTTTTTCAGGATTTCTGTGGTTTATGTGCCAGGAAGCAAACCAGACTCACACCACAAATTGTGCATACTGATACACACATGTGTGCTTATTATTTTTATTAATAAAAATTACAAAACTATAACTTTCTACACAGCACTCCATAATTAACCATAGTTTTGTTGTCAAATATGCTAAATATCATCAGAACAGTTGTAACATCTTAGAAAATCCAGTAATCTCATTCATTTGTTTATTTAATAAATATTTATATTGAGTCTCTATTATGTGCAGAGTGTCATCTTAGGTACTCGAAAGCTTACACACACACACACACACACACAGTCCTGCCCTCAAACAAACTTTGAAGGCTGAAAGGGGCACAGATAACACAAATCAAGGAAGTTAACTAGAGGACTGAAAGGAGAAGGATCCTTTGCTGCTGAAGCTATTAAAGACCTTGAACTTGGCCTTGGAGGTCACATGATCCCCTGGTAAATACATTCATTCTCTCAACAAATATTTATTCAATGACCGTGTGCCAGGCACTGTGTTGGTAATGAGTATACAGTGGTGAAGACAAGATTTAATCCAGTTCTCTTTGGACTTGGAGTCTGAGGGGGAGATAGGCATGAAACAAATAATCACCTAGCAAAGCCAAATTAAAATGATCTCAGGAATGCTCAGCTGATTCTAAGAGTGAGAACTTCACTTACTGTTGCCAGTAGGGCAGAGCTGAATCAACCGTTCTCCATGAAGGTTGGCAAGGACTTAGGTCTTTGTGAAATAAATTTACTTGGGAAATGATACCTTAAGAAAACTTCGTAAGCACTAGCTTTCTGCCAAAAGTTACTATTGAGGTTGTGCCACTGCAGAAAAGGGGGGAGGAACCCTTCAAACTTCACCTTTGCTGTTACTATGCTTGGATCATTTTACTATTAGAACCTATCCTTTGTTTGACATTGTGGCTGATTATTATATAACTAAGTCTGGAAAACATTCGACAGCTCTATTGCTCTAGTATATGATGCCATGTGTTATTGATCTCTTCCCATGAATACAAAGACGTGAAAGTCTGTCATTACCTATAGTGTCTCATTTAGCCCCATTATCTACACCATCTCATTCTTACTATAGAATCACTTCCTACTACTGGATGCTGATTTATAGATGCACTGCAGTGAAATTGTATTTAAAAATAATGATCAAAGCCAGGAGCCTTACACTTGAATGCCTAACCTCTCTCAGCATACCTGAGGCTCTTCCTTTTCAAGATGCTTCATTAGAGTATATTTATTATTCTCAATTACACTGCTCTCAGCATTTATGTATTAGTTTTTGATCCAAGTAATTTGCAGCACAAGTTTACCTCATAAAGGAATTTGAGAATATTCCCTCTGTAAACTTACATAGTTAGCTCTGTATTGTATTTATGGGTGATGGTATAGTGGGAATAAGTCAGATTCAGAGATAGTACACAGAAATTTAACTCTCAGTTGGTGATTCTTAAACTTTGCATGAGCCCTGGAAACTGTTCATTAATGTTGTGCAGTAGTGTGATGAAAGTGGAGCTTCTGTGGTTAAAACAAGGGCTGGAAGCTGGAAACTTCTCGTGTCTAGGCTGCAAGGGCCCTTCAAGGAATTTCAAGACTTCTCAGAACAGAGTTCTGAAGCCCAGGCCAGCAGTCTACCTCAGGCCAGCAGTCCTCCCAGCATGAGATCATGGGTTCCTGTGGGTCATGGGCTTCTTCCTGGTGGGCTGTGAACTGATCATTTTATAAGAAAATAATACAGATTTCTGTAGATTTTAATTTTCCCTGTGTGTCATTGAAAGCGACTTCATTGTGATCTATTTGTGTGTTGTTATAGATACAAAAATTTCATACATCTTCATTATTTTTGCCTTTTTAAAAAATTTAATTAAATTAATTTTTTTTTTTTAAAGCACTGAGTTCTTTCTCTGTTGAAAAGTAGAAGCCGGGGAGCCTGGGTGGCTCAGTCGTTAAGCGTGTGCCTTCGGCTCAGGTCATGATCCCAGGGTCCTGGGATCGAGCCCCACATCGGGCTCCCTGCTCAGCGGGGAAGCCTGCTTTTCCCTCTCCCACTCCTCCTGCTTGTGTTCCCTCTCTCACTGTGTCTCTCTCTGTCAAATAAATAAATAAAATCTTTAAAAAAAAAAAAGTAGAAGCCCACATTATAGGTGGGTCTTTGGTCTTTTAGTTTACCTAAATGAGCCACAAGGAAAAAAAGCTTAGAGATCTTTTTCCATAAAAATACATTCAATTTCTACCTTGTCCAGTCTTGGCAACAGGTAGACAAATGAGCATGTTTTCATTCCAGTACATTTTATTTCCTCTGGCCATCTTCTGATGGAGGTGTGAAAAGCCAAAATGTGGATAGCTGGAAGGAAAAGTAGAAATAGGAAAAAGCCGCATTAATGGAACTAGCAATATGTGAAAGTGCTTCAGGGTGCTAAGAACACAGATAATGTGTAGCTCTTTATGTGCAAATTCAAAAGCAGCCGATGTCACTCCTCAGTCCCTGCCTCTTTCTGAGCCTCTGCAGTCCTACCCTTTCCATACCCTAAGCGCCCTGGACCCCCACATACAGGGTCAGCCCTACCCCCATTTTAGAAAGCCATCCTGAATGCCACCAGGAGGGACATAAGTGGCTGTCTCACACGCTGGCTTCTGCATTACATTAGTCTTCAGTTTCTTATCCCATCTTGCCACTAATCTGAAATATGAGGCTTCTCTGTGCCTAGTTGACATAGGCCTTCTAGAACCCTGCTACTCCAAGTATGGTTAAGGGACCAATAGTATCAGCATCATCTGCAGTCTTGTTGGGAAATGTAGAATCTTACATCCTGCCTCAGACCCGCTGAACCCAGACCTGCGTTTTGACAGGATTCCTGTGTGACTCATCTATTTATTGATGTTTGAGAAGTGCTGGTATAGAACCCAGTTCCTGCTCTTTCTGCCCTAGTGACTCCCCGTAGCCTGGAACCCTTCTGTAGGGTACACATCTCCCTGACGGCGGCTGCCAGCCCCCCTGCTCGTCTGTCTTGTCAGTACTGCCTGCTCCCAGATTGGCCGTCACTGTACTGGGCTTAGCTCTTTCAGTACTTTGTCATCTTGTCTCAGATGGCCCAAAGCTGGTGTTTTCTTCGGTTTGCCTTCAGTTATCTGCCTTGATCATTTTCAGGAACTATGTATATATCCAACTGGAATGTCTTTCAATACCTGTAGCTCTGCATCTGCCTGGCGCCTACCCACCCAGTCTACTGCTCCTGAATGTTAACCAACCCATACTCTCACCTAAGAAACATCTTTAAGCCAGTTTATTAACCTGAAAAATTCCTTTAAAATGATTTTTTTGAAATTCTCCAATGATTGATTATCATCTATAAAGGGCTAAACAGAGTTTCCGAATTCTTTTTTAAAAATGTGTTTCTCAGGGAGCTATTGAAACATACGTGTGTGTAGAATTTGGCTTTAAGAATATTAAAGTAATAGGTATGATTAAGTTGTACGTAATTAGTAAAAAAAATTATGAAAAATTAAAATATCTATAGGTGAAAGATACCAAAAACAAAGATAAAAAGAGAAGCATTTAGTCTGGGAGAAAATATTTGCCACATATATAAAAGACAAATGATTAATACCCTGAATAAATATAGAGCTCATATAAATGAAAAAGAAAAAGCTTACAGCATAAAACCAAAGGATATGAACAGACAATTCACAGAAGAAAAGCCAGTGATCCATAAAATAAAAGAATGAATGTTCAGCCTCACTAGATTGGGAAAATGCAAATTAAAACAACAGTGTGACAGTATCCTTTATCCCTCAGATTGGCATTAATTAAAAATATTGACTATAAGCAGAGAGGGTAAGGAAGCAGCAAAACAGACACTGTTCTGACACTGTTGATGTGAATGTAAACTGATACAGAGTTTTGGTAGATTATTAAATTGTAACTATTTATCAAAATAAATATATTAAAACCCTTCAATCTTTTGCAGTTGCCCTCCTGGAAACCCATACTAAAGAAACGTACATGTTGCACAAAGATGCATGTGTGTTAATTGGAGTATAGTTTTTAGTTATGAAAAATTAGGAAAAAACCTAAATGCTTATCAGTAGGGAAAGAGTAAATAAAAATTATGGTCCATGCATATTTTGGAATACTCTACAATTTTATAAAAAATAAATTATATGTATATATAGACAGAAGTGTACTAGAGGTTATAAATAAGTTTTTCCCTAGGCCTCATTATATATATATATAGACATTACATATTACATTATACATATATACATTATACATATATGTATGTTATATATTACCTATATATATTTCTTTCAGACATGTCATTTGGTTGAAAAAGCAGGTCATAGAACAATATCTATAATGCAATTCCATTTATGCTAAAAAATCACATCTATCTGTATATACATGAATGCATATAGGTAAAAACTAGAAAGAGCTAGAAGAGCTAGAAGGTTTGTCAAACTAAAATGATAAAATTATTCTCATAAGGAGCCTGGGAGTTGGGTAGGGTAAGGATGAAGGGGAACTTTCATGGTTTATTATCTTTATGTTGTTTAAATCTTTATAGTGAGAATACATGCAGATATAATAATTGTGTAATAAAAAAAGCAATAAAGAGAAAAATACCCACACCAGACATGATAATAAGGGGTATGATTATGGTATTGTCAAGGTAAAAATTGCCAGGGAAAAACTGCAAGAGGATACAGACAGGTTCTTCCTTGAGGCACATTTTCCTCATCTGAAAGTTCCTCAGGATGGGGAGATGGGAGAGAGGGTGAAATCATTTCTTTTCTGAGACTTTTCTACCTCAAAATTCCATGTCTTTACAGCCGCTTCCAAAGTGTTTTCCAAAGTGGTTGTGCCATTTTGTATTTTCACCAGCACTGTATGAGAATTTCAGTTGCTTTTTATCCTTGTTAGCACTTGGTTTGGTCAGGTTTTTTTTCTTCTTAAATTTAGCCTTTCTAGTATGTGTCTAGTGGTATTTCCTTGTGGTTTTATTATGCATTTTCCTAATGACTAATGATGGTGAACATCTTCTTATGTACTTATTTACCATCTGAAATGGATCAGTGACCTAAAATCAAAACCTAAAACTAGAAAATTTCTAGAAGACAATGTATGAACTAATCTTTTTTTTAAGACTAATTTATTTATTTGAGAGAGAGAGAGCATGCACACAAGCAGGAGGGGCAGAGGGAGAGAGAATCTCAAGCAGACTCTGCACTGAGCACAGAGCCAGACATGGGGCTCGATCTCCGGACACTGAGATCACGACCTGAGCCAAAATCAAGAGTTGGACGCTTAATCAACTGCACCACCCAGGTGTCCCTGAGGTGATCTTTTTGATTACCCTGAACTAAGCAAAAGTTTCTTAGAACAAAAAACTCCTACAAACCCATGAAAGAAAAAGAATTGATAATTGGACTTCATAAGAATTACAAACTGCTCTTTGAAAGACACTATCAAGAAAATGAAAAGATAAATCAGAGACTGAGAGAAAATATTTGCAAAATATCTGGTATTTGCATGTATGATAAAGGCTTTGTATCCAGAATATATGAAAAGCTTTTACAACTCAATAAAAAGGAAACAACTCAATAGCAAATGATCTAATGATTTGAACAGGTGCTTTAGCTGCTTCTTTCAATGATGACTAAAATAAAAGACGAACTATCCTTCTCTGGGCATTGATTGAGTTAATAGCTGATGATTAGAAGCCTATCCAGATGTAGCTATTTTTGCTGTGATAAATGTCCTTTCATGATGATTCTTATCTGGAATTTGTAATAACAAGTGATTAGCCTTTAAAATGGCTAATTTTTCACTACAAGTAAATAATTAACTGATTTCATAAACACTTATATTTTAAGTATAACTAACTAGAGACATCCTACACAAAGTGATCTAACTCTGTCTTACTCCTTGACAGGAATTAGCAAACATTCTGTGGACAAGGATGATTAGATAAAAGTCTCAGCTCTTTGCTTAGCTTTCCATTCCCCATGTTTAATAAGTAAGGTAAGGACATTTACAATATAAACCCATTATTTCTCCCTTTGTTTTGGAGCAGGGGGTGGTACAGTCTAAAACAAAGTGGAAAAAAATAAAACAAAATGGCATTACCATTCACTGGCCAAACACCTACATGGAACCAGGCAGAATGTTCTAGGGGAACTTTTGGCAGGTGATATTTCTTAACCAACACAGAATCCACAGAATAGTATTGATAGGGTGTGGCTTCTCTTATCTCTTCGGTTTGTTCCACGTCCCCTGTGTCCACCCTTCCAAGAGCAGAGTTATCCCCAGCACCCTCTCTCTTGCATCCTCTCTCTTGCCCTTGCCAACTCCTTTTTCAACTCTTTGCTCCCTCCTCTAGGTTTTGTCCTTGAGTCCAGTTCTGATGCCAGAGAGGTTGTGGAGGAGAGGGGAGGGAAGGAGTTATCTCTGTGGTCTGGCCTCAGGGTGAAGTTGACCTACCCCTAATATTTTCAGATTCTCAACAAGAGTGCAAATGGATACTCTGATGTAGTCTCTTTGTTTGGATTGAGAGTCCTCTATTAGTTGAGAATGTGAAGTTGGAATTTTGACTTTTTCATGCTATGGGTTTGATAAGAATAATTCTCTTGCCTATTTTTATAGTTTTGATCAGAAATCAAATCTCCATTATATAAGAATTTGTAATGTCCCATTCATAAATTTTAAGTATGTCATGTTCAAGAGATGTCTGTTCACTCCCATTGTTTTCAGTTGTTAAAAAGTTAAGCAGGCTGTCTCTTTTAAAGATTTGCAGTTATTTTTTATCTTCACCTTTTTTTTTTGAACTTCATGTTCATATATTCTATTGCTATTATAATCTTGACTTGTGCCGTTCTCAATGATATTGGTAGGTAGAATAATTGTGCCCTAAAGATCTCCATGTCTAAACCTTGGATCCTTTTAATGGCAGAAGGGACTTTGCTTGTGTGATTAAGGTTAAGGCTCTTCATATGGGGAGATTATCTCGTATTATCCAGGTGGGTGCGTTCTAATCCTATGAGTCCTTAAGGAGAATCTTGTCCAGCGGCAGTCAGAGGGAAGGGTGTAGCCATAGAATAAGGGTTAAGAAGATGTGATGTGAGGAATCAGCCTGCTATTCTGGCCTTGAAGGTGGAGGAAGGATGCCATGAGCCAAGGAATGTGGGTAGCCTCTAGAAGCTGCAAAAGGCAAGGATTCTCCCATAAAGCCAGAAAGGAATGCAGTTCTTGAATTTAGCCATGTTGGACTTCTGGCCTATGGAGGGGCAAGATAATAAATTTGTATTGTTTTAAATCACTGAGCTGTGGTAATTTGTTACAGTAATAATAGAAAACTAATACTAAAGGATCAAACAATCAAATGCAATTACATTTAAAGTGTATGAAATTTAGACACTTTTATCTAAAAGTTAAATTAAACATAAAAATTTTAAACGGGGGTGCTTGAGTGGAGCAGTCTTAGCTTCGGCTCAGGTCTGATCTCAGGGCCCTGAAATCCAGCCTCACATCTCCGCACTCAGCGGGGAGTCTGCCAGAGTTTCTCTCTCCCTCTCCCTCTGCCCCTCCTCCTGCTCTCTCTCTCTTTCTCTAAAATAAATAAATAAACTTAAAAAAATTTTTTTTTAAAGATTTTATTTATTTATTTGAGACAGAGAGCATGAGAGGGAGGGAGGAGGGTCAGAGGGAGAAGCAGACTCCCTGCCGAGCAGGGAGCCCGATGCGGGACTTGATCCTGGGACTCCAGGATCATGACCTGAGCCGAAGGCAGTCGCTTAACCAACTGAGCCACCCAGGCGCCCCTAAAAAAATTTTTTTAAGCCAAAATCATTTTTCATGTAGCTTTTCAAAAAAAAATTATGTTTATTAAATATTGGGTAATAAGTTTATCCAACATAATTAAAAGAAAACATATAATTTATAAGAAATGTAAATATTTAAAATAAAATTATTTAAATAAAGTTCTGAATTATTTTAGTTTAGTTTTTATGAATTTAATAAAGTCTTAAGTATTTTCAGGATGATGAAGTTTTTGGACTTTTCATGTTCAGTGTCCATCTAATTGCCAGTACTTCAATCACATTACATCTAAGGCTATATAAACACAAATTTATGAAATATTCAATATTGCAAAATGTTCTTTTTTTTTAAGACTTATTCATTTGAGAGAGACAGAGCACGTGTGTGCGGGGGGCGGGGGTGGATAGGGAGGGCAGAAGGAGAGGGAGAATCCCAAGCAGACTCCCTGCTGAGTAGGGCTCAAGAGTCAGACACTTGACTGACTGAGCCACCCAGGTGCCCCAGTATTGCAAGATGTTCTTAAACAACCGTGTTTAATTTTCAAAAGCTGATCTAATTCATAAATACCTGCAGACCTATAAATTGGAACATGAAGAGAGCAAGAAAACAAGTGCATGGTACTCCTGGGAAACTATTTCATTATGCAAAAATCTGTTGTATTCTTATTATCTGAGAGGAAGGATTTGACAAGTTAATTAGTTTGTCTTTTCTCTTATTTGAGCACTCTGCCACTCAAACCCTCCCCAGGTAAGTCAGTGTTTGTCTTTGATTTCAACAGTGGTACAACCCACAAACCTTCGCAGAATTCAGGGGCATTTACCTTTTGTTTTGAAGTCATAGGATTAAGTAAGATAACGTGAGAAGTATTTCTTTGGAGCCCAAATGGTGAGTCGTGAAAGCAGATGTCTGTGGTTTTGGGTCCTGCTGTGCCAGTGCTGAACGTTGGGTCCCAAGTGGTACCTGTGTGTTCTTTGGAGAATATGTGTAAGTCTGTGATATGCCAGGCCCTCTAAAGCCCACACTACAGAGGGGTGGCACCTCTTTCCTGGGCTTCCAGGCAGTATTGAAGTATCTCACACATCCATGAGATCTTTCAGACCATGAAGAGTAATCTCCAGCTTATTGTGCTAACAGAATGTTTCCTTCAGGGCTGAGTTGTATTACAAATGGTCCCTATTTGATCGATTGTCTTTGTACCAGAGGTGCCCGGCTCCAGAAAGAGTGAGGGCAAATGTTTAAGAAAACCCTTTCTCTCATACCAGTGAGTATGACTCACTTTACTGATCATCTCCAGTATTATATTACTTGGGCTTTGGCCCTGTTGGCTCCAGATCCTTAGGATCGGATTTTCTTCTCCCCCTGACTTGCATTACAAATTTATTTTTTTTTCCCCTCTCATTATCTTTCTCCTGCAGCTGCACGTTGTGCATTTGCCATGGTCTCCCGCATCTCTGCTGCCTTTGTGGGCTCTCACCTCCCTGGATGTGCTTCCTTATTCTGTTGCACTTATTTTTGTTGAGGTGAGAAGGAAGGGAGTCCCAAGAAGACCCTGGAGATCTAAGTTTTCATTCTAGAGTTCTTTTCCAGGGGTGCAATGAAAGTGGATGTTAAAGGTTTCTAGAGCAGAAGAGAAAGGAAAGGATTGTCCATATGCAAGAGTCCACCTGAGAGTTTTAGTGTGAATGAGCAAGCAAGGTGTGATCATGAACACTGCTCCTTGAAGACCGGTAAGCCTATTACCAATCACTCATTGTAAAGTCATACTTTATTATCCAGCATTTATTTCAGCAGGACTTGGTGGCATTATAAAAATAAAATATGAGGATTGTTCAAATACTGTAGGATAGATAGCAGTGTGGCTGCAGCTCAGCCATTAGCAAGCATCACTAATTTTAAATACCCTCCTGGTGCTACCTGTCTCTGCACTAAATTTGCATACTCTGGCCACAGGTCCCCTTTGCACAATAAAAGGAACGTTTATGCCATGCAGAATGTTTCTAGGAAGATCAGTGTAAGTAAGCAAATAAACCCTTTCTCTAGGCTACCTTGGGGTTGTCTCTCTCCGAAGGGCACTGCAGAAACAAAGGCATGACTGCCTTGGAACTCGGGAGCTAGGCAGTAAGCTGACCTTTAACTTCTTACTGCCCACTCCGTGTAGGATTTAGGAAAGGCAGGCATGATACTATCTTCAAATATTTGAGCACCTTCTGTGGTGCTCCTAATAATTACTAATGTTCCCAAACAGTAACTGGCAATCTCACAAGATAAACAGTAACAGACTTTTTTTGTGTGTGTGTAAGCTCCACGCCCAGTGTGGGGCCCAGTGCTGGCTTGAACTCAGGACCCTGAGATCAAGAGTCGGATGCTGGACGCTTAACCAGCTGAGCCACCCAGGTGCCCCAACAGGAACAGACTTTTTAAAAGAAAAAGGAACCAGTGAATGAAAACTTCCTCTTTTTTTAATTTAACAAAGAAGTTTTATTTAACACAACAACAAGAAAATCAGAGTTCTACAATTTCTCAGTTTTTTTTCCATTCATTTTCCTGTCTTGCAGCCTTATTAATATAACCATAGCCTAAAATTCTGAGATTGTTTTGAAAAATGGCGTCAAAGCGTGTTAACCCGGGGTAAGTGACTGCGATCTGCAAGTGCAGGCTTTGCCAAGCCTGGGCTCTCTGGCTTTTCAGCCACTGAGGATATTTGATCTACATCTGTGGACTCAGCCCTGAGCCCTGTCCCCAGTTTTCTAAGGGTGATCCTTTTGAAGACACAGTTTGTTTTTTTGTTTTTTTTTTTTAAGTAAGTCTAGAGCAATGGTCCTCAGCCCTAGCTACTGAACAACAGGTAAGGAGCTTCTACAAAATATTAGTGCCTAAGCTCACCCCCACACCGATTAAACCAGACTCTTTGGGGGGTGGGGCCGGGAATCTAAGACCCCGGATTCTTCTCATGTTCCACTAGGGTTATATGCCACTCTTCTATTCTAGAGTAGTGGCTCTCAACTAGGGGTGATTTTTGCTTTCCAGGGGACATTTGGCAATGTCGAGAGACCTTTTTGTTTGTCACACCTGGGACGGTGCTATTGGCATCTAGTGAGTAGAGACCTGGACTGACTGCTAACATCCTGTAATACATAGGACAGTTTCCACAACAAAGAGTTACCTGGCCCACATGTCAGAAGTGTCAAAGTTTAGAAACTCCGATCTAGGCTGACACCAAGGCTCTGTGTCAAGTAACCCTCGAGCTGATGCTGTTGAGATTCTAGTAGCATATTCCAGAGGTGATACCGGGATTCTTGTCCATTTCGCAAAGCCTGAGTTCCTACAGTTCCCTATCCCAAACCTTAATGTTTATTAGAGGAATGAAAGATCTTCAAAAGGCTGACTGACTGCCTTCTTGCTTGCCTGGACAGCTGAAGAATTATTGCTCCCATATGCCCATTCCTGTGCTCTGCCTATCTTTTGGGACACAAATGTTGCCATCGATCAGACTTCCCATTGCCAACTGTTGTCCTCTTTACAGTTTTTAATATTGGAGTTTTCATTCTAGTGTTTTGTTTTTCTTTCTGTGGTTACATGAGTAATTACTGGCAACCCCCACCCCCCCACAAAACCCTTCAGTGGCTTTATTTATAGGTAGGGGGTCATCTAAGATTCAGGGAGGAATTGGCCAGCATTTAGAAGAAAATTCTTCTGCAACAGGATTATCAATAATGAAAATGCATGCTAGCAGGGAATTTATAAGTAAGACAAGCATGTCATTGCCCTACGAGACCTTTTCTGAGCAGACTGCTTTTAGAATCAGAATAAGTCTGACTGAGAAGGATTCAGCAAAGGGAAGAATGAATGAATAGCAGCTCCTCACAGGTATAGGGATAGAAGGGCAAATGTGGACACAGAAAGACATATAAACTTCAGTGTAACACCTTTTCCTGGGAGAGTTGAGCCGTCTGGCATTCTGAAGACAGAAGGGAGAGCCATAAAAGCAGTGGGACTTTGAATTGCTCTGAACTCCTTAGCCAGGCCCCAGAAAAGTCAAAATTTACCCTTTCTCAGTTCTGGGTCCCTGATGTGGAGGTGGGTTCCCAGATTTAGCAAACATAAATAAAGGGCCTCAATTTGAGTATCAGATAAAGAATAAATATTTTTTAGTATAAGTATGTCCCAAATATGGTATGGGATGTATTTATACTGAAAAAAACATTCTTGCCTATCTGAAATTCAAATTTTTAAGAAAGATTTTATTTATTTATTTGACAGAGAGAGACACAGAGAGAGAGGGAACACAAGAAGGGGGAGTGGAGAGGGAGAAACAGGCTTCCCGCCGAGCAGGGAGCCCAATGCAGGACTTGATCCCAGGACCCTGGGATCATGACCTGAGCCGAAGCGAAGGCAGACGCTTAACGACTGAGCCACCCAGGCGCCCCTGAAATTCAAATTTAATTGGGCATCCTGTCTTTTATCTGGCAACTCTAACCTGGAGTTTCCTTCCAAGCAGAGAGCATGAGGAGTAGACCAGATAGGATAACACGGAGCCGCAGTACAGGACTTATAACCTACTACTGACTAACGAGGTTGGTAGAAGCAGCAGTGGGTGAGCAGTACCCAGAGGCTCTCTCATATGCACATACATAAAGTAATCCTTTTATGATTTTAATATCCTTTCTCCTGATGACCTCATTCTTCACAGTTCAAACTCCTCCCAAATTTCTATCCAGACAGCCCTCATTTTCTGACATGCAAAATTAACCAGACCTAGAATGGCTTTCTTTAATTACTGTTTACCTCATTTGCATGAATTTTTTCCTCCTTCATTATAAAGTCATTTCCATAAGATAAGGAATTACTACCAGTGTAACCATGAATGGAATACGTGCAGAAGAATTTTGACAAAGATTTTAGGGGCGCCTGGGTCACTCAGTCAGTTTAGTGCCCAAGTCTTGATTTTGGCTCAGGTCATGATCTCATGGTCATGGGATCAAACCCTGCATGGGGCTCCATGCTTAGCAGGGAGTCTGCTTGAGATTCTCTCTCCTTCTCCCTATGCCCCTCACCCTGCTCACTCTTTCTCTCTAAAATAAATCTTCAAGAAAAAGAGTTTTGACAAAGATTTTTTTTTTTAAAGATTTTATTTATTTATTTATTTGAGACAGAGGGAATGAGAGACAGAGAGCATGAGATGGAGGAAGGTCAGAGGGAGAAGCAGACCCCTGCCGAGCAGGGAGCCCGATGCGGGACTCGATCCTGGGACTCCAGGATCATGACCTGAGCCGAAGGCAGTCGCTTAACCAACTGAGCCACCCAGGCGCCCTTGACAAAGATTTTTAACTCTAAGACTCCTTGTGTGTTCTTGGCTACTCTTTCTCTGGTAGTCAAAAGAATGCAGATAATTCTGTAGTCTTATTTTCTCTCTTTGTTTTTTCTTTCTCTTCCCATTGTGTTTGACTTGTCCTCAACTTTTGCATCCTTTTAATTTGTTAACTGTATGATGCCTTTTCTCTTCCTGTTTCATGGATCTTCTTCTTTTATCCAGGACTTTCCTTTCAACAAATAATAGTTGATGGACACATAAAACAGGAGAGACAGACATGCTGCAAAATGCGTTAGTGTCAAGCAGGTGGCATTCTCTAGGATCAACAAAGGTAAAGTTTAATGGGCTCTTATAACTCAAGGGTGTTTGGTTTTGCTTAATTCGTGTGACCCTAGCGATCCTACAAAAGTAGTAGTGTATTTTTCTGAAACAGGAACTTTAGCCACAAGTACTGTGAGGCTTGTGGGCAAAAGCACATAACTAGGGAGTAAGCCTAGCTGACTGCTTGGCATCTGAATATTGATAATGCTATGTTCGTTCATTCATCAGGTAGTATTCTAGTCCTGGAGATTCAGAAATTAATAGACCTTGCCCTTATCAAACAGACCGATAATAAACAAATAAACAAGAAAATAAATAATTTAATCTCGGGTAGTGGTAAGTATCATAAAGAAAAATTAAGTGGGATGAGGAATAAGTGTAGCATTAGGATGGGAAGGAGGGTGCATTTTTAATATGATGGTCAGAGAAGAGTTCACTAAGGAGGTGGCGTTTGATAAAATCAGACTGATGGGAAGGAGTAAGCCATGTCACTATTCGGGGGAACTTAGACAGAAGGAACAGAAAATGCAACAGCTTGAGTTCAAGAAGCAGCAAGAAGCTGTAACTGAAAGGGAGTGATCACGGAGAGTGGTAGGAGGTGAGTCAGAGACATAAGTAAGGGCCAGATCACGATGGAGCTGGTAGTCCACAGAAAGGAGTGCCATGGGCAGCCATTGGATATTTTAAGCAGGGATGGACAGGGTCTGAGTTAAAATTTAATACATCACTCTGGCTACTGTGTAGAGAATTGACTGGCGGGAGGGAGGGTCGTAAAGCAAGAGTGAATAGGGAGACCAGTTAGGAGTATTGAAATAGAACAGGCAGGGGCGCCTGGGTGGCTCAGTTGTTAAGCGTCTGCCTTCGGCTCAGGTCATGATCCCGGGGTCCTGGGATCGAGCCCCACATCGGGCTCCCTGCTCCGCGGGAAGCCTGCTTCTCCCTCTCCCACTCCCCCTGCTTGTGTTCCCTCTCTCGCTGTATCTCTCACTGTCAAATAAATAAAATCTTTAAAAAAAAAAAAAAAGAAATAGAACAGGCAGAAGAAGATGTTAGCTTAGGTGATAACAGTGGAGGTGGCGATAGATGCTTGGACCATATGGCATTTAATGTGAATAGTGTCAGGAAATAAGAGGAATCAAAGATGATGGGCTTCTGACCCAAGCACCTGGGAAAATAGGGATGCCACTTGTTGATGGAGAAGACTAAATAGGAACACTTTTTGTTGTTGTCTTTGAAATATTTTTTGAAACAGTCATAAATTTATAAAATACTTGGGAATATAATATAAGTAACTTTTTCCCCCCAAACTATCTGTAAGTTGTCCCACCACCTTTGAATATGTTAATACTCCATACTTAGTATTCAGAGTATTTACTTACTATTCAACATATTTATACTCAAAGTATTTATTTAGTATTTAGTTAATATTCCTACTAACAAGCATAGTCTCCTATATAACTGTAAAACATCAAACTGAGGAAGGTAACATTGATTTTCTTCTACCATCTGATTCTCAGACCATGTTCATGTGTTCCAGTTGTTTCAACAATGTCTAAAAATATCCAGTGTGTCATGCATTGCGTTTGGTTGTCCTATTTCTCGTTTAGTCTGGAAGAATCTTTCATCAGCTTTAATGATTGTTTTAGTTTTCTGTGTTGCATAAAATATCACCAGAGACTCAGAAGCAACATACATTTGTTATCTCAGTTTCTGGAAGCCAGGAGTCTAGATATGGCCAGGTTGGATTCTCTGCTTCAGGGTCGCCAGGCTGTAATCCACATGTCACCCAGTGCTATGGTCACATTGGAGATTTGACTGTGAAAAGATCTGCTTCTTAACTCCCTCACATTGTTGGCAGAATTCATTTGCTTCCTGCGGTAGTCCCAAGGTGTCAGTTTATTGCTGGAGATCACCCTTAGCTCTTGTACTTCCTTGCCATGTGGGTTTCTCCAATATGACCACTTACCCCATGGCAGCTTGCTTCTTCAAGGACAGTGAGGCTGTGTCTCTAGCACTTCTGTTAGCAAGGTGGTCTTATACAATGGTCTTTAATGCAATCCTGACAGTGACATCGCATCACCTTTGTGATATCCTATGGGTTCTGCCCAAATTCAAGGGACAGGGATTATTGGTGTCCACCTTAAAGTCTGTCTGCCACAATGAGTTTGATACTTTTGAAGATAACTTTGTAGAAGTTCCTCAATTTGGGTTTGTCTGATATTTGCTTATGATGATAAGCAAGTTAAGAATCTTTTCACAGACCATTACAGACATGATTTTGAATTGTTCTCATTGTATTGTATCTGGTGGCTCATCATTTCAATTTGCCCCATTATTTATGTTCACTTTGTTTATTTGAATTAAATGATACCTACTAGGGATTCTCCACAATAAAGTTGATTTTTCCTTGTATAATTAGTAAGTGTTTTGTGGAGAGATACTTTGAGACTATATAAATATCCCATTCCTCATCATACTTTTAATCCATCACTCAATCATTTTTTCAGTATGGACTTATAATTTCCTATTTAATTCAATGGGTTATAATCCATTATTATAATTATTTATTTTTATTCTCAAATAATTCCAGATTTGTGTTTTGGAAGTCCCTTCAAAATGGCTTCTGTGTTCTTTTGACATACCTCTATCATTCTTTGAGCACTTCCTTTCAGGAGCAATAAACTAGACTCATGTACTTTCCTTGCCCCAGTGCTGAAATCACCCATTACTCCATGAAGCCTTGGACAAGCCAAGATCTGGAGATGAGTTGTTCTCATTGGTATTGGGGTCTTGCTCTGAGGTTCTCTTAGTGGACAGAGTTAGGGAATATTTGTCTGTCTATCCTCACATTTACATCTATATTTCTTTTTTTTTTTTAAAGATTTTATTTACTTATTTGACACACACACACATAGAGAGATCACAAGCAGGGGGAGTGGCAGGCAGAGGGAGAAGCAGGCTCCCAGCTGAGCAGGGAGCCCGATGTGGGGCTCGATCCCAGGACCTTGGGATCATGACCTGAGCCGAAGGCAGATGCTTAACTGACTGAGCCACCCAGGTGCCCCAACATCTATATTTCTATACCTGTATTTAAAATCATGAGTACACACCTATACCTCTAATTTTAATTCAGTACCATAAAGTTTATTCTCTTTTTTTTTTTCCTTTCCATATTTGTAATACCCTTCTCTGACAGTGGGAAACCTTGCTCCCATTAGTCTTATATATTATTTGATCAATTGCTGTGTATGTGATCCATCTCCCATTGCTGCTGCAGTAACCCATGAGGATACCTTCTTACCCAACACTCTGACATCTGTCACTGGGCTACCATTATTCTCCAACACAGCTTTCCTCCCCCCAGCCATGAGTGCCCTTGCCAACTTCCCCATGCTTCAACAATCCAATCTGAGCCACACCACTATGCCAATCTTCCTCAATTTGCTGAAGGCTCTGACACCTCAAATCAGGAGTTTGTTTGCTTTTTAATCATCTTTTATTCTTATTAATTGTTGAAATTCTCTACCACAAAGTGACAGATATTCTATGTGTATGTGAAAATGGCCCCAGTTATATCAAATATTAAGGATCAGCTGCATTTGTTTATTGATTAATGGTGTAGACAAGAGAAATCATGATAGACAACTACCCCATGACTCGAATGCATAGTGCATTCCATGGCTCAGTTTTGGTTCTTGATATCTTGATGCCGATCACTCTTTAAAATATCTAGAGAAGAGAACAAAAATCACAAAAGATAACAGTAGTCCCTTCCTTATAGCATCTGTCTTCCAGGAGGAAAGGATGCAGGAAACAATACACTGTCATAAAGTTTGGATTGAAATTCTTTGTGAAATGGTAATACACTTATTATTAGAAAACACTAAAGCTCTTTAAGAAAATGAGTAATTGGGGATCTTCAAGTATCCAAAAGTGTGAGGATGGTGATACTTAATGGTGATGAATCCTGCAGAACTCCTTGTGGGTTATAAAGCCAATTTCTTCAAGAGACACTTGCTGCTGAATAACTTTTTACCAAATAGCCCAGAGGGAAAATAGGTTTGAGATTCAAAGTACATGATGTGTTGAAAAGTGCAAAAGAAAATAAAAAAAAAAATTAGGAAACAAGGCAAATTTTATTGTCAGCCATTTTAGGATTTTGCTAATCTTTTGTAGTCAAGTTTCAAAGGCAGAAACCTAAGTCAGACTCTGCATTTGATTGGATTACAAAGCCAGGTGTTGATTTTTGGAAAGGTTTTTTTCAGTTGTTATGAGATCGTGTTTCTATTTTTCTTCAGTATTTCGAACTTGCATGAAATATACTTTTGAAATCAGAATCCTTACCCCTTCTTATGAAAAACAAACAGACAAAAACAATTGCAGACCCTGAAAGACAGTGAGGTATTAGTTTCAGGATGCATCTGGAATTATGCCCATGATACACCTCCCACAACATTGGGACAAGGTTGCAGGATCAGCCACAGCTGAGGATATGAAACTAGTTAGACCAGCAGTTCTCGAATTTGTGTCAGCATCACTTGGGAACTTAGAAATGCATATTCTGTGGCCTCGTTTCAGACTTCAGGGTGGGGGCCAGTAATCATGCTTTATCAAGTTTTATCAGGTTGGAGAACCCCTGAGTTAGATTAAGCTACTAATGGCAAATATTGGATTCAGTGAATTATCTTTTTTTTTTCCCCCTCTCTCATTTGCTCTTCAGGACATGATTTCTCTAGCTTTTGGTACTACCAGGGCTACTAAGTTCTGAAAACAATTTTTTCTTGTGTATTGAAAAAAATACTTTTCACATTTTCTTCTGTTCTTAGACATGGCCTATATGGTACTTAACTCAAAGATTAGTGTGTAGGAACTACTCAGGTAAATACTAGTTCCTATCTCTTGTCCCTCAGATATTTGCCTGCTACTCATTACTGAAAAAGATGGAGATAAGATACTGGCATCCCTAAATCATCTAAAGGTAAATTCACTGGGTAAATTGATAATTATTCTTTATGTAAACTGTATTCTTAAATATAACATACTGACTATGATAATTCTAAGAGCAAAGTGAATTAAACATAACATTTTCTTTACCTTCCCTTCCTATTAAACAAACCAATATATGTTTACATCAATAGAGTGAATAAAAAATAGGGATTAAAAATATATCTCATTTTTTCCTGACAGCTCTATGGTTTTCCCTTAAAAGGAAAAATTAAATGCCTAGTGTCCTCATCATCATTTCAAAATTTCCAAAACTTACTTCTCTCATGGGAAATACCTATGTGAGAGCTGTGGATATCTAAAGGGTATCCTTCATGGCTTCCATTGTTTTAGGGTCTGAATCCTCAGACCGCCATTTCAGCTAAATATCAATAATACTGATTTGGCAGCATTCTGTTTGCTAAGGAAGGACCTCCAGGGTACAGGGATCTCCAGGATCCCACATTTTGCCTGTTTCAGAAAATTTGAATTGTACCAGTGTTTATCTCAGATTACCTAGCAGTGGGTCTCAGGCCCAGATTGGTACAAAAGTCCTCTCATGATCTTGTTAAGAAATTCAGAATCTGTTCACCTCCCCATATGATTGATTTAGTGTCTGAGGAGTGGAATCCAGAGGAAGATTGTGTATCGTCAACAAGCACCCAGCATTCTTTGCAGGTCTTCAGAGGACCGCGCACACTGAGAAAAACAAACTAGGTCTCTCCCTTGATCGTGTGTCCATTTACAGAAGTGTTGGTATAGCAGGGCTTGTCATTAGTGCAGATACCCTCATCCCTGCCATCATTCACACAACACCCCCTGTGGTGGTGGGGGGAGGAGTTAAGACGATCATGTGGATGGATGGCTCCTGTCCAGGGCCAGGTTCTTAAACTGGTTCTGAAACACTGTGAAGGAAGGAGGTCAGGAACTTAACTTTGTGAGATTCTCAGCACAGTAAGCCCCAGGACATTCTTTACTTTTAAAAAAATGACTTGTTGGCTTTCAAAGTAGGGATAATTACACTTAGCACTGAGAGAAGCTCAGTCATAAACAATAAAACATGTTCTAAATTATATGTACACTTACAAAATGCTTACTAGTTTAAATTAGAGAAGAAAAATGGAAGTTATGCCTTTTTTTCTGTCTTCTCAAAGTTTCCCAGACTTTTATTCTTCTTGCTCAAAAACTATGTAAATTAAGAATGATCACCTTTTCCTTTATAAAGATGAAGATAGTAAATGTTTTCCTACTACAACTTGACATAGGAATATAATGAATAACTAGATTCCATTAAATGATAACTAAGTGAATTTAGGTAGTTGAATGAAGAATCTATGTTAAAGTATGTTAAATAAAAAAGTTTGAACATTTATATAAATAATAGTTTCACCTAAGGTCAGTTATGTCTCAGTAAATTGGGTTGGGTGGGGCCCAGCTTTATGGTAAAGTTTTTGTTTTAAAATGAACATTATTGCAGTGTAATTAATATGCAATAAAATTCACTTATTTTAAAAGTGTTCAGTTCAGTGACCTTTTGCAAATGTACACAAGCATGTGAATACCATCCTAATTAAGACCTTCCTCTTATCCCAAGGAATTACCTTGTGCCTCTTTGTAGTCAGCACCCCAACCACTGCCTTCCCTGGCCTTAGTCAAATACTGGTCTGCTTTCTGTTACTATAACTTAGTTTTGCTTTCGCTAGAATTTCATATAAGTTGAATCGTATAGTATATACTCTTTTGTGTCTGGTTTCCTTCTTTCAGCGTAATATTATTGATACTCCTTTGTTGTTGCATAAATCAGAACTTCATTCCTTTTCACTCCTGAGTAGTATCCGTTGTGTCGATATCCATGATTTGTTTTTGTATTCTGTTGCTGATGGACTTTGGGGCTGTTTCCATTTGGGGGCTGTTCATAAAACTTTCATGAACATTCTTGTTCATGTCTGTGTATGGGCTTGTGTTTTTATTTCTTTGGGATAAATATGTAGAAGTGGAATTGCTGGTTAAAGGTTTTTCTTTAAAATTTCTTTGTTGTGGAGTGCCTGGGTGGCTCAGTCGGTTAAGCGTCTGCCTTTGGCTCAGATCATGATCCCAGAGTCCTGGGATCGAGTCCCAATCGGACTCCCTGCTCAGCTGGGAGTCGGGTTCTTCCCTCTCCCTCTGTCCTTCCCCCACTTGTGCTCTCTCTTTCACTTGCTTTCTCTCAAATAAATAAATAAATAAAATCTTAAAAAAAAATAAAATTTCTTTGTTTTATTTGTTTTATTTTGCTTGTTTATTTGGTGATTTGGTCTATTTTAGCCTCAAATAAATACCTCCCCATTTGTAATTCAACCATTAGATCAAAGTTCTTCTGGTAGAAAGGAGCCATTGTCTCATTTTCTTTTTATCTAGTTGATATTTAAATTGTCAGACTCTGGCAGTAGTCCAGATACACTGCAATTTCTTTTGTAGTGTTGCCTGTATTTCTGGAAACTGGAAACTTGTCCTAGTTCATAAAAGGATAAGAGGAAATACTCTCTCTGTTAAAGTTTAGAAAGACAAAAATTGGAGATAGTGGGACAATTAAGAGTCAGGATCATCAGCATATGAATTGGGTGGAAAGACACCATTAGGCAAAAGGAGTAAGATGGATACAGAGGAAGGAGGCTGAAATCTTGAATAAATGCCAAAGTGTAAATGCTGAGTACAGAACAAGCTTCAAAATCATTCATCTTCAAGACTTTCCATTGTTTAAAATACAAACATGTAGGGGCGCCTGGGTGGCTCAGTTGGTTAAGTATCTGCCTTTAGCTCAGGGTCCTGGGATCGAGCCCCACAGGTGGCTCTCTGCTCAGCCAGGAGCCTGCTTCTCCCTCTCCCACTCCCTGCTGCTCCCCCTGCTTGTGCGCTCTCTCGGTCAAATAAATAAATACATAAATAAAATCTTAAAAAACAAAACAAAACAAACATGTATCCTTACCCCGGGGTTCTTTAGAAACTTTCAGAGGTGAAAACATTTAGGATCTAATTGGTAACAGGCCAGTAGATTTACAGGCATAGGGACAGCTATCCATTTTTTTTTTTTTAATTTTATTTATTTATTTGAGAGAGAGAGAATGAGAGACAGAGAGCATGAGAGGGAAGAGGGTTAGAGGGAGAAGCAGACCCCCCGCTGAGCAGGGAGCCCGATGCGGGACTCGATCCCGGGACTCCAGGATCATGACCTGAGCCGAAGGCAGTCGCTTAACCAACTGAGCCACCCAGGCGCCCACAGCTATCCATTTTTAATCCAGTACTTGTGGCCAGGGTGGGGGCAGAGTCAGAGAGTTCTAATCTGGCCACCAAGTCCTTCCCCTTTATTATTATTATTTTTTAAAGATTTTATTTATTTGACAGCGAGAGAGACCAGAGAGGGAACACAAGCAGGGGGAGCGGGCAGAGGCAGAAGGAGAAGCAGGCTCCCCGCTGAGCAGGGAGCCTGATGTGGGGCTCAATCCCAGGATCCTGGGATCATGACCTGAGCCGAAGGCAGACGCTTAACCGACTGAGCTATGCAGGTGCCCCGCCCTTTCCCTTTAAATAGCAGACATGAGTGGGGCAGCTTAAGGGAAATTTGGGCATAGCAGGCTCATTGAATGAGGTGTCCACTGTGAGTGGACTTGTACTTACTGGAAGTGGTGGAAAACCTGTCCTCTTAGGCAGCGATCATATAATGCTAAAGTCCGGTAGATGGGCAGACCAGCAGGCCAGTGGACCAGAGCTGCCACACTAGGCAGTCATGATGAAGTTTTAGAATATATGTGAGGTTTGGTGGGGTGAGGTCCGGAGCCAACGACGAAGAGAGAAATCTTGAGACATCTTTGGTGCAAAATGGTGGTTTTTTAAAGCACGGGGACGGGACCGGTGGGCAGAAAGAGCTGCTGCCCTGTGGTCTTGCAGAGTGGCTGATTATAGACTCAGGAGTTGGGGAGGTGAGGACAAAGGAGATGTTCAGAAGGACTGTCATATGCTAAAGAAGACTCTCAGAATAATGGAGACCTGGTTATTGTCAAGCCAAGGCTGTTTTTCTCTCTAATGAGGCACTGACCTGAAGACAGTTGGGAATTTTCTGGAGGAGTGTTACACTGACCACACATCCTTGTCAATGGGCTTTTTTAGATTTAGAAGAAATTCAATTTTATTTACATTTCCTTCCGCCTCAACCTCCCTTAATTTTATGGAGGGGAGGGTGATGTTAGGGCTTCAGGAACTGAGTTATGTGTCCCTGGAAGTTAGGCTATTGATAAGAAAGCTTCTTCCTCGTAAATCACTAGGACATTTGTAAACTGAGGGAGACTCCTGTCCTGCAGGACTGTGATCTCTATCAGTTAACCATTTGTCTTTCCTTTAGGGCAGCCAGGAGTGCCTGAGGAATGTCACATATATCCCTAGGGGTAGGGATGTAGGGTGCTAACTTCTGCTTTGTCCTCAGTTAGCCTTCTGCTCCCTCATCAAACTTCAAACTTCTCATTTTGAAAGAACATTCTTTCCTCATGTCTAATTAAAATTGGCTAGATTGCCAATGGCCTGCTAACTGATTTAACTTAAAACAGCTACTATTAATGAGCACTGGATGAAACATAAAGAAGGAGCAAAGAGGTGAGTCAATTTAAGGGATAGTGTCTCATGATCTATAATAGTAATAAAGAAAATATCTGATTTTGGCTGGGTCTGTGGAGTTGCCCTCACGCTATCTGACGGTTTAGGAGCCAAGCTGTGAAGCTGAAACCTATATTTGGACTAGTGTAATGTTTCATAATACATGAGTTTAATGGAAGCCAGTGATCAGCTTTGAGTTACTTGTCTTTAACTCGTCAGGGTGTAAATGGGCTTCAAGGTAATTTTTAATCTATATGTAAATTAGCTATTTCTGTAACAACCGTAGTATGAATTTGAGTGTGTGCAGAAAAGAGGGATTGGATGCAAGCAATATTTTGAAAATAATGTCAAGAAAGAGGCTGTACAATTGATACATGACATTCAATGAATTTGAATATAGGTTATATTAGGATGCTTTCAATGAAATTATTGTCATTGAAAATTTTCTGAGGCTGATAATACATGAAGTAATATGTAGAACAGAGAATGAAAATAAGGTTTTATTGTTGGTTGTTGAACTGTGTTAAAGGTCACACAGTTTTCCATTAGAGATCTTCCATTTGGCAGATTCTATATAAAAGTTGATTGAATTTTTACTGAATTCATTTTTTACTCAGATAGTAGAGTGACTTAAATTCAAACTCTTGTTTTCTGATACAAAATAATATGCTTACCCTTATTTAAATCTAGGTTTATAAGTAAATATGCTTTCATATATTTATACCTGTAGTGTGACGTGCTAAAAATCACAGAAACCTCAATTTTTCCTAATTTTAGTCAGAAGGAAAGCTGTATAAATATTTTATATCCTAAATCATCTAATCAATTCTTTTTAAAGGAACAGTGTAGCCCAGGGAAATGTTCTGAAGGATATTAATAAAAATTACAAGCATTCAAAATTCATTCTGAAGTTCAGGGACTATTAGTCTCCAAAACAGTTGTCAATTACAAGGAACAGACTAGAAAGCACAGAAGGATACAGACTGGGTTATTATGGCTACCATTTTCTAGTCTCTAATAGTTAAAAGGAAGGTGGGAAATTGTATTGGGGGTCGTGTCTATACCAAAATTAATTGGTAACTTCAAAACAAAACCTAGGCCTCACCACCTGAATTCTTTTAGTTAAAAATGGCTTTAATTCAGTATGCTTTGAATATATTTTGGGGGGGGGCAGTTAAATACATTTGCCAATGATTTGAATCATTATCATTAGGCCTGATCTACATCTAAAATACCAAATCATTGTCATTAAGATCAATGTTAAATCCCCTTAGGAAGAAAGAACTTCTGTACTTTACCAACTTATTATTTTGATTGTCCAGGGATGTTAAGCTCCCTGGTTCTTTAAATATTAACTCAAAGAATTTTTAAAATTCTGACTTTATTTGTATTTATATAACCCCCTGGAGTTTAACTACTGTGCTGGATAGTTCTCACTGTGAAGTGACTCTCATGCAATTGTATTCTTGCTGGGAAATGATTTTATTGCATAAGAAAATGAATGAGCAGGGACCAGTGAGCTGTGTCTGCTGATGGACTATAATTTGCCAACTGTGATGTCAAAGCAGATTTGAGATTTGTGACAACAGTTGGTGATTGCACTGCTCTGCAATTCTGTGGCAGCAATGAACCATGCCAGGCACAATCTCATTCCATGTTTTGCACATGTAGGTTTAGCTTACATAGTTATATGTGGAAAGCTTTCATGGGCACAGGTAATACTGGCTGGAATTATTGTTTTGGTACCGCATGTTTCATTACCGATGGCGCTGAAATATATTTCTCCATTGTCCGGAAGGAACAGTTGTACCCAGTTCTATCAAAGAACAGATAGAAAAGGAATGTTCACACTGTCTATATTAGAGGCTACATACTACCTGGCACAAATGATAGCTATTATTATTACTAAACCCACCATCAAGGTTTTCTGATATCATTGCCTTAAAAAATAAGACAGATGGGTTGTCTGTTAACTTATACACTACTTTTATGTGGCCTTTCAGAGCTCAAAACAGTTTGGTGTAAACCAAGTTAATCTGGCTGCCTTGTGAAGAAAGAGGCGCTTCTGCATAGGGTTCTCCTCACACTCACAAAATTCGGAAGATAGCCTGGTGGTTTTGGCAGCCACATTCTTTGAGAGAGTATTTGTGAGCCAGGTGCCCCAGGAAAAAATGGTGCTGATGGTAGGCAGACTTTTGGCCCCCGTGAACTTTGCCCTCTGATGGCATGCTGTGGTTATGTGACATGGCAAAAGGGACTTTGCAGATGTAATTAAGATGAAGACTTTAACATAAAGAGGTTATCCTCAGTTACCCACGTGGGCTCAGTCGAGTCACACGAGCCTTGAAAAGTAGAGAACGTTCTGGTGTCAGAGAGACAAAATCAGACAAATTTTAAGCATGACAAAGAGTCTACTGCCATAGCTGGAGGGGACCACATGGAGCGTGAGAAAGAATGTGGGCAGCTGTTAGGGGCAATAATCGTCTCCCCCCCCCACCCCGTACCCCAGGCTTATAGCAGCAAAGAAATGGGAACCTTAGTCCTACAACCACAAGGAACTGAATTCAGTCAACAATCTAAACAAACTTGGGTGCAGATTCTTTCCCAGCACCTTGAGCAAGGAATACAGCCCTACCAAGACTTTGATTTTGATATTGTGAGACCCTAAGGAGAGGACCCAGCCCAACCCACATAGACTTTTAACCTTTAGAGACTTTGAGAAAATATATTTGTACTGTTTTAAGCCACCAAGTTTGTGATAGTTTGTTAGAGCATCATCAGGAAACAAACAGTATCCATTTGTGAGACATCCCCAGATGTAGTTCTGGTATTTCCACTGGTCAGATTCTGTTTACATCCCTGTCTTATATTCCTCACCATTTAAGTTAATTCTCCTATGACTATGACATGTATGCCATCCTACAACACGTTATAACATCTATTAGCATCCTGTAACTTCTATGAGATATATGATTACTATAATATCCTGTGATAACCTATAACTTCTATGATGTACACAAAATGCACCTACAAAGGTAGGATGCATGGCTGGGGAAGTTACTCATCTGATCTAAGTAACCTGTATCTCTGGGAATGACTGAATTATATCAATATGTTTTAAAAATATGCTATCTCCCTCCCACCTTCATACTTTCTGCTGACAGTCTCTTCCTGCTAAGCAATTGATTTTTGGTAGCCTGCAATTTAGATTTAGTGGACTGAAATTTATCATATGAGACCATAATGTTAGGCTACCTTAAGGTTGTCATTAACAGACTCCAACACTACTTGCTCAGAGAGAATTGCCTCTCTTTGGTCCACTTTAGCTCAGAGAGCAAATTAACTCATTTGTTTACTCAGAAATTTGCTTCTGGAGTTAGATGGGAAGGATATGAGTTTACAGCTGAGTTAACTACGGCTAGGAGAGCCCTTTCCATTAATTGCTGGCTTTTGCAAGAAGCGTGTGATGTCCATTATTTCTGTTTCCTTTGCCAATTTGTGAAAACACCCAGAGGCTTAATAAGTGAATGTGCCTTTGCATCCTGAAATAAATAAGCAGGGCAGCCAATTAAGGATACATGCACATAAATAAAAATTATTTTCCACATTTGTGCCTGCAAAAAAAAAAAAAAGACTTAGATGGCATTTGTAAAATTTTCCCCAAAATGGTTAGTGTTGGGAGGTTCACTGGAATTAGGAAGGGCATTTCCTCATCTGTGGAGTCACAGAGCTGTGTGTGAATCCCAATTCCATCACTTACTGGTGTGTGATGTTGATTGAGTTACCTAGCCTCTCTAACCTCTTCACCATGGTGATAAGGACCTATCTCTTGAATCTGTAAAGTACGTGACACAGTTCTCCCAAATACCATTCATGGTGGTACTTTCACCAAGACAGTCTGTGGTCAACACCTTTTCTTTGATAGTTCTCCACACGTAGCGCATTTTATGTGAAACATTAAGCTAATAGGAATCTCAGAGATGAGGACTGGATGTATATGGAAGCTATCCTGTGTAGGTTCTTGGAATAATTAATGTAGAAATGTCACTGACATTTGCCCCCTAGAGCCAAATTATTTTGAAAAGTATTTATTTATTTTAGAGGGAGAGACGCGAGTATGAGTGGAGGAGGGGGAGGGGGAGAGAGAGTATCCCAAGCAGGCTCTGCACCCGGCTCATCTCATGACCCTGAGATCATGACCTGAAATCAAGAGTCAGACGCCCAACCGACTGAGCCACCCAGGCACCCTGAAAAGTCTTTAAATATAATTTTTAAAATGTTTTGTTTCTCAGGTACTATCTATGATATGTTAATATCATGTCTTTCAAGTCAAGTCTCAAACTTGAATCTGAAGTTATTTCTTGAGCATCTGAGAATAGAAATTGAACTTCCATATGCTGTGTTTATGATGGTAGTAGGGCATGTCAAGATAGGTCTGAACAGAAAAAAATTTAACATTTTCTGAGGATCTCAGAGAGAAAACTATCTTTTTAAATAGAGTACTGATATTTTTCCTTTGCTAGAAACTTATATTGCAAAAAAACATTCTGTTTGTTAAAACCTACCTTCTTTTTCTGCTTAGATAGGTATCGGTCCTGCCAGAGGCAAGTTGGAAATTTGTTCTTTATCTCAGTAGAGGACATTATGCTGATCACTTTAAGGTAAAGAGTTTCATTGTCTTCTAAACAATAGTTTGTCAGATAAAAAAGCATATTATTTTCTTTTTAAAAATAACTTGAAATATGAATAATCTTAGGTGAGTTTGTCTTAGCTGGCAGAGAAGGCATGTTAAACTGTTTGCAACAAATAAAAGACATTTTTTATAGAAGGTGGGGAAACTTACCATCTCAGAAGTATTGAATTTAGAGTCAAAAGTCATGAAAACCCAGAATTCACCCTAAGTCCCCTGTTTGTCTCGCTCCAAACACTCAGTGTCATAAGTTCTATACCTTCTTCCTCTTTCTCATCTGTTCAATCTTATCTCCTCCCTCCCACCCCACACTTGTCGTCTTTCTTCACATCTCCATTTTCTCTTGCCCTAGACCTTGCCAAGTCTTCTAACTGGTCTCCCTTTCTCCCTTTTCCCATCGTTGCTCCTCCCCTGCCTCCCACCACAATTCATCTCTACAGGTGTGTTTTGTTTTGAGAGAGACCGCATGTGAGCAAGTGGCAGTGGGGGTAGGGGATGGGCAGAGGGAGAGCAGAGGGAGAGAGAGTCCTAAGCAGACTTCATGCTAATTGTGGAACCCGACTCAGGGCTCTGTCTCATGACCCTGAACCTGGGCCAAAATCAAGAGTCGGTTGCTTTGCCATGCCAGGGGCTCATGATCTGACCTTTGGCCATTTCTGTGTTTTTAACCCTACCATCAAGCCCCCTACCAACTCCATGCCAGAAGTAGCTTGCTATTTTCAGCATCTACCAGGCTGTTTAATTCTCTGTATCTTTGCTCACCCTGCTTTGATGATCCTTTCCATTCCCATTTTCCTTATAAACATTCATCTTCTAGACTGAGCTCAATGCTAACTCTCTGATTCTTTTTGCCTAAACCACATAAAACTGTCTACTCGCCTCCTCAAGTCTTCTCTATATTTTGTAGAGACTTCTGGACATAGCGCCAGTCGTATTTTATTGCATTTGTTCACACGGCCATTTCCCACTTCCAGACTTAATCTAAATGATTAAAGCTGTATCTTATCTACCCAGTAGTAATGTGCTTGGCATCTAGCATGTACTTGCCACATTTCTGTGGAAAGAAGAAAAGAATGGAAAGACCCGGGATGGAGCCAGATGCTTGCCAGGTCTATGAATTGGGATAAGACACATAACCTCGGGGCGCCTGGGTGGCTCAGTTGGTTAAGCGACTGCCTTTGGCTCAGGTCATGATCCTGGAGTCCCTGGATCGAGTCCCGCATCGGGCTCCCTGCTCAGCAAGGAACCTGCTTCTCCCTCTGACCCTCCCCCCTCTCATGTGCTCTCTCTCTCGTTCTCTCTGTCTCAAATAAAAAAAAAAAAAAAAAAAATCTTAAAAAAAAAAAAGACTCATGAGCCTTTAAAAAAAAAAAAAAGACACATAATCTCTCTGACCTTAATTTTACTCACCTGTAAAATGACCATAACATTGTCAACTTTTTCCATTGTATTTATTTATTTATTTTTAGATTTTATTTATTTATTTATTTGAGAGAGTGTGAGCAGGGGGAGAAGCACAGGGTAAGGAAGAGGTGGGGGGAAAGAATCTCAAGCAGACTCCCCATGGGGTGAGGATCCCGAACTGGGCCAATCTCATGATCCTGAGGTCATGATCCCTAAGCCGAAATCAAGAGTCAGATGTTTAATCAGCTGTGCCACCCAGGCACCCCTCTATTGTATTTAGAAGAAAGCCAATCATACATACCCTCTAAGCACCAGCCCTATATATCATCTGCTATCTGCTTTCCTCTGGGACTTCATTTCAGGTCTCTCACCCCCTCTGTTCCCAGTTTTCCAGAGGAATTTGCCTTCTGATAGTTCACAGAATGTGCCAAACTGTTTTCTCACCCTTCCCAGCCTCCTTGCACATATCACCTTTGCACTTGCTGATTCCTCTAAATGGGAGGCGCCACCCCAAACTTTACTGGGTTGCCTGCTTCTCATCAAACATCACCTTCTCAGGCCTTGACTAATCCCCTCTCTAAAGTAGGTCTCTCCATGTTATGCTTGGTTATATTTTTTATTTTCTAGTATTCTTTTTAAAATTTATTTATTTATTTATTTATTCATAAAGATTTTATTTATTTGAGAGAGAGACCACAAACTGGGGCGAGAGGGACAGAGGGGGAGGGAGAAGCAGACTCCCCACTGAGCAGGGAGCCTGACATGGGGCTCTATCCCATGACCCTGAGATCATGACCTCAGCCAAAGGCAGGCGCTTAACCGACTAAGCCACCCAGGTGCCCCTCTTTTTTTTTTTTTAAATAACTCCATAGTTTGTACTATAATATATAAAATATACATTTGTACTAAATATATATTTAGTTTTCTGTTTTGTTTTATTTTTTGCTTGTATTCCCCACTGTAATGTCAACTCTAGCTGAGCGGGCCAAGAGAACATTGGTCCTATTTACTGTTTCATTCATAGGGCCTGACACATAGCAGACACTTTGTAAATATTTATTGATGATATGGAACTAATCTCTAAGGTTGATTTTGAAGACCAGGTACAGTATGTGAGTGACGTTTATAAACCAAAAGCACTACATAAATGTGAAGCAATGTTATTATCATAACCGGGGCAGGCATAGAGAAACAGGGAAAGCGTGTGCCAACTTCCATTTTCTCAGGAAATTAACATACAGCTTGACAACAAGTAATTACTCATTTTCCCAGTGTGAAATCGCAGTCTGACCAGTCCAGCAAGAGGGGACTTTATCACGCCAATGGGTAGTATTATTTCTTCATGTTGTCTGCGCTGACTAGAATTCTGGTGATAGGGAAGTTGTGTTCGTACTTTCAGTGAAGGAGGAAGGTGGTCTGTGGGCTCTGGGACCCAGGGTCCAGCCAGAGGAAATATCTCCTCATATATGGCTCTTCCCTCTACTCGATCTACTTTTAGCGTGAAAAGACTTCAATCTGGGCAATTAATTAAAATAGGGTATATCTCAGGCAGGTAGAACACCAGTGCAGGATTGGTAATAGATGACCAGAAGAGGAGAGATGGGCCATGATTTTCTGTGTGGTTTTTCCCAGCAACATACCTTTTGTTTATCTGATTTCCCCTCTCTATCCGTTTGCTTATCTGTAGAATGGGGATAGTAATATTTATTTGATAAGGCTGTTGTGAAAGATAAATATGTAAAGAGTTTGGAATAGTGTCTAGCATGTAATAAGCTCTTAATAAATGCTATTTTTATTGTCAACAGCCCATCATCTCTTATAAACATGGATCAGGTTGACAGGACTCAGTTTTTCCCACCTAGGCAGAGAAGGAGGAATAAGGTAGATTCTCAGCATGTCACCTAATGGTCAAACACACATTAGCCCCAGGATATGACCAGGACTCAGACTTTTTAGGGTGCTCCTGTTTATCAGATCAAAACCATCTTTCCCTGGTCCTTCTCCCTCATAGCTGTTATATCAGAAGCAGGAAGATGATACATCTTTGATTTACTTTCCCTAAGACTCAGAGGGCTCTAATAATAATTAACTCACTATTTTATATGACATAGAAGTACAGTTTAATAAATCATAATATTCTTCTGATTAGACTGTGTTAATCAGTTTACAGTTATTTTTCATTTTTCATTTTAGACTTCAGAAAAGTTGCAAAAATAGTACAAATTTTTTTTTAAAGATTTTATTTGACAGAGAGAGATATAGCGAGAGAGGGAACACAAGCAGGGGGAGTGGGAGAGGGAGAAGCAGGCCTCCCACCGAGCAGGGAACCCGATGTGGGGCTCAATCCCAGGACCCTGGGACCATGACCTGAGCCGAAGGCAGATGCTTAACAACTGAGCCGCCCAGGCGCCCCAGTACAGATAATTTCTTATAGGCTCTTCACCCAGCTTCCCCTAAGATTACTGTCTCACATTATCAATGTATAGTGATCCAAACTGAGAAAGTTACCTTGGCACAATAGTATTAACCCAAGTACAGACTTTATTTTGATTTTCACAGTTTTCCCACTCATGACCTTTTTCTGTTCTAGGATTGTGTCTAAGGTCCCACATTGCATATAGTTGTCATGTCTCCTTAGTCTCCTTACTCTGCAACTGTTTTTCTGTCTTTCCCTGCCTTTCATGACCCTTTTGGAGAGTTCTGGTCAGCTGTTATCTTGATTTGGTTTTATCTGGTGTTTTCCCACAACGAGATTGGGGTTATACATTATTGAAAAGAATAACACAGTGATGAGCCCTTCTCAGTGTAAGATGTCCTATTATGGGTGGTGTGAACTTTGATTGCTTGCTTGGTTCAGGTGGTGGCTGCCAGGTGTCTCAACTGTTATTATTTTCCTCTTTGCAGTCAGTTGATATCTTGGGGAGAGATACTTTGAGACTATGCAAATGACTTGTTTCTTCTCAAACTTTCATCCACTAGTTTTAGCATTCATCTGTGGATCTTGCCTGCAACAATTTCTGGTGTTTTAAGAGTGATTTTCTATTCCCTCATTTCCCCCCACATTTATTAATTGGAATTCATTTGAAGAAAGAGCTTTCTTTTCTCCATTTACTGATTTATTCAATTATTTACATCAGTATAGATGCATGTATACTAACTTGCTTTATTTTATGTGATGCTATCACTTTTTTGTTGCTCAAATTGTTCTACTTTTGGCCATTGTGAGCTCTTTCAGGTAGGGTCCTGTGGCCTTTCCACATTCTCCCTTTTTTTTTTTTAAGTTTGTTTATTTATTAAAGATTTTATATATTTATTTGACAGAGAGAGACACGGTGAGAGAGGGAACACAAGCAGGGGGAGTGGGAGAGGGAGAAGCAGGCCTCCCGCAGAGCAGGGAGCCTGATGCGGGGCTCGATCCCAGGACCCTGGGATCATGACCTGAGCTGAAGGCAGACGCTTAACGACTGAGCCACCCAGGCATCCCTATTTATTTATTTTTTAAAGTAATCTCTACACCCAACGTGGGCTTGAACTCAGGACCTCAAGATCAAGAGTTGCACACTCTTCCCACTGACCCACCCAGGCGCTCCCCTCCAATTCTTTTTCTGAGCACTTACACGTTTTAGAATTTTAAGATGCTCCAGACTCATCTTGTGTTTTCCCTGCCTCAGGCTTGGAATCAACCACTTCTTCAAAGAAATCCTTTGGTTCTTTTTATTGGAGAATGGCTTTTAGAAACAAAGATCTGAGCAGTAGGTGGGCTCATTGCTACCGGGGTGTCATTGTTCTTCCTTCTTTCCTTATCTGTAACTTCTTTCCTGAGCATGAGAAACCTGGTCCTTATTATCTGTAGTATGTTTACTTATTTTGTTTAACCCTAGTAAAAGATCAAGGGGTTTCAGAATTGCTATCCCATATCCCCATGAGAAACAAATTTACTGAATACAGTATGAGTTCAAAATTTTTTAAAATTCATAATACATTCTGTGCGATTATACTCACTATCCGCATGATAATCATTATGATTTTTCCCAAGGAAGGACAACCTTTATAAAAAGTATTGTCATACGCAAACGGGAAGGTGCTTCACCTAGTTCATTTCATTTCCTAAAAACTTCAGAAAATTATTTTTATCTAGTAAGTACTGTTTGGAAGTTAAGGTTGGAAACACTATATTTAATGCATAGTTCATAGTATGTGTTCATGCTTTACTGTTTTGGGAAGTATATAGTTCTGAATAAAAAGTAAAAGATGCCACATAATTCCTTTAGTTTTTTTTTAAGTCAGGAATAATAACATTCTTTGCAGAATATGAAGATAGAAATCTGCTCTGGGGAGTCATGACAGCTGTGCTTGAGATTCAGGGGCTCAGATGAACAGACTAGGTAAAGTAATAATAGCTCTTACAGAATGACGTGTGAATAAGACCAATCCCCGTTTATGGATGGCATGCACATGGGTGAATGCACGCACACATATGTATAGGCATACGTGTGTGCATGTGCATGTATGTGTGGGCACACATATAGTCCAGGCCAATGGCTCATTTTCCAAATCAGTTTCCTCATCCAATTTTGTTCTTGATATGTGCTTTCTGTCTGAAGCATCTGAGCATTGTGAGGAAGGAACCTTGTGAATGTGTGTGTGTGTGAATGTGAACCTTGAGAATTCCAAAATATTTTGCAGTTGTGTTCAAAAACAGCTTACCTGGGGGGTTACCCAAGATAATGTTATTTTATCTTATAGTCACATCTTAGATGATGATAGTAAGTGATATTTCCAGTTTGATCCTTTTAGTTATCACCCTTGGCTCTGTATAACTTTTGGCTATTTCAGATTTGTTTCTGAAGGATAAAAAATTTCCAATCCTTACAGAATGAAACTTTGAGGATGTTAAGAATATGTTCCAAGGATGACAGTAACCCCAAAGAGGACTCCCCCGACCCCAGATGTCTTTTCTCCCCTAAGACAAGATGTGAAACAATTGCAACATTGTTTTTTTTTTTAAAGATTTTATTTATTTATTTATTTGACACAGAGAGAGAGAGAGAGAGAGAACACAAGTAGGCAGAGCGGTAGAGAGGGAGAAACAGGCTCCCCGCTGAGAAGAGAGCATGATGCAGGGCTCGATCCCAGGGCCCTGAGATCATGACCTGAGCTGAAGGCAGATGCTTAACCAAATGAGCCACCCAGGCACCTACAATTTCAGCATTGTTAACAGAACTAGTCATCAAAAGCTTAGAGTCACATCTTGAGTATTGAGGAAATCTCACCAAGGTGCAGAGTACTTAAGATCCTTGACAACATTTTGTGACTTGATTAAAGATCCTGTGCTCTTGCTTCAGTTTCACATTTAGAGAAATGGGAGTCCCCAGAGGATAGAGGCATGTGCCTCTAAGGGCAAGCCAGTAACATACCATCCTGCATTGCCAGTGAGTCTGCCCCTCCTCCCCTACCTCCATCCCCCGTTGAGATTCCCTCTGAGACTTGATGGCAAGGCCATGATAGAAGGTTGTGATTTGGTGGGATGCCTACTAGATTGGAATCAGAAGACCTGGTTAGGAATCCAGGTGTTGATCAGATGCGGCAGAACCTTGAAAGCATTTGCATCATATTGAGCACCCACTGGCCCTCAAATGTTGATTCTGAATCTGAAATTGAAAAGTCAAAGCTTTGAAAGTCAAGACTTACTCTATTTTATATGCACTGTTTAATAATGGGATAAAAATATATACTAGAAGAGGTCAGGCTTTTAATAATCCAATATAGTGAATCTCTTAATTCTTAATAAAAAAGTATAAAAAGATGAAATAATCTAGCCTGTAATTATTCTGCCAAGTCATGAGGTGTAAGCAGGTAATTTTAGAATGTTCTATAGCTGTACTTTGAACCATAGATTGCATTAAAGTCAGGGTAGTAATTTTTCAGGTCTCCCATGGCAGGATTTATTTTCTTAATATAGAAGTGTTCAGTTCATCATGCGAGCATTTTTATATAGGTTAGACCTCTTCTCCATGCCCTCAGATTTCTTTGTGTCCATCTACTTATGCTTATCCACAGCATGTGTGCAGTGCATTTATGAGTGCATGTTCACTTACACACACACACACACACACACACACCTCAGTACATGCAAATTAAACCAAGCGTACGCATAATTGGTCACCTTTTGCCTTATAATTTGGATTTGGGGGGAAAATCCTCTCCTGTTTTTCTTCTTTCAAGAAAACTATGGAGAAATATATTAGCATCCTCACATTTATTGGCCTCATGCACTCCCATTCTCCCCTCATAATCTTGCCAAGGTTTTCTAATATTGGCATATCAAATGCAGATTACAACCCCCCGTGGGCTGGATTCACACTGGCCTCTTGGCTTTTTACAGAACCTTACATAGCCTTGTCACTAGCTTGATGTTAAAGCAAATAATGCTAGCATCCTTCGTGAGGTCTTTGCACTGAAAACCGAGGAAATTCGACCACAATAAACCTGCTGCGAATAAAATCAGGCACTGCTGTAATTATTAGGTCAGAGGCAGGTAAGCACAATTATTTCTTTACTGAACAAAGACAGGAGGGGGGTAGCTGGCTCTACAATGAGGGCAAGGTGCACGAGGGCTGGGGATGCTCAATCTAGAAGCCCACATGCCTTCAACACCCACAATCCTGCTTCCTATGTATTTTTCCTCTCTATGCTATTCTTTTTCTTTGTTTTTAAAAGCAGTCCTAAATTGCTTAACATTTTTTTTTTCCTTCCTCACACTTCTTTCTGTGCTTACAGGCAAGGACAGTAAATTAAGCATAGCTAAGGATTTAATGCTGAAAATCACCTTGGATAATTGGCTTAAGGGGTTGAAGCATGCTTTTCCCTCCGTCTCCTTGTCTTAATGCTACTTCTCCTCCGAGAATACATCTGTCAATAATTGATGGAGCTTTCTTGGGTAAATGAGCTGTTGCTTGGGACATTATAAATCATATTTGGAATCAAGTTTGTTTTCAAGCTGCTTTTAAAGTGTCAGTGCTGTGCTAACTGAATAGAAAATGCTAAATGTTTGAGGGAGTAGTACAAGCCCTCAAGTGTTAAAGGCATGAGCGGATTTAAGAGAACAAATGGAATTTATACCCTCTGAGGAAACAAGAATACATCTATTTTATCAGAAAACCATGTAGATGTGGCAAGGGACTTCCAGAAGGACCTGCCTGAGTACCTCTGCGTGCTGGGCACTGTGATCCATGATTCACTTAGGGTGCCTGAGTTAATCCTCAAAACAGACTCACCTGGCAGGTGTTATATGACTCTTCTAGAGATGAAGAAACAGAGGCTCAGAAAGGTTCGTTACCTCCTCCGTGTGTGCCGTGAGCAAGTGGTAGATTTGAAATTGGACTCAGTGGGACTGTGGAGTCCTCGCTCTTCTTACTCCACCGGAAGTTGGACATGCTCTGTGGCATGGTCTTCAGTCTTTGGTGGGGTCCTGGTGGTTTTCATGTGTTTGGTGTTGAGACAGGCCAGTGGCCCCTATCACCAAACCCCTCGCAGGTCTCTTAGCTCTGTTCCAGCCAGTGCGGCTTCACTTTTATCTCTTTTGTATAGAGGGCTTGAGCATGAGATGTTGATAGAAAGTTTCTGCTGGTAAAAGGAGTTTGAAACCACAGCTGTGTGAGAACAGTAAAAAAATCTATCTTATAAAATAAAGACATTAGCATATGTAAGAACATTCTGCTATGTAAAAAGTTGGAAAATATTTTGCTCCTTTTTCTGCCTCAAAATGCATTCCCAAACAACATTCTAGAATGGCCCTCCTCTAAGCACTGCTTCAGCATGAGAACTAAGCTCAGACTGAGTCCTGCGTTTTCATTTTTGCTCAGACAGTCTTCAGTCTTATTTTCCTGTTTCCTCATCTGTAGGCTGAAGACAATACCGCTCATTCTACCAACCTTAGAACCTATTTGTGACGATCAAAGGTGACCAAAAATAAAAAGAACAATGGCTAGGATAGAAGGTATTGCTACTATTGCATTTTTTTGTTTTTGTTTTTTTTAGTGATCTACCTGAATCTTTTAGTTAAGATTTTAAAGGCAAAATGTTAAGAGTTGAGGGTATTTTAGCATGAGACAGATGGTGATGTAAAAGGCATAAAACTATTTTAAAAGCTCATTCAGAATAATTATTTTAGAGATAATGGTTTATTAAGTTCTTAATATCTGCCCTTGAGTTTTAGTTATTCACATTATTGGCTGCTGTTAATTTTCAAGCTTTCTAGCGAAAAGATACAATAATGAATCACTTTGCTTTTTTTCTTCCTAATTGTCAGGGCAAGTAAATGCTAAATTTGAAAGGATGAAATGGCTGATACAAGACCAGAATTATCATCTGACTCAGGCTGATTTGATATAAGGAGGAGTTGTTTCCTGAATGTCTCTGTCATTCTTCCTTCCCTTCCTCCTACTTTTCTTCCCTGCTTTCCAGCAAACACTTATTAGACACCAGCTGTGTGCACATGTGAACATAGTCTCTGCTCTAAAGGTGCTCAGTCCAACATCTAAATAAGTACACACTTCACTGTGATCAGTCCCATGCCAGGTCTGCCTTCCCCTTACATGACGCCGCTGCAAACACCAGTGGGAGCCCTGAGGGCGAGATGCTCAGTGTGCGTGGGGAGGTCCAGTGAGGTCCCTTGGTGAGTGTTGAGTTACTAACAGCATGGATGACTTCATCTCCATGTTTCTTGGCTTCTTTTTTTCTAGTTACTTCTATTTCAACCCACTTGAACCCTGCTTATTCTCTTGGCTTTGTAATACAAAAGGATTCTCCTCTGCTGAAATCCTGGGGACTTTCTATATTTTATGCTCTTTTTCTTAGTTATCCTAGCTGCATCTGTTTTTGACTTCACTAAGACCTAAGATCTGTAGACACCTACTTCCATGATTCTTCTTCTTCCCTTGTCCCCCTCGAAGACCCTCCTGCCCTCCCTCTTCTTCTGCTTTATCTCTTTCTCATTCCATCCCTCTCCACCCCTCATTTTGCAAAATCAGAGACAAGAAGGTTAGATTAGTTATGGGAGACCTGAGGAGAATGTATGGAGAAAATTGAGAAGAAAACAGATTTGAGAACCAATACTTTAATATTTTAATCTTGCTTTCCACTCTTCGCTGAATCCTCTTCAGATTTTCTGTAACTTTCTCAAATTTGATTTTCAATTGTTTGGGCTCATAGAAGGAGGACATAGTTTCCAAATAGTACCTGTGGGGGCAAGGTCTTCTTTTTACAGACAAGACTGCAGTTGATCGTGCTGGGTTGTGCAATTAATGTCTGTTGGCACAACCAGACATATTTCTTAAGGATTCTGTATTTGGAGGCATTCAGTCTCTGCCATTTTAAGACAGTAGCCCCAAAAGGCACTTTTCCCTGCAGCAGAGGCCAGATTTGCAGGGCACTTGAATGAAAAGCTTTGTTTGTTGTGCATTAAAAGGAGAATTAAATTACAGAGAAGGATTGAGGTGAAATTTCAGGAGCCTCCTCTCTGTCCAGCCTCATACCTAATTGTACCCACTTTTCCCTGCAGGGCTGCTTTTCTTTCTTGAATCTGAGTGGTCGGCCCATGCTGTCATAGCATGGCTTGGTCAGGAGGAACATGTCTGAAGGTCTCAAATGGGTCTGCTGCAGTCTGTCAACTGCCACAATCAAAAGCTCACAGTCTTTGGAGCCAGACTGCCCTGGTTCAAATCCCAGTTCTATCACTGATTGTAAAATGGGGTACATAAAAATGATTTTTGTCCTAGGTCATGTGAGGATTAACTGAGATCATGATAGCTCTATCTAGTCCTTGATAATGGTAAGACCTGGCATTTGTTGTAGGATTGACAAATTTCTGTGGAAACCAGTAATTAGAGTTAGGACAGTGAATGAAGATAAACTTTTCCTGATTCACCTAAAGTTAAGGGTTTGTCCAGGTGAATTTGTGTAACTCCTCTTAGTGTTTATCTTAGAATATTGCTAAATACTCATACTAGCTGACGTTGAGTCAGACACCAAAGTGACTGTTTTAACTTTAGGAGCTCATTTAATCCTCCTCACAATTCTGCTAGGTAGGTGAAAGTATCCCCATAGCAAAGATGAGACTATTGAGGCTTGGAAATGTTAGGTAATTTGTCTGAGGATTCATACCTAGGTCTGTCTGTGCTAAAGCCTGGATTCCGCTACCACACCATGGCTTTTGATCAGCTGGTTATTGTCACCAGGTAGCTTGTTTTTTTCTGAAATTGTCTACCACTTCCAAACCGGACTTTGAAATGTCTCCCCTTTCTACCGCATTGGGCACAGACTCAACATTCTAGCTATTCATTTACTCACTCCTGTGTCTTCTGCATATTCAGGGATCATACCCTCCTGGCTCTTTGTTCATGGAAAGTGCCCTCGGCAGATCTAAACATATCCTTTCTCTAAGGTTGGGCTTAGAACTTATCTTCTGTAAGAAACATCCATCCTGTGGTTAAGATGCATATTCAATCTAGTGCCATATTGATTTCCCTTTATGAATTCTTATCTGTGCATTTTAAAGAGTATAACATTGTATAGTACTTAGTCATTCTTACATGAAATAGTCGTCATTGTCACCATCACATTTATTGAACACTTGCTTGGTGCTAAACTCTTGACAAGTCTTATCTCACTTAATCTCATGTGAACTCTACTAGTTAGGTTCATCTAAAATCCTCATTTTATAGAGGAGGAAGTTGCAATTTTGAGAGGTTAAGTGACATGCCTAAAGTCACAAAGATGATGGAGCCAGGATTCACATATTCTCCCCTTGGAGCCCAATCTCTTATTCACCACATTTGCCATCCACTTTAGTCCTGTGTTCTCAAATGCAATGTGAGGTCGCCCCTAGAGTTAATCCTGTAGTACCAAGGCACTTGATGAAGGGAGTTTCGCTGGTTGGTTCATTCAGTGGATGTTTTGAGTGCATATACTGTGCTTGTCATTGAGGATGGTACAAACAAAGGCCAGTTCTGATCCTTACCTATCTTCACAGGGGTCTATCAAACCACTCAGGCCATAGAAAGTACTTCAATATCCATCTGGTCTATAGAATGAGGGACGAGGAGTTATTGACCTCTAATGAAAAACAGGTCACAGATCAATGGGTGGGTGTCCAATACCTTGAACTGATGATATTCGGTTCCACTACTCCATTTCTGGTGGTCAGTTGGATCCATTGATCACATTTACCTTAATTACTTTTGGGAGGAAGCTCTTCAGTTTCTTCCATGTCTGAAGAAAAATGCATTCAACTATTTTCTTGAAAAGATGAAATTGTGCATGGAAGAGAAGATCATTAACAGTGACGGTAAGGAGACAAAGGAAATTGCAGTGTAACCTGGCTCTCTGCCAGTAAAATTAACACAATCCTAGCAACTGTCCCACTGTTCACTGTATGCTAGGCACTGCTCTAAACACCTTATATATAGTTTATTTAATCCTCACAACAACCCTATGTGGTGGGAATAGTATTTTAAGATTATCATAGATTTATAAATCATCTCAGGGAGATTAAAGAATATGGCCATGAGTCACAGGGCCATGAGCCATCACTTGGTCCGCCTAACACCCATGGCCAAATTCTAACCACTTTATTGTACTGTCTACCAGAGTCCCTTATGGTGGATAACTTCTTACAGGTCGTGGTGGGAGGGGACAGGAAAGGGAACAGAAAGAGAAAGGACCCACCTCACATTGGTTGAACTCTAAACATTGTGGAGGCACTTTATATAACTAAAACAATGTAAGATCAGAATTGTCTCTTCGTTTTACAGATGAAAAAACTGAGTTTTTGAGGTTAAGTGACTTTCTCGACGTCATTCTCTTGGCAAGTATAGAATTCAGCTTTGAATCAGCCCGTGCTCTCTCTGCCCCCTCTGAAGGATTTAAATAGAAGACCCTCTTGTTCCATAATGTATCTGTGAGCTATGGCAACATCTACATTCTGTGGCATTTTCCTTTTCATAAACAGCTTGTGTTTTGGAACTCTATTTTTGTAGTCCTCCTTAAGAAATTATATTTGCTACAAAAAAGAATGAAAATTTGAGTGATACGGTACAACAAAATATCACTGACTAGGGCAAGGTTGAAAGATGGTGCTTTTCAGCGTTTTGTGTCCTGTTCTTAACTCTTTTGTCAGCTAGTTACATGGAGAAGTGACAAAACCACTTTATCTTCCTGGGGTTTAGTTTCTACAGTGGAAGAGTTGGAGGAGATGGTTTCAGTGTCCTTTACAACCACAGAACTCTGTGATGGTTTGAAGGCCAAACTGTAGAGAGTTCGAGCTTTGGAAAGGATCGGCTTGAGAGGATCAGCTCTATCTCCCAATCCCTCCACACATTTGCATACCTGATGCAGGCTCTTGGGTCTCTTGCCATAAGTCCTTGCCTTGCATCTTTTTACCACAGTCTCTTAGTTTGTCTTTAGATTTGCTGTCTTGCCCCAAGACCCAAAACAAATATCCTATTTGAAACATTCTCATATTATATAAGACAAAATAACCCCTTGAGAAAAATGTTGAACTATCACGAAGCTCTTTACTTACTCCATTAACGACCTCTCGTGGGGAGATACAGAACGAATAATGGGTTCTGTACCACCAGCTCTCACCTCAAACATTTTAGTAATGATATGCCCACATCTAAAGCACAGATCTGACCAGGTCACTTCCCTGCTCAAAATCCTTTAACTGGCTCCGTCCACAGGGTCATCTCTAAGTTCTCTCTCTCTCTCCTCTTTGTTTTGTCCTTCCTGCCCAGCACTCCTGGGACACACTGTGCTGTTTCTCGCCTCCGTGCCTGTGCCCTCTGTGTAGCATGCCGGGCCACCAGCCAGTGGCTCTTCATCCATTAGGTCTCAGTTCTAGTGCCACTTCCCTTAGACTCGGTAGGTGCCCTGCCTTGGTCTCCAGGCAATACCATTGCCTCTGCTGATATTGAAAATACTTATTTAATCTGTTTCTCCCAACAAACTGGGAGCCTTTTAAAGAAACTAGGTTTGTATCTTATCCATTTTTGAATTCCTGGTACCATCATGGTCCCTGGCACACAGTAGATGTTCAATAAATGTTTACTAAATAAATGAATATGTGGAGCCCCTCAGTGATAAAGAAATATCAGCTTGTAATTGTTAGGACATTCTTCTTTATATGCAGCTGAACTGTCCTTCTCTAATGGCCCAGATTTTGACCCCTGGAGTTATTCAGAACAATTCCCTTTCTTCCACCACAATACAACCTTTTAAGTATTAGAATTTGGTTAAATCTTCTGTTCTCAGGGCTAAATATTCTTAGTTCCTCCATGTGCCTTCTTATGCTGGATTGTACACTCCCTCATTATACTGCCTGGTCTCTGTTGCTTACATTCCAGTCGCCCTTCTTACACTGATATGCCCAGATCAGAACTCAAGGTACCAGTAATTATTCCAAATGGCAACAGCCCCAGGGGGATAATCCCCTCTTCTGCCCTGTTTACTAAACTTAAAAGTTACCTAAAAGTTGCATAAGGGAACAGTGACTTTAGTAATATAATACATATAATAAAATATACATGTAACAAAGTATATCAGTGTATTTAAAATATAATAAAAATATAACAGAAAACCCCCAAAAGCTCTTTGTACTTTATTTTAGGACTCTCTTACAATAACACTGCAGGGGAGGGGAGAGCTAGGTACAGCTGTTATTCTGTTCCCCTTACAGATGAGAAAGCTCAGAGTGGAGAGAGGGTTATGTTACTTTTTGGAAGGCATAATAAGAAAGTGAGTGGTGGAAACACGATTGGGTCCTGGACTGACTTGTTTAGAGCAAGTCCCATGTACTCATCCAGTAACTATATACTGATGCCCTATGAGCCCTCTGTGAGCTTCCTGCTACTAAGTGCAAAATGTACTCATTTCTAAGGTATAGATGATACATAATTTTTACCATGCTCTCAGGAATCCTTGTCCCCATAGAGGTTAAGAATCCCTGTGTTGAAGGTAGACTGACATCGAGCTTGTAGCCAATTTAAACACCAAATTCGTTTTCCGGTATACCGCTCCTAAACATCTTCCAGATCTTCACTAGTGTAACTGTGGTTTCCTGGATCTACCTTTGGCACAGTAGTACACTTATCCCTGCTGAATTTCATCTTGGTACTTCTGTCTGTTTCAAGGCCATTTCTCTTCATTATTGTACCTCTGTTCACATACTTGCTATTTCTTTAAATAATCTGTTGAGCGTTCCTTCTTGATCATTATCTAACTCATTGCTGGTAATGAAGGCTGACCCAGGAGAGGGTAATTGCTATGAAAATGGTTTGCAAAGCCTGCGTCTCCTCTGCATTTATTTATCTCTTGACGTTGCTCCTCAGGAGTGAGCCGTTGCTCTCAATCAGTGGCAGCCTTGCTGCGTCCCTGATTCAGGATTTCTGAGAATCCGCTGTTCTGGTATCTTAGGTGAGACTTAGTTTCACAGTATGGCATTTACTCTCAGCCTTCTTTGGTACTCTAGCCTTCTCCAGGCTTTCCAGTTAATCAGGAGTCATTTTCTTCCTGTACCTCTTCTGAAGCACATCCCATCTCTTGCCTAACCCCCCAGTATTTTCTGAGAACCCAGGGCCCTGTCTGCTCTCAGGTAACAGGAGTAAGGTCAAACCCGATTTCTTTATTCCCAAGTTGTCAGGTCATTTTAAAGAAAAACAGCACTCTGATATTAAGTGTGGGACGGCTTCACGTCTTCCTGTTTATTTTCCAACACATCTGCAATATGGGCTACAACTAGAGACATTAAAGGATCCTTTCAACAATACATATTTTTAATTTCAGAGGGAAAATTAGCAATGGCTTTAGATTTTTCTGCAAGCTTTAGTTAGACTGACTCACCTTCTCTGTGATTGGTAATAATCTACTTCTTTGTGCTCTTTTTAATCTTTTAGGTTTCCTACCTATATTTTGTCATCTCTGGTTTTTCTCCTTTAAAGCAAGTGTTATTTGATTCTATAGTCATGATTTATACCTTTGATTTTATCCCGTTTTTCAAAGCGATCTTTTCCCATCAAAGGCTCCACCTGCTGATTGATTCTGATTCCCCCACTCAATCCCCCCCACCTTCTCTAATAGCATTTTGAACCATTTTTTGCCAGTTTCATATGAATCCTGTTATGTTTTTATCATTCCTTAGGAACTATGTAAGCTTGGCTCATGATTCCCTTTAACTTTTAATAGCCTTCGGTGTCAATCCCAACTTCACAAGCAAGGAAGTGCTGAAGGGACTCCATAGCAACCACCAATTTGTGTATCCTTTTCTAAGTTGGATGACACTTGGCACTTTGGCCTTTATGCTGGAGATTTATAAGGAAGATGTTTTAAATGTTACTGTTTCAAACCTTATTTTTCAAAGGTTTTCACTGTGGAGTGGAAAAAGAGAACCAGACTTGGGTTTGCGTTTCAGCCGGATCATTTACTGGTGTTACCTTGGGCGCCTCACTTTACTTCTGCAATCCTCAATAGCTTCGCATTTTAAATGGGGAAGCAACTCCTACCTGTCACTGTATGGGACTGCTGCTAGGAATGATTGAGATGAACTTGTTAAACACGAAATTACGCAGCACTCTGTAAGACAGAAGGTACTATGCACGCAGACAAAGCAGAGCTAAGAATTATACTGGTCATTCTCAGTTGTTCTTAATTCTGCTTTTTAATTTCTGGAATTGAAGGTTTTTGAATTCTATTTCTGTTCAGTTTCATATCCCATTTCCTTTCCTCCGCCTCCCTGCCTGAGTACCCAAGAGCTGGCCCCAATTTAAGTTGCATTCGGCATCTGGCTAGTGCCCAGACCAATCAGTACTTCAGCCCTGCCCAGGCATTTTGCTGGACAGAAGCCTCAATGTGGTGAATAGCATGGTGTGGCTTGGATTCTTTACCTCTCCTTGCGTCCCTTCTTTGTCCTGACTCCAGGTTTATTCTTGTGACTTGCTCTAGCACATGGATTAGTAGCAGATGTGATGGAGGCAGAACCTTGAAAACCGTGTTTGGGCCTGAGCTTGCTCTCTCACTCTTGTGCCTTTGCTAATGCCCTGTGAACAGACCCAGCTTAGACTGCTGGTCCCAGAAGGGAGAAAGGGACATGTGGACTATGGTGGGACATTCCATCTTCCCAGCTGGGGCCAACCCATTTCAGCCAACAACCAGCTGACCCCAGATATGTAAGCAACCCTTGCCTAGATCGGCAGAGCCACCTAGCTGACACCCAGCTGGCCCCCAAGACTGTGAACACAAACATTTGTTGTGGTATGGCTCTGAAGTTTTGTGGTTGTTTGTTAGACATTTTAATTCTAGCAATAGGAAATGGATACAGTAGATGTCATAACCCTCTGACTTTAAACCTGGCTTTAAGAACAGCAGTCTCAGAGCTTATGGTCCTGAAAGTATTGCAATAGGCAAAACTGAGGTTTCATAATCACAAGAGACCTAGGGAAGGAATGACTAAAATGTTATTCAATATATATTTTTTTATTCTTATGTTAATCCCCATACATTACATCATTAGTTTTAGATGTAGTGTTCCTTTTTTTTTTTCAGGTCTTATATATATATTTTTATTCTTATGTTAATCCCCATACATTACATCATTAGTTTTAGATGAAGTGTTCCATGATTCATTGTTTGTGCATAACACCCAGTGCTCCATGCAGAATGTGCCCTCCTCAATACCCACCACCAGGCTAACCCATCCTCCCAACCCCCTCCCCTCTAGAACCCTGTTTGTTTTTCAGAGTCCATCGTCTCTCATGGTTCGTCTACCCCTCCGATTTCCCCTGCTTCATTCTTCCCCTCCCGCTACCTTCTTCTTCTTCTTTTTTATTCGATATATTTTTTTTAATGCAGAGATTCTTCAGCATGAAAAGCCTCCTTTGGTGGGTAACCCATCTCTTGAATCACCTTCAGTGGTTAAGGAGAAATGACTGTGGCATTATGATTTGCTGAGGCAGAGCCTCATACAAGTGTTAAGCTACTCGGAAGGCATCACTTTTAAAAGCTTTATACAGAGCTTTTTAGTCTGAAATTGAATGTATTTTTCCTTCCTTTCATTTTCACCAAGTGCCGGCAGAATGCTTGTGTAACTGCTTCTTCACTAATTATCACACCACTTCAGGACACATTTTTCTAGACCTGTTCTCTGATCTATGTATTGATAAGTGAAACGTATTTGATTTCTCTGTCCAGCCTCCATAGATCCCCTCTTGTGTGGTGTAGTGAAGGGGAGAGTGATATGTGACTGATGGTGGAAAGACAATATGTGAAGTATTAATTGCTATTCACCTAGCTCTATGGACTTTTAATCCCATGACCCTGTTCCCTTCCATTGTGTCGGAAGATATGTGAGGCTGACATTCCACATGGAGGGTACAGTCAGGGAATACACACGACAATGGAGGTTGTCAAGAGGACAGAGAAACTGATGTCCATTTCCTGACTTTTAAAGTTAAAAGTCTCAAATCATCTTTCCATATTTTTCCTTGATCTCTCCTTTCTGTCACCCCTCCCTTACCAGATAAAGATGCTTCCAACTGAAGAGAGGGAAGAAAATTGGAAAACTAATAAAGATAGACACTGGTTTTAGAGCAAAGTCCCTATTTTGGGCCAAGTCCCAAATAATGAACCAAGTAATTAGGCTAAGAGACTCTAAGACCCCCAGGTAAGGTTAGGGTCAAGGCAACCAGTGTTGTAGAAGACATTGCAACAGCGTGCTAGTATTTGGGTCCCACTCTTCTTCTGGGCATAGGGAGCATTGTACTGTCCCTCTACCTTGAAGATAGGCATGACCCTGTGACTTGCTTTGACCAACAAATTGTTAATGGAAGTGACACGGATCATTTCCTTGTTGAAGCACCTAATTGCTGGTGCTAGAGGTTTCCAGCCTGCTTTTTTTTCTTGCTGGTCTACAAGCCTGAGCCAAGATGCGAAAGACAGAAGTCATGGAGAGTATTCTGGACTTGTGATGGATTTTATATGAGTTAGGAATGAAATTTTACTGATATTTTGGGTATAATTTATTCCTACAGCATAATCTACTCTGAATAGGATGTCTTCTATTTCCCATCTGAGTGGCTGGAAAGGAGAGATATCACAAAGATTCTTAGGCCACTCAACATGGGAGGGCTTGACGACAGATCCTAACTGTACCATATCCCAGGGATGATGTGAAGCAGTAAACACTGACATTTCTCATGTCCCAAACAAGGATGCATATTTTATTGAGAGAGAAATCTGGATATCCAAAGGATTCTCAAGGTCATGACAAGGGGATGCAACTATAAGTGGTGGCATGGGTTAATCAGTCTGAGACCAGATGAGTGCAAGCCCATTTTGAAGTGTAGCAACACTAAGAACCAGATATTATGATGGTATATATCAGTGGATGTCAACTCTGGACAACCGCAGAGATGTTTTCTCAAGATACTGCATTACTATGTAAACACTTAAGATAGAATCAACCCTGTAGAGAAAGAAGAGGCAAATCCATAATATGATTGAGTATTATAATGAAAAACCTAAGAAGTTACTGAGGTTGTTGAATTTACTTAGAAGTGACTAGATTCAATTTGTTATCAGGAAGCATGAAAGGCTATGACAGAAATTATTTCAGAAAAATTTCTATATTTGCAGATCTGAGCTTGTGGCTATGAAAATCACACACACCTCCTATTTTTGTAAGAGGATGGAACCTAACAGAATTTTCAAAGAATGGGATTAATGATTTAATAGAAAAACATAAAACCACGTTATTTCACAACTTGGCTATTGTTTTTGGTGGTGAGGAATTACTGTATTCCCTCACCCAATTAGAACCCTCCTGGGCCTCCTCTTGAGAACCTGGACCGGACTATTACCGTTGGACACTGGGCTGTACCTGCCCTCCTGCCTCTGTAAGATCAGCCTTTTGGCTGAGGCGCTTGAGCTCTGGCTTACTGTGTTGGGTGGGTCTCTAGCAAGGTGCTGGCTGCCTCAGGGACAAAACTGTAGGCTACTTTGCCAAATGATCAGCCTGCACAATGACTCTTGGTGTTTAGTGGCCCATAACAGTGGGCACAAATGTTGGAGGTGTTGGATATTCTTTTGTTGGTCAGCAGTTCCTCATTGATGTAGACACCTTGCAAAAAAAAAAAACAAAAAAAAAAAACCTATTTAAAATCTATACATGAGATGAAGATACCACAAAAGTACAGAATAATGCCATCATTCATATCATGCTACACATTTGAAAAGTACTCATTAGAAAAATAAAATTAAGTTGCAAATGGCTTAGAGTAACTGGTTTAAAATAGTCTTTCAAATGCCAAGAATGTGGCAAAAAAGAAAAATAGCATGCCCAGAGTGATGTAAGAATCTCAAAAGGAGTTGAAACAGGAGCAAACTCTTTTGTAAGCATATTAATACAGGGCTTTCATTAAACCTACTTAACAACTTCATGAAGAAGATTTATGTGTGCTAATAGATGAGAAAACTGAGATGCAGACAATAACTCTTCAGTGTTACATAACCAGGAAAATAATACTGTTCTTTGTTTTTAACCATCAAGTCTAAGCTCTATTTTAGCACCTTTCTATATAGACTTCATACCACCTTGTTTGGACTCCTTCCCCATTCTAATTGGTGCTCCTGATAGGTGATACTGCTTTAGACAAACGTAGGTGAATATTATCAGAGTTTTCACTTATTTTCTTCTTGGATGGACTGTGGTTTGGATCCTGAATTATGGGAACATCCCCATTTTTTAAAAAGATTTTATTTGAGAGAGAGAATGTGCCCATGAGTAGGGGGAGGAGCAAAGGGAGATGGAGAAGCAGACTCCCTGCTGAGCAGAGAGGCCGATGAGGGACTCAATCCCAGAACCCTGAGAACATGACCTAGGCAGAAGGCAGACACTTAACCAACTGAGCCACCCAGGTGCCCAGGAACATCCTCATTAAGGTTTGCTTAACTCAGTAGTTCTCAGCCTTGGCTGTACATTAGAACCACCTGGGAAGCTTTTCAACCTCCCTGGTACTTGGAATCCACTTCAGTCCAGTTAAATTATAATCTCTGCAGGGTGGAGCCCAGACATTTAAAAAAGATCCTCGGTGATTCTAATATGTAGCCAGGGCTGAGAACCACTGGCTTAGTTAAATTTTAACACATTGAAAAATCAGATTCTAACAGGAGAAAACAATTAACGCAGGTGTGAAGTCAACATGCTAAGCAATCCGTGATATCAAAACAAGTAATCATCAGTAGGAGGTAAAGAAAAGAACTCTAATCAGTCATTAGGAAGGCCCACCGGGATCTCTACCTCAGGATGTTATTCCGGAACTTGAGAAATGAATGAGCTCTTAGTTTCGGTATTGGCATTGAAATCTCTTATTATTTCAGATTTTTAAAAAGAGAAGAGGGAAAATAAATGAGGAAACTCTTTGGAGGCTGATGCTTTGGAATTTTCCCAGGCTTTCATATTTGTGAAGTACGGTTTGATCAGGAATGGGATGTCTGCATAGCAATAGAACACAGAAGTTTTATTTACAGGGCACATGTTCCGTGCTGGGGGACACAATGAAGCCAGTGCCTGCCCGAGAGGAGTTTACATTCTATCTGGAAAGACTGGACATGTATCAGGAGTGATCTTTTTATTTTTTATATTTTAAAGATTTTATTTATTTACTTGAGAGCAAGAGTGAGCGTGAGAGCAAGAGCACACAGAGGGACAGGGAGAAGCAGGCTTCCCGCAGAGCAGGGAGCCTGATACGGGGCTCGATCCTAGGACCCCGGGATCATGACCTGAGCCAAAGGCAGACGCTTAACCAACTGAGCGACCCAGGTGCCCCTATCAGGAGTGATCTTACAATAATGTGGCTGAATCCACAAAATACATTTAAACCTTAATTCTTCATTTAAAGCTGTATCTTGTGTTTAAAAGGGTGCTACAGTGGGGGCACCTGGGTGGCACAGTCAGTTAAGCGTCCGACTCTTGGTTTTGGCTCGGTCATGATCTCAGGGTTTTGAGATCGAGCCTCACGTCTGGCTCCGTCTGGCTGTGTGCTGAGCATGGAGCTTGCTTAAGATTCTCTCTCTCCCTCTCCCTCTGCCCCTCCCCACTGCTCATGTGCACTCTCTCTAAAAAAAAAAAGGTGCTGCAATGAATCATGATAAGACATCCCAAATGCTAAATGAGTGTTAACCTCAAATCATACCGTACAGTTGTGAAAAAATAATGTAGCTTAGCCATCATCTTCTGTTTCCCTTATCTGTGCCTACACTGAGTACCAACGCATGTCCATTTTAGCTTTGCAACATGACTAAATTCATCCTCTTCTTCGTATCTTCAGTGTCTCCAGTTTAGGCATTTCTTTTTTTTTTAAAGATTTTATTTATTTATTTGAGACAGAGAGAATGAGAGGGAGAGAGCACATGAGAGGGGGGAGGGTCAGAGGCAGAAGCAGGCTCCCTGCCGAGCAGGGAGCCCGATGCGGGACTCGATCCAGGGACTCCAGGATCATGACCTGAGCCGAAGGCAGTCGCTTAACCAACTGAGCCACCCAGGCGCCCTTTTTTTTTTTTTTTTAGGCATTTCTTTCCTGGCCTGTAGGAAGAGTCTAGTGCCTGCTTCTAGCTCTTTTGAATTCTAGTCAGTTTCAGGCTAGAGAAGCCACAAGATGGCTCTCCGGTGTCTGCAGGAAAAGATTCAAGATCCAAAGCATGGCATTCAGACTTACTACTCCAAGGATGATTCTCAGGCCAGCAGCATTGGCGTCATCTGGCAGCTTGTTAGAAAGGCAGAATCTTAGAAGCTGCACTTCATACCTTACCTATTAAACTAGAACTGTGTTTTAACAAGATCCCTAGATTATTGGAGCATACAATAAAGTTTGGGAAGCACTTGTGTGTTATTACGATCTGGCTTCAGCCTTTTGTTTTTTCCTTTCTCTTCTGGCCATTGCATGTTCCAGAAATATCAGACATACCTCAGAGGGACTGTCCTTCTCAACACGGTCCTCTTGGCAAATACCAGCTTGTTCTTTAAAGACCTCTCTCTGGAGCAATTTCCTTTGTGAAGTTTTCCCTGTCATTTCCTAGACAGTTAATCCTGTCCTCCTCTGACAACTTGCATTATATATAGAAAACTCTAGTGTTGAAATTGCTTCTTGACCTGTTGCTTTTGCTCACCAGCCCATAAATGCCTGAAAGGCAGGGCTTGTGTGTTTCTTATCTCAGTATGCCTGGTTTGTAGTACAGGGCAGGGCACATGGCAGTCAATTAGTATTTCACATTTGTTGTTTGGAATTTGGTCTGATAAAAGCCTTCACCTGCAGGTGTAATTCTGCTTCAGCTTCAGTCATATATGAATAAAAGAATTCTTTTTTTTTTTAAGATTTATTTATTTATTTGAGAGAGCGAGAATGAGAGAGAGAGAGAGAGAGAGAGAGAGTGAGTACATGAGAGGGGGGAGGGTTAGAGGGAGAAGCAGGCTCCTCGCCGAGCAGGGACTCGATCCCGGGACTCCAGGATCATGACCTGAGCCGAAGGCAGTCGCTCAACCAACTGAGCCACCCAGGCGCCCTGAAGAAAAGAATTCTTAAGCTATTCTGGGCCTTATAAGTTGTAGTATTCATTTTCTTCAATAAAAACCACTGGGTATCTGTATTTTTTCCTGTGTAATAGCTTTCCTCTTTATCCACAATGCCTTCATTTTGGCCCAGGCTTCTGATTCGGGCTTTTCAGCTGTATCTTGGTTTTAACTTAGAGTTGTAGCAGCGCTCTGATAACAACAGGAGATGGGCAACAGCTGGTCCAGGGCCATCTGTCCTCACAGGCTTTGGGGCTGGCAGTCTTCTGCTCCTTCTTTGGACATTGGAGTCTTTTTCCAAGCTGTTCATGGTTTCTTCTGCCTAGACACCCTCCCTTCTGTTTTTTCTAAGACACCCTGCCTGTTGTGTGAATTTTCTTTCCTTTTACTTCCTTCATAAACTATCCAGGTTTTCCCAAGGACAGAGTTGCCAGGTTTATCATATAAAAATAAAGGCTGCTTGATTAAATTTGAATTTCAGACAAACAACAAATCATTTTCTATCATAAGTAGATCCCATGACAAATATGGAACATATTTATATTAAAAAAATCTTTTGTCATTTATCTGAAATTCAAGTTTAACTGGGCATCTAGTGTTTTATTTGCAACTCCCACAAGGGCTTAATCTTTGAAAAATCTCACACCTTTTATCTTCTCTAAAGGGAGGAGGTAGGGGGCACCTGGGTGGCTCAGTTGGTTAAGCGTCCGACTCTTGATTTTGGCTCAGGTTGTGATCTCAGAGTCGTGAGGTCAAGCCCCATGTCGAGCTCTGTGCTCAGCGGGGAATCTGCTGGAGATGCTCTCTCTCCCTCTACCTCTCCACCCTCCAACTTGCTCTCTCTCTTTTTCTCTCTCTAAAAAAAATAAATAAGTAAATAAATAAGTGAGGAGGTAGAACAGTTTTGAAGGAGAAAGAGAAAAATTCAAGGAGAAATAGTCACATATTAAGATTTCATGATATCATCCTGTCAAAATAACTATGTTTAATAAAGCGCTCATTTTCAAGCAAAAGAAAAATCTTCACTGGCATATAGAAACTTTGATAATCTCTCATAGGTAATTTGTATTTTCAGGGAAGTTGGTTTCAGCAGGGTTACGAGGTCGTACAGAGTAGCAGTTAAGAGTGCAAGTTGCAGAGTCAACCCTTGCTTTCTAATCCTGATTCCTAAATCAGCTGTCGTTTTGTTCACTCCTTGATGTGTCACATAAAGAGCCATCTGATGGCTTGGTGTCTGTGTGCATCTGCATCATTTGGAGGAATCATGGGTTTTGGAACACTCTGCAGATACTCAATGCAGTCACCTCTCCTCCCAGATTTCTTTATCATCTTTATTTTTATTTTATTTTATTTTATTTTATTTTATTTTATTTTATTATGTTACTTTAGTCACCATACTTCATTTGTTCTTGATGTAGTGTTCCACGATTCATTGTTTTCATATAACACCCAGTGCTCCATGCAGTACGTGTCCTCCTTCATACCCATCACCAGGCTAACCCATCCCCCCACCCCCCTCCCCTCTAAAACCCTCAGCTTGTTTCGCAGAGTCCACAGTCTCTCATGGTTCAAATCCCTCTCTGATCTCCCCCACTTCATTGTTCCATTCCTTCTCCTAATGTCCTCCATGCTATTCCTTATGTTCCACAAATAAGTGAAACCATGTGATAATTGACTTTCTCTGCTTGACTTATTTCACTCAGCATATTCTCCTCCAGTCCCATCCATGTTGATGCAAATGGTGGGTATTCACCCTTTCTGATGGCTGAGTAATATTCCATTGTATATATGGAGCACATCTTCTTTATCCATTCATCTGTTGAAAGGCATCTCAGCTCTTTCCACAGTTTGGCTATTGTGGACATTGCTGCTATGAACATTGGGGTGCATAGGGCCCTTCTTTTCACTACACCTGTGTCTTTCGGGTAAATACCCAGGAGTGCGATTGCTGGGTCATAGGGTAGCTGTATTTTTAACTTTTTGAGGAACCTCCTCCACACTGTTTTCCAAAGTGGCTGTACCAACTTGTATTCCCACCAACAGTGTAAGAGGGTTCCCCTTTCTCCACATCCTCTCCAACATTTGTTGTTTCTTGCCTTGTCAATTCTTGCCATTCTAACTGGTGTGAGGTGGTATCTCAATGTGGTATTGACTTGAATTTCCCTGATGGCTAATGATGTTGAACATTTTTTCATGTGTCTGTTAGCCATTCCTGTGTCTTCTTTGGATATATTTCTATATATAGTGTAGATATAGAGATACATATGGTATTTCTGTATAGCAGTGACAAAGAGTTTCAAAATGAAATTTAAATAAATTATCAATAACGTTTACATCAATGTGGACGCAACTAGAGGGTATTATGCTGAATGAAATCAGTCAGTCAGAGAAAGACAATTATCATATGGTTTCCCTCATAGGTAGAATATAAGAAACAGTGCAGACGATCATAAAAGGGAGGGAAAACTGAAAGGAAAGAAATCAGAGAGGGAGACAAACCAAGAGATGCCTAACTATAGGAAACAAACTGAGGGATCCTGGGGGGGATGTGGGGTTGGGGGTTAGATAAATGGGTGATGGGCATTAAGGAGGGCACCTGATGTGATGAGCACTGGGTATTATATGCAACTAATGATAGCTGAACTCTACATCTGAAACTAATGATGTACTATATGTTTGCTAATTGAATTAAAATTAAAAAAAAGTTTAAAAGAACCTGGCTGGCCTCCCCTCCCCCAGCCCAACTGCTCTGCCCTGGTTGCCAGGCACTGGCTGACCTCATAGGTGGAACTCTCCACAGGTTTCTGAGTGGTCACTTGCGGCCACAGGACTCTGGCACTTGGAGACAGGGCTGTGGAGCCCGACGCAGCCATGGAGGGCCCCCTCTCGGCCGCCGGATCCACTTGCCAGCTGGTGTTGGAGCACCTGCGGGGCGCGCTGCTGCTGATTTCTGGAAGCTGGGGACACAGCCCGAGTCTCCCCGTGTTGCCCTGGGCAGTGCTCGTATGGACTGTGTTGCTGGTTCTCCTAGTGAAGAGACGACTCACTCGAAGAAGCGCGAAGGCGCTGGGCCACGGGGCCTCTGCCCACCCCGAAGTGTGTGGAGCAGACCGTGAGGAGAGTGGCCCAACCACACAAGCCGAGGCCGCCCTCAGGCCGCCCGCGGTGGTGGCCAGTCCTCCCTTGTTACAAGCCCTGTGCTTGTCGGCAATGAACACAGAACTGAGCAGGTTGGTGGATAGGGACACTGTCAACTTTCTGAGGAATGCACTGAAGGAACTGTGCCAGCCTCCTGACCTGCCCCAGGTCCCTGGGGGAAAACCCATCCTCAGAACATCGGAGAAGGATGGAGAACAGCTTCTGACGAAAAGAACGAAGGATCGGAGTGAAAACACTCCTTTTCCAGAAGGACCCGAACCGCTCAACCAAGAAGTTTCGCGATGGAGGCAGAAAGGGCAGGAGAAGGAGGGGGAAGAAAGGCTGGAGCCGTCGAAGGCATGCGTGGAGCCGGTCCCGAAAGATCAAGCCAGCCAGTCCCCGTCCAGGGCCGGACCCGGGCTGCAGGCCGTCCCCCCGCCTGACCTCCCTGCAGAGCACGCCGGCGCCGGGACCCGGGGAGTCCAGCCAAAGAGGGGAGCAGGAAATGGCGATCAGCCCGCCCATCGGGCAGCAGTGGATCTGAAGGGCGTCCCTGAGGATACTGGCCGCCCTGGGTCCCCTCCAAGTCCCGAAGGGGAACAGCAACACAGAGCCAGACGACTGTGGGCAGGAAGGCGAGAGATCGCGGAGCTGACACGACAAATCCGCAGCCTGCAAACCCAGGAAGCCTCTTCGCAGAAGGAAACTTCACAGCTGGACAGGGAGATTCAGCCGCTGAAGCTGAAACTTCAGAACCCCCTGGATGAACAGGACCAATACATCCTGCAACTTCACCGAAAAGTGTTTCAAGCGGAAGCTCAGTGCTTGGAAATGAAGAAGAAACTGGCCAGCATGTACAGAGAAATGAACGTCACGTGCCGGATTCGCAACCTCTACAAGAAGATGGCCCAAGACCTGACCAAGGAGCTGGAGAGAACCACCTCCTACTATCGCAAGCTGGTCCTCTTCCATCAGGACAGAGCCACGAAGAGCTGGGTGGGAGCTGCACCCAGAGAGAGGGAGTTCCAGGAGCTAAGGAAAGAGAATGATCGCTTGAGGCGGATGCTAGCCGGTGTGGAGTCCAGCTGCCGGCCTGTCCTGAGGGACCCTCTTGGTCCTGCTGCTCCGCCCACAGCCCACGCAGGCTGGGAAGTGTCAGGGGGTCCCCGGGGTCATCGGGCCCCCAGGGGCGATGGAAGGCCCACTGTGAGGGCCCCGGGACCCGGAGTCGCCTGCAAGGGTGACCGGGCTCAGGGCAGCTGGGCTCTGAGTAGCCAAAGCCTGGCTCAGCATCTGCGCGGAGCCCCGTGAAGAACATCTGATGGCTCTCTCTCTAGTGAAACGGCTACTATTTCGGAACTGACGCCACAGTGACTCTCCGCAGGATACCGGTGGAACCCCATCGTGGACTGTGTAACTAGAGCTTCATCCACATTGTCATGAATACATAGCTTCCCCGCTGGACGCTTTAGAACTCTATGCTGTAGGTATGGTGGTCGGATTTAAATTAATGCCACTGGGACTGAAGACATCCTCTATCGTGGACATGGAGAGAGACTTTCAAACAAGACCATTTCTGTGCTCTAGGACTAGGGTTACAGTTCCGCAGAAATAACTCAGTATTTATGTGAATAAAATGTAATTGCCTTAAAAAGAGAGAGAGAGAAAAACTTAAACAAAACATCCCACTCAAACTGTATAAAATAGTTAGTGTAGTCCTAAATTAAATTTTAGTCCTAACTCATATTTTAGTCCTAAATTCAAATTTTAGTCGTAAATCCACATTTTAGTTCTAAATTCATATTTTAGTCCTGAATTCATTGCATTAGTTTAGTCTTAAATTTATAGATAGGAAAACTTAGGAATTTGCAACCATTTCTTCCTTGTTCTGCAATTTTTTTTTCTTCTTAGTCTTTGTTGTTTTGTTTAAAATACTCTTTGTTGTTTAACATTTATGAATTTTATGCAGTCAAAATACAAAGTTTTCTCCCGATGACAAGCATACACACCCATGCACGTGGACGTGTGCACACGCACACACCCCAGGATGCAGAATCTAGACTACTGTAGTTGTTTTGTGAGTACCTGAAAATGTAAAAATAGAATTGAGAATTTAAAAAATTGCTTGTAGATCAATAAATTACTGACACGAAAAAACGTGTGTGTGCAATGTGTAAATCTCGAGAGGACAGGCTCCTTGATCTTCTGCACAGAGGACAGAGTGCCTGATGGACCAGGGAAGATCCCAGGCAGGAGCGCTTCTCCCACACGGTGCGGAGGAGGAGGCCAGGGGACAGTCCCCAGCTGCAGCAGGGAGGAGGGCAGGACCAAGGAGGGGGCTCCCAGCCTCCATCCACAGGGGTAGGCGGTCCCACCCCAGTCCTGGAGGGGAGACAGGGAAGTGGCATCTGCTGAGCTCAGAGGGGGGCTGTCCCCCTGCAAAGTGCCCCCCTCTGCCACCCGGGCCTCCATGGACTGCTGGTGCAGGGCAGCCCCCAGAAGGCCTGGAGAGCAGGCAGGCGAGTAAGCCTTGGGCACAGAGCAGGCAGAAAGGGGTTCGGGAGCAATTTAGAGAAGGACACACACTCGTGACTCTCTTTGATCCAAAGTGTGCCTGTGTGTGTTATTTGCCTTCATTCCCATCCACATATATAGTGAGTATCTCTGTAGCTTCTAAGATTTCTTTGGTGCTGTTCTGGTTGGTGGGGTGCAGTGATGTAAACAACAACCCAGTGAGGCCTGTGGACCCCCAGAGCTTCTGTCCTAGTGAGGGGCAAGGCCAGGGAATCAAGGACAAGGGGACAAGGAGTAGCAATCTCTGCTCTGCAGAGATTTCGAGTAGGGTGATGGCTACCGGGGTCAGAGGCCACACCCAGAGGGGATGTTCAGGCTGAGATGTAGGTGACGGGAGGTGGTCTGGGAGGGCAGGGGGGCAGAATGTTCCAGGCAGGGAGCACAGGAGTATAAAGGCCGAGGCAGGGCTGTGCTGCCGGGGCTGGGGAAACAGGGCACAGGTGAGAGGGAAGGGGGCAGGCAGCAGGGCCCCTGCACAGAGTTCTCCCTCGTGCAGGGTAGAGACACCCGGGGCGGGTGTAGACCTGGAGACAGGGGGTGGTGGCTGGGCACGGCTGTGATGTGTGTTCTGCTCAGATCTGCATGGCTTTGGGGACAAGGCAACAAGGGGAGGGAGGGGGAGACGGGACTGGATTCTGGGAGGGGGCTCACGGGGTCTGCATGGAGCACTGGGGGTTGGCACTGGGGTGGTCGTCATGGAGATGGAGGGGGAGGACAGATCGGGGCTGTGTTGGGGCAGTTGGGGGGTCAGAGGAGAGGCAGGAAGAAAGACTCCCACCTTCTGTAAGATCACTGTGTGTTGTCTGGGCGTCCTCAAGGAACCCTTAGAAAAATCTCTGCGTGGGGCCCTGAGGAGAGTCAGCAAGGCATGGACCCATTGCGCGCAGTGGGGAGCCCGCTTTCTGAGGAGTGCGGCGTGGACTAGGCCTGTCCATTTGGGCTCCCGCCGGGTTTCCACTGTCCCTGACGGCCCTCGTGAGCAGGTGGTCTCACCTCCCAGCTGCTCCCACAACAGGGACCCCAAGGGCAGCTTCGGGAGGGGCTGGAGTGCAGGGGGAGGATTTCCAAGGGGACGCACGTCCTACCTGATGGAGCCGACGCTGCTACCATTGGGAACCACGACAAATACTACGTGGCCTCCCACAGAGTCACAGGCAGCAGGAGAGAGGCTCGGGGCCTGAAAGTGCTCCTGAAGGTGGCATGTGCCCTCATTGCTGGGCCATCCCGCCTCTCTAACTGTCCCTGCTGCAGGCTGGGGTGGGGTGGCAGGGCAAGGGGGCTCTCCGGAGGAGGAGGCCTCTGAGCTGAATACTGATAGATGAGGAGGAGTTACCGATGGTGCTTTCACAGTTTAAAGAGCATAGGAATCCTTGGAGACCTTGTCACAGAACGATTCAGATTCCTCAGGCTGTGGAGCTGAAACTCAGCACGGCCTCCATGTGAGCTCTGTGTTGGGACCAGACATGGAGTAGCAAGGATCCTTAGATGATGATGGGATAGGAGTGGGGGAAGTTGGTTGATACAGGGGATTTTCTGGCAGAAGGCGCAGCACAGGCCAAACACAGGGCCGAAAACAGTCTAGTCTCAGTGAGCAAGGCAAGTTTGTGCAATTAGCTTTCTGGAGTCCTGTGCCGATGGGCTCATAAGGGAATTCTACCAGACATTTAAAGAAGAATTAATACCTATTTTTCTGAAGTGGTTTCCAAAAACAGAAATGGAAGGAAAACTTCCAAACTCGTTCTATAAGGCCAGCATTACCTTGATCCCCAAATCAGACAAAGACCCCAACGAAAAGAATTTCAGACCAATATCCCTGATGAAAATGGATGCAAGACTGTTGAATCACAGATCTGTACCTCTGAAACAAATAATGCAATATATCTGAAGAAAAAGAAGAAGAAGAAGGTAGCAGGAGGGGAGGAATGAAGGAAATCGGAGGGGGAGACGAAGCATGAGAGACGATGGACTCTGAAAAACAAACTGAGGGTTCTGGGCGGGAGGGGCATGGGAGGGTGGGTTAGCCTGGTGATGGGTATTAAAGAGGGCACTTCTGCATGGAGCACTGGCTGTTATGAACAAACAATGAATCATGGAACACTACATCAAAAACTAATGATGTAATGTATGGTGATTAACATAACAATAAAAAAAGAAAGAAAATGGGTGCAAAAATTCTGACCAAAATACTAGTCAATAGGATCCAACAGTACATTAAAAGGATTATTCACGCAACCAGGTGGAATTTATTCCTGGGATGCAAGGGTGGTTCATCATCTACAAATCAATCAACCTGATGCATCCCTTTAATAAAAGAAAGGATAAGAACCATATGATCCTCTCAATAGATGCAGAAGCATTTGGCAAAGTACAGCATTCGTTCTTGATTAACACTCCTCACAGCGTGGGGTTAGAGGGAACATACCTCCGTATCATAAAAGCCATCTATGAAAAGACCACTGAGAATATCATTCTCAATGGGGAAAAACTGAGAGCTTTTCCCCTAAGGTCAAGAACACAGCAGGGACGTCCACTCTCACCACTGTTGTTCAACATAGTACTAGAAGTCCTAGGCTCAGCAATCAGACAACAACAGCAACAAAATAATAAAAGGCATCTGAATTGGCAAAAAAGAAGTCAAACACTCACTCTCCACAGATGACATGATACTCTGTGTAGAAAACCCAAAAGACTCCACCACCAAATTGCTAGAACTCATATAGGAATTCAGCAACATGACAGGATATGAAATCAATGCACAGAAATCAGTTGGGTATGTGCTATGGTGAGCGCTGTGAATTGTATAAGACTGTTGAATCACAGACCTGTACCTCTGAAACAAATAATACAGTATATGTTAAAAAAAAAGATAGCAGGAGGGAAAGAATGAAGGGGGGGGAATCGGAGGGGGAGATGAACCATGAGAGATGATGGACTCTGAGAAACAAACTGAGGGTTCTAGAGGGGAGAGGGGTGGGGGGATGAATTAGCCTGGTGATGGGTATTAAAGAGGGCACGTACTGAATGGAGCACTGGGTGTTATACGCAAACAATGAATCATGGAACACTACATCAAAAACTGATGATGTAATGTATGGTGATACAACATAATAATAAAAAAAAAAGGAAACCGCAAATAAACCTAAATGTTTTGCTATCCAGCCTTTCCTGAACATAGATTGATATTAAATAAAGTGATCAATATGATTTTTAAAAAAATCAGTTGCATTTCTATACACTAACAATGAGACAGAAGAAAGAGAAATTAAGGAATTGATCCCATTGACAGTTGCACCAAAACCCATAAGATCCCTAGGAATAAACCTAACCAAAGAGGAAAAGGATCTATACTCGAAAAACTAAAGAACACTTATGAAAGAAATTGAGGAAGACACAAAGAAATGGAAAAATATTACATGTTCATGGATTTGAAGAAGAAATATTAGTAAAATGTCTTAGGCTACCCAGAGCAGTCTACACATTCAATGCAATCTCTATCAAAATGCCATTTACATTTTTCACAGAGCTGGAGCAATAATCCCAAAATTTATATGCACCAGAAAAGATCCAGAATAGCCAGAGGAATGTTGAAAAAGACAACCAAAGCTGGTGGCATCACGAGTCTGAACTTCAAGCTCTATTACAAAGCCGCAATCATCAGGACAGCATGGTACTGACACAAAAACAGACAGAGATCAATGGAACAGTATTGAGAACCCAGAAATGGACCCTCAATTCTATTGTCAACTAATTTTCGACAAAGCAGGAAAGAAAATCCAAAAGAAAAACAGTCTCTTCAACAAATGACATTGGGATAATTGGACAGCCACACGTAGAAGAATGACACTGGACCATTTCCTTACACCATACACAAAGATAAACTCAAAATGGACGAGAGACCTAAATGTGAGACAGGAATCCATCAAAATCTTAGAGGAGAACACAGCAACAATCTCGTAGACCTCGGCTGCAGCAACTCTTGCTAGACACATCTCCAAAGGCAGGGAAACAAAAGCAAAAATGAACTATTGGGACTTCATCAAGTTAAAAAGCTTTTGCACGGCAAAGGAAACAGTCAGCAAAACCAAAAGGCAACCTATGGGATAGAAGGAGATATTTGCAAATAACTTATCAGATAAAGGGCTAATATCCAAAATCTATAAAGAACTTATCAAACTCAGCACCCAAAAAACCAAATAATCCAGTGAAGAAATCAGCAGAAGACATGAATAGACATTTCTCGAAAGAAGACATACAAATGGCCAACAGACACATGAAAAAATGCTCTACATCGCTCAGAATCAGGGAAATACAAATCAAAACCTCAATGAGATACCACCTCACACCAGTCAGAATGGCTAAAATTAACAAGTCAGGAAATGGCAGATGTTGGCAAGGATGCAGAGAAAGGGGAACCCTCCTACACTGCTGGTGGGAATGCAAGCTGGTGCAGCCAATCTGGAAAACAGTATGGAGGTTCCTTAAAAAGTGAAAAATAGAGCTACCCTCTGGCTCAGCAATTGCATTACTAGGTATTTACCCCAAAGATACAAATATAGTGATCTGAAGGGGCACATACACCCCAATATTTATTGCAGCAATGCCCACAATAGCCAAACCGTAGAAAGAGCCCAAATGCCCAACGACAGATGAATGGATAAAGAAGATGTGGTATATGTACACCATGGAATATTACTCAGCCATCAAAAAGGATGATAGCTTACCATTTACATCACCGGGGATGGAACTGGAGGGTATTATGCTAAGCGAAATAAGTCAATGAGAGAAAGACAATTATCGTATGGTTTCATTCATATGTGGAATATAAGAAACAGCACAGAGGACCATAGGGGAAGGGAGAGCAAACTGAATGGGAAGTCACAGAGAAGAAGGAAAACCATCACAGACTCTTAACTATAGGAAATAAACTGAGGGTTGCTGGAGGTGGATGGAGTGATGGGGTAAATGGGGGATGGGCATTAAGTAGGGCATGGGATGTTATGAGCACTGGGTGTTATATGAAACTGATGAATTATTGAACTCTACATCTGAAATTAATGTTGTACTATATGTTGGCTAATTAAATTTAAATTAAAAAAGGAAAAAACAAAGTAAAATAATTTAAATAAACCAATTATCAATGAAAATATCAAGTATTCAGAAATCTGCCCAAAAATATGCAAAACCTCTATAGGATAGACCAATGGAAAACACTAAAAAGTTCAGAAAGACAACACACCATTCATGGCTATTAATTCACATCAGAAGAGGCAGAAAAACGGAGGGGATGGAATTTAAAATACAGTCACCTTTCCATGTAAAAACAAATGCAACTGGTCCCTGCCACAAAAACCCCATCAAGGTTTCCAAATTATCCAGATGTTACCTTCCCGATCTCTGGCCATTCTTGGTTTTGTTTGTTTGCTTGCTTGTTTGGTTGGTTGATCTTCTAGTTGTAAAAACAGTTTCGGTTAGGGGCGCCTGGGTGGCTCAGTCGGTTAAACGTCTGCCTTCAGCTCAAGTCATGATCCCGGGGTCCTGGGATCAAGCCCCGCATCGGGCTCCCTGCTCGGTGGGAAGCCTGCTTCTCCCTCTCCAGCTCCCCTGCTTGTGACCCCTCTCTCTGTGTCAAATAAATAAATAAAATCTTTAAAAAAAAAAACAAAACAGTTTCGGTTGTCAAGAAGACAGAAGATAAAGAACAAGCTAACTTAGTATCTGCCTTCTTGGTTGGTGTGCTTTGGAAAGTGAATGTGTGATGGACGAGAGCTGAAGTCACTGACAATGCCTCATCCATTCCGCCCTTAGCAAGCCCTATCATGATGGAGTTCAAGCCATCCTGGGATGTTCTCTTATCCTTGAATTGAAATCGTCTGGAGGCTGCAAGTCAAGATCAAAGTGTGGTGTCGTCAGGGTTGGTTCCTCCTCAGGGCCGTGAGGAAGAATCTGTTCCACTCTCTCTCCCAGCTTCTGGGGGTTTGGTGGCAATCTGGCATCTCTTGGCTTGTACAAGCATCACCCCAATCTCTGCCTGTAGCCTCACATGGCGCTCTCCCTGTGCATGCTTCAAATCATTCTTGTTTTCAAAAGATACCTAATGATCTAGAGAAATTGTATTATATATAATATATGTATATAATATACATGACATATTACATTAAATTTAAAAATAGGCATACAAAACAGTTGTATGATCCCAATTTTATAAAAATAACAATGTATGCATTTTTAAAAGATCAAAATGCAACAAAAACAGTGCTCATACATGATTCTTTTACATTTATGTTTTCTAAATTTTTCACTGAGAGCAAATACTACTTTTACAGTATGACATGTAAACAAATGTAATAAATGAATAAAGTGTGGATAGAAATCCTTTAAGTAAGAGGCTCTGGTCCGTGTGAGAGATACAAAGAGATTTCCACTTCATAACAACAACCACACAATGAGCACTCGTTATGCACCATGTGATGCTCTAAGAGCTCTCTTTGTGTACGTCACAAAAGCCGTATGAGGCCAATACTTTTTTATGCCCATTTCACAGATGCGGAAAGAGCTGGATAGTCAGCAGATCCAGGCTGGTTCAAGGATCAAGGTAACAGAATCTGTCTACTTGCTCACTTGTCTGTTTGAATTTGGTTTTTCAAACACAGGTTGCTGCCAGCACAACTACATTCATTTTGTTTGGTAATGGGGCAGAGGAAGAAACTAGTGGGTCAGTATCGTTATGTGTTAGTTTCCATGGGATCCAATAAGTACTTTGTTTGCATTTTTCACTTTTAACCTTAAAAAGCATTTTGTTTACTACTGCCCTGCTACCGTTTCACCCTAAAAATCACAGTGGGCACAATCAAGCAGGAGTTTCAACTCCACTCCACTCTGTGGCCTCCCCAGCCCTTCCGGTGAAAGGAATCAGCAGGGTGGGAGAACGAACTGGCTCTAGTCCCGGCACGGGGGGTCCCATCCCACTGTGGTCCAGCCGGGAGACCTTCTATATTTGCTCCATCTACAAAGTGAGCTATCTGTGTAGATCTCCACCAGCTCCTTTCGGAAAGCCACAGCTGGTGGGTGGTAGAGCTGAGCTCAACCTCTAGGTCTCAACTTTAAATCAGACTAATATTTAAGGTTGTTCTTCCTTCTGTGAAGGACAGGGTCACAGTATTTCTCCTCATGTTGTCTTATAAGAATCTCTGTTCACCGGTTAGGATTTCCTCACCATTAACTGTGTGACTTCAGACAGCTCACTTCTTTTTCTGGGCCACGGTTTTTCCCCTCTGCAAATGGAGATAATAATTGTATCTACAAAACAGGAATTTTTATGAGGATTAAATCATGTCTTGGCAGATGGTAAATACTCAATAAAAGGTTATTTGCCAGTATTCCTTCTACTGCTAAGTGGTTATCTCTAGTCAGTGTGCTAAGCATGTCTCCAGGAAGTCAGGAAGCAATTTTACATTTGATTATCAGAATGGTTGAGAGGAACGGTGTGGTTGGAGCTTGATTTTAGATATATGGATGGTATGAGCTTTGCCGCAGGTGCCCCTAGCCCAGTTGATCACCACTGACTTGAGATGTATGTGTAATACACAATTGCACAGAGTAAGTCCTATTCTTCTGAGATCCAAGTGAATAGGACTCTTTTAACATGTATCAAAGGTCTTTATCAAAATGAAATGTTGCTTTTAAGTGGAAATGTTTTTGCTTTTTAGGAAGTATACTGAGAACAGCGTGGGAAAATAAATGACCCCAAGATTCTATCGTTGTGCTAACTGTATTTTCCAAATAAATGAAAAGAAAGATGCTCTGACAAAGGAGTATTTTATGAATTTTAAATGCATACTAAAATGTAGTCTTTTGAACAGTTTTAAAATTAAATTAACAAGTATCTTTTATTTAGAATTTTAGAAATTTAAATTCATAAGTAATCCTTGATAGTTATAGAAGAAAAGGCAGTGAAGATAAATACAAAGTTGATAAGTATATCTGTATAGTATATAAATAACTAGTAACCATTTATATGTATTTACACATAAATATATGTTTATATTTAAATGTAATAATAATACATTTTATAGGCAATACACATATATGATATATAATGTAGCATTATTAAATATTATGTAATAATAAATCTATTAAATAAATATTTAAAAATATGTATATATAACCAGTGAGTTACCTTACATAATTTTTTTCCCTGACTTTTTAAATAAGATTTAACTTGGTCTTGTAAGTTTACTTTTTATATACAAGGGGTATTAATACAAAAGAATATAATTATCCAAGACAGTCTGAAGAATTCTGAAATGTATAGCTATTATACGGGTGAATTTGATCATGTTCTAGATGATCTGTGTAATATTTTAGCAAGTAACAAAACAACTACATTTTTCATAAGATGGTATGCCAAGTGGCCATAATCTTGTAATATGAAAATATTAAGAGCAGTTACTGTTTCTGTTAAATGTTAATACCCGGGGCGCCTGGGTGGCTCAGTTGGTTAAGCGACTGCCTTCGGCTCAGGTCATGATCCTGGAGTCCCTGGATTGAGTCCCGCATCGGGCTCCCTGCTTGGCAGGGAGTCTGCTTCTCGCTCTGACCCTCCTCCCTCTCATGCTCTCTGTCTCTCATTCTCTCTCTCTCAAATAAATAAATAAAATCTTAAAAAAAAAATGTTAATACCCTAACTCATTTATTTGATTCAGTTATCCGATTAGCCACTTAAGTATCATTGGGGACATTATAGGTACTATGTTTATAGTGTATGCCCTTGCAGAGCTCAGAAATCTAATGGGGACGGTAGATAATAAATAGGTAAACAAATTAATATATAATAAAAAATTTTGATAAGAAAAATAATAGTGTGCTTGGATTACAGATAATAATCTAGCCTAAGATTAGTGAACAGGGCAGGCTTAGACATAATACAGAGATAAGAAGTGTTGTATTTGTTGCTCAGTATTTTAAATCTCATCAGAAACCAGTGAGGAAAGTTTTATTAATATCCATTTTGCAGATGTAAATATGAAACTCAGAGAAGTTAGAAAAACATACCAAGTTCATTCTAGTTGTGGTGTGGGAGAGCATTTTGAAGTGTATATTTTTGTTGTTTTTACTGCTTACCCACTAGAGCCCTTCCTGACCACTGGGGTTTGTGTAATGCCAGATTAGCCTGGACTGATCCCTGGAGGTTAAAGTCACCAGATGTCCATAATTAGTAGTGACAGGCTCCCTTTAATCTTCCTTTCCCATATTTATTTATTTAGGACACAACTCTGAAATGCATTTTTAATAAGGTAGAGAACCATTGGCTTTAGAACAAATTTTAGAATGTTTGGAGCAATGGATACATAAATACACTTTAGGATCTTTCACAAACATGAATTTGGGCAGCTAAACTTTTGGGAAGAAATGAAGAGCAGAGTTCAAAGGTCATCAGTGCTACTAAGCACCTTGGATACAGGGATTACTATGTAGGGCAGACCCATGTGCTTGGACAACCAAGAGGGCAGCAGATAGAATCAGGATCCAATAGAAATACTTCCACCCCCCAGCCCAGCGGGAATCTAACTAAGGTATGCACCTGAATGGGTCCTCATATCCAATAGGTTTAGTGGGCTTCAGAGCACCTATGATCAGAACCAGAATCTTCCTCAGAAAACTGTCCTAGATTATCTATTTCTGTTTTTTTTTTTTTAAGAATTTATTTATTTATTTGACAGAGAGAGACACAGCCTGAGAGGGAACACAAGCAGGGGGAGTGGGAGAGGGAGAAGCAGGCTTCCCGCGGAGCAAGGAGCCCGATATGGGACTCGATCCCAGGACCCTGGGATCATGACCTGAGCCGAAGGCAGACGCTTAACGACTGAGCCACCCAGGCGCCCCCTATCTATGTCTGTTTTAACACAGAAGTTTGAATAGGTGAGGAGGGCTCAGTGTTTTACTCTGTATTACGGCATAATCATAGTGTATTTATCTTAGGTAACTTCTAAAACAGGTATTTTTGATTTTCTACCATGATTATAAACAAAAAGAAGTGTGTCTAATCAATCAAGAGTGTGTCTAATTGAATAGTATATCTTGTTGCATCCTGAGGAAACAGAGGATGTAGGTATAAATAACCATCGGCTGTACACTATCTCAATCTTGGAGGAAATTTTTCCACCTGGAGAGGTCTTGGAAATGGTGGCTATGTATGTCATCAGAGGACTTTGCCCTCCTCTCTTGCTCTAGTTAGATTGAAAGGGACCATTAAGACTCCCTTTGGCCAGAATGCCTGCTCCTATGGAGAAGTCACCTCTGTGGTAGAGTGCCATCCTGCTGCCACTACTAAGGAAGGTCGTGACAGTTCATTAGCCATCAGGCCCCCTGCACTGGCATTTATGCAACTGGGACACTTTCATCTTAACACTGAAATGCTTAACTGAATCTTTAGGGCCTGAAAGTGTGTTTTAGAAACCTTCTGAACCTTCTTGATAGTTGAGGGCAGGGCCAATGGGATTTTTTTTTTTTTTTTTTTTTAACTAGAATTGGCCTTGAAAACTGAAAGACCATTTACTGATACATCCTGTAAGGCAACTTAAGATGAGCTGGTAGAATTCACTGTGTCACAGTGATTATGGACCCAGAGAAGTTGGGTGTTAAAAAAAAGTAGCAAATTCCATCCCAGGTCACCTTTAAGTAGATATTATAAATCTTTAAATACAAGTTACTTTTCTTCTCAGTGGGAGGCTGGTGAAGATTGCTAAGGTGACTCCCATTTATAAGGAGTAAAAGATCCTGGCAGCTACTGTTCCTGGTAATCAGTTCCTTCTCTACTACCCTGAAATTACTTTCAAGGTAGTTCATAAACAGGTTTACAGTTATTTTATGGCTTGCTGTTTAATAGTACCTCCCCAGTCTGAATTTTACTCAAGATATTTTACCTTACCAACAGGGCTGAATTTACTGGCTCTATTAGACACGGATACCAAGTTAGAGAAAGCAGTGAGGTAGGTGTTTTCATCCTGCATAAAGTGTATCTGCTGGGTTTTTAAGCTCAATCTGTTGCCTTGCATTTGGCAAGAGCCAATTCTGTATTTTTCTGAGGAAGAATAAAATATGATTTAATTCCAGTACCTAACCTAGTACCTGGTATATAGTAGGCACCCAGTGAACATTTGTTTATTGACAGTTTATTTAAAAATTTATTGGTTGGTTACTCTGACCGGACCTCATGTCATACACATAAAGTTAGTCTAGTCGGTCCACCATATGTCTGTGGATGAATGAATGACTCCACTCAAGCTCATTGTTATCTGTGGAGAAGCTCCCTTTACACAAGCAGTGGTGGAACTAAGTGGAATCAGGTGAATGGATGTTGGATGGCTAACAACAAAGTTTAGTAAAAACACTAAGGAGGGACAGAAGTAATAGTGATCAACTTCACAGAGGTTATCTCTGTGTCCCTACAAAGTATGTTACCAACTGTGGAATGCTGTGCTTGAATGTAAATGGCATCTGTCACCTCACTGTGACACCAGCGCTCAAGGAAACATTTAAGATTGGAGCTATCCATGTTTATTTCCCCAAGGTCATGAAAGGTTGAAATGTTTTTATGTTTTGAATCACAGAAGTCCTTAGTCTTGAGTCTGAGTTTCAACCGGGCTGTCCCAGAGGCTCACAACGGAGATTGCTTTCTCCAAAGAATAGTGTGAGTTGTTAAAAGAGAGGAAGGAGGGGGAGAAGGTGGAAGAGGGATGGAGAGAGGATGGAAGAGGGAACAGAAAACCCTCTTTGTAATGACTCTGGAATTCTCTAAATGGACAGTAGTGATGGAGTGTTCTGCAGGATTTGAAAAATGATATAAACAAAGGTTATGTAAAAACAGTCATTTACATCTGATCTAATGGTAAATGAAAATATAAAATATATGTATATAAAATATATAAATATTTATAAATTAGATTTAGTATTTAGAAATATTAATCATTTATAAATATTTATAAGATATATAAAATATGTATTACATGTATATGAAATATGTGAAAAACAATAACAACTGTGGTAAAACGCATGCAACAAGCTTTGAGTAGTAACATCCTGGAGAGAAATACATAAAATCATTAATAACAATTACTTTAGGATGGAGAGACAATTACTTTTAAAAAACATTTCAACAGTGATCATATTTTTTTTTTAAAGATTTTATTTATTTATTTGAGAGAGAGAGAATGAGAGACAGAGAGCATGAGAGGGAGGAGGGTCAGAGGGAGAAGCAGACTCCCTGCCGAGCAGGGAGCCCGATGTGGGACTCGATCCCGGGACTCCAGGATCATGACCTGAGCCGAAGGCAGTCGCTTAACCAACTGAGCCACCCAGGCGCCCAACAGTGATCATATTTTAACTATGAAAACACAAACTCTATTTTTAAAAAAATAGAATTGACATTTAAGAGAGAAGCCTTGCAAGGAACTGAATCCCCTTCAATATTGCTCCAAGGAGGCAGGAGATTTATTTACTTAGCATTATACATTTTGTCATAGATTATGGAGAAATGCTTTAGCTCCTAATCATGCTTCACTGCTGCTTCCATTTGATACGTGCTTATAATACCAAAGTGTTTTGTGAGAGTGTTCCAAAACAGTTGTAGTCTTAGCTGGTTCAAAGTCACACAGTTCAACCCTGGATCCATATCCCATTGGAGGCAAGTTAAGGAGAACACAGACAGAGCTGACTAGAGGCACTACAGTGTTGAGGTACAGAGAGCTCAATCAAGGCTGTGAGTGGCTCATGTGAATTGTGAAAAGATATCTAGGGATAAACTTCTCCAACTAAACTATTCACTAGCATTAGAGAGCTTCAGGGATACAAGTTTACCTAAAGTCAAGTGTAAACAGATGCCATATTGGAATGTTGTATCACCTCTTGCCAGGATATGGCTGATTCTGCATTAGGATAAAGCAAACACAGTAGCACCGAAATTCTGTTTTCTATGTCTTCCAAAAGAACGTACCAGCCGTTAAAATTTCTCATTAATAAGTTCAACTTAAGACACATAGTAGTACAAGTTATTAATAATAGTGATGATGATGGCCAGACTAAGTTCTTGTGATAGAAACAGTATATTTATAAAACATTCTTTTTGTGCTTTCAGATCTAAATTAGCCCTTTAAAAAAAGATTTATTTATTTATTTTTGAGAGAGAGAGAGAGAGAGAGAGAGAGACAGAGAGTGGAGGGACGGGCAGAGGGAGAGGGAGAGAGAATCAAGCTGACTCCGTGCCAAGCGTGGACCCGAGATCACGACCTGAACTGAAATCAAGAGTTGGATGCTTAACTGACTGAGCCACCCAGGTGCCCCTAAATTAGCCCTTTTATATTGCATGGCACAAAACTCTAGAATCTCTATTTATTTCTTGCCAGGACAGATTCAGGGTTTCTTCTTCGAGTACAACTTTAACTTTTATTTTGGATCCCTCTGGGACACACTTACTTACACATGAGAGTCTTAATCGTGTTGGTGCCAACAAGCCTGAACTTGGTGCTCAACTCACAGTAAGACCCCTTTAATAAAGGGGTCTTTTTTTTTTTTAAAGATTTTATTTATGTATTTGACAGAGAGATAGAGAGCACAAGTAGGCAGAGCAGGCAGAGGGAGAGGGAGAAGCAGGCTCTCCCGCTGAGCAGGGAACCTGACACGGGGTTCGATCCCAGGACTCTGGGATCATGACCTGAGCCGAAGGCAGACGCTCAACCAACTGAGCCACTCAGGCACCCCGGGGTTTGTTAAATGAAACAGAAAAATCCCTGATTTCTTTCTTCCTGTCTTCATGGTAGCCGCATATGGGCCCCTCCATCAGGATTATCTGAAGTCACTTGGTGGCTTTACCATGGGTAAGGGGACTGTTTGGCTGATTTTAGGCTCCCTTCCTCTTAGGGGAGTATAGATTTCACTTTTTGCTTACCCTCCTCTTTCCTCCCCTTCCGTCCACATTGGATTCTGTTTACTGCGTGGTCTTAGATATGATGGTGTCATGTGTCTCTGTGGTCCAAGCACCTGTCCTCCTTCTTTCCTTGGAGGTAACTTTGGAGTGCATGTCGGCCCAGTTTCATTTTTGAAGCAACTCACATCTCAAATTCTGCCTTAAGTCACCTTAACCCGATTTAAAGCTTTCTTGTCCTCATAGCTTTTATAGATAAGCAGCATATGTCTTGCCTAGCCATCAAATCTAATAAGAGCAGACAGTCTTGTCTCTCTGATGGTTCCTGTGTAATCATCCCCCATCCATGTGTCATCTGACACAGAACCTTTTGTCAGGTTCGGAAAGTGAAATTCATGAGTTTAAAAATAGAGGACATCCTCTGTGGAGTTGCAGCCATACCAGAGTTAGACTTTCTTCAAACAGGGACCACACAAAAGCTGGCTGGCTGATGGCAGCAACACAGGATGAGCTGCGACTCCTTTGGAGGCTGGTATCTAAGACCACCGGTCCATCTGGCACTGACACCAGAGTCTTGGCCACTGATGAGCATATTTCCTGGGCTGAACATTGCCCTTTGCCTGAACTCTTTAAACGCTGTGCTTGTTGCTATTGCTTTAGACTCAAGAGTGTTATAGCTGCACTTTTTGTGCTTATTGCATTGGCCTCCTTTGGTTCGGATGCCACAGTGGTGTCCTGATAAGAGAAACATTAAGGACAAATAAGCAAAAATAAATAAAACAGGATGGAAGTCACAGCATAGCACAATTACCATTAGGTTATTAAGTCCAGAAAGAGGACTTTTTAAAAGTGTTAAAAAGATACTATATTAGAATGTTGTACTGTCTTTTGCTAGTTTGTAGCTGACTCTGAATTAGGATAAAGTGAAAACAGTAGCAACTAAGCTCTGTTTCCTAGTATGTCCTCCAGAAGAACAGACCAGCAATTAAAACTTCTCATTAATAAGTTCAACTTGTAACACATAGTAGATTTATAATACAGGCTTGTTTGAATAATGATGGTGATAATAAAGGTACTTACAATGCTATAAGCTAAGTATTTTACATATAACTCCTCCCTAAGGAGGCCTACGAGGAAGGATTTACTATCCCCACTTTATAGATGATAAAACTGAAGCTCAGAGAAGTGACTTTTTTGAGGACACATGGCCATTAAGTGTAGACCCTTTATGTATCAGCTGGTGTTTTATCAGGGAAGCAGAGTGACTTCTGATGGTGATGTGGACTAAATAACTTATTATAGAGATTAGATCTTTGTTAATTGTGAAACTTGGTGAAGTCTGAGGGAGGCTGTTGCCTCTGCATCTCTAGCGATGGGCTTGATGTCATTGTTGGTAATTGAAGGGGATTTATTATAAGGATATAGAGCTATCTTATGGAACTTTGGGCCCTAGCTAGTGCTTGGAATCAGTAATTGGCAAGTCATTAGGAACCAATGTGCTGGTGCATTCTCTGTCTGTGTCTGTGTCTCTTTCTCCCTCTTTTCTTCCCTTCCTATCTCTCCTTCTCTCTCTCAGCATGGACTTTTGTCTCTGTTTCTCTGTGAGCATCTGCTATACCTTCTCTTTCCAAAGGCTGACATTTTTTTTCTCTTTTGTGCCTTCGGTGGAAGATCTACACTTCTATAGCCACCAAATGTATAGATTTTATATCAAGTGCCCAACAGAGAATGACTTGGGGCCATGAACCCTAATCTAGATTCTAGGGATACAGAATCTCATTGACCCAACTTGGATCAACTGTGACTAGAGAGAAGTACAATGAAGACAAGGAGGGTCATGGGTGGGCAGCCACCTCCAAAAGTGTGTTACAGCCAGGATTGTTCTGGTACTGTATAAAGAATGAGTTGCAGGGGCGCCTGGGTGGCTCAGTTGGTTAAGCGACTGCCTTCGGCTCAGGTCATGATCCCAGGGTCCTGGGATCGAGCCCTGCATCGGGCTCCCTGCTCAGCGGGAAGCCTGCTTCTCCCTCTCCCCCTCACCCTGCTTGTGTTCCTGCTCTCGCTGTCTCTCTCTCTGTCAAATAAATAAATAAAATCTTAAAAAAAAAAAATTGTTAAAAAAAAAATGAGTTGCAGGAAGTGTTAATGGAAACACGGAAAACAATTAGAACACTATCATATCTACTCATTTCTTTAATTTAGGTGAGTGCAACAGTGGTGGAGGTGGAGAGAAGTGGTGAGATTTTGGATATTTCTGAAAGCTGATTTGACTTGCTTCTGTAGCAGTCTCCTGAAACTGATCAGGTGAGAGGGTTAAGATTTTGCTTTTAAAGCCAATGTATCCATTTCCAATGAAGGGTTACCTTGTATCTGGATAGTCATGGTTTTCAGATAATGGTAGAGTGGTTATAGAGATATAATCTGACTTCCACTTTCTGAATTCATGAAAAAAAAACCTGAAGATCAGAGAGATCAAGGGATTATGAAATATCTCTTTTTAAATTTAATTATATTTTTAGCCATAATCTCTCATCCAAATTGCACAGATCTTTTAAGAATGTATTTAGAAAAGGAATTCAGTGATCAGAACTACACTTGACAGATTGGGTTAATCTTCACTTTTTCAAGTGAATTGGGATTAAACTAAATTGTTCTCACTGTAACTTAAAATAACTACTTTCTCTACCAAAAAGAACAAGTATTTAAGTTGACAATCTCATGGTGCTGATTCTGCAGATGTCTCTAGTTTGAACATACGGTGATTGTACTTACCACCTGTGCTGAAATTCTTGCAAACACTGGGGATTTGAGACCAAATGTCAGCTCCAAGTTTGATATTTATTGGCTTCAGTAACTCTTCCTCATAACCTTCTCTCAACCTTAAAATAGTTTAAGATTATTGTATTTGTCTGAGTGTTAGTAAGGAAAGTCATTGCACTGTGGTGGAGAATGGTATTTGAGCAATTGTGATAACTTGTTTCAATTCTGGATTATTATACTTTTCTTTGTCATCTTGGGGCTTTCTAAGCCACTAGCTCCTCTCCTTAATATATTGTAATAAGTATTTTTTTTTTTTTGTATTTTGTTATTCTCATTTTTATAATTTCATCATCTTATGTGAGTTTAAAGTCATTTACAAAAAGGAAAAGAGTAAAAGATTCTCCTTAGGCTTCAACACATTTAACTTTTAGTACTGAAATACTTTTATGCTGTTCTTATTTTATTGCATCTATTAATATTTATGTACAGTTAAATTCCCTTATAATATTTTCTAAGAGACCAAGTTTTAATAGTATAGGCAGGAACAATGTGAAATGTATAATACAGTGGATGTGGAGGCAATTTACAATAGTTAGCCTGCAGGTAAGACACTTCTTAGCATAATACATTGGAAAAAATATATCTCATCTTATTCCATAGACTTGAAATGGCCACCATAACAAGGCAGGTTTGAAAAAAAATGGTTACTATATAAGCTTTAAAGAGAAGGTGGAATAGAATTAATAGAATCAGGGCTGAAATGGAATACAATGACTTGATGTTTATGGACTCATTTTGGTCATATGTTAAAAATTTTTGTATCTGATCAAAGGGGTATACGTAGATACATTCCAATTAGTTGGGTTTTTTTTTTTTTTTGGTTTCTCTTTCATAAATGTTGAACATGAGTTGTAGACATATTAAACAGTTTGTCCAAAGTGGTTTAGCAGTGAACCACTAAAGGAACTAGTATTATTTTATTTTTTTAAAAAGATTGTATTTATTTATTTATTTGAGAGAGAGAGAGAGAGAGTGCACGTGAGTGGCGGGGAGGGGCAGAGAGAGAGAAGGAGAGAATCTCGAGAAGACTCCATGCTGAGTGTGGAGCCCCACGCAGGGCTCCATCTCACAACCCTGAGATCATGACCTGAGCTGAGATCAAGAGTTGGACGCTTAACTGACTGAGCCACTCAGGTGCCCCAAAAGGAACTAGTATTAAGAACAAAGTGTTATGTCCTAACCCTTAGCTTTGCCTTTATGTATTTGTACCACTGTAGGCCGAGTGACTTTGGCCCATACTAGGTACTCAGTAAATACTTGTTGATTGATTGAAACACCGAGCCACAGTTTTCTCATCTCTAAAACTGGAATAATAAAACCTACCCAGAGAGTGGGGAAAACTTATGATCTACATGAAGATAGTTGGAAAAGTTTCATGAGAGGGCAAATGAGTCATTTAGGGATTTAGAATTTTGGTCCTAGAGCTCACTTTCATGCTATTTAAAGCAGAATGTACAACAGGAATGTGTCCACTCGTGGTTATTAGTCAGTATGTGGTTGTAAAAAAGATTATTGAAAGCATCAAGAAAGTGTGGAAAGGGAGAGAGGTCATGCAGAAAATGAAGGAAGAGCAGAGGGTGACAAGATGCAAGGCCACTGCCCTCTCTCTGCAGTGGGAGTCAGGGGTAGCCTTGCCCCTTTGCTTTTGAGTTTTGTGGTGCTCCGCTTTCGCATCTGCTTTTAACCTGAACATTTTTCTAAGGCAAGCCATCACGCCATCCCAGTGAGGTTGTGGGTTCGCTGGTCGGTTAGAGTGCTGCCTTCATATCTCATTGCCGGCATATGGTCTATGGTGAATAGCCCTTCCATTATTTGCACAGCTGTTGAGTAATATTACGTTAAAACATTACATGCACAATTATGTTCAATTATATAAAATGAATCTATTTTACCTAATGCTTATTCTCTAGGGTTTGTGCATCCTTAGTTACAGGAAGTTTAGTACAGAGTAGCAGATGGTACAACACAGTGTTTGTCAGCTAATAAATTTAAATGTCATGGCAGGCTACATTTTTTAGCATATGTATCTATATATTTTAGTCAAATGCCTCAGCTTGCTTTTGAAGTAGAGGAGCAACTGTACGAAACTTCATGCATTTGTATCTTTTCTCGGTGTGATGATGTGGTTGTGGGACGGGAGGGCAGGTGCCAGTAAGCCAGTAAGCCATAGCATTTTCTTTGTACTTTGGCCTCTCTGTCTTCCCCAAGGACACCGCCTGTCAGAGGCACTCCTGTGACATTGCTCTCTGTCCTTTCTCTAAGACTGCTTCTCTAGTTCCCGGTTCTTGTCACGTGATAGTGATGTCACTTCTCTCCTTCAGCCCCGGTTCCCTGCGCTGGCCCGGGCTGGCTGTGGGCTGCTCTCCTCGCACTGATCCCAGCAAACCCTTCAGTGGTGCACTGGTCGGCATATTCAGTCGGCATCCTGTCATTTTTGCCATGTTCTTCCTAGGAGTTCCGTTGGCTCAGGCTTTGGTTGGGGGAGGCAGGTGTTTATCTTCGACATCCAGACTAGGGGATGGTAGAGATGGTCCTGCTTGCACTGAGACTGCAGAACGCCTTTCCTCCGGTCCATTCCCCCTGCCTTCTGCCCTGAATGGAAGTACTTCTCACTTCCAGCCTGCTTTTCTGGGAACTCGGTATTCTTACACTTTTCAGGCCATCCATCTGTTTTGAAACTGTCTGGCCAATGGGACTCAGACTTCATTTGAGACTCAGGGTTCACCTTTTACTTGGACCTTAAGCTTCCAGGAGAACAGCATACTTTTGAAATCGTCTTGCTTCCGGCCTTCAGATTTGGCAAATCCCTCTTCATCTCTGACTACATGGACCACAAGTTTTCCAAGCTCACATTGCCTTTGAAGTGCACCAGAGGATCCCAGGGAAGCTCAGGTTTGCACTGTAATCAATAATAATATGTCTGAACCCCAAGCTGTGCTAGGCATTCTGCCTGCCTTGCAAGTCAAGCTCTGTTCTCTCTCCCATCCCTGAGACCCTCTCGGAGCATCTTCATTGCGGGAATCACGGTACATGAAGACATTTACTCCACCTCCCCCCACTCCTTTAAACTACATCTGTTCTGCTTTATGGGTTATAAACAAAGCTCCATGGCAGGGGGGTGGGGGGAGGTGAGGGGAGGCAGGACAGTGGGATGATTAAGAGCCCAGACTTTGGTGGCAGAGGTTAGTTCTCTAACTTCACTCAGGTTTTTCCTGTTTCCTAGCCTCAGTTTCCCCATTTAGAAAACATGGATAATAAATTCTGCCTCAGAGAAATGTTGTAGAAATTAAATAAGCTAAATAATTTCAAGTACTTACCATAGTGCCTGACACAGAGTAAACAAAGAAATAAACAGTAGTTACTATTTCTTATAATGAGGTGAAATTAATTGGGAATCAGAATTTATTCTTTTGCTAAATCAATATATTAAGTTAATAATGCTAACCAACATACCAAGCATGTGTATGTGGCCCTACTCTTGTGATACCTTCATTCTTCTGTCGAGTTTATATCTAGAATTTTTGCAGTTACCTCATGAGTTGACTTCAGTGGACTTCCAGTACATGAATCCCACTGTGTGGGTTGAGGGGAGTATTGATCCCAAGTTCAAATGGGGCTCTGCCACTTCTTCTTGCATGGTTTTAACAACTCACTTGTCCTGTGTTTTGATTTTCTTATTTGCTAATGGTGAAATTAACACCTTCCTTCGAGTGAGACGGTAAAACTGAAAATGCTTAATACATGGTAGGGAGAAATACTGCTTCGCCCACCCCACCCATTCCTTCCTCCATTACTTCCTCCTTTACTTCCTCAGTTCCTTTTCTATGCAAACTGACTTCTAAATTTCTGAAGTTCCTCAAATAGTGCTGTAAGTTTTTAGACTGTAAGTGGAAATTCCATACACTTTCAGTTAAAGGGATCAATGTCTATATAACACAAGGAGGATTAAACCTCATTCTCAGGGGTGCCTGGGTGGCTCAGATGGTTAAGCATCTGCCTTTGGCTCAGGTCGTGATCCCAGGGTCCTGGGATCAAGCCCTGCATCGGGCTCCCTGCTCCGCGGGGAGTCTGCTTCTCCCCCTCTCTCTGCTTCTCCCCCCTGCTCATGCTCTCTCTCTATCTCTGTGTCTCGAATGAATAAATAAAAAAATCTTAAAAAAAAAAACACCTCATGCTCAGAGAGGGCAGAGATTTGACCTTGACCTTGTGTCTTTGCCCAGTGAGTAGTGCTTGTGAGCTAAATGCTGAAGGATGGTAGTAAATGCCTAAATGGAGATTGCCTTTTTTTTTTTAATTAAACCTGCGTTTGCATCTTCTTACTGTGCTCCCAAGTCCTAGCACATGCATTTCTGTATGTTATTTTTAATATGGATAAATGAAAAGAAAAAATAGATAACTATCAGGTTCTCTTTCTTTTTTCTCTTTTTAATCAGCCTGAGTAGCTGTAGTCCACAGGTTTGAAGGTTAGGTGATATGTTGTCCATGACGTGGAATCATCTAGAAGTCTACTTTGACTTTTGCCTCATCCTGAGTACTGCCTAGGCACTGACTTGTGTTTGGAGCTGACAAACATCTACGCCCACATCACCAAGCTTTTGATTTTGTGAGAGTCCATCAGCTGGAATAGGGTGGTAGAATATTTGTGGCGAATCTCAGCTTAGGTAACCTTGATGTTTTCAGCCAGCTCTCCAGGGCTGTCAGCTTCCTGGGACTTCTGGCATTTGGTAGCATCGCTAGTTTATGGTTGCTTCAGCTGCACATGAACCTACATTTATTAAATAGAAACCTCATATTCAACCTTAGCAGTTTTGCCAAAGGAAGGCAAGCCATTTCTTTTTCCTGGCTGGGGACTCGGGAGGATATTAATTTTTCTATTATTGTTCCTCTCAGACCTCTCTTGCTTTCTGTTTTTAATGAGAGTTTGAATAATACTTTCGGCCTCCTCCCGTTTCCTTGGGAAAAGATTCATCTCCCCCCCCCCCCCCCCCCGCCCGGGATTAAGACTATGAATAAGTAGTGATGGGGGAGGCCTTGGGACTTGGAGCTAGGGAAGTTAGATAGGGAGGCACTACATGTCAGTTCACTAGGAGCCTGGTGAGGTGATGGGGCTGACAGGGCAATTGGACAAGGATACTTGGTCTGGACCAAGGAGAGGAATCTAACGCTAGTGGGAAAGAAGCATTGGCAGCATGAGAGGTGAGGACAGGAGAGACCCAGACCCGGACAAGCCCGCCTTTGGAGCGCCGGTCTCGGAGGTGCAGCTGCGACGGGAGGGACTGCGTGCTGCCTTCCGGATGTTGCGTCATAGAGCAAGTGTAGACATGGCCCATGGGGTGTGATGTTGAGAGGACATTACCTGGCATCAGTGAGGATGGGAAGAGCACTGAGGGAAATTATTTGAAAATGCCCTGATATAGAGCTTAGGTTTGAATCTTTGGTTGCTACTTTGGAGAAAGAAATAATTCTCTTCCTCTGTTTTAAGAGTTCACAGAAATCCTCCCAGCAATGTTCTTATAAATTGCAATGGCAGGGGACAAGAATATCACCTGATTGGAAAAGGATAGTACAAACTATTTTAAGAGCCATAAAAGGTTTATGCTTTGACACAGGGATTTCCCTCCTGGGAATTTCTCTTAAAGAAATAATCCGATAAAGGGACAAAGCTTTACGCGCTATGATATTCACTGCAGCATTGTCTATTTTGGAGAAAATCTGAGAATTGCCTGAAAGTCCAGTACGAGGAAGACATGAAATAAGCTCATCAAATCAATGGACTGTCCTGAAACCCTTAGGAGTTATAATTAAGGACTTTGTAGCAATAGTGGAAAAGTTATTTGTAACACAAAAAGAAATCTAATAGGGTATTTTTTTTTAAAGATTTTATTTATTTATTTATTTGACAGAGAGAGACACAGCGAGAGAGGGAACACAAGCAGGGGGAATAGAAGAGGAGAAGCAGGCTTCCCGCCAAGCAGGGAGCCCGATGCAGGGCTCGATCCCAGGATCGGGACCATGACCTGAGCCGAAGGCAGACACCCAATGACTGAGCCACCCAGGCACCCCTCTAATAGGGTATTACAGCTGTGTCCAACTGTGTAGCATTTGTTATTCATGTAGAGGCCAGGATTAGAAAAACTAAAGTAGCAACTTTGTGAGTGTGATGGGAATGTAGGTGATTTTCTGTTTTCTGTTTTTAGTGCTCTTTAATGGCCGTGCAACTAGAGAATTTTTGTTTTTGTTTTTTTGTTTTTTGACCATGCTAAGGAGAAATAGGGGTTGGATATGTGGGTAAAAGCTTTTAGTGATTCTTGTTCCTTGATCTGGGCAACCTAATTGAGATTTTGTTTAGTCTGTTTAGCAACTCCTGGTTTTTTTTAAAAAGAGGCTGGAGCCAGTTACTGGGGGATATTCCAGAGAGTTAGAAATAAAACCTCTTGGAGAGTGAAGCAAACATTTGTGTTTAAATGCAGTTGCAGCAAAAGGACACTGCATGTGGGTCAAGGAGCAATTTTCCAGAGGGAAAATTTGTTCTTGTTCTTGGAGATGTCAGTGAGAATACCACAGTCTGCTAGATGTCAGCTTTATCTGGGGACTAAGTATAATGGATAAGGTTGGAATATTTGACTTTGAATGTCCTTGCGAATGCACTGAGACTGAAGGCTAACTCCGGTTGATGTAAGTGGAGATTCCTCTAGAGATTTAACAAATCTAGTTATCCCAGTTAGTGGGGAGTCATGGTCAGATGTATCTCTGAGCTGAAAGATTATACCAGCTCAGGGACAAGACTAGGTCTTAAAAAAACTATCTAGGAAAGGCTGGTTCCCAGTCTGACCAGGAAATGTTATCCACAGTAGAAGCAACTAGAAGGAGAGGAGGTGAGAGAAGCTTTCCTGGAACAATGGTCACTTTCATTGAAGGAAGTGTAAGAAGGGATGGACAGAGTTGATCCATGTTTAGGTAGAAGGATTTGGTAAGAACCCAGACCCCTCTGTGGGTGTGGGGTGAACTGAAGCATGGCAGAGGGGATGGGCATGGTGGTGGGAGCTATTGTAATTATTGTATTTCCTGAGGACACAAAATATACTTGAGGCAACACAGAACCTATGAGAAGCCAGGGCTTGACATCTGCGAGCTGCTCCTCAGGGTCCCCCATATCAGAAGTCTTTACCTATACACAGCCTGCACATAGATGAATGTACCTTCATTTAAATGGATCCCTCCCCCTTTATGTGGTTCACTGTGTGTGCCCATTAGGGGAACAAAGAAGAGGGAGTAATTAGAGATCATCTAGTTTAACAGTTTAACACCTTCACTTTTTAAAAGAAGCTGAAGTTTAGTAAAGGAAAAACAAAACAAAACGACAAAACGTTGTGCTGTGTTGGATTCCAGGAAAGTGAATCCTCAACTCCTAGCCCAGAGGCTCCTTGCCTCTGTCAGACTTTGGTGCCAGCCCGACAGCCACCAGTAGGAACTGGCATCTCTAGTGTTTTCTGATTAAAAATGTGGTTTCGGGAAGACTGGTCAGAGGTCTAATGTCCTGGGATAGGATTCGACCAGAGTTTGGGACAGAATGAGACGTGGAGATCTGTATTACCTGAGATGAAGCACAGTACAAGTGTGGGAGGCAGCCGAGTGACCTGGGGAGAAGGGGTGATAGAGGAGTTGGGGGTGGTGAATGAGGATGAAAGTGTCATGGAATCAGGGCCCTACTGGGAGCATGAAGACTGAAATAATGATGGCTCAGGTTTAGGGAAAGTGGAATTGGAAGTAATAAGCAAGTATCCCTATCAGTGGTGCAGCAAGATTGTGGCCCAGGCAGTCTGGCTTATAATCCCGAAGACTCTCCCCTTTCATCTGAGCTCCTAGGGCCTGGGGTTCCTTTGGGACCTGAGGTGGTGGACACTGGTCTTCAGAAATAGGGCTTGGCCTCCTTTGACTCCTTTAGGGAAGACTCCTCTCCTCTCTTTTCCTCCCCACTCCTCTTTCTTTTTTCTTTCTTCTTTCTTCTTTTTTATTCTTAGCCGTGCCCCCATTTGTTCTTCTGGTAGATACAATCACAGATGGGACCAGAATCAACTGTAGGCAGGAGGCCAGAGTGAATGCAGGGAGAGGAGGAGGCCTTCTGTGGGGAATGTGGAGCCAGGAAACATGGGCCATGGATGGCTGGATTTCCATACCCTGAGCTAGGCCATGGGATCACACCATGAAAAGGTGAACTGCAGACTTGGTGAGAGCCTCAGAAAGCCTGGAGGTGTGAAAGGAAGCCAAAGGCCAGGCTTTGTTTGGTTAGGGCAGTACTGAGACGGCTGTTGGCACAGTGTGCAGCGGCAGGTTCTAGGAGGCTCATTTGGACAGCAGGAGAGAGAAAGCAGAATGTATTCATGAAAGGACAACAGCTTCTGGTGCTTAGCACGAAGGGCCTCGTGTGCCTGGAGGAAGCGCTCAGACTTTGCTGGGGAGTCAGCGTGGTGCACTGTGGCATCAGGGTGCTGAGTGGGATGAGCAGCAGATCGGTATGCCTAGGACAGAGGCATAGGAAAGCTAGAAGCAGATGATGCTGGGAGGAGCCTTGGCAGAAAAGCAGGTGTGAAATCTGAGGGCCTGACTGAGGCTGAGAAAGAGTGGACAGAGAGGCAGGTATGGTAAAGGGGAAGGGAGGTCTGTTCCAGGATGAAGGAAGGGAAACCCGGGGATCATTCCCCTCTGGGATAAAGATTTCCTCCAAAATAATTTGTTCATAAGAAACCAAAAAGTGTTGAATGAATAAATGTTCTTCCTCTTCCAAACAAAAGTTCCAGACAATTGAGAAAACAGAAAAGGAAGGAAAGCAGAAGCAGCAGGGGAAGGAACTGTCACTTATAAACAAAACCCGAGTCTTCAGTGACAAAGCCTCTCTGGGGTTACGACCACCGCTACTGAGATCTCAGGCCAGTGGTGTAGCACAAAGTCCCCTTCCCTTAATAAACCAGGCAAAATCTAAGATTAGGGTGCCTTTGAGATTTAATGAAGGTGAGTGGGAAACAAAAGGTAAATAAACATATAGTAATATGTAATCAGAGAGTCTGGTGTACAAGATATGCCTGCCTGCTGGGGACACAGAATCAATCACCTCAACTCCACGACGTCCAGATTTGAGAGGAGACCCAGAGGAAAAAGTGGTCAGTCCTTCTGAAGACAACCTATGACCTCTCTTCTAGCACCCACCTCTTCCTCAGGCACTGACATGCAGAATAACAGTTTCCTACTAGGGTAATAGATAGGTAGGTAGATAGGTAGACAGACAGATACAAGACACCTGCACCTACACCTGCTTGTGTTTCTTGGCCTTTTTGCATCTTGCCCCACATTCAGGGTAGGGGCGCAAAGTCTCAGGGGATGGGTCCCTTCAGGACAACCTAGCTGTGATGTTTCCTGCTGTCTCAGTGACTGCCATCAATTCCAGGAAACAATATCTGGCATTACTTCTGATATATGAGTGTTTAGCAGAAGCTTGTGGACTAGAAGTAAGTGGCTAAAGGTAAGGAGTGGGAATTCCACCGAGACCACTGGTATAGGGCTATGATGTGACATCATCTTTGACTAGGACACATAGGGACCAAAGACATATGGATATGGAACAGTTGAAGGTGAAACACTGAGGGTTGGTCCTCCTACTCTCTGCATCATGTCTGACCCCCAGTCCTCTGGGTGAGTGTAGCTGGGATCTTGGCAGTAGACAGAGGGAGTCTCTAACTTGCAAAGGAAACAGACCCATTCCTGGCAGGTACTGAGCTCTCTCAAGGCTATAAATCTTAACACACCAAAGAAATGATGTATATTTCCCCTTCTCACCAGCAGGGGAACAGAAAGAACAGCTTTAAGTGCAGGTGGGTAGGACTCTGCTGGAAAGAAGAGACTGATAGCCAACCATGAAGAGCAATACAGGCCTTTGTTTTCCAGTCTTATCTGGACTTTGGACACTTGCGTAGTACTCACAACAATAATAGCTCCCAGTAATGGCTCTTAATTTGTGCAATGCTTTTTCCATGTCATATCTCATACAATTTTCACACTAACCTGGTAAGGAAGGCATTTTCATCTCAATTTCACACTTGATTAATCGGGACTAGAGAGGTTCTGTAAGTTGTTCAAGGTCACACAGCTAGTAACTGACAGAGTTGCTTTTGGAACTCCCGTCAGTCTGAGTCCAGAGCCCATGTTGTCTGATCCAGTATACAGCCCTTCCTCTCTTAGCCATTTATGTCCCTGATTCTTTTGGCCACAAGGAGGAAAGCACAGTAGCAGCGCAGGGCTAGCAGAAGCCCCTCTGGGCACTGGGATGATTGCATACCCCACTTCTGGAGCATCATCTATAGACCTGGTCATCATGTATCTTCTTTGTTCTGAAACACCAGAGCATGTCCCCAGTACTGCAGCTGGGATAGGAGAGAGCTCATAAATTGTTCTTGGTAAGGAATGAGTGAATCAACCAGCAGGTGAATGCTGCCTTTGAGAACAGTCAATGAGGAATCGTGCAAACATTTGAAGGATTTTCCATGGAGAATAAGGTTTGTCTCTAGACATTAGAAATAGACTGGCATATGGGCAGATTTTGGTTTGCTGCAGAAAAATAATTTCTAAGAACTGGAGTTGTCAATAGGGGAAATGGGTTGCCTCTGTTCCAACGCTTGTCAGGCATATTGGAAAGATGATTTCTCTATAGGTAGGAATTTGAGTAGATGGCCTCCAAGGTCCTCCTAATATTAATGGTCTACTATCCAAAGTCTTAAAGGTGGATGTCATATTTTACGCCCCATCTAGCTAAGTGCTTTGCTAGAATTGTTGATTGAATAAATGAATGAAGCTGACCCTTGGGGTTCTCTGCAGTAACCTGAAGTAGGTGTGTGGAGCACATTCTCCTCATTCTCTCCCCACATTCTGTGACCTCATTTTCAACAGACAAGACTGAAACACTATTTATTGCTCAGTATGGCCCTCCAGGCTGAGGTGTTCTCAGGCATTTATGCAGACTATAAGGAGAAGATCAAAGCGACGGGGCCAGGAATGTCTTGCAGCTCTGGTGGAGGCAATGCATTCCTATTCTGGGATGGAAAAGAGAAGCACAGCCTCTGGGTGACACAGCTGGACTGGCCTGGAAGGAACAGGTGCATATAAAGCCGTGCGCATGACAGGAGTGATGGAGACTAGAGAGTGGGGTCAGAATCTTACTGTCCTTGGGGTAACACCTGAGGTTCTGGAAAGCTTTTTATGGAAATCCTCCTCCACTTTCCAGGGGCTCAAATTCTTTTATGGGGAAAAAGCCTTCATTGTACATTGTACATCAAGAGCTCAAAATGTCCAAAGCAAATGACTCTTGAACATCATCTAGGTTAGACTGAATGTGAACCTCTCTGAGGTAGGTTGTGAAGGAGAGAAATGGGGAAAGGGAATATTTTGCAGCCCTCCACATATTGGAGGAGGGAATATGTTCACTGCAGGATTGCCGGAGCAGTCAAAACTTCTGAGGACTAACTTTTCTCTCTCACAGTATTGCCTCAGCTGGAAGGAGAGGCTAGAGATACTCCAATTTGAAAAACGTCCCATAGGACTGACTAAAGAAGGTGGAATTTTAAAAATGGTTCATGCTTCAGGATTTTTCTCTGAAATTTTGGCCCTGTAAGCTATGCCTGGGAGATTTTGGCCACCTCTGAAGGATCTCATAGGATTCTCGAGAGCCCTGTACCCAGAGAGCATCTTCGATAGTATCAGCAGATGGTTCTTTCTGTTCTCTGCTCCTGCCTCTCCTTATCTGAACCCCTCTGATCATGTGCCTTCTTCAAGGAGCACCTGCTAACCACCGACTGTGGTTCCTGGTCAGAAATTTTAATTTCCTTAGGAAATAGAAATGTCTTTTATTTATTTTAGCGGGGGGAGGGGCAAAGGGAGAGAGAGAGAGTCTTAAGCAGACTCCACGCTGAGTGAGGAGCCTGATGCAGGGCTTGATCTCATGACCCTGAGATCACGACCTGAGCTGAAACCAAGAGTCAGACGCTTAACCGACTGTGCCACACCCAGGTGCCCCAACAGATGTTTTCCTAACAACTTTTTTGCTGTTTACATGTAGAGTCACAATTTTGATTTGCGTAGATATGGAAACTCTATACATGATACAAAATATGCTTATGTATTTAACCAGATGTTTTAAATAGTTGGAATTCTGGTTTCCAAATTCAAACCATTCACACCAAATCCTTGAAACCATTCCCATCAGGGCATTCACACAGGTAAGCACATTATTTCTGGCTAATGAACCTCTAAGGCTTCCCGTGTTAAGCCCTTAGCTGTTCAGGTGGCAGAGGCCTTCTGTCCCCTCTCTCACCTGGCTGAGTCCTGACTGTCCTTCATATTATGCTGCCGCATGCTGGTTGGCTTTTCCCTTTATCAAGAGTATCATCCCCTCCTTTTTCTGCTCTCCAGATTATTGTCATCCCTTACATTTCCATCTGCGGTCTCTCCCTGTTTCTGAGAAGCCTGCCCGGAGTTCTTACTGTCCTTTCCCTTCTGCTCCTTTTTCATCCCAGAGCACTTACAGTTTCTACCACCCACTTCAGATTGGCTTTTTTCTTCCTTTCTGGTACACACTGAAAATCCTGATTAGTGTTCCTACCTCGGTGGAACAAGGGCACTTCTTACCTGGAGCTGTACTTAGTAGCCATGCATGGTGCTGTCTTCAAGGGGACAGAAATCAATTAGTTTAACTCCTGCCCACCCTTCATCTCCTTTATTGATAGAGATGTGGGAGGGGAGTGATTTATCTAATTGGTAAAACTGGGAAGAATAAACGGGTTGCAAGCAGCCCAGCTCCCCCTCCTCCTGCCCCCCGACCTTGCAAAGCCTGGCTGCAGAGAATATTAATTCTCCACTTTTTCTCCAGGGAAAAGTCTTCAATTCTTTTGGGAGCAGTGTGCAAATCTGCTGAATTCTGTGTTTCATTTTCTAGCATATGTGGCTCTCTCACTAAATTACATCCTCCAATTTGATTTTTGTTGATAATAAAGGTAATATTTTGAGCTTCAATTTGCCATTTTATGGCTTTATTTTTAAATTTACTTAATGCTCAAATTAGGAAAGGGGAGGTGTTATCTATTAGCGACCTTAACACCAGGAAGTGATGGCCTTGGCGTAGGTTTGTGGAGGCAGGAGGCATCCATCATTCAGACTGCTTGACTACGCATTGCTCCGCCGTGACGGCTCTGTCTCAGATCATTTTGAACGGACTTAGCCTCAGGATACGACTACTCAAGAATGGACTGCCAGCTCCCAGATGGGGTCATCTGGTAAACAGAACTTTCGGCAACATTCATTTGGTGTTTCTCAAATATCCGGGCCGGAAGTGGCATCTTGGTTTTGGCACTGGGCACATTTAGCTCTTCTTTCTGATAAAAAGTGATCAAGAGGTTTTGCTGCTTGGAGAGGCTGCCCCTGAAACTGGAAATGGGCCCAGATCACTGGGGGATGCTGGCCTTTGAGTTCACCATGGCCGAAGGTGCCGAAGTCTAGCCCATCTGAGCACTGGACCCTTGTGGTCAAGTTAGAGGCACAGAGATGGGGGAACCTGGGTGGCTCAGTTGTTAAGCGTCTGCCTTCAGCTCAGGTCATGATCCCAGGGTCCCGGGATCGAGCCCCATATTGGGTTCCCTGCTCATCAGGGAGTCTGCTTCTCCCTCTCCCACTCCCCCTGCTTGTGTTCCCTCTCTCGCTGTGTCTCTCTGTCAAATAAAATCTTTAAAAAAAAAAATGAACCAGAGAGACCAGGATCAGGTTTCACATGATTAAGAATATAAATTTTAGGTTAAATATTCTCTCCAGTAACAGCCTTACCTATTGTTATTGCCCCCAGCGTATGGGCTTATGAAACACAAAGAGAAGTCTGAGAGCCCTGTATCAGACTGGAGATATTGCCATTAAGTGGGTAAGAAACTTAATGGGTTTGGGATTAGAGTCTGACAACAGTGCGACAGACAACTCTATGAAAAGTCTGCAGTTGTCCTCTGGAGATTTAGGTACTGGGTGAATCAGAGAGCACTACTGGCTAAAGGGAGAACAGCGAAGTTTCAGGAGCTCCAGTATCCCAGGCAAAGTATTAGGTTGAATGACCACAGGCCTGTAGACAACTGAGAAAACCTGGCATCCGGGTTTTGGGAGACTTTCAAGAAGACAGGTAGGTCTGTAACTTAGAGTGTCAGGCATGGCTCCTTGAAGAGATTGCACATACAGACTGTCTGAGGGTCCCTCCCAGGGGATTGTGCCCAAGAAGTGAACTAAACTGATGCTCAGAGAAAGCTTTGCATTCAGGATGTCACTTTATAGCTCTGTATGTCTCCTGAGTTCCAGGTGCGCATCCCCAGCCCTGTGTACCATGCTAGAGTGGCTGACTTGTCCCAGTTTGCCTGGGGTTTTAGCACTCAAAGTCCACTATCCTAGGAAACGTCTTGGTCCTGGGCAAGCCAAGATGAATGGTCACTCTGTGGTGTGACATATGAATGGGGGGTCACGAAGTGTTTATTGAATGGATGAGGGCATATAAGGAAGTATCATGATACCACACGAGGATCACACAGAGGGAGAAGCACAAGCTTTAGCAGGAGATGGACCTGGGTTAGACTTCTCACCCTCACTTACTAACTCTGTGACCCTCAATAAATTATTGATCCTCCCAGACAGGTAATGTGTATAAAGCACCCGAGATAGTACTTTAATATCAGGTGCTCAGTAAATGGTAGCTCTTATATGATTTTGACATAAAAGTGATATTTGTGGGAAGGTTATGTACAGTTGCCCAAGATTCCAGAAGAGGTACACAGAAGCCTAAAAAGGCTTGTGAGACCAGAGACCCTTTTGAGGCTTTGGTGTCTACTGTAGTTTTATGATCTGAGTCTTTCTAGGCTCTGGAGATTTGGAGGTATTTCTGTATCGCTCTTAATGCCACTGTAAAGACATTTAGAAGAGGAGGAAAGACAGCACATTTCCCTCTCCTCTTCTAAAAGCTCATCCTACATGGGTACCTGTTTCTTGAGGGCTCAGAGCAGCTAATGGTGAGCTACCATTTGCTGTGGTATGGATAGAAGGTGAGTGGCCCACGCTATGGAGGATGTAGTTTCATAGGCTTTGATCAGAATATTGGCAGAGTTTATCTGGCTCAATTCCTTCTTCTTGTATGTGAATAAACTAGAGGAGACCCAGAGAAGTAAGGTGATTTGTTCAATATCATACTTTGAATTAGTGGAGAGCCAGGATCAGAACCAAGATCTCCTGGGGTGCCTGGGTGGCTCAGTCGATTAAGCGTCTGCCTTCAGCTTGGGTCATAATCTCAGGGTCCTGGAATTGAGCCCTGCATTGGGCTCCCTGCTTAGCAGGGAGTCTGCTTGTCCCTCTCGCCTTGCTCTTCCCCTACTCGTGCTCTCTCTGTCTCTCTCTCGAATAAATAAATAAAATCTTAAAAAAAAAAAAAGAACCAAGATCTCCTGATAACTAGTTTGCATATTTTCCTCTATATGTACTGCCTTTTTGTGCTCCGTGGACATAGTTTCCTTCATTTCTGTTCTTGTTCATAGCATACTTTTAGTTTGGAATTGGGCATGGTGCTAGTTTTCTAGTTTTGTGTCACGAGTTACCAGAAACTTAGTGGTTTAAAACAACACACATTTATTATCTCACTGTTTTTGTGGGCCAGGAGTCTTGACATGGTTTAGCTAGTTCCTTTGCTCATGGTTTCCCAAGGCTGCAATCAAGATGTTGAATGGGCTATGTTCCTTTCTGGAGCTTAGAGTCTGCTTTCAAGTTCACATGCTTATTGGCAGTTTAGTTTCTTGTGTTTGTAGGACTCAGGTCTGTTTTCTTGCTGGTTGTCAGCCAGGAGCTGCTCTCAGCTCCTGGAGACACATTTCATTGCCTGTGACCCTCTGACAACATGGAAGCCTACTTCTTCAAGACCTGCAGAAGTATCTCACCCTTCAGAAAGGGCTCAATTACTCTTTTTTAAGAATTTGCATCTGATTAAGTCAGGCCCACCCAAGATAATCTCCTTTTTGATTAATTCATAGTCATCTGATTTGGGACCTTAATTACATCTGCAAAGTCCCCTCACCTTTGCCAGATAATATAACCTATTCACAGGGGTGACATGGGGTCATAGTCATGATCCATGTGTGTGTCCTACCCACATTCAAGGGAAGGGGATCTTTCAGGTAGGGAATGGGGCAGGGATTTTGGAGGCCAGCTTAGAATTCTGCTACCACAGGCTATAGATCGAGGAAGACTTCCATGAGAGGTGATGCATGAGCTGTGAGTTACTTGGGGATACATTATTCATGCTCTTTTATTTAAATCTCTAATGCATAACACAGTGTCTAGTACATCATTAAGTTGTAAGTTTTTGTTATGGAGTTAAATATACATACAAAAACCCACCATGAGCAGCTTTTAGAGATTTGATGAAGCATTTCGAGCTGTAGGAACTACCACAGGGTCAGGTTTAGGAGAAAGCGAGAGAGAGATTGTGACGTCTCTATGACAATTTGCTCTACATCACTGCCAATGGGTTCAGAGAGTGTCTCTTCCAGACCTGGTTACTGCTGCCCATAGTACCACTTTCTAAAGCATCCTGGATACAATCTTCCCAGCAATCTTTTGATGGAAGACCCCAGGATTTCTACTGCTGACCCAGCTGACTATTTGTTGCATGGTCACTGGTTTATCTTGGCTCTCAGATGCCTCTGTATCCACTGATGTCCTGATATATCATGGATTATTACCCCAAGAATCAAGTGATACTGTTTTTATCATTTCTAGAATCCTTGAAGGAGAATTGGGATTACAGTTACTATTCTTTGAGCTTAAAATGAGCTTCAATCAAGAGGAGGAATGAAAATTGCTTAAGTCAGACCCCACAGCTAAAGGTAAAAAATGCCTAGATTCTTTGAAAACTTTAGTTTGAAAGCATTTCTAGTGTTCAGCTCAGCTAAAGGGAAGGGTGCTTTGTTACAGAATACAATGACAGCTCTGGAAAATAGCAGCCTCTATGGCTTGCTGACACTGGGAACATAGATGTAGGAGGGGGAATAGTTTTATGAAAATCTACCTTATTTGGAAAAGGCCTTGCTTTAAGTAAAATAAAAAAAGGGCCCTGAGCTTTGTAAGTTTGGAAATGAATAGAAATAGATATTACTCGACAGACCTACCTAATGTGTGCATGTGGGGGCCAGGATAAGAGGACTGCATTACACTGTTTTTTTCCTCTACAGGGTTGAATATAGCTCATTCTGATAAATTTTTAGTTCAACTGTTGATCCACTTTCTATTTTTTTCTGTGTCCTTTACTCCAAATTATCTTTTTTTTTGCTCTTTTCCAGTAACTTGGTGTAGAAATAATATTTTAAATGTAGGATTTTATTAAAAATAGAAATGAACACACACGCACACACACGCACCACTGCCATCATCACCATCATGGATCTTTAGGAAACTCCCCAAATGCACCATCTTTTTTCTGTGTGCGCGCACGCATGTGTGTGCGCGGGCACGCACGCACTCTTCGGAATTTCTGCTATACCTCAAGTGGTTAGCTGTTCTCCTGACCTCAGTTCTCGGCTGTTCGGGCTTCTTTGCATGCTCCGTTGGGCTCTTCTACATGGGAACCTCATCTCCTTAATCCAGTTTCATTCCCAAACGCGTGCAAATGCTAATGAGTTTCACTAGACTTTGAGGCATGGTTTCGGTTGGTCTTATTGTATGGTGTAGCTTTCTGCCCTCACACTGAGTCCCTCTCTTCTCTCTCTCTGTCTTTTCTTGCCTTTGCCTACCTCCTGAGTTGCCTTAGAAGCTCCAAATTCCTCCTGTCATTAAGCTTTTTTCTTCTTCCTCTAAAGTCTCGGTGCCAGCTCTTAGTTCTTAGTTTGAGTAGGGAGAGGTGGGGGCCACTTCCTACCCACGCACTTAACAAAGTTTTTTTTTTTAAGATTTTATTTATTTGTTTTGCGGGGGGAGCACAGACATGCGCAATTGGGGGTGAGGCGGAGAGAGAGGGAGAGAGAAACTCCAGCAGATTCCCCGCTGAGCATGGAACCAGACAGGACACAAGGCTCGATCCTAGGACCCTGAGTTCATGACCAGGGCTGAAACCTACAGTAAGATGCTTAACCAGCTGAACCACCCAGGCGCCCCAAAGTTTTTTTTTTTTAATCTTTTTTCCTTAACATGCACTGTAGTGTTAGCTGTTAAGATTAAAACATTTTCTCCATGTTGATATGTATGATGATATGTATTATATGAATATGTATATATGTATATGTTCAGAATACATATACATATATGAGGAAAATCGCAATAGAAAAACAGAAAATATTCTGTCTCTCACACACAAACACACACACGTGCGCACGCGCATACCCATACACACAAAGGAAATATACCAAAATGTTAACAATGGTCATCTGAGTAATGGGTTTATGGGTGATTTTTGTTTGTCCTCGTCCTTTACTGCATGCTATTTTAACATTTATGCATGTATTATTTGCAACATAAAAAGCAATAAAAAAACCTAAAATGTAACAGAAAGAGTACATAAATCCTGCTTGCTGTCCCATAAGCAGGGGAGGTGAGAGACCGCGTTCTGATGTAGTCCGTTGTGACCTCGGGAGACAATTTCTCCTCTTTCAGTTCATGAAGACAGAAAACTGACCGTTGATTTGACAAGTGGAGGTCCTTGGTGATCTTGAAAGAACTGTTTCAATGCTGTGGTGGGGAAAATTCTGATTTCTAAGTGGTTTATGTATATTGTCTGCAAGAAAGTAGTTGACTTACAGTCTCCTAGGAATAATAAGTCCCTTTAAACCTTGTTGGCAAAATAAAATTGGACAGCTTATGTACATGCAGTCACCTTGCATTCCTAAATGTTAGTTTTCCCTCCCTATGGAACAGAGTTTTTCTAAACTTTGCCCTTGGGGTTAGATTCATGACCTTGCTGTCGTTGGTAGCACCAGCCAACTGGTCCAGTTGATCACTAAGCCATCCATAGTGTCATCTGCAATTCCTATTTTGAGGCGTTTTTGCCATGATGTTATATTTAGGCAGCTTTCCTGCAGCTTAAGGGAAAGCAGGCTTTTCTGTGTCAGGTAAGAAAATCACTTATTGGACCATTGTTTTTCCACTCTGATATGGAGGCAGAAGCTGACCATATGGCATGTGGTCAACTATGCAACTAGGTCCTTGATCAGCCAAGATGACACATAACAGGTTGAACAGGAATGGCCACAGGGATCTGGAGAAGATGCCTTTGGGAGTTGACAATTTTGTATATTGTATATTCTGTATATTTTCAATTTTGACTTTCCCATTTCCCTCTCCATCTCGAAATTTAGGCCTAAAGATAAATCATCTCATTAGGCGGGGGCTAAAAAAAGATTATTAAATATATGCCAGCATTTGACCTGCATGGGGTGACAGAGTCCCAAAGTGAGCTAACTTCATTCTCTGATGCAAAGGCCGTAACCCAAAGAGAACAGTGCTGCAAAAATCATGTAGGGAAAACCAGCAGGTGGTGCTGCTGCTCCGTATGTCTCTTCAGAGGCACACACATGTGCATAGGGAAGTTGCATTTCAAGAGGCAGAGAAGTGTTTTAATGATGCCCATGCAAGGGTCTGCTGAAAAGAGTAGCCCCTTGTGTCAGTCAGAAGTAAGCTCATCTTGGAAGGGGCTTAGCTCATTTGATCTTGGAAACTGAAGACTTAGCTCCACCAAAAAGAACGGAAATCAGAGGGAGATTTGCAAAGAGCACAGCTTTCAATTCCCCCATGGAGAAATAAGGTTAGTGGTCTGGAGACAGCAAGCAAAAAACAGCACAACTAAAGACATTAGCCTCGGAGAGCCCTGAGGTTAATGTGGACGATAAGAGCTGCAAAACCCTACTACATGCTAATTTGGTTTGCTAACTTATTACATCCTTGAGAGAATATTTTTTTTTCCTCCGGACTGGATGAAGAATTCCCTTGAGCAACAGAGGTTTTTGTATCAGGAGATTAAGTAGCACAGAAAATTACAGCCCTGAATTTGTGCTGTTTGAGTTAAGGTGGTGTCAGCATTCCTATTTTAAGCCATTATTTTCAAGGGTGTGAGTTTGCCTGGGACATACTGGTTCAGTCCAAGTATCACCTCAGCGCAGGACGTGTGTGGTGTGGTAGACTCTTGTAGACAAGCAGAATCACTACAGGGGAGATGGGTTATAGGAGTTGGCTTCCTCTCACTCTTAAACAAAAAATACAACAGAAGTAAGTTAAAAATCCACTGCAGAAACGTGTAATGAGTTAGAAAAAATGTTGGAAGAAGATTGGTAGTGCAAAGACTTAGCGCTCATGCGTGAAAACAGAATTGACAAAACGCACACTTATTAGCTTTTAATGATTACTTGGGCCAGTGGTCTATGAACTGAGATAGATTTCCTTGAGACTGTAATGGCCCTAAGGGGTGTCTGGGTAATAAATACATATTTTCAGAATTGGTTAGCACACGGCCGGGAGCGTTACTCGGGAAGGCCCACTGGCTGGGTTATATGATAACATAGCAATCATAAGGGACGGAAGGTAATAAACACCTGCAGAGGTTTTATTATGGTTCAGACTCTATTCTCTGTATTAGTTTACTCCCACGACGACGCCTACAATAACCCTTGTACAATAGGATTTATTATTCCCATTTTAGAGATAGAAAAAAAAAACCCGAGGCTGTATGAGGTGAAGCAGCTTTCCTTAGGTATTCAGTTGGAAAGTGCCTGGGACTTAAGCTCAGGATTATCTGGTCTGAGGCTCATAATCCTTCCACAGTAATACCTCTTGTATCTGCTCCTTAGAGGATATTTCATTCCCTTCCCATTGATCATTGTTTTTGACAAGGGTGCCTAATCTCAGTTTCCTTGTCTATAGAATAAGGATAATATCATCAGCTTCTCAGGGTTGGTGTGGAAACCTCTCAGCACAGGGCCTAACACACAGAAAGCACACCACATCTGCTCCCCACCATTATATTATTATTATTATTAAAGATTTATTTATTTTAGAGAGAGAGAGTGTGTGCATGAGGAGGGGAGGGGCAGAGGGGAGAGAGAAAATCTCAAGCATACTCTGTGCTGATCACAGAGCCCAACATGGGGCTCGATCCCATGACCCCAAGATCACGACCTGAGCTGAAAGCAAGAGTTGACGCTTGACCAAGTGAGCCACCCAGGCGCCCCTGCTCCCCACCATTATTGCTGTTACATTTGAGATGAAATGGAAAATAAGGCTATGGTAAACAGTGTGCTTTGCAACTAGACCGTTCAGCATTTAAGGGAATTATGCCACAGAAGTGTTAGTTTCCTCAATTTTCTCAGATTCATGAGGTGCAAGAGTAGAGTGCATACATTGATTTTCCAGCCAATAAGTAGACAAAGCCCAAGAAAGGAAAACAGGCATGGAAAATTGTATGTCGATACTCAGAGAAACAAGGTGATTGTGGTAATTGAGTGGAACCAAAAGAAGTCACATGTGTGTTTATTGGCTGCCCTCAGGGTATCAGTATTGCACTTTGTCATGGTCTTTGCATAGACTGGGAGGGATAGGATCATGTAGATATACCTTCATCTCAAATCATTAGGGTCCATTTAATTAATAATTTTATTTTTTATTTATTATTTTCTTAATTTAAATTCAATTAGTCAACATGTAGTACATCATTAATTTCTGATATAGTGTTCAGTGATTCATCAGTTGCATGTAACACCCAGTGCTCATCACATCATGTAGCCTCCTTAATGCCCATCACCCAGTGACCATCATCACCCATCCACCTCCCCTTCAGCAACCCTCAGTTTGTTTTCCAGAGTCCAGAGTTTTTCATGGTTTGTCTCCCTCTCTGATTTCTTCCCATTCAGTTTTCCCTCCCTTCCCCTGTGGTCCTCTGCACTATTTCTTATGTTCCATATATGAGTGAAACTTCATGATAACTGTCTTTCTCTGATTGACTTATTTCACTCAGCATAATCCCCTCCAGTTTCATCCATGTCAGTGTAAATGGTAGGTATTCATCCTTTGTGATGGCTGAGTAATACTACATTGTGTTACATGAACCACATCTTTATTCATTCATCTGTTGAAGGGCATCTTGGCTCCTTCCACAGTTTGGCTATTGTGGACATTGCTGCTATGAACATTGGGGTGCATATGGCCCTTCATTTCACTACATCTGTATCTTTGGGGTAAATAAATACACAGTAGTGCAATTGCTGGTTCGTAGGGTAGCTCTATTTTTTAACTTGCTGCGACTGAGGTTGAAGAGGTTACTGCCTGTGTCCTCCTCTAGGATTTTGATGGATTCCTGTCTCACATTTTGAGTTTATTTTTGTGTATGGTGTAAGAAAATGGTCTGGTCTGATTCTTCTGCATGTGGCTGTCCAGTTTTCCCAGCACCATGTGTTGAAGAGACTGTCTTTTTTCCATTGGATTTTCTTTCCTGCTTTGTCGAAGATTAGTTGACCACAGAGTTGAGGGTCCATTTCTGGGTTCTCCATTCTGTTCCATTGATCTATGTGTCTATTTTTGTGCCAGTACCATACTGTCTTGATGATTACAGCTTTGTAATATAGCTTGAAGTCAGGCATTCTGATGCCCCCAGCTTTGGCTTTCTTTTTCAACATTCCCCTGGCTATTCAGGGTCTTTTCTGGCTCCATACAAATTTTAGGATTGTTTGTTCCAGCTCTGTGAAAAATGTCGATGGTATTTTGTTAGGGATGGCACTGAATGTGTAGATTGCTCTGGGTAGCATAGACATTTTAGCAATGTTTATTCTTTCAATCCATGAGCATGGAATGTTTTTCCATCTCTTTGTGTCTTCCTCAATTTCTTTCATAAGTGTTCTGTAGTTTTTAGAGTACAGACCCTTTACCTCTTTGGTTAGGTTTATTCCTAGGTATCTTATGGTTTTTGGTGCAATTGTAAATGGGATCAATTCCTTAATTTCTCTTTCTTCAGTCACATTGTTAGTGTATAGAAATGCAACTGATTTCTGTGCATTGACTTCGTATCTTGCCATGTTGCTGAATTGCTGTATGAGTTCTAGCAATTTTGGGGTGGAGTCTTTTGGGTTTTCCACATGATACTTTTTTCATGTCATCTGGCAGGAGTGAGAGTTTGACTTCTTCTTTGCCAATTTGAATGCCTTTTATTTCTTTTTGTTGTCTGATTGCTGAGGCTAAGACTTCTAGTACTATGTTGAACAATAGTGGCAAAAGTTGGCATCCCTGTTGTGTTCCTGACTTTAAGGGAAAAGCTCTCAGCTTTTCCCCATTGATAATGATATTCACTGTGGGCTTTTCGTAGATGGCTTTTTATGATATTGAGGTATGTTCCCTCCATCCCTACACTTTGAAGAGTTATAATCGAGAAATGCTTTTTCTGCATCAATTGAGAGGATCATATGGTTCTTGTCTTTTCTTTTATTAATGTGATCTATCACATTGATTGATTTGCAAATGTTGAACCACGCTTGCATCCCAGGAATAAATTCCACTTGGTTGTGGTGAATAATCCTTTTAATGTACTGTTGGATCCTACTGGCTAGTATTTTGGTGAGAATTTTTGCATCTATATTCATCAGGGATATTGGTCTGTAATTCTCCTTTATGGTGGGGTCTCTGGTTTTGGGATCAAGGTAATGCTGGCCTCATAGAACGAGTTTGGAAGTTTTCCTTCCATTTCTATTTTTTGAAACAGCTTCAGTAGAATAGGTATTATTTCTTCTTTAAATGTTTGGTAGAATCCCCCTGGGAAGCTATCTGGCCCTGGACTCTTGTTTTTCGGAAGGTTTTTGATTACTGTTTCAATTTCCTTGCTGATTATGGGTCTGTTTAGATTTTCTATTTCTTCCTTTATCAGTTTTGGTAGTTTAGAAGTTTCCAGGAATGCATCCATTTCTTCCAGATTGCCTCATTTGTTGGCATATAGTTGCTCATAGTTATGTTCTTAAAACTGAATTTCCTTGGTGTTGGTCGTGATCTCTCCCCTTTCATTCATTCATTAATTTTATTAATTTGGGTCCTTTCTCTTTTCTTTTGGATAAGTCTGGCCAGGGGTTTATCAATCTTATTAATTCTTTCAAAGAACCAGCTTCTAGTTTTGTTGAACTGTTCTATTGTTCTTCTGGTTTCTATTTCATTGATTTCTGCTGTAATCTTTATTATTTTTTTTCTCCTGCTTGGTTTAGGCTTTATTTGCTGTTCTTTCTCCAGGTCCTTTAGGTGTAAGATTAGCTTGTATATTTGAGATTTTTCTAATTTTTGATAGAGGCTTGTATTGCAATGTACTTCCCTCTTAGGACCACTTTTGCTGTATCCAAAAGGTTTTGAACAGATGTGTTTTCATTCTCATTAATTTCCATGAATTTTTAAAATTCTTCTTTAATTTCCTGGTTGACCCATTCATTCTTTAGCAGGATGCTCTTTAATCTCCAAGTGTTTGAGTTCCTTTCAAATTTCTTCTTGTGATTGATTTCAAGTTTCAAAGCATTGTGGTCTGAAAATATGCAGGGAATAATCTCAGTCTTTTGGTATCGGTTGAGACCTGATTTGTGACCCAGTATGTGATCTGTTCTGGAGAAAAGTTCCATGTGCATTAGAAAAGAATGAGTATTCCGTTGTTTTAGGATGGAATGTTCTGTATATATCTACGAAGTCCATCTGGTCCAGTGTGTCATTCAAAGTCCTTGTTTCTTTGTTGATCTTCTGCTTAGATGATCTGTCCATTGCTGTGAGTGGGATGTTGAATGTATTATTATCAATGTGTTTCTTTACTTTGGTTATTAATTGGTTTATATAATTGGCTGCTTCCGTGTTGGGGGCATAAATATTTATAATTGTTAGATCTTATTGGCTAGTCCCTTTAAGTATGATATAGTGTCCATCTTCATCTCTTACTACAGTCTTTGGTTTAAAATCTAATTTGTCTGATATGAGGATTGCTACCCCAGCTTTTTTTTGAGGTCCATTAGTGTGGTAAATTGTTCTCCACCACCTCACTTTCAGTCTGGAGGCATCCAGACTGAAATAGAAATAGAAAGAAATAGAAAGGCTACCAAGAGTTTGACGTAAGTCTATGTATATAATTGTGGTTCAGTCTTCCACAAGGTTGACTGCCACTACGTCTCCTGGCTGTGGTGATGCGGGAAGTGCTTCTGTGGAGGTCATCAAGATGCTTTGGAGACAGAGAGTCTCCAACCAGGGGGATTAGGATTAGGTTGGCAGTCTGGAAGGAAGAAATCTTTGGTAGGGAAAGGAAGGAAAGTAGAAGAACAGAGAACAGGAGAGGAAAAGGGCACACAGGGTAAGAAATACAGAAGAGCAAGGAGAGGGATGCACACTCAAGAGTGGAGGCGGAGAATGAAAACTGGCCGCAGGAGAACCCGCCCAGGTCTTATGTTTTCAGCCAGTTGTGAAAGAGAATTTTCTGTACAATGGTTTGGAGCTCACATGGACTGTGTGTGTGCACACACACACAGCCCATGAGCTTTAGAAAGGAGAAAGCTCAGAGAAAGAAACTGCCTCTACATGCCTGACAGTGTGTGAAGGGTTTCTGCACTCATTAAACTAATCCTACTACAACGCCTGTTCCATTTTCCCATATTAGGCATGAGGAAAGGAAGCTCAGCCTTAGGTCACAGAGCTAGTAAGAAGCAGAGCAAAGGTTTAAGCCTACCCCTAAACTTGTGTTCTTTCTACTAGGTCGATGATAGGTAACCTGAGTTTTCATTGTGTTGCAAGATGTCCATAGCAGAGACCTTTCTTGTTTATGACGATGCAAATGGACAAGATTGCCTATATATATAAAGCCCCTACAGCAGGAAATGGTGTCTAGTAAGTGCTCAAGAAATGTGAGTTTCCCTTCTCTGCCTCATTAAGCAGTCAGAATGCAGGGAGGCAAATCCCTCCCAGTCACTTACCAAGCTGGGCTTGATTCAAATCCTTGTACTTCGGGGGAGAAAGTTTTTTTTTTTTCTTTTTAATAGGAGAAACACTTTAATTTTATGAAATAGCCTCCAAGAGACCTGGGGAGGTTGCTGAGAATCAAGTTCTGTTTCATTATAAACAAAAATAATAGAAACTGCTGGACAAGGCAGGGTAATCAGTTACAGGTGACTGTCAGGAGTTGGATTAATGGGAAGAAGCCTAGAAGCACAGCAATATTGAAACACAATGTGAATTGTGTGTTCCTTTGGCTCTGGCCCTCTGGATATGGGCAGATGTGTAGGATATGGGCTTCCTTTAAACTACATTATTCCACCTCCTGAGGGATTTCAGTTCATTTCCAAGAGCTCATCTACATACCACACAGGTTGCCCCTGGTCGAAAGTGTGTCTCTGGAGCGGACGGTAGTAAGATTTGGAATAAGGAATCAACTCCAGTTTAATGCAAAGGAAACACCAAAACTAAGTAGAGAACTGCAAATTAACACCCTCTGGGTTAATAAGGCCGATGTTGACAGAGTTTAAAATTGCTTCCACAATTAGAGAACCCAAGGAAATCTATATGTTTGGGCCTTGGTGAGGACACACCAGATAGTGATGAAGATTCTCTGCTTTTCTAAAAAAAAAAAGGAGAGCTTTACTTCACACATGTTAAAGGGGGGAGGGGAGTGGTGTGACGTTATCTGAAGCAGGTGGCTACTTCCTCCAGCATGTCTGGAGGTAGCCTGTTTGTAGAGTAGCCTGGTAACACCATGGCTTTCCCAGCACATTAGCACGGTCCTTGGCCTGGAGGAAGACAGCCCCCCCCACCCCCCCAGCCTCAGCGCTTTGCAGATCATAAATAACTGTTGTTCTGTGGTGATGAACCTGCGTTTTGCAGAGTTTTCTACTTGGAGGCACGGAAAAATCAAGTCAAGGCCGGTGAATGGCAGAGTGTGCATCAGGATGTGCCTCGCTGCTCCGCCTCTAGGGAAGGTGCCCACAGGCTCTCAGTTTTGGACTCAGGCTTAGTGGCACCCTCTGTCCCTCTGTTCTCTGTTGACTAGTGACCCTTGCTTGGTAGCCACGGCTACATCTGAGGCTCCCGCCAGTGAGACACCACAGACATGGCTGGGGCTGGCCCTGACCCCTCTCTCCCAACAGTCTCTCTTAACAAAGAGTTTATTTATATTTTTACTTAACTTTTGAAAATAACATCAAATCAGCACCTTCATAAGGAACTGGACCACCCCCCCAATCCCTGGTATGCTTTGGGTCTTTTCCTAGTATTTTGTCTTCATTATGTGTTACATATTCCATTTGATTTTTAGATTTCTGTAATATGGTAGAATAAAAATAATGTGGAAAAAATAAAAATATGGTGGAATAAATTTAAAAAATAAAAATCTGTTGCTGCCCAGTTACTACTTTTGGACTCCAAAAATGTGGGAAAGCTTTTGTGGAGAGTGTGTTTTTATTATTTTCCTAAGTTGAAATTACATATTGATTACCCAGGGGCCAACTCTGACCTGTGAACAAGTTTTTTTCATTTTTTAAATGATCATTATTTTAATTGGGGCTAACAGTGAGAATTTGGTGAACTTTTACATTAAAATTGAGAATGTTGGCTTTTCTTAAATATTTAAATGACCTACCCATGATAGATCCATATTCCTGCATGAAGGCACAGGCTAGAGCTGAGTGTTCTCCAGCTAGCCAGTTTTTACCTCTTTTTATTCTCTCCCTGATGCCAAGATCACCCGAGTCCTATTGGTTATTGCATTTGTTTGTATATATTTTTTCTTAAGGTAAAGAAAATATTCCTCTGTACCTACAGCCATCTCATTCATTCTCATGCCTCTTCCTGCAGGCCTTTAAGTTTAGGATCCCTGTTGTAAAGCCTAATGATCAGAATATGAGAAGCAAGGGGAAAAGAGTTAGTTACTGTGGTAACAGCTGGAGGTCCAGCCCCAATCCCTCATTCCAGGCTGGTCCTCATCCCCTAGCTGCCCTTAGTGTTGGCAGCTAACAGCTCACAGATCCCCTTCCTGTCTTCCACGTTGCTGGCAAAGTTACTGCCCTTTAAGACTCACACCCCTCCCAACACACACCCCACAGCCCGCAGTCAATGATGGATTAACCCGGAATGCAGAGGTGAGAAGTGCAGTTTTTGTTGCAGAGTTCCCACGGGATGGGACTAAAACAAGACTCCAGAGGAGGCCTGGCTTTTGCTCCGCTGCTCTCTCCGCCCTACCCTGCCTCCCTCCTCTCTGTCTCTGGAGGGCATCCTCCATCAATGCCTTGTATGAGAATTCCTGCCTGAGGCTTCTTTGGGAAATCCAGTCTGATGAGGCACTGTCTGCAAAGAGCTCCTGGGGACAGTTGGGATCCTGCTCAGGCTTCCTGATGGGACAGGAGGGAATCAGATTTGAAACGGAATATTCTAAAATCCTTGAACCCCTTCCTCCCCAGAATAATTCCAATCCCAGGGATGGTAAATACATTTTACCTCTCATCCCAATACTATTAGATTAGGATTCCCTACTTAGAGTACTGTGTTGGAAGTGTTTCTGAAGTGACATGAGATGAATGATGTTAAGGTGGTCAGGATGTGGAAGAGGGTGGCACACACACCCTTCCTGTCCTTTTTTGCAAGCCTCAGCTTGGGCGCCATTCTTTCAGGAAGCCTCCCCTGAACCCTCAGTTAAAATTAGATGCCCTTTCTCTGAGCTTCTGTAGCAACCTGTAGTTATCTATATTGTTATTGCATTCTTAATACTCATTGAGATATAATGACATATGTATTTAACTTGTGCCATCTGATAGGCTTTTACATATGAACAACCTGTAAAACCATCACCACAATTGTGATAATCAACATTTCCATCCCTACCAAAAGTTTCTTATGCTCCTATGTGATCCCTCCTGACAGTCCCTTCCTACCCCTCATCCATCCCCGGACACCCTAAACAATCACTGATCTGCTTTCTGTCACCATAGACTAGTTTGAATTTTATTTTATTTATTATTTTATTAAATTTTTTTGAGAGAGGGTTGTGGGGAGGGGCAGAGGGAGAGGAGGAGAGAGAATCCCAGGCAGGCTCCACACCCAGCATGAAGACCGATGATGCGGGCTCGATCTCACAACCTTGAGATCACGACCTGAGCCAAAATCAAGAGTTAAACACTGGACCAACTGAGCCACCCAGGTGCCCCAGACAAGTTTGACTTTTAGAGAGTTTATTTATATAAATTTATATTTATATAAACAGAATCACTCACTACATGTTCTTTTTGTTTGTTTTCTTTGACTCAGCACAATTATTTTGAGATTCATCAATATTGTTGTGTATATTAATAGCTTATTAGTTTTTATTGCTGAGTAGTATTCCATTGCATGGACATGTCACAATTTGTTTACCCACTCACCTGTTAATGAACATTTGTATTGTTTCTAGTTTTTGGTTATTATAAATAAAGCTGCTAGGAACACTCATGCACATGTTGAGAGAATGAAAAGGCAAGCCATAGTGGCGAAAATAATTGCAAAGCATATATCTGAAAAAGGGCTTTTATCCAGAAGATACAAAGAACCCTTAAAACAGAAATAGGAAGATGACCTGATAAAGAAATGGGGAAGAGATTTGAAAAGACACGTCACAAAATAAGATACAGAGATGATAAATAAGCACATAATATGCTCAGAATCACTGGTTATTAGGGAAAATTTAAATCAAAACAAGATATCACTACACAACTATTAGAAAACAGCTTGGAAGTTTCTTAAAAAGTTAAACATACATCTATATGATTCAGCCGTTTTTTTATAGGTATTTACTCAAACTGAATTTTGATTTCTGATTATTTGGATGTTTCTTTAACTAGAGTGAGTGTAAACACCTTAAGAATTGGAATGCTTTTTAAAATCTTATCTTATTGTTTTATTTAATGTGTATATTCCTAGAATCAAGTAGCATGTGTGGAACCTGACAGTTGTATAGTAAGTTTAATCGTACGATTGAAAGGTGGGTAGTGGAAAATATTCCTGAATTTCCGTGTCACTGGAGGAGGATTATCATTTCCAAAAACAAAGGTGAGAACATAGAATTGCACCCTTCAGGCTCTGCCGTATTTCCTTTGCATTTCTAGTAAGAGATTTTCTAGGGTCCCATACAGAGTGGCTACTACCCATTGCCTATCCATACACTTCGCAAATCACAGTGAATACCTGTAGGTTCTTGATCTGCCTGGTGGCACTTATCTACCTAGTTTCATAGTTTTTACATGTAAAAGCCTGTGAGTTATTTAAGGGTAGAATTCAGTTCTGATTTATTTTTGCTTCTCCCCACAGCTTCCGTTTAACAAATTGTACGTATATTTGCTCAACTAAATAAGGTGATTGCGTGGATTAAATACAGATTGACATCCCAGGCATGTCTTTTATTGTCAGGAAATATGGAAGCTATAAAAGAAGTAGACAGTTATACTGTCTATATTCAATTTGTCAGAGTATTGGCACTATCTCTAAGATTGGGCTCTGAAAATTTTTAAGCAAAATCTAAAAGCTATTTTCCCCAGTGAAATATTATTTATGCACATTATAGAATGCATAGAAAATATGTTAAATGCAGTGTTAGTGGAAAAGTAAATGTGGTGCAACACCTTTCTGGGGGACAATTTGGCAGTCTACCAAAATTTTAAATTTATCTCCTTTTCTTATCTAGTATCCTGATTTCTACAAGATCATCCTACAGCAAATGGTAAAACAGCCTACCAGGCTTTCTCCCATGCACTTTCTAGTTGTGATTATATAGGGAGTATGGTTTTGTATCCATTTTTTTTTACTAACATGAGATTATTATGAAATACTCATTTCCTTCTGTTGTTTCAAAGTCTTTTGCTTATTTTTTTTTAACATACAGTGTTTTATTAGTTTCAGGTATACAATATAGCGATACAACATTTCCATACATTGCCTGATGTTCATCATGACAAGTGCGCTTCTTAATCCCTATTCCCTATTTCACACATCCCCTCACCCACCTCTCCTCTGGTAACCATCAGTTTGTTCTCTATAGTTAAGAGTCTGTTTCTTGGTTTGCCTCTCTCTCTCTCTCTCTCTCTCCCTCTTTTCTCCTTTGTTCCTTTGTCTTGTTTCTTAAATTCCACATATGAGTGAAATCCTATGGTATTTGTCTTTCTCTGACTTATTTCATTTACCATTATACTCTCTACCTCCATCCATGTTGTTAAAAATGGCAAGATTTCATTCTTTTTTTTTATGGCCAAATAATATTCTATTTGTGTGTGTGTGTGTGTGTATACATATATATATATCACCCCTTTATCCATTCATCAATCCGTGGACATTTGGGCTGCTTCCATAATATGGTGTTGTAAATAATGCTCCAATAAACATAGGAGTGCATGTATCCCTTTGATTTAATGTTTTTGTATTCTTTGAGTAAATACCCAGTAGTATGATTACTGGATCATAAGGTAGTTCTGTTTTTAACTTTTTGAGGAACCTCCATACTGTTTTCCAGAGTGGCTGAAACAGTTTGCATTCCCTCCAACAGTGGGTTCCCCTTTCTCCACATCCTTGCCAATACCTGTTATTACTTGTGTTGTTGATTTTAGCCCTTCTGACGGGTGTGAAATGATATCTCACTGTAGCTTTGATTTGCATTTCCCTGATGATGAGTGATGTTGAGCATCTTTTCATGTGTCTGTTGGCCATCTGGATGTCTTCTTTGGAGAAATGACTGTTCATGTCTTCTGCTCATTTTTTAATTGGATTATTTGTTTTCTGGGTATTGATTGTATATGTTCTTTATATATTTTGGATACTAACCCTTTACCAGATATGTTATTAGCAAATATCTTCTCCCATTCAGTAGGTTGTCTTTTAGTTTTGTTGATTGTTTCCTTTGCTGTGCAGAAGGTTTTATTTTGATGTAGTCCCAATAGTTTATTTTTGCTTTTGTTTCCCTTGGCTCAGGAGACATCTAGAAAAAAATTGCTACTGCTGATATCAAATAAGTTACTGCCTGCCTTCTGCTCTAGGATTTTTATGGTTTCAGGTCTCACATTTAGGTCTTTAATCCATTTTGAATTTATTTTTTTGTTTGGTATGAGAAAGTGGTCCAGTTTCATTATTTTGTATATAGCGGTCTAGTTTTCTCAACATCGTTTGTTGAAGAGACTGTATTTTTCCCATTGCATATTATTTACTGCTTTGTTGAAGATTAATTTGCCATATACTTGTGGGCTTATTTCTGGGTTTTCTATTCTGTTCCATTGATCTATGTGTCTATTTTTGTGTCAGTACCATACTGTCTTGACGATTACAGCTTTGGAATATAGCTTGAAGTCAGGCAACTGATGCCCCCAGCTTTGGTTTTCTTTTTCAACATTCCTCTGGCTATTCAGGGTCTTTTCTGGTTCCATACAAATTTTAGGATTGTTTGTTCCAGCTCTGTGAAAAATGTCGATGGTATTTTGATAGGGATTGCATTGTATGTGTAGATTGCTTTGGGTAGGATAGACATTTTAACAATATTCATTCTTTAATCCATGAGCATGGAATGTCTTTCCATTTCTTTGTGTCCTCTTAAATTTCTACCATCAATGTTTTATAGTTTCAGAGTATAGGTTTTTTACACCTCTTTGGTCCTAGGTATCTTGCTATTTTTGATGCAGTTGTAAATGAGATTCTTTTCTTAATTTCTCTTTCTGATGCTTCATTATTGGTGTATATAGAAATGCAACAGATTTCTATACATTGATTTTGTATCCTGCAAATTTATTAATTTGTGTATCAGTTTTAGCAGTTTTTTTGTGGAGTCTTTTGGGTTTTCTGTATAGACTATCATGTGATCTGCAAATAGTGGAAGTTTTGCTTCTTTCTTACTGGTTTGGATGCTTTTATTTCTTTTTGTTGTCTGATTACTGTGGCTATGACTTCCAGTACTATGTTGAATAAAAGTTGTGAGAGTGGACATCCTTGTCTTGTTCCTCACCTTAGGGGAAAAGCTCTCAATTTTTTCCAGTTAAGGATGATGTTAGCTGTGGGTTTTTTCATATATGGCTTTTATTATGTCAAGGTATGCTCCCTCAAAACCTCCTTTTTTGAGGGTTTTTATCATGAATGGATGCTGTACTTTGTCAGTGCTTTTTCCTGTTGTCTATTGAAATGATCTTACGGTTCTTATCTTTTCTCTTACTGATGTGGTTTATCACATTAATTGATTTGTGAATATTGAAACACCCTTGCAACCCAAGAATAAATTCCACTTGATTATGGTGAATGATTTTTTTAATGTATTGCTGGATTCGGTTTGGTGGTATTTTGTTCAGGATTTTTGCATTTGTGTTCATCAGGGATATTGGTCTTTAGTTCTCTTTTTTAGTAGTGTCTTTATCTGGCTTTTGTATCAGGGTAATGCTGGCCTCATAGAATGAATTTGGAAGTTTTCCTTCTTTTTCTATTTTTTTGCAATAGTTTCAGAAGAGTAGGTCTTAACTCTTCTTTAAATGTTTGGTAGAACTTGCTTTTGAAGCCTTTGGTCCTGGACTTTTGTTTGTTGGGAATTTTTTTGTTTTTTTGATTACTGATTCAGTTTCTTTGATGGTTATTGGTCTGTTCAAGCTTTCTATATCTTCCTGCTTCAATTTTGGTAGTTTATATGTTTCTAGGAATTAGTCCATTTCTTCTAGGTTGTCCAATTTGTTGGCATATAGTTTTTCATAATATTCTCTTATAATTGTTTGTATTTCTGTGGCATTGGTTGTTATTTCTCCTTTCTCATTTGAAATTTAATTTATTTGAGTCTTTTTTTTTCTTAATAAATCTCACTAGAGGTTTATCAATTTTATCGATTTTTTTCGAAGAACCAGCTCCTGGTTTAAATGATCTATTTAATTTTTTTTTAAGTCTCTGTATCATTTATTTCTGCTCTAATCTTTATTATTTCCTTCATTTTGATGGTTTCAGGTTTTGTTTGTTGTTCTTTTTCTACCTCCTTTTGGTGTAAGATGACGTTGTTTATTTGAGATTTTTCTTGCTTCTTGATGTAGGCTTGTATTGCTATATATTTCCCTTTTAGAACTGCTTTTGGTGCATCCCAAAGGTTTTGGACTGTTGTATTTTCATTTTCATTTGTTTCTATGTATTTTTTTATTTTTTTATTTTCTGGTTGACCTATTTATTGTTTAGTAGCATGTTATTTAATCTCTATGTATTTGTGGTATTTTCAGGATTATTTTTTCTTTTGATTGATTTCTAGTTTCATAGCTTGTGGTCAGAAAAGGTGCATGTTATGACCTCAATTGTCTTGAATTTGTTGAGGCTTGTTTTGTGGGCTAATATGTGATTTATTCTGTACAATATTCTGTGAGGACTTAAAACAATGTGTATTCTGCAGTTTTAGGATGGAATGTTCTGAATGTGTCAATTCATCTGTTCCAGTGTAACATTCGAAACCACTTGCTCACGAGGGCCGTCAGGGACGGTGGAAACCTGGCGGGAGCCCGAATGGACAGGCCTAGTCCACACCGCACTCCTCAGAAAGGGCTCCCCACTGCGTGCAATGGGTCCATGCCTTCCTGACTCTCCTCAGGGCCCCACACAGAGATTTTTCTAAGGGTTCCTTGAGGACGTCCAGACAACACACAGTGATCTTACAGAAGGTGGGAGTCTTTCTTCCTGCCTCTCCTCTGACCCTCCAACTGCCCCAACACAGCCCCGATCTGTCCTCCCCCTCCATCTCCATGACGACCACCCCAGTGCCAACCCACAGTGCTCCATGCAGACTCCGTGAGCCCCCTCCCGGAATCCAGTCCCGTCTCCCCCTCCCTCCCCTTGTTGCCTTGTCCCCAAAGCCACGCAGATCTGAGCAGAACACACATCACAGCCGTGCCCAGCCACCACCCCCTGTCTCCAGGTCTACACCCGCCCCGGGTGTCTCTACCCTGCACGAGGGAGAGCTCTGTGCAGGGGCCCTGCTGCCTGCCCCCTTCCCTCTCACCTGTGCCCTGTTTCCCCAGCCCCGGCAGCACAGCCCTGCCTCGGCCTTTATACTCCTGTGCTCCCTGCCTAGAACATTCTGCCCCCCTGCCCTCCCAGACCACCTCCCGTCACCTACATCTCAGCCTGAACATCCCCTCTGGGTGTGGCCTCTGACCCCAGTAGCCATCACCCTACTCGAAATCTCTGCAGAGCAGAGATTGCTACTCCTTGTCCCCTTGTCCTTGATTCCCTGGCCTTGCCCCTCACTAGGACGGAAGCTCTGGGGGTCCACAGGCCTCACTGGGTTGTTGTTTACATCACTGCACCCCACCAACCAGAACAGCACCAAAGACATCTTAGAAGCTACAGAGATACTCACTACATATGTGGGTGGGAATGAAGGCAAATAACACACACAGGCACACTTTGGATCAAAGAGAGTCACGAGTGCGTGTCCTTCTCCAAATTGCTCCCGAACCCCTTTCTGCCTGCTCTGTGCCCAAGGCTTACTCGCCTGCCTGCTCTCCAGGCCCTCTGGGGGCTGCCCTGCACCAGCAGTCCATGGAGGCCCGGGTGGCAGAGGGGGGCACTTTGCAGGGGGACAGCCCCCCTCTGGGCTCAGCAGATGCCACTTCCCTGTCTCCCCTCCAGGCCCGGGGTGGGACCGCCTGCCCCTGTGGATGGAGGCTGGGAGCCCCCTCCTTGGTCCTGCCCTCCTCCCTGCTGCAGCTGGGGACTGTCCCCTGGCCTCCTCCTCCGCACCGTGTGGGAGAAGCGCTCCTGCCTGGGATCTTCCCTGGTCCATCAGGCACTCTGTCCTCTGTGCAGAAGATCAAGGAGCCTGTCCTCTCGAGATTTACACATTGCACACACACGTTTTTTCGTGTCAGTAATTTATTGATCTACAAGCAATTTTTTAAATTCTCAATTCTATTTTTACATTTTCAGGTACTCACAAAACAACTACAGTAGTCTAGATTCTGCATCCTGGGGTGTGTGCGTGTGCACGCGTCCACGTGCATGGGTGTGTATGCTTGTCATCGGGAGAAAACTTTGTATTTCGACTGCATAAAATTCATAAATGTTAAACAACAAACAGTATTTTAAACAAAACAACAAAGACTAAGAAGAAAAAAAAATTGCAGAACAAGGAAGAAATGGTTGCAAATTCCTACGTTTTCCTATCTATAAATTTAAGACTAAACTAATGCAATGAATTCAGGACTAAAATATGAATTCAGGACTAAAATATGAATTTAGAACTAAAATGTGGATTTACGACTAAAATTTGAATTTAGGACTAAAATATGAGTTAGGACTAAAATTTAATTTAGGACTACACTAACTTATACAGTTTGAGTGGGATGTTTTGTTTAAGTTTTTCTCTCTCTCTCTCTTTTTAAGGCAATCACATTTTATTCACATAAATGCTGAGTTATTTCTGCGGAACTGTAACCCTAGTCCTAGAGCACAGAAATGGTCTTGTTTGAAAGTCTCTCTCCATGTCCACGATAGAGGATGTCTTCAGTCCCAGTGGCATTAATTTAAATCCGACCACCATACCTACAGCATAGAGTTCTAAAGCGTCCAGCGGGGAAGCTATGTATTCATGACAATGTGGACGAAGCTCTAGTTACACAGTCCATGATGGGGTTCCACCGGTATCCTGCGGAGAGTCACTGTGGCGTCAGTTCCGAAATAGTAGCCGTTTCACTAGAGAGAGAGCCATCAGATGTTCTTCACGGTGCTCTGCGCAGATGCTGAGCCGGGCTTTGGCTGCTCAGAGCCCAGCTGCCCTGAGCCCGGTCACCCTTGCAGGCGACTCCGGGTCCCGGGGCCCTCACGGTGGGCCTTCCATCGCCCCTGGGGGCCCGATGACCCCGGGGACCCCCTGACACTTCCCAGCCTGCGTGGGCTGTGGGCGGAGCAGCAGGACCAAGAGGGTCCCTCAGGACAGGCCGGCAGCTGGACTCCACACCGGCTAGCATCCGCCTCAAGCGATCATTCTCTTTCCTTAGCTCCTGGAACTCCCTCTCTCTGGGTGCAGCTCCCACCCAGCTCTTCGTGGCTCTGTCCTGATGGAAGAGGACCAGCTTGCGATAGTAGGAGGTGGTCCTCTCCAGCTCCTTGGTCAGGTCTTGGGCCATCTTCTTGTAGAGGTTGCGAATCCGGCACGTGAAGTTCATTTCTCTGTACATGCTGGCCAGTTTCTTCTTCATTTCCAAGCACTGAGCTTCCGCTTGAAACACTTTTCGGTGAAGTTGCAGGATGTATTGGTCCTGTTCATCCAGGGGGTTCTGAAGTTTCAGCTTCAGCGGCTGAATCTCCCTGTCCAGCTGTGAAGTTTCCTTCTGCGAAGAGGCTTCCTGGGTTTGCAGGCTGCGGATTTGTCGTGTCAGCTCCGCGATCTCTCGCCTTTCTGCCCACAGTCGTCTGGCTCTGTGTTGCTGTTCCCCTTTGGGACTTGGAGGGGACCCAGGGCAGCCAGTATCCTCAGGGACGCCCTTCAGATCCACTGCTGCCCGATGGGTGGGCTGATCGCCATTTCCTGCTCCCCTCTTTGGCTGGACTCCCCGGGTCCCGGCGCCGGCGTGCTCTGCAGGGAGGTCAGGCGGGGGGACGGCCTGCAGCCCGGGTCCGGCCCTGGACGGGGACTGGCTGGCTTGATCTTTCGGGACCGGCTCCACGCATGCCTTTGACGGCTCCCGGCTTTCTTCCCCCTCCTTCTCCTGCCTTTTCTGCCTCCATCGCAAAACTTCTTGGTTGAGCGGTTCGGGTCCTTCTGGAAAAGGAGTGTTTTCACTCCGATCCTTTGTTCTTTTCGTCAGAAGCTGTTCTCCATCCTTCTCCGATGTTCTGAGGATGGGTTTTCCCCCAGGGACCTGGGGCAGGTCGGGAGGCTGGCACAGTTCCTTCAGTGCATTCCTCAGAAAGTTGACAGTGTCCCTATCCACCAACCTGCTCAGTTCTGTGTTCATTGCCGACAAGCACAGGGCTTGTAACAAGGGAGGACTGGCCACCACCGCGGGCGGCCTGAGGGCGGCCTCGGCTTGTGTGGTTGGGCCACTCTCCTCACGGTCTGCTCCACACACTTCGGGGTGGGCAGAGGCCCCGTGGCCCAGCGCCTTCGCGCTTCTTCGAGTGAGTCGTCTCTTCACTAGGAGAACCAGCAACACAGTCCATACGAGCACTGCCCAGGGCAACACGGGGAGACTCGGGCTGTGTCCCCAGCTTCCAGAAATCAGCAGCAGCGCGCCCCGCAGGTGCTCCAACACCAGCTGGCAAGTGGATCCGGCGGCCGAGAGGGGGCCCTCCATGGCTGCGTCGGGCTCCACAGCCCTGTCTCCAAGTGCCAGAGTCCTGTGGCCGCAAGTGACCACTCAGAAACCTGTGGAGAGTTCCACCTATGAGGTCAGCCAGTGCCTGGCAACCAGGGCAGAGCAGTTGGGCTGGGGGAGGGGAGGCCAGCCAGGTTCTTTTAAACTTTTTTTTAATTTTAATTCAATTAGCAAACATATAGTACATCATTAGTTTCAGATGTAGAGTTCAGCTATCATTAGTTGCATATAACACCCAGTGCTCATCACATCAGGTGCCCTCCTTAATGCCCATCACCCATTTATCTAACCCCCAACCCCACATCCCCTCCAGGATCCCTCAGTTTGTTTCCTATAGTTAGGCATCTCTTGGTTTGTCTCCCTCTCTGATTTCTTTCCTTTCAGTTTTCCCTCCCTTTTATGATCGTCTGCACTGTTTCTTATATTCCACCTATGAGGGAAACCATATGATAATTGTCTTTCTCTGACTGACTGATTTCATTCAGCATAATACCCTCTAGTTGCGTCCACGTTGATGTAAACGTTATTGATAATTTATTTAAATTTCATTTTGAAACTCTTTGTCACTGCTATACAGAAATACCATATGTATCTCTATATCTACACTATATATAGAAATATATCCAAAGAAGACACAGGAATGGCTAACAGACACATGAAAAAATGTTCAACATCATTAGCCATCAGGGAAATTCAAGTCAATACCACATTGAGATACCACCTCACACCAGTTAGAATGGCAAGAATTGACAAGGCAAGAAACAACAAATGTTGGAGAGGATGTGGAGAAAGGGGAACCCTCTTACACTGTTGGTGGGAATACAAGTTGGTACAGCCACTTTGGAAAACAGTGTGGAGGAGGTTCCTCAAAAAGTTAAAAATACAGCTACCCTATGACCCAGCAATCGCACTCCTGGGTATTTACCCGAAAGACACAGGTGTAGTGAAAAGAAGGGCCCTATGCACCCCAATGTTCATAGCAGCAATGTCCACAATAGCCAAACTGTGGAAAGAGCTGAGATGCCTTTCAACAGATGAATGGATAAAGAAGATGTGCTCCATATATACAATGGAATATTACTCAGCCATCAGAAAGGGTGAATACCCACCATTTGCATCAACATGGATGGGACTGGAGGAGAATATGCTGAGTGAAATAAGTCAAGCAGAGAAAGTCAATTATCACATGGTTTCACTTATTTGTGGAACATAAGGAATAGCATGGAGGACATTAGGAGAAGGAATGGAACAATGAAGTGGGGGAGATCAGAGGGGGATTTGAACCATGAGAGACTGTGGACTCTGCGAAACAAGCTGAGGGTTTTAGAGGGGAGGGGGGTGGGGGGATGGGTTAGCCTGGTGATGGGTATGAAGGAGGACACGTACTGCATGGAGCACTGGGTGTTATATGAAAACAATGAATCGTGGAACACTACATCAAGAACAAATGAAGTATGGTGACTAACGTAACATAACATAATAAAATAAAATAAAATAAAAATAAAGATGATAAAGAAATCTGGGAGGAGAGGTGGCTGCATTGGGTATCTGCAGAGTGTTCCAAAACCCATGATTCCTCCAAATGGTGCAGATGCACACAGACACCAAGCCATCAGTTGGCTCTTTATGTGACACATCAAGGAGTGAACAAAACGACAGCTGATTTAGAAATCCTAACTGGTGAACAGAGCTTGTTATAAGACAACATGAGGAGAAATACTGTGACCCTGTCCTTCACAGAAGGAAGAACAACCTTAAATATTAGTCTGATTTAAAGTTGAGACCTAGAGGTTGAGCTCAGCTCTACCACCCACCAGCTGTGGCATTCCGAAAGGAGCTGGTGGAGATTTACACAGATAGCTCACTTTGTAGATGGAGCAAATATAGAAGGTCTCCCGGCTGGACCACAGTGGGATGGGACCCCCCGTGCCGGGACTAGAGCCAGTTCGTTCTCCCACCCTGCTGATTTCTTTCACCAGAAGGGCTGGGGAGGCCACAGAGTGGAGTGGAGTTGAAACTCCTGCTTGATTGTGCCCACTGTGATTTTTAGGGCGAAACGGTAGCAGGGCAGTAGTAAACAAAATGCTTTTTAAGGTTAAAAGTGAAAAATGCAAACAAAGTACTTATTGGATCCCATGGAAACTAACACATAATGATACTGACCCACTAGTTTCTTCCTCTGCCCCATTACCAAACAAAATGAGTGTAGGTGTGCTGGCAGCAATCTGTCATACGTGTGATTTTCTGTTTACATGGTGTGTCCATTGATGTAAGTGGGGTGTAAAAGTCCCCTTCCTTTGTGTTTGTTATTAACTGTGAATACATATTTGTGATTGTTATATCTTCTTTTTGGGTTGTCCCCTTTATTATTATAAAGTGTTCTTCTTTATCTCTTATTATAGTCTTCGTTTTAAAGTCTATTTTGTCTGGTGTTAGTATTGCTACTCTGGCCTCTGGCTACTCTCTCTTTTTTTTTTTTGAGAATTTTTTTATTGTTATGTTAATCACCATACATTACATCATTAGTTTTTTTTTAATTGTTCTTTTTATATTTATTTATTTATTTATTTTATTCTTATGTTAATCCCCATACATTACATCATTAGTTTTAGATGAAGTGTTCCATGATTCTACATCATTAGTTTTTGATGTAGTATTCCATGATTCATTGTTTGTGCATTACACCCAGTGCTCCATGCAGAACGTTCCCTATTTAATACCCATCACCAGGCTAACCCATCCTCCCACCCCCTCCCCTCTAGAACCCTCAGTTTGTTTTTCAGAGTCCATTGTCTCTCATGGTTCGTCTCCCCTTCTGATTTCCCCCCCTCCATTCTTCCCCTCCTGCTATCTTTTTTTTTTTTTTAACATATAATGTATTATTTGCTTCAGAGGTGCAGATCTGTGATTCAACAGTCTTACACAATTCACAACACTCACCATAGCACATACCCTCTCCAATGTCTATCACCCAGCCACCGCATACCTCCTACCCCACCCCCCACTCCAGCAATCTTCAGTTTGTTTCCTGAGATTAAGAATTCCTCATATCAGTGAGGTTATATGATACATGTCTTTCTCTGATTGACTTATTTCGCTCAGCATAACACCCTCCAGTTCCATCCACGTCATTGCAAATGGCAAGATCTCATTCCCTTTGATGGCTATTGTGGACATTGCTACTGTAAACATTGGGGTGTATGTACCCCTTTGGATCCCTACATTTGTATCTTTGGGGTAAATACCCAGTAGTGCAATTGCTGGATTGAATGGTAGCTCTATTTTCAACTTTTTGAGGAACCTCCGTACTGTTTTCCAGGGTGGTTGCACCAGCTTGCATTCCCACCAACAGTGTAGGAGAGTTCCCCTTTCTCCGCATCCCCACCAACATCTGTCATTTCTTGACTTGTTAATTTTAGTCTGGCTACTCTTTTGACATTCATTTGCATGATAGATATTTCTCCATCCCCTCACTTTCAATCTGCAGGTGTCTTCAGGTCTATAATGAGCCTTTTGTAGGCAGCGTATAGATGGGCCTTGTTTTTTGTTTGTTTGTTTGTTTGTTTTTATCCATTCTGTCATCCTGTGTCTTTTGATTGGAGTCCATTTATGCTGAAATAATTATTGATAGATATGTATTTCTTTTCATTTCATTATTTGTTTTGTGGTTGTTTCTGAAGATTTTATCTGATCCTTTCTTGTTTTTCTCTCTTTCATGGTTTGCTGATTTTCTTTAGTGATTATATTTGAACTTCTTTTCTTTATTCTTGCATATAACTAATGGTTTTTGACATATGGTTACAATTAGTTTGTATATAACCTCTTCTGCATATAGCAGTCTATATTAAGTTGATGGTTATTTAAATTTGAACCCATTCTTTACTCCTCTCCTCCCCACATTTTAGGTATATGTTGTCATATTTTACATCTTTTTATTTTGTGAATCCCTTGACTGATTTTACAGAAATATTTATTTGTACTGCTTTTGTGTTTCTTACCTTCATACTGTCACTTTTGGCCTCACCTTTCCAATCAAAGTGTCCCCTTTAATCTTTCCTGCAGGGCTCCTTTAGTGGGCCTGAACTCCTTTAGGTTTTGTTTGTCTGGGGAACTCTTTATCTCTCCTTCTATTCTGAATGATAGCCTTGCTAGATAGAGTATTCTTGGCTGCAGATTTTTCCCATTCAGCACTTTGAATCTATCATACCACTCCCTCCTGGCTTGGAAAGTTTCTGCTGAAAAATCTCCTGATAGCCATATTGGATTTCAGTTGTATGTAACTGTCTTCTTTTGTATTGCTGCTTAAAATTTTTTTTCTTCAGCTCTGTATTTTTTTTTTTTAGCTCTGTATTTTGCCAGTTTAATTGCAATATGTCTTGGTGTGGGTCTGCTTTTGTTAATTTTGTTGGGGGTTGTCTGTGCCTCTTGGATCTAGATATCTGTTTTTCCACCAAATTAGGGAAGTTTTCAAATTATTTCTTCAAAAAATTTTGGCCTCTGGGCACCTGGGTGGCTCAGTCATTAAGCATCTGCCTTTGCTCAGGTCATGATCCCAGGGTCCTGGGACTGAGCCCCACATAGGGCTCCCTGCTCAGCGGGAAGCTTGCTTTGCCCTCTCCCACTCCCCCTGCTTGTGTTCCTGCTCTCGCTGTCTCTGTCTCTGTCAAATAAATAAAATCTTAAAAAAAAATTTTTTTTTGGCCCCCTTTTTTTCTCTTCTTCTTCTGGGACTCCTATAATATGAATGTTATTAACTTTGATGGAGTCACTGAGTTCCCTAAGTCTTTTTTTTTCCCCATAATTCTTTTTTCTCTTTTTTGTTCAGCTTAATTACTTTCCATTAATCTGTCTTCTACATCATTAATTTGTTCCTCTGCTTCTTCCATCCTGCTGTTCATTACATCAAGCATGTTTTTTATTTTGTTTATTGAGCCCTTTATCTCTGCTATGTTATTCCTTATATCTGTTTAAGGGTCTCACTCATGTCTTCCCCTCTTTTCTCAAGTCCAGTGAATATCCTTATGATCGTGGCTTTAAATACTCCATCAAGCGTGTTACTTAGATCTATGGCCATAACCTTGTCCTGTTCTTTCATTTGGGCTGAATTTGTTTTCTCATTTTGTCTAAGTCTCTGCACCTGTTTCTCTGTGTTAAGAAACTCAGCTCCATTTCCTGTCCTTGAGGGTAATGGCTTTATGAAGAAGAGGTCCTGTAGTGGCCTACAGTGTAGTGTTTCCTTATTCCAAGGGCCTGGCACTTCTGGGAGTGTCTCCAATGTGTGCTGTGTGTGCTCTGCTTGTATGCCCTGGCCACTTTATCATTCAGGCCAGTTGTCTGCAGAGGCTCTTTGCCTGTTGTGGTCCCTGGCCTGAATGTGGTGCATTTTAACTATGCCCTGGTCTGCTTTATGAAGTGAGACCTGTGATCACTGCCACTGGAACTGAGGCTCCACAAAACTCCCCAGGTGAGAGGTGCAGAGTGAGTAGGGATTTGGCTCATTTTCTGGGGGAGGAGGCCTGCTGCTGGGACTGAAGTAAGCTAGACTGGGAAGGGTGATTCCACCTGAGCATGGAGGCGAGAGGCAGGGCTTGGTGTAAGCAAGTTAGGTAGTGAGTGTTTGCACTGTGCTGGTTCCACAGGTGGCCCTGTGTTTATGCTGTGGGGTCCTGGAGGGAAGTAGTGCCTTTCAGTTCCTTTGTTCCCAGAGGGGTCTCTCTCTGAATGCTGCCTCTCTGGACACACTCTGAAATGAGCAAAGAATCTCCCCACTATGTGCCCCAGGTGCTCTTCTAATCACTGTTTTCAGCTGTATGTCTGAGGGTTCTTTGCTGGCCTTTTCTCCAAGAGCAGCCCCCATGCCCTCCAGGCTCTGTCCCAGCTAAGCTCACCGACCTTTAAACTCTAGGCTTTAAGCCCCGCTGGTTGCCAGAAGTCAGGAAATTCAGCCCCTCTAGCTTTCCAAGTCCATTGCTATGGGGATTCATCTTACCCATGTGCACTCCCCTGTGTCATGTATACTCCTCTGTGTGCTAGTCTGTCTTTAGCCCTTCTCTGCAACTGCAGCTCCCTCCCCACCACAGTGCGGGCCTTGACCCATTTCTCTCCCAAACCATGTCTCTGCATCTTCTACCTTTTTCAGTGTGGCCTCTTCTCTACCTTTAGTTGTGGAGTTTGTTCTGCTAGTCTTCAGGTCAGTTTCTGGGATATTCAGGATGATTTGAGAGTTACGAAGTTGTATTCATGGGACAAGGTGAGCCTAGGGTCCTCCTACCCAACATCTTCAACAACTGTCCTCTTTTGCTTATTTTTAATGCCTGTGTGAATGTCTATCGTCAGATGGTACCACAATTCTCCTATTGTCAGTTATTTGGTTTGTTTTGATGGGATGGGAGTACTTATAAATATAGCATGACAGATTTTTTAGAATAAAGTTTTTTTAATATATCAGATTATTTTCTTATTTATGCATATCACTTAATTGTTCTTTAGAAAGGTTTCCAAAAAGGGTGTGGCATTAATTTTACCCTCAAAAATGCATGAGTGTTTTTAGGCAAATTTAATTGCTTTCAGAAATTCACTTGCGGCGCCTGGGTGGCTCAGTTGGTTAAGCGACTGCCTTCAGCTCAGGTCATGATCCCAGCATCCTGGGATCGAGTCCCCGCAGAGCAGGGAGCCCGCTTCTCCCTCTCCCACTCCCCCTGCTTATGTTCCCTCTCTCACTGTGTCTCTCTCTGTCAAATAAATAAATAAAAATCTTTAGAAAAAAAAAAAAGAAATTCACTTGATTCTGAGTCAAGTACTTGATTGTATGAAAGGATAGGCTAGAATAAATGGTTATTTACTCAGTCCCTGACACCAGCTAAAGATCATCTTTCTGCTATGTGCATTTATTTTCACTGTTTGCTTATTAAATAAAGCAGAAGTTTAAATATATTAGAAAACTAATGATTCTTTGCCACAGTTGATATTCCACAGAAGTTATGAGCACTGATCAAGGATCAAAAGAATCTTACAATTCTGTGCTCTAATTTTTGCATCAAAGCTTTCATTTGGCACTCAGACATCCCTAATGATATGAAAGTATGACAAGCAATATCCTGATTAATTTATTTTCTCTGGTTTATACTTTCTCACTGTTTGCAGCAAAGCTACCAGAATCTCCTGAAAAGTGGAATTAAAGGAACTTAATGTCCATCTTGCAAATAAACAAAGCCACCAAATTTCTAATCCAAGATTTGCTTTCATCCAACTTGCTTTTCAGATCTATGAAGAGAGAGGTACAGCTCTAATAGGGATAGATGAGATGGCAATCATCAATATTGTATGGGTTTTGAACTGTGAATAGAAAAAAAAAAGAACTAGTAAGAAACGTAGTAGGAGAAAGTGAAGTCAAGCTTTCATCTTTTCTTTTGAACATGCTATTGATTCTTACATTTGTGAAGGGATTCATATTTTCTTTGTTTTTACTGGAGAGATTGATATCTTTATATTTATATCTATCTATCCATCTTTCACAGTGCTAGTTATCAAATGATTGTCTCTCGGCTCCAAATCTTCTGCTCTTTGCTGTGCTTTGTGATTTGGGGCTAGACATCTTTTATAGACACTTCACTTTGAGAGTTGGTGTAATGTTAGGTCTTGTCAATGGAGGGGGCTAGAGAAACACTGCAGGCATAGGAAAAAAAAGGCTTTCCTGGTATGCTTTTCTCTTCCTCCTTCAGCTGCCCCCCCAGATGCCAGTGGTAAGTGAGTGGCCCTGTGGCATTTAATCTCCCGTGAGACTCTCCAGCACCTCTGTAGAAGAAGCCTTCCTATAGGCCAGCAACAATCTATAAGCACCCCAGTGAGCACTTTCATTAAACCAACCTTACCCCATGGCACCCCCATGATCTTCACCAGCACCCCAACATCTGACCTCCTGCAGATCAGCTCTAGCCTACAACACCCAGTGAAATTTCTGCTTTTTAGCAGGTTGTAGTTGGATCCTTTCATTGAGGTCTAAATCTCAGGGGTGAGTTGGTGCGCTTCCAAATTTTTAGTTCCCTCCTCGTGTACTCTCTTTCACCTGGGTGTGACTGCCCCCAGCATTTGCTCTCAGACCTCTTCAGCTCATTTCATGATCACTTTTTACGAGGTAAGCATTTTGTGTATAAACATTTTCCTGCTGAGATTTCTAGTCTGTTTCAATGACAAATAGGTACTGAGCTCCTATTGTGTCAGACACTGGGCTTGGTAGTGGAGACACAGCAGTAAAGAATACAGACATGGTTCCTGTCCTCCAAGACCCTGTGGTTTCCCGGTAATGAACAAGTAAGGTGTTAGGTATGGTAGGGAAACTTCTTTCAGGATGAGAGTGGTGGGTAGGGTCAAAATGTTCTACTTATGAAGCAACACTTCAACTCAAACTAGATATCAGTAGAAACTGGCCAGATTAAGAGGTGGGTGAAGCGTGTTCTAGTAAAGGAGCAGCTTGTCTAAGGACCAGCTTCAGAATGGAGTGGCAGGTTTGTAGTCAAATGCTCTACCACTGAGCTATACCCTCCAGAGTGGCAGGTTTGCAGACCTGCAGCTTGGGAAGTGGTCTGCTGAGCGTCTGGGTTGAGGGAGCAACATAGAAGCAGGGGCCAGATCTCAGAGGGCACTGACAACCACATTAGGGATTCTGGACTTTACGCAGCAGGCATGAGGGCTGTTGAATCACCGGAAGGTTGTTCGTAAAGCAAGGACATTATGTTCTCTTAATTTAGAGTGGTGGTTCTAAATCCTGGCTGCACATTTGAAACACGTAGGGTACTTAAACAAACCCTGGGCCTGACCCCCAACCAATTAAACAGTCTCGCCAGGCGTGAATACCAGTAGTTCTCACGTTTTTCTTGGTGATTCCAGTATACAGGCAAGCTGCAAACCACTGATCTTGAGAAACAAGAAATTATACTATGGTATGATGAGAGGGTTAAATAAAGTCCATTTATTCAGTGGTGAAAGTCTCCCAGACTAAAGATGATTTAAACTAATCTATAATATTGCTTCATTATGTCAAAGTCATTTAGAAATCCAAAGGCACCGATCTGGCATTTTTGCTAATTAGGGAGTGGTTATAGGTGGCAAATATTTTTGATGTAAATTTCCTCAACTACTCACTCAAGGCAAGCGTCATATTCTTGGGGAGTTAGGCAAAGATCTAAAATTAAGAAACATGCAACATGGAAATTTCTAGTGAGTTTTGCTTTAGTTAAAAAACAAAAGGCTTCAGGTAGTTAAACAAACATTTGCAAAGCAAGTGAATGAATGACCTCGTTGTAATTAGATTCCAACTAAACAAAAAGAAAGGGAGCATATCGGCCACCTTTTATCTTGACTAAAATTAATTAAACATTAATTTCTCATCTGAGATTAACTTCAAGATAAACCAGCTCTTAGAGCTGTGTTTGACTAATTTATGAAAATCTATATTTGGCATAAGGGTGAGGAGTACCGGTTCCTTTGATTTCATTTTTTTTCTGGTACTAAAAGCTAAAGTCAGTTTCAAAAGAATCTTAAGCACTTTCTTTGGCTGCGCAGCTGTTTCTATTGCTTTCTGACATGCTGTGCTGACCTCCAAACCACACTGTTTACCTTACTTTAGAGACTGAATCAGATGCACCACCTCTGGAGACTATGCAGGTTAAAGAAAAAAATCATCAGGTTTTGCATTATGGAGGCATTACAGGGAACGAGGCTTGAAATCATAATGTAGCCACAGTAGACCAGCTAATCTCGCTCAAATGGGACATGGTTCTTGTATGCTGATTACGTGGCATGACAACTGATGCACATATGGATTTCTGTCAAGAGAGAATAAATTAAATGATTATCAGGGGTATTCTAGTCAATCTATAATGTGGCTGAAACATGAAAATTAATGTTGAAATTCCCATTCAGTATTGAATTGACTTCTAGGTACTTATTATCTATTCTACTCCTTTTGGTCTGCTATTTTAGTATGTGCTGCATTTTTCTCTAGCAGTTGGTTACATGCTTGCAAATCTCCTTGAGTGTAAAACCCCTTGAGATTACAGTCCCAAACTCATTATAGAATGCTTTTCTTTTACTCCCATGCCTGGTGGGGGACTAGGCTCAGAGTTGAGCTTTGCAGTAAGTGCTTTTTCAATTACATTGGCAAAAGGATTGGATTGATAGATCATTCCATAAAGAAAACATGTGACTGAACCCGTGGTATCATAAAATATTACAATATGCTATAAAATAAGAGACCACATTATTCCCTAGGGTTTCACTGTATCTTGTTTCACATTCACTCAGCTTCCTCATACATATTTCATAGCTAAATTACTGTGATATAGAAAGCTATGTATAGTGGTATCTGAATTAGAAAAATAAAGTAGCAGTCCAATATGGCCGAAACATAATGTATGCTATTTGGGTGGTACCTGAAGTAAGAATCAAGAACAGTTCTAACTGGCACAAGCATGTAACTGGAGAACAGTATCTTAATGACTGAGAGAATGAGGAATGAGGAAAACTTCCAGTTGCTCAAATTAAGTTCACTAAATCCCTCACAGGGTTCTGCTGAGAATTACACCTATTTACATTATTACTGTCTATACTGAACTCCATTCCAATTCCAGGAATATAGTGCTTGGTCCTTCATCAATCTTCCCATCAGTTACATCTGATATTACTAGTCCCACTCGAAAAGGAGGTAGAGGAAAGAGAAGTGGGAGATGTAGGTTCTAGCTTTGGCTGAACCACTGAGTAACTGGGTGGCTTCGGGAAACTCGCTGGCCTTTTTGGAGGAGATGCAGAGTTGGCGGGGATTCTGGAATCATCTGTCCTGACTTTGTAGCCAACATAAAGTGATCTCTGCTACAAAACCACTTGTGGATTCAGCTTCATTGTAGGTACTTCTCTTAAGAAAGAGAGGTTTATTATGTATTATTATTTTTTAAAAAAGATTTTATTTATTTATTTGACAGAGACAGCGAGAGAGGGAACACAAGCAGGGGGAGTGGAAGAGGGAGAAGCAGGTTTCCCGCGGAGCAGGGAGCCCGATGTGGGGCTGGATCCCAGGACCCTGGGACCGTGACCTGAGCCGAAGGCAGACGCTTAACGACTGAGCCATCCAGGTGCCCCTTTATTATGTATTATTATGTATGATACAGCCAATTCAGTTCCAAAGATTTGAAGGATTTTAATTATATTGAGCTGAAATCTTCTAATATGTAACATCCGTCTATTGGTGCTAGTCCTTTGAAAGACAAGGTTTGGCACATAGGAAACACGCTATAAATGTTAGTCATCATTATCATAACTGTCATTATCATCCCATATTACATTATCCCCTGGAAAAAAGAATCATCCTTGAAAAGTCAGTATCACAGTAGAAAGAAACAATGTTTGGAGTTAGAAGATTCCAACATGAATCCTACCTTCAGTAATTAATCTGTATTAATTCTGATCCTCAACTTTCTTATTTCTAATATGAGATTTCTATCTCATAAGAACATTCTCTGTAAAATGCTACCATTAACATCTTTCTTTCCTTTAGGTTTTGGTTCTGTTACCCACTTTTCGTTACAATCCTCTCATTCCTTACCACTCCCTCCTTCAACTTAAAAACCCATATGATGCTGATTGGCAGCCTTGTGCAGGTGTGCCCTTGTATCATACCTCTGTCCCCTCTACTGGCTCTTATGAAACACATTGATGTTTATGGCTATGACTGATTGCGAGCTCCTTGAGAGAAGACTTTACTTCACTGCTTCTCTCCATCAGACAAAATTAGCTTACCCATATTGGACGATTAATGTGAAGATCTAATACTATATTGCATGTGAAAAATAATTTTGGAAAAATGCTGAATCATGTAAAATTAAGTTTCAGTTGTTGCTATTGGTACCCCATTTAAGAAAAAGAACCAAGGAGCTAAGGAAACCATGGTGAGGCAGCGAGGATCAGAGATATGTTCTTTTCTTTCTTTCTTTTTTAAAAATTTTTTTATTCTTATGTTAATCCCCATACATTACATCATTAGTTTTAGATGAAGTGTTCCATGATTCATTGTTTGTGCATAACACCCAGTGCTCCATGCGGAATGTGCCCTCCTCAATACCCACCACCAGGCTAACCCATCCTCCCACCCCCCTCCCCTCTAGAACCCTGTTTGTTTTTCAGAGTCCATCGTCTCTCATGGTTCGTCTACCCCTCCGATTTCCCCCGCTTCATTCTTCCCCTCCCGCTACCTTCTTCTTCTTCTTTTTTTGTTTTTCTTAACATATATTGCATTATTTGTTTCAGAGGTACAGATCTGAGATTCAACAGTCTTGCACAATTCACAGCGCTTACCAGAGCACATACCCTCCCCAGTGTCTATCACCCAGTCACCCCATCCCTCCCACCCCACCCCCCACTCCAGCAACCCTCAGTTTGTTTCCTACAATTAAGAATTTCTCATATCAGTGAGATCATATGATACATGTCTTTCTCTGTTTGACTTATTTCACTCAACATAATACCCTCCAGTTCCATCCACATCGTTGCAAATGGCAAGATCTCATTCCTTTTGATGGCTGCATAATATTCCATTGTATACATATACCACCTCTTCTTTATCCATTCATCTGTCGATGGACATCTTGGCTCTTTCCACAGTTTGGCTATTGTGGACATTGCTGCTATAAACATCGGGGTGCACGTACCCCTTCGGATCCCTACTTTTGTTTCTTTGGGGTAAATACCCAGTAGTGCAATTGCTGGATCATATGGTAGCTCTATTTTCAACTTTTTGAGGAACCTCCATACAGTTTTCCAGAGTGGCTGCACCAGCTTGCGTTCCCACCAACAGTGTAGGAGGGTTCCCCTTTCTCCGCGTCCCCGCCAACATCTATCGTTTCCTGACTTGTTAATTTTAGCCATTCTGACTGGTGTGAGGTGGTATCTCATTGAGGTTTTGATTTGGATTTCCCTGATGCCGAGTTATATTGAGCACTTTTTCATGTGTCTGTTGGCCATTTGGATGTCTTCTTTGGAAAAATGTCTGTTCATGTCTTCTGCCCATTTCTTGATTGGATTCTTTGTTCTTTGGGTGTTGAGTTTGATGAGTTCTTTATAGATTTTGGATACTAGCCCTTTATCTGATATGTCATTTGCAAATATCTTCTCCCATTCTGCCGGTTGTCTTTTGGTTTTGTTGACTGTTTCCTTTGCTTTGCAAAAATTTTTATCTTGATGAAGTCCCAATAGTTCATTCTTGCCCTTGCTTCCCTTTCCTTTGGCAATGTTTCTAGGAAGAAGTTGCTTTGGCTGAGGTTGAAGAGGTTGCTGCCTGTGTTCTTTAGGATTTTGATGGACTCCTGTCTCACATTGAGGTCTTTCAACCATTTGGAGTCTATTTTTGGGTGTGGTGTAAGGAAATGGTCCAGTTTCATTCTTCTGCATGTGGCTATCCAATTTTCCCAACAACATTTGTTGAAGAGACTGTCTGTGTTCCATTGGACATTCTTTCCTGCTTTGTCGAAGATGAGTTGACCATAGAGTTGAGGGTCCATTTCTGGGCTCTCTATTCTGTTCCATTGATCGATGTGTCTGTTTTTGTGCCAGTACCATGCTGTCTTGATGATGACAGCTTTGTAATAGAGCTGGAAGTCCGGAATTGTGATGCTGCCGGCTTTGCTTTTCTTTTTCAACATTCCTCTGGCTATGCGGGGTCTTTTCTGGTTCCATACAAATTTTAGGATGATTTGTTCCATTTCTTTGAAAAAAGTGGATGGTATTTTGATGGGGATTGCATTGAATGTGTAGATTGCTCTAGGTAGCATTGACATCTTCACAATATTGGTTCTTCCAATCCATGAGCATGGAACGTTTTCCATTTCTTTGTGTCTTCCTCAATTTCTTTCATGAGTATTTTGTAGTTTTCTGAGTAAAGATCCTTTGCCTCTTTGGTTAGATTTATTCCTAGGTATCTTATGGTTTTGGGTGCAATTGTAAATGGGATCGACTCCTTAATTTCTCTTTCTTCTGTCTTGTTGTTGGTGTATAGGAATGCCACTGACTTCTGTGCATTGATTTTATATCCTGCCACTTGACTGAATTCCTGTATGAGTTCTAGCAGTTTTGGGGTGGAGTCTTTGGGGTTTTCCACATAAAGTATCATATCATCTGCAAAGAGTGAGAGTTTGACTTCTTCTTTGCCAATTTGGATGCCTTTGATTTCTTTTTGTTGTCTGATTGCTGTGGCTAGGACTTCCAATACTACATTGAATAGCAGTGGTGATAGTGGACATCGCTGCCGCATTCCTGACCTAAGGGGGAAAGCTCTCAGTTTTTCCCCATTGAGAATGATATTCGCTGTAGGTTTTTCATAGATGGCTTTTATGATATTGAGGTATGTACCCTCGATCCCTATACTCTGAAGAGTTTTGATCAAGAAAGGATGCTGTACTTTGTCAAAAGCTTTTTCTGCATCTATTGAGAGGATCATATGATTCTCGTTCTTTCTTTTGTTAATGTATTGTATCACATTGATTGATTTGTGGATGTTGAACCAACCTTGCAGCCCAGGGATAAATCCCACTTGGTTATGGTGAATAATCCTTTTAATATACTGTTGGATCCTATTGGCTAGTATTTTGGTGAGAATTTTTGCATCCATGTTCATCAGGGATAATTGGTCTGTAATTCTCCTTTTTGATGGGGTCTTTGTCTGGTTTTGGGATCAAGGTAATCCTGGCCTCATAAAATGAGTTTGGAAGTTTTCCTTCCATTTCTATTTTTTGGAACAGTTTCAGAAGAATAGGTATTAATTCTTCTTGAAATGTTTGGTAGAATTCCCCTGCGAAGCCATCTGGCCCTGGGCTTTTGTTTTTTGGGAGATTTTTGATGACTGCTTCAATTTCCTTAGTGGTTATAGGTCTGTTCAGGTTTTCTATTTCATCCTGGTTCAGTTTTGGTAGTTGATACATCTCTAGGAATGCCTCCATTTCTTCCAGGTTATCTAATTTGCTGGCATAGAGTTGCTCATAATATGTTCTTATCATTGTTTGTATTTCTTTGGTGTTGGTTGTGATCTCTCCTCTTTCATTCATGATTTTGTTGATTTGGGTCATTTCTCTTCTCTTTTTGATAAGTCTGGCCAGGGGGTTATCAATCTTGTTAATTCTTTCAAAGAACCAGCTCCTAGGTTCGTTGATCTGTTCTACTGTTCTTTTAGTTTCTATTTCATTGATTTCTGCTCTGATCTTTATTATTTCTCTTCTCCTGCTGGGTTTAGGCTTTATTTGCTGTTCTTTCTCCAGCTCCTTTAGGTGTAGGGTTAGGTTGTGTACTTGAGACCTTTCTTGTTTCTTGAGAAAGGCTTGTATTGCTATATACTTTCCTCTTAGGACTGTTTTTGCTGCATCCCAGAGATTTTGAACAGTTGTGTTTTCATTTTCATTGGTTTCCATGTATTTTTTAAATTCTTCTTTAATTTCCTGGTTGACCCATTCATTCTTCAGTTGGATGCTCTTTAGCCTCCATGTATTTGAGTTCTTTCCAACTTTCCTCTTGTGATTGAGTTCTAGTTTCAAAGCATTGTGGTCTGAAAATAGGCAGGGAATGATCCCAATCTTTTGGTACTGGTTGAGACCTGATTTATGACCTAGGATGTGACTGATTCTGGAGAATGTTCCATGGGCACTAGAGAAAAACGTGTATTCTGTTGCTTTGGGTTGGAATGTTCTGAATATGTCTGTGAAGTCCATTTGGTCCAGTGTGTCATTTAAAGTCTTTATTTCCTTGTTGATCTTTTGCTTAGACGATCTGTCCATTATAGTTAGGGGGGTGTTAAGGTCCCTCACTATTATTGTATTGTTGTCAATGTGTTTCTTTGCTTTTGTTATTAATTGCCTTATATAATTGGCTGCTCCCATGTTAGGGGCATAGATATTTACAATTGTTAGATCTTCTTGTTGGATAGATCCTTTAAGTAGGATATAATGTCCTTCCTCATCTCTTATTACAGTCTTTGGTTTAAAATCTAATTTGTCTGATAGAAGGATTGCCACCCCAGCTTTCTTTTGGTGTCCATCAGCATGGTAAATTGTTTTCCACCCCCTCACTTTCAATCTGGGGGTGTCTTTGGTTCTAAAATGAGTCTCTTGCAGACAGAATATTGATGGGTCTTGTTTTTTAATCCAGTCTGATAGCCTGTGTCTTTTGATTGGGGCATTTAGCCCATTTACATTCAGGGTAACTATTGAAAGATAGGAATTTAGTGCCATTGTATTGCCTGTAAGGTGACTGTTACTGTATATTGTCTGTGTTCCTTTCTGGTCTATGTTGCTTTTAGGCTCTCTCTTTGCTTAGAGGACCCCTTTCAAGATTTCCTGTAGGGCTGGTTTTATGTTTGCAAATTCCTTTAGTTTTTGTTTTTCCTGGAAGCTTTTTATCTCTCCTTCAATTTTGAATGACAGCCTAGCTGGATATAGTATTCTTGGCTGCATATTTTTCTCATTTAGTGCTCTGAATATATCCTACCAGTCCTTTCTGGCCTGCCAGGTCTCTGTGGATAGGTCTGTTGCCAATCTAATGTTTCTACCTTGTAGGTTACATATCTCTTCTCCCGAGCTGCTTTCAGGATTTTCTCTTTGTCTATGAGACTCGTAAGTTTTACTATTAGATGTCGGGGTGTTGACCTATTTTTCTTGATTTTGAGAGGGGTTCTCTGTGCTTCCTGGATTTTCATGCCTGTTTTCTTCCCCAAATTAGGGAAGTTCTCTGCTCTAATTTGCTCTATTATACCTTCTGCCCCTCTCTCTCTTTCTTCTTCTTCTGGGATCCCAATTATTCTAATGTTGTTTCGTCTTATGGCATCGCTTATCTCTCGAATTCTGCCCTCGTGATCCAGTAGTTGTTTATCTCTCTTTTTCTCAGCTTCTTTATTTTCCATCATTTCATCTTCTATATTACTGATTCTCTCTTCGGCCTCATTTATTCTAGCAGTTGGTGCCCCCATTTTTTATTGCACCTCATTAATAGCCTTTTTGATTTCTACTTGGTTGGATTTTAGTTCTTTTACTTCTCCAGAAAGGGTTTCTCTAATAACTTCCATATTTTTTTCAAGCCCAGCTAGTATCTTTAAAGTGATGATTCTGAACTCTAGGTCTGACATCGTACTAATGTCCGTATTGAGTAGGTCCCTGGCAGTCGGTACTACCTCTTGTTCTTTTTGTTGAGGTGATTTTTTCCGTCTTGTCATTTTGTGCAGAGGAGAATAGATTAATGAGAGAACAAAATGCTAGCAGAGTAACAACGTCCCCAGAAAATATACTCTAAACAAATCAGAAAAGACCTGAAGCAGTGGGAAAAGAAAGGGAAAGAGAGAAAAAAGAGAAAGAAAAAAAAAGAAAAAGATAAAGATAAAAACAAAAACAAACAAAAAAAACAACAACAAAAAAAACAGAATGTGATCAAATATGATCAGGCTGGTATATAGATCAGTGCCACACACTAGATTTGGGGTGTATTTTGGTCTTTTAGAAGAAAGTGCCTCCCAAAATTTTAAAGAAAGAAAAACTTATATATGTAGAAAAATAAGGGTTGATATGATGAAGGGATGGAATATGAGTGTAAAGATGGAAATGATAAAAAATGTTATAAAAGTATTTGATAAGAAGTTGTTTGAAAAAAGAAAGAAGAGGATTTAAAAAAAGAAAAAAGAAAAAAAGGGAGAGAATGTGATCAGGCAGCGGAATAGAAAACACCATATACTAGAGATTTAGGGTATATTTTAATCTGTTAGAAGAAACTATCTCAAAATTTTAAAGAGAGAACAACTTATATATATAAGCCAAAAATACGGGTAACTACTATGAAGGGATAGAATATGACTCTAAAAATGAAAAATAAAAATGTTTTTTTTAAAAAAAGGGATTGATAAGATGTTGTTTGAAAAAGGGAAAAAGAAAAATTCAAAAAGAAATAAAAAGACAAAAAGACAGTTAAAAAAAAAATTAACTTTAAAAGACTAAGGAATCATGGTAAAAAAGCCGTGAATTCTATGTGCAGCATTCCCCTAGCGCTGGAGTTCTGCCGTTCTCATTGATCGGTAAACTTGGTCTTGGCTGCCTGTTCTTGCTGATCTTCTGGGGAGGGGCCTGTTGCCGTGGTTTCCAAATGTCTCTGCCGGAGGCGGAATAGCCCCGCCCTTGCCCCCTCCCGGCTAAGTAATCTGCTCGGGTTTGCTCTCCGGGGCTTTTGTTCCCTGCGAGCTTTCCGTACAGCTTTGGAGGCGGAGAGTGAAAATGGCGGCCTCCCAATCTCCGCCCCGGAGGAGCCGAGAACTCGGGGCCCCGCTCCTCAGTGAGCCCCCAGAGAAAAGCCGTCAGTCACTCCCGTCTCCCCGCTCTCCGGCCGCACTCCGTGCTCACCCGGCTTGCGACCGCGCGCCTCTATCTCTGGCACCCGACCCTGGGTGGAGTCTCCAAACCCAGCAGATCCCTGCGGTGCACTCCCGCGCGGCTCCTCCCGGGGGAGGAAGGTGAGTCTCCCCGGATCTGCCGCTTGTTGGGTCCCTGCTGGAGGAGCAGGGGCCCGACTGTGCCGTGGATCACGGTTTATGACAACCCCGAGCTGAGAGCCCGCGCCTGGGCTCCGCCTCTGCAGCCAGCTTCCCTGCTCCATTACCTGGGAGCTCTGCCACACTCAGGCACCCCCGGTCTTTCTGTGACCCCGAGGGTCCTGAGACCACACTGTCCCGGAGGGTTCCACCCCCCGCTTAGCCACCAGAGTGACGTCCCTCAGCGGAGCAGACTTTTAAAAGTTCCGATTTTGTGCTTCGCGGCTCTATCACTTGCCAGAAGCGGCCGACGGAGGCCCCTCCCCTGCCGTCTATCCTCCCAAATATTGCCTCGGATTCACTTCTCCGCACGTCCTACCTTCCAGAAAGTGGTCGCTTTTCTGATGAGAGAGTTGTTGCTCTTCTTTTCTTCGATCTCCTGTTGAGTTTGTAGGTGTTCAGAATGGTTTGATCCCTATCCAGCTGAATTCCTGAGAGGAGAAGAAATCCAGGTCTCCTACTCCTCCGTCATCTTGCTCCGCCCTCCGAGATATGTTCTTTTCAACTGATCTAAGATGGCTTCATAAACTTCTGTGTCTCTGGACCTAATTTATGATCAACTTCAGATAACATGCAGGATTTCGTTAGTTCTTTTCAAACTTATAGTGTATTTCTAAGGGACCAGGTCTCTCCTCTAGAACCATGGAACTCTGGAATGTCGTCTCCTTAGATTCATTTACAGACTATGAATCTCCTTTAAGTCTCTATAAAAATTATCATTTTGAGACACCTGGGTGGTGCAGTTGGTTAAGCGTCTGACTCTTGGTTTCGGGTCAAGTCATGATCTCAGGGTTGTGGGATCAGGCCCCTGCGCTCAGCGTGGAGTCTCTGGAGATTCTCCCTCTCCCTCTGCCCCCCTCCTCAAATAAATAAATCTTAAAAAAAAAATGTTTTGTGTTGCCAAAGCAAGAACTTCTCTCTTATTTGTTGAAATTCATAATACAAGTTCCTTCAGGCTGGAATAACACCATTTCATCTTTTTTTTTAAGTTTCAATACTAAGTGTCTCCTAGGACAGGGATTAGAACATTTTCCCATAAAGGGCCAGATGGTAAATATTTTTTTGGCTTTATGGGCCAGAAGTCCCTGCTGCAACTGCTCTGTGTTTGCTGTGAAAAGCAGCTATAGACAATAGGTAAACAGGTGGGCATGGCTGGGTTCCAATCACACTTCATTTACGAACGCAGGCAACGGGCTGTGTTTGGCCTACAGGTTGGAGTTTGCCAACCCCAGATCTAGTACGTTGCTACTTAAAGTGTGTGGTCTGTAGATGGCCAGTGTCAGCATCACCTGCGATCTTGTTAAAAATGCAGAATGGCAGGCTCTACTCCAGACGTACTGAATTAGGATCTGCATTTGAACAAGATTTCCAGGTGATTCACATGCATATGCAAGTTTGAGAACCACAGTGGCAGATGAATAACACAAAGGAGACATCTGGGAGCATATTGTATGTGCTTATTGGGGTGGCTGCCTTCTCCGAATGTAACTTGTGGGCCTTTTCCAGTCCTCCTTCCTTTGCCAGTTTTCTTCCCCTGGTACATTCTCACCCACTAACTGCATGGTCTGCTTCGGCTGTCAGCTTGCCTTGCCACCTCCTCAGCCTAGCAGCTGCTCATTCCCCAGGTTCTCTGTCCTCAGGGAGGGCGTTGGGAACTCGTCAGATGGAAGGGGTTTGGCCTGCTCGAAGCATGGCTCAGTGTATGACTGTGACCTGTATATTTACACAATGCCCTTGCCTCCGCCCCACCCCCTTCTGTACCCACCTCTCCTTTCAAGTGTCGATATCAATGGAAAAGCAAGCTCAAGGTGGTAAGGAGATTTCCCCTTTGTGATACTGAAGAACCTACAGTAATGATGAATGCTTTTCAGTAAAATAACAACGGCAACAATCAGAAAAATTTCTAAGAGTGCCTGGGAGCAAAGCAATTGAATTGTTCCAGCATTTTCTTAAATGGAACCCAGAGGCCTTAATTATGATGTATGTTTCTTCAGCTAAGACTTTCAAGCAATTTGGAATAGGCAATTATGTAATTTTCCTGCTGTTCTCCCCACCCCCTTCTGTTTTATCCTTCATTATTAATATAGACACCTATCAGAATGAAGTGGCCCACACACAACTTGGGGCTGATGCAAGTGGGTGCAAGCTGATTATTCATTCTAGAAATCTGATTAAAACTCTCCCTGCCCCAGAGTCTCCCTAGGTTGCATTAGCTTTTCCGGGGTGGATGCACTCTTCTGGCTCCTGCTTTCACCAGGTGTTTGGTTGCCCATCCCACACTTAAACACATCCAGCGACAGACATCTTATCTACCTGGAACAGAGTGGCTCATTTAATAGTAGGTCCTCAGTGAGTATTTATTGAAGGCATGTCCTTTTTTCCAGGGCAGTGCTTGATACTGGGAAGAAACACCTTACTGAAATCTCTTTTCCTGTAATTTCTACCTGTTAATCTTTCCACCATTTTGTGAAACCCTAACATGTGTTCTATTAAAAAAAAAAAAAAGGCAGTTAAAAAAATAGTTCTCATTTTCCATGCCAGGCACTGTACATTCATTTTCTCATTTAATCTTCACCATAAGTAGCTGCTCTTATTACCCCTCTTTTAAAGATAAGGAATCTGGGACTTTGAGAGGGTAACTTAACTGAAGTCTTACAATTAGAAAGTGAAGGAACAGAGGTTTGAAACCAGGCAGTTTAACTAGAAAGGGAATACTCTTAACCATTAACAATACCATAAGTTCATGATAGAAATTTAGGGTGTATAGCGTTCTCTAAAGACTAGCATGTTTAGAAACATGTAAGTATTGGTTGCAAAGTGAGTCATGGGTACTTGGGGCCCATGCACATGAAGCTATTATGCATGGGTCATCACCAAAGGCATTGAAAGCTGATGCTGGTATTCCGTTAGTCCCACTAAAGTGTGGCAATGTAAAAATCCCTCCATTTGTCAAGGGCCCCATTCAGTCAGAAGCATAGCTCTGGTAAATGCATAAATAGTGCTGGTTCCCCACAGAGTTAGCTGGTAGAGTCCCAGTGATCATCCTTCACTTCCTCCTTGGTAGTGCCGTCTCCAGGCTTCTCACCAAAGCCTCTAATGCAATCCCAGGATTGCCCGCTTGGTGTAAGCAATGCATTAATGGTGTGAAAAATTGCAGCTCACAAACCCTTCCTTGAGCAACTGTGGTGACAGTGACAGGCTGCTTTTGCCGCCATGGGGGCAGCTCTCCTGGCAGAACATACAATTTCTGAGAATAAGAGCAGCCTGGTTCACCTCGAATACATGAAAATTGACATTCCATTTGGATTTCTGTGGTCACAAGCCTGGATATTTGCCTGGAGCCCCGCTGTTTCAGGCAGTTACTGAGGCCAGTGGAGCTGGGAGAGAGAGGAGACTGAACAGCATCTCAGCTACTCTGCAAAATCAAACCTGAAGGAGAGGTGAAAAACAGCACACTGTTTTTTCTCTTCCTCTGATTGATAATGACAACAAATCATTATTTATGGCTGGATGCCACAAAAGTTGCCTTTCTGGATGGTGAAATAAGAGACATGAAGTCATTTGTGAAGTTCAGATGTGAAACAGACGCAAGGTAGATGCTATTGTGGTCATCGTGGACTGGCTTCTGGCAGAAGTGTAGGGTCTGGGAAGACAGGAAGAGGAAAGAAAACTGTGTTGGAGAGACCAGGATGTACATGTAAGCTGATGGCACGTTTGGTCTCAAATGTCATGTGTAAGCATGGCGTTAGAGTAGAGGAAGTTACTGGTGTGATTTAAATCCAACTCAAATTAGGTTATAATAACTTGCAGCACCCATTGAGAGACATACCTGTTACTGAAATGGGTGTTTGTTTCAGTCTATTGACCCCTACAGTGTCTAACTTACCTAATTTCCCCACACTTCCGTCACAGTCCAACCAGCCTTCTGTTGATACTTTTTAATTCAGATCCATTCAATCACCCAATAGATGTTTACTGAACCCCTACGTTGGCTTAGGCACTGGTCTGCACATAGCTACACAGACAAGTAAGATGGGACCCAGCCCTCAACATCTAGTAGGATGAAAGAGACAAAGGTGTTGCAGGTCCTTAAATTACCTGTACAGTTAATATTTGGGGTAAGAAGGGAGAAGGGCTCAGTTCTTTCTGAGTGGGAGTGGGATGGAGGCAGCTCAGGAAAGTCTTCAAGCAAGTATCTGTTTTGGCCTGGAGGTGGTTATGGCTTTGCAGTGAACTTTGCATGCTCTTGATCTGATCTGTTATATCCAGTCCAGAAGGCAATCTTGTTTTCCTTATTTCCAAGCATGTACTGAGCATCTACTTTGCATCAGGCACTTTGCTAGGAAGTATGGATTTGGGAACCTACAGTCTGGTCTATAATTAATTGTGTCTAGAGAAGAGAAGTGCACTCCAGGAAAGAATTAGATGGCTTTCACACATGTTGTTGCGTCAGTATATGTCTGGAATTCTTTTCTTCAGGCCCCTGACCTCTCCTGCTTCATGACCCAGAGTCATTACTTATTGTACAAATCATTACTGAGCACCTGGGTTGTTTGCCCTTCCTAGTTGAATGGGGTGCATGATTAGTCCTGGCCAAAGAGAATTGAGGAGGGTGATATGTGCCACTTAGAGGTGCAGCTTTCAAATGCTAGTGCCAGGCCCTCAAAGGTATTTGTTCTTCTGCCTTAGCATTTAGTACCATTGGAGTTGATGGCTGTTCTCTCAGCCTGGATCCCTGAGTAACCATGATCAACAGAGTTCCCTGGTATACTACAGTGGACATCCAGGGTTAGCAAGGAACTTGTAAGTCCCTGAGACTTTGGGTCATTAGTTACCCCAGCATAACCCAGGGTGTCCTGGTGATACACCTTTTTGGAAATGCTGCCACATTCCATTAAATAGGTTAGGATTGTGATCCGTATGTGTGCATTGCTTCCTGCCCATACTCTTTCATTTAAAAAAAAAAATCACACTTTAGTACATATTTAACTGGTTAGCTATAAAAAGAGAGGAACCATACTTATTTATTGCCATATTCCTAGGGCCTAGCACAATGATTGGCTTGTAGAAAATAAATACTGTTGAGAGAAAGAATGAATGAATAAAGAAACTGGGGTTGTTGCATGAAATCATAGGTTTAGAAGGGACTCAGCTCTTCACATAAATACTATACTGTTTAAAGTCTCGGGAGCATGTTAGTGAATTCAAAGCATTTCTCCTGCCCTCTTCCCCCAACTGCTGTCCTGCGATGGTAAATGATCTAAGATCAAATAACCCTGATTCTGATAGGACAAGCGGTAGTTCTCAGAGGAATCAGTTTTGTGGGACCCATTTGGTGGGAACAAAGGGTTTCCCCAAATTTGAAGTTGCTTCAGCGCCTTCCCCTACATGGAAGGAAGCATGTTCCCAGCTGCCCGTCATGCTTGGGCCTCCAGTTCGATTGTAAGCCTCTGACTGGAGAGGTTCCCACAGCCTCTAGACCACCACACATCTCTCAAAAACATGTCTTTGATGAAGGGACTCCCCTCCCTGCACAAATACAACAATTAACTAAAGCAGGTAAAAGTGTGTCTTGGGAAGATAATGAGGTTCACCTCGGTGCCTGTATAATTTTGCCTGTGTGTGTCTGGTGTTCTAGCTTGGATCTCATCCAGCTCGCCCCAGGGAAAACATAGCTGGTGTACTCCATGGTGCTTTAATGAAGCGCCTGGCTGTGTTAAGAAAACATCAAAGTTGTGTGAGCTTCAAAACAAGTTAAATTTTGGCAGCTGCGGTTTGGGGGGCAGCGTGGGGGACTGTTCCCCTCTCTGGCAGGTGAACTAATGACAAGAGAGCAAGAACCACGGCTGTTGTGCATCACATGTATCCCCGAGCCCCAAGTGTTAGCAGGTCCGTTTTATATACGGCCCCTTCCTTTAATCTAGGATCCGGGAGGCCCAGGAGAGAGGCAAGCCAGAAAGGCCTTCCACACTGGCTCAGGGTCAAGAGACCTTGTTCTTTGAGAAGACTAGACAGTCTGGGATGTGATGCAGCAAATGCCGAGTGGCCCCTGCCAATCATGTCCACCCTCCTGTCACCTGTTCTTCTGCTGGCCTCGAGTTGACTTGACAGTCTGTTTTGCCTCAGGTATAAACTTACTTCCAGCTGTCCGTCTGAAGCCTGCTGAGCATTTATGCACAGAGGCACTGGCTGCGTGGCTGAAGCAATGGTCCGTGCTCACGGCCACCTCTTTTTGTTATGCTTGCTTCCAGTACATTCATCTTGTTGCTGGTTTTTGTTTCCCTGACTATTTGTGCTTGCCCGCGTTCTGCTGCTGTGGGACCACTCATCCTTATTTCCCAGTGGCAAGGACAGTTTCCCTTGGACAATTAGGGGCAAACAAATATAAATAGCATGATTTGTAGACCAGAGTGCTAAGGGGAAAAAAAACCCTTTATAACCTTCATAATGTTAATCTAGAGATACACTCACAGAATCCGGGAATGCAGAAGTTAAGTTGTCCATTTCAATGCTGTTTGCCCACAACTTGGAAGAACAATTTTACATTATATGGAAGAACATGCAGTAAAGCTGTGTCAACGTGATAACAAATCCATCTGGGCCCATCTGCAGCGGGTGGGCCGGGCTGGTGGAAGCGTGATGCTAACAAAGGACGTCAGTTCAAGCCCTATGTAGATCTGTATGTTTTCCATGTATCCTATGGCCATAGACAGAAGACTTCATCTTGGGCTTTATAGCTCAGAAAAAAGCCAGGGTGGGGGTGGGTATAGGGAGAAATGAATCCGAGTAGGTCTATTAAGACAATGCTCACAACTGTGCTTGAGAAATTCAAGCCTTGTGTCTATCAATATCCTATGGTTATATCTCACATGAGTTTTTTTGGATTCAATTGATTGGAGGCTTCTGTTCAGAGTTTGTTGATGATTCTGAGCCTGTTCCTGTTGAACCACTCAGTCAGCAATTCCATCCAAAGAACATTTACTGAGTGTCCTGTGTTTGTAAGCCAATGGAGAGCAAAGGAGCAGCATGTCTTACTTATCTTTTTTCCCCCCTTGATCCTTAGAATGATGCTGGGCACAAAGACGCTTTATAAATGTGTGTTGAAATTTCTGAACTATTGTCTGGAGAAGGAAGACTAATACATAGTGAGCATCTACTGTCTACCTGGCATGCTAGGCAGTGATAATACAGTGATGAATGGAACCATCTCAGCCCTTAGGAATCCATACTCAAGTCTTTCCTCATGGATTGTGGATGTAGATTATATGGAAAATTTATTACTGACTTTAGGTGCTCTAAGGTCAACTTTGAAATTGCCCAAGTTCATGATTAATGACTTGAAAGAGGCTTGCAGAACTGTTTTGGCCATACTTTCTTTTGTGCATATGCTTAATCTGCTGGAAGAAAGGAGATTGTAAAACTCTAGCATGGATTTGGATATGGCATGGCAGCCTGAAACATACATCTCATGTTTTCCCTTCCCTTGGTTGATAGATGGCTTAGGTTGGGCCAGAACAAAAAACTCACTGATTAAGCTGGTCCCTTTGAAAGAAGCACTGATGCTCTTCCCTGGGGTTGACTACTAAGAGCACTCACAAACATACCGTGGGTCATGCATGTACACTAAGCCATTATTCAATAGCTTTCTTGGCTAACTCTTACCTCACCGAAAACAGCTATAACAGAAGGCACCTGAGAAGCTCTGAGTAGTCCCTCCTTGTGTTCCCCTGAGCATCTATACATCCCTTTTTCATAGAAGAGCAATAATTTATTGCTGTGTCTTCTTTACTTGGCTGGGAGCTCCTTAAGGATCCAGACTGCTGTCTACATAGGTGGCCCAGAATTACCTGCGGAGGAGCTCAGGGCCATGAGGATAAGGGATGAAGCTTTCGTTGGGAGAAGTAAAGCAGTTAAAACTTCTGACTTCACTGTCTCTTTTTGGTTTGCTCCAAGCTGAAAGGACATCTCTATTTTGATCACCTCTTCTGTGCTGCGAATTTGCTGTGATCGGCCCAGGAGTCCGCTCTACCCCCATTCTTTAAAAAAAAAGTCAAACAGGAATCAGAGTGGGTCCTAGAAAACTTGTGCACCAAGAGACGTTCATGCGGGGGGATTGCCACTGCTGTGTGAGGGGGTGCCATTCACACAGACTCTAATGTGACTGGTGCGCCCGCCCTGGAGCTGCTTCTGTGAACTTGCCTCCTCCCTTCCCAGAGGTCACTCCTGTGCACAGAAGGCAGGCAGTTCTCTAGGAGGAGAGGGAATACGGGAATTTAGAACTACCGTCTTAGCCAGATTTGCACCTGCCTGTAGTACCTTTGAGCAGTTGCTGTGCCTCAGAGCTCTGCCGTATGGACAGTTAACAGAAAGAATACGATTTTAGCCCCACTTACCACCAGTTACAGTCATGTCTTAATTTCTTACTCATCTCAGTATCAGCGTCAGGCACCCAGCACATGTTAGATAGTCAACAGGTGGTAGCTAGGACTAGCTGGATGTGTTGCAGTTCCTCCCACATAATTTCTCTTACATCGTTATGCACAGTAAGAATCATAAACAAGAGAAGAAGGATTAAGGCTTAAGAATATGTGCAGAGATTTGCTGCTCACTTACGGACTGGGTTTGCTGCTTTTTGAGCACTTTGAAAAGAGCATCAGCTTTAGAGTCATTTTTAGATTCTGGCTTTCCTACTTCCTACATGTATGACCTTGCACAAGTTCAAAGCCACGTTTTCCTTATCTGAATAATGAGGCTAATATTACCTAGCATAAGTACTCAGTAGTTATTATTATGCTTGTCGCTGTTTGTCTTCAAAACCTGGATTTTTGTCTTCCTTTATACCCAGTACTTAGTCACCCTTTCCCACCATGTTTGACGTCTTTTCCCAGGCTTTTGGTATTGATCATGGCATAACGCTGGATTTTTATTTTTATCCTAATATTCTGGATTGGCATTGTTCAGTATGGTAGCCACTGACCAGAGGTGGATGTTTAAATTTAATTGAATCAAATTTAAAGTTTATTTTCTCAGTAGCACTAGACACTTCAAGTGCTCAATAGCCGTGTGTGGTTAGTGGCTACCATATTGGACAGCACAGCTATGAAACATTTCCATCACTGCAGAAAGCTCTGTAGGTCTATAATGCCCTAGATACTGTTTATTTCTGAACATCTGGATGCTACGAATCATGAGTCCCCCCAGGAAACAGACTCTGAAGGTAGAGATTTGTATTCAAGAAATTGGGGAGTGGTTTTAGGAATAAATCTGGAAGGGAGTGAGGGGAAATAAAGGGAGAGGTTGAACTGTGAAGCGGTCACACAGGGGGCCTCAGCATATCTTGGGGGGAACTCTGAACCTGGGGTGGCTCTTCAGAAACATCTGGAGTTGAGACAAGGGAGCCAGGTCTCTATACCCCTTCACCAACAGTCATTGGATGTTGGCTATCCCACTCTCCTCTTGCATCAGGGGCATAACTTGGGGGGAAGCAACTCTCTTTCAGTAAGGGAGGAATCCCAGGAAGGGGACCCAGCTGTAAGCTCTCAGTTGCCAACACTATTAGCAGCTGAGGAATAGATGCCTCAGGACTTAAGGGGCATGGGGTGGCACACCACAGTGTCCCCCGCATGGCCTCACTAGCGCTTTGATGTGCTTTCACATCGTAGCCTGCTGATGCCTGAAGATCTTGTCTTTGGGCTTCTGCCTCACCAACTCTTTTCTGCTGCTTTTCTTGTCCAGAGTAACACAACTAATGGACTATAAGTGAGAGAGCTTCTGAGACTCAGCAGTACTTCTGTATTTCAAATGATGGTGCTCATTAAAGCCCAAAGAAAGTGGTGTTAGAGCCATGTATATGTTATCTCTATGGGTCTTATCTTCTCACCTTTAACATAAAAACAAAATGTGGAGAGACTAGAACTAATTCTGCTGGAATGCTAGTACTAGGGCTGTCCTTCGGTAGTTTAATGTGGAATGCTAATCACAAACAGTTGTCTCTGGATGATTGTGATTTTAATAATAGAAACCAACTCCAGTTAATCTAAGCCAGAGGAAAATTTATGAGAAGGCTACCAGGGGATCTCATGGAATCTAAGAGCAACCCAGCTGGAATCTAGTCCATACTCTTAGTCCAACTATTCCATATTTCCATGTAGAAAGAACTCTGTTAGTATCAGACTCCTGGCTACTTTCCACCCTCTCACTCACTCCTCCTTGGGAAGGGGTAATTTACCTAACTGGTGGATGTGGAAGAATACGCTGGGCGTGTTTGGCTCAACTTGGGCAGGGAAGAGGGTCTTCGTATTGGGCCTTATCAGAATTCTCTCCACATTTACTCCGGTGCAGCCTTTTCTGACTTTTCATTCACATGACGAAGGATGGCCATGTTCACACAGTTCATTTCTAAAGCCACCTGTAGCAACCGGCTGCCTTTCTTTTCTTCTTTTTTTTCTGGTTGCCTTTCTATCCCAATTCCAAATTCATATAATGGAGTAACTTATTGACTTAACTTTGGACAGATATCCATCTTTGGTTGAAAAAAATTTGCAGAACTGGGGGGAGGGTAAGTTCACATATAATGGAAATGACCTTTCTGGGTGGGGAGGAAAGTGAGGTTGTTGTGACTGCCCAAAGCAGATCTGTACACAACCGTGGCAGGGGGTAGGTGTTTTGGACCAATTAATTGTTTTCATTATGTTGATCAAAAGGTGGCTGTTAAATCTGTTCTGTCTTCATATTTCTGTTGCTATGAATCTATACTTCTTTTTATTTATTTTTTAATTTTTTCATGTGTTAGGCACTGTGCTAGGCATTTATTATGTATTATCATATAAAGTAGCACATAATTGGCATAATTTACATATAAGCAGATCTTTTAATTATGATGTATTAATTGCTTATCAATTATAAAAAATACCATGCAGCAGAATCCAAAAAAGCTCTCAACGAGGATTTATGAGACTTTCTATACTTCTTTTTAAACTGAACTTTCAACTCAGGGGTTTAAATGCCTAGTGGATTTAGCCCATTTGATTAAATCATCAGGATCATTTGATTAAATATTCTCTTTAATCCATCTCCCCCCGTGGTCATGTGCTACTGAAAGTTTTGCTGGAGAATTATGTGTAAAGGAAAAGGGCGAAAAAGATATATCATGGGACACAGTCCAAGTCAACAGGTAGTATATGCCATCCAGAAAGATTTTCCCATATTTGGAATCAGCCATCACCAAGTTTATACATATGGTAGCTTTCAGTGGCATTTCAGACCATTCAGATAATCCCTTACTCAGAATATGATGCTCTGTAATAAAATACATGGTCAAACCAGAGCATCCTCTATGCCTTTAGTTCAAAATAACTCATATTTCCTGGAAACCCAGAGCCAACTCAAAGCGGGTTCGTTTATTAATCATTAAGGTCACCTGACCTATGCCACATAAAAGGCAGGATATTGATGATGAGCCACCCTGCTGAGAAATTAATCTTCAATCAACATGTGTATGTGTGTCCTCTAAAAGTCACCATTGATATTTCATGGCTTCTTTTATTGTAGAACTGAGGGGCATGTTACATGTCAAGATGAAATCAATGTGAAATTGATGGGCTGAGAGGAATTCGGTCTTAAGGGCTTTGCAATAGTGTAACAATCAAGTTATTCTTCCCCTGCCTTACTGAACTATTTTATTTGCAGTAGCAAATTCCCCACATAAAATTCTATGTATTTTCTCAATATAACTCCTTTTTTTTTCAAGTGATCTTAGCTTTGTCATTGTATTTATTGTTATTTTTATTGTAACATGAATATATGCTCATTTTACAGAGCTGGAAAATAGAAAATAAGAAAGATGAAAAATTATTTATAACCCTACCACTATAACATTTTAAACTCTTTCCTATCTGTTTATTTAGGCTTTCCCCAAAACAAAATTGAGTTTATTTTGTATCTATAATTTTGTTTCTGCTTTCTTCTTAACCACTGTTTTTAGCAGGTATTAAGTGTGTTGTTATAACTGCCCTTTACCATAATTTTTAATGACTGCTTAACCATTCTCCTTTGTTGCATATTTCATTTGGTTTCAATTTTTCATGTTTATAAAATATTACATAATTCATAGAATTGTACTGATGATATTACAATTTGTGTTTTGGATGTTAAAATTATATGTATATACACTATATATATATGTATATATAATATATGTATATATAATGTATGTATCATTTTTCCTTCCGATTAATTTCCAGAAGTAGAATTACAGGATCGAGTTTTCTTTTTAATTTTTCTTCTTTTTGATTCAGGCCCCCAAGGATTTGCTGGATGCTTGAGAAAAATATACTCTCTTGGTCTGAGATTCCTCTGAACAAATAAAAGCATGTTCTCTTCATTTCAGTGAAGATGATTAAGTCCCTTTTTGCCTTAGACTGTTTTGAGATGCTTTCATTCTCCCCATCCCTACCCCCAACACACACAAAAATGCACACTATTCAATCATGGAAAATGGAAAGTTTCTCCATATCTTGTCCTGGCTGAGAAAGAAATCTCCTGTCAATTTTGAACAATACAGTTGAAAGTAAAAAAGTTCTAAGTGATTTTAAGGGGTTTCTTTTTTCTTTATCTTTTTCCTTAGGTAAGCTCTACACATTTGCTATTGAAAGCGACCACCTCAATGCCTACGGTGTTATAAACACCTGGTGGGCCCTCATGGGATGGAGGAAAGTGCATTGGACTTGTAATCGGAACATCTGGCTTGGGTTCTGGCACTCTGCCACCTCTGTGTCTTATTCCACATAAAGTGGAATAAGGGAATAAGGCAGAGGGAGAAGCAAGCTTCCTGCTGAGCAGGGACCCCAATGTGGGCTAGATCGCAGGACCCTGGGATCATGACCTGAGCTGAAGGCAACTGCTTAACTGACTGAGCCACCCAGGCGCCCCTGAATGTGCTATTTAAAGCGAAATATAGGTGTTAAGAATTGAGTATGCTAACGAGAAATGTGACTAGTACAGTGTTTGCTTATGTGGCTCATATGGACTTCTGAAAAGTTTAAGATTGAATTTTTCAGAATTTTTTAGTTCCTATTTTACAAGTTTTTATTTTATCTGTTTTCCTTTTTAAAACAAATTTCCTCTAATAAATCCCAAGGAAATGAGATGCAGAAGTATTTGATAACAAAATGTTACGGTATTAGATTTAAGCAAAAAGTTTGAGTTCTTTTAACATAAGTTTCTCAATCTCATCACTCTTGACATTTTGGGTGGGATAATTCTTTGTTGTGGGGGCCTGGTCTATATATTGTAGGATGTTTATCAGCTTTCCTGCTTTCTATCCACTAGGTGCCAGTGACACACTCCCCTCCCAATTCTGACAATGAAAAATATCTTTACATATTGCCAAATGTCCCCTTAGGGATGACAGTATGTGGGGAGAGGGGCCAAACAGGGAAGCTTTGCTCCCATTTGAGAACTACTGCTTTAACAGAATGTGTGTTTTACAAGGTGCAGATTTTGTTCACCATGATCTTGATGTGTTCTCATTTCTTAATATGTCAAAAGTATAATGTAGGAAAATTAATTCTGTAAAGGAAACTATCTTTAGCATTTATTTATTGCCTTGGTCTATTCAAATTTTACAACCTTGTTACTAGATAAATATCATTGTTTTCCTGACTGCCCAAACAATTTTCACTGACTGCCAATACCAAGATCTGAACACAAGATTATAAAAAACAAGAAATAAAGAAAAATAAAAATCCACACAATTACAATGAGAAGCCTGTTCTGGAGATAACAGCTCCTGTAAAATTTCCCATTTGTATTACAGTTTTGGTCTCAGGAATGCATTTGTGTTGTGCCATTTTCAGTTCTTGTTACCATCATTGTCATAACAGGGAATGAGCCAAATCGCAATGCCTCAGATCGTCTGTCACTTGCAATAGTGTGGGGCCCTGCTCTGACCTTCTGTTATTCCAGAGTGACGAGAAGGCACAGTCACTGACCAGAGGAGATGAAGCATTCTGGAGAGATCAAAGGCCACTGAGGCCTGAGTGGCTGTACAATTTAGCACTGGGGTTTCTATTCAGCAGTCTAAATTGCAGCTGGTCCATCTGTCCAAAGAGCAATATGGCACAGAGTTATGTGACATTACTTGGCTTAGCAAAAGGCAGTTATCATCAAAGGAAAGAGGAAACTAGGAAGAGAACAAGTATTTCTTAACACCTACTATGTGCCCCTAGGCTAAGAACAAACCTACATGTGTTTGTTTGCAAAATCTTCACACCAAATGTATGAAACAAATGTTTTTATATCCAGTTTTTTACTCCTGGAAGTAAAGTAACTTGCCTACGATCAGGTAGAGGCTTCCTTCCAGGCTTGGAAGTCTCTCATTTTACTAACTTTGTGCACTTCCAGCCATTATATTCACATATGACCTAGTAATCTAATAATAGACATTATCATGATATGAAATTTATTCAGATATCTAAAAATACATTATTTTATAAAGTGGCTTTTTAATTTTGAGGAGCATGAGGAGCCTGGAGGGAGGCCCCCTTCACCTCCAGAGTAGTTAGTGAGCAGAGGAAGAACAGTGGGCAGTCATGGTAGTAATTAAGAACTTTTCTTCCTAAGATGTTAGAGGTTCTTTGCTTTTCGAAGAACTTGAAGTCTTTGTGATGTTGCCACATAAGTCACTTGGCTCTTTGTTCTTTCTAAAGTGAGGTTCATTTATTTTTAATTATTTTATCCAACAAACATTTATGAAACTCTGTTAGGTGAAGGGGACTGAGCTAGGTACTAGGAATAGGTATAAAACCCAGTCCCTTCCCTTAAGGTGACTTATGGTTTAAGAAATGTTTATTAATTTCTATAAAACATAGGAGATAATTGGAAGAGATTAAGAAATGTTCAGATGAAAGAAATGGCATAGTTCAGAGAAAAGACATACACTCTTTGGCTTGGAGATCACAGTGCCGATTGTCAGAAGAGCAGACTTATAAAATAAACTTTAGGTAAAGGTGAAGGTCACTGATGAATATCTGTTGATGACTCATTTCACTTTTCCAGCCTCCCGCCCCTGAGCAACCTGAGCTTGCTTTTTCTAGCCATTGTAGGCTTCCTCGTTGCCTACAAACAAGCAGGAGCATTTGTGTATTTATGCAAGCTTCTGCTTCCTCCTGTAGTGCCCTGGCCATATTCATCTCTTTGCTCATCTAAATCAAATTGTTGCTTCTTTGATTAAATCATTCTTGACTTCATTACAAACCACACATCTTTTTCTTTGGACTTGTTCTCTCACCCCATTTCTGTCAAAGGGACTGTTTTAGCCTGTGAACCCTGGGATCCTCTTCCTGGCAGGTAATTGAACCAGAGGTCATTTCAGGCCAAAGGGAAACTGGTTGAGCCAAGCAGATTCTGACTCTCAATAACTTGCACTAAGTGACACAGTACCTCTTCAGTCATGGTAGAGATGGATCTGGTACGTGAGACTGACGCCATGTTGGGCCAAGGGGAAGAGTACAGCTAAGAAACAGAAGAAAAGCTAAGAGAAACAGAGCTAAGAGAGGACACGCAATCTCTGAGAAGACAGGTTTGCTGACTTTTCAGGTGTACTTTAGCTCACAGGTGGCTCAGTCATTCTAATTTCCCTACTTTAGATTCCAAGAGGTTTATAACCTCACGCCAATTGACTTGAGCTAATTAGAATGGGTTTCTTACCTTTTCAACCCAGTGGGCTTGGGCCAACATATCTGGCTACCCTGATCTTCCCATTCTCTGACTCCCCATTCACTTACTCTGTGTTCATTTTCTAAATCCATCAGGTGCTACTTAGCGTTCTTATTTGGCTGCTTCTGCTGTGTGTGCCCATTTTCAAGGGACGGTAAGCTTGTTCGGTGTACCGGCAATAACTCACACTTGGGAGGCAGTGTAATATAGTGGTTTGGAGCATGGACCCTGGAGATAAGCTGCCTGGGTTCAAATGCCAACATTACCACTATCAGCCAGGACAGGCTGGAGTATGCTCCGTTAACAGACAACCCTCAAGTTTGCAGAGGCCTAACATGGTGTTTTTTGCTCATGTTAAATGTTCCACTCAGGTTGGCAAGAGGCCTGTAATCATCACAGTCACTCAGAAACCTGGGCTCCATCCCAATACCTACCTCAGTGATAATCAAGCCAGAGCAAAGAGAACATGGTGGATCGAACAGTGGCTGTTAGAGATTCTACCTAAGTGCAATTCTATCATGGGCCTCCGAGGAGAACTGAAATATTTATGAGCAGCCCTTAAGACTTCCATAATTTCTTGCAAGGAGTGTAACTTGGGGTATGTTGCTTTACCTCTTTGTGCCTCAATTTTCTTTTCTTTGAAATGAGGATAATAATAGCACTTCCCTGTCGTGAGGATTAAATGTGATGCTATATGGAAGGTGCTGAAAAGAGTGTCCAGCTCATTGTTAATGCCATCTAAGTGTTTGCTGGTGCTATTTGTAAATACTTAAAGTCTAAGTTACTGTCAACGTCTAGTGCATTGGGGTCCCTGGGTAAGGGTCTATGAAATCACCAGGACACAGGGGATGCAGAGCAAAGGCACCACTTGCAACTGCATACTGCTGTTTATTACTCACATAGCTGTATACTCGCAGTGATCAGATAAACATAACAATGTATCAAGCCAACATCCGTGAAGTGAAATATACACGAAATGCAATAAGAACAAAATACATCCTGTTTATGCTTGCAGAATAAAGAATTCTCTTAGCCATCCTTCCTTTGGAGACAACATGTTCTTTGTCTTTAGAAAGAACACTTCTGTTTAGAAAGATACACTTTAAGCTAGGCAAGAGCCACTTCCTGCTGATCCAGGCATTTAGGCCTTGCAACATGAGGTAAGGGGAAGAGAACATTTTCTCCTCCTGGCCCAGGCCTGCCTGGCCGTCCTTAACCTCAGTGCAGTCCTCAAATGATCTGGGCCTGCAAGGGGCCTACAAGCCTACATCATCTCAATTCCTTCTTTTTTCTTTTGTTTTAATAAAAGTGCCCTCCAAAGGATGGCCATAGAATTCTGGGAAGGTTTTAGATAGCAAAAATGCAACAGCATAAAGCATAAGATAACAATCAACAATACAAATCCCCTTCCTCCAGCAGTATGCCCCAAGCTTTGAATAATGCCTTTTGGATCTAGCCCCTCAAGTTGCTTAAGAAATAAATTGGCCAACGTAGAGGCATCTGATACAGTAAGCAAGGCACACATAGCCAAGAATAAATTGTCAGGCGTACAAGCCTTCCCCGTTCGCTGCAGGATTTTTTGCCCTTCCCCACTAAGCTTTTTAATTTGCCCCCAAGTCGGCAAAGCAGTAGCAAATATCTGCCAACGGCGACGTCGTCCTCCCAAATTCAGATGTGCCATGGCCTGTAACGGAAGTTCATCTTGGTCTGGGTTCCCCATCCGTCGCCTGGTGGGATACGGTGCCGTTCGAATTGGTCCTTGACCGGATCCATCGCGCGGGGAGCCAGGAACAGGTCCGTCCATCCTCTGTGGAGACATAAGCATAACCCTTCCCTCTATAAAGCAATAGCCCCGGTCGCCATTCTGCATCTGTGGTTGGTTTAAGCCATATATGTTCATTTAACAGAGGAGGAGCAACCTCTCCCTCTATGAACTGCTTTTCTGCTCGGGAAAGGATATCTCCCTGCGGAAGATTCAAGAAATTCAATGTAAACAGAGCTTGTTGCAAAATAGAACGTGCATTTGATTGAGTGAATGCTAAGATATGATCCTTTTTCCTCCTTTTTAATTTTTTAATTTGTAACTTTAAAGTACTATGCGCACGTTCTACAATGGCTTGCCCTTGAGGATTGTATTCAATGCCTGTTTTATGCATGATACCATATTGTTCACAGAAAGTTTGAAATTTTTTACTGCTATATGCAGGTCCATTATCTGTTTTAATAATAGATGGTAAACCCATCACAGCAAAAGTTTCTAGAAGATGGGTGATAACATGTTGTGCAGTTTCGCCACTTTGTGCTGTGGCCCATATAAATTGAGAATATGTATCTATTACCACATGTACATACATACAAAGTTCAGAAAACCACATCTGCCACTGCAGATATTCAGGCTCCTTTAAAAGAGCCCGACAGAGGACCCTCCAGTCCTCAGGAGAAAAATTGTTATAATGTCGAGCTAGACCATTAACTAGCTCCTTAACATAATGTGATTGTGGTCCATATAAAGACACTGCCTTTTTCAAGTGACCAATATCTTCTATACCTATTCCTTCATAATATGGTGCTTGTGCCATTCCCTGGACCGGGGGAGGCCTAATAACAGGAAAAGCAAAGACAGAATTAGCTGCGCCAGCCTCATCATCGCTATCCTCTAGCGCATCAAGCTCAGCTAAAGCAGCAGAAAGGAAAGGATTTTTAGAAGAAAGAGCTGGTGCAGACGGCAAAGGCGGAGCAGAGGGCTTCCTAGAGGGTTTCTTAGACTCCTCCGTCATAGCCATAACCTGCTGAAAAACCTTCCACACACGCTCCACCTCGGGATCCGATTTTACTTTCGGTTTTGGTTCTTCATTACCACACTCGCTAGGCTCACGGGATGGAGTAAGCTTAAAGGTATCTTTCTCTACCGCCCTTTTCTCATCCGTATCTAAAGGGAGGTCTTGTATAGAAGGAGCCATCTCCTTATGGAAGTCTTCGACCGTGCGGTCGTCCTCCATTGCTTTAAGCACTGTAAAAATAATCGACCAAATAGACCAAAACCGCACGGGAATTTTTTCTCCCTGTCTCATTGCCTTCTCGACATTATGTCGAACTCGCCGCCAATTATCCATGTCTAAGGTTCCCTCCTCTGGAAACCAAGGATTCCATTCTCGAACCACCTTCAAACACAGCTCAATATCATTAGAAGCGACAGTAATACCATAGACAGCAAGAGAATGCTTCAGCATTCGAACATAAGGAGTAGAAGTTTCTTGTCCCATCACCCTGTACTTAATTAAGTTACTCACCCTTCCTGTACGTCCTTCAGGGTCCCTGTTCAGGTGCCAATTGTCAACGTCTAGTGCGTTGGGGTCCCTGGGTAAGGGTCTACGAAATCACCAGGACACAGGGGATGCAGAGCAAAGGCACCACTTGCAACTGCATACTGCCGTTTATTACTCACATAGCTATATACTCGCAGTGATCAGATAAACATAACAATGTATCAAGCCAACATCCGTGAAGTGAAATATACACGAAATGCAATAAGAACAAAATACATCCTGTTTATGCTTGCAGAATAAAGAATTCTCTTAGCCATCCTTCCTTTGGAGACAACATGTTCTTTGTCTTTAGAAAGAACACTTCTGATTAGAAAGACACACTTTAAGCTAGGCAAGAGCCACTTCCTGCTGATCCAGGCATTTAGGCCTTGCAACATGAGGTAAGGGGAAGAGAACATTTTCTCCTCCTGGCCCAGGCCTGCCTGGCCGTCCTTAACCTCAGTGCAGTCCTCAAATGATCTGGGCCTGCAAGGGGCCTACAAGCCTACATCATCTCAAGTTACTTGCTTGATTCTTTCACATATTCAATCCCTACCTGTGAGTCAAAACTACTAAAGATACCAGAGTTGGCATGCTTCAGGAATGACATCTTGATAGAATTACTTACTGATCCTCTTTCATCTCTTATTCATGTAGGGACAGACATTTCAACCAGTGGTTGGTTGTGCTCTTCTCTTGCCTTATAGCTTCACTTTCTTCTAAAAAAATCGATTGTACTACAAATGCTAGGCCATCACTTTAGTACAGCAGCATTTATTCCGCCTTCTGCATAAAATGGCATTCTAAATAACTGTCGATAATTCAAAAGAAAGGAACACACACCTATTTATTAGCTAGTCCCGGTGTCCATTATTGCCTTGAGAAAATAAACTTAACGACAAGGGCCACACCGAGTATCTGCCGAGTCTGGCTTAGAAATGTTTATTCTCGTTGTCTGGGTAGACTGTCCTGAATAACTTACCACATCCCTACTGCTGTTGGGAAGGGGTTGTCTATTTGCTCAAAGTGCTGTGCTCAGCGTTGCTTCATGGGGAAAGCACAGGGGTACCAGCTGTGGAGGCCTGACATTACTTTCACAGTTTATACCAGAAAGTGTTCTCCTTAAACTGAGCACTGGTTAGGGAAAAGAAAAAAGAAAAAACTTGTCAAGTAGCTGCCTAGAATAAAAAATGGCCTCTATTTCTACCAGAGAAGAAATGTGGTTTGGCATCAGTAAAGGGGTAGATAAGATGCACTGTAACCAGCAAAATGCAGCTTCTGGCCTCATCCTGTGATCAAAGAACAGTGTGTTCTTTTGAATAGCTCCTGGCTCCCGTATTTGCTTTAGCACACCCACCAGGGGGCCTCAGTGATTTTTTTTTTCCTCTCTGGGAGGGATGGTAAATAGCACTTTGATCCTTCAGGAGCCTGTGTATTTACATGGTGTCTCCAGTTTTCTCTCTCTAAACACACAGTGTCCTTCCATTCTATCTAGGGCTGTGCCATGCCCAAGGGAAGCAGGCACTTTACCTGGTCGTTTGCGCCCCTTTGCCCTGCCCTGAACTAAACCTTAAGCCCATTTAGCTGGCGGTTTCTACATTGTCCTCTGATTCTTCGGGGATGCTGGGGATGCCGTGGTTCCTCTTTCTTTACTTCTCTTTCAGTCATCTTTTGTAACTTTTCCTCTCCTGCCATTTTGCTTGATCCCTACTGGTCTTTCTTGGATCTCATATTTTGCTTGAGTGTCATTCAGCTCAGTGGGCTGTGTATTATTTTGTTCTATTTCTTGAGGAACAAAAATAAGGTAAGACTAAACCAAAGAAGGTGTGGGTGTCTCAGAAGCTTTTATTGGTAACACTCCCCTGAGTGCTATAACCATGTGGTGCATCTGGGCTGGAAATTAAGATTAAGTAGTCAGCAAGTCACCCATTGACTGAGGTTTGATGGCCTATCAGGTTTATATACAGCATTTTAGTTAACTTAGCAACCCAATGAGATGTTTACCATTATTATCCCCACTTTACAGATGTGGAAACAAAGACCTGGACAGCTAAGGGACTTGCCAAGGTCCTACAGATATGAACCCAGAAAGTCTGATTTTGGAGCCTGCTAGAGACTGATTGATTGTGTCCCACATAAAATTCCTATGTTGAAACCTAACCCCCTATGCGAGGGTATCAGGAGGTGGAGCCTTGGGGTGGTAATTATGTTCAGAGGGTGGAGCCTTCATGAATGGGAACAGTGCTCTTAAAGGAGACCCCAGGGAGCTCCCTTGGCCCATCTGCCAGATGAGGATACAGCAAAAAAATGACCTTACATGAACCCAGAAGGGACTCTTACCAGACACCGAATGTGCAGGCACCTTGATCTTGGGCTCCTCAGCTCACAATGGGAGGAGAAAAGAAAGGAACACAACCACTCTGAAGAACTTAAAGGAAGCCCTCCTCTTTCCTCTTGGCCTGCAGCCCCTTGGTAATATTGCAGGCTGGAGGTTCTTGTGGTTTGGGGAAAATCAGAACAGACCTTAAACACAGTCAATTAATTGATGCAAATCACTTTCCTTTCAGTAAGATTTAGGTAATGGCATATCTTAAATGACAAACCCTGCTATTTGTCATTTTCACTAAGGAAAACCCTCAGCTGCTTTCCACCAGTAAATTCCAAAGAGAGGCTGATAGGTTTCCCTCATTTAAATATAGCATAGATGCATTTTTAAGAATCTGTTCCTTCTGAAGGGAGTGGCATTGACAGATCTGGACCTTGAATGCTCATTTGATATACTGATGCTCTATGGAGCTTGGCACGGCAGTTTTTCAGGCCACCCTGGAGCATTTTCTGTTTCCTTCCTTGGTTCTATTTTAAACTCTTACTTTACATAGTACCTGCAACCAAGGCCAGTGATTGTCTTCCCCAGAGAGAAAAGTAAGAGTATTTTCCTTCTAGAAAGTTGTGAGATCTTTCTCCCTTCCCAACCCCATATCCAAACCTATACAATGTCCCCATCTTGCCTGAAATATGTATACTTCTTTGCCTTCTGTTCATCTTCCGTGTTCCATCCATTGGGTCAACATTCTTTTTATCCAAAATCTTTTTGGTGAATGAAGCCTTGCCAGTGGTTGGGCTGGGGCCAGAGGTCTCTCTTTTGAGGTCATGGTTTCACTTGTGAGTTTACCTTTTGAAGCAGTACCTCGGCCTTCAGGAAACAGGACCACCCACCTTCTGCCTCCCTTGGAATCTCTCTTCACTTTCATCCTTCCCAGTTTCTGTCCTGTTCCTTTCATTAGCCTTTTTCTTTCACTCCTCACTTTCCCATGACCTTAAATCAGTATCCACGAAAGAAGAGGTAAGAAAAAGTTGTGTTCCCCACTGCCCTGTATGCCCAGAGGGAACGCATAGACAAGGCACTTGTACCGAAGATTTCTTCCACAGATACGCATTAGATCTCTCTGTGGAATTGAGACTGAATGCTGGGAGTCATATCAAATGTACTGGGTTAAACACTAGCGATTTTTTAAAATGGAAGCATTTCTCAAATTAAACATGCTAATATGAATTGTGAATTGCTAAGACAAAAGATAACAAATACAAATTCCTCAAACTTATATGATTGCATCTCTTTTTTTTGCGATGGAGCGAGCATCTTATAAAGTTCTGTGCAACACATTTTAGGAAGCACCATTTTAGAATATTTCATTTATCATATTCCAAATGTTCCTCGGAGTTCTATATTCTTGATATTTTAAAATTAAATCTCCTTGTGTTGGGATCAAATAGTGGATATTTTAATGGCTAAAAGGCATGAACTTACAAAAGGACAGAAAGCATAGCCTAAGTAGCACACTTTCTTGAAAATTATTAATTTTCACACAGTGCTATATATTACTGATGTAGTAAATGAGATGAACTCAGTGAGAATACGCACATATAAAACCTTTTATTTCCTTGATTTTAAAATCATGACCTTAGGGGCGCCTGGGTGGCTCAGTCATTAGGCGTTTGCCTTTGGCTCGGGTCATGATCCAGAGTCCTGGGATCGAGCCCCACATCGGGCTCCCTGCTCAGTGGGGAGTCTGCTTTTCCCTCTCCCACTCCCCCTGCTTATGTTCCCTCTCTTGCTGTGTCTCTCTCTCTGTCAAATAAATAAAATCTTAAAAAAAAAAATCATGGCCTTAAAAAGGCAAGAGCATTGCTGACTTGCCCACCTCTAAATTTGTTTTGTGTATGCCATGTACCTTTCCAGGTACTTTCACTTAGAATATTGGTCATGGGGCACCTGGGTGGCTCAGTCGTTAAACGTCTGCCTTCAGCTCAGGTCGTGATCCCAGGGTCCTGGGATCGAGCCCCACATCGGGCTCCCTGCTTGGCAGGGAGCCTGCTTCTCTCTCTCCCACTCCCCCTGCTTATGTTCCCTCTCTTGCTGTGTCTCTCTCTGTGTCAAATAAATAAAATCTTAAAAAAAAAAAATCATGGCCTTAAAAAGGCAAGAGCATTGCTGACTTGCCCACCTCTAAATGTATGCCATGTACCTTTCCAGGTACTTTCACTTAGAAAATTGGTCATGGGCGCCTGGGTGGCTCAGTCGTTAAACGTCTGCCTTCGGCTCAGGTCGTGATCCCAGGGTCCTGGGATCGAGCCCCGCATCGGGTTCCCTGCTCGGCGGGGAGCCTGCTTCTCCCTCTCCCCCTCCCCCTGCTTGTGTTCTCTCTCTCGCTGTCAAATAAATAAATAAATTCTTTAAAAAAAGAAAAAAAAATTGTGTCATGTATGGTGATTAAGACTATCTGTAATAGATATATATCTTATCATATAATATATTATTAACATTCATAATCATCTTTGTATTATATGCATATTATTTATTACTCATAATAGTAATGATTAATAATTATATATATATTTTATGACCGGTCAGGCCAGTATAACAAGGAGTTCAATCTCACACCCAATTCAACGTTCTCTCCTCTCTCTAGCCGGCTTGAGTGGTAGCTTGGGGTCTTGTGATGGGGCATACGGCATGATATTTTTCCTTGTTATTCCTTGTTTTTTAAATTTCTCTTGTGAAGGGCGTCTGGGTGGCTCAGTTGGTTAAGCGACTGCCTTCGGCTCAGGTCATGATCCTGGAGCCCCGGGATCGAGTCCCACATCGGGCTCCTTGCTCGGCGGGGAGTCTGCTTCTCCCTCTGCCCTTCCCCCCTCTCATGCTCTCTCTCTCTAATAAATAAGTAAATAAATCTTAAATTTCTCTTGTGAATCTTTCTATATCTTATAGGTTTAGAGGAAGGAGAAAGACTGGAGAAAAAAGATACAAAAGTCTTCTGCTTTGTCCTTAATGTTGTATGTATATTTTGTGTAGCTACTATATTTTCCATGACAGGTGTCTAAATCCTGGCTTTTTTGTCAGCTGCATTGATGGATTCTTTGGAGGCTGCACCAGATCACCAATGGTGCACCCAGCAAGGGCAGTGCACTCTCTAGATCATCTCCTCTGTCTATTCCTACTGCTCCTACTGCTGGTGGTGAACCCAAGGTCTCATACCTTCAAGACGGCCTATTTATATTCTAAGGCATCGTCTTGGTTCTCAAGAAATTCATGCATCCTTGCTGGGAGGTCTGTTTTTGCTTTGCTATCACATGCTGCTCTAGCCAGAATCCCACCTTTAGAATTCTCCAGATAAGAGGCAGATCCAGTGTTTATGATTGTGTATGTGAATTTCAATGGACACATCAAATTCCTGAGAGTTCCTTTATCCTTCATTCAGGAGGCTGCACTGGTTTAGGACTACAAGTGTCTGCAACTCAGCAAACATCTAGGCAAGGTGAGTGATGCCAGCCTCCCTTCATACAGGGGTATTACTCTATGGACACTTTCTTAGATCCTTCTCAATCCATTTGTGAGGGAGGGTACTCTCTCTTCTCTCCAAAGGGAGGGGGGAGCCTTTGCACTTTTCACCTCAAAAAAATCGCCTGCCAATTCTCTTTTATCACCTTTTAGAATTCCTAGTTTCCCCTTATTGAGGCTATTGGATCGGTGATGGGGATTAAAAATCATCAGGCTAGTTCTGTTATTCTTAGCATGGATGAAAGTAGCATTCTTCTTTAGTGTTGCTTACCATCTATTGAATTTCAGAAGACAACAGGTAAAGATTCATTTAGCATCCTGTAACACGGGGAAATTAATTCCTAAATGCAAATATTCTTCATAATATTTTGCTTTGTTGGTAGTATATGATTTATAAAGCAATTTCCATTGTTTGAAAATCTTTTGTTACTGGAGTTAATGCTGATATTAATACCTACCTTCATTCATATGTTATATTTTTGTATTCTATTCCCAGGAGTGGCACATCTAGGTGAAAGGGCATTTCCAACTGTCCAGCTCTTGCAGCTTATAGTTAAAGCCTGTAGTTAATTACTAAGTGTTTAGAAGTGAGTTTATGAAACTTTTAGATTATACCACAGCACATATGCACAGGAGTTAGAATAGTAAGCACTTAGTGGATTTTATATCTAATTTCAGTAATTAGACAATTCTCAGCTAATCATTTTTAATTTTAGCTGGATCGTCTGTATCCCCTTACCAATTCTATGACCAGGCTGGGCTGGTTTCCCATACTTTCATTCTCTCTCTCTTTCTCTGTTGTTTGCTTAGTCGCAAGTCTCCAATAGTGTTATTTCCTGCTGGGTTCTCCAGCTGTGAGACACTCCCTCAAGCACCCCTCCCCTTCCCCAGCTGTCTCTATGGACAACATCAAACTGCTGATTTTAACACATTTGTTTAGCATTTAGCAGGGGCCAGGGACTCCTGTTAACTTCTAAAATGTGTTTATGATGCGGAGACACATTTTACTCCTCATTAAGCCTTTGACTAAAGGAAAGAATAAAGGGGTGTCGAGGTTTGAGATTCTAAACAGCCGTCCCAGAAAAGGGTAAAAACCGGTCAAATAAGTAATACAAGAGTTCAAAAGAACGCAAAGCCCACAGCTCTGTTTCTCATAAGCTGGGGGCTGACATTATCTTGCCTTCACTCAGGCTGGGTTGTCTACTGGGAAAGTGGCAGACATACCTGTTAGGTGCAGGAACCCCTGAGGCGGGCAACACAAGAAACTCCTTTTATGAAGGCACCGATTTTCATGTGTTCCAGTATCCTGGAGGTATGTTGTCATTTTTGAAACATTCACAACATTCAATGGCGAGAAAAAGACCCTTGGTTAGCTCCATTCAAGGAGGAAAATTGAGATGCAGCTGGGAGAAGCAGGAAGCATCCAGTCAGCAAGATAGCAGGGAGAATTTATATGACATGAGAGCTTGTGAACATGTTTGCTTTAAGACAGACACAGTGCTGCTATAAGCAAGGCAGGATGTAAATGATTTTTTAAAAACAAGTGGTGGCCTGGATTTTGACTCAAGTTGGTGCCCTATGAATCTTGGTATTCAGTGAAAGTGTTCTGAAGCAAGTAGCAAGCCTTTAGCCCAAACTTGATACAGAGTAAGCCCTCAGTACATTTTTCCTGACTTTCTTGCCTGCTATTTTGTAGCATTCCTAACTTGGCATACAAGGAGGATAATAATGTATATAATGATAGAGAAGCTTTTGCATTATCTTGATTGCCACACCACCTATAGCAGGGTTGAAGGAACACCCATAGAGTTCCATTATCCCTGGTAAACCAGTTCATCCCTGATCATAACATGTCCAAAGAGATCCAAGAGCTATGACATTTCCCAGTAAAATCCAGCACACATTTACCTCAGCTCAGTTAGCCTCTCCATCTCTCCCCAAGTGGGTCAGTTCATGTCCTCCCAGAAGTGGGTGTTAAGACCCAAGTTACAAGTATGAGAGGCTTATTGTGGGAAATGCCTATGAAAGATAAAAGTAAAGGGGGCAGACCTAGTCAAGGAAAGCCTCAGACCTAGAAACAATTTTGACATCTGTGGAAAAAGAGGGGAAAAGAAGGAGGATTGGGTAGGAAGGGCCTCAGACTGTAGGGTAGCCCAAAGAAAGTCTTGACTAGGCCAGTAGGGAGGCCCAATGCAAAGAGTCCTGCTTTCGGCAGGAATGGCCTGTTTCTAGGACTTCCCCATTGCTAGGTCTGGCTGGGAGTCACCCCAGAAGAGTGTGGTGTTGGTGTGAACACCATAGTGGATCACTAAAGCGAGGCAGTTGGAGGCTGTCACCTAACTGGAACGTTTTCTTTAGCAAGGAGGTCTGAAGAATGCTCCCCCACACTGCCATACCATGACACTATCAGCCCCTTCACCACCAACTGCAAGACACTAATCCTAAAAATGACGCTATCCCTAGAACCAGCTTTCTGCTATCCCTAGAGAGACCATCAGACCTAATCTCATTATGCCTCATATGCCTGTTTACCTCCTGCACTATCAAAAAGTTCAAGCCTCTCAAGACATCTATTGTTGTCCAAAATGTAACACCCATGTGGTGTTCCAAATCTTCTGAGACTCTTATACTACTTCTGATCCATGCAAACAAACCCTTTCACATCCAACTCTCAGAGTGTTATGAGTTAAATGTCCCTTATATTCACCTCTTCTGGAAATGTCCTCTTCACCTTGTTGTTCTAACTGAACCTGGCTCATCTCAAGGACACTGCTTCCTTCTCAAGGGGTGGTTATATTATTATTTTTGTCTCATGTGAATAGATAGTGGGTATGGAGGGGAGTGGAGTATACTTAACCAGTTCTCATTTCTTCTTCCGACACATTTCTCCTTCCTTTCTCAAAAAAGCATCTCCTTGAAAGAACCCATCAGAACATTCCCCTACTCACCTTCCTTGTCCTCATCTCTCAACCTCTTGGTCACTCTTTTATTCGTTGAATATTTAGCCCTATTTTCCTCTTCACCATCACTTCTGTTATTGTTGGGAACCTTACCATTCATTTGTTTGATACTCTGACTGCTCAGTTGGATAAATTGTTGCTATTAGCTAAGTCTAGCCTCCTCACTCAGCACGGATCCTTCCCCCATGTACTCATGAGAATGACTCTTGCAATTATCTTCTCTATTCTGCATTCAAAATGTGCCCACTTACCACTGGATTATTTCTTTCTGCTGTTATATTTCTCATCTGAATTATGTAAGTAGTAATATTAAATATTTTTTCACCATAAAGTCCCTGTCTTGACTCACACTTTCCCTAGCTATCACCCTATTTCTCTGTCTCTTCCCCATTACAACAAAATGCCACATTTATGTCTTTATGTTCTCATTTCTCTGTAGCTTTGTAGACGTTCCAAACAGGCTTTCATTCCGTCTACTTTACTAATCACTCATACTGATTTTTCTGAGGTTACTAAGGTCCTCCATGTTGCCAGACTCGATGACTTCCATCTTAGTTGAGCTTATGAGAAAAAATTGACATAGTTTACTATCCCCTTATCTTTGCAACATTTCCTTCCCATAGGTGCAGGATCACCATACTCACTGGCTCTTTCTGCTCAGTCACTTTTGCTGGCCCATTCTTCAGTTGTTTTTTTTTTCTCCAGCTTTTTTGAGATATAATTGACAAATAACGTTGTGTAAGTTTAAGATGTACAACATGATGATTTGATATATATATATATATTGCAAAGTGATTACAGTAAGGTTAGTTAACACATACAGTAAGGTTAGTTAACACATACATCCCCTATTTCTTTTGTGGTTAGAACATTTATGATCTACTATCTTAGTAAATTTCAATTATATAATATGGTATTGTTAACTTATAAGTCACATTGCTGTATGTTACATCTTCAGAACACATTCATCTTATAACTGGAAGTTTTTACCCTTTCACAAACATCTTCTCATTTCTTTCACCGCCCCCTCTCCACCCCAGCAACCACCAATCTACTATCTGTTTCTGTGAGTTTGATTTTTTTAGATTCCACATGTAAATGAGATCATGTGTATTTGTCTTTCTCTGACTTATTTCACTTCACACAGTACCCTCAGGGTCCACCCATGTTGTTGCAAATGGCAGGATTTCCTTCTCTTTTATGGCTGAATACTCTTCTATTGTATTTATATCCTCCTTCCTTTTTTGGTATTTAAATGTTAGCCTGTCCTGGGGATCAATTCTTGGATCTTCTGTTTCTCTGTTTATATTGACTCCCTAGGTGATCTCATCCAAACTCTCCTGATCATTACAGTCTTACACACAACTGTCTAAGGACAACTCCACAAGATGTGTCTGAAACTTACCATAGCCAAACAGCATCTTTAGTTTTCTTCCATCCTAACGTGGGTGCGCACACACACACATACTTGCACATTGTGCATTCTTTCTTCCCGTAGGAAATGGCACCACATTCCTTCAGTTGCCCAAGCCAAAAACCCAGGGCCATGCTTAATTCTTGTCTTTACTTCACAAACTATATCCTTATGATTTATCAGTAAATCCAATTGGTTCTAGCTTCAAATTATATCCTGAATTTGACCTCTTTTAGCCATCATTTTCCTCCTAGACTATTCCAATAGTCTCCTCACTGCTCTTCCCTTTTCTCACTTTGACCCTCACTACTGCTTATTCTCTGCATCACAAATAGTGATTCTGTAGAAATCAGAGCACTTTGTGCCCCTACAGGGATCACTATAATCACTCCAAATAAGTATTTCAATCTAGTTGAAAGCAGAAAGTATTAAATTTAATAAAAGTTTACATTGATCTTTCCATTGTTTCTTTCTTTTTATGTCTTCACCTGTGCCCATGCTGTCCCTAAAGCCTCGACAGATCTTCCCATTGCCAAATCCACTCAACCTTAACCTTTTTGGTCCCGACTTCACCTTTCACCTTTCAATCCAATACAATTCTTCTGAGCACAGTTATTTGCTAGATCATTTGTGCCTCACTGTATATGGTTTTTACCTCTTTGTGGCATCTGAGACACTATTTTAACAATTCTTTTTATGTAACAATTTTCTTCCATTAGACTATTAGCTCCATATATACGCTCATAGTTTAACGGGGTACCTGCCACACAGTAGGATGCAATATGTGTTTGAAAAATAATTAAGTAAACAATTTGGCATACAAAGTTTCTGCCTCTATTATAGAAAAAATAAAATCAAAAAACAAACAGGGTTCTAGAGGGGAGGGGGGTGGGAGGATGGGTTAGCCTGGTGGTGGGTATTGAGGAGGGCACATTCTGCATGGAGCACTGGGTGTTATGCACAAACAATGAATCATGGAACAATTCATCTAAAACTAATGATGTAATGTATGGGGATTAACATAAGAATAAAAAATAAATAAATAAATAAATAAATAAATAAATAAATAAATAAAATCAGTCAGCATGATATTGAATAGTTTCCTGGAAGCAAAAAAACAGTCCCATTTAGGACCAGTCAGTAAGGGCACCAAAGGTTGCCATATCTTTATTAATGGAATCAGCAAAATGGAGAAGGAAAACACTCATGGGATCTAATCAAGGGTAATGTCTACCTAATGAGAAAATCCCAAGGTTAATCATATACACTTTGGTTATAAAGAAATAACTCTAACCTTTTCAGCCTTTAAAAATAAAGGACGTGAATCTGTTTGCTGACTTTTAACAGCTATTTTCTTATATTCTGTGGCTCCATTAATAACTTCTGTCTTGGTTCAGGTTAAGAATAAACCAAAAAACAAAAGCCATATGTTCGAAACAACCTTTCATTTCAAAATTATTGCTAAACTATAGACTCATTTTCCATTCATTTTTTAAAAACAGTGTCTGCCATGTGTAGTAAATAGTATTTTAATCTTTTCTGCAGAAGTGTGAGTGGTGTGCACACTAAGGGTTAATTCTGTAGGAATAGACTTTTAAATTCAATTCAGCACTTCTATTGAGAATGGAGAAGCTTAAAAATTAAGCCAGCAGGCATCCAAAGCCTGAGAGAACACTACTGGATGCATTCTTAATTAGAGCCAATAAAGTGTGTTTTTAGGGAGAGCTTTCCCGCAGAAAGCTCAATGGTAAAACTCAGAAGAAGCAAATTAAATTCTCTATATTAACTGCTTGGCACACTGCTTCTCAAGGAGTTATTTAGCCCAATATGTGAGTTGACAGAATTTCACTTTCAAAGCTTCAAATAACCCTGAGACAAAGTACCAACTACTTACATATTTTATCCAAATAGAAAACAATCTATACTAATTTCAAATCTTACTAGGATACTAGCAGAAAAGAGAACGCTGGAGCAATAATGACGAGTTGGATGATAGATGAAGGACCAAGGATCTAGGATTTTGTTTCCATCACTATTTTTTTTTTAGTTGTTTAGTTAAGTTAAATCATGAGTTGAATTTGTTTAATCACTAATTAAGGAACAAGGAGCGTTGTGCTAAAATTTAGCACTTCGGGAAAAAAGAAGAAAGTAGCAATTCCAAATTCCCATACCCTACAGCTAGCTCCCAGTAGCTTCCAATCTGCCCCCTCTGTCCCTGGTCACACACAAACACACACATGCTACTTTTTTTTTAACCATTAAGCATATATATATGTTATGACTTGGAATATTTGTGTGACACAGGGTATGTGTTTGTGTGAGCTTTAAAAGAAGTTCAGAAAGAACGAAACAGTAGTTTCCAAACTGTCAACGGTGAATCCTTCTGGATAGTAGGATTGCAAATAGGGAGATGAGATATTTCTTTTTAAAAATTCTTATCCTATTTTTAGTCTTTGAGTTTGTATAGTATACTTTAAAAAATAATAAACTTAAAAAAATAAAATAAACTTAAAAAGTTACCAGTTGATTTCTGGAAAATCCTATTTTGGAACTCATAGGCACCAAGCGCAGAAAGCAAATACACAGGCATGGTTCACAGGAGGCTGGACTTCTGATGTGTGCCGAGGACTGTATTTCAAATATGGTATAATAAGTAGCATTTTAGTTTTTTTTGACGATATATTAATGGTGTATATAACTCTGTAAACTGCTTACCAAAATACTAAATCAATATGAGCATTTCTTTTTCTCAACTCTGCAGTGGAAATATTTTCAAGTCATAAAATACAAATATACCTAATGATTTAAATGTAAACTCATATAAACCATTATATGATAATTCAGAGTATTTTAGAATATTTTAAGTGTAAAAGGTATTCTGAAATAGATTGAACTGACTGAGTTGTTTGAAGGTGTATGTTATATCTCTACCATCCATTGATTCATTCATGCACCAACAAAAGATTTTTAAAATCTTATTTCTGAATTATCAATACTTTGCCTAGAAAGGGTACTCTCCTGTCTTGTTAAACATATGAACAAATGAATAATTACTAGTCACTCATCAAGGCTTATTTTCCTCTAGAGGCTTCCTTCATCTCCTTGAGGCGGTTTATTGAGAAAGTTATTTTAATATACCTCAGCTTCTAACATAGTACTTTGCACTCCAGTGACACTTAATGAATATTTATTTGGGGAAAACCTCTACTATTATCAAATGGGGACTATTTAGAGAGGAGAAAGCTGAGGTTCAACAGCATGGAGGTCTTCAAATATATAAAGACTGCCTGTGGGAGAAAGATTAGACTAATATTGTTGGAAGTGGGCTTTTTTGTTTGTTTGTTGCCATTTAAAGCATTATTAAACAGGGGTGCCTGGGTGGCACAGTCCGTTAAGTGACCGACTCTTGATTTTGGCTCAGGTTGTGATCTCATGGTTGTGAAATCGAGCCCTGCATCAGGCTCTGCACTCAGCACAGAGTCTGCTTGAGATTCTCTCTCCCTCTCCCTCTGCCCCTTGTACTCCTGCTCTCTCTCTCTCTCTAAAACAAATAAACAAATAAATAAATCTTTAAAGAAATAAATAAAGCGTTATTAAACAGCACCTTGCAAGACAACATGCAAATGTAATTGGAGACTTGGATGAGAGGATCATTTTCTTTTTTTAAATTGAGGTAAAATTGGTATGTAACATTGTATTAGTTTCAAGTATATAACATAATGGGATATTTGTGTACACTACAAAGTGATCACCACAATGTCTAGTTACCATCTGTCACTGTACAGTTGACCCTATTTGTCCATTTTGCCCACCTCTCAACTCGCTTCCCCTCTGATAACCACCAGTCTGTTCTCTGTATCTATGAGTTTTGTTTTGTTTGTTTGTCTTGTTTTTTAAATTCTACATATAAGTGAAATCATATGGTATTTGTCTTTCTCTGTCTGACTTTATTTTACTTAGCATAATACCCTCAAGGTCCATCCCTGTTATTGAAATGTCAAGATTGCCTTCTTTTTTATGGTAATATTCCATTGTATATATATTCCACCTCGTCTTTAACCATTCATCCACTGAGGGACACTTAGGTTGTTCCAGATCTTGGCTATTGTAAATAAAGTTGCAGTGAACATAGGGGTGCGTATATCTTTTTGAATTTGTGTTTACATTTTCTTTGGGTAAATACTCAGAAGTGGAATAGTTGGATTGTATGGTTGTTCCATTTTTAATTTTTTAAGGAACTTCCATACTGTTTTCCATAGAGGCTGCACCAAACATACATTCCCACCAACAGTGTACGAGGGCTCCCTTTTTTCCACATCCTTTTTAGCAGTCGTTATTTCCTGTCTTTTTTTTAATTTAATTTTATTATGTTATGTTAATCACCATACATTACATCATTAGTTTTTGTTGTAGTATTCCATGATTCATTGTTTGTGTATAACACCCAGTGCTCCATGCAGAACGTGCCCTCTTTAATACCCATCACCAGGCTAACCCATCGCCCCACCCCCCTCCCCTCTAGAACCCTCAGTTTGTTTCTCAGAGTCCATAGTCTCTCATGGTTCATCTCCCCTTCTGATTTCCCCCGCTTCATTTTTCCCTTCCTACTATCTTTTTTTTAAAAACATACAATGTATTATTTGTTTCAGAGGGACAAGTCTGTGGTTCATCAATTCACAGCGCTCACCATAGCACATACCCTCCCTGATGTCTATCACCCAGCGACCCCATCCCTCCCACCCCCCACCACTCCAGCAACCCTCAGTTTGTTTCCTGAGATTAAGAATTCCTCATATCAGTGAGGTCATATGATACATGTCTTTCTCTGATTGACTTATTTCGCTTAGCATATAGTTGCCATTCTAACAAGTGAGAGGTGATATCTCATCATGGCTTTGATTTCCATTTCCCTGATAGTTAGTGATCTTGAACATTTTTTCATGTGCCTATTGGCCATTTATATGTTGTCTTTGGAAAAATGTTGACATCTGCCCATTTCTTAATTGGATTATTTGATTTTTTTAGTTGTTTGTGTTCTTTATATACTTTGGGTAGTAACCCCTTATCAGATAAGTCATTTGGAAATATTTTCTCCCATTTATTTATTTATTTATTTATTTATTTATTTATTTATTTAAGATTTTATTTATTTATTTGACAGAGAGAGACACAGCGAGAGAGGGAATACAAGCAGGGGGAATGGGAGAGGGAGAGGCAGACTTCCCGTGGAACAGGGAGCCCAATGCGGGACTCGATCCCAGGACTCCGGGATCATGACCTGAGCCGAAGGCAGACGCTTAACGACTGAGCCACCCAGGCGCCCCTTTTCTCCCATTTAGTAGGTTACTTTTTCACTTTGTTGATGGTTTCCTTTGCTTGCAGAAGCTTTTTAGTTTGATGAAGTCCTGCTTTATTTTTGCTTTTGTTGCCTTTGCTTTTAGAGTCAGATCCAAAAATTCAATGCCAAGACCAATGTGAAAGTCCTTAACTGCCTATGCTTTCTTCTAAGGGTTTTTTTTGTTTTGTTTTATTTTGTTTCAGGTCTTCCATTCAAGTCTTTAATCCATTTTGAGTTAATTTTTGTTTATGGTGTAAGGGAATGGTCTAGTTTCATTCTCTTACATGTGGCTGTTCAGTTTTCTCAATACCATTTATCGAAGAGACTGTCCTTTCCCCCCCTGTGTATTCTTGGCTCCCTTGTAATAAATTAATTGACCATATATGGGCTTTTTTTTGGGTGCTCTATTATGTCCCTCTGATCTGTGTGTCTCTCTTTATACCAATACCATACAGTTTTGATTACAATAGCTTTGTAGTATAGTTTGAAATCAGGGAGCATGATATTCCCAGCTGTGTTCTTCTTTCTCAAGGTTGCTTTGGCTATTCAGGCTCTTTTCGGGTTCCATATAAATTTTAGAACTATTTGTTCTACTTGTGTGAAAAGTGCTGTTGGAATTTTGATAGGGATTGCGTTGAATCTGTAGATTGCTTTTGGCAGTATAGACATTTTAATAGTATTTGTTCTTCTAATCCATGAGCACAGAATAGCTTTTCATTTATTTGTGTTGTCTTCAGTTTCTTTCATCAAAGTCTTATAGTTTTCAGTGTATAGGTCTTTCATCTCCTTGGTTAAATTTATTCCTAGGGCTTTTAAAAAATTTTTGATACAATTATAAATTATAAATGGATTGGTTTCTTAATTTGTCTTTTGGATGGTTTGTTATTAGTGTATAGAAATGTAACAGATTTCTGTATACTGATTTTGTATCCTGCAACTTTACTGAATATATTTATTAGTTTTAACAGTGTTTTTGGTGGAATCTTTAGGATTTTCTATATATGGTATCATGTCATCTGCAAGTAGTGACGATTTTACTTCTTCATTTCCAATTTGGATGCCTTCTATTTCCTTTTCTTGTCTGATTGCTGTGGCTAGGACTTCCAATACTATGTTGAATAAAAGTGGTAAGAATGGGCATCCTTGCCTTGTTCCTGTTCTTAGAGGAAAAACTTCCAGCTTTTCACTATTGACTATTATGTTAGCAGTGGGTTTTTCATATATAGCTTTTATTATGTTCAGGTATGTTCTCTTTATACCCACCTTGTTGAGAGTTTTTATCATAAATGGCTGTTGAATTTGTCAAGTGCTTTCTCTACATATATTGAGATGGTCACATGATCTTTAGCCTTCATTTTGATAATGTGGTATATCATGTTATTATTTTTTCTTCTTTTTGTGTTGTTTTTGTCCAATTTTGATATCAGAGGAATGTTGGCCTCATAAAATGAGTTTGGAAATATTTCCTTTTGCTCAAGTTTTAGGAAGAGTTTGAGAAGAATAGGTATTAAATCTTCTTTGAATGTTTGATAGAACTCACCAGTGAAGCCATCTGGTCCTGGACTTTTGTTTGTTGGGAATTTTTCATTACTAATTCAAACCTCTTACTAGTAATTGGTCTATTTAGATTTTCCATTTCTTCATGATTCAGTCTTAGAAGATTGTATGTTTCTAGGAATTTATTCATTTCTTCTATGATGTTCAATTTGTTGGCATATAATTATTCATAATAGTCTTTTTTGATCCTTCATATTTCTGTGGTATCAGTTGTAACTTCTCTTTCATTTCTGATTTTATTTATTTGAGCTTTCTTTCTTTTTTCTTAATAAGTCTAGCTAAAAGGTTTGTTAATTGTGTTTATTTTTTTGAAGAATCAGCTCTTAGTATCACTGATTTTTTTTTTAATTGTTCTATAGGTCTCTATTTTATTTACTTCTGCTTTGATCTTTATCATTTCCTTCCTTCTACTAACTTTAGCCTTCAAATGTTCTTATAATTCCTTTAGGTGGAAAATTAGATTGCTTATTTGAGATTTTTCTTGTTTCTTGAGGTAGGCCTGTATCACTATGAACTTCCCTCTTAGAACTGCTTTTGCTACATCCCATGATTTTGTATTGTTGTATTTCCATTTTTATTTGTCTCAAGGTCTTTTTTGATTTCCCATTTGATTTCTTCATTGATCCATTTGTTGTTCTGTAATATGTGGCTTAATCTTCACATGTTTGTGATTTTTCCAATTTTCTTTTTGTAATCGATTTCCAGTTTCATACCACTGTGGTCAGAGAAGATGCTTGATATGATTTCAGTCTTCTTAAATTTATTGAGACTTGTTTTGTAGCCTAACGTGTTATTTATCCTGGAGAATCTCCCATGTTCACTTGAGAATCTGTATTCTGCTGCTTTTGGAGGGAATGTTCTGTATATATCTCTTAAGTCCACCTGGTCTAATGTGTCATGTAAGATGTCATGGCTGTTGTTTCCTTATTGATTTTCTGCCTGGTTGATCTAGCCATTGAAGTAAGTGCATTAGTGAAGTTCCCTACTATCATGGTATTCTGTCAATTTCTCCCTTTATGTGTGTTAATATTTGCTTTATATATTTAGGTGCTCCTACGTTGGGTGTATAAACATTCACAAATGTTATATCCTGTTGTTCAATTGACCCTTTTATCATATGCAGTGCCCTTCTTTGTGTTTTATTACACTCTTTGTTTTAAAGTCTATTTTGTCTGATATTGATATAACTACACCAGGTTAATTTTTGTTTCCATTTGCATGACATACCTTTTTTCATCCCTTTACTTTCAGTCTGTGTGTGTCCTTAGTTTTGAAGTTAGTGTCTTGCAGGTAATATGTAGATGAGTCTTATTTTTTTATCCATTCAGCCACTGTGTCTTTTGACTGGAAAAGTTAGTCCATTTACATTTAAAATAATGATTGAGAGGTATGTGTTTATTGCTGTTTTGTTAATTGTGTTCTGGATATTTTTGTAGTTCCTTTCTGTTTCTTTCTTCTTCTCTTGCTCTTTTCCTTTGTAGTTTGTTGCTTTTCTTTAGTGTTTAGTTTAGATTCTTTTCTTATTATCTTTTGTGTATTTAGCATAGGTTTTGGCTTTGTGGTTACCATGAGGTTCACATATAACAACCTATATATATAGCAGTCTATTTTAAGTTGGTAGCAACTTAAATTAATGCATTCTAAAAACTTTCTATATTTTACTACTCCCTCCATGTTTTGTTTTGATGTCATATTTTACATCTTTTTATGTTGTGTGTCCCTTAACTAATTATTATAGTTAATTTCACTATTTTTGTCTCTTAACCTTTATATTAGCTTTATAAGTGGTTAATTCACTACCTTTATTATATATTTGTCTTTATCAGTGAGATTTTTACTTCATATGTTTTCTTGTTATTAATTACTGCCTTTTCCTTTCACCTTAAAGAAGCCCCTCTAATATTTATTGTAACGCTGGTTTAGTGGTGATGAACTCCTTCAGCTTTCGTTTGTCTGGAAAACTATCTTTCAGTTCTGAATAGACAGCCTTCCTGGGTACAGTTTTCTTGTTTGGAAGCTTTTTCCTTTCAGTGCTTTAAATATACCATGCCACTTTCTCTGGCCTGCAAAGTTTCTGTTGAGAAATCAGCTGACAGTTTTAAGTGGGGTCTCTTATACATGGGAGATGGTGAGTTCAGTGTCTTCCTATGCCACCATCTTGGACTGCCTCTGAAAACATTTTAATGAGGACTAATGTGTGAAAAGCTCCAGGGAGATTTCAGTTTAGATGTTAAGGATGTCTTATACTGCCTTGGGATGTATGAGTTTCTACTCACTAGAAGACTCTAAAAACAGTGAGATAATCTGTTGAGCAAGTTGAGGAGAGCATTTCCACATCAGATGTTTGATTGGAGTGGATGGCTTGTAAGGTCTTTTCTAACACTAGAATTCTTTGATTAAATAAATGAAGAACATGTGATTCCCCCAAACCACTTGAGTATATGCACTAGGTGCTTTTAAATTATGTCTTCCTGTAGCCTTTCTGGAAAGAATTTCTATTTTCCTAAAGACTTGGATAAGTGCAAAATGAAGGAGAAATATTACTTAGAAAAGGCACTAATTTTCCCTGATTTCTTATAATAAAACATTTTAAATATGTCATGCTTTTAGACAGCTCCATATAAAGTTTAGTTGGTACTACTTTAAAAAAAAAATGTATGTGAATGAGGTGGAGAGTAGAGATCGTTTTAGGGGTTGGGAAGTTCTTTAAGGAAGAAACATGGTAAAAGTCAATTTATATTGTTTTTTCCATTTTTATTCATATGAATCTAAGAGCTGTTGCTTTATTTCCTTGATGAAAGTGTTTTCCAGATATGCCTCTTTAAGCTCATACATATTAAATGGACAATAAAGAAAAATAATTAGCTTCTACGTGAATAGAGAGCTCACAGTCTTTTCAGCATTTCAATCTAATGTTCTGGGGAATTTCACACGAGTTTGGGGTTAACTATTAACCACCAGTCAACTCTCAATGTTTAAGCTATAATTAGTTTGCAAATGATTATAAGCAAAAACTGTTAACTTTTTCTTTTGAAAGGCAATACTAAAGAGGAAATAACATTATTATTTATAACATTCTATTCAAGTTCAATTTCTATTTAAATTGCCACCAAAGAATTTAAATTGACTGCATTTATGTTTATTGCATAGCATAAACCATGTAAACAGAAGAATACCATGTGCGTCAAAATAACTACCTACTAATGTAATAAGTACCTGAAGAAATACCTAATTATGTTTTATGAACTCATAATGGTACCTGTGGTATTTCATTATTTTATTGCTTAAATAATCAATTACCCTTTTTCTCTGAAAATGAAAAAAAAAACTGATGCAGTGTCAGTGGAGAGCATTCAGAATTCTAGCTAAATTATTGATATAATGAGATCAGTGAGTAAAATATCACAAAATTAGAGAGAGTTAAGGGAGCCAAGGAAAAGTAAATATAAAAGACCATTTTGGAATTCTTCCAAAAGGAAGAAAAATTAAGAAAATTTACAGCAAAGACCAAAGCAGTAGGAAGGAAAAAGAACCACATGAATCCCTCTGGTTCTGAGTAACTATTACATTGCAGATAGTTTCAATAAATATACTGAAAACACTTGATAAAATCAATTGCAGTAATCAAAAATACATGTGAAGAATACTGGAAATTTATTGATAGAAATATTTTTTATGTCTTATTTTCATTAGATTATACATCATTTACTAGTTGTTTTAATCAAAAAACACAGATTTCTGTCTTTGTGACAACTGAAAAATATGATGAAAATGTTCCGTAAGAGATTTCTGTTTATAGTTATGATGGAGTAGCTTGTTGCAGATCATTGCTATCACTAAGGAATAAAGATGGATTTTTAAAAATCTGTATAAAGACATAAGAGAGCTGTTTAAGTAACCAGCTCTACAGGGGCCAAGATTGTGTAGAAAGGGGAACTGGAGAGAGGTGAGGGGAACTTGTGTTGCAACATCTGTCCCGGCGGCACCTGCTGATTGTGGGTAAGGAGCAAAAGGCTGAGTATCCATGGTTTTCTTAGGCAGAACAGCTGTGTTGAAGGACAAAGTAACCAAGAGAGGCTTGGGTGGTCTTATGGGGCTAGTGAGACATAACTGGAGACTTTGGGGGCCAAGATCCCAGTGAGAAGAGAGGTGTGGAGAACAGACCCTGATAACTGCTCATTTTCTCTTCAGGATATTTGTTGAATTTGGAAGCGATAAAGGGACAGGAGACAGGCCTTTCTCAGAAGGCCTCTGAGAAAACAAAGCAAGGTATTTCAGAAGCCTGAAGGCACTAATGTGGATAGACTCAGGATTCACCAGGACCCACCAGATGGAAGCCCCCTCCTGGCATAGACCCTAATAACAGAGGTGAACTAGAGGTAAATGGAACTTACCAGAATTGCTGCCTAGTTGTGATTCAGTTTTGTCTCAGAGGAAAGGGTGAACCATTTCTGAAGGAAGTTAAAATATGGAGACTATATGTATTTTCTTACAGATTGTACCTGACATTCAATAAAATATTACTAGACATGCTAAGATACTGGACTATAACCTGAGATAGAAGATTATTAAAAAGAGTTTCACAGGAGATTCAGATATTGGAGTTAGAAGCACAAGGTGCTAAAGTAACTGTGACTAATATGTCCCCAAATAGAAGGAAATAATGGGCAAAACAGATGAAGAGATGGAGGATCTCCTCAAAGTCTTAGAATATATAAACAACGAATTAAATAGGAAATTCAGAACTGAAAAATATAATAACTAAAATTTTAAAAATCAGTAATAGATGGTTTAAAGAAAAGCCTGCACATGAGAAGACAGGATTAGGGAAGTCAACAGGAACCACACTGAAGCTCAGGAAGAAAAAGAGTGGAGAAAATTCAGGAAAAAAAGCATCAAAGACATGTTGACTTGGTGAAAAAGATTTCTATACATGAAACACAAATCTCAGAGGGAGGAGATAGAGATAATGAAGCAGGAGAATGTTTGAAGAGTTAAAGAATGTAGCAAGGAAGGAAAATTACAGTCTAATTTGTGTGTCAGAATTGATTAAGCCAAAGAAGTTTGGTTTGTACACTTTTCTGTATATATGTTACCCTTAAATAAACAATTTAAAAAGGCCAAATACATATCTTATTGCAGCAAAATTTGACATCCTATTCTACTGATGTATTCATAGATGCTACTGAAATTCTTGCCACATTAGCATTTAACAGAAGAACTGAAACAGAATCGCAAAGGTTTTTAGTTTTTTATTTTCTGACTGCAAAATTATTTGTTTAAAATTTTACAGTATAAAAAGTAGAAAGTAGAAATTGAGTAACTCCCTGTAAAATCCTATTGTGTGTGTCTGTATGCATTTATATTTTTTGAAACAAAAATGGGATCAAATTACATATGATGTCTAAATTATGTATTTTGCATTAAAAACGTATCCTGGATATCTAGTCACACACTTACTTCAATTTTATCAGTAGATACATAATATTCTATAACAATTTGGGTTGAAAATATTTTTCTAAAAAAATTCTTCTTATAAAAAAAATGCTGTTTTCTTAAGGGAGGTAAACAATATTCTCCATCTCACTGGATGTTTTTAACACTTCCTCGTAAATGTGATCTGGAGGTACTTTTTCCTTGATGGTAATAGCACGCTTAGTTTTTCATCCATCCAAGTATATTTATTTATTATTAGTTCCCTGGTATATCTCAGGCACTGTGCTAGGTAGTGAAAATAAGAGTAAACGAAACAGATGTATTTGCTGCCCTCATGAAATTTAGTGTCAAATGGGAGCACATACCTTGGACAGTTCTCCAGTGAGGCACAGCAAGATCCAGCATAAGGAGGGGTGATGTCAGGAAGGTGTTCCCCAAAGAAGACGCAGAGTTTAAGTTTTCATGGGATTGGGGCAGGGGATGGGTATGTGTAGGCTGCGAGAGGTGATTACGTAGACCAAAAGCTATTTCCTATAATCTCAAAGCCTCCTCCACTAAAATCTCAAAAGGAAACAATTTTTCTAGAAATGTAAGGTGCCAGTGTACATATATTGTTCTCCCATAGAAAGTTTACTGGCTGTATAAACTGTGAATGATTTATACATAATATGGATTTAAATTTCATTCAGAGAAACATGTTCTTTTTTTCTCCCAAAGAATTTTGGAGCACTTATTGATCAAAAGTCATAAGAACATGATGTCCTAAATCAAAAATTTATTTAAAAGTCTGATTTAAGGGGCACCTGGGTGGCTCAGTCATTGGGTGTCTGCCTTCGGCTCAGGTCATGGTCCCAATCCTGGGATCGAGCCCCGCATCGGGCTCCCTGCTCGGCGGGAAGCCTGCTTCTCCCTCTCCTCCCTGCTTGTGCGCTCTCTCGATATCTCTGTCACTATCTGTCTCTCTCTCAAATAAATAAAATCTTAAAAAAAAAATAAAAGTCTGATTTAAGACGGCCTGTTTTGAGAATAAAATTTCCAAATATCCCGTTATTTTAAAGTGTACAATATTGTAGTCCATGAGGCAAATGCAAGTGAGAAAAGTAGAACACTTATGAATAAAGGGCGGAGCTCCCCATCCTGCATTCCCTGGGCGTGGTCTGGATGGTTGTGGCACCTGTCCAAGCTGCTGGGGCTGCAGGGCATGAGTGCCGGCACCCAAGGCTGGGCCGGGCCAGCTCCCTCAGGCAGTGAGCCACAGCAGAGGTCTGTGCAGCGGGAGCCACAGGACTAGGACCTGGTATAATGGCATGAAAGCTCAACTCACGAAAGGAAACAATCTCAGGCATTTTCTTATCTTTTCCCAAGAGGGAAGGCTTGAATAGTGAAATGCCTTCACTTAAGAGTTGGAGAGATGCTAGTATTTAGCTGAAGGTCAAACAAGCATGCAGAATGGTGCTCCAGAAAGTGTTGAATTTCACTCCCTAGCACAGTGCCTGAGTCTCTCTCACACATGCAGACTCATGGGTGAGCCTGAGAGTGATCTTCAGAATAAGGGTATCCCCTGCTTTAGGTGTCGCCTTTCTCAAATTCCCCCCACATTCTCCAACCTGCCAGGCTCTTTATCCCATTCCTCTGGCCAGAAGTAGGGTGCTTCTACTAAAGTTTTAGCCACCTGAATTACTGCTCGACCACAGTTGAGCAACCACAGAAAAGTTGGTTTTCTTTTCCAACTTCTGACTTTCTCTCCAATCCAACGCCTTTTGTGTGCTTTTCAGAGTCCTCAAGTAGCTGCTTTTTGTGTTTGGTAAGTGGTTTTACTTGTAATCAGAGGATAATATAGGCTGTAGTGGAGTTTCCCTACCATGCTGGAGGAGAACCTCTACTTCTTCCGAGGCAGGCTGAAAATGCTTTGTTACTATAGATCATCAAGAAAATGGAGAAGCCTTCCGGATCTGAAGAGGATGGAGAAAAATCAGGAGCTCTGGTAAGCCATATGGGCCCGAAAAAAAGAAGATGCAAACAGAGCTTTGCCTTTAACTGCTTTTTCCTATTTTCTGCTCTCCTGCTCTAAGGAAGTTTACTGATTTTTTGCCTGTAGAACTATTTGAAGAAACTCTGAACCCAGTATTTTCACAGAGGATATAAATCTATTCTTCTACAAAGTCTGTTGCCCAAATTTGAAATTGTTCACTCAATTGGTGTATTGCCCCTGCAGGAACACTCTTTCATTCTTAGGGTGGGAATTGATTTTTTCTTCTCTTATTTTGTCGTGTGAGACTACTAAGTCTATTACAACCTCAGAATTTTCACACATTATTTAAAAACCTGTTCACAATGTGAGAAGGTCTTGCATAGGCTTGCCTATACCAATGTGTAAAAACTTCCAGCTGCCTATGAAATTGTGAAGACAAGCTACATTCCTCATTAAGGGTACAGATTAATGTCTGAAGAAAGCAAGAGCTTTCTACCAACATTTTCCAAGATTTTGAATTTTTCTTTATTTAAAGTGACTTCACCCTAACCTCTAAGCATGCAGATTAGTGGGATTTTTCTATCCATAATTAAAATATTTGCTTGCAAAAAATACATCTAGGCCTTTCAAATTAGTGTTTACCTAGTTGAAGTTTTTGATTTATATAAATTAGTGCTTTTTGAATAGGCAAATCTAAATATTTATACTCAAAATACTTGTTTGCACAAATCCTGCATACATTGAAGTTAGATGACCATTTAAAGACTGGTTTTGAATTCCTGTATCAGTTCTAACAATTTTTTGGTGGAGTCTTTTTTGTTTTCTACATAAAGTATCATGTCATTTGTGAAGAATGAAAGTTTAACTTCTTCCTTGCCGATTTGGATGCCTTTCATTTCTTTTTGTTGTCTGATTCCTGGGGCTAGGACTTCCAGTACAATGATAAATAATGGTGATGAGAGTGTACATCCCTGTCTTGTTCCTGACCGTAGAGGAAAAGCTTTCAGTTTTTACCCTTTGAGGATGATACGAGCTGTGGGTCTTTAATTAAAACACTAACTGGTTGATCTATACTTTCAGATTAAGCTTTGCCACATTCAAGTCTTGTTCTATTCAATTACTAGCTCCCTCCCTTCAGCACCTCCTTCCTTTGACTGTCCACTTTCAGTATGGGTGGGCTAGTCAAACCTTTCTTTTTCTGTTAGTGAAATAAATTGAAATGTTCAAAAAGGAAAATCAAAAATAAACTATGCTGGCATTTTCTTTCTTTCTTTTTTTAAGATTTATTTATTTATTTAGAGAGAGGGAGAGACAGAGAGAACGTGCAAGTAGGGGGAGGGGCAGAGGGAGAGAATCTTCAAGCAGACTCCCTGCTGAGCGCAGAGCCAGATGCGGGACTCAAGTCTCACAACCTTTGAGATCCTGACCTCAGTGGAAACCCAGAGTCAGACGCTGGGTTTACTGAACCCAGGTGCCCAGATGATGGCATCTTCATAGCGTAATTCATGAACTGGGGTTGTCTGAACATGGTATAGACGAGAATCCATAGAAAGAAGGATGAGAAGATGCACTGATCTCCTGTCTTCTCAAAAGGGTATGTCTGGGCACAGATGGCCATATTCTGGGGATAGAATTTAGGAAGGGCCCCACCCTCCCTTGCTGTGCATTTTTTATGAAGCAAGTGTGAGTGTTTCCTTGTCATTGGAGACATAGATTGAGATAGACTGCCAAATAGTCTGGGCTTTAGTGCCAGTTGCTGACAGCATTTGTTGGAGACCTTGGGGGTAGTTGAGGTCATGTCCACCTTCTCCTTCTAGGGGGAAGGCCACCCCCAGTCCCAGCTAGTTGACTGCCATGTAACTCAGAGAGAGCTCTAAGGGCTTTAGACATTCCTGCTTATTCTTCCATATCTATTTTGAATACACATATAATTTTTGGATAATTATGGATTTACAGGAAAGTTGCAAAGTTAGTTGCTAGAGACTAAATAAACGTGACACCCCAGAATTCATCAGTTGAAACCTAGTCCCCAGTGTGATAGTATTTAGAGATGGGACCTTTGGGAAGTGACTCGGTAGACACCCTTATGAAAGAGTCCCTGAGAGTTTGCTCACCTCTTCCACCATATATAGTGAATAATGAATATATATATATATATGTATATATTCATTGGTGACATAGTGAAAAAATGGCTGTCTATGAATGTGGAAGTGGGTCCTCACCCAATACGAAACCTGCTGGCACCTTGATTTTGGCCTTGCTAGCCTCCAGAACTGCGAGAATCATACATTGTTGTTTAAGCCACTCAGTCTATGGTATTTTTGTTATAGCATCCTGAACAGACTAAGACAACAGTACAGAGGATTCCTATGCATTCTTCATTCAGTTTCCGCTAATAGTAACATTACTGTGATAAATTTGTCAAAGAGAAGAAATTAAGTCCTATTAACTGAACTTCAGGCTTTAATTAGATCTAATATTTTGTTTCTGTTCCAGGATCCAATCCAGGATACTATATTGCATTTAGTCATATCTATTTTAGGGTGGAAGGATGAACACTGTGGCTACATGTCACTGAAAATTCTCTGATCGTAAACTTTTTGGATATAGTCATAAGCAAAACTGTATGTAAAAGTGAAATGATTGGAAAATTCAGTCAGGAATATGCTGTGTTGACACTTCTCTTTTCAGATTTATCCACTCTTAGTGCCAGATCTTGATCAGAATTACTGGAGGTCAGGGAGTTATCTTTATACCATCCATTGTACTTAGTACAGTGCCTTGTGCACTGGAGACATGCAGAACATGTTATGAAGTTAATGAACAAATGAATGTCACTCCCTGAAGCTTACTCATCATGACCTAGCCTAATGTGTCAGCATATCAGTACTAGTTTATTTTTAGAATTCACATGGTGTCCCGATGAATCTGTAGCTTCACAACAATATGAATTCTTACAGAAAAATAGAAAATATTCCATCCTGGGGCGCCTGGGTGGCTCAGTCGTTAAGTGGCTGCCTTCGGCTCAGGTCACGATCCCAGGGTCCTGGGATCGAGCCCCGCATCGGGCTCCCTGCTTGGCGGGAAGCCTGCTTCTCTCTCTCCCACTCCCTCTGCTTGTGTTTCCTCTCTTGCTGTGCCTCTCTGTGTCAAATAAATAAATAAAATCTTAAAAAAAGAAAATATTCCATCCTGTTTGCTAATAAACTATAACTTGACCCATCATTCATACACAGTCTAGATTCTGCTGGACATTACCATTCACCAATACTACCTCTTCCTCTTTTTTATTTGTTTTTTAAGAAAAATTGATGTATTCAGTGAGACTTCAAGAAAATGGATGTTCAAGAGGTTTTACTTGGCCTCTCCACTTAAATGAATGAAGTTTGCTTATAGAGTTCCAGTGAGTTGTTACAAATGTGAAGAGATGATGGGTGAAGTAGGTTAGGATGATCGAAGGTAGTACTGAAATCTCTTTCTGATAATTAGGTATGTATATTTGTAAATGGTGCTGCTGACACTTCGCAAAGACAAAGATGCGCCACGCACACACACACACACACACACACAGTGTCTCCAAATCAACTGATCTGTCAACACATTTTGAAAGAAGCTCCTGTAACAGGAATAAAAACAAGGCAACGAGCCCATTTAAAAATCTGTTTCCAATACAGAAGTCACTAGCCATGAATAACTACTTAAATCAACTCAAATGAAATATAAATAAAAACATATTTCCTTAGTTACACTAGCCACGTTTCAAATACTCAGTAATTATTGCATGTGGTGAGTAGCGACTATATTGGACCCCAAGAACATTTCCGCTCTCATAGAAAGTTCTATTGCCCAGGGCTGCATTTAAAGCTACTTGTGAGGCATTTGGCACCATTTGAGAACTAAACTTAAATGATTGTGAAACCAGCAGATCTGGTTCATTTGGTTAAGTTTAAATGTTTTACTTTAATTCTGCTTAGGTTCAATCTGAGCAAATATTTCTAATGGATATGAACCACTTTAACCAGTATATTCTTTTTCTTTTTTTTTAAGATTTTATTTATTTATTTATTTATTTATTTGAGAGAGAGAGAGTGTGAGTCGGGGGAGGGGCAGAGGGAGAGGGAGATAGAGAATCTCAAGCAGACTCCATACTGAGCAGGGAGCCCGCCGGGGGCTCTGATGCCAGGTCCCTGAGATCATGACCTGAGCCAAAATCAAGACTCGGATGCTTAACCAACTGAGCCACCCAGGGAGGGAGAGAACATTAGGAAATATGTATATGGATTTTTCCAGACTCTGCCTGCACATTTTCCCCATATGATCCAGCCGTTTATCCCTACACTTTGCTGTAATAAATCTTAGCCATTTAGCACAACCATATCTGAATCCTATGAATCCTTCTAGGTGAATCTCCAAACATGGGGTAATCTTGGGGACTCCTGACACACTATCTTTAACAGAATTCCTGTTTTTTATTTTTTAAAAGAATGATAAAGGGGCACCTGGGTGGCTCAATCGTTGTGTCTGCCTTCGGCTCAGGTCATGATCCCAGGGTCCTGGGATCGAGTCCCACATCAGGCTCCCTGCTCAGCGGGGAGTCTGCGTCTCCCTCTGCCCCTCCCCATGCTTGTGCTCTCTCTCTCTCTCTGTGTGTCAAATAAATAAATAAATAAAATCTTTTTTTTTTTTAATAAAAGAATGATAAAAGGGTTTTTGTTGTGGGCAACTAAAAATTCCTACAGCTCAAATTGAGACAGACTTAAATTCCACCCAGACTGTCAGTGTTTTCCTGAGCAGGCTAGAGACAATGAAATATTTTTAACATAAATCAAGGTACTCAGCACACAGTAGGAATTCAAATGATATTGGCTGTATTTTTCTTTCTCTTATTCCCTCTACTCAGCCCCATTAGAATTTAATGTTTTTAAGTGGGTGGACGTTAGGAGACATTTATGTTGCCTGTTTTCTTTCTCTGGTTTTCTTTGCTAGAAAGCACACAATATATTTGAAAGTTAGATCATTATCCAGGTTTGTCCTTTTGGCATCTGGTGTCTAAGGCAATTTCAGCTTCCACTCCAATTTTCTTCATCACATGTTCCTACCAATTGAATTTCACTTGTTCTTTTTAAGAGGAGAAATACGAAACACAGAGAGGGATCATTTTATGGTTTCAAATGCAGCAGGGTCAACCAGGAGAGCTCATAATTGAAATCTAAAATGTATGTTTTTTCTTCTTTGCAAGCCAAAAAGAAGAGAAGAGACCATGACCTAAACCACTAGCACTTCTGTTGATGGAGAATGGTAGACACTGAAGCAATTACTAGAGCAAAAGTTTCAGGTCTGGAATGTGGGGGAAGGACTATAGGCACTTAACCAGGGAAATAAGTTATTCAAGAAGTTTCCTTTTCCTGGGGTGCCTGGGTGTCTCAGTCGTTAAGCGTCTGCCTTTGGCTCAGGTCATGATCCCCGGGTCCTGGGACTGAGCCCCGCGTCGGGCTCCCTGCTCGGTGGGAAGCCTGCTTTTCCCTCTCCCACTTCCCCTGCTTATGTTCCTTCTCTCGCTGTGTCTCTCTGTCAAATAAATAAATAAATAAATAAGATCTTTAAAAAAAAAGAAATTTCTTTTTCCTAACACTAGGCCCAGTGACTTAAGTTTTTATTATGAAATATACAGAATAAACGTAGTCCATAAGTTGGGGCACTGACCAACCAGTGATCAAAATATTATAAACGATAAGGTTAAAGACATGCAATGGGATGCTCAGCCTTAAGAATAGGGGATTCTGGCCCCTAAATTCACAGTTGACTAACGACCCATCTCCATTTCCAGCCATTCCCACGTGCAGAAACCTGCCTCTCCTCTTTGAACTTGAGGCCATATCTTCAGTAGTGTCCCACTGAATACTGGTATTTCCATGTGACAGTCCCTTAGGCATCTCAAATTTACTGTATGCAAAAATGAATTCAATTCAGAGAAAAGGAGAATACCTTTTATGCATCACTTGTTATGCTGAGGATGCCTGCATCCATAATCTAGTTCCATAGCTGAGATACTATGTCATGCTCCTGTAAAGGCACTGGTCTTGGCGGTGAGAAAAGTATCCCCAGTTAAGCATTTTGGAATGTTCCATCTGTGGTCCACTGCCTCTGCAGAGGATTCATGGATCACAATGGTGACTCTTGGCCTTCTTCCACCTTTGTGAAGCAGTCCCATGTAGGAAATGGGAGGTCTTCATCTTTGTCCCTCTGCCATCCCTGGACAAATTGTAAGTACCTTGCAGTCAGCAGGAAAATAACTCAATCTAGCTCTCCATTTTCAGTGTGGCTTCTTTGATGAATGATACAATTATAAAAAGGGCCGGAAACACTCAAACTCAGTGCTGCAAATTCTGAGCCCAGCAAACACCCGGAGGCCATCTCTCAAGTCTGAGGCTGTTTGTTTGATACTTTTTGCTCCTTCTCTGTTCCTCCTGCTGTTGTTTCTTTTGGCTTCTTCCTTACCTGTTGATCATGCATTGACCTTTCTGATGCAGGACACTTCTAAGCCTTGTAGGTAACTTCAGACGTTATTTCCCCTTCTCTGACTACAAAGTTACCAAATGTTCTGTTTCAAAAAAACACTGGCCAGGAATACATCTGGTTATCTATCATTTGCTCACACATGCAGCTTGTAACACCTCCATTCTCTCTGTGTAGATCTTTATTTTCACACATTATGATCTACTGGCTCAAAGAATAGAGGGGGTAGATGCACGTGCAGGAGAATTAAAAACAAACAACAAAACAAACAGAAAAAGGTGGATACATGATTTGATGTAGCCCGGAGCATGTTTACCATGAAATTAAAATTGTACGTCTACAGGAGCTGAAGAATTTTTCCAAACAACCTACAGTCATCTGTGATGTGGCTGAGGTTAGATAGAGCTAGGAGGAGTGGCACAGATTAACATTTATTGAACATCTACTATGGCTCTGTTATTTCTTAGACTGTCCCTAAGGATGTGTGACTGGTGAGAGTAATCTGAGACTATCACCTGAAACGTCTATAAGAATAAGTGTCTGTGTGTTGGAAAAGGCGATACTCTGGGTTAGGATGCCATTTGTTTTTTTAACAAGTGCTATACAAACATTTCTAAATCAGTGGAGTCTTTTTTCCTCAAATTAAATAGTAATAATTACAAAATAAATACCACTGGGCATGTGTGTTCTGGACATCCTCAGAGTAAAGACGGGGCTGGAGCCTGATTCCCATCATCTCTTCTTGGAGGGCCCTGAGATAATACCCCAGGACCCTGGAGCTTTGTGGACCACAAGACGACTATATGGTCTGGTGGAAAGAGAACAACTCTCAAGTTAGATGGACTGGGAGTTTGAATCCCAGCTCTGCCAATACTACCTCTTGATCCCGGCAACTTATTTAATTTCCCTGAGCATCAGTTTTCTCAATTTCAACAGAATTGGGGGAAATACTATATATATTTCAACGGTTATAAGAAATGAATGTGCTATGTATTGATGTGGCACAGAGTAGTTGTTTAACAGATGTTAGTTGTCTTTCTCCCTTCCTTGAATTAAAGTCTTTCTTGAGGTTAGAATTAAAGGAGGAGCCTTTGTTAAAATGTAGGGATGGTATTTGGGAATGAGATGTTGAGTACTGCCTTGGACCTTCTTCCACTTACCGTGACTCGTTTAGATAGGGTTAGAGAGCTGGCCTAGAGAAGATAAGAGTGAGAGCTAGTCACTAGGGGAGAAATGGGAAGAGGACAGATGGGTGACAGGGAGAGATAGCTAATGGGAACCAGTTGAGCTCAATTGGATGTCCCGAGGGCATCCTTACAGTATGGGGTATGGAGGACAGTGAAAAGTATCTGGACCAGAAAGGGGACATCACAGATTGATGTCCAAGGGAAGGGATCCTGATTAGATTGTAAATCATAGATTTCCAAGATAAATGTCACTACTTCACACTGGATATCGAAGGGATAGACCAGTTTTATCACAGAATCATAGAACTTCTGAGCTGGTAGGGAGTTTATCTTTCTTCTGGTCTACCTGCCTTGGTTTATAGAGGAGGAAACAGAGGCTCTGAGGTGAAGTGGCTAGCACAGAGTCCCTCTGTGAGTTAGGAACAGGGTTACAGCCTGATGTGTTTCCTCTGTAATATATGGCTTGCTCCTCCAGATTTTCCTCTTATTTCCAGATCAGACTGCATACTAATCTCCCTTAGCAATTTGTCATAATGTTCATGGTCCAGAATATAATTCTCAAATAAGACATTCTGTTTTACCTATATTTAAATCTCAGCCATTAAACATTTTCTGATCTTTTTTTATGGTAATGCAGTATTTTACTTATTCTGTTCATTAATAACTAATACTCAAGAACTTTTATACTATTAATAGAACTTAATCTAAAAGAATCAACTTACTTTGTTTACATTTCAATATTGGGTACGAGAGAGAGTCAAAATAATTATGGTCAAAATTATTACATAAAAAATTATAGTAAATGCTCGGTGTTAGTCTACATACAATTTAGTTTTTGGCATAAAGTTATTTAGTTGCCAGGAAGAACATTTGGTTTACTTCATTAATAGGAATATCTCTTAATGCTGGGATGGCCTCCTCTCCGTATTTTCTTCTGCTGTTGATTTTTAGCATAGTTACCTGTGATTGTATGAATGGAGTTGAGTGGAGAGGTACTCATCATGTTTATTCCAAATAAGAGTACGTAACCAATTACTATAGTAGTGAGGAAGTAGACGGGCAGTGCAACCGCCCAGTATTTTTGAGGCCAAGAGGTTAATCCTAAGGAGCTTAGCCAAGATTCAGGAATAAATGCCCTCACAAGATACAGGATGAAGCCAAACTGGGAGCTTAAGAAAAGAACAAAGCCATAAATCGCTCTTTCTGGCAATGGCGACGGTGAATTTTCCACCACTTTCCCCGTGGCTTCAGACGAACTTGGGTCCTGGAAGCGCCCACTCAGGCCCCTCCCGACAGCTCGGCCACTTCAGCGCCGAGACCCCCCCCCGCCGCGCAAGCGCCTTCCGAAAGCCTCCTGGGGGCGAGAGAGGGAGAAACTAAAGGAAAGGCCGGGTCGCTGCGGCGCCGCCCACCCTCGTCCCCCCGGCTCCGCCCAGGCGCAGGCTCAGCGCGACCCTTGCCGGCCCGGACCGCGGAGCGCGGGGGAGCGCGCGGAAGAGCTCTCTGATCTTTTCTAAAAGCCACTCTAGCTGTAATAACTTGACTACCTCAGATAAACTTAGCAGTGTGTTAAATGCAATAAACCCTTACACATGAGGAGCAAATTCATACAGATAAAAAGAGGAGTTTTTTTTTTTTTAAGATTTTATTTATTTATTTGAGAGAGAGAATGAAAGAGAGAGAGCACAAGATGGGGGAGGGTCAGAGGGAGAAGCAGACCCCCCTCCGAGCAGGGAGCCCGATGCGGGACTCGATCCCGGGACTCCAGGATCATGACCTGAGCCGAAGGCAGTCGCTCAACCGACTGAGCCACTCAGGCGCCCCTCTTTTTTTTTTTTTTAAAGATTTTATTTATTTATTTGAGAGAGAGAGAATGAGAGAGAGCATGAGAGGGAGGAGGGTCAGAGGGAGAAGCAGACCCCCCTCCGAGCAGGGAGCCCGATGCGGGACTCGATCCCGGGACTCCAGGATCATGACCTGAGCCGAAGGCAGTCGCTTAACCAACTGAGCCACTCAGGCGCCCCTCTTTTTTTTTTTTTTTTAAAGATTTTATTTATTTATTTGAGAGAGAGAGAATGAGAGAGAGCATGAGAGGGAGGAGGGTCAGAGGGAGAAGCAGACCCCCCTCCGAGCAGGGAGCCCGATGCGGGACTCGATGCCGGGACTCCGGGATCATGACCTGAGCCGAAGGCAGTCGCTTAACCGACTGAGCCACCCAGGCGCCCCTAAAAAGAGGAGTTTTGATAAAGAAGAATATCACATTTCAGACGCCTTGCCAAAAAGGGGCCATAGCGTGTGATCAGGGGCAGGAACATTAAAGGACCTCCCCAAATTTAGATATAATTCAGTTACAGTCAAGGAATGTATTCTGGCTAAGGCAGAAAAAGCACAGAGGCTACATGAAGAGTTTTAGAAGAGACTTGAAATGTTAAAAAAAAAAAAAAAGTCATATGAAATAAAAATACTTGGGTATAAAAACCACAGAGACTTAAAAATCATGCCTGTTACAGTTTGAGGAAGCAAGCAATAAGACCGTCCCTGGAGGGACAGGAGGTTGGGAGCACACTGATGTGATTACTGCCTTCTAGGGGAGGCTCAGGGGGATATATTCATATAATAAAATCCATAAATAACTAATGCACAAATCGGATGTCACTTTATTAATTTTTAGTAAAAAAAATGTAATTGTCACAAGGGCAAGAAACTTAAGCTTGTATGACATATGCATATTCTCAGTGTGGGTAGTCTATACTTTATGCCTAAAAACCAAATAATAACTAGAAAGTGACTGGGAGAGCATATAGTCAGAACAATGAAAGTTATTTAGGTGATCTTAATGGCAGTTTCATCAAGTTATGACAATCTGATGAATCGATCACCATCCTATAGGGTTAATCTCGATTTTGATCTGATGTCTATATTCATAGGTAAGGGACTCTTTCCTGGAGGGTGCTAGAAACACTCTCAATATTAGTGTTGTAAACTCTCAAAAGTAGAACATTTCCTTTGTGATTGAGTTATATATATATATTCCTTTCTCATTCGTTGATTCAGAAAGTATTTAATGAATATTTACAACTTGTCAGGCATTGTGCTCATGCTGGGCATAAAAAAGGGAGCAAGACAAACTTAGCCCTATGGAAATTAAAGTCTCCTGCTGTACAGAGATTAAGGTCTAGATCTTAATTGAGATTGAAGTTATACAACAAACAAGTTGTGACCAGAGTATAAATGATATAGTAGAGGAAGTTCAGGGTACTGTGGAAGCCAGTAAGAGGGACATCTGAGACTGGGGAGGTCTTCTTGTAGGAAGTGGTATGTTACTCAGGACTTGAAGGTTTTGTAGAGCAAATTTGACAATATTATGCCAAAAGTTTAAAGCTATGTCTATATTTGACACTGTAAATTTTAGATATTTATTCTAAAGAAATAATCATAGATGTGTAAAAAGATATAAAACATTCTGGGTCTTGGTTTTATAAGGAGAAAAATTGGAAATAATAGAGAAATGGTTAAACATATATATATATTAAACAAAATGTGATATATATTATAAACAAAATGATTATATATATATATTGAAAGACATACTGCACAGCTAATACAAATATTATTGTCAGAATATCTACTGTCTAAGTCAGGAGTTAGCAAACTACAGCCAGATTATGACAATGGCCTGCCATCTCTTTGTTTTTTTAACTTTTTATTTTGTAGTAACTATGGATTCATAGGAAGTTGCGAAGATATTACAGCAAAGTCCTGTGTATCCTTCACCTGATATCCTTCGCTGGTTACAGCTTACATGTAATAATAGCACAAGGCAAAACTGGGAACTGACATTATTAGTACAATGTGTGTGTAGATTCCTATAATCATGACCATGATCAAGATACAGAACTACGCCATTATCCAAAGAAATCCCTTGTCCTATTCTTTCATAGTCATACTCACCCCTTCTCCCTTACCATTTCTGAACCTTGCTCTTCATCTCTGTAATTTTGTCATTTTGGAGAATGTTATATAAGTGAAATCATAACTTTTAAAATTGGCTTTTTTTTTTTCACTCAGCATCATATCTTTGGATGCATCTAAATTTTACATGTATTAGTAGTTCAGTTCTTTTTTAGTGCTAAATAATATTCTATGATATGGATATATTACATTTTGTTTAACCATTCACCTATTGAAGGACTTTATGTTCGTATCCTGTTTTTGACTGTTACAAATAAAACTGCTGTGAACATTTGTGTGTAGGTTTTTGTGTGGACATAAATTTTTATTTCTCTGGGATAAATGCCTAGAAATGTGATTGCTAGGTCAGATGGTAAGTGTATGTTTAGCTGTTTAAATAACTGCTAAGTGCCTATATCATTTTATAATCCCCTGAACAATGTATAAGAGATCCGGTTGCTCTGCATCCTTGCCAGCATTTGGTATTATTATTATTTTTTAATTTTAGCTGTTCTGATAGGTCTTTAGTAATATCTAATCATGTGAGATTTTGGTCAGATACATAGTTTGCACTACCACATGGTTTTGATTTCTGCAGCTATAAAACATGTCTTAAAATTGGACAGAATGATTCCTCCCACTATAGCCTTCTCTGAAAATTGTTTTAGCTTTTCTGGTTCTTTGCCTCTTCATATAAATTTTAGAATAATTTTGTCTATATCTGCAAAAAGATATGCTGGGACTATGATGAGAGTTATGTTATGTTAAGCCTGTCTATCAACTTAGGGAGCATTGAGATCTTTACTGTGTTGAGTCTTTCAATCCATGAACACAATATGTCTACTACCTGTTTTTGCAAATAAAGTTTTATTGGAGCGCCTATATGCCTATTCATTATATACCATCATTTACATATTGTACATATTTACATATTGCTTTCTTGTAATAACAGTGGAGTCAGATAGTTGTGACAAAGACTGGCCCAAAAGCCTAAAATATTTACTCTCTGACCCTTTACAGAAAAATTTGCCAGCCTCTGGATCAGATAAATATTTATGCTATACTGTGGAAACAGCATATTACAAAACAGTATAAATGGTATGGTACCATTTTAATTTTAAATCTCAATTTTAATCACACTTACATGTATATATATGCAAAATAAGATGACAGAAAGACTATAAAACAAAATTTTAACCTTGGTTCTTTCAGGAAAGTAGTATTAATGGTGATTTCTAAAAATTTTCTTTGTGGTTATATCTTCTACTTTCTATCCTAGATAGCTAAAAGGAATTTATCAAGTTAAGGAAGGATTCTCCTTTCAATTCTCTCTCACCAATCTTATAAGACTTTTTCTTTTCAGGTTTAAAGAGACTTTGAAATTATAGAAGATATGACAATCAATTGTTTATGTTAGAGATAGTCAATGATGCTTTTCCAATATGCCTTTTCAAAGTGTGGATTTAAGCAACTAACGTTGATAAGCACAGGTAAGAAAATGCCATAGATATTAATTCTTGGTTTATTTCGAATAATAGCAATGGAGTGAGTTTAAACTCAATAAATAAACACTTAAGGTTTATTTACCAGTTACTGCATGCAAATGCAACATGCTTAAGCGTGAACACCAATATGAGCAAATTGGTTACTGCTGAATGACCATTTCAAATTATGGATACTGGCAAAGTGAAAACTTGCATTTCACTAGCAAAGTGAAACTTGCATTTTCAATTAGTGAAAACTCTAACCCTCTATTAACTATTACTGATGGCAGATTAACCAAGATCTAGACAGATCCAATAACAAGTCATACCATGAGGGTAAGCTGCTATTTGAGAAATGGAGTGTATGGCATAAAATATAGTGATGATAGCTATGCTTTCATCTGGAAAGTGCTCTGATAAGATCATGAAAGACCAAAGAGGTGTTTGGAAGGGACACAGGTAACTGACGGGTTAATAACCTCCTTCATAAAGTCACAATGCACCTCAGGTGACTCCACTCTGTTCCTGCATTGATTATTTCTTAAACTCTAATGTTGATTTTTTAACTGTATTCTGCATCTACTCTGCAAATATTCATTTATATGGCATGAACTAAAATAAATTAACATGACTTTAATAACTCTAGGAATTACACATTAATAGTTCCCTTTTCATAACCAATGAAGAAAGTTTGTATGGAGAAAAGATACGCAATTATAAAAGGCTCTGATCCTACTCAGAAGCAGGCACAAATTTTCTTAAATGAAAACATGTTTATTATATAAAGGCTGCAGATGCTCAGAACAGCTTGTCATCCCTTTGCTTTTAGGTGATGCCCACACAGCACTAGGAACAGCAGAGATCTGGCAATTTTCTAATTAAACGTGATCAATATTGACAACCAAAAGGCATCATTCTGGCCCTGGAGTAGATTTTTGGGTCACAATTATCCTATTTGTCTGTCTACATTGTTCACATTAACTGGATAAATTGGCTGATCAAATCTCCACTTCTCTAATACCAGCCTGAAGGAGAGAAGTTTAGGGATTTGTACAACAGTAGAGAATGAATAAAAGGCGTCCATTCATTCATCCATTCTTTTAACAAAGGTTGATGATTGCTCTCTTCTACTGTGCTTGGTATATGGAGATTACAGTAATGGGTGAGGCATGGATCTTTCTCCACAAGAAGCTTAGAAATTATGATAAAAAAATAGGATGCATAATCATGCAGGTATAAGGCAGATATGTCATCAGAAATATATAAATGCAGTACTGTAGGAATTTATAGGATAAGGCATTATTTCTGTCTGAGGGGATTAGAAAGAGCTTTCTGGAGGAAGTGACCTCGAACGGGGACTTGAAGGCAGGATGTAGGTAAGGCAAAGACACAGATAGGGATGCAGAATAATTAATTAGGGTAAACTTAAGAGAGGGGGAAATTAGTGTAAGGCTTCAGGGGTGTTTTGGGGAACTCAATGGCAGGTATGGAGCCAGGCCTCAGGGAGAGATTGGTGTCAAGGCTGGGAAGCAATCAGGAACTCGAAGTTCTTTTATTTTTGCTTCATTTTTTTCTCTCTATAGACTTGCTTTCTTTGCTTCTCCACTCACACAGTGGACTATAGCCACTCCCAACTCTTTAATTAAAAGACAGCAAAGAGGGGTGCCTGGGTGGCTCAGTCAGTTAAGCGTCTGACTCCTGATTTTGGCTGAGGTCATGATCTCAGGGTTGTGAGATCGAGCCCCGCTTTGGGCTTTGCTCTGGGCATAAAGCCTGCTTGAGATTCTCTCTCTCCCTCTGCCCCTCCCTACCCGCCCCCCCCCCCCCCCAGCAGGCACGCGTGCTCTCTCTCAGATAAATAAATAAATAAATAAATTAATTAATTAATTAATTAATTAAAAGACAGCAAAGAGAATCTTCTTGCCCTACATTTATGTCAGTCTCATGAACCACAGCAAGGAGAGTGAAGTCACAAATTAACATAGCTTCCAGGGGAAAATCTGGAAGTTCCTCATTAAGGATAGATAACTTGCATTCTGGTCAGGTATTTCCAGATGGTGATGTACTGTAGGATGTGTGGGGAATTGTAGAACAGTGCAATTGGAATACAGGTTTAGAAGGGCAGTTGAGGAAAAATAATGAAGGACTTTGGGGAATCACTGAGAAGAGTAGTAATATAAAATGAATGCTCTGGATAAATTAATTTGACAGCACTGAGTATGATAAAATGAAGTATAGATTTCCTTTTGTCTTATTTTTGTATTCATTGATCTCGCTGCATTATGTGCACCTTTGTAAGCCACTTTAACTTCTTTGGAAACAAGATGAAAGATGATACAATAATTGTCAATTTTTTAAAAAAGAATACGGGTGATAGGTAATAAAAATTCAACTTAGAATTTGTGTTATCCACTAATTTGTTCTGTGATTATTCATTGTCACTAAACCACTCTGGGTTCAATTTTTCTAGTTTTTAAAAAATGTGAGTTTCAACTAGAAAAATGACTCTGTGTGCCCTTCATTCCACTTGCCTCATCCAGATAATATTAAAGTTCTTGGCACTTTCCCTCTGAGCTTGGACTGGGCATCAGAATCTTTCTCCATTCTCTAGGCAGCTCATAAACACCAGTCCACTGCAGGTATCACTGGAGGCCAAAATATTTGCCATCTCTCGACTACGATTCTAAAGTGTTAGGTTTTCATAATATCACAGGATGCAGATGGAACTTTTTGCCAACCCCCTTGTTTTACAGATGAGAAAACTGAGATCCAGAAAGAGTAAGTGATTGGCATAACATCACACAAGCTAGTAAGTTATAGCCTGAGATTAGATTTTTCTTTTAGTAATTTTAATGAAAAATTGTCTTTGCTGTTATAATCCTTCCTCTATGTGATCACTTAGTTTGATTTGGAATTGTTCTTTTAAATAATGCAACTGAGTTACTGGGGTTTTTTTTTTTTTTTAATTTTATATTTTCTAACAGACTGATGAGACATAACTACCTGAATTCACATTTTCTGGTTAATGAAATGTGATTTTTAGTGGACCACCACCGACATTCCAGAATTCAGCAATTAGGCAAAAGCCATGTTTTTAATGTTGTGAAATTGGAACTTTAACCAGCTTATGAATTGGCAAATCTGGGTACACACTGTACTTGGTGTTCTGTTACTCTTATGTTCCTCTTCTTGCCTGTGTGCCCTGATTTCTCAGCTGCTGTGGGAGTGCAAAATTAGAATCCTAGAGATGCAAGGTTTTTCAGGTCACCTGATCTGGCCTTTGGAGACCAGGGAGATGAGCCTCTTTGTCAACGAAGACAGGAAACTACCAAACTCATTCTGAATGAACTCAACAGATGCAGACCAGATCAGGATCGTATATCCTCCTTTAGTACAGATATTTGTTTTAGTTTATAAACCCCTTGTAGGTGATACTCATTCTGCTGTGTTGCCATTATTTGTTCACTGGTTTAATCTCCCCTTAGAGGCCCTTGAGGACAGGAATGTCTATCTGTCATTGCTTAGAGTATCCAACACATATTAGGAGTTGATAAATGTCCATTGTTCAATGAACAATGCAGCTGCTCATTGAATTCTATTTTGTTATGAAGCATAGTGGAAGCTCTTTTCTTTTGCTTGGCCCCTTCAGAGGGGCCCACATCCCCGGTGCCTCAGCACAAGGACTAATAGAAAAAGACCAATCAGGAAATATTTGTTGAATGAAGAGATGAATAAAAGATGACTTCACATCTCTTGAAAAGTCTCCTCACACGTTCATTCTTGTGTTATCCCTATTTTCCCAATTTGTATTGATGTATTAAAGATATTTTTCCCCATATGAACCTATTCATGCCCTGTTAAACTTCAAAATATTAGTCAAACTAGAAGACATAATAGGCAGAGAATCCCAATTATATGATAGCTTCTTATGCTGGGGCCTTTCCTTATATTGCCAATTAAATTTAACAAGCAATCTTGAACATCTCTGTGTATAAGGCACAGCCGATGGGGCAGATAGTTAAGGAATTTTAGCAGAGTAATGACTTGACCAAACACCCTGTTGGCCCTTCAATATGACCAGTCTTTGCTGACTCCTTGTCAGTCACCTTGTTTCCTCCCACGTCTGGGCTTCCCTCTCTTGTTGTTGCTCTCCCTAGGCATCCTGGCTATCGGGTCAAACATCCCGAATGTGAATCCTGACTACTACCACGACTACTACTGCTGCCTAGTTGTGTGACCTTGGCCATGTTTCTTAATCTCTCTGTGTCTCAGTTTCCTCATCTGTAAAATGGGCATGCTTATACTTAGGAGGTTTCTTGGTTAGGAGTCTATGAAATTATGCACACAAAGTGCTTACCACAGTGCCTGGCACACAATGAATGCCAATCATTTTCATTATTAGTATAAAAAGGCTTTCAGTCTGCATTTCCTCATTCCCTAATCTCTGTTCAAGGCCCAGCTCAAATGTTGCTACCGCTACGAAGATTTCGCTGCAGCTGGTCAACCTGATCTTTCCCTTTTCACGTGTCTTTAGGGTGTACTCTACCTCACAAGTACTCCCTTGTTCCAGGGCAGTAGGCAAGGTTTCCTGGTTTTCCAATGGCCTGTGGCACACAGTTTAGCACTTGGATATAAAGACATTTATTTAATAGCATTCTGCCTTGTTCATGATATAATTATTCCCTGCCTTTGTCTTCCTTTCAAATGAAGTTTAAGCAACATGTGAGGCTAAGCAACAGGACGGGTGTAAGGTAAAACACAGAATCTTAGAAAACACTTTCTGATTTAACAAGGGCTGAAGGGGCCAGGCCACACCCGAGCTTTCTCTCTCTCCATTTTTTTCTCTTGTTAACTCCTGAGTTCAGTTGGCTTTCTGATTTAAATGAGCCCATTTTTCTTAAGCTGCTGCCATTGATTTCTGGGCATACAACACTGTTAGAATCATTGGTTTGTGAAGGTTTTTGGTGTCAGATTCCCCGTTTCCTCAGTCTAAACCCTCAGCATTCTGCACAGCTGTACGGAATTGGCATTTCTATCTTAACCACATCCAATCAGATTGGGAAATGGCCAAATCCAGGGTCTTTTACCCATTAATTCAAACAGTTGTAGGAAAATAGTCTCAAGGATTTGTCAGCCAATTGTGGGCTATGCAGGACAGAGTTGTCTTTCCCTGAGTTAGTGGGGTCTTCATCCTCTGCTTCACGTGTTTTCCTAGCCCTCAGCTATAGACAGCTCACCAAATTGTGGAGGGATGACACACACAAATTCTAGATAATGGTTACTTTTAGGGGTGGAGGATGAGAGAGAGAATGGAGATAGGAAGCGAAAGTAACAGAGGGACTTTCAAGTACAATACTAACATTCCCTAAATTGTCAGTGGTTGCTTGCAGGTGGGTTGTATTAGTTTTTTTATACTCTGCAGTATAATAATTTTGTATGTATTTAATATACATTTTTTTAAAGTAGAAAATTGGGAATTATAAGCCTATGAATATTTTCTCCCTTGCCATCTTTGTCCTGCATTCAAAATGCAATCATCCAAGAATTCTCAAACTTAATATTAGAAAGGTCATCTTGTGCTGCCCACCTTGTCATCTTAGTTTCCAAACTACTAGTTCTTAGGATTCTGTTGGAGGTGCCTCAAGCACCATCCAGAGAGGCAAAGGGAAGTCAATAGGTAGAGTCTGGGCTCCTCACCCCTTTCAAATACACTTGATTCTGTTTTACATGTTAAGATTCTGGGTTAGAAATGGTTAAAAAACCAGGAAGGAGAGCATTATAGCTATTTCTGGTTTTTGAAAGCTACCAAATGAAATTAGACTGCAGGTTGCTTGAGGCAGTCCAAGTTTATGCCTTTCTGCCTGATGTCCCAGGGGAATTACTTACTAATGGCCCCTCCTTTCATTCTTTGATGGTCTTGGTTTGGATCATAAATTGTAAGGTCATCCTAGTTACAAAGAGTACTTTTCTAACAACTTTATCTAAGATTGCAAAGGACTAGTTCCCAAAGCTGAAGCACGGTGTGAAAGAAATGAAGAGGACCGATTAGGGAGCTTTCTTGATCTGTTTTTTTTTCAAGCTTTTTTTTTTTTTTTTAAAGCAGAATTTTTCCTGGGTTTATTTCTTTTTAACCATTTTTTTCTAAGGTATCATTTGCAGATTCCTCACCTTATTGGTCACTGCTCTTATGTGTTTCAGGTTTTGTTTCCCCCGGCGTCTCCAGAAGTAAAAATGATCTTTCAAGTGTTGTCTATTCAGGGTGGATTAAAAAGGCTCTCAGGATTGTAGAATATGTGTATAAAAAGGAAATAAAAGATCATCAAGACCATCCCAGTGGATGGATATGGGGAACTCTACTGTCAGGCACCTACGTAAGAATCATTAGGGTAATTCGCTTGTCCTTGGAGATTCTTATTAGGTTGCTCTGGCTGGCACCTGACATGGGAAGCTGAATTTTAGCAATCTCCAGTAATTCTGTTGCTTGGCCATTTTTGGGGAATCCCCAGGGAGCTTTGTATGGTATTACATATCATAAAAAGATATGTAATTATCTTAATTATTCTAAATGCTGCCTTTCCTCTTATCAAATAAATATCACTTGTCTCCCTCATATTTAATATTTATCAAACCTATAGGTGCTATTGTGACTAATCAAAATACAGTGTGTTTAAAAGTTGTCCAATTCATAATAGCTATTTGTCTTTTCCCCCCCAACAAATAACTACCAAGAATACAAACTATCATGTATAAATCCGATACCTTATTTTAGTTTATTGTTGGGTCCTTACACTCTGAAACAGTGAAGACTTATTACAATTCACTTAACTTTACAGAGAAGGCCAGATAAACCAAATGTCACAAACCTAGGTCAAGGCCAGTGGTGTGTGCTAGTAAATGTTTAATAAGCAGCTCTCTGTTGAGGGTGGCGGGCAGTGGGGGAAGGGGGGTAGGAAAGAAAGCCCTGATTTGATTTGTAAAGTTTATCAAATTTCTGTAATGTAAATATTTTTACCATGACTACCACCGTGACTTTATTCAGTTTGGAACTGGGACAAGATGCACATAATTGGCACTTGCTGAGCTAGTGCAGGCTGGCTCTAGCAGACCACCGGGCTAACTGAAAATCGAGTTTTCATGACTCCTAACTCAATGTTCCTTTCATTACTCTGCAAATGAAGATGGCCTGTTAAGAAGCCCTGGTAGCACATTTTTTCGGGAATCAGGGGCTAGCATTTTGTTTATGAACTCTGGAGCCACATAAATGTAAAATCATCCATGTCTGAATCCCTGTGGGGTTTCCTCTTGCCTCCATATCACCCTGTTCTGACCTTAGAGTTGCCACTTTGGGCTCTCCAGAAGATTTCCATGGACTTTGCCTTCCTTCTTAGCCTGGTTCTTATGGTACAGTCTAGTTTATCTTCAGGGTAGCAGCTTACCAGATCTCCACTTTGGTGTGGGTCAGTCCACTTAACTATGATTTTAAGGTTTTATTAAATCTAGTTTCCCAGTGGTCCTGTGGTGTCTTTGACAAGCATAGACTCTTAATTTTTATTAACTCTCCGTAATATATTGCTTTCCAAAGTGGATTCTAAAAAACAATAGTCCTTAAAGACGTTCAGTGTAGCAAAGGGTTTCGTGGTTGAAGAGGAATGGGAAATGTGGGGCACTATTGTACTGTCTCTCCCACACCTTTGGAAAATCACAGTCCATATTCACAGATTAGTGTCTGTGAACAGTCTTGCAGACAGATGTATACTTACTTTGGTCTGAACTAGCTTCTCCAAAATTTATTCAAGCATGGACTCTTTCATCACTGACCCCTATTTCAATCCACAGACTATGCTTTGGGAAATGCTGAACCAGCAGCATCGGTCTTAGGGCATTTCAAAATTTACATTTCATGTCGGATTACTCTCTACTTTCCCGCATCCGAATGATGGCTCCCTTTGCCCCATTTGAATGGCCGATGGAGAAACACTGACAAACTGTGAGATCAACGACTGACCCAGCCCTTCAGGCTTCAGTGGCCAGCTCTGTCCATCTTCTAGGATTCCTTTTACTCCTCCTTTGGATGGCTTACCCTGCATAAAAGAAGGGTCTTTCTAATATAAGAATCCATTTTTACATGGAAGAACTATCAGACCATACTTCTGTTTTCTTTACTCCTATCTACCTGACGAGAGTGGGTGGCACAAGAATGGGCAGATGTGAGTGAGGATAAAGAAGTCGGGGTTGAAGGAAATAGGGTAATAGAGGACCTGGACAGGCATGGAGAGGAATTTAAATGTGAAGATGGTAAGAAACAGGAAATGGAATAGCTGCCCTCTTTCTTTTGTTCTTGAGCAACTTCTTCAAGAGCAAGAAGCAGTGACTTTATTGAAATAGCTCATTTATAAGGCATTTGTTTCTTTTCCTTAGATGATGACATGGCTTTAAGTTTGAGCCACACCTAACGTGACCCAGGTGGCTTCAGTAAACCTGCTCCTGCCGTGCATTCTTGCATTGGTAATCCCTGACTTCTTTGCCTCTTTCTCCTGTGGAGCTCCTGTGCTGGATTCATTGCAGCTGAGCTACTGGGTACTCAGCCTCAGTCCCATGGCAATAGCCATGAATTTCCTCCTTGAACGGGGTGATATCCCTGGAGAAACCCAACCTGCCCAAAAGGAACAATAAGGTGACTAGTATTTTTTTTATCATGAGTGCCCAATGGAATTATATCATTGCTTTGAATTTCTCTCCATGAGACTTCTTGTCTGGGGAATATCTACTCCATAATTGATAAAATCTGTATCTGCAGGGGATAGAAATACTTTACCAACCATCATTGCTCTGAATAAGTGTGCCTGTCCCAAGAGCCAGTGAGAGAAATGTGGAAATGTTTTAATGCTGCGTCTTCCATTGCCTCGGTTCACCCTTATTTGCTTTGAAGAGATGCTTGCTGTCATGAATGCCCTGCAGCCTGCCTCCTCAGCCGGCCTGGGTGTTTATGATTGCCAAACATTCATCTGCAGCCCGTGCACTGCCAGGCTTCTTATTCGAATTCCCAAAGCTTCTCCAGTTAGGTCTCATTTTTTTTTAATCTTTATTTACCTGATCTTGCAATATGGTAGGGTCATGGCGTACTCACCTTTTTATGGGACTTCCTTGGAATGCGCTCTCCTGCTCACACCTGAGAGCAGGTTTGTTAAGAAAACTGATTCTTTATAAGAGGCCACCTAATTTGGAGAGTAAATGTTGAAACCTTCTTAATCTTTTCCTTCCCTTGTGCCTTAGCTGTTTCTCGGAAATCCCTGTGGAACTTAGATGGAGACCGTGGTTGGAATTGCTAAATGATTATATTACAAACTGTTGAGTCTGGTACTCCCCAGGGACTAGCTGAGCTGAGTGCGCAGGTGTACTCAGTACACGGGGCACACAGGTGTTCTGAGTAGGTTTTAATCATTTCCATGTTTTCTCTGCCTTCTTATCCTTGGTCCTATATTAACAGCTGGTCTTCCTACCCACAATGCATCTGGAGGCATGGAGGGGGCTGTTCGGACACATTTATTCCTGGTAAGAGTTCAATGCCTCTTTCAGGTTATACCGATTCTTGTTTTTCTTCTTGATACTTGAATCTCTGACTCTGTTATTTGGTGTGAATCTCTGTTATTTGGTGTTTACTATTTCTTTTGGGTTCCGTGGCTTTTGGCCATTTGAACTTATCTCCGGCTTATAAATTGTTTTCTATTCCTAAGTTCTTGTCTGGGTGTTCTCTCTGACTTCCACACTCCTTAAAATTTTGGATGAATGATGTTCATGTTAGTCCTGACTGATGTGAAACCCTACTGGCTGGGCTGGGCCCCTTAACCTAGGGAGAAGGGAGTTTTGAAATTTTAGAACCAAATGTCCTTAGTTCTTTGCTTATTGCTAGCCTAGGGACAGTGAGTGAGACCCTCCAGATAACATGGTAATGCAGCTCGTGCCACACGAGTAGGACTCATGGTTCAGCTGGTAGAAATAAAGTTGGAGCCACTGAGGCTTCATTTGCAAACACTCTGGGATTAACGTCTAGCTTGCGCACCCCCATACTGCTATTGATCTTGCTGCTAAAGAAATTCAAGTAGGATTCTAACAGGCTACCAGGCATCCACCTACAAAATCAGCTCCATGTGTGGACTCAGGGTTTTGGATCCTGTGAACACTACAGGTAGTCATTGTCCTCTGTTTGTGGGGGGTGGAGGGTTGAACAATATATAATTGCCCTCCAGGAGCCTGGGAGTATCTCTTTGTGGTGGTGTTCCAGGTTCTAGCCTGTCTTATGATTAACATGGTTGCTAGGCTCAAATGGAATTGAGGTGAGCGATGCACTTTCCTAGCTAAATGGGATAGAAGGTTGGCTTTCTTCTTGCAAGCTTTTATGTTCTTTTGTTTATTCTGCTTACATCTTTAATTCTTCATTTTAGGATGAGGCCCTCTGCTGGAATTCTGTGTTCTTTTTGGCTTGAAGGATTTTTATAGGCCCCTTTGTGACTAGATTATAAGTAATCCCCTGTTTGCCCTTTGGGGTGGTATGCAAGTCTGGAGCTCATCTTTTGATGGATGAATGATGGGCAATGCGGAGGACACATTTAAACGATGGCCTTGGTGCTAAGATAGCTAAAGCACTTGGGTCCACCTGGAAGCGTTTGAATTGCTAATGGCAGATACTGTACATCACATGATAAGGACCCAGGAGAGATTTGAATATAATAGAGGACCCTCATTTGGAAACATCAAATACTCCTCTGACTTTCCTGATAGGTTCTTTAAATTAAAAGGTAATGAGAGAAGTGAGAGGAGTTTAATCGGGAGTGGATTACAGAATTTTTTTTTTTTTTTTTCAAATCCAGTTTTTTGCTTGAGATCATCCTAGGTTTACCTGCAACGGTAAGGCAATAGTATAGACATCCCTTACCAGCTTTTCCCAGCACCCCTGATGGTAATATTTTGGAGAATTCTAGTACAGCATCATGACCAAGATACTGATAGTGATAGGAGCCACTGATCTTTATTTTTTATTATTTTTTAAATATATATATATTTTTAAGATTTTATTTATTTGACAGAGAGACACAGCAAGAGATGGAACACAAACAGGGGGAGTGGGAGAAGGAGAAGCAGGCTTCCCGCTGAGCAGGGAGCCCGATGCGGGGCCTGATCCCAGGACCCTGGGATCATGACCTGAGCCGAAGGCAGATGCTTAACGACTGAGCCACCCAGGCGCCCCCCCCCCCTTTTTTTAAAGATTTTATTTATTTATTTGACAGAGAGACACAGCGAGAGAGGGAACACAAGCAGGGGGAGTGGGAGAGGGAGAAGCAGGCTTCCTGCAGAGCAGGGAGCCCGATGCGGGGCTCGATCCAATGACCCTGGGATCATGACCTGAGCCGAAGGCAGACGCTTAACGACTGAGCCACCCAGGCACCCCAGAAGCCACTGATCTTTAGATTTCCCAGTTTCACTTGCAGCCACGTGTGTGTGTGAGTGTGTGTGTGTCTTTGTGTGTGTTACATTCCATACAATATAATCACCAGTGCAGGTTTGTGTATCCACCACCGTCAAGATACCAAACAATTCCAACACTGTAAGTACCTCTTGTGTTGTCTTCATTAGCCATCCTGACTCCCTCCTGTCCCTATTCTCTACCTTCCCCAGTCCCAGACCTTTTGCAACTACTCATCTGTCTTCCATTTCTAAAAATTGGTCTCTTCAAAAATGTACAAATGGAATCATAGAGTATGTAATCTTCTGGATAAACTTTTCTGTTTCTAATTCCCTGGAGATCCAGCCAAGTTTTTGTGTGTATCAGTACTTAATTCTTATTGCTGAGTAGTATTCCATAGTATGTATGTATTTAACCATTCATCCCTTGAAGGACATCTGGGCTGGTTTCTGTTTTTGGCTATTACAAATCAAATGGCTAGGGACATTGATGTGCAGACTTTTTATATGAAAATAAGTTCTTATTTTTCTGATAAGTGCTCACGAGTGCCTTTGCTGAATTGTATAGAGGTTGTATGTTTAATTTTTAGCAAACTGCGAGACTTTTTTTTTTTTTTTTCCAGAAGGACTATCATTTTACATTCCCACTGCATCCGTGGTGGCATTTGGTATCGTCAGTATTTTTTTTGTTGTAGCCATTCCAATAGGTGTGTAGTGATACCTCATTGGGGTTTTAGTTTGCATTTTATTTTTTTATTTTTATTTATTTTTTAAGATTTTTATTTATTTATTTGACAGAGAGAGAGACAGCGAGAGAGGGAACACAAGCAGGGGGAGTGGGAGAGGGAGAAGCAGACTCCCTGCTGAGCAGGGAGCCCGATGCGGGGCTTGATCCCAGCACCCTGGGATCATGACCTGAGCCGAAGGCAGATGCTTAACCGACTGAGCCACCCAGGCACCCCTTTAGTTTGCATTTTAAATAATGGCTAATAATGTTGACCATCTTCTTGCATGCTTGCTTGCCATCTGCATAGTTCCAGGGCACTGTCTCTTCAGGTCTTTTGCACATTTTCTAATTAGATTTTTTTTTTTTACAGTTAAATTATGAGAGTTCTTTATATACTCAGATTCTAGAAGCACTTTGTCACATATGTGGTTTACAGATATCTCCCAGTCTGTAACTTGTCATTTCATGCTCTTCATATGGGCTTTGACAGAACAAAAAAAAAATTTTTCAATTTTGATGAGGTTCAATTATCTTTCCTTTTATAGATCATAATTTTAGTGTCAAATCTAGGAATTCTTTGTATAGCCCTAGATCCCAAAGACCTCCCTCTCTTTTTTTGGTTTCACAGTTTCAGATCATAACAAGTCTTGATCCATTGTGAGTTATTTTTTTATACAAGGTATAAGGTTTAGGTTGAGATTTTTTTCTTCCCCCTTAGGGATATCCACTTGCTTCAGCACTATTTGCTAATAAAGATGATTCAATATACAAATGGCCTAAATTAGCATCAGCAAAATGTTGTTCTCTGATTTGGGCTTGAGATGCTGTTAGGCTGCTCATAGATGCTCATGTTCACTGTGAGGTTTTTAAAGATCTATAAGATCCTGTAAAGGAAGATTCTAATTAACTCTAACATTTCATGGAGGACATTACTGGTAAGGCTTTCCAAGTGACTGGAAGCTCAGGCATGGAGTGGCCTAATAACCATTTGCTGTAGAACATGACCCTTTCATAACAAGATTGAATATAAAAAGATGAATCCCTGGTTCTAATTCCAGAAGGCCATAAAGACCTCAGAGGTGACTGCATGATCAATAGCTTTGGTGAACAGATGTCCAGCCTTAGGGCCTTTGGGAGTCCGATCCCTTTCCAAGTATTCTCTGGTGCAGCCTCCAATTCTCAGCGGGGACTGGAGAGTTGAACAGCATGATTTGGTGACCAGCCAATAGAAAAAAAAAAATCTCTCCAGGAATCTCCTTGAGCTCTAGGTTTTCTAGGATTTCAACCAATGAATGTAGCTTAGTATAAATTATCCTGGCTTCTCTGTTACTTCCAGTTCAAAGGTCTTTCCTCTCAATTGTCAGAGTGACAGGAAGGTATTTTTGCAATTCTAATGCTAAAAAAATTTCAGAAGCAGTCAAACCAAACATACACCATTACTGACCAAGGGTCAAGAAACGCATTTTCTTGGAAAGATCTCCATTTAATTGCCCTTTGGACCATTGCCACCCAGCTCAGGTAATGGGAAGCATTACCAAATTAGAGCTCACAGGTCCAGAATCTAGTCTAGGCCTCAGTGGCTGGAGGACTTGAGGTAAAGCCCAACTTCTTTATACTTGCGTTTCCCTTTCCTCAAAATGGCAGTAAGATTTGTCTTACTTACTTCACGGTGCCATTGTGAGGCTCAAATTAGATAATAAATGTGAAAGTTATCAGAAAACCTGATAGTTTTCCAGATTAAGAAGATCCCTCATGTACACACAGAGCAGGCTTCCTCGGCTACTCAAAAACCTGGCTACTTCCTACTTCCTCCCTCCCCACACACCACAGCATTGTCCAATTAAAAAGAAAAAAAACCCTAAAACCAAAAAAAAAAACCCCTATTTGGGAATATAAGTAAAGAGCTGAACAATGTCCGGCAGCTAAGTGGTCAGTAAATCATTGCTGTCAGAATCACTCTGTGACATTTCATTACACCTTGCCACCCTCTGGATGACAGCTTGGTTGGGGGTTATAGCCGGGGCAGCTGACGGTCAGCTAGAAAGCCATGTTGCCCTGCTGTAGCACATAGTTCTCGCTGAGAAGGGCTGCCCACACCCATCCCACACTACATGTCCAAAACCCTCTTTTTTTTTTTTTTTATAATTTTTTTTTTAAATGTTTTATTTATTTATTCATGAAAGTCAGAGAGAGAGAGAGAGAGGCAGAGGCAGAGGGAGAAGCAGGCTCCCCGCCTAGCAGGGAGCCCAATGCGGGACTCGATCCCAGAACCCCGGGATCATGACCTGAGCCGAAGGCAGACGCTCAACCATCTGAGCCACCCAGGCGCCCCTCCAAAACCCTCTTGAAGTTAGATGTGGCCACGTGCCTGGGTTGAGCCACGGGAATGTGGAAAAATAGCGATGTGTGCTTCTTTGAGGACTGGCCCTGAGTGCCTCCATGATGCGCCCTGTGCTTTGTCCTGCCTGATGGGCTGGAATGGTGGTGTTTGCCAAGGAGACTGGAAGCAACGTAAAGAAAACAGCAGAGTGTCTGTCAGCCTCCCTGACATCCCGGAATGGGACTGCCCTGTCAACGGGTCTCATGCCCAGGAAAGCTTACTTGAGCAAGAAAGAAACTCCGATTTTGTCTGATTAATTGTATAGTTTTTTTTTAAACTTTTAAAAAGATTTTATTTATTTGACAGAGAGCGTGCACACAAGCAGGGGGAATGGCAGAGGGAGAAGCAGGCTCCCCGCTGAGCAGGGAGGCCAACATGGGGCTCGATCCCAGGACCCTGGGCTCATGATCTGAGCCAAAGGCAGACATTTAACTGACTGAGCCACCCAGGCGCCCCTATTTTATGTTTTTTTTTAAACAGCAGATGGCCTATCCTAAGTTTTGGCTCACTTGGTCATTTTTTTTTTCTTTTATGTGAACATGGGAATGTGTTGGGGGACTTCAAACTTGTGACCTGCTGTATTTTTCCCCTTGTGACATGTGAAAATCTAATTACCCAGCACAGTAGGTCTGAAATCTCTGGTATAGTTCTTTTAAGACTGCATTTTTCAAGAGTTGACTTTATTAAGTGAAATAAGCGTGACCTATAAATATTAGCCATACCAATTTTTGAGATAAGTTTGACAGAAGACCTTTTCTCTCCATAAGGAGTTTTATCTAATCGAATTTTCTTAATGTGGCCTACATCTGGTGCAGGCGCAGAAACTATGAACTCCTCCATCTTTACTTTTCATCCCCCCTGCGTGCGTCTCACACAGTGCTGCCCCTAGCCCTTTAGATATCTTCAGTCTTGATTTGAACAAACAAAACCCAGACCGGGAAACGTTAACACATCACCTGGGCATTTGAATGGTTGTCCCTTCAGCCTTCTTTGAAGCCAAAGGGATCTAGGTTTTGGCTCCAGCTTCACCATCAGATCAGTCATGGACCCACTAAAAACTGACCTAAGACCATTCCCTCAACTGAAAGCAGCACTAAGAATAGCACCCACTCGTGTGGAATCCACGACATCATACATACAGATTGCACAGACGCTGAAATGCACCCAATAAAGTCCGCTATTCTGTTCACAAGCACTTTTTGTAAATAACTGCACTAAAAGCAATTTGAAACATTTTTGCCTCTTTGTTAAACTGAAACTATTTTGCTGCAAGTACAGTTAGACTACCAGCCATAAAACAAAATTTCTACCAGGGAGACTCCTGCTTGGGTGGTGATTAGTGGGATATAAAACTGTGTGTGTGTGTGTGTGTGTGAGAGAGAGAGAGAGAGAGAGACAGACAGACACAAGGAGACCGGGAGACAGTGACATGGGGAGGGAGATGGAGATGGAGACGGCAACACGGGGAAGAAGACGGCGATAGGGAGTGGAACAGAGGGAGCAGGACAAAGTGGGCCGAGAATGCAAATACAAGTCAAAGTCAATAGAACAACATCTCTAAAGTACTGAAAGGAAAAATTAAAACAACTTTCAACCCAAACTCTATACCCAAAAAATTTTTACCATTAAAAAAATTCCATTTATAACTCCTAATTTTTGTGCAGGTGTAGTTTTGACTTGGTATGGTATTCCTGCTGCCTGAAGAACTTAACATTTCTTACAGCGTAGATCATCTGACACTGAATTTTCTCAGTGTTTTGTTAGTCTGAAAAAGTCTGTATTTTCGCTTAGTTGTTGCTCAGTGTGGCCACGTCAAGCCCTCTACCGTTTGCAGTAGGAAGAGGTCCCATCACTGCAGCAGAGATGAAAATTGCCTCAGGGCAGGCTGCTACTTATCATACACACGCGTCTTATTTCCTGTCCCTAGAATGCCAGTCCCCGGAGAACAGGAGTGCTTCCAGCACTTCCAGCACTTAGTGCAGCGCCTCCTCCTGGCCACCCTTTCCTGGGCAGCCACCATCCTACTTGGTGGCAGCCGGGCTCTGGCCCTCCGCTGGCCCCTCTGCCCCCCACCGGCCATGACCTCCAGGGTCTTTGCCATCTGTCGCTGCCACCACCCCTGCTGCAGCCTCGTTGGTGGACGGTTGAGGTGGGCAGGTGACAAGGGTACTGTCCTATCTGCCCTGGGGCACAGCGAAGCAGCCAGCTGTGAGGAGCCAACTGGTGGTGGAGGCAGAGCAGGAGGAGGTGATGGGGCAAGAATGGGACAGAGGTGGCCCCGGGCAGGATCATGTCAGGTAGGGGCAGGATGACATCGCTAGATGAGCTGAGGAAGGACATCCAGGACTTTGTGGAGGCAGAGAATGCCCTTCAGAAGGAGGAAGTGGAGCTGAGGAAGGTGGTGGGGGTGGGGTTAAAGCCTGGCACGGAGGCCTGGGTAGGGACAAGGTGGTGTGTGCCTTTATATGTAGTAGAATTCCTGGTGAGCTGATTGGGAAAATACTTTAAAATAGCAAGGAGCTATTTAATAAGCAAAATAAAGAAGTGAAATAATTATATTTTAATTATGTTCATTAAATGAAATAATGTATATACTGCCCTGGTACTGTACCTAGAACATTGGAGGCACAAGTGAATACTGTTAATATTAACCGCATAAAATTGGAAATTAAAGACTTTTGTCGAAATAGGATTTACCTGCCTTTCTCATCTTTGAATAAAGAAGTCTACATATTCATGATTTATCTACTCTATGTGAATTCCATGACATTATTCCCTGGAATTTAAGTTCTAATTTGCATGCTACCCAGACATAGATAAATGCATGTATAGAAAAGGCTTGAATAGTTTTCCAGATATTCTAATTATTCATCTTGGTGATTTTGTTTCAGGAAAAATTCCTCGAAGATTTGAGTATCATCACCACTTGTCAAAACTAAGTAAGCTCTGGATGTTTGGTAGGCTATTGGTGAGTATAAATAAAATGACTGTTACGGAAATAACAGAAAGAATAATTTAGCCCATATTAAATTGGCTCCCTGCTTCAGATTTTTTTCTCTCTCACAGTCAGCTTTTCTGCCTTAGTAAATTCATATTTCCAGAAAACAGATGTGAGCATGTCTCCTCTCCAACCCACATCCTCCAGGGGCTTGGTCAAATGGCTTGGTCTGACAGCCTGGCACACCTTTCTAGCCTCAACACTTACAATGCCCCTCAGAGACCTTCTGTCCTAGAGAAACTGAGACACATTTTATGCCATGTCCCATGCTTTCCCAGTGGGAATCTTTAAATTCTACCTATGTTTGAAGGCACAGTTAAAATGGCAATTTTTCTTTGGAGCTTTATGTAATTGCCTAAATCTAGGGTGATAATTCCTGTCTCTAAACTATCAAAACACTTCACAGTGCCAGACTGTGCCCACCTGTTTGTTTCCCTTCTTTCCCCCCCCTTCTTTCCCCCCCCTTCTTCCCCCCCTTCTTCCCCCCCTTCTTCCCCCCCTTCTTCCCCCCCTTCTTCCCCCCCCTTCTTTCCCCCCTTCTTTCCCCCCCTTCTTTTCCCCCCCTTCTTTTCCCCCCCTTCTTTTCCCCCCCTTCTTTCCCCCCCTTCTTTTCCCCCCCTTCTTTTCCCCCCCTTCTTTTCCCCCCCTTCTTTTCCCCCCCTTCTTTCCCCCCCTTCTTTCCCCCCCTTCTTTCCCCCCCTTCTTTTCCCCCCTTCTTCCCCCCCCTTCTTTCCCCCCCCTTCTTTCCCCCCCCTTCTTTCCCCCCCTTCTTTCCCCCCCTTCTTTCCCCCCCTTCTTTCCCCCCCCTTCTTTCCCCCCTTCTTTTCCCCCCCTTCTTTCCCCCCCCTTTCCCCTTCCCCTCCTCATTCTGTGCACTATGTCACATGCTGTGCCCCATGTTGAGCATGCCTCAAGGAATAAATCAGGAAAGATCCATGTTCTGAATATGACAGTTTGAGGGAAAGAGGACATTTGTAATTACAAAATGAATTGAGTACCATCAAGGAAACTACAGAGCACCATAAACTAGTGCCGCAGAGGAGTGCAGTTAGATTTTGAAAGACAGAAGGAATTTTGGTCAGGGAAGTAGTGCAGACCTGGTGCTAGCCAAAGACACCAAGAGTCCTACTTTCAGACATTTTAGCCCCCATCCTAGGGCTAACCAGTCTGGCTCTCCTGGAGAGTTCATAAAAAACTGACTTCTTTGGTGCTCCTCCATCTGCCTAGGCACAGAACAGCTCGATTAGCCTTTCTCAGCAAATTACTGATTTATCCAAATTTCACTCACTATGTCTGTGGTTTTCCCTTCTCCCCCTCTTCTTTCTCCCTTATAAAGCCTGATTTTGCTTTTGGTATATGAAATCAGTTAATTACTCATTTATTATTGGTTTCCTCTGCATGTAAATAAATCACATGCAAATAAATATCTGCCTGTTAATTTTTGGCAGAAGTTACTATTGACTGAGCTTTGATTAGTGCCAGGCATCGTGTTAGAGTTTTAAATACATGATCTCATTTGATTTTCACAATGAAATTCTAAATGCTGTGATGATTATTTTGTCATCACAATGGAAACCAAAGCACAAAGTTCAGTCGAGAGGATCAGTATTGGGATCTAGTTCTAGTGGACTCCAAATCCTGTGCTTCTAACCAGGAAGCCATAGATCCCCAGTTGTATAACCTTGAAGGGACGGAAGATCTTTCATCTGTGGTGATTTCTGGCATGTGAGATGGAAAATCAGGTAGAAAAACATACTTGATACCATTACATTTTAGAAATATGGAGGCTTATGCTAATATTCTAAAAATTTGGCTCTCAATTTGAAGGACCCACATCAGTTCAAATTCAAATACCAGTTTTCCATAATAACTAAAATGAGTCTAGTTCATAAGCAATAATTTTATGTGATTTTTTCAAAGAACTGTTTGATTATATTGTAAATATGTTTTTCCTTTGTTTTCTCTCAGCACATTTTTAGCAAATAGATTTTTAACCTGGTTTTCTATCAATCCAAGTGTCTGCCTGCCTTCCTTCCCTTTTTCCTTCTTTATTTTGGGCCTTCTCTACTTTCTTCCTTTTTTTTCCTTTTTCCCACCTTCCTTTGTCTCTTCCTTTCTCTCCACCTGTCATCTGTCCATCCATCCTTTTTGCTCATTCAATACAGAATTCCAGGAGCAGCAAAGTAGTTGAAATTCCCAGAAATTCTAAGCATCTTTGCCTCCAACAAAAATGGTTCTCCATGCATTAACATTCCCATAGCTGAGTTCAGTCGTTGGCATATGAGTTAACTTATTTGAATAGCGTAAGCATCTTCTGTTGAGGATGATTCCTAACTTTATTAGGAAAGGAGTTTTGTTTCCTAAAAACAATTCAGAAGTACTGCTTGTTCTCCACCTGAGAGAATTTCTAAAGCCTTCAGAAAGCATTCCACCGTGAATGAAAAATGAGGCTATCTGATAAATAGGTAGACCTTGAAACCTTGAACATTGAGGTGCTTATCTGATCCTAAACTATGCTTCAGTAGAATAACCTGATTAACTTCCAAGGTTTGACACTTCCTGTTCCAGTCAAGTCAGATTATCTCTAAGGAATAGTCATGCTGGTGCTATCCTTCAAAAATTCAAAATGGTAGAGACAGAAAATACTTTGAAAAATTTTGTGACATATACTTGTGGGTGTATATTCAGAAGTATACATGCAGGATTAAATTTAGACACAAGGGCATTATGAGCAGCCTAATGATGTGACAGCTCCTTAAAACAATATTCTTTAAATAATTGTTGTACATGTATTTAGTAGTATAGGGGAGCATCTAATTTTCTGTTAATAAATACTGTATTCCTCTCTTTACATTCAGAATAAGAAACTTCTTATATGTATTAGATAAAATAATATTTTTAAACTTATTGTAATTATTTCATTCCATTGTTTTTTGTTATTCATAATTTAGTGTTTCCTGGAGTACCTGGCTAGCTTAATTGGTAGAGCATGTGACTCTTGATCTCAGGGTCATGAGTTCAAGCCCTACATTAGGCATGGAGCCTACTTAAAAAGTCATCTGAGTGACCATAATTTAATGTTTCTTTTTTCTCTTTTTTATAGTCATATAAAATATTTATTTTATTCATATTTTATTTATCTTTACAACTTATTTATTTTTGACCTTTGATCTACACTTTATTTTTTAATTTAAATTAACATACAGTGTAATATTAGTTTCAGGTGTACAACAGTGATTCAACACTTCCATGTAACACCTGGTGCTCATCACAAGTGCACTCCTTAATTCCCATCGCCTATTTCACCCAACCCCCCCCAACCCTCCTCTCTCGTAACCAGTTTGTTCTCTATAGTTAAGAGTCTATTTCTTGGTTTGCCTCTCTCTTTTTTCTCTCTTTACTAATTTGTTTTCTTAAATTCCACATATGAGTGAAATCATATGATTTGTCTTTCTCTAACTTATTTTCACTTAGTCACTCTCTAACACTATGTTGTTGCAAATGGCAAGATTTCATTCTTTTTTTATGGCTGATAATTATTCCATTGTATATATATTTATCACCTCTCTATCCACTCATCAGTGGGTGGATACTTGGTCCGCTTCCATAATTTGGCTGTTATAGATAATGCTGCTATAAACATTGGGGTGGATGTATCCCTTTGAGTTAGTATTTTTGTATTCTTTGGGTAAATACCTAGCAGTGCAATTGCTGGATCATAGGGTAGTTCTATTTTTAGATTTTTGAGGAACCTCCATACTGTTTTTCCACAGCAGCTGCACCAGTTTGCATTCCCACCAACAGTGCAAAAGCGTTCCTTTTTCTTCACATCCTCACCAATACCCTCTGTTTCTTGTGTGGTTGATTTTAGCCATTCTGACAAGTGTGAGGATATCTCATTATAGTTGTGATTTGCATTTCCCTGACGACCAGTGATGTTGAGCATCTTTTCATGTGTCTGTTGGCCATCTGGATGTCTTCTTTGGAGAAATGTCTGTTCATGTCTTCTGCCATTTTTAAAACAAATTATTTGTTTTGAGTGTTGTATAAGTTCTTGATATATTTTAGATGCTAACCATTTTATTGGATATGTCATTTGCAAATATCTTCTCCCATTCAGTAGGTTGCCTTTTATTTTTGTTGATTGTTTCCTTTATAGAAGCTATTTTGATGAAGTCCCAATAGTTTATTTTTGCTTTTGTTTCCCTTGGCTCAGGACACATACCTAGAAAGAGGTTGTTATGGCTGATGTCAACAAGATTACTACCTGCATTCTGCTCTAGGATTTTGATGGTTTTCTGTCTCACATTTAGGTCTTTAATCCATTTTGAATTTGTTTGTGTTTGGTGTGAGAAAGTGGTCTACTTTCATTATTTTGCATATTGCTGTCCAGTTTTCCCAACACCGTTTGTTGAAGAGACTGTCTTTTTCCCATTGGATATGCTTTCCTGCCTTCCTGAAGGTTAAGTGACCATATAGTTTTGGGTTCATTTCTGCCTTTTCTATTCTGTTCTATTGATCTATGAGTCTATTTTTGTGCCAGCTGGTCATTACAGCTTTGTAATATAACTTCAAGTCCAGAACTGTGATGACTCCAACTAAAACACAATGATCCCAAGCCTTTGGAATGCAGCAAAACTGGTCCTAAGAGGGAAGTATATAATAATACAGGCCTACCTCAAGAAGCAAGCAAAACCTCAAATAAACAGCCTAACCATACACCTAAAGGAGCTAGAAAAAGAACACCAAACAAAGCCTAAAACCAGCAGAAGGAAGTAAATAATAAAGATTAGAGCAGAAATAAATGATATAGAAACTAAAAATAATAAATCAGTGAAACCAGGAGCTGGTTCTTTGAAAAAATTAATAAAATTGATAAACCTCTAGTCAGACCTACCAAGAAAAAAAGAGAAAGGATTCAAATAAAATTACAAATGAGAAAGGAGAAATAACAACCAGCAGCCCAGAAATACAAATAATTAGAATATTATGAAAAACTATATGCCAACAAATTGGACAATCTGGAAAAAATAGATAAATTCCTCGAAACATGTAAACTACCAAAACTGAAACAGGAAGAAATAGAAAACTTGAACAGATGATAAACAGCAAAGAAATTGAATCAGTAATCAAAAAAACTCCCAACAAACAGAAGTCCAGGACTAGATGGCTTCACAGGCAAATTCTACCAAACCTTTAAAGAAGAGTTAGGACCTAGTCTTCTCAAAGTATTCCAAAAAAGAGGAAAGGAAGGAAAACTTCAAAATTCATCCTATGAGGCCAACATTACCCTGATACCAAAACCAGATAAAGACTCCACTAAAAAAGAGAACTACAGGCCAGTATCCCTCATGAACATGGATGCAAAAATTCTCAAAAAATTACTAGCAAACTGAATCCAACAATACATTAAAAGAAATCATTCACCACAATCAAGTGGGATTTGTTCCTATGTTGCAAGGTTGGCTTAATATTCACAAATCAATCAATGTGATATACCACATCAATAAGAGAAAGATAGGAACCAGAAGATCATTTCAGTAGGTGCAGAAAAAGAATTTAACAAAGCACAACATCCATTCATGATAAAAATCCTCAATAGAGTAGATTTAGAGGAAACATCCCTCAACATAATAAAGGCCATATATGAAAAACCTACAGCTAATCTCCTCCTCAGTGGGGAAAAATAGCACTTTCCCCCTATGGTCAGGGACAACAAAGGGATATCCACTCTCACTACTGTTATGTGACATAGTATTGGAAGTCCTAGCCACAGCTATCAGACGACAAAAAGAAATAAAAGCCATCCAGATCACCAAGGAAGAAGTCAAACTTTCACTATTTACAGATGACATGATATTCTATATGGAAAACTGAAAGACTCCATCAAAAAACTGCTAGAAGTGATAAATTCAGTAAAGTTGCAGAATACAAAATCAATGTACAGAAATCTGTTCTTTTTTTTTAAAGATTGATTTATTTAAGAGAGCGAGAGTGCAAGTGGGGGGAGGGGTGGAGGGAGAGAGAGAATCTCAAGCAGACTCTCTGCCACACATGGATCCCAATGCAGAGCTCGATATCACAACCCCGAGATCATGACCTGAGCCAAAACCAAGAGTTGGACGCTTAACTGACTGAGCCACCCAGGCACCCCTCTGTTGTGTTTCTACACACCAATAATGAAGCAGCAAAAAGAAATTTAGGAATCAATACCATTTACAATTGTACCAAAAATAATAAGATACCTAGGAGTAAACCTAACCAAAGAGGTAAAAGACCTGTACTCTGAACACTACAAAATATTGGTGAAAGAAATTGAAGATGACACAAAGAAATGTAAAGACATTACATGTTCATAGGTTGGAAGAACAAATACTGTTAAAATGTCTATACTACCCAAAGCAATCCGCACATTTAATGCAATCCCTATAAAAATACCACCAGTGTTTTTCACAGAGCTAGAACAAATAATCCTAAAATTTGTATGGAACCACAGAAGACCCTGAATAGCCAAAGCAACCTTGAATAATTTAATGTTTCTTGGTTGTGTTCACTAAAGATAGAAGCAATTCACATGAATATGGCTACAGGTTTGTTTAAAATACTAAGTTTAAAAATGTTCTTTTTTTTCTTTCTGGTTTCTTTTTGGCTAAACATTTCCAATTTTACTGTGGTTCTAGTTTTCCGTTGTTGTTAGACTAGAAAATTTATTGGAAAAACATTGAAATTTTAAAAATTTAGATAAAATAACATTTCACTACACCATGCACTGCATTATACTTTTTTATGTTTTAGGTTTTTCTTTGATTTTGATATTCAACTGATTGCTTTCCATGTTGGTGGCTTGGCTTCATGGGTATGGAGTAGAAGACTGTTTATACTTGTAGATTTACAGCAGACAATGAATAGATTCTTCAGGGCTGTGAGGTTTTTTTTCACTAGTTTTAACCAATTTGAGATTGTTTTGCCACAGTGAGAGAAATTTTCACATTTTTCTCCTTCACATGGCAAAGAACTTTATAGGCCTATGGATTTATAGAAAGAAAGTTAAATCTGACAGGATCCTCAGAGATTGTATGATCAGGCTCTTTTGTGTTTCAGAGAAAAAGAAACTCAAGCTCAGACTGGTGAAGGAGGCTTCCCAAACCTGAAAGAAGTTGCCCTATTTTGGATTTCTTTAGTTTTCATGCTTCAGTGGTAGTCAAGGGTGTTTTTGAGGTGTTGTGAACCTTTTGAATGTCTGTTCTATGTCTTATTCTGATGGAGGACCTACCTTGCAGTCTGAGCGCAAGATGTGGGAGAAAATAGAAATTAAACAGTTACTCAAGAATTACTTACATTATTACTGTTACAAACACTATGAAGGAGAAGTAGAGTACTAAGAATATGCATATAAAAAAAGAGGGGTCTGACCTTGTCAGGTGGACTAGGGAATGTCGTCAAGAGGAAAGCAAATTTAAGCTAAGGCCTGAAGGATAATGGAATTGTCCAGTTGAGGGAGACAATTCCATTAATAATAGTATCATGAAAAACATTGAATAGTAGTGGGAATGTAGGATTTGAGTCCTTGGGTTGTGATAATGACTGCCTGAGGGAAATTCTCTTTTAACAAGTCTGTTTCTATGAACAAGACATTGAAATTCTCTGTTCCTCACCAGTGTTTTTCTGTAAAATGAGGATAATAATGCTATTAGCATATATACTGTTAAAATATTATTATGAAAATCCCATGTGAAATAGTGCACGTAAATTGCCTTAACACATGCCCAGCACATAGTAAATAGCATGTTGCAGATTACAAAACACTTGTATAGACACCCTATATCCTTTGATCACCAGTGCTTCCCTATAGTACTCAGTCCTCTGGGCATACTGGTACTACTCTCTCCCACTGGTACTGTGATTCTCTCAGGAGAAAAAAAGTGGACACTGTGAACCCCTCTTTAGTTCTGTCAAGGGCCAGGAGTATCCCAGAGGAAAAACACAGACATAGCCTGGGTCTTAGGGTCCCAAAGAATATTCAAGAATCCTCTTACCTAGACCAGAAGTTTGTTAATACTTAAAATGCTAGTAGTAGCTCAAGAAGAAAGGAAGCACACATTTAAAGGACTAGGTTATGTGAAAGATTTTGACAACCTGACATTTACGATTTAAGTGCCCCTCAGGAATCATGTCCTCAAACCGTTCAATAATGATGCAAGATGGGTGAGCACACAATTGAAGTGTTACTCTGAAATAATCTCTGCAGGAGCACAATATTACAAATAGTCATCTCCACATCCCTGTTCTGTGAAGTAGCTGTTCATTGTTGTCCATTTCTTTCTTTACAGTTATAAGTCTTTGACCAAGTCACTTAGCATCTTCTAACAATTCTTCAAAGGTCTTCTAAAGAAAGCCAATGTAAGATGGTGTGACTATTATACTAACTGTAAAATAAAGGGTGCCTTTTTAAAAAAAATTTTATTACGTTATGTTAGTCACCATACAATACATCATTGGTTTTTGATATGGTGATCCACAATCCATTGTTTTCATATATCACCCAGTGCTCCATGCAGTACGTGCCCTCCTTAATACCCATCAACGGGCTAACCAATCCCCCCTCCCCCCTCCCCTCTAAAACCCTGTTTGTTTCTCAGAGTCCATCTCTCCCTCCAATTCCCGCCCCCCTCATTTTTCCCTTCCTTCTAATGTCCTCCATGCTATTCCTTATGTTCCACAAATAAGTGAAACCATATGATAATTGACTTTCTCTGCTTGACTTATTTCACTTAGCATAATCTCCTCCAGTCCCATCCGTGTTGATGTAAAAGTTGGGTATTCATCCTTTCTGATGGCTGAGTAATATTCCATTGTATATATGGAGCACATCTTCTTTATCCATTCATCTGTTGAAGGGCATCTTGGCTCTTTCCACAGTTTGGCTATTGCGGACATTGCTGCTATGAACATTGGGGTGCATAGGGCCCTTCTTTTCACCACATCTGTGTCTTTAGGGTAGATACCCAGGAGTGCAATTGCTGGGTCATAGGGTAGCTGTAATTTTAAATTTTTGAGGACCCTCCACACTATTTTCCAAAGTGGCTGTACCAACTTGCATTCCCACCAACAGTGTAAGAGGGTTCCCCTTTCTCCACAACCTCTCCAACGTTTGTCATTTCTTGCCTTGTCCATTTTTGCCATTCTAACTGGTGTAAGGTGGTATCTCAATGTGGTTTTGATTTGAATTTCCCTGATGGTTAGTGATGATGAACACTTTTTCATGTGTCTGTTAGCCATTTGTATGTCTTTTTCAGAGAAGTGTCTTTTCATATCTTCTGCCCACTTTTTGACTTGATTATTTGTTTTTTGGGTGCTGAGTTCGAGAAGTTCTTTATAGATCTTGGATACCAGCCCTTTATCTGTAGTGTCATTTACAAATATCTTCTCCCATTCTGTGGGTTGCCTCTTTGTTTTGTTCACTGTTTCCTTTGCTGTGCAGAAGCTCTTTATCTTGATGAAGTCCCAAAAGTTCATTTTTGCTTTTGTTTCACTAGCTTTTGGAGATGTACCTTGAAAGAAGTTGCTGTGGCCGATGTCAAAGAGGTTACTGCCTATGTTCTCTTCTAGGATTTTGATGGATTCCTGTCTCACATTGAGGTCTTTCATCCACTTTGAGTTTATCTTTGTGAATGGTGTTAGAGAATGGTCGAGTTTCATTCTTCTGCATGTGGCCTTCCAATTTTCCCAGCACCATTTATTGAAGAGACTGTCTTTTTTCCATTGCATGTTTTTTCCTGCTTTGTCAAAGATTATTTGACCATAGAGTTGAGGGTCCATATCTGGGTTCTCTATTCTGTTCCATTGGTCTATATGTCTGTTTTTGTGCCAGTACCATGCTGTCTTGGTGATCACAGCTTTGTAATATAGCTTGAAATCAGGCAACGTGATGCCCCCAGCTTTGTTTTTCTTTTTCAACATTTCATTGGCGATTCGGGGTCTTTTCTGATTCCATACAAATTTTAGGATTGTCTGTTCCAGCACTTTGAAAAATGTCATTGGAATTTTGATTGGGATGGCATTGAAGGTATAGATTGCTCTGGGTAGCATAGACATTTTAACAATGTTTATTCTTCCGATCCATGAGCATGGAATATTTTTCCATCTTTTTGTGTCTTCAATTTCTTTCATGAGTGTTTTGTAGTTCCTAGAGTATAGATCCTTTACCTCTTTTGTTAGGTTTATTCCGAAGTGTCTTATGGTTTTTGGTGCTATTGTAAATGGAATCGTTTCTCTAATTTCTCTTTCTACAGTTGCGTTGTTAGTGTATAACAAAGCAACTGATTTCTGTACATTGATTTTGTATCCTGCCACATTACTGAATTGCTGTATGAGTTCTAGTAATTTGGGGGTGGAGTCTTTTGGGTTTTCCACATAAAGTATCATGTCATCTGCGAAAAGAAAGAGTTTGACGACTTCTTTGCCAATTTGAATACCTTTTATTTCTTTTTGTTGTCTGATTGCTGTTGCTAGGACTTCTAATACTATGTTGAACAATAGTGGCGAGAGTGGGCATCCTTGACGTGTTCCTGATCTTAAGGGAAAGGCTCTCAGCTTTTCCCCATTGAGGATGATATTCACTGTGGGTTTTTCATAGATGGATTTTATGAACTTGAGGAATGTTCCCTATACTCTGAAGAGTTTTAATCAGGAAAGGATGTTGTATTTTGTCAAATGCTTTTTCTGCATCAATTGAGAGGACCATATGGTTCTTCTCCCTCCTCTTATTAATGTGTTCTATCACATTGATTGATTTGTGAATGTTGAACCACCCTTGCATCCCGGGGATAAATCCCACTTGGTCATGGTGGATGAGCCTTTTAATGGATCCTATTAGCTAGGATTTTGTTGAGGATTTTGGAATCCATATTCATCAGGGATATCGGTCTGAAATTCTCCTTTTTGATGGGGTCTTTGCCTGGTTTGGGGATTAAGGTAATGCTGGCCTCATAGAATGAGTTTGGAAGTTTTCCTTCTGTTTCTATTTTTTGAAACAGCTTCAGTAGAATAGGCATTATTTCTTCTTTGAATGTTTGGTAGAATTCCCCAGGGAATCCATCAGGCCCTGGACTCTTGTTTTTTGGGAGGTTTTTGATCACTCCTTCAATCTCGTTACTGGTTATTGGCCTATTGAGGTTGTCAGTTTCTTCCTGTCTCAGTCTTGGCAGCTTATAAGTTTCTAGGAAGGCCTCCATTTCATCCAGATTGCTCAGTTTATTGGCATATAGTTGTTGATAATAATTTCTAATAATTGTTTCTATTTCATTGGTGTTAGTCGTGATCCTCCCTCTTTCATTCATAATTTTATTAATTTGAGTCCTTTCTCTTTTCTTTTGGATAAGTCTGGCCAGTGGTTTATCGATCTTATTAATTCAAAGAACCGACTTCTAGTTTCGTTGATCTGATCTACTGTGTTTCTGGTTTCTAATTCATTGATTTCCGCTCTAATTTTAATTATTTCTCTTCTAATGCGTGGCTTAGGCGACGTTTGTTGCTTTTTCTCTAGTTCTTTAAGGTGTAGAGTTAGTTGGTGAATTCAGGATTTTTCTATTTTTTTGAGTGAGGCTTGGATGGCCATGTATTTCCCCCTTAGGACCGCCTTTGCAGTATCCCATAGGTTTTGGACCAATGTGTTTTCGTTCTCATTGATTTCCATGAATTGTTTCAGTTCTTCTTTGATTTCCTGCTTGACCCAAACATTCTTGAGCAGAGTGGTCTTTAGCTTCCAAGTGTTTGAATTTCTGCCAAATTTTTCTTGTGATTGAGTTCCAGTTTTAAAGCATTGTGGTCTGAGAATATGCAGGGAATAATCTCAATCTTTTGGTATTGGTTGAGACCTGATTTGTGACCCAGTATGTGGTCTATTCTGGAGAAAGTTCCATGTGCGCTCGAGAAGAATGAGTATTCTGTTGTTCTGGGTGGAATGTTCTGTAAATATCTATGAGGTCCATCTGGTCCAATGTATCATTCAAAGCTCTTGTTTCCTGTCTCTAATTACAGTCTTTAGTTTAAAATCTAATTTGTCTGATACAAGAATTGCTACCCCAGCTTTCTTTTGAGGTCCGCTGGTATGGAAGATGGATCTCCATCCCTTCACTTTCAGTCTGGATGTATCTTTAGGTTCAAAATGAGTCTCTTGTAGGCAGCATATGGATGGGCCCTGTCTTTTTATCCAATCTGCAACCCTGTGCCCTTTTATGGGAGCGTTTAGGCCATTCACGTTGAGAGTGATTGTTGAAAGATATGAATTAATTGTCATCATGTTGCCTGTGAAGATGTTGTTTTTATAGATTGTCCCTGTAAATTTCTGTTGTATATCACTCTTGGGGTCTTTCTCCTTTTATAGAACCCCCCCTTAATATTTCTTGCAGGGCCAGCTTAGTGGTCACATATTCTTTCAGTTTCTGCCAGTCTTGGAAGCTCTGCATCTCTCCATCCATTCTATTTGAAAGCCTTGCCAGATAAAGTATTCTTGGCTGCATGTTCTTCTCATTTAGTACCCTGAATATGTCTTGCCAGGCATTTCTGGCTTGCCAGGTCTCTGTGGATAGGTCTGACGTTATTCTGATGTTCCTCCCTCTGTGTGTAAGGAATCTCTTCCCCCTAACTGCCCTTAAGATGGTTTCCTTGGTTCTAAGATTTGCAAGTTTTACTATTACATGCCGGGGTGTTGGCCTGTTTTCATTGATCTTGGGAGGGGTCCTCTCTGCCTCTAGGACACGAATGTTTGTTTCATTCCCCAGATTAGGGAAGTTCTCAGCTACGGTTTGCTCAAATACATGTTTTAGTCCTCTCTCTCTCTCCACTCCTTCCAGGATTCCAATTATTCTGACATTGGAACGCTTCATGGTGTCACTTATTTCTCTGATTCTATTTTCATGGATTCTGAGTTGTCTTTCCCTGGCCTCCTCTTTTTCCCTTTTTATCTGTTATATTGTTTTCCAGGTCGCTTATTCGCTCTTCTGCCTCAGTTACCCTACCTGTTAGATTATCTAGATTCGATTGGATCTCATTGATAGCATTTTTAAGTTCTGCCAATTCAGCTCTCATTTCTGCCCTTAGAGACTCTATGTTGCCATTAATTGATTTCTCCATTCTAGCCATTGTCTTCACAATTGCTAGCCCTGAATTCCATCTCTGACATCTTGGTTATATCTGCATCTATTTGTAAATCTGCAGCATAAGTCATAATCTCTGAGTCTTTTCTATTTTGGGGGCTCCTCCTCCTAGTCATTCTGTTGATGGGTGTTTGAGGGAATGTATAGAGTCGAAATTATTGACCAGAACCCAAGCAAGATGCACCTGTTTTCTTGGGACCTTAGGGTTGCTGGCCTCTTGTTTTCCCAGCCTGTCTTCTGGGGGAGGGGCCTACCATGCTGTTACTCAGGCAACCCTGTTTGGGCGGAGTTGCCCTGCCCCCCTGTGGTGGGGGATGGGCTCAGTGGGAATCAGTTTTTGGGGCTTTTGTTCTCTGGCGGCTTTCCCTGGCGGCTTTCTGTGTCTCTTCTGCGAGTCAGAGCAGAAGAGACTGTTTCCAACCCTCTGCCTCAGAGCAGAGAGACCACAGTCTGTTCTTCAGTGAGCTCTCCAGGCCACACCGTCTCCGTTTCTGTCTGTGCTGCTATAAACTGCAGCGGCCTGGGTTGTGCGCCCCTCCGCAGCACTCCCAGTCCTGCCTCCAGGTTGGGGCACATCTCTGCCCTTTGTGCTTCTAAAACCACCAGCCACTCCCAGTTTGCGTGTGGGACCCTGCGGGTCCGGGTTTCCACCCCGGGGGCTGCCCTAAATTCCTTTCCCCGCCGCTACCGGTCTGCGAGTCTGTGCCCCGTCCCCAGCGCGCAAGGCTGTCACTCACCGGCAGTGTAGGATCCCCATGGCCAGGCACCCTCCTGCTGCCGTTTATCCTCCCATATCTGGCCACGGAATCACGGCTCCCCACTTTGTACCTCGAAACCAACCACCTACGATATTCTGTTTGTAGAGATCCAGATCTTCTTACATCTCAGGCTGGTTTCGTGGGTGCTCAGAGTGGTCTGGTAGATATCCAGCTCAATTCCGGGAACCAGTTGAAATAGGGTCCCCTACTCCTCTGCCATCTTTCCCCCCTCCTCCAAAAGGGTGCCATTTCTATTGTAATGACCATCCTTTGCCCTGTACACATTTAACCTCCTTTTATCTGGTATTGTGATTCCTCTGAGGATAGAGATGGTGACATTTATTGTCACAACTCTAGAGCATTTAACTTTGGGAGAGTTTTTGACAGTTTGCAAAATATTTTACCCATTTAATTACATGAGATTTTTTTTTAAAGATTTTATTTATTTATTTGAGAGAGAGCACACAAGCAGGGGTGGGTTGGGGTGAGAGGCAGAGAGAGAAGCAGACTCCCTGCTGAGCAGGGAGCCCAATGCCAGGCTCCATCCCAGGACCCCAAGATCATGAGCTGAGCTGAAGGCAGACGCTTAACCGACTGAACCATCCAGGCGCCCTGACGTGTGATTCTCATAACAGCCTTTCCCAATTTTTAGTTAGTGAAATTGAGAATCCGAGATGTTCAACAAGTTCTCCAAGTTCATATAGCTGGTGAGTGGGAGAGCCAAGACTTGATCCAAATGTTTGTGTCCAAATAGAGTATTCATGCCAGTAAAATTTGATTTTTTTTTTTTTTGCCTTGTTTTCAAAGCTTGTACATAAAGACAGAGGCACACATTTTAGAGTTGTAAGATCAGTAATACACAGAAGACTCTGACCAGTATGTCACTGAGGACACCACTCAATGTAGATTCTATTCCAAGGAAGTATTAGGGCTTCAGAGGCCAGGCAAGAGGATATCACTGCTGAGTAGGAGAGAGAGACTTGAAGCATCCAGTGCTGTGACCAACTGACCCACCAGAAGAGGAGTCTTGGTGGTATCGACTTAGACTTGGCCACCCTTTTCTGCTACACTGTCCACATTGGAGAATTCCCCAGAGGCCATGGGGCATATGTCCTCCTGAGGCCTTTGGAAGATTTCCAGCCCTATTGAAAAAGACAACCTCCAACCATTTCTCATTTGAGGCAGCCACTGACAAGTTGCTAATAATTCCCCTAGGGTCCCTCACTTCAGGCACTTTAAGGATTATTTCATTTGCGTTTTTTTTTTTTTTTAAAGATTTTATTTATTTATTTGAGAGAGAGAGTGAGAGAGAGAAAGAGCACAAGAGGGGGGAGCGGGAGAAGGAGAAGCAGACTCCCTGCCAAGCAGGGAGCCCGATGCGGGCCTCGATCCCAGGACTCCAGGATCATGACCTGAGCCGAAGGCAGTCGCTTAACCTACTGAGCCACCCAGGTGCCCCGGATTATTTCATTTGAACTTGAATCAGGGCATTTAAAAAATTTTTTTCTTGTTGTTATGTTAATCACCATACATTACATCATTAGTTTTAGATGTAGTGTTCCATGATTCATTGTTTGTGCATAACACCCAGTGCTCCATGCAGAATGTGCCCTCTTTAATACCCATCACCAGGCTAATCCATCCCCCCACCCCCCACCCCTCTAGAATCCTCAGTTTGTTTTTCAGAATCCATCGTCTCTCATGGTTCGTCTCCCCCTCTGATTTCCCCCCCTTCATTCTTCCCCTCCTCCTATCTTCTTCTTTTTTTTTCTTAACATATATTGCATTATTTGTTTCAGAGGTACAGATCTGAGATTCAACAGTCTTGCACAATTCACAGCACTTACCAGAGCACATACCCTCCCCAGTGTCTATCACCCAGTCACCCCATCCCTCCCACCCCATCCCCCACTCCAGCAACCCTCAGTTTGTTTCCTGAGATTAAGAATTCCTCATACCAGTGAGGTCATATGATACATGTCTTTCTCTGTTTGACTTATTTCGCTCAGCATGACACCCTCCAGTTCCATCCCCGTCGTTGCAAATGGCAAGATCTCATTCCTTTTGATGGCTGCATAATATTCCATTGTATATATATACCACTTCTTCTTTATCCATTCATCTGTCGATGGACATCTTGGCTCTTTCCACAGTTTGGCTATTGTGGACATTGCTGCTATAAACATCGGGGTGCACGTACCCTTTCGGATCCCTACTTTTGTATCTTTGGGGTAAATACCCAGTAGTGCAATTGCTGGATCATATGGTAGCTCTATTTTCAACTTTTTGAGGAACCTCCATCCTGTTTTCCAGAGTGGCTGCACCAGCTTGCATTTCCACCAACAGTTTAGAAGGGTTCCCCTTTCTCCGCATCCCCACCAACATTTGTCATTTCCTGACTTGTTAATTTTAGCCATTCTGACTGGTGTGAGGTGGTATCTCATTAAGGTTTTGATTTGGATTTCCCTGATGCTGAGCAATGTTGAGCACTTTTTCATGTGTCTGTTGGCCATTTGGATGTCTTCTTTGGAAAAATGTCTGTTCATGTCTTCTGCCCATTTCTTGATTGGATTCTTTGTTCTTTGGATGTTGAGTTTGATAAGTTCTTTATAGATTTTGGATACTAGCCCTTTATCTGAAATGTCATTTGCAAATATCTTCTCCCATTCTGTCGGTTGTCTTTTAGTTTTGTTGACTGTTTCCTTTGCTTTGCAAAAGCTTTTTATCTTGATGAGGTCCCAATAGTTCATTTTTGCCCTTGCTTCCCTTGCCTTTGGCGATGTTTCTAGGAAGAAGTTGCTGCGGCTGAGGTCGAAGAGGTTGCTGCCTGTGTTCTCCTTTAGGATGTTGATGGACTCCTGTCTCACGTTTAAGTCTTTCAACCATTTGGAGTCTATTTTTGTGTGTGGTGTAAGGAAATGGTCCAGTTTCATTCTTCTGCATGTGGCTGTCCAATTTTCCCAACACCATTTGTTGAAGAGACTGTCTTTTTTCCATTGGACATTCTTTCCTGCTTGGTCAAAGATGAGTTGACCATAGAGTTGAGGGTCCATTTCTGGGCTCTCTATTCTGTTCCACTGATCTATGTGTCTGTTTTTGTGCCAGTACCATACTGTCTTGATGATGACAGCTTTGTAATAGAGCTGGAAATCTGGAATTGTGATGCTGCCAGCTTTGCTTTTCTTTTTCAACATTCCTCTGGCTATTCACGGTCTTTTCTGGTTCCATACAAATTTTAGGATTATTTGTTCCATTTCTTTCAAAAAAGTGGATGGTATTTTGATGGGGATTGCATTGAATGTGTAGATTGCTCTAGGTAGCATTGACATCTTCACAATATTGGTTCTTCCAATCCATGAGCATGGAACGTTTTTCCATTTCTTTGTGTCTTCCTCAATTTCTCTCATGAGTACTTTATACTTTTCTGAGTACAGATCCTTTGCCTCTTTGGTTAGATTTATTCCTAGGTATCTTATGGTTTTGGGTGCCATTGTAAATGGGATCGACTCCTTAATTTCTCTTTCTTCTGTCTTGTTGTTGGTGTATAGGAATGCCACTCACTTCTGTGCATTGATTTTATATCCTGCCACTTTACTGAATTCCTGTATGAGTTCTAGCAGTTTTGGGGTGGAGTCTTTGGGGTTTTCCACATAAAGTATCATATCCTTTGCAAACAGTGAGAGTTTGACTTCTTCTTTGCCAATTTGGATGCCTTTTATTTCTTTTTGTTGTCTGATTGCTGTAGCTAGGATTTCTAATACTATGTTGAATAGCAGTGGTGATAGTGGACATCGCTGCCGCGTTCCTGACCTTAGGGGGAAAGCTCTCAGTTTTTCCCCATTGAGAATGATATTCGCTCTAGGTTTTTCATAGATGGCTTTTATGATATTGAGGTATGTACCCTCTGTGCTTATACTCTGAAGAGTTTTGATCAAGAAAGGATGCTATACTTTGTCAAATGCTTTTTCTGCATCTATTGAGAAGACCATACGGTTCTTGTTCTTTCTTTTATTAATGTATTATAACACATTGATTGATTTGCAGATGTTGAACCAACCTTGCAGCCCAGGGATAAATCCCACTTGGTCATGGTGAATAATCCTTTCAATGTACTGTTGGATCCTATTGGCTAGTATTTTGGTGAGAATTTTTGCATCCATGTTCATCAAGGATATTGGTCTGTAATTCTCCTTTTTGATGGGGTCTTTGTCTGGTTTGGGGACCAAGGTAATGCTGGCCTCATAAAATGAGTTTGGAAGTTGTCCTTCCATTTCTAGTTTTTGGAACAGTTTCAGAAGAATAGGTATTAATTCTTCTTGAAATGTTTGGTAGAATTCCCCTGGGAAGCCATCTGGCCCTGGGCTTTTGTTTTTTGGGAGATTTTTGATGACTGCTTCAATTTCCTTAGTGGTTCTAGGTCTGTTCAGGTGTTCTATTTCTTCCTGGTTCAGTTTTAGTAGTTGATACATCTCTAGGAATGCATCCATCTCTTCCAGGTTATCTAATTTGCTGGCATAGAGTTGCTCATAATATGTTCTTCTAATTGTTTGTATTTCTTTGGTGTTGGTTGTGATCTCTCCTCTTTCATTCATGATTTTATTGATTTGGGTCCTTTCTCTTTTCTTTTTGATAAGTCTGGCCAGGGGTTTATCAATATTGTTAATTCTTTCACAGAACAAGTTCCTAGTTTCGTTGATCTGTTCTACTGTTCTTTTAGTTTCTTTTTCATTGATTTCTGCTCTGATCTTTATTATTTCTCTTCTCCTGCTGGGTTTAGGCTTTATTTGCTGTTCTTTCTCCAGCTCCTTTAGGTGTAGGGTTAGGTTGTGTACTTGAGACCTTTCTTGTTTCTTGAGAAAGGCTTCTATTGCTATATACTTTCCCCTTAGGACTGCCTTTGCTGCATCCCAAAGATTTTGAACAGTTGTGTTTTCATTTTCATTGGTTTCCATGATTTTTTTTTTAATTCTTCTTTAATTTCATGGTTGACCTATTCATTCTTTAGTAGGATGTTCTTTAGCCTCCATGTATTTGAGTTCTTTCCGACTTTCCTCTTGTGATTGAGTTCTAATTTCAAGCATTGTGGTCTTAAAATAGGCAGGGAATGATCCCAATCTTTTGGTACAGGTTGAGACCTGATTTATGATCTAGGATGTGATCTATTCTGGATAATGTTCCATGGGCACTAGAGAAGAATGTGTATTCCATTGCTTTGGGATGGAATGTTCTGAATATGTCTGTGAAGTCCATTTGGTCCAATGTGTCATTTAAAGTCTTTATTTCCTTGTTGATCTCTTGCTTAGACGATCTGTCCATTTTAGTGAGGGGGGTGTTAAAGTCCCCCACTATTATTGTATTGCTGTCGATGTGTTTCTTTGCTTTTGTTATTAATTGCCTTATATAATTGGCTGCTCCCATGTTAGGCACATAGATATTTACAATTGTTAGATCTTCTTGTTGGATAGACCCTTTACGTAGGATATAATGTCCTTCCTCATCTCTTATTACAGTCTTTGGTTTAAAATCTAATTTGTCTGATAGAAGGATTGCCACCCCAGCTTTCTTTTGGTGTCCATTAACATGGTAAATGGTTTTCTACCCCCTCACTTTCAATCTGGGGGTGTCTTTGGGTCTAAAATGAGTCTCTTGCAGACAACATATCGATGGGTCTTGTTTTTTAATCCAATCCGATAGCCTTTGTCTTTTGATTGGGGCATTTAGCCCATTTACATTCAGGGTAACTATTGAAAGATAGGAATTTAGTGCCATTGTGTTGCCTGTAAGGTGACTGTTACTATATATTGTCTGTGTTCCTTTCTGGTCTATGTTGCTTTTAGGCTCTCTCTTTGCTTAGAGGACCCCTCTCATGATTTCTTGTAGGGCTGATTACGTGTTTGCAAATTCCTTTAGTTTTTGTTTGTCCTGGAAGCTTTTTATCTCTCCTTCAATTTTCAATGATAGCCTAGCTGGATATAGTATTCTTGGCTGCATATTTTTCTCATTTAGTGCTCTGAATATATCCTGCCAGTCCTTTCTGGCCTGCCAAGTCTCTGTGGATAGGTCTGTTGCCAATCTAATGTTTCTACCATTGTAGGTTACATATCTCTTCTCCCGAGCTGCTTTCAGGATTTTCTCTTTGTCTATGAGACTCGTAAGTTTTACTATTAGATTTCGGGGAGTTGACCTATTTTTATTGATTTTGAGAGGGGTTCTCTGTGCTTCCTGGATTTTCATGCCTGTTTCCTTCCCCAAATTAGGGAAGTTCTCTGCTATAATTTGCTCCATTATACCCTTTGCCCCTCTCTCTCTTTCTTCTTCTTCTGGGATCCCAATTATTCTAATGTTGTTTTGTCTTATGTTATCGCTTATCTCTCGAATTCTGCCCTCATGATCCAGTAGTTGTTTATCTCTCTTTTTCTCAGCTTCTTTATTCTCCATCATTTGCTCTTCTATATCACTGATTCACTCTTCTGCCTCATTTATCCTCACAGTTAGCACCCCTATATTTGATTGAACCTCATTAATAGCCTTTTTGATTTTGACTTGGTTAGATTTTAGTTCTTTTACTTCTCCAGAAAGGGTTTCTCTAATAACTTCCATGCTTTTTTCAAGCCCAGCTAGTATCTTTAAAGTGATGATTCTGAACTCTAGATCTGACATCGTACTAATGTTCATATTGAGTAGGTCGCTGGCAGTCGGTACTACCTCTTGTTCTTATTGTTGAGGTGATTTTTTCCATCTTGTAATTTTGTGCAGAGGAGAATAGATTAATGAGAGAACAAAATGCTAGCAGGGTAACAATGTTCCCAGAAAATATACTCTAAACAAATCAGAAAAGACCTGAAGCAGTGGAAAAAGAAAGGGAAAGAGAGAAAAAAGATAAAGATAAAAACAAACAAAGATAGAACAAAACAAAACAAAACAAAAAAACAGAATATGATCAAATATGATCAGGCTAGTACATAGATCAGTGCCACACACTAGATTTTGGGTGTATTTTGGTCTTTTAGAAGAAAGTGCCTCCAAAAATTTTAAAGAAAGAAAAACTTATATATGTAGAAAAATAAGGGTTGATATGATGAAGGGATGGAATATGACTGTAAAGATGGAAATGATAAAAAAATTTATAAAAGGAATTGATAAGTCTGAAAAAAAAAAAAGAAGGGGATTTAAAAAAAAAGAAAAAGGGAGAGAATGTGATCAGGCAGGGGAGTAGAAAAAAACCATACACTAGAGATTTAGGGTATATTTTAATCTGCTAGAAGAAACTATCTCATAATTTTAAAGAGAGAACAACTGATATATATATGCCAAAAATACGGGTAACTACTATGAAGGGATAGACTATGACTCTAAAAATGAAAAATAAAAATGTTGTTTTTAAAAGGGATTGATAAGATGTTGGTTGAAAAAGGGAAAAAGAAAAATTAAAAAAAAAAAAAGTTAAAAAAAAATCAACTTTGAAAGACTACAGAATCATGGTAAAAAATCCATGGATTCTATGTGCAGTATTCCCCTAGTGCTGGAGTTCTGCCATTCTCATTGATCGGTAAACTTGGTCTTGGCTGGCTGTTCTCGCGGATCTTCTGGGGGAGGGGCCTGTTGCCGTGGTTCCCAAATGTCTTTGCCGGAGGCGGAATTGCCCCGCCCTTGCCGGTCTGGGCTAAGTAATCTGCTTGGATTTGGTCTCGGGAGATTTTGTTCCCTGCAAGCTTTCCATACAGCTTGGGAGGACAACAGTGAAAATGGCGGCCTCCCAATCTCCTCCCTGGAGGAGGTGAGAACTTGTGGCCCTGCTCCTCAGTGAGCCCCCAGAGAAAAGCAGTCAGTCACTCCCGTCTCCCCGGTCTCCGGCCGCACTCTGTGCTCACCCAGCCTGTGACCGCGCGTTTCTATCTCTGGCACCCGACCCCATGTGGAGTCTCCAAACCCAGCAGATCCCTGTGGTGCACTCCCGCACCACTCCTCCCAGGGAAGGAAGGTGAGTCTCCCCGGATCTGCCGCTTGTTGGGTCCCTGCTGGAGGAGCAGTGGCCTGACTGTGCCGTGGATCATGGTTTATGGCAACCCCGAGCTGAGAGCCCACTCCTGGGCTCCATCTCTGCAGCCAGCTTCCCTGCTCCAATACCTGGGAGCTCTGCCACACTCAGGCACCCCCGGTTTCTCTGTGACCCTGAGGGTTCTGAGACCACACTGTCCCGTGAGGGTTCCACCCCCTGCTTAGACACTGGAGTGACGTCCCTCAGCGGAGCCGACTTCTAAAAGTTCCAATTTTGTGCTCCATGGCTCTATCACTTGCCAGAAGCGGACGATGGAGGCCCCCTCCCCCGCCATCTATCCTCCCAAATATCGCCTCAGATTCACTTCTCCGCACATCCTATCTTCCAGAAAGTGGTCGCTTTTCTGTTCAGAGAGTTGTTGCTATTCTTTTCTTCTATCTCCTGTTGAGTTTGTAGGTGTTCAGAATGGTTTGATCCCTATCCAGCTGAATTCCTGAAACCAGACGAAATCCAGGTCTTCTACTCCTCCGCCATCTTGCTCCACCCCTGTCTAACTTATTTTTAGTTTGGCCAGCTACAAAACACCAATAATATTCTTCTAGACATGCCACTTGAGGAGTGACAATGCAAAAAAAAAAAAAAATCAGGGCATTTTTTAAGGAAAATCCAGCTTGCTTTTTACCACCCTCCTTTGGGATTAAGTTAAGGAAACTAAAGTCATTATCTGCTTGTGGCTTTGCTGAATCAATGAATTTTACTCACTATAAACCCACATGAAGTAATTCTTTTTCACGAAAAGATGGCACAGGCAGTTTCAAGCCTTGAGTTTTGAAGAATGCACAGAAGGCTCTCTCACACTAGTAATTAGAGCTGGCATCAAGGCCATGTTCATGAGCGGGGGAGGGGCTTTTCCACATCCGACACATTGAGTGACAAAGGGGCAGATTCTGTTTAAAGTGAAATAACAAAAAGGGTCTAGATGAAGGAGGGATTAGAAATCACAGAAAATGGTTTTTCTCTGAATGTTATTCTACACTGTACCTTCCTTCAGTTGCTTGAGATACCTGTTCAGAGTGTATACAGATTCAATGATTTTGCTTTTCTGGGGCAAACACAATGGACTGCATACATGGCTTGGGTGTATCTACCATGCTTTCTTAAATCTACGACCTCATTGATTCTAAGATGTACTGTATTACGTTAATGTATCACTGAGCAAGAGAAAAAATACTAGCAGCTGGTCATACCGGTCTCTTCTGGCTTTGACATACATCTTGTGTTTTCTGTTGGTATTGGTTGTATTTCCTTTATTCTATTGCTTAGCACTTGAGAGGTACATACGTATCGTTTGCACATGTTCCAATAACAAAAGTAGCACAGCTTCATATACATCTTGGTTGTAGCTTCATCTAAAGAACTTGTTTGCCCAGCAAGAAAATAGGGAGTTTTGATCATTATTTTGATAAGAAGTATTTACTTCATGAATAATAATAAATTTACTTGTGGTGGTTCATTTTAACAGAATGAACAACAATGTTCATTGTTTCAACAATGAACAACAGTGTAGGCTTTTGAAGACTGACCAGTAATGCCATTTGATAGGTCCCCAATGCTCCTGGCCAACAGTAATAGTAAGACACCATTGATCATAAGACACATTCCAAATTTGGAAAAGTTAAAATGTGAAAAAAAAAAAAGTGTGATTAAGAATTGATGAACTGGGGCACCTGGGTGGCTCAGTTGTTAAGTATCTGCCTTCGGCTCAGGTCATGATTCCAGTGTCCTGGGACCGAGCCCCGCATCGGGCTCCCTGCTCAGCAGGAAGCCCGCTTCTCCCTCTCCCTCTCCCACTCCCTCTGCTTGTGTTCCCTCTCTCGCTGTGTCTTTCTCTGTAAAAAAAAAACAAATAAAATCTTAAAAAAAAAAAAAAAGGAATTGATGAACTATGATGGTTCATCCATCTAAATTGTCAAGAGATGAGAAAACCATCCAGCTGTAGGAATTTCAGGTCCAATGACAAGAAAGAACTAACTCAATAAGCTAGTGAACAAAATTTTAATGTTCTCCTCAGGTTGACTAAACTTTAAATATGTTTCTTCATGACTGTAGGCCCCTGACATCCCTTTTCTTAGTGTATTTACTTTAGAAAACTTGACATTATAAATTCTTTCTCTCTCCCTTTGAAATGTAAATCTTCTAAAACCCCAGTGTACCTTGTCAAGGACCATCCCTTTAAAATGTCATCATCTCAGGAGATAGTCCCTCTATCTCCCAGGCTTTGGGAAGAGAGAACCTTACTTCCATGGGTACCAGTTAGCTAACACAGATAGCCTGGTCACAATGACCAACCCACCCTTACAAAGTCCTTTAGTACTTTTCCACTAGCTTACCCCAGTTCTTAAAAAATTCCCCACTTTTTGTTTCCGTTGACTTGAGTTTGATCTCTCTCCCTTATTGCAATAGTCTTGCATAAGGTCTTCCTTGCCTGTTTAACTGATACAGTGAAATTGTTGTTTTATGCTAGTAACCAAGTTCTAAAGAAATGATTGGCATTAAAATGATACTTCATATGTACTTAGCACATCCATACTTTGAATTGTTTCTTTTTCCTTTTTTTTGCACTTGCTTTGGTCTCCCACATAGCTTATGTTTTCTGAGTATAAAATACCAGTAATGTATTTTTCTCTGTAGCATTTCCATGTTGTAAAGGTGGAGTGTAAGTGTATTGGGAATTATAATTCATGTTGAGAACTGGCCATTTTTATTGTTTCAAACCATAGAGAGGTGAAAAATTCTTTCTAATCCAAATGTCTAATTTTTCAGCCTAATATTTTGTGGCCCAGAGATTAACACTTTCCTCAGGATCACACAGGTAGCTTATAGTTGACCAAGAACAACCTAGTGTTTCCACTAGACCAATGATAACCAATATTGTGCCATGCATTAGATACCACAGAAGCTTAAAAATGCTGATGTACATTTAAAAATCAGGATCAGTTCATTCAGAATCTCATTCAGAATGTAGGCATTTACAGTTGGTAAAAGCTCACTAAGGTGGTTTTTCTTGTGTTTCTAAAGTTCATCTCAAGTAGGGCCGGGTCTGAGAAATACCAGAATATGCTGTCTCCGTCTATGTAATAGACTAAAATCTAGCAAGAAACTAATTGCTAGTTTATATCCTGCACAGAGGAGCAGAAGGCTTGTCATTTTTAAAGCACCTGACACTTAGTTATTCCTTTCATTGCTTTCTTGCCCTAGAAGTGTATAAAGTTGCATGTGGTACTGCTATTTGACTGGTTATGGTAGCTCACAGAACCTGGGAAGGTGGCCTTTGTACCAAAACGAATAGTACTGGATGGAACTTGGAAGCTGGCCTGTTTGCAGATGGAGCTGATGGGCACAAAGGGAAAGAATTTTCAGTGAACATGTCTGTCATGTTACAAATCTACTAGACTGCTATACAGGCGATAGGATATTTTTGTGTGTGTGAGATAGGCTCCATGAGAATGTGAGCTCCTAGGAAGAAAGGAATTGTATAAATGCAAATGATTATTTTATTATGCAAATAAATGAGCCTAATACAGTAATAATTGCAATTAAAAAGAAAGCTAGGTGCCTATGCCCTGGAGAGCAATATCTTTGTAAGGAAATTTAACAAAGCCTTTTATAACTATTATTACATGCCTTAAGTGCAAGGTTTTGAGTAAGAAGCAAACTTTTAAGTGGGTTTTTAAAAAATCTATTAGACGTAAATTAAACCAAACCAGTAGATTGAAGTGTCTCCTCCCTCTTCCTCCCACACCACTGTGGGCCTAAACTTAATTTGCTGATGTTTGCAGTATTTGTACAAGCAGTGCTATCTTCTGGAGCAAAAGCAATGCTACCGTGATGATTCAGGGAAAGGATTAGAAACTATGTATTTTTAAAGTTTTCCTTTTATGAGCAATTTAAATTGGCAGGAAAAACACAATTAAGCAATTTCAAAGGTGTAATTTTATGGAGATTTAAACACTGCATCTCTAAACAGTGCTTTTAAAAAAGAAATTTGTAATTAAGTTTTTCTATTATTTATAGTTCTAATCTTTGTGAGACAGTGGTGAAGAAAATTGCCAAGAATGTGATTTTTACTAAGTACACTTTGAAAGTTCCCAGCCTAAAAAATGTTGAAACAGAGAAAAATCGAGAAAACTAGGGATTTCAGATGCAGAAAAGAGAAGCGATGGCCCCTTGGCACCACTCTTGAGATCATTAAGGAAGTCCTACAGACTCCATCCCTCAGCAGCTGATGGAAAAAAAGTCTTACCTGTAAATTAGAGCGATCTTGCCATAGATACTGCAGAAGGAACAGGAAATTACCAGATGTCTTTAACCTATCCATTTTCACACTCTATCTTTATAACCTTCCAATGCAAGGTTTCATTTTAAAGTTACCTCTGACAGCATCAAGATCTGCTTCAATTACCTGGAGGACGGGGAACCCTTAGTTTTTGAGAGAGTCCATTCCATTGCAGAGCTTTGCTTATTGTAAAATACTTTATTTATTTATTTATTGAGAGAGCACACATGCACAAGCATGGGGGGGTGGAGTGGAGAGGGGTAAGGGGGAGAGGGAGAGAGATTCTTAAGCAGCCTCCATGCTCAGCCTGGAGCCTAGTGCGGGGCTCTATCTCACTACCCTGAGGTCATGACCTAAGCTGAAATCAAGAGTTGGATCCTTAACCGACTGAGCCACCCGGGTGCCTCAAAAAATACTTTAGTATATCAATAAAAGTCTGTTTCCATTTTGTTTTGTTTTGTTTTGTTTTTCCTGAAGTTGCCCCTCTTCCTAAGGCTGCATTCAGTGTCATTAGGTTGGAGGTTAAAATCGTCCATGGTGAGAACGTTTAATCAAATAAATCTGCAAAGACTGCTCCTCGTGAAGGAATCCTTAGAAAGCTGGTTGTTCAGTGTTTGCCAGGACACCACAACCTCTGGAGCTCAGCAGAGTAAGTTTGCTTCCTCACTTCTTCAATAGCCTTTCAGACACTTGTAAGGTTTCTCTCCCCGTCCCACAGAAATCCAAGCCGTGCATGTTAGGAAGGACCATGGCAAGGTCTCTTGCTGGGTCTCTCTAATCCTAGAAAGGTATATGTGTGCTTGTCTGTGTCCTCCTCTAAGATACATTGTCTTACTGAATTGTTTCCAGGAATTAAACAGAATGATGTCTGCAACATGCTTAGCACAGGGCCTTGCACATAGTAAGACCTTGGGTACTGTTCACTGTCATTACCTTTAGTGTGAGGCTTTATTGTACCAGAACAGCCTTTGCTTACGCTCCTCTCCTAGTCAAGGAGGTTAAGAAATAGTGCATCTTAAAAATAGCTTTTGCTTTTTTCCAGATTGTTTCATCTGACTAAAATGCATACAGTTCTGATTAGACACCAAAAAATATGTTTATTTCCAACTTCAAATTAAATACAGTGTCCTATTAGGATACTTTGTGGATTGTTGGGATTCCCATCCTCAGGGTTTCTCCCTGTTCTCTTGCAAAGAGAGTTCTAATCTATTAGAGAATGCCTGTTCTAATATAACCTCTCATTATAAGAGCATAATCTCTGTCTGAGGAGAGACTGAGGTATGCATAGTAATTTCCTATACCGTTCTTTTTCGACCTTTCTGTTTCTCAGAGTCTATAACCCTCTTGGCCCTCTGTTCCTGAATGGTCTACCTTTCGTAAAGTCCTTAAGACTCCAGCCATTCTCAACACCAGAAGAGGAACCCAGCTATGGTTATGCTAAATGGCCCTCAAGTTTTCTTTGCCTTGTCCTGTATAATCCTCTCCCTTTGAATGTGGGTGTGACTATGGTTATGATGGGATAGCATCCCCATGATTAGTTTATGTTACATGGCACAGTTGACTTTAAGAAAGGAAGATTATCCTTTGTGGACCTGGCCCAATCAGGTGAACCCTTATAAGGGCTGCACTTTTCATGAAGTCTTGAGATTTGAAGCATGAGATGGATTCAATGTGATGGAGATTGACTGTTGCTGACTTTGGATATGGTATGGTAGAAACCAATTTTCAAGGGCCTGAGAATAGTCTTCATAAGCTGAGAGTGACCTCCAGCCAACAGCCAGCCAGAAAACATGACCGTGGATATACAGCATCAAAGAAAAGAATTCTGTCAACAATCTAAGTGAGCTTGGAAGTTCTTCCCTGAAGGCTCCAAAAGAGGATTCAACTGGCCTGACATCTCAAGTTTGAGACCCTGATTAAACAACCCAACTTAGCCAGAATGGACTTCCGACTTAGAGAACTTTGTGACTATAAATGCCTATTGGTTTAGGCTGCTAAGTTTGTGGGAATTTGTTATTTGTTCCGTAGGGAATAGCAGCTGTCATGTGTCTTCATAGTATTATCTTCAGTCTAAACAGCTTTAATTTGGTCACCATATTGCCAGGTTCCCTCATGAACCATGGGTGTTTTCTTCTGGATTTTTCTTCCCCAGTGTTACCTCGATGATGCCATAGAATGACTGCATTTAATCTGCATTTCATCTAGTTCTGGCTAATGATCACTCTGCACAGGTAGGACATGGACTAAAATAATCCAAGAGATATTCCAAAATGCAATAAATAAACCAAGACAAAAATTCTGAAGAGGCATGCACAAGTTAAATCAACATGAAAAAGTGTCTTTTCTGAAACAAGGCAAGATAGGAATAATTGAAAAAAAACCAAAACCAAAACCAAAACCAAAACAACAAACCTCTGGCTAAAAGTTAGACCCCTCTCTCTACCGGGGCGTTCTTCGCACCGCCATGTGATTATTTTCATGTTGGTCTATTCTGTGAACCCCTTGTAGGTGAGGAACTGAGTTCTGTTCTTCTCTAAATTGCAAGGATATTACTCCGTATATTACAGGTGCTCACTAAATGTCTTCTATGTTTGCCTGAAACAGAAACATTTGCAAATGACAGGATTTACAGCTGGTTGGGGATTAATTGAAGTTTTTCTCCAGACTTGAAAAGGAACAAAGAGAACTGTCTGTTCAGAAAAGATGTGAAGGGCTGAAGAATGTACCAGAGAGTAAATGCTTTTTCAGAATCAGAAAGCAATTTTTATGAAGGAGGAGGTGTTGGTGAACTCTTTCCGGGTGGGAGATGAAGAATTGAACAAAAATAAAAATGAGACACCTTAGAATTAGTCATAGAATAAACAAGACAGGAGGTAATAACAGTGGTAGTTTAGAGCTGCTCTCAAAGCATATTTTGTCTAGTTGGGGGAGGGCACTGTCTCTCTGTTGAGAGAGACTGGGTTATATACACAGACATAGCCAGGGGGATTTGTCCACAGTAAAATAGCCAAACTAATATTAAGAGAAGAAAATCCACTCATAGCTGAAAGATAAATGGAACAAAGAGAAAGAAGCCGAAGTGCTTCAGGCAAGTCTAGGCTCCCCTACAGGGAACCCAATTAGTACTTTCCTGACTTGGGCTAGCAGTTTCTCAGAGCACAATCTGGGGAGCGTCTGAAGGAAGGAGGCGATTGAGGAGTAACAACCCAAACCGAAACTGATGTTGTTAGTTGCAGTGTATATACTGCATGCCTATGGGTAATATCAGTAACAGTTTTACAGTTCCTTAGTTGGAGAAACTGAGGCTCAGATGGTACATGACTTGCCAAGGGTTGCAGAGCTGATAACTGATAGGGAGGAATGTAACCTAGTACAAGATTTTGCTGTCAATCTCTGTGTTCTTCAGAATATCAAATTGTCTCTCCAAGGAAGCACAGAGAATTGAAAAGTATTTATGCATTTTGAAATTAATATCCCTCCTTCAGGTCTGCTGTAAGAATCAGATGAATGGATTATATTCTTGGGAAGTCATCTAATTTCTCTGGGAAGAAAATCCAATAATCTATTCAATTCTGACAACCTCTGACTGCTTGACTCCTATAATTTGAGTACCTAAGATGGATAAATTGCCAGGACTCAGACATTACAGGAAATACAGAAAATCTGAGACTCTTTGTGCCTCCATATTCACTTATTTGAAAGATATTTTATTTTAGATTATTTATTTGAGAAAGAGAGAGGTAGAGAGCAGGAGCATGGGGAGAGAGGCAGAGGGAGAAGCAGACTCCCCACTGAGCAGGGAGCCCGATGTGGGACTCCATCCCAGGACCTTGAGATCATGACCTGAATGGAAGGCAGATGCTTAACTGACTGAGCCACCTGGGCACTTCACAGATATTTAAAAAAATATTCTTTGCCAGGCAGATACTAGGAAATATTCCACAAGATGCTAGGACATTTTCCTTTGTCAACCAATTAGGCAAGGGTTTTTATTGAAATTTGGCTCATAAATTCCAACTTTGTTTGATACTAGTCCTACAAACATCCTGTTCCTACAAATAGATGTTCTCTGTTTTCCAAATTTCCTTCTAAAAGCAGTTGCTTTCTCATTCACCATTGAAATCTCACATTTAACTTGAAAGTAAAGATGGTTGTGTTTGTTTTCAATAACTGTTAGGTAATAAGCCACTGACTACCACTTTTTATTACAGAAAATATCAATCAGTTTGAAATATTTATTTTATATTTTTTTTGGAAAATGAAGAACGTATAATTCACCTTTGAGGTCTGTCACTTAAAAAAAATTTGCCAGGTAATTAACAGTGAATATCTGTGTGGTACAAAAAGTTGTGATTATTCACTATCTCATTACAAAGAACTGCATTGTTTCTATTGCCAAGTATTGTCTCATTTGAGGTAATGTAATTTACAAATCCCTTTAATGAGACAGACTCAAGGTGTAAAACCACTCAGTATGCCAAAAGTGAACAAATGAGGAATCCACTCACTGTTACCCCACTCCCTCTGGCAGAATTCTCAGGATAGTTGGATTGCTGTAAGTGATACAAATTTCTCTAACATAAGGATAAGAAATCATACATAGAGGTTGTAATATATTCTCTCCCTACCCTGATGTATCAACTTATTCCATCTTATGCCACCATGCCCGTCACTGCCTCCCTGCCATCATATTCCCTCCTCCCAGGTGACAGCAGCTCATTTTGGAGATCACCATTTAAATAGTAGGTGCTGATTGCAGAAAAACTTACACATATACGTGTAAGGAAGAAATTAAACATAACCCATAATCCACCCCCTCAAAATAAACATAATTAACATAGTTGCATTTTTGTGCTCGTGGTGGTTAGTTGGGGTGTGTGGGTATGTGTGTATGCGATCTTTAAAATTTTTTTAATCTCAACACTTGTTAACTGGATTATTTTTCATTTCTATCAGGTTATTAGTATAAAGAGAAGCTACTTATAATTTTATACTTCTATTTATTAATTTTACATTTTATTTAGCATCTTACTAAGCTCTTTTAATTCTAGATTTTTTGTTTAACTGAAGCTTCTTGAGTTTTCCTGACATACAGTAAAATAATCTGCCAAAAAAATTTATTTTCAGTATTTAAACCAGTTGATTCATTTTCTAATCCTATAGCATTTTCTAGAGCTTCCAAGATAAAACTGAATGAAATTGAAATAAATATATTTAACAAGTATAGTACAATTATATTACTAAACTCTCATTATCCATTGGGTTTAACTCAATGTACTGCTCGATTCATGGCTTACTGCTGATCCCTTTATATTTCATCCTCCCCAATCTTTAGAGAATCCCTCCGTTCAGATATCTTTTGATGTGCATGAACTGAATCTGTTTCCTGACTTAGTCTAGTTTTGTCCTGGTTATAATAATCGTATGGTTATTCCTTTCTCTCTACTGGTGGTAGTAACATGGGAAAGTATCGTTGTTTGCTCTGATCATCTGGTCTCTGTAGTTAAGTGGTCCAACAACAGGGAGTCTGGTTTCAAGGGTCAAAAAATCTGGATGTCTGTTAATGCTGGCATTCTTGTATGTTTGTATTGATGATTCTAGTATCACCTGACTTCTGAGTCCTCCATCTCTTTGCTACTAAACTGATTATATTTGTGCAGACCATTGGCTGGTGGTTTTAGTCATAGGGTTGAGAAGTCACTCGTGTCACTTCCTACACCACTAACCATTTGCTTTTCCATCATGATAGAATCCTTTGTGTTGCCTGTCATGTCTGTATGCACTCCAGAAGTCTAGATATGGTATCCTAGCTGTGATAGCACTGTTTGTATAGGAAAGTCTATGAAATATTCAGAAGGCAAAATCAAGTAATGGACATAAAGTGTCTGTATTGCTTTTGACACAGTTGTGAAACTTAAGCTATCAGTTTCTCTGTCTCCATGTCTAGAAATGAAGAAAGCAAAACCAGCTCTTTTGATCCTCAAAAGAGCCTTGTTCAGTAATCTCTTCATATTTATAGCACTTTTGTATCTATGGCCATATCTCTGTGTCTCTCTGTCTCTGTGTTGCTCTCCGGATCTTTTGAAAAACTAGTTAGTAGGTGATTTTGTGTGCACTTCAAGGATCTCTTATTCAGACATATCTACCATTCATTCATTCATTCATTCATTTTTTTAAAGTAAGCTCTAGGCCCAATGTGGGGCTTGAACTTATGATCCCAAGATCAAGAGTCACATGCTATACTGAATTTTATTCTGAATTCTAAGTGAATTTTGCTTTTTTTTTTTTTTTAACAATGCTTATATAAAAAAGTATGGATATGTATTGAAAAGAAAATGCAGATTGAATGAGAATTACTACTTTTGGCTTATCTTGAGTTTTGTATCGTCTCTTTAAGACCTGAAAACCTGAAGTATTCTGAGTACATTTCCCCCCCCTCATCTCTCTTGAAAGAAATAGAACAATTTTATAGAAATTCACAAATGAACTAAATTAAGATGTGAGGAAAACCTTTGAGTGGCTAGAACAAAGTGTAAACAGACCTTAGAGTTAAGCCCTTATCTTAACTTGCAACCCAGCTGGACAGATGTTAGAGAAAACAGCTTCTTCTCTGAAGCAGGGAGAAACAATGAACCTCTAGCAATGAACTCCTTATACTGGAGTTAGGAAATTTTGTTCCTAGGCTAAGATACCTACCCAAGAATTAGCACCAGAAAAAATGACTCCGTGCTACAGAGAATATCTGCCTTCAAATTTTCCTACCTTGACCAAGATACTGAGACTCTTCCTACACTTTGTGAGTTATACATGGTTTTCTAAGCAAATAGGTTTAAATACATTTACCTATTTTGGGGGAGGTTAATAACTACACTATAAAACCTCTTAAATTTAAAAAAAGTTCGCATTCAAATAGATTTATAGGGTATATTTAGTGCTTCTATAAGCCTAGGATAAGAGAATTCAAGAGTTTCTAGACCTAAGAAACTTAACTTCTACGCTTTAAATGCCCTGGCTTTTTAAGAAAGCTCCAGACCTTTATTGAAACTGTAATTCAGGGAGAGAAAAACTTAGCTGTGAATTAAATTAGTAGATATTACTAGGTTATTGTAAGTGATACCATCTTATAAAAAAACAAAACACTAAGAGTTTTAGTATTAAGACAATGGAAGTATTGTCTTTATCTTGATTTTATTTCAGAGTGAAAAATGAATATTCTTGTCCATAAGACTTGGGACATTTATAATACTTTTCTCCCCACTTTTTTTTTAACCAAATTTCTTTATTTAAATTCTTCAAACTCCCTAACTGAACCATTTGCAAGCAATTTCAATGGTTGTCAGCTGTCTTTTCAACCCTTGGTTTTGACATCTGGCCCCAGACGACTCTGGTGAGGTTCTTAGAGCCATATGTATAGCTATGTTCCCTTTGCAGCCAACACAGAAGTATAATCACAACAATTAACTGCTATAATTAACATTTTATAGAGCCTCAAATAAATTCAGAAGAAAGGGATAAAAATGAACATGGAATTAATGATGCAAGCTATGGTCCAATTATTCCTCATGAAACTATGCAGTAGTCATTCCAAGATCTGTTCAATTTCACCAATTTGTATGTCCTTTACTGTAGGCAAGCCCATTAAGACTAGAGTGGTGGATAGCAAATGTTTATCATAAATAGCACGTGTGATTGTTTTCAAAATGCAAATCTCAGGGGGGTGTATGTGTGTTCAAATGGCCTTCCTGTGCTTACCACATCAAAACATGACATATTTTTTATAGAGCCATCTTCCCTTCCTATGTATTCAAAGGTAACCACCCCCTCTACTAATTACTAAATTAGTAAATTAGTACTAATTTACTTAGTGCCTGACAATAATTTACCAGGATGCATGTGAGACACTGGATATCATTAGTAAATGTGAGGATTTCTACCCTGTTTCAAAGTTCCCATGCTAGAATGTCTGATCCACAACTTAAGGCTGACTAAGGCTCAGATAGCAATTAAGTAGCTCAAGCTTTAGAGGCCCAACTGACCAGCAGAAATAGTTCTAGATAATGGATTTTCTCTTGACTATTTATTGGCTAATCGCAGCAAAGTTTGCAAATGACTGAAATACCTTCTTATGTCTGGGTAAAATTTTAGGAAAAAATGAAACTTAGAGAAAATGGCACTTGATTATTTAAATTAGCTGCCATTATCCATGGGACTTTTTCCCTTGGTTAGGTCTAGGCTGAAGAGAAAACTACATATAAATTGGGGTTCCAGGTTTTCTAAAGAATTTTTGATTGCCCTTCTACGCTTGGACTTCCTCCTCTATCTGATATATAGTTGCTTATATGTTACTATGCAGCCAACATCCCAAGTGGATTCTCAGTTAATTATACAGAATCAAAGAGTAAATTCCCCATGGTCAACCTAGCTCTTGTGGGATCTGAGTTAGAAATAAAGGGGAACTGAGAACTCAAGGAGAAATACTGGATACTTAACCAAAATTCCAAGGATAGGTTACCAGCAGCCATAACTCAGACAGACACAACATACCTCTAAAATAGCAGTGTTTCTTAGAAACTCCTCAAATAATGGAAATTGCTTCCCTCAACAACTCCATCTCTACTATTCAAGGGCTGACTGTCTTCCTTGGTAGATTTCCTTACCTTTTTTATGGCTGAGTAACAGTCGTGTGTGTGTGTGTTTCAACTTCTTTATCCATATATCCATCTGTGGACACTTAGGTTGTTTCTATGTCTTGGCTGTTGTAAATAATGCTACAGTGAACATAGGGGTACAGATAGCTCTTTGACATAGTGTGGTCATTTCCTTTGGATATATTTCCCAAAGTGGAATTGCTTGGTCATATGGTAGTTATATTTTTAATTTTTTGAGGAATTTCCATATTGTTTTCCACAGTGACTGTACCAATTTATGATCCCACCAACAGTGCACACGAGGGTTCCCTTTCCTCCACGTCCTCGCCAACATTTGTCAAACTCTGTCTTTTTGATGATAGCTATTCTAATAGGCATGAGGTGATATCCCATTCTCGTTTTGATTTGCATTTCCCTGATGATTAGGAAAGTTGAACATCTTTTCTTGTACTGGTTGGCCATTCATATATCATGTTTGGAAAAATGTCTATTTAGGTCCTTTGTGCATTTTTAATTGGATAATTTTTTTTGTTGAGTTGTAGGAGTTTTTAAAATACATGTATTTTTTATATATAAAATGTTTTATATATTTTTATATATTTATATATACATATGGGATATCAACCCCTTATCAGATATATGGTTTGCAAATATTTTTTTTCGCATTCTGCAGGTTGCCTTTTCATTTTGTTGGTGGTTTCTTTGCTGTGCAGAAGTTTTTTAGTTTGATATAGTTCTACTTGTTTATTTTTTTATTTTGATGCTTGTGCTTTAGGTGTCATGCAGAAATTGCTTGCCAAAATCTGTATTTAGGAGTTTTTTTTCCTGTGTTTTCTTCTAAAAGTTTTAGGGTTTCTGGTCTTATGTTTAAATCTTTAATCCATTTTGAGTTAATTTTTATAAGTGATAAAAAAATAGGGGTCTAGTTTCTTTCTTTTACATGTGATTACCCAGTTTTCCCAGCACTATTGATTGAAGAGACTGTCTCTGTCTTTTCTCCATTGTATATTCTCAGCTTCCTTGTTAAATGTTCATTGACTGTGTGTACATGATTTATTTCTGGGCTCTTGATTCTGTTCCATTAATCTATGTATTTGTTTTTATGCCACTACCATACTATTTTGATTACTATAGCTTTATAATTTAGCTTGAAATGAGGAATTGTGATGCCTCCTGCTTTGTTCTTCCAGCTCGAGATTGTTTTGTCTGAGGTCTTTTGTGGTTCCACATGAATTTTAGAATTGTTTTTTCTACTTAGACAAAAAATGCCATTGAAGTCTTGATAAGGATTGCATTGAATCTATAGATGGCTTTGGGTAGTATGGACATTTTAATAATACTGATTCATGAACACAGGATACCTTTCCATTTATTTACATCTGTGATTTCTTTGATCGGTGTCTTACAGTTTTCAGTGGAGATCTCTTTCTTCTTAAGTCTATTCCTAAGTACTCTGATGCTAAGTTTCTGATGCTATTATAAATAGACAGTTTGATTTCTTATTCAGATGATTTGTTGTTAGTGCATAGAAAGGCTACTGAGTATTATACATTAATTTTGTATCCTGCGACTTCCCTACATCCATATTGATTAGATAAAACTTTTTTTTTTTGATGGAGTCTTTAGGATTTTCTCTATATAAAATTATGTCATCTGCAATAGAGGAGATTTTAGATCTTTATTTCCAGTTCTGAAGCCTTTCCTTTCTTTTTCTTGCTGACTGCTCCTGCTAGGACTTCCAGTACTGTGTTGAATAGGAGTGATGAGAGTGGGCACCCTTTTCTTCTTCCTGATCTTATAGGAAAACTTTTAGTCTTTCACCACTGAGTATGATATTATCTGTGGGCTTGCCATAAATGGCCTTTATTCTTATGAGTATGTTCCTTTTATTCCTAATTTGTTAGGTTTTTATCACGAAGATGTTAATTTTGCCAAATGATTTTTCTGTGTCTATTGAGATGATCATAGGATTTCTTTTACTGTATTAATGTGATGTATGAGATTTATTGATTAGTGTATTTTGAACTACTCTTGTATCCCAGGGATAAATCCCACTTGATCATGGTCAACAATCCTTTTAATGTGCTGCTGAATTTGTTTTGCTGGTATTCTATTGACAAATTTGGCATTTATATTTATCAGTGATATTGGCTTGTTTTATTTTTTTGTGGTGTCCTTTTCTGGCTTTTGTGTCAGGGTAATGCTGGCCTTATAAAATGAGTTTGGGAGTGTTCCCTCCTTTCCAATTTTTAAAAGAGTTTGGGAAAAATTGACATTAACTCTTGTCTCTAAATGTTTGGTAAAGTCCACCAGTGAAGGTATCTGGTACTGGGCATTCCTTCATTGGGAGCTATTTGATTACTGATTCAATATCCTTACTAATTAGTAATTGGCCTGTTCATGTTTTCCATTTTTCCTGATTCAGTCTTCATAGGTTGTATGTTTCTAAGAATTTTTCCATTTCTTTTAGGTTGTCTAATTTGTTGGCATATAGTTAGGTTAGAATAGCCTCTTATGATTCTTTGTATTTCTGTTTCATCAGTTGTAATGTCTTTTTTTAATTTATAATTTTGATTTGTGTTTTTTTTCTTGGTTAGTTTAGCTAAAGGTTTATCAGTTTTGTTTACCTTTTCAAAGAATTAACTCTTAGTTTTGTTAATCTTTTCTCTTCTTTTCTCTATTTCACTTATTTCTGGTCTAATCTTTATTATTTCCTTCCTTCTGCTAACTTTGGGTTCAGTTTGTTGTTGTTGTTGTTGTTGTTGTTGTTTTAGTTCCTTAAGGTACAGAGTTAGATGGAGATCTTTCTTGTTTCTTAATGTAGGCATTTATTGCTATGAATTTTCCTCTTAGAACTGCTTATGCTGCCTCCCATAAGTTCTGGTATGTTGTGTTTCCATTTTCATTTGTTTCAGGATACTTATTTATTTCCCCTTTAATTTCTTCTTTGATCCACTGGTTGTTCAAGAGCGTGTTCAACTTCCATATAATTTGTGGATTTTCCACTTTTCCTCTTGTTACTGATTTCTAGTTTTTTACTTTGTGGTCAGAAAACATACTTGGTATGATTTTGTTCCTTTTCAATTTTCTAAGGCTTGTTTTTGGACTAACATATTGTCTACCCTAGAAAATGTTTCATGTATGCTTGAGAAGAATGTTGTATTCTTTTGTTGGATAGAACACTTTATATATATGTCCGTTAGGTCTGTTTGGTTTATGGTGTGTTCAGATCCACTGTTTCCCTATTGATTCTCTGTCTGGATGATCTGGATCTTTCATTGTACAACTATTATTGTATTTCTGTTTGTTCTTTTAGCTCCGATAGTTGTTGCTTTATATATTTAGGTGTTCTAATATTGATGCATACATATTTACAATTGTTATATTCTTCTTGATGGATCAACCCCTTTATTAATATAATCACTTTCTTGGTCTCTTATCATTTTTAGTTTTTTTGTCTGATAGATATGTGTACCTGCTTTTACCTACCCCTGTTGTTGTTGTTACCATTTGCTTGAAGTATCTTCTCCCATCCTTTCGCTCTCAATCTGTGTGTGTCTTTAAGGCTAAAGTGAATTTTCTCTCCTGCCCGGTCAGAATGGGAGGGCCATTTCAAGCAGCCTCCCAGGTGTTCCTGCTCAGGCTTTCTGGTTGAGATGGGGGTAGGAGCTACACTCTGCTGTTGATGAAGCTAGGAATTAGCTCCCCTGCCCTCTTGGACCAGCTCCAAGCATCGTTCCAGGTGTTTCTGGTCAGGCTTTCTGGTTGGGGGTGTGGGAACTATACTCATTAATGGGCTATAGCCTGAAATGATTCTTTTTGTGGCCTTGACTCAAGCTGACCTGTTCCCCAAGTTCCCTGGCTGAGTAGTGCCACTGGCTTGGTTCTTCAGACAGTCATTTCTGCCTGCCATATTCTCTGCTTGAGCTGGGCTAAGCAGCTTTTGGGTGTTCTGGTTAGCCTTTCTGGTGGGGTGGAGCCAGGAGCTACACTTAGCAGTGAGCTGTGAGTCAGCTCTCCTCTTTGGGTGGGGGCAAACCTGGCTCTAGGGCTGGCAAGGTTCTTTGAGGATCCAAATCAAGCAGACCTACACTCCGCCTAGTTCCCTGGTCAGACTGTGCCACTGTCTTGGCTCTGCAGATCAGCCAAGTTGCTGGTTGGGACTGCTTACTTAGGTGTTGCAGGTAGGAATGTGGTCTGCTAAGATCCACATGCTCGTTTTTGCAAGCCTCTCCTCCCTTCTCCATCACAATCAGATTCCCAGTGGTCAAGCCCTACAGATTCCTCTGAGATTTCCATGAGGTGAGACCAGAGTGGGGGCTCCCAAGAAGTGACCCACATGCTGGGGGAGCTGAACATCCACCCTAGTCTCTGTTTTTAGTTTAGTTTTGTTTTTTTGATGGAGGAATTGTAGGCTCAGGGGAGACCTCTTGGTGTGTGGTGCTGACCCAGCCCGAGGGAAGGGCAATGTGGTCAATGTGTAGCTATTCCTCTTACCCTTCTAATGTAGCCTGACTTGGTCTCTGAGGTGCAGGCATTGCTTCAGCTCTGGGTTCTAGGATTTTCTCATTGGTTTCTTGTCCATGAACTGTAGTTGTTTTTGTGAAGGGGACCAAAGACAGGAAAGGGCTATGTTGCCATCTTGGTGACATCACTTTTGTTATTTACAGATATTGAAATTTGGTTTTCATATAGCATTCTGTGTTATGAAACACTATTCTTCTTTTTATTTGTAACCATTTAAACATGTAAAAAAATTGAGTTCATTGACCATACAAAAGCAGGAAAAGGTTGAACTGGGCCCCTGGGCTGAGGTCTGCTAAGCCATGCTTCAACTGAGTATTTCTGACTTTTTCTTTGACAAGGTGTGAGGAGTAGAGAAATATAGGGAAACAAGAGGAACTTAAGGGGAAAAATCTCTAAAGTGAGCTGATTTTGTGAAAAGAGGGATTGCTAGCTGGGAAATGTTAACCCTGAGGACATTCTTGGCAAAAAACCCCAAGAAATGGGAAGGAAATGAACTGCAAGATGAGTTAGATATATTTCTCATTTCTCCTTTTATAATTTTTTTTATTTGATGTATTTCAAGCTTCACAATGGAAACTGCTATCACCTGCTTATTTCATAAATAGGGTGCAAGAGAAGGAGTTAGAAATACTATTTTGAAGTCATCCAACTCCTCTGGTATACACACACTGTAACATATTTATATCTTCCTGATGGGCTTTCACCTCCCATGCTAATAGTGAATTAGATTTTTGTTTCAAAGAAGCAGATCAGCAAGAGCTTTTCTGAAAAATTCAGACAAACAGTGCCAATGTCTTGTGAGTGATTTGGTCAGGGAGCTTGTAGGAAGAGAAGAAATAAATGAACCTTTTGAGAAGCTACCCTGAACCAAATATTGTGCTAATATGTGTCGAATGCTTAGTATAGTGTTTAGCACAGAGCCAGAATGAAATACATCAAATATAGCAGTTATTATCATATAGCCTCTTCTTGATCTTAACAAAACAACCACGTGCCTGAAGTACTATTATGTTTGTTTCACATTTAGAGAAAAACAATGCTTGTGAAATTAAGTAACTTTTCTCATGTTACATAATTAGTAAGTCATGGCACTGGGTATATAGTATGCTCTCCATAAATATTTGCTAATTTTTTTGTGTGTGTGTGTGGTGAGGATACTTAGCATGAGATCTTCCCTCTTAACAAAATTTTAAGTGTACAACACAGCCTTGTTAACTATAGGTACAATGTTATACAGTAGATCTCTAGAATTTAATTGTCTTGCATGACTGAAACTTATACCCATTGAATAGCAGCTCTCAAATAGGGAGATTTTTAGTTTTTAGAGGAGTGAATCTACTTGATTTGAAATCAGTTCTAATTTGAAGCATTCTTGTTTCTACGTGGCACAGAATATAGTCTATCCCGGTGACAATTTTCATGCTAAAGTAGCTCCTTGACGTGCTGTCGAGATCATACCCAATGAATCCAAGAAAAGAAATTCATTAGCAACTAAGGGAGAGTGAACTTCTTGACCCAGAATAAATGATGCTGTTAAGGGATTAGCAGTGCCATGCATAGAGTTATGATTAGCTAAATAATTGGTGACACTTAACATAGGGCTTTTGCCAAGAGGGGAGAAGAATAACACTATTTGTTGTTCATATAATTAGATTTTTCACCTCAAGTGAAAAAGCAAATTGAGCACAAGATGCGGGCAGACCTTGAAGTGGCTGCTCAAAGGTGATGTGGGTCTTTAATTACAGGACTCATCAGATGTAGGACTTCAGACACACCAGGCAGTGCTGATTTGAAGTCAAAAATATTAAAACGTCTGAGACAACAGATTACTGGTCAGCTCTGCAACCACTCTGGCCTCCAGGAAATGTGAATCATTTATACTGGCACTTCATGAGGATGTGCAATCAGATCCCACTTGAGGTGCCTTTAAATAATTCTGCTTTGCCCTGGAAACTTCTGTCAATCAGTAATCGGAGCTGCCCTTCCTTCCCGCATTGCTCTTTCCAGCTTGGCAGCAGCTAAACCTTTGTGGTCAGAGATTTGCTAATGTACGGGCTCAAAGGCACACATTTCATGTTTCCTGTGCCCTCTTATTTCTTGTCTCTCAAGACACTACCTCTCTAAGGATCCATTTCAGTGTTCCTCATAATTGCCCTACTCCTGAGACAGTGACTATGAGACTGGCCTCTCATTTTCTAAAATATGATCTTCTATTGCAAAATGATCTTCTATTGCCTTGCGTGAGTGTCCTGGAAAATCATATCTTTCCTTTGCAGTATGAGCACCCAAGCTAAGAGGAGTGGGAGATGAGGAGAGAGGGCAATTTTGCACTTGGGGAGTGAGGTGAGGGAAAGGAGTGTTTTGTGTTTCTTTTTTAATCACTACCAATCATGGGCATCATTTCCTATAGCTTCTAAGTAAAAATGTATTTTCTGATAGACCAAATTAATTCCAACAGATCACCTTTTTCAAGTCTCCTAACTAACTAGAAACTAAAGAGTAAATTCTTTTTGCTGACATACATGATATTCTTCTTTATACTTTTCCTGAATTTCTACTTTCTGTATTTTTTAATTATTGTTTTTTTTTAAAACTCAGAATCCCTTTGTTTCCTGCATTTTCTGATTTCTCTTAACTTGAATTTATCTTGTGAATATATGCTCATATTTTAACATGAGTTGCCTCAAACACTTTTTGAAAGTGGGACTGAATAAAGCATATTCTTTTTTTTTTTAAAAGATTTTATTTATTTATTTGACAGAGAGAGACACAGCGAGAGAGGGAATACAAGCAGGGGGAATGGGAGAGGGAGAAGCAGGCTTCCCGCGGAGCAGAGAGCCCAATGCGGGGCTCGATCCCAGGACCCTGGGATCATGACCTGAGCTGAAGGCAGACGCTTAACGACTGAGCCACCCAGGCGCCCCTGAATAAAGCATATTCTTAAAAGGGTAAATCCCTCAGACTAAAAGAATAAGATCTAGAGATTCAAAATAGATATAAAAAGTCCTTCTCTGGTTCTGCTTTAATGTTATTTTTTATGGTCGGTTCGGACTGGTTTTTGAATAGTGGGCTTGTATTTAACAGCAAACAGATACATCGTAATTTGGTTTACATAATCCTGAGTTTTACTTTAAGTGCTGCTATTTGCAGATGTAAACACAGAGGAAGTTTGGTCTTTTCATCAGAGAAAGGCCTTAGGAGAAGTTCCTGAGCCATTGGCTGAAAAGTCATGAGGACAGGGCTAGAGATGCCCAGGTAGATTCCAGCACGTGGCCCTGTCCCTGGAGCTCTGTCAGAGAGGAAGGTCACCTGGGCCAGACCTGCTTTCAGAAGTGTCCCTAAGGGGAGAAGTTACTATGAGTAATATTGCTGTAGCTATGTTATAAAAGTGACTTATACGTGTGGGCCCCAATGGGTAAGTGGTTTCTTAGGAGAGACTGGTGACATTATGAAGTAGCAGATCTTAGGAGGATAAGAAAAGATTTTCTCTCTTTAAATTTGATACCCTGCTTTCCCCTTGATTGCCCCTTTGGTTCATTCTGTCAGCCTTTACTTTTATTGTGTGTTGGGGTTCTGGATTGACTGAGCAATTCCAGGTTTGCCTTGGAGAGGTGGAGTTGATCACTGTTGTCCTGGTAGAACTATGAATAGCATCCGCTTTCACTTTCAAGGAGGCGCAGGCCAACTCCACCAATCAGCGAGGCGGCCGTTGTGCTGTTAGATGGGGCTGGGTTTGAGGAGAGGAGGGACACCCATGGTATCACCACTGTGAGTAGGAGTGTGAGTCCACGAGACTGCTGTCCTTTTTAGCAGTGCCCTTTCAGTGGAACAAAATCCTGCAATGCCTGTGCATCAATATTGTAAATTATTATTTATTTAAGTCAAAATTTTATTTTTTAAATTTTTTTAAATTGTATTTTATTATGTTATGTTATATTGTAATTTATTAAGTCAAAAATTTTTTTTTAATTTTTTTAAATTTTATTTTATTATGTTAATCACCATACATTACATCATTAGTTTTTGATGTAGTGTTCCATGATGCATTGTTTGCATATAACACCCAGTGCTCCATGCAATATGTGCCCTCCTTAATACCCATCGCTGGGCAAATCAAAATTTTAAAAAGGGAGGATGCTACAAATCCTCCCACATGCCACAAATCAATCCTATTCAGCACCTGTTGGTGTACCCCACCTTCTGGTGTACCCCATCCCCCCAGTCTACCAGCTCTCGGCACTGGTCACCTCAGCTTGCTGGGAGTTAGGAGCACTGACAGGTTGTCACTGTTTCAGCTCAAGCAATCACCACTTAAAGCCTTGCTCCCTTGTCCCCTTCACTCTTTATCCAGTATTCTCCAGTGCTCTAGCAGAGAGAGAGAGAGGCTGGTCCCTCCTGGGTCCCATATACAGTGACTTAAATATAATTAAGTCACTCAAATATAATTTCATTTTTTAAGGGAGGCATAAAATGTATATAAAAACATACCCCAAGAAAACATTTTTTTTTTTACCATTATACTCATTAAGGCCTTACCCATTTCATTGCCATGTACCTCATGTTTTATAATTCAGACAACTGACTCATGTCAAAATCAAGGTGATAGAATGTTGTTAGGACCTTCTAGTTAAGCCTCTCAAACTCTGAAAAGGGGATTCTTTAATGCTGCTTTGGTCTGGTATGCCGTTAAAACATGTTTACCATGAACATTGCCTTGTTCTTAAGATAAATTCATACAAAGAATAATAAGTCTGTCTGGCTTATAGCTAAATTCATCCAAAAGCTCTATTAAGGCAGAGGTTTTCAAACACTCAGGATGAGTTCAAGTTTTTAGGATTCCATGGAGATAGCAAACATCAAGGGATTGAAATCATTGGAATAGTATAGCAATCAGAGTATCTTTAACAATGTACTCTCCACCTCAAGGAAATCTTAGAGTATGCTTTCTGAATGTGCTCATTTTGATACTTTGATTAAAAGTAAATTGGGTTATTAGTTAAAATGAAGACTTAGAACCTCAGAGTAGTTGACTGCCTTCCAGAAGGAAGGAAAAGAAGAACACATTCAGAGAGATTTACCTGGGGAAAGTTGTGTTTAGTCAATAGCTTAGTCATTACTTGCCAGGAGTCTGAAATCCTTGAATCTAAGAGCATTTTTCCCATAAGAAATCACCAGAGCCCCCTTTTAAAGGTGGTTAACTCTCAACATTTTGCCTGAGAGGATTGCTTGTTATTTGTGCCTAATGGGAAAATTTCTAAACTGAAGTGATTTACTTAACGTAATAATCTCAAACAGAAGAGTTTATTTCTGATTTCACCTTCAATTATAACATCTTTGGGGATGGATGGCTCAAGCATTCTTAAGCAGTAATGATAAACGAGTGATTGCATTCACTAAGCAAAGGGATCCTTCTCACACAGGATTAACTAACATTTATATGCTAGTTAAACCATACATGCCAGGATCTGTGTTAAAAACACTGTAGTACAAGGTTCAATAAGTGACACTCCCTACCTAGAAGGATATTACAGTCTAGGGGAGAGTGGGGAGATCAGAACTAGAAACAAACAATACGGCCATATGTTAAATGCCCTAACAAGGAGCCAAGAACCGAGTAGTGGAGCTCAGAGGATGGAAGTACTCATTCTGTGTGAGGTAGTAAAGCAAAGTTCCCCTGAGGAGGTGGTGTTTCACTGCCCCGCCCCCCCAAGGCAGAAAGGGAGATAGAAGAGAGAGAAGGGGAAGGATATTCAAGGCAGGAGGAGGATGAGGGGCCAGGCACAGAGCACCGAAAGGGCCTGATGTGTTTCTTTATAATGGTGACACTGGTATCTTGGACCAGAGATGATGGTGGAGGATAAGATGCGCACTCTTATTAGCTAAGCTGGGGTGTTTGACTTGAGTCCTGTATGCAACACGAGCAGTTGTTTCCTTCTTTAAATAGAGCCAATTGGCTGGACAGGAAATGCTCATTGAGGTACAATCGGGAAATATCATAATTCCACCATTGCCTTCTAAATCTACTCTGTTTCTTTCCCTAAATTGGGAAGATTTCATACTTTTTGTCACTTTGAGTTATAAATGATCAGAATCTCATTAGCCTAATGTGCCATGAGTCAAAATGCACACATCTCATTCAACTGAGGACATCTTCCTTCTCCACAGCTAAAATCTGACCCACGTGCAGAAGGGGGTGAGCTGGTCATGGTCTCAGAGCCCGAGACTAGCATGAGCGCCTCCTTAAATCTTGCTCCTTAGGTGCCTCATCTGCCTCACCATATCCCAGCTCCACCTGTTTTAAATCTCCCATCCCTTGCTCTGCCCTCTCCTGTTCACTATGCTGTTTCTGGCTGCTTCAATGTTGGGAAAGGGGAGGGAGTGACAGAGAGGGGCATGCATGCCTTTTCACTTAGCTAGCACAGTTCATCTTTCTTGACCATTAATGCCCTTTGTCAGGATTGACATCCAAGTGTTCTTGCATGGTGTAACTTGGTGGATTCCTCAAAGACCTCTGGACCTTAGAAATGGACAATTTTCAGATGTGTGTTCACCATTCTCTAGCTGGCATCTTTGACTTCTCCTCAGTTCCTACACCAATTATATAACCTACATATGGAAGAGGATTTACCCTGACGCTAATGATGCTTAAGCCTTAGGGCCCCTCCTGTGCACAGGCTCCTACCAAGGCCCCGGGAAAGCCCCTAGCAATGTGTTCACATGGTCATCTGCTTTTGTAAAATTTGTAAGAGTAAGCTATTTTAACACAAGCAGTTAAGACTGAAGCCTCTTTCCATCCTGATTTTCCCTCTGAAATACTCACCTTGTATCCAGTAAACTTGGAGTGTTGGTAGGAATTTGGCGGAGCTAAGGGAAAGTTTGATTTGGGGATTCGTTTAGCCAGGATTTAGTGGGATATATTTGTGTGGTTCAAAAGCTACGAGATTTTGCTAGCGATCCAGTGGGAAATGGCTTCCAGAAATATTCTAATCACTCATGGTGACAGGAAGGTACAGGGACAGAGGATTTTTTTTTTTTTTGACTTGAAGTGTCCTGTGGCACCTGGCCTTAGAAGGATGTGGGGTAATAGAGAAGAAACAAGACCTGAACTCTGTAAAGCTAGCATGTGTGAAATTCTTCTAAATATTAGGGATAGGAAGGAGATTGCTCAGAGTTTCCCAAATTTCATGACAATCCTAAAATTTACATGGCATCATCAAAATAAGATTTAAAGCAGAGAGATTTTCTTAACTATAAAAAAATTAAAGAAAAATAATTCAACCATATCTAAGGAAAAACTAAATGATTTTTTAATTTTCTCTTCTATTATTGTCATATGGGGCAGGTACCAGAAATATGCAGCCAAAAATTTTAGGGAAAGAATTATTATTATTATTACTTTTTAAAGATTTTATTTATATGACAGAGAGAGACACAGCGAGAGAGGGAACACAAGCAGGGGGAGTGGAGGATGGAGAAGCAGGCTTCCTGTGGAGCAGGGAGCCGGATGCGGGGCTCGATCCCAGGACCCTGGGATCATGACCTAAGCCAAAGGCAGACACTTAACCATCTGAGCCACCCAGGCACCCCTGGGAAAGAATTATTATAGAGGACAGTCAGATAATTAATAAAAATATTATTTTCTAGATTTTGGGGGTTTCTGATATTTGTCAGCTTTTAAAAATTTGTATTTTATTGTTACTTATTTTCTCATTCTAAATGAACCTTGACTTTGGTGCCTAATTTTGTATGTGCCAAAGACCTCCCAAATTACATATACTTTAGGCCCCACAAAACCTAGAATCATCCTTTCTCAAGGGCTCATCTTCTCAGGTGGCGTTCCTCTTGGCAAGGATGCTTTTAAGGTGACTTAAACTCTTTGACTTTCCGTGTCACTTGGGCCTCAGGAAATACTTGCATCCGTGTCTTGCTGAACTTGGGAAGGGTAACTTGCTTCAAAGAGCTTATTTTCACTCAGCTCTGAGAGCCAGGCCAGTAAGCGCAAGGTGTTCTGCTCATCAAGCCTGTAGCTGGTTGGTGAGAAAGCAGAGTGCCTTCTGGCAAGGACTCTCCTATCCCCTCCTCCCATCGTCTATACACATAATGTTGCTTTTGATGCGGCTTCCACTTACCTGGAGGCAGAAGGGAACAGGGGATGGGAAATCATTACACTCACCCTCCTAGGTCTCTAACTAAGTCACTTCAAATAAATCTGCCCTGATTGTTCTCCGAAAGGATCCTGTAGCCTCCTCAGATGTGCATGTTTGGACAAAGAACGCATAACTGGTTTCCCTTTCTCTGACAGGCAAGTCCTCTAGGCTGTCTAGCACCTCTTATTAGAGAACAAGAGTTCTCTTGTTACCATTCATCCTTAGTTGCCCTTTCAAGGGAGGCAAATTTGGGGACAATGACTTTTGTCCAAATATGCAGCCCTACCGGGACCCAAAGGCTTTATGAGTTTTCTAGTAATCAGGTCAGGAATCAAACCAAAGAGAGGAATTCCAGGCAGATGATTGGAGCCATGTTAAAGCATTAAGGACAGAAAGAAAGTGGACGGGCCCTGCACCCCCACCCAGGCTGTTGGGGCAGTTGCCTAGGGAGTGAGGGGTGGGGTGGGGTGGCATATGAAATGAGTGTGGAGAGTTGATGTTCGGAAAGTGCCATCTTATGACCTTTTCTAGGATGTTTCATTGTTTTCCCAAAGGATCGATGATAAAATCTGACGCAACATGGATGGACCTTGAGGGTATTATGCTAAGTGAAATGAGTTAGAGAAAGACAAATGCTGGATGATTTCACTTATCTGCAGAATCTAAAAAACAAAACAAATGAACAAACAAAACAAACAGACCCAGGCAACAAACTGTTGGTTACCAGAGGGGGGTGGGGTTGGGGCAGGCGAAATAGGTCAAGGGGATTAAGAGCTCCAAACTTCCAGTTACAAAATAAGTAAGTCATGCAGGTGTAATGTACCACATAAGGAATATAGCCAATAATATTGTGAGAACTTTGGTGACAGATGGTAACTAGAGTTATATTGGGGATCATCTTGTAAGGTATAAAAATATCAAATCACAATGATGTGCACTAAAAACTAATAGCATATTGTATATTAACTATAAGAAAGATTTGAGGCAGCTCTTTAACCTTTACTAATTTTCATCTTCCTTTCTTAATATGTTATACATTTATACTGTCTTTCTCTTCTTTACACCCCCCTGAAAGTCTAATTTTGTACCTCCACTAAAATGTCAGGAATCTGCTTTCAACTCTTTCGGTAATTGATAGCCAGAACATATTCTTTGCCCTCTGAATCACTTCCCCTCCAACTTGTCATAGACTTTGACCACTTCCAACGCCAAACATCTTTCCCTTTATGAAAAGATTCAGTGGCAGAGGGATCAGGAGGCCCTTCATGGTCTGTTATGTATGTATGTATGTATGTATGTATTTATTATTCAAGGTAGTTAACATATAGCGTAGTATTGGTTTCAGGAGTAGAATTCAGTGATTCATCACTTACATAGAACACCCAGTGCTCATCCCAACAAGTGCCCTCTTTAATATCCATCACCCATTTAGGCCATCCCCCAACTCACCTCTCCTCTAGCAACCCTCCCTAGTTTGTTCTCTTAACTATAGAGTCTCTTATGGTTTGTCACCCTCTCTGCTTTTATCTTATTTTATTTTTCTTTCATGGTTTTTAAAGAAAATACTAAGAATGGAATGTGGAAATTGGGATTATAGTGATGGATTTTTCTTTCTTGTACTGTGTTGGAATATCACTCTCTGTGCTTTGGTTTGCCTTCTCTTGATTAAAGTTCAGAATATCAGTATAGTTGTTTGAAGGCTGAAAGACAGTGGGAAAAAGACATGGGTATTGGGTTTACCACACTGCTCTTTTCAGAATGCTTTACTGGGCCTGCTCTCCTTGGATTTTCACAATAAACATGGGAAATAGGATTCCAACTATTACACATGTGGGTCAGTGAGACAAGGATAGGTGGAGTGGATTGGCTAAGGTCACTCAGCTAATTAGGGAGAAGGTCAGGTCCATGATTCTACCTTCCCAATTCACTTTTCTATGTGATGTTCTTTCCCCGAAAAGCCTCTGGACAAGGAAACATAAGAGATCAGAGCAAATGGAGAGAATGGGCAAGTAGAGTGAGGACAGAGCCAGGTTGTTGACTAGCTTGCCTCACATGACTGGGAAGACCTTGGGTAGCTGGGGGTTGTGGGTGTCAGCTTTCGCCCAAAGGAAACCACTTGGAGGAACAGCAGGGGTGGGTCAACGCCCAGCAAGTCCTCTCATTTGGAGATGTCTTATTAAAGAAAACAGAGGAGGTGTTTAGGGACAATTCTACAGCAATTGGTGGAAACTTTTCAGAGGGCTTGGTGTTCTGGGGAGTGTCAGATTTAAACAAATGTCATTTTGTATCTTTAGGTGAATTCTTCTCTTTGATAAATGCTCTTCATATTGTGATTATGTAAGGTGAATTTTTCTTAGAGTCATTAGGTAGGATAAAATGTCCACTGTGGTGTGTTGTTAAAGGAAAGGACATCCAGCATGAGATTATTGCCTTTGCTTTTCTTTACCTACCTGTCTGTTGGGTCAAGTGAGCCACAGCTAACAAGATACAATATGATATAATCAGGCCATTTTTTGAGATGAATATCTGGGGGGATTACACGATATAAATGGAGGTTTTAATTTGACAAGTTAATTCTTTAATCACTCTCCAGGTATTTATTTCTTAGCACATCTTTCTAGTTAACAATCCCAGAGACCATGAAGACTTAGCATCTCTGAGATTATGTGACTCTTAATGCCTCTGTAGTTCTTCAACTTTGTAATTATTAGCATGCATAGGATATGAGCAAATTTAACAAATTACTTTTGTTGCTTTACTTATAAATGTCTGAAATCAAAAGTTTTATGGAACTGCATGTTAGCTATTATGCAAAAAAGGAGTAATTTATTTTATGTACTGGCATGAAATAACACTGTTATAATGCATTTTTAGTATTTACGGTAAGTCTTTTTCATGGAAAATGAATGTTACCAATTTTGTATTATTTTAGTAATGTTTTGGTCAGTCAGCTTAGTATCTTGACTAAGTACAGGAACATACGTCCTCAGAGTTTTGAGTTACTTATTTGTGTAGTGAAAACCAATATGCACATACCAATATTTAAGAGCAGGGAGAGGAAAAAGGCTCTAGGATGCTTATCCAAAGGAATGCTAATTAATAGGAATACAGGATAAAAGGAAGGGGCTTCAATCTCTTTACTGTCAAATAATTGGATGACACCAATGCATTCCCAACAGGTTTGATTTAATTTAACAAATATTTTTGTGCACCTACTAGTGTGCTTCATTGGAGCACTAAATAGTCCAGGGTGGCTCAGTGTAGAATACATACTATATGTGGGAACATTTGTGGGTAAAATTCTGTATAAAATAGGGCCTAATGGTAATGGATTTTGGACATTTGGACTTTATTCTAAAGGTAATGCAGAGCCACTGAAAGCAATGAAAGGACATAACAGGAAGATTAATTCAGAATCAGAGCATGAGGTAAACTAGAGCATGATAGAGACAGGAAGTAGAGACATTAACAGTGTATTAACACACTTTTAAGGTAGTAGTACAATAGTGTAGGCCTGTAGGGAAGCAAATCCAAGAACCAGAACAAGGACAGAAGTTTTGTGAATTGAAGGGTTTAGGTGGGAGATAAAACCAATTATAAAATAAGTCCTAGGGATGTAATGTACAGCATGGAGACTACAGTTAATAATACTCTATCATATATGTGAAAGTTACTAAGAGGATAAAGCTTAAAAGTTCTAATCACAAGGAAATTTTCTAACTATATGTGGTTGTGGCTGTTGACTAGATTTAGTGTGCTGATCACTGTACACTTGAAACTAATACAGTGTTCTGTGTCAGTTATATCTCAATTAAAAAGTCAAAGGAGGAAGCATTTGGGGAATATGGCAAGTCATGTGGGTATTTATGCAAATTTTCAAAATATGTGGGTAATGTGTTATTTGTCTGGGATATGGTGAAGAAGATAGGACATTAGGGTATATATTTGGGAGTCATTTGGAGACATTTATGGGGTGAAAAGAGCCCTGGACTTAAGTGAGAGGGTTGTTTACAGACTTTGTCACTTTCTTCTTCTTCTTTTTTTTTTGGATTTATTTATTTTGAGAGAGAGAGAGAGAGAGAGCATGAGCGAGGGAGCACAAATGGGAAGAACGGAAGAGGCAGAGGGAGAGACAGAATCCCAACCAGACTCCACACTGAGGGTGGAGCCTGACGTGGGGCTCAATCTCATAACCCTGAGATCATGACCTGAGCCGAAACCAGGAGTCAGACACTTAGCCAACTGAGTCACCCAGGTGCCCCCAGACTTTGCCACTTTCTTTCTTTGAGACTCTGGGCCCATGACTACACCTGTCTGAGTCTCTCAGTTTCCTCCTCTGTAAAATAAAGATCAGTAGGTTATTGGGAGCATTAAAGGAAAGGCTATGTACATTCTGTCAACTTCTAGACAAACATAAGGTATTATCGTGGGGAGAGAGCTGAGGTGAATGAGGGTAGGAGTGCTGATGAGATTGCCAGGGGACTGAGAGCAAGGAGACTGAATGGACTCTTTGGGAATGCCTGTGCAGAGGGGGCCTGGAAAAGAGTCACTGGCAAAAGAACTGAGAGGATTCATCCAAAGTGAGGGATCTCCTTAGTATCTCCCAAGTCAAGAGTTTCAAGAGTTAGTAGGAGGTCAATGCCATCTGATATCAAAGAAGGTCTGGAGGATCCTATTTAATAACTTGATGGTTACCAGTGATCCTCAGAAAAGCTTTTCAGTGAAGGTGAAACAGCAGAAAATGGGTAAATGAATGGGAGGGTGAGGTCACTCCCTGATAATCTACCTTTGCCACTCAGCATTGCCATAGATCCTTAGTGCTTACATGGCGACCAAGATGCTCCTTCTTCCTCTCTAGAGCTCTCTGCTCTGATACACTCAGTAGTTAGGTAAGAGGTTCAGGAGAGATGGTGGGAGGATCAAGAAAACAAAAGCTTTGTAACTGTTTTTCCTGCAAATGAGTATGTGATGCTATTTATTTTACCTTTACTGTTGTATCCATAGTTACATTCATATGCCATTTACTTCTCCATGTAAATAATCATTCCAAGAGCCAAGGGTAGAGTGCACTGAAATAGTTGTTTTATTCTTTTTTTTTTTTTTAAGATTTATTTGTTTATTTGAGAGAGCGCACGTGCGTGTGAGTGCCTGCAGGTGGGGGGAGGGGCAGAAGGAGAGAAACTCAAACAGAGCACCCCCCTGCCCCCCGCACTGAGCATGGAGCTTGATGCAGGGCTGGATCTCATGACCCATGAAATCATGACCGGAGCCGAAACCAAGAGTTGGAGGCTTAACCAACTGAGCCACCCAGGTGTCCCACGTTTTATTCTTACTCATCACCATACTCCTGCTGCTATTTTCTGTATGGCAATAGTTCTTTATATTTTGGGTATTAGTTCTTATAAGCTCCCAGAATCCTAATAACCTTTATTCTCATTCTTTATGCCTCTTAGTCAAATCTGAATACATTGCAGTCTGTATTTGTAGTGGTGGTGCTATGGTTGCACATAGTTCCATGGGATGATCCACTCTACCTTCCTTATATACTTCTCATTCTTCTGATGGAATGATTTCCTTCTATCAAATCATAATGAGTCCTTGGTGAACTCAAAAGTGAGAAGTCATTATCTTCCTCCTGGCCAAATTGCACCCTAATAGAGGAAAATAAATCCTAGTTTTTGAAAGTTCCATAAAGATTATAAAAAATTTCTCCTGCTTAGTTACAGTGTGATTTTAATAGCACTTAAGATGAATAAAAGTTTAAAAAGTCTGTGTTCTTATGTTCTGTTTATGACATTTTATTAAGTATTGGGGATCTGTACTTTGAGAACCATGAGAAGCCAAAATTCATTTTCATGTGAAGAGAAATTTGAATTTCTGTTAAATTTGTCCTTTTGTCCTTATTATGGATCAATCTCAAAGAGGAAATTAGCCTGGTAAAGTACACTGTTTTAGGAATTTTCCTTCTGATCATAAGTCTATATCCTAACAATGTTTAAGATTCTACATATGTTGGTAATCTTTACTATGGTTAAGTCCCTTATTGGGACAACTTTAAAAATGTCCATTTTGGAGCACAAGTTGTGCAAGTAAACTGGCTAATATGCATATGACAGATAATGGTCTGTCAAATCACATGCATTATCACTGATTTTATTAGTTCATAGGCCAGATAAATGTCATTTCTGGTAGTATATTGTCTCTGCTTATCAAGTTTTTATCTTTACAGTTGCTAGATGAATTTGTGGCACAAATCAAAATGATCTCATATCCTTAGAAGGAATAGGAGACTAGAAAAGGTACCCTAAGGGCTTAAATATCACATCTATGCTGACCCAACTATGTATGTGATCTTGGGCAAATCACTCCACCTCCTCTGGCCTCATTCAGTTTCTTTAACTATAAAATGAAGTTTGACTAGAACATCTCTAAGGTTCCCTGCTGCTTTTGTCAGCCCTGGGCTTTTCTTCACAGAGAGTGCCTACAGGCTGGAGCGCTCTCATCTCAACTGTTTGAACATCTCCTGCATTTTAAAAATATTTTTTAGCCCTGGTTCTCATTAAATGAATTAAACCACCTCAAGTGGCTATGAACTGTATGTTTCCTTCCACACCCAGTGATCCCTCAGGTAGCCCTATTCAGATTGCTTTAATTCAGGCATACCTGCTGATCAATCCACTCAGTTCTTTTGTATTCTTTCCTACATCCAGAGAATCTTGTTACAAGAGCCTGTTAATTCTGATACAAAATGGTTTTATTCATTGCTATCTCATCTTAATATTGTCTTATTTACAGGTCCGTAGGCCCCTCAGTCTCCCAGTCTCCCCCATCTTCGATTTGTAGTCTTCAAGAGATTAATAAACTCATCCTTTTTTTTTTTTTTTTTAAATTTTTTTATTCTTATGTTAATCCCCTTACATTACAACATTAGTTTTAGATGAAGTGTTCCATGATTCATTGTTTGTGCACAACACCCAGTGCTCCATGCAGAATGTGCCCTCCTAAATACCCACCACCAGGCTAACCCATCCTCCCACCCCCCTCCCCTCTAGAACCCTGTTTGTTTTTCAGAGTCCATCGTCTCTCATGGTTCGTCTACCCCTCCGATTTCCCCCGCTTCATTCTTCCCCTCCCGCTACCTTCTTCTTCTTCTTCTTTTTTTTTTTTCTTAACATATATTGCATTATTTGTTTCAGAGGTACAGATCTGAGATTCAACAGTCTTGCACAATTCACAGCGCTTACCAGAGCACATACACTCCCCAGTGTCTATCACCCAGTCCCCCCATCCCTCCCACCCCACCCCCCACTCCAACAACACTCAGTTTGTTTCCTGCGATTAAGAATTCCTCATATCAGTGAGATCATATGATACATGTCTTTCTCTGTTTGACTTATTTCACTCAACATAATACCCTCCAGTTCCATCCACGTCGTTGCAAATGGCAAGATCTCATTCCTTTTGATGGCTGCATAATATTCCATTGTATATATATACCACATCTTCTTTATCCATTCATCTGTCGATGGACATCTTGGCTCTTTCCACAGTTTGGCTATTGTGGACATTGCTGCTATAAACATCGGGGTGCACGTAGCCCTTCGGATCCCTACTTTTGTATCTTTGGGGTAAATACCCAGTAGTGCAATTGCTGGATCATATGGTAGCTCTATTTTCAACTTTTTGAGGAACCTCCATACAGTTTTCCAGAGTGGCTGCACCAGCTTGCATTCCCACCAACAGTGTAGGAGGGTTCCCCTTTCTCCGCATCCCCGCCAACATCTGTCGTTTCCTGACTTGTTAATTTTAGCCATTCTGACTGGTGTGAGGTGATATCTCATTGAGGTTTTGATTTGGATTTCCCTGATGCTGAGCGATATTGAGCACTTTTTCATGTGTCTGTTGGCCATTTGGATGTCTTCTTTGGAAAAATGTCTGTTCATGTCTTCTGCCCATTTCTTAATTGGATTCTTTGTTCTTTGGGTGTTGAGTTTGATGAGTTCTTTATAGATTTTGGATACTAGCCCTTTATCTGATATGTCATTTGCAAATATCTTCTCCCATTCTGTCGGTTGTCTTTTGGTTTTGTTAACTGTTTCCTTTGCTTTGCAAAAGCTTCTTATCTTGATGAAGTCCCTATAGTTCATTTTTGCCCTTGCTTCCCTTGCCTTTGGCGATGTTTCTAGGAAGAAGTTGCTTCGGCTGAGGTCAAAGAGGTTGTTGCCTGTGTTCTCCTTTAGGATTTTGATGGACTCCTGTCTCACATTGAGGTCTTTCAACCATTTGGAGTCTATTTTTGTGTGTGGTGTAAGGAAGTGGTCCAGTTTCATTCTTCTGCATGTGTCTATCCAATTTTCCCAACACCATTTGTTGAAGAGACTGTCTTTGTTCCATTGGACATTCTTTCCCGCTTTGTCGAAGATTAGTTGACCATAGAGTTGAGGGTCCATTTCTGGGCTCTCTATTCTGTTCCATTGATCGATGTGTCTGTTTTTGTGCCAGTACCATGCTGTCTTGATGATGACAGCTTTGTAATAGAGCTTGAAGTCCGGAATTGTGATGCCACCGGCTTTGCTTTTCTTTTTCAATATTCCTCTGGCTATGCGGGGTCTTTTCTGGTTCCATACAAATTTTAGGATTATTTGTTCCATTTCTTTGAAAAAAGTGGATGGTATTTTGATGGGGATTGCATTGAATGTGTAGATTGCTCTAGGTAGCATTGACATCTTCACAATATTTGTTCTTCCAATCCATGAGCATGGAACGTTTTTCCATTTCTTTGTGTCTTCCTCAATTTCTTTCATGAGTATTTTATAGTTTTCTGAGTACAGATCCTTTGTCTCTTTGGTTAGATTTATTCCTAGGTATCTTATGGTTTTGGGTGCAATTGTAAATGGGATCGACTCCTTAATTTCTCTTTCTTCTGTCTTGTTGTTGGTGTATAGGAATGCCACTGACTTCTGTGCATTGATTTTATATCCTGCCACTTTACTGAATTCCTGTATGAGTTCTAGCAGTTTTGGGGTGGAGTCTTTTGGGTTTTCCACATAAAGTATCATATCATCTGCAAAGAGTGAGAGTTTGACTTCTTCTTTGCCAATTTGGATGCCTTTGATTTCTTTTTGTTGTCTGATTGCTGTGGCTAGGACTTCCAATACTATGTTGAATAGCAGTGGTGATAGTGGACATCCCTGCCGCGTTCCTGACCTTAGGGGGAAAGCTCTCAGTTTTTCCCCATTGAGAATAATATTTGCTGTAGGTTTTTCATAGATGGCTTTTATGATATTGAGGTATGTACCCTCTATCCCTATACTCTGAAGAGTTTTGATCAAGAAAGGATGCTGTACTTTGTCAAAAGCTTTTTCAGCATCTATCGAGAGGATCATATGATTCTTGTTCTTTCCTTTGTTAATGTACTGTATCACATTGATTGATTTGCGGATGTTGAACCAACCTTGCAGCCCAGGGATAAATCCCACTTGGTCATGGTGAATAATCCTTTTAATGTACTGTTGGATCCTATTGGCTAGTATTTTGGTGAGAATTTTTGCATCCATGTTCATCAGGGATATTGGTCTGTAATTCTCCTTTTTGATGGGGTCTTTGTCTGGTTTGGGGATCAAGGTAATGCTGGCCTCATAAAATGAGTTTGGAAGTTTTCCTTCCGTTTCAATTTTTTGGAACAGTTTCAGAAGAATAGGTATTAATTCTTCTTGAAATGTTTGGTAGAATTCCCCTGGGAAGCCATCTGGCCCTGGGCTTTTGTTTTTTGGGAGATTTTTGATGACTGCTTCAATTTCCTTAGTGGTTATAGGTCTGTTCAGGTTTTCTATTTCATCCTGGTTCAGTTTTGGTAGTTGATACATCTCTAGGAATGCATCCATCTCTTCCAGGTTATCTAATTTGCTGGCATAGAGTTGCTCATAATATGTTCTTCTAATTGTTTGTATTTCTTTGGTGTTGGTTGTGATCTCTCCTCTTTCATTCATGATTTTGTTGATTTGGGTCATTTCTCTTCTCTTTTTGATAAGTCTGGCCAGGGGTTTATCAATCTTGTTAATTCTTTCAAAGAACCAGCTCCTAGTTTCGTTGATCTGTTCTACTGTTCTTTTAGTTTCTATTTCATTGATTTCTGCTCTGATCTTTATGATTTCTCTTCTCCTGCTGGGTTTAGGCTTTATTTGCTGTTCTTTCTCCAGCTCCTTTAGGTGTAGGGTTAGGTTGTGTACTTGAGACCTTTCTTGTTTCTTGAGAAAGGCTTGTATTGCTATATACTTTCCTCTTAGGACTGCCTTTGCTGCATCCCAAAGATTTTGAACAGTTGTGTTTTCATTTTCATTAGTTTCCATGTATTTTTTTAATTCTTCTTTAATTTCCTGGTTGACCCATTCATTCTTCAGTAGGATGCTCTTTAGCCTCCATGTATTTGAGTTCTTTCCGACTTTCCTCTTGGGATTGAGTTCTAGTTTCAAAGCATTGTGGTCTGAAAATAGGCAGGGAATGATCCCAATCTTTTGGTACCGGTTGAGACCTGATTTATGACCTAGGATGTGGTCGATTCTGGAGAATGTTCCATGGGCAGTAGAGAAGAATGTGTATTCCGTTGCTTTGGGGTGGAATGTTCTGAATATGTCTGTGAAGTCCATTTGGTCCAGTGTGTCATTTAAAGTCTTTATTTCCTTGTTGATCTTTTGGTTAGATGATCTGTCCATTTCAGTGAGGGGGATGTTAAAGTCCCCCACTATTATTGTATTGTTGTTGATGTGTTTCTTTGCTTTTGTTATTAATTGCCTTATATAATTGGCTGCTCCCATGTTAGGGGCATAGATATTTACAATTGTTAGATCTTCTTGTTGGATAGATCCTTTAAGTATGATATAGTGTCCTTCCTCATCTCTTATTACAGTCTTTGGTTTAAAATCTAATTTGTCTGATATAAGGATTGCCACCCCAGCTTTCTTTTGGTGTCCATTAGCATGGTAAATGGTTTTCCACCCCCTCACTTTCAATCTGGGGGTGTCTTTGGGTCTAAAATGAGTCTCTTGCAGACAGCATATCGATGGATCTTGTTTTTTAATCCAGTCTGTTAGCCTGTGTCTTTTGATTGGGGCATTTAGCCCATTTACATTCAAGGTAACTATTGAAAGATAGGAATTTAGTGCCATTGTATTGCCTGTAAGGTGACTGTTACCATATATTGTCTGTGTTCCTTTCTGGTCTATGTTGCTTTTAGGGTCTCTCTTTGCTTAGAGGACCCCTTTCAAGATTTCCTGTAGGGCTGGTTTTGTGTTTGCAAATTCCTTTAGTTTTTTTTTGTCCTGGAAACTTTTTATCTCTCCTTCAATTTTCAATGACAGCCTAGCTGGATAGAGTATTCTTGGCTGCATATTTTTCTCATTTAGTGCTCTGAATATATCCTGCCAGTCCTTTCTGGCCTGCCAGGTCTCTGTGGATAGGTCTGTTGCCAATCTAATGTTTCTACCATTGTAGGTTACATATCTCTTCTCCCGAGCTGCTTTCAGGATTTTCTCTTTGTCTGTGAGACTTGTAAGTTTTACTATTAGATGTCGGGGAGTTGACCTATTTTTATTGATTTTGAGAGGGGTTCTCTGTGCTTCCTGGATTTTCATGCCTGTTTCTTTCCCCAAATTAGGGAAGTTCTCTGCTATAATTTGCTCCATTATACCTTCTGCCCCCCTCTCTCTTTCTTCTTCTTCTGGGATCCCAATTATTCTAATGTTGTTTCGTCTTATGGTATCACTTATCTCTCGAATTCTGCCCTCGTGATCCAGTAGTTGTTTATCTCTCTTTTTCTCAGCTTCTTTATTTTCCAGCATTTCATCTTCTATATTACTGATTCTCTCTTCTGCCTCATTTATTCTAGCAGTTAGTGCCCCCATTTTTGATTGCACCTCATTAATAGCCTTTTTGATTTCTACTTGGTTGGATTTTAGCTCTTTTACTTCTCCAGAAAGAGTTTCTCTAATAACTTCCATATTTTTTTCAAGCCCAGCTAGTATCTTTAAAGTGATGATTCTGAACTCTAGATCTGACATCGTACTAATGTCCGTATTGAGTAGGTCCCTGGCAGTCGGTACTGCCTCTTGTTCTTTTTGTTGAGGTGATTTTTTCCGTCTCGTCATTTTGTGCAGAGGAGAATAGATTAATGAGAGAACAAAATGCTAGCAGAGTAACCACGTCCCCAGAAAATATACTCTAAACAAATCAGAAAAGACCTGAAGCAGTGGGATAAGAAGGGGAAAGAGAGAAAAAAAAAAAGAAAAAAAAAGAAAAAGATAAAGATAAAAACAACAACAAACAAAACAAAAGAACAACAACAAAAGAAAAACCAGAATGTGATCAAATATGATCTATATGGTATATAGATCAGTGCCACACACTAGATTTGGGGTGTGTTTTGGTCTTTTAGAAGAAAGTGTCTCCCAAAATTTTAAAGAAAGAAAAACTTATATATGTACAAAAATAAGGGTTGATATGATGAAGGGATGGAAAATGACTGTAAAAATGGAAATTATAAAAAATTTTATAAAAGGAATTGATAAGAAGTTGTTTGAAAAAAGAAAGAGGATTTAAAAAAAGAAAAAAGAAAAAGAAAAAAAAAGGGAGAGGATGTGATCAGGCAGGGGAATAGAGAACACCATATACTAGAGATTTAGGGTATATTTTAATCTGTTAGAAGAAACTATCTCAAAATTTTAAAGAGAGAACAACTTATATATATAAGCCAAAAATATGGGTAACTACTATGAAGGGATAGAATATGACTCTAAAAATGAAAAATAAAAATGTTTTTTTTAAAAAAAGGGATTGATAAGATGTTGTTTGAAAAAGGGAAAAAGAAAAATTCAAAAAGAAATAAAAAGACAAAAAGACAGTTAAAAAAAAAATTAACTTTAAAAGACTAAGGAATCATGGTAAAAAAGCCGTGAATTCTATGTGCAGTAGTCCCTTAGCGCTGGAGTTCTGCCGTTCTCATTGATGGGTAAACTTGGTCTTGGCTGGCTGTTCTTGCTGATCTGCTGGGGAGGGGCCTGTTGCCGTGGTTTCCAAATGTCTCTGCCGGAGGCGGAATAGCCCCGCCCTTGCCCCCTCCCGGCTAAGTAATCTGCTCGGGTTTGCTCTCCGGGGCTTTTGTTCCCTGCGAGCTTTCCGTACAGCTTTGGAGGCGGAGAGTGAAAATGGCGGCCTCCCAATCTCCGCCCCGGAGGAGCCGAGAACTCGGGCCCGCTCCTCAGTGAGCCCCCAGAGAAAAGCCGTCAGTCACTCCCGTCTCCCCGGTCTGCAGCTGCACTCCGTGCTCAACCGGCCTGTGACCACGCGTTTCTATCTCTGGCACCGGACCCGGTCTGGAGTCTCCAAACCCAGCAGATCCCTGCGGTGCACTCCCGCGCGGCTCCTCCCGGGGGAGGAAGGTGAGTCTCCCCGGATCGGCCGCTTGTTGGGTCCCTGCTGGAGGAGCAGGGGCCCGACTGGGCCGCGGATCGCGGTTAATGGCAACCCCAGCTGAGAGCCCGCGCCTGGGCTCCGCCTCTGCAGCCGGCTTCCCTGCTGCGTTACCTGGGAGCTCTGCTGCCCTCAGGCACCCCCGGTCTTTCTGTGACCCCGAGGGTCCTGAGACCACACTGTCCCGGAGGGTTCCACCCCCCGCTGAGCCACCAGAGTGACGTCCCTCGGCGGAGCTGACTTTTAAAAGTTCCGATTTTGTGCTCCGCGGCTCTATCACTTGCCAGAAGCGGCCGACGGAGGCCCCTCCCCCGCCGTCTATCCTCCCGAATATCGCCTCGGATTCACTTCTCCGCACGTCCTACCTTCCAGAAAGTGGTCGCTTTTCTGCTGAGACAGTTGTTGCTCTTCTTTTCTTCGATCTCCTGTTGAGTTTGTAGGTGTTCAGAATGGTTTGATCCCTATCCAGCTGAATTCCTGAGAGGAGACGAAATCCAGGTCTCCTACTCCTCCGCCATCTTGCTCCGCCCCCCCCAATAAACTCATCCTTTGAGGGTAAGCTGGCTTGTCTTTCCTCTTGGAGCTGGTGTTGTCATAGAGACCACCAGAGCCTATGTCCTTCAGCATCCTTACTTCTGCTATAGGTAACCCACTCTCTTAGGGCATCTTGGGCTCTGTTACAATTGAGAGTAGATGCAAAATGATCAGGTAATGCAAGGGATTCCTAAGTTCCCTTTCCAGATACACTGTTTTCACATTTTGGCATCTTAGTTTTCAATACCCAGTAACTTTTGTATTAATTCAAACCACAGCTATATTCTTGTCTCCATGGGAAGCTGCATTCTTGCCCTATAAACTGCTGTCTTGCAAGCCTCTATTACTGCAAGGGAACCAAGAGGAGATAGATACCCATGGAATGCAAAAAAGATAGCTTTCCCCAGTCTCACCAAAGATCCACCAGAAACTCCCCAAAAATGTCCTCTAAGTGGTAGAAGTGTCATGGCAGATTCTGCCTTCTGTCACCGTGAGATGGAGGCAAGTCCGCATTTTAGTCGCCCTCTTCAGTGTTGTTATCTGCCAGCCTATATTCACCCCTTCTCCAAGTTCACGTCCTGGCTTTTCAATTGTTGATATAGAAAGAATAAAATTTTTGCATATGTTTTAATGACCACCTCAAGTTTGGTCATGAGGTTATATGAAACTGTATTTCTAGATCCCAAGAAAGTAACAAAAGGCAGAGAGACTCTTCCTTTTTTTTTGTCCCTCAAAAGAGCTTACCTTTCTGATTATCTTTTTTCTTTGAGTCTCCCTTTGTGTAGTTTGGACTTAGCAGAGCAAGTCTTTGGTACAGCTCTTTGGAAGGCAACCACGCCTGGTAAATCAATTTATGGGATTATAATTTCTCGATTTTTGTTTGTGTATTCTCTATGCTTCATTAAGCCTTAGATCTTTTTCAGCTGTGACTCACTTATTAAGAGAAGCATTTGTTCTCGGGCGCCTGGGTGGCTCAGTCATTAAACGTCTGCCTTCGGCTTAGGTCATGATCCCAGGGTGCTAGGATCGAGCCCCGCATCAGGCTCCCTGCTCGCTGGGAAGCCTGCTTCTCCCTGTCCCACTCCCCCTGCTTGTGTTCCCTCTTGCTGTGTCTCTCTGTCAAATAAATAAAATCTTAAAAAAAAAAAAAAAAGAAGCATTTGTTCTCTCTGGGGCCAGAATGTTGGAGGGGAATCAATGCCACTCTCCTGTAGTTCTCATGGTCGTGATGGTTATTAACAGTTAAAGTTTTAGAGCCATTTGTTACCTAGAGCTCATGATTACTTGACAGTGTCTGTGTGCGTGAGCATGGGCGTGTGTGTGTGTGTGTACATGCACATGCTAGGGCAGGGGGAGGGAAAACCAAGGATAAAAATAGATCTTATGCATGTGAATATGTGTTTTTCTGGAAGGTAAATAAAGTTTTCATGAGATTCCCGAAGAGATCCATGTGCCCAAAAAGTTCAGATCCACTGTTACAGCAGAATATCAATCTGGGAATAAAGTTCTGGTTATGAGATCCCCTGGTATTTTCCCTTATGGAACGTTCCCTCTATCATAAACTATAGAACATATGTTTCTACTTTTACTAAGAATGGTAAAAATTTATGCATACCGTCCCTTGATACCTTGACCGGCCATAATGAGAATTGATATCTATATCCATTCTAGTCAGAAATAAAGCCCTTAGCTGGGTCACCGGGCTCATTTCTTGTTTCTTCTGCTCCCTGCTGTCCAGACACATTTTGATGCAACTAGGAAAAACTAAAAAAAGCAGGAATTTGTAGACTGGTGGTAGATTTCTTAGAAACCTCCAAAGGATAACACATAGGAGGTAAAAATTTCAGTGGAGCTTTTACCTTTAAGGGCAAATTTCAAGAACAAAGTTGATAGTTCTCCCCTCTTTGTTTTTATCACATTAGCAAAAAAAAAAAAAAAAAAAATCATTAACTTCTTTGTCAGACTAGTTCTGTCTTTTCTGTCTGTCTCAGGTCATGCCTCTTATTGGGAAAGAAATAATTGCTGTGCTAGTGCTCAGGCATAAGCAAAAAACAAAAAAAGAGCAAATATTTCTAAATGTATGTTTAGGTAATAGGGTGTCTGATGCCATTTGCAATCTTTTAAGGTTTCTTAAGGTCCAAAGAGAAAAGGACCATGTGAAGTTTTAAAAAGTAGCCTTTGGGGCAGCCTCATACCATTTTGTTTCCTTTCAAATGGAAGAATCTTGGCTCCCAGGAAGTCCACTGGTTAATTCTCTAGGAAAAAAAAAGTCATTAACTGTGTATATTTAACCTCTACAGAGGATTTAGGAACTTAAAAACAAGCTGAATCTCTCCTAGCCTTCTCAGTGTGTTCTTCCTGAGGCCCTCAAAGAGTTAGAACTTCATAAGCCTGATTAATAAGACTGCCCAAATCAGCAGTTCTAATCTGGCCAGAAACAGTGTGGAGCTTTTTAGGTCTTACTACAAATAGCATATGATTAATACTGCTGCTATAACATATACTAAACTTAGGCAATTTAATCAAGGTGGGCTCCAATCTGCTCTTCTTTTGATCACCTTCAAGCTTGAACCAGATTTGGACAGTCTTTAGAAATGTAAAGAGAGCAAGCTCATTATATTCAGTACAAAGTACAACTATCAGAGAAAGAGCTACCACAAGGTAGATGCATGCTGCGTAATTCCCAGAGCTTTGACAGGGTTGAGAGACCTTTGAATTTGACCAGCTAGAGCAGAGAGACTTGGTAGAACTTGGGACTTTCAGTAGGGACCGAATGAAGGATCACCTCTTTGTCATAGGGCTAACTATTCCTAGAGTGCTATTTTAGACCTGCATTTAAGTATTAAAAGAAGGCTCAAAAAAATTGGGCTGAAATCTGTCTTGCAAAAAAGGAACCCTCTTTAAAGGAAAACAACAAAATCCAGACACTCTGTAACATAAAATATACAATTCCTAGTGTATAAAAAAAGTTACTAGATATACAAAGAAGCAGGAAAATGTGACCTATAACCAGGAATGAAAACATTAATAGAAACAGATGGATAAATGACAAGGATTATGAAATTATCAGACGAGGACTTTAAAGCAGTATTATAAAAATGTTCAGTGAGTTAAAAACATGAATATATAGATGAGGAATAGAAGATATAAAAAATAACCAAGTACAGCTTCTAAAGCTGAGACTCAGTGACTTGTGGGACAATGTTCAGCAAGCTAACATGCATGAAATTGGTCTTCCAGAAAGAGGGAGTGTCAGAATAAATATTAAAAGAAATACTGAGAAAAAATTTCCTTCTTGATTAAAACTGTATACCTAGAGTTCTGTGAAGCTAAAAAGAATCTAAGCAAGGACTACCCCCTCCCACCACCAAAATGATCAAATTGCTGAAATGCAGTGATAAAGAGAAAATATTAAAAGCAGCCAAAGTGGGTGGGGGATACTTTTTATCGGGGGGAAAAAGATAGGAAATATCAATGACTTCTCATTAGAAGCCATGCAGGCCAGAAACAATGGAATGGCTTCTCCACAGGTCTGAAAGAAAGGAAAAAGACAAACTAGAATTCCATATTCAGTAAAAATATATAAAGGAAGGCAAAAAAGAGAGACATTTTTAGACAAGCAAAAGCTGAGAGAACTTATTGCTAGCAGACCTGTACTACAAGAAACATTAAAGGAAAATATATGAGATGAATAGCTGGATCTACCAGAGATGAAGAGTACTAAATAAAATAAAAACATTAAGTTATAAAGCTAATAAACCAATAGATTAGATAAAATGGAGTATTAGAAGTACTCAGCCTGATTCTCCTCTTCCCACTCTCCCCCTACAAAGAAAAGGCTGACAAAGAAGAAGAAAAGCAATAAGAAGGCCATGATGGTCTCTCTTTTCTCTGTGAAATTGGAATTCTGGTTACAGTTCATCTGCTGAGAAGTGAATTAATCTTCTGGGGACTGTTTGAAAAAGACATTAAGAGGAATGGGAAGGGAGAAGAAGGTTGCCTCCCATAGGGCCCACCTGAGGATGGAGACCATAAGTTTGTGGTAATGTTATTCTACCTGTTGTACCCTTTTCTTCAGTAGTGCTTAGCCATTTGGATTCGACTCTTGATTTCAGCTCAGGTCATGATCTCATGGGGTATGAGATTGAGCCCCATGTCAGGATCTGTGCTCAGTGGGAAGTCTGCTTGAAGATTCTCTCCCTGTACCCCTACCCTCACTCTCGCTCGTTCTCTCTCTCAAATATATCTAAAAAAAAAAAAATCTAAAAAAAAAATGATGGCATGCTAGAAAGCACAACAATGATGAAGTTGTAGGAGTTGGTGATTTTGAATGATCGGTGAGATCTAGGCTAAATATGTGAGGAAATTGGTTCACTCTGGGGCTCAGAGTTTGAGAGAATAAAGAGCTCAAGGTGCTAGAAGTTGTACTAAGGTCAAAGAATAGGTATAATAGAAGCGATAGAAGGAGAGAAGTGAGGGCACACAGATTGAGTGTAAGGAAACTAAAGTTTAATATTTTAGAGGTGGGGTGGGACAGCTGGGGGTGAGGTCAAGTGAAGAGCCAAGTATCTGTTGGTGGATGAGGTTGTCATTGATTTTTGTGAGGCCAGCCTGTTTGGTGAACCGTCCACATGCACGTAGATATTACTTAAGATGGTGGTGAGACATAAGATGAAGTGAATAGAAAGACTGCAAACCAGGTGCCAATAGCCTGTAATCAATAGTAGGTATTTTCAGGGCATAGGAAGTGTTTCTTTATTTTTAGGTGTACTGAGGTATGATTTACGTATACAAAACTTTATATATTTAATGTATGTAAATCAAGTTTGTGAATAAGTGAGACCCTTGAAATCACCACCATCAAGGCTATAAACCTATCCATGATCTCCCAAAGTTTCCTCCTGTCTTTATTATTATTGTTATTTTGGGGGATGAGAACATTTAATAAAAGATTTACTCTCTTAGCAAACTTTGAGTATACCATATAGTATTGTTAGCTCTAGGCACTGTGCTGAATAGTAGATCTCCAGAACTTACTTATCTTGTGTAACTGAAATTTTGTACCTCCCTCCTCCCCTGGCAACCACCGTTCTACTCTCTGCTTCTATGAGTCTGTTTTAGATTCCACATGTAAGTGAGAAAATCTAGTACTTGACTTCCTGTATCTGGATTATTTCATTTAGCAAAATGCCCTTTAGATCTACCCATGTTTTTGCAATGTCAAGGTTCCTTTGTTTTTTAAGGCCAAATACTATTTCACTGCATGCACATAGCACAGTTTCTTTTTTCATTCATGTCTTAATGGGCACTTGGGTTGTTTCTCAATCTTGATTATAGGGAATAATGCTGCAGTGAACATGGGAGTGCAGATTTCTCCTTAAGATCTTGATTTCAGTTCTTTTGGATATATACTCAGAAGTGAAATTGCTGGATCATATAGTAGTTCTATTTTTAAATTTTTGAAGAATTTCCAGACTGTTTTCCATAGCGGATTTACCAGTTTACATTCTCAGCAATAGTGCATTATGGGTTCCCCTTTCTCCACATCCCAGGAGCCATTTTATGCCTAATGAGGTCTATGATTTTGAACTCCCTGTGCTTTGAGCCAGTCAGCTGAACTAACCAGTCACAGGTACTCAGCAAGGGGTGAATATCTATGATGAAATAAGAAGGGGGAAATTACTAGAAATCTCTCTCTCTCTTTTTAAGATTTTATTTATTTATTTGACAGAGAGAGAAACAGTGAGAGAGGGAACACAAGCAGGGGGAGTGGGAGAGGGAGAAGCGGGCTTCCCGCCGAGCAGGGACCCCGATGTGGGACTCGATCCCAGGACCCTGGGATCATGACCTGAGCCAAAGGCAGAGGCTTAACGACTGAGCCACCCAGGCTCCCCTAGAAATCTCTTTATGGATAGAATTCAATAGCTACTAATGCCTATCTATACTCTTTCCAGTATAGTATGTTAAGAAGTGTAAAAAACAAATGAATCACTTCTGCCATCTATTATTTAAAAACTGTAGAAGAAAACAGGATTATGAACACCAACATATACACTTGGATATTACATTCCAAGGGTTGCTATGTAATGTAAGGAAGGTGGGGAGGAGCGCCATTGTAGATTTACAATTGTCTAGAGTTACTATGTGATGTGCTTTCTGTTTGTTCAGTGAGGTTTGAATTCTTAGACTCACTTTACAGATGGGGAAGCTGAGGCTCATAGCATAGATGTCCTCTCACTGCATTGTATCCAGCTGCTGTGGAGAAAACTGAATTGCCTTTCTATCTGGAAGAGTTATTTGAAAAAAACAACTTTGAAATAAAATGGATGAAATTGTTTCTGCAATGATCTGGGGCTTTTATTCACTCTTTTGGTCATCGCAGTTAGAGGTCTGCGGAGTGAAGGGAGCTATTGATAAATTTGGTAAGGGTCTCTATAGCTTTAAGGCCTTGAATTAATAATTTCTTTTTACTTTCATTTGAAATGTTCCACTAAACTACATAGAATAACAAATTGACAATTTGGTTCTGATTTCTGATCTTTTTCTATATGTATTTCTTTGTTTCTTACTGATTTGAACTGTGTTTATTTTTCACATACAATATTGATATAAACTTATGGTTACTTGCTTTGGTGGTTGACTCCATGACAAATACTGATGGTTTGCCTGTTATTTTAATAATCAATATCTGTCAAAAATAAGTTATTCATCTTGATTTTGTTCTTGCATTTTCGCATATAGATAATAAACTATAGTAATTTCTAGAAACATTTTGTATAGACAACATTCAATTTAGGCCCAAGAAAGAATAACTTTTGGGGTTAAAGTGTTACATCAGTTTATATTTACTATTTAATGCAGTTCTTAAGTATTAATCAAAGTCTACAGCTCACCTGTGTCTTTCTCTTTTACTGGAGCTCAGTATTTTGCAATAGGAGGGGATATGGCACTCACTTCTTTCTTTCCCCGGCCTTTGCATTCAGACCCATATCTTTTCTCAGGGCTGTTCTTCCTTCCTCTACCTGTAATCCTGTACTAAGCAAGATGGTCTGTGTCCTCATTCTTCAGAGTAGAACCACTGGAGGTGGGCACTAGGGAGGGCTGTGGATTACATATCTCTGGTTACTGTAAAGAATAAAAGGAGTAAAATGAACATTTATTGAGTTCACATTTATCCTGTCACTATTCTAAATTATTAACATATTTCATTAATCCCCATGTCAACTATATTCTGTATTATCTCAATATTACTGAGAAAAACTGAGGCTTGGGGGGGGTGGTATCTGATTTCCAAGCACATTGTTTTTTCCATTACACTGTATTGCCTCTAAAATACTTTGTAGCTGAATATGTAGGTTTGGAAATGAGAGAGAATAAGATTCTGAGAGCCTTAAAGGGAAAAAATTTAATGGAAGATAAAAGTTGACAATGTGAGCAACTATGAAGAACAATAATAATACAGCATAAAAGATAAGATTAAATAACTACATGGATTTCATTAAGGGATTAGACATGGTTCTCAAACTTTAATGTAAATGAGAGTCAGACTGTCTTGTTTGATCAAATACGAAGTCCTGGTCCTGACTCCAGACCTGCTCAATTAGAAACTATTGGAATGGAACATTGATGATGATGGTCTACATTATATATTTAAAAGACACTGCAATATAGCAAAAAATAAGGTTAAAAAGGGAAAACTGATTTTTCAGTTTACTCATCAAATGTTGAATGAATTGAACCACTGATGCGCTCCGGCTCAGGCCATGCTTGGTACACTCCCAGTTTTTCTGGGGCTTTGTGGTTAGTGAAATTAGGAGTTTTGCCTTATTTTTGCTGGGTCACAGCCTCAATAGACCGCATGACCACCTGGCTCCAGGGCTTTGGTGCCCTCTCATGTCCAGATGCAGTACTGTACACACCCTCAGTGTGGACAGGAAACTGGTCAAGAGACTTTGACGAATTGGACTAAGGTAATAAAGCTGAGAATAAATTCTGATTTTGTTTTGGAGAGAGAAGAAAGAGTAAGTAATAGGCTTACTGTTTGGGGCTGGTGGTGTAAGAACCTATGATGAGATGGAGGCCTTGTCACTGTAATCCTAGATCTTTTTTTTTTCCTCCATAAAAAGTGCATCACAGAAGAGATTGCATAACTAACAGTATTTAAAAAGTGGAGTAGAACAGGACCACCCCGAAAGGGTTCAACTTTCCTGATCAATAGTAAATAATTTAAGAACATTGATGGAACTTTGAAGAGAGATTCCCAAACAGTGCTGTCGATCCTGAAGATAGATGGAAACAAGAAAGGAGTCAGGAGTAAAGATGGGACCATGTACTCCTGATTTTCCAAAAAATAAATATAGAAGACTCTGGAATATGATCTAGTAATGCTGATGGACCCCTAGGAAAAGCTTCAATAAGATTCTTAAAAGTTGTTTGAGATCCACTTAAAAGGAAGTGATGATCACAAACCATGAGTGTGCTGGGAACAATTTAGGTAGGATATAAGTTCACTTTCTTCTTTTATAAGAGCACTAAATTAGTGTCTGAGGGAGTGTAGATCTAGATCTCATGTGCCAATGCCTTTGAATTAAAGTCTTAAAAGTCATAGTCCATAGGAGTTTTAGACATCTTTCTGTCTTGGTTTATTTCAGTTCCCTAATCTTCCATCCATCTTCAGTTAGATCGGGGGGTTGCAATGTTGAGAAAAGTAGAATGTTCACAGGGCAAGTGATCATTGTGGCCTATTTAATATGCCTGTTTGCCAAAACAGACAGAAAAGTACAAATGATTACATAATTATCAAATCAGTAGTTCTGGCATCTTTAGTAGGAAATGTGAGTGAGGCTCCTTTTAGATTAACTAGTTCCATTTAATAATAATTTCTTAACTGTTACATGCTTCACTTATTAGCTATTTGTTTCTATTCTCTAAAACAATGAATAGATATACATGCTTTAAAAAGTTAGTTCAAAAGTGTAAAACTGCAGAAAAAATATTACTGGGTCCTCAATCTCCAGTTCTTTTCAAGAAACACTGCTGTTATAGTTTTAAAAGTTTTGTGAAACAAAAAATATTTGCTTCCCATATCCTTACACACATTGGATCAGGTGATCTGTATGTACTCTTTTACATCTTCCTTTTTTACATTAAATAATATGTCCGATATCTTTCCATATTGATACATATGAAAATTCTTATTCCATCATTTAAATTTATGAAATATTCTATAGTTGTGGTGTTTGGTACTTTAGCCACTAGCTACGTAAGTACTTGAAATGTGGCTAGTTCAGCTTGAGATGGGCTATATGTATAAAATACATACTGGATTGGAAAGCTTTAGTATGAAAATATATAAATACTTTATTAGAAATTTTTACATATTGATTACCTATTGAAATGATATTTTGGATATATTGAGTTACACAAAATGTTATTAAAATGTTTCATTTCGTTTTTTTAAATGAGGCTAACAGAAAATTCAAAATTACATAAGTGACTCACATTTGTGGCTTGCATTATATTACTATTTGGAAGTGCTGTTATATGTGTACAAAAAATAATATATACTCTATGTTATAAGGAATAAAAGGTCACTCATATATCTAGGGCTATTATTCGGGGGAAGGCACTAGTGTGATGGCACTTATAGATTGTTGAAATGTATTCATACTGGCTGGTAGGTAGCTACTGATCTGAACCTCCAAGCGCCCTTCCCTCCCCCACTGCCCCAGCTGTTTGGACCTCAAACTCTCCAAGATTCATTTCCTAAAGACAAATGCCTGGGAAGCCTTGGACTCTGATAAATTACTACAGCAGTTGTCCTTTGAGATTTGCTGAGTAGTCAGACCATTCATATGATTGCATATTTTGAAGGTCAAACCTGATTATATTTACTACCTAGTTTAAGAAAAGATGACTAATATTACTGAAGCCCTTTATGTAACTTTCTCATTAGTATTTTCATTTTATTTCCTCTTCCCCTCACATAGAGTTAGTACTTTTTCTTCATAGATTTACTATAAAAGTTGCATCTATAAATGATAAATTATTTACCTTTGCTGGTTTCATATCTATATATGAATGCAGTTGCAATGTGCATATTCAGCTTGATTTTTTTTTGTTCATTTAACATGTTTATGAGATTTATTCATGTGATTAGTTTTAACTTCTTTTGTTCTGTTGAACAGTATTCTATTTTATAAATACATTATATCCATTTTGTTATTGGTGGACATTTTTTGTTGTTATTCCAGTAGTGCTGCTTTGGACATTTTTTGTTTTGTTTATTGAAGCAAATTTACATTAGAGGTGAAATAATGTTTTCTCTATTGTGCTATGTAGAATATTCCACAAGTTTTTAGTAAGTATTTTAAAAAATTTTTTTTATTCTTATGTTAATCCCCATACATTACATCATTAGTTTTAGATGTAGTGTTCCTTTTTTTTTTTTTTTTAGGTCTTATATATATATATATTTTTTTTTCCCCCATACATTACATCATTAGTTTTAGATGAAGTGTTCCATGATTCATTGTTTGTGCATAACACCCAGTGCTCCATGCAGAATGTGCCCTCCTCAATACCCATCACCAGGCTAACCCATCCTCCCACCACCCTCCCCTCTAGAACCCTCAGTTTGTTTTTCAGAGTCCATTGTCTCTCATGGTTCGTCTACCCCTCCGATTTCCCCCCCTTCATTCTTCCCCTCCTGCTACCTTCTTCTTCTTTTTTTTTTTTCTTAACATATATTGCATTATTTGTTTCAGAGGTACAGATCTGAGATCCAACAGTCTTGCACAATTCACAGCACTTACCAGAGCACATACCCTCCCCAGTGTCTATCACCCAGTCACCCCATCCCTCCCACCCCACCCCCCACTCCAGCAACCCTCAGTTTGTTTCCTGCAATTAAGAATTCCTCATATCAGTGAGATCATATGATACATGTCTTTCTCTGTTTGACTTATTTCACTCAACATAATACCCTCCAGTTCCATCCATGTCATTGCAGATGGCAAGATCTCATTCCTTTTGATGGCTGCATAATATTCCATTGTATATATATACCACATCTTCTTTATCCATTCATCTGTCGATGGACATCTTGGCTCTTTCCACAGTTTGGCTATTGTGGACATTGCTGCTATAAACATCAGGGTGCACGTACTCTTTCGGATCCCTACTTTTGTATCTTTGGGGTAAATACCCAGTAGTGCAATTGCTGAATCATATGGTAGCTCTATTTTCAACTTTTTGAGGAACCTCCATACTGTTTTCCAGAGTTGCTTTGGACATTCTTGAACATATCTGTCCACATGTTCAAGAATTTCTCCTGTGGAGGAGCACCTGGCTGGCTCAGTCTGAAGAGCATGAGACTCTTTATCTCAAGGTCTTGAGTTTAAGCCCCATGTTAGGTATAGAGATTACTAAAAAAAAAAAAATTTAAAAATAAAATTTTCTCCTATGGAGTTCTTTCATTTTTATTTTGTATCACAGATCAGTGTGAAATACATTTCATAATGCATAGAACCCACGTGCCCATACTCATATGTGATTTATTCTTCCCTCTGCTCTTTTCTCCTGTCCTTTTCTGTTCTCATTTTATAGTAGGACAAGTTCACACCACACTCCTCTTTGAGTCTGTTGGCAATTCTTGGCCCTTCATGGTTCCATATAAACTTCATAGTAGGCTTGTCAAATTCCACAGAGGTCCTTGTCAGGATTTTGATTGGAATTGAGTTGAATTTAATGATTAACTAGTGGGTAATTGATATTCAGATCCTTCAGAAATTTCTACTAGTTTTTTTCTCAAATAATCAACTGTTAGTTTTGTTGATTATCTTAATTCTTTTTTTTTTTTTTTTTGGCCTTTCATTAGTTTCTGTGCTTAGCCTCAGTTTTTATTTTCCTTCTTTGCTAACAAGCATTTAAAGCTTGAATGCGTCATTGAGACTGTGGGCGCCACTTCATAGTATAGCCACGTGAATCTCCGTACCTGAGTCTCCTGTTTGTCTTCAAGCAGTCTGCCAACCTGGCTGCTCCAACAAAAGAAACATGCCTGAATGTGTCCTTTATTTAAATGTGTGTCACACAGTGTTCTCCTTGGTCCATCTTTTGTCTTCCTCTTATCTCCCATTTTTCATTTTTTGCTGAGAAATATTTGGCAATTACCTCTGAGCTAGCTATCGTAAATATTTTAGCATTTTAATATAGTGCTAAAATTATTTAAAAAATTGATGTGTCCTTCAATATCAAAGTGCATTTTTATTTAAAAGAATAATATGCCGACTAAAATTGTTGGTTTATTTCAGCCTTGGAAGTAGTGTATTTATATTCAAAAAAGTCTCAGATATGTGGAAAATGCATCCTATCTGCAGCACTCTGCTATGTATCGGCAAACAGTAAGATATCTTTTTTTGAGGCCAGTGTTGTTCAACTATGAATGTTGTCACCATGGGGAAAAAAAGAGAGCCCTTCTCCATCTTCTTAATGATGAAGTATTTCAAACTGGTCATCGCTGGTCCTTTGGGGGAACAACATCTCTTGATACTCATATATTTTTTGAGCGGCTGCTCCTAATTAATTTCAAATGGTTCAGCATTCTCTATCAATTTGACTGTCAAAGTGAAAAAAAAATTAGTGCTGAGGTTAAGCATTGAGTACCTTGAGACTGAATTTTAGTATTCAGTGTTTAAATAGTAGGTACTTTATATGTCTGAAGTAATTTAATTCTCCTAACAGCCTGTAATTTGGCCCATTATTCAGATATCGAACTATATTCTCAAAAATTAAATTATTTGTCCCAATTTCCATTCTTGATATGCTTGCTAGATTGGAAAACTATGGTGCATCACTGAACTGGCATATCTGAGTAGACAGTTTTAACTCCGATTATGAAAGCTCTTCAATGGTGCCATCAAGTAATTCTTTATCACTCCATGTCTATTGAACTTTAGTGGGAAAGAATTAATGGTCATTGTTAACCTCTTTAGGCCTTCTTTAAGTAGATGGAAATCATCAGATTGATCTCATAGGCTGTCAGTTATTCAAATTTGATCAGATGCTTTTCTCATTGATTAGGATGGCTGTTTTCTGTGAAGTTAGTTAAAAGATATAAAATTCTCAAGTTAAGAACTTGCATGTTGATTTCCAAGTTTGGTATTTGAGTCATCCAAAATGATCTTGTCAGTAAATGAGAGCTAGTCTAGCTCTTTGATCTCTTGATCAGCATCTCTACCATGGTTATTATTTTTTTTGGATATGCATCTTTCAGTGGGATGGATTGGAACCTCTTTTGTTTCCAATTAGTTCATGTATTCATGTTATTACTGAATGAGATAAGGATCAACATCAATTCTATTCCTATTTCATGTCTAAGAAATATTATTTATTGAAAAGGAGATGGGAATGGAAGTTTTGTTTTAACAGTGTCACTCACTTTAAAATCCTTTCGAGATATACGACAAAAAAAATTACATGAGAATCATCAAAAATACTTTTTATGAATAGCTGTCAACTGATAAGTTCTTCAATCAATTTGCGTGCAAAGAATTGGAAACTCTTTGACTTACAAAAGAATTTTAAAAAATCCAGTCATTGGAGTCATTCATTTTCTTGATACTAATACCAATATTTAAATCATCCATTTGTTTGACATCCTGGAAACTGCTAGAATTGGGGCAATGAAACATAGTAAAATTAGAGATGGGTGAGTGACAAGACTTTACTCACTTTGTTGAGCTTCAGTTTCTTTCTCTGTAAAAATTGGATAATAGAGTACCTATCTCTTAGGATTATTGTGAAATATACAGGAGAAATGCATCTATCATAGTAATGGTAAGAACCTTTCAGTAAGTGGTAACCGTTACATGATGAACTTGTACTTAATGTAGGTGGGCAGTCTTACCTAAGGGTGAGTGCAGCACAGCACTGAGATTTTCAAGAACAGCAACTATACAGAAAACAATACCATCAAGATCTTTGGTATATATCACAGTTGGAATAGAATTTCATCTAGTAGTAGCATCCAATCTCTTTGGGGAGGAGATTGGCGAAAGCAGGTTGGGAATCAGGAGTCTAGGAATGTGGGCTTAGGCTAAGAGAAAACTCTAATTTCCAGCAGGGATGGAGTACAGGGGAGAAAACGGGGCCAGAAACTCAAATTTAGAGGTGAGACCAACATAGCAAAGTGTGGAGGTTTGAGAGATGGCTATGCATAGGTGTGCAAAGCCAGGTTTCATCCTCTCCCTACAAACATGCATGCATGCGATACAGAGCCTAGGAAAGGGATGGCAGGTGAGTGTCATGTTTGGTTCCATTTCCTATACATTGGTAGGGGATATCTGGAATGATGAGAAGAGTTTTGAGGCCAGATGAGGGTTTATTAAAGATAAACATCCTGGTGGATGGGATAAGTTAGCATTCCAACTTCTTTGTCATGCCAGGCCTATAGCAATAAAATTAATTTTGCTGATGGTGATCAGCTTCCTGATGAACTTTTTGTTTTGCTTAGAACTGGCTTCAATAACTCTATATGATGAGGCTCAATGAAAATAAAAGAGCTTCTTTAATTAACTTCTGAATGCCTTAAGTGGGAAGCAGTGTAGTGTTGTATATATATATATTTTTTAATCCTTAGTAGTTCTCACTCCAAGTTTGCACATAGAGCACAAACTGATCAATGGTTTTCACTGATTATATTAGATTTCTAGGGTTGCCTTAATGAAGTACCAAAAGTTGGGTGGCCTAAAAAACAGAAAATTGGGGCACCTGGGTGGCTCAGTTGGTTGAGCGACTGTCTTCGGCTCAGGTCATGATCCTGGAGTCCCAGGATCGAGTCCCGCATCAGGCTCCCTGCTCGGCAGGGAGTCTGCTTCTCCCTCTGACCCTCCCTCATGTTCTCTCTCTCTCATTCTCTCTCTCAAATAAATAAATAAAATCTTTAAAAAAAAAAAAAACAGAAAATTGTTTGCCCATATATCTGGAGGCTAGTACTCTAGAGTCAAGGCATTAGTGGGGTTCATTCCTTCTGAAGGGTGTGAGTGAAAATCTGTTCCATGACTATTTCCTAGCATCTGATAGCCTCAGGTGTCCTTCAACTTGTAGACAACATTCTGTCTGTGTTGTCACATCGTCTTCAATCTCTCTCTTTCTCTGTCCAAAGTTCTTTCTATTAGGATGCCAATTGCATTGGATAGGGTGCACCCTAATGACCTCATCTTACCTTGATTATTTTCTCTATAAAGACCCTATTTCCAAGTAAGGTCATATTCACAGGTCCTGGGAGATGGGACTCCATCACCTTTTTGGAGAATACAATTCAACCCATGACACTGGTAAATTTTTCAGAGATAGGCAAATCATACAGACATAAAAACACACACAGGTTTTTCTAGACAGTGGAAAATACTGATTAGGAATTAGCTTTTGTTTAAGCTCTACATTTGTCACTTGCTAGCTGTAATAACTCAGCAAATTCTTCAAGAGTTTTAATGTTTTCTTATCTCTACAATGGCAGTAATATTTCACAGGTTTCTTAAAGGTATTATAATAGATGAGAATATATAGGTACTAGTGATTTATAAACTTATACAAATATTGTATAAAATTAGAGCTATTGTTAATGCATTTGTTTTGTGTTCTGTCATTCCTACATTATTCCAAGCACTAAGTAGAGAAAGTTGGAAGTTAGAAAGTAGTTAAAAAACAAGTAGAAGTAGGGACCATTATCTACATAATTAGCTCTTGAATTAGCAATGAATTTCATTATAAGCATTAACATGGTTTGATAACTGGTTATCATAAATGTAATTTAAAATACATTACATGTTTCACAGTTTCATATATGGAATGATTTTATTTATTAACATAAATACTGAAAGCCAAAACAACTTGAGAAATACTTGCAGTTCTTTGGAAGAACAATAATATATTAAATACTCACTGTGGAAGGTAATATACTACATTAAATTTTATATATATATTTCCTCTGTCAAAACAGTATTGGTATAAGAATGTGCAGGGTCAAACTGGGTTCCTACTGTTATGAGTTAAACTTCTATTTTGGCCAAATGAATTTCCTCAGCCTTTTATTCTGCATGCTTGGTAAAGGTTTTGGGGGCTGACAGATTGCTATTATGACCACTGCAGACATTGAAGAATGACTTAGGAGAAACAGCCACTGCTAGGGAGAAACAAATAGCTTCCCAGGAGAGAGAGATTCATGCAAGGGGTCATTAGCACATATTCAACTACTTGAACCTCAAATATGTGTAATCAGTTCAGTATCTGGCAGAATCAGTACAGAAGTTACTTTCAAATCCCTCCTGTTTCTTCCCCCTCTTTCCTTCTCCCTTCCACTGATCCTCATACAACTCCCTTCCATCCCCTCTCTAGGCACCAAACATAGAAACCAAGAGAAATTGAGCACAGTTCATCACCTAGTCCCTGGACCACATCACTTTATCAGCATGGTCTGTATTTTTTCATTTTTTAAAAGATATTTATTTGGGAGAGAGAGAAATTGAGAGAATGAGTGGGAGGAAGGGCAGAGGGAGAGCAGACCTCCCACAGAGCAGGGAGCCCGATGCGGGACTCGATCCCAGGACCCTGGGACCGTGACCTGAGCAGAAGGCACATGCTCAACCAACCGAGCCACCCAGGCACCCTGTATTTTTTAAGTGGATAATAGCACACATAACCATATGCAAGACTACACAGTGTGAATAGGTGCCTACTATATTAACTAGTTGGCATTCAGTAAATATTTAATGGGTAAAAACTATGCCAGGCACTATCCTAAGTCCAGAGAGTAGAGCCAGAAACTGGACAAATACTTTTCAAGGGATTTGTGGTCTAGTGACTAGAACACAAGAGTATACTAGGGTAGGGTACACTGAACAGACAATTATGATAGGGTGTTAAAATTGCAACAACTGGTGATGTCCCGGGTGCTGTGGAGTAGAGAAGTACTTGACCTAGACTGGGAGATGGCTGTAATGATGGGTAAGAAAGGTGTCTTCCAGAAGCATTTTCACTTGCACAGTTTGTTGAAGATGTTAGCCTAGCAAACTGTATTATCTTCTTCATTATAGTATAGGAGGAAAGGAACATTCAGTTTTAAGCTGTTACTGAGAAGAAATATTAGATCTTAATTTGTTTATAAGTTGGACATGTTCTTAAGGGAACTGCAACTTGGCCTTTTCAGTACATTTGCCTTAGCAGCCAAGTTGAGGTATGACCTGTGTATGGGAAATCCAGTCTTCTGAATCGCTACGATCTTCTCGTGGAGTTGTCATACATGTCTTGGCTCAAATTTCCACTTGAGAAAAATCTCTCAACACAGAGTATAATAAACCCACACTAACTCCATGCCTCAAAAGTATGCAGGACCTAAAGTGTGAGACAGTTCATCTATTTAAGTGTAAGAAAAAATCTGTAAATGTAGGAAGGATTATTGGCCCTCAGAAACCCAAAGTCCTAGAGTGTGTCTTGCTCATAAATGGATCAAAGCCTAAAATGACTTGCATTTCTGAATAGAAGATTGTTTTCAAAGCACACTTTTCATTCACAGGGTATGCCAGTATAACCTGTATTCCCCTTTTGCTGGAAGTATCTTTCCTCTGGGATTGTCAACCCTGGGTTTGCCTCTCTTCAACCATAGTCTTTGTCATGTATGCACCCAGATTGTACCTTTCCTTGCTAAGAAACTACTGTAATATTATGCTATGCTCTTTGGGCAAGGTCAGCCCTCAAGTTGTTGACCCTGCAATGAAAATTTTTTGCTAGTGACTTCTCTTGCCCAGAACTACTATGGGAGTACGGCAAGAAGATGTCTGTTAAAAAGAAATCATGGTGTCCAGGGTAAATTTACTCATCTTTTCCTCGCTTATTCAGAAGACCACTTTTATATTAATGTACATTTTTCTAATGTGTAGACATATATATATCTGGCATGTCAATTTTCATAGATATATCTATTAAACTAATAACACATTTTAAAAAATATTGTGTTTTTAAAATGTGGACATTTTCAAATTTACATCCAAACTCTTTTGAAAAAGAGGACATATCAATTTATACCTCTACAGTCGGTGTGAAAATTGTTTCTCTATATTTTCTCAAGCAGTTGAAATTAACAGAGTTTTTTTGGTTACTGTCAACCTGATGGGTGAGGCCTGATAGCATTCATTATTTTAATTTGAATGTCCTTTATTACTAGTGAGGCTAAAGATCTTTTTATCTATTGATTTTTAATTCAGATTTCATCTTCGGTATTTGATTTGTCTTTCATATTCTGGCCTTTAAAAAATTATCTTGCTTTAAAGAATTCCTTTATATTTTGATTACAATCCTTTATCTTTTAAATATATTACAAATATTTCTCAGTCTATTTTTTGCTTTTTAATTTTGATTATGGTCCTCTTTGTAGGACAGAAGTTTTTAGTTTTAATATGATCAAATTCAGGAGTCCTTTTTCCCTTTCATTTTCCTTTTCCTCCTTTGCTTTCTATGTCTTGTTAATTTTTTAAAACATTTAGCTCTTTAATAAAGAGGTGGTAAAATTTTATCTATTGTTTAAACTCTGTGAAAGATAGTCTCCAAAATTTTCTTCTAACTTTAAAATTTTGTTCTTTTTAGTATGTCTTTATTTTTTTCTATGGTTCAAGATTGGATATATTGGAAACTTGAAAATGTTCATATATTATGACAGGGCAATGCTACTTATAAGAGTAGTCTCTAATGACACCCTTCTACTTGTACACAAGAAATCATGGACTCATTGTTTTTATTTTATTTTACTTGTTTATTTATTTGAGAGAGAGAGCATGAGTGGGGGAAGTGGCAGAAGGAGAGGGAGAAACCCACTTCCCATGGGGAGCCGGACTGAGCTACCCAGGCACCCTCTGGGCTCATTGTTTTAAATAAAGCAATATTTTTGAAAGGAAAATAACAGCAACCTAAATGTCAAAATGGAATGAAAAATGATGGGTGATAAATTCACATGGTGGAGTAGTATACAGGAATTATAAGGAGAGAAAGTCATCAGTGCAGATAGATTTCAGAAAAAATAATAGGGTAAAAAGTAGTCAGTTAAAGAAAAGCATGCTATGTATGATATTTTTTTAATTAAGTTTTTATTTTAATTCCAGTGTAGTTAACATACAGTGTTATATTAGTTTCAGGTGTACAATATAATTAGTTCCATACATCACCTAGTGCTCCTCATGACAAGTACACTCTTTAATCCCCATTTTCTATTTCACCCATCCCTTCACCTGTCTCCCGTCTGGTAACCATCAGTTTGTTCTCTATAGTTATGAGTCTGTTTCTTGGTTTGTTTCTCTCTCTCTCTCTCTCTTTTTTTTTTTTCCCTTCCTCAGTTATTTTGTTTCCTAAATTTCACATATGAAAGAAATTATATGGTACTTGTCTTTCTCTGATTGACTTATTTCACTTACCATTATACTCTGTAGCTCCATCCATGTCATTGCAGATGTCAAGATTTCATTCTTTTTATGGCTGAATAATATTCCAGTGTGTGTGTGTGTGTGTGTGTGTGTGTGTGTATGTATGTATGTATGTATATAATAGTAGTGCAATTGCTGGGTCATAGGGTAGTTCTATTTTCAACTTTTTGAGGAACCTCCATACTGTTTTCCAGAGCGGCTGCACAGTTTGCATTCCCACCAACAGTGTAAGAGGGTTCCCCTTTCTCTGCATCCTCATCAACACCTGGTGTTCTTTGTGTTTTTGATGTTAGCCATTCTGACAGGTGTGAGGTGGTATCTCCTTGTCATTTTGATTTGTATTTCCCTGAAGATGAGTGATGTTGAGTATCTTTTCCATGTGTCTGTTGACCATCTGGATGTCTTCTTTGGAGAAATATCTTTTCATGTCTTCTGCCCATTTTTTAATTGGATTATTTGTTTTTTGGGTGTTGATTGTATACTTTATATATTTTGGATACTAACCCTTTATCAGATATGTCATTTGCAAATATCTTCTCTCATTCAGTAGGTTGTCTTTTAGTTCATTGTTTCCTTCACTATGCAGAAGCTTTTTAATTTAATTTTTTTTACAGTTTTATTTATTTGAGAATGAAAGTGAGGGAGAGTGAGCACAAGTAGGAAAAGAGGCAGAGGGAAAAACAGACTTCCTGCTGAACAGGGAGCCTGACATGGGGCTCGATCCCAGGCAGGACTCAAAGATCATGACCTGAGCTGAAGGCAGATGCTTAACTGACTGAGCTACCCAGGTACCCCAGAAGCTTTTTGAGGTAGCCCCAAAAATTCATTTTTGCTTTTATTTCCTTGCTTCAGGAGACCTATCTAGAAAAATGTTGCTATGGCCAATGTCAAAGAAATTACTGCCTGTGCTCTCTTTTAGGACTTTTATGGTTTCAGATCTCACATTTAGGTCTTTAATCCATTTTGAGTTAATTTTTGTGTATGGTGTAAGGAACTGGTCCAGTTTTATTCTTGTGTATGTAGCTGTCCAGTTTTCCTAACACTATTTGTTAGACTTTTTCCCATTGCATATTCTTTTTTCCTTTGTTGAAGATGAATTTATCAGATAATTATAGGTTTGTTTCTGGGTTTACTATTCTGTCCCATTGATCTATGTGTCTGTTTTTGTGACAGCACCATACTGTTTTGATTACTCCAGTTTTGTAGTATAACTTGAAATCTAGAATTGTGGTATCATCAGCTTTGCTTTTCTCCAACATTGCTTTGGCTATTAGGGGTCCTTTTTAGTTCCATACAAATTTTAGGATTGTTTGTTCCAGTTTTATGAAAAATACTGTTGGTATTTTGATAGGGATTTATTAATTGTGTAGATTGCTTTGGGTAGTATAGACATTTAAACAGTATTTGTTCTCCCAGTCCATGAACATGAGATGTCTTTCCATTTCTTTGTGTCCTCTTCAATTTCTTTAATCAGTGTTTTATAGTACAGGTCTTTTACTTCTTTGGCTAATTCCTAGGTACTTTAATATTCTTGGTGCAATTGTAAATTGGGTTATTTTCTTAAATTCTCTTTCTGATGCTTCATTATTACTGTATAGAAATGCAACAGATTTCTGTACATTGATTTTGTATTCTGCCACCTTACTGAATTCATTTATCAGTTGTCATAGACTTTTGGGAGAGTCTCTAGGGTTTTCTATATATAGTGTCATGTCATCTGCAAATAGTGAGTTTTACTTCTTCCTTACCAATTTGGATGCCTTTTATTTCTCTTTGTTGTCTAATTGCTGTGGCTAGGACTTCCAGTATTAGGTTGAATAAAGGTGGTGAGAGTGGACTTGTTTTGTTCCTGACCTTAGAGGAAAAGCTCTCAATTTTTTCCCCATTGAGAGTGATATTCATTGTGGGTTTTTCATATATGGCCTTTATTATGTTGAAGTCTGCTCCCTCTAAACCTACTTGTTGAGGGTTTTATCATGAATGGACGTTGTACTTTGTCCAGTGTTTTTTCTGCATCTATTGAAATGATCATGTAGTTTTTATCCTTTCTCTTATTGATGAGATGTATCATATTGATTGATTTGAGTATTGAACCATCCTTGCTTCCCAGGAATAAATCCCACTTAATTGTAGTAAATGATTTTTTTAATGTATTGTTGGATTTGGTTTGCTAGTAGTTCGTTGAGGATTTTCACATCTATGTTCATCAGAGATATTAGCCTATAGTTCTTTTTTTAGTGGTATATTTATCTGGAATTTGATTTTGTATCCTGACACCTTACTGAATTCATTTATCATAAGAATTTGGAGGTTTTTCCTTCCGTTTCTCTTTTTTGGAATACTTTGAGAAGAACGGGTATTAACTCTTCTTTAAATGTTCGGTAGAATTTCCTGTGAAGCCATGTGGTCCTGGACTTTGTTTGTTGGGAGATTTTTGATTACTGATTTTTTGCTAGTTATTGCTTTATTCAAGTTTGCTATTTGTTTCTGTTTGTTTTGTAGGTTATATGTTTCTAGGAATTTATCCGTTTCTTCCAGGTTGTCCAATTTGTTGGCATATAGTTTTTAATAACATTCTCTGATTATTTGTATTTCTATGGCATTGGTTGTTATTTCTCCTTATTTGTGATTTTGAGTCCTTTCTCTTTTTTTCTTGATAAATCTGTGTAGAGGTTTATCAATTTTATTAATTTTTTCAAAGAATCAGTTCCTGGCTTCACTGATCTCTTTAGTTAGTTAGGTATCTTAGTTTCTATGTCATTTATTTCTGCTCTAAACTTTTATTTCCTTCCTTCTGCTGGGTTTGGTTCTTGTTTGTTGTTCTTTTTCTAGCTCCTTTAGGTATAAGGTTATGTTGTTTGAGATTTTTCTTCTTGAGGTAGACCTGTATTGCTCCAAACTTCCAAGTTAGAACCACTTTTGCTGCATTCAGAAGATTTTGAACTGTTGTATTTTCATTTTCATTTGTTTCCATGTAATTTTTGATTTCTTCTTTGATTTCTGGGTTGACCCATTCATTGTTTAGTAGCATGTTATTTAACCTCCATGTATTTATGGTCTTTCCAGAATTTTTCTTGTGGATGATTTCTATTTTCATGATGTGGTCCTCAAAAAAGACGCATGGTATGACTTTGATCTTTTTAAATTTGTTGAGACTTGTTTTGTGGCCTAATATCTGATCTGTTCTGAAGAGTGTTACATGTGCACTTGAAAAGAATGTGCATTCTGCTGTTTTAGGATAGAATCTTTTGAATATATATTTTAAGTCATCTGGTCCATTGTGTCATCAAAGCCACTATTTGCTTTTTGATTTCCTGTTTGGATGATCTGTCCATTGATGTAAATGTGGTATTGAAGCTTCCTACTGTTGTTGTATTATTATTGATTAGTTCCTTTATGTTTGTTATTAACTGTTTTATGTATTTGGGTGCTCTCATGCTGGGTGCATAAATACTTATAATTGTTATATCTTCTTGCTGAAGTGTCCCTTTTATTATTGGATAGTGTCCTTCTTTGTCTCTTGTTACAGAGTTTGTTTTAAAGTCTGTTTTTTCCAATATAAGTATTGTTACCCTGGTGTTCTTTTGACATCCATTTGCATGATAAATGTTTCTCCATCCCCTCACTTTCAATGTGTAGGTGTCTTTAGGTCTGAAACTTGTCCCTTGTGGGCTGCATATAGTTGGATCTTGTTTTTTTTAATCCACTCTGTCACTCTAGGTCCTTTGATTGGAGTGTTTAGTCCATTTACATTCAAAGTAATTGATAGATATGTATTTATTGCCTATTTTGTAACTTGTTTTGTGGTTATTTCTGTAATTTTTCTTTGATGCTTTCTTCCCTTGATCTCTTACATGGATTGCTGGTTTTCTTTAGTGATGAACTTCGATTCGTTTCTCTTTATTATTTGCATACTGTTACTTGATTTTTGATTTATGGTTATCATGAGGTTTGCATATAACCTCTCCTGTATACAGCAATCTATATTAAGTTCATGGTCACTTAATTTTTAACCCATTCTTTACTCCTTTCCTCATGTTTTAGATATATGGTGGACTATTTTACATTCTTTTATTTTGTGAATCTCTTAACTGGTTTTTACAGATATACTTATTTTTCATACTCTGATTTATGATCTTTACTTTTCATCCAAAGCGTCCCCTTTAATATTTTTTTGTAGGGAGAGTTTAGTGGTCATGAACTCCTTTAGTTTCTGTTAATCTGAGAAACTCTTTATCTCTCATTCTATTCTGAACGATAGCCTTGCTGGATAGAGTATTCTTGGCTGCAGATTTTCCCTTTCAGTGCTTTGAATATGTAATGCCACTCCTTTCTGGCCTGCAAAGTGTCTGCTGAAAAATCCACTGATAGCCTTCTGGGGATTCCCTTGTATATAATGGTCTTCTTTTCTCTTGCTGCTTTAAAATTTTTTTCTTTTTCTCTACTTTTTGCCATTTTATGTCTTGGTATGAACCTCCTTAGGTTGATTTTAAGGGATCTCTGTGCCTGGATATCTGTTTTCTTGCCCAGATTAGGGAAGCTTCCACCTATTATTTCTTCAAATAAACCTTCTGCCCCCCTTTCTCTCTCTTTTTTCTTCTGGGATCCTTTTAATTCTAATGTCATTACATTTGATGAAGTCACTGAATCCCCTGTTCTTTTCTCATTTTGCGTGATTCTTTTTTCTCTCATTTGCTCAGCTTGATTAACTTCCATTATTCTGTCTTCCTGGTCACTAATTCATTCCTCTGCTTCCTCTAGCTTGCTATTTATTCTATCAAGTGGTTTTTAATTTCATTTATTGTGTTCTTCATCTCTGATTGGTTCTTTTTTATGTTTTCCATCTGTTTGTTAAGGGTCTCACACAAATAGGTTGAAAGTGAGAGGATGGAAAAATGGATTTCATGCAAATAGTAACCAAAAGAGGACAGAGATGGCTATACTAATATCAGACAAAATAGACTTTAAAGCAAAAGCCTATTTAAATCAAAAGATTACAAGGGACAAAGAAGGACATTGTATATTAATGAAAGTTGCATACAGTAAGAAGATAGAACAATTACAAACATTTATGTACATAATATACAGACCATCAAAAAATATAAAGTAAAAATTGACAGAATTAAAGGGAAAAATAGACAGTTGTATAATAAGAGTTGAAATTTTCAGTATCCGATTCTCAATAAGGATAGAAAAGCCAGGTGAAAGATAAATAAGGAAATGGAGAACTTGAACAACATATAAGCCAGTTAGATCCAACGTTTATGGAACATACTACGCAACCCGACTGCAACAAAATACACATTCTTCTCAAGTACACATGGGACATTCTCCAGGATAGACGATATATTAGGCCACAGATTAAGTCTCAATGGATTTTAAAAGATCGATATAACACTATCTTTTCTGACCACAATGGGATAAAGTTAGAAATCAATAACAAAAGGAAAACTGGAAAATGCACAGTTTTGTGGAAATTAAGCAACATTCTCTTAAATTGCCAATGAATCAAAAAAACACAAGAGAAATTAGGAAATATTTTGAGAGAAATGACAGCAAAAACATAACATACCAAAAACTTATGGGACACAGTGAAAGCAGCACTATGGGGGAAATTTATAACTAAAATCCTTATCTTAAAAAAAGAAGCAAGATTTTAAACCAACGATGTAACTTTACAACTTAGGGAACTAGGAAAAGAGCAAACTAAACCTAAAGCTAGCAGAAAGAAGGAAATAATAAAGATTAGGACAGATAAATGAAATATAGATTTGAAAAACCATAGAGAAAAATCAATAAAACCAAAAATTGTTTCTTCAAAAAGATCAAGAAAATTGAAATTTAGCCAAATGGACTAAGAAAAAAAGAAGCTTCAGTTGCTAAAATCAGAACCCAAAGTAGGGACCAACAGTTAGGTCTGTGCCAGTTGCATGGGCCTGTGACTTTTCTCAAGCTTGACCATCTGGCATGTAGCCATGGTACAGAAGTTGAATCTGCCTCTGCTTATCATGCTCCTCCTACTCAGCCTGGCCTTGGTGCACAGCTCAAGCCTTCTTTTGTCCTTAAGACTTGGTGTTTTAAGAATGTAACTGAAGCAGTGTGGAGAACATAAACATCTGAAGGTTTTATTCTGGATGCAGCTGAGAGTGGCTTTGGTATGTGTAGGACAGAGCACTGTGATGGCACTGTAGGCTTTGAGGGAAGTCCTGATGAATTTGGAAAATCCATAAGATAGGATTTACTGCTACTGTTATATCTACAAATAGTATAAAATTCAAAACACATGGTTGAAAGGAGATTTGTCAAGTATCTGGAGCTGCGACCCATGCTGATGATGCTACAGGGACAACCTCAGCTCCACTGGGGATAGTGATACATTGATGTGCTTCCTACCAAGCTACCAAGCTGTAGAATATATGAAAAGAGGAGCATATCTAACCATAGCTTTCCAAAAAGTGATTTCAGGAATTCAGAAATATTTTCCAAACTTCTTTGGGGGCTGTTAGATGTGCTGGTGTAACTATAAGTTATGATGTTGTTTATAATAAACTTTCAACATTTACTTGGTTTAGTTTTATAGTTTACAATTCTCAAAAAAAATCAGTCAGCTAAGGAAAAAGTAGATTGCATTTAGTTCATCTTTTCTGTCAGCATCTATATTTAAAGAAACAAAGCCTTAAATGGCTACACAATATCATCGTACAGTGTGCCTCACCTATTTCAGATTCTTTGTGTAAAATTAGCACAAAAATAAGTTTATACTGAGGGAGAAAAGAAAGAAATGAGGACATTATTATTGATGCTTTAGAAATAGAAAGGCTTATGAGAGAGTACTGTAAACAATTGTATACCAAAAAAATTGGTAATCAAGATAAAATGGGCAAATTCCTAGAAACACAAAACCTACTAAGACTGAATCACAAATAAATAGAAAATATGAATAGACCTGTAACTAGTAATGAGATTAAACTAGTAATAAAAAATCACCCAATAAAGAAAATCTCTGGGCCTGATGACTTCACTGGTTAATTCTACCAAACATTCAAACAACAACTAACACCTATCTTTCTCAAATTTTTCCAAAAGAGTAGAGGGTAGAGAATGTTCCCTAACTCATTCTATGAGGTCAGCATTGCCTTGATCCAAAGCCAGACAAAAACACTGTAAGAAAACTATAGGGCAGTTTCCCTTATGAACATTAATATAAAAATCTTCAAAATGCTAGCAAACCAAATTCAGTATATTAAAAGTATTACACACCATGACCAGTTAGATTTATTCTTGGAATGCAAGTATGGTTCAAATATGAAAATCAATGAGTATAATATACTACATGAATAGAATGAAGTTTAAAGCAGTATGATCATCTCAATTGATGCATAAAAAGCATTTGGCAAAATTCAGTAGACCTTCATGATAATAACACTTAATAAACTAGGAATAGAAGGAAACTAACTCAACATAATAAAACCATATATGAAAAACCCATGGAAAAAATCATAGTCAATGGAGAAACACTAAGAGATTTTCTTCCAAAATCAGGAACAAAACAAGGATGCCCACTTTTGCCACTTGTGTTCAACATAGTAGTAGAGGTTCTAAGCAGAGCAATTAGGCAAGAAAAAGAAATGAAAGGCATCCAAACTGGAAAGGCAGAAGTAAAATTATCTCTGTTTGCAAATGATACAGTATTATATGTAGAAAACCCTAATGACTTCACAAAAAAACCCTGTTAGAAATAATAAGTGAATTTAACAAAGTAGCAGGATATAAAACCAACTCAAAAAAACCAATTGCATTTCTATAAGCCAACAATGAACAATCTGAAAAGGAAATTAAAGAAATGATTCCACTTAAAATAGCATCAGGAATAATAAAGGAGGCAAAAGACTTATACAGTGAACACTATAACACATTGCTGAAAGAAATTAAAGGCATAAGTAAATGAAAACATCATATATTCATGGATTGAAAGACAATCTTAAGATGTCAGAGAGCTACAAAATCCATATAATCTTTACCAAAATCTCAATATTTTTGCAGAAATAGAAAAAAAAGGTCTTAAAACTTATATGGAATCTCCAGAGACCCTGGATAGCTAAAACAATCCTCAAAAAGAAAAACAAAGTTGGAGGGCTTATATTTCCTCATTTCAAAACTTACTACAAATTTATAGTAATAAAAAAAAAAAAAGAGGTACTGGCATAAAGACAGTTATGTAGACCAGTGGAACAGAATGGAGAGCCCAGAAATAAATTCTCACATAAATGGTCAAGTGATTTTCGACAAGGGTGCCAAGATGATTCAGTGGGGGGGAGAAGGCAGTCTCTTCAACAAGTGGTTTTAGGAAAACTGAATATCCACATGTAGAAGACGGTGGACCCTTACCTAATACCATGTACAAAAATTAACTCAAAATGAATGAAAGACCTAAACATAAGAGTTAAAACTATAAAATGCTTGGAAGAAAACATAAGACAAAACTTCACAACATTGGATTTGGCAGTGTTTTCTTGGATATGACACCAAAGGCACAGACAATAAAAAAAAATAGACACCTTGGATTTCATGAAAATTAAAAAACCTTTGTGCATCAAAAATAATGTTACCAGAATAAAAAGGTAATGTATGTGATAAGGGGTTTACATCTGGAATATATAGAAAATTCCTAAGATGCAACAACAAGAAACAAACAGCCTCTGGCAAGTATTTATGTCAGCATGTAAATGTTCGCTAGTGAAACTGGACCCTCAAGCAGCAGCTTCTAGAGGATGCAATCAAACCTCTTCCAGGGAAAGACTGGGAGATAGACATTTTTGCTTGGTCCCTCTGCACTGAGCCCTGGGGAGTAGTTGTGCAAGTGTTCATGCACCTGTTAACAACTGCTTCTTTGTTTGCTATAGTCATTTGTGACTCTTGAATGTAAACCCATTGTCTTTCAGAACTAGGTCCCTTGGGTGGCAGCTTTAAAAGCTAGTTGAGTTGCTAGGTATTTGGTTCAAACCCTTCACTCCTCAGGGGGAAGCTGGGAGTTGGGAGTTCCCTCCTTATTGTATGGCACTGTGCTCATACTCAGCACACTGCCAGTTTTGATATTGTCCCAGTTGTCCAATGGGTAGAAGTCACACAACTAGTTTCTGGATTTCTGCCAGAGGGAATTGCTTCATGTGTAGCTGTAAATTTGGTGCATCCATGGGAGGAACTTCAGGAGCCTCCAATGTCTCCATCTTTGTCCCTGCTAGACTCTATTTGAACCACTTTAAAGTAATTAACCACTTTAAATTTCACAAGAAGCCATCAGATAAGAAGGGCATGGTGGACAGGGAATATACAAAAATTACCTTCAATCATAGAGGAAGGAGATTATGGAGATTAAGAAGTACCATGGTCTTCCACCTGCAAGCTGGAGACCCCAGAAAGCCAGTGGTTATAATTTAGTCCAAGTCTGAAGGCCTGAGAAGCAGATTTGCAGCCAGTTGTTTAAATCCTATTCTGAAGTCCAGAGAAGATGAGATGAGATATTCCAACTCAAGTAGGGAGCCAGGAAGCAAAGAGGACCATTACATCATTTTATATTTATTGTTTATCTCTCTTTATAAATTTTACTGGGATATATAATTATTTTTTAAAGCCGTTTTTAGTAATAGTTTCTATAAAGTTGGTCACATAAGAGCAACCTTACTCCATGGACCAAAACATTTTCTCTGCAGTCCTAAAATTAGCACCATCAAATAATCACATCAAGGGCTAGATAATGATATGGTGAAAGTATCTGTAAGAAGAGGGAGTGGCTAATAGAGAAGTTTTCCTATATTCCCCAAATGGTGTAAATGTGGCAAGGTTTTAGAGCTACATAAGAGGCATATACTGATCAAAACCATTTCTACCCATGAACTGTGAGAATGCCACATCCACCATCAGTCCAGAGATTGCGGGTCTATGGGTCTGAGGAGGTAGCAAGCTGGATCAGCTTCACAGTGAAATCTTTAAAATCAGGGGTAGGGTCTGAGATGTCAATCCAAGAAGTTCTTAAAATACATTCCTACAATGCTTTAAACATTATTAACACTGACTAAATTAACTAACTTAAATTTCATAATTTGTACGCCAAGAAAGGAAGCAATAATATGCTTCACGTGCACCTGGGTAAGGGGTGCCCATTTACATAGGAATATCTGTTATTCAATATCACTGGGTATGAGATGTTATTAACCTTCTCTGATCTCCTTGTGCAAAAGGATATTAGCTAGTTCAGGAATTCAGATGCATTTCCTTAATATTATCTCCCCTCCCAATTTTTTCTTTGCTCAAGATTTTGTAAAGAGAGCAAAATAACGTGGAAGGAGTAGAACCCACAGAATGAACTGAATAGTGCATGTTAAGCAGGTAATAAATACTTTATAGTGTGCAATTGCATGGTCCACTATTCATTTCCAATTCCTTCTTACCAGATTCAAGTGATCTTCTGTTTTTATGCAAACTGTGATAGAATCACTATTTTAGCCCTGGTTTTCGTTGCTTTTATTCCATTGCAAACTGATTTGTGGTAGTCATCAGTGTTTGTCACCGAATATATCCAGCTTTCTATCTTCCAGACACATGATAGAATTATACTGTTTGGTTTCTTTGTGGCTGCTAGGTATGTAATAACTCTGATAGGGATGATATTGCCAATTCTTTTGAAGGCGTTTTAAGTAGAAGTGACATGTGCCACTGCCAAGAGGAGTTTCTAATTACCTGTGGGCAGTTCTGCAAAGTGTCCTTTTCTCTTTGGGGGGATGTTGGATTGGCAACACTCAATATGGTGATTTCTTCATCAGACTGTTTCCCTTGGTGTTGAGTCTCCTTGCAGATCCATGATGAGTGTGTAGTGTGAATAAGAATGATTCTCTTTAAGCCATTAAGAGTGGAGAGATGATTACTGAAACACAATCTAGTCTTTCTTGACTAATATCTATGGAGGTTTACCTTTTATACTACTGGACACTTTTTCTTTTCAGATAGGTAAACATGTATATACTTATGAGGTATTCTTAATCTCTGTACAGAAACTTTCTGCTCAAACTAAATATCAGCCTACTAAATGAATTTTATTGCTCAAGGATTTGTTACTATGTACCATTGTACAAATTATACAGATCCACAAAATGCTAGCTGTATGAGTGAGACCACGTATTGCCCTTTAAAATAATGCCTCTTCAAAATTCCATAGCTTTAATGGCATGTTTTGTAGGCCTTGATGATCTGTAAGTGATAAAGGAAAAATGTATGGATTGAGTGTTTTCTAGAAGACTCTGCCATTCCTTGGAAAACCTTCCATGTACTGCTATTCTCTGTTTCACATAAATAAATGAACCTCTGCTATAGCCACTGGTTGTGGCTATCTTGTAACAATAAAAAAGTGGATTATATACATGTGTAATATGTTATGAACAACACTGAAAGGAATTTCAAAGACCCTCCAGTCGTCTTGGCCCCTATAAAATCTTGCAGTTGTTTCTTACTAACCTGTCTTTGCTATTTCTTTAGACATCCTCAAAGCACTGAAAAATCATCCTATTATGCATCAGTGGCATATGTCATGGTGACATCATGAGGTACTAAGATGATTGCCTCTTTGGGGAGGAAGAAGTCTTGCACTCTACAGAGCTGATGCTTCCAACAAATATGACCCCAATAGAGAATTTCAAGGGTGTAGTGAATACTTCAAAAAGGTTAGGAATTGGGCGCCTGGGTGGCTCAGTTGGTTAAGCGACTGCCTTCGGCTCAGGTCATGATCCTGGAGTCCCTGGATCGAGTCCCGCATCGGGCTCCCTGCTCGGCAGGGAGTCTGCTTCTCCCTCTCCCACTCCCCGTTTGTGTTCCCTCTCTTGCTGTGTCTTTCTCTGTCAAATAAATAAATAAAATCTTTAAAAAAAAAAAAAAAAGGTTAGGAATTACCAAAGTAAATGGAAGAAACCGGACCAAGACTAGTAAGTAAAGGGAAAAAAGGCTAATGCTGACTACATATAATTTATGGAATGGTTTTTAATTTAAAAGTAGCAACAAAAAAGCCTGTGGAACCTTCATTTATGTAAACACCAATTGCAAGTCAAACATGAACACTGTGTTAGAGCTCTCCAGAGAAGCTGAACCAACAGGACATATTTTAGATACAGGTATAGAAGAAGAGATTTACTATGGGAATTGGCTCATGTGATCCTGGAGGCTGGGATAAGCCATGATGCAATCTGCTGTGTGCAATCTGGAGAAACAGGAAAGCTAGTGATAAAATTTAGTCCAAGTTCAAAGGCCTGAAGACCAGGGGAGCTGATGATGTAACTCCCACTGGAAAGCTGAAGGCCTGAGAAGGGATGGGGCAGGCCCCTGGTGTAAGTCACAGAGTCAAAACGCCTAAAAGCCAGATCAAATGTCAGAGGGCAGGAGAAGATGGGCATTCTAGCTCACGTAGAATAAGGATTTGCCCTTCCTCTGCCTTTTGTATTTGGGTCTCAACAGATTGGGTGATGCCCACCCACACTGGTGAGGGCATATCTTCTTTACTCAGTCTACAGATTCAAGTGCCAATCTCTTTTAGAAACACCCTAACAGACTTCCAAGAATCATGTCTTACCAGCTGTGTGGGCATCCCTTAGTTAGGTCAAGACAACACATAGCCACCATAAACACCATTCCTTAAAATCCTAATCATCAGATCCATTCCTATGAGGAGGCCATTTTAAATTTGTATCAACATTAGTGTGTCTTCTCTCGTCTCCTACAACCCAGAGCATTGTCAGCTACTTGCACTCTCTATTAGCTGCTCTCATCATTCTTTCTATACATGAATTTGGTTCACATGCTCCAACCATAATCCAATGAATTTTTCCACAATTATTAAGAATATACCTATCATTGTTAGAGTTTTCCTAATCCATTTGAGAATAAATGATTTTCATATACTAGTATCTTTAATATTATTTCTAATTGCTTAACATTTTGAATCAAATGAGCTAGCTATTCTTTAGGTACACAACTGACCTTTCATGGTGATGACATGTTTCTCTGGGGGGAAGATTTATGGAAACAGTTCTGACAAATTCCACCAAATCACTTTTTATTTTTAATCATAAAACTCACAACCACTCCATTTGGGGTACTATAATTTATTTTGCTTAGAATGATTTATGTAGCACATAAATAAAACACAATTGGTGTTTACATAAATGAAGGTTCCACAGGCTTTTTTGTTGCTACTTTTAATTTATATTAAGAGATTAAAGCTGATTTGGACAAATAATGAAGTTAAAGTTTTCATCTCTCCTTTATTTTTGAGTATTTCAAAAGTAGGAGGATTCTACAATGAATCTTGAAATTTCTTTTCAATTTTGTTCACAATGTTTTACATACGTGTTTTACATACGTATTTCTACTTTTTTTGTTGTTATAAGTTAGCCACAAGTCTTAGATTATTAGAGTGTGAGGGAAGCTTTGATATCTTCTAATTCATTTCCTTTATGATAACTGTTGTTTTTTTCCTACCAACATCTGTTTGGATAATAGCACATGGACTTCCTTTGTTTGGTGAGCATGTGACTTAGTCTCAAGCCAACGTGAATATGTATTATCTTGGTCACATTTATGGGTTCAGGAGTTTGTGTGAGCTCATCAGATCAATTAAAGCTTATGAATACTAGTTCTAGGAGTTTTGCTGAAACCATTGAGAAATGTGTTCTCTTCTCCCACTATTGTTACCCAGCAGATAGAATATAAGCCTAGAGTTTCCAAAGGCCTTGTTTGTCTCTCCTTGAGGAGGGCCTTTCTGAGAATGAAGCCAGTAGATAGGAACACCGAGCAAAGGAGAGACAGTAAACTGTTAGACCCCTTAAGCACCTAGATTCAGCCTTTCCTGAGGTCTACTACCTAAATATTTTGATTACATGAGATAATTCCAATTTTTCTTCATTTAAATTATTTTTAATGGGGTTTCTATCACTTGCAGGCAAAATAGGTCTGGTTTATATATTTGTTATTTATACAAAGAAACTAAGACCCAGAAAAGTAATATGATTTGCTTCAGGTTCACAACCCTGGGTCAGAATCTAAAACTGAATCCTTCCAATCCAGAGCTCTTTCCAGTTCACACCCTTCCTCTTTAGAAGGGGATTGTTACAGTCCCCCTTTGGGGAGCTGACCATTTTCCATCTTGCTCTATGTTCATTTTGCATTCACTGAGTATATCAACTTTCTTGTGTCACACACACAGTAAAGTTCCCAGTTGTTCATGCTCTTGACATAGAGGGTAATAGATTGACAGATTCAGAAGGAATTTAAAAATGTCTTTTATTTTTTTGATGTATGTCATGTCAGAAATAAGGTTGAGCTTTGATAGGATACCTTGTAAATAATTCTTAGGTAGAATATACAGAGCACTCACTTTGCCAAGTCTATGGCAGCTATTATAAATTGAGAGGATGTGCTTTCTTCTACCTAAATGAATTTTTAAAAATCCAGTGTTTAATCTTTCTTCTAAAATGAAGACTTTGAAAACTCTCCCTTAGAAATTCCAAAGCAAAGGAATTCTGTATGACTTACTTTGATGAGAGTATGACCATTATGTTTAATGGTCTAATTCTAAATTTAGGAAAACACAAGATACTATCCTCTAGGTAAAAGACATCTGAGGCATTATTAAAACAAGTCTTTGGTTTTTCTGCATGGTCATATTCTTATATAAATATTGGTTTCGTCATTTCAGGCTGCCAGCAGGCCATCTCAAGAAGAAAAGTATTCAGTCTGAAAAAGTTGGCCTTGACTTGGAGATAAGTATTGCTGAGGATTCTTGCTGCTGGATTTATGATCTATGAATGGTTGGGAGGCATTTGGAATATTAAAGTGTATTTGTCTTTGATAGTGCTTGAGTTTGCTCAAGCCAACAGCTAAGGTTGCAGTTAGAGCATTTCCTGCTGCCGTCTGCCCTTACAATATCATAATCTTCAAGGTGGTGTCAAGATGGCACTAGGGTTGAAATGAGTAGTTGCCTCTGACTTCACTACGAGTGCCCTATGCAAAAAAGAATCACAAAAAAATGAACATACAAAACAAAAATTCTGATTTTAATTAAGAACTTCTATTTCTCATCCCATGTATGGTTGATGGAAGGCAAGAAATGGTTTTCATTATAAGAACTTTTCTTACACATTTGTGAATAAAGCTTCTGCTGTTTATTTCAAAGCCATTTGAATTCTTTTGAAGATGGATAATTGGTTTACTAGTCACTGTTTTTAAAACATAGCTGAGGCCGTTCTATTTTGAATGGATTTGGTTTTGATAGGAGTGGCTTTATTCTTTCTGAACTAATATGTAAATTTTACCTTCTGGGTTTGATGTGACACTTGAGAGCTGGCAGTTGGCTGGTAACAGTTAACTGGGGATTCATTCAGTTTACCCAGACTTGCGGTCATTAGCTGGGCAGACCTAGACCTAGCCACGTTGCTGATGCGTTAGGTTGTTGAACCGAGAGCTACATTTTAGATCAAGGTGTACTTTCACCTCACAGATAACTCAGTCTTGACCCCTCTCCTATTTCTCTATTTCCACCATTTTCTGAGTACCATTATTTGGAATAAAAGTACAATAGCTTTAGGATTGACCTATATCCCATTTGAATGATTCAGAATGAGGGGGTAAAGGATGATTTCATCAATTTTAGAGTCTGAGGAGTCATGGAAACAAGTGCCCTCAGGTCTGACTAACTGCTTTCTTTGAGCTCACTCAGTAGGAGGGCTGGAATTAGGAGGAATATTTCATGTCATTGAACCCAGTTACTTAGGGATTAGGAATTGCTGAAGTGTGTGTGTGTTTGTGTGTGTATGTGTGTGTGTGTATTTGCGTTTTATGATATGCAGTGAAGGAATTTTGGAAGTGGATACCACCAAGCCTCTTAAAATATAGCTTCATAGTTACCATTTACTGAACAGTACTTAGCCAACCCAAACACTTGTGAACAATTTCTCTTTTTCTTTTTCTTTTTTTTTTTTTTTTACCCTCTGGTTCATGTTGGTTCCCTAAAACCTTAAAACACTCTGAAAATTTATTGATTTCCTAATAATAGAGGTGGGACACTGATGTACAAAAGGATGGGAACCTTCTTTGTCACTGACTGCCTTGATGGATAAGCCATCTCAGAAGCTGCACTAATTTCTGAGAAGACAAGAAGCAAATGATATCCAAAGAACTGTCTTTTATAGTTTGGCCATCTTGAGAAGGGCAGACCCTACAATGCATAACACCAAACCTCAAACAGGACAAACAAAAGGAAATGTTTCCTAAGTCCCTGAGAGAGGACTAGTACAGATCAATTTTGCAAGACCTGGCAAGTAGGCTTGCTCACTGTGACACATCATTTCCCCAGAAAAATGTTGATTCGAGAGATACTTTGGAGAGTGCAGGAGGCAGAGTCTGTGGCTTACAATGAAATCAGTTGATCATTCAGGCTCTAAAGGTTTAATGAGATCTTTAGAATGCCTTTCTTTGCTTTGGGCACAGTGTTGCTGAAAATTATCTTCAGCTGTTTGCTGATATATGCAGGTCTTTGTTAATTCTGGGTAGCTGGCATCATGGCAAATTGGGAAACTGAATTGCTCTAGTAATTTAACATTTTGGCCAACTGTTAGACACCTGCTTTCTCCCAACATTAGGATCACCTGTGTGTGTGTGTGTGTGTGTGTGTTCTCTGTCTTCACTTTTTCTTGAAAGTTTTCTCCTTGGATGACTTTGAAAGGACAAATTTGCTTGATTTTTGACAAGGACACCTGGCAAAAATGTGAACTGTGTATTTGGTAGATGTTTTAGAGTCCAGTTGTAGACCAAGGAAAAAAAATATATCAAGCAGAGCTATTCAGCAGTGGAAGAGGGTATTGTAGATGATTGTGAGTTCTCCCATTCTCTGGACGTTCAGACGGAGTAAGTGAAGCATAGCTGTTGACAACATGGATTTTGGAGACAGACTGCCCTGCCTTAAAACTTTGGCTTCACCCCATGACAGCTGTGTGACTTGGGCAAATTGTTCTCCTCAGGAAAGTCAACCCTCTCATTGGTAAAACAGGGACAGTAATACCTACCTCACAATGTAATTGTGAATATTATATAAAACAAAGTAAATAAAGCTCCTTGTAAAGTGACACGTAGTAGGAGCCTGAACTGCAGTTGTTAGGGCCACCTGTTACAGATATTGTACATAGAGTCTGGTTTAACATCTTAAAGTCTTTCATCCTACTGTAATGTTCTGCTGTTCTTTTAGGAAATAATTTTCTTTCTGATATTGACTTTCATTATCCTATCTCGAAAGTTTCTTCTAAGAACCCATGGTAGTACCATGTCACTACTTGGCTAATAAAGATTTTTTGGGAAGAGTTAGCCACCTAAACTTTCAGTTAGAAAGTGTTAAGAATTAAATGAGCTAGTAAGAACATGTTTTGTTGTCTAGCATTTTGGATTTGATAGAAGGTTTTTACATGCAGTGTTTTTTCTAACATTTCAAACATCGATGATTTGAAAGAATTGTATAGTGAGCGCCACATTCTGCCATCAATATTTTACTATATTTACCCCATCACATATCCATCTATTTATACATCTATCAATTTTTGGTGCATTTTAAACTAAGTTACACATATTAGTACCCATATCCCTAAATATGTCAGTATCTATATTATTAATTATAGTTCAATATTTGTTTACAGTACTTTCATTTAGACAAAATTTAAACACACTGAAATGTGAAATCTTAAGTGCACTATTCTACAGCTTCTGACAAATGCATACACTTGTGTAGCTTCCACCAGTCAAGATATGGAACATTTCCTTTACCCCAGAAAGTTCTCTCTTCCCCCTTCCTAGTCATGGGATTTCCCCCATAGGCCATCTTTGTCCTGATACTTTGTTCATCATATTTTAGTTTGCCCTCTTCTAGAACCTCTTATCAATGGAAGCCTAAAATGTGTACTCTTTGTGAAAGGATTCTGTCATTCAGCATAATATTTCTGAGATTTATTCTTTATTACAGAATAGTATTTCATTGTATATGAATATACCCCTGTTTAAAAATATTTGCTGTTGATAAACATCTGGGCTGTTTCTACTTTTTGGCTGGGATGAATAAATCCATGAAAATTCTTCTACAAGACTTTTTGTGAACATATGCTTTCATGTCTTTTTGGTTAATGCCTATAATTTTTAAGACTCATAGTTGCTGCACTTCCTCTTCAACAATTGGAGTTATTTGTCTTTTTATTTTTAGCCATTCCAGTAGATGTGTAGTAGTATCTCATTATGGTTTAATATGAATTTCTATTGGATGATAATATTAAGTACTTTTTAATGTGCATATTGGCCATGTTAGATCTTTTTTTTTTTTCCCTAAGTGTCTGTTAAAGACTTTTGTCCAGTTTTGAGTTGGGTTCTTTGTCTTTTATTACTGAATTAGGGAATTTACTCATGTATCTTCAATGCCAATTCTCTGTCAGGTAGGTGTTTTGTGAATATTTCCCGTTCTGTAACTTGTCTATTTACTTAAGGGTGTCTTTTGATAAGCACAAATGTATATAGTTTTGATGAAGTCTAATATACCACTTTTTTTCTTTTATGGTAATTACTTTGTGTGTACTGTTGAAGAAACTTTTCCTACCTCCAAGTGGTAATTCTATTTCCTTTTAGAAGCTTTCTAATTTTAGCATTCACATTTAGGTCTATAATCCAGCTCAACTAAATTTCTGTGTATGGTGTGAGGTAGAGGTCAACATTTATTTATTCCATATGAATATCTAGTTCTTCTAACATATGTTGTAAAGATTTTGATTTCCTCATGGATTTCTTTAGAGCCTTTGAAAAAAAAATCAAATGATCCTATAAATGCATTTTGTTCTACTGACCATTTTGTCAACTGTTAGGTTAATACTATACTATACCTCTATAGAAAGTTTGTATCAAGCAGTATTTGTATTCCAAATTTATTCTTCTTTTCAAGGTTGCTTTTGCTATCCTAGGTCATTGACATTTCTGTGTCAAGTTTAAAATTGGCTTGTCAATTTCTGTTAAAAGAAAAAAAAGCCTAGTGGAATTACAATTATGGTTGCATTGGTTTTGTAGATCATTTTGTGGAGAATTGACATCTAAGCAATATTGAATATCCTAATCCATAAGTATGCTATATCTCTCCATTTACTAGGGTTTTTTTTTTTTTTATTCACTCTCAGAAAAGTTTTGTCTTCCTTGTAGTGAAGTCTTAAAAGTCTTCTGTTAAATTTGTTCCTTAGTATGTATGTTACATTTTTTGATGCCTCTAAAATGAAATTGTTCTTTTAATGCCACAGTATATAAAAATGTAATTGACTTTAAATATTGACCTTATATTCTGCAATCTTGCTAAATTTACTTATTAATTATGGTAGTTGGAGATTCCTTAGAATTTTCACGACAGCAATCATATGTAATCTGTGAATAAAGAGAGCTGACCTCTTTTTTTATGGTCTTTTTTTGTCTGGCCTTATTGCACTGATAGTACATCCAGTAAAATGTTGCATAAATGTGTCAAGAATAGATACCTTTGCTTTGTTCTAAGATTTAAGAAGAAAACCTTAAATATTTCATCCTTAAGTATGATTTTAGCTCCAGGTTTTTCACAGATGCCCTTTATGCAATTTAGGAAGTTCTCTTATGTTTCTTATATTCCTAAGTGTTGAGATGCTCTGTTATGAATGGACATGAAATTTTGTCAGATGTTATACCCTTACCTTTTGAGATGATTATTTGGATTCTCACCCTTTTTTCTATTTATATGGTGAATTACATGATTGGGTTTTGAATGTTAAACCTACCAGGTGTTTCTGGGGCAAATCCTCCTTGGTGATGATCCAGTTCTGTTTGTATATACAATTTCCAGAGGTCATTTGAAAATAGATTATTGAAGATTTTTGTGTTCCTAAATATAAAATAGGTTTTTCTCATTTTAAAAACTCCTTTAAAATAATTGAATCATTAAAAAATAATAACAACCTGTCATGAAGTTTATGATAATGTAGAATTAAAATAGATGACAATGGTTCAAAGGATAGAGTGTATTTTTTTATACTTTATAGAGGCCAGGCATTTTACATGAAATATTATAATTTGAAGTCAAATTAAGATATATTAAAGATGCATATTATGAAGCATAGCATAACCATTGAAACATAAAACAGAGGTAAAGCCAGTTAGCCAATGGAGAAAGACAGAACTGTATGAATTACTCAGTTAACCCAAAAGAAGGCAGTAAGATAGGAAAAAAGCAACCAAAAACCAGAAGGGTGAAATAAAGCACAAATAACAAGATAATAGATTTAAGCCCAATAATATTGATAATTATATTAAATGTACATGGTTGAACATTCCAATTAAAAGACAGAGATTGTCAGACGTGATAGAAAAGGCCCAACTGTATTCCACAGGAAACCCACTTTACTCCCATGATACTCTGTTATAGTCTTTAAACAGTCATGTGTATTTAAAGAAAGGAAAAGTTAATTTTTTTTTACTGGAAGTTTCTAAATTGAATGAAATACATCATTCTTTTCCCCTTTTATGCTTATTGTTCCCTGTGTCTTGTTAAAGAAACATTTGCCTCTCTCCAAGCGGCACACAGGTGTTAGAGCAGAAGCCACATTTTCTGATGATAAGTCCAGTGATACTGTCACTATACCATGGGGAAATTGTGCATATGGGACTGCTATGTTCACTATCAAGCACCACACAAGTGAATATAGAATGTAGTTCTTTTTAGGAATCCCTGAAATGTAGCCATTTCAGGAGGTACCTTTCTGTCAGTGGCCACCAGAAGGTTAGGAATGGTGTCCTCAGCAGCTGGACATTCCTGTTCTGGGAGATTTCTAATCCACGTGTCTGACATCTGTGAGTGCCTGCAGCCTTTTTTGCCTGCCAGGCAGGGTCTCCAATGGCAGGTGCTAAAAGATGACCATTTCACTCGCTCTCCATCCTAATTGTGTTCCCCAAAGTCTCTACCATTTCCTCAAACACATGGTAAAATGTAGTGTGTGTATGAATGTGTAAAGCACAAGCTTAGGTTAGTGTGCCCTCCTCTATCAGAGGAATGAACATTAGCTAGATCTGGAAGTAGGAGGTTGGGAGGAGGTAAATGGAGAACAGCCTTCAGTGTACACAGTTCTTATAAGTCACTTTGGCTATAGCGTGGGTTAGGGGTGTCAATGTCTGGTTTTCTAAATTACAGTTGAACAGAGAAATGAGTTTCAGTTTTTCTCCCCTAATTTAGATTTTACTTTTTTCAAATGAAATTTTCTATAAAACATTAATAGATAAAATCTGACCTGCTCTGTAAAAGAAATGTCTTAGAGATCTACTCCTTACCCTCTGTGGTAGCCTTCCTCCCAGTCTCAAAGGTTAGCAAAGATAATTTATTGTCAAGGTTGGGAAAGAAATCTAGTTAAACTTACACTGAGCTATGTTCACTTAGCTGGATGAGCCACTGTAAAACAAGCATTATATTCCTAGAAACATAACAGAAAAGATTGATAAATTTACCTACAAAAAAGTTGAAAATTGTGTGGTGGCAAAAAAAAAAAAATAGAATAACAATCTAGGATACAGATTTTCAACATAGAAGACAAATGATTAACTCCCTTAGTTCACTAAGTGTTCATACAAATCAATAATTAAGTGATGGGAAACCTTAAAAAAAATAAGGCAAAGCACATAAAAGACAGTTTGTGGAAAAAAACAAATGCAAATAGTAAAAAACAAAACAAAACAAAAAAACCCCCCAAAACATGAAATGAAGCTCCACTTCATTCATAATTAAGAAAATGCACATCAAAGCAATGAGATACTATTCCCCTTCCTTCCCATCAGATGGGAGAAAAATAATGTTTAATGGTATCCAGATGGTAAAAAAAAGTATTTAGGTGAGAGGGTAGATAATGGGAATCCTCATACTTGGTTGCGGGGAGAAAAGGGGTATAACCTTTTGGGAGGGAAATTGAGCAATATCTATGAAGCTAAAAATGACCTAGAAGTCCCTTTGTTAGGAATTATTCTATGGATATGCTTGCAAAGCCATTGCAGAAATCTATCTTTTGGAAGAGAGTGGGAATCCTTTCTTCTATACTCCTGACACTTTCTCCTATGTCGGAGGGACTTCCACCAACATGGGACTGGCCTTGTTTTTGCTCCCTCATTCACTCCTGATGGGAGGTGGATGACCTGATTTGTGAGTTTGGAAGCAGACAGACATAGGTAGTTCGGCCTCTTCCTTTCTCCCTTTGTTTAGAAGCTGCCTGCTTGCAAGGAACACACATTCCACACTCTGCCTCTCCATGTCCTAGTTCTGGGGAATGTGTGTGTAGGGGAGTAACTCTTACTGGGTGGGTAAATCTTCTAATTCTGGGTTAAATTATTAGGAAGCTCTGCTGCAGACCGTTTTAAGCCATATTCTCCAATACCAGCTTTATAGTGATGAAAGCAGCATTTTGGCCTCTGTATGCCTTAGTCTTCATTGTCTCTCTTTTATTCGGTTGAGAACTAGCTTGGGACAAAGAGGATAAGCCTTGAGAGATGTAAAAGGAATGAATTCCGGGGATGAAAGGGACCATTGAGGTTTTTACCTTGGCAGATTGATGTGGCCTTATCCTGGGCAATGGGCTACTTTTCTGGAGTTTTGCCCTGTTTTTAATGGCTGCAAGTGGAATCCATAGGTTGGTTTTTGTTTGTTTGTTGTGGTATCCATAGGTTTTAAGACTTATTTCACGTGGTGTTTTGACCTTAGCAGGATGAACCAGCTTGTGGCATCTTTGTCCACTAGCTAGTGGTTATTTTTATAGGGGCTACACCAGGCTTCCACAAGCACTCCTGGGTATAGCGAAGACAGGGGCCTCAGCAAATTTGCCAGCCTCAGCAAGCACACACACCCTACACCCACAGTCCCCCCAGCAAGCTAATTTTGCACAAGAGGGATCATTTTTGCAATAAACCCTGACTCTCCTACAGCCAATATCAACTGAGCACCTATGTGGATATTAGTGATCCTGAAGGAATTGTAGGATACGAATACTTTGGTCTTGGTTACTATGCAGATAATAAATGAACACACACCCACCAGAAACCCTAGTTCATTCAGTTATTTATGTGTCTGAGGTGGAAATAGAAACAAAGTCTAATCTCTATCAGAGGATCTTCTCCTCTGATCAGGGTACTCTTTCTTCTCCCATTATCTATGCCTGTGCCTTGTCAGGGCACATCAAGATAAGACAAGGCTGCCATCATTCTTGTGTCAGTGCTGTTGTTCTGTGTGAGTAACCACCCTGCTGGAGCCACCTTCTCCACCTCTCCCTGTCCAGCCTTCTCGTCTTCCAGGCCCCCAGGTCATGTCCCCCCTCTTCCTTGAAGACTTTATTTTACTTTTTTTCTTTTTTCTTTTTTTTTTTTTTAGATTTTATTTATTCATTTGACAGAGAGAGAGAGCGCACACACAAGCCAGGGGAGCACAGCAGGCAGAGGGAGAGGGAGAGAGCAAGGAGCTCCCCGCTGAGCAAGGAGCCCGATGTGGGGTTCCATTCCAGGACCCTGAGATCATGACCAGAGCCTAAGGCAGACACTTAACCAACTGAGCCACCCAAGTGCCCCTCCTTGAAGCCATTCTTGATTGCCAACATTTGTCATCTTGCTTCTATGAGTATAGAACTTTATAGCAATGAGTCTTGTATTGTTCAGTAATGTTTCTCCTGTGTTTGCATTAATTTATTACAGACCAAAAACACTGTGGGGACAGGATTTTGTTTGTACTTCTTACCTTCCTCTCCTCTGCTAACAAATCAGAGTATTCTGTTGCTCAGAAAATACTCTAGGATTACTGGGTAGTTTATAATTTTATAATTGAACAGGTTATGAATCAGTGATATTAATCGTTGAAAAGTAAAATTTTAATTTCACTAACCCTGCCAAGAACTATTTTTTATTTTCCTTAATGGTATTACTTTTCTTTAGTTGCTGATTTCATTGCAGATTTTCATTGCATGTAGCATTCTGAATTCTACTTTTCCCACTCTCCTATATCACCATGAATAACTCCATATATCTATATAATCTTCAAATTATTATTTTGGTTGCATAATTTTCTAGTTTGTTAATAGGCCATCGTTACTGTGCCATTTTCTTACTGTGGGGCATAAAGATTGTTTTCAGCTTCTTGCCACAATGTAGAATTAACATTTTCAAATGTGTAGCTCTTTGGTTTTGTTATATTTTGGAGATAAATTCCCAGGGTGTTGTCTGGTTGATAACAGGTGCTCAATAAATGCATGCCATTGATTTTTGTCCCCAGACATTTTTGAGTAACTCTTTGGCCTGAGTCAGAATAAAAGTTTCTCATTTTTCTTTGGTTAACAAAGGTTTACAAAAAAAATGTGCTTACAAAGGCATTTTTTTCCCTAAGCCCCAATGTCTAGCTTCTTTGGGAAATGTAGAGACACTGGAATCTGTCCACCAGGATGTATGTTTTTCCCTTTGGAACCTCAGAATTTCAGATGGAACAGCAATAAAACCACCCACATTTGGATTGCAAGGATGAAACTTTCATGCAGAAAATCTTGTAACCCAAATGGCATTTTCTCTGTGCCCATGGCGAGCATAACAGCGTGTCTAGGGAAATGTGAATTGGTCCCTCATGTGCCTTCATCTGCCGTTCAGATTCTGCTGTCCATTAAAAAATGCAGGAAATTATGTTGGAATTTATCATGGGCTTACTAGCCTACCCTCCTTTACCAAAATTATCACAAACTATAAAACATTGAAGGATTGAAACAGAGTGTATGACACTCATATAAAGATGGTTGTGATTTAAGAGACAGGAAATGTAATTATGTGCTGCTGAAGTTCTTGTCCTTGCTTATGCAAGGGCACAGTAAATATAGAGTTGCCATACCCTAGGGAGTACAAAGTGTTGCTGTAACTTGTTGAAGAGATCTTAAGAATCAAACTTGAAAACCCCCTTTCCTGACATAGCACTTTGTGAACTGCCACAGATAGGTTTGTATTTATTTTACGTGTATGTCACTGAATCAATGAGTAAATGAGTAAGAGCCAGAAGTGTCCATCTCCAAAGCTCATGCAGAAGTAAGAGGGTATCTGTATTCTTTACATCCAGGATTTCTGTGTATGTCTCTTTCCCATTTTGTTCTGTTATGAATCCACCTCCATATTGGGCAACTTATGGACTAAATGGGAAAGATAACGACTGCCCATATTTCTGATGTAAGTAGTAAGGGAAAGGAAGAGAGAAGAGACATATGCAATGACACATAACTAAATGCACCACCTAGTTTCTGGAATGAGTCATGAGGCCACAACTGCTGTTAGCTATTTTTATTTTGCATTATTAACCCTTCCACATTCTCCTTTTCTCTATCTAGTATTTCAGATAGTTAAGGTTCCTTGCCTGCTAGGGTAATCTAAATATTATTTCTGAAAGACAAAGTTTGTAGTGGTCCTACTTGGGTGTAGTTTGAAAGAGTCTCCCCTTAACATTAGCAGAGTGATAGAGGAAATGGTTTAGGGTATCCTCTGGGCTCAAAATCCTTGTGGCCCTCACTGTGTAGCAACAACAATAATTGCTATAATTGTTAGTGTTCGTCACCCCAGCCAACCTCATGACCGTTTTTGCATAAGACATATAGTTTCCAAATGTCTATACTGAGACTCAGCTTTCATTTAATGGCAGTATTTTCTGTGCCCCCATAGAAATGTCCCTTCCGTAGGTGTTAAACCTGTAACTTGTGGAGGGCTGAGCATGGGTCTAGCTGTAAACATTTTGAATGTGGACCATTAAGTGTGTCATCAAGAGGTACCATCCACACTTTTACTGTTTGGTTCTCAGATGTGTTACTTTGGTTGTGGGTAAAAGACACACTGTCTTGGCCATTAGTTCAGGTATATACATATGTTACAAGACATCACTAACTTTAGAAAATATTTCTCCCAGCTAAGACTATATCCACATTCAGTGATCTATTTTAATATCCTTCAATATCAGCTACTATTAGATGATGAGGTACACAATAAGATCTCTGGCTTTACACAGGGTTTAGGATGGAGAGCCTAGGTGTCATAAAAGATTCCTCTAAAGAATCTACAACTGCCGGGAAAATTGGACAGCTATATACAGAAGAATGAAACTCGACCATTCTCTAACACCATACACAAAGATAAACTCAAAATGGATGAAAGACCTCAATGTGAGACAGGAATCCATCAAAATCCTAGGGAGAACATAGGCAGTAACCTCTTCGACATCTGCCACAGCAACTTCTTTCAAGATACATCTCCAAAGGCAAGTGAAACAGAAGCAAAAATAAACTTTTGGGACTTCATCAAGATAAAGAGCTTCTGTACAGCAAAGGAAACAGTCAACAAAACAAAGAGGCAACCCACAGAATGGGAGAAGATATTTGTAAATGACACTCCAGACAAAGGGCTGATATCCAAGATCTATAAAGAACTTCTCAAACTCAACACCCAAAAAACAAATAATCAAGTCAAAAAATTGGCAGAAGACATGAACAGACAGTTATCAAAAGAAGACATACAAATGGCTAACAGACACATGAAAAAATGTTCATCATCATTAGCCATCAGGGAAATTCAAATCAAAACCACATTGAGATACCACCTTACACCAGTTAGAATGACAAGAATTGACAAGGCAAGAAACAACAAATGTTGGAAAGGTTGTGGAGAAAGGGGAACCCTCTTACACTGTTGGTGGGAATGCAAGTTGGTACAGCCACTTTGGAAAATAGTGTGGAGGTTCCTCAAAAATTTAAAAATAGAGCTACCCTATGACCCAACAATTGCACTCCTGGGTATTTACCCCAAAGACACAGATGTAGTGAAAAGAAGGGCCCTATGCACCCAACGTTCATAGCAGCAATGTCCACAATAGCCAAACTGTGGAAAGAGCTGAGATGCCTTTCAACAGATGAATGGATAAAGAAGATGTGCTCCATATATACAATGGAATATTACTCAGCCATCAGAAAAGATGAATACCCAAATTTTACATCAACATGGATGGGACTGGAGGAGATTATGCTAACTGAAATAAGTCAAGCAGAGAAAGTCAATTATCATATGGTTTCACTTATTTGTGGAACATAAGGAATAGCATGGAGGACATTAGGAGAAGGAAGGGAAAAATGAAGGGGGGGAAATCGAAGGGGGAGATGAACCATGAGAGACTATGGACTCTGAGAAACAAACTGAGGGTTCTAGAGGGGAGGGTATGGGGGGGATGGGTTAGCCTGGTGATGGGTATTAAAGGGGCACGTACTGCATGGAGCACTGGGTGTTATATGAAAACAATGAATCATGGAACACTACATCAAAAACTAATAATGTACTGTATGGTGACTAACATAACAATAAAAAAAATAAAATTTTAAAAAAGAAAAATAAAATAAAAATTTACAACTGAGAGTTAAGCCATGGGAAGACATTTGCCAGATGAAGGGAGGAAGGGGCAAGAGTGTTTTAGGCAGAGGGAATAGAATATGCAAAAAACTTGTGGTGAGAGAAAGGGTAGTGTATTTGAGAAATCTCTAAGTGGATAATAGAGTGAAGCACAGAGATTGAACAAAAGAGAAGTACGAAATGAGATGCAAGGGCCAGAGCATTCAGAGTCTTAAAAATCATGTTACATTTTTGGCATTTATCCTAAGAATGATAGGGAGCGATAAAAAAATGTTCTTGGTGTATGCGCATGTGCACACAGAAGGGGAAAAGGTTTGAAATCATCAAATTTGCTCTATAAAATGTTCATTGTTGCTATGGAAGGGAGAGCACATTGTAAATGAAATTGGTGGCAACAAAGACTGGGATGAGTGTTCTCTGGAATACTCTGAAATTCAAGAATTCTCTGGAATTCATGGGATTTTTAGAATATAATTGACGACATGAAAATAGACACAGCTATCCAAAGATGGAGAATAGAGAGAGGACCAAAGGGCTAAGTTTGGGACCTTTGAGGCTTGAAGACTTGATAGTGAAATGGAGGAGGATAAACCTGGAAAGGAGGCTGGGATAAAGAGATCATAGACAGGTTGGAGAGACTTCTGTCGTGGAAGCCAAGGGACAGAAGTGTTTTAAGTGATGGGTGTGGTCAACAGTGTGAAATGCCAGCGGGAGAAGTAAAGGAAGATGCGTACTGAAAAATGTCCCTTGGATTTAGCATCCGGAGGCACTGGTGATCCTCAGCAAGAGCTGTTTTGCTGGATAGATGCAGGTGGAAGAAAGTGGGACATGAGGAAATAGAGACAAAGGGATTGCATCAATTTATTTGAGGAATTCTGTGAGGAGGAAGAGGAAGAAGGAGATTAGTTGCTGATGGGGGTGGATGTGGGTTACTGGATAGTGGTGTTGTCTTAACAGGAGACATTTGTGAGAAAGGACATTTGATAGTGTAATTTGAAACCATGGAAGGATGGGATTTAAATAAGGAGGGGCTGGACAGCTCCTCTATTGTGACAAGACAGGTGCGTTAGATGTGGGAGTGATGGGAGTTTGGTATTGGGAAACCGAGGAGTTCCCATTTGGTGGCTTCTAATTTCTTCAAGTGGAGGTTATCTGCTAAGAGTGAAAACAAATGGGGAGAGGATGGGAGATTTGAGAGGAGTTTTGAAATTGCTGTTAGAGAGGATGGAAGAGTGAGATGATCCTAAAAGCAAAAAAGGAAACATAGAAGGACCGTCAGGCATCTGAACAGGTAGGCTGAGGGGTAGATTATGGAGGATCCAGAGCTAAGTTCAAATGTATGTGTCTAGGTTTGTGATTCTCAGACTGTGTCTGGCAGGTCTTATGTTGAATACTTAAGATGTGAATACATATTTTGCTTAAAAAATGGGGGAAAAACCTTAAGGAGTTCTGCCTACTATCTCTCTCACTGGGAAATTCACAATGTACTTGAGTGTGCTGCATGGTCTGTGAAAATCTTTTTTTTTTTTTTTAAAGATTTTATTTATTTGACAGAGAGAGGTAGTGAGAGCAGCAACACAAGCAGGGGGAGTGGGAGAGGGAGAAGCAGGCTCCCCGCTGAGCAGGGAGCCCGATGCGGGGCTCGATCCCAGGACCCTGGGATCATGACCTGAGCCGAGGCAGACGCTGAATGACTGAGCCAACCAGGCGCCCCTGGTCTGTGAAAATCTTGGAGTAAACTTGCTAAACTTTGCTTAAACCAGCTCCCCCCAAGAGAGGTCTTCAGGAAGGATCTGGCTTGTGCCTGACGACCTTGCCACTTGGCGTCTCCCAGCCAGCTGCCTCCCTCCCCATTCTCTTGGATACTCACATATCTTTAAAAGCCCAACCGTTTGTTTCTCATGTTCTTTGCCCAGAACGGTCCCTTAGCCTGGAACATCCTTTTTGCTACCCCCTTTTCATATGACTGTCTTGGGATAGAAATCTCCTAGGCCAGGGCGCCTGGGTGACTCTGTTGGTTAAGCGTTTGCCTTTGGCTCAGGTCATGATCCCAGGTCCCATGCTCTGCAGGGAGTCTGCTTCTCCCTCTGCCCCTCTCCTGACTCGTTCTCTCAAATCCAACCCCCGCCCCTTGCACTCTCAGATAAATAAAATCTTAAAAAATCTCTTAGGCCAGAAATCCTTCCTAGAATTGCCCAAGCCTTGTGTCAGCTGTGTGTATTTAATCTGTGCTCCTGTTCTCCGGTCCTAGCATCCTAACTCCCTGTGTGCTTGTACTCTCCCTGTACTGTAAGCAACTCGAGGTAAGGAGATTTGCCTTCTTGAGCATGTCTCCCAGGCACTGAGCACAGAGTTCATACATAGTACACACTCTGTGAGTGGCTGGGGGGCCAGGGGTCCTTGTGCTCACGTTGGGCAGGGGAGGGGAAGTACATGATTGCTAGGGGTGCTCCATCAGGGGGGTCGGGCCCTGGGGTGAAGTTGCTGAATCAGCAGGCTCTGTGCTGGTGCTGGAGCCTTGCATTTCCACAGTTGGTTTCTGCCGTTGTTATCCTACATACAATTACATACATGCCTGTCCCCGCATGTGCGTCCCTGAATGCATGCAGCTGTCTATACACACAGATGTGCCCACCATTTGTATTCTCTCCTTTCTCTGTTTTGACTTCTATCTCCTCCATCTGCCCCAGATGCCTTATGGAGTTAGGGCTGTTTTCAGACTCTTCATATTCATCTTGATCTCTTTCCCTCCCCCTTTAACGTTTCCCATATTCATTCCTCTGGGCCTTTCACCCTTTCATTTTGTCTTTTATTTCTGCTGCTTCTTGCCAGGCTGCTTCAGGCGCCTCCCACCAGACTTTCAATAGGAGTTCGGAGGATCGCTTTGGCGGTGCAGATGTTCTGCAGTGGCGGTGTTCAGTGCCTTTTTTTTTTTTTCCTCACAGGGACTAGATGCATACAGTGTTTCACTGCTCATTCTTTGTAATAGTACACACACAAAATGTTAATCAATTATAGCAGCAGAACTAATTAAAAGACATGCATTATACATCTTGTGGACACATTCTTCATTAGCATAGATTCTCAGCATTACACATTCATGTCAGAGGGAATTAAAAAGAGAAACTTAAAAAGATGTACATACAGAGAACAAGACGCCATGGTTTTCCCATGACTTGCGCTGAGTGTATGTCCTTGTGGATTCAGAAGTCCTTTTAATTTTGTGTGTGTGTGATTTTAAATGAAAAGTACTGAGTCCTGTTTTGACGTACTTCAAAAATCCAATGATCCTTAAGATGATTAAGTTAATCCCACTTTTACTCCATCAAAAGCTTAAATAATATTTAAGTGAGCAGGTTTCTAGAAATGGAAACAAGTTTTTAATTTAGCTCTTTGTTAATATTTCCTAATAGGCGTTCGATTATAAATAGCTCAATAACTAGACTCATATTTGTAATACTTTGCTTTCAATTCAGGTCTTACTCCAGAGCCCAGCTTGGTCATTAGTGAGACAGGCCGAGGGTGAGCAGCTCAGAATTTTCTGGTAGTCTCACCTGGTTATTTGACTTCTTTAGGAGGCTACATTGATGTAGGCTTTTTGTGAAGGTTGGGGCTTCACACTCCTGGAGGGTGTATCTATCATCTGTGCTTGCAGGGTTCTTGTGCATTAGTGATCCTCAGAAGTTGCTCTGTGGACATCTTTACGTGGAAACCAATCTGAGAGAAGTAGAAGTGGTAATACAGAGATGACCAGGCATCCCAAGGCTTTCCATTTGAGTTGCTGTGCCAGGCAATAGATGATTGGATTCTGCTTTTAAGTATGAATATTCATATCACTTCTTAGTTTCTTGCTTCCTTCCAAAACAGGATTCAGGAGCTTGAAATGCCCCGGTTGCCTATATTATCACAAGAGCTGTTCAACTTGTCTACCTACTCTCGCTATTGGCCTGCAACTTCTTCTCCACTCAGTGGTCCAAATGAGATTTGGAAAATGTAAGCTGGATCATGTTGCACCCCTTTGTAAAACCTTCAAATGCTTCCCATCATTTAAAAGAAAATTCGAAGTCCTCTAAATGGTCTACCAGGCCCTACTTGATTTGGCCCCTTCTGCAATCTCAATTTCTTACCCTGTCTTTTCTACTTTGCTCTCATCATACTGGCATTTCTTTGTTCTCGGAGCATGTCCAACTCATTTCCTGATCAGGACCTTTGCACATGCTCTTCCTTTTCTCCAACAGTCACTTACCTCAGACGTAAGCACAGTTTGATCAGTCCATTCACCCAGGTGTCTCCTCAGAAGGGACTTCTCTGACTACCTGAGTTAGAACACATTCAAGCTCCTTGTGGTTAGAGGTTTTATCTGTCTGGTTCAGGGTTTTTATAGCACCAGTCTGAAGAGTGCCTGGTACATTAAAATTATTCACTATGTGATTACTGAATAAATGAATGAGTGAATCTTTTTGCCTACAGTCAAATGAATACTGGTATTTGGATTTAACCAGTTACCACACTACACTTGAAAGAAACTATTGGGCATGCCTCTTAATGCAAAAACTTGAGAGGAAATTACACAGGACAATAAAAAATATTGTAAACAGAGAGTCTGGTAGTATTGTACAATGATGTAGGGTCGGGTGGAATCTAAGTGTATTTGATAGAAAAGGACAGAGTGACAATCTTTGTTATAGATGCTTTCATCAAAACCTGGAGTATTTTGTGAGGTTTCAGGGAAAAGAGTCCTCTTCTACCTTACTGTTCAAACCCTAAATCAGCCCCTCTCTGGTATCAGTGCCTATCAAAAACCTCAGAAAGTTGCATTAATTTTTGGCTCAGTGATTCTACTCCAGATGAATTAGCATAAAGAAATAATGAACATGAGTAAATACTTATCTCCAAAAACCTCTAATACAGTCATTTGTAATAGGAAAAAAATTGGAAGTGACCTAAATACCCTACAACAGGTATTTATACCTGCTGATGAATTATAGTAAAATTAGACAGTGGAATTCTGTGCAGCCATTTATGATTGGAAGACAGTCACAATAAAATGCTAAGTGAAGCACCTGGGTGGCTCAGTCGGTTAAGTGTCTGCCTTGGCTTAGGTCATGATCTCAGGGTCCTGGGATGGAGCTCCACATGGGGCTCCCTGCTGGGCAGGGAGTCTGCTTCTCCCTCTCCTTCTGCCTCCCCTCTCTGGCCATGCTCTCTCTCTCTCTCGTTCTCAAATAAATAAATAAAATCTTTAAGAATGAGAGAGAGAGAGAGCACATGAGAGGGGGGAGGGTTAGAGGCAGAAGCAGACTCCCTGCTGAGCAGGGAGCCCGATGCGGGACTGGATCCTGGGACTCCAGCATCATGACCTGAGCCAAAGGCAGTCACCCAACCAACTGAGCCACCCAGGTGCCCCAATAAATAAAATCTTAAAAAAAAGTAAAGGTAAAATTTAAATGCTAAGTGAAAAAGAAGTTTATAAAACAAGAGACACCCATTAAAAATCCATATGTACTATATAGAAAAATTGGTTTAGGCTTATGTTGATTTAACCACATAAATGTTAACAGTGGATTATCTCAGTTTGAGTTACTGGAAATTTTAAGTTTTCTATTTTCTGTTTTTTAATCGTCCTAAAATGGGCATTTGTTATTTGTGTAATTAAAAATACACACCTATAACCCCCATAAGAAGTGAATGATTTGTTAAAAAGCTTCATGCAAGTAAGCTCCTACTCCTTGTCTGTGAATATGCTTCTGCATGATGTGTCCTGTCTTTTTAGGCTATGTACCCATTTATGTGACATGCATTTACTGAGCACCTACTGTATGCCAAACTCCCTAGCAGGCTATCTCTCTACCATGGGGCTGCTGACTTCCAACAGTCCTTCACCACCTTTGTAAGAATTTCCCTGGGACAGAGAAGAGACTTTCACATATCACTTTATTTATTTATGTTTTTTCTTGAAGATATTTCTAAAATGGGAAGTGTGTGCACTAGCCTGATCCCAGGGCTTTTCATTTTGGGATAGTCCACTCTCAGGAGCCTTTTTTTTTTTTTGCCCAGGAAAGCAGCTCCTTGAAAGTGAACTTGAACCTGTGGCCTGCAGCAGTTTTTGCTGAGGTCGTCCCCTCCCTGGGTCACTGACCCAGCTTCCCATGAAGAGCTGATACACGTTGTTTTCCACCTCACAAGGTGGACAAAGGCAGGACTAAAAGCCAGCCTGCTGAAAGACTCCCAGACAGACTGGTAGCTCCAGAACAGGCCCTGACCAGTTATCTCCTTTTCCAGGGGCCGCCTGTAATGCAGAGACTCCTGTCGTAGCTGCCAGAGAGTAGGTTCTCAGTAACTACCTGAGTGAATGATTTACCAAGAGACCAGATAGCAGCTTCCTTGTTCCTCATCTCCCTGAAAGCGTTCAAGAGGGTGGCAAATAGAGCAAATAGTCCGGGTTGCATTGCAAAGATTGCAGAAGCACACGCAGGCAGTCGGCCTTGTCCCTGGTTAACATGCAGGTGTTTAATCGGAAACCTAAATAATATATTAAGGTTTCTGTGTTGGAATCCCTCTGTCATTCTGCTTATCTGTCCCTGAATGAGATGAATTTCCAGCGGCAGGCTTACCTTGCTTCATTCAACACTAGTAGGCAACCACTCACTGTTAATGATCTTTCCTGGTACTTGAAAGATGGTTTTCATCCTCCTGGGGGAGATGGTTGTGACGTGTGGGTCAGAGTTGCCACAAAGTGTCCATCTGCATCATTAACCTCTCTCTCCTTCCCCAATTAGCAGAAGTTTCCAGCCTTACACAACACCCAGTGTTCCCAAATGAGGCCAGCATGTCTCAGTATTTCATTTACCCCAAGATGTATCTTCCTTCCATTAAAAAATTAAAGTTCTGTAGAACAAAGATGATTTCCTATAAAAAGCAGATGGGTTTCCTCCACCAGTGGGTGGCACAACTTACTTTTTATTTCTTTTTTCTTTTCTATTCTGTTCTGTTCTTTTCTTTGGGTTACATAACCAACTTCCCAAAAGAGGGTTTATTAACATGAGGGCAGAAGATGTTTGAAGGTGAGGAGCAACAATATTTTTCCCTGTGGTGGCTGTGATCACTAATGTGGGATGGTAATTTCAGAGGAACCAAAATGCTCCTTTGCCCATTAAGACAGTCAAGCTTTTAGAAGCAGGCAGCAAAGAATTTCCAGCCACATCTGTACTATCATTGCAATTAATTCCAAATTACAATAGCACTTTCAGAGCATCTCTCGTTAGATCCGCATTAGTAGGAAGAGAGTTCACCTGGATGGATGTTGTTGCAAAGAACATCAGGGGAATGAAAAAGGGATCCAATCCAGGGTGGCTGCAGGGGGTGAGGGGTGCAGCAGTGAAAGGAAACAAATCTCAGTTGAAAGCAAAGAGAGTTGGGGAAGCTGAATGTCATGTGTACGGCCACAACGATCGTCAGAGGGCTCCTTGTGAAATGACTAAAATTTTGTTCTACTTAAGAGAATTTCAGAGTTGGGGGCAGCGTGGCAGAGCAGAAAGAAGATGGATTTTGGAATTGGCATCAGGTGAAAATCCTATGAAACAAGAAAGAGAGGTCCGGCCTCTAGGACTTTGGGGAGGATGAATGAGCTTATTTTTGTCATGTTCCAGGTAGGTGGTGGGCACCAGGTGGGTGTAATTGATATCCAGTGTTGCCTCTCGTTTTTGGCTCTGCAAATTTCTCAGAGGATCGTATAGACTGGGCTGGGAGTAACTTTCTTTAAGAAAATGAACCTTTGAAGATTCAGCTCCCATCATGATCACTACTGAGTATTTTCTCAGAACCCTTTCCTGAGGTCCTGACTGAGCAAATAGGCAGGTTGTTTCTGCTTTGGGAGCTGTTCTGTTGCCACATCACAAGAGGCCCTGAAATACGTAATGGAGAGAAGTAGCAGGAAGAAGAGAAGGAAGGAGGTAGAGGAGCAGAAGGGAGTTATGGTGGTAGCAATGAAACATGTTAAATTGCTATTTTCAAACCTAGCTCATCACTTGGGAAAAGATCAAAAGGAATGATACTATGATAATAGCCATGCTTTTGAAAGATGGGAATATAAGATTTTTCTCCAACCTCTTTATTTTCCCACTTTTCTACAGTGAGCAAGTATATATTACTTTATAATTAGGAAAAACCAAATGACCCCCTTGTGAATTACCTTGGTGTCCTATGTCTCGTGCTGGACCTTTGAAAGAGTGATGTTTGAGGAGGCTCGCTAACTAATGGTTAGATGAACACAAATAGAATGGGAGGGGCTAAGAAACCACCACGGCCTTGACCCCCTTAGTGCTCACAAGAGGCAAAGGGCACAGTGTTTCCTGTGAGGGTGTCTAGCCTAGTAAGCACAAGTCTAATCTTTGAGAAAGTAAAATTGTTTCACAGGAGGATTTTACTCTTTTCCCCTGACATCTTTCCGATTTCTGGAAATTTTTTATTCCAGTAGGGGACAAAGTCCATGCAGCCTGGCCTTGGACACAGCGTTTTGGTTCACTGGGAGCATCAGCGAGCATGAGTATATTGGACAGATGTTGGCTTATCACCCTGAGCCTGGCACCTTGCTTCTTAATATCTGCAAACCCAACAGACACAGCCATGGGAGGACAAGTGGGCATTTGAGCAGCTTTTAGTTTGGGAACTTCTCTTCTTCAAACACACAGTTGGCGTTTCTACATTTTATTCACCAGGACTCTTCAGGTTAAGCAAATGGTCACAGCAAGTGCTGTTCTGCTTGTTCAGACAAGAGCACTTAGATTACCTTTTCCACACTAAAATAACCATGGAGAACAAGCAAACAGCCCATAACTTGGCTCCCATGGGTCAGCCAATCTTATCCGGAAAATGGTACAGGTGACCCGGAGTTTGAGTAAATTTTGGATCATGAGGAGAATATTGTCCTGTCTTTTTACTTGACATGAAATCTGTATAAGGCTTTTTCTAGTAGATGGAGAGGGGGTCACAGTCAAAATAGAACTTGAAGGGTTTGAAAGGAGCATCAGACAAGGAGTGGGTATTCCAGAAAGAAGTTAACTAATGGTATTGAATAAGAAAGAAATTTAAGAGGTTAAGGTTTTTGACAAATGGTAATAGAACTCTGGGGGTGTTGTGAGAAATCAGAAGACACAGAAACTCTTTAAAAACTTGGGTGCTGAAGAATGAAACATCATACGTAATTGCAGAAAATAACAACTAGGCCAGAGTCTTGAAGAGTCGAGGAGTGAGTAGTAAAGGAAGTGAAACAAGGAGAGGAATCTTTGCTAGTTGTTGAAATCCTTTTTCAATGCATCTTGGCTTGTTTGTATCAACTTTCCTAATTTGCCTTCCTAATATTATATACCATCTCTCATGCTCATGATCAAGAAGGGCGATGTAGCATTTTGATATGTGTGCAGAAACCAACTTCTGTGGACTGATTTGTGTTGCCCCTCCCCTCCCCAAATTCATATGTTGAAGCCCTAACCCACAATGTGTTTGTATTTGGAGGTAGGACTTCCAGGAGGAAATTAAGGTTCATTGAGGTCACAAGGGTGGGGCCCTAATCTGATAGGATTGGTGGGCCTTATGAAAAGAGGGAGAGAAGAAGCTATCTCCCTCTCTCCATGTTCATGCACCAAGGAAAGGCAGGTTACATGAGGACCCAGTGAGAAAGTAGCCGTCGCAACCCAAGGAGAGAGCTCTACCATACTGACCCTGCCAATACCTTGATCTTGGACTTCCCAGCTTCCAGAACTGTGAGAAAGAAATTTGTTGTTTAAACCGCCCAATCTATGGTATTTTGTTGTGGCCACCCAAGCTCAGATACCAATGTGGTTTTTGGATTTTGCCTGGGGTGGGGTGGGGTGGGGGGGTGGGGGCGGGGTGGGTCAGAGCGGGCAGAGTTACTCTAAATTATTATGGCAGAATCTTGGCCCAGAGATTTTTTTTAAAAATCAAGATCAGTTATTTTCACCTCATTTTTTAAAGTTTCCTGACTGATAAAAATAATATCTTCTGGTCATTTTCCATTACTTGGAGTAACATTTTGCACTGGGGAAAAATAAAGAGGTGATATTACTATATAGCTTGAAAGCTCTTTCTTCATACCTCTTTGTCTTAGGTAATTCCACGGTCAGCCTTGAATTGCAGATCCCTGAGAGTGGGCTCTTCTTGATTTCTTTCAATTCTAAATCTTGAACAATTTTATTTGATTCTTTCCCAACTATATATAAAAAAAGAATTGAGCGATACTGATGAATATAGAAGGCTAAGCTTCATTATAATATGATTAGTACCAAAACACTATTAATGAAACATTAAAAGATGAAGAATAAATGTTACTTTAGAATATTCAAAAACCAAATACAATTTTTTTAGGAAATTATTTTATTTTTGTGTCTCAACAGATGAAATTCATAACCTTGTTTTCTGATAAGACAATTCAAACATACAAATCAATTACAACAATGTGCTTATCAGCTCCCCCCCACCCCTTTATTTTAAAGCAATTGACAGTTATGAAGGACACCAGGACAATAGGGCTTAGCTAAACAATATGGCAATTAAAAATGGCCCTCTAAGAAAATAATTACAATAGTTGTTGAAAAGAATTTGTCCTTTGAGCAAAACAGACTTCATTAAAAGAATCATCATGAAACGAGGATTATAGCTTCCCTTCCACTGAAAGGGAATAGAAGATGTATGTTTAAACAATGGTACAGAAAGCTGGGGAGTCAGACTGAAAACAACAGAAAGCCCTAGGCAATAAATTTCTCCAATAAAATGCATCCCCTTGAATATATCCATTCAAACTCTTGAATCATATTGAAATAAATGTTCCCCCACCCCCAGCACCTGGAAGTGAATCATTTTATTATCCTTTGTTAACATGAGTTTAATAATTTTCCCAAGCCAACATCTTTCAAAGAGAGTGGGGTTTGTGATAAATCTTGTAGAGGTTGTATTAAAGATCAACCAAGCCAATTGATGGTCAATGCCATTTTAGATTCTAGTTGTAAAGGGAGTTGTTATAACCTGGCAGACCTGGGACTCCCAGGGGGAGAGGGGCTCATACTCAATAACTTTATCCAACCAACTCTAAATCCTGTAGCACCTTTGTAATAGGCCCCTGATTCTACGTACCATTCCCTCGTGCTTTCATGGTAAGCCTCACAGCACCCTTGTGAGGTAGGTAGTGTTATGGTCCTTTTGAGAGATGGGGATGCAGAGATGTTAAGTAGCTTGTTCATAAAGAAATGTGAATCCAGTGACAGAGCCCTGGGGACTCTTACCCCAGATCCTTGTTTTTTTAGTACTTAACTATTCTGACTCCCTGAGAATGGATCATTAAAGCAGGTAGGTCCTTAAAGCCAGATTAGTACCTGGCTAATTGGACACTAAGGCCCATCTCTAAACCACATGATTTGGATGATAGAATGAGAAATAAGTTGTGGTCACCTTGGACATCAAAGAAGTTAAAGTGGAGAAATGCAGGAATAAAGTTTGGATCACAATTTGATAATGACTTTATTCATCAATGTGCTATTAAGTTACTAGCATAATGAACACTCAGTAGATGTTGCCTGATTAAATGGATGGATAGATGGATGGATGAATGAATGAATGAAAAGAGCTTGTGCTTGGATAAATGAAAAATTAAAATTTCTACATATTTTAAAACAGAAGCTGGAGAAATCTGATTTGCAATTTCTAATAAAGGATAAAAAGGAAAGAGTTAAGCAGATTCCTGAATTTCCTGTGGGCATGTATTTGAGCTAATACTGGCAGCATTTAAAAGGATATAAATATACAGACATTTAAGGTAATTTTTAATAAAGAATTTGTGTACTTATTGGTTTGGACCAATATTAGAGGCAGTGATACATACATAAACATGATCCATTTTCCTTTGAAGTGAAATTATCTTGTATATACCTAATTTCTCATTGCCATTCATTTGAAAAGCTTGTGCTATCCAGTTCCTATCAAATACTATTCTTAAAATACATTGAACTAAAACAATGAACTACTCTTCTCTTGACTAACCAGTTACTTTGTTTCTGCAAACTTTTTTTCTTTTTTTACTCCAGAAGACTCAGGATTATAAAGAGCTTCCATGTATTGAAACCAGCCCTGCATTAATATCAGCAAATTTCATATTCAGTGCAATGGAAGGATCTTGAGACCACTAAAGCAAAGGCAACCGACCCTGCAGGTGTTGCTAAGATAGAAGAGCTCATATAAATCAAGATGGTGGAGCTGATTGGGTAGTCACATGGCATCACACATTTGTTCTGGGCTCCGTGGATTCATTTCCAGGAGGATGTTTGATACACATTGAGGCTTAAGAAACTCTCGATGTCATGGTATGGATCTGTGTTTAAGGAAGTGTTTAACTTTCATGAGAGCCCTGAATGTATATAACAGATGTAATCTATTAGTCTTTTGTACATCCAGCTAATAGCCCAGGGCTAAAGGAATAGATTAAATGCAGTGAATTGCCTCTGTACTATGGTGCTAGCATGCTTGAGCTTCTGTGCTTAGGAAGAATATGACCAGTGGAGGCTGCAATTAGAAAAGGCTCATGTAAATGCTACCTCTGCCTCAGAAATGGGGGAGGGGAGTCTGGTAAATATATTTATTTCTGACTGTGACAATGAACGAAATTAGTCACTATATTCAATATAGATGTCACTTTTGCAATCACATATAAGATTTGGGTCTTCCAAGCAAAGACGTAACCTATAGAAGAGTAGTTTGGTTTTTTATGGAGACGCTGCTTGGATTTTCATCTCTCAGACCCTGACTCCTTAGTGATTGAGTTCTGTTCTTAGCTTTCCTGATTAGAGGCCAAGTAGAACAGTGAGAATCCTCAGATATGATACATGTTTTCCATCTGCCTGTTATTTCTCTAGATGGTTCTTAGTTATAGGTATATGTATCTGGCAGTAAAATACACATACTACTTAGATTTATTGACATGTCCCAACATTCTGACTTACCTGGTTCAGAGTATTATTGAATGAAACAATGCCTATATAGCTATACCAGCGGATTTCCTTCTCAGTCCACATTTTTTGATAGAAGGTTATAATTTTTGCATTTTGTTGTTTATAAGGGTTGATGAGAAGCGCTGTAGTGACAAACCCTAGAAGCCAGTGTTCTCCACCAGTCACTGGCAGAATTTCTAGGTGAATTTCCCTCTAGAAATTCCACTGAGGTTTCCTCCTTAACTTGGCTTCATGCCACATAAACAAATCTTCATGTCCTAGGTTTTAGTTCTGACAGTGAGGTAATTAAGAAAAGAATATCAGGTTCTATAATAAACTTATCTGCCTTAAGAGGAGTAGGTAGGAACTGAAAATATTTATTTTGACTATATTAAATGACACAGAAAAATTAACAGCCAGCCCACTGGCGCAGTATGCTCAAAACTGAGGAAAATAAGGGGGGGGAACCCCACAAACAAAGTATGATGGGCTTCCAAATTTACGAAGCAGGACGTGGCCAGAGTCTCTTTTTTAAGTAGAGCCCAAAGATAGGCTGAGTTAAAAGTACATTTAGCTTTCATTAAAAAAATCTGACTTAGTGATGTTACCTTCTTCCCAGTGTTAAAAACAAGTCCTGAAGTACTAGAACCATCTCCCTGATCAGTATGTTTACTGGCCAGGCCGACTTGTGATGTATTCGTCTGCAGAGGGATATACTCAACACATTCGAAACTCCCTTCATGGATCATCTATTTTAGTCATGTGAGTTCAGTAGTATAAAATGAAAGTCACATAGTCAGAGATGGGACTCTTACTCAAGCAGCTCTGGCATTACTAGAGAATCTTCAGGGAGAAGAAAGTCCCTCTTTGGTGGCAAGCTCTTCATTTTGCAATTAAAGAAGCCAGCAGGCTCAGAGTTCGAGTGTTTGCTGCTGCGTAGAGGTGAATCCCGGGCTTTCTTGTCCTATATCAAGACGTCCTATCGGCTTGGTGCCTCCTTCTTCCCTGGAAGGCATCTAACAAGCCACAGGGCAGGAAGATGGTATCATGGGATCATAGCTCCCTGAGCACGGCTCCCTGAAGCCCATTCCCTTCAGGATCAAAAGTGAAGAGAGAGCACCTTCATGTTCAGCAGAAAGAGTGCACAAATGCAGATTCTACATTTTTAATTCTTTCACTCTAACACTGGACAGCCTTCTCTTCCCCTTGCTACCAATTTGCCTGAAGACAAGCGATCTTTCTTAAAATTTGTTGTACCTTCCTCTCTTAGAGGATGTCTTGAATCACTGATAGTCGGCTGAGTGAAAAGTAACTGAGAAAAACTAGATGTTATGTGTATGGCTGGCTGAACTCTTCATGCCTGAAGTCATGCCCATTACTTGCTCATGTAACCAAGTCAAATGAATTTGGGTAATTTTTCAAGTGATACAGGATTTATCTTCACTAAAATAGGTTATCTTTATAGTGGGTTAATATTACCTAGATTTGGATATCCAGCAGATCAAACTATGGCCCCTTGGTAATTTTGTGTAGAAAGAACCTAATAGCTTGGTTTCTGATTTCTGCTCTGAGTGGTCTCCACCTACCCTGGCATTAGAATCAGATTTCACTGGATTGGCTTCTTCCCTGACTGAAGATTATTAGATTATTCAATCTAGTAACAGTGCTAAAGATATGTAAGCAACTTCATGTTCCTGGTAAGGCTCATAGAACCTTGCCTCTATCAGTAAGGAAGTATCTTCTGATGTAGGACTCCAATTGCCTTTTATTACATTTCATTTCTTAATAATACCCCAGTGGATTTAACTGAGATGTCAGATGCTTAAGCCCTTTACATATGTAAAGAAAACATATTTTCTTAACTTATTTTACATATTAATAAGTTAACCTGGTTTTACATGTTAAAAAAACATGCCCACAACAGTGAATCAGTAATAGTCAATGAGACGCAAACCTAAACTGAGATACTTTTGTCATCAGCACTAATTTTTTGAGAACAAAAACAATCAGGCATCTAAAAACAAAACAAAAATAAGTTCTGTAGATTGTTAGTAACTTCCAATCATGGGATGTTCCCAGAATAAGATTTTGATAAAAAATCAAAGAAGAGCACAGACACACATTTTTTTTTTCTTGTTCCCTCCTGCTCAAGCATATCAGTCTTTAAAACAGTCACATTTTAAACACTTAAAAAATCAAACCACCCTCTCCCACATATTTATATATGTATATATAAACAATAGCTTTTAAATTATGATTTGGCCATTCCAAACTGTATGGAAAAAACGTAAGACAATTGACTTGCATATCAAGCAACCCATGTGTGTAATACACCTGATTTTATAACTAGGGAAGAAAAGAGTATGTTTTCTTCCAAACCGCCTCTAAACAAAGCTTGTGACTCAGTTCCCATCTCTTGCTATCACATATGTTTGTATATGAGTCAGGCTGCCTTGCTAAACACATATAGTTTTTATAAATAGCATGAAAGGTTTTTTTTTTTTTTTTTTTGCAAGTTTGAGTCAATCTCCTGCTTAATCATTATTATGTGATATTATAGACTGTACTGATTATATTGTAGTGGAGGTTAAAGATATTAAAGCAATTAGAATAGGAGGTGTGCACCAAAATGAAGAAAGTTAACATGGCAAATTTCTGGATTTTTTTTTTTTTTGGTCCTGTACACCAAATTTTAGAAAGTTATCTTTAGAACTTTAGTAATACAGTTAACCAATTTTAATGGGATGGAAATTTGCATTTTTCTTGTGTTCTAATGGCTACTTTGCATATTAAAGGTAAAGCCTTCCTTAAAATATGCAGTACCGTCTTGATTATGCCAGCTCTTTTCTCATTCTGCTAAGGCTATAAATAAAGCTTCTATTTAGGGCTGGCATTGTATCAACCCACCTGCCTCTAGAAGAGAGAAAAAAATCAGAATCGCTCCACCTGCAGAGTGCTGTCAGCCTGTGATTATGTGAATGGTTAAGTCTTAACTTTTAAAGTGTTACAGGAGATAGGCTGGAGCTTTTTTTTTTTATAAGCAATTTCCAGTTTAACAGTTACCCTAAAATTTCTGAGTACCAGTGAAAGCAGACTTATCCGTGGAGAGAGCATTCATTGATGAGGTGTGACAGCAGCAGGGAGATGACACTGCCGAGGAGGGCAGAGCTGGAGAATGAGGGAGCATTTCAATTGTGGTCTCAGGAAAGGAGGCGGGAAAGTGGGGGATACCAAAGCTTTCTGCTCTGTGGGCTGTCTCTGGGGAATGCATAGTCCCCGCTCTCTTCCTCCTTCCCATTCCAGATCTTCTCCAGGGAGATGGGGGGGGGAGGGGAGGGAAAAGTGGCATTAAAGACCTTGGCCAACTGAGACGGGCCATCTGAGGCACATGCAAGTGTGTCTTGATCAGATTCCCATATTTTGAAAGAGGAACATCAGCTCCAGGCCTGTTTTAGAAAAATAAACCTCTTACAAACCTCTTAATCTTCTATATAATATATATATATATATATTATATATTTGCTGCGAACATTTTATTATAGGCAAAGCTAACACAAGCAGTTTTCATTATCTTTTTTTTTTTTGAGCAATACAGCCACATTTACTGCTCCCAAAACAGATGAACCAATTTTGGGTTTGAAAACCTGTCATTGTTGATTTAAACCATAGCTGACTTGGTTAAACCTTGCAAATCTAGACTTTTATGGCCCCAAGACCCAGTTTTTGTTACATAGGTAAATATCGTAGCAAATCAGCTGTCATTTTGATCTTGGAGACTTAAGTCGTGAAGCTGCCCTTTCCCTGTCGCCATACTTTCACTACAGGGAGAAAGAGAGTGCTCTCTTAGGGATGGCTTTTGAAGGAGCTAAGGGGACAGCAACAGGGATTCATCAAGTGTTTGCCGACATATCAGGAAGCACCCTCTGGTGCCTAACCAATGCATTTAATTCTGAAATCAACAAATCATAATATTGCATTCTTCAAGGCTTCCCACACACAAAGGCAAAGTAACTCTAAAACTCCTGGAACAGAAAGTACCAAGGATTGTAGCAGAAAGGACAAGCTCCCAAAGCCAATGGTGGAAAATCCATGGAAATAACCGGGCACAGGATGTACAAGTCCAATGGGGAATGTTGCTAGAACCTAATCCTAGTAATAAAGAACGATGTATCTTTACCTAAGTACCAAGTAGAATGAATGGCTTCGACCCAAAGGTTTTGTTACTAGGTTCATATGCCACAAAATCCATTTGGAATAGATCGTATGAGCTACATAAATGTGACTGGGACGTAGGAAACAGGGATCAAGCAGAAACTAAATTTAAAGAAGATAATTTAGGATTCTTTCTCAGAAGATAGTAACTATAAATTTTAGCAGTAGAGGAAATAGAATTAAAATGGATCCAAGTATCTCCTAACTTTTCTTTAAATCCTCAATAATGTCTTTTTGTTAAGTCTTAGCCTTCTACACTGAAAATGATGTATTTTTTTTTCTTTCCTAGAAAGCCTCAAGACATATTACATGTTGCTGAACAGCTTCTGAGCATAGTCCCTGAAATTAAAACAAATGTCTTGACCCAGAGATGAAAGGAGAACCTGGAAGGGTAAGTTAATTTACATGGGGCTGTACTCAATTTTTCTTCTCCAAGATCACATCCTCTCTTTTGTACTTTCTAAAATATAAATATATTTGTTCCTACTTGAGTCATGGAAAGTGACAAAAGTCAGGCTTCAGTGCAGGTGAGATTTAAATAATCCTTTTAAAAAAAAGTCATAGAAGAATATATAACTTCTGGGCTTCTCTGAGAACTAAGGAGAGCAAAATATTTGACAGAACAATGAAAAAAGAATCCACCCTTGACTCTAGAGCAAATCCTGAATGCCTTCATACTACTGGGGAGTTGCTGGTGAGAAGCAAAATTTCTTGGAAGCTTGAGCAAAACTGAAAATCTGACCCACGTCATCAGGAACTAGGATGTGTAAATCTTGGCAATTCTTGGTTTACATTTTCAGGTTTTGAGACTCTTTGAAAAGCTCATAGCTATAAATGCAATGAAAATGAAATGAGGTTTAAAAAAAGTGAGTACTAGGAGAATTTGGACAAGTAGAAATCCCTCATCAGGAACACATTAAGCCTAACTGGTGAATTACCTTACTATGGTAATACGAATTTCAGATATTTAGGGACATGGATCAATTCTCTCAGACTATTAGGGCTCTAGTCAGAGAATTTGTTCTTCTAGAGATTTAATGCTTAGAGAAAATAAACATTTATCTGAAAATGATGTCAACACACACAACTGAACGGGTCAACCCAAAACTTAGTGGTGAGCCAAACAACTGTATTTCTTCTTGGGACACTTTAAGACAAATCCTCTGGGAAGAGGTTGACTCAGAGAGGTTTACTTAGGAGAGAATTTGGCCCATGTGCTCTCTGAGCTGTTACTCTCTACCATGGTCAACTTTGCTCTAACAAAGAGGTAATTTAAAGCCATAAGGGAAAATTCCTCGTGTGTAACTCCATGCTAAGCCCTAGAGCTAGTTAGTGGAACCCATGGTTGGGCCTTACAGATATACAAAGGAACCCAAAATCTGCACCACTAGTGAAAATAGAGAAAATTAAGTAGCCTTTCAATGAACTACAAATCCATTACTGTGATGTTTCTGGTGGAAAGTAGATTCTCATAGAAATACCTGGCCAATACATTCTTATGATCAGATCACATGTGCAGGTGATATATTTTTTTGTTATCTGTTGGAGTCCACTTCAAATAGCAATTTTACTCTTAGTGGTAACACTGAGTTTAGGACTACTTCGGAAGAGCACTACTTTAGTTCACTGTTGATCAAACTGGGTTTGACGGAACTCGTTTTTCAAGATGTTAACAGTCAAATCAGAAAAGGAAGAGCTTCGTGCTCAAATAATAGTGAAACCATAAGGTGAGCAATATTAAACAGAATTGTTTTTTACAGGACTTGCAGAGGATTTAGTAGGCTCATGTATATTTTGAACATCAAGAGGTGGTTAAAGAATGCAGCATTTTCCCAATTTAGTAGTCTATCCAGTCTCTTTTTTGGAAGAGTGCTTTCTGACGTCTTAAATACCTGTTGTTCCACAGATGAGAGTATGGAAGCCCCGGAAAGAGTACAGTCTCTCTTCTTCCAGTGGAATAATCACAAAATCTTTTGACTTAATCTTTTTGTGGATGGGTTAACTTTAATTCAATTTCATTTGACTAAGCTGTTTTTGGTCCACTTTTATTTTAACAGAAAATAGCAGTTACAATCTCAAGGCCCTTTTATTAATTGCTCAATGTGTGTCTTGTTGTTGGACAATGGGTTGCAATTACAATGTTGCAAAATTAAGATGAAGTATTTTCTATTAAGTTGTGGAAGACTAGCTCTCCACTTTCTTTCCAGTTTGAAAGACCCCATTCCACCTGCACACAGGAAATAGAAATTGCAAAAAAGTCTTGTATTATTGGATATGTAATATAAAGTAATTTCCAAAAGTGGAAAATGAATTTCTAAAAGATCTATGATAGTCATTAGGAAAGTCAAATGAAAAATGACTTAAACAGGCAATTCTTCAATCTTTCTGTCTCATTTCCACCCTTTACTAAGGGTTTAACTGTGCTACTATCCAATCGGCAAAACAATTTCTGGACCTGTCACTTTTTTATTGGGGTCAATTTAATTTTATTGAAGCTCCTCAAAATTTCAAATACTGCCAAAAAAAAAAAAAAAAAAAAGCCAGCTTTTTGAAAGTCAAACCCCCAGGAGGATAGGTGGATATGTCAAGAAATTCACTGTCCAAAAGGGGGCTCACTTTCAGGTCCCTCTCAAAATGTACAAAGTATAGCCATTTCCTATCTGTCCTTTGCTGATTAAATAGATTACATTTCATGAATCCACTCTGTATTCAGTGCTTTCTTGGATCATATGAATATATGCCTTGAAAGGCATTCACTGAATATTTAGCCAAATGGAATTATGTCTCATTGGAACCAGATCACTGGTGGTAGGGGCAGGATGCCATTAAAAAACAAACGCTATAATGTTTTAACTTTCAGTAACAATCATTAATACAAACTGAACTGGACTGAGATTCTTGGGTCAGAGGGGTAAAAGTATCTGCACAATTTAACCTATTGGTAGGGCTCTTGAACTTAGTTTTTTCCTGTACAGAGTAGAGGAAAAAACTAAGTGCTTTTTAACTCACCTGTTCCTCCTCACGTCTTTAAAAATGAGATAGATTCCTCTTATGTACACAAGATAATTCTCAAGCTAAAAGGAAGCAGGGAAAACCCTGAAGTTATCCATTCAAGGTAATACTGTACGTACAGTAAATATTTGAATAGAAAACATCAGAGTGGTAGCTGGATATTTCCTTTGGCAGCAATCCAGCCGTCAGACAGCTATCATTGTAAGAGATCTTTAGTTGCGTTAACATCACGTGATGCCTGGATTACCCTGGTTTGTGTTGGCATCTGAGAAGAACTCCCTTTTATCCACAGAGCTTTTGCATATCCGAATTCTTGATCTCCTCTACAAGGTAAATATTACCCTATGAGTATAGATAACAAGTACGTGCTCTTCCTGTCAACCCATTAGTAGTAACTGATGAAAGTAAAATCAAGTTGTGTTTAAATGGTTCATCTTCATCATGAACACCTACCTTGCATTTTACAGGTACAATTAGTGGTATACAACCTTCTGGAGAAACCAAGGGCTTTGTTACAGTAAACTGGTCCAGGGTGATATCACAAGTATAAAAAATATTCCATTCTGTATCAAAACTAGGCACATGCCTTTATTTATAGTAACAGAAGTTAACAGAGTCGAGCAGTTTTGCCTTGGGCTCTATTTCTTGGCATCCTACATCAGACAAACGCATCATCCCGCATCTCTCCGCCCATAACTCCAGGGATCTAGTCTCAGGGTCATCTGTATGGAAAGGAAGGTGATATCACACTTGGATCTATAGTGGTGAGTAACTAAAAGCACAACCTCTCATTCATATTGCTTTAAAACATATACAGCATATATGTTTCAAAAAAAAAGTAAAGAATATATTGATTTCTTTGTGGTGCTGAATCAACAATACGGTATGATGCAAGGCTTTAACAAATGAGAATCATAGATACAAATTTTTCTGTAGAGTATGTTTTAGACAAATGTGTCTTTTTAATATGTAAATCCTACATTGTAGGTTGTTCCTTTTTTTTTTCCTTTTGTTTTTGCCATGGTAAAAAATGTTGAGTAACTGTCCATGAGCATGAGCCGAAGGTTCAGGTTCATTACTGAGATCCCCAGAATGCCAATATTTGCAATGCAAACAATTAGTATCCCACTGTGAAGGGCTCTGACACGTGTCTGCCTGCCTCTAGGTGGAGAGTCTCCAGATGAAGTCCTCCTGCTTCCGTGGACCCTGCTTGGACACAGGGGCAGCTGCCCGAGGCCACCTTTTCACCTAGTAATTGACTGTGCCAGCTATCTCACTGGTAACCAACACCGACCCGGAAACAACAGTGTGAGCGCTAGACCCTCAGATCATTTTCATGTTGAACCTCCTGGGTCCAGCCACCTCCCCTTCCACAACAGCACCATTGTTTTTTCGGGGCACATACTCGAGGTCAATGCTGTTTTTGTGCTTGCCTTTCCCTCGGCTCCACACAAAAAGGAGGAGAAAACAAAATAAAACCACTCCCAGGAATGTGAAACAGCCCATGGCTGTAGACACCAGTATTGTTTTAAGGTCCAGGGAAAACGTATTGGCATTGGTGCCGTTGGACATAGTGTCGTTGGCGTCCGTCATGTACATAGGGGTCCTGTTGGCATAAAGGAAGCGGTCTGATGTGAAGCCTTTCACGGTTAAAGAGGCCGTGAAGGTGTCGTTCCCCGCTGCATTGCTAGCGATGCAGACATACATCCCGCTGTCTTGATCCTGGGCAAAGCGGATTTCCAGGGTGCCATCGCCCAACACGGTGGCTCTTCCATTGGACTTGGTGGTGATAAAACGCCTGCGCGGTGTCACCCAGGAAATGACAGGCTGAGGGTCTCCGTCAGCGCTGCATTCGAGCTGGACCGTCTGCCCTTCATCCACTAGCAGATGCTGCAGCTTCTTTTCACGGATTTTGGGTTTTTTGCAGGTAAAGTAAAAAGAAAGGGCAGTGCTGTGGAAATCCTTGAATGATCTCTCACGGATGGTGTCGGGGCCAGCACACATGGGCTGCTGGCCCCCGAACTGCAGCGTGGGGTGCCGCTGCAGGATCCAGAGGAGACGGCAGTCACAGGCTAGTGGATTGTTATTGATGCTCAGGACCTCCAAAGCCCTAGGGGAGGAGAAGACATTCTCTTCTAAAGTTTCCAGTAGGTTCTGAGACACATTGAGCACACGAAGGAAGCGGAGCCCTTGGAAGGAGTGAGGCTCAATGGTGCGGAGCTGGGCCCCCACTATATGAAGCTCCTGAAGGCGGATCAGGTCCGAGAACATGCCAGCTTCAATCGTGCTGATGGGATTGTAGGAGAGGTTAAGGTGGGTCAGATATACCAGGTGTTTAAAGGCAAGGAAGGGGACCGTGGACAGGTTGGTATTGGTGATCGAGAGGGACGTGAGGTTGAGACCATAGAGGCTATTGGCAGGCATCATATCCAGTAAAGGCCAATAGTCAATCTCTAGATGTTTCAGGTGGAACAGTCTTTTAAAGGCATACACGGGCATAGTGTTGATATTGAGATGCTTCAGATGCAGGCTAATGAGGCTGCGGAGGTGGGAAAGGGCTTCTGTTGGTACAGCTGTGAGGTTGCATTTCTCCAGGGTGAGCTGCTCCAAGCTCAGCAGCCCACTGAAGGCCCTGTGTGATATATAAACCAAATCATTGTCCCCCACCTCTAGAGACTTCAGGTTGTGCAGGTCCTGGAACATGTAGTCCAGTAAAATGACAATCTTATTCTCACTAATATCCAGCTTGGTGAGGTTGGATAGCCCCGTGAAGACCCCTAAGGGGACCAGTTTCAGGCGGTTACCTTTGAGGCGGAGGGAACGAAGGTTAAAGAGATTGTTAAAAGCTCCTGGCTCCACATTGGCGATGATGTTGTCACTCAAATCTATCTCTTCCAGCAGAGGATAGGATATGAACTCCTCAGGGTTGACACTCTTCAGCCTGTTCTTGCTGAGGTCCAAGATTTTGGTCTCGATGGGAATGCCCTCGGGGATGGCGATGAGCCGCCTTCTGTGGCAGCTAACAGATTTGTTCTGGGCAGAGCACTCACAGCGAGCGGGGCAGCCAATGGTGGAACCCATGAAGATGAACACCACAGCCAGACCCAGGAATGGCTGCCAACATGATATGGCCGTGTGAAGCATGACTCCACCTCTTAGTCTACACCTTGGTCACGGGCCTGCAGGAGGAGGCAGGAAGAGAAGTTGAGTTAGGACATGGATTGGTAAAGGGACATCAATAAGGCAGCAAGTACGATGGAAAGGACCCTGGATTGGGAATCACACTGATATGGGATTGAACCCGAGGGCTGCCCTTATTAGCCACATGGGGTAAGTTGATGCGCCTCTCTGTATGTTGGTTTTCTTGGCTGTAAAGTGAGGATGACGATAGTAATAGCATCCTAGAATTAGGACAAAGACAGTATTTAACAATTATGAGGAGACTAATACACCGTCTGGCACAGAGTGTGAGGCCCAACAGCATGCATTTCACAAAAGGCTCTATGTTGAACTCAAACTCAAGCAACAGAGGTCAATGGCTAAGAGGAAACCTATTCAGTTTGAATCAGTGTCTGCATCTGTAATGTTGGGATATCATCCTCTGCTCAAAATGAAGCTAATAGAAACTTCATTGGATATCAAACAGTTACATGCAATACAAGAGGTTGAGGCTTTATTTCCTTCAGATATAAGCTTTCTATTAAAAACTGCCCCTTAGAAGGTATACATCCTTCAGAATTCAGTAAGTCTTCATTTATGAAGGGGATTTCTTTTTTGAGGTAAGCAAAAAGATCCTCAAAATCTCTTTGCTTTGTGTTTATTATAGGGAAGAGACCGAATCAAGGCACCATAATGGCTATGATGATGAAAATGCTTTAAGAGTGGGAAGAGTCATAATTTTAAGGAAAAAAAAGTTTTTAAATAATAAATGAACTATCCTTTCGTATTCAATTTCAAACCCAGTGGACATATTAAACTGAACTTAAATAGGTATCAAATGATATTGGAAAGGAGTATGCTTTAACTGTAGATGTTTAAGCAGACGCTGAACTTACTGTTCAACTGCATAGCAAGACAGGTGTTGTTGAGCTTTGCTTCTCCACATGAGATCCTGTGGGGTACACTTAATCTACAAACACCATATTTTACACAAGTCTCAGTAGTGTAAAACAGTATTTTTAGATAAAAAGGTATTTGATCAACTTCAGTAGTCACTCCTAAAAGAGCAATTAAAAGTACAATTCTCCATTCACAGTGTTCACATATATGTCTATATCTCCATGTAAAGCTATGTCTACATCTAAATTTATATATCCATAAAAAAATGACTAGGATCCAACCTTATGGTGAAGCACTAGAGAAGTGCCCCCGAATGTAAGAACAAGGCAAAGATTCAGACGGTGCTCCAAAATCCATTATCTAGGAACAAAGGAGTTGGTATTATTGGAAAAGATGCAGTAAAACTAGCATTGTTTGTAGATCAAATTAATGTCTAAATTACCTGAAAAATGATTAGAATAGGAGAATAAAAACATGGTACAAAATAAAAACATTTAGAAAATATCGTCACAAATCATTAGTCACAGCATCTCTGAAAAAATGATATTTCTGGAAGAATAATTTAATGAGAAATACACAGACTATGACAAACAGCCCTACTAAGAAAACAAAACTTAGAAAAAAGAGACATATACTATTTATTTTAATAGATTCAATATTATAGGGACATTGTTTTTCAAAACCAAATATTACATAGTAGTAATGGCAACAGACCCTACAAGATATAAAAAATAAAGCAGTACACTCCATGAAAATAGTCAATGAAACAAAGTAAGGAATTAACATTAAGTATATTTGAAAAGTTAGTATATATAGATGAAAGGTGGCATTTTAATTCAGTGAGAAAGATATAAATGATTGGCTAGATATTTAGTGGGAAAAGATACACAATTTCATTTGGTCCATGAACAGATAATGTATTAGAAGAAAATTCAATAATTTTATAATAGAGTTGAAAAGCATTTTCTATGAATAAAGCCAGAAACCATGAAAGAAAATGGTCTGATTGTATGCATTTAAAAAAATAATAGCATAACAAGCAAACAACATGCACATTGAACACCCAAAGACCATGATCAACTTGGTACTAAACAGCTCTTATTAATCAACAAGGAAAAGAGGTAAATGTCAATAGAAAATGAGGCAATGAATGTAATAAACACTAAAAACAGCTAATCAGTATATGAAAAGATGACCAACCTCACTAGTAAGCAAAGAAATGCAGGTTAAACAACAGGAACATATCATTTTTACCTAAGTTTAATTCCTATTTTTACCCAGAATTAACAAGAGTAGAAGGAACTGATGGAATAGAAACAGGTAGAGCCTTCAGGAGGTTCAGGGACAACAGTGAGGAGTTTACTGGGTACATTAAACTTAAATATATCTAAGTTCAATATGTGCATCCCTTTGAACCATTTTTTTCCTAACTTTGAATTTTTAAAAGCCACTTCATTGAGGGATGACGGAAATACAAAAAATTATATATTTAATGTATACAAGTTGAGGAGTTGGGAGGTAAGTAGATATCTGTGAATCTATCACCACAATCTGTGCCATAAACATAGCTACTGCTTCCAGAAGAGGATTGATTTGATGAGCTATATTTTTTTTCTGAAGATATAAGGAAATAATTTAGTGTGCATAGATGTTTGGTACAGGTTCATCAGGGTTGGGTTGGTTCGTTTTGTTATCTTCCTAAGGTGGAACCCTAGATCATTGATTTTGGTCCTTCATTTTTAATATAAGCTTTTAAAATGCTTAATTGCATTTCAGAAATTTTAATATATATATAAAACTTACTCTGACATTTTTTTTAGTTTACTTTATGCTTCTTTTTTGCTGATGGATGATTTAGGATAGAGTTACCTTGTTCCAAGTATGTAGTTAGATCTTTTCTAGAGTGTTACTGTATTTTATTTATTTACTTCTGTTGTGGTCAGAGAACTGCTCTGCAACATTTCAATCCTTCAAAACCTACTGAGATTGTTTTATGGATCTTTTATCATTAGAAAGAGTCCATCTTTGTCTCTAGTAATACTCCTTGTCTTCAACTCATTTTGAATGATTACTGTAGCCACTCTAGGTTTCTTGAGCTTAATGTTCTCATGGTATATCTTTTTCCATCCTTAACTCTCAACATATTTGTGTCTCTGTAGTTAGTTTCTTTTATAGCCAGCATGTGGCTGGTTCTGGCTTTTCAATCAGTCTCAGGATCTCTGCAATCTCTGCCTTTTGTTAGATTGTTTTGTCCACTTATACCAAATATAGTTAACTAAAATGATTGCATTTTGGGGTGCCATTTTGCTATTTGTTTATCTGTCACCATTTGAATTTTTTGTTCCTTTCTTTCTTGTCTTTTTCTATTTTAATCTTTCAGTATTGCATTTCAATTCTTTAGCCTTTCTGTGTGTGTTTATGTACAGTATTTTTATTTGTGCAAAGGATTATAGTATACATCTTTAATTTATCACAATCTACTTAGAGGTGTCATCAAATTGCTTTAGGTAAAATACATAGTAACCCGACAACAGTTTATTTCCATTCTCACTCCTTAGTCCCCACCGTCATCCTTCATGGAGAGAGAGAGAGTGAGTTCTAGGCAAAGAAAATAGGGAGTACAAAGGCATGGAAGCAATGGAAACCCTCTGAGATTGGAGAATTAAATTCGTCCAGATGGGCTGGAGCAAATACAGGAGGGAAACAGAAAAGAGGTCAAAGAGGTAATTAGAGGAATGATTTACAAGAGGCTTGTAAACCATGATAAGCTGTTTTCACTCTATCCTGAGGGCAACAGCAAGCCATTAGAGTGTTTTATGCAAAAGAGTAATATCAGATTTATATTTTTGGGAAGATTAATCTGCGGCATGAAAAATAGATTTGCAGGAGGGAAAAAGTTGGAACTCCTGAAGCTGTTGCATTAATTCAAGCCGGAATAGAAGTGGTCTCAATTAGGGTCATAGGAATAGGCTTGGGTAAATGGACAGATTGGAAATGTGTTCTGAAGCAGAATAGAGAAATGCTTTAGTTATGGATGGGCTGTGAGGGATGTAGGAGAGGAAGATGCCAAGATGATTTCTACCTTTTTGTCAACTGGCTAAGACTTGGTGTCATTCACTGAGAGGGCAAGCTTAAGGGCAGGTACAGGATGAGCAATTCCTGGTTTCCTCCAATGTGTCCCTCAGTGGGTCAACGCGTGTGGGTTCATTAGGCAACTTAGTGATGTTTTTACTCCTTGCAAATAGTATCTTTCAAATACTTTTAAAGTATTTCTTTGGCAGAGCAGGGAAAATGTACTTTCTGTTACACTTACAGGACTCTTTATGTTCAAGATAAAAGTTTGATTACATATTCTGTACTCTTGAGTTTATTTTGAATTGATGGTAAAGAGTATGTTATTATTATTTTTTTTTATAAATTCTCCTGGAGAGTTTAATCTTCTCTGGCAGAGTTTGTCCAATCTGCTTATCACCAGCTAGAAAAGGAGATAACTGGCATCCTATTTCTGATTTATTTCAGTAATACTTTAAGGGATCCAAGCAATAAAATAAACTTTCCCTAATCTGGCTGAGTGTGTCTAACATATGGAATGACAGTATCTAATTCAGCCATAGCTGCAATTTAACCAGAAAGGAGCTCAACTAAGATGGATAGTATCTGGAATTTTTTTCCTTAAAAAATTTTTTTGTTTGTTTCAAAGTAAAGGACTACTACAAAGAGGAATAGATAAGTACTTAGCAAGCAGGCAGCAGACAAGCTCCTTTCAGATCTGGAATACCTTTCCTGTTCTACCACTGTCTTTCAGGCAGAGTAGATACTTTGGGGCCATATCTCATCAGAGTTCTTTGATGCACTTCAGAAACTGTGTAGGCAAGTTGTGCTTTATTGTTCTCATCACAAATATTTTTCAGTTTTAGTCTAGAAGGGCCAACTGCTGACTCCATTTAGCTTTCACTGTCAGCAGAAGCCTTACAATCAAAGCTTTCTTGTCATGTCTGACTGTGACCAAGGTTTGATAAGATGAACTTCGTTTCATTAAGAATAAAGCAGGAACTAAACTCTGTAGGGAGCTGACTAGGGCCTTTCTATTAATTCTGATCAAAGGGCCTCTCAGGTACAATGATTATACCTTTCTAAACCTAGTATGTGAAGTTGGATATTTTCATACTTATACTTTGTGTGCTGGGTATTTATTTTACAGCTTGTCCTATTAATGTAAGAAACACAAACAAAAACATCAGGAAGTAGACTTAAAGAAGGAAGAATAGAAGTAGCAAAAATTTGGACCCAGAAATACCTGGCTCCAAGTCTAAGTTAAATATTTGTTAGCTGTGGAACATAGGTAGGCTGATGATGACTATGATTCTTAACTCCTCTGTTAATTTGTGATAATAAAGCAGAATAAACATGAGGATTAAAGACGTTCCATGTAAGGTGCCTAATGCATAAATAATAGTTGTCATTATCGATTTTTTTAAAGGGATAATGGTTTGGTTTGTTGAGAAAGCATGCCAAAGAAAGACATGGATTTCCTGAGTACAGATTAGGAGAATATTGGAGAAAAAGGTCCTCAAACAGATGACACAGTGATAAGGACAAATGGAAAGCTTTAAGCAGCCTTCATTAAAAAACAAACAAAACAAAACAAAAACAAAAAGAAGCTATAAAGGAAAGAGGTGATAGTTGTATGCTGTTTAAAAAGAAAGATGTTAAGGTAATGATAAATTGCTTAAGCTGGGAATTCTATGATAAATTTAGTTCTCTAACTGGCAACTGAGTAAGGGAACAAAACAATAAATGGAGAGCACAGAGATCTCTTTAAACCTTCACCCTAGCTAATGGTAGGATTTTTCTTTTTTTCACGAAAGCTATTTCCCCATAGGGAGAGGTGGGTGATGAGGGAGGTGGGGAAGAAAAGGGAAAGATGTAATGAATAAAGGAGTCCAAAATACAGCTGAGGTGATAACTTCAAGGTGTCTAGAACTGTAAATTCAGAAATACTGGTTTGGGCTAAAATCAGATTCTAAAGAGTTGTGAAAGTTGTTTAAAACATTTGAGAACCAAGAAATCAATTTTAGTGTAAGTTTTGAAATTCACCAGGGTTACCTAAATTCTTTGAAGGACCCCAGGTGAACTTGCGATTGAACCCCAAGGTTCAATCAAACCCCTAACCTGGCAGGAAAAATTGGATTTGAACTTTTTACAGAATAAAATTTGTCCTTCTACATGATCAAGAGTTACCCTCCAGAGCACTATATTTTTACCTTTTTCTCCTGACTCAGTTTTGGTAGGGTGGAAATAGAAACTTTGAATATTGAGGTTCAACCTGAAGAACATTCGAGGAGGAAATGAGAAGAGCCAACATGAAAGCCAGATTTGGAGAGGATCCATGGTGTTTTATGTGACAAGATAACTCTTTTTTTAAACAAAAATCACAGATGTAATGATAATCACTCATGCAGGTAGGTGAACAGTTACCCAACATTGTAGATACCTCTCAATTAATTACATGCAGATTGCCAGTTCTGTAAATAACTGAGGATAGCATTTTGATCTCTAGTTGCTAGGACAGAGACTGCTACAATCTCACATTATCTATATAGGCTTCGAACCAAATGATAATTGCAAGTATCTATCTGTATGAAAATTAGCTGTTACTATGATTTAATGCAGTGAGATTAATATAAAATGGTCATTCAACTAGTAAATTGAACAGGCAGGATTTAGATCTAGTCCGATAGCATCTTAATCCCCCCCCCCATTGTCCCTTTATAATTGATTCAAGAGAGGTAAGGAGATCGGGAAACTTCTTTTTTAACTGGAGCTTTCATAGATAACTTAGTGTCTGCTGGGACTGGCAGGTTTTAAAACTGGTTCCTTTTAGGGGGCAAAATCTGGGGCTCTTTGGGATTCACACAATCAAAGGACATCTCTGATGTAGTTCCCTTGATTTGGATGAGTGAATTTCTATTCTATGCTGGTGGAATAGTCTTGCCACCATCCCTAGGAACAGTCACCTCTGGCTAGTTTTGGCAGAGGCCCCAGTAGCCTCCCCCAGGTGGCATTTTGAAGGGACCTAAGACAAGCCCTGTACTGATGCCCTCATTTTGCATGGGGAAAACTCACTTGCCCAGAGAAACCCTGTCAGTGCAGAATAATCCCAACACAGCAGCAACTTCCTCTACTCTGCCACAAAAAAAGGCTGTCTAGCCTAACATTTCTTCTCTGGATTTCCCAGGAAGAAGGTCGAAGTCATGATGTGCCCTAGGAAGGGTTCCATACATCCTGTTTGAAGCACTTTTGTCTCCATTTCAGGGGAAGCACCTTTCTTGCTTCTTGAGCCATGTGCCAAAGGCCATATAGCCCTAGTCAATAACAGAGCCCCTATTTCTATGCAGGATTGGTTAGCTTCACGGGCAGACCTCTTAACCCTCATCCTGTGTTTCTTCCATCCTTTCTCATATAGTATCACTAAATACAACTCATCTCAGATAGCAACTATTTAAGCAACTAAAAAGTAATGCTTCCTTTTAAAATTTCCCCATCTCCCCACTCCCTGCCCCCCCACCCCGGGCTATGCTTTAGTATCTCTTTTCATGGTTCTGAATCTACTTTCCACTGGACTGTATCTATTTCAAAACATGAGTTCATTTTGTATTCAAGTGACTAGTAAACAATTAGCAGAGCTTGTCCTAAGTCATTAATAGTTTCTGTTTAATCTTTTCTCAAATTGGAGAGCCCTCTGTTCTTGTGATTATTTTCATCCCTTTGAAATGCAAATTATTTGCTTCTCTCCCACAGTTCTGAGTCTTTTGGCCTACATAGAAATACTTGGACATACAGAATATGCACATTTTACTTAAACCTTTTAAAGATGAAAGTGCTTTTTGTCTGGCTTGAGATGCTGAGGGCCTCACAAATGTGATACGTGAAGCTTCAAATCGGGAATAAGGGAATGGCCAAGAGGATAGGTGTACAAAATAAAAATGTGTTTAAGTCCTAACTCTCATTCTCAGTCTTCTTATCTTTAAAATGGGAATTATAGTAGCTATCCTACGGAGTCCTTGTGAGAACAGAATGCCATAGTGCATACATATAAAGTCAGAGTTCCCTACGTGTTGGCTATTTTTGTTATTGATTTGGAGAAAGGGAAATATTGCAGATATCTTTAGACATACAAAATTTCTCAGTTGAAGGGAGCACTAAACACCTTTCCTGATGGACACAATCACCTCCAGCGAGAGCCTATCTGCAGGCTCTGGAGTAGCCTATTTAGGGCTGTTAAGTATCTCATAGCATAAATGAGAAAATTCAGGTAACCATGATCCCGGGCAAACATTCCTGCTAATATGTCACTTAAATCTGTCTGAAGGTAGAGTTAGAAAAAGCTATGAAATGCATGCCTCACTTGGGAGTTAAAAAAAAAAAAAAAAGAGAAGGTTGCCTGCCTTTCTGCTGTGATTGCTCAGTCCTCAAGATCCATTCAGGCCAATCTCAATGAAATGTGTGACCACGGAAGACCACTACTTCTCTTGCGTAAGATTATTACATTTTATTTGGGAAAATAAAATCAAATGGAGCAGCATTCTCTTAGGGAGTTCAGATTCTTGAATCCTGTCTGTTGTTCTATGAAAACCTGGACTTTTTTGAAGTGTGGGTATTCATGAATGAAGGGGAGTCTGACTGGAGATTACTTGGTTTTAATTAGTTGGTGCTGAAGGCACCTAGACATTTTCTTTCTTATTTAAAGCTGTTCAGACAAGATAGCTGTCTTAAATCCCATCTGGAACATTCTGGAAATGAACAAATATAAATTTCTGCTGGCTTTTGTAACAGATAAATCCTGCAATCTCAGGGGCTTAAACCAGTAGTTTATTAGTTCTGCTCCACTAAAACACTGAGGGACTTGTGCCTGTATATTTTATGTCTCCCCACTCTTCTAGATCATGGAAATCCTTTCCATTCCATATGGAGAAAGGAAGAGGACTATGGGTAAGAGAGCTTGACCTGACAATAGCACTCATAATTTCTGCTCACATTTCATTAGCCAGAACTCAGGCATGTGGGTACACCTGACCGCATGGGAGGCTGGCAAATCGCTTTGGTAAGCAGCCAGCCATTCTCTCCTGAAAACAAATAGAAAGTGATATTAAGTATCAATCTGGTATTTAAGGATATATTAAAGTTTCTATCATCTATCTAAAGTATCATTGATGCAATTTTGTATTCGGCTGATTTTTTTATTTTTTTACACATTAGAGAAACAAACAATCATGTCTTGCCACAGTAAGCTTTTATTGATGTACCCATCTTTGTCAGAGAAGTGCATCTAAAATTCCCATTTACCTATTCTTAATTCATACTAAGTCATTATTAGGTTCCTAGGTGACAGGAATTTTATTTTTCTAGCTACTTTTTAGATGAGAAAATAAAAAAAAGCTATAGAGTAAACAGACTAAGCAAGAACATGTAATTTTTATATACCAAGATATTCATAACAGATTTTAGCTTCTAAGTAGATATTTGTAGACTTTTCCTTTTTTAGCAACTAATGACTGCCAAGTAATTGCTTAAAATCCCTCTATGAAAGAGTGGGAAACTATCAAAGCAAAAAGTATATTTAATCCAACTCAATAAACACATACTAGGTACCTGCTATGTGCAAGGCAGAGCCGGGGACACAGAGAGGAGTAAATGCAATTCTTGTTTTCAAACAGCTGGTAGTGTAGCTGGGAAAAACTGTCCCGTAAACAAATTAATGATATTAACATCATTCTCCCAAACTGGAATCAAATTATAACTTTAAACATCAAAGATACATTTTATTATGTTATTTAAAAATAAATTGAAATATCACATAAAACCACATCAGGGAGAAATAATTTGCTTATCTGTGATTCATCTTTTTAAATTGACTATGTAGGCATTAAAACTATTGTTACAGTAAGGAGGTATTTAACTTGAAAGATTTTTACATAGAAAATGTAAGCTGAAAAAAGTGGGATATGAATTTGTATCTGTAGCATGAATATAATGGAGGGGATAATACCCTTATGTATTGAAAGAGTGTAAAGAAATACACCAAAATGTTAAGTGTCAGAATATCCAGTATTTGTAGCACAGTCTGTCAATTTTATTTGTTTCTTGTTCAACAAATGTTTTCAATGTGCATTATATTACACTAAACAAGAACATAAAAGCATGATGCCAACCCTTTGAAATGAAATTCAATCACAGTAAATCTCTGTGCTGGTGGATAACTGATCTATAGACATGACCTGCCATGCCCTGCATCAGTTATTTAAATGGCCACCCTCTAAAGTTAGGGCAGAATGTAAGTCCCCTTTGGGGTTCCTGTTTCTATTTTTGCCATGAATACCTTAGGCTTTCCCACCATGTATTAAGTATGTGCATGTCCTATCTACTCTAGTAGAATCTATGTTCTTGGAGTTGCACCTATGTGCCTTCTTGGCATAGCAGTTCTTGACCAGGGTATCGCCAAACTGCAGGTGTAGAGTAAGTTAGTGAGAAAGAAAGGACTCAAATTCAAGGATACTCGAAAGGGAACTACTTAAGAGCCTCAGCCGGATCTGGGCAGTAGCTCTTTTCTTGTATAAGCATGTTTTTATTGCCTGTCAGTCTCCCGAAGGAGGAAAGGTGGAGGTAGTCAGCCTCTGCTGATCGGTGAGATCAGTAGCACCATGTTTCCAAATGTCACTCCTATGACACTGTCATCACTTTTGTTGACTCTGTGTCACTTGTCCTATTTACATGCAACTTTAAATGGAGAATCAGAATGGAAATTACTAAATGGAAAGGCATTTAAAAACCTACAATGGAAGCAAAACATGTTCTAGCTAAAATTTCTTATCTTCCAAAGCTGCACTAGAGACCTGCCTTCCATTTGGGAATGCGGGGTTCAAGAGGTGTTCAAACTGAGTCTCCTCACTGTAATCAGAGGGTAGACCATAAACTTAAAAGGGAATAACTTTATGCCCATTAATGCAGGGTTACTAACCATTTTGTGCCACCTAAAATCAGAGTCCCACATTGGAATGCATCCCAGACTTTGGGAAACACATGAAAGACTTAAATGAAACAGCCTTCTCACTTCTAATATTTCATTTGTCAGGATTCTGTAAGAGCAGTAAGAGAGTCAAACATCTACCAAATGCTGGAATAGACACTCGCCCTCAGCCCTCTCAGCCTCCTACACTCCTGTCTTCCTCCCGGTACAGTTCTGGGTGTCTCTTTCCATCTTATTACTCGGCATCCTTTGCTACAGACAGAGTATTAGTGAATATTCTTCTTTCATGTATTTCTAATGAGGGAACAGAGAGATTGCATCTTATTTGATTTCTTGGTTTCTTTCTTTCAGTTGAAAATACATACAAAGAGATGAGAAGTTTATATATACATGGATACGTGTGTGCATTTGAATTGATAACTATGTGTCTCTTTGGAGATTATATACACACACAGGCTATATGTACACACTATCCAAGGTGTATACTGTATATGGTATAGTGTGTACATATATACACTGTGTGTAGTCACACGCATTAGGGAGGCTTCTATGTGTTTGCCAGTTTATTTGTATTTTGGTAAACATTTCTAGAATCATAGAGAATCACATTATCTTAAATACTATATTTACCCTATTGCAATATACATGCTAATTGTCCTCATCTGGATATTTAGCATGTTCTAAAATCTTTCAATTGTCTTGAAAGAAAACTAATAAATGGCTTAGCAAACTGAGATTTTTATGACAAAAAATTACAGTCAGAAACAAAGTATGAAAGAGCTCAGCATATAAAAGAGCTTACATAAGGTAATGAATTCTAGCAATTCTAACTTTGTTTTATGGAAAACAATGTCATTTGAGGTTTTAGCTCAGCCACTTGAAAGGTATAATTTATATGTGAAACGCTGAGTATTTATTTGAAATCTTGAGTATTTAGAACCAAGTGAAATCTTAGTTTGGTTTTTAGGTAAGAAAACTGATTTAAACTAGGCCTATTAGTACCTAATAATGTGTGGTCAGAAAAAAAAAAAAAGGAAGCATTAACTAATTTCTGGTACAAATTACTTATAGGCCTTATTAAATATCCCATTCTATATTTCAAAATAATGATAAAAAATTTATGACATGCTTACTTTAACATGCATTATATTATTCAGTCCTCAAAGCAACCTCCTCTGCATAGGACCTGTTTTTGTTACCATTTTATATAGATGGGGAAACTGAGTGTCTAGGTGAATTTACTTGTACAAGGTTATACAGCAAAGAAGCAGTAGAAGTAGGATTTAAACAAGGTCTTTCTGGCTCTAAAACCCGAGTTATTCTGTTAAAAACAACTCCGGGTGACAGATGGTATATTTTCTATGTCCTTAGCAGAATATGCAATTGGGACTTTGAGCAACTAGATCAAGTCCATTCACATCCAACTGGTAGGGCTAGGATTCAAGCCTATGTCACTGACTCCATAGCTTAGCTGAACTTCCTCTACCCATCTCTGCATATAGAATTTGGATAGCAGAGGAACAAAGAACCCCTCTCTCTCAACATATCTTATAGATTAAATATGTAACATTCATTATGTAATGTATTGCTCTTAGCTTTACTAACGTCTCATTATGTTGGATTAATATTGCATGTTCTCAGCATGGCAAAACTCAAGGTGGGAAATACATTTGTGTCTGCTCTGGTGATCTAGGTTTCCTACCGGTAGAATGACCACAGAATATACCACCCCAACTGGGACACTCCAGTGAAGGGGTGGGGACACTATTCAGAATAATGCTGGACAACATGTGAAAGGAGGATATATGACCACTGTCCTGAGAGCATGTTGATTCCCCGCCCCCCATAGAGTCTTATGCTGGTATACTCCTTGGGTTCCAGGGTTCTGCTATAACAATTTTTCTACTTGATGCTGACCTCAAAACTAATTGAGTACTTTCAGTGTAAATCTGAAAAAAAAAAAATATTTCTTTGATCTTGATTAATACAGTTTTAGGAAAAAGTTGAGATCAAGCAAGAGATCTGGGGTTAGAGTCCACCAAATTCTCTTGTCTTTTGAGAGCTATGCTATCTTTATAGCCAGAAGACTGTGACTGACAGTAAGGAGTTTATATTTAACCTCAACAGAACATCACTGATTTTTGTGTTTAGTTTTTGCTGTGACAAGAGTGATACTTAAGAATTCTGTTAACCCTTGAGGAAATATGTTGCCTTTGACTCTCAATTGTTGCTCTGAAGTCCAGTGTGGAAACTTTTATATAGTGGGCTGTGCTATTTTCATATCAACCATATTATAATTAGGGGCTGAGTTCATGCCCAAAGACTTGGAATTCACAACCAGTTATCAAGAAATCATAGACAGGGTGCCTGGGTGGCTCAGTTGGTTAAGCGACTGCCTTCGGCTCAGGTCATGATCCTGGAGTCCCTGGATCGAGTCCCGCATCGGGCTCCCTGCTCGGCAGGGAGTCTGCTTCTCCCTCTGACCCTCCTCCCTCTCATGCTCTCTGTCTCTCATTCTCTCTCTCTCAAATAAATAAATAAAATCTTAAAAAAAAAAAAGAAATCATAGACATACTGGTATGCCATGGAAACAGAGACGCATCATGGAAACATCATGGAAAGTCTCCAATGCTTGATCTTGCAACTGCTGATTAACTATGTTAATCATGGCATTTAAACTCAGGGAGCCTCTTTCCTAAGGTCAAGGATAATACATGTTTTTCAGCTATTTGTTGAGATTTTTAAATGAGTCGAAGCACATAAAATACTTAGCATGGAGGAAGCCCTTAGCAAATCTTGGTTCTCCCTTTCTTTTTATTTAGAATAGCAAAGTCACCCCCTAAGTTTTATAACTACACTGTATAATTGCATTTTTCACATCAATCACATAAAATGTCACTATCTTTCTTTTCTCTCCCCTCCCCCCATTTTCCTTTTTTTTTTTTTAAGATTTTATTTATTTATTTGAGAGAGAGAGAATGAGAGCACGAGAGGGAAGAGGGCAGAGGGAGAAGTAGACCCCCTGCTCAGCAGGGAGCCCGATGCGGGACTCGATCCCGGGACTCCAGGATCATGACCTGAGCCGAAGGCAGTCGCTTAATCAACTGAGCCACCCAGGCGCTCCCATTTTCTTCCTTCTCTACCACCTCTCCCTCCTTCCCTTCTTACTTAAAGATTTAAGGTAGCCAACGTGTTATAAAATTGTACACGAAAAATTTGACAGAATTAGAAATTTGACCTTTTAAAAATCATTAGCCAATTTCATTAATTAGCCATTTAATTAAGCATGAGTCATGTTTGTAATACCTTTGTGCAAATGGGCAACATTTTTTCCTCTATAGCAAATACACACATGAATAGTAACTTTAGATAAAATGCTCTTCAAAATTAGTTTGATTCCTTAAAAGCAAATAAATATTAAGGCGTGTAAATTTTTAAGTCCCTTATTATCCTTAGATGGAAACTTCTGTGTTAGTGTTCATGTTTGTTTTTCTTCTTTTTTTTGACCCTTACCCTGTGGCCTTCAGTAATGGGTCTTGGAATAGAACCAAAGTCACAAAAGGATTTATAAAAAGGGAATGAAGGTATGTAGGAAAAAGAAAGAGGGGGTAGTCAAAGAAAGAATCAAATTCCTTTGTCTTAGTTTAGGAGATGACGAGGGCATTTAAGGATTTATTGTATGAATTTGATTTTTCAGTACATTTTAGTATCAGCAGCTGGGTTCCAGTAATTGAACACTGATTACTGTGTAAAGAAGTGAAAAATAGATGTTAATTAGATAAAATTGCCTGAAGAGAACAGCTACATTTGAGTAAACCTGGGACACAAGAAAGACTTTCTGCAAGTCTGTTTAAAAGGGAACATTCCCCCTCCTCATCTCAAATACTCCTCTCTCTAGCCATTCAAAAATCCTCCTGAAAATCTTCTAACAACTCGTCGGTCATAAACAAGTCATTGCTCCAGAGTCCATGGCGTGGGGTAACACACCCAGACAGGATGGAAACCTTGTGATTTGAACCTGATTCACCACTACCGCTCCTACATCTTTTCACCAGTGAGGCCAATTTAAAGAATGAAAGGCTCTACTGTCTTTTTCATGCAAATGGAAATCTTGGTATTCCCAGGGAGATAGTTGGTTTTGTACTTTCTGGTCCTGAGAGGACCAAGGTCCCACGCTGCCATAATGGAAATTTAGGAGAGATGCTGCCCAGAGCTGCAGTCCTCAGTGATGTGCCCCATCTGGGTCCCTCTCCATTCTGAGAGAGCTTTTATTTCTTTGCAATTTTCAGGTAGGAGTTTCACAGATCTTTAGAGAAAGCTTTTCGGGGTCTTTCAGGGGGTGGGGGTCATTATAGTTTTGTAGAATGATAGCAGTGTGTGTAAACATAGAGCAGAGTCAACTTCCTGTTGTGTCACCAAAGGCCTGTTGGTACTACTGGGACAATGTGAAAGCCCTTGAAAAACCTTCAACACCATGCATGCACTGCTAGTTACCATAATTGTGTTCATTGCCACATGGTATTGCAAGTTTTTATTGAGGGATTATCTTGGCACTGAAAGTTCCCAGGTAAAAACACTATTTTTCTAAGGACCAATTGAATTCTTGACCATCAATAGTTGGGGTTAACAAACAGGGAGTAGGTTACTAACATAAAGGATTAATATCCAAAATATATAAAGAACTTATACAACTCAACACCCAAAAAACAATACAATTAAAAAATGGGCAGAAGACATGAACAGACATTTCTCCAAAGACGACATATCTTTGGACAACAGACACACAAAAAGAGGCTGAAATTCACTCAATCAGGAAAATGCAAATCAAAACTACAATGACCTATCACCTCACACCTGTCAAAATGGCTAAAATCAAAAACACAAGAAACAACAAGTGTTGGCAAGGATATGGAGGAAAAAGGAACTCTCTTGCACTGTTGGTGGGAATGCAAACTGGTTCAGCCACTCTGGAAGATAGTATGGAGTTTCCTCAAAAAGTTAAAAATAGAACTACCATACGATCCAGTAATTGCACTACTGTGTTTTTACTCAAAGAATACAGAGACACTAATTCAAAAGGATATATGCACCTCTATGTTTATTGCAGCATTATTTACAATAGCCTAAATATGGAAGCAGCCCAAGTGGTCTATTAACTGATGAATGGATAAAGAAGAGGTCTCACACACACACTGGAATATTACTCAGCCATAAATAGGAATGAAATCTTGCCATTTGCAACAACATGGATGGATTTAAAGGGTATCATGCTAAGCCAAATAAGCCAGAGAAAGACAAATACCATATGATTTCACTCATTTGTGGAATTTCACAAAACAAATGAACAAAGATAAAATACCAAAAAGAGACAAACCAAAAAACAGACTCTTAAATACAGAGAACAAACAGATGGTTGGTTACCAGTGGGAAGATGGGTGAGGTATGGGTGAAATAAGTAAAGGGATTAAGAGGACACATCTTGATGAACACTAATGTATGGAATTGCTGTCACTATACTGTACACCTGAAATTTAATATCACACTCTGTGTTAACTACACTGGAATTTAAAAAAAAAATAGGGAGTAGGTCATTCAAATACTATTAAATGCATTTACTCAAAAACAAACTGCAGCCATCAATGTGAGTAAAGAGAAAGTTATTTGCTTACCATTTTAGGGAAAGAAAGGATCAATAGGTTGAGATTATTTATACATTTGCCCTAATTGTCTGGGGGAATTCCAAGCCTACTTAATGCTAGAAAATTCCAAAATGGGACTTGATTTTAGGAAATGCTATAAGAGTCAAAGACAGGAAACTTAGAAGCACTACATGAACTTATCAAACCTACACCAGACATACTCCTCATTCTTCATTCTTTTGCCAGAGGAGTTATTACAAATCTTAACTTCTGATTGGCATTCTAGGGCTCTAAGAATGAGGACCTTAGGGCACCTTTTCCTAATCATGTGTTTAGCTTTAGGGATGTGGACTACAGAAATAATTATTTAGATACTTAATAGCAAAGGGATGAGAGATAAATTCTGTGTGTCTAATCCACATTTTTGGTTACTGGCAAGAATTCAGTGATTAAAGTTAAGACAATACTGTGATTAACATTCTATTTAATATGCCAGTCTGAGTAATGTACTACTTAAAATATCTTTCTTCTTAAAAGTTTCTATTAAGGAAAAACGTGTGTATTTGGTTTGGGGTGTAAGACCTACTAGAACAGTGGTATGCTGGTAAGTGTTTAATAACATGTTCTCCAAAGAAAAAAATCTGTTTTTTACTTTTTGCTGATTTTCATGGTGTAAAAACTCCCACCAGGGCCAATTTCCAGTTGACAATGTGTTATCAGCACATTTATATAATATGTGAAAAATTAACAATGGACTCTTGCAAAGCTGGGGTTGGATCCATCACACACAGTAAGTGAACCCGATGGCTTTGAACTAAATAGCTCCATATATATATTAACTAGGGCAATATTTTATAATGTATACAATTTTCTGTATCATTTTTATGATATCCACTATACTTTTAAAAAATTGTTATTGGGGGGCGCCTGGGTGGCTCAGTTGGTTAAGCGACTGCCTTCAGCTCAGGTCATGATCCCAGGGTCCTGGGATCGAGTCCCGCATCGGGCTCCCTGCTCTGCGGGGAGCCTGCTTCTCCCTCTCCCACTCCCCCTGCTTGTGTTCCCTCTCTCGCTGTGTCTCTCTCTGTCAAATAAAATCTTTAAAAAAAAAATTGTTATTGGGTAGAGGGGTGCCTGGTTGGCTAAGTCAGAAGAGCATGTGACTCCTGATCTTGGGGTCATGAGTTCAAGCTCCATGTTGGGTGTAGAGATTAAATAAACAATAAATTTTTTAAAAATTGTTCTTGGGGGAGCACCTGGGTGGCTCAGTCACTAAGCGTCTGCCTTTGGCTCAGGTCATGATGCCAGGGTCGTGGGATCAAGCCCTGCATTGGGCTCTCTGCTCCGCGGGAAGCCTGCTTCTCCCTCTCCCACTCCCCCTGCTTGTGTTCCCTCTCTCGCTCTCTCTCTGTCAAATAAATAAAACCTTAAAAAAAAAATTGTTCTTGGGTACAAGACTGATGTGTCTCATTTTACAAAACCTTCTCTACAGCTGCAAGTGATTTGAAAATTTCTCAAATTGATCATCAGAGAAACTAACAAAAGGACTTTTATTTGCATTTCTTAAAATGAAAATTTCTTCTGTCAAAAAAAAAATACCTATTTGTCTTTTGTGTTACTACCTTTCCCATCTGGGAGCTATGTAGGAAGTGAGAGAGGCTCTCAATCAAATCTGGTGCTGAGGATTTGAACGATAGCACAGACTGGGGGTTAAGTCCATGGCTTCTGGAGTTAGGCTGGTTCTACCACTAACCACCCGAATGAATCAAGTTGGGGAAGTTACTAAACCTGCCTGCCTCAATTTTCCCTCTGTAAACTGGGATAATAGTATCGCCCTCAAATAACTATTTGTAGGCTTAAACCATTTAGGATACCTAAGTGCTTGAAACAGACCCTGCAACCTAGTAAGAACCACATATTGCTGTTTTTATGGCCATTTTAGGTTTTATTTTGGGAAGGCACTTAAGGTAGGAGTGTCGAGCTTAATCAGTATTGCTTTGGATCACTGGTGCTCCTAGTAGAGGGGTCAGCCATCTGTGTACAAGCCCCGCAGGTAATTCCCATACACACTCGAGTGCGAGGACCGCTGTTGGAAATTACCACCAGGAATTCCTGTGTTCTAGAAGAGTCAGTATTCTTTCCAGAGGAGTTGACTGATCATCTGAAGATTACCTGCACCAGAATCACTGGTGGAGCTTGCTTAAAATGATCCAAATTATGAGAAAATACTTAACTATGTCTTTGTATGTATGTGAATAAAATAGCTCTTGAAGAATATAAAGATGATATTGGTTTCAGGGGAGGAAGCTCAGTAGATGAGAGGCAGAGGTAGGAGAAAAAAAATTTTATCTTCTACTCCTCTTTTGAATTTTAAATGATACACAATTTAAAAATTAACTACTGAAGTTAATAGATCTATAATCATAGATATATAAATGTGTGGGTTTTACCCAGAGCATACTAAATTAGAACCCAGAATAGAACCTGCCATATCAGAATCCTTGTGGGAGATTTCCAGAATTTCCATGTAGTTGCCTTGGTTATCATGGTAACACATGAGCAGAAACCTACCCATTGCTAATTTCCCTTAATTGTGTAAAAACTCCCACCATGGTCAAGTTCCAGCCATGCTAGAGGTTTGATGTTTCATGGATCGCTCTCTTCACTAGATCAATGGACGAAAGGAGACGTCTCCATATGTGATAGATGGAAGACATTCTTATGTCTTGCATCACTTGGGAAGCCTTTCATGGGTTCTAATGTAGCCCTGCCACTAACTGGAGAACTGGGTAACACCCTTACCTTTTCCATCCCCGAGTTTCCTCACCTATCAAATGGAGGCATTAAAAACTTCTATGGACATCATTGGGTCAAATGAGATTCGATCTGACACAATTTCTAAAGTACAAAGTTAAATGTAAAGGGTAATTAAATCTGGCATTGATTGATTGCACATTATTGACATTTTAATAACATTTAGAATCTAAGTTGGAGCAGAAATCCCTTGTAGAAAAAAATGGGACACAAGTTTCTAAATAATATAAAAATTGTACAAAACTTATGTCTAAAAATCTATTTCTCCCGCTAAGAAAACACAGAGAAGATTAATTGCCTGTCTTTAATCCCATTCAGGTTGTACAAAGTATGTGGATTTTATAGTAGCTTTATTACTATGAAAGAGTTTATTATTCCAACAGAACTGGACATATTTGACTTAAATTGATCTACAATGCCCTTGCCAAAAGAAAAGCATTCACTTTATCTGAATTATTATTAATTAGCTTCCCACAGGCTCTAAAATTGCCATGTGTAAACCTGCCCAAACATGAGGTGGAAGTGAATGAAGTGATGGGCTTGAGCATGGAATAAAGTGCAGCCTAGGTGTTTTTCCTTCCTGGCACACAGCCTGCCTCCCTGTCCTTTGCTGCAGCAGATGAAGCTGGCATCCATCTAGTACTATATAGAAGCTGCTTGGCCTCCTCATGAAGGACACACCCCTCAACACCTCCGCCTTAAACACAGGTGAACTCATTCTCACCAGACATTAAGTTCTTCTCCATTTTTTTTTTTTAAGTAGGTGGAGCCCAACTCAGGGCTTGAACTCAAGACCTGAGATCAAGACTTCAGCAGAGATCAAGAGTCAGACGATCAACCAACCAAGTCACCCAGGCGCCCCTACAGTCTCAAAGCAGAGCCTACTCTTCTTTGCAACAGAACGGTTGCCTGATGATTTAAATTAAATGACTCCTTTCTACTTAGGTAGGTCCAGTGTTTGCTTTTCCATAGAACAGTTTTTGAGATCAAATGGCCTCAACCAAGCAAAGCCCTTGATAATAAAATAAGAGCTATAATCTATATGCCAGACACTGTGCTAGGTTCTTTGTCCATGTCATCGGATTTACTCATCGCCTCTCTATGGAGGAACCACTGTTGCCCCTTTTGACACAGGTGACAACTGATTCTCAGAGCCCTTTAGAAATGTGCCTGATGACAGACTAGCAATGGGTCTGGCTCTATCATCTCTACTTTTATCCACTGCACTATATATGGAGCCTTCTTTCTAAAAGGAGACGTGAGTCAAGATTTTTACCTTCATTTTTTAAAGGGATGAAGTTGTAGGAACGAGATTCACAAATTTTAAATTTTGTACCCTTTATAGAGTTCCCAAGTGAATACACGCTAGGCCAGCAGTCAGCCTAGCCGGGAAAGAAGTATTTGTGTGACAGTAATATACTATGAGTTCTGTCACTCCCATATTTTACAGAACCTTCTGTAGACTTTTTGGATCTAAGTTTGGTTCCAAGCACATAAATCTCTGAGAAATCCCGTGAGAAGATCCCACTAAGGCAGCAACAAAGATGCCTGTTCCAAGTGACTTTTTATGTAAATGGGGAAAAAAATGAATTGGAAGCAAATACCTGAAAATTCTTAAGATGAACTCTCTCAATAATTATGCAATATTCATGGATATAGTCACTAGGCATCAGGATAAAATTTGGACTTTGTCTACATTTTCATAAAGTAGAAGATCCGAAGGGAGGAAAGATCCTCACCCTCACACCCTAGAGACAAGGCAGGAAGAGGCACTTTACCCTCACTCCTACTCGTAAGAATCTGAGAATTAAACCTTCCTGGGCAAGCTTCAGTGGTGGGGAATATTCACGCCCTTCTGGCTGACTAATTCATTACTTCAGGAGGTTGAGAACTCCATGGGCACCCAGCAGTTTTCTTGCGGTGGCTTCCTCTTATCTCCTCAATAGAAAATTATTTTTTGCTTTGGCACTTCCCCAGGTTACCATGACTCCCTAACTACCAGTATAAATAAAAATAAACTATTCAGGAGCATCCATTACAAATGATAAAATTCTAGGGAGAGGGGCGCCTGGGTGGCTCAGTTGGTTGGGCGACTGCCTTCGGCTCAGGTCATGATCCTGGAGTCCCGGGATCGAGTCCCACATCGGGCTCCCTGCTCGGCAGGGAGTCTGCTTCTCCCTCTGACCCTCCTCCCTCTCATGCTCTCTGTCTCTCATTCTCTCTCTCTCAAATAAAGAAATAAAATCTTAAAAAAAAAAAAAAATTCTAGGGAGAGCTCTTGACTGCATTTCCTCAGAAGACAAGCTTTCTTGGAAATAAAGGAATGGGGAGTATGATAAACAGCAGCGTTTATCACTATACACTTCTTAAATATTTACTACTGAGTTAGTGAAATATTTAAAGTGATTATCTGAACTGCTCTCCCCACCCCACCCTGACTGTCACAGGGGAGCCTGAATATGTCACCATCTGATCCAACTGCCTGACAATCTCACGTTGCCACAATGCTTTCCAGAAAACAATTCATGCCGAAGAGTGAATGCGACTGTTTTTATTTTTAATAGGAAAGAAATAAATCTCAAATTAAGTAAGTGCTGAGCCTAGGCATTAACAGATGCAGCAAGCTGTTTGCCCCAGATTCAGGCTCTGCAAACAAGCCCCAGTAGGCTTCTCTGAAAACATCATTTTTGTTTCAGAGTGTGTGCTTGACTGCTTTTAGCTCCCTCTTCTTGATAGGGTCACTGGAAAGAACATCTAATAAAAGAGCCCCTCCGACCTGGCTACACAGGGTGTGTTATTTGTCCCTTGCACCCTTTGCTCCTGGGATGGGATTTAAGAGCTCTTCATCTCCAGATTTAGTTTAAGCACTGACTCTGTCCTGAATTCTAGAACTTTTCAGGCTTCTTTAGACTCTAAAATGAGCCTTCTTTAGCTGAACTGCAATTCAATGCAACAGATACCTTGGAGGGACATTGAGCATGTGGCTGAAAGTGGACTAAGCAGGTGCTAACAGCTAGATTTTATTTCTTAATCAAGTGTCTCCTAGACTGATTTATAATTTTCTTTAATACAACATCTAGCAGCAAGGGCTAAGACACTGTCAGGTAGCTCTATAAAACTCTCACACACATATTTTACTAAACCTAATGAGGCAAAGTTGAAAAGTAGAAAATAGAGAAGAGTATTCGATTCTTTTGGACTTAACAATTGGCATGATTGAGAGCTTACTATATGTATACTTACTATATCCATACACTGTGCTTTGCACAGCTTTGCTTCAGCTTTGTGTATCAGCTAACAACCCTAAGAGAAAAATGGCAGTATCCCGATTTTAAACAAGCCAAGAAGTGAAGTCACTTGCTCAAGGTCACGCAGCTAGTAAGTGGTGAGACTGGAACTTGAATGCTGGTCAGTTCTGTTCTAAACTCCATGCACTTAATTGCTGAACCAGACATAGGAAATACACTTTGCATTGTGAATAATGCGAATCCATGGGAATGACCCCCTGAAGTAGTGGGTCGAGATGGTTTCTGGGGCTGAGTACATGGAATCACCAAGGAGGAGAATCAGACCCATTAGCAGTGCAAGGTAAGTGGCAACTCCTGTGCCTGGATTTGCCATCCTTACTTCATTTTACTGTCCCTCAGTCACTAATCCCTGTGTCCTATGTCAGTTTCTCATGAGTTTCACACTGTGAAAAGGAAATGCAGTAGGTGCGAAGACCCGTGGTTGGTATCTTACTGGCTTGTGTCTTACTTGGTGATCTTGGGGGTAGTCACTGAGTCTGTTCTTATATAGGAATTGAAAAAAATAAAATTGGGTAGTCTTTGCTATTAAAGGCTTTATGTATAAATACATCTTTTAAAATGATCATACCAACTGAGTAATTTTTAAATCGTCTTGTGAATTTTGTTTTATATTGTTTTAGAGTCTCCTTCTGTTAGTAATCTACCTAAAAGAGAAAATAGAAGTACAATAAAATGTCATTTCTATATAAAGCAGAATTTTGCATTTACTTCCCCTCTAGCTCACCTCTGCAATACCACAAAAATTTGGAAGAGTCTTCTATTGTGATCCTTTGATATTCATGACAACCGTGAAATGAAATGTTTCCTGGTTAGAATATGTGATAAACTTCTATTATCACATATTAAAGGACAAAGGCTTATAAAGGAAAAAAAACCCCAAAAAACTAAAACCAACTCGGTCTCAGATTTAAGAAACCAAACCCTTACTATACATGAGAACTGATGAAAACCAGTGTTGTTTTATGTCCATAAGAGTGTGGTTCCTCAAAGGAGAAATCCCATTTCAGGTGGGTAGTCTTTGTCACTAATTCAGGAGGCTGGATTCCAGTTCCATCCTGTGTTACCATACGAAAGGGACAGAGCCTGATGTACATCCTGCCTATTTCCACCCTCAGCTCTTCAGGGTGCTTCAGCTTCTACTGCACTGGGGGCAAGAAGTTTGTCTTGATACTGAAAGGCAAAGGTGCAAAGGAAGAGTTGCTGTGTAGTCACAAGGAACAAAATAGTAAGTCGTCATGAAGCCAGTTGAAAGCACAGGAAGAGAAAGGCCTGACTCTAGCTCTAAAGTCCTCAAACCTGCAGGATGCCAAGTGCCTTTTCATGCCATCACTCATTCATTTCCCTGGAACTGAATGAGCGAGAAAATTTTATTAATAATCCATTTTGCAGGTTAAATCTGAGGCCCTCCAAGGGAACGGCCTTTCCAGAAAGACCTCACAGGGCACAGCCCTTGGAGACACACTGTCCCGGATGCTGGCCGTCCAGTATTGCACGTTATTTTGTTGGCTTCTAAGTTCAAGAGACAGAATGTATTGCCATTGCCTTTAAAGAAAACATCTTCAGTGTTTTGACCACCATTGACAAGATGATTAGCATGCCTGTAGCCATCTTTATGAAACAACAGATGTTTGCCTTGGCATTTTTCCGGCCCTCCCTGCGTCCTCAAGCCCAATATTTGTTCTTCATTAGTTGGTGTGTTGCTCATTTCTCATCCTGTGTGAGGGGGCTGCTCCTTGGCCTTGCCATGCAGTTGCTTTGCTGTCAGATAGAAGAGGTTGGCCTACTTGGGCTGGGTGAAGATATTCCCTCAGCCCTGGCACGTGTCCTCTGTGAAGAGGCTTCGGCAGCTGGGGGGGATAAGGCGGCAAAAGGAGAAGTGTTCTTAAGTGGTATTTTCTTGATGAGGACTCCGTGTTCATGTTTAGCTTCTAATGTGACATAATGAATTATGAACTAAAAGTAATTGGAAGATTTGTGCCCTCAGTGCAGAACAGAAGTTTAATGTATGAAAGCAAACCGCAGGTCAATTAGGCAAGTTGATCAATATTTATATCGCTCTTTAATGAAAGGAAATAACCCTGATAGATTTTCCTTGAAATTGCTGATGAGTATGTATTTGTAGTCAACACATGGAGCTTTTCATTGATCTCAGTCAAATTAAAATTTTATTAACAAGTCAGACACCCATCTGTATTTTTCCAGAAGTTCCCTCGAAAAGCCAGTGCATACTACTGCCTTCTGTTTCTCTCCCTCCGCCCCCATCCCCAGCTCCCTGAACCAACATTTAAGTACCTGATATGGGCTAACCGCTTTCCCCTATCTCACTCAGTCCTCCTAAAAACATCGTAAGATAATATTATCATCATCTCCATTTACAGATAAGGAAACTGAGGCAGAACAAGGCTAAATAACTTGCCCTTTATCCCACAGGAAATAAAAAGCAAAACATGAACTCAGGCAGACCTGGTTTTCTCTGGCCCTGAAGTTCATGTCATGTCTGCCACCCCATACTATCTCCCAGAGGAAGAAGGAGGGTCATTTTGTAGCATGGCCTTGCCTTCCTTGAGTGCAGAAGATGGGGAATGATGACTGATGACGCAGACAGGAAAGGCACCCAGACCGGTGAGCCTCCAAACCGTCTTAACCCCCGCCCCAGGGAGGGCCCTGGGGGTGCTACTCTCGCCTCGTGCAGAGAACAGGGCTTCATGTCCATCTAGATTAGTGAAGAGCCAACAAATTGGACGTGGCCCCTCCAACTCAACTGATAGAATTTAGCACACACGACCCTAAAACCTTTCGAGATTCAGTTTGGTCCCTTGGTTTTTAGAGGCTATAAAGCAAATACAACAGTATTTCGCACAGGATTTTTACTCCCTGACTGTTTGGATTGAGTCTCCTCACTTTGTTCAAAAGCCGGCTTTAGGCATCCAAGCAACAGGCACCAGGTTAGATAGTGTGAGGTTTAATCAATAAAATTGACCAGGAAGGAACTCAAAAGCCCCATTGCCCGCTTCCATGCTTGATACACGGACAAGACACTTCGTTCTCATCTTGCGCGTGATCTACTGACTCTTTGTGAAAACTCCCAACTTTTCCTTCCCGCATGCAATTTTAAATTACAGCTTGTGTTGTGTGCTGTGGGCTGTGGGGTTACTGTGGCAATCTGCTCCCGAAGCACAGGGGTTTTATCTAGGAGCGTCTTAACGGAGATTACGTTAGGGGTCAGAGTCTCATCTCTGTTCCTCTTCTGCACATTGGGACCTCGTTCCCACATGCGTGGTCTGATGCATAGTCACAGTCTCCTTGTGAATATCCTACACATAATTTAAAATCAGGTGACTGCCAGGAATCAGCTCTTTTGTATAAAGGAAAGGCAAAGCACTGCAACAGCTAACGCGTGAGGCATTTCCAGAAATGTGAGAAACCGCTCAAACTACTGAAAACACACACTAGCATACAAATGAACACACAGATGCACATGCATGCACCTGCACACCCACAGGAAGAGACGCATACACACACTCACACTTAATTCAGTGCTGGTTCTGTTGTAAGAACATTACAAGCAATAACTCAGTTCCCCTAACACCCCAGGATGGTTGATTCTATTTTCTTCCCACTCTGAGATGGGTAACGGAGGCATAACAAGGTTAGGTGACTTGCTTTATTTCACTCACCAGCCTAATAAATAGCAAAATTTGGATGTTCATACTAAGCAATCCAGGTAAAGAGGATGTATCCTTCACTTCTCTGCTGTCCTGGTTTAAGATTTGTTCTGAGAGCAGAGAACCTAGATGTGAATCTCAGACCCAGCTTTGTGATCTTGGAGGAGTCACTTAATGATGCTCAGTCTCAGTTTCCTATCTGTAAACTGTGGTTAACAATAATATCAACCCCACATGATAGTTGAGAGGACGTAATCAGAACATAAGGGTGTTGTGTAAACTGTAAAGTGCTATACACATGGCATCAACTAGTTGTGCACACAACACATACTGCATCTCTCCTACGTTGTTCACCTCTGTTACCCTGACGTGATCCCACAATGGACTGGACACATAAAAACACGTAACACTTAACAATTTCTAATTACGTCCAAGCAATTCTGGAAACCTCTTCATAAATCATGATGGCAGCAGTAAGTGTAGGAATACATCATTTTATGTCTCAGGAAAACGGGGAACTAATTTCAGAGCAATGGGAACAATTTTTTTGCCATCCAGTTATGGAAAATACATGTCACTTAGAAGCTCTAGAAGTCCCAATGCTAACTAGAAAAGTATTAGTTAGTAGTAGAGATCCTGTCCTCATCAAAACCATGAAACTAGTGAAGGACGGCACTCTGTACCGTAAGTGCAAGGACTATAAGGGCTCATCAATCATTTGAAGTCAGTGTGACCTTAGCAGCAAAGAGGCTCGGTGAGGAGGTAAGACACCACAGGGGATAGGTCACAGGGTCTTAACTCTGCATGCAGAAAACCAGATTCATGTCTGGCATCCATCCCAAAGTCATGGATGCTTACTATGTGCCAGGCCCTGTCAGCTGGGTACGAGAGCTACCAAAGCATATAAAGACCTGGTTCGTACATTCCTGGGGCTCTCCTGCTCCCCAGTAGGTAGGTGGCCTTATGTCAGTCATTCGTCTTACTAAGAAAAGCCTTAGTGTCCATACCAGTGAAAGGGAGCAAATGAAGAGTCAGAGAGGTAAAGTCACCTTTCAAAGTTCATACAGCTCACTGGTGTCCCCATAAGCACTGGAATGAACACTTCAGACTTCCAATAATCCAGTGCTTTCTACGACGGAGTTCATTATTCCTTCTGCAATCTGTAGCAGAGCTTGCTGCATTTGCTTAAATTTGGCTACAATATGCTAAGATATAGGTAATTAGTTTTTGTTCACATTCTGCTAGGGTTTACTTTTCACTGCCAATGTTTTCTTTTTTCCCCCCAAGACTAGAAATGATTGCTCTTTAAAAAAAAAATAGTTAAGCCACAGACTGGATATATTTTTGCAAATACATATCTGACAAAGGGCTTTAATCCAATTTATAAAGAACTCTAAATGATTAATTGTTGAGTTTTGTCAGATTTTTTTTTTTCTCCTCTTCTTACCCACTAGAAATTTCTGGCACAGTCTGCATCAGAGTCTCCCCTCTTTCTCCCCCAAGATGGGTGTAGTCTGGGCCAGTTCCTGGGCTTTGTGGTGGGGAACTGATAGAAAAAGGGGCAAGGGAGAGGGCGACAGGAGAAAGCAAAATCAAGGGCTGCAGGAGTTTTCCTAGGTCTGGGAAGGGTAGCTGAACTTGTATGGGGCAGTAGATTGGTAAGAACATAAAAGGGGATTTTAAAATTTATTGCTGGGGTATTTCCTGTCCCGGTTATAATAAGTAATGCTAGGTTGAATTGTTTTAAAATTATTCTTGGTTGGGACACCTGGGTGGCTCAGTTGGTTAAGCATCTATCTACCTTCAGCTCAGGTCACGATCCCAGGGTCCTGGGATCAAGCCTGGCATTGGGCTCCCTGATCAACGGAGAGCCTGCTTCTCCCTCTTCCTCTGCTGTTCCCCCCCTGCTTGTGTTCTCTCTCTCTCTGTCAAATAAATAGATAAAATATTTTTTTTAAATATTCTTAGTTGCTGGGACTGTTCCTTTAAGTACAATACTGCTCTGAAATTGATCTATGAGGGTCACGGGTTTATGAGCCTTACAGCAACCACTGACTTCATCTTATTGGCAGTGGAAGGCTGCATGAGGACCTGCCCAATGCATCTTGAATGTGAGAACCAACCAGGCTTTAATAGGTGAGCAATGAGCTGTAGCACAACTCGCTGAAATCTACCAGGGGAAATGGAATCAGCAAATGGAATCGGGTCTTCGGAACATTTGTCTTGTTAAGTACAAATACCTACTTCCGCACTTCCTTCAAAGCTGAGTTAGAAGGGAGACACACGGGGCGCCTGGGTGGCTCAGTCAGTTAAGCGACTGCCTTCGGCTGGGGTCGTGATCCTGGAGTCCCGGGTTCGAGTCCCGCGTCGGGCTCCCTGCTCAGCGGGGAGTCTGCTTCTCCCTCTGACCCTCCCCTGTCTCATGCTCTCTCTCTATCTCATTCTCTCTCTCAAATAAATTAATAAAGAAAAAAAAATCTAAAAAAAAAAAAATATCTTGAGGGACGCCTAGGTGGCTCAGTCGGTTAAGCCTCTGCCTTCAGCTTGGGTCATGATCCCAGGGTCCTGGGATCGAGTCCCGCATCGGGCTCCCTGCTCAGCGGGGAGTCTGCTTCTCCCTCCGACCCTCCCCCCTCTCATGTGCTTGCTCTCTCTCATTCTCTCTGTCTCAAATAAATAAATCTTTAAAAAAAAAAAAAGAAGGAAATGTCAAAGATCGAATCTGTAATTAATGAGATCCTCTCTCTCTCTCATTCTCAAATAAATAAATAAAATCTTAAAAAAAAAAAAAAAAGAAGGGAGACACACTTACAGTCTAGCCTTTCATTATCATGCTACCTGGTGGCTGAAACTAGCTGTCAGTAGGCCTGAGCTTTGGGCTCTAGATTAAGGTCTGGGAAAAATACAGAAAGAGCTCTGGTCTTTTCTGGGCTAAGGAGATGGAATTTGACGGCACTGACAAAATCAATGTAATATTTAATCCACTTTATGTGCTTCTAGCTCTGAAGTAGACACCATAGCTAGCTCTTACCCTTAAAAATGTTACATTCTAGAAGCAGAGTAGGATAGGAGATTGGCATTTACCGCGATCTACTAGTTTAGATTCATCCTCTCTTGCTTTTTAAAATCACTGCAACGCCCCATGTGGTGGTGTTAGTAGTATTCCCCTTTTACAATTGGGGAAAGACTTAGAGAGCCTAAATGACTTGCTCAAGTTATAATTATCATGGTAGATGTTGAAGAGAAGACAATGGGGTATTTAATTATAAGATAAAAGCTGTAAACAAGGGTGTTTTGGGGGAGAGGTTTAACTGAAGTAAGCATTTCTATTTAAAAAAAGAAATTAGGCACATGTGTGTCTTGACTCCGAATTATTTTAGTTTGATAGTTTAGGTGTGATATAAATACATGGAAATGAGACAACAGAACTGTTATGACATTCTTCTTTCTGAATGAGAAGAGAGGGCATGTCTAACGGTAGCTTCTCACTCCCCGAGATGGGTGTCATAACATATCAGCTGTGTGCATCGTCTATACAACATGTATTTATTTTTTGTCCCACTTGTTGGTTCTGAATCTGCTTTGATGTGAATGTGTGATAATTTTAGTTAGTCAAAACAGTATTTCAAAATTTACAGCTGTACAGGAGGAGTGAGTTCCCAGAGATCTGCTATACAAGATAGTACCTATAGTTAATGCTCTTGTGTAAACATTTGTGAAGAGACTAGATCTCATCATAAATGTTCTTACCACAAAACAAACAAAGATCAAGCAAAGACAGAAGAAAACTTTCCGAGGTGAAGGAGATGTTTAGTACCTGGGTTGTGGTGATGGTAACACGAGTGTATACATATGTCCAAACAACAAATTGTGTAAATTATATGTTTTTTGTATGACAATTATACTTCAATAAAGCTGGAACAACAAGTAAATAAATGTGATCCTATTTTCCTCTTAGAAACAAAAATAAGCAGCTCCACAGCAAGGAATCAGGCATATGGTTCACAGTATACATCCAACATAAAAAGTTAGGATACCCCGAGTTCTTCCCTCTTGTTCTTAGATACAGACAAGACACTGCGATCAGATTCTGGAAGTCCTTGACTTGAACCCTGGTCTTAACAGTCGGTTGTGCATCTTCGCATTTTTTATAATGATACCAACTCCCTGAGTCTTTGTTTCCTCATCTGTAATTGAGGATGATAATACTCAACTCTCAGGAGTATTACTGGTATTAAGTGAAAAAAAGTTGAAAATACTTTAGCTCAGTATAAAGCATTTAGCACTGGGTAAAATTTATGGTTCTCAATTAGTCTTTATTATTGTTATTACTCTTACAATTTTTATTATTTTACTATTATTCTATTGGCTGAGAGAAGATAGTCTGTATATGCAAAATCATCTTGCAATTTCCTAACACCTTCTGGAATATTTCAGTTAACAGAGCAGAAGAAAGGTAGATAACATATCAGGTGGAAACAGGTAAAAATTGCAATGGTGAGAGGTTGATGGTAAAAATCAAATCGAACATGTTCTTTTGTCATTGACTGACTGGAACTGAGGATTTTCAAATCCCTCTCTAGTTTGAGAAATTTCTTCTCACTGGGAAATTTTCACATCATATTTATAACAGAGGAGAGACAATGTTATTCTCAGAAATTCCTCTTAGAAAGGGAAATTGCATTGTGGGGGAAAGTATTTGGCTGGGTGTTAGATGTTGAGACATTAAGGAGCCTGGTTTGGGCAGAATTATTATTACAAGCTTTAGATTGTTACTGGCTTTGGGAAAGGGAGAGAGAAGGGGGAAGTAGCATGAGAAGGCAGAAGGAAAGGACAGAAGATAGCCCACTGCCTGGTCTGACAGCCCACCTCTGTCTCCACCCCCCCCCCCACTATCTTCCCTACATCCTACAAAAAATAGGGGAAAAAAGGGATAAAACCACTAACCACTAAGAAATAATTCACTGGGGGCAAAGGGGCAGAGTACTTTTGAAGTAGCACCCATGACCCATGGGAACATGTGGCAAGGCAAGAGAAGCATGAGGAAGTTAGCCATTTGTAGCCATTATGGGAATGAATTTAATACTCTCAGGCCTGCTATATATTGGGTGTTTGGGGCACAATTTAACTAGAGTGTTTAGGAGCGCGGCTCCTTGGCAGTGTTCATTCATTCAACAATATTTACTGAGAGCCTCTGATGAGCCAGAAGGGCTGAGGACCTCTCTGGTTTAGCACAAGAATGCAAATGAAGGAAAAGGGAAAGAGATCTGACTTTCAGGGGAGGGTTGGGGAAAGAAGACCATGACTGGAACGAGGAGAGCTTCCCCCTTGAGTACTTTCTCCCCAAAGGCTCTAAAATTAAATGATGCAAAATCATATATTCTAAAATCAACATTTTCAAGGTAAGTATGTGACAGGATGATGTTTCAGACCATGGTGAAAGGAGCTAAAAATGGTGAGATACACACAAAGGAAGAAAATCTACGGCACCTTTTTTGGGATGCTCCAAGATGATAAAGGACATGACGAGAGCTCCTTGTAGATCATTTTCTCAACTCAGACTCAGGAAGCCGTACCATGGGGCTGTTTTCTATGCAATGAGGGTGGGAAGACTGAATTGCCACTTTCTCATTCCATCTCACTTATGAGCACCTTGTTTTGTGAGTTTGTGTACATATTTCTACATCTCGGTCTCCTACCTAATAGAGTTCACAAGCCCACCTGAAAGGGTCTTTATGAGGATAAATGAGGTGACCTTTAAGCCAAATTTCTGTCACATGAGATGTTCTTAGTAAGTAGTTATCAGTTTTGAATCTAAATGATTATATTTTCAAGATGGCTAAATATGTCTATAGTCACAGAACAGTTTCTCTCTTTAAAAGCTAACTGGTTTAAGTCTGGGTTAGAATTACAACTTTAGCTTTGTAAGTTCCATGCCCCCAACAGCAGAAATAATAGCTCTAGATCACTGTTATAATAAATAAACAAGATATTTATTTTGAAATTGTTTACTTTGAATGTCAAAAAAAAAAAGTCATTCGGTCATGGGAGAAATGAGATTACATGTGGAGGCAACCCTTGGCTTTATGCATGAATGATATTATCTATTGCTCAGACTACAGCCTTAGAAAAATATCACAAAGTCATGTGGAGCTATAAAGTTCAATTTACAATGGAATGAGGTGTCCAGCTTCATTTAGGACTCTACTCAATAGAGGAAAAAAAAAAAAATTCAACTGACCACCCCCCAGACCTGATCTTCCACAACTCTTCTCATTTCTGTCAATGGCACCACCAAGCATCCAGTTGCTCCAGGCAAAAATCAAGAGCTATTTTGATTTCTCTCTTTCTCACACTGCCCCACCCACCCCCACCAATTCATCAGCAACTTGATTGATTGTGGTATCTTTAAAAAAGATAAAAATGGAGACACTATTTTACCCCACTTCCACCATCACCCTAGTTGAAGGCATAATTCTCTCTTCCCCTTAACACTACCATAGCCTCTTTATATCCTGCCTCAACAGTTGCTCACCAACCAGCCCTTCTCATTTCCATGCAGCAGTCAGGGCAATCAGGTCACTCTTCAACCTCACTGTTTCCAAGTACACATAAGAAACTCTTACCTATTTTTAGGAGTGCCTGGGTGGCTCAGTCAGTTAAGCCGGCTGTTTTTGGCTCAGGTCAGGATCCCAGGGTCCTGCGATAGAGCCCCACATTGGGCTCCCTGCTCAGCGGGGAGTCTGCTTCTCCCTCTCCTCCCTGCTCGTGCTCTCTCTTTCACTACCTCTGTCTGTCTCTCTCTCAAATAAATAATAAAATCTTAAAAAAAAAAAAAGAAACTCAAATATTTTTTAAATTCAGGTTTATCTTCTTCCTTTAATCCTTCTTCAGTAGCTACAATGGCATTTTAATCCTTTTGAATGCTGCCAGATGTTTCCCACCTTGAGACATTTGCCATCTCTCTTCTTTCTCCCTGGAAAGCCTTCAGATCTTTGCTTGGCTTGCTCCTTTACTAAGTTCAGGACTCCCATCAAGGGTCCTTCTACTATCCTTTGTGCTCACCCTGATTTATTATTGTCCAAAGCCTCTCTCCTTCCCTGAAGCAGTATTATATGATTGTTTACTTTTGACCAGCGAGTTTCCCAATAGAATGTAAGTTCCATTTAGGGGGGGGACTTTATCCTATCCATTGCCTCATTTTCAAAGTATGCAGAGTGTTTTTAAGAAGTACTTGCTGAATGAATGACAGACTGACCTGGGAGTGTGTATGTATACAGGAACTATAGTAGGAACTATACCATGGGTGGAAGGTTCTGGCAGGTACTGGGTGATGAAATGTGTTGGGCAGGCATGAGATTATTCCAAAAGGCCAGCATGCAGCAAGTGCATCACCATTATGTGCAGCTGGAACAAAAGACCCATGACCAGAACAAAAAGACAGGTCACTATGGGTCAAACACTGTACTGCACACTTGCATATACACTGTCTCATTTAGTTCTCACCCTAGTGAGACTGATATTTTTCTCATTTAGGCCAGATGAGGAGATAGAGACATGAAAAGGTAAAATCACTTCGAGTTCATACAAGAAAGTGGTGAAGCTGGGATTTGAACTTAGGTTTTCTGACTTCAAGTTTAAGGTTTCTCCCCTCAACCTGTTGCTTCTATATTGCTACCAATGTTAGGAAAGCTCAATAGAATGAAAGAGAAGAGATGACAGGAAGAATGAAAAGGAGTCCCAGGTTTAGATGCCTCAACCAAGGCCCATTTCTGCCTAAGTCCACTCCTGATGCCCCAGAATGTCGTTCCTTTGCCTGTCAATAACTCTCATTTAGCACACAGCACATATTTCCTTCCGTTCTTACTCATCATATACATTGTGCAATTATTAAGCTGAATGTTACGATATCACTACTATTCTATTGCTTTTGACCTATAAAAATTGCAATTCAGTATGACTGAACCTAATAGGATGAGCATTCCTTGAAGGCAGGAATCACATCTCATGTTTCTTTGCCTCTACTAGTTTCTGACCAGGTAGTATCTATGATTGATGATAGTGGATATACAATGACCCTCATAGAAACAGATGGAGGACAGACATAATGGCCTATGTTTTTCAGCACATTGAGTATATTTCATAAGTGTTACTGGGCTTCAGTACTTTTGCCAGGCACCACACCAATGGCATTGACCTCTCTAATTCTTTTACTTCAATAGAGAATCTCACCCACTGAAACTTCCAGTGTCCCTTCCCCTCCATAGTAGCCAATTTAAAAAGTTAGAACACTGGGCGCCTGGGTGGCTCAGTTGGTTAAGCGACTGCCTTTGGCTCAGGTCATGATCCTGGAGTCCCGGGATCGAGTCCCGCATCGGGCTCCCTGCTCGGCAGGGAGTCTGCTTCTCCCTCTGACCCTCCCCCCTCTCATGTTCTCTCTCTCATTCTCTCTCTCACAAATAAATAAAATCTTAAAAAAAAAAAAAGTTTTTTTTTAACTCTATGGTAGTGTTAAAAAAAAAAGAAAAAAGAAAAAACTCGTAATAACTACCCACTATACTAAACAGTTTGTGTATATTATTACAATGCGTCTTTGTCACAATCCTGTGAGAAGATATAATATCCCCATTTCAAAGATGAGGAGATTAAAGCATTCCATGTTTGAATAAGTTGGCCAATGTAATAGGGCTAGTAAGTGGCAGAGTCAGAATTAAAACTCAGGTCTGTCTGACACAGAGTCCGTGTGCTTAACCAGTCCGATATACTACATCATCTCTGACAAGACGCATCAGGCGCTTTGCTCCCTATAGGCATGAGCCACTCAGGGTGTCATAGAAACAACCCTCACACACTCACTCTGCTGTCTGGCATCCCTTTTCCCCACTGGGCCTCAAAACTGAGAACTGATTTTGATTTGCTGAAGAAGCCAAGGAGTTCAGGGGCGCTGGTGTCGAGAGCCACTCTCCATGGGTAAGTAGCCTCTCAGCCTGCTTCTCACTAAATACAATCAGGGAGGTCAGGGCCATCACAGGAAACCTCACGCTATGTGGCAGAACCAACAAAGCATCAGATCTTGATGAAAAAGAATGCAACTCCTAATTATTCTAAGCTCTGCTTTTCTTTCTCCCAGTATTCATGTGCGGGTACTCACACCACTGCATAAGGACTTGGGTTAAACACCAAAAAACAAATAGAAGGGCTTCTCCACACTGAGGTGTGTCATTGAGCTTGTCTACAGCTTCCTCTGAAGGGCTTAGAGGGAGGGTAATTTTTCTCTCCAGGATGATTCATTTGTAGCTTTGGTCTTTTTACCTCAGAGCAAGCATACAGACTAGGTGACCTCTAAGGTTGTCCCATAAGCCCTCAAGATCTGTGCTCACATGATAAATCAAAACAAGAGAGTTCTGGGGTGCCTGGGTGGCTCAGTTGGTTAAACGACTGCCTTCGGCTCAGGTCATGATCCTGGAGTCCCGGAATCGAGTCCCGCATCGGGCTCCCTGCTCGGCAGGGAGCCTGCTTCTCCCTCTGACCCTACCCCCTCTCATGCTCTCTGTCTCTCATTCTCTCTCTCTCAAATAAATAAATAAAATCTTATTTATTTATTCATGAGAGACAGAGAGAGAGAGAGAGAGAGAGAGGCAGAGGGAGAAGCAGGCTCCCAAGGAGCAGGGAGCCCAATGCGGGACTCGATCCCAGGATGCCGGGATCATGACCTGAGCCGAAGGCAGACGCTTAACCATCTGAGCCACCCAGGCGCCCAATAAAATCTTTAAAAACAAAAACAAGATAGTTCTGGGCTTCACTTGCATTCTTCTTCACTGGCAACCATAATTAGTACAGTTCTTTCAAGGTTGGGCAGATGCCAGGTGTGAGAGCAGCCTTATTTTTAGAACATTGGAGTCAGTTACCCTGGAAAAGGATGCAGACAGAAAGGGAGGAGCAGACAACCTGAAGGGCAACTTCGAACACTTAGGAACATAAGTAAGATATTGATTATGCCAACATAGGGATTATGTAACTTCACATTTGGCAGACATTTTCACTAGTTGTTTCTCCCACCTCATGGGACTCCTATGGAGAGTAGAGTATTCCTGAAGACAAAAATTGGGGGACACATACTTTCTTTATGTCCAAGAAATCCATTAGGTATTTGCATTATTTTGTGGGGAACAGGCAGTCATATTAAAATCTTATGTATTTCAATTCCTGCCACAAGTCAGCTAAGATATATCCTATTAAAAAAAAAAAATCTCTCTGTTCCCAGTCTTCCTTCACCTGTCTCTCATTTGCTGCAAGATTCCAGTGTTATCAAAAGCATACACTCCTGAGATTAAGAATTCCTCAGGAAACAAACTGAGAGTTGCTGGAGTGGTGGGGGGCATGGGGTGGCTGGGTGATAAACATTGGGGAGGGTATGTGCTGTGGTGAGCACTGTGAATTGTGCAAGACTGTTGAATCACAGATCTATACCTCTGAAGCGAATACATTAAATGTTAAAAAAACAAAAAAAGAAGAAGAAGAAGATAGCAGGAGGGGAAGAATGAAGGGGGGGGGAATCGGAGGGGGAGACGAACCATGAGAGACTATGGACTCTGAAAAAGAAACTGAGGGTTCTAGAGGGGAGGGGGGTGGGAGGATGGGTTAGCCTGGTGATGGGTATTAAAGAGGGCACGTTCGGCATGGAGCCTTGGGTGTATACGCAAACAATGAATCATGGAACACTACATCAAAAACTAATGATGTATGGTGATTAACATAATAAAAAAATAATTAAATAAAAAAAATAAAAGAAGCCAGAAAAAAAAAAAAAAGCATACACTCACTTTCACAGCTATCTCCAGTGAAACCCACGCCCTGATGATGGGAAATTCCCACCCTGAGTATTCAGATTGATTTCAATTACTTTTTTGTTTCTGTCAAGTTACTGGCAAACATGATAATGACAACACAGTTGACTGTAGCTCACTCATCATATAGTTTGACTGCAAACACCCTTCTGTCCTTTGCCCTGACCTCTTACTGACAACACTCACTTTCTATACCTTCTCAAATTCTCATATATTCTAATGCTTGAATACCAACCTCAGAGGGGCTATAGATAGGTGAAAAAATAGGATACCATTTACATCTCAGTCACAGAAACAACAGCTATGTAAATTGTGATATTTTGGCTCAAAATAATGTCTACACCCTCATTATTTTATTCAACATTAATCTTTGAACCGTATCCTGTGCACATTGCTAAAGCAGAGGCAAAGGAATGATCTCTTGGCAGAAATAGAGGGTAGATAGGGAAAAGAAGCAAAAATAAAAGCCCCTACAAACTACAGTAGTTCTACAAAAAGGTAAATATTTTAATAGAGGTGAGAACAGCATGCTATGAGAGAACAAAGGAGGGAGTGATCAATGCAGACAGAAAACTAGTAATTATAGAATTTTGTGTGATAACTAGAAAAGGGCCTAATGATATAATGTAAAGTGAAAATGAATCCATAAAATTGGATTAATACTATGGACACATAGTTGCATATGGAGATGCATTAAAAGGCAATGGAAGTTGATAGGTTAATGTGGCAGATTTCTGGTTGATTTTTCTATTTTACTTTCTCCTTAATTTTTGGAATAAATAAGAAATTTAATGAGGAAGCAATAACTAAGTCAATGGAGCCTGGTGGGAAGCATCACTTTCTAAAATGGATCTCGCCTAAATAAAAGGAAGCGTAAAAACCCGACAGACTTGCTATAATTGGCACACGAGGTTGATGTGTGGATCAGTCTCAGTGCCACTTTTCAGCCATAAGTGGGAATGACGGGAACTCTTTTTTCCTTGTATTAACTAGAATATGTTGTCATTAGATAGGAGGCCACCCATAGAATCATTAGTTCTCCAGATAAAAGGTATTAATCACTTGACCATGGATAATACAAAAGCTTTACTGACCAACTTGCTAAATTTATGGACAATACCAACATTTGTCTAATTTTCTGGAGAAAAGGCCAATGTTTGAAGTATAAGTGAATGTGGGGTTCTCATAGTATTATACATCATATTTGGTAACTTTTCTTCTTTTTCTTTTCCATTTCACAAGTATCCCAGTTTAAGAAATAGGTTTTTTCTTTTTTGGCAACTAGCATTTTGAGGCTGGATTGTGGATAATTTTAGTATTATCCTTGGTTCTTTATAAACAATGTATCAGTATTATCTCTGACTTTTTCCTGTTCAAGTCCTGCTTATCATTAAAAGTCCATCTCAAGCTGTACTCCTTCCATGAAGTCTTTCTTGTCAACAACAAACACTAAATGGATGATTTTTCTCCTTTTCTTCACTCCTGCCTCTTTAAGCATAGGTTAATAATAAACAGTCACTTCTTAGGGCACCTGGGTGGCTCAGTCAGTTAAGTGTCTGCCTTCGGCTCAGGTCATGATCCCAGGGTCCTGGGATTGAGTCCCATGTAGGGCTCCCTGCTCAATGGGGAGCCTGCTTCTCCCTCCCCCTCTGCTCATTCTCCTTCTCAAATAAATAAGTAAAATATTAAAAAAAAAATCGGTCATTTCTTAGTGTCTAAATATTTATGTGTACTAGCCTTTACTCCTATACTTAATTGTAAATTCCTTATAGGGAGGCAATTTTATCTTTTACCACTTACCTGTAGTAAGTAGCATAGGGTGAAAAACATCAAGAGCTCAATAGATACTTACTTTTTTAGTTGATTTATACTATCACAGCACACACATACATATCTATTGTTTTGAGCTTTAGTTGACATGGGTATCAAGAAGCCTCTTGTGAAGGAATATATCAAACTGAATTTTTAATCTCCCAAAGAGAAATGTAATATTCACATACTTATGTTCAGCAAGATTCCTTGTAAAACCATCAGTTCTTTCTTTTTTTTTTTTTTTAAAGATTTTATTTATTTATTTGATAGAGCGAGAGAGTACAAGCAGGGGGAACAGTAGAGGGAGAGGGAGAAGCAGGCTCCCTGCCAAGCAGGGAGCCGGATGTGGGGCTCGATCCCAGGACCCTGGGATCATGACCTGAGCCGAAGGCAGACGCTTAACCATCTGAGCCACCCAGGCGCCCCAACCATCAGTTATTTCTGACACATAATGCTTCTTGCTGGTTTTCTACCAAATTTAATCAAAGTCCAGGACAACTTTCTGCAACATCTGTAACTGGGTGAACCACATTGTCTGCCCAAGGTCAGGGCTAATTATCCACATTTGCACCCACCTGGCAGATGTGAAACACTCAAAATATGTATGCACTCGTTAACTGAGGGTCAAGCTGTTCTCGGCAGAATTCAGCAAAATTCCAGCTGAAGTATAATGGCATTCATTTTGAGGTAAAATTCCCAGGTCATTAAGCACTTTGAGATGTGATTCCTTCTGTAGTAAGTGAGAGGATTTGAGTCCAGATGAACTGCAGTCTGGCTCTGTTCCTAGAACTGTGTGACCTCGGGCAGTTCCCTTCCCCTTGTTGAGTGTCAGACTCCTGCCTTAAAACCTAAAGTTGTTTTTCTAATGCATCACTAAGTATGGTTTCGGCTCAGACTATGATGCTATATTGTTTAATTGAATACTTAAAGCTCATTTTTATTGTGCACTTACTATGTGCCAGGCAATATACTTTTATGAGTTTGCACTGTGTACCAGGCTGAATTAAGCCAGCTTGGGTTTAACCACAATGAAGATATCTTTGCTAAAATATGTCTGTTTGCCTTGTCTGAAAGCTACTGATTAAGCCAGCATTTGTTCTCTAGGTTCTAATCGTTCTAAAGCAAGTTGCATACGACTTTACTGCTGTCATTTTCTAGGTACCAAGCAAGTCATTCATTCCCAAATTGTGTTCAGTCGAGTTGATACTCCTTTCAAAGTGTAGGCTTCCAAGGTATTTATTCTAAATGGGTTTCAGGAAATAAGTCCATACAAGCTTTTTTTTGAAGTGACATTAGTGTGTCGTTTAGTTGCTATTAAAAAATTAGAATGTGTTTTGATGTGTCTGAATGGCTCAGTCTGTTGAGTGTCTGATTCTTGATTTTGGCTCAGGTCATGATCTCAGGGTCATGGGATCAAGTCCTGCCTCAGGCTCTGCGCTCAGTGGGGAGTCTGCTTCTTTTCTTCTCCCTCTCCCTCTGCCCCTGTCGCTGCTTTCACGCACGTGTGTGCGCTTACTCTAATAAATAAATCTACAAAAAAATTAGAATGCATTAGTTCTTTATAATATGCTCTACTTGATACCTACTGTGGTAGCTTGTCTCCAAGATGATGACAGCTTCGATACCTTTCCCCGCTATATACATGAAAGGGAAGGACGTTCTTCTTCCCACGTGAATCTGAGCTGGCTAATGATTACTTTGACCAAGAGAATACAAAGAAAATGGTGCTGTGCGACTTCTGAGGCTAGGTCATATGAAGCTTTCCAGCTTCTACCCGAGCCTCTCAGAATGCCACGTTGGGGAGGCCAGCTGCCATGTAAGAAGCCCAAATGTTCTGAGACCACCTAACTTGGGAAAGCCCAAGCTAGCCATGTGAAGAAGCTTCATGTAGAGATGCCTGACCGGCCCTCAGCTGTTCCAGCCATTCCAGCCCAGCGAGCCCTCAGATAACTTCAGTCTTGGCCTCGTCTGACTGAAAGTGTACCAGGACCCAAGCAAGTACTGCCCAGTTGAGGCCTGTAATTATCAGCGTGTGAAAAAATAAAAACAGATTATTATTTTAAGCCACTACATTTTGGGGGTGATTTGTTATCACACTATGTAAATGGAAAATATGCTAAGCTCAAAAGACGATCGTAGGTAGAAATTTCTTATATACCTTAAGTACGTCAGATTCTACTAGAGGGTGCAGAGTAGAGAGTCAGCCCAGAGCTCCCACTTACTTTTTGTGCTGGTTAAAAATCTTGGCAGAATAATAGAATAATTTAGGCATACTCAGGAATGCAGAATCAAGAGGGAAAAGGTCCATAGAGCCAAAACTCAAATATATCTAGAGGAAGAAAGACACGTTGGGCCCTGGACCTCAGGCTATTCAGACATAATGATTTAGTAATTAGAAGAAAGAGGAAGGGAAGTCTGAAAAGAACAAGAGTGAAGGGCTTCTTTGTAAAGAAGACAACCTAAACTGGTATCTCACCTTCCTTAGACAAAGCTCCTAATGGCCCCAGACCTGGGTCTAGAGAGCAAGCAGAAACAAAGGCATTCACTCCCTGAAAATCCAATAAACAAAACACAAAAAAACAAGACAGAAACCAGATAGTTTAGGAATGTCATTGTCAAAAGCATAAAGCACATCAATGATAATGGATGAATCCTAGATGAGAGACTGGTGGAAAGAGAAAGCAATTGTGCTTTGTGTGCACATGTGAGTTCACAAACACCTTCAACTCGGTCACAGGGTCTAACAGGGAGAGTGGGAGGGTGTGCATACGGTGCCCACATGCCCCTGTGTGTGGATGCCTGTGTGGGCTGTGGAGGACGGGATGGGAAGGATCCTTGTTAAACTTCTGTCCTCAGGGCAATCTAGTTATGGTGGGCTATTTGTTCCCTCTGATGTCTCCCTGCTTTCTGGGAGGCCATGCCACAGGTCCTCCTTTTAAATGTTAGAGAAGTCAGTGGACAGGATAATGGGTTTCTCTTAGTCCAACAAAAACAGACTGTCCAAAGAAATGTTATGGCTCGAGGGGCGGGGGGGTGGGCGGGCAGACGCTGACTTTTAGGACTTGGCAACTCTCACACACGTGTTACTTAACAGAGATATAGTGGAAATTGTACATAAATAGTTAGAGGGCAGAAGAGATTTCAAATGACAAAATTCTCCCCTCATTCAATATCAGATTCTCTACACATGAGGTCAAATAATTGTTGTTATGGTCCTTGAAATGAGCTTTTGAGGGGACTGGATTATTCTCGAAAATCTTTTTCTCAGATATCCAACAATGATGTGATATTGGTTCTAGATACTTAAAAGGATAAGCTCAATGAAGAGACCAGACATGAGTGACGGAGAGCCTAAATACCATGTGTTTACTGAAGGAGTGCTAGGGAGGGGATGATATTAAAACATGAGAGGCAGGAGCAGGGCTAAAATCACAGAATGGCACAATTCCAAAATCAAGTAATTTTTTCTAACTTGTAATATGTTTTTAACTGAAACAATGTTAAAAATGATGGTTAGCTTTACTGGGCAGCCTTCAGAAGACAGACGCAATATAGCGTAGAGCCAAACAGTAGTATGGACAGGCCTAACAGAAGGAACAGAGAAACGAGGAAGAACATGAGAAGGAAGATTGGGTGTTATTTTCCTCCTGGTTCATTCGTTAAATTTTAAAAATCTGAGTCAATGGAATTTGACTGAATTCTTTAATAAAGGTATTGTGGACAATCCTCTCTGTAGACAAAGGCTTTTTAGAAGGTTCTAGGTTTATCAGATTTCTAATCTGATTGGCTAGAATGCAACCTCTGCATTCTTGACGCCCTATTCAATCAGATAAGCATTTATTGAGCACCACCTGAATACCTAACAGTGTGCTAAATTCTGTAAGGACTAGCTCTGACATTTTTGGATTTCATAGACTTACAGAATTTTAAGAAGTGCAGAAACTACCATAAAGTTGGCAAGTCTTTTTTATTTGCCAAGAAAGCACACATAAAAGAAAATAACTACCATCTATTCTCATAATTATGCTTCACTGTAGCCTGGTAGAAACATTACCTAGACTCTCAGAAGGGAGCCACTGCACCGTGCAGTACCTAAAATTAATATAAAACATATTCCCACCTGCCTAGTCTCCTTCTCATGACATGTCAGCTTAATTCTTAGTTGAGCAGTGCTTAAAGCTGATATCCTTTTCAAGACAATTGCAAATAAGTTTTATAAAATGTTTTAGATTAACTGATCATTACAGAGCATTTCAATCTTTCTTAATTTGGACATTATCTGTTTAGGACCCATAATCACCATCAACTTATTTTTACAGAATGTTAAAGGAAGATTCTTAATCTAGTAGAGAGGATGTTCAAAACTTAAAAAAAAAATCATAAAAAAAAATCATAGAATCCTTTCTTCAAATGGAATCTTATTCAGGAAGACCATATCTAAAATAGATCAAAGTGAACTGTTCTGATTGAAGCGGTCTGCTTGCTTCCCCTTGCCTATCTTCCCCATACCACAGCAGCCTCCAAGCCACCTCCATGCAACCCCCAGGGCTCCATGGAGCCGTCTTGAACAGCTACTGATCTAACAGAGCCATAGACTTATAGAATTTCTAAATCAGAAGATACCCTAGCAATGATTTCAAATTATAGAATACAGAACATAAGAACTTTAGAGCTCAACTAATTTACCTCCCTGAAATCAGAGATAAGGAAACTGGGGCCCAGAAGGGTTTCAAAGGATTCCCCTAGTGTCACATTCATTGCTACTTAATGGCAGACACGTGACTGGCGCGAGCCAAGCTACTCATGCTGTTTGACAAAGTCCAAGTATGGGGGACGATCCTGAAAACAGGAGACTCCACAGCTGGCTCCTGCTATTCTCTTTCATTTTGTTTATGGCAATCTTTATAATTGTGGGAATATCTCTGGGGTTTCATGATAAAGTGACTACTCATCTTAGTTACGCCTATCTAAGCAATCATAATGAAGCTAATTCCACGAGGCCCCCCGGGCGCCTCAGAAGCGGCAAGAGTCTAAGAAAGTAACGGCTCAGGCTGTTCCACAGTTCACTGTATTTCCTGCGCTATAGAACGAACTAGCAAGACGGTCACGCTCTGTCTAGCACCTCTTTGCGTATTGTTTTTTAGTTTTAGAGAAAGTCAATAAGCGGAAATCAATAAAGGTCATGTTAATCATTACAAAGGAAAAATAAGGGGCGCCTGGGTGGCTCAGTCGGTTAAGCGACTGCCTTCGGCTCAGGTCATGATCCTGGAGTCCCGGGATCGAGTCCCGCACCGGGCTCCCTGCTCCGCGAGGAGCCTGCTTCTCCCTCTAACCCTCCCCCCTCTAATGTACTCTCTCTCATTCTCGCTCTCTCAAATAAATAAATAAATCTTTAAAAAAAAAAAAAAGGAAAAATAAAAGAAGACTATGTCTGTAATCAAAAAAATGATCTAAGATTATCTCAATCAATTGTGAAAAAACATAATCACATGTTACAAAAGTATGGAAAAACAAAAAAAATCCTAACATATAAATAAAGTTCCTCCACGCCTGTCAGGAGGAGATGCTTGCAACCTGATCCTGTGTCTGTGTCTCCTCATTCGCCGAGGCCGTCCTTTCTTACGAGAGACCCACCCCGGCTGGAGCTGGACTCCGGCAAGTGACTAAAAACCAGGCCTCTGTGACTCTAGTTGAATGTGGGGTTTTTTTGGTTTTTTTGGGTTTTTTTGTTTTTTTTATCTTAATGCAACTCTCCTGCAAGTATTATGCACAGGAAAAAATGACAGGGCCAATTGGAAAATAATTCAAGCAGAGAAAGTATCTAGCAGAGAAGAGGAAGACCAGACAAGAAGATAAAGGAATGGACAAGGGGATCCTATCTATTACTTGTTCTTCTTAAGTTCAAGAGACACAGAAATGGAATCATTGTTACAAGAGCCTCACAATCTAGTCGGTAGAACAAGAATGAGGTGCAAAAGGAATGTTAATGACTCTGCTGATGTTCTAAGAAAACCAACTCCAAGTGATGACATGAAGTCACCAAAAATCTTGGTCATAAATTGGAAGTCACACAGATAGAGGAGGAAAACTTGCAGCCTCATAATCACAGTGGGTTAAAAATTAAAGCTTAGGGGTGCCTCAGTCCATGAAGCATCTGCCTTCAGCTCAGGTCATGATCCCAGAGTCCTGGGATTGAGTCCCAAATTGGGCTCCTTGCTTGTGGGAAGCCTGCTTCTCCCTCTGCCTGCTGCTCCCCCCACTTGTGCTGTCTCTAACAAATAAATAAAATCTTAAAAAAAAAAACAGATTAAAAAAACTAAAGCTTAGACTATAATCTATCTGACAATCACATTTCTCCAAGCTTGATTGTTTCCCTACAGCCTAAATTTCATACACTTTGGGAGTGGGCACTTACTGCTATGCAAGATGCAGTGCTAGGTTAGGGCACAGTTAGCCCCATCAATCAGATTGAATATTACAATACGAACACCACCAACATGAGTCCATGGGCACAGATAAATGAGTCCTGGGGGCGTATCGTGAGGCAGTTTTATGTATAGTGTTGTGTTTTTTCACCCTGAACTCACACGGTCAGTGTGCAGTAGATACAAATTCTCTCTCCCCTCTTCTTCCATTCCTTTTTCTTTCTCTTTCATACTTCAACTTGTTTAAACATGTATAGATCTATGTGTTGTGTGTGTTTATACTCATGAACTGGACAGAAACTATTTTTTCCTAATCTTTAACAATAGTTTGAATTCTAATTTCTATTCACAAAGAAGACAATGGTATATGCCCATTCCTATACAGCTCATCCATTAGCAAGTGGTTCTAAATTAGAAGGCACTACAACTGAGAAAGATTTCCTAATTGTGCTAATTCATTTATTTTTCTGTTAAAAATCACTACAATAAATGGATTTATCCTCATCCTTGCATAACTTTCCATTTATCCATTCAATCAGTGTTTATGTTCTTATCTTTAAAATGGTTGAAATCATGATGTGTCATGTAATTTTGCTTTCCATTTTGGTCGCTTTGTAAGCACTTATCTAGATTGCTACCTAGTCTCTTTGTCCAGGTAAACAAAGCCAATGTACATGGACAGATGTAAGTACACAAAAACTAGCCATCTTGATTGGGATCAAGTTTCTCTGTCTCTTGAACACCACTGTATACAAACATGAGGACATGTCAATATTGCTGGCTTCAGAGTATTTTTTAAATTGGCCATAATTTTTTTTTTAAAGGGTGGATTTGCAATGCCCAGAAGTCAGTGGCATTCCTATACACCAACAACAAGACAGAAGAAAGAGAAATTAAGGAGTCGATCCCATTTACAATTGCACCCAAAACCATAAGATACCTAGGAATAAATCTAACCAAAGAGACAAAGGATCTGTACTCAGAAAACTATAAAATACTCATGAAAGAAATTGAGGAAGACACAAAGAAATGGAAAAACGTTCCATGCTCATGGATTAGAAGAACAAATATTGTGAAGATGTCAATGCTACCTAGAGCCATCTACACATTCAATGCAATCCCCATCAAAATACCATCCACTTTTTTCAAAGAAATGGAACAAATAATCCTAAAATTTGTATGGAACCAGAAAAGACCCTGCATAGCCTGAGGAATGTTGAAAAAGAAAAGCAAAGCCGGCGGCATCACAATTCCGGACTTCCAGCTCTATTACACAGCTGTCATCATCAAGACAGCATGGTACTGGCACAAAAACAGACACATAGATCAATGGAACAGAATAGAGAGCCCAGAAATGGACCCTCAACTCTATGGTCAACTCATCTTTGACAAAGCAGGAAAGAATGTCCAATGGAACAAAGACAGTCTCTTCAACAAATGGTGTTGGGAAAATTGGATAGCCACATGCAGAAGAATGAAACTGGACCATTTCCTTACACCACACACAAAAATAGACTCCAAATGGTTGAAAGACCTCAATGTGAGACAGGAGTCCATCAACATCCTAAAAGAGAACACAGGCAGCAACCTCTTTGACCTCAGCCGAAGCAACTTCTTCCTAGAAACAACGCCAAAGGCAAGGGAAGCAAGGGCAAAAATGAACTATTGGGACTTCATCAAGATAAAAAGCTTTTGCAAAGCAAAGGAAACAGTCAACAAAACCAAAAGACAACCGACAATATGGGAGAAGATATTTGCAAATGACATATCAGATAAAGGGCTAGTATCCAAAATCTATAAAGAACTCATCAAACTCAACACCAAAGAACAAAGAATCCAATCAAGAAATGGGCAGAAGACATGAACAGACATTTCTCCAAAGAAGACATCCAAATGGCCAACAGACACATGAAAAAGTGTTCAACATCACTCAGCATCAGGGAAATCCAAATCAAAACCTCAGTGAGATACCACCTCACACCAGTCAGAATGGCTAAAATTAACAAGTCAGGAAATGACAGATGTTGGCGGGGATGCGGAGAAAGGGGAACCCTCCTACACTGTTGGTGGGAATGCAAGCTGGTGCAGCCACTCTGGAAAACTGTATGGAGGTTCCTCAAAAAGTTGAAAATAGAGCTACCACACGATCCGGCAAATGCACTACTGGGTATTTACCCCAAAGATACAAAAGTAGGGACCCGAAGGGGTACATGCACCCCGGTGTTTATAGCAGCAATGTCCACAATAGCCAAACTGTGGAAAGAGCCAAGATGTCCATTGACAGATGAATGGATAAAGAAGAGGTGGTATATATACACAATGGAATATTATGCAGCCATCAAAAGGAATGAGATCTTGCCATTTGCAACGACGTGGATGGAACTGGAGGGTGTTATGTTGAGTGAAATAAGTCAAACAGAGAAAGACATGTATCATATGATCTCACTGATATGAGGAATTCTTAATTGCAGGAAACAAACTGAGGGTTGCTGGAGTGGGGGGTGGGGTGGGAGGGAAGGGATGACTGGGTGATAGACACTGGGGAGGGTATGTGCTCTGGTAAGCGCTGTGAATTGTGCAAGACTGTTGAATCTCAGATCTGTACCTCTGAAACAAATAATGCAATATATGTTAAGAAAAAAAAAAAGAAGAAGAAGAAGGTAGCGGGAGGGGAAGAATGAAGCGGGAGAAATAGGAGGGGTAGACGAACCATGAGAGATGATGGACTCTGAAAAACAAACAGGGTTCTAGAGGGGAGGGAGGTGGGAGGATGGTTTAGCCTGGTGGTGGGTATTGAGGAGGGCACATTCTGCATGGAGCACTGGGTGTTATGCACAAACAATGAATCATGGAACACTTCATCTAAAACTAATGATGTAATGTATGGGGATTAACATAAGAATAAAAAAAAAAAGAAAAGAAAAAAAAATAAAGGGTGGATTTGAACCCATTGAATAGATAATTGAACCCAAAGGTAACATCTTTTCTTTTTAAGGACAATGAAATAAAGGAATTACTTTTCAGCATGAGAAGTATGAATTGTAGGATATCTGTCCTGGAATGCCAGAACCATTAGCTCTTTATTAATTTAGCTTTCTGATATGGTACATTGTCTTTTAAAAATGAAGTATTTACCTAATCCTCTCTAATTGGGATTATTTCCTATGATGGGCTCTTGAACTCTTTATTTGCATTTTTCTTTTCTACCTCAACTTAAAATACCAAGCAAAAAGTGTATCATTTAAATTTAACATATATGTGACTAGACAACAGTTAGCTCTTCAAAGATAGGAATTTTTATCTGATGCATTTTTATTTGCCTCCCCAACTTACAATGCAGCATTGTACACATAGTATGTGCTCAATAAAAGTTCATTAAAATGAATTGATTTTAACTTCAACATAATCAGTTACCAGGTGACATGTCTTCCTGATCAATCTAAGCCAGTTTGTAACCTAAGTTCTGACACTTATCAGAAGCGTAATTTAGGGCAATGACCATTCGACGGTGTTGGCGGAATATACACACTAGAATCTGAAAAGCTATTACCTTGAGTAATACTGCCATTTCAGTCATGGATTAAATCAATTAACTGATTTCTGACTCCAGGAAGATTTAGACCACCTGGCCTTTTATATTCTGGTCATTCTGTTTAAATTCCACTGAGTTTATGCACATTTATTTACAGAGTTTGGCACAGTCTCTGGCCCACAGTGGATATTCAGAAAGGGCAGATAACAAATTAATGAAATCCAAAAGAAAGCAAAATTTGAGCTGAGTTTTGAAGACAGGTGAGAGAACTGGTCTAGTAGGATGAGAAATATTGGGGAAAGTCCCTAAGGAACTACACTTAATACAGCAGGGACTGCTATGTGTGTCTTGGTAGCAGGTACGTATACAGGAGTTCCAGAAAGAGGTCTGTTTTCATCTGACATAATTTATAAAATCATCAAGAAGCCCAGTAATACTCAGTACTCACAGATATGAAAGGCATTTACTTAGACACCTGCGGTTAGGCTGCCTTTGTTATGCAAGAAGGGGAAATTTCCATGATGCACATAAATTGGCAGGGTTTTTGAAAGTGTCAGGTTACTGTGGTCTCCCTAACCTGGAAAAAGGAAAACGTTAACTGCTTTTTTCCCAATAGCATGTGACTCTCAACTGGGTTTTTTACTTTAAAAATGGTATCATTAGCTGAAGGTAGGATCGGCTGAGACCATACCAATTCAGTGGCCCTCCACCACAGTCATGTCAGACCTTGTCCACTATTCTGGAATGTTCTGTGCCCACCATGGACATTTTAGAAGTCTAGAACATGTAGAGCCATTTTAGTCTGAGGTGACTTGGTTACCATGCTTCTTACCCTGATCTGGTATGGGAATCATTGTATCTGTGCTTCCCAACTCCTTCAAGAGGATGGGGGAACAAATAAGATTGCATTCCAATATTTTTCTCAGGTCTCCTTTTTTCCCCTCTTTCTTCCTCCCTTTTTCTTGCCAGTTCAGTTTCCCTCCTCCCTTCTTCCCCATAGTTTATATCTAATCCTCCACATACCCTAGGACATTTGGTGTTTAATGTCCCAAACTGGTATACTTATTTTCTCTGTAGAAAGTTCAATCTTTACTTATTTTCCCCAAGTTTTATTGAAAGAATGTGGCTGCTCCCAAGTGTCCTGTTGGGCTGTAGGCCTGTTTATTTTGAGCGGGTTATGTTTGGGTGATTTCTAAGATTCCCTTTTCAGCTGCTGAGGAAAGTAAAAATGGCAGTGAGTTTGGATTTATTTTTTCATATATAATCTTTTATTTTGATTGTAACTTTGACAGGAATGCATTTTGCAAATCCACACCTCTCCAGCGCAGCCATTTCAGAGCAGAGGGGAAAAAAAAAAAAGCTTCATGAGAAAGCATCCAAAAGTGCATAGATGGTCTTATTTTGAGATAGTCAACCTGGCCCAGTATCCCTTCTTTGTCTGGTTTCTATTAAAGCTATTAAGAATGGATTCAGCGGACTGCACTTCCTGTCTATCTTCCTGGAGATGTAAACCCCTATGGCATCAGAGTCATATGAATAGGACTGTATGTACTGATAAGCAATTATCACTGGGGAAGAAGAAGAATGATAAGGTCTAAGCCTATCACAGGGCAAAGACACTAAGATTTATTTCCAGTGTTATCAGGAGAGCTTTGCTACCCATGCAAAGCTCCTTCTGGGAGAAAAAAAGGAAGAGAAAAGCATAAGAGGAGATTACATTTCTTGCAAACATTTATCAATCAAAACAAGAAACTCTGAATGCAAAACTGAAACACAATCACAAAGTCAATTTTAAATGGGGGGAAAAAGCCACAGAAAACATGGGCCTTCTGAGGATTAAAAGGAAGAAATCCTTACCTAAGATTTAAAAAAAAAAAAAAAGTCCTTACCAGAGATCAAAATAGAGAAGGGCTAGGAGAGGGAGGAATTGTGAAGAGATTGCTTTTACAAATGATTTGAGATTGAAATAATTTATACAGCTCGTATTCTGCCATTGAGAGCAAGATGAAAAATTTATGGAACTGTATAAAATGGCTTGCATTAGATCAGAACTATAAAAAATAGAACACAAGCTCAACTCCAGGGACTCAGCAAGATTTTTTTTTTATTAGGAAATCCAAGTTGCCCATGGAATGCAATTTTAATCATGAACTTGATGATGATGCATATTAATTCCAACGAACCCTTTTAACCACAGTATCTTTTGCCCCAATAGGCTGACAATGAATTCTCAAGGAAAGCTGAAAACTCTATTAGGGAACACTTCCTACTGTGTGTTCTTTCTTAAGGGCATCCTGTCTGAAATGAAAATTTCAAGGCATCAGCCAGTTCGGGAGCTAACTAGTAGATCAAGGAATACTAAAATGATTTATCACAATCAACTTGCATGGTTCCATATAGAAATGCGTTCCACTAACACTGAACAGCAATGCCTAATGAATATTTATGATTGAACAAATTGAGGGAGCAGCTAATCAACATATAATGAGCTAGTCTCATTCATTTCATTCACTGATTCACCCACACAATTTTTTACTGAACACCTAGTATGTGTTAGGCACTGGACTAAATGCTAGAGATGATGAAGTGAACAGACAAGACATCTGTCCTTTTGTGACTCATACAAACTTGTATTTCACTTGTCTGTTAGTTTGTATTTAAATTCTTTTTTAAAGCCAAGAACTCCTTTTTCAAACAAAATCACTTATAAAGCATAGAATAACATACTCTTACACAAAGGATTTTAGATAGGAACAAAACGCGGAGGTAGGTCATCTAACCCAACTCCTTAATTTAAGAAATGTAAAATCTAGAGTCATTTGTCCAGTGCCTTACAGTTTGCATCACAAGGAAGTCTAAAACCCAGGAAATGGTGATATGCTCAATAATAACTGAAACCTAAGGGAATGCTTTATTGGAGAAGTGAAAACAATTGCATGGGTAGAAGAGGTAGGCAGGAAAGGCAAAAAGAGCCATGCGTGACAAAAGCAAAGAAATGGTCCAGTACCAAATAGAACCTTCAGATTACCACGCCAAAAATGAGCAGTAAACCTGACTATGAAAATGTCTTTTTAGTTATTTTCTTTCCAAAAGGATAACCCCACTTATCTGTATTTCTAGAGTATTGAAATTAGTCTTTTGAGAGTTAAAATGAAATGCCCTTGGAACCTCTGAAATGCCCTCACGAATTGAACAAAATGTTGGAAAAAAATAGAAAGGAAATACTCTTTCTTTTTATCATTGTGATAGCTAACTTCCAACAAATTAACTCATACCTATTAAGAGTCTGTATGCCTGAAATAGCAATTCCTGACAGTTGCAGAGCAAGGTATGGCTTCCTAAGTATTATCACATCGTATGTGTATAACAACCCTTTGATAGTTGGATGGACAACTACACTGATTTCTAGTGTATTGATAAGAACACTCAAGTGACTTGGTCAGAGCCAAAAGAAATCAAGATTGTAGACCATGTTATCTGCTTCCTGGCTTGGTCTTCTTTCTACTGTATCATGGAGTCACTCACAAAAAGCCTAATGTCCAAAAGGCTCCGCAGGTAAGCTCTTTCTCTGCTTATGGTAAAATTCAAGTAGCCTCTTCCACAGAGCTTGGGCAGTGTAGATGTTCCATGCATGTTTACTCAATGACCACTTTTGTTGAAATCAGGGGCTTTTATTTTATGTTTTAACATTGCTCCTAGCTTATAACATCTGTCAGAAGAATTACTCCACTCCACTCTCAGGAGAGACCTGCAAAGGTGGGCAGGCTTTCTGTGACAAGTGACAAAGTAGGGAGAGATTCAAAGATTCTGTTGTTGATGTGCAAACCAAAGGAAAATCCTGAAGTTTAACTTAATTCCCTTATGTTTACCAGAATTCTAGTATTTATCCACCCAATAGCCCTAACTTGACTGCTCTTACAAAATATACATTTATCTATCAATTTTATACATATATGACAAATACTATATATAGTATATAATGTGACTGATGCAAATAATATTAGGAAGGAAAAACTATACTCCTCCCAAATCACAATGAACATATCAAGGTTAAGTATAATTCTACTGTCTATATCTATGCAACATTGTACTGAAGTTTGCACCCAAGGTAATTAAGAAAGAAAAAGAAAAGGCATCAAGATTATATAGAAGCAAAACTACCTTTTTGTTGGTGTTATCATCTTGCATATAGAGAATTCAAAGGAATTCACTGATAAACAATTAGAATAAGTCCATCAGTGACTCATGATACACCATCAATATAAATATATAAATATCAGTTGTATTTATATGCATTGGCAATGAACAATATGGAAATGAAATTCTGAAAATGATTCTATTTACAATAGCATCAAGAATAAAAGTTAGGACTATATTTAACCAAAAAAATGCAAAACTATAAAGCATTGCTAAAAGAAATCTTTTTTTTTTTTTTAAGATTTTATTTATTTATTTGAGAGAGAGAATGAGAGAGAGCACATGAGAGGCGGGAGGGTCAGAGGGAGAAGCAGACTCCCTGCCGAGCAGGGAGCCCGATGCAGGACTCGATCCTGGGACTCCAGGATCATGACCTGAGCTGAAGGCAGTCGCCCAACCAACTGAGCCACCCAGGCGCCCCTAAAAGAAATCTTAAAAGACCTAAATAAATGGAAATACACCCTATATTCATGGATTGGAAGATTTAATATTGTTAGGATGGCAATACTCCCCAAAGTAATTTACAGGGTCAGTGCAATCCCTATCAAAATCCCAATTACTTGCTTTGGAGAAATGGAAAAGCTGATCTTAAAATTCATACGGAATAATAAGGGACATAAGTAGTCAAAACAATCTTGAAAAAGAAAAATAAAGTCAGAAGACTTCCACTTCCTGATTTCAAATCTTAACTACTAAGAGTGTAACAACTACCCTTATCATGGTGAGCATTGCATAAAGGATTGGCAATTTGCTATGTTGTACACCAGAAACTAATGTAACATCGTATATCAACTATACTTCAATAAAAAAAATTTTTTTTAAAGTGACAGTGGGGCACCTGGGTGGCTCAGCCAGGTAAGCACCTGCCTTCGGCTCAGGTCATAATCCCAGGGTCCTGGGATCGAGCCCCGTGGTGGGCTCCCTGGTCAGCGGGAGTCTGTTTCTCCCTCTCCCTCTGCCCCTCTCTCCTCTCATGTGCATGCTCTCTCTGTCTCTCAAATAAATAAATAAAATAAAAAAGTACCAGCAGTCAAAACATTGTGACAATAACATAAAGAGAGACATGTAGACCAAAGGAATAGAATTGATAATACAAAAATAAATCTTTAAATTTATAGTTATAGATTTTTGATACAGTGTCATCAAAATTGAAAGGAGAAACAATCAGTTTTTCAAGTAATCCTGGGATAACTGGATATCCATATGCAAAAGAATGTGGTTGGATCCCTGCTTCCCAGCATACTCAGAATGAGTCATAAGCCTAAGTGTAAGAATGAAAACTAAAACTCAGAAAAAAAACCCAAAACAACATGAGTAAACCTTCATGATTGGGCATTAGGTAAAGCTTTCTTAGATACAACACCAAGAGCACAAGTGAAAAAAAGAAAAGATAAATAGGACTTCATCAAAATTAAAGACTTTTGTGCTGCAAGTAATACCATGAAGAAAGGGAATACGTAACACTCAGAAGGGGAGAAAACATTTGTAAATCATACATATCTAATAAAGGGGCTTTAATCTAAACTATATAAAGAATGCTGACAACTCAGTAATAAAAAGATAAATAACTCAATTAAAAATGGGCAAAGGATTTGAATTGATACTTTTCCAAAGGAGATAAAAAAAATGACCACTAAGTACATGGAAGGACACTCAACATCATTAGCCCTCTGGAAAGGCAAATCAAAATCACAATGAAATGCTACTTCACACCCACTAGGACAGCTATAACAAAAAAAAGACAAACAATAAGCATGTTGGCAATTCTGTAAACATGGGAACTCTCATACATTCGTTGTTGGTGGGAATAAAAAGCAGCGTAGCCTCTTTGGGAAACAGTTTGGCAGTTCCTCAAAAAGTTGCTATAGTAACACTGATTTGTACTATAACCCAGAAATTCCATTCCTAGGAATACACCCAAGAGAAATGACAATATATATATCCACACACACAAAAAACCCCCTCATATGTGAATATTCATAGTACCATTATTTATAATAGTAAAAAAGTGGAAACTACCCAAAATCCATCAACTGATGAATGAATAAATAAAAATGTGATATATCTATACAAAGAATTATTTTGGGGGTGATGAAAAGAGATGAAATAATGATATGTGTTACAATATGGATAGACTTTGTAAACGTTATGCCAAGTGAAAAAAATCAGTCACCAAAGACCACATATGGCATATTTCCATTTATATAAAATGTCCACAGTGGCAGAAAGTAAATGTGTGTTTTCCAGGGGCTGAGGAATAGTGGTGAAGGGCTGGATAGAGAGGTTAGTGCCAAAGGGTACAGGGTTTTTTGGGGGGTGGGGTGGGGTGGGGGATGATATAAATGTTTTAAAATTGATTGTGAAGAATATTGCACTTCTCTCTGAATATTCTAAAAACCATTGAACTGTACACTTGAAAATATGTGTAGTCAACAAATTTTGGCCATAAAACCATTCTAATTGAGGCAAAAGTTAAGTATAACTGATTTATAGGGAGGTAGTTTGTCTGAGTTGTGAGAATGTTCAATCAGCAAGATCCTGCCCTACCGTTTGCAATCTGGACACTGAGTCTGTTACCTCACCAACATTATCATTCCAGGTGATTGTTTTTTAAGCATTATAAAGTTTTTTTTTTTTTTTTTAAATAAACTCTTAACATGGAAGCTCAATGTATAAAGCAGAGAAGAGCCCAGTTTCCCTGGTTCATATGGGCCTGGAGATCCCACTCATGCAGATTTATTTCTCAGATGGCTTCTGCAGCACCCCCAGGCATTCAGTAACACTGTGGGCACCATGGTTTTCTGCAGAACACTGTTTCAAAAGCAGTCTAAACAGGCTCAAGGATGCTTTCCAACCTCAACATTACAGTGTTCACTGCCTACCACCATGGGGTTGTAAGCACAAGCAGGTGTGACCCATGCTTCCAGTAAGAACTGGGTGAAGATCAAGGATATTAAATCAGTAAGCTGGTCTAGGGAGTTGGGGTGTGAATAGGGAGGGATGCTAGAGAATAAGGAGTAAAGTCAAAAGTATGGAACCAGATCAAATTTATTTTCAGATCAGCCGTGAGAAACAAAGGCTGCATTTTTGTGACACTAAACAAAAATTAACTACCGGCACCAGAAATTTTCTGATGGAAAGAAATTCCTTTATAGGTCCTTTGGGAGCAGAAGATCAAGCCCTGAAGGCATGAATATTTGGAGAAAGGAAATGAAAACTGTGTAAATTGTTCCATATTGGGTACAGGGGTGCAGGGAAAATAAGAAGAATCCCTGACTTGGGAACATGGATGGACAGGTGAAAAGCTTTTAAGAACATGAAAAAGTATCCATTCCTGTGAAGTTAATACTCCCCCAAATCTTGACTTTACTGCACACATAAATGCCTGGTGATTCAACAGAAGGTGAGGCAGACGGGCAAGGTTATAGAGGTTATTTTTCCAGTCTTTGGCATTAGAAGTGATGGAATTTGATTTCCTGTGTGGGTGGGTTAGAAGCTTGTGGAGGTCTGTGCATCATCATCTTGGAGAGATTAAATTATCTGCCTGTAGTCACCAACTATGGGGAAGCCTCAGGCTAAGCATTTCTGATGGTATTTCCAGCAAGAGAAGTGGCCTGCTGCAGATGCGTCCTGTGGTGGACAGCCAAAAAGACAGAACTTGAAGTTGTATCCAAGGCACAACTCATATGGACCAACACCTGCCCTGCATGTCCAGGAAAATGTGGGTCTCACCAGGCAACCCCATGTTTCTTTAGGATAGGCACACTGCAGCTCTTACGATGAGAGAATTAGGAAATGTAATTCTTCTAGGGGCCAGTGGAGTAGATTATTTTCTTTCATACCAGCCTCAGTGTCAATACAACTCCACTCTGCTTTTTTCCTACATGAGTTGAGTGAGAACCTCACTAAAGGGAATCTGATTCCTCTTATTATCGTGAAATAAAGCACATTTCCTTGTCTTTGGATACTGTGGGGGTAGGAGTGGAGGGGAAGGGCAATTTTAAGACCCATGTATGAGTTCACACATACGTGAGTTCATTCATGGGGAAGGTGCGAAGGTGGCTAAGAGTTAGTCTCATGTTGACTTTTTGCCCTTCCTACTTCTGAGAGGATGGAGAGTTTGTAAAATGCTAGCTTACCTTGCTTTCTGGGTATGACAAAAACAGTTATAGGTTTTTCGTAATTTACCCTTCAAGGGTAAAAAAAAAAAAAAAATGGAGGATTTGTTAGTCAAAGTCAGGGTCTTCTAGTTTTTAGCCTTCTCTACTGCCTTTACCAAGGTCCATTCAAGGGCAGTGAATGGAAAGTGATGCTGATCATATAATCTCACATGCTTACCCAGCCCAATCTCATGCTCATGGAAGAACCCCTCCAGGGCAACAGCCCCTCCTTTTCCCCCAACTCATCTCTTGCTCACCCCTCTCGATAGCCTAAGCCGCTTTACTCCACAGCGCATATCCAATTGAGACAAGGAAACTGAAGGACTCCATAGAAATCTGCCTTTTACTCCTTCTGCTTCTATTCTTGCTAGGACCTGCACCCCCACCTTACACATGCCTCAGAATGCAAATAGTGTATGTCCTCCTTGTAAGGAACAGGAATTAATGATTTCTTTAGAATAGAGAACATCTGAGGAAGGACCAGGTGAGAACGACCAGGGAAGCTATCATATGTGTATTCTAGACTACCAGCACTAAGCATCTCCATGCCAAGACTCCCTGGCTCCAAGGAATAACACCTAGGCCCTCATCTTTCTTCTAACCAGTTTCTGGATGCCTAAGAGGATATGTACACCAGGCCATAATCCTCAATAAAGACCCCTGGACCCTAAGCAAGGATGAGATTCCTCCTTTCCTTTCTAAGACTCCCAGACACTCTGTCTGTACCTGCACTTTCTCTCTACTTTCAGTAATCTTTGCTTTCACCTCCTTGCTGGCTCATCTTTCTATCCTGCGTGCAACCAAGGAATCTCTTGGCTGGTCCTGTGGGACCCCGCCAGATCCTTGGGGCTAGCCTGCTGGCATTCAATAACCAGTCAGTTTCATTAGCTGGCTTTCAGAGCTTTCCCCAGATGATCTTTTGCTCACAGCTGCCACTTACCTGGACAACACCCATTAATACCCCCAAGGAGATTACTTTCTTTTCTTGCCATTTATAATATCTCTATTCAAAAACTGTCAATCTAAAGTAAACTATTAAAAAAAAAACCCCACCATTTCTTTAAGGTTCTATTGCTGTTCTGTGATTCTCAGTCTTTGGAAAGCATTAGAATCCCCTGTAGGGCTTGTTAAAACAGATTGCTGGGCTCCACCCTGATTTGGATTGTGTAGGTATGGAGCGGAGCCCACCTAAGAATTTGCTTTTCTGACAAGTTCTCGGGTAGCTTTGACCTTTCTGATCTTCCTCCTCCTTTTTTGTTTGTTTTTGTTTTGGCTCTTTAGTGTTATTCTTTTTTCTTTTCTCCTGCCCTAAGCCTGAGTCAGGAGAAGGGCTTCGACATTCATGATGATTGGAATTTATAATAGGAGTGGTGCGAGAAAGAAGCACCAGGGTAAAACTAATCAGCTCATCTGCTATACTTAGCAAAAGCTCTGTTGTTAAACTGGTGTGGTCTGTCCTTCTGCCTGATCATTCAGGAATCAATCCATCAACTAATCAATCAAGGAATCGATCATCCAAACATCCTGCAAACATTTGACTTGACCCTTTTATCAGTATTTATAACTATTAAATACACCTGTCCAGAGGAATGTGGAAAAGGGGTAGAAGTTCAGCAGAGGCTGACATAATTAACTTTATTAGTTTCTTAATGTCTACATTGGCTTTCTATTTGAAGTCTTTGCCTTTTTTTTTTTTTAAAGATTTTATTTATTTGAGACAGAGAGAATGAGAGAGAGAGAGCACATGAGAGGGGGGAGGGTCAGAGGGAGAAGCAGGCTCCTCGCCGAGCAGGGAGCCCGATGTGGGACTCGATCCAGGGACTCCAGGATCATGACCTGAGCCGAAGGCAGTCGCTTAACCAACTGAGCCACCCAGGCGCCCTGAAGTCTTTGCCTTTCTTTATGAAAGCTTTCTAGCTTGCTAATTGGAAATAAAGGGTTCCCACAGAGAATAAAATTATGATTCTTTTCTGTACCCAGATTTTTACCTGGAGCTAGAAATCAATTTCAAGTTCATTTATTACCATAATTCTCTTAGCATTGCAAACTGGTTGATGACAGGGTTTTAACTGATCTTCTGACTGTTAGATGTAAGGATATTTTTTAGCTAAAGAAGGAGGCATTCATTGTCCTTATTTTCTTTTCAGTAATTTCTTCAATTCTTAGCACTGAAATTAGTCACATTGCTAAAGTGAAGAGGTACATGCTCTGATATTTCTGCAGTGAAGTTTTTCATGCCTTGGTATCTTACAAGCCCACATGTCAATAATCATCTCTAGCACCTACAGCCTTCTTACCATCACTGTGAAGGATGTGGTTACCGCCCAGAAATTACAGCAAGTTAATTTAAAGGTTTTATTAAATCATTCTTAGAAACACGTGAACACAGTTGGTGTTCTTGAGCATTTGGAAAATGAAATTATTCTTTAGAATTAGCCAACTGAGCTAGAAGAAAATAAAGAACACCAACCAAAGGGGGAAAAGTGAGAAAAATTCCAATGACTAATGGTTTTTAATTACAATTGCGTAATAGTCTCTTGGTACAAGTGCTACTTAGGGTTTTGATAATTCCTGCCACTGATCCATTAGGCCGCTGCATATATGTGCAGGCACTGAGACTAGAGCACAGAAGACTATCAGGATATTATCTAACTGCACTCAAGTGCCTTGAATTAGATCAATTTAATGGCACTCTCAACCATCCTATTAGCAAATGCTGCGAGTATGAGAAATGATAAGCAGCTTCCAACTGATATAGTAGCTAATGGTTTTATGCTGGGGCAGAACAAATAGAATGTAACAAAGGTAATATTTCTTTTATGGTAACATTTTAAGTTCCTGACCATTATGAATGCTGTTATAAACATTCATGTACTACTTTTTAATGAGACCATAGTTTCCATTTCTCTAGAATAAATTCCCAGAAATTGGATTGTTGTGTCACATGGTAATTGTATGTGCTGAGAGGGTCTGACTGCAAAGGGTCATGGGAGATAATTCTGTCTGTGATGGTGGTTACAAGTCTAGGCATTTGTTATATGTGTTCATGCACCGAGAACTATGTGCAGAATCAGAGTCAATTTTTAATGGAGATTTTAAAAATTAATTATAAAAATGCATAGGACAAGCACATAGGGGGACAATCATGGATTGACAATTGCACTCTCAGAACTTGAATAGCCAAGTCCATAAAGAGCAACTAAGAATTTTGAGGTTTGATTTTTAAATAAGAAGAGCAGACCACTAGCCTTTCTTCTATCTCTAAAATTCTAAGTGTTTAAGATTGGCAAATTTCTAACAATAAATACTGCTTGTGAGGTTGGCAATTTTCAAAGCCCTCATTGTATTAGGAAAACGGGTCTTAGAATCAAAAATCACTTCTATGAAGGAGCAGAAATACCAAAACAGAATAATCCTGCTTTGATGAACACAGTAAGTCAGAATATGCATTTGGGGAAACAGCAAAAATCACAAAGCTGGAGCTGTTTCTGTCCCTTTTGGACCATCACTTAGATGGATGATCCCAACTTCTCTTACACGAATGCTAGGAGAGGAGATGGGATGTGAGCTTTTAGTTATTCATTTGTTAGTTTGTTCATATATCAAATCTATTTTGGATACTACTATATACCATGCACTGTGCTACATGTTTAGGATTCAGTGGTCAGAAAACTGAACTCTGACTTTACAAAAGAAGAGGTCAGATAATGGCACAAATATTTAATTAAAAACCGTGCTAACCATTTTGAAGGAAAATTACAACTGACCCCTCAAAAAGATACATCAGGGATATTTTAGGGAAATGTATCATTTCTGAAGTTCAAAGAAGGCCTTCTTGGGGAAGTGGCATTTGATCTTAATTTTGTGACCAACAACCTGCATTTCGAGATTCCATTTCCTTTTACTTCTGTGTTCTGCCTAATATCTACAAATGATAATCTAGGTTATTTGCTTTAGGTCCAAATGGGACCTACAATTACATTAACCTCGCTACTAGATACAATGGCAGGGGATTGGGTAGCACTCTGCACAGAGAACTGCCATTATCCCCACGGTTTCTGATGAAATTTCCACTGCCTGATACATTTATACCACTTCATGGGAGGTATAATGTATGTTGCAAGCCCTCTCATTCCTAGATTACTTTGGTGCTCTGGAAGAAGGGTTTAATTCTTAGATGTGGTATCTGGAAATAGGAAGGGAAACATGATCTGTATCTGACAAACAGGACATTTCTGATCAGAGGCAGAAGGCATTATATTGAGAAATACCAGTTTTCCACTTATGGGAATTGGGGGAATTCTTTTTTCCATTATTTATCAATGGATTAGCAAACATACACTAAAAACTCACTATGCCTGGGGAGCACTGGGTAAAGTACTTTGAGAGGCAACACAAGAAAAACAGAACCTTGATCTGATCTTCCAGTTTACTCTGTTTGGAGAAATACAAAATATACCAATTATTATTATTTTTTTAAGATTTATTCATTTGACAGAGAGAGCGAGTGAGCGCACACAAGCAAGGGGAGCAGGAGAAGCTGACTTCCCTCCCCCCCGCTGAGCAGGGAGCCCGATGCAGGTCTCAATTCCAGGACCCTGGGATCATGACCTGAGCCGAGGGCAGACGCTTAACCATCTGAGCCACCCAGGTGCCCCTAAACTGTACCAATTAAACAAACTAAAGGCAATGACAAGGAATACTCTAAGTGAGAAATAATCAGACTTATTTGATCTACAGATGCAAAAGAAATGCCAAATGAAAACTTGGTCAGATACATCAAAATTTAACAGCGTTTATCTTCAAGTGGTGGACTTATGGTAGATTCCTAATTTACTCATTTTGCTTGTCAATACTTTAATTTCCTTCCATAAACTTTTTCTTCTCTAAGAATACAAAAACAATAAAAGTTGTATTTAAAAAATTATGTTACTATGGACTTCATGTCTTCAAGTTCATTTTTCTTTCTTTGGCTGTGCCTAGTCTACTAATGAGCCCACCAAAGGATTTTTTTATGTATTTATTTATAGCATTTCCTTTTGATTTTTTCCTTTGGTTCCTACTTCTCTGAATACATTACCTATTTTTGCAGGTTTCCTACATTTTTCTAGTAAAGACTTTAACTTATTTATTTTAAATTCTCTAATTCTAAAATCTGGATGTCTGAATTTGATTCTGATGCTTACTTTGTTCCTTCAGATTTTTTTTGTTTTTTGTGTGGTTTTGTTTTTTGAGTTTTAACATGCCTTGTAATTTTTGTTGAAAGATGGACATGATTTATCAGGTAATAATAACTGAGGTAAATAAGCATTTACCTATGAGTTTGATTTTTCTCTGGCTAGAAGTTGAATTGTTTTTAATATTTACTGGATATGCAGGTACCAGAAGCTTCAAATTCTTCATGTATCCTTGCTTTCGCCTCTCCTTAAATAGACTCTATGCCTTGCAGCTCTTTTAGCTGTAATCCACTATAATTATACTGGAATACTTACTCTAGTGGTAAGGTGTGGGGAGGAGAAATGTTCTCTCATCTTATGAACAAATATTAGTCTTTTAGTGGGCCTATGCTTCTTGGCTTTGACCTTCACATGTTTTCTTAGCTTCCCTAACCTTCAGGTCAAGTAGAAAGATAGAGGGTGCCAGAGTCAGAGAAATATCCTTTTCCCTGGAGGGATAAAGCTCCGGTAGTCTTTTTTTTTTTTTTTCCTGGAGAGTTGACATTTGCTATGGAAAATACTGTGGTCACAGTTGACAATAGTTACTCTTTCTCTTCACTGTGAGAATCTGGTAAGGTTTCTGGAGGTAAAATCCACAAAATATGGAGCTCCTCCTAAGACTGTGGCCCCCAAGAATTTCTCACACTTCTGCTAGCTCACAGTCCGCCTCCAGCATTTTACCATAATTACCATGTAAGTTTCCCTACCAGCTTATGGCTCCAGAAGCTTCAGTCCAGGTAAGCAAATCTCAGCCGTGACCCCTCGGAGTCAGTTATGGACCGAATGTTTGTGTCCTTATAGAAAGGACGTGATGGAAAGAGGGAGACACCAAAGTATGCTCTCTCCACCACGTGAGGATAAACAAAGAAGGCACCTATCTGCAAGCCAGGAAGAGGGTACTCATAGACACCAAATCTGCACCACCTTCATCTTAGACTTGCCAGCCTCCAGAATTGTGAGCAACGAATGTTTGTTTTGTAAGCCACTCAGCTTATGGAATTTTGTTAGAGCAGCCCCAACTAAAACATCCTGTCTCTCTAGATTTCAGGGGGCAGTTGGCCCTGTCTCCTCAATTCTTTGATGGGTCCAAGAGAAGTTATTGATTTTAATTTCGCTTAGCTTTTTCTAGTTGTAAGAACAGGAGAGCCTGCTTCTTAGTTCTCTAAACATTGGAACTGGAGCCAGAAGTGGCCTCTTCTTTTTTATAAGGTATATGTGGTGATACCTTTGAACAAAACAATATGATTTTAAACATTTAAAGTGTTTTCAGGGTCTGTTGTTTAAGTTGTGAAGGTTGTGCTCTACTCAAGGGTGCCCAGCCTAGGAGGCAAGAAGAGATAGCATTTAATTTGTACAAAGGTGCCCTGTGCGCTGACTGCTGACCCTCATTTGCAGGCTGGGGCAAGGGAGATCCAAGCCTGAACTCAGTCACTGCAGCCATCCTAGGAAGCTCTCAGTGGTCCTTCCCAGCCCAGATTGTGGAGTACATTCAGACCCACCCTTTGAATTTCTCCGCCCTGCTGAGGACTTGATAGAACAGGACCACCAGCAGAAAGTCTTTTCAGATGCTTCATTCATTCCCAGCCTCACTCTCTGGGAAGATCAGAGCTTGCCTTGGCCATTCCTTCACCTCTATTGTGTCTCCTGCTGCCTCTTGCCTGCCTCGAGGCTGGTTGACAACTAACATTTGAAAGCAACAAGTGTGTCCCCATGTTGCACAATCACTGCCCCTTCATGGACACCCTCATTGTTCTGGGGAGCCGAGTGGTGAATGTGAACCTGAGTTCAGCAGAGAGGGCCTGGGCAAGGCAGCCAACTTCCCCAGTGTGCAACCAAAGTTTGCCTCGAACAGGGGGATGTGAGCATCACCTTCCCAGCCCTGACAATGCACTCGGGCCCTTACTAGAGGGGAGGGGCTGGTGGCTATAGAATCTGGTAATGATCCTGGCACCGCATCAGCAGCGGGCAGCTCTCATTTGTTTTGCTGCCTAGCACGAAGGCAAGATCATTGTTTATTATGGTTCCAAGGCAGCAATCATTTCACATAATGTGAAGATTTTTTTCACTCAATTTACTTTCTTGCTTTGGGCTGATGAGAATAATAATCACATGTTGATGACTGGTACCTTGACAGATGATGCTCAGAAAAATGCAGGTCACTGCTCATTCTAACCCTGTTTTCCCCTCCAGCATTGAAGGTTGTGATTTGGAATCTCATTCAGTCGCTACTTTCACATCCCAAAGTTTCTGATGCCAAGAAGACCAAGACAAAATATTTCTTTCAGGGGCCCCCAATTCCTGCAGTCTGCGCTAGGGGATAATTTATGCTGATTTGTTTTAAAGAGACAGGCATACATAATTCATGTCCTGTGCATTGCGGCTTCTGGCCATTGAAAATACTCTCTCTCTTTTGGCAGTGCTTGCAGGAACTAGCTACAATAAACATTTCATACCTCAGTGGACACCCTTTTTCTCAGCTAATAGGAGCCTGACTTAAAGGTAGAGACTCCATCATGAGTTTATTTAATGGTGAATTCAGCTGAGTATTTTTTTTCTTCTAAAGCATAAAATGAGCTTATTATCAGTATCAATAGTGAGTTTTTCTCAAAAGGAGTCAAGGTGTGAATGGGCATGAAAGGGAAATTAAATTGAACCTCTTGGTGGTTTCATGGCTGGAGGCCAGTTTAAAACTCAAACTTAACTGCTTTTGAACTAGCCAGCAGAACTGTAGGGTCAGAAAGCACGTAGATGTGAAGGGAACCATCAGGGCTGGGCTTCCCACCTGGAAGGAAGAGGGCCAGACTGGACCCGTCTGTGGTTATGGGGTTAGGGGTGCTGCTAAGGATGGCTGAATTTATACCTGTGTAGCTTACAGTGGTATTAAGTATAATCTACACGAATAGAGCCAAAGTGGTCTTTAAAAATGCAAATCTCATCAAGCCGTTCCTCTCCTGAAACCCCTTCAATGGCTTTTCCATTTTACATGGGATGAAGGCCAAGGAGCATGCATGATCAGGGCTCTGTTCACGCTTCGTCCTCGTCATGCCTACTGCCGCCCTTCCTCACTGTGCTCTAGCGAGGAGGGCCGTCTCCCACTTGTCTACAACTGCGTCCTTTCACCTGAGAAACTCTTGGCTCTGACCGCCAAGTTCATCCTAAATGCCACTTCTTCAGGGAATTTTCCTATTTATTCCGGCAACTTTAAGTCCTCCTGATAAGTGGGCTCAGGCACTTTCTTGCTTCTGTAACTTTTTGATTAATATAATTTTTGATTTTTCTGTCCTTGCACTCAACAGTAAACTCCTTCAGGGCACCTAGACTCTGATTTACAGATACATCCTGTTAGGGCATGATAAGCCCTCTATAAGTAGTTGCTGTCTGAGTGAATCAATTAGAGCAGTAGTTCTCAAACATTCCAGGCAGTTGGTTAAGGCACAGATTGCTGGGCTTCCAAAGTTCTGATGCATGGGGGTGGGACCCCAAAAATTGCATTTCTAAGGAGTTCTCGTATGGTGCTGGAACCACACTTTGAGAACCACCCACACTGGGAAGGCTTTCCACAACTTCACTCTTACCATGGGGATGCCAGGTCAAGAGATGTGCATTTGGATCCATCTCTGCAATGAACCAACCAGAAGTCCTTAAACAATCCCTTCTATTTTCTTTGTAGTCACTTAATAAATCCCTTTTGCTTCTTCCTTTGTGGTTTCCCCTGAACTTCTCTGTTCCTTCCCTTCTGCTCTATTTCTGGACAGGGACACTGTAACCTCACATTTCAACTACTATAACCACATCCTAATCATTCTCTTGGTCCCCACTGTCTGCCCCTGGAATCCCTGATGTACTTTATTGCCAGTTTTGAGTGCCTCAGAGGCCAGTGTGACCATGCCCTGCCCTTATCTAAAATCTTGTTGGTGATATCAGCTTTCAAGGCTTTTCTCAACCTGGACCTCCTGCTATGCATGTTGCTCCCTTGGCCCTAATTCAACATGAGACTCCTCACAGCTTATTGCACTTAACTAATTGTCCATCTTTCCTGACAGGCTGTCACCTGCTTCGGGGCAAACACCATGCCAGTCTTGTCCAACTAACATAACCCTGACCTGGAAGCATGGCAACATAAAACGTTACTTGACAGCAAAATCACCAAACAATGGTGAGTCTTTTCTTCTGCAAAAAAGTAATAATCGTAGAAAGCACATACCTGGGGTCATTCTATGCCAGATTTCTTCTCAGCACTTTACATGTATCAATTTACTTAATCCTTACTACACATTTCCCCATCTTAAGAGATAAGCAAACTGAGGCAGAGAAGTTAAGTAGCAGGTTCAAGGTCTCACTCAAGGATTCAAACCCAGGAATTTGGCTGTTGAAGTTCATGATCTTACCTACCATGCTATACTGACTGAGGAGTAGCCCAAATATGCCTAAAATTAAGTAGAGTACCAAGAATTTGTGCCAGTTTAGTGAGTTACACATAATTACATACAAAAATAATCTCTTGAGTACTTATGTGTAGGGACCCAAGACACATACTGTGGAATTAAGCATGGATAGGATACAGCACCTAAGAATCAGTCTAGTACTATAGATGGAGTCACTGAGTTACTATGTCCTGTTCCCCATCTTTAAAGGGGGAAAGTAAGTTCCATTTCACAAAGTTTCTGCCAGGATTACACATGAAGGGCGTATGTAAAGCACTTAGCACCATAGCCAACACAGTGCCTCTTCAGTAGTTGAGAGCTATCATCTTATCCCTGCTCTTGAGCAGTTTTCTTTATGTTTGGGAGTCAGGAATTGGTAGTGATCCTCTCGAATTACAAATTTAGCTACATCAATAGCAGCCTCAACATATCCAAGACAGAACACCATTTGTGTCCAGGGTAATCCCCAAAAGCCGTACAGGAGAGGTGAGTGACATCAAACTAAAGAGGGAATCGAACTTATGAGTCATAAAACTATTCCCAAGGAAGTTTTTTTTAAACCATTCACTTATTTACTAGTTATTTACGCAGTACCTAGGCATTAGAAACTGTGCCAAGCACAAAGAATACAAAGAAAAAAACAATAGTGTTTATCTTTTTTCTCTCCAAACTGTTTTCATCACCCATGCTATATTTGATCTTCCGTTATTGACCTCTTTGACCACTGTGTTAGGAATGATTCTGAGGTTGAGTTTAGGCTTATATGGAAAACATACCAAAGAACTTACACTTGAATAAAACTGGAAGGCTTGGGCGGGTAGGTGCTTACCACAGCTTTGCAATAATTAGGCAGGTACGAAGCAACCATATAAAATCTATACTTCATCCATTCTCGTCTTCTACTTACTCAGCTTTTCAAGCTACTCTGCCTGCCACAACCACCTTTGCAGCATGAGTTGAGAGGGTATCGTGGTGTTTATATTTAAAATATAAGTGGTTGAAGTAGGATTTGGGTTTCTATATATACTACATATACATAACACTCAAAGAAGACTCCATCAATACACATATGATCATTGAAAGGAACATCTGTACACGTCCACTTATATGCACAGCGTGTGCATGTGTATATAGACGCACATTCTCCACCATGTATTTGTAACACTCCAAAATTTACCTCTCTTGGGCCTCTGGGACCAGTTTAATTTTGGTGCACCAGGCCCCAAGGCAACCATCAAACACTGCACAGACAAGTACTTATTAGATGCTTACTTGGAAGGCTCACAGCAGCTTTCAGAAATAGGACTGGCAGGCCTAGATGAGAGTAAGTATATAAAAAGCCTTCTGTGTAGAGAAACCCCAGCATCACGTCTTTCTCCCTAGGAAGAAATCTGTTTAATTCCTACTTTGATGATTTTAAAATGTCCAAAAAAGACCCCTTTAAAAGTACAATGGTCATTTTTCATCTAAAACAGTGATTTTCAAATTTTATTGCATATTATTATCACTAGAGACTATCAGAAAAATGCAAGGTCAGACCTACCAAATCATCATTTCTTGAGATGGGATCTAGGAATCTGAATTTTAACGAGCATCCCAACTGTTCTGCTGCCTTTCATCTGTGGCCAGCACATTGAAAATCACTAAGGTGTAAATTAAAAACAGGCAGGCTACTACTCCTCACCACTACTTGGAAGACAGAAAGAAGATGCAAAGCTTGTTGATCTATTTGGCAGGAGAAATGGCTAAGCCACTTCGAAATCGAGAGGCAGGCGGGGAAATTTAGCACTCCGAGTACCAGCAGCTCGAGCAGCTATGACAGGAACCACACCCGTATTACAAAGAACAGTCAAGAATGAGATAAAGGAGAGGTTGTCAGGAGATACGCCAAGTGTCCTGAGACAGGCAGTAATAAAAGATACATTTAAAAAGCATATATTGAGATATTAATAGTTTATAATAATTAGTATGTAGGTATTAGGTTACTCTTAGATTCTTAGTTCTTTTAAAACTTCTCTGAATGGTTATTTTCCTACTTAAAAATAGAAACACTTTTTCTCCGTTATCTAAATAAACCTTTTCTTTTCACACATGTACATACATACGCATGCTGACATAGTTTCCCAACAGTTTCATCACTGGCTAATGGGAATTGCTAGGTATTTTAGAGATTAAGGATAAATTTCATGAGATGCTGTGAAGATTGAATACAACAGTGTGTGGGAAGCTCTTAGAATAGTTCCTGGCAACTAGACATTGTCCGACAAATTGTATTTATTATTGTTAACTATTAATGTGCAATTACGTGCCTTCAAAAGCATTTCCTGTTGGCTCGATCAAGGTTGTCGGTCAGAGAGCAAAGCTTTAAAGGTACAATCATCCCATAGTCCCTAGGTAAGTAGCAAGGCTCCTACTGAAGGAGGGCAGAGATTTCAAGTGATGAGCACAAGAAAATGTATCTGGAATCCCAGAAACCGGAGAGGAGGATACAAGCAAGTCACCAGAAATGAGAAGATAAGGAGTAAACCTGATCTCTGAGGAGAAACTATACTGACCTGTAAAATACTCCTTCTACTTTGGGCCATACATGGCTGTCACTGAAACTGCAGGCAAAGCCAAAGTTTGGGGAAGATGGACTTGGCCACGAATTACGTTCCACACACACTGGGACTTGAGAAAACACCTTCCTTGAGTGAGGCCATTTCTGAGATTCCGAGACAGAAGAGTATAAAACCAAGTGCATATTTACTTTTTTCATTTTATCTTAATTCCTTTTGATCAAAAAGTTGAATTTTATTTAATCGATACATTTGATATTTCATATCAGCTAAGAAGTACGACACCCTAAACGAGTAGACTCACTGGTATTCAAGGGATTTAGAAAAAAAAAAATCTTACAAAACTCCTGAGAAATATAAAAAGTTTACTATTGCACCTGAGAGGAAACACAAGGGCCTGGAGACACTTACCTCATTTATGAGCTAAATACCTGGCAATCACAAATATGTAAGATGGTCTGGAAATGGCAAACAAAGGGAGCACTGAGTAGCCCGGTGCATTAAGTACCTAACAGCAGATATTAAGTGGCTATATGGGGTCCTCATATGACTGTGACCCCCCAGTAATGTGCCATCACTCCAGTCTTCATAATCCTCAGAATCTTCCTTAAAATACCTGCAGTCTGGTGTGTTCTGGTCAACTGCCTGGAAGGGAGGCAATCCCTATTAAAAGTTGTTTGGAGATTAGAACTCAGAGAACAGCTGGGTACCTTTGTTACCGGCAGGCTGACTCAAAATGATGGGAAAGGAAAAAACAAATCCTCACTGGGATGAAGAGAGGAGAGAAAAACCCGCAGAGCTGCGGGGGAAAACAGCTTTGGCCTTTGAAAACAGATTGCTCTGCTGTCCTGTTATGAAGTAGGTGTAAGGGCATTCACAATTCCACACAGGGCCTAATCCAATTCTTTGGGAAAACACACACACACACACACACACACACAACAAAAAAACCCAACATGATAAAAACCCAGGGCCAGGTGCAGGCTGTTTTTCTCTTGGTACTCCTTTCGAGGAGGTGTTTGCTGCTCTATTTATATGATGAAAGTGCACACACCGCCTTCTCTCTCACTGCCCAAGCCGCCTTCAGCCCCCAGGACTGCTGAGCACAGAAAGGATCCTGCTGAGGAGACAGAGGGCGATGCTGCCCTTGTCAACAGTTTAATAGGATTCACATAACTAACTGCTCGTGCCTCACGATTCCAGGCATGCCACTGTTTGTGGATTTAGCAGGTAAGAGAAATACCTTCCATTTCTCAGTGTCCTTCAGGCACTGTCCTTCAGGCCTTAAGGTGGCGTGCTGAGGTGGGCACAATGGATCTTTCTTAGCCCCCTTTACAGATGAAAACACTGAGACCCAGAGTGGTCAAGCAACCTGCCCAAGGTCACTAGAACGACGTGACAGACCTGGAATCCTGGAATGAGAACTCATAATCTACTACTGAACATGCATGGACATAGGCAGATCCTCTGGCATCCGAAAGGACTTTGCTTTAGCTGAGCCATAATGGATCCAGGCGGGGGTGCCAGGGACATGGAGGGAACAGTGTACAGACAAAGGGATGCAATTTTTTTTTTTTTTAAAGATTTTATTTATTTACCCGACAGAGAGAGACACAGCAAGAGAGGGAACACAAGCAGGGGGTGTGGGAGAGGGAGAAGCAGGCCTCCTGCCAAGCAGGGAGCCCGATGCGGGGCTCGATCCCAGGACCCTGGGATCATGACCTGAGCCGAAGGCAGACGCTTAATGACTGAGCCACCCAGGCGCCCCAAGGATGCAATTTTAACATGAGGACTATTCACCAGGCTTTGCCTTCTCTTGTCTGAGAAAGAGATTTGAACCTGAAAATTTTAGGAGAGCAGCCTTCTTAGCGCCATCTTTTCTCTGATTACTTAACCAAATAGGGTTCCTGCAGCTCTCGACGGAGATGAGCAGTGGGCTAGAAAACTAGAATATACAGCACAAACAGAAGTTAGTACAATGGCAACTAGTAATTCAAAGCCATTCTCAATTTGCTTCCACAATCTCATTAGTTACTTATGTTGTGTCGATTGTGTACATGAGGCCAGAGGGGACTTCTGTTCCCTTCGCCCACGTGCGCGCAACCCAGCACAGGGTGTAATACTGAGTAGGTGCTCATGAATTCTTGTACCAAATGCTCACTGAATTGGAAGCCTGTTTATTAAATTAAGAAATAGTTGAAAGAAAAGAATCTCAATGATGACGGGCAGTGAGGGATGGGGAAAGAGTCCGTGCTTTCTGAAATGGGAGAGTGGTGGAGACACTGTGGCAACTCTAGGGGTGAGGTGGGGATCACCTAGTAGCAGTGAGAAGCGTTCCTGCCCATCTGTGCAGGCTCACTGTTATGCAAGACTGAAAGCCAGGCGGGCAGCTTTAGTAGGCGGTAGGGGTAGAAGTCGCCATTGTAACAGTTTTAAAAGCCTCCTGGGGGACGCCTGGGTGGCTCAGTCGGTTAAGCATCTGCCTTCAACTCAGGTCATGATCCTGGGGTCCTGTGATCAAGTCCTGAACTGGGCTCCTCGCTCAGCAGGGAGCCTGCTTCTCCTTCTGCCTCTGCCTGATGCTCCCCCTGCTTGTGCTCTCTCTCTGACAAAATCTTTTAAAAAAATAAATAAAATAAAATAGGCGTCCTGGGAAGTAAATATATCAAAATTTCAACTGGATAATTTCATCATGGACTGATTTTTTTTTCTCTTTTTTAATATTTTGAGGATGGATTACTTTCATGTTGCCAAAATCCCAATAATCACCTTAATTTTTTTGAACTGTTTCCCTTCTGCCTAGGATTAATACTGTTCTTAATGAGCTCCCGTCATCTGTGAAATATTAGCAAGCATTAAGAAATAATCAGGATCATCTAATAAACTTATGAGGAAGAGAGCAGAAAACTTTGCTGAGTTGAGTGACTTGGGCCTTGGTGTGCATTTTGGCCCTGGCCATGGGTGGAGTCTTCTTGAAAGGCATTTGTTCAGCAGATAATGATTTCAGCTCCGCCCCAGTCCATCACTTTCCTCTGGGCCCCTGTGAGTTCTACTCTTGTAAACACAACCTCAAATATCGCTTTCTCTGAGAAGGGGCCATTTGGTTTTTTTTCTAAAGATTTTATTTATTTATTTGAGAAAGAGAGAATGAGAGAGAGCACATGAGAGGGGGGAGGGTCAGAGGGAGAAGCAGACTCCCTGCCAAGCAGGGAGCCCGATGCGGGACTCGATCCAGGGACTCCAGGATCATGACCTGAGCCGAAGGCAGTCGCTTAACCAACTGAGCCACCCAGGCGCCCCGGGGCCATTTGTTTTTATGAACTTCTGTAGGTCAGCCTTCTCAGAGATGCCTTCGCAAAGCCTCATTTGCTCTGGAGGTCTTTGGCCCTCCCTGATGTCTAGGAGGCTCCTCCTCAGCGAACCAGCATCAGTTCCCCTTTTGCTCTACCTTGAAGCTGTGAGGTGTTTGTTTCCCGGGCCCAGGGCTTGCTAGGGCGTTCAGCTGCCTGCACACCAGCTGCAACTCTGGTCCCCAGTGCCCATCTTGTAACAACCAGCTCCTCTGCCAGTTGTTGAATACGGAGAGGGGCAGCTGTGAAGGGCAGAAGAAAGCTGATTATTCATTTTCTTTCCTTTGGAAATTCTGCTTTGGGATCCTATTTCTACCTAGAATGTTTCCCCAGAAGCCCATTCCATTTAGCACTTTTGCTAGGGAGCATTTTCTGTTCATTTTCCAAAATGTTATCTATTTCAAGCAGTTAGTTGGAAGTTTTGTCTGTATCCCAGTTAGGAAAGCTCAGCCTGGCTTTCTTTGTATCCCAGAAGCCTAGAATTTTCACAACCCACTAAAGAACTCTAGTGTCCTTATGTGTGGTACTTGAATGATAGGGATTTGCAAGACAGTCTATAAAACAGTGATAGTATCTCTAGGCTGCAGAGCAAACTGAAAATTCATCCTGTTCTGGCTTGGAGAACAAGGATTTATTACCAGAACAAGTTCTCAGGGATGGTAGCCAGTGACTTGTCATTTTTCTCTTATGCGTTCAAAAACACTATTTAAGCTAATAATTGCTGTCTTTTCTTCAGAGACCCTTTGTTTCCTCCTACTTGTTTGGCTCCAGTCTTTATTTTTTTAAATTTTATTTATTTTTGAGAGAGAGAGAATGAGAGAGCGAGAGAATGAGAGGGGTGAGGGTCAGAGGGAGAAGCAGACTCCCCGCTGAGCAGGGAGCCCGATGCGGGACTCAATCCCGGGACTCCAGGATCATGACCTGAGCTGAAAGCAGTCGCCCAACCAACTGAGCCACCCAGGCACCCTGGCTCTAGTCTTTAGAAGCTGAATCAAACTATTGCTTCAGGTGGATCAGGTAGGAATTTGTAGTAAGAACTAGTTGCAGAGTTTTGAATGTACAGGAGTCTGTAGTGACCTGTGAGCACTGGGCAGATATTGCAAACCACAGAACATCCATGCAACTCATTAACTAATGTGCCTGTTTTGATATTCAAATATTTCCTAAAAAAGCAAAGAAATTATTAGCTTGCAGCACCTGCATGCTAGAAAATTCTACCCTCAGGGTGTTTTGGTACAATGGTCTGAAGTTGATTTTCCTAGTTCTTGTCAGCAGAGTTGCTCAGTTGATACGTGTTCTTTCTGTTTTATGATTTATGCTTCATAGGGATTTGTATACGCAAAATGGATAAAGCCATAAATTTCCTTATAGGACATATTTTAAATGACATTACTTTGAATTCAAAACCTGTGTTCTCACTGTGGATATCAATGTCTTTCTCAAAACAATTCAATAAATAATTTCAAGGGCAATGTCTCATTTGTGAAGGCCCTTCACAGTTAATAGGACTAACCTCAGACAATTATAATAGTGTTTCTGGTACGCTACAATGCAAAATAGAATCTAGTGTTAGTAACGAGGAACTAGAATTGTGGAATTTGTTAAATTCAAAGTAATTTGATAATTAGCCACATATGCTATTATCCATTACATAGTCTTCTAATTAATAAATGTTATACAGGTCTGTCTTCAAGTTGAAGCATTTATTTTAAGTATCTTGTTGGCTTTCCCCTTAATAATTACATGCATTTCAGGAGCAACATTATTAGTAAAATTCTATGACTGTTTCAGGGCATTACAATTGAAATCAATCTTTCAAACATACAGGACTGACATCACAGTAGGGATATGTATATTGAAAATGTATTGTTACTTATTAGTGAGAAAGGTCTACATAAATGTAAAAGCTTATCAGCTTTCATAGATCCTCTTGCTTTTAATCTTTTATTATCTATACAAGGAAGAAATGGAAAGAGCAGAATAACACACGCATATATAATACTAATTTGTAATACTAATACTCGTCAGGGTGTTGCTCTGATGAGGTCACTCAATTCCTATCCTTCAGTTTTGAAAATTGGTTCTGGTTGGAACAGTGCCAAAGAAGAACACAGTTCATTTATTTAGTAAAGTGCTTTGAGACTTAGGAAATCTCCCTTTAGAATGTCAGGAAAGGGTTAAAGAACTTGAATGAGCCCCAAAGGGGGTTTTCTATTGGTGAGGCAGTATTTACAGTAGAAGCCAGAGCATCACGAATTAAACAGGACTGTTTTGTTTTGTAGGTGAAAAGGGAAGTTTTTGAAAGGGAAAACAAAGACCGCATGGAAATTATGTGCTGTTCTGAGGCAATCTTCTTACCAACAATCACTGAATTAGTGATTTCTTTTTACCCAAAGCAAAAGGACACATGGGTGTTCCAGATGATGGGAAAGGACAGGGGCCATCACAACAGGAGGGAGGCATATGGCAGCCAGGGTAAGACGAGCTTTCAAGCTTTCACTGGGGAGCCAACTGCGTTACTAGGGCTCCTGGTTAGCCAAACCACGGTTGTTGGGAAAACCAGAAAGACTGAAGTGAGAAATCTCGCTCCAGTAGACCTATGGCTGAGGGTATTACTCTGTCTAGAGGGCAGAGTTTGTAATCGATGAAGGCAATAATCTTTTGGCAAAAAAATGGCTTTCATTAGAAAAGTGTCTCAAGAAAAAGTGCTGCTTTGGGAAAGTTGCAAGGAATGACAATCAAAGGGAAAACACGTTAGCCCAAAGATTGGTGCAACCTAAACTAGAAATGCCTCCTGTGTACTTATTTAGAGGGAAGAAAGAGGTTTCCTCTCAGCAGCCTCCTGGAATATCATGAACAGAAAAATGCAAACTGACGTGTTTAAGAAGAAAGATGAGTTAGGGGAAAAGGCCCCTTAGCAACTTAGTTAAAAAAAATTCAGAAGAGGGGCGAGAAGCCAGAATATTTATAGAAACAGGAAGTGATGAGTACTTTAGTCTGGACAAGGGGTTCTAAAAAAGACTTACACCCGAAATATAGAAAACTATCAATCTCTGCAAATGAGGTGTTTAAATGAGAAAGGTGTAATTAATGCTCATTGCAATTCATTATATCAGGGTCTCTGCACACATCTTGATGTATCTACTTCATCCATATTGCTGCTTGGCTTTGTCTGGTTGCGTTCTTGCTTCTAAAGTTCCAAACTTAAGCACTCCATTCAAGTTGCGCTCATGTAGGGAAACATGAATATGGGGAGAACCAAGTAACTGCCTCGTCATAACCAATGTCTGCTCAGGGTATGGAGGCAACCCTGAGTTGGACCCCTAGTTACACAAACACTCATTACACAACCAACAGCAGCCAGCCTGGCTTTGGTCTACCTTCTTAGCAGGGCCCAATGGCCCTCATGTCTCCTGGCCACTGCCCTAGCTCCATCCACTGCCATTCCTTGACTCAAACTTTCTACTCCAATAAGACTAAATTGCTTGCTGTTTCATAAATTTGAACACTATTACCTTGCCTGGAATTCTTCTGCTTGTTTGCCTGATAGGTGCTTAGTCACACTTCAACAACTCAGATCATCTTTTATCTCATTCCATAAGTCTTCCTAAGCCCTTACACAGTTTTACTCACTGTTTTCTTTGCACTGGTTTTGTACCTTACGGACTTTTTACTCCATGCACTTTCCCACTGCATTTTAATTTGTTTGTTATATGCTTATTCCTTCTGTAGTCTATGAACACTTTTGGGGGCAGCAACTGTGTCTTATTTATTTTTGGGCCACGACTGCTGGCCTAAGGCCAGAACTGCCACGGTAGGGGTTCAGTGAATCACCACTGAATGAGTGAATGGATAAAATGAGAACTCAGGAACTCCAATCTGGAGCATTAAATATGGTTGCCTTCCATTTTACCAATTTTGCATGTAGCATCTGTGGGGTTGACTTCTTAAACTAACCTCCTCTGCAGAGTAGTCATTATGTCAGGTGCCAGCTACTCTGAGTCCTTTACGTGAAATAACTTGTTTATAATGTCATCGCAACCCTGTGAGGTAAACCTTAGTCCTATTCTCCTTTTCGGTGAGGAAACAGAGGCACAGCAAGGTCAAGTAACTTTTCCAAGATGACACAGATAACAGTAGCTGAATGAGCACTGCCACAGGAAAGCGAGTTTCAGAGCAGAGTTCTTAACCACCAGGCTACATGACCTTAATGATGAGTGGATTTCTGAGTGTAGGCTCTTCTTAGCTACTTCTGAAAAAGGAGACTGCCATTTCATTTTCTGGGAGGGTAAGAGGCATTTTAGCCTAAGCAACCCAACATTTATAATGAATTTAATTTAAGACCATGCCAGGACAGACATTTATCATGGTTCATTTAAGTAACTCTTCATTAAGTGGCTGGGGAAAAGGAAACCACGGTGAGACCAGAAGAGGAGAAAAAGAAAAGGATGTGGGAAACCAAGAATCAGAGGTATTGGAAACATATATTATAGAAATTTATGTAGATGGGCACATGTTCATCTTCATAAATTTTTAGAAGCATTAATTGTGAAATTATCCATGTAGTTGTCCATTGCCATGTGGAGATGACAGAAAAACACTCCAAGAATGCATTTAAAAAAAAACCACACTCTTTTTACTTGTAGTTTTCAAACATTCATGAAGGATATTCACAAACCACAACAATATATTAGAATTTCTCTTTGTTTTCTGTATTCACTTCCCTTGGATACCTTAGTTGCTTTCTTCCCAGCATATTTCTCTAAATCTCTTCTGAATGAACTGTCTGAAGTTCCTCTTCCTGGGCCACTCTTCTTTTTGATTCCATGCCATGAAATACCAAAGGAGGAGCTTGTCTTGGGAAGATCATCCCCAGAGTACAGGGCAGAAGAAGAAGTGAAGGGCATAGCCAGACTTCTTCTAGCAGGGAAGGGGAAGAGGACCTCTATCTATTCACAGTTGTTCCTCCAACTCACAGAATTGAAAAACAAACACAAGCTGCCTGTGGGGCTCCATTAACTAGACATTCAAGAAGTATAATTTTCTGTGTTTCTCAAAGAAATAAGGCTGTGCCCCTAATTTCAAGAAATAAGGTGAACAAAGTTAAGTATCAATAGATTTGACTATGTAGTTTTAAAAAGTTTTTCAAGTTTCACATAAGGAATTTAACTGCAAAGAGAATCAGATTTTCATTTACGCAAAATGCAAGGTAACGCTTAACTGTCTACACATTCTAACTTAGAAAAGGAAGAACAGTTTAAGATTGAGAAGGGGAGAAGAAATCTAAGAAAGCTCATCAGAGGAAATGCCAGCGAGCCATCTTGAAGCATAGGAGGGGTCGCTGTGTGTGCGCGCGCGTGTGTGTGTGTGTGCAATACAAGTGGGATCTCTTAGGATTCCACTGAGTCCATATAAGCCTTTAGGACCCTGTGTGTAAATAGCCTCGCATCTGGACAGACCTGCTATTCCCCTCAGAAGAGAATGGGATGAGAATACTTGTGACTCAGTCTTGACAACCGAAAATTCCTGATGTTATTTAACCAGACACATCTAGTCTCTTAATAGTCTCCTAATTAAAACTTTGTTCCTTACTAGGCACAAATAGCAGTGCCACACTTATCTGGTATTGGGGCACATGAGAAGATCAGTTTCTGCTGTATTTCCTCTCAGAAAATGCCCCTCTCTGAGCACTACCTTGTGTGTTCTGCTAGGACACTTGCTCCACGGGGTCACACATGGGCTGAATTTGCTCCTCCTCACACACTTGCCACACTCCCCGAAAATGGAAACTTTATTAAAATTCATGCCAAGCCTGAGCCCATATGCTAATCAGCAGGAGATAAGGTGAGCTATTTTATTTTGGTCCTGGGAAAATTTTCAAAACCATTACACTACATTTGCTCCATCTAGAGGATAAATCAAATGTTGAATGATTATCACTGTCTTCCTTACACACTGCACTTTGCCTTCTTATTTTTCTGTCCATGTTAGCAAGACAGATTGATTCATTAAAAGTTGGTTGTGGTCTCTTTGAATCCCCCACCCACCAAGAATTTATGCATTTGAAGCAAAGGCAAATTACTAATAATTCGTCTTGAACAATATGGCTTGGTGTTTGGGAACCCTTCGCTACCAAAAATGAACCCAGATTTCAAAACCTGCTGAACTGGGAATTTCCTAGCAATGGTCCAGTGTGACTTTCTTCTCAACTTTGAATGGTTGTTCAAAGAGGTTTCAAGTCAGGGTGCCTGGGTGGTGTTGTCTATTGAGCCTCTGACTCTTAGTTTTGGTTCAGGTCATGATCTCAGGGTCATGAGATCAAGCCCCATGTCTGGCCCTGTGCTCAGTGTGGAGTCTGCTTAAGAATCTCTCTCCCTCTGCCCCTCCCACATCACTGCTCTCTTTCTCTAAAATAAATAAATCTTAAAAAACAAAAAAACAAAAAACCAAAAACAGGCTTGAAGTCTTTTTTTTTTTTTTAAGCATAAGACAGATCATTCTTAATTGTTAAAATGCTTTTCTTTGCATTTTAAATGAGAAAATACTTCTTGCTAGGTGCATCAAAGTCTTTCTATTATGACATGTTGGTTCCTAATCCAGCTCTTTACAAAGATCCTATTGTTCTAACATTTTAGTGCCACCTGCCTCAAATACTGCAGTTGTTGGCTATCACCCACTGAGTGCCTACTATTCAATAGCTACTTTGCCCACACTGTCTCCAAACCTTAAACAACATTCCAAGGAAGTTGTATTAATCCTGTTTTTCTGATAAAGCAACTGAGGCTCAGGAAATTTAACCAAAATCTCCCAAAACACACAGACTAATTAGCAGAACCAGAACTTTGAACTCAGGGACGCCTGGCTCCAAAATTAATGTTTTTTTTTTTTCCTACTACAAAATACACACTATTTTCTTGATGTACTGCCCACTATATATCAGGCACTGATATACAGTGCCTGCTGTAGCAATAAAGGGATGTCTACACTCTATGTTCTGCCCTTGAGAAGTTATCAATTTGGAAGGAAAGACAGTCACTTGCTCACAGTGTCGATGGCAGGAAGACTTCATTGAGCTAAGAGTCTTATTCTCTCACTAGGTGTAATCATGCCAGCACTGCTGCTAACGTTTCCTCCATAGAACCCAGGGTCTAAATACAGTGAGATCTCAGAAAGCTACCACTGTAGCTGAAAAATGTCCTCTCAAAAGATATCCAAGACCTGCTCTGTCTAAATTTAACCCTATCTCTTTAGATAGCACTTCGTTAACTGTTTTCCCAGAATCTGGAGGTAGAAGAGGCTCATACCAAAGGAGCCAGAGCTCTAGACTTGGGTCCAGATCAACAACCCTCCATGAGTTCACAAGGGATGGTGGAGTTTAGTGAGATGAACATGTTCAAACTGTGCTGAATAACTGAACTGCCTGAAACCACTCTTTATGTGTGTGCTTTTCATATGAAACCCACTCTGGATTGCTCTTCCTTGAGTAAAAATAATAATGCTAATTGTGTAGGGTAGAAGGTGTGCTGGGTGTCTGTGTGCATGAGAGGGAGTATGTAAGAGAGCATGATAAATACTGGCTAAAATAGAAGGTCAATTTAAGAGGAGGTTTTTTTAATCCAATCCAAAGAGGCATTCAGATTTTTTAAAATCTCAGTTCTAATTTACCGAGGCTTACAGTCCATCAACCAAAATAAGAGAATCACAGAAGTATAATGTAGACTTGATCTAATCAAATTACTTCATGTTTGGCAGAGATAATTTGGGCCCAGAGAATTTAGACATTTGCCCAGGGCTGCATAAATAGTTAGTGGTGGATTATAATTTATGTATTTTCTTCCTTTTCATGGCACTGTAACTTACAACATACAAGTTTGTAGTTGTGATTAATTGAAATTTGGAAATGTTTACAACTCCTTAGTGCCTGGAGTAAGGAGTGTAGACATAGGCATCGACCACAAGTAAAAAGATTTCTTCTTTCAAAGCCCACCAACTACTCTAGGGGTGCATGTGTGGCTCAGTCGGTTAAGTGTCTGACTCTTGATTTTGTCTCAGATCATGATCTCAGGGTCATGACATGGGGCTCCACAATCAGCATGGAATCTGCTTGAGATTCTCTCTCTCCCTCTGCCTCTGCCCCTCCCCACCACTGTGTGTGCCCTCTCTCCCAAAATAAATCTTACCAAAAAAAAAACACACACAAAAAACAAAAAACAAACCCCAACCCACCAACAACTCTAGCACCACCTCCTTTACAGCAACAGAGCCAATGAGGTGCAGTAGAAAGAAAAGAGACATTAGATTCAGACAGAACTGGTTTAAAAGTTTAGCCCTGGGACTTCAACTTCCTAGCTGCATGATTCTGGCTAAGTTACACAACCTCTCTAAAGTTTCAGTTTCCTCATCTCTGAAGTGGGGAGAATAAAATTACTCTTACACTTCTAAGGATTTAATTAAATAAATTGTAGGAAACACCCAGCTTAGTACTGGTACAAACCTTAGTTCCTGTCCAAGGCTGGTAAAAATGGTGGATACAAATGAGTTAGGCTCTGCACATTTCAACTTCCTTCTCTTCCATTTGCTTTTAAAACTCTAAAGGCCTGACTTTGAAAGCCCACCTGTAGGACCACGTCCTAAAATGAGACAAGTGACCTAATTTACTTCATTATGAACTGACCTGGTTGACTTCATTATGCTGTGTGGAATAAGATGTTAAGAGTATACAAAAGGGTTCCAAAATAATGGCTCTATGATGGATGGGGGCTCAACTTAGTACTAGGAAATATCTGCAATTGGAGGCAAGGCAGTTTCATTCCTTAAATCCTGATCTATGCTCCACTCTAAGAGGGAGTAGCTAGAGTGGTCGTTGCCCCCATCCCTCAAGAATGAGGAATGGCAAAAGCCAGGGTGGCATTGGCTCACAAGGACCCAATAGCTACCATGTTATTGTTAAATAAAGATTTGCTTCATTTCTTGCCTGTAAAACATTTGTCTTATCACCTTTGCCTTGCATTGCTGATGTTCCATCCTACTCCATCAGGAAACATCTTCCTGTCATGGGAATAGCTGTTTTTGAAAGAATGAGAATAGAAAATTCACCCCATTAATATCTATTAATCTCCACCATAATCACCGCCTACAGCTTGCCCCCTTTTGCTCTACTCTGCAGAAATCTGTGTTCCAAGCTGAACTATTAACTTATATAAAACTGTTAAGGCCAACAAGGTTCTGGTAGAAAAAGATATGAAGAAGTCACAGGTATACACTAGGAGTTTGATGATGAGATAGGTCTTTGACTGTCATGTGTGTATTTTTAATGACATGCTCCTGGTTTCTTTGAATTTTGTAGAGACACTATGGCAAAGAAGGTAACTTAACCAAAGGCCACCATTTTTCATCCTGAATCCTGGTATTAGCTTGTACAGGGTATGAAAGGAAGCTATAGTTTAAGGGAATTTTTTTTCTACACATTAAATTTCATTGTGTGCCTTATGGAAAAATTCACATCTTTAATCTATTTTTCAGTGTTTTGTATCCATTTCAGAATCCCACTAGAATCTCAAGATGATAATGTACTTGCTTCATTCCTATTCTGCAATGAACAGTACCGTATAATCTTTACTCTCCTTCCCCTTCTCCCCCATGTTTGTTATGTTTGACCTTTCCTCCTTCTTCCCTTTAACAAATGTTAATAATTATATAAATGACAATTCTTAGTAGTATTGAGGAAAAGTAATTAATATTGCTTCCTCTTATGGATCTAGAATTGCCAGATGCCAGGTTCAGTAGCATGGGGGAAGGATAAGGAGCAGAAATAGTGTAAACATTTCCATAGAAAGTAAGTACCCTTTGGTCTAATGTAATGTAGCTTTAGTACATTTCATGGATCAAATAAAAACTGTCCAGATAGCATGCATGCCCAAATAGGGGCATCCTGCCTGCTCAAGCCCCTGGTGTTAATGAGACACTCTGCAGGACAGCCTGGCTTCACCATCCAGACAAGTAGAGGATGTCAGTGTGTGCCTCCTGGGCATTTAGGGCTGGCACTTTTCAAATTTCCTTGCTGCCTGGCAGCGGAAACACTTTCTCAGACACATGATAAAACTGCAGTAAGAGTGGGATAACGAGGCTCTGGCAAGTGCTGTTTCAGAGAACCATCCTGCTCACCAAGTGCATTGATCACATATCAACACACACATACACACACACACACACACACCACTTAAGAGAATTGACTACTCTTTTTACTCCATATGGAGGAAGAATTTACATTTGAGAAGGCTCACCCAAAAGGAATCTGTCAAGTGATATACAGTATGTAAAAGAAATGTGGTTGAGGGTGAGGAGTCAGAGAATTGGAGATGGGAACCAAAATTATGCAAATGTATATTTGCTCAATAATATTAGAAAAAAGAACACTTCCTTGTTCAAAACTCAGAAAGCATAGGGAATGCTATTCAAGTTGACACTCCATTTTAAAAAACATTTCTTTATGAAAAGTTTCAAATATATACATAAGAATGAGATAATGAACTCCCATGTACCCATCACCCAACTTCAACAATGATTAAATTATGGCCACTTTTGTTTCATCTACTTTCCCCACCTCCATCCAATCCTCCACTCTTGTATGAGAATGAAACAATCCTGACCTGATATAATTGAGTATATATCTCTAAGAGCGCTTCAAAAGTCAATGAAAGCTACAAGCTACAAAATACTTCCTCACTATCATCAAATATCCATTTAGTCCATGTTCAAATTTCCCCAATTGATTCCATTTTTTTTTTAATTTCTATTTCTTACATTGTGTTTGCATTAAGACTCAGCTAAGGTCATCACATTGCCATTGATAGGTGATGTATCTTTTACTTTTCTTTCAATCCGTAAGTTTTTCATCATTGGGTTTCAAGTAGCCTTTGAATTCTAAACTCCAGTTCCTTGTACTAGAAGTTGTAAATCTTCCTTTAAAACAACCTGAGCCAACTTAAATGTCCAAATATGGAGAAACAGTAAAATAGAGTGGTGTGTGCATTTGGTTAAATATCATGCAGAGTGTAGTTGAAAGAATGCCCTCTCTGGGGAACCTAGGGAAAGCTGAGCCTCACTGTATCATTTATAAAATGAGAGTAAAGTGATAAATTAAACCCAAAGATTAAATAAATTGAAATACATACATCTCCTATCACAGTGATCAGTGTATAACATCACAACATGCTGGGGTGTTTTTTGATATAATTTTAACATGTTTGATACTCAGACATTTTAAATGGACATACTGAATTTCCCTCTCAAATAAAAATGCTAGGTTGGAGCAGATCAATGAGGTTACTGCCCCAAGGAAAAAGAGAATGGGCACTGTCTCAGACATCATGGGTCAGCTTAATTCTCAAAACAGACTTTCCTAAGAGACTATCTGAAAGCTACATTTGTGAAGTGACAGCAGGAGTTTCCAATTTCAAAGTTCCCCTTCTTTCATGTCAAGAGTTTGGTCTTATAAGGTCTACACAAAGACATACAGTAATTAAAATGGCAAAAAGTAGTGATAAAGAGAGTTTTAAAAGCCGCAAGAGAAAAGACACATACAAAGGAAACCCCACAAGGCTATCAGTGGATTTTACAACAGAAAGTTTGCAGGCCAGAAGGGAGTGGCCTGATGTGCTGAAAAGAAAAAAAAAAATCTGCAGCCAAGAACACTCTATCCAGCAAGGCAATCATTCAGAATAGAAGGAGAGTTAAACAGTTTCCCCGTACAAACCAAAGTTGAAGGAATTCATGACCATTAAACCAGCCCTACAAGATATGTTCAAAAGAATCTCTGAGTGGAAAGAAAAGACAATAAGTAAGAGTAAGAAAAGTAGGAAACACAAAAGCAGTAAAAATAAGTTTATCTGTAAAAATCAGTCAAGGGACTCACAAAGAAAAAAAAAAAAGATGTGAAGTATGACATTATATGCCTAAAACATGGGGAGGAGAAGAATAAAAAATGGGTTCGACCTTAAACAACCATCAACTTAATACAGACTGCTGTATGCAGAAGACACTATATAACACCCAAATGGTAACCACAAGTCAAAAACCAGCAGTAGATATGCAAAAAATAAAGTGAAGGGAATGCAATACCACTAAAGCAAGCCAGTGTATGGTGAGAAAAGAGAGCAAGAAAAGAAAGGAGTGGAGAAGAACTACAAAAATGGTAAAATAAATAACACAATAGCAATAAATACATATCTACCAACAATTACTTTGCATATAAATGGACTAAACATTCCAATCAAAAGACATAACGTAACTGAATAAATAAATAAATAAATAACAAGACTCATCTATATGCTGCCTAAAAGAGACCCATTTCAGACCTAAAGATACATGTAGATTGAAAGTGAAAGGATGGGAGAACATTTATCATGCAAATGGCTGTGAAAAGAAAGCTAGGGTAGTAATATCTGTATTGGACATAAGACTTTAAAACAAAGACTGTAAAAAGAAATAAAGGAGGATACTATATAATCATTAAGGGAACAATCCAATAAGAAGATATAACAATTGTAAATATTTATGCACCCAAATATGTAAAGCAGTAAGTAACAAACAAAAAAGAAGTAATCAATAGTTATACAATAATAGTATGGTGCTTTAACACTGCACTTACATCAATGGACAGATTATTCAAACAGAAAATCAACAAGGAAGGGACTGTGAATGACATGTCAGAAAACTCCATCCTATGGATCCACCAGTTATATTCAGAATACTCCATCCTAAAACAGAATACATATTCTTTTCAAGTGCACATGGAGTATTTTCCAGCATGGGTCACTTATTAGGCTACAAAACAAGTTTCAACAAATTAGAAAAGACTGAAGTCCTACCATGCATCCTTTCTGACCACAATGCTATGAAACTAGAAGTCAACCACAAGAAAAAATCTGGAAAGACCACAAAAAATGAAGGTTAAATAACATGCTACTAAACAATGAATGGGTCAACCAAGAAATCTAAGAGGAAATCAAAAAATGCATGGAAACAAATGAAAATGAAAACACAATGGTCCAAAACCTTTGGGATGCACCAAAAGCAGTTCTATGAGGAAACTTTATAGCAATACAGGCCTACCTCAAGAAGCAAGAAAAATCTCAAACGATTTAACCTTACACCTAAAGAAACTAGAAAAAGAACAACAAAACCTAAAACCAGCAAAAGGAAGAAAATAATAAAGAGCAGAAATAAATGATACAGAAAATTAAAAAAAAAAAAATCAATAAAACCATGACCTAGTTCGTTGGAAAAAAAAAAAAAAACAGCAAAATTGCAAACCTTTAGCCAGGCTCATCAAAAAAAGGGAGAAGAGTAAAAAAAAATTAGAAATAAAAGAGGAGAAATAACAACTGACACCACAGAAATACAAAGGATTGTAAGAGACTATTATGAAAGATTATATGCCAACACATTGAACAACCTAGAGGAAATGGATAAATTCCTAAAAATATATACCCTCTCAATACTGAATTTGGGAGAAATAGGAAAGTTTAGCCCACTGATTACTGGCAATAAAACTGAATCAAGAATCCAAAAACAAGTTCAAGACCAGAAGGCTTCCCAAGTGAATTCTACCAAACATTTAAAGAAGAGTTAATACCTATTCTTCTCAAACTATTCCAAAAAATAGAAGATGAAGGAAAACTTCCAAATTCATTCTATGAGGCCAGCATTACCCTGATACCAAAACCAGATAAAGATACCACTAAATAAGAGAACTACAGGCCAATATCTCTGATGAACATTGATGCAAAAATCCTCAGTAAGATACTCACAAACCAAATCCAACATTACATTAAAAAAGCCGTTGATCATGATCAAGTGGGATTTATTCCTGGGATGCAAATTTGGTTTAATATTTGCAAATTGATCAATGTGATACATCACATCAGTAAGAGAAAGGATAAAAAGTTACATGATCATTTCAATAGACCCAGAAAAAACACTTGACAAAGTACAACATTCATTCATGATAAAAACCCTTAACAAAGTAGGTTTAGAGGGAACATACATCAACATAATAAAGGTCAAGTATGAAAAATCCCAGCTAACATACTCAATGGTGAAAAATAGAGGTCTTCCCCTAAGGTCAGGAACAAGACAAGGATGTCCAATGTCACCACTTTCACTCACCATAGTACTGGAAGTCTAGCCACAGCAATCAGACAATAAATAAAAATCATCCTATTTGGTAAGGAAGAGGTAAAACTTTCACTATTTGCAGATGCCCTGATACTATGTATGGAAAACCCGAAAGACTCCACCAAAAATCACTAGAACTATAAAATGAATTCAGTAAAGTCACAGGATACAAAACCAATCTACAGATATCTGTTGCATTTCTTTATACTAATAATGAAGCAGCAGCAGGAGAAATTAAGAAAACAATCCCATTTCTAATTGCACCAAAAATAATAAAATCCTAGGAATAAACTTAACCAAGGAGGTGAGAGACCTGTACTCTGAAAACTGTAAAACATTCAAAAAAGAAACTGAAGAGGACACAAATGGAAAGATACTCCCTGCTCATGGATTTGAAGAACAGATATTGTTAAAATATCCACACTAACCAAAACAATGTAATGCAATCCCTATCAAAATATCAATAGTATTTTCCATAGACCTAGAGAAAATAATCCTAAAATTTGTATGGAACCAGAAAAGAACCTGAAGAGCCAAAGCAATCTTGAAAAAGAAAACTAAAGTTGGAGGCATCACAATTCCAGATTTCAAGTTATACTACAAAGCTATAATAATAAAAACAGTATGGTACTTGCACAACAATAGACACTTAGATCAATGGAGCAGAATAGAAAGCCTACAAACAAATCCACAATGATATGGTCAATTAATAATATTCAACAAAAGAGGCAAGAATATGCAATGGGAAAAAGTCTCTTCAACAAATGGTGCTGGAAAAACTGGACAGTTGCATGCAAAATAATGAACTGGACCACTTTCTTAACCATACACAAAAATAAACTCAAAATGGACTAATTAAGAACCTGAATGTAAGACCTGAAACCATAAAAAATCCAAGAAGCAAGCACAGGCAGTAATTTCTCTGACATCAGCCACAGCAACATTTTTTCTAGCTATGTCTCCTGAGACAAGGGAAACAAAAGCAAAAATAAACTTTTGGGACTACATCAAAATAAAAAGCTTCTGCACAACAAAGGAAATAAACAACAAAACTAAAAGACAACCTACTGAATGGGAGAAGATATTTGCTAATAATAGATCTGATAGTTAGCATCCAAAATAAAGAACTTGTATATCTGAACACCAATAAAAGAAATAATCCAATTAAAAAATGGGCAGAAGACATGAACAGATATTTCTCCAAAGATGACACAGATTGCCAACAGACACATGAAAAGATGCTCAACTTTCCTCAACATCAAAATGCAAATCAAAGCCATAATGAGATATCACCTCACACTTGTCAGAATGGCTAAAATCAAACTCAAGAAATAGCAAGTGTTGACAAGGATGTGGAGAAATAGGAACTGTCTTGTACTGTTGGTGCGAATGCAAATTGGTGCAGCCACTCTGTAAAACAGTATGGAGCTTCCTCAAAAAAGTAAAAACAGAACTACCCTACAATCCAGTCATCTCACTAGTGGGTATTTACTCAAAGAATATGAAAACACTAATTCAAAAGGATATGTGCACTCTTACATTTATTGCAGCATGATTTACAATAGCCAAATTATAGAAGCAGCTCAAGTGTCCATTGATAGATTAATGGATTAAAAGGTTATACACACACACACACACACACACACAAATGGAATATTATTCAACCATAAAAAAGAATGACAAACCCCAAACCAGACTCTTACCTATAGAAAACAAACAGATAGCTAACAGAGGGGAGATGGGTGGGGGGATGGGTAAAATAGGTGAAGGTGATTAAAAGTACACTTATCTTGATAAGCACTGGAAAAAAAATTTGACCTCATAGAAGTGTTTTCAGTTTTGTTTTTTTTGGTTTGGTTTCATTTTTTTAAGTACAGAGAAAATATAGAATCTAAAGTATAGTAGTTCCAAACAGAGAACAAGGGGAGAGAACTATTTTATCCATTCTGACACAGTGGAGAGTCCAAAAAGAAGAGAGAAGAATTAGGGAGGGTTAGAAGCTCACATGTCTGGACTTCTATGAAGCAGATGTTTTAAGGGGTAGGGAGACTTTTCTAAATGTTGAAGAGAAAGCTGAAAGCACAGGGCTGTTTCCTTTTCTCCATTTGGAAGAATCTCACCTTCAATTCAGGACGATCTCCATAGTAATGTAGGAGAGATGGTATAAAACTGGCTGATAAAGATGGCTCAGTGGATGAGCATAAAAACATTTCCTCCAACTCCCTGTAAATCCTGCATATGCATTCCCTTCTGGGGCCCCAGTGTCTCAGTGAGCTTAGGAGAGTGGATGTGGTGGCTCTGAGAAGGCGAGTGAGCTAGCAGAAGCCAGGCACTGGAATAAAAGCAAAACCTAAGGGCTCTTTCCCCATCACATGATCTCACATAAGCCATTCATCTGTCCACTGCCACCTCACCCCCTGTCCTCCCCACCCAAATTAAAACCCCACCCAGATGCTATCTTGTAAAGAAGCAGAGGAAAGGAAGGAAATCGGAAATATCCGGCACTTATCTGAAATACATTGTCATCTAGGGGATTATTTAACCCGACCCTGAGAAAGAGGGTTGAACTTTACTGACTCTTTCAAAGACACAGGCTGTTTAGCTGGAAAAGACTAAGGCATCAATTGTCAAATTTAAGTGTTCCAACTACCTACCAGGTTGATGAGAAGGATTAAGTCAGCTCTAGCAATTTAAAAAGCTGTATTCTCTTGGCATATGTGGTTGTATTATGTAATTTGATTCCCCGATACACAATAAGGGAAAAAAACAGAATCTAAAATTTTATGCCAAATTAGATTATAGCCAGTAAAACAAAGCTTTAGAAAATGGGAAAAAAGATCAAGAATCATTACTCTAAAATGTAAATAGTGGTCATGTTTAGTTTGGGGATCCAAGGGTTCTATTCTTCTGTTTTATTTAATCATAATACTACTCTCATTTCATATGAAAAATGTATTTTTAAACCTGGAGAGTTTACCACATTGAATACATTACATTTAATAAGCAATGATTGAGTACTGATGTTTCACAAGCACTGCACTAAGCACCATGGTAGGTATAAAGATGGATGAGACATAGTCCTAATGCCAAAGGAGCTCACAGCATGGTGGGAGAAACAGATGGGGATATGGCAAGGGCAATTCAACATGTACTGTGACCTAGCTATAAGAAATTAAATTTAAAATTCTTACCATCTTCTCCAACCCACCCCCCAGAGGACTTCAATTCAGTGTGAAAGAGTAAAACTAGGATGACTGCTCAATTTTTTCATTTACACATGTGTGCTTTGAAAAAAAAAAAAGGCATATAAAGAGGGTGCTCCATGCCTTCACTAATGGACACAGCTTGGTGTATACATATGGGAGACCTCTGGCTATTTATTAGGATACTTGAAGTTCAAGTGAAACACTTTCTTAGGGATGACATCATGAAGGAATCTGTTGGATGAAATCACTTTATAATGAGGTAACTTTGTTATTTCAAAAAGTAACTTTACTTAGATGCAGCACACAATTAATTAATATTATATTGACAAATACAGAAGTTTACCCTTGCATAACAAATAATTAGTAGAGTCAAATTTTAGAGTTGTAAGGGACATTAGAGTTCATTAGGTTAGTAGTTCTCAAACTTGAGCATGCATCAGGATGCACGCTGATCCACTGGTATTAGCTCTTCCATAAATGGATATCTCATAACTATTAATGAAACACTTTATTACCTCATACCGTACAGAAGATCTAAACTCTTTTTTATATTCACAATAGATATTGGCTTTCTCTTTTTATCCATTTGAAAGACTGACCTTAGCACAAAATTTTGCTTTTATTCTGGCTAAATTTCATTGTCTTAATAAATGGGAATTATGAGTTCCTAAGAATAGGATGATGGTTAAGAGCATGGACTTTGAAGTGGGACAGCCCTGGATGTAAAGAGTGCTACTTTTTAACAGCCACATAGCCCTGGACCAAGTATGTGATCAACTTAAACTTCAGTTTCTTCATAGGCATTATAGTGATAACAGTAGTTCCCTTACTGAAGTCTTTCATGAGTTAATATATATGGAATACTTAGCATAATGTCTGGTGTATATTATATGCTTAGTAAGTGGTAGCTATTATTTTATTAAAAGCAATGTAAACACCAAGGTACAAGATAAACGCAAATGCTTTTTACATAAACCTGCAAATACTTTTAAGTTTTTTTTTTTAAAATCAAAATAGTATAATTTTTGCCTCAGTGAGGCAAATTATAAGTCTCTTCACCCCAAGGAAATTTAAAGATTTAGTACAATTTCAATCAAAATGGCAATATGACTTTAGAATTTCACAAAATTTTCCTGAGAAATGAAAGATGAAACTGTAATAGACAATCTGAAAAGAAGAAAAGAGAAGGAAATCCTCCTGTATCAGACATTAAACTTATAAAAAAAAAGTATTAGAACTTGAAACGGGGTAGTACCAGCACAAACAGAAAAACAGGCCAATAGGCAAGAGTGAACAATGAGAAATAAACCCAAAACATATGTAAAAAGTTATGTACCTTTTCCCAAATAAAGGGGTAGAGAAGGTTTATTTAATAGAATATATTAAGATAAACTGTGATGAATTAGAAAACCAAAGTAGTAGAGCCATGCCTTATCCATGAATCCATAGCAGAAGCTCAAAGGTACATGTTGTCACACTGAATATACAGAAACTGGAAGATTCTATAAGTGAAAAATGATGTAAATTGATTTCTTATATAATTAAGAAAAATATTTGTATTGGGGCACCTGGGTGGTACAGTCAGTTAAGTGTCCTACTCTTGGTTTCAGCTCAGGTCATGAACTCAGGGTCGTAAGATTGGGCTCTGCACTCAGCTTGGAGTCTGCTTGAGCTTTTCTCTCTCTCTCTCCCTCCTCCCTTCTGCACCGCACCCTCCTTCTCTCTCTCCCTCTCTCCCAAAGAAATCTTAAAAAAAAGAAAAATATTTGTACTGAAAATGTCAAACTAACATTTATAATGAATGAAGAGTTCATTCAAATTCAGAAGAAGAAACACAAGGACCTATGAACCAAATAAGCCACGATATGAACATAAAAATACAAAGCAAGATATCAGTCATAAAGAAACACAGGGGAGAAGACCATCCTTGATGGAGACGGGAGATCATCGAATTTACCTTTAATCACCTATTAAAGTAGCTAATGAATTAAAAATATTGTTCTCATTGCTGGTCAAAGTTAATCTGTTTATTTGTTTAGAGTCATCATTTAATTTGATATACCCCTTTTGGGAAGCAGTATTTAAGAACAATAAAGATGTATATACTCTGATCCAGTAATTTTAGTCTCTAGAATTTCTAATGACATAGTTCAACAGAACAGCTATCTATGATTCCATAAGACTGAAAATAGTATAAATGTCCAAGATTAGAGGAATAGATTCAATAAAATCAAGTCAGTGAAATATGAATAATATGAATATATGATGTAGTAATTAAAATAATTATGAATTTATAGAATGTTTAAAACACCATAACCAAATAAAATAACAGCATTCACATGTTTTTCTTTTTGCATTTTATAGGCTATATGCTACCCTGAGTATAAAAAGGCAATTATGTGTGCATATATAATGCAAAATGTGGAAGTACTAATGGAGGATTATGTTAACTTTTAAAATCATTACTTGAACACTATTTAAAAGTTTTATATTCTGTTACCATTATAAATTTAAAGGAATTTTGCATTCTAGTTGTGTCACACAACTTCGTTATCTCTTAACTGAAAATTTGTGTCTGAAAATTAGATAAGCGAATACAATGTCTTTATCCACATCAGCAATGTGCAACATGGCAGTTTGAAGAGCTCTGTGGCCTTCTCATCATCCATGCACTCCCCCAGCAAAAGCTTGCTGAGTTGTTACTCTGACTCTACTCTGGGTATATAAGAAGAACACAATATGGCCTCAGCCCTGGTAGGCTAGCGGGAAAGAGACATATAGATGTTTTAGGTGATTGTTACATTATATACATTAAATTATATATGTACTAGATTATGTAAATACAGCACTAGAATTTCATGGGGATATTTTAAATGTATCAATCCAACACAAGAGGTAATAGAAGACACTAGATCTGAGTTCTACAGGATTAGTAGAGTTAGCCAGGCAACGAGGATGAGTGGTTGGGGGAAAGACATTACATTCAATAGTCTGGGGAGTAGAGACAACCTTGGGAGGGTGGAAAAGTAATGGGCTGCACATTTATGTTCTAGTCCTGGTTCTATCACTTATTAGTTTTGTAATGCAAATTATCTATAAAATGCAAATAATTCTACCTACCTCATAAATTAATATAAGGATGAAATGAGATCATATATGTAAAGGAAACACTATGACGCCTGACATGTGGCCAGTCCTCAACAAATGAAGATTACTAAAGCTGTATCAACGGTTTTAATGTTACTGGAATGAAAAGTACGAGGCAGGATGAGACAGGACGTAGCAGACAGTCAGATGATGGAGGGCTACTTCATCAGGCTAAAGAGCCTGGATCCCATCCCGTAAATCATTGAAGCCTCTGAAGGTTTTTAATCAGGGAAGCAACATAGTTAGGTTTGCTTTTTAAATGTGTCACTCTGAAAACCGGCTGGAAGTTCGATTTGGTGTGGCCAAGACTAGCAGTAAGAAAATCAGTTAGCACATGCTCTAATAGTTCCGGAGAGGATGATGGAGGCCTCAAAGAGGAATGGAAATGATGAAATTGTTGGAGAAATATTCAGCAGGTTGAATAGGGAGGGCTTTGGGATTATCTAGAGGTGGGAGGAGGGGAGAGGAGGTGTCAGGGATAACCTACTTTCCAGTCTGGGTGGTTGAGTGGATGGTAGGTAGTACAGCCACTAAATAAATAAAAAGAAGGAATGGGTTGGGGGGGAGATGATGAGTTAGTGGGCACCACAGGTCCCAGGCACTACGCTGAGTTCTGAGGTGACACAGATAAGTAAGACACAGGCCCTCTCTGTAAGGAGCTCACATGCATGCTCAGGGGGAAGACATAGAAATACACAGACAAGTCAAATACAGTTGGGTCATGTGAGGTCACCTATCAGGATTCATAAAAACCATTTAATACCTCATTATGAGGAAGTAATCAGACAAATCCCAATTAAGGGACATCTGCAAGACAATGTGACTCTTCAAAAGTATTAAGATCACGAAAGATTTTTAAAAAATGGGAGAGGGCACCTGGGTGGTACTGTTGGTGACTGACACTTGGTCTTGGCTCAGGTTGTGATCTCAGGGTTGCGAGATCGAGCCCTGTGTCAGGCTCTGCACTGAGCGCAATGTCTGCTTAGGACTCTCTCTCCCTCTACCCCTCCCTCCTACACACTTTCTTTCTCTAAAATAATTTTTTTTTAATTTTATTAACATATAATGTATTATTTGTTTCAGGGGTACAGGTCTGTGATTCATCAGTCTTGCACAATTCACAGCGCTCACCATAGCACATACCCTCCCCAATGTCTATCACCCAGCCACCCATCCCTCCCACACCCCTGCGTTCCAGCAACCTTCCATTTGTTTCCTGAGATTAAGAGTCTCTTATGGTTTGTCTCCCTCTCTGGTTAAAATAAATAAATCTTATTAAAAAAAAGGGAGACAGTTCAGTGCTAAAGGACACTGAAGAGGCATGACAACTAAATGTCATGTGTGAACACTGACTGAACATGAACACTCCCCACTCTGTGATAACAGTTAAAAAGACATCACTATGATAATTGAGAAAATTTGCTCATGGACCGTAAATCAAGTAATGGATACTATCATTGTCAAATGTCTTATGTGTACTAATACTATTGTGGTTACAAAGAAGAGAGTTGTAGACACTCACACATAGATGCTGAAATAGTTAAACAGTTGGAGCAACATGCTGAAATGTTTGTAACTTATTTAAAAATATTTATGCTATTTAAAATATTTAGGTATTTCATATACAGATACGTGAATACATATGGAGAGAGCACTCGTGTGCTTGTGGCAAAATGTTCAAATTCGGTCATTTTAGATGAAGCATATTGTATGTGCACTGTGTTACTTTCTTCCTTCATGTAAAATCACCCAATTTCAACATCTCTAGGATATCGTAACAGGTATAGAAGAAATAAAAGAAAGGATGAAGCAGAGTTCTGATTTCAGCTAAGCCCTTTCTCCAAGATTTTTCTCTGTGCTTTTGTTTTTCTACATATAATGCTGTGTGACAACCATCATTTGAGAAGACTTCTGGCTGTGACAGCTAGGTGAGCCACATGTCATGGTATCAGAAAAATAGACATCATCATAACTCCAGCATCATCACCCAGTATAGACTTTGTTTTCTCCAATGGGAAGATGGAGCCCATATGAACGGATACACTCAGACAGATTATTGGAACAAGTTCATAACACATAGGACAAATCCTCTGTCCCCTGCAGACAAGTTAATCCATTTTCAAAGTGTCTCTCCACAGCATTCTACATCCTTACATCTGGTCTGGAGTAGATTTTTTCTTGTCTCTCATTAATTCTAGAAACAATCCTAGCAACTTCCATTTATTGAATATGCATATGCAGCAAATACTTTGGCTAGTATTTTGCACATATGATATTCACTTATCCAAAATGTATTTATTAAGTGGATATTATGTACCAGGCACTGGAGCAAAAGATATGAATCTCTGCCTCGTGGATCTGATTACATCCCAGTGACCTCACTCAAACCTCATTTATTCTTTCATTTAATCTTCACAATAAACCTAAAAGGGAGTCTTGAAAAGATTTCAAACCTTGCCTAATTGTAGCGGTTGCATTCCAATCATACTCTTTCAAATTCCAAAGTACTGCATTTCTTCTGTATCATCCTCCTTCTTTCCAAGAAAACAACATGACTGGAATTTCAAGAATTTGCAAGGTGATGTGGTGTACCTGTCATAGAACCTCTGCACCCCCCATTCCCCTCCAAAAGGATACACACTCTAAGAATACTCAGTAGTCTGGGATACAGAGTTTGCACAGTGAAGTGTTGAGATTTTTTGTGTTGGAACAATAAAACTAAGTATAGAATATTCAAAGTCACAATTGCCCTGGGCACTGTAGGCATTGCCTCAAATTCCATGTGTCCTGTCTCTCATTATACAGTTTGGGTTGTCTCTTGCACTGTGCTCTCATTACTTTGATATGCTAAGGAGCTTTGAATCAGCAGTGGGTGAATTGGGCCCAGCCAGTGTTCCAAATTTAAATTTTAATTCATTAAAGAGCATGCAGTTCTCTGCGGTGAATTGAACAACAAAATTATGAATTCTGAAAAAGACAGCCCAAATACATTCCTATGGCAACTTGATCTTTGACAAAGTAGGAAAGGGCTGCAAGTTTGAGAGCTGCTTAATAACGAATAGAAAAATCCTCGAGAATAGAATTTTAAAGTACTAATACCAGCAATTAGAAGTAACGACTAGTTTATTAGGCTATCATTTGAACAACATTATTTCCACTTCAACACAAAGCATACTGCTCACGCCTCAGGCATGGGAGGCAGTATCCACTGTGGGGGACTTGGGGGCTTCCATGAGGCCAGAGGGCATAGTTCTGGGACTTCTGGTTCTTACTACTGAGCACATCATTTCACACAGACAGGCCAGCGCTGGCTCTAGCACCATCTGCCGGAGAGGACACGACACAGCCAGGGAGTCCTTCACCAAGAGCACTGGACACCTAATTTTAGAGACTGTTATAGCATATGGATCTTTTGTATGAACTTGTAGCACAGGTGCTCAAGGATGGGAATGAGAAATCCTAGCTCTCAGCGCAAGAAAAGAACCTCTGCTCTTCACCGCCAAGCTTTCTGATAGAAAGGATCTCACAATGACAGATGATGAATTAAAGCCCCAACGAGGTCACGGGTAAGTGGGAGAGAAGAGACATCCATTAGTTCTCAAATGCAATGAATTTGGCACGAAAGGGTTTCCGCTCAGGAAAATACCAATTACTTGGAAATTTTACGTGAAAGCTATCTGGGTTTGCGGGAACTAGGTAACTGATATTGTAGTTCACTTATTGTATATATGCCTAAGTACATATCTGCATTCAAAAGAATGCAATTCAATAGGGGTTTATTGAGCATATACGCTTGGCACCCTGTAGAAAATGGGGATAAAATGGTGACAAATTCAGGTGTATTTCCTGTGCTCATGAAACTTCTACTCCAGAGAGGAATACAGGGTAATAAATAGGCAAGATCATGTGATCAGCCCTAAAGAAGGGAATTGTAAGGTATAACAGGAGTCGCAGGAAGACTCTCTTCCCTCTTTGTGGGATCGAGAAAGATTTAGCAGAGCAAATGATGCCTAGATTGAGTCTTGAAGAATGGAGAAGAATTAGATGCCAGGGAGGTGGAGAGAGTGGTGCAGGCCGCAGCAACAAGATAGGAAAGGGCTAGAGAGAGAATGTGGCCAACTCTGGGGAGCTGTGTGTGGTTGGGTCCCAGTGTGGCTGGGTCTCAGGGTGTGAGGAGTGAGTCAAAAGGGACACAACAGTGTTAAGGAGAAACAAGATGGTAAGTGACTGTAGAGCAAAAACTTCACAAGCATGTATTTTCTAAAGAACTTTTAATTAAATACAATTTAATGAATGATAGCTGTATTTTTTTTTTTTTTAGAGATTTTATTTATTTATTTGACAGAGAGCGAGCGAGAGCAGGAACACAAGCAGGGGGAGTGGGAGAGGGAGAAGCAGGCTTCCCGCTGAGCAGGGAGCCCGATGCGGGGCTCGATCCCAGGACCCTGGGATCATGACCTGAGCTGAAGGCAGACGCTTAACGACTGAGCCACCCAGGCGCCCCAGATAGCTGTATTTTTATAAAATACAGGTTTTATAAAGATTTTATAAAATGATGTATCATTTTATAAAAATTAATAGTGTGGAAATGGAAACTGCTACAACTTTTAAACAAGTATTGACCCCAACTTTAAAGAGTCTAAAGCCTCATTGGATGAGGCGGAGTTCTGAGCTCTTTTCTGGGATATCCGAGTCTGCTGTAGGTTCAAAGTGTTTATAGTCAAGGCATTGTGGCCAGCGTCAGGGGTTGCAAACTGTTAGTCTAGTGGTTCTCAACTCTGGCTAGAATTAGGATCACCTGGAGAATTTTAAAATAAAGTCATGTCTAGACTACACCCCAAGATTCTGATTTAATAGCTCTATATTGGATACTGGTATTTTTAAAAAGCAAGGATGTAAATGCTGAAGGCTGGTAAGGATCCAAGCTACTTTCTATTCTCAGCTGATTATGTCTTCTCAGCTAGACCATAAGTTGCTTGCAAATGAGACTCTGGATCTTGCTCTATTATTATTATCAGTAGTAATAGTAGCAGTATTTTCAACAGCTAGCCACAGGAAAGCTATTCAATAAAATATAAACAACTATTGATTAACAATAGCCATGGGAGAGAAAGAAAGGCTAAGTGCTATATAGTCTGTACTTAATATCAGTTACGAGTTGTTGAGGGTTTGCCGTATGCACTCTGAATTTCTAGTACTTAGTACCATGTATGTCAAAATGAAGGTGTTTAATACATATATGCTGAGTGAATGAGTTAATCTATTGCAGAGAAGAAAATGAAGCTCAAAGTTTCTTATCTAGGGTTACATAATTATGTGATAAAAGATAAAGCTCATCACATTAAAAAAGCAAACTCTTCCAATATACCATGTTCATGAGATTTGTCCAAAGGCAATCTATGGACAACAACCTTTATAGATGCTTTACCTTTCAGAGCTGTGGGAAATGTCTGATCTGTAACTCTGCTGAAAATTTTATCTCCTCCACTTGCCAGTGCTACTACTCAAAAATGTATACACATTACAGACACCCTTTTACACAGGGCAACCTTAGCTCACCTTTTCCCACTGACCCTCTGCAGAGCAGAAACAAGTTGTAGACCAGCTGGCAGAAACAAAATCCTGGGAGTGGATTTGATAACATAATGGGGGGTGCAGATGTGTGATGTGGGGATGCGGCTCTGATGGGAGATGAGAGGAGCCTGTAATAGCAGTCAAGGCGTCCATGCTCAGAGGGTCACTGGGGGCCTTGGCCTTTCACGTACTTATCAGGGTGGTGAGCGACATGTTCCCGACAAGAAAGAATGACAGATGAATTCATGGAGGATCTCGATCTTCTCTCACCTTCTTTTCCTCTCTCTCAGTTGAACGAGAGGAGCTGTGGTTACATCTTAGTCTCTCCTTGTGACTTTACATTTTTGTTGGCTTGGCTATTTTTAGCGTTTTGACTTAGAGGCTACAGAGGGTATCAAAAGGTCATTAGGAGGTGATCAATGAGACAGACGTTTGATAAGACCTGCCTTGGTCTCTATGTATTACTGCCACACCCACATGCATACATACAACCTTCTTCCTGTCTACACCTCAACTGACTAGGGTATACTATTGATTTTAGGGAATATATGTTCTATTTATTGGATGAAGTATGAAGTTCTACAATCAATATTTATTAAAGTTTTAGAAACAGGAAACTTAGAAATCTTTGTCACTGCCTCTTTTTTTTTTTTCCCCTACCTCTAAAGAAAACAAGGAATAGCATTAACTCTAGTTTGTCTTTCTCTTGGTGAAGTGACTCTCCTAATGAATAGAAAATTATAGTAAATAGATTTGTAGGTAAAACCAAAGCATCATATTGATATTATCCATGGGTATATAATCATAAGAAGAGATGATCATATTATAATTTCCAAGAATTTTTAATTTTAAGTGCTTTTTTACACTAAATCTCAGCCTTTGTTTTTATACTGTTATTTTAGAAATATAGATGCCTTTCAACTATCTGAGTACTACTTTCACACATTCCTCAGTCTTTTCCATGTTCCTAATGTTACAATATTCCTTTCCTTTTTTCTAAAATGTCAACATCCTTTGCACAGGTTTACCAAAACTTAATTTGCTTTCTGATTAAAACAAGCCCTCCCTGCTGCTCCCCCTGCAACAAACCTACAATAAAATTTGTAGCCTCCCAGAGGGAAGCTAGATTTTAATCAACAATTTCCAGAAACCATACTATGCTTTACTTACAAAATGCATTTCCAAGCAAAATGCTGAAAACTCTTCTTCTTCTCCTTGTGATTTATCCTCATGTCTGAATTGGCTTAATTTCTTACATTCTTGCAGATTTAATTCCTTATGAATGAGAAGAAGGTCTCAAATTCTTTTTCTTTTTCCTTTAGACATAGTGTCTCCTCTGTTCTTAAGTGGCTTATTGGTGTCCCCAGAGAGAAGGCGTAAGTGGTAGGGAAGGTCTGCTCAGAGGAACAAGTTGCAGACGTGGACTCTGAGTGGACAAGCCATTGTAGGCATTTCCCATTTCTGTCACCCTCAATACTGCATCTCCGTTGGGTTTCAAGGCATTTACAGCAAGTCTATTTGCATAACACATAAGAACTTATAAAAGAAATGGAATAAAGCCCAACTTTAGTAAAATGTGAAGTACTTTCATGGCTTCCACACTGAATTGGACTCTTCATTGGAGCAGTAAGCACCCCGATACATTTTCTCCTAACTTTTCATTACTAGCATGGACATGCATAAAAAAGTAGGTTTGCTTTTAAGTGTAAGTTAGGTTTTCATGGAAGAAAAAATGAATTCTTCTTTGTTAACCATCTGCTATGTTACTTTAAAAATTTATCTTTTTTTAAGAGATAAGAGTCTCAAAATTCTGTATCTTTTAAAATTTTAAATAGCGTTCTTTAGTTCTATTTGAAGCCTTTGGTCATAATTTGATTTAAAACAAGAATAAGTCTTGCTTAGTCTATATGGTCACAACCTGTATTGCTTTCAGAGTACAATATGGCAAATGTGAAGAGTGTGTGTTTTCATCCTAAGCACTCTTTCCATGGGAAAATTAGCCTTCCCACAGTCTTTAGTAAATATGCAGAGTTCATGTGGTTCATCTGATCCCCTTCTCCAACCTCCCCCACTTCGCAGCCAGTGAGGCACCAGTGATTTGCATATAACCCAGAATTGACTGGACAACTCTGTTCCTGGTGAAATGATCGGCCCAAACCAATCAGCCAATGGCAGTGTCTATTAAGAAAAATGCGTTTTGGGATCTGCTGCTCTAAGACTGATCTTGAAGCTGCCATGAGCCATTCTATTCGTGTATGGAGAAGAACCAGGGCCCGTGGCTAAAGCTTATGTGAGTTGTATTTTTGTCACTTGCAACACCAAAGATCTATAGAGAGAGAGGCTGATATGCTGGCATTTCTTTTACAGTGAAGTGTCATAGTATCTTTGATGTATTCAAACTCAGTCCATTATTTTTTTTAATAGAATGACAGAAATGGATATGACCTTAGATTAAAATGCTACATCATTTTTATAAAAATACTGTTAGATTTTAAGAGACCATCTTAATTTAGGTTAATCTCAGAAGCATTTTCTATAGAGAACCATATATAAAATGGACTGCAGAGCACCATGAAATACAATAAAGTCCACATGATGATAGAATGTTTGTTGTTCTATTTTTGAGGTTACAACTATAACACTTACAAATGGTAATCCATTACCAAAAAAGTCTAACTTAAACCAACTTGTTCTTGTCTGTCCTGATAAGGCATTGACTACACTATTTTTTTCCAATGTATTTATTCCAAAGGAAATATACTGCAAAGGAAATATATTCCGTGCCTAACTCATTTCAGAATCACCAAGCTAAGAAAAGTTGAACTTTTCTTTATTGTTTAATTGCAGGACTTCTCAGAACTCTATTTATGTTAATGTGTACTGTCCATCTTCAAGAAGGAGACAGTATTCAATCTTTCTTAAACTTATTTAAGAATAAGTTGGAATCATTTGCCATTAAGCATTATCAGGGACAAGTGTTCTATAAGATACACTTTGGGAAATTCCAGTCCGTATTGTTAAAATGAGCCTTGTACACAGTGCTTGCCAGTTACCAATGCATATTAAAAGAACTAAGTAAAAAGAGAGATTTCTCCTCTTTATGTATTTTATAAGGCAGCAGGGTAGAGAATCAAGAATGCACGGATGTGAATACCTCTAGATCTTCCACTTACTACTAACTGCTTGTTAAGACTATTGTCAATAGGTTTTTTGTGAAGCTCAAACAGGATCTCTCTGCATAGGCTAGTCTCCTACTTCTACCTGAAGTTAATTCCTTATTCTTCAAAAGAAAGCTCAATCATTGCCACCTTCCCTAATGTCCTCTTTGTTCCTGTGTATTGTTACATCATAGCACATACCACAGTGCACCATGACTTTTTGATTGATTCCCCCATTAAGCTTTGAGCTACCTTAAAGCCAAAAACATGATTTGATCACTTTTACATCTCTGGAGACAAGCATTAAGCCTGACATTTACTAAGTTCTCAATAAATGGCTGTGCCAATTCGAAAGTCATCCCTCTTAGCTGCTTATGTTTGCTAATGAATAACTCCAGCTGCTAGTTGATAGTAAAAGGCTTAATGGGTCAAAATATTTGATGCTATCATCACTCAAATCTATTCCAGTAGACTCCAACATCGGTTGCTCTCACTCGCAATGGGGGTGAAGCCATGCAATGCAAGCACTGCCATGCCCCCCCCAAAAAAGAATTTATATTTATATATATATATTTTCTAATGAAGAAGAACTTTATGGCTATATAAAATACTCATTGTCACCCATATAGGGTCAATATTGCAAAAGGTACCCAAGGTAGTTTTAGGCGAGAGAGGACAGGCTACCACACATAAGTATAAAAATGATGACCTAATTCAATCCTTGTTTTTCCAACATACTGCAATTACTTAAGTAAATTGATAGTTTCTATTACTGAACTTAAACTAAATGTCACAAGAGATAAATGGCTTTTAAAAATACCCTGCAAGCAAACCACAGTTTGAAGATACAGCAAAAATGCAAATTCTACAAGCACAAATGAACTACAAGAAAACTGCAGAACAGACTTTCCTCCAATTCGTAGTATAAACTTTCAGCCAATTTACAAGGTAAACACAGTAACAGTCTAATTAGGGGAAAATTTCTAAATTTATCAAGGAGTTTTAAAATATGGATTTAAATCTGCTTTTTGAAATATAATAGATTAGCTGAGATTAGCTGGTGAGGAGATAAACACATTCCAATTCCTAAGACATTAAAAAATTTAGCTTATTTCAACGTAATGCAATCTACTACTAAACATTTATATTTTTCTTAGTTATGTAGCATATATACCCATATATAATAATTATATACATATACTATATATAGTAATTTATATCATTAGGTATATATTTCTTAAGCACTGGGAATAAATGGGATGGCTGTGGGGCATGAAAAGTATTCTATCTCACTGCCAGAAAGTCGTAAAGTCAATGCTTTGTTTGAACTTCTCAGAGAGACAGGCTTGACAGAGTTCAGATATTTAAAACATTAGAGAAGCAGATGAAAAAAAGGACCCAAGACTGGAAAAGAGAAGTAAGATAACAGATTCAGGTCTGAAGCTGATACAACTTGCCAGATTCCCATGGAATGCATTCCTCACTAGTATTACTCTGTATTGCCACGGGATTGATAACTATCTTCCATTCTCTTCCTCTTTTCCTATTCAAAAATTTCATTAAGGAATCAGTATATTCCATTTCAGAGCCATATATTCATCAATATCCAGCTCTAGCACCATATGTCCTAATATATATATAACATGTGTATATACACATATACATATATACATTACATAATTTCTAAATGTTTTTGAACAACTTCATTGACATAATTTGCATAAACACAATGCACCTATTTAAAATGTACAATTCAATGGTTTTTAGTATGTTCATAGAATTGTGCAACCATCACCATATTTTCACCAATTCCCCAAAAGTCCTGTACTCATTAGCAGTCATTCCACTCCCACCTCCCCCCACCCACAGCCCTGGCAACCACTGATCTACTTTCTGTCCCTATAGATTTGTCTATTCTGGACATTTTACATACCTAATAGATTTCTGGTACTACCTTTACTCCTAATGCTACACTGCAAATTCTACCCACTGCAGAGGGACAGAACTTTGCTCTGACATTTTTCTTGCTCTGACAGAAGGCTATCATAGAACCAAGGCAAAAGACCTCAGTATAAAGTTCATTTCTGGAACAATACACAAGTTGCAGAAGATAGCTAGGAACAAGTCCTACTTTTTTGTTTCTGAGTATAGAAATGGAGGAATATAATAAAATATCCTACATCACTACAGATTCTTTTGTTTTTAAGCCTTACATATTACTCATGATTGTTAATGCTTAATACTTCTGGATATATTTTTCTGGGATATATATATATTTTTCAATCAAGTCAGTCTTTCATTTACATAGTATTAATTGAGGCATGTAAGATATGGCAGTTGCTCTGCTTGATTTTTACAATAATCCTATGGCAGAAAGTAGGTCAGTATAAAGATCCCCATTTTAAAGATAAGGAAATTGAGACTCAAAAGTAAAGTGAGTGGCCCCAGTCATGCAACTAATATACAGAAGAAATAAAAACTGAATTTAGGTCGTCACACTCCAGCATGTGCACTTCCCATCATATTACACTTTCTACCAGCAAACAACCACAGTCCTTCTGATATCAACACCCTATGCGAGAGCTAACTCCAAAAAAAACCTTTAAGACCATTTTCCTAAGTTACCTATGACTGTAGTTGAGACATTTCTACATGCAACAGAAAGGCTTCATTATAATTGCTATTGTCGGTCTCAGTATAAAGCCTGGTGTAGAAGAAAAAAAAAATCCTTTTCTGGGTTGCCGCTTTCTCCAATGATCCCAAATGCAGAAGGGCTTAGATATTTGAGCTCTAGAATCTATGGTTTCCTCATTCACGCCTCAATACACAATACTCTCTCCTGGTTATTATATCCCAGTAGGCTTGTTGCAAAATAAAAAAATAACATGAGACAAAAAATAATGTGTGATCATTTTACACAAAGAGTCTTGAGCTAGAAATTCAGGAAGGGGGAAAAAACATGAAGGGAAGAGAACTGGCAGATTAAGGTCAGCCCCCTTTGGCCACAGCAGTGGCTTAACATCAGAGCAATGCCTAATCACCTTACCAATCATTGTGGTCTCTTGCTGAGTCTAGTATAGTGTCCCAGGGTAGATTGCCACTCTTCTAGCTTTTAAGTGTCTTCAGCTTGAAGACACTGACATTTCCAGGAGGTGTACACATTTTACCTGGGGCAGGAATCATCTTTTACAGTCAATATGGCTGCCTGTATGCAGGTTGGGTTTCCAGAATCCACTGGCACAAGTCCTCGGCTCCGAAACAGGGCCAAGCCATGCAGGCCCGTAGTGATGGATCAGCTGGGCTTGTCTTGGTATAGTAACCTAATAAACTCCAGCTGTGAAAGGCACCACTGGTGCTGGGGAACCCGACTGTTCATAGTAACAGGACTTTCTCCAATGCGGTTGGTGAGAAATTCAAGTGGTCCTGTCTGCTAGTAATATCCGGGGCACTACCTCATCCATTTAATTAACCCCCAGAGAGCTAGCTAAGGAACTACTCTGATTACAAAATAATGGGCCCATCAGGCACAATTAGTACCCAAGTGAAACATGGCAGTTTGCGTGAAAACGATCGAAGTAAACAATTCCGGGCCCTGAAAGGGGCTCTCTTCCTAATTAACCCTTAGAGGGCTAATCTGTTTGCCTGAACAAAACCTAACCTCGTGCCTTTGCCAACTGGCCTGCTAGGGAAACGCTTTTTGCATCAGATCTTGCTAGGCATGCCACTGACAAGTGGAAATGACTAATCCCTGAAGACTTACACCATAGAACATGCGGAAAACACATGGTTTCATGAATATATCAAATAGTGATTTGCTAAAGTATTAATGATTATAAAGAATGAATCCTAGAAAGAGGCTTAGAAAAACCCTAATTCTTGGAAGCACAGCATTCATACCTTTGCTACTTGAGAACAAGACTTGTTTTCTTCTAATGGCTCCTCAGAACCCAGCATAATGCCTGCATGCTGAACATGCACCTCCCCAACTGTGGGTGTGGTTTGCTTCAGAGTGAGATGGGGAGAGAGAAAGCTGTTGGTTTTTCTGGACTTGAAATAAAATAAACCAATCACTGTCTCAAGATCAATTTTAATCATCACATTTTTCTTCTGTATTCTTTTTTTTTTTTGGTGGGCAGCAAAGTTTATTGAGCAATAGTACCAATCTCCCAAAGAGGGAGGGAACCTGAGAAGGTTCCATGTAACCTTTAAAACCTCCTTACCCTCCCTAAACCACAGTTACCTCACCTATAAAATGAGGCTACTACTCCCTACCTTTATCTTCATGTAAAGGGCTCAGTTTGTTAGTGATGATGATGAGGAGGAGGATGATACTGATAAGGTTTTGAATCTGATGAACAAGAAAATTATCACAGCAGCTCAAAAATTAAACAGAGCCATCCTCAATTGTTCCCAAGTACAGGAAAGAACTGTGACTCCATTGTACACATATGTACATATGTCCACTTAAGTGCAGTCAGATTCTGGATACAGATCTTGACAACCTATCAAAAATAAAATCTAGCCAAAGAGGTTCTTGTGTGGCTCCTACTATGTCCAGAATAGCACATGTGTCCTGTACCAGGAGGTAGCAGTTGGATTTGTTCAAAGCCCCCGTTGGCCTTCAGTGTGGCAAAACCAGCACCCTGTTCCCTTAATTTACCTTAATCTTTAAGCAAATGAAACTTGCTGGCTGGGTACTACAGGGAGAGCCTTAATTTTCTCCATAATTTTGATTATCAGATCAGCAAACACGTATCATTTTCTCAATATATTTGTGATCCAGGAGAGAACAAAGCCTGAGAAATATAAATGGCTGGCTTGTATTTCGTTTGGGCAAAGGAATACCGAGGACCCTGGCTTTTATATGCTTCTTAATCACAATTATTTCAATCTATGCTCTGGGGTGGCACCGAGGCAATCTCAGTAAGAGGCCATGATCTCATGCTTAGAGGAAAAGCTTTTGCTCCTTGTGGTCCTGAAATTGTATCATGACCTCAGTCAGCCCCTTTGGGGCTTCCCAGGTGGAAACCTTAACTAGCAGAATAGGAATGCTCCTGAGGACTGAGCCTGGTCCCTTTCCATATTACGCTCGAAGTCCTGAGCTTAGTCCCCCTTATTGAACTGCCATTGAATGACAAGACTGTAGGAGGAAGATTAATTTCACTCCAGGAAGAAATATCTTCTGTTCTTCCTCCAAGGCTAACTTAACAAGATCTTTAAAAAATAGAAGGGGTCTTAAAGAAACCCATCTGGCTTCTGAATACCAAATTTGCTCTCAATTCCTGGGAGTCAGGCTAGGCTGTCAATATAATCTGAGCCATAATGTGTTATTCATGTTTCTCTGAAGTCATCAATGTCTTTTGCTTGCTATTGTTCCTCTTCTGCAGAAGAATGGTGCTTGGTGAAGTAATTTCTTAACTTCTACCCTATGCTTTCTACAGTCTATATTCAAAAACCAATAGCTGATTTTAAACTTCTACACCTCATCACCATCCTTCCTCTAGAGATCTAAAGAGATTTAAATCTAGACGACACTACCTATATTGTGATCTACTTAATAACTAATATCGACAGATAAGGAATATGAACCTCAGGCTTCTTTTATGTCAGCACTCAAAGTTTCAAAAGATGCATGATCACACACACACACACACCCTTTTTTTTTTTGAGATTAACAAGCATAAAATATTTTTGTAGTAACAGGCCATTTAAAAATCTTTGTGAAAAATTAACTATCAGCAAGATGGGTACCCTGCCAATCTGATCTCCAGGGACCCATTTTTAAATTGCACCTGGAAAATAAGTTGCCACTAAGAATCACACATTTACTAAAACTTATACTGAAAGGTAGTAGTAGATTTCATAAAACCTCAGCTGTTACCATTACTGGATTGAATATGATAAGAGAAACTAGGTCTCATTGACAATAAAACCTATTGTATTTGAAAACAAGAGAGCTCAGATCTTTGTGCTTTCATGGAAAGAGCTCCCTATCTGCAGTTATTAAATGTGTGTTGGAAACCTAGCTGTGCCATCAGCAAGTTGTGTGACCCTGGACAATTCGCTTTGCCTCTGTGGAACAGTTTCTTCCCTGCCAAGCATGGCTCACAGGATTGTTGTGTGGACTGAAAAATTAATGCACTCATTAAATTCCAGGATGCTAGGAATTTCTAGATCACACGTACATTTTGAGCAAGAAAGTTAATTCTGAGAAGCAAAGGATGTGGCACAAACCCTGAGTCTTTAATAGCACACTATTACTAATAATACCTCACATTTTATTGGCAATTAATAATTTACAAGTCATTTATCAACACAAAGTTTCTTGATCATCACAACAAGACCAGGAGGTAGATGCCTTGGGCATTTTAATCTTCATTTCATTGATAAGACAATAGAGGATCAGAGAGTTAAAGTGACTTGCCCAGAGACACCTGCTGAGACCCTCAGTCTCTTAATACACAGTTTAATTCTTTCCATTATGCCCTGAATTTAGGAGAAAGCTGATCTCAGGAAATGGGCTCAATAAAGTTACAGCATAGCACTTTTTAAGCATCAATTAATTCTCTGAAATGACTGAAGCCCTGTCACCTTCAGATTGCCTTTATTTACCTCTTGATTGAATCCCTAAATTGCTCAGACTTCATGAAATCCTATCTTTTCCTTCTTATGCCTACAGGCACTGTTGCTTTAACTCAGGCTGCCCTAACAGACTACTATAGACCGGGTGGCTTAAACAACAGAGATTTATCACAGATCTGGAGGCTGGGAAGTCTAAGGATCAAGGTGCTGGCAAGGTAGATTTTATGCTGGACCCTTTTCTCTTGGCTTGTTGGTGGCCACTGTCTCACTGTGTGCTCATATGACTTGTTTGTGGCCCACATGAGGTGAGGTAAGTGGAGAGGAGCTGTCTCTCCTGACTCTTTTTATGAGGGCCCAATCCCATAGGGAAGGCTCCACCCTCATAACATCATCTAACAATTACTAAGTACCTTCCAAAGGCCCCACCTCTAAATCCCATCACGTTGGGAATTACGGCTTTAACAGATGAATTTGTGGGGGGGGGGGGGGGGGCACAAACCTTCAGCCTAAAATACAATCATTCATTCAACAGTCATCATTATGGGCTTAGTTGTAATAACTTTTACTCATTTAGCAGTGTACAAACAAGTTCTTTTCCATGTATATCACACTTATTTGATCTTCAAAAGCAATTCTGTAATGTAAGTAAAACAGTAATCTTATCTCCATCTTCTATAGGAAGCTGAGTCTCTGAGAAGCAAAGTCAGCTTTGAGCTTAGTTTTAAATCCAGGACTTTTGAATGCAAATCCAGTTCTCTATAACACAGCAAGATAATGTAAGGGATACAAAGGCATTCATTCATGCAAATTTGTTATAGAGAACCTGCTATCTGTCCACTACAGTTATTGAGAACAGGCAGTGAATACAACATACTGAATCATGCTATCCTTTTGAAGCTTATATTCTAGGATGTTTTACCCTCCAGCAACAGGCAGTTAGGAAGAACCCATGCAAAAAACCCCTACAGTACAGGGCAGCAAACAATAAAAAGCCATCTGAGCAGCAAAGGCAGGAAAGTGGTACAGAATTTCAGAGGACACACAGAATGTTCTTGGTAAAGAAAATGCAGAAAAATGTTCATATAAGGAGAAGCTCTTGAGGTGAAGTTTGGAAAACTGGTGGAATGAAGATATAAGCCAGAAAGAAAAGGAGAGACTAGAGTGTCCACCAGACTATCAGTTCCCTGAGGAAAGGGATTTCTGTCCCTGTGTATTAAGTGCCTAGAATAGTTATTGACATACAGTAAGTGATCAATGTTGGTTGAGTTAGCAAAGGATAATTCCAAACATAAAAATATTACAAATGGCATCCTGAAGGAGGGGAGCTAAAGCTCAAGGTGTGCCCATGGAAGCTATCACAGGAAGAACAGATTGTCTAATGCCTTTAACTTAAAGACCAAACAGAAAATATATACTCAGGCAAGTCCCTTAAATGTGTATTGACATTTGCTGTTGCTGTCTTGCATGCACTGTGGATGGAGTCTGGAAGCTTGACTTCCTTATTCTGCATTTTGAGAGTCACTTTCCCTAAGAAAACAGAGCTGTAGACACACCTTTCAACCTTCCTCTTAAGGGATGTTCCCAAGAGGAGGCCACGCAGGAGAATATTGAGTTGAGTTTGTACCCATTTGTCTCAGAACGTTCCCTATCTCTGAGCTTCAGCAGAAGCAAAAGCCTTCAAAATCCCAACCACGGAGCTCACTTTGTGAAGTGACTGCTTAATCAAGAAATGAATCTGGACAACACAAAGTAATACTTCACCCAGACCACACCTATCAGGCCAAAAGGTCTAGTGTAATTTCTTTGGAGTGAAGAACATATATGCCTTCCTAGTAAGACTTCAAAATATTCCATTTCCTGACTTCAGTTTCAGACTATAACCACTCAGTAAATGAAGCAGAAACTCTCCCTCTGGATTTTTTTTTTTTTTTTTTAAGGGCTAGGAAGGGAGGTAGAAACACAGCCAGTATCTTTTGTTCATTTCATTTATATCTTCACCAGTACCAAATACCCTGGAGCCTCACTGAGATATTGCATAGGGGCCAGGAGCTTTTCTGTTTTTAATATATTTGAGGCTAAGCCACTTAAAGACCAGAGAGGGCAGGGACTGAGACGTTCCCAGTACTTACAGTGCTTTTAGGCCACTCCTAGCACAACTCGCCATCTGGGGTTTCTTCACTGGCCTGTATCTAAATTCAGTTCAGACTTGTCTCCTGCTCACTAGTGATCACGGATTGGCTTGGTGTTTACTTAAGCTCCCTTGGTCTTTGGTTTGACTGCTTAGTTCACATCTTCATTCTGATCCATGGCATCTTCACCACACACCCTGCTCCTGGGCTTAGCTGATCTGGATCTCAACAGACCCCATCTCCAATTCTCCTCCTGACCACCCACCAAACTTCTCAAAGGTTTTACCAGCATTTGAAGGAAAAGAATGCAAGTCCAATTCTCCTTCTTAGATGAAGGCAAAGACCATCCCTTAGCTGGACTTCCTCAAACTCCTTACTTTACCCGAGCCTTTGTTTCCTTGTCCATTAAATGAGGATAGAAATGACTGGCCTGCCCCAGTTTTGCTGTGGGGCTTCTGTAAGTTCATATATATATGAAGTGCCCTTTATATAGTCAAAACAAAACTCTTTGGGTTAGTTCTCTGCTGCCCTCTCCTGGCTCCCAGTTTCTGTAATTGATTTAAGGGTGGGTGGGAATTAACCCTTTAAGTCTTGATAGCATCAATAACTAGAACAGACTTGTAAAAAAAATATTCTCTGGTTTCTATATAAAAAGTATAAGCTGCATACTTGGTTAAGGTTTTCCTCAAGTCTATTTACATTTAGCATCCAACTCTTCTGACTTATTTTTCAACTCAGATTTTTTAATCTCTGTTTTTCCAGTCAGTCTTCATCTCTGTGCCATAAAGAACATTTTTTTGATGGAGATTTTCTTTCTTTTTTTAAACATTTTATTTTTAAGTAATCTCTACACCCAACATGGGGCTCAAACTTACAAACCTGAGATCAAGAGTCCTATGCTTTACTGACTGAGCTAGCCAGGCACCCCTTGTGGAGATTTTCTTAAAAGAGTGATCTTCAGGGGTGCCTGGGTGACTCAGTCGGCTAAGCATCTGCCTTTCGCTCAGGTCATGATCCTGGGGTCCTGGGATCGAGCCCCACATCAGGCTCCCTGCTTGGTGGGAAGCCTGCTGCTCTCCCTACTTGTGCTCTCTCTCTTTCTCTGCCAAATAAATAAAATCTAAAGAAGAAAAAGAAAAGAGTGATCTACAATGTATGTCTCCAAGATTTTCTTCTAAAATACCAGGATATCTATTTTACCATTTTTGAAGCTGGATTTTCTTGATAATATCAGAATATGTCAATGGATGCTTTTCAGAGGACAAGGAGGACTCATTCTTTCCTTAAATAATTTCTTGACTGAAGCATCAAGGGAATTCTGTTGTTTATCATGCCACTCAGAATAATTACTTAGTTTGTTTATAATCAGGTGATGGCAACTGCATCCCAACTTCTGCCTGCCAACAGCTGACAAGGTCTCATCTAGTGCAAGTCCTACCTTGACTTCAGAGAAGTCAAAATGTGAAAAATGTGTATCTTGAAATTGATTAATATTTCATCTTTTTGATACTTTATTACCCATGATCCCTGCCAAGGTGGTATAAAACCATCCAATTTCTTTTATAATAACTTTCTGGATATGATGAGATTTTAGCATGCCCAACATGCACTAGCATATAATGCCACAATCCTTTATTTTGACCGTCTTCCATATGCCAGGTATTTCACCTAGGCACTGCAGGTATAGCGATGAAAGATGGAATTGCCTTGCAGAACACCACATTTTTTTTTTTAAGATTTTATTTATTTATTTGTGAGAGAGAATGAGAGACAGAGAGCACGAGAGGGAGGAGGGTCAGAGGAAGAAGCAGACTCCCCGCCGAGCAGGGAGCCCGATGCGGGACTCGATCCCGGCACTCCAGGATCATGACCTGAGCCGAAGGCAGTCGCTTAACCGACTGAGCCACCCAGGCGCCCCAGAACACCACATTTTGTAATGTGTGCTCCTGCCTGGTGGAGAGGGCATTCAAGTTATATACCAGATGGGTACAATAGAAACTTACTACGGGAAAAACTGTTTTGAGTCTGTTGGTCCAAGCACCTCAACTGACAGGCGGGGAAACTAAGTCCTGGAGAGAAGAGTGCCCTACTCAACGCCAAATATATGCACTAATTAATGACAGGTGTATGTACTGTATATTGTTTTCTATTTTTTTTCCTGGAAAAATGTAGCAATCTATCTAGTAAAAAAGATTAACACTGTTGATTTTAATAAACTTTAAAAGAAGCTTTGTAATGCATTCACTTTATTTTGATAGTATTTTATATGAGGATAAATGAGAAAGGTGGGGAATGAGCAATGTAACTTTTTATTCTTTTAAATTACAGAAAATTTTATACTTATGAAATCATATTTAATGTATTATATATAAGATGCATGGAAGGCGCTAACAGAAGACCTACATTAAGAAATAATTTATGTATCACTGCAGTAATTCATGTATCGCTGCAGCCTCTTATGAAGCCATTTCCTCTTCTCCCCTGATAGGTCATCAGCATTCAGAACTTATTCCCTGGCATTCCTTCATAGTTATAATACATATGTATGGAGCCTGAAATATTGTTTAGTTTTGCATATTTTTGAATTTTATATAAGGAGAATCCAAGCAAATGTATTATTCTCATGACTTTTTTTCTGTTCAACAACATGTTTACGAAATTCATGTTGATGTAAGTAGCTGTTTCATTCATTTCACTGCTGTTTAGTTAACATGGAACCCAAATTTATCTATTCATTCTCCTGTTGGACATTTGTGTTATTTCCAGTTTTTATTACTATAATCAATGCTGTACATTTATTCTGTTGTAGATATATAAGATTGTTTCCAGCTTATACATGTAGGAAAAGAATCGCTAGTTCATTAAATGTGCACATTAATAATTCCACTAGATAATTTACACACATCCCAGAAATGTATGACACTTCTTTCTCTACAGCTTCACCAAGACTACTTGTTCTACTTTAAAAAATTTTATAACTTGATGAGTATAATGGTAGCTCTTTGTGGTATTAGTTTGCATTTCCTTGATTAAAAATGAGACTAATTATCTTTTCATGTATTTATTGCTGTGTTGAGTTTTTCTTCTGTGAAATGCCTCTTTATTCTTTTGCCTTTATGTTTTTTAAGTAGTTTGTTTTTTTCTTACTGAAATTCTTTATATATTAGGGATACAAATTCCTTTTGGCTTTTATATGGTTTAAATATCTTCTATCTTATGGCTATTCCTTTTTTTTTTTAGTATCTTTTGATGAATAGTTTACAATTTTAAGTAGTTAAGTTAAGTTTTCCTTTATGATTTCTGCTTTTTATGTCGTGTGTTACTTTGAGGGAAATACCCAGTTATTTTTTTCCCCTGTATGGATTAACAATTGTTCCAGTAATAACTCCTAAATGGCTCATCTTGCCTTCAGTGATTTGCAATATTTTGTCTCTCATATTATTCTTTGGTCTATTTGTTTATTCCTTCCTTCACCAGTGTGTCATGTCTTAACTACAACAGTTTTTTCATCAATTTTTGGTATGTGGTACCGGAACTACCCCCACATGCTCTTTTTCATGAACTGGCTTTCCCTGATGCTTTGCTTTTTTGTATACATCTTGCAATTACATTAGAATTTTAATTGGAAATCCATTTGATTGATCAATTTTTTCTCAATTTTCCCCCTACTGGTTTGATATCTATACACAGTAATTTCATTCTGTTACTTGATACCATTGAAGTGTAAACATGCAAACTTAATAAAGTCAAGTTAATCAGTGTCTTTAGCTACCTCTCAAACAGTGACAGCATCTTTGAATATTTGAATCCTGACCTCTTCCTGAAAGATGAGCCATTCAGGAGTTATTACTGGAACAACTGTTAATCCATATGGGAAAAAAATAACTGGGTATATCCCTCAAAGTAATACATGACATAAAAAGCAGAAACATAAGGGAAAATTAACAAATTTTACTCCATAAAATTGTAAACTATTCATCAAAAGATAAATTGCTTTTAAATAGCTTACTTCAACTTTTATTTTTTCCTCTCTCATTTGTACTTTGACAAATTGGACATTAATATGTTTGTTTTCAAAGGATATTGGCTTATATCTACCAACATATGTTATCTTCTTTGCTCACTTTCCTTTTTTCATCTCCAATTTTTCTCTGGTATCAACTATTTCTCTCTGAAATAATTCTTTCGAAGTGAAGGTCTTCTGTTAACAAACTTCAGTTTTTAAAATTTTTTATGATTGGATTTATTTCACCCTGGGTGTTGAAAACATAGTTCCATCAGGTTTAAATTTTTAGATTGACAGCTATTTACGGTAGTACAGTTCAGATTCATTCTACCATTGTTTTCTGGATTCCACAATTGCTTTTGCAATGTTACCTGTAAAAACTCATTGCTAATTCTTTGTAGGTGAGCCATCTTTTCCTTCTGGCTGCTTTTAAGATCTAAACCAATGAGTTCATCCTCAAAATTCTAAATCCTGTTCTTTTCATTCTTTGTTTTGGTCTTCAACAAAAGACACTGAAGTGTGTAGTGTAAGTAGCAAGGAAGGATACTTTTCACTAACATTTTTTACATGTCTGAATCATGTTTGCCTTTATACCTCAAGAAGTTTCTATCTCATATAGAACCATAGTAAGTGACGCTAAGCGAAAAACACTTTGACAATGTAGACAAATGGCCCAAAAAAAGTCTGAAACCATATGAGCACACAATGGGACACCAGCATATATTCCCACTAAGTGTTATACACTTACCCTTGTTTGTAGAATAAATCAGTGAGTATTCAGCCCACAACTTAATAAATCAAAATGCTTGACAGGGAGTAAGAGTTGAGTAAGACAAAATAAAAGGATGGAGTGCATTGAGTATGATTAATTCATTTCCAAAAATCACATTTGAAATTTATTTTCGGGGCACCTGGGTGGCTCAATTGGTTAAGCATCTGACTCTTGGTTTTGGCTCAGGTCATGATCTCAGGGTTATGAGATTGTGCCACGTGATGGGCTCTGTGCTCAGTGCAGAGTCTGTTTGAGATTCTCTCCCTTTCCCTCTCCCTCTCTCTCTACCACTCTATCCTCTCTGTTGGCATGTGCACATGTGTGTGCTCTCTCTCTCAAATAAAATCTTAAAAAAAAAAAAGTATATTTTCATGTACTCAAGTGAGCCTTACTAAAATGTGGACATATTTTGCATACTATCCTATAGTAAGGGATAGGAATTTAACAACTTATGAATTTATATGTAAGCATGATATACATTTGTCATATTTTATTAGCTATATTTACTCACTCCTGGATACATTCATTCACTCAAAAATACTGTTTAAGGTCTTCTATATTCTGGGAACCTATGTTTTTATCTAATTAAATGAATCAAAACTGATGCTTTTTTTTCCCCCACAGAGAAAGAAAGCAAAAATTTAGGCTATGAAGGAATCACAACACAAGGTGCTATTTCATCACCACTGAGAAAGAACATTTTCATTGAAATGCCAGCTAAATTGAATAAAACAGTTGCAAAAACTAATAACCAAAGTTCACTCCAATGTTACCCAGAGATTTTGAAAAAGCTCTACTTTTTCTTTGATATAATTGCCAAAACCAAAGAAGAAATAATGAAAAAGACAGAAAAAAATTTAAAGTGGAAGAAAGCAAGCATCCTCAGTCATGTTCAACTTGTAGCTACTTCCCCTTTGTCAAAAGGGATCTATCCTACTGCTCCTTTGAAGGAAAAGGGCAGGTCAAAATACCATCCACTTTTTTCAAAGAAATGGAACAAAGAATCTTAAAATTTGTATGGAACTAGAAAAGACCCCGCATAGCCAGAGGAATGTTGAAAAAGAAAAGCAAAGCTGGCGGCATCACAATTCCGGACTTCCAGCTCTATTACAAAGCTGTCATCATCAAGACAGTGTGGTACTGGCGCAAAAACAGACACTTAGATCAATGGAACAGAATAAAGAGCCCAGAAATGGACCCTCAACTCTACGGTCAACTAATCTTTGACAAAGCAGGAAAGAATGTCCAATGGCAAAAAGACAGTCTCTTCAACCAATGGTGTTGGGAAAATTGGACAGCCACATGCAGAAGAATGAAACTGAACCATTTCCTTACACTACACACAAAAATAGACTCCAAGTGGTTGAAAGACCTCAATGTGAGACAGGAGTCCATCAACATCCTAAATGAAAACACAGGCAGCAACCTCTTCGACCTCAGCTGAAGCAACTTCTTCCTAGAAACATCGCCAAAGGCAAGGGAAGCGAGGGCAAAAATGACCTCTTGGTACTTCATCAAGATAAAAAGCTTTTGCACAGCAAAAGAAACAGTCAACAAAACCAAAAGACAACTGACAGCATGGGAGAAGATATTTGCAAATGACATATCAGATAAAGGGCTAGTATCCAAAATCTATTAAGAACTTATCAAACTCAACACCCAAAGAACAAATGATCCAATCAAGAAATGGGCAGAATACATGAACAGACATTTCTCCAAAGACGACATCCAAATGGCTGACAGACACATGAAAAAGTGCTCAACATCACTCAGCATCAGGGAAATCCAAATCAAAACCTCAATGAGATACCACCTCACACCAGTCAGAATGGCTAAAATTAACAAGTCAGGGAACGACAGATGTTGGCGGGGATGCGGAGAAAGGGGAACCCCAAAGATACAAATGTAGGGATCTGAAGGGGTACGTGCACCCCCGATGTTTATAGCAGGGATGTCCACAATAGCCAAACTGTGGAAAGAGCCAAGATGTCCAGCGACAGATGAATGGATAAAGAAGAGGTGGTATATATATACAATGGAATATTATGCAGCCATCAAAAGGAATGAGACCTTGCCATTTGCAACGACGTGGATGGACCTGGAGGGTGTTATGCTGAGCGAAATAAGTCAAACAGAGAAAGACATGTATCATATGACCTCACTGATATGAGGAATTCTTAATCTCAGGAAACAAACTGAGGGTTGCTGGAGTGGTGGGGGGGGGTGGGGGGGCGGGGTGGCTGGGTGATAGACATTAGGGAGGGTATGTGCTATGGTGAGCACTGTGAATTATGCAAGACTGTTGAATCACAGATCTGTACCTCTGAAACAAATAATGCAATATATGTTAAGAAAAAAAAAGAAGAAGAAGAAGATAGCAGGAGGGGAAGAATGAAGTGGGGGAAATCGGATGGGGAGATAAACCATGAGAGACGATGGACTCTGAAAAAGAAACTTAGGGTTTCTAGAGGGGAGGGGGGTGGGAGGATGGGTTAGCCTTGTGATGGGTATTAAAGAGGGCACATTCTGCATGGAGCACTGGGTGTTATGCACAAACAATGAATCATGGAACACTACATCAAAAACTAATGATGTAATGTATGGGGATTAACATAACAATATAAAATTTAAAAAATAAATAGACGTATGACTACAGAAAAAAAAAAACTTTTTTTTTAAACTTAAAGCACAACAAATAAAATACAGCTCTTGCCTAAAAATATGCTCGTGAAGTATTGACAGAAAAAACATAACTCCTTTACTCCTCCAACTTTGAGTCCATTATCTCAGTTAGTGAGAAGGATGATCAAGCTAGTCAGAGAGACACACACTAGTGAGATGATACTGAAGCCCAATAGGTGACCTAACTCTCAGGAAGTGGGTGTCTCCTACCCAGATGGAACTGAAGGTTAGATTGCAACATTGCTGTCAGTGGTATTTGAGGACTATCCAGAGCAGAAGAGGCACCAAACGACTGCTTAGGACAGTATCTTTTCAAAACACCTTAGTGAACCAAAAGACATTTCTAAATATGACTTTAAAATAGACTATAATAAAAAGAGATTTGTGAGCAATTAAAAAATAAATGGCAATCCTGGGAGCTCCCATATATTCTCTAGCAACAATTCATATCATACTGACCTTGCTTGATTTGGGGTAACATCTCTAGATTTTTTGCTAGTAACTTCTTGTAGACAGAGTGGGAACATATTTCAGCTAGTTTGTACTTAAAAAATGGAAACAAAGATGAAAATAAGGGTTTAACTCTTACACAATTTCCTGGATGCCTAATTGATGGTACCCAAAGTGAACTGTGATGTCAACAAAATGGGGAAACCCTTCAGGTCCTTGGTCTTCATATGACCAAAATTTTTATTAAGACTTTGGTTAAGACATTTTGGTTAAATTTGGAGGTGATGAAGAAACTAGAAAGAAAACTATTACATTTTATAGCAGAGTCAGTTTTCAAAAGAGTCTCAATGGCCTAGAAAGATGAAATTTAATACAGGTAATTAGAGAGTCTAACACTTGAATATAAACATGACTGAACAAAATTTAACAACTTAGCAGGTAAAAACACTAGGGTTTTAGGAGAGTATATTCAGTGTATGAAGGTGATGATAAAAAGCAAGGATTCTTGCCTACACCAAAAAGACCCCAGGAAGGACTTGATCAGCACAAGCTAACCTCTCCAGAAGCATTTTGGGGTATTTCTTTTTATTTCAGTATAGTGTAGGTTATAGTATATGTTTCTTATACTCTTCTCGTCAGTTACTTTAAAAGAATTAATAATGTTACTTTACATTTATTATACTACTTCATGTTTTTTTTTTTTTTTAAGTAGGCTCCACACCCAGCTTGGAGCCCAACACAGGGCTAGAACTCACAACCCTGAGTCGGAGACCTGAGCTGAGATCAAGAGTTCAGTCCTTAACCAACTGAGCCACCCAGGTGACCCAACTACTTCATGATTTTAAAACTTGTTCTTTCTCCCCACCTTCTTCTTTTTCTCTATACACACATACACAGTTCAGTTTAGAGCACACTAAATGAGCATAATACTGTTTCAGATGGCCTCTGTTCCATGTGGTACCTCTTGTCTACTTGTTGATACTTAAAATTCCTTTTATCAAGACTAGATGCCAGCTCCTGGATGTTGGATTGCCCCCTGTTTCTGCCTAAGTACCTTTCTTTTCTCTACAAAATATACACACTTCTCAGGCCATCCCCTTCAGTTTCAAGGTTTAAAATGCAATTTGCATGATGATAACACCCAGATTTACATCTCCATCTCTGATCTCCCTGCTGATCTCAAGATTCACCTATCCTGAATCCTTGACATCTTACTTGAAAGTCACATCAAACATAGCAGCTCCAAACAGGCCATGTGACATTTCCTTCTCCTCTGTTGTTAGTGTGCTACATCACAGGGAATAGTATCATTCTCCACCCAGTTACTGAAGTAAAAAATTTAGGTATCACATTTGATCTATCTTTCCCTTACACCCTGCTCATCATCAAGTCTATCAGCTCTACCTCCAAAGTAACTCCTGATAACAACCATCTCCATTGCTCCACCATAGTCTAAACCCACAACATCTCCCATCATTTCCAAAACCACCTTCATGACTCCCAATTCTACTTGTGCTTCGCCATAGGCCATTCTCCAAGTAATGGCCTAAGTTATCTTTCGCAGCACAGATTTTCTCATGTCCCTGCTTAAAACGCTCTAATGACATTTTATTCCAATAAAAAGAGTTATCTGAATTTCTACTATGGCATACGAGCCCTATCTGATCTGGCCTGGTGTAATTTTTCCAGCCCTTTCTCCTCTTACTCTCACTTATTCATGGGAATCAAATAATGCTGGCTTTCTTTCTATTCTTTTGAACATCTGACTGGATTTTTCTGGTCCCCTTCTCTGAAATTCTTTGTCCCAGATTTTTAAATGGGTTTCTTATCATTTGCATCTTAGTTTGAATGTTACCTCCTCAATGACTCCTCTTACCTCCCCAGTTATTATCAGAACAACCTATTTGTTTGTCTTCAAAGCAAGCATCTCTCTGTGATAATTACCTTGTTTATTTCTCTATTGCCTATTTCCCCTTCACAAGAGTATGTGCAATAATGGGATCCTACCTGTAATTGCTACCACTGCATCCCTAAAGCCTAGAACAGAGCATGGTGCAGAGTAGACAATATTTGTTGAATGCATGGATTATGGAATTAGCGAAGAAAGGTTTAAAGTATGGGTACTTAAATGTCAACACAAGTGTAGCATTAATCAAGAAAAATGAGAGCAGATACTTTCAGCTTGAATGGGAGGAGGCCATGAGGAGAACATCTTTGGACCTCTGAAATGGAAAAGCCATCAGTGGTTGGACAACAGCAAGTGGGATACATTATTTGTGGGGAGGGAGGGCCACCTGGAAATAGAATAAATTGCATTTTCAATAGCTTGAGTCCAAAACTTCCTTTCTGGAGGATTCATGATTGAGAATAACACTGTAAATCAGGGTTTTCAAACTCAATACTATTGACACCTTGGGCCAGATAATTCTTTGTTTTAGGGGCTGTTCTAGGCATTGGAGGATATTTAGCTGCATCCCTGGCTTTTGCCCACCAGAGACAATCACATTTTTCCAGTTGTGACAAGCAAAAGTATCTCCAGATATTGCCAAATATCTCCAGAAAGGAGGAGAGGCAAATCATCTCTGGTTGAGATTAACTACTATAAAAAAAAATTTTTTTGACATTGGCTTTTTTATCTAGCTTATACACAAAATTATTTGGAAGAAATCACCTCTTAGGATTAACCATTGCAAAATCCTCAGAAAAGGAAATAAAAGAGGAAAAAATGCCTTAATTTTAGAGCTGGCTATGGCTTTTATGAGTATGTATAATGGGAATGTTTATTTGGGCCCAATTGCAATATTCAGAATTTTAAAAGAAAGGTATATTTTTCCATTACAATTCGTGGCAAGTTCAAATACAAAACTCAGGTTTTGTGGCATTCTGAGTTGAGAATGGGCTATACTTATGTACAGTAGTCTTGAACCTCAGCTTTGCTCTGTGTGACCTTGGGTAGCTTACTCAATGAAGCTGAACATCAGTTTCCTCCTCTATACAATGGGAAATGCAAGCCCTATTTTTTTTAGAGGTATTATAAAGATTAAATGAAGGAATACACGAAAAATGGCCTGGTTGAGTGTAGTGCAGAATCAATTCTCTTTGAATGGTAGTCTTTTTTCTCTTTTGGTCAAAATGCACTTTTTCTTTTCATGTCACAGAAAAGTAGCTAATGCAAATGTATACAGTGATACAGAATCAATATACAGTGAAAACACTGAGGGACTATTATTTCCATGCAAAGAGACTTTGACAGGAGTCAAGCATCAATTAAGGTACTGCTTTCTGATTACACATTGGATTTCTTGATCGTAGAAACCTTCTTAATTAGACCTGATCTTTATGCACGACAAGTGCTCTCACATTCTCAGCTTTTGATTCAATAATTTCATTTGGTTGGGCGCCTGGGTGGCTCAGATGGTTGAGCGTCTGCCTTCGGCTCAGGTCACGATCTCAGGGCCATAGTATCAAGCCCTGCATCAGGCTCCACACTCAGCATGGAGTCTGCTTGAGATTCTCTCTCTTCCTCTGCCCCTCCCCTGCTCGCTTACACTCTCTCTCTCTCTCGCTAAAATAAATAAATCTTTTTTTTTAAGATTTTATTTATTTATTTATTTATTTTGAGATATAGAAAGAGTGAGAGTGCGAGAATGAGCTGGGAGACAGAGGGAGAGGGAGAAGCAGGCTCCCCACTGAGCAGGGAGCCTGATGAGAGGCCCAATCCCAGGACCCTGGGATCATGACCTGAGCTGAAGGCAGACGCTTAACCGACTGAGCCACTCAGGTGACCCTAAATAAATCTTAAAAAAAAAAAAAAAGAGGTATGAATTAGAACCCTGTTCTGTCTCTGCATCTTGACAGTAGGAAATGTTTTCAACAACTGTATTACAACAGTATTTTTATAAATGGAAGTATAATTGACATCTAACATTCTATTAGTTTCCAGCATACAGCATAATGAGTATATATTTATATATATGGTAAAATGGACACCACAAGAAATCCAGTTAACATGAATCACCTCACATAGTTAAAAATTGTTGGTGGCGCCTGGGTGGCTCAGTCGTTAAGCGTCTGCCTCGGCTCAGGTCATGATCCCAGGGTCCTGGGATCAAGCCCCACATCGGGCTCCCTGCTCTGCGGGAAGCCTGCTTCTCCCTGTCCCACTCCCCCTGCTTGTGTTCCCTCTCACTGTGTCTCTCCCTGTCAAATGAATAAATAAAATCTTTAAAAAATAAAAAAAATTGTTGTCTTGGGGGCGCTTGGGTGGCTCAGTCATTAAGCGTCTGCCTTCGGCTCAGGTCATGGTCCCAGGGTCCTGGGATAGAGCCCCACGTCGGCCTCTCCGCTTGGCGGGGAGTCTGCTTCTCCCTCTGCCTGCTGCTCTGCCCACTTGTGTTCTTTCTCTCTCTGTCAAATAAATAAAATCTTAAAAAAAAAAAGATTTTAGGGCGCCTGGGTGGCTCAGATGGTTGAGCGTCTGCCTTTGGCTCAGGTCATGATCCCAGCATCCTGGGATCGAGCCCCACATCCGGCTCCCTGCTCCTCGGGAGCCTGCTTCTCCCTCTGCCTCTCTCTCTCTCTCTCTGTCTGTCATGAATAAATAAATAAAATCTTTAAAAAAAAATAATTTCACTTGGTTGAGGTATGCCTTTCTCCAGAAGTAGGGGTGCTCCCGTGTCACCTTGGTTTCTGAAGCACATAAAGGTGAATGAAACAGAAAATCATCCTTTGAAACCATATTAAGAGATGAAACTTTAGGGCCATGACCTTTAATTGCTGATTTCAAAAGACCTCATCTCAAATTGGTAATGGAAAACTACATCATCTCAGCACTAGCACAAAAACCAGTCTGCAACCAAACTCAACACAAAACCTTCAATACAATTACAAAATTTCAGATTAAGAAAAAAAAAAAATCTTGCTGTTGATTGTTTGATTTGGGGCCAAACTTCTCAGTCTATCTTAGTGTGGAAATCAGTCCCATTTTAATAAAGCCTCTTCATTCTTACAAAGCTGTGAGTATGGCTTTAGCCACATTGGGTAGGGCTTCGCAAAGATACATTTTGAAAATGGCAGTAGATAATTGGGCAAATGACAGAAGCTTTGAAATCATTAAGATGGGCTTTTGAAGCCTCTGTTTTCAGTTTCTCTGAGTTTTATTAGTTTCTTTAAACTAAGTTCTGTTCTCCCCTTCACAAAGGAGAATGCTCCACTTTGAGAGAGGAAGTGTTCTGTCTCTTTCTTTCTCTGGATCCCTTTCCCTCACTGTGGATTCTTCTGACTTAAAATTTCCTCTTTGTCTGGATTGTCCTGCGATCTCATCATCCTTCAGTCAGGAAAATCGAAGCCAAATTTTAGATGTCCTTTTAGTAACCATGCAGCCTTCTAAGGCCTGAGTTAGTGGGTTCCAATTTTCACTGTGGCATTATTTCAATGACTTATATCAATCATTGACTGTCCCCACCTCCAGGTATACTCCCATGGCACCAGCTGTTTAAACCTCTTAGTACTGATCTGTGACATTATAATTCTTTCCTTCCTTGCCTGCTTCCCCACTAAATTAAAAGCACCTTCCAGCTTTCAAGGCCGTCCTTCAAGATTAGAGTTATACACTGAAACCCACTTGCTCTGCTAAACATCTTATCTGTGAACAAGATTCCCAAACAAGTCATGCTTTTAGTAAGTAGAGATGTCCCTGTAGGCAGGAAGTCTGAGCACTTGCCCCAGGATAGCCATGTGGAACTCTGAAATCCTTAGCCTTGGCCCCTTTAGACTCCGTAGAACAAGTCTGGTTCTCCAAGGAGTGCTCAATCTTCCCATATGGCTGAGCCACTGGATGTTATTTAGAACCTACTTCCTTAAGATGCTTTTGTTCTAAGGGGTCAGGTTACAAGAAAAAAAATGCTACTTCCTCCTCCCAATAGATTGACTATCACTGACTGTTACTGAATTGGCATAAATGCCACCCCATTCTAAAATTTCCTTTGCGGGGCGCCTGGGTGGCTCAGCTGGTTAAGCATCTGCCCTCGGCTCAGGTCATGATCTCAGGGTCCTGGGATCGAGCCCTGCATCAGGCTCTGTGCTCAGCGGGGAGTCTGCTTGTCCTTCTTCTCTGCCCCACACCCCCACTCGTGCATGCTCTCTCTCTCTCAAATAAATAAAATCTTTAAATAAATAAAATTTCCTTTGCATTACAAAGTGAAAGCCAGGTATTTTATTTCCTGGAGTCCCCTTCTCTTTATAGTTTCAGGATAGTCGGCCACTATGAAGATTAAATAAAATGCCACATGTGAAATGTGAGGCACAATGCCTGGCACAGAGTAACTATGTAATCGATTTGAGGTATATCCTCGTTCTTTCTCAACTTTGGATACTGATACCACATTAGGAGCATTCATACCAAATCTAATGAATGTCTAACCTTGAGAGGCCATCAGATATATTCATTAATCAATCAATAGTGATCACTTTTTCTTGAGAAATGTTCACTATAATAACAGCAAAACCTGGAATTGATCTAGAAGTCAAAGGGAAGGAATAAAGAATAGTTAAGTTGACACGTGTGTTGGAAAATTCATATCCAAATAATTGTACATTGTGTGTCACTTCAAGATTAGGATCCATTTTTTTAATTAACTAATAATGATTATGCTGTCATTTTACTGTGTTGTGCGTATCTTCCTAGACCTTCTTGGACCTTAGAGTACAATCTGATGAAATATTAATTAAAAGGGAATTGGTGCATTCTGAAAAGCAAGGGCAGAAAGGAAAGTGGCTAGACACACAGCACTCACAGCACACAGTCTTACAGGATTTGTTCTAGTCTGGTTTGGAGTATTACATTTTTCTGACAGGGACACCTTCTGTTGGCATCAGAATCATTTTAATCAAACGCTTTATATTCTTTGGCTTTCAAAGAGAATTTAAAAGTATCGTTTACTCAACATCTATTACACACCGTCAGGTGCTTGGACCCCACATAACCACTCAAGATGGAAGGACAGAAACAAAATGTTTGTAATAAAACAGAATCTATCTCTATCCCAAGGAAATAACTAAATAGATAGCAAGCACATGTGCTCAATGAAGGAAAGAAATGACCAGTGTACAGACGCACGGCATGTGTCAGGTACTTATTATTGCATCTAATTCCTCAAATTTATCAAGATATTGTTAAAACTTATGAAGGAGGTGTTCTTTTTTCATGTAATACATGACAAAATTGAGACTCGTTTTGTCCAGTGTTACCGAGTATAGATGAAAGGACTAGCAACCGAGCTCTCTGGTGTCAAATCGTATTCATTTATTTAATGGTGTTTCACTTCAGAAAAACAAAACAAAACAAAACAAATAACACTTTTGCTTAGTTGTGGAATACCAAAGACATTGACTTGCACATGATAGGTGCTTCATCCAGTACTACTGGGCGTTGCAGAGGTCCATGGGCTAGAGAGGCTACATAAATAATTCCCCTGGGAATAGAGAAAGCCAGGGGTTGGGATAGATTGGAAACAGCTGAGGGCCCGTGGGGGTGTGAAGGTATGAGAAAATCTTCTGTAGGAGCTGGTACACGGGGCTTCTGTTTAAGGTTATAGCTAACACTGCCTACCTTATCAGACACTGTGGGAATTTTATACATAATATTTAAATTAAACTTCAAAATACACCTTGAGCTACAAAGTATTATTAATCTCATTTTACAGATGAAGATTCAGAAACTTAGATCAAATAACTTGTTCAAGGTCAGAGTCTGGCTGACCCTGGCGTTTACGCTCATAAACATTATGCCATAATTTACAATTAAATGTTATAGTATATTCTACAACATAAAATGCTTATCAGACATAAATTTGATTTCACTGAGATATAAAAGTCACACCCTAGAAAGTCTTATCTGCAACTTATCTGCATGGAAACAATAGGAAAAATAGGTATCTTCCAACTGACTCATTCCAAGCACCTTCAAAACCTTCAGGGTACAAGAATGGATAGACAAGGGCGCCTGGGGTGGCTCAGTTGGTTAAGCGACTGCCTTCGGCTCAGGTCATGATCCTGGAGTCCTGGGATCGAGTCCCACATCGGGCTCCCTGCTCAGCGGGGAGTCTGCTTCTCCCTCTGCCCTTCCCCCCTCTCAGGCTCTAATAAATAAATAAATAAATCTTTAAAAAAAAAAAAAAGAATGGCTAGACAAGGCAAGGCTTTGACATATCAACCTTTAATGATTCTTACAACTTAGGCCTCGGAAGCACTAGAGATGTCCTCATCTGGTTTTTAACAGAATACACCAGCAGGGTAAGATTAATTGTTTAGCATTGATGACATTATTTCTGATGCATCAAGAAACAAAACCAAAAAAATCCTACTGAGTCAGCAACTGAGAAGTGAGATTGTCCAAGGTGATTAATATGTGATTATTAGAACTAGTGATGGTCAGTCTTAGACCTCATTGGCAAAGCTGAGGCAGAGTACCTTGTGTCATGGAAAGCATTCCAGTTATCCCAGAAAGTGGGACATGGAAATAAGGATGGATGCCTCGTTAGCTCATGAGATGGATCAAGATAGCAGGATCCATCTGGGACACAAAGTCCCTAGTATGGAAAAGGAAGTCCCCAAGAATAGTGTGTGGCCTGCCAACAGGCAAAGAGAAACCATGTGAGGGGCAGCTGGGAGGTATTTTGTCAAAATGTTATGTGTTTGCAAGTAAAATGAGGCAGCTCTCTATGTACAGAGATTAGGAAATCTCTAAAGGTAAATTATTAAGTAAACCAAATGTTAAAAAGAAAACCACAGGCCCAAAATGGCGTCAGACCCCTTTTGCTCACCTAAGGAGGGCAACCTTGCCTCAACAATTCATTCCTTGCTAATACATTCCTTCTTTTTCTAATGCCCTCTTTGTCTTTAAAAACCTGTTTTTGGGGGCACCTGGGTGGCTCAGTCATTAAGCATCTGCCTTCAGCTCAGGTCATGATCCCAGGGTCCTGGGATCGAGCCCCGCGTCAGGCTCCCTGCTTGGTGGGAAGCCTGCTTCTCCCTCTCCCACTCCCCCTGCTTGTGGTCCCTCTCTCATTGTCTTTCTCTCTGTCAAATAAATACATAAAATCTTTTAAAAATAAATAAATAAAAATAAAAACCTGTTTTTTATGGGGTACAGCAGAGCTCCCCTCTGCTTGCTAGATGGAATGCTGCCCCATTCATGAATCATTTAATAAAGCCCATTAGATCATCAGATACACTCGGTTGAATTTTGTTTTTTTAACACAAATAAAAAACAACGCATATGTGTTGTATGTTCATATTTATACTGAAAGAAGTAAACAGCTGTATAAAAATATTTGCTTCTGCTTATGTTTACATAGGACAACTCTGGAGGAATATATCCCACTTACAAGGAGCTGGAGGACAGCAGTGTGAGGGAAACCAACTTTCCACTGAAAACCTTTTATGTCACACCACAAGCATATATCTGGAAAATAAGTATTTTAGATAATAAAACATCCGTGTGCACACAGATGTTTCTGGGTTGGAAAAAACAAAAACAAGAAAAACAAAACCCACAAACAAAAAACCAAAAAACCACAAACAACTTGTGAAGCAATGCTGCACTATTTCCAGAATGCAAAGATGATGCTGGTCCAGACTGAAAAAAAGAGGGTAAGACTAGACTAGGAAGAATAGAAACCACCTGCATTCTATTGCTCTCCTTTCAAAGCCTGGCGTCCCCAGATGCAGTTTTTACAAGATAGTCAGTGTAACTACCTTTAAAATGCAGTTTTCCTGGGCGCCTGGGTGGCTCAGTTGGTTAAGCGACTGCCTTCGGCTCAGGTCATGATCCTGGAGTCCCTGGATCGAGTCCCGCATCGGGCTCCCTGCTCGGCAGAGAGTCTGCTTCTCCCTCTGACCCTCCCCCCCTCATGCTCTCTCTATCTCATTCTCTCTCTCAAATAAGTAAATAAAATCTTTAAAAAATAAATAAATAAAAAATAAAATGCAGTTTTCCTTCCCAAACACCCCCATTATTTCCCCTCATTGGAAGCGAAATATACATTTACAGACATTCCAGTACGTGCAAGCTGAGCTTCACGAGGACCCAATCTCATTTCTTCTGCCTCAGAAAAAGTAGAGAGACCTTAGAGCTAGTTCAGTCATACTTTATCTCTAGGCTATAAACCGGGAATTTATGTATGTGAAAAGTGAGTTTACTGGTCATTTTTCAAAGGGAGAAACACAGCCAAATGGTATCGTGCACAACGCAGCAAACCCTGACTGACTGGTGGAGCGGAACCCCGAGTTCCAGCTTGGTTGCATACTTGTGAGATTGAGCGCACTCACTGTTGGTAGTGTTGTTACCACCTTAGATCTCTAATCTTACCAGAGTTTCCTTCAGTACAGGGAAAATTTAAATAGCAGATGTGCTAGCTTGATTGCAAAGATGGCTCCAGTTCTTTCTCTCCCTTTATCTACAACACTTGCAATGGAACTTTGAAGTGCCTTCCATTGAAAGAATCTATTCTGGGGCGCCTGGGTGGCTCAGTCGTTAAGCGTCTGCCTTCGGCTCAGGTCATGATCCCGGGGTCCTGGGATCGAGCCCCGCATTGGGCTCCCTGCTCGGCGGGGGGGCCTGCTTCTCCCTCTCCCACTCCCCCTGCTTGTGTTCCCCCTCTCACTGTGTCTCTGTCAAATAAATAAATAAAATCTTTAAAAATAAATAAATAAATCAACTTAATCTACAACTAATTAGTTTCTCTTTCTTTGTCCATCCTATACAGTCACCGAAAACATGTTCATGTGAAATGGACATGTGCCTGTCTAAAAATCATTCACTTGTTCATTTGAGATTGAAATTGTCTTACATAATTCTCTCTGATAGGCACTTAAGGTTAAAGAAAGGTCTACAGGGCGCCTGGGTGGCTCAGTCGTTAAGCGTCTGCCTTCGGCTCAGGTAAGGATCCCAGGGTCCTGGGATCGAGCCCCGCGTCGGGCTCCCAGCTCAGCGGGAAGCCTGCTTCTCGCTCTGCCTCTGCCTGCTTCTCGCTCTGCCTCTGCCTGCTTCTCCCTCTGCCTCTGCCTGCTTCTCCCTCTGCCTCTGCCTGCTTCTCCCTCTGCCTCTGCGCTGTCAAATAAATAAATAAAATATTTAAAAAAAAATCTATTTTCCCAACCTGTGGATTGGGGCTGGCCCATGACCGGTCTTAGCAAATAAAATGTAGTCAAGTGACAACGTGTCAGTTTCAAGCCCAGGCCTTATATGACCTTGTGTGCTTGGGTCACTCTCTTGTACGTCTGCCACAGAAAAGTCTGGGCTAGCCTTCAGGAGAGACAAGAACAGGAGAACCAAGTCATTCCAGTTGAGGCCATCCCAAACCATTTGGCTCCTCATCTACCTGCCGGGTGATTACAGACAGATGCCAGACCCCGGCTGAAATTAACTGAAATTAACTGAGCCCAGGTTACATCATGAGAACTACCCAGCGGACCCATAGACTCACGAACAACAGCTGGTGGTTGTTTTAAATCACTTAGTTGGGAGGTTGTTACTTGTGACTTCTTGGAACAAGACAAAGAGTACAATAGGAACGCCATCTTATTAGCATTTACTCTAATCATCATTTATTTTTTATTTATTTTTTTAGTGGGGGGGGAGGCACAGGGGGAGAGGGAGAGAGACAAACTTAAGCAGGCACCACGCCCAATGTGGAGCCCGAGGTGGGGCTCAATCTCACAACCCTGAGATCATGACTTGAGCTTAAATTGACTCAGACGCTAAATTGACTGAGCCACCTAGGCACCCCTCTAATCATCATTTTTAAGAACGTTTCAATTGAAGGAAAAAAGAAGCACTTCTAAATAGAAATGATTACATCCATGAGAACATTTTTTTGGGGGAGGGTTCCTTATGTTTGAAAGGTTATCTGTCAATTAAAGTAAGCTCCTACTCTTCTTCATGCAATCTCGGTCCTATTTGGGTGATTTTTTCCTGAATTAACCATAGAATAGATCCTTTTGTGAACTGTTTAGCACTCAGACATAGGAATATGCCAAGAGTATCCAACAGCCACCTCTTCTCGTACCCCCCATCCACTCCTATGCCTTTGGCAGCAGCTTTGAGCTAAGTACACAGAAGGCCCTTACCTAGTTCCTGAAACAATCACATCTGCAATAGCAGCTCATTCTTGCATTCTTCCAGACCTGCGACATGAGTGACCAGCCACAGCTGCTACCCTTCAACAGGCCCCACTGTCCAACACTGCTAGCAAGGGTAAGACTTTAATGGTAGCAGGAGGAACACTTTGGTTACAACACTCCCAATCATTTATATATAGAGAGAGAGGGAAGGAGGGAGGGAGGGAGGGAAAGAGGGAGGGAGAAAGGTATAGATATATTACTTAGATATATAGATCTATAGACAAATATATTTATAGAAATAGATATAATATATATAGATATATATATAAAACATTGCCAGCAAACCAGAACTTAAATTTCTATGTTGGTTTTCCCAAAAGAGAAAGGCCTATGCTCACAAATCAGCACTTGTCTGCTTAGCACCTAACCTTGCCCCAAGACCTTCCTTTGCACAATATAAAAAAAGTAGTCCTGCTTTGATCCATCAGCAGGTACCTTGTAGGACTTCCTTGTTCCTTCTTGCTTTGGTCTATAAAAATCTCTCACCTTGTATAGCTCTTCTAACCTCCTTTCTGTCAGCTGGATTAGATGCTGCCCAATTCATGAATTGCTGAATAAAAAGCCTACCATATCAATTAATTGCCTGTGAAAAATGTTCTTGAAAATAAATATATATATGAATCTATCATCTATCTACTTATCTACATATCCATGTATTTATCAAATGGCTCAGCACAACTGAAGGTTAAATAAATAGCAATAGTTCAGATATGTTCTAGACAATACTCAAGACCTGCTTCTAAGATGCACATTAGGACCCTGGTTGGGACTGCTTTGCCCCTTCGATTCTGTTCTTTATCATCAAGCTACCTTGATAAAAGCCAAATTTTAAAACCAAATTCTAACTGAACAAACACCCTAGTAGTCACAATTTGGTCCATATCTGGCTTCCTCCCCACCCAGCACTCCACCTTGGGGTACGCAGATGACATGCTGGCCTATCTCAAGTTCAAGTCCTCTGAGTGTTGAAAAACATAGCATGCCACACAGTGAGAACCACAGAAACAGCCCTTAGCATGGGATTCAGATCAAACCTGAAAAAATTCCAAGGCAGTTTTCACTATCCAAGACCAAGCAGCTTCTTTCCTCATTTGTGTGCACAATAAGAATTTCATGTCTTTAATGATAGTGAACATTTTATACTATAAGGCCGTAAAAACAGTTTATTGAGTCCTTATCATGCGCCAGGCATTGGACTAAGTGCTTTATATGCTTTACATGCTTTTAATTCTTATCACAACCTCACGAATTAAGTGCTACCACCATTTCTATTGTATGGCAGGGATAAGTAATGCCAAGAGAGGTTAAGTAACTTTCCCAGGGTCACGGAGTGAGCAAGTGGTAGAGGTAAGATTTAAACCAGGTAGTCAGACCTCCAAATCCATGCTCTTTATCTTTCTCCTGGTTCCTCTAGCTGCCCTGCTCAGTGGGGCTGGGACTTTGCCTTCACACGAATTCTGAGACTAGTTCTAAGACTCTGCTACCTAAGAGATAGGAATTTAAGAGGCAATTTATACAGCACCTTTTCTTCCAGAATGGAAGGACTCATTTCCTTCACACACTGCTGCAGACACCTCCGTGGAAAAGATCCCTGGTCATTACTGGGAGCATTAGCAGCAATCTCTGACAAGAAGCAAAGTTTTCTTTGTTCTGATAATGATGAAGACGGGCGTTTGGGTGAATCAGGCTATGGCACTGTGATGGAACTTGGCTTTCAGCATACCAATATCTTAGGGTCACAGCAGTCTTCAAGGGAGTCATTCACAGACTATTTATTGCGGCAATCAGCACATTACAGTAAGTACTCATTAAACATCAGTTTCCTTCAACTGCCAGCTTTGCCAAAATTTTTAATATTTTCCCAATTAAATGTTTAATGTCAGTTACATTAGGACACTTTTCAACACTCAAGAAACCCTTTTGTTCCTGGAAAATGGCATTTTATTTTTATTTTTTTTTAATTTTTTTTTAAAGATTTTTTATTTATTTATTCATGATAGAGAGAGAGAGAGAGAGAGAGAGAGAAACAGAGGGAGAAGCAGGCTCCCAAGGAGCAGGGAGCCTGATGTGGGACTCGATCCCAGGACCCTGGGATCATGACCTGAGCTGAAGGCAGACGCTTAATCATCTGAGCCACCCAGGCGCCCCCTGGAAAATGGCATTTTAAAAGCACCAGCTTCTAGTCTCAAAATGCAGTGTGCTACTAGCCTCAAAAATTCCCTTGCCATGAGAGGGTCATTTTTATAGACCCTTGACTAGGAGCATCAGTGTTGGCGGACTGAGGCATGAGAAAGCCAGCACTGCTAACCGTGTCCTGGGAAGGTCTTGAAACATGAATGCCTTTCCTAGAAGCTAAACATTTTCTATTCAACGTTCTGAGATCATGCACACCTTTGGAGATGGGGCCAGAGCCATATTTTTAGGAGTTGGTAACGAAGGTACATGCTTGAGGAAGACAACTATCATGTCACTTGCCACGTTTCTTGCAAATTGTGAATCCTCTAAATACATGTTGGGTCTGGTACCCAGTAGAGGACCTGGCACACGATAGGCACACAGTAAGTATGATTTGAACAAGGAGCTCTTTGAAAAGGCCAAATGGACAAATTCTCCTTATAATTAATGTGAAATATCTCCTGAGTAGCAGAACTATTTTCAAAAAATTTGGTATCATGGATGTGACCTAAAGAGGGAAGAGAATGGCTGTGAGATATTTAAGCTGACCACCAAAGGAGGGAGAGTAACTTAATTAAAAAGACTACCCCAGATAAGAGGCTGGGAAGAATGGTAGTTATTGCCAAATGAATGCATCCCTGCTGTAGCTCATATTTTAGCCAGCCATAGGAAGGAACAGGAAGTTTGTCTGTAGCTCTTTAAGATCCCTCGCTCACCTCCACAACCTGGAATCTCCCAGAGAATTCAGAGTATGCCATGGTTTATCTTTTTTTTTTTTTTTTTTTTTAAAGATTTTATTTATTTGACAGAGAGAGAGACACAGTGAGAGAGGGAACACAAGCAGGGGGAGTGGGAGAGGGAGAAGCAGGCTTCCCGCTGAGCAGGGAGCCCGATGCGGGGCTCGATCCCAGGACTCTGGGATCATGACCTGAGCCTAAGGCAGATGCTTAATGACTGAGCCACCTAGGCGCCCCTGCCATGGTTTATCTTTTAAGAAAGACCATCTTGAACATATCCTCTAAATTTGGTTAAAAAAAAAAAAATCTAGCTAGCTGTATTTTGCAAGATGAAGCAATGAAGAGGGAAGAGGAAAAAGAGGATAAACATTTCATTTTATCTGTATGTCTTACACTAGAAAAAATCTGTTCTCCTGAGAGCATTATAATAACCCCATGCATTTGGTAACCTATGGGAAGAGTCCTATGTATGCCGCAGGTGGATATTGAGAACTTTTTTCATTGACCATCTAATACATTTAATAAGCTACACATGAGATTAGCACTCAATTTTCATGTCTTTCATTAATGACATTTGAAGTGAAACTGTAGGAGCCAAGCAAGGGCAGGCCGCTTTGGCATGAAGATTATTTGGAGTTAGAAAGCAATAAAAACCCAGTGACTTCAGGAAAGGCCCTTTACCTCTCCCTCTCCAGCCTAAATAGAATTTAGATAGAGGACCTGCTCCAAGAAGAGAACTATCACCATAGATAACTACACTATACTATGAACCAGGCATGGTCAGGGAGGAACCTCACAAGGCCTGTTAGATTTAAGTCCTCCCCGTCCCATTGTTTGAGAGGCCCTGCAAACATTTGTTTATTGAACATTTACTCTGATTCATCTTCCTGTGAATTGCATTCATTCCCTTTCAAGTCCCACAATCCTACTCCCTTCTCCTTAGTTCAGGATGACATCGGTACCTATTTTGCCGGTCTTTGGAATTTCCCTATCTGTATGGATTCCCTGTGTGTACAAAATTCAATTTTGTTTTCTCCTGTCATCTGTCTCTTGTCAATTTGATTCTTAGTCCAGCTAGAAGGACCTTGAGGAGAAGAGATACTCGCTCCCTGACAAAACCATGCCAAAAAGTAGGACTGCTCTCTACCATCCTGTTTCTCCCAACCTATCAGGCCCTCAAAGTTAGCTGTGGAGTTCCTCCGATGGAGCAAGAGCTGATATCCTCTCAGTTCAAGTTGCCTGGAAGCATACCGCACCCTGGGTGGCCTCTTAGTGGGAAGAGGAGATAGGCCTTAAGTGGACACTAACGGCACAAAAACCATTTCAGACATAATTAAAAGATAATCATACATACCTAAACCAGTAACAGGATATTTTAAAAAATTAAATAGCTATCTAATTAGAATTCCACAATTAACATTTGCACTATGTCTGAACTCAGGAAATTTTCCATTCAGAATTTTGAAAGAAATTAAATACCTTTCTCCTAAAAGGCAGAAGAACACCTTCAGTATGACCTGCAAAAGCCATTTAAGAAAAATCTATACTTCAGCATAAGAATACATACAACCTCCAGCAAGGCCCACCACCACTGACATGTTCTGCTAGCTTTGTAACTCAATTAGCATTTGGTACAAAGACAGTCCCCACCCCCTCCCCGCAACTACTCAACACCAAGGTGTCCTGGCCTCCCTGTCATTGGCAAGCAGGTGGTAAGCGACATAAAGGTAGGCTTAAAACTGGGGGAGCTGAGGGGCGCCTGGGTGGCTCAGTTGGTTAAGCGACTGCCTTTGGCTCAGGTCATGATCCTGGAGTCCCGGAATCGAGTCCCACATCGGGCTCCCTGCTCAGCAGGGAGTCTGCTTCTCCCTCTGACCCTCCTTTCTCTCATGCTCTCTGTCTCTCATTCTCTCTCTCTCAAATAAATAAAATCTTAAAAAAAAAACCCAAAAAACAAAAAACTGGAGGGGCTGACAGGAAGTGGGGACATAGGCTGAACTCCTAGTTGAAGGAATGTCTACAAAGGAGTTTTGGCCAATGCTTCTCTTCATTTATTCTAGTAACAGATTTTTAAAAATCTGTAGTGTTACTCATATCTTTGTTACTGTTTATTTCTTCAACCCACCCTCATGGTTTGCCTGCACTCACTTCGGTTCCTCTGGATAGTGCCTTTGAGTCAGATTATGGATTGCTTAGCAACTAGCCTTTCCTGATATAACACAGTTATACCCTCAGGGCATGGATTCTTTTCCTTTCTTCTGTGTGCTAGATATCCTTGGTATAACTTAGGTATTTTTATGTGGAGAGACTGGTGATTGGTAAAAGCACATATGGGTTAAAAGAGGAATTCCCAGCTCCACATGGAGATGTTTAGGGTGCCAATTGGTAGGTGTTATACAAGATGCCAAGAGCTCACAAGAAGTTAAGAATATCACATGGGATAGAGAAAGTAGAGCTGCCAAAGCTTGCCCCGATCTTGGCAAGGGCCCACAGCTTACGTGGGATACAGAATGTTTTGATAATGAGATGATGCTGTGATGAGAGGAACTGACGAGTATATTTGTATTTTGGGCAGGAGAGGATGACTGTTTTTCATAACTTTTAAGTTAAGGGTACTCTTTTCAGCTGACTGTGAAATGTGTTTCATGCTGCAAGGGTGCAAGTGGGCACCAAAATTTATTATTTTTTTTAAAGATTTTATTTATTTATTTGAGAGAGAGAGAGAGAGAGAGAAACAGCATGAGAGGGGATAGGGTCAGAGGGAGAAGCAGGCTCTCTGACGAGCCGGGAGCCTGATGCGGGACTCGATCCCAGGACTCCGGGATCATGACCTGAGCCGAAGGCAGTTGCCTAACCAACTGAGCCACCCAGGCGCCCCAAGGGCACCAAAATTTAAAACAAACCTTAGAAGCTACAGGTCACACTGACTTTGAATTCAAAACATTATGGTCAAACTGTAGAAAGACGTATACTAGGCAGGGCAGTAACAATAATAATAGTATTACTGATTAGATTAACAAAATAACCAAGGACTCTTCAAGGATTTTTTTTTCTATCTTGTCACCTCTATCATGCAAAAGCCTAGGCCCTATCATATGTACTTTGACTAAGAGTATCAGTGGGGCCAAGTATCTAGCACCAGTGATAAAATGGCCATTTGATTTATTATAACAGAGTATCCATAAACAAAAAGATTTTAAAAATACATCTGCACAATTCATCTGACCTCTGTTTTTTGTTGTTTTGTTAATAGTGTACTGTTCATTCTATGAGGGAGGCTTAAATACCGTGTGGATAAGAAATAGAAGAAACCTAGGTTTCATCCTCTCCCTTAATTCCTAAGTGTAATCAGTGAATAAGCCTTGCTGATTTATTCCGTTAGTATACGTGGATACTGTCCATTCTCTCCATCATAACTGCTATTACCTAGGCCCAAGCCACCACTGTATCTCACCGGAACCGTCCAAATACCCTCTTGCCATTGCACATTTTTTTGTTGTTGTTGTTTGATTCTTCATATTAAAGCCAGGGTGATTTTAAAAATGTAAGTATGATCCTACTAATCTCTTAATACACTGAAAGCCCTAAGAATACTCTTGGGATATTCACTCATATTGACAAAATGGCTTTTGAGGCCAGGAAGAGTCTGGTCTTAGCAAACCTTCTCCAACTTCATTTTCCACCACTCTTCCCCAAAGTCAACATGGGCTAGCCTCTCTTAGTAGTCCAACTTGGCCTTTCCATCATGCTGCTCCCTCTGTCTGGAATGTTCCTTCACTTTTTCTTCACTTGGCCAAGAGCTGCACATTCTTCAGGTGTGAACCTACTATCAATTCTGCAACATGTTCTTGCCCCCAGAACCTACCATACTCTCTGCTCCCACAGCTCTCTACTTTTCCTGTTAGCATTTAATGCAATTTTTCTTTTTAGCATTTAATACAACTAAATTCAAAATATCATTTGTGAAATAACTTGCTTCATTGTTTTTCCATTAGATTGTAAGCCACAGGGGTAAGGAATGCATTACTATTTCAAATTTCATACCTAGCACTGTACCAAAAACACAGGAGTTTAAAAATTATTTAACAAATGAGGGAATGAATTAAATCAGGAAAGAATACCGTATGAGAGTGCCTCCCACTATAATACTAGTGGGACCACCCAGTCTAGAGCTACAAGAGACCCTTACTATGGGCCCTCAGTGCCCTAGATGCTAGATGTACAAAGATAAAGCAATGCTCCTTGCTTTCAAACAGCTAACTCCTAGTTTGATGGGGTGCAGGCAGAAGGAGGAGTAAATCGATAAATCAGAATATAACGTAGTAATGCTAACAAAAATTTGAACAATGTCATATGGACTGCAAAGAAATGAACACATGCTGAATGAGGAATTAAAAGCTTACCCTTTTGTAAGGATATAAATGGAGTCACATTTGAGTCTCAAAAAAAAAAAAAAAAACTAATAGAAATTCATTGTTCAGACGATGTTGTCAGCCAACACTCCTGTCAGACTTGTTTGTGGCCATTAATGGCTCCTTACCAATTGAGAACTGAAGCAAAAGGACCTCTGTGGCAATGAAGGCTGAAGTGACCTCCATCTCAGGGAAGATCTCCTCTCATCCTCCAGTTTCATCTGTTCTGTCCTCATTGAATTCATTCAACTTCTAGCCCATAATCTCTTTTTATTTGCAACTTCTAAGATTGAAGCTTTATTATTGGGATTGAGCTTTATTCATGATTTTGTTCACTCTAAGTTCTGCTTTTAAGTTTGCTTTCTCTTCCCACACCCTAAAATTGTATTTTGACAGGGTCTTTTAGAATAATTACATCATTCAATATGAATGAGTAAAGACATGTAGTTGGGGATGGAGGTTAGAGGAAACTGAGGAAAAGTGAATACCTTGAATACCTTCTAAAGTCATACGATTTTTAACAGTTGGGGAGGGGTGTAGAGGTAATATGTTCCCATGTTTTTTAAAGAAAGAATAGAAAGAAGTTACTTGGAGACATTTTAAAACAAAGGCCATGAAGCAAGGACAGAAAGTAGGAGAAGGATGCTGGATTTTTTTTAAGACTTTTTATTTATTTGAGAGAGAGAGAGAGAGAGAGAGAGAGAGAGAGCACAAGCAGGGGGAGCTGCAGGCAGAGAGAGACAGAAAACTAGGATCCCCACTGAGCAAGGGGCCCAATGCGGGACTCGATCACAGGACCCTGGGATCACGACCTAAGCCGAAGGCAGACAATTAACTGACTGAGCCACCTAGGTGCCCCTGATGCTGGATTTTAAATCCTCAGTGGCTCCTTCTCCATTCCAACACTGGTACTGTCCCTCTCTCACCACCTCCGGACCCATTCTCTCTATAGTTAGTTAGATCTTGACTTGACCATGCCATTGACGAGGTGATCATCCCAGATGCTAATCTTGAATGTAGAACCCTATTTTTCAGGCTTTTGATTAATAAGTCCTGAATTTGCCAAAGGCTATGTATTCCTACTAACAGAGAAACCAAATGTTAGTCTACAAAATTAAACTAAGATAGCACTTCAAAAACAAAACAAAACAAAAACAAAAACACAAAACTCTAAACATGATTTTAACTAGGTCACTTCAAGGCTATTGCTAAGGGGGAGAAAAAAGGCTTCTAATTGCTTGCTATTGTAAATGCTGCACAGCCTACTACCTCACAGTGTGAAGAGTAAATTAGAACAACTTTTCATTGATGAAGATTAAACTTTTTCATCATTTCCAAATTCCTGGGACTTTCCCCCACTGCTTCTATGTGTTTTAAGCTTTTCAATTAAATCTCCTGGGTAGTGGTTGCAAAAATGCCCACTGACAAGGAATTAGTTGTCTCTGGGAGAGTTAAACTATTTCAGTAGCCGTTTTGTCAAAATTGTTCCTGTGTATGCTGTATCCCTCAGCGACGGTACCTCATCAGCACACACAGCAAAAGCCAAGTAAGGTTATATTATCCTGCCATCAGAACTGAACTAATGATACATTTAGTTTTGGAAGAGAAGGAGTTTGTGAAAAGTCAGGACGTCAAGAACAGTCAACCTTGATAACTCACTTGTTTTCTATGGGATAATTTATTTTGACATTTAGGAGTATGCACCAGGAATAAAAACCCTGGTGGACATGCCACTGTAGGCTGGTGTGACAAATAGAAGCCTATGACTTCCAATTTTCCATCAGCTTTGCCTCCAACTCACCTTGATCCCTCCCACTGAGTGTTTTGAATGCTTTAGTGGGCTGCCACAGAGACCTTGCTGGAATCACAACTGTTTTGGTCTGTCCCTGGGCTGCTGAAGCAGTCAGTTAAAATCAGCTTAGAAGAAGCCCTGGGAAACGTTGTATTTTTTCTATCAAGTATTTTTGGTGGGACTAAGGGAAAAGACAGCTTTCAGTTTTAAACAGTATATATGCTTGAGTGATAGATCAAAACAGCCATGTGGGAAACTGGCAGCGTGTAAGGCTATCGTGGAAATAACAATCGTATTTTAAATTCAAGTATTAATTCTGATTGAAAAACACAAATTAGGAAGGGGATCCCTAGCTGCCAGGATTGAGGTAAAGGATGAATTCATTTAAGAGATCTTTATTTCCTAAAACACAAACTTGCCTTAAGCAAAAGAACATTTGCAAGATATTATAGATGCAAGAAGAGGGCAAACAGATCACTAATTTTATTTTAAATATGCTGTATGTGTTTAATTAGTTTCAAAACAAGGATTAGTGAGACTGCAGCTGGGAAGGAGAAGGTTGGGTGTTTTTTTTGTTTTGTTTTTAAATTGAGGAGCTTAAAAATAAGCTCAATTCAAATTTGACAGACGCTTAAAACCCACAGCATCAGTGATAAATTGGGCATCTCAAACTATCAAGAGGCATATGACTCTGATCCCTCCTTACCACTCATATGCATGAAAAAAAATATTCATCAGCTTTTATTCCAAGATTTATTCACAGTAGCTTGTAGCTACCATGACTACATTAAAAATGGGACACAGGAAACCCTGAATGACATCCTTCCATGGAAGCCTGGTAGTCCAGTAGTCACTGAAGAACTAGGATTTGGATACTGGAGAACGAAGCAGCATGTTCCATAGTAATTATTCTTAGGATCTCTGCTTGAAAAGCCAAGCTGGAATGTTGACTCCAAAGGATCCATAGCGAATCCAAGATACCCCATGGCTTGACTTGCCAAATTTTCTACTGGATTCTATCCAAAATATGCTTGTATCTAGGCCATTAGCACTTCTCCAAATATATATTCTCTTTAAGTTCAAGAAGAATTCTTAGTACAGATTTCTGTTAAGGTTTTTGAAAGTGAAGGTATGGGACCTATAAAGATATAAGGTAAGATTCCTTGAATGTTTATGGACAGTTGAAAAGCATAATTCAGTTAAAAAATGAAGAAAAATGCATCTGCATTTTTACTTATATGCACTGTGGCAGATTACAAGAGTGATCATGACTCTTCTCAGCTCCTCTCATCAAGAGGTGGAATTTGTTATCTCCATCTCTTGAGTTGAGAGTTGAGTTGACCTGCAGCTTGCTTCGGCCAGCAGAATGTGGTAGAGTGAGGATATGCAGGTTGACCTGGTCCCAAGATGCTTTGCCTGCGTCTATTCAGTCTCTTAAAACCCTGAGCCATCCCGTAAACAACCCAAGTAAGTTTGCTGGGTGATCAGAGATACACAGTCTCATTTACCTCATGCCCCCATAGCCAACAGACAGCAAGAACAGAGATGACAAACTTGACCAGCAGCTGGGTCTGCATTTCTCAGACCCACCCTCTAGCATAAAGCTTCAAAGTAACTGTTTTAAACCATTCATTCAAATTCTCTCTCTTATGACCTCATTTATGATTTGAGGCACAAACCTCATCCCAATTCCTCCTCCAGACATTCTCCCAATGTAGAGCCCAGTGAAGGGGCACTTTCTCTAACAAACATTTCATTTATATTTTTTTCAGTTATAGTCTACTATCATTAAGATAGAACACTCTAGCTTCTCCGTTCTTGTGGTAAAAATAATCCCAATCATTCTGTGGTTCTGTTTTCTCATTATCTCTTTCCACAAAGATATATACAACTTCTTCCTGAATTTACCATAATTTAGCTCTGATTCATCCTTGCTAAGCTTCATGCTCTTCCTTCTTTGATAATGCCAGTTTGATCAATACTTCCTACTCAAAAGGAATGAAAAAAACATTTTAAGAAATATGTTCTTTATAATAAAAAGATAAAATTTAGTATGGTAAAAATAAAGGTAGAATTCTCCTCCTCCCCCGACAGAAAGGAATGTGTTAAAATCTCCTATTAACTGCTGGGCTCACTGTATAACTGAAAACATCCCCCTTTAGGCAAAGATCAGCCTGACATATGCGCATCCTCTGAAGCATGGGGACCCAGACTCACTCATCATTTCAACCTGATTGCAATTAGAGTTCGGAAGTCAGATTGGCACACTTTATTCTCCGGGTATGTAGTAATGGATATCTAGAGAGAAGAATATGCATGAACAGCTGAAGACAAAAATACTCCACTTCTGTTTTCCCTCTGAAGAACTATTCTGAAACATCAGGGGGTATTTTTTCTTGTACTAATGAGAAGTTGCATTATTAGGAAGTGTTCAAAAAATGTGCTCTCTGGTGAAGCTCTCAAAGAATAAACTCTTTTCTTCATTCAGCCAATATTCTCTGGTGTCCTTATTGTGTTAAGCACTATTCTAGGCTCTGAGAGTATCATGATGAACAAAGCAAAATAGTGTTCCAATGAAACTTTAATTTAGTCTGGGGAGAGAAATAATAATAATGAAAATCAAAGAGATAAATATATGAACAAGAAAAATACCAAGTAGTGATAACTGCCTCTCAGAATTCAATAGAGTGATTAAATAAAAGAAAAATGGAGAGGTGCTATGAGGTGAATTGTGTCTTCTGCCCCCCACCCCAAACTCATATGCCCTAACTCCTGAGGTGACTCTATTTGGAGATAGACCTTTAGAAGGTCATTAAAGTTACATGAGGTCCTAATCTGATAGGATTGGTGGACTTATATGAAAAGAAAGAAAGATCTCTGTGTCTCCATTATCTTTCCCCCTTATGCACAAACTGAGGAAAAGGTGTATGAGGCCATAAGCTTGATCTTGGACTTCTGGCCTCCAGAACAGAGAAAATAAGTTTCTAATGTTTAAGCCTCCTAAACTCTGATTTTTTTCCAGCTTTATCAAAATATAATTGACATATAACACTGTTTAAGTTGCAGGTATACAATGTGCTGATTTGCTACACTTACATATTGCAAAATAATTACCACCATAGTGGTAGCAAACATCTCCATCAAGTCATATAATTACCATTTCTTTTTTGTGGGGAAAATATTGAAGATCCCTTCTTTTAACAACTTTCAAGTATGTAAATATAGTATTAAGATAATCACTGTACTGTACATTAGATCCCCAGAACTTATGTATCTTTGTAACTGCAAGTTTTTACCCTTTGACCAACATCTCCTCATTTCTGCCCCACCCCCACCGCCCCCTTCCCACCCCTGGTAACCACCATTCTACTTTTTTTGAGTTCAGCTTTATAAGATGCAGCCTGTGTTATTTTGACAGCTCAAGCAGACTGAGACAAGAGAAAAGCTCACACAATTTTTAAAAGAATCTTAAGAAAATTTGTTTTACTTTTCCCCCCAAGTTGGATACAAAGACAGGAACTATTTAGGCCTGACAATTACTCTTACTATAAATTTCCAATTTTTAAATTGCTTTTTCTCCTGGCTCAGTGCATGCCCTCCCTTACATGGACACCATGAGAGAATGAAATTTTGAACTCCTTATTTCTTCTCACTCCTGACCTAGAAATTTATTATAGAATCTACATGCCTGTACAATGATGTACACATTCTCTATTCATGTACACATTCCCAATTCATTGTTCCTGTCTTATTTGCTTCTTCCTTCAGCATCTCTTCCCAACTCCCTCTCTTTCTCTCCCCATCCCTGCCATCTCCAGGAAAACCCACAATGTATTCTGAAAGTCAACTGTCCAACATTTCTGTTCACTAGCTATGAAGCCTTCTCAAATTATTTAAACTGTACAAACCTTGGTTCCCTTATCTATAAACTGGGGAAAGAATGGCTATATCAGAGAGCTGTTGGAAAGATTAAATAATACAAATAAAAGTGTCTTGTTGATGAAAAAAAATGAGTGCTATTTACTTATATTTTCCTTCTTCTATCTTAGTGGTATCTTTGATGCTTATTCAACTATTCACTACACAAGCAAAAAATTCTGAGCTTTCTCATGATGTTTTGGTGGTGATTCTTTCCCTGGAATGCTCCATGCACCTCTCCTCCATTCCTTAATTCCCCCTCCTGGTTAATTCTTCTATTTATTTGTAGTTTTTCAAATCTCACTTGATTCCTGCTTGTATGTTTTCACAGCACCATGCACCCCTCACATTTAGTACATTTCACAATTGTGTTTTTATACTCATTTGTATGACTGTTTGGTATCTTCCACACAATAGATCTCTAAAACAGCAGGAATTATATTTGTTTTGTTCCATATCTTATCCCTAGCAGCTGTCATAGTTCTTAGTGTATAAAATTTATGCAAATAATTTTAATAATTTTTAAACCTTCAATCACTTTTCCTCAGTGTTAGCAATACCATTTTTTTAAATTCAACTTTGTAGGTTTAATTTTTTTTTTTCAATCTATAATCATGGGTTGAGTTAGTAACTCTAAGAATTCTTCTACTTCTAAAAATCTATGACCATTTCTACTTTGCAATTTTCTGAGCCACCCTATTTGTTTCTATAATTCCTACTGCTTTACCTCTAATAGTTTTCCACTTACCCCAATAGTTATAGAACAGTGTGTTTCTTAATATTAATTTGAAAGGCTAAGTCTTTTCCTAACACATAGAGAACAAAGTAAGGAAGACCAGTGCTAATTCTCCAGCACAATTTCAAATGTAAACTTCTCTCAGTTGGTTTGCTTGACCTCATTCAGGCTTTATTTCTAGGGGCACTGTGTGCATTTTTTTTTTTTTAAGATAAAACATCCCATATATGCTTGACCACTTTTAAAAATAGGTCAGCCATCAAAGCCTAAAATTGAGATCTACTGAAACCTCCCCTCTACTTATCTAAGAAAAAGAAAGTCATTTTGGAGGCCCACTTCATGTTTCAGGACAGAACCGAAGAGCCTGAAGCATAGTCTGTAAGAGTTTTCTAAAAGGAATACAGATAGGAGAATAACAGCAGTGCAAATTCATTGATGCTCAGACAAAAATGCAAGCAAAAAGTCAGGAGCACTGCCAGAACCTTGTTCAAATGGGTATAGTTATAGGCTTTAGAGCTTTACCTGAATGAGTGTTCCCTTTGCACTAGATTCTGAAAGCTCCCTCACAGCTACGATACCCAGTGACTCAATGCTGAATGCCATCTTTGAAAGGGAACAGACTCTGAGGTCCCTTCGAAGTTGTAATTAGGTTGTTTCCCTTATGAAAAGACTGGAGGAAAGGGGTGTAAGCCAACTCTCTCTTCTTAGGTAAAATTAGCTTTGAAGAGTCTTCAGGCAGCCAAGTGTGCTAGAACTATTAAACAGCATGTCACACCCGATGCAATGATTTAATGCTCTGGTACACTTCCATGTAAGTTGAGTGCAGTGGAAAATTCCTTTCTCCTTACACTGGCCATTGATATTTGATACACACTCCACGGCACCTTCATCTCACTTAGAAAGGTCTAAGAGTAACATCAAACATAGCAAGGGGAGAAGGAAGAGAAAGAAGCATTAGACTTTCACTCAGGAGTCTAACTTTTTGAGCTAGAGGCCCCTCAGTACAGCCCAGGTTACTTTTCCTGTTAGGTCTGTTAGTAATAAGAAGGGCAATAAATAGTACAGAATGCAACATGGGCCTATTAGTTGGTGGCAGTAAGTCTCAAAGGATAAAAATAAGTATTCAAGGATGATTCTGAACACTTTGTTTGATTCTCCCATTTAATGTATCAACCCTATGAAGTAAATATTTTACCCATATTTTGGAGATGAGGAAACGGAGTCAGCAAGGTATACAATGTGCAGAGGTCCATACATAGAGATGAGCCTCAAAGCCATCCCAGATCCATCTGAGATTTAAGCCTATACTTTGTCTTCTAGTCAATGCTATTTAAAAATGGGGTAAAAGAGGCTAAGGTTATCAATTTCCCTTTATGTGAGCTTACCAGAATTACAAAAATGGCTTTAGGGAACTTTTAACTCTGACCAGATCTCTCATTCAATTATATTCCTGTTTAAGGAAGGAAATCATCAGAGTGAATTTGACTGGTTCACAGTAATTGTTCTTCTAATTACTCACTTATTCATTCAACAAGTATCTGCTACCCCTTTCCTCAAGAAGCTTAAAATCTACTAGAATGGGGGAGATTGGAAGAAAGTAATTGTAGTGCAATCAACATAATTTAATAAGGTAACATGTAAAAGGCTTCCAAAGTAATTGCTTAATGCAGTATACTTACCTTTTGTTACTAGAAATAGGAAAGAAAGCTGCAATGGCGATAAACAGGAATCTTTAGGGGAACATAAGGAGAGAGGTAAATAATTTCTAGAGAAGTCATCCTATGTGAAGGTGATATTTAAGCCACGTCTTACAGGCTAAGTATTAGTAAGATCAGGCTGATGACTAGAACAGTAACAAGAAACGGGAATGCCAAGAATGCATGAAAGAGTCCAGTGAGGACAGGAGAGTGAACAGATTGTGGAGGACTGACACAGTAATGCTGCACATCTTACTTTTCTAAATGAGTAGATTTTATTTAGATCGAATTGAACTTACTTGGGTGTCATGTCGTACATAATACAAAATATCAAGTTATCCCTAGGTTTTCAGAAATCTTAGTGATTTTTTTCCAACAAAATTAAATTCTAAGCATAATGTTAGTATAATGAACATAAAGCAGAGCTTCTAACAGTACAATAATGTATTCCATGAGTTATCCAATTGTGGGGGTGGCAAGTAGAAGGAAAGTGCATGTAAGGAATCAGAGAGCTTGACAGTGGGCATAATGATGTGATTTTTGAAAGGCTTAGCAACTGATAGGTAATCTTCAAAGAACAATACAGGGGTAAATTCTAATTGCAGTACACCTACACAAGTGTATATACAGTTGGTATTACTGTAAAAGTTAACTCTATGTTTAATAAGTACCAATTATTTTGTGCTCATTCTTTTGAGGTCTATTAAAATGTCTCATGCAAAGTTTTTACCTAACATATTCAGAATATATCTAGCAGAGAACAAAACACAAATATACAATAAATAAATATAAGATAAAAATGATCCTTAACATGAGTCTGGGATGTTAATTACAGAATAACTGTCTTCTATTTAGTGACCTAAGGCAAAAAAAAAAAATCAGAAGTCTATCACATTTTATATGGATCTTGAGGTGACATTTATGGTGAGGGGTTTGGAATTAATCATATAATTTGCCCTTGGTCCTTGAATTTTTACCAGCCTGAGTGCAAGAAAATCTCAGTTAAAATATTCTACCTTTGGAAATAAAGTAAAAAGTATTGTTTTGTTTTTGTTTTTGTTTTTAAAGAGGTACCTTTCTTTTCTGAGTCTATGATAATGGAAGAACAAACTGTGAATAAATTCTGGCAAAATCTGTGTCTTGAAAAGGAACCACAGGTGTGTCAAAATGTTTAAGCACCTAAGACAGCAACCACCAAACCCAATGACCCTTGTCAGGGTTCCCAATCTAGGAAACAGAATCTTAGAAAGCTAGAATCAGAGGTTGTTAGAGATAAAGAGGTAAGAAAACCTCATGTTACAGATGAGAAAATTATAACATAAGTTATAACATAAGCTCACTCAGGTAGTTAACAGAGATTGACTTAGCATCCACATGTCCTTATTCCTACTGCAGTTCTTTTCCCTTAATATTCTATGTCACTCAGTGCTCTAAGTCAACCCTTTGAATACCAGAATCATACTTAGGCCATCTCGGTATACCCATAAGTCTGAAGCTTTGTACACATTAAGGTCTTAAAAATCATTTATTGACTGAACAAATTTGAATTCCTAGGACTGAATGAGTCAAATTCCTATGGAATGAACGAAAGGAATTAACTGAAAATCCTACAGCATAGTCTCAGTTCCCAGTTTATTATCAGTTAGTCCACCAGGACCTATCGTGGAATTCCAATGTGCATACATTAGCAAATGTCTGTATAAAATGTAGTCTTGTGTTGGCTCATGGAATTAGAGACCCATGTTGAACAGGGGTTAGGGGTTCAAGCTATACTCAAGTGGTTCATCTTAGATTCTTTCCATCTATGATCTACCATCACTAGTTGGTTCCATTCTCAAAAAGGAAAACTAAAAGGAATCTGACAGGTTCAGTGAAAAATATCTCACTTCTTTACTAAAAAAACAAAACAAAACAAAAACACATTAAAATGTGATATTTAGTCATAATGAACTAGTTAAAGACAGAGGCTCTGGAACTAGACTGCCTGCAATTGAATCACAAGTAACCCTCGGCATGTTCGTATAATCTAAGTCTCTATTTTTTTTTTTATTCTTATGTTAATCCCCATACATCATTAGTTTTAGATGAAGTGTTCCATGATTCATTGTTTGTGCATAACACCCAGTGCTCCATGCAGAATGTGCCCTCCTCAATACCCACCACCAGGCTAACCCATCCTCCCACCCCCGTCCCCTCTAGAACCCTGTTTGTTTTTCAGAGTCCATCGTCTCTCATGGTTTGTCTACCCCTCCGATTCCCCCGCTTCATTCTTCCCCTCCTGCTTTCTTCTTCTTCTTCTTTTTTTTTCTTACCATATATTGCATTATTTGTTTCAGAGGTACAGATCTGAGATTCAACAGTCTTGCACAATTCACAGCACTTACCAGAGCACATACCTTCCCCAGTGTCTATCACCCAGTCACCCCATCCCTCCCACCCCCCCCCCACTCCAACAACACTCAGTTTGTTTCCTGCGATTAAGAATTCCTCATATCAGTAAGATCATATGATACATGTCTTTCTCTGTTTGTCTCTATTTTTTCATTTTTAAAATAATCATCACTACCATCATCATAATACATATATAATTCAGGGATGCCTGGGTGGCTCAGGTGGTTAAGTGTCTGCCTTCAGCTCAGGTCATGATCTCAGGGTCCTGGGATCGAGCCCCGCATCCGGCTCCCTGCTCAGCGGGGAGCCTGCTTCTCCCTCTGCCTGCCACTCCCCCTGCTTGTGCTCTCTCTCTCTGACAAATAAAAATCTTAAAAAAATATATAATTCAAAGAAATGGGATAACTTAATAAGGTAATGATCAAGTAAGATATCTAAATAAAGTAATATTGTGGCTACTCAATGAATGGCAAATTTTATCAATTGTATCGTATCTTGTGTTTGATAACTAATTCTTCCTTTTGGGGAGATGTGTTACTTCCCCTGCGGATTTATTAATTTAAAGGACTGCTGATGTGTAGTCTTTTTTTTTTTTTTTTTTAAGATTTTATTTATTTATTTGAGAGAGAGAGAATGAGAGAGAGCGAGTACATGAGAGGGGGGAGGGTCAGAGGGAGAAGCAGACTCCCCGCCGAGCAGGGAGCCCGATGCGGGACTCGATCCTGTGACTCCAGGATCATGACCCCAGCCGAAGGCAGTCGCTTAACCAACTGAGCCACCCAGGCGCCCGTGTAGTCTCTTTTTGTCAAACATTATAGAGAACCTGATTAATTAAAAGTCTAAAATATATTTATCAGTGGTCTTTAGTAAATTTAAAACCAATCACCTTTAGAAATATGGTTAAATGTACTGTGGAAAAAAAAACAAAAATCCCTCAGGATTTCTAGTCAAATTTGAAACAATCGAACCTCACTCAATTCACTTATTTTACAGGTCAGACCACAGGTTAAAATGCTGTATTTCCTTTCTTCCCATGTACGTATTGCGGGGAGGGTGGGATTAAAAAAAAAAAAAAAATGCAGCTTCATTTTGAAAGCTCTGAGCTATACTTAACTTTCAGTTGGGAGTGGCTCCTTAAAAGGTAATATGGCAACTTAGCAAGTAAATTTTCCCTAAACCAAACTGGAAAGAAAAAGGATTGATGCAAATGGAAGTAAGGAGAGAACGGAACAGCCTATATAAACGTAGGCTGGTATCCCCAGCACACAAAGATGTGGAAAACCAATCTCAGGTAATTTAGTTCATCACAAAAACACATTGTCCAATTGGAGGTACTGTGAATAATACCTTAGCGCCTGTCACTATAGATGGGGACGGTCTTTCTTTTATTCTTTTATTCTGAGGCAATCTCTTTGTGGAACTTTATTTGTATAGCTAACAATCTGAATGAGGGAGCTCTTGTGAAGACTTGTGCACTGTTATTGTTGCCAGGGAAACTGGGTCTTAATTTCTAGTGGCTGGATGCCAAAGAAAACAGACTACAGAGAGGGGGGAAAAATACTTGGTAGCACGGAATTTGTTGGAGATTTTCAGTGTTAAAGGGTCTTCTTCTGGGGCCCACAATTTAAAGTCGAACTGTAAGTCTCCCTCCCGCTCTTCACTCTGCTGCATTCAAATACCGTACCACACAGCAGTTTAATTTTCAGTTGACGCAGCAATATAGTGATGATCATTCACAGCAATTTTAGATTCAAAATGGAAAAAAAAAAGTAGTGAATATAGGTTCCTGTTCAAATCTAATGGAAACAACACATAATTATCCTTCTGACAATTCAAACCAGCTTATAGGGAAAAGCCTACTGTTTCAATTTACAAGGTTCTTCTTGCGCAGACCAGAGAGCTTTATGTATGTGCTTTTGTGATGTACCGTTTAATGGCTCACGATAGTATTTCATGTGATGTATCATATGATCTCACTGATATGAGGAATTCTTAATCGCAGGAAACAAACTGAGGGTTGCTGGAGTGGGGGGTGGGGTGGGAGGGATGGGGTGACTGGGTGATAGACACTGGGGAGGGTATGTGCTCTGGTAAGCGCTGTGAATTGTGCAAGACTGTTGAATCTCAGATCTGTACCTCTGAAACAAATAATGCAATATATGTTAAGGAAAATAAAAGAAGAAGAAGAAGGTAGCGGGAGGGGAAGAATGAGGCGGGGGAAATCGGAGGGGTGGACGAACCATGAGAGACGATGGACTCTGAAAAACAAACAGGGTTCTAGAGGGGACGGGGGTGGGAGGATGGGTTAGCCTGGTGGTGGGTATTGAGGAGGGCACATTCTGCATGGAGCACTGGGTGTTGTGCACAAACAAGGAATCATGGAACACTTCATCTAAAACTAATGATGTAATGTATGGGGATTAACATAAGAATAAAAAATAAAAAAAAAAAAGTATTTCATGTGACATATAAGATAATGTAAGAAGCAAACCTGCTTGGATTGGAAGGAAGGAAGGAAAAGGAAAACCCTCACATCATCCTACTCAAAAAGATCTGTTCTACATTGATTTAGTTGGAATCTGTCTCACTTGGACTTTCTATTTCTCTCAAAATTATACTTTAGACACATTCGGGGAGAACTTTTGGGCTTCCTGGCCAAAATAAAATCTGGACTAAATTCATGGCAAAAAAAAAAAAAAAATCCTGTAAAACCAGAAAGGGGTAAGAATGAAAGGAAAGGAAAAAAAATGGAGAAAAATGCTCAGAAGAGAGTGTGTATATGCTACCTTTCCGTATAAAGGTTTCTTTTTTGGCAGCAGATTCTTTGACAAATTTACTTACCTGTAGTGAAAATCAAAGTAGCTTTTAAATATTGGTAAATGTTTTGGTTTTATCTCACTTATATCATGGGGCATGACCCAGAATGCTCTTTTAGGACTTTTGTTTTTTCCCTGCTCTTTAAAAGGAATTTAACTGCCTCAAATTTTCTATCCTTTGCAAAAGGAAATAAGGATAATCAAAGACATTCTTTTTTTTTTTCTCTTTTTGGTTGGATTGGTAGTACTCCCATGGAACCTTCAGGAAAATAAAAGGACCTCTTCCCTCTTGTGCTTGGAGCTGCTGCAGCCTGTAGATAGGCAATCTAAATGAAATCAGCTGGGTCTCCTGGCAGAAAGCCTCAAAAGACAATAGGACAATAGAATCTAAAACGTGTCTCTTACAAGAATGTTCCTCAGAGAAATACTCAAAGACTTATAAAATCTATCTTTGAGAAGATTGTTTTATTTAAGGAGGGGAGGGAAGCTCTTCTAAAGACTAGCAAATAAAGAAAAACTGGGCACTTAAGAAATCCAATTTTTTATTATTACTCCACTAGAATATGAATCAGTGAAAATAAGCACAAAACTACAGCCATTGTGCTACTAAAAATAGGTATCTTGTAAAAATGTAGTATTTAATGCTCTTTTAAATTCCTAAAAATTGAAAAATTCACAACATTGCCAAAAATAAATGCCATCATCTTAACTTATGTATGTGAGAGGATTAGCTAACAAATGAATTGGCTTGTCTGGAAAAAATCAGAGCCAAGAGAAAGTATAATTCCTGCCCTGTGTGAAACTAGCAAATAACAATTCTCTTGACTTTATTTCCTAACCCAAATATCTTCAATTGTCTTGAGAAAATATGTAAGGAAGCTGAAAACAAAACACAGAGTAGCATATGTTTTTGTAGTGTCCAGCTTTTGGGATAAATAACTAGCTTGAAAAGCCATTCAAAGTAATTTTTGGAAAGATAGACACAAGCTATGTGATATTAAAAGGTGTTAAGAATTTATAGTGTAACAGAACTCTGTGTATGCAAACACAGGAATGAGGAGAAGGAAAATAACAAGTGTTTGGTGTCCACTATGTGCTAGACAAATACAAAATCTCACCAAAACTCACATATTGTAGTGTTGATTTCAGCATTATTATTTTATATATGAGAATAGAGAATTAGCAAGTTTTTCTAACCAGTCCAGAGTCACACAGGCCCATATAGATTTAGAGCAGATATGTTTGGTTTCTAAACCTTATTTTCCCACGATGCTACAGAAGGGTAGCTCTATGGATTTCATTGTGAACACTGTGCAAATATTTCTCCTTCTGCACTCCTCCCCGGGAGTCAAAACAAGCCATCCCCAAATTAGGCTGACTTAGCCTTTTCCTTGACTTTTCCATTCCAACACCACCATCATTGCATTAGCAAAACCATATTATGTTTTGTAATTTATGTATCTTGTTTCATATACTTTTGGGAGTTCTATTATGCTTCTAGCTATTGTAATTCTTCTGTGAAATTTGTTGGGAAGCAAGCATACAGAATGTATGCCCACTGGTACTTGTTTTCTGATGTTAGGATTAGAAATAATCCAATTTGTCAGAATGTATGTATGGCATGTAAAGAATTTCTTGTATATTCCTTTTTTTTTTTTTTTTTAATATTTGGGCCAAACTTTTTTTCCCGTTCTTTCATGAGGATAGAAATTTTTTTTTTTTTTACTTCTTTGTTTTTCTTAAATTAAATTCAAGTTATTTAACATAGTGTATTATTAGTTGCAGGGTAGAGTTTAGTGATTCATTGGGTCAAATTCTTAACATTTGAAAAATACTGTGTTACTTGTCATTATTCTTTTTCTCCTTCTTATGCTCTTTTACTTTTTGTTGGAACCCAAGTTGAACTAACTAGTTGAAAACACTTGAATAATGCCAAATAGAGGAAAGGGACCACTTCACAATTCTCAGGCTTTTTAGAACTAAAACAAAGAATAGTAATGTTTCTCCTAGTGTCAAGGAGGGAATCTCCAAGAATCACATTCAGGTTCCCAAAAGGAAGTCAATCTATGTAGCAAAATACAGAGAAGAAAACACCTTAAAAAAAAAAAAAAAAGACTATAAACTTCGACTGATGAGAGAGAGAGAGAGAGAGAGGGAAAAAGCACAAGCAGGGGGAAGAGCAGAGGGAGATGGATGAGCAGACTCCACACTGAGCATGAAGCCCAATGTGGGGCTTGATCTCATGACCTGAGATAGTGACTTGAGTCAAAATCAAGAGTTGGACACTCAATGGACTGAGCCACCCAGGTGTCCTATAAACTTAGATTAATATTGCAACATTATTCACAATAGCTGAGATATGAAAATAACCTAAGTGTTCATCAGTGGATGAATGGATAAACAAATTTGGAACAGAATGGATTAGTCTTTATAATGCAATATTATCCAGCCATTTAAAGAAGGAAATCCTGCCCTTATATGTAAAATTAAAAAAAAAAAAGTCGGGACGCCTGGGTGGCTCAGTCGGTTAAGCGGCTGCCTTCGGCCCAGGTCATGATCCCAGGGTCCTGGGATCGAGTCCCACATCGGGCTCCTTGCTCAGCAGGGAACCTGCTTCTCCCGCTCTCTCCCTCTGCTTGTGCTCTCTCTGTCAAATAAATAAAATCTTAAAAAAAATAAAAATAAAAAAATAAAAAAATAAAAAAAAAAGTCAAAATCAGAGAAATAATAGAAAAGTGATTGCTAGGGGTTGATAGGGGAAATAAGGAAAAGTTGGTAAAAGGGTAGAAACTTTCAGGTGTAAGATGAATAAGGCCAGAGGATTGAATGTAAAATATGGTGATTATAGTTGATAGCAAATTTCAGTTAAACAATACAGTGCTAAATCACCTCACCAAAAACAGATCAAGATAAATATGTGAGGTGATAGATGTGTTAACTAGACGGGGAGATCCTTTCACAATGTATAAGTAGGCCAAATCACCATGATATATACTTTAAATATCCTACAACTTTGTCAATTATATCTCCATGAAGCTGAACAAAAACAACAATAAACATCTTGATTTACTTGGCTATGTGAATGTATAGGCCATCTGTATTTAATTTGGCATTGGTTCTGCTAATCTACCTGGTCCTCAATGTCTTCTTCCTCCTCTCTCTTTTCTCAGCTATAGATATGTCCTTCCCAAAGCTGCATTCTCAGGTATTAAGGAAGCTTTTCCAAACAGAAGTAACCCAACTTCTTTTAAGAGTACACTTATCTAATGTAGTCCTCACAACACAGAATATGGTGTCTAGCACACGCTTGGCACTCAAAACACTTTTGTAATTGACCTTCTGGTTAAACAAAATGGGAGCCCTTTATAAGAGAGAATTAACCATTGTTTCTCCAAAATTGACATTAGAATAAATCTAATTCTTGGCATAGAAAAAACACAATAATCTTATGGGCTACCTTATGGGATGGGCCTTGTCTTGGTCTATTTTGGAATAGAAACACAATTCCCACTATGATGGAGATGTCATCCATAGTGTGGATTCTCTCAAGGCATGGCTTTAAGGACACATGACTTATTCCTTAAAGCATGTTTTGTTAATAGTCTTAAGGATCCCATATTGCTTGGCAGCCATTAACCTTGGTCACAATTGACAGTTCTAACCCCAACTGGATTCCAGAAATCTGATTCCACCCTTTTCCTCTAAAAACTATGTTCAAATTAACCTGTTAAAATTATACACTAAAGTTTAAGAACAAGATCTAGTTTACTTCTTTTTATAGGCATAGAAAATTGCACTTCAATTGTTTATCATTGGTAATCTCAAAAATCAAACCATTGCAAAGAGAGGAAGTTTTTCTTGAGCACAGACATATTACATTTATAATGGTGCATATTATACCATCTGCACACTCCTATTAAGCGACAAGAAGAAAGGACTTCAGGGAAAAACTATCTTTTTCTTTCCTTCCTTTTTGAAGAGTTTCACACATATGGTCCAGATATGATTTTTTATTTACCTCTGAGTAAACCAAAATCAAACTTCTTTCCCTTAGTGAGTGAAAATACCAGCCTCATTGGTAATACCCCATTGGCTATCTGAGAAATGGGAGAACTAGTGAGGCAGCCGCTAACTCTCATTAGCAATGTGCTGGAACACCAAGCAGCTATTAGAAGGAGGTCCAGCAAAAGCAGGGTAAGAAACAGGTACTTTCTTCTATGGTCCTCGCCCTGGCTTTTCATTCAAGTCAAACAATCTATAGTGAATAAATATAAGTAATACCAGAAATACTATGAGGGATGACTGCTCAAAAGATGAGGGTACCTTGTGTCATAAAACAGAGGACTGCATATCATTCACACTAAACATATAGGATGAGATAGATAAAATGAAGGTTGGCAGCTGGGAGCCTCCTGAGTGCCATTTCAAATCTTTATGTGTTAGAGTTGTGCTTCTGGTAGAACATGATAACTTTGGAGCCAGAAAATACAGTTAAGTACATATATATTTTCAGCAAGAATCATTGGAGGAAGTATAAAGAGGAAGAAAAATGTGTGTGTGCATGGGCTATTTGGCTATTTGAGCTTGTCAATACTAGAGGGAAGGTGGGGCAATACATTTCTTAAGATCTTTCAAAAGCCTGAGACGCATGACAACCCATTGGTTTAAAGAGAAATAAGGGGCATGTGGTTTATTACAAAATCAAAAATAACTCTTGATTTAAGACAACCCTTTGTTTCAGCATTATCTATTTGCAAATCTGTTTGTTTCAGAGGGTACCATAGACAACAGCTTAAATGTTAACATATACAGGAACTTCTTTTAGCACATTTACTTGTTGAATATTTTAGTGGTGCTCTGGAAACAGTGTGGTACAGTGTCTGCCCAAATGCTGAAACTAGGTTCTTATGATTCCTCTAGTATTTTTCTAGAGCCAAATTAGACCCAACCTTACAAACATATGCTAGAGACCGTACGACTTTCTCATTGTCTCATCCCTGGGATAGAAGAGGTTTCAGTTCCAGATCATTAAGATACACTTAGATTTTCAGGCCCAGAACTTGGGGGAAATAAGTCAAGAAATCAAGGGGAAGTAATCAAGTGACCTTCTCTTTTGTGGAAACAAAGAGTGTCAGCTGAATCTATGAAACTAAATGTTAACATTAATGAAAGACTATAATACTGCCTAAAGCTGATCAATCACTGAGACCAGAGCAGTTACTTCTAAATCTAATTCCAGAGGTTCAGTTTTTACATTCCCCAAATGTCTCTCTAATTGCCAGCATACTATCCCACCATTTGTGATAAACACCCTCTAGTGAAAATTGAGTACCCACCAAACTGCCCCTGGATACCATACCAATAGGATCTCAAATTCACATCATTCAAATTCACCGTAGCATGGCTGACTTACAGGAAGAGACTTAAATATTAAGCAGATCTGTAGTGGCAGAAAGAAAGAAACAAAATCACTCTCCTCTTTAACAGTCTGTGGTGTTAATTCTTCCATGTTGTTTTGTAGCCAAAGTATGTGACATTATCATATTGTGTTTTACTTTAGCAAAGTGTATTAAAATTAAAAATCATTTCTAAAGGTTCAAAATACCAGATACCTATATTTTATGGGCCATGGCCACCATAGAATTATGAAACCTAGAATAACTACTGAATAATCCCATCTGTCAGGGTACTCGGAAGAGGTTCAGTCATAAGAATATAGCCAAAAATGATAGCTCTAAGAATGAAAAGCCATCCTGACTGTTCACTGAGACTTACAACGCACTGAGATTAGTTTATGGAACTCTACCATCTCAGAGTGAATCTCCTTCCCTTTATTACCACATTCATGTGAAACCTGCTTCATGATATTCCCAGATAGGAATTATGTGTTTGAGATGATTTGAGTTAAATTACAGGCTAGTTGGCAGAGATTAAGTTCACTGTGGGGTACACTGGGGGTGCCTCAAAGAGGCAGTCACACAATAGTTAGAGGCTTGTGAATCAACTGGCAGAGACTGGCCATATGCATTAACAAGCCATTGAAAAAGCAAGCATCAGTTTTAAATATAAGGGACAAAAAACTCATGGTAGTGACACCACTTTCAAGTGTTGAATTTGTTGGTTCCAGAGCGCCTGGATGGCTCAGTTGGTTAAGCGTCTGCCTTTGGCTCAGGTCATGATCTCAGGGTCCTGGGATTGAGCCCTGCATGGGGCTCCCTGCTCATTGGAGAGTCTGCCTCTGCCCCTTGCTCGTGCTCGCGTGCTCTCTCTTGCTGTCAAATAAAATCTTAAAAAAAAAATAAATTTGTTAATAGCTCTTCAACTGAGCAGCTCAGTGGTAACCAGTATATTACTCTTCTTGATAGAAAAAAACAGATTTGTTCTTCGGGAGGACATTAAGGGAAAAGAAAAGTAAGTATGTACTTAGCATTTTTTATGTGTGAAACATTGTGTTGGACACTTTACATGCATCTTTTATACTGATCCCCATAGTTTTAAAATGAGCTCTTTTAAAGATGAGGAAATTGGGGCTCACAGAAATACCTTAAGATTTTATTTATTTGACAGAGACAGCGCAAGCAGGGGGAGCAGCAGAGGGAGAGGGAGAAGCAGACTTCCCGCTGAGCAGAGAGCCCGACATGGGGCTCTATGCCAGGACCCTGGAATCTCGATCTGAGCCGAAGGCAGACACTTAACCTACTGAGCCACCCAGGTGCCCCAAGAAGTCCCTTGGGTATTAAGTGCAAGGAGGGGAGATGGACCTCAGTTCTAATTCTGTTCCAAAGATGGCCACTAGCAATTCCTTCCTCCCTGTATGTATATGCCACTGTTCCCACGTGGAAGTGGAGATTAATGACCCTTCCTTTGAATGTGGGATGGCTTTGTGAGTTTTGGCCAATAGAGAAAATTTAAGTGATGTTCTAGAACTGTGGAGCTTGAGTCTTAAGAAGACTTACAAGGTTTCTTAACATACTGGCTTTCACTCTTCAAAGACAGTGACTGTGTTATGTAAAACTGCACTGTTTCAACAGAGAGGTTCTGGAATATGAGAGATGGCACCAGCCCTAATCACTCTGCCACAGCCAACACTAAATAAGGCAGAGATGAGCTATTCCCATTAAGTCCTGCCCAAATTGCTGAATTATGGGGGAAAAGCTGGACACTGGTGTTCTAAGCCACTCAGTTTTTGAGAGGTTATTCAACAATAGGTAACTGAAGAAGATTCCCAAACCCTGGTTGTTTCTATTTTGTAGTGCTGACTTCCATTGTTATTCCAACTTCCTTCACTATTAATGTGATGAGGAAACATTTCAGTCCAAGGGGTGCTCAGCTTGTGTTGGGGAAAAGAACAATTTTATGCGTTAATTTAAGCAAAAATGCATTGAGTAATTACATAGTGCCTGGCACTGTATTAGGGCATTCATCCTCACTACAACCCTGTGAGCTAGGTACTGTTTTTAATCCCTGTTTTACAGGTAAGGAAAATGAGGCACTGAGATAAGTACTTGGCAGCTAGGGAGCTGTAGATCCAGAATCACAACCATGCAGTCAGATTTCAGAGCTAACTCTTAATCCCTGAGTTATATTGCCTGGATTTTCTTGTCACTGGTATTTGAATCCAGCCAACTGAAAAAAGAAGGAGTCCTACTTTTTTAACTGACAACTGTAATGCTTGATTTGCATAGGCTGGACTGTATACTACCCTTAAGAACTTTTCTTGGAGAGTACATGTAGATAGGGCACAAAAGGGTGTCTCCTCGTTCGAATGCCACAGAGTTAGAAGACAGGACACTTCATGTAGGATCAGCCAAGACTACCCAGCCTAGAGAATGCAAAGCCTGGCTTTTGAAGAGTCCTCCAAGGTGGGGTGTCCCCGTATTCTCTGCCATATGTGAGAGCAATTCCCTGGCATGGAAATAAAACTAGCATCTACATACTTAGTGCCACTTTTGCCATGATTTTTCCGGATCAGTGCAGAGTTTGATGTTGGCAAGACCTGGGGTGGAGTAGTGGCTTGCTACTGACTAACTCTGTGACCTTAAAAAGTTCCTTTAGCCCTCAGTTTACATTGACAAAATAGGGACAGTGAGGTCTAACGGAATTCTTTTGAGGGTTAAGGTAAATTATATATAAGCGTGTGTGTGTGTGTGTGTGTGTGCACACTACTATTATTATATATTGCTCCTTCTATTGCTATTAACCACAACTAGAGGTGTTAAATTCGGAGGCTAAAATGAAGAATGCCAGACTGGAAGAAAGTCAAGAAACCTGTCTTAGACAAGAAGGAAGAAGGAAATGAAGAACGTATGATTCTTCAAAAGCCAAGAGAGGAAATTATGTCATCTTGCCTTTTCATTAAGGGTCTCCATTTAGAAAAATCTCATCAGATTTCTATTATCCAAAATCTCCACATGTAGAATTCAATCAGACAGTGTGTTAGTAAATGTTCTAGAAAACTCTGGTCAGATGTCAAGCTTTCTTAATAGAGTTGTAGGACGATAGATGCAAAAACATCTTTTAGATTATCTAGTTCAGTCCCTTTATTTCATAGGCAAAGAAAGCTTCAGAGAGGGAAAGTGATTTGTAGAAGGAGATCCCGCTTGCGAGTTACAGAATAGGCACTGGTACTAAGGTTCCCTGGCTCCCCAATGACAGCTCTATGAAAAACAGAAGCTGCTCCTGGATGAAGGAAACACAACTTGAAAATAGCACTAATTGGTATTGGTGATAATTACTGTGCCCCAAATAAAATTTGTCATACCACCACCAAACAGCCATGAATAAATCAAACTCCTTAGCATTCTCTTACATGTATGGAAGGTAAATAATAACCTCACCAAAGTTCCCCTGCCTCTATTCTTCTAAGTTCTCTACTTAAGATAGCATATTGTTCTTAGACTAGACCTGACTTAAAGTTTTTATAAAGTCTCAGCCAGATTTGGGCAAGGGCTTTTTAATAGCAATTTATTCTTCCTGAGATGTGGTGCTCCAGAGAAGACTACTGGTCTCTTGGACTTGGCCCCTCTACTCTTAGGACCTGGAGCTGAACCAGTGCTGACAATGAACTCTGGTGAGGTACAGCTCTCAGCATTCACAAAACAAGCCAAATGAGAGTTCCCTTTGTTCACCGTGTGTGGTTCTTGTTCCATTATTTAACTGAGTACTCCTATAGCTCTCAAATACCTTGAAGTTCCTGATTTCTAGCATGATGTCTGGACATTCATCACCTAATGAGAGATTCCCCAGTGTAGCCTCTTGATTAGTCTACATATCTCATCACTTGAAGAGCCTATCCAATTACATCTTTTCAGTCAGTCTCCAGAATAGGCCAGATCCTCCCTAGGTGAGTGGATCTAGGACCATTTCTCTGACTCTCCCAAATTCACCAAATCTGTCTTCTGATAAGTAAATAGCTATGATGACATCAAACTATCTGAACTAGAATATGGGGAGGGGGGGTGCTTAAAAATAATTCATTAGTTTCTATTACTGGTCTAGTTGTAAATTTGGTCATTTTTATTAACTAAATGTACAACTATGTATACTTATACTTATGTATATACTTATGTATAAGTATACTTATATGCTGTATAGATATCCTTGGTGATTGAAAAAATATAAAAAATAAAGACTCATGACTGGGTTATTAAGTTTATTTTTAGTTTATAAAATTAAAAATATTTATAATATAATACCTGGAAAAAAGAAAAGCAGACAGGAGAAAAATATGCTTTTCTTTTTATAGAATGAGAAATAACTCCAAACAGATCTTTGATTTGCCCCAGAACACATGAATCTTTGTAGTACAATAACTTATGCTCCAATGGACTTCTATTGTAGTTGACTTTCTTCCCCCTAAAATCTAAGAAACCACATAGTAACCTTTTCAGACTACTCCACATGTTTAAGGGTCCCCAAAATGTATTTATTGATCTTCCAGTAAACTCAAGGGGATTGTGTCAATTCTGATGTTGATTCCCATGTGCAATAGAGGACTTTTCCAGATTTAGAGTTGTGACTTAGTTTTAACCACTAGTGTGAACTCCAGACCCTCTAAAATAGATCTTAAGACTCCTCATCACATTTTTGAAACTTTGCTGCTTATTTTCTGATTCAACTGTATTTGTTCTGCTATGACTGTATTACTTTTGGATTCAAGGTCAGCTACCCATAAGTCTGATATTCAATTCTCCCTCCAGCTGTGAGACTGTAGAATCTATTTAAACTTCCACAAGGAGGAGGGTATGTTGGGAAGGAGTGCCAGACTTGCTAAACCTTAAGTTCTTTTTCTTCCAGATCTAAATTTGAGTCAAGTTTCTGAGACTTTCTTACCATGTGCCCACTGACAACCGTTTAACCTCTGTTAGAAGAATCTGTAAAAATAGAACATGTTCCTCCCCCTACTAGGTACAGTCTAGCTGGAAAACAGGCCATGTACACATGCTAATATAACCAACAGTATCAGAAATCACATCACAAAAAGCATTCATTAATAGGAGAATAATTTGTGCCACAGTATGGGAGTTAAAAGGTGGGGGAGTTATCTTAAGGCTAGTTTGGCCAGAATTTGGGATACTAGAGCAAAGTAACACATTTTTCTTGTTGGCAGATATCTGGGCCAAATGTACAGAGATTAAAAAAAGTTTAGATTTTGAGAAGCAGTCTAGTTTGGCTACAGAACAAAGTTTATGCATACCTATTTCAATGCAGCCATTCAGGGCCTTCCACAATAGAGCCCCATGTCGGTCTTTTAGTTCTGTCTCCATATATAGGCTGCAGAGCAGCCAACCTGATATACTGGGATTTCCCCAGACATGTCTATTCTTCCCTATTGCTACTTTGCTAATGTTTCTTCATCTTCTATCATCTGTGCCACGCCTCCCCTGCCACAATATGTCCTCATAATGAAGTTTAAAAGGTAATTTTCTTCTGTGGTGCACTCTGATAAACTGACAGGGTTTTGGGGGGGGGGGAGGTAATGTGTAGGCAAAGATTTTAAAGTCACTTTTAGCTTCAGGAGGAACAACAAAATGAAACCCTCTATGATTGATTAGTGATGTCAATCAAGGTATGAATTTGGGAGTGGTAGTACGGAAGTCATCTATTTTGCCACACTGTTTAGGGCCTACACAAAGTACCCACATAGGTCATAAAGTTTTTGGGACCCTCTTTGTCAGATGGACATTTTCTTCCTTGAAGGCCCACTGCATTTTCTATTTGTTTTATGTCACTTAACTTATTCCATTTTATATGCTTGTACTTGGCTTATTGCTGGCAATAGACTTAAGCTCCTTAGAAGTAAAGACTGTATCTAAATCATCTTTTTTATCTCCCCAAAATGCCCAGGATAATAAGTATATACTTAATAAATATTTCATGAAGTGAATATAATATAGGGAAGGAGGAGGATCTAAGACTGAAAAAGTAAAATGCAGATTGATTATAGAAGAATAATAGAGTTCAGCTGATAATTGTTCTACAATGGTTTCATGTATATTGGTTTTATCCCCATAATAATTAGATGCTGTAGGGCAAGGCCTTTATTCCATTCTTCCCCACAGATTCTAAGAAGAGTAGGTTGCTGACCATCTAGGAGTTGAGTCCTTCAGCCAGAAACAATCAAAGGCAACACAATTTGTCAATGCATCATACCTCCAAGGGCTTTCAGGGAAATTTTCATATTGGGAGAAAAAGTGCGTTGAACAAAGAAGGAAAGCTATACCTAGGATAAAAACCTGAGTATATAAAAGGATAGAACCTCCTCAGCACATTGTGATAAAGCACAGATTTGGGAGATCAATCTTGAAATCCAAGATCTGGTCTTAGCTCTTCTGCTTCACCATTGTGCCCTGGGGCATATTAAGTTACTTCTCTGAACCTCAATCCCTTCCATTGTGAAAGAAGTGAAATTCTATGGAGGCCAAAAAGATCAGTTAAACATGCAGCCTAATGTTAATGACTTACTTCAGGAAATTCATAGACATGTGAAAGACTGCCTATGCACATGATTTTTTCACATTATACCTCTCAGCCATCTATGTTGCCACTGACCCTGATTTTCTTTTACAATTGATTATATTGATTGAATTACTGAAAGCCATCTCTAAATATTTATAGATCTAGATGGCCCATAAAATTATAAATTGAGTTGTCATATTTGTAGAGCTACTGGAGAATAAAATAAAATAATGTCTTAAAAAAAATTTCACATAGCTTAATAAATGTGATTTCCCCCAATCCTATTATATCTTCCCATCAAAACCATGATAAAGAGATTTTCTAAGGCAAAAAAGTAGATGCCAAGGATATCAGAGTTATAACCATTTCAGGTACCTCAACTTGACAACTTTTGTTTCTATGGCCAGTACTTTGGATTTCCTGAAGTTACATGGTTTGACAGAAAAATTTAAGTACAACTTAAAACAAGATTTTTAGTTAACTGCTTTGTACCTTTTTACGCATTTATGTCAAAGCCCATCATTTTAATAAATCAGGTTTTTCACATGTAATGAATCTACAGAGGCTTTTGGTTTTCATATCTCGACTCCTTGAAAAGACTGAATAACTCTGTTGTTCTATGAAGTGAAAAGTACTTTGTGTCATTAAAGTCTTAGAGCTTTTAACGCCCTTCCTTTGGATGATACACTTTTCAAGGGGAAATAAAGCTGACCTTGACCTGTTTGCTTTTGCTGAACACGTATGTGAATGGCAACAGCTGACACTTGTTCCAAACTGAGACATTGCATCAGTTCTGAGCAGACACTCCTATCCATCAAAAGATAATCTCCACATTTATGAAGAAAACACAGTGAGCTATGGGCAAGGCTTTCAGTCCATACATTTATATATACCACAAATACCCTAAGAATAAGTAACTCAAATGTCACAAAATACAGAGAAAGGCATAATTAGGCATCTGCCTCATTATATCAAACCACACAACAGTTGACATTAAGAGGATTATTTGAACAAAACTGCTCAAAAGAAGACTGTCCTATTCACAAGTAACCTTTGAAGAGATTATGAAGATAAACAGAAAGGATGTAAAAGACTGAATTATTTCTTGAGTATGTATATTAAGGAAGTACCAGATATATTAATTATATACTATATATTTTACAACTATGATGTATCATGTATTTACATTTGGGAGGGGACCTATTACTGTGGTTGGTCATAAAAAACTACAAAATAATTACCTATTTTCCATATTATAAGTATTCTCTATATTAGTAATTACAGAAATCTATGTTTGAAATCCTATTAGCCATTTAAGTAGGGCTGTCAAGTAGAACGATATATGAGCTCTGAGAGAAGATCTGGACTAGATATACAAAATTGAAGTCAACAACATATAGTTTTTAACGTTAAATCTAAGATTAAAAAATATTACTAGCTAGGTAAACCTACACAGTAAGTGATTTTTTGAAGTATTAATTATCTTGGATCACTGAGCTGCAGAGCAGTTTGTTCAGGGACAAGCTGAGGGAGCACTGAAAGACAGCCTGGAGGCATGGGTCATAGAACTCAGATTTCTTTTAAATGAAATGTGGTTGTCTGTCTACCTTAATGCCACTCCTCCTCAATCTCCTTTGCTGGATCCTCTGTTTTCCTTTATTTTTAAATGTTGGTGTTTTTAAGGTTTAATATTAGGTCCTTAATATTCATTATTCCCTCCAAATATGATTTCATCAAATTCCATGTTTTAAATGCCATCTGTAATTTAATGATACCCAAATTTAAATCTCTAGTCCAGGACCATCACATTAGTCCCAGATTTGACATTTCTTTTCAGATGTCTTACGGTATCATCAACATACAAAAATGGCATGTCTGAAAAGAACTCTCAAAATAAAGCACCACCATCCATTCTGTTCCACAAAATCTCAAAATAGATCAGACTCTTCATGGATTACTTTTTCTCCCTTGCACACACTCCCAACAAACAGGACTAAAGGAGGCTGTCATTAGAGAACAGTTGCCAAGATGATGTGTTCAATAGCAGTGGCATATCAAAGAAATGCCACCAGAACTCAGAGAATCTGTATAGGAAGCAAACAGTCTAAATCTGGGGAGAAGAAGGTGTAGCTCTTGAACTATAATCTGGAAGGCTACCTACACCACCAGCAGGGAACCTCTTGTAAATAGCTGATTCAGTAAAATCTTAACTATTCAACCAGAAGTAATAGAGCAGTACTGGACAGGGCATTATTATAAAGATCCTTTGAAAAAGGTGTTAAGCAGCAGCAAAATATGCCAATGGATGAAAGATACTCTCAAAAAAAAAAAAGTGATGGAACATAAAAAATGTAATCAAACATTTCACCATAGACTTAAGTAAATATATGAAGTCATTGCTGTAAAAGATGACTCTAATGAAGACATGTAAGAACTCAAGGAAGAAATGTCTGGACAATGAGAAAAGATAAAATACCAGGTGATGTGATGCAAGAGCATTCAAGAAATTTTTTAGATATAATTTTTCAAAATATAACATTAAAGAAAGACGATTCAAGAAAACACATGAGAGAACAATGGAAAACAGAAATGGACTCAGAAGACTGTAATGAGGAAAAGCAACAGTACAAAACCTTTTTCTATTGCTTTATGAACCCTGTGGCTATATCATCTACTCAAAAACAAAATTCACAACAAAATGAAGGAAATCCTATCAGGTCACTACCATTCTTCAAACCCTCCAATGGCCACTGATGGATTTTAGAGTGATAGCTAAATTCTGTGCCATGGTTTGTCTTAGATTACTGGCTCTCATTCTCTTAACAATCTCAAGTCTTGCTCCTTTCTCATCAGCCACATTGATCTTTTATGAATATGGTTGTCCCCAACTTCATACATGATTCCCAGACTTCCCAAAGCTGAGGCTCAACACACTGTCATTAAAAAAAAAAAAAAAAAAAAAAAAAGCCTTGCCTCTAACCCTTCACTGAACTCAAAAGTATTTATTAGTGATTCTCTCTTCCATCATCCTATTTCTTTCTTTGGTAACCCTTATCATTACCATGATTATCTAATTATATTGTTCACTTAGATATTGTTGTTTTCCCTTCACAGAAATGTAAGGGTCCCAAGAACAGAGGCCTGTATAGTCCAGCACCCAGCAGACTGTCAGCAGTTGATAAAGTCCGATGGCTACAGAAAGGACAGAACTTATTTTTAGGGTTTCTCCTAGTTCTAATGTGCTAGTGATGAGGGAGCAGAAGGCAAGCTGAAGACAAAGCACAAGCTGACACCCCTCAACCTCTCCCCCACCCCCACCCCTGAGTGGGATAGGTGTGACATTCCTCCAAGAAACTCTCCACTGTCTTAATGTTAATGCTTTTCTAGAGAGAAAAACAACCTTAGCCTGACAATAGCAAGGCCCCCAGTATCCTGAGGGTCTTATTTAGCATATGAAAGTCTTTTTGTACACTTCCCCTTTTCCTTACCTTCCCCAACTCCCAAGTATATTATCAGCCATTCCTCATAACCACAGTGCAGCAGCTTTTTCTGCCCACGGGTCCTGTGCTTTAATAAAATCACCTTTTTTGCACCGAAGATAGCTCAAGAATTCTTTCTTGGCCATAGGCTCAGGACCTCACCAACATTCAAAAACTAGATCACTAGTACTTATATATAGTACTTCACTTTGTAGAGGCTGACCAACTCTACCAAAAACATATAACAGACTTTAGGTCTTTGCTTCCCTTGATTTATCAAATTAATAATCACATCATTAATTTCGTTTATCTGTGTAATTATCTATCCTATTGGTTCTGTTTATCTGGAAAAGTATGATGATACAGATTTTGATGTGAATGGTTCTAGAGGAACCATTTAATAGAATGTTAAAGATGAGTTTTTTGAGTTGGTTTTTGGGTTTCTGGAATTGGCTCTCTAATTTGATTAAAGATGCTACTGGTTATTTCTAGTAGTAAGCAGAACAGTCATAATCCATGGCATGATCTGGAAATGGGGATATACAAAATATCTTCACTGAATACTCCTAATCATATAAGAAGGGAGAAACTGAGTTACTATGTATATGATACTTCTGAACAGTTTTAGAAAACTAATAAGGAACCAGATAGGCTAGTTGCTCCTAGTATCACTGGAAAAAGTAGTAAAAAAAAAAAAAAAAAAAAAAAAAAAAAAGAGTTCAGGGATTGGAACTCCCAGCTCAAGCATTGCATAAATGACCTGAAACTGTGCCCTGAAGGAGACGATGTTCCTTGTAGCCACAGGGTTTAACTTGTTTAAAATAAAAACAGGATCTTGTAACTGGCTGAATTACAAGGCAAGTTGAACTTCCAGCCTTACACGGTGTCTACTATTAAAATGAAGCACTGACTGGAAAAGATAGGATTCTGTAAATTAGAAGGGGTGTGTGGGAAGACTCTGATGAATCTGGGGACATTTAGCCCCTCATGAATCTTCCTTGTCAAAGAGGACTTCCCACCCCAGGTGGAAGTGGCCTCCCCACATCCAGTAAAAGTAGCCTCCTCAACCCCAGGTGTAGCAACCTCTCTACTCCCATCTAATGGGATTAACTCTGCATTGCCTCAAGGAACCATAACGGCATTTCTTAAGGCAGTTGCCATGCAACACAACGCTGATTCCCCTCAGGACCCGTGTCAACCACCCATTTTTGCTTCTAGACTTAATAACTAGATTCAAGTCTCATCAGGTCTCTAAAGGTGTGACCTATGAGGAGGTACTTCATGCTCCAAAAGAGCTATTTGTTTTCTAATTAAGACTAAAATCTGGGGAACATACACAAGAATGGATATTAAGACTGTGGGATAATGGTGGAAGGAACATGAAGTTGGATCAAGCTTAATTTATTGATTTGCATTCATTAAGCAGAGATTCTGCATTTTATGTTGAAGTTCAGGGCATTAGGAAGGGCTCTTGACAAACTGGTTGGTTAGCTAACACGTGGACCAAAAGGTGGCCCATAGTGAATAAATTAGAAATGCCAGAATTGCTTTGGTTTAATGTAGGGAAAGGAATTTAAAGGTTTAAGGAGAATGGAATGTTAGAGGGTCTTTATCATGTAGGAGTTACTCATCCACACTGGAAAGGCTCAGAAGACATACTTTTCACCACTACTTTGAGATACAAATTTTTGAGTAGATCCCTGGCATTTTTTTTTCTTATTAGTTTCAGAGGTAGAATTTATTGATTTGTCAGTTGCATATAACACCCAGTGCTTATGACATCAAATGCCCTCCTTAATGCCCATCACCAATTATCCATTCTCCTCACCCACCTCCCTCCATCAACCTGCAGTTTGTTCTCTGTAGTTAAGAGTCTCTTATGGTTTGCCTCCCTCTCAATTTTCTTTCTTTTTTTTTTTTCTTTTTTTTCTTTTTCTTTTTTTAAAGATTTTATTTATTTATTTGAGAGAGAGAATGAGAGAGAGAGAGCACATGAGAGGGGGGAGGGTCAGAGGGAGAAGCAGACTCCCTGCTGAGCAGGGAGCCCGATGCGGGACTCGATCCTGGGACTCCAGGATCATGACCTGAGCTGAAGGCAGTCGCTTAACCAACTGAGCCACCCAGGCGCCCTCCCTCTCAATTTTCATCTTACTTTATTTTTCTCTCCTTTCCCCTGTGTTCATTTGTTTCTTAAATTCCACATATAAGTGAAATCATATGGTATTTGTCTTTCTCTGACTCATTTCACTTAGCATAATACCCTCTAGTTCCATCCATGTTGTTGAAAATGGCAAGGTTTCATTCTTTTTGATGGCTGAGCAACATTCCATTGTATATATATACCATATCTTCTTTATCCATCTGTTGAAGGACATCTGGGGTCTTTCCATATTTTGGCTATTGTGGACATTGCTGCTATAAACATTGGGGTGCATTGCTGCTATAAACATTGGGGTGCATGTACCCCTTCGAATCACTGTGTTTGTATCCTTTGAGCCTTGGCATTTTTGAAGAGCTCTGTGATCACTATTCTCTGTAGACCAGGTAAGAATAGTGAAAACTCATTTACAGTGGAAACTATAGTCACTGATTTGGAAATTTTAAATTCACTAGTAGTAATTGGATCCGGGGAGGCAGAGGCCAAGTGGTAGCACTCAACTACCCCAAATAAGGCAGATATAATTGTTGTAATGGACATCAAAGCCAAGTAGCAATTTGGGCCTAAGGTATTGGCTAGTCAGTCATGGTATTTCTAGAAGTAAAATAGGTAGAAAGCCTACTCAATTCTCCCTTGATCCATATAGGCAGAAAAGTTTTAGGTCAAGTGAATGAATACAAGTCTAATCCAAATCATAAAAACAGAGTCACAGCCCCTCAACCAATTCCCAGAATTGAGCCAGTTTGTAAACACAGAACTCTTCAAATGAAAGAGAAAGTGGGTCCTCTGAGGCAAGGACCCAACCATACTGCCCAAAATATATACTTTCAATCTTTCTCCTAGCCATCCCCAAGAGACCTACAGCTTTTAACAAGGTAACTGTGCACTGGGAAAAAGGAAATAATCAGACCTTTTGAGCACTACTGGAAAGTGTCTCTGAAGAGTAATTGTCAGTGACTCAGCATGTCACTGTGGTCCAAGAGTTAGAGTAGGGGGTTTATAGAGGTCAGGTGATCAATGGTGTTTTTGCTTAGGTCCATATCACAGTTGGCCCAGTGTGTCCTCACAACCATTCTATGGTTATTTTCCTGTTCCAGAATGTGTAATTGGACTAGACATACTTAGCAGCAGGCAGAATCCCCACATTGGTTCCCTGACCTGTGGAATGAGGGCTATTGTGGAAGGAAAGGCCAGGGAAATTCCATTAGAATTATCTCTACCTAGAAAAATAGTGAACTAAATTCAACACTGTACTTCCAGAAGGGTTTCAGAGACCAGTGACATCATTAGGGATTTGAAGGATGCAGGGGTGGTGACTTCCACATCCCCATTCAACTCTATTTGGTTTGTGTAAAAGACAGATGGATCTTTGAGAATGATAGTGGATTATCATAAATTTAACTGGTAATTGAAATTGCAGCTCTATAAAAAAAAATTGTAGCTCTGCTTATAACAGAGATGGTTTCACTGCTTGAACTAATTAATGTATGACCTAATGTCTGATACATAGCTATTGATCTGGAAAATGCTTTTGTCTTCGTTAGGGCCCACCAGAGGCAGTTTGGTTTCAGTTGGCAAGGCCAGCAATACAACTTTACTATCTTATGTCACGTATATATCAACTCCTCAGGCTTAAGTCATGATTTAGCTCACAGGGAAGCCTTCTATGAGGTATCATACTGGTCCATTATGTCAATGATATGCAGATTCGATCTAATGACTAAGTATTAATAGTAACATAGAAAGAAGGTAGAAATAAGTTGACAATTTCTAGGGATCCAGTAGTGTGGGGCGTGTCAAGATATCTTTTTAAGCTGAAGAATAAATTGTTGCATCTGGCTCTTCCTCCACCATCATCACCACCACCACCACCACCATCACCACCCACCATGATACAATGCCTGGAAGGCCTCTTTGGATTTTGGAGCTCACTGGATGTCTTACTCTGGCCCATTTAGCAAGTGACCCAAAAAACTGCTAGTTTTAAGAGGGCCTAGAATAAGAGGCAGCTCTAAAACAGGTCCGGGCTGCTGTGTAAGCTGCTCTGCCACTTGGCGCATATGACCCAGAAGATCCAATGGTCCTTGAAGTGCCAATGGCAGATGTGCATACTGTTTAGAGTCTTTGACAGATCCCTATAGGTGAATCACAGTTCAGGCCCTTAGCATTTTAGAACAAAGCCCTGACATTCTCTGCAGAAATTACTCTCCTTTTGAGAAATAGCTCTTGACCTGCTACTGGGCCTTAATAAAAACTGATCGCCACCAAGTTACCAGGCAACCTGAGCTGCCCATCATGAACTGGGTGTTATCTAACCCACCAAGCCATAAGGTTGGGCATCCACAACAACATTTCATCAAATGGAAGTGGGATATACAAGATTAGGCCAAGAAAACCCTGAAGACACAAGTTACATGAAGAAGTGACCCACATGTCCATGATTCCCCCTTTTGCTATATACTACCTTCTTTCTGCTAGCCTGTACCTATGGCCTCATGGTAAGTTTAAGATGGGTTGACAGAAGAACAGATTTGGGCCTGGTTTATAGATGGCTCTGCAGAATATAAAGGCATCACCCCAAAGTGAATAGCTGTAGCACTATAGCCCCTTTCTTGAACATCCCTGAAAGACACTGGTGAAGAGAAATCCTCCTAGTAAGCAGAACTCTGAGCCCTGGCTGTTTACTTTGCACGGAAGGAGAAACGGCAAGATGAGCAATTATATACTAACTCATGGGCTGTGGCCAATGGTTTGTCTGGATGGTCAGGGTTTTGAAAGGGACCTGATGGTTGAAAAACTGGTGATAATAAAATTTGGGGGAAAGGTATATGCAAAGACCGCTCAAAAAATGGGCACAAAACATGAAGATATTTGTGTCTCACATGTTTACCAAAAGGTGATCTCAGCAGAGGAAGATTTTAATAATCAAGTAGGTAGGAGGACCTGCTCAGTTAATACCAGTCAGCCTCTTTCCCCAACCATTACTGTCATTGCCCAGTGGGCTCATAGACATAAAGGCCACAGTGACAGGGATGCAGGTTATCAGTGGGCCCAGCAACATGGGCTTCCACTCACAAAGGCTGACTTGGCTAAGGCCACTGCTGTATGTTCAATCCACTAGCAGCAGAGACCAACAGTAAGTCCCCAGGATAGCACCATTTCCTGGGGGTAATCATCCAGCTACCTGGTGGCAGGTTAATTACCACTTCTAGCATGAAAGGGTCAGTGTTTTGTTCATACTGGAAGAGATACTCTGGATCAGATTTGCCTTCCCTGCATGCTATGTTTCTGCCAAAATTACCATCTGTAATCATTAGAGAATGCCTTATCCACCATTGTAATATTCCACATAGCATTGCTTCTGGTCAATGAACTTACTTTCAAGCAAAAGGAATATAGCAATGGGTCTGTGCTCATGGACTTCACTGGTCTTACAAAATTGACACTTTCTTCCTTTACTTAAAAAAAAAAAAATACTCTGGTGTGTCTTGAGTTCCATGAAGAGAAAGTTTCTAGAAAATTTATGCAAAGTAAATCACTCAAAACTGGACACTTTGACAAACTCGACAGAAGAAACTCAGTTTGAGTATGTTTCTATTCATTTCATATGTTACTCACTTTTGGGAAATAAAAATAAAATTCCTCTAAAATACCTATCTACTATCAGCTACTGAGTGCCCAACTCTTTGTTGCTAAGTGCTTTATGTATGTTATCAGTTTATCCTTATAAAAACCCTGGAAGGTAGAGATCATCCTCATTTGATAGAGAAAATAAGCCTCAGAAAAGTTAAGGTTGCTCAAGATCACTCGGACACCTAAAATCAAAGTAACCAGTGACCAAGGTCTGATCCCAGCCCCATCTGACTCAAGACCCTTGGTCTTCACCATTTGACTTCTTTTTCCCAAGATCAAAGGCAAATTAATCAATTATACCAGACCACTCCTCAGTATCTCTCCCTGAACTCTTTGTCTTTTGCTTTTACTTCAATAGCATCTATAATAAGTTAGAAATCCCTATCTCTATTAATAGACATGGCTGAAAATTATAAAATATACTTGGTCTACATATATTTTATAGGAGAGGCAAAGATGCCTTTCCAATACAGTCAATGACAGCTGAGAATTTTAAAATTCTGCTCCTCTTATCAAATGCAGAATTGATGCATTTTTTTCCATGAGGCCATTTTTCATATTTGAATCCAAGTTAAGTGATGTAGTGAGGTACTGTAATCTTTTTTCATTGCCCCCAGTCTTTGGTTAAAGAATTATAGCCTTGCTTTGAAAAGCAGGCATTTTCAGTGACTCATTAAAATAATCATGAACTTTATTTCACTTCCTTTTGTAGTGGTACTCCTGTCCTTGAGCCTCTTGTAAGATCATATAAAAGGTTAATGATGCTAATATTAACAAGCATATAAAATACGTGGTATCATAATCAATCCTAAGGAATTTATATAAGCTAATTCATTCGTGGTCATTTCAATACATCTGCCAAAGACTGGCATTCCAAAAGGCAAGATCTTTTCCTGTACTTCACAAATGAAAAATCCAGGGACAAGGAGGGTGAGAAAGCTATTGCCCCATCCCCAATACGTAAGCACTGTTTTTGTCCAAGAAAAGGATAGGTTATTTCTCTCCTGATGGCCCATTTCACTGAAAGTTTATCCCTTTTCTATCAGTGATCCTTAAAAAGGCCTGGCTTGTAGGAGGGAGTGGTCTGTTCATTCATGCCTGAAGCTATTTTTCAGGTTAGTTAAGTATCAAAAAAAACTTAGAGCAGCCTTGCTGAGTGCATCATTATCTACCACGGCAGGATGAGAGTCACACACGTGCAACTCAGCAATGCCAGGGCTGGACCTTAGCAATGACTATGTTGGCCTCTCATTTATTACTAAAAAAGTCACCAGAGTCTTAACCTTAGCACTGGCAATTTGCTCCTGGCAAAAGAAATCTTAGCTTCCAACAGCTTTCTGGAGCTGTTTTAAACACAGGACACATACACCCTCATTTATATAGTGTATACACAAGTGGTAAGTACATATGCCGATGAAGTAAGGAATTAGGTGAGTGGAATATATCCTTCTAAGTTTATTATCTTTTCCCTTTCATCCAATTACAACATAGGACTGGTATATCAGCTACATTACTGTATATTCACTGGGGTACAAATGCAGAAAGCAAAACTGATAAGAGAAATGTAGATTTTTAATTAAAGGACAGAAAGTGGAGCATTTTCCATGGTTAACAATAGAAATGCTTAGATTCTTTACTTGGCTCTTTTCATTAAATTCATTTTTTCCTACTGTGAGATTTAATATAAAATATAAAGAGATTTTACTGCAAGATTTATAGAAATTGCTTATAAAATACATTGAGATGAGCATATTGGAAATTAAGTTATCATAAAAACATTTTTAAAGGGAAATACAATGAACACTAAGTATAAACAGAAAAATCTATATTTTTGTTTTTTGAGGGGAAAAGGTCAAATTGAGTCATTCTGTGTCATCCCAAAGAACCATTGAACTCACTCATTAATGCCCTTGGGTAACATTTGGTCCTGCAATTATTAAGAAGATTTATAGGCCATTCAATTCACTTTACCGACACTTTCCTTAAATTTCTTGAGAGGTCTTTCAAGTAAAAGTTACTTTTACATGAGACTGATGCTCATGTAGATATATACAATTCCAAGGTAGCCTTGGTTCTTTAAGCAAAACAAAATCTTATTGTTGCATCTAAGAAAATCTAAATCTTGAAGACCTAAAAAGGTGGACTTAACTAGCCTACTCACAAGACAGAAATGAATAAATAAAAATTCTGCGTTAATGTGAAAAGCTCTTTAATGTTCTCGGGAGACATTGAGACTAGGGAGGCCAGGACAATCTGACCAGTGGCAATCAAAAACATTGTTCCCTTTTGACTTCACAAAAACGGAAAGTTAAATCTGTAACACAAACTCAGAGGTCTTCACTGAGTCTACCAGATCTGTTAATGCTATGATAGAGTGATTTAGGATTTGCAAACTGTATCACTTGTCACTGTCACCTTAAATTCCTCAGACTTCATGTTTATCCAAGGAGAGAAGCCGTACTTATCCCATTCTCTTGAATCCACACACATCACTGAAGTCTCATAGTTTGCCATTTTTTTCTATTCCATTCTCACTGGACTACTGCTATTTTTGTGTTTTTGCCCATACAGTTTTCTCTCGCTGCAAGCTATTTTCCACCTGGCAAACTTCTACTCATACCTTAAAAACCTTGCTCAAATTAGTATCTTCTTGGAAGTGTTCTTTAACCCCATAGACCGTTATTGCCACTCTCTGAATTTTGCCATAGCATTTTGTACATATATTTTCTGTATTACCTAGCAAACTGGTAATTATTTGGTTGATAGTCTGCCTTCCATACTAAGTTGTAGGCTCCACAAAAACAGAGTGATTCTTACTCATGTCTGTATCTCTAATGCCTATTAAAGGATTTCACACATGGTAGAAAAATCAAGATTATTTTCTTAAATAAATTCAAAGTACTCTTTGCTCATTTCTTTATTTTATCATGTACTTAATAAAGTAACTAATCATTAACAATATAAATCAGAGTTCATACCAGAAACACCAAATTATTTTGAGTCCAAGCTCATTATGCTCAAATTAAAATTTGGTTGAGTATCCTAAAACAGAAAATTGCCTCAATTATTCAACTGGATGGAAAAACGACGTTTTTGTTAGCTGATTACAGAAATGTGAAGTTATTTTGGTCATGGTATTTGCTGGAAATGGAAAAGAATGGAGACTCTGGTTAACTAATATTTGAGTTAAGGACCTAGCCCTCACTTTAGAGTTTTTAGAGATGTACCCTTGATCAACTATACTTCCTTCCAGTGGTTGTCTACTAGGGGTATTTGTCAATGGGGTATTTGTCAGGAAGGGGTATTTGTCAATGTGGTGTAGGGACACTGGTTGTCACAAGGTTGGAGGATGCTAGTGGCATTGAGGAGCCAAGAGCTAGAGAAGATCAGTCTCCTACAATGCTTAGGAAAACCCCACAAAAAGGAAGTGTTCACTGAAAACTAATACTTCATTATATAACACTTCAAGTGATCCTAGAATCATTTTGTATTTATTTGTATTACTAGCTTCTGCAGACTTGATTACACCATGAAATACAGTCCCATCTCCACATATTAGTCTATGCATGCAATGGTATTTCACGGTCAAGCACAATTTTTAGCTACAATTGTTAACCAGGTAGAAATCTTATTGGAAAATTATAAGGAAAAAAAAAAATACCCTTCAGCACATTTCTAGGTTGCCATGACACAAAGAAGAATTTTATGGATGAGTTACTAACAGAAAGTTATTTTGTGTACAACTTTCTTCCTTTTCTTGCATATACCACGAAGACCAGTTTTTTCTTTTGAGACTGGGATTTACTTTCTTCCACTGTGAAAATTAAAAGTTAAAAGCCATGCTTTATTAACATCTATGGCTGATAAGGTGTTTCCAGAATTCCCTAAGAAGTTTACCCTCTCCAAGTTAAAGCAGCAAGGCCAACACATGATATCAAATATATGTAGTGTTTCCTGTAAGTATTTTAAATAGAAAAAGAAATTTAGCGACAAGTGTTGTTGATAATTTGAGCTACAACCTATGTAGCATTGGGTGACTTACTTAACCTTTTGACCCCACCTTTCTCCAAAGGCCACATAGGATTTTTCGTTCATGATTAAAGTATTAAATAACCTAACATATTTCATACATTTAGCAAAGGATCTGACTCAGGAAATGGTAGCCAAGATGATTTATGTCAAAAAATAGTTTGTCAATAGTATTTACATATCTGAAGAACGATTAGGCTAATAAAACAGCAACCAGAATCTCGACTTCATTGGTGGCTAGCACTGCCATAAGGAGAAGCTTCTCTGATCCTCCCATCCTAAGGATTTTTACTTAATTGATAGAAATATCCCAAATGTTCATGATTCCACTTGATAGACAGGAGATACTAGCTCTTGAGATCACCAACAATTCCATAGATTTGTTTCCCTGCTCACCAAATAAACGACTTCTTTTTGCTTTTCCATTTTGGTTTTCCTAACTTGAGTGAGTGTGCTGAACGGAAGATGTAAGCATTGTGGTTCTACTTGAAGTCTCAAGTCTAATTATGGATTAATACCTTTCTAGCTGGTTCACACAGAGTTCTGGTACTAAAAATCTATTCCTGTAGCTTTCAATTTGAGCATTCTAGATGCGCTGGCAAAAGTTGAATTGCTGCAGCTGCAAAGCTAAGAGTAAGACTCTCGATGAACTATTTGTCCAAATCCCAGCTGGGGAGGCCCTAATTAAGTAGCAAGTGAGTCTTGCTCAGAAATCACCTTCATGTTCTATAATGACAACAAGCAGTGAATTTGGGGAAAATCCCCAAATTGTTACCTCGGTTAGATCCTTCGGTGTTGGGTCTTAATGGAATATTTAAAGCAATCCAAATTCTAAGTCCTAGGGAGTCAAAGAAAGCAAAACTGGTAAGCCAAATATAGACTCTAATGACTGGAAAATGAAGAGCCAGACAGATACTTTAGATGGTAAAAGGTTAAGTGCTATTTTGACTTTCACATCTTAAAGTGGATAATCCCTTTTGTATGGAAGACTAATAAAATCCTATCTCTTCAGTTTCAAGTAGCAGAGGATCTTAGCAGTAAAATATGGAATGAACCGGCAAATGAGCAAATAGGCTTTAATAATAGTTAAGGAAATAGGTGAACTAGTGAATCAAACTGCTCAATATTTTCAATATGGACTGAGTAATGACAGTGAAGAAAAAAGTTTTCAGTTGAGTTTTACATATAACAGATAAAGGAAAAGAGGAGGTATTTAACAGAACAAAAACAAAGAGCCTGGTGATAAAAATGAGAAAATGAGGCTTTACCATCAATAGCAAATAAATTTTCCTAATGAAAAGAACCACCTATTAGATTAAATTACTCCTAAGAAAGGGAAAGAACTCCGATCTCCCAGAGATATTTCAATCATAAAGAAAAACAGATGACCTAAGATTTAATCCTTAAACCTTTTGTGTCAAATTAGTTTCTATAAAAATTTTGGTTGTGACTTCTTGCCATAGCATATACTAAATTTAGAAAGGATGAGCTATTAGTGTGGGAATGCCTTAAATTAACAAGATTCACAGTAGATATAGAGGATGTAGATAAATAGATGAGCAGGTATGTGTGTAGGTAGGCAGTCAGATCAATGGATGGAGAATGATGGATAGAAAGACCGATAAGTTGGTTTACAACATTCTTTAATTGATCTCTGAAGTCCTTCAGTAATTGCATAAATGGTCTTGTGTTATAGAAATATCTGCTATTTCAGGGGTGCCTGTTTGGCTCAGTCAGTTAAGCATCTGCCTCCAGCTCAGGTCATGCATGATCCCAGGGTCCTGGGATTGAGCCCTGCATTGGGAATCCCTGCTCAGCAGGGAGCCTGCTTATCCCTCTCCCTCTGCCCCTCCCCCTTGCTTGTGTTCTCTCGCTCTCAAATAAAATCTTAAAAAAAAAAAAAAAAAAAAAAGAAACGTGCTATTTCTTTTGAGCTTGAAGGTAAATGGTGATTTTAAATGAGAAAAATACTTTTTCAAGACTTCCAGATGTAGGCTTATCTTGCCTAGTTCAGTGTTTCTCTAAAGTGGCTCAAGCCAGAATCCCCTGGGATGCTTGCTGAAGATACAAATTGCCAAACTCTGTACTAACCCCTGAAACAGAAACTTCCAGGGGAGGAGTCTGAGAATAGGAAGTTTTAAAAAGCACTGTTGAGATTCTTCTGGTTCCAGGATTTAGCATAACGACTTCCATAAATGTGGGAATAAGAGTTCAATATGTAAATTCTTTCAAAGAGTCCATTTCATTTGTGGAGGAAATTAAGATAAATAAGAGGTAGACTTTATCTGCCGGGTGTCTATTCAGTTCAATTTCCCAAGAATACTCTAAAGTCTACTGACTATATTTAGGCCTCTGCTAAGTACTGGAGGATGGGAGTGGGTTAAAGGGAGGTAGTTATTATCAGAAAACAACAACAAAAGATGAAACCCCTGCTCACAGAGAGATCTCAGTCTTGTTTAGCAAACATGAATAATAAGATAAATTGAAGTTTATACAAGACAGTGTATGATCAAGCATTTGATGACTGAGGAAATACAATGAGAATGTCAAATGGATTATCAGTGTGGCCTTGAGTTGAAGCAGTTAAGCCAGATGGACAGCTAATTTTGTCCAGTGGAAAGGGTATTTTCCAATAAAAACCTTTGAAAGGTGAGATTTCAGTGTCCAGACATACAGCCATCTGAAATAAATGAACTCAGCAAGGAACAGAAGCAGGAGGGAGGACGGGGAGCTGTCAGGTCATGAAGGAGACCATCCAAAGAGAACAATCCAGCACCTCCTCTCCTCCTTTCTCTAGTCTGTCATTGTATTGTTACAGTATTTTCTGAACCAGGATTATCAGGCCATAGAAAGAAATGCTCCACTCTTATGTAGTTTCAAAAAGAAAGGGAGGGGAGAAATTACCAATGTTTACTAGAAGCTGAAGATATTAGGACTGGGTGAGGAGGAAGGCAAGGATAGGTGGTGGGGGGAAATGCAGTGATCGGTCAGTGGTAACTATGGACTGTTTTTAATACATTATATAATTTATAGTTCAAACTATGAGGTACCATAGATTTGCATACATAGGGTATTTTAAGCAATTCTCTAATGCTGCAGAGTATGAAGTAGCCTATAGAACAGTAATATGTTTCTATAGTTTAAGAATATCAAAATGCTTTCTCAAGACTATCACATTATCTCTAAGGAATGGATTTGGATTCATAATTAGAGTCAGGACTGGATGTCTGTACTCTATTTCAGTTCTGAGATCTGCCTCTGACCTATTGTTGTGAACACTTGGAAAACATTTACTCTATATCTAAGCATACCATGTGTTAATTTTCTTTCTTCCTCCTTCCCCACAGAATTTCTCTTGCCTCACCAAATATGCAATTTGAACAGAGGGTGTACAAGTTCCCATTTTTAAGCATTCTTTAAACATTTTATGTACCATTTAATTTTAAGAAGTTCTTCTGTTTCTTTCCTTTATTCATAAATAGCTTCAGCAAAAGTGGCAGAAATGACTGTATTTTCTCCCAGGCTCAGTACCCTAAGGTTCCTTGATCAGGATTCTTTGCAATAAGGCTTTCTCTCTCCCAGATTATCTGGACCTGAGGCCCTTTGGCTGATTTGCTCTGTACTAAGGTTAGTCCTGATCTCCATGTCTTTGTTGAGCAAACAGATGGGAAGGGACAAATTTGTACACCACTGTAAAAAATGATTTAAATAAAGTTCCACTTTTTTTAAATAGCATCTTGAGAGAAATTCTTTTCTCACTCAGCCCTCTCTATGGCTCCAATAAAAACAGGACCGTATATCCCTCATGGGTTATGAACTACCAACTCTACCACCATCTGCCCTCTTCAGATGTAACCGCCTACAGGTCAAGAGCAACCAGTCAGTCTTATATTGCCTGGATAGTCAGTGGAGTGGTTGCTATCTTCCACTTTTAGGAGGTGTCAGAATTGGAAAGGGGATGAGCCAACAATTTCTATATCATCATCCTACCCTACTACCATCCACAGTGATCTCAACGTTCTCTGAAATGAAGGCATCAATAGTGCTCACTCTATGCTGAGATCCACTAGGCACTCTTCTAAGCACTTCGACAATACTAACTCCATCCAGTTCACTTGAGCCTCATAATTACCTTAGGAGATAGAAACTATTAGTTATCTCCAACTTACAGATGAGGAAACTGGTATAAGGAGGTTAAGTGATTTGTGCAAGGTCACACACTTAGTAAGATTTCCAGAAAAGAGAAATTAGGTCATTCCGACCAAATGACAGGGATATTTAATTTTCAGGAAAGTCGTGTGAGTACAAATCTAACATATTCCTGGGGATTCTTGGTTTTCTATGCTTATACTTTATTCACTCCTAGACCTGTCAGGTTAGGGCCTAACTGAAAGAAGACTAGACATCAAATAGGCAGAAGAACTGGTAAGAAGGTGGGGGGTGGGGAGGGGTGTCTGAAATTCTGAAAAAGTTCACTCATGACAGATATCCTTTTGGTGAGGCTGCAGTAGCCAAGAGGATCATACTACTCTCTAGCAAATTCCCTCTAAAAACCTATAGTTTGTATTTTAAAAGAAACTAATAAAACAAATAGCCACTAGCTAGCTGGATCTAGCCAAGACTAAGAAAGTACAAATACTGATCATGGTTTGATAAAGGGGAAAGAATTATAGCTATAGAGGAAATTAAATGTTTCAAAGCCTAAATAAAATGATTGATTTTTTCTAGGAAAACAAACTACCAAAATTGACATAAGAAGTGATAAAAATCCTAAACAGGTCAATAATCTTGGAGGATATTAAGAATGTTGTCAAAGAGCTACTTCCTGAAATAGTGCCAAACTTAGTTACAACATCAAATTGCTTTATCTTTACAAGGAGCACATCATTCTTATGATATTTAAGGTAGTTCAGAAAACAATAAAGGAAGATTTATATTTATTTTACAAAGCCAGAATAACACATAGACCAGATCCTGAGAAAGCCAATGCACTCAAATGAGAAAACTATACACTAATTTCGCTTACTATATTCAATGGAAAAAAATCCCTAAATAAAATTCAGCACTATTTTCTCAGAATAATTCATTATGACCAAGTTTGAGTTATTCTTGAAAAGCAATGGTATTTCAGTACTAGGATATCAATATCTGTAACTGACTACTGGAATAGATCCATGGAGACAGACCATATAATCTCTTCAACAGATGCTTAAGAGGCATTTGATGAAATTCAACATTCTTTCCTCATAAAAATTTTAATAAATTATATAATTAACTGAATATGAATTTTTATTTATACAGGCACACATACAGCTACATATATGCTAAATATCTATATAAAATACCAAAGGTCAATACAATGTTTAGACTTAATGGTAACATTCTAGAAGCATTGAAAATAAAATCAAGAGAACTTAAACATTTCTTTTATCACCACTGATATTTAATATTCCTCTGGATATGTTAATATAGTTAGATGATAGTATTATTATGACTATTTAAATAAAGAAAATGCTGTAATTATTTGAAATTGCTATTAATACAACTAGAAAATCCAGGACAATAAAATAAATTTGATTTTAATAGAACTTAGAGATTTTTTCATATTGTAAATAATGACATGTAAGAGAATTTAATGAAAACAACCCTACTTACCATGGCAATAAGACCATAAAAATTCTTGAAAATGAACTTAAGAAATGCAGAGGTTGTAGAAATTATAAACTAATGCAGAAATGAATGGAAAGACATTTTTTGTTCTTGGACTAGATGATTCAATGTTGTAAAGATATGTTTCTTACATTAATCTAAAAATGAAATGCTGCCCTCCCATAAAAATACCAACAAAATTTTAGAATTGATTTAGAAGAATATACAATAATACACAGATAAATCTTAAGTTTAATGAAGGTTAATTAACTCTACCAAAGATAAGATCTATCTTTATTAATAGATTATGGAACTGGTCAAAGAATGGACTGATCAGTGGAACTGAAGAGAAGACTCCAAAAAATCCAAATATATACGGGAATTTGATGTGTATAAAAATGACATTTTAAATTAGTAGGAAAATAGCTATTAAGTAAATGTCAATAGGCCAAGGGGAAGCCATTTGAAATCAGTAAAGCTAGAGCACTACTTTATTCCTGATTCAAAATCCAGAGTGGATTAAATGTTTGAATGTAAAAAATATAAACACAAGAGGGCTAGGAGAAAATATAAGTGGGTGTAACTTAGGGGTAGGAAATGCTTGAAATCTGACAAAATCTTAAAGTCATGAAAACACTGATAAATTTAAATAATACAAATCAAAAGCATCTATTAGTTTACCTTAAACAATATAATTAGAAGCCAATAGGTTAATATCCATAATAGAGAAAATGCCTAAATATCAATGGGGAAAGGATAAATAACTGGCAATGCTCAAAATTAATAAAGTTATGAAAATTTATTCAGAGAGCTCACTGCTAATTTATCAGGGAAGCAAAATGTTTGTGTCATGTAATAAGGCATTTATTATTTATGGGAGTTTAAATTAGCACAACATTGTAAAAGGCAACTTGGCAATTTCTAGCAAAATAACAAATATTAATAATTTTGACCTAATTTCAACCTTGTGAACATTGGCATAAGTGCCAAAATACATATATACTGAGAATTCCTTGTTACTTTTCTCCCCATAATTGTGAGGCATTAGAAACAGCCTGAATGTCCATTTGTGAGGATTGCATATGCACATTAAGATCTATCTAAACATCTGGAGAGAAATCTCTGTGTGGAAACGGTAATAATTTTAACACACACACACACACACCTTGTTTAGATTATTTATTGCTATTACCCAGAGCCTTGAAAATTGCCTGTTATTTATTGATGTTCGATCAATGTTTGCATATCCAATCAACAAATGTATGATTATATGCCAAAAGTAAATTGTTAAATTGCATGCAACATAAAATCATGGAACTTTTTAAATTTTATTTATTTATTAACATATAATGTATTATTTGTTTCAGGAGTACAGGTCTGTGATTCATCAGTCTTACAAAAAGCACATCTCTTTAAGAGTGGCCCAGTAGTCCTTACTTCACAAAATATTTTCACTTTCTAAATTTGTCAATTTTTATTTTCACATTTTTAATAAACATTCAATATTTTAATCACAAATAATTGCAATACAAAGAGAACATTCCTCTATTTCTTTATACTGGAGTTATGCTATATGGTGTCACCTAAACTTATTGTGGTTAAATTAATAATTAGGAAGTGGGATACTACAGTACACACAGTGATGTTATATCTGGAAAAATAAAAGGAGAGCACAAGTAAGGAATTCACACTGAAGAAAGCAAGTATAATGGAGACAAGCAAGGCTTATCTCCGCTTCATGAATGGGTGTCTACCATTTACTTTCACACATACATTCACTTAATTCTCAGATTATTTGTACTTAAGGATGACAAGAGTAATATCTAGAAAGAATATAGGATCCACAATTAGTAATGAAGAATCAGGACTTCAACGTGCCTTAATTATTCCATTTTACTGCTAGTGCTATGACTAACATCACTGTACAACAAATCCTTCTGTTTGTAGATACAGTATCTTTTTTGGGTGGTGGTGAATGAAGAGGTGGACATGGGGAGTTGGATGGGAAAAATCCAAATTTCCATCTAAAACATTGTAGAGCCTGCTATTTATTACCGTAACAATTTGTTTATTTGAGATACTTCTTTACTTATAAAGAAAAATTCAGACTTTGGGTCAGACTACTAGGACAGTGTTTTTCTACTCAAAACAAAGCTCACTCCCTTCTCTGTGGGGCCAAATTTCAATTTGTAAAGGTTATAAATCAAATATGAACACATGCTGATCCAAATGTAAAGAAATTCCAGGAAAAAATATGGTCTTCCCATTTCTATATTGTTTGGTCTGTTTCGACATATGCGCGTGAGTGGGTTTTCATTTATAAAGACACAGTACAGATTGTATATCATTTTCCTGTTATGGGAGAAATGAGGCTTTATTCACAATGTATTGTATTTCTGGGCATCGAAATTACTTTCTACCTGTATCAAATCCCTGTGTTTCCATAATGAAGAGGAAGCCTTTGTGTTCTAATGAATGATACTGTCCAATTTATAATCAAAGTTTATGAATTTCCACTTTACAACATTCCCTTTTCAAACACCTACGGACTTTCAATATGTGTTTCCAACTACATTTACAGAGATAACAATCTCATCCTAATAATGCTCTAATATTAGATTACAAGGAAGAACACAGTATCAGGTTGGAATGAAAGACAATTTTTCTCCAATGAAGCAAATTGGAAAAAAAAAAACAACAACTGAACTTGTTTCATTTCTTACTTTTAGAAGTTTTAGAAATAATTTGCTTTATTTTCAATCACTAAATCCCTAAGCTGTTAAAAGGCAGAAGTGAAAAGTATCGGTATATTGCAACTGCTTATTGGATTTTAATTCTGTCCTGTGAATTCCAGTCAGAAATTCCCATTATTACTTTATTTATTGGTAGTTTATTTATTTGTAGACATTCTGTCTGAGAGCATTAAGATTCATTAGAGATACAAAAAATTATGTAAGCCATCAACAGATAATGGTTTCCAGCTTTGGGGCAACAGGTTTATCTTGATAATACAATAAATTTAAGAATTCAATTGCTCTATGTTTAGATTTACAGCAAATTTAACAACATGGAACATAGCCAGGAATATAGTAATGGGAAACAAGTTCTCTTAGAAGCCACATGCTAAATGAAAGGATTAGTCATGAAAAGTTATGTCTACAAGAGGGGCCCATATGTTCTCAAACTTTTAGTTTTCTCTTTGCACACAATCCTAACAAGTCCTATTTCCTCATGCCCACTCTTACTTTCTTCTTCTTATATAATGGTCAAAGTGGTCCTTTTATAACAAAAAATTGGTAATGCTACACCCTGTTGAAACTTTTGCACAAAGAATATGCCTAATATATATTTGTCAAAATCAACTTTTTAAAAATATGCTCTACTGAAATGGCAGAATATCGAATCAGGTGCAGATGTATAGAACTGCCTACAATTAAGACAAAAATCTATTCTGGATTTGTGGATATAGATGGCATAATATTGTATAGCTAGATGACTAACCACTACTGACTGGAATCCCTTATTTCCAATTATTCACTATAAGAGAAAGAAATCTTTACTGGAACAAGTATCTAAGAAGTTTTGGGGCTTATATCCTTGTTTTGGGTATAAAGGGTTTTTCCCTTTTCTTCTTACATACCTCTCAATTATACACTGAAGAGAACAGTATCAGACACCTTAACTTCAAAGTATAGAATATTCTTCGTTAACTGAGGACAGACCAGGATGCTACTCCCTTTAACAGAAACTAACAGGAGTCAATATAATTCATTGAGAGCAATCACTCGCAGGAATGGTTTTTAAATATGCAGTAGCTTCAATTAGCATTGTTAAGGATCCAACTACTCACCAGGCCATGTGCTAGGCATTTGAAAAAAACATTCTCTCATAAAATACAAGTGTCTTATACACAGGAATTTTAATCTCTATTGTGCAAATGAAGGTCAGAGACTCAACTCTCCTTAGTGAAAATAAGATGTGTGTCAAATCTCTGGTAGATCAAAATATAATTAGTATAATTTTTCTGTGACATCATAAAGGAAATGAATTGCTAATTTGCATTGAGTCTAGGAAAATCAAAGTCAGTCAGGTATAATTTATGAGTATTAGCCAGTAATATCCAGAGAAGAGTCACTACATCAAGTGGAACAGAGCATACCACCTACTAAAAATAAACAAATGAAATCTTTGAGGGAGCAAGACCCATCTTTAGCCTGCTTGGATAAATTTTAACACTAATGATAATGACAATGCTTGGTAATATCACAACCTATGGGCACTTTCCATGAATCTAACACTGGGCTGTGTTTGTATGTGCCATCTTACTTAAGATGTTCAACTTTTACTTAAAAGTTATACTTACATTTTTAGATGAAAAGACTGAAGCTCAATAGCTTCAAAAATTTGTTACAGGGACAAAACCTTTGGATGAAGGCTACTGTGATAGCAAACTCTGTGTTCTTTTCTCCTAGTACATAAACTGACTCACCACTGTTTAGTGATACCACATCACTGTCCTTGCCATAATCATGCACTCACCCAGCCAACTCCTGGTTATACAATTGGTTTCCCACACACTTGGCCATGATATTGGCCTAGACAATGAACACTCAAGTTCTTTGGAGGTGGTTATCCTCATTGTAGATAAATGCATTGGCCTTTTTAGTATACTTCCCTGGAGTAAGCTTAGGGACTGACATTCAATCCCTCAGTTTCAGAACTCTGGGAGCAAGTGAAAAAAATTAAGCTCCTGCGACTGAAAAGCTCAGCAACAGAAAGACCACATCCATATGAACTCCCAAAACTCAGGTGTCTCTTTTTGAAAAATAGTTTATAATCAGTGGTTTTTCTCACATTCTGCAGACAATGGAAGGCCTTCTAAGGAAGTGCCCCATACCCTAGCCAAGTTTATCAACAGAAATTTCTTCAGAGGAAATCTTTATATCAGAAGCGCAAGTCTCTGATGTCCCAAAGAAGACTTCTCAGGTAGGAGTAAAGAGACTCAAAGAAGGTTAGATAAAGGAGGGTTCGTCAAGTTGGTTGGGGAGTCTGGAAGACAAGGGCAGGGGACTTCACTTCTCCCCATCCATTTCCTTCCTCAGCATTCATAGGTCTTTCCTTCAGTTTGCCTGTTTCTCTTTCAAAATTGGATTAAAAGAACCTCAGAGCTCAACAGAGCGTGTCTAATAGACAAGGCCAAGGCAGTGGGCAGTGAAGGTCTCTCTGGGACTTGGGCAGGAGGGGATTCCCCTTGCACCTATTTCCACTTACAGAGCCTCCGCAGGGGTAGACAGTAACTCCCAGAGCAGTTTCATCGGGGAGGAATCTGTGCAGTCACCATTCAGCTAAGGAACTGTCCTTCAAAACGCACATGCTGAGGAGGAAGTGTCTATTTCAAATTTTCACTTCCATGGGCAACATTTATAAGGGACTAGTTTGACAAACATGCCTTTAGACTAGTCTTCATTCCTTTATTTTGCTTCCAAAGTGTGTGTGTTTGTGTGTGTCTAAATAATAGGACAGTATACAAATAAAAAGGTTAGAGCCAAGAGTAAAGAGTAAAGCAAAATGAAATTAGAAGTTGCATGGACATGCACATGAGGACAGACTTGAATAATCACTAAATTCTTAGACAGTTCATCATTTTCCTGCTTGATTTAAGAAGGTAATGGCTTCATATAGGTATCAAGATGATGGTTTTAAATATCTTGTTACCTGGATTGTCAATTGGCATGTAATAGAAACCATTTCAATTTTTTCTATGAATTCTTTAAAAAGTCAGCTACACAATATTTCCAAGCATTATTAATGAGCTAAATACACAGAGAATTAAAATGCTGGAACTATGTTACAGCATATTTTAAAGGCCAAACCCCCTTAGCTAAAAAAAGTAAATTCTTTGTTTCAGTTTTAATGGGCATGTGTGCAGTTTTCTTTTTTCTTAATTGACATATGAGCCATTTTTCTGATATTAAACGTTGGTGACTTTCTTATCTGAACATTAGGGAAAAAAAGATTACTAAAAAAATATGAATGAACTTTTAAATTTCATGATAACCTTCTGGGATTTCCAAGGAGGATTTGGAAGTCTGATCAACAAGGACCAAATGGCATGTTTCCTGCTTTACCTGATTTCTTAGCTAAATAAAGACAGTAACATTTATTTCAAATAAGCTTCATATAACTAAGAACATCTGCTATAATTGAACACCATTCCTTTGCCCTCTAGGTTACCCATTACCTACAGGTGTGGGGTAACTGAATATTTTTTTTTTTTTAAACTATGAAAAGGTGACTGCTGTCTGTTCAACAGAGAGCTGACTGGAAGGTCCTAATCCAGACCCACTGAATGGGAGATGCTGGTTCATTTGATTGCTGACATGGTATTATGAGTCCCTAACAGCTTCCTGGGAATGTGCTGCCTTATAAAAGAGAATCTGCAGGATTGTGAAAAGGAATTACTCTAGAACATTAAGGTTAATAGGATCATTATCTAATAATGTTCTAAGAGGCAGGGTTAGCAATATCCTGAACTGAGCACATCAGGATATTGCTCGCACTGATTGGAGTCTACTGTAGTCCAAGAGAAATAATGTCCACCTCATGTGTTATTTTTTATTTTTATTTTTATTTTTTAAAGATTTTATTTATTTATTTGAGAGAAAGAGAGAGACAGAGAAACAGCATGAGAGGGGAGAGGGTCAGAGGGAGAAGCAGGCTCCCCGCTGAGCCGGGAGCCCAATGTGGGACTCAATCCCAGGACTCCGGGATCATGACCCGAGCCGAAGGCAGTTGCTTAACCAACTGAGCCACCCAGGTGCCCTCCCTCATGTGTTATCTTGAGAGAGGGCTCTGGCTTGTGGTGATTTTTTGTGAAGTGGGCCACTCGTTAAAGGGAATGATGACCCTTTAGACCTATCACATTAAAAAAAATCAATTAAAAGGAAGGAGAAAAAATTAATTTCTGGCTGCTAAATTATTTATTGCCTCACCTACATTCAGGAATATGGAGAAAATTTCATCCTAATTATCCGCTACCTTTTTGTTCCTTTCTATCAGGCTCTACTCATTAATTCACATGTCCAGCTTGCCCCATAAGAGAGAAAAGTCAGATTTTGTCTTTGCTGTGCTACCTTTATCCCACATCTGCTCTTGCTTTTCACGTCTGATCTGATACTCTGCAAAAGTATATTGATTCATCCTTCTATAGCCATTCGTTTATTTACTGAATATTTAATGATAGCTCCTAAAGAGGGGCACATTTTTCATATTTTCTTATTTTATTTTCAGTGTCTGGCACTACCTCACAATAGTTATTGGATGAATTAATGAACTGAATATCAAGCACCATACTGATTGCTATCATTTGGCTCCATATTCCAGTATATTAGCCTTTCTGATCCACCAAAATTTCTCTATCCTGTTTCCCTTCCTAGCATTTTAGTCATCCATGTTCCTCAACAGTGTTTGATGTTACTCTATCTTCCAATTTTGATCTCTCCAGTGTTCTCAGAAGGGGACTTAAATCTAGCCCCACAGATTCTCAGCCATTTCATCAATAGCTAGGTCCATGTTCTAGCCAAAGGTTCAAGACCATGGAGGGCAAGATTCAGATAACAAGATAAATGCGTAATACTTGGATGAGTGAAATAATTTCTAATAGGCTTTAAGTTGTATAAATACTACTTTGGTCAGTAAGGTTTCTCAAGGAAAGTCAGTTGTGCCCTAGGCCCCCTGGACCACTTGGGGGGCAAAAAGGGCTTAAAGTATAGGAAAAAGGCATTTGGATGTATGGTACTAAGAATACAATTAAGAGCAAAAAACTGTTGGCAATGACCTTCTGTATTGTTTTCCAGAGTTATTTTGCCAATTCAAGAACATTTAAGTCTATAATGATTTTTCATTGTAAAAGTACATCTTTTAAATGAAAACTCATTAAAAATCATTCAGTATCGGTACCAACTAAAAGATAGTATTAGGCTCATTTGTTGATGAAAAAAAAATCGAGTAAGCCTCCTACAACTAAAAAGGAAGTCAATTACTACAATTTCCCATCATTTATAGTCCAAATCAAGTGAGAATGTTTCATGTATAATAGCCACCAGCTAGCAGAGAGTTTAACTTTCTAGGATGCAGAATTCAGATATCAGTTATCTCCTCTTACGCAGATTCTGTGAGACTATTATCAAGTGATACTTCAGAACTTCTCACCATTTCATTCCATCTCTGTAAAAACTCGCATTTCCTAATTTATTCATTACTAACAATCCATTCCTTCCAGTTAATCACTAGCCAACAAAAAGTATTAATAATTTCCCCAAAGTGTCTAAAAAAAGCAATCCTCAAAATGTTTCACAAAATGTGTTAGAATGGCTATTATCAAAATGACGAAAGAGAATAAGTGTTAGCAATGTTCCTCAAAAGTTAGAAATAAAGATGCCATATGATTCATCAATCCCACGTCTGGACAAATATTTAAAGTGTCACAAAATTGCTTATTAAAATAATTTCTGCCAAAAAAAATCTGCACCTCATATTCACTGTAGCATTATTCACAACAGCCAAGATATGGAAAGAACCTATGTGTCTATCAATGGATGAATGATTAAGAGGTTATTATATATAATACACACAGTGGAATATTACTCAGCCTTAAAAGAGAAATCTTGCCATTCACAACAACATGGATGAAACTGGTGGACGTTATGCCAAGTGAAATAAGCCAGACATAGACAAATACTGTATAGTATAGCCTCACTTGGGGAATCTATAAAAATGTCGAACTCATAAAACCAAAGAGTAAAATGGTGGTCATCAGGGGCTGGAAGGGTAGGGGAAATGAGTAGATGTTCGTCAAAGCATACAAACTTCCAGCTTTGACAAGATGAATAAGCCCTCAGGAACTAATGTACAGCATGGTGATGACAGTTAATACTGTATTGTATACTTGAAACTTGCTTAGAGAGCTGGTCTTGAGTGTTCTCACCACATACATGTACAAAAGAAACCATAACTATGTGAGGTGATAGAGATGTTAATTAGACAGCAGTAATAATTTCACTATTTATATCAAAACATCACCTTATATACCTTAAATACATACAATTTTTATTTTCCAAGGATACCACAACAAAGCTGTCTAGCCCCCACACCTCATTTCTGCTGAGTCTAATAAAGCTTCAATCTCTTAACTTCGCTTACTCATGTAACTGCTAGTTCCCTTACCTCACATCCTCTAGCTTTGGCATAAAGAGGTCATCTTTCATGCCAGAGTCTGATTGAAAAAAGAAAAAAAAAAAATCACAGGAAAAGACTGATTCATGTGGTTTGGGTCACATACACAGTAGATCCACCAACTAGAGCTACTAAGGCAGAAAAGTGGTGTAATACAGAAGCTCTTTTAGAGCCACATGGCTTTGGTCAAGGAGTAAGCCTTCCCCCAACTGCAGGAAGAAATACTAGGGAGATCCAACAGCAGTAACAATTCTACTACATGGCTCATTTTAATAAGTAATCATTCTTTTACTATAGACTGCAATCTGCATCTGAGATATTTTATATATTTTTTCTGCATTATTATTATCTACTTGTATATTACTCTCTACACTGGAGATGACTGGATAGGGGCAGTCTGGGTGGGGTTCTAGGATCCCAGGGCGTGGCAATAGAAGCTATTCCTTAAATGGGGCTTAACTTAGACGCGATTGGTTGTGCATGTTAGTCAAAAATACGGTATGGCACAGTGAAGAAGGGGGAGACTACCCTTTGGGTACACTGTTCAAAACTGATGAGGATGAGGTGGGAGGAGTTGCTTGGGGAAAGCCAGGTGTTGAAACACACTAAGTAACAGGTTGAGATGTCTCTATTTTATTCTTCTGGCAACAGAGGTAATCTGGAATTTTAACGCTGGAAGTTATATTTATATTTGTTTTAGAAACAACTCGAGCAAAAATGTGTATGGTCGAACAGAGGAGCAAGAAACCAGAGGCAGAAAATAATTTTAATAAGTTTTCTATAAGCATTCCACACAAACGGATTAGTTACTTCTGTATTTGAGAGCCATTGAAAAGGAGGCATCAGTAGAATCTGGAGTTAAGTGGTAGCTGAGAAAAAGCACAATAGTGAAAGGTAAGGAAGATTTTGAGCTCCTGGGGCGAACATCAGGCTACGCGAGGTTGATAATCAGTAGATATTCTATGGTAACCTGAAATTAATGTGTTGTAAATGGAAAATCTTTATAGTCTATTAAAAAAGGACAGAAAGATATTTAAATAATCTTGTGGTTAAAAAAATTTCAAGAGGACAGAAAATTCTGAAAAGCACTCAAAATAACCATTTGAATTCAGATGGTAAGATATGGGAGAAGTGAATCACAAGGCCTAAAAGTAACGTGCGATGGTACCATATGCTACAGCTTTCAGGAGCTTTACTTGTTCTTAAAGACAAAAATAAAAATAAAAATACATGTTTAAAGATCCACCAACAATATCAGAAATACAGATCATGGTGCATAGTTACTTTTCCTTTGTGGACTAGAGTTTGCCTGATTCACTCATCACTACCACACACACCACATACCTACAGCCCAATTTTCTGCCTAAACGAGCTCCAACTTGCCTATTTACAATTCACTGGACTTCATTAAAACTCTATTAACAATTGTTCAACTGATTGGACTTCCTGGTGTAAGCAACAACGATTCCACAACAGCCCAGAATTAAGATGTTTTGGCCCTCACTTGTAACATTGATCAAAATGCAAGCAAGCAGGTCAGCTTGCATTTGTTAAGGAAATGATTCTGCCTGTATTTTTATCTAAGTCAAAAATGTCAAATTAATCAGGAAAGGAACACTAAATGTTGGGAGTTATTTTTTGCGTAAATGCAATAAAAAAATTAAGTCATATTCCACTAGTGCTATCATAGATAAATATTACCAAAAGGGATAATTCTAAAGAAGTGGCTGGTGCCTATCTAAATTTTTCATTTTCATCTGAACTACAAGTAAGTATTTTGACCACTGTCAGTGCTTTACAAACTTAGGATTCAAGATCTTTTGTTCACATGAATGAAATTCTAGTAAATTTGTATTCACCGGATATTTACAGATCACTGACAATGTGTCAGGCACTATGATAAAATCTAAGATGATCATAATGAGTATATTAATAAAATACCATTTTTCATGTTACTATTTGCCAGGAAATTCTAAGAATTTCTCATGTATTTATTCATTAATGTTCCTTGAAAATGTTATGAACCTAAGTTTAAAAAGTGGTGAAACGGACACTTGGCGCCAGATTATCGGTTTCTAAAGTCGTTCCATGGTAAAAGATGAAAAATACTGAATTCCCCTAGAGCATTACAAATAAATAGCTTGAGAATACAAAAGCAAGCATCTTGACATCCAGCAATCTGGAGGAAACATATGCAAAGTGTCTGGATTGCTTTATGCCCTTGAGGTGGCTGGGCCACTCCCACATATGTGGCTGACACTGTACCATCAGGGTAAGCTCTTGGCAACCTGTCTATAGGTTCTAGCCCCAAATCTTGAGCAACTCTTTCAACTCTCCTGGCCCCGTTCCACATCTCCTTTGCTCCCTGTCTCTTGCTTTGTGTATTGATAGAGGACTTTCACTCATCATTATTGAATTATTGCTGACTGTTACTCCTCCACTAATTGTGGCTTTTCAACTGGAGTATGACACCCACGGGGCCCTTGGTAAAGCTTTGTCTAGAGTCACTTGGGCTCTACTACCGTGAAGCACTGACCTTATCTTTGGACAGCTCTTAAGTTGGGACATTCTTCCTCTCTGTTGATCTCTAGGACAGGGAACAGGACATGGAGTTCCCTTACTTTCTCCTTGTTAGTTTTTCTAACTTTGACAAAGATACTTTTGGTGCAAATCCAGATTTCTAAAATAAGAACAAGTGCAGAATCATAAAATTTACAATGTCTCTGTGGAGATGTTTTTTTGTTTTGTTTTGTTTTTTATAGCTCATTGTACAACATTTGCTCAAAACAGAAGCAGATCAATAGTGTTTTATTGGTCTCTTTCATGCTAAATCTCTGTTAATGGTACACTAAATCTTGTTACTTTGCTGCATTTCACTGCAGAGACCGTAGGATATGTGGTGGGAGATCCAGGCCCCAAAGTTTGGGGTTAAGGAGTCTGACTGTAGAGGAAGGTGAAGTACAGAAAGGATGTGAGATAATTCGTGGCTCTCCTTTCACTACTCCAGGTTTTACACAAAAGATGCTTAGTTTTGTTCATTCAAGTCATATAGTAGCTTCACCGAAAAAATTTGCAATCCCAAATTCATTATTACCATGCCACTCCCCATTCATTTTCAGCTTTACAGGAAAGAAAAGCAAATGCAATAAAATGAATTCTGAAATAAAAAAAATCATTGAGCATGTAAAGCCTGTGGTTTGGCCTGTAATTGTTTTCCATTTTTTCCTGATTCCTTTTGAACTGGCATTTTGTCCTCTAGAGAAGCTGAGGGAGCCTTCCTTTCAATGACTAGTTATTTTCCTCTCTCCTTTTACCAAATCTCACTCTACTAAAGGAATTTCATACTTAATGATTAGAATATTGATCACTAAATTTGCTGGCTCTGAAAACATCATCTATTTTGCGTCAAAAAGTATATTTTGCTTCAAAAATCCTAGCACAATGGGAACACAAAACAAAGGGAATAGTCTAAAAGAAAAAAAAAATCAAAAGCAATTCAACAGAGCTATTATTTACCAAACACAAAACCACCAAACACATCAATAATATGCCCCTTACCCTGTAGGCATCACTTATACCTGGGTGTGAGTCATAACAGCATCACCTATCAAAACATAATTTTCACGCATGCATGCATTTATTCACTTAACAAATGTCCGCCGATAACGAACTATAAACAAAACACAATGCTAAGCACAGAGAATACAAAGATGGAAAAAACACAGTCTTTGTCTACAAGTAGCTTCTAATCAAGAAAAAGAGACCAAGTACTCACAATATAGTGGGGCCAATGGACTTGTTTTCTGGAGCCAGACTGCTTGTGGTCAACTCTTGGTTTCGCTACTTACCAGCTCTCCAAACCTCAGCTTCCACAGGGGAGAAAGGATTTATAAGGGTTCTCATCACACGTGCTTGTTGTTAAGGTTAAATGAGATAAGGCGCACCTGTGCTTCGTGCAGTAACTATCTCACAGCGATCAAGAAATAATTATTATTGTGAACAACCGCTAATCCACAATACTAAAACACTCTCACCTGCACTCACAAAGGTTTAGAAGCCACGGGACATTCAAATACAGTGGTTCAGAGGAGAGATGCTCTATTTTTATTTGGTGTTAGAAAGATGCTCAGGAAGACGTTAGGGCATTTGTGGCAGACAGTAAAGAAAGACTAGGATTATAATTTACTGAGATGGTGCAGGGCACAGGAAATGGAGTATACAAATTGAATGTAGAAACTTTTTTTTTTTTAATTTGAGAATGGGAAAACGGTCACTTTCCAGAACTGTAGAATTTGACACTGTGCAAATATGTAATGGGGTTTTCTCTAATCAATGGTATTATCAACATTTTCTTTTTCTTCCCCAATTCAAAAGTTGGGTCCTTGTATCTTGGGGGAAAACAAATGGACTTTTGGCTTCTATCAAGTCCTGTCTAAATTAAAAACAACTGCTATTACTCCTCCCACTACTAGTCTGTGTTAGTTTATTTACCAACTTGGATGTGACGCTTTTGGGGTATCTACTGAATGCCACAGATGGTCAATGATTTCAAGTTGATTATGGTGACAGAGAAGTCTGATTCTAGCTCACACCATTATGGCTAAAGCAGAAATTGCTCAAATTGGTGACCTGTGGATTTAAAAGCATCCCAGGTGATTCTAACAGAAAGCCAAGTTTGCAAACAATTAGGTTAGGCATAGTAACCATCTCCGTCCCTCTGCATTGGGAAGCTTCCTCGTAGGAGTAAGGAGGTGGTTTTGTCAGCCAGCGTAAGTGATTATATGAATGGTTGGAGCCGAGGCCTAAAGATCTGTGGGACTTAAACTGCACTAAAGTAAAGCAATAAGAGCACATATGCACTATACTGGGGACAAGATAAATAATCAATAAACAAAACTGTCCCTTCCATCTGCACAAGTGCGAAGTGTTTTCACAAAGGACATTAGAATAGCATGTGTGGTTCTGCCACACAGAATTCCTTCAGACATTTTATCCTTGAGACTTACCTTAACCCACTTAAAAATGAACCACATATCTGTACCTATGAACTTAATTCTTTCAGGGTTTTAATAGGCAAACAAAACAAAATACACCCTTCCAAACAAAACAAAACAAAAACCCACAAACTTCTCTGACTAATGTATGTACTAAACATTTTGTAGCCATTTCTTAAAGGACATTCAAAGCGCTTTGTCATTTTCCTTGTTTTTAATTTGTGTATTTTGAAAATTCAACCCACCCTTCCATAGAGTTAAGGCAGCCGCACACAGAACAAAAAAATACCTGATCAGAGTGAAGCCATTATCCATACACTGATTTTTTTTTTTTTTGCTAATATGGGAATATTCTTTAAAATAAGTAGATTTGGTGAGAGATGTTAAAGGGCAATGTTTTTTGAAGAAAAGATTCATTTTCACTGTATCTGAAATACAGTAGTCCAGAAGCCAAAATGAGTCTGTCAGAACTTAACACTTCATGGAAACAAAACCAGAAGAAAATATATTTAATAATAACATATCAGTAAGTATAGGGATTCTAACTCACTGGTTCCTTCAAAACATATTATTCATTATTTTATCCATTCAAAAAATATTAATCAAATGCCCCTTATGTATCCAGACACTATTCTAGATTCTGATGATGTAGTAATGAATAAAATGGACAAAATCCCTGTCTTTATGGAGCTTATAATTTACTAGGGGGACAGACAAGAGGCAAATAAACATATGTAACATATAATCAAGGACATAGACTATATATAAAATAGGAGCCAGAACTGAAAAATGAAATGGTAGCTGGAAAGGAGAGTGAGGTAAAAAAAGGAGTTCTTTTGTTTATTTATTCACTAAGTGAGAGAAATAAGAGCATGAACTTTGCTCTGAAATTCTTTCTGTCTGGATTGTTTTTTTCCCAAATACAAGTCTAATTCTCTTATATGCTCTGTTCAAATGTCATCTTTTCAATGAGGCCTTCACTGGTCACCTTAAGATTGCATCACTTTCCACCCACCAGCACTACCTATTTGATCTCTATCTTCTGTATTTTCATTATTGCTTGTGCTTATTTCCTGCCTCAGCCTCATAACAATGGAAGCTCCATGAAGGCAAGAGTTACTTTCTGTTATGGTCACTGTCAAGTCCCCAGCACCTGAAACAGTACCAGAGACATACCTGGTATTCAACACATATTTCTGAATAAATGTTTGGATGAATTAATGAATAAGTGAGCCAGTAGAGGGTCTGACATATAGTTGAGGCACAGAAAGGACATTGTTTGGGACACGAACACTATGATGAACAATGAACAATAATTAGTTCCCGCCATCAGCACCTACTTTCTAGTGCCTGGAAGCAAACAGACAATCCTATTCCAATGTGATGAGAATTCTGGGTACTCTGGAAACACATAGGAGTTTCCTCCTCTGATGTGAAATAAAGGCAGGCTAATCTAAATGGGGTGATAGCTAAATGGAGACCTGAATATAGGGCTATCCAGGTAAGGAAAGGCAGAGAGAACAGCATGTTCAAAGTAACTGATGATGAGGGAGAGCTTGCCACCTTCTGGGAACTGTAAATATTTGTATAGCTGAAGCTGACAGGGTCTTTTAGGGCACCCTGAACAAAAAGGACTTGATGCAGAGTACAAGGAAGAGTCACTGAAGGGTCTTACATAGGGAACCACAAGATCTTATCTATGTTGGAGAGAATCAATCACAAGATCATATCTGTGTTGGAGAGAATGATTGGAATGTGGATACTGGAGACAGTTAACTTGGCATTAAGTGATAGTGGACTCAACCTACATAGGGGCATTCAGGGTGGGAAGAAGCACAGAAAGTCTGGTGATAGTGCATGCCCTTCCCCAGGATGGAAGCAAGAATCTATAGTTCAAGAAAGAAGGAATAATGAATCCTTTAATGTCTTCCAGTAGCCAAATATCTTATTTGCAAAGTTAAGCTCCTTGAGAAGTTCCATAGCTGAATCTTTCTACCTGTTCTCCTTCAAGTACTCACAAGTCAACACTGCTTTTCCAATTATCACTGTCCATTCATGGGGCTTCAAGCCTAAATAGCAAAATGGGGAGGGACCCTAGTTCTGTTGTGCCAACTATCCAAAGCACCAGCATATGGAAGCATCTTTTGTAGGAACCAGAAAAGATATCAGGTGTTAGTCTAGGAAGGAAATTGTCTAGAAGAGTAGAAGATAACTTTCTGGACCTTTTTTCTTACTATCTTCTCTAAAACTCTTGTTCCTTTCTTTCCCCTTCCTTTACCCAAGAGCATTGTGTTTTTCCCTTAGAATGAAGTAAACAGATGCATTCTGTTTAATCTCTGATGCTAATTCTGCCTCTTTCATCACTCTTTTTTCTTTCTTCTTTGCTCATATATCTCACACACATACATGCACACACACACAGACATATACACACATGCTCCACCACAGTTCTTGGAGTCTGTCCTTCCTGATTTTGCATCTCTGTCATGCAACACAAGTTCTACTCTCAAAAAATGTTGGAGTGGATGCAACTATGTTAGATATGAAATGAGGAACAGTATTTCATATTTATAGGAATACACACTGAAATACCTGGAGTTGAAAAAAACCCATAATAACTGTACCCAGAGGAAGAGAGGAGATGCCACTGTGGTATATGTGTCTTAGTCCAGTCAGGCTGCCATAACAAAATACCATAAACTGAGGGACTTAACCACCAGAAGTTTATTTTCTCACAGTTCTGCAGGCTGCGAAGTCCAAGATCAATGTGCAGGTTTATCTGGTTCCTGGTAAGGATTCTCTTCCTGGTGTGTAGTCAGCTGCCTTCTCACTGTGCCCTCACATGGTGAAGAGAGACAGAGAACTCCGGTGTCTCTTCCTCTTCGTCTATCAAGTTAGGGTTCAACCCTTATGATCTCATTTAACCTTTATCACCTCCTCACAGGTCCTATCTCTAAAGACAGTCATCCTGGGAGCAGGGCTTCAGCACATGAATTTTAGGGAAACACAATTCAGTCCATAGCAATATGCATACTTAGTGAATCTCTTACAAACATTCACAGACTCAGTGCTTTTATGTTCCAGTGTTTCCCAGCTTTTTCATACCCATAACCACCTTCTAAAATATCATGCACTAGAAGTACGGGCAGTGCTCTTGGGACTAGTGGTTTGTTGGCACTGTGAGAGTCTGCACAATGACCTCGGAAGAGGCTTGCTGTTTAAGCCAGATGACCTACATTTCAATTCTAGCTTTGACATTCCTGCTTCTGGGCAAGTTATTTAAATTCTCTAAGACTCAGTTCTCATCTATAAGATGGAGATAATACATCCTACCATGTTGTTGTGAAGCCTGAATGAATGACACATGTGGAAATATTTGAGCCAAGGAAGATGTGCAGCAAGTGCTCAGCCTTTAGACTTCAGTCTAGTCACTTGTCTCCAAGACCGCCATTAATATTTTACTTCTTATTGATAGGGTTCAGATAACTGGCATTTATTCTGTGCCAGACAGTGTTATAAGTAACTTTTCATAGGTGTATTATCTAAATTAATACTCACAAATATGAAGTAGCTATTACTATTACTCTCAGGAAACAAAGACAGCTTCTACTGACATGGAAGAACCTAGTGACGATTCCTCAGCCTCTTCAGAGACAGAAAAAAAGCTAGGAAATGGAAAGCAAGAAGTCCCTAACCTTTGATAAAACACTTTTGATTTCTCTGAGGTCCTGAGGTGATAGAGGGTGGCTGGCGTTAACAACCTCTAGCAACTGCCCCTACTTCTGAAAGGGGTGGCTTATTGGTTTCCTATTACTACTGTAACAAATTACGACAAATTTAGGGGTTTAACACTACACAAATTTATTCTCTTATAGTTCTGGGGATCCAAAGTCTAAAATAGGTCTCAGGGCTGTGTTCCAAGGTGTTAGTGGAGATTGTGTTTCCCTGACTTTTTCAACTTCAAGCGGCTTCCTGCATTCTTGACTCATGGCCCTGCTTCACTCCAAACTGCTTTCCTCATCACATCTCCTTCTTTGATGCTTACTCTCTTGCCTTCCTCTTCCCCTGATAATCACCCTTGTGATTATACAGATCCAACCTAGACAATCCAGGGTAATGTTTACGTATGAAGATCTTTATTTTAATGAAGTCCCTTTTGCTAGATAAGGTAACATATTCAGAGACTCTGGCATTAGGACAAGGAATTCTTTGGGAAGCCATTTTTCTGCCCACCACAGGTGACTCTGGGCGCCATTACCCCCATCCCACAACATCTTCTGGGCCATAGGTAGACACTCAGTGTAAGGTGGGCCAATCAGCTTTACCTTCCCCAAATTTTATATTCGGTGATTCAGGCACTGATGTTAGCTGTGGGATATTATGTTGACAATTCTTATAAGCCAGGCCATAATCATCACAGTAAACCAAAACCAAGTGCAACGTGAAATTGGAGAGAGCAGTGGGGGCAAAAAATTATGAGGAAACAGAAACACTAAGTCTACAAGAAAGTGAATGGAACAAATATGCAGAAAGAAGCAGAGTTTAAGATGCCCTTCATTAACAATCTCTTTATTCCTTATTAGATCTAATTTTAAAACTCTTGCTCCTTGCAGCCAGAACAGTTTTAATTAGAGCCATGCTTGAGCAGGGTGGAGACCATACCTGAAAAGTCCTCCACCTACTCTAAAACCCCATGAAAGTGCAGAACGGGGCTGTTGCACGCATCACAGTGGATGGGAGGTTTGGGGGGCTCCCAGGCATACTGAAAAGATAAAGAGCTCATAGGCATGGACAGAAGCCCTATAATCCAGACTGCAGGATTTTCCTACTATCCAAAAATGTACAGAGCTTTCACTATTCAATAATTTGTTGTCATTTTTCTCTCTTCCCAATTCTAACATTGTACTATGACCAAAGAAGTAGAGCTCTGGTTCCTGTGAAGCCCTCACGGCAGAAATACAGACCAAACAGCATCTACTCCCTTGGCATCAGCTGTGCTGCTGTATCTGACAGAACTGAGGATTCACCAGGTACTGTGCTAAGCACTTTCCCTGCATTATCTCACTGAGTCCATCCTACAAAGTAGGAAGCAGCATTATTTTCATTTTAAACATTTTAACACTGGGGTAATATTTTTTTAAAGATTTTATTTATTTATTTGTCAGAGAGCAAGAGACAGAGCACAAGCAGGGGGAGCTACGGGCAGATGGAGAAGCAGGTTCCCTACTGAGCAAGGAGCCCAATGCAAGACTTGATCCCAGGACCCTGGGATCATGACCCGAGCTGAAGGCAGATGCTTAACCGACTGAGCCACCCAGCCATCCCAACACTGGGGTAATCTTAACCAATAGGTTGAATATTTCCATGATTAAAAATACATTAATACTACAAATGTAAATCCATAATCAAACCCATAAATTGACATGTGGAAAAGGAGCTTTGAAGAGAAACTTTCAGGGAAGGATGAAGAAAGGAGTTCCAAGTGTTTGCAGTGATAAGAATGTCTGGTCTGGTTCAATTCATTGTCTTTAGGCACAAATTTCTTAAAAAAATTTTTTTCCTCCAAAGCTCTTTTTTCTAGCTCCAAGTCCTTTTTTATTTTTTAGTTTTTGACAGAAATCTCTTGCTTTATCTTCTACAAATGAATGTTAAGGAAAGGAATACTGGCTGAAACACTGCCTTTTGCCTTTGGCCTATTTCTGACCTGCATTCACAGACTGCAGAAATGGGGTTTGGGGGTATCTGAGCCAAATCCTGGAGTCCAGCATTACAAACTTGAAACTCTTCTCTTTGACCATGGTGATTAGATTTCAGCCTCTGGGGGCTCACCTGTTTAAAGTTCTGTACTCTGGGGGTGCCTGGGTGGCTCAGTCAATTAAGTGGCTGCCTTCGGCTCAGGTCATGATCCCAGGGTCCTGGGATCGACCCCTGCGTTGGGCTCCCGGCTTAGCGGGGAGTCTGCTTCTCCCTCTGCCTCTCCCCTTGGCTTGTGCTATCTCTCTTGCTCACTCTCTCTCTCAAATAAATAAAATCTTAAAAAAAAAATAAAGTTGTGTACTCTGAAGGCTCTCTAATTCAGCAGAGGCAGTTTCCTCTTTAAAATACTCTCTCTTGGGCGCCTGGGTGGCTCAGATGGTTAAGTGTCTGCCTTTGGCTCAGGTCATGGTCCCAGGGTCCTGGGATCAAGTCCCGCATCAGGCTCCCTGCTCCTTGGGAGCCTGCTTCTCCCTCTGCCTCTCTCTCTCTCTGTCTCTCATGAATAAATAAATAAAATCTTAAAAAAAAATACTCTCTCTTTTTTAAAAAAAATTTATTTATTTATTTATTTGAGAGAGAGAGGGAGAGAGTGGGGGGAGGGGCAAAGGGAGAGAATCTTCAAGCAGACTCCCCGCTGAGTACATAGCCTGACTCGTGGCTTGATCCCACAACCCATGAGATCACAACCTGAGTCGAAACCAAGAATGGAACGTTCAACTGACTGAGCCACCCAGGTACCTCTCAAAGTACTCTCTTTGACTGTAGTTTTAAAGACAGTTTAAAGATTTCAAGTATCTTTTTCATATATGTAAAAATGAGACACTTTAGGATCACTGGAACTTATCAGTGAATTAGAAGTGCAAAACAATCAAACATCTAACACTCTAGTGAAACCCACATTCTTCACCTTCAGTCCAAAAAGCCCTGATAGATTGCTCTCCTTAAAATGCATTTATATTGATCCCAAAGCCAAAGACCCCACCAAAAAGGAGTATTACAGACCAATATCCCTGATGAACATGGATGCAAAAATTCTCACCAAAATACTAGCCAATAGGATCCCACAGTACATTAAAAGGATTATTCACCACAACCAACTGGGATTTATTCCTGGGCTGCAAGATTGGTTCAACATTCACAAATCAATCAATGTGATACACTATATTAATAAAAGAAAGGAAAAGAACCATATGATACTCTCAATTGATGCAGAAAAAGCATTTGACACAGTACAACATCCTTTCTTGATTAAAACTCTTCACAGTATAGGGATAGAGGGTACATACCCCAATATCATAAAAGCAATCTGTGAAAAACCCACAGTGAATATCATTCTCAATGGGGAAAAACTGAGGGCTTTTCCCCTAAGGTCAGGAACACGGTAGGAATGTACACTATCACCACTCCTGTTCTGTTCAACATAGTACTGGAAGTCCTAGCCTTAGCAATCAGACAACAAAAAGAAATAAAAGGCATTCAAATCAGCAAAGAAGTCAAACTCTCACTCTTTGCAGATGATATGATATTTTATGTGGAAAACTCAAAAGACTCCACCCCAAAACTCCTAGAACTCATACAGGAATTCAGTCAAGTGTCAGGATATAAAATCAATGCACAGAAATTCGTGGCATTTCTATCCACCAACAATGAGACAGAAGAAAGAGAAATTAAGGAGTTGATCCCATTTACAATTGCACCCAAACCCATAAGATACCTAGGAATAAATCTAACCAAAGAGGCAAAGAATCTGTACTCAGAAAACTATAGAACACTCATGAAAGAAATTGAGGAAGACACAAAGAAATGGCAAAATGTTTCATGCTCATGGATTGGAAGAACAAATATTGTGAAAATGTCTATGCTACCTAGAGCAATCTATACATTCAATACAATCCCCATCAAAATACCATCCACTTTTTTCAAAGAAATGGAACAAATAATCCTAAAATTTGTATGGAATCAGAAAAGACCCTGAATAGCCAGAGGAATGTTGAAAAAGAAAACCAAAGCTGGTGGCATCACAATTTCGGACTTCCAGCTTTATTACAAAGCTGTAAGCATCAAGACAGTATGGTACTGGCACAAAAACAGACACATAGATCAATGGAACAGAATAGAGAACTCAGAAATGGACTCTCAACTCTATGGTCAACTAATCTTCGACAAAGCAGGAAAGAATGTCTGATGGAAAAAAGTCTCTTTAACAAATGGTGTTGGGAAAATTGGACAGCCACATGCAGAAGAATGAAACTGGACCATTTCCTTACACCACACACAAAAATAGACTCCAAATGGTTGAAAGACCTAAATGTGAGACAGGAGTCCATCAACATCCTAAAGGAGAACACAGGCAGCAACCTCTTCGACCTCAGCCGCAGCAACTTCTTCCTAGAAACATTGCCAAGGCAAGGGAAGCAAGGGCAAAAATGACCTCTTGGGACTTCATCAAGATTAAAAGCTTTCGCACAGCAAAGGAAACAGTCAACAAAACCAAAAGAGAACCAATAGAATGGGAGAAGATATTTGCAAATGACATATCAGATAAAGGGCTAGTATCCAAAATCTATAAAGAACTTATCAAACTCAACACCCAAAGAACAAAGAATCCAATCAAGAAATGGGCAGAAGACATGAACAGACATTTTTCCAAAGAAGATATCCAACTGGCCAACAGACACATGAAAAAGTGCTCAACATCACTCGGCATCAGGGAAATACAAATCAAACCATAGTGAGATACCACCTCACACCAGTCAGAATGGCTAAAATTAACAAGTCCGGAAGTTTCAGATATTGGTGAGGATGCGGAGAAAGGGGAACCCTCCTACATTGTTGGTGGGAATGCAAGCTGGTGCAGCCATTCTGGAAAATGGTATGGAGGTTCCTCAAAAAGTTGAAAATAGAGCTATTCTTTGACCCAGCAATTGCACTACTGGGTGTTTACCCCAAAGATGCAAATGTAGTAATCCGAAGGTGTACATGCATCCTGATGTTTATAGCAGCAATGTCCACAATAGTTAAACTATGGAAAGAGCCCAGATGTCCATCATCAGATGAATGGATAAAGAAGAGGTGGAATATATATACAATGGAATATTATGCAGCCATCAAAAAGATGAAATCTTACAATTGGCAATGACATGGCTGGAACTAGAGGGTATTATGCTAAGTGAAATAAGTCAATCAGAGAAAGACAATTATCCTATGATCTCATTGATATGTGGAATTTGAGAAACAAGGCAGAGGATTATAAGGGAAAAGAGGAAAAATGAAACAAGAAGAAACCAGAGAGGGAGACAAACCATAAGAGATTCTTAAACTCAGGAAACAAACTGGGAGTTGCTGGAGTGGAGAGGGGTGGGAGGGCTGGGATGGCTGGGTGATGGACACTGGGGAGGGTATGTATAATGTAAGACTGATGTACCCCTGAAACAAATAATACATTATATGTTAATTCAAAAAATGCATTTATATCTGGTATTTTCTCTTATATTGCAGGACTTGATACTGTGGAGCACATAGCTGAACTCTAGGGGGTGGAAAATTGGGAAGTGAGTTAGAACAGGAGAAAAAAAATTTTAAAAACCCTCTTTTTTTTTTTTAAAGATTTTATTTATTTATTTTGACAGAGAGTCATAGTGAAAGAGGGGACACAAGCAGGGGGAGTGGGAAAGGGAGAAGCAGGCTTCCCGCCGAGCAGGAAGCCTGATGCGGGGCCCAATCCCATGACCCTGGGATCATGACCTGAGCTGAAGGCAGACGTTTAATGACTGAGCCACCCAGGGGCCCCCCAAAACCCTCTTCTTTTTATTGAGGCTTAAAGGCTAGCACCAGCTTTCTGGAATATACATGGAAACTAGAAGACCATAAGATGACCAACTCATCTATGGCCAGGTAAAGAGAAGGTCCATTTCCAAGGGAGAGGCTTTCACAATGGGGAGAGGACCACCACTCTTTTGAACTTTTAGAGTATTCTCTGGAAAGAAAATGTGAACCACAAGTCCAATCTAGAAATGCCATACAATGCAAGTAATCTATCACATGGGCCTTTTAACCACATAATGATTATTAGAATGTTTCAGTTTTACCATGTGTATAATTAGCAAGGAAATAGTTTTCATTGATTTATTTAGTCTAGTATGTATATATTAAGAGTTTGCTCTATACTGTGCCTGGTATGCTTTATCTTGTTTAGCCACTGGTAATTTAAATTATTCATTTGAAGCCAGAAAATCTTAACTTCTCTATCCACCTACTTTTTCTTTTTTTTTTTTTTAAGATTTTATTTATTTATTTATTTGAGAGAGAGAGAATGAGAGAGAGAGCACATGAGAGGGGGGAGGGTCAGAGGGAGGAGCAGACTCCCCGCAGAGCAGGGAGCCCGATGCGGGACTTGATCCCGGGACTCCAGGATCATGACCTGAGGCGAAGGCAGTCGCTTAACCAATTGAGCCACCCAGGCGCCCTATCCACCTACTTTTTCAATGGCTAAAATACAGTATGAGAAGTAGTTAGTTTCTGTAAACTGTGCTTAAAGATTTTATTAAGTCTTTGTAGTTTACCAAGCTAAGGGAAATTATATCCAAATTGAAGAAATCTATACTATAAAAAGTCGAGCTCTTTTTGTCTTAAATAAAGACAATAAAATAAGTACTTGCTAAGATATCAGTGCAATGCACTAATCAAGGGCTTACCACAGTTAGCTTTTTGCAGGCGAACAGAACAATTAAAAAATGCACATACCATGTTTCTGTTAAGCTATTCCAAAGGCTGTTTGCTTGGTAGAGGATTTGGCTTAGTGAGGGTGACAGCTGCTTGGTGTGAGCTGCGACATTTCTAAAATGAGAACCCACTCAGAATGATAAGCCTTCATTCCTGCATTAATTGTAAACATGCAACAAAAGAAATGTTCCCTTCATAAAGACGGAGAAGTAAACTATGAAATCAACACATAAGGGGTCAGAACAACACTATGTGAAATTACTTGTTTTCAGTTTACAAAATGCCATTTGTTCATGAGACTTTATACATGCTGTTCCTTCTTCCTCCCAAATCTATCGCTCTCTCTCTGTCACACAAACACACACACACATACACACACACACACTTCACATAAGCCTATGCACTTCTTCCAACTAGTTATTGCACAACTCTCACATTGCAGTTTAGATATAACCTCATACAGGGAGATGAGTCCGATTCAAGCCTATCATTATGTGCTTCTCTAGCTTCTCTCATCGCATCCTCCACTTCCATCACAACACATGTCATATTGTAGGTGACTGCCTGAACACATATTTGTATCTCCCAGTAGACCATAAGCTCTGAGACAGTAGGAGCCACATCTACTACACACCTAGTCCAGTCTCTGCTTCATAGAAGGAACTCAATAAATGCTTATGAAATTGGTGCTTCAATGAAGGAACTTTAAAGAATGACTTGTAGGCTATAATGAAGTTTCTTGAATGGATGAACGTATTTAATGACAAGGTGTGTGTGTTCATTGAGGTGAGTGGAGGGGAGGTTGATTAGCGACAGAAACAGAAAAATGATTGTTGCAGAGGCAAAGAGCCCTTCCAAACTGTCTCTAGGAGAAGGGGAACCCTTAGCAAGTCAGATGCTTCAGGAACCTTTGGGCTAACAGATTTATGGCCAAATTTCCAATTAACTGCTAACTTCTTTATCTTTAAAGGTTTTATTTATGAGAAAGAAAGAGAGAGAGAGAGAGCCAGGGGAGGAATAGATGGAGAAGGATAAGCAGACTCTGTGCTGAGCATGGAGCTGAGGTAGGGCTCCATCTCAGGACTCTGAGATCATGACCTGAGCCAAAACCAAGAGTCAGATGCTAAACTGACTGTGCCACCCAGACGCCCCCATTGCTAACTTCTATGCACCTCTCTGAGCCCCAGCATCTTTCTCTGTTAAGTGGAAATAAAAGAAGTAGGTACCTACATCATAGGATTTTTTGTGGGTTACATGTGATGATGAATATAAAACTTGACATAATGCCTGAAACATATTAAATGTCCCATAAATATTATGATTTACAGTGGGGGGAATAAAAGAATAGGAGCAATAAAAAGAATGGCTTCAGAACTGTCTAAAGAATCAGGTGCTCTGCTGGGCATTTCCACACATTCTTAAAAGAGCTCTATGAGGTGCGCCTGGGTGGCTCGGTCGTTAAGCATCTGCCTTCGGTTCAGGTCATGATCCCAGGGTGCTGGGATTGAGCCCCGCATCAGGTTCCCTGCTTGGTGGGAAGCCTGCTTCTCCCTTTCCCACTCCCCTTGCTTGTGTTCCTGCTCTTGCTATCTCTCTGTCAAAATAAATAAAAAATCTTAAAAAAAAAAAAAAGAGCTCTATGAAGTAAGTTTCAGTAGCATCCCCATTTTAGAGACAAGGAAACTCCAGCCCAAATAGTGGGTGATTTGAAGGTCTCACTCATGCACTATTACCTGTCATAGGTGACACTGCTAATATAAATGATCCCTGACTTAAAATGGTTCAACTTCATTTGTTGACTTTATGATGGTGTGAAAGCAATAGCACTGAGTAGAAACCATACCTTGAATTTTGAATTTTGATCTTTTCCCAGGCTAGCGATAGATCCTCTCTCATGATGCTGGGCAGTGACAGCGAGCCACAGATACCAGGCAGCCATGTGATCACAAGGGTCAACAACCGGTACACTTAAAACCATTCTGTACCCAGACAACTGTTCTGTTTTTCACTTTCACTACAGTATTCAATAAATTCCATGAAATATCCAACACTTCAATATCCAACACGTGACTATAAAGTAGGCTTTGTGTTAGATGTTCTGCCCAACTGTGGCTATTGTAAGTGTTCTGAGCACTTAAAAGGTAGGTGAGGCTAAACTATGATGTTCAGTAGGTTAGGTGTATTAAATGCATTTTTGACATGATATTTTCAACTTATGATGAGTTTATTGGGACATACCCCATCATAAGTCAAGGGAGACCTGCAATTCATTATTCTACAGCCAACGACTTACTCTTTGCATTTTCATTTTTTTTCTTCAAAAGGGGTATCTGTTTTAGACCTCCCAATCTCCACCAAGTGTTTTGAAGTCATATAAAAATTATACAAATGGAGATTTTTCTTCTTTTTACTGCCCTATGGACAGACCCTGAAGTCCCGGGGTCCGTGAAGCCCACTTGTAAATCATCATCAACTATCAGCCTTCCATCACTTTATCTTTGCCTTGCTCCCTGAGCTTTAACAGGCTGAAACTGATTGGCACAGCGTTGTCTATCTGCCTGACACTTCAGGGCATAAACCATGGGGTGAAATCAAGCTGAAGACACTAGAAGATCTCGCAGTGTTGTGATAAAACTTAAATTACAACTCAGAGAAGACAGTGTGTACATTATATTAAAATGTCTGAGCTCTTACAAATAGTGAGAGGAAACTTGAAACCACAGTTTACAGTCTCACTGAACTTGAAGGATGAAATGTTTCATATAAATGGAATATGCGTTCAACATATATAACAAAACTGTAATAGATACCTCTGCAAAAAAAAAAAATCACTAAATATTAAATATGGTTATCTTGGGTAATTTAGACACCAGAGGTGTTTGGGTTTTAAAGTGCTATAAGAGGGGAGGAAGGAAAGATGGAGGAGGAGTAGGGGACCCTATTTCAACTGGTACCCGGAATTGAGCTGTATATCTACAAGACCACTCTGAGCACCCACGAAACCAGCCTGAGATGTAAGAAATCTGGATCTCTACCAGCAGAATATCGCAGGCATTTGGTTTTGAGGTACAAAGCAGGGAGCCGTGATTCCGCAGGCAGATATCAGAGGATAAACGGCAGTGGGAGGGTGTCTGGCCGTGGGGATCGTACACCGCCAGTGAGCAACAGCCTCGTGCACTGGGGACAGGGCACAGACTTGCAGACCAGTAGCAGCGGGGAAAGGACTTTAGGGCAGCCCCCGGGGCAGAAACCCGGAGCGGCGGGGTCACGTGGGTGAACTGGGACGGCTGGTGGTTTTAGAAGCACAAAGGGCAGAGATGTGCCCTGACCCAGAGGCAGGACTGCGAGTGCTGCGGAGGAGTGCACAACCCAGGATGCTGCAGTTTATACCAGCATGGACAGAAATGGAGACAGTGTGGCCTGGAGAGCTCACTGAAGAACAGATTGCCATCTCTCTGCTCTGAGGCAGAGGGTTGGAAACAGTCTCATCTGCTCTGACTCACAGAAGAGACACGGAAAGCCACCAGGGAAAGCCGCCAGAGAACAAAAGCTCCAAAAACTGATTCCCACTGAGCATATCCCCCACCACAGGGGTGGCAGGGCAACTCCGCCCAAACAGGGTTGCCTGAGTAACAGCACGGCAGGCCCCTCCCCCAGAAGACAGGCTGGGAAAACAAGAGGCCAGCAACCCTAAGGTTCCAAGAAAATAGGTGCATCTTGCTTGGGTTCCGGTCAATAATTTGGACTCCATACATTCCCTCAAACACCCATCAACAGAATGACTAGGAGGAGGAACCCCCAAAATAGAAAAGACTCAGAGATTATGACTTATGCTGTAGATTTACAAATGAATGCAGATATAATCAAGATGTCGGAGATGGAATTCAGGCTAGCAATTGTGAAGACAATGGCTAGAATGGAGAAATCAATTAATGACAACATAGAGTCTCTAAGGGCAGAAATGAAAGGTGAATTGGCAGAATTTAAAAATGCTATCAATGAGATACAATCGAATCTAGATAATCTAACAGCTAGGGTAAGTGAGGCAGAAGAATGAATAAGTGACCTGTAAGACAATATAATAGATAAAAATGGAAAAGAGGAGGCCAGGGAAAAACAACTCAGAATCCATGAAAATAGAATCAGAGAAATAAGTGACACCATGAAGCGTTCCAATGTCAGAATAATTGGAATCCCGGAGGGAGTGGAGAGAGAGGACTAGAACATGTATTTAAGCAAACTGTAGCTGAGAACTTCCCTAATCTGGGGAATGAAACAAACATTCGCATCCTAGAGGCAGAGAGGACCGCTTCCAAGATCAATGAAAACAGGCCAACACTACGGCATGTAATAGTAAAACTTGCAAATCTTAGAACCAAGGAAACCATCTTAAGGGCAGTTAGGGGGAAGAGATTCCTTACACACAGAGGGAGGAACATCAGAATAACGTCAGACCCATCCACAGAGACCTGGCAAGCCAGAAAGGCCTGGCAAGACATATTCAGGGTACTAAATGAGAAGAACATGCAGCCAAGAATACTTTATCCGGAAAGGCTTTCATTTAGAATGGATGGAGAGATGCAGAGCTTCCACAACCGGCAGAAACTGAAAGAATATGTGACCACTAAGCCGGCCCTGCAAGAAATATTAAGGGGGGTTCTATAACAGGAGAAAGACCACAAGAGTGATATACAACAGAAATTTACAGGGACAATCTATAAAAAAAATGTCTTCACAGGCAACATGTTGACAATTAATTCATATCTTTCAATAATCACTCTCAATGTGAGTGGCCTAAATGCTCCCATAAAATGGCACAGGGTTGCAGACTGGATAAAAAGACAGGACCCATCCATATGCTGCCTACAAGAGACTCAGTCTGAACCTAAAGATACATCCAGACTGAAAGCGAAGGGATGGAGATCCATCTTCCACGCCAGCGGACCTCAAAAGAAAGCTGGGGTAGCAATTCTTATATCAGACAAATTAGATTTTAAACTGAAGTCTGTAATAAGAGACACAGAAGGACACTATATCATTCTTAAAGGGTCTATCCAACAAGAAGATATAACAATTGTAAATATCTATGCCCCCAACATGGGAGCAGCCATCTACATAAGCCAACTGTTAACCAAAATAAAGAGTCATATTGATAACAATACATTAATTGTAGGAGACCTCAATAGTCCACTCTCAGCAATGGACAGATCATCTAAGCAGAAAATCAACAAGGAAACAAGAGCTTTGAGTGATATATTGGGCCAGATGGACCTCATAGATATTTACAGAACATTTCACCCTAAAACAACAGAATACTCATTCTTCAAGAGCGCACATAGAACTTTCTCCAGAATAGACCACATACTGGGTCACAAATCAGGTCTCAACCAATACCAAAAGATTGAGATTATTCCCTGCATATTCTCAGACCACAATGCTTTAAAACTGGAACTCAATCACAAGAAAAATTTGGCAGAAATTCAAACACTTGGAAGCTAAAGACCACTCTGCTCAAGAATGTTTGGGTCAACCAGGAAATCAAAGAAGAAGTTAAACAATTCATGGAAATCAATAAGAACAAAAACACATTGGTCCAAAACCTATGGGATACTGCAAAGGCGGACCTAAGGGGGAAATACATAGCCATCCAAGCCTCACTCAAAAAAAAAAAAAAAAAAATTCCCGAATTCACCAACTAACTCTACACCTTAAAGAACTATGGAGAAAGCAACAAACAATGCCTAAGCCATGCATGAGAAAATAAATAATTAAAATTAGAGCAGAAATCAATGAATTGGAAACCAGAAACACAGTAGATCAGATCAAGGAAACGAGAAGTTGGTTCTTTGAAAGAATTAATAAGATCAATAAACCACTGGCCAGACTTATCCAAAAGAAAAGAGAAAGGACTCAAATTAATAAAATTATGAATGAAAGGGGAGAGATCACGACTAACACCAAGGAAATAGAAACAATTATTAGAAATTATTATCAACAACTATATGCCAATAAACTGAGCAATCTGGATGAAATGGAGGCCTTCCTAGAAACCTATAAGCTGCCAAGACTGAAACAGGAAGAAACTGACAACCTCAATAGGCCAATAACCAGTAACGAGATTGAAGCAGTGATCAAAAACCTCCCAACAAACAAGAGTTCAGGGCCTGATGGATTCCCTGGGGAATTATACCAAACATTCAAAGACGAAATAATACCTATTCTACTGAAGCTGTTTCAAAAAATACAAACAGAAGGAAAACTTCCAAACTCATTCTATGAGGCCAGCATTACCTTAATCTCCGAACCAGGCAAAGACCCCATCAAAAAGGAGAATTTCAGACCGATATCCCTGATGAATATGGATTCCAAAATCCTCAACAAAATCCTAGCTAATAGGATCCATTAAAAGGCTCATCCACCACGACCAAGTGGGATTTATCCCCGGGATGCAAGGGTGGTTCAACATTCACAAACCAATCAGTGTGATAGAACACATTAATAAGAGGAGGGAGAAGAACCATATGGTCCTCTCAATTGATGCAGAAAAAGCATTTGACAAAATACAACATCCTTTCCTGATTAAAACTCTTCAGAGTATAGGGATAGAGGGAACATTCCTCAAGTTCATAAAATCCACCTATGAAAAACCCACAGTGAATATCATCTTCAATGGGGAAAAGCTGAGAGCCTTTCCCTTAAGATCAGGAACATGTCAAGGATGCCCACTCTCACCACTATTGCTCAACATAGTACTAGAAGTCCTAGCAACAGCAATCAGACAACAAAAAGAAATAAAAGGTATTCAAAGTGGCAAAGAAGAAGTCAAACTCTCTCTTTTTGCAGACAACATGATATTTTTATGTGGAAAACCCAAAAGACTCCACCCCCAAATTACTAGAACTCATCCAGCAATTCAGTAATGTGGCAGGATACAAAATCAATGCACAGAAATCAGTTGCTTTCTTATACACTAACAACGCAACTGTAGAAAGAGAAATTAGAGAAACGATTCCATTTACAATAGCACCAAAAACCATAAGATACCTCGGATCAAACCTAACCAAAGAGGTAAAGGATCTATACTCTAGGAACTACAGAACACTCACGAAAGAAATTGAAGAAGACACAAAAAGACGGAAAAAGATTCCATGCTCATGGATTGGAAGAATAAACATTGTTAAAATGTCTATGCTACCCAGAGCAATCTATACCTTCAATGCCATCCCGATCAAAATTCCAATGACATTTTTCAAAGTGCTGGAACAGAAAATCCTAAAATTTGTATGGAATCAGAAAAGACCCCGAATCGCCAAGGAAATGTTGAAAAAGAAAAACAAAGCTGGGGGCATCACGTTGCCCGATTTCAAGCTATATTACAAAGCTGTGATCACCAAGACAGCATGGTACTGGCACAAAAACAGATATATAGACCAATGGAACAGAATAGAGAACCCAGATATGGACCATCAACTCTATGGTCAAACAATCTTTGACAAACCAGGAAAAACATGCATTGGAAAAAAGGCAGTCTCTTCAATAAATGGTGCTGGGAAAATTGGAAGGCCACATGCAGAAGAATGAAACTCGACCATTCTCTAACACCATACACAAAGATAAACTCAAAGTGGATGAAAGACCTCAATGTGAGACAGGAATCCATCAAAATCCTAGAGGAGAACATAGGCAGTAACCTCTTTGACATCGGCCACGGCAACTTCTTTCAAGATACATCTCCAAAAGCTAGTGAAACAAAAGCAAAAATGAACTTTTGGGACTTCATCAAGATAAAAAGCTTCTGCACAGCAAAGGAAACAGTCAACAAAACAAAGTGGCAACCCACAGAATGGGAGAAGATATTTGCAAATGACACTACAAATAAAGGGCTGGTATCCAAGATCTATAAAGAACTTCTCAAACTCAACACCTAAAAAACAAATAATCAAGTCAAAAAGTGGATAGGTAGGCAGAGCAAGATGGCGGAGGAGTAGGAGACTTGGATTTCGTCTGGTCTCAGGAATTCAGCTGGATCCCCGGGGACCAGACCATTCTGAACACCTCCAAACTCAACAGGAGATCAAAGAAAAGAATAGCAACAACTCTCTGAACAGAAAAGCGACAACTTTATGGAAGGTAGGACGAGAAGTGAATCCTAGGTGATATTCCGGAGGATAGACGGCAGGGGACGGGGCCTCCGTCAGCCACTTCTGGCAAGTGATAGAGCCTCGGAGCACAAAATCAGAACTTTTAGAAGTCTGCTCCGCTGAGGGATGTCGCTCCAGTGGCTAAGCGGGGGGTGGAACCCTCGTGGGACAGTGTGGTCTCAGGACCCTCAGGGTCACAGAAAGACCTGGGGTGCCTGAGTGTGGCAGAGCTCCCAGGTATTGGAGCAGGGAAGCCTGCTGCAGAGATGGAGCCAAGGCGCGGGCTCTCAGCTTGGGGTTGCCATAAACCGTGATCCGCGGTGCAGTTGGGCCACTGCTCCTCCAGCAGGGACCCAACAAGTGGCAGATCTGGGGAGACTCCCCTTCCTCCCCCAGGAGGAGCAGCGCTGGAGCGCACCGCAGGGATCTGCTGGGATTGGAGACTCCACATGGGGTCGGGTGCCAGAGATAGAAATGCTTGGTCACAGGCTGGGTGAGCACTGAGTGCGGCTGGAGACTGGGAAGACGGGAGTGATTGACTGCTGTTCTCTGGGGGTGCACTGAGGAGCGGTGCCCCGAGTTCTCACCTGCTCTGGGGCAGAGATTGGGAGGCCACCATTTTCGCTCTCCTCCTCCAAAGCTGTACCGAAAGCTTGCAGGGAACAAAAGCTCCTGAGAGCAAACCGGAGCAGATTACTTAGCCCGGACCCACAAGGGCGGGGCAATTCCACCTCTGGCAAAGACATTTGGGAACCACAGCAACAGGTCCCTCCCCCAGAAGATCAACGAGAACAGCCAGCCAAGGCCAAGTTTACCGATCAACGAGAACAGCAGAATTCCAGCGCTAGGGGAATACTGCACATAGAATCCATGGCTCTTTTACCATGATTCTTTAGTCTTTCAAAGTTAATTTTTTTTCAACTGTTTTTTTTTTTTAGTTTTTCTTTTTCCCTTTTTCAACCAACATCTTATCAATCCCTTTTTTAAAAAACATTTTTATTTTTCATTTTTAGAGTCATATTCTATTCCTTCATAGTAGTTACCCTCATTTTTGGCACATATATATAAGTTGTTCTCTCTTTAAAATTTTGAGATAGTTTCTAATAACAGATCAAAATATACCCTAAATTTCTAGTGTATGGCTTTGTTCTAGTCCCCTGCCTGATCACATTATCTCCCTTTTTTTTCTTTTTTTAAAAAATCCTTTCTTTTTTAAAACAACTTATCAATTCCCTTTATAAAATTTTTTTATAATTTCCACCTTTACAGTCATATTCCATCCCTTCATCATATCAACCCTTATTTTGTACATATATAAGTTTTTCTTTCTTTAAAACTTTGGGAGGCACTTTCTTGTAACAGACCAAAATACACCCAAAATCTAGTGTGTGGCACTGATCTATGCACCAGCCTGATCATATTTGATCATATTGTTTTTTTTGTTATGTTCTGTTTTTCTTTGTTTTTATCTTTATCTTTTCTTTTTCTTTTTTCTTTCTTTCCCTTTCTTTTCCCCCGGCTTCAGGTCTTTTCTGATTTGTTTAGAGTATATTTTCTGGGGACATTGTTACCCTGTTAGCATTTTGTTCTCTCATTCACCTATTCTCCTCTGAACAAAATGGCAAGATGGAAAAAATCACCTCAACAAAAAGAACAAGAGGTAGTATCGACTGCCAGGGACTTCCTCATTACGGACATTAGTATGATGTCGGATCTAGAGTTCAGAATCATCACTTTAAAGATACTAGCTTGGCTTGAAGAAAGCATGGAAGTTATTAGAGAAACCCTTCCGGAGAATTAAAAGAACTAAAATCTAACCAAGTCAAAATCAAAAAGGCTATTAATGAGGTGCAATAAAAAATGGGGGCACTAACTGCTAGGATAAATGAGGCAGAACAGTGAATCAGTGATATAGAAGACCAAATGATGGAAAATAAAGAAGCTGAGAAAAAGAGAGATAAACAACTACTGGATCACGAGGGCAGAATTCGAGAGATAAGCAATACCATAAGACGAAACAACATTAGAATAATTGGGATCCCAGAAGAAGAAGAAAGAGAGGGGCAGAAGGTATATTGGAGCAAATTATAGCAGGGAACTTCCCTAATTTGGGGAAGGAAACAGGCATCAAAATCCAGGAGGCACAGAGAACCCCTCTCAAAATCAATAAAAATAGGTCAAGACCCCGACATCTAATAGTAAAACTTACGAGTCTCAGAGACAAAGAGAAAATCCTGAAAGCAGCTCCGGAGAAGAGATATGTAACCTACAATGGGAGAAATATTAGATTGGCAACAGACCTATCCACAGAGACCTGGCAGGCCAGAAAGGACTGGCTTGATATATTCAGATCACTAAACGAGAAAAATATGCAGCCAAGAATACTATATCCAGCTAGGCTGTCATTGAAAATTGAAGGAGAGATATAAGCTTCCAAGACAAACAAAAACTAAAGGAATTTGTGAACATGAAACCAGCCCTACAAGAAATATTGAAAGGGGTCCTCTAAGCAAAGAGAGAGCCTAAAAGCAACATAGACCAGAAAGGAAAACAGACAATATACAGTAACAGTTACGTTACAGGCAATACAATGGCACTAAATTCATATCTTTTTATAGTTACCCTGAATGTAAATGGGCTAAATGCCCCAATCAAAAGACACAGGCTATCAGATTGGATAAAAAAACAAGATCCATCAATATGTTGTCTGCAGGAGATTCATTTTAGACCCAAAGACACCTCCAGATTGAAAGTGAGGGGGTGGAAAACCATTTACCATGCTAAGGGACACCAAAAGAAAGCTAGGGTGGCAATCCTTCTATCAGACAAATTAGATTTTAAACCAAAGACTGTAATAAGAGATGAGGAAGGACACTATATCCTACTTAAAGTGTCTATCCAAGAAGAGAACTAACAATTGTGAATATCTATGCCCCTAACATGGGAGCGGCCAATTATATAAGGCAATTAATAAAAAAACACAGAAACACATCGACAACAATACAATAATAGTGGGGTACTTTAACATCGCCCTCATTGAAATGGACAGATCATCTAAGCAAAAGATCAACAAGGAAATAAAGACTTTAAATGACACACTGGACCAAATGGACTTCACAGACATATTCAGAACAGTCCATCCCAAAGCAACGGAATACACATTCTTCTCTAGTGCCCATGGAACATTCTCCAGAATCGATCACATCCTATCTCACAAAACAGGTCTCAACCATACCAAAAGATTGAGATCATTCCCTGCCTATTTTCAGACCACAATGCTTTGAAACTAGAACTCAATCACAAGAGGAAAGTTGGAAAGAACTCAAATACATGGAGGCTAAAGAGCATCCTACTAAGGAACGAATGGGTCAACCAGGAAATTAAAGAAGAATTAAAAAAATACATGGAAACCAATGAAAATGAAAACACAACTGTTCAAAATCTTTGGGATGCAGCAAAAGCAGTCCTAAGAGGAAAGTATATAGCAATACAAGCCTTTCTCAAGAAACAAGAAAGGTCTCAAGTACACAACCTAACCCTACACCTAAAGAGGCTAGAGAAAAAACAGCAAATAAAGCCAAAACCCGGCAGGAGAAGAGAAGTAATAAAGATCATAGCAGAAATCAATGAAATAGAAACCAAAAGAACAGTAGAATAGATCAGTGAAACTAGGAGCTGGTTCTTTGGAAGAATTAACAAGATTGATAAATCCCTGGCCAGACTTATCAAAAAGAAATGAGAAATGACCCAAATCAACAAAATCATGAATGAAAGAGGAGAGATCACAACTAACACCAAAGACATACAAAGAATTATAAGAACATATTATGAGCAACTCTCTGCCAGCAAATTAGATAACCTGGAAGAAATGGATGCATTCCTAGAGATGTATCAACTACCAAAACTGAACCAGGAAGAAATAGAAAACCCGAACAGACCTATAACCACTAAGGAAATTGAAGCAGTCATCAAAAATGTCCCAACAAACAAAAGCCCAGGGCCAGATGGTGTCCCAGGGGAATTTTACCAAACATTTAAAGAAGAATTAATACCTATTCTTCTGAAACTCTTCCAAAAAATAGAAATGGAAGGAGAACTTCCAAACTCATTTTATGAGGCTATCATGACCTTGATCCCCAATCCAGACAAAGACCCCATCAAAAAGGAGAATTACAGACCAATATCCTTGATGAACATGGATGCAAAAATTCTCACCAAAATACTAGCCAATAGGATCCAACAGTACATTAAAAGGATTATTCACCACGACCAAGTGGGATTTATTCCTGGGCTGCAAGGTTGGTTCAACATCCGCAAATCAATCAATGTGGTACAATACATTAACAAAAGAAAGAACAAGAATCATATGATCCTCTCAATAGATGCAGAAAAAAGCATTTGACGAAGTACAGCATCCTTTCTTGTTCAAAACTCTTCAGAGTATAGGGATAGAGGGTACATACCTCAATATCATAAAAGCCATCTATGAAAAACCTAAAGCAAATAGCATTCTCAATGGGGAAAAACTGAGAGCTTTCCCCCTAAGGTCAGGAACGTGGCAGGGATGTCCACTATCACCACTGCTATTCAACATAGTATGAAGTCCTAGCCACAGCAACAGACAACAAAAAGAAATAAAAGGCATCCAGATCAGCAAAGAAGAAGTGACCTCTCACTCTTTGCAGATGATATGATACTTTATGTGGAAAACCTCAAAGACTCCACCCCAAAACTGCTAGAACTCATACAGGAATTCAGTAAAGTGGCAGGATATAAAATCAATGCACAGAAGTCAGTGGGATTCCTATACACCAACAACAAGACAGAAGAAAGAGAAATTAAGGAGTCGATCCCATTTACAATTGCACCCAAAACCATAAGATACCTAGGAATAAATCTAACCAAAGAGACAAAGGATCTGTACTCAGAAAACTATAAAATACTCATGAAAGAAATTGAGGAAGACACAAAGAAATGGAAAAACGTTCCATGCTCATGGATTGGAAGAACCAATATTGTGAAGATGTCAATGCTACCTAGAGCAATCTACACATTCAATACAATCCCCATCAAAATACCATCCACTTTTTTCAAAGAAATGGAACAAAGAATCTTAAAATTTGTATGGAACTAGAAAAGACCCCGAATAACCAGAGGAATGTTGAAAAAGAAAACCAAAGCTGGCGGCATCACAATTCCGGACTTCAAGCTCTATTACAAAGCTGTCATAATCAAGACAGTATGGTACTGGCACAAAAACAGACACATAGATCAATGGAACAGAAGAGAGAACCCAGAAATGTACCCTCAACTCTATGGTCAACTAATCTTCGACAAAGCAGGAGAAGAATGCCTAATGGAAAAAAGACAGTCTCTTCAACAAATGGTGTTGGGAAAATTGGATAGCCACATGCAGAAGAATGAAACTGGACCATTTCCTTACACCACACACAAAAATAGACTCCAAGTGGTTGAAAGACCTAAATGTGAGACAGGAGTCCATCAAAATCCTAAAGGAGATCACAGGCAGCAACTTCTTCCTAGAAACATTGCCAAAGGCAAGGGAAGCAAGGGCAAAAATGACCTCTTGGGAGTTCATCACAATAAAAAGCTTTTTTTTTTTTAAGATTTTATTTATTTATTTAAGAGAGAGAGACTGAGAGAGAGAGCACATGAGAGGGGGGAGGGTCAGAGGGAGAAGCAGACTCCCCGCTCAGCAGGGAGCCCAATGCGGGACTCGATCCAGGGACTCCAGGATCATGACCTGAGCCAAAGGCAGTCGCTTAACGAACTGAGCCACCCAGGCGCCCAAGATAAAAAGCTTTTGCACAGCAGAATAAAGAGTCAACAAAACCAAAAGACAACCGACAGCATGGGAGAAGATATTTGCACCCATATCAGATAAAGGGCTAGTATACAAAATCTATAAAGAACTTATCAAACTCAACACCCAAAGAACAATGATCCAATCAAGAAATGGGCAGAAGACATGAACAGACATTTCTGCAAAGAAGACATCCAAATGGCCAACAGACACATGAATAAGTGCTCAACATTGCTTGGCATCAGGGAAATCTAAATCAAAACCTCAATGAGATATCACCTCACACCAGTCAGAATAGCTAAAATTCACTAGACTGGAAATGACAGATGTTGGCAGGGATGCAGAGAAAGGGGAACCCTCCTACATTGTTGGTGGGATAGCAAGCTGGTGCAGCCACTCTGGAAAACAGGATGGAGGTTCCTCAAAAAGTTGAAAATAGAGCTACCACACGATCCAGCAATTGCACTACTCGGTATTTACCCCAAAGATACAAATGTACGTATCCGAAGGGGTACGTGCATCCCGATGTTTATAGCAGCAATGTCCACAATAGCCAAACTGTGGAAAGAGCCAAGATGTCCAGCGACAGATGAATGGATAAAGAAGAGGTGGTATATATATATATATATATATATATATATATATATATATATATATATATATAATGGAATATTATGCAGCCATCAAAAGGAATGAGATCTTGCCATTTGCAACGACGTGGATGGAACTGAGTTGTTTTATGCTGAGCGAAATAAGTCAATCAGAGAAAGATATGTATCATATGACCTCACTGATATGAGGAATTCTTAATCTCTGGAAACAAACTGAGGGTTGCTGGGGTGGGGGGTAGGGTGGGAGGGATGGGGTGGCTGGGTGATAGATATTGGGGAAGGTATGTGCTATGGTGAATGCTGTGAATTGTGAGACTGATGAATCACAGACCTGTACCTCTGAAACAAATAATACATTATATGTTAAAAAAAAAAAATAGAAAAAGAAGGTAGTAGGAAGGGTAAAGTGAAGGGGGGGAAATTGGAGGGGGAGACGAACCATGTGAAACGATGGACTCTGAAAAAGAAACTGAGGGTTCTAGAGGGGAGGGGGGTAGGAGGATGGTTTAGCCTGGTGATGGGTATTAAAGAGGGCACGTTTTTGCATGGAGCACTGGGTGTTATACACAAACAATGAATCATGGAACACTACATCAAAAACTAATGATGTAATGTATGGTGATTAACATAACAATAAAAATTTTAAAAAAAGTGGGCAGAAGATATGAAAAGACACTTCTCTGAAGAAGTCATACAAATGGCTAACAGACACATGAAAAAATGTTCATCATCGTTAGCCATCATGGAAATTCAAGTCAAAAACACATTGAGATACCACATTACACCTCTTAGAATGACAAAAATGGACAGGGAGAGAAACAACAAATTTGGAGGGGTTGTGGAGAAAGGGGAACCCTCTTACACTGTTGGTGGGAATGCAACTTGGTAGAGCCACTTTGGAAAACAGTGTGGAGGTTCCTCAAAAAGTTAAAAATAGAGCTACCCTATGACCCAGCAATTGCACTCCTGGGTATTTACCCCAAAGACACAGATGTAGTGAAAAGAAGGGCCCTATGCACCCCATTGTTCATAGCAGCAACGTCCGCAATAGCCAAACTGTGGAAAGAGCCGAGATCCCCTTCAACAGATGAATGGATAAAGAAGATGTGGTCCATATATACAATGGAATATTACTCAGCCATCAGAAAGGATGAATACCCAACTTTCCCATCAACATGGATGGGACTGGAGGAGATGATGCTAAGTGAAATAAGTCAAGCAGAGAAAGTCAATTATCATATGTTTTCACTTATTTGTGGAACATAAGGAATAGCATGGAGGACTTTAGGAGAAGGAAGGGAAAAATGAGGGGAGGGAATGGAGGGAGAGATGAACCATGAGAGACTATGGACTCTGAGAAACAAACAGGGTTTTAGAGGGGAGGGGGGGAGGGGGGATTGGTTAGCCCGGTGATGGGTATTAAGGAGGGTATGTACTGCGTGGAGCACTGGGTGTTATACGGAAACAATGGATTGTGGATCACCACATCAAAAACCAATGATGTATTGTATGGTGACTAACATAACATAATAAAATAAAAAAAAAGACCTATAAGCATAATATTCATCACAGTCATAAGATTTGATAAGCACAGAAGGAACATGCAAAAAGCTTCGGTGATAACAGGAAATTAGCTTCTCAATGTTTAGAGAATACTTTGCTCTCCATCTTCACAAGTTAAAGTTTACACTGAAAATTATGTTCACTTTAGACTGTGGATTTTCTTCTATAAATGTGCTCTTTTCATAGCTGGATTCTTGTGTTTTTATTCTAGTGATGACAATATAATTGATTCTAGTCAAATGCATATCATTACTGATAGCTGGAGGGTTTCCAATCCAAGAAACTTTCCAGTGGGAAAGAGGAGTCAAGTGAATAATCTAGTGCAGCAAAATAACTTCTATTAGCTTCTTTCTAAGTTGGAAATGATACACACTCCACTTTCAATTTTTCTGAATCCATGCTCCATTGAGCTATATCAGTTTTCACCTTTAACATCAGCCAATAGATTTGAAAGGAGATGAATTGAGATTCAAAGGATAGTACAGTTTGTGAAGGTATAATAGAGCCAACTGAAATGAATTGAATAGCAGCTTGGATCAAGTGTTAATTTTTTTTTTTAAATAAATGGAATTGGTGTCTGCTAGAACCACTTATTAAAAGGTCTTCCCATATCTTATTGGGAACTGATACTTGAAAAGATTTATAGCATGGCCAATAGATTCTCTTAGGGCTGGACCACTGTGTGAGTAGAATAATTCAATTTTAACACATTTTCTTTTATATCATAAAATAGATATATAGTATTTCCTCTTAAATAATTACAGAAATATACAGAATCCCAGGTTTATAATGACTTACTCATTTTGCTTTCTTTCTTACTTTTTTCCTCACTAGGAAAAAATGTGGTTTCTAAGAGTGCCTATTAAGATATTTGTGGCTAGAACTCTTTGGTACTTTAAATGAGAATAAAAAGAATCAAATAACTCATAAAATTAAATACTTGAAGTGAATCATACATTCTCTTCTTTAAATGTATTATTGGAAGCACAACTTGGGTAATCACGGGCTCAAAAGTCTATAACAACATTAGCCCCCATATCTGTCCTGATCATTGATCTGCTGCTCACGATGTGACCTTGGGCGAGCAGCAGTCTTCTGGTCCTTTAGTGTGGCTTAGAGAAGTAAAAACATATAACTTTTCTATAAACCAAAGACAGCTTTCCAAGGTTGGCAAAGAGGGGAGAGTATGTTTTATCACCTGCCATTGGGCTGCCTTCATTCCAGGCACTGACTCTCTCAGGTGAACTTTCTTTCAGAGGGTACCTTGGCCAGGCCTATCTTCACAGATGAAGGTCCCCAGTGAATTCAGCAGCCCTTTGCTGGAGCATCTGTCCTACTAACTAGTGTGAAGTTTTCTATGTCTTAGATTTTAAAAGAAATTTCCAGGTAACTATTACACGTATGTGTGAATAAAGCAACACTTGTGTGAAAAGCATTTGCAAATTCTTCCCTCTGCTTAGTATTAGCACACTTGCCCCCAGGGTTATTCTCAGGCAAGGGGCAGAAAGACTAGTTCCTTGACATCAACTCCCTGTTCTGTTTCCTTCATCTCCCTTTACTGTGTCTCCCTCCCATTTCATCTTCTCTTTACCTTTACTCAAGTATAAATGATTGCTAACAGCATAAAGCTTTTCCTAGACAAAACAACATTGTTCAAAAGATAATATTCAAGGAATAGCTAGTGAGTAGAAGATTTTCAGAGGAAACAGGATGGTTGCCAATTCCACTTATTCAATAAATATCATTTTTTTCTTTCCTCTCCCAAGAAAGAGACATCCAAGAGTGTCACCTATCACACACACACACACACACACACACACATGCACATACATGCACACACATAGCAGGATGCACACTATTTGCATAAGAGATGAATAAACAATAGATTGTTCACTAGTCTAGTTAATGCGGTCAAATTGGTAGCTATATGCCAATGTAGTCTCCTATGTATTTTCATGGTAACAAATCCACATGGGAAATTTAGATTGTATTAATATGTGAGGAAATCTGTTTGATTTTTGTGAGATTCAGGTGGAGACTCATTTCCCTAAACCTCTGCTGTAGAGGCTAAAGTAAGTTGCTACCACTGGCCAACAGAGATGGATGGACCTGGGGAAAGACAGCAAGCATAGGAAGTCTAGGGCTGGCTCTCCTTGGAGCTGTAGCTCTTACCAAGAACCAGCACAGCAATTGATTTCAGATTATACTTTCTGGGCTGCCTGCTATAGGCATCTAAATTACCAATAGTTTATCAAGCAGAAACATTGTTCAAGAAATTTTCTATGAGCAGGGTTTGGAGGATTAACTAATTCCATTCATTGTTGCTTGAATAGTGTCTCATTCTTGAGCACCTCAGATTTTCTAGGCGAAGGGGATGGCTTAGGCCAGTGGCTCCCCAAGTGCAGTCCCCAGACTAGGAGCATCTATGCCCCCTGGGAAGTTGTTAGAAATGTAAATTCTCAACCCCATCCCAGACCTACTGAATTAGAAATGCCGATGGTGGGGGCCAGCAATTTGTGTGTTAGTAAGCCCTCCGGATCATTCTGATATACATTCAAGTTTGAAAACCATGGGTATAGGCAATTTTGTGAAGCCCAGGGAAAAGTTTTCAAACTCATGGCAAGGAGCAAGCCCTGCTTACAGTTCACAGAATGTAGCTTTCATGCAGGGGTCAGCAACTCTGATGCATGGGTGAAATCTAGCTCTTTGCATATTTTTGTAAATAAAGTTTTATTGGAACACAGCCACACTCATTCATTTACTTAGTATCTATGATTGCATTCACACACCAATGACAGAGTTGAGTACTCGCAGCAGGGACCTTATAACAGATGATAAGTGTTCCACAACGTGACTAGAGAAAACCGTTGCAAGGACATAGCATGATATTCCACCATTGGATTCAGATCCAGCCTGTAAATATGTAAGTGTCCCTGCAGGGAAGTATACAAGGTACCACCAGCCCAAACTGATACCTTCTTGGGAATGAGCTTATGTAAAAATATGCTATTTTGGAAGGCCACTATAAGAGCCCAAGAAGATGGGGTCACCATAGTAAAATTTGGAAAAGGAAAAAGAAGAAAAAGGGTTGGAGCAGGATTGGCAAATTCCTATGTTGCAGCTTCCTTCTCATGCAAAAGACAGACATTACCAACCAATTGTGACACTCTTGCTCTCAGAGCCCTATCTGGGCTCAGGACCCTTCTCAATATAACCCTCCAGGCAGCCATCACTAATCTTTTGGAGTTGGTGCTTTAGAGAAAACTTATGTGGGGAAGTTCTGGGGGACCCAGGAGGGTAATCAGGAAGGAGAGGTTCCCCATAGGAAGTATTAATGAGAAAATCCAGGTATTTTCATATATGCTGTTTTAATAATCTCTATACTCCCACAAGTTAGATATCACCCTCTCTTATGGTACTTGTAGCTCTTAAGTAACTTGCTGGAGGTAAGAGCCAACAAGTGGTATGCTGAGGTACTTCTGGTCTGACACCGAAGCCCATCTTTTTCTACTACCACTTCTACCACGACAGTTTCACCAAAGGCTGCACTATTCCTAAATCTTACTTTTGAAATTGAACTTGATAGTATGGTTTATCTAAATGAATGACAAAGTGGGAGAGGGGAAGAGAGAGGAACATGAGAAAGGAAGGGGGTGGAGACTCAGGTGGATAGAGAGACAGAGAAAGGTAGGGAGAGATAGGCTAGGGATAGAATTCAGAAGGGATATGGAGATTTCTTCTAAAAGAAGGAAGTAATAACAACAGAAAACTTCAGCATCCAACTTTCAAGAAGGAAGCTAAATGGAAAAGGCCGAAAATAACTACCTGTACACATAGTACCAGAAAACATCTGCTGCTTTGTCTGACCCAGGAGGCAAATATCTACGTATAAAGTCTTTCTTCTCTGGAGAGCATACTAATGGGGTGATGGCTGATGAAGGACAGGAGGAATTAAAAAAAATAAACTCTAAAACTTTGGAGAGACAAGAGCAGAGCTGGATTTTTGGGTAGGTAAAGTAGATGATTAGTCTGAGAAGTGTCAGGAGGGCAGATACTCTGAACTTGCATCCAGCCTAGGCATAAGTTTTCCCCAAACAGCACCTTTTGAAAGTTATTCCTTTGATCTAAGCACTGCCCTCTTCTGGATCTGCTTTCAAGGGTAAATAAATTCGGTAATGATAACACATTCAATCAGAGTTCACCAGTGCGCAAAAAGCAAAGAGTGATGAAGTCTTGCATGTAAATTTTAATTTTTTTCAATCTTATGCACAATGCAAAATGTTTGAGATGTTCTTACATGTCTTTACAATTGTAATAAAATCTGTCTTGTAAACCTTTCCATAACAGGGTGGAAAAGTGTTGCCTATTTTATTCCCTTTATGGTATATCACAATTAGTATAAGTCTTAAGTGGCTCTGAGAAGCCGTACAGTCATGGTATTTAACCAATTTTTGCCCCAATGTATTTGTCCAAAAGAGTCTTCACCTCCCACTCTTCACTGCTAACATCCATCAGAAGATTGGGATGCAGTTTTTGAAACTGAACAGCCATAATATAATTTCCAGTACTTTTTTCCATTCACAGGTTTGGTTTTTTTTCCCCTTAGTCACATCTGAAGCTTTGATGCCTAAAGACACTCCTATGACTTTATAGTCCATAAGAATTATCTAAAACAGTTTTTAAACATTGTTCTAAATCAGTTATTCTAAATAGTAGTTAAGAAATCTGTACTTGTATATCTTATAGTCTGACAACTTACAGAAGAGTCATTTATAAAAGTATATTTTGAGATACAAAGGGGATAAAAGACTATCTTAGGAAGCCTAAGTCTTTTTTTTTTCTTTTCTTAAAATTTTTTATTTAAATTCAATTAATTAACATATAGTGTTTTAGAGGTAGAATTTAGTGATTCATCAGTCTTATATAAGACCCAGTGCTCATTACATCAAGTGCCCTCCTTAATGCCCGTCACCCAGTTACCCCAACCCCCCACCTACCTCCCCTCCAGCAATCCTCAGTTTGTTCCCTAGAGTTAAGATTCTCTTATGGTTTGCCTCCCTCTCTGTTTTCCTCTTATTTTATTTTTCCTTCCCTTCCCCTATATGTTTTGTTTCTTAAATTCCACATAGGAGGGAAATCATATGGCATTTGTCTTTTCATTATTTCACTTAGCATAATACCCTCTAGTTCTATCCATTTGCAACAGCAAATGGCAAGATTTCATTCTTTTTGATAGGAAGCCTAAGTCCTAATCACTAAATGATCTTATCTAGGTGGATTTAATAAAATTAGAGAACAGAGTCTTATCATTCCGGATGTTAGATTCTTCAGGACTTGTCCCTACCCACCTATCTTCTTCCATTTCCATTTATCTGGCTTTAACCTCTTTTCACCCTCTGATTCTTTTCACCCCCACACTATTCTGGATCCAGCTTCATGCCCTTGCCTTCTTGACTTTATTGTATGATTAGACCTTTGACAGAAGCACACCTGATACCCATCCATCACCCTGGGGGTGATCTCCTTCTTTCCAAGAAGTCTCTGGGTACCAGATTCTTTCTCAGGTAGGATCTGTGGGGCCCAGACAAACATGAACCAGTTCAGGCTTCTTCTGTGCTTCTTGGAGAGGGATACAAGGGATAAAAATAGCATTACTACATCTGAGGTGCTGGGTCAGAGAAGAAGAACTACCAGGAGAGAGTCTGAGAATCCTTTCACTTATCTGTCTTTGACCCAGTCGTTCACATCCTTCCTGGTCTCAGGGCTTGCCTTGACCACAGCTAATAGAGGGACTAGAACAGTCTGGAGAGAGGGAGATTCCTATGCAAGCTATTATTTCTTAAATAAAAAGAGGCTCCTACAATATGTAGGGCAAGCCCATGAAGGATCTAATCTTACTCTCTGGCACTATGAGGTACAAGTGAAGCTATTGTTTCAGTGTTTGTGTAGGGTACTGTAATCATAAATGGGGTATATACTTCATTCAACAAATCCTTTTGAAGACCTGCTGTAGGCCAGTTATTGCCCTAGGTCCTGGGGATTCAACAATGAAAGAAAGAGGGGGAAAAAAAACCCCTGTTCCCATAAAGCTTATGTTCTAGATAGATGAGACAGACAATGAACAAAATAAATAAGAAAAATATATATTAGGTTATATAGAGATAGGTTCTATGGAGAAAAATAAAAATTAAAAATGAGTAGGGAGTGCCGGGAGTAGTGGGGAGGTGTAGAACTGTAATTTTATTTAGGTGGCCCAGAAAGATTTAAGTGAGTAAAGAATTGAAAAAGGTACAAAAAGGAGCCCGGCAGATATCTAGGGAAAAAAGAGTCCCAGGTAGAGGAAACACAGGTGCAAAGGCCCTGAGGTGGGAGCGACCCTGGCATATGTGACAAATAGCAAAGGGGCCAGGACACTGGAGAGGATGAGCAGGGACAGATGTGGGAGCAGATGAGATCAGAGAAATGACTGGGATAAGATCCCCAGGACTTTACAGGCTATTGTGATTTATTTCATCTTTTATTTGGGGTGAGATATGAAATTATTAGAAGTTTAGAGCAAAGGAATGACATGATCTCACATATGTTCAAGGGGATTCCTCTTGCTGCTGTGTTGAGAACAGGTGGGAGGAGTCAGTGATAGACACAAGCAGACCAGTTAGGAGACTGCAGCAATCTTCCAGGAAATAAATAATGGTGGCTGAGATCAGGATGGACACAGGGAAGGCAGTTGTGGGGATATTTTAAAAAAAGAATCATCAGGATTTCCTGATGGATAGAAAACCAAGAGAGCATTCAGAGATGAGTCCGAAGTTCTGGGCTTGTACTATGGGATGAAGAGCATTGCCATTATCCAAAAAGGGAAACACTGCAGGAGGAGCAAATTTGGGGGTGAAGATCAGATCGATTTCTGACTTTTTAAGTTTGCAATGCTTATTTCAAATCCAGAGTTCATAATAAAAATCTGGGGCAGGCATGAACACTTTAAAATTAAAGAGAGAAGGAAGGAGTTACAAATCTTTTGTGTTGGGCAAACACACGCATATCAACGAATTTAAACAAGGGTGCACAGTCGTTTACTTCTTAACACATATATGATAGCATGATCTCTAAGGCTTTTCCATAGTCTTGACTTCTGATTTAATTCTATGCTAAAACTAGAAAAAGAATTTAAAGTGTTGAAACCCCGAAGTACTAGGTAATTGCCTCATAATTCTAAATGATGATTTGCTTCTTTATCTTTCTCCCTTATACTAGTCACCTCAGACACTTTCATAGTTTCTGGTCTCAGCTATCCAAGCTTGTAATTAGTTGCTTTTTAGAATAGGTTCATTAATCCCTTTTCATTTTTCTCTGCTATTTGCTTTGGACTCTAAATGTTTCTACTTGGCCCCTCTTTAGGCCAAGTCATTTCTTCTGCTGTCCAAGGCTCAAAATCTTTGTGTGGAACTAAATGGCTGACAGGCTTTTAAAATGAGCTGTCCCCAGGCTAACTCACAGTTAATTTTTTCTTATTCACTCAGGGCTTCTCTTTCTGTGTGGGTGAACATTACACTGCACTACCTGTTTCTTTAATAGTTCAGATAACTCCTTTTGATACATAAAATACAGTATGGTTTTTTTTTTAAAGCTAAATTGTTTCCTTCTTTCAGGTGTGACATATCTTGATTTGTTAACATCAAATTTATAAACAGCCTCCACTTATTAATGGCCCGGCTCTCTTAACATCACCTCCTAAAGTGGAGGCACTGCAAGGGCAGAGTTGATGGGCCCAGAGGGGAGAGATCTGAGACTATCTTTCCCGTAAGTTTGCCCGGGAAAGGCTCTGCTTTAGGAAAGGAAAATTTACAATTATCTTCTCCTCTATAACCAAAAGTTGGGATGACTGATTTTCTTCCTACCACTTTTGGATCTAAGAGATGGTCAGAAAGACGACAGGCCTTTCCTAGACATTCTGATGGTTTCTAAGAACAAGGTTTGGAAAGTGGGGACAAGTCAAGGAAAATGCACATATGGTGACCATGTCTACAGTACATGCTTCCCTGTTCCCAGAATCAAGAAATAATGTTATTCCCACTGTGTCGGATCAAAGAGGCCCTTTAGGATGGGATTACCATCATTTATGTGTGATTATCAAGACACGATGTGCTCTAATTTCAAAACAAAGGACTTTCAAATTAATTTTTGGAACACCATCATCCTTAAGACTGGGAAAGGGGGACAAGAAAAGAAAAAAAAATAGAAGAGGGTCTAAAAGTTTGTATCAACTACAAAGAGAATCGTGGCAAAGATTAAAGGCTTTGTAGTAGAAAATTCACATTCTGAGGCCAATTTCTATGTCAGGTACAGACTGTCCTGCAGATTCAGAACAAAGTTCTTGAGGTTATTCTTATGCACCTTCTCAAGCCATTCAGAAAATGAAAGATAGCCAACCAGTGATCAATTTTCTAATATTAGTTAGGAGGGAAAGAAGCAAGATTTAAGAGATGATTAAATTTTCAATGCTTCAACCAGTGCCCAATACTCCATGGAGAAGAGTGAGCTTGAAGCAGTTGTGATCAAGGCAGCACGCTGAGGCTCTGTGTGTGTGTGTGTGTGTGTGTGTGATCATGACCTGAGCCGAAGGCAGATGCTTCACCGACTGAGCCACCCACGCACCCTCAGATTGCACTACTATAAAATTTTCAAACCTTTAGTAAATGGTAGAAATTCTGATTCAGTTTGGCTAAGAAAGCCTTGTTTTCAGCAGTCTCCTCAGGTCCACCCTGATTCTGATGCCAGATTGTCTTCCCCACACCTTCAGAATTTTCTAGGTTGATTTGTCCATAAATGGGGTAGATAAACTCCCCCAAACTGTAGAATTTGGGATGTACCTGCCTTTTTTCTAGGGAGGAAATCCATGGCTTATGCAGTCTCACAGGGTTCTATAACCTCCCCCATAGTGCTAAAGACAAAAACAAACAAACAAACAAACAAAAGGACTGTGTCAATGGAAGGTGAAGTTGCTGGTGTTTGAATTTTTTCTATTCATTGGATCTGCAGGTACAAAGTGAGCTAGCTATTCATCAGGAGGGGCTGGGGCAGGGCATACCACAACCAGGCCAGATTAATTGATGACATATACTTGTGCTGAAGAAACACTAAATAAAAATAGAATTACATTAAAGAATGATGAGAATTTAATAATGAACGTACCAAATAGATGTCTGCACACTTGCAGTTTTGCACTGCAATGACCAAATGATCTGCAATTGCATAAGTGGAGAAAATTATCTTGCTCTTTACCAGCTAGGTGCCAATTAGGATTTTGAAGGCAGTCTGTCTTATGCACCAAAGCAGCTGCTCAGTCTTTGTTTCTTAATTTCTTTAAAATAAATGGCCAATCTGAAATCATAGCCCCCTGAACAGAGTTTAAGAAAAAGCATGAAAAAGGTCCATGGCTAAGCTCGCTCTAGGCATGCAAAGCTGGGCTTACTGCCAAGGAGACATCTCTGTGTAAAAATAGATAAATGAATGAAATAACTCCCGGTCATAGTGGTCAATGGAGGAGGTATTTTACAATCAAGTCTGCACACTTCCACTTTTTCCTGGACTTTGATTTCATTCTCTAACCAGCGTCTCACAAAAGCAAGTATCAGTTTTTGTCCAGGCAAGAAGAATGCAATTTATCATTATCAGTTTATTTATCCAGCCTTCCCTTCCTCCTTTTTCTCCTTCCTCCTCTCCTCCTTTCTTGCCTCCGTCCCTCCCTTCCTTTTTTTCTTCCTTCCTCTCCACAAATAATTAAGGAGCATTTATTTTGTGCATACTCAATGTCAGGAACATGATATAAGCTTAGGGAAACTATATGGTATGAATACATGTTACCAATAACCTCAGTGATAAATCCAATGGTCACGTCTCTATCCTTATCTTCTTGACCTCTCAGCAGCATCTAAAGATCTAAACTATCCATCTTTTTGAAACATTATTTCCCCCTGACTCTCATAAAATTACAATGACCTGATTTTCCTCTGACTCACTGGCTACTTTCCAATCAGCTTCTCTGGGTCTTCATCCCCTACTTGACCACTAAATTGTGCCCAAGTGCATGTCTTAGGTCACCTTCTCTTTCCTATCTAGTTATCTCCTCTAGTCCTTGGGCTATACATACAATCTATATGCTGAAGGCTCCTAAATTTTCATATCTATCCTGAGCCTCCCACTGACACTAGATTTGTATATCTGACTTCTAACTTGATATCTAAATCTCTCTCTCTCTCTCTCATCTTTGATTATGGTGTGCCATAGCCCCCTGGCCCAGTTCTGGTGGTGACATGGCTCTGCTTAGTCTAGATGACTTAATCCAAAGCCAATCTGTTTCTATGTGCTTTTAAATGCTATCATTGCAAAAATCTATGAGTCAATTTTTTTTTAAAAAACACTAAGAGTTTATGCTCACTACTGGTTTTATTTTTGATTAATCAGTTTATCAGAGTGGGCCAAACTGGATTCTCTTTTGACTCAGCATAGACACAAATACACAATATCTGATATGTGCTTTAGGCTGCATATTTTTGAAAATACATTTTTCTATGTTAAAATTTTGTCTTTGAAGCTGCTGCTTCCTTCCCAGGGGGCACAAGAAAAACCAATTTCAACAGTACTCAGTGAGTCACATACTCAAAACATTAAGGGCAAGAGATAATTGCAGAGATGTAGAAGAATCTAACTAGTATGTCATAATATATACTGCTGAATGGTTCATGTTTGATGGTTACTGGCATAGTACAAATTTAATTTATTCCTAGAGGAATCAAGATGCAAAGATAGATTACCCTGATGCTCTCAAAAATTTATGCTGGGATTTCAAATGTTTTGTGAAATATTTTTTATGCTACTACCAATGTTATTATTATAAATATGGTTTCAACCCCAATGCTTTGCATTGGGTTGTAGTCCTATTTATTCTTCAGTATAACATTGTAGTCCTATTTATTCTTCAGTATAACAGCTAGACTCACATTTACCAAGGCTGCCTTCCATTTATTGTGCTATTTTAATGCAAGATATGATTAATTAGGAATTTGTGTTTCAAACTCACATATATGCTGCTCTTTAACTTCCTTAACTAAGTTATTTGTAGTGTATGAGAAATGAAACTAATGTCTCCTATGATTTCTTAATATTAAATATATACAGGGATAAAAGATAAGACTGCTTGAATGACAGATACTCAAAATGCATTTTAAATAGATACTGCTGTGTCATTAATGTTGACTGCTGTCAGCAGAAATGTTTTGAAAACACTTTACTGAAGGGATCTTTACTTTTCAACTATTTTCAGCAGTAAGATCATGTATTAAGACATATATACACAGTAAGCAGGTTGCTAAAAAAACATGGTTTAGCAAGAAAAGTTAGCTCCATACCCTTGTAAGTGGTATAGTTTGGGTTATTTAAGGATATTTAAGGAAATAGCAAATAAAAATTTAAGGATTTTGAAAGGTATAAAAGTGAGCACTTAGTAAAAATATACACTATAATTGGATAATAAAATAAGGGAGAAAGTGGAACTATATTAATTACATCAAGACTCATAAGGAGCCAACAGGTAATTTCTCAGAAAACTGAAAATATATAGAAAAGTATTATATAAAGTTACTGATATAAATGTAACCACTAGAACCAAAACACAAACTGTTCATTTTGTTTAGCCATTGTTTATTATAAGAAATACATAACAAAAGAAATTGAATATAGACTATGAATTATGACATAAAATATAGTAATAGTAGCCAACAGCACACGCCAAGCACTTTTCTAAATCCTTTACAAATACTGACCTAATACTTAACCATAATTCTGTGAAAGATACCAGTAGAATCCTCATTTTATGCATGAGGAAATTGAGGCAAGAAAAGTAAAATAAATTGCCAAAGGCTCTGCAGCTAATTGATTGTTGAACTGAAGACAGATATCGGACTCCAGGCTTCATTCTCTCAATTCCTTAGTCATATTTCTCTCATAAGGATAGAAGGAAGATCTAACCTAGGCATCCTAACAAAAAGTGACCAAATTCCTTAGTTAGAAGGAAAAGCTTGTAAATTCAATAAAAATACTCCAAGTAAATGCTACCTGAGAAATGTATGTAAAACAAAGTGACATAGAAATTATAGAAAGAAAAGAAGGGGTAAAACATGCCTGACAATGCAAACAACTACAATAAGTGAAGTGCTCAAAATTAGCATGCTGGAATAAACTGACTATATACATATACACAAACAATAGCCATTTACAAAGAAAATCAAAGGAAAAGACTCAATTTACAATGGAAACAAAAATGTAAAATATCTAGGAATAAGCTTGACAAAAGTATGAAGAATTTAAATGAACTAAATTCTTAACTTTGACAAGGAAAGAAAAAGATTTAAACGTGCAAAATTGTGCCATTTTCTTAGGAAGATGCAACATTATAGGGATGTCGGCTCTCCTAAGCTAATCTGAAAAACTGAGGGAATCATAGTAAAAAATACCCCTAGATTTCTTGGGGTACCTTGCTGGCTCAATTGGAAGAGCATGTGACTCTTGATCTCTGGGTCATGATTTCGAGTGCCACACTGGGTGCAGAGATTACTAAATAAATAAATAAACTTAAAAAGAATACCCCTAGATATTTTTTTTAAAATCTAGACAAGTTAAATCTAAAATTTATTTGGAAAAATATAAGCAAGGCTATCTGGGAAAATTCTGAGGGAAAAGAACAGAATAATTTTTTTTTAAAGATTTTATTTATTTATTTATTTAATTGCCAGAGAGAGAGACAGACAGCGTGAGAGGGAACACAAGCAGGGGGAGTGGGAGAGGGAGAAGCAGGCCTCCTGCTGAGCAGGGAGCCCGATGCGGGGCTCGATCCCAGGACCCTGGGATCATGACCTGAGCTGAAGGCAGATGCTTAATGACTGAGCCACCCAGGCGCCCCAAGAACAGAATAATTCAGAGAAGCTAGTCTACATAGTACTAAAACATGTTATAAAGCAAAAATATCTAAAACAGTATAGTACAGATTAACAAAATTGGTTAAAAAGACCAGAAATTAAATGTAGTTTATAATAAATGTAATAAAGATGACGTGTCAAATCAGTAGGAATAGCCTGAATTGTTCAATAAAATGCTATTAGTCAGTAATAATCCAGAAAAACAATAAAGTTGGAGTATATGTCATTGTTTTATCAATATGAATTCTAGATGGATCCCAGATTTTAAAAAAGCAGTAAAATCTGGAAGGAACCCTGGGTGCATATTCTTTAGGAATCTCAGATCCATGAAGGTTTCTCTAAATATTATATAACACTTTGAAACTATTAAAAGGAAAAAAATGTATAAATTCAATGTATAAATATTCAGGAGAATTTGCATGGCATAAAAATTATCAAGTCAAAAGATAAACAGCAAACCAGAAAAAATATATATTTAGAATTCATACCACAGAGGGCTAATCATCTTAAAAAAACTTTCCCAAATCAACAAGAAATAGATAATTTGCATAAAAGAAAACACAAAAGGCTACTGATCATCCCCATTCATTATAAAAGAATGCAAAGTAACACTGAAAAGTGAGATACTAATTTTTTTTTCCTAACAGATTGGGAAAATTAGGATAAATCTGATAATGCACCATGCTGATAAAGGTGTTGGTGGACACATTATATAAATGGGAGGGAAATTTGGTTGAAACTTTAGGATGGTAATATGGTATAGCTATCAAAATTACATGCACATACACTTTTACTGGAGCATTTTATTTCTAGGAGTTTATTCCACAGATACATATTTGAGGAATGACATAGAGAAACAGAGTAAAAATATCTAAATATCCATCAGTAGTGGTCTTTCAAGGTAAATTAGAATGTCTTATTAAAAATCATTTGAGTTCTATCTGCACAAATATGAAAAGATTGCTGAAAGCATCTTACAGAATGGTATGTATAGAGTTTTACCATTTGTATTAAGTGTAAATGTGCATGTATTTACTTACACCACATGCTCAAGTATCCATAAATTATCTTTGCATGGGTATGTACAAGAAATGTCACAGAGGTTGCTTCTAGGAAGAGTGGGAATGAAGACAGAGGTGAATTTATTTTACACCAACCGCATATGTTTGCTTTTCCAGCTTTTTACTATTACATGCATACCTATGCAAAAGTGGAGAAAATATTCCTATTTTCAACTCATTTTGCCATTTCTTCCTTTTCTTTTTTAATATGCTAAAAGTATTTTTAAAATGGAACTGTCTTGAGGAACTTCCAGCTGCTGAGAATTCTTAACTACCATTAAAACTTTCAAGGAGACTCTAGAGCAGTAACTAAGAAAAAGATGACCCTATTGTTTAGTGCATCTCCAACATCTAGTTTGGTAAAGTTTAGGACAAGTGTGCCATTATGTTCATATACAGTCTTATGGAATCAGAGGATCTCAGAATCAAAATGGACCTTAAATGTCCCATCTATGTCTTTGCAATGTTTTTAATGATTTCCTGACAAGTGCTCTGGCTCAGTCTCTGTTGAAAGATGCCAATGTTTAACAATTCTCTTCACTGAAATTAAAAACTTAAAAAAAAAAGATTTATTTACTTATTTGAGAGAGAGAGAGAGAGAGAGACTGCGCATAAGCAAGTAAGGGGCAGAGGGAGAAAATATCTAAGCAGACTCCCACTGAGTGCGGAGCCTGACCTGGGGCTCGATCTCACGACCCATGAGATCAGGACCTGAGCCAAAACCGAGTCTGATGCTTACCAACTGAGCCATCCAGGTGCCCCATTAAAGTAAAAACTTTATTGAAAGATTTGCTCAGAATATTATGAAGATTTCCTAGATAATTTCTTTTCCATTACTATTTGAAAGAAGTCACCATCTACAATCCTGTTTTTCTGTGAAGCCCAGTTTTGCTAGAACACTAGTCTTGTGCGTACATATATCATAGCTCTTATTACACAGCGTTGCAGCCTTTTACTTATTTACCTAACTTCGCTCTAGATTTTTACTTATCTTTATTCCCACTGCCTACTTAGCATATTGCTTGGCACATTATAAGTAATCAATGCTTTGTAATGAAGGCATGGGTTTCATTAAATCCCATGGTTATTTTTTCTAATATGCTCAGTAGTTTGGAAGATTATGGGCTACCTTCTTCATTTTGAGGTAATTCAGCTTGATTCTTACATTTCAAATGAATGTGTCTCTCTCAGTCAATATCTGTTTCTGCTAATCTGAATTGACAAATGCCTAATACATTTTCTATCTTCAAACTGACATTATACCAATAATAGAGAGACATATGATATGTCATCCTACTGAATCCAATTCCAGAAAATACATGAAAATATAAGTTCCCCAAAATGATTTGCATAAGATAATCATAATCGTAATCATAATAATTTAAAGTATTACTACAGGACTCCTAAACCATAAGTCATAAAGATAACTAAATAAAGACCTTCATGGTTACTTTGTATGAGCTGAAATGCAATTTCAAATGTCAGTTAAACTTAATTTAGGAAGAAAGGAAAACTTCCTGTGTAAAATGAAGTCTGATTAGAAAACAAACAAGCAAACAAACAAACACAAAGACGACAAAACACTCTCTAAAACAGGGAATTTTTAAAAGCAGAAAGGAGTTTTATGATCACAAGAAATGCAGAGCTATCAGGGGCTACCTGATACAAAGAGCATTTAAGCTAACAGGGTGAAACACTGTAAAATCATGACTAAGATGGGCAAGTTTCCCTCTGGGGTCATTTTTTTTTTTTTTTTAAAGATTTTATTTATTTAACAGAGAGAGACATAGCCAGAGCAGGAACACAAGCAGGGGGAGTGGGAGAGGGAGAAGCAGGCTTCCCGCAGAGCGGGAAGCCCGATGTGGGACTCGATCCCAGGACCCTGGGATCATGACCTGAGCCAAAGGCAGACGCTTAACGACTGAGCCACCAAGGCGCCCCCCTCTGGGGTCATTTTAAGCAAAAAGTGTGGGTTCTAGGTTTGAGTTGTTTTTAATGACTTACCAATTTCCTTCCAGTTTTATCTATTTTATTCCTTTTAAAAAGGAAAAAAAAAAAAGGCCTCCAAATTTGAGAGAAAAAATAAGACTTCACGTTTCTAAGATGAATGGTACAGGCTTGATCTGGGGTAGCATTCTCCTTGTATAAAAGAGAACTAGGCCATGTAGGTTAGAGCGATGCTTTTCCCAAAGCAGAGACCGTTTTCTTAAGGAAAAACCAAACATTTGCATATGCCTTCAAAAATACAATTACTTCTGAAAATTCAGTATTTAGTCAGAATATACTTTCTCTAAAGGCCTGACTCTTTTGGTGCAAAATGTTCTTGATAAAAATCTGCGTTTAAGGGCGCCTGGGTGGCTCATTTGTTAAGCGTCTGCCTTCGGCTCAGGTCATGGTCCCAGGGTCCTGGGATCGAGCCCTGGGTCCTGGGATCCAGCCCTGCGTCGGGCTCCCTGCCTGGCGGGAAGCCTGCTTCTCCCTCTCCCACGCCCCCTGCTTGTGTTCCCTCTCTCGCTGTGTCTCTCTCTGTCAAATAAATAAATAAAATCTTTCAAAAAATTTTTAAAAAAATCTGTGTGTAAGTTTAATTGTTCTGTGAAGTTGAATATTTTAATTGCAATAGGTCTGTTTAATATAAAAGAAGTGATACATAAGTAAATAAGTGTCCTCCAAGCATCTATTTTGATTACAAATTTCTCTGTGCAGAATACTACCAGCATTTTAACATTTCAATGACAAAGTGTTAGAAAATAAAATGAAGGTTTTCTTTGGTTTTGATGCATTTAAATACTAAGGTAATTCTACAGAAAAATAATTTTTTAAAAATTAAATAAATAAATCACTGTACAAGAAACTTGACCTGGCTACTTGACCAGTTACTAGCTTTAGCTACTGGGCTAGAAGATTCAGGGTTTTGTTTGTTTGTTTGTTTTTTCCTATTGCCTCCCTGCTTCTAAATCATACACCTATCTTTAAGATTCCAATGTCTCTGTTTTATTTTCCCCTTTCCTGTGGAAGAGATCCTGTCACGTAAGCTAGCTTGCCTTCTGATGCTGAGCTTCTCATCTGCTTACACTCCTCTTCTCTCCTCCTTTCTTCCTCTCCTGCTGCGTTTCCTCTTTCTCTTCCTCCTTTTTAAATGCCCCGGCTACCTTTAAATTCTTAAAATAAATGTGCCACTGCTCTGGCACCTGCTGTTGTCCTCTCTCTCAAATAAGCTGATTCTGGTTCATTGATTCACAGACTCTAGCATTCATCAGAATCACCTGGGATACGTGCTTTAATGCTGGTTCTCTGGTACATCAGTTTGCTAGGGCTACAGTAACAGAGTAGCACAATGTGAACGACTTAAACAAACAGAAATTTATTGTTCTACAATTTCAGAGCTAGAGGTCCAAAATCAAGGTGTTGGCAGGGTTGGTCCCTTCTAAGGGCTGTGGGAGAGAATTTATTCCTTCCCTCTCTCTACTTCTGCAGCTTTGCCGGCAGTCTGGCATGCTTGGTTTGTAGGTATCATTTTCAGTGGCATTATTCCTGTGTGTGTGTGTGTCCATGTTTCCCCTTTTTATAAGGACACCACTCATATATTGGATGGGAGACCAACCTTACTCCAGTATGACTTCATCTTAGCTTGATAATTACATCTGCAAAGACCCTATTTCTAAGTAAGATCACACTGAGTCACTGGGGGCTAGGACTTACAACACAGGAAATTTGGAGGGGGCACAACTGAATTATAACACCCTTTTTGAAAGTTTCACTCGGCATATCCAAGATGGCAAACAGTGAACTGTATTTTTAATGAATACAACTGGCAATTTTGATGCAGAGGTTATCAGCTAATAACTCTCTCAAAACCACTAAAAAAACTTGGAAGTGAAAGCTCATTTATTAGTTTTTAGAGTGGTGATTCCCTCTTAGAGGTGGTTGCGAAGCTTTTTCTGGCTTTTCCACCAGAAACACTTTACATTAACGTTTCCTTCAGAGTCATATATACTGCTTAGAAAAAAACAAAACAAAAGAGGGACTTCCAATGCAGAAAACCCTGGCTCAAATCCTGCTCTGGTGATTTCATCTTTCATTAGTGTATAATCTTGGACAAGTAACCTAACTTTTGTGAGCCTCTGTTTTCACAAATGTAAAATAGGAATAATGAGCTGAGAGAAACATAAGGAAAATGCCTGGCACAAAGTAAATGCTCAATAAATAATGGTTATAACTCTCTATCCTAAGCTTGGGTCATGGCACAAAATAATTTTCTTGGAATGTCTTCAGTAATGGGCACTGCTCAGACATATATTCTCCACCTAAATTTATGTAAACAAATAGGGAGTGGGAAATCTCATTACAATCCTTAGCTACTTTTTATTGTGCAAAACAGTGCATGTGGGGACACCTGGGTGGCTCAGTCGGTTGAGTGTCTGCCTTCAGCTCAGGTCATGGTGCCAGGGTCCTGGGGTCTAGCCCAATATCAGGTTCTCTGCTCAGCAGGGAGCCTGCTTCTCCTTCTGCCTGCTGCTCCCCCCTACTTATGCTCTCTGACAAATAAAAAATCAGTGCATGTTTATTGTGTACTAGAATGTAAACTCTTTAAGGCAAGGGCTTTGTTTTGTTCACTGCTGTAACCCTAGTACATACTGTAGAACTTAGGACCTAGTAGTGCTCAATAAATAATTAAACATTAAACAAATTTTCAGATGCTTAGAGAAACAAAAAGCAGGGAATTATTCCATTCTTAAAACTACAACAAAATCTATAGCCTTCCACATATAATGATTGAGGCTCTATTTTACACAACAATATACAGTGAAAAAATTATGTAATATTAAGTATTCCTATAAAGGATGATTTTAAATGACAGCATAGTATTTCAATGTGTTCATATACCATAATTCATTTAACCATTTTGGAGGGACTTAGTTTCTTTCTGAGGCAGGGGAAGAGTGAGGAGCCTGTAATGATACACAGAAGGATTCTGAAAATCAAAGTCATGGCTGAACTGGGATAAGCATTGCTTAATTAGTTAATGTCTTGTCAAAGATTTCCAAAAAGAAGGTGAATGGACCCACAGGAAATATATACTATAAAATAAGACAATAATAAAATGATCAATAAATAGAATCAAGGAAAATGCCCTATCAAAGTATCAGCACCAGTGGAATAAATTAGATAGATCTGCATCAGCAAATGTTATAATTAGAATACAACCCTTGTTATTAACTAATAGCACTGAGCTCTGGATCCCAGGGTATTCAGTGGAACATGATTTTATGGGGATATAATGGGTGTGAAAAGAAGCAAACAAATAAAAATGGATTACATGGTCAATATGTTTGGGAATCAATGGGCTAAAAAACAATTTTTTTTCTTGTGGTTCATCAGAGCATTTACTATTCTAGAGTGTACTTTGAGTCTCCAAAAAGGATCACAGAGTGTATATAGTTTTTTCAAAAGTTATTTGACACTGAGCACTTTTATTTACTGAATGTCACCAGGGGCTAGTGTTCCATGGAATGCCCTTTAATATTGGATTTCAGGATATTCAAAGCCAGGTTTACAGTGTCACTGTAGCAACTATTTTCACTTAGTTGTATTTTTCCTAGACCTCATTCATCTCCATATACATGTACCTATAATTATACCTGCATCTTCATATATTTCCTCTACACACACACACACACACACACACCATCTTTTTTTTAATGTATGTATTTCCTGTGAGTCAGTTTGAACCTTTTGTGGAACTGTCTGTATAAAGGATTAATTACTAGTTATCTAATTAGATAATGCTTACTATTTTTACATTTGTTTTGTAACAAGAGGACCTACCCAAATTGTAAGATAGTGATGCTCTTTCCCCAACCCTATTAGTATTCTTTTCCTTTGTTTTTGTATCATCTTTGCCACTATATTTCCACGGTTACTTATGCTGATTATGCTCTTAGTTAGTTGTTAGCTACACATCCTTACATAATCATATGTCAAAGCTACCTCCTGAAGGCACTCATTGCATGTGGCTGGTTTATGAATGGTCATCCCTCAGTTCCAGAAACTACACTGAGGTTTTCTTCATCAAAGTATTGTTGGAAGAGATACTTATTTTACTATTTGTTAGAGAGAGAGAGAGTATGCCTGTAAGTGGCAGAGGGAGAGCAAGAGGGTGAGGATCTCAAGCAGACTCCCTGCTGAGTGTGGAGCCCAACCTGCGGCTCCATCTCACCACCTGAGATCATGACCTGAGCTGAGATCAAGAGTCTGGATGCTCAACCGACTGAGCCACCCAGGCATCCTGGAAGAGATTATTGAGAGGACGTGACCACTGGTTGACCCAAGAGCCAGATTCAGGCAATTAAAAGCTCCTCACCCCCTCTCCTGTCCTTGGAATGTATACTCTGCCCACTGTTCCCATAGCTGGAGCCACTTCAAGGATACAATCTTGAGGTAGCAATGTGTTGCTAAGACCACCTGGATGGTAAACACGACTGAACCCCTGGACCCCATTAAGGCCTCTATATCAACTTTTAAGAATCAGGTGAGTGGGGGTGGAGAGTTACTCATCTTGCAGCCACCTAAGACAAGCCTTGCAAGTAAGTTTCCTTGCTTATTAAAACTGCCATCTACCAATGCGGAGTGGCCTACCTTTTTCTTTGGTCTCTCCTTTCAGCGCCAGATTCGAATTTCACCCTGGGGAACTCCCTAGGTTTCCAACCAAAAAGTGTTATTTAGATTAACTGCTTACTTAAAATGGAACCGTCCCCAGGAGAATTTTTGTACTTAATGGTAACTTTTTTCTTTTTTTATATAAATGGTCTTAATTCACACCTCTGTAAATGATACCAGAGAACCGCCTGTTTCACCTGAAAACAGAAAAGAAACTACTGGAATTGTGAAGAGGTGGGTCTTTAGAAATTTTTGAGAACTGTTTTAAGGAAGAAATGGGCACTGGCTTCCATTAGCTATCTGATTACTTGGGGTTCATTTGAATAATGGGGGGGCTTCCCCCTGAGTTTAAAGAGTATATATCAGTGTCAAAATCAAGTGTCAGTCATCCATTGAATGGGCCCACTAGATTGGCTCCTTATGTAATTTTGTAAAAGGATTTTTTTAAAGATTTATTCATTTATTTTAGAGAGAGAGAGCACAAGAGGGAGGGGCAAAGGAAGAGGGAGAGAGAATCTTAAGCAGACTCCACGCTGAGCGTGAAACCCAATGTGGGGCTCGATCTCATGACCCTGAGATCACCACCTGACCTGAAACCAAGAGTCAGATGCTTAACCAACTGTGCCACCAAGGTGCCCCCTTTGTGAAAGGATATTGCTACTGAATTATGTCAAGGAATGACTTTGATATGTGACTGTTCCTGTCACTTCAATAATATGTTTTAAGTTTCAAATCCCAAATCCACAGCAGACTCTATTCTAGGGACTGGGGGACACAGAGATGACTAAGACCCTGTCTTTTGGGGTTTATACCTGATTTAAATTTAACTCACAAGCAGGCAGTCAGAAATATTTGTGTTGACATAACTCAATGATCACATTTGGAGAGTCAGGAAGGAGTATTTCTCACCCAAATGTTTCCTTTTCTGACATGCACCTGTGTTTTGTTGTTCCTTTACTCTGGAATTCCTTCCCCCAGATATTCACATCTGGATCCTCCTGTCCTCCAGATCTTAGCCTTAAGGGCACATCTGCAGAGATGCCTTACCTGACCTATTGCAATCCATTGGTCATATCATCATCATCATCATCATCATATTTATTCCTACATAACATTCATCACTGCCTGATAGTAATCTATTACCTCTTTTATCTCTCACTAGTATGTTAACTGTTCAAAGACAGCAGCCTTGTCTACCTTGGACATCACATTTTAAGTTACTTAATTAGTTATTGAATTTAACTATTTTGAATTTAACTCATTGAATTAACACATTTAACTAGTTATTGAATGAATGCTGTTCAACCAGAAGAAAAAGGAAGAGAAAAATGGCAGTATTTACCAGTTTTGTTCAGGTAGGGAATCATTTATTTCGGTGGCAAAAATATTCTCATCAATAGAGAGTCATTCTCTATGATGAAATGTAGATGATTCTTTAGTCCTCCTCATTGTCCAGATGAATAAACCTTAAACCTATCTCACTTTTTTCCAGTCCAAGCTCAGCTAAAAAGTGCAGTCTAAAATGTTAACTTCTCAGATACCCTGATTTCCAGTGAAACAGACACTACAGCTCAGGTCACCAGAAAGCTTTTATAAATACACTGGAATTTGGTTTAATTATCTATATCTTGTGAATTTGAGCATGTCAAGTTAGACTTCTTGTACTGGATAACCTTTGAATATAACTGCAATTGATTGCTTGATCTATAAAGCTGAAAGTAAGATATTTAAGAGTAGTAGATCACAAAAAAGAAGTTACTCTAGAAAGCCTTCTCTGAGTCATCAGCAGAATTTTTAGAAAACATATCCACGAGTGGTGTGGATTCTATAAATTTAATAATGTTCAAATCAAACATAAAAATATAAAAATGGGAGTGCCTGGGTGGCTCAGTAGGTTAAGTGTCTGCCTTGGGCTCAGGTCATGATCTCGGAGTGCCAGGATTGAGTCCTGTGTTGGGCTCCCCACTTCCTGGGCAGTCTGCTTTTCTCTGTGACCCTCCCCCTTCTTGTGCTTTCTCTCTCTCACTCTCTCTCAAATAAATAAGTAAAATCTTTAAAAAAAACATGTAAATGCCTAGTTTGATGCTAAATATAATGCCTTTTTTTAAAAAAAGATTTATTTATTTTAGAGAGAGAGAATGCATGTGCATGCAGGGGGAGGGGCATAGGGAGGGGGTTAGAGAAAGAATCTCAAGCAGACTCTCCAATGAGTGTAGAGCCCAACATGGGGCTCAATCCCATGACCCTGAGCTCATGACTTGAGCTGAAATCAAGAGTCGGACACTTAACTGAATGAACTACCCTGGAGCCCCCTAAATAGCACTTTTAAACAGTGCTACTTGTTTGATGAAAATGCCAGTCAATTTTAGAAACATTTGTCTCTACCATCCGAGTTTTGAAAAGAAATCATTGTTAAAGGCAATCTACCTGGGGATGAGGACCACCACCTGATATTAATTACTAATTTTTTTTTACCTCTTTGGTTTTCTGTAATATCTAGTTAGAAAGTCTCTGGAATGCCAAATTGACTTGCATACTTAACCAATAAGTATATTTCCATAGATAAGTAAAATATTATCTCTTCAAAATACGTAAGCCACAAAAACTTTATATTTTGAGAAACTTGAGAAGTCAAGAACACACCAGTATTTACAATATGAAGCATTAATACATGAAGACCAGAAGGATGAAACACACTGTCTTCTATAGCTTTCTTACAAGGAATCTTCTATTTACTAGTTTAAATGAATTATTTAAATACCTTATAGATTACTACTGACTGATTCAATGGCTAATTTACTCATTGCTGCCAACTACTCTTGCAAATCCAACTATTTTTGCACATTTTCATGTAAGATCCAACTATGTGATTTTACTTTAGACCAGGAATATTAATCACATTCAGACACAATAGGTGTACCTTTTGTGGTATAGATAAATAATATTTCTCTTATTTTCACTGATAAAGATATGAAATGCTCTTAAAAGCTACACCACAGAAACTTAAAAGTTAAATCACAGGTTCTGATTTAAGTCCCATGCATTATGTATTTGTCATTATTGATAACACTTCTATGATAATTTTTCACTCTATCTAAATACAGTTCTTTTTAATATGATCACCTGTAAATAACTGCTGTTCAAAGAAAGGTACTTTTAGATTACCACTGAAATTCATGTCAAATGCAATATAGTTCCCATTTCCCACTGTAAACTAGTCAATTGGAATAATCACAGCCTGGTAAGAAGGTTAAGACTATTTAATATCATTTAGGATCCTTAAAATACCAATTCCATAATTTTTAGTTACTTTACATAAATTATAAAGAATTTATAAAGATTTCAGACAGGCTAATTATTGCCTCTAAAAATCTTTCCTCACGTTTTATTCCTTTGTTAAAGACCTGCATGATTTCTTATGATTAGGAGGCATTTGTCATGAAAATAAAATATAAAACTGACCAATGAATTTCTCATTAGGAGGAAAAAACTCTGTTCTCACATCCAATCTAACAACACAAAAAGGGTCTCCATTCTAAATTCTTGTTCTTTCTCAATCCCCATCCTGATTCATTAAAAAGCTAAAAGAGATTCCCATATTTTAAGTTTATGTATGTACCTCAGCTCTGGAATATGAGCTATAGGACCCAGCAGAAAAGTCCATAAACCAATTTTGGAAACTGCTGAATCTGAAGACATGAGCTTTTGGTTCCATGCCTAAAAATAATTATTTATGTTTAATTCCAAAAATAGACTTTCAGTGTCTGCCAATATTTTAAGAACTGAAGGGGAAACTTGAGATTTTTTTTTTAAATGAAACTTGGCTGTTGCTTATGTCCTCATGGGGCCCAGGTAATATTTCTATGCATGTGTGAATAAGTAGATTGTAAATTCAAGGTCCGCTTTTTGGCTTAAGTGAATGTTACCAGTTAGACCTACTTTCTAATTCCATCTCCAAATATAGCTCCTTCTATAACAATATTGGACCAGTGTCCGTTATTTTGTGGCTGATTTACTTTTTGTTAAAACTAATGTCAGAATGTTTGCAGTTGTGCCTAGGAATGTTTCAAGATTACAAATATACAATTTAGAGACTTATGTTTAGAATTTTCAGTTTTGACTTTAAAAATCACTACAAGCCTTCAGACCAAAAATAATTGTCCTTTACTCCATCAGCTCCCCAGGAGGGATTATAAGTAACCCTTAATATTTTGATACAAATCATAATATTTTAAAACCCATTTAAAGTATTTTATAGTAGCCATCAGGGAAATTCAAATCAAAACCACATTGAGATACCACCTTACACCAGTTAGAATGGCAAAAATTGACAAGGCCAGAAATAACAAATGTTGGAGAGGTTGTGGAGAAAGGGGAACCCTCTTACACTGTTGGTGGGAATGCAACTTGGTACAGCCACTTTGGAAAACAGCGTGGAGTTTCCTCAAAAAGTTAAAAATAGAACTACCCTATGACCCAGCAATTGCACTACTGGGCATTTACCCCAAAGACACAGATGTAGTGAGAAGAAGGGCCATATGCACCCCAATGTTCACAGCAGCAATGTCCACAATAGCCAAACTGTGGAAAGAGCTGAGATGCCCTTCAACAGACGAATAGATAAAGATGTGGTCCATATATACAATGGAATATTACTCAGCCATCAGAAAGGATGAATACCCAACTTTTACATCAACATGGATGGGACTGGAGGAGATGATGCTAAGTGAAATAAGTCAAGGAGAGAAAGTCAATTATCATATGGTTTCACTTATTTGTGGAACATAAGGAATAGCATGAAGGACATTAGGAGAAGAAAGGGAAAAACGAAGGGGGGGAATCAGAGCGGGAGACAAACCGTGAGAGACTATGGACTCCGAGAAACAAACTGAGGGTTTTAGAGGGGAGGGGGTGGGGGATGGGTTAGCCCGGTGATGGGTATTAAGGAGGGCACATATTGCATGGAGCACTGGGTGTTATATGAAAACAATGAATCATGGAACACTATATCAAAAACTAATGATGTACTGTATGGTGACTAACATAATAAAAAATAAAGTATTTTAGAGTGATACATGTTATGGTGGCTTCATTGTGCCCATTTCTCTAGAGAATAATTTTCCAATCTTGGATTTGAGAAGATTGGAGGAGATTGAAATTATATGCCTTACTGCAAAGTTCTGATGGGGGGCTGCCTAAGGGCAAAGTGTGGCGGGGGGCAGAGTGGGCAGCCAGGAGAGATTCACAGTCAGTTCTCTTTCCCTGCATTCAAGATGGTCCTTTCCCTTTATTGCATCTGGTGTCTTAGACTACATAACCTTCCTAATTTCATTTCTATAGAGAATAAAGCTCCTATCACCATTTTAGATAGGTGAACAGATCTGGGCTTCTATGTACTTTTTTTTGTTTGTTTCAAGTTTTTATTTAAATTCTAGTTAGTTAACATATAGGGTAATACTGGTTTCAGGAGTAGAATTTAGTGATTCATCACTTACATATAATCTAATTACTTTTTCTATAGACTTTGAAACAATACTCCATCTTCAATCTCAGCATTCACCAGCATTCAAAGGCACATGAGGTCTGTAACCTCTGAGCATGTGGGGGATCTAGGACTTTTCATCTGCTCTCTTCACACTTGCTTCACCCTCTCCTGGCATTTAGACTTCCAATTCCTCTGCTCTGCTAAGTCCTTAGCACTTGGCTATTTAATTTCCACTTCCCATCATTTTATCGATGACACTCCTCCACTGTGATCTCTCCTCTTCTGCTTATTGTTGTTTCTGGGTGTATTCTCGTATAGCCAAATTAATAATGTTTCAGGAGGGAGTAGAGATAATGCATATGTTCCATATGCCATATTTCTTCTTCATTCATCACAGAGAACAAAAATCTCTGTAATAAGCACATGTAATCTTAAAAGCAGTTATGAAATTGTGCTATCTCCCATGCTCTATCCTGAATTTTTTTAATCATCCTCTCATGGATTTTATTGATCCATCCTCTAAACATTTTATGATGATATTGGCTTTAGTTTTAACACATTGCAGATTTTCATACATCTAACATATACTGAACATCTGATGTATGTGATACCTGGGTTTGATGGTGGAAACATTCTGTTAGAATCATTGTGCATATCACTCTGTCTTACTCTGTCAGTTGAATTCATCTGTCCTGAACACATAAATTTTTTTTTAAAGATTTACTTTATTTATTTGAGAGAGAGAGAATGAGAGACAGAGAGCAGGAGAGGGAGGAGGGTCAGAGGGAGAAGCATACTCCCTGCTGAGCAGAGAGCCCGATTTGGGACTCGATCCTGGGACTGCAGGACCATGACCTGAGCTGAAGGCAGTCGCTTAACCAACTGAGTCACCCAGGCGCCCCTGAACACATAAATTTTAAGAACACTTTCCAATGACTGAGCCACCCAGGCGCCCCATGGCTATGAGTTCTTGGTAGTGACTATAGCTCTAGCTGTTTCTCAGTGACTTAAGGCACTGAATCAGTAGATTTTATTTCATTCATTTTTATTTTTTTATTTGAGTATAGTTGACACACAATGTTACATTAGTTTCAAGTGTACAAGATAGTGACAGAATTTCTCTCTATATTATATTTTCTCTGAGAATTTCTGTTCTCTCATAACGCTGTTGGTACACTCTGGTTATAGTGGCCATACTTTCTGAAACACAAATCAGAATCTTTTGTCTGTTGGTCTTAAAAAGAATTCTTTTTCCTGACTTGTGGATTTATCTCAATGAAAGTACAAAAATCAAATCACCTTTAGTAATCGTTCAGTTTAATAAAAACATTTTGAACTATGATTTAACATTAAACTAGGCTGAAAAAATAAAGATATCTATTGAAGGAACTTAAAGAATAAGTATGTAGTTAATAAATGTCCCATTTTGAAAGAATGCATCTATAGGAAATCAGAATTGTTCTAGAAGATCTCAGGAGTGTGGTGGCATGAAGTAATTATATGGTATGGTTAACCAGTAACGTAATATTTCAGGAAATGAACACCTTTCTCAGTGTAATTTATATTTTACTTAAACAGATAAGAAACCAGATTCACCCATCTAGGCTTATAAACATGGGAAGACAAGCTGTGAAACTACTTACACAAAAATAAAAAATTCTAACAACTTATCTTCTTAGCTTTAGGGCTAAAAACATAAATAATTTAAAAGAACTTCCAGTTTACTTACTCTAAAGCCATTTTAATGCAAACAAAAAAAAAAAAATCCTGAATGAATTTCCTTCACCCTTTCAAGACAAAAACAATCCATGTTCTTTATGGCATGAGTAAATCACATTGACTTGGTTGTATTAAACTCAGAGTCTAGTTATTTCAATGTTCCCCCAATTTCTAATGGCTATGAGTTCTTTTTTTTTTTTTTTAATATTTTATTTATTTGACAGAGAGAGACACAGCAAGAGAGGGAACACAAGCAGGGGGAGTGGGAGAGGGAGAAGCAGGCTTTCCGCCAGGCAGGGAGCTGGGTGCAGGGCTCGATCCCAGCAATCTGGGATCATGACCTGAGCCAAAGGCAGATGCTTAATGACTGAGCCACCCAGGCGCCCCATGGCTATGAGTTCTTGGTAGTGACTATAGCTCTAGCTGTTTCTCAGTGACTTAAGGCACTGAATCAGTAGATTTTATTTCATTCATTTTTATTTTTTTATTTGAGTATAGTTGACACACAATGTTACATTAGTTTCAAGTGTACAAGATAGTGACAGAATTTCTCTCTATATTATGTTATGCTCACCACAAGCATAGCCAGCATCTGTCACCATACCATGCTATTACAATATCATTGACTATATTCCCTATGCTTTGCCTTTTATTCCCATGACTTATTCATTCCATAATTGGAAGCCTGTATCTCCCACTCCCCATCACCCATTTTGTCTATCTTCCCTCCCCCATTCTCTGGCATACAGTTTGTTCTTTTTATTTATAGGTTGGATTCTGTTTTTTGTTCATTTGATTTTTTTTTTTTTTTTTTTAGGTTCCACATATGAGTGAAGTCATATGGTATTTGTCTTTCTCGTCTGACTTATTTCACTTGGCATAATACCTTCGAGGTGCATCCAGATTGTCTCAACCCTTTTTATGGCTGCATAATATTCCTGTGTGTGTGTGTGTGTGTGTGTGTGTGTATCACATCTTCTTTTCCCATTCATCTATTAATGGACACTTACGTGCTTTCATATCTTGGCTATTGTAAATAATGCTACAATAAACATAGGATGCATATATCTTTTTGAATTAGTATTTTTGTTTTCTTTGGGTAAATACCCATTAGTGGAATATTGGATTATATGGTATTTCTATTTTTAATTTTTTGAGGAACCATACTGTTTTTCACAGTGGCTGCACCAATCCATATTCCCACCAACAGTGTACAAGGGTTCCTTTTTCTCCACATCCTCACCAACACTTGTTACCACTTGTCTTTTTGGTCATAGCCATTCTAACAGGTGTGAGGTGATGTCTCATCATGGTTTTGATTTGCATTCCCCTGATGATTAGTGATGCTGAACATCTTTTCATGTGCTTGTTGGCCATTTGTATGTCTTCTTTACAAAAAATGTCGATTGAGGTCCTCTACCAATTTTTAGTCAGACTGTTTATTTTGGTGTTGAGTTGTAGAAGTGCTTTATATATTTTGGATATTAACACCCGATCAACTATATCATTTGCAAAATATCATTTGCAAATATCTTCTCCCATTCAGTAGGTTGCTTTTTTGATGCATTGATGGTTTCCCTCACTGTGCAAAAGCTTTTTATTCTGATGTAATCTCAGGAGTTTATTTTTACTTTTGCTTCCCTTGCATGAGGAGACATATCTAGAAAAATGTTGTGGCTAATGTCAGAGAAATTACTGCCTGGGCTCACTTTTTTGGGATTTTTATGGTTTCAAGTCTCACATTTAGGTCTTCAATCCATTTTTTTTTAATGTATGCTGTTAGAAAGTGGTCCAATTTCATTCTTTTGCATGTAGCTGCCCAGTTTTTCCAGCACCATTTATTGACAAGATGGTCTTGTCCCCATTGTATATTCTTGCCTTCTTTCTCATAGATTAATTGATCATGTAAATCAGTGTTCATCTCCGGGTTCTCTATTCCATTCCAGTGATCTATGTATCTATTTCTGCACCAGTACCTTACTGTTTTAATTACTACAGCTTTGTATTAGAACTTGAAATCTGGAATTTTAATACCTCCTTCTTTGTTCTTCTTTCTCTGTTCAATCTCTTTGACAGAGATTGCATTAAATCTAAAGATTGCTTTGGGTAGTATGGACATTTCAACAATATTAATTTTTCCATCTATGAGCATGAGACATCTTTCCATTTGTTTGTGTCATCTTCAATTTCTTTCATCAGTGTTTTATAGTTCAGAGTACCAGTCTTTTATCTCCTTGTTTAAGTTTATTCCTAGGTATTATACTTTTTTTGGTGCAATTGTAAATGGAATTGTTTTCTTATTTCCTCTTTCTGCTACTTCATTATTAACATGTAGAAATGCTACCAATTTCTGGATATTAATTTTGTATCCCACAACTTTGCTGAATTCATTTATTTCTTCTAATAGTTTTTTGGTGGAACCCTTAGGGTTTTCCAGGAATAGTATCCTGTCATCTGTAAATAGTGACAGTTTAATTTCTTCCTTACCAGTATGGATGTCTCTTATTTCTTCTTCTTCTGATTGCTATGGATAGGACTTCTTGTTCTTGTTCTTAATCTTAATCTTAAAGGAAAACTCTCAATTTTTCACTACTGAATATGATGTCAGCTGTCAGTTTTTCATATATAGACTTTATCATGTTGAGATATGTTCCCTTTAAGCCCACTTTGTTGAGAGTTTTTATGAACAGATACTGAATTTTGTCAAATGTTTTTTCTGCATGTATTGAGAAGATCATATGATGCTTATCTTTTTTTGTGTGTGTGGTATATCACATTGATTGATCTGTGAAAATTAAACCATCCTTGATCCCCAGAGTAAATCCTACTTGATTATAGTAAATGATTCTTTTAATGCACTGTTGAATGTGATTTGCCAATATTGTGTAGAGAATTTTTGCATCTATGTACCTCAGAAATATTGGCCTGTATTTTTCTTTTTTGTGGTATCTTCATCTGGTTTTGTTATCAGGGTAATGCTGGCCTTGTAGAATGTATTTGGAAACTTTCCTTCCTCTCCTATTTTTTAGAGTAGTTTGAGGAGAGTAAGTATTAATTCCTTTTTAAATGTTTGGTAGAGTTCACCTATGAATCCAACTGAGTCCTGGACTTCTATTTTTTTGGTAGTTTTTTTAATTATTGTGAATCAGTGAATTTTAAATAAATAAAACTCAAGACAAATATATTGAACAGTTTCTTCATGCTTTAGTAGTCACTGGACCACAGATTTGTAAAATAGAACCCAATAGAGTAGTTAGGAATTTTATTATTTTCTATCCTTGAACTCAGATTAATGTTAACATACGGAAATTTTATGTTGGTTAGTGGCTCAGTTGGTTAAGCATCGGACTCTTGATTGTCGCTCAGGTCATGATCTCAGAGTCATGAAATTGAACCCTGCATTGGGCTCCGCACTGAGCATGGAGCCTGCTTAAGATTCTCTCTCTCCTTCTGCCCCTCCCCTACTGCTCACTCACTCTCTCTCTCTCTAAAAAAAAAGGAATAAAAAAGTAAACAATTTGTTTTCTTTATACTAGGTGCTAGTCACATGAGCTAATGAGCTGGGAGAGAGATGGCACAAATAATGTTTTGAAATACTACAATTAATAGCAAGTTTTTTAACTCTTCTAAAAATATAACCATATTACTTTAAATGGAAAAGCTGCCTGTGTATGCTTAATATGACTGAATCAAAAGCTTCAACACTTTTGTAAAATTTGTATAGAGAACACAATCACCAGCTGTAAATTCCTAGAGTTCGATGAATGTTGTACTCACATCCACTCTCTGATTATTTCTATGGATACTTTGTGGTATTTGGAGAAAATATTATATTTTTAAAATTAATTTTTTCATGTAACTTGTATCCACTTAGGCAGGAAGTCCAAATATAAGAGTAAAGATCATATAACCAAGAAAGGAGCATCATCCCCAGAAAGCTATAAGGAAGGTCATAATAGAGTCAAGAACTGAGCTCCAGCCTAGAAGTCTACTATTCACACCAAATTCTGAATGATGAGGATTCCCTCATGATGCTGTTGTTAGTAATTCTCATATAAGTTAACTGAGAAAATGCGTAATTCTATAAGCATTCTGAATTGTTTTAAATCCACATCTATTTTCCTAATCAAGCCACATCTCTAAGCTCTTAAAAACTTCTAACAAATATGTGCAGGATACATAATATTTATTTATTCAGTCTGCCAATCATGGACTACACAAATACAGATTTTTCAAGATCTTGTAATTAATTACTATAGCCCATTAGGGGTCAGTTATTTATCAGTTAGCAATCATGACCTAGATATCTGGGATTTACAAAGAAAAATGTCAATTCCATCTCTATTTTTTGGAGTTTGAAGGCAACTATTTCCTGCAACTGAATTATAACATAAATCACTCTCATCTCTAGAGAGCACCTGTCAAAGGGTTAACCACTCAGGTAGCAGAATACATACAATAATTTTTAAGGTGTATTTTCAAGGTCTTTCTGGCATTGTCAAATGTAGAAGTGACTTGGTCCCTCTTGTGGCCAGACTTTTGTCTCCCTACTCCCACTCCAAGGAAGAAGGAGTTGCTAATTTGATTAGTCTATGCCTGATATAATGGTGGCAATGAAAAGACATGGACAGAGTTGTTTTTTAAAATTTTTAAAATACAGGCATCTACATTCTGCAAACTTTATCTTGCATTTGCTGCTTGAAAGAGGTAAGCAGAGCCAGGCAGGGCTTGAAACTTTAAGACAATTCATGTGTTCATATATCCCCCCCATCTCTCTCTCACCTACCTCCCCCTTCTTTCAGAAATGAGCAAGTATATATTCCTCAAATATAGATTCTGGAGGAGTTATTTCCCTTTTTTCCTTCCTTCTTTCCTTCCTGCCTTCCTTCTTTCCTTCCTTCCTTCCTTCTTTGCTTCCTTCCTCTCTCTCTCCCTCCTTCCCTCCCTTCCTTCTTTTTAAAGGTCCAACTTAGGATGTTCATGCATAAATATGACTTAAATGTCACTTCAGAGTGATACACTTGTAGTTGAGAATGACTAGTTTAGGCTTTTAACTGCAAGTCTAATTGGTTCTACCAAAGAGGCAATGTGGCAAGATCCAAAGAATAGGCCTTTAACTGGACTTAATAATTCAAATTTTGGATTGGCTAAGTGATCTTGAGAATAATAACTTTGAGCTTCAGTTTTCCCATCTGGGAAATGGAGATAGTATTTTTAACAGATGTAATTTGAGGGTTTTAATGAGTTTGAATGTATGAAGGTAACACCATCATAACCAGGATCATCATTACCATTATTACTTCTCTGTGTTAAGTGATAAGCCTGTTACAGACACAATTTCATTATTAATAGCTTTAAGTAAAACTTAGAAAATAAGGACTCAAAGAAATTTAAGTATTTTCTCTAAGGTAACATTGCAAATGAGGATCAGAGACAGGATTTGAGTTCATCTGTCATATTCCAAAGCCTAAACTCTGAACTAGTATGGCTTCCTATGTGTACCTTTTATTATTATTACTGGCTTCTCTCAAGGAAAGACTTATGTACCCTCTTTTAGGTCTGGGTCTCTGAAGATACTCAGCTATGTTATACACTGAACAAAATAATGATTTTTTATCATGTCATGCTGCATTCATATATCATATTCATATATCAACTAGATCTATGTAATATATATATAATATGTAATATAATAGCCACCAGTTAGAAGTGGCTATTTTAATTTAACTTAGAACTAAATAAAATTGAAAATTCAGATCCTTAGTTATACTAACCACATTTCAGGTACTCAAAAGTCACACGTAGCTGTTAACTGCATTAACCAGCACAGATATAGAATATTTCTATTAATGCATAAAGTTTTATTAGATAGCCCTGAACTAAATTACTTTCAATGGGGATGTGAAGAAATTTGTCCATCAAGGAGTTTGTTTATAACAAATCCTTTGTCACAGAAGAGAAAGCAGCTAATTAGGAAATTCTTGTATTAGATCTTAACACACATACACTTCCACACTTACAAATATGCAAACAAAATACAGAGACCTAACATTCATTCTGTAGTATTTTTCCTTTATGGTCACTCTGAATCTGATGTTGTATACAAAGCCTTATTCTGTGCAATGACATTCTTAAGCAAAGCATAGCAGATATATTGCTATGTTAATACTTATCCACGTCAACAGATTCTAATCTTGGATACTCCGAGATACATACAGGCCTGTAAAACTGCATAAACATTAGTCATCCTCATTATTTGGAAGTTCCTAGAGAGTTAATTCATTGGAGAAGCTTCAACAAAAGAGGAAGGGAGTATAGTTATTTAAGAACCCCTATGTTTTTCTAGAGGAAATTTAATAAGGCAGGAGAGATGGCATTCTGATATATTGAGCCAATCTTCAGAAATAGTCCATACAGCCATAAAGATATGGAAAATGAAAAATCAGAGTGATCAAACAATTTCAGGAAAATAAACAGATAGCACAAAAATGAAATGAATCAGCATGCCTTTGTTTTGCCTGGTTTCCTGAGGATCTATATAGCAACTACTGGTAGAATAGAGGCTTATTAAGAAACACATTCTTTTTGTTCCTGGGTCCTGGTTTTTCTGTTTTGTTTTTGCTTTCCCTCCCTCCCTCCCTCTCTCTCTTTTTAAGACTTCATGACCCTGAGATCAAGACCTGGGCTGAGATCAAGAGTTGGACACTTAACCAGTTGAGCTACCCAGGTGCCCCTGTTTTTCTAACTTTTTTTAATGGAAACTGAAGCCACGTGAGTAACATTCATTTATCTTCCTGTTCTTTTTCTGTTGGTCAATAAAGGTAAAATTATTACCTAACTCAGTTTATAAGTAGCCACTTATCAAATACTTAATAAAAATAAGTATCTCTAGGAATCACTGGATTTTATATTGTCTAGAGTTGTATATATATTTTAAATGCTGTATGTTTTTATTTATTAAATGTGTAGTACTGGATTCATTTAACTCTGGAAAATGGCTTTTAAAACTCACTATCCACACAGTAGGGTGAATTTGTTTAATGGGGGAAAAAAAGCTACCCTCTAGCTTACATTTTGCAATTATCAATTACATTCTAAGTATGTAATATTCGCTGGTTCAACCTTCAATGTCCATATTTTAAAAGAATGGACATAAATTTTCCATTAGGTAGACACTTAAAAGTTGCCTATGAGAGGTAGATTATGTTTGACATTTACACTCAGAAGATATAAGGAAACTGAACAAGAGGAAAATTTTTCCTAATTTCAGTAGAACTCTGAGATCTCAGACAGGGGGATACAATTTTAGCATTAGGAGGGAGACAAGAGCTGAAGACAGAATTTTTTTAAGTATGTTGGCATCTTTAGTAGTAAATAAAATAAACCCTTCTTGACTAGGGATTCCTTTATATTTGCATGTATAAAGTCAGTGTAATAAAAACTGCTGGATGGACTGTGACATTCCCTTTGTCTGAATATCTACTCCCATGATAGCTGACAGTTGTTTGTAAACACTTTTATCCAAGAATGCTACATCAATCTGTAGAGAGTTTTGTCTACCCTTGAAAATACTCTAATGGATTCTGCCAGCTCCCTGAATTAAATGCACTTCAGCCCAATTATTGAGTTCCATTTTCTCCAGAGAATATGTTAGAGTGTGTTTCAGAAGTGTCCCCGCGGGGACTTTTCCAACTCTCCCTGAATGGCAAGTGGAGGTGGTACCATAGGTCTGCTTGGCTGATTTCTTCATATTCTTTTCCATCAGCCCATATTGGGAGCCCACAGAGGGGTAGCCCTAAAATAGGACCTTTGGGAACACTAAGAACATGATGTCAAGTACTAAAATAACTATCAAATATGTAAAATAACCAGGCAAGCTATAGGTCATAATTATCTACACTGAGTGAAAATTCATTCTCGATGAGAGTAGGGCCAATGGTTGTGCATAGAGTCTATGCTCTTTTGGTAATCTGGTGCTACACGAGAAACAGTACTAATATCAAAATGGAGAGAAATAAGCTTCTTTCCCAAGCTTGTCTGCAAAATGTAATTTAATTATAATCACACAGTAAGGGTGCATTCCAAATGAGAGTTTAAATGTGAGCACCAGAGGGATTGGATGGCATGTTCTACACATCCCTACTGTGCTTTTAATGATATGGAAAAATTTTAAAGCAGAGATTCTCTTGCTTCTCCAGGAAGTGCCATAATTCTCTTCATGGTTGCTTGGCTATGAGCAAGGCAGGGATATCCTAAATGTAGCTGCTATTGCTGGTCTTCCCCTACCAGGATGCTAGCCAATGAAGATACTACCAAAAGCTGAAAGACAGTTTCAGAGGTGGGTTGTCTGGTTCTTAATACTGGTATCCAGTATTAAAGTCCTCTTTTAGAATTCATGTACACACTTCTTATAGGAAAATAAGACACAGAGAGATCACCATACCCCTTCACTCCACATCTGCAAGACTTCAAAAAGTCTGTGCTTGAGGGATCAGGACATGGTAGAAGGACAAAGTGCCGGCAAAGCTCACCTAATGAATTAGTGTAGGAAAATATGGGCAGTCGACGATGACGATGATGACCATGAAGTTTTCAAGAGTCAAAAATGATTAGAAGTCCACAGGGAATAATATTATGGAAGTAGCTGTCATAAGTTGAAATGTATGCTCATTTGCACACATAAATTAGAACTTTTATAGTTAAAGCAAAAAACCTTTTGCATTGTAATGCTTAAATCACATTTTTGACCAGGAAGAACAGATGAATCTCCTTTTTATGTATTTAATGATTCAGTGTATATAAACAACTGAAAGGCCAAAGAGCTAAACAACAAATTTAGTATAAAAGAAATGTGAGTCAAGCGTTTTATGTGCCTGGGTGAGTGTGTGTGTGAACTGAATTGATGGAAGTGTCTAATGCAATACATCAACATGATTATGGCAGCATATAAAATATACAGGACCAGAACTCATCATGGAAACAGTCTTCAAAGTCACGGTATTGATTTCAATTATGATGTCTTTCCTGCTAATGCATTCTGTGCACCTGTTGGTATACAGAGAAAGCAGGATTAAATCAAACCGAAAGCCATATCTCTAACAAAAAAAGACTTCATGTAGCCCAAAGAAAAAGGAAAGAAACAAACGCTGTGAGCTATGAGAGCCATTCAGAGAAATGTGCTCAATGGCATGGAGTTTAAAATCGCCCATAAAAATGAATACATTATCTATCTTTTTCTCTCTTGGCACTCCTGCAGTTGACATTACCACTGTCTGCTGTGTTAAGATTGGGAGAAGGAAGCTGGAAAATGTGATAGCAAATCCTTAACTCAAGCAGCAGTATATGGAACAGGATGTTAAACTGCCATGTTTGTGGAATGCATAAATGTAAACATTATTTTAGAATGATTTATTATATCCATAACAGTCAAAATAAATAATTGTGGCCCCACAATCCATAACCCATTGATGGCTTTTCTAACTCAGGATTTTGCAGATTACATTTTCTATCAGGATGACATTTCAGGCCTTTAAAAACAAAATTTGGAATGTCGCTGGGGATTTCTAAAGTTCTCAGCATTTAATTCCAATTATTCCAGAAGGAGGTGTAATTAGCAGAAAAGTGCTATCAAGTATTTAAATGAAAGAAGGAAAGAATAAAGAATACATAATATAATGTTTCAATATGCATTACTACAGAAACAGTGATTGTCAAGGTGATAGCTTCATGAAAATGTCTTCAATCTGATTGCTGTGCTGACAACATACACATCCCTACAGCTGAATTTCTACTGACCAGGAACTGCAGAGTAAGAATAACGATGTGGGTTTAGAATGCAAAACAAAAATTATACCTGCATACATGTTTAAATATTCAGTTTTTTAGCATTTATGGAATACAGCATATTATCTACTGGAATTTTTATTTAATTTTTAATTTTTATTTTTTAAAAATATTTTATTTATTTATTTGAGAGAGAGAGAGGTGAGAGAGTACAGCAGGGGGAGCGGCAGAAGGAGAGGGAGAGGGAGAAGCAGGCTCCCCACTGAGCAGGGAGCTTAATGCAGGGCTCTATCCCAGGACCCTGAGATCATGACCTCAGCTGAAGGCAGACGCTTAACTAACTGAGCCATACAGGTGCCCTTCTATTAGAAATTTTAAAATAAAATACAATAAGTGTTTTTATTGGCAGCAATAATTTTTAGAACTCAATTGGCTCATTTATGGTCCTTATTGAAGTCACTGAATTTCATAGTTGCCACCTTTAAAATAAGATGCCATTCATTCTAGTAAATGGATTAATAAATGAGAGATTTTCCATAATATGAAAGAACAAAAGATATTTGGAGGTGTTCAGATAATATTTTAAACTTTATTATCTTATGCAAATAAGAACTCCAATTGTTATGCCCACATTCTTTGCATTTTGTAAATAGATCAATGAGAAGAGTCAGAGACCTTTGTTAAAATAATTACACAAATCAACAGTGCTGATATGTATGGATGCGTGTGTATGTGTATCTATGGATTAGTGGTATATTTTTTATATAATTTTTTTAAAACCCCAATACCCTATTTAGGGTGAACTTCTGAAATAAACCCAGTAAAGCTGACTAGGTAATTTAGCCTTCAAGTTAACAAACACCAAACATGAATGAAATAGTTCCTGTGTCTCTCTGGGGCAATATACTATTAAGGAATTTTTTTCAAATTTTTAAGTTGAAAAAAGAAAGACAAGTAGAATTAAGGGAGGAGAAAAAAAAAGATTTGATAAGTCTGTGCACATTCTGCAAACATAGTTCAATTCACACCCTTGCACACAGAATACTTCTAACATTTTTACTCTGTATAAGCAAACACGAGCATAGAGAAGTCACTATTTTAGGCGTGCCTGGGTAGCTCAGTTGGTTAAGTGTCTGATTCTTGATTTTGGCTCAGGTCATGATCTCAGGGTCCTGGGATAGAGTCCCACATCTGGCTCCCCTCTGAATGGGGAGTCTGCTTGCCCCTCTGTCCCTCCCCCTGCTCCCATGCACTCTCTCTCCCTCTCTCTCAAAAAAATAAAATCTTAAAAAAAGGAAAGAGACCTATTTTTTAAAATCAATTAATTCACATATAGTGTACTAGTTTCAGAGGTAGAGTTTAGTGATTCATCAGTTGCATACAACACCCAGTGCTCATTATATCAAGTACCCTCCTTAATGCCCATCACCCAGTTACTCCATCCCCCTACCCCTCCCCTCCAGCAACCCTCAGTTTGTTTCCCAGTTAAGAGTCTCATATGGTTTGTCTCCCTCTCTGATTTCTTCTTTTATTTTTCCCTCTCTTCCCCTATCTGTTTTGTTTCCTAAGTTCCACATATGAGTGAAATCATATGATGATTGTCTTTCTCTGACTGACTTATTTCGCTTAGTATAATACCCTCTAGTTTCATCCATGTTGTTGCAAATGGTAAGACTTAATTCTTTTTGATGGCTGAGTAATATTCCATTGTATATATATACCACCTCTTCTTTATCCTTTAATCTGTCTATGGACATCTGGGCTCTTTCTATATTTTGGCTATTGTGGACATTGCTGCTATAAACATTGGGGTGCATGTGTCCCTTCTAATCACTATGTTTGTATCCTTTGGATAAATACCTAGTAGTGCAACTGCTGGGCCATAGGGTAGCTCTGTTTTTAACTTTTTGAGGAACCTCCATACTGTCTTCCAGAGTGGTTGCACCAGTTTGCATTCTCACCAACAGTGTAGGAGGGTTCCCCTTTCTCTGCATCCTCGCCAATGTCTATCGTTTCCTGACTTGTTAATTTTAGCCACTCTAACTGGTGCGAGGTGGTATCTCATTGTGGTTTTCATTTGTATTTCCCTGATGCCGAGTGATGCTAAGCATTTTTTTATGTGTCTGTTGGCCATTTGTATGTCTTCTTTGGAGAAATGTCTATTCATGTCTTCTGCCTATTTCTTGACTGGATTATTTGTTTTTTGGGTGTTGAGTTTGATAAGTTCTTTATAGATTTTGGATACTAGCCCTTTATCTGATAAGACATTTGCAAAAATCTTCTCCTATTCTGTAGGTTGTCTTTTAGTTTTGGAAAGAGACCTATTTTTAAATGGCCTAAAATATATACTAAACACAAAACCTAATTTGGAAAGGGATAGAAGTGAAAGTAGAGTTACAGATATGCAGGTCTAGAGTCTAGATTTTGGCTCTGCTAGGTGATATGAACCCTATGTAAAGTTACGAATTTAATCTTGACTTTCTGATTCAATTTCTTGAGTTATATAAATGTGGGTAGAGTCTATTCGAAGAAAAATGAAGTCTCTAACCTGGGTAAGTATGCACTTAAAAGCAGACCACGTCTTTGAGTAACTCAGTCTAACCTTCAATCTAATGATCAGGGCCAGTCTGCTTGGTCTCCAGGACTTCTGTGTCATTTCATAGCCCAATATCCCTTGCCACAACCCTCCCTCATATTAGTGGATTTCTGCCCCCAACACTGGATAAGGAACACAAGATCCTGAAATGCCAAGGTTTCACAATTCTCCTCCTGGAGGCTGAAATTCTTTCTCAGGCCTCCATTCCATCACAGGCAGGCCACTTGTCATTACAGACACAAGGATAAGACTTCCACTTCTGATTGTTACTTATGTCAAATTTCCCTTGGCCACACCTTGCCCATGAGCTTGGACAACCTAAGGTTCTTCTGCACTGGTGATCATTTGCCAGAAGTTCTCATCACTTACTCTTTTGGATACCATCTCAGCTAGGCAAACATTCAAGTTTCTCAGGTATCATCTATAGTTAGATTGGTTTTTTCAGAGTCTAGGTGACCTGACTCAGTGACTACTTGTGTCTTTGTGGCCCTATCCTATTAACCATCCTTTGATAATCCTCCAAATTTCACTGAAGTAGATAAGAAATATTTATGAATGCCTTTATGCACCAAGCATCCTAGTAGGCCCTGGGCATATAGAAGGAAACTGGAAAGAAATAATCTCTGCTTTCAAGAAGCTTAACACCCAGAAGCACCAGATGCTTTATCCATACTTGCTCTTTCTTTAGCCTGTATGAAGAATGGATATTTCACTTGGAGCTTCTTGTTTAGTTACACTCCTTTATATTTCAAAATGATAGATATGCTTGTCTTATTCCTTATTTTAGAGATTCTTTTCTAAGGTCTCATAAATAGGAAAAATAATGCCAAGTAAAATTTCATATTATCACTGTCAAATTGTCAATATATTTATTTCTCTTGTTGGAGGCAATATGAATACATATTCCTGAAATTATAATTTTCCTACAGAATGCCTGTCACATAGATCTTTTATCAAGATTATATTAAGGTTCTGTTTTGGCAAATCATTTTAACTTCCTTCAAAAAGCTATCATGAAACATGGTCTAGATATGCAGCTTTTCTTGTGAATTTTTTATTTATACCCTTCATAGTTACTTATGCATGTTGTAGACAAGCATTCTACAAAGTGTGATCTACAGAACACTGGAGCTGCTACATAATGTGTGAAAAGAAGTTTTTATAGGCTAATAAAATTGTCAAATGCTACCTATTATACTTCCTTCTCAGAGATTCATAATGAAGATTGAATATTAAGAATTTTAATCCTCCAATAGGAAAAAAAAGTAGTTGAACTTTAACGCAACATTTTCCAAAGAAATAACTATGGAATCCTTTTTAAAAACTGTAATACTACTTTTAAGAACAGGTTAACCATTTGAAATCATCTTGCTTTTTATGTTTGTCTCTTATTGTGTAAAAATAAATTCCACTGGGAAAGGACACTCTTGGGCACTGGTAATACATAGTAAATACTCATCTAAATAGGTCCAAATGAATGAATAAAATACTTCTGTAGGTATTTATTAAAGTACTATTATTTGAAATTGTATGCAGAAATGTTTTTGAGTAAAGGCTCTGAATATGGCTTAAAAAGAGTCAAATTTTTCAGACTTTTCAAGTCAACTAGGAAAAGGGTCCCTCTACTGTGAACTTACCCATTTGGTTTGTTGGTTATAAGTTCTCTCCCATGTGCCTTGGTTTAGATTGTTCCATTCTACAAGGTACTTAAATCACAGAGTTCTGACCTACAAAATTGGCATAAGACATATCATAAATGCCTACAATTAGTCTCCAGGGAAATGGAGGTGAAGATGCCACTGATTCTATGCCAAACCTGTATCTTTAGTGCAAAACCAACAAGCCAAATAAACAAGCATACTGCAACTCCAAAGGGGGGGAAAAGGTAAAAGGAAAAGAAAAACCACAAAACAAACACAAATTCTGTATCAAAACACCTTTGCTTCTCTTAATTGGGGATGGGTGGAGGTATAGGGTGTCAAAACTACTCTCCACACAGAAAGTATATTATTCTGTGGTTCATCCTCATGTAAGAAATAATCAGGCAATTTAAAATTTTACTGGTAATAAAGGGAGATATTAAACTTTTCAATTATCAGTCCAGATTTAAAAATACAGACTATGTGAATTGCAGCTATTTCTGGACAGAAGATGAAACGAAGATATTCAATGCTTCCTCTTATAGCACAAAAGATGAAGAAATGCTGATCATTCTTATAGATCCCTGATTATTCTTATAAAGTCAGGAGGTTCTTTGAGTATCTCAACTGTGTTTCACTTTCACTAATGTGCTTAGTTGTCACTATTTTAAGAAGTGTGGTTGTTTCTTTCCTACAGAATATACTAAGACCTTGTTGGGATATCCATGAGAGTAAATAAATAGCTTAGGCACGCCCACCTCTGAATATTCCAGTCTAAATCTATTTTGGAAAAATAGGCCTCACAACATTTATCAGAAAATTGTATCTACATTACCTTTTGTAAAATGTGCTATGGGTTTAGTTTCGAGATATGTTATAAACCCCACTTCAAAAGGAAAAATACAGGGGCATGAATATACTTATTTTGAAAAAAAATGAAATTCACAAAACAAAGACAAAAATATATACCTGAATATGCTTCTCATTTGATTAATTATTTAACAGTAATATTTTTGTGGCAGAAATGTTTCCTATTCAGTAATTTTTAATTCAATTCTATTCTGATAAAAAGTGTGGCAAATGTAAGGAAGCACTGAATATTACTTTTTAAATATTGTTGTAACTTGATATGAGTGTAATTTAAATAGTGCATGAGAATAAATGGTGTTTTCAGGTATTATATGACATTGTTCCTATAAAATTCCAGTCTAAGTCATAAATCATGGCTTTTGAATCAAATACCTAGGTGCAATGATGCATTTCTAACAAATAACTCATTTTAACTATGAAAAAACCACATTGACATGCAGGATTTTGTAATCAGAGGTTTTCAGCTGCTCACCTTAAATTAAAACCTGAGTTAGGAAGGGGCAAAATGAAGAAATCAGCATTATTGCGGGTTTTATTTTAACCAAATCACCTTGTGAATCCAATCAAAATTAGGCATTTATTTTAGTCTGAACCACAGGCAATTCCTGTGATAATTAGGCCTTTTTAATTTGGTTTAATAAATATTTAGAAGATTCCAAATGTGCACGAAGCACTGAATAGAATGGGAGATGAGTAAAATCAATTTTTGCAGCTAAGGAGCTGAAAAATCTAGAAATGGAGAACAGTCAAGTATATAAACAGCATTACATTCAAGTCATACCATGGTAAGTTTCTGAAAGGAAGATATGGGGAGGGGGAGATAACACAGTTTTAAAGAAGTTAGGATTTACTTGACAGAGGTGAGCAAGCAGGTACTCTAGGGAGCAGCTGGACTATTGACCAAGCTGGGCACAGGAATGAAATTATCAGATATTTCTAGAGAAAAGGAATAATCCATTTGCAGGATAGTATTATTGCTCAAAAAGGAAACTGACCTGAAAAGGAGAATGATAAGGAAATTGGAGTAAGAGGTCTTGCCTTCTAAATTGAGGAATTTATACTAAGTTAGGCAAATAACTACTGTGGGCCATTGAATGGCCCTGAGTAGAAGAGAGACTGAACCAATGCTGTATCATAGAAAGAACAGTAAGATGGTTATCAGGCTAACTGATGGAAGGAAAGAAGATGGAAGCAAGACTGGCTTGAAGACCGATACAATTATCCAGACAACAATTGAGGAGAACACAAACTATGGTAGTGGTATGGACATGGAGACAAAGGAATGGATGCTGGAAACTTCACAGAACTTAAAGCTTTCAGAACTGGCTATAGATTGCATACAAAAAAAAAGAAGAGAAAGAAAAGAAAAAGCTGGCTCTAATATTTGAATTTAGATGCATATCACAAAACCATTAACCAAAATATGGAAGTCAAATGTATGAATTTATCCTCAGATATAAAATAATGAGTTTGGCTCTAAATATTCTGAGTTTAGGATGCTAATGATATCTGGTAGAGAAGGCTACAGGTAATTATAGCCTGGGTTAATGGGTAATTTGGAAGTCACCTACCTACAGGTGATGCTTGTAATCACTGGGCTAGATGAGATAGCATAATCACACAGTTTAAGAAACTAAAAGACAAAAGTTTTTGAATGTCCATATTTGATGGGGCAGGGAGAGGAGCAGGAAAGGGGGCCAGTAAGTGAGAAAGAGAAGAACAAGAAAAAAAAGAAATATCTATAAATTAATAAGAAATGTGTCAGATCTAAAATGTTATCACTGAAGGTTATAAAATATTATTGGGGAATATTCAAAACACCATAATTATCATAATTAGGAGTATGTTTTATTCCTGGGTGGTAAGACTGAATATTTAAAGAATATTTACAGATGTCAAATTTCTTCAAATTACCGTATATGTTAGGCACAATGCTGATCAAAATATCAGTACTTTTCTAGCAATTTGATAAAATGTTATAAAGTTTATGAGAATAGCTAAAATATACCTTTCTACACATAACACCATGACAATCCAAAGGAAAACACTGACAGTTTTAAATGCAGTGAAAATGGAAATTTCTTTAAACAAAACAAAACAAACAGCCATAGAAACAGGAGTGTTGGACAAGATTTGACGACAGGCCTTTAGTGGTGAAAGAATGCTGAATTACTCAGGAACAGTGGTTTTCTTCAGAAACAGGCAATTTAAAGCATAATCAACATTAGTAAGTCCTAAATCAATTTCCCCTAAATTTTTAGAATAAACTGGGTTTTTAAGATTTATATTGTTTTCAGATATATAGGTTTGCTCCTAGGCAGGTCAAAGTTCTAATCATAGCACTAGTTGGGGAAACTCTCTAATCCATTGGGTTGTTGAGAAGACTAAGTGAAATAATACACGTAAAGTGCTTAGCACAGTGCTTGGCACATAGTAAGCCCCCAGAATGTCAAAAGATATTATTGTAGCTATTGGTATACCCCTTCAATTTTCAGACGAGAGATGTGAAGCTCTGATAATGTACGAAAATCCAACAAGAGTTGGCAGAACAGGAACTAAAGTCCAGAGGTCCCCTGAGGTCACCAAGCTATTTTTAAAGACTAATAAGCTTTTAGTCATCCTTTACTACGGCCCCCCATCCTGTGTAGGGCAGATAGAGAAGAAGCCCAAAAAGATAAAAATAGAAATTCAACATCTCTTTGTTATTTTCCTCTAGGTTTCTTTCATGCCATCTGGTCCAGCTATAATTTATGTCATATTTAAAAGTGAGAATGGTGCATTGCACATTTAACTACAGTTCTCTAAAATGGAAATTCAGAATGTATATTTTTGTTCTATTCTTCCCTTCGATGTGGTTGGTATATGTTCTTTAACAATAAAAGCAAGCACTCTCTTTTTTTTTCCTACGTTAAACATTAAATATTTAGACTACACACCCAAGTAACATTCGAAACTCAGCAATTAAAAAAAAAAAGCATAAAATGGCTCCTAAACGAACTGTTTAGAATCCCTCTAGTTAACAGTCACATACTATGTAATGGAGTTACAAACAGATCTTCCACCAGAGGGCTTTTGCTTTGGTTACAATCCTTTCGGGGATTCCAGTGTGAGCAATATGGATGCATAACTTACCATCATCAGGTGTTCAAAGGAGGGTTCAGGAAAAATGGCAGCTAAAGGAGCCATAGCATCTACAGAATACCTGAAATGCAAGCTTTCCCTTCTAACATGTAGCAAAAGCCCATGCACTCTGACAAACAATAGGTTCTTTATTAATTATCCAAAGTATTGAGGGCTTTATTATTCTTCATAAATAAATAAATAAATGCTCAATTTATATCAAGACTTATCTTAAGGATTCCATCCAAATACAATTTACTGAGCAACATACTGGTCTTGGTGAAAAGGATGAATTTTATTTTTGGATTCAGGTGCCTATCTTAAGAAAAGTTTCCTACTCTTAAAATTATCTAGGATAAACAACCGCTACCCAATATCTTGAGAGAAAGGCACCAACCAAATCACTGCAGGAATACTTGTACTACATTTTATGACTTTCTGAGGCAGCTCTGTCTCTGTCTTTAGAAAGCTCTAGGTGCTAAAGGATCAACTTTTTATTCAGCCAACTTTCTATGTAGTTTCTACCCTTTGATCTTATTTTTGCCCTCTGGAATTACACAGACTAACTCCAATCCCTTCTACACACAACAATATCATGACTTTATCCGACATATATATTCCTTCTTTTGGTTTAAATATCTCTAATTCCTCAGGGAAAAATGCTGGGATTTAAAACTTTATACCTGGAAAGTTATTGTTTCTATCAACAGCAATATAGCGATATTCATAGATAAAGCAAAAGTTCAAGAAATATTACATCTATCTACCACTCTTTAAAATACGACCTGAACATATTCATGTAGATTGAGAATTTAATCTGAACTAAAAGATGGGGAGATTTGTTATAAACTGATTTGTGGTAAATATAAAAACTACTTAGTTAAATCTAAAAATAGTTGAAGATGTATATGGAATTATGTGTCAAAATTATTCTTAAAATAGAATGTTTGAAAACAGTAATTTAAAAATATTTTGCAATTCTAAATATTCACATTTATAAAGAAAAGGATGGGGATAGTAAAAGTATGGAAAATTCCTCCTCTTACCTATAGTGCAAGTTAGAAGATATAATTTTGTTCTTATTTCATTAAAAAGGTGATTTTTAAAAGAAGACGTTATGGAGAAAAGTTCAGTTTGTTGGAAAATAAAGCAAATAATCTTGGGTTATAACAATCAACATGTGTTAAATTTCCCAATAAAAGTCTCATACCTTTAGAAGGAAAAAGAAAAGAAAACCTAAACTATGTGGCTTACAAATAAATTACTTAATATAAATGTAGGAGCAAATATCAGAGAAGTAAAGAAAAGGGCAAAAACACCAGGAGTGGACATATAATTTTAGACCAAAAATAATATAAATAAATAGTAAACACAAGAACAAGTATATAAATAAAAAAATGAAATATCCAAAAGACATAACAGTCCTAAAGCTTGTGAACTCAATAACTTAACATCAAAGTGTATGCAACAAAACTGTAAAAAACACAATGATAATCGAACAGAAATACAATGTTAGTAGAAAAATTTAACACCTTCTCTCTCAGTTTTGGTATCGACCAAGTAAAAAATGAGAAATGAGGTCATAAAATAAGATATATGAAATAAACACTGAATTATGTACAATCCTAATAGATAATTCACCTTTTCATGTGTCCATAGACCATTAATAAAAACTGATAATAGAGTAGTCTACTGCAAAATAAAAATAAATTTATTTAGTTCCAGAAAAGAATACCTTGTACAAACCAGTGATCTGAACTCAAGGCAATAAAAGAAAAATTAATAACAAAATATTTTACATATATACAGAAATTAAATTAAAATGTGAAAAAGAGTTGAATAAATGAACTCAAGAACTGATTCTCTTAAAAAATAAAACAGGTAAACCCCACTGGGAAAGCTACCCAAAAATTAAAACATGGATTTCTAAAACCAGAACGGAAAAGATAATAGATGTCATTTTTATTATACATAAAATCATTCTGTAAGGTCTGTTTCTGAGGCCTAGTATCTTTCTTTCTTTTTTTTTTTTAAGATTTCATTTATTTATTTGAGAGAGAGCACACAAGAGAGCACAAGGGGGGGGTGGAGGGGCAGAGGGAGACGCAGACTCCCAGCCCAGCAGGGAGCCCAGCCTGAGAGCAGGGAAGCTCTATGCAGGGCCCAATCACAGGACCTCAGGATCATGACCTGAGCCGAAGGCAGACACTTAACCGATAGAGCCCCCCAGATGCCCCAGAGGCCTAGTATCTTCTTAACCTAACATCTTACGTTTCAATTTCTATAGCTTTATCGTGTGGCTTGATATTGGTAGGACAAATTCCCATTTTAGTAATTTAAAATATATTGAATATCACCACCCAGTTTCTATTATTAATACATTTTAATTTTACATAGTTGAAAACCACAGTATTTATTGAGATTTTAATTGAATTGCAATAAAACTACAAATTAATTTGAAAATAATTTACATTTATAAAACTTCATCTTCCCATTCAGGAAATGGCTTTGTACACCCATTTATTTCCACCTTCTTGTATACCAATGAATAATGCTTTTTCTCCATACCACTCTGCATAGCTCTTCCACAGTTAATCTTACATAAGTTAAGTATGCATTTTTGACATCAAAATAGTCCCCATGTTTTATTGCTTATTTTTATCAGTTAAAGTAACAAATCAGAAATATGACAAAGCAATTTAACTCTTGAAACAAATCCTGTATTTCTGATAAGTAATCAGAATTTCAACTATGACCATTATTTATTTAGCACACATTTCTTCCATACCTATCATATAAGAGAGTGAGTACACATAACACGGAGATCTCGATATGTAGTTAGAGAAACAGACCAGTGTTGAGCAGTGGAAAGTTTGAGGGTAGAGAAAAATGAGACAAAGAGGTTAGTATGCAGAAAGGGAAGGATACCACCCCTATGACCAAAGAAAAATGGTAAAGATAGGCAGGGATATCATTGAATTACAGGGTAAAGGGGATAGGCAAGTGAAAGGAGTTGAAGACACATGCTTAAAGCAGAAGAACCTAGAGGAAAAAGGATTTTTCCCTATGTGGAAGCTTGATATGACATTTTCAATAAATTTGAAATTTTACAAGAGTGATGTATGAAAATTAATTTTCAATTGGTATTTAAAAATTATAAATACTAAAGGAAAATGTTAAAGAAATTTTAGATATTTTTTATCAAAAGGAAGTGTCGAAATCTGGGATTTAGGAATTATCCTAACTTCTAAAATTAAAGAGAAAACAAGATTATGGTTTCCAGCCATCTCATACATTTGGAAACCAGGATAAGATATTATATTAAGTTTTAAGACATACAGCACTCTCTTCTCTAATGGGTTTCAAAGGACATATTCTCACATATAGTAAAATTCTATATTTATATAATGATTTTTGAGAAGCTTCTTGAAAAGTCCTATTATTCTTCACCATGTCCCTGTATGATAAGTAAAGGAAAGAGGCCATTACCTCCATTTTACAGATGATACCATCAAGACACTCAGCTTCAATGATCAGCAGAAGATGCTAAACATCTTATCACGAAAAGACCCCCAAATATTCTGATTGCTAGGTATCTCACCAAAAGGATATTTCTCATGCTTTACTTATGTCTAGCCCTATTCCTTTACACTTGTTTCCCTAATATTTTCAATGTTAATATTTATTTACATTTAAAGAAAAGTAAACAAAATAAATGTAATACATACATCCTCCTTCTCATTACATGCATAAGTATATATAATATGTATAGACATTCTGAAATTCAAAGCTTGTCTTAATAGATGATTCTATAAAAATTGTTTCTTTCTTATATGGCATCTTTTGCAAGGAACTCAGCATGAACAAACAGCTGAAAGGTAATGTTATGGAAAGAAATCTGTGCTAGTTCCACTGCTGTGAATATTAATAACTAGTCATCCATTTCAATGTGAAATACTCTAGGGTCATCCAAACCTGGAATGGTCTCTTTAGTCTTTTATGATTCTGTAATCAAGAGAACAAATTAAGGGCTTATGCTTCTCATAAGAGAGGCAGTATGACATGTAAAATATATGTGTGTCATATCTCTACCAATATAAACAACATATATATTTTCTTAATGTCTTTGTCCCCTACCCTATCTCTTGCAAAAAATGACAGATGACCTAATTAATCGAACAAACTTGAGATGCAGTGAGTTTGGAAATCTAAACAGATCACCCACTTCCTATCTGAAATTTTTTTACATTACAAAGTCCATCACAGTATTAAGTCACATTATCAGAAGTTTAGGTGTATTTGGCATGATGATATTGCCATTAGGGAGATATTTGGGAGCAGAGGAAGGATGATCCCAAACACCTAACAAAACCCTATGGGAAGTCATGTAATTTACACACATAAAAAAGCCTGATTTGATTAAGAAGGGAACATAAAATGATATCTGTCATTATAGAATAGGAGTGGGTGTGAGTTTGATAGGCACAGTCACTTGCATTTAGTGTTTATTAAAAGTTCCTGTGTTGATTCAACAAGTAAAGTCTCTTAAGGTAGGTTTCTCATTTAACTATGCTAGTGTTGAGAAATAGTAATTTCTGTAAACACACTAGAATTAGAGGTCAGCCTTGATCAACTTTTGGAATCCCAAGCTTGGAGACAGTATTATTAATCTAAGTCATCTATGAAAGGAATAGTTAAACAGTAAGTAAACATAAATAACTACACTATCATTTAGAATACCTCTCACCCCACCTCAAATATGTATAGGCACAAATGTGCACAGTTATTTATTTACTTACATGATTTGTAGGAAGATATTTTTTAGAAAAAAAAAAGCACAGTATACTTTGAGAAATGCCTTTTCAACATATTATAAATATATACATATATATGCATATATATATAAATTCACATGTGGCTATTTTAACCATAAGGAAATCTTAAACTTTTACTGAAAACCCTCTAGAGTAATTAAACTGAGAAAGGTACATTTCTTCTGGTGAAAATATACTTCTTATGCTGAAAGGAAGTTTAATATATTTGATATGCTCAGGCCAGTAATTGAATTTGGATCAGCATATTAATCTTTATTATTCAAGATTCTAGAATCACCATGGCTAGGAATGTATTTAATGAGCTTATGGCAAGTGAATTGCAATAAGAATTATTTAAAACAAAGAGTAAGAGTCGAAGGAAGGGAAGCAATAAGGACAATCTTTATTTTTTTTTCATTTTACAATCATGTGCTTTACGAAGAAGGTTCTTTAAATTAATGGGCCATAAGAGATTTTTCTGGTTTGAAGTAGGTTGATTGAATAATCAAATTCCACAGCCTAATGGAAATAATAAACCTCCTAAAGTCCAACCTTGCAAAAAAAAAAAATCCCACTTGAGTTTTATTGGAGAGAATTTTATATCAATGTGAAATGAGATGGCAAGCATGCATGAATAATTATTTCTACTTACTGTTCTCATTAAAGAAAAAAGTATCATTCTTGTAGTCAGAAATAAAAATTCTTCCTCATCATTATCATTAACTTGACTTGTTTTATATTTTTAAAAAAGTAATACTTTTAAATTCTTCCTTGAAGTAATAGGAATAGGTAATTTTAATCAAACAAAAGGGGGCCACCTTTTCTTTGATCAAACAATTATCTTAAGTTTTCAACTAAAGAGCTACAAATATTCTAACGGAAGGGTAACATTTGCATGCCCTGTGGATTATTTTCCACCTCAACATTCATTCTCAAATATGAAAAACCTGATTATAAAGATAAGAAAACCTTTTGTCTGTTCACCAACACCAAAGGACTGAAAGTTGCCCAAGAGTGAGTAAAACTCATAGCCCCTGTCCTCACGGATCTTACAATTTAGTGGATAGGAAAGTAGTGGGTTTGGGATTTCTGAATGACTCCTTTTGAATTCCTATAACACAAATGACCTCCATGTCACTATTTTCAAAATACGAGGAGAAGGACACCTGGGTGGATCAATCGGTTAAGCGTCTGCCTTCGGTTCAGGTCATGGTCTCAGGGTCCTGGGACTGGGTCCCACATCAGGCTCCCTGCTCAGCAGGGAGTCTGCTTCTCCCTCTGCCGGTTGCTCTCCCTGCTTGTGAGCTCTTTCTCTCTCTATCTCTCTTCTCTCTCTGGCAAATAAAATCTTAAAAAAAAAATATGCGGCAAGACTTCTGTTTCTGAGAAGATGGAATAGATGTACTTTTCCCTATTTCTCCCACTAAGTACAACTAAAAACTCCATAGGGTATATACCAAACAAACATAAGAAGACTCTGAAAGGTGGAGGGTAGTCAGATTGACCAGGGAATTTAACACCCCAGGGTTTTGTTTTTTTTTCCACCTCATATATCCCACATTTGGAGTTGAAGAAACCAGCAACAGAGAAACACCAACATGTACAGACAAAACAACAACAACAAAAAACGCTCCCTCAAAGGTCATCTCTCTAGTGAAAAGGCCAGAAAAGGGGCAGCTTCATAAGGCAGGAAACTTGTAGAAAGTGCTGCCCTGCTCCAGCCAACACCACAGAAAAGCCTATGGTCCCACCTCCACTCATGCCTGTAAAGGCTGAATGGGGAAACAAGACTTCCACCCTTGAGAGGCTATAAAAAGATACCCCAAACACCCTCAGCAGAGTTATGTCAGAAAAGATCCAGTAGGGGCTGAGATTTTCATCCTTGCCAGTCAGTCATGGTGCCAGTGGAGGTCATGTGGAGAGTCTGCACTTTCACCCCCACCTGGAAGTAATGAGGCATTGGTCCTATTCCCCTCTGAGGAGGTGTCGGAAGAGGACTAGTGTGGAGTCAGGACTTTCGTCATTATCCAGTAGTGATGAGGCCACCCCCACCATGGTGTCAGTGGAGACCTAGTGGGGAGCAGGAAGTCTCACCCTCTTCAGCAGTAATGAGGAGCTCTCCCCATCAGGTGTCAATGGAGGCCACTGGGGGATCTTGGATTTCACTTCCACCTGGCAGTACAGGCATCTTGTTTGATTGTGCTTCACTTTACTGTGCCTCACAGATACTGTCTTTTTCACAAATTGAAGGTTTGTGGCAACCCTGCATCGAGCAAGTCCACCAGAGCCATTCTCTATGAGCATTTGTTCACTTCCTGTCTCTGTGTCACATTTTGGTAATTCTCACTTTTCAAACTGTTTCATTATGATTATATTTGTTATGGTCGTCTGTGATCCATGATCTTTGATGTTACTACTGCAATTATTTTGAGGCCCCAGAAGTCCCTCCCATATAAGAAGGCAAATTTAATCAATGAATGTTGTGTATGTTCTGACTACTCCACCATCTGGCAGTTCCCCAATCTCTCTCCCTCTCCTCGAGCATCCCTATTTCCTGAGACAAAACAGTATTAATATTAGGCCAGTTAATAACCCTACAATGGCCTCTAAGTGTTCAAGTGAAAGGAAGAGTAGTATATCTCTAACTTTAAATCAAAAGCTAGAAATGACTAAGCTTAGTGAGGAAGCCAGATTCAAAGTTGAGACAGGCCAAAATCTAAGCCTCTTGTGCCACGCAGCTAGCCAAGTTGTGAATTTAAAGGAAAAGTTCTTAAAGAAACTTAAAAGTGCTACTCCAGGGAACACACAAATGATAATAAAGTGAAATAGCCTTATTGCTGGTATGGAGAAAGTTTCAGTAGTTTGGATAGAAGATCAACCAGCTGCAACATTTCCTTAAGTCAAAGACCGATCAGAGCTAGGTCCTAACTCTCTTCAGTTCTATGAGGGCTGAGGGAGGTGAGGAAGCTACAGAAGAAATTTGGAAGCTACCACGGGTTGCTTCATGAGGTTTAAAGAGTGCAATGTGAAGGGGCACCTGGGTGGCTGTCTCCATAAAAGTGCAATGTGAAGGGGCGCCTGGGTGGCTCAGTCAGTTAAGTGGCTGCCTTCAGCTCAGGTCATGATTCCAGGGTCCTGGGATTGAGCCCTGCATTGGGCTACCTGCTCAGTGGAGAGCCTGCCTCTCCCTCTCCCTCTGCCTGCCTCTCTGCCTGCTTGTGCTATCTGTCAAATAAATAAAATATTAAAAAAAAAAAGTGCAGTGTGAAGCAGCAAGGGCTGATGTAGAAGCTGCAGCAAGTTTTCCAGAAGATCCAGCTAAGATAATTCATGAAGGCGGCTAACTAAACAATAGATTTTCAATGTAGATGAAACAGCATTATATTGGAAGAAGATGCCTTCTAGGACTTTCATAGCTAGAGAGGAGAAGTCAATGCCTGGCCTCAAAGCTTCAAAGGATAGGCTGACTCTCTTGTTAGGGGCTAGTGAAACTGGTGACTTTAAGTTGAGGCCACTGTTCATATATCACTCTGAAAATCCTATGACATTTAAGGATTATGCTAAATCTACTCTGCCTGTGCTTTGTAAATGGAACAAAGCCTGGACGACAGCACATCTGTTTACAACATGGCTTACTGAATATTTTAAGTCCACTGTTAAGACCGACTACTCAGGAAAAAAGATTCCCTTCAAAACAGTACTGCTCGTTGACAGTGCACCTGTCACCCTATCACTCAAGAGCTCTGATGGAGATGTACAATGAGGTTCATGTTGTTTTCATGCCTGCTAACACAATACCCATTCTGCAGCCCAGGGATCAAATAATTACTTTAATTTTCAAGTCTTATTATTGAAGAAATACATTTGTAAAGCTATAGTTGCTATATAGTGACTCCTCTGATGGATCTGGGCAAAGTAAGTTGAAAACCGTCTGAAAAGGATTCACCATTTTAGATGCCAATAAGAACATTTGTGATACATGGGAAGAGGTCAAAATATCAATATGAACAGGAGTTTGGAAGAAGTTGATTCCAAACCCCATGGATGACTTTGAGGGGTTTGAGACTTCAGAGGAAAAGTGTGATGTGATGGAAATAGCAAGAGAATTAGTATTAGAAGTGGAGCCTGAAGATGGGACTGAATTGCTATAATCTCAGGATAAAACTTAAGCAGATGACAAATTGCTCTTTATGGATGAGCAAAAACAGTGGTTTCTTTGAGATGGAATCTACTCCTAGTGAAGATTCTGTAAAGATTGTTGAGATGACAACAAAGACTGGGAATATTATAAAAACTTAATTGATAAAGCAGCAACAAAGTTTGAGAGGATTCACTCCAATTTTTAAAGTTCTACTGTGGATAAAATGCTATTAATCAGCATCCTATGCTGCAAAAAATTGTTTATGAAAGGAGAAAAAATATCAATGCAGCGAACTTCATTGTTGTCTTCTTTTAAGAACTTACCACAGCCACCCCAACCTTCATCCTCATCAGTCAGCGGCCACCGACATCAAGGCAAGACCCTCTATCAATAAAAAGATTATGACTCACTGAAAGTTCAGATGATGATTAGCATTTTTAGCAATAAAGTATTTTTAAGGAAGGTATATACATTATTTTTTTAGACATAAAGTTATTTGCACACTCAAGAGACTACAGTATAGTATAAACATAACATTTATATGCACTGGGAATCCAAAACATTCATATGACTCACTTTATTGTGATGGTCTGGAAACAAATCCAAGGTATCCTGTAATGACAGTGCCCCTCTCTTTCTTTTTTTTTTTTTTTTTTTTTTTTTTTTAAAGATTTTATTTATTTATTTGAGAGAGAGAGAATGAGAGAGAGCAAGCACATGAGAGGGGGAGGGTCAGAGGGAGAAGCAGACTCCCTGCCGAGCAGGGAGCCTGATGCGGGACTCGATCCAGGGACTCCAGGATCATGACCTGAGCCGAAGGCAGTCGCTTAACCAACTGAGCCACCCAGGCGCCCTTTTTCGAAGGGTCAATACAAATTAAAAAAAAAGAAAGAAAAAAATGAATTTTCCCTGGTATAAAAAGGGAAAGAGACTTTTCCCTATCCTTTTCTTTTCTTAGAGCACTTACTCAAAAAAACTTATAATTGTGATTTCTTTTTCTGACTCTTTTACATGTACATAAATCTTTTTAAAATAAATAAGCTTCTTGCCAATTTTATAACCCAGGAATCTTTTTTCACAAGGATTTGGAAGCCACCTCTTTGAAATATAAATATCAAAGAAGATAGAGCCCCTTCCTCCCAGTTTCCATGGAAGAGACGGAGCCGAAATTTCTCAGGGTAGTTGCAAAACTACTTCCTGTTCTAAAGATATGAGAAGCTTAATTTTCATTTTGATATATACATTATTTCAATTTTTTATAAATATTAATATATTCTACATGTATATATAATATATAATATAACAATAACATATAACATGAATATATATTAATAACAGGTAAATTTAAATTAAGAATTTAAAAAAATCAGAGCCAGAAAGGGCCATTATATAAGGGAAAAGGGTCAGTCCCTCAAGAAGATATAGCAATCCTAAATGTGCATATCCCAAACAACAGAGCTGCAAAATATGCTAGAGATTATATGGGCAAGATTCTGTATCTGGAGTTGTTCTTACTGAGAAGCAGAGGAAAGAAATGCTGGAGAGAGCTAGGAGATCTTGATTCCTTCCTATTCAAGTTCTGTCACTCAATAGCTATGTGACCTTGGACAATTCACTTAATCTCCTTGTAATTTTGTTTCTCTATTTTCTGTAAAATGTGGAGTTAATAGATGATCTGTAAGTTTTCTTCCACTCTAAAATTCTAGATCTCTCAGAAATTAGGTAATTTCATATATTCCGGAATTAGATAATTTTCAGAACAAACCCAAATATTTATAATGATAATTTTAAAAATAAATACTTTTATGTCTCTAGAGAACATCTGAAATGGTTTATACAGAGATAATTATACAGATGAAATGGAGGTTATGAAACCATAGTCAACAAATTTTAAAACAAACTATGTTGTAAACGTCTGACTTTGAAGATGGCATCCACTTTTCAAATGTCCTTAGAACATACTAAATTGCACCCCTAAGCCTAACGCCCATATTCAAAATTGAAAATGTAAGTTATTTAAAAAATAGGAACCATAGTTGAGAGAATTTGGCAGATCATATTTCCATTCTAAACCAACACTATTCTGACCTTGAATCATGAGTAGTATTTTAAGACAAAAATCCAATCAAAGTAATTAGTGGAAATAATACCATATTTACTATCTACAGTAACATATAGAATATACATAGTACATAATAGTATTAGAAAATATTACTCCTTAAAAACCTTGGAAATGATCTCCTTCAACTACTTCTTCATAGCAGTGAAGAAATTAGTAACAGAGAATTTGAGTTATATACTGAGTAGTAAAAGCATTGGATAAGGGACTCCAGGTCTCCTGGTATTTCATTATGTCTATATGGAGGCTGTTACGACTACAACAAAATCATAATGTAGACTGGGCATTAATTTACAGAATAACTTTAATATATAGTCTTAATTTTCCCATATGTAAAATAAATAAACAAAAGAAGCTAGTATTTAAAGAACAAATCTTTTGTAAGCTCCTGTTGAAGTGAAAGGTAGGCAGGAAGTAAGCGTTTTCAGAGCAATTATCAAACCAAACTTCTTCATGCTTCAACTTGCTAAAAAAATATAGGTATTATTTTCTTCAATAAACAAGTGGGAAAAATTAAACAGAGAAAAATTAGTGGATGTTTTCAAGCCATTATAGTACATATATTGATTTTCATGGGGTATTAGAACAGATGCACATTTTTTTTTTTTTTTTACAAAACACAGTCTCACTAAATCTTAAAAAGTACACTGTAGGATATTGACAGGTGCCCAGTGAGAAAGCTGTCAACGAGCATTTTTTTTTTTTTGACCACTTAATTCTGCAGGGTACTGTACCAAACACAATGAGATGTCACAAAAGAAATGGAAGGCACGACCTCTGACCTTATAGAAATTAAAAATAAAGACTGGTGTATACCAATGATTTTAGAATGTATGATAATCTGTCATAGTAGGTGAGCAAGGAAAACAGTCTTATTTCCTTCACTCAATCGAGAGGTAAATATATTCCTAAGTATTCTCAGCAGTAAGCTAAATGCTTCTTCTTACTCACACTATATTTTTGTAACCATAGTTTAGTAATTTCTCTTGCATTTTAAGTAAATGTTAAATGAAGAAACTCGTTCTCAAATTCAAATGACAAGGTTGACTAAGACAGTAGGAGTTAAAACCCCAGGGTTTGGAAGCAGTCTCACCTGGGGTCAAATACCATTTCCGCCACTCTAACCATGTCGCCTCAGGGCCCTAACATGCCCTCCTGGGTCTCAGGCCTCAGTGTCTCCTATCTGTTAAACAGGGATAATAAAAGGCTACCCTCAGAGCATAATCGTATAAATTAAATTATAATACATTCAAGTGCTTGGCATACCTCCTAGTACATAAGTTGTTTAGTAAATTTTAGCTATTACTGACATTAATATTAATAATACTGTTATTAATTCTAAAATTTGTTAGAATATATGAAAGAACATTTATATTTGGGTCCTGTTTCCTCTGTATTATTAGAATATGGCAATAAAATGGCACTTAAAAATAACTAAAAGCTGCACAAAGGTTGGCCCTAACTATTTTCTCTCAACTATTTCTTAATACACTACATCCAGTGTTTCAGAATAAAGAGACAACCTTTAAGGGCACTTGATTTACCTGCCTAGATAAAAGATAGACACATATGTATTTATTTCACATCCAGTCCAAGACTATATCATCAGGACACTCAATGAAGAAAAATCTTATAGTTTGTAGCAATTGATGGCTTTTAGAGGCACTGTAAATTCCATGAGAGGGTTCACTTCCATCACATCCATCTTTTAACTTATTTATAAAGGTGCCAGGAAATTTGTCCTTTTACTGAAAGACAATTTTACTTTTGGCTAGAAGATGAAGTTCCCTGAAAGGTGTCACTCAAACAACCATTTTACAGTATGGAACACCATATCCAATATACAAATTGGATGTAAATGTAAATGTAAAACCAAAAGGTACTAGAGTTCCTCATTTACTAGAGGCCCTCCATTATTTATCTTGGCAAATGATATTTCTTTTTTTTTTTTAAAGATTTTATTTATTTGAGAGAGAGAGAATAAGAATAAGAATAAGAGAGAGAGAAAGCACATGAGAGGGGGGAGGGTCAGAGGGAGAAGCAATGCAGGACTCCATCCCGGGACTCCAGGATCATGACCTGAGCCGAAGGCAGTCGCTTAACCAACTGAGCCACCCAGGTGCCCCTGGCAAATGATATTTCTTTTTTCTCGATTTCATGTCAAAATAGTTGTAAAAATAGATTTAAGTATAGCCCAAAAGAGTTAATTAATTTTTTTGCCTTGTTTTTAGCGCTCGGAATTATTTAGCTATTTCTAGAGTTTCAGTAACATCTGTACAGGTATTAAAGCATCCCCTCACTGAGAATGTCCCTTTCCCTTCTTCTCAGTGATTCAGATCTTACCCTTCTGGAGAGCAGTGCTCTACAATGGTGAACAAAGATGAGCCAGACTTCAGACTGGCTTGAAACTCTGCTCTACTGCTTACTAGCTGAATATCCTGGGGGCAAATTACTGAACGTCTCTGATTTTCACTTTTCCTTTAAATGAGGATTATTGTGAAGATTTTAAAAATATGATGTATGTAAAGCACTTAGTAGAGTACCTAGTACTTCGAATGTCCTCAATAAACTTTACAAGCTATTATTTTGTTATTATGACTATTCTTCAAGATACAGCTCAGACATCATATTTTCCATGAAATTTTTATTGACCTGCTGTAATAGGACAAACATTCATCTCTGACTTTGCTTCACATGCAACTCTATGCTGGTTCTCTAATTCGCCAAGTTCCTTAGCTTTGCAACTCCATTTGCTAGCCTGGAGGTAACAAGTAGATGTGATCATATCTGTGATGTCTGTTTTCTGGGAGGCTAAAGTGGAACATTTGCTCTTTTCTTAGATGTAACTTCAACTTCTTGAGGATTTTTAACTCATTGGATCCCAAACTTTATAACTTATGTTTACAGGATAGGACAGAGCAGTAGCTTTTATTGTGTAATTCATGCACAATTAGGATGGTCTGTGAATCTCAGAAACTGTCAGCAAAACGTCATGGATGCATGCGACAAATATGCACGAGTATTTATCTGAGGCTGTGTTTCAAGTTTTTTGTTGGATCTTCAAAGGGGCCCACAATACAACACAAAAAGATACAGACCACTGATTTAGAGACAGATTTGTGACCCAACTTTAGCATCTGAATAGGACTTCCTAACATTTATTTTATGAGCTATCCTTACTCTTTGCTTCATTTTTTTAAAAAAAATTAAGTTTTTTTTTTAAATTTTAAGTTCTTAATCTTCCTGTTCTCCTTCAAAAGTAAGATGCATTTTGCCCTACTAATTGCCCAAACAGAGTAGGTTCACGTCGGTCCCTTTTTTCTCAATCTACAGTTGAGTTATTATACACACATTGTAAAGTTTTAAATTTTCAAGAGCACCTCGTTTTATTTAACAAATATGAATTTGGTGCCTCCTTTATGCAGATAAGGTTCTAGGACCTGGGGACTTAAAATTTAAACAAGACAGACAAGTTTCCTCTGCTTCATATATTTGTTTACTACCACAACAGACAGATGCTAACACATTATTTGATTAAATAACAGGTTAATGATATAATTTTAGATAGTGCCATGAAGAAAATGAAGCAAGATAATGGGATAAGAATGATGGTGGTGGGATACATTCCATTCTGTAGTTTAGGAAAGTTTCACTGAGGAAGTGATATCTGGGCATAGTCATAAAGTGATCTAAAGTAGCCAGCCATGAGAGCAGGGAAAGAACATTCCAGCAGAAGGAACGGCAAGCACCAAAGAGCAAGCTTGACTCCTTGAGAAACTGAAACGACTCATTAAAAAAATAATAACAAAGTAAAAACCTTTGTTGGTTTAGGCTGATTAAGGTACATTTTATTTTTATTGCAGCAAATTTAGAAGATAGAGAAAAGTATAAAAATACATATTTCACAAAAAGCTTTTTAAATGTTTTTGGTAGTCTGGTATATACCCTCCTAGAATTTTTAGATGCACATAGAAAAGTGGGAAGGTATAAAATATCCTTCTGTGTATAATTTTTTGTTCTCTCTCTCTTTTTTTTTTTACTTGATCTATTGTGAGGAGCATCTTTCTGGGTCACCAAAATTATTCATGAACATAATTGCCAATGACTGCATATTAATGCATCATACAAAAAGTATTATCTATTATGTAATCAATCCCTATGTTAGACTTTTAGGTTGGTTTTTTAAATTTTTTTTTTGGTCTGGAATAAATTCTGCAATCAATATATTTATGAAAATATCTTTGTCATTATCTTTATAAAGTTTCTTGGATTGGAAGTCTGGAAGTAGAATTCATTTTGATCTTGAATGTCAAAATAGCATAGAGCCTTAGACTTATTAGTCAATGCACATTTAATATAAAAAATAATCTTTTTTTAAAGATTTTATTTATTTATTTGACAGAGAGAGGCACAGGGAGAGAGGGAACACAAGCAGGGGGAGTGGGAGAGTGAGAAGCAGGCTTCCTGTGGATCGGGGAGCCCGATGTGGGGCTGTATCCCAGGATCTGGGATCATGACCTGAGCCAAAGGCAGACACTTGCCAACTGAGCCACCCAGGCACCCCTAAAAAATAATCTTTAAAGAGCCTTTTTAACCTACCATTTTATATCAGTCATATGTTTTTACATTTATATGTCCACTGGTCTTTTAATAGTATTCCTCAAGATAGAACACCATTCTAGTCTGCAGGAGAGTGGTCTTTAAAGGAGAAAGAAACTCTTGTGATTTAAAAGATGTCTTTTTGTGATTTAAAAGAAACTTTTTGTGATTTAAAAGATGTTCTAGATGGGAGGGGGCTGGGGGGATGGGTTAGCCTGGTGACTGGTATTAAGGAGGGCACGTACTGAATGGAGCACTGGGTGTTATCCACAAACAATGAATCATGGAACACTACATCAAAAACTAATGATGTAAGGTGTGGTGATTAACATAACAATAAAAATGAAAAAAAACTAATGATGTAATGTATGGTGATTAACATAACATAATAAAATAAAATTAAAAGAAAAAAAGATGTGTTTAGTGAAATGACCTCCCAATGACTCACTAAAATTACGACTACCAGAAGTGATTCGGAATTTAGAAAAAAAAATTTTGGTTTCTTTACATTTCAGTAATGGAAAATAATTCCCAAGGTAACATAACATTTTGGCAATGATGGATCTATTGAAATTTGTACTTACAACTTTACTTTGAGCTACCTTGATCTCCACTGTGTTTTGGCAACTCTCTAATCCACTTGATTATTTATTGTCTTTCTATTTTTTCCTAGAGCTATTTTTGCCCAGTGGAGGAGCAACATCAATAAACTACAAGATTTTATTAGGTTTATCCAACAAATGCTGATCTCTCCTGTTGGGCTTAATTTGTTGATCTGTTATCATGATTCTTTTAATACATCGTTTAGTGACCTTTCCTTCTTAATATTGTAGAGCCTGTGTAACATTAATCCTTTTATGTACTTACATTGGAAAATGAATTACTGATGCGCAATGGCCATTCATGATAATTATGGTGTTGTTGATTGATACATAAAAAGAAGACATGTAGCTAAGCAACTGAGGCAATACACTAAAAGCTACAGAATAACAAGTTTTATTCCCTTGTCTTCCATTGACTGGGAAGACCAACTCGAACAGGCAACTTAACCTCTTTCCTAATAAATACACCTGTATGATGATGCATCTTTGCTATCTGTCAAGTGGGAATGATATTCTGTATTGATTCTTTTCTTGGATGATAGAATGTGTGTCTAATCAAGCTCATTTTAAAGCACTTTACAGATACAAAGGCTACAAAAATATTGAATAAGGCCGCTATGTTCCCTGGAGTAAAAATGCTTTCTGAAAAATATATTTCTAATTAAAGGTTATAAGAAAAGAGAAAAGTATTTGTCTTCCATTTTAACAGAGGAACTGCTCTTATGACTCTTACCTTATTTTTCCCAAAAGTGAGGACTGAGAACAAAGGGAGAGCTACTAAAATAAATATATCTAAAATTAAATTAGATATCTTATTTTTATATAAATACATTAGAAGACCATTACAGAAAACTGTGCTGGCCTAAAAATGATTGAAGACACACATACACATACAGACACACACACACATCCAAGACCATTAGAATTTGCAACTCTTTCTTCAATATTCTCCTCAACTTAGGCTTCTATTCTGCTTCATTAAAAAATCTTCTAGGAATTTCTTTTCCCAGTCTGTTGAGATTAACAGTTATTTCACCAGAGAGCTTTTTCAGAGAGGTTTAGAAATAAATCTGAATTCCACAGCCTAACAGAAGCTGTGAACTACAACATGGAACATCTTTGACAGTCATTGGGGTATTTTCCCTTCTCATCTGTATGTTCACTGACTTGCCAACCATACCAAAGCTTCTATAATGTGTATAAGTCATATCCAAGAGGAATTACCTTTTTCTTCTGAAGCCTGGAAGCTTAGGCATGCATGGTTTTGACTTTTCAAACAATGCACTGAATATTTCATAAGTTAAGAAATTTAAGTTTTAAGGCAAGAAATTCACAGGAGGATTGGTCCTATATCACCTTTGTTTGTCTTTTGGGTAGATGTGTATGGGTCTTATTTTTATTTTATTATTTAAAATTTTTACCCTTTCCAGAATTAGTCTGTATGCATGCAATGCATAGCATGCCCTAATGAGAAAAGGCTTTGTTCAGGTGCTATTCTGTAAGGGGTGCTGCTTACCTGAGCCTCCTAGTGTTGGTAATCAGAATCCGATGAATGTGCTAGTCAGAATATATACAATTTTTCTTTTATAATACCCACAGAGGTTCCTAAACTTGGAACTTAGGATAAAATAAGAATTAGCTGAGATTAACTTAAACCAAAATATATGATTGTGGTAGGATATATATATATATATATATATATATATATATATATATATGCTCTTTTAATTGAAAGCTTAATTATTTTTGCTTCTTTTTCTATGTGATACTGAAAGAAGGGAATGGGTTATTTTCCTTCACCTCCTAGAAAGGTATGGAGATGAACTTCTCCCACTCCTACAAGAGAAGGAATAATAATTTTGCTTGCTAGTACTTTGGAATCTGGATTTATGAGCCATATGAAATCTACTGAGGAAAAAGAAGAAGATTTTTGAGGGAGGAGGAAGAGATGGAGGGAGAGAGAAGGAGAGGTATAAGGGGAAAGAATGGGAGAGAGAGAAAGAGACACAGGGAGGGAGAGAGAGAGAGAGAGAGAGAGAGAGTGAATGAGAGCAGCTTACTGAAGGAAACAGAAAAAGCTTTTCCTCAGACTGAAAGGAGACCAGTAGAGGTAGATGAGGTGAGAGGATATAAATTGGTCCTGAAAGTCCAAGAGGAATTGTTCAAGAAGGGAAAGGCGAGCAAGTGAAACTTGGAAAGAACACTGAAAGAGATATTACCTGAAGGTCCAGAAGCCAAATGGTAGCTCAGTCAATATGTAGCAATGGCCAGCCCTGAATAGAGCAAGATTCTCCCCTTCCTAACTCCAAAGCCTTGGCCAGTTGACTCTTCCATCTGCACCAGTAACTAATATCTCACAAATTGAACACCCAGAAAATATGGTGACTGCCTTTTCCACAAATTTTAGCAGGATGTCAGCAATATTGTCTCCTGTAGGCACCCCATTTTTAAGAAGCTAGAAGAGCAGAAATGAGCAGTAGTCCCCCACACTTCTGCCAGAGAAGGGATGGGCTTGACCTGAAGAATCTTCAGACTCGATAAGGTCAGAAAGTAGTTGGTGATAACACCAACAAATAATGATTATGTTGATAGTCTCGGGGCACTGGGTGGCTCAGGTCATGACCCCAGGGTCCTGGGATCAAGCTCTGTGTCGAGCTCCCTGCTCAGCGGGGAGTCTGCTTCTCCATTTCCCTCTGCCACTCCCCCTGCTTGTGCTCTCTCATTCTCTTTCTCTCTTTCAAATAAACAAACAAATAAATAAATAAATAAAATCTTAAAAAAATAATCTCAAAGGGTGAATACATGTATAATCATATATACAAAGACCACATCCACTATTCAGAATGGATCAAATGGTAACTTTTTAAAAAAGATTTTATTCATTTATTTGATAGAGAGATAGAGCCAGCATGAGCAGTGGGGAGGGGCAGAGGGATAGGGAGAAGCAGGGAGCCAGAGTGGGACTTGATCCCAGGATCATGGGATCCTGATCTGAGCCAAAGACAGATGCTTAACTGACTAAGCCACCCAGGTATCCCCAAATGATAACTTTTAATATTTTTTTTTCCACTTGGGAACATAGTAATTTTTTTTTTTAAGATTTTGTTTATTTACTTAGAGAGAGAGAGCACAAGGAGGGGTAGGGGGAGAGGGAGAGAATCTTAAGCAGACTCCATGCTAAGCACAGAACCCAAGGTGGAGCTGGGTCTCACTGTCCTGAGAACATGACCTGAGCCAATGTCAAGAGTTGGATGCTTAACTGACTGAGCCACCCAGGTGTCCTGGAAACACAGTTAATTTCTAAAATGGGAATTATACTTGTTCACAATGGCAAGCATAATAATGGGAGTCCTCTCTATTATGTAAAAATAAAGACTAATGGAATTAAAAACTATCTGAATTAGAAGGGATTTTAAAATCTTCTAGCAAAGATAAATTCCATTTTATTCCTTTTTTTTTCCCCCCAGCCATGCTTAAATCCTACCAGGAATACAGATATCACAAGTTACTAAGAAAGAAAGCTCATGGCATTTCCATTGTACTTATGATAATATTTCAATCATCACCTCTATCCTGGGATATGAATTCAACAGGACTTTCCTCTGCTACATAGGAGATTTGTATCCACAAAATCTTAACAATCGTCAAATCTGGAAAAAAAAAATCTGGACATATAGTCCTTTCTGTGTTCCTAATAATACTCCTTTAGGCTTCAATTTTGTTTAAAATCAGACTAAAGAGTTGCCTTTTATTCCCTACCAGGTGAAAAACACACCTAGAGAAAAAACAGCCTGCCTTAAAATCAGATGACAGCATGTTACTCAAGCAAAGAACCATGCAATTGCCTAGCAATGGTAATTATAGACTGCAATATAGAAATTAGTATTTGCTAAGCAATGGGAAATTTCATATGTTAAGCTGTCATAACAGTAGGTTTTATTATTAGAAGATGTTGTAGTTTAATGGGCAAACTTTGGACTTTGTGTTAAGAGGTCATAAATTAATTTTATAATCGGCAACCATCTTGCTTACGGACAAGCACTTAATTACTTTGCTCCATCATCTGTTGAAATATGAACGCTCAGATTTTTTTTTTAAAGATTTTATTTATTTATTTGAGAGAGAGAATGAGAGAGAGAGAGCACGAGAGGGGGGAGGGTCAGAGGGAGAAGCAGACTCCCCGCTGAGCAGGGAGCCCGATGCAGGACTCGATCCAGGGACTCCAGGATCATGACCTGAGCCGAAGGCAGTCGCTTAACCGACTGAGCCACCCAGGTGCCCCTAACGCTCAGATTTTTAAAGGACAGTTTGAATTACATATAAAATAAATACATTTATGTTAAGATACCTTCATCTGGGTAGGATCTTCCTTTTAGGATTATTCAATCTTCCTGGACCTTTTTTTTTCTTTCTTTTCCTTAAAATGGATGCACCAATAGTACTTTACATCTTTGAGCTGATATGAAGAAAAACTCACATAAGATAATGCATATAAATCATTTAACAAAGTACTTGATACCAAATAATGCTTAGTGAATATTACATCTATGATTATTACTTATTGAAAATGCCCTACAAAGGATGAAACTTTTTCTAATGCTGAGGATAACTGTCAAAATAAACCAAGAGTTCTGATGACACTTCGAATGTGAAGTAAAAAAAAAAGAAAAAAAATTAAGCCATGAAATTATCCTTGAAATGAAAGTATAAGGATACAAATGACTTATTAGAATACATGAAGTTTATATTTACATTAGAGTCTTTTACAACTGATTTTGAACAGCATGGCTTTTCTCTAAAGTCTCATATTTTTCTCTGTGACCTCCTAAAAATCTGCCAAATAGTAGCACTAGTTTGAAATGCTATTTTGAAAACTATAAATAATGTAGGCTCCTAGAAAAAAATAAAAAGGGTGCAATTACCTGTCTATTCTGATGAGGGGTACTAACTGAATATGAAGGTATCTGTACACAAAAATATTATATTTCAGTAAGAAAAACCATAGCCCTAAAACACATTTTTTAAAATACACTATAGATTCATAAAGGCAAATAGAATTTGAAAACCCACACAGCATGAGCCCTTATTTAAGGTTTGAATCATTTCTGGAACATTCTTGATAGCTAGTCATTCAGTCTGTGTTTATATACCATCAGGGACTGGAAACTTACCACTTTCCAAATCATCTCATGTTGAAGTTAGGCAACAGGAGTGCCATGGGAGAAGCACAGGTTTTTGGAGTGGGACACACTGGATTTATATTCTGACTCAGCCATGCACAATGAGTATCCTTAGTAAAAAAAAAAAAAAAAAAAAAAAAAAAAAAAAAAAAAAAAAAACCGTTTCTGACTCAGCCATGCACAATGAGTATCCTTAGTAAAACAAAACAAAACAAAACAAAAAAAAACAAAAACCGTGGTGCTCCAGTAAGAATGGCAAAAATTAACAAGGCAAGAAACAACAAATGTTGGAGAGGTTGTGGAGAAAGGGGAACCCTCTTACACTGTTGGTGGGAATGCAACTTGGTACAGCCACTTTGGAAAACAGTGTGGAGATTCCTCAAAAAGTTAAAAATAGAGCTACCCTATGACCCAGCAATTGCACTACTGGGCATTTACCTCAGAGATACAGATGTAGTGAAAAGAAGGGCCATATGCACCCCAATGTTCATAGCAGCAATGTCCATAATAGCCAAACTATGGAAAGAGCCGAGATGCCCTTCAACAGATGAATGGATAAAGAAGATGTGGTCCATATATACAATGGAATATTACTCAGCCATCAGAAAGGATGAATACCCACCATTTGCATCGACATGGATGGAACTGGAGGGGATTATGCTAAGTGAAATAAGTCAAGCAAAGAAAGACAATTATCATATGGTTTCACTTATATGTGGAACATAAGGAATAACATGGAGGACATTAGGAGAAGGAAGGGAAAAATGAAGGGGGGGAATCAAAGGGGGAGATGAACCATGAGAGACTATGGACTATGGTAAACAAACTGAGGGTTTCAGAAGGGAGGGGGGTGGGGTATTGTTAGCCCAGTGATGGGTATTAAGGAGGGCATGTATTGCATGGAGCACTGGGTGTTATACGCAAACAATGAATCATGGAACACTACATCAAAAACTAATGGTGTACTGTATGGTGACTAATATAATAAAAACAAAACAAAACAAAAACTATGGTGCTAAGTCTTAGACTCCTCATGTGTAACATGTGAATGATGGTCTCTACCTCTGATAGCTTTCTGAGTTAACTTGGCTAGGCCAGTTGTTTAATTAATCATGAAGCCAAGTGTTGCTGTGAAGTTACCTGGTTAACATCTACTGTCACTTGTCTTTAAGTAGATTGCCCTCAATAATGTGGGTGGGTCTCATCAAAGCAGTTGGAAGGCCTTAAGAACAAAAATAGATTTCTTGAGGAAGAAGAAGCTTCGTGCCTCAAGATTGCAGTGTCAACTCCTGCTGAGTTTCCAGCCTGGCCTGCCCTACTGGTTTTGAACTGGTCTGACTTCATTATCATCTCTCTCTCTCTCTCTCTCGTGTTCTCTCGATATAGATAGATAGATAGATAGATAGATAGATAGATAGAAGGAAAGTGCTTTAAAATTTTCTATGCAAAGATAAATTCCATCTTATTTTTTTTCCCAACAGGGAATGACACAAGTTTCTAGGAAAGCTTACAGCCATTTCTTTTGTGTTCACAATAATATTTGAATCATTACTATCATTACCATATATAGGAATATATAATACATTTTCTATACTACATAAATTATAGATATATAAATTTATATAATGTATACATAGGATATATAATAATATCCTATTGGTTTTGTTTCTCTGGAGAACACTGATTGACAGACTACCTCATAGGAATACATCTTCTGAGGATAAAAAGGTACCCAATAAACCTGAGTCCTCATGGCCCCTTTCCAAACATTATCTGAAAACTATTTTCCTGTAGCCTCTCCTATTAGTCAAAGTTCTAACAGAGTAAGTGCAGTGTATAATCCTATACTGGATCTCGTACTGGTACTATAAATAATATGACTGGGACCAATGACCAATTCAGTATGGGCTCTAAAGTATTACCCTTAATTAATTCCCTGTATTTATGTAAGAGAATATTCTTGTTTTTAGGAAATATGCAGTCAAGTCATTAAAGGGTACAGGGCCATAACATATGCAACCTACTCTTAAATGGTTCTAGAAAAAATTGTAGACTAGAGAAATATGAAGCAAATTTGGTAAAACGTTAACAATTGTTAATTCTGTAAAGAAAACAGGTGAATTCTCTGTACCATTCTTTCAACTTTTCTGTGTGTTTAAGTTATTTTTAAAATAAGAAGTTTACAAAAGAGGCAAGAGAACAAGGTAAGTAAAATGACATAAATGGGCCCAAACCAAAGCTTTGGTTTGTTTTTTTAAAAGATTTTATTTATTTATTTGAGAGAGAGTGTGAGAGAGCACAAGGGGTCTGCAGAGGGGTGAAGGGTGGTGGAGGGGCAGAGGCAGAGAGAAAAGCAGACTCTCTGCTGAGCAGGGAGCCAGACAAGAGGCTCTATCCTGGGAGACCTGAGCTGAAGGCAGAAGCTCAACCAACCAAGCCACCCAGGCACCCCCAAAGCCTTGGTCTTATTAGCATCTTCCTAGCATCTGAAAGCTTCAAGGCTTTAGCCTGTCAGACTTATTGATAATCCTGTTCCCTACAAACTGACTGAACTGAGTCACATTCAAAGTGGGAAAGGGGGTTTGGCATCTGAGATTATCAGAACTAAGCTTGCAGATGCCCAATCATTCAGTCATTCTTCCATCACTGGCTTATATTTTCATGTGTGACTGATTTAGTAGTAGCTTTAAAACTGGATGTAGTTTAATAACATTTAAACTTAGTCTGTTTTTTCTTTAACATGCTCACAATTTATCTATCATTTCAAAATGCCTCCCAAGTTTGGGCTTGTTAAAGCTTCTTCTTGAGTGAAAGGAGGCACCAAGATAACCCAACAGGCCCCATTTGATAAAACACCTGAGAGAACCATTGACTGTGGGGCATTGTAAGGAGGTTGTCAGCACATTACCTGAACAGTAAAATGTTTCACAGAGAATGAACTTTACTCAGAGGATTACTACAAAAAAGTTACAACTTTCGGATCAATCATCCTGCCATTTTCTCTGATGCAACTAATTATGACCCACCTAATGGTCACCCACCTACTAAATCCTTGTAGTTTCTGAAGAGACAGAGAGTAAGGAGCTGAACCGGATTGAGTTTGTTATAAAGAATAGCACCTGCGAACCTCCTCCTGACTCAGTCATTCCTGTCTCTTGTGCCCTGAGTGAGCTTTGACTGTTATTCGTGCCCACCTCAAAGCAGCACACATATCATCATTCTACACCACAGGACAGCCGCGGACATCTGAAAATAATGTATTAACTGTGCCCCTCTGCACAACTATCTGGGGCAAACCTATCACCAGAGAACAGAGGAAACATTAAAGAACTGTGTTACTCATATCTTCAGAGTGCAGAGAGGAACTGAAGAATGGGTTCTTCCAGATTTCAAGATGGTGTGAAAAGTCCTATTGATGTAGGGTGGGCAAGACGTGACCTTCATAACTGTACCTTTTCTGCTACAGCAAAGTTGCAGACTGTCTCAGTTTCTATTTCAGAGTGAAATAGAACTGAATTTCTTCAGAAGTCTCTGTTCTTTTTTGTTTTTGCTGTTCTTGATGAAGCATTTAAATCCATTAGTGTACCAACCTTTTTCTCCTTTCAAATCTTCTTCATGTTTCACCTAACCAATCCTACATATGGCTACCTAATTCATCTTCCCTCATTTTACTCCTTTGCTTAAAAAAATAAATAAAACTCCTAAACCTTCACATCCAGAATGAATCTCAGACTCTCTTATCTAGGCTTTAAGGTTCTCTAGAATTTGCTATGACCACCCTTCCAATAACTTACCTTTGCCCTCTCACACTGGCTTTCCACAGCACTCTAGACAAACTATTTCATGTGTTTTCCTCTAAATACACCTTGTGCTCCTCCACCTGGGGGCCTCTGCTGGCCATCTCTAGCTGGCAGTGTCATCTTAACCCCCACCTGACAAGGCCCAGTTTCCATGTTTCCTTTTATGAGCCCTTCATGATTACCTCAGACATAAACTCTTCCTATTCTGTATTTCTGAAGTAGTTCCCACATGGATCCATAACTCATCCTCCCACCGTGGACTCCAGGAGGCCCCAGTTTCCTTCTGGGGTATGGAGTCTAGCACAGTGTCCAAGAGCAGAGGCTGTAGACCCAGAGAACACAAGTTCAACTCTTAACTCCTCCATTTCCTGGCTCAGGATCTGAGCAAGTTACTTATTAATCTTTCTGAGCCTCAGTTTTCTCATTTATAAAATGGGGATTTAAAAAGGTACCCACTTTACAGACAAGGACTAAATGTGTTAACATTATAAAAAGCACTTAGACTAATGCCTTACAACACAGTATCTACCATGGGAGTATCCACCAATATTAGTGTTATTTGTGCACATCCCCTACACACATACAAATGCAACAGTGCTTTGCATATAGGCATTCTAAAAACATAAGTTCAACAAATATCAGACAAATCCAGGCAGCTTTTGAAGACATGCTCTTGATTTTCTATAGTAATTCCTCTTATGCACTGACAAAAACTGATTTTTAAGAAGAGGATGTCTGGTTAAACACTTCCTTGGCCAAAGATAAATAAAATTTTAAACTAAATTATAAAAAAAAAAATCTGTGAAGTTATCTGAGGCAAGGAATGGAGACTCTTACAAGATAGATACTCCAAGTCATGCAGGAAAACTTGGTGACATATAACCCTAGAACAGAGTTTGCATGATACAGCTACGAAGATAAAATATCACCTTGCAGGTTTGCAGGTTATTACATTTTACTGAGCTGGGTGATTTCATAAGAAAGTCAATGTGCAGGAAACCAGGGGTGCTAGATTTTATTCCTGATTTACCAATGAGTCCATTTTGAATCTAAGAAGATTCTCCACGTAGCCTAAAATAAAACCGTGGTGATATTTTTCCCAAGGCATTTTTCTGATTTGTAATATAATATATATCAAATTGACAAAAGGCTATAAAGTTAAATCACATTATTACATTTTAAATCAATTGTCTTTACCAAAAGAATTACAAGCACATCAGGTCAGGACTACATAACCACTGAACTCACAGTTTTCCACCTGTCAAGGTGAAATTACAATACACTCTTTAGGCGTTATACCTCAATATCTGGAAAATCATTTAGTCCTGATTACTACATTCTCTAGTTATACATCATCCACATGGAGGGATAATTTTGAATCCATAGTTTGGTGTACAAGTTCTGAGTGATTTTCTCCACCTATCTGTCTCATCTCAGCTATTCACTTCCTCATCCACAGCGCCACATAGTGGGCACACAGAAGTACTGGTACTTCCCAGAATGCACCCTGTTCTTCCCAGCCCTTCTAGCTCTGCACATATATCACCTCTTTTTCCCTCCTGTCATGGCCAACTTTCACACATCCTTTAAATTACAGTCCCAATGTCACCATTTTCTCCTTTCTAGATTTTTCTGAGCAGGGTTAAACATGTCCATCTCTTGTGTTTCTGTAGTGCCATGATCACACCTCCATTTTCCTACTATTACAATTACTAGTTCATGTCTATGACTTGATTTTAACTGTGGAGCCCCAGAGGACTAGGATGTGGATGAATTCATCTCTTGGTCTATTGTGTCCAGTACAAAGTAGGTCTTCAATAAATACTATTTCAGTGAGTGTATGGATGAATTTCTTTCTTTCTCAATGGAACATTAAGCTTTCTGTCCATGTTAATCTCCTCCAGATTCAATATATCTTACTTTTACATAAACCAAATCTGTTTTAATTTTCATGTAAAAGGTCATGTTTGTCACAGACATCCATTTATACCTTTCAGAAAACTTTCTTCTTTCATCTCAAAGTCTCCCCCAAATTAGTTACGGGTTTTATGGTCAAAGTGAATGTTTTCATGTTTAATACTATGATCTTGCATTTGATGGCAAAATAAGTTTTCTGAATTTCAGAACTATCTTTTTTTTTTTTTAAGATTTTATTTATTTATTCGTGAGAGACAGAGCGAGAGAGAAAGGCAGAGGGAGAAGCAGGCTCCCAAGAAGCAGGGAGCCTGATGTGGGACTCGATCCCAGGACCCTGAGATCATGACCTGAGCCGAAGGCAGACGTTTAACCATCTGAGCCACCCAGGCGCCCCCAGAACAATCTTTTTTAATCAATAATCCCTACCCTGTGTCCACCCGATAATCACAAAGTATTCGCATATGCACACAGTCCACTGTACTGGAGTAGTTTCTTTCCCCCATCGGTCCATTCATCAATCCATCCATCCATGCAGCTGGCAATGACTATTACGTATTTATTGTCTACCGGGCCCTGAGCTCAGGGCTAGAGATCCAAGGATTAAAAAGACTTGCCCTCACCGAGCACACAGTCCACAGAAGACAGGCAGGCCAAATAACAACCACAACAACAAAAGTGAACACAATGAGTTAAGTCCTGCTAGAGAACAGTGCAAAGGACAAAGGATGAAATGCAGGAAAGCAGGGACTCTCTCAGATAGTTTGTAAAGAAAGATTTGAAAGACTTCAAATGCCATACCTCTAAGGATCTGAAGACATCCTGGTGTCACCCAAGATCATCCTCTCCACTGACTTTTGCAAAGGAACAGGAACAACGTCCTAACCTTGACACAGCATCTCTTAGTTGTTCTCAATTATCGTCAGGAAGCACTTTATCTGAAACCCACAGAGCCCTTTCCCCAACGGCTAGCCTGTGGGGTGATGAAAACATGGGAGCCAAGCCTATCAGTGCTTGTATCAAGCTGCAGAAAAAGTTGTAGCCCATGAGTCATGGCTCTTTTCATGTGTTTCCAGATCTGTGGGAGGAGAGGCCTTTGGTTGGCAGCACTGGCAATCCAGCACCTATGATCGTCACTGGGGGAAAGAAAGACGCTGGAGCTACCAGGAGAGCTTCATAATCCTCCCACCTCCCTAAAGTGTGCATATCCCCAATGCCACCACCAGACCATGCCTCAAAATAGTGTGAGAGCCCAAACCCACATTTTCAAAAAGAGGGACAAATAAATTAAGCTTCTGCCACCCACCTCCCTTATGTGCAGCTAAGGAAAATCAAATGAAATAAACAAGCAAATCAGCAGCTGGTAGGTGAGCTTCAGATCACGCATATGGTTTGAAGGCTCTGCCAAAGGGTTCTTCCTGAATTGGATTTGTTCTGTTGGGAAGATAATAATTAGTAACCATACTACTAATATTAATGCCTGACATCTATTGGAAGCTTACTGTGTGCCAGACACCGTGCTCACAATTTATGTGCATATTCTATTCAATTGTTAGAAACTTCACAAGGTATGACTGTCGCCCAGACTTTACAGATGAGGTCTTTAAGGCTCAGAAGGGCCTAACCCATTTGCCAAGGTTCACACGCACAGTAGGTAGCTGAGCAGATTCTACGCCCATCAATGTCTTAAACCTGCTGCTTGTAAACAATATACTTTCCTAAAGATGAAAGAAAATATATTCAGGTAGGATCATTAAAGTATGCGCGTTCTTCCCTACCATCAGTTATTCAGCAACCTATAGATTCATGTGATGTTTTTGCAATTCAGCAACAAAGTCCTCTTGACCTAGTCATTTCCCCCTTGCTCTGTATTTTTAAGAAGTCGTCAAAAATACTTAGGACTTCTGAGTTGATTAATCACAGAGGGAAAAATAATTTTTCCCTATTGTTCCTAGTTTGTTTAGGTCATGTTTTAGTCAAATTACTACCCTTACATACACACATTTACAAATGCCCTTTATCTACTAAGAAATTAGTTTTATATTATTACTTAGCATAATTTAGAAAGAATTTTCTGTATTTAGAGAGGAACAGATATTTTCAGTGTCTGTAATCAGCAGTCTGAAGGGTTCCTAATAAAGAAAAACATAGCTCTTTAAGTAAGAAATGAGAAATTGGGTATCTTTCACTTAACAGTTATTACTCTTCCTCAGAGATAACATGGAATTTGTAAATAGCGTATCTGCAAAATATTAAAGAGGCTTGGATGGAAGGTGATTTAAATAGCTTTAACCATTCTTTAATTTAAATTGGAAATCTACCAGGAACCAGCCCTTGAAGGAGATCTCAGTGGTTTTAGGTGGGCCCAGAAAAAGCCTTCCCCATGGTACTCTGAATGGTGAAAAAGAAAGACAGTAAAAGCTGCCATCTTGTGTCCCCGCGTGTGTGCACCTAATCTCAGCTGGTCCGCCCGAGAACCCCTGAGCACCAGCCCTATTCCCCCACGTGGTCCCATTTCCGCTCCAACAAGATGAAAGAAACTATCATGAACCAGGAGAAACTCGCCAAAATGCAAGCACAAGTGCGCATTGTTGGGGAAGGAACTGCTCGCCGAAAGAAGGTGGTTCATAGAATGGCTACAGCAGATGATAAAAAACTTCAGTTCTCCTTAAAGAAGTTAGGGGTAAACAATATCTGTGGTATTGAAGAGGTGAATAGGTTCACAAACCAAGGACCAGCGATCCACTTTAACACCCCCAAAGTTCAGGCATCGCTGGCAGCGAACACTTCCACCATTCCAGGCCACGCTGGCACAAAGCAGCTGACAGAAATGCCACCCAGTATCTTAAACCAACTTGGTGCAGACAGTCTGACTAGTTGAAGAAGACTGGCTGAAGCTCTGCCCAAACAATGTGTGGATGGAAAAGCACCACCTGCTACTGGAGAGGATGATGATGAAGTTCCAGATCTTGTGGAGAATTTTGATGAAGCTTCCAAGAATGAAGCAAACTGAATTGAGTCAACTTCTGAAGAAGATAAAACTTGAAAAAGTTACTGGGAGCTGCTATTTTATATTATGACTGCTTTTAAAAATTTTGTTCATGGATCTGATAAAATCTAGATCTCTAATATTTTTAAGCCCAAGCCCTTGGGACACTGCAGTTCTTTTCAGGTTTTGCTTATACACAATTCATTCTTTGCAGCTAATTAAGCTGAAGAAGCCTGGGAATAAAGTTTGAAACAACAAATAAAGTTCTTTGCCTAGAAAAAAAAAAGGAAAGAAAGAAAGTAAAACGTGGCTGTACTCATTCTGATGCCCTCAGTATCTGGGGCAGCTGGAGAGAAAAGAGGGCTCACCAACAAAGGCCCTGAAGCCTTTTAACTCAGGGTGCCCTTCAGCCGGCATCATCAGCATGACCTGGGAGTTCTTCAGAAAGTAGGATAACAGGCCTTATCTCAGGCTTTCTGAATTAGAATCTGCGTTTTAACATAACACCCAGGTGACTTCTAAGCACACTGACATTTGAGAAACACTACTCCAAAATGCTCCATTGGAATCTGCTCTAAACACCTGCCATGTGCAGCAAGGGTCGACGGACAGCTGAGCACAACTGCAGTCAAGTATGAACTTTCCTGTATCCTTCCCCTTCTCTCCCCATGTCACCAAATATCAGAGCGCAGTCTACGAACTCTCTAGTTTGTCTCACACATCTCCCTCGTTCTTCCTTCTCCATGAAGTTGCCAAGCTTACTTCTGCTTCCGGCCCTCTGTAGTTGCCGGAACTCCCGTGCAATCCAACGGCTCTTTCCTTCTCAACAGTCTGGTTTCAACTTGAGTATCTCCTCCTTGGAGAGCCTCCCCAATGACTCCCTTCCACACTTCCTTGAATTTTCTTTCTTCATTCAATTTACAATCCCTGAAGATATCTTATTTGCACACTTTCTTTAAAAGAACAAAAACAACCTTTAACAATGGCCTCTCTTCTTTCTTACTCCCTTTTCCCTTTTGTTCCCCTACTTCCTTTGCCCTTGAACCTTGACTAACAAATGGCAAGATTTATAAAAACAGCTTTCAAAAGAACTGTTCCAGTGGTTTTTTGGATGGTCATGCAACAATGATCCTACGCAAGACAACCAAGGACAAAAAAACCTCCAACCATTCCAACAACAAGAGCTAGAGCAGGTGCAGATGAAGCTGCTCTCTGAGGCAGACCACAGGGACAGGCACCCCTCTTTTCTCCTCACCCTGTAAAATCCCCACCTGGCTTTAACCTGGAGAGTTACCTGGTTTTCAGGTGCTTCTGATGCACGTCGGCTGATTAAAGGTTTTAACCTTCTTTTAGAGTCACTTGGATTAGTTTCTTTTGACATCATTCATTATATGCCTCTCTCAATTAGAATGTAAGCTTCGTATAGTCCTTATCACTAGGGTCCATCTTTCTGGTTCCCCACCATCACGAGAACTTCAAATAATGCCTCTCGCATCGTAGGTGCTCAATAAATAATCTGTGGGCTGACTTTTATTTTAAAAGGAAACCAGCTTGTTCCTAACAACCTAAATGATTGGTTCTTGCCTATCATATGAACTATTACATGTCCCCTTGCTCCTTGGAAAAGACCGTTTATTCCATACACCTTAGTTATCTTGCTCTTGAATGCAGCCCCTATTTACACTGGTTTCATGGCCTTAAGTATCATCTAATCCTGTCAGTGGAAAAAGTATAGTGGTCCTTTTGTAAAGACAAATGAAACAGGGCTAAAATTTACCACACTTGAAAAAGGAGCCACAAAAACTATCCAGAATCTTCCATTCAGGGACAGTGGTCACTTAATGTTTTGGTAACCAAGCCCCTAATAGTGAGCACTCTTCTAAAAGCTCTCAGATACCCTGGGGCCCAGGAAAGTCAGTGAAGGACTGCACAAAAAATTCCAAGCTACCAGTCAGAGGAAGAAGGACCCCAGATTGAATTCTGCCATATTGTGCCCATTTTGCTCTGCTCCTTACTATTTCATTTAATTAACTCCTTCTGCAGAAGAGGAGTTAAGGTTGTTAGTATGACTTTGGGTAAGCAAGGGTCCCATCCATCCAGGGAGGGGAAGGAAACACCTTAATCCTTTGGCAGCAGTTACACCTAAGCGAGTGGTTCCTGGCATTGCTATTTAGAAAGTAAGCCTGACAGAAGCTCTGTGATCTTCCAACAGGACAATGTTTAAACTTATAGGCCACTTAGCAAATGTTCCAGGCACAGTTATTATCCCCCTCCCTGGAGAGCAATGGACAAAAAAGGAACTCCATTTTCCTCCAGATTGTAAGCCCCATCTGATGGCAAAGAGACTGAGCAAGGGCTACAGAGAATAGTTAAGAAACCATTGTATCAATCCCGGAGCAGAGAGGATGGGGAGAACTGGATATATTTGAGAGCTAAAATGGAGTTACAATTAATATTTACTGTAGATGATGGTATATATGGATATACTTTTATAATTCATGTTATTTTATTATCTCCGTGACCAAAGCATAAAAAATTAGTTCTAACCATAAGTATCAAAATAATGTTTCCGAGACACCAATTTATTTTCAGCCATTCTCTCCTCTGTTCCACCTCTGTGCCTTATGCAAACCTCTACTGTGTTATTCTAAGGCCCATTTGTAAGAGTACATTTAAAAGAGTAAGGTCCTTTTAGGAGGATTTTCTTTTTCTTCCGGAAATTTGCAAATGTATGACTAATGTTTGGGTTACACTGACGTCCAGATATATTTGATAGCACATTCTCATTTTTTACTGAGTTCACAAATAACTGGGAAAACTTCCTCCATTATAAATTAGAAGAAAACCACATGCATAATGCTATCTGAACTGTGCATATTGAAGATTTTTCTTCACTTGCCTCTTAAAATTGGATTTATCTCCCAATTATTTCCAACTTCCAAGACAAATTCACACACAATTATATTAAAATGAAATTTCTTTGTAGGCTGTTTTTGCTAGGTCAAACAAATTCATTCATTAAGAAGAAGTACGATTAAATCAGTTTTACATGAAAGAGTAGGAAGTGGTAGCAGAGTAGCTTGGCACCGTTTTACAACACCCAACACGGTATGGTGCTTCTTTGTTCCAACTAACTTGGAGATTTTCCAGTTACTACACTTCTCTTTCCTCATGGTAGGTATTCCCCACAATAGCTCATGCCCTTAGTGATTCTTGCATATATTCATAGTATATTCATAGTAGTTTTAACATGGTCCTGGAAACTAATTACATTAGTTGCTCATGGGTCTTTAGAGTAGACAGACAGTTCCTCCGCATTCAGCTGTAGAGAAAGCCTTTATCGATTTCCTGTCACTGAGGGTATCTTCATCTCTAGATCCCAAGTCATGCCTATTTCCAGTTCAGAATGCTGGTCTTGTGTCCTGTGAAGGCCATGTTCTAGGTAGAACAAATCAAGCCTAATCGTTTCACCCCCATGCTGGCCCTCCTTAACTTCAATCTCCTCCGTCTTCAACACTTCTTATGCCCGCCTCATCCTCCTTTATAAAACCTATTTCCTTTCTCCCAAATTATCTCCTTTAACTCTTAAACTCTGCCCCTAAGTCACCGAGGGCACATGAGTGTGTGTCTTCTGTTAAAGTACCACACACATTATCTCCTATGGCGTTAACATACCAAGGTGAACTGCTCAAGTCAGATTCATCACAAGGCATTGAAAAAAAAATGGAAAATTCAAAGCCTTTGACTTCAAAAAATATCAGGTAAAGTGAATATCGTTAAAAGAATGGATTTCAAGAAGTGAGAGACCCACCCACCATTCATGTTTTTTCAATCTGTAGATAGCATGGCATCACCACTATTTTATTCAAGGAAATAGAACAGGGTGGGAAAAATCCAAGGCTGCCCTGATGCGAGGGAGGTCAGGGTGTTGAGCAGAGTGCAGTCAGGAGAGGGTGGCAAGATGCGGCAGTGCAATGTGAACTGCACAGATCTCATCTCAGATCGTGGCTCAACCATTAATGCATCACGGTGGGCAAGTTACTTAAACTCTATAAGCTTCAGTTTTGATTTACAGAAAATAAACATAATAATACTTCTTCATAGAGCTTTTGAAAATAAAGATAAAATATGTAAGAATTCTGAAATCTTCACATCAGGAACCTGCTATTTTTAGATTTTTGACATGATGCAGCTACAGGCTTTTTAAAATTTTGGGCCTGATATCCATTTTTTTTAAAAGATTTCATTTATTTTTTTCCAGAGAGAGAGCGAGAGTGAGCGAGAGAGAGAGCGGGGGTGGGGAGCAGGGTGGGGGAGGAGAAGAGGGAGAGGAACAAGCAAGTTCCATGCTGAGCAATGAGCCCCAAGTAGGGCTCAATCTCAGGAACCTGAGATCATGACCTGAGCTGAAACTAAGAGTCCATCGTTTAATTGACTGAGCCACCCAGGCGCCCCCCTTATAGTCATTTCCAATCCAGTTGCTCACCACCCTCTCTTACTCTACACAGAGCTACGGTCACAATGCTATGTTCATGGTTTCCCATACAGACCACAATACTATGTCTTTGCTCATCTTCATTTTTAGTACCACCTCTCCCCACTACCTTCATCTCTCCTTGTAGATCTAGATTCTGCCTCATGAAGACTTCCCAGGTTGCACTGTGGCTCAGTCAACTCACCTCTCTCTAAATATCTGTTATGTATGTAACATGCCACTTGCCGATAACACTGTTGGGTCTTGCCCCAGGTATTTCAAGATATCACCAAAGGGAGTCAACATGGACTCAAAAATATGAATAGTCACTACTATACTCTTGTATCCCTCTTTCCTTCTTTGTCAGGAACACTGATATTTCAATTAGGTACTGCTCTTTCACTGAGCATGGATGCACCTGCATGACACATGCTTACAGACCGTCCTTGTTTGAGTGATTAGCCAATGATTAGCTGCATCTTCCAGTTCCCCAAACCAGGCACTATTCCTGAGGCAAAGTGGGGGGCAATACCTCCATTCCTTTTTGTTATCTTCTATTAAAGGATACAAACTTTGTATCCACTATCTTATGGATGTAAGAGCAATATCTCATGAATATTAATATCTTCCACAGGAATTTCAGTTCTATACCACCATTTTTTATGTCTCTCTAAAATTCTCATATGAGTCAGTTGTGAACGGAAATGCTATGTTGGGGACAAATTCAACCAGCTCATCACATCACTCTCTCCTCTGATGACTAAGCCTTACTTATCAGGTCAGGTTTGTCTACCGATTCTCTTCCTTTAGATTGTTTCTTCCTGGGTACCCCCCCCTCCGCCCCCCCAGTCTTCAGCTCTGGCAGCTGCCCAAGAAACTCAGGTTTTCCCAAATATGAATTTCCTGAATGGACCTAGCTTAGACACAATCTTAGACTACACTATATTCATATCATTTTATGGTGTTCGTTTTACTCAAAATCATTTACTCCTTCAAGTGGTAATTTAGTCTTTTATGTTTTTGTCTTGTCTCTGCATCTAGATTATAAGTTCCTTTTAGGACAATGAAGGGCGTATCACAAGCTCTGAGAAGCTAAGCACTATGTTATGATGTAGTAGATACTGATAAATATTTTCTGAGCAATTTGGGGGGGGATGTTAAATGGAGTGATAAACAGAATTTCAGAAGATGTGGATGGAAGGCAAATAATGCACATCTGAAGATGATACAAAAATAGTGTACAGAAAGTGCTCATTAATTCAGCAAACATTTATTGGGGAGCTATTAAATGTTCATCACTTCATTAGGCACTGGACTACAATGTAAATAAGATGCACCAATGCCACAGGGAGATCTCAATCTAATAAAGGAATTCAATATGTTCAAAGGTATAATTTTTTTGCCTTAATGGCTATAACAAATATAAACTTAGGGGAGTATGGGAACAGAAGCATGCAAAGAAACCCAAGAATGTTAAAAGGTTGTGAATTTCAGTTCTTACAAATAAACACAGGGTACTAAATGAAGTTATTAGATCATCTTTGTGTGATTTCCTTTTTATATAGCTACTACTCACAAGTTTGTTTCAATTAAGACAACATCCATTTGCAGAAGTGGAAGGTTCAGAGTAGGTGTAAAAACCTGGGAGTTGTTTAGATACCAGGGTGATCTGAATGGTTGGTAATGCTTTGGGGGCAGCTCTTGATGTATCCAGTAGTAAATATATTTGGTGTTCTCCTCCATTCAAAGAATGAAAGAATTGGGTCATTCTCTCTGCAAGCGATGCTAAATGGGTAATGCAACATGCTGGGCCAGTGCCCAGTGTTCCGTAGTGACTTTTCTATTTGATTAATTGCAAAATGTATGTTTTTCCTAAAAGCCACTTGGCCAGTGCCTAATTCTTCCCTGGGGTAGTCAGACCTTGAATTGACTCACATTACACTATTAAAACCCAGCAATTATTTTGTTATATAACAACAACCTTAGATTTATTTCTTTTTTTCGTAACAACATAAGAGAAACAATATAACAGTTATTATAATTATTTAAAATGGTCCTTTTTAAGAATTTCATTCAAATATAAAAACATCTGATCTGACCTGCAAACTCTGAAAAGTAGCTGCCTTAATTTCTTTTTAAAGAGGAGGAGTATGAGAGACTATGGACTCTGAGAAACAAACTGAGGGTTCTAGAGGGGAGGGGGGTGAGGGGGAGGGGTTAGCCTGGTGATGGGTATTAAAGAGGGCACGTATTGAATGGAGCACTGGGTGTTATATGCAATGAATCATGGAACACTACATCAAAAACTAATGATGTAATGTATGATGATTAACATAACATAATAAAATTAAATTAAAAAAACAGGAGGAGTTATTGAAAAAGAAGGTAAGGGGAATGTGGATGCATGGACAGAACAGGCTAAATTTACAGATACCTAGAGCACACTATAAATGTCACTCTTTGCCGCAGTAGAAAGATAATTTTATTTATTTATTTTATTTTTTATTTTTTTAAAAAGATTTTATTTATTTATTTGAGAGAGAGAATGAGAGACAGAGAGCACGAGAGGGAAGAGGGTCAGAGGGAGAAGCAGAACCCCCGCTGAGCAGGGAGCCTGATGTGGGACTCGATCCCGGGACTCCAGGATCATGACCTGAACCGAAGGCAATCACTTAACCAACTGAGCCAAAAGCATTAGAATACAGTATGTAATTTGGAAATATTGTCAAGGTTTTCTACTCTACTTCACCTTCCCTCACATCTCTGCTGATGACCTAGATCCTGCCTTTTGCTTACAAGACTGGGGACAGCCCAAACAGAGAGTCTACAAAGTCAGGCCAGAAATGATTGGAATTGTCTCTGATTTATCACGATTCTTCTCTTATGTGGTTTTAGGTGGCATGTTGTGAGATTAATCATGACAGTTAATTTTTTAAATTCTTTCTTTCTTTTTTTTTAGAGATTTAATTTATTTATTCATGAGAGAGAGAGAGAGAGAGACAGGCAGAGGGAGAAGCAGGCTCCCCAAGGAGCAGGGAGCCTGATGCGGGGCTCAATCCCAGGACCCTGGGATCATGACCTGAGCTGAAGGCAGATGCTTAACCATCTAAGCCACCCAGGCGCCCATGACAGTTAATTTTTAAACTATTAGTTTACCATGTTAAATGTAGTTTTAATTCTAAATTTTCATTTCAAAATTAATAACAGTCTTTCTTGTAAAATACATGTAACAAAAGGAAAGGTTAAAGGCATAATTACATATAATGCTTGGTTAATGTCAGGGACCTTTAAAGACAATCTCTATGAGTGTATATTGAAGTAGTATTTCCAAGTTAGAGAACTATGTCAACAGATCAGGATGATATGTTTGCTACTGTAAGATACATGTTAATGTTTCATTTAGTGGCTTTCAATGTGTTTTATTGATTCTAAAGACTATAATTTGGTATGAAAAACAATTCTGGTCATCTTGGGTTTTAAAGAAAATGCTATTCACCTCAATACCAAGATACCCAGCAATGTGATTATAATATAACTAATAACAGATGGTTAAACAGGGCCCTATCTTAGAGTTATAACACTAACCATAACTCCTAGATCTGCCATTATCCTAAGAAGGAAGTTGTTGCTATAGAAAGATTAGACCCAAGATCTCCTCAAAGAGCCTAAAGAAGAGAAATGCTTATATAAGGAACTAATAATTATAACTGGCACCACAACAACAAACACTTATTGAGTGCTTATGAGGCATGTCAGGTATTCTGCTAAGCATTTTACATCTCATTTCCTTCTAGGGACCAAGGGTAAAATATTCTGAAGTTTGGCTGAAACAAATGAATGTCTGGGTAGAACTGCTACCTCTATAGACCATAAATAATAATAATAATAGCAGTAACTTATTTATACTGTGTCAGATATTATGCTGAGTGTCTTATATGTCTGATCTCATTTAATTCTTACAATTGTACTTGGGGCAGCTATTAAGATGTGCATGTTACCAATTGGGAATCATCTCTCAGATGACAAATCACTTGCCCAAGATCACAGAATTTTTAAGTGTCAGAGTTGGGATTCAAATCCAGGCCTCACTTAAAGCCAGTGCCTTTAAATGTAATAGTATATTTACAACTACAATTTGCTATAACCTGCCTCTTTGAAATACAAAAGGGTAACTTGCTAGGATGGTAGTATTCTAGTGACTTCTATCCAGAAAAATCCACACCCAACAGCATGGAAAGAGACAAAACCTTGCTTCTTTTCTTCCAAGCATTTGAGATCTATAAAAATAAATTTTTAAAATTTGTGACTGTTTGTAAAAGAGAATCATACTTTACCTATAAAGGCAAGAAGCCATTTAATAAAAGTTTTTCCTTGATACTTTACTTTATATTAAATCCTCCATACCCCTAAAAAAATTTTATTTGTCATTAGGTGATTTAAAAAATCTGTTACTAAATAATGGCAGTACTGGAAGCCATGAGAGAATAAGACACCCATGATCTGATGCTGGACAAGTGAACCAAATGCCAGTTGGCCTCACTAACAAGACAGAGATGTATTTCCTACTGTTAACACAGAAGTTACAATTTTGATCTGAAGCACAAGTTTTGATATTCATTCATTCATTCATTCACTCAACAGATATGTTTACTGAAAATGTACATGGCTTTGGAATTAAGGTCTTAGAGAAGAAAGACAAAGACCTTGGTCTCAAGAATATTACATTTAATGAATCATATCTACATTTCCTTAAGTATGCATATTTAGAAAGAAATTCTTACATTTTTCCCAGACTATAAGAGAACTTCCCTGAAAATAGATGATTCAATCATACAAAATGTATCGAATCTGGTTTACTTCTGGAGAGCCTTACTACAATGGTAATTTTCAATAAAACAATTGGGTGAAAGCTGGGCTGTGAGTTAGGAGTTTCCGGTAGTAGAGGTGTGAACGCACCCCAGCTCATTAGACGATGGTGTTGAAGAAGGTTGAGCTGAAGTTCACTTTCATTCATCTTGTGTCTTTTTTGGACTCCCTTCTCCAGCTATTTTCCACCGCTTTAAAGTGTTCCCTATCATTTTGGCCAAATGTGCATTGTGATGGAAAGGACATGATACTTTCAGCAGAATTACTTAATTAGGTTTAAGTAAGCATTACAGGCCAAGTAGGGTAGGTTTGTTTTCTAGCCATAAAGATGTGCCTGCAATGCTCGCTGCATTCCCAAGGAGAGAAACAGTGATTGATGTGATGATAAAACGATGAAGGGAAGGATAAAGCCTGAGAGATAAAAGTCTCAAAAGGGAAATAAAGGAGGGTAGCAGCTGCCCCCATCTTAACTGAAGCATGAATTTCAGGAACAGGATCTGAGGTTTAATTCAAGCACATACTGGGAGAGTTTGGGGGGTTGTGTGTGTGTGTGTACCCATGTATGTGATGAAAAACGTGTCAGTTAAATTCTTTTCATCCTTTGTATGAAGAGTTTTCAAACCATTTCTAAAAAAGGAAAAAGTTGCAAACGTAGAAGTTTATGGATTATCCCTGAGAGGTACTCATTTAGTCAGCATTTAACAGAGAGGAACAGAATCAGTGATGAGCAGGAACTGTTCCAGGCACTGGTGACACAGCACTAAAAATAATACATTTCTGTACTCGTGGAACTGAATATTCTGAGTTTGTCGTTTCTCTCTGCACATACCTTCCTTGCCCCTACCCCACCCATTGTCAGGGTCCTTTCCTTTAAGCACAGATTCGACTACATCACGTTAGTATTTATAACACTGCAGCTGTGCATGCAAAGCACTCAGGTCCAGCCCCTACCTCTATGCTCCGCCTCTTCCTGCACGCCTCTCAACTCTCCAGGGGCAAGCTTTCCCTTCTCCAAAGGTAACATTTATTTTTACATCAGGGTGGCTTTGCCATACTGTGCCCCGAGCTTAGAATGCTGTCATACCTATTTTCCATTAGTTAAAATTCTCCCCACTTTTTAGCTGTGCTGCTGAAATGCCTAAGCCTCAAAGACCTTCAAAAACTCCGATCAGTTTAACGGCCCTTCATCTTAATTTATGGAGAATTCTGCTTGAAATATATCATTAAATTTTTTAGTTCATTTTACCTAAAGTTGAGCTATTTACATTTCAGTTTCACTTTGTAAGATGAACTCAGGGCAGGGAGGGTTGTTAAGACTGCATATCGCATTCCATGGGGCATGCTATTATTATCAGAAGTACTTTCAAAAATCTCACCTTTTGTATTTTGTCTTTCTAGCGTAATGTTGCTTCTACATACAAGCATACAATAATGTAATCCTGAGCTAGGCAAACCTTTACTTTTTTTTTTTTTTTAAGATTTTATTTATTTATTTGACAGAGAGAGACACAGCGAGAGAGGGAACACAAGCAGGGGGAGTGGGGGAGGGAGAAGCAGGCTTCCCGCCGAGCAGGGAGCCCGATGCGGGGCTGGATCCAGGGACTCCAGGATCATGACCTGAGCCGAAGGCAGTCGCTTAACCGACTGAGCCATCCAGGCGCCCAAACCTTTACTTTTAAAATGCTTTAAGAAAGAAAAATTGTTTTTAAGCTAGGAACAGTACAAATTTTTATGGCTTTGTTATAAACTTTTGAGAAGCAGAATTTGGAAGTTTTGGCACTTAACTTTATGGAGAAGCTAACATGCATTGCTATAAAAAGTGCAACTGCCCTTCTTAGAGAACAAAAATGAATTTAAAACTAATATAAACTATAAAGCTATAATGTATAAATTTTCTGTTCATTTTTAAAGAGTTAACCTTTAACTGGGAAAATACATGAATTCGCTGTCAAGTCTTTTATGTTCTTGGAGCCCTTCTGTATCATATGTTTTTATACAGGACAGTGGAATGTACTATCTCTGTATCTCCTAATTAACAGGATTTACTTCAAAAGACTGTCCAAAGAGAAAAGACATTATGTTTCTTTATAATACTCAGATCAAAAGCCCTTGTATTCTTTTACTATATTGATAACCTACACACACAGTTCAGAAAGATAAAGTACTCTAAAGAATAAAAATTCTGGTCTCACAGTAGAGGAGAGCTCTTCCTTTGTGATAAAATAAGTAAGTGCTAATAATTGCATTATCACATGATTACCTTCAAAATAGATTTAATTTTATCCTTCTCCTTTTTGTTTTTTTCTTCTAAGTCTGATGTTTTAGCATACAACCCAATTTTGTTGAAAATATAGAAGTACACACAATCAGGATGAAATTTATTTTGGACTCAGAGACTAAGACTTAAACATTTAAGAATATGTAAGTCTATCATGAAGCATTCTTGCTTTAATTATTTGCTTGATTTTAATGCTACAAAGCCTGGAAATAAGTTGAGCTTTATTCCCCAAATGCATCCTGCATTTTGATGTCACTTTTATTTACATACTAGCAGAATTCTTCTAAGTATGGATAACCCACGTTGCCACTAAGCAGGACAATCGTCCACAACTCAGGTCATCAATAAGGGTTTCTGCCACGAGTCTGGTGATCTACACTCCTTCTAACAAATTTGAAATCTGTGTCTATTTGAGTTTTGTACTCACTTGATATCATCTTATAGACAAATAAGTTATTATGGGATTGGGGAGGGATATTTATCAAACTTTAAAGAATCAATTATTCTCAATCACTTGAGAAGTTCTCTTTTACATCCAAATAATTATCTTAGGCTATAATTTATTGACTGAGTTCCATTTATTTTCATAAAGTAAGAAAGCTGTATTTGTAAAAAGTTCAAGTGACTTAGAATAATCGCCCTCCTTTTTTTCTCAGTTAATGAAGTTTACTTATGTTTTCTGTTTCTGTAATTGAACTTAAAGAAAATCTTGCTTTGGGGTGCATAAAATTCCAAGAAGCTGTAAAAGCTTTGATGGTCTTTAAGTCAGAGCCCAAGAATAATTTGTTGTTCTCCCAGGTATTTGTTGATAACAACTTCAAATTATGTTATGGAAGAGGAAGACAGTTAAGAAGATCTGACCAAACTATGAGCAATAGGGAGAAGAGTTTCCAAAATGAAATAGAGAAAAGTAGCAAAAAGAATACTTAAATAAAAGTATAACATTGTAAATTCTAGGAGCCACAGTAATAACGAAGTATGTCATTGTGTCACCATTTTAAATAAAACTTAGAGGAACAGAAATTAAGTGATAAATACAAAGAAATAAAAGGCAGACTAACAGTATTATCTTCTAAATAAGAGTAACCCCGAGGCATATTTATAAGATCATATACTATTAACTGACACATTTCTATATCATGTAAAATACAACTACTTAACAGCAACACTTTCCCTACACCATCTTCAAAAGTACAAATGCTTATCCCATTATAGTTCAGAGGAGTTACTTAAAGAGGAAATGTCCTTAGCTTGCAATTTTTGGCTATTGCATTAACCTGCATCCATACTATCTTGTGTCTGCTTTATGTGTATCTTAAAATAACTCCTCTCTCCTCTTGAGGAAAAATGAACTCAATTATTACTATATACATTCTTCTAAATCCAAGGGAGTACCATTTGAACAACCTGTTCAGTGGACTTAGAAAATAAATAGAAAAGCTATACATTATTCAATACATCTTGGCAACACACGAAAGCCCTTATAGCAAGTGATAAATGATCAGATGTCTTCCTCAAATCTTACCTGATTTACTCTTTTTAAAAATCCAACCCTTGCTGTCTACCATGCAAAGCTCCTGGCCACTGGGTGAAATCCAAACTGGGTAGTTGATCATGGTAATTCCAACATGTCATGGGCAGCAGCATCTCTCAAAGTCCCACAAGCCAATTGCTTGAAGCGAACCTGCAACAAACAAGGTATTTCTTCATTTTAATTGAAAAATAGTGAACCATGTCCTAGGTCCAGCAGGCATCACTACTTAATCAATAAGAGAATCATAAAGGAGTATGTGAGGGGCTATAAATGCCTCTCAAGATGCTGATAAACATTAAAGCCAGAAGACTGAACTTTATGTGCTACAAAGGTGTTTTTGCTGAGTGCATGCTCCTCTTAACAGTATTATTGATCTATTTAAGCTGTCAGTGTAAATAAACATTATTGATATTAAAACTCACACATTTTATGGTGTGTACCCCTTCTCCTTCATGTAGGTGACCACTTGGAGTACCCAGAATATTTTTCTGTCTCTACCCATCATACTCTCAGGGTAACTGAGCAATGTGGTTCAACAGGACCAAACTCATTGGCAGCTAAAGAAAAATCCACATGATGGTTTAGATCAAAGATAGTTTCCTTTGTTAGTTCTCACACTCTGGCCAGTGTCAACATTCCCTGTAAAAAACTTGCATCACGTCTGTAGGCTAGTGTGTGAGAAACGCCTTTGAGGGGCATATATGAGATGCTGCAAATTCAGCAGCCACCTTTATCCATATGGAGACACAGAGTACAAAACAGTAACCAACATGAACACATTGTAGGCAGAATGTGTGCACAAAGGAAATGCCCACAGCCCAGGAAAGTAATTAGATGAAGAAATTTTAGGACAATCTACCACATACCTAATATTTCACAATCTGTGTCCATATGAAGAAATAAGCTGCTTAAACTTCATAAGCATGTTTGACCTCCATTCAAGGAGAAAAAAAAAAAAGCACAATCAACAACTCCTATTTGTACTCATACCTGCCACACAGATGACTCTGTTCAACAGAAACTTAGAAGGATACTAATGAACAGACTAGCTTATTGGGCTTCCCAGAAGTAACTATTAGATTGCTTAGCTACAGTAACCATATTTAGTTATGCACATACAAAACCAGAATTATTACTGTTTTCTAAATAGTGCAACAGAAATGGCTGAGAGGTCATTCTAAGTCTGTAGGGGGGGACTCATGTGGATGATTATGTGCTGCTGATTCACGGACACACGTGCAAAACCCGATTTTAATAAGCCACAGAATGATAGATCCTCATGCACCTGTGATTAGAGCTTCATGTATTCCCAGACGTCAATGTGGAGACTTCATTAAGAGGCACACGAGTGAGATACCCTCTTGCGCCTTTTCAGCAAAAATGGTAAGGAGGCAAGAGGTTGAAGTCAAGTGCATACCTCCAACTAAAATGCAATGCTTCAAAATCAGTCCTTAAAAGGAGAGGCATGTATGCCTGTGAACGATCATAAGTGATCGTTCTACAGTTCAGAACAGGAATGTCAATGCTATTAGTCACACACATAGATATCCATACACCCAGACCCTGCAGCCCTGCCCCGCCAGCAAACACAGCCAGACACACACACACCCCTCAAGGTCAGAATGTTCTAAATGTGTTGATCCCAGCTCTGGTATTTGCTAACTAAAACCTTGGTCAACTTATGGATGTAAAATGTTTTATTTCATGCCAAAAATCAGTCTATTTCTTTGCTGCTTTATGTATGCTCTAAAAATTATCGGATCAATTCCCTTTTAAAAAAATCTGTTCTCATGAGCATAATCTTTTTTGGTCTCTTGGCAGTCATGCAGGATATTGAAAGAAGTCATACACTGGTGGACCTAATGACAGGGAAGTGTTTATAAACATAATCTCCAAGCTCCCACACTGACTTTGAAATGGAAACATTTTAAAAGCTACTACCTGCTTTGGAAGCACCTGTCTGTTTGTGCCCTAGTGTGACTTCTCCAACTTGAGTTCTGCAACTTACTACAAAAGAGTAAAAAATAAGTAAATCACTGTGACTACTTGCTTTCGAAAAGGGGCTTTATTTCATTATACCAAAATGATGCTATTGATCCCTTCTTTGAAGGGGTGGGTTGTGTGTATTTTCTTCAGTATTGATGGTTTTCCACTGACTATTGATCACTGACTTATCCATTAACTTACTTATTCATTCCACAGCTTTGAATTGAGTACCTCAGTTGTTCCAGGTTTAGTGCCAGATAGAAAATGAAAAGACACACATTCTTCCCTAAAAAAAAATTACTATCTATTCTATTCTGATTTGTTGGCATATATTTGTAACAAAGAAAGGAAGCCACATTAGACCATATCAAAATAATTGGCCTTATTTTATATCCTAGTCCTAGATGACTGGACCATGGGATTTTATGAAGTTTGTCAGTGAGTATAGCATTACAGGCCAAAGGCAAAGCTGCAATCTAAAATGACTGATTCATACAGCTGACTCATACAAAGCTTTTACTGGATGTGATTTTTTTGAGTTTTTTTTTTTTTCCATAAGCCAATTAACTGTCAAAATAGTTCAGAAAAATCCAACCAATTAGTACATTGATGTTTCTGGCATCCAGTATGGAGTCAGTGCCCCCAGGTGTTTGTACTGGGCATCACATACAATCCTGTACAATCTACATCACAGTTCACAGATTTGTGTTTTAACAGGTGGGGGTGGGGCCTGTTGTACAACAAGTTACTTCATGCAATTTTTGTATAACCCATTCCATGTGTTTTCTCAAAGAAGATACATAAAATACATAAAATTAAATGCATGTATTTTTCTCAAAAAGAAATCCATGAGGCATTCATGAGAACTACTAATACCATGACATTGGTTTGAAACTTTATTCTATGACCAATATTCAGAATGAAAAAAAAATGCTTAAAATAAATTTTTCACTTCTCTCTTTAAATATGCTGTTAAATAAGAACATGAAAACAAAAGGTACAGAAAATGCTTTAAATAATACTCCTGGAAATTAAGTAAGTTTTACTAAAATCAATATGGTTTCCAAACAGTTTAATTTTCTTCTATTTTCTCATCTTATGTTTTTTGAGCCTCTGCTTATTACTGGGATGATTTGTCTGAGACCAAGCCTTTTAAAATATAAATATAAATGCTGTTATCTTTTTTTTTTTTTAGAAACTTGTATTCTTTCAAAAATGAGCTCTGAGACCAAGCCTTTTAAAATATAAGTATAAATGCTGTTATCTTTTTTTTTTTAGAAACTTGTATTCTTTCAAAAATGAGCTTTGAATGAGCGCATCGTACTGTATGTAAATTATACCTCAATAATGTTGATTTAAATTTTATCAATGGATTTTTGACAATGTTCAGAGAGGTTCTATGTAGGGGCATGGTATACAGAACCTGTTGATAAAACACAGCTGTGCATGAATTTAAAACAAAACAGGACCAAAATAAAATTTGAAAATAGTAGAAGAAATTCAAACATTCACAGACCCTATTTTTTTTTGCTTCTTGGTCAACTGGCCTTAAGTGCTTTGTAATTGGCTTTTGGTCTTCTTTGTCTTCCTTTATGCACACTAACCACTACCCTTTTAGTTTACCTTACTGCTTTGAAGAAAGCTTTCCAAAGGATCCCCTCAGCACTTAGGCACTCATTTTATAGGCTATTGACTTGTCCTTGTTGACATATTGTTCTTTAAACTTTATCTCAGGGACGTGCTTCATCTTCCCCATGGAGTTGTGCTACACAATCCCCTGGGTAGCCAGCAGAACTGGAAGTGCATTTAGCACTTTGTGAGTTCAGTGCATTTGTGAAATGACTGCTCAGTGCATTTTGCAAGCTTTGTATCTAGGTTACTCATTTTCCCCACACAAACTTCAAGATATAATCATCAAGAATATAGGAATAAGTAGGTTATCAATGATCAAAGTTGTGAGGCTTTCTGCCTCAGAAATTTCAAATAGGTCCCTTTTATAGGTGAGATTGGGAAAGAGAAGGTGCCACCATTTTTAGTTACAAAATGATTGTGTCTAAATTATTTTATTCTTCTTCTTCATTTAGTCAGATGTAGAAGTCACAGATTATTTCCCAGCGGGTGGGGGTTATCAACAAAAAGGTATATGCCTGTTGCTGTCTTATGTACAGTTTCTCATTTCTCAAAAACCATGCAAAGTATTATAATCATGTCCACTTTAAGGTGATTAAAAAAAGAACCAGAGAGTTTAAGTTATTGTCCAAAGACATAGAGCCTTTGAAAAATGGAGTGGAGATACAGTTCATTGATAGTGCTGTAGTGTCAATTCCACATCCTTAGAAATTGAGTTTGAGAGATTTGCTCAATATACAAATGAAAATCTGAGTCTCAGGGAAATGAAGTGACATACCAGAGGTCATTAGGATCACAGTAGGATCTGGATGAGTACATAAACCCATGATGCACCTGTATTTCTAATACACCACTCTCTCACCCAGCTTACTCAGCATGGTGTCTAAACAACATTATAGATTTCCAATTCACTTGGATTTTAAATAACCATGCCTTGAGTAGGTTTTATTTTAGAAAGAAGATACCAAAAGTCAACAAACAAAATAACAGGATTTCTGCGTACTCAATTTTAAATGAGTTAAATTCTCTGAAAGCAACAGATGACAACTTTCTCTCCCTCTTTCAAGCCATTTTTTTCCCAATGAAAAAAATACAGACACAAGGAGAAGACTGTGATGATAGATTGTGACAAAGACTATGATTAGATTAAAATATAAATAGCACATTGGCGTTTTGTGGATAGCACATTTGGTACGTTTAGCTACATTATGAGTAATTACAAACTTAAAATAATCTTCCAAGATACTCATTTAATATTTTTACTTTGGAAACCTGGCAGGCAGGAAGCCCTTTGGGTAAGAAAAAACAAAATTTAGGGCAATTCTATCAATATCTGAGAATACAGTGGCTGATGCTAACACATGACAATTCTCTTTGTTGCTATCTTTGCTCAAAGATACCTAATTCTGAATTTGATTATGATCTATAAACTCTGACATTCAAGTAATCCATATTCCTGTTTGTATTTTCCTAAAATAAGGGATCGAATTAGTCACATTTCTAAATTTTCTACAGATGACACTTGTCTCTACTTTTCCCTCTCTCCTGTGTTTTCCATTCTTTGTTCCTTTTTTTCATCTTTCCTCCTTTTCTTCCTTTCCCCATTATCTTCTTCTCTTCCTTACCTCTTCCCATCCTTCCTTCCACTCTCTCTTCTTTTCCTTCCTTACTGCCTTTGCATTTCAACAAATATTTAAGTATCCATTGCATTCTGTATAATATGCGGGGCTCTGAGCACAAGGCAAGTACAAAGACTTAGTTCCTGCCCGGGTATTACTCATAGTCTGGCAGAGTGGACAAAGAAGAGGGGCAGGGACCCAATCTGCATTGACTTCAGAATATGTCATACCTGAGGCGAAAAAGAGTTCATAATGTGACCCTAGCTTGGCAGGCCTCATCAAATTAAAATTTACAAAGCATATTTCATCATCCCTTGGAAGTTCCCAAATACCTCACTCTGAGTTTTCTCTGGTTTAAAGAGTGATTCTTTAAATTTTCAGGGCTCACAAACAAGTGTCTCAGGGTCAGGTGTATCCCTTACATGCGAACTACAACCAGAAGCCAATGAGCTAGTCAACAGTGAACTGAAGGAAGCAAACTTAGCCTAAGGGCATTACAGACAACATTTTAAAAACTATTTTTGTCAGGCAGAACACATTTGTGAACTGGTTTTGGTCCTTGGCCACTGGTTTGAGATCCTGCTTTACAACCATTGGTCACCATCCACTGCTATTTTGGTAAAATCCATGGTAGGTAAAAACTTCTCCCCAAAGTCTTTCTAGAGGGATGGAGAAAAGCCCTCTAAAACCAGTTCATCAAAATCACCAATGAATATGTTTAAGAGTGTGGATTCTGGGCTCCACCCCAGAATTAATAAATCCCTATTTTTGGAGTAAGATTGGGAATTCTGCAGATGACAATTCCCTAGATTACACTTACACATACCACTGTTTAAGAACCACTCTCCTAGAACAAAACCTATTTTTGACATTTCTCATTACGTTCCCATAACTTTTAATTTATAACTTATTTCTTTTTTAATTTCAAATAAATTAGCCTATTTTAGAAAAGCTATTCTTCCATGAATTGCATAAATTGATAAATCTCTTTTAATGATCAATATTTTTCCTTCAACTATTTAAGAACTTATTTTAACATTCAATATACACATGATCTTCACCATTCTTTTTATTTAATATAGCTTTATTGTTTTCAACACCAAAGAGACTCCCTAAGAATAGAGAGAAGCCATTATGAGGAGGAATCAAGTTCTCTCTGGTGTAAGAAGGCACTGTACCTAGAATGGGAAACAAGAAATGAAGGGGGTTTGGTGATCTCATCAACGACTTCCATTTCATGAAGAAAAAACTTATGTCTCTGTACACGATCAATAACAGGGCCACACACAGCATAAACCTGACAGCAATTACACGTCCTCATGGACACAGTCAGCATCCGTGAGATTTGCAGCCCCCTTTAGAGACGTGGCGGTGGTAGAGTTTGTCAGGACTTGGAGAGTTTTCTAGAGAGAAGGATAAGAAAATAACAAGTATTTGACAAGTAACCACTGTGAATTAGTGTGCTGTGGTGAGTGCTCTACACACATGTTCTCATTTCATCTTCACAACAAACCTGGGACACAGACATTATCATTCCCACTTGGCGACTGAGAACTAAAGTCAGAGAGGGTGAGTGGTCGACAGGAGGCCAAAAAGCTAAAAAGGGAGACTGGTTTTTTGGTTGAATAGGCCATGATTTTTTTTGATATAAATAAATGGTCTGTATGTTGTTTGCCTATCAATTTGCTTTTTTCCAGGAATAAATCCAGGTCAACCATTTCTTCTTTAAATTTTTTTTTTTTTTTGAGAGAGAGAGAGAGGGAGCGTGGGTGCATGTGCAAGAGTGCAAGTGGGGGAGGACCAAAGGGAGAGGGAGAGAGGGGATCTCAAGCAGACTCCCTGCCTGAGTGCAGAGCCCAGTGATGCGATGTGACCTTAAGATCACGACCTGAGCCAAAATCAAGAGTTGGACCATCCAGTTTAACTGACTGAGCCACCCAGGCACCCCTCTCTTTTCTATTGCTAATGCCTGCTCTTCTCTAACTACTACATTCTACTTTATCCCAACATCAGATACCTAGAGATAAAATACAAGAGAGACAGTATAATGTTTTGTTTTGCTTTGTTTTTGTTTTCAGCTGTCCAGAAACCAACACATTCCTCTTCCTATGAGCTTTCTGACTTTTATTAGGAAAGCAGGATGGACCTTGAATTATTGCATTATTATTGCATGTTGCATTATTAACATAAGAATAATCTTAGAGAAAAGAGAAATCCTTTCCCCTCAATCCTGGGGGAATGAGGGGGGCTTGGAAGTGACCTAAACTCAACCAATCTGCCCTCAACATGGATGTTTGAGAGAATGACACGAAGATTAAAAAAATCTATGTGTGTGTGTGTGTGTGTGTATTTTAAGGTCAGACTCATACCAGTGGTGACTAAAGCACTAGGTTTTCCTGCAGTGTGACCTTATGTATTTTCCCAGCACCTAGCCACCCAAGCTTTCTTGTTCCTTTCCCTATGCTATTTTGTGAGTTTTGAATCTCCTGCTAAATTCTTTTTCTGCTTAAGAGAGCCAGAGTCATTTTCCAGTACTTTCAACTAAAAATTCTGACTGATACATAAATTTGCTTTTCAGATTGATAGAAAGTCTACTAGGACCCACCTAGGAGACTGACTCAAAGTAACATGGAGTATATCAAAGAGAATAGCAAAAAAGAGAGGAAAGCAGGAAAAAGAAAATTTAAATAGAGAAACTGTGGCTGAAGTTATGATGCATGTAGTAAAATTACCAATAAAATGGGAAGTCTATAAAGTAAGTTGCAAATCAGATATTTTAGCAAATGCCTTAATTGTGCTACTTATCAATGTTTTTAAGGAGAATATAGAAAATGACTTCCAGATATAATGGGATAGCTAAACAACTGATAAAAGACATTCTCAACTTTTAATGTTTGAGGGCCCCTCTCCTGAGCTCCCCGTGAAACCATACTTCAATTTCTACCAAGGTCAGAATAACTTAACCAAACTTCAAAGCATTGGCTCTACTTCTACAGTGAGCCCACACTGTACATCTGCTTAGTTAACAAGTAACTTAAAAGAAACATTTGAAGCTAAAGAGTAAAAATCTCCCAAAGTTCCATTGCACATTCTAAAAGCACAAGATAAAGCTTGTAATGATCTGGAATGTCCTTTGTCATGATTCATAACTCTTTTTTTTTTTTAAGATTTTATTTATTTATTTGACAGAGAGAGACACAGCGAGAGAGGGAACACAAGCGGGGGAGTGGGAGAAGGAGAAGCAGGCTTCCCACGGAGCAGGGAGCCCTATGTGGGACTCGATCCCGGGACCCTGGGATCATGACCTGAGCCGGGCTCGATCCCAGGACCCTGGGATCATGACCTGAGTGGAAGGCAGATGCTTAACGACTGAGCCACCCAGTTGCCCCGATAACTCCTGATGTAACAGAAAACATATATTACTCTGTATTAAACATTCCTTCTCCAGAGCACTCTCTTTTTGTGAAGATTGTGTATCCCAATTCCAATAAAACTCTCTTCCTTTTTTTTTTTTAAAGAAATCTAAAAGTTTTCTTCATTTTGGGTGGATACAACTTTACAATATAGACACATTAAATTAGAAGTGATGTGCTTCACACACACACACACAGATGCAGCCATGAGAAAGAAGGGTTCTTGTCATTTGCCACACCATGAATGGACCTTGAGGTCCTTATGCTAAGTGATATAAGTAAGACAGAGAAAGATAAACACTATATGATATATTTGGACTCCAAATATGATTATATTTAGACTCTTAAAAAGCCAAACTCATAGTATAGTAGTTACCAGAGACTGGAGGTTAGGAAACATAATGAGATGTCGGTCGAGGGTATAAATTTCCACTTATGAACTTATTCCAGATGAATAAGTTCTGGGGATCTAATACACAACATTGTGATTATGGTTAGTAATGGTATAATGGTTATAATATGGTATAATATACTTGAAAGTTGTTAAGAGAGCAAATCTTCAGTGTTTTCATCACAAAAAAGAAAACGTGATGTGATGGAGGTATTAGCTAGCAATACAGTGGTAATCATTTTGCAATATACATAAGTGTATCAAATCAACACACTATACACCTTAACCGTACACAATGCTACATGTCAGTAGTATATCAATAAATCTGGGGGAAAAAGACTGGTTTAACATTTGGAAAACAATCAATGCAACCATATTAACCATACGTACAAACTAAAGAGAAATCATATGATCAATCATTTTAGTAGACACAGAATAAGCGTTTGACAAAATCCAACAACTTTTCCTGACCAAAAGGAACTTTGAGCAAACAGGGTATAGGTGGTAATTTCATCAACTAATACAAGACACTACAAAGGACAGATAATATCATACTTAATGGTGAAAGATGATTTCCCCCTAAGGTCAGGAAAACATAAGGATGTTAATTCCCACAATTGCTATCCAACGTTGTAATGCAAATCCTACTCAGCTCAATAAGGCAATAAATAAACAGCATCCAAATTGAAAAGGAAGAGGTAAACTGTCTTTATATACAGATAATATGATTTTCTACGTGGAAAATCCACTGAAATCCACACAAAAAGTACTAGGACTGATTAATGTGTGTGTTTAACAAAGTTGCACAATACATGAATTACATGCAAACATTAACTGTAATTCCATATTCTAGCAACAAAACATTAGGCATTTGAAATTTACAAAAAACTTCAGTACCATTTACAATAGCATAAAATTACATTAAATACATGGAGATAAATCTAGCACAAAATATTTGCAAGACCTGTACACTGAAAACTACAAAACACTGCTGACAGAAATTAAAAAAGACCTATATAAATGTAGAGATATACTGTGTTTTTGAATTGGAAAGCTCATTACTGTTAGGATATCAATTTCCCCCCAATTAATCTATCCTTTAATACTATCAGAGCTTCAGTGGGATATTTTTAATAGAAATTACAAACTGATTCTAGGAGCACCCGTGTGGCTCAGTCTGTTAAGCGTCTGCCTTTGGCTAGGTCACGGTCCTGGGATCAAGCCCCATGTTGGGCTCCCTACTCAGTGGGGAGTCTGCTTCTCCCTCTGTCCTTTCCCCCTGCTCATGCTCTCTTTCTCTCTCAAATGAATAAATAAGATCTTTTTAAAAATACAAACTGATTCTAAAATTTGTATGAAAATGCAAAGAGCCTAGAATAACCTCTGCTCCCCCCAAGAAACCTTTAAAATTAAAAATGAAGTTGAAGGGCAAATTATACCTTATTGCAAGACTATTAAAAAGCTACATTTATCATGTTATCAAGTGTGATTCAGTGGAAAAACAGACAACTAAATAAATAGGACAAAATAGAGTCTAGAAATACACCCACATATAGATGGATAATTGGTTTTCAACAAAGGTACAAAGACAATTCCGTGAAGAAAGGATAGTCTTTTCAACAGTTGGCTCTAGAACAACTAGATATCTGTACGTGTGTGCATGCATGCACACACACACACACAAACACAAAGAGAGAAGGAAAATAATTTTAATTCCTACCTCATACTATATAATACAGAAAAATTCATTCAAGGATCATAGTCCTAGAACTAGAAAAAACTAGAAAGCCTCTTGAAGAAAACATAGGAGAAAATCTTTATGTCTTTGGGTTAGGTAAAGATTTCTTAGATATTACACCAAAAACATAATCATAAAAAAAATCAATAAATTAGATTATTCAAAATTCAAAACTTTCTGCTTTGTTAAGAGAATGAAAAAAAAAACCTCATAAGCTGGAGGAAATATTTACAAATTATATAAAGAACTTATATCTAGACTATATAAAGAACTCAAAACTCAATCATAAGAAAACAAAAAACTCAACCAAAAAAAAAAAAAAAGAAAGAAATGGAAAAAAGATTTGAATTGACATTCACCAAAGAAGTTATATGGATGACAAACCAATACATTAAATGATGCTCAACATCACCAAAATGTCCTTAGGTAAAGTCCTTGGGTAAAGGCAAATAAAAACCACCATGAGATACTACTATACACCTGTTAGATTACCTAAAATTAAAAAGACTGGCCATCCACATCAAGTATTGGCAAGGATATGGAGAAACCCAAACTCATACAATGCTGATGGGACTATAAATGGTACAATAGTTTTGTTCTTTTCTTTTCTTTTCTTTTTTTTACAGCTCTGTTGAGGTATCATTGACAGAACTGTAAGATATTTAAAGTATACAGTGTGATGATTTGATATGCATATATATTTTGAAAGGATTTTCCATACTAAGTTAGTTAACACCAGCTACCACCTCACATATTTCTTTGGGGAGGAGGGAGTTAGTGAGAACACTTAAGTTCTACTTTCTTAGCAAATTCCAATTATACAATACAGTGTTATCAACTATAATCGCCATGTTATACATTACATCCTCAGATCTTACTCATCTTATAACTGAAAGTTTATACCCTTTTACCAATCTCTTCCTATTTCTCTCACCCTCCAGCATCTGGCAACTGGTGGAAAGTAGTTTGAAGTTTCTTGAGAATTTTAACATACACCAACTCTATGATCTAGTCATTCAACTTCTAGGTCTTTATTCACAAGAAATGAAACATATGTCCATACAAAGATTTATATACATCTGTTAAGAACAGTTTTTTTTTTTGTATTAGACAACAGCTGGAAACTACTTAGATGTCCATCAATAAGTGAATGAATAAATAGTATTATATCCATATAATGAAATTCTACTCTGTATTAAAAAGGAACTGTCCTTCTTGTTATACATAACACATTAATGATTCACAAAATAATTATGCTACATGAAAGATGCCAGATTCTTCCACCCTAAAAAAAGAGTACAAACTCTACATCCATTTCTATAAATTTCTAGGAAATAAAAATTCAAATTAATTACAGTTACAGGAAGCACTTAAGTGTTTGCCTGGTGATGGGGAGAGGGAGCAGGAAGGAGAAATTAAAAAGACATACAAGAAAACTTTTGAGGGTGATTGATATGTTCATATCTTGACTGTAATGATGGTTTCATGAGTGTAAACATGCATCAAAACAAACAAAAAATGTACACTTTAAATATGCACAGTGTTTATATGTAAATAATACTTCAATAAAACTGATTTAAAAACACAGATGGGATATAAGTATAAAGTTATATCTGATGATCTCTTTGAAGTAAATCCTCTATCTGTAGTAACTGACAAAGAAAAACTGTCCCAAATGTGGTTGGGAACACAATTTCCTTGAGCAGAGAAACTCTCATCTTTCTTCTAGGAAGAAATTTACAAGCCCGATGAGATGCTGAAGAAATTCCTAATAAACTTGAACAATAGGAAGGCCTCTTCTAAGACTAAGATGCCACTCAATAGCTGTTAATCAGGTATCTAATGCTCTTTAGCTAAATATTCTTTTTTCTTGTATCCAGATAGCCAATGATTACATAATCAATCTTTTTACTTTAAACATATCTTTACCAAGAAAGAATGTTTTTTGGCCAGCTTAGCCATCTCCTCTTGCAGACTTTGAAAGAAAACTGTGACATAGGGCTCTTAACAGATTTGCTAAATTTTTTATTTTTAAATTGTGAATCATGTAAACAAAGATGAGAAGGAGGGAAGGAAGTCAGGGGAGAGAGAAGAGAGGATGGCCCAAGGGAATGGAGAAATGATTAGTGGAAACAATGACTGAAATTTTGAGGAGAAAAAAAACACTTTCAAATTTAAAAAATTAAAGTGGATGATTAGGAATGAGATTTTGAGATTAATGGTAAACTTGCAAAGTAGCTGAGTAGGAGGATCACAGAGATAAACTTATTAACATGCACAGTACTGTGTACTATTATAATGCTTTATTCTGATTAAGGGACTTGATAGTATTTACAAAATCATTAGGTTGGGTTCAAATAAGTCCCTCTCCCTCTACCAAAAATGTATTTCTGCCTTTACACAAAACAGAGTATAATTACCATTGGTCTGAGAAAACTTTAACAGTTTTATCAGCATGGGTTAATGCAAAATAAACTTGCCAAAGGCTTACTGCAGTTGCTGTTTCCATTTGAAATCATCGCTTACATTACACTCATCCTATAGGAGATTTCACAATGGAAGAAATCACCTTGTGCCTTTACATTTAATCAGAGCTCTGCTGTGTCAGGAAAAAAGGAAAGCCTGACCTTCTTGCTTTTAATGACCCAGAGGGAGTTATCTATTACCTTAAATGCCATGACAACCCACAAAATATAAAGGATTTAAGGCAGAGACAATATATCACCCCAACTTTTCATACAAACTGATTAATAGTCCAGGTACCAAGCAAAATACCAACAGAGAATAATCCTGACACCTGTTCCAAGGACTGATGAAGAAACTATGCTGAATGAAAGTTTAATCACTGATTTCCTTTGCACAGCCAGTTTCCTAACGAGACCACATAATTACAAGTGAGAGGCTTCACATCCTTGGCTAATACATAATTATATCTGGAAGCCTAACTACTAAACTAGGAAATTGAATCATTTCAAGAGGATGCTTTTCACACACAAAATAGTCAGGGATATATTTAACAAGGGGGACTCTGGGATTCTGTTTACAGATTTAAAATCTTTGGTACAAGTTTGGAAAGACCCAAAAAGCCCACTCTAAGGATTCTGATACTCTGTGGAAGAATAATTCAGTCAAAAAGATAGTAGATGATATTTTGTAAAGGAAGCTTTGCTAAGCTTCAATTTAAGGGGTTCATTATATTTTGGAAATAGTTACAATATCCATTTTTAAGGGATGATTCAAAATCCTGAAGTTGCACATGTAAAGATGAGAAGAAATTGAAATCTGTCAATCATTGTCATCATCCTCTTTAAGGCAGCCCACTCTTAGACTGTTGGGCAGAGAGGCTGCAAGCTCTCAGAAATGCCTTCAAACATTTTTTATCTCCAATTCTCTTTTGAAGAAAGTTGCTTCTCAAGCTCAAGCTTTTAAATGAAATCAGTGTCAAGTAATAAATGCTTTCCCTAATGTAAATTGAGAACCAGGAGAATGTACGAGTACCAATGAATATTAACCAGAAGTCCTATCCACATGATCAGTCAGCCTGATTTGCACATGCATGTGAGATTTGCGCATGCATGTGAACCGTTCTTGTTTGAAGAAGACCTTAAATGTGGATGGACAGACTCAGGTGCTTCAAACCTTGTGAACTTCAAACCTTGTGACCAGTGAGAACTGACTTTTAATCTTGTTAAGTCCTGTAATATGATTGTAGCATGGAATTCTACACTTGAATGCAGCTGGATCCATGGTTATGGTGATCAAAAAGTTGATCACTAAAACCCAAATCTTCCAATTTTAAATTCAACACAAAGTTCAGAAATCAGAGAGCCAATGAATTTTAAAGCAGCCAAGAAACCTAATCATATACTCTAATTCCTCCCCCTAACTCTCTCCTGTTCCCTTTTCAAGAAATAACCGAGGGCCTTCTATGTTCAAGGCACTGAGCTTATTTTACAGTTAAAGAAGTTAGCATCCAAAAAGATAAGATGGTTTCCCCAAGGCAATTTGTGTGAGCTGGGCTTTCTTAATGACCATTACAAAATCAAGTTCTCCAATCCATTGCTCTTTGACTGTGTCATGTTACGTCCCATTAAAAATCTGAATTCATGAACCTCAGTGGAAAACAGTGGCAAAGATTAAATATAGAAAAATATTAGGGGAACAGAATACTTTACAATATCCTAATAACCCCAAAACAAAGAGTGGCAACATAATCATAGATCAATAGAGACATACCCTTGGTCTGATGTAATGTGACTTTTCAGAGGACAAACATTTACATCTTACACTTGTTCCCTGTGTCGTATGTCCTTTATTTCTGGAAGCTTTCTAGATGACCAGCTGTTTGTTCTTTTTTTTTTCTGAAGGAATGTAAACTATTTTTTTTTTAAGATTTTATTTATTTATTCATGAGAGACAGAGAGAGAGAGAGGCAGAGGGAGAAGCAGGCTCCCAAGGAGCAGGGAGCCCGATGTGGGACTCGATCCCAGGACCCTGGGATCATGACCCGAGCCGAAGGCAGATGCTTAACCATCTGAGCCACCCAGGCGCCCCTGTAAACTATTTTTATCACTTAAAAACACAGCATTCAAATCGCTAGATTTAATAAAAAGAAGATGAGATAGTTAATTTAATGAGGGAGACTTAGCAAGTTTGGTTGGATTATTTAGTGGTTTAGATCATTTCACCAATATTATCCAAGAGGAGTGTGTCACTCCCCAGGGTGCACAAGAATGCCCACTGGAGACCAGCAAGAAAATTCCAGAACTTTATTTATATTTTTTATTTCATCCTTCTCTAACTTCTATTTTACATATCTTTATTAGAGTAAAAACTATGCATATCAGCTTCAAAGTACATAATTCCTTATATAGGGTATAATAAAGGTATAGGATTCATGAAGATGCAGCAGAGTTTATTGGTTAAGGGCACAGGTCCCAGGGCCAGGCTGAAATTTAAAGTCTAAAAAGGCTCTATCATTTACCACTTATCTATGTGTTTAGTACTATAATGACCCAAACAGAAGAGATCAAGGATGTTAAAAAATACACACAAACTAAGTACATAAGAGTGTGGAGGAGGGTGTATAATTTATACTGAGAAGTCAAAGAAGACCTTCCAGATAAACATTTTAATCTGACACTTGAATGATTAGTAAGAATTAGGATGGGGACTCTTAGCTACACTTACCTGCTAGCCATCCAAAGAATACAGAAGGCTCCCTACTTACTTTGCTTCCACTCATTGCCAAAACTCTTTCACATCAAGTGGGCACATACTGGGGTGCCTGGGTGGCTCAGTCGGTTAAGTCTCCTGGGGTCCTGGGATAGAACCCTGTGTCCAGGCTCCCTGGGTTCCCTGCAGGGAGCCTGCTTCTCCTTCTTCCTCTGCCCCTCCCCCCTGCTCATGCTCACTCTCTCTCTCTCAAATAAATAAATAAAATCTTAAAAAAATTGAGGATATACTATGTACCAGGCATTATGTTATTCCACCTATGTGACAGCATCCATGCCTCATAACCTTATGTTGAAGATGCCATTGTTTTTAGAAAAATAGATTTCAGAGTATATCCTTTTTCATTGTATTTACGTATTCCAATTAAAACAAAAAGTTACGCAGGCCACAGTAAAATTCTGAACTCTGAAGAGTCAGCTCAGCTATTCTTGAGGCATGTAGTTAGCATACTACACGTTTCGTCCATCTAAGTTCTAACACGTATATTTGTCAGAGAGAAAGGTATAATTATCTTGAAAGAATGCACGTTCTATATTGAGCTTACCTTATGTATCTCAAGTTTGGAGACCGAGAAGCAAAGTTTTATTTGATGATGAGGATTCCTTTCTAATCTGTGTCAAACAATAGCATCCTAAGATGACTTAAATACAAACCTTATGAAAATAGCTGGAAAATGTTTCTAGCTTAGGTTAAACATGTTTCATAACTTTATCAGTGAAAATTTTTCAGACTGTCATTATCAGTAGAATATGTAAAATAGCTAAAAGTGGGGCTGTTCTAGGTGAAAGAAGGTTGAAATAAGCCATGAGAGTTCTAATGAACATAATTTGAAATTTGAATATTGTAAGGTTGAAATTTTAATGGATCGAACTGCCATTTCATTACTCTGAAAACCAGGATTTTGGTGAACGAGGTATTTTCAACAGGCACTTATCTTATGTGCCTCCTCCCCCTTCTTCTGCCCTTGTTCACATGAAAGTGGGTTGATGGTAGAGATGAAATATTGTATTAATCCATACACAGTACAAGAACAGCTAGCTGTGTTAGCAGTTACTAACTTTCAAAGGCTCCCAGTCTGCTAATTTAAGTCACACTTTTGTCTGCCACACAGACTATGGCCTAACTTTTAGAGGCTCAATAATGCAATCCAGTCAAATCCAGCTCAAGACTTTGTTGGAACTAAGCATATCAAAACAGGAAGAGATAAAGAGGTAGCTTGGTTGGTCCTTCTCTCTGACATCTGTGCAGCGAGTCACATCAAAAGATCATCAGCAAGTAATACGCATATGCCGCAGCCATACGAGAAACAACCGAGTTGAAACAGGTCACTGTCTCTTCATCCCACCAGGATTCCCACATCCTTTCAAGGTTCACTGAGTTAATACCAGGCTACGACTGGACTAATTTGCCTCACAATTGGAACAACAAAGATTCAAAGCACTTCTACCCTCAAAAACACCTAAGAGAGGCAAAGAAAGGAATTTAATTTCTTTATTTCTCTGGACACCATAAATTGAGTCAGAACTCTGCATCGCAAATGAGCACTTAAAAAAGTTTGGTGCGGAGCATGAACGCCACGTTGTACACAAACTCCTATTTACATTATTGGTTTATTCATGAACATGTATCATACTGTTGTTTAATCTCCAAATTTCTTTTGTGAAGGAGAAAATTAATGTTTGTCGAGTGTGGACTGTATTCGTCCTGGTAGAAGTCTCTCAATAACTTGGAGATTACTTTTACCAAGTTTGAAGAGGTGATATGGCATGGCCAAAGTCATAAGATTTGCAACAATCAGCAGTAGAGTAAGATATTTGTTTGGCTGGAGCTATAGTTCCTGCTTTTCTGAAACTATAGTCAAAATAATTTGTTCAGATAACTAGCTTCAAAGGGCAAAAGATTGGCTGTCCTACTGATGGGATTCTCCCTGGCATTATTGGTCATGTGGCATTTAATTAGTAGGTGCGACCCACAAAAGATATCCCAAAATTTGAAAATACGTGGTCATAAAAAGATACTCTCCGAAATGTTCATGTATTTAAAAATTGCGGTAATAATAAAATCATCACTTCTTGAATGTTTTCTCCAGGCCAGGCACTGTTCCAAGCAGGTGTTTAAGAAACATTATTCCATTTAATCCTCATAACAACCCGTATTATTTTCCACCTTTTACGAATTAAAAACTGAAGCTTAGAGAAGTTCAGCCACTTGCCATATTCACATGGTCAGGGTATGGCAAGAGTAGCCTTAGAATCAAGGGCTGACTTAAAGGTTTGTTTCCTCAGTTAATGATTTAAAATTCCTTACAGTGAGTGACAGCTTACCTGTTATGTTTATTAGGAATCATTAGAAATTAATAACTGCCCAGCAGACAGAAAGGGAAGAAACTTAAAAAAATTTTTTTTTTTTTAAGATTTTATTTATTTGTGAGAGAGAGAATGAGAGACAGAGAGCACGAGAGGGAAGAGGGTCAGAGGGAGAAGCAGACTCCCTGCCGAGCAGGGAGCCTGATGCGGGACTTGATCCCGGGACTCCAGGATCATGACCTGAGCCGAAGGCAGTCGCTTAACCAACTGAGCCACCCAGGCGCCCAGGGAAGAAACTTTTAAAGCAAGAGTCAAGAGATCCAGATGAATTCAAACTTAATATAACACAATGTGTAGTGGGAAAATTATGGCTTCCATACGAATTTCAAAAGTAATAGGGATGGCCAACCATCTTCACTGACTCGTGTGGTCCTCTTCTCCTTCAGTTTCAAAGCCAGAAATTGTCAGGTGAGTCCCTCTTATGCGTCAAATCTCCCCCCAACTTCTTCCATCTCATCTCCCTCTTTACTAAAGCCAAGATTCTCCCCCTCTGAAGGATTTATATGATTAGATTGCACTCTGCCCATTTAATCCAGGAAAATCTCTCCATCTCTTTGTAATCTTAATCTTACCTGTAAAGTTGCTCTGCCAAGTAGGGCAAATTGTTCACAGGTTCCAGGGATTAGGGTGTAGACATCCATGGGGGATAAGAGTGGGGTCATTATTCTGCCCACCACAATCCCTATGCAGTAATATAAGGAAGTAAACTACTGATATTTGCAGCGCAGATGAATCTCAAATTTACTATGTTAAATGAGAATGCTGTGTACTTCATGATTCCACCTAATGATCACAAAACTATAGAGATGGAAAAAGATCAGTGATTTCCATCCACTGAGGATGAGAGAAAGGGACTGACTACAAAGAAGCTCGAGGCAACTTTTTGAAGTAAGAGAAACACTTTATATTTTTCTTGTGATGTGGTTAAATTACTATATGCATTTGTCAAAATTCATATAACTGAACTCCCGAAGGAATGAATTTTACTGTGTGTAAATTATACTATGGCAATAAAACTGATTTTAAAAAGAAAAGGAAAAAAATACCGGTGGCTCACTGAGTCCCCTTGGATCTCAAGATGCTAGAACCAGAGGCCGGCCTTCTTAATATGGTGAGACTATGTCCCTAATTTTCTGAGACTTTCCTGATTTCAAATATTTTCCTGAATGTTTCCTGATTTCAAATCAGTTTTCTGACTTCAAACATTGCTTCTGTGGAGCTCCAAATATGTCAGTATTTTAGTGGGCGAAATATATTTCTTTTACCCAGGAAAAATTCCTTCACATATCAATTGCTCCAGTTTTGGACTGGAAACCTAATTACAATCATTCTCAAAGGTCACATAACCTATTCCCATCATTTTAAAGAAGAAGGTAGTGGGATTAAGTCATGTGCTTGAGGTTACATATCTCATTAGTATGAGAGCCAGAAGTAGAATTCAGGTCTCCCAGCTTCAGTCCAATACTCCAGCGGTGAACTGAAGGATTCCTACAAGTCTAAGGGAAACTATAATTGCTTCTGTCAATCCCTATATTTAAGCATTAATGAGACACCTGTGCAACCACACATGTTGTGAGCGGAGCTGGAGTGAGCACATATAATTGGAAACAATTTTAGCAATTACATTTCCTTTTCCAGATGCCTATACTGCCCTTGGACCCTGGAGGAATGAAGTCATACAGCATTGGATTTGGGAATTGAGTAACCAGATACCTTTCAGTGTTGGCTTTACCAACGTGTTCTAGAAGGTATCTGGTTGGGCAAGGTAACTTTGGCACAGGGCACAGAGATGGAAAAGCAAGAGGCAGCACTATATTGCATAGATTATGAGGAGAGCCAGATCACTCTCTCTGTGAATGGCAGCTTCATTTCCTTCAAAAGATCTCTTCTCAAAGATTCAATTCAACAGAGGATTCTCAATCCAGACTGAGAATGGGGTTTGTTTACCTGCCAAGTCCTTCACACATCTGTTCCCTTTCTGTTCCTTTCTTGTTAAAAAGCCCCATTTCATCGTGGCAGGACGTTGAAACTCAGGGAGCACTTTTAGCTAGCTTCAAGTAACAGATTCTTATGGTACCGCATTATAGTATGATCTGCGTCAATAATGAGATGCACTTTGTCTTGCAGCTGGCAATTGATGGCATAAAGTACAGCTCATTTAATCACATTTCTTAGGATGAAGGAGTTTAGGTTGCTTTCATTTTTGTTACTTAAAAACAATTTTAATAATAAAAAATTCATGCATTTGCACTCATTCACATCCTTCTCCCACTCAAATTAAAACACTCACTTTGATTAAAGAAAGGCTTAACGAAGAGTTGAACGTGAGCTATTCCATGTGTTTGTTTATATCTGTCCTGAGAAAATACCCAAACAAATTTGCCTACTGAAATTTAAGAATCAAGAAGCTTGAGATTTGCTTAAGAAGTGAAACATTTAGCAAATATGTTGCCACAGTAAGCTACAGAGATAAAATTCAGCCCCAAAGTTCTAATATGTTATATGCCAACAAAACAAACTGCTGAAAGCCAAGCAGAAACTACCTGAAAGACAGACAGAAGCCAGTTGGATGAAGATTGAAAGTCAGGAAGCCTGAGTTCAAGTTCAGTTCTATCATAAATCATAACAGTTACTGAGGGCCTACTATATGCCAGGGACTTTATGTACCCCATTAGTTAGGGCTTTGGTTGCAAGCAACTGAAACTGTCACTGGTTAAAGAGAATGTGTTGGAAATCTATTAGGAGCTTATCAAACTCTATGGGAAGGATCGAGAAGCAGATTTTGAAATAGGGAGGAGATAGTGCAAGAAAGTATAAATTACAGAGAGTGTACATTCAGTATGAACAGACACCAAACATTTTCAATTTCATTGTCAATCTGCTTCATATTCAAATTGCAGAAGGGAACATATGCTCAGTTTTCCTCAGGACGTGCCCTGGGTTGGGGGAAGGTCAGGGCTCACTCAGCGACACCCACCAAGGAAGAGATGATTTCCCAAAAGGAACTGAAGATGATATTAAGATGAGGAATGGAATACTAGATGAAGAAAACAAAAACAACTATTTAAATCCAATGCGTGAGCCTTCACACATCCACCAATGAGATTTACAGTAAATAAAACTAAAAACATCATTTCAACAGCTTTCCATTCTACTTAGAGTAATCCAAATTACTTACCTCAGTTTACTAAACCTCCTCTCAGATTTTGTCTAATAATATTCCCCTCTTCACACACTAATCCTGAGACATACATTCTCTCTTCTTTAGACATATTGGGCTCATCCTAGTCTTGGGCCTCTCTATTAACTGTTTCATTTGCCTGAAATGTTTATCCTCCCTTACTTTTTGTGTGGTTGAATCCTTCTTGTCATTTGGATGTTGACTCAAATGTCCCCTCCTCAGAGAGGTCCTCCCTGATGACCCAACTCAAAATTGACCAGTGACTCTCTGTCATATCACACTATTTTTATTCACTGCTTTAAAAAATATATTTATTGTCTCTTTCCTTTAATTAAATCCTAAGATTCCATGGGAGTAGGGAATCTCTTTGTATACTGGACAATTCCTGGGCATAGCAGGTGCTCAGAATATATTTATTAGATAAATAATTCTCACAATAACCATAGGTAGTAGGCATTACTATTTCTATTTTATAGAAGAGGACACTGAATTTAATAAAAGATAAGAAATTTGCATGTCAGAAATTTATGTATGGTGTAATTCAAAGTCAGATATGTTTATCTGGATCCAAGGCCAGGGTCTTAAATGCTGACATATATTGATGGTCTACCATTAGATGTGTGACTTGAGATGAGTCACTAAACAGAACAATGCTTTCCAATTTTCTAGCAGCAGGATCTTTTTTCCTCTCTGAATAAAATCATATGTACAACCTCAATAAATTGTTCATTTCATATGTTCAAAGATAGAATATTTACTTATTATGAAGTCAACCAATGAAAGTAACAAGGTTGTCCCAACAAACACAAATTTGAAGAATTTATTTTGGTTGTATAGGTTGAGAAAATCACAATTTATGCATACAGGGAACTTAAAAACTGATCTCCTTCAAATCTCATACTCACTGATTACAGATATGACAGGGAAAGCTTTAGTCCAATGGTACACGAAGGACATTAACCTGGAGGCACATGCTCATGTACTGTTGGTCCCTAATGCGTTAATATTTGATGTGTAACACTATTTAGAGAATGGGCTGCTTATTATTACACCTTCTAAAATACAGTTTTTACATGCTATATATGTAAAGAAAATTTGTGGAATTCCTGAAACATCCTCAAAGAAACTACAATTTAAAATTGGTGGATCTAATGTTACTCACTATTACTTATAATCTGTAGGCATACTCCATGTCTTTTCATATAACTATATTCACTCTGATAAAAGAACACAAGACGCAAGCCACAAAGACCTGAAGTAGGCTTGAAATAAGCTGTAAATACTCAAAAGCAGCATCAAAGAAAAATGTGCTTTCAGGGAACTATGGCAGAATAATGGACACAGGGCAGTAACCAGCTGCAATTAGTCACCATTATCTGCTTTAAAAAACAGAAGGCTAATAGCACTATATTTCAGAATAAGAGGGTGAGAAGGAATAATCAGAGGCATAATTTGTAAAAAAAAAAAAAAAGCTGATAGAAATAATTCCATGGCATTATAAAAAGAATACACCTATAAAGCCTACCCCTAAAACACAAATATGTGATAAAAGCAGAAAACTGAATGATAGAATCGCTTTTCTAAGTATCTTCCTTTCTTTGCAGATTCTATAGAAAGTCACAAGAACTCATATAATCAAAAGCATCAGTGTGATATACTGGGGAAAATATTTGTCTAAAAGCACAATGTTGGACAAGTGAGGTTAATAAGTAGAGTCAGAAGGGATTAACAATAAAGCTGCGGAAGCTTAGGACTCAGAACTTCTTGCTGGCATGAGGCCCCATGAAGGCCCCATTCCTAGTTTTGTATTAGCACTTTTTCAATCCTTTTCTTAATTAACCACCCCCTACCCCCAATTTCATAAGCTTCAGGCCTCACCAAACCTAACTCTGCCTCTGGTTTCAGTACTGGACTTTCATAGCGAGAGAACCAGCTCCAGGTGTTAGTGTGATTATGGAACCATGAGCTGGCTTTCACGAGTCTCTTCCCCGCCTGCACCTCTTGCTCATTCTCTATTCTGTTAGCTCTCTCAGTCTTTCTCCTCTCTTGCTGACTCTGTTGCTGTTTCTCTCTGTGTCTCTGCTTCCCAGTCTCTCTCTCCCTTTTTCTCATACTTACCAAGACCTACTTACCATTCCCCTCAGCTTACCTCAACTTCAGACAGTAAAGTTCTTCCTGACGGTAAACCTGTGACCTTCCCCTTTTTTTAGAGCATTTACTTTAGACAACTTGGCAATTGTAAATTCCTTCTCTTCCCCTTTGAGATATAAATCTTTTTCCAGGATCTTCTCAGTTTTATAGCTCAGGAAAATCTTTCTCAAGGGCCTGGGCCATTCCTTTGAAATGTAATCATCAAGAAAGATCAGGCTCCTATTTCCCAGTGTCCTGGATGGTAGAAGCCTAACAAGCACCACTGGTAAACACAGATGGCCTAATCACATTGACCAACCTTCTGTCTTTGGTCTCCAGTACTTTCCCACCAGCTCAGCCCAGGGCTGAACAACTCTTCTATCTTTTGCTTCAGTGAGTTGAGCCCAATCTCTCTCTCCTTTTGCAATAGTTCAGAATAAATTCATCTTTGCTTGTCTGACTCTATCCAGTATAATTTGTCTTTGACAATATATGCACATGACCTATTTCTATATTGCTGCAGATAAAGCATTTTGTTCTAGTGTATCCCACTGTCTTTCTTTCCTCAGAGATTTTAACCTTGTTTTTCTATTCTCCCCGATTCTTCACTTCCTTTGTGTGTCCACCTGAATCTTACTTTCTTTCACCACAATTAGTAATCATTTGTTGTTTATCTGTTTATTGCCTGGTTTCTGCATTGGACTGTATAGGTCTGTATAGATCAGGGACTATATTTGAATTGTTCACTGTTTTTCGGGGTTTTTTAAATTTTGTTTTGTGTTTTTGTTTTTACCTTAGAATCTAGCACAATGTCCTAACACATAGTACATAATAAATATTTGAAAAAGGGGTGCCTGGTGGCTCAGTCATTAAGCGTCTGCCTTCAGCTCAGGTCATGATCCCAGGGTCCTGGGATCGAGCCCCACACTGGGCTCCCTGCTTGGTGGGAAGCCTGCTTCTCCCTCTCCCACTCCCCCTGCTTGTGTTCCCTCTCTCACTGTGTCTCTCTCTGTCAAATAAATAAATAAAATCTTAAAAAAAAAAGCCAAAAAAAATTTGAAAAATAAATCGTTGAATAAAAGACTTCAACAGTAATTTTCTAATCCTAAATTATAGCCTCTGTGATCCACAAACATTAGGAAGGTTCAATATTCTCTGGGAATCATATTCGCATGAGAATCAGCACATTATGTAATATATGTGGTAACTGTGGCATGTTGGCCCTGTGGTTCAGTCCTGGGCAACACAGATGCCATCACTGATAAAGGTACTAGGACCTCATTCAACTCTTCACACTCCTTAGCCGGCTGCCTTCATTCCCACCTACTGCTGAGTGAATATGAAGTAGGCAGGAGGAAAGACGTTCAGAATGTGCTGGTATGCCTTCCTGCCAGGCCAGGGGAAGGTACCAGGCTCAGTTGGGATACTCCCTCAAGCTCACTTTGTGAATTAGGTGGAAAAATCTATCACTTTTGTTTCCTTCCAAGCACAGTCCAACCCCACTTCTCCCTCAGGGGAAGGCCCTGAGTAGGGAGGATCTCTGTTCCAGAGTTTATTTAATAACTGCAGGCCATATAAGTCCTTTTAGAGTCAAACTGGCAACTTACCTCCCAGATTTTTATGTTTGTGTTTCAAAAATAGAAATAAGCCCTCCTGCTTCTGTCATCCTTGTGGCAAGTCCACACTGATATTAGAGAAATACAGGCTTTGTAGTGCCATAAAATAATAGATTAATTTTAGTTCCATGTGATAAAATCTGCTGACAGGTTTTCTATGAAAGCCATGATGACAATGCAGAAGTCACGTGTAAACAGGAAGAGTTTTGTGACCAGACAACATGCACACTCAGCAGCCGGGGTCCCCGTATTCCTTTCCAACTTCCTGACTCTGTGAACATATGCACCCAAAAGCTCTCACCAGGGGAACAACATAAATGTGAAGCGAGAAGAATCACAATGGAGGAAGCTGAGGAAAATGGAAAATCATATAGGGGATTCAGGGGAAATTGCGGAGAAAAACTCTATTGTTCATAGGATGTGTGACAGGAAGAAGACAATACTTCTTAGCTAAGCATTAAGAAAGTTTGAAGAAAGCTGTTACTTGCCTTTTGATAGGAAGAGAATGGATGTTAAGAAAGTAATAAAGTATCAAGAGAAGAAAAGGCTGTCAGTGATATTATTTATGCCAATCATTATGGAAAAGCCCAATGTGTTTCCATAACTAGATCATAGTTGCGAAGCAAGGACAAAACTAAATAAATGGCAAAGAAAATATCTGAGATACTTTCACAATCAAACACAGGCCTTCAGAATCCTTGTGGAATATGTGATTCTTATCACTAAGGAGCTGGCTATTATTTTGAGAACTAGAGAAAGCAGGGAGGCATTTCTAGAGAGATTAGAAAAGGACAAAAAGGCATCTTTGGAAATGCAAAGGAAAAAAAAAACAGGCATAGTGATGGTAATCATTTAAAATGTTAACCTTAATTTCGGTGTTGGGAATGGCATTAAAACAAATCATTAAGAACTTTAAGGCACTAAGCAAAACATTAGGAAAATCATATTATGCCAGATCACTTTAATTTTCTTCATTAAGGAAGTGATGCAATGTACATAAAGAACACCATATGCAATCCATCCGAATGCAAATAAGTTGTAGGATTCTGTAAGTTAACTTTTTAGTAAGCTGAGAATACCATCTCAATATCCCTTATTGATCAGGTGACTAAGTGATAGGTAGGTAAGCCAAAGTAGGTAGGGAGGAAGGTAGGTAAGTAGATAGATAGATAGCCAAAGGTCAGAAAGTTTTGTTGTTAGACTACAAAAAATGATGAGAAGTGTCCCTCTGAGATTAACACTTGTGCTATTTGACAAAACAGAACATCTAATACAAAACCCTTACTTTGTTGACCTACGTAGCCTGATTTACACCAATTAGGGAATATTAATAAAATAAAATCAATGCCCTTGACTCCATCTTCTCAGGCTCTTACACTTATCCATTTAATACTATGCATTATCTCTTACAAAATCGTTCCCCAAATATTTCTTTGGTGTTTCACTCATGCTCATGAATATTTTCCCATACTCCTTTGTTCTAGTTACTTGCTGTCACAAAAAGGGCTCCCAAACCTTAAACCCAGTTCCCAACTGCCAAAGTTGCCCAGACTTTCTTACAGTTTTATTTGTACTCAGGTCATTCTAGCTCTGTCCAAAGTGGAGAAACTTCCTCCTGTGACAATTCTCTTTCCCTTGTAACGATTCTCCCCTGAGGTACACGGCAGAGTTCCTTATTCTCCTACATCTCACAAAGACCCTCTGGAAAGTAGTCTGTTTTGCTTCTTACTGAACCTTCTTCTCTTTATTGGGCTCAGACTTGAGGGCATGGGCCTGAGGAAGCGGCAAACACCATTCTGTCTCTTCAGCCAAGTCATCATTTCTGGCATCTATGCAAATCTTTTGGCTCCCGTCCAGTTCAAAATCCTCATGCTAATTTGCTTGTGGTACAACCCATATGTACAGATATGTTTGAATCAGGGCTTGGTGTCAAGCCTGGGGAAACCCAGCATACACACAAAGCTTCTATATCATCGCACTATTGTTCTCTCTGTCTGGAATAGCTTCCTTTCCCACCCTCCAGTCTTCTCTCTCTTTTTTTTTTTTTTTTTAAAGATTTTATTTATTTATTTGAGAGAGAGAATGAGAGACAGAGAGCATGAGAGGGAGGAGGGTCAGAGGAAGAAGCAGACTCCCTGCCGAGCAGGGAGCCCGATGCGGGACTCGATCCCGGGACTCCAGGATCATGACCTGAGCCGAAGGCAGTCACTTAACCAACTGAGCCACCCAGGCGCCCTCCAGTCTTCTCTCTTAACTGCTACCACCACCACTACAGTCTACACATTCCTTGTCCGGCTAATTCTAGACTTCACGGAGGCACGACTTTTTCCGGAGTTAGATACCCCTTCTCTGTGGCACTGTAACACCTTATGTATATGGCCCATTGAAGCACCCATTGTTATTACTGGCTATGAATTTAGCTCTTCCACTAGATAGTCATATTTTTAATTTTAAAAATAGTGTTTATTGGGGCACCTGGGTGGCTCAGTTGGTTAAGCGATTTTGGCTCAGGTCATGATCTCAGGGTTGTGAGATCAAATCCCCATGTTGGGCTCCACCCTGGGTGTGGAGCCTACTTAGGATTCTCTCTCCCTCTCTATCTGCCCCTCCTCACTCCCTCTCTAAAAATAAAAAATAAATAAAAATAGCATCTATTATTATTTTTAGTGTGCTATGGTCTGAATTTTGTCCTGCCCCCCAAAATTTATATGTTGAAGCTCTAACTCCCCATGCTCTGTTATTTGGAGATGAGGTCTTTGGGAGGTATAGTTGACCCTTAACAACATGGACTTGAACTGTGTGGGTCCAAGTACTTATACATAGATTTTTTTTTTTTTTTAATAAATATAGTATGGTACTGTAAATGTGTTTTTCTCTTATGATTTTCTTAATATTTTATTTTCTCTAGCTTACTTTATTGTAGCAATACAGTATATTATACATAAAGCATGCAAAATATGTGTAAATCAACTGTTTATGTTATTGGAAACCTTCCAATCAATAGTAGGCTATTAAATACTTAAGTTTTGGGGCAGTCAAGAGTTACAAGTCCATTTTCAACTGTGCTGGGGTGGAGGGGTATTTGGTATCCTTAACCTCAGCATTGTTCAAGGATCACTTGTAATTAGGGTTAGACTAGGTTATGAGTGTGGAGTTCGATTTCTCTCTCCACACACACACACACACACACACACACAAAGAAGAGGTCATGTGAGCATGTATTCAGATGACAGCCACCTCCAAGACAAGACAAGAGACCTCAGAATGAAAACTTCCTTGTAAGCACCTTATCTTGGACTTCCCAGCCTCCAGAACTGTGAAAGATAAATTTCTTGTTTCTAAGCCACCTAAGCTATGGTATTTTACTGTTGCCACATGGGCTAAGAGCAGTTTTGTTAGCTTCACAGAAAAATTGAGCAGAAAGTAGAATTCCCAAGTAGCTCCTCAACGCTCTTCCACAAGAGTCCTTTATTATTAACATCACATATTAGTATGGTACATTTGTTACCACTGATGAGCCAATATTGATAAATTATTATTAGAAAGTAATTTTTAAAAATCTCCATATCCTAAATCCCTAGGGGTGTGCCCGATATATTGTAGATGCTCATTAATTTTTTATTAAAATATTGAAAAAATAAAAGAATAATTGGATGAATAAATGATGGCTCTGAAATACACGATTCAGCTAAAACAGAATCTATTATTATGAATTGTGATTACCTTGCCTCTGTCCCTACTCCAGATGCAATGGGCAGAGAGATCTATAGCATCTCTTAACATCCTCTGTAAGGCACCTCTTATAGGTGCTCTGCCATAGGTTCTTTTTCCACCTTCACCTTCAAAGACATGTGGTGTTCAAAATTTACCTAATCATTACAACACTGAGAGCAAATTTGGGACTAGAGAATGATTTTGGTAATCCTGAAATATGAACTCTCATGTTTCATCAATTCTGTCTGCCTCATTTAAAAAATGAGACCGATTTTTCAAGGAGCATCCAGATCTGGTAAGCTCCTGTTCTTGCCTATAATCTCTTTTTAGGTTACTCTTCCTCTTACTACTCCCCACCCCCACTTAGGACTTAACTGAATATTTTTATTCTGTCAGCATTGTCTTCCCACTGCTCCTTAAATTGGTCATGGGCCCAGAGATAAGTAAAGGGTTTCTCCTTTGTCAGAGACAGCAAACCCAGGCTGCCTCCTAAGCACAAGGGTAAGAGTGATGGTAAGCATTACAAACTGCTACAGTTATGTCTGGAAAGTTCTGGAAGAACCTCTGTTAACACCATTTTTAAACATTCAAGACTTTACAGTAACATTTTACTTTCAGCTCTAGAATATGATAAAAGCACAGAGCCCTGAACACAGTAAGGAACTCTTAGATAATCACTGTTGATTGGATCACTCTAAAATAAAATCTGAGTAGTACTATAGCACTACTCTTTCTTAGAAGGGTTTTTGTTTTTGTTTTTGTTTTTGTTTTGGAGGAAGCAAGATATAAAAGAATCCCAACATTGAGTGATTGTATCAAAATCTGGATTTACCATAGATAAAATATTTCTTAAAATTTAAGAAGCTACCAAATGTGATGACTTTTTAGAATTGTATCAACACAATTTAAAAGAATATTATAATTTTAACAGTCATCCATAAAGGCTAATAAAATAAATCTTAAAAATGAGTCCTCCATAATATAACTGGCTAAATAATATAGTTCTTGCTTGACACTGAAATAACACAGGATTCAGAACCATATTCTCTGGCAAGCTACCTTTTCTTTCTTTAATTCTTGTCAGGTTTTCACTGTCAGTATTTATAGTTTTAGGAAAGATTGAAAATGCTGAGAAGCAAAATGGAAACTGTTATGTTAAGTAAGATTAAACAGATTTTATTATTGTAGGCCTTTTCAGAGCTTGTAATATGCAAATTATCTGAGAGGGAGCTTAATATGCATTCCAATCATATTTTGACCACAACACTGTTTTTGAAGTATACAAGTTAACACCTTGAGGAACAGGGTTCAATAGAACACAAATTTGGGAAAAGTAGATTAAAATTAAGCATAATAAAACAGCTCTTTCTTTACAATGTACTGAATCAGTGCTAGGACTAAGGTGCTAGGACTTCCTTAAATTTTGTGCCCTAGATGACAACCTCATCTCACCCTAGTCTGGCCCTGCCCTGATATGTCTCTGGACCTTACAGCCACTGGTCCAAGATCATACCTTGGGGCTGGGAACTAGGTCCTAGGTCCTAGGTCAAGGGCTGGGTCATGCCTCTGGGTTGCACAAGCTCCTCACCCCCTTCCCCTCCTTCAAGAAAAAAAAATTCTTTACCTTTGAATTGGGTTTTACAATTTTCAAAGTACTTTCAAATACAAACAGTCTCTTTCAAAAAGTAGTAAATCACACAAAAACCTGTGCAGGAATGGGTATAGCAGACTTATTCATAATTGCCCAAACTTAGAAGCAATCAAAGTATCCTTCAGTAGGTAAAATGATATATAAACTGTGGTACATCAAGACTATGGAATCTTACTCGGTGCTAAAAAGAAACGAGCTAGCAAGTCATCAAAAGACAAAGAAGAAACTTACATGCATATTACTAAGTGAAAGACATCAATCTGAAAAGGCTACATAATCTATGATTCCCACTATATGACATTCCGGAAAAGGCAAAATTATGGTAACAGTAAAATGATCAGTGATCTCCAGGGGTTGGGGGAGAGGGAGGAGGAATGAGTCGGCAGAGCACAGAGGATTTTGGGGGCAGTGAAACTACTCTGTATGATACCATAGTGACAGATACATGTCATTATACATTTGTCCAAACCAACAGAATGTACAATACCAAGAATGAATCCTGAGGTAAATTATGGACTTTGGGTGATCATGATGTGTCAGTGTAGATTCATCAGTTGTAACAAAGGTAACCACTTTGATGGGTATGTTGATAAGGGGGGAGGCTGTGCATGTGTGGGGGTGGAGAGTGTATGGGAAATCTCTGTACCTCCTTTTCAATTTTGCTATGAACATAAAACTACTCTAAAAAATAAAGTCTTTAAAAAAATACTAGCCAATATGTTGGAAAATGTTAATGAAATATTATATAAAGTAATGAATTAGATAGAGTATCTTTGTTTTGTTAATGAGGAAAAAGAGATTTAGACCCTAAGGACTTGACCACAGTTACCTGGCCAGTAGGTTGCTACCTGGCCTCGGGTTATAGTTTCTAGTTCAAGCCACTACAGTGAGTTTACTCTTCAAAGTGTACCTGGCCTGGAACTTACATCTGAGGTTCTCTGGAGGTGACAACAAAACACATCTTCGGTTCACAAGGGTACCTCTCAAGTCATCTTCCTGTGGTACTATCTAAATTGGCCCTATTGAAATGGGATACAAATTAAGTTACCGCGGGGAAGAGGGATAGGGAAAAAAAGTTTAGTAATGGCCAACCTTAAGATGGAGATATGTTCTTACAACAATCTGACTGGGTTCTTCCTTCCCAAGAGAATAAAACAAAAGGAAATGAATGGATTTTGATCGAAGCAAGCTTTGTTTAGTCATAAGGAATTGGATCATGCCCGGAAGAATATTTAAATCCTCAAAGAGTTTGCCCAGGGAAACCCGTGAAACCGGCCCAGGGAAGTTCCCTAGGGAGTGAACTGTGAAGGCATGCAGCCCTGGGGGCAGGGCTGACTCAGTGACCTCTGGTCTTCTAGTTGTGTGAGCTGGTGATCAAATATAATCAGAAGGAAGAGAGGAGGATCAGGCAGATGTCCTCAGTCTTGAAGTGTAAAGCTTAAAGCTAGTTGTTCTAACAGGAAAATGAAAATGTTATGATTCAGAGATATTTATCTTTAATGGGTGCAGTTTTGCTGATCAGAATCCAGCTGGTTTCTTCAAAAATCAGCTGGTGGAAAGTGGAGGCCCATCTACAGGAAAATGTTGCAATATCCACTTTCTAACAAGTCATGAGTCATATAAAAACAAGAGTGATTAAGTTAGGCAAGCATTGTGTCCATGTCTTTGTGTTTTAACAATTGAAGGCAAATTCTTTTATTTTGGAAGACAAGTGATTAAACAGGAAGAATCACTGATTCCATAAAAAATACCTACTAGAGCTGCTCTAAAGCTCCTTTAAAAGAAAGACACCTTGCCGGGTAAGGGTAATGGAGGTCAATCAGCAATTCTGCAAGGACACCAGAGACTGTAAAAGGCAGTTTTGTTTAAGGTTAAGCAAGGTGAGAGGCCAAGGCACATTCAAATGTAAAATACTAAGACATTTAGGACAGCCACCTGGCAAAGTGAGGCCACAATGCTAACATGATGGAGCTGATTAGAGGGAACTTTTTTCCTTCTAATCCAATGCTAACCCACTCCCTGTTTTCAAAGTACATCAAATGAAAGATGTACATTACTATTCAGGAAATTAAACTAAATTGAATACCAGCCAATTCTCAAGTGTACAAATTAAGGCTATGATGTACTCTAAGGATATTGTTAATGAACCTTCAAAATGTAATCATGTCAGGGCCCTGCCATATCTTTTGGTTTATGCATATGTAGTTCTTTAAAACCCACACAAATACTATGTAAGACATTCTGAAAGGGTATCATCCTCATTCCAAATGATTTAAAAAGTGTACCTGAGTAGTTATCTTCTCAGTGCATTAAACCTAACATTGTGTCCATTTGAAAAGAGCAAAGGAAATGAAAATACTGCTTACAAATGACCTTATTATATAATCTTGTCAACTTGCTGTTTCACAAAAGAAAGGGAACCATAAATTTGGAGCATGGTAACGTTAGCAAAATCATCAAGAATTTATCTAATGTTGATTTATATTTCAGATTTGAAGACATGAAGATATGATTATAGGCTTCCCCTTGTGCTTCAGGAGCTGCTCCTGCCCTGAAGCTTTGTCTGAACACAAAGTAGCTGTTCTGGCAGACATATATTATGGATACATATATATTAAGTACTGCAAGAAATTAGATGGAGTATAAGAAAGAGGATCACCTGAGAGCTTCCAATCATTTTAGGAAAATAAGCAAAAAAAAAAAGATAGTATGAGTGAACAACCTCTATTTTTACAACCTCTATTTCTATTTCTTCTGATGCAGGCTTTAGCACACTAGACCAACTATAAAATAAATACTACTCAACCAATTATAATGTACATTTTTTCAGTTGGGGAGTAGTTAACACATTTAATTGGAAAAATATCCACAACATATAGTTCAATGAAATAGTATGTTTATCTAAACTTACATACTTGAACTCTGTGCCTGGTTACTCATCTACAAAGTGGGATAATAATGGTATCTACCACATGGAGTTTTTGTAAGGATAAATCATTTACTAGTGATAAGGCATTTATATGTGATGCCTGGTATATGGTATATTTTAAATAAGTGTTAGCCTTAGGGAATAGGTTTCTGGTGGAGTTGAGAGGTACAGGGGTTGAATGAGAACTACCTGTGAAATATCCATGCCCAGCTTTCTGGAATCATGAAGATAGGGTGAAACTCAAAAGGTATGGTTTAAAGTACCCCAAGGAGCTGGACTTGTTCCTCCTATGCCCAAGGTATATGGAGCACCTTGGCCACAAACCTGAGAGGATCCTGAGGCTTAAGACCGTGAACATCATGACAGTATCCAGAGAGCTATCAAAGAGAACCCCTGAGGCCTTGGCACTGTTTAAAACACCAGAATTCAGGCACAAAGAGCAGGGTGGTGTAGGGTGGTGGGGGACTGTGCCAAAATTCCCTGCCAAATGCCAGGAGTAGAAGTTAGTTTAGAGACAATAAAAAAAATGTGCTATTTCTTGCCTGGATATGTTGGTGGAATTAGCTTCATATCTGCTACAATCATTCAGTTATTATTATTTTTATCATCCTCCTCTTTCTCTAGAGAGCTAATAACTCTGATTACACTCTGTAGGACTCCTGAGGCCGAGAATTATGCTGGGTCTAGGATGCAGATGTATGGTGTCACATTCCTAATACATGCCAAATGAAGGACAGAAATCACAAGTCTTACCATTTAAGGCATTAAGTTCCATGAGTATACATGCTAATGGAGTGCTTTCTTTCTTACATTTTCTTATCTATGAGAAGAATGAATACAAAGAGAAGTGCACAAGAACCTTCAGGGCTCTGGGGATATAGTCCTAAGGCACTTACTTCAACCAAGACATTTCTTTGTAATCATCTGTTATGTGTCAAAAATACACATGAATTTCACATTCTACTACACAAAATATTCATGCTTGTTTAATGTGAAAATAAAATTCCTCCCACGTATCTTCTATCTCCAATTTTCAACTAAAACTAATGTTCCAGGAGAGGGGCGCCTGGGTGGCTCAGTCCTTTGAGTGTCTGACTCTTGGTTTGGGCTCAGATCATAATCTCATGGGTCACAGGATGTAGCCCCAATCTGCTAGAAGATTCACGCCCTCTGCCCCTCCCCTCCTCCCATGCCTTCTCTCTAAAATAAATAAATAAATCTTTAAAAAAAATAAAAAAATTCCCAAATAAAACTGATGTTCCAGGAGAATGTGCTTATCCTGTGGATTTGTGAACTGCCGGGCAGCTAGCTGTGGGGTTTCATTTTATTTCCTTTTTATTTTTTTAAAATTTTTCTTTTATTATTTAAATTTTACTTAGTTAACATACAGTGAGATATTGGTTTCTGGAGTAGAATTCAGTGATTCATCACTTACATACAACACCCAGTGCTCATCACGACAATACCCTCTTTAATACCCATTACCCATCTGGTCCATCCCCCACCCACGTCCCTCCATCAACCCTCAGTTTGTTCTCTATTGTTAGGAGTCCCTTATGGTTTGTTTCCCTCTCTCCTTTTTTCCCCCTTTCCATATGTTCATCTGTTTTCCTTCTTAAATTCCACATAGAGTGAGATCATATGGTATTTGTCTTTTTCTGACTGACTTAATTTGCTTAAAATAAAATACACTCTAGCTCCATCCACGTCATTGCAAATGGCAAGATTTCATTCTTTTTGATGGCTGAGTAATATTCCAGTGTGTGTGTGTATACACACACACACCGCCTCTTCTTTATCCATTCATCAGTTGAGGGACATTTGGGCTCTTTCCATAGTTTGGCTATTGTTGATAATGCTGCTATAAACATCAGGGTGCATGTAACCCTTCAAAACTGTATTTTTGTATCCTTTGGGTAAATACCTAGTAGCGCAATTGCAGGATCATAGGGTGGGTTTATTTTTAATTTGAGGAACCTCCATACTGTTCTCCAGAGTGGCTGCACCAGTTTGCATACCCACCAACAGTGCAAGAGGGTTCCCCTTTCTCTGCATCCTTGCCAACATCTGTTGTTTCTTGTATTCTTAATTTTAGCCATTCTGACAGGGGTAAGGAGGTAGCTCATCATGGTTTTGATTTGTATTTCCCTGATGATGAGTGATGTTGAGCATCTTTTCATGCGTCTGTTGGCCATCTGTATGTTTCCTTTGGAAAAGTGTCTATGCATGTCTTCTGCCCATTTCTTAATTGGATTATTTGGGTGTTGAGTTTGATGAGTTTTTTATAGATTTTGGACACTAACCCTTTATAAGATATGTCATTTGCAAATATCTTCTCCCCTTCTGTAGGCTGCCTTTTACTTTTGTTGATTGTTTCCTTTGCTGTACAGAAGGTTTTTATCTGGATGAATAGTTCAATAGTTCATTTTTGCTTTTGTTTCCCTTGCCTCTGGCAACAGGTCTAGTAAGAAGTTGCTGTGGCCCAGGTCAAAGAGGTTGCTGCCTGTGTTCTCCTCTAGGATTTTGATGGTTTCCTGTCTCACATTAAGGTCTTTCATCCATTTTGAATTTGTGTGTATGGTATAAGAAAGTGGTCCAGTTTCACCCTTCTGCATGTTGCTGTTGAGTTTACCCAGAATCATTTGTTGAAGAGACTGTCTCTTTTCCATTGGGTAGTCTTTCTTGCTTTGTTGAAGATTAGTTGACCATATATTTGTGGGTCCAATTCTGGGTTCTCTATTCTATTCCATTATCTATGTGTCTGTTTTTGTGCCAGTACCATACTGTCTTGATGACTACAGCTTTGTAATATAGCTTGAAATCTGGAATTGTGATGCCTCCAGTTTTGTTTTTCTTTTTCAAGATTGCTTTGGCTATCCGGGTCTTTTGTGGTTCCATACACATTTTAGGATTGTTTGTTCCTAGCTCTGTGAAAAATGCTGGTGCTATTTTCAGAGGAATTGCATTATATGTGTAGATTGCTTTGGGTAGTATAGACATTTTTAACAATGTTTATTCTTCCAATCCATGAGCATGGAATGTTTTTCCATTTCTATGTGTCCTCTTCAATTTCTTTCATAAGTGTTTATAGTTTTAAGATTATAGATCTTTTACCTCTTTAATTAGGTTTATTCCCAGGTATCTTATTGTTTTTGATGCAATTGCAAATGGAATTGATTCCTTGATTTCTTTTTCTGCTGTTTCATTAGTGGTATATAGAAATGTCACAGATTTCTGTTGGATACGTTGATCATATATCTTGCCACTTTGCTAAATTCATGTATTAGTTTTAGCAATTTTTTGGTGGAGTCTTTCAGGTTTTCTACATAGAGTATCATGTCATCTGCAAATAGTGAAAGTTTGACTTCTTCCTTGCTGATTTGGATGCCTTTTATTTGTTTTTGTTGTCTGATTGCTGAGGCTAAGACTTTCAATACTATATTTAATAGTAGTGGTGAGAGTGGACATCCTTGTCTTGTTTCTGACTGTACAAGAAAGGCTCTCAGTTTTTCCCCATTGAGGATGATGTTAGCTGCGGGCCTTTGTATGTGGTCTTTATGATGTTGAGGTATGTTCTGTCTATCCCTACTTTGTTGAGGGTTTTTATCAAGAAAGCTGTATTTTGTCAAATGGTCTTTTCTGCATCTATTGACAGGATCATATGGTTCTTATCCTTTCTTTTTTATTAATGTGGTGTATCATGTTGATTGATTTGTGAATATTGAACCACATATATCGCCCAGGAATAAATTCCACTTGATCATAGTGAATAATTCTTTTAACACACTGTCAAATTTGATTTGCTGGTATTTTATTGAGAATTTTTGCAACCATGTCCATCAGGAATACTGACCTGTAATTCTCCTTTTTATTGGGGTCTTTGTCTGTTTTTGGAATCAAGGTAATGCTGGCTTCATAGAATGAGTTTAGAAGTTTTCCTTCCATTTCTGTTTTTTTTGGAACAGTTTGAGAAGAATAGGTATTAACTCTTCTTTAAATGTCTGATAGAATTCCCCTGGGAAGTCATTTGGCCCAGGACTTTTGTTAGTTGGGAGATTTTTGATTACTGATTCAATTTCTTTGCTGGTTATGGGTCTGTTCACATTTTCTGTATTTTCCTGTTTCAGTTTTGGTAGTTTGTAAGTTTCTAGGAATTTGTCCATTTCTCCCAGGTTGCCCAATTTGTTGGCAAATAATGTTTCATAGTAGTATCTTATAATTGTATTTCTGTGGTGTTGGTTATAATCTCTCCTCTTTCATTAGTGATTTTATTTATTTAGGTCCTTTGTCTTTTCTTTTTGATAAGTCTGGCTAGGGGTTTATCAATTTTATTAGTTCTTTTGATAACCAGCTCTTAGTTTCATTGATCTGCTCTATTGTTTTTTTGTTTGTTTGTTTCTGTATTGTTTATTTCTGCTCTAACCTTTATAATTTCCCTTTAGCTGGCTTTAGGCTTTATTTGCTCTTCCTTTTCTAGCTCCTTTAGGTGTAAGGTTAGGTTGTATATTTGAGACTGTTCTTGCTTCTTGAGGTAGGCCTGTATTGCAATATACTTCCCTCTTAAAGCCTTTGCTATATCCCAAAGGTTTTGGACTGTCATGTTTTTCGTTTCATTTGCTCCATGTATTCTTTAAATTCTTCTCTAATTTCCTGGTTAACCCATTCATTTTTAAGTAGGATGTTCTTTAATGTCCATGTATTTGAGGCCTTTCCAAATTTTTTCTTGTGTTGAATTCAAATTTCATAACATTGTGGTTTGAAAATATGCATTGTATGATCTCAATCTTTTTGTACTTGTCAAGACCTGATTTGTGACCCAGTATGTGATCTATTCTGTAGAATGTTCTATGTGCACTTGAAAAGAATGTGTGTTCTGCTGCTTTAGGATGAAATATTCTGAATATATCTGTTAAGTCCATCCAGTCCAGCGTGTCATTCACAGGCATTGTTTCCTTGTTGATTTTCTGCTTACATGATCTATCCATTGCTGTAAATGGGGTATTAAAGTCCCTACTATTATTATTAGCAATGTATTTCTTATGTTTATTTTTAATTGATTTATAGATTTGGTCGCTCCCAAGTTGGGGGCATAAATATTTATAATTGCTAGATCTTCTTGATGGATATACCCCTTAATTATGATACAATACCCTTCTTCATCTCTTGTTACAGTGTTTGTTTTAAAATCTAATTTGTCTGATATAGGTATGGCTATTCCGGCTTTCTTTTGATGTCCATTAGCATGATAGATGGTACTCCATCCCCTCACTTTCTTTTTTTCTTTTTAAGATTTCTTTATTTATTTTAGAGAGAGAGAGCAAGTCAGAGGGAGAGAGAGACAAGCAGACTCAGAGCTGAGCACGGAGCCCGACATAGGGCTCAATCTGAGGACCCTGAGATTGTGACCTGAGCTGAAATCAAGAGTTAGATGCTCAACTGACTGAGCCAACCAGGTGCCCCATCCATCCCCTCGCTTTCAATCGCAGGTGTCTTTAGGTCTAAAATGAGTGTCTTCTAGGCAGCATAATAATGGGTCTTGTTTTTTAATCCACTCTGATACTTTATGTCTTTTTTTTTTAAAGATTTATTTATTTATTTATTTATTTATTTGAGACAGAGAGAATGAGAGAGACAGAGAGCACATGAGAGGGGGGAGGGTCAGAGGGAGAAGCAGGCTCCCTGCCGAGCAGGGAGCCCGATGCGGGACTCGATCCCGGGACTCCAGGATCATGACCTGAGCCGAAGGCAGTTGCTTAACCAACTGAGCCACCCAGGCGCCCCATACTTTATGTCTTTTTATTGGAGCATTTAGTCCATTCACATTCGGAGTGATTACTGAAAGGTGCGAACCTGCCAATATTGCAGACCTACAAAACTTCAGAATCTACACTCCACTGTTTACAGAAAACTAGTAGTATTGTAACCCTCTCCTTTTTCTCCATCAATGGTTTTGGGGAATAGTTTTCTTGTGTAGTCCCCTGCACACACTTTTTCTTTTATTTGAGGCAATTATAGCTGAAAACTTCCCTAATGAGGGGAAGGATACAGGCATCAAAATCCAAGAAGCACAGAGACCTCCCATTAAATTCAACAAAAGCTGACCATCACTAAGGCATATCATAGTCAAATTCACAAGATACATAGACAAAGAAAGAATCCTGAAAGCAGCAAGGGAAAAAAGTCCTTAACCTACAAGAGAAGACAGATCAGATTTGCAGCAGATCTGTCCACAGAAACTTGGCAGGCCAAAAGAAAGAGGCAGGATATATTCAACACGTTGAATGGGAAAAATATACAGCCAAGAATACTTTATCCAGCAATTCTGTCATTCAGAATAGAAGAGATAAAGAGTTTCCCAGACAAACAATAAATAAAGGAGTTCATGATCACTAAACCAGCCCTGAAAGAAATACTAAGGGGGACGCTTTGAGTGGGGAAAAAAGCAAAAACAGCAAAGACTAGAAGGGACCAGAGAACATCACAAGAAACACCAACTCTACAGGTAACACAATGATACTAAATTCATACCTTTCAGTATTTCAGTAATTCTTTAAATAGCCAACTGTTCTGATATAATAAAATATGATTCAATGTATTTAAAATTTTACACATAGCTTTTAAATGTTTTAATAATTTAAAATATTATATAAATTAATATAATTTCATACTGCAAACAATAGGTAGGATACTAAAAGCATAAATATTATGTATAGAATACATAGCCATGTATACAGATAATATTCCTGAAAGCATGTTATATTTTATAGAGTAATAGTAGAATTATGAAAAAAAATTCTATTTCTGTCTTTGTGCTTTTCTGTATTTTAACAAATTTTCTACAATGCTCATGTGTTACTTTAGTTAAGGGGAAAGAAATTAACACTCAAAAATAAAGACTAGAATTTAGTTAGAAAAATTACCCTCTAAATTAAAATAAAAATTTGAGGCTAAAAATAAAATACAATAAAACAAATCACTTTGTAACTCTACTGAATTATTAAGCTCAGGGCTGGATTCATCCCTTTCTCTTTCTCTTTCTCTCTTTCAAAGATTTATTGAACTCCAATGATAATCAAAGCATTTTCCTGTGTTCTTTGGGACAAATGATGCCAAGGTCTGATAGTTCTTTGGAGAGGTTGCAAACAAAAGGGCTCCTTTACCCTAAACTCAGATTTTTTGTCTTTCAATTTTTTTAGGGATGGAAGACAAGTAATTAAAACTACAAGTAAGAGAAAAATTGAAAGGACAAGTGGAGACTATCATTTTGCATGTAGCTATTAGTGGCTGAATGTGGTTATTAAAGGATCATTTTTATAATACTGAAGTTCAACAACCATACTATTTTCTATCCAGCCTCTATTCATGATAATTCTTAAACGTTCGAATGTCCCTATTAGCTAGTGACTATAATATCTACCTTCCATGAAACAGTCTAAACATGTTAATTGGACTAATACTAATTCAGAATAAGTTTTAATTACTGACTAATACAGAAATGTTTTTCCATGTACTACATTTTAATTATATACCATCAATTTCCATGACTTTAATTTTGACAGCCCCCATCCCACACACAAATGAACAAAACTATAAAAACATTAAAACAATAGCAGACAGGAACAAACTGGTGTCTCCCAACTCTTGGAGCATGACCTAAAGCACATTCTGTAAGCACAAAACTCCAAAACGTAATGTGATTCCATTTACTCTCCAGACAAAACAAGATGTCCTTTAAGACCTTTGTTAACTTCTTTCCCCTCCTTTGGAACAGATAAGGTATAAGTTATCAATAAGTTTTACAAATAAAATAATGAATTGTGTCTTCCATACAGCTAACATTAATAACAAACCACTACCACTATTATAACTACTAATAATAATCAATTAACTTTTATTGCCTTTGACTTAGACTGTGCTGTTTAAATTTGTTATCCATTTTAATCCCTACAAAAGTATTTATGAGAGGTGGGATTTAGAAATTGGAACTTGAGCCTCAGTTTCTACATCTGAAAAATGGGATAATGATAGAACTTATCACCTAGATTGTTAAAAGGTTAAATGAGATTGTGCATTTAAAGTGTTTATTTGAATGATTGGCAAAATAGTAAGCTCTCACTAAGTGTTCAGGAGTTCATAAATCCAGTAGGCTGTGGGTCCAAACATTTCTGAGTGTGAGAACACATTTTAATGTCAACACACTTCTGAATCTTAATTTAATTACATCTGTTAACTGGGGATATTAGCATTTATCAACTGAGGAAACATTTAAAGACAAAACTCAGTAAACCTTAAAATAAATTTGTATTTTGGGGCGCCTGGGTGGCTCAGATGGTTAAGTGTCTGCCTTTGGCTCAGGTCATGATCCCAGAGTCCTGGGATCGAGTCCTGCATCGGGCTCCCTGCTCCGTGGGAAACCTGCTTCTCCCTCTCCCACTCCCCCTGCTTGTGTTCCCTCTCTCTCTGTCAAATAAATAAATAAAATCTTTAAAAATAAAAAAATAAAAAAATAAATTTGTATTTTAACTACTATAACAAAATCTGCAAGCACTTGAAAAATGTAGTGAGCAATATTTATTGTTTCCAGCAATGGCTGGAACAATGTGAGAATCCAGTACAAGAACTTGATCTCCCTATTTGTCTATTCACTGCAGTGAAAGGTACTGGGCAACTCTGCTGACTGGGGCCACTGTACCCAAGCTCTGCCCTCTGTGCCTATAGCCTGTTCAGCCCCAGGTGCCTATAAGTTCTACGTGGCCTTGAATGGCCTCCCAAAGCCTTGTCCCTTTCCCTTGGTCAGACTCCTTCCTAGATGTAATCTGCTTCAAAAAGACCTGGTCTATAACTCCACAGCTCAGTAAAATAGGGAAATATATAGACACACTGTTGATTCACCATCAGGCAAAACAGACTGCTAGTGAAGAGCACAGATTCTGTTATCAGGTAGATGAAGGGTTGAATTTTGACCCTGCCCTGTGACAAGGGGGAACTATATAATTTATGTCAGTCTCAGCTTCCTTATAGATAGAATGTGGATAATTCCTAACTCATAAGGTTAGCGTAGGGATTAAAAGAGATAAATTATGCAAAGCTCTCAAGCACAATATCTGGCATATAATAAGTCCTCAATAGTAGTTGGTTCTATACTTACTAAAACAGGAAATAACTCAGCAGGGCATACTCTTCATGAAATGCACAATACTTGAAAATGCATTATACACTCTCTGAATGAAGTATAAAGCATTTATAAATATACATAAATTGATTTGAAGTCAGAATAGTATTATTCTAGTATACATCACACTGAAAGAAATAGAACAATGGTTATTTTGGAATCCTATTGAGAGGAAAGAGGATATCTGTGGGCGATAGACATCCTTTTTTTTTTTTTTTTGCCATATTCTTGACAAATTTTCTGAACAAAAGGGACCTAGTAAAGGGCTCCCCTTTGTTAGTTTATTTAAATTCAAATAGTGGATGTAACTGGGAAGAGTTTAGCTGATTTCTAAGCAGTGCAAAATAATTTAAAGAAAAAAATACTCTATGGAATAGCAACTCATCTTCAGGGTTTGAAGAAGAGTCATGGGTTTCTGATATTCATTATATAAAATATGTAAAATAGAAGGTTTTAATAGAAAAATTTGTTATTAGGCCACTCAGCACCGTAATAGATGAAGTAATCTCAAGGATATTTTATTAACAGAATCATTCCTTCATGCCATTATTTTCTTAGAAAATCTAGCAATAAGTTCAAGAGCACAATGCAACCTTTTCCCATTCTCTTTAAAGGACAAATATAATGCATAGCAATAAAACAACCTAATGAGTCCCTAAAGGAAAATACATCATGAAACAAAAAACAAAGGAGAGCAAGGACAATTTCTCATTACATACTGTTATCTAGATTGTGTAATGAACAAAGAAAGTTCACATAAGTAGAAAAAGCAAGTTTTCAGCTGAGATACATCTTCAGTGAATACAATATATATGCCTGGGCCATTTTCAAATCTGTCTCTATCACAAACAAAAAACCCCTAAAATTTGTAACTTTGTTTTTTAAAAAATATGCTGACAAGAGAGATAACTAGAAAAGGTCTTATGGCATTTTAATAAAAGACAGTGGATAGAGATTTATCTCTATCTCATCTGTTACTCATTACTTCAGTCATATTTTGGCACTATATGTTACTAGCCATTTCAGTCATGTGTTACTGCTATATTTTGTTATGTAGACTCACTTAAATCAATTCTTTATTGTTGCAATATTGTTCTGTGAAATACAACTCTGTAATGGTGATTTCTAAAGCACAGTGCAGACAGAGCACTAGCCAAGAAAAAACACATTTCATAGTGATGAGAACTCAATTCTCCATGGAGAGCAGTTAATAAGACAACTGGAGAAAAATACAACCAAAAAACGATGTTGGCAGTAGATATATTCCAAAAAGACATGACTTGTACACTATTTGCTGTTTTCTGTGAAGAACAATGAATACCTAAAAGGATCATAATTATGAAGCATATAATGCTTTCCACTTTACAACATGTTTTTAAAAATTTAACCATAATTAATCATTGTGTCATCATCTAGTGTGTTTTGCTTCCCCTAATTCTCACATTTAGTGGGCAAATATCCCAGAATGGCTTCTGAACTACAAATCCTTAGCTTTTACCATAAAGTTCACAGAAACAAGTTAACTTTAGTATCTCATCATTGTAAATGGTAGAACTTGCCTATATACCCACAGTAGAATAACATGTTTAAGTTTCTGGCAACCTCAGATTCTCTCTGTGACGAATCACATGTTACCAACCTCTCTTCTTCACCACAGGGTAGAGTTAGGATGAATACTAAGCAAATGGGATAGAAATCCAACCCTTCTCTAAAATGTAGTTTCAACTACCCCAAAAGGAAGGAAAATTGTTTTTTAAAACTGATGGTCAGAAAATGCTCTCCTTCTTCTGAGATACTGTATGTTAACTCCCTTCTCTCTGAGAAATGCTCACTATAGAAATGACTAGTCTCCTGTTTCTTGACTTCAAGGAAATCAAAATCAAAATCTGCAACACAACAATGGGTCTCTCTGTGGCTGGTCTGTCTGTGCTCTCCTTCACTGGTCTTCTTTAACCTTGGGTTTGAATCTATATCTTTGCTTTTCTTTTATCTTTTATGTTTATGTGGCCATTGTGAAATAAATATTTCCCCTGTAAGGTGCCTCAAATGCTACATGTAGAGTTCAGCAACCTCAGAAACTTCATCCCTGCAACCTCCCATGCCCATCTCGACCAGAGACATACAATTCTGGTCTCAGCAATGCAGCAGTGACTCACCACCATTTGGTGGTGCTGGGATCTAAAACCTGCTGGCAGGTATCCTCTTGGCTGCTTTTAAGCTTTAGGCCTTTGGTGAAATCCCTTCCTCTCTCTCTGCTTGACTTCTCATGTAAAATGTTAGAGTTCAATTCTGTAATATCAAAGAAGTTTTTCCATCAGAAAATAACCTCAGATAAGCATATATGTGGAGAGAAATGTTGCTAATTAAAGCATACCCTAGAGGAGGCTGTATGAATAAAAAACACACAAATGTAGTTTAAAAATAATTAAGTATTGTTTGCAAATGACTCTACATGGTTAAAACATACTCTTTTTTTTTTCTTCCTTTAGAAAAGGGACAACCAGAATGATGACCCTCTATGAGTGAATATTTTCTATTCACTTAAACAAAACTTGCAACAAAACATCTAGAATTGAACTTCCTGCTCCTGGTGATCAAATCTTTCCATTTGTTTAGGTGAGTGGTTTTATCAGGAGATATTTGATGACAGGAAAAGGCTTCTGCTGGGTGAACAGTGATTTCCAAGGGATTGCAAAATGGATTTAAAGATCTGCTCTAATCATAACACAGAATTTCCATATGGTCATTTTACAAACCATATGACAATCACTTTCCATCAGTGTTTCCCACAGAGAACTTAAGAAATAGTTAAGCATGAGGTCAAACAGATAAGTATTGCTGTTTGGAAATCCAGAATACGATTCAGGGTAGTCACGGTAACACGTCATGTAGTGAAGTTTTATAATGCGATAATGACAAGTTATATTTTTATTTTACTTGTAGTCTATAAATAAATTGCCGATAACAGCAAATGATGTTGATATAATACACACACACACACACACACACAAGTGTACATTTCTCTGGGGTGACAAGAATGTGGAAGTAAAAATTTTGAGAGTTCTGGCAAATTAACAAAGCTGAATACAAATTGTTCTGCATAGGTAAACTGTTTGTAGGTATGGTGATAAAAGCACTTGGGACTGACATGAGAATTTCAACTCACCTTTCAGAGTTAGGGCATCTTAAATACTGTTCAATTTCTCACTATAATGAATCAACATAACAGAAAAAAATCCATTATTCTTGCTGAAAACTAGTTAAGGATCTTACTCATATACCTTAATCCTAAGGCCCTTGCTAAGAAATGGTGCAGGTGAGAAACAAATGTTTCCCACTGTTTCTGTAAAACAAACAAGGAGTTTCACATAACTGCCATTTTCTGTGGGAACTGGGAATCACAGAGATGTTTACAACCCACACTCTGTCTGCAGGTTGTAAGAATTGCCTGGTAAACTAACCAGGAGAGGTAAGCATTTCTGGTTCAATTGTCCTATGGCAGCCAAGGATGAAAATTTCAGATTTATCAAAATTCCAAAGGAAAATTTTTCCCAAACAAAAATATGCTCCTATACCCACTAAAGTCTCTCCCTGCCTATAGCCCTGTCCAGAACTCTGTAAATTATTATCCCCTTAGGCTGTCCAGGAAAGTTTGCAATAAATTTAAACACTAAGTGTCTCCATTTATTTGTAACAATAACAAAAATGACAGAAACAGTGACCCTAATTCTTGACAGATTCCATTTCATAGCTGCAGAACAACTAAGATCTCTTCTATAAGGATGAGTAGACAGAACAATCACCAGAGGAAATGAAAAGTCTCAATAGTTCAAAAGAAAGGGATTATATGAGCACTAAGAAGAAATGTTCTCCAGTGAAATAGAGACACTAGAAGAAGCAGAAATAGAGACACTAGAAGAAGCAGGAGAGAACTTTATAAACACTCTACATAGTAAAACCTAAAAACAGAAAAACACAGAGTCAATAACAGGCTGTAACTAACTAGGAGAAATCTATAAATAATGATAGCAGTGAAAGCATGCCCCATATATTTACAAAGAGACCACAGTAGTAGTTACTGACAGATTTGGAGTTTCCAAAGTATAGAATTAGTGATCTAGGATATGAGAGCAAGGATCAACGGAAAATAAAAATTGGGAAGCTAGATTAAAAGATAGAAATTATGAGAAAATATAATCAAATACATGGAAACTATATCAAGAGATCTAATATACATGCAATGTAAAATTAAAAGATGGGAACACTATTTCTGAATTGGGGAAAGAGTTAAAGAAGGACACCAGGAACTTTGCAAAATCAATGCAAAAAGACCTTTACCTGGATATGGTGAAGTTCCAATTTCAAAGGATGTAGGGAAAAAAATAAAAACCTACAAGCACCTAGAGAGGGGGGAAAATATTTATATTTATATATATATGAATATTTATATATAAATAAATATAAACTATAACTAGTATATATAAACTCTCTCTATATATACATATACATACATAAATATACATATATATATATACATGTAATATATATTCTCAAATGAAAATAGAATTAGATGGAAACCATTCTTCCTAACCTCTCTGCAAAAGATAATGAAGCAATGTTTGCAGATTTCTGAAGAGAAGGAATTATGACTCAAGAAAGATATACTCAGTGAAAGTCTGATTCATTGGAGAGGGGATAAGGAAGGCATTTTCACATTTGCAGCAGTCAGACTAAGTACTGTTTTTGTGTCCTTCTGATGAAATAATGAATAAAACCCATTTGAAAAGGTATTCCAACTCATCAAGAAAGGGAAATAGCATATAGAATGATGGGAAAATGATAATAACTAGAATCTCACAACATGGTACATGGAAAGTAATCAATAAATCAGTTAAATCCGTGAAGCTTATACACTCAAGTGTTAATCTAGTGTTCGAGCCTAAATTACACATGAAGACATAATTCCTGAAGTAGCTATATTTTGTAAGAAAACAAAACTTTTAGATTATTTCAACAAAACATTGAAGATGGGAAAGTACTGACTTGCCAAAATATTCATCTGACCCAAAGAAGAATCCAGTGATACATTTTCATTCTTGAAATTGATGAAGGAATATGCAAATATATATTTAAACTTTTTAAAGATAATGGTATATAAAAGGTAATTAGAATGTGAAATCTCCTAGTCATAAGACATGGGAGGATAGTGGCTGGAGACCATGGAAGACCAAGAACACTTGGTCATAGAAAAGGTTAGGATATGAAAAAAAACAATCCTAGCAAGTCATAACAACAGGTAAGATAAAATAAGAGGAATGAGATCAAAGCATCAATTATCACAATATAAGTGACTGGCTTAAAATTTCCTTTTAAAAGGAGGTAAGTTTAGTTTATGACCAAAAAAAAACTTTAGCTATTTGATATTAACAAGAATCATACCTAAAATAAAATAATATTTTGAAAAGGATAACAATAAATATGTGGAAAGTACATATTAGGCAAATACAAAGTAAAAAGTGAGTAATATTAATGTCAGAAAGCAGAACTCATAACTAAGATTTTTATATTCTACTGTTAAAACCTATAAACCATAATTCAGATCTAAGCATGGATCTTTATGCATATAGCAGGAACATATAAAAAAAATGAAAAGCTATTTAGAAGAACATATAAAAAAATTAAAAGCTAGTTAGAAGCTATCTAGAAAAACACAAAATTAAAGATTGTATGGGGAATTAATACACCATTCTACGTCAAAGAGATCAATTATTCCAAACATAAATAGGGATATAGAGTATCTAACAAGTTGATTCAGTACTACATACTGACAGTTGAACCCTATAAGCAATGATTATATGCTTTCTTCCATATATAAATAGTATATTTGGAATAAATTATGTTAGCCTTTAAAAATTCATAATTCTATTAAATAAAATTTATTATTAATAGTAAAAAACAAATTATTAGTAATAATTTAAAATTATTAATTAATTCTCATGTAGATGATTATATCAAAATAAGTATTTAGGACTCTTTAAAAAATTGACCAAAATTGGGCGCCTGGGTGGCTCAGTTGTTAAGCGTCTGCCTTCGGCTCAGGTCATGATCCCAGGGTCCTGGGATCGAGCCCCACATCGGGCTCCCTGCTCCTCGGGGAAGCCTGCTTCTCCCTCTCCCACTCCCCCTGCTTGTGTTCCCTCTCTCTCTCTGACAAATAAATAAAATATTAAAAAAAAAATTGACCAAAATGAAAGTGGTTTTTGGCCAAAATGGTACTCAAAGAAAAAATATATAACCTTAAATGCATTTATATTTAAATGAGAAAAATTTGAGTACCTCAGCTATGCATTTGTTATACTTAAACTAAAAAAAGACAATAAAATACTTTAAAATGTATTGAGGAAGGAAATAACAAAGATCGTAATTATATAAATAGATTAAACATAGATAAAATAGACAAGAGTAGTTTTGATAAATACCAGTAACTGGTTCTTTAAGAGAACTATAAAATAGACAACCTTCATAATACTGATCAAGAATTAAAACAGACTATTTAGACACACATTATTCAAAAAGGAAGAAGCAAAATGTAAAAAAGAACATTTTGAAACTATAATAGAATATGTTCAATCTTTACTAATTAATATTAAAGTCTGGAAAATTATGTTGGCCACAAACTATTTATTTATTTATTTTAAAAGATTTTATTTATTTATTTAATTGACAGAGAGAGAGAGAGAGAGAGGGACAGCTAGAGAGGGAACACAAGCAGGAGGAGTGGGAGAGGGAGAAGCAGGCTCTCCACTGAGCAGGGAGCCCAATGCGGGGCTTGATCCCAGGACCCTGGGATCATGACCTGAGCTGAAGGCAGTTGCTTAACCAACTGAGCCACCCAGGTGCCCCGGCCACAAACAATTTAAACCATAAAATGTCAGGAAGTTTCAGTTGAGACACCGATGAAATAAACATTACAAAGAAAAGAACACTCAAAAAGCTATCCTCTCACAAGAAAATGAGGTAAAGACCCATTTAATTTTTCACATGAGTTCTGTACAGGTTTTGAAGGATGGCAAAATCCTAGACAACTTCATCTTAGGGCAGAGGGAGCAAACTTTTTCTGTAAAAGGTAAGATAATAAAAATATAGTGGCCTTGAGAGTCATGAAGTCTCTGTTGCAATTACTCAACTCTGCTTCCATAAGATGAAAGCAGACACACACAGCATGTAATCCAACGGGCATGGCTATGTTTCAATACAGCTTTATTTACAAAAACAAGTGGTGGGCAGGTGGTAGCCTGCGGGACATAATTTACCAACTCTTACTCTGGCATAAGGTGATATAGATTTTCCTAATTCATTTTATAAAGGTAATATAAAAAACTAAAATCTGAAAATGATAAAACACAAAGAAAAAAATACTAAGTCATTTAGGATTACACATGCAAAAATCTTAATTGAAAATTGAGTATAATCCAGCAATATATTAAAAGAATAATACATTGATTAAAAGGATTAATCCTGGCAATGCAAAGACAGTTTCTCTTTAAAGATCTATTATGTTAGTAACTCTTCATATTAAAAAAGCAAAGGAGTAAATATGATGTATATTGATATTCCCAAAGCATTTGAAAAGGCTCTTTTCATAAAAATGGTAAAATACAAAACTTTAATAACAAATAGAAGAAAATTTAATTAAATTGAAATAGTATTTCTATGAAACTAACTGCAGATTTTTTTTTAATGCTAAAACACTAGGTGTATTCCAAAATAAGTCAAGAAATCAGTTTTATCAGTATTAGTTTTATTATTTGGTATGCATTAGGAGAATAAATAAGAGGTACAAATACTGAAACATTAGTTTAGTAAGATGACTTTGCTTGAAAATTTTTAAACAACTTTGTACATATACTAATTACAACTAAATAGATACTCTTAAGAAAATATATTTGAAAAATTATATTCATAACAAAAACAAAAATATAAAAATTTCACTGTTCAATATGTAGTTTAAATAATTTTTTAAATGCATAAGGAATATCAAACTTATTCTCAAGTACTTATTAGCAGACAGAAATTATAATTCTCTATGAAAAAACAGTTTTGTCCAGATGCCTCTTCCAAAATTAACTCATAAATGATATTCAATTACGACTAAAATCCTTAAGGCATTTTCATGAGGGGTGAAGATGGAGAGGAAGGTAACTTTACAGATCAAATACATGGCAATAGATGAGATTAGTCTAGAACACAGTAACAAAATATGTTGGGGGAGTAGTTGGGACTATATTATTATACACTGAAATCATTTGTAAAGGAAACATAATTAAATAATCCCAGCACTGAAGCTGTAGATATAAAGATTCATGGAATATTAACAATTTATTATATAGTGAAAGTAATATTTCAAGCAAATGAGGAGAGATTAAATTATTAATAAATATTATTGGGGTCACCTGCAAGCCAAGTTTATAATTTTTTTCTCAGGGAAAACTGGCAATAAATAAAGAGTTTCTAATATATGTATCCTTTAAGGTAATTTGACTTAAAGAATGCTTCCTAAGAAAATAATCAGACAACTGTTTGATTATGACAACTTTTAGTACCTGTTGTATTACAATGAGAAAAACTTGAAATAATCCAAACATCCAACAACTGAAATTGATTAAATAATAGTACAATATACAACCAAAAAGTGGAATACCATGCAGCCATGGAAGTTTTTAATGTACATACACACATCTAAGTCTAAATATATCTATGGGATATATTATATATATACACATATATATTATATAAACATATATACATTATCTATATCCCTACATATACATATATATGTCTATGTGTGCGTATATCTGTGTGTATACATATCTAAAATACATGGTTTATGTGACTAAGTGAATAAAGTGGACTGTAAGATGATATAAAATCATTTTTGTAAAAAATTAATAAAAATGTACATGTCTATTCATCTATGATTAAGAAAAAAAGTGTCTGGACACATACACACAAATATTGATGCTGTTTATTCCTGAATGTTGGGATTGGAGATTATTTTTATTCTTTTCTCTTTGCTCTTCTGCATTCAATGAAATTTGTTTGCTTGAAATTTGTTTAAGCTATATTCTCAGGGGAAAAAAACATTTAATTTTAAAACCCATAAATGTTCTCAAAAGGAAAATACTTGTTTTAATGATTTCAGCTAATAAAAACTCAAGGATTTAGCAAATTAAGTTTGCAATCCATATTATTTTAGATCCCAATGCCCAATATTTGACATAGTTAACTCCTGAATAAAGTATGGGTAATTTAGAAAATAGTTAAAAAAAAAAGAGAAAATAGTTTAGCTCTACAGTTCCCAAACTTTACATGGAAGCATCTCAGGGCATTTCAGTAAATTTTAAAAACTGTCACAAATTATTTTAAAATTTCAAGGGAAATATAATATTAATAGACACCTGCTAAATACTGCACAAACTATTAGCTGGTGGTAGTTCACATTAAACTTTGCTTCATTCCTTTTGATGATGTCCTATCTTTGTGAAGCTGGGTTTTTAATGATTGATATGATAAAAAGCAAGTACCAGTTGAGAATCAATTTGGAATAGGAAATGAGGGTTACAGCATCCAATCTGATATTAAGATTTCAGAAATTGTGTAGTGTCCAACAAGTACAAACATCTGGTTAGTAAATGATTGTGTCTATTTAAGAATGAAATTAAATATTTTTTCTTTTAATTTATGTATATTATTTTTTCAACTAAGCTACCAAGATATTGGGATATAAATACTTAGAAAGTTATTTAAGTCCAACCATTTGGTAAAAGGAATTGATAAAGATCTCTTGTCCTATTACTGAGATACTATGCGGGGGGGACGGGGGCAGGCATCATGAACCTAGAAAGTTTGGAAACCTCTGGCCAAAATCATTAACTAGTACACATCAACCTACTAGTAGGACCTATTCAACTATAGGGCAACCCACAGCAGCCTAGTTTCAAACTTTCAGGCTTAGATCAAGTAGTAATTATAACTGAACCTGATCATGTTTAATTCCTCCAAAATTCTATCACAGTACTGGGGCATTTTGAAGGATGACTTTCAAAAGGAAACAAGGTTTGAATGAAATCCCAGGTTGCATTGTACTTATATTTGAGTTTTGTCCAATACTCTTTCACCAAAGCAAAGCTCTACTGACTTTCATTGTTATAATATAATCACTTATGTGGCCCATACCCATGACTTTCTGAGTATAAAATTTGAATGTTTCTGTGATTCTTGAGACAACCAGTTCCTCAATGGTGACAATGGGGAAGGATTAGTTAAAATGAATGTTGCCTAAAACAAAAATAGCAAAAAACTTCATGTAAACAACCTCTCATAATAAATGTATTGTGACAACAATCATAATTAAGTATTATAATTTATTTGACAAAGGAAAAAACTGATATAAGATAGCTTCCTTAGACAAAAAAAAAAAAAATCACTAATTTGGATAACTGAAGCCATCTTCCACAGATTTCTAATTTATCAGAAACTAAAAGAGTAACTTTTATAGATGTAAAATATAAACTTCATGTTGTTTTCCAAGGACAAACAGGTATTTCACGATATATCATGTTAATACATGGTTATATTTAAAAAAATAAAAATAAAAGTTCCTACAGGCGATTTTATAAAATATGTAACTTAATAAGTTAATTTAGCAAAAGCTGTTAAACTTATTACAGACTTTATTGGGTATGTTGAGCATCCCAGTTGCCACCATTAAGATCCTTTTAATTTAGGAGAAAATGACTAGATAGGCACATTACTATAGTCTCTCAGGTAAGTCGTTTGAGTGAAAGGAAGAAATATGTAGGTCAGCCTACTTGTTATATACACTAAAACCCAAGATCTACAAAGGTAAGATAACTTGCTCCAAATCATCCACTCATCCATCCATCCATTCAATATTTAAAGTCCACTCTGTGCCAGAAAATGAATTATTCATTGAAGAGAAGGTCGTTTCTGTCACTGAACTTTCAACCAAGTGCATGGTTTTCTTAGGTACAAGTTAGAATAAACTAGGTTACTGGATTTTTAAAATCTCGATCTCCAGACTTCACTCTAGGATTAATTAAATAAGAATTTGTAGAGTGCCATCCAGGCATCAGTATTGTTTTGTTAAAGGTATGCAATAATTCCAAAGAGCATTCAAGGTTGAGAACCACTCAAGTGGGAAGACAGAAACTGAACAAGTAATTACAAATGCCCCAAGTGCTGAGTGTTAATGACTTGAGAAGTGTGAAGTCTCCTGACCAGCTCAAGGATGTTTCCACTTATGTTGTTCCTCTTGAGGTAGTAACATTGTCATTTATGGAAATATCCGATTAAAAGGATTTGGATGTAAAATATGACACTGATCCTCAATTAAGTGGAATACGTTATTCTCGAAGCATAAGTAGTTTGCAAGCCTCTAGGTAAATAAATCACAGGATTATAGATACACTGAACATAAGCGGGGATTGTGACCTATAAAAGAAATCTTTTCATGAATATATTACATGATGTTCATATCATAAAAGTTCTGATTAAAATTATTAAGACCCGTCATTGTGTTTTTTCAAATATATAGTATAAGGTTTTTCTTTTAGGGGGAATAGTCCTCACACCAATAAATCTGGGAAATATAATGATGTTCCATGTTGATGTTCATTATTATTATTATTTTTTTTTAAGTAAACTCTATGTCCAATGTGGGGCTTGAACTTATGACCCAGAGATCAAGAGTCACATGTTCTACTGACTGAGCAAACCAGGTGCCCTGATGCTCATTATTATTAGTTTTGCTTTATTTTATGGTAAATATGAAAATAAGTTTAACTTATACTCAAAGAAATATAAAGCAAATATGGCGTAGGCCCATTAACATTTTAATAAATGCTACCTATGGCTCTAAAATTACATAACACAATGATTGTGTGTTGTCTTTAGAGGTTCTAAAACTTCAGAAATCTGAATGCAATTTTGCTTTTAAATTCTTCCAAGTCATAAATATAGAAATCTTAAAATGGTAGCTTTTAAAGTGAAATGCCAAAACTCCTGCTCAAGACGGACAGGGTGCAATGCGTTTTGAAAACAGTATTTTGCAAGCTATATTTTTGTCACTTCAAATATCTGCAACCCCCAGAATATAATATAGCTCCATACAAATCTTATCTCCTTGTTGGATCAAATAGCAAACAACTTAGGCATTTCAAAGAGTAAGAGTGTCTTACAGTGGTTTTTTTAAAAAAATTTGTCCTACTATATGCAAATTCCCATTGAAAACTCTAATATAACTTTCCATCTATCATTTCCTAATTCACAATAAATTTGATCCAAGATATATTGTCAGCAGCTAACAGCAGCCAAATAGAATCTAATGATACCATGTAGAAAACGAAATGCCAACTGGAACCCGAGCAGCTTCCTGCTTTGCGTTGCTGAATTTGTACTGCAAACTGGAGGCATGTGGATGCAGCAGTTCATACCATGATTTAACTCACATTCCAAAGGAAATGTGTTCGCTTATAAATGGTGCCAATGGACCTACGCAAGAAATTATGAAGTTGCCTTTAACAGAAACAGAAATTCACTCTAACTTTAATCCAGAGGACACTGGTCTTTTAAACATATCGGTCTAATGCACAGACATCTATAATTCTACTTGCTTGTCTTGATATATCATCTATTATTTTTCTCATTGCTCCAGGATTCATTACCCGTCTCAGATCCCAAGTGTACCTCTGTGCATATGTGTATGAGTGTGTGTTGTTTGGAAAAGTTATCCTTTCCAAAATGATGTTTGACCCCTGAAGTAAACTGCTGAGCATTTTTGCATTCTCTGCCAAAAGGTATTAGCCAGCAGCTGAAACATACATCTATTTTCACTTCCCAAGTAACAAAAGGGTTCTTGAGGAGAGCAAGTGAGGATGGGTCTGCAGAATTATATGTGGAGCCTTTCTCCCTCTACAGATGCATACAGGTCCTGAGAGATCTCTGTGTACTTCTCCGAAATTCTGTTCTGCATGCTGATCAGCAGGCTCCACGAGGGTTCTCAGTGAAGATTCAAAACCCTAAGCTAAGAAAGATTCGTTTTGTGTAGTCTCAGCACGTAAAACTCACACTGTACTCCTTGGGAAACGTGGCTCGCGTAAAGGCATGTGTCCATGCGCATGAAGAGGAAACATCTATCACCAGAGCTTTAATTTATTGCCACAAGCATGAGTACCGTCATGCAACACAAATGTGCAAGACAAACTTTACTGGTCAGATGAATCTGGCCTGGCAGAGAGTGATAAATATGAACTGAGAGATTATGTGATCAAAAGCAGATATGCAGGAAATTACAATGGTGTTTATAGTGCTTAGTTAGATGTTTAATCACTTCTAGCGCCTGTAAAGAGCTATTGATCTAGTGATAGATTATGGAATTATCTCTGAAAGAAAGCAACTAATCATAAATCCCTCATCCATGCAGTTTGAAAGTGTTGTAACCGTCATACGTTTGTCACAAAAGTATTTCTTTCTGGCTATCATAAACTAAATATGCATCAGCGTGGTCAAATGACACTCTAGATTCACAGGTTAAAACAAATCATTGGAAATCACAGCTGTTTCCCTAGTTCCAACCAGTTTTCATTTCTCATTTTTCTCCCTGTTCTTTGAAAGACATAGCCTTCCAATCTTTAGACTGAGACCCAATTCACATTATGAACAAGCAGTACATAGGAGATGTTTTAACACCTATATACTTGATCTACACCACTCACTTACCAGATTTTATTTTTTTTTTTGCATCTAGAGAAACTGTGAGAAAGCTGAATAAATGCCTTAAGGTCATCCAGCTGGTTGGTGGCAGCAAAGACCAGATCCCAGGTCTCCTGGTTCTATCATAAAATTGGTGCTTTTAACCACTACACTATGCAGTTGTTTCTTCGTGGAAAATAACTTTAGGCCAGAGAAGAACTTCCACAATCACAACAAAATCCTAGAGTTATAAGGAAATGTAGATATCATATAATCAAAAGTCCTAACACTTGAGTTATCCCTTGAACCACTTCCGAAGTGATCGTCACCCAGTGTCTGCCTGAAGAAAGCCCATGACAGGTGGTCACTAGAGCACTGTGAGATCAGTGGCTTTTTGGAGGGACAAAATTTACAACAACAACAGAAAACCTTCAATATTTCCCAAGTTTACTACTTCTAAATTTGACCTACTAACTCACTGTAGTAATAATCACTGTGTCAAGTGTATTTTGGAAACTGTCAAACCAATTTTACAATTGATGTAGGAACACAAAGTAACAAAAACAGTTTAGAATCACAGTGGATCAAATTAAAAAAAAAATAGCTGGAGCATTTCCTTGAACAAATTCTAAGCCACCACCTTTTGGGCTATGTGAAAAAAAATCCCCCCAAATCCGGACCGTATCTAATGCTAGAATGTATTTAGAGACCACTTGAATTATTAGGAAGCTCATCCTTCTATTGAGCTGAAATCTTTCTCCCAGCAGCTCTTACTATTAGATCCTATTTCTAACCTCTGGAGGAACACCAGATAGGTTTATTTCTTCTTCCACTGAGTGATGACATCATGTCTTGGAACAAAAAATATGGAAGGGGAGGTAAGAACTGCTCTAAAAATTTTAAATGTGCTATACACTAACTTGAAAATAAAGTTGTATTTAGCTCTTTAAATATAAATATCTGGGCTCCTATGCAATCAATTTCTCTAAATGAATATGGCACTAATGCATTTCAGAACAGAATATATGATTTGTTGTCATCTATTCTAGAAGCAGAGATCTTGGTGAACACTTGGGATTATGGCAGTTAAAACAGAGGAAGTAACTTTAAATCTTCTAATGTATGGCTCTTTCAAACTTGCACAGTCAGTTGAGCTTACTTATGCTTCAGGTTTTAAATTAACCATCTGTAAAATGGGAACAACTAGAAAATAGAGCCTTCTGTTGCGTAAGCCTCTAGAAGTCCTTCAGCTACAGAAATAACAAAAGCAAACAAAAATTATTATTTTATTTGAGGGACAGCCACTCCTTGGTCTTTTCAATGAAATAATTTCATTATATAGTGTATGTTGCAATTAATTTAGAAATAGAGGAAATATTCAGCATTAGAAACACTGTATAGAATATGGAGGAGAAAGATGGCAGAGAGGTAGGAGACCTAAATTTCATCTGGTCCCAGGAATTCAGCTAGATAGGGATCAAACTATTCTGAACACCTATGAACTCAACAGATCGAAGAAAAGAATAGCAACAACTTTCTGAACAGAAAAGCGACCACTTTCTGGGAGGTAGGACGTGCGGAGAAGTGAATCAGAGGCAATATTCAGGAAGATAGATGGCGGGGGAGGGGGCCTCCTTCAGCCGCTACTGGCAAGTGATAGAGCAGTGACGCACAAAATCAGAAATTTGAGAAGTCAGCTCCACTGAGGGACATCGCTCCAGTGGCTAAGCAGGAGATGGAACCTCGCTGGGACAGTGTGGTCTCAGGACCCTCGGGGTCACAGAAAGACCAGGGGTGCCTGAGTGTGGCAGAGTTCCCAGGTATCAGAGCGGGGAAGCCAGCTGCAGAGACAGAGCCAAGGAGTGGGCTCTCAGCTCGGGGTTGCCATAAACCATGATTCGCGGCACAGTTGGGCCACTGCTCTTCCAGCAGGGACCCAACAAGTGGCAGATCCAGGGAGACTCCCCTTCCTCCCCCCGGAAGGAGTGACACTGGCTTTAGAGACTCCAAACAGGATCGTATGCCAGAGATAGAAATGCTTGGTCACAGGCCGGGTAAGCACGGAATGCGGTCGAAGCCCGGGGAGACAGGAGTGATTGACTGTTTTCTCTGGGTGTGCACTGAGGAGTGGGGCCCCACGGTCTCAGCTCCTCCAGGGCGGAGACTGGGAGGCTGCCATTTTCATTCCCATCCCCCAAATCTGTACTGAAAGCTTGCAGGGAAAAAAAGCTCCTGAGTAAACCCCAGCAAATTACTTAGCCCAGCCCCCCACAAGGGCAGGGCAATTCTGCCTCCAGCAAAGACATTTGAGAACCACTGCAACAGGCCCCTCCCCCAGAAGAACAACAAGAACAGCCAGCCAAGACCAAGTTTACCAATCAATGAGAACGGCAGAATGCCAGTGCTAGGGGAATACAGCACATAGAATTCATGGCTTTCCCCTCCCTGATTCTTTAGTCTTTCAATGTTAATTTTTTTAATTTTCTTTTTTTTCTTATTCTCTTTTGTTTTTAATTTTTCTTTTTCCCTTTTTCTTTTTTTTTTTTTTTAAAGATTTTATTTATTTATTTGACAGAGAGATAGAGAGCACAGATAGAGTGGCAGGCAGAGGGAGAGGGAGAAGCAGGCTCTCCACTGAGCAGGGAACCTGATGCGGGGCTTGATCCCAGGACCCTGGGATCATGACCTGAGCTGAAGGCAGACGCTTAACCGACTGAGCCACTCAGGCACCCCACTTTTTCCCTTTTTCAAACAACATCTTATCAATCCCTTTTTTAAAAATCTTTTTTATTTTTCATTTTTAGAGTCATATTCTATCCCTTCATTGTAGTTAACATTATTTTTGGTATATATATAAGTTGTTGTCTCTTTAAAAATTTGGGATACAGTTTCTTCTAACAAACCAAAATATACCCTAAATCCCTAGTGTATGGCTTTGTTCTAGTGTCCTGCCTGATCATATTCTCTCCCCCACCTTTTTTTTTTCCTCTTCTTTCTTTTTCCAACCAACTTCTTATCAATTCCTTTTATAAAATCTTTTATAATTTTCATCTTTACAGTCATATTCCATTCCTTCATTGTATTTACCCTTATTTTTGTACCTATGCAATTTTTCTTCCTTTAAAATTTTGGGAGGCACTTTCTTCTGATAGACCAAAATATACCCAAAATCTAGTGTGTGGCACTGATCTATTCACCAGCCTGATAATATTTGATCATATTCTTTCTTTTCTTTTTTTTTTTAAGCTTGTATTTATTTATCTGAGAGAGAGAGAATGAGAGACAGAGAGCATGAGAGGGAGGAGGGTCAGAGGGAGAAGCAGACTCTCTGCCGAGCAGGGAGACCGATGTGGGACCCGATCCCGGGACTCCAGGATCATGACCTGAGCCAAAGGCAGTCGCTTAACCAACTGAGCCACCCAGGCGCCCTATTTTCTTTTTCTTTTTTCCTTTTTCTTTCTTTCCCTTTCTTTTCTTCTGATTTTGGGACTTTTCTGATTTGTTTAGTGTATACTTTTCTTGGGCCGTTGTTACCCTGTTAGCATTTTGTTCTCTCATTCATCTATTCTCCTCTGGACAAAAGGACAAGATGGAAAAAAATCACCTCAAAAAAAAAAAAAAAGAACAAGAGGCAGTACCAACTGCCAGGGACCTAATCAATATGGACATTAGTAAGATGTTGGAACTCGAGTTTAGAATGACAATTATAAAGTAAAGATACTACCTGGGCTTGAAAAAAACATGGAAAATACTAAAGAAACCCTTTCTGGAGAAATAAAAACTAAAATCTAACCAAGTCGAAATCAAAAAGGCTATTAATGAGGTGCAATAAAAAATGGAGGATCTAACTGCTAGGATAAATGAGGCAGAAGAGAGAATTAGTGATATAGAACACCAAATGATGGAGAATAAATAAGCTGAGAAAAAGAGAGAGAAACAACTACTGGATCACGAGGGCAGAATTCGAGAGATAAGTGATACCGTAAGACAAAACAATATTAGAATAATTGGGATCCCAGAAGAAGAAGAAAGAGAGAGAGGGGCAGAAGGTATATTGGAGCAAATTATAGCAGAGAACTTCCCTAATTTGGGGAAGGAAACAGGCATCAAAATCCAGGAGACACAGAGAACCCCCCTCAAAGTCAATAAAAACAGGTCAACGTCCCAACATCTAATAGTAAAACTTACAAGTTTCAGAGACAAAGAGAAAATCCTGAAAGTGCTCAGGACAAGAGGTCTGTAATCTACAATGGTAGAAACATTAGACTGGCAACAGACCTATCCACAGAGACCTGGCAGGCCAGAAAGGACTGGCAGGATATATTCAGAGCACTAAACGAGAAAAATATGCAGCCAAGAATACTATATCCAGCTAGGCTGTCATTGAAAATAGAAGGAGAGATAAAAAGTTTCCAGGACAAACAAAAACTAAAAGAATTTGCAAACATGAAACCAGCCCTACAAGAAATACTGAAAGGGGTCCTCTAAGCAAAGAGAGAGCCTAAAAGTAACAGAGCCCAGAAAGGAACACAGACAATATACAGTAACCGTCACCTTACAGGCAATACAATGGCACTAAATTCATACCTTTCAGTAGTTACCCTGAATGTAAATGGGCTAAATGCCCCAATCAAAAGACACAGGCTATCAGATTGGATTAAAAAACAAGACCCATTGATATGTTGTCTGCAAGAGACTCATTTTAGACCCAAAGACACCTCCAGATTGAAAGAAAGGGGGTGGAAAACCATTTACCATGCTAATGGACACCAAAAGAAAGCTGGGGTGGCAATCCTTCTATCAGACAAATTAGATTTTAAACCAAAGACTGTAATAAGAGATGAGGAAGGACACTAATATCCTACTTAAAGGGTCTATCCAACAAGAAGATCTAACAATTGTAAATATCTATACCCCTAATATGGGAGCAGCCAATTATATAAGCCAATTAATAACAAAAGCAAAGAAACACATTGATAACAATACAGTAATAGTAGGGGACTTTAACACCTCCCTCACTGAAATGGACAGATCATCTAAGCAAAAGATCAACAAGAAAATAAAGACTTTAAGTGACACACTGGACCAAATGGACTTCACAGACATATTCAGAACATTCCATCCCAAAGCAACAGAATACACATTCTTCTCAAGTGCCCATGGAACATTCTCCAAAATAGATCACATCCTAGGTCACAAATCAGGTTTCAACTGGTACCAAAAGATTGGGATCATTCCCTGCCTCTTTTCAGACCATAATGCTTTGAAACTAGAACTCAATCACAAGAGGAAAGTCAAAAAGAACTCAAATACATGGAGGCTAAAGAGCATCCTACTAAAGAATAAACGGGTCAACCAGGAAATTAAAGAATTAAAAAAATTCATGGAAACAAATGAAAATGAAAACACAATTGTTCAAAATCTTTGGGATGCAGCAAAGGCAGTCCTAAGAGGAAAGTATATAGAATACAAGCCTTTCTCAAGAAACAAGAAAGGTCTCAAATACACATCCTAACCCTACACCTAAAGGAGCTGGAGAAAGAACAGAAGAAATGGATGCACTCCTAGAGATGTATCAACTACCAAAACTGAACCAGGATGAAATAGAAAACCTGAACAGACCTATAACCACTAAGGAAATTGAAGCAGTCATCAAAAATTTCCCAAGAAACAAGAGCCCAGGGCCAGATGGCTTCCCAGGGGAATTCTACCAAACATTTAAAGAAGAATTAATACCTATTCTTCTGAAACTGTTCCAAAAAATAGAAATGGAAGGAAAACTTCCAAACTCGTTTTATGAGGTCACCATTACCTTGCTCCCAAAATCAGACAAAGACCCATCAAAAAGGCGAATTACAGACCAATATCCCCAATGAACATGGATGTAAAAATTCTCACCAAAATACTAGCCAATAGGATCCAATAGTACATTAAAAGGATTATTCACTATGACCAAGTGGGATTTATTCCTGGGTTGCAAGGTTGGCTCAACATCTGCAAATCAATCAATATGTTATAATACATTAATAAAAGAAAGAACAAGAACCATATGGTCCTCTCAGTAGATGCAGAAAAAGCATTTGACAAAGTACAGCATCCTTTCTTGATCAAAACTCTTCAGAGTATAGGGATAGAGGGTACGTACCTCAATATCATAAAAGCCATCTATGAAAAACCCACAGCAAATATCATTCTCAATGGGGAAAAACTGAGAGCTTTCCCCCTAAGCTCAGGAACACGGCAGGTATGTCCACTATCACCACTGCTATTAAACATAGTATTAGAAGTCCTAGCCTCAGCAATCAGACAACAAAAAGAAATAAAAGGCATCCAAATCGGCAAAGAAGAAGTCAAACTCTCACTCTTTGCAGATGATATGATACTTTATGTGGAAACCCCAAAAGACTCCACCCCAAAACTGCTAGAACTCCTACCGGAATTCAGTAAAGTGGCAGGATATAAAATCAATGCACAGAAATCAGTGGCATTCCTATACACCAACAACAAGACAGAAGAAAGAGAAATTAAGGAGTCGATCTCACTTATAATTGCACCCAAAACCGTAAGATACCTAGGAATAAATCTAACCAAAGAGGCAAAGAATCTGTACTCAGAAAACTATAAAATATTCATGAAAGTAATTGAGGAAGACACAAAGAAATGGAAAAACGTTCCATGCTCATGGATTGGAAGAACAAATATTGTGAAGATGTCAATGCTACCTAGAGCAATCTACACTTCAATGCAATCCCTATCAAAATACCATCCACTTTTTTCAAAGAAATGGAATAAATAATCCTAAAATTTGTATGGAACCAGAAAAGACCCCACATAGCCAGAGGAATGTTGAAAGAGAAAAGTAGAGCTGGTGGTATCACAATTCCGGACTTCCAGCTCTATTACAAAGCTGTCATCACCAAGACAGCATGGTACTGGCACAAAAACAGACACATAGATCAATGGAACAGAATAGAGAGTCCAGAAATGGACCCTCAACTCCATGGTCAACTAATCTTTGACAAAGCAGGAAAGAATGTCCGATGGAACAAAGACAGGTCTTCAACAAATGGTGTTGGGAAAATTGGACAGCCACATGCAGAAGAATGAAACTGGACCATTTCTTTACACCACACACAAAAATAGACTCCAAATGGTTGAAAGACCTCAATGTGAGACAGGAGTTCATCAACATCCTAAAGGAGAACACAGGCAGCAACCTCTTTGACCTCAGCCGCAGCAACTTCTTCCTAGAAACATCACCAAAGGCAAGGGAAGCAAGGGCAAAAATGACCTCTTGGGACTTCATCAAGATAAAAAGCTTTTGCACAGCAAAAGAAACAGTCAACAAAACCAAAAGACAACCGACAGAATGGGAAAAGATATTTGCAAATGACATATCAGATAAAGGGCTAGTATCCAAAATCTATAAAGAACTTATCAAACTCAACACCCAAAGAACAAATGATCCAATCAAGAAATGGGCAGAAGACATGAACAGACATTTTTCCAAGGAAGACATCCAGATGGCCAACAGACACATGAAAAAGTGCTCAACATCGCTCAGCATCAGGGAAATCCAAATCAAAACCTCAATGAGATACCACCTCACACCAGTCAGAATGGCTAAAATTAACAAGTCAGGAAATGACAGATGTTGGCGGGGATGCAGAGAAAGGGGAACCCTCCTACACTGTTGGTGGGAATGCAAGCTGGTGCAGCCACTCTGGAAAACAGTATGGAGGTTCCTCAAAAAGTTGAAAATAGAGCTACCCTATGACCCAGCAATTGCACTACTGGGTATTTACCCCAAAGATACAAATGTAGGGACCCGAAGGGGTACGTGCACCCCAATGTTTATAGCAGCAATGTCCACATAGCCAAAGTATGGAAAGAGGCAAGATGTCCATTGACAGATGAATGGATAAAGAAGAGGTGGTATATATATACAATGGAATATTACGCAGCCATCAAAAAACCGGAAATCTTGCCATTTGCAACAACATGGATGGAACTTGAGGGCATTATACTAAGCGAAATAAGTCAATCAGAGAGACATGTATCATATGATCTCAATGATATGAGGAAATCTTAATCTCAGGAAACAAACTGAGGGTTGCTGGAGTGGTGGGGGGTGGGAGGGATGGGGTGCCTGGGTGATAGACATTGGGGAGGGTATGTGCTATGGTGAGCACTGTGAATTGTGTAAGACTGTTGAATCACAGACCTGTACCTCTGAAACAAATAATGCATTATATGTTAAAAAGAAAAAAAAAAGAAAGAAAAAGATAGCAGGAAGGGAAGAATGAAGGGGGGGAAATTGGAGGAGTAGACAAACCATGAGAGACTATGGACTCTGAGAAACAAACTGAGTGTTCTAGAGGGGAGGGGGGTGGGGGGATGGGTTAGTCTGGTTATGGGTATTAAAGAGGGCACGTTATCCATGGAGCACTGGGTGTTATAGGCAAACAATGAATCATGGAACACTACATCAAAAACTAATGATGTAATGTATGGTGATTAGCATAACAAAATAAAATTAAAAAAAAAGAAACACTGTATATAACACTTGCCATAGTCATGTTGATTTTCTTATATGACAAATATTCATGTCAAAACAGAATTTTAAATTTGCTGTGTTTTAAAAGGGAGACATCTCAGGGTGCCTGGGTGGCTCAGTTGGTTAAGCAACCAAACTCTTGATTTCAACTCAGGTCATGGTCTCAGGGTTGTGAGATCAAACCCCAAGTCGGCTCTGCACTTGGCGTGTAGTCTACTTGAGATTCTCTCTCTCTCTTCTTCTGCCCCTCCCTGCTGCTCTCTCTCTTTCTCTAAAGTAAATAAATAAATACAATCTTTAAAAAAAGTGAGACATCTCTTTGATTACAAACAATTATAACCATTTAATATAAGCAAGAATTGGGATTCAGATACTCAGCAACATTTTCACTTTGGATGATATTTTTTTTACTGAGCAAATGAACTGCAGAATTGTAGCAAATGATACTTCAAACAATAATGAGGTATCATTTTTCTTGCATTATACAGCATCACTTACAGACAGGTTCAGTGTTAATTATAATTTCATGTCAATGTTTTCAAAAAGACATTGAGTTGGAAGAGTGGGGAATTCTCACGGGGCTAGGATTCTATAAATTTTGTGTAAGAGTTTTCATTCACTGTTCTCAGAACCTAGGAGGGAATTGATTTATATAAGCAATATCAATTAAATAAATTAATTAAACACATTAAGAAATTTAAAAAGCCTATTTGCATTCTTTGGACACAAAAGGGTAACTTCATTAAAGCCTTTAAAATTTATAGTTATTTTTATTAATGTTTTAAAATCTCAACTAATTTCATAAAAATGATAGATTCAAAGTAATATGTCTCTCTTCATCTAGACTATTAAAACAAACTCTCAAAACCATTTTCCTTTTTTTTGCTTGAAATATAGGATAGTAGTAACTATAACAAGAAAAGTTACCAAGCTCTTACTTTGTGCCAGGCACTATTTTAATTGATTTGCATTAATTAATTCATTTAATCCCTGTATCAACCCTGATCTGTAATTTCAGATGAGAAAACTGAGGGTCATGAAGTCATCTCTTCAGGATCACAACCAGGAATTGGATTCGAATCCAGGAAGCCTGCTCCGGAGTTCACCTCAGCCACTAAGCAGTATTTCCTTCATGTATAAGAGTGCCTCATTTGTAGCGGACTCTAAATCATTATTTTTCAACTGATCAGTCATAAATGGAAAGAATGGCTCACCAGGTACTGTGCCCCAATTACGATGAACTGTAACCAAACCCCTTTTCATGGGTTTCAGGATGAGAGCCCTTTGGCAAGGAAGCTCAGAATTGCAAGGTGCACTTTGCAGTTCTTACTCTGACAGGGAGGGAGATTCGGGGAGTAGTTGTGCCCATAACCCCAAGAGCAGGTATGTGGGCCAAACGAAGAAAATGTAACCTCTCTGTGCTTCAGTTTCCTCATCTATAAAATGGGGAGGCTGATGATGAAGGTGGTGGCGGTCATGGCACCCAGGGCATAGGGCCGATGTGAAGACTACATGCCCGGCATCATAGGAAAAGCTCAGGAGGTCTTAGTTATTATCATCATTACTACAGCTCAGCTTCTTTCCCGACTCTCTTCTTAGTACACGACCATGTGAGGCGAGGACATCTTTTTATTCATTCAAAAAATAGGTTATTTGGGCTGATTTGCCTGTCTTGTAAAGGTTGAATCCAATCCAATTGCCGCAAAAGAGGAATCTGTGTTAGTCTGTTCATTCTCATTAGCCGTTGTCAAGGCTTGCTAATTCCAGATTGTTCAGAGACACCAGGGAGAGTGAGGAGACTCACAGAATGCAAATTTTCATGTGCTAGATGCCCTTGAAAATCCGCAATTCTGTTGCCTACTTCCTCTACCTAACCCAAAACTCCGCTTCCAAAAGCATCGACTGCAGGGAGGACACGTCCTACATGGCTCCTAGTTTGGGAAGGGAAGTGAGCAAACTGCTCTCTGCCATACAATGTGAAGGAGAACTGGGGAGCAAGTCCCCCAGATTCCCATGGTTCTGACAGCCAGCCTGTCATAGCTGCCTCATTCTTTCACCTCAACCCTCATAGGACATGCACAGCAAATAGATTCAGGGGATAAGTTGTCGATAGGATACTGTACTCCCTCCAAGGGATACCTCTTTCCATATAGCATAATTTCTGGATCAAATTAACATCAATTTTCTTAATTGCAAAATGCAAACAAACAAACAAACAAAACATTGATCCCAGAATAACCTCCGCCTCTCAGATACACACACACCTGTCCTACCCCTGGCTCTGAAATCACAAAAATATATGAAATAATTTCTTTTCTAAATATATTCCCTGTATAATCAGAAATATATTTTTTAGCCTGATGCTTTTGTCATCTCAACCACTAGCATTTAGATAGGAGGCAAACAGATTTATGAGCATGACACAAAATTAATATTTTAAAGGACAAAGAATGAGCAGTTGCTTTTTTCCTCAAGTCCCTTTAGAACCCACAGAGGAAAAAGGTCCAATGCATACAGAGTGCCTATAGTTATAAAATGAAGATGTTGAGACACTGAGCCTTTCCAGCACAAATTGACAACACTTTCACTTAGCCTAATTGCTTGACTTTGCAGGCACACTTTCCTCTCAGAACCAATGTTCTATATGGCGATGACCTTCCAAAACTAGTCCACAAGCATTGGTTCACTCTAGGCACTGAAGCAGTGAGATGCACTGCAAGTATATGATTGTGGAGAGACCTAGGTATGAGTCCTGCTTCTATCATTTGGTACTCATGTGAATTGAGGTTAATTATTTAATCTCTCTGAGCTTAAGTAAGATCATCTATAAAGCATATACACTAAAACTTTTCTTTTTTTTAAGATTTTATTTATTTATTTGACAGAGAGAGAGACAGAGAGAGAGGGAACATAAGCAGGAGGAGTGAGAGAGGGAGAAGCAGACTTCTCGCTGAGCAGAGAGCCCGATGTGGGGCTCGATCCCAGGATCCTGGGATCATGACCCGAGCCAAAGGCAGATGCTCAACGACTGAGCCACCCAGTCACCCCTACACTAAAACTTTTCTTGTAGTGTTCTAGAAGATCAGATTCTAGTTGTAACCTACTTAGCATATCATATGCACTTATAAAATGGTGGTCATTAATGTAAACACTAAATAGTGCACACAACTTATTATTTGAACTGTACCTAGCTACTAAGTAGAACAATGGGGTCTTGTTGTTTTGTTTGTTTTTGTTTTAATGGGAAAACATGAATTACAGGTCTCACTTTCAGATGTCAGAGCATTATTCCTTTAACCTGGCAGCCAAAGAAAGAATATAGCCCTAGACTTTGGTTTCAGTAGAGGTAGTTGGGGAAAAGAAGAGTGGGTGGTACACCAAAGAATGAGTACTCCAGCAAAGTATGATCTTTCCACAAGCTGACTGCCCAACTCCTCCAGCTTTCTAGGATATTTTATTTACTTATTTCCAAATGAAACTGTTCCAGAACTCCTTTCTACATGACCTGGGAAGTCTAGTGTCTTCCATAAGACTCTTGAGGGCAATTCTCCTCCATATTCTGGATTCCCTCACACAATATCACCCATGGACACCGTTTGCATGCTGCCCTGCTGTGTCTCTGACAGAGGCTACAACCTCACCTCTTTCATTTCTAAGTATGATCTCTAAACACAAGTCAATATACAGGGATAAGCTTGGTGGGGGGGAAAGATACAGGATAGCACAAAAACAACTACATTTAAATATTAGACGCTGTAGTTTAAACTTCTTCCTATGGGCAATGTGCTATGATAGTTTTTACCTTGTCCTATCCTATCCTATCCTTTCCCATTCTATTCTACTCTGTTTTAAAAATGCTGCATCTACTACCAACCTAATGAGTCATGACTCATGGTTTAATACGCCATTCAAGATCCCTTATTATTCCATCTAGAACGGTCAGGTCAAATCTATAGGGCCTTGATTTTCAAACCAAAATAGCTATTTGCACGTAAAAAGTCATATTATCCCATTCCTAGATTGTGAAACTAGATGGTCATTTAATTACTTGATTTTTTTCTCCTGTTACAGATGTTATTTCATTTATTTTTTTAATAGCAACTTTATGAGTTAGGTAGACAGATATTTATCAATTTCTATATCTTTTAAAGATGAAAAAACTGAATCATAGACAGGTTGAATGACTTTTTTAAGGTCACACAGATAGTGACAGCCTGTTTTAGAAGCCAGACTCATTTCTATCTCTTTCCTACTTGCTTACCAAGAGTGGTAGAGTATCACCTAAATCTGAATGCTCTGGATGAATAGTATTTACTAAAAAAGATACAGGTTCCTGGCTCCACTCTGATCTTATAGAATCAGAATTTTTAGAGTTGGACATGAGAATATGCAATTTTAGAAAGGTCCCACAGACAGCTGGTATAGACCAAACTAAGTGGATCATTCCCCTAAGTGCTTTATATGAGAGAGGGGTAGGGGGAGGAGGAAGATGAGGGGCAGGTAGGGGAGGAGGAAGAGAGAGAGGAAGGGAGGAGGTGGGGGAGGCGGAAGGGAGAAGGGAAAGCGGAGAGGGAAGGGAAGGGTACTGAAGGGAAAGAAAGGGAAGAGGAGAGGAATGCAAGAGAGAAATGTTAATGCCAGAATTTCTGGAGGCTTGAGTAGGGTTTCATTGTTTTGTTTCAAAAGGATTTGAGGGACTATAGAAGTCAAATGCAAATGAACATTGTACAATTATAGGTAAAGCAAGAACAAAGACTGAGTAACAGAAGAACTAAGCCTGAAAGAAAAGTCACTTGGCTTTGCATTGGACTCTAATTCTTCTAGCAACGAAAATCAATTAAAATAGTGTTTTGAAAAGTTTTAAAATCTGACAGTATTAATTTGGTTCTAATTCTCCCAGCATCTGAGCAAAAGAAGAGATGTCTCTTGCATTTTTATTTTCTAAGTCAGAACTCAAGGGAACTGCTTATACCTACGGTTGAAGTGTAGAGAAACTCTACAAGTTTGGAAACCACTTTCTCATCTCTTCCCCAACCCAGCAAAATCCTATAATTGTAGTTACAATACCAATTGAGTACTGTACATCAAGCATGATAAACAGGTTGTCCTATTTAATATTCCTGAAGCTCTTAGGATGCATCCCCATCTTATGGGCAAGAAAACTCAAGGCTGGAGATTTCATGCAACTTGTCCAAAGACTGAATACACAGTAAGTGGCAAACTGGGCTTCAACCCTAAATCATTCATCTCCAGAGCCTATGCCCAGCTGACTCTCAGGTAAATGAGCAGTGAAATAACCAGGACATATAAGCAATAGTCCTACTGGGAGGGAGAACTAAAGCAAGGCTGAGAAAATGGAGAGGAGGAATAGTATGTAAAAAAACCCGAAAACCTGGCTGAATCAGCTGTTGTTTACCAGGAAGTGACAGTGGACAGCCCCTCTGCTGGGATGGAATTCCATCCAGGTCATATCTTATCTTATCTTTGGCTCCCAGTAACAAGCCTTCAGGGAATAGTCATGCTAATAATAGAAGTTTGGGTTTCTTTAAAAATATGAAGAAACTGAGTACCACGAGCTATAAAAGGTGGAACACTGGACTTTGTCATTATTTGAACTTTGATAGGCTCACAAATGAATCATCCCCACCAATCAATGGATTCGTTAGCATTAGCTAGTTAGACAAGACTAGACGGACATCTTCACTTGAAAGAAAATCCTTTATTTTAGACAAACTGTACATTAAAAAAAAATCCTACTACTCTCTTCCTGATAAATTTTTGAGACTTCTGTTCTATATTCATTAGATGTCTTTGAGGTTGATAATTATTTTTGTGTGGATTTGAGCAGGTTAAGACATTTATTTTAATATTTGTTATGTGATAATTAGCATGTAATTAAAATACATGAGGCAATTTTTTTTTAATATATATATAGATTGAAGGCTAGTGAGTTTCACACCCTTTGTAAGCTCAGCCTCCTCTCTTACAAATAAATTGGACTCCTGGATTTGTCTCACAAGCCTAAGACCTGAAAGATCTTACGCTATCCTGTTTGAGTTTTTTGGTGTAAACCCATAAGCCGTTCTGCAGATATTAATGCCTTATATATAAAAGCAATCTTATCTACAATGTTTTATATATATACACTGGTATTTTTGTTAACTTTGAATTATTCACATTAGACAAATATTTGCAATAATATATTCTCTGTGAAGCACTTAGCACACAATACTTAGCACTTGGTAAGGCTAAAAATGTTTCTCTCACTTCTTCCTTTCCAAACCTAAACCCTTCTATATTGAATAACCTACGCCTGTCTCTCTGCTCTGTGCTTCTCTTCTAGCCCATTTTCACACTTTCTTCCCCAAGAAGAGCCTTTATCTCCAAAGAGAAGATGGTTTGAAGTTTCCTTTTTGGCAAAGAAAGCTCGAAAGAGAAAATGTTCGTTGTAATTATGTTTGATAGGTACAAAAATGTGAAGCATTTTCTGTTTTTGCTCTTTAGATAAAGATGGCTGTGATCCCTGGTAGTCACATGAGTCACCAGAAGAAATATCACCAATTCATTTCTATCTTAAAAGGGTAGTAATTCTAAGCTCCATGAGAGACTGGAATATAAAGTGAGCTGTAAAATGTGGACTCCCTCTGAAGATGACTCCTTGAGATGCTTTACATGATTAGATGTTAGGATCTATTCTATGCAAGCAAAGGATATTCTGTAAGTGCCCGACTAGAAGGAATTCTTCATTTTCTTTTGTGAGAGTTTGGTTTTGTTTCAGATGCTGTCTCTTTGTTCCAAGTACCATCCGCTGCTGCTTGCTTTACTTTTTCTGTGTTGTTTTCAGTAAGATGAGCACCACAGTCAGAATGGCACCATGCTGCTGAAGCTGACACCAAGCACTTTTGGTGGCCCTCCAAAAACAGCATCACTTTGTTCTGTGTTTAATGCCTAAGATGTAGAATCTGCTGGGGCACCTGCCATTTTATACAACTCTCTAATCTTCCCCTTTATTAGCTGTCTGGCAACATTATCACACTGGCTGCTTGGTTTAAATCTTGTTCACTCTTGTAATATAAAAAGACAAGAGAATGTCCCTGAAGATAGAAACTTAATCTCTTGTACTGTAGACAGTTATTTTTTTTTAGTGTAATTTTCCTTGAAACAAAAGTTCTTTTATAGTTCCACAGGAAAAGAGAATATCTCTTTGCCTTCTAAGTAAATATTTTGCATTACAATTGTCCAGATGTGCAAGATGCCTACTGAAGCTTTCTGTTTAATGACTAATCTTTTAGATCAGTTGTTTAAAAAGGCATCCGCTACAGTATATATTCTCATTCATTTACTTATTTATTTTATTCATTCAGACAACATTTATCAGTTCTTGCTATGAATCACACACTACGCTAGGTACCATGAATACCAAAAAGAATAGCGTGCTTTTGAGGAAACAAGTAGGGAAGATAAACTCATAAAGACATAAGTGAGAACCCAACACCGTAGGTGTTATGATAGAAGTAATAGCCAAATGTCCTGGAAATACTAGATATGAACAGGGGAGTATAAGAAGATTTCACAGAGGAGGAGATATTTGAATCCATCTAGTCAGTGTGTGCCAGAGAGGAATTAAGAGGGAAGGACATTCTTAGTAGAGAAGATCTGCAGAGTTTAGTTTGGCTGGAACAAAAGGGAGCTTGGTAGGGAAGACCAGACAGGAGACTGGATACGTCACTTGGATCAGAATGTGAAAAGTTAATTGGAACTAATTAAATGCACTTAATTGCCCAGGTATTGGATGGACAATTGAAATATGGCTAAATGCTAAGAGCTGGATCTGGGCTGCAGAGACAGTCACTATAGTACATGAACAATCATTGCCAGAAAGCAAATCTACAACATCCTATGATACAAGATCCTGGGGCCACACTTCTGTCCTAAAAAGCACCTCCAAAAGACCTGGGTAAAAGGTGATCACGGAGGTGGCAGGTGAGGAAAAAAAGGGGAGTTGACAGAGCCTGGGAGAAAGCCAAGCTGGGGAAGGGAGGGAGAAAAGGAGGCCACCTATTTGGGGGTTTAAACTTCCCCTTCAGAGTAAAGATTAAGAACAAGAGCTAGGGGGGACAAAGCTCCAGCTGCCATGAGTCCTTTTTGTTTCTCCCCTCCTCTTCCTTCTATAGGGAATGTACCTAGTTTGAGGCTAGTTCAGAGACCTTAGAAGCAGAGAGAGGAGGAAAAGGAAGGGTGCTCCTGGGCAGAGGATACATACAAGTCTGTCTGTGTGCCTGGGAAAGCAGGTAGTCCATAGTAAAAAGCAAGTCCTGAATCAAACTTTTCCCAGGAGAGCTGTGCTGCTTTCAGATGAGGTATTGGAACTTTGTCCTGACTGTTTATGGGGTCTCTGATCTTTTCACCACGTTAATTCTGGGGTCAAATTTGGCTCCAATTGTTGTAATTTTTTACATTTTTCTTACTGCTTAAAGCGGTCAAAGCCTGTTTTCTCTTGTAATCTCTGCAGCTACTCTGCCAACTACAGCCTGCTTCCCTGGTGGTCTTTGCATTCCTGGAGTAGAAACTGGGCATAGCATCATCCAGTTTATTCAAAAGAAGAATCTGAAACATAAACTGGTTGACCTCCCAGTGCTAGTGCTTCCTCTGTATTTAACCCCTGTTATAGGACGGTCAGGCTATGTTTGAAAGACTACTGTAGGGGCAGCTAGATGGCTCAGCTGGTTGAGCATCAGACTCTTGGTTTTGGCTCAGGTCATGATCTCAGGGTTGTAAGACTGAGCCATGAGTCAGGCTTTGTGCTCAGTGGGGAGTCTGCTGAAGATTCTCTCTCTCCTTCTCCCTCTGCCCCTCCCCGACTTGTTCTCTCTCTCTCTCAAATAAATAAATAAATCTTAAAAAAAGAAAAAAACTACTGTGGAGGAACTCACAAGTTACCTGTGCCCCAGGACAGCCACGTTTTACAATAATGTTCCTTCTCCTTATATTGAGCTGATACGTTTCCTTGAGCCTTCTGGTTTCTTATATTATCACTTGGAACCATAGGCTTGATCACATCTCTCTTCCACATCCGATTCCTTTTGATATTTGAAAACAGCAACATGTTTCTCAGTTTCTTCAGAGGGAAATGGAAATGAATGCTGGAGGACTCACTTAGCAGATATTAAGCTGGGATCATTCACCTGAATTAACTCCTTTATGAGGAAAATTAAAATGAAGCCCAATATTTAAGCAAACAAACCAGAAAAAACAACAATAAAAGAGGAAATGATTTCCCCAAGTAAGTGGCAAGGCCAGGATTTAAAGCTAGAATAAATTACAAATTATTTATATTTAAAAATACATTTAGGGGCTCCTGGGTGGCTCAGTTGGTTATGTGTCTGCCTTCAGCTCAGGTCATGATCCCAGGGTCCTGGGATTGAGCCCCCAGTCACTCCGGGCTCCCTGCTCAGCAGAGAGCCTGCTTTCCTCTCCCTCTCCCTCCCCCTGCTCATGCTCTCTCTCGTGCCCTCTCTCCCTTTCTCAAATAAATAAATAGAAAGATAGATAAATAAAATCTTTAAAAATACATTTAAATTTGGCTTTTATTTTTATCAAGGTAATATAGCTTCATAGTTTAAAAAGCCATGTAATGCTATACCATAGTAATATACTAATAATAATCACCTGCCTCATCACCTGATTCAGTTAGAAGTGAGTCCATTGCTGGGTTCACTATGCATGCTGTCTTCGCCTAACAGCACTATTTGCATCCATCCCCATCTTCGTTGCTGGGCATGTATACACATATACATGTACTGTGTATGTATTTTGTATTCATATACAGAATATATATGGCTAGGACAAGATTTGCTAACATTTGAATATGCTTAGCATTGCTACAGTCTGCTAATTCCCAAGATTCAAATTCTAAACAAATGTCTTTTTGACTAATTGGGCTTGTTTATTTGGTATGTTAAGTTCCTTGGAAAGCACTGTCAAGCCAATAATGATAAGCTTTAGGCTGCCTTAGCTTAATTTCTCTCATTGGAAAACGTGGAGTATATGCCAAGATCAAATCAGAAAGGTGAGAGGGACAGACAGAGGTTTTAGGCAGAAAGACTAGGTCAAACTACAGGACAAAATGTGGGCGGGGGGTGGGGGGAAAGGAGAGTGAGAGATACAAAACAAAAACTGCAAGAACTGGTGCTTAAGGGGAATTTAATGGTCTGATATGTGATAAGATTTGAATCATTGCATTGTGAAAGCACAGATTGAGGAAGGGAATTATGAAAATGGTTGCTGTGGTTTATAAATCTGATCACCCTAAGTCATCTTTGAAAGAGCCAAATGAACACTGGAATTTCACTTTAATTAATAACCATCATCGGATCTGTGTTTCTTTGAATGACATTCATACAGACTTGGGGCAAAATAGGTAATTTACAGCCTTCTGCTTTTGTGGTGCTCAAATCCAAACACAACACTTCCAGGGTGAAAATATTAGACATCCCTGACAGGGAAATAAGCGCTACATCCTATTTTCAAATACACAGGAAGGACAAAAGGAAATTAGATTCAGAATTTGTAATAAAAAGGAAATTAGTTTTTTTTTTATTTGTAGCATTTCATCTGTATTTTAAAAAAAATTGAGTCCATTCTTAATATTTAGCTTCTGGACCCTCCTTGCTATTTGCTAATGAGATAAACATGCATTCATATTTTCAGTTGGTCTTCTCTTTCTTCCCTGATAATTCTGATAGTTTAGGTTGCAAATCATTAAATCCAAGTTATCCCAGCTGAATGTTTAAATGATACTTTTTGATCACCCCCACTCATATTCTAATATATATGGCAATGAGTTGATTTTGATCTATTTATTATTTCTCCATTCCTGTAGCAGAGTTGGCAGAAACAGAACAAAAGAGAATTCAACCCAAAACCCAACAGTATGTTTGTTCTCTGGTCACCTTCAAGGAATATGATTTTTTTTTCTGGGTCTTCTACAAATGTCAGTGGAATTCAGTGAGCTGGAAGAGAGGTGGGGGGTCAGTGTTCTTGACAAGGTTTAGAATCAAAATAAACTGCATGATATTTATTTAGAACCTTATAAATATGGTAAAAATACAAAGAAATAGTAGCCATAAGCTTTATCCTTATGGAACTCATGATATAGTCAGGGAAGTAGGATGAATTGAGAAGTACCTAACAGTAGAAGAGAGAAATAACAGTTTTAGTCAACAGGATGGTATCAAATGTAGTGTTTCAGAAATAGTTTCTACCCCAAACAAAAGATCTTCCTATCTTCTTTATCAAGAAGTCTGGGATGGCCCATGGTAAAGAAGGAGTTAAACGATATGCTTGTAGTTCCTATTTTGTCACTAGTGAGATGAATGACTTAAAACAGTTGCTTAACCTTTGTGGGCCTGAATTTCATTATCTGAAGGGAAAAAAGAGAAGACTAAAATGAATAACAGTTGAAGTATTTTTTTAGACCTAAAAGTCTGTAACTGTGACTCTTTTTCACAAGAAGGGCATGTGTATACCTATAGGGCCTAAAGTGAGCCATCAAAAAAGCCCACCTACAGTGTATATAAGTGACAGAGTGTCCATGGGATATTGTAGGGATAGACTGGCTGTCAGAGCAGGTTCAAAAGAGGAGTGCTTCCATCAGATATTTAAGGATTTCCTGGAGGTGGTTCTGGAGTCATCAATAATTTTTTTTTCTATTTATTTCTCCTTAACTACTGTACTTTCCCAAGATTGGAGGTAATTAAGTTTTACCATTTATCCGTGGAATCCAATGTAGGGACCATAATTTCATTTCAGCCAGTAATGTTTCAAACCCTAACAGATGAGAACCCTTGTGCAGAGTTGTACTCCCCCCCATAAACAAGTATGTTTATGTATAAATTCAGTTTTGAATCTTGCTAGCTCAGAGGCCAGATTAAGAATTTCTAGTACTACCCAACGTTGTTTGGTGAATTTCTATGAGACTGAATTGGAAATGTCATTTTCTCCAATGGATCGGAAAGGGGTCTTTCCCTATAGAAAGTCTAAGTTTAACATGTTTACATATTTGCCAGAATATGTGTCAAAATGAATTCAGGGGCTTATCTGTGAAGCTGGCAAATTTCTCTTCCTTATGGCATCAGTCTAGTGGACTTTGGAGTGTCTGTTGCCTCTCTCAGAGAGACTGAACAAGGTGGGATCTTTTCACTCAGACCTCTTGCTTTTGGGTTCACCATGAGCTCCAGGACCAAGAGGCTGCTGTTGGATGAAGCTTGTATATGGGTCACCTGGTGTGAGGTCACTGGCTGGTCTAGTTGAGGGAAGGCTGACTTTCCTCATCTGCTTTGATTCACATGGACAATACATACACACAAAACTACAGATCTCGCCAAGAGGAGGGGGCTTTAGTTCCATCATCCCTTTATATCGCTCTTCCACTGTTCCCTTCAGATGTCCTAACACTTTTATTGCTGTGGAAGAATAATTTCCAACCTTTCCTCAATGTTTTCTCTCTCCCACCCATGTGCAGCCTCTCGTCTGTCCGTCAGGCCTCACATCGTCATGAATGAAGGGACTCTCTGCACACAAAAGCACAGACAATGCTAGTTTCTGGATGAGCAAGATTTAAAAGTTGGCACCAAACCTCTCCTTTAGAAGCACTGACTCCTTCCTTGCTACTATAGTTTCTCTTCTCCCCACAGCAACCACTTCAGATTGCTTATTTCCCTCACCTTGGTGATATTTATCAAAATCTTATATTTAGAAAAAAAGCAGATGCAGTTTGTTACAACAAGATGTCACTGTTTGATGGGCAATCCCAGGTTATCCATATTTTCACATGGAACAAAACTGACCATATAATGAATACATCTGTGATGGTGATGAAAGATCAAGTCCATGAGAGAAGTTTAATTCAGAGAAGATGCTGCCTGCCTCTAATAATGTTTTACAATAACAGTCATGAAACAAAGTAATAATGGCAACTATCATTTACTGCCTTCTTACAACATGCCAACGTGATTTGTAAATACATCATCTCATTTATTCCCCAACAAACCTTATGAGGTAAGGACTCTTTTTTTCTCTCATTTTACAACTAGGGAAATCAAGTAGTAGAGATGCTAATAAGTTCACCCAAAACACAAATAGTAGATGAGTAAACAGGATTCAAACTCAGGCAATCTGATTCTAGAGCCTAACTTCTCAGCCACTATTCACTGCCTCCCAGTAAGTATTATAATTAAATAGATTGATGGCTGAGATAATTTAGACTATTTTAATTTAGGTTAGTTAATTAAATTAGATCAGCAGACAGACACTGGAGTCCCTTCCCAATTATCACAGTTAAGTTTCTGAAAGCACCTCTGATAGCAGAATTTCCTATTGAGGACCTTGGGACCTTATTTTAAAAAAAATGAGTTAGGGGAAATCAAAGATAGTAAAGGAATAATTGAGAAAGCCTTTTTAAAGTATTCTGAAAATAAATAAATATTTAAAAAGTAAAATAAGTATACTAATGTTCATTAAAATGAAACAATAAAACAGCCCTCCAAGTTAAAACAATATTTATCCATCTTAGTATAAGGAGTATTCTACTATCAAATTTCCATTCACTAACACTTGCTCAGCAGAAAATTTTCAGCCTCTGCTTCTCATGAAGTTTGCTTCAATCCACCACTGCTGTTCCTACAAAGAGCCATTCATGTGCATCTGGACTGCTTTGTTCATTTTTAAATTTATAGTGTAACACACCTGTTCTTGGTCAGAGTCTTTTTTTTTTTTTTTAAAGATTTTTATTTATTTATTTGAGAGAGAGAATGAGAGACAGAGAGCACGAGAGGGAGGAGGGTCAGAGGGAAAAGCAGGCCCCCTGCTGAGCAGGGAGCCTGATATGGGACTCGATCCCGGGACTCCAGGATCATGACCTGAGCCGAAGGCAGTCGCTTAATCAACTGAGCCACCCAGGCGCCCCTCTTGGTCAGAGTCTTAAGATTGCTAACAAGATAAAAAGAAGAACTATACACTAGAATTCTGATGAAGGATAGCTGATATTATAGACTACTGTATATAGATATACTTCTAAACTATATGATAGTTATATATAATAATCACAAAACAGTGAAGGACATTACACAATGTATCATTATGTAAAGAGGAGGATTCCTTATTATCACACTGATGATTTCCTTTTTGCCCCAGTTATTTGGGAAGAGACATATCTGAACACCTATTAACTGAGCAATATTGTGGAAACACTGCTTCTTTATCAAATACAGCAAGCTAAATTGAAGACCTGTGATAAGAGGTGAAAGTTTATTGCCAGAAACAGTGAGAAGGGTTGGAAGAAGGTGTGGAATTGAGAATATGGTGAAGGTGAGCTTATGTGCAATATGTAAGTAATAAGTATTCACTGAAAAAATATAATGGTGAGTGGATGGATTAATGGATTCATGGGTGAATGGATAAATGGATGGATGAGGTAGAAAAATATTGAATATTTCCAACTTTATAATTCTGGCAAAGATTTAATCAGGGGTAATACTTGATTGTTACATTGCATTCTGTTACAATATCTGTTGTACTTTTCCATCTATGAATATGAAAAATAAAGACATAATGTCCTCTAATCACTATCTGTGAGAAGCTAAGGACATATTTTGCTCTGCTTCTTTTATACTGTTTCATATTAACGAGACATTTTAAAACATCATGAAAAGTACCAACCTTGAAAGCTGCATTTTGTTTTTCTCATCTCACCTAAAAAAATTAAAAAGACAAGAAAAAAAAGAACATTTAAGGGAAACCCAATTAAGGCAACATGACAGTAAAAAGAGCATTAAAAAACAAACAAACAAAAAAAAAAAACCTTTTACCCATTTTCCCTTGACAAAGGAAACACATTTAACTGTGAAGAGAGAAATACTGATAAAACTTTTTCTCCCCCAAATAGTTTCTTTTTTAAATATTTTGTGCTTTTTGTACTTCATGATAGTTAGCTTTTTAAAATTTTGGGAGGCTGGGTGCCTTGGTGGCTCAGTTGGTTAAGCGACTGCCTTCGGCTCAGGTCATGATCCTGGGGTCCCAGGATCGAGTCCCACTCCCTGCTCAGCAGGGAGTCTGCTTCTCCCTCTGACCCTCCTCCCTCTCATGCTCTCTGTCTCTCATTCTCTCTCTCGCAAATAAATAAAATCTTAAAAAAAAAAATTGGGGGAGGCAAAGCAATTATCAATGACAATGAGAAAAAGTACAGAGGGGATGTTTAATAAAAATGATAAAACTAAATTACATATAAGAAGAAAATATATAGGCAGCAATTAATCAACCCATGGAAATGTGCCATCATGATAAGAGTTTTTGATAAATTCAGACAAGAGTATTTTAAGAGGCTATTACAATTTACTCTCAGGTTCTGTATTTCTATTCTTGAATGCTGATTAGAACATAGGCTTTTGCTTCTTTTCCCTCTTTGCTCCCCCAATAATCTATTCTCCCTTACGGACCAAGTGATTATTGTGTTGTTTATAATAACTGTTCTACATTCCTTATGGAAATTGTAATTATGATGCTGAATATTCAAACTGCAAGCCACTTTTCTCAGGGAAATTGTAATTATGATAATGCAGTATTTACCCAACCAATGTTTTCTAGTTATTGTTCTCTTTGAGGAATGAGGAGGTGAGAGAAAAAGCCCTGAAAAAAAACATCCTGTTGGGATCTCAGATATGTATTCTGGAAAAGCATAATAATAATCATAAGAATAGCTAATAATTGCTATAGGGCAGGCAAGGTACAATCAGGCTGACATATAGAGGACATACGTGTATATTACATGCCGGTGTATGTGAATTACCTATGTTTCTCAATTAACCTTCATACCAAGGCCCATGAGGTAAGTCATATTACTATCAATTTTATAAGATTCAGGAATATTGAGTAATTTACCTAACATCACACAGCTAATAAATAGTAGAGTAAGGCTTAAAATCAGGTCTGTCAGACTTGAAAGTCTATTTATGAGTTCAATGTCAAAAGCCTCCGTTTCATTCATTGGTATCAGTGCACATTGGTGAACTGATTCACTGACAGTCTCTCTTTTCCAAAACCAGTTTTTTTCAGTATCTGTGAAGTGTAGTCGGCTTCCTGGCAGACAGGCACTGTCTGTAACACTTACTCCTAAAAGATAGAACTTATAGTCTTATCCCAAGAATGGAATAAACCTCTGTGCAGAGTGAAATTCAATGCCATATTTTTGAAGGAGAATTTGGCACTGTTCATTAAGATTAGAATATTTCATGCCCTCTGACCCAACAGTTACATTTCTAGAATTTATGCTAGAAGTATACGAGTAGTCATTACAGCATTGCGTTAATAATGAAAACCTATAGAAGTAGCCTGAAGATCCACTAAATACTTTGTGGTACAATAGAATACAATAGGATATTAAAGTTATTAAAAAGCAGGGTTCACACTATGTGTCCTGGAAAAATGCCCATAAAACACTGTTAAGTTAAAACAGCAAGTTGTGAAACGGTATGTCTAATATGATCTTACTTCTGTTAAATGTATACATTTATTTACATATATGTAATATCTGATTTTGCATAGAAGAAAATCTAGGGGAAGAGATACCAAATACTTAAAGTAATTGTCTTTTAGTAATAAGTTAAAGAAGGAACTCACCCCCCACCATGATTAATGAATTCTCAGTGCTTGAAATGTTTATAAGTGAATAAGCATTTTTTTGATAAGCAGAAAAATATAAAAAGATAGAATTAAGGACACCCAAAAATAAACACAAAAATTATATTATTTCAAAAAGAAAGCCAACAAAACAAAGTAAAATTCAATGTCAATCACTGAAAAATCTTAGTAAGTGAGCTCTCAGGTAGAATGGGAACTGGGTCTCTCCTAATTCATCTTATCTGCCTGCCTTACTTCCACTTTGCCAGATCTCTACAACCAGGGCCACAAGCAAGGATGGAGACCCACTGGAAATCAGCAGTGATTGTTCAGGAGTTTTTCGGTATTAATAATCAGTGACTGAGCACCTACCGTATACAAGTACTTTACAGACATGTTTTTAAATCCCATAATTGCAAGACAGGTATTTTTACTTTCAGCTTTATAAATGAGAAAAATTAAGATCACTGAAATAATTTATTTACCCAAATATTCCAAATTGGCCTGTGTTCTCTCTCTCTCTTTTTTTAACTTGGCAAATTGACCAGCCTTGATCAAAGAAGTAACTAAGATTAAGTCCCCATACTGGCAGGCTAAGTGATCATTAGGAAGAAGTAGAGCTGCCGTCCTACAACGAGGGCAGGGAAGAATTTCTGATATCCAAGTGGTTCACAGAGCATTTCCTAGTATTTTCCTGCCTATTTTTGGTAGTAAACAGACAAGTACCACAGCCATGACCTAAGAAGGGAATGGTGAGGAGAGGTTCAGACCCCTCAGTAATGGTCTATGCCAGCCTACAAGGTAAGCCACATATATCAGTAGAGGAGCTGGCAGAGGAAGAAGGAATTCTAGAATGGGTAGTAGAAGAGAGAAGACAATAGGAAGATAGTAAGTATCAGTACTGTTGTGGTCTTGAGACTAGGTGCATCAGCAGGGACTGTGGTCCCCACTAATCTTCCTGTTGGAGGTTTTCTGAAGAAAGGTGACCTACTAAGGAATCCCGGAGAAGCTGCTCCCAGATGGAATAAACTTATTATAGGAAGCAAGAAGAGCCAAATGTCACAAGAAGTCGACACAGTAGATGGTGCAGGTCATCACCCACATCCCCCTTCAGGACAAGGGAGTCATTTCCCCAGCTGCCTCAAGTGTTGGCTTCTGATGGCTCACAGCTGACTTCCTCTCTGGAGATTTTTCTTCTTCTACCAAATGGCACTGACTCACCCAGATTATTCCCTCTCCCACAGGCAGCTTACATCCAATGACTCATCAGTAAAGGAGTACATAGGCCAAGCCCCCTTTTGTCTATCTGGAACACCTTCAATAATATTGATTCCATGTACACTCCCCAACAAACTTCCTGTATAAAAACTTCCATCTCAGAGCCTCTCTCTCTATCATGAAAACTGACCTAAAGCAAGATTACAAAACTCAGAAGACACGGCACTAAACATTGGACACAGATACAACTACCTCTAAAGCCCATATCGTATCCATAATATCTTCCTGTTTTCCATAAAGAACAGCTTAGGGGTGCCTGGGTGACTCAGTTGGTTTAGCATCCAACTTTTGATTTCCACTCAGGTCGTGATTTCAGGGTTGTGAGATTGAGCCCCGGGTCAGGTTCCATCCTTGGCAGGGAGTCTGCCTGGGATTCTCTCTCTCCCTCTCCCTCTGCCCCTCCCCCTGCTCATTCTCGCTCTCTCAAATAAATAATTTTTTTTTAAAAAGCTTAATTTAATTTTCAACATGGCCAATAATGTTATGTTTAAGCTTGTAAGTCAGAAAGCATTCTTCAGTGTTACACAGTATCTACAATTATGCCACCATTGGAACATTAAACTAATGTATTTATACCTCTTGAAATCCAGAATGAGATAAATTAATAGACATACATACACACACATACTGATTTTTATTATATTAAAATATATATGTACATACATATGCATATATGGGTGTATATCTGGTTATAAAACGTATCTCAAGACTAATTCCCAGGTTAGTTTGGCCAAAATCCCTAGTTTTGCTAGACCATTTTTTTTTAAGATTTTATTTATTTATTTGAGAGAGAGAATGAGAAAGAGAGAGCACGAGAGGGGGGAGGGTCAGAGGGAGAAACAGACTCCCCGCTGAGCAGGGAGCCCGATGTGGGACTCGATCCCGGGACTCCAGGATCATGACCTGAGCCGAAGGCAGTCGCTTAACCAACTGAGCCACCCAGGCGCCCTGCTAGACCATTTTCAAAGAATGGTCTTTTAATCATGCCATTTTTCTAGAAAAAAATTCCAGATTTCTCTGTTTTTAAAACGTAAAAGATTAGTTATGGAACAAGGGCTTACATTTTCTACCATAAATGTAAGGATTTTATCAGGCATGACATGTATTCAGAATGATTTACGGTCCAGTAAAATATTACTTCAGGCAGCATTTACGATCAGAACACAGAAGTTACCTAATTCTATGCAGTTTTGAGGGAATGCCGTTAGGATTTTACAACCAGTGAACAGTGCAACTCAGTGGTCACCATGTCTCTGTAGTCTCTTTTCTGGAAATCATTGTACCTCTTTGCTCTGTTCCCAAAGAAATTCCACATCACCAATTCCTTTTTCTCACTTACCAACTCTTAATACTGGGTCAAATCACCGTACTCTTCTGTCTAAATGTATGTGGCATCATGGACATGAATTTACTCATGTCATCTGGCCATTATACTTCACTAAGGACTCCACATGATAAATAAACCCAAGGTGTTAGATTGTATTCCTCTGACAGAAAACTGAGACAAGAAAATTCCAAGAAACATATTTAACCTGGCCACAAGGAGGGCAGGAAATAGTTATTACACACAGAAGAAGCCCTTCTAGCTTTGGTTTTATTTTACTTGTCTTCAGTTGGTGGACAAAAGGTTATTATATTATTTCATTGGGGCCTACCTAAGTTTTGAGAAACTCTGAAACATCAGAGGGATGTGAAGAGTTTCAACTTGTGATAACTGGGATAGGAACCTCCCCACAGAAGCTGCACTATATATCCCATGTGGAGATGTGGGGCAATAAAGCAAAGCTAGGAACATGGGAAACATTTCAAATGAAGCATAAAGCTAGTGAATTGGCCTTTTTACTAAGAAGTAGCAGGTTTTGTACAGTATACTCCATTCAGTGAGCTTTACATTAAAGACATCCAGGGGCGCCCGGGTGGCTCAGTTGGTTAAGCATCTGCCTTCAGTGCAGGTCATGATGTCAGGGTCCTGGGATTGAGCCCAGAGTCAGGCTCCGTGCTCAGTGGGGAGTCTGCTTGACTCTCTGCCCCTCCCCCTATTCATGTTCTCTCTCTCTCTCAAATAAGTAAAGAAGGGCTTAAGAAAAAAGGGCTCCCAGAAACCTTTATTAGACTATTGTTCACCTAATGATTGATAATTTTGTAGAACTGTACAGTCAGGCATTCTAAATTTATTCTGGGGTCATTCATTATTCTTAAGCAAAGCCATTAACATGTAAACCTGTAAACTTCAGAAAGGCAGCAACATAGACTTACACCAGTTCATTAATCATTATAATTGGGGTTGTAGAAGATACAAAGATGTTCACCACTTATTCACAAGGAGTTTACCTTGACTTAGAATGCCAGTACATCTGGCATCCTCTTAAAACCACATCAGTAAAAGTCTCCTCCATGCCTAGTAAGGAATTTTTTTGGGTTCAGGGAAAAGAGTCAATTTTTGCCCATGACACCCAGAACTAGTATAGCTGAGTGACTGTCAGTACAGAAAGCGACATGTTACACTACATTTAACATCACAGTAGTATATACGAAAATGTGGACTAACAAACAAAGACTTACAGATAAAGGCATGGGGTTGACTTTGTAACCCAAGGGTCTCTCCAGGACAGAGCATATCAGTGGAAAATGATGTTGTAAGAATTTAATTTTGAAATAGTTTTTCAAAGAATACCTAAAATTATTTAATTTTAAATTAAGTAAAAGGGGGAGGTTGGGGAAATGTCTTAACTTGCAGGGTGAATTATATAGGAACTGGTGACAGGCTGGAGCCAAAGGAATGGTTTGGAGATGAGGAGGCAGTTTGTAAAAATTGCTGAGGTGGCACTTGCAGGAGAGTAAAGGCAGATTTATTTTATGTTTGTCAGCTCTGGTCCTATTGACAGAGATGGCAAATAGAGTCCATGTTAACTAATGTGAAATCATGCCTTCCTACCACTCTGGGGAAGCAGTATGGTTAAAAAACCACTGAGCAAGGTATCAGGAGGCCAGTGTTTAGTCTATACTCTGCCTCTAAATAGAGGGCAACATTTTCCCTCAACCTGAGGGACAAGTTAAGTCCCAAGAGCCAAACTAAGCACAGGAAGGGTGTACAGCTTGATGCTGTTTAAATAAGAGACAGCTCGTAGAGTGTATCCAAGCCAGCATCCCTGAAGGGGAACCAAAAGGAATATTCAGAAAGACGAAACCTAAATGGAAAGACAAAGGAGAAAGAACAGAATCAAAATGTGTACCAGAACTAAATGTCAGGGAACATATGGAAAACTGGATTAATCCCACAATAGGAGTATGTTTGGATATATGAGGTAGATCCTAGAGATCATATGGCACAGCAAGAAATGTGGATTTGTGTGGAATGTTCAGGAATCACATGGTGCATTTGTGGCCTGATGTCAAGGCTTACTGTAAGCACTGTGCAAAAGGTATGTCTCTCTCTTTCACATGGTAAATGGCACATGGTAAGCACTCAGTACACAACTTACAATGAGTGAATAAATGCATGTGTGAATAGATGAGATAAAAGGGATAGTACTAAATGGGACAAATATAGCAAATAACTGAGTGATGAACTAAAGGTAACAAGATGCATTTGATGAATATGGTTGGTTAAAAAAGCATTGGCCAAGGAATTGAGGAGCCAGGGTGTAATTATAGGTGTCTTATAATTTTAAAACTAGTCCTTAATATCATTTAGTCTTTTAAAATAAGATAAGAAAGTAATATTATGAAAATATGAGATTTTTACTTGGTTCCCCCACCTCACAAAAAAACCCCACTACTTAACACAGAATGATTTGGAAAGGAATATAGAATAAAAGTATGACTTTTTTTTTATTTATTTGAGAGAGAGAGAGAGAGAGTATGTGGGGAGAGCAGAGGGAAAGGGAGAGAATTTCAAGCAGATTCCCCCACTGAGTGGGGACCTGATGCAGGACTTGATCCCATGACCCTGAGAGCATGACCTGAGCCAAAATCAAGAGTCAGACACTGAACCGACTGAGCCACCCAGGCTCCCCCAGAAGTATGACTTTTGAATCAATAGGAAATGTGATGTGTTTCCCACACATTTTGATGCTATCTTAGGCTTTAATATTATACCTGCAGTAAATAAAGGAAGGTAGGAAATGAACCTGCTTTACTGTTCAGTTGTCATATCAATAGGGAGTATTGCTTTGTTTTGGAAACCAAATTTTATAAGATCCACAAACAAATGGAACATAATCTGGAAGAAAGGCTAAGTTAGTGAAGAAATTCAAAATACTATAAGGAATGACTGAAAGAACTGAACATGATCAGAGGAAACACACAAATTGTTTTGGAACATCTGAATAAGAGTCATAAAATTTTAGTTAGAGAGATTTGAAGTAACATGATGAAGAATACTAAAAACTGTCTCAAGATGGCTTTTACTGCTTTAAGACAGGGGCTGGCAAACTACAGGCTGCCAAAACCAGTCTTATTCTTTATACATTGTTTATGTCTACTCTCTTGCTATAAACATATGAGAAGATTAGACAGAGACCATACAGCCGGCAAATATATTTACTATGTGACCATTTACAGAAAAAAGTTAGCTGGCCAGTGCCTTGAGAGATAGGCAATCATTCCTTCATTTATTCATTCATTTAGGAAACATGTTTCAAGCATTTACAATGACTCTAAAATGTACAAGACACTGGCAAGATATAGATAAGACACAGTACATAGCTTAGTCTAGGTACATACATACTTGTCATCAGACATAAATAAACTAGGTGACCACTAACAGAGGATATTTTAGGGTGGAGAAAATCATGAAATAAATTATTGGATTCAATGACTTCAAAGCTTTATTTCAAATGCAAAATTCTTTAAGAGGGGGAATTTCATGGAGAAAAAAAGCCTTGAAAAACTGGTAAATGGAAACAGATGGAGAAGTAGGAAGTGGGGTTCCTTTAGGTACAGGTAAGGAGAAGAGTGATCAGAGAATAAAAACCAGTCAATTTGGATAAGCATATAGAGTAGGAGGGAGAAAACACAGAGGAGGTATGTCTGGAAAGACCAGAAAAACCACAGTGTGAAGGGTATTCTATGTGAGGCTTAACATTTTTCAGGTTATTTCAGACAATGAGAAGCTACAAAGTTAAATCCTGGGAATACTGATTTGACAGTGATATGTAGGATGAATTGGAGAAGAAAGAATAGTATAGGCTTAAAATAAGAAAAGCACAAAAACTACAGATTGGATGGGAAGAGAGAAGCAGAAATGGATGTATATTTCACATGAATGACTTATGTTGGGTCCATAGCAACTCAGGCTCTTCAAGAACAGGGAGCAGGGGCTAGGTATGACTGGGGCTGTTCCCTGACTGTATATTTCTTTCTCAGGGACAGAGGTTTCCTTATATAAGACCCAAAGAAATATGGTAAAGTCCATCCTCAATACACAAGGAAGTCCAACACTGGTGGGTAGAAAGTGTTGTCATTCAAAACAGGATCCCTGAGAGTAATTATGGCTATACAAAATGGTGTTTGGAGTCTTAGAGGAGAAGCCATCAGCTTTTTCAGGGCTCTATTAAAAGGCTACAATTGCGAAACGAGTGTATCAAGTCTGGAAGGAAACTGCAGAGCAAAACAAACAACCAGAAGTTCAGTAGTAGAATTTTGATTAATATGGTAGAAATAGAAAAAAATATGTGAGTCTGTAGGTATTTGTATACCAAGGGCTCAGCCCATTGGTTGGTGAGCTTGAGGCTATTAATGTATTCTGTAATGTAATTTAGAAGTGGGTGTGGCTATGAATATAGATAGCAGATCTCAAGGAATATTGGTACAGCCCATAGGATAATTATAACTACTTTTGTGGGGGAGTTCAAGTGTGTCCTTAGCAATTTGGGTTGGAGTGTACGTGTGTATGCATGTGTATATACACATACATATATATAGCTCAAATATACAAAACCATGCTTAAGTCTGAATAGGCACCATCAAGAAGAAAAATAGGCAATAATCTTTTCAAAGATTATTATTATTCCCAGATTATAATTGTGGCTCTAAAAGGAAATCTTCATCTTCTGCCCACACTCTACTCAGGGGTGTCCAATGAAAGTGTTTAGCTTGCAGAAAGTTGGTCATATATTGACAAATGAGGAAATCACCCAGACGGCCATTTATGTTGTACCTCTAACCTAACCTCCTGTTGTACAGAAACCCAAAGCTGCAAATTTGGGGAAGATTTTTGGCCAAATCATTAGAGTGCTGCCCTGTAGGTCAAAATGCTCAGGCAATCATTCAGAGTTGTATATTTAATGTTTCCTTTTGTTAATATATTCACAGATGTTTGCATATTGTTATAGACATAGTGAGCACGTCGCAGTGAGTATGTTGCAGTGGGAAGAGCAGTCTGTGGGTTCAGATGCACCTAGGCTGAATCCCAGCATTACTACTTATTAACTAGAAAATACTGGGTGAGGTCCTTTCCTTAATCTCTCTGAGCCCCAGTTTTCTTATTTATAAAATGAGAGTTAGTGAGATCATATACAGACAGTGCCTGGTATTTATTAGACACAAAAGAAATATCAGTTCCATTTCTTCTTCAATATTGTTTTTGATTATTAAACTATCTCAGCTAGTTGCATTTATCATCATGACATTCAAAATAGGAAAGCATTATTAGAACATCTCAAATGTCTAGTATTCAGACAAAGATGTTCTCACATGGAATGCTTCACATGGAAAGATTTACATGAGAAAACTGATTAGATATGTCTTCGTAAAACAATCATGTCAATAAATCATGTATTAAGTGAGTTTAGCTAGCCACCTACACCACATTATGGCCATTAATAGATGTTCACTTATATTAAGGACAGACATAATATCCACAGGGAGAGTCAGCCGAATACCAACTAAATACATTTTATATTTCCTATGCTGTACCTCAGCAATACTTAGAGCAAAGCCTTGAATCTCATGGGGCTCATTCATACGCAATCTGTAGCTCTTCAATACCTGAAACTCTCATATAGGAATACTGTAATTAAGTTCTACAGGCCACACAGTATATTTTAATGGGAAGTGCTAAAGCATAGCAGCTAATAATACTTGTTCTATTTTAGATACCCTTGATAGGGCTCTTTAACTTGCTGTGTGATCTTTGACAGGTTACTTGACCCTATGCCTCATTTTCCTGATTTGTAAAATGGGGATGGTAATAAATAGTATCCACCTCACTGGGCTACTATGAGGATTGAGTGGGAAATTGCTGCAATTCTAGCACTTGATAACATTGGAATCATGATTTTTTCACACCTTTTTCCAAATAATATTTGTGGAGATGTATGACATATGTGATGATTAGAACAAAAGGACAAAAAGAATAGGAATACTATTGTAAAAGGTGGTGGTTGTGGAGGTGGGGTCTTCTCTGCCATAGAGCTGGTCTTCCTCAAGCCCAATCCAGAACCAAGACCTTTGATTCAAATCCTTCTTTTGTACTTCATCACCTGTAGGATGAAGCTCATTTGCTCTAGGATATATGTGAGGTCCTTTGTAGGGTAGCCTCTGTCTACCTTGCCAGAAGCACTCACCCTTTCATTTTTAAAGTTGAAATATCTATCACAGGTATCTAGTCTAATATCACAGATCTCTAATCTTTTGTTGTACACAAGATCTTGGATTTCTGCTCTGTCGCTTGTCTTCATATATATTTCCTTCTCCACCCAGCATGCATTCTTCTTCCTTCCTTAATCTCCCATGAAGGAGTATGGGAAGGTTTAGGAAAGGAAGTCTGGACCCTTTGGAAGAAGGTTTCCAAGAAGGGCCAGCATGTTAAAGGCATTAGAGACTCATAGGGAGGCCTATGGATTCCAGACAGTGGGAAGTCAGGATCCTCAGAGAATCCCACCTGGGAAGGAGGCAGTCCATGCAGAGAATCTCAGAGCATACAAAGCTATTAACACAGACAAGAATTTGGAGGTGAATAAAAAAAGAGGGGTTTGTCACCTCCCAGCCCCAACCACTAAATTAATGTTGAATGTTGATTTATGCTAATGACACTTAGTAATGTAATTCTCTGTAAGAGCATCTGTACAATATTTCATATATTCCCAGAGGTGCTTAGAGAGAGGGAGTAAGTCAACCAGATAATATGGTGTGAAATTAATTAAACAATGACTTTAATATAAGGAAGGTCTGAATTGGAAAATACATCTGTTTTTTATAAGCATTTTCTTCCAACACACCTGCAGTGTTTAGGTTTGCCTAGAATTCTTGTGGTAAAAGATTTTGGAGTAGAAAAAGCTACAATCTTAACCTAATGCATAAAAGGTTATTCAGCTTGTGGGCAGAATTACATCTATGAAAATTCTTTTGTATATTTTCATATTCACTAAAATAAAAATTATACAATATAACATGTAGAAATTTGCACATATTAAATTAGTGATAAAGAGTACTATAATACTTATTTCTATTTTAAACTGCTGTTAGATAATTTCAAAGCTATATTTAGATAATTTTGTAAATTTAGTAATTTTTAATAATGTAATAAGGAAATCTACCATCAAAACAAAAACTAGAGAACTGGCATCATGTTCCTCCTCAATCCCAAATGATTCCCTTGAACCCATTTCCTCAAGCAAACAGCAATCCGAATTCCACATACATTATTCTCTTCCTTTCCATTATACATAATGTTATACCTATAAGCATTCATATACAAAGGATATATATATATGTATATATTGCATATATATATATGAAAGTACATTTATAGTGTTTTTAATTAAAAAGTAATCATCTTGTATTTATTTGGGCTTTTTTCAGTTAGTGTTTTATTGTAGTTACTGATATATTTGCACCTGCTTCTGCCTTTTAATTTATTTCAATCTGACATTCTGTTCTATACTTTTTTTTTTTTTGAGAGAGGTAGAGAGCATGAGCATGTGTGTGTTTGCACGTGCAAGCAGAGTAAGAAGGGCAGGGAGAGGGGCAAAGGGAGATGGAGAGACTCTTAAGCGGGGCTCCACAGCCAGTACAGAGCTGGATATGGGGCCTAGTCTCATGACCCTGTGATCATGACCTGAGCCAAAGTCAAGAGTCAGATATTCAACTCAATGAGCCACTTAGGCACCCTCTGTTCTATACTTTTTATTTATTTATTTTTTTTTACTATGTTATGTTAATCACCATCCATCATTAGTTTTTGATGTAATGTTCCATGATTCATTGTTTGCATATAACACCCAGTGCTCCATTCAGTATGTGCCCTCTTTAATACCCATCACCAGGCTAATCCGTCCCCCCACGCCTCTCCACTCTAGAACCCTCAGTTTGTTTCTCAGAGTCCATAGTCTCTCATGGTTCGTCTCCCCCTCTGATTTCCCCCTCTTCAATTTTCCCTTCCTGCTATCCTCTTCTTTTTTTTTTTTTTTAACATATAATGTATTATTTGTTTCAGAGGTACAGGTCTGTGATTCAACAGTCTTACACAATTCACAACACTCACCATAGCACATACCCTCCCCAATGTCTATCACCCAGGCACCCCATCCCTCCCACCCCCAACCACTCCAGCAACCCTCAGTTTGTTTCCTGAGATTAAGAATTCCTCATATCAGTGAGGTCATATGATACATGTCTTTCTCTGATTGACTTATTTCGCTCAGCATAACACCCTCCAGTACCATCCATGTCGTTGCAAATGGCAAGATCTCATTCCTTTTGATGGCTGCGTAATATTCCATTGTATATATATACACCACCTCTTCTTTACCCATTCATCTGTCGATGGACATCTTGGCTCTTTCCACAGTTTGGCTTTGTGGACATTACTGCTATAAACATCAGGGTGCACATAACCCTTCGGATCCCTACGTTTGTATCTTTGCGGTAAATACCCAATAGTGCAATTGCTGGGTCGTAGGGTCATTCTATTTTCAACTTTTTGAGGAACCTCCACACTGTTTTCCAGAGTGGCTGCACCAGCTTGCATTCCCACCAACAGTGTAGGAGGGTTCCCCTTTCTCCACATCCCTGCCAACATCTGTCGTTTCCTGACTTGGTAATTTTAGCCATTCTCACTGGTGTGAGGTGGTATCTCATTGAGGTTTTGATTTGGATTTCCCTGATGCCGAGCAATGTTGAGCACTTTTCATGTGTCTGTCGGCCATCTGGATGTCTTCTTTGGAAAAATGTCTGTTCATGTCTTCTGCCCATTTCTTGATTGGATCATTTGTTCTTTGGGTGTTGAGTTTGATGAGTTCTTTATAGATTTTGGATACTAGCCCTTTATCTGATATGTCATTTGCAAATATCTTCTCCCATTCTGTTGGTTCTCTTTTGTTTTTGTTGACTGTTTCTTTTGCTGTGCAAAAGCTTTTTATCTTGATGAAGTCCCAAGAGGTCATTTTTCCCTTGCTTCCCTTGCCTTTGGCGATGTTTCTAGGAAGAAGTTGCTGCGGCTGAGGTCGAAGAGGTTGCTGTCTGTGTTCTCCTTTAGGATGTTGATGGACTCCTGTCTCACATTTAGGTCTTTCATCCATTTGGAGTCTATTTTTGTGTGTGGAGTCAGGAAATGGTCCAGTTTCATTCTTCTGCATATGGCTGTCCAATTTTCCCAACACCATTTGTTGAAGAGACTGTCTTTTTTCCATTGCACATTCTTTCCTATTTTGTCAAAGAGTAGTTGACCATAGAGTTGAGGGTCCATTTCTGGGCTCTCTATTCTGCTCCATTGATCTATGTGTCTGTTTTTGTGCCAGTACCATACTGTCTTGATGATGACAGCTTTGTAATAAAGCTTGAAGTCTGGAATTGTGATGCCACCAGCTTTGCTTTTCTTTTTCAACATTCCTCTGGCTATGTAGGGTCTTTTCTGGTTCCATACAAATTTTAAGATTCTTTGTTCCATTTCTTTGAAAAAAGTGGATGGTATTTTGATAGGGATTGCATTGAATGTGTAGATTGCTCTAGGTAGCATTGACATCTTCACAATATTTGTTCTTCCAAACCATGAGCATGGAACGTTTTTCCATTTCTTTGTGTCTTCCTCATTTTCTTTCATGAGTATTTTATAGTTTTCTGAGTACAGATTCTTTGCCTCTTTGGTTAGATTTATTCCTAGGTATCTTATGGTTTGGGGTGCAATTGTGAATGGGATCGACTCCTTAATTTCTCTTTCTTCTGTCTTGTTGTTGGTGTATAGGAATGCCACTGATTTCTATGCATTGATTTTGTATCCTGTCACTTTACTGAATTCCTGTATGAATTCTAGCAGTTTTCGGGTGGAGTCTTTGGGTTTTCCACATAAAGTATCATATCATCTGCAAAGAGTGAGAGTTTGACTTCTTCTTTGCCAATTTGGATGCCTTTTATTTCTTTTTGTTGTCTGATTGCTGTGGCTAGGACTTCTACTATTATGTTGAATAGCAGTAGTGATAGTGGACATCCCTGCCACATTCCTGACCTTAGGGGGAAAGCTCTCAGTTTTTCCCCATTGAGAATGATATTTGCTGTAGGTTTTTAATAGATGGCATTTATGATATTGAGTTATGTACCCTCTATCCCTATACTCTAAAGAATTTTGACCAAGAAAGGATGCTGTACTTTGTCAAATGCTTTTTCTGCATCTATTGAGAGGATCATATGATTCTTGTTCTTTTTTTTGTTAATGTATTGTATCACGTTGATTGATTTGCAGATGTTGAACCAACCTTGCAGCCCAGGGATAAATCCCACTTGGTCGTGGTGAATAATCCTTTTAATGTACTGTTGGATCCTATTGGCTAGTATTTTGGTGAGAATTTTTGCATTGATGTTCATCAAGGATGTTGGTCTGTAATTCTTTTTGATGGGATCTTTGTCTGGTTTTGGGATCAAGGTAATGGTGGCCTCATAAAATGAGTTTGGAAGTTTTCCTTCCATTTCTATTTTTTGGAACAGTTTCAGAAGAATAGGTATTAATTCTTCTTTAAATGTTTGGTAGAATTCCCCTGGGAAGCCATCTGGCCCTGAGCTCTTGTTTGTTGGGAGATTTTTGATAACTGCTTCAATTTCCTTAGTGGTTATAGGTCTGTTCAGGTTTTCTATTTCTTCCTGGTTCAGTTTTGGTAGTTGATACATCTCTAGGAATGCATCCATCTCTTCCAGATTATCTAATTTGCTGGCATATACTTGCTCATAATGTTCTTATAGTTGTTTGTATTTCTTTGGTGTTGGTTGTGATCTCTCCTCTTTCATTCATGATTTTGTTGATTTGGGTCATTTCTCATTTCTTTTTGATAAGTCTGGCCAGGGGTTTATCAATCTTATTAATTCTTTCAAAGAACCAGCTCCTAGTTTTGTTGATCTGTTCTATTGTTCTTTCGGTTTCTATTTCATTGATTTCTGCTCTGATCTTTATTAGATCTCTTCTCCTGTTGGGTTTAGGCTTTATTTGCTCTTCTTTCTCCAGCTCCTTTAGGTGTAGGGTTAGGTTGTGTATTTGAGACCTTTCTTGCTTCTTGAGAAAGGCTTATATTGCTATATACTTTCCTCTTAGGACTGCCTTTGCTGCATCCCAAAGATTTTGAACAGTTGTGTTTTCATTTACATTGGTTTCCATGTATTTTTTTTTAATTCTTCTTTAATTTCCTGGTTGACCCATTCATTCTTTAGTAGGGTGCTATTTAGCCTCCATGTATTTGAGTTCTTTCTGGCTTTCCTCTTGTGATTGAGTTCTACTTTCAAAGCACTGTGGTCTGAAAATAGGCAGGGAATGATCCCAATCTTTTGGTACTGGTTGAGACCTGATTTGTGGCCTAGGATGTGATCTATTCTGGAGAATGTTCCATGGGCATTAGAGAAGAATGTGTATTCTGTTGCTTTGGGATGGAATGTTCTGAATATGTCTGTGAAGTCCATTTGGTCCAGTGTGTCATTTAAAGTCTTTATTTCCTTGTTGATCTTTTGCTTAGATGATCTGTCCATTTCAGTGAGGGAGGTGTTAAAGTCTCCTACTATTACTGTATTGTTGTCGATGTGTTTCTTTGCTTTTGTTATTAATTGGCTTATATAATTGGCTGCTCCCATATTAGGGGCATAGATATGTACAATTGCTAGATCTTCTTGTTGGATAGACCCTTTAAGTAGGATATTAGTTCCTTCCTCATCTCTTATTACAGTCTTTGGTTTAAAATCTAATTTGTCTGATAGAAGGATTGCCACCCCAGCTTTCTTTTGGTGTCCATTAGCATGGTAAATGGTTTTTCACCCCCTTACTTTCAATCTGGGGGTCTCTTTGGGTCGAAAATGAGTCTCTCGCAGACAGCATATTGATGGTTCTTGTTTTTTTATCCAATCTGATAGCCTTGTCTTTTGATTGGGGCATTTAGCCCATTTACATTCAGGGTAACTATTGAAAGATAGGAATTTAGTGCCATTGTATCGCCTGTAAGGTGACTGTTACTGTATATTGTCTGTGTTCCTTTCTGGGCTCTGTTACTTTTAGGCTCTCTCTTTGCCTAGAGGACCCCTTTCAATATTTCTTGTCGGGCTGGTTTCGTGTTTGCAAATTCCTTTAGTTTTTGTTTGTCCTGGGAGCTTTTTATCTCTCCTTCTATTTTCAATGACAGCCTAGCTGGATATAGTATTCTTGGCTGCATATTTTTCTCATTTACTGCCCTGAATATATCCTGCCAGTCCTTTCTGGCCTGCCATGTCTCTGTGGATAGGTCTGTTGCCAATCTAATGTTTCTACCATTGTAGGTTACAGATCTCTTGTCCTGAACCACTTTCAGGATATTCTCTTTGTCTCAGAGACTTGTAAGTTTTACTATTAGATGTCGGGGTGTTGACCTTTTTTTATTGATTTTGAGGAGGTTTTCTGTGTCTCCTGGATTTTGATACCTGTTTCTTTCCCCAAATCAGGGAAGTTCTCTGCTATAATTTGCTCCAATATACCTTCTACCCCTCCCTCTCTTTCTTCTTCTTCTGGGATCCCAATTATTCTAATGTTGTTTCCTCTTATGGTATCACTTATCTCTCGAATTCTGCCCTCGTGATCCAGTAGTTGTTTATCTCCCTTTTTCTCAGCTTCTTTATTTTCCATCATTTGGTCTTCTATATCACTGATTCTCTCTTCTGCCTCATTTATCCTAGCAGTTAGAGCCTCCATTTTTGATTGCACCTCATTAATAGCCTTTTAATTTCCATTTTTGTTAGATTTTAGTTCTTTTATTTCTCCAGAAAGGGTTTCTCTAATATCTTCCATGCTTTTTCCAAGACCAGCTAGTATCTTTATAATCATCCTTCTGAACTCTAGTTCTGACATCTTACTAATGTCCGTATTGATTAGGTCCCTGGCAGTTGGTACTGCCTCTTGTTCTTTTTTTTGAGGTGATTTTTTTTCCGTGTTGTCCTTTTGTCCAGAGAAGAATAGATGAATGAGAGAACAAAATGCTAACAGGGTAACAATGACTCCCGAAAAATATACAGTAAACAAATCAGAAGAGACCTTCCAGGAAGTCGAAGATCTATTTCCTCCTATTCATTCTTTCATTCAATTAATATTTACTAAATGCCTACTATGTGATGCACTAAGTTAGGCAACAGGAATATAGGAGTGAACAAGATGCACAGCCACACATTCTTGAACGTTGCCCTCTAGTGGTATGCACTTAACAAAGGCAAACATGTTTTTAAGGCCAGTGTTAATGAAAGCATTACCTTCCTTTCATAATCTTAAAGCCTTGGTGCTCAGAATCTCTACACCTATACCATTTGCTTCACCTGATTTGCTCCTTACCTCAACTGCAAGTTCCTGTTAGATTGTAATTAACCTCACCTGAAGTGATTTAAAATTCACTTGATTTACCTAAATGAGATTTCTCTTTCTCATAGCTGTTAAAAAGTTATACAGAAGTAAATTCACATAGAGGTTAATTTTATATAAGAAGAACTCATAATTGAAGGTTCGTGGGGAGGAATTGCTATATTCAACTTCATGCCTCTACTCTGAATTGAGAAATGTAGAGAAGGCACAAAAGCTGTTACACTTCATAATGCTGTTTTCCTCTTTCTAGACAAATAAAATTAGGCTTTGTGGCTGGTAAGAAGCTCTGTGCAGCCTAGGGAAAATTATGAAGCAGAAGGAAATGAAGTGAACAAAAGATAAATATTCAAAATACAATTTTGCCCTGGAAGTCTCAAATATACTAAATCCTCTATGAATTGTGTTTCTTTCCATAAAAAAACAGGATATGCTCACAGACAAATATATATGCATGTGTTTCATTAACATACTTTTCTGGATAACCACAGCAAGGCTTAGCCATAGACTCCAAGAAGCCAAAAGAAAATGGACCCAGAGAGGAAAAAGGGATGACAGTATTTATCAGGGAAACCTCCATATCCTTGGAAGCTGTGTGGACTTTATTTATTTATTTTTTTTAAAGATTTATTTATTTATTTGAGAGAGAGAGCGTGTGTGCACTCATGCACAAGTTGGGGGAGGGGGAGAGAGAATCTTTTAAGCAGACTCCCTGCTGAGTGTGGAGGCCACTGGGGGCCTCCATCCCACCATCCCCCAGATCAGGACCTGAGCCTAAACCCAGAGTCCATCACTCAAATGACTGAGCCACCCAGGCACCCCTATTTTTAATGAAATAATAGAATTCAACATATATCTTCTTCTAGAATGTCAATAATAAAATACTACAGCTCTGGGCCTTCTGGGAACTCAAACATGATAGCAGCTAATTGCCTTTGAGAGGAATATCAACAAGCATGAACTGTCTTTTCTTCCCATTAAGGTAGAGTTAATATTGGAAACCTTGCACATAACACAGAGCTGACCTGATATATATATATATATATATATCTCTGCTTGCCTGAGGAGCACCTGTTTATCATATATGCTGTAGCTCTCTTTTATAGGGAAAGGACACATGATGTTCTCATGGCAATCAAGGACTGCCCAAGTTCATCATGCAGAATCTGACGGTGCCCTTTGAGACTGTGGCACATTACAAAAGTCAGTCTTCTAGTTAGCACCTTCATTTGCTCTAAAAGACACTAACTACCTGAGAAAGAGGGACTTGTATATGTATATATATGTTTACTTCATTTTCCTCTGCTTTATACTTCCTTAAAATTGCACATATCCTCTTCCCACCCACAGCAACTAAATATATATATATATATTAAATAATTACAAAGGTAAATCAAACAAATATACATACCAGTGAATAATTCTAAAACTAAAGGGAACTTCTGTATTGGTCAATGTCATTTCAATAGAGATGATAAGGTTAGCCATAGATTTCTAAATCTAAAAAATACTACAATGTGTTCTGTCACACATTCTTTGATGTGGGGCTTTGAATATTAAAAACAAACTACTCTAGATAGTTTCTTTGTAAGGTAGGGGTTTCTTAGAATAATTTGTGAGCATGAATATGTGACAAAAGCATTAGCAAAATATTTGATTTCAACCAAAATAAAGGGAAACAGGAAGCTTTTGCACTTTATATGGGAATAAGAAGGATATCAAACAAGTTTTAAGTCTACAGAGCTTACAAATTTTTTTAACATTAAGTATTGAATACATAGTAAGAATGCTTATAAACATTGTCTTGGGGTGAAGAGTTACAATATAATAAGCATTGTGGACCTACCACCTGATGTAAGTAATAAAAGATGCTTAATAACTTAAGGTCCTCACTGGTCCATCACTGATACTGGCTACTGTACCTCCTGCCCCTAAAGGTAAATTCATTCACCAAATTTAGTGTTTTATCATTCTCTCACTACTCTTCATAGTCTTATCACACTGGTTTTACCCTGAAACATAACATCCTACTTTGCAAATTTTTTTTTAAAGATTTTATTTATTAATTTGACAGAGAGAGACACAGTGAAAGAGGGAACACAAGCAGGGGGAGTGGGAGAGGGAGAAGTAGACTTCCTGCTGAGCAGGGAGCCCGATGTGGGGCTTGATCCCAGGACCCTGGGATCATGACCTGAGCTGAAGGCAGGTGCTTAACGACTGAACCACCCAGGCACCCCTACTTTACAAATTTTTTAAAGTTCATGATACTAGACTTGCTTTTTTTGTTTTCTGTCAATGTTATGTCATTAAGATAGATTCATGTTGTTTTGTATGGCTGTAGTTATTCAGTCTTGTTGGAGAGTAGTACATTATGTGAATACACCACCACAATTTTTCCCTTCATTCTACTGTTGATAGGCATTTGGGATTTTCCTAGCATTTCACTATTATAAACATTGCTGTTGTTAACATTCATGCGTGTGTCTTCTGGTTCAAGATCCTGGGTCACAGAAGCAATAGTTTTCCTTAGGTTCACAGCTAGGTGTGGAATTGCTGAGCAATAGGGGTATGCATATGTTCAACTGTAACTGTAATATACTGAACTGCTTTCCAAATCTGTTTATTTGAACCATGGATTTTCCAAGCCTTAATATTTTAAGAATTTTAAATTTTGCCAATTCTGTTTCTCACTCTTGACTTTAATGTATATCTCTCTGGTTTTTAATGAAGCTGATGATACATGATTTCTCATCTATGAAATGCCTCTTGAAAGTGTGTCTTGTGTATTTTGTGATTTTTAACTGAGTGTATTTTTCTTGAAGCTTTATCTGTGGAAATTCTTTTGCTGTCTGAGCCAAATGTTGATTCACCCAAATACAATTTGCATTTTCTCCTGCTACTCATTTAGAAGTTTTATCGAGCTTCAACAACTTAAAGCTAAACATTTGGCTTGAGGGTTTGTTTGGATCCCCCAAGTAGAATGAATTCAGGCTGTAAACAATACATGAGGGTCTATTGTGGTTACTCAAATTCTTGGGAATTTTTTTTTCTCCACTCAATGTCAAGGATCAGGGAAGGCACTTACTCTTGCTATTTCCTGGAGTGCAGATGGCCTATTGGTAATTTACTTTAAAACAAAGATGCAGCCCCTAAGTTCCCAGTGTTTCCTGGGCATGACAACTATGACACAGAAGCATCATTCCCACTTATTCATGACCTCTAGACATCAGCATCCCCAACTTTTGCCCCATTTCCTAGAGGGTTCCATAGTCAGCCCCACTCAGTGATGCATCACACAGAAAGGAACTTAGTCATCTTCCTAGAGAACAAGGAAATCAAGCATCTCAACTTCACTCTCTCTTTCTCTCTCTCTCACACCTCACTGTGATAAATGCATCCAGAACTTTGCACTTGGAAAACCTAGAAACAATCTTAAATTCAACGGAAATCTAAGATTTTATTGTTTGTTGGACAGTTGAATAATGTTTTTATTTTGAATTACATACGGAGGGCACCATACCTTTCTGAGTTTGGAGGAAATGAAATCTTAATCTAGCCCTTGCATCATGTTCCACATTCCATAATTTCCTTTCTCTCTCCCTGTGTCAAAGTTTGGACCATGGCTAAGTTGCCCCGAGTTAAGTTGCTAAATCACATAAAAAACATTTTTTTGTGGTCTGGAAAAAGTATGTCTTTTGTAACTGAGCAATCTGTTTCCTATTTTTATTAGACTCAAACTCAATTTTTATAGCTTGAGGAGCCATTTTATTAATAATATTTACCAATTTTTTTAGAGTGCCTACAATTTGCCAGACAATATGTTAGTATGCTCCATATATTTATCAAATGCTTGCAACTCTTCTCGATGGCCCAAGATTACGTTGGCTAGTAAATGCCTGAGGTATATTCTTTATCAGGTTACGCTTCCATAGTCACTCCCTTACACTCTATAATACTGCCACACATTGTGAGTGAGTAGCCTCCCCATTGTTCAAATCCAGTGAGCAACTACAAAATTAAACTATTTCTTTCAGCACAAACAGATTTTGAATTGTTTGGCAAATAACCATGGAAGAACTTTTTTTGTGAACTCTTAATTCACATCGATGCATAATGGGTGTTTACCCTGAAGCTTTGTATTACTTAATAATTATCTGGTTAAATCACTTTATGTATCAATCTATCAAGTATGGAATAGCTGATATTTCTAGCTTCCTTGTTTATGAATAGCTTCTATTGCTCTCCTGCTATTAAAATGTTGACATATGCACACAAAATAGAAAAAGGTTTCCTTTGAATGCCACATAAATGAAAAATTAAAAAAACAAAACAAAACAACCTTCACAAAGGAGTTTGTGATCACATCCCACTAGACCTTGATATATATATGTCTGCTCTCCCCAAAACCTGCTTGTGTTCCAGTTTCCTGTAAAATGGGGATAAGACACATTTAACATCTCTCAGGTAGAAACGATTCATGAAGACATGAATGCAAGCAATTTGGTTTCTTTGGAGCTAAGAATTTTATAAACAAAAGGCATTATCATGATGCTCTTGTTATTATTCACTTGGGCTATAAAAACCTCCCAAATGCAGCCAAAGTATGAAAAAATAATCCAACCACATCATTGAAAAAGCTTTTATCTTCTTTGCTCTTCTATCTTAGAAGCATTAGTTTAAAAAATGTCTGATATACCTGACAAGTCAGAAAGAACTAGTTACAGATGGAAAAGTCATCTATATGCAGGTACTGATCCAACAATATAGGACTCCCAGACATGTAAAACCACTAGAACATAGATGCGGTAATTGTCAGAATAATTCTGACTCATCTTTAGTTTGCTTGCTTATTGACCCTTTAACTTAAATCTGTCTTTTTTTTTAAATCAACTTTATGCTTTTTTTTTTTAAATCAACTTTATGCTGGTATAATTTATGCATAATATAATTCACACAGTGTAACTGTAAAAATCAATGAACTATGACAGATTTGTAAATCCAAATAATCACTACCACACTGATCAAGATATAGAATATTTTCATCTCATCATAAAGTTCCCTCATGCTTCTTTGCACAAACCCAGTTTTAACTCATTAGAAATGAGATCTTATATTCAAGTAGATAGTGTATCTTGGATTCAAAAATCTAGTGCCTGGATTCCTGCTAAAGGGATGGAGGTTATGGCAGTTGGAATCATCTGTTTTTCTATTATTTATGAGTTATCATTTCCTCAGAAAGGCCTTCCCCATCTAAAGGCCTTATTATTCCCTCCTGTCATACCCTATCTTTGCCCTTTATTCCTCTTATCACAATTTATAATTATGTATTTACTGGTGTGTGTGTGTGTATGTGTGTGTAAGTATATGTATATTTAATGTTTATCTCACTTCCTAGACTTGAGACTTTCCACAAATAGGAATCATGGTTTGTTTGTTTGTTTGTTTTCTATTGCTGGTATGTTCTTAATTAATGCCTGACACTTTTCTGGCACATGCAAGTACTCAATAATTATTTTTGAATACACCAATAAATAGCTGATTCATTTATACTACATTTATGAAGTACCTACTATAGGCAAGGGACTGCATTGTACTGAAGAGTTAAGGGTGGAGAAGAATGCTTAATAAGGAGACCCTACTTATGCTGAATCCATGATTATGTTTCTATAAAATAACACCTCAGTTATTACCATCTTTAGCCAATTAAGATATGTGCTCTTTTAATTAGGATTAAGGGGGCGCCTGGGTGGCTCAGTTGGTTAAGCATCTGCCATCAGCTCAGGTCATGATTGCGGGGTCCAGGGATCGAGTCCCACATCGGGCTCCCCGCTCAGCAGGGAGTCTGCTTCTCCCTCTCCCTCTGCTGCTCCCCTGCTTGTGTCCTCTCGCTCTCTCTGTCAAATAAATAAATAAAATCTTTTTAAAAAATTAGGATTCAGCTGACAATATGTATGAGGGAAGAAGGGCTACTCTTTGAGAGAGAGTCATGCTGTACATTCAACACATTTTGGAAAAGACTGGCATTGGAGTCAGATACTCCTGGGTCCTATCTGTGCTATTCACTAGGAGTCATATAATCTCTCTGACCTACAATTTCTACACTTACAGAGTAGAAATAATAATAGATCTTGCCTCATATGGATGGTATAAGGCTAAATAGTTTGTAAATGAGGGTTTCTGTTATATAAAGAGGAGAAAATAATTGATAGTCGGTGTGATGGATTAAGCATAAACGGTGTCAGAAAAAAAACAGAGTTCAAATCTCAGTCCTACTATGGGCAAGAACTGTGATCCTGGCTAAAGTAACATCTCATGCCTCAATTTCATCATCTCTAAAATAGGGAGAGTCATAGTTACTTTATAGGATTGATATGAAAAGACTTAATGTTTGTAAAATGCCCAGATAGAGACTGCCATCTAGTAGGAGCTCAATAAATGGAGTTAGTACAACTATTCTCTCATTGTTACCATTAAGCTCTCATTGTATGCATGGTACTAGTTGAGGTGCTTGACATGCATTAATTTGAGAATATTTCAAAAGTGGCCAGATATGCCTAATCTAGAAAAACTTTTTAAAAAGATTTTATTTATTTATTTATTTGTCAGAAAGAGAGAAGGAGAGAATGTGTAAGCAAGCACAAGCAGGGGGAGTGGCAGGCAGAGGAGAAGCAGGCTTCCCACTAAGCAAGGAGCCCAACGTGGGCCTCCATCCCAGGACCCCAGCATCATGACCTGAGCCGATTGCAGACACTTAACTGAATGAGCCACCTAGGCACCCCTCTAGAAAATTTTAATTATTCAAAACTGTATTCCAAAAATGTGCATTTGAGAATCAAATGCAAAATTCTATAGTGAGTCATTTTCTCTTAATTCAGAGCAGAATATTAACACAATGGAATGATTACAACTGTATTCAAAGAGAAAAGTGTGGATTTGACTATTAGAATTTAAATGAGTTTAACAATTTTTTTTCCAACTCCATATGTAGGTAACACTCACCCAAAGAGTAAAATTGTGAATGGCAGTGAGGGAGAATATATCATAAGACAAATCTTAATTTTTAAATACAATCTTATAAGGAAGATATTTGGCCAATGAATTGCACATAAAAAGTCTCAGATTAAAACTTTGCCTGAATTTAAGAGGCCAGCAAGTAGCTGAATTAATATTTGAACTCTAGACAAACTATTCCAATGTTTGCCTTCTTTTATTGAGTATTTCTTATATCTGTTCTGCATCTACTATGTGGCAGGTACTCTTCTAAGGACTGGGGACACAGCAATGAACAAAGTACAAACAACAAAGCTGAAAGGCAACCTTCAGAATGGGAAAAGAAATTTGCAGAAGACATATCTGATAAGGGATTAGTATCCAAAAATCTATAAAGAACTCATCAAACTCAACACCCAAAAATACAAATAATCCAGTTAAGAAATGGGTGGAAGCATGGAGCAAGATGGTGGAGTAGTAGGAGACCTGGATTTCGTCTGGTCTCAGGAATTCAGCTGGATGGGGATCAAACCATTCTGAACACCTACAAACTCAACAGGAGATAGAAGAAAAGAAGAGCAACAACTCTCTGAACAGAAAAGCGACCACTTTCTGGAATGTAGGACGTGTGGAGAAGTGAATCCGAGGTGATACTCGGGAGGATAGACGGCGGGGGAGGGGGCCTCCGTCGGCTGCTTCTGGCAAGTGATAGAGCCGCGGAGCACAAAATCAGAACTTTTAGAGGTCGGCTCTGCTGAGGGACGTCACTCCAGTGGCTAAGCGGGGGGTGGAACCCTCGTGGGACAGTGTGGTCTCAGGACCCTCGGGGTCACAGAAAGTCCCAGGGTACCTGAGTGTGGCAGAGCTCCCAGGTATTGGAGTGGGGAAGCCGGCTGCAGAGACGGAGCTGAGGCGCGGGCTCACAGCTCAGGGTTGCCATAAACCATGATCCGGGGCACAGTCGGGCCACTGCTCCTCCAGCAGGGACGCAACAAGCAGCAGATGCGGGGAGACTCCCCTTCCTCCCCCAGGAGGAGTGGTGCGGGAGTGCACCCCAGGGATCTGCTGGGTTTGAAGACTCCACACGGGGTCAGGTGCCAGAGATAGAAAAGCTTGGTCATAGGCCGGGTAGGCACGGAGTGCGGCTGAGACCAGGGAGATGGGAGTGACTGACTGCTTTTCTCTGGGGGCTCACTGAGGAGTGGGGCCCCGAGTTCTCGGCTCCTCCAGGGGGTAGATTGGGAGGCTGCCATTTTCACTCTCAGCCTCCAAAGCTGTACGGAAAGCTTGCAGGGAACAAAAGCTCCCGAGAGCAAATCCGAGCAGATTACTTAGTCCAACCGGGCAAGGGCGGGGCAATTCTGCCTCCAGCAAAGACATTTGGGAACCACAGCAACAGGTCCCTCTCCCAGAAGATCAGCGAGAACAGCCAGCCAAGACCAAGTTTACCGATCAATAAGAATGGCACAACTCCAGCGCTAGGGGAATACTGCACATAGAATCCATGGCTTTTTTACCATGATTCTTTAGTCTTTCAAAGTTAATTTTTTTAACTGTCTTTTTTTTTCTTGAATTTTTCTTTTTCCCTTATTCAACCAACATCTTATCAATCCCTTTTTTAAAAAACATTTTTATTTTTCATTTTTAGAGTCATATTCTATCCCTTCCTAGTAGTTACCTATATTTTTGGCATATATATATAAGTTGTTCTCTCTAAAATTTTGAGATAGTTTCTTCTAACAGGTCAAAATTTACCCTAAATCTCTAGTGTATGGTTTTGTTCTAGTCTCCTGCCTGATCACATTCTCTCCTTTTTTTTTTTTTTAATTCCTCTTCTTTCTTTTTTCAAACAACTTCTTATCAATTCCTTTTATAAAATTTTTTATAATTGTCATCTTTACAGCCGTATTCCATCCCTTCATCATATCAACCCTTACTTTTGTACATATATAAGTTTTTCTTTCTTTAAAATTTTGGGAGGCACTTTCTTCTAACAGACCAAAATACACCCAAAATCTAGTGTGTGGCACTGATCTATGCACCAGCCTGATCATATTTGATCATACTCTGTTTTTTTTTTTTGTTTTGTTCTGTTTTTGTTTGTGTTTATCTTTTTCTTTTCTTTTTTTTTTTTTTTTTCTTTCCTTCCCTTTCTTTTCCCATGGCTTCAGGTCTTTTCTGATTTGTTTAGAGTATATTTTCTGGGGATGTTGTTACCCTGTTAGCATTTTGTTCTCTCATTCATCTATTCTCCTCTGCACAAAATGACAAGACGGAAAAAATCACCTCAACAAAAAGAACGAGAGGTAGTACCGACTGCCAGGGACTTCCTCAATATGGACATTAGTATGATGTCAGATCTAGAGTTCAGAATCATCACTTTAAAGATACTAGCTGGGTTTAAAAAAAGCATGGAAGTTATTAGAGAATCCCTTTCTGGAGAATAAAAGAACTAAAATCTAACCAAGTCGAAATCAAAAAGGCTATTAATGAGGTGCAATAAAAAATGGGGGTGCTAACTGCTAGGATAAATGAGACAGAAGAGTGAATCAGTGATATAGAAGACCAAATGATGGAAAATAAAGAAGCTGAGAAAAAGAGAGATAAACAACTACTGGATCATGAGGGCAGAATTCGAGAGATAAGTGATACCATAAGACAAAACATTAGAATAATTGGGATCCCAGAAGAAGAAGAAAGAGAGAGAGGGGCAGAAGGTATAATGGAGCAAATTATAGCAGAGAACTTCCCTAATTTGGGGAAAGAAACAGGCATCAAAATCCAGGAAGCACAGAGAACCCCTCTCAAAATCAATAAAAATAGGTCAACACCCCGACATCTAATAGTAAAACTTACAAGTCTCAGAGACAAAGAGAAAATCCTGAAAGCAGCTCGGGAGAAGAGATATGTAACCTACAATGGTAGAAACATTAGATTGGCAACAGACCTATCCACAGAGACCTGGCAGGCCAGAAAGGACTGGCAGGATATATTCAGAGCACTAAATGAGGAAAATATGCAGCCAAGAATATTATATCCAGCTAGGCTGTCATTGAAAATTGAAGGAGAGATAAAAAGCTTCCAGGACAAACAAAAACTAAAGGAATTTGCAAACACGAAACCAGCCCGACAAGAAATATTGAAAGGGGTCCTCTAAGCAAAGAGAGAGCCTAAAAGCAACATAGACCAGAAAGGAACACAGACAATATAGAGTAATAGTCACCTTACAGGCAATACAATGGCACTAAATTCTTATCTTTCAATAGTTACCCTGAATGTAAATGGGCTAAATGCCCCAATCAAAAGACACAGGCTATCAGATTGGATAAAAAAACAAGACCCATCGATATGCTCTCTGCAAGAGACTCATTTTAGACCCAAAGACACCTCCAGATTGAAAGTAAGGGGGTGAAAAACCATTTACCATGCTAATGGACACCAAAAGAAAGCTGGGGTGGCAATCCTTCTATCAGACAAATTAGATTTTAAACCAAAGACTGTAATAAGAGATGAGGAAGGACACGATAGCCTACTTAAAGTGTCTATCCAACAAGAAGATCTAACAATTGTAAATATCTATGCCCCTAACATGGGAGCAGCTAATTATATAAGGCAATTAATAACAAAGCAAAGAAACACTATGACAACAATACAATAATAGTAGAGGACTTTAATACCTCCCTCACTGAAATGGACAGATCATCTAAGCAAAAGATCAACAAGGAAATAAAGACTTTAAATGACACACTGGACCAAATGGACTTCACAGACATATTCAGAACATTCCATCCCAAAGCAAAAGAATACATATTCTTCTTTAGGGCCCATGGAACATTCTCCAGAATAGATCACATCCTAGGTCACAAATCAGGTCTCACCTGGTACCAAAAGATTGGGATCATTTCCTGCCTATTTTCAGACCACAATGCTTTGAAAGTAGAACTCAATCACAAGAGGAAAGTCAGAAAGAACTCAACTACATGGAGGCTAAAGAGCATCCTACTAAAGAATGAACAGGTCAACCAGGAAATTAAAGAAGAATTAAAAAAATTCATGGAAACCAATGAAAATGAAAACACAACTGTTCAAAATCTTTGGGATGCAGCAAAGGCAGTCCTAAGAGGAAAGTATATAGCAATAGAAGCCTTTCTCAAGAAACAAGAAAGGTCTCAAATACACAACCTAACCCTACACCTAAAGGAGCTGGAGAAAGAAGAGCAAATAAAGCCTAAACCCAACAGGAGAAGAGATCTAATAAAGATCAGAGCAGAAATCAATGAAATAGAAACCGAAAGAACAGTAGAACAGATCAACGAAACTAGGAGCTTGTTCTTTGAAAGAATTAATAAGATTGACAACCCCCTGGCCAGACTTATCAAAAAGAAATGAGAAATGACCCAAATCAACAAAATCATGAATGAAAGAGGAGAGATCACAACCAACACCAAAGAAATACAAACAACTATAAGAACATTATGAGCAAGTATATGCCAGCAAATTAGATAATCTGGAAGAGATGGATGCATTCCTAGAGATGTATCAACTACCAAAACTGAACCAGGAAGAAATAGAAAACCTGAACAGACCTATAACCACTAAGAAAACTGAAGCAGTCATCAAAAATCTCCCAACAAACAAAAGCCCAGGGCCAGATGGCTTCCCAGGGGAATTCCACCAAACATTTCAAGAAGAATTAATACCTATTCTTCTGAAACTGTTCCAAAAAATAGAAATGGAAGGAAAACTTCCAAACTCATTTTATGAGGCCACCATTACCTTGATCCCCAAACCAGACAAAGATCCCATCAAAAAGGAGAACTACAGACCAATATCCCTGATGAACATGGATGCAAAAATTCTCACCAAAATACTAGCCAATAGGATCCAACAGTACATTAAAAGGATTATTCACCACGACCAAGTGGGATTTATCCCTGGGCTGCAAGGTTGGTTCAACATCCGCAAATCAATGTGGTACAATACATTAACAAAAAAAAGAACAAGAATCTTATGATCCTCTCAATAGATGCAGAAAAAGCATTTGAAAAGTACAGCATCCTTGCTTGATCAAATCTCTTTAGAGTATAGGGATAGAGGGTACATAACTCAATATCATAAATGCCATCTATGAAAAACCTACAGCAAATATCATTCTCAATATGGCAAAACTGAAAGCTCTCTTCCTAATGTCAGGAATGTGGCAGGGATGTCCACTATCACCACTGCTATTCAACATAGTATTAGAAGTCCTAGCCACAGCAATCAGACAACAAAAAGAAATCAAAGGCATCCAAATCGGCAAAGAAGTCAAACTCTCACTCTTTGCAGATGATATGATACTTTATGTGGAAAACCCAAAGACTCCACCCCAAAACTGCTAGAACTCATACAGGAATTCAGTAAAGTGGCAGGATATAAAACCAATGCACAGAAATCAGTGGCATTCCTATATACCAACAACAAGACAGAAGAAAGAGAAATTAAGGAGTCGATCCCATTCACAATTGCACCTAAAATCATAAGATACCTAGGAATAAATCTAACCAAAGAGGCGAAGGATCTGTCCTCCGAAAACTATAAAATACTCATGAAAGAAAATGAGGAAGACACAAAGAAATGGAAAAACGTTCCATGCTCATGGATTGGAAGAACAAATATTGTGAAGATGTCAATGCTACCTAGAGCAATCTACACATTCAATGCAATCCCTATCAAAATACCATCCACTTTTTTCAAAGAAATGGAACAAAGAATCTTAAAATTTGTATAGAACCAGAAAAGACCCCGCATAGCCAGAGGAATGTTGAAAAAGAAAAGCAAAGCTGGCGGCATCACAATTCCGGATTTCCAACTCTATTACAAAGCTGTCATCATCAAGACAGCATGGTACTGGCACAAAAACAGACACATAGATCAATGGAACAGAATAGAGAGCCCAGAAATAGACCCTCAACTCTACGGTCAACTATCTTTGACAAAGCAGGAAAGAATGGCCAATGGAACAAAGACTGTCTCTTCAACAAATGGTGTTGGGAAAATTGGACAGCCACATGCAGAAGAATGAAACTGGACCATTTCCGTACACCACACACAAAAATAGACTCCAAATGGTTGAAAGACCTCAATGTGAGACAGGAGTCCATCAGAATCCTAAATGAAAACACAGGCAGCAACCTCTTCGACCTCAGCTGCAGCAACTTCTTCCTAGAAACATCACCAAAGGCAAGGGAAGCAAGGGCAAAAATGACCTCTTGGGACTTCATCAAGATAAAAAGCTTTTGCACAGCAAAAGAAACAGTCAACAAAACCAAAAGACAACCGACAGCATGGGAGAAGATATTTGCAAATGACATATCAGATAAAGGGCTAGTATCCAAAATCTATAAAGAACTCATCAAACTCAACACCCAAAGAACAAAGAATCCAATCAAGAAATGGGCAGAAGACATGAACAGACATATTTCCAAAGAAGACATCCAAATGGCCAACAGACACACGAAAAAGTGCTCAATATCACTCGGCATCAGGGAAATCCAAATCAAAACCTCAATGAGATACCACCTCACACCAGTCAGAATGGCTAAAATTAACAGGTCAGGAAACGACGGATGTTGGCGGGTATGCAGAGAAAGGGGAACTCTCCCACCCTGTTGGTGGGAATGCAAGCTGGTGCAACCACTCTGGAAAACAGTGTGGAGGTTCCTCAAAAATTTGAAAATATAGCTACCATACGGTCCAGCAATTGCACTACTGGGTATTTACCCCAAAGATACAAATGTAGGGATCCAAAGGGGTACATGCACCCCGATGTTTATAGCAGCAGTGTCCACAATAGCCAAACTGTGTAAAGAGCCAAGATGTCCATTGACAGATGAATGGATAAAGAAGAGGTGGAATATATATACAATGGAATATTATGCAGCCATCAAAAGGAATGAGATCTTGCCATTTGCAACAACATGGATGGAATTGGAGGGTGTTATGCTGAGCGAAATAAGTCAATCAGAGAAAGACATGTATCATATGACCTCACTGATATGAGGAATTCTTAATCTCAGGAAACAAACTGAAGTTTGCTGGAGTGCGGGGTGGGGTGGGAGGGATGGGTTGCTGGGTGATAGACACTGGGGAGGGTATGTCCTATCGTGAGCACTGTGAATTGTGCAAGACTATTGAATCACAGATCTGTACCTCTGAAACAAATAATGCAATATATGTTAAGAAAAAAAAAAGAAGATAGCAGAAGGGGAAGAATGAAGGGGGGAAATCAGACAGGGAGATGAACCATGAGAGACAATGGACTCTGAAAAACAAACTGAGGGTTCTAGAGGGGAGAGGGGTGGGAGGATGGGTTAGCCTGGTGATGGGTATTAAAGAGGGCACATTCTGCATGGAGCACTGGGTGTTATGCACATTCAGTGAATCATGGAACACTACATCAAAAACTAATGATGTAATGTATGGTGATTAACATAACAATAAAAAAATAAAATAAAAAGAAATGGGTGGAAGACATGAATAGACATTTTTCCAAAGAAGACAGATGGGTAACAGACACATAAAAAGATGTTCAACATCACTCATCATCAGAGAAATTCAAATCAGAACTACAATGAGATATCACTCCATACCAGTCAGAATGGCTAAAATTAACAACATAGGAAATAACAGACGTTGGCGAGAATGCAGAGAAAGGGGAGCCCTCTTGCACTGTTGGTGGGAATGCAAACTGGTCCAGCCACTGGAAAACAGTATGAAGTTTCCTCAGTTAAAAATAAATCTATCCTATGATCCATAAATTGCACTATTAGGTAATTACCCAAAGGATATAAAAATACTGATTTGAAGGGACACATGTACCCAGATGATTATAGCAGCATTATATATAATAGCCAAATTATTGAAAGAACCCAAATGTCCACTGACTGATGAATGGATAAAGAAGAGGTGGTATATATATATATATATAATGGAATATTACTCAGCCACCAAAACAAATGAAACCTTGCCATTTGCAATGATGTGGATAGAACTCGAGTGTATTATGCTAAGTGAAATAAGTCAGAGAAAGACAAATACCATATGATTTCACTCAGATGTGTAACTCAAAATAGATAAACATGGGGGGGGGGAATGACAGGCAAACCATAAAATAGAGTCTTAACTCTAGAGAACAAACTGAGGTTTCCTGGAGGGGAAGTGGATGGGGATAGGTTAAATAGGTGACGAGTATTAAGGACAGCACTTGTGATGAGCACTGGGTGTTTATGTAGGTGATGAATCACAAAATTCTACTCCTGAAACTAATATTACACTATATGTTAACAAACTGGAATTTAAACAAAAACTTAAAACAAACAAACAAACCCAAAGCACAAACATTACCGTCATGCAGTTCACATTCTAGAATATAGGATAAGAAGGCCAATATTTAGTAGAGCACACTTCTCTCTATTACCTCCTTTAGTCCTTACAGTATTCTGGGAGTTCAGCTGGGCAAATACCATCCCCATCTCACAGATAAGGAAACTGAGGTTAAAAGTGGGTTACTAAGCTAGCAAACTGAATAGCCGGGACTGGAGCCTACATCTTCTGACTCAAGATCTAGTATCTTGCTGATTGACAAATCAATAAAAACTTCAAATTTTACCCTTAAGGTAGAGGAGGAGTGATTATATTAACAGCAATAGAAATACAAGGCAAGACTTTCAAACTTTTGTCCTTAAGATGGAAGTGAATAGTGGTCGGTAACAAAAGGCAGATAAAGAGCTAAAGAGTGGGATGCAAGGCAAGATCAATAGTCATTCCCTCATACCAAGCAACCATCAAATAATGACTAAGGGGAGTTGGCACATACATGTCCTGTGTCCCTTGGGTGGGATAGCCCTGAGGAAAGGGTTTCCATGCTGCCTGCTAGAGTTCCCCATCAGGATTCAGCTCCATTTATCAGGATGGCTAAGTTAGTTAATATATCCTTTACTGACTCCTGTTTTTCCCTGTCTCACTCCCCACAGCCCTACGGATGATTCTTGGGACTAACTCCGAAATAAATTCTCTACAGTAAAATCTTCACACCACATTTTCTGGGGGAATCAAGAGTAAGACACAAATGATTTGCCACAGTAAGAGTGCCCAACCAGTAGCCTTAGAATTAATGGGTCCATGACAAAGCCATGTTTGATATCCAAAAATCTCTTGGCAATGGAATGTTTCACTCTGCATACAGTCTATGAACCACTGTCGACTGGGCTTTTTGCCATTAAGGACTTCGCTATAAGTATTCTCTAAATGTGAATGCTCTCAGGGGTATGAAATGTAGTTTTTGCCTATAGATCAAATGGGGATTGTTTCTTCCATCAACAAAATAGAGTCAGGTCACAGTGAAGAAGGTTTGCCTCTCCTTTCTCCACTGCCCTCCCACCAATGTTTTCTCTCTCCCCTCCACCTCTTCCTATATTCCTGCCTTTCTCCTACCTTTCCTCCCTCCTTCCTTCCTTCCTTTACTCCTACAGTAAATATAATCTTACCAAAATCATAGCCTTTTGGGAAAAAAAGATTCTTTTTAGTTAAGAAGGTAGGCAAGATAAAGAAAGCTGATTAGTATCATCTTTCCTCCCTCGATGTCTTTTGTTTTCTAAACCTCTCAAAAGATTTATGGAGGTAGATAGAGGTTCCAAGTAAGAAAAAAATTATTAGTATTGAGCTGTACCTAGAGCTCTTTTTTATTACCCAATACAATACACATAGATTCTTATTAAGAAAGAAAATCCTCTGTGAAGCAAATAATCCATTTCATTTTCCAAATGAGCACAGTGTAGCTAAAAGAAAGAACAGAATTAACAATAGAATTCTCAGCCCAAACCCCTTGTCATTTCCTTCTTTAGGAAAATGAACACAGGTGGAGAATGTATTAATTTCATTACAAGGTAGAAAAACTAAACTCGCTTCATCTTTTTGTATTTAACTCCCAATTGGCATAAGGCCATTGCTGTCTCATTCATTAGATTATCAGAGCTCAAACAACCACCTATCTTGGCACTTGGGAACAGAACACACTTTCTTATTTTATTAAAAACAGAATCACTGGCATAAGAAACAATACTAACATGGACTTCATAAAGTCAGTCCCAGCCCATCATCACAAATAACTGCCCACATGAAGCACACAGATGAAAGCCCTTGCATTCTCTTCCTGGAAGTAAGTTCTATAATCACAAAATAAAACAGGTCAATTATGTGCTCATTAGAAACAAAGGACATGGGCGCCTGGGTGGCTCAGTGGGTTAAGCGACTGCCTTCGGCTCAGGTCATGATCCTGGAGTCCCAGGATCGAGTCCCACATCGGGCTCCCTGCTCTGCGGGGAGCCTGCTTCTCCCTCTCCCCCTCCCCCTGCTTGTGTTCGCTCTCTCGCTGTGTCTCTCTCTGTCAAATAAATAAATAAAATCTTTAAAAAAAAAAAAAAAAAAAAACAAAGGACATAAAAATCGTCAAATATGTACATAATATATTAATGACAAACCTTATCAATTAAATTCAATGTGAGGTGTGCTAGAAAATACCACTACTAATTGCAATATTACCTCAAATTGGCATTCTTTCTCTTTTTCAATGCCAATATATTAGAAGTTTACAAGAAAAAATACGTTTTCATTGCCAAGAAAGTAGATTATGTTACATGAAGTATATTTCAAAAGCATTTCAAATGTTATACTGAACTAACAGCCAAAGATATGGAAGTAAAGCCATCTCTACAATAACAGAAGTGAAATAAAACTTAGGTCCATGCTGCTCAAAGTGGGAAGCCGGTCACCTGAGCGTATATCACATGACAGACGACCTTACCAGTCAGTAGACCAAACTGGAGCATGCCCTCGGATGTCCATCTTACTCAGGGGTAAGTAACTTAGGGTACTATTTATGTATAAAAAAACACGTAAAATGAAACATATTTAAGATTTATGTTATGGCACACTCCTGATACTACTTTCTCTATTGTTATGGTAAACTAGGCTGCAATAAAGAAATCAACTCAAAGTTATAATGACTCAGTACACTAAAAGTTTCTCATGTGAACAATAACCACATAGAAACAGTGTGAAGTTGAATGCAAACTTTTTATAACTTCTTGAGATAAAACATGAGCATTCAGGGAAGTTTTGTAATTATAGTTGGTCTATTTGGGCTATAGGCCAAACCTCTGGAGGGTAAGTTCACTGCTTTGGCATTGAGAACTTTTTTAAGAAAACACTGAAAAAAGTTATTGAGCTTGCTTATTAGCAACTGTAGGAATTTCAGCAAACTTTTGCTCTTTGCATATAAAAAGTTAACATTAGACCTCGAATTTGGCCATTTGTTCTTCAATATTTAGATTAGTTTGGTAAAGCCAGAAGTGCCTTCTGCATCAGATTCCTAGCCACTTGGCTTAGTTAAAACATACACTAAAAATTAAATTAAGTTAAATTAAAAATGTCCATTGGGCAGCAGAAGACTGAAGAAAAGAGTCAGTTAACTACCATAATTCACATTGAGCCTTGAGTTACATAATAGAAAATTGAGAATCCCATCCAACCAGGTATGCAGCACTTTACTTCTAAGACTCATTTCCTTACTCTCTGCAAAATGTGGTAGACTGACTATTCATTCAACAGACACTTACATAGAAATTACTGGGTGCCAAGTGCTGTTCTTAGCACTTTACATGTATTGACTCATTGAATCTTATGGCAAAGGTCTGTGTTGTAAGTTCCATGAATAATGTGGTAGGTAGATGGGAATTGACTGTTCTAGATAATCTGGTCAGGATCTATAATTACTTTTTTTTCATATTTTATGTGTTATATTTTGAGTCAGCTGTTTAACAGGAGTGGCGTTTGAGGGATCCTGCCTAAACTGAGGGACAAACCATGTATGTCTCTGAGTGAACACTGCTTCAGGCAGAGAGACCAGCAAGTGTAGAGGCTCTGAGGTGGAAATATGCTTGAGGTGCGGGGAACTAGCCAAGTTGGTCAGCTTCCAGAAGGGAGCTAGCACAGAGACTAGCTAGCAGACTAGAGGAGTAGGTGAGTTTACAGAGGAAAAGAGTCTGGCTTTGCTCTATATTTGGTGGAAAACCAAAATGACTTGCCAACCTTCCTAACCTAGCCTACTCTTTAACCTGATCCTGATAAGAATTTACATATATAAATTTTTAAACAATTTTTAACAATGCTCTGAGTCCTTCATCTTTGTTTATACATTCTTTTCAGGAATGTCTGTCTCTCCAGCAACCTCATCAACACATCCTTCCTCATAAACCTAGACTTAATTTTCTAAGAAGAATTCTATCATTTGGCATCTAGTGAGTCTTTATAATATGCATAATTCATACTAACTCCTATGGAAGAGGCAGCAAAAGTAGAATAGGAGCCATAGTCTTCAAGATCTTCTTGGGAGAATAAGCTATATAAAAATAAAAAACCTTAGATCTGTGTAATACAGAATATAAGTCTAATATGGAGGACATTGCTACATTAGCTAACTTAAACTATAGGAACCTAATACATTCCATTACTTAGATTAGCTTCAACATGTAACAGATATGCTCTGTATTATACTCTGTTAGCCCATGTTGCCTATAATTTTTTTTCTAAAGAAAAAGATAAAAAATACAGATTTTGACGTGTGACAAAACTGGATTCCAGTCCCAGCTCCAGGTGCATTTCTTCTGATAGGCACTAAAGTCAAAGTGCCAAGGGCAAAAGGTGTTTTAAGACAAGAAAAAAAGAAAAAGAAAAAAAAATGTTGGTTCCAATATAATTCTCACTTATATAATTGTTAAATTTGATACTCACAAAAATTATTATATTTGAAAAGAAGTTTGGCAGGAATTCCCAAATATGCCCCAAATCTTTGAGAAATCACAGCCAATCATAAATTAAGTGGAATACTTATAATTAAATAATTTCAAAAATAAACTTGAAAAACCTTTAAAATCTTTATGGGTAAAATTCTATTTAATGTGTGATGGGAATGTATTTTAATTTGTACGCTGTAATGCAGATGGGTCCTTCAAAATGAGGAGTGCTGAGACCTATTACCTCTCTCAGCAGCTCTACATGGCTCTGACACTTGCTAGCTGGGTGAGCCTGGAGGTGTCACTTCTCTGACCCCCTTTCCTCTTATTACAAAATGGAAAATAGAATACTTGCCTTGTTAGGGGATTCTGAAAAATCGAAAAAAAAAAAGACATGCAAATTACTTGAAATTATGTTGAACACCTAGCAGAACACTCAGTAACTGGCTACTATTATAGTTTATCATCATCATCATTATTATTATTATCATCAATCACTATCTATGTTTGTTTTAAGGTCATATGCCTTATGATTCTCATAAAAGCTGTCATCTCATCAAACTGCAACCTTTGTATCCCTTCATAGCATGTAGTGTTGTTACACACGTACGTGTTCCAACAGGCTTTAATAAATGACACTTAAATTGAGTGACAAAAGTACTAAGTTGGGAAGAATAGAAAATTATTGTTGGAGTTAAATTTGCATGTTAAAGAATGCTGCCATAAATGCCAGTTGGGGACTGAAACAGAAGAGGTCAGTCAGTGTTGTGATTATCCATAAAGGCTGATCAGGAGCTGGAAAGGGAATATTCGCATGACCCATGTTAGGTGGAGGTCAGGCCATTTTACTCTACAGCTGATAACAGGATAGGTAATATATACAAGGACTGTGTTATCTGGCTCAGTACCTGGATTTAGAAAGTGCTTAATAAATGGGTTGAATTCACTAGCTGCAAAGCACTAAGATAACTTAATATCCAAATCCATTCATTTTACTTTCTAGCACAAGTTTAGCAGAAACTTAATTAAACAAACTTTCTTAATCTTGTTATGAATAAATCTTTCTGTAGTCATTCCTTTCTTTGGTTCTCTTTTCCAGAAATCTTACTTAAATGATTTGATTTGAAGTAAGAGCTGGTATAGGTATAGTTTGGATAAAATGTAAAATAATATGTTAGCTGGCATTAAAATCTATCCAGAAAGAGTTCAACGATGAAGGTAGAAAGAAAATGTAGTGTTTTGAATATGCAACTGGGGGCAACAGACTATTCTTGTAAAACCTGGAAGCATGCTGAGAAGTAGAAATCTCTGCTATAAGTTTGTTAGAGCAGGTAAGACAGTGAGTGAGGATCAGATTGAGAGAGAGAAGGCAAGGAGAGGGTATGTACCTTTTGCTTTTTTTTTTTTGCTTCTATAACATGAGTTTTTATTATATTTTTATTCATTTAGGAAATTTCTTTTTTGAAGGATGGCATGCAAATAGTATCTAAGAGATTGACTAAGTTAAGTATCTCAAGGACCACCATTTCCAATGTTCTGACAATCAAATCGTGGTGATATTACTTGTAACAATCCTCTTCTCTCTTAAATTCAAATTCCCTAAGGCACAAAATTCATGGAAACTCTGATTCCACCTCAGTTCTTTCGGTCATGGTCCAAAAATCAAAGTAGTAATCATAGAAGTATGCCTGTCTTTGTAGAAGAAGTGGGATAATAGTATTCAAAGGCATAGTGTCTGAGCTTTGGAGAGCTTAGCAGCATCTTCTCATTTCCTTCACTGCAATGGGATTAGCTCATTCAGATGGCCTACCCAAGAAGAACCTTTACTAAAGCAAATTTTCCAAGACTGGACCTAAAACAGTTACTAAATTTCATTGTTCTGGAAGTATGAGGAGCTTAAAAAGATGGGCACATAAACTGGCCAACCTATTTGCTGGAAACTCAGGTAATAGAAAGCAAAAGCCTTATGTGTTCCCATAAATTTTAACCCAAGTGAAATTCTAGGAATTTATCCTAGGGAAATAATAAAAAATTATGTGTACATTTTTTTTTTTACCACAGCATTAAATATGAAAGTGAAAAACTGGAAAGTATGTAAATATCAACAGTGCTGGACTGGTTGAATAAATTATGGCTGACTTATAGACTTACATTATGAAATATTATGCAGTCAATAAAGGAAAAAATTGCATGACTGTCAAAAACAATTACAAACAGAAACATGGGGAAAAACATGATTAGAAAAATTCATTAAGAGAAGAAAGATACAAATGACCAGAAAATATGAATAAATGTTTAACCTCAGAGTAGTCCTGGAAATGCACATTCATACCATAAGTGATACCATTGCCACCCCAATGTAGACTATGAAATATTAAAGGGTTAGGGCTTCCTATGATGGTCAGGGAAGGTTTCTGATTAGAGCTGGCACAGAACATTAGGAGGAGTTTCCAGGAAGGCAGAGTGAGGAATTATTTTATTTTTTATGTTAAATAATATTAATAATATACTAATATTATATAATATTTATATATTAATATATTATATGTTAATAATATATTAATAATTAACAAAAATAAAAATATAATAATAAATAAAAAATAAATAACTTAAAGACACTTAAGAGTCATTCTATTTCCAGAATTCTAAGATTCTACTTCAGATACATTTGCACAAGGAACTTTTTTTTAAACATTTATTTATTTAGTTTAGAGAGAGAGAAAAAAGAGAGAGAGGAAGGGGAGGGGCAGAAAAAGGGAAGAGTCTTAAGCAGACTCCTGCTGAGCATGGAGCTCAACACAAGGCTTGATCTCATGACCTGAGCCGAAACCATGAGTCTGTTGCTCAACCAACTGCACCACCTGGGCACCCCAGAAGAAACATTTTAAAGTAATCTCCATAATAAACATATTAGAAGGTATCCCCTTCTTATATTAATCATTAATATAAGTAATGATGTAACCAATACTATACTTGGGTTAGAACTTAAATTTATAAAATTGAGACAAACATGGCCCAGCAAAAGCAGTCAGTTTAGTTTTGCAGACTTACTTTGCTGGAAGCAGGTAGTCGCAGCATCTGCATCCATGTGGACACAATGCAGCTGGACTGCAGAATGTGATGGGGCAGCTAAAGCAGAGTGGCTCTGTTGTGACCCTTTGGCACCAGAGAGACCAATCTAAGATACAATCATATCTTTGAACAACAGCCTATTTTGTGAATATAATTTACTTGAAGTCAAAAGATCTGGATCCAAGTGCCACCTCTGTCTTTATTATCTGTGGGAGTTTATACAACTCATGGATTTTCCTGAATTCAGTTCTAGTGGTGTGCAGGAACTGGTTCATATCAGCTTGTGGGAGCCAATTATGAACATCTCTTTCCAAGTCCCAAGCTCAGTGATGCTACAGTAGTACCTTGAAATTAGGCCTGATGGGTGTGTTTATATCACAGAAACTAGCAACAGTGGCTCCTCCCCTCCAAAAGAGCTCCTTGTAAATATGTACCAGTAAACCACTGGCTTAAACAATGGATTGTTGAAGAATTACAAACAATAGGACTAAGGGATTTAAAAGTGTCTTGTAAAACACAACACGTATTTATTGTGTTAAAGTTTTGTCAATAACATCACTCTATGCATAGTGTTTTGATAGCTCAAACCTTGAACAAATAGTTGTCAAAGGCATCCTTCCTTGAGTTGAGAGAAGAGGATAATTAATGAAGGCTTTCTAGAACTCAAAATTTAATGCAGGTACAGGAAAACATGAACAAAGGATAGGAGATAAGCAAACAACCTGAATTAGGGAAAGGGAGCATATAAAGGGTTCTGAAAAATAAATCAGGTGAAAATATGAGGGCGCATGAATTTGAGGCAGAACTGCAAATAATGTAAAAGGTATCTTTTATTTTTTTTAATATTCTAGAAAAGTCTGATGAGATCTTTTGAAATCATTTTTTCTCTTTTTTTCTTTCATTAATATTGAACCAAGGTAAGGGTTCCTACCAAAAATGAATACGGAAAAATGTGTTTGCATTATTAACAATCATATACACAATGTTTATACATGAAAAGACAAAATATAATATTGGGATGTTTTATAAGGAATTATGTATGTAAAGTGCATGTAGTGATGAATTAAGATTTCAGTGTTCTTTAGACTGAGAAAGCATGATGAAGGTTGAAGAAGAAGATGGAAGATTTTTGGCACTTAAGTGACCAAAGGCTTCACTAAGGAAACATATGTAATTCTAAAACATACCCACATGATATAGGCAATGTCATAATGCAGCCTGGGAACCCCCCCCAACCTTTTCTATTTTCTCCTTTTATGAGCACTTATAACCATACAACTAAAGAAAAAATAAAGACTTGCCATCAGCATTATGAAACAAAGAGCAAATCTTATTTCTCTTATTTATAGTTCTTTCTCTGCTTCTCCCCATTTATTAGTATGTAGAAAGAGGAAGAGTCATGAAGGAAAAACTTCATATCGTATATAAACATAATATAGTATAGAAGATAAAACATTTTTTAAAAGTGAAATTAGAGTATTGAAATCATCATCAAGGTGTCAAAAAAATAGTAAGTGATAAATGCGACAAAAATCACCATCCCTGGGGTGCCTGGGTTGTTCAGTCGGTTAAACATCCAACTCTAGGTTTAGGCTTGGGTCGTGATCTCATGGGTTGTGGGATCAAGCCCCTTCAGGCTCTGTGCTCAACCAGGAATCAGGTTGAAGATTCTTTCCCTTTGTCCCTCCCCCAACTTGCACACACTCTCTCTCTTTCTCAAATAAATAAATATTTAAAAGAAAATCACTATCCCTGATTATTTTACACATTTTTGTCATGAATAATCTTATTAGTACATCCTTCAACTTCCCTCCTCTCACCCTCCCAGTCCATATTCCTCCTCCTTTCTTTCTCTGTTCCTCCTTTCCTCCTTCCTTCCATCTTCCTTTCCGCAGTAAGTCATTGCTTTCCTTTATTCTCCTCTCCAACCTATCATCTGTTTAGTTCAGAATTACCTTTATAAAGGTCATTTTATAAGACACACTGATTATAATACTCTGGGTTGAAAACATGATATTACATACACAATAACAGCCATTCGCCCCCCAAACTGTATTCCACGTTATCTTTCCCATTGCATTTCTTCCCTCTTCTTTCTCAGTGTACCCTAAGCTTCGGAAACAAATATGCAAAATAGTTCCCACATGTCTTACACTTCCAGCCTCCACTGAGAAGGAGGCAGAATGTGTAGCAGAAAAAGCAAGGTAATTAACATAATCAAGATAACAAACCTTTCCATCATTCTTGAAAGATTCCTCGTGTCCTTCTGTAATTCCCTCCCTAGCCCCTGAGAACTATGAATCTGTTCTCTGTTACTAGATTATCATCAGATGAATCACTATACTTCTTGAAGAAATTCCCTGGGAAAAAGGAGAGAAAGATGGTGGCAGAGAAGGGCCACCCTAGGCTCCTCTACCACGAATACAACTAGATTACTATCAAATCATCCTAAATACCCCAGAAATTGACCTGAAGATGACAGAACAAACTCCATAACTAAAGGAAAGAAGAGGCCACATTGAAGAAGGTAGGAAGTGTGAAGACATAATTTAGGAGAGAAACAGATCATGGGTGCTATGGAGGTGAGGAAGCCATGGTCATGGCGAAAGGCAAGAGAGAGGAGCCCACAGGGATACACACAAGGGGAATGCAACCCCAAAGCTGTTGGCTTGGAAACCGGGAGGAGCTGAATTTCCTGAGTTCTTGCAACCAGCGGGGCTGAAAGCCTGGTGTTTTAATGGTCAGTGGGCTTGGCTGGGATAGAGCCTGGAGGGCACTGCACTGTTCCTGGAGAGAAGGCAGGCAAACAACCCAGGGGCAGATAGCATGGAAACAGTGATCTGAAGAACACCTGTGGCACACAGTAGGGGATTATTTGCTCTTCTCAGAGCTCATCCCTGAGAGGCAGCGTTCACACAGATGTTTCTCCAGGAACAAAAGAGCTGGCCTGTGCTATTTCCCTCCCTCATCCCTCAGCATAAACACAAAGCCACCTGTGGGAAGCAGGACAGCATGGACACTGGCTGCCTAACTTGCTTTCACCAAGCCCTACCTCTGGGCACTCTGGCAGGATTGTCCTTCTCAGTCAAGTTTGCCTCAGTCCCAGCACGTTGGGTCCCTCTCCCAGACCAGCACAAACCCCCATCCACACCACATCTGCCAATCAGAGAGCTCTGCTGGGCATCAGTTCAGGTGGAATTGGTGTCAGGTTTTATCTTAGAGGCAGACCAGAGTACACCTAATTATATCTCACATTCAGGCAAGGGACCAAACACTGCCCAAAGCAGGCAAGGAGAGCCTCTGCAGACGACTGGCCTGATGGATAGAGCAGCCACAAACAAGAGCAGAGCACATGGAGCACACATTGGAGACGTTCCCTGAAGCACCAGGCTCTGGGCACTACACGACCTCTTCTTCATAAGGCCATTACTTTCAGGAGCAGGAGACAAAAATGGCTTTTCAAACACACAGAAGAAGGCAGAGATTTAGACAAAATATCAAAATGGAGGAATTCATCCCAAATGAAAGAACAAGATAAGACCACGGCCAGAGATCTAAGCAAAGAAGATATAAGTAAGATGCCTGATGGGGAATTTAAAGAAATAATCATAAGGATACTCACTGGGCTTGAGAAAGGAATAGAAGACATCAGTGAGATCCTTACCACAGAGATAAAGGGTTAAAAAAGAATCAATAAGAGATGAAGAATACAATACATGAGATTGGTAATAGGCTTGATGCAATGAACGGCAGGCTGGAAGAAACAGAGAAACAAATTAGAGACCTAGAAGACAAAATAATGGACTATATTGAAGCTGAACAGAAAAAGAAAAAGAAGAATTATACAACATGAGAATAGAGTTAGGGAACTCAGTGACTCTATCAAAAGTAATAAGATTTGTATTATAGGAGTCCCAGAAGAAGAAGAGAGAAATGGGGGCAGAAAATTTATTTCAAGAAATAATAGCAGAAAACTTTCCTAACCTGGGGAAGAAAACAGACACCCAGATCCAGGAGACACAGAGAACTCCCACCAAAATCAACAAAAGCAAGACAACACCAAGACATATTGTAATTAAATTTGCAAAATATAGCAATAAGAAGAAATCTTAAAAGTAGCAAGACAAAAGAAGTCTCTAATTTATTTTTTGGGCGGGCAGGGGCGGAGGAAGAGGGAGCAAGAGAATCTTAAGCTGGTTCCACACCCAGCACAGAGCCTGACATGGGGCTTGATCTCACAACCCTGAGATCATGACCTGAGCCAAATTCAAGAGTCAGATGCTTAACCGACTAGCCACCTAGGCACACCATATGTCTCTAATTTACAAGAGAAGACCCATAAGGCCAGCTGCAGATCTCTCAATAGAAACCTGGCAAGCCAGTAAGGAGTAGCATGATATATTCAAAGTACTGAATGGGAGAAATCTGCAGCCAAGAATACTCTATCCAGCAAGGCTATCATTCAGAACAGAAGGAGTGATAAAGAGTTTCCTAGACAAACAAAAACTAAAGGAGTTCATGAGCAGTAAACCAGCCCTGCAAGAAATATTAAAGGGGACTTCTTGAATGCAGAGGAGAGACGAAAAGTGACAAACACAAGAAAGGATCAGAGAAAATCTCCAGAAACAATGACAAAACAAGTATTAAGATGGCACTAAATTCATATCTATCAATAATTACTTCGAATGTAAATGGACTAAACATTCTAATAAAAGACATAGGGTGTCAGAATGAATAAAAAAAGACCCATCTATATGCTGCCTATAAGAGACTCATTTTAGATCTAAAGACACCTGCAGATTGAAAGTGAGGGGATGGAGAAACATTTTTCATGCAAATGGATGTCAAAAAAAAAAAAAAAAAAAGCCAGAGTAGCAATACTTATATTGGACAAACTAGACTTTAAAAGAAAGACTGTAAAGAGAGATAAAAAAGGGCATTATATAATCATAAAGGGGATAATCCAACAAGAAGATACAACAATTGTAAATATTTATGCACCCAACATAGGAGTACTTGAGTATATAGAACAATTATTAGCAAACATAAAGGAAAACTAATTGATAATAATACAGTAATAGTAGGGGACTTAAACACCCCACTTACATCAATGGACAGATCATTTAAACAGAAAATCAACAAGGGGGCGCCCGGTTGGCTCAGTCGTTAAGCGTCTGCCTACAGCTCAGGTCATGGTCCCGGGGTCCTGGGATCGAGCCCCGCATCGGGCTCCCTGCTCAGCGAGGAGTCTGCTTCTCCCTCTGACCCTCCTCCCTCTCATGCTCTCTGTCTTTCATTCTCTCTCTCTCAAATAAATAAATAAAATCTTAAAAAAAAAAAAAAAAGAAACCAAGTAATCAAAACACCAACAAACAAAAGTCCAGGACCAGATGGCTTCGCAGGTGAATTCCACCGAACATTTAGAGAGGAGTTAATACTCAAACTATTCCAAAAATGGAAAGGAAGGAAAACTTCCAAATTCATTCTTTGAGACCAGCATTACCCTGAAACCAAAACCAGATATAGTCTCCACTAAAAAGAGAACTATAGGCCAATATCCTTAATAAACAGCACCAGGAGATGTATGGAAGTGTTGAATCACTATACGGTACACCTAAAAATAATATTACACTGTATGTGAACTAACTGGAATTTAAATAAAAACTTAAAAGAAAAAACTGAAATTCTCCTACCTAGCCCAGAAATAGGACTTATTTTAATTTAGTGGGCTCTTTTGGGGGAGCACATGGAGTGCTATAGTGCAGACTGGCCACTGGTACTGGCCCTTTCCACTCTGCCTTGTTTCTCAGTACAGGCAATGTGGAAGTAGCTTTATTTGAAAAAGAAACATTAATTTTTTTCTGATTGTGAAAGTAACACAAATTCACTGAAGAAAATATACTTAAAAAACTGAAATTGCCTATAATCTCACTATCTAGAAAACCTGTTAACATTTTGATGTTCTTACTGTCTTTTTTTTTATGCAGTTACAGACTGAACTGTGTTGACATGTTGAAGTGGTAACCCTCAATAACTTAGATTCCCAAATTCATATGTTGAAGTGGTAACCCTCAATAACTTAGAACGTGACTGAATTTGGAAATAGGGCCTTTAAAGAGATAATTCAGATTAAATGAAGTCATAAGGATGGGGCCCTAATCCAATAGGACCGATGTCCTTATAAGAAGAGGAGGAGACATCAGGGATGAAAGTACATGGAGAACAAGCCACATAAGGACAAGAGAAGATAGCTATCTGGAAGTCAAGGAGAGAAGCCTCAGGAAAACCTAAACTGCAGATACCTTAATCTTAGATTTACAAATTCTACAACTGTGAGAAAATAAATTTCTGTTGTTTAAGACTCAAAAAGAAAGAAAAAGGGCTTTGACAAAAATTCATATCTGGTCTCCATCACTTAGCAGTTGTGGTGTGATGGGCCAAGTTTTGTGTGTCTTTTTTTTTTTTTTTTCCTTTTTCAATGCCTCAGATTCCTAATGTATAAAACAGAGATGATACACTATCTAAAATTATTGTGAGGAATAAATGAAATAACATATACAAACTGTCCATTAAGATAACTCTGACATCTTGTCAACTTTAGTGAGGATAATGATGATCACCACCCCCCTTGCCTCTCCAGATCTGCTCCTTCCTTTCCCTATTGGCTTTATATCCCAGGAGGCTGACAGTCATGGATTTACTTAATCAGTGAACTCCTTTCCCTCTGTCTTCTGGTTGGATCAGGTCAAAGGGAGGTTCCTGCAGGAGATGCAATAGTGGGAAGATAGGGACCTGCGGATATTTATTCCCAAGGCTCTGCTACCCTGCAGGGTAAAAGGCTGGATTGCATTACTCCCTTCAAAAGCCACAGCTCCTATAATGCAGCCCTCTTTCATGACCATACCCATTCTCTTTAGAATCTGACAGCTCTCTTTTCTTGCTCCTTCTGACTAGTAACTCATGTCATTGGAGTGCCTTCTGTCCTGCCTGGATTCTGGCTGATACAGTAAGGATGATGGTGTTGTCTTTGCCTAAAATGTTATAATTTAACCTCTTCTAAACCTATTGAGAACGTATCCGGTCTTTAAAGAATAACTAAAATGCCATCATTTTGAGGAATTATACCAAAACTGTTGCCCATCCCTTAAAAAAGAATGACCTCAACTTCTTCTCCCAGGCTGTCAAAGCAATATGCTTGAAACTTAAATCTATTTTGGCAAGTAGTAGAGTCTGCATAATAGTGATCTGTTTCCTGCCTAGAAAAGTATGAGCCTATTGGGTATCGCACACTGGGTCTTACTCAATTTTACACCTCGGAGCACTTGGCACAGTGATTCACATGTGGACTGTGAAGGTAAGACTTTTTAAATTAAACTGAATATTTTTCTGAGCATGAGCTCTTTTCTTCCCCTAGTTCTTCATAATAAAGTTGAATTTAGTATCTCTGGTTTCTCTAGTTATCTCTCCGATTATCTCTTTACCTAGGTTATTCTGGAGACCCCAGAAGCTGGCCCAACAAGCCAAAATCTTCTCACCTAAAAGAACGAGTGAAAGTGGGCAACACTTCTATAGGAATAACTTATTTTTGCTGATAAACATTTGAAATTTTTACCTAACTTTTCTCAAAAAAATCTATATTACTCAATTTACTCTTTTCCATAGTGTCTTTCTTTTTTCTTTCAGTCCATAATAACTGAACTTCCTTTTACTCATTATTTTTACCCAAGTTTTTTTCTTTTGTATTAAGAAAATGATATGTTGCTCACTTTTATCACAAAAAAATTAAGTATATTCTCCAAACAATTTCTGGTAGGAATTTAAAGGAAAAAAATCAGCTCAGTTTTTATTAACTTATTTTCTTTTTAATTATTAAGTCCAATGGATACTTTTCAAACATTTCAAAACTGGAAACCTCACAGATTTTATTTCCTCTAAATTGTATTACTGAAAAGAATATTCTAATTGTCAGGAACAAATTCTCACAGTAGATTATTATATATTTGTCACAGTAGAATAAATGTAACTATATTTAGAAGGAAGAAATATTAAGTATGAGAGCCAAAACCACTACTGTGTTATTTCAATCTTGGCTGTTGAAGGGTAAATGTTGCCACCTCAGGATGTATAATGAAAAGGACCTCATTCTTTCAAAATAATCCAGGGGCATTTGCATCATTTGAGTGTCTACATTCAGGCTAACTTTTGACAATCAGTTCTTTATGGTAAGCTCACTTGATATAATGACATGTTGCTACTGTAAATATAGCAAGGCTGAATTATTTTCACCCATAAGGGACTTGCAGTGGCCTCTGGAGTAGCTGTTGAAAAGTATGGAAGAACATAACTATTAGAACAAGACACTGAGCTGCCCTTTTTTTCAGTGCAAAATGTCAGGTGGACTATACCTTTGGACTTGGCCAGTGATCTGTGAACAGAAGAATTTCATATGGAGCAGATCAAAGGAGATTCCATTCTTAATTAGATTAAAAGAGATCTAACTTGAGGAGGAGGCATAGAAAGGCACCTCTTCAAAACAAATCCCTGCCTAGGAAACTTAGGCAGAAGCTCTTGATTAGATTCACTGATACTTTAATACTCTGTAGGCTTCAAACTTTCTAAGAACACTAAATGTGTATTAAGGTCACTTGCATATTTAATTTAAGCTATTTATTTTTTATTCTCTCATGGCCTCTACAAACACTGCATTATTATTCAACATTGATATATTACTATGTGTCCTCTCAACTGAAACAGAACTAGGTCCTGTCAAAAGAGTGCTCCTTCTGAAACTTCTAGTGCAATTAAGTCAAAAGCTGTGTCTTGCTTCTTGTTTTCTCAGGGGAGTCCAGGACCATCACCTCCCCCTGCTGGTCTCACTATCACCTCTAAGTCAATTCAACCATTATTCCTAGTAGTGTGCTCACTCACCAGCTCCTTCATCTCACTAACTCTTCCTTAAGAATGGAAAATCTATTAGATTTATATCTAATATCACTCCTATTCACATAGTTAAGTAGAAACACATTATCTCTCTCATACACATTCATTTGAGAAATAAAAGGGTGATAACAAAGTGGAATTACTACATTATTGTGCTTGTTTTAATTTTTCATTGAAGACAGTTTTCGAGACACTTATTTTTAGAATATGAGATATTTCTCTTTCTACCAAGTTTTTAGCCATTGGCTCTGGGATATGTTAGACTCCTCCTCCTCACTTCCCACATCCCTATCGATATTTAAGCTTCCCCCTCCTTTGTTATATGACCCCTTTTTCTTCCTTCCTTTACATGTTTTACTTTACCAACCATGTGTAGACTAAAGGTTCACTCATTTCTTTATTTATTGAACCAAAAAACATCTATTAAGTGATTACTGTTGATTGGCAAGGAATCATGGTACTTTATTGCTTATGGTACATAATAGTACATAATTCCTTTAATCATGCCAACAGCTTTCTAATCATTCTCCATGGCTCTACTTCCTCCTGCACCAGAAACCCATTAAAATCCTTTTTATTTTTTTGATTTACAAAATTTCAATGACATACAATGTCCACTGGTTTTGATTTATATTCAAGATATCTAGTATGTGGCTACTACCTACCTATCCAACTTTGACTCCCATGATTGCCAAAAGCACTAAATGTATTAAATCTATGATCATTTCTAGCCAGAGCTATTAGCATGTTATTCCCTATATACATTTTCTATTTTCTCACCTTGGAACAATAAAGTTGTATTTTTAAATCAATTTAAAAAACAGGTTAAAAACAACTTTCTATCTTCACCCAGATTCTTAGTATGTATGATTTGCTTTGGCATTTCTCAGCAAACATGAGGCTATCTGCAGCATTTCCCAAGCAAATCGTTCCTCTTGTTATTTCCTATTTATTCTTTTTTTTTTTTTTAAAGATTTTATTTATTTATTTGACACAGAGAGACACAGCAAGAGAGGGAACACAAGCAGGGGGAGTGGCAGAGGGAGAAGCAGGCTTCCCGCAGAGCAGGGCACCCAATGCAGGGCTCGACCCCAGGACCCTGGGATCATGACCTGAGCCGAAGGCAGACGCTTAATGACTGAGCCACCCAGGCGCCCCTCCTATTTATTCTTTAAGGCCCAAATTAAACATATAATTAGGATAAACATGCTTTCAATAAAAAGGTATAGTGAAGGAGCTATTTTCTTCCTATAAACACCAATCTAAGTAAAAGAAAGTAGACTGCCCAAACCCTGTCAAGTAATGATTTTTCAACTGCATTGTTTTATTGAAACTTGGATCATAGACTTCTGATGATTCTACAATCCAGACAATCAGGATAACCACCAGCAAGAACCTCAGTTAATCTCTTAATCTCTGAACTGGGTGCAGGTTACTCATTTAATTTCCAATTGCAGGGGTAAATATTATAAGTAAGAGGATATGATACCACATTCTTATTTCTAGGTGTGTGTGTGTGTGTGTGTGCATGCATGCGCATGCACGCATGTTTTTAAAATGCTTTCAGGATGGTTTGCTATCAGTTGTTAAGCGTCTGCCTTCAGCTCAGGTCATGATCCCAGGGTCCTGGGATCAAGCCCTGCATCAGGCTCCTTGCTCAGTGGGGAGCCTGCTTCTCTCTCTCCCACTCCCCCTGCTTGTGTTGCTGCTCTCACTACCTCTCTCTGTCAAATAAATAAAATCTTTAAAAAAAAAAAAGGAGATAAATAGAAAAAAAAGAAGAGAAAAAGTGAAGATAGAAGAAGAGAAGGAAAAAAAGAAAGAACAAAGGATGAAGGAAGGAGGGACAGAAGGAAGAAAAATTGAGGCAAAAGAATATGATAAAAAAGTATGAAACCAGGAAAAAATAAAGTATGAAGCCAGAGTCAGAGTAAGGTTATAGAACAAACCATTTATGATATAAAAAATTAACTTCTTTGTAAGTCAGCAAGTTGGAGCAGAAAGGGTAACCACCCATGTGTAAGGGTTTTATTCAAGGTTATTAGTGCTCTTTAATGAATGACTCTATTTGGAGGCAAATGATTACACCAAATTAAAGGCAAGTATTCAGGTTTCAAAGCTCACCTAGTTCCCTGTGCCAAGATGCTGCTCATCACAGAGAAGAGGTTTCTAAGGCCACAGCACAGCAAACAGCATGAGAAATGGAACTTGGATTTGGTGCCAACACTTGCAAATTTTTTAAGGGTTCCTGCTAATTTGCGGCAGATAGCAAAACAAGTGTGATAGTGTGAAATGACACATGCTAGAGGGATGGGTGGAAGCAGGGAGAGGGGATGTGGAAAATAGTTCTATTTTAAGAGGATGCTTAATTTCATTATGATCAACTGTTAGCCTTTTTCTTACATTACTTTTACTGTACTTTTCCAAGTAAGTAATGCCTAAGTTTCACCCATAAAGCATTGGAGAAGCAAACAGACCATAAAATTCACTCTAATGAAGCCTTCTTACTTGGCCAAGACATCCTAATAGAATAAAAACTTGTAAAACAATATGCACTTGAAATAGTATACAGGCAGCCCAATCCCTGATCTGGTAAAACAAACCATGATGGAGTAGGAGGAGATACAGAGGGAGAGAGGGAGGGAGAGAAAGACAGAAAAGAAAAGCAATCTGATTATTTTACTACCTTCCTTAAAATTCTTTCAACAGCCCTGTGGTCTATAAAGGGAGGCAGTGCTGAGTGACTGCTGAGTAAGATTGGCACTTGTCTTTGGCAACAGACAGTCTGGGTTCAAATCTTGTAAGTCACTGATATTTGGACATATAAGTTATTCCCTTTAAAATTTAGTTTCTTCATAGGTAAAAAAAATATTATATTTACCTCTATATGATTGCTTAACTGAGATCACTTTATGGAGTACTTAGTACAGTGTATGCCATAAGAAATACTTGAGAAAATCTTGAGTATTATCATTATTATTAGTTGGAACATGGGACTGGTAGATTTGGAAGAGCCTGAGGATTACTCTTTTACTTACAGATGAAGGGACTTGGGCTCAAGGATGTTTCTCAACTTTCTCAGTCACCCAAACAGGAAGATGGTCTTTTGTTCCACAGCCTGTAGCCCTTGTATATGACAAAGGAGAACAGCTTGCTTGAATAGTGTTAAATGGTTCAGCATATTTCCCAGTTGAGATTCCAATATATAGAATTCAGCTTTTAAAAAAGCTTACAATTCAGGTTTCTTATTTTAATGCAAACTCAACAAATGTGCAAGTGTGTGTGTGTGTGTGTGTGTGTGTGTGTGTGAGAGAGAGAGAGAGAGAGATATTTGAAAGCCATTGTAAAGGGTAACAGAACACTGAAGCTCACACAGAAGGGTGCTCAGGACACCATGAACAATAGGGCATGCTGGTACTATCATTATCCTTCTCCTGAACTGACCATAGTCATTGCATGGAAGGGATGTCAGACTTCACCTGGCCCATTAATTTCATTCCACAAATGATGAAACTGAGAACCAGGGAGATAAAAATCATAGATTTTGTTCTTAAGAGAGAGAAAGTATGAGAGACAGAGAGAGAGAGAGGAAAATTAGAAGAAAGAAGAGGAAGGATGGAGGAAGGAAGGATACAGAACAGAATAAAGGTTAAAATTTATTCAGCCTTCTTAATAATTTATTCTTAACTTTACTTTATAATATGTATATAATTAAATTACTAACCAAGCAAGGCAGGAACCACCCACAGTTGAACGGTTGTTTGTTTTATGGGGATTTTCTGTTAAAAACAAGACACTTCTCATATTAAAATCAAAATTAACAGGACTGCACAGGCATGAAGATAAGAATGCTCTCCAGACCAGCTGAAAGGTTATTTAGACTTTTTGCTCAACTGAAAAAAACAAGCCTACAATAGAAAAAAACAAAAATGAATGCCAGAGCTATGAGTCTCATGAGATTTCCTATCACTTAAGCCCTGGCATTAATGAGAATGTGAGGCTGTTGCTTCATGAACTGCCAGTGGCTCGTTATTTCCAAGATGAAGACCCACAAAACAGAAGAAGGGAAAGTTTGCTTGGTTAGAATCTCTACTGGAAAATGTTGAACAACAAACACAGTAAGTGGAAAATGCATGGTATATGTTTTACTTGCTTTTTGTTGCAACATAAACTCTGACATTTATTCTAATATCCTAAAATTCCAATCATTTTTATTCTAATATAAACTTGAAAAGTCAATTGTTGGGCTATAATTTCAACATTTTTCATAGAATACTTTTGCAAATGAGGTAAAGGTGCATAGCTACACAGTAACTAACTGATGAGAGAGGAAAAGGTCTATTTCTCTTACAAATAGCTTTCCCCCCAGTGTAGACATGTAGGGCAACCAAAACTGGCTGAGATTCAAAAAGTTGCTAAGAGGTTCACAGACACACACCTCTGAAGGCTGCTAGCTGCAAATATTCTTAATACCAGCTGCCTGTCACTGGGAATTCTTTTTTTTTTTTTAATATGACAACATATCATTACAAATCAGTTGAAAAGGGAGACTATTCTAAAAAACCAAATGTATAAATTGTAAAACTGAGGTATACAAAAACATGATAAGATTAGTTATATAAAGGTCAGACATACCCAAGAAATAATTATTTAATGAACTACATGCTCCTTTTTTAGGCCTTATTTCAAAATCTACCGAGGATCTAGAGGGGCAAAAGAATTTTCTCCTTAGCTTCTCCACCTCCATTGTTTTTTATTGTGGTAAAATACACATACAATAAAATTGACCATCTGACCACTTAACTGAAACTACTTGATTGAAATGACTGACACATTAAAAGCAGTACTTTTTAATGTATACAACAACTCAGTAAGTTTGGAGATAAGTATATACCTGTGAAATCATCACCACCATCAAGACCATAAACATATCCATCAGTTTACTCCCAGTCCCTTTATTATTATTTTGTGTATATGTGTGTGTGGCAAGAAGATTTAACATAAGATCTACCCCTTAGCAAATTTTAAGTACACAATACCATTTTAAGTGTCTAATTCAGAGGTATCAAGCACAATAATGTTGTTATACAACCATCCCCATCATCCATCTCCAGAATTTGTTTCATTTCTCAAAAGTGAAACATTAAACCCATTAAATAATAACTCCCCATCTTCCCTACTCCCCAGCCTTGGCAACCACTATTCTACTTTTTGTCTCTATAACTTTGACTTCTCTAAGTACTTCATATAAATTGAATCATACAGTATGTCTTATTGTGACTGGCTTATTCCACTTAGCATAATGTCCTCAAAGTTTGTCCATGTTGTAGCATATGTCAGAATTTCCTTCCTTTTAAGGCCGGATAATATTCCATTATATGTATGTACCACATTTCGTTTATCCATTCATCTGTCCATGCACACTTGGGTTGCTTTCATGTTTTAGCTATCATGGATAATGCTATGAACATAAGCATGCAAAACATCTCTTCAAGACTCTGCTTTTAATACATAAGGGTATAAACCCAGAAGCAGAATTTCTGGATTATACGGTAAATCTATTTTTAACTCTGAGAAACTGCTATAATGTTTCCTATGGCAGCAGGTTATAAATTATCCACATCCTCACCAACACTTGTTTTGCTTTGCTTGATAGTAGTCATCCTATTGGGTGTGAGGTGGTGTCTCACTGTGGTTTTGATTTGCATTTGCTTAATAGTTTGTGATGTTGAGCATCTTTTCATGTGCTTATTGGATATCTGTATATCTTCTTTGGAGAAATGTCTATCAAGTCCTTTGCCCACTTTTGAATTGAGCTATTTGTGTTTTTTTATTGTTGTTGAGTTTTAGGAGTACTCTATATTCTGGATATTAATCCCTTATCAGAAATATGATTTGCAAATATTTTCCCCCATTTCCTTTTCTCTATTGATAGTAGCTTTTGATGCATAAAATTTTTTAATTCTCATGCAGAGCAATTTGTCTATTTTTTCTGTTACCCATGCCTTTGGTGTTATATCCAAGAAATCACTGCCAAATCCAGTGTCATGAAGATTTTGTCCTATGCTTTCTTCTAAGAATTTTATTGTTTGGCAACTTACACTTAGGTCTTTGATTCATTTTGAATTAATTTCTGTATGTAGTGTTAGGTAAGGGTCCAACTTCATTCTTTTGTATGTGGATATCCAGTTCTACCAGTACTATTTGTTGAAAAGACTGTCCTTTCCCTACTGAATAATCTTAGCATTCTTGTCAAAAATCATTTGATCATATATGAGAGGGGTTATTTCTGGGGTCTCTGATCTATTCCATTGACACATATGTCTGCCTTTATGCCAGTTAAATACTATTTTGATTCCCATAGTTTATAGTAAGTTTTGAAATCAGGAAGTGTGACTCCTCCAACTTTGTTCTTTTTCAATATTGTTTTGGCTATTTGAAGTCCCTTGAAGTTCCATATAAACTTCAGGATGGATTATTTAATTTCTGCAAAAAATGCCATTGGGATTTTGATAGTTATTGCATGAATCTGTTGATTACTTTGGGTGGTGCTGACATTTTAACAATTTAATTCTGTCAATTCATGAACATGGGATATCTTTTTTATTTATGTCTTCTTTATTTCAGGAATTCTCTGTAGTTTTTATTATACAAGCCTTTTCTTCCTTGGTTAATTTCTAAGTGTTTTTGTTATTTTGATGTTATTGTAAATGAAACTGTTTTCATATTCAGTAATCAGAAATCTCCCAGCAAAGAAAATCCCTAGACCTGATGGCTTCACCTAGTAAATTTTGCCAAACATTTAAAGAATAACTAATACCAATCTTTCTTAAAATTTTCCAAAAAATTGAAAAGGGAACACTACCAGTCTCTGAGTCCAGGTTGCCCTGAAACCAGAGCCAAAGACATTACAAGAAAATAAAACTATATACCAATACTGATGCATAATCCTCTGGAAAACCGAATTCAGTAGCATCTTAAAAGGATTATACACCATGACCAGATAGGAATTATTCCTGGAATTCAAGAATGGTTCACCATGAAAATGGATCAATGTAATAAACCACATTGAAAAAATGAAGGAAAAATAGATGCATGATCATCTCAACTGATGCAGATAAAGCATGTGACAAATCCACTACCCTTTCATGATAAAAACACTCAACACAGTTGGAATAGAAGAAATTACCTCAACTTAATAAGGCTATATATAAAAAACCTACAGAAAACATCATGCTCAGTGGTGATGGACTGAAGCTTTTCCTCTAAGATCAGGAAGAAGGTAAAGATACCCATTTTTGCCACTTCTATCAACAGAGTACTGAAATCCTAGCCAGAACGATTTGACAAAGAAACGAAATAAAAAAAGATCCAAATTGGAAAGGAAGAAGTAAAATCTTCATTGTTTGCAGATGATATGATCTTATATATAAAAAACCCTAAGGACTCCCCCCCCCCAAAAAAAAACCTGTTAGAACTAACAGGTGAATTCAGCAAAGTAGCAAGATATAAAGCCAACACCTCCAAATTTGTTGTATTTCTATATACTAACAGCGAACTATGTGAAAAGGAAATTAGGAAAACAGCTCCTTGGCTTTTTAAGACTTTACATCAAAAATATATTTGTAGGGGCGCCTGGGTGGCTCAGTTAGTTAAGCAACTGCCTTCGGCTCAGGTCATGATCCTGGAATCCCGGGATCGAGTCCCGCATCGGGCTCCCTGCTCAGCGAGGAGCCTGCTTCTCCCTCTGACCCTCCCCCCTCTCATGTACTCTCTCTCATTCTCGCTCTCTCAAATAAATAAATAAATCTTAAAAAAAAAAATAAAAAAATATATTTGTAGAGCTAAAGACAGAAAATAACATACAAAATATGCATTATGAAATTTGAATTTTCATTGAAAAATGTAACTTTCATTATAAGCTTTTAATTCATTTTTTTTTCTTAAAATGGTAAGTATTTTAGATATGTTGGGGTTTATCGACAACTTAAGTCTTCATTTTATGGCTGGAAGTGACTTGCCCAAGTTTTCACAGCTGGGTCTTTATTCATGTTCTATGCACCTGCTCTTCTCCCCATAAAATGCACATACACAACTACATGTAAGTGTAAGTAAAGAATAGATCGCTTCTCGGCCTTTTGGCTAAGATCAAGTGTAGTATCTGTTCTTATCAGTAAGTAAAGAATAGAGAAAAGAGAACTCTAATACACAAACATTTTTTCTCCTTAGCTCTTTCTCTCAGTAGCTCTATAGAAATGGAAAAATAATTGTTTTCTCTGGGCTTGATTTTCCTTATTAGGAGGAAAAAAAATATGGAGGGGACTTTATTAGTGTCACCTTTCCTGCACAGGTTGCCACAGTGGTTTTCCAGGTGTGCTCCCCTATGATGAAGGATTCAAGAGATTACTTCAGGGACTAGAATTGAAAACTGGGGGCTTGGATGTAGGTAGAATTAGGGTGTCATTTGTTATGCAGGTGGAGCCTGGATTGCCCCTTCCTATTTCACATACACTTCATGCAGAGGCTAAGCTTATGTCTGTTATAAATTAATACTTGATTATAAGATTCATTAGAAGTCAGAATTCTGCCACTAATGTTGATTATCATGATGATCCAAAGGACTGGTGCTTTGAAAAGAGGCTTTACAAAATATAAGAGGTATTAATATTATAATTTAATCAGTATTAATTTAATAATAATTATTTAATTCCAATATTAAAAATGTTTCTTAATGAAGTGAATCACAAAGCTGCCACCTCCAAGACATATATTAGCACTGAATCAGCACTGCACATAATCAAAACAGCAGTTTGTGTGGAGAAATGCAAACACTACACTGTTGGTGGGAATGCAAACTTGTGTAGCCACTCTGGAAAAGAGTATGGAGGGTCCTCAAAAAGTTGAAAATAGAGCTACCCTATGACCCAGCAATTGCACTACTGGGTATTTACCCCAAAGATATAAATGTAGTGACCCAAAGGGACACCTGCGTCCCAGTGTTTATAGCAGCAATGTCCACAATAGCCAAACTATGGAAAGAGTCAAGATGTCCATCAACAGATGAATGGATAAAGAAGATGTGGTATATATATATATATATATATATATATATATATATATATATATATATATATACATACACATACACAATGGAATGTTATGCAGCCATCAAAAAAACAAAATTTTGCCATTTGCAACGACGTGGATAAAACTAGAGGGTATTATGCTAAGCAAAATAAGTCAATCAGAGAAAGACAAGTATCATATGATCTCATTGATATGAGGAATTCTTAATCTCAGGAAACAAACTGAGGGTTGCTGGAGTGGTGGGGATTGGGAGGGATGGGGTGGCTGGGTGATGGACACTGGGGAGGGTATGTGCTATGGTGAGCACTGTGAATTGTGTAAGACTGTTGAATTACAGACCTGTACCTCTGAAGCAAGATAGTAGGAAGGGAAAAATGAAGGGGAGGAAATCGGAGGGGGAGACGAACCATGAGAGACTATGGACTCTGGGAAACAAACTGAGGGTTTTAGAGGGGAGGGGGGTGGGGGGATGGATTAGCCCAGTGATGGGTATTAAGGAGGACATGTATTAAATGAAGCACTGGGTGTTTTACGCAAACAATGAATCATGGAACGCTACATCAAAAACTAATGATGTAATGTATGGTGACTAACATAACATAATAAAATAAAATAAATAATCTTGAGTTAATTTAAACTCAAACAAAACAAAACAAAACAAAAACAGCAGTTTGTCTTTTCTATAAAATATTTTTGTCCAGTGAGGGGGACAGATTCCATAAACCTTTTACTTTAAGATTTCTTATTCTAGCTTCCAACTACCAAAATTAAAAATAATTAAGACTTTCAAAACTATGCTTTGTTAATGTTTTGTGGGAGAGACTGTCCCTGATTTTTTAAGACTTCATTTATTTCCAAGGTCCACAAGACTGTGTAGTTCACCCCTATTCATTCTTACCCAGTTCTTGAAGCAAGTAGAAACCCATAAAACTACTGATTAGCTGAAACATTATATATATATATATATACGTATATCTATATGCGTATATATATATATGTATATATATATGCGTATATATATGTGTGTTTATTTAAACATATGCATAAATAGAGATGTTTCAAAATAGTTTCCTTCGCTATGTGCTTGCTAGCCTTTAAAATCTTTCAAAAAGAAGAAAGCAATAGTCTCAATCAGTTTGAGCTGCTATAACAATTTACCATAGAAACTGGGTGGCTTAGAAACAAACGTTTATTTCTAACAGTTCTGGAAGCTGGAAGTCCAAGATTGGGGTGTGGCACGGTCAGGCTCCTAGTGAGTACCCTCTTTCTGGTTTATAGAGGGCTACCTTCTTGCTGTACACTTACATGGTGGAAAGAGAGCTAGCTAGCTCTCTGGCCTCTTCTTATAAAGATGCCAATCCTTACTGTGAGGGCTCCACCTTTATGACCAGATTACCTCCCCAAACACCCCACCTCCAAGTACTATCACATTGGGATTAGAGTCTGAACATATGAATTTTGAGGGGACATAGGCATTCAGTCCATTGCAGCAAGGAGGGGGCTGATGTTTGGTAATGGTTTTCCAAATCATGAACTGGTTTAGGATAAGGAGATTAGAGAAAAGTGTGCCTTAGCAACTGTGGATTTAATATTTGCAGTTCCAACTATTCGCTTGAAATCCTGAAGGTCCCTGATGTGTAGTAATCTGTTAGTCTGCTGAATTTGAATCATCTTCTGCTGGGGGTAGAGGGGAGGTAGTTTGGGGTGCGGGTCACCCCTGAAGTGTGGCAATGAGTCATTTATTAATGAGTGAGCCAAGCTGACCATGCTATAGCCTCATCTCCAGACTGCTTCACTGTTCTGTGGTTTTTGCTGCAGAAATAGCTGATGTTTGTCTCTGAGAAAATAATGGTTTTACACCAATAATATATCCTCAGGAAATCATTAAGGGCATGCATTAATATTTTTTGAGTAGAAAATTATTGAAAAGTTATTTATTATAGTGGAACATTGGAAACAACTCGAGTTCAAAAATAAGGGGGCTATTGAAGTAAATATACGGAATGTCTAAACAGTGAAATCTTGTGCCTAAAAAATGATGCTGTTGAAAATTATTTAATGGAATGGGAGGTTAGTCATTAATTATACTGTTAAGTGACAACAGACTACAATACATATAACAGGAGAGTGAGATAAACATAGAACAGACAAAAAAACTTAGATATGTGCCCAAATCCCTCATAATCGCAAATTCTTCAAAATGCACTTAGAATATAAATCAATTTGCATGCTAGTTCCTTCTGTTTTTAGCCTCCAGCTTGTCTATTTCCACAGTGACATACTAAAAACTTTTTTTAAAGACAGCAGCCACGGTGATGTATTTAAAATGAAATTTGGATGTTAACACTTTCCAAAACCCTCGATGGCATTCCAGTACATTGATGATACATTCCAAACTCTTTAAGGTGGCATGCAAAGACCTGCATGAATGACCTGCCCCTGTCTGCCATCTCGTTTCATGACATTCTTCCTAGAGTTCACTCAGCGCCTATCACACTAACACACTTCTAAGCTTTTCCCCAGTTCAGGGTCTCTGGATGTGCTATCCTTTTCCCTGAAATATTCTCCAGTTGCTCATTCCTCAGGTTCCATCACTCAGCTTAAATGCCATTTCCTCAAATACACTCACAATCCTAGCTAAAGAAAGCCATGCTATAGCCTGTATCATTTTCTATAACAACACCTTCCTCAATTTTTGTCTATCTGGGCCTTTACAGAAAAATTATTAGACAATAAGTACCATTAGAATCATAATCATATCTGTTTTACTCATTACTATACAATGGCTGACACATAGTAGGTGCTAAAAATAATTATACATGAATTCATAAACAAAAATCTTTTCTTTTTTTGTATATCCACATGAACTATAGCCAGGATCTCTATTATAATCAGAAAGATCAACAATAGTTTAAGACATTACTCAGGTTTTATTTCTTACAGAATACAATATACCCTCTTAAATCAAAGGCTTGAACAAAATTAGCTCCATTTATCTCTGTAGTTCTTATTTTATTGAAAAAGTGATTTTAAGTATTGAGGGTTTTCATTTTATTCAAAGGGTTTATCAAAATCTTAGGCAAAATGCTCATCATGGCACTCTTACGTGACAGGAGTAGTGACAGCAGGTATATGAACAATCTGGCTTCTCTGTAAACCAAGTAAAACAACAAAATTATATCCTTTTAGTAAAATTAAACATTTTCTATTAAATAAAATACTTCATCATTTTCCACTTTAATTAAAGATGCTAGATTAATAAGCTTGGATAGGAGTTATCATTATAATCAGCAGCATTTCTGAAAAAGAACAGAATTGCTATGGTTTTTCTCCTTTGTAGTTCTTGAATTTAAAACACACACACACACACACACACACACCCTGTTTTTCAGAATATTTTGAACACCCACCATTTACTAAAGTGTGTCATCACCTCACTATCATTTAATATAGATTTTTAAATTAAATTTGCTTGAAGAGATATTACCTTTTGTGAAGCATTAATTATTTGTAGGGAGAGATAGGGAAACTCAAGACACCAAGTGCTCCAGATGAATTATAATGAGTGGATGCCTTCTATCCCAGCATATGTAGTTCCAAATCCCATATGAGAGACCCTCAAAATGTCTATCAAGAAAAAATTTTGACATGTTATCTCTTCACTGTAAGTATCTTAGAAAAGGTCAGAATCTGTCTGGGAAGCAATGAAGAGTGGAGTGGTTTTGCCCAGAGAGCTGTACATTCTATGAAGTTGCTTTTACTAGACTATATTTAAGCTGTGAATGCTAAGATACGCTATGCGTATAGTATAGCATTAAGTTTTTAAATTGAATGCACACATTTTCCTACTATACCTTCAGAGATGAGAAATTATATTCTTTGTGCTAATTAAAAGAAATACATGGATATTCACTTATGTATTTATATACTCTCATACCCCTTTACAAGTATACAATTTACTGTATCAAGTACATAAGTATGTAAGTTGCAACCACGACTCTTGGCCTAGGGGGAAGTAAAAATCATTGCCCATAGATACTTTTTCTTGCAATAAAATAGAGTTCAGTTATCAGACTCTTTCAATTACATACTGATGTGAAATTTATAAAAGATGTCAGTTGGGAAAGTGGTTAGTCTGTGAAGGACTCTGATAAAGCCAAATTGCCCCTGATTTTCTGGAGCATGGGATGGGTGGAGAGGGAAATTTTAAGTCAATGGGTAGGTTAAACCAAGCTCTATTAGGAATGGCTGTAGTTTAGTGGGGTTCAGCCCTATTCTATTAACAGACAACTATTAAAACCAGCACAGGCCTAGGCTTCGGTTATATAGAGATGAATATGTCTCCAACTCTGGTCTGAAAGAGTTTCCAGTCTCACAGTGAGAGATGTAAATACACAAATTATAGTGCAGTGTACCACATAACGAGATAGGTTTGGAATCTGGAATTGGTCTGGAAACAAGAATTATAGATTTGTGTATAAACTTAGAACTAAGTTATCAACATTATAGGAGAAAGGAGTTAATATGTTCCTACAGGGTTGCTCTGCATAAAGTTATTTATATAAGATTCCTAAGGGTGAACAGAATACTTTAAAGGGAAAATAAAAGTTGAGGGGCGAGCAAAGATGTGGCAATATAATTACACAATGGGTAAAGAAATATTTCACTTTCTCATTATTCATCCCAAGCAAGGCAGAAAGTTAGAGAAGGAGAATGAACAAAACACAGATGCTACCCTATTTCTGTGATTCCAAGAAAGATACAGAAAGAAACAAATTTTCTGACATCATGCTCCCACAACTTCCCTCTTCTTTGGATTTCATCATAACTAAAGAAATTTTAAAATACGAAAAACCAAATATGTTCTCTTCTAGATATCAGGGTCAGGGAGTTCAGAGGTGCCACACATAGCCCTCATTGACATCTCAAGACTTGGTGTTGGTTTACCAATGCCAATGAGCCAACATCTGACTCAGCTATTTTAGAGTTTGGTGCCATATAAAACAATAAATAAAATACAGCTGGTATCCTAAGGCTGTAAGTCTAAGATGCAGATTTCAGATCTTAAGCTCCCAGACTGACCTATCAAGTAGATAAATCACCAACATGTGGAGATCCCTGGCATTCATATTTTTCATGCATTTTCTTTCCCTTCTTCAACTTCCTTTTTTTCTTTCCCAAATAGGAGATAAATTGATAAAAAGATAACAAAGTATATGGGTGAGAGTAAATATTCAGATTAATTTGAAGATGAGCCACAAGAAAAATTGAGAAAGAAACTAGCTGTAGTTAGAATAAAGCACAAATAAAGATTTGGTAGTGGGACAGTTTAACCATAGACTAGAAAAAAAAAAGAAAGAAAAGAAATGGAAGCCTCTAGAGAACCATCCTCCTCCTCACCATCCATTTAATGACTTCTTACTATGCATAGTAAGTGGCTCAGTGCCTTCAATCAGAAATGTAAATTAGGGAATTTGCTATAAAGAGAAGAATTAAAGTACTTAAGAAACTTGAAGAAATATACTTAAAAGAGAAAAGAATGGAGATCATTTTGCCAAACTCTTCCCGCACGGCTCTGAGTAACTTCCAGTTATATTTATGGGACATCACTGGTGACAGTACATACCCAGAAATTGAACACACTTACATATAGTTGACACAAAGCAAACTGAAGTAAATGAAGATTTCCAGGGAAAGGTCCATGCTAGTCACTCTGAAGAGGTTCTAATTCTCAGGCTGATTCTTAGATGTTATTTTTAAGTGAGCCCAGGGTAGGTCAGGCATCTGCTCAGGTGATTCTGACTACAGACCACACTTAAACACTGCTCTGTGTATAGCTACTTCTTCCCTCACTTAGTCTAAGTATAGCAGCTTAGTGGCAAACAATTTGTAAGGGGAAGTCATCTCTACTATATATAGAAACTGTGTCTCTTGCATTTGTAGTTGGCTAAATCTTCATTAACATATATGATAAATGGCTAAAGAATTAATTCTATTTTCTTTAAAAATTCTCCATTATTTTCTTGTTGGATAATATTTCTTTAATATTCATGTATATTATAATCATAAATTTTATTAAACATAAGTGCTAGAGTTAGGCATTGTGGGAGAAGATACAGAAGAGAAAAAAGGGAAAGAAAAAGATTGACTTTAAGTTCCACTGCCTATCTCTTGGTTGAATGACCTTTAGCAAGTTCTTCTCTATCCAAAATGAAAGAAAATAACCACATGATCATTCTATATCCCTTTAAAAACTTAAATTCAATAATTATATTCAATGGCAATTCAATACATATTAAAGATAAGTTTATTTGTTTAGTTATCTAATTATTTATAGTTAATTATTGTAGAGCATGCTTTATTTTAAATGTGGTGCCATAGTTAAATGTCACAATGAATAAAAGCAGGTCACTTTAACATATTTTATTTAGGTTTTTATATCAGAGATAACTATATCTGAAATACATATTGGTTTAAAATGATCATTTGATTAGTTTGATAATATGGAAATGTAAATATTACATAATTATTAGGGGATGATGATTCCACAAGGTAAAAAAAAAAAAAATCCCTTAATTATGTAACAAATGGCTTACGTTTCCCTAAAAAAAAAGTCAAACTGCTATTTCATTCTGCATGGTGAAATCTTATTGATCTTGAAACCTCTACTCAAAAATTACTGATTTTGAAAAACTCTACTCAAAACTCTACTCCAAGAGTTCCTTAAAAATAATCAATTCATATCCTCACTTTCAGATAGTTTATCATTTACCTCCTGTGTGGTATTTGTGTATGTTGTGTGATTTCCCATTTTTGCATATATTATACTGTGTGATGTAATATTCCTGTGTAGCCACTAAATTGTGAGCATTTTAAGAGTAAAGACTCAATTGCATTCATCTCTATATCCTGGATATCGTATAATGAAAAATGTGTAGCACAAGACAGTTTCTGAATGATGTTCGTAAATAAACACATGAATTAATTTGTAGTCATCTTCTCTAATAACTCTACTACTTTTTTGGCAGGAGGAAGAGGATTGAATTATGACCCTTAGACGTAAAGCACTGAAAACTATACTGAGCCATAATTGTAATGAAATATAAGAGAGTTCCCACTCTTTTCCCCCCATGATGACTGCTATTTTAAACTAGCAAGTAGCAAATTCTTTCCATATTACATTTGGTGCTCCTAATTTGCTGTGCCCTGAGCGTGTATTTAGTGTTCTTGCTGGGTATGAAGGCACTGAGTATTTATGAGAATGGGTCCTAAAATTAGAGGTATTAGACTAAGTCCTAACTCTGCTATTTATTAACTATGTCATTTTAGACAATTTATTTTACCTCTCTGATACATACTTGCCTTGTTTTCTCATCTGTAAACTAAGGGAGAAAACAGTACCTACTCTCCTAAAATACACAAGGGGATTAAAAGAGCATTTAGATTCAGTGCTTAGCACATAGAAAATATTTAATAAATGTAAAATTAGAGTCCATAACCGCTTGATTATAATGGAAATTTCTTGATTACAAAGGAAACTTTGATTTTAAAAGGAAATGTCTGCACTATTTCATCTTTCAGTATAATTTTTAATATTGGTTTAAGATAGCCTTTTTCATTGTGTTAAAGAATTATCTTTGGGGTGCCTGGATGGCTCAGTCAGTTAAGTGTCCAACTCTTGGTTTTGGCTTAGGTCATGAGACAGGTCCTTTTTTTGTCTTTCCAAGTTTTTATTTAAATTAAAAAATTGTCTGTTTAAATCTGGAATACATATTGTTGATTTCAACAAATGCATTCTTAGTACCAATCAAAATATTCATATATATTTTTCTGCTTTGATCTATGAATGTGATGAATTAACACAAATTATTTTCCAATTTTCATTAAGCCTAACATTTACATGATTAAAGTATATTATTCTTTTACTAAGTTGCTGAATTGATGTTTTCAACTGTTATTTTCCTGTCTTCTTTTGTGTTAATTTATAGTTTAAATTGTTTTGGTATCAGGGTTACCAAAATGAACAGAGGAGATTCCATCTTTTTCTTTGGCCAATAGGATAAAAATTCTTTGATCCTTGTGTTCACTTATTTTTAAAACTTATTCTTGGGGCGCCTGGGTGGCTCAGTTGTTAAGCATCTGCCTTCAGCTCAGGTCATGATCCTGGAGTCCTGGGATCGAGCCCCACATTGGGCTCCCTGCTCCATGGGGAGCCTGCTTCTCCCTCTCCCACTCCCCCTGCTTGTATTCCCTCTCTCACTGTGTCTCTCTCTCTCTGTCAAATAAATAAAATAAAATCTTAAAAAAAAAAAAACAACTTATTCTTGACTTTTTGTTTTCTTTCAAATGTATGTGCTAGGAACACATAGAAATACATATTTATTAAATATCTACTGAGTGATAGACACTTCGCATACATTATTTTTGCAGTATGCATCTATAGTTATATTCCTACTTCTTAGAGGTGGAAACATATTCAAAGCAGTTATTTTCTTAAACTAGGTTGTTGAAGAGATGAGATTTATATATAGGCCAGTCTGACTCCATTAGACAACCCTATATTTAATCAAAGACTCTAAAATGGAACAATGTCCTTTAAGAATAAAGATTCAAGTATGGAGATGGATGGGGAAAAAAATACCACTTAATTTTGCAATTTTGAAATAAACCAAGTTTAGCAAAAGAATAACAAATGGAATTCAGCAATTTAAACATTATATTCAGAAAATATTTTAGCGGTTTATAAATTTCTATTCTAAGGCAACTACATTTGCAACATAACCAGTAATAATAAGAGAACAAAATTGTATACATATATTTTGTATGTAAATATAAAATTCTTTTAAAATTTTTTGAAGTATGGGTAGAAAAAGAAGTGGATCATAAAAAGCAATAAATAAGTTGGCTATCAATATAGAACAAGTTGGCAAATCATAATTTAAACAAATTATAAAATAAACACATTGTGGAAAAATGAGAATATAAAGGGAAAAAATTAAATTAACACCAAGTGACAGATTTGCAGGTTTGGTAATGGTATAATAAGTCAAAAGTTAAGAAAGTCTTGCCTCAAACAGAGGAGTAGATCACTCAGTCTTTCTATGCAATTTCTTATAGTTCTCATATCTCCATATTTGTAACCTCACAAAGAAAATCTTGCTGCCCAAATAAAATGACATTCTCCAAATACCCAAACATAATGATGTGTAGACATAAATCAGAGAGTGGTCAAATACTCTAGAAGTAATCTTTTATTTTTTAAAACTTTCAGACATCTTATGTAAACCTATCCACTAATAAAGCCTCTTTTTAATTACAAAGTCAATTTTAGGAAACATCAGGTAACATTTTTTTGATATTTAGCAACACCATTTTACAGATAAAATAGGAACATTCCTTCATGATTACACAATTTTCAATTTAAATTTGTTGACTCAGTATAAATCCTTGCTTCATCTGTTGTACTACATTTTCATATATATTGGTTCCTGATTAATTAGTACGTGTATGTCACTGTTTGAGAGAGAGACAGAATGAGGCAGAGCAAAGGGATTATTTACATTCAGTGCTACGGCTGGGGTGAGGTGGGGATTTCTACCAGGCTGCTGGTCACAGGACTGGACCATGGTGTCATAGTTCTTACAAAGGAAATGTGAACCACATTCAAAGAGAATAGGTGTAAACTCTATAAAGTTCAGGAAACTTTACTCTTGCCCCTTTCCTCCTTTTTTTTTGTGTCAAATCCATAGCCCTATATTGTGATGTATATGGCTAACCCATTTGAAATATCTTCTCCTGTATTCATCATTATTTTATGGCTATATTGAGAGAAAACAGAGTTTCTCATCTGCTCAATCCGTTTGTGACTTAAGATTCTGAAGTATGAATGCTAGTAAAAGACTAAAAACTAAGCATATTTCAAGGATTCTGGAATTGAAGATGATATAGTTGTTGATGGTATACATCATCATATTACAATTTAAGATTTCTCATGGCAAATATCAAATATCTTTTCTTCTGCCCAATTTTTCAGACCACTATGGAGAAAAGGTTATTATGGTTATAGAAAAGTGCAGAATTTAGAGGAAATTTGGAGATGATGTAGAAATCTATAAAATCTTTGTAAAAATTTCCCTTTCTGAGGAGAGCTTGTAATACAATATACCCTGCTATATTAAGAAAATATACCTATGATTCTGCATGTCAGAACAGACTCCATGCTTTCTAAGTTCTCCTAAGACACTGGAAAAGAAATAGATTACCCAAGTTAGTCATCAACAGCCTAAAATTATTTTTAAAAGAAGGAATCCATGAAACTGAATCATCAGTGAATGTCCTTTCTGGCTTTTCAGTTATGTTTAAAGAATTATATATTCATCTCTGATAATTAAATCAATTAACAATGCTTCCTGTCACTAAATTAGCTGATACTCTACTTTTTAATATATTTTTAAAGATTTTATTTATTTGACAGAACGAGAGAGAGAGAGCACAAGCAGGGGCTGACACTCTGTTTAAAATAAAATGTCCAGGATGGGTAGTGGTTTAAAATTACCCAAGATAATTCTGAGGGACTAAATCTTATAATAATTATATATATTTATAAAACAGTCACATGTGAAAAAAGCTGACAGGCAATACTTAATTTTTTTCTACTCTATGTTTTTTTACAAACACAGGATATCTGTTTTAGGGGGCTAATATTAACTGAACCAAAATTTAAGTTATAAAAAGGGGCAAAGAGATGTAGAATATTTAGTTATTTGCTCCTTTTTAGGATTTAATTCACAGAATTCACGGCTTTTTTTTCCCTTTCCTCCTGTCTTCCAAGCATTAATTTCAGAAGCAGGTGCATCTTATTACACTGTATTTTAACTAACTGGAGTTTAAATAAAAACTTAAAAAAAAACCCCACAAAAACAAAAACAGGTGCATTGACTGCCCTATTTTCCACGTTAGGTTTCAATGGAAACATCATGAGCTATGCTGGCCAGAGGGGGGCTCTCTTTCCCAGATCTCTGGCAGTAGTGTTGAAGCTGATTACAAGGACCCAGGTCACTAATTTACATTGATTGCTTTCCTCTTCCACATTGTCTGCCCTGCTGACTTATAAGGAAATTAAGCTGCTTGGTAGTATCACTTCCATATAAGCCATGGTAGATTGCAAAAAGGGTGATGATACCTATCAGTTCTTCTCATCAAGAACAGATCTTGCCTCACCATTGAAACTAGGCTGGTCATCACTTTGTCTAAAGAAGATGAAGGAAATAAAATTGTATAAATCCCAGCCCTAGACTGTATAAAAATTTTATAAATCCCAACCCTAGGATTCAAGAGCCCTTTCTTTGTGCACTAGGTGAATAAACCTGGCTAGTTCGCTAGAGCAGAGACCAGGTGTAAGAGAACGAAGGCCCCTCAGCCAACAGCCAGCCAATTGCCAGACATGAGAATGATACCATCTGGGGCCAGTCAGCTCCAATTTAACACACCAACTGACTGCCCATATCCAATCAAGTCTACTAAGACCAGCAGAGCCCAGCCAAAAGAACTGTCCAGAAAAATTATGGACTAAATTAATGGTAGCTGCTTTTTTTTAAATAAAGATTTTATTTATTTATTTGAGAGAGAGAATGAGAGAGAGAGCACATGAGAGGGGGGAGGGTCAGAGGGAGAAGCAGACCCCCCACAGAGCAGGGAGCCCGATGCGGGACTCGATCCCGGGACTCCAGGATCATGACCTGAGCCACAGGCAGTCGCTTAACCAACTGAGCCACCCAGGCGCCCCAATGGTAGCTGCTTTTAAGCCACAATATTTTGGGGGTAGGATTTCACAGAGCAATTAATAACTGACATGTAACCCCATGTCATTTTAGCACATCCACATAACAGCAAATTAGTTGCTACATTTTTGTACTATATTTTCACCTGGCATATTACAACCAAGCTAGATGTCTCTTTTACACTCTCTGTAAAACCAGGCACTATATTTACTTACCCTCACGTCAGTGAGTTCCACATGTAACCACTGGGATTGTGCAAGAGTGCAGTAGTTAAGTGGTCAGGTCCTAGCATCACACAGACCTTCTCTGGAATCCTTCCCATCACATATTGGGTCTATGAGCCTAGATAAATGAGTAAATTTTTCCTTTTTTTCCTTTAAAAATGAGGATAATAATACTTACCTTATAAAGCTGCAGTGAGGAGAAACTAACATACCATATTTAATGTTTTATGTGTAGTAGGTATTCCATGGACTTTAATTTTTTAGCACACTGTAGTGGCCCTAATGTTTTTGATTAATGTATACTTAATGTATTATTTCATCTCCTTTAACTCCCACAGTTTTTCTTTAAATGCCTTTATATATTGTGTCTTCATAATGAAAAAAAAAAAACCTCATATAGAGCTTATTATATGAAATAAATGATCACATAGACTCTCAATAGTGTGCAGTGCTGTGGGTCTTTTTCCTTTTATCATGACCTGGAACATCCCCATCATGTGATCACATTGATATGGGTGATATCCAACATTACAGCCTTTTTATTTATTTTTCATTTTTTTGTAATGGGGGTATTCATTTTTTTAATCAGAAGCAAATCAGAAGGAAAATTGTGTTTAATGATTCAGAATAATAAAATCAGGGATCTTATCTACTAAGATATATTCTTCAAGGAATAATGTCTTCACACTCAGTGCACCAACTGCCTATAACCTGTGATAATCAAATATATTTTCACAACATGAGGGCTGTCCAAAGAAGTAAAAAAGGGAAATCCTTCAAAGAACAATTTCTTTAGATTCTGACTATGGTTTTTTTGGTTGTTGTTATTGTTAAATGTAGATAAATTACTTTCTTTTTGAAATGCCTATTTAGCCTGTTTCTTTTTGAGACCCACTTTAGCTGTATTTTCATTTCAAGATTAAATTCAGCTATAACTATAATTTGCTTTGCTTCAGAGAAGATAGTCATTTGTTTTGAAGTTGAGCACATTTAAGATACTTTGAACTGTATCTCTGAAATCAACTACTCAAAATGAAATTTTTCTTTTTGCCATTAAGGAAAGTCAAATGGAAGATTAATAGACACACACACACTATAATACAATAATAATAGTTTATCATATCAATAAACATTTTTGAAAAACATTTCCCCTGAAGTAAAAGTGCCTACATTTGTATGGCTATAAATGAGATACACAATGCTTCCTAAAACATGTGATATATGTGCATATTCATTTGCATAAAATAGTGGAAGAGTAGCTAGCTAGCTAGCTAGCTAGAAAATATACCTAAAAAGTTGGCATCAGTTTAGGAATTCAAAGTACCTGCTCCCAATTTTTTAAATTGAACTTTAGAAGGAGACCAAAATTGTTCATTAAATTCAGATGGCTAATTACAGTGGTGTATGAGGTGTACTAAAACTCAAGTAGATGATAGCTTTGAAATCTGGAAATAATGTCTATTTACTCTATATTTCTGGAGGATAAGTAACTGCCTAGTTTACTGAAAAATACTGTCATCTGAAATATACATGGGACTTATAACACCAAGACTGATCTCATATATCTGAAAAATAAGTAACATTGCTGTTGATGTTTTTTAAATAAAACTGTAAGTTCAGTGAATCAAAAGTTACATTTACAACCGTATCAATTTAGAAGGTGGAAAAGATGGGAAATATTTTCCATGGAATAGCACAATTCTACCACCAATGCTACGGAAACAACTCAAAAGAATGTTTTGTTTTGTTGTTTGTTACTTGGAAGGCAGTGAATAGAGGTTTTTTTAATATACAGCATACTGTGATAATTTTTATATCCTTTGCCATATTTGTAAAAGATGAGGATGGAGAAACTGCTCCTGAGAAGCACAGGGCTTAAATGGAGGCTTAAGGTCCATCCAAAAGGATGAGCCTCAGTAGATATAATCTGAGGGTGTTTGAATGAAAGGAAATGACGCCAAACACCTTTTCCTTGATTTTATGCCTAGATCATTTCCATTTTTATTAGCAACAAGAACATAGACCATCACTTACCTACCAAACTCCTCTTTAACAATCATGATCCAGCTCAGATGTTAGTTCTTTCTTCCCTTCTTTCCTCCATGATCTAATAGCATGAAGTTCAGATTTTTATTGGAACTTGTATTATATTAGACTATAATTTTCTTTTTTAAAGGTATCTCTTTATCTCTCCCCCTCCGTCCCTCCCTCCCTCCTTCCCTATCTTGCTCTTGCTCTCACCCTAGCTTTCTCTGCAATATTAGTATCCCTCCAGAGGACAGGGAGATTACATTTTCATCTCATTGATCAACAAGTATTTGTTGAGCACTTATTATAAGCCGGGTACTTTACCAGTAACTGACTGATGACACAAAAATTTTTAAAAAGCAGTTTCCACTATCAAGAGACTATTAATTTTATATATCTAATTGGGAAAACTGACTAGTATATATATAATCACTGAATTACCTCATATACACTATGAAGAGTAAAGCGCCATGAGATCATAGAGGGAGAACCCTTAATGGAATTAGAGGATTCAAGAAAGTTTCTTGTAAGCAAGGACATTTAATGTGAGATTTGTAGAATGAATGGCAGGGGAAAACGTAACCGTAAAGGCTTAGTAATGAGATAGAACATGATCAGAAAGTAGGAAGGAGATTCCCCATCACTGAAGTGCAGAGTGAATGCCTATTGTTCTAACACGAAGTGTGTTGTGTAGTAGGGTCTCAATAAATGTTGAATAAAGACTGAGTAAAGCTTTGCAAACAGTGCCACATGGTTGACAGGTCTACAACACGGAGCATTATTTGGGGACAAAGGACATCAGCAAGGGAGTTCAGGGTCTGCTTCTTGCCATCATTCAGCCCACAATATTAACCAGCAAAGGCTTTCAGTGATATGTTAAAGTATGCTCTGTCTTGTGGTGAGGAGGGTCAAGAATGGCCTTGTCTGTCAGGGGTCTTTTGAGCTGTCACATACTGTGATACGTAAACAAACACTGACACTTAGCACACAAGAGGTGTTTTAGAAAATCTGCACTCTGGTTTTTCATCTCTCAGAGGTTTTGGATTTCAAAAGGAATCTTCTTTTCCTTTCCTGTTTATTTCTTTCATTTAAAAACTCCACATGAATCCTCCCTGTATGCCAGACACTCTACTACATACTTAAAGGGATACAAAGATGTTAAAACACTAAAAGATGTAGTTGAGAGGAGACGGCAAACTCGTTAAAAGTTCCCTTCTTCTCAGGGCTCTGCTATAAGTAAATTGTGGTAAACTTGAGGGGTTTCTTGCAACTAGGTTTCTTGCAACCTAGCCCACCTGCTATTATATATGTTTCTTCTCCTGTCGGCCTATGTGAATGACTAAGATCTCTTCACCATAGCTATCATTACTTATGGAGCATCCTTTATGTACTTTGCACTTGATATATATTCTCTCCTTAAGCTTCACCATAACCCTATGAGGTAAGAACCTTCATTTTAATTAATTTATTTATTCTTATGTTAATCCCCATACATTACATCATTAGTTTTAGATGAAGTGTTCCATGATTCATTGTTTGTGTATAACACCCAGTGCTCCATGCAGAATGTGCCCTCCTCAATACCCACCACCAAGCTAACCCATCCTCCCACCCCCCTCCCCTCTAGAACCCTGTTTGTTTTTCAGAGTCCATCGTCTCTCATGGTTCGTCTACCCCTCCGATTTCCCCCGTTTCATTCTTCCCCTCCTGCTACCTTCTTCTTCTTCTTCTTTTTTTTTTTCTTAACATATATTGCATTATTTGTTTCAGAGGTACAGATCTGAGATTCAACAGTCTTGCACAATTCACAGTGCCTACCAGAGCACGTACCCTCCCCAGTGTCTATCACCCAGTCACCCCATCCCTCCCACCCCACCCCCCACTCCAGCAACCCTCAGTTTGTTTCCTGCAATTAAGAATTCCTCATATCAGTGAGATCATATGATACATGTCTTTCTCTGTTTGACTTATTTCACTCAACATAATACCCTCCAGTTCCGTCCACGTCGTTGTAAATGGCAAGATCTCATTCCTTTTGATGGCTGCATAATATTCCATTGTATATATATACCACTTCTTCTTTATCCATTCATCTGTCGATGGACATCTTGGCTCTTTCCACAGTTTGGCTATTGTGGACATTGCTGCTATAAACATCGGGGTGCATGTACCCCTTCGGGTCCCTACTTTTGTATCTTTGGGGTAAATGCCCAGTAGTGCAATTGCTGGATCATATGGTAGCTCTATTTTCAACTTTTTGAGGAACCTCCATACAGTTTTCCAGAGTGGCTGCACCAGCTTGCATTCCCACCAACAGTGTAGGAGGGTTCCCCTTTCTCCGCATCCCCGCCAACATCTGTCGTTTCCTGACTTGAAGCTTCATTTTAGATATGAGGAAGTTGAAGCTGTTTATTTATAAAGGTTAAGTCATTTGCTTAAATCCATACAACTAATAAGTGATAGAGATAGATTTTGCAAAGGTTTGTCCCTCATTCTTAAACCTTGGGTTTTGAATTTCTATTCTAAAATTGCCTTCTAACCAAGCATACAATGATCCTATTCCACAGATTTCTAAGCAAATGTAAAATCAATCCAAGATAAGTATCATGATAATACATTCCTTAGATCTTATTCTTCATTCCCCCAAACAATATCACATCTGTGTTTCTTTTGCACTGACTCTGTGTGTGTAATACAGTTAGGTACACCCAGGACAGGAGCAGCATGAAACATATACCATCATTTCCCCAGGATCTTTTAACATGGCAAAATATTCCTTAATCATAAAAAGGTAACAGGTTGAAACCAGTTATAGTCATGCATCACTTCCTAATTTAAAATGATGCCTCTCCTAATAATGTAATTTCACAGAACAATAAACAAAACAGCCATCTATTTGGTTTTTATATTTCATCTCAGGATCGGGAACAAGGGTTTCTGATATTTGAGAGGATTCTTTGGGCAATCTTTGAGAAAAGTGTTTAAGAAAATCACAGTGTGAATAATAAGCAAGGGTGGAATGAGGATCTTGTCTGCCTTAACCCTCTGGTTGATAAAGCAGAACAACTGCTTGCTTCTCCATAAAGGAAGGAAACTATGAGGTTTAGACTGTTTTCATTTTCCAAAAGTAGGCTACTTTCATGTCTAATCAATTCTCTGGTTCATCAGAATGGGTAATTGCTGAGAAAGTCATCTGATCAAAACAACTGGACCTTATCAACTACCTGGCAGTGCAGTGGGGTTTTCAGTCAACAACCTCAGTTGACTCAAAAATGGGTGATTTATTCAGCACTAGTCAGAGATGTAAGGCTGTGATAAAGCTTGACTCTGCTTTTCAACAGGGCCACGGTAGATTCAAATGTGGTTGGCATTGGTTGTAGCAGAGGGAACACAAGCCTTAGAATCAGACGTGGATTTAAAACCACCTCTATCATTTATGAATGGCTTCTGACCACTTGAATTTTTCAAGGATGTGTTCTCTCGACTGTATAATAATGCAATTAATATCCACTGCATATAGGGAGAATGAAAGTGATATGAAGTATTGAACTATTAGTATGTCCTAGTTCTGTTATTCTGTGATCAAAAGGCAGTCCTAATACAAGCAGGTGTCTGGAGAAAACAAGATTCTTTATCTTGCCTTAACTATCTAACTCGTTAAATAACTTTGGTTGAAAGAAAGCACAGTGTTTACTTATATACTTTTTTGACAATTGTATCATAGTAGTGGAAAATGGAAATGGTACTATTCTAATAAATCATCTTAACAGCTCAGTAAGTTTTTAATGTTGGCTTAGCACTTTTATCTGTTTAAAGAAAAATGAGCTAGAAATAAAGAGTTCTCTGCTATTATCCTGCCTCTGCAAGCTTGCAGAACACAGTGAGAAGGCACTGTGGATTAAGAATACATTGCATAGCCTAACTTTTTTCTTCCCCAAACCTCACAGGAGATTTAAATGTTAGGCCAAAAATGTGATAAAGTGGTAATAAAGCCCTCCCTTCTTTCCACTATGGATTAAGAACAGTCTGTTAGTTCCAAAGATATATTCCCCTAGCTTAAACGTCAGATTAAAAAGTTACATCAAGAAACATCATTCTCTCTTTAGTGATGAGGTCCACCTCTCCTTAACCATTCTTTAATATGTTGTGGCAAACTAATAATATGGAACTCCGTATAACCGATAACATTATATGCGGCTGTTCAATAGGCCAACATCTCCCACTTTTTTCAATTGAGAACTCTGAAATGCTAGAAATTTGCAATAACCTAAGGGATCCTTTAGCTTTAGAGTAGAAATTGATGGTAAAAATAGTCTTCAAGTTTTTTTTTTTTTTAAGATTTTATTTATTTATTTGAGACAGAGAGAATGAGAGACAGAGAGCATGAGAGGGAGGAGGGTCAGAGGGAGAAGCAGACTCCCTGCCGAGCAGGGAGCCCGATGCGGGACTCGATCCCGGGACTCCAGGATCATGACCTGAGCCGAAGGCAGTCGCTTAACCAACTGAGCCACCCAGGCGCCCTAGTCTTCAAGTTTTTACACAAAACTAGTTAATTACTATCCCCACCACTACTAAAGTATTTCTGCTTCTTCATTTCTGTTTGTTGGTTTCTCAACCTTACCGAAAATGCTGCCCATGGTGTTCAGTTGGACTTAAATTTATATATTTAAGTTGAGAAGTGGAGAAAAGAGGGAGAGAAGCAAGAAATTGAAGATAGCCTAGATAGGGTATAATGAGATTTGCAGTTATTCAGCAAACATGTATTAAATCACTGCCTTGGAAATCCCCTGAAGCACTTACAAGGATGAGCTAGAAGTGTCAGCACATTGCTCCCACTGAGTTAGATGTACATGGCTGATTCCCCAAAAACACCAGGAAGGACTCTGAGTAAGTAATCCTCAAGATGACAGAGAAGGGAGAGTGCTCTCCTACAATGTGTGGTGTGTGTGTGTGTGTGTGTGTGTGTGTGTGTAATTTTAGGTAGTTTGTTGCAACTCTTAAAGGTTCACATACAGGGGCACCTGGGTGGCTCAGTCGTTAAGCGTCTGCCTTCGGCCCAGGTCATGATCCCGGGGTCCTGGGATCGAGCCCCACATCGGGCTCCCTGCTCAGTGGGAAGCCTGCTTCTCCCTCTCCCACTCCCCCTGCTTGTGTTCCCTCTCTCGCTGTGTCTGTCAAATAAATAAAATCTTAAAAAAAAAAAAAAGGTTCATATACATATGCTTCATTCCAACGCTGATTGATTGATTGATTGAGAACAGTTGCCTGGAGCACAGTGTAGAAAAAGACCCCGAGGTTGCTGGCAGATTTGACAGAAGAGGGCCCTGGTTACAGTGTTGAGCCTGTGAATGAGGTGGGTGAAAGGCACCACCTGTGTTTCAATTTATCTTCCCAGGACCCACCAGATAAAATTCAAGCTTACTAGTACAGCATACAAAAGATGCGCATTCCATATTGCATCCTATGTTCTGGCATGGTACAAAGGAAAAGTTACTTACAGATTACTTGATGTGCCATACTGTTCCACATCTCAGAGCCTTTACTCACACAACTCCCTTTTTCTGGGATAATTTTATTTCTCAGCCCAACATCATTCTCCCAGAGAAAGTCTTATCTTTCAAGTTTGAACTCAAAGACTTCTGATATCACTGAATCCTAAATAGATCTGACTTATTTTGTTTCCCCATAATATTCTATAGAGGACTTTAGCATACTATTACATAATAAATGGCTTTGTTTGCATTCACTGTCACATTAGTCATCTATTTCTGGGCAACAAATCTGCCCTAAAATTTAACAGCTTAAAATAACAAATGTTCATTTTGTCATGGTGTCTTTATCAGAAACCAAAGATGGCTCAGTTGATGGTTCTGGCTCCATGTCTTTTAAGTTTGTGGTCAAGGTGTCAACCAGGGCTGCAGTCATTTGAAGACTTGATGGAAGTTGAAAGATCCACTCCCAAGCTCACTCACATGGTTGTTGTAAGACTTGTTTCTTTTATGCCATTCAACTGACAACTTGAGGTGTTCACTTTAACAGTAGGCCTCTCCATTGGGATTCTCACAACATGGCAACTTGCCTACCCCAGTACAAGTGATTCAAGAAAAAGAAAGAAACCCCAAGGCAGATGCCACAGTCCTTTGAATAATCTATTCTCAGAAGTAAAATCCCATTACATGTCACATTCTCTTCATTAGAAGCAAGTCAATAAGTTTAGCCCACACTTAAGGGAAAGAGATTACACAAGGGCATGAATACTGAGTCACGAATCACTGCCGGTCATCTAAGAGTTAGCCTACTACCTACAGTATCTTCCCTAACTGGGCTGAAACTAAAATTAATTTTTCTGTGTTTCACTATCATCTGCCTCGTGTTTGGCATAGTGAATACCAAAGGAAGGAAGAAGAGAGGGTGGGAGAAAGAGACAGTGAGAGCCATCAGTCAAATTGTGAATTAAATCCCTTAATTGGAAATAACCAATTTATAAAACTATTGTTTAGAAGAAATAAACCCTGTTTTAATATCTTAGCCAAAATTCAAATTCATGAAATTTCTAGTAATGTGGACCTTGATTACAACATTTAACAGAAAAAGAATTTGTAGCTTAACAACTCTTACAGAGATCTGGAAAAGAATCTCTGAAGTTAGAAATAAAAAGACCAATTATGTTCATTCTCCCAGTTCATGGAGGCTCCTTGCAGTATATTTTGTGACTCTTCCAAAAGGCCCTGTGGCTGAAACACTGACATTTATGGATGCAGTTTTAGGTAATAAACAGAAGTTCAATTAACTTAAATGCGCTATCTGAAATGTTTCATCCAAAGTGAATTCTAATTTAGGCTGATTTCTCCTCAAATGCAAGATAGAGAAGTGTCCAGTCTCTTGCTTCAAAGTACTTAATGTGACTTTTGTTCCCCTTTGAAGTATAGCTTCTACTCACACATTCCCTCTCTCTCTTCTTAAACATGTAGATGATGGGAAAACACAAGTGATTAAAATCTGGTCTCTACTCTCAGAATTCAGTGTATACACACCCACCTAACCATCTAAACAAACAACCATAATATAATGTTAATGTACTATAATGTGAAATAACCATAATATAATGTAAAATAGTGTCATACAAAGTACTGTAGGGTCATATAAAAAGGGTCATTATCCTTGCCTGGGAGAAGTTGGAAGGTCAAATACATAAGATATGATATAGACCTCTCATAATGGGGAAGAAAGTAAACAGTGGTTTGCCATCTTCTTTAAAAGGAAGAAGTAATAGGAGGAAGATAATTTAGTTTTGGGTCAAACTTCCTGAAACATCCTGAATGTTACTAAAAGCCCACTTTGACATTAAAAGACATTATTTGAGCCAAAGTTGTATTGGGTTCCAATAAATTATTCTGTCCTAATCAACATCAATTTACTTAGTAAAATAAAAAATATTTACTATTCCATATAAAATAGGAGCATTTCAATTGCAGTTTCAAGAAAAAGAAAAGAAAATGATGATGAAAGAATCACAAAGCAAAACTTTCCTTGTCACTGCTCAGAGAAGCAACCATAATAGTTTCCAGTTCAGTTTAACTGTGATTAATTTTGTAGCAATTTAAATGTACAAACAATAAATTTATTCACATGAGTTAGTTTGATTGTAGCTTTAGAACTAATAAAGGACAATTTGAATGCTTTCAGACCTGAATTCTGTCTCCATTTTCTTTGCATTTATGGTCACATTAATCATGAGAGTAGAATAGGAAAATGTTCTAAGATACACTTTAACTATATTAATTGCACTTTTAAAATAAAGGATTCTGATGTTTATATTTAATTCTGATTAATTTCTATAATAGAACATTGCAGATAAAAGAGATGTTAACTTCAGCTTAACTATACTTTCAATTTATCAGCCAAATATACAGAAGATTAATCACAATTCCATTCACAGAAAACAAATGTTGTATGAAGTCTTGTTTGAATTTCTAGAGAGAGTTGGAACAGGTGGGAAGTAACAGTAAGAATATGCATTTTTTATTCCAATCTTGGTTCTCTTGAAAAAAATCTGGGGGCAGGAAGAACTAGACAACAATTTAGCTTTCTTAGACATAACTTTTTAGCATCAAAATGATTATCATTTCTCTGAAATAGCAGTGAATTACAAAGAGGTGGAATAGGTAAAATGGTTTGGTGAAAGGGCATCACTGAATAAAATTAAGCATTGGGATTTAGCAAGTATATGATATGTGATCTTAAAAGACTTTCTAAATTAAAAAAAGATCAAGCTAGTCATTTCTGTCCTCCCCTCCCACTTACCATACTCCATATCTATATAAATGGGAAGATCTAGGCCAATGGATACAGAAACTAGTCCCTACAGCTCTTTTCTTTATTTATTCCACAGACATCATTTGCAAATTTACGTGTCAGGTACTGTGCTGAGTCAGATTGTCCTCTCTACCTAAGGTCTTACGACCCAGTAAGAGGAGACAGAACTCATTAAGCATAAGATTGTGCTGGTGAAAAGGAGGGTACAGATTTGAGATCTATTTCTAAAAGTGAATGGAGTAATCTTTGATTAGAGACTTGAGAAATGCTATTTTTTCCTTCCTGCATTTGGCTTCTATCAAGCTGGAGGTCTTCTGTTTCAACATTCTCCATAAATGCCTTACTTTCTTCTGCTCTCTGGTCCAAAATTTTCAACATATTGTCTTCAAATGGGAAGGTTAAAACAAACTGATACAAATGTTTCTCTTTACTTTCTCTGATCCATCATTTGAACCCACCTTTGTTTTATTCTCTACTTTCATTCGTAGCCTGGATATTCTTTTTCTCTATTCTTTTTAAAATGTTTATTGGTCTTTTTTCTTTGTAAATGTTCGAACATTTACACAAAAGAAAAAAAGGAGGAAAAAGCATTGGTATAACATACAAAGAATACATTTTATCATTCTATGGATGGTTTAGATCATTCCATACTCTCTCTTGGACCAATATAACCTCTACGTTTTTATTTTCTCACACTTTAATTCACTTTTTAAATGTATTCCCCTTTATCAAAGCTGACAATTTTTCTTTGGCAAATTTGACTTTTGGGGAAAGGAGTATATCACATGTAGAATTTTTTTTTTACAGTAAAAAACACAGGGTGTGCATTTTATTCATAAATATTAAAACAAAATCACTAAAGAGAAGAGTTAGGCATTTGAGACCAAATTCTATAGGATATAAGCACTAACTGTTAAATGAATTAAAGGAAAAACTTTTAAATTTTATTGTAAAGTAACTCAATTCTTGTTTATCTTAAGTCATCTTAGCTATGTTTCATAATTTGATGATCTGGAAGTTTTAGGACTGTGTAACCTAAGAATTACTTCTATCACATCTATGACAGGGATATCATTATGAGTAAGAAGTAGGGTTATTGTGCTTTGCTGCCAGAAAAACTCCTAAATTAGGAAAAGCTGCAATGCCTCATCTTCCAAGTCTATGGAAATGTTAAATGAGACAATGGATAAAACAGATGTTGACCACATAATTTCTCATGAGCTCAACTATGAAGGTTGATGCCCATCATTCCTTCTCACTTCAAGATTTCTGTAAAGGACTAATGAACTTAATGAAGAATGAGAATATAGTGGAAGATGAATAATGTAGACTGGTTGCTGGAATGTAGGGTTATATATCTGTTTCTTAATCCTCATTCCTGATTTATAGGGTTATAATGAGAAGATGCCTTCTACTTTTGTACATGAATCAGTTCTCTCCTTGGAGAATGGAGAATCAGACTAAGGAGGAAAGTGATATAACAAAAGGCCAAGTAATATTGCAGTTATTATGTGTAATGGGGTCAATGGAGAGTAATGAAAATCAATATAAAAGATAACAGAATGAACAAAACTTGGAAAAGTCTCAGATAAATCAATAGAAACAGTGGACTAGGAGCATGTGAGGCTTCAGAGGAGTAAATACTTACTGACTGATTGACAGGTTGGTTAACATTCTGGCCACTTATTTCATTTTTAGGGCTTCTATTAGTATCTGCCAGCAGTGATCCACAGCAGAGAGCAGTTACTAAAATTCTCAACTTGGAGTTTTATTAATGCTTAGTCCCTCTTTCTGTTCTTAACATAATCAATAGCCCACTCTACAGTATCTCAGAAGCTTTTGAACAAATTATCCACAGTAACAACTTGCAACTGCAAGAATTTCAAACATTTTTTTAATTTGATAAAGTCAAGACTTAAATTCATTCTTTATAGAACAGTAAACACTTTTGAGACCCTAAAAATATGAAATCTTAATGGAGATTAGTTTCTGCCAAGACCTTTGTAACCTCATCATTTTGATTATTGGTACTGGACCTAAATGTATGTCATAACACCTGGAAATAGTGACTGGTTCGGTCAGGTCTCTGGCAGGAAACACACAGGATAATCTATCTGGGGGGAGAAAAATAAAGAAGAATATTTATAAAGGTGTGACAAGGTGGGAGAGACAAACAGGTCTAGCAAAAGCAGAAAGTCCTTACCACCATGAGGCCAGAAGAAGAAACATTAAGGAATGGTTATTGGGACCTTGAAAGCATATTTCTTTTTTTTTTTTTTTAAAGATTTCATTTATTTATTTGAGAGAGAGAATGAGAGAGAGAGAGAGCACATGAGAGGGGGGAGGGTCAGAGGGAGAAGCAGACTCCCCGCCGAGCAGGGAGCCCAATGCGGGACTCGATCCCGGGACTCCAGGATCATGACCTGAGCCGAAGGCAGTCGTTTAACCAACTGAGCCACCCAGGCGCCCTGAAAGCATATTTCTATGGACAGGGCCACCTGATAGGAGCAGTAGCCTTTAGTAAAGGAATGAAGCCACCCTGTGAAGACCTGGCAGAGAGTGAACTGGGGATTAAATATCCCAACCTCATTCTTCTTCTTACATCTCATCTCTTGATGGTGCCTCCTCCATTGTCTAAACTCATCCAAAGAGCAAGGAAGCCACACATGTCAGCCTTAGGGAGCATAGAAAGGTAGGGGAGGAAGAAAAGGGGTTCTGAAGAACAAACATAACATATTTGGCTCAGTATCTGTCAATGCAGCATAGTATATTTGCCAGGCAATTCTTTCATTTTTCCTCATATAGTTTTTAACAGCTTAAATTTTCATTGTTAACACTGTAGAGCTAGCTACCTCTTCCTCTTCAATATATTCAAATCTGAGCCTTCTATCTCCCAGATATAGCCTCATATATTCCTCCTCATATATTCAAAAATTGAAAAAAAATTCTTTCTATAGAAGAATTGCAAGATAAGTGATTTAGGAGTATGGGCAAAATGACAAAGTTGGAACACTGGCTTCAGTTCCAGCAATCTAGTTTTCTCCTTTCCTTGTTCTACCAAAGGCCCGGGGCCTTCATGATGATCCCCCTTTCGCATCCTATGGACCTCTCTCACTGTTGAAAAGTGACATCATCTAGCTAGTCTTTTTCTCTCCCAACACAGCTAAACATCAAATAATGATAATAATTTGAGCTTATAAATCTTCACTATTGCCACTGAAGGTTAATACCTTTGCTTACATTACGGAAAGGCAGGTATGAAAGATAATTTTGATGTCAGCAAGAAGTAAAGAGAAAGGAAAATGTCAAACAAATGCCCCTAATTCCAGGATCCTTGTGGTAGTCACAGGGCTGTTCATTAAATATTTGTGGTGCTCCTCAGCATGTAGTATTATTATACTTCCTTGACCACTGTGGATAGGTGTGGTCATGTGACTTGCTTTGTCCAGGGAGATATGTCACTTCTGGGAGGAAACTTTAAGTTCTAATGTATGATTCATATTCCTATCTCTTTCTTCCTTCCATGGGGCCAAACAATGTTCTAGATAGGGGCTTCTCTGACAGCCAAGATTCTGAACTGAGTATAATATGATGGGATGGCTATATGCCATCAACAAGCAAAAAAATCTCAGGGTTTTTTTGAGACTCTGAAATTTGGTCTTACTTGTTACCATGGCATAACAGAGCCCATAATGACTGATAGAATACTAGCCTGTATCACCAATATCTTATTTCTACCCAGTGACACTTCACTATCTGCAAAATCTTGGTTTTTATTAGTTTTTAAAGAGCAAAAAAATACTTTCTCTTGTACACTTTATGTACTGCTATATCTGGGAGATAGAAGGCTCAAAAAATTTCTAGAATATTAAATATATATACTTAAGTGATTAGTTTATATTTCATAAGTCAAAGATTCAAAAAAGAAGTGTGAATAGTATGATTATATAAAGTAACAGGTATACTTTCAATGAAACATACAAGGACATTTCTAAAAGTATGCTTCTAGAACAATGTCTTATAGCTCCTCAGAGGAATTTGGAAATATTGTCACCCTGGAAAAGCAAATCCCTAAATTATGAGGCTGGAAGGTTACTTCTGATATTCCCATACTATCGGTATAATGAGTTTTTCCTATATTTTGGCTTCTTAAATTGTCTAGAGCTTTTTAAGTTGAAGTTACTCCTTTAAAAAAAAAAAAACAGAAGAGGAACAAGAAAGCAGAAACTCTGGAAATAAAAGTAATTTACCTTTCAATATAATTAAAAGACATAAATATATCAGAGAATGCTTTTCTGTTTCAGCCATGACTGCTCTATGGAGTGGAAGAAAAAAATAGAGAACACATTAAAACAAAATTAATCAGCTGAAACATACTACATATGCCTCAGTGATTAACAAGAATATTTTATTTCTATCAGTTATGCAAATGAGAACAAGGTATTTTAAGGTTTTCCCAGTTTGCATATTAATTCAGAATATATAAAATGATTTGAATAAAAATGACCTAGAGGCATATCTCCAAAAGTCTGTATACAAGCACAGCATTATAAACTCATTGACCCTTCTGTGGTATATTAACCCATCCTTTTCATTTGGAAGTTTACATATTAAACTAATTTTCAGTTAATAAGACTTTTGTTTAAAGAGAAATGTGTAATCTATCACTTTGCTAATCTTTTATGGATTTTAGCCCACAGTTCACATTCGATGTTCTCAAACTTCAGCGAACATCACATTTACGTTGGGCACTTACTGAAAACACAGATGCCTCTGTGATTCCGGAAAGTTTGATTTGGTGGTCTGAGGTCAAATTTCCTAGGTTATTTCTGATGCAACAGGTCTAGTCACTATCTATTAAGAAACACTGCAAAGACAGTGCCCTTAACATCTTATAAAGGTACTAGACATTGATTTTCTGAGTTTTCATCATGTATTTAAAGATACCCATGCTTTTCATAAACACCCTCTTCTCTAACAACAAAGGAGAAAAGAACATTTTATCCTACTGATTTATTTTCCTTGATGAAAAGTCAACTATTCATTTTTTATTAAGTGAGTAAACCATTTATTATTCAAGTCACTTACTGTTTGAGATTTATTGCAAGCAAATAACTCCCTAGAAGTGTCTAATTTGCAAAAATTAGACTGCTATAACTTACTGTGTTTAAGAATGTGTTGCCTCTGACTTCACCCACTGTTTCTTATTGAGAATACTCTTCAAAATTTACATTGATTAGACCATTTTATTATTGCTGTATTGTTTTATGAAAACTTTTCTGCCACTGGCAATGCCTTTGTACAAATGTATCTCTTTCTATTTGACTTGTGTGAATTCTGCAGGCTCTCATTTTTCTGGGCATCTCTGCAATATTTCCTGAACATAATAAAAACATTGTTCAGTTTTACAGATTATAAAAATAAATGGACCCTACTAATTGTCATTTGGTCGGCTTACTTTGCATTTCTGTTTATTTCTTCTTTAAGGGCATATGAAATACATAGTAGAATAATTGGAAAATATTTAGCAAAAAATGAACAAATGAAACCACCCCCAAATCCTACCATTAAGATATAACCACTGTTAAATGTTTAATTTACATACTTTAAAATTTTTTTATGCTAAGAGTACATATAATTTTAAAAAAAAAGATCAATTCTTTCGATGTCTTGTAATCTGCTTTTTTTCCTGTCTCCCTGTGTTCTTCTTCAATTCTTACCACCTCTTCCTCTCATGCTCCCTATTCTGTTGTTGTTTCTAGGTTTACTGAGATATAATTGGCAATAACACTGTGGAAGTTTAAAATACACAGTTGTAATAATTTGATACATGTATATATTGCAAATGTTAACCACAACAAGGTTAGTTAACAAATCACATAATTATCTAGTTTTGGTGTTGTTATGGTGAGAATATTTGGGGATCTATCCTCATAGCAGCTTTCAAATATACAATACAGTATTGTTAACTATAGTCACCATGCTGTGCATTAGATCCCTGGAACTTATTCGTCTTATAACTGAAGGTTTTTACACTTTGACCAACATTTCCCCACTTCCCTAACCCTCCAGCTCCTGAAACTACCACCTATCTACTCTCTGTTTCTTTGAGCTTGACATTTTTAGATTCCACATGTTAAGTGAGCATATATAAGAAAGTACTTGTCTTTCTCTGTCTTACTTATTTTATTGAGCATAATGTCCTCAAGACCCATCTATGTTGTGCAAATGGCAGAATTTCCTCCTTTTATGGCTGAATAATATTCCATTATAGATATATATCACATTTTCTTTATCTATTCATCTCTTGATGGACACATAGGTTGCTCCCATGCCTTGGCAACTGTGAATAATGCTGCAATAAACATAGGATCCAGGTATTACTTTGAGATAGTGATTTAATTTCCTCTGGATATATACCCAGAAATGGGATTGCTGGATCATATGGTAGTTCTATTTTTAACTTTTTAAGAACCCTCCATACGGTTTCCCTAGTGGCTGCACCAGTTTGCATTCCCACCAACAGTGCACAGGGGTTCCTTTTCTCTATTTCTTGATTATTTCCCTGTTTTTAGAGCCAAAGCAGCAAATGTTTCAATTAGATACATTCATATTCTTTCCTTTCTAAGACATAGACTTGCCTTGCAAAGGAAACCAAGAGATTGTGATCAGGAGCGTAATGGTCCTCTGCTGAATAATTAGGCCCATCAACATTCCTTGAGTGCTATCAGGGATATGTGCATTCTTATGTCATTTACATACATTCTAATTATAATTCATGGTCTTTCATTAGTTGTGATCATAATCCCATGGTTATAAAGGCATATAAATCTGTGGTAGAAACTTGCTTTCTTTGGTAGAACTTCATTACATACTACATACTTCAATACACTTGATATAATTGATGTTATTAGCCTGAAAAATGTAGTTTTTGGTTTTTTTTTAACAAACTGAGGATTTCTAAAGGTGAGAACCCCACATGGATGTACTGATAAGCTTTAAAGTAAGAATTACTAGGGTATGTGGCTGGCTCAGTCGGTTAAGCATCTGCCTTTGGTTCAGGTCATGATCCCGGGATCCTGGGATCTAGCCCCACGTCAGGCTGCCTGCTCAAGGACTATCCCAGTTATAATTTTATATGGACCATAGTATGTGCACAAGAGAAGAGGAAACATAATATGTTAATAAGTCAAATAGACAATGGGTGAAACATGAAAAATCAGGTATGTTCTTGTACCAATTGCCCTGTTTCTCTTCTACCAAGTACTCATCACTGTCCTTATTAATGAAAGGTATGGCCGGGTAGGTGCAGGAGACTAACAATAATAACAATTAACATTTCTCTAGTGCCAACCAGGCACTGTCCTGAGAGCTCTATAGGTCATGTCATTTAAACCTCCCAACAACCCTGTGATTACCTCATTTAAGTTAAATTAACTTGGTGAAGGACATAGAGCTACTAAGTGGTGGTGCTGGAAGCCAGAGTCCAGAGCCTGTGCTTTCCAACATGATGCTCTCAATAAAAGTGTATGTTCTTTTACTATTTGTTTATTTGTTTGTTTATTTAGTGAACAGGGGGAGGGGCAGAGGAAGAGGGAGTAAAAAAATCTCCAGCATTCTCCAGGCTGAGCACAGAGCTCAGCGCGGGGCTCAATCTCATGCCCCGGAGATCGTGACCTGAGTTGAAATCAAGAGTCGGAGGTTTAAATGACTCAGCCATCCAGGTGTCCCAAAAGCATGTGTTCTTAAGTGCTGCTTCTTAACCTTTACTTTCAAAACCAATCATTAGTTCTTAATTTACTCAATTCTGAGCCTCTTATCAATAGAGACGAAAAATTTTCTGTTCTGCAAAACAACTTATTACTTTTCACTTGATAATTGCCATGTTCCTCCCAATGCGACCCCCCCACCCCCGCCCCAGCCCCAGTGCCTGGCCACACTGAGCATTGCAATTAAAGCCACGGACCTAGTTCATCCTCCACAGATCTGGCATAACCTGGCATCGTTTGATCTGCCTCTGTTGGAAAAGGAATAAACTGGGTAGGCTTGTAAAAGAGACAAAACTACGTCGCCATCTGTGGGGCTCTAGAAACATTTAAAATAATTACACATATTTTATTATTTCCTTTGTTTTATCTCAATAAAGTGTGCAGTGTCCACATGTAATTACATCTAAAAAATTAATACATCGCATAGGGAATAGTATTCAGAGCTGTGGAAGAAACTTGAAATTACACATTTTGGAAGCAAATCTTTGGAAGCAAACCCAAAAATTTAAGGATGTGAAGGGGAAAAATGCACCACTTCTGCTTAGTGACAAAGTTACCTTTTGGTGGCAACATTTTTAAAGATGAAATTCTGTGGCTATAATTCTTTTCATGATTAACTTTTAACCAGAAGGGAAAACAACATTATGGGATGTGATTTACTACTTCACATTACTAAGGGTATTTGCATTAAAAAAAAGAGACATTCTCAGATGTAATTCATTCTCCTGATCTGAACAAATGGTTACACAGTATTTGAGAAGACACATCAAAATTTTAGTATTATTCAATAAGATAGAATAAGATATAAAATTATACAGAAAATACATGATTTTATGATTGGAAGAAATTTTTCTTTCATCCAAGGATCCTAGGGAATGTTTATTTTTCATTTTACCTTGAATTACCTCATTATGCTTATTACTGCTACCAGCAGTTTATAGAATGAAACACGAATGAAAGAGCCCCATATTTTACAGCTACTCTGAAGAATCACCACAATAAATTCAGAATAATCTGCTCCAAATTCCATTTTACATTGCACGTGTCTCTCTCCAGGATGTCATCACATATGTCCAAGCATTTATATTATAAGACTTATACTATTGAAGTCTTACTGTAAAATTTCAAATACTGAAACTCTTGCCATGTTAAGTTGGGTTGCAGAGAACCACAATGTTAAAAGCACAAATTTTGAATAAGGTCCAAATCTCTAATACTTATTAGCTATTTGTCCTTGGGCAACTATTTAATTGACATCCACTCAGGTGGACATGCCTTGGCTTTTTCTTTTTTACTCATCACCTCCTTCAATCAATTACTAAGTCTTGCCAATTCTATTTCCTAAACTTCTCTTTATGTCATTCGTCTCTATCCTTTTTGCCATTACTTGCTTCAAGGCACTGTTACCTTTCTCCTTCACCCCTGCAAAAGCCTCCTAAATGGTATTCATTCATCCCTCTGTGCTGTTTTCTAGTCCATTCCCTAAAAAGCAGCCAGAATAATCTTTTATAGAACAAATCTGATTGTAGCTCACTCCTAATTAAAACAAACAAAATACAAATAAGCAAGTAAACCTTTTGTCTTCACATTCCCTTTGGCCTAAAATCTAAAATTAACAGGTGGCCTGCAGGAAGGCCCTGTAAGAGCCAAAGTCTCCTTCCTATGCTTCCTCTCACTCTGCACGACAATCCCATTAGCTGCCCTGCATTTTCTGAAAAGCATAGACTACTTCCCCATCTCTGAACCTTCATAGATTCTCCTTTCTTTGTTTCAAATAATCTGCCCTCCTTCCCTGACTCCACTGCCAACCCTTCCTTGGTTGACTTACTTTTATGCTTCTGGACTCAGAAACCTTCCCTGACCCGCCCCCCACCCCAGACTAAATCAGATTTGTCTGCTATATAATCTCCTATATAATCTCATACACCTTCTGGATTTCTCTGTAGCACTTTTCATAATTGAAACCAACTGATTTGTTCTCTAATTACTTGTTTAGTATTTCTCTAGTGAGTTGATAGAAATTCCACCCTCCATCAAAACACAAATTCAATTAAATTATATAAACAAGAAACTGAATAAATAGGGCCAATTTTGTGCAAGAGACAACAGATAGTTTATCAATAAGCACTGAATAAATGAATGGAACTGTGAACCTCAGGTTTCCTTCTGAGGAATGGGATAATAATAATAATAATGCTTATTTCATAAGATTGTGATGCTGACTGATGTGATATCATGTCTAATGCACTAAGCACAGGGCCTTTCACATAGAAGGCACTCCAAATTGATAGCATTTTTAAAATTATAATTCTAAATGTCAATTCCTCTCATGGTACAATTCACATTAACCTAGTGAATTAATTATTTACTTATTTTTACTTTTTTTTTTTTTTTTAGATTTTACTTATTTATTTTGAGAGGGAGAGAATGAGAGAGAACACATGAGAGGGGATAGGGTCAGAGGACGAAGCAGACTCCCTGCCGAGCAGGGAGCCCGATGCGGGACTCGATCCAGGGACTCCAGGATCATGACCTGAGCTAAAGGCAGTCGCTTAACCAACTGAGCCACCCAGGCGCCCTACTTATTTTTACTTTTTTAGGTAACACTTACTGAAAGCATGGACAAAAGAGACCAAAATAATCACTTAGAAGCAAATTGCTTATTTGGTATAAACCTAGCATATTAGAGCAAAATTACGTTTTCACTATTTTAAAAAAATAAATAGGGTCTTCTGTGTGAGGGTTAATTAAAATATAAATATATAGCTAACACTGGACCACTATGTAAATTGCCCAAAATTGTTCATTGGTTTATACCACAGAGCTTTAATATACTTGGTTAATATAGGAACTCACCTTCTCAGATGTAATTAATTCTCCTGATCTGAACAAATGGTTACACAGTATTTGAGAAGACACATCAAAATTTTAGTATTAAAATTTTATTGTAGATTGTATTTAGTATTAAAATTTTATTGTGATGAACCAGGCATATCAGAAAGATAGAAAGAATAGACATTGATTACAGTAAGATGGTGAAATGTCTCTCATGACATCTTTGTGGATAAGATGGAGGATTATGGTCATATTGGAGGATTCAAAATGTGCTGATTTCAACTGATGCTAATCAGAATAGAGTTCTCTATTCTTTTCCCTGTCCTGTTCATTTTTATTAATGAATTGCTTAAAGACAGAAAAGTTAAGCTTCTCCAATGACCATATTAGTCAGACCTAAGAATGAGGGAGTGGGGGCAGTGAGGGAGACAGCTAACCTATTTACTAGCAGAGTTGACCAAGATCCAAAAATATCCAGAAAGGATAGAATAAAGGACAACATTAAAAATATCATTAAAATGCTACATGGGTTTAAAAGTTGTACAAACACAAAATAGGGAAGACCTGTCTGGGTAAATAGAAGGTTGTATTTTTAAAAATCCTACAGCTTTTAATAGTCAATGAAGTGACTGGTAGTAAAAGCTAAACAATAGCAGTCACAAAAATCATTTAAAAAGTACTATAATGCAATTTTAGATTTTATTAATAGACACAGAGGCACGTAAAGGAATTGAAAAATTTAGCCCTATGAAATTTCAAGTCTCACATTTTCAAGTCCCTCCTTTTTGAGGGAAGGAGGGAGAAGGCAATCATTAAAAAACGTTTTGTATACTTATATGTATAAACTTATATGCTAAGGGAAATTTCAAGAGGAAAACACACACACACACACACACATACATACATACATATACAAGTTCTTGATTCCAAGGAACTTACAGTTCCTTACAGGAGAAGCTCCAAATGCAGATACCATAATAGAAATGAGAACATGGAAAAGTTTAGAAAAGAAAGTAAAGCTAAAGATGCTGTGGATATTGAAAAGAACTCCCTCTGATCATGAAGAATAAATGATTTCCAGGTAGAGGTGGCATTTAAGCTAGGTCTTGAAAGATTGGTAGAATTAGACATGTGGAAATAGCACACCAGATAGAAGAAAGAGTGTCAGATAAGTATGGCCACAATAACAACTAGGATGAGTTTGGGAAAGATGAATTATCCAGTTTGACTGAAATGTAGGGTACATCAAGGAAAGTAGCAAAGGAACAAAGAAAAGAAATACCACTAATAGTATAGGGCCATAGGTGGCATGTCAAGGAGATAGAACATATTTTGTGGGCTATGGCAATCACATATCTATTATCTATCTATCATCTATCTACCTACATACCTATCTATCATCTATCTATCCATCCATCCATCCATCTATCTGCCTGAAGAGTCAAAGCCTTGCTACATATTTAAGAGCAATATATTTGAAAGGGAGAAATCTCAGTTCTGATACTCATTGTAGAGAAGTAATCTTAGTTACACCATCCAAAGGAACATGAAATTAAGTTACTAAAGCAGGTTGAACTATTCAAGGTAGTTTCTGCCTCTCCTAGAAAGTCGGCTATAGCTGAATCTCTTCTTCTTACCCTCTGGTCCTTGGGTTGAAGGAGGGAGGGTGGGATTGTTCTTGGATCCTCAGACACATAGTGACCACCACTCTACATTACTCATGAATTACACTATCATCTGCACTCCCTTCCCGTTATGTCCATCTCATGGATTGAAATCTCCTGTTTGCAGGATGGTCTGAAACCCACCTGAACTGTATATTCTTTGGACATTGTTCCTTGGACTGTCAATCATTGTCTCCTGAAGTGTTACTGAAATGGAATCTGGAGAGCATCTGCAAGATTCACCTAGAGTGCTAAGTTAAAACCAAGACCTACTGATCAGATTTTTGGCATTGTGTCCTAGGAATTTGCATTCTAACAAACTTTCTAGGTAAATTTCAGGTTCATTAAAGTTTGAGTATCACTGCTTTATAAGAAGTTGCTTCTTTAATGAATCATAATTAATTGAAAGAAAGCTAAAGAAAGTATTCAGATGGGAAAAAAATTTTTAGGTTTGGGAGAAGGCATGATTCTCATTCCTAAACATTTAGAATGGTGTCAATAACTTGGAAGTCAGACTGGATTAGAGCCCCCTTGCTTCTTTTTAATTCTGAGATTCAGAAAATGCCCCCCAAAAAGAAGTATTTAAACATTGAAGTCTGACCAGTCAGATGCAAGTTATGTTTTTCTACCTAGTGTACTTTTAAAATTAATCTAACACAAGCATGTTATTTTTCCCAGATTTACTGAGGTATACTTGACATATAACCCTGACATATTAAGCTTAAGCTTAAGTGTAAGCTTAAGATGTACAACATGGTAATTTGATACACGTATATATTGTGAAATGATTACCACAACAAGGTTAGTTAACACATCCATTACCTCACATAATTACTTTTTTTTTTTTTTAAGTGTGGTGAGAAAATTTAAGATCTACTTTTAGCAACTTTCAAGTGTACAATACAGTTCAAGGAACTATGACAGTCATTAAGCTGTATATTAGATGCCCAGGAAGTATTTAACTTATAACTGAAAGTTTGTCCCCTTTGATCAACATCTCCTCATTTCACCAACCCCCCAGGCTCTGGCAACCACCAATCTACTCTTTGTTTCTATGAGGTTGATTTTTTTTTAGGATTTCACATATAAATGAGATCATACAGTATTTGTCACTCTCTCTCTCTCTCTCTCTGACTTATTTCACTTAGCATATGCCTTGAAGATTCATTTCTTGTCACAAATGGCAGGATTTCATTCTTGTGTAGGGCTGAAGAAAATTATATATGTAAATATACCACATTTTCTTTGTTCATTCATCTGTTGATGGACACTAAGGTTTTTAAGATGTCTTAGATATTATAAATAGTGCTGCAATGAACATGGAGGTATAAATATCTCTTCAAGATAGTGATTTCATTTCCTTCAGATATATACACAGAAGTAGGATTGCTGGATCATATGGCAGTTCCATTTTCAACTTTTAGAAGAACCTCCACACTGTTTTCCATAGTTGCTGTACCAATTTATACTCCTACCAAGAGTACATTAAGTGTTCCCTTTTCCCCATATTCTCTCCAACACTTGTTATCTCTGATCTTTTGATAGTAGCCATTCTAACAGGTGTGAGATGATATCTCATTGTGGTTTTGATTTGTGATGATTGGTGATGTCAAATTCTTCTTGATGTACTTGTTGGCCACATCTATCTTCTTCCAAAAACATTATTTTTATGTTGCCATAATCCGTATATTATGTGGACAGATCATAGTGTTCTTGACTGTCAGTTGAACTGCCACTATGAAAAACATAACTTACATTTTCATGAATGTTTAAATGTGTATACTAACTCTGCTGGAAGATAGTCTAGATGTTTTTATTTTATACTTTACTTCATTATAAAAAGACTAGTCAAGTCATATAAAAAATGATTAATACTTGCACTTAAATGGCCCATTATCCTCATTGATTTTATCACTTAATTGAGGTGAATAGCATGAATAAGCCTGAGTCCTCTCCTTTGTTTTGAAAAGAAACAGTCTTAAAGAAATTTTCATGTGTTTAATAAGGCATCTGTAGAGTAGTTTAGGAGACAACAACTGTAACTTCAATGTGAAAAAAGATGAAATTTTTGAATGGAAGTGTGGAATTTGTGTCAAATTGCTCAACAAAAATATAAATCCATGTACCTAACCAATAATAATTGATCATTAGTTCTGAGCCTTTAATGCTCCTCTATGTTTCATAAGAGCCCTATCCAAATAGGGGATGGGGTTTCAGTAATACATTTAAAATGTTCCTTACCAGGGCGCCTGGGTGGCTCAGTTGGTTAAAATGTTCCTTACCTAAGATTTCTCTCAAAATTATTTTCTCTCCAGATTTTAAAATAATATCCAAGAAGACAGTCATATTTAAGAGGGAAAAAACAGAAGCAAAATGATAGTAGAATGCTTTTCTGACCTCTCAGGCTATGGTCTAACACTGGGAAAATGATGTTTAAAAAGTGAGATAGAATGTGTATGCAAAAAAAATTTGGTCAATATTTTATTTCTTTCATCAAATTGATTAGTGAATTAAATAAAACAACCAGAGAAATTCCTTCAAATCAATTAACATTCACAAAACAAAGTTGTTTTGGGGTTTGTTTGTTTTTTTACTAAAATCTTTACATTGCTACAAATTGGGTTGGCAATGAGTAGCAATGATCTTAGTATGTTTTCAACCATTTTCTCATTACATTACATATGAGAACAAACCTTCATCAGCTATGTAGACTCAGAATGGAAGAAAAATAAATATAAATCTATGTACCCATGTTTGCACCTTAGCAGCATTTTGCTGTTCATCTGTATGAATATTTTATTGTTAAATCTTATAATATAAAGAGATTTCTATTAGAGTGCAAAGTCAGAGAGATTCATGCCTTTTAAAATAAAGGTTTAGGGATGCTTGGGTGGCTCAGTAGGTTAGGCATCTGACTCTTGATTTCAGCTCAGGCTATGATCTCAGGGTCATGGGATCAAGCCCTGCATGTGGAGCCTGTTTAAGATTCTCTCTCTCCCTCTCTCTCTCTAAAAAAAAATTAAAAATAAATAAAAAAATATTTAAAATATAGGTTTAAATATGGTTTATATAATTTGACACTTTTTTATAAAATTCCAATGGATAATGTTCAAAATAATGAAAAACATTAAATTACCAACATTAAATACTTTAGATATTTATTACTAAAACATAATTTTAGTGTGTATTACCTTTAAAGTGTTCTAACTATTAAAAATATACTATAATGGTGAAATTTAGCAGATGAAAAACTTTAATTCCTAAAAAGATAACGTACAGGAAAAAATTTTCATCTTATTTACATGTGAAACATGTAATCCATCCAATGTTCATACTTACTAATTCATCCAATGTTTATACTTACTACTTGAAAAACAATCACAACAAATAAGGCAGATGAAGAAATTATATTTATCTTATCTCGATAAAGACATTTGAGTTAGAATATTTCATTTGTAAACTGAGTCTATATTTAAAAAAATCATTCACATTCTACTAAGAGTAAGAAATGATACATAGTACAGAGACCTTGAGTTTAGGGAGCCTACAGTCTCTTAGGAAATAATCATAATAAATAAAATAATAGAGTTTTCATAAACTACAATTAGTAGAATACTTGAGTTTCATGGGATGTCCAGTACTATGTGAAAGATGGGTTCCATAGAGAAATATACATGGGAAACACTGTATATTATATAGTCTAGTCTACTCTTAAAAATTCACAGTGAATATGAGAACTATAAAGGCTCTGAGTATTCCTGTAATAAAAACACGTGTTTAATTTTACTTAACACACAACTCTTAAAATTTTTTGGAGCAGAGGATATTCCTTACTTCCTTTTCTCCCTGCAATAACACTTGTTAGCATCCTACAGAATTAATTCCTTGGAACATGATTTGGGGAGTATCTCAATAGAAGTATAAATTAGGCAAAGTGTACACAAGGAGAAGTGGTTACATGTGGGGGTCAAGGAAGCTTTCATAAACATGGAAATGACTCAGCTGGGTGTTGAAAGAGTAGGAATTTGCTACATCTGAGAGAAGGAAAGTCTAGGCAAAATAAAAAACCTGTGTAAAGTGTTGGGAAACAACATGGAATGTAATGGAGTGGATGGGAGTAATAGGAGTTTAAACTGAGAGAACAGGCATAGGACAATCAAAGGTCTTCCATGTTTTTCTTAAGATGTGGACTTTTGAACTTTCTGGTGCAAAACTTGGAAAGTCAGATACAAGCCAAATATATCAAATTGGGAAGAGTTTTAGATTGGCAATTAAGATAAATGACTGATAAAAATATACATGACAGATTTGAGGGGGATGATGCTGGGATAAGAACTCAAAGGGCAATATATAATGTACCATAAGCTTTTATAAATTTATTTTACAATTTATAAATAAACTGTTAATAAACATTTTTACTTATTCAATATTTTCTCAGCATCTTCTACATTCTGAGCATTATGCTAGTCATTGGAATATGAGAGTCCTTGCTCTCAACAAATTAAATTTATTAAGAGAGATATTCATATAAAGAAATAAAATATAGTGAGATACATAGAATCCCATCATTTAATACTCTATATTGTATAGCAGGTATTCAATTAATATTTTTTTGGATGAGCAGAATGGATGAACGGATGAATGTTGAAGGTAATATCAGTGTGGTATTAAAATACACAGGAGAAATATGATGTAATTTTTTGGTCTATCTGTTCTGCTTGGTAGTAAAATTTTAAAAGTCTCTTAAATTGTGAAGTAAATAAAACATCCAGATATATTTTTCATTTCAAGACAAAGAAATTTCATGTTTGCTCTTCTTTCTTTTTAGAGATATTTACTTTTAGAAAGTTTAAAATCACTACATAGATTACAGGGAATCTGAAAAAAATTTTAAGAGGAGTAAAATGGTCCAATTCACATTTCTAGAAAATCATACCAGATTTCTTCCTAACATTGAAATACATTCATCCAAATGTATTTTGGACAAATCCAAATTCACTGGTGCTCTTATTGCTCAAGATATTTTTGGAACTCTTCTTTGGCAACCACGTTCAGAGCCCATGGCACATTATTTAAATAGCTTCCTAATTCTGCAGAGTGCCAGTGACATTGCAGTTGTTTTTTAGATTAGTGCCATTAAAAAAAAAATCCTTCAGATGGCTCTTCTGAACCATGTAGATATTGAATATTGACCCATACCTTTGATTTTTGCTACAGCTGTGCTGCAGTCTATCTGCATTCATCTGTGGATTGGTAAAATTAGAGGACTATAAAGATTAAGATAGACCAAGGGCTTGGAAATAGGCTCTTATAAAACATGTCAAATTCAGTCGTGAATAAGTGTCACCCAAAGTAGAGAACACATTCTTAAAGAGGTTATTTGAAGAGCACACATGGAGGGATGCACAATTCCCCGTTAAGTCTTACTACTTCACATTGTTAACTTTAAGATTTTTAGATTCACAAATAACAAATTTCAGTATATAAAAACACTAGCCAATTTTCCTTTCCTTCTATCTGTTAGTTTCCTTTTGTGATATTTTGTTAAAATTGTTTTTTAACACTTGTACTTAATGTTAAGCAGTGGATGTTACCTGCCCCCAACTTACACCATGTTCAAACAGTGAACTCAAACAGAATTTTGACAAGGGTTGATATAATCCCTGCTGTGTAATATATTTAAATGATCAATGAGCAGGCAAAAGATGGACATCAGAGGATGGAGTAGAGATGGGGAAGTCTGCCATAAAAGGAAGTGCTCGAAAGTTGCATTTTAAGCAGATTTTTGGTAGGATATACACATAATATACATACTTTGTATAGATTTTTGATCATGAAGCTTCAAGATAAAGACACTCAAATTGAATGAAATAAAATGAAAGTGTGGGAAGGAATACTACAAAAGGAATCAATTCAGAGCAGTGAATTATCACAGTTAATTCTTTTAAATAGGTTTTTGCACTTGACGGAAATCATAAAAAATGGATTTTCCCCAAAAAATAAAGGATCACAAATATCTCTGAAAATTGTTTTTTCCTTTGGGACAATTTTAATACAGATAAAAGAGCTTTAGATGAATGAGTTAGAGAAAAAAACACTACCATCTGCTAGAACACAATGTGAAACATTCTTGACACCTCTCAGCCTCCTTAGCTGAATTTCAGAATGCAACCATTAGTATTAAGAACAAGCACTAAGGATTACCAAAATCATTTTGTTTTTATCTTTGATGTTTCTAGTATACTTTCAGACCCCTTCACTAACTCTCTCTATTGCTTTTCCATTTCCCAAAGTTTAAAATTAAATTTTTCTTCTGTTTGGCATATAGGAAATCATCATGCTCGCTACACAGAAAGAATATGAGTTATATAGGAGAGTCATGGTGAGAGGCATTGGTGAGAGGACAAAAAACATTAACATCAGAAGTGATCCTGAGTTCACAATTTTTCCAGAATACAAGGATTGCATGCTGTTATATATTGGACTATTAAAGTAGTTCTAGCTTTGTCCTAACTGATAAACACTATCTGTACAAGTGGGGAATACACTTTTAAATAGAAATCCAATATATTTTATTAAAAAAATTTAATTTACAAAGTAATCCAAACATTAGTATGATTTTCTATCTAAATGCTTGCCTGATGACAAAAAGGACAAATCTACCCTTCCTCTAATGGGCTTACCAGAAAGTTACATTCATATAAAAAGCAACAAAACATGTTTGTTGTTAAATGATAAATAACAAAAGCGCCCAATCAAAATCAATGCATGAGTGCAGGATGCAGTTAAAATCAGGAAGCTAAGAGAAATGGATGGGTGGATAGAAAAGTAGATTAAAAAAAATACTAACAGCACAATGAAAGAGTTTCAAGAAGGGACTATACCAAGGAACTGTATTTATTATTTAAATCTTTGCTCTCATAGGTCAGGTTACTCTCTGATTATACCCACTCAATGGCATTCTGGTCTGCATAAGGACAGGCATAAACTATGTACATAAAATAAGTAAAGACAGCCTTTACCCAGTTCTGAAATGATATCTCCCACTTCTCCCAACTTACACAGTACACACTTGCAATACAAACCATTTTGTAGCTCCCTGCCCACACCATGGAACTTTTTATCCATGTGCTATTCTTTCTGCTCATGCTGATCTTGTATCTGGAAGGGCCTCATGTACCAACTGGATACATCCATCTTTAAAGACTTAGTTCAGCATTTTTGTACTTCTGCATTCTATATTCCCCATGTAATTTCTTTCCCTTCATTTTTATCCTCAGACTTTTTATTTCTTAAATAATAAAATAGAATTTGTTAGTGCATTTCATTCTTGTGGTAATGACTAGTAATTTTTTAGTGTTCATTTTATGCTAGGTACTGTGTTATATGTTTTGTAAGCATTATGCTATCAATCACCACACCAACTTTATTAAGGTAAGTACTATTGTTACCATTTTACAGATAAGCAAACTAAAATAACTGTTGAAGTCACATGCTGGTCAGTGCTAGATTCAACCCAAATATGATTATAGAGGTTGGCCTGACTCCTCAGCTGATTCATTTACTTCTATTCTACCTCTAACCCAAGAATTACTTCTATAGTGGGCTGCCTCACTTATGGCCTCACGGGCTTTTCTGGGAGTGTCCACCCTTCTATGTTTTCTACCTCAGAGGTATTTATGAGGAAAAAAGGAAAAAAATTTAAAATTTAAAGAGAACACCAAAGAAAAATTGGGGCTTTCTGAAGTGTCTTTTCATATAAGAGGTTTGCTCAATTCTGACTGCTCAGTTTGCAGTGTACAGACAAGAGACTGTTTTAATTCTGTGATAAACTGCCCAGTGATATACCCATTGGAGCCAAGGCCATCTTTCTCTCTCCATTTAAAACTATCATCTGGGAGATCCATGAAGATTCTTTTCCCTGTATGCATGGCACAAACTGGATATATAAACATATGGAATATTTGTTAATCTAAAGCTTTTAATTCAAGGAATGCTTATAAAACACAAAGAAATAATTTGGAACAAGGATTCTTTTGGAGAAACTATGTCCATTATGAAGGATCAAAGGTCTTACCACACACACATGTTATAAGTCATCTTGCATTTATTCCTCATGGGCATGTATTCAAAATAATGTTTGACTCTTTCTTCTCTAAATGTTGTCTTTTCCTCACCATTTCCTTAGTTTGGGAGCTTCCAAAACCATGGAAGCAAAAACCATTCTCTACAATCTGTGAGGAAAGAGTACTTCCCTGAAATTGCTGAAGTGATATTAAGTAGCCACTTAAATTCTAAGTGAACATGATCTTTCACGGAGCTAATTCCAGAAGGAAACAGTCAACTGCATCATGGAAACATATAAAGTGATGGAGATAAAAGAAACCTTGATCTGTCACAATGGTTAAAAAAAGTGTTCATGGTCTCTGTGTATGACATTCCTCTTCCATAAGAACAGAATCTTCTCTCTTGCACAGGACCTTTTACACATCTCATTGTATAGTAAAAACTTTTAAAAAGGCTGTTCAAGGAGGACTGAAATGTTGGCAAAGCAAACAGTGAAGTCTTAAGATATATTAATGAGACTAAATCATATGTCATAATCTTGTCATCTCAATATTGCCATCTAGTCACAAAGAAAGTTTTTATGTAAATACTATTTCCAGAAATCTAAAACTACCTTACCCACAAGGGAAAAAAGGAGCAACATTGTATACAGATTTGATAATGGTTTCCTTTTCTCTTGTATCATCACTACTTCTTTGCCCCTCACAGAAAAAGTTGCTTGGAGATATACACTTTGATTAATAACACAACTCAGCCAAAGCATTCTCATTGAAAAGAATTAGCAATCCAGGCAGGGTACCACAAAGTGAATCTTAATGAGAAGATTTTACAAGGGAAATTACAAAGGAGACTATAATTATCAATTTCTCTCAATGCTGCTCAGGTTTATAGTACATGAGGAGAAAATTATTGCGAAAATTGACTTGATGTGAATTTATGAACTGGTAGGATTCCTTTTTAAGAGATGAACAAATTATTCTTTTAGCTTTAGTTCACATAATGTACCAGATGTCATATGTCTCAAGAGCAAACAAACAATTTTTCACAAATGCTTCTCTGAAGTTTTTTTTTTTAATATTTTATTTCCCTAGAATGAAGAATGGTGTTTCTGCAACTGTATTACACATTTCTTGAAGGCTAAATCAATGTTCTACTACATTTTTTACATCCTCATGCCTAATATAGTGTGAGACACATGTTCAGAAATCAAAAACCACCTACTGGTTAAATTTCCTATTGTTTTCATTTCAACCTTGTTATTTGTCCCATGACAAACTATTATTTCACTCACCATGAAGAACGCCTTCATTTCAGTTATATTAACTGAATCACTGTTAACATGTCTTTTTTTTCATATCTAGAAATATTGCCAAGAATTCAAGAGGCTTTGGATCTTTTGGATCCAAAACTCTGTCACAGTGATCTGCTCAGGACCTAAGAATCCATCTCCAAAGTAATTTTCCAGTACGTGCTTCCTTGCTACTTTCTCCCTGGAATCTGTTGCTCCTGGTTCCTGCTTAATGATCACTGTCAGGCTTACCTGACTCTTCAAAGACACACCCTTAATTCTCCCCCATCCTACTCCTGAAACTTCCTAGATCAACTGCCTGTTCTTGAAGGTCTACCTTGGCTACACATTCTAACGACACCATCCATCTTGAACACTGCCCCCAAATTAGATACTGTGAAAATTAAAGAAAAAAAAAAGGAGGGGGGTGGGGGGATGGGTTAGCCTGGTGACAGGTATTAAAGAGGGCACATATTGAATGGAGCACTGGGTGTTATATGTAAACAATGAATCATGGAACACTACATCAAAAACTAATGATGTAATGTATGGTGATTAATATAACATAAGAAAAAAAAAGTCAAAAGCAGCCATGAAAAGTCTAAAGTGGTATGTACCTATTTTTAGAGGATTTTGGAAACAGAGGCAAGCTGTTAAAAAGATATAGAGCCCAAACGTGAAATATGATTCTGCAATATAGAATTCCAATGCAACAATAGGGATTTATTTAATAATCATCGATAAAATAAAATCCTAGAACCAGTGAATGTCTATTCTATTCCAACACTCCCAACAGCACACTGCAAAAATATTTTGCATTAATTTGCATAAAATAAATTATGTTTAAATTATGAGAATAATGACATAACTAAACTGTAAAAAACAAACAAAACACATTCTGCCATCATGTTCTGGCTCTTTCATCTGATCCTCTGGAAATTTGCATTTAAAAGAATACGATGGCATTCATGATAAAAACCCTCAACACAGAAGGCTTAAAAGGAACATACCTCAACATAAGGGCTGCATATGAAAAATCCACAGCTAACATCATATTCAATGAGCAAAACCTAAGAGCTTTTCTCCTACGTCAGGAAAAAGACAAGGATGTCTCCTCTCACCACTTTTATTCCACATAGTACTAGAAGTCCTAGCCACAGCAATAGACAATAAAAAGAAATAAAAGTTATCCAAATTAGTAAGAAGAAGTAAAATTTTCACTATTTGTAGATGACATGATACTTTATATAGAAAACCTAAAGACTCCATAAAAAAATTACTAGAACTGATAAATGAATTCAGTGAAGTCACAGGATACAAAATCAATGTACAGAAATCCATTTTATTTCTATACACTAATAATGAAATAGCAGAAAGAGAAATTAAGGAATCATCCCATCTACAGTTCCTAAAATACCTAGGAACAAACTTAACCAGAAAGATGAAAGACCTGTACTCTGAAAGCTATAGAACATTGATGAAAGAAATTGAAGACAGCACAAAGAAATGGAAAGACAAATCCATCCTCATGGATTGGAAGAAAAAATACTGTTAAAATGTCTATACTAATCAAAGCAAACTACACATTTAGTGCAATCCCTATCAAAATACTGACAGCATTTTTCACAGAACTAAAACAAACAATCCCAAAATTTGTATGGAACCACAAAAGATCCCAAATAGCCAAAGCAATCTTGAAAAATGAAAGCAAAGCTGGAGGTATTACAATTCCAGACTTCAAGTTATATTACAAAACTATAGTGATCAAAACAGTATGGTACTGGCACAAAAACGGACACATAGATCAATAGAACAGAAAACTCAGAAATACACCCACAATTATATGGTCAATTAATCTTTGACATAGGAAGCAAGAATATCCAATGGAAAAAAGGCAGTCTCTTCAATAGTGTTGGGAAAAATGGACAGCTACATGCAGAAGAATGAAACTAGACCACTTTCTTACAGTATACACATTGTACACCCAACACTGATATTACACTGTATGTTAACTAACTGGAATTTAAAGAAATACTTTAAAATAAGTAAAAAAGAAAATAAAATGCCCATCCCAACAAAACAACAAAAAATGGAATAAGGATCTAAATGTGAGACCTAGAACCATAAAAATCCTAGAAGAGAGCACCAGCAGTAATTTTTCTGACATGAGCTGTAGCAACATTTTTCTAGCTATGTCTCCAGAGGCAAGGGAAACAAAAGCAAAAATAAACATAGAATGACCCTATGACCCAGTAATCTCAGCACTAATTTGAAAGGATATATGTACCCTTACGTTTATTGCAGCATCATTTACAAGACTCAAAGTGTAGAAGCAGCCCCAGTGTCCATCAAAAGATAAATGAATAAAGAAGAGGTGGTATGCGCGCACACACACACACACACACAGAGGAATATTATTCACCCACAAAAAAGAATGAAATCTAGGGCACCTGGGTGGCTCAGTCGTTAAGTGTCTGCCTTCAGCTCAGGTCATGATCCCAGGGTCCTGGGATCGAGCCCCACATCGGGCTCCCTCCTCAGCAGGAAGCCTGCTTCTCCCTCTCCCACTCCCCCTGCTTGTGCTTCCTCTCTTGCTGTCTCTATCAAATAAATAAATAATCTTAAAAAAAATGAAATCTTGCCATTTGCAACAACATGGATGAGTATAGAGTGTAATGTTAAAGGAAATAAGCCAGTCAGAAAAAGACAAATACCATATAATATCACTCATATGTAGAATTTAAGAAACAAAACAAATGAACAAAGGAAAAAGAGAGACAACCCAAAAAACAGGCTCTAATGTACAGAGAACAGATGGTTACCAGAGGAGAGATGGGTAGGAGGATGAATGAAATAAGTCAAGGGGATTAAGAATACACTTATCTTGATCAACACTGAGTAATATATGGAACTGTTGAATCACTGTATTGTACACCTGAAACTAATATAATACTTTATGTTAACTACACTGGAATTAAAATCAAATCAAAAATAAAAGACTAGGATGGAGCACACTCAATGCAAATACTATATATTTCACATGTAACTGTTTTTCTTGAATCTTCATAATAAGCCTATAAGTTAGGTATTTATATACCTAGTTTACAGTTAATGAATCTGAGTTCAAGATATTTAGTAACATGTGGATGGTCTATAGGGATGGTAGTAATCTTCACCTCATTGGGTTGTTGAGAAGAATAAATGGAACTGTGAGTTGAATCAATATCAATGAACACTGATTAAGCCTCTCCAGGTGCCACAAAATTCCATCTATATTACCTCATTTAATGTTTGTGAGTGGGTAAAGGGACATTTGGTATGAAGATTAGTATGGACCCAGGGTCAAATATAGACTTTTGCTCCTCCATGTTAGACTAATGTCTTGTTCACAGTTGTACTCTTAGAATCAATGTTCCTGGTCTACAGAAGATTCTCAGAAAATACAGTATTTACCAAATGAATACATCATCATCTGGCATTCTAAAAGAGTAGAAATATTTGGAGGACTTAAAATTTCTATACTATTGTAATATCATCTTATGTCCTTTGAAGTTTGAAGTGAAGACAGTATGTATGCATATTAACTCCCAAAGAAAATAGGTGTTGAAGTTGTACAAGACAACTTATAAACATGAAGCAATATATCCAGAAGAAACCAGCAGCTGACTCACATCAATTGATTTTTAAAAAGGGTATCACATATTCATGTCTTTCTTAAACATAATAAAATAGACATATATTTATTTTTTGGTATCTAAGGGATTTAGTTCAATATCACAGTAATTTCATTTTTGTAAATTTTCTGATCTGTACATTTGAGTGTCTTATTTTATCCATTGTTGTTCTGTCAGCTGCCCCTTTTTGATGTTGTCAATATATATACTTTAAGCAGACCCTGCCTTTCTCATTCTCTGTAGTCTCGAAAACCAGATAATAGAACCAGTTAGAATCATGCTTAATATAAGAGCAAATATATTGTGTGCAAAACCCCACATGAGGTGTGGTATCTATCTGTCCTTAAATCTCAGAATCCCTTTACAATCTTAACCGTGTTCTTGGTGGTCACAGTTGAAAAATAAATGACCTCTGGATAAGTGAAAGGTGGGTGTGTTTGCAAACTTTCTGAGAACTATTAGAAAAATCTAGCTTTACACTAACCTAAACATATTTTCCAATACTGAAAACAGCCTTGCAGTAGAGCAAGGCTTTTTAAAATCTGGATTATAGGCTACCTCCTAAAAATGAAAGATGCTACTAGGATTACACATAAGAATGGAGTGCAGTAGGGGAAAAATGAGGAAACTGAAAATCTTTATGCCATGCAGGTAGAAAAATGTTCTTTCAATGAAAAGACAATGTTAAATACAGTACATTTATGACAGGACATTTTACTTCTCCCTTTGGGAATTAATTCCTTTAGTGTATGGGTATTTGAAAAAGGATTTCAAGATGGATAGTATTCCATGGTTAAGATATTTCTCTCAGCCTGCAGGACGTGTTGTGGGAGCGGGGGGAGGGAGTGGTGAGAGTTAAAAAAATATAAGTTATCTTTTTAAATTCCATGTATGAGTGAAATCATATGGTATTTGTCTTTCTCTGACTGTCCTATTTCACTTAGCATTATTCTCTAGCTCCATCCACATAGCAAATGGCGAGATTTCATTCTTTTCTATGGCTGAGTAATATTCCATTGTATATGTGTTCCACATCTTCTTTATCCATTCATCTGTCAATGGACACTTGGGCTGTTTCCATAATTTGGCTATTGTACATAGTGCTGCTATAAACATCGCAAAGGGAAAAACAAGAGAGAGAGAGGCAACCAAGAAGTAGACTCCTAATTATAGAGAACAAACTGATGGTTAGCAGACAAAAGGTGGGGGGGTGGGGATCATTTAAATAGGTGATACAGATTCAGGAGTGCACTTGCTATGATGAGGAGTGGGTGATATATGGAAGTGATGAATCACTGTATTGTACACCTAAAACTAATATATGTTAACTGGAATTTAAATAAAAACTTAGAAAAAAGAAAAGCTATCAAGAACTCCACCTCATAATGCAAATAGATTAAAAATGTCTAGAAACCCATGTCTCTTTCCCTCTCAACTACAATTTTATTAAAAGTTCATTTTAAAAGTTGATGAATTAAAAAAAATTAATTGACATAGGTTAAAAAAGTACCTAGATACCATTGCAACTATAGTATGATTCTAAACACTTGGGCACAAATCCACTCCTGCTTTCTCCTTCCTTGTTGCCATCTTCTTTTTTCTTTTTTTCCCCCAATACAAAGAGAAATCTAATCTGCCACAAATATTTGATTCACCTCTATAACAACATAAAATGATAGAAGATAGTACTGGGAATTGAAGTTGATTCTAAAGGAATACAAATTGAAATAATGTTCCAGATGGGCATTTGGAACATATTACACAATGTTGAGATAATAAGACAATTCTTGATTGACCTCAGCGGGAGCTTAAAGTGTTATACAAGCTGTCTTTTCACAACCTCCATGTTCTCCCCCCACCATTCATCCCTCACTGTCAGTTATTTGGGGGATTTCTGGAAAATGGTGTGCTCTAGCCTTGTAGAGCATCTTACATTTTTATTTATTCTGTCAAAGATCATAACACTTTTTTGTTGTTGTTTTTAAATAGACTTTATTTCTTTTGATGGTTTTAGGTTTACAGAAAAAAAAATGAATGGGAAATACAGATGGTCCCTATCTCCCTACCTCCACATCTGGTTTACCCAATTACTAACCTCTTGCATTAGTGTGATACATGTGTTACAACTGATGAGCCTTATTATTAGCTAAGGTGTATAGTTTACATGCAGTTTCACTTTGAGTTGTACACTCAGTTTTGACAAGTGTATAATACATGTATCTGCAATTAAAGTATCATAGCGAATAGGTTCAATGCCCTAAAAATCCACTGGGATTTTCATTCTATTCTATTCATTCTGCCCTGTTTTCTCTTCTCTTCTCTTCTTTTTTTTTTTTTCTGTGCTGAAAGCATCTTTTTTATTTAAATTCAATTAGCCAAGGTATAGTAGGTGTAGTACATCATTAGTTTTTGACATAATGTTCAATGATTCACTAGTTGAACACATTCTGCATCAAATAAAGTACTCATGATTTAGGCTGGACACATACTCATTTCTTTTGATTACAAATGACTAAGAAACTGAAAAATAATAAAAAGGAATGTTGGATTCTTTAGGATGCAAAGCAATCGCTCTATTGAGTATGAAATATTTGGCACTGGTGTCCTGAAAAAGAGGAGTCATTCCCACTAGCTGATACATCAGCTAGTCTGATATCAACAGAGCTGGCAAATTAGCGTCATTAATGATTTCATTTGGGGTTGGGGGGTAGCAAGGGCATGGGAATAGTTTTAAGAGTCCAATACAGACAAAGATTAAGAAAAAAAAAACAAAATCCAAAGACATGTGGTTGAAGTAGCAGTTCGTGGTTGTATTTGTTCAAGATTCTCAAGCAAGAAATAGTATGGGATCTGTGACATTATGGTGACTGAAACAGCTCTACTTATTTATCTTAAATAATTTTCTCAATATTCCATGACTGAATTATCAACAGTCCATTTCACATGTGAGGGAACTAAGGCTCAAAGAAGATAAGTAATTGGGTCTACGGTTACAAAGCCAGTTATCAGTGGGGTCAAAATTTGAAGTGGGATCTGTCAGCTTCTAAAACCTGTATTGATTCTCTCCCGAAGTTTCCTTAACTTAATACCAATATTTGTATTTATCTTTGCTTAACCTTAGTCCTAACTCATGCTACTTTTTTATCCTAGAACCAGAGAAACTGAGTGAACTTCCCAGAGAACCTAACTCTACCCATTACTGCATAGGCAAAGAGAGAACAATTATATAGTCATTATTATTGTCAGGAGCCATCCCAGAGTCCCTGGAATGGTATTCTTCTTTCAGTGTAAATAATACAGAATTATTAGAGACAACATACTTTAAATCATGTTTTAGGAATCAATAAAACAAAAACTAGTGCCCTTATTTTCATTGCATGATCAATAAATGGGGTCACATGCTGCACTAACATTCATCATACTCTCACCAAAAAATCCTATACTGGAGTTTTCAATAGCATCTCATTTTCTTTTCTTTTTTTTTTTTTAAAGATTTTATTTATTTATTTGGCAGAGAGAGACACAGCGAGAGAGGGAACACAAGCAAGGGGAGTGGGAGAGGGAGAAGCAGGCTTCCTGCGGAGCAGGGAGCCCAATGCGGGGCTCGATCCCAGGACCCTGGGATCATGACCTGAGCCCAAGGCAGACTCTTAACGACTGAGCCACACAGGCGCCCCAGCATCTCATTTTCAACAGACATCAAGCACACTTGGTGCATGAACAAATATAATAAATAGGGGGGGAAATGGAATTGAAGGTGTCTGTCACCTTTCTCTTCAATCATTATTAGAGGGATCTAAAAATTCACATCAATTGTATACAAATGACTTCTTTAGTTTGTGGTATTATTTACTGGAAACAGGAAAGCTTATCATAACTCCTGCTCAGTCTCATAGACTACCAGTGCTGGAAATATCATTAAGCATCCTCTATTCTAATTACTTTCCCCCACCACTGTATAGGCAAGAGTAGAGGCTCATGAAGTAATGTGGACTTATACAGTAACTTAGCTTTTGAAGAGTAGAAACGAGTAGACATCAAGTTCCCTTTTGCAAGGGACCACATACTGTATTAACCATGTACTATACTAATACTGACCACATTTTCTATACTAAAATCTGGAAAATTGCCTATCCTAAAATTTCTAAGTCATCTCAGGGACACCTTAATGAGGAATGCTCTCCATTTGTTTGGATCTGAAGTTTTACAAAACAGCATATGTCTGCAAATTGTGAGAACCACATGAAGGGCTGGATACCATGGACAGAGAAGCCTACGGCTAGAAAATGACATTGTAGGCTGGGGGACCAGCTGCTCTGATTTGCCAGGCATGGTCCCAATTTACACCGCTAGCCCCATGCAATTATTTATAGTGTCTTTTTCACTATCGAGGTTTCTGGGTTTGGACAACAAATTTTATGATCACGCAAATTTTAAAGTAAATATCGTTTCTAGTTTCTGCCATGAGAGCCTATAATTCCTTGCATAGATATGCAATATTCCTTACTAAAGGAAAATGCTATTACAAAGTAGAGCTTGACCATTAGTTTCAATTTAATATGAAGTAATTTATCAAATTTCTTTTCTGACACCTAAAATATAATTGATTTATTAAAGGAGTGAGATGTCATAGGGACAGACATTGGATCACAAGGCAAAAACAAACAAAAAAGCACAAAAAACAATAAATGAACCAACCAAACAAAAACCACATTGAAAAAGGGAATAAAAAGTGATTATGAGGAAAACATTCACCTATCTTCTAATACGGCCTATAGATAACCTGGATTATAGGTATATTAGTACTTTCATTTCTGCTGAGAAAAGGACCTAGTTCTGTTGAGAAATAGTAAATAGTAAATAGTAAAGATTTACCCTTGGAAGTTAGAAGAGAATGGTCTCTGTAGAAAGGTCATCTGAGGGGCCATAAATGCAAAATCATGGACTTTTGCTTGAATTTACAGACAAATGTGTGTGTGTGCCCTTGAGTGTGTGTAGTTGTGTGAAAAATACTCAGTTGACATGGCTTCAATGGGAGGAGGAGCCAAATTGAGCTATCAGAGAGTTTTATAATTCAATGGTTAAAAAAAGGAAGTGAGGGGCGACTGGGTGGCTCAGTCGTTAAGCATCTGCCTTTGGCTCAGGCCCTGATCCCAGGGTCCTGGGATCGAGCCCCACATCGGGCTCCCTGCTCCGCAGGAAGCCTGCTTCTCCCTCTCCCACTCCCCCTGCTTGTGTTCCCCTCTCTCGCTGTGTCTCTCTGTGTCAAATAAATAAAATCTTAAAAAAAAAAGGAAGTGAAGGAATTACATAGTGATTTAATGAAATTAGTATAAATATGTTAGCTGTTTTAATTGAGTACAGTTGACAGGAAAATAAATTTTAATGAAACCTATAAATTTAAAGTATCTCATATTCACTTCTTCCTGCCCTAATAAAGATTATTATTTTTTCTTTATTTGAAGTTACAGAAAACAAGCTTGTTTTCATTTTAATGTAGTTCATATGCCCCTACAAGACAAGAATCCATCAGTGGCACTATATCAAGAATGTTTCTATAAATTTTCTGCATCAATATTTTGCTAGGACTTTGTGTAGAATCTATCAAGGTAAAACATTTCCCTAACACTTAGGTTGGAAAGAAACTGGCATTCTGTTCAGGGAAACTTTTCTCACTTCACAGTCCAACTAGTCTATGCCATGAACCTTGATTTCATAGCACAAAGTTTGATATTTTTTCCTTCTAACTAAATAAGCAAAGGAATTCTATGTATCACAGAATCTAAGCTTTATAGTGATTGACATAGATTCCATTCCAATGTTACGGTACAACTACTCCTCTTTGTTTTTTCTACCAGGAAAATAATAATAATATGTTCAGAAGGGCTTTTATATGTTCATTTTTCTTGAAGAATAAACATGTATGAATATAAAATAAATACAAGTTTTATGTTATAGCTGTTTAGATGGATGGGAATTTATATCTCCCCTTTTTAATAATTCCAACTAATGGGTTTTTTCATTTGCTTTGCATGACTAATATGTCCAGTGATTTTTGTTTCTTTAGCACAGCTTAAACATACAGTTCACTTTATGTAAAACTAATTACAAGTGTTCCTGTTTTGAAAGCCATGTTTCCAGGAAAAATCTATAAATGACATATGGGTACAACTTGGGGAAAATGGACATGCCTAAATGAATGGATCATAATTTCCATGGTTCCTTTCAATTCTCTTTACTCTTTTGTTAATAAATGCTTTCAGAAATTCTTAGTTCAGGCCATTTGTCAGGTTTTTATTTTAGGGTGAGAACATGGCTATGAAAATTTATTAATAGCTCACTACCTTAGACTTTTAGTAGAGTGCTGATTTCATCAAATTGTTACTTGATTTTCCAGTTTTCTTCCTTTTATGAAATATAACAGAAGGCATAAGTATAATTACCCAGACACCTCTATATCACATGTGAATTGCTTAACCATGGGAATGGCACTAGACATTGATTAAACATTACTAAAAATATTGCTCATAAAGAATTAATTCCAAACTAACTCTGGTGCTAAGACACAGAGATAAAATAGGAGGATCTGATCTACCAATAAAAATAACTTCAACTTAGTTGACTCTTAATCTCAGCTTTTTCTCCCTTCAGTCATATGTTAAGAGTGGCAAACAATATAGTAGGGACAATGTTGACATGAAGACCTTACTGATTCTCCAGTAAAAGTAAATATACAAACAAATATAAATAACAGTATTATTGTAATTTTGGTTTATAATTTCACACTTTGTTTTCTATAAGAGTTAAAGACAAATTCATAAAAAATTATTATAAATCTCTGTTAATGGATACACACTATACATATAAGGGTGGTGAAACCGTATGGGAGTAGAGTGTCTACGTGTGATCAAGGTTGGTGTATGGAAGAGTTATGGAGATGGATGAGGTGACAATTGCACAACAATATGAAGGTGTTCACTACCACAAAACTATATACTAACAATTGGTGAAAATGGTAAATTTTATATTATGTACATTTTATTACAATAATAAGTGCATTTGGATCTAGCTAATCTCTACTTGCCTTGTTTCCCTAGTTTTATTGGGATATAATCGACAGCATTTTTAAGTTTAAGATGCACAGCATAAGGACTTGACTTTACATAGAGTGTGAAATTATGATCACAGTAAGTTAATCTCCATCATCTCATTCTGGTACCAAAAAAAAAAAAAGAAAAAAAAATTTTATCTTTGTGACGAGAACTCTTAACATCTAGTCTCTTAACAATTTTCAAATATACCATACAGTAGTGTTAACTATACTCATCATGTTGTACATTACATCTTCAGTACTTATTTATCTTATAACTAGAAGTCTGTGCATTCTGATCACATTCATCCAACATCCCACACACCCCTTACCCCCACCTCTGGCAACCGCAAATCTGATCTAGCTAATCTCTGATAATATGGTTTCATTAAAAATAAAGCATGCCATTTCACAACATCGTATCAGATTATGCATATCTAAATTGTCTCAGTAACACCGAGACAAGCTCTCACACTGTTTGGAAACTAATAGTACTGGAAGCAAATGAACCATTGCATAGCCCACCAGAGGAAATGCCTGGGAAGTGATAGAGCTGTCACATTTGCTGCATAGGTGAAAAACCTAGGCCCTCTGTCAAAATCTGACATGAATGCTGCCCTCCTGGGTTGTTTTCATGCCTATTGCCAATGTGCCATCCCTAGTTTCAAATGGCTGGACAGATAATTAGTTTTCCCAACACAGAAATGGAGTGTGCGATTGCCTTCTTGCAACAAACTCTAATCATCACCATTCAACTGTGATTCTACTGTCATAAGACTGGTTTGTACCCAATGAAACAAGACAAAATTGATAGATTGCATCCTATTAATTAGCTGAAGGGAAAGTAAAAGTTCAGCAAAATTGGTTAAGTTGAATTTTAAGTTGAATGAGATTGTTGGGCTTGCACACATTTAACAACAGACGTTATTACATACTTAAAAAAAAATTCCCTAGGTAAAGGGGAATTTTAGATCTCTTCAGATCAAATGTTCATTTAGTCGAGGTGGATAAAGCTATCTCCTCTAAATCTCCGTTTGCCTTTTAATTTGGGAGTACCAAGGGAATTGTTGATCTGGGGTAGCAACACCACAATTATCAGTCATTATGGAAATAAATGTCAATTAAACCACAATGGGATATCACAGCACACCCACCAGAATGGCTAAAATAAAAATCCCTGATAATTACCAAGTGTTGGTAAGGATTCATATCCTCTGCTGGTGGGAATATAAATTAGTATACCAGTTTGGAAAATGGTCAGTTATCTACTAAAACCGAACATATGAATCACACATAAATAATTGTACGTCCACCAGAAATATGCAAATATATGCCCCAAAAGACTGTAAGCACCACAAACTGGCCACAATGGAATAGTATATAGCATTGAAAATTAAATTACTGCTGTGCATAGAAATCTCACATAAATAATATTGAGATCAGGAAGCCACACAACAAGAACAAACTCTATCAGTCTATATGCATAAAACTCAAAAAATGTAAAATAATGTATAGTATTAGAATTCAGGAAAGTGGTTACCTTATAGATGATTGGGATTCATGATTAGAAAGAAAAAAGACCACCTTTAATTTTGTTCATTATATTTCATTTCCTAATTTGAGTAGTTGTTACACGTTTCTGAGCTTTGTGATAATTTATTGAGCTGTTCACCTATTATTTGTGTAGTGTTCTTAAGTATGTTTCAATAAGATCTTTAATTGACCAATGATATATGACTATTTTATATGTCAGAAAAAAGAAGACATTAAGAGAAAAATTAAAATCACTGAATTATTCCACTGGTACATTGACATTGAGTCTTTTTTTTTTTTTTTCTAAATATATGTTCATGCATGGACAATTACTCAGCATTGATAGTTTTTATAGGTTAACACAAATTACCAAAATTGTTTAAGGAAAACAAGAAAGTCTAAATAGACAAAGCTTCTATAATCTAGAAGCATGAAGCACTAAACAACAATCAAGTGAACAAACCCCCAAAACTATCAGATTCAAAATAATCTTTGTTTACCATTAGATTTTCCTAACCTTTAAAGAATAAGAAATTATGGGCGCCTGGGTGGCTCAGTTGGTTAAGCGACTGCCTTAGGCTCAGGTCATGATCCTGGAGTCCCTGGATCGGATCCCGCATCGGGCTCCCCGCTCAGCGGGGAGCCTGCTTCTCCCTCTGACCCTCCCCCCTCTCATGTGCGCTCTCTCTCTCTCTCATTCTCTCTGTCTCAAATAAATAAATAAAATCTTAAAAAAAAAAGAATAAGAAATTATGATACAGTATGGAAAAGATCTTACATATTAGCAAATGAAATCTAGAGTTGTAAAAACCCTTCCTATTTCTTTCTTGGGCAAGACTTTTTTCCCTAGTGATTCTTTGAGGACTGATTTTCTTTTATTTATTCTTTTTCTCTTTGTTTACAAATAATTATCTGCATGTTTGATTTTATTTTCCATGTTGGTCATTTTTTATATCTTATTATTTTCTCATTTGTCCTGGTCCTCTGCATTCTAGGACTGCTTCTTCAATTTGCTTTCCACAAATCTGATGACATTATTTTTTGCCTCGAAAGGCATATTTACTTCTTCTGTTACATTTTCTGTTTCTTTTCAGTCCTTTGCAATTCAACTTTTTCAATTTCTATGGCTTTTAATTCTAAGTCAAGCAATGCATTTGTAAGGATGACAAAAGTTTTCCTCAAGTATTTTTCTTGTTTCTGTATTAATTTATTGTTCTACATTTACTTTACTTCTGAGGCTTTCATTTCCTGTGTCAAGTAATCATTATCCAAACCATGTTTGGTTTTGTTATTGCTGTTATTGTTACCAACTGGAAAGTTACTAATTGGAAAGTATAATAAAAATCTATTGAAAGGTAGTGTTTCTCAACAAATAAGTCATAAGACTGACTCTTAGCTCTTGATCCTACTGATAACCTGGTTTTTAGCAGAAAGCATCTGTGCTTCACTTTGAAAAGTGGATTGTGAACAATCTCAGGCCCAAATTCTAACGAGTAGTAGGCAATCACATAAAGCACTTCTGCTAAAATGTTCATGGACCCTCTTCTCTCCCAACTGTTGTTCTTCTGTTCCTGATCTAATAAGTACTACAGACACACACACACACACACACACACACACAGTACTACTGTCTCTAGTCACATTATTAGTACACCTATAAAGCCTATTGGGACTACCTAACTTTCTGCTTGGATGCAATGCATTTCTCTAAGTCCTTCTTTCAGAGGGAGTGTTATATCCTTGAATGGATATAACGGCACTGACTAATGAGGAGTGTGCAAGTATGACTTCGTAACTTTCTCAGTGATAAAATTCTTGGATCTCTGAGTCAGGGGGGCAGAAACTAAGTGAAGGGCACAGAATCTGTTTATATTATTTAAGGCCATGAGTTTGCTCTACTTCAGAATGTGAATTTCCCTACTTCAAACTGTGAATTTCTATTTAGTGATGGGGAAACTCCCCAGAAGATAATAATGGATTGGCTGAAAGTCCCAGTTTTGAATGTTGTCATAAATTTCCACCCTTCTCTAATGTCCTTATAGCCATTTTAAGCTTCATTGAGCACTGTTAAGTAGGCAGGACTTTAAAACAACAACTATTTCTGGGTGCCTGGGTGGCTCAGATAGTTAAGCGTCTGCCTTCGGCTCAGGTCATGATCCCAGAGTCCTGGGATCGAGTCCTGCATGGGGCTCCCTGCTCCTTGGGAGCCTGCTTCTCCCTCTGCCTCTCTCTCTCTCTCTGTCTCTCATGAATAAATAAATAAAATCTTTAAAAAAAAACAACAACTATTTCTGACATCTTAAACTATGATAAAAAAAATCCATCAGCATCATTTGGAGAAAAATTCAATCTTCCTCTAATATTTACTCAGAACCAAAGTTATTCCTGAACATCTGTGCAATACCATTTTGACACAGATGGTAAAATACTTATTAATAAAATAGCACATGTAAATATTTGGATCCATTTCAGTAAAACTGGGAAAGCCACAAAACCATCTTACAAAGTAAATTTTCATTGCTGATGCAATATGCGTCTTATTGTGTACCAAAAGTACTTCAATTTTCTTTAGTAGTTTTTTTTTTTTTTAAGTAACAAAAAATTATTGTGTCACAGTATTGGAGGCTAGAAGTCCAAAATCAAGGTGTGGGCCGATGGTTCCTTCTTTCTTTTTTTTTCTTTTTGATCTTCCTGGATTTTTTTTTTTTTTTTAATTTTATTATGTTATGTTAGTCACCATACAATACATCATTAGTTTTTGATGTGGTGATCCACGATCCATTGTTTTTGTATAACACCCAGTGCTCCATGCAGTACGTGCCCTCCTCAATACCCATCACCAGGCTAACCGATCCCCCCTCCCCCCTCCCTTCTAAAACCCTGTTTGTTTCTCAGAGTCCATAGTCTCTCATGGTTCATCTCTCCCTCCGATTCCCCCCCCTCATTTTACCCTTCCTTCCCCTAATGACCTCCATACTATTCCTTATGTTCCACAAATAAGAGACCATATGATAATTGACTTTCTTTGCTTGACTTATTTCACTTAGCATCATCTCCTCCAGTCCCATTCATGTTGATGGGAAAGTTGGGTATTCATCCTTTCTGATGGCTGAGTAATATTCCATTGTATATATGGACCACATCTTCTTTATCCATTCATCTGTTGAAGGGCATCTCAGCTCTTTCCACAGTTTGGCTATTGCGGACATTGCTGCTATGAACATTGGGGTGCATAGGGCCCTTCTTTTCACTACATCTGTGTCTTTGGGGTAAATACCCAGGAGTGCAATTGCTGGGTCATAGGGTAGCTCTATTTTTAACTTTTTGAGGCACCTTCACACTGTTTTCCAAAGTGGCTGTACCAACTTGCATTCCCACCAACAGTGTAAGAGGGTTCCCTTTCTCCACAACCTCTCCAACATTTGTTGTTTCTTTCCCTGCCCATTTTTGCCATTCTAACTGGTGTAAGGTGGTATCTCAATGTGGTTTTGATTTGAATTTCCCTGATGGCTAATGATGATGAACATTTTTTCATGTGTCTGTTACCCATTTGTATGTCTTCTTCAGAGAAGTATCTTTTCATATCTTCTGCCCACTTTTTGACTTGATTATTTGTTTTTTGGGTGTTGAGTTTGAGAAGTTCTTTATAGATCTTAGATAACAGCCCTTTATCTGTAGTGTCATTTGCAAATATCTTCTCCCATTCTGTGGGTTGCTTCTTTGTTTTGTTGACTGTTTCCTTTGCTGTGCAGAAGCTTTTTATCTTGATGAAGTCCCAAAAGTTCATTTTTGCTTTTGTTTCACTAGCTTTTGGAGATGTATCTTGAAAGAAGTTGCTGTGGCCGATGTCAAAGAGGTTACTGCCTATGTTCTCCTCTAGGATTTTGATGGATTCCTGTCTCACATTGAGGTCTTTCATCCACTTTGAGTTTATCTTTGTGAATGGTGTTAGAGAACGGTCGAGTTTCATTCTTCTGCATGTGGCTGTCCAATTTTGCCAGCACCATTTATTGAAGAGACTTTTTTCCATTGCATGTTTTTTCCTGCTTTGTCAAAGATTATTTGACCATAGAGTTGACGGTCCATATCTGGGTTCTCTATTCTGTTCCATTGGTCTATATGTCTGTTTTTGTGCCAGTACCATGCTGTCTTGGTGATCACAGCTTTGTAATATAGCTTGAAATCGGGCAACGTGATGCCCCCAGCTTTGTTTTTCTTTTTCAACATCTCCTTGGTGATTCGGGGTCTTTTCTGATTCCATACAAATTTTAGGATTGTTTGTTCCAGCACTTTGAAAAATGTCATTGGAATTTTGATCAGGATGGCATTGAAGGTATAGATTGCTCTGGATAGCATAGACATTTTAACAATGTTTATTCTTCCAATCCATGAGCATGGAATCTTTTTCCATCTTTTTGTATCTTCTTCAATTTCTTTCATGAGTGTTTTGTAGTTCCTAGAGTATAGATCCTTTACCTCTTTGGTTAGGTTTATTCTGAGGTATCTTATAGTTTTTGGTGCTATTGTAAATGGAATTGTTTCTCTAATTTCTCTTTCCACAGTTGTGTTGTTAGTGTATAAGAAAGCAACTGATTTCTGTGCATTGATTTTGTATCCTGCCACATTACTGAATTGCTGGATGAGTTCTAGTAATTTGGGGGTAAAGTCTTCTGGGTTTTCCAAATAAAGTATCATGTCATCTGTGAAGAGAGAGAGTTTGACTTCTTCTTTGCCAATTTGAATACTTTTATTTATTTTTGTTGTCTGATTGCTGTTGCTAGGACTTCTAGTACTATGTTGAACAATAGTGGCGAGAGTGGGCATCCTTGACGTGTTCCTGATCTTAACGGAAAGGCTCTCAGCTTTTCCCCATTGAGGATGATATTCGCTGTGGGTTTTTCATAGATGGATTTTATGAATCCATCATCAGAGTATCCCTATACTCTGAAGAGTTTTAATCAGGAAAGGATGTTGTATTTTGTCAAATGTTTTTTTCTGCATCAATTGAGAGGACCATATGGTTCTTCTCCCCCCTCTTATTGATGTGTTCTATCACACTGATTAATTTGCGAATGTTGAACCACCCTTGCATCCCGGGGATAAATCCCACTTGGTCGTGGTGGATGAGCCTTTTAATGTATTGTTGGATCCTATTAGCCAGGATTTTGTTGAGGATTTTGGAATCCATATTCATCAGGGATATCAGTCTGAAATTCTCCTTTTTGATGGGGTCTTTGCCTGGTTTGGGGATTAAGGTAATGCGGGCCTCATAGAATGAGTTTGGAAGTTTTCCTTCTGTTTCTATTTTTTGAAACAGCTTCAGTAGAATAGGTATTATTTCTTCTTTGAATGTTTGGTAGAATTCCCCAGGGAATCCATCAGGCCCTGGACTCTTGTTTTTTGGGAGGTTTTTGATCACTCCTTCAATCTCATTACTGGTTATTGGCCTATTCAGGTTGTCAGTTTCTTCCTGTTTCAGTCTTGACAGCTTATAGATTTCCAGGAAGGCCTCCATTTCATCCAGATTGCTCAGTTTATTGGTATATAGTTGTTGATAATAATTTCTAATAACTGTTTCTATTTCCTTGGTGTTAGTCATGATCTCTCCCCTTTCATTCATAATTTTATTAATTTGAGTCCTTTCTCTTTTCTTTTGGATAAGTCTGGCCAGTGGTTTATCGATCTTATTAATTCTTTCAAAGAACTAACTTCTAGTTTCATTGATCTGATCAACTGTTTCTGGTTTCTAATTCATTGATCTCTGCTTTAATTTTAATTATTTCTCTTCTAATGTGTGGCTTAGGCGACATTTGTTGCTTTTTATCTAGTTTTTTAAGGTGTAGAGTTAGTTGGTGAATACGGGATTTTTCTATTTTTTTGAGTGAGGCTTGGATGGCTATGTATTTCCCCCTTAGGACCGCCTTTGCAGTATCCCATAGGTTTTGGACCGATGTGTTTTTGTTCTCATTGATTTCCATGAATTGTTTAACTTAAACAATTTCCTGGTTGACCCAAACATTCTTGAGCAGAGTGGTCTTTAGCTTCCAAGTGTTTGAGTTTCTGCCAAATTTTTTTTGTGATTGAGTTTCAGTTTTAAAGCATTGTGGTCTGAAAATATGCAGGGAACAATCTCAATCTTTTGGTATTGGTTGAGATCTGATTTGTGAGCCAGTATGTGGTCTATTCTGGAGAAAGTTCCATGTGCGCTCAAGAAGAATGAGTATTCTGTTGTTTTAGGGTGGAATATTCTGTAAATATCTATGAGGTCCATTGCTGAGAGTGGAGTATTGAGGTCTCCTACAATTAATGTATTGTTATGAATATGACTCTTTATTTTGGTTAACAGTTGGCTTATGTAGATGGCTGCTCACATGTTGGGGGCATAGATATTTACAATTGTTAGATCTTCTTGTTGGACAGACCCTTTAAGAATGATATAGTGTCCTGTGTCTCTACAGACTTTAGTTTAAAATCTAATTTGTCTGATATAAGAATTGCTACCCCAGCTTTCTTTTGAGGTCTGCTGGCATGGAAGATGGATCTCCATCCCTTCACTTTCAGTCTGGATGTATCTTTAGGTTCAGAATGAGTCTCTTGTAGGCAGCATATGGATGCGTCCTGTCTTTTTTTTTTAATTTTTTTATTCTTATGTTAATCCCCTTACATTACAAAATTAGTTTTAGATGAAGTGTTCCATGATTCATTGTTTGTGCACAACACCCAGTGCTCCATGCAGAATGTGCCCTCCTCAATACCCACCACCAGGCTAACCCATCCTCCCACCCCCCTCCCCTCTAGAACCCTGTTTGTTTTTCAGAGTCCATCGTCTCTCATGGTTCGTCTACCCCTCCGATTTCCCCCGCTTCATTCTTCCCCTCCCGCTACCTTCTTCTTCTTCTTCTTTTTTTTTGTTTCTTAACATATATTGCATTATTTGTTTCAGAGGTACAGATCTGAGATTCAACAGTCTTGCACAATTCACAGCGCTTACCAGAGCACATACTCTCCCCAGTGTCTATCACCCAGTCCCCCCATCCCTCCCACCCCACCCCCCACTCCAACAACACTCAGTTTGTTTCCTGCGATTAAGAATTCCTCATATCAGTGAGATCATATGATACATGTCTTTCTCTGTTTGACTTATTTCACTCAACATAATACCCTCCAGATCCATCCACGTCGTTGCAAATGGCAAGATCTCATTCCTTTTGATGGCTGCATAATATTCCATTGTATATATATACCACATCTTCTTTATCCATTCATCTGTCGATGGACATCTTGGCTCTTTCCACAGTTTGGCTATTGTGGACATTGCTGCTATAAACATCGGGGTGCATGTACCCCTTCGGATCCCTACTTTTGTATCTTTGGGGTAAATACCCAGTAGTGCAATTGCTGGATCATATGGTAGCTCTATTTTCAACTTTTTGAGGAACCTCCATACAGTTTTCCAGAGTGGCTGCACCAGTTTGCATTCCCACCAACAGTGTAGGAGGGTTCCCCTTTCTCCGCATCCCTGCCAACATCTGTCATTTCCTGACTTGTTAATTTTAGCCATTCTGACTGGTGTGAGGTGATATCTCATTGAGGTTTTGATTTGGATTTCCCTGATGCCGAGCGATATTGAGCACTTTTTCATGTGTCTGTTGGCCATTTGGATGTCTTCTTTGGAAAAATGTCTGTTCATGTCTTCTGCCCATTTCTTAATTGGATTCTTTGTTCTTTGGGTGTTGAGTTTGATGAGTTCTTTATAGATTTTGGATACCAGCCCTTTATCTGATATGTCATTTGCAAATATCTTCTCCCATTCTATCGGTTGTCTTTTGGTTTTCTTAACTGTTTCCTTTGCTTTGCAAAAGCTTTTTATCTTGATGAAGTCCCAATAGTTCATTTTTGCCCTTGCTTCCCTTGCCTTTGGCGATGTTTCTAGGAAGAAGTTGCTCCGGCTGAGGTCAAAGAGGTTGTTGCCTGTGTTCTCCTTTAGGATTTTGATGGACTCCTGTCTCACATTGAGGTCTTTCAGCCATTTGGAGTCTATTTTTGTGTGTGGTGTAAGGAAGTGGTCCAGTTTCATTCTTCTGCATGTGTCTATCCAATTTTCCCAACACCATTTGTTGAAGAGACTGTCTTTGTTCCAATGGACATTCTTTCCTGCTTTGTCGAAGATGAGTTGACCATAGAGTTGAGGGTCCATTTCTGGGCTCTCTATTCTGTTCCATTGATCTATGTGTCTGTTTTTGTGCCAGTACCATGCTGTCTTGATGATGACAGCTTTGTAATAGAGCTTGAAGTCCGGAATTGTGATGCCACTGGCTTTGCTTTTCTTTTTCAATATTCCTCTGGCTATGCGGTGTCTTTTCTGGTTCCATACAAATTTTAGGATTATTTGTTCCATTTCTTTGAAAAAAGTGGATGGTATTTTGATGGGGATTGCATTGAATGTGTAGATTGCTCTAGGTAGCATTGACATCTTCACAATATTTGTTCTTCCAATCCATGAGCATGGAACGTTTTTCCATTTCTTTGTGTCTTCCTCAATTTCTTTCATGAGTATTTTATAGTTTTCTGAGTACAGATCCTTTGTCTCTTTGGTTAGATTTATTCCTAGGTATCTTATGGTTTTGGGTGCAATTGTAAATGGGATCGACTCCTTAATTTCTCTTTCTTCTGTCTTGTTGTTGGTGTATAGGAATGCCACTGACTTCTGTGCATTGATTTTATATCCTGCCACTTGACTGAATTCCTGTATGAGTTCTAGCAGTTTTGGGGTGGAGTCTTTTGGGTTTTCCACATAAAGTATCATATCATCTGCAAAGAGTGAGAGTTTCACTTCTTCTTTGCCAATTTGGATGCCTTTGATTTCTTTTTGTTGTCTGATTGCTGTGGCTAGGACTTCCAATACTATGTTGAATAGCAGTGGTGATAGTGGACATCCCTGCCGCGTTCCTGACCTTAGGGGGAAAGCTCTCAGTTTTTCCCCATTGAGAATAATATTTGCTGTAGGTTTTTCATAGATGGCTTTTATGATATTGAGGTATGTACCCTCTATCCCTATACTCTGAAGAGTTTTGATCAAGAAAGGATGCTGTACTTTGTCAAATGCTTTTTCTGCATCTATTGAGAGGATCATATGATTCTTGTTCTTTCCTTTGTTAATGTACTGTATCACATTGATTGATTTGCGGATGTTGAACCAACCTTGCAGCCCAGGGATAAATCCCACTTGGTCATGGTGAATAATCCTTTTAATGTACTGTTGGATCCTATTGGCTAGTATTTTGGTGAGAATTTTTGCATCCATGTTCATCAGGGATATTGGTCTGTAATTCTCCTTTTTGATGGGGTCTTTGTCTGGTTTGGGGATCAAGGTAATGCTGGCCTCATAAAATGAGTTTGGAAGTTTTCCTTCCATTTCGATTTTTTGGAACAGTTTCAGAAGAATAGGTATTAATTCTTCTTGAAATGTTTGGTAGAATTCCCCTGGGAAGCCATCTGGCCCTGGGCTTTTGTTTTTTGGGAGATTTTTGATGACTGCTTCAATTTCCTTAGTGGTTATAGGTCTGTTCAGGTTTTCTATTTCATCCTGGTTCAGTTTTGGTAGTTGATACATCTCTAGGAATGCATCCATCTCTTCCAGGTTATCTAATTTGCTGGCATAGAGTTGCTCATAATATGTTCTTATAATTGTTTGTATTTCTTTGGTGTTGGTTGTGATCTCTCCTCTTTCATTCATGATTTTGTTGATTTGGGTCATTTCTCTTCTCTTTTTGATAAGTCTGGCCAGGGATTTATCAATCTTGTTAATTCTTTCAAAGAACCAGCTCCTAGTTTCGTTGATCTGTTCTACTGTTCTTTTAGTTTCTATTTCATTGATTTCTGCTCTGATCTTTATGATTTCTCTTCTCCTGCTGGGTTTAGGCTTTATTTGCTGTTCTTTCTCCAGCTCCTTTAGGTGTAGGGTTAGGTTGTGTACTTGAGACCTTTCTTGTTTCTTGAGAAAGGCTTGTATTGCTATATACTTTCCTCTTAGGACTGCCTTTGCTGCATCCCAAAGATTTTGAACAGTTGTGTTTTCATTTTCATTGGTTTCCATGTATTTTTTTAATTCTTCTTTAATTTCCTGGTTGACCCATTCATTCTTCAGTAGGATGCTCTTTAGCCTCCATGTATTTGAGTTCTTTCCAACTTTCCTCTTGGGATTGAGTTCTAGTTTCAAAGCATTGTGGTCTGAAAATAGGCAGGGAATGATCCCAATCTTTTGGTACCGGTTGAGACCTGATTTATGACCTAGGATGTGATCGATTCTGGAGAATGTTCCATGGGCACTAGAGAAGAATGTGTATTCCGTTGCTTTGGGGTGGAATGTTCTGAATATGTCTGTGAAGTCCATTTGGTCCAGTGTGTCATTTAAAGTCTTTATTTCCTTGTTGATCTTTTGCTTAGATGATCTGTCCATTTCAGTGAGGGGGATGTTAAAGTCCCCCACTATTATTGTATTGTTGTCAATGTGTTTCTTTGCTTTTGTTATTAATTGCCTTATATAATTGGCTGCTCCCATGTTAGGGGCATAGATATTTACAATTGTTAGATCTTCTTGTTGGATAGATCCTTTAAGTATGATATAGTGTCCTTCCTCATCTCTTATTACAGTCTTTGGTTTAAAATCTAATTTGTCTGATATAAGGATTGCCACCCCAGCTTTCTTTTGGTGTCCCTTAGCATGGTAAATGGTTTTCCACCCCCTCACTTTCAATCTGGGGGTGTCTTTGGGTCTAAAATGAGTCTCTTGCAGACAGCATATCGATGGATCTTGTTTTTTAATCCAGTCTGTTAGCCTGTGTCTTTTGATTGGGGCATTTAGCCCATTTACATTCAAGGTAACTATTGAAAGATAGGAATTTAGTGCCATTGTATTGCCTGTAAGGTGACTGTTACCGTATATTGTCTGTGTTCCTTTCTGGTCTATGTTGCTTTTAGGGTCTCTCTTTGCTTAGAGGACCCCTTTCAAGATTTCCTGTAGGGCTGGTTTTGTGTTTGCAAATTCCTTTAGTTTTTGTTTGTCCTGGAAGCTTTTTATCTCTCCTTCAATTTTCAATGACAGCCTAGCTGGACAGAGTATTCTTGGCTGCATATTTTTCTCATTTAATGCTCTGAATATATCCTGCCAGTCCTTTCTGGCCTGCCAGGTCTCTGTGGATAGGTCTGTTGCCAATCTAATGTTTCTACCATTGTAGGTTACATATCTCTTCTCCCGAGCTGCTTTCAGGATTTTCTCTTTGTCTATGAGACTCGTAAGTTTTACTATTAGATGTCGGGGAGTTGACCTATTTTTATTGATTTTGAGAGGGGTTCTCTGTGCTTCCTGGATTTTCATGCCTGTTTCTTTCCCCAAATTAGGGAAGTTCTCTGCTATAATTTGCTCCATTATACCTTCTGCCCCTCTCTCTCTTTCTTCTTCTTCTGGGATCCCAATTATTCTAATGTTGTTTCGTCTTATGGTATTGCTTATCTCTCGAATTCTGCCCTCATGATCCAGTAGTTGTTTATCTCTCTTTTTCTCAGCTTCTTTATTTTCCATCATTTCATCTTCTATATTACTGATTCTCTCTTCTGCCTCATTTATTCTAGCAGTTAGCGCCCCCATTTTTGATTGCACCTCATTAATAGCCTTTTTGATTTCTACTTGGTTGGATTTTAGCTCTTTTACTTCTCCAGAAAGAGTTTCTCTAATAAATTCCATATTTTTTTCAAGCCCAGCTAGTATCTTTAAAGTGATGATTCTGAACTCTAGATCTGACATCGTACTAATGTCCGTATTGAGTAGGTCCCTGGCAGTCGGTACTGCCTCTTGTTCTTTTTGTTGAGGTGATTTTTTCCGTCTCGTCATTTTGTGCAGAGGAGAATAGATTAATGAGAGAACACAATGCTAGCAGAGTAACCACGTCCCCAGAAAATATACTCTAAACAAATCAGAAAAGACCTGAAGCAGTGGGATAAGAAGGGGAAAGAGAGAAAAAAGAAAAAGAAAAAAAAAGAAAAAGATAAAGATAAAAACAAAAACAAACAAAACAAAACAACAACAAAAGAAAAACCAGAATGTGATCAAATATGATCTATATGGTATATAGATCAGTGCCACACACTAGATTTGGGGTGTGTTTTGGTCTTTTAGAAGAAAGTGTCTCCCAAAATTTTAAAGAAAGAAAAACATATATGTACAAAAATAAGGGGTGATATGATGAAGGGATGGAAAATGACTGTAAAAATGGAAATTATAAAAAATTTTATAAAAGGAATTGATAAGAAGTTGTTTGAAAAAAGAAAGAGGATTTAAAAAAAGAAAAAAGAAAAAGAAAAAAAAAGGGAGAGGATGTGATCAGGCAGGGGAATAGAAAACACCATATACTAGAGATTTAGGGTATATTTTAATCTGTTAGAAGAAACTATCTCAAAATTTTAAAGAGAGAACAACTTATATATATAAGCCAAAAATATGGGTAACTACTATGAAGGGATAGAATATGACTCTAAAAATGAAAAATAAAAATGTTTTTTTTTAAAAAAAGGAATTGATAAGATGTTGTTTGAAAAAGGGAAAAAGAAAAATTCAAAAAGAAATAAAAAGACAAAAAGACAGTTAAAAAAAAAATTAACTTTAAAAGACTAAGGAATCATGGTAAAAAAGCCGTGAATTCTATGTGCAGTAGTCCCTTAGCGCTGGAGTTCTGCCATTCTCATTGATCGGTAAACTTGGTCTTGGCTGGCTGTTCTCGCTGATCTTCTGGGGGAGGGGCCTGTTGCCGTGGTTTCCAAATGTCTCTGCCGGAGGCGGAATTGCTCCGCCCTTGCCCCTCCCGGCTAAGTAATCTGCTCAGGTTTGCTCTCCGGGGCTTTTGTTCCCTGCGAGCTTTCCCTACAGCTTTGGAGGCGGAGAGTGAAAATGGCGGCCTCCCAATCTCCGCCCCGGAGGAGCCGAGAGCTCGGGCCCGCTCCTCAGTGAGCCCCCAGAGAAAAGCCGTCAGTCACTCCCGTCTCCCGGTCTCCGGCCGCACTCCGTGCTCGCCTGGCCTGTGACCGTGCGTTTCTATCTCTGGCACCCGACCCGGTCTGGAGTCTCCAAACCCAGCAGATCCCTGCGGTGCACTCCCGCGCGGCTCCTCCCGGGGGAGGAAGGTGAGTCTCCCCGGATCTGCCGCTTGTTGGGTCCCTGCTGGAGGAGCAGTGGCCCGGCTGTGCCGCGGATCACGGTTTATGTCAACCCCGAGCTGAGAGCCCGCGCCTGGGCTCCGCCTCTGCAGCCGGCTTCCCCGCTCCGATACCTGGGAGCTCTGCCGCACTCAGGCACCCCCGGTCTTTCTGTGACCCCGAGGGTCCTGAGACCACACTGTCCCAGAGGGTTCCACCCCCCGCTTAGCCACCGGAGTGACATCCCTCAGCGGAGCAGACTTTTAAAAGTTCCGATTTTGTGCTCCGTGGTGCTATCACTTGCCAGAAGCGGCCGACGGAGGCCCCTCCCCCGCCGTCTATCCTCCCGAATATCACCTCGGATTCCCTTCTCCGCACGTCCTACCTTCCAGAAAGTGGTCGCTTTTCTGTTCAGAAAGTTGTTGCTCTTCTTTTCTTTGATCTCCTGTTGGGTTTGTAGGTGTTCAGAATGGTTTGATCCCTATCCAGCTGAATTCCTGAGAGGAGACGAAATCCAGGTCTCCTACTCCTCCGTCATCTTGCTCCGCCCCCCGGCGTCCTGTCTTTTTATCCAGTCTGCAACCCTGTGCCATTTTATGGGAGCGTTTAGGCCATTCACGTTGAGAGTGATTATTGAAAGATATGAATTTATTGTCATCATGTTGCCTGTGAAGACGTGGTTTTTATAGATTGTCCCTGTAAATTGCTCTTGTATATCACTCTTGGGGTCTTTCTCCTTTTATAGAACCCCCCTTAATATTTCTTGCAGGGCCGGCTTAGTGGTCACATATTCTTTCAGTTTCTGCCGGTTATGGAAGCTCTGCATCTCTCCATCCATTCTAAATGAAAGCCTTGCCAGATAAAGTATTCTTGGCTGCATGTTCTTCTCATTTAGTACCCTGAATATGTCTTGCCAGGCCTTTCTGGCTTGCCAGGTCTCTGTGGACAGGTCTGACGTTATTCTGATGTTCCTCCCTCTGTGTGTAAGGAATCTCTTCCTCCTAACTGCCCTTAAGATGGTTTCCTTGGTTCTAAGATTTGCAAGTTTTACTATTACATGCCGGGGTGTTGGCCTGTTTTCCTTGATCTTGGGAGGGGTCCTCTCTGCCTCTAGGATGCGAATGTTTATTTCATTCCCCAGATTAGGGAAGTTCTCAGCTACAATTTGCTCAAATACATGTTCTAGTCCTCTCTCTCTCTCTCTCCACTCCCTCCGGGATTCCAATTATTCTGACACTGGAATGCTTCATGGTGTCACTTATTTCTCTGATTCTATTTTCATGGATTCTGAGTTGTTTTTCCCTGGCCTCCTCTTTTTCCTTTTTATCTATTATATTGTCTTCCAGGTTACTTATTCATTCTTCTGCCTCACTTACCCTAGGTGTTAGATTATCTATATTGGATTGGATCTCCTTGATAGCATTTTTAAGTTCTGCCAATTCAGCTTTCATTTTTGCCCTTAAAGACTCTATGTTGCCATTAATTGATTTCTCCATTCTAGCCATTGTCTTCACAATTGCTAGTCTGGATTCCATCTCCGACATCTTGGTTATATCTGCATCCATTTGTAAATCTGCAGCATAAGTCATAAATCTGAGTCTTTTCTATTTTGGGGGCTCCTCCTCCTAGTCATTCTGTTGATGGGTGTTTGAGGGAATGTACAGAGTCCAAATTATTGACCAGAACCCAAGCAAGATGCACCTGGTTTCTTGGGACCTTAGGGTTGCTGGCCTCTTGTTTTCCCAGCCTGTCTTCTGCGGGAGGGGCCTGCTGCTGTTACTCAGGCAACCCTGTTTGGGCGGAGTTTCCCTGCCCCCCTGTGGTGGGGGATGGGCTCAGTGGGAATCAGTTTTGGGGGCTTTTGTTCTCTGGCAGCTTTCCCTGGTGGCTTTCTGCATCTCTTCCACGAGTCAGAGCAAAAGAGACCGTTTCCAACCCTCTGACTCAGAGCAGAGAGATCACAGTCTGTTCTTCAGTGAGCTCTCCTGGCCACACCATCTCCGTTTCTGTCCGTGCTGCTATAAACTGCAGCAGCCTGGGTTGTGCGCCCCTCCGCAGTGCCCCCAGTCCTGCCTCCAGGTTGGGGCCCGTCTCTGCCCTTTGTGCTTCTAAAACCGCCAGCTGCTCCCAGTTTGCAGGTGCGACCCTGCTGCTCTGAGTTTCCGGGTTTCTGCCCCGGGGGCTTCCCTAAAGTCCTTTCCCCGCTGCTACTGGTCTGTGAGTCTGTGCCCATCCCCAGCACGCAAGGCTGTCGCTCACTGGCCTTGTAGGATCCCCACGGCCAGGCACCCTCCCACTGCTGTTTATCCTCCAATATCTGCCCACAGAATCATGACTCCCTGCTTTGTACCTCGAAACCAACAGCCAGCGATATTCTGTTTGTAGAGATCCAGATCTTCTTACATCTCAGGCTGGTTTCGTGGGTGCTCAGGGTGGTCTGGTAGATATCCAGCTCAATTCCGGGGACCAGTTGAAATAGGGTCCCCTACTCCTCCGCCATCTTTCCTCTCCCCCTCTTTAGTAGTTTTTTTTAGATTTTATTTATTTATTTGAGACAGAGAGAATGAGAGACAGAGAGCATGAGAGGGAGGAGGGTCAGAGGGAGAAGCAGACTCCCCGCCGAGCAGGGAGCCCGATGCGGGACTCGATCCTGGGACTCCAGGATCATGACCTGAGCCGAAGGCAGTCGCTTAACCAACTGAGCCACCCAGGCGCCCAATAGTAGTTTTTGAAATAAAAAAGTAACATTTATTTTCAGGACCCTTCAATACAGTGGTAAGATGAGTTCATTTTCATTTCATAGCTGGCCAAGTTCCACTTTTATCTCTTAGAATTATACAAGGTCTATACGCTGCTTAGGAACTGATAAGGCCCAGTCTTTTTTTTTTTTTTTTTTTTTTTTTTTAAGATTTTATTTATTTATCTGACAGAGGAGACAGTGAGAGAGAGAACACAAGCCGGGGGAGTGGGAGAGGGAGAAGCAGGCTTCCCGTAGAGCAGGGAGCCCAATGCGGAACTCGATCCCAGGACCCTGGGATCATGACCTGAGCCGAAGGCAGACGCTTAATGACTGAGCCACCCAGGCGCCCCCCAGTCTTCTAAATACAACCTAACTCCTCTTTTCCAAAAATAAACAGAATGAAAAGAGAAAAAAACTCATATTTTGAGAAAGTCTTTTAACAATATATCACATATCAAAAATTTTAAGTCTTGATTTCTGATATGTAAATTTAAAAGAAATCATTCCTATAAACTTTCAATTGTTTTCCACATTTTTTCATGCTGTTTCCTATAACTCTTTAAAGATGTTTTGTTGGTGTCAGTTTTCTTGCCTCTGTTTCATTTGAACAATTAGGAATTTGATCTCCTCATACCTTAGACCATAACACAGGTTTCGTGTGTATGTTGAAGTCTATGGAGTAACATGAAAAGACTTGGATTTGAAGGACAAAGGTCTGGGACTGAACATGACGTCTGTCTCTTATTAGCTCTATTGGTGCTGAAAGGCTTACTGTCTGGTCTACAGGCTAGTATTAATCTTCAAATGCTAACTGGTCTACACCATGAGAAGTATGGAAAATGGACCATGGAGAGAAAGCATTAAAATCTTTTATAGCCATTTTATAATTTTAAGTCTGCAGAATAATAACAACTAATAAATATGTGGACTTAAGTATTTTGTGTCTGCCTTTTAATCATTTTATTTCTCTGGTAATTAATGTTTGCAAAAACATTCAGTCTGCAAAGGATTCAAATGTATTAAGGGATACGTGCATCCCGATGTTTATAGCAGCATTATCTACAATACTCAAATTATAGAAACAGTCCAAGCATCCTTCAAATGAAGAATGTATAAAGAAGATTTGGTATATATGGTATACCATGGAATATTAGCCATAAAAAAGAATGAAATCTTGCCATTTGCAATGACATGGATTGAGCTAGAGAGTATTATGTTAAGTGAAATAAGTCAGAGAAAGACAAATACCATATGATTTTACTCACATGTAAAATTTAAGAAACAAAACAAATAAGCAAAGGAAAAAAAAGAGAGAGAAAGGCAAACCAAGAAACATACTCTTAATTATAGAGAACAAACTGATGGTTACCAGAGGGGAGGTAGGTGGGGGAATGGGTTAAATTGGTGATGAAGATTAAGGAGTGCACTTGCTGTGATGAGCACTGGGTATTGTATGCAAGTGTTGAATCACTATATTGTACCCCTGAGACAAATATACACTCTATGTTAACTAACTGGAATTTAAATAAAAACTTAAAAAAAAAAAAGCACAAAAAAACTGACCCTTAACCCATAGAGTCTGAAAAGCACTGAGCGTAAGACACCCAGTGAGCCAGTTAACCTCCTGGGACCTCAATTTTTCCATCTGTAAAATACACATAATGATCCCTACTTTGTCTTCCCTACAGGGTATATCAATAATAAAATTACTTATTCATATATTATTTGTAAACTATAATGCATCTTATGAATATACAGTTATTATATTCTAAGCAATAATCATTCAGGAAATAGCATGGCATCTCAGCTAAGGGAAACCTGGCATTTGTTAGCTGCCCAATAAATGTTTGTTGACTTTATGAATGAATGAAAGTACAGAAACTTTGGCATCAGACAAGACTGCACTCAATTGTCAGCAGTTTGTGATTTAAAGACAAGTCATAATTTCAATAGTACAGTTTCTTCATCTGTAAAATGAGAATAATAATAGCTTCTACCTTTAAGCATTGTGAGTATTCAATAAAACAATGCAGTAAAGTAGTTAGCATTTAGTACTTGGCACATTGAAAGTATTCAGTAAATACTAGTCTTATATCTTTAACCTCTTTATGCTAAAGAAACTAACTGACTGTTTATATGCTGTTTCTTACTTAGTTCTTAGGAAAACATAACAATATAACTACCATAATCTCCATTTTCTTTCCTTTCCTTTTTTTCTTTTTTTTAGAGAGTGTGAGAGTGTGCACATGTGCGAGCAGGGGTGGGGAAGGGAGAGGCAGGGGGAGAGAGAGAACCTTAACCAGGCTCCACACCCAGAGCAGAGCCCCCTGACACAGGGCTTGATCTTAAGACCCCTGAGATCATGACCTAAGCAGAAACCAAGAGTCTGATGCTCAACCAACTGAGCCACCCAGGCACCCCCATCATCTCCATTTTCAAACAAGGAAGCTAAGACTCAAAGATTAAGAAACTTTCATAAGGTCATGTAGCTACTGTAACACCATTATCTGTGTATAACAAAATGCTGTGACTATTCCTGCCAAATAACAACTTCCTAAGGTCTTTGAAGTAATGAGAATCAATGTCATAGACATTCTCCTTTTAGACCCTCTCTCATTTTTGTTTGTAAACTATGAGGATTTTTTTGCATAAAAAGCAATCTCAGCAGATTTAATGACACACAGAAAAAGATACCCATGCATCACTTTTTCCACTTACCAGGCTGAGTTGTTGGGCTCCTCATGCTGATGGTGGCTACTTTCCATGTTCTTTTCTGAGCCTCTTTGCATGACTCTGTTTTGAGGCTACCAAAAAATAAATGAAGAAAACATGTTTAAAAAAGGATACTTGCTTTTAAGGATCTCCATATATTAATGACAACAACGACAATAATTCAAATTTACATAGCACCTGTTTTATAAAGCTTTTAAAGAAACACAATAGGGACTAAGCCACTTGACATATTTGGGGTTTTGCATCTTGAAACAAGTACGTTGTCATGTTTATTGGAATTCTCAGAACATGACAAAATATCTACCACCCAGGCATTCATTGAATTTCTTTCTTTTTTTATTAAATAGATAAATGGATCAAACTCATGTTCAAATACATTTATATAGCTGAAGAAATCAATGTTCCACTCCAGAAGTAAAAATGATATTTTGTTACAATTTGTTACAATGTAGACCTGAAAGAGAAAGTATTTTTGCTGTGTCAATCAACCTGCCATTTCAAAGGTTAATTGGACAATAAAGTCAACATACAAATTCCAGATTACCCCTTGTGGTTTCAGTAATCAATGGATGATCTGATAACCTGTTATCAAAAATGGTTATGGTCTATTTATGCAGGAAATTTCAATACAATCAATTAAAAGCTAAAATCTACTTTTGGAATAGTTGTAAAGTTGAAAAAGGGAAATGAAATGTTCTTTCTAGAATTAGAATCTGACTTTTCCATTGTCTTGATGGAATGGAACTTCTGCTACTTCCCAGCTCTGTGTCAACTTTCCTGCGCAACCCACAGAAAGAGAGAAGGGTAAAGGAGAAAGGTAAGTTGACCAAAAAAAAAAAACAAAAAAACAAAAAAACAAAAAAAACCCAAACAGTAAAAGCTATCCTGGGACAGTTTTTATTAACTCAAAGTAAGTATAATGAGGTGAAAAGCTTTCTTTTTTTTCTGCCTTCCTTAACTGAAATATACTTGACATATAACATTGTATAAATTTAAGGTGTACAACATGTTAATTTGATAGTAATCCTTTCTTAAAAGAATTGGAATGTCAGTCATGTTCCTTCAAACCTCAAACTTGTATGCCAGCTTTTCTACTTGACATCACTCATTGTGTGAGCATTCATAATAGTGATAATTATTATTTTGTTGCTTATTCTTACCATTTTATAGGAATTATCTAATATTTACAACAACACTGTAAGGTAGGTATTATTAACCCCCCTTTCTTTTAAAGATGAGAAAACAAAGATACAGCTTAAGTAAATTATTCATGATCCACTGCTATTAACCACTTAGGGTAGGATTTGAACCTTCCCCAGAGCCCATTGTCTTAATCTCCAAGGTATCTATTACATTTTAAACTTACTCCAAACTTGAATTCTTAAATTTCCTCTCATGCTTTCCTAGGTAGTCCCTACTTCCTAGGAAATTAACACATATCCTTTGTACTCAAGTCAGAAACGTGAAGATCTTTTTTAATTAACTTCCTTTTCCATGGTAGTTATGTACACTAAATAGAGCTAGAATCCAAACAGCTCTCTCCTCTCACCAGTTGAAGCCATTATAATTGATCATCTAGAATAGTGCAAAGCCTTCTACCTATTCTCACTGATCCTGCTCATGACCTCTTCTACAATCCACTGCTCACACTCTAGCCAGGGTAGACTTTATAGCATAAATCATAATTTTACTACCCTGCTTAAAATTCTTCAGTGTCTTTATTGTACTTGGAATAAAATCCAATTATCTTATCATGGCCTACAAACTCTGACATGAACAGGCTACAGTCTAACTCTCAAATATTATACAATATTTCTCTCATTTTTATTGGGCTTCTCTGTATGCTCTTCTCATAATAAATCCTGGTCTTAAGCACCAAAGGACTTTGCTTTTCAGGAAATCAAGCCTGGAATTCTCTGTAGTTAGATCCTTTTTATACCTTAGGGTCTCAGTTCAAGTCACTTTCTCAAAGAGGATTTTCCTGAAATCCCAACATATCCCCCTCCTATCATAACCTATAATCATATTTTTAATTTGTTTGTCTATAATTTCTTTTCCTCACTGGAATGCGGAATCCATTTGGACAGGATTACAGCCTCTGCTTAAAAATTCCTGCTTAATAAATGTATGGATGATGGAATACATGTTAAAATATATTCTAACTAGTTATTCTTATTTTTATTTATTCCTGAAAGGAAGACAAAAGAATATTGCATTTAAAGAATTAGTAAATAGAAAATCATGAAAGAATCATTTTTTTCGTACTTCTGCACGTATACCTGCCCTTTTGAGATATTAAAACAACTCCCATTAAAAAAATAAAATGAATTTATTTATGTTTTTTCCTTAAAAGAAGTAAAGACTATAATTGTATGCATTACTTTACATTATTTTCTAAAAGTATCCTCACTGCAGTACTCTCAGCATGGATTCAATACACAATCACTTATACATATGTACTATAAATTTTGGATTCAAGAAGGAATTTTTGTGAGCATGCACAGGCCAGGGTGAAATATTTACAGTTCTTTAAATCACCTGCGTCCTATCAGTAGCTCTGACCAACAACATACCAAAAAGGAAACCAGTAATTGTCAAAAACGCTGATACAAGCTTGTACAACTGAGGCACCAGTGTTATCATTACAGGACATATGCTTTGGTTTAACTCACACAAACCAATGACATAAAAATTTGATTAGTTTAGCAACACTTTTTATTTTTTACCTATCTGAATCATTGTGCTAGAATATGTGCAACTCCACTAAATTTTATTTCTGTTTTTCTCCCTCTCTGGCTTGGTTTAGTTTAAAAGATTGCTTCTCAAATTTAAAGGTATATGAGTGATATTTATATGCACATTAATCAAACTGCAGATTTTTGATTCAATGAGTTCAGGGCAAAACTCAAGTGTCTGTATTTATCACAGCTTGTTATGCTGATGGTGCTTATCCACTGACCATACTTTGAGTAATAAGAATTCAGGTAATAGGTAGTAGTTCCAGATGATTTTAAAATAGTACTTGAATAATTCATGGTGCGTGTGTGTATGTGTGTTTTCCATTTGCAAAAATGTTATTTTAACTATAACTAATACATTTTCTTCAACTTACAAGCTTTTTCAAAAAAGTGCCATTATTATGAGATCAACAATACTAAATAAGCAGTTCACAAATTGTACATACTTCTGTTCTTATTTATAATTTAACAATAATTCCAAATAAAGATTTTCCTTGCTTTGAAAATAAATGTGTATCTTGATGTCACCTAGTGTCGACTCCCTTGAATTTAATAATACATAACAAAAGAAGCTAAACATTGGCTTTTTGTTACTGGCTAATAAGATTTTAGGTAACTTTCCTTTATTCTGCACATTTTTTTTTATTTCCCATATCTTTTAACTTACAAATTTTAGCTACCACTGATTGTCTTACAATATGCTGTGCTAAGTATACGTGTTTGTATAATTTCATATACGTGATATTATCTCATTTAATTTATAAACTTATAAAATATTAATAAAAAGTTATAATTTTTAGGCATTTACTAATGGCCAGATACTCTATTAATGCTTTGCTTGTGTAAATTCATTTAATTCTCACTAAAATTAAATAAGCCACTAACATGCTGTTTTTAGGTAGAAGAATTAGTTTGAAGTTATATGGTTTAAAAGTGGCAAAACTGAGATTCAAATTCAGGTATGCCAGACCTTATTTTTATAACCAAGGGAAAAATCAATATTTTTTGAAGAATCAAGTACATATCTTCCCTGATAGAAGATATGTGAGGTAGCACAAAATATTATAAAAGAAAACAGAGGACTCAACTTCTTTTCTATATAGTTTATTAAAGGAAAATATTTATGTCAAAATAAGAATTATTTGCAATGGAAAATCACTATAAATTCTACAGAATGCTAATCCTGGTTTCCAAAACTTAGCAAACGATTATTTTGTTGCTAAATGTTACTTGGATTTATTACTGATAAAGATCTTTCTGAAAGCATAGTTTTTACCAATGTTGAAAAAACAGGAGAAGCATAACTAGATATTGAAAGAAATAAGTTTTAAGAACAGTGGACCCAGGAATGCTTGGGTGGCTCAGTCAGTTAAGCATCTGCCTTTGGCTCGGGTCATGATTTCAGGGTCTTGGGATTGAGCCCCAAGGAAGGGTCCCTGCTCAGCGGGGAGTCTGCTTCTCCCTCTCCCTTTGCCCCTCCCCTGGGCTCATGCTAGTGTGCTCTCTCCCTGTTTCTGTCAAATAAATAAATAAAATCTTTAAAAATTTTTATAAGAATGGTCAACCCATGAAACAAAGATATGCTTATCTCTGACATTTTCAGCCAAATTTCCAAATAGCAATATATTCCATAAGCATTTCTCCAAGTTCCATTAACAAAACAGTCACCATTGGTCGTATCTACATTCACCATTTCTCCCACTATGAGTAACATTACCGAAGCATGTCTTAACTACTGGAATCATTTCACATATACATAAATACATACACATGCATATGCACATAAGGGGATTTTTTTGGAATTAAGACTCTTAATACATTTTGAGGAAAACTTAAGAGGGGCACATTCAAAACAGCATCTCAAAGCCCATACTAAATTACTCTTATCTAGTTTGGTAGATTATGTTCTGATATGATTTCATATGGGGTTCACCTAAATTTCCAAAGAGTTGATTGTTTAATTGTTGTTTAATAATGGTTTCACTTAGACTCAGTAAGAAATCAAAAAAATTTTTCACAACACAGGAAAGGTATAGTTTCTTCTTATTAGGTTAATATGGCTCCATTCTAAGAGGAGTTTAAAAAGAACTGGCCAGTTTTTATTTTCTTCATACTCCTGAAAGCCAACTTAGAATTTCCTTTGCCTGCATTTTCAAATGCTATCTTCAACCACTTCTTTGTCAAGAAACACTTAAGTGGCTCCACAATATAAAGCAACTTAATGAATGATGTTTCCAAAGCAAAGTTTATTCTCTTCAAAACCAGATGGGGAAGTTCCTGGTGAAAGACCCAAGTGTGGGGGTAAAAATGACAATAGTTTAGATAAATTTCAGATAGGAGTGAAGATAAAAATAAATTGTATATAGAAGTGTGTGTGTGTTTGGGAAGGATGGTTCAATACTGAGGGGGAAAGGATTGTTAAGCTAAAGAATCCAAGAAATTTAATACCCCTGTGTTATCATTTTCTGATCACTTCCTAACTGGCTTCTTAAATTTCAGTCTCTTTCTTGTTCAATCTATTCCTAAAATGCTTCCATGCTTTCTAATCAATTTTCTTACATTATCTTAATTTTAATTTTTTTAGTATCCACTTATTTCAGACATTGATTCTTCTATAATTAATGATATAAAGAGTGCAGATGGACTTTGCTGAAAAACAAAGGGTGTTGCTACCTCTTCTTAGCCCTACTACTGCAACAGACTCTGAACTGAGTCATCTGCCTCAACAACAATGGTCTTACCTCCTTTTCCTGTATGTCCTTCACTGATTTCACTAGATTAAATTCTTCAAATCAAAGCTAGAATCCTGTCAATCTTTTCTCATAATGTTTCTAAGGCTACCCCTCCCCTATAAAATATGGGGGTAGATGGGGGTGAAGGGAGCCCCATTTCTAACTACTTAACCTGGGCTCAAAGACTTCCACTGTCTTTAATCTACCTACTCATGTTCCAACTACTCACATTCATTTATAAGTGCTTACTGGGCTAGAGCCATACTTTGGTTCATCTTCACAGTTGCTTTCTCTGGCTCAATGCCTGGTGCATTCTAACTGTGAAATAAAGGAGAAAAGAGGATTCCTTCCCTATCCCCCCTTTCTTTTCTGAAAAAGTAGTGAAGTGGTGGACTGAGAGCACAGGCCCCTTATAGGTTATGCAAATCATGCAGACGTAGTAGTTTAAGATTCTGACCTAGCCCATGCTGCTCTAACCTAAGACAATTCTGTCATCTGGTGGTAGCTCCATAACTGCAGATACATTAGGTAAGAATTAACCAGCTTCAGATATTGGCTTTGTATTTTAAAACCTAAGAGTTGCAAAGCATCCCCATCTTACTTTAGCTACACAAGTGTAGGACAGGTAGATTCATTTAGTATAAAATAATTTTTCTTAGAATTAAGACTGATTCAGGGCACCTAGATAGCTCAGTTGTTAAGCGTCTGACTTCAGCTCAGGTCATGATCTCAGGGTCCTGGGATCGAGCCCCACATGGGGTTCCCTGCTCGGCGGGATGCCTGCTTCTCCCTCTCCCACTCCCCCTGCTTGTGTTCCCTCTGTCGCTGTCTCTCTGTCACATAAATAAAAAAAAAAAAAAAAAAGAATTAAGACTGTTTCTCATTAAATCTATTATCATCGTTTGTCTCGATCTCTACTACCACTGAGGATCTTGCTGACATTCCTGTCTCCAAAGCAATGGAGTATCTGTTGATAAAGTGCTTTTTTTGTGTACTGCAGGCATTTTGGAAATAGCTCTTGGATCAAACTAAATGAGTTCCAGTATAAATAAAAAACCTGAGACACTGCAGCCTGCAATGAGCAAGATATTGGTGTGACAGCTAGAAAGATGTGGTATGACCCTCTGTAACTGATGTTTTGTGTTGAGTGCAGGGTCTAATAAAATGAGTTCCATCATGGAACTTGCATGTTCAATGAAATCTGTATTAAAACTAAATGCAAGCCATGAGTGCTGCTTTAGTGACATTTCAAAAAAAAAAAAAAGATAAAAGACAAATTATAACTAGATTGGTAGTTTGAGTCACATTTAAGACTCAAAATAACTGTTAAATATGTACTTTCTATTCTAATCAAGGTGAGAAGTGAAAGAATATTCATTTTATGTCTGTTGTCTTGCTGTGAACATTATTTCAAATACACTGAAACATGACTTACTTTATTTTAAAACCTCTGGCACATTTTATAGTTTGATTCCTCTTCTAACACTTTCAAAGCTGTCGTTCATTAAATTACACTTGTTTCATATAAGCCATCCTGAATACCTACTGTTAACCTAAAAAGATCGGGGGTACAAGGATTTATTTTAAATATGTTCCACTTCCCTCATACAGATCAATGCAGACAGCCTCCTAAAGAGCTATACGGTTTCATCGCTGTAGGGAAAGCTTCAGATTCTGGTAAATTAGGTAGAGAGGAAGGGAATGACCTCAAGCTGTGTTCGACTTACAGCATGAGCAATTAACCAGGGGTTCCAGCATCAACACTAGCTGCGAATAGCATGACCTTTTCTAAAATGCTCTTCACCTGAGTGAGGTAAGTGAGAATTGCTGAGTGAAGTTTGGCTGTCATCGATTTGGGTATAGCTCAGTGACAAATAATCACACAATCTTCAAATCATAAGTGACACAGATTGCCAACGCTGTCTCCCAATCAGTATGGAGATATGGGCTTTTGCTCACAAGGGACCCATGATGCAGCTCCATTGGCATCAACAAAGGACTGGAACAGTTCCAACTATTTCATATGTGTATATACAGTGGAAGTCTGGCTTCTTGTACCTGTCACACACTGGCCCAAGTTTTACCTGCTCGAACTATTCAGAAAATATAGAATCCTAGTTTCACATGGCAGATCTTCAAATAATTGAAGGAAGTTATCATTGCCCTGCAGGGATGGGGAGCATCTTTCAGACTCAACATCACCACACTTGAACACAAAATGACAGACATATTCCTCACATGACACATTCCCAGACATCTCACTATTTTGGTCACCTTCTTTTGGAGGCACTTCAATTTGTCAAGGTCTCCTTTTAAGATATATTGAACATCCTATGACATTTCTGAGACTTCTAGCAGAATGGAACACCCTGAGAGTAACAGTAAATTTCTCTGGGCCTAAACTTAAATAAAATTTCCACTTCTCAAAATTAGACAGAGAAAGAACTAACCAGGAGAATATTAATGGATAAAAAATCCAACACTCTTAGTGTTGTTACAGAATGGTATCTGAGAGAGCATGGTCTATAGTCTGCCACCCACAGGCAACCCTTGAATCAGTTGTCTGCATTATTTGTTCGATCTCCAAAATATTGACTTTTCAGTGAGGGATGGAACAAATATCAGTCAGAGAAAGGACCTGGGTCATGACTTTCCCCTGCACCAGCTGAGTAACCATGGACAAGTCACCAACATCTGTGTTTTCCAGTTGCTTCATTATTGTGATGGTGACTGTATGTGTCGATTTGACTAGGTCAGGAGGTGCGCAGATATTTGGCAAAATATTATTTCTGGGTATGTCTGGGAGGGTATTTCTTCTGAAATTAGCATTTGAACTGATGGAACTAGTAAAGCAGTTTGGTGGATATCATCCAATTTGTTGGAGGCCTGATCAGAACAAAGAGTTGGAGGAAGGAAGAATTCAACCCTTCCTGCCTAATTGCTTGAGGTAAAACATCATTGATCTTGGGGCGCCTGGGTGGCTCAGTTGTTAAGCGTCTGCCTTTGGCTCAGGTCATGATCCCAGGGTCCTGGGATCGAGTCCTGCATTGGGTTCCCTGCTCAGCAGGAAGCCTGCTTCTCCCTTTCCCACTCCTCCTGCTTGTGTTCCCGCTTTCACTGTCTCTGTCAAATAAATAAATAAAGCTTTTAAAAAAAGAAAAAAAAAGCATCATTGACCTTTCCTGCCCTAGGTGTTCCTGGTCCTCAGGCCTCTAAGACCTGACCAAATTACACCACTGGCTTTCCTTGGGGTCCAGCTTGCAGAAAGCAGATCTTGGTACTTCTAGCCTCCATAACTCTGTGAACCAATTCCTTATGATAAATCTCTTCATATATATGTAATATAATTATAGATGTTATATATTATCTATAATAACTTATATAATACATATTATATATAATAACATATAAATATATATATATCTCCTATTGGTTCTGTTTCTCTACAGAATCCTAATACAATCAGTAAATTAAAGTTTTGCCTAGATGATCTCTAAGATCACATGTAAACTATATTTAACCTGGTAGGAGATTTCAATGTTTCAAAACTTCTTATTAGTCAAGACTCCTGTCTTTGATTATAATTGAGCCCAGATTTAAACAGTTTTTTATCTTCAATAAAATCTGAGACAACCTTTCACTAGTTCCCACAGTCTTCCTATTCACTTCTCTGTTAGTTCACCCAGCAACTTACTTTTGTGCATTCTGTGAGCACAGCTCAGGGCTTGGCAATATGGATGATACAAAGGAATATAATTACAGCTCTTTCCTTTGAAGAACTTACAGTCTAGGTGGGGCGGAGCAAGATGGCGGAGGAGTAGGAGACCTGGATTTCGTCTGGTCCCAGGAATTCAGCTGGATCCAGGGATCAAACCATTCTGAACACCTACAAACTCAACAGGAGATCGAAGAAAAAAATAGCAGCAGCTCTCTGAACAGAAAAGCGACCACTTTCTGGAAGGTAGGACGTGCGGAGAAGTGAATCCGAGGTGATATTGGAGAGGATAGATGGCAGGGGAGGGGGCCTCGGTTGGCTGCTTCTGGCAAATGATAGAGCCATGGAGCACAAAATTGGAACTTTTAGAAGTTGGCTCCGCTGAGGGACGTCGCTCCAGTGGCTAAGCGGGGGGTGAAACCCTCGTGGGACAGTGTGATCTCAGGACCCTCGGGGTCACAGAAAGACTGGGGGTGCCTGAGTATGGCAGAGCTCCCAGGTATCAGAGCAGGGAAGCCGGCTACAGAGACAGAGCAGAGGAGTGGGCTCTCAGCTGGGGTTGCCATAAACTGATCCATGGCACAGTCGGGCCACTGCTCCTCCAGCAGGGACCCAACAAGCGGCAGATCAGGGGAGACTCCCCTTCCTCCCCTAGGAGGAGTGGCATGGGAGTGCACCGCAAGGATCTGCTGGGTTTGGAGACTCCACACCGGATCGAGTGCCAGAGATAGAAACGCTTGGTCACAGGCTGGGTGAGCACAGAGTGTGGCAGGAGACGGGGAGATGGGAGTGAATGCTTTTCTCTGGGGGCTCACTGAGGAGCGGGGCCCAAGTTCTCAGCTCCTCCAGGGCAGAGATTGGGAGGCTGCCATTTTCACTCTCATCCTCCAAAGCTGTAGGGAAAGCTTGCAGGGAACAAAAGCTCCTGAGAACAAACCCGAACAGATTACTTAGCCCGGACTGGCAAGGGCGGGGCAATTCCGCACCCGGCAAAGACATTTGGGAACCACGGCAACAGGCCCTTCCCCCAGAAGATCAGCAAGAACAGCCAGCCAAGACCAAGTTTACCGATCAATAAGAATGGCACAACTCCAGCGCTAGGGGAATACTGCACATAGAATCCATGGCTTTTTTACAATGATTCTTTAGTCTTTCAAAGTTAGTTTTTTTTAACTTTTTTTTTAATTTTTCTTTTTCCCTTATTCAACCAACATCTTATCAATCTCTTTTTTAAAAAACATTTTTATTTTTCATTTTTACAGTCATATTCTATCCCTTCATAGTAGTTACTCTTCTTTTGGCATATATATATAAGTTGTTTTCTCTTTAAAATTTTGAGATACAGTTTCTTCTAACAGATCAAAATATACCCAGATCTCTAGTGTATGGCTTTGTTCTAGTCTCCTGCCTGATCACATTCTCTCCCTTTCTTTCCCTTTTTTTTAAATCCTCTTCTTTCTTTTTTCAACTTATCAATTCCTTTTATAAAATTTTATGTAGTTTTCATCTTTACAGTCATATTCTATCCTTTCATTGTATTAACCATTATTTTTGTACATATATAAGTTTTTCTTTCTTTAAAATTTTGGGAGGCACTTTTCTTCTAACAGACCAAAATACACCCACAATCTAGTGTGTGACACTGATCTATGCACCAGCCTGATTTATTTGATCATATTCTGTTTTTTTTTTTTCTTTTGTTCTGTTTTTGTTTGTTTTTATCTTTTTCTTTTTTCTTTCTTTCCCTTTCTTTTCCCCCAGTTTCAGGTCTTTTCTGATTTGTTTAGAGTATATTTTCTGGGGATGTTGTTACCCTGTTAGCATTTTGTTCTCTCATTCATCTATTCTCCTCTGGACAAAATGACAAGATGGAAAAAATCACCTCAACAAAAAGAACAAGAGGTAGTACCGAATGCCAGGGACCTGCTCAATACAAACATTAGTACAATGTTGGACCTAGAGTTCAGAATGATGATTTTAAAGATATAAGCTGGGTTTGAAAAAAGCATGGAAGTTATTAGAGAAACTCTTTCTGGAGAAATAAAAGAACTAAAATCTAACCAAGTCGAAATCAGAAAGGCTATTAATGAGGTGCAATAAAAAATGGAGGCTCTAACTGCTAGGATAAATGAGGCAGAAGAGAGAATTAGTGATATAGAAGACCAAATGATGGAAAAAAAGAAGCTGAGAAAAAGGGAGATAACAACTACTGGAGCACTAGGGCAGAATTCGAGAGATAAGTGATACCATAAGAGGAAACAACAGTAGAATAATTGGGATCCCAGAAGAAGAAAGAGAGAGAGGGGCAGAAGGTATATTGGAGCAAATTATAGCAGAGAACTTCCCTAATTTGGGGAAGGAAACGGGCATCAAAATCCAGGAGGCATAGAGAACCCCTCTCAAAATCAATAAAAATAGGTCAACACCCTGACATCTAATAGTAAAACTTATGAGTCTCATAGACAAAGAGAAAATCCTGAAAGCAGCTCAGGACAAGAGATCTGTAACCTACAATGGTACAAACATTAGATTGGCAACAGACCTATCCACAGAGACCTGGCAGGCCAGAAAGGACTGGCAGGATATATTCAGAGCACTAAATGAGAAAAATATGCAGCCAAGAATACTATATCCAGCTAGGCTGTCACTGAAAATTGAAGGAGAGATAAAAAGCTTCCAGGACAAACAAAAACTAAAGGAATTTGCAAACACAAAACCAGCCCTCCAAAAATACTGAAAGGGGTCCTCTAAGCAAAGACAGAGCCTAAAAGCAACATAGACCAGAAAGGAACAGAGACAATATATAATAACAGTCACCTTACAGGCAATACAATAGCACTAAATTCCTATCTTTCAAAGGTTACCCTGAATGTAAATGGGCTAAATGCCCCAATCAAAAGACACAGGCTAGCAGATTGGATAAAAAAAGAAGACCCACCGATATGCTGTCTGGAAGAGACTCATTTTAGAACCACAGACACCTCCAGATTGAAAGTGAGGGTGTGGAAAACCATTTACCATGCTAATGGACACCAAAAGAAAGCTGGGGTGGCAATCCTTATATCAGACAAATTAGATTTTAAACCAAAGACTGTAATAAGAGATGAGGAAGGACACTATATGCTACTTAAAGGGTCTATCCAAGAAGAGGATCTAAGAATTGTAAATATCTATGCCCCCAACATGGGAGCAGCCAATTATACAAGGCAATTAATAACAAAAGCAAAGAAACACATCAAAAACAATACAATAATAGTGGGGGACTTTAATACCCCCCTCACTGAAATGGACAGATCATCTAAGCAAGAGATCAACAAGGAAATAAAGACTTTAAATGACACACTGGACCAAATGGACTTCACAGATGTATTCAGAACATTCCATTCCAAAGCAACGGAATACACATTCTTCTCTAATGCCCATGGAACATTCTCCAGAATAGATCATATCCTAGGCCACAAATCAGGTTTCAACCGGTACCAAAAGATTGGGATCATTCCTTGCCTATTTTCAGACCATAATTCTTTGAAAGTAGAACTCAATCACAAGAGGAAAGCCAGAAAGAACTCAAATACATGGAGGCTAAAGGGCATCCTACTAAAGAATGAATGGGTCAACCAGGAAATTAAAGAAGAATTAAAAAAATACATGGAAACCAATGTAAATGAAAACACAAGTGTTCAAAATCTTTGGGATGCAGCAAAGGCAGTCCTAAGAGGAAAGTATATAGCAATACAAGCCTTTCTCAAGAAACAAGGAAGGTCTCAAATACACAACCTAACCCTACACATAAAGGAGCTGGAGAAAGAACAGCAAATAAAGCCTAAACCCAGCAGGAGAAGAGAAATAATAAAGATCTGAGCAGAAATCAATGAAATAGAAACCAAAAAAAACCAGTAGAACAGATCAACGAAACTAGGAGCTGGTTCTTTGAAAGAATTAACAAGATTGATAAACCCCTGGCCAGATTTATCAAAAAATAGAAATGGAAGGAAAACTTCCAAACTCATTTTATGAGGTCACCATTACCTTGATCCCCAAACCAGACAAAGACCCCATCAGAAAGGAGAATTACAGACCAATATCCTTGATGAACATGGATGCAAAAATTCTCACCAAAATACTAGCCAATAGGATCCAACAGTACATAAAAGGATTATTCACCACGACCAAGTGGGAAATATCCCTGGGCTGCAAGGTTGGTTCAACATCTTCAAATCAATCAATGTGATACAATACATTAATGAAAGAAAGAACAAGAATCATATGATCCTTTCAATAGATGCAGAAAAAGCATTTGACAAAGTACAGCATCTTTCTTGATCAAAACTCTTCAGAGTAGATATGGGGAGGGCGGAGCAAGATGGCAGAGGAGTAGGAGACCTGGATTTCGTCTCCTCTCAGGAATTCAGCTGGATAGGGATCAAACCATTCTGAACACCTACAAACCCAACAGGAGATCGAAGAAAAGAAGAGCAACAACTCTCTCATCAGAAAAGCGACCACTTTCTGGAAGGTAGGAGGTGCGGAGAAGTGAATCCGCGGCGATATTCCGGAGGATAGACGGCAGGGGAGGGGCCTCCGTTGGCCGCTTCTGGCAAGTGATAGAACCACGGAGCACAAAATCGGAACTTTTAAAAGTCTGCTCCGCCGAGGGACGTCACTCCGGTGGCTAAGCGGGGGGTGGAACCTTCTGGGACAGTGTGGTCTCAGGACCCTCGGGGTCACAGAAAGACCGGGGGTGCCTGAGGGCGGCAGAGCTCCCAGGTATCGGAGCGGGGAAACCGGCTGCAGAGGCGGAGCCCAGGCGCGGGCTCTCAGCCCGGGGTTGCCATAAACCGTGATCCGCGGCACAGTCAGGCCCCTGCTCCTCCAGCAGGGACCCCACAAGCGGCAGATCCGGGGAGACTCACCTTCCTCCCCCGGGAGGAGCCGCGCGGGACTGCACCGCAGGGATCTGCTGGGTTTGGAGACTCCAGACCGGGTCGGGTGCCAGAGATAGAAAAGCGCGGTCACAGGCCGGTTGAGCACGGAGTGTGGCGGAGACCGGGGAGCCGGGAGTGACTGACAGCTTTTCTCTGGGGGCTCACTGAGGAGCGGGGCCCGAGTTCTCGGCTCCTCCAGGGCAGAGATTGGGAGGCCGACATTTTCACTCTCCGCCTCCAAAGCTGTACGGAAAGCTCGCAGGGAACAAAAGCCCCAGAGAGCAAACCCGAGCAGATTACTTAGCCGGGCCGGGGCAAGGGCGGGGCAATTCCGCCTCCGGCAGAGACATTTGGAAACCACGGCAACAGGCCCCTCCTCAGAAGATCAGCGAGAACAGCCAGCCAAGACTAAGTTTACCGATCAATGAGAACAGCAGAACTCCAGCGCTAAGGGACTACTGCACATAGAATTCACGGCTTTTTTACCATAATTCCTTAGTCTTTTAAAGTTAATTTTTTTTAACTGTCTTTTTGTCTTTTTATTTCTTTTTGAATTTTTCTTTTTCCCTTTTTCAAACAACATCTTATCAATCCCTTTTTTTTTAAAAAAAAAAACATTTTTATTTTTCATTTTTAGAGTCATATTCTATCCCTTCATAGTAGCTACCCATATTTTTGGCTTATATATATAAGTTGTTCTCTCTTTAAAATTTTGAGATAGTTTCTTCTAACAGATTAAAATATACCCTAAATCTCTAGTATATGGTGTTTTCTATTCCCCTGCCTGATCACATCCTCTCCCTTTTTTTTTCTTTGTCTTTTTTTCTTTTTTTAAATCCTCTTCTTTCTTTTTTCAAACAACTTCTTATCAATTCCTTTTATAAAATTTTTTATAATTTCCATTTTTACAGTCATTTTCCATCCCTTCATCATATCAACCCTTATTTTTGTACATATATAAGTTTTTCTTCTTTAAAATTTTGGGAGACACTTTCTTCTAAAAGACCAAAATACACCCCAAATATAGTGTGTCGCACTGATCTATATACCATATAGATCATATTTGATCACATTCTGGTTTTTCTTTTGTTGTTGTTGTTTTGTTTTGTTTGTTTTTGTTTTTATCTTTATCTTTTTCTTTTTTCTCTCTTTCCCCTTCTTATCCCACTGCTTCAGGTCTTTTCTGATTTGTTTACAGTATATTTTCTGGGGACGTGGTTACTCTGCTAGCATTTTGTTCTCTCATTAATCTATTCTCCCCTGCACAAAATGACGAGACGGAAAAAATCACCTCAACAAAAAGAACAAGAGGCAGTACCGACTGCCAGGGACCTACTCAATACAGACATTAGTACGATGTCAGATCTAGAGTTCAGAATCATCACTTTAAAGATACTAGCTGGGCTTGAAAAAAATATGGAAGTTATTAGAGAAACTCTTTCTGGAGAAGTAAAAGAGCTAAAATCCAACCAAGTAGAAATCAAAAAGGCTATTAATGAGGTGCAATCAAAAATGGGGGTGCTAACTGCTAGAATAAATGAGGCAGAAGAGAGAATCAGTAATATAGAAGATGAAATGATGGAAAATAAAGAAGCTGAGAAAAAGAGAGATAAACAACTACTGGATCATGAGGGCAGAATTCGAGAGATAAGCGATACCATAAGACGAAACAACATTAGAATAATTGGGATCCCAGAAGAAGAAGAAAGAGAGAGAGGGGCAGAAGGTATAATGGAGCAAATTATAGCAGAGAACTTCCCTAATTTGGGGAAAGAAACAGGCATGAAAATCCAGGAAGCACAGAGAACCCCTCTCAAAATCAATAAAAATAGGTCAACTCCCCGACATCTAATAGTAAAACTTACGAGTCTCATAGACAAAGAGAAAATCCTGAAAGCAGCTCGGGAGAAGAGATATGTAACCTACAAGGGTAGAAACATTAGATTGGCAACAGACCTATCCAAAGAGACCTGGCAGGCCAGAAAGGACTGGCAGGATATATTCAGAGCACTAAATGAGAAAAATATGCAGCCAAGAATACTCTATCCAGCTAGGCTGTCATTGAAAATTGAAGGAGAGATAAAAAGCTTCCAGGACAAACAAAAACTAAAGGAATTTGCAAACACAAAACCAGACCTACAGGAAATTTTGAAAGGGGTCCTCTAAGCAAAGAGAGACCCTAAAAGCAACATAGACCAGAAAGGAACACAGACAATATACGGTAACAGTCACCTTACAGGCAATACAATGGCACTAAATTCCTATCTTTCAATAGTTACCTTGAATGTAAATGGGCTAAATGCCCCAATCAAAAGACACAGGCTAACAGACTGGATTAAAAAACAAGACCCATCGATATGCTGTCTGCAAGAGACTCATTTTAGACCCAAAGACACCCCCAGATTGAAAGTGAGGGGGTGGAAAACCATTTACCATGCTAATGGACACCAAAAGAAAGCTGGGGTGGCAATCCTTATATCAGACAAATTAGATTTTAAACCAAAGACTGTAATAAGAGATGAGGAAGGACACTATATCATACTTAAAGGATCTATCCAACAAGAAGATCTAACAATTGTAAATATCTATGCCCCTAAAATGGGAGCAGCCAATTATATAAGGCAATTAATAAGAAAAGCAAAGAAACACATCGACAACAATACAATAATAGTGGGGGACTTTAACATCCCCCTCACTGGAATGGACAGATCATCTAAGCAAAAGATCAACAAGTTAATAAAGACTTTAAATGACACACTGGACCAAATGGACTTCACAGACATATTCAGAACATTCCACCCCAAAGCAACGGAATACACATTCTTCTCTAGTGCCCATGGAACATTCTCCAGAATCGATCACATCCTAGGTCACAAATCAGGTCTCAACCGGTACCAAAAGATTGGGATCATTCCCTGCCTATTTTCAGACCACAATGCTTTGAAACTAGAACTCAATCCCAAGAGGAAAGTCGGAAAGAACTCAAATACATGGAGGCTAAAGAGCATCCTACTGAAGAATGAGTGGGTCAATCAGGAAATTAAAGAAGAATTAAAAAAATACATGGAAACCAATGAAAATGAAAACACAACTGTTCAAAATCTATGGGATGCAGCAAAGGCAGTCCTAAGAGGAAAGTATATAGCAATACAAGCCTTTCTCAAGAAACAAGAAAGGTCTCAAGTACACAACCTAACCCTACACCTAAAGGAGCTGGAGAAAGAACAGCAAGTAAAGCCTAAACCCAGCAGGAGAAGAGAAATCATAAAGATCAGAGCAGAAATCAATGAAATAGAAACTAAAAGAACAGTAGAACAGATCAACGAAACTAGAAGCTGGTTCTTTGAAAGAATTAACAAGATTGATAAACCCCTGGCCAGACTTATGAAAAAGAAAAGAGAAATGACCCAAATCAACAAAATCATGAATGAAAGAGGAGAGATCACAACCAACACCAAAGAAATACAAACAATTATAAGAACATATTATGAGCAACTCTATGCCAGCAAATTAGATAACCTGGAAGAGATGGATGCATTCCTAGAGATGTATCAACTACCAAAACTGAACCAGGATGAAATGGAAAACCTGAACAGACCTATAACCACTAAGGAAATTGAAGCAGTCATCAAAAATCTCCGAAAAAACAAAAGCCCAGGGCCAGATGGCTTCCCAGGGGAATTCTACCAAACATTTCAAGAAGAATTAATACCTATTCTTCTGAAACTGTTCCAAAAAATAGAAACGGAAGGAAAACTTCCAAACTCATTTTATGAAGCCAGCATTACCTTGATCCCAAAACCAGACAAAGACCCCATCAAAAAGGAGAATTACAGACCAATATCCCTGATGAACATGGATGCAAAAATTCTCACCAAAATACTAGCCAATAGGATCCAACAGTACATTCAAAGGATTATTCACCATGACCAAGTGGGATTTATCCCTGGGCTGCAAGGTTGGTTCAACATCCACAAATCAATCAATGTGATACAGTACATTACCAAAGGAAAGAACAAGAATCATATGATCCTCTCAATAGATGCAGAAAAAGCTTTTGACAAAGTACAGCATCCTTTCTTGATCAAAACTCTTCAGAGTATAGGGATAGAGGGTACATACCTCAATATCATAAAAGCCATCTATGAAAAACCTACAGCAAATATTATTCTCAATGGGGAAAAACTGAGAGCTTTCCCCCTAAGGTCAGGAACGCGGCAGGGATGTCCACTATCACCACTGCTATTCAACATAGTATTGGAAGTCCTAGCCACAGCAATCAGACAACAAAAAGAAATCAAAGGCATCCAAATTGGCAAAGAAGTCAAACTCTCACTCTTTGCAGATGATATGATACTTTATGTGGAAAACCCCAAAGACTCCACCCCAAAACTGCTAGAACTCATACAGGAATTCAGTAAAGTGGCAGGATATAAAATCAATGCACAGAAGTCAGTGGCATTCCTATACACCAACAACAAGACAGAAGAAAGAGAAATTAAGGAGTCAATCCCATTTACAATTGCACCCAAAACCATAAGATACCTAGGAATAAATCTAACCAAAGAGACAAAGGATCTGTACTCAGAAAACTATAAAATACTCATGAAAGAAATTGAGGAAGACACAAAGAAATGGAAAAACGTTCCATGCTCATGGATTGGAAGAACAAATATTGTGAAGATGTCAATGCTACCTAGAGCAATCTACACATTCAATGCAATCCCCATCAAAATACCATCCACTTTTTTCAAAGAAATGGAACAAATAATCCTAAAATTTGTATGGAACCAGAAAAGACCCCGCATAGCCAGAGGAATATTGAAAAAGAAAAGCAAAGCCGGTGGCATCACAATTCCGGACTTCAAGCTCTATTACAAAGCTGTCATCATCAAGACAGCATGGTACTGGCACAAAAACAGACACATAGATCAATGGAACAGAATAGAGAGCCCAGAAATGGACCCTCAACTCTATGGTCAACTCATCTTCGACAAAGCAGGAAAGAATGTCCAATGGAACAAAGACAGTCTCTTCAACAAATGGTGTTGGGAAAATTGGATAGACACATGCAGAAGAATGAAACTGGACCACTTCCTTACACCACACACAAAAATAGACTCCAAATGGTTGAAAGACCTCAATGTGAGACAGGAGTCCATCAAAATCCTAAAGGAGAACACAGGCAACAACCTCTTTGACCTCAGCCGAAGCAACTTCTTCCTAGAAACATCGCCAAAGGCAAGGGAAGCAAGGGCAAAAATGAACTATTGGGACTTCATCAAGATAAAAAGCTTTTGCAAAGCAAAGGAAACAGTTAACAAAACCAAAAGACAACCGACAGAATGGGAGAAGATATTTGCAAATGACATATCAGATAAAGGGCTAGTATCCAAAATCTATAAAGAACTCATCAAACTCAACACCCAACGAACAAAGAATCCAATCAAGAAATGGGCAGAAGACATGAACAGACATTTTTCCAAAGAAGACATCCAAATGGCCAACAGACACATGAAAAAGTGCTCAATATCGCTCGGCATCAGGGAAATCCAAATCAAAACCTCCATGAGATACCACCTCACACCAGTCAGAATGGCTAAAATTAACAAGTCAGGAAACGACAGATGTTGGCGGGGATGCGGAGAAAGGGGAACCCTCCTACACTGTTGGTGGGAATGCAAACTGGTGCAGCCACTCTGGAAAACTGTATGGAGGTTCCTCAAAAAGTTGAAAATAGAGCTACCATATGATCCAGCAATTGCACTACTGGGTATTTACCCCAAAGATACAAAAGTAGGGATCCGAAGGGGTACGTGCACCCCGATGTTTATAGCAGCAATGTCCACAATAGCCAAACTGTGGAAAGAGCCAAGATGTCCATCGACAGATAAATGGATAAAGAAGAAGTGGTATATATATACAATGGAATATTATGCAGCCATCAAAAGGAATGAGATCTTGCCATTTGCAACGACGTGGATGGAACTGGAGGGTATTATGTTGAGTGAAATAAGTCAAACAGAGAAAGACATGTATCATATGATCTCGCTGATATGAGGAATTCTTAATCGCAGGAAACAAACTGAGTGATGTTGTAGTGGGGGGTGGGGTGGGAGGGATGGGGGGACTGGGTGATAGACACTGGGGAGTGAATGTGCTCTGGTAAGCGCTGTGAATTGTGCAAGACTGTTGAATCTCAGATCTGTACCTCTGAAACAAATAATGCAATATATGTTAAGAAACAAAAAAGAAGAAGAAGAAGAAGAAGGTAGCGGGAGGGGAAGAATGAAGCGGGGGAAATCGGAGGGGTAGACGAACCATGAGAGACGATGGACTCTGAAAAACAAACAGGGTTCTAGAGGGGAGGGGGGTGGGAGGATGGGTTAGCCTGGTGGTGGGTATTGAGGAGGGCACATTCTGCATGGAGCACTGGGTGTTGTGCACAAAGAATGAATCATGGAACACTTCATCTAAAACTAATGTTGTAATGTATGGGGATTAACATAAGAATAAAAAAAAAAAAGAATCATATGGGTTCTTATTTTGTAAAAGCATTATTTCAGCAGAGTGAAGGATGGAAAAGAATCAGTATTTTTTTTTTATTTTTTTAAAGATTTTATTTATTTATTTGAGACAGAGAGAATGAGAGACAGAGAGCATGAGAGGGAAGAGGGTCAGAGGGAGAAGCAGACTCCCTGCCTGGCGGAGAGCCCGATGTGGGACTCGGTCCCGGGACTCCGGGATCGTGACCTGAGCCGAAGGCAGTCGCTTAACCAACTGAGCCACCCAGGCGCCCACGAATCAGTATTTTTATTTTAAACCATAAATTGTTTTTTTTTTCAAAGACAATTAAAATATTAAACAAGTAAAATCTATTGTTATAATAATCAAGATAATACGAGAAACAAGTCAGTCTGAAGAACTTTGAGAATAGTCTACATTAGGTCGAACATGTCGTGTCTCTGCTTATCCAAGACCAAGGAAGAAGAAATAATCAGCCAGAATTATTCAGGGGACTGAAGCATTATGGAACTGCAGCGTTTTACAGTAATAGTAGAGATTAGATGTACTTAACTGTGTTCAGTAATTTGATCATGAGGCAGTTCTGTTTTCTTTGGCACTTATAAACATGACAACACAGAAGGCTTATAATACCTTCTTACATACTTTCAAACTGAAGAAGACCATACAGGAAAATATTTCAATACTTCAGGTCCCCAAACACTCCTTTATTTCCCAAATATCCAGGTCACTAAGAAAAACTGTGCTTTATTTACCTCTTAAAATCATTCTGTTGATAACTGTCATGTTGCTTAATATACTTGAAAATTACTCACCCATAACCCACCACCAACTCCCAGCCCCTTTGCTGATAAAAGTTCCTGCATAAAGTTAGGCACAGGGCAATCAGTTAACCAGAACAAAACGTGGATCCATTTAATGTCAAGTATTAATTCCAAAACAAGGAAGCTTTCCTATCAAATTAAATGCTAAAATCAGAAGATTCTATAATTTTCATGTCTCTGAAAGCTTAATACTGATTTTTGTACTATGAAAAAAAAACATTGATTTTTTTTTTTTTTTGAGGCAGAAAAGGAAAGAAATCTCCCCTTGCCTTCCTTTAAATTAAATAGAATCATCGGCATTAAGAGCTTACAACCTTTTTTCTAAAGAACTCATCTGATTTAAATATATCATAATATCACTAGAAAGTCAAACTGTACAAAACGGACATGGACAAGAACCAACAAGGCAGGTTCAAATTGTTAGGAAGTACTCAAGATCTAATCAAGACCTATGAAGAAGCAGAGTGAAAAGGGTCAGTGTAACTTAAGTGTCCAGGCAAGAAAAACAGTGCAAAAATAGTCTTTTGGGCACAACAGTTTTTGATATGCAAATCAGCTCACTCACCATAATAAATTTGGGAATGATGTCAAAGTAAGGTGGAAGTAGCCCTAGTTCACATGTTTCTCTCCCCCAACCCCCAACCCCCAACCCCCAGTTAAGATTTTGTTTCACTAAAGAATAGCAACTGAACGGAAGGGACTCAAAATGTGCTGAACCTAACAGGCCATGAAGGTGCAATATGTCCAGAAATGCCCATTCACCTCCAGTCTTCCTGGCTCAATTAAGTTTCGTGCTTTGTTGAGGAAGTTTTTGTTGTGCTGTGCACTCCAATTGGGCATTTTTCCTTTGTTTCCAGAATTCAACAGCCTCAATCCTTCCTTACACTCCTTCTAATGAGTTACTATCACCTTTTTTTAAAAAGATAAATTCCTGAATTTACTGTTGTATTTATTTATTTATTAGAAATGTAACATGTCTTTTTGACTATTAGTATTTCTACTAAAATACTATGTTTGTTGGGGCTCTGGTTAGAAAATCACACAGATTCTGGGGGCGCCTGGGTGGCTCAGTCATTAAGCATCTGCCTTCGGTTCAGGTCATGATCCCGGGGTCCTGGGATGGAGCCCCGCATCGGGCTCCCTGCTCCGCGGGGGGCCTGCTTCTCCCCCTCCCACTCCCCCTGCTTGTGTTCCCGCTCTTGCTGTGTCTCTCTCTATCAAATAAATAAATAAAATCTTAAAAAAAAAAAAAAACTCTTCAGAGTATAGGGATAGAGGGTACATACCTCAATATCACAAAAGCCATCTATGAAAAACCCACAGTGAATATCATTCTTGATGAGGAAAAACTGAGAGTTTTGCCCCTAAGGTCAGGAACACAGCAGGGATGTCCACTATCACCACTGCTATTCAACGTAGTATTGGAAGTCCTAGCCACAGCAATCAGACAGCAAAAAGAAATCAAAGGCATCCAAATCGGCAAAGAAGAAGTCAAACTCTCACTCTTTGCAGATGATATGATACTTTATGTGGAAAACCCCAAAGACTCCACCCCAAAACTGCTAGAACTCATACAGGAATTCAGTAAAGTGGCAGGATATAAAATCAATGCACAGAAATCAGTGGCATTCCTATACATCAACAACAAGACAGAAGAAAGAGAAATTAAGGAGTTGATTCCATTTACAACTGCACCCAAACCCATAAGATACCTAGGAATAAATCTAAGCAAAGAGGCAAAGAATCTGTACTCAGAAACCTATAAAATACTCATGAAAGAAATTGAGGAAGACACAAAGAAATGGAAAAACGTTCCATGCTCATGGATTGGAAGAACAAATATTGTGAAGATGTCAATGCTACCTAGAGCAATCTACACATTCAATGCAATCCCCATCAAAATACCATCCACTTTTTTCAAAGAAATGGAACAAATAATCCTAAAATTTGTATGGAACCAGAAAAGACCCCGCATAGCCACAGGAATGTTGAAAAGGAAAAGCAAAGCTGGTGGCATCACAATTCCGGACTTCCAGCTCTATTACAAAGCTGTCATCATTAAGACAGTATGGTACTGGCACAAAAACAGACACTTAGATCAATGGAACAGAATAAAGAGCCCAGAAATGGACCCTCAATTCTATGGTCAACTCATCTTTGACAAAGCAGGAAAGAATGTCCAATGGAAATAAGACAGTCTCTTCAACCAATGGTGTTGGGAAAATTGGACAGCCACATGCAGAAGAATGAAACTGGACCATTTCTTGACACCACACACAAAAATAGACTCCAAATGGTTGAAAGACCTCAATGTGAGACAGGAGTCCATCAAAATCCTAAAGGAGAACACAGGCAGCAACCTCTTTGACCTCAGCCGAAGCAACTTCTTCCTAGGAACATCGCCAAAGTCAAGGGAAGCAAGGGCAAAAATGACCTCTTGGGACTTCATCAAGATAAAAAGCTTTTGCACAGCAAAAGAAACAGTCAACAAAACTAAAAGACAACCGACAAAATGGGAGAATATATTTGCAAATGACATATCACCTAAAGGGCTTGTACCCAAAATCGATAAAGATCTTCTTAAACTCAACACCCAAAGAACAATGATCCAACCAAGAAATGGGCAGAAGACATGAATAGACATTTTTCCAAAGAGGACATCCAAATGGCCAACAGACACATGAAAAAGTGCTCAACATTGCTTGGCATCAGGGAAATCCAAATCAAAACCTCAATGAGATATCACCTCACACCAGTCAGAATGGCTAAAATTAACAAATCAGGAAATGACAGATGTTGGCAGGGATGCGGAGAAAGGGGAACCCTCCTACACTGTTGGTGGGAATGCAAGCTGATGCAGCCACTCTGGAAAACAGTATGGAGGTTCCTCAAAAAGTTGAAAATAGAGCTACCATGCAATCTAGCATTGCACTACTGGGTATTTACCCCAAAGATAAAAATGTAGAGATCCGAAGGGGTACGTGCATCCCAATGTTTATAGCAGCAACGTCCACAATAGCCAAACTATGGAAAGAGCCAAGATGTCCATTGACAGATGAATGGATAAAGAAGAGGTGGTATATATATACAATGGAATATTATGCAGCCATCAAAAGGAATGAGATCTTGCCATTTGCAATGACATGGATGGAATTGGAGGGTGTTATGCTGAGTGAAATAAGTCAATCAGAGAAAGACATGTATCATATGAGCTCACTGTTATGAGGAATTCTTAATCTCAGGAAACAAACTGAGGGTTGTTGGAATGGCGGGGGGTGGGAGGGATGGGGTGATAGACATTGGGGAGCTATGGTGAGCGCTGTGAATTGTGCAAGACTGTTGAATCACAGATCTATACCTCTGAAACAAATAATACAATATATGTAAAAAAAAAAAAAGGAAGAAGAAGATAGCAGGAGGAGAAGAATGAAGTGGGGGGAAATCAGAGGGGGGGAGAAACCATGAGAGACTATGGACTCTGAAAAACAAAATGAGGGTTTTAGAGAGGAGGCGGTTGGGAGGATTGGTTAGCCTGCTGATGGGTATTAAAGAGGGCATGCTCTGCATGGAGCACTGGGTGTTATAGGCAAAAAATATATCATGGAACACTACATCAAAAAGTAATGATGTAATGTATGGTGATTAACATAACAATAAAAAATACAAAATAAAAGAACTTACAGTCTATTTAGGCAGGCAACATTCTCTATTTCAATGTAAAATATGAGTGTAAACATACAAGTGTAAAATTATGAGTGTCAGATGTTGATAACAATAGATGATAATGGAATTCACAGGAAGAAAAGATCACATGGCCTAATAAGATGGAAAATACTCATGAAGGAAATGGAAGGAGACAGGGCAGATGATGACATAGGATTTTGATAGCTGGGAAAAGGGAGTATTTGCATACTTGTCAGAGTGATCAAGTGTTTAAAGAGTCCTCTGTTGTTCTGGAAATTGTGGCTGCATGCAACAACCCTGAAACATGTAATCACTGGATGAGAATCCAAACCTAAACATAGGATTTCAGCAGCCTCTCATACACACAACATCCCACCCTGCTTAGCTAAAACTGTACAACAAGCAGCTAGGAGGTTGTGCTACCCCTATGGGACCCATATAGCATTTTAAGTATAAATGTTAGGAGACTTGGGAACAGGAGGGGACCTGGTATCTACTTTTGAGGTCTGACATATATATTCAGAGATATGTATTTTTGAAAAAATAAACTTGCTCTCAACTAGCTTGGGAAGGAGTGATTCTGCATGTTCTGCTACTGCCTAACTACTGTTCTTGGCACCCCGACCAACTGGTATAGCACAGGCTTCATGACTTTCATTATGGGGCCAAGTGACACAGCTCCTAATGACTAACTTTTATGTCAGGGATAGAGGCATGAGCCTTCAGAATCACTTCCAGTTTGTCTGGAAAGATATCAATATAATAGGGATGAGGAGGGCTAAGGATATCTTTCTGATGTCTGAGTAGGAATCCTGCAGAACTGAAATGTTGGGTCCTGCTGCTAACCTCTTCCAACAACCTACTTGAAAGCAGCGCTGGTTGCTGTTGAGCCCAACCATTTTCTTGAAGAAAACAGGCACAGTGGTGACAAGTAAAAGATTCTGTGCACCAATTTCTCACACTCAAGTGAAGTAAATGTAGACCCATTATTAGAACAAGAGTGTCTGGCAATTAGCGTGTCCCACATGGCAGATGCAAAGTAACCAGTGCTCGGTAAATATTTACTGCGTAATTGAGTCTGATAAAAACTAGACTTGTTTTGTATCACTTGGAGAAAAGATACGTTTATTACAATCAAGAAATTATCCCTGGAAATTTCCTCTGACTCCTTTCCTGTCGTCCCTGCCCCCGCCAATGGAAAATATATATACATACATAGGCATGTATGTATCTGCTCATGTGTGCATGTGTGTGTGTGTGTGTGTGTACTGCTTCCTGTTGCTTACATTTCTGTTTTCAAAGTGTATTCCCCATGCACATGAAAGATTTTCTCCTTTTACATTTAGCAGTGTACTGGTGATAATAGGCCTCCAACCAAATACTCCTTTAATGTCATAAAAACATCTTGAACTGACTCTCCTTTAACTCACAAAATACAATCCCAATTTCTAAGGAACAAAACACTAAATATAATTTTAAAAGATAAAAAGAATTATATAAAATAATAACCTGTGGACCAGAGACAGAATCTATAGTCATTCCCTGGGGAGTTGGAACATATAGCTAGAATCCCTTTTGTAAGGCTTTAGTATTCTATTAACGTCACTGACTTAGTTAAAACAAATGGAGAAACCATTCAACGTGCTCAGAAAGAAAGTGGCAGTTCCAGAGGAAGGTGGCATCAAGTCAGTATAATAGGAAGGTATAGGGTAAAAAATTTTAACAATATATATAGTAAACTACAGAAATAACAAGCAGAGTTCTACTTTGGCTGGAAGAAAGCCCAAAGTTGAAATTGCTCACTAATCCCACAGGTAATATTTTGGAGACAGACACTGGTCCCTCTGGAGCAAGCAACTAGCTTCGTTTCATTTTCTGTACTTTTCCTCTTGCAGGCTGTCTCCTAAGAGTCCAGACAACATTGGAATATGTCATAAATACTCCTTGGAAATGCATCTCCACCGCAGCAATTGAAGGAATGCACTATAGAATAAGTTCATGTTTCCCATGTTCACCCATCAGGTATTTCTAGAATGTAAGTAACATGATTCAGCATACGTCAATCGGATATTTTTTTAGAAACCACTAAATTGGGTTTGGGTCATATGCATGATAATTCATATACTGAAACTTTTTAAGGAAATTTGTCTAAAAACATTTGAAAGCCAAATGCATGAGAGTTAATTCCATATAATCAATCCTCCCATGAAACATCCTCTGCTCCTTCTCAACTCACATAAAATGTGTGGGAAATATCAAATTGCCCAGTGGAAGGCTGAGTAAAGTGTACACAAATATCCATAATAAGCCCACAAGAAAGACTAATATAAGCAGTAGCATAAATCTTAATCTTTTCTGTACTGTGACAATGTAGGTCTGGGAATGCAGTTAGCTGCGTTCAGACTTGTCCCTAATTTATTGCTAATTTGGCATAAATGTTAAACACTGCTGCTGCAGCCATAAACCCAAACTCCTTAATTAAGGAGGGAAATTATGGAATATTTTTCCAGTTTAATTCACCAAGATGCTTTCAGTCAATACAGGTTAGCTATTTGATGAGGCTTCTCAGCTGTTTATATGACCCACAGCGTGTAGATTACAAAACAAAACAACATAGGGAAAAAAAATTAACTGTTATTCCTACTTAAAAGGCTCCAAAGTATACTCAAATGCATGCTCTGAAAATTATGCTCTTAAGTATGGCCCTTCAGACATCTTTTTTCCATATGTGTATATTTTCTCTCTTACCAATCCAAAAGATAGCCATTTCACTAGGATATAACTTTCTTCCACCATTCCCAAGGGGATGGTTTTGAGTAGTGAAAAGCCACAAGAGACAGAAGGATGGGAATTATAGGTATTGAAGTATCAGTATGGATTCTTAACATTGTTGTGTTTTTTTTTAATTTGACAAATATTTGGGAATGCTTCTAGAACTTTGAAAAGACATCAAGAAGAGAACTGAAAGATACATAGTGATATCTAGGATTTCTGGGGAAAGGCTTTTGGAAAAGAACTCTCCCTTTCAGAGTCTTAGTAATCAAGTTCCATGTGAAGACAGGGAATCCCTGAGTTAAATTTGGTAGAACTAGCCCATTTTCATAGACTAAAGCATAAATAAATTGAAGAATATTTTAAAATCTTAGTTTGAGGAATGGACTATGAACACAAAGAACAATTTTAAGCACATATTTTGTTCCTCATTTGGCCTTAAGTCATCATTTGATAGCACTTCTCACAAATATTGGGCTAGGTGGGCAAATAATGTGACCCATGATGGCAGCTCCTGTTTCTATATTTTCCTAATCATAGTCTTTGGTTTCCAAGAAACTTGGTTTTTAAGTACTCTAAGTCAATGTACATAAATGGGCAAACTTACTAAATACTTTAGCAAAAAGATACTCCCTTGATGAACTAAAATTGATTACTTACTAATTAAGTCATATTGTAAACATATTCAACTCCTTACCATGATCATCCAAAGTGATATATCCTAAGATAGTTAAGGCAGCCCAGTATAGCTTAGTGGTTAACACACTAGCTCCAGAGTGAAACCTTGACTTAAGATCTTGGCACCACTGAAAGAGGACTTTGACTTCCCCATTTTGATCTCAAATTTTATAGCCGGGTTCTTCTGTCCAACTTGTCTCTTGGCTCAGAGAGAAGACATTGAGGGCAAAGCATTCCCTGATTGGAACTGAAACTACCACTCAAGCAATAAGGACCACCCTGAGCCAGCAAGACCCCACCCATGACTGACTCCAAGACAGTGATCCAGCTGACCTTCACGGCATACCTGCACATATTCAACCCTTTTTGCCCCATATTTTCCTCATATAAACCTGGAAGTATTTTCTGCACTTTGGGGACAGTCTTTCAGATGTTAGTCCACTGTCTTCCTCATGTTGGCGTCACTGAAATAGATCCCTTTCTTGTGTTACCACCCCTCCTCTCTCTGCCTTTGGATTTTATCTGTGGCAAGTGGCCTAACCTGGTCTGTTTGAGATCCCTAGAGCCAGGTGCTCTTGCACCCCTGGTGCTGGCTACACCACCATTAACTGGGTATTTATGGAGCAAGTTATCTGACTTATCTAAGAATACTGTATCCTTGGGCATCAGTAACTGTGTTTTATATAGGAAATGAACAATTTGACTAGTTGGTGAGTATGTTTAAAGCATTATCAGGTCATTTGTTGAGAGGGTTACCCTTGTGTCTGGACCCAACATTGATATTAGTGAAATACACTTTTCTATTTAATTTTGTTCTTTGTTCTGCTCTTTCAAAAGTCTCAAGAAGAAAAAGGATAATTGTCCCATTATGTTTGGCCACGTCTGGATTGACCAAATCCCTCCTACACCCCTAATATTTACAAATAAGGCAAGATAATGATGAAAGTAAATTCACCAAGCAAGAAAGCACTGAATTCAGTCTTATCATCAAAGCAGTCAGCAAAGTTCCAGAATGGCACACAGGTGTACGGCGTGCTGCTTTCAAATTCCATCCCAGGAAGATAGTTAAAGATTCCACACAGTGAGCAGACTCAAGGGAACAAGTAACACTTATGACCCACTACAACCTGAGGGGAAGACAAACTTATACTGCAGGAATTTAACAAAAGAAAATAATACTTGGGCTTAGAAATATTGAGTCAGTGGTTCCAACATGCAGTCAATCAGCTGCTTCTTATGGGTGGCACAAAAATCAGTCCAACAGCTTATTAAAAAGCAAATTCTCCAGTCTCTACTCCAAGAGATTCCAAGGTGCACAAAACAGTAATGTACATTCTTAAAGCTCCCCAGGTAAATCTAATTAGAATCAGGTTTCTGAGCAACTGGGTCAAGCAATTTGCCCAAAGCATATCCAGTGAGTGAAAAGGCCAGAACCACAAGGCACTTCTCCCAGTGCTCCTTCCATCATAACAGATACCCTAAAGGAAACCTGGAATTAATATAAGACAATAAACACACAAAAGTATTCTTGGAGTAAGTGAAGGATCTATGGCCCTCTATCTTAAAGATCAACACCTTGATGGTATTGGCAAACGTAGGGAGAAATGACATTCTCACACAATCCTGGGGTTGTGTAAGTTAGTTTCACTTTTCTGAAGGACAAATTTTCAGGATCTTCCAAAGCTACCAGGTTATTTTTTTTAATTTTATTTTATTATGTTATGTTAGTCACCATACAATACATCATTAGTTTTTGATGTGGTGATCCACGATCCATTGTTTTCATATAACACCCAGTGCTCCATGCAGAACGTGCCCTCCTTAATACCCATCACCAGGCTAACCGGTCCCCCCACTCCCCCTCCCATCTAACACCCTCAGTTTGTTTCTCAGTGTCCACAGTCTCTCATGGTTCATCTCTCCCTCCGATTTCCGCCCCCTTCATTTTTCCCTTCCTTCTCCTAACATCCTCCCTGCTATTCCTTATGTTCCACAAATAAGTGAGACCATATGATAATTGACTTTCTCTGCTTGACTTATTTCACTTAGCATCATCTCCTCCAGTCCCATTCATGTTGATGGGAAAGTTGGGTATTCATCCTTTCTGATGGCTGAGTAATATTCCATTGTATATATGGACCACATCTTCTTTATCCATTCATCTGTTGAAGGGCATCTCGGCTCTTTCCAGTTTGGCTATTGCGGACATTGCTGCTATGAACATTGGGGTGCATAGGGCCCTTCTTTTCACTACATCTGTGTCTTTGGGGTAAATACCCAGGAATGCAATTGCTGGGTCATAGGGTAGCTCTATTTTTAACTTTTTGAGGCACCTTCACACTGTTTTCCAAAGTGGCTGTACCAACTTGCATTCCCACCAACAGTGTAAGAGGGTTCCCCTTTCTCCACAACCTCTCCAACATTTGTTGTTTCTTTCCCTGTCCATTTTTGCCATTCTAACTGGTGTAAGGTGGTATCTCAATGTGGTTTTGATTTGAATTTCCCTGATGGCTAATGATGATGAACATTCTTTCATGTGTCTGTTACCAAAGCTACCAGGTTATTGCTCATAACCTATAATTTGATAATTTTACTTCAAGAAAATCATTCTACAGATATGCCTCTCATATATATTTAAAGATGTATGTTAAAAAAAGGAGATTGTAAATGTTTTGTAGTAAAAATCTGAGAAAAAAGTAAAAATACATCTAAACAGAAAATAATGAATCTGTATATCAATTTTTTTGGTGGAGTCTTTTCAGTTTTCTATATAGAGTATCATGTCATCTGCAAATAATTAAAGTTTGAATTCTTCCTTGCCGATCTGGATGCTTTTTATTTCTTTTTGCTGTCTGATTACTGATGCTAGGACTTCCTGTACTATGTTAAATAACAGTGGTGAGAGTGGATATCCCTGTCTTGTTCCTGACCATAGAGAAAAAACTCTCAGTTTTTCCCCATTAAAGATGATATTAGCTGTGGGTCTTTTACATATGGCCTTTATGATGTTGAGGTATGTTAAAATCAATGTACAGAAATCTGTTGCATTTCTATACACCAATAATGAAGCAGCAGAAAATCAGGAATTGATCCCATTTACAACTGTACCAAAACAACCATAAAATGCCTAAGAATAAATCTAACCAAAGAGGTAAAGTTCTATACTCTAAAAACTACAGAACACTTATGAAAGAAATTGAGGAAGACACAAAGAGATGGAAAAACATTCCATGCTAATGGGTTGGAAGAATAAACATTGCTAAAATGTCGAGGCTGCCCAGAGCAATCTATACATTCAAAGCAATCCCTATCAAAATACCATCGACATTTTTCACAGAGCTGGAACAAACAATCCTAAAATTTGTATGGAACCAGAAAAGACCCTAAATAGCCAAAGCAATCTTGAAAAAGAAAACCAAAGCTGGAGGCATCACAATTCCAGACTTTAAGCTATATTACAAAGCTGTAATCATCAGGACAGTATGGTAGTGGCACAAAAACAGACACATAGATCAGTGGAACAGAATAGAAAAGCCAGAAATGGACCCATAACTATATCATCAACTAATCTTGGATAAAGCAGGAGAGAATATCCAATGGAAAAGACAGTCTCTTCAACAAATGGTGTTGGGGAAACTGTACAGCAACACACAGAAGAATGAAACTGGACCATTTTCTTATATCATACACAAAAATAAATTCAAAGTGGATAAAAGACCTAAATGTGAGACAGGAAACCATCAAAATCCCAGAGGAGAACACAGGCAGTAACCTCTCTCACATTGGCCATAGCAACTTTTTACTAGACACATCTCCAGAGGCAAGAGAAACAAAAGCAAAAAATGAAGTATTGGGACCGCATCAAGATAAAACACTTCTATACAGCAAAGGAAACAATCAACAAAACTAAAAAGCAAACCTACAGAACAGGAGAAGATATTTGCAGATGACATATCTGATAAAGGGTTAGTATCCCAAATCTATAAAGAACTTATCAAACTCAACACCCAAAAAGCAAATAATCCAGCTAAAAAATGGGCAGAAGACATGAACAGACACTTTTTCAAAGAAGACATCCAGATGGCTAACAGACACATGAGAAGATGCTCAACATCACTCATCACCAGGGAAATACAAATCAAAACCACAATGAGATACCACATCACACCTGTCAGAAAAGCTAAAATTAACAACACAAGAAACAATAGGTGTTGGCAGGGATACAGAGAAAGGGGAACCCTCTTGCACTGTTGGTGGCAATGCAAACTGGTGCAGTCACTCTGGAAGATGGTATGGACTTTTCTCAAAAAATTAAAAATAGAACTACCCTATGACCCCACAATTGCATTACTAGGTATTTATCCAAAGGATACAAAAGTACTGCTTCAAAGGGGCATATGCACCCTGACGTTTACAGCAGCATCATCAATAATAGCCAAATTATGGAAAAAGCCTAACTGTCCATCAACTGATGAATGGATAAAGAGGTGGTATATATATTCAATGGAATATTACTCAGCCATCGAAAAGAATGAAATCTTGCCATTTGCAACAACATGGATGGAACAAGAGTGTATTATGCTAAGCGAAATAAGTCAGTCAGAGAAAGACAAATACTGTATGATTTCACTCATGTGGAATTTAAGAAACAAAACAGATGGGCGCCTGGGTGGCTCAGTTGGTTAAGTGACTGCCTTCGGCTCAGGTCATGATCCTGGAGTCCCGGGATCGAGTCCTGCATCGGGCTCCCTGCTCAGCGGGGAGTCTGCTTCTTCCTCTGACCCTCCTCCCTCTCGTGCTCTCTCTCATTCTCTCTCTCGCAAAAAAAAAAAAAAAAAGAAAAAGAAAGAAACAAAAAAGATGAACATAGGGGAAGGGGGGAAAAAGAGAGAGGGAAGAAAACCATGAAAGACTTAATTATAGAGAACAAACTGAAAGTTGCTAGAGGGGAGGTGGGCGGGGGATGGGCTAAATGGGTGATGGGTATTAAGGAGGGCAGTTGTTGCATTGAGTGCTGAGTGTTATACGTAAGTGATGATTCACTAAATTCAACTACTGAAACCAATATTACACTATATGCTAATTAACTAGAATTTAAATAAAATTTTGAAAAAAACCCAGAAAACAATGTACATAGTTGATTTCATTTATAATATGAATATGGTTGTATGTGTATTGGAAATTCCTTGAAGATACACAAAAAGTACTTAGTAGTGGTGAATTTTAGGGGTGTAAGATGGGGTACTGGGGTATGTATTAGTTCCTTGATGCTGGTTTAACAAATTACCAAAGCCTTGGTGGCTTAAAACAATCCACATTTATTCTCTATAGTTTTGGAGGTCGGAAGTCTGAAATTAGTCTCACAGAGCTAAGACTAAGGTGTAGACAAAGCTGGTTCCTCCCAGAGCCTCCAGGGGGAAAATCCATTTTTTTTTCTCCTTGAGCTTCTAGAGGCTGCCAGCATCCTTTGGCTTGTAGCCACATTGCTCCAATCTCTGCTTCCATGGTCACACTGCATTCTCATCTGTCTTATCTTCCTTTGTTTCTCTTATAAAGATTGTTGTCATTACTCTGGGTCTGCCCATATAATACAGGATAATCTCCCCATCACAAATTCTTGACTTATTCACATATAAAAAGCCTCTTTTACCAAATAAGATAACATTTACAGGTTCTGATGATTAGGAGGAAAACGTGTTTGGGGGGCCAATATTCTATCTACCATAGGATAGAAGTGAGAGTACTTTTTTATTATGTACTCTTTTAAATTATGTATTTATTTTAACCATGTTTATGTATTAACTTTAAAATAAAATCAAAGCTGGTCAAACATTTAAAATCAAATTTAAAACTTGTGTAATTCTCAGACAACTGTGATATATCTAAACTGGCTAGAAGAACAATAATCCATTTTTAAAAGATTTCACTTATTCATTCATTCATTCATTCACTCATTTAAGAGAGAGAGCATGAGTGGGTGGAGGGGCAGAGAGAGAGGGAGAGAGAATCTCAAGCAGATTCCACACTGAATGTGGAGCCTGATGTGGGACTCGATCTCATGACCCCGATATCATGACCAGAGCTGAAATCAAGAGTCAGACACTTAAACAACTGAGCTACCCAGGCATTCCAATAATTCATTTTTAAAGTATGATTTATTTTTACTCTACTTTATTCCAAAGGGCATTTAGGCAGTTTATAAAACAGGTAGCTGCAGTACAGTTAAATAAATAAAAATCTAAAGAGAGATTAGAACTATAATAATAAGAGAAAGGGAATACTGCCATATCATGAGTTAAAATTACATACTTTGATTAGGCATAAATCTTGGCTCTGGGGTTCCTGAAAACTAAGGCAAAGGAAAACTAGAGAAAAAAGTTCATATTATTCTTATTGTTGGCAAATGAGAAACACATCAATCACTGGGAGGAAACAGACTTTTCTGGCCCTAAGTCCAATGGAAAATTTCTCATGTACATCATGGACAGGGGCCAATTCATGTTGTAAATGATATCTTTGAAAACAATTTTACAGCAGATTTCAAAATTTCAGTTTCAGCCCTCTCTGCTATGACCTTAGTGGAAACCAATGTGGACAAGAATTTCCTACACAGAGCTTAATTCCATCAGGTGCTATGTACGTGTCTTGCATGTGCCAATAAGTGGGATAAGGGAACAATATCTGACCAATCTGCCTGAACTATCCAATCTCCCAGTTCTAGTGTCTTGGGGGGAAAACTATGTCAAACAAATAAAGTATTAACAGCAACATACTGCACTAACTCATATGCTGAGATCTTGAAAGTTTTCTCCTAGCCTGAAGCACATTTTTAAAAAGAATTCAAAATTACTGCAAAGTAGGGGTATAATATAAATGTTGTCACAGTTGGAATGAAGGATATGCTATTGGCAATTTGGAGCTGCATAATGTAGCTTCAGGTTACAATAAAACACCATACACTCCTGTCAAGCCTAATTTTGTTGTTTTCTTTAAAAGTAAAGCTTTAAAAAAATAATTTTGGGGCTCTTCCAAACTTCTATTAATTTCTGAAATATTGAGAGCTGTTGATTATTCCCTCCTTTGGAGAAAAATGCATGGTATGGTTTGAACTAATCATCAATGAGCAACGAGCCTCTGAATTCCAAGCAGCACCTAGAGGGACTGTTAAATATTGCTACTGCACTGAATGCTTGGAAAGGTCCTCCACCAGACCTGGAGAAAAGAACAAAATAAATGCTAAACTTCAAAGGACTTCTAAAAGAAACAAGTGGTGAATTACTTCAACCTTGAGTAATTATCCTAAAAATAACTGTAGCTTGCCTGGTTTTATAAATTTACGTATTAACCCACTGTACTGGTCTAGCTACCAATAATAGAAAACTCAAACAACTCTATCAGAGAGGGACTTACTGTTCTCAAATTCCTGGGATGGTTGTGATGCTCAGAGATGCATGTCTTTAAGAACAGGACAATCCCTGGTCCTCCTGATTCATAGTCTTTATTTTGTGGTCTTTGTTCTATTATATTTTCAGGCAATGGTTCACATTTCTAAATAGCCAGAAAGGGAATTATCAAAGGGAAAAGGGCAAAGGAGTCCTATTTATAAGGCTTTGGAGTTAGTATTTTTGCCTTTTTATTCTTGGAGTTACTATTTCCACCTACATTTCTTTCACCAGAATGCTACACATGGCCACCTTTTCATTCCCAGAGGATCCAGAGAAGTATTTATAGCTGACATATTGCTTCCAAAATGAATATTGGGGTTCTGTCAGTAAAGATGACAACTGAGGATGGATATTGAATAGATACCCAGCTAAGCATACCATAGCCTTCTAATGAAGGTACAATAATAGGGACCCCTGGGTGGCTCAGTTGGTTAAGTGTCTGCCTTTGGCTTAGGCCATGATCCTGGGGTCCTGGGATGGAACCCCATGTTGGGCTCTCCGCTCAGCAGGGAGTCTGCTTCTCCCTCTACCCCTCCTTCTTACCCGCCCCCCCACTCATGCTCTGTCTCTCTCTCTCAAAAAAGAAAATCTTCTTTAAAAAAAGATACAGTAATTAATTTTTGGCAATATATTGGTAAATGTGGTATATATTCTCTATCCCTTCTCCAAGACTTCCCTAGCTGTTCCAGAGTAAAAAAAAAAGTTAGTAATATACACGGTCTATATGTGACTTATTTGGGAAAAAAATCACTTATCCAACAAATATATGACAAAAATCTATTAAGTCCTAGAATTATGGATTCATGGGGTATTTGATTTAGAATGAAAATTAACAGATATTTAGGTTAACCTGATCATTGGATGTCTAATACATGGGAGATATAAGAGCATACAGGTATATGACAATGACTGGATAAAAAGAATACTGATCTAGGAATACCCAAAGATCCCAGGACTTATATTATTTTACTTAAAGATTTTTGGAGTGTTTTTGTCTTTAAATCTCAGAAAGAAGACTAACTAAAGAAAAGATATAGACAACCTATATCAATAATGTTTGTGCGTACCTTTCACATGAAAGAAGCTTTTGGTTCATTTAACCATATCCTGAAGAGAAGCTGTTCTCCTCCAATATTTTACAACTGCTATAATTGTCACCTTCTTTTCTAAGCAAGAGATAAGGAATCAGAGGGAAGTTGGAAATGCAGAGGAGGAACTGAGATGCCATTTTGTAGCTTTGGTGTAGAAGACAGCTTGCTTGCTTTCTAAAGCACAGAAGTAGAACACAGAGAATCAGTAAGTAGAAAGATCTCAGTCAGCTCTACCTTAAGATTCTGAATATTATTTCCATCTTATTATTCAATATGTATATGAGAGGTACCTGATAAAGTCCTGTCTTGGGAAAGCCTGCCAGTCAATGATCAATATGTTTCCCTTGGCTCCTGCTCCTACACAGATGAGGAAAATTTCTTGTTCTATTGCAATGAATTCAATTCAAATGGCTGATAAAAATTATCTATATTTTATTTTTACATAATAGGTTCAAACCCAGATTTATCATTTACCAGTTGAAGGACTTTGGATAAATTCTTTAACTTACTAATCTTGGTTTTCTTCAAGTATAAAATGATGAGGATACATTTCTGAAAACTAAATGGTATAACATCATAAAAGCACCTAGCATACACATAGTACATAGCCAAGAAGATGTTAAACAAATGGCATTCTTTCATCTCATTCTCACTGAAGAGCTACTGCATTACAGTTGGGACGTTTATACACATGCTTGTAAAATGTCTCTCCCCTACAATCCTCTTTCATGAAGGTTTTCTAGATTGCCCAGAGAAGAGTAGATAACTCTCTATGTCCCCACTGGATGCTCTAGCTGCACAGCCACAGAGGTGGCATGAAGTATGTCATCTTCTAGAAACTTCTTTTTGTTGACAGTAAATGAAGATGATCCCAGACTAGAACACTAAACTGTGATAGCAGAGACTTATCTTGGTATTGCTTTCCCCCCTAACTGGCATCCTCTGTCTCCTATTCTATCCCTTTAGAAGCTATCTGCTCCTTTTCCTCATTTCTTCTTACACCATCCTTACTCTTAGAGTCCCAAGATGAAACCCTGAATGGAGCCACTGGGTGGGTGTTTTGACTAGAAGACTATCAGAGGTGGACCTAAATTGGAGAAAGAGAGTTGTGCCTCAGGTAACTAACTCATGGATTCAAGTGAAGATGGGGGCCTCCACACCAAGAAAACCCACTATCAACACATCTCATCTTACTACACATCATGTCCTCCTTTCTATTACTGAATGCATGCCCCTATAATCACAACCTGTATTCCTCTACAGAAACCAGTGAATCCCTGACATTTGAGGAAAACCAAAACCATTAGTTTTATTAGGATCCTCAAGATTAAAGATACCATTATATCCATAAAAACAAATTTTAAAACAATTTCTGAGGAAAACATAAATGGCTATATTTTTTTACGTGAGCTAAATAGACAATTGAATTTAAACTGAAGTCAGATTGGTTGAAAGACTGAGGCAAGACATTTTTTTTTTAGAATGCACTACAATAAAATAAAGAAATGAAAAGTAAAATAGAAGGGTTAAGGGGCAGAACATTCCAACACTCATTTAATAGAATTTCCAGAGATGTATTACAGAGAAGATGAGAGTATCTTTTACATAAAATAGAAGACACACAAGATTCCCAAAATGAAAAAAATAAATAAGATGACTGCAAATAGAAAGGAAGTCACTGAATGCTGTGCAAAAAGAATAAGAAAAAGAGAAATGGGGCTATATTTCAGAAACCAAATTATAAAAAGCTACAAGAAAAACAGGTTATATCCAAAGAAATGAGGATCAGATCAGTGTATGTCATTTTAGAAGTCACAATGGAAGATTGAAGATAATAGTGCAATGTCTTAAAAAACCTAGATCCCATACCCAGCAAAACAGCATGTAAGTAGTAGAGAAAATTAAAATATGTTATAATATTCATTTTTTTAAATTTATTTTTTATTATGTTATTTAATCAACATACATTACATCATTAGTTTTGATGTAGTGTTCCATGATTCATTGTCTGCGTATAACACCCAGTGCTCCATGCAGAATGTGCCCTATTTAATACCCATCTCCAGGCTAACCCATTCCCCCAACCCCCTCACCTCTAGAACCCTCAGTTTGTTTTTCAGAGTCCATACTCTCTCATTGTTCATCTCTCCCTCCAATTTCCCCTGCTTCATTCTTACCCTTCTGCTTTCTTCTTCTTCTTCTTCTCTTTTTAACATATAATGTATTATTTGTTTCAGAGGTACAGGTCTGTGATTCAACAGTCTTACACAATTCACAGCACTCACCATAGCACATACCCTCCCCAATGTCTATCACCCAGCCACCCCATCCCTCCCACCCCACCCCCCACTCCAGCAACCATCCGTTTGTTTCTGGAGATTAGAATTCCTCATATCAGTGAGCTCATATGATACATGTCTTTCTCTGACTTATTTCGCTCAGCATAACACCCTCCAGTTCCATCCACGTTGTTGCAAATGGCAAGATTTCATTCCCTTTGATGGCTGCGTAATATTCCATTGTATACATATACTACCTCTTCTTTATCCATTCATCTGTCGATGGACATCTTGGCTCTTTCCACAGTTTGGCTATTCTGGACATTGCTGCTATAAACATCGAGGTACACGTACCCCTTCGGGTCCCTACATTTGTATCTTTGGGGTAAATACCCAGTAGTGCAATTGCTGGGTTGTAGGGTACCTCTATTTTCAACTTTTTGAGGAACCTCCATACTGTTTTCCAGAGTGGCTGCACCAGCTTGCATTCCCACCAACAGTGTAGGAGGGTTCCCCTTTCTCCGCATCCCATCAACATCTGTCATTTCCTGACTTGTTAATTTTAGCTATTCTGACTAGTGTGAGGTGATATCTCATTGAGGTTTTGATTTGGATTTCCCTGATGCCTAGTGATGTTGAGCACTTTTTCATGTGTCTGTTGGCCATTTGGATGTCTTCTTTGGAAAAATATCTGTTCATGTCTTCTGTCCATTTCTTGATTGGATCATTGTTCTTTGGGTGTTGAGTTTGATAAGTTCTTTATAGATTTTGGATACTAGCCCTTTATCTGATATGTCATTTGCAAATATCTTCTCCCATTCTGTCGGTTGTCTTTTGGTTTTGTTGACTGTTTCTGTTGCTGTGCAAAAGCTTTTTATCTTGATGAAGTCCCAAGAGGTCATTTTTGCTCTTGCTTCCCTTGACTTTGGCGATGTTCCTAGGAAGAAGTTGCTGCGGCTGAGGTCGAAGAGGTTGCTGCCTGTGTTTTCATTTAGGATTCTGATGGACTCCTGTCTCACATTGAGGTCTTTCAACCATTTGGAGTCTATTTTTGTGTGTGGTGTCAGGAAATGGTCCAGTTTCATTCTTCTGCATGTGGCTGTCCAATTTTCCCAACACCATTGGTTGAAGAGACTGTCTTATTTCCATTGGACATTCTTTCCTGATTTTTCAAAGATTAATTGACCGTAGAGTTGAGGGTCCATTTCTGGGTTCTCTATTCTGTTCCATTGATCTAAGTGTCTGTTTTTGTGCCAGTACCACACTGTCTTGATGATGACAGCTTTGTAATAGAGCTGGAAGTCCGGAATTGTGATGTCGCCAGCTTTGCTTTTCTTTTTCAACATTCCTCTGGCTATGCGGGGTCTTTTCTGGTTCCATACAGATTTTAAGATTCTTTGTTCCATTTCTTTGAAAAAAGTGGATGGTATTTGGATGGGGATTGCATTGAATGTGTAGATTGCTCTAGGTAGCATTGACATCTTCACAATATTTGTTCTTCCAATCCATGAGCATAGAACGTTTTTCCATTTCTTTGTGTCTTCCTCAATTACTTTCATGAGTATTTTATAGGTTTCTGAGTACAGATTCTTTGCCTCTTTGCTTAGATTTATTCCTAGGTATCTTATGGGTTTGGGTGCAGTTGTAAATGGGATCGACTCCTTAATTTCTCTTTCTTCTGTCTTGTTGTTGGTGTATAGGAATGCCACTGACTTCTGTGCATTGATTTTATATCCTGCCACTTTACTGAATTCCTGTATGAGTTCTAGCAGTTTTGGGGTGGAGTCTTTGGGGTTTTCCACATAAAGTATCATATCATCTGCAAAGAGTGAGAGTTTGACTTCTTCTTTGCTGATTTGGATGCCTTTGATTTCTTTTTGTTGTCTGATTGCTGTGGCTAGGACTTCCAATACTACGTTGAATAGCAGTGGTGATCGTGGGCATCCCTGCCACATTCCTGACCTTAGGGAGAAAGCTCTCAGTTTTTCCCCATTGAGAATGATATTTGCTGTAGGTTTTTCATAGATGGCTTTTATGATATTGAGGCATGTACCCTATATGCCTATACTCTGAAGAGTTTTGATCAAGAAAGGATGCTGTACTTTGTCAAATGCTTTTTCTGCATCTATTGAGAGGATCATATGATTCTTGTTCTTTCTTTTGTTAATGTATTGTATCACGTTGATTGATTTGCAGATGTTGAACCAACCTTGCAGCCCAGGGATAAATCCCACTTGGTTGTGATGAATAATCCTTTTAATGTACTGTTGGATCCTATTGGCTAGTATTTTGGTGAGAATTTTTGCATCCATATTCATCAAGGATATTGGTCTGTAATTCTCCTTTTTGATGGGGTCTTTGTCTGGTTTTGGGATCAAGGTAATGGTGGCCTCATAAAATGAGTTTGGAAGTTTTTCTTCCATTTCTGTTTTTTGGAACAGTTTTAGAAGAATAGGTATTAATTCTTCTTGAAATGTTTGGTGGAATTCCCCTGGGAAGCCATCTGGCCCTGGGCTCTTGTTTGTTGGGAGATTTTTGATGACTGCTTCAATTTCCTTAGTGGTTATATGTCTGTTCAGGTTTTCTATTTTTTCCTGGTTCAGTTTTGGTAGTTGATACATCTCTAGGAATGCATCCATTTCTTCCAGATTACCTAATTTGCTGGCATAGAGTTGCTCGTAATATGTTCTTATAATTGTTTGTATTTCTTTGGTGTTGGTTGTGATCTCTCCTCTTTCATTCATGATTTTGTTGATTTGGGTCATTTCTCTTTTCTTTCTCATTTCTTAAGTCTGGCCAGGGGTTTATCAAACTTGTTAATTCTTTCAAAGAACCAGCTCCTAGTTTCATTGATCTGTTCTACTGTTCCTTTAGTTTCTATTTCATTGATTTCTGCTCTGATCTTTATTTCTCTTCTCCTGCTGGGTTTAGGCTTTATTTGCTGTTCTTTCTCCAGCTCCTTTAGGTGTAGGGTTAGGTTGTGTATTTGAGACCTTCCTTGTTTCTTGAGAAAGGCTTGTATTGCTATATACTTTCCTCTTAGGACTGCCTTTGCTGCATCCCAAAGATTTTGAACAGTTGTGTTTTCATTTTCATTGGTTTCCATGAAATTTTTTTTAATTCTTCTTTAATTTCCTGGTTGACCCATTCATTCTTTAGTAGGATGCTCTTTAGCCTCCATGTATTTGAGTTCTTTCTGAGGTTTTTTTTTTTTTTTGTGATTGAGTTCTAGTTTCAAAGCATTGTGGTCTGAAAATAGGAAGGGAATGATCCCAATCTTTTGGTACTGGTTGAGACCTGATTTATGACTTAGGATGTGATCTACTCTGGAGAATGTTCCATGGGCACTAGAGAAGAATGTATATTCTGTTGCTTTGGGATGGAATGTTCTGAATATATCTGTGAAGTCCATTTGGTCCAGGTGTCATTTAAAGTCTTTATTTCCTTGTTGATACTTTGCTTAGATGATCTGTTCATTTCAGTGAGGGGGGTATTAAAATCCCCCACTATTATTGTATTGTTTTTGATGTGTTTCTTTGCTTTTGTTATTAATTGCCTTATATAATTGGCTGCTCCCATGTTAGGGTTATAGATATTTACAATTCTTAGGTCTTCTTGTTGGATAGATCCTTTAAGTAGGATATAGTGTCCTTCCTTATCTCTTATTACAGTCTTTGGTTTAAAATCTAATTTGTCTGATAGAAGGATTGCCACCGCAGCTTTCTTTTGGTGTCCATTAGCATGGTAAATGGTTTTCCACCCCCTCATTTTCAATCTGGGGGTGTCTTTGGGTCTAAAGTGAGTCTCTTGCAGACAGCATATCAATGGGTCTTGTTTTTTTTATCTAATCTGCTAGCCTGTGTCTTTTGATTGGGGTATTTAGCCCATTTACATTCAGGGTAACTATTGAAAGATAGGAATTTAGTGCCATTGTATTGCCTGTAAGGTGACTGTTACTGCATGTTGTCTGTGGTTCTTTCTGGTCTATGTTACTTTTAGGCTCTCTCTTTGCTTAGAGGACCCCTTTTAATATTTTTGGAGGGCTGGTTTCGTGTTAGCATATTCCTTTAGTTTTTGTTTGTCCTGGAAGCTTTTTATCTCTCCTTCTATTTTCAATGACAACCTAGTTGGATATAGTATTCTTCACTGCATATTTTTCTCATTTAGTGCTCTGAATATATCCTGCCAGTCCTTTCTGGCCTGCCAGGTCTCTGTGGATAGGTCTGTTGCCAATCTAATGTTTCTCCCATTGTAGGTTACATATCTCTTCTCCCAAGCTGCTTTCAGGATTTTCTGTTTGTCTCTGAGACTTGTAAGTTCTACTATTAGATGTCAGGGCGTTGACCTTTTTTTTTGACTTTGAGAGGGGTTCTCTGTGCCTCCTGGATTTTGATGCCTGTTTCCTTCCCCAAATTAGGGAAGTTCTCGCTATCATTTGCTCCAATATACCTTCTGCCCCCCTCTCTCTTTCTTCTTCTTCTGGGATCCCAATTATTCTAATGTTTCCTCTTATGGTATCACTTATCTCTCGAATTCTGCCCTCGTGATCCAGTAGTTGTTTATCTCCCTTTTTCTCAGCTTCTTTATTTTCCATCATTTGGTCTTCTATATCACTGATTCTCTCTTCTGCCTCATTTATCCTGGCAGTTAGATCCTCCATTTTTGATTGCACCTCATTAATAGCCTTTTTGATGTCGACTTGGTTAGATTCTTTTATTTCTCCAGAAAGGATTTCTCTAATAACTTCCATGCTTTTATCAAGCCCAGCTGGTATCTTTAAAGTGGTGATTCTGAACTCTAGATCTGACATCGTACTAATGTCCGTATTGAGTAGGTCCCTGGCAGTCAGTACTGCCTCTTGTTCTTTTTGTTGAGGTGATTTTTTCCCTCTTGTCATTTTGTCTTCCAGAAAGTGCTCACTTTTCTGTTCAGAGAGTTGTTGCTATTCTTTTCTTCAATCTTCTGTTGAGTTTGTAGGTGTTCAGAATGGTTTGATCCCTATCCAGCTGAATTCCTGGGACCAGACGAAATCCTGGTCTCCTACTCCTCCGCCATCTTGCTCCTGTTCTATAATATTCTATTTACCAACTGAAAAAACTTTTAAAGGATACGTTCTAGAATAATGAAAAAAATACTAAAAAATACACAAATGTGTAAGATTCAAGCAACATTGGTGAACAAATTTGTCATCACTATACTTTTAGGAAAATATACTTGAAGCATCATACACAAATTGTTAGCAATCAGGACGTATTTATTTCAACTAAGGATAAAGCAGGGGCAGGTGAAAGAGAAAGCATGCTAAGTTCCCTGATTTGTTTGAATGTGGATATAGATGCTAAATAATTCCAGATGTTGGTAGAAAAATAAAACTTTTCAAAGTTCAGCAAAATTTTCAGAATTGCCACCACTAAAGAGTGGAAATAGGATGAATAAATTGTGAACCCATAAAAATAAATAGAGCAAGAACACTCCATTAATCCAACAAAGCCAAGTGGGAAAAGAGAAATTAAAAGTAAGCATAGCAAGTTTAAAAAAAAAAAAAAATCTAAGCTAGCATGCCAAAAGCAGTCCAGAAATAGTGATCACTGCAATATGAATGTGAATTTGTTAAGTTTCCTATTAAAAACCAAAGGCTATCAATTTGGGGGAGGAAAAGCAAAGAAAATCCAACGGTCTACCTATGTTGTGTTTACAAGACACATAGCCTAAGAGACAGACAAATCCACACCCTACATACAGTTAATATTCTTAGTAGCTGATACTTGGTAAACTTATTTCCTAGAAATGTATATCTATTTCCCTACAGATTTAGACTATAATGGATTTAGAATGCATGCAAATTTACAGAAGAAAAGCAAACTGCCAATAAACATATAAACTTATGAGTAGGCATGGCAATGCAAATAAAAGTAAGATATAAGTTTTCTGGTCAGTTGGCAAAAACAGAAAGAGAGGAAGGAGAGAGGGAGAGAAGGAAGGAAAGGAAGGAGGGAGGAAGGGAAATAGGGAGGGAGGAAGGAAGGGCAGAAGGGAGGAAGGATGAGAGAAGCACCCCCCCAAAAAAAGTCATTTTTGTGGCATCTTACGTTCTTTTTCCATGTTTTTTCCTCCTTAGATTTCCATGTGATCTCACAGGTAATTGTTTATTCTCCACTCCTTAAATATCAATATTTTCAGGATTCTACTTTTGACTTCTCTCTTGCCACACCACCTTCCCAAATGATCTCATTCATTCCTTTGGTTTCAACAATTAAAGACTCACATACTATTATTTCCGGCCCAGATCTTCCTAATGAAATTCCAAGTTTTCCACCCAAATTCTCATTCATTAGTCTCTGAGAGGGACCCTAACTAAACTCAGTGTGTCCAAAAATAAAAATATCTTTTACAAACAGTTATCACCTGAACCTCACAACAAACCCTTCTTAAAGGTATATGCAATGATAAATTATAAAATATCTATTTTCTATGGGCTTAGAAGAATTTCTCACAATTTTGTCAATAGTCTAGTGATATCTGTTATACACCATGTTTGGATTGACAAAATAAACTTTAAAATCAGAAATTAATTAAGAGAACTTATAATACCACCCAGATCTAGGATATTTTATAATTTTATACAGTGCAACAAGCCAATAAATGTAGCAGTAAAAACAGTCCTTGATACACAAGTATTGCTTTTTAGTGCCATAAAAATATACTTTCGGGAGAGTAGCACATTATAGTTTAAGTGAAGCTCTTCATTAGATAGTATGAGAAAATGAGGCATGAAAGGAAGATGGAAAAGCCTCCTTAATAGTTTCTGTGCAGATAATGTAGGCCAAAGACAATCAATAGCTATGCCTCATTTATTTTATGTCTGTGAGCACTTAAAGGCAAAATGTTAGTGTTTGCTATCACGTTGGCTTTCTTTGCATCGGTAATGAAAAAATGGATTTGCATATTAAGGTGTAATTTTTACAAATTTGACTCAAGCAACAGGCTGTTATTGTTAACCAATATGGAAAGAAACACCTTTTGCATTATCTTGGGTCCATTAAAGTCACTTCTAAGCTGCTCTGATTATAAATTTTGTAAGTCTCCAAAATGAGCCAATCAACATAATAGTTCATAAATACATTATAAAAATACATTTAATATACATAAAAAAATTAAGAGTTCCATAAAATACCTAATTTAAAAGATGCCACTGTAATTGGTAAGGGCAATCCTGAAATCAACATTTTGTAGAGCATGTAGTTTTTAAAAAGTCTCTTGGTGTTTCCATCTGGAACACACCTTTATGTATCATGTATAATGGTCCACCTAGTATCACCTCTAGGGTGATGGCATATGGGAATACAGTACATTTCTATTTAGAGTCAAAAGGCTTCTTTCATTATTTCTGTCATATTTATGGGAACAGAGCTCATGAGAGAAAATGTTCAGTAAATAAATCTGATTTTCTTAAAAGTTGGTTTTTCATAAAGTAAAACTTGTGCCATATAAAAAATGGGTTAATATTTGCCTTTATATAAGACAAATGAATGTTAGATATTACTCATTGAACCCAGAGATCATTTGGTATAAATAAGGTATAGATAGATTAAGAAAGAGTTAATAAAGGTCTTCCATAATAACATTTCCAACTGCCACCTGCCACATCTTCCCTGGGTGTGGGGCAAAATGGTAATCACAAGCAGGATTAATAGTTGGGATCACTGTGATGCAGTAGAATGGGACAGACAAAAGAAAGGAAGAAACACCACACACAAAAAAATCAGAAATATTAACGATTATATAAGACATCAGGAAAGGCAGAACAAGCGAAGGTGGCCTGGGTGTGAATTTAACTTTGGGGTTCTCCTGAAATTTACCACAGAGTTTTCTTACTTCCTCTCTGGATTTCAAGCTCCAGAAGTGAAGAATAGAACAAGACTCCAAACAACAGAAAGAACCTATCATCAAAGGACAGGTCAAAAATGCATATAGTCCAGTAATTTATTCTGATTTTAAAAATTATATTTCAAAATATATTTTTAGGAAAAAGCTTATTTTCTTAATGACAACCTCAAAAAGGGTAAGACAGTGTTCAGAATAGTGCAAAAAAAAAAAAAAGATCCTCCATTACTTATCTATATTTTCCCCATATACTCATATATTTAGTCTATGTAGTATTTTTTACCATTTAAAACATTGTGTTGGATTTCTATTTAGTGTCCCCCTTTCCACTAGAATTTTTAATTTAGATATATTGCTCTGTCCAAAAATATAGCAACATAAGTAGAAAATGCAACTTTTCATGGTATATAAGACACAGTGTGGCATAATGCTTTCACAAGAGGCCTACTCCAAAAAAAGTGTAGAAGTAACCAGTGCACACAGAAGGCTTCTAAACTGGGAAGATAAAAAATAAGCCCCTACTGGGCCATGTTTACATTGGCACAGTTCTAATGTGGTTGTTTGAAAAGTGTTCTTTCATCTGTTTCTAGTCCCACTGTTCTTTTGCTACTATATTTTTCCATTACATTTTCCCTAAAAAAAAAAAGGGAAAAAAAGCTTTTAGTTCCATCACAAAAACGGATAAAATAGAAATAATTTTTCACATATTTATTATGCACCTGATATGTGCCACATAGTAAAAACAGTCATTGTAAAAAAAATCACATCATTGTCAGTACCCTAAGTCAGCTTATAACTGGGCTGGGAAATGAGATTGAGAACTGACGGAAGAATGATGTGATGTAAGCTCAAGTGAAGTGAGAAGGTCTTCCCAGGAAAGTCAAGATTGGAATAATGGCTTGGAAGAGGATGCAGGGAGCCAAATGTCATGAGCATTAGAGGACACCTAGAAGACCAAAGCAAATGGAAGGAAGGATTCAAGTTAGTGGAGATGAGAAACCAAATTATTTAACTAGATGTGGGACAATGTAAGAGGAACTTAGAATACTGTAATGAACAAATAAAAACCATACTAGTCGTGGAAGAAGCAACAGAAACAACCGTATTAGTTAAATAAGCAGCTATAATAATTTCACCACACATACTGAGCAAAAAACATTACTAGAAACAATCTAGAAAGCATAAGCTAAGGGGGAAAATATGAAACATTTTTCATGGAACAAAGGAGACTCTCAAGACACAGATGTTGACTTTCAGGCAGGGCCAAAGGCAAAAAGTAAACAAAATGTTCCTCAGCAGCTTTGGTTTCATCTTTATTGACAATATTTAAGGACAAGCAGGAGGTAAGAAAGCTATGAGCAAATTTGCTAGATATTGTTTATAACATTGTAAGATTTTTCTAGGTTTTGATAAGCTGAATGTCTGCTTCATTAAGATCTTAATTCATGACCAATAACACTGAATTGGAAGCCACTACAATGTTTTTTTTAGAAACAGGTCAAGTTATAATTAGAAATTATAAATGACTATTCAGGAGAAATGGAAGGCTTTTTGTCCCCCACTGAACATTTATGTTTCTATTTTTGACCTTAGGCTAACAATTGCTACATTGAGCAACTAAAATATAATCTGCATTAGTAAACTCTAATTCTGAGCCTAATACTAGGGAAGATCGGCTTAACTTAATTTTCAGATTCTATATATATTGACCCAGTGTGGTTTCTATTTAACTTACTCCTGTATTATGTATCACATATTTTTTAGTGATTTATATATTTCCAATCTTACTTTTTCAGGTTAGTAACAGAGAAGAGGCAGATTTTCTTGGGGGGAAAAACAGCCATCTGTTGCAACTAGCAATTATCCAAAATCAGTGATGACGCCAATTAAATAGTATTCCTCCTATCTTCTAACTGAAAAGGAATTATTCTTATGCAAGGATATTTCTGTTATTTTCTATTATATCTCTAGGTGTAGCAACCCAACTTCAGTAGTTGCACTGGCCAGTGGATAAATTCCTCTCTTCATTAATAATAACAATATGAGTAACAATATCCAGATTTCAAGGTGTTTTATCTATATGGCATAGTCATATGTGATTATCACAGCAATGCTCCATCTCAAGTAATTATAACTTTCCATTTTACATTCAAGAAAACTGAGGCTCAGTTTGAACTGCTCCACACTTTACTAACAAACCTACTTCAGGCAAGTCATAACTTGGAAGCTCAGTTTCTTTGTTAGATGTATTATCTTATACTGAATATGTTCAATTGTAAGAATAAGTTCCAAGGAATGATTAATGGAGTGACATCCTAAAATTGTGGAGATGACCTTCCAGTTTTAATTGAGGGCTTTTAGAGCTCCCCCTCCAAAAAAATCTCACATATCCTGGATACCTTCTTCACTCATTTTAAACAATGATTTACTCATTTACACCACACATAAAAAAGTCTGCTTACACTAATGTCTGTAAAAAGGTTCATTCCCAGGCACCATAATTGTTGTCTGGGTGTTTATGCTATATGAATGGCTCAGAGTGTAAGAAAATTGTCATGTTGATCATTTTCAAAGGTAGTCCTCCCCACAATAACCAACTCTAGCAGATTCATTAAATCATCTTCTCTAGAGCCATTAGGCAACTGATTTTGATTGATTCGATTTTATTTTTCTATACCATTATAAAATTCAAAAGAGCTACACAAAAAAAAAAACTAGAAAGCTCTGTGTAATGGAAAGTTCACAGGATTTGGAATTTAAAAAAAACACACTTAGTTTAGATCTTGTTTCCACATTTAGCAGTTGAAGAATCTTGAGCATCAAGGCCTGGATAGGCAGCAAAGACATATAGCTTAAGAGGTATTCTAAAAGAGATGCCCCATGGATGACACCTCTGGCTGACTGAGGCCTTTTATCCTGGAGAGCTCATTAGGAATCAGGAACAAATCTTACTGCATTTTGGAGAACAATGAGCAGTTGTTAAAAACAAAAAAACAACAAAAAAACCCAAAAAACCCTCACCTCTCCTTGCAGTAAGAAATTATCCCTTCCTACCAAATAGTCTTCCTTATCTATGCCAAAGCCTTCAGGAGGGCAGGGCATATTCCCCAGTCTGCTGTAAGAAACCCCGTAGCAATGGGAACTGGATTGGTGCAGAACAACTCAACTTTTCCATCCTGAAGCATATTCAGTGGTTCTCTCTCCTAAGCTCCAGGATTATACATCCTACTTAGCATCCCACTTGGACATCTAATAGACATTTCAGACTTGCATGTGAAAACTAAATTCCTCATTTTCCCCCACTCCAATAAAGATGTATAACAATATATATTGACAGCAAAAGATGGCCAAGATATCCTAGTAAAGAAAAGGTCAAGTTTCAGGACCATGTATAAATGTGATCCAAGCTTTGTTTAAACAATACATATATGTCCTTATTTATACTTATGTATGTTGACATTTGTTTGGAAAACATCTGAAGGAATACACATTTAAGTGATAACAGTTGCTATATTCAAGATGGAGGACTCCAAAAGGCTTTGATGTACTACACAGACTGAATTATTATAATGCGAGTCCAATACAGGAAAAAAAGAATTAAAAAAAACTGTAGCACGGGCAAGTTTTTATTTTTTCTAAATAATTTTAGTATTTTATTTTGTGGCTTACAGCAAAACTAGCATGACAGTGAAGACAGTGTCATTGTAAAGCCAGCTTTTCTAATATTTTGTCATATTTGAAAATAAAAATAATAGGTATTCAAAATCAGTTTCTTCTTAGTGGGCAGGTTACATGTGTGTGAGGTACCCTAGGCTCATTGCAAATCTCTATAAATGACTTAGAATTTACAAAAGTACATGTGGCTTTCTTAAAGCACTAATTTATGAATCTAAATAGTATTGACATGAAACTATCAATATAGAATTCTTCCTTTCTGATGCTTTAGTCTCTTGCTTTGCCCATCTGTTAAAATTCCAAGAATTTCATTACATCCATTTGTAAGACAGCAGATTATAGCTTTGATATATCATTATCAACATTAGAAAAGAGAATTTGAGTGCTTGTTTGCAGGTGCCATTCCATGGGGCTCAATGGTTGAGTGACCTTTTACTCAGATGACTTCTAGCAGCACTTTAGGATGTCACCTTCGGGCATGTGCTAAGTACTAAAGGAAACTGTAGAACCCAAACTCTTCCTACCTTCCTATCTTCTTTATTTATTTTGCTGACCCCACTTTTGTCTCTGTCTTATACAGTTGACATTTGAACAATATGGGTTTGAACTGCGTGGGCCCACTTACATGTGGATTTTTTTTCCCAATAAATATACATACAGTATTGTGAATGTGTTTTCTCTTCTTTATGATTTTCTTAATAACATTTTCTTTTCTTCAGCTTAATTTATTATAAGAATACAGTATATCATACATATAACATAAAATACATGTAAATTGATTGTTATCAGTAGGCTGACAGTAGTTACCAGTTCTGGTCACCAGTAGGCTATTAGTAGTTAAGTTGTGAGGGATTCAAAAGTTATATGTGAGGGGTACCTGGGTGGCTCAGTTAGTTAAACGTCCAACTCTTGATTTTGGCTCAGGTCATGATCTCAGGGTCATGAGATCAAGCCCCAAGTTGGGCTCTGTGCTGAGCCTAGAGTCTGCTTAAGATTCTCCCTCTCCCTCCCCCTTTGCCCCCCTCCCGCTTGCACATGCATATGCACTCTCTCTCTAAATAAAAAATTAATTAACTAATTTTAAGAAACTTATATGTGAATTTTTGACAGCATGGAGAGGGGGACTTGGTGCTCCTAATCTCCACTTTGATCAAGGGTCAACTGCACTCTTTATTAGTGGGTTTTCTTTTTAAGTCTAGCCCTTATGTGTAATGGCTTCCTTGCCTTTTTGCATTTATGTTCATCTAACTACTGGAGTTGGTCATTTATTAATCCCCAAAATCTATTCCAGACTATATCTTCTTCTTCATTTGACTAGTACACAAATGGTTATTTGACTACTTTTCTTCAGGGGAGGGGCATAGTTGTAAGACCTTCTATGTCTTTCCCTTTGTATTTAATATAGAAAACCCTATTTATAGTGTGGACAGATCATGAAATGTAACAGAGAGAAAACAAGGTTTGCTCCTTACCTTTGTTGACTTACTACATGTACACCCTTTGGGTTAGTTTCCTACCCTACCTGAGTACAGATGTTATCCATAGTATGCAAGTGATGACTATGCAATTGTCTGAACTACATGAAGTACTGTGCCAAGAATCTAGCACAGAGTTCGTGACAATGTCCTTGTACTTCTTTCAACCTAAAACTCACCAGCTTTAGTCTAAATCAGCCTCACTCTGGCCCTATTTTACCTTAGGTTCTTGCTTGCTCCCCTGAGTGAGATTCATCCCAATCCTAAAAAGTGAGTCTGCCTTTATTTCCCCTGGTTGCACTTCCAATAGGCTACTACCTCTGGAACTGAGGTTTTATATTCCCTCCCTTACACAAAGCACTTTAGATAATGGAATTCAGCCATTCTGCTACAATCTTTATGGTTTAAAACTACTTCCTACTACTCTATCTCCTATTGGCGTACTACTTTTCTGACTATTGATCACCTTTTGAATTGTTGACTGAAATATTTTCCTAGTTGAATATTCTTCAAGTCAGTGGTTTACAATCTTCATCACCACTGAGGATGCTTAAAAGCAAATATGGCTTCATAAGTATTATTATGGACTGAATAGTGTTCTATCAAAATTCATATGTTGAAGTCCTAACCCCTAATGCGGTTGTATTTGCAGATAGGGCATATAAGGAAATAATTAAGTTTAAATGAGGTCATAAGGGTGGGCCTTAATCTGATAGGACTGGTACCCTTATAAGAATAAGAAGAGACACCAGAGATCTCTCTGTGTCCTCATGAACACAGAGGAGAGGTCATGTAAGGATACAATGAGAAAATTGCCATCTACAATCCAGGAATAGGCCTCATTGGAAACCAACCCTGATAGCACCTTGATCTTGGACCTTTAGCATTCAGAATTAAGAGAATATAAATGTTTGTTTGAACCACCCAGTCTGTAGTTTTTGTTATGACAGTCCTAGCATACTAATAGATGTATAGTCTAGATTGTGGTTACTCTGATATTTTAACAAAACCTAAATATTTTTGCAAAGAAATAAAACAAATAGCATTAGAGTCAGTTCACAATTGTGATACTTCACAATTATAACTGATATTAATGTAGTGACATTTGTTCAGCCTGCAGTGTGACAGGGAGCTGACTCTTGTCCTCAGGCAACTTACAGCTCTATACTTTAAAGTGCTCAACTATTCATTATGGCTTGGAATTGTGAAAACATTAAACCTATTTGTGGAAATTGACAGAATTCACTAGAAGACTTTCTTAAACATAGTTATTAATATGTAATATTACATATATACATATGTATATATACATACATAATATACATATACATAATATATATTACATATATAATACATATATGTTAATATATGTAACTCTTATGAAATATTCTAGCTTTAATCTCCATATACAAACTTTATTTGTTGCAAACAGGAGAATAAAACTTGGCAGATATAGGTATTCCCATCTTCTCTGCCAATCAATCAATCAATCAATTTGTGTTTATGCAATAACTATACTGGGTTAACTCCAGCTTAAACTGCTACAATGTCTCAAAATGAATATATTTTTTAAAGATTTATTTATTTTTAGAGAGGGGGAGAGAGAGCGAGAGAGCGTGGGGGAGGGGCAGAAGGAGAGAATCTTTAAGCAGACTCCTTGCTAAGTGCAGAGCCCCACGGTGGGCTTGATCTCATGACCCTGAGATCATGACCTGAGCTGAAATTAAGAGTCAGGCACTCAACTGACTGAGCCACCCAGGCTTTAATTTTTAAATTAAAATGTACTTAGTATGGTCCTTAAAATTCACAGCATTTCCTATAAGAATGGCACAGCACATGATTTTTTTCAGGATGCACCCATACATCCTTAGATTCTGGATATGTCTGTGATCTCCCTTCTATTTGAGTACATGCAAAAACACAATTATAGAAAATGCATTGTCGCTATAGATAATTTGTATTTTTTAGTCAATGTCGAGGAGCATTTGAGTAAATATATTTCTGCTTGTCACTTGAGTTCTACAATGAGATATTTTGTTAAAATTTTTTTCTTATAATATTTAGATATTGTTAAACAAAAGTGCTAAATTATCCTACTTTTGCCAACATTGTTTTGTGAACACTTTGGAAAATTTTCCCATAAAATTTATATGCAAAGAGTATATTTTTCTTCTTTATGTGTATCTTATTCATAAGCTACTAATACTTTGGAAGGGATAACCAATATAGTATTTTTGAGAAAAAACAGGTTGATAAAATATATGATGTTTATAAAATGATATAACTTTGTAGGGAGCCTGGGTGACTTCAGCTCAGGTCATGATCTTGGGGTCCTGGAATGAAGCCACCGGTAGCTCAGTGGGGAGTCTGCTTCTCCCTCTCCCTCTGCCCCTCCCCTTGCTCCTGCTCTCTCTCTCAAATAAATAAAATCTTAAAAAGAAAAAAAAAAAACTTTGTAAATGCAGGTATAATAAAATTCATATGTTTACTTCATCTTCTCCAAAATGGGAAAGACTTCCTCTATTAGGATCATTCAAAATGACTCTGTGATACTTTACTGTCTTCATAGAGAAGAGAACAGAAATTAGATTTAAGTTTCAGTTGATGGTTTTGGAGATAAAACAGAAGGAATACAATGTCCTGCTGACCTAGTCATTCTTGGGTAATAATGGAGCCACAGGGGTTCCAGAGGCGCTGGTCCTGGGTGTGCATTCCTCAGGGCTCCACTTCCTCCCAACCAGGGGACCCTGGGGAAGATACTTAAATTCTGCAAGCTACTTCTCAAATCTAATGAGGTATAATAAGAGTATCTACTTCATAGAAATTATTAAGAATTAAAGAAAAACAATGAATAAAAGCCACTGAGGAATATCTGATGTCGTCATCATTAATTTGTTGTTATTGACACCACTGATGTTACTATTATTAAAAAAAAAAAAAAAAAGTTTCAGGGCACCTGGCTGGGTGAGTTGGAAGAGCATGTGACTCTTGATCTTGGGGTCATGAGTTCAAGCCCCATATTGGGCAGAGTGATTACTTTAAAAAAAAAAAACAAAATAAAGGGGCACCTGGATAGCTCAGCTGGGTAAGTGTCTGACTCTTGGTTTCAGCTCAGGTCATGATCTCAGGGTTATGAGGCTGAGCCCCACATTGGGCTCCATCCTAGGTATGGAGCTTGCTTAAGACTCTCTCTCCCTCTCCCTCTGCCCCTCCCCCTTCTCTCTCTCATAAAATAAAATAAGATAAAATAAAATAAAACAAAATAAACATTTCATCCCAAGCAATAAGATCTCAGTTTCAACCCTCAGTTAGGCCTCAGGACTGGATCACATGACACATAGATACCCTCTTTCTCTGTCAGATTCTGGAAGATGCTTGAAAACATTAAAAACAGTAAGACCTGTTCCTAGGTCATCTTCTTCCTTTCTGAAGTTTCAGTAACGATGCCAATTTAGAGTATTTCAAAGTAAAGTAAGTATGTTAAGGACATACGTTGTCAGCCTGGATCTATGGCAAAAGGTACAACTTGATTATCAAGGCGTTAACACAGCTTGGCAAATATCACTTAGGCCCTTCATGCCCGGTAGGCAGAATAACTACCTCAATTTTTCAAGGTGATTAAGCTGATTAAATAAGAACACTGGGATTCTTCATTCATTCATCTTCACTTAATCAGATGGAAAGGTCTTTTCTACAGACAAAGGATTCTAAGTGGTGTGACTTAATCCTTCCGTTCTTTCTTCCCCCTCAACCTTCACCACAACCACTACCCCTTCTAAGGGAGCCACATCTTTAATAGAACACTAATTCAAAGACCCTCATTTCAGAGTTGTGAGCGCCCCCTCCTTTTTAATTGAAACCATTTAATAGACTTTCTAGGAAATAAATGCTAGAGTACTAACCTCTGAATGCCATTTAATCACTTCTTTCAATCAATTCACATGTTTATTTATGAGAACTGCTATACCTGTTAAGTGTTGAATTAAAAGGATTGGAGGGGAGGAAGACACTATTAGGAAAAACCCAGAAAGTAGTGCTACCTGAAACATTTATGAACATCTATTGCAAACACTTTTAAAACCTGGTAAATTGCATTTTAATTATTTTGTAAATGTACTGAATTAAAGAGCATTTGGAAAGCAGTCATCTAGAGTTGAGGAGGTATAAATTAATCACATGGTTATATTGAATATTCAGAAATTCAGGGATCCTTAATGGAGCAATAATAATTTTCAAGCAATATTAGAATTTCTTGGCACATGTTCAGGGCTGCTTGGAGCATATTTTCACACTGTGGAAATGTTTACTCTACCCAGAAGCCTATTTCCCCCAATAGAAACACAATGAAAATTCAAACACAATAAATCATTCCCAAGGTACAGAGATTCAAATGCCACAAGTACTTTGATTCACTTTGCTTCAGGGGTGCAATTTATAAATTGAAGAACTTTTAAATTTGTTAGAAACATAGCACTCTAGAAATGAGAATAGCAAAGCCAGTTGGATTCCAGGATCTTATCTGGGTGTCACTCTGTATTACTCTTAGCAGTGTCATTGGCATAACCAATAGGGTCCCAAAGTGTGGTGTAGGAGACAGAGTCATTTCACTTCTATGGCCAGCAGGCGGACCTCAGAGACATTCACCCTTGGACAGGATTTCAGAGGTACCCCAAGGACCGCAACTCATTTGAAAAATGGGAAGAGGAATTTGAGAGATGGAGTGAATTAATCCGGGCTTCCAACAGTTACATCAAGAAGAAAACTCAGGTTTCCTCATTCCTTGCTCTGTTTCCAACATTCAAAACAATATCTGAAGACTACCTGGTTTGTGTACACTTATTTGTACCTCCAATTAACGAAACGCTTACATGCATTTGCTTGATTTGTGCTGTACTTTATACTTTTCCTAGACTAGTGAATCCTATAAACACTTTGCCCTTTTAAAGAACATTGTCCCAAGACCTCTTACTTTTCTCTTTTATTTCCCTCAGCTCTTCAATAAGTGGTTAAGGTCAGTAAAGAGCTAGGGTCACTGATACGCCATTATTCAGTTAGGACTCGCCTTTTTGGAAATGCTAAGCTAGGTATAGCTTCTGAGATGTTAAAGCATTTATGGAACCCTTTGTGCTCTACTTAAGAAATTACTCCTTTCTCATGTACTGTGGTTGTTCCCATCAAACTTTTTGAATCATGTTTATGAAAACTCAGGATGCTACAAAAGGTTATAACCCCATAAATGAAGTTGTAGAATGATAGCACTGCCAGATAAGAAGTGTTACTTGCACTGTAGATCCTCACTGCACCTAAGATGTCGTGAAGAAAAAACTGTTTATAAGCCAAGTCTGTAGCTTGTCTTTTCCACACTCTTCAAGGGGACTTTTTGCAGAGCAATACTTTTTAATTTTGATGGGGTCAAATTTGTAAAGTTTCATAGAACATGCGCTTTGGGTGCCAAGTCTAAGAACTTTTTGCCTTGCCCTAGACCCCAAGAATTTTCTGTTTTTTTTTTGTGATAGCTTAGGGTTTTATGTTTTATACATTTATTTTTGTATAAAGGGTGAGGTTTAGGTAAGGTTCATTTTTCCAGTTGTTTTTAAGTTACAAATAAGAATGCTATTGATTTTTATATTTTGATTTTGTATCCCACAATATTTTTATGTTTTTCCCCTCTATTATTAGGTCTAAGAGTTTGTAAAGTCTTTTGGATTTTCAATATACACATTGCATCATATAGGAAAAAAAAAAGTTTTACCTAAGCCTCTTTAATTCTTATACCTCTTCTTTTCTGATTTCTTATTTCATTTGCTAGAATCTTAAGCAGAATATTGGCCAGAAGTAGAAATGGCAGGCATCTGTCTGGGTTCTGATTTTAAAAGTATTTCTGAAATTTTATTAATAATCATAATAAGGTAAAGTTTTTATAGATAAAGAAATTCTCTTTTACTACTCTATTAAGAACTTGTTTTGAATATTTACTGGATTTTGTTGAATGATTTTTTACTGTACATATTGAAAAGATATGGATCCATCCCTTTAAACTGTTACAAGATCTTCTAGGTTGACTCATCTTTGCTAAGTGAGGACAAATCTCACTTGTTATTCTTTATGTCCTACTTCATTGCTGAATTATATTTTTTAGGATACTGTTAAAATGTATTTAGTGAAGGTCTGAGTGGTAAACTCTTAAAATATCCTTTTTTTGGCCTAATCTCATAAAAGTGTTTAGCTGGGTATATAACTGTATCTGCTCTTTTCTTTCCCTGGGCACATTGAGGATACTGCTCCTTCATTTCCTATCACCTAATGCTACTGGTGAAAGACATGCGATCACAGTAAGTCTACTGCCACTGATCCAAAGGTAATTTGTCCTTTCTGGTAGCTATTAAGATTCTATTTCCAAAATTTCTGATTGGTCTTTTTATATATTGTCCTGTCCACTTTAATTTATAGTTGTGTATTTAATATTTTCTTATTTTTACATTTTAAGTGAAAAATCCATTTTCATTTTGAGCACACAAGGATACTTATTTTGGAGTCTTTGTCAGATTGTTCCATATAATTAAGTTCATTGGAAGTACGTCCATATTGTAAATATTGATTTTGTTTGCTACATTTCTTAGAGGATTTATTCATTTCTTATTAAATACTGATTTGCAAGTTTGATTTTTGAGGTGAGGAATTTTGTCCATTTTTCTCTCTTGGTGCATCTCTTCTCATTCCTTCCACTCTAACAGGTTTATCACACCTTCATCCCCCGCTCTGGGTACCCAGTTAACTAGTCTGGTGACCAAGCTGTCACACTCTTCCCAAATTCCCTAACTTCATGTTTTCCTAAAAGGTACCACAACTGGCATATTTTTATCTCTTTTACTCTATAGGAGGTGAGCCATGGTCTGCCCACTGCCTGCTTCCAGGCCACACGGCCAGGCCTGGTTCCTTAATCACCATACTGTTTCCTTTCTAGCCCATGGAGGGTTTTTGTTTTGCTTTGTATTTATAGTCCAGCTATGTCTTTGCTTTCTCTTTTCAGGTTTTATCTAACTTTTCTATATATAAGAACCAAGAGAGTATAACAAAATGTACTTTGTCACGCTACCCAGAATATTCCCATTCTGCCTTTAACCCACTCTGATCAGACTTTTGTCCTCCTGGGAAACTGTTCTTGGCAGAGTCACCAGTAAAACTTCCATCCTGTCAAATCTAATGGTCAGTTCTCAGTTTTCATCTCAGCAATGGTTGACACAAATGATCATTTTCTCCTTGCTGATGCATTTTCTTCTTTTGTGTTTTAGGACTGTCTAAGCTCCTTATTTCCCTCAAACTAAATGACCTAGATTTTCAGTTTCTTTGGCTGGCTCTCTATGTTGCTTTTGAACTTTAATTGTTGGAGAGTCACAGTGTTCCTCAGATATTTTTCCTTCTCTATTTATAATTACCTCCTACATGATCTCATTAAGTGACACGCATATAGGTATATACACACATACTATACAAATGTGATATACATTATAATGTATTATATATACATATATGTATATATAATACATTATAATGTATACTCCATAATGCATATATATGTATATATGTGTATAAAATATAGTCTATTATTATTACTCCTATTTTTTCTCGTCTTACCTCTAGAGATACCCATACACTTCTCCCACTACTTTTTAAAAGATTTTATTTATTTATTTATTTATTTAGAGCATAAGCATGAAGAGGGGTAGAGAAGAAAGAGAACCTCAAGCCGACTCCGCATTGAGCACAGAGCCTGACACAGGACTTAATCTCATGACCCTGAGATCATGACCTGAGCTGATATCAAGAGTCAGATGCTCAACTGACTGAGCCACCAAGGCACAGCCCCACTACGTATACCCACTTTGATATCTAACACTCATCTAAACCCAATATGATTAAAATACAATTTTTGATTCTTCTATCCCAACATCTCTTTATCTGCAGCCTAACATTCTAGTCCACACTAGTATTTTCTGTTGTCTAGGTTCCTATATTAGCCTCCTAACTGTCCTCCTTGATTCTACCACTGTCTCCTATACTTCATCCTTTACCTAGCAGCTGAAGGAATCAGGTTATACCAAACTCCTGTTCAAAACCATCAGTAGATTTCCATCACACTTAAAATAAATCCAAACTTACCATGGTCTTAGAAGTCCTAACATGGCTCACAACTATCATCTGACCCTGTTGTCTCCTTTACCCAATTCATTCCAGCAGTCTTTGCATTTTTACTATCCTTTAAAATATTACTCTGGAATTGGAATTTTTTCCCCCCTCAATTCTTTGCATAGTTTACTTCTTCACATTATTTAGTCTGTTTAATTAGTACCCCTTCAGAGAGGTCTCCTAAAACTGCCCTAGCTAAAATAATCTCCTGTCATCCTCCATGTCCTTAATTTTGTCTTTTTTCTTCACTTTCTTTGAAATTCTTTTTTTCGGCTTTATTGAGGCATAATTGACAAAATTATAAGATATATAAAGTGTATATCATAATGATCTGATAATATATATATTGTAAAAGGTATCCTCCCACATAGTTAATCTAGTTAGTTAACATATCCTTCACTACATTTATGCTGTATAAGTATATATAAAAAAATATATAAATTTAAGTATATATATATGTGTGTATGAGTGTGTTACCACTTAAGTTCTACTTTCCAGAAATTTCAATGATACAATACAGTGTTATCAACTATAGTCACCATGCTGAATACATTAGGTCTTCAGACATTATTCATTTTGCTTTTCTTTTTAAAGTATCAATCATTACCTGATATTTTAATACTTATTGTTGACCTGCATCTCACTCACTAGAATGCAAGTTCCCTAAGGGCAGGCATTTGGTTTCTCTTACTCACTACTGTTTCCCCAGCATTTAGATGAGTGCCTAGAACCCAAGAGGCATTTAATAAACATTTGTGAAATTAATAAATTATGGCATTCCACTAATGATCAGGAATCTAATTAGATCAACTAACAGCTCCTATACTAAGGAAGTGTTATATAGTATATTTTTATATCTGGTAACCAGAAGCATGGAGAGAAAAACATTTTTCAACTTTTTCCATTAAGTCTCCTTCACTTGTGCTCTAGGGTATAATCACAACAAACAATAATATAGAAAATGTTAGCATTGAAGGCATTCCACACAATAGCACCTGTATCACCCTTTGGTTCCTTTTTACCTGTGCATTTTGGATTTCCACCTCCTCTATTCTCAATGGTTATATGTATGTAAAATGTTTAAACCCTCACATTCAAATTCCTTTCAAATAAATGATCTTGTCCTCTCCTTGGAAAGTTAAGTGGCCTAAAATTTGGGAGAATACTAATCCTATGAATTATTTGTTTTGATAATAACATCGTTCCATTTTAAGCTCTTTTGACATATCTTAAAATAGTCTAAATTTAAAATTACTTGGGATGTTCAAAGCAAGAGACAACTACTCTAATTCTTGATAACTAAGGAGGCATAGAAACATCAGCTCTAAAATTCAGCAGACAATATTTAAGAAAGCTAGCTTTCCTTCTTACTGTTCTCAAAACTGTAGAGTATGAAAGATTATCTTTTAGTTGAATGCTACAGGGGGCCAACTGTGTATAGAAAGTGTTCCTAATTAGAATGCCAACCCTATAGATGTATGAGCCCCTATAGATGAAGTCTGAGAGCCACTCAACTTTTATGTCAAAATCTGAGGAAAGAATATGGTAGGTCTGTGGCAGGCAGTTAGGTTATGCATCTTACCATTTATCCTGGTGAGAACTGTAGCATGACTAATAAGAAAGAGGGGGATCTCCATAAATTATAAACATTGACCTTGTAGAAAGAGAGTAGAATCCTCAAATTTCATGCAAGCAGAGACATATATAACTATATTGGGTTTAATAGTGTCTCTGAAAAAAATCACATCCCCCAGGAATGTGTAAATGTAAATTTATTTGAAAATAGGGTCTTTGTAGACGTAATCAAGTTAAAATAAGGGCATACTGGATTAGGGTGGATCCTATTCTGATGTCTACTAAGAAGATGGAAGTTTGGATACAGATATGTATAGAGAGAAGACATCCATATGAAGATGGAGGCAGAGATTATAATTATGTAGCCACAAGCCAAGGCATGCCAAAGATTGCTGGCAACCACCAGAACCTAGAGGTGGCAAGGAAGGATCTTTCCCTAGATTCATCGGAGGGAGTTTGGCTATGTCTGCAGCTTAGTTTTGTACCTCTAGCCTCCAAAAGGGTTAGATAATACATTTTTGTTTTCTAAGCAATCCATTTTGTGGTAATCTGTTATAGCAGCCCTAAGGAAACTAATAAAGCAACTAAGACAAAACCTCTATGACAATAGACAAGGACACATGGGGAGTGTGGAAGGGATCTAGGGCTGATAATTCTCAGAAATAAACAGTAAATATTCAGTTTCAGAAAGAGATAATTGTATAATAAGTTTGAACCCCTTTGTAAAAGACTGAAATCAAATGGAAAGCTATCCCAGCAGGGGATCAAAGAAAAAAATGATAGGAAATGGCCAGGGGAATCCAGAGGAGACAGATCTCAGAAATTTCTTCTTGCCACACAGTCATAAAAGGTCACATATTGCATAATCCTATTTATATGAAATGTCCAGAATAGCAAATTTATAAAGAAAGAGAATAGATTAGTGACACATGGGAGGGGGAAATGGGAGTGACTGCTAATGGGTAAAGGCTTCATTTTGGGATAATGAAATTTTCCAAAATAAGTCTGTGTTAATAGCTACAGAACTCTATATTTTTTAAAAAGCCATTGGATTGTCCACTGTAAACTGATGAACTTCATGGTTTATAAATTGCATCTCAATAAACCTATTAAAATAACAAAATAAGTGATACAATGATAAAATTTTAAATACTGATATTGGAAAGACACACGATCTTATGAAGAAAAAAATGTTACTCAGAACATCAAGACATATACTAGTACAATTATAAGACTTTAAAGATAAAGAATAATCCTTTGAGCACCCAGCCTGAAAGGTCCACTATTCACAATGAGTCAAGTAACAGACTGGCATCTGGCTGCTTTCTCAATAGCAGCATCCAGAGCCATAGAAGAGCACCTACAGGGTACTCAGGATAGTTTTCATCTTCTCATTGCCAAACCTTAGGATATTTATTAGCCTTTCTGGACTCACTTCTATCAAAACTAACATTCTAAATAAAACTCAATGAATTTCAGGGCTTTCTTTTAATATGAATAAGCAGATATACCTGTGTTTCTGAGAGCAGACCTCTGGCCAAATGTCATCCTACCAATGTGGATAGACATCCCTGGATTCTTAGGCTGCTTCATTTGCTGTATGTCACATCTGACAGGATCCATGGTGTCCTGCCTAACCTTTCCAATTAGGCTTATTTTTGTTTTACAGTGTAATAAATACCTCTGAGCTTATTATTGTATCTTATAAATGAATTGCTCTGAATTGCTTATTACTCAAAAGGATTCCAGCAGCTTTCCTAAAAATTAAAATTAATGTTTGTCTCCTGGGAGCAATCAAAATATGTGCCCATTATAATGCAGTTTGAAGAACAAATCAACTTCCTTTTTATTCTGTTAAATTTTATGTTATTATATTAAAATACTGTGTTGTTGAAAAATTAACTCTAAATCATTCTGTAAAGTCACTTAGAAATAATCTTCTAGAAGCATAATAATAGCCCATGATCTTTTTTCACAGAAGTAGAATCATCTTATACACTCCACATACCAAGGGACCTTAGAGACTGTGTCATCTACCTTCTCATTATACAGGTGAACAAATTCGGCCCCCAGAGAATCTATGACAGTTAAACAATTATAAGGCTGGAACCAGATTCGGATTTTGATTGCTTGTATAATACTCCTTACACTTCCCCATAACCTCCTCTCTTCCTCTGTTTAGATCTGTACTCATAAGCATTATTTAATTCATTGCACAAGTATTTATTCATTGTCCACTGTGTGCGAGCTATTCTTTGAAATTCAGAAGATGCAGAGGTGAAGAAGACAGACAAGGTCCACGTCCTCAGTGAGCCACTATTTCCTGACTTCAATTGGCTTCTGCAGATTTTCATTCATATACTCAGCCTCCCATTCCTCTTTCCTTCACCATGTCTTTCCAAGATCCACTTTCTTCAGGTACTCTTGACATTCCTATTTTACATATCACTGGGCCATAAGCCTGAGGCAGGTCCTCTAGGAAGACTTCTCTGTTCCCCTCATTGCCCTCGTCTGGGCTATGTGCCCTTGCTCTATGGTCCCTTAACACTGTGCGCTTACCTCTGTCAGAGCACCGTTACTTGGAAAGGTATTCATCTCCTTACTTCTCATTCCTTCCTCTTAAACTGTAACCTCCTAGAGGGCAGGGACTTGTGTCACGTTTGTTCCAGTATCTTTAGTATCTGCATAGTACCTGGAACAGAATGAGTGCTCACTAAATATTTGTTGTTGATTAAATTGAGAATGTCTTAATAAACATAAGATCTTATATGGACCATCTATGTCTCGCTGTAAATGAACTTAAACAAATGAATTCTTCCTCCTAGGGTTGTTTGTATCTTATTAACTCCAAACTAGTCATTAGAAAATAATGTCAAAAATATCCAATTCATTTCTAGGACTACTTTCTTCTCCATCCTGATGTCATGTATGCTCCACATAATCTCTCAGCAGTGGACAGCTCATATCTATGGGAAAATACAACCCTCTTCTCTGCTCAACCCAGGATAAGATCCTGATGTTAGATTTTAACATACTAGAGACAGATTTCATTGGACTTCTAAGAAAATTACTTTGGTTTTCTGTTAAATGCCAAAATGATTTAAAAGTTGCTGCATGATGACTTGCAGTGTAAAAAAAATCCACAAAATAGAACATGAGTGCTTGTCAGATGCTACCTTTCAGAGTTGAGCTTCTATGTGTGATGGACTGAAGGTCTATGGTCTACTTACAGAAACAGAAAACAATAACAAAATCCTCAGCACCAACATAAAAATCCACACATTCTAGTTTAGTTATTACACAGGCCAATTTATAATTCTTTCTCAGCTGGAATCTGATATGGTAGAGTCAACAGATTCATTCAGATCTCAACTTTTATCTTTTCACTGGGGCATGCTCTCTAATTGAACACTGCTTACACTTTGTGGGAAAGGAAAAACACTCCAGGATGTCTTTGCATTAAAGGGAGCTATGGGGGGTGTACTACATAATTATCCTTGAATTGTATTACGAGTAACTCTATAGGAGACAATAAAATTTGGCCTATTATCTACTAAATACAAAGAAAAATGTCAAGGCTCCATTATTTTAGGCAAAGATATATGTATATAAATATATTTCATATGATATTATTTAGTCATGCCATGAAAAAAAACCATCATTATTTTCTCAAACAAATCAATGCCTGCTTTAAAATACAAACATAATTTCTTCATTTTTCTCAACTGCTAAGTTTTAGGTGTTGTTCCAATTATTAGCAGGAATAATCCCTTGGTATTCTTTCTGGACTTAGCCTCAGTAACACTCAGAGTAATTCTAAATCAGGGGAATAGTTTTTGAAGGTCCCTCTTGTTTCTTCCTTTCTTTCAGGAACTCCAAGTTGAGTCCATCGGGCTTCTGTCTGGCAATGAAGGAGATCTTACCCATTGTAATGACCTATTCTCCTTCTAATAATACAAATGGAGTTATAGGGAAGAGGGTAATATAATATATAATTAACACAAGTCTATTCCAATTATTAATAAACACTTATTTATCGAGAATGGAATTTAGCATTGAAGAGACCAGGATTAAATCCATTATCTTCCACAAATTGTATTACTAATTTAAGGCTCAGTTTATACACAATTAAGCAATTTGGCATTTTAAATGTGAAACATGTCAAGACTCTAAAACACTGTCTTTCACACATGGCTCAATGGATTATGTGTTTTAGCCCTTAATTTATGCTTCATGACCAACAATGTACAATGTCATAGGGTACAGTTAAGTTAGACATCTCTAATTCAAAATGGCAGGCATTCCAAAGGCTTCGAAGTCCTACATAAACTATCCCTTCAGGCAACAATTAAGATTGATTGCAAATAAATTTATTCACCATTCTATTCTAGCAACTCAGTGTACTGATCTGATATATGTATATATATATATTTTAATCCTCTTTTCCCTTTCTTCTCCTGTTTAATCTTGACTCCATTAGTTAACCTCTCTGGGCATCAATTTCTTCCTCTTTAAAATGAGAGGATTAAACTTGGCATGGCATTTTTCAGCTCTAACGTTCTATGATTATGCCTAGAGAAATGATCCTGGAGGTCTGGGGAATAAAAGAGGGTCCACGGAACACTTGAAATGACCATTGAAAAGTGAGCTGAAATCTAGTTGGGAAAAGCAGGTGAAGATGGCATCCCACATGAGAAAATACTGTGAGCAATGGCTCTTGATCAGACAATTCCAGACAAGTTTAAAAATACAATGATGGTGATGAAGATGATGATGAAGATAATGCAGAATATTTTAGATTAAAGCAATACATCACAATGTACCATCTGCCATTCCATTTTGAGCAAATCACCCCTCAGGCAATAACTGCACTTGGCAGATTTTACACAAAATGTACAATACAGTTTGGCTCAAATAAAAACCATCTAAAATGGAATGCTTTGCCCCAACAACAACAACAAAGTGTGATGTCTTCATTAATATGTTTATTTGCCCATTTCCTATCAGAGTAAAAATAAAGGCCCCATGCACAGGTTGACCCAATTAACACTATACAGTTAACTTTAAAGAGTACCTTCCCAAAAACTGCTATGTGAAAAGAATGACAACTGGGATGATTTAAGATTTCATGGGAAAATGGGATTAAAGGAGTACACCTGTGAAAAGGCTTAATACAGTTTTCAATTACTAAAATAAAAATCAGTAACACATTACATAAAGACAACATCAACGACATATACATTTTACATCAATAATATTGAAGCTTTCACTATTGACTTCCCTCTGCCATGTTCTGATCATGAGAAACTTCTGTTGATTTCCCTTTGTCCAAAATTTCAATTCTTATGTATGTGTATACTTTATTGTATGTTAAGCACATATTAAAAAGCATCCTTTTCTGCACCTGGTCCTTTTTCACAATGTCTTCATACCATTCTGCATAATTCCCATGTGTTAAGTCCTGCCATGTTCTCAGAGATGCACAGTGACTAGGGTTGCCAGCATTAGCAAATAAAAATACAGAATGCTAAGTTAAATTCCAAAAAAACAATAAAAGCACTTGAGCAAATATTTCTGAAGCTTTCTCCACAAAATTCAAAATGATAGATTATTAGCTTCCTCACAGTAAAGCCTTATCAAAACACATACCCAAAGTCTCTTTTAGAGCAACCTTGACTGCTTCCATCCCACACAATCCTAGAAGTTCTAAGGCATTGGCTATTTTTCCTATATCATCCTTACCCTGCCCTGCCCCACCCTCTGCAAAGTTTCAAGCCTATAATCCACCATTCTGCTTTATCTAGTTTTTTCCCTTTTCCAAAAAACAGTATTCTCTTTTCCTAATTATGTCTAACAATTTGCATCATCTGCTTTCACAGTCTTGTTGAAATGCAGACAGAAGAAAATTTGCATGTATTCTCCAAAATTTTTGCATAAAGAGAACTTGCATTTTGAAAGAGTTATCTTATTTAAGTATCTATAGTTTTCTTTGACTTGGTCAAAATACAAAGAAAAAGATCATAAATCTTTATATAAAAATAATTATCAGCAAATTACTGCTACAATATATATTGAGTTTCCAAATGTCATTCACTTTATTTACATTAACATTTCTGAACAAACAATTCTGATTTTGCCATACACTAAGGGCCAGGTCTTGAAATTTGCAGGGTGATGTAAAGGTAATTTAGTTCAAGTCCTCAAGGGTGAAAAAAAAATAGCTTTAGTGTATGAAAATCCTGGACCATTTCCAATACAAAACTTTAAAAAGTACTGAATTATTCATTTTTATTTGGAAAATATTACAGCCTAACAGCTGAACAAATAAAATAGCATGTTAAAATTGCAGTTATTGGTATCTAAAAGCATAAAAATGGTTTTTTAACTGTTTTGAGAGCTTTTTACCTCATTTTACAAACTGGTAATGTTCCAATAAGAGTCCTTATTGGAGGCAAAATGAGGCAAGTATAAGTGGCAAGATACGGAGCTGAGAGCTGAGACTCTCGTTCTAATTTCTTATATAAGCAGAAGCCACAAGCTTTTTAACAGAGATTCTGTACCTGTTTTCTCATCTGAGCAAGGAGCCCGATGCGGGGCTCGATCCCAGACCCTGGGATCATGACCTGAGCCGAAGGCAGCCGCTTAACCAACTGAGCCACCCAGGCGCCCCAACATTTCAGGTTATTAATGCTGTATGAATTCATTTTCCATAATACTATGCTGAATCATTTGCTTCCTTTGCTTGATTTGTTTCTTGTGCTATCTGCCTATGCTCCTCTGACTTAGGTAAAACCATATGAAGTTGGTACTTGAAACATTATCAGTAAAAACAATACAAAACAAAAAAAAACTGTGTCTCTCTATTAATTAGATATTGCCACAATAATGCTACACATCAAACAACTACAAAATATTCATGTCACACAACAAAGAAGCATGTATCTCTTGCCCAGGAGTTTGTGGATCACTAAGTTTCTTAAAGGCTACACTTGAGACTGGCAAACTGGTTTCTACTTACATATCATTGGGCAAACAAATCACATGGTAAGCCCAAGGTTAAGGGGTAGAAAATTCACTCTTCAAATGATAGGCAAGGGTATGGATGCAGGGAGGGAAGAAGGTCTGGATGGAGCATTCAGTCTACTATAGTTCCTTGCCTTGATACTAGAGTTGGTTCACTGATTTGATCAAAAACATGTTAGGGTTATTCCCAAAAGTCTTTTCCGGATCATCTGGGATTTTTCTTTCTCTTATTTGACAACTAACACTTTTTATATCAATTCTTTCTTGATTTTCCCATTTCTCACTAATACTCCATAATCTTGTCATTTTTGTTTTATGGTCTTTCTAAGAAAACTGATTTAATTGCCTGTCTTGTTTTTTATACAATACTGCGTACTTATTATAACATTTGCTTTATTTAAAAGCCCTAAAGTACTAAAAAATTAGCAAACAAAAAAAAAGCCATTAAATAACTTTACTGTATTAAATATAGAAACTTAGAACAAAGAAGTAGGAATTAATGTTGTACCATTGCAGAAAAATATCTGTATATATTTAAATCTCAGCTCTGCAGCTGATTAAAACTTTACTTATTTACTTATTTTTCTGGTGTTCTATCGAAATTTTTTAAAGCTATTCCATTATTTTATATGGATTGAGTAAAATTAAAAATTAGTACACGCAACATTTTTTTAAGAAGCATAAATGTAACAAAAGTGGCATTATGTATCTAAAACTTTAACAATGATTTTTACTATTGACCAAAAATATCCACTCTAAAGAAATTGCCACATGGAAATGGTTGGATATTGGCTTATATATTTATTTTCAAGAACGTTCACTGCATTTTTCACTGAACACAGAAAAAAATCTAAAATCCAATAATTCAGAAATTTTAATGTGAATTTCATCATATTCATACAATGGAATGCCTGGTCCCTTTGGAAAGCATGCCATTTGAGAATACTAAATTAATGGGTAATAGGCATAATCTAGTTTGAAGGAGGAAAGCACATTTTCAAAATTATATTCAATATTTCTTAGACTTTTGCAGGATTCATGGATTATATTGATATTCTAATGAAAGCTACAAACTCTCTACCTAGAAAAGTGCACTCACATGCACAAGTAACAAAGTGGTTCACAACTTGGAAGAGAGGTTTAAAATTCCAGAAGCCATTTATAGGATGCTGAGTAAATGAAGCCTGATATACATTGTCACAGTTTAAAACAAAATCTGTACCTATCTCTTCATTTATTAAAAAAATTACATATAGAAAATGTTCAGGGACTTCAGCAGCAATATGGCACGGTTTTTCAAAAAGACTCCCTTTCTGCTACAAAGAAATGCTGAGTGATACCAAGTCCATATACACACATGCATACAAACACAAAGAGCTAGAGAGCTGCACTCAATAAGATAAAAAGGACATCTACAGGTGTAGAAACAAAGGGGGAATCCAAATCCAGAAGAGGAACAATCACTGATATAATGATAGTCTGTTGAAATTTCAGAGGGGGATCTAAACTCTACTCCTTGGTTTTTAATGCTTTTGCAGAAAGAAGATGGGACCTCTAACCTCAGCTAAGCAAAACATCCCTGCACAAAGGATGTCTTCCTTGGCCAAGGAATTTGATGGAGTTTATTTCCTTTTATTATTTTTATTTTAAATGATAAGGCAATGTTTATTTTATTTATTTATTTATTTATTTATTTATTTATTTATTTATTTATTAATTAATTAATTATCTGGTCACTTAGGACTCAGAAGTTTGGGTTGTTCTTGACTAGGCACCAAATGCAAGTAAGGGAGCAAACTCTGTTCTGAAAGAACAGTCACCAGAGTCTAAAAATAAACATTGCCAACAGCAGATTTTCAACTGTCTGTGCCTAAGTATGGCGAGGAGACTTTAGAGGTGAGATAATCCAATTTTATATAATTCTTATTTTTTGTTAGAATTCTTTTTATTTCTGCCTTCCTCCACAGATATTCATTGGTTAGGGATTCTTACTCCTTATACAGATAAACACTATGTTTCTTCAAGGAAATATTTTAAGTGTAGTCACAATTTTATCCAAGCAATTTTCAATATTTTCCAGTTAAGTTAAAAGCAAAAGTGAGGTCATTGCAAAAATATAGCTGTCAGTATACATCTAGTATAGCTGAGCAATAATGCATGAGCGAATACTTCCCTTTGCCCAAAGCCAGTTGTTTGGGAGAAACTTGAATAAGCAAATCATGCACAAGCAACAGAGGTGGACAGAGGGTAGTTGCATGGGTCACTGCAGAACTCACTGAGATTGGCTTTACTGCTGAATATTTTCAGTGTGTTCTAATTCAGTGAAAAACTGTTTTAAATAAAACCTCTAAATCAAGATCTAGCCAAGATCTCACCAACAAGCAATGAACTCGACAGAATTTGAATAGACTATGAACCACAATATCAAGGCTGAGTTATAAAACAAAGTTTCTCTCTCCATCTACCTCTGCCTCTCCCCACTGCACATGCACTCTCTCTCTCTAAAATAAATATATATTAAAAAAACCCACTTCCTAAATGTAAAAGACAAACCCCCTAAAATTCCTAAAGTTTAAAGCCTACTATATGGTAACAGCTTTACAATCAACCACAATGGAGAAGAGAAGACAAAGGAAGAGTACATTTAAGGTGTTGAAAGTAAGTATCAGTCATGCTAGAATTGCCTATCCAATTGGACTTTCAATGAAGAGTGAGGGCAAAATGGACAATTTCAGTCAAAGGCAGAAAGGATTTACTACTCACAGATAACCACTGAAAGAAGTATTAATAGAAATACTTCAAGAAAACAAAATTTAACTCAGAAAAAAATGGAGAGTATGAAATATAATAGTGAGGAAGGAAATTAATGAATGTGTTGGTTATACAAAGCATTGATAATAATGACTAAGTTTGAGGTCTTAAATTCAAATACGGACATGAAAGATGGGAGCAGGGTTGCATTTAAAAGGTTTAAGGTCTTTGTATTTGGGGGAGGACAACAGAGATATTTATTAAGATTAGACAGGGTGTCGCGCCTGGGTGGCTCAGTTGGTTGGGCAGCTGCCTTCGGCTCAGGTCATGATGCTGGAGTCCCAGGATCGAGTCCCGCATCAGGCTCCCTGCTCGGCAGGGAGTCTGCTTCTCCCTCTGACCCTCCCCCCCTCATGCTCTCTCTATCTCATTCTCTCTCTCAATAAATAAAATCTTAAAAAAAAATTTTTAAAGATTAGATAGGGTGAAGAAAGGTATTTGTTAAGACAAGTAATTAACCATTAAATGTAAGACTAATACTAAAAGAATAAAAACAATGCATAACTTCAAATTAATAGAGGAAGCAAAGAATATAAAGAACACTTGATTAACAAAAAAGAATGGGAAAATAATTAAAAGGAAGCTAAGAAAGCATAGCATAGGAAAAAAAAGCATACTACAGAAAACACAGTGTAAGGAATATATCCAAATATATTATTATTCTCAAAAATACAGGTGGATAAAACCTCCCTAAAGTTAGAGATTTTCCAATTGTATTTTTTAAAGGTATAACATGCTTACAAGAAGACATGGCTAAATATAAAGTTTTTTCCCAGTAAGGTTGAAATTAAAGATATAAAAAAGAAGATACTCCAGATCATACCAACCTAAAAAATGTTATGTAGCAATATTGAAATGAGACACGATTGAGTTTCAGTAAAATATATTGATAAGGTGGGTTATTAAGAGTATGTAAACTACACAATGATGAGCATTTTATTTTCTGCTGCATTGATCAATATATCCTAAGTGTCTAGAATATTACCTGACACATACATGCTAAGAAATGTTTGTTGAATGTTGAATGAAGACTTACAGAAAAAAAATTATCAGGGAGTTAGTACAATTCTGAATCTATATGTAATTAAAGATTTAGCCTCAAAATATAGAAGAGCACATCTTATATGAATATGATTGCATACATGCACACACACACACACACAGAATTTTAGAAAAAGAAAAAAGAAGGGAAATTCGCAAGAAACTGTGAACCTTGTAAAGAAATCCTCACTACCACCTGCCAGACTTTGCCACCTGTTGGAGCTAGACAATGTGACTGTGAAATTACACGTACGGTGACCCAATCTGATAACACTGTTGTGCAGTATCATGCTTGTGTTCTCATCTTTGCTTATTTAATAACGGCATTAGGTGCATAGATAAATCAGTCATCTTGTTTAGCTGAGTCCCTGATATCAAAAGGACAAGGTGATCTTCAAGTTCTGTTTCCAGTGTGATTATATTGCCGTCTCTTCCACATCCCTCAATAGCATCTGGTGAGTATGCAATGTGAATTGTTAATTCAACTCTAGCTGTAAAATTAGTACAGGTTCAGCAGAGAGTGTAGAAGCAGCTGGTAAACAATAAGAGACCCCACAGGCTCCACTAGCTGATTTACTTCAACAGGATTCTTCACGCATTTTCTTCCTCATTGTTTTCTCTTAGTCAGTAATCCTGGAAAATTTGGCCACGTTTCTAGACAGAAAGCTAGGGTGATACTGTATATGGGGGGAAGAGATTCCAATTTAAAAGAAGTAGCACAAGCAAAGGAAACAATCAACAAAACTAAAAAGCAGCATATGGAATGGGAGAAGATATTTGCAAATGACATATCTGATAAAGAGTTAGTATCCAAAATCTATAAAGAATTTATCAAACTCAACACCCAAAAAAACAAATAATCCAGTTAAGAAATGGGCAGAAGACATAAATAGACACTTTTCCAAAGAAGACATACAGATGGCTAACAGACAGATGAAAAGATGCTCAACATCACTCATCACCAGGAAAATGCAAATCAAAACCACAATGGGATACCACCTCACACCTGTCAGAATGGCTAAAATTAACACAAGAAACAATAGGTGTTGGCAAAGATGTGGAGAAAGGGGAACCCTCTTACAGCATTGGTGGGGATGCAAACTGGTGCAGCCACTCTGGAAAACAATACGGAAGTTTCTCAAAAAGTTAAAAATAGAACTACCCTACAACCCAGCAATTGCACTACTAGGTATTTACCCAAAGGATACAAAAATACAGATTTGAGGGGGTACATGCACCTTGATGTTTAAAGCAGCATTAACAATAGCCAAACTATGAAGAGAGCTCAAATTCCTGTCAACTGATGAATGGATAAAGAAGATGTGGCATATATACACAATGGAATATTACTCAGCCATCAAAAATTGAAATCTTGCCATTTGCAACAATGTAGATGGAGCTAGAGTGTATTATGCTAAGCAAAGTCACTTGGAGAAAGACACCACAATTTAAACCATATTTGTAATTTAAGAAACAAAACAGATGAACATAAGGGAAGGGGAAAACAAGGAGAGAGGGAAATAAACAATAAGAGACTCTTAAAGATAGAGATCAAACTGAGGGTTGATGGAGGTGGGTGCGGGATGGGTTAGATGGGTGATGGGTATTAAAGAGGGCACATACTGCATGGAGCACTGGGTGTTATATACAAACAATGAATCACAGAACACTTCATCAAAAACTAATGATGTACTGTATGGTGACTAACATAACATAATAAAAAAATAAAAAAAATAAAGAGGGCACTTGTGATGAGCACGGGGTATTGTAAGTAAGTGATGAATCACTGAATTCTACTCCAGAAACCAATATTGCACTGTATGTTAACTAAAATTTAAATTAAAAAAGAAAAGAAAGAAAAAAAAGAAATAGCACAACTCTGAAAAGTTTGGTAAGACTGGAAACACAGACTCTTACCTTCTTTCTTTTCCTGTAACTATCTCATATGGCTATAGTCATGATGAACTCACTTTTTAAACCATTTTTCAGTCCTCTGCCTATTTCTTCCACATACTACAGAGAAACCATTTCAATGCCATTATCAATCTCAGTAACAATTTTTATCTGTTTGTTTAATGAAGGAATGATCTCAGCCACTAGGACTTAGGTAATAAAGATGTATAGATGCCATAATTATGCCATCTAGTGTATAGTTTAAAAATCAGGTTAAATCTATATTTGGGCAAGATGAGGTCTGTTTTGCTATCACAAAGTGTCCCAGTTTGTGTGTTTCTTGTCATTGTAATGTCATAGACAGGAGTCTTGCCCAGGTGGACACCTACTTAACCTATCGAACTGAGCTCTGAATTCTCATTAAGTTTTGTGGGTTTTTTTCATGTTTCAGTTTAAAACAGTATTTTATTCTTCTAATGGCTTTATTTCCCTAACCTAAGGGCCAAGTCACACCAATAGACTTGTTAGAGTAAATTATTTGAACAGATTCCTGATAGCATTCAAACAAGTAGAAAGTATTACAAGATAACGCCAAAATGAGAAAAAAGGAGTAATAAAAACGTAGTTGCTAACACTGATGTAATGCAGTAGGAAGAAAATAAAACAACTCAAACTGTGCACTATTTCCCCAAAGAAACTCATTTCATTCCATTATCTAAGATAATATCCAGAATGTCCGCAAAGGAGGTTAGTGGTTAACTTACCTGAGAATCCTGGAAAGAACTCTGTAATCTTTCGAGACTTAGAACACCACGGCTGAACAGTGAGAGGAAAAACAAGCACTTCTCTCCAGGAGGAGGGATACATTTTCTATCACAGGTTTTTGTGCTTTGGTGAAATTAACAGGTCCTTATGAGGATGGTTTAAGTAATTAGAAACTCAATTTTCAGAACAGCATCCACTGGCAGAATAGTTTCTCAGGAAAACATCACGGACAGAAAAAAACAAAGGCAATTTTTATATCGAGTTGACTTTCAGGATAGGGAAGAAAATTTCAGATGTTTTGTTATCCAGTTTTCAAAACCATTAAGAGGTCTGGGAGGCCATGTCCATTAATTATGCAAAAAATAAAGTAACAGCGTTGGCGAAGCAACAGAAACGGTCTCACCTTTTTGAAACAAATGCCCAAATATGCTCATTAAAGTCAAAACTGACTGCATCTCCTTGGGGTACAGCATAAATCATTTCAGGGAGTAGACAACCAAGTTGAGATTAGAGAGAACATACTTAATGTGTTCTTACAGAAAACCAGTCCTAGAGCTGAATCTTGGTTCCAGTTAAAAGTTAAAATTTCACGTATTCTAAGATGAGTAATATTGGATATATGTTTGTGGTTTGAGAGAGGCCTGGGGACCTGAGGTAGGCTCTTTTCAGAAAAGAGAGAAAAGCTGAACAATATTATCATGGCTGAAGACTGTTACAGTTTGGCTTCTCTGGAAGCAGATGGCAGAACTGAGTTTGGGGTGCAGAATGTTTATCAGGAATCAACGTCTGGCAAGAGAAGGGTAAGAAGCAGGATTAGGCAAGGGAAGAAGTCAAACTGTAATACTGGCAACAAGCCTCAGGCAAGGAACCCTGGAGCAGATAGTGCCCGTGAGTAGTCTTGCAACAGGCTGAAAAGACCATACCCGTCTCACTTGGTCACCAGGTGCTGAAGGGTAAGAAGGAGAGCAAGGTGCCCTTTCCAGCTGAGGTAGATCCCGAACGATGTGGCCGCTGCAAGCCATCTGCTGATAGCTCTCCTAGCTGCTGAACAGCAAGGCCTTCCTTGAAGCAGGATCTGGCCTGAGCATGTCCCTGTGTCGACCTGAGGCCTACAGAGAAAGCAGTCCTCTGAGCAATTGTTTTGCCATGGACATCCAGAAAACATCAGGACAATGAAGCCGAAGAATCAAATTTAAGTTTTTTACATTTTATTTCATTATAGCTGATCCTCTCCCCCATTGTGACTGATTAGCCCCGAAGAGTTCTCTTTAGTGTAAGAATCATTTAAAGCCCTTGTTGAGAATATAGATAATAAGCCATGATCCTTCTGGATTCTGAGTTGTGGGAGCAGTGATGAGTTCGGGGATTAGCGTCTTTGCTGCTCATCTGTGCTGATGGGCACTGATACTACACACTTGGAGAGAACATTCTTAAAGTTTCAGGAAGCTCTGCCATTCTCCTGTGTGTCAGAGTCTGAAGGAGGAGAGCATTGTCCAGGGAAGGAGGGCAGAAGGGAGCAGGATGAGAATGCCAAGTGCAGAGAGAGAGAGAGCACGCGCGCACACACACACACACACACAGCTGTTAGGAGCAAGCACCAGGGGAGAAGCACGCTTCAGGGCAATTTTGAGAAAATGTGTCCTTTGCCAACCATTCTGGGATAGATGATCTTTAGGAGAAGAGAACCTTCTAAAACACAAACAGTGGGTCAAATGATATATTTCTTACATTGGGAAATGACAATTGGACATAAAGACAGAAGGCAAATATAAGACTTCAAAGAATCCAAGTTACCCAAGGGTCTTTAGCAGATTTAATAAGCCTCTATGTTTCCCACTTACAACTTGATCAGTCCAATAAATGTCTATTTAAACCTATGTTTTACTTAGCTTATCTCCAAATTCTCATAAATCTACTTTATATCTAAATGTAGAATGGTACAGCTCTGAAGCTGAGAGAAAGTTTTAAGGACCACTTGTTATCCTTCTTCCCGTGTCTTTAAAATATTTTATTCATTATTAAAAAGACAGTTCTGGATTATCAAGCACTGGATCTCTTCATTTATGCCTTGTGAATAAATCTGACACATTTATGTAGAGCACTGAATAATTTAGTGAACTGAGGCCACTTGGGACTGAGCAACATATATTTGGTTTGTGTGCCTCAGAATTTTTATGGATTTTTTTTGTTTAAACCCAGAAATGGTGACAAAAAAAATGTATTAACAATGAAATATGTACTTGTATGAATAAAGTTTCCTACTTAATTTTTCCATATTTAGTATAAGCCCACTTGCTTTTTATATAACATTCTGCACATAAGATATTAAACATGCTTGAAACAATGCAGAACATTCATTTTAAATAAAATATATTTTTTTGTTTTTAATCATTAAAAGTGGTGTCGCTTCACTAATTTCAAATTAATCATCCTATATTAGGATGTGAGAAAAAATGTGGGAGGAGGGTGACATGCTTAAACTTGATACTATCTTGATTCTTTGTTAAATTATAAAAACAATTATCCTAACAAAAGAAAATTTAATAATTGCTGATGATGGCATGATTTTGACAAGCTCATTTTGATCAAATATAGTTGCCTGCTCTGTAATCCAGAGACTTCACAAATAAAAACACAACTGTATCTAGAAATCTTAGATCTAATGCAGTGACAGCCCTCTGGAGTGACTTCTGCTCAGTTGGCACTGGGTTAACTGTGTCTCTGCACTGTTCTCTGTAAACCGCACTGATATTCCAGACTCTGCTCTGAAGTCGACCACCTACTTAATATACTTATGCACGTGTCTCCATCAACAACTCCTTCCACCAAGAAGAGTCCATTGTATTTGCCAAAGGACCTAGCAGGGAGCCTGTAGCAGACACTCCCACCTATGTTAATATCTTTCTCTCTTTCTTTCTCTCCACAAATAATCCAGAAACTGTTAGGGCAAGGAGAAGAGTAGGAAACTGCATTATTATTATGGCATTAGAAATGTCACAAGGTAGTATACAGAAACACATTGCATGTAAAAATATAATATAAAGAACAGAGACACATATTATATTATATATCCTATTATATTAATTATGAGAAGAAAACATAATAGAGAATACTGAAAATATAACCTTGAGATCACCTACTGTGAGCTGTAAGGAGGCTATAGATGATTATCTAATCTCAATGTCTGCACTTGCCAAATAACAAAAACAGGTCCAGAAGGGTTATTAATATCTATAGATCACTTACTCTGGATCAGGAACTGTGTTGATTATTTTATATATGTTCTTTTATGTCATTCCCAAAATAATCCTAAGAGAATTGTTATTTGCATATGAAAATTATTTTCTGCATTTTATAGATAAGCAAGGGAGTCTTGTTAAAAGTTATTCAATTATTAGCTGCAGAGATTAAAATCAATTCTGTCTTACCTCTAAACTCACTTTTTCTGCCTGATGTCAGATTGTATAAAGGGTCCAATAAAGATTTTAATTGAATTGAGGGGAGGCAGACAAGGCAGTGATTCATTTACATTAACTTTAATTAAGAGAGGGAGTTCCAGTGATAAACCCAATGACTTCAGGGGCTAGGTAGGAGACCTAAATATGTGAAAAAGTAATGGTTATTACAGTGCCTTGTGGGTTTCTTACCTCACCTAAACACATTCCTAGTCAATTAAAAAAAATTGTACGGGCCCAATAAAACATATCTGCCAGAGGATTACCAATTTACAACTTTTGAAAGGAAGCAAAAGCAAGAGATCTGCAAATTAAGTCTGGAAAACATTTTAGGCTTGGGATGGAGGCAGTGTATGTGTAAGGCATAGCAAAAGGATAACAAGTTAAAGTAAAAAAAAAAAAATCAGGGGATTGGCTGGTTTAACATATCAAAGAACTATTTACTCATCATGTGTAGGGAGGGCAGAGAGTGCAGTGAAGGTAAAGGAAGAGCAGAAAAGGAAAGAAAAGTTTTGGTGGTCTTAAATGCCACCTGAAGTATTTGAATTCTATCATAATGAGAGAGGGATACACTTAGAGATGTGCCCAAAACTCTCCTACTCTGTGCTAGGCACACTTACCATGTATTAAGTATCCCTAAGAACCTTTCCACTTAACAGATTGGTTAACTGGGATTTATCAAAGATAAATAACTTTCCCAGTGTCCCTAAGTAAAATGTGGGAGAGCCAAAATTCAGATTGTGTCTGATTTTTAAAAGAATCCATAAAACACTATGCCACATGGTTTTCTATAGGAAATGTCAGATCTGAACTTCAGTGTGAGGACTTTTGCAATTGGTCAAGGGTTGAGCAGAGAAATCTTCAGTTAAGATGGTGATTATAAGACCAAAAAGATGTATTTGATTAAAAATAATATAAATTACAATAACCAACATAGTTACTGATATGTACTTATTATAATCACCATTATGCTAAATACTTTTTACATATTAGCTCATTTTATCCTTATAAGAAACCTATGTAATAAGTACTACAATTAACATCATTCTCATTTTACAGATAAAAAAACTGAGGCACTAAACTCTTAAAGTTTAAGCTGATATAAATGGTGAAAGATGAAATTTTAATCCATCAAGTTGAACCAATTTGTTCTTAACCAAAAGTAAAATATATTGCTCAATTAAGGGAAATGTGAAAAGGGAAAAGACCTTCAGAACCATTCGTTTTCATTTGACATAAATATGACTTCAGTAGATAAGTTCAGTTAGGTAGGCAGAATGATAATGAGGTCAAATCTCCATGTGCAAACTCTCAAGGACTTTTATCTTCACCCTAAATTGTATTTAGAGTCATACAATCTAATCTCCATCAAGTATATCACAACTTCAGGAAAAATTGGGGAAAATTGGTGGAGTAAACTGAACCAATCAAATAACTCCAAGTGAAGCCTTTCTAGAAAAAGAAAGATAAATACTGTGATCTTTAGATACTTAACATACCCTCATTTTCTCTACATACTCCACTGCTTGTTGGTAGGACCTGGAGGGAAGTGGTAAACTAGTTTCCAATTAGTTTATGTATAAAATCAAGAGTTTCCCTTCTCTAATTGCTTCATGAATATGGTACAAAGCAGGCATCTATCTCTTCTATATCCTTCCTTTTCTTTCTTCCTCTTTGGCAAGTTTTGGTAGATAAAGTTACAGAAACATTTATATGTGGAGAAGTTTAGTAATTTCATTTAATAAAAACAATTTGGGAAGAGATCCTGTAGAATGTTCCATTTCCACAACTCTGATATAAATTTCAAAATCAGAGTTCCAACAACAGGAGGAAAAAAATATATTAGCTAGAGATAGCAACTTTACTCTTTCTTTTTTTATTATTATGCTATGTTAATCACCATATATTACATCATTAGTTTTTGATGTAGTGTTCCATGATTCATTGTTTGCATATAACATCCAGTGCTCCATGCAGAACGAGCCCTCTTTAATACCCATCACCAGGCTAACCCATCCTCCCATCCCGCTCCCCTCTAGAAGCCTCAGTTTGTTTTTCAGAGTCCATCGTCTCTCATGGCTCATCTCCCCCTCCGATTGCCCTCCTTCATTCTTCCCCTCCTGCTATCTTCTTTTTTTTAAAACATATATTGTTAACATATATTATTTGTTTCAGAGGTACAGATCTGTGATTCAACAGTCTTGCACAATTCACAGCGCTCACCATAGCACATACCCTCCCCAGTGCAATTTTACTCTTAATGGAAACACTAAATTACCACTTTCAAAACTAAGCCATGTAAACAACTTTGGTTTCTTTAAGAAAGGATGAGGAGCCTTTTCTTTTTAAAGGAACATATTTTATTTACTATAAGTGACAAATGGAATTTAAGAAGATAAAATGAGGAGATAAGAAGAGCCTGCCGTTAAATAGACAAATGGTTGTGAAATGAAATATAATATCAACTAGAATTTATACAGATCTTGTTTCAAGAGTAGAATATGGAATATTACTCATAACAAACAGGCATGGGGAGGAAACTGAGCTTAGTAAACAGAAAACAAGGTTAAAAAACTGAAAAGAACAAAATGGTGAGTAAACGAAGCTAAAATCAGGATCTACCTACACTGCCTTTGAAGAAAATTGGGTGAAGAGAGCCAATGCATTTCTAAGCAGTTAAATAAATTTGAGTCAAGTACTCTATATTAATATGTTACAGTTCTTTCAGTTACCAGTAACAAAATCAGACTTTGGCCACCTTAAGCCAAACAGGAAACTTATTAGACAAAGGTAGGGTATATTGTAGAACACAATAAATAGCAAGTCCTAGGAAAAGCAGGCAACCTCAACTAGAGATGTTAATAAAACTTTCCTTTAGATAATCATGATAAACTTGTCAGAGTTTCAAAATTCCAGCCTCCTCATCCCTCAAATCTGATTTTTACATTTGAGTTAGGTGTCCATCTTGTGATCAGCTAGGTTTGGGTAGAGCACTGTCATGTAGAACAGATGTGAATACTGGTGTCTACTCTTGTTTGAGGGGAAATTCCTAAAACAAGGTTTTGGACTGGTGATTCCTACAGTGAATCACTTATTTACTTAACATAAATAAGTAAACAAATAAATAACATCTGAACATTATATTGGATTTCTGATTCAAGAATAATCTAATTATTTGCAATACTAAGATGGAGGGAGGAAAATGTGATCATGTATTATAGCAAACTAACTATCTGAAGGAATTGCTTAAAAATGTAGATATGGAAGAAGATGGCAGAGGAGGAGTATCCTGAGGTCACCTTGTGCTACAGACACACCAAGGCTACAACTACACTCATGTGACTAATCCAGAAAATGACCAGAAGACTGGCAGAACAGATCCTCCACAGCTGGTCATAGAGAGAAGGCCACATCAAAAAGAGTAGGAGGGGTGGAGATGCAGTGGGAAACCAAACCCACAATGTGACTTACCACAAATAGGAGGAAGAGCACAAGCACAGAGGAGCAAGGGTATCAGACCCCACACTGGAGACCCCTGAGCACTGGAAAAACAAGTCCCATAACATCTCGCTTTGGAAACAGTGGGACTTAATTCTGGGACAGCAGAAAGGCTACAAGAAAGAGTCTCCAAACTCTAAAGAGCCAACAAGCTAAATAACTCAGCCCAAGACACAGCACAGAACCAGCAGTTTGAAAAGCATCTGGGGTATATATGAAGATTTATTGACTAATCTTAGAATGCATGTTGGAGGGGCAGGGATCTGCAGAACATTTCTCTGGAAACAAATGGCTGGAGGGTGCCATATTCCTTGCCCTCTCCCAGCCTAGACAGCCAGATGCTTATGGGAGCCAGTTCTAACACTATTTATCTACTTTGATAGTACCACATGCCCTGCCCCAGTGTTCACCTGAAGACCTGCCTCACCCAACCTGCAATGACAGGAATCCCTCCCAAGTGGCTTTAGCCCTGCCACACCTGGCAGGCAGCACTGACCAACAGGACCAGCACTACTCCAAAATGAATCCTGCCATGATAATCTCGACACACACACACACACACCAGCACATCTGAATTCCTGTAGCTAGGCCTCTTAGTTGGCTGTACAGGGAGCAAGCTCTCCCCTTCACTGTGCCTGTAGCAGCAGAGCTGAAGAACTCAATAACTGAAATGAAAAATACACTAGAGGGAATCAATAGCAGATTAGAAGATGCAGAGGAATGGATCAGTGAACTGAAAGTCAGGGTAATAGAAAGTAATCAAGCTTAACAGCAAAAAGAAACAAGTAAAATTTGAAAATAGGTTAAGGAACCTGTGTGACATCATCAAGTGCAATAACATTCACATTGTAAGGATCTCAGAAGGAGGAGAGAGGAGGGAACAGAAAACTTATCTGAAGGAATAGTAGCTGAAAACTTCCCTAATCTGGGGAAGGGAATAGACATCCAGGTCCAGGAAGCACAGAGAACCATTAACAAGATGAACCCAAGGAGATCCACACCAAGTAATGATAGAGAATCTTAAAAATAGCAAATGAAAAGAAAACACTTACATACAAGGGAAACCCCAAAGGCTATCAGCTGGTTCTTCAGCAGAAACTTTGAAAACCAGATGAAATTGGCATTATATATTCAAAGTGCTAAGAGGAAAAAAACTACAATCAAGAATACTCTACCCAGCAAGATCATCATTTAGAATCGGAGGAGAGAGTTTCCAGACAAACAAAAGTTAAAGGAATTCATCACCACTAAACCAGCCTTACAAGAAATATTAAAGATAATTTTTTAAGTGGCAGCAAAAGACCATTACTATAAGTAAGAAAATTATGAAAGGAAAAAAATTCATAGACAAAAACAAATATTAAAGGTAGTAGATTAATGACTTATAAAGCCCGTATGGAGGCTAAAACACAAAAGTAGTAAAATCAACTATATCTACAAAAAGTAGCCAAAGAATACCAAAATTAAAAAGTGCAAAATGTGGCATCATATAGATAAAACATGGAGGAGGGGAATTCAGTGCTTTTATAGTATGTTTGAGTTTAAGTGACCATCAACTTACTATAGACTGCTATACACACAAGATGTTATATATGAACCTAATGGTAACCCAAAATGAAAAACCTAAAATAGACACACACATACACACACACACTAAATAAATAAATAAATAAATAAATAAATAAATAAATAGGAATTCAAGCATACACTAAAGAAAAACATCAAACCACAGGGGAAGAGAACAAGAGGAGAAGAAGAAAAGAAAAAGAGGAAGAGGAAGAGGAAGAGGAAGAGGAAGAAGAAGAAGAAGAAGAAAGAAGAAGAAGAAGAAGAAGAAGAAGAAGAAGAAGAAGAAGAAGAAGGAGGAGGAGGAGGAGGAGGAGGAGGAGAAGAAGAGGAGGCATAAGAGGAGGACAGGGAGGGGGAAGAGTAGGAGGGGAGGGGGAGAAGAAGAGGAGGAAGAAGAAGAGGAAGAAGAAGAAGAAGAAAAAGAAGAAGAAGAAGAAGAAGGAGAGGAGAAGGAGAAGAAGAAGAAGGGCAACAACAACAATACAGAAACAGAGAAGAACTTCAAAAACAACCAGAAAACAATTAACAAAATGACAATAAGTATATACCTATTAATAATTACTTTAAGTGTAAATGGACAAAATGTTCAAAAAAAAAAGGTGATTGAATGGATTAAAAAAAAAAGACTCATCTATATGATGCCTACAAGAGACTCACTTCAGACTGAGAGACACATACAGACAGAAAGTGAAGGGATGGATAAGATATTCCATGCATAGGGAAGTGAGGGAAAAAAGCCATGGCAACAATACTTATATTAGACTAAATAGACCTTAAGACAAAGACTGTAGTGAGAGACAAAGAAAGGCATTGCATAATGATAAAGGGATCAATCCAACAAACAGGTACAACAATTGTAAATGTCTATAAGTATCTATGCACCCTATACAGGAGCATCTAAATGCATAAAGCAAATATTAACAGGCATAAAGAGAGAAATTTATAGTAACACAGTAATAGTAGAGGACTTTAAAACTCCACTTATATCAATGGATAGATTATCCAGGCAGAAAATCAACAAGGAAACAATGGTTAAACCACATTAGACCAGCTAAACCTAACAGATATATACAGAACATTTCATTCAGGAACAGTAGAATACACATTCTTCTCAATGCACATGAAACATTCTCCAAGATAGTCACCTGGTAGGCCACAAAACAAGTCTCAACAAATTTAAAAAGACTGAAATCATATCAAGCCTCTTTTATGACCACAGTGATATGAAACTGGAAATCAGCTACCAAAAAAATGGAAAAGCACAAACACATGGAGGCTAAGCAACATGCTACTAAACAATGAATGGGCCAATGAAAAAAGCAAAGAGTAAATTAAAAAAAAATACATGGAGACAAATGAAAATGAAAACACAATCATCCAAAATCTTTGGGATATGGCAAAATCAGTTCTAAGAGGGAAATTTATAGCAATATGGACATACCTCAAGAAACAAGAAAAATCTCACATAAACAAACTAACCGTACACATAAAATGCTAGGAAAAGAACAAAGCCCAAAGCTAGTAGAAGAAAAGAAGTAATAAATATTAGAGTGAAAATAAATGAAGAGAGACTAAATAAATAAGGTCAATGAAACTATGAGATAATTCTCTATCACAAAATTGATAAGCCTTTAGCCTTATCAAAAAATTGATAAGCCTTTAGACTCATCAAAAAAAAATGAGATAGTACTCAAATAAGTAACATGAAAAATGAAGCAGGAGAAATAAGAACTGACACCACAGAATTATAAAAAATTACAATACACTATAAAGAATTATCTGCCAGCAAATTGGACAACCTAGAAAAAATGGTTAAATTCTAGAATCATACAATCCTCCAAAACTGAATCAGGAAGAAATTGAAAATTTGAACTGACCAGTTACTATTAACAAAATTAAAATAGTAATCAAAAAACTCCCAACAAAGCCCAGGACCATAAGGCTTCACAGGGAATTCTACCAAATATTTAAAGAGTTAATACCCATTCTTCCAAATTCCTTCTATGAGGTCAGCATTACCCTGATATCAAAACCAGACAAAGATGCAACAAAAAAAGAAAACTACAGGTCAATATCCCTGATGAACATGGATTAAAAAATTCTCAAGAAAAATACTAAACTGAATTCAACAATATATTTAAAGGATCATACAACACAATCAAGTGAAGTTAATTCCAAGGATACAAGGGTGGTTCAATATTCATAAATCAATCTGTTTAAAACTCAAATTAGCAAGAGGAAGGATAAAAACCATATGATTATCATAATAGATGCAGAAAAAGCATTTGACAAAATATAACATTTGCTCATGATAAAAACTCTCAACAAAGTAGATTTAGAGGGAACATCCCAACATAATAAAGTCCATATATGAAAAGCCCTCAGCTAACATCATAGTTAAAAGTGAAAAACTAAAAGTGTTTCCTCTAAGACCAGGAACAAAGCATATCCACTCTCACCACTTTATTCAATATTGTACTGGAAATCCTAGATGCAGCAATCAGACAAGAAAAAGAGCATCCAAATTTGTAAGGAAGAAGTAAAACTGTTACTATTTGCAGATGGCATGATACTACATACAGAAAACCCTAAAGACCCCACCAAAAAAATATTAGAACTAATAAATGAATTCAGTAAAGTTGAAAGATATAATATTACATACAGAAATTAGTTGCATTTCTATACACTAATAATGAGCTATCAGAAATAGAAATTAAGAAAACAACCCCATTTACAATAGTATCAAAAAGAAGAAAATACCTAGGGATAAATTTGAGCAAGGAGGTAAAAGACCTGTATTCTAAAAACTATAAGCATTGATGAAAGAAATTGAAGATGACACAAATAGAAAGATATACCATGCTTATGGATTGGAAGAATTAATATTTTTTTAAATGTCCACGCCACCCAAAGCAATCTTAGAGATTGCACTCTAACCACACATTTTTTTCTCCTTCCCAGAGGCAAGCAACCAATTTCAAATATTTTACATGATTCTATTGGTATTTGTATGTATATCGTTCCATAGTATGATTTTATTGCTACTTCTGGATATTTTGGGGGTGAAGGACAGTTTAGATATTGTGTATTGACATTCTAGCTTAAAAAATATAAATGTATCTCTCATTCAGCACTACCCTAAGAGCCTTTGTCCCTGACACACATGCAGGTCCCTTTTCTCCTCATTATGGATTGGGTCAATATTCAGTGTTTACACTGCCATGTGGAAGTAAACATTATACACAGCAGAGAAATGTCAGATATTACAACTATTTTTCCTTTTATTCAAATATTGGTTCTTTTTCAGCATATTGTGGCAAGGTTTTTTTTTTTTTTTAAATTCTGTTGTTTGTGCTATCATTATTTTCTTAGTTTTCTAGTAATAATCACTAAGCGCCCCCACCCCTACCCCACTGGGATATAACTCCTCTTAATACATTCAAATATGTAATATATTATAAATTTATCCTGTTAAAGAAATCCCTCCTCATAAAAGTCATCCTGTTCTAATTTGTTCTGGGTGCTCTCTAAACCTGCTCCATGGCTATCATCTTGTGATTGGTAATTCTCTCCCCCTTTCTTCTTTGTTGGATCCTCTGTTTCCTGGGTCTGTCCTCTTCCTTGTTTTACTCCCTAATTTGAGTGGAGAACATTTTCCAGCAGCTTTTTGAAAATGAATGCATGGCAGATAAGTCTTTCATGTACTCTCACACATTTGGTCATAGATTTCTAGGCTGTTAACTTGTCTCATCAGAAGCATAAAGACTTGGTCCATTGTTTACTAGATTCCTGTATTACTATTCTATTTTATCTCATATTAATGTTCCCTCTGAAAGTTTGAAGATGTTCCCTATTCCCCGAGTATGGCCTTTTCTTGATGTGCCTTAATGTGGGTCTTTTTCCATCCACAGTACTGGGAATGTGATGTGTCTATTCAATATGGAAACATATGTTTTTCTATTCTGGGAACTTTTCATCACATTTTTTGGGTAATTTCTTATCCTGTATTTCTGTTTTCTACTTCTGGCATACCTATTTTTAAAATGTTGGACCTTCTCTACTGGTTTTCAAATTCCCGTTTATTTTTCTTCTCCTAACTTCCATCTTTGACATTTTGTTTTTCATTCTGGAATAGTTTCTCAACTTTATCCCTCAAACCTTTTATTGGATTTTTTTTTCACTTATACTATCATATTTTAATTTCCAACATTTAAAAGAATTCTCTGTTCTTGTTTCAGGGATACAAAACCTTTTCTCATATCTTTGAGGGTATTTATCACAGTTATTTTGAAGTTTTCTTTTTGTGCATAATATCTTTTTCTCAAAGTTATTTTTTCTATTTGTTTTTGTTTGTTTGATATAAAATACTTAATTCAAACATCTAATAACCTTATGGTTGCACTAATATTTAAGAGTGGGTTTCAATTCCAGTCTTCACTATAATCTAGTTTATTGGTTCTAGTTGAGGAACTCTTACTGTCATTTTCATTAGGTCTTTTAGGTGGGGCAGATTCCCTAGAGAAGATTCTTCCCTTCTCCTGTCTGAATGGTATTTGGCTGCTAGAGTTCTGCCAGGGATCTGAGTGGGAGGAGAGATAAAGGCAAGGGGAGGTGTTTCAACATTTAGTGTATTTATCCCCTGATTTTGGTTTGGTATTCTCTCTGTGTCCTGGTCTCCTCCAGGCCAGAAAAATTCTGTTGTATCTTCTCTAGGGAATAAACCTCTTTTCTTCTACTGGGTGAAGTATGGAGCAGTGACCTTACTTGGTAGTACAGGGAAAACACTGTGGAAGCCTAACTGTTCATAAGAGACTTGAAACTAATTCTGTGTTTTTAGCAGTAGTTTTATAGCTACTGTCAGAATTACCTGGTAGGACCACTGCTAAATTTCGCAGGGGAATACTGTAATGAAATTGGGATGATTCTTGCCTTTCTATACTACCTGTCACGTTAGATAAAAAAACAAAAAACAAACAAAAAAACCCCTAAATTTTAATTACCTACTTTCTAGCTTCAAAAACGTTGTAATTGTGACCTCCTCCTTTTTCTTTTTCCTGTGGGTCTATATGTCTTTATCCATTAGCCCATTATTGGATGACTAAAAGTAGTATTCCCCAGTGAGGGACCCACATAAATAAAAAAAAAAAAAAAACATTTGATGATGACTGAATTAAAAACAATGCCCTAGGGGGCACCTGGGCGGCTCAGTAATTAAGCGTCTGCCTTCTGCTCAGGTCATGGTCCCAAGGTCCTGGGATTGAGCCCCATGTGGGGCTCCCTGTTCAGCGGGAAGCCTGCTTCCCCCTCTCCCACTCCCTCTGCTTGTGTTCCCTCTCTCGCTGTGTCTCTGTCTGTCAAATAAATAAAATCTTTAAAACAACAACAACAACGACAACAACAACAAAAACAAAAAAAACCCCAATGCTCTAAAAGTAAAGAGATTAAAAGAAATAGGTAACATATTTGCCATATGTATATACTCTCATATCTATAGTATTTTAAGAAAACCATGCATATATTTCTTATTTTTTGAAAGAATAATTCAGTTGGCTGCTGTTAAATATAAGCTTTGGTTATATTCACTAAGTTGTTTACTTCCTTAGATGTGTGTGTGTATATATATGTATGTGCATATATACATATATATACATATATATACACATATATATATACATATATGTATATGTGTGTGTCTCACTTTGCAATGAGACAAATTCTAACTGTATCAAGTAAACACTCAGACACTGTTGACACTATGGAAGGAATTGCCAGTATTTGGTCTGAGAGTTTACCAGTATTTTCCACAAAGGGACTTCTTGTTTTTTAGTTTTTAACTCACAATCATAGCTTAAACTCCAAATCTGAAGACTGATCTTTAATGAGAAGTGTCATCAAATTGCAGCTTGCAGACATATGTTTTATTTTGCCCAGTAGAATGTTCCTTCCGAGTTGGAATCATGTAATTTGTCTGTTCTCCAGTGGTACCACATGTAGAATTCCACGAATAAGAGAATGTCTACACTTTCTGTCATCCATAAGTCTAATAATTTATAGTACCTTTTTCCAATCTCAGGTCCGAGAACCTACAGAACATGACCACTAAAGCCCCCAATGGCTTTTGGTGTATGGTGATGTAATAATTGAACCTATTTTCTTGACTAAACACTGTGTAGCTTGCATTCCTTCCTTCCAATGCATGGAACTTACAAAAGAAATGAAATAAAAATCCTCTTTTGTTAGTTACAAAACTTTTATGTCAGTCCTGTGCCCTTTTCACCATTTTCCTGCTCAATTGTTTTTTGCTGTGTACAACATTGTCCTCTTCTGTTTGTAAGTATTTCCAAGTCATTTGGGGAAAATATTTACATCTTCATGATGTTTTTTTTATTTCACGTAAAGGTTAAGGCACCCCCAACTGATTCTAAGGCTAGAATTTGAGAGAGACTGAGAATAATAACCCAGGGAATTTTAAAAAGTTAAAAAAATGTATTAAAAAAGTTTAAAACAGTGTAAAATCATGCCCTTTACTCTCTAAAACTTGTACATAGAGGAGAGGAATAGCAAGGAGGATTAGAAAGAGCCTGTCCAGCCACATGCACTCATCCAACTCAAATCTGTTTTTGGTCTTCCTGTTTGTTTCTCCCAAGCTTAACAGCCATATTTTTTAAAAAATCTGGGTGTAAGTGGAATAAAAAAAAAATGCTTATCTCTGCTGAAAAAGTAACCTTTACTTTTTCCTACTTTTTCTACCTTTTCTTCATCTTTTGGGTCCTGTCATGGTTAATTCTATGTGTCAAATCGGCTATGCCATGGGGCCCAGATATTTGGCCAAACATTATTCTGAATGTTTCTATGAGGATGGTTTTGGATGAGATTCATATTTCAGTTGGTGCACTTTAGGAAAAGCAGATTACCCCTTCATAATGTGGGTGTGCCTCATCCAAGCACTCGAAAGACTGAATAGAGCAAAAGACTGACCTTCCCTTCACAAGAGGAAATTCTCCAGCCTGGCAGCCTTTGGACTTGAACCACAACATGGGCTCTTTCCCTGCTAGCCCACACTGCAGAGCCAATTCCTTTCTATATATATATATATATATATGTTCTCTCTATATATAGAACAGAATATTATCATAACAGAATATATATTTTACAAATTCTATTCTATTTCCCTGGAGAATGCTGACTAATACAGGGCTTAACAGCTATTTTTTGAGTGTGATAATAAAAAGCTAAAGTTGGGGCGCCTGGGTGGCTCAGTTGGTTAAGCGACTGCCTTCGGCTCAGGTCATGATCCTGGAGTCCCCGGATCGAGTCCCGCATCGGGCTCCCTGCTCGGTGGGGAGTCTGCTTCTCCCTCTGCCCTCTTCCCTCTCATGCTCTCTGTCTCTCATTCTTTCTCTCTCAAATAAATAAATAAAATCTTTAAAAAAAATAAAATAAAATAAAAAGCTAAAGTTGAGTCAATGTAAACACAGTGTGTAGCAGTCTTCTTCCTAGACACAGCAGTTATTAATACAATTTCACAATGGATGAGGATAAAAAAGTTCAGATTCTTCCTCAAAGAGTCTGCAGTACTGTGTCTTTCCAAAAGAAATTGCAAACCCAATGGTTAAAATTAAAATGACAAGATGAAGAGTGAGGAAGGAAGGAAGGAGGAGTGAATGATGTAAGGCCTATAAATAAATGGATATTTTTCTAAACTCCCAACTATGGAACTGTCTTTTGCCATGTGAACTTGGCTGCTCTCTTTATTTCCCAATGACCCATTAGAGCTCCCAAAAAAACAGATTTTCCATAGTGCAAATTCTGAAGACATCAGTCTGGTCTAAAAATTGGGTAGAATTATCATTTAAAAAAAATATCAGGCAGTACCATTCAAAGTCATTTTAAAAGAAAAGACCCTGGCTTTTTAACATAATGAAGTGTTGAGGAACCTCTGATAATCACTTTCTTAATTTACCTAAGGAGATCTGTCCATGTTCCTATAATTAAAGAAAAATACTTATATGGCATACATCAGTAACCAGTTTTATAAAATGAGAATACACACACACACACACACACACACAGGTATCCCCCACTTCCCAAAACCTTATGTTCCAACCACATTGCTTTTTTGAAAGACCTAGATTAGTGTCTGTTTTTGCTGACCAAAAGAAATCTGAAAAGGATTTTCACCTTTATGAAGAAAGGTGAAAAGTGAAAACAGCATTCAGTGTTTATTCTGCAGGGACCTGTTATATAGGCTGTGCCCACCCTGAGCAGGGAGAGCGGCCTGGCCAAACTCCTGCCCAGGAACTCCACTCAGTATCTCAGCATCAAGCTGCCTTAGCTTTGAATTATGTCTGTAAGCACCTGTGCTTTATCTCAATTTTTTTGTGTGCATCTGTTAGCCCGAAGAGTCTTAGGGTATCAGAAAAGTCTAAGAAGGGTTCTTTTTGGGGGGCCTGGGAAGTTTCAAAAATTTTTCCATATAAATTGATGGTCACTGCTTTTTGCTTTACGTCATTTTGGCTTGGAAATGTTTCATAGGAATGCTCTGCTTTCAGATGGGAGGAAACATATATATATATATATATATATATATATATATATATATATATATAATAATCATGAAAAAATAGAGAAGGAGGCTGAAGGATTTAGTCTTTATCCTCCTGCAGACATACCTTCACACAGTGAGAATGAAACACTGCAGACAAATCTGCAGTATCCTAATACAAGCTAATATGCACTTAATGAGACTTCCAGCTGTCTACTTTTCAATTCACACTCACTGAATTTATTTACAGCACCTTTTTTTTTTTTATTGCAGACTAATTAAGACACCCTCATTCTTTTACCTTGAGGTAGCTGCAATAGCTACTTTGCACTTTTTGAGTACATTAGCAGATGACCCTATACAGTGGGCAGTCTATACAGATTGCAAGGAAAATACAAAAGGATAAACATCAAATGGTGTGTTAAACAGTGAGCTCAAATGCTCTCATAAGGAACCAAGCCAAAGTGATTGGTCTTATTGGTGTAGGTTTTCAGTTTTTCAGATGACAGAAAGTCTTCTTTCCAGAAGAAATATAAATGGTGAACAGTAATAATTAAAGATCAAAAGACATGGTTCTTATTTCCTCTTTTGGTGAACTAGTCTCAGTCAGCTAAAGCTTTCTTGAGACCCAAAGTTTCACAATTCTCTAACCTAACCCCATAATATCTCTAGCCCCCATGATACCAAATCAAAAGGAATTCTCTCCCCAAATTTAATATTCTTCAAGGGGAAATGAGCAATATGCATGTACTTTCAAAAAAGAAGGAAATTGGATCCCATTAATCAAATTTCACCAAGGAAATGTATCTTTCTTTCACACTGATGTGGAAAGATATATTTCTGCAAAACTTCTCTGTGTCATGCCAAAAGGGTTATCGATGAAGTTATATGGTTTACAATGTTAGATTTGCAAAGGAATTTGTCTTTATAATGAGGTGAGCCTCTTTTTGTTGTGTTAAAGGTGGCTTTTCATTTCTCACACTCCCATCTTGCTGAGAGATCAGGCATTTTAAGACTGGCTTGTGGATTCTTGAGGCATGACAGAAGCAAACTAGCTTTTACTATATTTTACAAATAGTTACCACGTTTAAGCATTACAGTACAGTGGTTGTATAAAACTTCTTATTCTGATTTTATAGATGACAGAACTAGGTTCAGTGAGGTTAAATATTTTGACCAAGATCCCAAAACTCGTAAGGGAGAGAGCCAGGAATTAAATCTATCACTGTTTACTCTTCTATACCATCCCCTCTCTGGGAATATCAGTAATTTAAATAGGGTACTTAAAGCATTCTTAATTAGAAAAACAAATCTAAAACAAGTGGCTTTCTATACTTAGTGACCAGAAATTATAAACCTTTCTATTTATGCCCAAATCCAAAAGCTATTCTGTACAATGAAAGAATAATCCCCTCTAAAGACAAGTTTTGGCAAGGAAAAATGCAGTCCAATTTGCTTGCACGACAAAAATAGAAACACATGTAATCTCAAATTAACTGTCTTTGTTTTCTGCAGTTCTATGCAAATGCAAATATGCTAAAGAACAAATCCTTGAAAGAGAAAAAATGTACATGTTGGCAACTGGTTGTCCTCGTGTTTCTCTTAATTGATGAGCTCTCTCTCTGTTGGAACTCTTAAGACTGCTCAGATTTCCTGGCAGTAGTGCTCATGAAATCTCATCTAAATGATCTCTTTGTGGAGACCATGATGCTCCATCAGACATTCTGGCTAGCATACCAGGCTGCTGATCTGACATTCAGTGCCCAGAATCGCTGTTGCTGAGCCAAGCAACCCACCTCCTGAGTTGTTTCCTGCCCAGTCTGTGGTATCTCTGCCAATGAGTTTTCTAGATGGCTAGAACCCTTCTAGCCTGAGCATGACAAGGAGCCAAGAATACATGCAAAGGCCCAAGTGTTTACGAATGCAGTGACACGTCCTACAGATAGAGGCACTGATGAGCAGAACCAATGTCTGCACATGAATGTTTAAACCAATTATGATGACAAACAGCTGTTTTATGAGAGGCCATGACTATTCAGAACTTCATTGTAGGCACTTAACACACAGTAACCATCATAGAAACAGTGATGAAAAATTGTGTATGGGGGGGACTAAATTAATAAAATAATTCTCTCTTGTAGGTTTAACGTCATTTAGAGCAACAGTCTCACACATGTACAGAGAATATACAACATTTATATTATTGGAGCATCCTGCACTTTGAAAAATGAATCGCTAGAGGCAGTCTCCCAAGATTAGAGCTATATCCAGAAAAGTACAGGGAAATCTAGATCTGCAAAATAGGTGAACCAGGAAGGAGGTAACTCCTGATAAACTCATTAAGCTTTCTTAAAATCAGTGATCCGTTCTACATGTGCCACGTCTCTAGGATTCCTGGCACAATGCCTACTTCTACCCTAGACTATTGTGTGGCTATTTAAAATTCAATTTAGGGATGCCTGGGTGGCTCAGTTGGTTAAGCGTCTGCCTTAGGCTCAGATCATGATCCCAGAGTCCTGGGATTGAGTCACATATCAGACTCCTTGCTCAGCGGGGAGCCTGCTTCTCTCTCTGCCTGCCACTCCCCCTGCTTGTACTCTCTTCCTCGCTTTCTTTCTCTGACAAATAAATAAATACAATCTTCGAAAAAATAAAAAATAAATAAAATTCAACTTAAAATGGGTAAAATTAAAAATTCAGTTCCTCTACTACACTAGCCACATTTCAAGTCCTCAATAGCTGCTTGCGGCTAGTGGCTACTATATTGGACAGAGCCAACTGTCTCACATTTTTCTATTCTGTTCTCCTCCTCCTTATATATTCCAGTTAGAAATGATCTCCACCTCTTTTGAACACCTTTGAGTTTTGTTATAACATTCACATTTTAATTCTGATACTGCCTTTTAAAGAAATCTAGGTAAAAGGATTATTTCCTTTCTAATTTAGAGAGAGAAGGAGATGAGAGAAGAAAAGCTATATAGCTTTGTTCTCAGAGAGCCTGTGCATTATAGGCACTCAAAATGTATTTTTAAATAGGAAAATATAATTCACATTTTAAATGTTGCCCCTTTTTTTAATCATAAGAAAGCACCATCTTGTCTAACTTTTTCATTTATAAGGAGAAAACTTAGAATGAGAGAGGAGGCGTGCACAGGTAACAGTCAAACTATTCAAGGAGTAGTACAGCACTGACCCATGAGAGTGGAACTGGCCTTAGCACCAGAACTGGGTCCTAAAGCTCCCCTACTCCTTATTTTCTGAATCTTGGGAAGATCCAAGGGTTTCCACAAAGAACTGGGACAGCCAGGAAAACATGGGGGTTTAAGGCTATGGCTACTTTTTCTACCAGGATGGCAGAGTTTCAATATTTTCATACCTGTGTTTACTGAACAGTTCTGGTGATGTAATTGTCCCAGAGTCACACAGTTACTAGAATTTGCCATAAATCAATGTTAATACAACTTTTCAAGAACATATCTCCTGTGCCACATAAGATACCTTCTGGGACATTGAGGCAAAAGCCTTTCAACTGCTAAATAAGCGTGTGATCTTTGTACCATTGGTATAACATCACATGCATTTGTGTGCAGATTACAACATCCTAGAAAACTCTCCCTCAGATGTTGCATTTGGGGTAATTGATGTTTTAGGCCTAAAAATCTTAATAAGCTGACACATTTATTTTCAGAAGTGCCTGCAAGGGGTGCAATTCTAAAAAAATTATGTTCCAACCTGGCTTAATGGCTAATAAAATAAAAGTAGTTTGAAACAAATAAAAAATTAAGGATATGGCATGCCTGGCACAGCTTTTAACACAAATGGGTAAAATCACTTCATTTCTTTCAATAAAAACATCTTGCACCTAAAATAAGATGCCTGATGTTTATACAAAAACGGCATGCTTTCATATAAAAATTTTTGATAGCTGTTGTTGCCAACAGTTAAAAAGTTACTTTTTTAAAATGGCCAACCGTACTTGTACAAAACCAATAGATGATACCAATTTTTGCCCTAATCCTCCAGTATTAAATAATGTTCAGTTTGTAAAGAAATGCATTACTTCTTTATTGATTCTTCTTTATAAATCCTTTGAAGTAACTCCACACAAAAAACAATAAACATAACTGACATGTTAAATTGTCTATATTCCAGGGGTCATTTTATATCAATATTCTTTAAGTGTTTCTAGATTAGGAACAAGGGAGGTATCTGGGTTTTTCTTTACTTTTTCCCACTCACATAGTTCTTACTCTGACTCTACTTATTTATATTCTATAGTCAATTTTAACAAATCAAGCTGATCTCCCATCTCACAAAAAAATGATTTGGAATAACACAAGAAAGTGGGAGACTCCTATAGACTAGCCAGTGACAATGGGGAGCAGGGACAGTTAGCAAACTGATGGTGAGGAGAAGGCTGAGCGAAGGCAGACTGCAATAAGCAGAGAAGATAAATACTTAAAAAACAGACATCCGAGGTCAATCGGAGTAGGAACAAAGAGTCTTAAGCATTTTGATAGCTCCTGTGGGCACCACTGACCTATAGTACAATATAATGACAGACACAAAATCTTAACAGTTGACTTTACTATCACCCACCACTTCTCATAACTGGACAAACTGCATGTGGTTTAGATCATTTCCACCACATCACAGCTATTATGGAACTCTGTTTATTTGAGATGTTAACATTTTTCCCCCTCAAATATGTTATTGAAGACACTGGCATTACAACCTGGACATTAGCATTAAATGAAGCTATGGTATGAGACATCTTTAACACTTCTTGAAGTACATGAAGAAGGAGGAGAGTGCTCAGGAACAATGATGAAGACAAAATTAAAGAAGAATCCTCTTGTATTACTGTCTATACAGGCAGGGAAGGACCTATTTTGAAATTCTTGATTTTCCTTCTGTATATTCATACTGTTAGTACTTCAGGGGGCTTAAACAACAAACACATATGTCTCCCAGTTCTGGAGGCTGAAAATCCGAGATCAAGTCACCAGCAAATTCCGTGTCTGGTGAGAATCCTCTTCCTGTTTTCTGATAATGATCTTCCCAATGTGTCCTCATGTGGTGTCCTCATGTGGTGAAAGGGGCAACAGAACTCTGAGATCTCTTTTGTAAGGACTCTGATCCCATTTATGAGGACTCCACCCTCATGACCTAATCACCTCCAAAAGACCTCACCTCCACGTAACATCACCCTGGGAATTAGCTTTCAACATGTGAACCTGAGAGGGGGCACAAACATTCAGTCTATAGCAGCTGTAACTTCTCTAAGAATAACACCATGGCTGCTGAAGCAGTTTATATAAAACTCAGTATGGGATAAGGAATTGATCTTATATCTGGGGATTAACAAGTGGGTTTTATTGTGAGGATGCTCTCTGCCTTAGTATATCTACTATCAAACTAGTCAGGTATTTTTTGTTATGGTTTAGCATAAACAATGGTATAATTTATTATTGGATTCGTCCAAACATGAGAACAAATATTTTTAAATAATTTCAATATTTTTCATGTCATAAAGCCAGATTTTGTTTTGTATTGTTGTTAACTATTTCTTAGAAAGGTTGCATAGGTTATTTCTAGGTAGACATGAATTGTATTCACTAGCATGTAGACTACGATGTCGTTAACAAGATCCTTAATTTTAAATTTTAGCATCTAATCAGCTGAAGAAAAAGTTGTAGTGATACTTAACTGAAAAAACAGAATAGGAAAAACAAAGTCAAAATGGTAAAGTAAATGGAAAAAAAATTACAGAATTGAGCGGATTAGATTGATAAATCAGGATAAACCAGATTGTATCATTGGAATGTTAGAAGGATATCAGAAGAATAAATGGAATATGTGAAGTAATCTGAGCAATTTAGAAGAAAGAAGCTGTTTAAATCCAGGGTATCATAAAAAAAGACTCTCATGACTCCTTATGTCTTAGAATATCTTCTTATTGGGGTTGGGGAGGGATGAGAGAACTAAATGTGTTTAAGAAATTTTGTAAATTCACCAGAAGAGTTAGTTCCCTAGTAACTGCTGACAGAAAATACAAGTAAAAATACTCCTTCAGAGGCTCTCTCTTTTAGAATGAACAAGTTGAAAATTTAGTAACATATATGGCTTTAACTAGTTGCCTTCCATACACCAGGTTTGCTGTTCGTTCAGACCCAAACACTCCTCACACAGAGATTTGCTAATCAGAAAATACTTTATAAACTGACACACCTGTAATCACTTCCACATGCTGAGAGTACTCTGACACTAGACACTTTACACACATCATCTCTTATTCATCTAAAATGGGAATGATGACTAGTCCCACTACATAAGTTGAGAAACTGAGACCCAAAGGAGTCAAATAACTTGTGTAAGTTCACACAGCCAGTGAAGCGGTGGATTCAGGATTTGAACCCACCTACCATGTGTGGCTTTCAACAACTGACTCCGTATAAATTAGCACATAGCATAGACAGAGACAAGGAAATGCCATTTATTATGGATCTGTCTCATCACTCATGAAATATTTTTAACTCTTTAGTATGTGACATTGTTTTGTGTTGAGCACACAGCGGTGATCAAGACAATGTCCCTAACATCATGGATCTGACAATTAGACATTATTAAACACACACAAACACACACACACACACACATGTTCATGCACACGCACACAGGTGGGAATTAGAAAAACAGGTCAGAATACTGGCCATGGTCAGCTAATTGCCTCTCATTTCTGATTTAGTTTTAAATTTTTGCTTTGTATAGTGAACTACAAGATAGTTGTAGTGTTTGGCACGGGGGATTGCTATCATCCCAGCAGTCCTCACCTGTGACTTGAAAATACGAAAAGACTGTAAGACAGACTGACTCTGCATCACGCTGTCACCTGGGTCAACAACTGTTAGCACGCGGGCGCCTCCTTCAGCCCTCATATTCCTCCAGGAATTTTTTTCTCTCCAGACTTGTGATGCTCTGTGTTCTCTCTTACCTCTTCACAGCTCCTAATTCCAGAGGAAATTATCTAATTCAGTCCTATTTTATATTAAAACATAAATGATATGCCATATCCTTGGATTATGCCTCTCAGAATATTTATTTTATCAAAAGGGATTGATTTATAATGGGCCAAATTTAGGGGCAATTTATTGAGGCATGAAGATTTCCTGCCTCCTTTATTCTACCTAGACACAATTTGCATGGACAAAGTTACTCTTCCATAGTCAAAAGTCATCAAAGGCAGAACCATACAACTTGCCATTATTTTTTTTAAGTCTGGGACTAGCAGATCAGTGAAGCATTATATCAAGGCTACGCTTCATAGTCTGTGCCTTGTCCTAAGGCAGAAAGCAACAGGTGTGATCACATCAATAGATTACAGTTATGTAATAGCTGACCTACAGCTGGACAAATTGAAAAATGAAGGCTTTAAGGGAGGACAGGGACACCTCTCAACCAGTGTTTTTGCACAGCAAAATGTCCCATGATTCGTCCTTCTCTATGGAGGACTATCTGAGAGTAACTTCAGCCCAACACTTCCTGAGAGCTGCTCGGCATAACAGACTCATACCTGAATACTTAGTGGAATAACTGAATTCCAATAACCACCACAGATAAACACATCACCTTTATTCAAGGAACACCAGATACTCAATATAACACTGCCCTTTGGAGTTCATGATTTGAGATGTCCTTGAACGTAAGATTACCTGATAAAGATGCCACTTGACTGCTGAATAAATAAGCCTCCTTGGCCATGACTCAAGACAGAGTCAGTGTGTTTAATCTCGTTCTGCATATTCCACTGCTTTCACATCCTAAAAGTGTGTATCCCATAGCAAAAAAAATCTTCAATATTTGCTAGTAAAATCGTTGCAGAAATTTATTTTCTGGTTCCTAAGAACTAACTGAATGGATTGTTTCAAGTCAAAGAACAATGACAAAGTAAAAGCTAAATAGTCTTAAACTTAATAAAATTAAGGCAACTCAGAAAGATCCAGATTATTGATGTATAAATGGAATTTCCTTCAGCTTGGCTACTTTTTATCCACCAAATGAAATACCTTACATGTGTACCCGGGTTCCATATCTGATTATAATTCTACCCCATCTTGGCACCTTTCAGTGAAAACGCACAAAGAACACCCTTACACCACGACTCCAGAAGTCCACTCAGGGAACTTCGCAGCAGAGCTGTATGTTATACCTCAAAATTTGATTCCAACATGTCCCAAACTCTTGTAATTAAGTTTCTAATTAAACAAAATTCCTGAATTTCACAAGAAATTCATGTCAAAGTGTAGTGCAGTAATGTGTCCATTCCCCTGAACGCTATAGTGTAAAATGTCATAGGCCTTATGCATTTGAAACTTTTTGTCACATTACTGTTTTCTTCTAGGAGGTAAAATGATGTATGAGCTAGTTTTGTAGCCAGAAATACTCATAGAAGAGGAATATTTTTGGATATTTTACTATTTGTTGTTCTATATCCTGGGAGTCAGAAAACAGATGAATTGCTTACTTGACAAATGAAGTATAGACTGCAGATCTTTATAAATATCCACTTTTTGATGTTAAAATATTGCATCAAGAATCAACAATTTTTCAGGAAAAGGAAACAAGAAATGTACATCATAGAAGAAGAAAAATTAAGATTTAGTTTAGAAAAGAAATAGCTATTTCCTAAAATTTCCAATTTCTTAAAATCATTACTGACATAAAAATTTAAATAGTTGTCTTCTCAGAATAATAGCCCCCTTGATTCACACTGGCAAATACTTAGCGAAAGTACAATCTTTATATAAAAATCATAGACGGATAGAATGCAATGTAGTTTTCGTTACAGATTCTAAGCCTCAACTATGGTCACAAAACGAATATGTGCTTATGAGTGAGTGAGCGAGTATGTGTGTGTGTGTGTGAGAGAGAGAGAGAGAGAGAGACTGAGACTCACTACAGATGCACTTTAAAGGACAGACCTATCCCCCAGAAATTTTATGTTAAATTTAACTTGTACAATAATTGAATTCCAATAACAACTTTAGGTCTGAGAAAAGGTATATAGCTTTCATCTGATACTAAATGGAATTTGTGACTTACCCAAAGTGCTAGAAGCCACTCTACATCTCAGCTTTTTGTTTCTATACATTGGAAGGTAGAGTGTGCTATTACATCTTCTCAGGGAGCCACTGCTCTTTGCAGGCCCAGATCCAAAGCTGACTGTAGCATTGATATTTTGTGTTCAACAGTAGCTGCTGCTGCTGGCTTTCGATTCCCAGTTATTGAACCAATATGAGTGAAGCCAAAGATGACGGTGCAGTGGAAAAACAGAGGAAACTACACACTCTTGGGAGATCATCATGAAGAGAGCCCAATCTTTCACCCATGCTATTTTTTTTCAATTCAGGTGAATATTGCAGGGTAACCCTACATGGACAGATATTGAGATTTTAGGAGACGGTAATATGATTTCTCAATACATCCCCTAAGAAAGGTCTGAAATTGCTCTGGACTAAGACTAGTAACCTGAATTCTAATTCTAGCTCCATCTCTACCTACTTGAGGGACATAAAGAAACATGCTTAACATCCTGGGCTTGTTTTCCTCATTGCCCACCCCTGCCCCCAACACACAGTATCTATGTGAAGTGATGGATGTGTTAACTAACATTATTTTGGTAATCTTTTCACAATATATATGCGTGTCAACTCATCGCCTTAAACTCTCACAATGTTGTGTGTCAATTATATCTCAGTAAGCTAGAAACAAATAAAAATGAGGCATGAAGTCTTTCTAAATGACATTTTAAGACCATCCAATGCACTGGAATCAAGAATTTCGATCCTCTTACTTTTTCCAATATTTTTGGACTGTTGTAAAATATCTTCACGATGAAATCTTGCACATAAAGAGCAGCATTTAAAAACAAGATAAAATAGGTGCAACATTCATTCATTTCTCAAAGTGTAACAGAACCAATAAATGCCAAGTAACACAAGGCAATATGGGGACAACGACTGATGATTAAGTTTCTCTTTTGAGGAATTCATTGTCTAACTGAGGAAAAAAACTTGTGAACAGATTTCTACGCAGCTGCTATGGGAACACAAAGAAATGGTACAATTAGGCTTCAGAGAGAAGGTAACAGCTTATGGGCAAGACAAAGGCTTTCTTCTGGTAAAGAGAAAGGAAAGGAATTCCTAGCAGTGGAAATAGCAGGCCAACGGTCAGGAAGGTTCCATATGATCTCCCCTACATTCAGGAGATGGTAAAAACTTTGATGTGGCTGGAATGCGACCTTAATGGAAAGGAATAATAATGTGATATGGGCTTTATACAGGTAATGTACACATGATCGAGAATCACTTTGCTTCCAGGCTAAGGAATTTGACCCACATGCTATAAGTGTATCAAAAGCATAGAGACTAATTCTCAAATGGCTCCAGGTTGGTGCTCAGAGTAGTGGGGGTGGAGAAGAGTAGTAGCAAATTCAGAATCTGCTTGCCTGAGTATCTCAGCAGTACGTATCCATTCTCTCGGCTATTCAGGAACTGGATTATATTTATCCAACTAGGCTTTGCCCATTGGTGACTCTTAATGGCAGAGTGTGAATAGTGTATGCTGGCTTTATATTAGAAGTCAAACATCACTTAATAGTATTATAAAAACTTTTCTTTCTTTTTTTTTTTTAAGATTTTATTTATTTATTTGAGAGAGAGAATGAGATAGAGAGAGCATGAGAGGGAGGAGGGTCAGAGGGAGAAGCAGACTCCCTGCCGAGCAGGGAGCCCGATGCGGGACTCGATCCCGGGACTCCAGGATCATGACCTGAGCCGAAGGCAGTCGCCCAACCAACTGAGCCACCCAGGCGCCCCAAAAACTTTTCTTTCTTTTTTTGAAAGATTTTATTTATTTATTTATTTGATAGAGAGAGACAAAGCAGGGGAGCCCAATGCGAGCTCGAGCCCAGGACCCTGGGATCATGACCTGAGCTGAAGGCAGAAGCTTGACCGACTGAGCCACCCAGTCACCCCAAAACTTTTCTTTCATACTTTCTGTTTCTGTTTATTTTGTCCTTTATAATTATTGATCAGAAGTAAGACACTACTTAACAAAGCCCGATTTATAACATGGCAGTATTTGTAACGAGGGAAAACAATTTCCTTTCTTTTAAACAAGTGCATGTTCCCACTGAAAAAGAAACAATTTTAAATCAGAAGAATGTCCTAATGTTATCGGACATTATAGCTATAAATTCTGTTTAAACCAACTACTCCTCTCTAAGTACAAAGATCAATCTTTGTCTTCCTTAGGTTTCTTGGTGAATGCTAATTAACATTCCTCAGGATAACCTTAACTATAACTTGCTGGTCCTCCCTGAAGGTCAACATGCCATTTTAAGAAAAATATATACCAATCTATAGTTGAGTTAAATGTGGACATATCCTATTTTTAAAAAGTGAGTATGATAGGTTAAGTTAAGAACTCTAGTGTGGCCTGGAGATTAAAGGGTTGTTTGCTGGCCAGGTACGGCATTGCATCTAAACAATGCCATCTGAGAATGGCATCACATAAATGGATGGTAGAAAGAATGGATTTAAGAGAAGGTGGAGCAAAGATAGTGGGATTTATTTTAAGATGCATTTATTTGTAAATCAATGTTTAAATAATGAAAGTTCTTATTTGTTTACATAGGATATCAATAGCTCCACAGTATTTAGGAGCTTCAATTGACTATTCTTTTTTTTTTTACAATAATTTTTTTTTTAATAAGAGCAAATAACAACAACAACAATATAATACTCTATTATGTACAAATGAGACAAAGTTTTGGACATAATCATTTCTTTTCACTTTCTCTTATATTTCTAGTATTTTATTTATTCCATACTATCTATGAAATATTTTGTTTAAATGTTTGAATTAGTTTCACATTTTTATTTGGGACAAATTTACAATCTCTTTTTTTGATTTGTACATCTTCAATATGACTAAGAAAAAATGGAAATACATTCAATTTCATTTTTTAAAGATTTTAAAAAAAATTATTGTTATGTTAATCACCATACATTACATCATTAGTTTTTGATGTAGTGTTCCATGATTCATTGTTTGTGCATAACACCTAGTGCTCCATGCAGAACGTGCCCTCTTTAATACCCATCACCAGGCTAACCCATCTTCCAATCCCCCTCCCCTCTAGAACCCTCAGTTTGTTTCTCAGAGTCCATCATCTCTCATGGTTCATCTACCCCTCCGATCTCCCCCCCTTCATCCTTCCCCTCCTGCTATCTTCTTTTTTTTTTTTTTTCTTAACATATATTGCATTATTTGTTTCAGAGGTACAGGTCTGTGATTCAACAGTCTTGCACAATTCACAGCGCTCACCATAGCACATACCCTCCCCAGTGTCTATCACCTGACTATCTATTCTTTATGGATGTGCCACAACAGACATTAAGCCAAGGGTCTGGACAATGTGAGAATCCTGAGAATTAGCATCATTTATTGTGAGATTTCTTTTTCCTGATTTCTGGTCTTCACCTGATACATTCATCATTGGCCCTACTCTCTTAGTCCCTGAGAAAAATATGTATTTCACTAGAGTGGTCTAAGAAGATGCATTTCCGAAGTAGGAGTAATGATCTAAAGTTACACCCATTTTCCCTTAGTCTCACTGAAACTATATTGGCCATTCATCACTGACAAAACAACCCTTTGGGGCTGGTTGTCTTTTATACTAAACTGAACCTGTGGAAGGAAATTTGTGAACATAAGCAACAGATAACATCTACAAGTCAAGTATGGGATGTAAGGTGGGAAACAAAGTTTGCAAAGAGTCTGAAGATTTTTAACAATTGTGTTATTTTGCAAAAAAATATTATATGATCTTGCGCAATTCATTGGGTTAACATATTTTAATAAATCAAATAATCACAAAAACACAAAAGCTGCCAAAGCGAGAGGCGATATCTATCAAGAACATTGGTGGATCCAGTTTTTCACTACTGACTATCTTCTAGGCTCATTTCATTGTGCAGATTTTGATAAATTATACTGGATTAGCTAATGTACTTTTTCCATAAATAATGGTGAATTGCTTTAGGAGGGAAAAATTCAAGAAATGCCAAGCATTGACCTATTTAGACATCACTTGTTCTTGTAAGCCAGAGAGGAAAGAGCTAGAACACATTATAAATGTGATCATGCATCACCCAAAAGTCGCTTCTGTGAAGCTGGGCAGGCTATTAACACTCCTAATGTTCACATGGGGTTTGTAGAGCTGGATTTGGCTTTTCCAAGATAGATGGACACGTGGAAATCCATGACCTAATTGCCATAGCAAAAGAATTATTACAAATGTGGTTATGTCTTTGAGCCACAAGAAACAGAATCATTCATCAAATATTGTTTCTTTGTTTTTATGAACCTAGTAACTGGGGAGAGGGATTTGGGGTGGATAGAGTTTTGAGTACCAGCACCAAATTCAATTCTGCAAAATATGTTAGGACAGTGAAGGGTTCAATGTAAAACTTCTTTCCATTACTTTACCCTTGTCATTTGTGAGGAACAACCCCTCTATAACTATCCTGAAAATAACAAACAAAAAGCTATGCAATAGGCCTCAATATAATGTTAGCAAAGCCTTAAAAGTTAAGATTTTAGCAAGCTCTCCATTTTTTTAATTTATGCAATTCTCTTACATCAATTGACAATGACCACCACAACCTCCCCACTCACCACCCCCCACCCCACAAACACACTGAATAGATACCCTACAAATTAAAGATCTCTGCAGAAGGACCACACTGGTAAGTCTATTTTAGCTCTTGACCACTTGCTGGTTTTGGTATAAAAATTACAGCAACCATGGGGAAAAAAAGTGACACATTTACTGAAGAAATACAATGTTGTATGGTTATACTGTCTGCTAAATCCTCTGAGATGCACAGCATGTTTAAGGTCAAGAATGCCCAGCACTTTAGCATCCAAACAATCCTTTATTAGAGGATATAGGAAAAGATACCTTTATTATATTTTGATGATCAACATTCAGCAAGCTCTGGAAAGCAAGAAAGGACAACAGTTTGGGATTTCAAGAAGCAAACTGAGCCATGACTCAAGTTGACATTCCAAATACTGGTATTTTTCACTTGGCAGCGGTGTGTAAGGATTGTCCTGGAGTGACACTTTAACCTTTTATAAAGTAAACATTCTTTCCCCTTAAACAAAATAGATTCCTGCTGCCCCTTAGACACTCTAAATAGATGAGTAAATCAATTCAGTTACTGGAGAGGGAGAGAAAAGGGCAGCAACATAGCTCTTCTGTTTTTAAAAATTTGAAGAAGGTAGTATTGAAGGTGGTGCCATGTAACTGGTCAGGGGGTGAGAAGAACAAAACTTGAGTCCTGGCATTTGCTGATAAGTTCTTGTAATAAATGTTAGTTGTTTTGCTACTTGGCACCCCTCTACCCAATAGATATATTCTAGAAGTTTCTTACAGTGAGGGAATATTCTGTGTGTGTGTGTGTGTTGACCAAGGATTGCACTACTCACCACTGAATTCGGGGGGAGGGGGTCAAACCAACAACAAAAAGTAAAAATTTTACTGGAGAAATGAATACCTATAGATACGTGTAGGTACGTACACATGTCTGACTACATGTTTTTACCTTTTTCTTAGGTATGTACAGAAACTTTGAAAGCTTAAATCTCTCAAGATGTAAAAAGGAAAATCCAAAAGCCTAAACACAAGATTCATGTAAATCACACAGTAAATTAAATCATATATACACTGAAAGCAACATACAGATGGACCTCTAAGGAATATTGATCTATGATTATTCTAATATATGTCAATTATTAGTTATGAGAGAATTTATACCAATGCATTGTGTGTTTAAAAGGGATTCCTATAAGTAGATGCTAATTATAATGTAAACATATAGACACACATATAATTAAGAATACATCTATCCTGCCAACTGAGACACAAAGGTTTCCTGACTTCAAGTGCAGGTTTCCTTTGGGTGATAACACTACAAATACTGACTTGCTTAATGCTACTTCTGAAAACTAGTTGTTGTAATCTATGTTTATTTTTATGCTTTGATGTTAACAAACACTTCTTTATAAGCATGTCATTGTCACTGTGCTACTTTTCACTACTTTATTCTAATTTTCCTTTATAAGCTTTCAGTTAAACAATTATAGATACACAAACATTATCTTCATATTGGCCCTATTACTTGGGTTGCTGGATATCATATATATATATATATATATATATATACCCCCATTCTATAGGATTTTGCCTTATACCCTTTATTGAGTTTGTCAGGACACCCTCAATGTCCTATATTCACTTTTTTCAATAAATTATTAAAGGCATAAAAAATATTTTAAAACATCTTTAGTGGTGCTTAAATGATTTAAGAGATGTTGCTGAGAATCATACCTCCATATGTGAAGACCTGGCCAATGCCTGATGGTCTCTCCTACGGTTGGATTGAGAGAAGATTACACTTAAAAGTACTTATGTCTCATATTCAAGATAAAAGAAGACTATTGTTTGCCTAGAGTCCCAAGTCAGAGATAACTGCTGATCAGCTCACGGGCTATGAAACTTAGCCAGTCAGGACACCCTCATGCTTGTGAAAGTTCAGCATCAATAGGAACCTTATTCCACGGACCACACTACCAGCTAAATTCCACCAATTCCCAAACACTTCAGTTTTTAAAAGCCCACCAACCCCTGAAAACCAGGCTTCCAAAATATTTACATGAAAGCAGTCTGGCTTCATTATAGACTGTGCCTTACAAATACAGCTCTCCTCTACAGCCAGTAAGAAGTCTGCATCAGCCATCAGGCCCGATTATTATGAGTTTGTAGGCCTTTCGATGGTTCACCTGTGTTTATGGTTAGTTTTTAATTGGACTTGTGAGTGACAGACACAATGACATCCTGACAGGATTATTATATCAGTCTTTTCAAGTCTTGTAGTGATTGATATTATCAAAGTTTTATTTATAAACACAACAAAAACTTGGTCAAAATGCAGGTATGAATTTTTTGACGATTTTTTTTAACAATCAACAATTACTAAACAAGGGAAAAGAGCTTTTTAAAAAAAATTTATTTATTTATTAGAGAGAGAGAGAAAGAGCGTGAGCAGATGGGGAGGGGCAGAGAGAGAGGGAGAAGCAGACTCTCTCCTGAGCAGGGAGCCCTGATATGGGACTCGATCCCAGGACCCTGGGATCATGAACTGAGTCGAAGGCAGACACTTAACCAACTGAACCAACCAGGAGCCCAGGAAAAGAGCTTTAAAAGTTGTTTGTATAGGATGTAATTGTTCAGTCAATATAAAAATGAGGGAAAGTCAGATAAAGGCCAACATATAATACAGGTAAGCTGAGAGATGTATGATTTCCTTAATTAGTACTAAAGAAAAGTAATTAATAACAAAATTCAAAAGATAAAATAATCACAGCAGAAACTGCAATGGCCATCCACTATGTATATCATGTTTTTATAGCTCACATGACTGAATGTACTGCTACCAGAGCATTTTCTGATTCCAAAATTGCGAGCAAATTTTCAAGTGTCAAAATGAAATCTACTACAAAAATAAAAAATGCCAACAGTTCCATTTACTTTTACAGAGATTATCGAAGATTTAAACACCTCACCTTTTTATGGGATAGCCACGGATACAAGCTATCACAATGCAGAAAAAATTTCCCTTCGCTTGTGCAGTATTTTTCTTCTGAAAAAGGCTTGCTTATAAGGCTATCACAAGGAAAACCCTTCCAGATGAGACTTCAGAAAGAACAGCCATTTTTTGCAGAAGCTCTTATTGAATTAGAAGTTAACAAGAAGCAAAAGTACCCCTTTAAGTGGATATAATACACTCTTGCTGGATGTTTATGTAAAGGTGCAGAGATTATTTATTCAAAGGTGAAGCCAAATATGAATGGTTTTATGGGAGGTGTTGGTTTTTTTTCCGATGTTCTGCATTATGCTGCTGAACCAGTATTTGATGTTCTTCCTATTGACAACTGAACTAACTGTGATGAAGACTTTCTCTGGTTTCATCATTTAGTGTTTAAACTGATCAATTAGTATCCTTCAATTCTCACATTCAAAAACCTGTTGGCTCTCTTTAACAAATGCAGTTAAGAACATCTCCGCGTATTTGAAACACTGAAATTATACTTTAATTCTGAAGAAAAGGCCCCCCAAATTCTTGTTAACATTTTTAATGACCCATTGAGGGAAACTTACTTATTTCTTGTTCATAGTCCTCAATATGTCTTCAGCAAATTGAAAGAAAAATCAGTATTATTGAAGTAGTATCTTGATTAAAAGAACTTGTTGAATGTGTTAAAGAAAGAACTGACCAAAATTTATTTCTTTAAGTATCTATGCTATTAGTAAAACGAACACTACTATTTATGAACAGGACGAGAAATTCCAACTTGAAATGAATAATTATTATAGCACTTGCCATGAGATTTGTTTGAAACAGATTTCATCTCCTGAAGAATTCAATTTTTTTAAGAATTCAATTCTTTACATACATATTATTTAATAATCACCAGCATGAGAGCATGTGGAATCACTGTAGTGTTGAAGAGAAAGGAAATACAAATTTATGACTAAGCTATCTTGTTTTGTTACTGGACAACATTTTTAAGTCATTGATCATGAGATACAGAGCAATACTGAAAAATGGTAAAGCGAGTTAATCCCATAAAGGTGGTTTTATGTCCTTCAAAAAAACAAATTGAAGAACCACGCTTAGAGTTGTTGACTTTATGCCACCATGTGTTCAGAATGCCAGCTCACTGTGGTAATGTTGAGCACGTTTGCTCATTAATGAATGTTCAGTGGACAAAATGACTAAAGAAGTTGGGTGGGACCACTGCCAAGATATGTTACAATGTAAACGGAACACAGCCAGTAACTGCAAGAAATTTTATAAGCAAATTCTGCAAAACACGGAAGTGTTGAGGAGAACTAAATCTTGTGAAAATAAAATTAAGATAGGTGTAATTTAGATGCTTATGGTCTATTTCAGATAAACAACAAATGGTGTTATAGCGTAAGTATGTACCACAAATTATTTTTATCTTGACGTATCTACCCATAGGCAACTAGAAATAATTTTAATTTAACTGGGCACCCTGTATTCTATTTGCCTCATCTGGCAACCCTAGCTGGGGCATGACCGACCTGGGAACATTTTAATATTGTTTCTTGGACTGGGGTTTCATAGGCTGAGTATATGATATAATTCAAATCCCAGGATTCCTTGAGGGAAAGACCATGGATGTTAATTATGAGGGAAGATTATTCATATTAAGGATATTAAGTTTTCCCACCAAATTCCAACAGAGCTGGACAGCTTTTATTATTGTCGTTGTTGTTCACCTGGAAAGCATTCCTCCTTTCAGTTGAAGATCGTTATTTTTGAGTACCTGATTTAGTGTGTATGTGGTGGGGGGACTGTCTCAGCTGTAGCTCACATACTTGTCAAGTTCAAATCCTATTCCACGGAGGGGCTGACAACCAGTGAAGCTTTACACATTTGGGTTGGGTGGGCTTCAGGATGGCCCTGGCTTCTGTGTGGGCTTTTCCACTTTTATTGTATTATTTATTACGTTTTCGTTTGTTTCGTGAGGATTTTGTTGTTATTGTTGCAAGTCATGGAGAACTCCCTTTACATTCTTGTGAGTTCACTAATGCTTTTCAAAGTATGTTGGCTCTAATTTATGTAGTATTTAGGTGCTTTGCTGTAGGAGAGGGGGTGCATTTCAGGATATCTGAAATATGAAATATGAAAATTTCACAAAGTCCATTTTTAAAAATAGACTTAGCATCAAGCTGACTTGGAAATTTTAAAATACCACCACCATGAACTATTTTGGGGGGTTCTTTGTAATATAAAAATTGATTTTAATATTTTTCATAGTATGACAAACACATTCTTTTAAAAGTCAAATAAGCTCTATAAGTCTTGTAAGAATAAAAGAGCATTCTCTTATCTGCACATTCTTCTTTCACACACCCTCTTCCTGGGTACAACCACGTTTAATTGTCACAGTTTTTTAATTATTTTATTCACAGTCCCATATTTTACAATAATGTGTTGTCCTCAATTTTCTTAGTTTATTAATTCTGGATATTTAATCTGACCTCTTACAACAGATGATGCGCATTTGGCTTCCACAGCACCTCCAATATCATGCAACCATCCTTTTAAAACAATATATCATAATTTTAATCAGTGTTTAGTATTGGCACTATTATGACTCTGTAAATATGGATCACTGTTATGCTAATTAATATTCTCATATTTCTCAGTATTTTCTGTTTCTCATAACCAAGGGTATTTATTTTTCCTAAATAGATTTGTCTTTCTAATAGCCGAGGACTGTCTTTGTCTGTGTTGTGTTTGGAATATAGGTTCAGAAAATCCCAGAAATCTGGTTAAGAGGAATGAAGGAGTCAACTTCTGCTTTTATAGATGGATGACTTTGGCTTCTCACAGGTGACCAGGGGCCTAGAGAGAGGTTGACAGTCACACCACATACCTATCCCCATCCCAGGCTCATTGCTCCTGCTCGGTTTCCCTATTTTAAAAATATTTTTGTATAATAATGTCTTTTAAAAACTACACAGGGGCGCCTGGGAGGCTCAGTCGGTTAAGTGTCTGACTCTTGATTTCGGCTCAGGTCATGATCTCAGGGTTATGAGACTGAGCTCTGTGTTGGGTTCCATGCTGGGTGTGGAGCCTGCTTAATATTCTCTCTCTCTCTAAAAAAAAAAAACCAACTACATAAAGTACCATAAGCTATTTGAGGGCTTTTCAAAGTGAGAAAAAAAACAAATAAACAAACAACAGAGACTGCACCCCAAAACCTTGCTCAATCTAGTCTTAGCCTATTACTTTACTATCTTGAACAGGACATAGTTACCAAAGCTTCATACAGCTAGCAAACCTTCACTCAGTTTCCAGAAAGGTAAGACCTTCATATTTCACACATTTTGGAACTGGAATTTTGGAGCTGGCTGGGTGTGAGATGAGAAAAATGTGACCCTGAATTTGTTGGTGAGAAATAGCTGTCATCTGCCCCCAATATCCCTGATGGAAGCTAGGGACACCTACTCTGTTACCCACCTTTTAGTTCAACCTTACTGAAACTCTGTAATAGTCCAGCAGGTTCCCTTATCTACCCTTATATTCATCTAGAGCAGCAGAGAGCAGAAAACTTCCAGCTCCATGACCTATGGAGCTGGTAGGGAGGCTGCTAAAGCTCTTCTTCACCCTCCTTGCTCAATGTTCTCATTCAAGGTTATCAACCTCCCCTTCCTTGCTCAGGCTCAGAGAGGTACAGAGAGCTTGGCGTGAGTGGTATAGGTATGTGACCATGTTGTGACTGTGGTACCTGACTATGGGACACTCTTGGCTTAGGGTGGAATGGCTGTGGTAAAATAGAATCCTTTACTCTTCCTCTTCTCAATGACAGGAGGAGTCCAAAGAAACTGCTGAATTGAAAGACGGAGGAAATGCCCAAGGGTTGCAGTGGTTTGAGAAAGGTAGCAGGTACTTGGTAAAGGGATGTGGCAAAAAATTCTGTAGTAATTGGGTTCTGTGTGGAAATATCCTTGAAGGCAATGAGACTTGTTTGGCTGAACTCATTGGCTCAGAGGTTGCAACATCTAATATCATTGTCTTGGAAACTGCATCAAAAGGTACTGATATCCACCTGGCAAAGAGGCTATAGTGATACCTGCCTTTGATGGATCATAAGAGCTTTGACAATAAGCATCCTGGTGGAAACCATAATGGAGGTCAGAGGTTCCTTCCAAGGTATTTTGGACATTGCATGTCATGCTAAAGATAGAGAAAGGCCCCCATTCAGGACCAATATTAGCATCTTCCCACCATAGTCAATGAACCTTTCAGTTAAATTTCATTTATGTTAGCAAAATAAAGTATTGTGATATTTTTGTAGTATAGTGTTGGAACAAATGTATGTTTTTATTATCTCATCTAATCTTTATACACTCTTCAAAGTAAATATTGTTTTTTTTTTCTTCTACAAAGGAGAAAACTAACACACTGAAAAGTTAGTATCTATTTAGTGTGACACATAAAAGAGAAAACCAGGGCTGGGGAAAGCTCTGGATTGTGGGAAAACATGTGGATACAACTGACAGAAAATGTAATCTAATTTATTTAAACACATGAGAGAGACATTGACACATGTAATTGAAAAGTCTGGGGTAGGCCAGTCTTCACACTCCAGGATTGATGCAGAGACTAAATTAACTTCATCAGGATTCAAGTCCTCTCCAGTTTTTGGTTCCCTGTTTTCTGTGCTGGGTTTATGTTCAGGCCTTGTGTTGTTTTCAGTAAGGTAAGAACTATATTTTCCCGGGTGGAAGCACAGCTGAAAATACAGCGCTTTTCTCAGGATAGCCCCTGCAAGGTCTCATTGGGTCTTACTGGCTCCATTTGGGTCCCATGCCCATTCCTGCACCAATCCCCATGGCCAGGAGAATGAACACTCTATTTCAAGAGGCCTGAGTCAACAGACCCGTCCTTGGAGTAGGAACAGGTAGAAAACACACCTCCACATGCACGTGGAATAAGACTGAAATATATGGGTTGTTCTTCCAAAGGGTACTCTTTCTGGAAAGCTGAATGAATACTGAATTTCAAAATGAAAACAGGAAGCAAGAACATATCTACTATGGCCTTTTCTCAATGCCCCCAATCCCTTCTATTGGCCCTGCGCCATTCACCTACTTATAACATGTCATGTGATCCAACAGAACCATGCTCTATTGAGGTGAGAATCAGATCTTGTACTTACATCATCATCTTTGCTATCTTGTATGGAGTTTGACTCCCTTGGAGGGATGGGTATTCACAGTATTAACAAATACTAACTATATTCCCTTCATTAGGCATGATCTTTATTTCTCCTGTTAGACTGAATATTTCCTCATCAGATCAAGAATTCTGTGAACTTGGGAGGCCAGATTGTGCAATAATGCTCTATATTTATACAAAGTTTATATAAGAGCTTATACAAGATGCTCTGATATTTTCTAGCCAAGAATAAGACTGAATAAAGCTCATTAAGTACCTACTGTGTGCTGGCTCAGAAATGCTTCATACAAATTGCTACTAATCCCCGCCCCCCGCCGGAGCCTTCCTATTTGGGAAATGAGGACACTGTAGTCATGTGTAGTAGATACTTTTTGATGTTTCTTCCCAGATAATAATGACATAGTTAACTGCCCCTTTCACTCCTTTTGGGTGCTCCTCTTCCGCCCTCCATATGTTTTACAAAATAGAACGAACTGCTCTGTAGAGAGACAGAAAATAAAACAGATATATCCCAGTAGTTTGAATTTCTAAATTTCTGGTGTCTTTACATTACCTGGCAAGAGGTCTGACTATTGCTTGAGTTCCATAAGATGCTCAATCTTTAAAAGTTCTCTTAAAAGCCAAGCCCCAAAGGAATGGATAGCTCTTAATCAAAACTTAAAATCAAGTTGCTCAAGACCCTATGACCAGGAAGCAGTAGAGTCAGGATTTAAAGCTAATTCTCTCTGAATCCAAAGCCAGTGTGGTACATGGCCATGCACTTTGACTTGAATGTGCTACAACTCAAATTTCTAAAGTTAACATTATTTCATCCCAATGGACACTACATGATATTTTTAGTAAAATGAAAAAGTTAAGCAGCTGCTAACCTAACGTCCAGATTTCTAGGGAGAGGAGCAATTTTAGAAAAATGTGAATCAGCATAGATGCCCTGTTTAAGCATCAATTAGCATGGCTACTGTTAACAAGGAGTGCCAAAATGTCACTGTTAAAAAATAGCTAATAAAATCAACATGGTGGATATTTAAAATTTCAATGCACAAGCCTACCAATGCTACAGTATTATAATCCCAATATGGACGGTTAAGAAGTGAAATGGTATTTGTGGGTGTGTATAAAGAAAGCAAAATCAATTTCACAGTTTAAACTACAGATTATTTAGAAAAAACACATATTGAAAAGACATCTCAGGTGCTCTCGAAATAAGGGAACAATTTTTTTTCTGTTCTCTTGCTTAGTAATGAATTATTCATAATTAACCAACCCCTACTTAACATAATTTGCTGAAGTATGCAGGTTAGATTTTATTTTGCCAAAATTATCACCCATCATGGTTCATTGCCTTTAAATCTTCTCATTTGGTTTAGAGGTTCTTTCTTTCTTTTTTAATCCTCCACTAAGTCGAACTGCTTGCAAATACATTTTACAGCAAATCCGTACTAGGGGAATGACACTTGTACTTTTCATTTGTGCTGAAGCTTGCTTTATTCTGGAACTGCTATTTTCAAATAATGGCTATACATTCTCAGTTGTTTGATAAAGTGAAGACTTGCTTACAAAGTGCAGAAGAATAGCGTATAAGGTGTACTATTTCACAACTGTGTAATTACACCAACCAAGGCTTCAGTTAATGAGTTCCCTACATGGTTTTGGAAGAGAGATCACAATATGTGCTTTTCAAACCATGCTTTTGGTTTGAAAGGGATGGAGATTACTTAGTGCATCAGAGCTCCATCTCAACTATTCCAGAAAGATAGTTTTATATCCCATTTTCAAACACTGTCCAAGAAAAAGATTCCAAGTTAAAATCTGTATGAATAATAATCCTCCAAATGATTCTATTACTGATTTTTCATGTGTGAAATGGCACTGGAGTTGTGGTTTATAAATTTGAAATGATGTTTGAACCAGTTATTTTCTTTAAAATGTATGGTTTCATTTGAGAGTCCTTATTAAGTAATTCTATGGGTAAATTCACAGAGTCATCACCTGAAAAATCTGCTTAACCCCATCATGATCAGAATGGATATTCATAAGCATCCATAGTCAATATTGGTTCTCGTAACTCAATCACTCCACCATTATCTGCCGCTACTCACTTGGTCTCAGGCCTCAGTTAAAACAGGTGAGGAAAACCCTCTCTCAGTCGTGTGCAAAAGTGGGGAATAATGGGAATCTAAGTGGATGCAATCCAATATTAAAAAGATGGTACAGTTTCGAGGAAGAAATACCGAATGTCACCCTTCAGTGTTTTCATGCAGTATATGTCAAGCTCAGCTTTTTCTTGGCCCATCTTTCCAGCACCCCATCTCCATATTGTGGGTGTTTTTCTGAATGGCTTTACTAAATACATTGCTTTCCTAGGCTGATGTTTTCCTCCTCCCATCCATGCAAATGTTTCTGTCTGAACACAAAGAAACCGCTTTCTAGCCTGGCCATTCTATTCATTTTTAAACTGTAGTTAATGTCTCAGGCTTTAAAGTATCAGTTTCAGTCTATAATCTTTGCTCTACAGCCTTATGCTTCATAGCGTTTCCAGCACCTGGCACTCTACAATACCAACAGTGGGTATTCAAGAACTGCTTGCCAGTTATAATAAATAAATTTTAAAAACCAAGATTCTTTTTTCTTCAGGGAAACAAACTATACTTCATGTAGTATGAAAATAGATGATATCAACTTTACTACAATAACCTCATCTATAAGCTTTATTTCAAGGGCCCCGAGACTGAAGCAGAAATGAGGAAGTGGGATCACTGTAGAGGAAACCTGAAATAGAGTTGTACTGTCAAACGTGCATGTGCATGTGTTGGTGTGTTTGTATAGTTCTTGTAACCACCTAATAGCTAATCTGAACTATGATATTCACAGGTATCTGAATGTTAGCCAAAATGGGATACTTCGCCTAAAGGGGCAGCAGAGTGCTTTTAAAAAGAAAGACCTGTACCTCTGAAACAAATAATACATTATACATTAAAGAAGAAGAAGAAGAAGAAGAAGAAGAAGAAGAAGAAGAAGAAGAAGAAGAAGAAGAAGAAGAAGAAGAGGAAGATGATAGCAGGAAGGGAAAAATGAAGGGGGGGGAATCAGAGGGGGAGATGAACCATGAGAGACTATGGACTCTGAGAAACAAACTGAGGGTTCTAGAGGGGAGGGGGTGGGGGGGAGGGGTTAGCCTGGTGATGAGTATTAAAGAGGGCACGTACTGAATGGAGCACTGGGTGTTATACTCAAACAATGAATCATGGAACACTACATCAAAAACTAATGATGGTAATTAACATAACATAGTAAAATAAAATAAAAAAGAGAGAAGGATTTTTATATATCTTTTGTTTGCATACCATCATGTATGCATTTGCATACACTGCTAAACCTAAAATTCTGCATTGTAGGTATAGCTCAAACAGAGAGGTTAATGACACCTCCAAATGTGTTATCAAGACATTTTCTGAAGTCTTAAAGATGGTATGTACTTCAGAGGTAAGGATGTTACAACGCTATTTCATTAAGCACTGAACTTTGCTATTTCCTTTCATACCTGATCTATGTACAAAGGTTTATATCAAAATACTCAGTTGGGGTTTCTGTACTGAAACAGAAAGAGGGTACCAAAGACAATCTGGGTCATAGGGTCCTAGTGAGCACAATCAAATGACTCAGTATATCTGATAAAATTTACTAAACATGTTTGACTTGATTGTGAAAATTTTTCCATTTTTTAACTGTGAGATGCCATAAAGCTTCACTTTTTGCCAAATCATAAGATAGCCTTTGACTTAGATAGTTCTCAAGAAATATAAATATTGACTTAATGATATTGTAAGAAAAATCAACTCCTATTAGAATATATTCTATAATAGAAGCATAAACCAGCTAACAGAAATTTTCATCTGATTGTTATATAGATTATTTTAAATTTTTATTACAGGCTGGAGGTCTGGATAATAAATTTTAAAAATCTAACTATATTTTTATAGCCTATATAAGGCCGGGTTTTAAAGCCATTTCAAAAATTTTATTTATACTTAGGAAAACATGGATTTGGTATAAAACTGTATCATTTTCCTTGATGAGCACATAAAACACATGTATTACCTTTTATATACATACGTATAGTCGCATAATGTTGTTTTAACCACCCATTAATTACAACTTCCAAACAAAACAATCAAGCTCTGTTCCTTCTAGGACACATACAATCAGGAAGTAGGACACTGAACGCGTCTGTCCCACTCAAGCACCTGGTAAAGCAGTCAGGCTCCAACTTGGGCCACCTGTGCCCACAGTCACACGGAGCCCTTCTGTATTTCTTAAAATGACAAACATAACCATCCACACTAGTGATGCAAAGGTATCTGTAAATCCTCTATAATCAGTAACTAATGGCAAAACTAATGGCAATGTATAAAAATGAGACAAACATGATGGATGTACACGTAAGGGTAGACTTTAGAGGAGGGAGGCTGACACAAGATAGGCAAGGTTCCCTGGTATTGTGAAGAGTACCCCTGGTGGTGCACAAGGCTGTGCGTGGGGACAAGTTTAATTCTTCAACAAAGGGAAGAGCGTCCACCAGCTTTGGTAAGTACAACTTAATGGAGAGAAAAAGCCAAAAGATAAGAATATGAGTCCTGTGATACATCAGCGAGGGTCCCCCAAATTAGCTGCATTTCCCAGAATGGACTGAGTTAACTGGGAAAGCAATCAGAAAGTGCATAAGTTATGAAAGGAGCCATTAGCAGAGCTGAACAGTCACTCAAAGCTTACACTTTGGTGACCCTAATGCCCTTTTCATGAAATGAAACTCCTAACTGGACATGTGGGATTGCTGCAAAATTCAGATCACCAATTAATACAGGGCACAAATGACTTTCACCTTAAACAAAGCTATGCATCAAAAGCTATGCATCATGTCATTTTAGGAGTTCCGAGCTCTTTCGGTTACATGCCATCACCCAAATTCAAAAGCACACGGTGGAAGGACTTTTGCCAAAGCAATTAGGTATGCACAATCATAGAAGCAGAGGTTCCAAAAGTTAGTTTGTTGGGGCTTGATGATTTCAGACCTATTTTGGACTTTTTAACAGCCTCTCAGGAATGAATGGGTAGGTGCTGTGTAGACACCAACCAACAACTTCAGAATCCTTCTGGGAGTTACTGCACTTAACTCCAAAGGGAACTCCCCAAAAGAAGCCTGAATAGGTGGTAAACATCAGAAAAACATTGCAAACAAAAGGTCATTTATACAGCTTACACTCATTTGTATGTTTTCCTCTGAGATCTAAAATATCCTGGCTCTGAGTATTCTCACGTGGGAAAAGAGAACTTAGATGGACTTATACATCAATAAGTGAACACAGTCGCTTGGGGAGAGACAGAACTAATTCACTGCATCAAAAAAAGAGCACCATCATATGCTGACTTATTTTTAAAAAGATGGTTTCTAGACTCAGTGAAAAATAGAAGGTGCCTGGGAGCTTGCCAGGAACACAGCAGAGAAGCTGGGCTGCAAGGAGGACAGCTCAGGTCTGCTTGCCAGTTCAGTGGTGGAGATTAGCCCAGTGGCCAGGTGCGTGATGTAGATACAAGCCACTCCAGTCCTCATCCTCTTCCAGATGGTGGAGCCTCTGGCTGCCCTGTCTGTGGCCTCCACGAGGGCATAATTCCATCCCTGGCCATCCTAGAATTCATTCAGCAAAATATTCAGTCTCTCTTTATAAATTCAGGCTTCAGGGTATTCTACCTTGGTCTGTGTCTTCACAGTGGTGTAGATGATGGAATTACAATAAAATCAGCAATCTTCAAGCTCTCGTCCTAAAAGGATCAAGAGCAAAATTTGTCCCCAGTAGCCATCCTTTTATGAATAGGACCCTTCCATTAAAACTCAGGGACAGCTTGTCAAGCAGTTAAGTTTTTCAACAAATCCTTGTCAGATATGTTGGTATATTAAGTTTTGTTACTTCTGTTATACAGAAACTGCACAGCTGGCTTATTCAAAGTTGCTATGAGTTTTTGTTCTTCCTTGGAAAAGATGGTAGCAGGATCTCTGCAGCAAAGCTCATAAGTACCTTTGTTTTGTAGGCCTGCCTGGCATTCACCATGAGCCCCTTAACCTTGGCCTCTGCCAAGAGCTCCCCCATCTCCTTCTGCCTCTGGGGAAATGAGACTGCTTTATCACAAAGACAGTTGAATATTTCACCTAAGTGATTCCTGGATTGTTTATTTATATCTTAGAACACATTGCTTATGTGTTGAAGTATAATCTATATCTAATACTGAACAGTATTATTGCAAATTGCATAAAAACATACCATCGGTGAATTCATTAGTATTACATACTTAGGCTACTGGTGTTTTAAATGCTTTGCATTGTATAAAAATCTCCCATCATCTGTTTGAAAATATTTTAATCAAATTAGAAAAAAAAAATGATTGGTGTTTTTGTATGAATGGGGGACAAGTTTTTGTTTTTTCACTATTTTGAATAGTGAAATATGCAATGTGTTCTCAGAAGTAAATTAGATTTGGATAATGAAGGAAACCTCTTATTTAAACCATTTTCTGTAAAGAACTTTATTAATCTTTTTCCTTTTTATCTGACAGGCCACAATTAGATTGTCTATTGTTTATTTCATGATTAGTCCCAAATGCATTTGCTTTGATTAATTACAAAAAGGCATATTTAACTGGACCATTAAAATAAGACTAAGTGATTTACAGATAAGGATAATTTCAGCAATTAAGCCCAGGATTATCTCTGAGGTTCCTGGTAGCCAAAGTAACAAGGGCAACTTGTATGTGTTAGCTAAGTTTTATGGTCCAGTGACCTGAAGAGTACCAGCACTGGGCTGGAACAAATTTCTTTCCTAGAATAGTGTATTATACTCATTCATAATAAATTAAATTAACACAAAATGTTTTGAAATGTCCAAATGTTTACAGCTATGAATTATCATTAGATTCTATTATAAAGAGCTACCCTCAATTCCACTATACCCCTGCTGTTAAAAAAAGATCGTCATTCAATGAGAAGAATATCACTGTTGTTTAGTTTTCCAAGAAAACGTTATGGAATGCAGAATCAGCTTATAGTTTAAAGGTGATTAATTTCAGCAAAGCAGGTTTCTTCAAAACACGTAACAGAAATAATGGTTTATGGGGCTTTTTCTCTGTTTGCTTGTGCTTCTCCCGGTAATGAGGACAGAGTCAGCAAGGCATGAGACTATTTTTGTTTTCACCATTTTGATATGGCAATATCTCAATCAAGACAAGTTATCATTTACATTGTTTCATCATTAATATGTTTATACCAATGAATCCACAATATATAGTAAAGATGCAAGACTATTTTCTGAAGCTAAAAAAAGCAACATGTTTATGATTTTGAAAGTGTCATAAGCACTATTAGAATGAGCACCAGCAGCCTCCAACTCCTCAGTCACATGGATGTAACTGAAGCATGATAAAAACCGTGTCGGGGAAGGCCAGTCAAATTACTAAATAGAGTCAGCAAATAGTGTTTCTTGAGAAACAGAGTTTGACTCCATTTAACAGTATACAGTAGGTCAAAGTGGGCTGCAAAACAAAAGAGCTGTCTAGTGTGGTTCTCTAGGGAAGTAGATTTAATGACCTAAATAATAACAAGCAGTAATTAGCATAGTAGCTATTTGTGGATAAATACATGCTTTTGAAGTGCTTAAGGGTACTAGAGCTGCCTGTTCACTTAACTAGTTTAACGATATCCTCCCCAAGTCTTGTTTATACCACTAATTTACACTCTGTAGGTAACAAGGAAGAATTTTATAGATAAAGATAAGGCTCTCAGGCCACATAGTTCACACAGTGGATCCTCAATCATGGATTACCATAACGGAAATAGCAAAAAAAATTTTTTAAAGAACAAAAAATAAGGATGAATCATTTTGGCTCTAAAGTAGAACATGTTTGTTCCCTGCAGATAGATCCCTTGGAGCCTATTGAGCTTTGTGGAAAAGGAAATTATAAATAGTATTGTCCATGACACACCCAGCAGGGCATTACTGACTACATTTAATTTATATGGGCATGAAAGCACCTGAGATGGTGTGGGAGGGGCACTTTCGTATTTTTCCTACTGCACTGAACGACCTTTACAGCAGGCCTCAGAAAGCTGGCAGAGTAGAAAGCCAAGGTTTGCTGTACAATCATGTTTTCCGGCCACAACACAATGTGAAAAGATACCCAAAGAGATATTGCCAAGTGTGTCCTACATGATCAAACTCTTCATATTTAAGCTGACTCCCAGAAGAGAGAGATATTGCCAAGTGTGTCCTACATGATCAAACTCTTCATATTTAAGCTGACTCCCAGAAGAGAGAGATGTCTCAACCCAATAAGTAGCCAGGTGCCCACAAATCCTGAGATCCTAGACGTTCTGACCGAGTTGATTTACTTCTGTGATCACTTGATGGAGAATGTGTTGATTCACATGAATGGCCTGCTGATGGGCCTGGAAGAAGGGAGAGTGTCAGGGTGAATAGGGCCTGATATGTTTGCTCTTTGACCAGTGTCACTCAATCCGAATGTGCAGCACAATTAGCATCTGACTATGGTGTTCGCTTGCTTCTCTTTTTGTACTGCATAACTTGGTGCTTTATTAGACCATCTCATGTTCTTTACCTGCTTCATGTAGCCCTCGTTTATTTGGAAGTCACTTCTCAGAAAAACTGTGAAAGAGAAAACTAACAGAGACAGAAGTATCTATAGAAAACCCAAGTCCTCATAGCTGCACATTCTAACTTTATACATAAATCTATCAAGTCTGCTTTGTCTAATCAATAACACATCAGAAGCAGCCAAATTTTAGAACCTAGAATGTTTTATATAAGGCTAGTGGGAAAGGGCATATTGAGAGTAGCAAAGAATAAGGTGGTGCCAGGTTGGCTCAGTCGGTAGAATATAGGATTCTTGATCTCGGGGGTCATGAGTTTGAGCCCCATGTTGGGTGTAGAGATTACTTTAAAAAAATAAAATAATAAATAAATAAAGAGAGTAGCAAAGAATAACAGCTGACAGTGTAGAAAGAGACAAATAAGGTATAAAACTCAGGTAGAACGACTTCAAAGGCAAAACATTTTTCTCAGTTCACCTCGAGAAACCAATTCCAAAGTAAGGATTCAAGTGCAAATAACTTATTAAGAAGTTTTTTGAGGGGAGGAGAATGAGCAAGGGCATGAATAAGTAAAACAAAAAGTGTAAGAAACCAAGCAAAGGTGCAATTTCAGGTAAAATGTCAGCTTTAGCCTTACCCCTCAAGAAGCTAAGCAGAATATATTACCCCTCAGAGTTTGTCCTATCTAAAGTTCAGTAACCTCTGCTTTTGTGTTCCTTCGTTGGTTATCTATTGGTGTAAGGCCATAGGGGGTGAGTTGTGGAAGGAGGAAGTATCCTGTGTTCCAGGAGTCCAAAGGGAAAACAATTCAAATATGCAAACTATTCACAGCATAGCACACAGAAGCAGGAGGATGGGACCATAGCACCAATAAAAGGGATCTAAGGGACTCTGGTTAGACCATCAACTACATCCATCTCTGCATGCCTGAAACATTTATTGTCCCTACCAATCGTTTAGGTCAAGAAGTTATCAGTTATCACACAGAGGTCTATGTGCAATAAAGTCATTTAGGTTCATACCGAGGAGCCTGAGTTAATTTCAGTGCTCATCCCTACTTTGAGGGTCAAAATAACAAAGTGGGTACAGTAGAAAGACCATAGGATTTAGGAATTATAGGTTCTAGTCCTATCTCTGCTGCCATTGGATACCTATATTATCTTGGTGTGTCCTCAGTTTACCTTGCTGATATGAATGGCTTCTTTATATCCCAATTCAATCAACCCCATACATCTCCCTCTAAAATCCCACAATGAAGTGTCAAAAATAAGACAGTATCTAAAAGACCCAGAATCTGGCAAGCAAGAAATACTAAATAAATGTTAGCTAAAAACAAAATCTTGAATGGATTTAGCCAAAATTACATTTGGCTGTTAATGACAAGGACCCCGAAGGGGTAGAGTCACTTACCAAGAGCCTAATGTACTTTCAGGCACAATATAATATGTTTTCATTACATTTCTGAGATTATCCATAAATATATTAAGTTGTAAGCTTATAATATAGTCATTTTTTTCTAATAGTTTAACCATGTATACATTAAAGTGAGTGATTATTCTTTCAATTGCCTGTATATTTAAAATGTGTCCGTACTTAGAGGTTATAATTTTATAGAGAAGAGTAAATAAATCCAGTAAAAGCAAACTTATAAATATTTTAGGTTTAGTTTATTTATTTATTTATGTTGGGATTCTAGGGAGTTGTATGGCAAAAATAAAGTCTTCCTTTTCTAATGTATTTGTCTGTATTTTCAGAAAGATCCATATTTAGATTTTTGAAGGCAATCCTGTATCTGCACACAGACTGCTGAAATGACAATTTTAAAACAACAAACTCTAATCCCTGGTGACTGTACATCTGTGTCACAAAACAATCACATAATCTGGCATGATTAAAAGGTTTGCTGATCAGAGTTCCACAGCTGAGAGCCAAATATGGCAAAGTATGATCTAGTTTTCTGCTTCATAAATGCAAATAAAGACAAGCACATACACCAGAGAAACTAGTTATTCTTACACAATTGAGGTCCAGCACGATTTCACATGAAGAAATTATCCAGTAGCCAACAATTCCCTTGAAAACAAAGCTAGACACGGGAGTTTTCTGACTCACACTATTAAGTCAAAGTTTCCAATTTTATAAATATGTGATTAAAATGAAAATACAGGATACCAAAAAACAAGACGGGACACCATGTTTTGCATAACCTGTAAAAAGATTTTAAACACTATCTGCACTACAGCCAGCTCACAATGAAAGTCTAATGCAATTAGAGAAAACGATGACTGGTATTTTAAGTAACATTCAGTAATAATATAAAGACATTTGCAAGTTGGTGGATATTCTGCAAAAAGAATTAAATGTCTTTGTTTTGTCTCTATAGTATCTAAACTCGTTAGTTGCAGTTGGCAGTTGGCACTCAATCAGTATTTTTAGTTGAATGAATAAAAGTTGTCTGAATGGATAAATACATAAATGTGAAATAATTGTCAAAAATATCTAAGAATCATAGTCACTTCTGCATTGATGTCTACAAAATACTAGAAGTTACAACCGCATTAATATAAATAACCCACTGGACCAAGGAGGAAATATACTCTATCATGTCAATTATTTCTTAAAGATACAATTCATAATGCCACATGTGAAGTGCCTGATGATAAATTTTGCATTCTTTTCCACAGCTGTCTTCTTCGGGAAAAATAAAAAAGCAAAACTCACGAAGGATGGAATTCTGGTATCACAAGATTGGCTTCACTAACCCAGATATTTCCTTACTTGCGGCAGATATGCCGGTAATTTTGAGCCAGACTCAGATAAGACAGAACAATGTTATTTGAATTTGTTCTTTGGCAGAGTTTCTGGTGTTTTTGATGTGCCCTAGCAATGTTCCCAACAGCAAAGGTGAAAAGTCCTGCTCTATATAATTTTATTGAAATACTGAGTGTAACAGAGACTGTTTAAAATCACCCACACCTAGCAAGGCTTTGGGTTTGAATTCTTTCTTCTATTTTCTTCACTTGCCATTTTATGATTTTTTTAAAAAGATTTTATTTATTTATTTGAGAGACAGAGCGCTCAAGTGGGGGGGGGAGGGGCAGAGGGAGAGGGAGACGCAGACTCCCTGTTGAGCACAGAACCCAAGGCGGGGCCTCCATCCCAGGACCCTGAGATCATGACCTGAGCTGAAGGCAGATGCTTAAATGACTGAGCCACCCAGGCACACCCTTCCCTTTTACTCTTTTTAATCTTTTTTTTTCCCCCTTGAATTTCATCTCTTTGAGTCTTCACCCTCAACACTTTCATTTCTGAATATTAAACCATGGAAGTTCTGTATGGCCTCTTCCAATATGACTTTCTATATGCAACTAACTAAATTCCAAGTGGCAGAATAGCCTGTTTAACAAAGTGATAGTCAAACTCATTCTGGTCACTACAAAGCTCAATCATTCAAAACGTATGGCCAAGCATTATAGTATTAGGCAAGAGTAAGAAACCAAATACCAAAAAAGAGGGCATCAAAGATATAAAATGGCTACATAATCTTCAAATACAAAAGTACCCTCTAGGGGTGCCTGGGTGGCTCAGTAGGTTAAGCGTCTGCCTTCTGGTGAGGTGGTATTCTAGGGGTCTTGGGATTGAGCCCCGAGTGGGCTCCCTGCTCTGCGGGGAGCCTGCTTCTCCCTCTGCCCCTCCCCTTGCTTGTGTTCTCTCTTTCTCTCTCTCAAATAAATAAATAAATAAATACCCTGTAAAGTAACTGCATTCTAACAACCGTGTTTCTTGTGAGTTAGGGAAACCTAATCTTTGTTCTTTATAGGTGCTCCAGTTCAATTTAGATTATCTTTCAGGGAGATGAATCTCCTGAAGAAGGTCAAAATGACATTTTATTTTAAATTAAGATTAGAAACAATGACATTTTACATTCCTAATCATGTGTTTTTCAATAGTTAATTATAAAGGACACCATGGTTTTAACATTTAGCTTATTTTCAAAAGATTAAAAAGGGTAAGAAGCATTTTTATTTAACAATGGTAGCACTTAGAAGCAAACAATTTCTTCTGAAATCCAGTATCAGTGACTATTGTACTTTCGCTACAAAGTTAATCTGGAGTGAGCATCCATAGAGAAATATTTCTTTGAAACAAGCATCTCTAAAATGTTTGAATGCATCTAGCTTGTATACTAGATACAGTATGTATATATATATATGTCATATTTACAATTTTAATGAACCAATGGGTGTATGTATATACAAAGAATCCTAATATGCACGACTGAGAGGAAAAGTATCACTTGTTGTAAGTAATATTAAGTATCACTTAGGCATTTTAGATGTGCCAGACGCTGTGCTACGGACTTTTTAAAACATGTAGGTAATCACTATTTTTGTCCCCATTTTATATATGAGGGGACTGAGATACAAATACACTAAATAAATCGTGGAATTAAGCACCCAAAGTGAGGAATGTCTGAATCCAAAGCCATGTTCTTGGCCACTAAGCTTGCACCTACACAATATGATAGCTACCTGCCACACATGTCAGTTAAGATGTTGAAACGTAGCTTCTTTAAATTGAGATGAGCTGTAAGTACAAAATGCATACTGGATTTCAAGAATTAGTATGAAAAAATCTAGTAAATAATTTTTATACTGATTACATATTGAAATGATAGTATTTTGGCTATACTGGTTTAAATAAAATATAGTATTAAATTTGCTTTCAGCTGCTTTTTTTTTCTTCTTTCCGGTGGGGTTATTAGAAATTTTAAATTACATACGGGGTTCTTATCTGTGGCTTCACTATATTTCTGTTGGAACATGCTGCATTAAACTACATAGGCTCCATTTTTCTTTGACAAGTTAGGGAGGGACTCAGAACTGTTAACCCCCTGCTTAGTGGATCTTTGCCTCTTACTCTTTTTTTCTCTCTTTCATGGCAGAATTTACTTCCTGCCTTTTAATGTAGTTATTTATATTATGTTGTATATCTACTCCTAAAATATAAAGTCCTGGAAGTCAAGGCTCTGAGTTTTTGTCTTGCGATACCAAGCAACAAAGGAAGAGAGCTTTTGGGTGAATAACAATCTCTGAGGCTTGGTAGCCAGGCCAGCCTCTCCCTCCCTACAGGCTGTCCTTTCATCACCTGGAATGGAGCCTGGAACACCCTCCTAAGGAGCACTCAGGGGTGGACAAACTACAGGTTATGGCCAAATCCAACCCACTACCTCTTTTTGTAAATAAAGTTTTATTGGTACACAGTCACATCCGTTCATGTATGTATTGTTGAGTAGTTGCTCCAGAGACCTATAGCCCTCAAATTTGCTACCTGGACTTTTATAGAAAACATTTGCCAATCCTGAAGTAGCTGAGGCCACCATTTAGAGCTCATTCCTTCCTTCTGCTTCTTACGTCTCAGGGAACAATTACACTAGGGTGACATTATAATCTGATGAAATAACCAATCTTTTAAAGCTATTAACAGCACCAATTTGTTTCACATTGCATTTCAAGGATGCTTATATTTTAATAATCACTTCTAGATTAAGAATCCAGGAATCATTCTAAGGTTTTGTGGTTATTCTCTACTAAGATACTAGGGATGAGAAAAAACTTTGATATGTCTTCTACGTTGACACCAGCTAAGGCTTTGGGATTTCAGGATTTTGAGTTTTATAATGGACATGTGCAAAGCAGTAGCTATAACGACAGAACAGTCACTGTGGAGAAAATGAAGGATGCTTACTTTCTGGGGAGTGAGCTCTTAAAGCTGCTTTGCTATAGAAGAAAGGGTGAAGAAATCAATACCGATATCATACCATTATTAATGTGGTCTGTCAATACAAGGCTATTTCTCATCTTTTATTTTATCCTGCACCAGTGGATCATTTGAAAGTCATTGATAGTGAGGGAAATTCTCATTTTATTAAAGGTCATTTGTTTGTCGTGAAATAATCAATTGACCTCAATTTTCCTAGATGTGGAAGATCAGGTAAAATTAAAGTTATTCTTAAACAAGGCATACTTTGCACCCAAGCTAGCATGAAAGGACAAAGAAAAATTTACTCTTTACTGATGCTTTGGCAACTAACTCTCATCAATGTTTCAAATATCCTCTTCACAGCAAACACCCCTGTGACAGTACTGTGCATACACTTACATAAAATTGAGTCATAAAATAAGTAAACAGGATAGGAGCATTATAGAAATCTTCAATGATTTTTATCAAATTGTGCAACAAACCATTTTGTTCTGAGAAGGGTTTTTACAAAAGAATAATATACGAATTGGGACATTTCACATAAATGTATTTACACTCTATTATTAGGAGCTTCTTATTTGCTCCAATGGAGAACTGGAACACATTTAGGGGAAATCAATTTTAAAAATCCAGTAAAGGTTTTGGAATATTCAAAGGAAATGTTAAGTGAAACCCTCCATCCTGGTAAATAAAACAGAGATTTATTTATTTTGAGATTCTAAGGAACTATGTTATCAAATAAGGGTTCTCAAAGTTGGATAAGCACAAAATGACCCATTTGTGTGCAAAAAGGAAAACACTGATGTTCTATTTGAAAAATAAGAAAATTATTAAGCTTTACTAATCTTGAAACACTGATTGATAGTGACACCTTCATTCAGTCCTGCACTGTTCCTTATCAGACAAGTCATCATGAAGGAAAAGTGAGGGCTGTATAATGTGGAGGGATCAACAGTTGCACCTTCACTCATGCATTCGCTTTCTCCTATTGCAATACACTGGCGTTTATATGTATTTTGTAAATATATTTGTTTTCTTAGTCTGAGTATCTACAGGGTCCACAGTGCATTCTCAGTTGCAAATGATAAAAATAGAATGAAACTACCTTGAGTAAACGGGTAGACTTCATTTGCTCATTAACCAGGAAGTTTAAGGCTAGAACTGGCTTGAGTCTAATGTATGCCGGGAGAGTCTCACTCTCTATGTTCTCCCATACTGTAGACAAACTTTCTCTGCAGGACCAGAAAGATGCTCACTGGCTAATCAGCCCTGTACCTGACAGCTACCAACTCTAAAGAAAAAGAGACCAAAAGGTTCCCACCTTCCACTATCAAATCTAATGGAAGGAACCTTAATAACCCTAATTTGGTCAAAACACTGGTGCTGTCTATGAATTTCAGAATATATAAAAATAAAGCATCTCAGGGGTGCCTGAGTGGGTGGCTCAGTCGTTAAGCATCTGCCTTCAGCTCAAGTCATGATCCCAAGGTCCTGGGATGAGCTCCAGTCAGCTCCCTGCTCAGCGGGAAGTCTGCTTCTCCCTCTCCTCCCTGCTTGTGCTCTTTCTCTGGCTATCTCTGTCTCTCTCTCTCAAATAAATAAAATCTTAAAAATAAAACAAAAAAAGACAAAAAACATCTCAGTAGCACTGCAGGACGTATGTCAAAAATTGTGTTGTAAAAAAATTCCAAATGAAGACGTTTTGCATATATTTATCCAGTAGGTAATCTAAGCTGTAAACACACACAAAATTAGGAATTTGGGCATTGGGATTTACATATGCAAACTACTGAAGTAATATTGTTCTAATTATACTTTTTAATAGCATTCTGTAGAAAGATAGGAAAAACTAGTACCAGCTTTCAGATATTCTCATGAGTTCTATAAATTGATTGGGGATATTCTAACATGGGCACTGTTCATGAAATTATTTTTAAAGTAATTTATTTAGAACACACTAACATGGATTTTATATAACGTCTGTCCTAATTATGAATCTACAATTAAAATTATTTTTCCTTTCTGGAATAAACAAAAAAAAATGAAGAGTTGGAACTTAAAATATATTTTAGAAAATCTCTATAGTCCCTTCCAATTCTTAACATTCCATGAGAAGATTGTTCCATAATTTTTTCCCCTTCTTTGCCTCCCATAATCCTGGTGAGGCTTTAAAGATTTAGTGTTTCAGACTAGTTGCATTTCCAAGTTCATTCTTCTAATGTAGAGTAATGAAATGCTTCCCAAGCTAAAATTTTCAACAAATCACTTTCTCTCTTTCTAAAACTGATTTTTAAAATATTTCATTAGAAAAATCCCCTGGAGGGCCTTCACTGCATGCATTTACACAGGTATTATGTGAGTAAACAGCAGAAGATTCCACTTTTTGTAATATATGAATTAAGAACTAGGTTTGTTGAGGTTTAATAGCCTCTTTTGGTCCATGTGAATGTCCAATACTTCGCTAAGCTGCTTCTGAGATATGAAAAATGTTAAGCCAGTAAATCCTAAGAGTTATCATTGCAAGCAAAAAAAAAAATGTGTTTCTTTTATTTTTTATTTATTTTTTTATTTTCTTGCTTTTTCTTGTATCTATATAAGGTGATGATGGATGTTAACTAAACTCATAGAGGTAATCATTTCCCAACACACGGAAGTCAAACACATTATGCTTTACCCCTTAAACATATAAATGATGTATATCAATTAAATCTTAATAAAATTGGAGAAAAAAAGATCTAGTACTATTGTGGGGGGGCAGGCTTCTTTCAAAATGAAACAACTATCAAGTTTGTTCAACATTCTCTAAGCTAAAATAAACTATCATTTTAACTAGAGAGAAGCACCTCTCACAGACAGCTTTTCTTCCAAACCACAGATGCAGTCAAGATTTCATTTAAATCCTTTCTTGCATTAAAAAATGGAAGAAATTAGGGTGCCTGGGTGGCTCAGTTGGTTAAGCGACTGCCTTCGGCTCAGGTCATGATCCTGGAGTCACAGGATCGAGTCCCGCATCAGGCTCCCTGTTCGGCAGGGAGTCTGCTTCTCCCTCTGACCCTCCCCCCTCTCATGTACTCGCTCTCTCTCATTCTCTCTCTCTCAAATAAATAAATAAAATCTTAAAAAAAATGGAAGAAATTACAATAACTTAGGTGGTTAATAGGCATATTCAGTTTATAAAGCATTGCTATTTAGCTCACATGCACATTCATTTCTTTTAAAAAATGGGGATGTTGTATTTTTTTTTTCTCAGCATTTTCTTTTTTGGGTGAATTTTGGTAAGGCATTTGGGCAGAGATATGTTCTTAAAATAGTTACATTTAGCTATGAGGTTATTTTAAAATTCAATACAATCACATATGTTTATAAACTCAAAACATTTTTTTAAAATTTTATGAAATGTAAAACATATAAAATACCCATGCAAAGACAATATTTCAAAATCCAGATGGATTAAAGAGCTATTTTTTTTACAAAATTATAAAAATATTAAATGGAAGTAAAAGAGAATGTTTATTTTAGAATCTCTGGTTGGGAATTTTCTTTTTAGAAAGAACGCAAAAACACAGAATCATTAAAGACTGACATATTGATAATAATGTGGTGGGGGAAAATATACCTCAAACACTATTCCAAGATATGCAATAACTGGAGAAAATTTTAAGCTCAACAAACAAGTAAATTAATATATAAAGAGTTCATATGAGTCAATAAAAAAAAATCCTTAAGACTTCCCATTTGAAAAAAAAGTATAAATGCAGGCAATTCATGAAAGCAGAAGTTCAAATGACCAATAAACATTTGAGAAGTTATTGCATCTTCTTTTAAGTTAGGAAAATTCTAACAAAAACAATGCAGTGCCATTTTCACATTAGATTGAAATGATAAGACAGATGGTACATAGTGCTGGAGAGGGTATTAGATAACGAACAGTCTCGTACACTGATTATGTGAGTTTAACTTGGGACAGCCTTTGGAGAGCAATACAATCTGTCAAAATATCAGATGTACATGCTTTCAACCAATTAGTTTTTCTTGTGGAGATTTATCTTAAAAAATACTTGCACACATGTGACATAGTTTAAATTAGGGAAAGAAAACCTGAGAAAATTCTATAAATCATTCAGTATGGGAGTAACTAGATAAAAGTATGGCATGTCCACCCTGGAGAATATGCAGCACCTGTTAAACGATTAATATATGTCTATCTGACTTGACATGGAAAGATGTATTTTGATATATTATTACATGAAAATAGCAACATGTAGAACAATATATTATAAAATAATTATCTTTAATTTTTTTAAGATCTTTTTATTTATTTGAGAGAGCACGGGTCCACACAAGTTGGGTGAGGGACACACAGAGAGGGAGAAGGAGAGAATCTCAAGCAAACTCCCTGCTGAGCACAGGGCCCCATGCAGGGCTTGATCTCAGGACCCTGAGACCTGAGATCATGACCTGAGCTGAAATCAAGAGTGGGTCATTTAACCGACTGAGCTACCCAGGCTCCCCTAAAATAATTATCTTTATTAAATTAATCAAAAAAACCCAACCACTCTTATAACTATTCTAGATTGTTATTTTTTAAATGCCTGGAAGGAAGTGCAGTAATGTCTTAATAGTAACTGTGCCTAAGGAGGGAAAGAGTCAAGTAGAGAAGAAACTTTCATTTAAGTTACAAGATTTTGCAATAGTTTGAAATTTTTTTTTTTACTTAAAAAAAAATTATTTTATTTTTTTAAAGATTTTATTTATTTATTTGAGAGAGAGAGAGCATGCATGAGCAGGGGGTGGGGCAGAGGGAGAGGGAGAAGCAGGCTCCCAGCTGAGCAGAGGGCTTGATCCTAGGATCCTGAGATCATGACCTGAGCTGAAGGCAGACGTTTAACCAACTGAGCCACCCAGGCATCCTGCAATAGTTTGAATTTTAAACAAGTATGTTTTATTTTTGAAATAAAAGACAGTATTTACAAAGTTTTTAAAATAATAGTAAAATTCACTGCTAGTTATAGTCACATATGCTTTTAAAATATAAACCGACAAGAATAAATGAAGCCATAAGTAAAGGCAAGAATATTGCTTTATCAGGTGAACATTCTCAATGCAAAACTAGTCCTCTTTGTTCTGAAATAGTAAAGGCAATTTATTTCATTTTTCCAATTATCATAGCCACATACAAAATTGCAGGAAATAGGTAGAGGGTGATAAAGCTGTTTGTATGAACTCTAAAATGGGTAAGTCAATTAATCATTTCCCCAAATCTTGAACAATTTTTAACCTTTTCATAGATGGCAGACCTCCAACATTATTTTCAGCCTCTCCATTCTAAGACTGTAAAATAATATTAAGATAAACATAGATAGTCCCCATTACACATCAAAAGTCAGACACTGAGTAAATGTTTGAGAGAAAGATATTCTCACAAAACTACTTTAGGCATCTGTTATGATGCCTACTGCAGATCGCACATAACACGAGTAAATTCTTACATTGTAAGGTGTGATTAAGGGTTCGTTGAGAAAAGACTCTATTCCTCCTCCTCCCAAAATCACCAGATGAAGGTCAAAATAGCTTTAAAAAGGACAAAACTGTTTATTTTAAATTAGAGCTATACACAAATATGGTAGAGGAAACATTAAATTTCCACTAAAACACAATCTGTTGAAACATCTACATCTATTTCTGTATTCACATCAGTATCTATCTATATCTATGCCTATCTAGATAAATATCATGTATTATATAATATTTTACATCTATCTATCTAATTAGTTTTCTATTGCTGTTGTAACAGAGTACCACAGATTTAGTGGCTTAAACATGACAAACTTATTACAAAGTTCGGCTGGTTGGAAGTCTTTATCTCACAGGGATAAAATTAAAGTGTTAACAGGGCTGTGTTCCTTTCTGATAGCTCTAGAGAAGAATCTGTTTCCTTGCCTTTTGAGTTTCTAGAGGTCACCTACATTCCTTAGCTTGTGGATCTCTTCCTCTTTCTTCAAAGCCAGCCATATCCCAATTCTGTGCTCCTTCTTCAGTCCTCACACTTATCTCTGACTGCAAGCGTGGAAAGCCTTAGCCCATCTGTGGTGGAATGGGAGGGTACTGGATGGATGACGGGTGGGAAAATAGGGAGGAACCAGCCTACACAAGGCAGGAAGGCAGGGAAACTTAGTAGAAAGAGCCACTTTACCAAACGCACACAGTACTGCCTAAAACAGGTTCGTCAGTCAGAATGGCATATAAAAGACTATTTCAAGGAGGGCAATTATTTTTTTAAAATCAGGATCTGCACACGTGTTTGGTGAAGGGCCAGATCATCTCTGTTGGAACTGCTTAGTGCTGCCAGTTAAGCCTGCACGAATCCATAGACAAGAAGTAAATGGGTGGGTACAGTGGAGCTCTGATGGACACACTGGACACTAACGTTACTCAAATTTGAATGCCATATCATTTTTACATGTCAAAATTTTTATCTTTTAAATTTATTTTTCACTTTTTATAAATATAAAAAATTACTCTGAGCTCATGGGCCATTAAAAAAGAGCCAGTGGGCCAGATTTGGCTTTAGTTTGCTGATGCCTGGACCAGGTCACTTATAATGAATGGAAATGCTTCTCTTAGCCATTATTTCAGATTTCTATGGTATGGTCAAAAAGACTGCATGGATATCTTGAAAGCCTGTATGTCTTGATAGCTATTCCATTCTTTAACAAGTTGTATCAGAAGCTATTTGTCTTTTGGATGGATATAAGTACAAGGATATCAATAATGAAATCAGTTTTTATTTTTTTTAATTTTTAAAAGATTTTATTTATTTATTTGACTGACAGTGCACAAGTAGGAGGAGCGGCAGACAGAGTGAGAGGGATAAGCAGGCTCCCCGCCAAGCAGGGAGCCCGACACGGTATTCGATCCCCTGACTCCAGGATCATGACCTGAGCCGAAGTAGACATGTAACTGACTGAGCTACCCAGGCGCCCCATGAAATCAGTTTTTAATCACAGATTATAGAAATTAAAGCCAATATTTATGTTTTCTCAGCAGAATAAATATATCCTGATTATGGCAGTCTAAATCAAGAACTCTAATTAGTGAAAGTTATGGTTAATGACAAATGCTAACAGGTATAAATTTCTTGAATTTCTAAAGTTCTTTTTAAAAAAATTTCCTTAAAGTGGAAGAACATAAAAAAATCTGCCTGTGGTGCTTCTGTACAAGGGAAATAGGTAAGTTCTTTTCACCTTATTCCAACAACACCCCCGCCTCCAGTATTTGTCAAAGAGGAGGTCATGAGTGAATGGAAATCTGATGAATATCTATGAATTCAGGTGAGCTGCTAAAAAGTGACTTGCAAATGAAATGTGTAAGCTTTAAAAAGGCAGCCGGATTTCATTTGTTATGTGGGCAGAGACATGTATCAGTGAAATCACTGTTAATGTAAATTAATTTGCACCTCAAATCTGTCAGGCTGGTTGAAACCAGGATATGATAAAAATATACAGGACATAGAAGAGGCCTTCGCCAATGAAAGTGATTTGCTTCTCCCATTATGATGTTAGTCTAATTACCTTCCTGGGCACGTATTTTAATGGTGAAGTCAGGGCTTCAACTCAACTGGAGTCAACTCTACCTTCAGCTTCAAGAAGAGCAGACACAAAAGGACTGAGCTTCCTCTGGTAGGGGTTACAGAGGATTCTATTAGCCTCCAACCCTACAGGTTCCTCACATAGTTTATTCAGCATTGACCAAGCATGACTTCAAGTGATATCAATCAGAACCCTGCCTTTCATCCTTTTTTGTGTGGCAGAAGAGAAATTATAGGTGGATATTTTAATTCTTTATGTATTCTTCATGGGGCAAACCCATCTGCCAGGTGGTAGAAGGCAGAAAAGAAGAAAGATGAAGTGCCAAGAGGAATTCAGGGATGCTCACCCCTAGAACATCTCAATAATTTGATTTGGCTACTTCTTAGAATTGTCATGGGTAATTTAATGCCATGTACACTGTTGCATTCACTTAGTATTTTAAAGATAATTTAACTGGGCTGCATCTCAATCTCATGAGAAACCAGGATCTAAAGGCCTCAACTAAGACCTCTTATCTCTATGCACTTGTGATAAACAGATCTTGACCTCATCATTCAAATTATCTGTTCAGTGTAGCAGAAAAAGGGCTGTATTGTAAGCTACAAGAGGGAAGCAACCCTGTCTGTCTTCATAATCATTAGATCTCTACTGGCCTGCACACTGCCTGATACATTGAGGTACTCAAGAAATAGTTTCTGAGTAACAATATATCATTAATTCCATCTTATACAGAAACTATTAATAAATTTTTAACAAATTCCCATATTAAAAAGGCAAAGTACAGAGGGGCAGAGCAAGATGGCAGAGGAGTAGGAGACCTGGATTTTGTCTCCTCTCAGGAATTCAGCTGGATAGGGATCAAACCATTCTGAACACCTACAAACTCAACAGGAGATCGAAGAAAAGAATAGCAACAACTCTCTCATCATAAAAGCGACCACTTTCTGGAAGGTAGGACGTGCGGAGAAGTGAATCTGAGGCAATATTCGGGAGGATAGACGGCGGGGGAGGGGCCTCCGTCGGCCGCTTCTGGCAAGTGATAGAGCCGCGGAGCACAAAATCGGAACTTTTAGAAGTCGGCTCCACTGAGGGATGTCACTCTGGTGGCTAAGCGGGGGGTGGAACCCTCTGGGACAGTGTGGTCTCAGGACCCTCGGGTCACAGAAAGACCGGGGGTGCCTGAGTGTGGCAGAGCTCCCAGGCAACGGAGCAGGGAAGCCGGCTGCAGAGGCGGAGCCCAGGCGCGGGCTCTCAGCTTGGGGTTGTCATAAACCATGATCCGCAGCCCAGTCGGGTCCCTGCTCCTCCAGCAGGGACGCAACAAGCGGCAGATCCGGGGAGACTCACCTTCCTTCCCGGGAGGAGCTGCGCGGGAGTGCACTGCAGGGATCTGCTGGGTTTGGAGACTCCACCCGGGGTCGGTGCCAGAGATAGAAATGCGCGGTCATAGGCCGGGTGAGCACGGAGTGCGGCCGGAGACCGGGGAGACAGGAGTGACTGACGGCTTTTCTCTGGGGGCTCACTGAGGAGCGGACCCCGAGTTCTCGGCTCCTCCGGGGCGGAGATTGGGAGGCCGCCATTTTCAGTCTCCGCCTCCAAAGCTGTAGGGAAAGCTCGCAGGGAACAAAAGCCCCGGAGAGCAAACCCGAGCAGATTACTTAGCCGGGAGGGGGCAAGGGCGGGGCTATTCCGCCTCCGGCAGAGACATTTGGAAACCACGGCAACAGGCCCCTCCCCAGAAGATCAGCGAGAACAGCCAGCTAAGACCAAGTTTACCGATCAATGAGAACGGCAGAACTCCAGCGCCAGGGGAATACTGCACATAGAATTCATGGCTTTTTTACCATGATTCTTTAGTCTTTCAAAGTTAATTTTTTTTTAACTTTTTTCTTTTTTTTTTTTTTTTGAATTTTTCTTTTTCCCTTTTTCAACCAACATCTTATCAATCCCTTTTTTAAAAAAACATTTTTTTTTTTTTTTAGATTTTATTTATTTATTGGACAGAGAGAGAGAGAGACAGCGAGGGAGGGAACACAAGCAGGGGAGTGGGAGAGGGAGAAGCAGGCTTCCGGCTGAGCAGGGAGCCCGATGCGGGGCTCGATCCCAGGACCCTGGGATCATGACCCGAATCGAAGGCAGACGCTGAACGACTGAGCCACCCAGGCGCCCCAAAAAACATTTTTATTTTTCATTTTTAGAGTCATATTCTAACCCTTCATAGTAGTTACCCATATTTTTGGCATATATATATAAGTTGTTCTCTCTTTAAAATTTTGAGATAGTTTCTTCTAACAGATTAAAATATACCCTAAATCTCTAGTATATGGTCTTTCCTGCTCCCCTGCCTGATCATATTCTCTCCCTTTTTTTTTCTTTTTTCTTTTTTTAAATCCTCCTCTTTCTTTTTTCAACAACTTCTTATCAATTCCTTTTATAAAATTTTTTATAATTTCCATCTTTACAGTCATATTCTATCGCTTCATCATATCAACCCTTATTTTTGTACATGTATAAGTTTTTTTTTTTTTAATTTTGGAAGGCACTTTCTTCTAACAGACCAAAATGCACCCCAAATCTAGTGTGTGGCACTGATCTATACACCAGCCTGATCATATTTGATCACATTCTGGTTTTCTTTGTTGTTGTTGTTTTGTTTTGTTTGTTTTTGTTTGTTTTTATCTTTATCTTTTTCTTTTTCTTTTTTTTTCTTTTTCTTTTTTCTCTCTTTCTGTTTCTTTTTCCACTGCTTCAGGTCTTTTCTGATTTCTTTAGAGTATATTTTCTGGGGACATTGTTACTCTGCTAGCATTTTGTTCTCTCATTAATCTATTCTCCTCTGGACAAAATGACAAGATGGAAAAAATCACCTCAACAAAAAGAACAAGAGGTAGTACTGACTGCCAGGGACCTACTCAATACGGACATTAGTACGATGTCAGATCTAGAGTTCAGAATCATCACTTTAAAGATACTAGCTGGGCTTGAAAAAAATATGGAAGTTATTAGAGAAACCCTTTCTGGAGAAGTAAAAGAACTAAAATCTAGCCAAGTCAAAATCAAAAAGGCTATTAATGAGGTGCAATAAAAAATGGGGGCACTAACTGCTAGGATAAATGAGGCAGAAGAGAGAATCAGTAATATAGAAGACCAAATGATGGAAAATAAAGAAGCTGAGAAAAAGAGAGATAAACACCTACTGGATCATGAGGGCAGAATTCAAGAGATAAGCGATACCATAAGACAAAACAACATTAGAATAATTGGGATCCCAGAAGAAGAAGAGAGAGAGAGAGGGGCAGAAGGTATACTGGAGCAAATTATAACAGAGAACTTCCCTAATTTGGGGAAGGAAACAGGCATGAAAATCCAGGAAGCACAGAGAACCCCTCTCAAAATCAATAAAAATAGGTCAACAGCCAACAATTAATAGTAAAACTTACAAGTCTCAGAGACAAAGAGAAAATCCTGAAAGCAGCTCGGGAGAAGAGATATGTAACCTACAAGGGTAGAAACATTAGATTGGCAACAGACTTGTCCACAGAGACCTGGCAGGCCAGAAAGGACTGGCAGGATATATTCAGAGCACTAAATGAGAAAAATATGGAGCCAAGAATACTATATCCAGCTAGGCTGTCATTGAAAATTGAAGGAGAGATAAAAAGCTTCCAGGACAAGCAAAAACTAAAGGAATTTGCAAACACAAAACCAGCCCTACAAGAAATCTTGAAAGGGGTCCTCTAAGCAAAGAGAGACCCTAAAAGCAACATAGACCAGAAAGGAACACAGACAATATACGGTAACAGTCACCTTACAGGCAATACAATGGCACTAAATTCCTATCTTTCTTTTTTTTTTTTTTTTAAAGATTTTATTTATTTATTTGACAGAGAGAGAGGCAGCGAGAGAGGGAGCACAAGCAAGGGGAGTGTGAGAGGGAGAAGCAGGCTTCCCGTGGAGCAGGGAGCCCGATGCGGGGCTTGATCCCAGGACCCCGGGATCATGACCTGAGCTGAAGGCAGACGCTTAAGGACTGAGCCACCCAGGCGCCCCTAAATTCCTAACTTTCAATAGTTACCCTGAATGTAAATGGGCTAAATGCCCCAATCAAAAGACACAGGCTATCAGACTGGATTAAAAAACAAGACCCACTGATATGCTGTCTGGAAGAGACTCATTTTAGAACCACAGACACCTCCAGATTGAAAGTGAGGGTGTGGAAAACCACTTACCATGCTAATGGACACCAAAAGAAAGCTGGGGTGGCAATCCTTCTATCAGACAAATTAGATTTTAAGCCAAAGACTGTAATAATAGATGAGGAAGGACACTATATCCTACTTAAAGGGTCTATCCAACAAGAAGATCTAACGATTGTAAATATCTATGCCCTAACATGGGAGCAGCCAATTATATAAGGCAGTTAATAACAAAAGCAAAGAAACACATTAACAACAATACAATAATAGTGGGGGACTTTAACACCCCTCTCACTGAAATGGACAGATCGTCTAAGCAAAAGATCAACAAGGAAATAAAGACTTTAATTGACACACTGGACCAAATGGACTTCACAGATATATTCAGAACATTCCATCCCAAAGCAACGGAATACACATTCTTCTCTAATGCCCATGGAACATTCTCCAGAATAGATCACATCCTAGGTCATAAATCAGGTCTCAACCGGTACCAAAAGATTGGGATCATTCCCTGCCTATTTTCAGACCACAATGCTTTGAAACTAGAACTGAATCACAAGAGGAAAGTCAGAAAGAACTCAAATACATGGAGGCTAAAGAGCATCCTACTGAAGAATGAATGGGTCAACCAGGAAATTAAGGAAGAATTAAAAAAAATTCATGGAGGGCGCCTGGGTGGCTCGGTTAAGTGACTGCCTTCGGCTCAGGTCATGATCCTGGAGTCCCAGGATCGAGTCCCGCATCGGGCTCCCTGCTCGGCGGGGAGTCTGCTTCTCCCTCTGACCTCCCCCCTCTCATGCTCTCTGTCTCTCACTTTCTCTCTCTCAAATAAATAAATTAATTAAAAAAAAATTCATGGAAACCAATGAAAATGAAAACACAACTATTCAAAATCTTTGGGATGCAGCAAAGGCAGTCCTAAGAGGAAAGTATATAGCAATACAAGCCTTTCTCAAGAAACAAGAAAGGTCTCAAGTACACAACCTTACCCTCCACCTAAAGGAGCTGGAGAAAGAACAGCAAATAAAGCCTAAACCCAGCAGGAGAAGAGAAATAATAAAGATCAGAGCAGAAATCAATGAAATAGAAACTAAAAGAACAGTAGAACAGATCAACGAAACTAGGAGCTAGTTCTTTGAAAAAATTAACAAGATTGATAAACCTCTGGCCAGACTTATCAAAAAGAAAAGAGAAATGACCCAAATCAACAAAATCATGAATGAAAGAGGAGAGATCACAACCAACACCAAAGAAATACAAACAATTATAAAAACATATTATGAGCAACTCTATGCCAGCAAATTAGATAACTTGGAAGATATGGATGCATTCCTAGAGATGTATCAACTACCAAAACTGAACCAGTTTTGAAGAAATAGAAAACCTGAACAGACCTATAACCACTAAGGAAATTGAAGCAGTCATCAAAAATCTCCCAAAAAACAAAAGCCCAGGGCCAGATGGCTTCCCAGGGGAATTCCACCAAACATTTCAAGAAGAATTAATACCTATTCTTCTGAAACTGTTCCAAAAAATAGAAATGGAAGGAAAACTTCCAAACTCATTTTATGAGGCCAGCATTACCTTGATCCCAAACCAGACAAAGACCCCATCAAAAAGGAGAACTACAGACCAATATCCCTGATGTACATGGATGCAAAAATTCTCACCAAAATACTAGCCAATAGGATCCAACAGTACATTAAAAGGATTATTCACCACGACCAAGTGGGATTTATCCCTGGGCTGCAAGGTTGGTTCAACATCCGCAAATCAATGTGATACAATACATTAACAAAAGAAAGAACAAGAATCATATGATCCTCTCAATAGATGCAGAAAAAGCATTTGACAAAGTACAGCATCCTTTCTTGATCAAAACTCTTCAGAGTATAGGGATAGAGGGTACATACCTCAATATCATAAAAGCCATCTATGAAAAACCTACAGCAAATATCATTCTCAATGGGGAAAAACTGAGAGCTTTCCCCCTAAGGTCAGGAATGCATCAGGGATGTCCACTATCACCACTGCTATTCAACATAGTATTGGAAGTCCTAGCCACAGCAATCAGACAACAAAAAGAAATAAAAGGCATCCAAATCAGCAAAGAAGAAGTCAAACTCTCACTGTTTGCAGAGGATATGATACTTTATGTGGAAACCCCAAAAGACTCCACCCCAAAACTGCTAGAACTCATACAGGAATTCAGTAAGGTGGCAGGATATAAAATCAATGCACAGAAATCAGTGGCATTCCTATACACCAACAACAAGACAGAAGAAAGAGGAATTAAGGAGTCGATCCCATTTACGATTGCACCCAAAACCATAAGATACCTAGGAATAAATCTAACCAAAGAGACAAAGGATCTGTACTCAGAAAACTATAAAATACTCATGAAAGAAATTGAGGAAGACACAAAGAAATGGAAAAACGTTCCATGCTCATGGATTGGAAGAACCAATATTGTGAAAATGTCAATGCTACCTAGAGCAATCTACACATTCAATGCAATCCCCATCAAAATACCATCCACTTTTTTCAAAGAAATGGAACAAATAATCCTAAAATATTTATGGAACCAGAAAAGACCCCGCATAGCCAGAGGAATGTTGAAAAAGAAAAGCAAAGCTGGCGACATCACAATTCCGGACTTCCAGCTCTATTACAAAGCTGTCATCATCAAGACAGCATGGTACTGGCACAAAAACAGACACATAGATCAATGGAACAGAATAGAGAGCCCAGAAATGGACCCTCAACTCTATGGTCAACTAATCTTTGCGAAAGCAGGAAAGAATGTCCAATGGAAAAAAGACAGTCTCTTCAACCAATGGTGTTGGGAAAATTGGACAGCCACATGCAGAAGAATGAAACTTGACCATTTCCTTACACCACACACAAAAATAGACTCCAAATGGTTGAAAGACCTCAATGTGAGACAGGAGTCCATCAAAATCCTAAAGGAGAACACAGGCAGCAACCTGTTCGACCTCAGCCGCAGCAACTTCTTCCTAGAAACATCGCCAAAGGCAAGGGAAGCAAGAGCAAAAATGAACTATTGGGACTTCATCAAGATAAAAAGCTTTTGCAAAGCAAACAGTCAACAAAATCAAAAGACAACCGACAGAATGGGAGAAGATATTTGCAAATGACATATCAGATAAAGGGCTAGTATCCAAAATCTATAAAGAACTCATCAAACTCAACACCCAAAGAACAAAGAATCCAATCAAGAAATGGGCAGAAGACATGAACAGACATTTTTCCAAAGAAGACATCCAAATGGCCAACAGACACATGAAAAAGTGCTCAATATCGCTTGGCATCAGGGAAATTCAAATCAAGACCTCATTGAGATACCACCTCACACCAGTCAGAATGGCTAAAATTAACAAGTCAGGAAATGACAGATGTTGGCGGGGAAAGGTGAACCCTCCTACACTGTTGGTGGGAATGCAAGCTGGTGCAGCCACTCTGGAAAACAGTATGGAGGTTCCTCAAAAAGTTGAAAATAGAGCTACCCTATGATCCAGCAATTGTACTACTTGGTATTTACCCCAAAGATACAAAAGTAGGAATCCGAAAGGGTACGTGCACCCCGATGTTTATAGCAGCAATGTCCACAATAGCCAAACTGTGGAAAGAGCCAAGATGTCCATCGACAGATGAATAGATAAAGAAGAAGTGGTATATATATACAATGGAATATTATGCAGCCATCAAAAGGAATGAGAGCTTGCCATTTGCAATGACGTGGATGGAACTGGAGGGTATTATGTTGAGCGAAATAAGTCAGAGAAAGACATGTATCATATGAGCTCACTGATATGAGAAATTCTTAATCTCAGGAAACAAACTGAGGGTTGCTGGAGTGGGGGGTGGGGTGGGAGGGATGGGGTGACTGGGTGATAGATACTGGGGAGGGTATGTGCTCTGGTAAGCGCTGTGAATTGTGCAAGACTGTTGAATCTCAGATATGTACCTCTGAAACAAATAATGCAATATATGTTAAGAAAAAAAAAAAAGGAAGAAGAAGAAGAAAGTAGTAGGAGGGGAAGAATGAAGCGAGGGAAATCAGAGTGGTAGACGAACCATGAGAGATGATGGACTCTGAAAAACAAACTGAGGGTTCTAGAGGGGAGGGGGGTGGGAGGATGGGTTAGCCTGGTGATGGGCATTGAGGAGGGGACATTCTGCATGGAGTACTGGGTGTTATACGCAGACAATGAATAGTGGAACACTACATCTAAAACTAATGATGTAATGTAGGGGATTAACATAGAATAAAAAAAAAGGCAAAGTACTCTAACAGGTGATTTATAAAGACATACAAGTGGCTAATAAATAAAAACATAAAAATAAAAATAAATCGACCAATGTCATTGTGTTTTGCTCATCAGATTGGTATTTTGAAAACATGGGAATTACCCAGTGTGGGTGAGGTATAAGAAAACAGACATTCTTTGGGCACTTTCTGGAAGCATAAATTGTTATAACTTTTCTGGAGGGGATTTTTCCAATGCATCAAAATGAAAATGAAAAAAATCTACTTCACTAGCAACATGGATGAATTCTGAAAACCTGTTTGGCAAAAACAAACAAACAAACAAACAAACAAACCCAAGAGGGCAAAAAACCCCACCAAAACCAAAAAAAAAAAAAAAAGAAGGCAAGCAAAAAAGAATGCATACTATTATGACTCCATTCCTGTAAAGTTCAAAACAGGTGAAACTAATCTATGGTCTTAAGTATCAGGATAGAAGTTGCATTTGGGGAGGGGGATGACAAATTGAGAGAGGTTGTGAGAGGGGTTACTGAAATGTTAGTAATGATCTGCTTCTTGATTAGGTTGTGCTTACATGGTATGTTCAATTTGTGAAAGTTCATCAAGCTCTATACTCATGATTTTTGCATTTTTCTATGTGTATGTTGTACCTCAATAAAAGTTTATTTAAAAAAAAAAAAAGCTCAAAGATTTCTCCACAATTGGCAAAAACAAATAGTGCACATAAAACTACAGTCTTGTACTTCCCGATATATATGTTTCTAATAAGGCAATAATAAGCAAAGGTTGTGTAGTTGTGCATACAGATGTACATACACACCCATATGCAATCTTTTCTGAATAGGTTCCATTCAATGTCAGTCCCTTTGGCCTCGAGCTATATCTGACCCACATCAGCTGTTATCAGAACAGATTGAAGTGATGTGTCTCAAGGTGACAGAAGATGGTTGAGGTCATCACTTTACAAAGGCCCTTAAGTAATCAGCCACCAGAACTGCCACAATGCATTACTGAAATTGCAAAGCATCTTTGCACATCATGGGTACGAAAAGCACACAGAAGTGAAATTCTTCTGGCCATAAACATCCCTTGCACATATAGAAATGTAGCCCTCTGTCCTGATTATCGGCCCTAAATGAAAACAGACAGAACTGGAAACAAATGCATCACTTTTATTGCCGTGGACACTGTGCAATCATCTGAACTGGACAGTCCACCAGTGTGTCATCTGGTCCAGAAACAAAGACTAGAACTAAGGATCAAATCACCTCTGCTTACATGAATATTTTTTTTCTAAATCAGTGGAGTTTTTGGAGATTTGTTAACTATATAGGTTTTGAACTTCATATATATTTAAAGATTTTATTTATTTATTTATTTATTTATTTATTTATTTATTTATTTATTTATTTATTTATTTGACAGAGTGAGAAAGCACAAGCAGGGGGAGCAGTAGAGGGAGAGGGAGAAGCAGGCTCCCCGCTGAGCAGGGAGCCCGATGTGGGACTTGATCGAAGGACACTGAGATCATGACCTGAGCGGAAGACAGACGCTTAACCATCTGAGCTACCCAGGCACCCTGAACTTCTTATATTTTTAAAGTTTCCTCTTTCAAAATCAGATCCAAAAACTACTTTCATCATTTAATTATGAACACAAACTAGGCCACTTTTGACATATATAGATTTTTTTCTAAAAATGTGAAAATTGTCCACAGAAGAGACACTTCTCATTCATTATGTCTGGAAATATGATATTTATGAACCTCCTACTTTTTGTTTTAATAGTGTATTAGCTATGGCACGAATATTAAGTGAAAAGTGAGTCTTTGCAATTAAAAAAGAGTTACAGAATTTCACTGATAACATAGTAAAAGTGTCCTTTTTACATTTCTGCTAAAGACAGAAATAAGAGTGGTAGGTTCAAATAAGCATATGAATTTTATACAAAATGATAATAGCATACAAAGGCTCTGCCTCTGTATCTTCATATTTTTCTCCTTTTCTCACCAGTTTATTCTAATGTATATTTCTAATAATTATTCATGAAGTCATTTATAATCCAGAAGTTACTCATACATGTTCTCACCAATAAAGTTCCTCCCTCTATTTGACCCTGTAAGGACAAACCCATCCCTGTTTTCATCTTTATATTTTTTTCATTTCCATAATTACAACCTTACATAAAACTTTGATTAGGACAAGGACTGTAATTTTAATAGGACATTGTATTTCATATTAACTAAGGTTGACTGAGACAAAAATCTATTCACCCCTTTCCCTCTTATATTCTTTCAATTGCTTCTTGCAATGTGTTCTTTCACAAGTGGAAAAAAAAGGTATGGTACGACACACTCAATAAGATTTCTCTAGTGATGAAATTGAGGTATTGAAGTTAAAGCCTTTCCCAAGTAAACAGGATGATCTTTGAGTTAATGAAGCTTCCAGATGGGTGTTAATGGCAATCTAATATAGTAGCATAAGAACTCAGATTTTGATATCAGATAAAACTGGCCTTAAATCCTACAGCAACCATTTCAGTGACTTTGGGCAAGTTAGCCATGTCCAAATTGACTGGGCTAAAACAGAACTCTTCTTCTCCCATTCCCAATCTGGTGTTCCTCTAGTTTTCCCCATGTCAATTAGAGAGAGGTGGGCACTGCCACGCACCCAGTAATCAAGCCAAAAATCTGAGTTATCCTTGATTTTTCTACCCTTCATCATATATTAAATCATGAGCATCTCCAAATACGTCTTCCCTTTCTACCATCACCTTCTAGACCCAAACTACCATCAGATAGCTTGACTCATTGCAAGAACTTCCTAACTTCCCCTCACACAATTCACTCCACACATGGCATCACAGTGTTCTTTTTAAACTTTAAATCAAGTCATTTACTCCCCTGCTTGTAACCTAATGACAGCCCATCACAAGCTGAATATTCAAATCCCTTAAGCAGCTTGCAAAGCCCTCTATGATCTCACCCTACTTTATATCTTCAGTTTTCTCCTATAACGTTCTCTTCCTTACCCATTATGATCCAGTCACATTGGCTCCATCTATAATATCCTTCTTCTTTTTGTCTTTCAGCTCACATCTTAAATGTCATCTTTTCCTTGACAACTCTAAAGGAGACACCAAGTTACTCAAAATCATATCACCCTACATTACTTTTTTCTGTTTTATTCACCTCTATACTTTCTGTACCTGGCACATAAAATATATCCCTTAGGTATCTTCTGTGTTTAGCACAGTGCCTGGGGCAAAGTGAGACTTCATAAATGATAGTAGCTATTGGTGTTGTTTTTCTTAAAATAGGGAATGTAATAGGGGCTTGCAAATGACTTCTAGTTAAGCAGTAATATCTCTCCTAACTGTAAGAGGTTCAGATTTTCTATTTTCAGTGGAAAATATTAAAACATAGCACTTTTATATAAATGGTCAGTGAATGAATGACTCTGCATTTTAAGCAAATCTATTGCCGATGTTTGTAAAAGACCTTTATTCTTTCTTTTCTTTATAATCCTGAGATTCTAAAGACTTCCAGATGTGACTTTCCTATGCAGCAGAAGGAAGCCAAAAAAGATAAATTGGGAAGATTCATGAAAATAAAGAGGTAGGTTGGGGAGTCAGAGATCTAGATTCACACTGGTTTCTACCACTTCCTAATCAGCCTCCGACAACCATTATGCACACAGAGCCTTAATTTCCTCCTAATACTTCTTTACAGACTTACTGAGAAGGAAAATAAGATACTGAATGTAATTCACCTAGCATGATGGTTTGGCATGTGACTGATGTTCAAGTCATAATACTTTCTCTCCATGTGTGTCACTGAGGAACAGCCCTGGGAACCACGTTTGGACCTCTGTCTTGAGTTAATATGTGAGCTTATGCTGACTTTATTGTTGCTTATGCTTTCATTTATTTCTTCACCTTGTCCCTGAAGGTGCCAATGTGGTCATACTATCTATTAGATATTTTCTCATAGATCCATTTTATTGGTGCTATTTGCAAATACACACCTTTGACACTTAATTTGAAGATACAAAGCCAAAATGAATAATAAAATAAATAACTGGCTTCTAGGAGCTGGCTAATCATTAAAAAGCAAAACAAAACAAAAAACAAGGTGTTGTTAGTAGTTTGGTTTTTTGAACAAAAAACTGCACTTGTTTCTACAAACTGCAATGAAAACTGGAAAACAGAATACTGCCTAGAATCCTGAGGAATCTGAACTTGAATTATTGCTATGGTCCATTAAACTCACTCTCAAAACTTTAACATGTTTCTGCTTCAGAGAGCTGTCCATGTACAGGCATATAACCACATTATTACAATGCCCAAAGAGCAAATTGCTTGACTCAGCTGCAGCAATGGTCTTTCCACTGAGAAAGTTTGCAGAGTTTCAACAGCCCTAAGTGTAGCATTCTCCTAAGTGAGGTAAATGCTCTCTTTGCATTGTTTTCTTCCCAGGTGATTCAAGCTGCAAGGTAGATGACTAGGACTCAAATGCTGGAAAATAGAGGAAAGTAAACTGGGTCATTTCTCTAGTTTTAGTCAAAATGTGTTCATCAGAGGCAGAGTTAAAATAATAGTCCAAACAATAATTTGAAAAAGCACTGTTTTCCCAGCTACTCCTGTTCAGCAACTGAGGTTCCATTATCCCCTTTCCTCCTTTCAATTTGAAGCATTTTTATGCTTCAGATCTTCTTGAGCATATCATCACTCAGATCTAACGCATAAGACACAGGAATTTATATTGAGAATGATGTGCACAACAATTCATAGTTCCTAGAGGACCTAAGGAAGTGGTTGCAGTTTGTAACGTAGCATCAATCAACTTTTAACGCAGGGACCAAAGTTTTCTTTTCTCTTTTTCTCCCCCCTCCACCAAATTTATTGAGGAATAATTGATAAATATAATAGTATCTATTTAATGGGCACAACGTAAGAAAAATGTGCACAACGTGATGATTTGCTATGCATATACACTGTGGAATGATGACCAATATTAAGATAATTAACACATCCATCACCTCACCCTTTTTCTGTGTGTGGGGAGGAAGCTTAACATCAACTTTCAGCAAGTTTCAAATATAAAATACAGTATTATTAACCACAGTCACCATGGTGTACATTAGATGCTCAGAACTTACTTTTCTTATAACTGAAAGCTTGTGTCCTTTGACTTAATCTCCTCTCCCCACAAAGTTTTCTTGATGGGATAATACTGAGCAGGGAGAACAGACATAAGTGATATATATAGCCAATTCTAGGTAATTTTTGTTATAAATATAAGACCTACTGGAATGTAAATTGCAATAAGTTTCTAAAAATTCATTTGGATATATGTGTCAAGAACTCTTAAGACTGTTCAAGCTCTATTACTAGCATTTAAAAGATGCAGAAAATTAGACAATGCTCAAAACAAAAATATTCTACTTCAGGAATACTTTTAATTACATAAAAATGTAGGTATTTATACCAATTGGAAAGAGAATATATAAAGTGCCAATGGTGATTGCCACTGGGTATATAATAATGAGTGGTTTAATTATTTTACTCAAATTTATTGAATTATAATGAACATAAAATAAGAGTGCATCTAAGGTATATCTTTCAATGACTTGTGACAAACAACCATACCATAATCAAGATATAGGATTCCAAAAAGTTCTTTCCTACCCCGCTGCAACAACCCCAGCCTCAAATGTCACCAGGAAACACTGATTTGTTTTCTGTCACTATAGATTAGTCAGTCTTATATTTTCTAGAATTTTATATAAATAGTATAGACTCTTTTATATATGGATTCTTTCACCTATCACATTTCTGGGAGGTATCAATGTCACTGGGCTTTTTGCATGGCTTTCGTTCACTGAACATTTCTGAGATTTATCAGTTTTGTTGCATATATTAGTAGTTTCTTCCTTTTTATTGCTGAGTAGTATTCTATTGTGTGGTTATACTACAACTTGTTTATCCGTTTACCTACTGATGAACATTTAGGTTGTTTCCAGTTTTTGAAAATTATGAAGGAGGCTGATAAGAACATTTATGTACAAGTTTTTATGTGGACATATGTTTTCATTTTTTCTTGGATAAATACCAAAAAGGAAAATTCTATTTCCGTGTGTATTTGGCTATATAAACAAACAAACCGCCAACTGTCTTCAAAGTGGGGGTAACATTTGAGAATTTTGTTTGCTTCACAAACACCAACATTTGGAATTGTCAGGCTTTTAAATTTTAGCCATTTTAGTTTTATGAAGCAGCATCTCATTAGATTTTCAATTCTCATTTCCCTGATGACTAATGATATTGAGTACCTTCATATACTTACTAGTCATTATTATCTTTTTTGCATGAAGTGTCTGTTCAAATATTTTGCATATATTCTTTTAAATTGTTGAGTTGTAAGTGTCCTTTACATATTCTGAATACAAGATATCAGTATTGTATTTTTTTTTCAATTTGTGACTTGCATTTTCATTTTCTTAACAAAGTATTATAAAGAGAAGAAGTTTTTCATTTTGAGGAAGCCTGATGTTTTAATTTGTTTCTTTCATGATGTATGCTTTGGATGTCCTATCTAAAAAACTTCACCTACTCCAAGGTCATGATGGTTTTCTGGCATAATCCACTTTAATTTCTGTAAATAGTACAAGCTAAAGTTTGAGGTTCATTATTTTCTATAGATATCTAGTTCCAGTATCATTGGTTGAAAAACTTTACTTCAAATTGATATATTTTGGCACTTTTGTCAGTAATCAATGACCATTTGTGTATTGGTCTCATGACATTATCACACTGTCTTTTCAGTATTTTTTTTAAGACTTTATTTATTTATTTGACACAGGGAGAGACACAGCGAGAGAGGGAACACAAGCAAAAGGAGTGGGAGAGGGAAAAGCAGGCTTCCTGCTGAGCAGGGAGCTGGATGTGGGGCTCGATCCCAGGATCCTGGGATCATCACCTGAGCCGAAGGCAGACGCTTAACTGAGCCACCCAGGCGCCCTGTATTTTTTTTTTTCTTTCTGTGCCCCGACTTAGGTAGTTTCTAATGGCATTTATTCAAGTTCATTGATCTTTCTTTTCTGTAATATATTCTTTGATTTGAATTCCACCCAATAAACTATTTTTCACTTAAAATATTGCATTCTTCTCTTCTAGAAATTCTTTGGTTCTTTCTTTCTTCTTTTTTTTTTAATGTCTTCCATTTGTCTCATTATTTTCTGGTTTTGTTTTTTAAGTCTTGAGTATATTTATAGTAGTTGTTCTAGAGTCCTTGTGTTTACTAATCCCATCATTTCTTTCATTTATGAGTCTGTTTCTATTGGCTGATGATTTTTCTCCTGATTATAGGTCACATTCTCTTATTTCATTTCTAGTAGTTTTTGAATTCTGAGTTTTCTTGTCTTCCTTTAGAAAAATATTGAACTTTGTTTTGGCAGACAGTTAAGTAACTTTTGGATTAACTTTCTCTTTTCAAGGCTTTCAAGTACAGTAGCCTTTATCGTAGTTACAGTTTGGCCCTTCTACTAAGGTAAGACTCTTCTATAGTCTCTACAGAATGTTCTGGGTGGTTGTGAAGGTCTCCCTACTCTGACTAGACAGAGTTCTGATACCTCCCAGTCCTGAGCAAACTCAGGGATCATTTACCTAACAGCTCTCCAATGGATCTTTGCCTTGCAGAGTTTCGCCAGACATAAGCATAGTTGAGTCTCCAGCAACAGACTCAGTGGAACCCTTATGTAGATTTTTGGAACTCTTTCTGTACTTATCTCTCCCTCTGCAAATTCCATCTGCCTTATCTCCCTATATTTTAATCTCAGTCTTCTCAAATGATCAGTGCTTCCCTTATGTTCTCCCTCCCTGCATTATAAACTGGAAAATGCCTCCAGGCAAAAATCCAGGATGCTTTTAGGTCTCATTTTGTTTGTTTTCATTCTCTTCTGAATCACAGCCTTGTGCTGCCTACTGCCTAATGCCTACAATTAAATGTTTCATATATTTTGCCCATTTTTTTTGTGAGTTAAGGTAGGGTAGGCAAGTCTAATTCCAATTACATTAATGTGACAAGAATTGGGAGTTCCTAATTATATTTTTATATATGTCTCATTTTTTCAAAATTGTCTATCAGGTACATAAAACAATTTTATAATGAAAAACACACACACCCAAAAACTATTGATCATTCTGCATCTTGACCCAAAATGATGGCATTGTAAGCTACTCTTGAGGTAAAACACCATACATTTTATTCCTCCTATTGTTGTTAGGCACTAGAAATTTTGACCTTGGAGAGATGTGTTTTTAAATTTTATACAACTATGATAGATTTAAAAAAAAGTTTTTTAGTCATACTTACTAGTGTGGTTAAAATAATTCTTGCCTGCTTTTTGCTCCCATCTCAATAATGTCATTCTTCATGGTTGCAGTATGAGCTTTTATTTGTGGAGTTATGGAAAGTGCAAGCTGGGCACCCAAGCAGAAAAAGAATGTTGTCTCCGGAGCCAAATCCCCAGTGTACAGAGGAATCATCTCCAAACCATGCATCAGGTTTCAGTACAATTCATAGCTACTGACATTTTATAGACCAGGAAGATCCAAGCTTAACTAGCATAGAAAAAGTAATACATTTCCTTCCTTTTGTAGAAAGCTGCATATAATATATCTTTGAAGACAGGGCTGAGATTATCACCATGTTCTTCTATGGATAAATATGGGAGTTCAATTTCTGAGGCTGTGGCATAGTTTGCAGGCAATAAATTCACATAATGGTAAAAAAAAAATGCTACTTGTAGAGAAAAAACATTGGCGGTATGTATTTCAGTTCAGTGCCCTATAGAGTGCTGATTTACAGAGATGACTTCTTAGTACCTTATACTTTGCAAACTCATATTTCCTGTTCTGTAGAGTAGCTGATCCTCCAAGGGTGAGGTTTTTTTGTTGTTGTTGTTGGGGGAGGGTGGAGGGAAGGGTGCAAAACACATGCGTTGGTTTGGAATGTGATTGGTGTTTAACGACAGAGGTAAGACAAATGAATGTATCAGGGTTTAATGTTCTCTACCTTACCCCCTTGGTACCCTGTCTTCTGATTTCTGCCTTCATAAACTCTGCTCAATATTTTATTTCTGCACAATGAAGTTTGTCTCAATAAAATTAGTTGCTGCAATTAGCTTCCTCAGCAACGATGAGCCAGCAGTAATGTGGTGATTTTATACTAATAGCTGGAAGTGTGGTATCAGCTAATGCCCCTTTCCAAAGGTGCTAGTGTATGTAGATCCTTAACTAGCTCATCAGGTTAGTGGGTAAACCTTTGCAGATTTCCAGAGCCTGAATAGATTTACCACTCATAAAAGCATAGGTCCATTACCTTATTTTATACAGTAAGTAGCATTTATCGAACATTGACTATGTGGCAGGCATTATACTAATGTTTTACATATACTCTATCTTACTGTTAAGAGAACCTTTTAAGCAATCCCAAAACTAAACTTGTATGATACTGTAAGAGGCCATTGTGTGCGTATTTGGGTTGGGAGTATGGGTAGCACTTCTGATATCATGGAACTGATAGGCAAGCTGTCACCTGGTGGGTGATACCCAGCGTCTGCTCAAATCCCTATCAATTCTGCAGCCATCTTGAAAATCAATGGGAGCCTCTTGAGAGTTTCCAGTCTACAGAAAATGAATGATAAATGGTGCTGAGGTACTTGACAATATCCTTTGTTAAATCTGCTTTCATCACTGGAGTAAAACAATTTCCTTTCCTCTTCCCTCTTCTTTCCTGCCCTTTCCTTCACACCAAAAACTTAATCTTTGCATAGTTAAATGTTTTTCTGCTTTAAGGGAAAGGAGGTGAGTTCTCTTGGTGGTATGCATGGGTTGCTCCATGTTAGAGTCCACATTCGGTCCTTTTAATATTATTTCTATTGATAGCCAAACACCTAATAAAAAAAAAGGAGAAATTAAATCTAATGCACAAATCTAAGAAATGTAGTTTGTTGAGTTGGAACATAAAAATAAATAAAATGCAGATTTTGTCCTCAGGATGCTTCCAATTTGGCAGATGGCAACAGTAGGTTGAAATATAAAACTAACTATAACTTAAAGAAAAATGTGAGAAAACTATATACATGGGCTCAAGAAAAAGAAATAAAAATATGAAAACTCCCTGCTGGTGAATTTGCATTTGAAACAAGCCTTTTACAAAGAACATAGTAAGTTAACTAGTGGAACACATGAGAGAAAGTATATCAGATGGAGAGAATGGTGTGAACAAATAAACAGAGAAAGGAAATTGGAAGACATTTTCTTCTAACTTAGAAAGCTTTCTGACTTCAGTATTCAAATGAATGCCTCAGCAAGTTTTTCAAATTTAAATTGTATGTTTTAACTCTATTCTGATTGGTTCATCTTGTTTTCTATTATTAATTCTTCTAAGTAGTCCTAACAAATTAGTTCTCACTTGGCAGGCACACTCAATAAATTGTTCAGTCTGAGAATAATTTGTTTGTCATTGTCAAGTTTTTGTTCATAACTTTTTGTATACAAGGCCCTACATTTGCTATATTTATGGAAATGACAGACACAATACAAGTAAAGCTCCTGAACCAGGAAAACCTGTAAATACAACCAGTATCTATCAAACCATTAACCAGATTTTTCCGTTCTTCTCTTATATATGGTGAGGCTTCTAATGCACTCACAATTAATCCTGAACCACTAAACAATGGTTACTTACTTACACAGATGAAGCTTGCAAAGATATTTGAAAGATATTAGTTTTTAGGTTTTTTTTGTTTGTTTTTAAAGATTTTATTTATTTATTTGAGAGACAGAGAGGCAGTGAGAGAGAGACAGAGCACGAGCAGGGGGGAGGGGTAGAGGGAGAAGCAGACTCCCCACTGAGCAGGGAGCCCGATGTGGGACTCCAACCTAGGACCCTAGGATCATGACCTGAGCCGAAGGCAGATGCGTAAACCAACTGAGCCACCCAGGCACCTTGAAAGATATTGTTAATTAAATGTCTGTAATCACCAAAAATGCACTTTAAAATATCATGTTTAGATCTACAAATGCTGACAATGTACAGGCCACTTTTAGTAACCCTCAGAACCAAAACAGCCTGTATTCATAAGATTTTGGTGCACATAAAGGAAAAAAAAAAGCAACCTTTCATGGATAGTATAAAATATTCACCTCTTTAGAATGCATGGCTGGTTTTGATACTATATTACTGTTAGAAAAGATAGGACCATTGGGGAAAGCTCGGTGAAAGGTATAAGACACCTCTCTGCTTTATTTTGCAACAGTCTGAGGATCAATAATTATTTCAAAATAAAAAGTTAAAAAGATGCATTACTGATCCTCCCAGAATCAATGCTAAATTTAACTGAAGAAAAGAGATTGTGCTTAAGAAAGAAAGAAAACCCCATGATGTTCTTCTTCTCTCACCTGTTCGTCCAAAAAGAAATAGTAGGCTCTGAAAGCAGGAAAGTAGGGGACAGAATACTGATTCCTTTCATTCCCTGTGGTTGAGTATATTATTTGAACTGCTTACTGCACATCCCAGGGGAGAGTTATTTCTTGCTAACTTTATTCCTGTGGCAGCATCTTAAGAACACTACTTACTTTTCTCCTTCATGAGAGTGCTCTGGCTATTCTCTGAAGAGTTTACCCTCGGTGGCAAGGGCAAAGTGATTGGCAAAGGCTAGGCTTCTGGACAGCCTGCAGAGCTAGAATGGAAAAACAATGTGGCTTCCTAAAGATGGGTAAGCCACCTTCATGACCTTAGAGCTCTTCATTTTCTCACTTCAAAATTCCAGGGTCTATCATGTTCAATGAAGTTTCCAGTGTACCACCTGCAGAGAGCTGGCTCATTTCTTATTCACATCTCAAAGATGCAATTATGCATGCACTGCATTTAGTCCTTAGATCTTGATCCTCAGCTGTAGCTAGGAATTATGGAGACACTAGAATTGACAGGCTTGTTGGAACTCTTACCAAGTTTGGCAATTCTGTAGCCATATGGTTTCAAGCTGGCTTTTCCTGCCTGTTTCTCCTGAGCATTTCTGGGAGTTATATCCAGTTTCAGGTGGTTAAGAGCTAATTATCAATGCATGTTACCATTCTAAAAAGCATATAACCATTTTATATAATACTTTGGTAAGTGAGAAAAATATTAAATTATACCAAACTGTTTTCACAGATGGCACCAGACTGACTCATATTTTTACCTCATCTTCTTTGTGAGGAAGAAATACAATTGCTGCTTGAGATGCCACCTCAGGCTGGGGAGAAGTCGAGGGGCAAATATCCTGGCTTTTCCCTCCCTCTGTCCTCTAATTTCTTGTGGGTATCTGCCATTAGCTCAGCCCACTATTACAATTAATAAATAAATGCATGGATCAATGAATAATGCATGATTATATGATAGAATATATTAATATCCACAATTCCACAATCATTGTACACTTTCTGAATGACAGAAAGAGCACAATTCACCTCTGGTGTCTGGAAAAGTCAGATAAGAAGGTAGAAAGAAAGAAGCACAATAAAGTAGAAGTCACAGTCCCAAATTGCGAATGGTATACAAAGGCCTCATAATCTCCTAATGACATAGCTAATTACTTGAAACCATTAAATCATTATTTCTACTGATACAATTAAGAAATTAAAAATACCTGGTAAAGACCAACACATGGATATTGGCACTCCTCTAAATAAATGGTTATTATCACATTACTAAGCTTTAATCATGCGTGTGTGTGTGTGTGTTTGTGCGTGTGTGTGTATTCATGTGCTCATGTGTTTGTTTTCTTATCATCACATAACCATTTGATTCTTTGCCTTCATGCGGGTAATCACCTTCAGTATATCCCACAACACTAGGTATATTTCTTAGTTACTGTCTTAACAGTGCTTCTTAAACTACAGTTGATTGTATAGAAACCTATTATATATAATATTCTATAATAATACTTTATAAATTTTATACATTACTTTTATTTTTATTTATTTATTTATTTTTAAAGATTTTATTTATTTGACACAGAGAGAGAAAGCACAAGTAGGCAGAGAGGCAGGCAGAGAGAGAGGGAGAAGCAGGCTCTCCATGGAGCAGGGAGCTGGACGTGGGGCTCGATCCCAGGACCCTGGGATCATGACCCGAGCCAAAGGCAGCTGCTTAACCGACTGAGCCACCCAGGCGCCCCTATACATTAATTTTATAATATATATTTATACTATAAAATATAACATATAATACTATATATAAAATGTTTTAATTGCAGAAAACATTCAGATTTGCCAGAAAAACATGGGAAAACAAAACAAAACAAAGCACATAGACATTATAAAACATTCAGAATAGATGTGCTTACATTTCATATTATGGCTATAATAAAGTCAGTTTATTATTTATTTATTTAGACAGACAGAGGGGGTGGGGGAGGAGCAGAGGGAGAGAATCTTAAGCAGATTCCACACTGAATGGGGAGCCTGATGTGGGGCTTGACCCATGGCCCAGGAGCCGAAACCAAGAGTTGGAGGCTTAAGCAACTGAGCCACCCAGGTACCCAAGGTCAGTTTAAAACTCTATTTCATTATGCCATAAAGGATGCTCCATAATATGGGAAATGGGACCCTTCGGACAAGGGTTTAGGCAGAAATCCATAGCATTCTAACTTTAATCCATTAACAACTGAAGCAGACTATCAGAGTAATGTTACTAAACAGTAAATGGGAATGAATACACAAACAGTTGTAATTTATTCAATACCTATTATGTGCCTCTCTTTTCTTTTGCTGTGGAGTGCACATTTTTATTTTGATGGGTTAAGCAATGAGACTAAAAATATGAAACTACTGAGACAAGGACTATCTAATTTTTGGATTGGGGTAGTAGCAGTTTACTAGTAAGAAAACTGAGATCCAAATAAAATTACATAAAGAATCTTTATGCACTCTTTGCAATTATTCTTAGTCATAACTCATGACTTTTGTATCTACTGCTCCCCTTGTACATATATACATACTAGCTCTCTAGGACTCCTCTTTCTACCATGAGACCTTTATTCTCTTCTTGCCCTTATTTTAAGCTGATTCTAAATCCAGCAAACATTCACTGAGTAACTATCAACTACCACAATATGCTGGAACAGAGAGAGAGAGAGAGAGGCAGAGGGAGAAGCAGGCTCCCAAGGAGCAGGGAGCCCGATGCGGGACTCGATCCCAGGACCCTGAGATCATGACCTGAGCCGAAGGCAGACGCTTAACCATCTGAGCCACCCAGGCGCCCTGGAACAGTTCTTGAACATGGAGATACACTGGTGTACCAAACAGCCCTCCAGAACACCATAACATCACAGCTAGAAGAAAATATGATGAAGATTATATATATATATAATACACACACACACACACACATATATATAATCTATCTGTATCATCCTAATATTATCTCTCTATATAATCTATATATGGTTTTATGATTTTATGTATATGTATAAAATCACAAGACACTGATGATTGCTATATTCTGTTCTTCAGAAATAAGGAACACATTATCGGAGGAAGTGCTTGAAACTTTAACAGGAAGGGAAAAAACTGATACTTTTTTTTTTAAGTAGTCCTTAGGTAAGAATGGCAAACAGAAGCACATATCTTGTCATCTTCTCAAAACCCACCTTACACTCACAGCAACCTTACTGGTGGAAGACAACAGAATTTGGGGTTTCATTAAGACTGTTTCATGATCCTTCCTGAGACATTTCTCTAGGGAACTATTAATATGAACTGGAGGTACCTCATGAAATAGAACATTTTGGTCCTAGGGATTAATCCGTTCAACAAACATGTTAAATATCTACTATCTGTCAGGCATTTTTCTTCTAATTGTTAAAGATGAAGACGTAATAAGATGGAGCCCCTGCACCTCTAGAGATCACAGGTTTAGTAAACAGACATGTAGTCCAATCAGAGCACAGAGTGGCAAAGAGAGGTCGACACACACAGTTTTGCAGGAGAGAGGAAAGGACATGGCTATATTCACAGATAGGAAGGTGTCACAGAAAGCAATCAGTGAATGGTGTCTTAAAGGATCAATGAAAATGAATCAGACAAGAAGATAAACGACAAAACACATACAATGTGTTGACTTATTTAATTACACAGCAAATTTAAGAAAGTATTAAGAATTTACAATGGGGAGAGAATGGAATATGTTAGGTGGGAGAGAGCAAAAAATATAAGGTGGGAAGGAAAGGTCCTGACCAACACCACACACAGATGCACATCTTGTGTGCAGAGACTCCAACAATTGGCTTGTGTAGTCAGAGAGAGGGTTGCCCAGTTCCGCCTGTTTAGTCTTGCTCTATCCAGACTTGAGGACAAATAAAGAGGACACCCACTGAATGAGCAGAAAAAGGGGCTTCAAAAAGGGCGAGAGAAGCCATCTTTATTCAAGAAAACACTGCTTCTAGGCATGAATGTTGAAACTGAGATGCAAACATCATAGGGCCGAGCTACATGTGATATGCTAACAAATCTACATAAAACAAACCCAAATGATAAATCTCCACATTCTAGGAAGAGATATTGCATAGAAAAGACATTAATTTAGGTATGACATGATTTTGAGGCAACAGCTTTAAAATTGCACTTATAGATTTACATGTTTTTCCTGTAATATGTATATTTTAAAAAGAAAACTATCCATTTGGAAAGACTGGGCTGTTAGTAACAGTCTTGCCCCATTCCTTCTGCCACATAAATAGGACTGAGATCTTCACATGAACCACAAGGCTGTAAAACTCCTTCCAATAATAAGCTAAGAATATACTTTTCTCTTATTGACTTAGCCTAATATATTAGCAGGGATGTAATTTCTCTTGAGTTTAGTGCCAGGAAAACAGATATCCCCAAAGCCAACAACACACTGGTGCTCAATGAATATTTCTTGAATAAGTAAGTGGTTGAATTTTTTTTACCTCAAAATTTTGATTTATTTTTTGTAAAAGGCATGCACTCCAGAGAGAGGAAGTACTTTAAGCTGCTATTATGTTATCATACTTTAGTGCAATTAAATTCCTGCCTTTTCTTAGAGCATGTTTTGATAAGGAGAGACTAAGGGCTCTGGATAAGAAAAAGAGGGATGCACAGTTAAACAAGAGGGGGAATGGTGATTGTAGGGCTCCTTCTCTTAATAAAAGCAAATGCTCAAACAACAACAAAATCCAACCCTCTCCCCATGAAACTACTTTTGTTTGAGCAAATGTTCCATATCTATTTAATGAGCATCTAAACTCCTTCTTTGGTTGCATGATTGATGCTACGGAAAGCTTAAAACATGCAGCACAATTCCTGTTGTATCTATTATAGACAAATATCCTTTCCTCTTTGTTCTCTTCTTCTAAGAACAGAATGTTGATTTTCCTTTTGGAACCATCCTTTCTCTACTCTCAGTCAAAGTAGTGTTGGTGGGAGACAAACCATAAGAGACTCTTAATCTTAGGAAACAAACTGAGCGTTGCTGGAAGGGAGAGGGGTGGGGGATGGCGTAACTGGGTGATGGACATTGTGGAAGGGTATGTGTTGTAATGAGCAATAAAAAAAAGCTTAAAAACAAAAACAAAACAAAGTAGTGTTGGTGAGACTAATCCTTCCTTCTTGATTTAAGGGACAAACAGGTAGCTTGTGTAAATCACTGTTATCCATCTCTTCACCCTAATAATATTTTTTGATATGTAATATAAGACAAGCTAAGAAGAGATATTAATTCTGGGATTATGGTTGAAACTGTTCGAAAAGAGAAATTAGAACATGTGGATATAAGCCTGGAGGTGCTGAGGGAAAAGGGTGCCTCAGGAGGGAACCAGCACTAGAAAACTAAAATGAGACACACTAAGAAATAGCTTCTTGGTGCCACTTTTGAGAACCTGGATTAATCCACCACTGAACTTTCCAGTTATATAACAATTGCATAAATTTTGCTGTTGTTATTCTACATCTGTTGGACTGTCTGCCATTTATAACCAAAAGAGTGTTTCTAATAGATCAACTCTAATAAAATGAAAAAATATAATGATTAAAATTAGGAGGGTGATTTGGTAAAAAAAAAAAAAAAAGCACAAAGGACAGAGAGTTCTACTCTCATTGTGAGTTTGGAAAGTTGTCCTGGAAAAAGATGGCATTTGATATCTGTCCATGATGAGTAGCATCAGGATGCACATCAAGGCAATTAATCTAAGAGAGGCCAGAGTGAAATTAAAGGAACTAGAGTGAAAAAATGCAGAGAGTGTTGAGAACCACATAGATGTAGAGGGAAAATACCATTTTAGATCCCATATTTTGAAAGGAGGAGCAGGAGATGGGGAAATAGGAACATGGAAATAGAAGTAAGAAAGAATCCCTCAAGATCTGTAACTCATATTTTGAAATGCATAAACCTTGGCTGAATGAGGCTTAGTTTGGGTTCAAGATGATATAAGTTAAAACAGAAAATATTCTGACAACAAAAGCATGCTATTCCATAGGGATAAAAGTAACAGAACCACAAAAAAAAGGCACCAAAATATTGTCTTTAACACAATCCTATTTAGATTATTATTTTTCAAAGAGATTTCAGAGGCTTTATAGAAGTATCTTCTGACACCTTCTTTGCACTGAAATTATATTAAATTAGAGGTATTACAGATATGTATCACTCACATCACTTTCTAAAGAAAACTGGCCTCAAGAAAGTCACCATGGAAAGAAATCATCACACGCCCCAATTTCCTGTTGGGCTATAGCTGACTGTGTAGGGGGAGGGTCTCTAACTCAAGGTGATCCAATACATGAATGAGTAGTTAACCTTTGCTTCTTGCCTAAAAGACTTGCACTTAGTAGGAAAATCTAAACAAGACAATCTGATGTGATTTCACATGTATCTGAAATAGGCAATATAACAGAACTTTTTCAGTGTTGGTGCAGGTGAAAAATGATACCATAAATTGGGGTAAGAAATTTCACAGGGAGTCAAAATCATGGGCATGGGTTAGTCAAAGTCAGTAGCAGAGAGAAAGGAAGCAAATGCTCTTTTTAGTAGCATTATATTAATAGTGAAGCACAAGAGAAAAGATGAGTGTTTTCTAACTGGGCTGTGGCGATCTTGAGAGCTGCTCTCAATCCTAGAATGACCCTGTGGTCTCCATTCCTGGCAGGTTTAGAACTTAATAGCTCCTGTGAAATCTTTTCTCCCATATGTTCCCCTTGTGTTTTTACAATAACTCCCGTTTTCTTGAGCTAGCTGGAGTAGATCTCTTTTCTTTACATTTAAACAAGTTTTAATATATAAACACACTTATTCAGACATATGAACACATATTAAATGTCTTCAATATACTGTAAAGTTCATTATAAAAATGAGAAAAATGCTTCTCTTTTACAACAGTGAAAAACGTATCCTTAGGAAACCCCAAATTTCAGTAACATATATTCTACTAAAAATATTTTTGCTATAGTGTTGGGAAGATCTGAATTTATAGAATTGTGCTGGGCATGTTTTATTCCACCTAATAAGTCCTATTCACCATCACCTTTAAATATTTTCTAAATTCAACCCTGCTGGATCTGATCACATGTTTCTAGGATCAAGGACAGCAATATTGTCATATGATAATAAGGACAAAAACAAACAAAACTGAATTTGAAACAAGCATTCTAATTACTTTTTAAGGTCCTTTGTGCAAGAGTTATTTGCAGTGATCAAGTCAGGTAACATTTATTGTTTGCATGGACCGGTCTTGAGTGATTTTTCCTATATTCTCACAACATAGGATATACTACTTACTGTAATTCCAAGACCACAAACTCACTGCATAATGGGAATCCTAGACATGATTAAAGAAGAGAGAGTTGGGGCAAAGAGATATGATAAAAGGTCTGTGACTCCATATGTTTATTATACTGGTATAGAAAAAAATTTATCTTTTTGGCAGATATGTGGCTTATTACCTTTCAACAATATATAAAATAGTTGGTGTTACCAGCAGAATAAAACCATTTAAAGCATTGTTGAATTAATGGCAGATTTTGTGTCCTGATGTGCTTTCCCAAACAAAAACTACTAGAAATTATACTTACCAATACAAATGCATACAATGAATTAATTAATGAAACATCACTGATCTCGAGAGAAAATATTCAACATTTCAAAAGGCTCCCTAATCTTTAAAAAGGAGGAATCATTGCTGTATGTTATAAAAGAATGGGCATTTGTTTAAATTCAAGGGAAGATTTTAAATTAGAGGTCAGTTTAATGTAGCATACATTTATAACACATATTAAAGTTAAGTTTAGTAATGAACTTAATTTATATAAATAAATTTATATAAATAAGAAACCCTGGGTACCAATCTTGCCAACATATAACCCACTTATATTCCCTTATTGGAAGTTCCAAAACCTAGCTTCTAGGTTTATATCCCATTTTTCAATTTAGTGTTTTCCAGCTGTGGTTGGTTGATGGGAGAAAAAAGGATTGCATTTGAGTCACTGCAGTGAGAATTGGACACAACTCAGCATCTCGCTTATTTATGAGAGCCCACAGTGATCAATCATTATAGACTGTGAGTAGGTCATTTATATAACCATAATTCGTAATTTAAATTAGAATAAAGGAAAAGGTGTGAAATGCCTTTATCCCACAGTCAAGCCCACAGCATGTAAAAAAAAAAAAAATCTCTAAACGAAAATAAAGTCTAATTTTTCAATTGTTTCTTTCTTCCAGTACAATATCTGGACCTACTAATAGTAGCCGCTTGATAGGAGGGAAGGGGCCCAGTTATTTCACTGTGACTGACATCATAGTTATCAAATAGTTCAAGGTCAGTAAGATCATGGTATATAGTCTATCATTAGAGACCAAAGGCTTCTTAGAAGGCAATCATCTAGACAGATAATGTGAGGATATTAGTTGCCTATACAAAATAATCAATGGTAATTGGTATGGAGGAAAACATACTAAGCACTATGAGTATTTCATAAGACCTAGGTAGCCTCATCTAGTGAAAATAATGCTTAATATAAGACCATAATCAAGTTCTCAATTAAGAGTGTGGCACAGAGTGGATAAAAAAAGGCAGATTCAAGGTAATTTCAAGAGTGCAGTATGAAGCCATGTTCCAAGCCTGGTTAGTAACTATGTTGCAGGCAGTGCGCAGATCAGTTAGAATATCAGATTTTAAAGCTAGACAGACCTGAGTTAACTACTGGATCTCTGAACTTAGAGAATTCAATAACCTTAACTATTTACCTTAATTTATCTGAACTTTAATTTTTTTTAATTTTTAAATGGATTTAATAATGTCTGTAACATTCCATTGTTGTCAAGATCGAATTAGAAACTATAGGCAAATTCCCTAGTACTATTCACTGGCCCATGGCAGGTCCCTCATGAATGGTAGCTATTAGCGTTTTTATTTTTTGTCAGGAAAATCTCCACGGACTCCCAGGGAAACTCCATGCTAACATACTTTTCTCAAAGTGAGAGGCCCAGGGAAATGTCTGTCCTTCCATCAGTATGTCCAGAACTCTGTTTTTTCTGATATTTATTGGCTGTAATCGCCTTTTTTTTTTTTTTTCAAGCAAAGATGTTGGAACAGTCATTCTATGGCACAGATACCACTGTGTGAGGTGAGTGAGGTGGGCGAATCTGGTGTCTTATGTACTCTGTAAGTTGAGATCTGAGCAATAAAAACTTCAAGAACTTAGAGAATTGTGCTAATTGAGAAAGTGTAAGAAAACTGAATTCTGGACCACTAAAAGCATCCTCTTATTTTGATACTAACCTATCCAAACGTGATATATGCAAAGAGAAAGGACCCGGTAGAAAAACTGATCCATGATAGCCAGGAGAGCCCTCTTGTCCAGCGTTCAGTACTGTTCAAGGGACAAGACACAGGCTTTAGGGGCGGTGATGAGTCCGGTTCTCCATTGTGAACTGGGAATAATGCATTACGAAATTTAGGCTTTAAACTATTCCTATACCTTGTTTTATACCTTCAAAGTAACTGGCTCATGGGCAATTCAGTTTCCTACGCAGCTTGTTACTAGCAGAGAGCAGCTGGCTCTTGGCGGGGTTTATACGCATTCTAATCATTGGAAAGAATTCTGATTCATGAATTAGCATTTCTGATTTATGGAGCAGGTCTTCGTGAGTTTCAGTATGAGTGAATCACTGAATGCACCGGGAACACACAGTTTCTGGTTCACAACCGCAGAAGGTGGTGACTCAACCGAGCGAGGCTCGACCTGGAATATCTTCAGGATTGTCTCACGAGAACTTCCGAAACGAAGAAAAGGCAGCGCGGCACAGGTTTGCTTCCGAGACGGCGCATGCGTCTGCCGCCGCCGCCATTACGCATGCGCAAAGCCTGCGAACACCGTGTGCCTTCGGTCTTTGCATCCCACTCCAAAACGGGAGGCGGAGATCTATTACCGAAATGCTCTGTTGCCCTGCAGTCTGTCACACCCAGAATATTAGCAGATGGGTCCCAACACCTCTCATTTCCCATAATAACTTGTTGTGGCTGCTCTAGTAAGATAACAGTTCCCTTATGTTTACTCCCCAGTGAGTAAAATAATATATTCTTTTATTTACCTATCACTGTCTTTTTCAGGTTTAACTGGTATACTGCCAGTTCTAATGTTCGGTGAGGTTTTTTGTGAGTGACTGACATGATCCAGTGTCAATGACTTAGAATTGCTTCCTGTCTCTGGACATGGACATAATGCTTTGTTTGCAACATACTTTATTTCCTACTAGCTCCTTATTGCAGAAAATGACATATTTTATTGCTGAATTTGTACTTGGATGTACTTACTATAAAGACTGTAGAATGTTATAACATCATTAGAAAGAAAATTATACAGACATACTAAAATTGCATCTTAAGACTCTCAGTAGGCTGCATTTATGTAAAGGTTACTTTGCCCTTCAGGAATTCAAAAATAACTAGCCTTTCAAGGCTCTGCTTGCTTCCACTAACGTCACAATAAACCAATCTTTCCATGGAGTTTGGGATTATGCCATACATTAACTTGATATATTCTCCATTTAACTTTTATTATTACTTCAGCCTGTGTCACCTTCTACTGACAATAATTCTGTATGAAGTTATTTATTTCTTTCTTTTTTACTGCTTATATAGCTAGTGGTTAATCAACCACAGCAGAGTATTTAAATAAAATGAGGCCAAGATGTAGAAACATGTACTCTAAACAGAGGCCTTCACAATAATGGAAACGCAGATGTGAAATGCCTGAACACAAGGCAAGACAGAGTGAGCAGTATCCTGGATTATATCTAAAGCACAAAATGATACCTGCGAAATTCCATTAGAATGATGACAGTAATTAATAATTCTCAAACATAAAGATGGGAAGACTGGTTTCTCTGTGAAGGCAAGGAAACTTTTCATAAATCCTGTCCAGATGATACTTTGTAAAAACCACAATATATAATCCATTCAACTTATGATTCTACCTCTACTGTTGCTCCAGATCTTTTATGAGGCAGGACAGCATTATTCCATGCTAATTATCTTGACATAAGATTTAAATTAGTAAAACTTAAAACCCTCTGTGTGTGTGTGTGTGTCAGATAAATAAATAAATCTTAAAAAAAAATAACTTAAAGCCATACCCTCCACATTGCCCATTTGTCTCATTGCTCTAAGAAATGGCCAATGCATTTTCATAAGGTAGACATTCACTTAAGGAGCATTTAGTAAACACCGCATATGGTCCAGAGAATCCTATGAGCCTAATGAAAATCTGAAACATACTATTATTTACATATTAAGTCCAATAATAATAACTAACCCATGAACGAGGCAGTTAAATTCTTCTGACGGATAGTTTATAATTATTCTCTAAATTGTTACGTTGTTTGGTTTTGGTTTTCATATATCATCACGTTGTAACAAATTAAAAGAAAACCAATTGTCCTCTTCCTGACGGTACAGTAGAATGATTACATCCTCCAAATCTTTGGTACCCTTAACCCAATGCTATCCACTCCTTAGATCATTCCTCACCTAAAAAATATAAATAAGAACAAAAACACAAATATATGCGTGCATGTATGTGTGCATACACTTTTTATGTATAAAGAATCTACCAAATTCATCTTCTGTTGGCAGAGTTTCACTATGTGAATGTGTCCCAACTGTCAGGTACCAGCATAACATAGGAACTGGGAGATAAAGAGACACCGATGCTTGTGGCCAGAGGCAACCAGCCTTGGGGCTTTGGCCACTGCACCCTCTCCCCAGACACTCTGAGGGTGGAGGCTGTCAAAATCTTGGCACACCGCATCTTACTCCACAGCACACCGACACAGACTGTGACATGTATAGGACAAGCCACATGGTTCTAGCCTTTTGCAACTTGTATGCCTGTCTTTTCAGTCAAAGCAAAGCACACATTACTTTTTGCAGCATATTTAAGACACAGCAATTGGAATTTTTATGCTAAAAAGCACTCCCATGGCAAACGGGAACCTTTGAGAAGGAACATAGACTCCAAATAGTAAAATGGCCAACAGCAGTATGAGTACAAGGAGTAGCCATAGTAATGGCTAGAGTGTCTCAACAAGGTGGCTTTCACTTCAAATTATCTCATTACATCTGAACAATTCTAAGAATCAGATGTTATAAGAAAAACCCTGAGGTTATAGGTGTTCACTAACTTACTGTAGGTAACTCATCCAAGATGTGGCAGAACCTGAAAGTCAACTGCCCCAACCTAAGTGACCATTTAGGGTCATCTGGGGCTCCTAACAATGACGACAATGTTTTTTCCAAAAAAAGAAAAAGAAACCACCACCACACACATAGGTGAAAAAACTCCTATATCACATGACACCACTGAAATCAGTAAAAACCGATTTAAATTCTCTTTTAATTTTCTCCCATTCTGCCTCAATTCCTGCAGAACAGGACGTGGTTAAGAAATTATGAAAGCTGTAAGCTAATCAGTGGATTGGGAATAGGAGGGAAGAGAAAGTTCAGTGTGGGGGAAAAAAAACCCAACCAACCAATAAACCAAGATCAGGATGTCCTGCAAAATGTGAAACAAACAGAAAAAGAAAACCTAAACTGGAAGGCCAAAGGAAGAGGGCAGATGGGCAGAGACGCTCCTGTGGCAGCCCTAGGAAGACAGAGTCGAGAGTTTCCTGTTATCTCTGAGTCTGGTCAGTGGGTAACTGGGCATCATGAGCAGTAAAGGCTGAGCCCAGCCGACTGTGGAGGCCATGGTGGAGTGCTGAAGGCTGAAGTGAATTTACTGGGAACGCTCCTACTAAGTAGCCAGTTGTATTACAAGTCTGAGAGAGTCACTTGACAGAAAAATTATGAGGAAATAAAAAAAGGGGAAAAAAAAAGAAAATTGGAGACCCTCAGGATTGCCCTGAAGTACTAGGGTTGCACCTCTCCAAACAAAACATACAGAGATCATTCTAAGCTGATATGATTGGAGTTTTCTCGAAGACTCTGCAAACCCATGGGCTATTTTCCCTTTCCTAATTGGAGAGGGTAGATTGGGTTGCTTGTTAGCCTGCCATTCAGAGAACTCAGCTACAGTGTTTGCTGAGTAGTGCTGGATTTAATCCTCCAAACTCACAAATGTAGTGCTGGTTTCATAGCACTAGGGCTTGCTATCCCCTCCTTCCATCTTCTAGCAATTTCGAGCTCCCCAAGGCAGAATGAAATCCCTCTGTCAGAGGGGTCACCTTTGAGATCTGAGCTTTAAATAAAGTTTACTCCACCCTACTAGCCAGAGCCCTGCAGGAAGATCAATGCTTTCTCCAATGATTTTGCAAATTCTTTGGGCTTCTGTTGTGACTCTGAGGTCTTGTTTTCTGCTGAAATTTCTATTTCATTGACATTTCCACTTCCCTGGTTGTTTTCTTTTCTCTGCTTTTGCCTATTCAATGAGCCCCTTCTGTTTGACTTTAAAAAACAAACACACCAACTGGCATGTACATATATTTTATAATAGGAGTTACATTTTCCCTACCCATGGTAGTCACTGGTACTGCATTATTCTCTTAATATTAATCCTTTGGGGAAAGCAAATAATAGCTTTTTAAAAAATTTTTTTTGGAAGGGGCTTACCAGTCTGTTTTGAAGGCTGTACTAATACAGGATGTATTTGGCAATCACAGGTTAGTACAAAAGAGGACCACTCTGACTTGTTCTTTAGCAGTTTTCCCATAATGCCTTGATGAGTCGCCTGTGGACATAACTTGCTCACACAGGGTATATTGTTATAGTGTATTTTGAGCAGGGAAAGGCAAGGAGTTTAATAGGCATAGAGATTGACTCCACCAGGGTCACATGATTAGTAAATGGCAGGACTAGCCTAGAACTGATTGTCTGCTTCCGTCTGAGTCCCAGTGAGACCACTCTGGGAACTTCTGTTGATTGCACCCTGCTCCACCATGCTCACCAGTAAGAAAAGTAAGAAAAGAAGGTAAATGTGTTCTGTGGAAGCCACCCACCATGTTCACCAGAGTTCTCAGAGGGCTTGATCCAGTTCATCAGGTCCACTCTCTACTCCCTGATGCAAAATTGTCCTGGTATAGAGATTTAAGGCCACTGAGAATTTATATAACCATATTAATATATGGTATGCTCGTAAAACTTATTTTCCAAAAATTAAAGGGTCTTTACATCATTTTACATCACTCTAAAATTTATAATGGGCTCCTCTCCCATTTGTCTTCAAAGCAAATTCATGTATTATGAGCTTCCAATTCATATTTTTGGATTTATGCATTTCCACACAGACACATCCATTCAATTCTCCAGCCTCCCCAACCTCTAACAATTCACCATCCCCATACCATATCCAGTCCTTTGTGGTTTATGTGCTTTACTTACAGTGTATTCTTTAACTTTTTTATTTATTTGTATGAAAAGTCCAGTCTTCCAAGGCTACCTGATCCATACAAAGTCACTTAGCCCTCGGCTTGATTTTTTTTATTTTAATTAAACTTTCTTTGTATTTTATTATCATAGAACTTCATTCCTAAGATAACATATCTTCTCTTACATGATAATATTTTCTGTATATGTTCTTTTTCTTTACTAATCTATAAGCACAGTAACATGTTTTATCTTTGTATATTTCATCTTCTTCCTCCCAAGGTAGGATAATATTATTTAGGACACAGGTCCTTAATAATAATTTACTGAATTACATTAAGTCAATATATTTCATAGACTATTATTTGTGACTCTTTTTTCACTTATGAAACACCAACCATTGGGTTGGCATTTTCTAAAAGTTCAAAAATCCTATACATATATTTTATAATAGGAGTTACATTTTCTTGACACTACTGAAGCCCACATTATTTCGGTTGTTTTGTTTCTTTCTGATAGATTCCACAAGTCTAGTTTAGGGCTCACAGTGCTTCTGGGACTCAAAGGAATGAACTACCACAGAGATAGAAACAGATCCCTGAATTTCCAATCTGTATGGATCATGTTATATACTTGGCAATGAACTCTTATTCTCAAATGAGGAGGGGAGAATTCCTTCAAAACCACATCTTGTTGCTTTTTACAGACCTAACAGAATTATAAAACACAAAATGTGTCTGGTTCTTCAGATGATGACTTTGGCTTTTTTTTTTTTAATCTAATAAAGCATGTTCCTGAAAGTCCAGAAAAAAAAGGGAAAGAAGCATCTACTCAAGCAGATTAAAGGCATCCATTTATGAGGAAAAGAAGATGGAGAAAGAGGAGGAAGAAACAGTTAATTATTTATTTACAAAATCCTTGTGAGACAACAATCATAGTGTTTTAGAATTAGGGGCAAAAGCTTCATAGTGAGAACATCAGATTTGAAGATTGGATTATCAGTGTTAGGATATGTATCACATTTTGGGGGGGGATGTGCTAATTGAATTGATAATAAGGATATAGTAAAAGTCAAGATAAAACTTGGAAGGATTTTTATATTATCTATATTTTTTAATGAACTTCAAAATTATTTAGATAATTTTAAGAAGGAGTTTAATTCTTTAATACAAACATATTTATTAACCATTCTATTGAAGATGTATTAGCTAGGGCATTACAAATCAATCCCAAGTCTCAGTGGCCTACCAAAATGGAAGTTTATTTCTCACTAATGCTACATATCCCATGTGGAAATTCCATGTGGGACTGCTTTACAAATCACTCGGATTTCCAAGCTTATGGAGGCTCCATTATCTTGTGCTAAACCACCTGGAGTAAAAGGCCTCTTCAGTCACCTTAGCAAGAAAGGAAACTCTGGAGGATCTTGCAATTAAATGCTTAGCCTTGGACATGATTCATTCAATCACTTCTTCTCATATCCCCTTGATCCTAACAACCACATGGCCCAACCCAGGAGTAAAGGAATGGAGGGGTGCCTAGGTGGTTCAGTCAGTTAAGCATCTGACTCTTGGTTTTCAGCTCAGGTCATGATCTCAGGAATTGAGCCCTGTGTTGGGCTCTGTGCTCAGTGGGGAATCTGCCATCTGCCCCTCTCTCCACTAGTGTGCACACATACTCTCTCTCTCAAATAAATAAATAAAATCTTAAAAAAAAAGTAAAGATGGGGTGCCTGGGTGGCTCAGTCATTAAGCATCTGCCTTCGGCTCAGGTCATGATCCCAGGGTCCTGGGATCGAGCCCCGCATCGGGCTCCCTGCTCAGCGGGAAGCCTGTTTCTTCCTCTCCCACTCCCCCTGCTTGTATTCCCTCTCTCGCTGTGTCTCTCTCTGTCAGATAAATAAATAAAATCTTAAAAAAAAAAAAAAAAAGGAAGGGAATAGGAGATGTATATTCCTCCCACGTGCCTGGAAAGAGAGGGAAACTGAGATATCCTCCATCACAAGATACAAAAATTCAATCAACCCATAACAACTATTACCATTCTGTGTCTATAATCTGTGTTTTTATGATGTATTTCCCTTTCAAGTATGTTTGTGCTGCCAGGAGGAGATACGATAATGAGAAGAAAAGATCAACACAAGAATATCAACACAACACAAATAAGAGAGTAAAATGCAAGAGTATCTTTATCTTCATGCCTTCTCAATGTATGTGAGAACTCCAGTTCACCCGATATACACTGTCTGGCATTGTTTCTGGCTCATCTGTGTTCTGAATGGTTGGTTCCCCCTTCTGATCCATAAGAGTACATGATATGATCATTTGTTTAAGATTTTGAATGTCACTCTTTTCTAAGTATCTTAGAGAAGCCTCTAAATATGGAGATGTCGAGTATTACATTAATAAAATCAGCATATTATAAACATCATTATAACAAAAAATAAAGGCAGTCAATCCATGGAAATCAAAAGTGTTATGTCAACGAACATTGCCACTATACTCTGTAAGTTTATCAGTTTCTCATGCCAAAATTAAATACTAAAAATAACTTAAGTATTTTGCTAAATGGATATGTACATAATGGTTCCTCTTTATAGCTGCATACTTTATTTACTTGGTAACCAGGAAAGACTTTTTCCAGAGCATGTTCAAAAACTGCATTTACAAAGACTACTTTTAAGCAAGTGAGCAAGTGGGGAGAAATGATGTCAAATATATTTGCTTAAGACAAGAGAAAAAGTTTGAACTAACCAGATTATCTGTGCAAAAATGCATAGGTCATCCAAATCATTCCCCCAAAGCCCTTTTATTTTCTAAGAAAGCTAGCAAAAGCAGTTCATGTTTAATTAATGTATAGCATATCTAGCATATTCATTTTAGAATTCAACTTTGAAATTGACATTGTAGAGTTATATCATTTGCCCCTGGTGAAATAGTTGAATGTAGGGTATTTATTTTCATTTTACCAGACATTTACAGTATGATATGATAGAAAGTGAACTGGATTGATTGGGTATCTGGAGACCTAAATTTTGCCTCATCTTTATCCCTTAATAGTAAATAAGCTGACTTTTTTCAAGCTTCAGTTTCTTCAGCTTGGGGAAAAGGGGAATGTTTTCTATGTTCCCCTCTAACTCCAGCCTCTCTTTGCCGTGGGGAATTCACATTCAGATAGAGGTGTACAAATATCTCATAGCTTTTCGGGAAGCAATCCTCTTCATGGCAGTAGTGTGCAATAATAGTACCACCTCTGGAGACAGACGGCCTGGATTTGACTCACAGCTTTGTCATTATTTGCTCTCTAATCAGTTAAATAAGGATAATAATGGTATCCACTTCATAAGATGTTAGGAAGATTAAATGAATTAATACTTGTAAATGCAACTAGAATGTTGAAATATAGCAAGCACATAATTATCATTAGTTAATGTTATCATTAGGCATTTTTTGTTTTGTGAATATACTATCAATACTGATCCAACTTACTGGGTTACTATTAGGGGAACATTCAGAGTAGTCTATAAACTCCATCCATAAGATGCTTAAGATAATTTGGAGAGCCAAAATATATGAATAATTAGAGGAGAGTACATCCCGTTTTTAACAAGTGAGTAGTAACCAGAATGCCTAGGGACAATAGCCAAAGCTTTGAGAGGCAGGAAAAGGATTTAATATTAGCTGTGAAAATGTATCAAAATAGGAAACATTGCATTGGTTTCTAGCAGTTGGTGGAACAGATCCTGACTGACTCTCATGCTGAAGACAACCTAATATATTAAAACACAAAATGAAACATTTTTTAAATCCATTAATGATCTGGCAAGAAATTTTAAAGAATTTATGCTAAAGCAAGTGGGTTAAAGTTCAATGAATAGTAATAGGACAATATTCCCAGAGTCTCAAAGCATCAAACTGATTACAAAGGAAAAAAACAAAACAAAACAGGAATTCAAAGTCATCTTACTAATCCCAAATAAAACTATAGTAATTATATGCTAGAGAAACCAGCAGTCACCAACTTAACCAAATGATTAAAATTAACACCACCAGTATGAGAAAAGTCAATACCATGGGCTCCCTTGTGTGGTGCAATGAGAATATTACCTTTGTAATATTCCTCCCAAAATGCATAACTGAATCTAACCATGAGGAAATATCAGACATCCAAATCAAGAGGCAATCTACAGAAAAACTGGCTGTACTCTTCTGAAATGCCAATGAAAGACAAAGACTGAGAGTAAAGGACACTAAAAAGACATGTGATCTTATACTTCCTATTGCTATAAATGAAATCACTGGGACAAGGAGCAAAATTTGAATAACGTGTGTTCTGCTTTAAAGATATGTCCACAAATCTTTGATGTTCTCCTAGCCTAATTCCTCTCTCCTTGAGTAGTGGCTATACTCAGACTCACTTTTAACAAAATAGCATGTGGTAGAAATAGAAGGATGCCACTTGTAAGATTGGAAAGGCATCATGGCTTCCTACTGCTCTCTAAGATTGCTCACTCTGAGGAACTTAGCCACCGTATCATGAGGACATCAAGCTACTCTACAATGAGGTCCACATAGTGAGGAACATAGGTGCATGTGTATTTTTTGGAAATGGATCGTCAAGCCCAAGCGAGCCTTTGAATGACTGCTGCTTGGCAACAACCACATAGATACTCTGATCTAAACCCATCCAACTAAGTCACTCCTGATGCCTGACCCGTAAGTGTTTTGGTTTAGGTTTGATTTGGTTTATATTCAATTTGTTTAATTTTGGTATTATATACATAACATAAAATTACCATTTAAACCATTCTAAGTGTACAGTTCAGTGGTATTAAGTACGTTCACATTTTTGTGCTGCCATCACTACCATCTACAGAACTGTTTTCATCTGCAAAACTGAAACTGTACCCATTAAGCAATAACTTCCCATTTCCCCCACCCCAACCCCCCAACAATCACCATTTTATTTTGTCTCTATGAATCTGACTATTCTTTAATAAGTGGAATCAGATGTCCTTTTATGTCTGGTTTATTTTACTTGGCATAATGTCTTTAAAATTCATCCATGCTGTAATATATGTCAGAATTTCCTTTTATTCTAAGGTTGAATAATATCCCATTGTATGTACATACTGCATTTTGTTTATTAGCTCATCTGTTGATGGAGACTTGGGTTGCTTCTACTATGGCTATTGTGAATAATGCTGCTATGAACATGGTTGTACAAATATCATCATTAGTCCTTGCTTTCAATTATGCTAATAGTATTCTTTGATACACAAAAGATTTTAATTTTTATGTAGTCAACTTACTATTTTTAATTTGTTAGCTATGCTTTTGGTGTCGTATCCAACAAATCACTGGCAAATCCAATGTTGTGAAGTTTTTATGTTTTCTTTAAGAGTTTTATAGTTTTAGCTCTTATGTTTAGGTCTTTAGTCCATATGAATTTTTTTTTTTTTTTTTTTGCATATGGTGTAAGATCAGAATCCCACCACATTCTTTTGCATACGGATATCCAGTTTTCCAAACATCATTAGTTGAAAAGTGTGTCTTTTCCCCAGTGAATGGCCAGGGCACTCTTGTCAAAAAGCATTAGACCATATATGTGTGGGTTTCTTTCTGGACTCTCTATTCTAGTCTATTGGTCCACATGTCTACTTTATACCAATACCACACTGTTTTGATTGTTGTAGCATTATAATAAATTTTGAAATTAGGAAGAATGAGACTTTCAATTTTTTTTTTCAAGACTATTTTGACTATTCATGGTCCCTTGGGATTCTACATTAATTTTAGGATATATTTTTCTATTTTTGCAAAAAACATTTTTGTTATCTTGATAGGTATTTCACAGAAATTGTAAACTTATAGTACTGATATCTAAATAATATAACATTGTATGGTGACTAACATAACAAAATAAAATTTTAAAAAATAAATAACATAAACATAGAATGTCTGTCCATTTATTTGTATATTACTTAATCTCTTTCAGCAATATCTTCTAGTTTTCAGTGTACAAGTCCTTTGTCAGTCCTTTGACTGAGTATTTTATTCTTTTTGATGATATTGTAAATGAAATTGCTTTTTAACTTCCTTTTCTGATTGTTCACTGTCAGTGTATAGAAATGCAACCAATTTTTGAATGTTGATTGTATCCTGCAACTTTGCTGAATTTATTTATTAGCTCTAACAGGTGTGTGTATGTGTTCATAGTCTTTAGAACTCTTTGCATATAAGATCATGTAATCTGTAAACAAATATAATTTTACTCTTATTTTTCCAATTTGAATATTTTTACTTATTTTTCTCACCTAATTGCACTGGCTAGGATGTACAGTATAATGCTGAATAGAAGTGGAAAAGTGGTCATCCTTGTCTTGTTCCTGATGTTAAAGGAAAAGCTTTCAGTTGTTCATCATTGTAAGATGTTAACATGGGTTTTTCATTTTGGCCTTTATTATACTAAGGTAGTTTCCTTCTATTTCCAGTTTATTGAATGTTTTTATCATGGAAGAGTATTTAATTTTGTCAAATTTCTGTGTCAATTGAGATGATCATGTATTTTTTTTCCTTCATTTTGTTAATGTATTATGTTGATTGATTTTAGTATGTTGAACCATCCTTGCATTCCAGAAATAAATCCTAGTTGGTCATGGTGTACAATCCTGTAATCATACTATTGAATTCAGTTTGCTGGTATTTTCTTGAGAGCTTCTGCAACAATATCCATGAGAGATATTTGTCTATAGTTTTCTTTTTCTGCAGTGCCTTTGACTTTGATATTTAGATAATTCTGGCTTTATAAAATGAATTTGGAAGTTTCTTCCTCTTTAACTTTTTGGGAGAGTTGGGAAGGATTAGTGTTAGTTACTTCTTAAATGTTTGCTGGAATTCACCAGTAAAGCCATCTAGTCCTGGACTTTTTTTTTTCCTCGGGGTGAGGGTTTGATTAATGATTCAATCCTTTTAGGTCTATTCAGATTTTAAAAAAATTCTTTATGATTTAGTCTTGGTAGGTTGTGTGCTTCTAATTTGTCTATTTCATCAAGTTTGTGCAGTTTCCTGTCATACAATTTTCATGGTACTCTCATATAGTTCTTTCCATTTCTGTAAAATAGTAATAATGCCTCTTCTTTCATTTCTGAATTTAGTTATTTACATCTTCTCTCCTTTTTTCTTAGTATAGCTTAAAGTTTGTCAATTTTCTTGATCTTTCCAAAGAACCCATTCTTGGTTTTGTTCATTTTCTCTATTTTGCTTATATTTGCTCTAATCTTTATTATTTCCTTCCTTTTGCTAGCTTTGGGTTTCTTTGTTCTTCTTTTTCTTGTTCTTTAAGGTGTAAAGTTAGATTACTGATTTGAGATACTTCTTCTTTCTTAAAGCCAGTATTTATAGCTATAAAATTCACTTTTAGCACAGTTTTCATTGTGTTCAATAAGTTCTGGTCTGCTGTGTTTTAATTTTCATTTGTCTCAGGATATTTTCTAATTTCCCAGGTGATTTCTTTTTTGACCCATTTGTTGTTTAAGAGAATTTTGTTTAATTTCCACATATTTGTGGGTTTTCTAGTTTTCATTCTGCTATTGATATCTAGCTTCATTCCATTGGGATTGGGAAAGATACTTTGTATGATTTTAATATTTAAAAATTTATCAAGTTTGTTTTGTGACCTAACATATGGTCTATCATGGAGAATGTCCCATGTGAAAAATATATATTTTGCTAATGTTGGGTGAAGTGTTCTGTACATTTATATTAAATCCAATTGGACTATAGTGTTATTCAAGTCCTCTGTTTCCTTACTGATCTTTCTCTTTTTTTATCCATTATTGAAAGTAGGGTATTCAAGTCTCCTACAATTATTGTAGAGTTCTCTATTTCTCACTTCAATTCTGTCAATGTTTGCTTCATATATTTAGGAGCTCTGATGTTGGCTACACATTACCTTTATAATTATTATAACTTCTTGGTGAATTGACCTTTTTATAATTATATAATGTCCTTCCTTGTCTCCCTTAACAATTTTTACTTAAAGTCTATTTTGTCTGATACATCATCTATTTTGTCTACTCCTTTTTGGTTACTATTCCATTGGACTATCTTTGACTTTTAATCTATGAATATCCTCATATCTAAAGTGCATTTATTGTACACAACATTATAGTTGGAGGATCCTGTTTTATTTTGTTTTGTTTTTATCCAATTTGCCAATATATGTCTTTTGACTGAGGACTTCATTCCCCAGATCTGTTGTTTCTAGCCACTACATTTTGGAGTAATCACAGCAATGGATAAAAACCACAATTCCTATAGGGGCACCTGGGTGGCTCAGTCAGTTAAGTGTCTGCCTTCGGCTCAGTCATGATCCCAGGGTCCTGGGATTAAGCCCCCCATCGGGCTCCCTGCTCAGAGGGGAGCCTGCTTCTTCCTCCCCCTCGGCCTGCCATTCCCCCTGCTTGTGCTCTCTCTGTATCAAATAAATAAATAAAATCCTAAAAAAAAACCCATAATTCCTGTATATTAATTACTAATATCAAATCTATATTAATATCCTGATTTTTAGAATTATACTATGGTTATGAATATTATGTTATTGTTTTAGAAAAAATATAAAGAAGTATTTCATGATTCAGAGGTATTGTGACTCAAGTTATCCTTAAATGTTTCAGAAAGAGAGAGATGACAAAGGAAATGTGGTAAAATGATAACAGCTGGAAAATCTGGATGAAGGTACATGAAAATCCTTATTACTATTCTTGGGACCTTGCTGTACATCTAAAATTATGTCACAACTTAAACCAATTAAAGAAAACCGAATTCAGAAACCAAAAATTAGGAACACATTAGAACCCAAAATATGAATAGAGCATGAACGCTCACTTTTACCTTCTGGATCCCAGAAGGAAAGGAAAAAGAAAAATGAGTAAAGGTAATATATAGATAAATAATAACTGAAAATTTTCCAGAATTGATGGAAGACACCAATATAAAAATTAAATAACCTAAGATCAAAATAAAATAAGATAAAATAAATATGAAAAACTTGATACCTGGACATACCACAGTAAAACTACAAAGGCAGCAGAGACAAAGAAAAAATAATAAATGCTGTGGAGAGGAAAGATTGATCATCTTCACGAAAAGCAATTAGGTGGACAACTGACTTCTGAACAGCAACAACGTAGACTAGAAGGCCAGTATAATAATAGACAGAATGTGCTAAAGCAAAATAACTATCAACCTAGAATCATATATTCCACAAGATGTCTTTCAGTGATGAGGAAAAAATAAAGACATTTATGGACAAAGAAAAACTAAGCATTCACTACCAATAGATAATAACTAAATGAAATCTTAGATGTAGTTCTTCAGGCAAAAGAAAAAGATCTCAGATGGAAAAATCTCAGATACAAGAAGTTATGGTAAGCAAACACAGTGAGCAATATTCTTATTTATCTATATGAAACAAAAATAAAATTGTCATTTGAGTTAAATATTGCAATAGAAGTAAAATGCATGAAAATTGCTATAAAATTAAAGGAAGCTGATTGTAGTTGTTAATCCAAGCTCTTATATTGTTTAGAAGGAGAGTGAAGATTGAACTTCACACTTTAGTGAGTTTTCCTGCATATAATTACATTTTTAAGATAATCATTAAAGACTAGAAAAGAGAATATCAGTATTAAACTAATAGAGGGAAAGATAAATGAGAATAACTAATCAATTCAAAATAATTAGGAAATAGATCAAGAGACACAAGAATGAGTAGACAAATAACAAATTTAAAATAATATTGAAGATTTAAAGAAAATATATTAGCATTGTAATCAATGTAAATAGACTAGATATACTTTAAAATACAAAATTTGAAACGGTAGCTAACTCTGGTAATAGGCAGTATGATTCCATTTATGTAAAATTAAAAAAAATAAGATATGTACCCATAACAAATATACAATGGTAGAAATAAGTCTCAAAACTATAATGAAAAGCAAAAGGATGATAAACAAAATTCAGAAGATAGGTTATCTCCGAGGAGACAAGGAAAGAGACTGGATTAAAGAAGAATATATGGGTTACTTCAAGATATGTTAATGTTTTTCTTACCCTGAATGGTGTGCAAAATGGTATGCATTTTGTAGTCTAATTTACAATTCATACATATTTTAAATATTTTTCCATATCTCTATTCAATAAAACCAATTAAAAAAAGAAACATCTGAAATAAAAGGTTTTTTTTAAGATTTTATTCATTCATTTGAGAAAGAAAGAGAGAGAAAATAGGAGCAGGGCAGAGGGAGAAGCAGACTCCCCGCCGAGCAGGGAGCCCAATGCAGGGCTCAATCTCAGGACCCTGACATCATGACCTGAGCTGAAAGCAGATGCTTAACGCACTGAGTCACCCAGGTGCCCCTAAAATAAAAGATTTTGAATGGATGTGGAATATATTGTACTACCGTCATGATGCTAAGTTGTGGTGTCAAATTGAGAAGTACTGTTTTTGATTGGAGAACCAGCCTGACTAGATAACAGTGTAAAAACTAAACCTAGGTCAGGTCTATAGGACATTAAACTCTGTCAGGTAGTTAAATGTGATAGACTGTAAAATTCTCACTCCCTTTGTAGTGTTACTTCATAGCTACTCTTGTCCAGAGGTAGAATCTATTTGTCCACTCCTTGTATCTAGGTGGCCTTGTGACTTCCTTTGGTCAACAGATTATGGTAAAAGCAACATTGAGCCAATTCTAAGCATTGGCTTCAATGCTTCCATTCTTTGTCTTGAAACTGACATCTGCTGTGTAAATTTGCTCAAGCTAATCAATTGTAAGATAGAGATATACAGCCCAGTCACTCTCGGTGCTTTAGTCACAAAATTGCAAAATAAGTGAGTCAGAGGACTAAGTTATGCTGCTTGTTCATGGAAAATATGCCATCCTCATAAGTGTGTTGATCACTTTGTTAAAAATACCTTCCGCCATCCCTGTCACTCCTGGCCTATTCACAGCTGACCTCATACGCACGCTCAGCTGAAATCAGTCAAACCTAGGATCACCATAACTGCCCATTGACCCGGCAACCTGTGCAAAATAATCAAATGATTGTTGTGTTAAGCAAGTAAGTTTTGGAGTAGTTTATTACTCAGCAAAAAAAGTCAGTCACGCAATCATTAAAGTACATAGTAATCATAAGTAAATTTGATGCTAAAATTCTACAAACACCATATCTTTCCTTCCTATGTTTCTTTGAAAGTATTCATAAAACATGTTCACATGGTTCTAATTTTGTAAGTCCATGAAATACTTAGTATCCATGAATATGCCCATTGTGTATTAAATGTCCTTATTTTGGAATGTTTGAGTCAAGAAAGTCTTCAAAGATGACACAATTTGAGAAGACAGATTTTCAATTTGCTTTTTTAAAAAAAGTAAATGGGATAAAATAGAAAACTCAAGGGAAAAAAACACAGGTATGAAACTGGAATATGCTTATCTCCCCTCCCTTAATTTATGTCACTGTGAAAACCCTGTGGTACTGTGGAGCCACAGTATTCATGAGAACAAGAGAACGGGGTGGCAGAAGGTACTTTTAACAAAGTCATCAAGGCACTCATGAGGATGGCATATTTTCCATGAACAAGCAGCGTAACTTAGTCCTCTGCTCTAACACCACATACAGCATAATGGAAATGGCACTTTCATAATACTGAGGCTCCCAAAGGGAGCTTGACGGTGAACCAGGAAAAGATCAGAGGCTCTGACAGCTGATTGGTGAATTAATTAGGTGCTGCACTTTTTTAATGCTATTGTAAATCACATGTGCAGCATGAATTCAGAGTCATAAAAAGATTCCAAGGATGCAAGTGTCACACAACAGTAGGGCAAAATGTAATCAGAGTCCAGAGGGAGACCCAATGCAAATAGGTTTACCAGAGACCTGCTGAGATTAATCTAACTTATCTCCCTTTCTGAAGGGAAAATTTAGATGGTGTGACAAAATTGTTTAGGCTGCAAGCAAAAGAAATTGATGCCTTTATCACTTCCTCTCCAGTTTTCTAGATACAGACTTAACTTAATATTTATAAACTTTTTAGCCATCTCTGAAATTATTCCTTCTCATGTAACCTATCAAGTGACAGGATATTTTGAAGAGAGATCACAGAAAGGACTATTTTCCACTCTTCAATGACTGGGTCATTGTTACTGCTGCTTAGAGGTTCTCAAAAATTCTGTTGCAGGTCTTAGTTGCTAAGTATATCTTGTTATATAACATATTGTATTTATCAATTGTGCCATCCTGGGCATGTTATTAATCCCCTCAGCTCTAGTTTCTTCATCAGCAGAAAGGATATAATAAAATTCATTTCATAGGGCTATTATGGAAATTAAATAAATATCGTAAAATGCTTAAAACAGTGCCTGGCTCATGCATAACAAGTGCTATAAAGTTGTTGCATAAATGTTGATACAAAAATGATGTTATCATATTTCCACTGAGATCCATCACCATTGAAACTATTGATAACTCAGTAGACAAAACTGATTTCTAACATTCTGAGTCAAAATGGGTCTTTCTCAGAAAAATGCAGCCTTCACATAGTTGAGTACAAAAATACTAATAGAGCTTTATGTATACAGGATAGAAGTGTGGAGGTTCTCAGATTTACCATTTTTTCCTATTATTTTCTGTAACCTAGGAAGATGAGGAGCTAAACATAGGACAGGGATTATATCTGTCAGATTGAAAAAAAAGGAACCAAAATTCATTTCAAGCCTCCTTTCTGGGGACAAACAGATCACGCTGCAGGCATGTTGAGCTGCAGTTGTATTTTGATTAGCTATCTCTCATGCCTGTGGGAATGGCATGCAGCAAATGCCAAGCCAATTCAATGTACATATTAATAACATTTTAACGTCTTCCGATAAAACAGTGATCACTGTAAATACATATGGGCATAGAAAGAACACATAAAACATTTTAAAAGGTTATTCTTCATTTTAGTTCCTTTCCCTTCCCCTATTTGCTGATAACTGTTGAGTCATGAAATGATCAACTACCATATGCATGGAATGCATGAGGACCAGGATAGGGTTGAGAGAAGCACAAAAAGTGGACCAGGATCCCTGGGAGAATCAATCTGAAATTATATCTGAACTGGTAAGCGTAAGAATGCCTGAGGTATTTAAGTCCCTTATTCAGAGTAATGAGATTGTGATATTCATTGATGCAAACAGGCAGTCAATAGGGAATATGAGATATTTGGTAAATAGGAATAAGAAATTAAGTATTTATATTGAGAGAGTGTATTGCATCCTTTTTTGTTCCTAAAAGGACTTGGGATAGCTAACTAAGTTGTTTTGGTGTGAGATCAAAATAAATGAGGAAAAATTTTAAAACCAAACAGATAAAATAATGCCAGGGATAAGGTTAGTACCTACTTGAAATCAAATAGCTTATGTCTGGGGGAATCCAGATCTGTTGGACTCCTTTCTCAAAAAACAGTACTGCTTTTTGTGTCACTCCTAAGGGAGCTACCTGCAAGGAACAGTGGTAAAGGAGGGCAAAGTTCCTCTTTTTTATTAATGGTCTTTGGGACCTAACTGTCAATATGGAGAACTATGGTCACCTTGGCTGGAACTAAGACCTGGGTTAGAAATCTGAGAGATCTCTGCTACATGACTTCAAATTTAAGCCCAAATCATACATTTTACATTGATCAGATTGAATGTTTTCAAGGAAAATAATAGGTCAGAGGGAGCTACCTAGGGGGTAAGCCCTGGGTCAGCTTACCATTGGAAATCAGATAAAAAGGAGAAGAGTGTGTTAGTAAAAAAGATGGTGGAGCTCCTCCATGTAGAAGAGCTTTAGCCTTCCAGTTTGAAAGGAAGAGAAGACAGACTGGTTCCTATGGGCATAAATATTCATTGGATGACTATCCCATAACATCCTGGAATCTCTCCAATCAGAGGATTATTTCCTCTTCCTGGGAATTCAATCTTCCTCCTCTCTGAAAGCTCTTCCTGCAGAAATATTTTATCAGGTGGCTCCTTCTTATCACTCAGGTCCCTACTTAAAATGTCACCTCCATTGTTAAAGCCTTTCCTAACAACACAATTCCAAGTAGATCCTCAGGCTCTCAACTTGTTTTAGCACTTTATTAATGAATGTTTTCTTTTACATATTTTTATTGTTAATGGACTCTATACTCCACACCACCCATTTAGAATGTCAGTTCAATGACAATAAGGATCTCATCTGTATCATTTACTCATATACATGTGAGTAATAAATGAACATAATAGGCCCTTCATAAATGTTTATTGAATGGATACATGAACAAATATGTGTTTTGATAGGTCAAGAAAGGTGGTTGAAAAAGAACTACTTTTGGGAAATCTCTATTTTAGTACTGATTATAGATAACATTTGCCAAGAATGGGTATTAATATATTAAGGGTTATCTTTTTTCAATCTTCACAACCCTGTCATAATATAAACCCTGAAAAGAAAAATGGGGTCGCAACTTGATCAAATCTACCCCAGAGCCAAATAAGAGATGAGATCCATGCCTCGACTGATCCCATAGCAGCTATGCTTCACTACCATATATGCCATTGGATCCTCTTTACTTGCCAGATATGTGCGACAGATTTGGTTTTGAGCTTCCTAGAACCCCACAGACACCTGCAAATAAATCTTTTACATGGTCTACTGGAACCACAGTTAAAAATAATTTTCCAGGAGAAGCCCTGTATTTGGAGTGCTTAGACTGGAAGTATGTCCCATGATCTTCCTAATGGAGAAACTTCATAAAGGATGAAGAAAACCACACCATGAATGACATTACTACCATAAATGGAAGCATGAGTTTCTAGCATCGATAACACAAATCAGTGTAAGTCGATTGCATTGATTCAAGCTGTGGTTCAGTGAAAGCATTTCTACAGAGTAAATACAAAGATCTTAATAGCCTCATTTAATCCATTGATAAAATTTAAGCTATACTGATGAATGAAAAGGATTCATGTCATTTGGGCAATCTTCCCTCAATATTATTTCTTGCAACTACTTTGCTGATTGATATTGGTTGGCAGAAATTATGATGCATATATTGTATGGTGAGTAACAGACCACAGACATTGGGCATTACTAATTAAGGACATATCCATGGGTTTTAAAACATGCATAATTTTGGCATCTTCTCAGGAGCCAAGACACCTAACCAGAACACTTACCTGAACCGGCTAACATTATACCTATACAGACAAGTACAAAAGGGAGTATCTATAGCCGACATCTAGACTTCCTCAGAAAACAACAACAACAACAATAACAACAACAACATAACAACTCTGGTTTTATCTAATATGTGAACAGAAGTCTAACTGAAAGGCTAACATCATGTCTCAGTCATAGTCCAAAATCATTAAACAATAATAAATAAAAACCCATAAAATATTTAACTTTAGGCTGTAAAATGTGCTCCTAGGTAACTACATAATTGTTGGGCTCTAATTCAAGGTCAGTGAATTGGAAAAGCATGTCATTTGTAATGGCTGGTTTTAAGCCATTCATTCTTACCATCATTAGTACGTGAGCGTCCATGACAATATCACACCACAAGCAGTAGTTTCACCTTCTTTTTTTACAGACTAGTGAACAAAGCCCCAGAGACCTCATGTAAATTAGCAAAGTGACAGAGGCAGTGAGTGAGAACCTAGGAATGTTGCACCCTGCCTGAGATTGTAACCACTAAAAACATTCTGCCACGCTATTTGCAACTTCTGTCAGATAGATGAAATTCATAGATTTTTGGAGCTAGTAAGAATTTTGGGGTCATTTGCTTAGCTTTCTTATTTTGTAGATGAACTAAAACAGAGTAAACGGTTGACTTCAAATCCATATCCTACTTAGTGATAGAATGAAAAATAAAACCATTCCAGCATTTTTCTAAATAAAATTTCTTTATACATAAAAATCATCTTAAATTAAGAAAACATAGGGCATAAAAAAAGTATCACTTAATATTAAATACTGATGATGTATGTAAAGGATATTTCTCCATGTAAAAATGCAAACTGTCATCTTTTCAAACACTGATAAGTACATAAATCCCCAATGAGAAGCAGCTGGTCAGCCAACCATCTTCAGGTGACATCTCTAGAAGCAGGACTGTTAACCCTGTTTACAGCAGCCCATTCTGTTTGGGGAAGAATTCTGTTGTTGTTTTTTTTTACAGTTTTTGTTTGTTTTGTTTATTTAAATGAATCCCATTTAATATTACTTTAAAAATCTTTCCCATGTTGGGCCACAGTAGACCCAAATGGCTCAGGACCTCCTTCAGAGTCATGGCTATAAATACTAACCTCCCTTCCATCTGACATTGATTCAAATATTTACAAAAAATTATCATCTCTAACACTTCTTAGTCTTTTCTTCTCAAAACAAGGCATACATAATTCTTTCAAACTTTCAAATTCCCTCATTATCATGCTTGCTCTAGACAGTTATACTCAGGTTCATCAATGTCCTTCTTCAACTTGTGGACTCAGGTCACAGTGTTTTGGGGGTGTTCTACTCAGAGTGCTGAACTAGTTTATCGCACCCTCTCTGTTCAATACATCAACATAGGTTAATGTCATTCACGTTCTTTTTTTTTTCAGATGTAGTGTTCAATAATTTATCAGTTGTGTATAATACCCAGTGCTCATCACATCCCATGTCCTCATTAATGCCCATCACACAATTACCCCATCCCCCCACCCACCTCCCCTCCAGCAACCCCCAGTTTGTTTCCAATAGTTAAGAGTCTCTCATGGTTTTTCTCCCTCTCTGTGTCATCCACATTCTAATTACACACTGTCATCACACTGGTGACACTTACCTTCTCAACTTGAGTCTATGACTTTTTTTTGAACAACAAAAATGTGTCCGTTATCTTTTCAATTTACTTCGCTCTTAACTAATACTGATTTTTTAAAAATATACTCTGATGGCTTTAGAATAGAGAAAATAAATTTTAAAACCTCACCAAAGATTTAGAGGAAATTAAGAATAGCAATAAAAAATAGGTAAATAGTTCAGTACCTGTGGAGGGCGAGGGAGGGGGGAGAATGTTAAATCTCTCTTTGTCACTTTAGCTGAAGACTTGACTGTGTGCAAAGGAGTAGGAGCCAGTATTGGGGAGGGGGAGGGGACTGAAAATGGAAGTAAAAATGAGCTCAATTGTTAGAACAAGAACTTAGAGGAAACAGGACCTGCCCTTTCATCCTGTTTCTGTTTTATACTTTAAAATTTTGTTAAAATAAAAGTTTCCATATGGCTTTGACGTTTCTTAAAAATCCCATCTCTAAAACTAATGATGTAATGTATGGGGATTAACATAAGAATAAAAAAGAAAAAAAAAAGAAAAAAAAATCCCATCAAAATCAAATAAAATATTGTTTTAAAATAACCTTTACTTATTTAATAAATTAATAGTGTGTGTTACATTTTTTGCTGATAAAAATAAAATCACTCTCTGTCTACTATTTAGGTACATCTGAAGACAGCCAGTGTTCTCTGGGTTCACCATCAGGGATAGATTGTAGAACTTACCATAAATTCAAGTGGAAAATATAGGTTTATTTATCAGGATTACTTAAACTGGCTAAAATAACTATGAAAGAGTATACTAAGAAATATCCAAAGAAGCAATTATATTTCACAGTGTCCTCAAATCACATTAAATTTATATTTTAAGTACCAATGAATGTTCTTTTTGATTGGAAGAGCCCTGTGAATGATAGACACTTTTGTGCTGAGCAAATGAGCAGTTTCCCCTACTTCTCTTTATATGACTGTCTGTTCCTTCCCTATTATCTAAGTCAACATAATGGAGAGCCTCATAAAATGTGAGCCATATGCCTCATCTTTCAGTCCATGATTTAAATTTGGTCAATGATGTCTTTATTGTTTAAAAAAAAAAATCTCACCAATTCAGTATATTTTGTTCCTGTTTAATTTTTCTTCCATTGCTCCTTGAAACATACTTTTTTCAATTAAATCTATATTTCTGTGTAAAGAAAGTGTCAGTTTCCTTTGGCCCCAAAACAACAGTGTGTGTGTGTGTGTGTGTGTCCACCATTAATACCTGGGTAGACTGTTCACAAACAAAGGCATTCTTTCCTTGCCATCGTTGTTTGTCTGATAGACTTGTAAAAGAGTGCCAGAAGCAGGCCTACTTCTTTTCTAGGACACCCATTTTTCAGAAGAAAATGTTCTTTACTTCACTTTTGGTCTTCATGAGGACATATGCAAGCAGCCCCATATGTCTCACTGTAGTTGCATTAAACAAGGGCTTCCTTAACAGGTACTAGCCAAGACTTATCTTTCTGAGCACCCCTCAATTCCTAATTCCTCTCCCTGTAATGTTAGGTGGTGAACAGAAAACAGCTATTGCCAATGTCTCCATTTGTTCTCTGACAACCAAAACGAAAAAAAAAATTAAAAATAATAAAAAAATTAAAACCTTGTTGCGATGCTTGATGACCACTAGCAGAGAAAGAGGAGGTAGAAAAACTAGTAAGTCTTTGCAAGGAAAAGAAAGTTATCTACACCACACAAGAAAGGCCCCTAAAAGGTTATAAAGTAGTTTCTATTCTTTCAGGTGTATTTTTTTTCTTAAATACAGAATTCGTAAATGTTCTGCCTGCCAAAACTAAAGAAAAAAAAAAGCCCAGAAATAACTCACTTTCCACTTCAAATTAATAGTGATATATACCTCCAATATCGTTACCCACGTCATAAGTATTAATAAAGAAAATATGTTTAGCCATTATGCTTCATGTATAAATTTGAACTAGAACATTGAACTATGTTACCGTTACCATAGTGTTTAAAAGGACAAAAATCACTTTAAGCAAATAAAAACGGTATACAGACTACTGGAAACATATCACATATAACATAGATAATAGTTTGATAGAGAAAAATGTAGAAGCCTAACAGTGGATTGTTGATATGCCATTACTTCTCCCAGTCACTTTGGGGCTCACAAACCAGGGGAACTACTTAATTAAATGCATGATTAAATAAAACAAAACTAATTTCCTTCTTGTTATAAAAAAAATAAGTCTGAAGACACAAAATGGTATTTCATTTCATCCTGAAAATATAATTAAAATAAATTTAGTATTTACCTCATATGATTAAAAATCCACTGGACACTTTAGAAGCACAAGCAGCACATGATACAGCGATACAGCCTTCCCGTGGTACTCTTCAATCTCTGTAAATATAAGGAAGTTGAAAGAGTGCATTTAGAGCAATATATGCCTTGGTAAAATGATGCTGATCAGCTATGAAATGTTTATAATCACTCCAGGATGGCTTTTAAAAAGTACCTCCCTACATATTGCTGTTATCATAGCTTTAAATGCACAATCTAGTGATGAAAATTATGTCATCTGGAACTTCCAAGACACAAAAATAGACTCCAGATAATAATACACCACAAAAAAATAAAAATAAAACCACTTAATTGCATGCTATTTTACTGGGAGAGGCTGTAGTACTATGAAAAGTAAAATACTTGTAATTTAAATATTTTCTTATTATATACACATTACCAACATAAATATTTTTCTAGTCATAACACTGAGTTTTAAGTAGTAGTGGGTGTCAGCTCCATTGTTTAGTTTTTCCCACTGACTTTTTTACTGTATTTTAGCAAGTGTTTTTATTTCATGTCTCATAATTTTCCTGGAAAAGATTCATAGATTGTGAGAAATGACTGTCATTCATTTGATAAGTTGATAAGCAATATGTTGGCATTTAAGTGAATTCTGCTTCTAGATAATATACACTATAGACAGTAAAAAAAAAAAATAACTCAAACTTTCACAACCTGTTTCAATTATTTGTAGATGAAACTTTGTACATATTTTCTCCCATCTACCTGCTAAAAGAGAAATAAAGTGATAGGCAAAATATATAGGTATTTTGCTGCTGTCCATTCTTACTTCTCCATTTCACCATACACAAACACATACTATTTAGGTACAATAGGAACTGTATTACATTCCTCTCCTACATCTCCCTCACAATAAGCCTCATTCATGTACTGTTAAATTCAGGCACAAATCTCAGTGAATCAGCACCATGGACATCTGCTCTCTACCCTCTAAACTCTGAAAACCTTTAATCCAGTAGGTGACAAAGAATATCAGGGTAGGAAAAGAGATGGTGGGAAATGGTGCTCCTAACTGAGAAGTATAATTTTGTAAAGGTACCTGTAGCAGGTTAGAACAGAAAAAAATGAGCATCTTCTTAATCCATTGCAAGAGTGACCAAAAGAACCCTTAATTAAAGGGCTGAATATTATGCAAATTACATTACCAACTCAATTTTCCTAAAGGCTACTATTGGAAACGAAATACACGTATTTAATATCTGTAGATATAAATATGTATATATTTACATAAATACATATTTCTATTTAACATAGTTGGATAGATAGGTGAATAGATAAAAAGGACAGATAGATAAACTATATCCCTCACTATGTGCTTGTCTTTTGTCAGTTATTGGATATTAGAACTCACTTTGAAGAAAAGATGCTTTTCCAGCCAAATAAATTCTGTATAGTGAATAACATGTCCCATTAAATTCCAGAAAGATATTGGAAGCTACATTTACATTAGGGAGAAACAAACTGTGAAGGAAAGTGTTGACCATTTTTGGCAGGAAAGAGAGTATTCTAATGTTCAGAATAGTGTGATACTAGCCAGAAAAATAATGAAATACCAGGAATTGCTGCACAACACTTTATGAATTTCTAGACATTTTGCAGAACTATCCTACTTTCCAGAGAACACATCAACTAATTCAATACCTCATCATCTTCTCTGTATTCACAATTGTTTGCCTTGTTTTCATTTTGTTATTTATAATTCTATAGTAAACCACCCTAAATTTTATTGAAGGCTCATTGTGGTAAGTGCTGTTATAGATGCTTTCATATGCCCATCTCTAATCAACAAGACATATACAGTGTCACAATTAGCAGAGAGTAGCCATTGTCTTATACACCATATGTCTCTGCATAAAAATCCTAAGTCAGAAGTGGCCTGTTCCATAAAATAAAGTGTTCTTTCCAACTAATTATAATTTTTTAAAGATTTATTTATTTATTTGAGAGAGAGTGAGGAGTAGGGGGAGGGGCAAAAGGAGAGCAAGAGGAAGAGAATCTCAAGCAGACTGCCCACTGAGTGAGGAGCCCAATATGGGGCTCAAACTCATGACCCTGAGATCATGACCTGAGGGTATACCAAGAGTTTGACCCTCAACTGACTGAGCCACCCAGGCACCCCTCCAACTAATTATAAATTTTAAGTTCTGAATATTAAAAAAATTAATATCTAAAGTATTTATTGAATAATTATAAATGTATGTGAAATATGAAAATTACCAAACAAAATCCACTATCTAGTTACCTGAAACTTGCCTTTTAGAATTCCAGTGGAGTGGGGGAATGATCCTAGAACCTCACAAGTCCTTTTGCCTATGATTACTTACATTCAAAAATAAAATTTATGACATCTTTAAGGAAGAAGGAATGTGTATTATCTCTTCAACCCATACATTGGAATTTCCTAATTTTTCTGAAAGAAGATAATTTTAATTAAGAACAAATACTGTTTGAAGGAGATAAAAAATAAGCTATGATGGTAAAGTAAATGGTATGAATGCAAAAGAAGGCACTAGATAAAAGGATCAGAGAGAGACTATTTTGCTAAATGGAAGGAAATAAAGTTGGGAACAGACAAGGTAATGGAGAAAGATGGGGGAAATGTGTTGATAAAACCTATAAAAGTGTATGTGTCTGTGGCGTATTTTCTGGGGAGGGGGGAAGGAGTTGAAGGAGTACAATTGTTTAAGTAGAAAGTCCTTCAAAGTTTCCTAGATTATTAATGGAACATTGGAGGAAAGAAATGCAGTCATAATTCCTAAAAACTAAATCAATGATTACAATAATGGGCATCACGTTCTACACCTAATGGTAACATATAAGAGGAGAAGGCAGGCCCAGATGTGGTCCCAGATCATGGGACTCACTCATCTTAATCTGGGGAGATCTTTTATACCACAATGATTTGGAAAACAGCAGAACGGTATTAGTAATAGAATATACTGTTCAGAGAAAGAAGAGGGAGAATATAAAAAATCAGGTTCATAAGAATTGGTGGTAGAGGCGCCGCTGAGCTGGGGACAAAATTCAAAACAAAGAATTTGAGGAACTATACTGTCAACATTTTGACTGAAGTACACAATTTGAGATAAGTGATAATGTATAGAACACAAAAACTGAGGACTTGATGAATGTGTATTTGCAAGCATTTAGTAGACAAAAGAAAGCCCATTCGAATATAAAATAAAAACAGCCCACATGCTTAGGACATTCAATAAAAATCATACCTAAAGCGGGCGATACCTAAACAAAAACCCTTAGAGTCAACCTGGAAATAGTTCATAAAACATACACAAAATTTTTAATTTTTTTATTGTTATGTTAATCACCATACATTACATCATTAGTATTAGATATAGTGTTCCATGATTCATTGTGCATAACACCCAGTGCTCCATGCAGAAAGTGCCCTCCTCAATACCCATCACCAGGCTAACCCATCCTCCCACCCCCTCCCCTCTAGAACCCTCAGTTTGTTTTTCAGAGTCCATCATCTCTCATGGTTCATCTACCCCTCCGATTTCCCCCCATTCATTCTTCCCCTCCTGCTATCTTCTTTTTTTTTTTCCTTAACATATATTGCATTATTTGTTTCAGAGGTACAGATCTGAGATTCAACAGTCTTGCACAATTCACAGCGCTTACCAGAACACATACCCTCCCCAGTGTCTATCACCCAGTCTTCCCATCCCTCCCACCCCACCCCCCTCCAGCAACCCTCAGTTTGTTTCCTGAGATTAAGAATTCCTCATTCAGTGAGGTCATATGATACATGTGTTTCTCTGTTTGACTTATTTCGCTCAGCATAACACCCTCCAGTTCCATCCACCTCATTGCAAATGGCAAGATCTCATTCCTTTTGATGGCTGCATAATATTCCATTGTATATATATACCACTTCTTCTTTATCCATTCATCTGTCGATGGACATCTTGGCTCTTTCCACAGTTTGGCTATTGTGGACATTGCTGCTATAAACATCGGGGTGCACGTACCCTTTCGGATCCCTACTTTTGTATCTTTGGGGTAAATACCCAGTAGTGCAATTGCTGGATCATACGGTAGCTCTATTTTCAACTTTTTGAGGAACCTCCATACTGTTTTCCAGAGTGGCTGCATCAGCTTGCATTCCCACCAACAGTGTAGGAGGGTTCCCCTTTCTCCACATCCCTGCCAACATCTGTGATTTCCTGACTTGTTAATTTTAGCCATTCTGACTGGTATGAGGTGGTATCTCATTGAGGTCTTGATTTCGATTTCCCTGATGCCGAGCAATATTGAGCACTTTTTCATGTGTCTGTTGGCCATTTGGATGTCTTCTTTGGAAAAATGTCTGTTCATGTCTTCTGCCCATTTCTTGATTGGATTCTTGTTCTTTGGGTGTTGAGTTTGATGAGTTCTTTATAAATTTTGGATACTAGCCCTTTATCTGATATGTCATTTGCAAATATCTTTTCCCATTCTGTCGGTTGTCTTTTGGTTTTGTTGACTGTTTCTTTTGCTGTGCAAAAGCTTTTTATCTTGATGAAGTCCCAAGAGGTCATTTTTGCCCTTGCTTCCCTTGACTTTGGTGATGTTTCTAGGAAGAAGTTGCTGCGGCTGAGGTCGAAGAGGTTGCTGCCTGTGTTCTCCTTTAGGATTTTGATGGATTCCTGTCTCACATTGAGGTCTTTCAACCATTTGGAGTCTATTTTTGTGTGTGGTGTCAGGAAATGGTCCAGTTTCATTCTTCTGCATGTGGCTGTCCAATTTTCCCAACACCATTTGTTGAAGAGACTGTCTTATTTCCATTGGACATTCTTTCCTGCTTTGTCAAAGATAAGTTGACCATAGAGTTGAGGGTCCATTTCTGGGCTCTCTATTCTGTTCCATTGATCTATGTGTCTGTTTTTGTGCCAGTACCATGCTGTCTTGATGATGACAGCTTTGTAATAGAGCTGGAAGTCCGGAATTGTGATGTCGCCAGCTTTGCTTTTCTTTTTCAACATTCCTCTGGCTATGCGGGGTCTTTTCTGGTTCCATACAAATTTTAGGATTCTTTGTTCGATTTCTTTGAAAAAAGTGGATGGTATTTTGATGGGGATTGCATTGAATGTGTAGATTGCTCTAGGTAGCATTGACATTTTCACAATATTGGTTCTTCCAATCCATGAGCATGGAACGTTTTTCCATTTCTTTGTGTCTTCCTCAGTTTCTTTCATGAGTATTTTATAGTTTTCTGAGTACAGATCCTTTGCCTCTTTGGTTAGATTTATTCCTAGGTATCTTATGGTTTTGGGTGCAATTGTGAATGGGATCGACTCCTTAATTCTCTTTCTTCTGTCTTGTTGTTGGTGTATAGGAATGCCACTGACTTCTGTGCATTGATTTTATATCCTGCCACTTTACTGAATTCCTGTATGAGTTCTAGCAGTTTTGGGGTGGAGTCGTTTGGGTTTTCCACATAAAGTATCACATCCTCTGCAAAGAGTGAGAGTTTGACTTCTTCTTTGCCGATTTGGATGCCTTTGATTTCTTTTTGTTGTCTGATTGCTGTGGCTAGGACTTCCAATACTATGTTGAATAGCAGTTGCGATAGTGGACATCCCTGCCGCGTTCCTGACCTTAGGGGGAAAGCTCTCAGTTTTTCCCCATTGAGAATGATATCAGCTGTTTTTCATACATGGCTTTTATGATATTGAGGTATGTACCCTCTATCCCTATACTCTGAAGAGTTTTGATCAAGAAAGGATGCTGTACTTTGTCAAATGCTTTTTCTGCATCTATTGAGAGGATCAAATGATTCTTGTTCTTTCTTTTTTTAATGTATTGTATCACGTTGATTGATTTGCGGATGTTGAACCAACCTTGCAGCCCAGGGATAAATCCCACTTGGTCGTGGTGAATAATCCTTTTAATGTACTGTTGGATCCTATTGGCTAGTATTTTGGTGAGAATTTTTGCATCCATGTTCATCAAGGATATTGGTCTGTAATTCTCCTTTTTGATGGGGTTTTTGTCTGGTTTGGGGATCAAGGTAATGCTGGCCTCATAAAACGAGATTGGAAGTTTTCCTTCCATTTCTATTTTTTGGAACAGTTTCAGAATAGGTATTAATTCTTCTTTAAATGTTTCATAGAATTCCCCTGGGGAGCCATCTGGCCCTGGGTTCTTGTTTTTTCGGAGATTTTTGATGACTGCTTCAATTTCCTTAGTGGTTATAGGTCTGTTCAGGTTTTCTATTTCTTCCTGGTTCAGTTTTGGTAGTTGATACATCTCCAGGAATGCATCCATTTCTTCCAGGTTTTCTAATTTGCTGGCATAGAGTTGCTCATAATATGTTCTTATAATTGTATTTCTTTGATGTTGGTTGTGATCTCTCCTCTGTCATTCATGACTTTGTTGATTTGGGTCATTTCTCTTTTCTTTTTGATAAGTCTGGCCAGAGGTTTATCAATCTTGTTAATTCTTTCAAAGAACCAGCTCCTGGTTTTGTTGATCTGTTCTACTGTTCTTTTGGTTTCTATTTCATTGTTTTCTGCTCTGATCTTTATTATTTCTCTTCTCCTGCTGGGTTTAGGCTTTATTTGCTCTTCTCTTCCAGCTCTAGGTGTAGGGTTAGGTTGTGTACTTGAGACCTTTCTTGTTTCTTGAGAAAGGCTTGTATTGCTATATACTTTCCTCTTAGGACTGCCTTTGCTGCATCCCAAAGATTTTGAATAGTTGTGTTTTCATTTTCATTGGTTTCCATGAATTTTTTTAATTCTTCTTTAATTTCCTGGTTGACCCATTCGTTCTTTAGTAGGATGCTCTTTAGCCTCCATGTATTTGAGTTCTTTCCGACTTTCCTCTTGTGATTGAGTTCTAGTTTCAAAGCATTGTGATCTGAAAATAGGCAGGGAATGATCCCAATCTTTTGGTACCAGTTGAGACCTGATTTATGACCTAGGATGTGATCTATTCTGGAGAATGTTCCATGGGCAATAGAGAAGAATGTGTATTTCATTGCTTTTAGATGGAATGTTCTGAATATATCTGTGAAGTCCATTTGGTCCAGTGTGTCATTTAAAGTCTTTATTTCCTTGTTGATCTTTTGCTTAGATGATCTGTCCATTTCAGTGAGGGGGGTGTTAAAGTCCCCCACTATTATTGTATTGTTGTCGATGTGTTTCTTTGCTTTTGTTATTAAGTGCCTTATATAATTGGCTGCTCCCATGTTAGGGGCATAGATATGTACAATTGTTAGATCTTCTTGTTGGATAGACCCTTTAAGTAGGGTATAGTGTCCTTCCTCATCTCTTATTACAGTCTGTGCTTTAAAATCTAAATTGTCTGATAGAAGGATTGCCACCCCAGCTTTCTTTTGGTGTCCATTAGCATGGTAAATTCTTTTCCACACCCTCACTTTCAATCTGGAGGTATCTGTGGGTCTAAAATGAGTCTCTTCCAGACAGCATATCGGTGGGTCTTCTTTTTTTATCCAGTCTGATAGCCTGTGTCTTTTGATTGGGGCATTTAGCCCATTTACATTCAGGGTAACTATTGAAAGATAGGAATTTAGTGCCATTGTATTGCCTGTAAGGTGACTGTTACCGTATATTGTCTGTGTTCCTTTCTGGTTTATGTTATTTTTAGGGTCTCTCTTTGCTTAGAGGACCCCTTTCAAGATTTCTTGTAGGGCTGGTTTTGTGTTTGCAAATTCCTTTAGTTTTTGTTTGTCCTGGAAGCTTTTTATCTCTCCTTCAATTTTCAATGACAGCCTAGCTGGATATAGAATTCTTGGCTGCATATTTTTCTCATTTAGTGCTCTGAATATATCCTGCCAGTCCTTTCTGGCCTGCCAGGTCTCTGTGGATAGGTCTGTTGCCAATCTAATGTTTCTACCAGTGTAGGTTACAGATCTCTTGTCCTGAGCTGCTTTCAGGATTTTCTCTTTGTCTCTGAGACTCGTAAGTTTTGCTATTAGATGTCAGGGTGTTGACCTATTTTTATTGATTTTGAGAGGGGTTCTCTGTGCTTCCTGGATTTTGATGCCTGTTTCCTTCCCCAAATTAGGGAAGTTCTCTGCTATAATTTGCTCCAATATACCTTCTGCCCCTCTCTCTCTTTCTTCTTCTTCTGGGATCCCAATTATTCTAATGTTGTTTCATCTTATTGTATCGCTTATCTCTCGAATTCTGCCCTCGTGATCCAGTAGTTGTTTCTCTCTCTTTTTCTCAGCTCCTTTATTTTCCATCATTTGGTCTTCTATATCACTGATTCTCTCTTCTGCCTCATTTATTCTAGCAGTTAGAGCTTCCATATTTGATTTCACCTCATGAATAGCCTTTTTGATTTCTACTTGGTTAGCTTTTAGTTCTTTTACGTCTCCAGAAAGAGTTTCTCTAATAACTTCCATGCTTTTTTCAAGCCCAGCTAGTATCTTTAAAGTGATGATTCTGAACTCTAGATCTGACATGTTACTAATGTCCGTATTGAGTAGGTCCCTGGCAGTTGGTACTACCTCTTGTTCTTTTCGTTGAGGTGATTTTTTCCATCTTGTCATTTTGTCCAGAGGAGAATAGACTAATGAGAGAACAAAATGCTAACAGGGTAACAACGTTCCCAGAAAATATACCCTAAACAAATCAGAAAAGACCTGAAGCAGTGGGAAAAGAAAGGGAAAGAGAGAAAAAAGAAAAAAAAAAAAAAGAAAAAGAAAAAGATAAAGGTATAAACAAACAAAAACAGAACAAAACAAAACAAAAAAACCAGAATGTGATCAAATAAGATCAGGCTGGTATATAGATCAGTGGCACATACTAGATTTGGGGTGCATTTTGGTCCTTTTGAAGAAAGTGCCTCCCAAAATTTTAAAGAAAGAAAAACTTATATATGTACAAAAATAAGGGTTGATGTGATGAAGGGATGGATTATGACTGTAAAGATGGAAATTATAAAAAATTTTATAAAAGGAATTGAAAAGAAGTTGTTGAAAAAAGAAAGAGTATTTAAAAAAAAAAGAAAAAAAAAGGGAGAGAATGTGATCAGGCAGGGGAGTAGTAAAAAACCATACACTAGAGATTTAAAGAGAGAACAACTTATATATATATATGCCAAAAATACGGGTAACTACTATGAAGGGATAGAATATGACTCTAAAAATGAAAAATAAAAATGTTTTTTAAAAAAGAGATTGATAAGATGTTCGTTGAAAAAGGGAAAAAGAAAAACTCAAAAAAAAAAAGACAGTTAAAAAAAATTAACTTTGAAAGCCTAAAGAATCATGGTAAAAAAGCCATGAATTCTATGTGCATTATTCCCCTGGCGCTGGAGTTCTGCCGTTCTCCTTGATGGGTAAACTTGGTCTTGGCTGGCTGTTCTCGCTGGTCTTCTGGGGGAGGGGCCTGTTGCCGTGGTTTCCAAATGTCTTTGCCGGAGGCGGAATTGCCCCGCCCTTGCCCGGTCCAGGCTAAGTAATCTGCTCGGGTTTGCTCTCCGGAGCTTTTGTTCTCTGCAAGCTTTCTGTACAGCTTTGGAGGCAGAGAGTGAAAATGGCGGCCTCCCAATCTCCGCCCCGGAGGAGCCGAGAACTTGGGCCCCACTCCTCAGTGAGCCCCCAGAGAAAAGCTGTCAGTCACTCCTGTCTCCTCCGTCTCTGGCCTCACTCTGTGCTCACCTGGCCTGTGACTGCGTGTTTCTATCTCTGGCACCCGACCCCGTGTGGAGTCTCCAAACCCCACAGATCCTTGCAGTGTGCTCCCATGCCTCTCCTCCCAGGGGAAGAAGGTGAGTCTCCCTGGATATGCCACTTGTTGGGTCCCTGCTGGCAGAGCAGTGGCCCGACTGTGCCGCGGGTCACGGTTTATGGCAACCCCAAGCTGAGAGCCCACTCCTCAGCTCCGTCTCTGCAGCTGGCTTCCCCGCTCTGATACCGGACCTCTGCCACACTCAGGCACCCCCAGTCTTTCTGTGACCCTGAGAGTCCTGAGACCACACTGTCTCACGAGTGTTCCACCCCCTGCTTAGCCACTGGAGTGACGTCCCTCAGCGGAGCAGACTTCTAAAAGTTCTGATTTTGTGCTCCGCGGCTCTATCACTTGCCAGAAGTGGCCGACAGAGGCCCCCACCCCCACTGTCTATCCTCCCGAATATCGCCTTGGATTCACTTCTCCGCACGTCCTACCTTCCAGAAAGTGGTCGCTTTTCTGTTCAGAGAGTTGTTGCTATTCTTTTCTTTGATCTCCTATTGAGTTTGTAGGTGTTCAGAATGTTTTGATCCCTATCCAGCTGAATTCCTGAGAGAAGATGAAATCCAGGTCTCCTACTCCTCCGCCATCTTGCCTACACAAAATTTTTTATGTTGAGTCTACAAAAATTACATCACTCCCCTCACCACCAAGATCATGTGAGTAATTACTGATGGGAAATAAAACAATATTCCAGGCCTTCTGGCTTCCAAGTCTGTTCCTTCTTCACTACGTGATATTGCCGCCCTCATTTCTAGTGTCTTTCTATAAGGAGATGATTATATACTGCAGCTGGATCCCAAACAGGTATGCAGTACTGATCCAATAATGACTCTAATTGCAGCACCGGATTTGTGGGGGGGATTAGAGCACTATGCAGTTACCCCAGTCCCTAGAATTCAGTGAGGGATTGAAGGGCAGTTCTTACTGCTATTATGGTCTACAAATGAGAGAACATCTTACTCAGAGGAGGATAGAACAGTGAAGAAAGAAAAAAAAAATGTTAAAGAGGCTCAATGAACATGCTGAAGCAATAATTTCAGAGGGACTAATATTGTTAAGATACAACCGGAGCAGATTCAATGCCTATTCAAACAAGTGACTTTAACTTCAAGGTTAGATATATGCAAATGTAATTTGTAAAAGGATAATGGTTGTTTTATTTACTTCTTGAGATGAGTATAATAATCTCCAAGGATAAGCAATATTTTAAATTGATTCAAACTGGGATAAGCATATCCCTTAGGTTTATGGTGGTGTGTTATTTAGAATCAAAAAATAAAAAACAACAGTCTTCCTGGACCTTCAATGCTATTTTAGAGGGAAAATAAATACTTACACTATGAGTATTTCTAGGAATAAATACTCTCTAGTTATGAATTTACATTTCTAGGGGGAAAGAGTTTGAAAATCCTTGCTTTAAATGAAAGAGCAGACATTTTTACCATTCTTGTCTCCTCTCCCACAACGTTTTCTAGTGATGGCCATTTTTTTATCTCAAACTGGGAGAAAAGAGAGAAGACTTGGAATCCCATCAACATGTTGCATAGCTTAGATTTTGGTTTAGAGAACTGATCCACCCTACTTTAGGGAGAGGGTCATACACAGAAAAGACTCAATTTGTGAATTGTTATATGGCATCTGCCTCATCTTCATATTATTAATTTTTTTCATTGTGGTCATAAAATAGAAGGAAGAAGTGAAATAACCTGCCTACTATGAGCCTAATTATGATGGTTTAAAAATGAAATTGAATATATTCATCATAAAATAAATCATGTGAGGTAGGTAGTACTGTCCTTTTTCAAACATGGAACTGAGGCTTAGAAGTGACACAATAATTTTCTCAAGATCACAGACCTTTCCATTATGTAACACTACCTCCAAAGTATCAACTATGGATAGCTTTGGTCATGGGACTGGTTAGGACAAATGTTAAATTGAAAATGGTGCTTAATAAAACTTAAAACCTGTAATGAGTGCAGTTGACCAGAACTGGATGATTTAAATGTTTTATGATTAAGATTTCAGGGTTGTTAAATAAAAGTTAAGTTCTGAATAAAAGCTTTCTCTTTCTTTTGTCTGCTTTGCTACTTAATGTTAAATTTTAAACTGATACTAAAAATTTTTATTAAGATTTATACAAAAATATAATATCAAATATTTTCAACAAGGTGTTTTTGCTTAGTAACTTGATTAATAACATGATATTCCTAACAAATTGACATAATATAAATGACATTTCCTGGAATCATGAATTTATTCAACATTACATTTCTATTAGGATAGAATAAATAGAATATACCATTCATTCAATCTTAATTCTAATTTAACAAAAGTAGCTATATAATTCTTAAATCTAATATCACAAAACAGCTATGCTAATACTAAGAATTCAGCTATATAATTCATAATTTTAATATAGAAAATTAGCAATACTATATTCTGAAGCAATACAGGGAATATTGAAGGAGAATAGAAATAAATTCACTGAGTAATTTTGAGTCTAGCATTCACTAGAACTTTTTAATATTGAAAGTAAACATATTTCCAAATTTAAAAAAAAAGCATAATGACATTATTACTTGATAGAATCACTCTATAGAGATTCCACTTACAACATGTTGCCCTAGAGTTTGCCAAAAGAGAATCTTGCAAGTATAGTACATTAAATCCTATTTTAGTATAAAATGCACATGGCCTATTCTTCAGTAGAGAAGAACAGTAATAAAAGGAGGAATTTTGATTCTTCTCTGTTTTAAGTGGCCTAATTTTAAACTGCTTTGTTTGGTGGCTCCCAAAAGAATGACGAGGAGTTCACTCTGGATTGCTTTGGTGACTTATATTTCCTTTTGTTCTTGACTTTCTTAGGGAGGTACATGGTACAGATACTGGTATTTTTATTTGCTTTAATCTTTCAAAACCCAAAAATAAAAAAAAAATACACTGCTATCTTTTTATTAGGTCAATCAAGTTAAAGTTTTCATTTTGCTTAAACTTTTAAAAGTTGAAATTCTATTATAGCTACAAATTTTTGCAAGTGAACCATATATTTCATTTGGCTTTAAAACATATCTCTTAAAAATATATCTCTAAATCACACACATATACATATAAGATCATTTTTGTGACTTGTATACATTAAAATAATAATAGTAACAACAAGTATACATCATATGCTTTCCATATGCCAGGCACTGTTCTAAGTACTTCCCATATATTTGCTCACTTAATTCTCACAACAATCAGATGATACTATTTCTATCTCAATTAAAAGGTGGAAAATTGAGGCACAGAGAGATTGACTAACCAAGTAATTAACAGAGCTGGCATTTAAATTAAGGTGCGTGACTCCAGAGCTTGAGCTGTTAGCAATAATGCAATAATATCTCTGATTACAAGATACTAATAATGGCATTCTGGTAACAGTATGCACAAAAATGTGCCTTAACCATCTTAACCACACTTAATCAAAAAAATCAAGCCATAGGAAGTCCATATAGGGTGGTAGAAACAGGTTAATGAAAAATGATAGAGTTAAATCTTTCTAAAGGCATGGTCATTCCTACCTAGTCTATCAAATATTCATAATGTCTGGTAGAGTACCAAACATGTAGTAAACCAGTATCCAAGATGTATTTATTGTAAAAGTGAATTAATGAATAAATTGAGAAACTTACGTGAGCATGGGCATTTCTGCAAAACCCGGTTGGAATTGCCAGCTCCAAACATACTTACCGAGTAGACTAGTCTAGACTTCGATACACATCTTTATTGGGTTCTCACTTCCCATCCCTCACCTTCAACTCAGTCTTCCAACACTCTTGGGTAGTCTCTTGAGCCCTAGTCACCTGTGTTCCATTTACAACTGCCTAATTCATATTCATTAAATTTTTGTTCTATTTAATAAACTAATAAGAAAAGCCAATGTGATTCCAGTTAATATTAGTACATTTTAACTGTGGCTTTTGAGAGAAAATATATTAATTGAGGTTAATAATCCCAATGGTGAGAATGTCAAGCAGTAGTACTGTACATCAGAAATCCAAACCCAAAAGCCCAAACTATTATTGATTTGGATTCTCTCACCTCCGCAGGTGCATCCTGAGTCTGTCTTCATGTCTTTCATTGCCACACCCCATCCAAGCCATAACCTATCCATTGGATTACTCTCATGGTCTCCTGTCTTTCTACTTGTCCTCCTGCCCCTCCAACCTATTTTCTACATTCCAGCCAGAATTATCTTAAAATATCAATTGGATCATGTCTCTCTATAAATAATGATTTTCCTTTGTACTTCAGAGACTTTATATTTCTTTACCTCTCTCCTCCTCTCTCTCTCTCCCTACCCCCTGTCCTCTCCTCGCCTCCCTCCCCTTCTCCTTCCTTTTTGGCCAGAGTTGACTTCATTCTCACATCTTGACCTTCTCTCCCTCACTCAATAGACTCCATCTATGCTAGAAACTTAGCCTCATTTCAAGGCCCTTACATGGGCTGTTCCTCTGTTAGAGCAGTCCTCTCCCTACTCTTTGCCCAGTTATTTCCTTCCCATCTTAGGTTTCAGCTTTAATGTCACTTCCAAATATTTACCTCACTCTAAATTGGAGTCCCCTCTGAAATTCTATTATGGCTTTCTCAAGATTTCCTTCTCTGCCATTTCTTTCAGAATAATGTACTGGTTTTGAGCACAAGATTTATACCCACACTTACTGAGTTTGAATCTTCAATGCACCACTTGCTAGACTGCATGCCAATGGAGAAGTTGTTTATTCTAGCTATGCTCCAGTTTCCTTATTTATAACATGAGATACAATGCTATCTACCCAAATGGATGGTGGTAAGGACTAAATGAGTTACATGCAAACATTCAGAACAGTGCCTGGCACATTAAGCACCAATAAATGTGAGCTCTCATTACTCAGTGAAATTATATTTATCTATATTTATATTTATAATTATCTATAATTATATAAGTTATAATTATATTTATCTGAAATTACATTGATTATATTTGCCTTTCTCATAAGCATGCCAACTCAAGGTGAACAGGAACCATGGTTATATTCTTACCACCACAAATTTGGTGCCTCTAACAGTGCTTAGCTTAGGAAGAGCTCAGTCAATACTTATTGAATAAATCAGTTGAATAAATGCATAAATCTATGAGTGCACAGAAGAAAGAATTTGAAAAAAAAAAAAAAACCAATACAGATCAGCCATCTTTGAGCACATGGGTCTCTGATATAACAAAGACTTAGGGATAATATATGGTAGTCTGTTTCACTTGTTTGGGAAGTTCACTGGATCTAAAGAAAAATCTTAATATTGTATCCATGTAATTATTTCTCAATCCAAAGGTATTTAAGAAATGACTTACACATCTGAAAAAAATTGTTGGGAAGTTGCTTCATCCCCTTTCATTTCTGTCTTGATTGATCATTAGTAGATTTAAAAAAAATCTGATGACTCTCAGGAAAAAGTTCTGATAAAATATTTCTGAGTTAAAAAAAAAATCTCTCCATTATCAAAGCTGCAATACAGTTTTTCATGACTAGATTTTACTCCAAGAAAATCTCAAAACCCAGTTTCCTACATAATTCATCTTCTAACTTTGGCTCCGATCTCTTTGAATTGTTGTTTTAAACCTAAGGTGTAATCAATGAAAATGTCCTGAGACACTTTTTAGAAAATTACTGCTACCCTACTCCTCAAAAAAAAAAAAATGTTAAGACTCCTATAGCAAAAAAATGATGTTAGATACCCAGATTTCATAACCCTTATAACCTCCATTTAAATGTAGATTTGGGGACAAAAGTATAAAAGAAAAGTATGCATACCAAATCCTGTTGAATTGCCCTTTTTCCTGCTTTCTTAGGAATATTCATTTCATCTTTTAATATCTTATAGCTTACAACTCATCTTGGAAAACACTTTGGACAGCATTTGTGTTTATCCTTCAGTTTGCTTCTCTAATATCAGAGCAGAGGTATTATTGTATATTACTTAAGAACTGGGCCTCTGGAGTCATTTTGAAACATGGATCAACCCTAGTTTCTTCTGACACAGATATTGTTCCTTTTATAAGATATTGAAAAATATATTGAATGATACTGTTCAACAATTCTCTTATTCACTATGTATTTATTGAATAAATGCCTTGGGCAGGGACTAAGACTGAAGACAAAAACAGGGCAAGTCACTGTCCTGGAAAAAAAAATCATAGATCACAAACTGCTGTTTCAGATACACTAGGAAATCTCCCTTTATTGCCTGCATACTTAAATTCTATGTAGGAGAATTTGTATCCACTCTAACATGGTAACTGTGTGTCAGGCACCCTAACCTTGTCTATTAATGAACTCATGAGGTCATGATTCTCATGCTACAGAAAAGGAGACACCTGGACCCAGAATTCAACAGCATATCTCCCTACTTTATTCAGCTAATAAGGAACAGACCCAGGGTTTAAACCTTGTGGTTTGTGAATCCAAAACTCAAGGTTGTTTTCATTTTGTTTTTGTTTTTGTTTCTTGGTTTGTTCTTAACTCAGTCTGCTTTTCTCTACTATCACTGCCTTTTCTGACAAAGTGGATGGAAGGCTGGTAACCAGATGATAGTAAGGACCGGTCCTTTTAAGTTCTTCCTCTGGGAAAGAGGCAAGATAGCAGACTCCAACTCCATCCAGTGGTGTTTTCACAATAGACATTCCAACTAGCTGTACACAGTCTCTGTATCTTATCATTACTGCCTCAGCCCTTCTACAGAAGGCAGATAGAGAAAAAGGGATGTGGCAAAAGGAAAAAATAGAAAGCAGGAAGGAGAGAGGGACAGGGAGATGGGTGGAATGTGTTTGCCTAGGGAAAGAGATACCTGTTTGCTGGAGCTGATGATCCACAGTAGAGGGTCAGAACTACACTGGATGAATCAATTCCTGAGCTACAGTCATATGTCTGCAGAAAGCACCACATCATATTCAGTACTGTTCCCAAAATGTGTTCCTTTTAATAGTTTAGCCTAAGTAGTATCTGGAGAATTTTGAAAGAAAAATCTATAGTAAAGATTAGGAAGGAGAGTGTAGGCTCATGAGAAATAGTCTCTTCTCAGTGAAGGTTTATGACTCAATCCCCATAAAATAATTTTATTCTAGAAGGACCCATAAAATGATCTTGCCCAAGTCATATCTGAACACATCAGGATGTAGAGATCCAGAGGGACTGAGTGAGTTGCTGAAAGCAACTCATTTTACCCTCAGAGGACACTGTTGCCAATGTCTAAGCACAGTAGTTAGGTTTATATTTAGCCCTTTCCTGCAATGACTGATCCCTGAGCTGGTCTGCTGCCCAGGAAAGGACAGGTGTAACCCTTCATAAGAAATGGCCCTGAACTCATGACAGTCTCTCTCAGTGATGCTGCTCAGCCACCTGAACACTGGAACATCAGTACAACCCTGGAAGTGATGAATGGGGGTGGAAAGGGGCTGATGGAAACCCAACTACACTGGCCTTTCCTGAGCCTGTTTCACATTCATTGGACTATGTCTTACTGGCATGTCCGTGGCCTTGTCAAATCTTTGCTTTAAATTTTCTCTTCTTACAAATAACCTCTCAATGAGAGTCATCACCAAAGTCTAGATTCAATTTTCATAGGTCATCTTTTAGGCTTTTTACATAGTTCTTAATAAGACAGGATATTGCTTAGGGATCTTGAGGAGGTTTTAATTTACTTTCCTGAAATTTTTCTTTACATCATTATTCATTTTGCCAGGTACTTTTATAAGATAGTTTCACTGTTATGGATATAATTCTAGAGTCATGAGTCAATATTTTGGGTTCTCAGAAATATGATTTCAAATTAATAAAATATTAGGGAAATCTGTTCATACCATATACATTGCCATATATTTAAAATAATTTGTAAAGACTTATGGAACTATGTTAATTATGAATATTGTTAAATTTTTCAATTATTTTGAATATGTTTAATAATAGGAAATCATACAGTTAAATGATATGAAGAATTTTTATATTAAAACTTAATTATAGAAATTTGATTCTATTTCTAAAGCAGATCAGTGTTTATTATTTTAGAAATACAGGAATTTTAAAAAGTAAATTTTAATCAAAGTTACAGTAAGATGTCTTTGAATTAAAGGTAGCAAAACACATATTCTCTGATGTAAATTATTCAGTTAATTGGTGGAGTGATAAAAATTGGAAAACAGCTAAAAAGAATGATTCTGAGTCTTCCCACCATCTCCTTTTTGAGATAATAACAGAAAGAACCCATCTCATGGCAAGACATACTATAATCTATTTCTGGTATTTTCCTTTTGTAAATCATGATTATGTTTTGACTTTTTCAATTATGAAATCAGAAAGGACCTAGATATAGTAGTTATTCAAACCTAAAAAGTATAGACAGAATTGAATTCAAAGGTTCTCAATACCCATCTTATTACTTTTTTTTTTAAGAGTTGTTTATTTATTTGAGAGAGAGAGAGCGCGCAAACAGGGGGAGGGGCAGAGGGAGAGAAAATCCTGAAGCAGACTCCATGCTGACTGCAGAGCCTGACGCGGGGCTCCATCCCAGGGCCCTAAGATCATGACCTGAGCTAAACTCAAGAGCTGGCCTCTCAACCGACTGAACCATCCAGGCACCCCCTGTTGTCTTAACAAATCTTCTGAAAAAGGTTCTGGTTTGCTCCAGTATTTATAGCATTTACTTATACATGTCCTAATACTGTACCCCAAACTTTGCCCACTGCCTTACCATACTTCATATTAAATCAGTGTGCTATTATCATTCTTATTGCTGTTCATTAAATCTAAAGGCTGAAAGAAAATTCTGAAGTCTTATAATCACTCTTCAGTTTCCAGGGATGAGCCATGATTTGTGCCAGCCCTGTCCCTGTGAAGTAAATACTAATCCCTAGATGGACATATCTTCAACATCTTTCTGGTTTTGCACTGTGACTCTACTATTAAAAATGTCCTTCCATTTCTTTTTCATGGAAAGATCATAGCTTTTTTTCTTAAGTCAGGTTTTCTAAGTCCCCCAACCCCAAGTATTAAGAATGTTGCCCATTTCCTCTTATGCCCCTAAGCAATTTGATGTAAGCCTCTATTATTATACTTATATTGTAATAATTTGTTTATAGAATATTGAAATATTAATCATAAATGGTAACTTACTATGCTTCTGTCTCAGTGCCTACCACATAACCAGGGCTCAATAATTATTTGCTGATGAAATAATCTGTTCATAATGTATTTATACCACTGAAATGAAAAGTCTGATGTAGAATGCAATCAATCTTTATCAAGAAAGTTTTGTCATTCACTCATTTAGCATCTGCTATGGTGCAAGCGTGTCTAACTCTCCTCTGCTTTCTGTAACACATAGCAGATGCTCATCAAATATTAATGTATTTCCTTTTTCCTTTCCTTTCCCTCCCTCTGCAGCCATTTCTCACATGTAGTCAAATAACACATTTGTTATTATGTACTCATACTCTTTAAATAAGTATAATGATGTATTAAACTTCTGTTTCTTTTCTTTAATTTTTTGGCCTTTACATTTTTTTCATTTTATTAAGTTTTTAATTTTAATTTCAGTATAATTAACACACAGTGTTATATTAGTTTCAGGTGTTGCCTTTACATTTTCAAACCAATTTCAGTATCCCTTAAGTTATTTTATCCCTCTCTTATGCATAGAATAAATTAAAAAATAGCTAATTTCAGTCTACACCAGGTTCTTCAATGTTTATCTTTTTCATTCTAGAAGGGACAAGCCTCTCAGACAGTAATTCACAGGAATATGCAAATGATGTAAGTGTGGCTCCTCCCAGGTAATTCTTTTCTTTTCTTTTCTTTTTTTTTTTTTAATAGGGGACCAGTTACTAGTAATCAAATGACATGAATGCCTGATGTAAAGTTTCTGAGTTTATGGCACCTGGGGGAGGAGAGGTAGGTAGTAGGCATACTAGCTAAGAGAATAACTTGTAGGGTCAGATAGACCTGAGTTTGAATCTCAACTCTACCATTTACCAGCTGTGTAATTTTGGCAAGATGCTTAAACTCTGTGAGTCATAAAGTCTTCATATTTAGATGTGGAATTACACTATCAAATAGGCTTTAATTTATGCAAAATGAAAGCAGTGGTTGGTAAATAGTAAGTGCTCAACTGATAGCTTTATTTATTAATTACCATTACAATAACATAAAAACTGATATCCCTTCCAGAACACTTTTTAGTTGCCACAAAATAAATTTCTGCTTTTATAAGAATTACATGACATGAGAAAGATCTGTGATTTTGACTTTCCATTTGAGGTTTTTATTTGAAATCTATTAGATTTTTCTGTTTTGCTATCATATATCCTCTCTCTTTCATAACTGATCTTCATATAGACTTTCCATTATTTCTAAGTCTTAGTCATTTTGGAGAATGACCCCCTTGTCTTTGAGATGCTCCCTAGAATTCTTTAAAGTGAATTTTGTGTTTTCCCCTTCACTTATATTCCAAGTCAAAGATCCCAAAGATGCTTTACAAATTTGGTAACCAATCATCTAGCTATTTACTTTTATATGTTGTGTGAGCATGTGTGTGTGTGTGTGTGTGTGTGTGTGTAGGTATATAAATCTACACATACTGATTTCCTTACCATTCCTCAAATTCTATTATGACCGCTCACTTGCACCATTCCCTGCAGAGTCAGTACTTAAAGTCATGCCTGCATTCTAGAATTCATCAGCTTCGGGGTTGTAGGCCTGCATGATAAAGTTTTACCTATGTGTACATGCATGTGATGTGAGTGTGGGGAAAGGGGTTGTACAAAGAGAGATTCAATAACCAAAAGTTCTAGCTGTATAATTTAGACAGTTTTACAGCAGCTTAATTTTCTTTCCTTCTGCCATTTTGTTGCACTGTGTGCAGAAGAAATTGGTAAAATTAATCAGGCCCTAAGATCTGGTAATTGGATATCACATGTAAAGATCCCCAAGCCTTACATCTTCTCGATATAATTGATGAAGATGTTCTAAGTACAATGTAAGTCTCTGTGCTAAGTGTAATATAATGCAAATGCTTGACCAGATGATTTTGTAAGGGCAATATCCATTTTTCAAAATTAAACAACTGACATTTTAAATGCCCAAAGGCTCTGGTATTGTACATATTATTGATTAAACTGACATTTAAAAATTACTATAGTGCAAAAGAGCTCATTAAAATAGAAAACTAATTTTTTTTGACTTTTAATAGCTCAAAATTGGCCTGAACACTAATAGTGCAAATGTCTGGCTAAGTACCAGGTGGAAAATTTGTATCAATATTCAAAGGTCCTGAAATACCATTTCATTTCATAGAGTACAATCATGGGACTGTTTTCAAACTACATAGATATATAAACAGCAAGCAAAACACCTGCTCATTAATCTTGGACCATGCTTTTTATCCATAATGAATAGTCAACTTCTAGACCTAATCCTATACTTTACTACTCTCTAGAGACAATAACAAGCCTCTAAATGCAGTTTCACACCCATTTGAACATTTTTGTCTGATAAGTTATACTTGCTGGATATTCATTTCAGCCTGTTTGTTTTTCTTGGCTTAGATTATATGAGAACAGATTTCAATAATCATTTCCAGTGATATGAGTGTCTAAACATCCATAGTCCACTGAGCATCCAATTTTAAAACAGTGAAATTCATGTTGAATATAAGAAAAAGATACCTTTAAAAGATGTGTCATTTCAAATTCTGTGTTGCACTCGTGATAAATATTCATCTTAACAGAGATGAATCATTACACTACTTTTCAAAGTATTTACATTATTGACCATATTTATGGGAGAAAAAGCAGGAGAGATGACCAAAAAAATGTACCTGGACAATGATGAAAAAATAAAATTTAATTAAGAGGAATCATTATAACCCACAAACTATCCATGAAGGTGGCTAACTATATAGGTTAGGAAACACTGATTTATTTATATACTAGACAACATGTCAGCTCATATTTAAAGCTAGGCACAGCCTTTATATAGGGGAGAAATATAAATGATATTGTACTAGAGAAGGGGCATTTTTGAGACTCTTAATATTACTCCCTTTTACAAGGTAGGGCTTCATTTTCACTATAACTAAGATTTACATCAAGTTAATTTTCAATGGTATGTTTGAATTTTCAAATGATAATCTATAATTGGCCAAGTCAAGTGAAATTCCTTGTTCATTTTTAAAATGCTAAAGGCAGAAATTATGAGAAACTGAGGCTATTGTGATACTACGCTGGAGGCTCTTCTATAATATGTCTTCTGAAAAAAAAAAAAAGAAAAAATTGTCCATCATTTGGCGCTCCTCACTACTCATTTGAGTGAACATGTGTAGGTCATTTGTCCTCCCCCTGCAGCCCCCCCGTGTCCCCGTCTCCCCCCATCGTGCCCCCTCCCCCAGGTCTGTCTTTACTCCACACTGTGCTTGTTCAATCTATCACATTAACCTTTGCATGCTCTTTGCAGAAACTTACTCAATAAATCCATGCAGGCTCAAACTAAATAGAATTAAGGTATATTTTGGTTTATTTTGGTTTGTTTTAGTGGAAATGTACAAAGTATGGTTTTTGTTGATGCCAATTCTATTTTCTGATTTCCCAAAACAGGGTTATACAATAACATAGTTGTATTGTAATAAGATATAATGACTGTGCCCAAAATCATAAAATGAGAAGCTGCCAAGTTACAGTTATTAGCATTGACTCAGTGAATGGGGAAAAAAGGAGAAAGAAGTGTCAGCTGCATAAAGCATGGGAAAAAGTAAAAGGTTTGAAATATTGCAAAAAAGGGTCAGTTAACTTTGAACAGGCTCCTGAAAGTCTGAACCAAAACCTCATCCCTTAAAACAGTTGTATGCTCATTCCTATAATTACACATATGGTAAAAAACTGAACCTTCGCATGCACAGTTGCTGTGGCTACGGTAAACACTGGAAGAAGGCAGAAATACATTACCTCTGGCAGAAGGTATCACAATGACCCCATTAAACTTTAAGGATTCACTTTATGATCTCAGCTCATTAGTCCCATAAATAGCAGGTGTCGTGACAAAAGGAAGCACTTAGAAGGGAAGACTTCTCAGTCAAACATGCACTGAGCCAAGAACAAGCTCAGAAGTTATCAAAACAAAGCTTGAAATAAATTAGCTTGCTTGGGCACAAACTGAATACCGTGTCTGTGTTTTTTCAGTGCCTAAACATAATCTATTTGCCGCAGGCTTTTTCTAGACCTAAAATCTCATGCTGTCAACATTATCTGTAACCACATTCCTTTAAATGGAGAAGTGTCACTGCTTCAGGTGACATGGTTTCATTAAGGGAAATTCCCCGAGGAAGGATGCAGGTGTATCTGCCATTCAAAAGCCCAAAAGGTATGTTCCTCATTTAAAAATAAACTCATTTAAACAATGAGAACTAATTACCACATTAATTTATTGTCAACACAACTAAGTACAGGCAGGCGGATATAATAACATATGTGTAAACTATTAAGCAAGCAGAATAAAGAGGAAACCACTGTAAGTCACCTTCATGGTACTGCACAAATACTCACTAAAAGCCACATTGTAGGTTCTGTTTTCTCAGTTCATTAATATTATTATACAAATATCTGTGCCCATATATTCCCATAATGCTTCATCTGCCTTTCTTTAGCCCCTTAGCTCATTTTGATTTCTCCATGTGTATGGTGGACAAACTCTAGGATGGCCGCCATGATCCTCTTCCAATGGTGTTTATGCCCTTTCAACATCCCCCTCCCTTGATTGTGAATGGGCTTGTGATTTGAGTCTAACCGATAGCATATCGCAGAAGTGATGGGATGTCATGTCTGTTCCATGATTATGTAAAGACTGTATCTATAGCAGACACTTTATTCAGTCCGTGATGCCTTGACAAGTACACAGTTCTATTAGGGAAGCCCTAATGGCAAAGAACTGTGGGTAGTGTTTAGAAAATGTGAGCAGGCTTCTAGGAGCTGAAGACAGTCAGTAGAGGCTTAAGTTGGCCTTGAGTTACAGCCAGCAAAGAGCCAGGGTCCTTGGTCCTACAACTACAAGAAAATGAACCTGCCAATCGACTTGGACATGGACTTGCCCCTGAGCAATGGACCCATCTAATCTGAGCCTAGAACTCCCGACTCACAGAAACTGTGAGATAAGAATGTGTATTGTGTTGTTTTGTTAAACTGCTGAATTTGTGTTAATTTGTTATGTAGCAATAGAAAATGTGTACAGTGTATATTAAGATAAGATAGTATTACTCATGACTAGCAGTACCACCATCAACCCATTGTTCAAGCTAGATTGTCTTCTCCAACTTCTCCAATTTTCCTCCCTCACTCTATTAGTCATGAAGCCCAATTCTCTGAAATGTCACTTGATTACTTTTATCCTGTGATCTCTGCCTACTCTTACTGCCTTGGGACAAGCAATCATCATTTCCCACCTGGAAAAATTGTTGGCATCTGTTTCTAGAGCATTTTATTTTCCCTTCATGAGTAGTTTTGCAAATATTTTTCAAAATTGTTTCAAGAGATATTATCAAAACTATACATAGGAAGGGGTGCCTGGATGGCTCAATCAGCTAAGCAAGCTTCCAACTCTTGATATGGGCTCAGGTCATGATCTCAGGGTTGTGAGTTGGAGCCCCGCATCAGGCTCTGTACTGAGTGTGGAGCCTGCTTAAGATTCTTTCTCTCCCTCTTTCTCTCTGCCCCTCCGCCAGTTGCGTGCATGCATTCACTCTCTTACTCTTAAAAAAAAAAAAAAAAAAAAAACCCAAAAACTATACATAGGAAGATAGAAATGCTTTGTCTTTAATATTTCTATGTCTTTCACTGGTTTATCGCAAACCATCCCACCCAATTTCCACTTCCTCAGGCAAATTCCTCAGTCCTCCACTCTATCTCCCTCCTTCACTTCTCCTGACAATGAATCTTTTAGATACCTCACAACCCTTCACATTCTATCATGCCAACTCACTCCCAAGGATTGACTAAAAGATTAAAATAGGTTTATTCTATTTGCATTTTAACAAAGACTCATACAGACACACTGCCATCACATGGTGTTTTTCAAACATATCTTCCTAGTGGAACCATTCTTGAAAATAAAGGTAAAAAAATGTTTTTCATTATATAGAACAGATAAAAGTGGGGTTGAATGTAGGTGGTGCTGTGGAGGGACAGGTGGGCGGGGTTTGTAGCAAATCTGGTGCAATGCTGGCCAAACCTCTACTGAACATACACAGTGTCAGCCCAGCAGCATCTCTTAGGAACCATGGCTCTGAGTACAACAGTTTGAAAACCACTGCTTTAAAGCAAAATAATTATTCTCTGATAAGGATGTGTTTCAATGATTGTCAAGAGATTCTAGTAGACATTCTTGATGCGATCAGGTCATTCTGTCAAAAATTTAATTCACAAGACGCCAGTTCACCCTTGAATTCTTTACATTCTCAAATCACATATAACATTAATGTATTATTTTCACCAACCTTGCTTATTTTCATGAAGGCTGACCCTGGGGTAAAGCTGATTTGTGGAAACAAAATATTCATAAAATGTAGGCTTTTTCATTCTTTCCCACATTACAGTAAATGCACTTGAGGCCATCTCTGACCTTTACTGCTTTGGATCAAAAATTGACTTTTTTCTCCCTATAGCCTCTATCCTCCATGTGCAAGCAAGCAAACCTTATGTCTTAATCACTGATAGAATGTTTTGTTTAGCCTCCCTACTGTATCCTTATGGAACTGAGGGGGGAAAACTGTTTCTTAAAAAGAAGGAACACACCTATATACTAAAAAATTTAAGAGAATATCCATCTCATATCTTACTGATCTTGGGAATGTTGGCTAACTTGTAGCCAATATTTATATAATGAATGTGCATATTATATCATGAAAGTGATTTATGTCTCCACGTGGAGTTTTAGCAAAGAGGATTTTAAAAGCTTGCATAATAATATGGATGTATCTGGCTACTACCATTGTAATAGATTATTATTGTGAAATAATGACCTAGTAGCATCAACAGCTAGAATTTATTGAATTCTTACTATATGTCAGAGCAAAGCTATGGACTATATATAATGCAATTCACTAAGACACATATAATTTGTTATTAAATCCATCTAACAAATTCGGAAAATGAGACTAAAATGAATGGGAAAACTTCAAAGCAGAGACATCAGTAAGTCCCAGAGTTGGGATCTGATCTCAGTTCTCATTATCTGCAAAGCTTCATTCTGGATTGGAAAAAGTACAGAAATGTTAAATGAATGACAATTCATAGTAATTGATATTTGCACTATGACATCCTCATATCAATTTCTAAGTTTCAGCACCAAGAGTCTTAATAATGTTATTAGTATTAGCAGGAAAAAAATGTTAAATTACTGTATAGTTTTGTTTTGCTGCTAAAGTAATCCCAAACTTCACTACATTTCAGGGACATACGTTTAAAGCCAATATGTTCTGATACCTAAAATTTGGTACCATTTCTCACTTTTACTTCTGTAACTGATAGTTCATTCATTTAATAATTTATCCATTAAATATTTACTGCATTCCTACCATTGATCAGGCATTTTACTATGTACTTGAGATGAAGGAATCTTAAAAGGCCATCCTTGCAGTGACCCCCAGATTTAGCAAAAGACCATGAAAATATAATAATTATTCTACCACACACACATACAGGTGAAATGGAAGCACAAAAAAGGCATCTGCTCACATCTAGTCTTGTTCCAGAGTTAACCTTAGATTCTGATGAGATCCCCTTCTTATCGAGCTTACTCTGAACTCTATCTTGGAGTTAGGTCTTATTCAAAGTGTAGTTCTGAAATGTCAGGCTAGTCTAATATCAAGAGTCCTTTCAGAATTTGAAAAAATACTGTGGCTTGAAAAGGCTGGTGGGATTGTGGGTAAAATGTATTTTTTCTTTAGAAATTTATTTCTTATAATTATTAATAAGCTTTTCATTTCTCTAAATCAATGCTTTGATAAGCCTCCTTCTCATCATGATGGTGATAGCACTTCTACCTGGGTGAAATATATTCTCTCTATGTATATCCTATTAGAAGATGGTACTTACCCAATCTATTCTTACCAACAAGTATGATACACTAACCATATCAATATCCACGTGCCTACTGACATTTTGAGCATATAAGATGATAATTAGTGAAAATATTAGATTATTATGGTTTCTAGCTATAAGTTCTATAGCCCAGTTAAAAACTCCTACACTAAGCAATTTCTAATTGAATATGTGGTTTTCCAAAAGATCTTTCGTAAGTTAGTTGTTTGGATATGGAACCCATTTTTTTCCTTTAAAGATTGTGATTACAGATTATGTTCCCAGACCAGTCTCTCATTGTTATATATTAATTCAAATATGGTAGATAAGTATTAACAGCACAGACTTGTATTCTGTCTCCTGGGTCCCATACGATTCTGAAGGAAGAAGGATAAGGAAGAAATATGCTTTATAATTCCTTGTACCAAATTCTTTCTATGGGTAAATTTTTGAATATGTGAGTTATTCTTTTAGCATCTTACTATTTCTTTTCTGTATCTGTATTCATATTTTCAGTAAATTCACTCATTGCCATACCTCAAATGGCCCTTCCTATCACCCAAAGGATTTCCTGATGAAAATAATGCCTATACCAATCACACGATGGTTATTTACACTATCTAAAATCGTTACATATATACCAACTCTTGTAGTCCTCATAGCAATCCCATGGAGTAGATATTATTATCCTAACTTTTAAAAAATTAGGAATCCAAGGCACAAGAAATTAAATGACACAGCTAGTATGGGCAGACAGAACTAGAATCCAGACCTACGCAGTCCATCTCTAGAGACCATGTATTTAACCATTTTTTCATATATTAATAGTGTTGGAGGGTCTAGGGATGTGGAATGGAAGGGCAAGGATAGTCAAGGCCTTATGTGAATTATACATGAGCTGGATTCTTATCTTTCAGAGACTGAGTAAATGAGTCACTTACACAGATACTATTAAAACCACAATTTCCCATTAAATGAGATGACATTATCTTCTCTAAATGCGTTTTCATGGTTTTATCCTGCCTATTACTCTTTATGCAGCTTATGAAATTTACTGTATGCGAACTGTACCCATTGAACTGTCAGCAGACTTTATGTGCTCCGAATCCTGACACAGAAAACCAGCATTTCTATAAAAGAACAGAACAAGGAAAAGGCATTTCAAATTTGTCATGATGGTCTTGATAGTGAACAGAGCTATTTATAACTGGCAGGCTTAAGTTAGGGCAAACCCTAAAAGCAGATGTTACTGAGTTCTCAACAATTGTTACATTCATTCCCATGTTGCTTCATTAAGTAATAAATATATGAAAAATGTTCAATTTGATTAAATGTCAAATAAATGAAACTTTAATTGATATATACATCATACAGGTGTAATGTTTTAAATAATGATAATATCCAACTTGTGCAAAGGGGTGGGAAAATAAGTATTCACATGCACTCTTGATAAAAATCTATATCCATACATAGATTTATACATCTATTTTACAGGTAAAAACCCATATCCACATCTATATCCATATAGATAGGAATCTATTTTATACAATACTTTGTTAATAGCTGTTAACTTTTTAAAAAGGTTATAACTAGCAATTCCACTTCAAGGAATGTATATTAGGAAAACATCAACATAAATGCATTGATAGATAGGTAGGTGGATAGATAGAAGGCAAAAAATCAAATGATAGAAATACATTTTCAATGGTTCATGGTAGTATTTTGGGGAAATAGCCTAAGTGCCTGTCAGTAAGTGGACAATTAAGTAGATTGTAGTACTTCCATACAATAAAGTATTATAAAGTCTCCAATACTGTTGAATGAATACAGCAAATTGCAGAACAATATGCAGAGTATAAAAAACATTTGTTTAAAAAAAAGCATCTGGAGAATGAGGGGATACTTTAAAATATATAGATTTCTGAATCATTTGATTTCTTGCAATTAAAAATATAAAAATAAGTTGTACACATGAAACCAATGTTTGTGTATCCACTATACTCAAATTAAAAAGAAAAGTAAAAAAATATATACATATATAAAAGTATAACTTGATCAATGATAATGGTTTTTGAAAGATACATATTTTGGTTTGATGCATGAACTACTGGATTCACTTTAACAAAAATAATAGTATTTTTGAAGTGATATTAGGATCAATTTTCTTTCCACTAATTTTCCTTTATGTTATGTGTATTGTGATTTCCTTAAAAAAAAAACTTGATAATAAAGCATAACAGGGAGATTTTTTTCTTATTTTTCTTCCTTAATTGTGAACCTATCAATCTCATTTTCTTTGCATAATATAAACTATTAACTTCCTTTAGATAGCAGCTTCTTTATCTTTAGCTGGTACTTTTTGAAGCTATTTTAAGCTACCAAAATCTTTGTCTATTCTTCTGCTTTCAGTTGGCTATTAAAACAACATTTTGCCACCAAATTAATTGTAACAAATACACATACCAAGATACTCCCCTACTCATTTTCATTTCCCATGGTCTGACTCCACAGTTTGGAGACAGCCTTCTTTACATGGCTCCTAGTAAATGGAAACATGGTAATGACAGGTAATTGTGCTGTATCTCCATCATGACAAAATGGGCTTATCTAAAGTTACACATGAATAACATTTGCAAAGGTGAAAGCAAATTTACTAAATGTAGAAAAGCCTTTTACATTCATTCCAAACCTGTAGTTAACTTCTTGAATTAAAAGTCTCCAACACAGCCTCAAGTTGATTTACTGTTTTGTTTACTCAGCAATGAATGCATGAATTCATTTCTTAGAATCTAATAGGAATCAGGAAAACTTGGGTGATAACACATTTATAGAGCCTGGTTTCAGTAAGTTTGCACTCTAATAGAAGGTAAATCAAATTAAGAGAAGGATTAAGAGTGTCCATGTATAAACAGAGATGAGTTATTATTGGAAGTTCAGACTAGGAAATTATTATTGCATGCAAGTGAGATTCAAAGATGCTAGATAGGTTGCAGGAAGCTAGACATCCTTAATGTCAAATGAAAAAGCTGTTTAATTAATTAAATGTTGGCCTTCATTGAAAAGGAATTAAGATGAGCTAAAGTGGCTGAAATTTGTCCTGTCAGAAACAATACAAAAAGGTGACATGATCTAAATTTTTATTTCTTAGCACAATGACTTTGCTTCTATTATTTCCTTAGCTGGTGAGTCCCTGATACCATCATCATCATCATCATCAACTTATTTATTTTATTCTCAATGGAATCCAAAAACTAATCCACATAATCTCCATACTTAATCTCCTGGGATTCAGAAGTGAGCTGTCATATTCCTTCAAAATTTTATGAAGAATTTATTATTTCTGTCTATTCAAGTAGCCTTTTACTCCTGGACTGATTAGAACTCCACATGAACTCACAAGGCAAGTAAAGTGGAAATTCAATTTAAAACCAGAAACCTTGATATAAGATAATGATCCCTAGTTCTGAGCTCGTTTCCTCTTCTTCCTGGTGTTCTGTTTAGACCTGCTTCCTATTTACTCACTCTGTCACAATACCCCAGCATACCTGGGCAGCCTATCTTCTTGAAACCTATTAGGTGTTTTTGACAGTTAAGGTGCTGAGTATAACTTCTGAAAATGAAATTTTACTTTACACAATAAAACCTACTTTGAAAAAAAAGCATTACCTATTGCTTAGGATATTTTTTTAAATTTTGTTTTTGAAGAATTCTAGAGTTTCAAGAATTCAAGTTATTAAAAATTGGTACCATCTCTTTCCAAACTATAGTTCATTTCATTTCCAAAAGTTCAGATCTTTGTTTAAAGAAAAAAAAAATCAAAGTTGCTATCTTGGAAAAAGTACTGTGAAACACATGTGTCCATATTTAACTGAAATAGAAATACTATTAAGGAAAATAGTGATAACCTCTACTGTGAGATAGGTTAAGGAGTCACATTTCATCCTCATTGTAACTCTTGATAACGTTTTGTTAAGTGGAAACCATATCATTAAGTAAACTACAAAAGCTAATCAGTTCAAAAAACCCCAGAGCACTTATCACTGCAATACTTTGTAATATGTCTCTGACTTTAAATAAAATACAATATTATTTCTTACAAAGAATCAAACGACGTTTCCTCTAGATCATTTCATAGCTTGGCTTTAACAGCCTAAACTTAAAAATACACATTAGTTTTGGATGGAAAATTCTGTCAAAATTAGTTAAGGCTTTATTGACTGAATCACCCGTGAAAATTGGTAATTGGAAAAAATGTCTACATAATGGTGGCCCTACCTATGAACTACTTAGATTTAGAAAGGCACCTTATAACCTGATATATTTTCATTACAAAAAGACATGATATATGTGACCATTGTGTACATATTTTTGAAGATTAAGCTTCGTGACAATTTGGGATGTTAATGACATGAATTCTGGCTCTTCATGCTTTTTTCCTACCTGATTAAAACTTGCTCAATGATATTTGTATCACAGTTATTTTATTTCATTGTGAATACATTTATAATAAGCATGTATTATAGTAAGCTGCTAGAATACATCACTTGTACATCTCTAAATTAGGATTCTGTTATTTAAAAAATTACACTTTTTCAATGGAACTAGAGATCCCAAAGACTAATGTAGTATGAAAGGTTTAACACTATTCAGCCTGTTCTTAATTCAGTGACATTTTCTCCAAACCTCTGTGAGTTCAAGACCTTCAAAGTTGTGTTTTGTTAAGTTCTAGGTCTGAATATTGAGTAACACATACTGAAGTCCTCTAGATCAAGTTCTTTAACTAACTCTCCAAGGCCCTATGCTTTCTTTAAAAATAGACTTATTTTTTTTTTTTTTAGAGCACTTCAAGTTTCACAACAAAACTGTGTGGAAAATACAGAGAATTCCCATATGTTCCTTGTCTACCACCCACACTCTGCAGTCTGCCTATCAACATCCTGCTCCAGAGTGACACATTTGTTACAATCAATAAACCTACACAGACATAGAATCATCACACAAAGTCCAAGTGTTGCATTAAGTTGCACTCTTGATGTTGTACATTCTATGGGTTTTGACAAATGTATAATGACATGTATCTACCATTATAGTATCAAAATAGTTTCAGGACCCTAAAAATCTTCTGTGCTCTGTCTATTCATCCCTCCTTCCCCCTTCCTACCTGGCAACTGCTGATCTTTTTCTGTCTCCATAGTTTTTTTTCTTTTTTTTCCAGAATGTCATACAGTTGAATCATACAATATGTAATATTTTCAGGTCAGTTTATTTCACGTATTAATATGTATTTAAGGTTCTTTCATATCTTTTCATGATATGATAGCTGACTTCTTTTTAATGCTGAATAGTATCCCAGTGTCTGGATGTGCAAGAATTTGTCTATCCATTCACCTACTGAAGGCCATCTTTGTTGCTTCTAAGGTTTGGCAATTTTAAACAAAGCTGATTTAAATATCTGTGTGCAGGTTTTTCTGTGGACATAACTTTTCAACTTAATTAGATAAATGCCAAGTAGCACAACTGCTGGATTGTATGGTAGGAGTATGTTTACTTTGGTAAGAAACTACCCAACTGTCCTCCAAAGACTGCTCATTCTCTTGACAGTATCTTTTGCAGAGCAGAAAATTTTAATTTTAAGTTTAACTTACAAATTCTTTTCATGGCTTATGTCTTCAATGTTGTATCTAAAAAGTAATAGCCATACCCAGGTCAATTTAATTTTTGCTCTTATCTTCTAGGAGTTTTATAGTTTTGCATTTTAGTATGATCCATTTTGAGTTCATCTTTGTGAAAAATACAAGATCTAGATCTACATTCTTTTCTTTCTTTCTTTCTTTCTTTCTTTCTTTCTTTCTTTCTTTCTTTCTTTCTTTCTTTCTTTTTTTTCTTTCTTTCATGTTGATGTACAGCTGTTCTAGCACCATTTATTGAAAAGACTCTTTTCTTCATCATATTGTCTCTATGCCTCCATCAAATATCAGTCAAATACATTTATATGGGTCTATTTCTGGGCTCTCTTTTCTGTTCTACTTATCTATTTGTATATTCTTTCACCAGTACACTATTGTGATTACTGTTGGTTAATAGTAAGTCTTAAAGTAAGGTAGTGTCAGTCCTCCAACTTGTTCTTCTCCCTCAATACTGTGCTTGGCTATTCTGGTCTTTTGCCTCTCCATACACATTTTAGATTCTATTTGTTGATATTGACAAAATAACTTGCTAAGATTTTGACTGGGATTTCACTGAAATTATAGATGGAGTTGGGAAGAATTGACCTCTTGATGATATTGAGCCTTCCTGTCCATGAACATGGAATATCTCTCTATTTATTTAGTTCTTTGATTTCACTCATCAAAATTTTGTAGTTTTCCTCATACAGATCCTATACATATTTTGTTAAATATATGCTTAAGGATTTTGTTTTTGCTAGTATAAAGGCAGTGTATTTTTAATTTCAAATTTCACTTGTTCTTTGAATGTATATAGGAAAGTGATTTTTCCATAATAGCCTTGTACCCTGCAATCTTCTATAATCATTTTTTGTTGATCCTTTAATATTTTCTACATAGATGATCATATCATCTGTAAAGAAAGACAATTTTACTTCTTCCTTCCATTCTAAATACCTTTTATTTCCTTTTCATGTTTTATCACATTAGCTAAAATTTCAAGTATGATATTAAAAAGGTTTGTAAGTGGGGCATGAGTGGCTCAGTCAGTAAAGCATCTGACTTCAGCTCAGGTCCTGGTCTCAGGGTCCTGGGATCAAGCCCTGTGTCAGGCTCCCTGCTCAGTGGGGAGTCTGCTTCTTCCTCTCCCTCTGGCCCTCCCCCTCCTTGTGGGCAGGCACATTATCTCTCTCTCTCTCTCAAATAAATGAATAAAATCTTTTAAAAAAATAAAAAAATAATTAATAATAAAGAAAAAGGTGTGGTAAAAGAAGATATCCTTTCTTTGCCTTTTTCCTAATCTTAGTGGAAACGCTTCAAGTTTCTCACCATTAAGTATGATAATAGTTTCAGGCTTTATGCAGATGTTCTTTATCAAGTTGAAAAAGTTCTCCTCTATTCCTAGTTTGCTGAAGGTTTTTATCATGAATTGATTTTTTTTCAAATATCTTCTGCATCTATTGATATGATCATATGATTTTTCTTCTTCAACCTGTTGATGTGATGGATTACATTAATTGATTTTTGAATGTTGAACCAGACTTGCATGCCTGGGATAAATCCCACTTGGTCATGATGTATAATTATTTTTATACATTGCTGGATTCAATTTGCTGTGATTTTGTTAAGGATTTTTGCATCTATGTTCATGAGAGATGTTTATCTGTAATTTTCTTGTCTTGTCTTTTTCTAGTTTTGATATTAGGTTAATGTTGGCCTTATAGAATGAGTTGGAAAGGATTCCCTTTACTTCTATTTTCTGGAAGATTATAAAGAATTGGTGTAAGTCCTTCCTTAAGTGTTTGGTAGAATGGTAGAACTTACCAGTGACCCCATCTGGGCCTGCCACTTTCTTTTGGAAGGTAATTAGCTATTGAGTCAGTATCCAGATTGTCTGTTTATTCTTGTGTGATTTTGGCAGATTGGGTTTTTTAATCTGTCCATTTCATCTAGGATATCAAATTTGTGGGCATAGAGTTGTTCACAGTATTCCTTTATTAGCCTTTTAATGTCCATAGGATCTGTAGTGATATCCTCTTTCATTTCTGATATTAGTAATTTGTATCCTCTCTCTCTCTCTGGTTAGAAGCTTATCAATTTCATTTATATTTTTTAAAGAACCAGTTTTTGGAGTTATTTTTGTTTTTCTCTATTGATTTCCTGTTTCCAATTTAATTAATTTGTTTCTCTAGCTTTTATTATTTCTTTTCTTTTGCTTAGATTTAATTTGCTCTTCTTTTTCTAGTTTCCTAAACCTGAAGCTTAGATCATAGATTTTAAATTTTTCTTCTTTTTTAATGTAAGCATTCAATGCTATAATGTCGCCTTTATGCACTGCTTTTGCTGCATCCTATAAAATTTGATTAGTTGCATTATCATTTTCATTTAATTTAAAGTATTTTTAATGTCTCTTGAGATTTCTTTTGACCCATGCACTATTAGAAAATGTGCTGTTTATTCTTCACATATATTGGGATTTCCCATGTATCTTTCCATTATTCATTTCTAGTTTAGTTCCATTGTGGTCTATGAGGATACATTGCATGATTTCGATTCTTTTAAATTTTTAAGGTGTGTTTTATGACCCAGAATGTGGCCATTCTTGAAGAATGTTCTACATAAGCTTAAAAGAATGTGTATTCTGCTGTTGTTGAATGAAGCAGTCTATAGATACCAGTTATATCCAATTCAGTAATGATGCTTTTGTGTTAGACTATGTCCTTACTGGTTTTCTGCCTGCTGTATCTGTTCACTTCTGATTGAAGGGTGTTGAATATTTCATATGATTCCATTTTCTCTCCTTTCTTACTACCTTCCAATGGTTGCCCTAGAGTTTGCCATATGTATTTAGAGCTAATCCAAGTCACTTTCAAATAATACTATAATATTTCACAGGTAGTATAAGTATATACTTACAAGTATATAAGTATAATAACAAAATATCCCTAATTATTCCCCGTATCATTTCTGTCACTCATTTCACTTACACATAAGCTATAGTCACCAAATATACTTCCGTTATATTATTTTGAAAAAAAAGCCCACAAAAACCTGTCTTCTGATAGATCAATTGTGAAAAAAAGTTCTTATTTTATAAAATCTTTACTTTCCATCTCTGCTTACCTTATTCATCTGTTCTTGCATATTGTCTACATTGTCTATGCAAGCACTTAGCATATCAATCATAGATTTTTAAATTCATGGTCTGGTAATTCCAATACTCTTGCCATATCTGACTCTAGTTCTGATGCTTGCTCAGTTTCCTCAAACTGTGTTTTTTGCCTTTCAGTATGACTTACAGTTTTTCTTGATAGTCAGACATGATGTATGAAGTATAAGGAACTGCAGTAAATAGGCCTATGGTAATGTGGTGGTAAGGTATGGAGGGAAGGGAAGCAGCCTGTAGTCTTGTGATTAGGCCTCAATCTTTCAGTGAGGTGGTGGTGCCCTTGGACAGTGAACTTCACAATTGCTTCTCAGTCCCACCTAACCCCTCTTAGGTGAGACAGAATAGCTAAAGTGGGCTCAAATTGGGTACTTCCCTTTCACTAGGGCAATTGGGCTCTAACAAAACCCCAATAGGTTAGGCTTTGATAAAAAATAGTTTCTTTTGAGGACAGGCCTATCTCAAAATAGCTACTTTAATCTCTTCCCTGCCTGAAGCACAAAGGGGTTTTTCTTCCATCTTCACTGTGAGAATCTGATACAGCTCTTGTAGGTAAAACTCAGGAACATATGAGGTCCCTATATGACTGGGCTCCCCTGGAGTTTTTAACTCTCACACTTGTTCCCACTAAGCCTCCAGTAATTCATCAAGTACAGTATAGGTCTTCCTGCCCCAGTCCTGGTTCCCACAGTTTTCTGCTGATGGGCATCTGTTCTAGTAACTTGTGATTCTCTGTATCCAGCCTGTCCTTCTCCTCAATTTTGAGGCAGCAGTTTGCCTTGTGACCTCACTTCTCTGACAGATCTACAAAGAGTTGTCACTTTTTTGATACGTTCCAAATTTTACTTGTTGTTAGGACAGAATAGTGACTTCTGAACTCTTCTAAATGACTTCATGCCACACTGGAAACTCAAACGCTACATTTTTCAAACAACAAAGATCACTTACAAACTGAGGGCACAAATACTCCATGTACTATTAATGTCTGTAGTTAATAATCTCATGCTAGGAAGCATCCATATATTTGTGGCTTTGAAGATGTAACAGTTGCTCCTAAAGTGTCTCAGTGTCAGTTTACTGTTTTTTTCTATTTTCTCGTCTGCCTTTCTCAAGGTTGGTTTCAAACAGTGCTTCTGAAAACATGAAATGGTCTATGAGTTGGAAAACCTAAGAGGTTTAGGGACCATGTAAACAACCAGGGCATTAGAACCATAATCATAATTATAATCATTCATAAAAGACTCAGGGACATTATTAGGCATTATTAGGCATAAAAATGGTCTTAAAGACAGCTTTTTCTGATTATAATAGTTTTCACACTCAGGGATGAAGGTATGGGACACAACATTAAAAAATAATCAATGTTACTAAAATTAGCTTTTTAAAGATTACCTTATCAGAGAACAAATAGTTGGCCTGGCAAAATTAGGGGACTCCTTTTAAAATTCCTGGGTACATTTCGGTAAAAGTTTAAGTCAAACATTTAGAGCTTTAAAACCAGGATGACTCCTCATGTTGTGCAGGCTATTCTTTATTTCCCCCCCAAATAGACCACTTTCTTTCACACTGAAACCTGTTGGGGTATGTAATCCCCTTCTCTGAAGTTCTAGGAGATGTTTTAGAGGACACTTGGTGACTCGCCTTGCTACCCTTGCAGCCTCTTACTTCTATATCACATATCTACCATCGTTTGATTTGGAGCATAAATACTTGTAAGAACTACTTTCACGTTGCTTAATCTTTAGGTTCCTCAAACTATCAGCCCTGACCCTGGGCTATCCATCAGGACCTTATCTGTCTCTCTTTTTTTTTTTTTGTTAAGATTTTATTTATTTATATGTCAGATAGAGAAAGAGAAAGCACAAGCAGGGGGAGTGTCAGGCAGAGGGAGAAGCAGGCTCCCCCTGAGCAGGGAGCCCAATGCAGGACTCCATCCTAGGACCCTGGATCATGACCTGAGTTTAACCGACTGAGCCCCCAGGTGTCCCAATGACCTTACCTGTCTCTTACTAGAACCTTTGTCTCTAAGGCTCCTCCTATCTAAAATGCTTTCCCAATCCCCTATCCCAAAACAAACACACCTCCTTCTTTCCACCTAACCTTCACCATTTCAGGAATGAAAGCCCTACTTAATCACCTCTCCTCACTCTAGGTTAGAATGCTTGAGTACATGTTCTCACAGAAACAGGTACCCTTCTTTCAGAATATTTATCTTGGTTTGCAATTATGAATTCATACAGTGTGATGATGCTATGAAAATTAGTAAGTGTGGTGGCTTCTTTTGCCCATGACTGTATCCCTCTATCCTCAGCACTTGGCAAACAGTGAGTGATAAATCAATTATTTGTTGAATGAATAAAATAAATGTCAATGAGTCTCATAAAATCATTATATGTGCCAGCCAATTAACCTAGTGAAGGCCTAATGGAATGGTATATATTGATTGGAGTAAAAAGAGGCACAGCATCCAAAATCAGTCTTTACAGTTTCCCAGGGTCCATGTTTCTCCATTCACCATTAGATGAGTGCATGAATTACCCTAATAATCCACAATTTCTTTCATATTTCCTCCATCAACCCTCCTGAAATGCACATATTCCCAAGTCTTTCAAAGTTAATTTATATTTTCTTATTCTATCTCCCTCTGTACTCTGGGGAGTTAAAAAAAAAAAAAAACTGAAATGAACCTTTAAAGAGCGAGCAGTAGGCTTAAAATCTGATGACAGTGAGAGCTGGTCCACTTTTGTCTTGCACTGTCTGCTGCGAATTCCCAAGGGTGGTGCCTAGGTCTGCTCTAGTGTCTTGTAATGATCCCTTCTTCCCGCTGTCACTCTTCCCAATCATGAGATGCTGCCTGGCCTGTTTGGAGGCCTGAGAGATGAATGAATACCTCAGGGGCCCCTATCAGTATTTATTGTCGGGGTGTGAAGGGTGGGAGGAAGAAGTAGTGTAGTAAAAACCATCTGTGCTAAGAATAATAGAAGCCAGAAAAGGACTAGCAGGAAGCCGGCATCTATCACTACACGGAAGCCCAATTAAAACACATGCATTTGAGAAACGGGATCTTGGCAGAATATGCTCAATGAGAAAATGCTGCAATTCAAATGATACTGAAGTTATTCACTGTTAGGAAGAATAGAATAAACGGAACTAAGAAGCCAGGAATAAAGACCTAATGAAATGTTCTCGATATATTTTTTTAACTTTCCCAGTTTCAAGTAAACAAAATCCACATTTCCAAATCCACAAAGGGGAACCTTGAATGAAACAAAGACTGGCAGACGTTGTATTATATGAACTAAGAATAGGCATTCTTCTTAAAAAGTAACAAAGTAGCATATAATTCGAAGGCTTATGACACAGGCATAAATATCTAGTGATACGAAAAGATACTTCTTTAATACACTGAAAAGCACAGAAAGCGGCTAAAATAGGAGTATCTGGAAAATAAAAATAAGCACTCCTGTTAAACATGCATCATGTCTAATTCAGGGATCCACGCGAAAAGCTCCTTTGTTCACCACCTAATGAGCTTTGCATCATGGAGTTGACCCTTACAAAGGTCCCATCACGTGACCGTGTTTATCTGTCCTTTTTAGGCTTCTCGTTCTTTGTATACCTCTATGGCGTTTCAAGGCTGATTGCGTACAGACTTCTTTGATGCCAAATGAAGAATTCCAGTTTGCTTTTTATTATCTCAGTGTTAAACAGCTTCTCGAGATACCTATAAGCACGTTTTGCTGACTTTTGAACTTTAGAAAGAGGAATATTCTGTATGTTTAGTTCCTATGTATTTGGGAAAAAAGTCTGTAATATTTAAGGTCATGTTCCAAGTTTTCCTTAGCTGAATTTGCAGAATTTTACTTTAAATCAAATGCAGTATCACAGAGAATGATTATGAATCCTCATATATGTAAAGGATTTTTTATGTCAGGAAGTATTAGTAAATATTACAAATATAAACAGAAATACTCTTACCCAGAGTAATACTCCATTTATCTAGATGTGGTATACAAATGAATTCTGCATATAAACAAAACTTTGTTTCACGGTACTAATTAAAAACAAAATATGCATACTTATAATATATATGACATATATATTTATCTAGTTCCTTATAGAAATATACTCAACATATACTCAGCATGGTTGGTGATTCAGGGTTATAAAGTAAATGTCAATTACTTTGCTAGAGATTAATATGTCAATATTTCTTGAAATGTGAAGGCTATTTGCCCCTGTTATTTAATAGTTGATATATGAATGCACTTTTCAAGTTCCAGAGGCTATATTTTATGCTTTTAATTTCATTGACCCCTTTATAAGTGATATAAATTTTACTGTCTTTTTCTGCTTTTCTAATTGGAAAGTACATTCCAGATAATTGAGGATGTTTGATAAGTGAACTCTGAATAAGAAAGTGTCATGCATCTAGCTATTAGATGCCTATATAGATATTTATGTAAGTAAACCATGACATTTTTCAAGAAGCTTCACTAAAAAAATTGGGTTTAATCAGCAAATGAAAAAGTTTGTACAAATACTTGTTCAGGAATTAATAGAAAACTCTCTTTGTGAGAGTTCTACTATGCCTAGCACAGTCTCTTTCTACCTCCTACTAATCATATCTAGTAAACTTCTACTAACATTTCACATGCCCCTAAAATAATGCTTCCCTCGGGATAGCTTCCATGAATCTCTTTACTTCAAACTAGATCAGTCCTAGATTGCAATTTCCAATTATATATTTGTATGAGTTGATTAATATTTGTCTCTCTCATTAGGCCCAAAGCCTCAACAACTGTTTTACTCACTACTATGCATAGCACCCTTATGTGCCTCAAGAAAAGGAGGTACATTGAATAAACAAATGAATAAATGCCCTAATAAATAAATGAATGAATGCATACAGTGATGGTGGTTCTGGAGAGAAGGCCAGGAGGAAATATAGTAGGGGAAGATTTAAACTCTGCAGGTATACAGATCTGGGTTTCCATACTAGCCTCAGCATTTATTAAGAGTGTACGTATTTAAATTACATTATCTCGGTATTAATTTTCCCTACTATTTTGAGCAATGATGGTAATGAAACTAGGTAATTCATATGAAAGAATCTAGTATTTATTGAATGCTTAGTTTAATAGCTAATAAGCTATGCTTTAGGGCCAAACCTAAGTTTGTAGCATAGCCCTTGCACTTAAGAGCTGAGTAATCTAGAAGTTATCAATTATCCTTAAAATTCAGTTTCCTCATCTCTAAAATGGTGATAATAGTATCTGTTCAAAGTTTTTGAAAATTTATATGCTATATTTTAAATAAAGTGCTTAGCCCAGAACCTGGCACGCAATAAGTGTTCAATACTTTCTTCTCGTGACTCATATCATTATTCTCTTAACCGCCTAAGCCCTACCACACTCACTGAACAGTAAAGTGAGCAATGATTCCAAAGAGAACCTGTATGCATTAAACATACATCCTAGAGACATTCATATTAAAAAGGTGAAATGACCATGGGACAGCACATGATTTAAGTATGTAGTCACAGGTGGAAGTTAGTAAGGGTTGCTTTTGGAGTCAAAATTCAAGTCAAAGTTCAAATCCAGGCTCCTCCACTAATGGGTCACATATTTAACTATTCTAAGCTTTCATTTCCTTTCCTGGAGATAAAAACAAAACCAATATAGAGCTTTTATAAGGACCAAATGAGCCAATGAATCAAAAGCACTTGGCACAGCGCCTGGTCCACTATAAGAACTGACAAAAACTATCTCAATATATACAGAAGGAATGAGTCCATTAAAGACCATCTGTACTTACAATGGCTCTGGGCTAGAGACTGTGTTCTCCTCCTCGTTGGGAAATAAGATGCCAAGGATAGTAAAAACTGCCTTTTCATTGGACTTTAGCAACATAGCATCCAGTAAGTCTAGCCTTTATAATGAAAAGATTGAGGAGATGCTCTACTTCACATTCCACAGAAACGGCCAAGTAAATATCTAGGAGCTAATGACGGGAAGAAGGGTGAACCGCGTGAGAGGTTGAAGGGTTGTGAAATATAATAATTACAACGCTAACCTTGCAAATTATTAGTGATAAGTTTATGTCCTTAGAATGATTTTGAGTAGGAAATGTTTTGTTATTTTAAGGATTTATCTTTAATTCAGCATTGCCATCTATTTGGATTATCACCATAAGTTTGAAAATCCGTATGTAAATAAAAATCACATGGCTGGAAGTTTCATCACATCTCATATATAGAAACTCTAATAACTAGAACATGGTTTTATGAAGCATTTTAGGGAGCCAACCCTAATGGTCCTTGGATTTTGTCTTTTCTCCTCAAACTGACACTGAGCTCAGAATTTGAATCTGAAAGGTCTGATATTAAATCTCAGATCCAACATCTTACTAGACAAGTTACCTAATTCTCTGAGCTTCCTGTATCCCATCTGTAATATAATACATATAATAAACAGTACCTATTTCATGTGATGTGACAAGGATTGAATGAGCTATACATTTAAGGCATTTGGAAAAGGGCCTAGCACATGGGAAGAGCTGAATTAATACTAGATGTTATTATTACCTCCAAAGTTTTATTCTTGCTTCAGTACAATGAAGGATCCTATAAGAAAGTAGAATCTAAGTATTTCAAATAAGGAGTAGACTTTTTTATTGCATGCGTTTGCTCAAATGTTGGTTAAGAAACATTACAGAATTTAAAGAAAAAATGTATTACAACTCCAATTCTCAATCTTACTACCTCAATAATTATTCTTAGGTTTAAATTTATTTATTTATTTAGTTAGTTAGTTTGTTTCTTATAAAAGTCTCAATTATAGCATTTCTGTATACATATACATATTTGCATGCAAATAACTAAAAGTTATAATTTTGCCACATATTAATGTTCTATTGATAGCTTGTGTGGCAGAGATTGCTAATTACCAAACTGTCTGCTCTTCTTTATTTTCACACAACTAGACCTCTATTTCCTTTGCAGTTATTTGTGATCATGTGACTATTCTAGGAAATGGAATGTGAACAAAAGTGATACGTACTTCTTGGCAACTTGGGTCCTAAAATCTTCCATGCTCTTTCCTCCTGACTGATCAGTCAGTATTTCTGCGGCCAGTTTCTATTCTTTCCAACAGTGTTATAGTTTTTGTTTACCTATATTGTATGTGGTACTTTCCATTAGGAGATACGGGTTTTTGGATAGGGCAATAATGTTAGGTAAGAGGTTTTTTTGTTTCTTTGTTTTTTGGAGTGGGAGGTCAAGAATAGCAAAGGAGGGCACTTCTTAGAAGACAATGAGAGCAATAGCCAAGACAATAAAGAGAGCTTCACCACATTCCACCTGGTAGGGATTGGGAGTCACTGATTCATAAAACTCTTGCACAATTTCATTGTCTTACTATGCTTTGGCAACTAAACTAAAAGAGCCACATCTAAGACAGTAAAAAAAAAAAAAATCCAGTGACAATCATTCACATCTTCTATGTCTCACTGTCCTCCATACACTTTAGACATTTCATGCCAATGGTAGCATCATTCCTGATAGGATCCCAATCATTATCAGGGCTGAGGTCACTTGCCAAGTACTTCTCAGGTATCTGTTGGAACTAGGGACTTGTCACTGGATTTGCCAGTTCTCTATAATATGCAGTGTACCCACATTCCCTCAGGCAGCCTGAGGGTCACAGTGCTATTATAAGCCTCCGAGGGACACTGGACATGTTGAAGATGGCAGAGCCTTTGCAGCCTGAATCCCTACAACGCTGAATAGAACAAAATCCCTTCTACCGTCAATCGGGAACAGCTTTGTCTTTATTTTTAGCAAGAGATAGTCTTTCATCGTGTTAAGCCATGGGTTCCAGGTTCTTCTTTATTACAACTGCTAGCATTATATAACTAATACAGTTTTTCGTAATGTTTATGGTTTCAGTAAGTTAGAATCACCAGAATAAAAATACCCTATTAATTCTAAAACAACATGCTTTATTTAGTTGCTTAAACATCCCATGTTTTTTATGTATGCATTCTACTTTACGGTAGAAATTCAAATTCTGACCTTATAGTTCTATAATATTATTCACTCAGAAGATGTTTTTAGATTAATAATATACACAAATAAAAGTGTGAATTTAAGAAAATCTAAGATTTTCCTGTCCAGTTTATAACTAAACTATGGGTGCATCTACATCCTTTGTATTTTTATAGCTTAAACTGCTTAGAATGTGAGTCTCAGCCAATAATTCTAGAATCCTCTCTCCTGACTAAACAAAGAATTAAAGAGGATCACCAGACTCCAACCTAAGACTGTAAGAACATTTGGACTGGTGATGTATTTTTCCAATTACTGCTTTCAGTGTTCGCTGTCTATGAACACATTGAAGCCATTTAGGATATATTATTCTAGTAAATGAGCAGACTGTTCACACACATTAAATTCCTGTTCCTGTGTAGATTGTAAAATGCAATACCTTTATCTATTTCATGCTAGAATTAAAAACCATATCACAAATTCTTAGAAAATAAACCATTACCCCTTCCTGAAAAATATAAATGAGAATGAGCATATATATTATCAGAAAAGTACTGAATTATACCTACTGTTTTTCTGGGTAACGTAGCTAAGATTAATTTACTCTGCAACATACACCTATAATGTATGTCTCTTAATACTTAGGCTAATGGAATCAGAGAAGGCAAAGGCGTTAGGATGCAGTGGAAGAACGAAGAAAGTATTTGTCTGTGAGCCGAGACTCAGGAAAAAGTTGGTGGTGGAACTGTCAGAATGAATAAATAGGTTTTAAGTAAAACCAGAAGGCCACTTTTCCAGTTTTCTCATTTTATAAGTTTTTCTGTGCCACAAGATGTTCTGCTATTTTTTAAAATTTAAAATATCCACTATGATTATTAATACTTACTTATCCAGACATGCCACTGCTCTGCAAAGGATCCTTTTGAAAGATGTCTGGCAGTAGTTGAAGAATGAATTCGATGACAGAAAGGAAAAGGAAAAAAAAACAAACTACAGGCAGCTGTGGCGTTCATTTATATAAAAGATGCCCGCCTGTACTATGCCTGCATCTGTGGGAAAGGACATTAAGTAAATCCAGAAGATTTTTCCATTAAATAATCAAATGTTTGGGCCAAGTGGAATTTGAGATGTTGTGTAGGTGGTTAACGATAAAATGTGCTAGAATGTGTTGCCATTGGCACTATGAAAGGTGAATTACATGCACTACTCTAGCCCACACTATGAGTCTGGGCGTTAGGAATAGCTCTTGTATCTCAAGTGGATGTACCACCCCCTATTGCTGGACATTTAATTTGCCTTCGAAGTTTTTCCAATATTAACAAACATGACAACCAAATCCTCCCAACAAAATTAATGGCTTTTTTCCATGTTAGATTCTGTTTAGAATCAATTCTCAAATTACTCTTCTTTTTGTAAAGAGAACAAAATAGATAGATATTGGGTGGAGGATTTGAAGGAAACAGAAGTGGTGGTATATGATAAATTATAATGGCACTAGGCAACCTAGATGGGAAAGAGTCCCGCATTTTCAGACTGAGTAAATTTTATGACAAGGGCACGGAGAAAGTAATATTATAAGAGGCCTATCCTAACACACTGACATAGTTCAGACCCAGATTTGGTTTTGGTAGAATGCGCCCTGAGAACCGCATTGAAAAGAAGCCAATGTGGGATCAGATATCTGCCACAAATACAGTTTTATCAAAACAAAGTTAAAATAGAAACCAAAGGAAAAAGCAGAGATTTTATAGCATATTTTGTATACTTTGATTTGGTTCTAAGTACTATGTTCTTTGGGGCCAGACCTGTTCTGTTCATCACTGTCCAGAGCACTTAGAATAAAGCCATTATCTTGTAGATCATTACATGTATCTATGATGGTAGTAGTCATCTTCAGGATGATCACACTGTGGTTCTTAAATCTCTAAATGTTTGCCATCAAATTACACCAAAGGAATGAGACACACTCATGTTATGAAACTTAGAGTATAATTCGAGGCTAGCTATTGTAAATTATATCCATTTACTTAATCACAGATGATATCTGGAAATTCCTGATGGAATTTAAAATATAAAGTTTATAGAAATGAGGTATCATAATGTAAATATATCTTGTAGTATAAAATCTGGTATAAAGTTAGACACAATAATACTGAAAATTAAATGTTATGAAAAACGATCAAGGAGTTACCATGAGATAGCAAAGATTTTCTTTCTCCCTGATTTGTTAAAATGTGACCCCAAGCAGGTGAAGGCTCTGTTAAATTCACAAAGGTATCCAAGGAATCACATTCTAGACAGAGGCTCTCAGAAGACTGTAGACTAATGGCTACTGTAACCCTGTTGTCCAGTATCAAAGGAGCCATTTATTTTGGAGGAGTGTGCCCATCAGCTGCTTAAAGAGGCCCATGGCACTTAACTGAGCTCAAACTAGGGGAGAATTACAGGATTTATTTCCACACAACTTGATTAAAGTGACTCTCATCTGAAATGTGCAAAAAGATAGAGGGGCTTTTAAGTAAGCATTATTAAAGTCCAGGTACAGGATTAAGATCAATGGCTTAAATTAGGTAGGGATGAGGTGGGTGGAGAAATGAAGAGAAAATTACAGTAACACTTAGGAGATTTGGGGAAGTCATCTACAATGAAACAATGAAGACAAAAGACTTAGGGAGGTTCAACTCTGTCTTTCTCTCATACACACTCATGCACAAACGTACACAGAGTCATAATTTCTTTTCTCTGAGCAATTTCAATGACTTCATAGATGTGTGTAGAAATTGATTGCAGAAAGTCTTCCCCACCACTGAAAATTTTGAAAAGGCAAAGATCTTGTGCATCTATCCTTCCTGCGTCTTTCACCTACCCCACGTCCATAGTGTTCAATGTTTTTACACTACTCTGGCTTCGTAGAACCCAAAAGGACTTTTTTTTTTTTCAGGTGCTGGACCATCTATGCACAACTTCTGTCATGCAAACCTACTGTTCAGTAATCCTCAGGTTTTGCTCGAGGATAGTCAATACATATTATGAACTAATTCAAAAATGAGAGGGTAATGATCATGTATGTTCCAAAAGCATTTAGTGAGCATCCAATTTTCACAAGAAAATATACCAGGGCTGTGGGGAATAAAAGATCAAGTACTGACCTCAAGAAACATATGATCTTCATAAACAAAGAAAATATAAGGGAGATTATGACCAATATTATAGCAGGGATCCAAAGGGCAGAAAAAAAAATGTGAAAGAAAACTAGACAAATTTCACCAAAGAACATATGGAAAGTTTCATGGAGAAGATAAAAGTTAAGAACACACTTATATTACTTAGGCATAAAGAATTAGACAATATGGGACTTTCAAGTGGCTGGTGAATTCTAGGCAAAGTCGTAAATAGCCTGTACGATACTCAGTGGTTCCTCAATTAGTTTGTAAACAGAGAGCTCTGATATTGGATGGCCCACTTCAAGGCTGGATACCTCACAGCTCTCAGATAATGGGAAAAAAAGTCTGAGCCCCCAGAGGTCCTCTATTCATATCACAGATACATGTCAAATATACACTACATGGACTTCTTGCATTTACCTTTCTCTCCAACCAATGCTGTTAATATATCACACAACCTCACACTGCACCCATGGACCCTTCCTATTTTGCATACTCACCTCCTAATTTCTTGATTTCTTTTCTTTTCTCCTTTATCACACACTGACTTAGCCTTCCTCTGAAATCCACCCCCCGCCATTATAACTCTTGTATTCTCCACTAATTTCCACTCAATGTCTTGAGTTTCTCAGAAGCTCCATTTTTTCTTAGGCTAAAAGCCTCCTAACTTTTTCTATTGAGGTTACTCAGCTATCCCAGTGACACTGTCACCAACATACTTAACTCACCCTCTGTCCTTTGCTCTAGCATTGCTGACAATGCACAAACAAATCAGTCCAAACATTTTCTTTCTCTACTCCCCCTTATGGACTGTCTGATGCCGCTGGAAAAAAAAAAAAAATTAACACTTTAATTGATGTCATTATAAATTTATGATCCCCACCCTCTGCTGGGTCTCTAATCTTGTTCTGTACCCATTTAGTTCTACCATTGACTTTCCCCGAACCGCTGTCCCAGTCTTCATCCCTCCTCTCAGTCTTCTATACAGAATCTGCTCCTTCCCCTCTGAGCAGACAATCTATCACCTGCTTCACAGAAAACAACAGAGAACATCAGGTGGGAACTCCTAAACTTTAATTCCTCCCACTTTTAAATTGACGATTAATTATCTCCCTGCTGTCCTGGAGGAGTAGGAGAGTCTCAGCATTTCAAGGTTAATTTCACTGCTCATTTGAGAACACACACCTCCAGCCCCACCCATCTGTATCTTCCAGCTCTTTTGTCTTAGCTCCCTTTCTTCCACAACCAACGTGTTCAACAGCCCCTAACCCTTCCCTAAAGTAACCTCCTTCCTCGAAGGAATGAAATGTCTTCTTTCCTGTGCTGCCTGCTTTGAACATTTGTTACCTATAGACACTGCTTCCTCCCCATTCACTCCTCCCTCTCATTCATGTTCTGTCCCCATAACCTACTGCCATTGCTCTTACCAGACTCATCCACATTCAAAATCTGCTGAGCATTTTCAGTCCTTCTCCTATTTGACTTCTATGTGGCATTTGGATAGGCCCTCTTTGTTCAGACAGCCCAACCACTCCACTCCTACCCTACTCCTTCTCATTTCACCCTGTGTTACTGACACTTGTCCTCTCTTCTTAGGTTTGTTCCTCATTGATCCTTCTTGTTCTCATTTTGCACTTCCCGGGACATTTCCTTTGCTTTAAAAACCCTATGTAAAATTCAAATTTCTGTATCTCATACGGATCCCTCCTCCAGGATTTCAGTCCATAGCTTTTACCGCTTATTAAATATCAGGAACCAGCCATGTGAATCTCAACATGCCCCGATCTGAATTGTCATTTACTCTTATTTCTCTCGTTCTGTAGCCAACAAAATAATTTGGTTAATTGCATGAACTCAAATTAATTTTCAGATGTTCCTACTTCCTCATCCTTCCACATCTTATCAGGAACCAATCTTAGTGAGTTTATATCAGCAGGACATAAAATCTCTTACCTGAACTACTGCAGTATCTGAGTTAATTTTTTTACCCACTCCAAATCATCTTCCACATTGTCTTTAAATTTATTTTCTTCAAAAATACAAATTAGATCATGTCACTCTCCAATTAAAGTATGACTAACACCAAACCAATTACTGCACAATTAAGTACAAACTTAATTAGACATATATAAGACCTAACTTCATCTACCCAGATATGTCATCTTTCCCGTAGTTCTTCTGATGTTTTGTCATAGGCTCACTCTCTGCTTCAGCCACAACAACATCTAATATTGTGCTACCCATAGATAGTCAAAACTGTTTCTAGAATTCATGCCTTTGCCTAAGTTGCTTATTTTGTTCTTCTTACCTTTGAGTCTCGTGTCTAAAGCCTTTTCTGTAAAGCTTTCATAAATCCCTTTATATCACACTGTATTAGAATGATCAGTTTACTGTGCCACCAGTCTAAGAATTTTTTGAGTGAAGTTCAAATTTATATATCTCTATCATGAGTCTTTTCCCTAGTTCTCCCATTTAGAACTCCTTGGAATCCCAGCATATAAAAACTCCTGGTCATTGAGTACTAAATATATGCAGCCAAATAATTATAATTCAAGAAAAAATGTAGGAGGAACATTATTTGACCTGATTGAGATCTGAATATATTCTAGAGAAACTTAACTCTTCAGGACAAATTTGTTTTTCTTTTTTATCATTCTTAATACTATGGCATCAGTGTTATAAGAAAGATTGGAATCTCTGTGGTCACTCCAACATAATGTGGTGTGCCTTATCTTGTATGCCTTTTTATAAGCACAGGTTTTTTTTTTTTTAATTTTATTTATTTATTTGGGATAGAGCGAGAGAGAGAGAGCACCAGCAGGGGGCAGGGAGAGGGAGAAGCAGGCTCCTCACTAAGCAAGGAGCCCGCCACAGAGCTCCATCCCAGGACTCCTGGATCATGACCTGAGTTGAAGGCAGATGCTTAACGGACTGATCCACCCACGTGCTCCAATAAGCGTAGGTTTTTACAACAAAATCCATCTTAATTTTATGTGGAATGCAGCTTAGAGCCATCCAGAGGGACCCACTGAGAATTCATCCCTCAGAACAAGGGCTTGACCCTTGCTATGTGTTCACATCTGAATCCTGAGAAGGTAAACTACTGCCTGTTAAGATATATATATTTTTTCATCAATATCTAACCTTGAGAGCTTACTAAAAAAGCCGGAGTTTGTTCATTATGTGTGGCACTTTTTAACATTACAAAATTAACATATTAAAGAGCGCATTGTACTATAGATAGGTGATCATGCTATAGTAAATGATAGAGAGATAGATACTGATATATAAGAGAAGTGGGAAAATCTTCATAAGGGCAAACAATAAAATCCAAATAGCCCAAACATGTTACATTTTACATTCTGATATGTTGAAAAAAATGAGTCTCTGTACAAAGGGAGGATACCAATAAATATGAGCTATATTTCCTACCTTCATTGAGTTTATGACCTACTTAGAGAAACAAGACATAAATATGTGAAAAGTGAAATAACAAAACTTAAAAATAGTCCAAAAGACCTGCAAAAGAAATACTGCCAATCTATTCATTATTAATGATCAAATAAATGTCTGCAAACAATAATTTAATTGACACAGGAATTCGCGGAAGGAAAAATATCCTTTGCCTGGGGGTACTGAGACAAGATTTTTTAGACTATGTGTTTTGAAATAGAAAGGTATTTTTGTTTGACCTTAAAGAAGATGTTGATCTGTCTCTTAGATGGAAACTGTATAATTACAAAGAGCTCAATTTACACTGTTTTCTTACAAATTTCAAAATTGTATAGCTCTTTGAAGAATTTTGAACTAAAGCAGTTAAAAAGTTCAATCAGCGATTATTTTCTTTCTCTGTGACTGAAGACAGTCTTGGCAAGAGTAGGCCTTTCTGACAGTGTCATTACTGAAAGAAAAAAAAAAGGGACATATCAGGCATATCAAAGTTAAAACACAGAATGACAAAGGATGCTGAAATGGAGAATGCTAAGAACCGGACAATTTATTTTTCTGCCCTTTGAAGGGCAGTAGGTATGGACCCTCAGGAGAGCAGTGTGCATGTGAAACAGGCTTTGCTGCTGGCTGCTATCTGCTTCCCCAGCCAAGAACAATCCTATCAGAGTGGAGCCCAACAGGGCTCTGCTGCTTGTCAGCCTTCAGATAAGCACCGTAACCTATTCTGGCTGGAAGTAAGGGCAATGCTGATATGGCTTTGGGCTAAAACCAATATGGCCAAGGAGCTCTGACATCATCTTCTGGCTGCTTATCACATGATTAAGCCTGTAGTTCTTAACCCCAGGTAGGCATGGAATCAGCTAAGGAGCTTGTAAAAAATACTGATGCCTTGGCCCCACTTCAAACAAATCACTATCTCTGGTGGTGGGCTTGGTCATTACTCCTGAAAGTTCTTCACATGATTCAAGCATGAACCAGGGTTATTAAACACTTTATTAGACCAGGGTTTCTCAAACTTTAAAGTCCATATGAATGACCTTGAGATATTGTTATAATGCAGATTCTGACTCAGTTAATTCTGCTGTAGGACTTGAGATTTGGCATTCCTAATAAGCTTTCATGTGATGCTGATGCTGCTGACCTAAGATCCCCCACTTTGGACTGCAAATCTTTTTACACTTCCTCTTTAAAAAATCAACGGGATCGTGGCAGAGTTATTTTTAAATCATGAATCTCACAATCCCCCTTAAGAGAGTCTGATTCTATGAGGTATTGTCTATTCATCTGGAATAAAAATATTATCAGATATGATGTTGACACTGCTGTGCAATCTTGGTTTAAATATTAGAAACTCCTGCTGCAAGGTGTCCAAGGGAAATGCTATCTACCTTGAAAACTGCCCCTTGTTGGAGGTGCAGAGCTCTCTCAGTGGAGGATTATGAATGATTGATGGCAAGCGGGCTAGTGTAAAAACAGAATTGCTGAACTCCATCAGAGTTGGTTTCTCCCAAGTATTTCAAACATCATTCCTGTTATCAAAGCAGCCCTGTTGGTTCACTGGATTAGATGGAGAATGCCATCCTTCTTTGCCATAGGAGCCCTCCACAGGTAATCTCCCAAAGACAAGCCAATTTTTAAAAAAAATTATTTATTAATTTGACAGAGAGAGAGACAGCTAGAGAGGGAACACAAGCAGGGGGAGGGCAGAGGGAGAAGCAGGCTCCCAGCTGAGCAGGGAGATCAATGCGGGGCTCAATCCCATGACCCTGGGATCATGACCTGAGCCGGAGGCAGATGCTTAACAACTGAGCCACCCAGGCGTCCCAAGACAAGCCAATTTTAACATGACTCCACTTCCTCTATGACAGCCAGAAGATATCATAATAAGCAAATTGGAAGTGGACACAAAAAAAGAATACTGTTAAATATTAGCTTTTAGGCTGATGAATAATTTTATATCCCTCTTAGAGAGGTTATTAAATAAGACAGAAGAGTTTGCTTAGAAGAAAACTTCGTATAGAAAAAGGAAGGGAAAGTTCAAGAGCCATCCTAAAGCAAGAATGATCATGAAACCCATGTTAAAACAGACGAGATGAGTTTTTCTTTTTTCCTGATGACAGTGGCAGCTGATATAAATAGGAATGCTCTATTTGTAGTTTGGGTGTGTATTATGTGCACACCTGTGGATATATGCAGAAACAAATACATACACACAAGAAGAAGATAAATTAAGACTAATTTCACTCCTTTAAGTAAGTGCTGACCTCAGTGTCCGAGATTAGATCGAATTCTAGCTCTGTGACCTGGAGCCTCAGCTTCCCATCTGTAAAATGAAGGAGTTGGACTGCATACTACTATCAATGTGGCTTCTGGAGTACTTATCATGCCAACTACTGGGTGAAGTCCTTGGCAAATCATGAATCTTGTTCATATCCCTGTGAGACACGGGATGTTGTACCTGTTTTTGCAGATGAGGAAAGGGAAGGCACAGAGAAATGGCATCTATTATCCAAGGGTAAAAATGATAAAATAGATTTAGTTCCTGCTCTAGAGAAGCTTTCCATCGGTCACTCATTCAGCAACCTTTTCAATGTCAGCATTCGTGCACTTCAAATTAGGATTATAAAACAAGCCTGAGGATTCCAGAGCTGATGAACTTAACAGACCTACCATTTCCCTTGGGGTAAACCAAGACTGACCTGGATGGAACTTTCTAACCCTTCCATCAAAAGTGAGAACCCACCTAAACAGGAAAGGAAACACGAGGGGGATAGGAATCAATCAATTTGGAAAAAATGTTCTCTTCTTCAAAGCAATATCAGCAAATACAGCTAATATGGGTTGAGAGGATTAAGGATGGGAGGTATTTAGGAGGGAAAAGCTCACAAACAGGAAGCTTTTTGTGTGGCCTTCCTCTAACTCAAATTTTTATAAAGGTAATAATCTCATCTTAAGTTTGGGCGTCATCCAGATCCAGAAAGATAATCTTTTGAGACAGAAAACATTTCCAGCATAGGGCTCTAAAACTACAAGAGACAGATTAGCTCAATGGAGAGGATTCAAACTTCCTCAGGCAAATAGAAAGGATCCTGAAGATAACACACATTACAATACTCAGGGGCAAATAGTAGCTTAGATAGACCCATCATAATTCAAGATAAAAATAAACACAAAGGAGAGAGAAAAATTCTGGGAGAGAAAAGAAAATAAACCTACATCTGAAAAGAAAAATCAAGAATACCTATATTTTTCACATGATCTAGTCCATGAAGCAGAAGACCATTTTAGACAGCAGCTGTTTTATTCATTCAAGGAAATAATAAAAGATAAGACAGACTCAACAAACACAAAAACAAAACAAAACAAAAATACATAATACACAAATTTATGTATTTTGGTCTCATCCACAAAAGAGAAAGAAAATACATAAAAATGAAAAGGGCTTCCTTAAAGTTAAGAAAGTAAGTAAACAATAAACTCTCATAATTAAAAATAATTAGAAATAATAAAGTATATAATCAACCTTGAAAAAAATCGGCAGTGGAACAGATTGAGTAAAAACAAGTAGGAGAGATGGTATTCAACATAATAAAAAGGCAATGGATATACAAAATATGATTTTTATCCTTAAATGAAAAAGAACTATCCATATGTAATAGAAAAACTCCACAAAGATGATAGGTTATCTCAAATCAAAAGGAAATCTCAATCCCTGGCATAAAAAGCTCACTATAAACCAGGAAAAAAAAAAAAAAAGTCTAGCTACTACTTAGATATAACAAACACTGGATTACAAAGCTGAGGAAACACATAAACAAGGGAAGATGTAACAAAAGAACAAACACATCTGTTAGAACAATAAATACAAAAGGGATAAACTCACCTAATCAAAGGAAAAAACCTCTTAGATTCAAGCAAATAAAAAAAGCATATGTTAAAATCAACTTGAAAAGTAAAATTGAAAAAAAAAAAAAACCTGAAAATAATACTGAACAATTAAGAAATGGGGTGCGTGTCTGTGATATTTCATCAAGGCAAAAATCCACGATAAGTACTGAAAAGATAAAGTTGGTTTGGTGATTTATTTGTTGTTTGGGTTTTTTGGGGAAAGTACAATCCAATTAAGAAGGGTCACAAACTTTTTATGTCAAATAATATAATGTGCCATATAACATACAACATAAATTTCTAACATAGAAATGCACAGCTTGACTTGGTTCTGGTTTCATGTGCTACATGTACCGTTCATCTTGCTTAACCTGCATGCTGACTTTAATTTATCAAATGATGAGCAATCATTTTGATTCCTCATGAGGAAGTGTTGCTTATCAGGCAAAATGGCTTGTGATAGCAGTATCCTCATTTTTTTTTATTTTACAGCAGTTTTTGTGAGTAATTCGAATATTTCATTATTTTGTCCTTATTATTTTATGAAATAAGTAGAACATGGAAAACTGAAAGTGTTAATATTAGTTATTAATATAATCAAGAATACAATGGCTTGCTGAAGTGGGGCTTTAGGAAAAAAAATAAATAAATTACAAAATGTAGAATGAGTGCAATTCACATTTTCTGACCATCATGGGATAAATCTAAATCTAATAATAACACTCTAGCAGAGAGCTCCTTGCATTTAAACATGTCAACTGTGTATACAAATGTGAAATAAATGAGAAACGCTTAAGAACAGTCATGAAATGCTGGGCATAGACCATTGGATAATCTCTGTGAAAGGCAAAATGTAGTATGGATTATCTGGAATAGTCTTTTAATCTATGGGTTGAAATTTTTAAAATTTCACTTCCACAAAAAACATTAACAGGTCCAGAGTAGGTAAGTGGATAGCTTGCTACAAATAAGGGATATTTTGTGGTTGTTTGTGTTGATTTTTTTATACAATAAGCATACTATTTGTATAATTAACATCATCTGTAAATGAAAAAATCAAAATTTACTTTTGAAATGTGCTTCTTAAAAGACAATGGGCTTATTTAGAGGTGGCATGATGTTATTTATTTATTTATTTATATTTTATTATGTTATGTTAGTCACCATACAGTACATCATTAGTTTTTAACGTAGCGATCCATGATTCATGGTTTGCAACATGTTAATGAGATGTGAAATGAGAAGCTCTTCAGCTTCTGACCCTAGGCAAGCTGTAATGCTCTAAATCCCAGACTCCTGCCATGCTAATCTCTTCATGATGACAGCAAGATAACACCTGAGAAAGGGAAATGACTATGCAAAATCTCTCTTTGGTGTAAAGTATGTTAGAATCTAACCATGGAGAACTTTCAGTGGTAGGGATTGATCATAAAGGTACATGTGCCTTGGTCGCTGTCTTGCTTTTCTTCCTGCAACTACCCTTGCTCCTTGTACCTCTCAACAAATTTTGGATTAAAGGTCTGCTTCTGAGGAAACCTGCATTATGAGGCAGACCTTTCAGAGTTTTTTGATGCACAGGTTTTTTGTTTTGTTTTGTTGCTGTTTTTAATGTCTGGCCCAATAACTATTACACTGTAACCATCATTGCTATGGTTGCCCTTGATATTGACTCCACTCCTTCACAGACAACAATTAGCTGTTAATTTCTGGATGCCAAAAAACAGGACAATCTACCCATTCTACTTTGTGGGAAATCCTGGCCTGATGCAGTCAGTATTTTAGAAAGACCAGTCCTGGAACCTCATAGGGACTTCTCAAATGAAGACCTGCCAGACCCATAGGCATGCTAGTCAAGAAATGTGTAACCTCATAGTGATTACAAGTTTGCCTCCAGATAAGGAATATTCAGACACTACTGGGGCGCCTGGGTGGCTCAGTCAGTGAAGCATCTGATTCTTTATTTCCGCTCAGGTCATGATCTCAGGACCTTGAGACTGAGCCCCACATTGGGCTCCATGTTGGGGCACCTGGGTGGCTCAGTCATTAAGTGTCTGCCTTCAGCTCAGGTCATGACCCCAGGGTCCTGGGATCGAGCCCTGCATTGGGCTCCTTGCTCAGCGGACAGCCTGCTTCTCCCTCTCCCACTCCCCCTGCTTGTGTTCCCTCTCTCACTGTGTCTCTCTCTGTCAAAAACATTGGGCTCCATGCTGAGCATGGAGCCTGCTTAAGTTTCTCTCTCTCCCTCTCTCTCTCCCTCTGTCCCTCCCTCCCCTCTAAAAAAAAAAAAAAGACATTATTACTACACTTAAAATAATATTAGTTTGCTTGAAACAAGATATTTATTATTATTATTATTCACACAGCAACAACCACAGGCAGCCTCAGAAAACTAGAAGCACTCTTTCCATTGCTCACCCTCTGCATAAACCAGTGTCTCGGGGGAAAAAATTTTTTTTAGATAGTTTATGAAATCAATTTACTGTTCCCAGCATTATTTTCTTTCCTTTATGCTCCAGTTTATCTGGGAGAAAAAGGTCACATATAAAGAGACACAAGCCATCTTTGGCTCCAAGAGATTCGCTCTCTCTATATTTTCATCTGTAGAAAGGTTATGTCACTTACTGGAAAATCCCACATCAAAAAATGTTGTAGAAAATTGAGAGTGACATTAAGTGCACTTAAGGACGTTTGATGAGTGTTACTTCTCCAGCACCTACTCATCCTTCTGTAATTTTCGGGTTAGAGGTAAATGCTAGCGTGCATGTCCGTCTGCTCTACCCCTTCTCACCTAACATGCTATGTGTAGGTCACCTTGTGAGCCTGACTTCTCTTTCCTTCCTTTAAAACTGTGAGTGCCACTGGGGTTGCAGTAACCAGCCCACCCACCTTCTCCTCTATCACTTCTGTGATATCTATCATTATCCAAGTTAACCTCTGTTCTTCCCCAAAGAGTCAGATTTGCACATGACACAGCCTTTGACCAGAAGGCTTTTTGCTGCCTAGTGGTGAATGCTCCAGTCTTTCACTATCTGCACATTGAAGATATCCATCCACATCCCTTGCTTGTCACTGACCAAGAAAGGAAATGCAGAACAACCTTTATGGCGTGGCAATCATGTCCAAGGCATGATCACTAAGTAATGTAGTGGGGATTTTACACACATTATCTGTTTTCTTTTTATAAAGATTTATTTTATTTATTTTAGAGAGAGAGAGAAAGAGAGAGAGAGGTGGGGGTTGGGAGGGACAGAGAAAGAAGATCCCACGGAGTCTGCATGGGATCAGACTCCCCGCTGAGCACAGAGCCTGACATGGGGCTAGATCCCACGACCCTGAGATTATGACTTGAGCTGAAATCAAGAGTCAGACTCTCATCTGACGGAGCCACCCAGGTGCCCCACACATTATCTATCTTTATCTTTAGAGAAAGTTTAAGAAGTAAGTATTGTCATCTCAGTTTTTCAGGAAGAACTGAAGCACAAGGTGTTCTATATGTAGCTTTCCCAAGTCACATAGTTGCTAAGTGGTGGGATCAGAACTCAAATCTAAGTCTGAAGTCTATATTCTATTTTTTTTTAATCTAGGGTTTTCGTTTTTCTTTTGGCATACAATCTACAAACAACAAAATAAATAAATCTTAAATGTGCCTTCACTGAATTTTGACAAGTGAATTCACATGTGTAATCGAAACCACTATTAAGAGATAGGAAATTACTATCATTTCAACAAAGTTTCCCCTTACCTTTCCCCAGTAAACCCACTTACCACCCCTACTGGGAACCATGGCTGTGATTTACAGCACAGATTTGTTTTGCCTACGGTAGGTAGCCTTTAATATAAATTGAATAATACAGTCCGTGCTCTTTTGTGTAAGACTTCTTTCACTTAGCATGATTGCTATTTTGTTTTCCACATTGTTTCATGTTTCTGAGGCATATTACACTTTATGAATATACCATTGGTCCATTCTCCTATTGATGGACATTTGAACTGGTTCCAGCTGTTGGTCTTTCTGATTTTTTTTTTCTTTCGCCTTCTTCCCAAGCATCTTTACTGTACCTTGCCAAACATTATGCTTTTTCTAGGTCATTTTTTCCCCACTGTTCTTTCCCAGAACTTAAATGAGGTATAAGCTCTAGTGAAGAAGACAGGGGAAGCAAGGAGTGGGAAGCCTGATGGAGAGAGGGTATCATCTCTGCTCTGCCTGGCATCTCGCTTGCACCCTACTCTGAAGCTCAAAGTAAAGTCTAGCACTTAGTCATTTCTTTAATTACTTATATCTTTAAAAATTATATTACTATTTCTGAATCAGCACATATTTATTATTCAGTATGTTGCAAACCCTTGATTACCATATGTAACAGTTTTTCAAAGTATTATCACATTAGATGATGCTTTACCAATTGGAAATCCTTTTTTCTCTTTAAGCATACTTTGTAAATATTTCAAATTATGAGTATGTCCACCAGGTAGTATCACACAGGTTTCTTTTACATCTTAAGTAAAGTTTTTATCATTACTGTGAATTATTCTAAAATCACATGACAGTTAAGAAATATACATATTCCTTACTAACTATATGTATTTTCTAATAATAAATATCCCTATATTTAAATATCTTGAAAATTCTTTAAAAAGAGTAATAATTTTAACACACTTTGAAAATCTATGATTCGCAACAATATTCTTTCAATGATCCCATTTTGCTTTCTTAACCACAGGTGAAAAAAATGGCATTACTTAAAGAAAAACTTGTCAGAAAGTTCTAGAAAACATTAAGCAATCACATATTTTAAGGACAAATAGAATCCAGTATCCATCCCAATGGCACAGGGCCTCAGATGATAGTTAAGGACTGTAAGATATCCTGTCCATAGTCACAAAAAGCTAGGATTTTCTGCTGTCCTCCTTGAGCTGTGTGGAAGTGGATATCATGTGAAAAATTAAAATATCATTGAAAGACATAATGAACATAAACAGTTGGATCACTTGTCCATGACTGCATAATATAAGAAACACTGAGGCAGAAATTCTCTAGGTTTGTCTCAGGATGAATAGATGATTCTAGCTAAAGTAATTATGTAGGACCCAACAGATTCCTGGTTCTGTCAGAACCCGCCTTGTATGTTCATCATGGACACATAGTGCAAACGTGTATGACAGCTCCAAGCTACAGAGAGGAGACTATGAGGAGAAGGTCAGTAGAGTTATCCTGGCTGAAGTGTGGCTTATCATTTTGTGAGTTATTGCGGGCTTGTCCTAGTCTCTAGCTTGTGTCAGGCTGTTACAGAGTGAAGACAGAAGCTGGGACAACAGCAGATAAGAGTATGTGCTTGAACAGGTTGAAATCATAATCTTTTTCTTAAGTAGCCATGTAGTCCAAACACATTATATAACCTGTCTGAGCCTCAGTTTCCTGATTTATCAGCACTTTCTTCAAGGGGTTCCTGTGATGATTAAACAATTAATGTAAGCTATTCTCTTAGTGGATATTCAGTGAATATTGTTAACGATAGCTAACATGTATCCTGTGCTTGTGATGTGCTTGTGGTAAATTGCTACAGAATGGTCCCCAAGGGATCATGCCTCCCTAAATTCAGGCCTTGGGTAATCTCCTCACACAATGGCCTTAAAACTTGTTTTGACTAACAGAATACACTAGAAGTGATCATGGGAAAGTTGTGGGTTTAGGCCTTATTGAAGGATTATAGCTTCTGTTTTTGATTTCTTGCTTTTCCAAGACATCATGCAATGAAGCTTTGGATAATCTTGAGGAAGAGAAAGGACATACTTAGAGAGAGGGAAACACTGTACGATGAATGACACAAGGGAAAAGGAGGCCCAGGTCAATCATCTTCACGGCAGCACCAGATGTGTGATACTCTAGCCACAGTCAAATTGGCAGCTGACAGAACACACATGAATGAGACCAGTAAACACTACAGGAAGCAAAGACAAGTCAACTAGCTGAGCCCAGCCCAGACTGCAGACATATGACCAAGTAAGTGGCTGTTGATTTAAGCTACTAGGTTTTGGGTGCTTTGTTACACAGCAGTAGTTAACTGGCATAGTTTACTAATACAGTTAACTTTACATTTATACTTTTATGATTCCCATTTTACAGTTGAGGATATTGAGGTACACATCATTCAAACACATTTTCTGAAATCATAGAGCTAATGCATAGCAAGAGCAAGGAATCCACCAGGGCAGACTGGCTTCATAGTTCACCCACTCAATCACCATAGGATAAGGTCTCTCTGGTTTTATGTCAGCTATTTCTTTTCTTCTGAAATAACAGGCCTAGATTGCAAGTCTTTTCAAGGATCTTTATGGAATCTGACCCAAATTCTTTCTTCTCTTGGGTTTTTGTTTTGTTTTGTTTTGTTTTGGTCAGGTCTCCAATGAAATGTGCTTACTAAAGCAAAAGGCCATATAGAAGATATAGATAGATGATAGATAGATAGATAGATAGATAGATAGATATACTGTAAATTTCAACCTTGGTAATGAGAAAGAAAAGGCATATCCTATAGAAGAAGCTTATATGGATACACATTTTAAAGGATACTTACTGGATTTTGGCTACCCAGCATCTCTTGACCCTTCTTTTTGCAATAACAACTCAATTTACTGTTTGGGATTACCCGTCATCAACTAGGAAATGTGTGGTACTGGCACTGATCACCAGTTCTCTTGCTTCCTCTACCTGAGGAAGAAACATTAACTCATGCTGAGACAAACATATATTTCTTCTAGAATTGGGCTGTGGTATGAATTGAGGACAAGAAAACAAGCACAAATTAATTCCACTTGTACAGTGTGAGTGAAACTGTGAAGCAATTCCAACCATCAAAATGTTTGCTTTTATGTCAGTTGCTTCAGCCTTCCCTGCAATCCTGAGATCTATCTTAGCCCTGAGCATGCACTTCAAATTAACTCTCTCTCTTGAAGCTAGCAACCAAAGAAACCAAATTAATACACACACTCATTTAAATATGCTTTTAAAAAGTATGATAATCCTAGACATCAACAACTATAACTGAACCTCAACATCCAGGTAAGTTAATAACTTAATATATAGAAACTTTCCACAGGACATGCTATTCATGAGGCCCTATGCTACTTTCAAGCATTCAGAACTCTTTGATTAAAAATGAGACTAAATCACAAATCACAAGGGTACCATAGTTCTGCTAACAAAATGTGACGAGAGAAAATCACTACAACAAAAGCAAAACCCACTACCTATTAATTTCACTTACGAACACACAAGAAAATATCATAAATAAAATGTTACCAAGCTATGCAAATATTATAAAAATAATAGACTATGACAAAATTTGGTTTATTTACAGGATACAAGGGGGATTTATAATTAGGAAACTCATTAATATAGTATGTTACATCAAAAGGACAAAAAAAAAAAAAAACACCTGATATCACTTGCATTGAGTAGAAAATAGAGATTTTTTTGTAGTTATTTTGATACTAACCAAAATATCCATTATTTGAAATTTTTCAGTTAATTAAAAGTCAAACTTAATTTCTGAACATGAAGAATAATAACTCTCTGAAATCAAAAGACAACCTCATACTTAAGGTTACCATTTCCCAAATTGTGTTCCATCAATTTTAATATGTCCTGGCCATTAACAATTTCTATGCTCCAATAAATATGGAAATGGTGATTTTTAACAAATGATGTTTTATAGCAGTCCTTTTCACATTATTTAACATCAAATATGTTGCTGATGTCCCAAAAAGGCATATAGACTTACGTAGGCCTGAAATTTATTGTTTCTTATTTGGTGGCTGCATCCTTTCATCACTGAGCCACTTTGGGCACTAGTTTTCCAAAAAAGCATATTGCATATTGAAACAAATTTCACAGTAAAGACATCTCTATCAAATTCAGGAAAAAATAATAATGCTCAGTTACTACTATTATTAACATTTTCCTATTAATTTTAGCAGACTTATTTAGAAAAGAAAAAATAGGAAATAAGGAATATTATAAATGACAGATAATATTTATCCCAATTTTTTCATGACATGATTGTCTAATGGAAGCATAAGAACATCAATTAAAAAGCTATTTGGAATACAAAGAGCATTTTATGACAAATGAACATTATGAATGGGAAGACTGGCAATACATTCTATACATTCGTTACACCAAAAATGTAAATTCTGAGGGAAAATAACAAATAAAAACACATCAGGAAGGATAAAAGAGATACCTTTCCTCAGATTTTTTTTTTTAAATTGCAAGACTTAAAAATATTATGAAACTAGAATGATACACGGTTTGTTAGTAAAGGGTGGAAAGTCAAGACAGAGTAGAATACCCATATAGATTCAATATGTTAAATAATTAGGCAATAAAATGGCACTTCAAATAAAAAAATAAAGATGACTTACTCAATAAATTAGAGTGGAACAATTTAAGTAAAAGTTCTGTATTACACCTACACATAGAGAAATTTCAAAGGAATTCAGAATCAAAAGGATAAAGCAAATAAAAGGACTAGAGAAATACATAGTTAAATATTTATTATTCAAGTTGGGTTTGCCTTTGTAAGCATAGATGCAAATCTAAAAAAAAAAAAGAAGTCTAATTTAGAATCCATTAAAGTGAAAAATATCTATATGATAAAAACAGATTATAAGAAAAGGATAATATCTTTATCATAAAATAGATTTGTAAGTCAGTAAGTAAAGGTACATTCTCACAGAAATATTGGCAAAGAATATAGATAATCTATCCATATATATGTGCCTGCACATGCACTAACACACACATACAAACATAGACATTAAAATTGTCAATAAAATATTTTAGAAGACTCAACCTCAGTAGAATTCTGAGAATTTGTAGATGAAAATGAACTCTCTTCCCTCATCAAATTGAGAAAGATACAAATAATGATTATAAACAGCATTGGTTAAAGTACAGGTATACTGTTAAAAATGCTATGATTTCTAGCAAAAGACAAATTGGCATAACTCAAAAGGCAAATTTGTCTGTCTGCAACAAAAGCCTGAAAAAAATACATATTATTTGATCCAGCAATACTACTTCCAGGAATTTATATTAAAATTATTATCATAGGGGCGCCTGGGTGGCTCAGTTGGTTAAACATCTGCCTTCAGCTCAGGTACTGATCCCAGCATCCTGGGATGGAGCCCCAGGCCAGCCTCCCTGCTCAGCAGGGGAGTTTGCTTCTCCCTTCCCCTCCCCCAGCTCATGCTCTCTCTCTCTCAAATAAATAAATAAAATCTTAAAAAAAATAAATAGAAAAGTCATTGGAGGAGGGGGAAAAGATGGCAAAGGAATAGGGGACCCTACTCCAACCAGTCACCGGAATTGAGCTGGATATCTACCAGACCACTCTGAACACCCACGAAATCAGCCTGAGATGTAAGAAGATAGATCTGGATCTCTACAAACAGAATATTGCTGGCGGTTGGTTTTGAGGTACAAAGCCAGGAGCCGTGATTCCAAGGGCAGATATCGGAGGATAAACAGCAGCAGGAGGGAGCCTGGCCATGGGGATCCTATACCGCCGGTGAGTGATAGCCTCCTGTGCTGGGGATCAGGCACAGACTCCCAGACCGGTAGCAGCAGGGAAAGGGCAGCTCCTCGGACTGAAACCGGAGTGGCAGGGCTGCATTTGCAAACAGGGGGTGGCTGGCAGTTTTAAAAGGACAAAGGGCAAAGACATGACCTGACCTGGAGGCAAGGACTGGGAGCCCTGCTGAGGGGCGCACAACCCAGGATGCTCCAGTTTATAGTAGCACAGACAGAAACGGGAGATACTGTGGCCTGGAGAGCTCACTGAAGAACAGACTGTGATCTCTGCTCTGAGGCTGAGTCTTCTGCTCTGACTCTCGGAAGAGATGCAGAAAGCCATTAGGGAAAGCTGCCAGAGAACAAAAGCCCCCAAAAACCGGTTTCACTGAGCCCATCCCCCACCACAGGGGGCAGGGCAACTCTGCCCAAACACGGTTACCTGAGTAACAGTACCGCAGGCTCCTCCCCCAGAAGATAGGCTGGGAAAACAAGAGGTCAGCAACCCTAAGGTCCCAAGAAAACAGGTGCATCTTGCTTGTGGTCAATAATTTGGACTCTATACATTCCCTCAACCACCCCTCTACAGAATGACTAGGAGGAGGAACCCCCAAAATAGGAAAGACTCAGAGATTATGACTTATGCCACAGATTTACAAATGGATTCAGATATAACCAAGATGTCAGAAATGGAATTCAGGCTAGCCATTGTGAAGACAATAGCTAGAACGGAGAAATCAATTAATGGCAACATAGAGTCTCTAAGGGCAGAAATGAAAGCTGAATTGGCAGAACTTAAAAATGCTATCAGTGAGATCCAATCTAATCTAGATAATCTAAAAGCTAGGGTAAGTGAGGCAGAAGAACAAATTAGTGACCTGGAAGACCATTTAATAGATAAGAAGGGAAAAGAGGAGGCAAGGGAAAAACAACTCAGAATCCATGAAAATAGAATCAGAAAGATAAGTGACAACATGAAACATTCCAATGTCAGAATTATTGGAATCCCTGAGGGGTTAGAGAGGTAGAGAGAGGACTAGAAGATATATTTGAGCAAATCATAGCTAGGAACTTCCCTAATCTGGGGAATGAAACAAACATTCGCGTCCTACAGGCAGAGAGGACCCCTCCCAAGATCAAGGAAAACAGGCCAACACCCCAGCATGTAATAGCAAAACTCGCAAATCTTAGAATCAAGGAAACCATCTTAGGAGGAAGAGATCCCTTACGTACAGAGGGAGAAACATCAGAATAACGTCAGACCTACCCACAGAGACCTGGCAAGGCAGAAAGGCCTGACAAGACACATTCAAGGTACTAAATGAGAAGAACATGCTGCCAAGAACACTTTATCCAGCAAGGCTGTCATTTAGAATGGATGGAGAGATGCAGAGCTTCCAAGACCAGCAGAAACTGAAAGAATATGACCACTAAGCCGGCACTGCAAGAAATATTAAGGGGGAGGGGGGGTTCTATAAAAGGAGACAGACCCCCAGAGTGATATAGAAAAGAAATTTACAGGGACAATCTATAAAAACCACGTCTTCACAGGCAACATGATGACAATAAATTCATATCTTTCAATAATCACTCTCAACGTGAACAGCCTAAATGCTCCCATAAAATGGAACAGGGTTGCAGATTGGATAAAAAGACAGGACCCATCCATATGCTGTCTACAAGAGACTCATTTTGAACATAAAGATACTTCCAGACTGAAAGTGAAGGGCTGGAGATCCATCTTCCATGCCAATGGACCTCAAAAGAAAGCTGGGGTATGTGCTATGGTGAGCACTGTGAATTGAGCAAGACTGTTGAATCACAGATCTGTACCTCTGAAACAAATAATGCAATATATGTTAAGAAAAAAAAAAAAGAAATAGCAGGAGGGGAAGAATGAAGGGAGGGAAATTGGAGGAGGAGACGAACCATAAGAGACGATGGACTCTGAAAAACAAACAGGGTTCTAGAGGGGAGGGGGGTGGGAGGATGGGTTAGCCTGGTGATGGGTATTAAAGAGGGTACATTATGCATGGAGCACTGGGTGTTATGCACAAACAATGAATCATGGAACACTACATCTAATACTAATGATGTAATGTATGGTGATTAACATAACAATAAAAATTTTAAAAAAGCTGGGGTAGCAATTCTTATATCAGACAAATTAGATTTTAAACTAAAGACTGTAGTTAGAGACACAGAAGAACACTATATCCTTCTTACAGGGTCTATCCAACAAGAAGATCTAACAATTGTAAATATCTATGCCCCCAACATGGGAGCAGCCATCTACATAAGCCAACTGTTAACCAAAATAAATATTGATAACCAAAATATTAATAACAATACCTTAATTGTAGGAGACCTTAATTCTCCACTCTAAGCAATAGACAGATGATCTAAACAGAAAATCAACAAAGAAACAAGAGCTTTGAATGACACGCTGGACCAGATGGACCTCAGAGATCTATACAGAACATTCCACCCTAAAACAACACAATACTCATTCTTCTCCAGCGCACATGGAACTTAATCCAGAATAGACCACATACTGGGTCACAAATCAGGTCTCAACTGATACCAAAAGATTGAGATTATTCCCTGCATATTCACAGACCATAATGCTTTAAAACTGGAACTCAATCAAAAGAAAAAATTCGGCAGAAATTCAAACACTTGGAAGCTAAAGATCACTCTGCTCAAGAATGTTTGGGTCAACCAGGAAATCAGAGAAGAACTTAAACAATTCATGGAAACCAATAAGAATGAAAACACATTGGTCCAAAACCTATGGGATACTGCAAAGACAGTCCTAAGGGGGAAATACATAGCCATCCAAGCCTCACTCAAAAAAATAGAAAAATCCTGAATTCACCATCTAACTCTACACCTTAAAGAACTAGAGAATAAGCCATACATTAGAAGAGAAATGATTAAGATTAGAGCAGAGATCAGTGAATTAGAAACCAGAAACACAGTAGATCAGATCAATGAAACTAGAAGCTGGTTCTTTGAAAGAATTAATAAGATCGATAAACAACTGGCCAGACTTATCCAAAAGAAAAGAGAAAGGACCCAAATTAATAAAATTATGAATGAAAGGGGAGAGATCATGACTAACACCAAGGAAATAGAAACAATTATTAGAAATTATTATCAACAACTATATGCCAATAAACTGAGCAATCTGGATGAAATGGAGACCTTCCTGGAAACTTATAGACTCCAAGACTGAAACAGGAAGAAACTGACAATCTGAATAGGCCAATAACCAGTAACGAGATTGAAGCAGTGATCAAAAACCTCCCAAAAAACAAGAGCCCAGGGCCTGATGGATTCCCTGGGGAATTCTACCAAACATTCAAAGAAGAAATAATACCTATTCTAATATACCTCATTCTATGAGGCCAGCATTACCTTAATCCCCAAACCAGGCAAAGACCCCATCAAAAAGGAGAATTTCAGACCGATATCCCTGATCAATATGGATTCCAAAATCCTCAACAAAATCCTAGCTAATAGGATCCAACAATACATTAAAAGGCTCATCCACCACGACCAAGTGGGATTTATCCCCGGGATGCAAGGGTGGTTCAACATTCGCAAATCAATCAATGTGATAGAACACATTAATAAGAGGAGGGAGAAGAACCATATGGTCCTCTCAGTTGATGCAGAAAAAGCATTTGACAAAATACAACATCCTTTCCTGATTAAAACTCTTCAGAGTATAGGGATAGAGGGAACATTCTTCAAGCTCATAAAATCCATCTATGAAAAACCCACAGCGAATATCATCCTCAATGGGGAAAAGCTGAGAGCCTTTTCCTTAAGATCAGGAACACGTCATGGATGCCCACTCTCGCCATTACTGTTCAACATAATACTAGAAGTCCTAGCAACAGCAATAAGACAACAAAAAGAAATAAAAGGTATTCAGATTGGCAAAGAAGTCAAATTCTCTCTTTTCACAAATGACATGATACTTTATGTGGAAAACCCAAAAGACTCCACCCCCAAATTACTAGAACTCATATAGCAATTCAGTAATGTAGCAGGATAAAAAATCAAAGCACAGAATTCAGTTGCTTTCTTATACACTAACAATGCAAGTGCAGAAAGAGAAATTAGAGAAATGATTCCATTTACAATATCACCAAAAACCATAAGATACCTCGGAATAAACCTAACAAAAGAGGTAAAGGATCTATACTCTAGGAACTACAGAACACTTATAAAAGAAATTGAAGAAGACACAAAAAGATGGAAAAACATTCCATGCTCATGGATTGGAAGAATAAACATTTTTAAAATATCTATGCTACCCAGAGCAACCTATACCTTCAATGCCATCCCAATCAAAATTCCAATGATATTTTTCAAAGTGCTAGAACAAACAATCCTAAAATTTGTATGGAACCAGAAAAGACCCCGAATTGCCAATGAAATGTTGAAAAAGAAAAACAAAGCTGGGGGCATCACGTTGCCTGATTTCAAGCTGTATTACAAAGCTGTGATCACCAAGACAGCATGGTACTGGCACAAAAACAGACATATAGACCAATGGAACAGAATAGAGAGCCCAGATATGGACCCTCAATGCTATGGTCAAATAATCTTCAACAAAACAGGAAAAAATATGCAATGGAAAAAAGACAGTCTCTTCAATAAATGGTGCTGGCAAAATTGGACAGCTATATACAGAAGAATGAAACTCAACCACTCTCTAACACCATACACAAAGATAAACTCAAAGTGGCTGAAAGACCTCAACATGAGACAGGAATCCATCCAAATCCTAGAGGAGAAAATAGGCAGTAACCTCTTCGACATCGGCCACAGCAACTTCTTTCAAGATACATCTCCAAAGGCTAGTGAAACAAAAGCAAAATTGAACTTTTGGGACTTCATCAAGATGAAAAGCTTCTGCACAGCAAAGGAAACAGTCAACAAAACAAAGAGGCATCCCACAGAATGGGAGAAGATATTTGCAAATGACACTACAGATAAAGGGCTGGTATCCAAGATCTATACAGAACTTCTCAAACTCAACACCCAAAAAACAAATGACCCAGTCAAAAAATGGGCAGAAGACATGAACAGACACTTGTCCGAAGAAGACATACAAATGACTAACACACATGAAAGAATGTTCATCATCATTAGCCATCAGGGAAATTCAAATCAAAACCACATTGATCTCAATCTGAACCACCTTACACCAGTTAGAATAGCAAAAATTGACAAGGCAAGAAACGACAAATGTTGGAGAGGTTGTGGAGAAAGGGGAACCCTCTTACACTGTTGGTGGGAATGCAAGTTGGTACAGTGTGGAGATTCCTCAAAAAGTTAAAAATAGAGCTACTCTATGACCCAGCAATTGCACTCCTGGGTATTTACCCCAAAGACACAGATGTAGTGAAAAGAAGGGCTATATGTACCCCAATGTTCATAGCAGCAATGTCCACAATAGCCAAAGTGTGGAAAGAGCCGAGATGCCCTTCAACAGATGAATGGATAAAGAAGATGTGGTCCATATATACAATGGAATATTACTCAGCCATCAGAAAGGATGAATACCCAACTTTTCCATCAACATGGATGGGACTGGAGGAGATGATGCTAAGTGAAATAAGTCAAGCAGAGAAGGTCAATTATCATATGGTTTCACTTATTTGTGGAACATAAGGAATACCAGGGAGGACATTAGGAGAAGGAAGGGAAAAATGAAGCGGGGGGAAATCGGAGGGAGAGATGAACCATAAGAGACAATGGACTCTGAGAAACAATCTCAGGCTTTTAGAGGTGAGGGGGGTGGGGGGATGGATTATCCCAGTGATAGGTATTAAGGAGGGCACGTACTACATGGAGCACTGGGTGTTATACGAAAACAATGAATCGTGGATCACTACATCAAAAACTAATGATGTATTATATGGTGACTAATATAACATAATAAAATAAAAAAATAATAAATAAAATTATTATCATAAATACACAAAGATGTATATGTTAGAATAGTTTATAAGAAACAGCTTCAATAACACAAAATTCATACTCCATACAATTCATCAATTAAAGTGTATCCCATGTTTTCAGTATATTTACAGGATTGTGCAGCCATCAACACAATCTGATTTTAGAACATTTTTGTTCCCCTTAAAAGAAACAGCTTATTTATTAATGGTCATTCTGCCCTCTTCCCTCTTCTACATTCAGCCCTAAGAAATCACTAATCTTTTATACATTTACTTAAAATGAAAATTAATCACCAATCGAATCAGACAATATGTAGCTTTTCATGCATGAGACTGACTTCTTTCATTTACTAAAATGTTTTCAAGACTCATCCATGTTCTGGAATGTATCATTACTTGATTTTTTTTGTTGCCAAATCATATTTCATTAAATGTATATGCTCACTTTACTTATTATTCAGTTAATAGACACTTGGGGTGTCTTTGTTTTTTGGGGGGCTCCTATGAGTAATTTTGCTATAAAGAATCATGTGCATGTTTTGTATGAACATATGTTCTGTTTTCCAAAGTGGCTGCACCATTGGGCATTCCCATAGGCCAATGTATGATAGTTCCAATTTCTTCACATCATTGCTAATACTTGGCATTGTCTTTTATATTGTAGACACCTTAGGCTGTATGAAATACCTCATTGTGGTTTTTATTTGCATTTCCCTAATAGCTAATCATATTGAGCATATTTTCCTGTGCTTATTGGCCATCATGGGAAAGATCTATTAGGGAAAGATCTATTCAAATTTTTTGCCCATTTTTTAGTTGAGTTATTATTATGTTTTAAGAGTTTTGTGAATTCTGGACACAAATACTTTACCAGATATATGATTTGCATATATTTTCTCTCATTCTGTAAGCTTTATTTTTCACTTTCTTAATGGTACCATGAGCAGTACAAAAGTTTTTAATTTTGATGTCATCCAATTTACCTATTTTTTTCTTTTGTTACTCATACTTTTAGTGTCACTTTTAATATTTCTAACCCGAAGTCATGATTTTTTTTTTTTTTTGCCTGTGTTTTCTTCTAAGAATTTCTCATATTATTACTTCCTACCTTTAGGTCTGTGACTTATTTTGAGTTAATTTTTGTGTATGATGTGAGGTAGAGATCCAACTTCATTATTTTGCCTGTGGATATCCAGTTGTCCTGGTACCACTTGTTGAAAATACCACATATCCCTCCCCCACACCCTGCCTACTGAAAATTGTCTTTGTTGAATTGAATTGAATTATGACAATGTCACACTGTGTTGATTACTATAATTTTGTAGTAAGTTTTGGAATCAAGAAATGTTGAATTCTCCAACTTTGATTTTTTAAAGACTGTTTTGGCTACTCATAAATCTAAATCCAGAATTAAAGGGCCAGTTTACAAAGCATATCTTTGAAGGAAAGAAACCCAAGGAATTACGAGATATTATCAAGTTCATTAGGTAAATAGGAAAGATGATGTGGTGAAAGATATAAAAATGGCAAACTAGTTACAAAAAGCAGGGCTTTTAGAGCAGATAGTTCTGGGTTCCCATGCTAGCTTTGCCACTTTTTAAGTTATTTGATACGGAACTTCATATTTCTGTTCTCCATCATGGAGAAAGCAATAAATACACTAGAAGGTTGTTGCAAGAATTCAGACATAAAATATTGTAAAACCTACAGATTGAAGGTAGCAGTCAAAAAATGTTAGCTATTAACAAATAAATGATAGTATAAATCAGTTAATATGACATGTTTTAGGTTTGAAATCCTTCCTGGATATAACAGATGTACTTCCTCCGCAGGCAGATTTGTTCAACAGAGAGAGTTAATTACTATCTAGTTTTAGTCCCCCTCTTAAGGGACTTTCCCTCCATCCCAACTAAATCTCTTCCATTTTTCTGTCTTGGAACTTTTTGTTCTGCTAAATCTTTTTCTGACCATTTTGGTCTTAGATTTTAGTTGATACAAGTATTCTGTGATTATCACTGATCTCCAAAGATTTCTAGCTCTTTTAAAAACTTTTTTCCCTATACTAATACCTAGATTTTTCTTTTATGAATTTCATTTGAAATGTCTTTTTCTTTTTAATAAACACCATTACGCAATCAGCATTTTAATTTGTTTCCAGAGGATTCACCAATCCAACACAGAATTTTAGATGTATTCTTCAGGTTCTAAGTTTTTTGTTTTTTTTTTTCTGGGCAGTGTTTAATTGTAACGATCAGGAATTGTGTCTATAATTAGGCTAGTTATGTCTCACTTCAGATATTTTAATACTATAGCATTCTAGAGCTTTAAAGGAAAGACTGTTCTGGGGCAAACAATGGATTTACTTCTCTTAAAAGCTTCCAGTGTAAAAGTAAAAAAAATTTTTTTTCAGGTAATTTTATTTTAATCAAAACACACAGTGCTTTACACCTTATGTTAACTCTGTTTCCTCCCCTCACCACACCACAGAGTAAATGATGATGATGTTCATGAAGATATGATGAAAATAAGGAATTGCATACAACAGAGATGCAGTCCTGGCTGTATTTACATAATAAGGACACACTGCACAGGGAAACAGTACTGCCAGTTTTACAGTTTATTACTTTAAAAAAAAAGGTTTTATTTATTTAAGAGAGAGAGAGCATGAGCAGGGAGAGGCAGAGGGCAAGGAGAAGCAGGCTCCCCACTGAGCAAGGAGCCCCATGTGGGACTCGATCCCAGGACCCTGAGATCAGGACCTGAGTCGAAGGCAGATGCTTAACCCACTAAACCACCCAGTCGATCCTACAGTTTATTACCCAGACCACACATCTTCATGGCTCAGTTTCCTCAATGGATTTGGGCTAAATAATTTCTAAAGTTCTTTTCAGCATTAAGATATAAAGAATTTATTCTTTATAGAGAATTGCCTCTATAGAGAAAACTGCCTTTATAGAGAAAATTGCCTCATGCAGGGCACCTGGGTGGCTCAGTCGGTTAAGCGACTGCCTTCGGCTCAGGTCATGATCCTGGAGTCCCGGGATCGAGTCCCACATCGGGCTCCCTGCTCGGCAGGGAGTCTGCTTCTCCCTCTGACCCTCCCCCCTCTCATGTGCTCTCTCTCTCTCATTCTCTCTCTCTCAAATAAATAAATAAAATCTTAAAAAAAAATTGCCTCATGCGGTATCTGGTAAGCATAGGGTCAAGAAGACACAAACTATCAAAGAAACCAAAGCAGAATACCATTTGGACAACATTATTGCTGGTCAATAATAGAATCTTGCTCTAAAATTTTGCTAAGAGTAAATTATAGGTGAATGTATTGAATTTAGCTATTTTAATGAGGAATTTCATGATTATATCTACCTATAAAATTAAACATACACATTTTCCTGCTATTTTATAATCATACTAAATGAAATAAGCAACACAATTTAAGAATTCTTTATTTTCATTGTATAACTCTCCCAAGGTAAAGCCATTCTTTAAAAGGCAAAACCTATTTGTTAATCTATTTAGTTTCAAACAACTCTTGACTTGGCAGGCTATATAATGTTTGAGAAATGTTATCCCTGGAAGGCACCACAGGGAAGTTTCTCTGTAGTTCATTTAGATTCAGGGAAGACAACCTTGTTTTTCAGATGAGTTTGACAATGTATGTTGAATTGGTAAAGATGTTTTTTAAAATGGTTGATTTCTTCAAGATTATATAAAGAATACATACAGTAGAATAATAATGTAGTTGTTAAGAACTCGGCCTTTGGAGAAAGAAAACCTCAATTCAAATCTCTACTTTTTTGTGTTATGTATGTGTTCCAAGGTCAGTTATTGAACCTCTATGAGCCTTAGCTTTTATGTCTATAAAATAAGGATGATAATATCACCTACCCCATTTCTTTGACATAAGATCAATGAAATAGCATAAATAAAGTACTAAGCACAGTCCCTGAAATATATTAAGCACAGATAAATGGCAGCACTAGTGAGATCATTATGAAAGTGGTTTCTGAAGTCCACCAGCCTGTGTCTGAATCCTGGTCTAATCATTTGCTAGCTCTGTGACTTGGGAAACTTCTTTAACTTTTCCCCTTTGCAAAATCAAGAAAATCATGATATCTACCTCAGGGTTGTGAGGAAGATTAAATTGAGTTTCTAAGTGTCAAGCACTTAGGAAAGTTCTTCACATATAGTAATTCCTAAAAAAAAAAAAAAGCTATTATTATATTTTTATTGCATGAAGCTCCATTCTATAAAACAATTGAAGATAACTTCAGAAAGTATCCATCAGAAGAAAGCAATCTGATATGAGATTTACTAAAAGTATGAACATGAAAGGAAAGCCTAAGTCAGTAGCTGCTTTTGTTTTGGGAGGTAGGAAGTTATAAATATCCACACTTCACATTTATTAGGCACTGGCTAGTGGCTAGCTACATACCACAGAAGGAAAGAACAGTTGTTCTCTGCCATTTTAAAAGAGTAATTAACTACTTTGTCTTGATGGTGGTGCCAGGGTTCTTGTTGAGGACTAGGGTGCTATCTTTCAACTGGAGCTCTCTGGACTTATTTTTTTTTTTAAGGTTTTATTTATTTGACAGAGAGAGACAGAGCGAGAGAGGGAACACAAGCAGGGGGAGCAGGAGAGGGAGAAGCAGGCTTCCCGCCGAGCAGGGAGACTAATGCGGGGCTCGATCCCAGGACCCTGGGATCATGACTCGAACCAAAGGCAGACACCCAACCAACTGAGCCACCCAGGTGCCCCTGGACTCATTTTTCACACTTAATTCTAAACATCTGATAAGAACTCCAATACTACTCCAAGGAGAAAACAAAGAATGTAGATGTTTGGAGACAATTAGATGGCACTTCAATGTATGTTTATTTATTTATTTACTTATTTTTAAGATTTTATTTATTTATTTGACAGCGAGAGAGAGATAGCGAGAGCAGGAACACAAGCAGGAGGAGTGAGAGAGGGAGAAGCAGGCTTCCAGTGGAGCATGGAGGCCGATATGGGACTTGATCCGAGGACCCTGGGATCATGACCTGAGCTGAAGGCAGACACTTAACGACTGAGCCACCCAGGCGCCCCTTCAATGTGTGTTTAGCTTAACCTGTATTTGATTTGTGCTGTGTACTTTCTGGAAAGTAGATAAATTAGATAAAAATAATCATCCACGCAGATTCATCTTATTAAGATAATTTCTGTCAATTAGAATTTTTCAGTCAACAACCTCTCCTAATTAAGAAAGAGCCCATATTAAATAAGATACTGCAAGAAAAAAGAAAAAAATAAAGACACATATCAAAACTAACCATTGTTACAAAATAATTCATTACTAAAATACTGTTTTTGTTGCGGGGAGGAACACAGCCAAGTGTTTTCTGTTGCTAGACTGCTATCCTAAGTATATTGTTCTTAATAACCTGGGATTTTCACCGACTAATCAGATTTTCTTTTCTATGAATAGTATCAAATTTGCTTGAGAGGTTCCCAAAGGGTTTGTTGCTGTTGTTGTTCTTGTACTGAACACCAAAGAAAATTGGGTAATTTTATGGACTCATTAGAACATACATATAATTATATTCCTTTTTTTTTTAAGATTTTATTTATTTATTTGACAGAAGGAGAGACAGCGAGAGAGGGAACACAAACGAGGCAGTGGGAGAGGGAGAAGCAGGCTTCCCACAGAGCCGGGAGCCCAATGTGGGGCTTGATCCCAGGACCCCAGGACCACGACCCGATAGGAAGGCAGATGCTTAACGACTGAGCCACCCAGGCGCCCCCATATAATTATATTCTTAAAAAAAAAAAAAGCTTCCTCCAAACATTTAGCAGAAGTGTACATAAAATTGCCAAAAATAAAGATGTAAAATACTGCAACATTAACAATAAATCAAAATAGGGATTGATAAAGAACTAGGTGTTTGTAATTATCTAGCATATGGTAGTTGGAAATTTTTATACAAATTCGATTATTTTGAAGTGTAGTCATTCTCAAGAAATCATATTTTGGTTATAATTGTGACATGCTTCATCTTTGCCTAGTTCTCACTTATGTACTAAAAGTTACCTGCAAAAAGTAATGCAAATTTTCTGACAATAATGTAAACTAATTTCTGACCTTCAGATCACAAACCCAACATGACTTTCAGAGCTTCCATCATGTAGTACTCTTACTTCAAACTAAGGTTTTCACTTCCCACTCCTCAATACAAGTTCCTATTCTTCTCAGGTTTCTAACCTCAAAACTTCCCACATGTATCAGATTCATCACTGTGTTCAAATATCTGTGAGGGAAACATTCTCCTTCTGGAAATGTTCCCTTTGTCCTCTCAAAGCCTGAGTCTTTATATTTTATCTGTAAACCCATCTTTAGTCATCTAGTCCTGTATAACTTCCTCCCAGTTTTTTTTTTTTTAATATTTATTTTAACATGGAAATCTATACTGAAACTATACATAGCATGACGAGTTTGGGATTTTACAGATTTTATTTTAGAAATCTTAATTTAGATGCCTAGCCCTATAGGTACCCATAGAAAAATGTAAATTTATTTATAAGTTAAATTGTCTGAATGAGTCTCATTCATTTGTCTAGTCATGACTTAACTGAGTTTATTTTATCCAATTTTAACAAGTTAACTGAAGAATTTAACCAAAATTTATACAGAAATTTTTACCAAATCAGTATTAATGTCTACATCTTCTTTTTTTTTGAAACATAGACATGTTTTACTTTCTGAGTGTGTCTTTTCAAATGAAATCCTGTTCCTTAATCAAAAGACATTGAAATAAATAAAGCAGGGAAAATAAAGATGGGATAGGAAACCCAAAGACAAAGGGTATGGCAAGGCAGATAAGAAATCCATGTCATAAACATGTTTATTTTGAAAAAAATTAAAGAAACTACTTCAGAGGAGGTAAGTGATTAGTTCAAGACCATTGGTTGTACAGTAGAAGTAAGGACCCTATGCAAACTACCAACAATAGTTTTAGATTTGTGAGCAGATGACCATATTACAATGAGCAACAGACTCTGAAGAATAAATATCTGAAGAGTTTAGTGTTGTAATCAAATAACCAAATTAATCTGATGCATATATAATGATATGCATAATTGTTATTGTTTTTCATGGTGATTAGTCATAATTGCTAAAGGGTTCACATAAATTACTATCATTAGTATTGTTCTTACACAAACTAAATATTTCTAGGATTATCTGAAAAGAAAGAAGAGGAAAAGCAACTAGGAGAAATAGGAAGCTGTTTTAATGGGAACCAAAATTAGAAGGAACACAGAGATCATTGAGCTTAACTATCTCTTTATACTCATGGACAAACTGAAGATTAGGGAATGGATTTACCTATTTGGGTTATCTAATGTCAAAGTACAGTATTTTTTTCATTTGTCTGGCATTGACTCCTTGGCTCTAGAATCTATAGAACTCGGATTTTCCTGTCTTGTCAAGAGAGGAACTGTCAGTCATGGGAGCTGAGAATAATAAACTTTCATATTTCATCTGTTCTCTAAGTACAACTCCCCCAGTCCCATCTTCTGAAGATGGAGAAATCAGGTAGAGTAAAGCCAAGATTCTACTTTCTTCTCAGGGAGTCCTAAGCCAAACAGCAGTGGAAAGGGAAACACCCAGCCTAGAAGATTGGAAGGAAAAGAGGAAACCACCATGAGAATACATTATCTTCTGGTTCCCACTGAGGAGGACTTTGAAGTCTTTGTGGTTGGGTATAGCGGTCTGAAGATGTTCAGAATTCTTCACCTGTTGCCAGCCTGGTCTCTTTCTTTATTGTGTCACTTTACCAGTTGGAAAAGCAATGATTTATGTGAGAGAAACAACAAGTTTGGAGTCCGACAATATTTGTGTCTAACTGGTCACATAGTCTTGGGGAGGTCAACCCGCTTTGAGCCTCATTTCTTCATCTTTTATGTGGGGGAAATAATTTTTACCTCATACATTTCATGTTTTAATTTAAATAAGATAAGGTATATCAAGTTCAATTAGTGTTTGGCACATAATTGTTGGGAGCAGTCTGCCATGGACATTTTGAGCTCCTACAAGTCTTGCTGAGTGCCAGAATCACAAGGTCATGACCATTCTTTCACCCATAAGTGAAGAAATGCACTGCAGTAATGCATCAATCTTCCTCAGGACAAAGAGGTTGGCTCACTGCTTGCTATAGAAGTGGCTTCCCAGCCACAGTCAGCATGTCCTTGCATAAGGGACTTTGCATTTTGTGTTTCCTCTGTCTGAATGGATCTACATTGAATCTATAGATCAATTTCAGAACTGACATCTTAATATTTAGTCATCTGACGCATGAATATGGTATATCATTCCATCAATTTAGGTCCTTTTAATTTCTCTTAGCAATATTATATAATTTTCAGTGAACAAATATTGCCTATTGTTTGACAGATTTGTCCCTAAGTGTTTCATACATTTGATACTATTGTGAATGGTAATTATTTTAACTTAAATTTTGAAGTCTTCATCATTAGTGTGTATTTGTTTTAAACGGTGGATACCCTAAGCTCAGGGTTGTTTTCTTCCAGAAAAGACTCCATTGTATATGCAGGTTCCACTTGGCCTCCATGTCACCCTTGAGGTTTGGGGCTAGAGGAACCAGTGTTTCTTTGGTAATACTCTTGCTACTGTTTGCCATGAATAATAAAGTCCTTTGTCTCTGACTCAGGCATCTCATTTCTTTGTTCAGTATCCATGGAACTTATTAACTGTCCTCCATACCATCAAACTTATTTAAATAGCATAAAACTTATGTTATATTCAAGAAAAGATAATCATTAAATGGTATTGCTTTTATTCATCTGGGCTAAATAACACACGTTGGAGCAATTAGCAAAAGTCAGACATACTTCATATCATCCCACAATGAGCCATAAGAGAAATACTGTTAAATTTATTTAAAAAATAATAATATCACGCTCAGGTTTAAAAAGCCTGAAACTTTTATGTATTGAGCTCCTGGTGGAATCCGGAAGTAGGAGACTAGCAGGAGTGACACACGCAGGTAGAATGGCCCTTTGAATAACTTTTCTTGGTAATTTGGCCAAAGCCAGCTATGTCCTTTTTCCTAGAGATCAAGCACAGGTAACTTCCAATCAAGTGGAATAGCCCAAGTGAGATAACTCTGTTGTTAGCCATTCAGAAACCTGCAAGTAGATGACAAGGGATGTGCTAGAAACAGAACACTTGATACTCCACATGATCATTCATGCAACATCTGGAAGAGAAATATACAGAGAGGCACATCATTTGTGCTGTATTCTTCATGTTCATAAAGAACGGCATGTTTTTCCACAGAAGAAATTTAGTATAAAAACTTCTCTGTGAAGTATTCTGCATAGTATATCCAGGTTGTTTCTCAAACCCCCCAGGAAATATTCAGAAGTAAGCAATTCGACAGTCTCTTCTCCACACTTCCCAAGTTAAGCATAAGAGATTCACGTGGCTGACAGGAAGTTTGGAAACCTTTTAGTCTGGTTCCTAAATCCACACAGGTCCCATCCCTTCTCATCTTAACAGTGAGATATCAGGGTTTGTTTGGATTTGTCAGGAAGACAGTGAGGATTTGGGAGCATGACAGCCTAATTTTGCATTCTGGTTCTCCCATTTTCTGTCCCTGTGTCTGGGGCAAGTTATTAGGTTATTTAACCTCTTGGTGCCCCATTTTACTTACATATAAAATGGAAATGTGATACTACTCCCCGGGAAAGGTCACTGTGCCTGGCATACAGTAATACCCATTGAATGGGACACATCATTAACACTTTCAGGTCACAAAGCACATTAGTGGAAAAGACAGACTGTGATCTGGAGACTCTTGATATTTCACAGTATAATCAGCTGGAAAGCCTTCTTGTCCCACGGCTCAAAGACGATTACTCACACAGAACCCCAGGTGAACAATTTGGGAAGGTTTTAGGGAAGCCCTCACAGGTCTAAACTTGCACTATAAGAGTGACCCCAGGAGAAATAACTCCAGGGAAGGTGAGCTTGATCTGGAGCTGCAGTATTGCTTAGCACCTCAGGGCTTCTCTAAAATCTTCCTTTGACTTAAAATAGGACAGTCTCCTTTTTTTCATCTTCAGAGAAAGGTATTCCATTCATTCAGCTCTTACCTCCTTATTGAGAAAAAGACATTGATATGAAAAGGTTACAAAATGTGAGGGCATAATCAAGGAGGAATATCAGCTACTCTTTCCGGAGCTAGTCCTCAAAGAAGATGATGTCCTAAATCAGAGCAGTTAACTTCTCACGCAGCAATTAAGCCTGAGCTGCTTACAACTCCAAGAATATGCTGCCATATACCTGAGTACTGCGAGGCCTTGGGGGAAGTTTTCAATTTCTGTATTCCTCTTCTTATTCAATTAACCTTAAAGAGGAAAGCGAATCTGGGGTCAGGAATGGGAAGAGGATAAAGGACACTGGAAGGAGAACATCTTACAGGTTAGGACATGCTTTTGAATCAGAGAAAACAAGGACCAAATCCTGGCTGTATCACTAGTATAAACTTGGCAAGTAACTTAACCTGTCTGAGCCCTGGCATATACACAAGCAAGTAAGGAAAAGAATACTTTGTGGGGGTGTCATCTGAGTTAAAAATAAAATGTGTGTAAAGCACCCAGTACTTAAATATTTAGAACGAGGGAAATTAGTAATATTTGGAAGTAAAATTGGGCGCCTGGGTGGCTCAGTTGGTTAAGCGACTGCCTTCGGCTCAGGTCATGATCCTGGAGTCCCTGGATCGAGTCCCGCATAGGGCTCCCTGCCCGGCAGGGAGCCTGCTTCTCCCTCTGACCCTCTCCCTTCTCATGTGCTCTCTGTCTCTCTCATAAAAAAAAAAAAAGGAAGTAAAATTGAAGAGAAAATAATTGCATTCTCATAATTTCTTCATGCAAATACCTTTTGCACAAATTTTGATTTTTTCCCCACTCTAAATGTATTAACTGAAAACACAAAACACAAACACACAGACACATACACACAGACATACACACTTTATATTTTAATAAAGTGCCCTCTATTAAAGCTACATATCTATATTTCTCTTCAGAGTATTTCTCAACTATTCTAATACATACAAAGAAGGAAAGGATACAAATATTTAGTATGTCCTGTGTATCACTTTACTGAACATTATACTAGGTGCTTCTTCATTTGATTCTCACATTCTTCCAACAGGGGATTATTGTTCACATTTTACAAATGAAGAAATTGTTGTTCATCTAGATAAACATCTTGCCACAAGTCACTTGTCTGGTATGTATTAGAGCTTAGGCTAGAACACAAATATGCCTGATGCTAAAATTGTAACTTTTGTGTAGATAGAAATCATTCCAAAGTTGATACAGACAGTGTTTCCCAAACTTCCATGATGAGAAGAATCCCTGAAGGTACTTGTTAGAAATATAAATTCTGGAGCCTCATTCAAATCCAAATCTACATGTCAGAGCCCTAGGGAAGCTCTATGTTTAATGATTGCTAACATCTGCAAAGTTTGAGAACATCATTAGAGAACATGGAGATTTGTGTTCTAAGCCTCTTATATGTTTATTTTTTTTAAGATTTTATTTATTTATTTGACAGAGAGAGAGAACAGAAGCAGGGGGAGCAGGGGAGGGAGAAGCAGGCTCCCCACTGAGCAGGGGCCTGATGCGGGGCTCGATCCCAGGACCCTGAGATCATGACCTGAGCTGAAGGCAGACACTTAACTGATTGAGCCACCCAGGCACCCCTCTTTATTTTTAATATGCAATTGTTTTAGTACAGAATTATTTTGATACAAATGGATTCTGCAACAGTAAATCTATATTAATGGCAAGTATAAAAATTAATTCTGAGTTTTTAAGAAAAGTGGAGATATGCCATTAGAAATAACCCCAGAATTTCAATAACAAAATGAGTACTATAAAATATTTAAGGCAAGTCATATAGTCATGTCAAATTGACTTTTATACTCTTAAGTAGAATAAATCACAGAATGTTAAGATGTTTTAAATATGTTAAACTTAAAATTATTAGAACTGATAAATGAATTCAGTAAAGTCCCAAGAAAGAAAATTATTATACAGAAATCTATTATATTTTTATACACTAATAATGAAGCAGCAGAAAGAGAAATTAAGAAAACAGTCTCACAAATGCACCAAAATTAATAAGATACCTAGGGGGCACCTGGGTGGCTCAGTCGTTAAGCATCTGCCTTCGGCTCAGGTCATGATTCCAGGGTCCTGGGATCGAGCCCCACATCAGGGCCCCTGCTCAGCAGGAAGCCTGCTTCTTCCTCTCCCACTCCCCCTGCTTGTGTTCCCTCTCTCTCTGTGTCTCTCTCTGTCAAATAAATAAATAAAATCTTAAAAAAAAAAATAAGATACTTAGGAATAAACTTAACCAAAGAACTGAAAGACCTGCACTCTGAAAATTATAAAACACTGATGAAAGAAGTTGAAAGTGACATCAACAAATGGAAAGATATTCCATGCTCATGGACTGGAAGAACAAATATTGTTAAAATAGCCACACAATCCAAAGCAATCTACAGATTTAATGCAATTCCTACAAAATACCAACAGCATTTTTCACAACACTAAAAAAAAAAAATACTAAAATTTTATGAAATCACATAAGACTCTGAATAGCCAAAGCAATCTTGAGAAAGAAGAACAAAGCTGGAGATATTCCAATTTCAGATTGTAAGACATACTACAAAGCTGGAGGACTCACAACAGTATGGTACTGGCACAAAAAGAGACACAAACATCAAGAGAACAGAATGGAGCACCCAGAAATAAACCCATGCCTATTGGGTCAATTAATCTATGACAAAGGAAAAAAATATACAATAGGGGAAAAGACAGTCTTTTCAATAAATGGGGTTGGGAAAACTGAAAAGCTACATGTAAAAGAATTAAACTGAACCACTTTCTTACCTATAGAAAGATAAACTTAAAATGGATTAAAGACCTAAATGTGAGACCTGAAACCAAAAAACTCCTAGAAGAAAACACAGGCAGTAATTTCTGTGACATTGGCCACAGAAATATTTTTCTAGATAAGTCTCTTAGGCAAGTGAAACAAAAGCAAAAATAAACAACTGGAAAAACTTTTGCATAGTGAAGGAAACCATTAACAAAATGAAAAGGCAATCTAACAAATGGAGGAAGATATTTATAAATGATATATCTGATAAGAGGTTAATATAAAAACAAACAAACAAACATAACTTATACCATTCAACACCAAAAAAAACCAAATAAGGTGCCTGGGTGGCTCAGTCGTTAAGCGTCTGCCTTCAGCTCAGGTCATGATCCCAGGGTCCTGGGATCGAGCCCCGCATCAGGCTCTCTGCTCAGCAGGAAGCCTGCTCCTCCCTCTCCCACTCCCCCTGCTTGTGTTCCTTCTCTTGCTGTGTCTCTCTCTGTCAAATAAATAAATAAAATCTTTAAAAAAAAAAAACAACAACAAATAATCTGATTTAAAAATGGGCAGAAGACATGAACAGACATTTCTCCAAAGAAGACATACAGATGGCCACGGGACACATAAAAAGATGCTCAACATGACTAATCATTGGGGAAATTCAAATCAAAGCCACTAAGAGATATCACCCAGTCAGGGTGGCTAGAATAAAAAAGACAAGAAATAATAAGTGTTGGCAAGTATGTGGAGAAAAAGAAATGCTCATGCATTGTTTGAAAGAATAAGCACAGTAAAAATAGAAATACCTATGATCTAGAAATTCCACTACTGGGTACTGGAAACGCTAATTCAAAAAGATATATATATCCTTATGTTTATTGCATCATTATTTACAATAGCCAAGATATGGAACCAACCAATGTCCAACAGATGAACAGAAAAAGAAGATATGATGTATAAATCACATATATATCATATATATATCAATATATATATATGGAACACTACTCAACTGTAAAAAAGAATGAAATCTGGCCATTTGCAACAACATGGATGGGCCCAGAGGATAAAAGCTAAATGAAATAAGTCAGACAGAGAAAGAAAAATACATACGATTTCACTCATATAGAATTTAAGAAATAAAACAAATGAACAAAGAAAGAAAAAAAGAGACAGACAGACAAACAAAACTCAGACTCCTAAATACAGAGAACAAACTGGAGGTTGTCAGAGGTGGGGGGATGGGTAAAATAGGTAAAGGGGATTAAGAGGTACAAATTTCCAGTTACAAAATAAATAAGTCATGGAGGTGAAAAATACAGCAGAGGGAATATAGTCAAAAAGACTGTAATAATGTTGCTTGGTGACAGATGGTGACTATACTTGTGGTGAGCACTGAGTGGTGTATAAAATTATCTAAAAAAAAAAAAACACACATAAGAAGAAATAGATAATCTGAATAGGCCTATATCTATTAAAGAAAAAATATGCTGGGGTACCTGGGTGGCTCAGTCGTTAAGCATCTGCCTTCAGCTCAGGTCATGATCCCAGGGTCCTGGGATTGAGCCCTGTATCAGGCTCCCTGCTCAGCAAGAAGCCTGCTTCTCCCTCTCCCACCACCCCTGCTTGTGTTCCCTCTCTCGCTGTGTCTCTCTCTGTCAAATAAATAAAATCTTAAAAAAAGAAAAAATATGTTTAAGTTTTTTTTAAACTACAAGTAAAGAAAATTATTAATTAGGAAACACAATAGAATAAAGAAAAAAGCTTGTGGAATCAGAAGACACAAATTAGGGGCTCCTGGTGGCTCAGCAGGTTAAGCATTTGCCTTTGGCTCAGGTCATGATCCCAGGGTCCTGCGATCAAGCCCCATGTCGGGCTCCCTACTCAGCAGGGCGTCTACTTCTCCCTCTCCCTATAACTCTACCCTCTGCTTGTGCTCTTGCTCTCTCTCAAATGAATAAATTTAAAAAAAAATAAAAAAAGAAGATACAAACTGAACCCAATCTTTTCCATTTACTTGCTCTGTTGCCTTGAGCAAATCACTTAACCTCTTTGGATCTTAATGGCTCCATCTAAATAATATTTGGAATAACATTTTCTTTGCAGACTTAATATATGGATTAAAAGAAACAAAATATGACAAACGGTTTATAAATGACCTCTTATACAGAGTTATAAAAATCAGTGGCTTTTATAATCATGATGTCAGTAGAAGTTAGCTGCTCCTTCTTTGCCAAATCTAAATCCACGAGTGTTTTCTGGTTCTCTGCCAAGCCTAAGAAAGGGGAAAAGGGCAGGAAAGCAAAAATGATGCTGTTTTATTGAAGATGTTATCATGGCCTCTGGGTGATGTTAAACTAAAATCTCTCCTTTTGTATGACCAGCTACTTAGAAAGCATTTAAGATCTACAAATCCACTTCAATAGGGGAAAATGGAGAAGGACATCATCATAATGTTCTCTATACCTCTCCTATATGCCTGCAATAAAGGTCTATTTCTGTTCATTTACAATGGTGGAGGTAATAACAACCTCATAGACCTTGACAATCATATTCTAAATCAGTACTTTTAAGAATGGCTTTGAAATGTCTTGATACTCAGGAGCATAAAGGGCAAATTTAATTCTGATGTAGTCTTAATGAGAATGGGAGTGAGAACTATCATGGCAATAATTATAATATTGTGTATAATAAGTATAACTTTTCAAGGATGTAACTCATTTGGAGCTGTGATGTGACCCTGAAATCACCTCATTCATCGTATAACTGGAATATCAAAAACGACTTTGCAAAACATTTTTGGCATGTCCTAGCATGTATGAGCTGCCATTAATAAAGTTGTTTGTGATTTCTGAAAATGAGCCAACACATGGTGTCTAATGGTCTTGGTTCAAATTCTACCTCTTGGTATATTGGGGAAATTACCTAAATGATCTGAACTTTAGTTTTTTCATCCAAAAAAAAAAAAAAAAAGAGGTAAATGTAATTATCCCACAGATGAGTTGAAGTATATACAAACCATAAAGTGATCTATCAATTGTAGCTAGCTATAATAATGGTTATTAATAGGGTATGAGTCTAATGATAGTGATATTGATTAAAGGTGACTTTAGCTTTAACTAGTTTATATAAAATCTCTATAAATCCTATAAATGCCAACCATGTTCCTGAGAAAGTATTAAGAATCTCTAACCATCATGGATATATACACTTAAATCATAGTTCCATCTTTTCATTAATTGAAATCTAACTTAGCATAGAATTTATGACTTGGATATCCACTCTGATCCTTCTCAGAGTTCCATTTCTTTGATTCCATTTTTCCAGTTTCCTCTGGATTCTTCTCAGAGCTCCATCTCTTTGAGCTCCTATAATTTTGCAGATATGGAAGGAAACTTTTGTATCATAAAACATACTAGTTTTGGAGTCACAACTGTACAATGTAGAGCACATCAGTTTTATATTCAAATTGTGATTTTCCACTTACCCAGGTTTGGTAACTGGACCCCTCTAAAATATCTGTTTCCCAATCTGTAAAATTCAGTGTTATAAAAACAGATGAAGGAATATAAAGCTAAATACATAGTTCTTTTAGTATTTGTCAGTTTACTCATTGAAAGCCTCTGTTCTCCATGAGGCTGCTCTCCAATTAGCCCATTTTGGTGCTATTATCTAGATGGATAATTGTGGTAACATTTGGGTTTGCTCCAACAACTAGCTCAATCACCTAGCTAGGACCTCAAACTTGCCCTCTCATTCACAGGGAGGGCTGAAACTGAACTCAGCTTCTGACACAACAGTGGCAACCTTCTCAAATTGTAACAGGCTATAACCTCCCAAGAGCTGCAAACTTTCCAGGTATATGGGCTTTCCCAACCAACTCCTATATAATCTGTCATCCAAACCCAAGTTTCTGGTACCCAACTTGTCTTTTTGCTCTGGGCTCCAGATAACAATGCTCACATGCTTGCCCTATAGAGCAGAAGGGCCACAAAAGGTGAGATGCTTCCTCCAGAGAGTAAACCAACTGTAGCTCCAGCAACTTCACCTAGGTCCTAAGGGTTCTCTATGAAAGGATGAGAGAATGTGGGGACATGTGCCTTTTTTTACCGACCCTGGTTTGCAAATTTCCCTCATAAAGACCATTCATTAACCAATACAAAGTAGCATTGTGGAATCTGTCCTTACTCACCTTGGTCTGCAATTGTCATCCACCTCCTGAGCAACGTTATGGGAAAAGTTTTATACAAAGCATATTCTCTTGTTGATACCCTGGCTCCCTGCATTTCTCCTCTACTTTTCAAACTCCTCACCGTCCGAATGGTTTCAGAAAATTAGAGTACATCTTACAGTGGCAAACCACCCCCTTTCCCTAAGCCTCTGTTTTTCTGTAATTTAGTGCTGTATTTATGTGCTATCCCAGAAAATATGCTCACCAAGGATAGATGGTATCATTGACTTTAATAATGCTTCCTTACTGGATCCATTCACTAACTGCTAATATAGTGATATTCTAAGGAACTCTTAAGTGATTTATGAATGTTTCTGACAATCCAAAATCAAGACTGCCTCCAAACCTAAGAAATATTTTCTTTTCCTTCCCTCATATTTGCCTCCTTTACAGACTTTGTCTTTGTGTGTAATTTCCACAAGTACCATGGAACAACCTTGCATGGATGTCAGGATATCCAGGCTCTAGCCATTCTTAGTGTGTTATTTTAGAAGGATTCTTTTTCTTGCTTGCTTGCTTTTTTTTTATTCCTTTTTTTTTTTTCCTTTTCAGTTCCTGTTAGTGACCAAGTAATTGTTTTCCTGGCGTACTAGTCAAGTGTGAAGTGCTCTGATAGCATGTCAACAAAATGTCAAATACTGGAAGAGAGACTCTCTGAGTGTTATTGTGATTGATTGCTTATTTGAATCTTTCTGCTCCCAGCTGCTCCTTGGATGTTGTATCAAGGAAGATGGAAACTGTAGCTAAAGCTGTCCTCTGTAACTTTACAGAAGAGGTGGAGGACAAGCAGGGCCCCTGGGTAGATCACTGCAGGGAATATTGTTTACAAAATATCCAGTGGCTTTCATCCAGCTGATGAAAACTGCCCAGAGCCATGAGGTTTAAGAGACACTGAGTTAAGAGTCTTGGCTGTTTTCTAGTGGCTCTGCCTGGATCTCACAGTGGAAAGCAACACTGCTTCTTCTCTAATTAGAATTATTGAAGGCATAGGAGAAAAACTGGAGTGGGTAAAACACAGAGTCAGGTTCTACTCTAAGAACTATTATTCTATGACATCTAATAAATACCATAATCTACCACTTTCACTCATAAATTCAAGACATTTATTTAGAGTTTGTCTTGTGATAGCTTATATAAGTGTATAAAATGGTGTAAGGTAACCTCAAGGATCTTACTATATAAATAATTCTAATACAATGGTATAAGTGTTCTTGGTCAGTAATAACATTTCAATAGAAACATTTTTGTTTCTGGAAGAAAGAATCTGATTTATGATACAAATACTGGGCATAAGTAAGGCCAAAAGAATTTTTTTTTTTTTAGCAAAGCAAACATTTGAACAATAAATAATTTAAAACAATTACCTTAAAAAGTGACCAGTATAGCAGGGAGGAGCAAGATGGAGGAGGAGTAGGAGACCTAAATTTCATCAGGTCCCAGGAATTCAGCTAGATAGGGATCAAACCATTCTGAACACCTATGAACTCAACAGGAGATCGAAGAAAAGAATAGCAGCAACTCTCTGAACAGAAAAGTGACCACTTTCTGGAAGGTCCCTTCTGATTAGTTTAGTGTAAATTTTTCTGGAGTCGTTGTTATCCTGTTAGCATTTTCTTCTTTCATTCATCTATTCTCCTCTGGACAAAAGGACAAGATAGAAAAAAATCAGCTCAAAAAAAAGAACAAGAGGCAGTACTGACTGCCAGGGGCCTAATCAATACAGACATTAGTAAGACGTCAGAACTAGAGTTCAGAATGACGATTATAAACATACTAGCTGGGCTTGAAAAAGCATGGAAGATATTAAAGAAACCCTTTCTGGAGAAATAAAAGAACTAAAATCTAACCAAGTCAAAATCAAAAAGGCTATTAATGAGGTGCAATCAAAAATGGAGGCTCTAACTGCTAGGATAAATGAGGCAGAAGAGAGAATTAGCGATATAGAAGACCAAATGATGGAAAATAAAGAAGCTGAGAAAAAGAGAGAGAAACAACTACTGGATCACGAGGGCAGAATTTGAGAGATAAGCGATACCATAAGACGAAACAACATTAGAATAATTGGGATCCCAGAAGAAGAAGAAAGAGAGAGAGGGGCAGAAGGTATAATGGAGCAAATTATAGCAGAGAACTTCCCTAATTTGGGGAAGGAAACAGGCATCAAAATCCAGGAGGCACAGAGAACCCCTCTCAAAATCAATAAAAATAGGTCAACTCCCCGACATCTAATAGTAAAACTTACGAGTCTCATAGACAAAGAGAAAATCCTGAAAGCAGCTCGGGAGAAGAGATCTGTAACCTACAATGGTAGAAACATTAGATTGGCAACAGACCTATCCACAGAGACCTGGCAGGCCACAAAGGACTGGCAGGATATATTCAGAGCACTAAATGAGAAAAATATGCAGCCAAGAATACTATATCCAGCTAGGCTGTCACTGAAAATAGAAGGAGAGATAAAAAGCTTCCAGGACAAACAAAAACTAAAGGAATTTGCAAACACGAAACCAGCCCGACAAGAAATATTGAAAGGGGTCCCCTAGGCAAAGAGAGAGCCTAAAAGTAACATAGACCAGAAAGGAACAGAGACAATATATAGTACCAGTCACCTTACAGACAATACAATGGCACTAAATTCCTATCTTTCAATAGTTACCCTGAATGTAAATGGGCTAAATGCCCCAATCAAAAGACACAGGTTATCAGATTGGATAAAAAAACAAGACCCATCAATATGCTGTCTGCAAGAGACTCATTTTAGACCCACAGACACCCCCAGAATGAAAATGAGGGGGTGGAAAACCATTTACCATGCTAACGGACACCAAAAGAAAGCTGGGGTGGCAATCCTTCTATCAGACAAATTAGATTTAAACCAAAGACTGTAATAAGAGATGTGGAAGGACACTATATCATAGTCTATCCAACAAGAAGATCTAACAATTGTAAATATCTATGCCCCTAACATGGGAGCAGCCAATTATATAAGGCAATTAATAACAAAAGCAAAGAAACACACATTGACCAACAATACAATAATAGTAAGGGACTTTAACACCCCCCTCACTGAAATGGACGGATCATCTAAGCAAAACATGAACAAGGAAATAAAGACTTTAAATGACACACTGGACCAAATGGACTTCACAGATATATTCAGAACATTCCATCCCAAAGCAACAGAATACACATTCTTCTCTAGTCCCCATGGAACATTCTCCAGAATAGATCACATCCTAGGTCATAGATCAAGTCTCAACCAGTACCAAAAGATTGGGATCATTCCCTGCATATTTTCAGACCACAATGCTTTGAAACTAGACCTAGCATCAGGGAAATCCAAATCAAAACCTCAATGAGATACCACCTCACACCACTCAGAATGGCTAAAATTAACAAGTCAGGAAATGACAGATGTTGGCCGGGATGCAGAGAAAGGGGAACCCTCCTACACTGTTGGTGGGAATGCAAGCTGGTGCAGCCACTCTGGAAAACAGTATGGAGGTTCCTCAAAAAGTTGAAAATAGAGCTACCCTAAAATCCAGCAATTGCACTAATGGGAATTTACCCCAAAGATACAAATGTATGGATCCGAATGGGTATGTGCACCCCAATGTTTATAGCAGCAATGTTCACAATAGCCAAACTATGGAAAGAGCCAAGATGTCCATCGACAGATGAATGGATAAAGAAGAGGTGGTATATATATACAATGCAATGTTATGCAGCCATCAAAAGGAATGAACTCTTGCCATTTGCAACTAGGATGGAACTGGAGGGTATTATGCTGAGCGAAATAAGCCAATCAGAGAAAGACATGTATCATATGATCTCAGTGATATGAGAAATTCTTAATTTCAGGAAACAAACTGAGGGTTGCTGGAGTGGTGGGGGTGGGAGGGTTGGGGTGGCTGGGTGATGGACATTGGGGAGGGTATGTGCTATGGTGAGTGCTGTGAATTGTGTAAGACTGTTGAATCACAGACCTGTACCTCTGAAACAAATAATACATTATACGTTAAAAAAAAAAGAGAGAGAAGATAGTAGGAAGGGAAAAATGAAGGGGGGGAAATCAGAGGGGGAGACGAACCATGAGAGACGATGGACTCTGAGAATCAAACTGAGGGTTCTAGAGGGGAGGGGGGTGGGGGGATGGGTTAGCCTGGTGATGGGTATTAAAGAGGGCAGGTTCTGCATGGAGCACTGGGTGTTATATGCAAACAATGAGTCATGGAACACTACATCAAATACTAATAATGCAATCTATGGTGATTAACGTAACATAATAAAATAAAATATTAAAAAAAAAAGTAACCAGTATAACACTCCTGTGAATGAGTGAATGGAAGTTCCTAAAAAGCTACTTTACTCCAAATTGTTCAACAAATTATTGAAAATATTTGGTCTAACTAAGCCATCCCAGAAATTAACCACCACCGTGGGTTATTCACAGGTATCTTTTCTCAGTCTAAGAAAGGGACACAAGATTTTTTTTTTCAAAGATTTTTTATTTATTTGAGAGAGAGAATGAGAGAGAGAGAGAGAGCACATGAGAGGGGGGAGGGTCAGAGGGAGAAGCAGACTCCCCGCTGAGCAGGGAGCCCGATGCGGGACTTGATCCTGGGACTCCAGGATCATGACCTGAGCCGAAGGCAGTCGCCCAACCAATTGAGCCACCCAGGTACCCAGGGACACAAGATTTTTAATTACGAGATTCAATTTCAAAAAACTGTAGGTGATCTGTCTCTCCCCTAAATTTAAGTCTTATTAAATGTTCTATTTAATGTAGCAAAACTTAACACAGAAACATTCTTGGGGGAAAAAAAAGATAAATCAGTTCTGGGATGCATTTGGCCTAAACGGGGAAAAAAGAAAATGACAGGAAAAATAAGTTCAAGACAGTTCTCAAGCAAAAGTGTCTCTATTTATAGCAGCAGCTAACACCCAAAACAGGTAACAATTTCAGGTAACAACAATTTCAGGAGTGGTTAATAGCAGCTATTGAGTAGCTGCTGGGCAAGAAAGGACTGCCCTAGATACTCTGAGGAAACACAGAGGAAAAAGTCAACATGTTTCCTGCTCCTGAGGAGTTTCAAGTTTAACAGGACAAAGGGCTCTCACATGAAAACAAAGCAAAACAAAAATAATAACCCAGATACAGACATAGTAAAGGCACAAAAGGAAAATAATCATCTTCTCAGAATTCTATAAATTCCACTTCTGGTAGTCCAAAGAAGATAATATTATCATAGCTTAATCTGTTCAAAGAAAAGGGCATCTTTCTGTGATAACCTTAAGAAAAATAACTTTTTATGTTGATATTCTTGTATGAATAAGGGCAAATACAAATTAAAGTTAAGAGGTTTAATTCTTCCAGTGGAAAATAAGGGAAGAGATTTGTCTCTCCTTTTTCTTTGAGCATTTACTTTAAAAAAACTTTCTAACTATAAGTACTTTGAACTATGTAGAAATAGTTTTGAAAACTAGAGAGGCTCCTTGTCAGCTTTACAACCCAGAAATGTTTTTCTCACAGACCTGAGAGCTATTTTTTTGAAATGTAAACATCAAGAGAGCTAGCACCCCTATCTGCTTCTGTGGAAGGGTAAGAGCCTGACTTTGATTGGTGCCCTACTCTAAGTTACAAAAGTATTTCCTGTCATAAACAAATGAATTTTCCTCCCTCTGGATAAATCCAATTAGCTAACACAGATGATCATCCCAATTACCAGGTAAAGTTCAGATGAACTACGTGTGGCAAATGATGCTCTCAAGTCCTCTTACTTGAAAACACTTATGTAATGAGTGCTATCTGCTTGACCACATAAAACAGTGGGCTTTCTTTTGTCTTTGCAATCTCCTAGCAGATTGCTTGTGATGCACACCACATTTTGGTTTAATGCTTATTCCATAATAAAAACTGTTTTCTTTCTCTACTATCCACCTTTGTGGAGAGGATTTCTAAGTTGGAAAAATATATATTTTTTTAAATTTTATTTCCCAAATATGTCAGTGAATGGCATTCCTGCTTTCTAAAGTCTATCATGAGAACTAAGAAAACCAAACAAAATTAAATTTCCTAAATTGGGTTAGACAAAAACGTAAATATTTTTTAATGTCCTTTAATATTTATTTCTGTTTTAATTGTCCTGTTTATCATTATACCCTATTACAGGAAGCAGTTATGATTTTAGTGTCATGGGAATGCATTTGTAAAGATAGCTAAATTACAAAAAACAAAAGAAGAAAGAAGGGAAAGAAAGAAAAAGGAAGGAAGGAAGGAAGGAAGGAAGGAAGGAAGGAAGAAAGAAAGAAAGAAAGAAAGAAAGAAAGAAAGAAAGAAAGAAAGAAAGAAAGAAAGAAAGAGAAAGGAAGAAAGAAAGAAAGGGAAGGGAGGGGAAGGGAAGAGGAAGAGAAGAGGAAGGGAGAGGAAGGGAGGGGAAGGGAGGAGGAAGAGAAGGGAAAGGAGGGGAATGGAGGAGGAAGAGAAGGGAAGGGAGGAGGAAGGAAAGGGAGGGGAAGGGAGGAGGAAGGGAGGGGGAAGGGAGGGGAAGGGAGGAGGAAGGGAAGGGAAGGAAGGAGGAAGGGAAGGGAAGGAAGGAGGAAGAGAAGGAAGGAGGAAGGGAGGGGAGGGGGACGGGAAGGGAGGAGGAAAGGAAGGGAGGGGGAAAGGAAGGGGGGAAGGGAAGGGAGGGGGAAGGGAAGGGAAGAAAGGAGGACGAGGAGCAAAGGGAAAGCAGGAGGAAGGGAAGGGAGGAGGGAGGGAAGAGAAGAGAAGGGAAGGGAGGAGGAAGGGAAGGGAAGGGAAGGGAGGAGGAAGGGAGGGGGAAGGGAGGGAGGAGGAAGGAAGGACGAAAAGAAAAAGAAAGAGGAAGAAAGGAAGAAAGGAAGGAAGAAAGAAAGAAAGATGGAGGGGGAGGAGGAAGGAAGGAAGGATGAAGGAAGGAAATGGGGAGGAAGGGAGGAAGGAATGTTTTTGGAAATCAAAGAGCTAAGTTCTAATTCTTAATTTCACCTGGTTTATAACTGCCAATAAATCATCGTGTATCTGTCTTTAAAGAGAAGACAATATTATCTACTGTTTATTTTGTTGTGTAAATACCACAGGTCAGTCTCTCCTGAGGCTCCTTCAGATACCTCATCCCACTCACAGCCCTCTCTTTCAAAAACAACAATTGTGCTCACTTTTATAGTAATTACTTCCTTGAATTCCTTTCTGGTTTTTATCACCCAAGTATGCATCCTTAGGCACTGTAGTTTAATCTTGCCTGATTAAAGAAATTGTATATACCTTTTAGGCTTCTTTTAATCTATAGTTTCCCCTTCTACCTCTTTCTTTTTCTTCCAAGTTTCCATTGAAGATCAAAGGCCATTAGCTGCAGATTTTCTCACAGTCTGGATTTTTTTTTTTTAATATTATAAACCCTGTAACATGCTCTTATGTCCACTATATTTTCTGCTTGATCAGACTCAGGTTTAATTTACATTAAGTCTTTGACAAGATTGTAGATGGTGTCATGTTCTTTCGTCAGGAGGCACCTAATACCTCATTTTCTCTCCTGTTACATTTCAACATATTTTATAGGTTTCAGTACACTGAAACTGGTATCTTAAAACTTAAGTTGTTCCATCTTTAAGCAGTGGGAGCCTCTTGAAGTTAGTCTCTGAGTTCTTTTGACATTATTTTTAGAGGTGCTGATACATTCTTGCTATCTAATGTAGCAGAATGTTCCAGACTTAGCTTGTACATGTTCTTCCCCAGACCCAGGACTGACTATTCCTCAAGAAGCATTGGTTTCTTTTAGTGGAAAATGGCATTTCAAGACTATAAAACTGAGCACTAAGGATGTTCAGGGCTACGGGTTATTATCTATAGACCTATTCAGTAGATGGACTGAGAATACACACACACACACACACACACACTACAAATACATGTATACATACACATGCACACATGTTTAATTTTTAAAAATAATTCATCTCATGAGTTTATTCTGATATTTCCAATTCAAATATAGTACTACACGGTTTCACTGATTTTTTTTCTGTATTACACCTATACCTTTTTCTACACTGACAATCTTGATTTCCATGAGCTCATAATATGAAAGAATTGGAATATCCCATAATTTTTCATTTGCCTTATCCAATGCTATAACCATAATATATACAGTAATAATCTCAGAAAAACAGTACAGATATAACTAATTTTTTTTCTCACAATAAGAATGCTTTCAGGGATGCCTGGGTGGCTCAGTTGGTTAAGCATCTGCTTTTGGCTCAGGTCATGCTCCCAGGGTCCTGGGATCGAGCCCCACACTGGGCTCCTTGCTCAGCGGGGAGCCTGCTTCTCCCTCTGCGTGTCACTCCCCCTGCTTGTGCTCTCTCTCTCTCTCTCTCTGATAAATAAATAAATAAAATCTTTAAAAAAAAAAAAAGAATGCTTTCAAAGACACATGGATAGAATTAGAGTATTCTACATGTTTTCATTTGTTTTATTCCATATTATATAAACAGTAGTATAACAATACTATTATTACCAATTATAATCCTAAATAGATTTAATCTTGTTTTTGCATATGCTATCCCCATTCTCCCTATTTTCTTAATGATTGTTCTGTAACTCCATTGTCAAAATATACATAAATTATGCCATAAAAATATATTCACTTCCTTTCAGCCTTTACTTAATTTTAGTTTTATAGATACATATATTTAATGCTCACCACTACTTCTTGATATCAATGATTCTCTTGGCATTTTGCTTATATGAAGCTTTTCTCTAGTAGATTCTTCAGGAAGAACTCAATAGGAAAATATTCCTTTAGCTCTTCCATTTCAATAAATATTTTGAATAACTTTTATGCTTGAACATAAGTTTTACTGGAAATATCTTTGGCTCACATTTTTATTTCCTTGAATATTTTAAATGTTATTCTATTTGTTTTTCTGGCATAAGACATTGCTGTTAAAATGTCTGATAACAATCTAATTTAATCTTCCCTTTAAGTCATGTGCATTTTTACCTCAGTGGTCAAAGAAATTTTCATTTTTAAACTCCATATTTTATAAGAAAAATTTTATTTTGTGGTACCTGGGTGGCTCAGTCAGTTGGGTGTCTGCCTTCCACTCAGGTCACAGTAGCAGGGTCCTGGGATAGAGCCCCATGTTGGGCTCCCTGCTTGGCGGGGAGTCTGCTTCTCCCTCTCCCTTTGCCTCTCCCCTTGCTTATGCTCTCTCTCTCTCAAATAAATATAAAAATTCTTTTTAAAAAACAAAAAGAAAAATTTGATTTTGGCTATCCTGAATCATAATTCTCAGGTATTCAGTATGTTCTTTAAATATGTATTTTCAGGCCTTTTTTTTTTTCAGGACAGTTTTTTGAATCATACTTATTATTATTTTTCCATTCCTCTGCTTTGGTTTATTTCTTCAGGCATTCCTATCATCTGTAGAATAGATCTTTTTTCCTATCTTCAATCTTTCTGGCATGCTGTCATTTTCTGAAACGATGTTCCTCTGCTCCTTATTCCATTTTTTTAAATATAATAACTAGTAAAGGCTTTTGTGTTACTCATTTTTATGTTAGTTTCTTTAAACTTTTAGGAGGTAACTTGGATCAGATCGCTTTTCTAACTTCACAGAGCTCCCTCTTCTGCCGTGTGTTACAATGGTAGCTTGCTTTCTGAAATTTCTTAGCTGTTCTCCTCTCCAACTTTTATCTAGACTTTTTTTTTTTTCCCTTGGACTCCATTGTTTCTGTCAATTTTTGCATTGATTCCACGCCCAGCAATTTCTCTGCAATATGGGGCACTGTTGGAGAAGAGTGCTCTGGCTGTTCAATTTTTTTAAAAAAAGATTTTATTTATTTATTTGACAGAGAGAGACACAGCGAGAGAGGGGACAGAAGCAGGGGGATTGGGAGAGGAAGAAACAGGCTTCCCGCCGAGCAGGGAGCCCGATGCGGGGCTCGATCCCAGGACCCTGGGATCATGACCTGAGCCGGAGGCATACGCTTAACGACTGAGACACCCAGGCGCCCCTGGCTGTTCAATTTTGAGAGTTCACTAGGTCTAGATCATTTTAATCCCTCCAGACCTTGCCGTGTGCCACTTGCACTCATTGGTGATTAGAGTGAGAAAAACCCCATCTCTTGTTAGCAGCTATACTCAAATCAGTCCACTATCTCTTCCAGGTTAACACCTCCTGCTCTCTGGAGGTTCTTCTTTTATAGGTCCCCAGTCTTCCCACTGTTTTTCTCTACTTCTTGCTGCACAGATGCTGATCCCACACGCATCTTGTGGCTATTGGTGTTTCATCCTCACTTGCTTTTACTCCACTGTAAAAGTTAGCCATAGATTTTTTGCTTTTGATATCTGGTTGCTTTGTCATTTTATATGGGAGTTTGGAATAATGCAGATGTATGCTTCCACTGTCATCCTATCTTCCTAGAATTCCACACTGTGGTTCCTTAGTACCCTGCAGGCTTTCATTATGTGTTGAGTTAGTTTTAACCTTAAAATAAAGTGAATGATAAGTTAGGAAAATTCCCTGTAAGCCTTAAGTCTTTATCAATATATACTGGCATAAGTTATAACATACATTATTTATGCAAATACATGTTGTTAATGTAGTCTGGCATAAAAGAAAATAGGACATATGGGGGAGAGATACTAGTGTGATTGTCATTCCTTAGCATAAATTTTACACGAAAAAATTGGTAGATGTTCATGGAAGTCATTGTTGGTCAGATCAAAGGACAGAGTCTCTGCTATCAGCTTTACCTTCTTTATTCTGGTTTTGTATATTCAAAATCATCCTGGCTTAATGGAAAAAGTAAAAGACATTGATTTAGAAAGAGACGAGGGATCACCTAACTATATGTGTTCTCATTAGCCAAGTGCTCAAGGCCATTTGCTATCAACCTGATCTTATCACCAAGATTTACAAATTGCAAAACTACCAACTGGTTTCACCTTAAAAGGAAACGCTGTCTGAGGCTCACTTCTCCTTTGATGTCTATATTAAAAGTTCCTCCTATATTCCTGTGGTCAGTTTATATAGGTCTGGAGAAAGATCCCACTAATGAGCACCAGTTCGTTAAAAGATCAGCCTCATGAATTAAAATCAAGGAGAATGAATATAAAATGGAAAAACTACATTTTGGTAGAAATAACCTGCATTAAAAGAAATGCTGTTAAAAACTCTTTCAATATTGATCCATTACATTCTAGCATTTAATATTATAGATAGTATATCTGATGCTGGTCTGGCTATCCCTTTTTAGAGCCTCCTCCCACTCTCTTTTCTCCTCTTCCCCCCCTCCTTCCTCCTTTCCTTTCCTTCTTTTGTGAGGGCAGGTAACATGTAGGTCAAAAGCATGAGATTGGCAACCAGACATTATTTAGTGTCCCACTGAATAAAAATCCACTTAAAAGATGTGGGGCCCAAGGGAATTTACTTGCATTCTCTAATCCTTAATTTTCTCATCAGTACAATGGAAATAAAACTGTATCTAATACTCAGAAGGTTCCAAAAGTCAGTGATATGATGTATTTAAAGGGATTAGTAGCAAGCATTTAACAAAGGTTACCTATTACAATGCTTTATTATTATTACTTTTAGTTTTTTTAAATTTTTATTTAAATTCCAGCTAGTTAACATACAGTATAATATTAGTGTCAGGTGTACAATTTAGTGATTCAACACTTCCATACAAAACCTGGTGCTCATTGAGACAAGTGTCCTCCTTAATCCCCATCTCCTATTTCACCCATCCCCCACCCACCGCCCCTCTGGTAATCATCACTTTGTTCTCTACAGTTAAGACTCTGTTTCTTGGTTTGCCTCGCTTTCTTTCTTTCTCTCTTTTTTCCCCTTTGCTCATTTGTTTTGTTTCTTAAATTCCACATGAGTGAAATCATACAGTATCTATCTTTCTCTGACTTATTTCACTTAGCATAATACTCTCTAGCTCCATCCATGTAGTTGCAAATGGAAGATTACCATTAGTTTTTAACTTTATAATTCCAAAATTTCTCTAGGATATATCTAAATACATACCTTTTTAGTAACCGTGAACTGTTTGGCAAAACCTTTTATTTATACATATCATAGCATTTCTCACATTTTATTGGCATAATATTTCTGTTTGTATTTATGAAAGAAATGAATACTCCAGGCAGGAAGGGAGTATATCTACCTTGTTAACTACTACAACTTATACCTAGCACAGTGCCCTGCATATACTCAATGAATACTTGGTGAATAAATGGGTAAATGAATGAATAATTTATTTTCTCAAATGTCTAGATATGAGGAAAGAGATGCCTTACATAACAAATAGAAAATCACTTTAGCTCATTTGTAAATTAACAGATTGGTCGCTGGTTTATACATCTTGCCTTGTAAGGGAGCCCTTTGAGTAGCTGATAAAATCCAGCTCCTCATCCTGGAAAATTAGGTCAGATCTTGGTCTCAGGTAATGTTCTGAAAAGAACATGCAGCCAAAGGTACTGCCTGAGCAGTTCTCTGGCTTTCTTTCCTCTGACATCTTTACTATTAGCTGTACCCCTTTTGAAAATCAGTCTTCTCAGGCAAGAAACTCTGCAGCTAACCACTGAAGACCAGTTGCATGTATGTAACATCAGTATCACTTTTGGCTACTTCTGAGCACACATGAATAAGCAGTAAAATGAGACCCCAGCTTAGCAATTCTTCAGTAAATGAATGGGAAACCATGCTCTAGGCAGTTATTGATATTACTAAATGGTCCTTGAAAATTGCCCATCGGAGCTGAAAGCATACCCTATTCCTTCTAGGCCATGCATTTTCTTTAACTCTTTTTTTTTTTTTTTTGGACTATCTGTTCTCTTGCTTAGGAATGATAGGCTTTATAAGCAAAGCAGCAGCCCCCTGGATACACACCTCCAGATGATACTCAAGAAAAAAGTTAACTTCAAAACTGTATCCTATGGAGATAAACACAAATAGTCAAAAAGGAGTTCTGAGGCTCAGATAGTTAAGTAATATGTTTAAGGTGGCACTGCTATCAATTTATAAGGTGAACTCAGATCTTTTTAATTCAATTCACCCACAATGGCATGTCACTAAAACGGAGCTGAGGTTCAAGCCTCTTGATTCTAAACTCCTTCCATAATATCATGTTGCCTTCAGAGAGGAGTGAGGAAATGCATCAAAAGAAATAATAATCAAATAGAAACAGAAAGCTCACTTACATTAGACATAAGTATAAAGTCACAAAACTGACCTACATGCAAAGATGTGGTGTTTGAAGAATACCTATTTATATGGGGTGAGGGATACCGTACACTGTTTATATAGGAAAAGAAGAATCGGTGGGATGACGATGATGATTTTGCTACTAATGTGCTGAAACTTTAAGACTACCCCTATTTAATGGTGGGCTGCTTACTGAATAATTCCTTCCAAATCCCACTGCTGGAAGACTGCATCTCCAAGCTTCTAGGTTTATCTATTATTCACGTTGCTTGTTTGCACAGTATTATTGATTATTCACTGTTTGGCCAAATAGTAACATGATATTTCATTTGTGATGAAAACCCCTGGCAAATGCTTGAAGTACAAAATTAGATTGTGGAGAGGATTATATAAAGGGCAACTAACTGGGGAGAAGGTTGAATGTGAAGAATAAACAAAAAGAGATTTATCTTAAGTGTAGATATTTCTCAATCACCAAGCATCCTGTGGAACTCAGACTGCATAATTACTTATTTTAAAGGATATCCAGTTTACCTTGAAAATTATAAAATGATATGATAACCAAGTAACAGATACTTTTGTAAATACACATGAATTTAAACTTTTTGATAGGTTGAAAGAAATTTTGTGTGGACCAAATGCCATTTACTTATTTATTTAGTTCTTACTTTTTGTAAAGGCAAGACTTAAAACATTTTTTAAAAAAGATTTTATTTATTTATTTAAGAGAGAGAGCGCGAGCAGGAAGATCATAAGCAGGGAGAGCAACAGAGGGAGAGGGAGAAGCAGGCTTGCTGCTGGGCAAGGAGCCCAATGTGGGGCTGGATCCCAGGACCCTGGGATCATGACCTGAGCTGAAGGCAGACGCTTAACCAACTGAACCACCCAAGCACCCCAAGACTTAAAACATTTTTTAACCAGGTGGGAACTTGATCTTTCTATTGGTATCTTGATAGCAGAATATGCGCTATATAGCAAAAACAACTTCCTATTCTCATAAAGTTTTTCTATACCACATAATATACACATCTAAACTAGGCTGGAACAAGTCTGGATAACTCTTCCTCAAACAATTCTCTGAATAGTAAAAAATAAGCAGGGGTGGTGGGCAGGGGGGAGTTCCTCCTGAAATGAAATATATGTTTTGTACTTGCTATTAGTTGAATTTGTTTGGTCAATGCCAAGACGTATTCCACAAAAATCTTATGCTTGGTTAGGATTCCTTCACATATATATCTGTGTCTATACATATGTGCACATATACATATATGTTACAGAAAAACAACATTGGTATATTTTGTTTTATAACTGATACCATTCATCTGTATGTTTTAAAAGACAATCTGCCAACTCTGAACTAAAATAAAGCAGAGCACTTAAATTTTTCTGGCACACTGGGGTGCCTGGGTGGCTCAGTCGTTAAGCGTCTGCCTTCAGCTCAGGTCATGATCCCAGGGTCCTGGGATTGAGCCCCGCATCGGGCTCCCTGCTCGGCGGGAAGCCTGCTTCTCCCTCTCCCACTCCCCCTGCTTGGGTTCCCTCTCTCGCTGTGTCTTTCTCTGTCAAATAAATAAAAAAATTTTTAAAAAAAAGTAAAAAGAAAAGAAAAGAAATTTTTCGGGGCGCCTGGGTGGCTCAGTTGGTTAAGCGGCTGCTTTCGGCTCAGGTCATGATCCTGGAGTTCCTGGATCAAGTCCCGCATCAGGCTCCCTGCTCAGCAGGGAGCCTGCTTCTCCCTCTGACCCTCCCCTCTCTCATGTGCTCTCTCTCTTTCATTCTCTCTGTCTCAAATAAATAAATAAAATCTTTAAAAAAAAAAAAAAGAAAAGAAATTTTTCTGGCACTAGAGGTCACTAAAACCAGATTACAGATGGAATGACTGCATTTCTGCTAAATCCACAGAGAGCAAGCGTAGTTAATCTTCAACCCAATGAATAGGCAGTAGTAAAGAATCAAAGTGACCTCTATTTTTAGGAATATCCAAATTATAACATAAAGAGGAAGCATAGTTAATATACAATCCAATCAATATGCAGTAATAAAGAACCAAAGTGAACTTTATTTTTTGGAATATCCAAATTATAACACAAAGCATTGTAAAATTAAAACATAAAATAGGGAATGAATCAATAAAACTGTAGGTTTTCAAATCAAATAAATAAAAAGGAAAATTAATATTTTCCCCTATGTGTAACAGTCATGTCCATTCATTCAAAACGAAGCCATTGGACCTTAACCTTTGCTGTTTATGTGTTTTGAATTTCAAGATCACATAGGAGCAAAGTGTTAAATAAGTACATTATTTGTGAACCCTTTTTTAGTACACCTGGAAATAAACCTGTTAAATGGGTAAAAGAAGACAGAGGAGAGGAGAAGGCTAAGGAGGGGAGAGAGGGGAGAGCAGTGGGGAGAGCGACTAAAGACGTGTGCAGATACTTGCGCTGCTAATGCCATCAAAGTGGCCACAGGTGACGAGGCAGAGTGATGAGCTACGCCTCAAAACGACCAGCTTTGTTTGGCAGCCACTGATTACTGACCTAATTCTAGATTCTCTGTTTCTTAGCATAGGAGACTTCCTGTATCTTGGGCTGGCAAACACCACCCATTTTCTAAAGGCTATCCGTTGTGTTTCCCTAGCACCATCACTCGATTTTGAGAAAGCAGGTTGTTGGCTTACTCCCTTCAAATAGGAGTTATTTCCATTTGTGAATATCGCTGCTATGTGCACCAGGTTTCTCAGCTCCAAGGATGGTGGAAACATTTACACTTAGTTTCTAGATCATTACAATGCATGGCTTGCCTGATAGGTTCCTAAATGGCACACTGGCCTCTTTAATTATCAGAATGGTTTGGAAGCCAAGAGATAGATCCTTGATCAATTACATTCTAGGTGAAATGGGAAGGGGCACAGACCTCCTTTGGCCCAAATACTCTGAGCATTAAATGAGATAACTGGACTGTACGGTCTCAAATATTTTAAGTCTAATGGTTAGTGAGTCAATGAGTCCTGCCCTGCCTGAGAAAAGAATTGCCCGATTGAGTTCCGCTAATAGCTATTAAAGAAATAATTTTTGTGAAATTTTCATGACTGATAACAATTGACATATCTCAGTTCATTCTCCATGCAAAGATACTATCCACTCTCAAATTTTACATTTTTTATTATTTCATATATTTGGGAAAGAACTTTTTTTTTTTGAAAACTTAACTGGTTATGTCATTAGACCCTTATTAGTGATATCTTTAAAGAGCAAGAAGTAAAAGATTTAAACATCACATATCTCCTATTTTTCTTCAAAATCCTGAAGAATATTTGAGATGCTCAAGGACGGGGATCAGCAATTACCATGTCACCGGTACCAGGCTCACAGTGAGCACTCAGAGTGTGTGTGCTTGATGGAGCCACCAAATAAAGAGTCATCATGTTTATTAATGACTTGATGATGACTATGCTTTGGGGATTCTGAAGAAGTCAGTTTATGACATCTCTGTCATAAGTCAAAATCTAGCCCATGAATGAACCCCTGCCTTTGTGGGGAAGAAGTGAGCTTATGTTGGGAGAATAATTAAGAGCCCACCATATGGGGAAAGAAGAGGACGCAATGCAAAAGAGGTTATCATAATACCTTTTCTTCTTTTCTTTCCTCCTCTTACACTATATGTGTTAGTCTAGAATTCAAACTAACAAAAACTTTACTTTACAGAAATTTTGAATTAAAGTAATTGACACTAAATATTAACATCTAGAAACAGTCACTTGATAGCCCTGGCTTTCCTTTTTTTTTCCTAAATATTTTATTTATTTATTTATTTGAGAGAGAGAGCATAAGCAGGGGGAATGGAAAGCAGAGAGAGAGAGGGAGAAGCAGACTCCCTGCTGAGCAGGGAGCCCGATGTGGGGCTCAATCCCAGGACCCTGAGATCATGACCTGACCTGAAGGCAGACGCTTAACCACTTAACCACCTGAGGCACCGAGGCACACCCCTGCCTTTCTATAGAATAATTGAAAAAACAAACAGACAACTAAATAATAGGTGGAAATTTCATAAGGCTAAAAGGATGGTGATCCAATTTCAATATTCAAATGTTACTAAATTAACCAGCAGCTATAATCCTTCCATAGAGTATTTACATCTTCTCAAAAGGAAAATATATAAAGAGATATTTTAAGCTGATGAGCCTTTGAAAACTCTTTCCTTTCATGCCTTCTCCCTTCCACTTTCATTCCACAAAAATTGTTATGGGCACGGTACATGCCAGGCACCATGTTAGGCTCAGAAAATGCAATGAGATAAACAGACTGTCCGTCAAGTAAATGAGCAATAATGATGAAATGAGATTCATGCCAGGGCAGAGAAGTATGGGGACCCCAGTAAATCCAGTAACACAGATGCCTCTTCCCTTTTTGGTCTGTTCGTAGTATAGAAGTCACTCCATAAATATATGTTGGTTTACACATGTTGAGCAACTGGGACTGAATGAAAACAATCATCACTAGAGAAGAAAGGGAGGCACAGATGGTTTAAATAATTTTTCTAATGATGGCATCTTTATTAGGCCAAGGATCATGTCCCTTGGTGAAAGTTATAAGGAGTAGGTAGGCAGGGCCCTATCATGTACTCAATCACCAGTCTCCACTCACAGGAACTAAAAGCTCTACTCCATTTTCTGAGATGTTGAAAGATGGAGTGAGAGCTCACATAAGGACAAAACAGATATATGAGATGATATGAAATCAACCATGGGAAAAACAAAGGTTACCTCAGTCCAAACTGTACAGCAGTGAGCTAGCTTTTGCCCCTAAATTCTCCAAAAAAATATATTTTGATGGCACTATTTCGATATGAGGAAGTCACAGGCACAGGGTGCCCTACTTTGGGAAAAGAGGAATGAAGGCAGAGGTTTAGCATTATCTCCCATGAAGATTTTGTTGCTGTTCACAGGACAGAGAATAAGAGAGGGAAAATCTCATGAAATGGCATATGGATTTGTTGGAAATTTGTGATTCATCAGGGGCTGAGCTACTTTCATTAAGTCTTGTCTGTAACTGTGCTCACTCTGATAAGCTCACAAAACAAGTGACTTCCACATATAGGCTAGTTCATACATTCAAGGTATTGAATCCATTTTTATTTTATTTTAAAATCCTGATTTATCTCTTTCTGACAGCACATCCCACAGTTCCTTTTGGCTTCTTGCACATTAGAGAGCAATCATGAATGTCAAGTTTTGATGGGCACCATGAGGACCCTTCTCTATCATCCACGGTCCATGTGGGTCTTTCTGATATGACTGATTGTGGCATAGAGGCATTCTCCATATAAAGATTAATTGCTTCAGCAATTATTCATTACTGAATGGTTGCCTGTGACTCCACATTTTTGACTCTTACTTAAGCAAGCACTTCCTGTGTTAGGTTAATTTATTTTCTCCTCTCTCTTTTTAACTTGAGTATATTCATTTTATTTTTATCTTTTACACTTAAGTAAAATGCTTCCTTTCGCCCATCTAGGTAATATTTGAGCAAGGCCTTCATAAGTCATAAAGAACAGGATGGGCTAAAGAATGGATGTGAATTTTCTCTCATCAATAACTAAGAAAAACAATATTTATAGCAAGGGTAGGGATCCATGTGGTCAAGGAAAAAAAGGGAATGTTGTATGGTTTGTTGTCACCTCTCTCCTTTCATGCAGACACATATAACTACTATAAATGGGAATACTATAAGGTTATTTTCCAAATTTAATTCTCTCAAAGTGCCACTGAGTTGGACTAGATCCTGATGAAATGCAAGAAGTTAAGAGAAACTAAGAGAACTGCATACAAATTATTTTCAGCACATTTAGAAAGGCCAGAGCATGAGCACAGGGACAATCCTACTTTTGAAAAGTGAAAAGCAAGCTTTTACTTAAGATTGCTCTTGATGAAAATAGCCTCGGGCCAAGGTTAAAATTTTTCAACTTGTTCTACAAAAACAAAACAAAATAAGTAACTTTTTTTTTTTTTTTTTGGTGAGAGAGAGAGAGCACTTGCCAGCAGGGAAGGGGATGAAGGGAGAGGGTGAGGGAGAAAGACAGAAACTTAAACAGGCTCCACACCCAGCACAGAGCCCAAAGCAGGGCTCGATCTCAGGACCCCGAGATCATGACTTGAGCAGAAATCAAGTGTCGGATGCTTAGCTGACTGAGCTACCCGGACACCCAGATAAGTAACTCTTTGGTAGCTACAAAAGGAATTTTTAATTTACCATTTTCATAAGGAAATGCCTTTGAGCGGGAAGAGGCATCTACGGAGAATGCAGAATGGAGAATAGTCTTTTAAAAAAGAGTGTCTAAAGATTTAGACTCAGAAGATATTAAATACTTTGCATCTGGATGGACAATCTATAGCTGTACATGGAAGAGAAAAAAAATAAAGCTTATTTCAGTTAAGATCACACAGAAGAAAAGACAAAACAAGAACCATAAAACCCAGATCTATTATCAGACTACTAAATACTTGATTACGCTACCTTTAAAATATACTTATGCTTTAAAACTTGCAAATGGTTGCCAATGCATCTGTTGTATAATGTTATGTAGTGTACAAAACTCGATAAATCAATTAGTTTTACCAGGATGTAGGCAGAGGAATCTCTAGCTATCTTTCATCAGTTTAGAAAAAAAAAATCTGTATATATATCTGTATATATATATATTTTAGTGTGTAGTTACCACAGAGTAAGTACAAAGCATGACATTATTAGCTATCATGTATTTCCATGATAGATTAGCATTTTTATTTGGGGCAGCTTTTTACATAATTTAGATAGCTGGGATCTGGTTCATCCCAAATACCCTCTCCCACCTGGTCTTGCCCAGCGGGGCAACAATTGATCTTTGCTCATTACTGTGCTATTTTGACACAGTTCAGAATACAAAACATCTGGGGCTACTGATGAGTGATGAGTCCACATAGTGCAAAACCATGCATTTTCCCCTGAAAAGTACCTTTCATCATATTTTAAAATAAGAATCACTTCATCTGAAAGGATGGCTCATCAAGTATTTAACTTGAAGAGATTAAATGAGTGTATAAACCAGAGAACTTTCCATTGTGCCACTTCATTCACAGAGTAAACTACTGCACAGTCACCTGTGAAAGTCACTGGTGTGGGCCTCAGAGTGCATTTCACAACTACCAAAGCAGGCCACAGGTTTTCCTGATTGCTTTTTCTTAAAAGATGTTTCTAATGTGCACATTGTTTTCACCCTCCAAAAGATGCTCCCAGCATTGCAAATCCAGCTAGCACCTGGATGCAAATGACACTTTCACCTAAAACAGATTCACAGCATGGAAACACTGAATGATTTTACCTTTAACTCTCTCCCTCTCTCTCTGATGCACTAGTTACATGGGGACGTTAAGGCAAAAACGTGTTTCACTATCCTTTTTCTTCTCTCCCAAAACCACTAAAACCTTTTAACTCAGCTAATCTCACACTCATAACTTCTACTCATTCTTTTGTTCCATACATATAGCCTGATTCAGATGAAACATCAGGGCAAAATGTCCTAAATGATGTATAATTTTTTATGAAAAAATAAACTTGGAGATTTTGATAAAAGTGCTCATTATAAATTAAAAGTGTGAGACGTTTTTTAAAAAGCTAATGTTGCCCCTGAAATCAAGGGACTTAGTAGCCCCCCTGTACTCTTCTTCCATGTTCAAATCCAAAATATGATGTAATCCCACTTTAGGTTCAATATTTTATGCACTTTAATCGACATTTAAAATAGAAGGTCATTTTGTGAGTGGATATATTTGTGTTGTTCCAATGGACAGTTTAGAGGCCATGAAATAAAGTTTATAGGAAAGTGAAACTTGAGTCTATCTTACGAATAAATATCTAGCAATTGCAATTATTTATCATTATGTGCCTACTCCTTAAGGGCTCCTTAAAGTAGTGGCTGGAATTTTCAAATATGAGTTTATTTTATGTATATATTTGAGGCTATATTGGGTGATGGATTGGTTGTTGCTTCCTTGAAGTTTCAAAAAAAAAATCAGTGGAAAATTAACAGGACCAAATATATTTTTGAAAATCTAATTTGTAAGGTAATAACAATATGAATATGTGTATAGAGAAAGAATCATAGGATGGCTAATCTAGAAATGTCCTTACGAGGCTTTTATTTAAGCCCTATCATTTTATACATGAGGGCACTGAGATTCAGAGAGGGGATTGACCATCCCCTATGTAACAGAGTTAGGAACAAAGCTGAACCTAGAGCCCTCTATCTCCTGATCCCTATTCCATTATGGTCTGCACTAAGAAGGCATGAACTGGAAGTGCCCTGATGGAGGCTGGACAACCAGATGTTGGGCTCTTGTAGGCTCTGTAGAATGGATTCCTACCCAGGGTAGGAGGTTAGACTACATAGTATCCAAGGTGTGTGTTCCTGTTCCAAGATTTTATTTATCCACCTTTGGAAATAAATTGTGATGAAGAGGAAGAAGGAGATGAAGAAACTCTATAAAGGTAGCATGCTGAAATTTTTGAAGCTCTTTATTCAAATAATAGCAAAACAAAATTTATTAATTTTCTAACTTGCCACTTGGCAACGTCTCCTACCTGAGAAAAATAAACCATGAACCCTTCCTATACTTCAATATCTCTCATAATTACACATGTTATTAAACAACTGGTAAGATAAGAGGTATGAGGTGGACTCCATTTCACTGGCATCCATAGCAGCGATAATACATGCTGCCCCACATCACTTCCATTCAGCTGATGAAGCAGAGGAGCAAGATGTCTACAAACAAGAGCAGTCAGCCCCTGGCAGGCATTCAGGGAAATAACCAATAAAAAAGGGAGGAAAAAAAAAACTCACTCAACTCCCTTGCTATATAAAAAATGAGTTTAGAAGTATTTACATTATAAATGAAAACCTCAATACCACTTCTTATTGGTAACATTATGAACATTCCCAATTGTGTTTAAACTCAAATGTTATTGCCCTCTTTAAATACCAAGGCTGAATTACCACAAAGGAAGTTTGAATATTTTTATAGTAATTTGTAAGCAAATTGCAGATTTTTGAATTCTGGAGTAAGAGAGAATTGATCATTCTTTGCTTGATTCCCTAGTTTCCCTAGCTACCTCTGCATCACTAATTCCTAAATGTCCAGTTTGGAAGCCAGATACTGCAAACTCTATCTAGTGGTATAAATGACAAAATATTGTACTATGAACCCTGAAGTGACTCTTCAATGGGTGTTAGAAAGACCACAGAATCTGTCCCTGGTATAATCATAAAATGAGATGAAAAAGCAGAAATTTTCATTAGAACCCCAATATGAGACTGAATATGAAATGCAAATCGGGAAGAGCCTTTCTTCTCCAGAGACTAGAATGTCAATAATTCCCTTCCTTTATTCATTTTATATGTATCATTTGATCATCTACTGTGTATCAGGCACTGTCTTAGGTGCTGAGGATACAAGAGGTTGGCCAATGATCAAAAGATGATGGTAGGGTATAGAGTCTAGGTCCAGGGGAAGACCAGAAGGATAACAGGAAAATTGCAACAAGAATATGAAAGGGATTGTGCATCAATATGTGAAAAATTAACTGTATAATACAACAGTAGGTCTCACAGTACTGTTAACAATTTGTGCCAAGAAATCTGACAAAGAGTTAGAGATAGAGCAGTAGTGTACTTTGAATTCTGGCACAAAAGAAAAAATGTGTGATGTAAAATTCTGTCTTCTTTTTATCTTTCCCACAATGTAAAGTTTGTTCCTTGTGTAAAAGCCATTCTAGAACCATGGGAATGAACTTACGCCAATGGATAGTTATAGTCTATTCTTTCACCTGCAAATTTTAAAAAAGTATAATATAAGGACAATTCAACTTTGGTGCTCCACTTAAGATTCATTGACAGGCATTGTTAGTACATGGAGAAATGACTATATGTTCTTTGCCTTTAAGCAGACAGTTGCTAAAATAGGGGTATATAAAAAGCACTATTAGCACACAAACCCCAAGGCGAACACTCTGCCTACAGGGCTTAGTGAAATCTACACAGAGGAAGTGACATTTGAACTGGGTGTTGAAGGATAAATGAGATTTCACAGAGCAGAAGAGAGAGCAAAGTGTATTCCGGACAGAGGGAACCGCATGTACAAAATCAATGTGAGAAAGAATGGAACGTTCTTTGAAAAATTCGTTCTCTTTTGCATGGTGACTTTGCAGAGGCAGCTACTGCTCCCTGCTTTTGCAAGGAGGGACTGGTGTTTCTTTATACTTTGCTAATTAATTCATTTGTACAAATTTAACAAGTACTTATTATGTGCCAAGCAATATGGCAGTTCCTGAAGAGAAGACAAAGGAAATATTGGACAGGCATTCTCCACCCAGAAGTAAACCATTTAAATGCAGAGAGAAGTTATGGTGTGATGGAAAGAATACAAGCTTTGGAGTTAGAAGTCAGTTTGCATCCCAGTTCAGCTACTCAACCAGTTGTGTTAGCAATTTCAACCAGATGACTTAATTCCCTCATCAGTACAGTAAGCATCCCCAAACTTAACATTCCAGGGTTGTTGGTAGGGGGAAGAGTAAAATGGATATAAAATGTTTGGCACACAGTTGATACTCAAAACAAACAAAAGCAAGAACAAAACAAAAACTCAAAAACTGTCCCCTATGATCCTAATTGTTCTCAGGGAAGAATTAAATATCATGAGATCATATACAGTTTAGTGCCGAGATGAACGGCTGCTGTGGGCTGGGGCAATCATGGAAGAGCTTACTGAAGGGGATGACGTGAATTGTCCTACAATAAATGACATTTGGAGAGGTATGATAAAGAAAAAAAAAAAGGAAATTCCTTTCAAGAAAGAAACAGATCTCAGGGCTCATTTTAGAAGGATATTCTTACATGTCTCGAAAAGGCGTATGTCTTGTGATGAAAGGGAGCTCAGGGGGGAAATAATTTCTTATTAGTGAGTAATGAGTACATCGGATAAAACACATTAGGCTACGAAGTTACCAATGGAAGGATATTAGGGCATTAGTGAAGGTTTTAAGACATAAAGCTATCCTGGAGGCATGATAAAGACCACATAAAAGAGTAGAATAAATGACTGGATCTTCTTATCACAGAGACCTCACATCACCTCTCACTTCATAGTGACCAACCCTGACCTCGCCATCTAAAATAGCCTCTCCCTTTCTGTAACATACTATGTAAAAATGTCCTTGCTTAGTCCTTTGTTCATTTGAGATAGTTTTCTTGACACACTAGACATTGTCACTTTGGGTTTAGTGCAATATGTCCAGCCCTTAGAACAGTATCTTTGACACAGAGCAGGCCTTCATTCGCTTTTTTCCTCTCCTTCCATCCCTCTCCCTCTCCTTCTCCTACTTTCTCTCTCTATCTCTCTCTCTCTCTACACACACAGACACATACACACACACTAACATTTTCATATTTGCCTGGACGGAGAAAAATTAGGATCTCTTGCAATAGCACTGGTATGAGCTAGTGAAGGCTTATAGTAGAGTATGGGCAATGCATAGCACTTATATTCATGCTACCTCTGTAGACCTAGCATTTGTCAAAAATAACTTTTCATGCCAATATGTACACTAAATTCATATAATTAAACAACTATCTAAATTTACCAAATCATTACTTTCTGTCACAAATCCATTTATCTGGTCTGAAAATAGTCTACCCTCTCTCTCTCACAAGAGTTCACAAATGTCACTCGTATGTAATGCTTCCATTAGATATCTTCCTCTAGATAATCACACTTTTCAAGGTCTCCTGTGTAAAATATACACTAGCTAATATTTAATGACAATCGGTTTTTCTACTTGGCATGACAGGGTAGAGTTGTCACATTATCTTTTCTATCAAGGAAGTTACTGTGTAACTGAATCTTTTTCACCCTCATACTATTAATATAAACCCTTCTCCTACAAGAACAAGATAACTGTGTTATAGTCCATTTTAATTTGACATAATACCTTCAGGGGGCAGGTAGAAGGTAAAGAGAAAGGGGATGGAATTCACCAGCCATAACTTCAAAGAATAAGGGGCCATTCAGTATCTGTATTATTTATTAATCTACCCCTGGCACCCTACAGTTTTCCTAGAATATAAATATTAGTTGAGTAAATTTTTCATTGACTAGCTACAGTATTGTCATTGTAAAGATGAAGAAACTGAAGAACAAAGAAAACAATCACTTGCCCAGGGTGTAGTTAATCTCATATTCTCTTCGCTACACCAGAAAGCCTGAGTTGGCGATAGTGAAGAAAAACTAATATGTCTTTGTCCCTTTCTTTTGGTTTCAACCCCAAGTTCCAATTACTCATTGTCTGTCCTCCCTCGGATTCTGGAGCCTGAGACAAACCATGAAGTTTCAGCCAGTATCTCTGAAGAATCACACTAAATAAGTAAGAACAGCTTGAAGAAGGCAGGGAAGTATGGAAATATTTCTAAGTGTGATGTAAAAAGAAGAAAATAAGGCTGGTAAAGAAGGACCTTGACGGGTAGCCTGGAGCAGTATTCAGGAAAAAAAATCTCCTCTTCCAGAGTTTAAGTAATCAGGTCATTTTGTATTTTCTGTCCTCAGGCTTGCTAGGATTAGTAATGTATGCACAGCCCTTGTAAAAAGCAGTAAGCAATAATACACTGACAAAGAGGAAGTTTGAGGGGTAACAGATTTTGTATGTTACTAAAATTTCTAAAATTTACCCTTGCTTAATCACCAAACGGTGATGCTATTTTGTACAGGTGTGTTAATGAAGCATCGGACTTAGGGAGATAACAGAAGTTGACACTCATTTGTGCAAGAAGGGAGTGGGATCAGGGGGAGCAGAAAGAATAAATCCAACATTTTTTTCCCAGGAAAATGCCTAAGTTTAATAATAATAATAATTATTATTACCACTGCACAGTGAACAGAGATTGCGGGTTATGCCAATAAGCTTTACTATATTTTTTCAAGTAAGTAAGGAACACTCATCTAGTATACTTCAAAAACATGCAACATAACATGCACTCAGAAAACTTACATGGTGTTACACTGGATGCGAAACTGGTGTTCATTTATAAATGTGTGCGTACTAATCAAATACTTATACCAGATTCTATAGGGTTTCTGAAAGGCTCTATATAGAAGAAATTAAGTGGCATCTTGTGGAATCAATCTTTCATATAGTCGCTAAATGAAGAGAGAAGAATTCAGAGAAAAATGTATTTTCTCAAACAGGAAAATTGTTCTTAATTGACCTTATCACAAATACTTATGTCAAAAAAAAGATCTGGAGCCATAAATGACTCTGCAAATGGCCTGCTTTCCAACTGTGAGAAAGGGGAAAAAAAGTACCTTTTATCTGGTAGTTCTTCAGTAACCTGTTCCACATTTAGAATATTTTCTCTACTATTAATATTCCTGGTGGTAGCTTTTAATAAGGCAACTGCGTATTTAAGTAATGTTAATTAAACTTGCAACATCTCTTATTTGCTATGTTAGTTATTTCTGTAAATAATTCCATTGTTGCCCATGTAGACAGAACTCAATAAAAATATGAGTTTTGGGGCTCCTGGGTGGCTCAGTCATTAAGCGTCTGTCTTTGGCTCAGGTCATGATCCCAGGGTCCTGGGATCGAGCCCCGCATCGGGCTCCCCGCTCAGCGGGAAGTCTGCTTCTCCCTCTCCCAATCCCCCTGCTTGTGTTCCCTCTCTCGCTGTGTCTCTATCAAATAAATAAATAAAATCTTTAAAAAAAATACGAGTTTTAAATATTGTCATATTTTTTACTTTAAATTGCACGGGGGCAGCATATTCATGCTTGATTCTTTAAAACATTTTCCTTTTGCCACAACACCAAAGTCATGTTCTCCTTGGCTTGACAGTTGTTTTAAACATATCTAAATTCACTAACTATAGGTATTGCCCTTCATATGAATTACATGAACTAAACATCTCTTTTGCAGTCCTAGACCTGATGAACTATATCTGAAGTCATCCGAGCAATCTAGCAGGGAATGAGAACTGGAAGGAAATTAAGATAAAACTAAAAGATATCAAGCTACAAAAAAATAGAGAATTCTTTAAGATTGAGTCTTTCTATAACACAATTACCATTGTAGAAAAACTATCTTATAGTTAAATTTTATTACAAACTCAGTAATTAAATGTCTTTGTGTGAGGTTGGCAAGTCTATGACCACTGCACAGTGAACAGAGATTGCGGGTTATGCCAATAAGCTTTACTATATTTTTTCAAGCAAATGATGTTTATTGACCAGAACATTGTTCTGATATTAGTAAGGGACTGGTGGCCAATTTGTTAAAAATATCTAGATCAATAGTTATTGGATTTTTTTCCTGCATTATCACCACGTAGAAGTAAGAAAACTAACAGACATTGTAGTATTTGAGGTTGAGTAAATTTGAGAGTAAATTACTGTTTGGTTATGATATGCAACACAGAATTGCATTGCATAGCTTGATAGAAATGATTTGAAGGGTGAAGTAAAGTATTTTTCCTAATTTAAATCTTCTAATATGTAATAATAAAATGCATTTTTAAACAGATAACAAAATAAAAATATAAACCTCATAGCATATGTCTAGCCCCACACAAATGTATTGATGATTTTGACATAGCATCAATAAAACATTTATGTTAGACTTTGGGTGAACTTACAGTCACAGTTTTAAAATATCAATACCTTGAGCATTTTAAATGTTTTTCTTGCTGTTTATGACATTGGACTTAGTTAGAGGGGAAATAAGACCCTAGGGGTCCTTTGATGGAATTTTCTGATAAAAGGAATCACACTATTTTGAGGTAAGGGAGGAAGGATAGTTGATATATTTGTTATTACCGTGATCAATGGAAATTATTATCCCAACCTTTTCTTATTGTCATGAACCACTGATTCATATTGGATTTCTAGCTGCTCACTGATAATTATCAAATGGACAATGTTGTAAAAAACAAGCCAACAACTAAGTAACTGAGGGTTATTTACTTTCACTATGCGAAACAGTGTAACTTCTTACTTAAGAGGGTTCATGGTTTACTCAACTTACAGCATCTAGTTTCATGGCTGGCCTTAGCTCCATCTCTAGGAAAGGAGAGCCAAAGTCCCCAAATGCTTCCCCTTCCCCAGTCCACGGCCAACTGGAAAGAGATGAGCATCTGCTGCTAGTCAGGCTAAGTGCATGTACTGGAGCATCAAGTAGAATCGGGTCTAGAACTGATGTCATGGTTAATTCAGAAAGGATAAAGTGAATTTATGGAGGAAAAGGAAGAAGGTAGGTGACAGAAAGAAGAATGGAACAATCTGAGAGAATACAAAGTAGAAACTAGGAAGTTCCTTAGAATTAAGGAATAAGTTCCTTAGAATGAAGAAACAGAGAGCAAAGCTGTTCCTCAAAATACTCCAAATAAATGCCAGATATCATATGGATTAAAAAGCTTAAACAAGGGATTAAATAAATTAGAGAGAGAGAACAAAAAACAGAATTAAAAACAAAAACAGATTAATCAGTTCATCACCAAATATATTTTATTGCCTAGGCCATAATGCAAACAGAGATGGATTTCAGGGACAGCTTTATGCAACAACAAGCAGGCTCAAATTGGCCAGAATACGGGGAAAGAGGGTGAGAGATCTCAACTGCCTCATCTCTGTAAAGAAAGGATGGGAAGTGGACAGTAGTAATTTTATGTTTATTTGTAGTTTTACAAATAAACCCCTTAACCAAAATAATTACAAGACAAGCTAATCAGCAAAGGATTTAAAGACTGCATTAAACCAACTGAAAGCAAATGATGAATCACTCTAAAATCTCCAAACACAATGAAATATGATCATAAACACACTATTTACTTTTAGCTACAAAATGATACAGTCTCTAGTGACATATATATGTATTTTATACACACACACACACACACACACACGAGAGAATTAAGATGAATAAAGAAAAGAACCGCACCGCACTGACAGCTTTGTTTTAGGTAGTGATTATCCAAATGAGCTTTATGTTATGTTGTTGCTATTTATTGGATTCTACAGCTAATTGCACTAGAACGAAAACTTCACACAAATATGTGGTGACTAATCCCTCAGTTGAATACCATTTTAATAAAAGAAACAACAACACCTATCCAAAATGTGTGAAGACACCTCAAATTACAGAAGGAATTATTTCCATGGTGGGCACATAACTGGAGTGCTTATTAAGACTTAGAGTAGCACGAAAAAGTTATATTTTCTCCTCATATGCATAAGCTCCTGATAATAAATTATTTCCCCAGTGAATGTTGTATTAATTCACCTAGTATATATTAGGATTCTATAATTATCAAGTATCTTCACAAAAGTAGAAATCCAATACCTTTACTTCCATAATAGTAATGTTGACTTTGGACAAAAGAATAAAAAAGGACAGAACAGAGAAACAACAACAACAAAAACATAAGTGTCACTGAACTGATCGGGACAAATAAAATGATAAAACTCACAGGAATGATAATTTTTGTTAATTTTTTAAGCCATTTGGGTTATCTGTATTTTAGTCACTTATGTGAATAATGCTACAAGAAGCAGCAGGATTATGAAATATCCTTTGGTAGACAAAAGCCTGTTGTCCATTTAGAAAATCTTATCCTTTAAAGTAACTTAGACTCTATCCATATTTTCCATGGCCCACCTAGTCTCACCCTTCCTCACTCACTATTTTCTACATTTTGTGGAGAGTTATTACTTCATTCCAAGAAAATTGGGAGTTTTTCCCAGTCTAACCCCTAAATTTTACTCTGTTGCATTCTTATGTTACAACCCAGGCAAATGCCTTATGTTTGCAGATTCCCATCTACACACATACAAGTTAGAAAGCCTCCAGAAGGGCCCCTGGGTGGCTCAGTTGGTTAAGCGACTGCCTTTGGCTCAGGTCATGATCCTGGAGTCCCGGGATCGAGTCCCACATTGGGCTCCCTGCTCAGCAGGGGGTCTGCTTCTCCCTCTGCCCTCTTCCCTCTCGTGCTCTCTGTCTCTCATGCTCTCTCTCTCAAATAAATAAATAAAATCTTAAAAAAAAGAAAGCCTCCAGAAGCACCCATAAAGCAGAATCTTTCCACCCATTGGTTAGCCCAACTTATAGAGAGAACTATGACACATCAAAACAGTAGATATTACAAACCAACCTAATAAAATATTCTATACCTTTTCTCCTCAAAGTGTTTCTGGGATCAGTAGTATAGATATCACTTGGGAGCTTGTTAAAAAAAGCAGAATTTCCAGCTCCTAGATTTGGCCACTGGAATCTGCATTTCAACAAGTTCTCCAGGTGATTCCCTTGCATATTAAAATTTGAGATTCACTGTTCTGTACTACTTAAGGAACTCAGAATCCCAATTACTTGGCAGGTAATGAACTAAATACATATATAAAAACAATTCTCACCATCCTGCTCCTCAAAACCTTACTACCACCCCAGAAACAAACACACACACAAACAAAAGACACTATCAAACTTACTGCTATGAGTGGAAGATGTTGATCCACAATAAGTTTATGTTACACCTCAGGGGAAACATTGAGTTAGCTGTGGGAGGTTAGTTCATTCATCATCGGATCAATTTGAGCAGAAACAAGCCCTCCTAAGTTGAGGACACACATTTAATGACTTTATTTTTAATTGCTGTCCTACTAGACAGTATCCTTCTTTTCCTAAGATAGCCTGAGCATTCTGTTCTTTCCAGTTGTTAGCAGTCCCACCCTCATTCTCCTGTAGGCAATAGCTCTGGGCTTGATCCTTCTTCTCTGACTGCCAATGAGATTTATTCTGATAATGTACTTAGAAATATCCTTTGTTGTCTATATGACTTCCAGCAGAGACAGGTGGACAGTTTGTTTTTATATGTGTCTGAATGGTGTGATACTGAAGGTCAAAGATTAAAGTTGTATCACCTAAATTCAGGAATGTACCATTTCTACAGGGAAAGGACTCTAGCTCTACTCCTCCATGACAGGTTCATGAAGGCAAAAGCTGTGTGTCTAGTTTGTTATTGTGTTCCCACACAGTTCTAGCATGTGGCATGTGCTCAACTGATGGTTATATCATTTAATTGAGTTGAACTACAACGAATTTCTTCAGTCTAATCAGATAGTAAGGTCCTCATATTTGGACTGACAGTCTTGGATTGTAATGGAAAAAAAAATATGACAGTAAGAAGAGCCTAGAAAAGAAGAGCCTTGGGTTCTAGTCATGCCTCCATGGCAAAAATCATAGTCATTTTATTGAAGGAGGAAAATGTTAACTCTTAGAAATTGTTGAAATTCATTACATATGTGATATAAACTGTGAAATATCACAAGCTTATTTTTTGATGTATAATAGTTTAGAATATTATCAAGTTTAAAAAATAAAGACTATGCCTCCATATTGAGGAATGCAATACCTGTACCTGCCCAAATAATTAGTAGCCCTCTCCAAAATTCCAGTGGAGGAAGCTGCTAATTGTTCTTCAAAATCTGTCCTTCCCTTCTTCCACAGTAATAGAAGCATAGCTAGGCATTTGGCTTTCCACCCTGGAGACAACATTTCTCTGCCTTATGGAAGCTACATAGCCTTGTAACAAGGTACTTACCAAGGTGATATGAGTGTAAGGATTGGGTGCCACTTCCTGTCTGGGCCATAAGACATTGCACTTGGGCTTCTCCATACTCTCTTCTTTTTCTCATAATCCAGACACAAAGGTGCCCACAATTTTGTTTAGGCACTATAATTATAATAAAGTGCTAGGAATGGCAGAGAAGCAAGATGGAAAAAACCTAGGACTCTGTATGACTGTGTAGACCCAAGTTTCTTATCCAAAAAATAACTGGGGGAGACAGACAGGAAAGAGAGAGAGAGAATTTATTCCCCATAAGTCACTCTATTTCAGGGTTACTTTGTTATAGCAACCTAGGCCTTTCCCAAAATTAACACAATCTCCCACTATCAACCATTTACAATAAATCTAAAATTTTACATAAATATCTGGATAACTTGTGACACATTAATTTATGTCTCTGGATCTTTGTTCTATTCTTTCTTTCTTTTTTTTTTCCAAAGATTTTATTTATTTATTTGACAGAGAGAGAGAGACAGCGAGAGAGAGAACACAAGCAGGGGAAGTGGGAGAGGGAGAAGCAGGCTTCCCGCGGAGCAGGGAGCCCGATGTGGGGCTCGATCCCAGGACCCTGGGATCATGACCTGAGCCGAAGGCAGACACTTAATGACTGAGCCACCCAGGCACCCCTCTTTGTTTTATTATTTCTAACATCAAGAAATGAACTTAAAAGGAGGAACAGTCTAAGACCAATAGAGTAAAGCAAGATGCCACAGTTTTAAGAACAGTCCACTTTGGATTCAGGTGTAAGACTCTTGGAAGCATTGATGTAAAGCTGGAAAGAAATTAAAGGTAACTGAATGCAAAGCCTTCATTAAAGCACTGAAGAAACTAAAGCTAAGACAGGTTAAATATTTTGCTTGCAGTCTGCTAAATAGTCAGGCTTTGAATCTTATTCCCTAACTCCTAGGTGTTTTCAATCTTTTTAATTTTAATGTAGTATTTGCTTTTAACCAATTAATATATGTGCTAGTCAAATTGTATTATGAGACTTTGAGTAAAAAATAGCACTCCACTTCCCCATAATACTCAGTCTATTTTGAGTGCTGTCCTTCCTAGTAACCTGTCTAAACTCTATGAATGGTTTCTTCTGATTTTTATCTCCATATTTCTAAATGGAGATAAATATTTATCTCCATTTATTATATTATGGAGATATAATTTATATCTCCATTTTATATTATAAATATATATGCCTATTTATTGATTTTTTTCAGTTTAAATCTACTGATATATTACTATGATAGATTAGGATTTAGGTCACTGACACAAATATACAGTTGCCCTTCTCCATCCCCTTATTCAGTATTTGCATTATTATGACTATGAAAAAAATAGCTCATGGCTGAACCATGTAATGTGCTATATATTTCCTTTCTTCCCCAGAGTTAATTATTGGCATATTTCATGCTTGTTTAGTTTTTTTCTTATGTAACTATAACAATTCATTCTCAAATTCTCCACCATAAGTTTAAATTTCCATTCAACATATTCAGAAAAATCAGATAATCTTCTTTTCCTTCCTTTTTTCTTGCGCATAGCACCCTTAGAGAACTCTATTCTCCTACCCTAATCTGTACTGAATCCCCTAGTTCTGACATTCAATTATTGGTTTGGAGTTTCCCGTCATCATCATCATCCTGGAAATTCTCTGTTCTTCTATCTGTGCCCAGTTCTCTTTGTACTAGTTCATATGCCCTCCTCCTTTTAGATTTATTCTTTGGCTTTGGTAAAACACTCTCTTCAATATCTTTTTGAGAATGAGAACAAAAGAAGTAATTTTTTTTTTAATTTTGTATATCTGAAAAAGATTATTTACTCTACCTTCTTATTTGACAGTTTGGGTAGCAATTCAAATTCTAGAATGAGATAATTTTTTGTAAGAATTTCAAAAGCACTGGCCCACTGCCAATTAGCTCCAAGTATTGTTTTGAGAACATTAATGCTCTTATTTTATTAAGATATAGTTTCCACACCACAAAATCCCTTCTTCCTTTTAGAATGTTCATTTCAATGGTATTTATTATATTCAAAATGTGCAACTATCACCACTAACTCCAGAACATTTTCATCACCCAAAAGAAATTCTGATTTCAATTGAATACGCTTGCCCTTGGCCATTCCTGATCCTTGAGAACAGAGCATCTGCAGTAAATTGTCTCTAGAGTACACCTCCACTTTACAGTGGGATAAGAAAAGTATTTACTGGCTACATCGGGTGGGAGATCATGATCCTGCTTCTGAAAACGTGCTTGTTAAAAAAGACTCTCAGTTATTTTCTTGAATACCCAGTTGTATAATCTCCAACCTTCAGCAGTGTCTGCTACATCTATTTGTTGAAGCTTTCAGGTGTTCTGTAGTATAAATCATCTTATTCCCGGGCATGCCTTCCCAAATTTCCTTATTCACAACTTAGTTTCATCCTTTTTGCACAATAAAGTAAATTATCAAGAATCCATCTGTTTTGCTGCTTCTAAATTATTTATGCTCTTGTCCTTTCTTGAGTATTCTATTTCCCTTAGTCCTTAAAAGAAAGATATTTACTGGCTTTTAGTAAGGTATCAGGAGGAACTGAAGGAAAACTCATGTTGATCCAGTAGTCTCAGAAGCTTATTCTACTATGCATGTGAATCATCTAGTACTCAATTGTGGCCAAAGGGAATGGCTTTATAAATCTTGATAAAGCAGTATTAAAGTACTAAAGCAGTACACACAAACACATTTCAAAATTCAGAAACGAACAGGGGTGCCTGGGTGCCTCAGTTGGTTTAGCCTCTGACTCTTGATTTCGGCTCAGGTCATGATCTCAGGGTTGTGAGATCAAGCCCCACGTTAGGCTCTGCACTGGGTGTAGAGTCTGCTTAAGATTCTCCCTCCCTTTCTCTCTGCGCCTCCCCACCCAGTAAAAAACAAAAACAAAAACAACAACAAAAAAGACAATGAAAAATGTGAGGAAATAATTCTGTAAGGTAATCAGGAAATTAAATAGACAATGTACAAAAATCTTTAAAACCAATAGATGAGTCATATAATTGAGGCTAAAGTTTACTCTCAAATTTACTTATTGACAGGTTGGACATGAAGGAGGCACTAGAACTTCCAATTGAAATATACATTAGGGATTATATATACATAAGCCAAAAAAAATTGTTCTGAAAACAAAACATTATTATCCATAATCATTTGCTGCTGACATAACTTTGAATTTATCTGACTCCTAAAACCTTTGAATGGTAGGCTTAGTTTCAAAGCTCTTAAAGTTGCATCCCAGAATTATGTTTTCTAAAATGGTGGTTGTATAGATATGTGGTTGGACTGGATTATTATTTGTAAGTTTTTATTTTTTATTTATTTTTTTTATTTTTAAGCAATCTCTACACCCAACTTGGGGCTCAAACTTACAACCTTGAAATCAAGAGTCGCATACTCTACTGACTGAGCCAGCAAGGCTCCCTACTGTTTGTATATTTTAGTCTTGATTCTATGTAAATTAATTTGTTTCTCAGAGATGAAAAATGAAAATTTTTAAAGGTTTGATTTATAGAAGATATTTGAGTGAAACTTTCAAGAAATAAGCAATATAGCATAGTAGTGAAGAACACCAAATCTAGGGAGAGAAATTGAATTCACAGAACTTGGGTGATTACTGAATTGGCTCTAAGCATCAGGTATTAGTCAACAAATATTGATTAAATACCAATGTTTCAGGCACGGTCTGTCTGGACACTGGCTAGTAATAGGTAAGCAGAAAATATCCTTTATCTTAAACAAGTTTATATATATATAAACTTTTACTCTTACAGTGTACAGGCAGAGGAGAAAGAATTATTAAGAAGCTACTAAAGGGCGCCTGGGTGGCTCAGTCGTTAAGCGTCTGCCTTCGGCTCAGGTCATGATCCCAGGGTCCTGGGATCGAGTCCCACATCGGGCTTCCCGCTCTGCAGGAAGCCTGCTTCTCCGTCTCCCACTCCCCCTGCTTGTGTTCCCTCTCTCGCTGTGTCTCTCTCTGTCAAATAAATAAAATGAAATCTTAAAAAAAAAAAAAAAAGAAGCAGCTACTAAAATAACCGATATGAAAGATGATGATGTCTCGGACCAAGATGGCAATGATGGAACTAGTGTGTTCTGATGTCATTGTTAGATACTGGATATATTCTTGAGGCTGAACTGACATGTTTTCCTGATAGATTAGATGTGAAATATACTCAAGAAAGAGAGAAATTCACAACAACCCCAAGAGTTTTTTCTGGGCACCTAAAAAAGTAGAGTTGACATTAACTAATGTGGGCAAGGCTATGTCAGAGAATGTTTAATATAGTGAAAGGATATTAGGAGTTATTTTTGGACATGTTTAATTTTGTGTGCCTATTAGATATCCAAATAAATCAAATAAACCTTTGAATAGGTGTATTTGGAATTTAGGAGAGAGATCTTGGCTAGAGATACAAGCTTGAGATCAGAAAGCAGATGATGTTTGAGAATGCAAGACTGGATGATATCATCAAAGGTGAGTGTGGTCAAGAGGGGAGCTGGGTGGGGGGATGGAAGAAATGGGTGAAGAGGATTAAAAGTAAATACATCATGATGAGCACTGAGCAATGCACAGAATTTTTGAATCACTATATTGTACACCTGAAATAATATAACACTGTAAGTTAACTATACTGGAATTAGAATTAAAAACTTAATAAAATAAAAAAATAAAAAGCTAAGTGGGGTGAATGAAGAGAAAATGTACAAGGACTGAAAGCTAACCACCCAAAATTCTAAGGAATATGAAAAGGGACCAGGAAAGGAAATTGAGAAGGAACAATCAATGAAGTAGGAGGATAACCAGGAGAATGTGTGTCCTGGAAGCAAAGTGAAGGAAAACCAACTGACACGGCTAGCAGTTCAAGTAAAACAAGGGCTGCAAAGTGATCATTGGATTTAGCAACAGTGATCTTGACAGGAACAGTTTTGGTTGAGTGGTAAGGGTTAACAGCTGGTTTTAGCAGGTTCAAGAGAGAGAGAAATTGAAGGCAGTAAGTAGAGATGATTATTTTTTAGAAATTTGTTGTGAGGGAAGGAAAAATACAGGTTAGTAGCTAAATGGGGCAATTTGGGCCATGAGAGATTTTTTTTTTTTTAATGGTAGAAATAATAGGATGTTGCAAGTCAGAATGATATAGAAGAATGGGAAAAACTGATGATGCAGGATAAAGAATAAAACTGCTGAGAGAACCATCTTAAGGGAGAGGGAGTGGGTTCCAATGACACAAAAGAGGCTTCACCATCACGCAGGAGTGAAGGCAGAGAGCAGAGCACTTCTGCTTGCTGTTCTGTGGCTGTGGGGGCTGATGGTGTTTCTCATGATTGCCTGTATTTTCTCATTAACATGGGAATGAAGGCCATTGCACCAAAAACAGAGATGGTGTTGGTTTGAGGACAGGAAAGAGAGTATGAACTGTTATTCTCAGAGAGTGTAAGAGTGAATGGACTTGCCTGAGGTTGATGAACACAAATCTAACCTGAAATGAGTCAACTGAAACAAAGAGTTCTGTGTTCTCTTTTAGCCACGTTCACCTGCACAGTTGCAGGCAGGGGACAGGCTGAAAAGTGGCTTTAATCAAGTTTTTTTTTTTTTTTCCAAATGAAGCAAGCAAAAAGCAAGTAAGAAGTGGCATTAATAAAACTATAATGACTGAATATTGATTTTAAATTGGATAGGAAGAAAAATGAGACAAGGTATGGGAGGCACAGGAAATGTTGCTATGGTCAATGGGTTGTGGGTCAGTCAGGGATCCAAAGATTGTTAGGTGGACGGAGAGAAGCTGGCAGTGAGAAAGATGAACACATGAAACTGACATTGTGGAAAGGCTGTATTCATTGGTAATAACAAAGTTTACATCATAACCATGAGTGGCTACAACATTATGGAAGGCAAAGTCACTGGCAAAGAGAAGGTCGAAGAGCTGAGAGGCCAGGTTTTTGAAAGGGTAGTCCACATGTTTATGAAATCACTAAGAATAAGGACAGGAACCATGTTAGAAAGAGTGACAGTGAGCCCGGACTTACATCTTCAAGAAATTAGGAGGAATGACCAGGTGGCAGTGATAAAGGTAACAATGAGAGGCAATGGTCAGTATAGCCTAGGACCGTAAGATCCAAAGCTTGGTGTTTTTAGGGAAGATAGAGGGGTATGTTCTGGCAGTATCAATAAGGAAGAAGGAAGTGTTTATACTCATCTGAGTTTAGTGGTCTGAGGAGCATGAAAGTGAAACACTCACCTCTTGAGGACACACAGAGCCCGTGTTATCAAGGGAGAGGCAAGTGACAAGCCAAGAAAACCAAAGTGATCAAAGAAAATGTTTTGGAAAGAATAAGTTACTCAACATTTTTCTGGTGACTGTGAAGGAAAAGTAGCAGGGTTTCAAGAGCTGGTCAGTAAGAAAGGGAGTCAGATAGGAAGGTGTGCAGCGATGTTTAGAGATTAGAGTTCCAGAAATGGCCGTGTCTATCCCAAGTTTCTTGTCATAATTGATAATTTCTGCACCTGTAAAGTGGAAGTCGTAATACCACCTATGTAGCAGGGTTGCCATGAGGAGTAAAATAGAATAAAGATGTGAAAAGCACTTAGCCAGCACCTGGCACCATAACTATTAGCTATCATCATCACCATCCTCATCAATCAGTCTGACAAGGACACTGAGTCCATTAGGAATAAGCCAAATAACTTTCTAGGAATCAAGAATTTCCTCCTAGAAACAGATCTCTGAAATTATAATGTAAGCTGATAAGGAAATATGAACCATTGCAAAGAAAAAATCATGTAGGAAGCAACTTTTTTCAGAACAATGACAGTTATTTTCTTTCTTACTTTAGAACTTAGGTTTATTGACTTTGTTTCAATGATTCTATGGTATTTGACATGTTGATGCTTTTGATAAAAAGATGAGCAGAATCAAAATGACATTTTACATGTCAGCAGTGAGAAATACAAAAGAGATTTCAGATTCATTGCATTATTTTTCCCAAATCATTATAGGTTCCTAGTTTCTTTTCTGCTGAAGTAACTCTTTCCATCCCAAGCTGGTAGTTAGCATTTCCATGGAAAATGTCTTCTGAGCTGAAATCGATTTTCTTTGCCAAAATGGAGAAATGTCCCCATTGTTTGATATGGTCTACCAGGAAGTTTTCAAAGTTTAAATTTATACTCCCAATCTTTTTTCCCGGAAAGTCCTATTTATTCCCCTTCTACCCCTTCCTGGGCTCTCTCGCTAGAATGTCCTTTTGCCAAGAGCTCTGCAGTCTAGGGTAAGTCTATTCTGTGTTAATTAAAACGACATCCAAATCATTTGGGGGTCTACCTCCCATAGATGTATTGCTCTGGTCTACTTACAATTAATTCCCCACTCAGCACTAGCAGTAGCCATATCATTGGCCATGAAGGTACTCAGAAGATTAATGAAACTGGATAAAATAAATGGAGTTGTAATTCGAGAGGACAAGCTAAGCATCCCCATTAAGCAGACACTGCCAAAACTAGCAGACTGTAGCTCATCTCTTATTGAGCCATGACAGTAAACATTCATCAAGTGAAGGAAAATAATATGTCAGTCTTAAAATGATATCTTACTCTGCATAGAGACTGGAATATTCCAACTCGTCTTTCTGAATTAACTGTAAATAACAATAGGGTTATGTTACAATGGATATATAGCTATTTTTCAGGCAGTTCTAGGGCATGAAGTATGCCCTCAAACTGCTTGATGAGATTGAAAGCCACACGTAAAAGCAGATGGACAGCTAATAAGCTATTCTGTAAGGTTGAGCAATATGGCATGATTGGCTAGAGATGTTACAATCCCATTGAACCTCTCTCAGAAACAGGCAGTAAATCTGAATCCTAATTACAGATGCCGGCTCATTTCCTAATCAGACTGCCAGATAAGAAAGAATCTCATTTTGAAGCATTAGCCCTCAAATGGAGCTAACAACCATGTGAGAAGCTTGAATCTTTGGTTCCTGCCATACTAATCATAGCTTTTGCCAATGGCAAGGCCTAGAGATTTATAAGCCAAGAGCAGTGCAAAGCTGCTCAGGAGGGGTGGGGGCAAACTGGTAAGCGTTAAGGAGGTGCTTTTCATTGAAGCTGGATGATCTCAGCAGAGAGTATACTGACCAAAAACTTACCAAGACTGGTACCAAGAAATAATTTACGCAGAGTCTAACCATGATCCAAATTGGTATACAGTTTTCAAGACTACTCAGATTTTAAAGATTCTATCCACTTGTCTTTATTTGCTTCTGTCATATGATGTGATCTGATTTAGGAATGCAAAAATATGGTCTCAAAACTGTGGGTTGCTAGAGACATGCAGATACTATTTATAGTGATTTAATTTCAGACATCCTAGAGTTACTCTGCAGTCCACATTATGTCCCCTTGTCCACCCACTAATTACAGCCCTCATTGTGTAACCTCCAGTTGCTAACATATGTCTCACCGTTGGTTGTAAACTTTCAGGCAGAAGCTACAGTAATAATTTTCGAATAAAGGAACTGTATTAGACTTTGGACGTACAGGTTATATAAGAATTAAAACAAAACAAAACAAAACAGGTCGTGGATTTTAGAAAGCTACATACCTATTAGTAAAGCCAGAAGTAGGCACAAATAAAATGCACATACATACATATGTATATATATAAATATGTATGTAGACATCATGTGCGTTTATTTTATAATTAAATAAATATTCAGTGTAAGAAATCTGAAAAATAGAGGCTACTAATTACATTAAAATAATTTGTAATTCCACAATCCTGACTTAAACATGGCTAAATTAAATTTTCACATGTTTCACCTTTTCTGTAAATATATGAGCCGTTTACACTTTAACAAAGAATATTATATTTGTATATAACTTTTATTACCTAGTAATATATCGGTCCATAAGTTTTCTGATTTCCCTCTAGACTATAAATCCAAAAGTTTTGTCTCTCTTTCAATGGTATATTCCCAGCAACTGGTAGAGTGCCTTGTATAGGCACTTAGACCAAAATAATTCATTATTTGTAGGTTTTCTGTACTCTAAAACATAAAAGGTTCCAACAGTATCAAGTTGTCTAAGAGAAAACATCAGGGACAGATGTTTGAGAGCATAAATGCCTAGAGGAAAGGTCTGGATTCTGTAAGGTGAAAATTATCTATCATTTTTAATAGAAATGGTTTGATTAGATCTCTGCTTTATCTTATTGCCAATAAAAAATCCTAACAGCTTACATTTTTTACTTTTTATTTCTGATTAATCTATGGAAATAAGAAGAAAGTGACATTTTCAAAGATAATTTGTCAGAGTGGTGGTAATTTCAGTGATTAGCCAAATTTTGTCTCTCATGTAGAAGAAATTAATGACAATTATGAAATCATGTTGGGTAGCATATCCACCAGGTAACTTATCTGGAGTAACAAAAAGGACTAACTAAAACTTAATACCTTTAGAGATATATTTTAAAGTCTATTCATAGAGTCCCAAAGTCACAGAATATCTGCAGAGCAAAGGACAAGGGACTGGGGGGGGGGGGGGGGGGAGGAGGGCTTGTCACTGTTTCCAGCTCTTTGAGCTCTCTTTCTCCTGCTACTAGGACACATAAAACCTCCAAACCAGAAAGCCATAAGAGGAAAATAGCACTTCCTGATATTGTCTTCTAGTCCTCATGTGTTTTAGGCACCAGAGATTTCTTCTCAGCCTCCAGATTCGGGTGCCCTCCCATTAGAATCATAATATGTTAGAACTGGAAATAACCTTAAAAAACAGGATTCTGGGAAAGATGAAAACCAGTAATAAGTATAACTAGTTAAGCCAAGATCTGAATTAGAAAATGTACTGAAAATGTTTAGTGCATTTAGAGCTTACATGGGGCTATGTAAGCCATATTACCAAGAATTTGTCCCTTGGGGGGCGCCTGGGTGGCTCAGTTGGTTAAGCAACTGCCTTTGGCTCAGGTCATGATCCTGGAGTGCTGGGATTGAGTCCCACGTTGGGCTCCCTGCTCAGCAGGGAGTCTGCTTCTCCCTCTGACCCTCCCCTCTCTCTTCTCTCTCTGTCTCTCAAATAAATAAATAAATAAAATCTTAAAAAAAAAAGAATTTGTCCCTTGGTAGCATAATATAAATGCTTTATTTGACTTAACTTCTAAATCAGTTAAGTGGATCACAAACAGCACTTAAAAAAAAAAAAAGGACTAGAATACCAAAATCAGGGTGCACATCATAAGTAATATTTTCTCAGATGTGTGTTTGTGTATGTGTACACATCTGTGTATGATTATGTGCTTATTGAATTGCAATGTAAAATACACTTTTTATTTATTCAGGGTCACAGTAAACAATATTTGAAAGCCAATACACTAGTCTCATATGAAAGAAGTATAATTAGGGGTCATAATTCTAAACAAGGAGTTGACATTATGATTAGCAGTTTCTTAATGTAAATAGATCTATGTTCTTTTGAGGAAAAACATACTGTCAAGTCATATCATGGAAAATTATAGTTATTTATTTAATTTTCCTTCATGTACAAGGAGTTGAATGACTTTCCTAAAGTGGTACACCTTGATGCTAGGTAAAACTCAGGTGTTCTGATACCCAGTCCAATTATTTTTCTATTAGTTCATATAATGAGATTTCTCTTATAATGGTCAGGTAAAAAGTATAAACACTCTGTGAACAGACTGTAAAAGGGAACCTCATTTAATATATAATAAAATTTTTTCTCTAGATGATAAATATAACCTGTGTAAATATGCCAGGTATGATCAGTGTCAACTAAATGGTAACAAAAATGTCATGATGTTCCTTTAAATATTTAGAATATTTTCTTAAAATAATCCCTGTTCATTTTTCTTCAAGGAAAATACAAAGCTAGGTTTAAACTCACATCTTCTCTCATCCCAATATATCAGTGTCTATTGCTCCTAAAATATGCATTAGAGAATATCTATATTTGAAAGCTCCCACTTAGGAATAGAGTTTTAGTTATTGCTATATTTAACAGAGGTCTCTTGTGTTAAATCCTCTCATTTCTCTTATTTTGTTTTCTTCCTCATCCCTATTAGGCCTCCAGCCTTCCCCGTGTCTGATACTAAGTCAAAAGATGGGTATCTGAGGAGTGCAGGGGATAATAAAGCAGTGACTCCCTCAGACCTTTATTAATGTGGTTATTTGGGCCAACATCTCTTTCTAAGGGGACTACACTGATGTCCATGTAAGGGACCATCTGTGAGAAACACAGACAAATGATACATATATAACAAACTTAGAAATTAATGCAAGTGAAATTTACATGTTGAATAGATGTTGGTTGAAAGAGCAGTTGAAAAATTCAAGATGACCCTTAGCCTGAGTAAGTTAGGCTGCCTGAATATTGTAGGGGTTCAAGAAAGCCTTGTTTATTCAATTTCTAAAGTTTCAATCTGGTATATTCTTTGCTGGGTTCAGGAAAAAAAGAGCTGGGAATAGAAGCATTAGTTTCTTAGACACTATTTCAAATTAAATTTCAATAGTTGTCAAGGGTACTTAAGAGTTCTCTGGGTCAAGAAAGGAGTTGAAGCAAAGCAGTGCACAGTATGATTTAATAAATGCCTTAATCAGAAGGAATTTTATTTATTTTTCCTCCTTAAAATAAAGTGTCTGTATTTAAGGTAAAATACAGAGTTCTAACATCTAATTCTTTTCAAAGATAACCAAGCTTAAAAGTAAATCATTAAGCAGGTCAGTGTCTGGGCAGTTAAATCAAATCACAGCACAGCTGGAAACTTCCATCAAATCAGAGACCATCTTTACAATTCTCATTGTAGAAAATGCAGTAACATTATCCCTAGTGCTTCCTTCCAGATAAATGATGTATTTAATATTCTAGTCAAGCTCCAGTGCTGGATGGTCTTCAATACTAAAGTGATGACAACTGAATGTGTGAAAGCACTTTAGGAAAAGATTAAGATTTCATGGGGATTATATGAAACATTTGGGCCTTATACAGTATGTGTCTTAACATGCAGGACTGTTTGTCCTTTAAATCCTGATCTGTCAACACTTGTCCCAAACCTATAATTTGTTAATAATTGAAATATTCCTTTAGCACTTGAGTAAGTCTTGAGGTGTGATATTCAGGTTCTGTTAATATGGATATAGAATTCAGAAATTCACCATTACATTATTTCTCCCTGGCACATTAGATGCATTTATATTTATAAGCATCATTAGTTGTTGCATATGTCTCCTCCACAGGTATGCATTTTAGTATTATACAACCCACAGGATACCACAGTAAATTGAATATCAGAGACTTGAGTCCTAGATCTTCCTTTGTGGCTCTGTGATCTCAGAGATTCTACTCTAACGTTGGGCACAAGTTGGCTGCTCTGTGTCACTTTAATGGGTTGACAAAAAAATATAAACTATGTGGCTTCCCTGTATATAATTCCATGAATGTCACAGTGTAAGTTTAGGCCCTAAAATGTGGGTGGCTACAGATGATTGTAGAGTATACAGATTGGTCAATTGGTAATATCCCTTTATAAGAAAGTCTGCCCATTTTGTCCTATTGGATTGCTTTAAGTAAAATCTTGGTAAAAATACTGATTCAGTCTTTAAAAATCTCCTAACAGGAGTGGGTTAAGGTAAAGGGATGTTTCTAACGCTTGTTGGAAACTACGTTATCTCTGAGATGGCTCAGTGTTCAAGGAACTGCTATGCCTAAATAGCCTCTCTACCGTGTATATTCTATTGAACCCTCTGGGTAATGATTGGTGGGGAGTTCAGGGATAAAGATCAGCATGCGTGGGCTTTGAAAAATACTCAGAATTTTTTAGTAAAACACAAACTGTCCATACAAAAACCTGCATGCTAATGTTTACAGCAGTTTTATTCATAATTGCCAAAAATTAGAACCAACCAAGATGTCCTTCAGTAGATGAAAGGATAAACAAATTGTGGCACATTGAGACAATGGAATATCATTAAGCATTCAAAAGAAATGAGCTACCAAGCCATGAAAAGACATGGAGAAACCCGAAATGCACTTACTAAGTGAAAGAAGCCAATCTGAAAAAGTCTACATACTGTGTAATAACAACTATATAACATTTGAGAAAGGCAAAACCATGGGAACACTAAAAAGATCAATGGTTCCCAGGGATGAGGCAGTAGGAGGGATGAAGGTAGAACAGAGAGGACTTTTAGGACAGTGAAAATTCTCTGTATGATACTATAATGATGGATACATGTCATTATACATTTGTCCAAACCCATAGAATGTACAACACCTAGAGTGAATAATAATACAAACTATGAACTGTAGGTGATAATGATGTCAATGTAGGCTCATCAGTTGTTAAGAAATGTACCACCCTTGTGGGAATGCTGATAATGGCGGAAGCTCTGCATATGGGGGGGGCGGTGGGCAGGGAAAATATAGGAAATCTCTACACCTTCCTCTCAATTTTGCTATAAACCTAAAACTGGTCTTTAAAAAAAAAAGTCTTTAAAACACACACACACATACACAGATAATTACAATATAGATTTCATTTTTCTTCCAACCCTATTCCATTTTCTCAAGTGTGTAGATAAAAATAAACTCATATCCCTTAAAATTATGACTGGAAATGTTTTTTCTACAATGAAATATATAGAACATATATGAAAATGTATCTTCTTTAAATCCTGTTGGAATGGTGGGTTTTTTTTCAGAATTACCTCTTTAGTCAAATTCCTTTGGTTGAGGTGGTCATGACCAAGAATGCAATAATTCACCCTAGAGCAAGTGCTTATCACAGAATATCCTGATGGAGACTCAAAGTTCTACTTTAGACATCTCCTTAATTTCTAAGTGATTTCCCAGAGCTTTATGCCTGACTAGTAAACTGACCTGTCAGCATTAAAAATAAATAAATAAATAAATGTATAAATCATGCCCACCTGTATGAGAAAAGCTGTTGCCTCCAAGATCCCTTGCTGGTATTTCATGTGTACTTAATGTCAAGGTCCTCTGCATTTTGGAAGTTCCAAATATGGTATTAATAATTGGATTATACTGGTACTAGAAAAGCTGAGTTCTAACGTCAGGCAATTAACTTCGAGAAGTTTTGACTCAGTTCTTGTCTATAACACGGCAGATACAGTTCCATACTGACTATAGACTGCTTCTATAACAGAATGAATGCTAACCCTATCCTCTTCTTAACAGGTTTCAAAAGCAAATAGACCTGCCCTTACCCAGAGCTGTAGGAACAAGGATACTATGTGCATTTCAGAAAACATACCTAGGGCCCTCTTCTACACAAGTATCATCGGAAGCCAAGCTGACAGACATGATCTTTAATAAAGTTAATATAATGATTATGCTTTCTTTGTACTCTTTAAAATGGTTTAATTTTTTATACAGTACACCGGATCAGCAGAACCTTTCATTTCTCAACCACATTTCCCTACCCTCCTATAAAATCATCTTCCCTCAGGTACTTGACTACTACCATTTTGCTTCAAGGTTTTACAGAGAGCCATTTCAAGAAATACTCGTATTAAGACTGTTTCTATGTTTATATATAAAATTGTGATATGGGTCTCTGACTTAATGTTTCCTGCATTGAGGTCCCATGTGAGAAACTGCTTTTAAAATCGACAGGGGAAAAAAAAAAGTGAGGTTCTTTGCCTCACTCAAAGAACTAGTCTGCTTCCTTCTTTCTGATAAGGATTTATGTAATTCAACATGCTTTCCTTTTTTGGCTCCTTTTAGATTGCCAAAACTAAGCTCCAGCATAGTTACTATTAAGCCTCATGGATGGCACTTGATCTTGTTTTGTTACACCAATTTCTATTTAGCCTTTATTTAATCTATTTGTTCAATCTGTAATTAAGGCTAAATAGCATACATTTGAAACAGAAACTCTAAGCAAAATACATTTTTAAATAGTAAAAATAAACAATTGAGAATAATATTTGTCCCATCTAGGCTTTGAGATGAGATCACTGAAACAAAGCCATTTGGAAATAGTAAGAGAGTATATATACTAGGTTTGTTATGTTATCACAACTGCATAAAATGACATGTTTTGCATAATCATAGTATTCGTAATTATTAATTTACCTATTTATTTCTCCCAATAGATAATAATAAGCCTTTGAGGGTAGGAACAGTATGCATTTTAGTGACCCTAGGTTTCAGACAGTGCCTGGCACATAGTAGGACCTCGGTAAATGGTACACGAATAAAGGAAAGAATAAGTGATGGACAAATGTAGAAATATAATAATACAATGGTCTTACTGACATCACTCATAATAAGATCCCGATACACTGTACAGATTTTAACATTACCAATCATCAGAATCATCATAATGATCAAAAAAACCCAACAATGATAGTGAAAACACCTCATTTTTCATTATACTGTAGTTTTGAATCATTTCAGTTTCTCTCTCAATGCAGTTTCAGCAATGCTTTAAACATTCTGCAGAACCAAAAGCTTTTAGAGCTAAACGCATCAATTACACATAATCTTGTGATATGATCCTGCCATGAATCCTTAGTCATTCATCCTCAGCCCACAGAATGCCATCTGCTTATTGTGAGTGTACCTTGTTACAAAGAGAAAAAGGGGAAAGAAGCCTTAAACTGATTTCATTCCCCTGAATTATGTAACTTCACATTTTTGTTTTAAAAAAATTCTTATGTTTTCAATGACACTATTGACTGTAACTCTTAAGGTTTCTATAAAGATATGATCTAGTCATTCTGATCTTTTTGATAAATTATCTTTGCATGCATTCCCCCATGTTGATTCAGAAAGTAAAACAAAGCATTATCTGAGGAAAGTTTTAACTTTAGATATCCAATGAACAACAATCCTGATTTGATTCCTTAGTAAAGTTATACTTTCATAAAATCACAGCACTGTAAAGGTAGGGTTTGAACTGTTTATTTTATGTGGCAGGCTCTCTGGGATAAAGTGAAAGCTATGTAATTTAATGGTGGAATGAACAACCAAGAATGCATTCCATCTTCTCAGCAATGGTGACCTGACTTAAAACCACACACAGGACGAACAGAATGACAAACCCACTTGGTTCTATTCATTCAAAAATATTAAAATGATATTTGTATGATAAACATTTATAAAAGGCTTATCAGTCTCTAAATATTTCCACCATCATTTTGTCCTTTGATATTTATAACATCTATGTGTAAAGTGCCCATGCACCCAACAGGTCAGTACTCTTAGGTAACAAGAACAGTTAAAAGAAAAATAGGATCAAAAAAAAAAAAAAAAAGGGCGCCTGGGTGGCTCAGTTGTTAAGCATCTGCCTTCGGCTCAGGTCATGATCCCAGGGTCCTGGGATTGAGCCCCGCATCAGGTTCCCTGCTCTGCCGGAAGCCTGCTTCTCCCTCTCTCACTCCTCCTGCTTGTGTTCCCTCTCTCGCTGTCTCTCTCTCTCTCTGTCAAATAAATAAAATCTTAAAAAAAAAAAAGAAAGAAAGAAAAGAAAAAGAAAAATAGGATCTAAAAATCTGGTTATCCATCAGGGTTGTCTCCAAATCCTCCTTTCTATCTTAGCAATATTTTAATATTTTATTTTAAGCATGTTATGAATTTTTATCATTCCATTTTATGTATTTATTGACAAAGATATAGGAGGTATGGAATAGTCCATGATAAAAACAAATCTGGCAACTAGAAGTGTTTCTTTGATTAAAGCTGTTAATCATTTATAAGAGGAGATAAAGCTGCTGGTCCCTGGAATATCATATAAAATTTATTAGAGAACAGTAATTCCTGAAATGTAGTAACTTTAACGTACACCAAACTTCTTAATAAAAATCAAAGTATTTATGCCACTGGCGGAATGAAGGGTCTATTATGAGAACTGATACAATCCTGGCACCTACTCAACTTTCTCTCTACTAACTACTTCTCTCACTAAGGTAACGCCATCTCTTTCCGGACAACACTAATAGCTCCCCAACAGGCATCTCCACATCCATTATTCTCTCCAATCTCTTCTCCACAGCTCCACCATGGAGATCTTAAAAAAAAAAAAAAAAAAAAAAAAAAAAAAAAAGCTTTTTATGTCACTTGCCCATGAATTTCATGGCTTCCAATTGAACCAAGGATGAAATCCAAATTTGTTTAAAGAGTCCCATATTAATGATTTATTTCCCATTACTGGAGGCTAATCTCTGTGGCTCACCATACTCTATTCTGGCATTCTTTCAGTTCCTAAAGACTATAAGCTCTTCTTCACTTTGGAATTTTCATACCATTCTTCCTTCTGCTTGGAACACATGTTCTCTGCCCTCTGCCTCACACCACAGTGTTCCTGCTCGATCTCATTCATCATCTGCCTAAAAACTCTTAATTCACCTCCAATTCCAACAATATAAATAGATCCTCCTGTTACATTATTGTATCCACTCTTTTTTCTTCTGGCTTCCAGGGTTTATCCATATTAAGGTTCTTCATCATCTCCATGGAAGTAAAAGCAGGAGAATGGAAAGGTAAGCCCCTAAGTCATTCATCCACTATATAGAACTATTCAGATATTTTGATAATGCATCCACTAATATGAAATATATTTTATTTACACAGTAAATTTCTAAATTCCAGCATGATAAAATATATTTGCAAAGTCAAACAAAAATTTGCAAGATCATACCACAGAGGACAACCGAAAGTAAAACCAAGCCATTACTTGTGTTGATTTTACAAATGATAAAGTATCATATATCATCTTGTTTCAAACATGAAATAGAATTAAAGTTGTGAATGATCCAAAGAACATTTACAGCAGAAATTATAAAATATTATTTCACATAGCAACTTTGATGGATTGGCCAGGATGGTCATGAAAATTAGGTTGAAAGTGATTCCATGCAGAGTTCAGATTCATTGAGAAAGAGCACAATGATTTAAAAATGTATATCCTGGGCAGAAAAGCAGAGAAATGGTGATTCTCTTTACATTTCAAGAGAAAAAGATAAGAGAGGTGAAGTGACTTCACATCAGTATGGAAATAAAAAAGTGAAACCCAGTATTTAGGACTATAGACTATTTTTCTAGGGCATCTGTCAGTAAGTTACAAATATTTACTGATCTCTTAGTAGTATGCAAAACAGTTGAAACATCTTTTTTTTTTTTTTTTAATTTCTTTCTGGCTTATGGCATCTTTCTATCTCTGGTATTCTACCTGACTGGTCATTTTAAAATCCCTTTTGGATGTGTTTATTCCTATGCTCAACCTCTAAATGTTGGATTCCTCAAGGGTTCTGTCTTTGTTCTTCTTTACTTTCTCCTTAGGTAACTTCATTCCATCCCATAAATTCAAATATTTTTACGTTGAGAACTACAGCTTTTTATTTCCGTATTTCCACATGGATATCTTGTAAGCATTTCAAATTTAATTTTAATATGGACAACACAGAAACCTTGATTTAATGCCAAAACTTACTGCTATACCACTCTTCATTACTTTTATAAAAGGGACCACAATCTACAATTATTTAAATTCAGTAATCCAGTATTTTTCCTTGGTTCTTCTCTTTCCCTCTCCTTCACATTCAATTATCCAGTAAGTTCTTTTGACTCAAACTCCAAAGTCACACCTGAAACCACTCTCTTCTATTCCATGACTACTACCCTTGGTCCCAGTCACCATTCTCTCTGTCTGAATTACTTCAAGACCCACCCAACTAGTCTTCTACCTGGTTCTATTTTTGGCCCTTGCTTCCGGCCTTCTCTATATGGTAGTGAAAGTGACTTTTTTCAAAATATGAATAAAATTTTGTTGTGGCCTTGCTTAAAATTCTCTAATGTTTTTAAACTTAGACGTAAATTCAGATTCCCAACCCTGGATTCTTTAAAGCCTTATATTAATGATGATCTGTTCTCACCACTGATGAATCTTCATTTTATAACACTCTACCCTATCACTACATTTCAGCCACATTAGCCTTTTTGGTTTCTCAACCACTATATTCATTTCTACCTTAGTCCTAGCAAAACTTGAAATATTTTTCCTAGTGACTGCCTTGTTTTTACCATTCACACTTTGGCTTAAATGTGACTTAAATGGCCTTCTCTAACCATGGGTCTAGAGTAAACAACCATACACTCTCCTTCACCTCCTTCCTTTACTACCCTATTTAATTTGCTGAATAGCACTTTTCATTTCCAGATAATTTTGTTGTCCGTTTATTAATTTGTCATTCATTTGTTCATTAAGTGTCTCTGCTTGAAAATAAAATCCATGAGAACAAGGGACTTGTCTTACTTATTAGCCCTGAGAAACATATTGCATTCATAGTAGGCATTTGATATGTATTCACTGAATAAATCAAATACATTTTCTATACAGTTTTCTACATTTTAAGCCCTTGCAGCATATTTTTAACTTTAGGCAACATTAACTTTAGGTAATTCAGAATTTTTTTGGATCACTCTTCCTACAATCTTTGGCATTTACTTAGAATTTGCAAACATTTATGTAGATATATTTTTATTAGAAAAATAAAACTCAGGGAGGAACTAGAGAAAAAAGAGTGGCTACGTGCCAAATTAAAATATATATTTATTATTTTCAGCCTGTGGTTATCTGGTAGTACTTATTTTCAAATAAAGACTTTTAATAAATAAAAATTTTCCTCTGAAATGACATAAATGTTGCTTTTTTTCTGTTAATAAGGTATCTGAATTCAGAAAGATGAAATGTAAATATATTTCTTTAAAAATCTCCCTTTCCTGAGGTGCAATCATTTGCTATTGTTCTGGGTGTGTCATATTTAAGCTATGACCTATTCACATGAGAAATTCAGGTTTCCAATTGTGTGGAAGGATGTCTGTGCAAATTCCTATGCTTAATAGCCCAGTTGTATATCTAATACTAACCCTTAGGTGCCACCTATTGCCCAAGCCACATGCACCAAGAGAAAATTAATACCCACATCTTTCTCTTACAAAATATCTTAAGAATTAACACACTAGTGCCTCAGTCGTTAAGCGTCTGCCTTTGGCTCAGTTCATGATCCCAGTGTCCTGGGATCGAGCCCCGCATCGGGCTCCCTGCTCAGCAGGAAGCCTGCTTCTCTCTCTGCCTCTCCCACTCACCCTGCTTGTGTTCCCCCTCTCTCTGTGTCTCTCTCTGTCAAAAAAATAAATAAAATCTTTAAAAAAAAAAGAATTAACACACTAAATACACTTAAAACACTAAAATGGTAAATTCCATAATGAAGGAATTTTTTTTTTTTTCCTTTTTTCCTTTTGAGAATGGCTTTTTCAGAGTTTAAACTTCAGGATCAAAGTAACTGTGGGTTAGTCTGTTAAGATAAAGACAGGGGAGAGAGACAGGCTCTTAGGAGCCGAGATCCCAACTATGTGAAGCTTGAGCTAAAAATCCTAAGTGACACAAAAAGGGCAGTGAGGGCAGCCTACTGCTGGGGAGGAAGGATGTGCAGCATCCTCCTCCAATGACAACATTGTCTCCTAGCTAAGGAAGCACACCTTCTACTCTACCATAACTAAAGTTTATAAATGATATTTCTAATACCTCTAGGCATTAGGGAACGCAGCAATGCAAACCAGTGTCAACACAGTCATGGATAATTATGCTAAGGCAGGTTTTGGAATTGTGTAGCCAGCTATATTTAAAAAAAAAAAAAATAATTAGAGTAGACACCGATGTGGGAAGCAAACTCAAAAGAAATAAATGAAATTTCCTTACTTCCTGCATCCCATTGACAAATCCTTGAAACAGACAGAGTGACCTCCCTCTAGGAACTCTGCTGCCTCCATGTTAATACTTTGCTAAGGGCTAAAGGCAATCTTAGCCAGACCCCCAGGATCGCGTAAGTCTTCTTTCACACATAAAAATTCCTTTGGAAACTTCCCTTATCTCTACTCCCCCAAGATATCTGTTAGCAATCATCCCTCAAGCATATGACCCCCAAGCATACATCTGAAGGGTCTCATGACTAAGGTTTTTTTAGACGGTAATAAATGACCTTTTCCCAACAACAGCTAGCCCCCTCAAGGTCCTGGAAACCTTGTTTCCAAAATTCCTTACAGACTTATGCTATCCCTAACCCCCTCCTAACTTGAAAGTATATAATCAGCCACTCCTCAAGACCCCAGTCTAGCTCTTTCTGCCCATGGGTCCTGTCCCCATGCTTTAATAAAACCACCTTTTTGCACTGAAGACTTCTCAAGAATTCCTTCTTGGCCAAGGGCTCCAAACTCTGTCTTTCCTACATAAGACACCACTTACCAGATTCTCTAAAGAGTACTTCAGATGTTGAGGTGCTTCTTCACATGTAACAGTGAGCAGTGACATGAGAGAAAAATGGGAGACAAGCCTTGATGAGCCCTTCCTTCCTTCTTTCCTTTCTTTCTTTCCTCCTTCTTTCATTCCTTCCTCTATTTAATAAATATTTAATGGACGTGAGCATCTACCATGTTGTCAGGTACAGGAGATGCAGCATTGAACAAAACAGTTGATTCTGGGACAGAGAAAAGATGAATAAACAAACTAACAAATAATGACATTTTGTAATAAATGCCATAAATAAAAAACCGGGGTAAAGACATGGCATAATAATTGGCAGAGTCCATTTTAGATAGATGATCAAGGAGGGCCTCCAAGTTGAGACATGAAAAATTAAAAAGATGCAACCATGCAAAAAAGATCCCAGTCAAAGAAACAAAAAGGGCCAGAAGTAGAAAATATTTTATCATGTATGAAAATTCAAAAGATCAGCATGACTGCAACAAAGTCATCATGGTGGCCTGATAATAAACGAAGATGTAAAGAGAGGCAGGGGCCAGATTTAGAAGCCAGGATATATATATATACACAATACCTACTGATAACAAGTCTAGCATTGTTATGGAGGGTATCTCAGCAAAAAAGCACTCCCCACAAGCCTAAATGGCACACAAATAAGGGTACTTGCCTAGACCTAAATCACATACGTAGTAAGTCTTAAGGCTAGGACTACAGCCCATCTTCTGATGCTGTCTCTAGTGATCATTATGATGTGGGCAACAGAGGCAAGAAGGAAATGTAGATAAAATTAAATTTCCTTATAACCTGCAGCCCTTTGACAAATACATGAGGCAGGCAGAATATAACATTCCTTCTGGAAACTCCCAACTGTCTTAATGTTAATGCTTCCTTAGAGGGAAAAACAACCTTCGATTGACAATAGCCAGGCCTCTAGGATCCTGTGAGTCTTTGGCATATGAAAGTCCTTTTGGAAACTTGCCTTTGTCTTTACCTCCCCCAACTCCACAAAGTATATAATCAATTGCTCCTCACAACCCCAGTGCAGCTCTTTTTGCCCAGGGTCCTGTCCCCATGCTTTAATAGAGCCACCTTTTCGCACCAAAGACATCTCAAGAATTCTTTCTTGACCATCGGCTCCGAACCCCAACACTCCCAACCATATCAATTACACACTATCACAGTTGTCTGGCATTTTTTTTTTTTTTTGGTCACAAAAACCTAACAAAAGCATGAAGGAGGAACATGAACATGGACATAAGTCCTTAGGGTTGATGGATATATTATAAAGACAGTTGTCTTTAAGTTGTCTTTAAAAGAAAAAAGAAACCCAACAGGTGAGAAATTTGAGTTGTTTCTAAACCAAAACACAAATTTAGGGAAGTTGCTTAAAAACTCAGGGTAATAGTTGTGTCATCTATAAAACAGAACATTGGACTTAATTAGTGGTTTTCAAAATTTGTGTTTGTTTTCATAAGGCAGCAGAACACTTTATATTTATTGTAAGTAAGTTAGATAGAAACCATCAGTAAAACAGAATAGAAAAAGGGGGATCTGCTCTAAGGCAGATGGAAGGTCAAGGGCCTCAAGGGTAAGTCTTGAGTCAGTGTCAGAAACCTTAAGGCATCTGTGATCAAAGTCTGTGATGATCCCAAACATTCTTTCACCTATTAGACTCTATGATTCTATCTTTTCATTCCTTGTAGGCCAAATATGAATTTCAAGGGGAATAAACAAACAATATAAAAACAATACTATATTGGGAGACTACTAAAACATCACAAGAGGCAAGAAACTTATCCTCTAACCACGCTAAGGAGTTGTCAGTATTGTACTTGGTATTATCATATAGAACTGAGCAACAGGAATAAAAATCATGAAACTAGAGTGAAATATTGGGGCAGCAATTTTAAGTCAAAATTAGAGATTTATTACTATTTCAGCCAAAGGTAAGAAAAGCAAGAATATAAAGTTAGTATCAGTAGATAATGCTTTAACCAAACCCTGAGGAGAATAAAAAGTCAGAGTTTGGCCAAAAGTGTTTGTCATTGCAGCCCAGGATGTTGGTTATCCTAGGAAGAACTGAGTCAACTCATGAACTGGCTATCATTAAGTCGCAGGAAATCATCCAGGTAGTCTTAGGGTCCTAAATGAAGCCAAGCTGGGTCATCAGATTACTCCCATCTGCAAGGGATCATTTCTATCTGCCAACACCCTTCAACCACATTTGGACAATTTGTCCAATGAATCTCCCCAGCTTGAAGTTTCTCCTTTCTCTTCTGCTGTCTTCCCGGTCCACTTTGTAAATCTATATGTTCACCATGAGACCCTAACAAAGAAAACAACCTGAGCCAGCTGGACAACACACAGTTAGGTTCTGTTGCATATACTCAATGGTCAAGCCATGGTGTAGTAGAAAAAGCATGTGACTCATGTCTGAAGAAAAACAATCCTGAGTTTTCCTAATTATTAATGATGTGGTTTTAGTCTAGTCATTTAAATCAGTGAGTATCAGTTTGCTCGTGTAAGATAATAAGAATGAAAATATTTGTAAGCTCTAATGTGTTATAAAAATGAAAGAATCTTACTACTGATTTTAACACATTAAAGGAGACCATTAAATGACAAATATTCAGAAATCCTAAGTCCTCTTGATTTGGGAAGCTAAAAATATTGTCATGTGTAAATAGCAAGGGAAATAGAGCCAGAAAGGAACACTGGACACATTCTTCCCTCCTTCATTGTTTTTAACCCCCCACCTCAAGTTCATGTACATCATGTACATCACTGTGATCAGATATTGAAGACAACACAAACAATTATGTTTAGCCCTGACTTTGGGAAATGACAATCTACTGGAAAAGTTCAAGGCATATCTGTCATCTCATGATTCTTAAAAAATCTCCTACTACTTGAGATACAGAAGGACTGAGATCCTATATACAATGTAGCATCTTGTACTGTTGTTCTCAAGGGGGTGGGGTGGAAATCTTGATGTGGATACAGAGGAACTACACACACACACATAAGATGTTGCTTCAGCAAGGCAGACGTTACACAGAGAAAAAAACATTTCAAAAAGTAACTCTTTTAATAATGAAAGTTTATTATCTTGTTTCCAAAAGGTATTCCCATTTTTTTTGTGCAAGAATATATCTTTGTTTTTAATCTATAATCATTCTCCAATCCTCTGTTTCCCGCAAGCTACTTTCTTTTCTCTCTCTCTCTTTTTACTGCCAAATTTCTTTTTTTTTTAATTCAAGTTAGTTAATATACAGTGTAATATTAATTTCAGGTGTACAATATAGCGATTCAACACTTCCATACAACACCTGGTGCTCATCACAACAAGTGCACTCCTTAATCCCCATCACCTATTTTACCCATCCCCCCCATCTCCCCTCTGATAAACATCAGTTTATTCTCTATAGTTGGCTTTCACTGTCTCTACCTCATCTTCTCTTTGTTTCACAATCTATTGTATTTTGTTTCCAGCCCCTCATAGTTCAATAACAATGTCCCCAAAGAGTTTCAGAGTCTATACTGAATAAACCTTTGACTTAATCAAGAACAACCCTTTTTCTTCTTTTTTATAATACATTGAGAAGCAACATTAAGCATACCATTACCTCTGGTATATTGGCCTCATCAGTTTCCTGGTATTGACCTGCCTCTGTATTTAAATACCATTTAAATCCCCTTGTCATGACAGTAACTGTCTATGCGCATACACATTCATGCTGCTAATACAGGAATCACTACCAGATCACAGTTAATCAACAACCTAAAAATCCTGCATGAGCAGAGGTTACACCAATTACTAGCAGGATGTAGTCTCTCAATGGTTTAAGTTAACAAGAATTTTTTCACAATTCCCTAATGCCAAATGTCCCTGTAACTACTAAATTACTCTGTGTCAGGGAGAAGGTAGGGTTGAATGCTTTTGTCTTCCAGGCCAGGTACCAAGAATCTCAAGCATCATTCATAATTAATTCTGGCAGGAGAAAGAAATGCAGAACCATTCAAGAAGGCAACAGATGGAAGTTCGTTCCACTTTTGTAAACTAGAACAGTTAGATGATCACATTTAAAAGTCAGGCCCTGCTTTAGTAGGATTTTTTAAATTCCTTGGATTTGGTGACTATATGAAGCATAAAAAAGTTCAGAAGATCCAGATGGATATAGAAAAACTCCTTCCCTCCACATCCCTGAAAAAGAATGCTTTTTAGTATTCCTACTCAAATACACTCACTTGCTGATATTTCCCTAGGAAAACCATATGCATTCTCTAACTCCCAGCTATGTTTATTTGTTTTTATAGAATATGATTTCTTAAAATTATCTACATACTATAATGAAAAATGAAAAATGCTCTATTTGTCCCTTAGTGTTACTCTGTCCTTACTCACACAAAGGTTAAGGGGAAAGGGTCATGATAGAGTTGGCCTCTGTGGGAATGTGTAATTAAATGGTCAGGAAAGGGGTGCCTGGGTGGCTCAGTCGTTAAGCGTCTGCCTTCGGCTCAGGTCATGATCCCAGGGTCCTGGGATCGAGCCCCACATCGGGCTCCCTGCTCTGCAGGAAGCCTGCTTCTCCCTCTCCCACTCCCCCTTCTTGTGTTCCCTCTCTCGCTGTGTCTCTCTCTGTCAAATAAATAAAATCTTAAAAAAAAAAATAAAAATAAAAAAAAAATAAAAATAAATGGTCAGGAAAGAGATTATAAACCTGTTATGGCAAAGACAAGAGGGTTGAAGAGGAGAAAACAGATTTGAAAAATATTTAACAGAGACAGATACTCCAGTTTGATGGACAGTTGTTTTAGGGCTGGAAAATGAGAGAGGAGTTAAGAACAAGGTCAGAATTTTGGCTTGGGAAATTATGTGAACACCATGCTATTCAGTGAAAAGGGGAGCAAGGACAATGTGAAAATATACTGGAGGGAATGAGTTCATTTGAGGGATGTTAAATGTTAGGTGTTTTTAGGTCATACACACTGAGAAGTTCAAAGGAGTTTGAATAGCTCTGTAGCTAAGTAAGGAAGAGGTGTGGGGCAAAATCTCTCCTTCTCTCTGGCTCTGGCTCTGTCACTCTCTCTCTCTCTCTCTCACACACACACACACAAACACACACACACACAAACAAACACACTTGGGGTCATGAGGGAACTGATGGTATAGAAACCTAAGGAGTGACTAAATCACTCAGGGAGAATATATAGAGCAGGGTGGTAAGGGGGCCCTAGATCAGACTCTTGAGCAATGCTAATATTTAAACAATAAGTAGATTAGAAAGTACCCTTAAAAATGATTCAAAGAGCGATTCCTGGGTGGCTCAGTCAGTTAAGCATCTGACTCTTGATTTGACTCAGTCATGATCTCAGGGTCAAGAGCTCTAGCCCCATGTAGGGTTTTGTGCTGGGTGTGGAGCTTTCTTAACATTCTCTCTCTCTCCCTCTGCCCATCCCCCCTCTCACATATGCACCTGCTCTCTCTCAAAAAAAAAAAAAAAGATTCAAAGAAATTGGAGGGTAGGCAAGATCAAATGACAAAATTGAAAACTAAAAAGGAACTTTGAAAAGGACATAATTGTCAATAGTTTCAAATCCTGTAGAGAAACTGTGTCAATGGAATCAGCAGCTTTAGTTGCTAGAGAGAGCCCTTTCAAGGGGGAAGGAGAAACCAAATAAAAATTGTTTGAGATGTAAATGGAGGGCCACCACATATCAAGAAATTCAATTATAAAAAGGAAGGTTAGCTATGGGGACATCCCTGTCAAGGGGCAAATAATTAAGACACAATTGCTTATTCATATTTTTTTAATTTTTAAGATGGAATAGATTTGGACAGTTTTACGTACTCAAGGAAAAGTTCTGGCTTCAATACATAGAAAAATGAAAGAGATTGAGCATAGCTCAAAATGAAGGAAGAGGGAATGGGATTAGAGCAGAGATAGAGGGTTGCCTTATTAATGGAACCGAATTATTTTCTTAAATCCATCTGTTTTCCAAATGAGAATATTCATTAACTCAACTCCCCCCCCCCCCCCCATTGGCCAAGACTAACAATCATCTCTAGAAGGAGATGTAGGAGATAGAAGGCATTCCCAGAAAGATTTCATGCTGGAGTCCTTTTTAACTTTAAAGTAACAACTACCGCTGTTACCAGCACCATTATAACAGAAGTCTAAACCTAGAGTATAGTATCAAAAGCAATTCCACATACCTTGTCTCATTTGGCCTTATCACTAATATTCCCAGCATTCTTCTACACGATTTGTTTAGAAGGGTTCAATAGCATATTAATTATCAGAATAGGAGTTGCCTCTAGAAGAAACCAGAGTAAACTAAATCCCCACCTCAGTTTTTCCAATTGGTTCTCAATAGGAAATGTGAAGTAAAAAGATTGCTTTTCCCTGAGCCATTTTGCCAGGGGCAGCAGTCTGAATCAGAGAGAAAATGCTTGGGCAAATTCATTTATCATCATTCACCTTTTTAAACTCAATAAAAGAGTCATTGTGATTTTTTTTTATAAACCTCACTTTCTTCAAAATCAGAAATTAAGATATTCTTTGCAATTTAGGCAAACTGTAGATGGGAGACCCAGGTTACAAATGGACAGAAAGTCCCATTTAGTATACCATTAAGTAATAATCCTCATTCATAGCGGCTCATTTTACGTCTGAACAACTGTAATATCCATCATTACAAGGGGTCTATGCCTCTACTAATTTTATTCTAAAAAAATCCTCTCAGAATATTTTTGCCAAGTATCATAGGAGTTGCCTGGCAACTGCTAAGAACAAATGCAAAGAAAGAGAGGTGATTTAATAAAGAACTCAGATACAATCAAAACCTTGTAAAAATGAATTAGATATCTGCTTTACTCAGAAAAAATAAATACTACCCCTTGAGTTGATTTTAAATACAAAAAATTAATAACTTATTGTGAATCAGCTATAATATAATTAATAAAAGAGAGTAAGACATGAGGACTGATGAAAAGTAACCAATGAAGCATTTAAGAATCCTTTTTTTTATCCCACAGTGTGGTTTGTTCAGCTATTAGATCCCAGGCTTATGAATTTATTATACTCACAGGCAACATTCTTTAGAAATTTGTCTGTGGATGTGAGGAAGCAAGTAAGAAAATCAGGCCTTATCTAGCATGGCAACACAGAAATTTTACAGATTTGGGAATTTAACAGTTTCACAAGTTTTGCTGAAACATTAAAGACCCCTAAACATTAAAGAGATGGAAAGTCATCATCAGTAGAAGGAGCCTAGAAAAGAAGAAAAGTTCAATTCAGAGCCTAGTTAATTTCTGAGATATGTAGGTATTTGATATAAGATAAAAGGCTGGCTCAGTCGGTGGAGCATGCGACTCTTGATCTCGGGGTTGTAAGTTTGAGCCCCACATAGGGCATAAAATTAAAAAAAAAAGATAAAAGGGAAAAAAGTTCATGTATAACCTTTCTTTTTTGTATTAATAAGGAATATTTTGGTTGCAAGTAATAGAAAGGTATCTTAATTAAGTTAGAAAGAAATAAAAATTAATAAAAATTAACTAATTGGGCTCTTTTATATAATCATGGCAGGCACAGAGATTTAGCTTGTCAGGGACAATGACGCAGGCATTTGCATGTCTCCAGAACTTTCTCTGTCCATTCTTCATTCACACTTCTCTCTGCATAGTGGCTACCTTCTCCCAGTCCAACTTTCTCCACATGGTAGAAATATGACCACCGGCTGAGCCCATGGCTCACTTTTCAAAGCTGAAATACTAGAAAGGAACTGTTCCTCTTGTCTTCTTAGATATAGCTTGAAACATCTCAAAGAAGGACTTGGATTGGTCAGGCTTGGATCAAGAAGACTCCAACCAGACTCACCAACTGTAGTTAAGGAGCTGGGCCCTACCACTGGTTGCCCCCATTGGAATACAACAACTGAAAAGGAGAAGGAACAGTTCTTCAGAACAAGAATATATTAGGAAGATGGGAAGGTTTCAGGCCAGACAGAATGAGTAAGGAAATAAATGTGTTTGGCCTTTGGATTTCTATTTCTTGGTTTGCCATTTTATGTAAAATACTCACAAGTTAACTCTAAAGCACTTTATTTAGATGCTCAGCTCTATTTCTCTTATAATATATGTCACTCTCCCAGTCTTCCTTTTTTTATAGAAATTGGAAAAACAGTAGGATGAAGGATGAGGCTTTATGTGCCCATAGCCCAGAGTGAGATGCAAGATGCCTGAGGCCACAGAAGAAGAATTTTCTAGGACGTAAGCCTCATGCTTTTAAAACTTAATGATGGAACTCACACCTCTATCCAGGTTGGGAGTGAGCTCTGATAGGTGTGCATCAGATCTTCTCATTCTGTCAGTCATGCATGCAGTTTATTAGTACAGTCTGAGTCAATGCTCAGTGTTACGTGGCTCGTCTGGAAGCAGAGGTGACAGGTTCTGCACCAGACATTTCTAAAGCACCAACCCTGGAGCGTAGTAGATAGCTAAGTAAAATCCTTTCTCTGGAGCAAAGGGAATTTAATTCACCTACCATATTAACTTTCCCTTCTAGAGGCATCGATTCATTCTTATATCAGTTTATAGGAAGTTAACTGCTGCCCCTGGGAATCTGTACCTGTCAGTTATGAAGCTCAAACCTTAAGGAGATGAACTTCCTAATTTGCACTTTGAGTGGCAAGGAAGAAAGACAGATGCAGCTCCTGCATTATTCACAGGGTGTGAACTATTAACAAACTAAGTAATGTTAAAGCTGAAAAGCACTCTTCTTAACTCCAAAGTGTTTTTCTTTGTTTTGTGTGTTTTCATCAAAATGAGCCATAACCAATCTTTAACTATTCAAATGAGAAAACTAAAACAGTTACGACTAAACAAATAAATACATAAATGTTTGGGTTTTTTTTTTTTTTTTTTTTTTTTTTTTTGCTACTTGATGAAGGTTTTCAGCTCTTCATTTTGATTTCTCTGTATCATGGACATACTCATATTGTCTTTCAAAGAGCCCCACATCCCTCAGCATAACCAGTTCAAGGTCCTCAGCAACCTGTCTCAGCCTGATCCATCAGTGCCTCCCTTTATAACCAGGGTGTGGCCACAACAGACTCCACCATTTCCAGGAGAGGCCAGCACTTCCCAATCTCTGCCCTTGCTCTTTCTGATTCTCTGCCTGGGATATCCTTTCTTCCAATTCTTCGCAGCCTTAGAGGTCATCTCAAATCTCACCACTTTTATAAAGCCTTCACTAATCCCCACCCACTCTCACTTCCCTACCTCCCAAGTTGGTAGCTAGGTCTTTTACTCATCTACAACATTTATAAAAAGTATTTCATTATATAACACTTAATATGGCACATTTATATATTCTACCACTATAGCATGTTCCAATTCTAAATTGTATTATATTTATTTGTGTGAATTTCCCCCTCTCTCCTAGTTGTCAAAAGTTTCCTTGAGATCATGTCTTCTTACTCTGTATCCTGAAGTGTCTGTAAGAGTACAGCAGTTAAATACTTATCATATTTTAATGTTTTGTGTTCTTCATTAGACTGCAAAAAAAAGCCATTTTTCCCAAGACCAAGATACATGGTCTGAGCAGGTTAATAATTTGATACCCCTTGAAAACCATATTCTTTAAATACTTGTTCAAGACTTATTTAGTGGGAACAGGGCCTGTACCTATGAGAATTTTTGTTTTATTTTGTTTCTCCTGAAGATACTGTCTTCTTCCATAGGAGTGGATACTAATTTGCCATTAGTTTGGAATTCTATGTGGAGGTCGGAATAAACTGATACCAAATTTTGGGCTTATTCCAGAGATGTTAAATCCACTCATAGGTCAGCATTCTAGACACCTTTTAATCTAGATCTGAATATGAAGTTCATTCATTGCCTCAGCTATGAAATCTAAATAACTAAATCCATTTATTCAATGAATATTAAAAGCTTGTTAGAACATATTGCTTCAGATAGTCCTTAAATGCTTTATGCCTCATCTTTCTCTTCTGTGCAATGGGATATCAATCACTACCTCATCAGGATCAGGATGTTGACAAGATAAAATGATAAAATGTGTGCATAACACTTAGCTCAGTACCCAACACATGATATGTTCTCAATAAAAGGCAAAAGATAAACAGGAATTTTTTTGGTTTTCCACTAGAGTCTACCAGTACTGCCCAACAGATCTTTCTGTGTTGATAAAAATGTTCTGTGACTGCGTGGTCTTATACAGCAGACACAAGCCACATTGGCCACTGAGCAATTGAAATGTGGCTCAAAGGACTGAGAAAATCAACTTTATGTCAATTAATTTTCATTTAAATAGCTACATGTGGCTAGTGGCTACCATATTGGACAGTAAACTACATTAGAATGGAGCTATGTCTCTTTCACCATCTTACCACCAAAGATTCGAACAATCCCTGTATACAGTAAGTGTTAAGAAATACGTAAGGAATGAATGAAGTGAGTAAATTTTAAATGAAGTGGGGAAACCTGGAGGGAGAAAACAAGAATAAAACAAGACATGATTTCTGGCATTCCAGTGGTGGAGAAAAGAGAAACTTAGGTAAGTACAGTTGACACATTTTATGGTGGCCATGGACTGCCACTGGCCAGTTCTGTCCACAGTGAAACTGTCAAGCCAAAGATAAACTCATACTATATTCCAACCGGAACTAAAGTCAACTAGCAACTTCTCCCTTCAATGCAATCACTGTGTCAGTAAGATTAAAACAAATGTCACAGAGAAAAAATTTAGGAAAGACAGAGGTGAAAAGAGTAGGCAGGATAAAGAAAGAGTTGTACCGTGGTACTGACCAGGAATTCAGGAGCCCAAGTACACAGCTTCTTCGGGAGCTTATGAAGTTCCCATCACAGCTACCCTCAGGGCTGTAGAAACCATGCACCCTCCTATGTATTATCTTTCTGCTCTTTGTAAGCTCCCCTCCTACCAAAGAAGGGCATACATATAGAATTCGCTTCTCTACACCTATCACTATCCCTCCTCCAAATCTCCACCCTGTGAGTCAAATAGTCATCTCATGCTTTCAACAAATCAATTCTAGTTTGCTGAACATTTGGGGTTATTCATATATAGGGGTCACGTTGACTCTGATTTATTTTGACTCTTGCTAAAGGATGGCAAGACTAAATCTTATGAAACATCCCAAAGGACTCAAACCAGTAAGTAATACAATACCACAATGCTTATTGCCTCTCTGTTCTGGGATATTGGAATAAGAGGATCCTGGCTTAGAAAGGGGCATGTGCTGTAGAATAGACGGGGAAAAAAGTCCTAGGGGCAAAACTATAGAAGGCCTTTGTGCCACACTGAGCAAGGCAATTTATAAGCCCTTTAGAGAATTTTCCACAGGAAAGAGAGGAGGATGAAAATGACATTATATGGGTGCCTGGGTGGCTCAGTTGGTTAAGCAACTGCCTTCAGCTCAGGTCATGATCCTGGAGTCCCGGGATCGAGTTCCGCGTCGGGCTCCCTGCTCGGCAGGGAGTCTGCTTCTCCCTCTGACCCTCCCCCCTCTCATGCTCTCTGTCTCTCATTCTCTCTCTCTCAAATAAATAAATAAAATCTTTAAAAAAAATGACATTATAAACCTTAGCCCAACTAAAACACAACATTCTAAATTTCCATTATAGATGCTAAAGAAGATGCAACTAGCCGTAGAGCTTAAAAAGGACCAAGTCGGGCGCCTGGGTGGCTCAGATGGTTAAGCGTCTGCCTTCGGCTCAGGTCATGGTCCCAGGGTCCTGGGATCGAGTCCTGCATCGGGCTCCCTGCTCCTTGGGAGCCTGCTTCTCCCTCTGCCTCTCTCTCTCTCTGTCTCTCATGAATAAATAAATAAAATCTTTAAAAAAAAAAAAAGGACCAAGTCATCCAATCCTATGTGTTGACATTTATCACACACCAGTCAAGGTCAGAAGGATTGGAAACAGGGTTCAGTTCCATCGGAATTGGGGTCCATTATATTATAGATCCACAGCCCTGATGATTTAAAATTTGAGGCCGGACAACTTTAGAAATGATTTGCGAAAAACTGGCAAATACAACTGGCAAATATAAGCAGGAGAATATAATTGATCTCTCATTCCAGATTCAGTTGAAAATAGCAGTCATGGGGCCATTGTTAAGGCACAGAGTAAGCACAGAAATTTGGAAGTCTACCCAGTTTTTGCTCCCTGAGAAACAGTGGGGGTCTTGGCTAATAGAACTATGAATATTCACTGAAGACTAATAATCAGTTTACCACAAAAATAGCAGCCACCGCAGCTCTGACAGCTTACAGGCTTGCCAAGAAGGACACACCATACCCACGCACAGACTTGGTAAGGGGTGGAGGAAACACCATCCTCACAAGCGAGCCTTCAAAGCTTGCTTTTTGATGGTTCTGTCACAGAGGGATTAACAATGCACAGCTTCCTTCACTGCTGCCTTCACAGCTAGCATTTCAAGATGCCCAGAATTCTAAGGAAGCTGTTAGTATCTAACTTAAATAGGAGCAGGCAATGATTTACATGCTTTCTTGGGAAAAATAAATAAATCCCCCAAACAGCATATCGGTTACACAGAGATAGCCCCAGTGTTCAGAGTGAGCATCACATGGGGTACACTGACGAGGGGCACTACAATTATATTCAATTCTTGTTAGACTCAGACAAAATGCTGTTGTTCCTATGAAAGTCTGCTAAAGCTGTGCTTCTTTGTTTCCTGAGACTTTCTACCCGTGAGGAACAGGGAATAAAGTACCACACAGAAGCAGAGCTGAAAGATTATAAAAACAAGTAAGCAGAGGAAATGATAATAACATCCCTCCTAGTGGGATGCCCACCCCAACAAAGGCAAGTGATGGAGAAAGTTCTTAGGGACTCACTCATATAGATCAGGGCAGTTTGCAAAAAGAAGCAGTTGAGGGGCGCCTGGGTGGCTCAGTTGGTTAAGTGACTGCCTTCAGCTCAGGTCATGATCCTGGAGTCCCGGGATCGAGTCCCGCATCGGGCTCCCTGCTCGGCAGGGAGTCTGCTTCTCCCCCTCCCGCTCCCCCCTCTTGTGCTCTTTCTCTCTCTCACTCTCTCTCTCAAATAAATAAATAAAATCTTTAAAAAAAAAAAAAAGAAGCAGTTGAAAACCTCAAACTTGGGGCATGATGCCTCCAGCTGTGGTTGCTACAGGCCCACCTCAGTGCCACCACCAAAGCAGAACACTGTGAAACAGTGCCTAGAAAAGACTCATGTGTATGTCCTGCAGTTGGGGAACAATGGGCCTGGTGCTGGCTTCTCACCATGTATTACTAAAATGGCCACATAGCTCTGGCAGCCCATCCAGAGAGTTAAGAGAGGCATGGGGCAAGACAAGGGGTAAAGAGAGTGCACAGGATAAAGTGTTTGGGAAACAACGGATAGGACAGCATTCCCCCTTCTGTTCCATGACACCCTCAGTGGTTCTTCTGGTGCTATATGAAGAAGCACGGAGGGTAGAGGAAGAAGCAGTAGTTTGGGACTATCCAGGCGACCAATGGCCAGTCAAGGTAATGGCCACTGGGAGGTGGGGGTGGGGCACCAACTTTTGGAAGGCTGGAGGTAATATTGCCCCTTTCTCAAGGGGTCTTCACTGACAGGGAGCCAGGGTGAAATTGGATACTGTCACTTCCACAGTCAAGCCTACTATCAATAGAGACAAAGCAGCAGACAAAACCAGCCTGGCCAGAGTGGGGCCAGAGATGCTTCTGAATGGCTCACAGATGACCACACACTTCCTCTCCTTATGTCCCATGGCCCTTATGCCCTTCAACCCCAATGAATCCGGACTCAGAAAAGGGCGAGGGGAAAGGATCTCACAGCCAAAACTTATTCAACCAAACTCAACACCCCACTTCATGGTGATGAGTGGAAAACAGAGTGAAAGAGCAGACAGACCAGACCCTCTCACCACTGCAAGTCACCCGAGATAAAAAACCTGCACTGTGGGGAGGAAATGTTATACTTGGCATAGGTGGGAGTTCTAGCTATAACGGAAATGTAATAACTTAAAGTAATCAGAAATATAAGAAATAGGGAGGAAAAACATACCAGAGATGAAATTGAGGCTAGGAGAGGTAAGCTTCCCAGAATTCAGTTATTAAGGTGGGACGTGAAACAAGGTCATTTTGGCTCTAAAAAACAGGCTTTTTGGGGCTCCTGGGTGGTCCCAGGGTCCTGGGATTGAGCCCCACATCGGGCTCCCTGATCAGCAGGAAGCCTGCTTCTCTGTCAAATAAATAAATAAAATCTTAAAAAAAATATATATCTTTAAAAAAACACGCTTTTTCTCTCAAGCATCTTATTTTCTCAGACTTTTTTGGTGATGGGATAGTTAAAGCTCAGGTTCAGAAAGATCTTCTGGGATGTGCCAAATGTTGGCAATAAAAGGAATTATAAATAGAAGGATATATTATGGTAGCAGCATGATAAACTATGATAGTGGGCTACCGACTGGTGATCCAGGCATATGGTAATGGGGAGAGCCAGCAGCAGGCAAGATGTCAATATTTTAGAAAGTGGGCAATATAATCTGGCAGATACTAAATGGGCAAAAGCAATAGAGTCTTGCAGAAAGACTATGACAGATGGCATTTTTTCAAAGATTATCTTAACAATATCTCCAAATATCTAGTTCTTCTAGAACTGTTACTCCCCCATTAAGAGGTGGGTTCTACCTTCCCTCCCCTGAACCTGGGTGGGCCTTTATGACTGCTTCGACCAACAGATATGGCTGAAGTGGTTCTGAGATTAGATTTAAAAAATGTCATGCACTCAAGGCATGCTTGCTTTTGGAAACCAACCACCATGCTGTAAGCCTATGCAGCCCGGGAGAGGATCATGTAAAGAGAAACTAAAGACCCCAGCTCATAGCCGCTGGATTAGCGGCCATGTGAATGACCCATCTTGAAAGTGGATCCTCAGTGTGCAATCAGCTTAATATATTGGGGAGGAAAAACAATTTTTCCTCTACCCTTCTAGGTTCTTGGATGAGACTCCCCTATAATAAAAAGAATAGGAGAAAAACATAAGTTTAATAACATGTATACCTCCTATATACATGGTAGATGCCCAGGAAAACTAAATCACCTTCCTGAAATGGCCCAAGCCACCACCTTAAACACTATCTCTAGCTAAAGACAAAAGAAAGATGTTGTGTGTGGGTGGGGGCAGTTATGGGAGGTTACCAAGCAAAGCAGTAAGGGCATTGCTGTTATGTAGATCTAAGTGGTATCTTCTCTACTGATAAGTTACTAGAGATTTAGAGTCATTCTATTCTGTACAGAGAGGGAGACACCCTTACAAATGGAGTTTCCCTTATAAATATAAATGTCTCTTAAAAAGGGTAACTTCTCAGTTTTCAGAGCATTTTCCATGTCTGCTGGTTTTGTTTTTAATATATATGTAAATAATTAGCCTAAAATAATCGTTATGCCAAAGTGGCATATTTTGGGATGGCATATTTTGCTCCCCTTTGATACCAAGAAACATTTTTTTAAGTCTCTCTAGCATTTGTTAGGCCATATCTTGTAACTGTTTTCATCTGTGTACTCAGACAAACTTAAACTGAATTGATAGGGTTATGTATTGATTGCAAGTTCACGGCCATTTATTCTTAAGCTATGAAATTAAAACTCTGTATTTTACTGGCAATCAGGAAAACAAAACAAAACAAAACAAAAGCAGCTTATACCAGATGGAGCAGAAAGGAATCTGTTTTCAAGAAAAGCCCTACTAAAAGTATAGATTTATATACACAGTTAATATTTGTTATTTTCTCAAGCCTGTAAAGTTTGGGGATGGTTCTGAAACTGCTGAAAAACATAAAGTTGAACAAAACCCAAAATGGCTGCACTAACTCTTCAGCAAAGCTCAATTTTCCTTTTTTCCTCTCTGCTGCAAACCTTCCCTCCTCCTTTCTTAGCCTTTTGTTTCAGGAATGTGGTACCATCCCGAAGACATGAGGAAGGAGGCTGGTAGCAAGTACATGATTCCTGTCAAAACGGATTAGATCCTGTATTTCCCTATTCCCCACCCCGCCCCTTCCTCCAGGCAGGCTTGCAGATTTTGAAGGCCATAGCCTGCTGCAGCTTCCTTTGTCCAGCAAAGCAATAAAGCTATTGTTGGTCTTTATCCCAAACTCTACCTTGATGCACTATTTTGGTTCTGAAGCACAGAGGACAGTTTTCGACAACAGTCTGTCTCACAGTAATACATAAGTAATATAGGGATGCAGTCACAGCACTGGACAATGGGAACTGGGCTCTAGTCTCTCAGTATATAGGGGAAAAACTTATGACCATCCCCTAGCTTGGAAGAACTGGCTTATGAAACAGAACTTTGGAAATGAGGAATAAGATAGATCATTTGTTTCTAGACCTTGGGTCAAAAGTAGGGGCTTAGTCCCACCAATCAAAGTATAAGTCCAATTAGCGGCACTTGATTAGTGAAGGTTTAACAAGGCTGACTTGATGCTCAAGGAGTTAATTGGCCTCAGATGTGGGAGTAACTATCCTGAGGGACTAGAAGCCAAGCATGTCATTTTATTGAGTCTTGTACCAGACCATATGTGTCATTTCAGGATTCCAGCGCCAGAATGGCAAACGAGTTTCAACTTTCAGACAACTCTGATTTATTATTAGTGGTTGCCTAGAGTAATATATTGAGAGAGACTGTGAGGCACAACCAGGCTCAGCGGGAAGGACGGGATGACTGATTAATGATGTCTTTCACCAGTGCAGACAAAGCTACGCGAGGCGCATACCATGCCTTCCCTAACCCTCTGTTAAATGTGACTAATTGCAACACTGTAAATGTGCCCCTCATTACAGGACCCAGTATGAAAACAAATTCAAGATACCTTTATTGCTCTGTACAGTATCAGGTGTTTACTATGAATTGAAGAACAAATCTAAAGTCATAAGATTAGTGTTAAATGGGTAGTCTGAACTAACTTGTAGTATGACCTTGAACAAAGCACTTGATCTCTTTTCTTCTGTAGCACAAGAATATAAAATCTTCTTAACAGGGTTGTTAGGAGGGTGAATGAAAGAACACAAAAGAATATGCTTTGTAGACCATGAAGACTATGTGCATATTAGTAGTTATTAAGACCTATTTTCTAATGGCACATTCTTACCCATTTTGGCCCAAATTTGTAAGTCTTATTTGTTCCAACTCTTTTACTCACTATACTTAATCCATCAGAAGTGCTATTCAGTCTCCCATTGTAAGCAAAGGTCTTTTCTTTCTGTTCCCACCAATGCCTCCTCAGTTCTTCCTTACTACCTAATACTTACGACATCATTTTCAAAATGGGTAGGTTTTCTTGGCTAAACTGGTTATCTATAATTGGGTGAAGCTGTATGTCAGGACAAATGGTGGAGAAGAATCAGGTAGACAGATCTAAGAACCAGAAACTGGCCACAGAAAAACAGCATCAAGGGTCGAATTGGGCTGCTAAAATCTAGAAATAGAATGCAAATCTAAAGTGTGAGTCAAAAATCCAGGTAAGAGTCTGGCATAGCCAGAGCCAAAATGCAGAAATAAGCAGGTAAGAGATAGAGGACAGAAATATCAAGAAGTTTTCTAATAAATCCACATTGAAATTAAGAACTTCCATCTGCTTCCCCAGAAGTTGCCATCATACGTTTCCTGGTTTCACTCAGATCATCTCATTTTCATGTGTTTTTTTTTTTTTTTTTACATTGGGATTTTTTATTCATGCATTCTTTTTTTATACATATACATTTTTTTAAGAAAAAGTGATTTGTTGTCAAAAACTTCGAAAGCCACCATCCTACATCAATCTTCCTGCATTGTAAAATAGGTCCGCATGCTATTTCCCAAATACTGAGTACACTTCCCCATCTCTACTTTACTTATGCTCTCTGGGCCATCCTCAGACCCCTGTCTTAACTTCCTTCTAACCTCTCCTATTGAAATTTTCTCCATGGTGTAAGACCCAGCTCATATGGCTCCAGTTCTGAGTTAACACCTAGAGGAACCTCTGTCTCTCCCCCTCTCCTTACAGAGTTTTTAACAGTATGCATTTAGCAATTATCACACATCATATTGCCAGCTATCTTTGACAAATGCAGGTGCCTGATTTCTTCAGACTGGATTGCAAGTTCACTCCCAAAGGGTATCAAAAATGGTTTGCATGCTTTTTATTTCTTTAACTGCATTTTACCTACAGTAGGGGCCTATTATTTAATAGTTTTAAATAAATATAAATTCAAAATATAATTGGCTTTTAGATACTTCTTTTTTAATATTTTATTTGACAGAGAGAGAGAGAAAGTGCATAAGTGGTGGGGGGCAGAGGGAAAGCGAGAAGCAGACATCCCAGTGAGCAGGAAGCCTGACATGGGGCTTAATTCCAGGACCCCAAGATCATGACCTGAGCCGAAGGCAGACATTTAACTGACTGAGCCACCCAGGTGCCCCTACAGACACTTCTTTTTTGTAATAAATGGATTCTATTGATTCTAGAATTAAACAACACATAGCCAGGAAAAAAAAAAAGAGAGAGAGAGAGAGCCCATTAATTTTCATCATGCACAAAAAACACCCAGATGCATTCTTTCTTTAATCACAAACCAAGCATCAGGCCTAAAAGGGTATTTCTATAATGCTGTATTGGGTTTAAAAAATATTTTTTCATTACTTGGATGATTTTAAACTACAATTTTAAAAGCAGCAATTCCCATGCACAGAAAATTTCTATCACCTATTCCATCTCTTAGACAGTTAATCTGTTTTGATTTCACAATGCCAAAGCATTTTCAAAGACAGGTTGTCCTTTTCTAACTTCAACTGAACAGACACTGTTTCATCCAACTTGTGTGAAAGTTTTAGTTGATATTAAAAGTCAAATTAATAAAAGGTAATACCCAGAAATCAGTTCAACCTGATGGTTTTATTTGAATATATATTGTGGAAGAATGAGCTTGTTAGTGGGTAAAAGAATAAAAGTAATGTAGTTCTCTGAAGAAGAGGGAAGAGAAAGTGGTGAAAAATTTGTATGGCTTCAGTAGAACTGGGAGAATATTCTTATCTTTCATCTTCTGTACCAGGGTCTGGGAATTACAGCTGTTCCAGCATTAAGTTATCATTACTTCTCTAGGCTGTGTTTCTTGATGGACTTAATGACTTGACATGTTTGCCAAGGAAATGTATTCATTCTATGCAACCTTGAGTATTTGCTTCCCAATCTACTGGTAATGAACTTGAAAAACAGATACAAACACCTAGATGTCTAGCCCAAGGTATTTAGATCAATATTTAAGAAATGCTGAAGATAATAGAAGAATAGCAGTACCCAGGAGGAAGGTAGGAGAAAAATCTCTTGACTACAAGTGAAAGGTTGTAGTCACACTGTCTACTGTTCAGTTGAATGGGGAAAAGTTTGGGAGGAACTTGGGGAAATTATTTTGGAGCCAATAAAATTACTATAAATGGTTCTATCTTTTAATAAAATGAAACATGGCATTGATGGATTGTCATGGCATGGGTAGGTCTACATTAATGCCATTCCCTATGATTTCTCTAGCCCAAGCGTCTCAATACTATTTTGCATTATGTTAAGGCATAAAGCTACAGGGCTGAATGGGGATCTAGTCACTTTAACAGAAACCAACTTTAGGTGGATAGTAGTGATATCTAAAAGATTAAAGACAAACAGGGGCGCTGAACTACCAAAAAAACACACCATCAAATCAGAACCACCTCTGGGTATGAATAACTAGATGGCCACACCAACATGTATTAGTTCTGCCTGTGGGTCACTTAGGAGTGATTTCTTTTCACTGTCTCCAGTGCCATCAACATCACCATCATTTTAGCTGTTACAGTAAGATCTTTGTGTAATAACCAAAAAGGCATTTGAAAATGAGAAGAGACTATACCTCTTGCTCTGTAGAGAAGAAAGATCTGGTCAGGACTTAAAAGCGATGAGATGTATCCTCTTCCACAGTCCACAGCTCTCTGCTTCAGTAAGCCAAACTTTTCCTGTCCCCCTCCTGGGAGCTGAATGTGGGAATCTGTCAAATTCAGGGGAAGAATACTGCAGAAAGCACCACAGGCCTGCCAAAAGCCTTGGTGGTGTTGATTATGTTCCAGCACAAAGAAAATCTGGTTTGGATTACTGCTGGCTGTTTCAGTGATAATAAAATTGGCCAGATGACCAATTCAATAGTGGTAATAAACATTGGCCTCCATATCCAGGGACAGAAAAAATGTGGCAGGCCAAATGAATGCCAGGAAGTCAGTCTGAAAGTAAGCAACAAACTGTTCCTTTGACTGATGGTTCCCTCTTATTTTCTTCTCATTAGGATTAAGGTGGCCGAGGGAAAGACCTAGAACAAGGTCATATATACACATCTAAGGTATGATCCACACACTTGAAGATCTGGAGATGCAATACAGTGATAGGACAACCATGGCAGTCTAGCAGGAGGGAGAAGCAAATATGATGGCCCTGATGGAGTTTTTCTCCACGGAAGCACTTTTGAAACTCCGTTTAAAGGGATGTGGATGCCATGATTACTTGTGTGAGGAAATTCATTTAAAACAATGTCCCAATGTCTGTTCATGGTTAAAATGGACAAAAACTATTGTTTCTTTGAGTAGTCAATTCTAGTGACAGAAATTTAAATAACACTTTTTAAAAACCATTTATTAAAACTCTTAAGAATTAGGGGCGCCTGGGTGGCTCAGTTGTTAAGCGTCTGCCTTCAGCTCAGGTCATGATCCCAGGGTTCTGGGATCGAGCCCCGTATTGGGCTCCCTGCTTGGCGGGAAGCCTGCTTCTCCCTCTCCCACTCCCCCTGCTTGTGTTCTTTCTCTCGCTGTCTATCTCTCTGTCAAAAAATAAAATAAAATAAAATAAAATAAAACCTTTAAAAAAATCTATTTAAAAAAAAACAGTAAGAATTAGGGGCACAGTATATGGAAATGATGCTAGGAGAAAGAAGTCAAGGTATTTATCTAACTCAATTCTACAGAACCCTAGAGTGGAAAGAGACCTAGGGGTTATCTATCTAGTCTCTGGGCTAAAGCAGAAATCCTTCTTTTTTAAAATCCTTCTTTTTTAAGATTTTTTTTTTAATCTTTTTTTTTTTTAAAGATTTTATTTATTTATTTGACAGAGAGAGAGACAGCAAGAGCAGGAACACAAGCAGGGGGAATGGGAGCGGGAGAAGCATGCTTTTTGCCGAGCAGGGAGCCCAATGTGGGACTCAATCCCAGGACCCTGGGATCATGACCTGAGCCAAAGGCAGACGCCAAACGACTGAGCCACCCAGGCATCCTAAAAATCTTTTTTTAAAAAAAGATTTTTATTTATTTGAGAGAGAGAGAGAACACACGAGTGGGAGGGACAGAGGGAGAGGAACAAAGAGATTCTCAAGCAGACTCCACGCTGAGCATGGAGCCTGACACGGGGCTCGATTTCAGGACCCTGAGATCACGACCTGAGCTGAAACCAAGAGTCAGACACTTAACCGACTGCCCCACCCAGGTGTCCTGCAGAAATTTCTTCAAAACATTCATGATAGGCAGTTATCTGGGGGCTTGTTAACTGCAACTAGGGATAATGAGCTCACTCATTTTTGATACGGTCTATCGAATTACTCCTCCATATAGTGACTTTAAGTTGGCTTCCTTGACCTCCCATTCACAGTTTCTAGTTGCACCCAATAATTTCATCTACTCTTTGACCTGACGTATGTTCATTTACATTCACAGCTAGGAGCTTATAAGCTATAAACCTTGGGCAAGTTCCTTAACCTCTCTGTCCCTCTGCTTCCTCATTCTTAAATGGAGATTATAATAGTATCCATCTCAGAAAGATGTTTGAAGGGCCAAATGAATAAATACATGTAAAGTATTTAGAATAGTACCTGACAAATGACAGGCACTCAATACATGGTTGTTGAATGATTTAAAAACTTTTGACAATAACACAAAGGTAAGAGTGGTAACTAATATGTTGGAAAGCATATTTAGAATTCTAAAAGATTTGATTAGATTATGGCAATCTAACAAAACTCACAGGATTAAAATTAGTAGTGATAAATTTAAAAAACAATTCTGGGGGCGCCTGGGTGGCTCAGTTGGTTAAGCATCTGCCTTTGGCTCAGGTCATGATCCCAGGGTCCTGGGATAGAGCCCCGTGTTGGACTCCCTGCTCATAGGGAGCCTGCTTCTTCCTCTCCCTCTTCCCCTTCCCCTGCTTGTGCTCGCTCTTCTTTCTCTCTCTCTCTCTCAAATAAATAAAATCTTAAAAAAATTTTTTTTTTAAATTCTGTACCAAAAGAATGTTTAGATCATAAAGTGACTTAATTTATAATGGAAGAAAATAGGGTTTAATGATAATAGAAATGAAAATCCTTGGAAAGTTTCTTGACCACAAAACTAGCTTAAGCTAGGAGTATGACTTGGCTATTTAAAAGTCAATGCAGAGTTGGAGCAGTATGTGTAAGAAAATGTGGACTGTATGTGACAGTATGCTAAAATATATATGCCACCCAAAAATGTGCCACTTTGGCATATGGATTATTTTGAGCTGGAACCAATCAAGACCAGCAGACTTAGGAAAAACTTTTACTTCTCCCTTAACTGCCTAAAAGAATTTAGATGGGGGGGCTGGCCTAGAACAGAAGCTATTACCAGAGATATTATTATATTATTATTATTTTTAATCCAAAAAATCCACCTGCATGGCAGGGCAAACACTGATTACCAAACATCTGCTCTGATCTTTCTGTGAATTGTCCTCCTCCCCCTTTGAAGAGGCCCCTCCTTATATCATTCCTTACCCTAGGATGGCACATTAGCCTCAATTCCCTGACTGCCTTTGGGTCTCATATTTTTTATGGGCTCCCATACCTATGAAGTTAAATTTGTTTTTCTCCTGTTAATCTGTCTTATATCAGTTTAATTATTAGACCAGCCAAAAAACCTAGAAGGGAAAAGGGAGAATTTTTCCATCCCTCCAATAACCATATCTCTCTAGATCTGGATCTATATATATTTTAGAATAGTATAGCCAATACCTTTGGGGAGTGGGTAGAGTTGGGTGACTTGGATGTTGTATTGTTGTAAACTCCTCAACCATATAAAGCTATAAATATATACTAATTTTATAACAATATAATGATTTATAATGATTTTTATGATCACTTTATAATGATTATTTTTATAATATATAAAGCTATAAATATATACTATTTTTATAATTATTAAATGATAAAGGAAATGCAGTCTAAGTGTCCGTTAATGGAAGTAAATGTTATATTCTTAACCATGTGTTCTAAATTCTACTAGACCGTGTTTCTGACCCTTTTCCATACTGTTTGGCAGTCTGGTTAAGTGTAATTCTTCTCGGAATAATGGTTTTAAATGCACAAAATAAAATACAGGGGATTATTAAGGGAATTATATTAAAATTCATTATCGAAATGTTAAAAAAATTTATATATTCATATATAATCTAGCTGTGGATACAATACCAAAAATTAATTTTGAAAGAGATGAGCTTATAAAAATTTCAAATAACAGCTATAATGTGATATAAAATTATCTGTGATTTCTGTTAGTTACAAAATCACAAGTATTGCTAATCCTACTGTCTTTGTTGCCTACATTTGTAATTGAAGGAAGAGATAAATTTTAGTTAGAGATTAGGTTTTGATGGGAGGGTAAGGAAAGGTCTTTTTTTTTTCCCCATCTAAGTTCTCACCACACTCTGGATTGATTAGACACATACGCCAAGAATTTGTGACCGAATGAGGTTATCCTATTCTTAGAAGAACATTAGTGATTCAGAAATAAGCTGGAGGAAAACATAGAGCAGAGCAAGGGGTCTGGAAATCATGTCAAATGAGAATGCTTAACCTACAGAGGAAGACAGCCTGATAATTGTCTTCAGATAATGACACAGAACTTTTGCCATGGGCCAGATACTGTTCTTAGCACTTGTACGCTTGCATTACACAGGCCAGGACTTCTCCCCAACCGTTTCTGTAATCATCCAGCTTTCTTCACAGAAGAAGGAACCTCAGGGACAATACCACTGATGTAGTTAACCAGCTAGGCTTTTTCTCCTATTTGATCAATTCATTTTAATTCAACACCTACTTACTGAGTTCCTACTTTGCATATGAATGGGACTGGAAACTATCCGGAGCATTAAGAGAGAGGAGAAAAACAGAGAAACCCAGACCAAAGGAAGACAGAGACAGAGACAGAGACAGACCAACAGACAGAATAGGAAAGACAGATATTTGGCCTGAGTCACCATTCCGATTACATTTGGGGGATAGAAAGGGAAAGACAGAGTATTTGTTTTTGTTTTTTGTTTTTTTTTTTTTAATTTTCAAAAATGTAGCTTTTAATTTTCCCTCATTTTTTAAAAAGATTTTATTTATTTATTTAACAGCGAGAGAGAGAGAGAGAGAGAAACATCGAGAGAGTGAACACAAGCAGGGGGAGTGGGAGAGGGAGAAGCAGGCTTCCCGCCAAGCAGGGAACCCGATGCGGGGCTCAATCCCAGGACCCTGGAACCATGACCTGAGCCGAAGGCAGTAGCTTAACCAACTGAGCCACCCAGGCGTCCCTAATTTTTCCTCGTTTTTAATTAAGTACAATTGACATAGTAATCTGCACATACTTAAAGCTTATAATTTTTTTGTTTGTTTTTATTATGTTAATCACCATACATTACATCATTAGTTTTGATGAGTATTTGTTTAATCAATAATGATTTATTTGTATGCCACCTTTTTCCAGAAAGATACAATTAGGAGGGTAGGAAAGCAGTTGTATATATACTTTAAATGTATCAGGCATAACATCAATGCCATAATCATCAGAAACCTACATTCAGAACCAAATTTAGTGAAACACTGTCTGACAATAGATTACTAGAAATCAGAACTCTTCAATAAAATCTAGGATAAAAGTCCCCATTGTTATAATAGAGAAAAAAACAGAGTACTGCAAATCCACAGATGAGAGAATGACAAATTTGGTCTGGAATAGATGAGAGAAGGGGACATTTTACAAGGCCTTGAGGGATGAGTAACATTTCAACAATTTCAACAAATGAACATCAAAGGAATTGTTTGTTTCCCGGGCTGATGGAAGACTGGGTGGGGAGTCATGAAAGTTCATTCTGGGAATGAGGACAGTCTGATAGAGCTTTAGCACTAGATGAGTGGGCTGGGGGCAAGGCAGGGGAGAATAACAGAGGATACAGCTGTGAAAACTGATTGGCTGCAGACTGTGGATGACTTGTAATCACTGGTTAAGAAGTTTGCTTTGGTTTTGTTGTAATCTTATTTACTTATTTTTATTCAAGTATAATTAATATACAGTATTATATTAGCTTCAGCTGTACAATATAATGACTTGACAATTGTATACATTTCTCAATGCTCATCAAAATAAGTGTACTTTTAATCCCCTTTACCCATTTCATCCATCCATCCTCTTCCACCTCCCTTCTGGCAACTACCAGAGTCTGGGGTGCCAGACTTGAAAGAAGCATATAAAAGAGAGGTCTCATGACATTTTCTTTCTTATTCCATGTATATGTTTTTTAAAAATTCTCATTTAATTTCAGAATTCTTTGACTTACTCATGTTAAATGAAAATCTTTCAGTTAATTTGGATTTAATTTTTAGGAAATTATTTTCAATTTAGTAGTAAATTAGTATCAATAAAGAAAAGCAGCTGGAGTTTTCAAGATGTTAAAAGGAAACTCATCCTTATTAGCATTTCCTTTTATATTTATCTGACAAAATGAAAACAAATGCATTGTTTTTCACACTATATATGTCATTGCTGATGACATTTTTCTTTACCTATGCAGTCTCTTATAATTTTTTAAAAATCTTATAGCAGTTGTTCAAATTATAATTCTTATTGAAACTTAAAGACAAAATTAATGTTGTGTGGAACTTTGACCAATGGTCCAATTCAGTAAAATTCCAGAGCTAACAGAGAGAGTAGATTATTTTATTAAGCATATATTTTATCTTATCTGCACTATAGAATCACAGAACTCTGATCTTAATAGGGGTGTCTTGGGATGATATGAACATCGCCACCTTCCTCACAGGGATTTTCCAGAAAATAAGCTACTGGCTCACATTGCTCCACAAAACATAATAATAATAATTTTAGTCACATCCCACATAAATCCAAAAAAGACCAAAGAAAAAAAGTTTCCATGTGAGAATAATGATTCAGCCATGCTCTTTCAATATTCCTGCACATTATTCCTCCCCATATCCACCCGGAGAACTCTAAGGCAAATGGCACTGCCTGCGTCAAGCTTTCACTGTATTCTACCCACAGGGGAACTCCTTTTTCATTAGCACTGATTCTTGTCTTGATTAGAGGATTAGAGGACCTATTGCATTTTATTCTAACTATTTGTTTACAGGGCTGCCTAGTCTCTCTCTTACACTACTGGCTCACTGAAAGAGCCCATCTTTCAATGACAAAGAGAATAAACCAGCTTGTGATGAGCTGGCTGGTCTTTTCGGGTGAACAGCTTTTTCACAACCACAAACATAGACAACTAAGTATTTTTTATATTTATAACTAAAGCTGTTGAAAACCCCAACCTCTTCCCCCAAAGTGGAGATGGGATGCTACAGTTCAGTTCCACTCTGGAATGTGACATTAGGCATGTTCTAACCAATCTTACATGCTAACACAGACATGTCCTTTAGTGTAGTGAGCCCCTTATTTTCTACCCTACATCACCATCCTTTGCATAGGAGTTCTTAATCCTAGAATCAAGGATCTATGATTCCAAAACCTTCTCAGTTCCTTTTATTTTTTTATTTTTTTTTTTAAAGATTTTATTTATTTATTTGAGACAGAGAATGAGATAGAGAGAGAGAGAGCATGAGACAGGGGAGGGTCAGAGGGAGAAGCAGACCCCCGCTGAGCAGGGAGCCCGATGTGGGACTCGATCCTGGGACTCCAGGATCATGACCTGAGCCGAAGGCAGTCGCTTAACCAACTGAGCCACCCAGGCGCCCTCTCAGTTCCTTTTAGAAGTTGTCCTGTACATAGCACTCCATGATCTATTGCATAATCTCAGGTTCCCTTGGACAGTCTGCAAAGAGTCCTTCATATTGAACACAGACTGATTTAGTTTGTTACCCATTCAAAAATAAGCTTGTCATCCTTGCCAATCATCTGTAGCAATTAAAAAAATGAAAATATGTAAAGAAGCCTAAATCTGAGAGATGGAAAAGAAAATTGAGATGTCAACGTAGTATTTCTATCTGAATACCACAGAATTCTCTGCTTTCAAAGCAAAGATTTCATAGTCTTTGCCATAATCAATGTGTAAGAGTAAATGTATAAGTTTATGATATGTTTGGGAGATGCTGAATATTCATAGCCTGTGTTATTTTTCCATAGGTTGGAAGAAAATAATTAAAATGTAGAGCTCTGGAAATGAGTGGGTAAAGTCAAGGCTCAGCAATAAGATATAAGAAAGAATAGAGAGAAAGCACCTTTTCCATTTAAGACAAGGCTACTGATAAGAAGTACCTACAAGAGATCACCACCCTTAGACATTTTTCCCTATCCTTCCAAACCCAACTCAAAGCCTGCCTTATGCAAGTGTCACTGATCCCCCTTCCTTCTACTGCATTCATAGATTGCATTTCATAATTTATGGTTCATTTTGTACTGACTTAGCCTGCACAATTATAACCCCCTTGATACAGAACATTTTTCCCCCTAATTCTTTTGTATCCCTTGCATGCCTACTCCAGTACTGAACATATGGTAGATGACTAATTGAGTACATAGATTAAAAAAAAAAGATTTCAACACTAACAAGATTGAACTCAGATGTACCAGAGGTAGGTTTAAATTCAGAAGGGATCTGGCAAAATGCTTGGAATTAAAGACTATACCATCTAGGCTTTTTTTTTTTAAGATTTTATTTATTTATTTGACAGAGAGCGAGAGCGAGAGCAGGAACACAAGCGGGGGAGTGGGAGAAGGAGAAGCAGGCTTCCCACGGAGCAGGGAGCCTGATGTGGGGCTCGATCCCAGGACGCTGGGATCATGACCTGAGCCGAAGGCAGATGCTTAATGACTGAGCCACCCAGGCGCCCCTAGGCTGTTTTTAATAAATAATTGGAGGGCGCCTGGGTGGCTCAGTTGGTTAAGCGACTGCCTTCGGCTCGGGTCATGATCCTGGAGTCCCTGGATCGAGTCCGGCATCGGGCTCCCTGCTCGGCGGGGAGTCTGCTTCTCCCTCTGACCCTCCCGACCCTCCCCCCTCTCATGTGCTCGCTCTCTCAGTCTCTCCCTCTCAAATAAATAAATAAAATCTTAAAAAAATAAAAAATAAATAATAAATAAATAAATAACTGGAACCACTTACAACAAACAAGAGAAACTGAGCCCAGAAACAAGGAATCCTTTGAAAGTCATCATATTGAATTCATAAGACTTAAAACATGTAAGTGAATACACTTTGTATGAAAGTTTAGACAGTCTGTTACTATGGTAATTGTTAACGTGAATTTTCAAAGAGAGATGCCAGAAATGTTTAAGTGCTGTTATGCACCTATTTTAGAACAATATACAGTTTCTTGCATTGAAATTCTATTATATTTCTAAATCCAAATGTGTTAAACGAACTTGATGTTTGCAAACTTAATCTTATTAAATATCATTTTAAGCATTTTGAAAAGTTGCCCAACATCCATAATAATAAACAGCGCTTGGAACTAAGGAAGTTACTTCATCTAAGCAGATCAAAAATGCTTTTAAAGATTTGATGATTTGTCAGTGTTTTCTTGCTTTCTACACTGACTTCAATCCTCCTATTCTGCAGAACACTGGTCTTAGAGTTTAGTTTAGTTTTGTTTAATGTACAGTAGTAATCTTCCCCAACCTGCCACTGACCTGACAGAAAATTCAAGAACATGAGCTTTACATCTATTTCATTTTTTGGCAAATTGGACAATTTTGGTTCAGTATAGGTAAATTACTTGACTTCTGTTGTCTCATATTGAATTAGAAAAAGGAGGGAAATCATGTCTGACCTTGTTTACTGTTTTATCTGCAGTACCTGTTTACAGTATCTAATAAATATATGCTGAGTAAATACTTTGTGAATGAGTGAATGAAGTAGGCATCGCAGTTTAGGGATAGAAGTTGTGCAGTGAAGACTTCAGAAAGATAAGCGGAAGTCAATCCAGGCCTGAGACTTGCTCTCTTCAAGAAGACAGTGATGAGAGCAGGCAGCAGGCAGGACTGGCCAGGTGAGAGTTGGTATTTCTGGAGTCATGAACTCAGAAAGGCACTGAACATTTGGATAGAGGACTGGATTCAGGTAACAAGCTTTTCTTGGTATACATATTATCTGCCCCAAAGCAAGAATAATTTACAGGAAGCTTCACTAAAACTTGGTGGAGGAGGTCTTCTGCAAAGTTTCTTCTGCACAAGAGATATTAAGTGGAAATTGGTAAAATATACTGTGCAAAATAACAACATTGTCTTTCCTGATGTAGCATGCTTATTGCTTATTATTAAATAAGGAAATATCAATGAGGCCTCCACAGGCTCACTTAATTTAGCTATCCTTATTTTTCAGAATCAGTCGGTTTAGTCACATTAAATATTCCTGCCAAGGACTTTAGAAACCTGTTTGTATGACTGAAAAGAGACAAGTGAAAAATTATTTTATATCCTACTGGCTTTAAGAAACATACATATTTTGCTTCATAATGTCTTAATTCCTATAGAACAGGAGTTGAGAGCTGGGTGTCCAAGTGAATACACAAAGGCCTATTTTTACCTGTCCAGTCTATTAACCCTGTCTTTTCTGTATAGAATAGTCTCTTTTCTTGGTCACTCCCATTCCTCCCCATCCCTTTCTCCTTTCACACCTGCTACAATCCTATTAATACTTCAAGGCCCAACTAAAATGTTGTCTACTCCTATGGGGACTGTATTGCATAGGAGAGTGAGATTTCCTGCCATCTACAGTCCTCACTTACACACACTTTTTGCTTTACATCCTCCATATCCTCTTTTCCTCATCAGCTCATGATCCCTTTGGTAGCAAGGACCAACTCTTTTTCATTTTTGTCTTTCCAGAACCTGAATATAGCAGATGCTCAACAAATACTTAAAGAATAAGTGGTTAAGTGAGAGAATCAACAGGTACCCTGAATGAAGAAAAAGTGTTTTCTGTAAGAGAAGATAATCCAAATGCACTGGGCCATGATAGGAACAATCAAAACTGTGATATGAAACAGAAATTAACAAACTGAGAAACAAGGGTTCCTGAATAGACCAGGCATGTGGTTAAGAGGTCGGTAAGTGTCAATTCTCAGATAATCTAAATGTTATTTTACCTTCATATTTAGTAACAACTTTAACAAAGATTTTCTTACTCTTATATCATTATTTTAGGATCTATTCCTTATTTGATAAAAACAGAAATAATTAGGACAAAATGCTCATCCTGTAAGTGAATGGACCCTCCTAACATATAGCAGTCTCATTTAACATGCAGGAAGAAGCAATTTACTGACTAGTAAAGATTTCCATTTATTTGTTTGAGAGAGACACAGCGAGAGAGGGAACACAAGCAGGGGGAGTGGGAGAGGGAGAAGCAGGCCTCCCGCGGAGCAGGGAGCCCGATGCGGGGCTCGACCCCAGGACCCTGGGATCATGACCTGAGCCAAAGGCAGACACCTAACGACTGAGCCACCCAGGCGCCTCCAAAATTATCCTTTGAAAGAAAAGTATGCTTTCTACAGTTGTGTGTGTAGTAGATGTTTTTTGAACTATAAGATCAGGCTTCATAAATATAACCCTCTGTTCTTTTCTATGCTGTGTTTATTCTGTTTGTTCAAACCAAGAGCTAGAACATAAAAGGATGCTTTCTCAAGAGACTGAATATTAGAAAGTCATGCATCTAAGTGCACAGAACATTCAGTCTGCCAAGAACAGAATCAAATAGCTGAAAATGTAGTTTGATTTCTTGGTTAATAACATTTCATAGTTGTCAGCCTACCCTTTCTGAACAGAACTGGTTCCCGAAACAAAGTAACAATGAGAAATGTGGTTGGGATAATGGGGGATGTCTGGTGATAATGTACCAAACTGCCTTCCAAGCTGAGAAGCAAATATGAAGACAGACAGTAGAGGATTCCTCCTTTGGTCCTATGAAACATTATTCTATAGTCAGAAAATAACAGAGAAGGATGAGCGGCAGGGTGGGAAGTAGAATTAGGGGGTGAGATTTCCAGAAAAGTTATCTAGGTTTAAATTTAAATATACTGGACCTTGAGAGCTCGTACTGGAATTTCCTACAAATGCAGTTCAAGGTTGGGAGAAGGACAAAGAAACAAAATTCTACAAAACTACTGATCTTCAGAAGAAGGGAAGTAAAGTGAGAACTGGTAGGGAAAAAAAAAAAAGGCTTTTGAGTCAATCACCTTAAGTTAGAGGCATGTGTGTGTTGGGGTTAATGTAGAGCATGAAATCAGCCATAATACCTGGCTTGCTAAAATGTAACATGGAGGCCCCTGGGGGTGAGGAAAGATTTTGAGAAGGGCTTAGGCCTTTGGAATGCCGAGGCCTGCGTGACCACTCTGCAGCTGGAATGTCGCAGGGAGTTGCCCTCCGGAAGCCTTCTTAGCCCAAACAGCTGCCCTGTGATCCAAGAGATGTAAGCATTGTCCCTTTGGCTATAGCTATGTTTAGTAGACCATGCAGATTAGCACATCTTATCTTTCCCGTAAATCCTCTCCATTTCAGTAAGACCCCTTGTCACACATCCCGTGCTTGAGAAACAGTGATAAGGATATCCTGAAGGACCAATAAAAGCCGGAGCAATGCCTTCTCCTCTCTTTCACGGCAAAGTTTGGAGTAATTTTCATCCATCGGTACAGGGATTGCTGGCCATTCCCAGCACGTGTGGTCCAGGGATCCCGGGATTCTAAGGTCAAAACTAGCTTCATAATTATACTAAGGCCTCACTTGCCTTTTCACACCCATTCTGTCAGGACATGTCAAAACAAGGATATTTTCCAAAAGCTACATGACATGTGATTATCAGACCAGACTGAATAATGCAGAAGCAGATATGAAAATCCAACTGTCTTCTATTAGGTCAGATATTACAGAGATTGTTGAAAATATATAACAGTGCCATTCTTTTCATTATTTTTTTCTTGCTTTAGAAAATGATGGGAGTTGTTTTTATAAAATATATTTTTTAAGGTATTTTTTAAGTAATCTCTACACCCAAAATAGAGCTCACACTCATAACCCCGAGATTAAGAGTCACATTCTCTACTGACTGAGCCAGTCAGGCAACCTTATAAAATGTATTTTTTAACATATGATTACTTACTAGATTTATTCTAACAAAATACATATTTCTAAAATTGTTTTAATTTTGAATATGGTATATATTGATATATGTTAGTCACATAAAAGTTCTGGAAGATCCTCGATAATTTCTAACACTTGGGCGCCTGGGTGGCTCAGTCGTTAAGCATCTGCCTTCGGCTCAGGTCATGATCCCAGGGTCCTGGGATCGAGTCCCATGTCTGGCTCCCTGCTCAGCAGGGAGTCTGTTCCCTCTGCCTCTGCCTGCCGCTCTGCCCACTTGTGCTCTATCTATCTCTCTGTCAAATAAATAAAATCTTAAAAAAATAAAATAAAATAAAATATTAAAAAAAATAATTTCTAACACTCAAAGATGCCTCAAGACTAAAAGTTTGAGAACTACTGGTTTATACAATCTCATGACTTTATTGTCCTCCCATTTGCTCAAGTTAAGAATCTTCTGGTAATCTTTCATTCTTTTCTTTCACTCATTTTTCTGTATCTCAGCTATTACCAAAGCCTGTTAAGTTGTACTAACAAAATATATCTCTGACCCGCTCACTTCTTTCCATCCCTACTATGTCACCATTAACTTGAGACCCACGTCTTCTCCAACATGGCAACAGCACCTTTGCTTCTCTTCTTGTCTCACTCCAGTCCATTCTTTTACTCAGCCGGGCAGGGCTACAACCTCAGTCAGTGCTCAGAGCCTGAGAATCTTTCAGGATGTGGCACAAGGTTTGGGATTAAGAAAAACCATTGACTCAATTTTCTTTTTTAAATACACAAAATAAAAACTAATCCGTATTCATTTTAAAATCAAAGATTGCCATATCAATTAGTCAACACAACTCAACTGGTTATAGAAAAGTTATATTTAATGAGGGATATGGATACACTTTAATATGCATGTTAAGATGTAGTGTAAGGTCTCTAGAAGGGAGCATATTTGGTTCATGCCTATTTCTCCATCTTGTATATCTTCCCACTTACTACAGTCTTTATTAAAAATTGTTTAAATTTATTATTTTTTTAGAAAGAGAGAGTGTGCAGGTATGCTCGTGCAAGGAGGGGGGGAGGGGCAGAGAGAGAGGGAGAGAGAGAATTCCAAGCAGGCTCCACACTTGGTGCAGAGCCTGACTTGGGGCTCAATCTTATGACCCTGAGATCATGACCTGAGCCAAAATCTAGAGTCCAGCGCTTAATTGACTGAGCCACCCAGGCACCCTCCCACTAACTATGATCTAACAACACTGATGGGTCATTGCACTTACAAGGAACACAACAAGCTCCTTCCCATCTCTGAGCTTGCGCGTGTGCAATTCTTTAATTCTGAAGTAGTCCCCAAACTCTTCTCAGAGTACCTTATTTCTCATAAGAAATATGAATTTTAATTTTTCAGGAAGGCTGTCCTTGGCCATTCTATTTTTTAAAAATGACTTCTCTAAATTACTCTACCATTCCCATATGTTTATCCTTTTATAATCCTACTTATCATAATCCTATAATTATCTTATTTACCTGCAGAATGCTTATTGCTTACATCTTGCAATAAAATTCAAGTTATCTTAGGGCAAAAATTAGAGATGGAAGATGTATATATGTGGTAGGAGGGGGAGGAGGACAGAAGTATCCAATACCCAGCTCATGCCTAGGTATGAGACTAACAATAGAAGCTCAAAAACTATTTAAAGAGTGAATGAACTCTTCAACAAATAGTGTTGGGAAAACTGGACAGCCACATGCAGAAGAATGAAACTGGACCATTTCCTTACACTACACACAAATACAGACTCAAAATGTATGGAAGACCTAAATGTGAGACAGTAATCCAAAATCCTTGAGGAGAACACAGGCAGCAACCTCTTCAACCTCGGCTGCAGCAACTTCCTCCTAGAAACATCACCAAAGGCAAGGGAAGCAAAGGCAAAAGTGAACTATGGGGACTTCATCAAGATGAAAAGCTTTTGCACAGCAAAGGAAACAGTCAACAAAACCAAAAGACAACTGACAGAATGGGAGAAGATACTTGCAAATGACAAATCAGATAAAGGGCTAGTATCCAAAATCTATAAAGAACTTATCAAACTCAATACCCAGAAAACAAATAATCCAATCAAGAAACAGGCAGAAGACATGAATAGACATCTCTGCAAAGAAGGCATCCAAATGGCCAACAGACACACGAAAAAGTGCTCAACGTCATTTGGCATCAGGGAAATACGAAACCTCAATGAGATACCACCTCACACCAGTCAGAATGGCTAAAATTAACAAGTAAGGAAACAACAGATGCTGGGGAGGATGCTGAGAAAGGGGAACCCTCTTACATTGTTGGTGGGAATGCAAGCTGGTGCAGCCACTCTGCAAAACAGTAAGGAGGTTCCTCAAAAAGTTGAAAATAGAGCTACCCTATGACCCAGCAATTGCACTACTGGGTATTTGCCCCAAAGATACAAGTGTAGTGATCCGAAGGGGTACGTGCACCCCTATGTTTATAGCAGCAATGTCCACAATAGCCAAACTATAGAAAGAGCCTAGATGTCCATCAACAGATGAATGGATAAAGAAGATGTGGTGTATACACACACACACACACACACACAGGAATATTATGCAGCCATCAAAAAAATGAAATCTGGTGGTGCCTGGGTAGCTCAGTCATTAAGCATCTGCCTTCGGCTCAGGTCATGATCCCAGGGTCCTGGGATCAAGCCCCACATCGGGCTCCCTGCTCAGCCAGGAGCCTCCCTCTCCCGCTCCCCCTGCTTGTGTTCCCTCTCTAGCTGTCTCTCAGTGTCAAATAAATAAATAAAATCTTTAAAAAAACCAAACTGAAATCTTGCCATTTGCAACGACATGGATAGAACTAGAGGGCATTATGCTAAGTGAAATAAATCAATCAGAGAAAGACAATTATCATATGATCTCACTGATATGAGGAATTTGAGAAACAAGACAAAGGATCATAGGGGAAGGGAGGGAAAAATGAAACAAGATGAAACCAGAGAGGGAGACAAACCATAAGAGACTCTTAATCTCAGGAAATGAACTGAGGGTTGCTGGAGTGGTGGGGGGTGGGAGGGATGGGGTGGCTGGGGGATAGACATTGGGGAGGGTATGTGCTATGGTGAATGCTGTGAATTGTGTAAGACTGATGAATCAGAGACCTGTACCCCTGAAACAAATAATACAGTATATGTTAATTTAAAAAAAAAGGAAAAAAAAAAGCAGTGACCTTGAGAATAGATGAGAAAAGATAAACCACTGGGAAGTAGAAAAAAAATAAAGTAGCACTGGGACTTTAAAAAAAAAAAAAGAGTGAATGAAAAAATACTGGCTCCCCATCCACTATACTGTATGTAACCTTAATACCCATATTTCTGATTCAAATTTCCTTACCTGTAAAATCGGGAAAGTAAGCTATGTTATACTTATTCATTCATTCATTATATATGCATTTGTCAAGAATCTATAATATTCAAGGCATTGTTCTAGGCACTGAAAATTTAATGAACAAAACAGACAAAATCTCTCCTCACAGAACTTACATTCTAGTGGGAAAGATAGATAATAAACAAGTAAATAAGTAAATGTATAATATATCAAAAAGTGGCAAGGGCTGCAGAAAATATAAAACAGAATAAAAGGATAAGGAAAGCTGGGTGTGGGGGGTAGGGAATTATAGTTTTAAACAAGGTGTCAGAGAAGGTGAAAGATGACATTTAACCAAAATGGGTATTGCAGATACAGGGCATAAATGAATATGAAGGTGAGTGTAGGCAAGGAGTAGCCACTCAATAAATAGTAGTTAGTATTTTTGCTCAGTCTGCCACCTGGAAAAAACCAAAGGCACCAAACTACATGCTTCAGAGAAGAAAACGCTTCAAGTCATTTAGAAAGTAAAAAATAAATAAATAAAATAAAATAAAACAATAAAAAAAATAAAGTTCATTTGAAAAATGAGGCTTTGGGTAGTAGGGCATTTTATTTTATTTTATTTTTAAGATTTAACTTTTAAGTAATCTCTACACCTAATGGGGGGGCTCAAACTTACAATCCAGAGATCAAGAGTCATGTGTTCCACTGACTGAGACAGCCACAAGCTCCGGGAAGTAGGACATGTTTTGAATCAAGAGTGTATATTACGCAGCCATCAGAAAGGATGAATACCCACCATTTGCATCGACATGGATGGAACTGGAGGGAATTATGCTAAGTGAAATAAGTCAAGCAGAGAAAGACAATTATCATTTGGTTTCACTTATTTGTGGAACATAAGGAATAGCAGGGAGGACATTAGGAGAGGAAGGGAAAAATGAAGGGGGGGAAATCGGAGGGGGAGACGAACCATGAGAGACTATGGACTCTGAGAAACAAACTGAGGGTTCTAGAGGGGAGGGGGGTGGGAGATGGGCTAGCCTGGTGATGGGTATTAAAGAGGGCACGTACTGCATGGAGCACTGGATGTTATACGCAAACAATGAATCATGGAACACTACATCAAAAACTAATGAAGTACTATATGGGGACTAACATAACAAATTAAAAAAAAATGCCGTATATAATTCACCTTCAGAAAAAAAAAAAAAGAGTGTATATATGTATATGTGTATGTAATCAAGGGTTAAAAGCATTGCCTATTTCTCATGCTCCTTAAGAATTCTGATTTTTGTAGGCCCTCCCTGAAACTGGACTAGGCTGTATGAAGGAATTCTCCAATTTCCTGGGAAGAAGATGGCAAGTAGAACCCACTGTCAGCTTGATGAGGAAATGGTACTTTATTCCTGCCAACTCTATAGGACTGAAAGGCTGCCCCGACCCCTGAGCTGGAATAGATTAATAGCAATACCTGTAATAAAAATAGCTATAGGAGCATCTGGGTGTCTCAGTCAGTTAAGCAGCTGACTTGGTTTGGGCTCAGGTCATGATCTCAGGGTCCTGGGATCGAGTCCCATGTCAGGCTTTGTGGTTAGCAGGCAGTCTTGCTTGAGGATTCTTTCTCTCTTTCTCCATCTGCCCCTCCCACCGCTCATGTGCTCTTTCTCCTTAAAATAAATAAATCTTTAAAAAAATGGCTACATATTTTGGACACTTGTACCATTTATTTCTCACAACTGTGAGATAAGTACTGTTATTACCCCATTTTTCACAAAAGACTCAGAACTTTACGTGTGGAACCACTAAGTAGCTGATTAGACCTCCTTGCCTCCAAACACTGTACCAGACGCTTCTCCATTATTTCACTTTCCTAAACACCAATTAAAGATGAGAAGAAAAACATCACTGATCTAACTTTTAGAAATGAATGGAGATTGTCTTGTCTTCTCCAGGACAGGGCAAAGAAATATGTTCAAGTGAAGGGGAAATAAGGTGTCACTTATATAAAGGTGGACGTCCTAAAGTACCCCTAGAATGCAAGTTCATTGATCATTCTAAGCAACTTCTCCCACATCCCAGGAATTCTTATTGATAGAAAGGTTAAGGATAATTCCTTTGCAATAGCTACATGCCCTTGGATCCTCTGCTGGTTCGTCAAGTAGCAAGCCATGAGATTATTTTCCCTCTTCCAAATTAACTCAAATGTTTAAATGCTTATTTGTGGTCTCCTTAGTTGAGAACTGTCATCTCTTGGCCTAAATAAACATCACTCTGAAATCCTGAAGCCCTTTGGGAACACCCATCCTATCTCTCTGAAGATATTAGACTTATGTCTATAAAGTTACTCTGGGATGACACAAGGAATAATTATAGAGAAGAGTCTGTTATTGACTCTTGGCTATTTTTGGAGCTATTTTTCTCAGAAATGTGACAATTAGAAGACAGAAATTAATATTTGACTACATTCCTAGTGAGCTGTAATAGCTGATTTTTTAAGGAGTGTGATAAATGCTAGTTTGAAACTGAACTCAACAACTAATGGCAGCAGGGAGACAAATTCTGATTAAGGCTATTGTGCTGTAACTCCTCCAAATGCTAGGAATATCTTTAGAAATTAAAAAAATAAGCTGCACCTTAAAATAAGAAATTCCTCACAAACATTCAAAGCTCAAGAAATAATACTAGGTTGAATAATAATAAATAGTCAGTATGTTATCTTTGTGATCTATAAAAATGTCATTCATTCAGTTCAACCTAAAGGTAAAGCTTACATTTTTTTTTAAAGATTTTATTTATTTATTTGAAGAGAGAGACACAGCAAGAGAGGGAACACAAGCAGGGGGAGTGGCAGAGGGAGAAGCAGGCTTCCCGCCGAGCAGGGAGCCCGATGCGGGGCTCGATCCCAGGACCCTGGGATCATGACCTGAGCCGAAGGCCGACGCTTAACGACTGAGCCACCCAGGCGCCCCAAAGCTTACATTTTTAGAGTGAATTTTTTCCAATGATTCTGACCTTAATAGTAATAGGCTTCTATCTATTAAAACAAAAATCATTCAATACCCTGTTCTGTCCTTGTCTTGTACAGAAACTTTAATGATCTCATGACCCCAGGTCACAGAAATAGATAAATATATCAGGCTTAAAATAACAAAAAGATAGAAAAGGAAAAATGAAAAAGTATAAGGTAAGAGAGAGAGAAAGAGAGAAGACACATACTAAAAAAATCTTCGAGAGAGAACAAAGAGAGAAAGAATATAAAGAGGGATAATCCAGTGAATGAAAAGACCTAGGAAAAGATTAAAAAAAAAAAACAATGGAGGAGGAGAGGAAGAGGAGGAGAAGGAGGACGAGAGAGAGAGAGAGAGAAAGAGGTGGAGGGTAGCTATGTTCACTCGGGAAAGTAACTCTTTCTGACTATATGCTAAACTGTAAACAACCGTAAGCTCTCAGTAAGTGTTGTTGTTGGTCTTGTTAGTGTTTCCATTGCTTATACTTTTACATCCAACCTATTAATAAAAGTAAGTATTTTTTGCTTATATTTTGTTTCCTAATGTTTCACTAAGCATAGTTATCAAGGGAAGCATAGGATAGTGGAATTAGAAAGATCTAAGTTCAAAATATTGGCTCTACTTTTTACTGGCTACATTAATTAGAGAAAATAGGGTAACTCCAAGTCTTTGTTTTCTCTTCTTTCAAATGGAGTTAATTATAAAATCTACCTTGCATGGCTTGTGATAAAATATCAGTAAATGCTAATGTGTATGTAGCTATCTTAATATGAATACTTTAGATTTATAATCAATTATCTCTGCCTAAGGAAAAAGAAGGAAATAATTCAATATGAGAACAATGGTAGTGTCAGGGTATTAGGATAGTTTTCAAAGTTTGGGGTAATATATTTATATTACTGGTATAATGGAAATGCATGCATTTATAAAACATTTAAATATTCAGCACTGCATATTATTTGTGATATATGAAAAACAGTATCACAGACCACTGTTCTTTTCATGTTCCAACCTGAATTGATCTTTTTTAAACACTGCCCATCCCCACTGTCTGATGGAAACATTTTATTACATTCCAGGAAAATAAAGCTCTTAACCTAGGCTTTCCAGTGCCAAAATTTCTATTTGGGCACAAAACATCTACCATCCAGTTATATGCATTTTCAAAAAGAAATAAAGTGGACTCTTGGCATTATAGAATTAACATTCATAGCTTACATTTCAGGAGAGACCCCAAAGTTCCAGGATATAGTCAATTTGTCATTTCTGAGGTATGGATTACTATTATAAGCACTTCAAGGCTAGTGTGAAAACTGAATCACTGAGTTGGTGAGAGTCTAGTAGAGGTACTAGGAGACACATCTCAACACGTTTGCATTGTTCTCTCTTCATTATCATGTATTTATTTTATAGAGGAAATGATATGTTAAACAGGTATTCATGAATCTGAGGACTGACAAGTTCCCTGGAGGGATCACTCACAAATGGTGAGAGCTTACAGTACATCAAAAGTTATGAATATTTGAAGTCCCTTGTCTCAAACAGGTCAGACCAACACATTACACCTCTTTAAGGTACTCTTTAGGCATAGACTACTTATGGTAGGAAGAAATGCAAGTCTCATGAAAAATGATGAAGAAGATGTACTTGCTAGTATGATATGTTCAGATGCTCTCTCTGAATTGGGGGTCAGAAGATAGTCATTGTTCTAATAAGCTATTGAACATTTTTTGGCATGAAAGATTTCATTTTTTTCCCTAATAAAATATCTGAATACCCTGGGAAAGCAATGAAATAGTAAGTTCTTAGCATCCAGACTTCCTTTGGGATTAAAGTGGAAATAAAATAAGAATTGCCTTTCATTAAATTTTCTTATTATGTCTTATGAAAATTAATTACCCCTTGAATAGATCTGATGTAAAACAGTTATACATTGTATGTTTCCTATTTCCCACACAGCATCTTTTCAAAAAATTAATTATAGCCAATAGTTTCAATTCAAAAGGGAATAATTAAGAGCAATGTGGGGGAGTAAAGAGATAATGATGCCATTTTAAAATTAATTGAAGCATTTAAAAATTAACTGGTCTTTCTTAGAGTTTAATAATTTCTATTTAAATTTAATAGTTTATATATATACAAGAGTATTCAATATTTATATTAAATTTGATTTCGAATGTTATAGTCTGAGGAATCACTTAATAGGTAATTTCTCTTAGTTTTGTTTTTTTCTTAAACTTTTCAATTTGTATAAGACAAAATGAAATATTTTAGATCAGGAATTTCTTTCAGCTGAGAACAATAAGCTTGCGTAGAGCTGTCTGCTACATTTTGTGTATTTATGGGGTCTTATTAAAGTCAGAGACAAGGTCCTTTGGTGTCTCTAATTAAATTAGCCCACCACAAGTATAGAATCCTTCTGTTCGTTTTTAGTTAAAATGACAAAATTCCACAAAATAATGATGCATCAGACACACACACCTCCCAACTACCAGAAATGACAAACAAGGGTCATAAGTCTAGTTTTAACCAAGACAGAGAGAGAAGGCTCACCATGCATTTACCTTTCTTGTCCCAGCCAAGAAGCCCCCTGGGATGAATGTATACCAGCACTGAGAGGCAGTTTCCAACTGGTCTAAGTGAATTTAAGGATACAATACCCGGGCTCACTCATCTCTCCACTGTAGTCAATATGCCTGATTCTTTGTCCACTGAAGAACCTCTTACCGTAAGCTGCAGTGATTTATTTCTGCCCTGTTTGAACCAGTCACTCCCAAAATGGGTGGGACAGAGTTACTGGAGGCCCGGTAGGGATTAATTTATTTAGAATGCTTTTTGCCATAAACCCATCTGCTCTGGAGCAATCACTCCTGAGTGTACTGAATTTATTGCAGTTTCTGGGGAATTCCCCTTTTCTGAAAGAATGTAAAGTATTAGGTAGAAGTTGGGGGTTAGTTTATAAATGACCTACTTCCCTATCAGTAACACTGTAGTTAAAGACATAAACAGACCAATAAGTAGGGTTTGCTAACTTCCTCTGCGATCACAGTGATGATTATCAAGGGACCCCTGGATCCACTTCTACCTTTGCTCCTATTCCCTGTTCTTTTCCAGAGTTTGCCCAGATTCTGACCCAACAGTTCTAGTTACCGCCTCTGGGCCTAACTTTATTCCTTACACTGCATTTGACCACCCTGTTCCTATACTGTGAATGTGAGGTATATTCGTCCATTTTATTTATGCTGCAATAATTATGAAAACAGTTTTCAATGACTTAGAAAAACAAGGTTACATGGCACTCACATCACATGGTAAATATTGGTGAGCATTGCTCTCCTCATAGAGTCTAGAATCCAGGCTGAAAAAAAGACAAAAACAAAAACCTCTTACCTTATACACCCTGCTGCTCCCCTGGCAGATGGAAAAAAGCAATGCCATACCCATGTGATGGCTCTTAAAGCTTCTTTCTAGAAGTGGCAATAACAGGCCACATTTAATTCAATCGCCAGAACAAGCTACATGGCTAAGCTGAATGTCAGTGAGATGAAGAAGTGTAACCCTCTCATAGGGGATGTTGAAGAGAGGTGGGCAATGATGCAATTCACTACAGATGTGGCCACTGTGCTCAATGCCTTCGACTCACCTCTGGCCCCCAGGACTCCAATTCCAGGCTTACAGTCCTTGGTGGGCTGATAATGGAAACAGAACCTGTTATTGCCAACAGGAAACCAGTACAGTTTAAGAGAAGGAAAACATGAAGGTAAAGGCATCCCTGACCTCTATAGAAATACGCTTTGATTTGATCCATTTTTTTTCAATCCAGTCCACCTTGAATGTCAGATTTTTTACAGGAATCACAAGGCTTAATTTATAGCACGTCATTTCATCTAAGCTATGTGTGAGACTCATGGGCAGTTATGTCAGTTCTCATCTATCTGTTACTATCATGTCTTTTCTTCCTTCCCAAGCTTCTCGTCCCTGTGGAGCCTATCCAAGCCCACAGCTCTGTTGGAAGTGATTTTCTTCTCTGGAAGAAACTCCCAAGAGTCACATGTCAACCAGAAAATAAAATTAAATTAAATTACAATGGGCCCATTTAACTTTGAACTTCATCCTTTCAACTTCGAAATCTAGTAACTGAATGTTTACATATCTATATACAGTTATTTGTCTAAATGTGTATTTTCTTTTTCCATAAAGATTTTAAGGGTAGTTTTCAGACACTATAATTATAATTGAAGAATGTATGGCATTCACCTGAAACGGACAGTGTCATAGTTCCTAAAATGAACTTCAACTTTTCCGTTTGGTCTGCTTCTAAACAAAATAGTACGCCTAAATAAATCCTTAAATAAAATCTTCTTTAAATAATATCTTTAAATAAATATCTTTAAAAAAAGTCTTCAAAAAAATAAATAAAATCCTAGGTTATATCAAGTAAAGGATTACAAAGCTTTTTTTCGATCATTGTATGTCAAGATGATGCCACAAGAGTGAAAGGCCACAGAAAGACAGATTATCTGCTCAGAATGAAGAGATGGATATATGGAAAAATATCCATGTTAATACCTAAAATTAATTTTGATGATGGTTGCATAATTCTGTGAATAAACCAAAAGCCATTGCATTGTAGACTTTAAATGAGTGAATTATGCGGAATATGAATTATATCTCAATAAAGCCGTTCAAATACACATATGTATGCGATTATTCTCAATGATGTTGCTTCAAACTCACATTATTTATATCCACTGTAGATAGATATCATGTTATAAATATCTTAGAGCAATTGTCACCTCTTCTTGCATTTTATTTTATCTTATTATTTATTTATTTATTTTTGAAGATTTTATTTATTTATTTGACAGAGAGAGACACAGCGAGAGAGGGAACACAAGCAGGGGGAGTGGGAGAGGGAGAAGCAGGCTTCCCGCGGAGCAGGGAGCCTGATGCGGGGCTCGATCCCAGGACCCTGGGATCATGACCTGAGCCGAAGGCAGATGCTTAACAACTGAGCCACCCAGGTGCCCCCCTGCATTTTATTTTAAAGATGGCCGCTGAAACTTCCATTTCTTCCCATCCCCTTCTCCTTCTCCCTCCCCTTGATCTTTGTTTCAAGGCAGTCCTATTGCCACAACTTAACTTCCTTAAGCACTGCAGATCCAACCCAGCTCTTCTGCCTTGACTGTAGTCCTTCTGCCCTCTTCTAGCTGCTCCCTATCTTGATTCCTACTCCATTGTTCCTCCCATGGTCCCACCTTGGTATTGGTAACCCTCCTGGGGAAGCAATGATAGGAAAATGGAGGGAAGAAAGTGCTGGGGAGGAAATCTCAATTCCATGGCCACTGCCCTGTCTTCGTTCTCTGAATTCTACCTTCTCCTCTAACTCCTCATCTCCCAGCTCCACAGGTGATTCCCTGCTTTTTAGCTCATCTTCAAAGGCCATGATTGCTCCTATCATCAAATAGTGTAATTCTATTTAGTATGCAAATTCATGAAAATGAAGTCAGAATACCTCAGGGCCATTCCTAGTGCCCCTGGTCTGATCCGCAGGGTGAAATTTTCCACAGGCCCCTCTCCCCTCAGTTCCCTGGGCTTGGAGAGCAGCTTAGGAGTGTCTCCATTTCAGCTCTGATTACCTTACGTGTAACCGTTTCTCTAATATTAAGCAATGGAGTACTTCATGGCAGAAACAGTGCCATCCATATTCATGTGTTTCCCATTGTGCCTAGAAGAGTGTCTAGCTCATAGAAAGTGCTTCAGATGTTTGTTGAATAAACTTCCAACTGCCACACTCCTGGTTTCAAAATCCGATTTTGTGGCATCCCCTGGTTTCTTTAATCCCTCACCTAGCCCTTTCACCAGGCAATTTGACACCATTTTCCTTTCAACCATTTGTCCCGGTGATGCCTCCAAGCCCAGTCCATACCTCCTGACCAATTATCCTAGACTCACACCTCCCAGATTCTGCATACTATAAATCAATAATAAAAATACCATGATAAATTTGCACAACACTCTTTTTTGTTGTTGTTAAGTTTATACAAATTGGCTCTATTTGTCCCCACTGCAATCTTTTTAGCTAGTAGGGAAAGATCAGGAAACTGAGGCAGTAAAGGGTGCCTGGGTGGCTCAGTCATTAAGCATCTGACTTCAAATGAACTCATGCCAGAGTTTCATACATAGATTTCCATTACCCCCAGTGAGTAAACTTGGTCAAAAATACCTTGCAGCCTCTACATTTTTAAAGTTCTTCTTATTGAAAACACACTTGGCAAAAACACTTCTGCTTGATGGTTTAATAACTTTCATTTCAAAATCATACATTTGGGCTTAATCTGAAATAAATTTTGCATAGCAAATTGCAAACACCTAAGGCACCTCTTTTCGTCCCTGCTGTGAGTCAGTTCCTAGTGCACCACTGTATCTGGCATGTGGAAACCACGAAAACCAGCCTGCAGCTCCGTGCGTGTGTTCTGTGCAAACCCAGAATACCACCACCTGTGTTAGCTACCATGCAATCCAGTCCAAGTTATCATTACAATTCAAAACAGGATTTAAATTGCATGAAGAAGGCTTTCTTTTTTTTTTTTTTTAAAGATTTTATTTATTTGACAGAGAGAGACACAGCGAGAGAGGGAACACAAGCAGGGGGAGTGGGAGAGGGAGAAGAGGCTTCCCGCCGAGCAGGGAGCCCGATGTGGGGCTCGATCCCAGGACCCTGGGATCATGACCTGAGCCGAAGGCAGATGCTCAACGACTGAGCCACCCAGGTGCCCCGAAGAAGGCTTTCTAATCCATAGAGTTAACTAGAGACATTGAAAACTGATCTAATAGCATCACATTGTCTTTACATTTAAGCCCACACAGATGCATAATTAGATGCATAGCGCATAATTAACAGAGGAAGCTGAGACTTCTGCAGTGCTAAACGTTGACTCATTTTTCTGTTCGGGTAGATGACATCCACTTGCCAAGCTCCAGTTTCTCTAGCCTCTGGGCCTTTACACTTAACACCAGGTTCCCCAGCTTTGCCATACTCTTCCCCTCACACGGTATTCAACTATAACCCTGCCTTCCTCTTTAATGAACTAACTCCCTCAGCTCTCAGATCACTATTCTCCCAGGAAATTTCCCTGACATGTTACACCTCTGGGTTAGGCCAGCCTCTTTTTTTTTTTTTTTTTAAAGATTTTATTTATTTATTTGAGACAGAGAGAATGAGAGAGAGAGAGCACATGAGAGGGGGGAGGGTCAGAGGGAGAAGCAGACTCCCTGCCGAGCAGGGAGCCCGATGCGGGACTCGATCCCGGGACTCCAGGATCATGACCTGAGCCGAAGGCAGTCGTTTAACCAACTGAGCCACCCAGGCGCCCGGTTAGGCCAGCCTCTTATTTGTGCCCAGATCACTCTGTGTTCCTCCTTGTTTTAGTATTCATTCACAGTGTTTTGTGATTTGCTGACCGGATTTTCTAAATCTTCCATGAGGTTTGAAGGGTGAGGTCTTGTCTATTTAGCCTGTGCTAATACCCACCACCTAGCACCTTGTTAGGCACATGGGAAGGGGTCAGTAAATGCTTACTGAGTGCATGAAGGAGTTCCTGTAAGGCTCATTTTGGTTCTATGGTTTCCTTTTCAAACTGCTCCTTCCTTAAAGGGCTACTGATACTTGATGAAATAGAAATATCATGATTTAGGGGCACCTGAGTGGCTCAGTCATTAAGCGTCTGCCTTCCGCTCAGGTCATGATCCCAGGGTCCTGGGATCGAGTCCCGCATCGGGCTCCCTGCTCCGCGGGAAGCCTGCTTCTCCCTCCCCCACTCCCCCTGCTTGTGTTCCCTCTCTCGCTGTCTCTCTCTCTCTGTCAAATAAAATCTTTAAAAAAAAAAAAAAAGAAATATCATGATTTATATCTAGTTTCTTCTCATAGTTATGATGCATGTTACATGAACCACTCCTTCAGCAACTTCAAAACAGTGGTAACCCAGGTATAAAAATATAATATAAGCAATTAAAAAACTATAGTTCAATGGTAATCATCTCAAAATTCTAATATTCAGGTGAAGAGACAGCTGAGTAGAGAGTGAGAAATGTACATCCTGGGCTAGTACAAGAGCTTGATGTCCGTAACAGTGCTGCTCTCATTCTGGTACATACATGGCTTATATGGTAACCCCTGCCACTGCCCACCACCCCGCAGCCACCTGCTTTGACTGGACTAGGTAAATAATGAATTGTGGACAAAAGTGACAGGCATATTGACTCTAGAACTGGAGTGGTTAATTGCTGGTTTGAGAACTTCCAGCTTTATCTGTGTCCTATCACCGCAACCCGTGATGTTCCAGAGGGTGGAATGCATATTTCCCAGAGTCTCAGAGCACACCGCTGGTCTCTGTGGCTGGGAGACATAGAGTATGAGTTAGAAATAAACAGACATTGTAGGGCTCATTGTGACTGTGCCATAACCTAGCCCACACTGACTAAATTCCTCTTTGCACTCTTGTTTGAATGAAGCACCCAAGTGTGTCTGGTTCTGGGAAGAGAAGAACTTCAAGCAAATAGGAAATTCTTACCAATATACCCTTTTTGTACATATGTCAGAATAAAAACAGATTTTATTGTGTCTTTGAGGACAGTCACCAGGCACCATTCTCTCTGCAAGCTCTTATTTTAGTAAATAATGTGTTTGTATTTATTTACTGGTTAGGTTCCTCTCCCCTGCTACCCTCCTACTCCTGGCCCCAGCTAAACCATGAGTATCCCGAGGCAGGCAGGCAGCAGTTTCTGTGAATGGCTCCCAGAGGAGCTCCATTAAGGGTGTCCAAAAAAATAACTCACAAGTCCCAGGATTAGTGTTTATCAACATAGATCTGAAACAAATAACAAAATGCTAATCCAATGCTCACTTGTGTATTCATTTTTCATTGCTTTTATAATAAATTATCACAAATTTCATGGCTTAAACAATATACAGTTATTTTATCTCACAGTTCTGAATGTCAGAAATTTGAAATGGATCTCATTAGGCTAAAATCAAGGTGATGACAAGGCTGCATTCCTTTCTGGAGGCTCTAGGACAAAATCCATTCCTTTGCTTCCATTCTAGCTTCTAGAGGCCCATATTCCTTGGATCATGGCCCCTTCCTCCACCTTCAAAGCCAGCAATCTTGGGTCAAGTCTTTCTCACACTACTATCTCTCTGGCTCTGTCTTTTCTGCCCAATTCTTCTACTTTTAAGGGCCCTTGTGATTCCACTGGACTGACCAAGGGAATCCAGGATAATCTCCCTATTTTAAAGTTAGCAGCATTAACAGCCCTATACCCATCTGCAACATTAATTCCTCTTTGTCATGTAACCTAACATATTCAGATTCTGGGGATTAGGACAGAGACACCTTTGTGGGAGGCCATTATTCTGCCTACCATTTTGAGTTTAACCTATAAACTCAATGGAGGGCTTTTATAACTTCTCAGCTTCATATATAAGGTAACACAGTAGCCATTATTTACTATAATCATATTTGATATAGTCCATAAGGTTAATTATATAAATAAGTTCAGTCCCACAGCTATTGAACTTTTGTCCTGGGGAAGGCACTATGCCAATAATTAAATTATTTGTACCACCATGGTATTATCTTGTTGAAAAAAAAATTCAAGATGACAAGTTAGATATTAAGACACAAAGATGTTGCTAATTAAAGGTGGCTTTGCAGATGCTTTCTCCTGCTTCTAGATGGAGAAGAGATATATTTCCATATATTGTAATTCTACCAGTTTGTTACCCAATTTTTCCTGCAAGAATAGTCTCATGAGGATACAGTCCTTCTCAGCCTAAAAAGTAAAATTTCTGTAAGCCTACAAAACAATAGTAATGGTCCTCATTTATCTAGCACTGTCTTCTTGAGTAAGTACATGAATAATTACATGCGTGGTGACCAGCACTGCAATTATTACTTCTATTACTCAGAGGAGGAAGCTGGGTCTAATAGAGGTTAAGGGCTGTTGAGCAGGTGAGTGGCAGATCTGGAACCATATGGCTTGCAGCTCTTAGTCCTGTGCTCATTTTAGAAAACTATCTTTTCTTCAAGAGGGCAACTTGCTTACAAATGATGTTCAAATAAATTTGCATTTTTGTGGTTTCCACACTTTTGTGCATTGGATGATGCAGAAGAGATTCCTTTGGGGAATGAGAGGTTGAGCTGGCGGCCTCTAAAAACTCCTGGAAACTCCAGGTGTCCGTTAGTCACGCACATATGCACAATTGTGCCTTATTTGCCCCCATACAAACTTGAATGCCTTTCAAGACTCATTACTCATCAAATCTTAAAGTGAATTAAAATTTCATGTAATGGTATATTATCAAGAAATGAAACTGGTTGTCAAATACTTAAATAAAAATATTCAGGAGCTATGGATTAGAAGGCAACACAGCTTAGTGATCAAAAACACATGCTCCAGGGACATCTGGGGTTTAAATCAAGGTCTCACTACCTCTCACCTGTATAAATTAAGCCACAATTGTCTGTCTTGAAAAAGAGAAAAAAAAATCTATGGCTGTCTCATGGGACAGTTATGAGGATCAAACCAATTGTTCTCAACTAGGAGAGATTCCTCCCACCCAAGGGGCATGTGGCAATGATGGGAGATATTTTGAGCATCACAGCGTGGAAGGAATTACTGGTATCTAGGCAGGGGAGGCCAGGAATACTGCTAAAAACCCTATAATGCCTTACAGGTCAGCACACCACAATAAAGAATTATCAGACCCAAAATGTTAATAGTGCCGAGACTGAGAAACTCTCATTTAAACTCACACTCCACAAAGTGCTCAAAATTGTTATCTGTTATTTATTTATTTATTTTTTATTTTTTTTTTTAGGATTTTTTTTTATTCTTATGTTAATCCCCATACATTACATCATTAGTTTTAGATGTAGTGTTCCATGATTCATTGTTTGTGCATAACACCCAGTGCTCCATGCAGAATGTGCCCTCCTCAATACCCACCACCAGGCTAACCCATCCTCCCACCCCCCCACCTCTAGAACCCTGTTTGTTTTTCAGAGTCCATCATCTCTCATGGTTCGTCTACCCCTCCGATTTCCCCCGCTTCATTCTTCCCCTCCCACTACCTTCTTCTTCTTCTTATCTGTTATTTATATTATTAAACAGATTTGTATTAAGTATCATGCTATGAATCAGGGGCCTAAAATTGGCTAAGTTATGCCTTTGGCCTTGAGAGGCCCATTAAGTGAAACTTTTAAGTATAAATAATTACTATGCAATAGCATACACTCATAGTGGCATCATATGCAAAGCACTATATCAGGGAGTATATATTCGTTCTGTTTGTGGGAATTGGGGAAGTCTCCATAGAGAATAAAGTATTCCCCATAGGCGTTTAAATATGATAGAAATTTGACCATTAGAAAATGGATAGCTTTGTTGGTGTGAAAGATACGTGTCCATTTAGGGGAAAGATGTTGGGGCATTAAAAATATTACAGAAATAAATGGTATAGCATTTGCAGAGGCTAAAAAAAAAAGTGTCCTATTTAAAATATGATCACTGCGGGGCGCCTGGGTGGCTCAGTCGTTGGGCGTCTGCCTTCGGCTCGGGTCATGATTCTGGGGTCCTGGGATCGAGTCCCGCATCGGGCTCCCTGCTCTGCGGGAAGCCTGCTTCTCCCTCTCCCACTCCCCCTGCTTGTGTTCCCTCTCTCACTGTGTCTCTCTCTGTCAAATAAATAAAATCTTTAAAAAATAAATAAATAAAATAAAATATGATCACTGCATTAGCATTACAAGGAATATGATAGATTGTGAATATGATTCTGGTGCTGTGAAGAGAGGCAGGCATCAGTGAACAATTAGGAGACCATGGTGAGAATTCAGATGTAAGCTTAAACCAACATAAAGAGTAGGAGTAGCTCCCACAGCGCTGGGAGCAGGGGATAAAGGGAGAGGGAGAATTACAAGTTCAGAGGTAGCATCAGCAGAACCCTGCTACTTTTCAAATGTTGGGAAAGACCACAGCTGCATTAAACACTGGGCTATGGGACAGCCAACTTGTTGACACCATTAGACAAATATGAGATAGTGTGACAGAGTATGAAGCAGCAAAACCAGTATTTTGAGAGAAATTGCGCTTGTGTTAATGTTTTTGCACTGAGGTTATTCACAGATGAGCTTATAGACTGAAAATAAAACACCATTGATTGATAAAAAGAATTTCATAAGAGTTGCAAAATAATTTTCTGACCTTTGATGGAAATGAGTAGGTAGTATTCATTTGCCACAGTTTTTATACATGTAGATAAGAATAAAGTTCTTTAACTGTAAGTTCTTAAGTTAGAATTTAGGTTTTTATTTTTTGTATATCAAAGGATGCTTCAGGTTTTTGGCAAAATCCAGTTGACAATTTCTTAAAGTAAAAACAAGAATAAATGTCGATATATATTCATCCCAGAACTTCAGTACTGTCAAGTACCAAAAAGAACTCTGTTGCCAAGACTTGCAAATTCGACCTTATGTTTGTTGGCACAAAGAATTAACAGAGCCACAACTTGAGCCAGTAATAAAAAATTCCTTCTTAAGCTTAAAAAAAACTCTATTAAAGGGCAAAAAAAATTTTTTTAATTATTTCCAAATGAAAACAGGACCAAAATTAGTGTATATTAAGTAAGTCTCTGTTTCAAAATGTAACTACCAATGAAGCTGTGCATGATATTAAAACATAAATCCCCTTATGCTCCTGACCAGGGCCCGGAACTAACTGTATAGTCTTGAATTTCCTTCAAAGATTGATAAACAGTTGCTCTTTCCTGGGCACTCTTATCACTGCATGTTTTCCAAGATGGTTTAAAAAAATGTCTGATTTCCCTGATGCAGCCTATTTGAAATTTTCTAAGGAAGTTAATAGGAAGCAGAAAATTGCAAAGAGCCACAGTGCAAAGAGAGAGTGGAAAGAGCTCAGTATAGAATTTAGAATGCAGGCAAATGGACTTTTAAAAACAGCTATCCTTAATAGCGGTGGTACCTGGCCGTAATGAAAAGAAGTGGCAGCAGAGTAATGCATCCTTAACTAGAAACCATCTTTTTATGCATATTGTGCTTTTATCATCAATATATCTGGGTCTTTGTCTTTATAAAATGTAGATATCCCACATTTATCCTTAAGCTGCATGAATGTTTAATGATCAGGCAGGTTATATAATACACATAAATTAATTGCATGCTATTCATTTTCATGTATTTTAGCTATTTAAATCTCTCCTCTTACTGCTGCAAAGCTAATGATTTATATGTATGCCACTGAAAATGTAACAAGATAGGTGCCCCAGACACATACATTCAAGCAATTCCTTTAACTTTTTATGCTTTCACAGGAGGAAAACATTCAAAGGTTTATTTTACCCTAGATGCATGCAGCTGTGTCAGGCACTGTCTGTCCCAGATGCAATTTATTGGATCTCCAGGTCCCAGACTGGTTAAAACAATGCTAGTATGATTTCAGACTTTAGGGATCAACTCTTTGGTTCCTTCCTACTATCTCTGACTCTTTTTGCCTAGGGCAGCACTCTGGCTTTCTAGCTGAACTGTACAGGAAGGCTCTAGGCAGAGGCAGAGTTAAAGCATTCTCTTTTGGACTTTGATCAGGATGGAAACAAGATAACTGGGAGATAGCAATTCATAAGACAGTTATTTGGAGATAGAACAAGAGTTGTAAAGCAGCCTAGCAATGTTCTTGATATGTTTGGGGGATGGGGACAAGCCATATTACAACAATTTCAGGGGATACGATATGTAAGAGTAATAGTAATAGTACTCAACAGTAACAGTCCTGTGCTCTTGGAGGGTGCAGAATTTTGTTATAATAAGGAAAGATTTTTTTTTAAAGATTTTATTTTTATTTGAGAGAGAGAGAGCAAGAGCTGGGGGGAGGGACAGAGGGAGAAGCCAACTCCTCTCTGAGCAGGGAGACCAATGAGGGGCTCAATCCCAGGACCCCAGCATCATGACCTGAGCTGAAGGCAGACACTTAACGACTGAGCCACCCAGGCGCCCCAAGAAGAGATGGTTTTATCTCCATGGCAATTTTGTGCTTTGCTTCTACTATTTTCTTGTCCTTGATCTTTCCTTAATTAACATTGAGCATCCTCTATGTGGCAGGAACTATATTTCTCACTAAAAATAAAATGCTAATTTAATTAAACAATGGTCCTTTCCATCATGAAGCTTGCAGTCCAGTAAGGGAAGCTAATATTAACAATTAACTTCATAAACATATATGTTACAAACAGCGATGGGGGGGCTCTGTGTGCTGAGAAACCATGTGTCAGACAGGGCTTCCTTAAACTGCCCCCAACGAAGTGATATTTGATCTGATGACTGAAGGATGAGGAAGAATTAAGTAGGGCACCAGGTGGGAGCAGAGAATTCTGAAGAGATGGATTAACTTCTGCAAATGTCCTGAGAGCAAGACAAGAGGAAGCATAAAGAACTGAAAGTAAATCACTGTGACTATAGCCCTGGGAAAGGATGGAGGCAGACAGTGCTAAATTTTAGGTCACAAAAAAGATTTTGGTCATTAATTTTGGAACCTATGGGGAATCACTGAAGCTTTTTAAGGAGGGGAATAAAATAATCAGATTGACATCTTAAATAAAATACATGAAGACAGAGCACTTAGGAGGCTATTGCAGTAATCAGGGAGGAGATGATGTTAGCATGGATAAGCTGATGATGGTAGAAATACAGAGAAGATGAAGATGGATTTAAGAAATTTAGAGGAGATTATTTGATAATAGGTTTGGCAATGGGAAGTGAGGGATAGTGGATCAAGGGTAATTTCTAAATTTCAGGTTTGCACCTCTGCATGGATCTCGGTAAGCCCTGTCTGATATCGCTCCTGTCAGAGAGAAAACAATCATCTTTCTTTTGGTTTGTTTATTTGGGTGGGAACAGAATTCATGCGAGGTGATTCTGAGTTCTACTTTCAGTATGTTGATTTTGAGATACTTTTGAAAAATCTAAGTAGATCTGTCTAGGATTTGATTTTCTATTTGGGTTTGGAAAAGATCAGTCTAAGCCCAAGGTTAAAATCTGTGAATTACTGTCATAGAGATGGAAATTGAAGCCCTTGGCAAGGACAGAATTTCCTAAAGAATTATACAAAAAACAAAGGAGCTTAGAACTGAATTTTTGGAAATTCCAACATTCACATGCCAGGTTACAACAACGAAAACAGTCATGACCACTACTTTTTGAGCTCTTATTATGTGCTACTTAAGCCCTTGTTATATGTTAACTTATTTAATGTTAACGAAACCTTATGAGGTAAATGTTATTTTTCTATTTTAGAGATGAGGAAACTAGGGTACAGGAGGAACATATGGCCAGCCAAAGGTCACACACATAGCTGTTAAATAGCAGAAACAGAACTCAAATTCTGGCAGTCTGATTTGAGAACCCATCCTTCTAACTGCTATGGTCCACCAGGCTATTTATGAAAATTGACAAAAGAGCTTGAGGTTCGCATGTAAGAATTTAAACCTCCATTATATTTGTCCTCAAGATCTGCACTCTCCAATGCCATAGTTACTAACTACGTGGTGACTTTTGAGCACTTGGAATATGGCTAGTTCAAACTGAGATGTCCTGTAAATGTAGAATATTTATCAAATTCTGAAAACTTAATACCAAAAGAATGTAAAATACTCCACTAATATTTCTTACATGATTACTTGTTGAAATAATAATATTTGTATATTTTGGATTAAATATACTAATGAAATTTAATGTCACCTATATTTTGCTTTCTTAATGTTTCAAATTAATTTAACTTTAAACTAAGATATTTATACTTCCCTATGAGGCTTACATTTTATTTCAATTGGAAAGCACTGTTACAGATATTTCTCCTATTTGCTGTCTAGATTCTTAGCTCTAGATAGACACTATCAAATAGTTAGTATGCTCTCTTTGACGCACAGATTCCATTCAGACCTGAGCTCCAAGCTCGCAGGCCCTGCCCTCTGTGGTGTTTCCATGGTAACCCTGCCTTAGGAAGAGAAGATGTTTTTTGAGCTGAGTCCTAAAGATTTCCTTTCTCTGGCTTTATGTCATTTCATACTAATTTTATGGTTATCTCTTCTGTTCTTCTCTAAGAGTTTATATGATTTTTGACCTCGTGAAATTGTAGTTCAGTGGTTCTCAGGCAGATGAAAATCTAAGAATCACTTGGGAAGTTTTCTCAAATTATACCAAAGCTATCACCCTGCAAGATTTTATATGTGCTCCCTATCCCCAAGGAAGGACTACTGCTCTAATCTCTTCATTGTCTGGTAAATGAAATTGCTATACTCTATTATATTCTCACTTGTTTCCTGTCTTCTTCTGTCTACTCAGCTCTTCAGCTCTCCAATAGCATACCTACTAGTAACCAAAGCACTCCACTTAGGTCCTACGGCACAGACTCTGAAATGTTGATTTTGGTTCATCTGGCTAGGAATCTGGTGGGATGGTTATAATTTAGGTACTAAAAATATTGAGGTAAATATTTTCCACATGTAGCTTTTATGTTTATTATTATTATTATTATTATTACATTCTGAAATTTCCCCTCACAAGTTGTAAAGCTTCAGGTATGTGAATAGTGAGTGTTCTGCAGGTAGGTAGTGTGTCATATTATACAGCAGAGATTTAGAAGTTAGAGCACTTCTAGTTCTTCATCTGTAGATGTGGCAATAATACTCAATTTAGAGATTAAATGAGATGATACAAGGAAAGTACTTGGAGAATAAATTAAGATCACTATAAGTCTTTTAGTTTTGTTAATTGTTTCCTTCACTGTGCAGAAGCTTTTTATCTTGATGAAGTCCCAACAGTTCATTTCTGCTTTTGTTTCCCTTGCCTCCAGAGATGTGTCTAATAAGAAGTTGCTATGACCGATGTCAAAGAGGTTGCTGCCTGTGTTCTCCTCTAGGATTTTGATAGTTTCCTGCCTCACGTTTAGGTCTTTCATCCATTTTGAATTTATTTTTGTGTCTGGTGTAAATGGTCCAGTTTCATTCTTCTGCCTGTTGCTGTCCAGTTTTCCCATCACCTGACAGAATGGCTAAAATTAACAACTCAGGAAACAACAGATATTGCAGAGGACGCAGAGAAAGGGGAACCCTCTTACATTGTTGGTAGGAATGCAAACTGGTGCAGCCACTCTGGAAAACAGTATGGAAGTTCCTCAAAAAGTTAAAAATAGAACTACCCTATGACCCAGAAATTGCACTACTAGGTATTTACCCAAAGGATACAAAACTACTGATTTGAAGGAGCACATGCACCCCGATGTTTACAGCAGCATTACCAACAATAGCCAAATTATGGAAAGAGCCCAAAAGCCAACTTACTGATGAATGGACAAAGAAGGTGTGGCATATATAGAGAATAGACTATTATTCGGCCATCAAAAAGAATGAAATCTTTCCCTTTGCAATGACATGGAGAGAGCTAGAGTGTATTATACTAAGGCAGAGAAAGACAAATACCATATGATTTCACTCATATGTGGAATTTCAGAAACAAAACAGATAAATAGAGGGGAAGAGAAAAAAGAAAGAGAGAGAGAGAGGGAGGCAAACCATAAGAGACTTTTAACTATAGAGAACAAACTGAGGGTTGATGTAAGGAGCTGGGTGGGGGATGGGTTAAATAGGTGATGGGCATTAAGGAAGGCACTTGTCATGATGAGCACTGGGTGTTAAATATAAGTAATGAATCACTAAATTCTATTCCTGAAACCGACATTACACTATATGTTAACTAACTAGAATTTAAATAAAATGTTAAAAAAGTAAAGAAAGATCTCTATAAATCTTAGTTGCTTTTCTCAAGCAGACTTATTTTCAAGAGTTTAAGGTTGCTTACTTTTCCCAATTCTTTCTGCTTATAGTTCATCACATTATTTTCTAAAGTAGAATTACAGAGATTTAATTTATTCCTCTAATTATTATTTGGGGAACAGGCTGTAAAAGTAGTCTCTCAAGGAGACAAAATTAGGACACTGATTACAGTGGTGCTCAGTTACAGCACTTAAGTATACCCACATGAAAATAAAGGTTGATATTCTACTAACTGCTAATTAGTACACAGCTAATATCTTCAGAATTTGAGTAATTCAACTGAAGTACTTTCCAAACTAAGCATTCAAATAAACTGGAACTTTTTTAAACTCATAGATTCCTAATAGGCTAAATCCTTCCCTTATTCTAAGAATTTCACTCACATTTGATAGATTTCCATTTATGCTACTGTGATTCCCTAATTAATTTTTAGATAAAATGATTGCTTACTTTTATGGGAATTTTGCCATGAGTTTGACAGATACATTAGGAGAACCAAATAATATAGACCAAAGCTAGTATCAGAGACCAAGCCAGTAATCTTAAAAATGTTTTACCATTGCTCAATCATTTTTAAAGATTATGATATTCAAATTTCCTTCTTTCATTCAGCAAATATTTATTTGGTATCTATGGTATATCAGGTGCTGTAAATTCACAAAAGAAAATGAGAATTCTATAAAGATGAAAGAGAAAGACATAAAAGTAATATTTTTTAAAACTCATGCATTTATTCAAAAATATATAAGTCTTAAAAAAAGATAAAGCTAAACATTTAGTAAAATATATCTAGGTTGCAACAATTATTTCTATTATTCTTCCACATAAAGGATGTTTTTACTGCAAATGTGACCCAAAGGAATGTCCGTAACAAACTGAACTTCCAATAAATGAAATATCAATACATCAAAGTTCACACACTCGGAGTTATGTGTGGTAAATAATTAAGAAAACTGACGAAAAAAACATTAGCTTGCTATTTTAAAATTAAAAATTTAATTCACTGATAAACAAATAATAATCTTACTGTGATGATTCATTTTATGTGTCAACTTGGCTGCAACATAGTGTCTTATTATTTGGTCAAACATTATTGTGGATGTTTTTGTTAAGGTGTTTTGGGGGGGATGAGAATAACATTTAAATCAGTGGACTTGGAGTAATGTAGGTGAGCCTCGTCCCATCAATTGAAGGTCTTAACAGAACAAAAACTGACCTCCCCAGAGCAAGAAGGAATCCTGGCAGCAGACTGCCTTGGATTTGAACTGCATCTCTTCCCTAAGTCTCCAGTCTGCTGGCCTATCCCATCAGATTTTGGACTTGCCACGCCTCCACAATCATGTGAGCCTATTCCTTAAGGTAAATCTCTCTATATACATGTTCACATACCCTGTTGGCTCTGTTTCTCTGAAGAAACCTGACTGATATACTCATTTTTCAATACTTAATTTTCATGTAGGTCTAACAAAAGTTAGGAGGGCTTGAAGCTGCATTTGTCCCTAGCAGAAGAGAATAAATCCACTTTGAACATATGTTCCACCCAAAACTATACCCCGAATTAATTTATTGTTTGTAAACCCGTGAGTACCTTAAAAATAATAATAATTAAAAAAAGGAAGCATTGCTAGGTTTTAATAAATACAGACAACTGAGGACTGAAATTCTGACACAAGGGTAAAGGTCCATGATTATGAGGTGTGCTAATGAACTCCATTTATCTCTGATGAAGTTCTCTCGAGGAAAAAAATGTTGTGACTTCCTTCTAAACTTATGTACCAGCAGTTATAAATATTCTCATTAAAACAGCATCTTTATCTCAAAGAAAACTTTGTAAGTAGTCCTCTTATATAAAACAAACAAACAAACAAACAAATCAGAGAGCTCTAGAACAATCAAATCTCAGGAACATGCCCTCTCAGTCTCTTTTCAAACCTACCCACAGCTACCCACAGTAGAGATCCCAATGAAGGTGCAAGGAATCCTAGAGTTCTAGAGAGCTTGCTTATGAATACAGAGGCCTAAGAGAAACAGGATACATATTTTTCAGAGGAGGTCTGATAATTAAAATATTGATAAGTTAAAGGAGAGACAGTTAGAATAATATGACCTGTATGACACCTGAAAGTTAAATTAGAGTAGCAAGGGTTTCTTGTGTAAAGCATCTCTAATCATATTTGTATAAGGTATATATTTAAGCACACTCAAGGTTTTGGTCATATACATGTCTAAAATAATATATTGATTTTTCTGTTATTTAACAGAAAAAGGCCTTAACGATTTATTTCAAATCACCCAACTTTATAGAGTATATACATAACCCGCTACTAAAGAATCAAATATAACAAAAATGAAGTCAAAATAAATACAGTAGATTTATTCAGTGTAACTCAGAAGTAACTTCAAAAGCCTACACCCTTGTCATTTTAGTGTGCAGAAGTTTCAACTTAAGAAATAAAAGATCAAAAGTATTCATAGTTAAGAAAGTTTTGTGGTCATACCATTGAACTTCGATAACTTAGTTCTTGCCCTGTAAACAAAAAGGACATGGTAAAACCAGCATGAGTATTTGGAATCTGCCTCATTTATTAACATAGTTAATCACCAAATCTTTGATTAATGATTCATGAATCAATCAGACTAAGTAATTCTAATGACTGAAATGACCACAGAGTTCATTATTTTAATAATAAGCAATGGCTAGTCAACATCTCAGCAAGTAACGAGGCTTTTGTGACCTTGGGAAAGTTACTCAATCTTTTGTACCATAAAATGGGACCACAGAAAACTGGTTTCACAAAAGACAGTAAATGGAAAGGAGTGCCCAAAGTATATTTAATTTAACATGCTCCATGGTAATGTATAGCTTTTCACATCTTTGCCTATACCAATTTTTTTCTGGTTTGAATAAAATGAAATCTTGGTTATTTACAGAAGTACTGCATAACAATGATATTTTCAAGTTCCTGATCATTTAGCAGTCAAATTATTTAATTAATACATTCATTGTGTACTTTATGTACAGTAATTCCATATGAATATATGTATAATAATTCAATTAAAATTAAAATGTTTAAATTTCAAAATGGCATTTTTATGATTTGGGGTGGAGCACTCATTCAATGGAACTGTTTCTGATATATCATGTTTCTTAACCAGAAAGTATTAACAAATTACTTTTCAGAAAAAAGAACAGGAGAGACAGAGATAATGACTATGTAGAACATGTATATTTAGGTAAGGAAACCATAATTTTTGGTGTATTTGACATAGCTTTGATAATAATGGACTCTAAGTACCAAATGGAAGGATTCTAGAGTATATTCACCAGGGATCTCTTGACCTTCTATGTCTTGTAATACAAAATGGCTTGTTCTCAATGGCACAGTAAAGGGATCCTAGGCTTCCAGGTGTAGATCAACTGCAGAAGCACCTGTGAAGCACTATGAATTACTTTGTAAACCACCACCACATTAGCTTAGATATGGTGATTCACAAAGAAATCCACAGCACTTCACAGTTTGGGTAAGGCTTGGTACCTATGAACCAATAAAAACAGTACCCTTATACCACCAACAATTGAGGGTGCATTTTCAGCTATTTTTATATCTTTTCATATGACATTCAAATAGACTTATAGCAGAAGAGCTAGATAGGGCAATAGTCACAATCAGTTGAAGAGTATGCTCAATTTTGCATCACCCTCTTTTCACTGGAAATATACAAGAAATACTAAACATTTATTTTAAGTAAAAAAATTTAAAAATAAAATGTATGCTTTCTGTATTATATAACAACTAATTTTCATTTAAAAGACTTTCTATGCAACAACTAGCATGACATTATGCAGGATGATAAAACAGGGTTCTACTCATAAAAATAAAAGGTATGGTTATTAATATACTTGTCAGAAGTGGGGAGTAAAATAAATAATAAAAGTATATGTGATTCTTATATATCACAATATAAAAGTGTTATTGCTGGGATAATTTCCTCTAAAAATGTCCTTTTTTTAGTTACTTGGCTTCAAATTCTGTAATCACAAAATCTTGTATTTTATTTTATTATTATTTTCTAAAGATTTTATTTGTAAGTGATCTCTGCACCCAATGCAGGGCTCAAACCCACAACCTGGAGATCAAGAGTCACACACTCCACTGACTGAGCCAGCCGGGTGCCACATAAAATCTTATATTTTATAAAAATCATTAAATGTACTTAGGCTGAGTGTTTTTCTACCATATTTGTTCAAATGCATATTATTTTTCATGTGCCTTTCTGAACACCAAGACTGTTTATAAAATCAAATGCTATATTACACATATTAGATTCAACTCTGAAAGAAAACCATCACACCAGTAAAGCAATGGAAGAAAATATTCAGTAAAGTTGCTATCTTTAGTAAATCACTAAAACCAGCCACCCTTTATTTATGCTCATGCCACTGATAGCATTTATCTAAAAAGCAGGAAGAAACCTAAAGGTTTCATTTATAATTAATGAAAAGAAAATGATCTATAAATTTACTGGCCTAGAAAGCATAATATCCATCAGGTAATTCATGGCTGCAAAATTTCAACCTTTTTTTCGAAGTACACCACCAAATGTTAACATTTAAGGTTTATTTTATGCAGAAACTCATGAATATATAGTCCCAAGCAGTTTACCACTGTCACTAAAGGTTACTGCTTAAGCATCCCCCACTCATCATCCTCCAATCACACATGCAACAGTTAGACCAAACTTGCTGAGTAACTAAACCAAGAAAAATCATTAAATGAAAAGGAAAATTATAAAAATAATGATATATTCAAGGATATTTATTATATGCCTATTATGTGCCAGATATGGTTCTGGTTAGAGGCTGGGGCTACAAAAGCACACCTAAGGTCCCAGCCTTCAAGGAACAGAGAAGAAAACAAGCAATTAAAAAATGGATGATATGTGCCATGAAAAAGTTGCACATAGGCTAATGGAGACCACATCTATTGGCCACTGAATCCAGTGGTCAGAGAGTTATAGACCTCTGGGTACTAAGAGGGTGATGGGAAAGTATCATGAAAAGAGAAATGCTGGAAGAACAAGAGAAGTTAGCAATGGTAAGGGGGTAAGACTGCTCTAGGTAGAAGATAAAACTTATCCCATGGCCTGTCAAGAGATGAATCATATCACATATACTATATATGACAGCATCTATAGATATAGATATATGATAGTAGAAAAGGAAAGACTACACTATATTTAGGGAGTAAGTGAAAACAAGTGGGCATCACTAGATCGGAAGCAACAGGGACAGACAAAATTTGAAGCAAGAACTATAGCATGGTAAGACAGCCTCAGTGAAATATGGGCAGGATTCAGGAGCAGTTGTAGGAAAGCTCTTCAGATCTTAATGAAGAGTGTCACACTCCCTCCCAAAGTGGGCCAGGCGAAACCTCTTGAGAATTAGACCAGTTTTCCCTGTGAGGTTCAGGCATGCCAGCTGGGTTGAGGAGATACACTCACAGATTTACATAGGCTTGAAAACAGATAACTAATCTTAAGAAGATCTAAGTGACTGAATAACCATCCTACTCCAAATGTGGAATTAAACTGATCAGATTATGTCAGAGAAACAATTCAGGATAGATTTTTACAATATGTCATCCTTTTTGTTACCCTTCTCTCTCTAAACAAGACAACTATTCTCTCTATACCTGGTAGTATCTGCTAGTTGGGCACTTTGCTTTGTTTTACTTCTGAATTTGCATGCAAGGAAACTTCCAGCAGGCCCCTCTCTAGATTGCAGACAGCTTCTTAAAAAATCCTCCCACATTTTCTGTCAAATATGCTCTCAATATTTTTTATGAAAGGGTTATAACTGATACGCTCTGAGAAGGAAATGTTCTGATTGAACTAACTTTCTGGTGCACTGATTAATTAGAAAACACTATTTTTTCCAACTCTGGCACTATTTGACTTCAAAAATAGGTGAAGTTCTTTGTTTCATAATGAATAACCACACTGCAGTGCTTTAATTGTCTTTTTCTAAGGTTATTCAGAGCCCTTGTGACATTTAGTATTTGCAGTCAATACTTTCTTTAGTACTCATAATGCATCAGTTATTCACCAAATGCTTAACGTTTGAGGAGAAGATAGAATTCCTAAACAAAGGAATTCAGAGTACCATGGAGTATTGCAATTAGGAACTACATCACAAAACATTTGAAAAAGGAAAGAAACATGTCCAAGATCCTATGGTTGCAGAGAGGAGAAAAGCAAACATCTAAGTCCTCCAGGGCAAAGGGAAAGGGTGGTGTGGATTTGTCTTATATGTTACACAATATGACACATTGTATGCAATTATAAGGTCTGAAGTTGATTGCTATCTCTGTGTTCTGACACTAAAATAAATCCTGACAGTTGTTTGTGGGACAAGTCACTAATGTCAGCATGACTTCATATGATTAACTTCATTCTCTTATTATTCTAACACCTGGAGGAAAATTCCAGCTAACAGAGGAGCCTTTTTAATTGGGCTCCAGCTAGTTGATGGGTTTACCAGAGGAAAAAAATGCCATCCAGAAGTCTTAAAGGAGTCACTTAGTTCCAATTCAGAAGTCTGAACAAAAAGTTAGTCTGTAGTACAATTTATTTGCTAGATTCATCCTTATTTTGAGAATTTTATATCTCACACGTTTCAACCCATGCAAATAAGACAACGGAAATAAAAGAAACATAAGGAAAGGTAGGCCTAATATCACAATGCAGGCATAATATAAACTCTATTTAAAATAACTACTGCTGCTGATTGGAAATAAAACAGCTGCAGAATTGACAGAGGCTTCTGCAGTTAAGGACGATATCATACCACTAATATGACAATCCCTGAGGAACTGAGGAACTGAGGTAAACTGAGTGGGAAGCACAGCTCCAAAGGAAGCCTGCATCCTTTCCTGGTGATGAAAGCTAAGAAGAATGAAAATAATATAGCAAGTAAAATAATACAAAACAAAAATAGAACAGGAAATGAAAAATGCATGCACAGTAGATATAATCTTCCCACTGGTTGGGTTTTCCCCTTTCCTCTCAAAAGCTCTTTCTTCTGCCCCTAAATATTGAAAATCAGTGTATAAAAACATGACTGGGACGCCTGGGTGGCTCAGTCAGTTAAGTGTGCAACTTTCGATTTCGGCTCAGGTCGTGAACTCCGGGTCGTGAGATCGAGCCCCACATGGGGCTCTGCCCTGAGTGTGGAGCCTGCTTAAGACCCTGTGTCTCTCTCTCATTCCCTCTGCCCCTCCTCCCCCAGCTCATGTGCTCTCTCTTGCACTCTCTCTTAAACAAAAACAAAAACAAAAAAAAACAAGTGACTGCTGACTAGAAAATCATAAAGTATTCACAGCAAAGTTGCTACTGAATAATAATGACCATGGGTGATCACAATGAGAGAACACATATTTTAGTGACATCAAAATGTTAAAGTTATAATTTATTAAGTTATATTATCAATTAATGTAATTGCTAACAATAACTGAACTAAGTATTTGGCATAATCTATGTCTCTCAATTAAAAAAAAAAAAAAGATGAGCAAACTTTCGAAAACATGTCCTTACTATATCAATGTGAGAACTCGAAATAAGAGACTCATAAAATGATTGGCATTTTCATTACTTTTGAAAAAAAAATAAATTTAACAGTTCCTACAAAGTACTTATATTAATTCATTTATTTCTGACAATAAGAGAGAAGCAGAATCCTCATCTGAAAGATGTGGAAACCGAGGCTCAAAAAGCCAGTCACGTGTCAAATGTCAAAAAGCAAGATCTGTCTAAAAGCTTATGCATTCTCCTTGCCCCATAATTCTGCAGTATGCAATATAACTGCAGCATTTGGGAAATCTATTGAAAAAAGAATATTAGGTGACAATATGAACTTTGAGCTATAAATCATTCTAAATACTATGTAGGATCAAATGAAGAAATATAGGCATGACGTCAACAATGAAACAATTCCTTTGACCAAAAATAATAAGAAAAGTTAATTTATAACTTACAATGTTCAGAGTGCGTGGGTGGCTCAGTTGGTTAAACATCTGCCTGACTTTGGCTCAGGTCATGTTCTTGGCATCCTGGGATCAAGCCCTGAGTCTCTGGCTCCCAGCTCAGAGGGGAGGCTGCTTCTCCCTCTCCCTCAGCTCCTCCCCCTACTCGTGCTCTCTCTCGTTCACTCTCTCTCTCAAATAAATAATAATAATAATAAAAACTGTTCTATAATTTATAATGTTCAAATTAAATTTTTTGCAAGGGAAATATCTAGTTTACTTAAAAGAAAGCTTTCACGAGCCAAGATGTCCAACGACAGATGAATGGATAAAGAAGATGTGGTATATATATACAATGGAATATTATGCAGCCATCAAAAGGAATGAGATCTTGCCATTTGCAACAATGTGGATAGAACTGGAGGGTGTTATACTGAGCGAAATAAGTCAATCAGAGAAAGGCATGTATCATATGACCTCACTGATATGAGGAATTCTTAATCTCAGGAAACAAACTGAAGGTTGCTAGAGTGGGGGTTGGGGTGGGAGGGATGGGGTGGCTGGGTGATAGACACTGGGGAGGGTATGTGCTATGGTGAGCGCTGTGAATTGTGCAAGACTGTGGAATCACAGATCTGTACCTCTGAAACAAATAATACATTATATGTTAAGAAAAAAAAGAAAAAGAAGGTAGCAGGAGGGGAAGAATGAAGGGGGGGAATCGGAGGGGGAGACGAACCATGAGAGACTATGGACTCTGGAAAACAAACTGAGGGTTCTAGAGGGGAGGGGGTGAGGGGAGGGGTTAGCCTGGTGATGGGTATTAAAGAGGGCACGTTCTGCATGGAGCACTGGGTGTTATGCACAAACAATGAATCCTGGAACACTACATCAAAAACTAATGATGTAATGTATGGTGATTAACATAACAATAAAAAATTTAAAAAACGTAAAAAAGGGAAAGCTTTTACGATTTTATATAAAATATCCATTTACATAGGAATAGATAATATTCCAATTATCAAGCATTCCTTTCCTATTCATTAAAGATGATCCCTAGAATTTTGGTGGAACATTTTAAAACTAGTTAGTGTTATTAAATTTGCTTACAGTTATTAAAGTCTCTTGTCTTTAAAAGCATATTGTGTCTTATGTGCCTTTAGATGAGTATGAACTTTTATGAATAAGCCCATATGAATGTCATTTTATGTTATATTCTGGGAAATCTTTTTCAGCGTTTGATGGGTTTAGCTCACTGTTGAAGATCATTAGTCTAAGATCTGGATCATAATATCCAGAGATCCTATTTATGAAGAGGGTCTACATTTACTCATGGGCTCCTAAGAATAGTGTGTGTTTGTGTATCTGTGTGCACAAGCGCACGTATACGTGCATGTGTATATGCTCTTTTTTTTTTTTTCCTCTGCCTCAGGACTACTGATGTACTTAGAAAATGGCATTGTGGATAATTTTCTATCAGTTTGCAGATAACTTATTCTACTTCAAATTCTCCCCCCAACTCAACTGTCTACTTTTTTGAAGGTCAATTCAATCATCCATTTATTTGAAGAGCAGAAATAAATGCCTCTTTGGAAAGAGCATGAGAAGATAGAAAACAAATAAGCATTTAAAAACACATGTAAACTTTCAGTGCTTATTATTCGCTCATTAATGAATATCTCATATTTGGAAGAGCAATTCAGTTGAGTAACTGCAAACATAATTTGGTTCCTGTGGGTTGACTTTGTTCCAAACCTTGAAGATTCTATTTTGCAACTGAAAATTAAGCTTGTTTGGCACTGTGATTTCACAGATGAAGATAGAAAGAAATGGAATATATTACTGAAGCTCCCAACTCACAATCTTTGCAATGTTTGAGTGACTATATTACATAATAATATTTTAAATTATTTTTTATGGAATTTAACCCTAGTTGACTTGATGATATAATAGAGCATGTCTGTTTTTTAACTCAGGGCTATTTGTTGAAAATGAGATAAATATAAATGGTATACTTCTTAAATACATGTTTATAACTACCAAGGATTAGGCAGAGTTAGGACTATAAAATTCAAATATAGTTTAGGTTTGACAAACATCTAATTATCCATCAAAAATATTTTAAGCCTCTGCTATTTGGGAGGAAACACACTAAACACTGACTCAAAAAGGAAATACTTAATGTGCCACTTCAAAGAGTTCAGAGTCAGTGGGCAGACTGACAAATCTGCAACATTTCCACTACAGGGATAATTATAGTGATGGGCTAGCACAGGATCCTACAGAAGAGGCACCTAATAAGAACTGGGCAATCAGGGAGGAATTTCAGAAGAGATGAAGGCCATTTCCTGTCATATTGGGTGAAAAAGTAGTTGACCAGTGACTGAATGAGAAGCGGGAGTGATAAGAAGAGTACTCCAGGTGAAGAAAAGAGCATTTGTGAAATTCAGAAGCAAAGTGTCCATGGAATATTTAAGAAAACTGTATATTAATTCTGTATGACAGAGGAATAGCTAGCAGCAGGAAAGAACTATTAAAATTAGGTAAAAGTCAATGGCTTGAACTGTGTGCTAGGCAGGACTTGATGACAGTGACTCAATACATGACCAATCTCTGTCCTCAAGGAGCTCACAGATTGGCAATTGATGATTTTGGACATTGTCTTCATCAACATTGCAAGTCTCACTACTGCAACCACCACTATAAACCATAGCACCCTTTGTCCCATTTCCAGGCAGGAAGAATCTGTTTCTTTCCCTACTCTGCCCTCTTTTATTTTCCCCTCCCTACCACCCCACATAAAGACTTCTTCAAAGAAAAGGCTAGATGAGTCATGATTAAAACCGAAATTACAATACCAGATAAATAAAAACTTTAACAACAATCTGGTCACAAACAGTTCATCATCTCTTGTCACTCCCCCCCCCCTCAAGTGTGCCATGTTCTACCCCCATTTCATTTCCCATTCTTATCCAAACACGTGGTTCCATGCATTTGAACACAAAATGTCTCTACCAAAGATGTCTTATTACCACATTTCTTCTTCTAGAAAACTCTTGTTCATTCTCAAAGACACACCTCTAATGTCGTGTGCACTGTGAAGCATTCTCTATTCCCCACAGGTCGTAGATCCTTCCTCAGGATCCCCACAGACCAATATTCCTACCATTAATGTAATAGTTTCTATACTGGTTTATGTATATACTGTTCCTCAAGTCATCTAACCTCAGAGAGGTCAGCAGTTGTACCTTAGTCATCTGGAATAAACAAATGGTGAGAAAGTGTTTGCAGCCTATATAATGAACTAGAGTCTATAACCAGAATAAGTAAAAACATACAAAAAGTATTAAGAACATAAATGACATGATAGAAGAGTGAACAAGTTATTTGAACTTGTAAATCATAAATAAGAAAAAGAAATGACCAAAAAGTATTTGAAAACTTTGCTTCATTTCATTTATATTACAAAATAAGCAAGCAAAAGAGTAACAAAATAATTCACCCATCAGATTGCCAATAATTAAAACATTTATCAGGCAATGGTGGCAAGAAATTGGAACTCATTCTCGACTACCAGCAGTATTGTCATGCTTTTTGCAGTACTTAATAGGAAATGTTAATATTTAAATGGACATACAATTTTAATCTGATAATTCTCCTTGTAGACATCTACAAAAATGTTTATATTAGTAAAAATATATTAAAAGACACTGATTACAGCATTTATTAATGAATTAAAAGTTTGAAATTTTAGTATTATATAGACACTAAAATATTAATAATGGTATAAATGGTATAAATCATTATACTAATTAAATAATATGTACATATTTTAAAGTACAGCAGTATGGGCTATTTAAAAATATGTCCATAATGGTCTACAGATTTAAAAGCAAAACTAAGTTCCAGAAAAATATGCATAATAAAAACTCACTGAAAATATATTCACGTACAGAAAATACTCTAGAATACATATACCAACTTGTTTAAAATGTTTGTATCTGGGAAATAGGAATAGGAAGTGGAAGGGAAAGCAAAGGTAGCAGTAGAAAGGAGATTTTAATATTTTACTTCCCACACTTTTGTGTTATTACCTTAGGCATACAATAATATATTCAGCATTAAAAATACCAAAAAAAGAAAGTAAAGTAAATCTTTCATATAATAAAAAATATTAAGCTCAAGAACATGGCCAACTATACTAGATTGTAACCAAATGATGCCCATATTTACATCTTCAAACCCCTGAGGCTTCTATCTCTGCAGCACGAAGATGATAAATTAGAAGGAGCAATTTCCTGAAAACAGTGCAGAGAAAGTGAAATGAGCATGAGAGACTGGAGGATCTAGGTTCAAATCCCAGTTGTGACACATATTAACTGGGTGAGTGCTATTTTTGTGAGACTTACTTTCTTGCATATAAAATGTTTATAATAGTACTTACCTCCTAAGATTTGAAAATGCTTCCTTCCTGGTAGGTGCTTAATAATTTCTAGTTTCTTCTATGTTCTATTGTAAGAAACCTTGTCCTGTTTGGAGATGAATGATTAGTGTTGCACCAAGATGCCTTTTACTGGAGGGGAGCGCCGCACTGTAGTCAATGATGTGGTGATTTCCTCTCAATTTGTTATATAATATTGCTTTTAACCTCTAACTTCCAAATCATTATAATTTTATGCTTTGACTTATAAAATCATAAACCCATAGAGCTAGAAAAAAGTCTTAAAAAGTTACTTAGTGCAGGTTTCACACCTACAGGCAAAACGGTGGGCATCATAAAGTATCTACTCTGTTTTAATCATTTCCCCAAAAAGAGATTCTGGCATTTACTTGAATGACTGACCCATTAAATGCTTAATAAGGCTTTTCTTTAAATAATGTCTTAAAAGAAATAGACATACAGAGGAAAAACAAATTCTTTTGTTTTATGATTTTATTTATTTATTAGACAGAGAGAGACAGCGAGAGAGGGAACACAAGCAGGGGGAGTGGGAGAGGGAGAAGCAGGCTTCCCACTGAGCAGGGAGCCTGATGTGGGGCTTGATCCCAGGACCCTAGGATCATGACCTGAGCCAAAGGCAGATGCCTTAAGGACTGAGCTACCCAGGCGCCCCGAGGAAAAACAAATTCTTTTTCTTTGGAATTAAATCATTTTCTTTGTCTTTGCTTATTATATCAAAATTAGTGGAAGAGATGACATTTAACAGGAAAGATGAGATATACAAGCAGAAAACAATGAAACTGTGATAAGAGGGTAAAATTAAATGGTGTTATTTTTTGAAAGACAAGTTCAAATAGGCTATAATTCTAGATACAATGGCAAATTCATGGCAGTGTTCACCCTGTTATGATGCTTGAGTCAGCTGTGTAACTAAGTAATCATGGCAAAGAGATTCCAACACAGTTTGATGCACAATTCCAAGAGGCTGTATACAAACATCGCCCCACAGTAAACAAATAACAAATATTTTCTGGGGTGATTATAACTGTATTGTTTTGAGTAACCAGACACTTTGTTCTTGGCATGATGAATAATTCTTACAAAAATAAGGATAATTTAATGATTGGCGCTAGGTAGCAAGAAGATTTGCATCTACAATCTTACTGCTAGGGAGGTGTATACTTAGTTTTCCCCTTGATAACACCTATGTAAAAATCAGGCAGATATTTACCAAGAGGTAGGAATAGGACAGTTAGATTAAATGGAAAAATACTGATTAACAAAAAGGATTTTAAATAAAAATCAAGTGATATCCTTATACCAGAGGATTAGGATTCCATTAGCAATGACAAAAGGAAGAAATCAATTATGCTTAATTCAGATTTAACATATCCCAAAATTTAGTGGGCAAAGTAGATAATCTTTTGTTTTCCTAATTGTAACAACAGCAAATAAACATTTTCTACTAGTAAGCAAACTATTTTTCTAAACCCATTTCAGCTACAAAGTTTATGTCTAAGAAAGTTTTGACTACCTACCTACCCTTCCTATCCTATAGATGGCTAAGATATGGAATCCAAAAATTAGGAAGTAAGAGTTGGACTTGGTCAAACTTGTCAGTAGATTCTACCTTGGGGTTACTTTGACCTCAGTTTATATAAGAAAGGATTGTCTTCCTTCTCTTTTGATGTTCTACAAAGAGTAGCTGCTTTAATTCAATAATTCCCAAACTTATTTATGCAACTGAGTACCTAGAAGACAGTAACTCTTTGTAGAACACAATTATATAAATGTTTCACTAAAATTCCACCATAAAAACTAAAACAAGAAAAAACTACACTAGAAATGGATTTCCCTGCACAACAAATAATACCCAATACTAATTGAAAATAATAACAATTTAGGAATCTATAAATGAATAACATGAATCAACTAAATCTAACATGATGGCTAAGGATGACAAGTGAAGCAAAAATGCTTGATTTGGACAATTAAAAACTCATTAAGCCTGCCAAGTATATCTAATCCCTTTGTTTTTACTATTTTGTGTAACATATTAATATAACTGATAGGACTGTGGACTAACAGTGGTAGGTAGCATTTCCACTTTTCTTAATAATAATATTATAAAATAATAATATTCATAATAATATGATCCATGGTTTTCAAGATGTTTTCATATAAATAATGGCATTTGTTCCTTAATACAGCTCTGAGAATTAAGCCTAAGATACAGTAATAATCTTTTGCAGGAGATTGAGCCAAGTCTCTGTTCTAAAATAACTTGTCCAACTTACTTTGTTTCTCTAATTTCAGTTTCCTCATAAGTAATATGAGGAAAACAGGATGAACTTAACCCAGTTGTTGTGCTGTATCAAATTTGCTTGACCCAACATGGACCCACCCCTTCCTTGGCAGCTTACTCAAGTGAGAGCCAGCCATAACTTCCTTTCCTCACACTAGTAATTGTCTCAGCCTCCCTGAGGAGTGAAGACGGAGCTGCCACATGGCTTCCATCATGTTTGCCCAGCAGGAACTACAGTAGCTCCATCACCCAAGTTCTACCTAACCAGATTCACTGTGGCTCTGACTTCCCCAACAACTGCTCAAAGAGGCCCGGTAGCATAACCTGGAAATCAAGGAAATTTAAAATAATGGGGCAAATCTTGGCCAACAGAAAGCAGCATATAAGCCAGTAACAAATGTATCACTTACTATCCCTCCTTCTCAAACCTAACAGTCTCTTCTGAGGCATAGTGGATCTGTACTGCCCCGCAGAAGATGTCTCATGACATGAGCAACCAGCCATGTCTCTCTGTGAAGCAGTGGTCATCTTGATAATACATTTTATATTTGCTTACTACCCTCCTTCTCTGCTTTACTTATCTTCTTCCCTCACTTTTGCTCCCCTGGGATTCCACTCCAAATAAAACAGTGACATATAAAAATAAATAAACAGAATATGATGACTGGTCCAAAGTCATATGGATAATAAGCAGTAACAATGAACTTCACCAAAAGTATTTAGGCTGAAAATGTAGTGCTCAGTTACGTTGTTATTCTTCTACCACACATCATCCCTGAGTAGCATTAGCTAAGAAACTTTCCCAAACAACTCCACAAAACATGTCAATAGAAAATCGGGTATATTAAAAAATCTTTTCCAGGGAAGTTCAAATACAGCTAGTTTCCATACACTGTTTCTTCCAATTATCACAGCAATTTGTGCCTTTTGTCAAATCATTTTCACCTCATCTATAAGCTCCAATAGACTGAGGCATTTTTGCCTCATTAGTTTTTAATTGGCTCACACTGGCACTTTTGTAAATGGCCAGTCTGACCTACAACCATCTCTGTGGAGCTCCACATCCCTCTGTGCTAACATCTTAAGTTTGTGTAGGGATAGTTGACTTCAATATCACCACAGTGGGCAGATCTGGATAAAATGTATAATAAATACTGTTAGACTTCAAAATTCCTGAGGAACAATTAATCCTGGAATTGCTGCCGTAGCAACTGACAAGGAAATAAAAAAGAAGGGTAGCAGCAGAAAGCTAGATTGAGCATCAGGAAACCTAAGTATGTAATTCTCATAAGTCATTTACCTTCTTTGAGCTACAATTTTCTACTCTACCTAATTCTTATTTATCTAAATAAAATAATGCCACTGAACTTAATTATCTCTAAGATTCCTGCCAGCTAAAAAACCCAATGATTTCACTGGTTAAGTACTAGGGATAATGTACATAACTTCATATGAAATTACACTCTGCTCTTGGAAGAATATTCTAATTTAAACTTGTCATTGATCAACAAAAGGGCATCAATACTTTCCAAAGAAAGTTTTAATTTTCAGAAATTCAGAACAATACTTATATGATAGTCATTTTTTAAAAGATTTTACTTATTTATTTGAGAGAGAGAGCGAGCGCATGAGCAGGGGGATGGGTAGAGAGAGAGGGAGAAGCAGACTCCCCGCTGAGCAGGGAGCCCAACTCAGGGACTTGATCCCAGGACCCCAGGATCATGACCTGAGCTGAAGGCAGATGCCAACTGACTGAGCCACCCAGGTGCCCTCTGATAGTCATTTTAATGAGATTTTTATATTTACTAATTTCACAACATTTTAAGTGTAAAATACTAACCATGACTGAAAAATTTTTTTCATGTTAATGATCACCCTTCCATTTTCAGTGGTTTTTGAGACTTTAATATTACCAATTGCATGTCAGATTAATCTATCTGTATAGCACTTAACATCTGAAGCAATGCACCACTATATTAATAACTTTCACACAGGTGATCATGATAATAACAATATTAAAAAACCTTTAACCATTTTCTTTATGCACAGTAAATTCAATTTCCCAAACTACCTGTTGCTTCTAATGTTCCTCAATCACAGATGAAATTTAAGTTTTTTTTTTTTAATTCTTGGGAAAAGCTTCAAAAGGGCAGAAGAGATAACTTAAATTCCCTTAGCCACTTGAAAGGTATATTTGTCTAACGGCATTTTCACAATAGATTAAGAGATGTGGAATAAGATCTCCAAGGTATACAATTGGGATCAGACAGTCCTGGGCTAGAACCCCAGCTCTGCCATTTGCTTATCTGTAAAGCAGGGATAATATTTCTATCAGGATTGTTGAGAAGTTTGGAGATAATTATGTGAAGTGTCTGGTGCAGTTCCTGGAATAGTGTATGCATTTAACAAATGGTAACTATTTTTATACCCCAGTAATATGTTAGTATTACAATTTTATGCACTGAGGAGTTAATAAACGTTCTGAAGAACCAAATTAGCAGATACTCAATTTCAGCACACTGGACAGCTCTTAGAGACTAGATTAGTTCTGCTTCTCTAAAATAGAAGTTCTCAACCTTTTCATCATAAGCACCTAACTCATGATTTTCTTTCTACTCCTGGTCTTCTCTCATTGTCCTGCATCTCATGAAACACACGAAGACACATTCAGTAGCTCAGCCAGAAAACTGGTAGTTTCATTGACATCTTACCCTCTCTCTGCTTTACCACCTATATTTATCAAAACCAGGTCAATTTGCTTTTATTTGCAAAATATCTCTCCAATGAATCTACTTTTTTATTTGCATCTCCACTGCCATGACCCTCTTCTACGCTATTGTAATGGTCTTGCAATTGGTCCCCTATAGCCACACTTAGCTCCCTCTGACCTGTTGTTTATACTATGGTGATTTTTTTTAACACAAATATGTTCATTGTCTTCCCTTTGCCTTCAAATATACCAACAGCATCTCAAGCTCTTAGAATAAAGATCAAAACCCTTAACACAGCCCACAACAGTCTAGATTATCTGAAGCCATTATCTTTTTTAAACTCAACCTAAACTACTTACTTTCCCCTTTACTCTCTATGCTCTAATTCACATTAGTTTTCTTTTTTTTTTAAAGATTTTATTTATTTATTTGAGAGAGAGAGAATGAGATAGAGAGAGCATGAGAGTGGGGAGGGTCAGAGGGAGAAGCAGACTCCCCGCTGAGCAGGGAGCCTGATGTGGGACTCGATCCCAGGACTCCAGGATCACGACCCGAGCCGAAGGCAGTCGCCCAACCAACTGAGCCACCCAGGCGCCCCTCACATTAGTTTTCTTCAGCTGCTGTTAAGTATCCTGACTGGCTTTAATCTCAGTGTGTTTGCATAAACTGCTCCTTCTGAATAGCACATTCTTCTCATCCTTATAACCTCACTCACTCCTAACACTTAATTATCAGATCTCAGATAAAAATATACCTTCCTAAGGGAAGTCCTCTGCCCTCATCCAACCCAGGAGAGGTTAGGCTTTTCCCTTCTGTGCTCTCCTAGCACGTGATTTCTTCCTTCACCATATAGGTTGATAATATATCTTAGAATTCATGTATGTTTCACTGTGAAGTTACTATATTAATAAACTTACAATTTGCTAGTCACAAAATGTAAATTCCATGAAGACAAGCATCATGCCAATTGTTCTCAATTGTATGTTCTTAGTGAATAGCACAGCTGGTGCTTACCCAAAGCTGACACTTAATGAAAATTAGTTGAACAAAGTACAGAAAGAAACCAAGGATTATTCTGTCATTGTTACTTTTCCCTATGGTTTTTGTTTTGAAAATATTTTTCCTCCTACAAACTCTCAGTCTGATTTTTTTTTTTAAAGATGGATTGTGTCCGGTATATACAATTCAAGCCACTAAGCCTACCTATTATGTACACTTGAAAATTGTGTCTGATTAACCAACCACATCATAGCTGTTCCTACAATTTGATCAGCAAACGGTCCTGATCAGCACAGAATGATCACTATCAGAGTAACGGGACATAATTTGGGGATTTTTTAACAAATGGAGCGTTACTATAGAAAAGTATACAATATCGGCAGAGATTTTTGAAATGTTAAAAATAGTGATCTAAAAGGAGCAAATATTTAGAGTACCTCAGAGAACCAGAATAGATGTTCAATTATCTACATTTGTCTATCTGTGAACAATTCCCAAATCATAAGTTAACTGTGTTTAGAATTTCAGATATAAATAAGTCAATAATTCAGAACTCAGAATGTTTTCTGAGGAAAAATCTACCCCCCAAAATGTACATATTACAATTTAAGTCCACATGGCATTACTTAGTTGTATAGCTAAATTTTATTGCTAGCAATCAAATAAAAAAGTCCATCTATGAAAAAAAGTGCACTTGAAGTGGTAGTTGTATTAGGGGAGATTGTTATAAGGTTTTGGGTGATATGGAACTAATCAAAATATATTAAAATGGGACTCTCTAGTTGTATAAAGTTGTACTCCTTCTGAGGAGTGAAATACCTATACTGACCTGCCCTGGAAGTGGAATTTTGAATAAGATGGACATGCAGGCACTGGAATTTTGGGTCAGTACAAACAACTAAATTCTAATTCTGCTTAAGCCAGATCCTATTCCTCTAAGGTTCCTAGAAACATCATTCAACCGGCTTAGCACACTCTTTCATCTGGATAATTCATTGTGGAGCAACAAATGAGAGTGACTGGATGGTGATTAGATTGGCCTTTTTTTTAAATTTTGTTTTTTATTTTTATGGTCCATGGTGGGTAAATGAAAAATAAAAAGGTTATTTTATGTATTTATCTAAATCAAGAGAATAACCTGGAGTTCCTTTAAATTTGCTAAATTTTTCATAAATTAACCAAATCGGTGAAGAATTATGTTTGAATTACAAATAAACCTAAAAGTGGATTATTCTGCTAGATTCATATGCTTTTAACTTACTGGCACAATGTTTAGCCAAACTCAGAAATAAAATATAGAGTGGGAAGAGGGAGGAAATTCATTGCAGAGCAGATCAAGCATTGATATAATAAGTGGTAACAGTTCTAGAATTATTTGAAAGACCTGGTTGGTTAATATTTATGATTAGGATGAAAACTGGAGGCTGAAAGAATTGAATCCAAGCTAAAACTGTACTATGAAAAAAATAATTTTTGTGGCAGTTCTTAAATGGTATAGTCCTTCTAGAAAGAGCAATTGAAGAGCCAATTAATTCATAGTAGGCAGAAAGGCTTGAGTTAATGTAGTTTAATTAAAAAGAAAGGGCTTCTTCCAATTTGAAGACAATGACAAACGAAATTTTAATTAGATTTTCAGCTTTCAGGAAAAAAAAAATGTGCCACTGGATTTTTGCAGGGTATATACCATATTTACTCATATAATTCCTTTTATTGCTATTTCCTTTCCTCCAATTTTAAGGAAGATACGTACTGCTTGATTCTGTTTTTGATTTGCTGTTTTTACAGGGGGTCTTTGTTTTTCTCTTTACATGATGCTCCAAATTTGTTCCAATGAAGCTAAGATCATCCTTAAAGATCAGGAGCGGTTCATATTAGAAAATAATCTGGGTTTCTAGAGTTTTCTTTAGGTTCCCCTTTCCTTATAAATGCCTTGGTTTGCTGACAGGATTGGCCATAATAAAACTTCCCACAAATAGTTTGTACTCCCAAGGACAAGTTTCTTCTCTTAAAATTAAGGTTTCCTTCAGCAGCTGAAATATTAAAGAAACAGAGTCCTCTGCCGCCTGCACTTCTAATAGCCTCACATCAGATAATTTTCTTACCTAAGTGAAAATTATTTTAATTATTAGTATTGACCTTTTAAAGTTTTTTTTTAATCATTAGAATTATTTTTGAAATGACAATATTGCTTAACGTTGATTTTCTCAAGTAAGGTGAGTCTTGATGATAAAGTAAAGAAGGATCAAAGCATGCCATTTCATTACCAAATTGTGGTCTATTTGTTGGGATGGTTGTAATCCCTATAATTACTGGGGCCTTTAAAATGGATCATTTATAGTCTTACTTAAATGGTAGTCACAATAAAAACAATCTGAGTTAAGGAAAAGTTCTCTTACAGCTGAAGGAATGGTAGGGGAAGGGATGAGCACACATTTAAATAGTGTCAAAAAAAAAGAAAAAGAAAAGAAAGCAACATGTTTTGCTTTTATGAGATAACATGCTATTGTAAGATAATTCATGGGTTACCATTTTGGTAACCTGAAATAAAATGAATATAATACTTTAAATAGAATGTTGAAAGACAGACAAAGAGGGGAGGAGAGGAATAATAGAGAATCAGGAGTCGAAACTCCTTCAAATTAAGGCTGAAGATGGAAAAGTAATGCTAACAAAGTAAACTAACAAGGATACAATATTTCAGACACATAAAATATGCTCACCAATGAGTTAGCCGCATTGCATTAAGGTAATGTAGGGCAGGGTATGGACAAAAAGAAAATCTAATATGTGATTCACCGTGAGTGAGGCAGAGCCACATACATATAATGTTATAATAATAATGTGTCTGTTTTATAGACATTGTCCTTGTCAATTTCTACCCCAGGATCTGGTAGAGCTGCTGAAAGTAGATGCTCAGTAGATGTCTGTTGAGTTGAATTCAACTGACATATAAGTTTCATGTTATTGATCTGTGTCTGGGAAAGTAAAAATTTGTTCTCTCTGGTTTTTAAAGGTAAGGGTCAGATGAGCTCCTTGGATTAAGGCAACAGTCTGTTGTAACTTGTCACTACTGTAAGAAAACTGTTGGCATTAGGATAAAGTATATGTACCCGAAAAGTGGTTCTTAAGCACTATGTACTGACTGTACCTAATATTAGGTTAGAGAGGCCAGTAATTTAATACTAATATTAAAGAACAATGTTAGTGGATGATACTTATGCCACTTTGTTATATTCTGATATGATAAACTTTTCAGAGTGCACATCACAGCCAAGCTACTAGAAAGAGAACACAGTCCCTAAATTATTTTACCTAATCCACAGCCAGCAGTGTTATCCTACAAGGACAATCATCTCTTGAGTATAGATGGGGGGTAAGGGAGGTAGAGGGGAAGGCTGAGAACTATAATATCAGATCAGGAAGGTGGAAAAAAGGAGGTCTACTGACCGGTGACTGACAATACTTCTATCTGAAAATACGTTTCCAATTGATTAGGTGTTTGTCCATATTTATGCCATGATAATTGAAATCATTTGAAGAATCCTACAGAAATAAGATACAAATTGGACCTTAAATGAAAAAAAAAATTAAAGCAGCATGTTGTTTTAGGGGAAAAAAGCGTGGAAAGGAAGGAAAGGGTCTGCTGTCTGAGCTTAAATGTACTTAATTAAAATGTACTTAAATTTATTGAATCTTCTGAAGAAGAATTTTGAAGGGTACAGAAATACACTGGAAGGAACTTTACCACTCATTATTACAGAGTATTTAGCTGAAATCTAATCCTTAGATATGATTTATTTTTCCAAATGAGCTTGAAAGCCTTTAGATATGGTTATGTTATAGAATCTATTCCTCCCTAATGCAGCATACACCTCATCAATTTCATACATTTACTTTAACCTTCCCTTGAAAGCATTTGACATTGTCACTCTTGTTAAAAAGTACCACGAACAGACTATAAACCAAAGGATCAACTTTGTGTGGTTTCAGGAAAGGCTGCTTCGAGAAGTTTAAGAACAGATCTGTGCTATAAATGTTGATGCTAAATACGAGTCCATTGAACAATCCTGAAATATGAAAAATCACCTAATTTGATGTTAAACATGAACATGAGCAGAGGAAATACTCTCTCAGAAAAAATTAGAAAACAGTCTTAACATTTATAGAATTAACAAAGTCCTGAGAAAATATAACCAGGAAAAAATGCTTAGAGGAATACTAATATAATATGTATGCATATAATTTTTCATTTTTTTTCTTTTCGTACAAGGTCTATAAATTCCCTTTCACATAAACACTGGCATTCATTCATTTCATTCGTTCATTTGGGTCTTATAAAACAAAAAATGGGATCATTTAAAGTAGTTCTTATAAACTGCTCAATTTACAAAGATAATAAAACTTAGTGTAGAAGAAACACATTCCTTCGTTGGATTCAACACCTGAGGAGCTGATCAAGCAAACCTACTGATGTCCATGATGAGCTGATAAGGACCCTTGCCTGGGTGAACCACTTGTTTAGAAATTAAATTTATACTCAAAACTTGGAGGCACTGAAAACAGTGGTAAGCACTAGTCATAGTATGCTGTCCATTGAAAAGCAGTAGAAATGAGTAGGAAGATTTGTGGGTGTTCCCGGGAACTCATCAGTCTCCTGTTCATTTTCAATAGGAGACTCACAAGTTCCTGCAAATGCACACAAACTTATTTTTGTAAGATAAGCAGGCACCCTTGGCAGATAAGCAGGTGTTGATACTTCCTCCACTTCAAGTGAATACAGTAATCTGTTTCCCCTGGAGTGTCCTCAGCAGGTTGGCTGGTGCTTGTGATTCTTTCCAAAAAGTGGGTAGCCATCACAGTCACTGGTCACTTTTATTCATCTATTCAACAAATGCTAATTGAGCATTTCCTTTGCCAGACAGCATTCTTGTCTCTGGGGATATACAATAGTGAATCTCATGCCATTATGGCAATTTTATTGAACATTCATCCAGTTCGTTTTCAACCATGCTTGAGTCAAAGCTTCAGCTTACAATGCCAAAAGAGAGGCAGTGGTGTTTAAAAATTTCCTTTGTAATAACTGTGAAGTTTGAAGTTCATGGTAAAATGGGAAGAACCTAGTCCTAATGCAGCTAAAACCCAGCAATATTTACATTTAGAACCTTTTCTGTTCTCCATTTTCTTATTTGTAAAATGATTTTTCTGGCTATTTCACTTTTACTTCTAATCTGGATATAAATGTCTGATTATAAGATAAGAACCGAAAACAGAATAAAAGCATTAATATATAAAATGTAACACTATTGAGTTAGTTTGTTTTTTTCCAGAAAACAAAACAAAACATAATGTTGGATTTAGCAATCACTGTAAAATTTAAATACATAGTTGATTACTGACATTTTTATCTACTGGCCAACACATTGGTTATTTTTCTCACATGAAAATAAATTATTGATTCTCTTTTTTATTGTCTTCTAATATTGAAATTTTTTCCCTAGGCTTTAATTTCCTTATTAGATGTAAGATTCTAGCTTTAGATAGATAATACAAGATAGTCCTACTTCTTGACCAGGAATATGGGGCAAATCACCAACGTGAACATTTATTTAGGACCAGGTTTCAATTTTTGTGGTTTTTCTGGCACTTCAAGTTGAAGAAAATTCAGCCTCTGTTGGGTTGTTTGAAATGGAAGAATAAATTTTCCAGTACTCCTTTCCCCATAAAAAAGCATGTATATTAAAAAAAAAAAAGCATGTATACACAAGCATGTGTACATATACAAGCATGTATACAAAAGCACTTATACAAGCAAATGTGCCTGTGCGTGCACACACACACACACACACAGAGTCTCCAATGACCCTTCAAGCTAAAAATGGTCATAGCTGGTAAAAACTCATGCTGGGTACAGCACAGTAAACAGATTCCACTTACTATGCTACCTGTATGCCCTTGTAAGAGCCAGTCTGTTAAATGCTTTATATGGATGTTTAATGAAAAGTTTCTAAATAAAATTCCAAATTAAAATTCAAGAATATTAGAAATAGCTTATGCAAATAAGAGTAGATCACATTTTTTATCCAGAGGATAAGCATCCACTAGGCAAAGGCACCATTCTACGTTTTCCTTTAGTTTCCACACCTGCAAACTCTTCAGCAGCTAACAAAATCAATTGTAAGGATGAATAGTATATGAAATTTATAATTTTAAGGAAATAATAAATACTTAGCTCAGAAAAATGTTTACTGAACTGTTTTCAAAGTTTTAGACTAGGTGTCCAAATAAATACGGCACAATCACCTCCCTTATAATGCTTTCACTAAAGGTTTAATTAATGATATAATGCATGGATTAAAGGTTTAATTAACAATAAAATGGAGGTTCTTTGTGTCAAATGCATGTCACAGATTCATACATGCAGGAATTAACAAGCAGAAACATTAAATAGGGATACACGGTGTAAATCAAGAAACAAGAGGAAATGTTAGAATAATAGTGTTGCAGTCTATCATAGTACATAGGGTTTGGGTTTCTACAGTTAGTTCTGCATTGAGTTCTTGAACCAACATGAACTATGATTGTGTGGGCCTGATATTTAATCTCTCTGAGCTTCTATTTGCTCTTCTTAAAATGGGAATATTAACAGCACCTATCTCATAGTGCTTCTGTCATTCTTATTATCATCATTATCATTGTTGAGTAAAAGAAACAGAAAAGAAAGAACAAACTGAATTCTACAGCTCTGCTACTAACTTCAGACTTTATTGCTAAAATCTTGAAGCTAGAAAGGAACTGACAGAGAAGAAAAATCTCAAGAGCATCAGTCAAATTAACACCTGACACATTTTATTCATGAAAATCTGCTAATAACATTATCATTGCAATGAACTTCTGTACCTTTGGGTTGAGTATGGTTTCCATTCCTGGAGAATTGTTTTCAAATTACTTGAAAAGTTATTTCAGATGATGAAAAATTATACACATTCCACATATGTCCTACTAAAAGAAATAATTCCTTGACATCACTACAGCTCTTTGAAAATTAACCTTTCTGCTACTTATCATCAATACTGAAATAAATTATCTAGGGTATACTATTATAGATCATGAGGAAAATGGTTCCAAAAAAAGAGTAAGAAACATAAATATTTCTTTAAGTACAGAGGAAGATCTTCTGGAATGGGAATTTAGACTAAATAAAAGCTGCAAGACACTTAGAGGTTCTGAAGTTGTCATTTTTTAAGTTTTTCAATGGTAAGAGGGTTTTTCTCTTTTACTATTACCACCTTTTCATGTTACTACCCTTTTATTGACAAGCATTTTCCATCCTTATGCCTGTGATGAATCTTTGAACACATAAAGTGCAAGGAATATCAAACTGGTTTGTGGTTTATAGAATTTTTTACCTCATCAAATTGCCATGTTCAGGAAAAATGTACTGAGTGTTCAAGATAGGCTGAGATAAAGCCGAATTTCAAAATTTATCTTTCATGCTAGAATCTAATAGCACATCTACGAAGGCTTTTAATTGGAATTGTGAAAAACAGGAAAATAGTTATAGTGTACTGAGCTCTAAGACATCAAGTTCTAGGTTCTTTCTTCCTTATCTTCCACAGTGATTGTGATTATGTCCAGTTAAGGTCATGATGAAAGACACATTTATTCATTCATGCTTTCAAAGATACTTAGTTTGACACTAAGTTCATAACTGGTAAAAACGTTCTCCAATGCAACTGTATTTATTTTTCTTGCCTACTCTGACCTCCTCTCTGAACCTAACAAGAAGAATATTTTTGACCAACAATAGCCAATATTTTAGTAATAATCCATTTCTTAAAAATGAACAAATTCTATATATACAGGATAAAAGCAAAAGCAACTTAAAATCTAAAGAATAACAATGATATAATTAAAAAGACAACTTTTCTTGATATACATTTATTTAAACAAACTCAAGTCTATACTACTTGGCATAATAAAAAGCAATAATAACTTTTGTAACTTTCATTTTGTTTAGATAGGTACATTTCTATGCTGAGTCATAACCATATTAAACATTATTATCTAGTAGTGTTCTTTAAATAGCCTTTAATTAGTTTTAATTTAGAGAAAGAATGTTACACTAGTACTACAATGACAGGAATAGTTAAAACTTAATTTGTATCACAGTTTCAGAAAAAAATTCAATCCTATTCAATCCTATTCAAGTATCATGATAAAATAGTTATTTTTTGAGAGAATTTAGATGTTTTCAGCTTTGTTTATATTAAACAGTGATTGCACTGAAAATGATTAAGAAATGTTTTAAAATACTATACGCACCTTTTACCTGTTCTTTAATTTTTAAGAAGTTATACATGTTTGTTATCTAAAGATTCAAATATTTTAGAAGTGTACAAAGTTAAATGTGAAAGTCTCTCTTTAGAGGTTCCCATATCTACCCAACCCAACAGCTTTCCTGGGAGTAAGCATCCTTAACAGTTTAAAGTTAATTATTCAGAATGTTTCCTACTAGCATGAGTTTTGTTTGTTTTCTTCTACATGAACAAGGATCATACTATCCATTGAGTCCTGCAAATTACTTCAGACACTTCTCAGTAAATGATGGCCATCTTTTCTTGTTACAACACCTGTATATATTTTTAAATAGCTAGGTAATATTCCATGACATACCTGCACTCTAATTGTTAACCATCCCTTTATCAATGGCTAGTTTTTGCTTTGTCTTTTTTCCCCTATTACAATGCTACAATTAACATGTCTCTGAGTAATACTTGTGTGCATTGTCTGATTATTTCTTGGAAAAATAGTATACATTTTTTTTTCTAAATTGCTAGAAACTAACAAACTGTCCATCAGAAAGGCAATTTGCATTTCCATCAACAGATAATACTGTTAATCATTTCCTCGTGCCCTTAACAACACTGGATAGTATCATATTTTTAATCTTTAAAAATCTGGTGGGAGAAAAACAGAAACAATCATAAATTCAGAGAACAAATTCATGGTTGCCAGAGGGGAGAGATTCAGGGGATGGGTGAAATAAATGAAGGGGATTAAGAGGTACAAACTTCCAGTTATAAAATAAATAGTCATGAGAATGAAAAATACCACAAAGACAACAAAGTCAATATTATTGTAATAACATTGTATGGTGACAGATGGTAAGTACACTCATAATAATGAGCACACCATAATGTCAAATCACCATGTTGTACACCTTAAGCTAATATAACATTTATGTGAACTGTACTTGATTTTTTTAAAGATTTATTTATTTATTTATTTTAGAGAAGGAGCATGAGTTGGGGGGGGAGAAGGGAGAGGGAGAGAGATTGAGAGAGAAGCAGACACCCCGCTGAACACAGAGCTGGACACTGGGCTCAATCTCTTGACTCTGAGATCATCACCTGAGCCTACATTAAGAGTCAGGCGCTTAATGACCGAGCCACCCAGGCAACCCTCTACTAAATTAAAAAAAAAAAAAAAAACTAGTGAAGAGAAAAAAGGAGAATATAAAAATATAGAATATGGCAAAAGTCAAACAAAGCTAAAGCATTTTTATTAACAAATATGGAATATGTACATGCAGAGACATACCCATAAAAATAATATAAATAATTCAATGAGAAAATAAATGATATAAACTGGATATTCCCAAAAGAAATATTAATGGCCAGTAAACAAAATGAAAAAGGTGTTCAAGTGTATTCATACTTAAATGCATGTAAAAAGTGTATTTTGTGTTTTAGCCCGGCAAAATGTAAGCTGGATAACATCAAGCAATGGTGAAATCATAGGGATATCTGCTCTTTCATTGTGGATGGGTATGTGAAGTAAAAGAACTTTTCTTGGGGGTGAAATTGGTCAGTATTGATTAAAAATCCAATTACAGGCATCCTATGGCTCAATGCCTAACTTCTCAGAAAATATTCTGATATTAGTCAAGTTCACAAAATGCAATTATTATTCAAGCTATTAAAATGCAGTAAATCAATGTTAGATGACATGAAAATATGTCAATGGTAAGTGAGAAACTCAAGTTATACGCGTAGCATAATCTTGTTTTTCCTAAAATACTGCACTGCAGTTTTAAAAATACTTGTCTCTGGCTATGGAATAGGAGAAGTGGGTAGGTTACCAATTTTGCCCTCTGTTATTTTTAATGTGTCCTGATTATAGATGCTTTTTGCTTTTTTATATTTTTTCAAATTAAATATATAATTAGCATAAACACATAGAAAATAATAGAAGAATAAAAGTAGAACAATAAAAAATAGATATAACATCTATTTTATTCTTATGCTACATGACTGCAAAATTATGTTTTGATGTATAAATTCAAAATGAAATATTTATAAAAAATTATTATCTTCAAGGAATGCCACTCTTAGATATATACCCAAGAAAAATGAAAATGTATGCCTGCAAAAAACATGTATACACATGTTCATAGCAGCATTATTCATAATGCCAAAACATGGTAATAACCTGGACTTCCACAAACTGGTAAATGCATGATTAAAATGTGGTATAATTATACAATGAAATATTACTGTAATAAAAAGAAATGAAGTAGCAACACACAGTATAACCTAAATCAGCCTTGAAAACACTATATTCAAATAAAAATGGCAGTCACAAAAGAACACATATCATATAATTCAATTTATATGAAATGTCTAGAACAAGTCAATATAGAGACAGAAGGCAGACTGCTGGTTGCCTAGGCTTTGGCTAGGAGGGGTAAGACAAGAAGTTACTACTAATGGGTATGGGGTTTCTTTTGGAGGAGATGAAATTGTTCTACAATTAGGTCATGCTGATGGCTGTACCACTGTGAATATACTAGAACCACTGAATTCCACACTTTAAGTAGGTGAACTTTATGGTATGTGATTGATTTTAAAAATTAAAAAAATGGTGGGAGAAAACAGTATTCAGTTGTTTTTGGTGGGGAGTCTGCTTCTCCCTCTTACCCTTCCCCTCTCATGTGCTCACTCTCTATCATTCTCTCTCTCTCTCAATAAATAAATAAAAATCTTTAAAAATAAAATAAGATAAAATTGGACATACATCAGCATGTTTCGTATTTCTTTTAGTTAGTTGTGGGGTTTTTTTTTCTTTGTACCTTTTGACAATTCTTCTGTTATTCTATTTGGTTGTTTTCATATTGGTTTTTTAGGAGCTATTTATAACTTGATCAGGGATAATAACAATCTGTCTTCATTGTTACAAATATTTGTTTCTAGTTTTATGCTTAATTTTACCTTTATTTGTGTTATCTTTCACTATAGACATTTTTAGTGCTTATGTAGTTATATCTATCAATCATTTCTTTTGTGACTCCGAGTTTCATTTCTTGCTTTAGTAGGAATTTTCCCACCCAAGTATTACTAAATAGACCCATATTTTCTTCTATTTTTTAGTTTATTTTTTACATTTAGATATTCAATTTAACTTTTTACATAGTGAGAGGTAATAGGATATTTTTTTGCCGGTGAAGAACCAGTTGTGTCAGCCTTTTACAACATTTTATTAAGGAATAAGTAATTTTCTTATTGATATGACAGAGCTTATAATATAATTTCTGTATGTCTGTATATATATGAACCTCTTCCTTGATCTTCTGTTTTGCTGAATTGATCTACTTTGATATTGGTGCATCTGTACCAATCTTTCCTTATCACTACTATATAATTATTTATAGTTTGGTAGGCCAAGTACCAGTCAGGAGAAAATTGCAATTATTTAAGAGAAATTCTGATGGTTCAAAACGGCAATAGGCTTTGAGAGAGAAGTGCAGACGTTGGACAGATGTTACTAGGCAGTCAGAACTGACAGAACACGAGCATTACTTGGATGTCGTAAGAGGGAGAACCAAGGGTGACATCCAGATCTCTTACTTTAACCATGCAGTGATTTTTGAGGCTACTAAGTTAGATATGGGACAAAGAATGTTGAACAGTTTGAGAATAACTTCAGTGTTTGGATATGAAGAATTTGAGATGATTCTTGTTCATCTACATATCATTATTATAGAGGTGCCCAAGAATATGTATGTATCCTCATTTGAGAAATGATCTTAACTAGAAATAAAGATTTGGAAGTTATCAGCATAAGGTGCTAATGAAATGCACAGTACTTAATGACATTAAGTGTTCAGAATGGCAAAAAGAAGATAGACCAAGAATGAATTTTAAAGGGCACTAACATTTACGAAACAAAGTTTAAAGGTGTTTTTTTTTTTTTTAAGATTTTATTTATTTATTTGAGAGAGAGAATGAGAGAGAGCACATGAGAGGGGGGAGGGTCAGAGGGAGAAGCAGACTCCCTGCCCAGCAGGGAGCCCGATGCGGGATTCGATCCAGGGACTCGATCCAGGGACTCCAGGATCATGACCTGAGCGGAAGGTAGTCGCTTAACCAACTGAGCCACCCAGGCGCCCCTAAAGGTGTTTTTAACAGAGGGCACTGGGCAGAGAAATAGAGGAAATGCAAAGAAGTGTTATTTGAAAGCCAAAGAAAGCAAGCATTACAAATAACTTTGTTTATATTCACGCTAGCCAGTTATAAAATCGGTACAATTTACAATGTTTTTCTCACACTCACTTCTGAAGATGAAATTAAATTTGAATTACGTGGTAATTTGTATCCATATGCTATGTGTGGCTTTATTTTAGTTCATGGTTTGCTGTCACTGTATTAGATGAAATATTTTCCAAGATCTGTTATGAATTTTATCATATGTATCACTGCTTCAGAGCCAAGACAGATGTGACTATTTATGCACAAGATGTCAGCTAGAATATGAGCAAGAAATATCATAATGAGAATGTTGGCATACAATTATGTAACAAGTTGCTTGTAAACCTGCATTGTTATTTCTATATAACACTGAAAATTTAGCTCTTTGTACTCCAGTGCTATAAAAAATAAGAATGAGGTTTTAAAAAATGACCTATAGATCCTTTAGCTAGAAAATAAGTGGTTTAGTGAAAACCACACTGGCTTTATAGGCACAAAAACAGATCTGAATCTCAGCTGAATTTTTCCGAGACTCAGTTTGCTCATATTTAAAATGATGATCCCCATACCTTACTAATATAATAATTATTCTTTAAAAAACAGAAATTTAAGCAATGCCATTATTTTGCCTTATCGCTTACTCTTTACACATGCAAGTATATATAATCTGCAGAAATAAATCCTTTTCTCATTTCTGTGGCATATCTAAGGCAGCATAGAAAAGAACTGAAGAAAGAAAAGATGGTTTTATAAATGAGAAGTGCCTGAAAACTTCAAATCATTTTTGTAAATGTTCCTGACATGTCCTTTCAATTAACTGGCAGCTTACAATCCCAATAAATCTTTGAAGACATTAGTGAGTGGTAAGGATGTCCCAAAATAAAATATTTCCACGAGAAAGAGGAAGACATAGGGAGAGAAAAGTTTTGGCTGGTTCCATCTTTTTATCTCAAAGATTAATGTGTAACTATATAATCTATAGCTAGTGTTAAACCCTCACATGTACTTACCCACACTGAGCTATCAACATGCAATGAAATTCATCTCCATTAATACCTACACGTAGTCTATATCATAATATAGAAACTTAAGGAGATTTGAAAAAACAGACATAAAGGTGGGTGTGGGTATTTGAGAAATGCTCCACAGATTACAGGCCAAAGACTACGCTAGGTACTCACTAAATCTGTATTTGATAGTTCCTTCCCCAAAGACACACAAATCTATACTTTCTAACCCCTTTGATGGAACCATGTGATGTGTGAGGTGTTCTGGCCAATGAAAGATGAGAGAAAGCGATGTGCCCCATTTCGAGATTGAGGTAACGCAAAGTTCCTTCTTAATTCTCATATCTTGTTCTTTCCCAACTCAGCTGTATTTTTTTTTTTTTAACCCACTTAAGAGCTGATTATGAGTGTGTGTTCTAGGGCCAGGTTACCTAGCTTTGAATTCTGGTTCTAGCACTTTCTTTCTTTTCTTTTTTAAGATTTATTTATTTATTTATTTATCTGAGCAGGAGGGGCAGAGGGAGATGGAGAAAGAATCCCAAGCAGACTGCACGCTGAGCACAGAGCCCCACGCAGGGCTCAATCTCAAGACCCTAAGATCATGATTTGAGCCAAAACCAAGAGTCCAATGCTTAACTGACTACACTACCCAGACGCCCCATGGCTCTAGCACTTTCTACTGGCTATAATAATCTTCCTATGCCTAATTTCCTCTTCTATAAAATGGAAATATAATTGTCTCAACATCATGGGGATTATGAAAATTAATTTAGATAAAAGTATAGAGCTTTTAGACTAATTCTGGCAAATAAACATTCAAAATGCTAACTATTTTTATGGGGCACCTGGATGGCACAGTTGGGTGAGCATCCCACTCTCGGTTTTGGTGCAAGTAATGATCTTGGGGGTCCTGAGATCGAGCCTTGCATCAGGCTCCACACTCAGCATGGAGTCTGCTTGGATTCTCTCTCTCTCTCTCCCTCTGCCCCTTTCCCCTCTCAAATAAATAAACAAATGCTAACTATTTTCATAAGTATTCCCCAACATTTTTCTATAATTTCATTTTTCTACACTTTTTCCTGTGATTCTTATATAAAATTATTTTTTAATGTTTCCCATAAGGATGAAAATCTCTTGGAATTAGATTTAGATTTTTTTCACTAATAAATAAACTTTTGTAATACTAAGGTTCAATTTAGAAAGTATTGTGTTTCTAAGAAATTAGCTCCTTATTCATTAGGAATATTTAGAAGAGGAAAAATGACTCTGTCAGTGATAGTAAAGAAATGATTCTTTCCATAGGTGCAAGGGTAAAACCACTGACCTCTAAGAAGCCTTTGAAGTCCACATTTCTTTTTTTTTTTTTTTTTTTTTTTTTTTTTTTTTAATTTTTTTATTCTTATGTTAATCCCCTTACATTACAACATTAGTTTTAGATGAAGTGTTCCATGATTCATTGTTTGTGCACAACACCCAGTGCTCCATGCAGAATGTGCCCTCCTAAATACCCACCACCAGGCTAACCCATCCTCCCACCCCCCTCCCCTCTAGAACCCTGTTTGATTTTCAGAGTCCATCGTCTCTCATGGTTCGTCTACCCCTCCGATTTCCCCCGCTTCATTCTTCCCCTCCTGCTACCTTCTTCTTCTTCTTCTTCTTTTTTTTTTTTTTCTTAACATATATTGCATTATTTGTTTCAGAGGTACAGATCTGAGATTCAACAGTCTTGCACAATTCACAGTGCTTACCAGAGCACATACACTCCCCAGTGTCTATCACCCAGTCACCCCATCCCTCCCACCCCACCCCCCACTCCAACAACACTCAGTTTGTTTCCTGCGATTAAGAATTCCTCATATCAGTGAGATCATATGATACATGTCTTTCTCTGTTTGACTTATTTCACTCAACATAATACCCTCCAGTTCCATCCACGTTGTTGAAAATGGCAATATCTCATTCCTTTTGATGGCTGCATAATATTCCATTGTATATATATACCACATCTTCTTTATCCATTCATCTGTCGATGGACATCTTGGCTCTTTCCACAGTTTGGCTATTGTGGACATTGCTGCTATAAACATCGGGGTGCACGTACCCCTTCGGATCCCTACTTTTGTATCTTTGGGGTAAATACCCAGTAGTGCAATTGCTGGATCATATGGTAGCTCTATTTTCAACTTTTTGAGGAACCTCCATACAGTTTTCCAGAGTGGCTGCACCAGTTTGCATTCCCACCAACAGTGTAGGAGGGTTCCCCTTTCTCCGCATCCCCGCCAACATCTGTCGTTTCCTGACTTGTTAATTTTAGCCATTCTGACTGGTGTGAGGTGATACCTCATTGAGGTTTTGATTTGGATTTCCCTGATGCCGAGCGATATTGAGCACTTTTTCATGTGTCTGTTGGCCATTTGGATGTCTTCTTTGGAAAAATGTCTGTTCATGTCTTCTGCCCATTTCTTAATTGGATTCTTTGTTCTTTGGGTGTTGAGTTTGATGAGTTCTTTATAGATTTTGGATACTAGCCCTTTATCTGATATGTCATTTGCAAATATCTTCTCCCATTCTGTCGGTTGTCTTTTGGTTTTCTTAACTGTTTCCTTTGCTTTGCAAAAGCTTTTTATCTTGATGAAGTCCCAATAGTTCATTTTTGCCCTTGCTTCCCTTGCCTTTGGCGATGTTTCTAGGAAGAAGTTGCTTCGGCTGAGGTCAAAGAGGTTGTTGCCTGTGTTCTCCTTTAGGATTTTGATGGACTCCTGTCTCACATTGAGGTCTTTCAGCCATTTGGAGTCTATTTTTGTGTGTGGTGTAAGGAAGTGGTCCAGTTTCATTCTTCTGCATGTGTCTATCCAATTTTCCCAACACCATTTGTTGAAGAGACTGTCTTTGTTCCATTGGACATTCTTTCCTGCTTTGTCGAAGATTAGTTGACCATAGAGTTGAGGGTCCATTTCTGGGCTCTCTATTCTGTTCCATTGATCTATGTGTCTGTTTTTGTGCCAGTACCATGCTGTCTTGATGATGACAGCTTTGTAATAGAGCTTGAAGTCCGGAATTGTGATGCCACCGGCTTTGCTTTTCTTTTTCAATATTCCTCTGGCTATGCGGGGTCTTTTCTGGTTCCATACAAATTTTAGGATTATTTGTTCCATTTCTTTGAAAAAAGTGGATGGTATTTTGATGGGGATTGCATTGAATGTGTAGATTGCTCTAGGTAGCATTGACATCTTCACAATATTTGTTCTTCCAATCCATGAGCATGGAACGTTTTTCCATTTCTTTGTGTCTTCCTCAATTTCTTTCATGAGTATTTTATAGTTTTCTGAGTAAAGATCCTTTGTCTCTTTGGTTAGATTTATTCCTAGGTATCTTATGGTTTTGGGTGCAATTGTAAATGGGATCGACTCCTTAATTTCTCTTTCTTCTGTCTTGTTGTTGGTGTATAGGAATGCCACTGACTTCTGTGCATTGATTTTATATCCTGCCACGTTACTGAATTCCTGTATGAGTTCTAGCAGTTTTGGGGTGGAGTCTTTTGGGTTTTCCACATAAAGTATCATATCATCTGCAAAGAGTGAGAGTTTGACTTCTTCTTTGCCAATTTGGATGCCTTTGATTTCTTTTTGTTGTCTGATTGCTGTGGCTAGGACTTCCAATACTATGTTGAATAGCAGTGGTGATAGTGGACATCCCTGCCGCGTTCCTGACCTTAGGGGGAAAGCTCTCAGTTTTTCCCCATTGAGAATAATATTTGCTGTAGGTTTTTCATAGATGGCTTTTATGATATTGAGGTATGTACCCTCTATCCCTATACTCTGAAGAGTTTTGATCAAGAAAGGATGCTGTACTTTGTCAAAAGCTTTTTCTGCATCTATTGAGAGGATCATATGATTCTTGTTCTTTCCTTTGTTAATGTACTGTATCACATTGATTGATTTGCGGATGTTGAACCAACCTTGCAGCCCAGGGATAAATCCCACTTGGTCATGGTGAATAATCCTTTTAATGTACTGTTGGATCCTATTGGCTAGTATTTTGGTGAGAATTTTTGCATCCATGTTCATCAGGGATATTGGTCTGTAATTCTCCTTTTTGATGGGGTCTTTGTCCGGTTTGGGGATCAAGGTAATGCTGGCCTCATAAAATGAGTTTGGAAGTTTTCCTTCCGTTTCGATTTTTTGGAACAGTTTCAGAAGAATAGGTATTAATTCTTCTTGAAATGTTTGGTAGAATTCCCCTGGGAAGCCATCTGGCCCTGGGCTTTTGTTTTTTGGGAGATTTTTGATGACTGCTTCAATTTCCTTAGTGGTTATAGGTCTGTTCAGGTTTTCTATTTCATCCTGGTTCAGTTTTGGTAGTTGATACATCTCTAGGAATGCATCCATCTCTTCCAGGTTATCTAATTTGCTGGCATAGAGTTGCTCATAATATGTTCTTATAATTGTTTGTATTTCTTTGGTGTTGGTTGTGATCTCTCCTCTTTCATTCATGATTTTGTTGATTTGGGTCATTTCTCTTCTCTTTTTGATAAGTCTGGCCAGGGGTTTATCAATCTTGTTAATTCTTTCAAAGAACCAGCTCCTAGTTTCGTTGATCTGTTCTACTGTTCTTTTAGTTTCTATTTCATTGATTTCTGCTCTGATCTTTATGATTTCTCTTCTCCTGCTGGGTTTAGGCTTTATTTGCTGTTCTTTCTCCAGCTCCTTTAGGTGTAGGGTTAGGTTGTGTACTTGAGACCTTTCTTGTTTCTTGAGAAAGGCTTGTATTGCTATATACTTTCCTCTTAGGACTGCCTTTGCTGCATCCCAAAGATTTTGAACAGTTGTGTTTTCATTTTCATTGGTTTCCATGTATTTTTTTAATTCTTCTTTAATTTCCTGGTTGACCCATTCATTCTTCAGTAGGATGCTCTTTAGCCTCCATGTATTTGAGTTCTTTCCGACTTTCCTCTTGGGATTGAGTTCTAGTTTCAAAGCATTGTGGTCTGAAAATAGGCAGGGAATGATCCCAATCTTTTGGTACCGGTTGAGACCTGATTTGTGACCTAGGATGTGATCGATTCTGGAGAATGTTCCATGGGCACTAGAGAAGAATGTGTATTCCGTTGCTTTGGGGTGGAATGTTCTGAATATGTCTGTGAAGTCCATTTGGTCCAGTGTGTCATTTAAAGTCTTTATTTCCTTGTTGATCTTTTGCTTAGATGATCTGTCCATTTCAGTGAGGGGGATGTTAAAGTCCCCCACTATTATTGTATTGTTGTTGATGTGTTTCTTTGCTTTTGTTATTAATTGCCTTATATAATTGGCTGCTCCCATGTTAGGGGCATAGATATTTACAATTGTTAGATCTTCTTGTTGGATAGATCCTTTAAGTATGATATAGTGTCCTTCCTCATCTCTTATTACAGTCTTTGGTTTAAAATCTAATTTGTCTGATATAAGGATTGCCACCCCAGCTTTCTTTTGGTGTCCATTAGCATGGTAAATGGTTTTCCACCCCCTCACTTTCAATCTGGGGGTGTCTTTGGGTCTAAAATGAGTCTCTTGCAGACAGCATATCGATGGATCTTGTTTTTTAATCCAGTCTGTTAGCCTGTGTCTTTTGATTGGGGCATTTAGCCCATTTACATTCAAGGTAACTATTGAAAGATAGGAATTTAGTGCCATTGTATTGCCTGTAAGGTGACTGTTACCGTATATTGTCTGTGTTCCTTTCTGGTCTATGTTGCTTTTAGGGTCTCTCTTTGCTTAGAGGACCCCTTTCAAGATTTCCTGTAGGGCTGGTTTTGTGTTTGCAAATTCCTTTAGTTTTTGTTTGTCCTGGAAGCTTTTTATCTCTCCTTCAATTTTCAATGACAGCCTAGCTGGATAGAGTATTCTTGGCTGCATATTTTTCTCATTTAGTGCTCTGAATATATCCTGCCAGTCCTTTCTGGCCTGCCAGGTCTCTGTGGATAGGTCTGTTGCCAATCTAATGTTTCTACCATTGTAGGTTACATATCTCTTCTCCCGAGCTGCTTTCAGGATTTTCTCTTTGTCTCTGAGACTCGTAAGTTTTACTATTAGATGTCGGGGAGTTGACCTATTTTTATTGATTTTGAGAGGGGTTCTCTGTGCTTCCTGGATTTTCATGCCTGTTTCTTTCCCCAAATTAGGGAAGTTCTCTGCTATAATTTGCTCCATTATACCTTCTGCCCCTCTCTCTCTTTCTTCTTCTTCTGGGATCCCAATTATTCTAATGTTGTTTCGTCTTATGGTATCGCTTATCTCTCGAATTCTGCCCTCATGATCCAGTAGTTGTTTATCTCTCTTTTTCTCAGCTTCTTTATTTTCCAGCATTTCATCTTCTATATTACTGATTCTCTCTTCTGCCTCATTTATTCTAGCAGTTAGCGCCCCCAATTTTGATTGCACCTCATTAATAGCCTTTTTGATTTCTACTTGGTTGGATTTTAGCTCTTTTACTTCTCCAGAAAGAGTTTCTCTAATAACTTCCATATTTTTTTCAAGCCCAGCTAGTATCTTTAAAGTGATGATTCTGAACTCTAGATCTGACATCGTACTAATGTCCGTATTGAGTAGGTCCCTGGCAGTCGGTACTGCCTCTTGTTCTTTTTGTTGAGGTGATTTTTTCCGTCTCGTCATTTTGTGCAGAGGAGAATAGATTAATGAGAGAACAAAATGCTAGCAGAGTAACCACGTCCCCAGAAAATATACTCTAAACAAATCAGAAAAGACCTGAAGCAGTGGGATAAGAAGGGGAAAGAGAGAAAAAAGAAAAAGAAAAAAAAAGAAAAAGATAAAGATAAAAACAAAAACAAACAAAACAAAACAACAACAACAAAAGAAAAACCAGAATGTGATCAAATATGATCTATATGGTATATAGATCAGTGCCACACACTAGATTTGGGGTGTGTTTTGGTCTTTTAGAAGAAAGTGTCTCCCAAAATTTTAAAGAAAGAAAAAGATATATGTACAAAAATAAGGGTTGATATGATGAAGGGATAGAAAATGACTGTAAAAATGGAAATTATAAAAAATTTTATAAAAGGAATTGATAAGAAGTTGTTTGAAAAAGAAAGAAGAAGATTTAAAAAAAGAAAAAAGAAAAAGAAAAAAAAAGGGAGAGGATGTGATCAGGCAGGGGAATAGAAAACACCATATACTAGAGATTTAGGGTATATTTTAATCTGTTAGAAGAAACTATCTCAAAATTTTAAAGAGAGAACAACTTATATATATAAGCCAAAAATATGGGTAACTACTATGAAGGGATAGAATATGACTCTAAAAATGAAAAATAAAAATGTTTTTTTTTTAAAAAAAAGGGATTGATAAGATGTTGTTTGAAAAAGGGAAAAAGAAAAATTCAAAAAGAAATAAAAAGACAAAAAGACAGTTAAAAAAAAAATTAACTTTAAAAGACTAAGGAATCATGGTAAAAAAGCCGTGAATTCTATGTGCAGTATTCCCCTAGCGCTGGAGTTCTGCCGTTCTCATTGATCGGTAAACTTGGTCTTGGCTGGCTGTTCTCGCTGATCTTCTGGGGAGGGGCCTGTTGCCGTGGTTTCCAAATGTCTCTGCCGGAGGCGGAATTGCCCCGCCCTTGCCCCCTCCCGGCTAAGTCATCTGCTCAGGTTTGCTCTCCGGGGCTTTTGTTCCCTGCGAGCTTTCCGTACAGCTTTGGAGGCGGAGCGTGAAAATGGCGGCCTCCCAATCTCCGCCCCGGAGGAGCCGAGAACTCGGGCCTGCTCCTCAGTGAGCCCCCAGAGAAAAGCCGTCAGCCACTCCCGTCTCCCCGGTCTCCGGCTGCACTCCATGCTCAACCGGCCTGCGACCGCGCGTCTCTATCTCTGGCACCCGACCCGGTCTGGAGTCTCCAAACCCAGCAGATCCCTGCGGTGCCCTCCCGCGCGGCTCCTCCCGGGGGAGGAAGGTGAGTCTCCCCGGATCTGCCGCTTGTTGGGTCCCTGCTGGAGGAGCAGTGGCCCGGCTGTGCCGCGGATCACGGTTTATGGCCACCCCGAGCTGAGAGCCCGCGCCTGGGCTCCGCCTCTGCAGCCGGCTTCCCTGCTCCGATACCTGGGAGCTCTGCCGCCCTCAGGCACCCCCGGTCCTTCTGTGACCCCGAGGGTCCTGAGACCACACTGTCCCGGAGGGTTCCACCCCCCGCTGAGCCACCAGAGTGACGTCCCTCGGCGGAGCAGACTTTTAAAAGTTCCGATTTTGTGCTCCGTGCTTCTATCACTTGCCAGAAGCGGCCGACGGAGGCCCCTCCCCCGCCGTCTATCCTCCCGAATATCGCCTCGGATTCACTTCTCCGCACGTCCTACCTTCCAGAAAGTGGTCGCTTTTCTGTTCAGAAAGTTGTTGCTCTTCTTTTCTTTGATCTCCTGTTGGGTTTGTAGGTGTTCAGAATGGTTTGATCCCTATCCAGCTGAATTCCTGAGAGGAGACGAAATCCAGGTCTCCTACTCCTCCGCCATCTTGGGGAGTCCTGAAGTCCACATTTCTAAGAGTTTATGTATCTTTGCACCGCCCTAAAGGTGTGTGACTTTTAAAATTACCATTCACGGGAATAGCATTACCTTGTAATGATTAAGAAACTGGTTTAAATAATTATTAAATAATTCATCAAAGTTGATTGATGAGACAATAGACCAAATCACTATGTATGAAAAAGATAGTTTGTAAAACTTTCAGTAGCAGTTGTCATCCAAAATAACTGGGAACATAATGTGGTTTCCAGATAAGATATTCAATAAGATGAACAAGCCCACAAAAAAACAAAACAATGAAGAATAGCACGAGGTGTTTCACTGACTAATGCACTGAACTTCAGAATTTAAATCTGACATTCATGAAAATGTTAAAGAATAAGGAAACCTATAAAATATCATAGCACTATCTACCCACAGTAGAGGTTCATGTTTAATATTAAGATTACCCTTCAGGCAGATTATTTTCTCTATCTACTTGATTAAAATGGAAATAGTGACTGGGCGCCTGGGTGGCTCAGTTGGTTAAGCGACTGCCTTCGGCTCAGGTCATGATCCTGGAGTCCCGGGATCGAGTCCCACATCGGGCTCCCTGCTCAGTGGGGGGTCTGCTTCTCCCTCTGACCCTCCCCCCTCTCATGTACTCGCTCTCTCTCATTCTCTCTCTCAAATAAATAAATAAAAAATCTTAAAAAAAAATAAAATAAAATAAAATGGAAATAGTGACTAAATCATACTTAATGGACTCCTTTCTTCTTCAAATATTTTTCAGAAAACATTTATATTTAAATATATTTATAATATTTATATAAATTTATAATACATTATATTTACATACTTATAAATTTATAATTATACTTATTTTTAAAGTATAAAAATTTACATATAAATATTTATAGGAACAAGATTTGTTTTCCAAATAATTTAAAAAATTTTTAACCTCCTGAAACACCACAATATTGCAAAATTAATATGCAAATTTTGACTTTAAATTCTCTCACTGAATCTTTTATTAATGTAGATATAGCAGAAATGCCCACTTTCAAACTCTTCTCAGAGGGAGTTAAACTGGCAATAAGTATTAAGTTAAATAGGCTTAGGCACAAAGTAAGTTTGCAACAAATGTTTACTGCCTTCTAGATGGTTAAATAATGGCAAATGCAGAGGGTATATAATCAGTACAATCCATGTACAAAAGTCACCAGCATTATATGGTATTTCCTGGAGAACTTAGAACAATATTTATGAAATCCTGTAACTTGTAGTTATGGTGATTACATTAATTTTATTCTGCTAAAAAAAGTGAGCATAATAAATGTGAAGAGATGTTTAAATATAAAATAGATTCTCAATCCTAAAGATGTATTCTCACTGGGAAATAAGATATACATAAAAGACAAAACAATATAAGGCACTCTCTGAAAGAAAAATTCTTTGATTTTCTGACTCATGCAAGGTGTGTGGGCCCCATTAGTAGAAAAAGATCTATCATGTTTGTTTATTTTTTACCTAACCTACCTCTGGGAACTAATATAAAACAGACCAACTCTCATCTAAACCAAATTCTACAGGCACTGACAGGGTATGTGTTAAAGCTGTGAAAGCTTGATGAGTAACTCTTTTATTACCATCAATACCAACAGACATCTTTTTTCATGATTTTCATTTCTGGTGGAATTGCTGGTCCTATGGAGCTCTTAATTTTCTGTTATCTGTAGATCATGGTAACCAGATCTATAAAGATAATATGCATGATTAAATGTCCCCATGATTTGAAGACAAAACCACAGAAACTGAGGAAAGGGAGAGATCAACATTAAATGGTATGGCAGGGGAAAACTGAAGGAAGAGATGGAATTTGATGTGTACCTTTGAAAATGGGTGTGGCTGAGCACAGCCAAGAGTAGCAAAAGCTGTTCAGAGAGTAGAAACTAGTGTAGAATAGAAAGTGAGTAGCATAGAAGAGTCATGTGTGTGTGTGTGTTGGGGACGGGGGCAGATGGTAAGGAAGCTTATCAGCCAAAGTGGCAGATTGCTTCTGAGAAGTAAAGGAAGGTAAGTCTGGATAACATGTCCTCATGCATGGTTGGAAGGCTATGGGGGCGGTGGTGGTGAAGGGAAAAGTTGAGTGTGAGATGAGAAAAGTAGTATTTAATAAGATCACTCTGGAAGAAGTATACAGGATATATGAGAGCGGGGACACAGGAGAAGAGGTCAGTTAGGAAGCTCTGGCCACTGCACAAGCATAAGGTAATATTAGCTCAACTGAGTATACTGCCAATGGTAATAGGAAAGGCATTCTGAAATTAGAAATGGCTAGACCTCATGGAAAACTGTGTAAGAATGCACAGAAAGTGAAGAAACAAAGATTCATGAGAATTTTCCCACCAGGGTGACCAGGAAAATGAGGATATGGTTGATAGGAACTAATGGAAAAGGAGCTTCTGGAAGCAATTGCGTTTGAGATGATTCTAGAACTTCTACATTAAAGTGGCCTTAGATATCTGGGAGTGAACCTTAGTAATGTGGGACGCATCTACATGTAGGAGATAAATGAACATTTAAAATAGGACAGATTTATTCAAGAGAGGAAAAATCTGTAAGAGGTCTAAGGGAAATAAGTTTCCTTAGCATTACTTAGCACCAAAATACATTTAGGTATAGTTCTGACTTGAATGCTGTTTTTGAATGTATTAATCTCTTACCTATTAGCATTTTGCAGAAACCATTAAATTTCCAATCATGGGAGACTACACACACATACACACACACATACACAAATGCATGCACACAGAACACTTCTCAAGCTGGTGGGACTACTATGAGTAGAATCAGAAATGTATGTTGTGTGCAGAATGGCCTATAACCAATAGTGCCATGGAAGGTCTATAGATAACAAGGAGCAGGTATCTGGCAACTTTCACATTCTCCTGAAAGTCAACTTCATTTTATTTGTCAGTGTAAATGAGCTGTTGTGAAAAGAACATCAAATTTCATAAGAGTGATTATTTTCTTAATTTTGCTCTCTCATGTAAAAAGTGGCAAGGGAGAAAAAAAACCCAGAAATACCATGTTAGTTGACTGCCTATCCTCTTTCTATTCATATAATAAAAATTCAGAAAGTCACTTATGGTCAAATGAGTCAAAATGTAAGAATTCATCTAAAGAAAAGTTTATTTAGAAAAGTTAAAAAAGAAAAAAAATAACATGAATGTAAATTCATGGAATAACATATGTATTTAAAACATGGGGATTGATTGAAAATGACTAGTTAATATTTGGAATATCTTTATCATGGTTCCACAAGAGAACTTATTTTCTAATGAAGTTTGTTCTATAAAAACTGGCATATCGCTTATTTATCATAGGAAAAAATACTTCATTTGTCAAGCTTCTCAGCTACAAAGAAGCAAAACTAAACTTCTTGCTAAATCGCATCTACATTTCATGGTTTTGAATATTTCTTCCTCCTTTCTCATTTTGCATGTTTTGTTTTTTAACTGTTTTATGGCACATAGATATTTTAGGTGATAATCTAGCTTAAGTCCTTTGAAAAAGCAATTGGGGGAAAAATAACGAATTCTCAAATATGTATCTGTGTATGATTTTATTCTCTTTGCAAAAACAATATACCTGATTTTGCTACTCTATTCTGACTGGTAGATGTGCTGTATATAGTAATATTTTCACAGCAAGATATGCACATATGACACTTCTTGTAATGAAAACAAATGTTGCTTGTACATATCATTTATATCATATAGCACACCCAGGGTTTGTCTAGCATTTTATAGAGTAATGCTTATTCTAGCTTACATAAATCAACAAAGTTGTCTCTAAAGTTACTATTCCATCATTACAATGATGAAACAAATAAAAAGTAATTCTATAATTCAGATAATCAGTTTTCCCTTATTTCTACTTAGCACATTGGTAAAATGATTCTTAAAAAACATAAGATACAGTGATTACTGAGTATTAAGTGTGTGATTGCCTATTGCCTACATTTGCAAAGAATAAATGAAGTATTTAAACTATCATGCTCCACTGACTCTTGATTTCAGAACAAAATTAAGGATCACTATAAATATATGTCAATGTCTCAGCCTTCAGTATCAAGGCTCATGAATGTACTGGCATCTGCTGAATTCAGTCTCATAAAGTTAATTTACTCTCATTTCCTGTCAACTTTTTCATCCTATTATGAGTAACGGCATCACCTGAGGAGATCACAGCCAATGGCAAGGAATTGCTAAAGAGTTAACTTCAACTGAATTTGAACCTGAGTCATGAAGATGAAACATATACTATTAAAGACTAAAGAACATGTGTAGTTGCTTTACTTTGTTTTAAAACTCAGAGAGCATGCTGTGTGCCAAATTATTCAGTGAAGGCAGTAATCAACAGAAAGGCAATGAAATAATATGGAAACAATTAAAAGGAAGAATAACATAAAACCGGAAGAAGCAAGTTAGTTCTCTATGGCACAAATATTCTTGAGGAAAGCTAAATATTAATTTAAACAAAGCTATGCCATTAATTGAACTATCTCCTCTGTAATGCTAAACTAATTAAGAGGAAAAATAATACTCCTTCTCTCCCTTGCACTACAATACTATTATGTACCTTTATTTTGAATGACTTCAACCAGTGTTTATACAGTATTATAAATATTGTAACCTATAACATTTGTGAAACAAAGTAAATAATATATATACTTATCTCTTTCATTAAAATGTGATCCATTGGGGCACAAATTGGATTTTGATTATGTTATCTACCACACTTAACACGGTATCAGTAGTTCTCATGTGTAAAGGCTCAGTGAACATTTTCTTAATTTACCAATAAAATGAGTATATTTTAATATGTCTATGAATAAATACATATAGATCATGTGACATGTAGATATATTCCTTTAGATAGGCTGAAGGAAATCAGTAACAAGAAACACTATATTCTGGAAAAGGCATCCTTCTACATACCTAAAGATATCGGTCATATACATGGGAAAGTAAATGTAGAAAGAAAACGATAGAAATGATGGGGGCGGGAAACAGGAGTAAAATATATAACAAAGAAAGAACTGGTGTCTGTAACATCTAATCACATGGAATAAATTATCTGCTTTTTTTTTTTTTTTCTGCTCCCAACCACTTAGTCAAAGGGAACCAAAAATTGTAGTAGAAGAGATTTAACAAAGCGAAAAGGAAAACAGTCTGTGTAGATCATGAAAATAAAGGAAGTAAACAGTTAAGAAGAATACAGAGGGGCGCCTGGGTGGCTCAGTGGGTTAAGTGACTGCCTTCGGCTCAGGTCATGATCTCAGGGTCCTGGGATGGAGCCCCGCATCGGGCTCCCTGCTCAGCAGGAGGCCTGCTTCCCCCTCTCCCACTCCCCCTGCTTGTGTTCCCTCTCTCGCTGTGTCTCTCTCTGTCAAATATATAAATAAAAAAATCTTTAAAAAAAGAACAAAACAAGAAGAATACAAAGAGGCAAAGCATATGAGGTTAGTAATTTAAATGAGCATACATTTCACATTATATTACATTACTTATACAAATTTTAAGATCCTGTATATTCTTCATATATGTGTATAAATCTATTATGTAATTTCATTTTAGAGATTTTTTTCTATATATGAATACCACAAATGAAACCAAAGTGCTTTAACTTTATTCAGTCCAATTCAGTGACCAAATTGTCTTTCTTTTTTTTTCTTTAAAGAAACACATTTAACAGTAATTGATTTATGTTTATAAATTTTCACTACAGGTTCATATGACATTTTTTCTATAATCTGAATCATATTCATATCTTTGATCAATATCTATTTTTCATACTAACTTCTAAAAAGAAAGGGATTATAAATACAAGTATGGTTGCCCTAATCTGAAAATATCAGAGAAATGTAACTATGAGAGTCTCCTTGATCCATTATTCATCATTTCTTACATCAAACAGCAATAGTATAAAGGTGCCTCAACTTTATCCAATTTAATACAGAGCAAGTATATAACAAGTGATTTCAGATGGTGTTCCAAACCCCTGAAGAATATTCATCTCCATAGGATACTGTTCTCCTCAAATTCATCAAAAAGTTAGAGCCATTCATAATATTGAAAGGTAGAATATAAAAACACAGACTCACTAGACAAACATAATTCATACCATAAAGGAGAGATGCATGATCTACCCATATGGTCCAACAGTCTTTCCCTACAGTATAGAACAGTTGATTCCCTCATGTTGATGACTTCCAAAGTTATATATACCAGACATGTACAATTTAATCTTAGCTACAGCCCCTTACAACTCATCAGTAACACATACTTTTCTGAAGATTTCTCTATATTGAGAATATACTAATTAAATGTATGAAGATACACTAATTAAATGTGTGTTGATATATGAATAAAAGTTATTACAACTCCTTTTCTGGGACTTGCCTTCTATTAGGCAACCTGATATCAGCTGGTGACATGGCATGCTAACCTGAGCAACAAGTGAGATTAGATGACCTTACTTGTGCTCTTTTAATACTGGATCACTATGATTGTGTTAGTTTTTCCATATGGCTAGTAGTCTCCAAAGCAGAAAATGAAAAAGCTGGAAGTGACCATGAAAGACTACCTAGTCAAATGACTGGCGTTTAAGTATTGCTCAGTTCTATGAAAAACTTGAGCATTATCATAGTTATTTTTTTGTCCTCAGTGGGTTTGTTTCCAGTGAAAAACCCCTTTATTTCATGTAAAATGTAAAATAACTGGCCTGCACACCTCGAAGCATTTATATATTCTATTTCTCCATGCTGGTTAAGCTGTTCTGTCTCTTTTTTCTTATTCTGGTAGGCAATACCTCTATATTATTATTATTTTTTAAAGATTTATTTATTTTAGAGAGAGAGAGAAAGAGAGAGTGTGCAAGCAGGAGAGGGGGCATCGGGAGAGAAGGAGAGAATATCCAAGCAGACTCCCACTGAGTGCAGAGTCTGATGTGGGGCTGGATTCCACAGCCCATGAGATCAGGACCTTAGCCGAAACCAAGAGTCAGATGTTTAACCAAATGAGCCACTCTGGCACCCCAATACCTCTGTATTATTACGGGGAATCATTAGTCATTATTAAATAACTGATTCCCTTTAGCTGTTCACACTGGAGGTCATTAGAATTGCCCATATGAGAAACAGCTCAAGTAGAAACCAACATATGCAAACTTAAGCATTAGCTCTTGTGGATTTGATTCAAGGTTCACACTCCAACAATTATTTATTTTTTCCTTGCATGGGATCTTAATTCACATGCCATGTGTCCTCATTGGTAATCACTGGGACTTCTCCTTATACCTCAGTTTTAGCTAGACTATAAATATATACCATGTGTAGAGCACATGTTTGTTTTATGTCAGATAATCACAAATATAGTGTGATAATCATAAAACGATTTCTCTCTCCCTGCCTTCTGGGTTCATGGTAAGATACCACCTCCTGACTTTTTGGAGTTAGAGAAAATCCAGTGAATTGTGAGAAGTGATGCTTGCCACTTAATTGTTGGTGCTAGGCCTTTCAGATCTCTTCTTTCCCTTCGGCACAGTGACCAGTAACATTCTCTGTGGTGGCCGCTCTGTCAGCCTGAGTTGCAGAGTAACTATACTGAGTAGAGGACCCACAGGCAATCCACAGTGAACATATACATGGACAAGGGATGGACTTTAGTTGTTTAAGTCTCTGTAATTTTGAGGATGCTTATTTTTGCAAAATAACCTAGTCTATTCTGACCAACACACCATACCTTCTATATGTGGTAAAAATCTGCACTCAATTTCAGCTGATCTAAATAGTTAAGTATCTTTTTCTTTGAGTTGTCTCTCAGGGATCCACAAAGGGAATATATTCACAATATAACCTATATTTCAGGACAATTTCAAATGTCTTTTCCTAACTTGATGGGAATCTATTATCATGATAATAATGATATTTTTAAATAACATATATGCCATAATAGTCATTAAAAATTTTTCTTTATCCAGTTATCTATTTATATAAGGACATGTACAAGTAAAGAATTTCTTATTCTAGCTAAATCATAAATTATCTGGTCTGTAAAGGGAGAGTAAGGCAAAAGTAAGGATTTCAGTAGGTTTATTGAAATACTACCCTTCATTACCCATTTTGGTTTAGTTCTCCAAATGTGGCAATTTTCATTGTATTGGAGAATAGCAGAGTAGTTTGAAATATTCCTTGTGCATTCTAACATTTAAAACTGTTCATTTATAATGATAAGAGCTGGGAGAGTGCATGCAACAGACAAATGATAGATACATAGATGGATATGCAAATAAGTTTTTTCAATAATTATTTATTGAGCATTAATTATGTACAGTGTGCAAAGATGACCGGAATAAAATATAAGATCCTGGGGATAGAACAGTTAACAGGACACACATAGCCTTTATCATTTAGTGAATATAAACATACAGATGAAAATATCCAAAACCTAAAAAATTTAATTAAAACAGAATGGGATGATGATCTAGTCAATTGGCAGAGCAGATAATCATCACCTATCTTTGGCTTGTAAATTATTTTTTGGCTTTGTTAAGCTTAAAAAGTTCAATATGTTGTTAAGACATCCTGGCATGGTTGTGGCAAATTTTTGAGTGAATACAAAACAGAGCTACTAATCAAACTGATGTGGAATAGGGCATGTAACACATTTATGTTCACTTTGAACAGTGGACTTCAACTATGAACCTGAACCTCACCCGCTTGAAAGGCTGAGGATATATTTCATATTACATTTCACTTCTTGCAATTTTAATTTTAAAAAGCTTGATGATTACAATTAGGTTTAAGTTTATGACACCTGCCAGGTGCATATCCCACCCCACCCTCTTTTTTTCTGTAAACAAGTTAGAAAAAAACCAACATCTTGAAACTCAAGCAGATATTAACATATTCCAAGCAAACTCCCTTACAAGGCATCTCATTAGGCCAGAAATTCATTTATAATGCAAGTCAAACCAAACCATTTACAGTTTGTGTAAGAAACTCTGCTTGATTCAGTAATTATTTTCTCATGGACAAGACACATGCACACACTCATAAACACTCTACAAAACACAGAAGTGTTTCTGTGTTTACATTCAAATTAAAGGAAGAACATGGGGCTCCACAGAGAAACAGGGTTGTTTGGAGTAGTTTATTAAAAGATATTTTAGGGAGAAAGGGGCAGCAAGAAATGTTTTTATACATTTTATAAATTGTCAGAGGAAAGGGCAAAATATTAATATTAGTTTATTGCATATTAGAAACCTTAGTTGCCTTCTTTAAGATCACCTTGAAAAAAAATAAAAGGAAGTAAATGGTCATTATTCCCTTTATACAAAGAGATCATGGTTTTAGGCAGCACTGAAGCTGGAAGGCCATCTCAAGGTGAGAACTTAAAATTCTTTCCAGCAGAATAATGCTTCTCTCTGTGTGTATGTGTCCCTGCTCAGTTTGTACTGAGAACCCTTAAGTCATGAAGCTAAGAAAATGGTTACACCACAGTATTTTTTTTTTTAAGATTTTATTTATTTATTCATGAGAGACAGACAGAGAGAGAGAGGCAGAGGGAAAAGCAGGCTCCCCAAGGAGCAGGGAACCCAATGCGGGACTCTATCCCAGGACCCCAGGACCATGACCTGAGTTGAAGGCGGACACCATCTGAGCCACCCAGACGCCCTATACTACAGTATTTTAAAGCAATATATATTTGCAGATTTCAATCACTGAAGATTTTATCTCCTACATTTTCCAAAGTATAATGACTTCTTTTTCTTCTCCTGAGATTTCTCACATATAGTTTGTACGTAAGGGCACTGATGAGAAAACTAAAACAAAGCTCTGAGTCCCTTGCTAAGGTATAGAACACAGCCTGAGTAGTTGTCCAAAGAAGATACAGTGACTTTCTACTCGTCCTTTATCAAACTCTCTTTCCTCCTTCCTCTTGCCTGACCAAATATTTTCAGTTTGTTAGGGGGCACTGTTTCCTCTGTCATCTAAAGAGCTAAATTCTTATTGCATAAAATGAATAATTTCTCCCCCTTTTTTTTTTTCCAGATAGACAGATTTGAATCCAAAAGATTATCTTTAGGTGGGCAAGCATACTATAGCATCAGTGGAGTAATTTATATATTCTATGTCAATGTTACTCCAATTTCATTCAATGAAAAGAGCAATGCCCCCACAAGATGTTAATTATATTTTCTAAGATAAAATGCTTTGGGTCAAATAAGTTTAGAGTTTTCTATGTTATACAATATTACAATATTACATAGTCATCTTTACTGTAAAATTCAGAACCTCAAATGTGCTGATATGCATTTTAAATCTCCAGTGGATAGATGGTATAAAGACAACTTTAATCCAAATTAAAAGAGTATTTTTGGCACCCCCGTAATGGGTTTAATATAAGTTGTAGATGTGTCAATTTCTTTCAGGCTATATTTACTCCAACATTAAACTTAAACATCTTTCATGATGATCTGAAGTTACTTACTGTTTTATAATGTTTATTACATATTCACTATTAAAGAAATAGGATACATATAATTTTGCAATTTGCCTGCTTTACTGATCCTGAGCTCAAAAGTAGATCCAAATCATATCCTTCATGCAATAGTGTGTAGGTAAACAAGGCACTCAGCATCAATAAGCAAACAGTAAATCACATTTCAGTAGCTCATAAGGGAAAACTAGAAGGGACTCTCTAGGAACAAACATTTCAAATGTTTATCCTATACTCATGATGCAATATAAAATGCCATATTGTTGAAAATAAAAATTGGGAGCAAATCATTAAATATCACAAAAAATAAAGTGATACTTTCTAACGTACGCATTATTCAGAATGTACTTTATAGAGCTATGTTGGTGATGGTCATACTTTAGGTCTCATATTTCGCAACTTGGCAAGATGAGGGCAGTATAATCTGGAATATTTCACCTAGATCTATGTTTTCTACTCAAAGGGTCACACTACTAGACATATGTCTTAACATTAAGAAAATATATAATAAGTAGTATTTCTTTGAATTTGAACAATATTTTTAAACTTCATGGAGTATCTATTATTATCTTGAGGGATACAGATGTCTCATAAAATATCATTTAGGAGGTCTTATTCTGAGCTACCCTCTAACTAAACAATTCTAACAGAAGGTCATACTTCAATGCCTTAACCAACTAACCATGATAGGCTCCAAAATGTAATAAACTGATTATCTCTACATACAGTCATGTCATCTTTCCTCCCATATGCTTCACATAGATGCAGATTTTATTGTGAATATGCTCTCATAAGTATGTAAATGCAGTTAAATTACTTAAACTGAGCTAAATCAGAATTAACAGGCCCTCCCTCATGGAGTTGCCATGCAGTTCATATGCCTTACACAAACAAGGTAAAATTTACTTTCTTTTTCTATTTTAATTATACCTTTCCCTGGAATATATGGCATATGGCATTAGGGGAAAGGGCTCATGCAAAATATGATGCTACCTCCTCTCATAACCATGGGAAATTATTTTTCTCTTTTAAGACCTCAGAGATGGTCATCATGCTGTGGCCTCAGTCTGGCTGAGTCTTAGGAAAATTATGTAGGTGAGCAATTTAGGTAGTTAAGAATAGCAGCCTACCTCCAGTTTGCTATTGAACTTTAAAGTTGATGAACCAATAAATATAATCCAATATTAGCAAAACCCAGAAATAGGTCTTCAGTTAAACCTGCCAAGAACATATGCCTATTTTACTTTCCTGTGGTATAGCTTGCACAAGAAAATAGCTATTTAAAACATGAATGGATAAAAAGGCAGAAAATCATTAACTATAATCCAATGTTTTAATCTTTAAAACCAGTTTTTATGGTCTAATATATTTGTGTGTACAACAGTTTAAAAGTATAGACTCTATACATTTAATAAAATAAAATAAAATGACTATCAAAAGGGAGCCAGACAGACTAGATAATTTAGATAAATTACAGACGAGATGATCATAAAATCCAGAGTCAGGAAGCTATCCTGTGACAACAGAATGGAAGACCTGTGTTAGAGATGATAGAACACAAAGTGGAAGGAGGCTACATCCCTGATGACATCATAGAGCCTCCATGACATACTAACCTAGGCTGCCTAACTCCAGTCTTCCATGACTTGGAAAAAAATTAATTTCTGTTGTGTTTTAGTCACTGTTATTTTCAGACCTCATCTGTTGAGGTTGAATGCAATTTCAGACCGGTATACTTGCTCTACCAGAAAGTTCTGTTTTAAAAAAAAATCTGATCACAATCTCTATGAGTTAATGGCTTGATCTAGTTACAAAGAATGCACAAAATTTGTAGGGAGATATTACACTCACAGCAAATAATCAAATAATTTTCCTTTATACTAGGTGCTTGCAAGATTACTTCTGAAAAACTGTATTCATGTCTACATGCAATATTTTAAAGAATATACTCACTAACCACAGTGAATCCAATCATAAAACAGTTCTAAGGGACAAGAAACCTATGTCCCATGTTTGGGTGGGAGAAATGAGAGAGAACTCTTAACTCAAGAAATAGTATTTGGACAGACATAATACCTGTCATGGTATTTGAAAGGCTGCCAATTAAAAAAAAGTTACTGTTTAATAGTGCTTTATGGTATAAAACTATAACCCACATATATAAGATATGATATTATCCCTTGAGTAGAACATTCTGCAATGGACTAGCCCACTCCCTGATGCAGTGAGTTTCTTACTACCTGGAGTATGGAAACAGATGCTGAATTAGCACTTCCCAAGAATAGCACAGGAGGTATTCCTACCATTCATGTAAGAGTTATCCTTATGGTTGCTAGGAGTCACTCTAATACTTGGAATCTTTAAAAACTCACCAATCATTGAAAGAAAATATATAGAAAGCAAATAATAAATTAGCTGTCTTTGTGAAGACTTAAATGATGTAAAGGCACTGTGAGAAGTTAATATGATAAAAAATAAATCATATGGGAAAAACTATATATGATACATGCATGTATGAATATATACTCATATACATGCATATGTTCATTTATGAATAAAAACTACATCCATTTTTCAGATATTGATTTGAAGGTTAAACTAAAATGCATATAAAGTAGAGACATCAGAGTCAGTATACCAGGAAAACTGTATTTCAACTCACACCAAATAGCACTCCAACCTCTTCATGTCATTGCCCCTGCATACTTTCTCCATTCCCCTACCTCCATATATATTTTGCTATCACTCAGGAAAAACAAAAGCAAAATCAAAACTAGCACAAAAGCAACAATAACAACAAAACCACAACATTTTTTTTTAAAAAATTGTAATCGTGGGGGGCGCCTGGGTGGCTCAGTCGTTAAGCATCTGCCTTCGGCCCAGGTCATGATCCCAGGGTCCTGGGATCGAGCCCCGCATCGGACTCCCTGCTCCTCGGGAAGCCTGCTTCTCCCTCTCCCACTCCCCCTGCTTGTGTTCCCTCTCTCGCTGTGTCTCTCTCTGTCAAATAAATAAATAAAATCTTAAAAATAAATAAATAAATAAATAAAATTAAAAAAAAAAAAGTTGTAATCGTAAAGCAAAATCCAATGAGCTGACTATATGAATTCATGGGAATCTGCTAAGAGACATAGCTAAGAAGAAAAATGCCCAAAGATCTATGTAGAGTAACCCTATACACACACTGCATTCTAATATGTTTGACTATAGACGCTCCAGCCTCAATCTCTGAAAAATAGTTAAGAACTACTTAACTAATACTTCAAGATAGACATTCCTACGTTGCTTACTTTACATTCCTATCAGGCATCTGGAAGATATTTATCAAAATATATGAGCCACAGAAAATGGCCAGACATGAATGTGCACTGGCTGAACTACCTCCCATTGCTAATGAAGTGAAGCTGACATGCCTAATGAGTTTACTCCCATTTAACCTATCCTACAGTCCCGCTTGAGAGTTCAGCTATGAATCTGTATGAGGATGATGATAAGAATCATGAGACATATTCTTATCATTTACTACATTTTCTGCCTCAGTAGCTGGTAAGCCTACCTGCCAATCCCAGGGACCATCATTACTGAACCCCTTTCCACTTTTCTCAAGAAGCGTAACATACAACATGGCAAGCAATCTACTGTGAATGATTATGAATGAGTAATATCAGTTCATGATAAAGTCTTGGGAGAATAGCACACAAGGGTCTATAACCAATCTTAAAATAGCCAGGCCTATGTATCATTTATACAAACCAATCACAATCAGAAATCATTTCTAGACAATGGACACAAAGCTGGAGGGCACATGGGAATTCTTTCATTCAATAATACTCTGCAAAAGACTATATGAATATACAAGGATAAAGAAAGTTATGGGGCGCCTGGGTGGCTCAGTCTTTAAGCATCTGCCTTTGGCTCAGGTCATGATCCCAGGGTCCTGGGATCAAGCCCCGCGTCCAGCTCCCTGTTCCACGGGAAGCCTGCTTCTCCCTCTCCGGCTCCCCTTGCTTGTGTTTCCTCTCTCACTGTGTCTCTCTCTGTCAAATAAACAAATAAAATCTTAAAAAAAAAAAAAAAGAAAGAAAAAATGTTTTTCCAGTATATTACAATTATCTGTTTTCTTTATAAAAGTGGCATAAGAACATTACAGACAATTCTAAAAATGAAGACAAGAAGGGAAAAAATCCATAGCTCCAGCACCCCAACATAACCACTGTTAACACTATGTTATAGCCTTTTGACTCTTCTGCTAAGTATATATTTTATATAGTTATCATAAGACTGCATTGTAATTATTATTATGCTTTCCTCACTTAATTTAAGTTGAAGCATATTCCCATGATTTACATGAGATCAGGAAAAATACTATGACAAAATATTGTTGCAATGTAATACTTAACCAGTGCTCTGTTTTAAAAAATTTACTTCCATTTTTTTCCTATTATAGAAAGCATTATGACTAACAATCACATTGTAAATAAACAAACATACATACATCTATATTTCCTCATTTAAAATGATTCTTTTAAAATAGATTCTCAAAAGTGGAATTACTCAAAAAGCATGGGCATTTTAAAGCAGATCTACACAGGCTGAGTTGCAGGAAACTGCCTTTAAAGGTCAGAATATCTTATCTTAAAGTACTTGATAAAGCCTGGTATCAATAAAAAATTTGATTTCCTAATACAGTTGCATATTTACAGAAGGCTTGTATAATCTATCCTTTATGGTTATTAAGTTCAGAAGTTCAGATTTGTATTATAAGAGTAATACAGATTTGCTCTTTTGAGCAAGGAAATGTCTTTGTTCTTACTTTCCTTTGCGTACTTTCATAAAATGTCTGTGCCTACGTCACATTCCCTCTGGATTTTATACTTTGTTAGGAAATAATAACATAATCCAGGAAATTGGTTAATTAAAATGTGGCGGCTGGAAAATATAATGACCCTTTCCCAGTTAGTCCTTTTTCACTTAACTCAAATGTACATATCAACAGAACATCTACAAAGAAATTCCTAAGGAATGCTTTGAAAATTTCATACATAGTAATGGGTCAGTAGGGAAGATATCTTGCAAGCAAGAATGTTAGTCCTTATGAAGTCATAAAATGTTCAAGCCCCTAGTCCTTGGTATATCATTAAACATATGCACACACACACACACACACATACCACACGTATATAACCATAATCTTGAATCGTTTCCACATGCGTATTTGTCTAATATCAGAAAAGCCTTAATTTTTTTTTAAGATTTTATTTATTTGAGAGAGAGCACATGAGAGGGGGGAGGGTCAGAGGGAGAAGCAGACTCCCTGCCGAGCAGGGAGCCCGATGCGGAACTCGATCCCGGGACTCCAGGATCATGACCCGAGCCGAAGGCAGTCGCTTAACCAACTGAGCCACCCAGGCGCCCAGAAAAGCCTTAATTTAAATCCCTACTCAAGTTCTAAAAACTATTAGTAAGTCACTTAACCTCTTTCTAGGTAACATTCCTGAATTTGTAAAGTATAAATAAACCACCTACACCATAAGATAGTCATGAAGATTACATGTGAACACTTAATAGAAAATGTAAAAGGATACACAAATGTGCACATTTTAAGTATTAAATATTCCTTTTAAAAGGTGTAAGCAATAATAGAAAATGGAATTATTACAGCAAAGTTACTTTTATGGCACCTGTGAGTAAAGAAAACAGTTGAGAGACTTGAGTGTGTACCTAAAAATAGTACCTTATCTTGGTCATAACGAGATTAAAACATCAATCTTTCAATAAGCAGTTTCAGACATAAACGTTTCTAATCACTGGGAAAAAAAAAAACCAACACTGGGCACTCTGCATCCATGGACATTTCACCTGTAAATGTGGGATGGTCATTTGTGAATCCTTCTATCCCTCTATCTCAGGTCATGCAACCCCATGTAGCTGATTCTACCCCTTCTCAGAGGCTAGAGGAGTCTGGCAGAGCCAGTTAGAACCTCGCAGTCCCTTAGCCACAATGACTGATTGAAAGACAGGCGAGTCGTCTCATAAGATGATTGCTGATTTGGCTGAGACTACTTGATTAGAGAGAGAGGTATTCTCATTTCCCATATTCTTGTATATAGGACGGGCTGTAACTATCTTGCAGGATGTGGAGAGAGTCTGTCTGAGATCAGACAGCAGAAGAAGGAAGCAGAGCAGAGAAATAGGAAAGAGAAAAGCTAACCCTGAGATCCTAAAATCAGCTATGTCTTGGTGTGCCAAAACCTTCCATTCACCCCTCCACATCCAGCCTTTTCCATCTTGCTTAGTGCATGGATGTGGGACTGTATTGATAAGGGCTTTCCAACCTGGTCTCCAGCTACGGCAGTTTCAACAATTGCAAACGGGAGCAGGAGATGGAAAAAAAGAAGGAAAATAAAGTAGGGCTATTTAATTATCCTGAGGTGTTGCAACAGGTTTGCTGGGTAACTCCACTAAAATCGCAGCTCTTGTCAGATGATCCTCTCCACAGGGATCTATGTTCAGGTCCCTACATCTACCCTGTCCCAGGCTTTAGGCTTACTAACAGCTCTGTTTGCAATCTCTGGGCTACTGCACTATCTTTTGTGATCTCCTTCTATCCTGCCCACAACTTTCTTCATATTCCCTTTAATACCTATTTCTCAAATTACCCAACCTGAGTGTTCCATCTGTTTCCTGCTTTGACCCTCACTTGATAAACCAGTCCTACCCTAGATGTTTCAATTACCTGAGCGGGTACAACCCTATTTTGTTTTAACTAGCACAAACTATTTTCTGTTGATTATAACAGAAAGTATCCTAATGGATGAAAGCACCACTGTTTTTGTGCTCATTGATAAATTCAGAAGTCTGGCTTCTCTGCAAATGGTTGAATTTATTTAATGAATAAGGCAAAAGGACATTCAAACTTAGAGATGGCAAGATTCAGTAAGGTTCTTTAAGAAAGCAAAAATATTTTCTGGTTCAATGGATGCCCACTATAAATATAAAAAGCAGTTAACCACAGGAAATAATGAAGCTGCTTAATAATCTTACTGTATATCATGGCTAAATTAAAATGATCTCTCTGTTATTTATTTCCAACATAACCTCAGAGGTTAAAACACTAAATGGGATTAAAATGAACAACCGAATGAATGAACATTTACTGCTATATGTATTTAAAGTCTATAAAATCCTTCACATAACTTTTAAGAGTCACTACCGTGTGACACAGGTAAGGAAAGGACCCTAGGCTGTTTATAGGTTGTGCCAGGCTGAAGAGTGGCCCTCAAAGATACACAGGTCTCAATCCTTGAAACCTGTGAATATTTTACCTTACATGGCAGAAGGGACTTTGCAGATGTGATTAAGGATCTTGAAATGGAGAGGTTATCTTGGACTATCCAGGTGGACCCTAAATGTCCTTATAAGAGGGAGGCAGAGGGAGATCTGGCTACCAAAAAAGAAGGCGACGTAAAGATTGAAGTACCTAAGCTGTTGGGCTGACTCTGGAAAGGGAGGAAGGGGTCAGGAGCCACATAATGCAAGGAATGAAGCTCTAGACACTGAGAAAGGAAAGGAAATGGATTCTCCCCTGATGCCTCTTGAGAAAGCTAGGACCTGCTGGCACCTTGATTTCAGCCCAGTAAAACTGATTTTGCACTTCTGACTTCTAGAACTTTAAGAGTAAGTGTGTGCTGTTGTTTGAAGCAGAAATAGTGTGGTGATTTGTGAAAGCAACCATAGGAAAGTCATACAGAGGTTTATGTATTTATCTGGTGGGCTGTTACAATTCCAAGGAATTAAATGTCTATCTATAGTTACAGTTTCTAGGAAAATACAGAATCACCAGTGACTTATTCTTTCCACATCTTTATACACGGAAGACAATGGCATATATTTATTCATTCAAGAACATTTTTTTTTTCATATTGACTTAGTTGACTGGGTATTCTGCAAGTGTGTCTACCCCTGTATTCTTTCTCTTGTAGGTGCTTAGATGATGGTAATCACACTCCCCTAACTAGTTTTGCAAAGTTACCACCTGAGCTCCCTAGAGACATGGGCTCTTAATGAGTGCTCAAGTCAGCTCATTCACAGAAAGATCTAAATTCTCAGAATCTCACTAGTGGCTTTTAAACCCAAGTTTTTGATGGCTGGTTTGTTTTTGGAGTAGCGTTAGTTTCTTGATTACTAATCTGGATTCTCTCACCAAACAAATTTATGTTCAGAACCTTTAAAATAAATAAGAGAAAAAAATCATTTAGCCCCTGAGGGCCACTAAAAACCAATCAGCCAAAAATACTTTGCCTAAGCATCTGAAAAAGTGAGACATCTGTTTGAGACTTGGTTTAGCATGTTACAAGAGTGAATCCTGGAAGGAAAAAAGCAATGAATTGCTTGGCATACAACAGGATGGGAATAGGCCACTCATGGGGCAATTGAATGCAGACGGCATAAGAAAGAAGCTGCTCACTCAGGAGCTATCAACTAACAATTACTAATGAAGGAAGTACCAGAGGGAAAAACTTGGTCCAGTTGTAAAAGCAACGAGATGACTTCTGGGCAACGAGATGACTTCTGGGCAGAACCGAAGAAACCTCAGAGCTCATCTCTAAAATGGGCCAAATATTAACTAGTGAGTGACCAAAAAGTGTTTGAAAGAAAAGAGAAATAAATAACCATTTACCTGGTAAGCTCAAATAAGCCAGTTCTGTATAGGAAATAAGAAATGAAAGGGTTGGGGAAAGAGGAAGGGACTACACATGACCCAAATAATCACACTTAGCCTAGAAAAATTTATTTTTAAAGAAGCACACAGCAGATTGTTACAGTTGACCCTTGAACAACATGGGTTTGAAATGCAGGGAACCACTTACGTGCAGATTTTTTACAGTCGTGTGCTATAAATGTATTTTCTCTTCCATATGATTTTCTTTTTTTTTTTTTTTAAAGATTTTTATTTATTTATTTATTTGAGAGAGAGAATGAGAGAGAGAGCACAAAAGGGGGGAGGGTCAGAGGGAGAAGTAGACTCCCCACTGAGCAGGGAGCCCGATGCCGGACTCGATCCCCGAATCATGACCTGAGCCAAAGGCAGTCACTTAACCAACTGAGCCACCTAGTCATCCTTCATATGATTTTCTTAATAACATTTTTTCTCTAGCTTATTTTACCATAATAATATAGTATACAATAGATGTAGCATAGAAAATACTTGTGATTTGACTGTTTAAATAGTGCGAGTGTGCTCTCAGTATCCTGGCTTTCTTTCAGTTCCTCAAACTTTTTCTTGCCTCTGCTCTTTGTGCAAGCTCACTACTCTGATTAGATGATTATCTTTCCTACCAGAGAACAAAAACAACTGATTTAGAGTGCAGCATAATAGGCAATTCTATCAGTGAGGAATGTCTTAACTACAGGAGCTTGGAGGGAAATGACTATCAACACATGTTATGCTCTCCTCTCTTTTATCAAGATTATGTTAAGAAAGTTTATTATTACTTTGCTGTATATAAATGTTTTAGGTGTCTGAAATATTGGAACAGGACTGTATAATAAATAAGTAGCCTATCCAAAGAGAGGTCTTGCCTTTGACCTTGGTTCCTAAGAGGTGATCTCTTGGAATCCTTGGAATGTCCTCCCAGAGAAGACAATCTCTATTACGTGGGGGCATTGGCCAGATGACAGAATTTAAGGGTTTGATTTATCATGAGAATTCTGGGCCCCAAGATATCAGCTTGACATCTAGAGGAGCTAAAGAATAAAGTTTGGGCATGAAGGTAGTCAACCATGTCTATGTGACCAAGCCACAATAAAAACTCTGGAGGCCAAGGTTCAAGTGAGTTTCCCTGGTTGATACTGTGAGTTTCCCTATGTACTGTCACATATCAATGCTGGAAAAACTACTGCTGTCCATGACTCCACTGGGAAAGGACAACTGGAAGCTTCACGTTTGGAACCCTCCTGGACTCTACCCCATATATCTCTTCTCACGGCATATTTTAATCTGTATCTTTTTGCTGTAATAAACCACAGCCATAACTATTATAGCTTTTAATGATTTCTGAGTCTTTCTAGAGAATGATAGAAACTGAGAGTGATCTTGAGATCCCTGAATTTTGTGAGGATAATTTTTCTAAAGTCAGTTTAGAAATAAAACAGATTAGGGTCATCCACAGAAGCTTTGGTGGCTAAAGTACAGCTAAAGAACACAAAACTCCTTCATTCCAAGCCCTGCACTTATGCTAGAGAGCTTGAGTCCAGAGAAAACACCAGTGTGAAGGAGCCTAACTCCTGAAGAGAAATGGAGAACCTAAGAGCACAGTGAAATGAGGAAGGCCTAGTAGAGTCCAATCTTGTACCTGGACATCCTCCAAAGAAACCATTTTGTTCACAGGTCAGAACAACTACAGAGAAGTTTAACCACACTGGCAATTAACAGCCATTGTTTAAGATAATCTTTCTTTTTTTATCTTTTGTCTTTTTTTAGAGAGAGAGAGAGGGCACGTGTTCTCGCAAGCAGGGGGAAGAGGGGCAGAGGGAAAGGGAGAGAGAGAATTTCAAGCAGACTCCCCACTGAAAGCAGAGCCTGGCACAGGGCCCGATCTCACAACCCTGAGATCATGACTTGAGCCAAAATCAAGAGTTAACCAACTGAGCCACCCAGGTGCCCCAAAGATAATCTTAAAACACAATGGATTAAAAACCCTGGAGGCAAAGGGAAAAGTTTAGAAATTTTGACCCTGCCCCAGGGATACAGGTATTTATTATTGGTTTTAAAGGTATGATGGCCTGAATGATGGGACACATGCATTTACACCTACTCTTAGCAGGCATAAGAATTACCGTGCACAACTATATATAATATTCTACTCACGCTATTTAACAAATTTCTAAGAGTAATTTAGACCACATGTGATTTCCAACTGCTGCAACTTCAGCCGAAATATAACTCCCGTCAATTGTATTTCTCTGTTATTCAAATTGTCCAGGCAACAGAGACACCTCTTTTACTTATACTCCCTGCCCACCTTCTTGGGGCTGCTTTCTCCTCACCTCTTAGGTTTCAATTTAAATGTCACCTCCACGGAGAAACCTTCCTCTACTCCTATCAAAACTGTACTGCCCTCGGTTCACAGAGATATTTTTCCTTTTGCACCTGTTTTTTCTTCTTATAGCAAATACCACAACTTGTACGTCTATATTTTCTGTTTATGGGCTGTAAATTTATTGAAGGAGAGATCACATCCTTTTGGCTGGCCTTGTATCTACAGCACAAACACTGCACCTGGCACATAATGCCCCCCAAATAAAGGAACAAATTCTTTAAATGATTTAATTCAGCATTCTGAGCAGGTAGAAGTGCTGTAGATAGATTTGGTTTGCCATTAATAAATCAGCCTTCCATTCTGTGCCTTCTCGTGGGCTTTCAGGTGTTTGGGCATTGTAAATACACATCACACAATGGCATAAAACCAAAGATTTTTCCAATTAAATCTAGCACTCCTCATGAAACAGACTGAAAAAACATGGTAAAATAAAGCAATTAACCCATACAGTATCTATCCCTTAGGAGAAGAACCAATCTAACAACAAGAGAAAAGGGAGAGAGAAGGACTTCAGCAACTGAGAGAGGTGCTTAAGTGTACTAGAGAGACTGTAGTTCTTTGACTCTGTTGCCTGGTCTGGAAAATAGTGAAAGAAATTCTTACTCCTCAGGATTGCTGTGAGGGTTATACGGGAGATGATATAAATAGTGGGTTTAAGACGATAGTTCATGTGTAACATACTTTATAAATATTAGCTCTCTTTTCCTTATTTCACCTATGGAATATTGATAAGAATACATACCTGCTGAGTGCTTACTGAGTCCTGGGAACTGCCATAGGCACTTTATATGGGTGTATTCATTTCATTTTAACAACTCTATGAGGCCAGTGCTCGTATTCACAGAGAAGGAAACTGTGGTACACTGACATTAAGTCGTCTGCCTAAGGCCACATAGCTCATAAGTGACAGAGGTGGGTTTCAGAGCCAAGCAATTCAGCTCCAGCTTCTGCGCTTTCAACCAACATGCTCTGCTGCCTTTTCAAGAGATAAATTAACAACTATTCATTACAGACTTACTTCGTGCCAGGAATTCGTTATTATCTCATTGAGTTCTTGTAAATACAGAGTAGGGTATCCTTACTCTAGTTTTGTAGGAACTTGAGGCTCAGTGAGATCCAGGGACCTATCCCAGATTTCTCAGCTCAGAAGCCACAGAACTGTAATGTGAGAAAATGTGTGTTAAATTTCTTACTTAAAAAGAGCATTTGCTGTCTTACAGGACATCGCTGATGCCTTATTATATCAAACCCTTACATATGACTAACTCTTAAAAGACATCTCCAAGGGTACACACACCCACAGACACTCATTTACAGAAAGAAAGGTACTATTCTCACTGAATAAATCTATTTCTACTAATTTCAAATGGTTATTAATATTATTTTATTATTTCTCTGGAAGGAAAATATACCTATCCTTATACCTATCCAGTTGTTACTGTTAATTTCTAAATAATAGTAATAATATTAGTATTACTATTAATAGTAAGAGCAATAATTGGTACTAAATACTAGAAGTAATGAATTTGTTATAATCACCCCTTTTTTTAATCAATGACAAAACTTATAAAACCATACCCTTGGTGACTTATTACCTTATGTTTGTTTATTGATTTGCTACTTCACTTTAGCAATGATAGGAACAGGCACATCAAACAGGACTGAATGTTTCTGTGATACTCTCTCTCTATGTGCTTATCCCCAAAATGTTTCTAGTCCTCTCTAGTCAGAGAAATCAGTTCAGTTATTTCAATATTTTGTGAATATTGGTTGATTATATTTTTAACAATTATTTATTTTTATTTAATTATAAATATAATACAGAAATATCTAAAAAATACAGAGGAAAACACTAATAATCTCATTACCTTAAAGTGACTGATTACCTTTTTTTTGAACTGTATCCTTGCAGTCTTTTTAAAATTAAAATTCAACTGTATTATACCATGAATACAACTTCAGACCTTGCATGATATCGTCTTCTAAAGCATCATTGTTATGATTTCATAATATATCATTAAGTAAAGGGCCCTATTTTACTTGACTATAACCCCATTATCTTATTTTGGGAAACTGTTAACTAAGTCATAATCCTTTGTTTGTTGCTTTGATAAACATACTTTAACAAACTTCTTAATTAATATAGCTTTTTTTACATTGGGATTATTTTCTTAGGATAGATTTTTAGAAATGAGATCACAAACCAAAGGGTGTAAAAACTTTCGTGGATCTTGTATCTTGTTCTCAAAAAGTAACACTCTACACTGTAAAATTGATTGACTCATTGGACAGTCTATTGAAAAAGGAAAAGAAAGAAAACATATTCAGTAACTGCAAAAATAATTAAGTTCTCATTCCTGGCAGGGAACACAGGTGGATGATTATTAAATCTACAGAACTGTTCAGGGAATCTTAAATACAGGCAGTTCTAATCTTGAGTAAGGCATGTGTCCTGTGGCTTTTCAGGACACAGACCCATGTCTCCGTAGAAAGCCATGCTGTAGCTAAGCTTCATGAGCTGCAAAGGCTTATTTGATTCATAAAGTAAGTGAGCTATAGCAGCAACAAGGACACAGAACTTCTCACCATGTAGTTTTAGAGGTTGCCACTCAGGCCCCCACTCAGACATTGAGCACATCTCTCTGCCTAAATGAGGGTGTGAAAGTGGAAACGTACACGTCCAAGATTCTTGCATTTGCCAGGACATGAAAAACAGAGTAGGTAGGGGAAAAGGGTCTCCAATGTCAGTGGGGAAATAATTAAAAGGAGAGTCCTAGAATCCTGACATTTTTTTCTTTTCTTTTTTTTAAGATTTTATGTATTTATTTGACAGAGAGAGACACAGTGAGAGAGGGAACACAAGCCGGGGGAGCGGGAGAGGGAGAAGCAGGCTCCCCACTGAGCAGGGAGCCTGATGTGGAACTCGATCCCAGGACCCTGGGGAACATGACCTGAGCCACCCAGGGGCCCCCCTAACATTTTCTTAACTATAGAGCACTTTTGATATAACACAGTACAATCGCCTCACTTAACAGTGAGGAAATTAAGAACAGCTTGGATGGGCAGTGAGTTCTGTGAAGTGTAACCAGCCCTGTAACCCTGTTCAAGTGAATTTCTGCAGTTCTGGGGCTGGGGCTCTCGGGGGTAGCTTGTGGTGGGAAGAGAAGACCAGCAAATTGATATAGCATGTGAAAAGGCCAGCACAGTGGTCTGCACAGAGGAAAAGTTCATTAAATCAGAACTCTTATTCTTATTAAGAATAAAATAAAAGTGGAGACTAAATTGAGAAATTCAAGCGATGCAGTTTAGAAAGCAAGGAAGGAAACAGTGTGCAAAGCAGGTGAAGCTAAATGATACTTTGAAATATTTACTTTGTTTTGTTTGGGTTTTTCTTGCAGTGTTTCCCTTTCTTTACTTTTATCACAGTGCAGGTGGGCTGTCAGAGCTGTAGGTCATGGTCTCACGGGAGGTACATGCCACCCGGAGGAGCCCAAGTCTGATTCAGTTCTTTCTGGCTTTTTTCTTTTCTTTTCTTTTCTTTTTAAGGTTTTTTTTTTTTTTATATTTTATTTATTTGACAGAGTGCAAGAGAGCGTAAGCAGGGGGAGCAGGAGAAGGAGAGGGAAAAGCAGGGTTCCCCCTGAGCAGGGAGCCCAATGCAGGGCTCAATCCCAGGACCCTGGGATCATGACCTGAGCAGAAGGCAGACGCTTAACCATCTGAGCCACCCAGGCACCCCTGACTTTTGTTTTTCAATAGCCTGAATGCTTAGGAGAACTGAAAGTGTCTGCTAATGTTAGGAAGGATAGGAAGGATAGAAAAAGCAGAGTGGAAGAAACATGAAGGACGAAAAAGCCTCAGGCTGGCTGAAGAGAGGAGAGGTGTGGTAAGAGGACTTCATATCCTGAGGACAGGTACCCAGAAGAATGACAAGGGACTGGACACCCTCGACACAGGGCCCCAGCCCCAGGCCCCAAGTCTGACTGCTGAACCTGCAGGAACTACAAGGAGGATATTTCAATATCCAGGTAAACAAATGATTATTGTCCATGTCTCTTTTGCCTGTGATACCAGGGCGTGGTGTAAATCTGGGGATCATGGCCCAACCCTGCAGAGCTAGGGAAAGATTCAAACTCTACCAATGGCTTCAGTTAATATTTTTCCAGACTGTAGAAATACAAATTCCAGAATACAATTTGTATGAGCTATAAAAAGTAAATTTTGGTGCTCCTGAGATTGAGGCTAAGATACATACCTAAAACACAAGGTTAACTTGCTTGGAAGGAACTAATTTATAAATGTCTGATCTCCACCTCATAAGATATTTTTTAATTAATTATTCTAAAGGCAAATCTGATCATGCACGTTAAAACTCTTCCTTGTCCTCAAGATAAATCCCAAACTCCTTTGAATGGCTCTTCTGACTTCTCTGCATCAACTTCAAGGTCATCTATCTTTGCTCTGCCCCTCTTTGCTTTGTGCTGCAGGGATGCCCAAGGACTGGCAAGTTGACAAACACAATTTACATTCCCAATAGCAGAGGCTGGTCTCTGTTTTGAATGTCCTTCACTTACCTCTCATGCACCAGAGCTACTTCCTCCCCTGCCTGCCATCTCTTAACTCTGCCTAACTTGTGCTCAACCATCAGAACCAGACCTCAACTCTCCGGAAACCCTCATTCAAATTCCTAGGAAACAATGTGTAGTCCTACTGTGTGCCCCCATTTTACTCAGTGCTTATTTCCAGGATGGTCCCTCAGAACAATACTGGGCACAGAGTAGTACTGAGTAAATACTTATTGAATACATTTATAACTCTTGCCAAGTCAGCTATGTGACCCTGCATTCAAGATTCCTTTTCTGTAAGTAATCAAATAAAAGAATGATACTGACTACGTGATAAGTTTTTGAACAGCGGAAAAATCACAGAAAATCATGGAACAGGAGTACTGCAAAGGACATGAATCCTATGATGTGACCCCCAGCCAATCTTCCCCAACCTTTTTCAAAGAGAAGAAGTAACTTTTACCTTCATATCCCAGGAGCTAACATGAGGCGGGTACATAATAGACATGATGGAGGAAGGAAGGAAGAGAAGAAGGACGGTGGTTAATTAGTGGCAGATTTAGGGCCAGGCTTCCCTCCCTCTGACCACTGGCCCCGCTCTCTTCCAGAGTCTTTAGGGATTAGTCGCTCACCTGCGAGAAGAGGTTTCTTGGCAATATTATTCCACTGCTTTTCATTATATGTTGTTTTAGATTCAGAACACTTCTGTCATACGAATGCACGCAATTAAATATTTTCCACATGAGCCACTCCCTCTTCTGGCAGAACTCAAATTGTTTAATAACACTGAGGGAGGAAAAAAAAACCTCCTCCTGGAACTCCATTTTTCATGATAAATTAGATATTTGGTGATTTAGATTAAACTTGCAGTGGCAAATAAACTGCCGCCATGTCCCCAGACATATACACTATGGTATGGATATCAGATCCTTTCTAGTAAGTTTTCAAAATGACTCTCAAATACGTAACGACATCATTCCAGATTAAATGACAGTTTTGAGCATGTGAAAACCCTAAGCAGCATTTATAGGAGTTAGAGGCACTAATATAAAACAGTGAATAACCATACCATGCTTAATTTGCTGTTCTTTTTCATTTCCCTGCAGACAGCTCAGTGTCTCTTTGCTGTTTAGAAGCGTGTTTTACAACACCTCCATGAGCATTTCTGCTTCCATCTGGGCAGGTACGATCCATTTTGCCTGCTATTGCATTACTCCTTGCCATCACACAGACCTGCAACGCAAGGAGAGACGGGCTGGCCTGGCTTCTTTCTAATAAAGGTGTTCTGCTACAATCTGGGGCTGCACTTCAGGTGTCTGCACTTGACCACCTCATGTTCTGTCAGTGGCCACAGAGCTCATACGGGGAAGGGAAGAAAAATGAGAACCTTTGTCAGACACATGGTATAGTGTAAAATTGCTTTTCTAATTGTTTGGCTCCAAAGTGAGGTTCAGGAAAAACACAGGGCTAGAATATAACTGATTAGCAAGTATGGTATTAGTCAATGATTTCAAATGCAAAATGTTTTTATGTTGAGGTAATACTGATAAATGAGGCGAATATAAATCAAATAGGTTCTTTAAAAAATAAAAGGCAGGAGGAGGACCTGGCAATCTAATTTTCATTGAGCAAGAATGACTCATATTCAAGATATATTTATGAACATATACTCGTTGTTCTATAGTCCAGCAGCCTTTTTTTCTTTTAGATTTTTTTTTTTTTAACAGGAGGAAGAGCAGAGAAAGAATCTTAAGCAGGCTCCATACATAGAACATAGACCAGTGCAGGGCTAGATCTCACAACCCTGAGATCATGACATGAGCCAAAATCAAGAGTTGGACGCTTAACTTACAGAGCCACCCAGATGCCACATTTTTCTTTTAATTTCTGATGTAGGGTAGTCCCCAGGGCCCATCATTGTAATCATTCTTTCCTATGGCTTCAGTTCTTTCTCTCTATAGCTTTTGTCCATCTGACTTAGCTCTAGAGACCAACTTCCATTCTACAGTAATCCAAATATCCACATTCTCCATTCTGTCTCCAAGAACAAGAGCTACCATTTATTGAACACTTACTGTATTTAAGATACTGTGCCATGCATATTACAGACATTATCTCATTTAATACTCACAGAAATCCAATGACTTTCAAATCTTTACCTTTATTCAGAACTTCCTGAGTCCTAAAATATTTCCTCCAATTGTCTAACAAGCCTCTCAAATGTAACCTTTCACCAACTAAGCCTGTGTTTCCTCCTACCACATCCTATTCTTAGTCAAGCACCAGGGACTCATTCTGGTCTCTTCTCCCTCCTGCCAACATCTTGTTACAAAACTTTATGAATGTACCACCCAGATATTTCTTAACTCTCTTACTCCCCATAAGAACTCTTTACTAACTCATCCATAGCCATTTCCAAACATATTTCTTAGTGTTAACAAATTTATTCCTTCTGTGTTTACACATTGGCAAGATAGTGGCAGAAGAAGACATGTCCATATATATGCTACAGGGACAGAAATCTGATGGGGCTACAGAGAAGGTCTACAGGTGTAACTCAACTAATGTGAGTTCACTCCTGGGTGAGTTACAGATCAAGACTATACCAGGTGGAGTTGTCACACAAAGGAAACTTTATTTGAAACAAATAAGGCAATCACAGGGAATAACTTCTAAAGCTCTGACTCTCAGAGTAGGAGTGGGTTGGTTTCTTTGATTTAGGGTTAGGATGAATAAATATTCAGAAAAGGGAGCTTTGTCATCACAGGAAAAGGCGGGCATAAGGTTGCTCAGTTCTAGTTAGAAAACAAGCCTATACAGGCATTCTATGTTGTTAATGAAGCTTATACCCCTCCTAAGGCAGAAACCTTAACATTATAATGAAGAAAGGCAACCATTGGAAAAGAGGAAAGGGCTATGAGCAAGCTCTCCAGAGTCCGTATAAACTGGATGTGGTCTTGAGCTGGTGATGTCAGGTAAGGAATGCAGGGCCTTGCTTATTTATTTATTTATTTTTATTATGTTATGTTAATCACCATACATTACATCATTAGTTTTTGATGTAATGTGCCATGATTCATTGTTTGCGTATAACACCCAGTGCTCCATTCAATATATGCCCTCTTTAATACCCATCACCAGGCTAACCCATTCCCCCACCCCCTCCCCTCTAGAACCCTCAGTTTGTTTCTCAGAGTCCATGGTCTCTCATGGTTCGTCTCCCCCTCCAATTCCCCCCCCCTTCATTTTTCCCTTCCTACTATCTTCTTCTTCTTTTTTTTTTTTTTAACATACAATGTATTATTTGTTTCAGAGGTACAGGTCTGTGATTCATCAGTCTTACACAATTCACAGCACTCACCATACTTTTAAGACAGCACTAGAAGACTTACCACTGATTTATTTATTGTCTGTGATACAGTTAGGCTATTTCCTGGCCTGGTTGAAACTGTTAATTTTTGCCTTCCTTTTGTTCTCTTAAAATCCTTAACTACTGAAGTTTTTGGGTTTTGTTCTGTTTTGTTAATTCTGACACCTCCAAGGAAGTTCTACAAGAAGTGTGCTTGGGCAAATAGGGCGCAGATCACAGAAAATAGCTGGGGGGCTAAAATTATTTCTCTTTCTTCTTCTGGAAACCCCTGACTCTTTCTGCTTACATAGGCAGGCACCAAAGATTTTATGAGGATATAGAAATATCTGGGGGGAAGGAAAGAGAAAGACTGACAGGACTGACTAGTTTTTCCTGGTCTCTGTGAAGATTTGGGGAGAAAAATACATTTAGTTATGTGAAAATGCTAACTGTTTAATAAGTAGCTAACCTTGGTTACTGAAACATGTTTTATTTCTCTTTGAATCATTTTTGGTCCGCACATGACTTTCAACTCTTATTACATTAGTTTACGCTGATCAACATGGCTGTCTTTCAAGAGAACATTATCCTTCAGCAAAAAAAGAACCAAAAGGCAGTATGCCCAGATAGTGGCAATCATTTGCAAATAGACAAGCTAATGAGTCTCTTAGAAAGAGCCTCTAAATGACTAATGTGAGCTAGGAAGGTCCATCAGATAAACGCCTATTTTTGTGCATCTTCTTTAATTGACTTTGACTGACAAGTTGACTAATAACTTTGATGTCAAGGGCTTATGTCTTTTCCATTCTGTCACAAGCTGTAAACAATTTCATGCTGAGTATGATAAAAATGAGACTTTCTGTGTTAAAGGAGAAGGAAATAATTTCAATTGCTAAAAAATTCAGATATCTTTTATTCCAGATATTTATATTTGGTATTCCAGCATACATACACTTTCATACGTTTTAAAAACTTCCTGTTAACTTTGTTCTTTGCAACAAGGAAAAGGATAAAAAGGTAAAACAATAAAAGTAAAAAGATAAAGAGTTCAGTTTATTTTGAATTCAGTTTAAAGTTTACAACATGATATTTATATGTCTTAATCTAAAATTGCTTCAATTTCCCCAGTTTGTGCAAGGGGTGATTCAATTTCAGATTAATTCAGATTGCCTCAGTAATAGAGCTATTGTCTGCTAAATAAATCCATCATGATAACAGTGCTGTCCATTTAAAGTAGAATGTTCTCTGTTTTCTGAGATCTGAGGTTTGATACTGGTTTTGATTTTGCTAAAGAATTATAACATCGCTTTATAATTCTTTCTTTAAGAGAAACTGTGTCAAAAATCCAAGAGAATGATACTCATCAATACTGGTCTTTAGTTTTTGTTTTAAAAACACTTTTTTTTTCCAAGGTTAAATACAAAAAATCGAAAAGAGGATATGTATGTGTTTGTGACCTACAAATTCCTAGGAGATATTTTCAGCAATTGACATTAAGGAAGGTATTAACACCTTATTCATGATAAAGGATTTTCATTTTTCAAATTTCCCAATAGCTTTACAGTTATGAAGACATTCAGATGGGATAACGGCATGAATTTTTTTTTTTTTAACTTACTAGTGATTTCAAACAGAACTGTCAAACCATTCTGTGCTAAAAAGAGCTCTTGGTGCAGCTGTTATATGACCTATTTTGTTTTTCTTACTCCATTTTGTGGCTCTCTTACAGTTAAGATATAGAAAAAAATTTAGACTGGGACAGTAAGGGAGAAGCAACATAAAAGTTAAATAATGCAATATGATAAGTGTGTACAAACACTTGAAATCCTTTTTTTAAAAATATTTGCATATAAAGTGGGAATACTGAATATTAATGATGAGGGTCAAAATACACATAATGAGGATTCTGTTCATATTCATTTGGTAAAAAACAATCAGCAGCTATATCTAAACCAACCTGGCCAAGGAATATGTGTTCTGGATACATAAAGGGGTTAATTATAAGGGGTGTGTGTGTGTGTGTGTGTGTGTGTGTGTGTGTGTGTGTTTTAATCTTCATTAGTTTTAACATCTTTGAAAGTTGTTTCTTGTTGTTAAGTTTATCTGATTACTTTATAGTTCAGTTGTCTGCTAGAAATTGAAATCTTTGACTCTAGTTAGAAAACCTTCTGCTAAAATAAAGTTCAAAAAAAGCTATTGTAATATAAGGAAAAGAGAGAGCTTGACTTTATTAGAAAAACAACAAAGAAAGTACTACGTTCTAGTAGCTAATTAAAATGTACAGAAATAGAATCGTATTAGACAAAATAAGTATTCTATTCTACAAAGACAGATAGCAAAGCAGAAAAAGGCATGGAACTAAACATGAATAAAATTAATATTAAGACTGATAAATTTCTTTCATGGTTCAGTCCCTTTAACTATTCAATACAAATTAGTTTACACAACATTTCTATTAATATCCTTTAGGGGTAAAAATTCAGTGAAATCATTAGGAAACTAATCTTCTTCCACCACCTGAAATGAATGCCATTAAAGCTTTATGTCGAAACCCTTTTTCTAATGACAAGTTAGCAGTCAGAACAAAGGCTACATGTGAGAATTCTGAAGGAAGTTACTTTGACAATGGTGGCTGTGGGGTCTTGAGATAAGTCTTGTGAAAAGTCAGTGATGTGAGTGGACACAGAAGGTCACAAAAATATGATAGTGATGCTGATGAAGATATTCATGACTTGAGTGCATATAATGGATTTGCTTGTTATTTTATTTAAACCAGGCAAATAACCCTCTGAAGAGGGCAGAATACATATCATCATCACTTAATGAACGATGAGACTGAAGCTCAGAGAAATTAACTCTTTGCCGATGGTCACATGGAGCTATATTATAGTGGAATAACAATGAGTTCTCCACTGCTTGGGAATACAGTGATTTTCCTATTTGGCCTGAACGTCTTTTTCTATAAAATACTGATAACAGTAACTATCACCAAGGGTTTTTGAGTGTATTAATGAGATAATGTATATATATGGGGCTTGATATATTACCTGATATGTGGTTAATAATACTATTAATACTACTAATAATATTTCATTATTATTACATAACTAGTGAGTCACATTTGAACATACTGTATTAGTCAGCTAGGGCTGCTGTAACAAAATACCAGAGTCGGGGTGGCTTAAACAACATTAATTCATTTCCTTACAGTTCTGGAGGCTAGAAATCCAAGATCAAGGTTCTGGCAGATTTGGTTTCTGATGAGAGCTCTCTTCCTAGCTTGCAGACTGGCACCTCCTCACTGTGACCTCACATAGCCTTTTCTTTGTGGGTTCATACTCCAGGTGTCTCTTCTTTTAAGAACACCATTCCTATTGGATTAGGACCCTATCCCTATGACCTCCATTAACCTTAGTTACTTCTTTAAAGGTCTATCTATAAATACAGTCATACTGAGAATTAGGCTTCAACTTATGGATTTGGAAGGAATGTGTTCAGTCTATAACATTCTGCTCTCTGACTTCCCAAATTCATGTCCTTCTGGAGCACAATATATTCATCCCATCCCAACAGCCCCCAAAGTCTTAACCCATCCCAGCATCAACTCCAAGTCCAAAGTCTCATCTACATATCATCAAAATCTGGTATGGGTAAGACTTTATGTATGATTGATCCTGAAGCTAAACTCCTAGCTGTGAATCTATGGGACAAGACAAGTTACGTGCTTCCAAAATACAGTGGTAGAACAGACACAGGATTAGCAATACCATTCCAAAGGAAGATGTCAGAAAGAAGAAAGGGGGAAGAGTCTTAAGCAAGTTCAAAACCTAACAAGGCATATTCCATTAAATAGTAAGACTTGAGAATACTCCTCTTTGGCTTTATGTTCCACCCTCCAGATCCATTTGGGCAGCAGCCCCACCTCCAATCCCACTGGTGCAGAGGTCATACCCCTTCAGCTCTTGATGGAGAACCTACCCCTTTGGACATGGGTGGCAGCCTTGCCCCTAAGGCTGATCTCTGAATCACCCTCAGAGTCATTTTTCTCTTTTCTTGAAGGACAAGGAGTATTCACAGCTGGGTAGTGGATAGCTCTATTCTCTTGCCCTGTAGGATCCCAGAAACCCAAAAGCCCTCAGTTATTTCATTTAGTCTATGTTCCCTTTTCAAACCAGCAGTCACTGTCTATGCTATTATAATCCTTGCTCTATTCCTGAGGTCTGATGGGATGGCTGATAAAACCCATAGATAATCCCTTCTTAAAGTGATTTTCTAGCCATACCTTGCTGTTGTCTCTAAAATATGTTTTCTCATTTATCACAATGTGGATAGCTGAGAATTTTCTGAATATTTAAGCTTGGTTCTTTTGTACTTAATTATTCCTTTTTCAATCCATCTCCCTCCTCTCGCATTTTATTATAAGCAGTGCATACTATATACTACATATTGTAACACACATTGTACTATTTCATATCTCCATGACTTTGCTCATCCTGTTTTCCTGCAATACATAATGTTAAGAAACAAGAAACCTCAGGAAGAAACTGAACCACTAAACAGGGACTGTTCAATAGCAGGACTCTGTGATCCGTCATATCCACCAACTTATATTTAAAGTCAACAAACTTTTTTTTATTCCTTTCCTATTCTTATCGAATTTCAACAAATTCTTTTTTTTTTTTTAATGTTTTATTTATTTATTTGACAGAGAGAAAGAGACACCGAGAGCAGGAACACAAGCAGGGGGAGTGGCAGAGGGAGAAGCAGGCTTCCCGCCAAGCAGGGAGCCTGATGCGGGGCTCGATCCCAGGACCCTGGGATCATGACCTGAGCTGAAGGCAGATACCCAATGACTGAGCCACCCAGGTGCCCCTAATTTCAACAAATTCTATCTGTGTAGCTGTATATCCCTTTCACAGTTGCCTGGGAACACATGTGGTGCAGAAAGAGTGACCATGGGGTGAGTGAGGAGGAGTGCTTCATGGTCTGTAGCTAGAATGCTGTAAGACTCTACGATGTTGAGATGAAGAAGTGATCATTCACTCTTCCCTCTGTTGGGACCTCCCTCAAAGACCTACTATTCCAATCACACTGGAGTTGGTGTCATTGTTCACAAACTGGCTTTCTAGGCACTAACATCCTATTACAGAGCCTCTGTTTCCCATTCATGCAAAAGACCTTCCCAAGTACTTCTGCTTATGCAATGTTCTTTCATTCCCCTGGACTGCCATGCTATTTCATATAATTGACCAGGGGTAAAAAAAAAAAAAAAAAAAAAAAAATTTACCAGGGGTTTAATGCTCCCTAAAGTCTCTCCTCTGCCTGAAAAGACCCATACTTCCAGCCCCAGATTAAATGGCATCTCCTCTATGTAGTCTTCCCTCATATCTCTAGGCAGAGGTAATTACTCTCCCAACTATGCCTTCATAGAATTATAACTGTGATAATATGTTATTAGTTTACAGGTTTGCTTCTCTCACTCACATGTGAAGTCTTGAGAGCAAAGGTTTTATCTTATTAATCTCTCCATCTTCAAGGCTAAATACAGCATCTGGTATACAGAAGGTACTTAATAAATGTGTGGGCGATAAATGAATGAATGACTGCAGTGCATTTCTTTCCCCACCCTTCTGAATTTTTTCTGAGCCAAAAGCTGGTACTTACCTTTATTAAGACCTGCAGTCCTCTACAACCCATTGTAGATTCAGACATAGAATAAATAGACCAGGGATACCAGGGTGGCTCAGTCCATTAAGCATCTGCCTTCAGCTCAGGTCATGATCCCAGGGTCCTGGGATCGAGTCCCGCATCGGGCTCCCTGCTCAGCGGGGAGCCTGCTTCTCCCTCTACCTGCCGCTCCCCCTGCTTGTGCACGCACTCTCTCTCTTTGACATATAAATAAGTAAAATCTTTAAAAAAATAATAAATAGACCAACTTCTCTTTTAGTCTTTGTAAGAATTAAGCTCTATTAATGGGGCCCAGCATTGTTTATGGCTGTGTTTCAATTGTCAATAGCTTCACAACTAATCAGCATTCTTCACTCTGCATGAATAGATCAACAGAATTATAAAAATCATTAATGAAGTACTGTGTTACATTTTAAAATTTCTCCATTCCCTCATGTCTGCCTATACGTTTGGTCATCTTCTTCCCCTCTATACAATTACTGACAACTGCAGTTTCAAAATCTCACATGATTCTGGTTAGCTATTTGCCCAAACTACGTTTTGTCCTTCCTGGACACATAAGTAGGCTGTTTTTCCCAGCCTCCATTGTATTGGTGAGTTCTGGCCAACGAAACATGAGTCAAAGTGTGGTCCACCACCTCTGAGCCTGGCCCACAAAAACCACTACATGTTTTCCTTATGTCTTTTCCCCTTCTACCAGCTAAATGAAATGAAAACAGGGTGATCTTGAAAGTCACATTTTTAAAACAGCAAGCCACAAGATGGAAGGGCCCCAGATCTTTGAATATCTACTTACATAATAGTTGATCATGTACCAGCCACCTTATTTTTGACTTTAAATGACTAAGAAATAAATTTCTATTGTGCTTAAACTATTATATATATCTTGGGGTTTGTTTGTCATTGAACTTAGTATTATCTTATCTAACAGTTGTTTTATTTTGATTATATGCCATGACATTTAACAAGATTGCAGTGACTAATGAAATCATAAAACAGGTCCTAAGACTTTGTATGTGTACATGTGCAAGAAATAGGAATGAGGAAGACGGGTTTGTAAGACTCTGGCTAGTGGCTGCTATCCTTCATAGGATTGCTGACAGACCCTCCATTACTGCAGATTGTCCCTATTTAACAGGCAGCTCTCATGCAGCCTGTTTGCAAAAATTACTTTGAATATACAATGCCAATTATAGGGGACTGCACATGTCAAGATTTTGATAGGTGTCTAGAGAGTTATGCAATTAATTTATTTATGCACTTCCTGCTTTAAATGCCCCTGAAAAGAAAATTGACTAATGCATCCTAAAAGGAACACTCATTTTACCTCTTCACCCCAAATTACTGCCACTCTTCCTCCCCACAAAAAAGTAGAGAAGAGGAGGGTGGGAGGAGAAAAGAAAGTGAAAGAAAAAAATACAGCTGAAAGGAAATAAGCTGATTCAGTAATGGAGTATAATACGAGATATAAAGTGGCAAAATCCTCTTGAAAGTTTTCAAGCTAGTCATTAGCTGTAAAAGTTAAAAAAAAAAAAAAAAAGCTTACAGACTTTGACCAGTGCCAGAGAGGGCTGAGACGCCTAACACTTCCTTTGAATTCTCAGACAGCAGGGCATTTATTAGCATCTAATATACAGATTTAATTATGCTGCAATCACAATTTTACTGTCATTCTTCAAAACTGAGAAGAACCAGGCTTTCCTCTTATTCCTTTCTAAATGACTGTGTGATATAGCTTGGAGCGATATATAATGACCACACCACAAGTGCCTTCTTGGCATTTACACGATGATGATACTATGCAATTAAATCATCCAATACTGTTTGATAAGCCCAGCCAAGATAAAGTTAGCTCACTGAATCAGAAAATAAATCTTCAAAATTAGACAAATACTTATACATATAATGGTATAATTGCTCTCATGTTCTCAAGAAAGATCTAAACCTCTTATCATATTGCTTTTTACAGCAGGATAAAACTTCCACTCATTTATTCACTCATTTGATACATACGTCTTGAAACCTCTTATATGCATCACATTTTTTAAACTCAGATGAAATTAGTGGCCTATGTATTACCTATTAATTTCTCCAATGAAAAAAATGGTGGTAAAATCAACAACAGAATAATAGCATTATAAAATACTTGGGTGATATTTATCTTCTAAGTGTCGATATTCATGTTTGAATTATCCAAAAGGCAAATATCCAATAACATCAAGAATAAGCCTGAAAATGCTTGGAGGTAGGGAGTGATGGAGACCTGGGGATATGTCTCCTCCTACCCCCCCTCAGCAGCTCCCCAGAAAAGCAACTATACTTGGGAGGAGGTCTTCAAATATATTTCTCTTTGAAATAACTTTGAAAACACACACACACACACACACACACTCTCTCTCGCTCTCTCACACACACACACACATTTGTAAAGTTGACATCAAACACAAATTTAGCTATGTTTGTATACTTCCAGAGCATGTAATTTCTGGGTTATTACATACTTGATATATGCTATAAATATATATTCCTTAAATCCTTAAAACCTTGGGTATATAATTATTTGAAGCTTCCATCTTCAAGAGGGAGTCTGAAAGAAGGTAAAGTGGGTGAATAGAAGGCTGATCAAGTGGTAGACAACAGGTAGGTTAAGACAATAGCATTGCCACAAATTTGCCACCTGAATGGAATCAGATGTTCCTCTTTTATTCGTTCCCTAAACTACTTACTTTTGCTTTCCTGGAACTGTCCCTCTGGCGGCTACACTTTATTCTTGGATCTTTTCTTGGTTGATTATCATTCCCTACCCTGGGAAGTCATGCCAAGAGTGAGAAGCTTGCCTTTGTTTTGCAAAGTGAAAGAGAAGCATTTGTGAAGGGGAAGTGGAAAGCAGAACTGGCAGACCATAAGTGGAATCTCATTTGGACCACTTTTAGGAAAGAGTCCATATGGAAGCTCAAGATTTGGAAGTTGTTTCCTTGCAAAACATCTGAATTTGTATATCATCTCTGCCACATAAGTTGTAGTATAACTATAACTGAGAAGCAAGTGCTGAGAAGCAAGGGGAATAGTGATGAGGGGTGGGGGTGGGGTACCAACTTGGGGATAGCATTCAATTACAAAAATAGCCAAAACCCAAAGAACTCTGCAGCAAGAATGCTGATTACATGGGAAAGGACTTCAGAAGTACCTGAGGATGGATCCTTGCCCCTCTTCTACCATTAACTAGCTGTGCCATTATGGAAAACATCATTTAATCTGTCTGAGACTGTCTCCTCATATTTACACATTCAAATGAAGTACTCTCCATGAAACATTTTTTGATCTTAGCCCCTTCTTCCTCCTCCAGTAAAACTGAGTGATTTTCTCACCTGCTCTCTAGCCCTAAAACTTAAGTTTTATACTATTACACGTAAAAGGTATTTTGCCTAAGACTTGAGTTTTATAATGTTACACTTAAAAGCTATTTTTTGTGTGTGTTTTCGTGTGGGGTTGTTTTTGTTTTTGTTTTTTACTTATTTTATTGATCTTCCCCCTTAGAGAGTGAGCAACTGACTTTTCCTTCCCTTCGCCTGAAACACAATGCATGAAAGAAGAGCTAAATAAATGTTTGCCGAGTGAGTAACTAGAATACAATTCTTATACCTACACCTCAGTAGTTCAGGGGAATTAAATGAGATATTGTATGTAGACCATGGAGTTGAAAGTACAAGCAAGTATGTTCAAAAAAAGAAGCATCAAGGGAGTTATAAAGAGAGTAATACTGCCATTGTAGTAGACAACCCAACCATGAGATATTTTAAGTATGAGGCACATACTAAGCATGCACTCTGCTAGTCAGAAGGTACACAAACTGTAGTATTAAGGGGCAAGATAGGGGCGCCTGGGTGGCTCAGTCAGTTAAGCGTTTGCCTTCAGCTCAGATCATGATCCTGGGGTCCTGGGATTGAGCCCCACATCGGGCTCCTTGCTCAGTGGGGAGCCTGCTTCTCCCTCTGCCTGCTGCTCCCCACTCCTTGTACTCTCTCTCTCTCTCACACACACACACACACTCTCTCTCTCTCTCTCTCTCTCTCTGGAAATAAATAAAACCTTTATAAAGGTGGGAGGGTGGGCAAGATAAAGAGCCAAGGGATCTCAGGCAGGGTCCTTGAGTGTCAATACAACCAGTCATTGTAGGGGGCATGTAGGGAGCATTCTCTGTAGCAGAACTGTAACTGAATAATAACTCAAGACTAGATTATGGAGCTAGAAGAACACTGCATCCATAAGACATTAAGGCATTCTTTGGCTACTAGGGAAATAACCACAGATTTAAAATGTTCTCTAAAATAAAGATCCAAGGAGACCTATTAAATATGAAAAAATAAAATTTAGTTTTGTCCTGTATGTAAATGAGGATAGACTGGATGAGGGGTTGGGTGAAAGGCAAGGGACAATAAGGAAAATCTTACAGGTAGTGTGGATTTGGATGCTGTTACCTAGGTATCAGAAATCTAAGAAGTCCACTTCATGTAGTCTGTAGGTAAGTTTTATTTGGGTAGCCTGATGTGTGTGGTTTTTTTTAAAGATTTTATTTATTTATTTGAGAGAGAGAGAATGAGAGAGAGAGAACACATGAGAGGGGATAGGGTCAGAGGACGAAGCAGACCCCCCGCCGAGCAGGGAGCCCGATGCAGGACTCGATCCCGGGACTCCAGGATCATGACCTGAGCCGAAGGCAGTTGCTTAACCAACTGAGCCACCCAGGCGCCCGCCTGATGTGTTTTTTAAAAAGCTTACTCTGAATGTTTCCAAGCAGGGCCAGGACCTGAAGTCAGGATTCATTATTCCTATGGTCTCATACTTGCCTTCTTCACACTATGAATGCATGAAAGATAGATGCCATAGCAAGGAGAGTTAAAAAAGTAACACATTTATGTATTGGCCTAGAAGAGGATCAACTTAAAGAAAAACAGGGCTGGAGGAAGGTGGTCAGGAGAACAGAATAAAATGGGCAAGGTGAGATGGTTCAAAGTCTAGATACATAATATGTGGGTAACTACTACAGTGTTCTTTATTTAGGGCCCTGTGCTTCTTTTCGGGCTATGACTAACGTCCCAAAGGAGTCACAGTATGCCAAGCATTCAATGGGTCGCACAGTTACATAATGCATCCTTAGGATGTATATCCCACCATGTATAATGGCTCAATGGCAATGCCTAAACAAGTGAAGCCTATTTATCTTTCACACAACATTCAGCAGAGAAACAATCCTGGACTGTTCTGCTCTATAAATTAAGCCAGGAAGCCAGACTCCTTTTTTGTTGTCCTACCACCTTCAGATAGTTGCCCTGGTCTGCATGGTATAAGATGTTCAGCAGAACATCCCATTCCACGTTCATTTTCCAAGTTACTAGAGGAGAAGATGCATATCCACCCCATAAGGACATGACCAAGAAGTGGCACACATTATTGTACTTCATATTACATTGGCTACAATTTAGACACACAGCCAAACCTAGACACAAAGGAGACCAGAAACTTCATTCATAGTATCATTATATGCCCAGCTATTGAACTGGGGAAAAAAATCTCTCATAGTCATTTTTTTTTTTTAAGATTTTATTTATTTATTTATTTGGCAGAGAGAGAAAGACAGTGAGAGAGGGAACACAAGCAGGGGGAGTGGGAGAGGGAGAAGCAGGCTTCCCGCTGAGCAGAGAGCCCAACGTGGGGCTCGATCCCAGGACCCTGGGATCACGACCTGAGCCGAAGGCAGACACTCAACGACTGAGCCACCCAGGCGCCCCTCTCATAGTCATTTTAACTGAGAAGGATAGTCAAACACTCAGCAGAATTGATGAAAATCAACAAACACATTGGTGAAAAACAACAAGAATTTGCAGAAGATATGTGAGACTTTTTTTTTTTCCCAGAAAATTTCTGAGTAGTTTACAGAGCAGATGAAATAAGCCTACTCTACTGATGCCTTTTAAAGTCTAACTCAGCAGGTGAGGGTGATTTAAGTGTTAGGAAGCTTAAACAAAACAAATAGAAGCTGATTGTTCCCATATGTGCTTATGCTGCTGGCTGCCATAACACAAGACCTCTCATGAGTGAAAAACTGAATTACCCTAGGATTATGAAGTAGCTGGAGTGGTTGCACACCGACATGGTGCCAAGATTGTGTCCTGGCCCTATCATTGCCTAACTTCAGAACTTGATGAGACAGTAACTTCTATAAATCTCTTTTTATCAATCTGTAGAATGGGGATATTAACTACTGAGAAGGACTAGAATTAAGATTTGATAAACTAATGCATATGAAAGCTACTGGTTATTAGAAGGTTTTCAATAAGCATCAGCCAAATCAGAACCCCAACTGTTATGAACTAAGACAGTATTTATTTACTTAACCCTTATTTGTTCTATCAACTTCTTATATGTTAATGGAATCCAAATCTTTGCAAAGTCACTCTATTGGCAAATAAGTGCAGAGAATCATTATTGAAGCTCAACTGTTTCTTACTGTCTTAACTGTTAGTGAAGTTGTTCAATGTGAACTACAACAATAATACTTCAGAATGAGATTGTGTAAAACTTAAAGCTTCAAGAAAGAAAAATAATAAGCCTCAGTTAATGGCATATACCAGGATTGTGTAAATTGTGGGTTTTAGGACCCACCCCCACCTTGTTCTATGGAAGTAAGATCCTGACAACAACACCTGTACCTTATATATTTAATAAGCTCTCCAGGTTATTGTGAACACTTCAAGGCTTGAGAACGAATGGCCCAGAAATTCAAATACGATAAAGGCACACAACCAAACGGGTAATACGAACAAACCTAAGGTAAAAGTCTGTTTTCCTTGGCCTGATAATTAGTGAATAGAATGCTTATTTTTTCTGGCGAGGCATTAAGTTCAGGCTGAGGCTTCCTTTTGAGTCACCCCAATCCTTTGAATCAATTCCATCCTTAATCTGGAAGATCCCAAAAAGTTGTTGATGAATATCTGGGGCATTCACATGTTAATCAAACCTCCTAGCAGATCTACATATATAGCTAATGGTATGTCATTAGTGATGTTCTAAGTTGTAGGGGATGTACACATACTCTTTGTAATCCTCAAATGTCTGGAATGTAACTGTTATGATCCTCACATTACAATGAGAATACTGGGATTAAAAGAGGATAGTAACTCACTATCTTAGAGTTAGTAAGATATGAAGCAAATATAGGGTTATTTCAGAGAAAAAGCAAAGAGAAAGGAGGCCCTACGTGACAAAAATACTATCCCTAAGAAACAACAAAACCTTTTTAAACCAGGTCAAAGCTGGATGTAAAGCGGAAGCTTGGAATTGTTTGTTTAGGAGCTTCTGTCCAAATGCAAAACTCCTGAATGGAAAAGTAATGCAGCATAGGAGGGACATGGACAATTTTGCAAGTGTTGTCAAAATGCAAACTAATCGAAAATAGTTGAAGACTGGCCTAGATTCCCTTCCCATGGTGCTGTGGGGGGAGCCTTTGTCTATTTATGCTGGAGATTCTAGCCTCATATCTTCATTGCATTCTTTAATTTTATAGGCTTTTACTGCACCATCAAAAAGTGAAAACACATTGGGATTTGAGGATGGTTGAAGGCTTCTTCTCAGAATCTCACATTGAAAATTGGCTTATTTTTTTTTTTCCATTTCACAACACAGAGTTAAAATGTAATCTTCAACTGCAGGCATGGTATCTGCTCCCACCGAAATGCTGCTGATTGTTAGCCAATAGAGAAGCAAGACTCAGTAAGCATGAAGGCCGTCCAGAGAATGCTTTACAGCCTCCCAAGGTGTCAGTCACTGTTGAATAACCCAAGCAAATCTGACTCACAGGGACACAGTGGTTATCTGGTTTGCAATCACTAGAGGAAATTTGTTTGAAAACGTTCAGGTAGGATAGTTAGATCAACTAAATCTAATGGTTCTTTTGAGTGTCTAGAACAAAACAGCCTGCATTCTGCCATTTATAAATGAATGCACTTAATTGCACTGAAATTCTTAAGTTTTCAATCCGCAATCTACAACTGCCCCAAATAAATGTCTTCTACACAAATAAAATACACTTGAGCCTAAATTTATGTAATATTGAATGGAGAGAATCTTTCATATAAACATTTATTTCAATACAAATCTTCATGTATAGACTTAAAACAAAATAATGACTTATGTTTTAATAGTTGTTACATCATTAGGTCTTTGATAAGGCTTCTATTTAATGAATACATATTCTGTGCCAGGCAGAATTGTAGGTGCTTTCCATTTATTATGTCTTATTTACAACCTCATGATATAAGTAAAAAAAGGGAAATGAGACTCAAGTTATTCGAGTTGTATGCCCGTTAGCAATAAAGAAAGAATTAGTACTAGTTCCATTAAACTATGTAATCAGCCACGGCAGGGTTTTTGTATAGGGGAAACCTGCCACAGATTTTCATTTTACAGCAAAGGTGAATGGGAAAATTATAACACACATTTTCCTGTGTCAGCTTTTTCTGTAACTTTCAATTTCTTCGTAATACCATCATCGAAGTAACTACTCGAATGATTTACAGAAATCTTTCTCTTTTCAAGAGTAGTAATAATAGAAAGGAAATTCCTTCACATCGGTTTTCTATCTGAGGGAAGGCAATTACAACTCTTTTTTAAATTACATTTTAAAACTTGAGGGTCTTTCCCTCAACCTATATTACTTCTTTGGCTCCTCACCTAACACAAAAGCTAGGGGCAGATGGAAGGAGAAAGTGGAGCGTATAGGAAAGTCACTCTTGTGCCATTTACTAGCGACATGATCTTGGATAAGGTTTTACTTTTTCTGTACTTCCATCTTCCACATCTGTACTGTGAGGGCAATAATATCTATTTCTGGGGCTGTTGTGTTGACATACTGACTAATGTAAATATTGTATGTATACATAGTGAGAAATTAATAATAACTAATTTGAGTTCCTTATTGTATCCTACTCCTCCAAGGAGCCAGAGAATGATTATTACATGCAAAATAATAACAAAAAAAAGTTGTTTTTGAATCTCAAACTTGTGCATTGGGTTTTTGTAAACGTTTGTCATTTTTTTCATAATTTTTTATTTACACATCATACATACACACACACACACACACACACAAGCACATTCCTCATCACATTCTCCAAAGGCCAACATATTAAGAATCATTGCCTCTTACCAGAACATGAAGCAATTTCAACATCGATGTTCCAACTTCATTTGGGATACTTCACATGTAAGACTTCTACATCTTGAAACCATCTCCGAACAGATTCCCTAAATGAAATGAAACAAAAACTCTTAGGAACATAGAAGAAAATTTAACTCCTTCCAATAGTACTCATTTTAAATTCCTCATGTTATTTTCCATCTGACTGCTTTTGCTCTAATTCTCAAAAAAAAAAAAAAAAATTCACATATGTATTTCCAGGCTACAGATCCACAATCCCATCTGATGTATCCATCCCTGATGACACTATTGCTTGTATTTTCAGAAAATGAATTTCATTATATTTCTTTTTGTAAGTCAATGGGCATTTTTAAATAGATACTAGAAAATAACAATTAGGGTATAAGACAATTTCTACATCAAAATGAGTATTTTCAGTCATCTGTTTCAAAACCAGTGATCTAACTATCAATATATAGCATGTAGAAGAAAGAAAGTCTGAGAGCCAACAAGTTGTAGCAAGTACGTCAGAGAAAGAAAAAAATTGAATATTAGGACTTTTTTCTTCTTAGGATGCTTGCAGATGTCCTTCTAAAAGATGAATACATAAAATAAAACCATCATATGATTTTGAAACATATTTACTCATTGCCTTTAATCACTTTAATTATTATGAAAAACATAATTTCATATATAATCATTATATATATATATATGCATATTCTAGCCTTGACAATTTTGCAAACTGAAACTCATTCATAAATTTCCCAGGTATGCCCTCTTGCAAAAATTTAGCAATTTTAATGGTTGTTATTTTTAGCTTTCTCTCTCTCTCTCTGTCTCTCACACACACATACCTTAGAAGTCAAATTTATTGCAAAAAATTACACTGCAATCACACAGAATACAATGAAATCACATTTATTCATCAGCCCAAGTCTATCCCTTTAATAGCTATGTTGGTTTCATTACAATAGAATCCTCCACAAAAAAAGTTAAATAAAATCTTGGTTATGCAAATCACACTAATGAAAACACTGAAAACCTGATTGTGTGAAACGTCTCAAGCTTAAGGAGGCATGTCAGAGTGATCAATTTTAAATTAGTCACTTTAGAACACATTCTGTTGCTTCACTCTCCTGGCGGCTTCCGGATTTCAAGTTCTGCAAAAACAGTCATTACAATTGTACTGGATGGCACAAGTGAGTCTCTCTTCCTGAAAACTAGATATGAAAATGAGTCCGCTGGGTTTACCAAATAATATCGACATCTCAAGTCCTCTTAATAGGTTCACTTCAGATACAGACTTTAAACAAAGAGGGCCGCTCTAATTTCCCTCTCAATAGAGTCCAGGTAAGAATTCTGTCTGTTTTGGGGGCACCTGGGTGGCTCAGTCAGTTAAGTGTCTGCCTTTGGCTCAGGTCATGATCCCAGGGTCCTGGGATCGAGCCCCGCATCAGGCTCCCTGCTCTACTGAGCAGGGAGCCTGCTTCTCCCTCTCCCTCTGCCTGCCACTCTGCCTACTTGTGATTCCTCTCTCTCTGTGTCAAATAAATAAAATCTTAAAAAAAAAAAAAAAGAATTCTGTCTGTTTTTAAGCTACTATCTTCTAGCCCTCAAACCAGCTTCTGTATTCTGCATTGAGATTTTGGGGCTCGGTCTCTGCACACCCCGTTTCTTTTTTGCCAGCTGACTTCTTGTTAGGTTCTGTAATAGGGGCCACTGGAGAGAGATTGAGGGGCAGGAGAAAGGGGAAAAAGGACTTACTCCTTCATGTTCATTGGCTGTCAGTATTGTCTTAGGAATCATCCTTTTACTGTGTTAGCAGAAATCAGTTTCTCTCTATAGATTTTTGGGCCCTTCCGGAACCAGTTCATTCTGTCATCTGAGAGATGTCAGCCCTGGGCTGCTGGATTTTCCTCCTGAGAGTTCCTGAGTTGGAGCTGCCTACAGCTCTCCACTGGAGCTCCTCAGATCCCAACACTGGCTGCTAAGCACCACCTCCATGTGTGGCTCTTAGAATTGCAGGGTCCCTCTCCCAGGCTCCTCATAGCCCGATTCTTTCTTTGATTTCCCAAGCCCTAAGGGTGGAGCTGCTTCCTGTGGCCACATCTCTGTATAACCTCAGGGCCTCCCTTTGCCTGTTCCTGTTCTCCAGCAGCTACCCAAACTATTCTTTATATTACTTTTTTCTTAGCTAAAAAACAACAGGTGTTGGGGTGCCTTAGGGGCTCAGTCAGTTAACTGTCTGTCTGGCTCAGGTCATGATCCCAGAGTCCTGGGATTGAGCCCCTTGTCTGGCTCCCTGCTCCTCTGGGAGTCTGCTTCTCCCTCTCTTTCTGCCCCTCCCCCCGGCTCATGCTCTTTCTCTCAAATAAATAAATAAAACCTTAAAAAAAAAAAAAAACAGGTGTTGGGGCGCCTGGGTGGCTCAGTCCATTAAGCTTCTGACTCCTGGTTTCGGGTCAGGTCATGATCTTATGGGTTTTGGAATCAAGCACCACTTTGGGGCTCTGTGCTCAGTGAGGAGTCTGCTTAAAGACTGTCTCCCTCTGCCCCGGCCCCTGCCTCTACTTGCGTGTGCATAAGCGCTCTCTTTCTCACTCTCTAACAAATACATAAATCTTAAAAAAAAATAAAATAAATAAATAAATCTTAAAAAAAAAAAAAAGAGGTGTAGTTTCTGTTTTCCTGACTGTGTTACAGAATGTATGTTTTATTTTTAGGTTGAAGGTGAGGAGGGTAGAGAAAGGGGAAAAGAGAAAGAATGAAGAACCTAACATTCTTTGAGATACTTTCCATTTATTGTATTATTTAATATCCAAAAAGGCCTATGAAACAGGTGTGGTTACCACAATTTACATTAATAAAAAGAGTGATAATATTTATTGAGTTCTTACATTGTGCCATCATCTTAACATATATTCATCTATTTAATAATCATAAACTTTCTGAAAAGGGAGTACATTAGATCTACTTTATGGATGGACAACTGAAGTTGAAGACAAATTACATGTCACATTTTAGATATCTAATGAGCCCCTGAACTATAAGGTAAATAGTGTGCCTGAGCCCCAAGCCAATGGGACAGTTATGCACATCTTCAAATTGAGTTTAATAACACAGCACCAAAAAAAAAAAAAATACATTTGTTAATATCACTACCAGTCTCATCAGAAGTATCATGAAGTTGTCAAGTGTGGGGTGGCATACGAAAGATTTTCAAAATTTTAATTTTCACTTGAAAGCTCTAATTTGTTCATTAGCAACAAATAGAAATACAAAATGACTATTTTCCTTAAAGTGACAAGATCGCTTTGATTATTTTGAGAAATATATACCAAATACCTAAGTCTCAGTAACTCCAGTTTGACTATAAATCAAATGTTCACATTAAAATGATGGTAAGTGAAAAAGTGGTTGGTTCAGCTTGCAATTCAACCCATCACACAAGTCTTTTGCTTGAGACAACACATCCTTCAGTTTGCAGCAAAAGGGACATGCATACTTCACATGTGAACACACAGAATATTAAAAAGATATTCAGAGGGTATTATAAAAATAATAATCTATACTACGTCATCAAGGTTACTGTTAGGTGAACAGGCTTTTTTTTTTTAAGATTTATTTATCTATTTGAAATAGAAAGAGAGGGAGTGGGGTTAGGGGCAGAGGGAGAGGGAGAGAGAAAGACTCTCTAGCAGACTCCCTGCTGAGCAGGGGCCCTGCCTTGGGGCTCCATCCCATGACCCTGAGATCATGACCTGAGCCAAAATCAAGAGTTGGATGCTTAACTGACTGGGCCACCCAGGTGCCCCTCTTTTACCCTTTTTTTTCTTTAAATACATGATGGTTAAAAAAAAAATGACTACTAAAAACAGTTTGGTGTTACCACCTTGAATTGTGTTCAAATTCCAACAATTTTACCACCAGTGCAATTGTCAATATAGTGAAAAAGTAAATAATATCTTGGTTTTCTTTTTAAAATAGTTTTCACTCAGCAGACCCTCTAAAAAGTATCTTGGAAAGTCCAGAGTCCAAGGACCAAAATTTTGAGAAATCACTTATCAAACAGTGAGGTAGAATTGATAACTGAAGTGTTAGAGTACTTCTAAGAATTCAAGTATAGAAGCCGTCTTTTAGGCCAGGGTGGACACACCCTTTATCACTCTGTGACACCACTATAGTGAGTTATCATGGGTTTTACCTAAAACAACTGGATTAAAACAACTGATCTGTGACAAAGAAAATGGTCTTGCCCCAGTGTGGAATCCCGATGATGACTGCTTGTTAGCATTAACTGCTTGCCCATAGCTGGGACTCTGATGAGTCCTGCCCAACTAATGTCAGGAATTCTAGGTTGCTGAGAGAAGAGGAAGAGAGAAAAAGAGACTGAGAAAAAGAAGACACAGAGACTGACAGAGGACAAGAAACAGAGATAAGGAGATAGACAAATATTCTAAAGGAAGGAGGGAGGTAGGGAGACATAAACATAGAGAAACAGAGTCAGAGAGGTACAATGACAGAGAACAGGAGGGATGGAGGGAAAGAGAGGCAAAGAGACAGAGTCAAAGAACAAATAAGAGAATGAGAATATAATATTGCATTAGGGTGCCGGAAAGGAAAGAGAATTATCTTTGCTTTGACATAGTTTCCAAATAGTCACAGTTACCAAGAAGATTTGTTTTTCCTCTCATGAGAGGTTGGTTTAACATGGATGTATGTGGGTGTGTGCTTGTGTGTGTACTGTGAAGAGTTTTGCCCTCCCCTTCTACCATGATCTGCCATGACTGACTTTCAGTGGAAGTTGTGAGGGGTGCCCTGCATTGGAAGAAGACAGACCCTTGCATCCGCAGTACGGAGGAGAGGGTCCTGGTGCCTGAGATATATTGTCAATGCTTTAACTTTGTCATTTGTACTCCCAAGTCCATCAGGCCTGGAGGAATTCAGCTTATATAAACAGAAAGAACTTTAACACATACTTTTCCGTCTAACCATAATAGTGCAAGACTTCTTGTATTTGAGATAAAGAAAGCATTAATTCTTCTTAATCTGAACTGTCACTGGTCCTTGACCACACAGTATGCATGTCCAGATTCTTTTAAGATTTTATTTATTTGATGGAGAGAGAGAACACGAGAGAGGGAACACAAGCAGGGGGAGTGGGAGAGGGAGAAGCAGGGGGAGTGGGAGAGGGAGAAGCAGGGGGAGTGGGAGAGGGAGAAGCAGGGGGAGTGGGAGAGGGAGAAGCAGGGGGAGTGGGAGAGGGAGAAGCAGGCTTCCCGCGGAGCAGGGAGCCCGATGCGGGGCTCGATCCCAGGACCCTGGGATCATGACCTGAGCGGAAGGCAGACGCTCAACGGACTGAGCCTCCCAGGCGCCCTGCATATCCAGATTCTTAAACACACAGTAAAGATCCACTTTGCATTTAAATACAAAATTAAAAAAGACAACTAATTTCTAAATCTTAATACTGCTGTTGCAAAATACAAGGAAAGGCACAATGCTATATCCATTGTAAGTGAAAATTAAAGCAATAGGTCTAAAAAATGAAATGACCCTCTACCGCCATCAGTCTGTCACTATTAGTGCTCACATCGAATAAGATGAGCAAGTGGATAGTGGTGAATATGATCAGGTTTCAGATCAGTGAACGACGAGACAGTGGGAGCCCTGGGTTGCTCTTCTCCACTTTGGAAACAAAAGGGGTTTTGGCATCAGGTACCCACCGAGGCAGCACAAGCTGTGTGGGGCTGTATGTAACATTGGGTGGAGAGGGTGAAAATGTACTGGGAGCCAGAAAGGGCTGCCAGTACCAGCTGTTAGGATACCAAACAGGAAGACGAGCTGTCCACGCGTTCCTGCCAACTCTGGTGAGTTTTTAATACTTTCAGACTGGACTCTGACTTTTATTCAAGTAAAATGAGAGGCTTTTGAATTGACAGTGGCACTGGTTCTTTATCTGTAAAACGAAGTGGTGAAATCACAATGGTATTTCCCAGACTAATCAGCATGACGACTGTGCACCAGAGGATACTAAAGCAAGTCAGGTAGTGAAATTTGGGCAATGCTACACATTTCGTGGCTTTTTTTTTTTTTTTTTTTGAGATTCATAGTCTCCTTAACATAGTAACGGTTACGGGGATCCAACTATAATTTTTTTTTAATGTTTAAATAAATTATTTGGCCACAGAATCCCCTCCCATTTTTTTTTTTTTTTCTCACATTGCTGTCTCCTGGGATAATAGCATTACCTTGGAACACAATTTAGGAAATGCTGAACTTGGTGCTCTCTAAAACCCCTTATGACTCCAGGATTCTATAATTCCAAGTAGAAGAGCTGTTTAATATAATAAGACCAAGTGGCAGCATGGGGAATTGTCCCCTGAAATAGCCCTAGCTGCCTCTGTTTCCCAGGTGTTTGGAGTAAGCATATTCAGGAGCATGATGGTTGAGAGCCATGGAGAATGGCCTGTGACTCAGATTCAGGATGTAGTAAGCATCCCATTAAAATACAGCATGTATGTGTGAAGCATTCCCTAAGAGTTACTATTTACTTACCAGCACTTCATTTTTAGGTCAATGAGCACAAGGGGAAATTTTCTTTTGGAAAGATTAGGAAAGTAAAGGAAGATCATAAGAATTAGCTATCCCCCGCCCTGCCCACATGAAATGCAATGCCAAACTGCAACATACAAACTTATGTAAGTGAAATTTGGCAGAATTAGGGAACTTTACCTTGGAGGAGAACCAGAATGAAAACGCTGTGCCTGAAGTAAACATTAATGTTTTATTTTATGGATATGTTCCTCCTTTTAGCACAGCATTCCCTAGATTCTCCTAAACTTTATGATTCTTGACTATCACCTGTCTTTTACAGGTGAGGCTTCACAATTCCAGGTGGTGGTAATAAAGCCCATATTTATACATCTCCCAATATCCCCAATCTGTACAATATAAAATCTGAATTTATACAAGTATGGTGGCTTCCATTTTCAGGATGTGAAACATTTTCTCATGTTTTTGGTGTTTTGATTGTTTATATCATTTTATATGGAAAAAAAAACTCAGAACCATCATAAAAGAGGTGGTTCTGGGGAAATAAAATTTACCTAGATTTTAACATTTACTGGAAAATGTATTCATAGATTACTCTGCCCTAGAATTTCCACTTACTGCTACAAACCCAATTTCATCAATTTCAATAGACATAAAGATGATAATGATAATTAGCATTTTTTATGTTCTAGGAAATGCACTAAGTTCTTTGCTTATAGCACCTTAATGCCCATAATAAGCCTATGAGGTTGGTACTCTTATCATGTGCATTTTATCAATGGAAAAAGTAAAATTCAGAGTAGTTAGATAAATTTTCTCAGAGTCACACTGCTTTTCAGTGGCGGACCTTGTCATCCAACCTAGGTTTGTCTGATTCCAAAGTTTAAATTCTTAATGATGTTCCTCCATTGCTAACTAATTTTGAGGCAATAGCTCAAAAAAAAAAAAAAAAAAAGTGACCATACACTAAAGACCATGTCATTGGAACCTATGTGAACTCTCTGCATTTAATTTGGGTTGGGTTCTGGGAACCACAGCTGTTCCTAAGCATTATCATGGGATCAACCTCAGGGAGTAGAATGCAGAGCTAAGGAAAATCTAAAGATACTGTTTAATGGTGACCCTACAATAAAAAATCAAGCTGTAATTAGGAACAAAAGAATCTATCCAGAATATCCAGGCAAGAAGACAAGAAATTAGTTCAGACAATGGGAGTAAAGGAGATACAGTGATAGCAAAGTAGATCTGAAATGGCAGCAGGGATAGCCTAGAAAGATCCTGGGTACTGAGAAAATAAGTGCAGACATTTTTTTTCTTCTTTTAATAGAATGCCTATAGCTTCTCCTGTGTGAGGAGAATATTTTTAAAAATACCAGGTTGGATTTGACAAGACACTCAGCCCTCTAGGAATTGGCATCCCCTACTATGCAGTACAGTGAAGCTCCCTTATTATATTGCCTATATTTTAATCTTCAGGGAGTTTGAACTGCTGGGAGATGTATTGCAAAAGATGAGAGAGGGTGAGAGAAGAGGGGAAAGTGGAGGGGAGGGGAAGGGAGAGGAGACAAAGAGAGAGGAGAGAGGTTGGCTACAGCAACTACATCCAAGTGAGGGAAAACTCAACCAATGAGGATGTCAAGACCCAGAGATAATGGGAGGATGAGATCAGAATGAGCAGCAAGCAAAGGGAAAGAGCAGGGACTGATACATGGGACAAGGTTCAGTGGAATCATTTGGAGAATCTTGTAGTGGAGCCTGATGGTTTTTACCACTTAAGTCCCATTACTTTTGTAGTTGCCCATTGCCCTACTTGCATGCTCTTGTTCATCAGCCCCTTGTGGTCTCCAGTCATCAAAGTTTGCTGAGTCAGTTTGTTGCACAGGTTTGGGGAATCACTGGAAAGGAAATGAGATACAAACCCATAAGACTGGGAGGTAGAGAAGGTACGAAAGAGAAAAACAGAGAAGCAGTCCCAACATTAGAAGGTAGGAAGAAGAAAAAAAGAAAAGCTCCTTCTGGCAAATTATCACATTTTACTGTCACCTGAGGCCACTAAGGTGGATGAAAGCACTGGGAAAAAAATGGTCTGAGGTAAACAAACAAACAAACAAACAAACAAAAAAAACCCCAAAAAACAAACCAGAGATCAGAGGTGAGGCTGGATACCATAAAAGTAACTCAAGTACAGTGGGGTAGACAGGAAGAGAGTTATAGGTAAATTTTAAAGAGTGGAAATGAGGACAAAATGAGGGAAAAAAAGACATGAGTTGTAGGACCAAGGAGGCAAAAATGCCTCAAAAGACAAGGAATTAAATCCCCCATCATTCATACTCTCATTTTTCCATCTTTCCCTTCTTTTCTGTCTCTTTCATACATACACACACACACAAACACACAGAACAATGAATCCCAAGATTCAGCCTATTATATTTATCTCACCATTTTCTATGCATATATATACATACTATATACACATACACCCATACACCCACATATATATGGACAATTAGTCTACTAGTCTGCTTCTGTCAAATTTTGAAAAGCAACAGAGTTCTCTGACCATTTATAAATGGCTACTGTTTTATGGCAATATTCAAAGCCTGGAAGACCGTATACATGTCATCTAGATGTAGTGAAGCATAAAAGACATTTGGGATGTTAGAGCTCAGACTTCTGATATGTACCAAACCCTAAAAGCTGCAATTATGTGATGGTAATAACCATGTGGGTAAATATGGTATACATATCAAAGATAATAAAAGAAATGTTCCTCCTAGGATGCTTTAAATGCTAAATTTTGAGTTTGTGACAAACGAATTTTAAATCTTTAATGATGATATTAAGATATTCAGCATAAGTGAATTTGATTTTTTTTAAATACTCAAAACACAGAAATATTCTTTTTAGAGCCAAAAAGTACACAGAGATTCTATGCTAGTGAATCTACCCTTGATATGTGCAAAAATCTGACTAAAGTCATATTTACTTTCAAATACAAAATACATTAAAAAATTAGAAACAACCTAAATATTCATCAATAGAGGATTGGTTAGAATGAATCATGGCACACTGACCGCTCAGAAAATTATATTATTTAAAGTGTATGTGTGTGTATGTGTGTGTGGTGTATAGAAAAAAGTACAGAAGCATCCCAAATGTTAAATGTGATCATTTGTGAGTATAGGAAAAATAAGTAATTATCATTTAAAAAACATTTTTATTTTTCCCCCTGGGGAACATACATTACATTAGAACTTACAAATAAGTTACAAGAACATAACTTCTAAGTTCAGTATTCCGAAACATTTTTATGTAAAATAATGATGGCTGAATTACCAAAACAGCCCATTCATTCATTCATTCATTCATTCATGTAACACACCTTTATGTAATATTCACTACCTGTCAGTCACTCACCTCAGGTATATAGAGAGGGAGGAAGCAACATATCTGTCTTTAAGGAAAGCCATGTAATCAGAAAACAATGGAGAAAAATCATGCTCATTTAGATCTATTGGCTAGGAAGGATTTCAGTGCTGCTAACAGTATAAACCCAACTATATTTATACTGTCAGGTTGGCATAATTGGGGTAGGCACAATTCTCTCGAGGGCAATACCACCTAACAACCATACTATCCCCAGCAGGAGTCCAGTCCGTGGCCAGAATGGAACTGAGCACTACACTGCATGTAATCTTCCCTGTTCTCATTTTCTTACCCTGGAAGATAGGCCCTAGCTTTGTAGTTCCCTGCAGCCAAATCAGGACTCTTGAGGCACATCCTCCGCCACCAAATATATTAGGGATATATTTGGTTCAGGATTCCGTAGCCAGGGAATAGTATTCTACAAAGTAATCCATCAAAGATAGCTCAGGATTGTATTCTGCATGTTTATTAAAAAGGAGTAAATGAATCAAAGGAATCCTCTGTATCTATTCCTTTGGGCTCCAGAAAGGACAGGATATGTACTTCAACCACAATTGATAATCTTAGAACCTCCTCCAACGCCGGTGGAGCTATTTATCATCTCAGTGCTAAATGTAGCCCAGAAAGAGAAAATGAGCCTTCTGTAATGAAAAGTCTGAGAGTTGGGGCTATAAACAACTGCATGGAGAGCTCTATCCTGCATTAACACAGACTCTAGCCATCGTTCAAGGGGAAGAAATCAATGACGGCACAAACATCAGCACCGAACCTCAGGAGATGCCTTGTTCTCTGTGCTCTGTGTTTCTACATAGTGTCTCATTCCCGATCAAGTTCTCTCCCCAGGGAGTGCTAATGGGCTAATGGCCACAGAAGTCTGTTTTGTTCTCTAAATGAGCAGGATCAAAGTGTGCTTGCTCTGTGGAAAACTCAACACCACTTCTGACTTCCTCCAAGGGCTGCTATCCTTCTAGGGTACCTTTGATGACGCTTCAGAACTTCTTTCCCAGGCTCTTCAAAATACTTAACAGGCTTTAAAGAAAAAATACAGTTCATGTCCGAGAAAAGACGTTCATCTGGTTCCCAGGATTAAAGAGAGCACAACCTACTAACTGAACACAATACTCGGGGTGGAGGGAGAGCTATTTGTATAATAATTATTTTGTAAAATGTCAGTTTCCTAAAAACATTAGCCAATATTTAAAAGGTACTAAGCCCTATCCTATGCATTTTACCTGCATTAAAACAGTCAGTCCTCATGACACAGTCAGAGAGTTGGTAGTATTGTTGGTCACAGGTTCCTGAAAAGGAATGTAAAACTAAATAATTTATAAGAAGTCATACAGGTAGCAAATGTCCAGGTCTCTACTCTCCCTTATTCTGATCAAGGATTTATTTTCTAACCGAACTTAGAGCTAAAACCATTTTGCCTTTACTTTTTACAATGTTCTGAAATTATAAAAAACAAGAAAAATAAACATACCTAACTTTTTTTTTCTCAGCGCAAATACCCATTCAGGTCATTTGCTTCCAGTTTTTCATTCATATATACTTGAGCAGAAATGATCATGAACATGTGAATTTTCAAATATTTTACTATGAAGTTTCAAGCATAGAGAAAAGTTAAAGACTTTTACTGTAAGCACAGCACCCATATAGCAAAAAGTAGATTTCGCCATTAATGTTTTACTATATATCATTTATCATATCTCTACCAATATATTACATACGATTTTATATCCTTCTCCAATTTTTTTTTTTTTTTGTATTTCATTATAAACATTTTTGTTGTTGTATCACAACATTTTAAATGTCTTCCAGGCCTTCTAAACATTCCTTAATGTGGCCCATTCTTCTTATCTTACTTTGTCTTATCTTACTTGAATCCTAACCCCAACTATTTACTTCCTTAAAGAGATTTACCACCCACTTGTCGCCCTGCTAAGGTCTGTTCCCGGAATTTTACTCACTTGAAATCCTAGCACTGTTCTAGACAGAGATGACTCACAAATGCCTGTAGATTGATAATGACCTTGGCCGGGATGACCGGATTTCAGCGAGACTATAATAGATTATTACTGTTATAGGATGTTATTATAATCTTTTCAATAATGAGTCAGGATTATACTAAACACTAACCAAGTATCAACAAATCCTATTTACTATAAATATAAAAGGTTTACATTTATTATAAAAATCCCTAAGCAATGTTTCAGGTAATTAAAACTCCGAAGCCTGTAAGGGCAAAGGCCAGTATTCTCACCCTTTACCTGCTTCTACACTTCCAGTATAGGGAATATCAGGGAATCTGAAATTGGAAAGGAAAGCAGGTACTACTAACCCAATATCCTAATACACACAGAAATCCTTTCTAGAGCCTATGCATGTAACTGATGATTAAATGTGATCCAAAATACATTTGAAGGATTCCTAGGAACATTAACATTCTTATCTTCATTCAATCAGCAAATTTATTCAGCAGTTATTCTGCACAGATACTCTGCCAGGTGCCAGAGATTCAAATATAAATTCTTATAAGGAGCTTTCACAGTGAAGGAAAACTAGTGACATAAAATCCAGTTCAGAAATCATATGAAAGGGTGCCTGGGTGGCTCAGTTGGTTAAGCATCTGCCTTCAGCTCAGGTCATGATCCCAGGGTCCTGGAATCGAGTCCCACATCGGGCTCCCAGCTCCGCGGGGAGCGTGCTTTCCCCCTCCTCTGCCTGCCGCTCCCCCTGCGTGCGCTCTCTCTCTCTCTGTTAAATAAATAAAATCTTAAAAAAAAAAAATCATATGAAAGTGCACTGTGCTGGTATGGGGGAACAGAAAGGGGCAGTGCATCTGTGAATGGAGAGAAAATATGCCAAGGAAAGCTTCCTATAATGTTGTGTGAGCTCGACCTTAAAGTCTAAGGAGGAGCTGACTAAGGAAAAAGGTATGGGGAGACTTTTCCAGAGCAAGAGTTTTAGCAAAAATATTGAGACAAAAAGCATGATGTACATGGAAAACTTTAAGGAATTCTTTTTTTCTATCTAGTTTGAGGTAAGAAAGATGTGAAAGATAAATAGGCAGGGCAAGATCATTTAGAACCCAGTATGCTCTATCTAGGAGCTTGGACTTTATTCTAGAGGAATAAAAAACCACTTAGGAGTTTTAAGCAATGAGTGACATGGGCAGATTCTCATTTTAAATAGATCATGGTAGAGACAGGGAAATTAAGTTAGGATAATTTTGCAACAGACCATGAGACAGATTTTGGAGGCCTGAACCAAAGTAGTACCAAGAAGGATGGATATGAAGAAACAAGGTAGAGAAACAGGTGAGATTTGGTTTTGGTGTGATCCCCAGGTTTAGTAGTTTAGAAAAAAAAAGATAAATTTAGTTTAAGGTAAACAGAGTAGAGATGCTATGAACTACAAACATGGAGTAGTCTGGGGTAGGGGCAGGAAACAACTGGAAAGAAGAAAATATTTCCAATGCAGTTTTGGGACTTTCATTTCCTACCAACACTGGTATCTCAACTGAGCTCCCTACTTATGATCAATGCCATGGTCTGGATAAGTGTGTCCCCCCAAATCTCATATGTTGGAATCCTGACCCCAAAGGTGCTGATATCTGGAGGTCCTCCTTTGGGATGTGACAAGCTCATTAGAATAGAGCCTTCATGAATGGGATTAGCACCCTTTTAAGCCCCCCCCCCCATTTCTTCCACCATGTGAGGAAGTGAGAAGATACCTATCAGTGAGGAAGTGGCTCCCACCAGACACCACATCTGCTGGCACCATGAGCTTGGACTTCCCAGCCTCCAGAACTAGGAGAAATAAATTTCTGCTGTTTATAAGTCAGCTAGTTTGTGGCATTTTATTATAGCAGCTGAAATGGATTAAGATAATCAAGAAAACAAAATTTAAAAATGAAGGGTAAGACAGCTAAATCATCTCTCTTTTGGAGCTAAATTGCCACATTGTGCATCAAATATGTTAAAGAGTAAAAGGGGCATGAGTTTCAACCTAATCATAAGAAAGTAATTTCAGATTTTATTAATTAAATCAATATTACATATAGAAATACAAGAGTTAACAATATTTCTTTGCCTCAGTTAAGTGAAAAGTGATAATAATTTACATAAAAATGTGACCTGAATATTTTTATTCAGATCAAAGTGTTCAAATCAGAACATTCAAATCAGGGGCGCCTGGGTGGCTCAGTTGGTTAAGCGACTGCCTTCGGCTCAGGTCATGATCCTGGAGTCCCTGGATCGAGTCCCACATAGGGCTCCCTGCTCAGCAGGGAGTCTGCTTCTGCCCCTGACCCTCCCCACTCTCATGCTCTCTCTATCTCATTCTCTCTCTCAAATAAATAAATTAAAAAATCTTTAAAAAAAAAAAAAGAACATTCAAATAATTAATGAGAAGAGGAATCTCTCTTGACCTCTTCCTTTTCAAAGAAAAAAAACTAATATCAGGATTTTATTTCAAGAAAATATCAAAAAGAAAAGGCAAATTCTATAATATACTCAGACATAAGGTAACATTCATTTCAATCTCCTACATATTTAAATTACTGGAAAATGAGGATTAATGTTCAGAATCATAATTCTGTGTCATTGCAAGTTTTGTAATGAGATGATTTAGTTATTACTACTACATTATCCTTCCTAAGAAAAGTCATAAATGTGCACTACAAAAGGCTTACTCAGTGAGGATCAAAACAATAGGTTTTCCTGCTTAGCCTATAGTTAATTGAACTAATTAATGAGAACAACCTATAACATTTTGTTTTATCACTTGGGATCCCTTGTTTGATTTATAATACCCTAAAATACCTTTAATCTTTATAAAATGTCTGTACAAAGTAGAAATAATGATTACCTTCCCCGAATCAAATAAGAACTATGTAAAAGAGAAAAAAACTCTAGAAGTAAACATAAATATAAATAAATATATCCATTTGGCAGAGCAGTTATCAGGGCTAAATTGTCTTCATAGGGTTACATGGCCGAAATTTAAGTATGAATTTCTTTAGAGAGAATATTTGTGTGAAGTAAAACTTGAAAGCTCCCACAGCCAATTGGAATGACTCGAGCTTTATCCCACTTGTGCATCTATTGGAGCTCAAGCCCACAGCCTTATTGATTTAGATAATCTCTGGATGGATGGAAACTCCCTTTCAGCATCTTCTCCAAAGTTTGGCTGCAAGAAGTTGATTGCTAAAGCCCTATAGGCTTCTTGACATAAAAGTTGAGATTAAAGGTTATTTCCTCTCAAGCTTCTGCTAAATGTCCTTAATGCTGTGAAATCAAGAGGTCAAATAAAATGACTAGAGCATGGAAAACAAGTTTTAGGGAAAAAGTATAAGTAAGGTTAGGAAGCAGCATAAGAATCAAGGTCCCTTTGCCTTTGAAAGACATAAACAAAATGTTAGAGGATCACATGATGATATTTAGCAGTGCTGTTCTTATTCCTTAGATGCAGACTCTTTCCCAAATGCTTCATTGGTCTAATATGATCCACATATCAACCTTGTCAAGAAGGCAGAGATTTTTTTTCCAGTAATACAAGGTGGGAGTCAAAACTAGCATTTAAATGAGTTACCATGTGCTGGTTACATAGTAATTCTCACAATCATTGTGTGAAGTGCATAGTATCACTCCGACTTTATAAATAAACTAACGCAAGGAGATACCAAGTGACTTGGAAACTAAAATTGCTTAGTATGTAGCAGAGTTAGGATCTAAAAATCTAAGTATCATTACTGGCAGTACTGAGAGAGAGAGAGAAAAAGAGAGAGAGAGAGTCTTCCAGTATACCACATTGCTTCCCACAAGAGAGTTTAACATATTCCATGAAGGTAATGAGGAATCCTTAAGGTGAACTGTTTTCAATGTTAAGAAGAAGGGACACACTTGTAACTATATCCACTTACTGACTCATTATATTGAGTCCTCCCTTGACCATAAGGAATATAGGAAATAACATATATTGAAAGTTAAGAATGTGCCAGGTGCATGTTATCAGCATTAGTCTTCAAGATTTTACCCATTTTACAAAAGGAAAAATGAGGCTCAGATAGTACTTCATCCATCGTCATAGAGCCTGCATTCTGGGGGGGACTGGACTCTGTCTCCAATGCCAACCACCTTAAGTGAAAGTCTTCTGTTAAATGAGCTGCCCGTCCACCCACCCCCCACGCCCTCCAGCCAGCTCTTGTTCCCACTTGCCTTGTATGAACCTGCTTTGAGAATTCACTGCCCTAATTTCACATGCCAAGTTGAGAGCTTAGCCTAGTTCTTATACCTAAGGCGGTTCCCAAATAGTTTTTTTCTTTCTTTCTTTCTTTCTTTCTTTCTTTCTTTCTTTCTTTCTTTCTTTCTTTCTTTCTTTCTTTCTTTCTTTCTTTTCTTTCTTTCTTTCTTTCTTTCTTTCTTTCTTTCTTTCTTTCTTTCTTTCTTTCTTCCTTCCTTCCTTCCTTCCTTCCTTCCTTCGTTCCTTCCTTCCTTCTTTTTTTTAAATTTTTTATTGTTATGTTATGCTGGGTGATAGACATTGGGGAGGGTACGTGCTATGGTGAGCGCTGTGAATTGTGCAAGACTGTTGAATCACAGATCTGTACCTCTGAAACAAATAATACAATATATGTTAAAAAAAAAAAAAGAAGAAGATAGCAGGAGGTGAAGAATGAAGGGGGAGAAATCGGAGGGGGAGACGAACCAAATAATTAGTTTTTGACTGACTTAGGAAAACGGCATAAATTGGAGTCTAAAGAAATTAGCTTAAGGAATACTGGAAGGAAAATCAGTATTGGAGAATAGAAACTATTCTACCACTGGGCCAAAAACCAGTTCCTAGGGGACTGAAGAAAATGAGGAAACTGAAGAGAAGGAAAAGAACCTTGTTTCATTTCTGGAAGTAAATGTGAGAACAATAAAACCAAATGTGACCTGGAGCATTCCTCTACATTTCAGTCACCTTTCCTTCAGAGAGAGAAGCCACCTGCATGGGTTGGTCATGTTATTACTATTTAATTCCTGACTTCTTGTTGCCTACATCATCCAGTTATGCTTTATCATGTTCTATTCCCCTTGGCAACAAGATTGACTATTAGTCTGAGTTAACTGTGGAGATCTAAGAGAGAAAGCTTGTAACCCATGAACATAGCTTGTGGGACAGGGTAAGGACTTATTTCTGTTTGACGTGATGGGAACAGGTGTTTCCATATCACTCAAAGTGTAAGATGTGTGACATACAATCTGTTTGATTAGAGAGAACGTATGCAACTTCTTGATCTTTATCTTTTTTCTTTTTTTTTTTTAAAGATTTATTTGTTTGAGAGAGAGAGAATGAGAGAGCACATGAGAGGGCGGAGGGTCAGAGGGAGAAGCAGACTCCCTGCCAAGCAGGGAGCCCGACGCAGGACTCGATCCAGGGACTCCAGGATCATGACCTGAGCCGAAGGCAGTTGCCCAACCGACTGAGCCACCCAGGCGCCCTTGATCTTTATCCAATAAAGTTTTAGTAAGAAAGTGTTATCACATCCCTGTAATTATTTTAAGTAAACACTGCTTTGCTTTATGCAAATATTGTACATGATTAATGAAATCACATTCACCAAATTGAACACTGAATACAATTCTCAAATCTGTACTACTCTGACAACCAAAATAGCATGTTCAGTCATACTTTTATCTAAATATTACAATAGACCAATAAAATCAGTAAGAAGTTATAAAATTAGAAACAAATTTGCTACATTTAATTAGATTTCCCCATATCACAGAGTGGCTGTCTATATACAATTGTTAAGTGGTTAATTGAATAAAAAAAATCTTTTAGACTTCTAGAAAACAGACATGCTGAATTTTTGCTCTAGAAGTTGACCATGAAGATACCCCCTTTCAAATACTGGAGTGGGTGGGATGCCTCTCCTTTTCCTTTGTTACAAAGCCTGGATCCCCTTTTATTCTGTTACACTGAACCAGGTGATGAAGAAACATCGTGGCTCTAAGTGACTTCCAGGGCGGGATGTCAAACAGGGCTTCTTCAAGTGTCTCATATGAAAGTGGAAATCTCATCACCAATGAGATTAGAGTTTGCTTATCTGTCTTACCTACAAGATTTGAAGTTTCTTGAAGTTAAAAATAATGTCACACTTATGTTTGTACTTCCACAACAGTACCTGGCATATAATAGGCATGTAATATATGACTTTTGGATGAACGTTCATGAACCTCTCAAGTATGAATTCAGGGAACAGATTAGATCTCAGAAGTCCTTCTTAAGCATTTAACTTCATGGCCTTATGATTATAACTACTTGCATTTTCAATACAGGGAATACATGTATTACCCTTACGTTTCTTGATGCTTGTATTAATTTTGAATTATATAGCACAATTTTAGTGAAGCTGATGATACCATGAAAAAAAAAAGAAAACTGGACATGGCAATCAACTCTCTATTATTATCAAACCAGAATACAGTGTGATTAAGCTGTAAACCTGGGTAACAATATTTTCCTGTAAACATGTTCTCCCAAGAGAAGACAAGTGATGCTTGTCAGAAGTCAGAAATGGAAGAGAATGTGGCAGCCCAGGTATATATAATAAATGCATTCCTTCACTCTGTCAAGAGTTATATATGTATTTTATTCATCAGTGAACAAAGACAAAAATACCTGCCTTTGTGGAGATGGCATTTTAGTGGAGAAATAAAAATAAGTATTAATAAACATAACAATAGGAAATTATTTGTACACTAGAAGATCAACACCATGGTAAAAATAATAGAGCAGATTAGGGCATATTAGAAGTCCTATGAGAAGTGTCACAGTTTATATAGAGTGGTCAGTGTATGTCTTATTGAAAAGTTAACTTTTGAGCAAAATCTTTAAAGGAAAAAGAGATATCTGAGGAAAACATTCCAAGCAAAATTAACAGCAAGTGCAAAGACCTGAGGCAGGCAGTGTGCCCAATGCAGGCAATTGGGGCTGAAGTAGAATCAGCAAGAGAAATAAAAGTAGAAGAAAATGTCTCAAAGGTAATAGAAGAGCATAGGTCTTTTGCTTTTGACCTGAGAGAAATGGTGAACCATTATATGGCTTTCAGCTGGCTTGAGATTTAACAAGATTACTCCAGCTGCTTGAGGAAAGACTATAAACAGGCAAAGGTAGAAGCAAAGAGACCAGTCAGGAGGCTGGTGTGATAATCCAGGTGAGAAGTAGGGTGGGTGGTAGCATAGCAGAAAGAAGAGTGAGCAATGGTTGGCTTTGGATATGTTTTCAAAGAAGAACCGAAGGATTTGCTAATGAACTGATATAGGTATGAAGAAAAAAGAGAATTCAGAAATAACTCTGAGGAGTTTGAGTTAGAGCGATCAAGAGTGGAACTGCCATTACATGACAGGAAGCAGACAACATATAAAGCAGGATTGTTTTCTTTTTCTTTTCCTGTGTTTCTTCTCTTTCTCGCTTTCTGAAACTTTAAAGTTCGGGTTGGTATGCAATGAGTTTGGAATGTCTACTGGATATTTTAGTAGGCAGTTGAATTTAGAAACCTGGAGTTCAAGGGACACTTTGAGCTAGAGATAGACAGTTGGCCTTTGAATAACGTGTTTGAATGATGCGGATCAACTTATATATGGATTTTTTTTATATAAATGCAGTACAGCACTGTAAATGTATTTTCTCTTCCTTATGATTTTTTTAATAATGTTTTATTTTCTCTAGCTTCATTGTAGCCAATGAGGTTTATCCGAGGCGTGATTATTGCTAATTGAAAACTTTTCTAGCTTCATTGTAAGAATACAGTATATAATACAATAACAAACATACAAAATATGTGTTAATTGACTGTTTATGTTATCGGTAAGGCTTCTAGTCACCAGTAGGCTATTAGTAGTTAAGTTTTGGGGGAATCAAAAGTTATATGCAGGGCCACCTGGGTGGCTAAGTCGTTAAGCATCTGCCTTCGGCTCAAGTCATGACCCTGGGGTTCTGGGATCAAGCCCCGCATCGGGCTCCCTGCTCAGCGGGAAGCCCACTTCTCCCTCTCCCACTCCCCCTGCTTGCATTCCCTCTCTCGTCTCTCTCTCTCTGTCAAATAAATAAAATCTTTAAAAAAAGTTACATGCAGATTTTCAACTGTGCAGGGGGCCAACACCCATAACTCCCATGTTGTTCAAGAATCAACTGTATAGGGGTGCCTGGGTGGCTCAGACGTTAAGTGTCTGCCTTCAGCTCAGGTCATGATCTCAGGGTCCTGGGATCGAGCCCCACATTGGGCTCCCTGCTTGGCGGGAAGCCTGCTTCTCCCTCTCCCACTCCCCCTGCTTCTGTTCCCTCTCTCGCTGTCTCTCTCTGTCAAATAAATAAATAAAATCTTAAAAAAAAAAAAAAGAATTAACTGTATATTTATAAGTCATCATCATGTGCTGAAGATTTCTTACAAAGAGATGTGATGTGCTCATTGAGGAAATCAGTGTAGGTGAGAAGAGAAGAGAAGGGAAGAGGAAGAAGGGAAAGGAAAAGAGATATCCTAGTACTAAGCCTGAGAGCTCCTCAGTGTCAGGAGAGGGAAGAGGAAGAGGGAGGAAAGGAGTGGCCCATGAGACGGGTCACTACAGGGTCTGGAGTCCTAGCATCCAAGTGAATAAAGAGTTTCTAGGACAAGGAAGCCATCTCATTGGCCATTGTGAGACTTAACTTTAAATATGCCAGGCATTTCAAGCCCACACAGACTATAGGACTTCACAGGAGAATACTGGGGTATTACATTTGCTAATGGCTCATGAAACATTCTTCTGCAAAGTGAAAATCTGTCAGTTTAGTCAGACATGTAGACTGGGTATATTAAAAAAAACAAAAAACAAAAACAAAAAATGATATATATTAAATATATTAAAAATATAATTGCCTCATAATGTACTAGAAATGCAACAGTAATCATATTTATATAACCTATCTGCTGTATCTAAACCTGCTATTTTAGGGGAAAAAATTATGTGTAATCTTAATTTGGGAAAGCAGTAGCATCTTGTCCCCAGGATTTTTCAGATGATTAAAATAAACACACTAAAAATCTTGTAGGAAGTCAGGGGGATGAAAGGAACATATAATTTCAGTCTACAAAGAAGATGCAATATAATACAGCCACAATAACACTAACGAGTGAAACAAAAATAATTACTTTTTATTGAGCACCTATTAGTACATTTGTATGATCTCATATTCAGCCATTCACCTGCAAACTTCTTAGATATTATCTCACTTTTAAAGATGAGAAAACTCTGATTCAGATATTGCATGACATTTCCATTTACCATGCAGATAGTAGGTAACAGTGGATCCAAATTCTCTTCTAATGGACTAGGAGTCAGAATTTCTTGGGTTGTATTTGTTGCTTTGCTGTGATGACCTGGTAACCTTAAGAAATCACTTGGAATATCTAGGCTTGAGGTTCTTCAACTGTAAACATAGGGATTCTATCAACCTGAGGTGGTTATAGGCAATTTGACGCACAGAATAAGGCTGCTCTTACTTCTGGGGAAGGACTGAAGAAGAGTCATAACAAGGTGGAAGGTAAAGGGGTGAAGCCGAATAAAGAAGGGCCTAACATGCTGGCTTTTCAGAAACTGCTGCAGTTTACAACAAAAGAAGTTCAAGAAAATCCCAAGAGAACTTGGGGTGGGGGGGGCAGTCTACAGCCTCCAAACTAATAGAAAGATAATGACCTTAATATATTTGACCCTAATTTATATTTTAAGGATTAAATTTATACTGACCTCTGAACCTCAAGTAATGACTCAGATAATAATCGCAAAATAAATTCAGAAGTCATAGGGAATTGCCAGGATAACTGTGGCATAAACTAAACTTTCAATTTCAGAAGAAAGGGCTGCTAGTGTTAAAAATTCTGCCTTGAGGACTGACACTTGCCAGTGCCCTGTGCCACCGGCTCTGTGGCATGTGGTTATGAAACGGCAATGCCTCCTACATGCAAAAGTAGAGACAGGTCTGTTATTCAACATTATCTTCAACATCCAATCCAATGGGGCTCATCTACAACCTATGGTTTCACTGTATAGAATTATGACAGACCTTAATATTCTATCACTCATTGGCTTCAATCCTTTTTCATCTACTTATGGACCCCAAGATTACCCTTGCTTAGGTTAGCCAAAACTGTCACCCTATGAACTCCACTGTCCTATAGATTACACAAACTGATAATCTACACCAGAAAATGTCCCAGAAATTTCAAAAGTATTCACTGTAGACTTGTTAATAATCTACTGTCAGCAACAGGGACATGAAATTACAGATGACTGATACCATTTCCCTGGTCATATATAAATTAAGTAACTAAGTCTTCAGCACTCACCTTATCATCTATGGAACATTTTAGGGGACTGCTTTTTATTGGGCTCAGCCTGAGTTAACTTAATTTTTCAATTGTCTTTCTTCCAGGTTCTCAGGAATTGTTGTCAAACAAGCAAATAAATGCAAATGTTCTCCCATCATTTACTTCTGTGCTATGATTCTCCGTTGACAAGTCCAAATGCATTTGTCAGAGGATAAACAATAGGACTAAGACATTATTAAAGGTCAAGAAGCTGCTTTCTCAGTATCCCATAAGCAAGTGCCCTGGTTTTTGCTTTTGAAAGTACCTGAGCTGTATTTTTTTCTTTAAATATAAAGTTACAGGGGTGCCTGGGTGGCTCAGTCGTTAAGCGTCTGCCTTCGGCTCAGGTCATGATCCCAGGGTCCTAGGATCGAGCCCCACATCGGGCTCTCTCCTCAGCCAGGAGCCTGCTTCTCCCTCTCCCACTCCCCCTACTTGTGTTCCCTCTCTAGCTGTCTCTTTCTCTCTCTCTGTCAAATAAATAAAATAAAATCTTTAAAAATATATATATAAAGTTACAATTTAAAATCCTAGAGAGCCGACCTCAGCTACACTTTTTATGCCTAATGTAAATGTTATTCCCAAACCATATCAAAGGCAATAAAGATTTAGCTCATTCAATTTTATACCATGATCTGGAGAAAATTGGATCTAAAATCTGTACTTTGGGAAGTTCATGCCAATTGATACAGATAAGCAGATAAGCCCACCATATAAGAATGTAAACACACTCAACACTGCTCAACTGCTGATTCTCCAGTATTAAGCAATGGAAATTTCATCTGTTTTTAAACACTTCTCAGCAGACTGAAATTTAATGTACACTTTGTGACAAAAAGACAGCATCATGTTGAGATTCTCCACTGTGTTATCTGTAGAGAAGCCATTTCAAAACGCTAATGGTTATATAAGATATTGGTGGTAAGTCATAAAGTGCTGAGCTCTAAAGAAGCCAAAGCACAAAATTACTTGTATTTTCTACACTGCAGTTCAAGGAAGGCTGCATCATTAAAAGTATAAAAATATAAAAAGGTATATAAAAATATAAAGGGTCCCTTCTCAAGCTAGTATTTACTCTCAAGTTCTGAAAAAGGAATGAAACAATCTATTAATTCTCATTAACCCACAATATAAAAATATAAAGTGGACTCACCAGCAGATGGTTTGAATTAGTCAGAAAATGTGGGTTAGAGCTCAATAGAAATGCATACTTTGTTAGGAGGAAATAACCATAGTGTGCTACAGTGTCATTTCACTCAGCAATTATAAAGAAAAGGTGCTAACACGGAAAACTTGATATAGGTCAATTTGCCGTCTTTTACTGATTAGGAGTCTTTTTGATTTATATCAACATTTACTAAATAAACTTACCAGTCCTCCTAAAACACAGAGACAATGAACAGAGAAAATTTTACAGACATGCATAACATCCTAGGGCAGCTCACCCAGCGGGACTGTGGCCAGCAACAGCACAGCCCAGGTAATCTACAACCTGATAAGGGGCATTTGGGTATACTATAATGCAAATGGGGATGGGTTCCTGTCCTGCAGGAATCCACTTCTCAATCAACACAGGCTGAAGTTATCTTTCAGGAGGAAGAAGTGGACTTCAGAGTAGTTACTGCATGATCACAGGAAGCTTTCTCAAGGTCCAGTATACAGTCTATACCAATATGTATGTACAGCATAAGTCCACTGTATTTAACTTACGCTTTTTGAAAGCACAGACTGATGGTAAAATATTTTCTTTAATTTTGCAATAATAGAGCCCTACAATTTATGTTATTGCATTTCATGGACATCACAGTGTTATGGCACAGTTTTATGGTAATGACCTGATGCATGATTTATAAACATTAAGATACGGCTAAATTGGAGTTCCAACTAAAATAAGTATCTCTCTCTCTCTCTCTCTCTCTCTCTCTCTATATATATAATGTGAAATGGCATCATAAGACACTATTTTTTTTTTTCCCAGTGCATGGACATTAGTGAATTTAGTCTCGGCCAAAATGTAATTGGGCCAACTACACCCTCACTCTGAGGATTTTATAATTTTATATTCTTGTGTCAAAAACTGGCTTGCGACACACTGAGCTGAGCTGAAATCTGATACCAGGTTCATTGGGAGCTGGATTTCTGGCTGAGTAAAATGATGTGGATGTCTTGAAATTGAAACCTTCTGGATTCCAAAACTGACAGGATCTATTGATACCTGGAAAGGATTCAGGAAGAGACACATTTTCATGATCACCAGGCTGGAAAACCACCACTGCTAGAAGAATGAAGAAACTGATTTTATTCAGTTAGGGATGGAAGAAAGTGTAATGTTCTTTTATGTCCTATTGATGTGAAAAGTTATTTAGACTATGGTAACCAAATTGTAGTGGTTATTAGAGTCTTGTATCTTCTTCCCAACCAACAGTTGTGAGACCTTGGGGGAAGAAATCCAATTAGTTCTCAATTTCCTCTTTTTATAAAATCGGAATAATACCTTGCATATTGTTGACAGGAAAATGGGATTAAAGTAGAATAATTTGCTCAATGTCTGATACACATTAAGTACTCAATAAATGTTGAGAGTATTTTGTTTCTATTTATTTATTTATTTAAAGTTTGGGGTTTTTTTAAATTTTGTTTCCTTTTAAACTTGGAGGAAATAAAATAATAATGTTGGGTACCACGGTGGAATTTACTACCACTAATTTTTCTTTCCCCAAAGCTTTTCGTCCCTGATCAATACCAAGGATTTGATCAATGCTAAGTCTTAGAACACAAAGAACATAAACAAGATAACAAATGAAACAAAATTATTCTTTCATTTTACCCTAGGAAAAAATGCTTCTGAACATAGACATTCTAAAGAGAAAAGTCTTGAATAAATTGGGTACTGCCTTTAAAAAGGAGGAGGAGGATGAGAAGGAGAAGAAGGAAGAGGAGGAGAAGAACAGACATTCTTATCTTAGTCAGTCAATGTATGACAGGGATTCAGTCATACATTAATTACGATTCTTTTGATTCCAAGAATCATACAAACTGGTTTAATCAAAATGATTTATTCACAACAATGATATGGGAATGACTGAAATCCAAAGTCAGGAGTGAGGCTGGGCACTAAAAATAAAAAACTCCAACACTATCAGGAATTTCTGTTATTTTTTCTTCTGTTCTCTATGTCTGCTTCTTTGTTCCTAATCTCATCTCTTTCTCCTGGTTGTCTTAGTGTCCACCTCTCTGTTTTTGCCTGCTTCTTTGAGCTGTACTATAAAAATGTTGTCCGTAGCTCCCTAGTTTTTCACTTATAGGCAAAGTTCCCACAGGAACACTATCACTATTTATTAACTTCAGTATCAAAACTGCCAGGTAAGGACTATGATTGGATAGTAAGAGGCAGAGGCTCACCCATGGGTCTCTTTGGTATACCGTATTGTGAAGTCTAGAGTTACCACATGGGTAGTGGAAAAGGTAAGAAGAAATCATTTCCCAAAAGAGAGCTGATGTTTCATTACCAAAACAAAAGTGTCTACTTCAATAAACATCCATATCCAAATATATCACATATATATAGGGCTATATATAGGCACTTGTATACATATACACATATATATATATATCTTTATAACTATATATCTATATTTATATATAAATGGGGCCTTTAAATATTTCAATAGATTTCTATTCTAATGTCTAGTTGGCTAACTAAGGAATATATATTGATTCTAGTACACAATGGAATTGTATTCTACCAATATGAAAAAGTATATATACAATGATTCCATAAAATAGTTTAAAAACACAGCAAATCCACCAATTATAGCAATGCACATGATAATAATTTTGGTAACATTATAGATTTGTCCAAGAATACAAATGTATATTGGAGAAAATGAATGTGATATTCCAATTCTAACTTAAAGAATATATTGCTTCATGATACTGACTGTCAAATTTGATGGTATATGTAAAGCCAGCCACTCAACACCAGGTCAGTGAAAACATCACATGATATTGGAGTCCAAATAGGTTGAGGACAAAACACTAGTGCTGTGTGTATCAACAATATTCATTTTTTAAATGCTTTATACTCTACAACCAACACCTTTTTGACATCTTCACATGGAAATGTAATATTTATCAGAACCCAGTCACAACCTAAGAAATCTCTTGGTCTTTGCTCCTCCCCATTTGACCTACTTTTCCAATTGTAGTCCCAATTTTTAAAAAGCAACTCCTTTTTCTAAGTCCTTAGGTGAAACATAATGACCTGTTTTCTGCCATAATCTGCATCCCATCCATAATCAAACTACATGAATCAACCTTCAAAACACATCCAGAATCTTGGTACTTCTATCTCTATCACAACCACCTTGGTGCAAGCTGTCATCATCTCTTGCCTGGAATATTGCAGGAACTTGTAATTGGTCTCCCTGCATCAATTTATGTGTCCTATAACCTGTTGTCAATAGTAGCCAAAGACATTTTTTTTTTTTTAATTTAAATCAGAAGATGTCAGCCTTTTGCTCAAAACCTCCCAAGGCTTAGCTTCTCATCTCATTCAACTCAATGTCTCTATAATAGCCTACAGAGCCCCATAGAATCTACACACCCCACCCAAATCCACCCCTCCTGACCCCTCTGGAGCAGACTGTGTTAATCTCCTATAATTTTCCCCTTTGTTCACTCCATTCCAGCTGCATCGGTTACTTTGCTATTCTCAAGAACACCAGGCACACATGCACCTCAGGCTTTAGCACTGTTTTCCTCTAGCTGGAATGCTCTTCCCTATCTCCATATGGTCCTGCCCCTCCCTTCTTTCATTATTTTCTCAAAGGCTACCTCCTCAGTGGACTTCTCCAAGCCCATCCCTTTAAAATTCTAGACCTCTAGCTCCTTATGCCTATTCTCTGCTTTATTTTTCTATATCATATTTATTGCCATCTGACATGCTCTATATTTTATTTATGTATCTGTTTATTAGTATCCCCTTCTCCTAATAGAATGTAAATTCCATTAGAACAAGTATTTTTGACTCTTCCAGCCACTATTGTATCATCAGTGCCTAGGATTATCCTGGAACATAACAGATGCTCAATAAATATGTTTGCATGAATGAGGGGATTATTCAGAAAGGAGAGATAAATCTGGAGAATCTGTAATATGACAAAACAGGAGGTGCTGTAATGGAAATTACTGGAAACACACAGGTAGTGGCATCATGAACCATATTTCTTTTACTGCCATAATCAACACATTGCTTCTCACCAAGTAAATGACCAAATTGGAATACTATTCTGAGATAAGATGGCTAGCTTCCCAATCAACAATACACACATATGTGGTGTTCTTATATGCATTGCTCTCCAAAGAATTCTAAGGGCAATACAGGACCACCTCTGACAATAAGAGAAATTTGGATTCAGTTATGTTAAATAACTCACCAAGGATTACATATCTAGTGACAGAGTCTGGGATTAGACTTCTGCTTTCAATCAGGAATGCCTATACCATTTGAAACAAAACCAAGTTTATTTTTTTCTCTTTAAGATCCTTTGAAAGATTCTAAAACCATGTTCAAAAGAATACGGTGTTTTTATCAGCTTGACAACAGATTTTTTTAACATACTCATGAAATTTCACTGGCTTTTATTTAGAACCATATCATACTGCTTAATTTTTGCTGCTATGAGGACAATGCATTCTCCCATATACCACCTTCAAATGAAAGCACTAAGCAAGCCTCATTCTATTCTATTTCACATCACAAAGCCCATCGTGATAACACTCAAAAAAGTACTAACTTCTTGAAGTGGCAGACATGCGGCTATGGTTCCAGAAATTCAAATGGCATTGAATCCAAACATATTTGGAAGGTGTAGATTCCTGCCATCATCACCACATGTGTGCCCCTCCAAATAGTACTTCACTGAATGGTACCTTTTAAGAACCTCACCTTTTTTTTTTATTGAGTTACTACTAAGTGCTAAGCACAGAGCTTCAGGAACAGACACAAAGATGAATAAGGCAGCCTCCATATCCACAAGGAGCATACAAATGTCTAAAGATGACACATGCTAGTAAATGTAGCATACTATATTTTAAAGAACATTGGAATAAAACTTAAAAACCCAGATGGGATTCTCCCTTCCTCAAAATCACACTTTCCTTCAATAGCAGGTATAAGTATCACAGCAGGAAAAAATAGAAGTTGGTATGGAAATATAGGGAAAATAGAGTTTAATTTTAACAGTAATCAGAAATATCAGCATTATATAGGTTATAACAGTGTTTCTTAAAATGTGGTAGTACACATTATCTACCTGAGAAATGGCATAAACATTTTTAAAAGTACAAATTTCTGAGCACCACCCCATAACTACTGAATCGGTATCTGCATGATGGGAAAAAAACTTAGAAAGGTACATTTTAATAAAGCCTTCCAGGTGATTCATATATATTGTAAAGTTTAACAACTGTTGAGCTAAGGAAAAATGTGATGAATAACCTAAAACAAACTATCCTTTAAGCCTTTCAGTAATAACTGACAGATTCCTTTGGGGGTAGGAAATGGAGGGAGATGCTCAGGAAAATGAATGTAGACATTTCTTCTCTTGGTAAAAGTTTTGTATTATTTGTACTTTGACAATGTTTACGATGCAGGTCAAGACCACACATTGACAGTTAAATTTAGCATTTTAAGTGCTATGAAGAACTGCCTTTGTTATGAAAACCATCCGAGAACCCAAGCGGTTTAATCCATTTCCCAAGGTGAAAGGCTCAGCCAATTTTGAAGAGTTATATTTTCAAAATGAGGCATCACATTTATTTCTGTGATAATGTATAATGTTACAACAAAATTTTAGTTGCTACCCCTTAGAGATTATTTTTGTAAAGCCTTCACAATACATATCCTATGGTTTCTTACTAGCATTATGACAAAATATAGGGTACTTTTAAAGGATTGCATATAGCTGCCACTTGACAAAACATCACAAAGAAAGGGGGGTTATTTCAGTCAATAGAATCCTGATTACGGTAATGTCTAAGAATAAAATAATTCTTAAAGTGAAAAATTTTAACTTGTAGATAGCATTAATAACACACAACTCATCTGTACATTTACTCCTATTGAAAAATCTATGAAGTAAATGCTAGAAAATGACAATCCATTTGGTTACCTTTCCATGCTTCTCTCTCTCCTACTTTTACTTACTAACTTTTTTTTTTTTTTTTTACTTACTAACTTATAACTGGAGGTACACTAAGGAGAAATCTCAGGAACTCAGCAGCCAGGTGAACTTCAAATATGGTTGACTGTGTACATTATAATTAGGAGTCAACAAAATACAAGCTGTGTGCAAAGTTTGGCCATGGCTTGCTCCTTTTTCTTCTTTCTTTCCCTTCCTTCCTTCCTTCCTTCCTTCCTTCCTTCCTTCCTTCCTTCCTTCCTTTCTTCCTCCTTCCCTCCCTTCCTTCTTCTTTCATTGTTGGCAAGCAAAGAATAGTTTTGACATTTTAAATGCTTGCAAAGAAAAACAAAGAATATGCAACAGAGACCTTCTATGTCTCCCAAAGCCTAAAATATCTACTATCTGGCCCTTTGCAGAAAATGTTTGATGACCCCTTTTGTTACATTATATGAAGAGTCCTATAAAAATGTAGTGACTAAGCAAATTGCTTTGCCTTCCATTAACAAGGCTGAGAAGTTCATTACAGAATTTGGAAGAGTGATATAATGGACTAAAACTAAGATGAAGTGAATAGCAGATCAGAAGGAATATAAAATATGGTAAGAAGAGAAGATTCTAAAAAAGTATAAAAAGTTTAAAATTTACTTCTATAAAAAAGAAAAAGAGGGCTTCTAATAAATGGTTGTCTTAAGTAAATTTTTAAGTGTATTTACCATATTTATGTAGGCCCATCTGGTGAATAGACAAATATCTTCACAAGCTTTCAATAAGTTTTAAGTACCAGCATATTCCTCAAATTATAATAACTGATCCTCATAATAATAAATGTGAGTCATCTCAAAATTATGAGTATTGCTTATTAAAGAATGTATTTAAGTCTATAATAAAGTCCATGAAGGTAGGAATTGCATCTATATAGTATCCGGTCCAATAGCTGGCTCATAGAGTTCAACAATATTTGCTGAACAGATGAAGTAAGAGAACTTCACTCTTACTCACTCTAACAAATAAATTAGTGCTCATAGATTGCCTTCCATTACTGTGGCATTAACTCCTTAATAATGTTGATAAATAAGACAGCACTGTACATTAATACTCACATCTTGTTCTGCAATCCTTCATTTTTTGTCTATGTTCGGAGGGTTTATAATGTTGGTCACCTAAAGCTTTCCATTTTTCTCCAACAGAGGTATTCATTTCTGTCTTTGTACAACTCTAAGAACTCTTTTGAAAAGAAAATAAAAAGCAAAACAAAACACACACGCACGTGTGCGTGCGCGCACACACACACAATTATTATCCCTTCTTCCATCTCTGCTCATTTTATCCACCCAAAAAATTTCTCATTTATGTCTGTAGTAACCTTAAACTGTCCAATGTTAAAATGTTCTAACAGATGACACAAAATCCCCTCTCTACCCCCTGGGTCCGCCACAGGGAAGAATATGTGCTACTTGAGTAGTAGTTAGAGATTTTTGAAGTCCTCATAAGGGTGTAGAATGCCTACGAAAAAGAAACATGAACATCACAGACTTCCATGGTGGTGGCATAAACTTTTGCTCAAAATGCTGTAAGCTATACAACAAACTAATGCTAAAACTGGATCCTCTTACACTTAAAAAATATTTTACTGTTGGGACGCCTGGGTTGCTCAGTCGTTTTAAGCGTCTGCCTTCAGCTCAGGTCATGATCCCAGGGTCCAGGGATCGAGCCCCACATGGGGCTCCCTGCTCGGCGGGGAGCCTGCTTCTCCCTCTCCCACTCCCCCTGCTTGTGTTCCCTCTCTTGCTGTGCCTCTCTCTGTCAAATAAATAAATAAAATATTTAAAAAATATATATTTTTTACTGTTTAATCCTATCACCTTTCTTCTTACCACTCTCTTTGTGATACTTGAGAAACTTTCAATCACAATACAAAATAACAATTATTAGAATCCGAAGACACAGGAATTTAATTGAATCACACAGAACTTGAAAGGCCATAAATTACTACTGTACCACTTGGATGCTTTCCAGGATATTGGAAATGAAAGGAATGACACTATTTTTTAATCATTAAAATAGAAAAAAAAATCACCTAAAATTTTGAAAGCAGTTAAGAAATAGAAATGAAAAAGAGGGCTGGGATGAGCGGCAAAGCAAGCATAGGTTCTGATAAAATATACTGAGAAATCCAGCCATAAGTAGTTAATAAAAATAGAAAACTGTGTGTTAAAATATGTTATTACAAATTATAACAAGGATTCTCTGAGAGTGGAAAATATATAAAACACGTAGATGGAGGAATTTGGATCAGAATGGATCTCTTCTAGCAAAATAAAGTTGAAGTCAGGTTTTAAGGTTGATGTGGTAGGTTGTTTGCAAAAATGACTGTAATAATGCTATATCGTCATGGGCATCTCTTTGTGATGTGACTTTGACACTACCTCTATGAAGAATAAAATTTACTTCTATTAGAAAAAAGAAAAAGAAGGCTTCTAATAAAAGACTGTCTTAAGTAAATTTTTAATTTTGTATTTACCATATTTATGCAGTGCAATCAAACATAAATGGCACTTGAAGAACACTACAATGGATGTTATAACTAGATTATCTTTATTTACCACCAGTACTTTCAAAGGAGGCTAGAAAACCTGTCAAAATGCACTTCATTTTCTGTCCAGAGTGTTCACAATCTTAATTAGTAGTAACAGATAAAAGAAAAATAAAATGAACGATGCTGAAATGACTTCTAATTAAACTAATAGGTTTCAGCTGTGTTCACATTAGCAGTGAATCGAGAGAAAGGAGTGTATGGAAAATATTTTAAATAAAACTATATGAATGCCTTATTTGCATTAACTGCAGAAATCCTTCTGGGAGTGACAGATGTGACAAATTATACCTCTATTACCAAATGACACATTAGAAAGAATGCTAGATTGGCGACTAGAGCCTTGATCTCCTAGAATCTTCCACTAATTAACAGTATGATTTTAGGCAGTCACTTAACCTTTACAACCCGTGTTATGGACTCACCCACTGTTAACATGTGCATTCCTATTATATAGATCATATGTTTAGATTCTAGCCCTCTGTATTAAGGTATATTTATTGTGGCAAAGACCATAAAATGTTCATCAAAAAAACACTGCCTCCTCTTCTTAGGTACACAGTAGACTATACTTTCTGCTTCCCTAGCAGTTAAGGGTTACCATAAGACTGAGTTTTAGACAAGAGAATCAGAGTGAATATGATGTGTGCCCATAAAATCCTCTACTCCCTAGTCAGTTGGCATGGAGATTACCATTACAACCTGGAAAGCCAAATGTTAAAGACCATGGAGGAGAGAGTTCACTTGCCAAACTGTTCACCATCTAAGATTACGACTTGAACAAGAAATCGTTTCTATTGTGTTAACTCACTGAAAATTTCAGTATTTCTGTTATAAAAGATAACACTACCTTAATCAGTATCTTTGCTCAAGCTGCCACAATAAAACATCACAGACTTGGTAGCTCATAAACAACAAAAATACATCTCTCATCGTTCCGGAGATTGGGAGTCCAAGACCAAGGCATAAGCATCGTCACATTTTGGCAAGAACTCTCTTCTTGGCTCAAAACTGGGGCTTTCTTGCTGTGTTCTCATATGGTAGAAGGGGGCTTGGGATCTCTCTGGAGCTTCTGTTGTAAGAGTACTTATCCTATTCATGAAGACTCTACCCCCATGACCTAATCACCTCCCAAAGGCCCACTTATTAATACCATCATCTTTGAAGGTTAGGCTAGAGTATATTGTGTCACTGAGGGCTCAGAATGTCAGTCACTGTGTCAATAGTAGAGAAGCATGAGATCCATTAATTGAATTTCAGAAATGTGAGGAAGAACACTGGGTCTACTACAGACCAGGAATCATACATTTTCTCAGTGGGAAGATGGAACTTGCCATACGGAAAAAAGCCAAAGGCTAGATAAACTACCCATGCCGTTGTACTGTCTTTTGCAGACTAGAGCTTATGGAATACAGATTGCATAGGGGTCAGGGTAAGACAGCTACCATAAGAGGGTAATACATACACGTTCTAAGTTAAACTATATAAAAACTATATAAAATATTTCTTGTGTTCATTTTCTTTTTGTTGTCTCAATATTTGTTAATGTATTAATTCTGAATTCTAAATTGATTCATGTATTTTAAGTTCTATCAAAGAGGGATTTGTGACCACCATTTTCTTTCATGTATCCTATAATTCAATGATACCTCCTACTGGTATCTTAGAGTAAAATGTAAAATTCTAGGCATGGAAGAAAACTTACAGTACAACAAAGTAAGGAAATTGGTCAAAATGAAGAACTTTATAAGTAGATAGAGAACAATTTTAAAATCTAAGTTTATTAAGCCTTCAAAAGTTAAGGTGATTGATTGTATGTATATCCTTTTAAAAGCTTCCTTCTGCTGACACATATTACCTCATTTAATCAGGCAAGAGCAGCAAATTAGGTAATTGTGATCTTGAATGTGCCTTATTTATCATCTGAAAGTACTTTCAATTAATTTTTCTAAGATTTTATTTATTTATTTGACAGAGAGAGAGAGAGCACGTGCACACAAGCAAGGGGTAGAGCAGAAGGAGAGGGGCTTGATCCCAGGACCCCGGGATCATGACCTGAGCCGAAGGCAGATGCTTAACCAACTGAGCCACCCAGGCGCCCCAGTACTTTAGATTATTATTGCAACCAATTCATTGAAATGACTGATAAATTCTGTTTGGATGTAAAAAGCGAAATGGGAATCATAATGGTGAACAGTGGGTGGTATGCTCAGGACAGTTTTTCAACAAATATTACTTTGTATCTAGCATTGGCCAGGCACTGTGCTTAACACCAGGATGGCATTATATGGTCTTCACTCTCACCAATATTAAATGCTATTGGGATACTGACAATGACAAATAAAACAGTTTGCTAAATACTATGAAGTGATATGTACTGAATGCCCTGGTAATATATAAGATGGTCTCCTAAATAATAAAATGTTCTTATTCATTTGTCACTTTTCATGTATTATGCACTATGTTTCACAAATCTTAGCTCATTCTGCTTTTCCCAACAACCTTATAAAGCTGCTGTTATTAACATACTTTATTGGAGAGTAAAATAAAAGTCAGACCACAAAGCTAGTGAGTAGCAGAGCTGAGATTTGAACCAAGTCCTTCGAATTCCAAAGCCCACGCTTAAGAGCCAAGGATGGAGAATGAGTAGAGGCAGCATCAGACGTTATTTTGAGAATGTTGGAAAGCTCAACAGGAAAGAGTCCTGTGATTCATGACTAATGTCTGATATTAGGATATGGAACAGAGAGTGACAGCACAAACACCATAACTGACATAGTATTTAAAACATGCTACCTTTCATGGCCATACCATACAAGCAAAATGGGAGGACGAGGAGAAAGAAATGTGGAATATGTGTTTTGCTTAAAGTGGGTGGGTTTAGGAAAGGGAAGTTGAGATCTGAATTAAATGCTGTGTTTGCTTTCAATTCATATCTTCCCCCTTTTTTAATACCAGGAATTTATTCTTGATTAGTTTGCTGGTCATAGAGCTAACAACAACCCCCTAAAATGATGTCACAGCCAGACTGTCCTGCCACTAAATACAAATCTAATCTGTTGGTCTGATCTAAATGCAACATTTTTTCCCCCTCAGAGAACACAAAGGGGGGAAATGAAAATAGCATTTCTGAAATGAAACAATTCCTTTACAAGAAAGATCCCACAGAAATATTTAAATTTACATGGTAGTTCAAGCTGTTAGTTTCCTAGCTCACCACAAATAGAATCAGTACATATTGGGTATGAATGTTATTCAACATGGCTCTGGACTGTGAGGTTAGGTAACTCTTTGGTGCAGTTAGAGGCCTCCAAGCCATATGCTGCCTTTTTTGGTTTGCTTTAAATAGGAACTGTTAAGTTCCACTACATTCATACTCAGGTTGCCATTGATTCCAACACAGTACAGGTCTAGGGACAATATATGAGAAGCTCTAAACTCAATGAAGATAACATTTTTCTCTCACTTTCATGGTTGTAGGATGGTTATGAAGTATTTAAATTTTTTTATAGAACATTTTTTTTTTAGAGAGGGGGAGAGAGAGAGAGAGAAAAAGAGAGAGAGAGAGAGAGAGTATCTTAAGCAAGCTCCATGCCCAGCACAGAGCATAATACAGGGTTCGATCTCACAACCCTGAGATTAGGACCTGAGCCAAAATCATGTGTCAGATGCTTAATTGACTGACCCACCAGGCAGTCTTATATAACAGTTTTAAATAAAATAAAACAAATACTAGTGGGTGCCTGGGTGGCTCAGGTGGTTAGGCCTTCGGCTCGGGTTGGCTTGCATCAGCTCGGGTGCTGGGATCGAGCCCCGCATCGGGCTCCCTGCTCAGAGGGGAGATTGCTTCTCCCTCTGCCCCTCCTCCTACTCATTCTCTCAATCCTCTCTCTCTCAAATAATAAATAAATAAAATCTTTTGTTTTTTGTTTTTTAAAGATTTTATTTATTTACTTTTTTTTGTCAGAGAGAGAGACAGAACACAAGCAGGGGGAGAGGCAGGCAGAGGGAGAAGCAGGCTCTCTGCTGAGCAAGGAGCCCGATGCGGGACTCGATCCCCAGACTCCAGGATCATGACCTGAGCCAAAGGCAGCCGCTTAACCAACTGAGCCACCCAGGCATCCCAATAAATAAAATCTTAAAAAAAAAAACCTATCAGGAGCCTGACATGGAGCTAGTTATAATGATATACACAGACTTACATGTTTCTTCGAGTTTTGTTTCCAGTGGCTACATAATTTTCAGTGATCATTTATTCCTGAGAGTGCCATAGATGGGATTATACATTTGAGCAAGATTCTTAATTATGATATAGTGTTGTCAGTGTACACAAGGTTTTAATCACATTATTTAGGGAATAAATACAAAGCCAGGAGTTTGCCGTCAGCACAATGATAACTCTATCTGATTAGAGCCAAACATATGACTGAATCTATTTGTCTAGCTCTGTCAGACGTGTAAGTGCCACTTCTCCAGGGGTGATGTGGTTACTTGCAAACTGTCAAAAGAGCCAGTAGAGAAATATAGTGGTATATTTTGGAAATTCCTCATCTGGTTGTGATTCTTTTGGATAATGTAGCTAATACTCTATTTATCTCTGTATATCTATTAATCTAGTATATAGTCTAGGTGTAGAAGGAGTGCAGTAATTATTTTTGAGTAATAAACCATTCAAGAATTTTTGTAATAACTACATAATATATGAAAAGAGTTTCTCCCCTATTCCTTCAACCTCTATCATTTCTGGGATTGACAATTTAGTAAGGAACCTGTTTTTGAAAAGACACTGGCTTAATATTAAGTTGTATGCACTACATTAAAAATACCAAAGTATACATTTATAGTTCCAACTTAACATCTTTCAGGAATTAATTTTCTGGAGAACACACACACTACGTACAATAAGTACCTCGGAACTACCTTTTACAAGATGTGAGCACACCAATTATCCTCAGCAAATGAATTTAGTTTACAGAGTTTATCCCTACTGAAAACAAAATTACTTAGAATTTAGAGAAGATTCGAGACTTAGGACTCTAGTCATGAAGTTAATGTACATTCTTGCATTCTGAAAATACTCTATGCTGATGCATAGTGAAAGAACTACTTCATCAGCAATAAGAAGGAATCCAAACATAGAGCTTTTATTCCTCTCAAGCACATATGTCACTTTTATTTCCCACCAATTTTAAGAAATAAATCTCCACAGAAACACTGCTTCTTTCTGTCCTTCCCTTAGTTACATTTTCCTTTACCTTTTCAAAAGTGTAATCGACTGTCTTCTCTGTATCCTCTGTGCAGAAAGCCTGTGTCAAGCTTATAGATATTCACAAGAGAGCACATATTATGTTCCATGTCTCTTGGGCATGTGTAGAGCAGTGTATTGCAAACTGCAAGTTGTAGTCTGAACCATTAATAGATTATGAGAGCAATCTAAAGAATGTTTACAGGGGCACCTGGGTGGCTCAGTCAGTTGGGCATCCAACTCCTGATTTGGGCTCAGGTCATGATCTCAGGGTCATAAGATCGAGCACCACATCAGGCTCTGCACTTGGTGGGAGTCTGCCTGAGATTCTCCCTCCCTCTGCCCCTCCCCACCTCTAAAAATAAATAAATAAATCTTTAAAAAAAATAATGTTTACAGAATTTCTTAAAACATGGAATAGACTGGAACTGAATAGGGCAAGCACAATTAAAACAGAGACTTCAGGTATAGGGTAAAGGGTAATTGTTCAATAAACTTTTGATTCAGTTTTTGTGAGTGTGTGCGCTCATGTGTGTGGAGTAGGTTGCAGTCTGAAATGTATTACTTATTCTGGATCCCAGTCAAAAAGTTTTGAAAGCCACTTTAATATAAGAAAGGAAATCAAGTTGCAGTTTTCATAATGGCAAAGTCTACTTCAGCATCATATCTAATATAGTACTCCCTCTTTATAATCAAAATAATCAATATGGTGACAGCTAGCTTTATCTCCTTTGGCTAAACGTGTCATATATAATTTTTTGGTGGTTCATGTGGCTAATTTGTTTATTCAGCTACTTTTACGTTATTATTATTTTTAACAACATGCTGTTCTTAACAAAGTTTAAGTAAAGAATGTACCACACAGCCCACTGCATTCATGAGCATTTCATAAAAATGAGAATCTTCTTTTTAATTACAGTAGAAGTTGACCTCAATATAAAAGATTTAACATCCCACATGATCAGCAAGTTCACCTCCTTTCTACTCAGGCTATTTGGTAAAGTAAGAGTAAAGAGAGTCAAATGAAATTTTCAAACTAAGTAAATTTAAAAATATGCATGTATGACCTCAATCCACACAATTATTCATAAATCGGACCTAAGGATAAGATCTTTATCATAAATTTTCTTTCAAGTTTATTTAACTAAAACACCATACTGCATATATATCAACCAATAAGTGCATAAACTAACTATAAATAAACAGTAAGGCTTCCTTTGCAACCTCAAATGGCAAATCTATTTCCCCCACCACAGAGTTGTGCAATTTTATTTCTTTTTTACATTGGCTATGAGAATGAGCATTCACTTGCTTTACTATTTAGCCCTGTAACTTTCTTGGGTTTTCCAGGCAGGTGTTAAATCGTGGAATTGGCTTGGAACTTCTGAGGTTTGTCTTGGCATAAATCTTGTTTCTCTTTTCTATTGCTACTTTATTTCACCTTTGTGATTGCTTCAGTTATGTTCCCTCTCCTTTCCCCTTTCTGGGAAGATATGAAGTAAAAACCTCATTAAAAAAATCATTGCTTTTTCTGTCTCAAAGGGAGGTATTCGTACCCCACAGAATCCTCTGCTATCTTCATTGCCTGCTAAATCCTTCAATCTTTATCATCTCTCCAATTCTTCTATATGAGCCCTTAATATTAGGTTTGCATGTACTTGTGCACAAATCACTATACTGATTGATTTTCTTAGAAAAAGTAAAACAATGCATTTATCATGGATATTTCTGATTATCATCATCAGTATTCAATAATCTGGGCTGTTTGTGAAAATAATATGCTTCCTGTCTATTTTCAAATGATTTAAAGAGTTTAAGGTTGCAAGTTTTTTTCTTAAACAATGACTAAAAGTACTCAACAATGTGGCTCACTTCATGCTCAAATCATAAATATGGATTTTCAATATGGCTCCCAAGAGATGACAATAATGATTATTTAAACACGTATTAATAATAATATTTTGCATAGGCAAGAATTAACAACAAATATGTCAGAGGGGGTACAGAATTAATTCAACATTTGGCTAGCACATACACAGATCTGAGAAAATATTAAAAATTTACCCTAGACAATGTGCTTGTCAGCAGACATCCTGTACTGTTGCTAGTCCACTGGATGTGACTGTGTTTTGTATTTTTTTTTAAAGATTTTATTTATTTATTTGACAGAGAGAGACGTAGTGAGAGAGGGAACACAAGTAGGTGGAGTGGGAGAGGGACAAGCAGGAGCCAGATGCGGGGCTCGATCCCAGGACCCTGGGACCATGACCTGAGCCGAAGGCAGACGCTCAACGACTGGGCCACCCAGGTGCCCCTGGATGTGACTGGTTTGATGCTGTGATGGAACACTACAGAGAACATTCCTACCACTGCATGGAATAGCCAGTTTTGAAGGTAAGAGTTCACACGAGGACAGCACTTTGTTAGAATTTAATATTTACGGGATGAATTGTGTTCCCCCAAAAGATACATTCAAGTCCAAATCCCTGTTAACCTATGAATGTGACCCTATTTGGAAATAGGGTCTTTGCATATGTAATCAAGTAAGGTCCTACCAGAGTAGGGTAAACCCTAAACTGAATATGACTGGTGTCTTTATGATAAAAGGAAAAGGGACACAGACACGGATACACAGGAAGAACACTGTGCAACAGTGGAGGCAGAGATTGGAGTGATGCATCTCCATGCCAATGATACCAAGGACTACCAGCAACACCAGAAACTCAGAGAAAGGCAAGAACAGATTCTTCAACTAGAGCCTTCAGGGAGAGCATGTGCTTATTGACAGCTTGATTTCAGACTTCAAGCCTTCAGAACTGTGAGATAATAAATTTCAGTTGTTTTGAGCTGCCCGGTTTATGGTACTTGTTATGGTAGCCCCAAGAAACTAACAAAGGTGTGTATTTATAGCATATACGGATTTTATGTGTTCTTCTCATTGATATGTATGGTTCTGCAGCAAGTATGAGAACGTTAGGAGTAAGCATCTGCCATTATTACACAGAAACTCAGAATTTGGACCACCCTTAGAGTTGTATAGACAACGCACTAAAGAGACAGTGAACTAAAGTTATACAGACAATAGTCTAAAGAAACAATGGACTAAAACTATCACTAGAGGATGGAACGGGGAAGAGTATGAGGGGGGAATAAAAGACACACAATAAAGAAAGAGAAGAAATAGCATGATGATTGTGAACAATGAAGGTGGGTTTCCTCCCTTCTGGAGAAGATAACCAGAAAGGTGATAGTTCTCACTTTTCGCTGAGACTTCAGAAGCTTAAGAAGTAGTGATTGTATCTGAGATACTTCATGGTCTTATCAAAATCTAATCTAGGGTCAAGCAGGAAAGGTTATGAGCAGAAGCTCCATGGAATCTCCAAGCCTTTGTCTTCTCTAGTCCCAAAGTCAATCTTGGTTATACACTGTGTAAGTCAACACCAGGCAGATGGGAAAGAAAGTCCACTCATTTGCAGAAGAAAACTACTCACTAGATTTCATTTTATTGTATTCTTTACTTTTGCCTAGAAGAGCTCCCCTTGGAACAATCTCCCTGATAGCTTCAAGTATCTATCTCATGACCTACAAAATGCAAACTGGCTACGTTCCTATCTAAAATGACACTTTCTCTCCCTCTTCCATCTCAAAATTCTTATGCCTCATTTTATAAGCTAAGAAAAGCTCACCTGACTTACTGCCCCTAAAGCACTAACTAAAATAAAGGTTTCCCACAGAGATTTAATTAAATAAGATATGCAAAAGAGAGACATTATTCCACACATATATCTTATATCTATTATCTTTTATTTAACAGTTCCATTTGAGCTCATTTTACCCTTTTAATGTGATTTCTCTCTCTCCCATTTTTTTAATCTTTGATTTTTAATAGGAATAATTGCAGCTAATGAAAAATAAAAGATAATCCCATAAGATACTTCTGGTATTTTATTTGTATAGATTTAAAAGACAGACTTCAAGTGCCAATCCAGAATTTAAAACTTTACAAATCTGGCCATGAACAACCTCAGCAAAAATTTTTGAGAAACGCCAAAAATCAGAGGAAGCATACTTATTGACTATGGTGTGGCACACCACCATGTTGTGCACATTCTGCCATACACACAATATTATTTAATTCTATTTACTTTGTCAGATAGACGTATCTATATCTACTGAGACACACAAAATGCTACAGAACCAGCAAGAGAAAAACTCGTTCAGGTTTGTATTGCAGTAAGTCTATGTTCTTTCTACTCTTCCATCTTACTATCAGATGTACAGTAAACATTCAGGTCCATGCACCACACACACAAACACACCATATATACAAAATGTAACCGAGGGATTAAGAACACTGCCTCAAGAGTTAGTTTCCTTGGATTCAAGTCATAGTTGATATATTACTTATGTCTCCTTGGGCAAATTAATTAATCTTTATGTGGCTCACTTTCTTCCTCTATAAAATGGGGTTAATAATAGTACATTTTTTGTAGGACTGTTGTAAACATTAAATGAGTTAATTTATCTACAGTATTTAGAAAGCACCTGCCATGTAGCAAGTGTAAAAATTAGCATTATTTTATTCATACACCTACAAGTAGTAGTTTATTCATATAAACACAGATGCTTAATGTGTCTGTATCATAGAGTCATCAGGTTGGTGATTATATAAACCACAAAATATAAAACACAAAGTGCCCAATTTTATTGTCAGTATAAAATGCTTTGTTTTCACAAGATTTCATGAGTCAAATCACTATATATATTGAATATGGCATAAAATTTGCTCAACAGAGTTTTTTAGCATAGATATAAAGTTTCAGTTACAAAAATTTAACAATAAATCAGGGTTATCTTAAAAAGTTACTGCAGAATACTCATTTTAATACACACACATATATATATATTTACATGTAAAACATAATAAACTATGGGAAAACTAGAGAAGCTGTATAGATAGAAAATATGCTCAATTTTAGGAGATTTGAATTTAATCTAATCTCTACCCCTTGTGCTACAGTCCAGACTGTCAATAAGCAGATGATTGCTATTATATTATATATATATATATTTAAGATTTTATTTATTTATTTTACAGAGATAGAGACAGCGAGAGTAGGAACACGAGCATGGGGAGTGGGAGAGGGAGAAGCAGGCTTCCCACAGAGCAGGGAGCCCGATGCAGGGCTTGATCCCAGGACCCTGAGATCATGACCTGAGCCGAAGACAGACGCTTAATGACTGAGCCACCCAGGAGCCCCTGCTATTATAATTTAAAGGATCTATTACTTTAATATAAGTCTTATACTTTTTATGCATAGTATACTGCCTGGCACATATTCAATCCTCACTAAATATTTAGTGGATTTATTGACTAGTTCATAAGGAAATTATAACATATATATACCAATAAGAATGACATTTCTTTAGCATATCATTATTTAGCATTCAAACATATGGAGAACTATTTGATAACATCCTTGCCATGTTTCTTGCCCCAAATTCCTTTCCTTCAGAGGAAAAAAAAATTCCAATTTAGGGCCCTAATTGCTATGCCAACTAATACTAATATACATCAATTCTTGTTTTTACTCTCAGTCTAAAGACAGACTCACCTACAATATGAAGAGCCATATAATCTATACATCCTTGATTTAGTCCAAAGGGTCCCTGTCTGGCATCCTGACCTTTAAGAAGAACTTTGAGGATTATTGTGTTACCTGTGTCTTATCAGATATGCTTCACAGGTAAGGCATAAAAATTCTTAGTTGGCATATGGTTCAGGAATGTCCTCTGGGTTATTAATCAACAAGTAATCTTCTTTTTTTTTTTTAAAGATTTTATTTATTTATTTGACAGAGAGAGACACAGCGAGAGAGGGCACACAAGCAGGGGGAGTGGGAGGGGGAGAAGCAGGCTTCCTGCCGAGCAGGGAGCCCGATGCGGGGCTCGATCCCAGGATCCCCGGGATCATGACCTGAGCTGAAGGCAGATGCTTAACCATCTGAGCCACCCAGGTGCCCAATCAACAAGTAATCTTGTTAATTTCAGTTTCCTTTCCTTTTTTCTTCAACTGACTTATCATTGAAAACGACTTTGTGAAAGGTAATGGCAGAAAAGTTTTGAAAGATCTACAAAGTTGTAGTGAAATTAGGTATATGGTACTGAACACTCTCTCACAGGTCACATCAAATGTTTTAGTTGGAACCTTGGTAGAGGAGGATAGACAGGCAGGCCAGAAATACAGGAAAATTAACATCTCCGCAGGGAGCAGCCTTCAACCAATATTCTCAGAAACTGGTGGGTAAATATACCAGCCTGCCTGCCCTTGCCATGAATAGATAAATGTGAGGAAAATACTTTGCAGCATTTTCCAGGGGCAACAAGTTTCAGTGACCAGTGTGGAAGCTGTCGGCCATCCCTCCCCTATATCACTTCTCTGCTTCCCTGCCAGTGTTCCCTGCATTTTCCAAATAAAGTACTTGCACTTTAATTCTGCTTCTAGAAGAACCAAAACTTAAGCTATGTGCCTCCGCATTCTTTAAATAAATATTTGCTAAGCACCTTGTATGTTCTAGTTACTAGAAAAACAGCAATCACCAAAATGGTCAAAGAGTCCCAGCTTTAATGGAACTTTCCATTCTGGTGGATAAAAATAGAAAAAATAAAAGGGAGGAAAACACAGATGTGTGTGTGTGTGTGTGTGTGTGAGAGAGAGAGAGAGAGACAGAGACAGAGACAGAGACAGAGAGAGGTACACAGAGAGAGAGAATAAAGGGATAGGAAGTTAAGGGAATACAAAGGATGAGGAATGAGATTATGATGACCAGGGAGGCAACACTGATAAAAAGATACTCCAACAGAGACTGAAGGAGATGAAGAGGCTACTCATGTGAGTGTTGGTAGAAGAAATGTTCTGTCTTAGAAAACAGTGATGCAGAGGTACCTGGGTGGTTCAGTTGTTTGAGCATCCAACTCTTGTCTTCAGCTCAGGTCATGATCCCAGGGTTGTGAGATTTAGCCCCAAGTTGGGCTCCACACTCAGTAGGAGTCTGGTTGGGATTCTCTTTCTCCCTCTCCCTCTCCCTCTGTCCCTTCCCCCTCTCATGCTCTCTCAAATAAACAATTTTTTTTTCTTTCTCAAAAAAACAAAATTTTCTTTTTAAGAAAGAAGAAAAAAAACAGTGATGCAATTGTCCTTTGTCAGAAATACGATGACCTTTTTAGATGAACAGCAAGGACACCAACATGTCTGGAATGAAGTAAACAGGGAGAGTTAATGAGAGGAAGTCAGGGAATATTTTGTAGGGACAGCTGAAGGACTTTGGTTTATATTCCAAATAAAATGAGAAGCAACAGAAGGTTCTGATAAGAGAAGTAATGACCTGAGTTTTATTACCATCACTCTGGCAGTGTTGAGAATATCCCATAGAATTCTGGGCACATTTTGAAGGCAAAGCCAACAGGATTTGCTAATGGTTGGAAATGAAGTAGGAAAGACTGACAGGATTCAGGGATAATCCCAAATTTGGGGGGTTTTTTTGCTTGTTCGTTTAATTTTTGTTTTTGTCTTATCTCTGTAACTGGACAGCAGGAGACAAGGAAACTACAGAAAATCAGGAGTTTTGTCAAGAACATGTATAGTTTAAGCTCTATTTGAAATCTAAATAAATAAGTTGAGTATGCAGACAGACATAAGAATCTAAAATCTTAAGAGTTAAGGATTGGAGATGTACATTTAAGAGCTGTCAGCATGCAGAGGTAACCTGAAAGTGAGAAAACCTGATGACGTCATCAGGAAAGAATGTAGACAAGAGAAGATTGAGGACGGAGCCCTGAGCACTCCAACATTCACAGGTCTGGACGATGAGGATGGACTAGCAAAGGATATTGAGAAGAAGCAGGGAATGAAGCAGGGAGAAGACCAAAACGAACAGTCTGCATTTCTGTCTAATTTCTTGTAATTACAAACTTTCTAAAATGTACATATATTCCTGTAATTTAAAAAAAATGAAACAGGTAAAATTTTGTGCTCCAAAAGTAGCAAAAATATAATATCAAAATGTTTTACTAAAATTCACAGTAAGGGGGGTGCCTGGGTGGCTCAGTTGGTTGGTTAAGCCTCTGACTCTTGGTTTCAGCTCAGGTCATGATCTCAAGGTCGTAAGATCAAGCCCTGCATCGGACTCTGCACTCAGCATGGGTTTGCCTGAGAGTCTCTCTCTCTCTCTCCTCCTTTTGCAGCCCCCTTCCCTCCCTCTCTCTCTTTCTTAAATAAATAAAATCTTAAAAAATAATAAAAGTAAAATTCACAATAAGTTTCTTACTTATATAATTTAATATTACCAGTTAATATAAAGTTAAAGAAAAGCTTTCTGTGAATTGTTATAGGCCATATACATTTAGATTTCTTTAAAAATGGGTATCACCAGGGAACACATATATAAAGCTAAAGTTAAGATAAATGTAAGTATGTAAGAATCACTACATTAACTTGCTCAAAAAGATTTTATATATATACACACACACAGACACACACACAGATATATATACAGATTCAAGGGTCCAAGAAGGAATGTGCATTTTAAATAAGAATCCTGAGAATTTTCATTTTACAAATGAGAAATACAAAACAGAGTCTTCAAGGGATTAAGTTATACAAGTTCTCACAGCTACTAAGTGGTAAAAATGGCATCTGAATGCAGCTAATAGAAGGAAAACACATAATTACACATAAATGAAACACATTATTCTTTTAGAAGAAACTAAGAATGGCATGATCTACATGATTAAATACAGTCAAATGAAAGTGCACAAGGAATAAATGGTGTAATGGAAAAGGAAGAAGTGTTCTCTACCACTTAGTGTTGCAATAAGCAAATTCCTTAACTTACCTAAACCTCAATCTCTTCATCTGGAAAATGGAAACAATATCAATACTAACAGTGCTCAAACTGGGTTTCAAAACTCAAAAGAAACACTGGTTTCTTAATCTAGAATGTGCTGCAGTTTTGAAACACAAAGTCATAAAGTTTATCATACATGCATTCTGTATACATATATAAAAATTAATCATTAGAAGCAAAATTAAATGTTTTCCAATGAATGGATGCAAACCAAATAGCATCTTATATTCAGGGGCAGCTAAATGTAAGCACCACTTGTAGGTGGGCAGATGTCTCCCTCAGCAGTCACGTGCTGTCTTCATACTTTGGTCTGGTACCTACAGAAACACATTTACCACTATATCCAGGTTCTGTGAATCAGCACCCTACTCTCTCCCTCTTAGTCACGAGGAGAGTCAAGCTTCACTTAATCTGACTCATTGAAAAGAACCTTATTTTCTGTAGGTCCATCCCAAGATATGTACAATTATAAAAGGTGAACAGAATAAAATCATTCAAGAGGTAATGACTACTTTCCATATTTTGTAGCAAATATGCCTCCAAAAACAGCAGAAAGATCACCAAGGCATTATCAGTTTCATGAAACATGTAAGATATAAGTGAATTTAATAATTGGCCATGATCCTCTGGCCACTGATCACTGACCAGCCTTAAAATTAGAACCCATCCTCTACACAAACATACTCTGTGTCCATGCTTTGTGAACAAATTAGGATGACTTCCTTTAGCACTTTACCATCCATTTGCCACCCTTTATGAAAGTAAGAAACATTATACCTCATGAAGTAATTCTTCATGTAAAGGCATTAGCTAGTATCTATTCATTAGCTAAGAAAGAGGAAATTAATTTTCAATGAATTCAATCAACATAAATGCCAATAGTGCAATTTGTAAAAACTGCTAAAAATCTATGGGGAAAAGGGACAAGAATAAATAATGGTAGTAATGACGGTATTAGTTCACCTTTATGAGTGCTATGTGTAAGACGCTATAAGCACTTTGCATCACTCAATTTAATGGTCAAAACAACTTAAGATGCATTATAAATCAAACATACTTAGAGAAAAAGAATTAGAGAACTCAATTGCCCAAGCTCACCTAGAGAGTAAACAGTGAAACCAGATTAGATGAACCAACTCCAGAATCTGCACTCTTACTCTCCTGCTTACTCTCTTTAGTTGAGTTCTATCCTTTGTCATATGCTAATTTTCACCTTATCATGCTAACATTGGTAATCAATAGAATGGCAAATAATATTAAATATTTGTTGTGTTATCATTACTATTCCCAGTAACAAGGATATAATTAGGACCTTTCCTAAATACAGAAAATACAAAAGTTCAGTATTAGCTTTAACAAAAACTTAATAGAACTTTTTTAATGCAATTTTACACATATGTAGTAACTGGAAATTTTTATTTGAAGTAACTGTAACAAAAATATTCACCTTTATTTTTAGTCACCTGAAGTTATCTTTCATAGGTTTGGTTTGGAAGAGTGAATAAATCTATTTACATTATCCCTTGACCCTCTGGAAACCATGGGTAATTTTAGTATATGAGGAAAGGTTCTTTTCTCTTGGTGAAAGATATTATGTCCTGGATAAAATCTCTACAATTCATCCAGGCAGTTCATCTTGCTTCCCAAAAGTTCTTAATTTCAGCCATCGAAGATGATTACAGTTAACAGAGCTTTTGGCAAGGGAAGCCTGAGACACAAGTTTTAGATTACTTCTCTCCACCCTAGTTGGTAGAATGGGAAAATCATGTATTGACTGCAATCGTTCTGTTAATACACAGCAAGGGAGAAACCATTTATTCAGCCAGATTCTTCTAACTTCAATTGTTCCCCAGAGTAAAAAACAGGCACTTTGAGAAACTCATTCACTTTTTCAGACCTCTCGGGAAGTTTGCAAGAACTGCTCCAACGTGCTAAATGGCACTCCAGTGAGTTCTGAAAATGCATGTACCTAACGAAGTACCCAACTCACTTTTTAGATGTAGTTTATACTTTAGGGGGAGCATCTAATTTAATATTTTATTATGAGTTTCTCTTGGTGGCTCACTTTATAGCTCTTTAGTTGCTATACCTATAAAATGATCTAGATTAGCATAGAGCATCCCAAGATAAAAATGTAAAGAACCCTAAAATGTTTTCTACAATAGTGCAATTCCTTAGACTATGAAACATGGAAATATGTCCACTTGAGTGCTAGAGGTCTCTGAAATATAATGCTATGAGAACTTTGCTTTTATTGTGGGGGGAAAAAAGCAAAGAATTCATAATTAATTTGTATTCTAGCGGCTGATAAAATGAAAAGTGCCTCAGCCCCAGATTCAATTAACATATTTACTATATCCTTATTGAAATGCAGAAATACATTGGCTTGTGTTTATATAAATCTCATCATATTTCCAGTGGGAGAACAGAAATTTCAACATTTTATATGGATGTCTATGATTTATTTTCATTAACAGGAAAACAGTATAACAGGCAAATTTTATATGTAGTGCCCAAATTGTTCTCAACTATCTAGACCACTTAATAGTAATATTCATTCTCTATCAGACACTTCATTCCCTTATTAATTCTCCTTTATATTCTTCTCAGTATCTTTACTGTTTTTTTGACTTCCTGACATTTAACATTCTCCTATTGGTTCTTCATTTCCTCTCTCTGCCTCTCAATTTCCTTCTAACCACCATTCATTTTTTTCCTTAGTCACCCCCTCAGTAAAATGGGTTACCTACTATGAGCTATGCAGCATATGTTATGGAGGTCTACTTAAAGAAGATCATAGGAAAATATAGTACAGCTAAATCCATATGAATGACTCTTTGCCCCCACCATGTAATTCTAATGTGATGTCTAAGCCACACTCAAATAGACATAAATAATTGAAATTTCTTGTCTCACAAATACCCCATATCAAACTGTCATTGGGTCCAGCTAACTCAGATGATATCACTGCATTGGGTTATTTTGGGTTAGCACTTCAGGACTATTCTAGTCCTGGGTATCATCACAGTAAAATAATAATAAAAATTGTAATAACTCATATTTGAATAGTGTTTTATTTTCTTCAAATCACTTTTACATATATCATCTCATTTCTTGTTTAATAATACTATGAAATAGAAGGAATTCAGAGAAAAAAAAAAACTAAGTATTATAGCCATCTTTTATATAAGGAAACAAAGACCAAAAAAGAGTAAGTGACTTGTTCACACGCAATTAATCAGTATTTTAGCCTAGACCCAAATCCTGGTCAAATGTTGCTAATAAAATGCTACTATGTATCTCATCTATACAAGCACACTTAGATATATCAGGAATTATCAAAATAGTCAAGCTCTCACATCAGGGGAGCTGTTGGGAGGTGGAGTGGAGATTTGCACTGTGGTTGTATTTTTCAGGGGGCAGGGAGGCACAGGACCTGCACCATGGGCAAGGAGTATGTATGCATATAAAAAAGTCATGACTGATTAATTTCTTGCTTTCACCTTGTTTCTCTAACATCTTTCACTCAGAGTTTTAACAACCATTCTGACCCATATTATCACAAAGAAACAAAAGGAAACCATTTTTAAGAGCATGATCCACCCCCATAGTCATTGGAGCATTATTCACAGTATCCAAGATATGGAAACAACCTAAATATCCATCCACAGATAAATGGATAAATAAAATGTGAAGCATTAAATTTTGCTTCTAATAATTAATATATATAAATGCAAATTTAATGTGCATATATGAAAACCATAATGACTTTGCACTTCAAAACTGCAGCACATTTTAGATTAAGAAAACCAATGTTTTTCATTGAGTTTTAAAACCAGTTTGAGTACTGTGAGGACAGATGTCGTTTCCTTTTACAGATGAGGAGACTGAGGCTTAGGTAGGTTAAGTAATTTGCTTACTACCACACTAAGTGGTAGAAATATATGATCTTCACTGGTGATCTTAATTCAAATAATCAACTGTATTTAGGACAAGTCAACCATAAAAGTGACCTGAGAGATGTTTTTAAACATAAAATAATCCCATGGATTATTTGCTATTATATGGTTTTGCTCCATCTTGAAAACTTTGCTATCTTTCCACCTATTTATCCAGACTGTTTTTCAATCAAAAATAAAAAATAACCTGAAACTCTGCTACATTTAAGTAATGCAAATAAAGCCTTGAGACTAAATAAGAACACAACTTACAACACAGGGCATATTTTTTATCACCATTGAAATGATATATAGTAATAACTTAAGGGTTAGATTCCAAACTGTGTTTTTTTCAGTGTTTGTGGTGAAGGAAGAAATACAGTTCTTCAGGGAATGTAGTCACACATGTGATATGTATTATATTTGCAAATACATGAGTTCTATATTTCTCAGGAGAGAGTAGCCATTCCAGTTTTGAGTTTATTGGTTAACCTTATGGCACACTTCTGTTATTTATGTCTCCTGTTAGTGCATGGTGCCATGATGAAAAGGTGACCAAGGGATGCTTTAGCAGAACCAATTACTTCTTCTGGTCTTCTCTCCTACTGAGAATCTTACTCTGATACTGATCATATTTTATCTAGTGAAATTGGATAGTTGAGCACAAGTCTGCCACTTACTCTGCTTACTAAGGAGCAGACACTGTCATTCTCATCCTTATTATTCCATGGTGATTGGCACAGTACCTTGACCATAATAGGTGTTTGGGAAATGTTAGTAGCACTGGACTTTTACATTTACAATTTTTTCTAGAATGCAAGCAAACAATGGTCAACACACACACAAAACTTTGTGGAGATACAATAATGTTTCTAAGCATTGATTATCAGGTGTCTCCTTATTTCTTTCCTTAAGAATCAGAAGAGTTCAGTTCCTAATAAATGGGTTAGGTCACATTTAATCAAAGAAGGTATAGAATTAAGCAACAATACTCAGTGGAAAGATTTTCAGTGGATTTGTTGGGATGATAAAAATCCTTGAGACAGAAGTTGCAAATTCAGCAACCTCTAAAAAGGGAAGAATGAACTTAAGGAAGAATAGCACAGGATGGCTGAAGGCATATGTTTAACAACCATATGTTTTCCTGAGTGCTCCCATTCACAGTTTAATGGGATATCCAATAAAAACTTCCACTTACACCTTAATGCTTAAGGTAAGACACCGAAATGGCTAACATATGCTCAAGGTGATTTAGACACTCATCTTTTTGAGCATATACATCTCTCTTGCAAAGAAACCTAGTATGTAATGCAGGGCTCTGGAACTATTGAACCCAACTATGGAGGCAAAAGTCAGAGACAAATACACCAGAAAGTATAGACACAGGTAAATGTATAAAAAAAAGTAGGGCTTCTTTTTTAACCAACACCATACATGAAAACCTCAATCATTTTACTTCATCATCCAGTCACAGAAATAATAATTATATTATCAGGTGTGCCTACTTCAGAAGAAAGGATTCTTGCTTTGTCAGTTTACAGTAAATATAGGTTTGGCTAAAACAAAAACAAAAAAGCTCTAGACTGTGGTTTTATTAATAGGTGAGCCCTACTCAAGTTTCTAAGGAGCTGAGAGAAGAGAAAACCAAGAACCCAAACTCCATGCAGAAACAGTATTCATCATTAGAAGGCAGTGAGTAGGTCCATTACTTGGGGCAGGAAACCAGAAAAGAGGCTATCTATGGTCCTGGAAGCCTCTACGGAAAGGTAAGAATAGAGCTGGACCTTTAAGAAATGGTGTATCTTTCACTGAGAAAGGAAGAACACCAGGAGTAATGGCACAGACATGAGCATTACAATGGGAATGAAGGAAGCCAGAGAGTAGTGAGGAGACTAAGCTAATTCGAGCAGAGTGTTGGGGGAAAATGGGAAATATAAGCTTTAAGGTAAGGTATAGGAATTGAATTTAGTTTAAGAAAAGTCAAGGGGGAGATGAGGATTTTAGGAAGAGACATGAGAGGAAAGATGTAATTTTTTAAAAAGGAAGATTAGTTTAGGGACACCTGGGTGGCTCAGCTGGTTGAGCGTTGGCCTTGGGCTCAGGTCATGATCCTAGGGTCCTGGGATCAAGCCCTGTGCCCAGCTCCCTGCTCAGTGGGGAGACTGCTTCTCCCTCTGCCCCTCCCCTGCTTGTGCTTGCTTTCTCTCTCTTAAATAAATAAATAAAATCTTAAAAAAAAAAAAAAAAAGGAAGATTAGCCTAGTCATGTGAATTGAAGGAGAAGAAATGAGAGTCAGTGAAGTTATTTCAGAGACTCTTGTTGAAACACTGGCTACCATGTAGTTACTTGCTAGGGCCTCCACTAGACTGGATACTTCACAAGAATAGAGAATATTTGGGACAATTCTCTAATCCAATAACAGCACAATGGTTTTCTTTATTCAGATCAAGCTCCAGATGGGTAATTACAGAAGGAAGGGAGGGAGAAAAGTGTAAAGGGATAGGAAAAGAAGGCCCACTGTTAAAATTTAAGAATGAGATGATGGAAACCTGATAAACATGCCCAGTGGGAACAGAATTCTAAGGATCCAAGCCAAATGTGCCTTCTTCTCACATATTTCAAAAATCCACACTATTGGGGGCGCCTTCAGCTCAGGTTATGATCCTGGGGTCCTGGAATCAAGGCCCACGTCAGGCTCCCTGCTGAGCGGGAAGCCTGCTTCTCCCTCTCCCTGCCGCTTCCCCTGCTTGTACTCTCTCTCTAATAAAAAGTAAAAAATATTTTTTAAAAAATCCAACTATGTTAGAGCTGTATATGCAAGTGTAGTTTATGTGAATCCCAGTAAAAACAAAACAAAACAGAAACCCTAAGAGCCTAAGATATGATTTAATCCAATTCACTCACATTACTGATGATAAAACTGACACATAGAACTCCACAATTACAGAAATCCACAAGGAAAATCCAGGCAACTAATAAAGCAATGAAACCATCACTGTAGCTATTTGAGTGTCAATGTGCCTGAGTTTCCTCATCTGTAAAATGAGAGGAACGCATATAAGACTAACTATTGGACAGATTAGTCTGATTGACCATAAATAGTAATGCTATGATTTTTACTTTAGATCAAGAAAACGAATGTTCGTATTTTGTTTGCTTTTGTTTTGTTTTGTTTTGTTTTTAAGATTTTATTTATTTATTTGAGAGAGAGAGAATGAGAGAGAGCAAGCACATGAGAGGGGGGAGGGTCAGAGGGAGAAGCAGACACCCTGCCGAGCAGGGAGCCCGATGCGGGACTCGATCCTGGGACTCCAGGATCATGACCTGAGCCGAAGGCAGTCGCTTAACCACCTGAGCCACCCAGGCACCCTTATTTTTGTTTTTGTTTTACAGAACACTTCCTGGTCTATGTCTTTGCTCTCAACATGGGGCACTTTTCAAATAAACATTTTAAACAGATTAACATAATATATAACTTTGCTAGAAGAAAGTGTCTGTTTACCATGAAGTAGCACACATACTGCGATTACATTAATGCTACATATGGCACTGAAGATAGAAGAGTTAAGGAAAAAATATAGGTTTATATATTTTTTTCAAATCTTGGGATATTGCCCTGCTTTCTTACATTACTGGTGATCCTGCTATTAAAGATTTGATTTTCTTTCACAATTTTCTCACACTACAAAGTTTCTGAAAACTTACTAGTTTCCTCCTTTGTAGAATAACAAAAATGCAATTTTGCATATGGAAGCATCTTGAAAATATTTTCAGTTTATAAGGGAAGAAACCAAGGTACCAAGTGGTTATGGGTCTTGCTCAATAATAATACTTACATCAGCTAGTCCCTCATAAAGCGTTTTTTCTCCCTGCCTACCACAGGATTCTAGTTAGGCTTCCTTTCACATTCATACAGAATAGTGGCCTGCTCCTAAATGAATAGTGTTTACTAATATGGTTTCTCAATTGATATCTCTTCTCTGGGTTATAACAACTGAGGGGGCTGAGTTTTGATTATATTCTTTCTGTCTGGCAATTTTCTTTCAAGGCCATGACTAAAATTCAATTAGTTCAATCAATACAGAACTCATTCTTTGTGGGTTTTTATAGTTGGTCTCACAATTCAAAACCAGTAAAAAAACAAACAAAACAAAACAAAACAAAACAAAAAAAGTGTTTTTTTTTGTTTTTTTTTTTTTAATGCTGACTTTGAGTTTTCAGATATAATTTCCTAAAACAATGCTCATAAACTAGACTTTGCCTGTTTACACACTGGCCTTTTATAACTATTGTAGTGGATTTTTTTACTACATCAAAGTAATCAAACAATGAGATATGTTTTTCTAAGCAAGCTTAATCACTCTCTTCTCTCTGGGTCAAATGGTAGGCACTCTTCATTGTGATATAATAGCACTTATCAAGGGGCCTGGTTACTCTCTGTGTACATTCTTCCTTACTGAGTTCTGAAGACAATCTTATTTGTCTTTATATTCCCAATATCTAGCATGCTATCTGATGTTTGGTCGGCATACAGTATACATTTCTGAATAAGTGAACCCAAATAATCAGTGAACCAAGTAAGCTCAAACTATTCTCTTTGAGCCAAAAAATATAGACACATTATTACAAAATGCCTTGTCTTTTTTTTAGTAACTAACACCATGCTGCCTACATTGCATTCAGATAAATACTTATGGGATCACTAATCAAGTATCTAACACCTTGAGTGGGCTCTGACCAGGATAGACCTGGACTCATCTACATGGCCAAGGTAGAAAAAAAGGCTCTGGTAAATCATTCTGGTTATCTAATCTTTGAAAATATAAAAATGGGTTAGATAATACACAAAAAGGCATCTCTCTTTCATTTTCCAAAATAATTTTTTAGAAATAAATACAGAATTTATTTTGGAAAATGGAGGAAAAGAAGACATTTATTACAAAGTATAATACAAATGTCTAATAATCTGAGAACAGTAAGATACTGCATATTTTTAAAATATTTTTAAAAATCTATTTTTCAGCAATTGAAATATGGTATCTACTTAAAAATGATCTTTCCATTTGAAAAATTACATAATAAATATAAATGAATGTTACAGTTACTTTCTTCTGGTTACCATTCTTTTATTTAAAGAGTCTTCTTGAAATTAATCTTTAATGTGCTTAAAATACAGATCTAACAGTTACAAAATAATGGTTAATATTATAAAATTATACTTAAAATACTTTTACTTTAACCTCAATGTTAAAAGTCCTCCTCTAGAAATTCAAATTGTTAAATACCTAAATTCATTTTATCCAATAAAAAATTTAAAAAATATATATTTATATAGTTTTTAGTCTAAACTCCACCAGCACATATAAGAATAAAAATCTGACAATCAAATACTTAATCTGAAAGCAAGTAATTTTAGAGTACCTGAAATCTTTGTGATCTAAGATCACAGATTAAAAAAAGTTGTTATGTCAGACCTTTAGGTATGAAGCTGTTAAAAGAGCTGCCTACATCCTTGGTATAACAATATGTATATAACAAAGTTCAACATTTTCCTAGGAAGCATTAATTTTTATTTTGCCAAAAGTTAATACCTCCATGTGTCCACAGAAGTACAAATATCCCCTTCTTTTCCCTTCATTTGCATACTTAGTTCCTCCTTCTACCCAGTAACAATGCAACCCTCACCAGCCCATTGCAACTGGAAAAAAAGTCTCTGAATGCCAGCATCAATAAACCCCTTTAAACTGCTCTCCAGACTCCGTTAGAATTTTCTGGCTAACAGACAGATCTGCTCAGTTTTCAGGGTTATATTAATGTCTACAGAAAGCCAAACACTTAACATCATTGAGTGACATATGTAACTTCTTAGAGTTTTATCATACATCTATTAAAGGATTCTTAACATAGTACAAGAGTTACCTATAATCGCAGTATCTTGGGTGGAAAAAAGTCTGAGGAAAGGGACTGCATCTTATTCATCATTTCATTTCTAGAATTAAGCACATAGTAAGTACTGAATAAATATCAAAATAAATGCTGAATGTATGCATGTTAATCATGGCTAAATGCAGACTGAATGACATTATTTCCCATTCAAGTTCCTGCTAATTTGACTATGGTTGGGCTAACAGGCTTCTCCATATACTTTTCAATACACTCATTAATAGATACTAACAGGCTGTCATTTTAATAAACAGATTACCCACAGATACAAGCTTAATTTTATAAAATGATCTACTCTAATAGTCTGGTGCTTGATGAGAATGGGACAGAAAGAGGCAAAGAAAGTAAAAGGAGAGTGTTAGTGAAATGTGTCTCCTGCATTGTGCCACAATACCCAAACCCCGTGAGATACGTATTATGATCATCTTCCTACTACAATTGTGTGACTTTGCTGAGATGTATGCTTAACAGCAAATACACTGTGATGAAATGTGTGTTTCAATCTGGAAGACTTCAGTTCAACTTTACTATAAATCTCATTTCTACCACTTTGTGGTTGCCTTTAGTTGTATTAAACCTGTCTGTTGGCAAAATGGACAACCTCTTCCCTTAATGAAGCCATAAATGACTCATTGTTCCCCAAGAAAGAGAGTCCTTTTATTAAAAAAACACCAACTATAGTTCCCTGATGAGGCATCCATAGTATCTCTAGTAACAGATGAGAAAATGCTCCTTTTACAGATTGCATCTATTTTTCAAACATTTGCACGGTCTCAGCTTAATAAAAAAGAGAGAAAAAAGAAAGAAAAAAAAAACAAGGAATAAACTGAAAACCCCTGATTACTGAGAATAGAAGCAAAATAAAGAATGCTGTGAATCTCATAAACACTGCGAGGAATCACTTCCAGGTCAGTGCATGTTAAAAGCTCTCTTTGCAAATACTAAAACATTAAAATCTTTGTGTCTTTAATGAAACACTAGACTATTTTTTTATGTGTTACAGTGAGAACTCGTGTTTAGAATATGTGTCTGTTTAAATGTCAAACAATAAAATACACACATAAAATCACAAGAAATACTAAGTCTCATCAATGGTATAATAAGTGACTCCCTAGGCAACATTCTCTTCTCTATATCACCCATACAAAACTATAGATATACTTATATTATTGCTCTTCTGCCATGACATTGTAATTTTACCAGCCTGAGTTTCTCAAGGATAGGGATTACATTTCCATGTTTGTACTAATGTCCAAAAATTAGGCTTTCTATAAATGATCCTTTGGAAACTGATCAAATGAAATTTAGAAAATTTTCATTCTAGTAATGATATTAATATAATGACTTATCTTCTTTCATTCCCTGGCTTTTTATTTAAATTTTTTTTGAGAGGGGAGCGGGACAGAGGGAGAGGGAAAGAGAAAATCTTTTTTTTTTTTTTTTTTAAGATTCATTTATTTATTTTAGAGAGAGAGCACACTGGGGAGGGGCAGAGGGAGAGCAAGAGAGAGACTCAAGCATACTTCACACCTAGCTTGGAGCCCAATGTCGGGCTTGATCCTACAACCCCATGATCGTGACCTGAGCCAAAACCAAAAGTCAGACGCTTAACCCACTCCACCACCCAGATGTCCTCTGGAGAGAGATAAATTTAAGCAAGCTCCATGCTCAGCATGGAGCCTCATGTCAGGCTGTCTCACAACCCTGAGGTCAAGACCTCAGCTGAAATCAAGAGTCGGATGCTTAACCAAATGAGCCACCGAACTGCCTCTCATTCCTGATTTTTAGGTCTTATTTCTATTTATGCTAAAAACATTGATGCGATATTATATGTAGAAAGAATAGTATATACATTTATATGATGTATGTCAACTATGCAGCTTAAAAAAATGATGCATAAATACTGGAAGGAAATGCCCCAAAATATTAAGAATTACTTCTGACTATTGGCTTTATTTTCATTCTCTCTACTTTTTTGTTAATATTCAAGTTTTTGTAATTAATATGTAATACTTTTGAAATCAGAGAAAAACTGTTAAAACAACTCATTCTATTTCTCATTGATCTGATCAATCTAAGTTGTGATGGGCACTTACTGTTACGTGAACCACCTCTATGGATAAGACTTGAATCTTAGTTTCCTATAAAATTACACATTCCTCATTCAAAATATTTATTTATTTTTTAATTTATTTGACACAGAGAGAGAGCACAAGCAGGGGGAGCAGCAGATGGAGAGGAGGGAGCAGACTCCCTGCTGAGCAGGAAGCCTGATGTGAGGCTCGATCTCAGGACCCTGGGATCATGACCTGAGTCGAAGGCAGACACGTAACTGAGTCACCCAGGTGCGCCTCCTCATTCGAAATAAATGACGTTATTACTAATCCATGTATCTGGACAATATGGATAAAAATATTCTAGCCCTTAGCAGCAACATATTTAAACTGAACAAAAAAAAATACAAAACAACAAAATGAGAATAGTATGTTTTAAGAATATTAATATTCAAAAAAGAATATTAATATCCAAACAGTGAGATTTTTTTCAATAAGGTGAAAATATTATGTCATATTCCAACCAGTGTCATAAACCAGTGCTTTATAGGAAGAAAGTACATAATCTAGAAAGAGGATTTTTAAAAAGTTATGACAACAGGGGGGCGGAGCAAGATGGCGGAGGAGTAGGAGACCTGGATTTTGTCTGGTCTCAGGAATTCAGCTGGATAGGGATTAAACCATTCTGAACACCTACAAACTCAACAGGAAATCAAAGAAAAGAATAGCAACAACTCTCTGAAGAGAAAAGCGACCACTTTCTGGAAGGTAGGAGGTGCGGAGAAGAGAATGTGAAGCGATATTCAGGATAGACGGCGGGGGAGGGGCCTCCATCAGCTGCTTCTGGCAAGTGATAGAGCCGTGGAGCACAAAATCGGAACTTTTAGAAGTCGGCTCTGCTGAGGGACCTCACTCCGGTGCTAAGCGGGAGGTGGAACCCTTGCGGGACAGTGTGGTCTCAGGACCCTCGGGGTCACAGAAAGACTGGGGGTGCCTGAGTGTGGCAGAGCTCCAGGTATCGGAGCAGGGAAGCCAGCTGCAGAGACGGAGCCCAGGCGCGGGCTCTCAGCTCAGGGTTGCCATAAACCGTGATCCGCAGCACAGTCGGGCCACTGCTCGGCCAGCAGGGACCCAACAAGTGGCATATCCGGGGAGACTCACCTTCTTCCCCCGGGAGGAGAGGTGCGGGAGAACACCGCAGGGATCTGCTGGGTTTGGAGACTCCACATGGGGTCGGGTGCCAGAGATAGAAATGCACGGTAACAAGCCGGGTGAGCACGGAGTGAGGCCGGAGACCGAGGAGACAGGAGTGACTGACAGCTTTTCTCTGGGGGCTCACTGAGGAGCGGGGCCCGAGTTCTCGGCTCCTCCGGGGCAGAGATTGGGAGACCACCATTTTCACTCTCCGCCTCCAAAGCTGTACAGAAAGCTTGCAGAGAACAAAAGCTCCGGAGAGCAAACCCGAGCAGATAACTTAGCCCGGACGGGGCAAGGGGGGGGCAATTCCGCCCCCGGCAAAGACATTTGGGAACCACGGCAACAGGTCCCTCCCCCAGAAGATCAGCGAGAACAGCCAGCCAAGACCAAGTTTACCGATCAATGAGAACGGCAGAACTCCAGCACTAGGGGAATACTGCCCATAGAATCCATGGCTTTTTTACCATGATTCTGTAGTCTTTCAAATATAATTTTTTTTAACTTTTTTTTTGAATTTTTCTTTTTCCCTTTTTCAACCAACATCTTATCAATCCCTTTTTTAAAAAACATTTTTATTTTTCATTTTTAGAGTCATATTCTATCCCTTCATATTAGTTACCCATATTTTTGGCATATATATGTAAGTTGTTCTCTCTTTAAAATTTTGAGATAGTTTCTTCTAACAGATCAAAATATACCCTAAATCTCTACTGTATGGTTTTTTTTCGACTCCGCTGCCTGATCACATTCTCTCCTTTTTTTTTAATCCTTTCTTTTTTCAAACAACTTCTTAGCAATTCCTTTTATAAAATTTTTTATAATTTCCATCTTTACAGTCATATTCCATCCCTTCATCACATCAACCCTTATTTTTGTACATATATAAGTTTTTCTTTCTTTAAAATTTTGGGAGGCACTTTCTTCTAACAGACCAAAATACACCCCAAATCTAGTGTGTGGCACTGATCTATATACCAGCCTGATCATATTTGATCATATTCTGTTTTTTTGTTTTGTTTTGTTCTGTTTTTGTTTGTTTTTAACTTTATCTTTTTCCTTTTTTCTTTTTTTTCTTTTCCCTTTTTTCTCTCTTTCCCTTTCTTTTCCCACTGCCTCAGGACTTTTCTGATTTGTTTAGAGTATATTTTCTGGGGACCTTGTTACCCTGTTAGCATTTTGTTCTCTCATTAATCTATTCTCCTCTGGACAAAATGACAAGACGGAAAAAATCACCTCAACAAAAAGAACAAGAGGTAGTACCGACTGCCAGGGACCTACTCAATACGGACATTAGTACGATGTCAGATCTAGAGTTCAGAATCATCACTTTAAAGATACTAGCTGGGCTTGAAAAAAACATGGAAGTTATTAGAGAAACCCTTTCTGGAGAAGTAAAAGAACTAAAATCTAACCAAGTAGAAATCAAAAAGGCTATTCATGAGGTGCAATCAAATATGGGGGCGCTAACTGCTAGAATAACTGAGGCAGAAGAGAGAATCAGTGATATAGAAGACCAAATGATGGAAAATAAAGAAGCTGAGAAAAAGAGAGATAAACAACTACTGGATCATGAGGGCAGAATTCGAGAGATAAGCGATACCATAAGACAAAACAACATTAGAATAATTGGGATCCCAGAAGAAGAAGAAAGAGAGAGAGGGGCAGAAGGTATAATGGAGCAAATTATAGCAGAGAACTTCCCTAATTTGGGGAAGGAAACAGGCATCAAAATCCAGGAAGCACAGAGAACCCCTCTCAAAATCAATAAAAATAGGTCAACACCCCGACATCTAATAGTAAAACTTACGAGTCTCAGAGACAAAGAGAAAATCCTGAAAACAGCTCAGGAGAAGAGATCTGTAACCTACAATGGTAGAAACATTAGAATGGCAACAGACCTATCCACAGAGACCTGGCAGGCCAGGAAGGACTGGCAGGATATATTCAGAGCACTAAATGAGAAAAATATGCAGCCAAGAATACTATATCCAGCTAGGCTGTCATTGAAAATAGAAGGAAGTTGATAAAAAGCTTCCAGGACAAACAAAAACTAAAGGAATTTGCAAACACAAACCCAGCCCTACAAGAAATATTGAAAGGGGTCCTCTATGCAAAGAGAGAGCCTGAAAGCAACACAGACCAGAAAGGAACACAGACAATATACAGTAACAGTCACCTTACACACAATACAATGGCACTAAATTCCTATCTTTCAATAGTTACCCTGAATGTAAATGGCTAAATGCCCCAATCAAAAGACACAGGCTATCAGATTGGATTAAAAAACAAGACCCATTGATATGCTGTCTGCAAGAGACTCATTTTAGACCCAAAGACACCTCCAGATTGAAAGTGAGGGGATGGAAAACCATTTACCATGCATGCTAATGGATACCAAAAGAAAGCTGCTGGGATGGCAATCCTTATATCAGACAAATTAGATTTTAAACCAAAGACTGTAATAAGAAATGAGAAAGGACACTATACCCTACTTAAAGGAGCTATCCAACAAGAAGATCTAACAATTGTAAATATCTATGACCCTAACATGGGAGCAGACAATTATATAAGCCAATTAATAACAGAAGCAAGAAACACATTGACAACAATACAATAATAGTGGGGGACTTTAACAACCCCCTCACTGAAATGGAGAGATCATCTAAGCAAAAGATCAACAAGGAAATAAAGACTTTAAATGACACACTGGACCAAATGGACTTCAGAGATATATTCAGAACATTCCATCCCAAAGCAACAGAATACACATTCTTCTCTAGTGCCCACGGAACATTCTCCAGAATCGATCACATCCTAGGTCATAAATCAGGTCTCAACCGGTACCAAAAGATTGGGATCATTCCCTGCCTATTTTCAGACCACAGTGCTTTGAAACTAGAACTCAATCACAAGAGGAAAGTCGGAAAGAACTCAAATACATGGAGGCTAAAGAGCATCCTACTAAAGAACGAATGGGTCAACCAGGAAATTAAAGAAGAATTAAAAACATTCATGGAAACCAATGAAAATGAAAACACAAGTGTTCAAAATCTTTGGAATGCAGCAAAGGCAGTCCTAAGAGGAAAGTATATAGCAATGACAAGCCTTTCTCAAGAAACAAGAAAGGTCTCAAATACACAAACTAACCGTACACCTAAAGGAGCTAGAGAGAAAACAGCAAATAAAGCCTAAACCCAGCAGGAGAAGAGAAATAATAAAGATCAGAGCAGAAATCAATGAAATAGAAACCAAAAGAACAGTAGAACAGATCAACGAAACTAGGAGCTGGTTTTTAGAAAGAATTAACAAGATTGATAAACCCCTGGCCAGACTTATCAAAAAGAGAAGAGAAATGACCCAAATCAACAAAATCATGAATGAAAGAGGAGAGATCACAACCAACACGAAAGAAATACAAACAATTATAAGAACATATTATGAGCAACTCTATGCCAGCAAATTAGATAACCTGGAAGAAATGGATGCATTCCTAGAGGTGTACCAACTACCAAAACTGAACAAGGAAGAAATAGAAAACCTGAACAGACCTATAACCACTAAGGAAATTGAGGCAGTCATCCAAAATCTCCCAACAAACAAAAGCCCAGGGCCAGATGGCTTCCCAGGGGAATTCTACCAAACATTTCAAGAAGAATTAATACCTATTCTTCTGAAACTGTTCCAAAAAATAGAAATGGAAGGAAAACTTCTGAACTCATTTTATGAGGCCACCATTACCTTGATCCCAAAACCAGACAAAGACCCCTTCAGAAAGGAGAATTACAGACCAATATCCCTGATGAACATGGATGCAAAAATTCTCACCAAAATACTAGCCAATAGGATCCAACAGTACATTAAAAGGATTATTCACCACGACCAAGTGGGATTTATCCCTGGGCTGCAAGGTTGGTTCAACATCCGCAAATCAATCAATGTGATACAATACATTAACAAAAGAAAGAACAAGAACCATTATGATCCTCTCAATAGATGCAGAAAAAGCATTTGACAAAGTACAGCATCCTTTCTTGATCAAAACTCTTCACAGAGTATAGGCATAGAGGGTACATACCTCAATATCATAAAAGCCATCTATGAAAAACCTACAGTGAATATCATTCTCAATGGGGAAAAACTGAGAGCTTTCCCCCTAAGGTCAGGAATGCGGCAGGGATGTCCACTATCACCACTGCTATTCAACATAGTATTAGAAGTCCTAGCCACAGCAATGAGACAACAAAAAGAAATCAAAGGCATCCAAATTGGCAAAGAAGAAGTCAAACTCTCACTCTTTGCAGATGATATGATACTTTATGTGGAAAACCCCAAAGACTCCACCCCAAAACTGCTAGAACTCATACAGGAATTCAGTCAAGTGGCAGGATATAAAATCAATGCACAGAAGTCAGTGGCATTCCTATACACCAACAACAAGACAGAAGAAAGAGAAATTAAGGAGTCAATCCCATTTACAATTGCACCCAAAACCATAAGATACCTAGGAATAAATCTAACCAAAGAGGCAAAGGATCTGTTCTCAAAAAACTATAAAATACTCATGAAAGAAATTGAGGAAGACACAAAGAAATGGAAAAACGTTCCATGCTCATGGATTGGAAGAAAAAATATTGTGAAGATGTCAATGCCACCTAGAGCAATCTACACATTCAACGCAATCCCCATCAAAATACCATCCACTTTTTTCAAAGAAATGGAAAAAATAATCCTAAAATTTGTATGGAACCAGAAAAGACCCCGAAGAGCCAGAGGAATGTTTAAAAAGAAAAACGAAGCTGGCAGCATCACAATTCCAGACTTCCAGCTCTATTACAAAGCTGTCATCAAGACAGTATGGTACTGGCACAAAAACAGACACATAGATCAATGGAACAGAATAGAGAACTCACAAATGGACTCTCAACTCTATGGTCAACTCATCTTCAACAAAGGAGGAAAGAATGTGCAATGGAAAAAAGACAGTCTCTTCAACAAATGGTGTTGGTAAAACTGGATAGCCACATGCAGAAGAATGAAACTGGACCATTTCCTTACACCACACACAAAAATAGACACCAAATGGTTGAAAGACCTAAATGTGAGACAGGAATCCATCAAAATCCTAAAGGAGAACACAGGCAGCAACCTCTTCGACCTCAGCCGCAGCAACTTCTTCCTAGAAACATCAACAAAGGCAAGGGAAGCAAGGGCAAAAATGAACTATTGGGACTTCATCAAGATAAGAACTTTTGCACAGCAAAAGAAACAGTCAACAAAACCAAAAGACAACCGACAGAATGGGAGAAGATATTTGCAAATGACTTATCAGATAAAGGGCGCGTATCCAAAACCTGTAAAGAACTTACCAAACTCAACACCCAAAGAACAAAGAATCCAATCAAGAAATGGGCAGAAGACATGAACAGACATTTTTCCAAAGAAGACATCCAAATGGCCAACAGACACATGAAAAAGTGTTCAACATCGCTTGGCAATCAGGGAAATCCAAATCAAAACCTCAATGATATACCACCTCACACCAGTCAGAATGGCTAAAATTAACAAGTCAAGAAACGACAGATGTTGCCGGGGATGCGGAGAAAGGGGAACCCTCCCACACTGGTGGTGGGAATGCAAGCTGGTGCAGCCACTCTGGTAAACAGTACGGAGGTTCCTCAAAAAGTTGAAAATAGAGCTACCCTACGACCAAGCAATTGCACTACTGGGTATTTACCCCAAAGATACAAAAGTAGGGATCCGAAGGGCTACGTGCACTCCGATGTTTATAGCAGTAATGTCCACAATAGCCAAATTGTGGAAAGAGCCAAGATGTCCATCGACAGATGAATGGATAAAGAAGAGGTGGTATATATATACAATGGAATATTATGCAGCCATCAAAAGGAATGAGATCTTGCCATTTGCAACAATGTGGATGGAATTGGAGGGTGTTATGCTGAGTGAAATAAGTCAAAAAGAGAAAGACATGTATCATATGACCTCACTGATATGAGGAATTCTTAATCACAGGAAACAAACTGAGGGTTGCTAGAGTGGGGGGTGGGGTGGGAGGGATGGGGTGACTGGGTGATAGACACTGGGGAGGGTATGTGCTCTGGTAAGCGCTGTGAATTGTGCAAGACTGTTGAATCTCAGATCTGTACCTCTGAAACAAATAATGCAATATATGTTAAGAAAAAAAAAAGAAGAAGAAGGTAGCAGGAGGAGAAGAATGAAGCAGGGGAAATCGGAGGGGTAGATGAACCATGTGAGACGATGGACTCTGAAAAACAAACTGAGGGTTCTAGAGGGGAGGGGGGTGGGAGGATGGGTTAGCCTGGTGGTGGGTATTGAGGAGGGCACATTCTGCATGGAGCACTGGGTGTTATGCACAGAGAATGAATCATGGAACACTACATCTAAAACTAATGATGTAATGTATGGGGATTAACATAAGAATAATTTAAAAAAATTACATAAATCAGTCTAAAATATCTCTTCCAGTAAGTATAAAACTCTAAGTGATAAACCACTGCACCACTGATTTTGATCGATAATGTTTATTCTTTCTTCAGCATCTTTAAGATAAATAAAATAATGGGATATCTTTTAATCACTGGCTTTGTTTCAATCATGTGGCAAAATATTGAACTGAAGGTGACCCAAATTTTAGGTGGAGATCAGGATCTCCTTTGGCAAAGAGTGCAACTGTGCTGTGAGTTTTGGGTCCTGCAAGTTTCCAGTATGAGGGTTCTAACACTGATTAGCAATGAAGTTATATTTCCATGATTAGTCTTCTACTGAGCAAGCAGCAAAGGAGACACTTGGGCACAAACCATCATACTTTCAAATATTTCCAAAGAAAAAATATATTTGATTGATAAATATGCTCCCCAAAGGAAGAAGCTTAATACAGTAGGCATATTCAGTGATTCATTTATAGCTGCTAGTATACATTTCTGAACTGAAGACAAAAAAGAAAACCAATGTCAATTTTTTAAAAAGATTTTATTTATTTAATTATTTATTTGAGAGAGAGCACAAGCGGGGGGAGAAGCAGAAGAAGAGGGACAAGCAGACATGAAGCTGAGCTGGGAGCCCAACATGGGGTGCAATCCCATGACCCTGAGATTATGACCTGAACTGAAATCAAGAGTCAGATGCTCAACTGACTAAGCCATGCAGAGGCCCCAAACCAATGTCTATTTTTAAGGTAATCTGCCAAATGCAGAGCAATGGTTTTCGGCCTGACTTTCCTGGTATAATTGGAGGTTCATCCAATGTTTCCAGGACACACTTCCCTCATCTATAATATAAGGCAACTGGAAACAGCAAAGTTTTTTGAAATGTTGATAATGACTTTTACAAATGGAATAAATCAAAATAAAATTATTATGGTGCAACCCACATACTAAAGATTTTTTTTTCTTTATGAGTTTTTTTCTTTTTTAGAGTTAACATAATGTATTTATTTTAAGTGCCATTCATGCCTATCAGTTCTAGCAACAACAATCCTAATGACACTTGGGATATTTCTTTATGGCACTGAACAGTTACAAAGAATGAGTGCCATTCATCAGAGAGGCAAAATGCGAAATCCTGCATTAGCAAAACTGTAGAAACATTAAAACACTGACAACAGTAGAGAGAGCAGATTGTGTTTGTACAAAAAGCCAATGCATTTTCATCATATATATACAATATAGATATACTGTATACACATCACCCTCTGAAAGAACAATATCAAAGTACTCTATTACACTTGAAATAATCCCTGGATTGATTCCCTCCCACTTCAAAGGACATCTGAGATACATCTCAGATGTATCAAATTGATCGGAACTAAATTGATACATACATATATGTATGATGTATCAATTTAATTTAATCTCCTATTGGGACTTACTGGTCAATAAAGTCTGAAAGCCGCTGGCTTAGATAATCTCCAAGAATGGTTCTAGCCTTAAATTCTGTGGTATAAGCCAAATTTTGTCAAATGAACATTTGAACCACATAGTTTAGAAACAGACGCCAAAGAGTCTGGAACTACACTTAATGATATAGGAGCCACAAGACAGATGTGATTATTTAAATATAAATCAATTATAATTAAGTAATAATCAGTTCTTTAGTACAACAGCCACTTTTTAAGTACTTTATAACCCAATGTGGATAGTGGCTACTATACTGGAGAAAGCACATGTAGAACATTTCCATCATTTCAGAAAGTTATGTTAGGGAACCCTGCTCTAGAACCATCCATGCATTTACCAGTGTGTTACACATATCCTAATTAACCCAATATTGGGACAAGGAGAATTAATTTGATTAAAAATGTGTCCTATATATGGAAAAACTCTAGTATTATTTCATAATTCATACTTTAATGCTTTAGTCACACTTCCCCTCACCACTTCAGGCTTTTTCCTTGCCTTGCCATTAAATTGGCACAGCTTTCTATCCTTCCATTGCATTCTTTTTGAGCTCTTATTTAAAATTACAGTCTCTTGTGGCTGGACAACTTATTTCAATGCTTTATTATGCTTTCATGCATTTCCAAAGTTCATGTGAGGCCATGGTAAAAACTCCTTTGCCTCTCTGGAGCTCTGAACGTTTCACATTGTTACTCCTACCAGGTGCATGTGAAACAGAAAAATATGGGGAAAAGTTTCTGGCTTTAGTTACTTTTCAGATGTGTGATTTCTCCTTCTACGTAAACCTGCTTTACTACAAGACCATTATTTTTGATGACTGTCATTTGACAAATGGATGGGGTTGAAATATTTTTTTAATGGTTGTGAGCATCATTCTTACTGTACGGCTGTTCAGAAGAATTACTGAGATGTCAGTCAAAAGATATGGGTTTAATTTCTGGTCCTGGTGCTAGCTTGCACTTAGACTAAGTCTCCAAATTCATTCCATGATTTCTATTTCATTCATAAAACAAAAATAATTCTACTTGTACTACTTCCCTTAGTGGAGTGATTGGGAGAGTAAAATGCTAATATGAGTAAATACTTGCTCACTGAGAACTGTTAGAAAACAGAAGTGTTATTACTTTTATACTGGTTTCCTCAATTCATTATATATGCCAGATATTCACCACTTGGCACAGTATTAGAGACATACTAATCGTTTCATATTTGTTAAATAAATAGATGGATGGATGGAAAGTGAATGCATGTATCAACTCTAAATTGTTAAAGACTTTAAAAATATTCTTATATTAATATACAAACATATTATAAAAACATATATATAAAACATATATTGCATTGATTTAATTAAGTCCTCCCTTATTTCACAAGTGTTTAATATAGCATGATATTTATTATATTAAGTGGCATCAAGATGTATTTAACTTTAGAAATTCCTTATTTGAATACCCGAGGCTAGATCAGGCTTTGTCACTAACCTATTATGTGACCTTGAACAAGTAATCTAGCCCACTGAAAGAATCTGAGTTTGCACACCACAGCTTAAAGACACCAACCATAAATTGATCTCTGCCATGATTTTGTTAGTTTGTTCCTTTTTTGGAAAGAGGGACTTTCCTTATTCCATTAAAAAAAATAAAGAGCCCATGACTATGACTGTCACCACTTTTTTGATCAATATTTGCTCTAAATACAAGTGCATATATCAGTAGTTATTTTAAGATACCCATTTGATCATTAATCATTAAAATAGAACATTATCAAGCATTACTGAGGTGAAGAAATTCAGAAGGAATACCATCATCCTACCAATACCCAGTCTCTGTTTATAGTGACCCTGTGGTAAGTCCTTCACCCTTCACACCTGCTGCCTTTAGTAACACAGATTTATTGACAGTGACATAATGAACTTGCCTCTGATCTTGTTCTAAAATATCAAAAAAAGTTAACATGAACTTTATTTTATTGTCCCTCGTTTAGAAAAGGTGAACAAAAGTCAATTTGAAATAATACATATAAAGTGTTCAGAATCACAGGCTACAATAAATGTTCAATCTTATCATTACTATTTTCATTTTTAAGTGGAGATTAGGTCAATTCACTGCATCATTAAAGCCCCTTGAGATTATTCAATAATAAAGCCTTGAAAGCTGTACAGAATACACATCAAAGATAAAGTATAGAAAAGGTGTAGTTTGATATAATCCTTTAAAAATTACTAAATCACCACATGCTAGAACTAGAAAGGACCTCAGAGGCCCCATAATCAAAATCCCTGAATATGATGAAGAAACGGTGGCTCAGGAGATGAAGGTCACACAGATGGGTAATTTATCTTATTTAAAGATTGGAGTGGGTGGTACAGGTGACTCAGCTGATGACATACCAGTATCTTTTTATTTAGTTTAACAATATTCCTCCTGGCTTGAAAATTCTAGAGGCACTTTATCCTATTAATAAAAATTAGTTTCCTTAACCCAGGTTTGGTTGAATATGCTTTACTGGCTACATCAGCATCTGAGACGATACCTTGGCAGGCAGAGATGTCAAAGCAGAAAAGAAGGGAAAGGTAAAGGGGTCTGCATTCACAAAAGCCTGGAGTCAAAACGAGGCAAGGTACCCTGGGAGAAGAGGAAAAAAATGCAGCATGGCTGGTGCACTGATGGGAAAAAGGGAAACAAGGGAGGGGTAACGAGGCCAGATATCAAGAAGACAAAAACGTACAAGGTCTTGTAAGCTGTGCTCAGCCAGTATCAAATAATCATCAGCATTTTAGTTCCGATTTGTTCTCTGAGAAAATGAAAATGGAGGCACGTAAGTTGTCATGGGAGTGGCAATGGATAAAAAGAGGAAAAATCTGAAATGACTGAGAAGCCTACACAGAGGTGAGGCAATAAAAGCATGGAAGCTTTCGGTGAGAGTTTGGAAAGCCAAATTAGAAAGTGATATGGAGGGGCGCCTGGGTGGCTCATTCGTTAAGCGTCTGCCTTCGGCTCAGGTCATGATCCCAGGGTCCTGGGATCGAGCCCCGCATCAGGCTCCCTGCTCAGCGGGAAGCCTGCTTCTCCCTCTCCCACTCCCTCTGCTTGTGTTCCCTCTCTCGCTGTGTCTCTCTCTGTCAAATAAATAAATAAAAAAAAATCTTTAAAAAAAAAAAAAAAAGAAAGAAAGTGATGTGGAAGTCCCAGCATCACAGAATGGTGGGGAATATTTTTACTTCTTCATTTTTTAAAGATTTTTATTTATTTATTTGACAGAGAAAGAACACAAGCAGGGGGAGCAGCAGAGGGAGAAGGAGAAACAGGCTCCCCACTGAGCAGGGAGCCTGACGTGGGGCTCGATCCCAGGACCCTGAGATCATGACCTGAGCTGAAGGCAAACGTTTAACCAACTGAGCCACCCAGGCTCCCCAGAATATTTTACCTCTTTTTGAAGGCTAAGTAATATTTATTATATATTCTCCACATAATTACTCTGGACTGTAAAATTGGAAAGATTCAGCAACCACATGAAAACCACGATATTAATTTAGAAATATTAGTACAGGTGAAAAGCAGATATTAATAGTTCAAGGTATTCACACATTCAGCATTTTATATCTAAGCTCAGAGTTAAGTGTATAATCTGAGAAAGTGGTGCATAAAGTTAATTTAAGAACTGAATGAGTTGGGGCACCTGGGTGGCTCAGTCGGTTAAGCATCTGCCCCACATGGGGCTTCGAACTAGGCATACAGTCTGTTTAAGATTCTCTCTCTCCTCTCCCTCTGCCCATCCCCTTGCTTGGGCATGCTCTCTCTCTTAAAAAAAAAAAAAAAAAAAGAGTTGAATGAGTTTTGGAAGGGAGCTTGTTGGTTTTTATTTGTTTGCTTTTGTTTTTATTTTATTTTGTCAAAGGCTCCTATGATATTTGGAACATACTTATTTCATGGAAGGTTTAAAATATTTTAGAAGTATAAAACCAGCTGAGAGTCGTAAGACTCCGAGAAACTGGAGAGGAGATACTAATGAACTATTAGATCAGCATAGATCTGGACTACCAGAGAGGTGTTCAACTTTAAAATGAAGACTTCTGGATGACAAAAAAAAAAAAAAAAAAAAAAGAGTCTGGAAATTAGTCAAGTGAAATGCTATAATACTAGCCAGAAGGACATAGTGCATGTAAGAATGCAATATGTAACCAACAATGAAGAAGAGCACAGGGAATTATCACCAGAGTAGGCAGCAAGATAATGAACTTTGTCATAATTCCACTTCTAAGCATTATCATTTGCTGCATCTGACCAAAAACTTTTGGTTCTTTTTTGTTTGTTTGTTTGTTTAAAAGAAAAAGTTTATCTTGTTCCCTGCTACTGCTGAAAGTTTGAGAGACAGACTTCTGACAGAATATTGCCTTCCACTCTATCATTTACTCATGAAAAAATCTTACTGCTTTTTTCATATTCAAGCTTAAAATTCAATAAAGGTTTATTTGAGAAGGATAAAACTGTCAATTCTATTATAATAAAATATATATATTCATAAATCAATTATGAAGGTTTTTATTAATAACAAAAAAGATCTGCTATAACAATACATGTTAGGCTTGAAATGACTGGTTTTTTTAAATTTATGTCAAGTAATTTTCCCTTATTAATACATCCTAATGATCTTCCTTCTAAACCTTCTCTCTGCTTCCTCTCTTGCTTTCTCTATCCCTGTGTAAGTAACTGTCCTATGCTCACTAGTTTTAAAGTTGCTGTCCTTAAATGTGTGGATCATGATCTACTCATAACAGTTTTTTCTGTTTTTGTTTTTGTTTTGTAGTTATTTTCCTAACACACTAACCACAGGTGTTAATGACTAGGCATTTTATCAATTTAGCGTTGTATCAATAGTTTTTTTCAAGTTTTATTTAAATTCCAGTTAGGTAATATACAGTGTAGTATTAGTTTCAGCAGTAGAATTTAGTGATTTATCACTTACATATAACACCCAGTGCTCATCTCAACATGTGACCTTCTTAATGACCATCACCCATTTAACCCATCTGCCCACCCACCTCCTCCCATCAATCCTCAGTTTCTCTATAATTAAGAATCTGTTTTATAGTTTGCCTCTTTTTTCCCCCATGTTCATTTGTTTTGTTTCTAAAAGTCCACACATGAGTGAAATCATATGGTATTTGTCTTTCTCTGACTGACTTATTTCACTTAACATAATACACTCTAGCTCCATCCATGTCATTGCAAATGGCAAGATTTCATTTTTTGATGGCCGAGTAATATTCCATTGTGTATATATATATATATATATATATATATATATATATATATATATATATCTCACATCTTCTTTATCCATTCATCAGTCGACGGACATTTGGGCTCTCTGCACAGTTTAACTCTTGTTGATAATGCTGCTATAAACACCAGGGTGCATGTACCCCTTCAAATCTGTATTTTTGTGCCCTTTGGGTAAATATCTAGTAGTGCAATTGCTGGGTGGTAGGGTAGTTCTATTTTTAACTTTCTGAGGCACCTCGTTACTGTTTTCCAGAGTGGCTGCACCAGTTTACATTCCCACCAAAGTGCAAGAAGGTTCCCCTTTTTCTGCAGCCTCACCAACACCTGTTGTTTCTTGTGTTGTTGATTTTAGCCATCCTGACAGGTGTGAGTGGTATCTCATTGTAGTTTTGATTTGTATTTCCCTTATGATGAGTGATTTTGAGCATTTTTTCATGTGTCTGTTGGCCATCTGGATGTCTTCTTTGAAAAGGTGTCTATTCATGTCTTCTGTCCATTTTTAAACTGGATTATTTGTTTTTTGGGTGTTGAGTTGTATAAGTTCTTCATACGTATTTTGGATGCTAACCCTTTATCAGATATATCATTTGGAAATATCTTCTCCCATTCTGAAGGTTTCCTTTTACTTTTGTTGATTGTTTCCTTTGCTGCAGAAGCTTTTTATCTTGATGAAGTCCCAATAGATCATTTTTGCTTTTGTTTCTCTTGCTTCAGGAGACATATCTAATAAGAAGTTGCTTTGACATTGGCTGATGTCTAAGAGGTTACTGCCTGTGTTCTTCTCTAGGGTTTTGATGGCTTCCTGTATTACATTTAAGTCCTACATCCATTTTGAATTTATTTTTGTAGGGTGTGAGAAAGTGGTCCAGTTTCATTCTTTTGCATGTTGCCATCCAGTTTTTCCAACACCATTTGTTGAAGAGACTGTATCAGTAGTTTTATATCAAAAAGCTTTAGTTCTAAGAGTCAACTGAATTTTTCATGGCCAAATGTTTAGCAATTTTATTAATTTTTACATATGCTTCTGGGCTATATGGAAGTTGAAACATTACCTAACTGTACCACAAAATGTATGAATCTTTCCTATAGGGAAATACTTTTTTCTGTAAATATTTTATTAATATTTTAGCCCACATCAGCCAAGCACTAAACTGCTTCATTTACTGTTTCAGAGCTTTTGTATTGGTAATAGAAATAGGAATCTGTTCACTCCACATATTTTCTTGGTTATATTAAAAAGCTCCATAATCTAGGGCAAGTTTTTGCTGGTTTTCATAATTCCACTAAACATTTCAATATTGTCTTTTATCTCCATAACATAGGAAGCATGGTTCTTATTTAATATCTATATCTCATAATTTCAACACCTGAAACACCAATTATTCTATTTCTCTAGAGTTTCTGCTGGTCCTGTTGAATACTGTCTCCTTATGTACCTGATTTTGTTTGCTGCTGTGTCAGGCACTCCAGCTGAAAAAAATGTAGAAATAATTTGAGGCTTACGACAATATTCTCTTTATCCAGACAGGATTTTTGTGTGGTTATTCTAAACATCTTAATTCTGGAATGACTTAATCTGTTTTCAAAGATTTCTATATCTCCTATGCCACCCTCATGTCCCAAGGCAGGGATTCAGTCCTTGTGAGTGTTGGTTAACTTCTGGTCTATTCCTGCATCCAAGCCCGTTGGGCCCCAAGCCAACTGTGGGAGTTTATTTATCACACCTCTCACTTTTGACAGGCCCTGAAACTTTTCAGACAAGACTGAAACTTTTGTTCTTGTAACCTTTTGTGGCTATCAAATTTTCTGCTCGATCATCCATCATCTCAGTACTGTCTTCTAGAAATAGCAAATTTCTCAGAGGAAACACAGCCCCCCCACGTTCTTGGGTCATTGCTCTGAATTTTTTACTTCTCTCAAATTGTGGGCCTTTAATTCTTCACTGCATTGGAAGCTCTCTGATGCCTTCATAATTTATTTTCTATTTTTTTCAATATTTCTAGTTTTCTTTATCGGGAGGTTTGGACTAACTTACCTAGTGTGCGTTACTGAAAGCGAAAATCTTAGTACTACGTCTTAACCTTTACCAACCATTTTAAATGCAATTTATTAATTTTTCCTATTTATTCTATTTCATTTATATATTTTTATATTACATAGAAAAGAAATGCAGTATCAGTTTAGCAGTTAATAATTATTATTATGTTATATATAATTAATAAATGCATTACAGTCAACATTAGAAGTCAGAAGCATTCCTCTCACCGATTTTCCCTTTTGCCTTACTACTGCTTTTCCCTAATTGATTTTTCAAGGGTGGCTACAACAAACAAAGAAACAAACCTCACCTGAGTCATTCTGAAACTCCTCAGGTTAATTCTCCTCTTTACATTAATAGCTATGCTTCCTTTAATATACAGCATGTACCAGGCACTATGCCAAACACTTTAACTTTTTTTCCATATAGCCTTGAAAATAATTTGACAAATATGCTATTCTATTTTGTTGAAAAAAATCTGAATCCTAGAGAAGATAAGTCATATAGTTAAAAATTGTTAGCCACTGAATTTAACTCCAAGTCTGTCATTGACCAAAAACCATCCAATTAACTCCTATACAAGTTATAAACAAAGTAAGAAATAAACTATAAGCTCTGAGCAGAAAAAGAGGGTTTTTTTTTTTATTAATAATGTTGTGATTAGTCATTGGCCTTGCTATCATTTAGGAGTCTATAATTTAGAAGAAATATATAGAAATAAGAGCTATAAATTTAGTATTCCAAATTTCATTGGTTAGATAATTTACAAAAAATGTCAACATGGTTTTAGTAGTCTTGGGTCTTTCTGGGTTCTCATTAACCTTTTGGAATGAAGTAATGCACCCAACTGTAATAGGAGATATCCTAAGTTAGAGTTCCTAAACTGTTTATACTCACTGTATAGTTTTGAATTCCATAATTTTTGAAAGGTTCAGTTGGAAGTCTTAGACACTAAAGAACTACAGACAAATCTGCAGCAATTATAATAGAATCCCCATTACAGTGTAACTAGCTCGCCACATCTTTGTGTTCACATGTATCCATCTCTTCCTATGACTGTGGTCAGCAGCACTGTCCTGGTTTGAGTGGGAATATTTGATTATACTGAAGGAAATGTTCACATATGACTAAATAAATTCAGTTTCTTCTGGCTCCTGAATGCCATCATCCCGTGTTCTTCATCTCTTCCTCACAGAACACTGGACTTCTTGCCACATGAAAGCTAATGGATTTTGCTATTATATAGAGTTAAAGAAAAAGAAAAATTTACAGACAGATCAGAATTTAGCAGCATATCTATAAATGGTCCATGGCAACCAGGTAAGAATGACTGGTCAAGAGAGTTAAACAGAACACACTAATCAGAAGCAGCACATGAAAAAAGATAGAGCCTCTGTTTGCTCTTGAGGGTAGGTAACATCTTTTTCATATACATGCTCGGTTACAATTTCAAATTCTTTTATTATTTTTAAAAACACACACAGAAAACAGAGTTATATTATGTGAACTATTTCCATTTTGAAGAAAGGGGAAATTGAAGATGTTAAGATGCTTTAACTTAGCAAATGTTCAATAGTGACTATAAATGGTGTCTACCAACTTTATGAATTGTTCAGGAGCCTCCCTGCCATTGCTCATTAGGCTTTAAATGAGTATACATTACTCAGGTATCCATCAGTGACTACTTAAATAATCATTACTTAGTGCTCATTGACTGTATTAGAGACTGTCTTTTCAGGTTGATCTAAATAAGCAGGCCAACAAGCTGCACAATTTGTTACAAGTTGATAACAGTTCATTAAGCCAGGTTCTGTGAGTTTGAAACATCCTAAATTGGGCATGTGTAACAAATTCAGCACCAACCAGAACTGGAATGCACACCCCCACCTGGTCCACTGTTGCTGATTAATACATTTCCTAGAGATTCCTACACTTCAGCATAGATCTAAATTGATTTGTTATGGATCCATAATAAGGGGAAATGAAAAAATACAGTCTTTGTGTGTATGTATAAGCCTGCTCAACAGAGTGAGGTAATGTTCCTGGGAGAAAAAAACAGAAATTGACAGGGTGCTTGCTGGATTGTCCCCTTGTATTAATTAGGGTATTTTCACCTCAGTAATGAATCATTGATGTAAAGAGGGGGTTACAGTAAGTCCATAAGCAGCAAAACACTAAGCTCACTAGGGACCAAGACAGCACTCACAGATACCACCACCTCACTCCCTCTTACGAAGTCTCTTCTTCCCCTGTCGGACCCAATCATTCTCTGTCTTTTTACCTTACATTTTCTCTGATTATTTATACCCTCTGTTTCCTCATTACTCTGCCTTGCCCATGGCTGCCCCAGCCTTTCTAGCTCTAAGTCTGCCCCATGGAATTTCAGGTTCATTCCCAAGGCTAACCTAATTCCAAGAAAAGGTCTGGTTATATCAGCATACCTGGCCAGTTATAAACAGGTTGTAGTTGACTAAGGTCCCACCACTGGTTCAAGATGGAGAGTAGCAGGTGACTGGAGCTACAATAGAACGACAGGAACTGATGGGAATATGTAACGCAGTTATTTTAGGTTCTCTGAATAACAGTATTCCAACTGATATCTAGGCTTCTTTTCTTTGGTCAAATTTTCATTTTTTCCTCCCTTCTTTTCAACTCCAAAACAAAAAGGATCAATGGTTTCATTCTAAGGCTTTAATTTGGAACTATATTTTTGTGGAAATATTTCTGAAATTCACATCCTGGTAAAATGCTAATTTTAAAAATTACATTATTGGTTACCTATTTCTGATCATGGCTTCAATTGTATATGATATTCTTTCTTCAGATCCCTTCCTAAGTAATTATATAATTTTCTTGGCTATCTATTATATTATCATGCAACTGCATCCAGAGAGTGCTGAATTTTAGTAGTGGCTGAAAAATCTTCAGAACTGATAAAATTACCATGAGCTTCTGTAGCATAAAGGTAAGATATAAATTTGGAATTATTATTATACTTACATTCATTAAATTATAACCTGAAATTATCCTGTAGATGTGAGTATTATAACACCAACAGCTAACTGAGAGACATTTCATAGGTTTGTAACAGCCACCCCATTGTAAACCTGGGTACATTCCAGAAAATCCATTCACAGCTTAATAGTATACTCTTTTCATATAGCAATACTGGTTATGTACTCCCAATGTGCATATCAAAACTAAGGGTCCCTTTGAAGTGTGATGGTTGGGAAATCCTCTGTACGCCTCTTTGAAAAAAAAAAAAAAGACATATAAATAAGCCTCATATATTTTCCAAAATGCCTAACATATAAATTATTAGGAAGCCTGTTTCAAAAAAAAGTATAAATCAACGTAGGTTAGGCTGGCTTACTACAATGCCATAAAATCAGTAGCATGCATATTTAAATTATTTAGAATTTCCAAAATTGCTCAGTAAAATCACAATTCCTAAAAAATACTGCCCAAGAAGCAGAGTTTACTTTTCAAATGTTTAAAATAATAAAAAAATATGGGTAACCATGGATTTAGATTATAATACAAGTATACTAACAATTTTATACTTTTTAGCATTAAGCTACAGTTTAAAGAGGAGGAGTTTGAATCGGTGGTAAAAAGAAATACATAGTGAGGGAAGTTCATGGTTCCAGGCAATTACTGTCATTAGGTTGTAATATCCAAAATACAGCTCCTTTTAACATATGTGTCTCTTGCTTTGTTCTCAGACAGACAATGTTGGGCACAAGACGTCTTTTCATTAAACTGTGCTGGTTCTTATGACAAGCATTAGATAAATAACAAAAACTACAAGTCTGAGTTTTCACCTATTCCTGCTTGTCCATACTTTACATGAACCTACTTCATTAATTTCCTAGATGTTCTGTCTGTTTTTAGCACTTTTATAGGAGTTCTAAAAGTCTTTTCCACAATTTTTTTTTTTACATAAAGTCCAAAGATAGTTTCCTATCTTGAGAATATTTCTAATATAGAATACATAAGAGGCCCTATTGCAAAGTATTAAGTGGGTTTTGGACTTAGCCTGGGTTTTAGTTTTGTGTCCACCCCTCACTGATTGTATGACCTTGAATTACCAGACATCCTTGTGTTTCAATTTCTTCATCTTAAAACAGGAATAATAATATTATTTACAAATTGGATTCCTGCCATGATTAAATGTGATGATTTGGAAGGTGCTCAGCATAGCATCTGATAATAATAAGCAAATGTATGTGACTGTGGACTTTGAAAACCTTAAAGATAATGCAATTCTATAGCATACCAGGTATTTCAATGAATTATATGAAATTGTTCATGTTTAACAATTTCTGACTCATAAAATGGCAATTCCATATATTCAACCTAATACAGAAATGTGGAACTGACATTTTGGTATTGCCACAAGTAAATAAGCATGGAATCTACTTATAATACGCCAACTATGGAACAGTAAACCTCATTCTGTAGATAAAGGAACTGGAGCTCACAAGGTCAAACTTATACCATTTCCTCCTTTCTGTACTGCCCTTTTATTCATCCATCAAGCAACCAAGACTAAGGCTAGCTGGATATTAAAACACTTCATTCAACACGAGCATAAACAGTCTCTGGTAACGAGTTCATTGCTGCTCTGGAAATATAAAGTGTAATATGTCATTTTTACATGTATAATAAAGGCCCTGTCACATTATGATAAGCATATCCCAGGGCAAGAGAGCAGTGCACTGACTATTGGCAAAATTTCATTATTTTTAACTTTACGTAGCAAGAGATTTATTTTCAGAACTCTAACTTTGAAGAACTCCTCTATGTTTAAAAAAATCATTTAATATTTTGAAATTCAAAATGTGCTATGTCTTTGATTGCTGTTGAAGTCACATATGGCAATTCTTTTTGACAGTTCTCTTCACCTGGCCACAGTCACTAAAGGGAAGTTGGCACTTCTCATCTGAACAAACTCCTTATGACTGGAGCAGAGACAAGACGTGGTATGGAATTAACGTCTTTTCGGACCTGGCCATTTTACTACCAGTCCGGATCTTGAGGCTGTTGCCATTCACCATTTATATTAGTTGGCAACTTATCAAGTATTAATTGTAAAAAATGACAGGCACAGAATGATTAGTATTAAGATGGACCCACTGCCAGGAAAACTCCTGAAAAAAAGACAAAGCTTTCTTGCTAAAATATTCAAACTAGTACTGCAGAGAATATATCAGCTCATCCCCTTGGTGAATGCCATTATTTCACAGGTCTTAGTTCCTGTGCATATATGTTGATTTCTCTGTCAATCTTCTTTGCTGTAAATATCTTTTCTCTCCTCTATCTTGAGTACTCCAGATGTTGGAAGCGATTTCTTTACTACCGTGTGTTACTCTTTGAGGAAAGGTAAAATAAAGAACAGGAAAAGAGCTGCTATTTCTAACAGTTTTAAAACCATCCTTAAATGTGAATAAAAGAAATTAATCATAATCTTAATATCATTGTTTTAATCTCCTTCAGCCTTACAGGCCCTACTGATGAAAGTTCAATTTTCTTTTCTTTCTTTTTTTTTTTTTAAAGATTTTATTTATTTCTTTGACAAAGAGAGACAAAGTGAGAGAGGAAACACAAGCAGGGGGAGTGGGAGAGGGAGAAGCAGGCTTCCCGCTGAGCAGGAAGCCCGATACGGGGCTCGATCCCAGGACCTTGGGATCATGAACGGAGCCGAAGGCAGACGCTTAACGACTGAGCCACCCACACATCACTCAATTTTATTTTCTAAGTAAGAAATATTTTAATGGCATATACAAGTTGTTTCTGGTGGTTTGTTGCTTTTGTATCTGGAGTTATTCAAAATTAAAATAATGAAGCATGTTTTTGTGCTTAAATCTGGCTGAAAACTCAACATCAAAAGCATCTAAGAACACTGAAGAACTAAATGTTTTCATAAGCCATTAAAAAGATATGAAAATGAGGTTAAAGTAATGACTGGAGATTTTATGACATTATTAGGCTATAAACTCATTTTAGGAAAATATTCTGAGTTTTAAAAAATACAAAGCATGACTTTCACACACAATATTACTTTCTTTACTTTAGAATCAACAAAGAAACAGTTATTATGGAGTACTAATTGTATGAGAAAGTGTTATGGTCAAACTTCTTTTTGTGTTCATTGTCCAGAGATTGTCATCATATTTCCAGAAAAGAAATTACTTAATGTCTACATAACAAAATTAATATTCTGTAGTAAATGCCTTCTACCAAAAGTTATATAAATGCTAGTAAGAGAATATATTTTATAGCAGTCTATATAGGATATGATAACAAAGACACACTATAATTAAAAGATATAAAGAAGAAAAATGTTGATATTTCATATTGATAATCTTAAAATAGTTTATAAAAGTTAACTCTGAAGTATATATGAAGTATATATGCATCTTTATGCTACACTTACTAAATAGAGTATATCAATGAAATTTCTGGAAATAATATTTAGATATACCTACAGGCTATAATTCTGAAAACACACAGCTCAGATATAATGGGCTCCGAATTTATCAACATGTGTGTCATTTAGATGTTTAATAGCTTATGCATTTCTAGAAAATATCAGCAACCCCAACTATATAACAAAACTAAGCATGCAGGGCGCCTGGGTGGCTCAGTCATTAAGTGTCTGCCTTCGGCTCAGGTCATGATCTTGGGGTCCTAAGATCGAGCCTGTCGGGCTTCCTGCTCAGTGGGAAGCCTGCTTCTCCCTCTCCCACTCCCCCTGCTTGTGTTCCTTCTCTCGCTGTGTCTCTCTCTGTCAAATAAATAAATAAAAAATCTTAAGAAAAAAAAACTAAACATGCATAACTTTTTACTACATATTAAAAATACTATTTTTAAAAAGGTCCAAACTTTAGTGTTTGTATTGTACCAAAAACTATAAAAACAAATGGAACTGAATTAGTGTAGTTAACTGCTCTGAGTCCCTTCTAAGTGATGAAGGTATTGGCACTTTTTTTTTTTAATGTTGTCTTTTGGCTACAATTTTCATTGGATTTTGTATATGGGGCTTTTGGATGCTTTTGATCTTTTATAAATCTATTTCAAAGCACCAAAAGATGTTTCCAAGGAATTGTTTTCCTGATTTCATTTAGTACCTGCAACAAAATTATAAATGCTTTAAAACAGCAGTTTGCCATAGCCTCAAGAGAAAATGGGGCTTAATTCTCATTTCATGCTTTTCACAAACCCCTTTTCTGTTTTGACGGTTATGAAACATAGGATGTGGCATCACAGGGTCAAAAAGAGAATTAAAAACAAATTTTGCTCTTGAAGACTTTATACTCTAAATGTAATGGAGGCTGTGACATATTAGACAATGTCTATCCATGAAAACATAAGCAAGCATGTAGTACAGAGATGGTATGTCAAAAATACATAGAAAAAAATAAAATAAATCAAGGTGAATCTGGCAAATAAAATGTTTTTGTGTGGCTTATACCCTCTATCAAACGTAGAAGGGAACTTAGAAAAATGACTTAGTTTGTCCTCAAGGTTCATCTATGTTGCTTATGGCAGGATTTCCTTCTTTGTTTAAGACTGAATAATATTCCAGTGTGACAGATATATATATATATATATATATATATATATATATATATGACATACACACACACACAACACACACAGCACATCTTCTGCATGCAGTCATCCATCAGTGGACGACACCTTGGTTGTTTCCACTTCTTGGCTATGGTGAATAATGACTCGATGAACACAGGTGGGGTGTGGGAGGGAACTATCATTTTTAGATCCTGCTTTCAATTCTTTTGGATAAATAGCCAGACGCAAGACTGGTGGATCATATGATAATTATACTTTTAATTTCTTGAGGAACCTCTGAACTGTTTTTCATACTGGATATAGCATTTTGTTAAGGAGGTAGATCTCATGTTAAATGTTCTTAGCACAATAAAAAAAAGACTTAGTTGGAGATGAGAGAAGGTCTTTAAAAAGGGAATACTTTAAAAAAAGAAGAAAAGCAGATATAAAGTAATCTTATATAATTTAAGCTTTGTGTTGGTAAATTAAGGAGATATTACTCAAACACATAAAATTTCTCTTTACCTTGCCAGAATCAACATTTAATAGCTGTATTATGCTATTTCAAGTACCCAGGTGTATAGTCCTACTGTTCCATCTTCCCAGACTTCTTGGCCCTGCCATCTCCATCTTGGAGTGCATGTCCACCCTCTTTCAAAGTTGACATCTTATTTTTGAAGAACTATTCGACCTCTCTCTCTTTTATTCCTCAACCAAAATTAACCTCTCTCCATCTTTCATATTTTAACAGTATATGATCCATACTTCAATTATATTGCTTGTATCACAATGAAGTTCATCATTTAATTCTTTCCTTGGTTTTTATGAAATCCTTATAAACATATTTTTTTTGAGAGAGAGAGATTAGCACACAATGAATTTATAACAAAACATGAGATTGACAGCTTGTTGAATTTGGCTAAAGTTTGAAAGACCTGGTAATTAACTTTTTGATCCGAACAACTGAATATTGCCTAATCCCCCAAAATGTTACATAATGACCACATTTTTGAAACTCTAAATTAATTCTTCTTTTACTAGTAGCTATGGAAGGTGAAATATATACAACAGATTCCAACTAAGGCATCTTTTGACAATCTCTATGAATAAGGAATTGAATCCATGAGGTTTTCCAACAACTTGTGGCATTTATTGGCATACATACTTCAATTTAAGAGCTCTTTAAAGTTCAACATTTGATATGTATATTGAAAGTGTGTGTGTGTATATGTGTGAATTATTTGGCTGTTTCTCTCCTTTTATAGATACCACTCTAAATGCCTTTGTTGTACAGGGTTTTCTGAAGCTACTTTTAAGTAGTTAGAATGAAATTATTCAATTACTGATACTATTAGAAATTTAATATTTAAAAAAAAAATGTAGTCATAATGTTTTTGAACGATGGACTGTTGTTTACTGTGAATACTGTGAAATTTACTGTATATAGGGACAACTGGCTCTGATTGGAAACTCCAGAAAGTTACTAGTAAAAGAAAATTAATAAAATGCTTTCAAAATATTTATTTAGAACTAAATTATTCCTATCTGGAAAAAACATAAAAAGCAAAACACCTACATTTTCATGGAAATGAACAGTTTCCTGACAGAATGTCTGAAAAGGATAGCTCACTTTATTACTACAGAGTCCTCCCTCCAGTTTCATCTTAGTAACAACAACTCTGGAACACAAATAAATGGCCCAGAATTTACAGCCAGGTAGAATTTTGGCCAAAATTAATACCTAACAAAACAACACATACTCCCATATTATTGGAGATATGACCATAGATGAGTCTAAAACTTTTAGGGGATATGTGTTATTATGCTTTTTTTTTTTTTTTTTACTTCTAAACTTTCTTTAGGGAGTTTTTATTTACAATTAACACTAAAAATTACAATGCACTGTGCCTTCCATCCCTCCTCCCGCCTGCTGATGTATCATCTAACTTTGATATAATTAAACTCCCAGCCCAAAGGTGACTGAGACGAACCCTTGCTTTCAGAGTTAAAACTTAAAAAGCCACCCCAATTATCAGACTAAATATCAAACAATTTCTCTAAATACAGTAGGCAGTCAGCCAAAAAGCATATCATGCAAGAATTCAAGGCAGTCAGGAAAGGTCAGACCCAAGCTCAACTCTGGAAAAAGCTTAGTGGCTTTCTCCATAGCCAAGTGTGTTGCCAGATAAAAGCGACCCAAGAAAAGTTCTCCCGGATAGGCCAGCTGAATGCCCAGATGCCATCTCTGAGACAACACATTTTAGAGCTTTGCAGTTCAATGCTTCATCAGGCAGCAGTAATCTATGAGTATAGCACAGGGCTAGAAATTCTGGACATTGGAGAGAAAAGAGGGTTAGAGCTACGTGGGTTGAAAAATGGCAAACAGAAAAAAGAACAGAGAACAAACAAGCTAAAATTATGTTTTCTTAAAGTTTGTAATTTTGATTATGCCATTTAAAAAACAACTGAAGGCTATCAGATTTAGATTCCCAGCCATGAAAGAATAACTGATAATAAATTGTCCCTACTACCGTCAATAAATATAAATGGGCAAACAGTTACAAAAGAGCAATTTTCAGACTTTGGAAACTAGACCCAAATAGTTCATAGGATCTAGTTGAGCTAAAAAGACAGAGATTGAGTTTGGAGCTACTGAGTGACTGAAATTTGTGAGGCAAAGAGAAAGAGAAAGGAGCTATCCAGAGAAGGCACTCAAGAAATCTATATAGTACTCCCCTGAGTCTTTTTTTCTTCTTCAGATTTACTGAGGTATAACTGACAAATAGGAACTGTATATACTTAAGTTGTATGACTTGATGTTTTAATACATGTATGCATTATGAAATCATCACCACAATCAAGCTAATTAACATATCTATCACCTTGTATGGATATAATTTTCTTTCCCTTTTTTTGTCCTGTGTGTTTGTGTTTGTGTGTGTGTGTGTGTGTGCACTGAGAACATTTAAGATTAACTCTCTTAGCAAATGAAAAGCATACAACACGGTATTTTTAACAATAGTCACCCATGCTGTACATTAACTCTCCAGAATGCATTCATCCTGTAACTGAAAGTTTGTCCCTTATGATCACTATCTCCCCATTTCCCTCTCCGTCCAGGCCCTGCAACCATATTCTACTCTGCTTTTTACAATTTTTATTATTTTAAAGATTTTATTTATTTGAGAGAGAGACAGATGGTGACAGAAATAGTGAGAAAGAGAACAAGCAGGGAGGAAAGGGAGAAGCAGGTTCCCTGCTGAGCAGGGAGCCCGATGTGGGGCTCGATCCCAGGACCCTGAGATCATGACCTGAGCCAAAGGCAGACACTTAACCAACTGAGCCACCCAGGCGCCCCTGCTTTTAACTATTTTAGATTCCACATATACGTGAGATCATGTGGTTCTGGTCTTATGTATCTGGCTTTTTCACTTAGCATAAAGTCCTCCAGGTTCATCCATATTGTCTCAAGCGGCAGGATTCTTTCTCTTTTTAATGGCTGAATACTATTCCTGTGTGTGTGTGCGTGTGTGTGTGTGTGTGTGTGAGACTTTCTTTATACATTCATCCACTGACAAACATTTAGGTTTTCTTCTTTATCTTGGCTATTGTGAATAGTGCTGCAGATATCTCTTTGAGATCCAGGTTTTCTTTCCTTGGATATATACCCAAGTGAAATTGCTAGATCTTATGATAGTTGTATATTTAATTTGGGGGGGAAACTGCATCCTGTTTTCCATAATAGTGGTACCAATTTACATTCTCACCAACAGCATAAAAGTGTTCCCTTCTCTCCACATCTTTGCCAACAAGTTGTTATCTCTTGTCTTTTTTATAATAGACATCTTATCAGGCATGAGGTAAAATCTCATGGTGGTTTTGATTGCATTTCCCTCATGATGAGTGATGTTGGGCACTTTTACATGTAGTTATCAGTTATCTGTGTCTTCTTTGGAGAAATGTCTATTCAGGTTCTTTACACATTTTTTAAATGAGTTCTTTATTTTGGAAGTTTCTTTTCATTTTTCCTTCTCTCTTTTTTTTTTTTTTTTGGCTACAGAGTTGTAGGAGTTCCTTGTGTATTTTTGAATATCAACCTCTTATCAGACATATGGTTTGCAAATAATTTTTCCTATTGCATGGGCTCTTTCCACTTGATTGTTTCCACTGCTGTGCAGAAGCTTTTTAGTTTGATGCAATTCCACCTATTTTTATTTCCATTGCCTGTGCTTTTTGTGTCATATTCAAAAAATCATTGCCAAGACCAATGTCCAGAAGCTTTTTCCCTATGTTTTCTTCTGTTTATAGTTTCAGGTCTTATATTTAAGTCTTCAATCCATTTTGAGTTGATTTTTCACATGGTGTGAGATAAAGTCCAATTTCATTCTTCTGCTTATGGATATCCAACTTTGTCAACACCATTTATTGAAGAGTTATCCTCTCCCCCATTGTATGTTCTAAGCACCCTTGTCAAAGATCAGTTGACCATAAATGTTGGATTTATTTCTGTGTTCTCTATTCTGTTCCACTGGCCATATGCTTGCTTTTATGCTAGTATCATACTGTTTTGACTACTGAAGCTTTGTAGTATATTTTGAAATCTGGAAGAGTGATGTCTCCAGCTTTTTCTTTCTTATGATTCCTTTTGCTATTCAGGGTCTTTTGTGATTCCATATGAATTTAAGGATTACATTTTCCACTTCTGTAAGGAAATATAATTTGGGCTATATCCTGATGCAGATATATCTCCCATGGCAGCATCCATAATAAGCACATTCTTTTGAGTAGGAGAACTAACACGAGTGGGAGAGCAAACTTACAGAGAAGCAGAAGGTGATACCAACATGTCTCTCACTATAATACAGATATAATATAGTAGATGTTATATATCTACATTTGTATAATATACACTGTATTGTGAATGTGTGTGCCTATATCTAGAATTCACAGTATTCTACTGCATTTGTTAGATTAACCTAAGTTTCTTGGGGAAAATATTTGTTTATAAATGATACATTAGCTTAGATTTTCAAGAAGCTTTATCCAAGAAGGAAAACAAGCACAAAAGCACTGACTACTTTTTGAGTCCTTACTTTGTGAGATATCGATGAGTCCTTAGAAATAGGTTAAACCCTAAAAATCTGATCCTAAACTCATGTGTCACAAGCTCAAAGTAACCCTTTAAAACTACCAATATGTACACAACTATTGCTGCTTTCTAAGTCTGTAAAGAGTGGATTTTAACTTTATTTTTTCTATCGTAAGTAAGCTTGAAATAAGACATTATTCTGAACACACCTGAGGCTGTTGATTCAGATGAACAAGACTAAAATGACTTCATACAACTTAAAGCCATATGAACGTGGCCAGCAAAGACGAAGTACATTTCTTTGACCTGCACCTTTCTATTTGTCAATAAACTGCATTAACTTAAAGTTTGTAGGCGAGAAGATTTTATATAGAATCTGATTAATTTATCAACTTTAATCTAGTAAATTTATAACCTGGTAAGTGGCTGAGAATTATGAACCAAAAATTCAGAGTAAATACAATATAATCTACACTCAAGAACTGGCTGTTGTAATAAAAATAGTCTAGGAATTGAAAAAATGAGAGATCGCTGTGATTTGGGTTAACCTGACAAACTTCCAAGGAAGTTAAGGATGCTGAAGGATGGATAGGGTTTTGAAAAAGAAAGAGAATAAAGAACAATAATCGCATGCCTGGGGAGGAGCATAAATAAAAATATGGAAAAAAGCATGATCATTACAGGTAAGGAGAATATAGGGAAAAAGGGACTAATTGGAGTTGCTGCCTCCTGCTGAGATCCATTGGGATTTATGGTGAGGAGGTAAGACAGCCAGCTCATGAAGCTGCATGGTGAAAGGAGTCTAGATTTAATAGACACAGTAAATAATAGAAGAAAACAAGTGATTTAGGAAGACTAGTCTGACATTGATAAGCAACCATTAACACCAGAAGCAATATCCAGCAATGAATTCCAAACCCACAAAATGCACCAAACCCAGAATTCTTTTTAATGTTACTAAGGCAGATCATACACTTAAACAGAAAGTATGATATAAGCTAAATGTGGACATATTCATTTTCTTTTACAACATGGAGCACTTCCAGGTATAAGAACACATAATAATTATGGATATTTCTTGAAGAAATAATTTTTATTAAAATCTGTGTCCATGTATGATATATATTAGAATGTCTCATAAGAGATTCCAGATGGGAAAGGTTAGGTAAGGAATGTTAATAAATAAGATAAAAGCTTACAGATTTCACTTTACTTTAAAACAAAGACATTCAAAGAGGTATATATAAATGGGCATCATGTCATATTGGTTTACATTATGATTTTGAAAATCAACCTGTAAAGAAATGTTGAGGAAGACTGCATAAAGGACAGTTTGACATCGGTCTGGAGTCACACAGGCTGAGTTCATGTTATGGAACTACCATAACCTTAGTCACATTAACCTCTCTACCCATCATTTCATTTTTTTAGAATATAAAGAGCTGAGGGCATTAAATCAGATAAGATAAAACTCAGTAAGTATTAGTTGCCATCATCATCATTATCATCATGGAGAATATATTTATTTTAATTTGGTCCTTACTACTGGTAATTTACTAGAAAATATTATATTTTAAGAGTACCATAAGAAGAAATGGCAGATCATGGCTTATACTTTCCCTTTTTTCTGATTCCTTTGAATTAGCATTTCCTGATTCCTTTGAATTAACATTAACTTTTTCTGATTCTTTTGAATTAACATTTGAAATCAAATGTCCCAGAGTTGTTCTATATTAAAAGGAAACCATGTAAACTATTTTTATTCTAATTACATTATTTCAGAATATACCTGTAAGATACATATTATCACTATGACCCTCGGTTGGAGTTAATCTTTTATGATAGTTACTATTAAAGAGGTGATTGAAATAAATTACTTTGCAGGGGAAAATACTGTAAATGCTGCCTTTATATTGGTTAAAAGAATGGAGAATATTATTTTTTAAAAGAACCTTAAAAATGCTTAAGGAAAGCTTTCCCCTCCTTGCATGCATATATCCTAATGGATTAAGAAATTCTGAGCAAGGCATTGTTTTCAGAAGTGAATACATTTAGTTTAATCACCAGTGGAATTTTCATTTCAACGATCAGTTGAATAACAAATATACAACAAGAGAATAAATAGAACTGTCAGAATTTAATTGCTCATTGTACAATGTTTTTAGATAGACTTAAGAAAAAAAGGAAGGCACAAAATCAGTTAAGACCCCACATCAAAGCACTGGGAGAGATTTTTTTTTCAAGTGTTGTAGGAAGAATAAGTCTTCTTCAAAAATGTTTTAGGACAAGAGTCTCAGAACTCTGAGATTCAAAGGAGAAAAAGGATAATGCAATTGTAGCACAGGGAAGTAGCAACAAAATAATAAATTTTCACCATATTTCCAGCTGTAAATATTTTTTTATTTCTTCCATCTTGGATCATCTCAAAAAAAATCCTATGTATTAGTGCAGGAAAGATTTTCTCATTTTAGATTGAAAATCTATTTCTTTCTTTAGAAACAAACCCAGCTGGCAGGAGTTTCTTGCAGAGAAGCGTACCTTGTACCATTTAATCTACTTATGAATTATCAGAAACCTTCTGATAGTTTTGAAGAAATTAAATGCAATAAAGGTACTTCATATAGCCCATTGATGTTTAAAGATTTTATAAAACATGCTTAGAGTGTGGGTTATTTTCTCTCTTAACATGACCTAATGACTTAATACATCTGGTTTCTTTGCAAAGATAGATGAAGGAAGAAAGAAGAAAGGAAGGAAGGGGGGGTGATAAGGGAGAGCGCGAAACCTCTATTTATTTGGCATAATATGAACCTAAGTTGGACATTCCTGAATCCAGATGTGACAGTAAAAATGGAAGCCTTATCTAACAATCTGTCCAACAGTGGGAACAAGTTTATAGCTTACAGAGCACTTCTGCATACATGATCCCACTTAATCCTCCCCAAATTTTAGAAGATAAATATGATTTTCACTTCAGAGGAAAGGGCTCTCTGTCCAAGGCCATGTATTTCACAGATGGTAGAGCAAGGTGAAAACTTAAGAATTTTGACTCTATTTTCAGACAGCTTTCCACTTCACTTCATCCTCAGAACAACTCTATGATCTTTTTTTTTAATTTTTAATTTTTTTTGAAGGGGTAAGGAGGTTCTTCCTATCATAGATAACATCTGGTCACTATCACACTATCAAAGTCCCAAATTGTGTGTGCGTGTGTGTGTGTGTTGTTGTTGTATTATTATGTCAGAGATCATATAACCTTAAATTCATGCTTTCTAGGAGCAAGGCACATGTACTGTTGACAACTTGAAAAGCTAAAGGATAGCAGCACAGAATTTGGAGAGAAATAAAAATGAACTTAAGAGAGTTTTTTCTCCACTGAAAATTATGTGATGATATTCTATGCCCAAATATGTTTACAGTTCACAACTGTACTTACAGTTGTGCTTACATGCATTAAATGCCCACCCAATGTTGCACCAGAGATTTGGGGTTTGGACACAGAAGTGTTATTAATTTATCAAATACTTCTTATATGGCAGGCATTTTGCTCTACACTGCACATTCACTGTATCATTTAACCCCATCAACAATCAGCCCTGACTGGAATAATTACCTCTGTATTAAATGTAAGGAAAATAAAAGTTAGTAGACTTGCCCTCAGTCGCACAGCTAGTTAATGTGGTGCCAGAAGTGAAATGGAAGTCAGCCTGGCTCCGAAGCCAGTGTACTTAGCCCCTCTTTCAAGTTGTCTTCAACCTCAGTCAGCTACCAAAGCTTCAATTTAAAAGCACATATGAATGCCCCCCCTTCCCAAACAAAATGGTTTTTCCCATATAAGTGGAAATTCCTCTAAGAGCTAGATTTAAAAAATTCATCCTCAGAATTCCTCTTGTATAAAAATCAAGATATTAAAGATTTCCTTCTTGTATGTATTTTCCTCAGCTGTGTATGTTTTTGATTATTTTTGCAGTGCTAGGACTGCTATTAGCAATACTAAGGAAAAAAAAAGAAATACTGAGGAAAAGAATACAAGATTTAGTTGAGTTAAAGGCAGTGTAGAGACAACCTAAGCTAGGGGTAATGAGAACTCAGACCAGAGATTTCCCCTCCAGGATGCATAGCAGGAGAACTGAGTCATGTTTTAGAAGGGCTGACCGCAGGTGCTTTGGTGAGAAGTTATTGTGGCATAACTAAGTCTTAATAATCCTGGGTACTGAGAAGGGAATTTGAGATATGCACACTCAGCTATGCCAACTAGGTTATGTAAAGGTTACTCAAAGTGTTTTGCATAGCAAGCATCCAAGATACTCAGTCTATTTAGGATCATAGTGGCACCCTAGAGACAAGAGTTAATATCCCTGAGTCATAAAACCAGAAAGATGCTGAATATTTGAATGGAGGAAAAATTACAGTGTTAAAATGCTTCTCAGTATGCAGCAAAGCAAAATGAATTTACAAGAATCTAGTTGGGACTGAAGTAAGGGCAGTGGTGTGGGGAATGAGGGCAGGCAGGAATGCCAAAATTTCTTGTTAATGAAGGATGTAGAAGCTGAAGTTAATTGTACAGTACCAATTATTTCTAACTTAACACATAAAATATAGCATGTTTATAGTCTTAATATGTAATTGTTACTGCTTTGAAGATGAAAAAAATGATTTATGATGGTTTTCTCAATCAGACCCCTCTCCACTATTCCTCACACACTCTTGAATTAACCAATGGCAAAAATTCACATAGCAATTATCAGAACCAACTCCAGCCAGGTTGGGAAGTGCAACTTAATTGCCTAACACTGCACTGGAAGATGGTTCACTGGGCTTTGGGAAGGAGTTCACACCTTTTCTAAAGAGTCAAGGAAATACCATGAAAAAGGAATAATTATTTTTTAACCACAGAGTTATCATATTATGTAATTTTAAATCCTGAGAAAGACAGGACCAGGGAAGGAAATATTATAACCTATAGTAAGAACACATTATCAAGTATTCAGATAAGACTAAATGTGACCAACTAAAATTTTACAAGGAATACTCAATGGGGAAAAGATGGTCTCTTCAAAAAATGGTGGTGGGAAAACTGGATATTGACATGAAAAAAGAATAAAACTGGACCTCAATCTTACATTATTCACAAAAATTACCTTGAAATAGATAAAAGACTTAAATGTAAGATTTGAAACTATAAACTTCTGCAAAAAACAGAGGAAATCTCCTTGATACTGGTCTTGGCAATGATTTTTTTAGTATAACACCCAAAGCATAGACAACAAAAGCAAAAACAAATAACTGGGGCTACATCAAACGAAATAGCTTCTGCACAGCAAAAGAAACAATCAACAAAATTAAAATTCAACCTATGGAATGGAAGACAATATTTGCAAACCATCCATCTGATAAGGGGTTAGTATCTAGAATATAAGGAACTCATACAAGTCAGGAGCAAACAAAGAGTCCTATTAAAAATGGGCAGAGGAACTGAACATCTTTTCAAAGAAGATATACAAATGGCCAACAGGCATATGAAAAGGTGTCCAATATCACTAATCATCAGGGAAACAAATCAAAACCAAAATGAGGGGGCACCTGGGTGGCTGAATCAGTTAAGTGTCTGCCTTTGGCTTAGGTCATGATCTCAGGGTCCTGGGATCGAGCCCCACATGTGGCTCCCTGCCTGCTTCACCCTCCCTCTGTGCCTCTCCCTGCTCATGCTTACTCTCTCTCTCTCAGATAAATAAATAAAATCTTAAAAAAAAAAAAATGATATATCATCACCAACCTCTTAGGATGTCTATTATCAAAAAGACAAGAGACAACAAGTGCTGGTGAGGATGTGGAGAAAAGGGAAACTTGTGCACTATTAGTGGAAGTGCAAATTGGTACAGCCACTATGGAAAATAACATGGAGATTCCTCAAAAATACGGAAACTACCATATGATCCAGCAATCCCACTTCTGGGTGTGTATCTGAAAGGAATGAAATCACAAAGATAGATATATATATCTCAAAGAGATATGTTCACTGCAGCATTGTTCATAATAGTCAAGGCATGAAAACAACCTAACTGTACATCAGTGAATGAATGGATAAAGAAAATGTGACACACACACACACTCTTTTGTTCTCTCTCTCTAGAATATTATTTAGCCATAAAAAAGGAAATCCAGGGGCTCCTGGGTGGCTCAGTCATTAAGCATCTGCCTTCTGCTCAGGTCATAGTCCCAAGGTCCTGGGATCAAGCCCCACATTGGGCTCCCTGCTCGGTGGGAAGCCTGCTTCTCCCTTTCCCACTCCCCCTTGTTTGTGTTCCCTCTCTCTCTGTCTCTGTCAAAAAATCTTAAAAAAAAGGAAATCCAGCCATTTGCACAACATGGATGGACCTTGAGGGCATTATGCTAAGTGAAATAAGATAAATACAAATATCATATGATTTCACTTATATAGAGAATCTTAAAAAAAAAAAACCAAATTCATAGAAACAGAGTAGAGAGAGTAGAATGGTGGTTGCCAGGGGATACTTAGGGGGAAGGTGTTCAGAAGGTACAAACTTCCAGTTATAATAGGAAAAAGTTCTGAGGATTTGATATACAGCACAGTGACTATAGATAACAATGTTTTATACACTCAAAAGTTGCTAAGAGAGTAGATTGTAAAAGTTCTCACTACACACACACACACACACACACATACATACACCCAAGGGTAACCATGTGAGATGATATATGTGTTAACTAAACCTTATTGTGGTAACCATTTCACATCATATACATGTATCAAATCATCACACTATACTTGCTACACTTACACAACATTATATGTCAATTATATCTCAATAAAGCTAAAAAATATTAAAGACTAAAAGTAAAATAGTAGTGACAGACTACAAGAGAATATGAACAATTCTGTCCTTGATACTGAATAAACAAGAAAGAAACCAAAGAAGTCATAAACTATTGGATCTGTTCTTAGAAGTATTCTACTAAACTGTGGAAATCCTGGAATTTCTTGATTTGCCTGATTGAAATTTTAACCTGTATTAGAATAAGAATGAATGAGGAAGACTGCTGGTCTCATAATTTGGATCAACAAGCAAGACCCAATTTGTGACATAAATGTTATGAGACTCTTAAGAACAAGTAAACATGTATACAATCTTAAATTTTTGAATTAGAAAAATAAAGTTAAAAAAAGAAAGTTAAGTGCCCTACATGTCAGAAAACCTTATATATATTTTTTAAAAAAAGAATAGGGGATATGAGTGATTCCATAATCAGGAAATCAAGGAAGATAATATAAACATAAAAGTAAACCAGGGTGCACTGAAGTGAAAACACATAAGGGCTAATGACCACATTTTTAAAGAAAGACAAAGGGACACATAATCAAGGAAAAGAAGAGTGACAAAAATATTTAGTGATAATCCCAAGAAATATAAGCCCAGAATGAAATGAGCTTTCTGAAAATTGCTATAGAGAAATAACGGGGCTTTAAAAGCTATTTCTGGGGCGCTGGGTGGCTCAGTTGGTTAAGCGATTGCCTTCGGCTCAGGTCATGATCCTGGAGTCCCAGGATCGAGTCCCACATCGGGCTCCCTGCTCAGCGGGGAGTCTGTTTCTCCCTCTGACCCTCCTCCCTCTCATGCTCTCTGTCTCTCATTCTCTCTCTCGCAAATAAATAAAAAATTAAAAAAATAAAATAAAATAAAAGCTATTTCTGGCGTTAAGAATATTGCTTAGGGCAAGACGGCACAATATTAACATAGGACAGAGAAATTTTTTCTTTGTATTCTCCATCAAACTGAGAAAGTATAAGAAAAACAAAGCTTTTAAGAATTTTATTCTTTCTAATCAAACTGATGAAAAACCACAAAGTAATTAACCACTGCAAATGAATTTAAGTCCCCATGAGTCTGGTCAGACTCACAAATAAAACAAAAACAAACTAATTAATTAAATTAGTAACATTCAACAAATCATGGCGAATATGAGAGGTGCAGAGATGTATTAATAGACAAGATACTTTCAAACTGATAATGTTGAAATAGATGCCCACTGGATTTATAAAATAAATAATTAACAATGCATTTAGTAGGTAAAACCACAAATACTAAAAACCAATATAGAGTCACTAAAATCAAATAACACAAACCTCCTTACTTTATACTCTTTAGATTGGTAGCGCAGGCTTATAATGTTGATATAAGTATGTCTTGATTACAACAAAGCATTTGACATATTTTCTTCCTGTGTTTATTAATGATGAATACCACATTTTAATGAAATTTTAGTAACTTCACACAAATTAAAGCAAACTGTATGCAAAAAAACCCCTCATTATACTAGTTAATGTTTCCATTTCATCCTAATGGATAGCCCTTACCTGATCAGTGGAATGTTATAAAAGATAACTTAGTGGGCGCCTGGGTGGTTCAGTTGGTTAAGCGACTACCTTCGGCTCAGGTCATGATCCTGGAGTCCCGGGATCGAGTCCCGCATCGGGCTTCCTGCTCGGCAGGGAGTCTGCTTCTCCCTCTGACCCTACCCCCTCTCATGTTCTCTCTCTCATTCTCTCTCTCTCAAATAAATAAATAAAATCTTTAAAAAAAAAACCAAACAAACAAAATAAGATAACTTAGTTACTGGATTTCAAAATCAGGATTCCCATGTATCTTGACAACTTATAATGAGCAGAAATCGACAAAAAGTAAATAGTACATGGATGGATGTATCAGTTGTATATTTGGTTTCAAGAATGGAAGGGCAGTTACAGTATGACCAAAATCTGGACATTATAACTCACATATAAAACAAAGACATAGAGGTTTTTTTTCTTTTAATCATAAATTAAATGTAAAAAGGTAATATAACTTTTTGTTAAGTGATAGCAGCAGTATTATAAGACATTTCTAGAACCAAAAGAGTGCCACTGTTGACTGTTCTTGATTATTGTCACACTACACATAGAATATTACCTTCAGTGGTGAGTAGACACTCTAGAAAAGATTTGCTTACACTTAGAAATGAGAGGCCAGAATGGTAAGGGGCAAATATACTACATGACATGAAGAAGCTGCTTTGTTAGTGAAGAAATAAGAAGTTTAAGTGGGCATATAATATTTATGACCAAAATAGTTTTCTTCTATTGCTCCAGGAGATACAACACAGAAAGAAAGAAGTTATAAGTATACTTTTTCGTAAGATAAAGAATAATATTCTAGGGCGCCTGGGTGGCTCAGCTGTTTGGGCGACTGCCTTCGGCTCAGGTCATGATCCTGGAGTCCCGGGATCGAGTCCCGCATCGGGCTCCCTGCTCGGCGGGGAGTCTGCTTCTCCCTCTGGCCCTCCCCCCTCTCATGTGCTCTCTCTCACTCTCTCTCTCAAATAAATAAATCAAATCTTTAAAAAAAAAAAAAAAGAAGAATATTCTAATAACTGTTTTATGATGGACTAAACTTTCTCTCATGCTGTATTCCCTTTCACTAAGACATAATTACTCAAAAAAGATGTCAAATAGAAAACAAAGAATTCTAATTCAATAAATTTTATAAAACATTTTATTACAGAGAATTTCAGAATATTTATTGTGAATATACTATTTCCCCCTTCAAGGGCAGAAGACTACAGTTCCCAAATGCATGAAACTCTTTTTTCAAGGTACCTATCTCAGGACTATTAATCTGTGAATATAGTTTAGGAACAACAGCAAGGGAATTGTTGTAAGAAATACTTTGGGGGTGCCTGGGTGGCTCAGATGGTTAAGCGTCTGCCTTCGGCTCAGGTCATGATCCCAGGGTCCTGGGATCGAGTCCCACATCGGGCTCCCTGCTCCTTGGGAGCCTGCTTCTCTCTCTCTCTCTCTCTCTGTCTCTCATGAATAAATAAATAAAATCTTTAAAAAAAAAAGTTTGTTTAAAAAAAAAAGAAATACTTTGAAAGGGAGTTCATAATAGATTCTGGGGTTATTTCCAATTGCAATATTTTTATTACTCTTTATTTCCATAGGTCAAAAAATTTATTTTATTGTGATATACTATTTTATTTTTTTATGTTTTATTATTTTATTTAAATTTCAGTTAGTTAACACACAGTGTAATATTGGTTTCAGATATACAATACAGTGATTCCACATTTCCATATAATACCCAGTGCTCATCACAACAAGTACACTCCTTAATCCTCCTACCCTCTCCTCTGGTAACCATCAGTTTGTTCTCTATCATTAAGAATCTGTTTCTTGGTTTGCCTCTCTCTCTCCTTCTTTTTTCACTTTTCTTATTTTTGTTTCTTAAATTCCACATTATACCTTCTGTCCCTCTCTCCCTTTCTTCTTCCCTCTTGGACCCCAATAATTTTAATATTGTTTTACTTTATGGTATTGCTGATTTCTCAACACCTCCCCTCATGGTCCATTAGTTGCTTCTCTCTCTTTCCCTCAAATTCCTTTCTTTCCATCATCTTCTCTTCTATTTCACTGACTCTCTTCTGCCTCATTTACCCCAGCTGTTAGAAAATCTATTTTAGACTGCATCTCAGTTAAAGCATTTTTAATGCTTTTGGCCTGATTAGATTTTATTTCTGCACTAAGAGATTCTCTACTGTCTTTTATGTTTTTTTCAAGCCCAGCTAGTAACTTTATAATTGTTATCCTAAATTCCAGCTCTGACATTTTACTCATATCCATATCGATTAGATCTGTGGCAGAGAGTATTACCTCCGTTTCTTACTTTTGTTGTGAATTCCTCCTTCTAGTCCTTTTGCCCAGAGAAGAATGGATGAACAAAAGAACAAAATCAAAAATCTCAACTATGACCCAAGCAAAATACACACCAGAAAAATCCAAAGAAGCCAGAAACCAAAAAAGAAAAGAAAAAGGAAAAAAAAGAAAAAGAAAAGGGAAAAAAGAGAATATAATCTCCCAAGTGGTCAAAAAAGGGTGATACACTTGGCCCTGGGTGTATTTTGGTCCTTTTGTTACAAGACACTAAATCCCAGATTGTAAAGAAAGCAAAACTTATATATATACAAAAATAAAATTGAATACAGTGAAAGGAAGCCAAAAATGAAGAATATATCTATAAAATGTAAATGTAAAAATGAAAGTTAAAAAATACTTAAAAACAGAGAGTTGATAAAATAAGAAACTAGTTGCAAAGGAAAAAAAGAAAAGGAAAATTTTAAACTGAAAGATAAAAGAATCATGAGAAAAAAAAAAACCCTCAATTTCTACACAGTATTTTCCCCTAGTGCTGGGGTTCTGCAGTTCTGTATGCTCAGTAAACTTGGTATTTACCTGCTGTTCCAGCTGGTCTTCTGGGGGAGGGGCCTGCTGCACTGATTCTCAGGTGTCTGCCTGGGTTGAGTTGCATCACCCCTTGCCAGGTGGCTGAGCTCAGTGTAAGCTGCTTCTGGTTGCTCTATGTGGCTTTTGTTCCCTGAAAGCTTTTGCACTGCTTTAGAGGATAAAAATAAAAAATGGCTGCTCCTCTATCTCCAGCCCCGTAGCTGAAAGGTCTTGGCCCCCTCTCTCTTCAGTAAATCCTCAGGGAAAAGCAGTTTTCACTTTTGTGTGCACCAATCTCTGTAGACTCCTGTGGTACACACCCCCGCTAATCATCCCGGCGGGGGTGGATGGTTGCCAGGGGCCTGACCCTTGCAGGGCTCCTGCACAGAGAGTGGTCACCCAATGTGCCAGGGTTCCTGGTTTGTGGCAACCCAATCTGAGAGCCCCCTCCTGGGCTGGCAGACCACAGCTGGTTTCCCCACTCCAATGCTTGGAGAACTCTGCCAGTTCAGCCACTCCCTTTCTTTCTGTGACCCGGGGTATCCTGAGACCACACTGTCCCACCTAAGATTCCGCCCTGCTTCATCACCTGAGCGCTTTTCAGTCAGGGACGGCTCTCACTGATGCAGACTTCTAAACGTTCTGATCAGGGCTATATCAATTTCTGTGAGCTGGCTTACAGAGGCTCCCTCCACCCACTGTTATCTTACGATTCATCCCCTCTGATTCACTTCTCTGCACCTCCTACCTCGCAAAAAGTGGTTACTTTTCTATTTGTAGAATTCCAGCAATTATCTTCTTACATCTCAGGTTGAATTCATAGGTGTTCAGAATGATTTGATAGTTATCAAGCTAAATTCAAGGGACCAGATGAAACGAGGTCCCCTAGTCTTCCACCATCTTTCCTCTCTCCCAGGTAGTTCTATTTTTAACTTTTTGAGAAACCTCCAAAGAGTGGCTGCACCAGTTTGCATTCTAATCAACAATGGCAAGAGGGTTCCTCTTTCTCCATATCCTTGCCAACACCTGTTGTTTCCTGTGTTGTTGATTTTAGCCATTTTGATAGGTGTGAAGTGACATCTCATTTGCATTCCTCTGATGATGAGTGATGTTGAGTAACTTTTCATTTGTCTGTTGGCCATCTGTATGTCCTCTTTGGAAAATGTCTTTTCATGTCTTCTACCCATTTTTAATTGAATTATTCATTTGGGGGTGTTAAGTTTTATAACTCTCTCTCTATTCTATTATTAATAGGTAGCCAAGACTGTAAACCAGGAGGCATCAAGATACTCAGATTTGTGTAACAGGCTTTATAGCACAAGTAGCATCAGAGTTTAAGAATCTAAAATTGCCAGGAGAATTCGTGCTCAATACATGAGACAAAACACAAAACACAAATATTGGTCACAGTTTATATTCAATGATTGCTCACTTTGTAGCATGTACTTTAGTATTTACATATATATCATACATACTCTCTCTATACATATTATTTCACTTAATATTCACAGTAACTCCTATTAGCCCCCTTGGACAGATGAAGGAACTGAAGCTTAAACAAATTAGATAACTTGCCCAAGGTCATAGCTAACAAGTGCTGGGGACAGACTGAAAACATAGCTCTAACCACTGCACACTGCTCATTAGATCTTCAGGCTATTTCCTCATCAAGAAGAAAATCAAGATGGAACCAAGTGGAATATCAGTTTAGAAAACCACGGTGCCTCAATAACTTCAGTTTGGAGACAAGCAGTGTGATGGCCTCAGCCTTTCTTCCTCCACCCACTCTCACTGGTATCAGTGGTCCTGAGGACAGCAAGCAAAGGAAGGAAACATGGCACTAATCAGAGGGGTTAAACACCTCAAGAAGATGGCTGCGATCAGAATGTAGATTGAGACCTCAGAGAAAGAACACAGTAGAAAGTGCTAGAGAACATCCACTGGGAATCAGATGGCTATGAAGGAAATGAGGTTCCTGGAGACAATCCATGTGAAATCTTTGAAGCAGGTGACAGGATCTTGTCAAGAATGTGAGATCTTTCTCAAGCTTCTGACCATTAATTTCACTCTGTAAGACTACTATTTTTTTTTCCAAAAGAAAGAGCCAAAAAATTGCCAATTTCCTAAATTTTCATGCCTGCAGCAACTTGCATCAAAATAAAACAAGGCCATGTTTTTTCATATGAATATTTATTATTTATACTTAGAAGAGCAAAAAAAAAAACCCAGAAAATACACACAGTATATAAACATTTATAATTACACAGTACAAAACAAGTTTAAATCTATAATAATCACATTTAACATTTTCTTTAAAAACAAAAATGGTTTGGGGGGTATCTATGCTTAGAAAAAATTGAGTACACAATTATTGCTGATTGCTTATTAACTGCTCTTTGTAATATTTTTGAAAAATTTGTAAAGAAGGTGGAATACCATGGGAATTGTAAAATAATTTTAAACAAAACATTTTAGCTGCTGACAAATAGGCTATTCCTTCCATAAGCAAAATACTGAGGTGGAAGTTTCATGCTATGCAAAATCAGTCCTATTTAGTTTTATTTAACAGTTCTTTTCAAATGATATATATTTGAAAGATAGATAATAGTGCTCCTTATAACACTGGAAATATTAAAGGTGCACATGTCCTGAGTAGCAGAATAATTGCCTCCTATTTACTACTTGCAACTATACACCTAAAACATCAGTTGATTTATGCTCTCTAATGATTCTGATTTATGTATGATTAAAGAGGGTTGGAAGTTGTTATTTTGATGAAAATTATTGCTTGCCTAAAATGGTAAGTCAAAAGTTAATTCATAATTGCCTCTTAGAAAAGATCACTTATTATTCTGGTGAGTATTATCAATGGCTTCTAAAATCCTATACTGTTAAAGTGATTAGGATCATGGACTCTGGGACCATATTACATTAGTTTAAAGCTCCGTATCTCCACTCAATAGCTGAGCTGATGTCACTCTATAATTGGGTAAACTTGGGAAAGTCACTTCAGTTTCCTGATAGGTACGATGAAGATAATAATAGAAATAACACATTAGGTTAGATAAAGACCACATGAGTTAATAATTATGAAGTGCCAAAAGCACAAGTCTTGACGTATCTCCATGAGGCTAAATTTGTCTTCTGAAATCTTGATGCACATAATAGAATGGAATCTTACATTAATACACTAATTTTTTACATATATATAAACAGAGACTGACAACAAATGTATATACAGAATCTTTTGGAGATGATGGAAATGTTCAAAAACTAAATTATGATTATGGCTGCACAACTCAGTAAATTTACTAAAAGCATGGATTGTACACTTAAGACAGATCAGTTCTATGGTATATAAATTATACCTCAATGAAACTATTTAAAATGTGTATGTGTGTGTGTGTATATATATATATGTTATAAATTGTATACATATTATATATATATAAAATTAAGAAGAAAAGGGTATGTGTGAATATATATATATATACATATACATATGTTTATATATATGGTGGAATAGTGAAAAGTTTTATTTGCTACGATAAGGTGAAGATTAGAAAAAAAATCAGTATTAATTTTATAATTATAATTATATAATTTTATACATCAGAGTAGGTATTTGTTAGTACCTTAGTAGCAATTAGTAGCTATTGTTGAGTACCTATTATGTGCTAAGTATTTGGGGATATAAAGATAAACAGGATACCTTCCACTGCCTTTGAAGAGGAAACTCTTAGTGTAAGGCAGGGGAAGGCAAACTAAGGTCACAGGACAAATTCAACCTGCCATTTTTTGCCTAAAAAACATTTTATAATTTTAAATGGCTGAAAAAAATAAAGAATAATATTTTGTGACACAAGCAAATTGCATGCAATTCATATTTAAGTGTCGATAAATGAAGTTTCATCAGAACACAACCACATTCACCATTTATGTATTGTCTATGCCTACTTTCAAGTTACAATGGTAGAGGCTAATAGCTGAAACAGAGACTGTACACCCAACATACCCTAAAATATTTACTATCTCATCCTTTCAATAAAACAGCTGCCAGCCCTTGTTCTAAAATGGAGGATAGAGAGAGAAATAATTTGTGGTTAATCTTATTGGCTTTAATTTTTGCTATTGAGAACCTTTCTAAAATCCATTAGTCTGAGTTTCTTCCTAGTACACCAAATACAACCATTTGACAAGTTGAATACTGTTGCTCCAGTCACCTTTGACTATTTGAGGTTTCTGTATTTTAAATTTCAATAGTCTATGCTCAGTACTGAAAGAGCCTATAACTATGAAAACAACTATTCAGAAAATATACAAAGACTATAATGACTACATTTTATATTTTGAATTGTCACAATAATTTTCCTTTAAAAATAAATGATTGGGGGCGCCTGGGTGGCTCAGTTGGTTAAGCGACTGCCTTCGGCTCAGGTCATGATCCTGGAGTCCCGGGATCGAGTCCCACATCGGGCTCCCTGCTCGGCAGGGAGTCTGCTTCTCCCTCTGACCCTCCTCCCTCTCATGCTCTCGGTCTCAAATAAATAAATAAAATCTTTAAAAAAAAAAAAAAATAAAAATAAATGATTGATTTTTTTGTTTAAAAAAAAAAATCTTAGAAGACAGCCATTGAAGATACTATTAAACAACTATTCCATGAAAGATTTAGAACATTTTATTTTTTAAAAGATTTATTTATTAATTTTGAGGGAGAGAGAGAGAGCACACATGCAGTGGGGAGGGACAGAGGGAGAGGAGAATCTCAAGCAGACTCCCTACTGAATGAGGAGCCCGGAGTGGGGCTCCATCCCTCCACTCTGAGATCACGACCAGATAAGAAACCAAGAGTCAGCCACTTAACTGACTGTGCCACCCAGGTGCCCTGATATAGAACATTTTAATGTGCAAGTAGCCTTACATTCTACCAAAGATACATTCATAAATCTGGTAAAAAATCTAGGTCTTAAAAAAGAATCCTACTCAACAAATATACACGTACTAATCAATATGCACACTGAATGCAATCAATCAACAATGGGGCAACAGATTAAATATTATCATAATCATATATTGATATTCTCATCTACTGATATAAAGTGGAAGCTCATGCTTAAAATATGTGCACCTTTAAATAAAAATTATATTTTATATAAAATGCAACAAATTCAAACTCACTAACTCATAAAAAGTATCTTAGTGATATTAAATTTCTATACATCCTTCCTTTGGCTCATTTTTTTAATTCATTTATTCATTTAATATTAAATGAATAAGTATTAAAATTTCATTTTATTGTGATATAGAATGCATCCATCATCAATATTCCACCAAACTTCTTGAAAAGCCTGAGAAGAAGTAGAGAAGGCATTTGCACAGATTTATAAGTGTGAGGGTAACATGTATCAGATTTCATCATTTTGTATATTTGTTTTTCATTAAACATTTATGATTAAACATGTTCTTGATTTTTTTATTACTTTCAAACTACATTGTGATACTCATAAAAATTCATGGTTTGAAATGCTTCTTAAAATTAGCCCAAGATACCTGAAATTGTATCTCCATTTTTAGAAAATGTGTTCCTAATTTTAAGCAGTATTCATAATTGTAATTTAAGATGGCTTAATTCTGAAAAGGCAATTGCAGAATTCAGGCTTTTCAATCATTATATTCCATTCTAACAGTATTAGTAATAAACAAATAAAGTCATGTAGAAAAATTCTGAACTGGATTACTCAAAATGATTTTGTCAAACTGCAACTGTTCTCCTAGATAGAATAATAAATGATATGTCAGATTTAACTGCTTCAATATTCAATTTTATAAATACTCCTTTCTCATTCTTTCATGAAGAAAGGTGTGATTTGCTGAAATACATCTAAAGACACCTATGGGAGGAGTGCTTTTTTGGAATAATGTAACTTAGAAATTTCCCAAGATCCCTGCTTAAATTCCATCTTGTTTTTACTTGGAATTCTTCCTCTTCAAAGGCTTAAATCCAGAAGAAGATCCACCCCGTTCCTAGCTTCATTTCTATTGTTTTATTTCCATTGCAATGAAATACCAGCCACACTAGCACTGTCTCTTAATTAAGAAGAAATAGCAAAGGAGCAAATTAAAACTCCTGGTGTTTCAAGTGGGGGAAGGGCACTGCAGTTGTAGTCACAGGGGAGACAAGGTCCATAAACGGCAATGAGTGAGAGGAGGGTGCCTGGAAGCAAGAAAGGGAGCAGCAATGGCACTCCAATGTCAGTCAGGCAGACAGCCTCTCCTGTGAAAGTCTGATCCAGGCAACAGTAACAGCAACTGTCCTCCATGCCGCACAAATTTGAACAATATTCCTCAAAAGAGCGGCATGCTAGGCAGGCCATGCACTAAGTACATTTTTGTCACAAAAACACATTATTATTACCCCCATTATGCAAATGCTAAAACTGAGGCCCAGAAATACTCGGAAACTTGCCCTTTGTCACACCACGTAAGGGGCAGAGCTAGGATTCTAATGCTAGCAACCTAGCATAATAGTTAAGGATATGGACTCTGCTTTGGTTTGAATCTTGACTCAGCCACTTTCGTGTGTCCTTGGCCAGGTTTCTTAACCTTTCTGTGACTGTTTCCTTATGAGTAAAATGAGTTAATAGGTAACATTTGCAAAGTGTTCAGAAAATGCCTGGCACTTAGTAAGTGCTATATAAATGTTAGATTAAAATTTTTTTAAAAAGAGGAAAGAAAGCAATTATGAGACTCTCTCTCTATATATAGCCTATGTTCTTAACTACTACTGTAGACTACACTGCCACTCTCATCTACTTTGGATACTGATCTATACTGTCAATGTCTGGTATTACCACATATTCAAGCTGGTTTGTTGAAAAAATTAATAAAGTTGATAAACTCCTAGCTAGACTTAATCAAAAAGAAAAGAAAAAGGACCCAAATGATAAAATCACAAGTGAAAGAGGAGAGATCACAACCAACACCACAGAAATACAAACAATTTAAGAGAATACTATGAAATACTATATGCCAACATGGGCAACCTGGAAGAAATGGACAAATTCCTAGAAATTTACAAACCGTCAAAACTGAAACAGGAAGAAATAGAAAATTTGAACAGACCCATAACCAGCAAAGAAATTGAATTAGTAATCAAAAATCTCCCAACAAGAGATGCCTGGGTGGCTCAATTGGTTTAGCATCTGCCTTTAGCTCAAGTCATGATCCATCCCAACGTCCTGGGATGGAGTCCCACATTGGGCTCCTTGCTTGGTGGGGAGCCTGCTTCACCCTTTGCCTGCCACTCCCCCATCTCGTGCTCTCTCTCTCTCTCTCTGACAAATAAATAAATAAAATCTTTTTAAAAATCTTCCAACAAACAAAAGTCCTGGACCTAATGGCTTCCCAAGGGAATTCTACCAGACATTTAATGAAGAGTTAGTAACTATTCTTCTCAAACTGTTCCAAAAAACAGAAAGGGAAGGAAAACTTCCAAACTCATTCTACAAAGCCAGCATTACCTTGATTCTGAAACCAGACAAAGACCTGACTAAAAAGGAAAATTACAGTCCAATATCCCTGATGAACATAGGTGCAAAAATTCTCAATAAAATACTAGCAAATTGAATTCAACAGTACATGAAAAGAATTATTCACTACAATCAAGTGGGATTTATTCCTAAGCTGCAGGAGTGGTTTGATATTCACAAATCAATCAATGTGATATACTACATTAAAAAAATAAAGGATAAGAACTATATGATCCTCTCAGTAGATGCAGAAAAAGCACTTGACAATATACAGCATCCATTCTTGATAAAAACCCTCAACAAAGTAGGGATAGATGGAACATACCACAACATCATAAAGGCCATATATGAAAGGTCCACAGCTAACATCATTCTCAATGGGGAAAAACTGAGAGCCTTTCCTGTACAGCCAGAAGCAAGAAAAGGATGTCCACTCTCACCATTACTATTTAACATAGTACCAGGAGTCTTAGCCTCAGCAATCAGACAACAAAAAGAAATAAATGGTATCCAAATAAGCAGGGAAGAAGTCAAACTTTCACTATTTGCAGATGGCATGATACTCTAAGTAGAAAATCCGAAAGACCACCAAGCCATTGCTAGAATTCATACATGAATTTAGCAAAGTTTCAGGTTATAAAATCAGCATGCAGAAACCTGTTTCATTTCCATACACCGATAGTGAAGCAGCAGAAAAAGAAACCAAGGAATCAATCTCATTTGCAACTGCACCAAAAACAATAAGATTCCTAGGAATAAACCTAAGTGAAGAGGTAAAAGATCTGTACTCTGAAAACTATAGAACACTTACGAAAGAAATTGAGGAAGACACCAAGAAATGGAAAACATTCCATGCTCATAGATTGAAAGAACAAATACTGTTAAAATGTCTATACTACCCAAAGCAATCTACACATTTAATGCAATCCCTATCAAAAACACCACCAGCACTTTTCACAGAGCTAGAACAAACAACCCTAAAATCTGTATGGAACCACAAAAGACCCCGAATAGCCAAAGCAACTCTGAAAAAGAAAAACAAAACTGGAAGCATCATGATTATGGATTTCAAGCTATATTACAAAGCTGTAGTCATCAAGACATTATGGTACTGGCACAAAAACAGACACATAGAACAGAATAGCAAACCCAGAAATGGACCCTCAACCTATGGTCAACTAATCTTCAACAAAGCAGGAAGGAATATCCAATGGAAAAAAGACAGTCTCTTCAACAAATGGTATTGGTAAAACTGGATAGCAACATGCAGAAGAAAAAAAACAGGACCACTTCCTTATACCATACACAAAAATAAATTCAAAATGGATAAAAACCTAAATGTGAGACAGGAAACCATCAAAACCCTAAAGGAGAATACAGGCAGAAACCTCTTTGACCTTGGCTGTAGTAACTTCTTACTAGACACATTGCTGGAAGCAAGGGAAACAAAAGCAAAAATGACCCACTGGGACGTCATCAAGATAAAAAGCTTCTGCACAGCAAAGGAAACAATCAACAAAACTAAAAGGCAGCCTACAGAACAGGAGAAGATATCTGTAAATGACATATCTGATAAAGGGCTAGTATCCGAAATCTATAAAGAATTTATCAAACTCAACACCCAAAAAACAAATAATCCGGTAAAGAAATGGGCAGAAGACATGAATAGACACCTTTTCAAAGAAGACATCCAGATGGCTAACAGGCACATGAAAAGTTGCTCAACATCACTCATCATTCCCTGATGAGGGAAATACAAATCAAAACCACAATAAGAAACCACCTCACACCTGTCGGAATGGCTAAAATTAACAATACAGGATATTGTTAATCTCTGAGGATGAAGAAAAAGGGAAACCTTCTTGCGCTGTTGGTGGGAATGTAAACTGGTGCAACCACTCTGGAACACAGTATCCAGGTTCCTCAGAAAGTTAAAAATAGAACTATCCTACCACACAGCAATTGCACTACTAGATATTTACCCAAAAGATACAAAAATACAGATTTGAAGGAGTACATGCAACCCAATATTTATAGCAGCATTATCAACAAGAGTTAAACTGTGGAGAGAGCCCAAATGTCCGTCGACTGATGAATGGATAAAGAAGATGTGATATATATATATATATATATATATATAATGGAATATTACTCGGCCATCAAAAAATGAAATCTTGCCATTTGCAATGACATGGATGGAGCTAGGGTGTATTATGTTAAGTGAAATAAGTCAGTCAGATAAGGACAAATACTATGATTTCACTCATATGTGGAATTTAAGGAAGCGGATGAACATATGGGAAGGGGGGGGGGGAAGGAGAGAGGGAAACAAACCATAAGAGACTCTTAAGGATAGAGAATAAACTGAGAGTTGATGGACAGAGGTGGATGGGGGACGGGCTAGATGGGTGATGGGTATTAAAGAGGGCACTTGTGATGAGCACTGTGTTGCATGTAAGTGACGAATCACTGAATTCTACTCCAGAAACCAATATTGCACTGTATGTTAACTAATTAAAATTTAAGTTAAAAAAATAAAATTTGGTTTAAAAAAGTATTTATTGCCATGTGCCACTTTGAAACATGAAAGTATAGCAAACGGACAAAGAAGTGTTTCAAATAGTTTTACCTAAATGTTTTTTAAGTAGTTATCAAATATGCATATATATATATATATATATGTTTATACTATTTAGGTTAAGTAATTATATATGGGGAAAAAGAGGTGGCATTAGAATTTCACTGATAATAAACTGACTCTGCATGGCTAGATTAATCTATGCTTAAATAAAAATATGAAATCATAAAGAAACACATATACCCTACTTTAAATCTATGCCCTTAAATTTTTTTGTGTGTTCTGTCTTGCAAGGTACTAGTTGATCAGACTATGCCCTCTATTTATAACTAATCATCTCAATACAACATGAAAAAATGAGATCTGGTACAATCTAAAATATGCTATAATAGATCAAGGAATTTATTTGTGGAACCAATATTTTCTATAGCTAATTCATTAAACATTTAACAAATATTTAATGCTTGTTAAATTTAAAAACGATAAATATATTTTGAATTGAACTTAAGTGTAAAACAAATCAAAGTTGAAAGACATTACAATTGTAGTTATACCTTAGGAAAAATAAAACGAAGTAGGGGCACCTGGGTGGCTCAGTTGTTAAGCATCTGCCTTCGGCTCAGGTCATGATCCCAGGGTCCTGGGATCGAGCCCCACATTGGGCTCCCTGCTCCGTGGGAAGCCTGCTTCTCCCTCTCCCACTCCCCCTGCTTGTGTTCCTGCTCTTGCTGTGCCTCTCTCTGTCAAATAAATAAATAAAACCTTAAAAAAAAAAAAACGAAGTAAAAAAATAGAAATAGAATATAAATTAATAGCAAAGACTGTGAAAACATTTTCATGGTCCTTCATGGGTAGGGTTTACAAAAGGAAAGGAAAACTCAGGTGTTCACATGCCATCAAAAATAGAATGTGTGGGGAAATATATCAACCTATCATGGCACACTTACTTTCTAAAAACCAGTGCGCTAACCTTAGCCTTATAAAGCCTGGGCAGAAAAGTATGCAACGAGACAAGCAGCTGCTATCGTATCTCAAAGAATGAGAACTAAGAGTTAAGGCAAACACCATGCTGGAAAGACATCTAAAATCTGAAAATCCAAGTCATCATTTCTCATAGGATAGAATTATCTTTCATAGGAGAGCACTAAGCTTGCAAGGAACAGAGGGATCACATTTAGAATGCTCTGCCTCCCCGGCAATATTTAGAAAGTAGGGAAAAAAAGATAAGGATTGGAAAAGAACTAGCAGTTAGCAAGAAAAGGAAGGGAAAAAACTTGAAGCAGGAAGAATAGAGTAAGTAATCCATAGACAGAGTGGTTTTCATTTAGTTGGAGCTGAAGGGATTGAGATTCAAGTGAGTTTATGAAAATCTGAACTGATTTCTCACTATAATAACTTGTTTAGAAAATGAAGATTAGCATCTAGAGTAGTGTGAGTAACCACACTGGTAATAAAAATCTTATATTTCATGTTTATAAATTAGAAAATGAAATGTCTTAATCAAGTGTGAAAAGGTTCTTAAGAAATGTCTCTCCCCATTGACCAGGATAAACTTTGACCATGTAACTGTCATTGTCACTGATATTATTAAGCTTCAAAACTGTTCACTGATCACATTTTCCACAACATCCTAAGCAACAGTTCTCAAAATTTGGTTCACTGCTGTACCTCTGGATATAGGTACACATGCATGCCAATTAAGTTGCTTGTCAAGTCAAAACTGCAATGAACCATTCATTCAAATCTTCTGCTTTGAAAAGTTACCAAGTCACAGAGATCAAAGCAGACATATGGCTTCTGTGATCCAGACTGACAAAGAGCAATTTGTCACATTATCTGGAAGAATGCTCCATTGACTACCTACATCAGAATTCCCCGTGATATCTATAAAGATCTTCAAACTCCTAAGTCCCAGGCTGGGCTTTTTGAATTATTATTAGAGGGCCTAGGAAGCCACACTAAGTACTTTATAGTCATTATTTCATTGAAGCATTATATCACACCTATGAAATAGCACTACACTACAATCCTCATTTTACAGATGACCTTGTTAAATAACTGCAAAGTTACAGAGCCAGGGTTCAATCCAGATTCCATAGTTGGACTCCATAGTCCAACTACTAAACCACTGCAGTATTCCTTCTTTCCTGATTAATTTGGGTATAGACACATGTTTTGACAACATAAAAATGCTATCATAGGTGTGTTATGTGCATATGTTGGAAGACAAGCATCATAGGAATTCTTTCCTGCCTTTTATCATTCCTTCCTAGTCTTGGGATATTAAAAATGAAGCCAAGGACAAATGGTGAGTGAAGTGGATATCTTTAACTTGTTCTCTCATGAATCAATCACCTAATATGCATAAACAAAAAATAAGCAATGAGAACTCATTGATAAAAGGGGAAAATAGGAATGTCTTCTCTATATTATAGTTTTTTTAGTGATTCCTATTAAATACAGAAAATTGCAGAAATTATAATATTTATATCTAAAATATCCTTAATTCCAGATATTACAAGCATCATGAAACTCTGATAGATTCTCTATCTTTCTATACTAGTGTACCTAAAGTTGGCAAAAATTGTGTGTTTTATTCTGAAGGAGAAGCCTATGGAAAATGTTTCCAAAATAATGATCATACATTAATTTGTTTAGATTGAAATCCTTGGCTTTATTTACTTCTAAAGAGCATTGCATGTAGGTCTTGTCCAGAACACATAAACACTGGTAAATAAGCAAAATATGCGTTTCTTCAGAAAGTGAATATCTGGATATTTCCAATGGTTTAATTTATCCAAATATAAGTGCATGTGGATCCATCATCAAAGATCACTGTATCCTAGCAATACGAAAAAGATAATTCAAAATAACAGAAGATGAAAAGAAAAGAACAAGCATGTACTGAACAAATAATTCAACTATGTTATATTATGAGTAATAACTATGTAGTATGCTTACATATTTCAAAATAAGAAAAATAAGAACAGCCAGAATTTATTAAGTTCTTTTCATGTAGTAAGCACTACAGTAAACAACTTACAAACATTAGCCCATTTTCTTCTCACAATAATTTTCTGAAATATGTATGAATAGTCACAATTTATAGGAGAATAATTAAGAAATGCTGACAGGTTAAATAACTTGACCCAAGTCATATAATTTTAAAGCGTCATGGCTGGCATAGAAACCAATTTTTATGGACTCAATATTTTGTACTGCAAAGTAAAAATGTCTTCAAATTATCCTAACCAGGGATTGTATTGGATTCGTTTGAGAGGGGCTGTACCAGATTTGACATAAGCACCCAGGTACAAATGATTCACTGGCTGAATGCCACCAGTGAACGCCATTTCCATCACCTTCCTGGACTGCAATCAGAGGATTAGGAAGATCCTGCCTTTCTCATCCCACGCAGTCAACTGCCTTCGGACACCTGCAGGATACTGGCTCTAGGAGATTTCTTGGTTATGTTAACTCATTGTAAGAAGCCCCAGAGCAAATATTATGATAAGCCCTTTACCTGGTATCTTGGTGCTTCATTTTAATCTCTAGGAACTTGATCAACTTTACTCTAGGACAGTCTTCACTGTGGGAATGTGTTCCTTACACTATGGTAGAATTCAAGTAGGAAAGAAAATTCAGTAATTTGATTTGAAGTCAATAGAAAGAACTTGAGAGAAAGTTCAACTATATAGGTTTTATTGTTGTAATTTGCTTTTTTTTTTTACTGTTAATTAGCAATTCACTCACCAAATTATTTTTAAACTTATGTCACAGGTACTCTTTTTCATTCAAAGTGTACTGTGTAACATTTCAACTGAATGTGAGAATTGGTTCTCAAATTAACCTATTTTGCCATTATCATACCTGCAGGATTCAAAATTAATATTTGGCAGCTTGGATCACTGATTTTCACAAAATCTAGTGATAGTCTCTCAGTTGTAGTAAGTCACTATCTTATTAAATAACTCAACAGGAAGCAACTAAATGTCCTATGACAGGTAGGAAAGGCATAAATTAAACCATTGGAAATATCCAGATATTTGCTTTCTGGAGGAATACAGACGAATGATAAAAAATATTAGCAGCTAAGAACTAATTACTTACTATGTATCAGAGCCTAAGCTAACACATATACTTATTTATTCCTCACAATAATCATTTAAAATGGATATCACCCACCTCTGACATGTTTTAAGGAAGAAATCAAAGACCAAAGAGGCACAATATCTAAGTTTGAGGCACAATATCTAAGTTTGAATGAATGAATGAATGAATGGATGAATGAATGAAACAGAACTTCTAACAATTTTGCCCTGAAAAAAGGACAACCTTAAGGAACAGCTAGAAGATAGGATTTCATTCTTGGAAGCTCTGTGAAGTTAAATATTACTGTGACACTAATAATTATAGCTAACCTTAATCTAACACATATTAATTTCTAAGTAGTTTATATACATGATCTCCCACTTAGCCTTATGAGATAAATATGGTATAAGTACTATTACATTAATGCTTATCTCAATTTATCAACAAAGAAATTAAGACTCAGAGGTTGAGTAACTTGCCCAATTACCATGCATCTGTTAAATGGCTGAGCCAAGATTCAGATCAGTTCTAAGTCCATGACTTGAGCACTTAGCCTCTGTACTACATATTCCTGTAAGAAATTCAAACTTCTGCAGTTACAATTTCTGTCTCACCATAGCCAAGTGCATATGCTCCTGAATCAACAGTGGAGTTTGTTCTTCCAGAGTTTAGAGAGAGGTAGTACAGTGAAAGGGGAAGGAAAGGATGCTAGATCCATTTCATCTCACCTCCTTGCTGTCCAATTATACCAAAAGAAGAACAACAAAACATTAAAGCAGTCAAAAACAGGACAATTTAGTACACATCAAGTTCTGAACTTCTATAATCAGAGATTGTATGTGTTGATATTCCTCTTACTGAGCAGCTGTGAGGAACTCCTGTAAGGAACACAGGAGTTAACTGAGACTGATGGTTTAATTGAGTAAAATATGTATTTTTCTTTAATTACTTATCTTAAAAAATTCTGTGATATAGCCCTAAATTTTATAATAGAATCAAACTTTCTAAGAACATATTATTCTTTACCAAAGCCTTTTTTTTCCTTTGAAGTCTTGACTAACGCAGATTGTGTGGTATTGACCAAAAAAAGCACTGCAAATCTGAGTATTCATCCCAGTTCTGGCATTATGAGTTGGACCACGGTAAGGCTTCATCTCTCCAGTCCTCAATTTCCCCCTCAGTAGGATGAGGGGATAAAGCAGTTAACATTCTCTGTAAGAATGTTTCTGAAAGATCTATGATTATTCAATGCTCTTCTGGAAAACTGAGAGCAGATGGTTAAATAATTGAAAGTATAAAGGGAATAAAGATATGTAGTTTTTATACACTATTTTTTCCTTGGCGTATTTATTAATACATTTCCAAACAAAAGTATCCGATCAAAGACACATATAAGGTATATGGGTTCATCATGTGAGCTACAAGTTAGATCTAGTGTCAGAAGCTTCACAAACCACTGTTACATTCAGCATTTACTCTGGAGAAGTAGTTTAAGGATCAAGAGGAGTAAGTAATCTCTATCATATCACATAGATTTGAATCCCAATTCCACTGCTCCCATGGTGATGTGGGTAAGTTAACTTCTCCAAAACTCAGTTTCTCAACTGTGAAATGAGAATGATGATGCGTACCTTGAAAGGTTGTTTAAAGGATCAAGTGGGATAAATTATGCATAGTTCTTAAAATCATAAAATCAATCACTGGTACACATTAAGCCCTTAACAAATGGTAGCTAATGATGTTAATTTACCTACATTTTCTTGGGAACCCCAATATATAGTTAGAGAAACAGAAACTCAAAGAAACTAAATAACTTTCCCATGAATGCACAATTAGGAAGCAAAGAAACTGGAATGTAAATTCAGCTCTTATCAGATTTTAAAATCCGTGTGCACTTTCCCCCAAACCACACCATTGCCCCAGCCCGCAGCTCTGGCACTCATATCCTGTCTTCCCAGTTGTCTTATCTCTTCATCTTTTAATATTCTGACCCTGTCTCTAGTTAGACAATAAGTTGTTCAAGTGTCTTCTGTTTATAATCCCTTTTTTCCATAATGCCCAGTACAGGGTAAGATGCTAGGGAAAGAAGAAAATTAGCCCTTATTCCTCTAAAGGAAAGGAAGGCAATAATATCTGGGTTTATATTCCAGCTCTGGCACTTACTACTATGGGATATTGGGCATGTTTTTTAACTTCTCAGTAAAACAATTTCCTCATTTGTAAATAGGTATAACAATTATACCTGCCTCCTAACAATTAAATGTATAGATTAAATAAGTTATGTGCTTCTACATATTAAGCATTCAACAAATGAAAGCCCTTTAAAATATATCATTAGTTTTCCCACTTATTTTTACTCTTGGTGCTTCCTTTTCTCCTTCATAAAGTGACTGGCCTACCTCAAAGGGTTGCTGTGAGCATTAAATGTGAAAAATGTGTCCTTAGAAGAGTGTTATCTCATAATAAGATCAAATATATCACTTTTATTAATTAGATAATAAGTACAATATAGCTTCCAAGATCACAAAAAATTAACCACACCTAGAAGCTTTTTGATCCTCCACCTTCCCATGTCCCATACTATCTAGGCCTGTTTCTCTGAGGTTCTTGTCTACAAGCTGATACACAACCTTCTCCTCATGGCAAAACTAGGATAGCTCACTTCCTCTAACAGGTAACATGCAAATGGGGGACCACAGCCTTACTCTAAAGAGGAAATGATTAGTGTACTGTGAAGGCATGACTGTCAAAGGCATTCGTGAACCAAAGCGCCTTCCTTTACAGCCTAGGTGCCACCTTATAGTGACCACTTATTCAAATGATACACAGGTCTTGATTTCATACTATAGCAAGTGTTCAATGATCATTTTTAATCCCATTGCTACTTTATTATAACATCTAACTAAAAAGGTGCTAGGAAATATAACCCACCAACCAGGTAAAAATAAGAACAATACCTATGAAGATTATTGTTTTTCTTTAGCAAATACATTATACTATAGACATAAACCCAAATGTGATTCTAAGATACTCTATAAATCCATAGTCTTTCAATTTAAAATGGATATAGATGTGTTTATTTGAAGACTTATATCAAAATCTGCAATGCTGACAACATAGGAAAAAGACCCCTGGAATGCTGAAAAAAAAAAATTTTTATAGAGCTAAAATCCAACTAAATATTTCTATCAAGTCTATTAACATATGTCTTTCAATTAAATTCAGCAGACTTAAATTCTGAAATGTGTGCTTCTAATATGATGGCAAATAATTTTGCTAAAATGCATTCTGTTCTGTGTATGCTAATTATCACAGTCCAAGGAAATAGGTTCAGGGCTTCGGCTATCAGTATCTTCATTATTGGAGGTGAACTGATATGCCCCTGAAACTTTCATCACAAATACAAAATTTTCATAAAGCAATTAAAATCAGTGGGGTTTGGACTATAGGCATAAAACAGCATTAAACTCATTATGCTTACACTACAGTCTATTTATATTTATTATACTAGTATATCTTTTAGGACAGAGCACGGTAGTTTTGGTTGGACAATAATACACTCTTTTGTCAAGTAAATGATCACAGCCTTTCAAATATTTCACAGTAATTCCAACAGCTGTAAAATAGTAACAGTATTATCATTTTTAACACTCTTCCGGGCGCCTGGGTGGCTCAGATGGTTAAGCGTCTGCCTTCGGTTCAGGTCATGATCCCAGGGACCTGGGATCGAGTCCCGCATCGGGCTCTCTGCTCCTTGGGAGCCTGCTTCTCCCTCTGCCTCTCTCTCTCTCGGTCTCTCATGAATAAATAAATAAAATCTTTATAAAAAAAAAACACTCTTCCAAACTGTTTGCAGATCTGCATATAAATAATGATGAAAATTAAAAGGCAGAGGAAGAAAACAATGATCAACTTTAACATTATAGAATATTTTAAAAATTTATTTCACCCAAATAAACTCCAAAGTCTACATACTCTCATTCTCCCTGTGCTTTATTTATTTTTCTACTTTTCTAGGCCTTAGGCATAATGCCTGGAACATAATTAGAATTCAGTAAATATTTGTTAGATGAGTTTGTGAATGAATGGCAGGGGGTTTTTGTTGTTCTATTTTTATCTGCTAGGCCTTATATTGGGTTGCATATGCGACGCAGTTCCATGAATGCCAAACACTATCTGACGAATCTAATAGTGCGTTACATTTAAGCCCTATGAGAAGACAGCATTTTCTGTCTTGTTGACCGCTATATGCTCGTGCCTAGATCAGTTTCTGGCGTGTACTAGGTGCTCGATATATATTTGTTGAATAAAAATTGAACGACACATGTCATTCTAATGCTCTTTTCACACTAAAACAAAGTAACAAAAACCCATTATGGTTCATTTTTATTCTCCAAGAATACATAGAGTTATAACTTAATTACATATTTAGATTTAAAGTTTGAAAATATGGGGGGAATCATATATATATATACACAGAGAGAAAGAGATTTTAAAATCTGTGTGCATTTCCCCCAAATATATATATATATACATTCTCCCCAAATATATATATATATATGTGTGTGTGTATATATATATACACGTTCTCCCCCAATATATATATATATTTGAGGGTTTTAATGTGTCAGGCACTGTGATTAATGCAGAGAGGGATTCTGCTACCATAGTCATGCTAATGTACCCCCACCATAGAATTCATCACAATGTACTGTAATGAGTTTTGTAGATCCCCATACACATCATGCTCTTTCATCCTCTATGCCTTGTCACATTAAATTCCATCTTTCAGATCCATTATTTCACTGCCCACCTCCATGTGAATTTGTAGGACACCCTATAGACATCTGCTAAAAATTGATGAATTGCTTGATGCGGGACAAACTCCCAAACATCTTCTGTCAAAATCAGAGAGGGAGACAAACCATGAGAGATTGGGGACTCCCGGAAACAAAATGAGGGTTTCAGAGGGGAGGTGGGTGCAGGGGGGGGGAAGCCAGGTGGTAATTACTATGGAGGGCACGTGTTGTGATGGGCACTGGGTGTTATACACAACTGATGAATCATTAAACACTACATCAAAAACTAATGCTGTACTATATGGTAGCTAACTGAACATAATAAAAAAAAAAGTGTGGAGAGTACAAGAGAAACAGCTTTTCCTTTCAAAATAAACACCAGATTCTGATAACTTCCTATGAAAAAGTAACAAAATATCTCCCACTAATATTTTATAGTAATTCTGATAGGGATTGCATTAAATGTGTAGATTGCTCTAGGTAGCGTTGACATCTTCACAATATTTGTTCTTCCAATCCATGAGCATGGAACGTTTTTCCATTTCTTTGTGTCTTCCTCAATTTCTTTCATGAGTATTTTATACTTTTATGAGTACAGATTCTTTGCCTCTTTCATTAGATTTATTCCTATGTAACCTATGGCTTTGGGTGCAATTGTAAATGGGATTGACTCCTTAATTTCTCTTTCTTCTGTCTTGTTGTTGGTGTATAGGAATGCCACTGATTTCTGTGCATTGATTTTATATCCTGCCACTTGACTGAATTCCTGTATGAGTTCTAGCAGTTTTGGGGTGGAGTCTTTGGGGTTTTCCACATAAAGTATCATATCATCTGCAAAGAGTGAGAGTTTGACTTCTTCTTTGTCTTTGATTTCTTTTTGTTGTCTGATTGCTGTGGCTAGGACTTCTAATACTATGTTGAATAGCAGTGGTGATAGTGGACATCCCTGCCGCGTTCCTGACCTTAGGGGGAAAGCTCTCAGTTTTTCCCCATTGAGAATGATATTCGCTGTGGGTTTTTCATAGATGGCTTTTATGATATTGAGGTATGTACCCTCTATCCCTATACTCTGAAGAGTTTTGAACAAGAAAGGATGCTGTACTTTGTCAAATGCTTTTTCTGCATCTATTGAGAGGATCAATGGTTCTTGTTCTTTCTTTTATTAATGTATTGTATCACATTGATTTCAGGATGTTGAACCAACCTTGCAGCCCAGGGATAAATCCCACTTGGTCATGGTGAATAATCCTTTTAATGCACTGTTGGATCCTACTGGCTAGTATTTTGGTGAGAATTTTTGCAACCATATTCATCAAGGATATTGGTCTGTAATTCTCCTTTTTGATGGGGTCTTTGTCTGGTTTTGGGATCAAGGTAATGGTGGCCTCATAAAACGAGTTTGGAAGTTTTACTTCCATTTCTATTTTTTGTAACAGTTTCAGAAGAATAGGTATTAATTATTCTTTAAAAGTTTGGTAGAATTCCCCTGGGAAGCCATCTGGCCCTGGGCTCTTGTTTGTTGGGAGATTTCTGATTTCTGAACAAAATGACAAGATAGAAAAAATCACCTCAAAAAAAAGAACCGGAGGCAGTACCGACTGCCAGGGCCCTAATCAACATGGACATTAGTAAGATGTTGGAACTAGAGCTCAGAATGATGATCTTAAAGATACAAGCTGGGCTTGAAAAAAGCATGAAACCCTTTCTGGAGAAATAAAAGAACTAAAATCTAACCAAGTAGAAATCAAAAAGGCTATTCATGAGGTGCAATCAAAATGGAGGCTCTAACTGCTAGGATAAATGAGGCAGAAGAGAGAATCAGTGATATAGAAGACTAAATGATGGAAAATAAAGCTGAGAAAAAGAGAGATAAACAACTACTGGATCACGAGGGCAGAATTCGAGAGATAAGCGATACCATAAGATGAAACAATATTAGAATAATTGGGATCCCAGAAGAAGAAGAGAGAGAGAGAGGGTCAGAAGGTATATTGGAGCAAATGATAGCAGAGAACTTCCCTAATCTGGGGAAGAAAACAGGCATCAAAATCCAGGAGGCACAGAAAACCCCCCTCAAAATCAATAAAAATAGGTCAACAACCTGACATCTAATAGTAAAACTTATGAGTCTCAGAGACAAAGAGAAAATCCTGAAAGCAGCTCAGGAGAAGAGATCTGTAACCTACAATGGTAGAAACATTAGACTGGCAACAGACCTATCCACAGAGACCTGGCAGGCCAGAAAGGACTGGTAGGATATATTCAGAGCACTAAATGAGAAAAATATGCAGCCAAGAATACTATATCCAGCTAGGCTGTCATTGAAAATAGAAGGAGATAAAAAGCTTCCAGGACAAACAAAAACTAAAGAAATTTGCAAACACGAAACCAGCCCTACAAGAAATATTGAAAGGGGTCCTCTAAGCAAGGAGAGAGCCTAAAAGCAACACAGACCAGAAAGGAACACAGACAATAAACAGTAACAGTCACCTTACAGGCAATACAATGGCACTAAATTCCTATCTTTCAGTAGTTACCCTGAATGTAAATGGGCTAAATGCCCCAATCAAAAGACACAGGCTATCAGATTGGATTAAAAAACAAGACCCATAGATATGCTGTCTGCAAGAGACTCATTTTAGAACCAAAGACACCCCCAGATTGAAAGTGAGGGGGTGGAAGATCATTTACCATGCTAATGGACACCAAAAGAAAGCTGGGGTGGCAATCCTTGTATCAGACAAATTAGATTTTAACCGACTATAATAAAAGATGAGGAAGGACACTATATCATACTTAAAGGGTCCATCCAACAAGAAGATCTAACAATTGTAAATATCTATGCCCCTAATATGGGAGCAGCCAATTATATAAGGCAATTAATAACAAAAGCAAAGAAACACAATGACAACAATACAATAATAGTGGGGGACTTTAACACCCCCCTCACTGAAATGGACAGATCATCTAAGCAAAAGATCAACAAGGAAATAAAGACTTTAAATGACACACTGGACCAAATGGACTTCACAGACATATTCAGAACATTCCATCCCAAAGCAACAGAATATACATTCTTCTCTAGTGCCCATGGAACATTCTCCAGAATAGATCACATCCTGGGTCACAAATCAGGTCTCAACCAGTACTAAAAGATTGGGATCATTCCCTGCATATTTTCAGACCACAATGCTTTGAAACTAGAACTCAATCACAAGAGGAAAGTCGGAAAGAACTCAAATGCATGGCGGCTAAAGAGCATCCTACTAAAGAATGAATGGGTCAACCAGGAAATTAAAGAAGAATTAAAAAAATTCATGGAAACCAATGAAAATGAAAACACAACTGTTCAAAATCTTTGGGATGCAGCAAAGGCAGTCCTAAGAGGAAAGTATATAGCAATACAAGCCTTTCTCAAGAAATAAGAAAGGTCTCAAATACACAACCTAACCCTACACCTAAAGGAGCTGGAGAAAGAACAGCAAATAAAGCCTAAACCCAGCAGGAGAAGAGAAATAATAAAGATCAGAGCAGAAATCAATGAAATAGAAACCAAAAGAACAGTAGAACAACAGATCAATGAAACTAGGAGCTGGTTCTTTGAAAGAAATGACAAGACTGATAAACCCCTGGCCAGACTTATCAAAAAAAGAAAAGAGAAAGGACCCAAATAAATAAAATCATGGATGAAAGAGGAGAGATCACAACCAACACCAAAGAAATGCAAACAATTATAAGAATATATTATGAGCAACTATATGGCAGCTAATTAGATAACCTGGAAGAAATGGATGCATTCCTAGAGATGTATCAACTCCCAAAACTGCACCAGGAAGAAACAGAAAACCTGAACAGACCTATAGTAATTCTAAGGTCAAAGACAGTATTTTAGATATATGATGTAAAAATTTATAATTAAAATACATTTTACCTGTTTCATTTTACCCTTTTTTGATGTGTCTACCAGACATTTTAAAATTACATGTGTAGCTCATGGTATAGTTCTATTTGACAGAGCTGTTCTAGATCATTATTTTAGGAATATCTCTTTTTGAGATTCCAACTACATGCAGTAATTCATTATATAAGATTTATATTTTTCATTAGTCAACTAAAAAAATGTATCCTTTGTCATTCAAGAATCTGTTTACATAATCTAAACACCGGACCTATCAACATATGCCAAATGAGTTTCAGAAATGTTTACAGCTTCATTATCACTCTGTCCTTCATAAGAAGTGCTTCTCTTTGTTTCATACTCATTAATTTCACTATTCTAAGATGTTATTCCCCAAACTCCACAGTCATCCAAAACCCATTCTACTCTTTGATAAATGCATGCAAAGCAAGGGGCTAAAAGGAAAAAGAGGGTATTGAAGTTTCATTGTCTCGGGGGAATAATTGAAGATAATTCCAATAAGAATAGATTTTTGATTAAACTATGGCAATAGCCAACAGCATTTCTCAAAAGAAAAAAAGAATCATGTTTATATTGTAAGTCAAAGTTTAAGCATTTCCTGCCTGGAAGCTGAAAATTGATTAATTAATTTCATGAATACTAAAAAAAAAGAGAGAGAGAGAGAGAAAAGAAAAACACCTAAGGCACAATGGGTTAGTCTTAAGTCATTGCACCTGATGAATAACATGGTATCTAACATGTCCTCCCTGAACAAATATTTTGCAAGGAAGAACTATTTCATGGGGGCAGACAATAAACATTCCCCCAAAAACTGTGCAGTTGAGACTTCTGCAATAAACAAATTTATGAGGGTGGTGTACTCTCTAAGAACTGGTAGATAATACTTGTTATACTATAAACATTGGTTTTGAAATGCCTTTATGCAAATCAGGGGATTCTATTTACTGCCCCCCCCATCCAGAAGTACTTTCCAGACACAGAGAGTTCTAAGTAATATTGATCCATGAGAACAAGAGTACTCAATTATTCCACAGAAGAATGGTCACTTTTCAATTTTCTAGTGCCTTAACACCACTGAGAGCTTGTACAGAAGAGAAAGATACTGAAGTAGTATCATAGAGCAGATGTTTTGCAGTGGCTGGCAGTGATTTGTCTTCAAACATGGAATGATTCTGGGTTTCCTGTTTTATCAGTCACAACTAGTCCTGGCAAATCCTATGCCAGAAGCTCTCTTCAAAAGCCAAATGATGTTGACATCATGGTGAGGAGGGATTTTTATTTGTGTGATGAGTATTTTAAGATAAGGAAGACAGAATGAAGATGTTTAAAATAAAAAAAAGGAAGGAGTTGGAAGAAAAGAGTTTGCTCTGGCATACAATGACACTGGGCTAACCTCTTCCCTGAACCCAAATTAACTCCAAAGGGAGAAGTAGATGGTTATTCACATTCTTTTAAACCAACAGTTCCTAAATGGAAGCTTGTGAACCTTCAGGACATTATGACGCTGTTCCATAGAGTTCTTTCCATGAAAACACTAAATAAAATCTATTTCCATTAAGAGTTTTAATCAAAAGTAACATTTTATTTTTCCCTTTAGACATAACACTCCAAGTGCATCTCAGGTGATTATGTGTAGAAAATCAATGGAGGGGCGCCTGGGTGGCTCAGTCAGTTGAGCGGCTGCCTTCGGCTCAGGTCATGATCCCACGGTGCTGGGATTGAGCCCCCCATTGGGCTCCTTGCTCTGTGGGGAGCCCACTTCTCCCTTTCCTCTCTGCTTGTACTCTCTCACTGTCTCTCCTTTATAAATAAATAAAATTTTAAAAAAAAAGAAAAGAAAGAAAATCAATGGAAATTGGATGAGTACATTCATGTCTCCGTTCTTCCTTCACCTGAATATTCTGAGATGCAATGAGGGTTTTGACAATTATACTAATTTTAATTGTTTATATTAGTCATATATTTAAAATTTGTTCTTAAAGATTTTATTTGTTTGACAGAGATTGAGAGCACAAGTAGATATAATAAGAATTATATCTGTTTCTTTTTTCATCTATCATGACAAAATTATACATATTATATATGTATTATTATTCAGAGAGATTTTATAATAAACAGCATTATGAAGCCATCTCCCTTATCTCACTGTTTATAAGTGGGCCAGGAAACATATAAACAGTATGCTATTTCAGTGGAAAATGAAAAAATAATTGGAAGTACTTTTGATTTATTTTTGATGTTATAAAACATGCTAAAATTCTACCTACATTTTAATGTATCTTAGCTCATAAACCAAAATCCATATGCTATGTTTGAATTTTTCCTCGACAAATCACACCCTTTCTCATTTAAGTCATTTAAAGTAAATTAAACAATAGTAAGCAGAAAATTTTCACATTTTCTGTATAAGTATTAACTAAAATTGTATTAAAATAAATTTTATGATATAATATTTAATATTATGCCAATCCAAATATTTTTAAATGATTTTTAAAGTATTCTAAAATGGTTAATAAGAATCACCTTGTAGTACATGTTAAAAAACTACACAAACACATGCCCTTTCCCTGGAGATTATTCAGTGGGTTGGGTCTCAGGAATTTATATTTTTTAGTAAGATACTATGACAGCTAATCTGACTGAGGAGGAATACAGCCTGTAAAAATAAATCTGGGCAATGCTTTCACCTGTAGCATGAGAATTATAATCACTAATATAACAGAATGATTATGGTAAATTCACATAAACCTACCCAAATTACCAAGAAGGAACTACTATCTGAATTAAATACAGGGATTTGTTTTATTTGTTTTGAATTCTAGACCTAATACAATGCTAGAACATAATAGATGAGTTATCATTGTTTGATGAATGAATGGAAAACAAAATCTAGGTTCTATCTATCTACTTAGATGCAGAGTATGAAATCCCATAGTACAAAAGGCCAGTTGGATATTGATGAGTTATTTTTCAAACACAGATTCATTCATTCATCCAACAAACAGTCACTGAGCACCTAACTGTACACTGAAGGTATAGCAAAGATCAAGACAACCACTGTCCCCGGATTCTCATCAGGGAGATTTATGTCAAAATGTCCTTACACTATTAATTACTTGACAAAATTATGATAAGTGGTAGGAAGTAGAATTACAGGATACCAAAAGGGCATATAACAGGGTAATGATCTGGTCTTGGGAAGGCTGAACTAGTGAAACCCGAGCTGAGCTCTAAAGGATGAGGAAGACATATAAACTCAAGGAGGATGTGGGGAGCTTGAGGAGTGGTCAACTCTTGGCAGATGCAAGAGCATGTGGGATTCCTGAAGCGCACACACACACACACACAAATTTAAAAGGCCACTGTGGACAGAGTGTGGGAAAACAAGGAAAAAGTGGCCTACTAAGCTAATAAGATAATCAAAACTAAAGCTTGCAGGGACTTACCCATTATACTGCTGATAAGGTACTTTATGTTAGATGCCTTTGATAACTTCTTAGCAATATAATGTCATCACCATGGTCATAAGTGTACTAAAAACAATGGATGAGTTCTCTGTGTTGAAGAGAATATAGGGAGACAAGAACAGTTAAGAGGGATCAGTTAAGAAGTAACTGATCCCCGTTAAAGAGACCAGAGCCAAGATGTCCATCGACAGATGAATGGATAAAGAAGATGTGATATATATATATATACAATGGAATATTATGCAGCCATCAAAAGGAATGAGATCTTGCCATTTGCAATGACGTGGATGGAACTGGAGGGTGTTATGCCGAGCGAAATAAGTCAATCAGAGAAAGACATGTATCATATGACCTCACTGATATGAGGAATTCTTAATCTCAGGAAACAAACTGAGGGTTGCTGGAGTGGTGGGGGGTGGGAGGGATGGGGTGGCTGGGTGATAGACATTGGGGAGGGTATGTGCTATGGTGAGTACTGTGAATTGTGCAAGACTGTTGAATCACAGATCTGTACCTCTGAAACAAATAATACAATATATGTTAAAAAAAAAAAAAAAGAAGCTGCAGCTAGCAGGAGGGGAAGAATGAAGGGGGGGAAATCAGAGGGGGAGACAAACCATGAGACTATGGACTCTGAAAAACAAACTGAGGGTTCTAGAGGGGAGGGGGGTGGGGGGATGAGTTAGCCTGGTGATGGGTATTAAAGAGGACACGTATTGCATGGAACACTGGGTGTTATGCAAAAACAATGAATCATGGAACACTACATCAAAAACTAATGATGTCATGTATGGTGATTAACATAACAATAAAAATTTTTTAAAAAGAAGTAACCGCAGTAGTCTAGACACAAGACAATAGTGTGTCGTAATAAGGTCGTGGTGATGGGGATGGAAAGTGAAAGTGACAGGGCTCAAGTTCATAAATAGGATTATTTCCCCTGAGCTTTCACCATTCTTACTAGTAGATGATGGTCATCTTATTTTTTTCTTGTAATACTCTCTTTATGGATAAAGGATGTCATAACTTTGGCAAGGTCATTTAATTTCTTAGGGATAAGAAAAATACACATTTAATGGAACGAGAGTGTTGACACTTGGAAAGAAGTAATAGAGTCTTTATAACACCTTTAGTGTAATTAATCAAAAGCACTAGTAGGTCTGACAGCAACAAAGCAACAAAGAAACTACAACCTGGATTTCCAAAAATATATGAAGACTAGTTGGAAAACTAAGTGAAAATTCAGCATAATATAAATTTATTAAAAGGGATTCATAATTGGAATCCACAGACATATAAATTTAATTCCCACATTCGGAGAACTATTCAACAAAATTGTCAGGAGATTAGCCCGAATCTGCCTTGTGAGAATGGGAGAAAGGTATAGTTTGAGATGACATGGTATATGTAAAGACCAGTAGCTTCCTACATATATTATGGACAAATTCCTTGCTTTTAAAAGGAATTTCTTTTTTTTGATAAATCACCTTCATTAGTGTTTTAGAATAGTCTTTATAAGTGATTTTTTAAAAATTAATCTATCACATAGAGTGAAGTATGCTTGTATTTGTTAATAATATCTGCAGCTTCAAAAGAAAATCTATAAAATTCTAGTTCTCTCTAGTAACAGAACAATGGGGATTGGCATATAAAAGAGAAGATAGTAAATTTCATTTTAACTTGTCAAAGATTTTTATTCCTTCACAAAGAACATACTCATAAGAATAATGAGGTCTGGGTTTCATTTAAATTCTAAGTTCCTCAAATGTAAGAATTGTGTTGTCTTCCTTTTTATGACAACCTAGCTAGCACATATCCTGGTTCAAGTTCAGTTTTTTATCTTAAACTGTAGGAAGGAGTGTGTTCGTGTGTGTGTGTGTGTGCACATGTGTGTGTATATCACATATCATATGTGTATGTCTATGTGTTATACATTAACTCCATGAGACTATGTCTGAGGGGAATAGTGATTGCAACACTACTTTTTCAGTAGTCAGTATCATGTGCTATTCTTACATAGTAAAATAAATAACACTATTTTTGTTGATATCACAATATTGTTTTGGTATACTAAAATATACCAAAGAGGAAACATATCTAGAGACACAAACTGACATTTAGATGCTACATTAAAATTTTGAATCTAACAAAAGTGTTTAGAAAGCATCCTCTCCACTTCTATAATCTTCAAACAGAGGGGAAAAAATGCCCACTCAAAAAGCAACACTTCTACATTTACTTTTTGATTTAATAACTTGCCATACAAGCTGAATATGAACATGATAATATGCTCAATTAAAATATGACAGAATCGGGGCGCCTGGGTGGCTCAGTCGTTAAGCGTCTGCCTTCGGCTCAGGTCATGATCCCCGGGTCCTGGGATCGAGCCCCACATCGGCTCCCTGCTCGGCAGGAAGCCTGCTTCCCTCTCCCATTCCCCCTGCTTGTGTTCCCTCTCTCGCTATCTCTCGCTCTCTGTCAAATAAATAAATAAAATCTTAAAAAAAAAAAATGACAGAATCTCCAAATATACTAAAGTAAATAAAAGAATATTAAAGTGATCAGAAATACATTTTTTAATAGAAAAGGACATTGCGGTAACCTCCGTGTCATAATGGCTATGATAGTTCTATCCATAGCACCCACCTCCTTCCCCCCAAAATGATTCTAAGTATCACCTCAAACAAATGTTGGGATTATTTTTTAAATAATAACAGAAGAGGAAAATACTCAGAGTTAGCTTGTAACTATCTTTTTACCACTTCCTAAACTTCCGTAGAGTTATAAGGTGCCTTTATAGCAGCTGGGAAACTTTACCCAAAAATGCACTTGTGCTTCCACAATGACATCAATCATGAACTTTTATATTAAGATTAAATTTTTGAAGAAATGATTAAATAATATTTATCATCAGTTTTCCATAGCAGAATTTCTTCATTTTAATAGTTTTAACTTATTAATGAGTGATAATTTATTCCACCTGCTAATAATCTATAATAAAATAATAATGTATGTTCCACATTTGCCTTTTATAATTTTACATTTTGTTTGATATTTGGTAATAGGTTTATAATCTTTCTGTTTTAAATGCATTGTCCATTTAGTTTTTTTTTTATTTTATGCATTCAAAACACTTTTTACTGAAATTCCATCATTAGTGTATGGACTAAATATCAAATGATTAATATTATCTTTCTGCCCAGTATTAAAATCATTAGTGGGGAAGTTAATAATTGAGATGTAGGTTCTTGTCTCAAAGACCTTGAAGTCTGACATTCCTAGTCAATATCCAGAAGTATAAGGGTATACCACAGCACATTTCATGTCAATTTTTAAGTCATCAAAGGGCCAGAATAGAGGCAATGCATATCAACACTAAATTTAAATAAAGGAAGGAAAATGATAAAACAAGAATTGGATTCAAATCCCAGCTCTGAGTTTTAAAAGCTGGATCTCAAAGATAAGTCATGTAACCTCTATGATCTTCAGTTCTCTAATTTTAAATTTGGACAAGAACATTTATTCTCCCAGGTATCAAAATTAAACTAGCTCGTATAGGTAAGGTGCTTAATACAATGGCTAACACACAGTTAGTGCTCAGTGGAAGTGAGCATTGCTTGGGGCACCTGGGTGGCTCAGTCAGTTGAGCGTGAGACTCTTGGTTTCAGCTCAGGTCAGGATCTCAGAACTCTGAAATCGAGGCCTCCTCCCCGCCTCCACCCACCATCCCTGGCTTGGGGCCCCACCCACCCCCCAGGCCCTGGTGGCCAGCCCCAAGTCAGCTCCTGGCTCAGCAGCAAAGTCCATTTGAGATTCTCTCTCCCTCTCCCTCTGCCCCTCCCCCCACGGGAGCACACAAAGGATCTCTCTCTCTCTCTCTCTCTCAAATAAATAAAGAAATCTTTAAAAAAGAGAGTACTGCTTTGCAACGGTAACACCAAACAACAGACACAAAGGAAGAGCTAGAATTACTTAAAATATGGCATCTGAAACACAGTTGGGTGAATGAAAGCAAAGACCTGAAATGGAAAGAGTGAATAATGGTTTCTTTCTTGGGGAGAAGAAACACTAAAGAGTGAGAATCTCCTGATGTCAATATTTTTATCAGACTTTTAAATCTATGTATTCTGTAACTATATTCTTAATCTGAAAATTTATTCAGCCTATTTTTTTGTTATAATATTATGGATTAATACTCTACATCTTTAAAATTCTGCCATGTAAATCTATAATCACTTACAGACCTGTTTTTATTTTATTTGTTTTATTTTTTTTTAAGATTTTATTTACTTATTTGACAGAGAAAGACACAGCGAGAGAGGGAACACAAATGGGGAGTGGGAGAGGGAGAAGCAGACTCCCCGCCGAGCAGGGAGCCCGATGCGGGACTCGATCCCGGGACTCCAGGATCATGACCTGAGCCGAAGGCAGTCGCTTAACCAACTGAGCCACCCAGGCACCCCAACTTACAGACCTGTTTTTAAATGCTAATAATCTTAGGAAGGTCAAATTTCTACACAAAAATACTGAGAGCACGGTTCCTTAAGAGCTAATTTCTAAATTTGTGTAAGGAATCCTAAGAAGTTTATAAAATATTGGTATCAGAGGGGATGCCTTATTTTATATTTTACATTTACATTTTACTTATTTTACAGTGAGTTGGGGCCCCAAGAAGTGCCATGAGTTCTTTAGGTACAGAAGTAGCAGCGGAGCTGCAAACATGGATCAGATCTTTTGAATCCTAAATCCAAACACTTTACTAATTTGTATTTTTTTGTCAACTAAAAAATGCAAGCTGAACAGGAACTTAATTCATCAAATTATAATTTTATTTATTCCACAAATATCTGAACAGTAAGCAGATACAGTAAGAGGCATTGGAGCACCTTCAGCCCTACAAAATCAAAATAAGACAAATGGCAACTAACATGTTAGAAAAAATCTTTATCTACATTAGCAATCAATGAGACATAATTTAAATTAATGTGATGTCATTTTAGGCTAATCAAGAGTTAACTAAGCAGAGCAAGCTCAGTGGCACTACAGAATGGCTTAGAGGTTTCTCTGTGTATTCTCATGTCACAAAGAGATGTGAATTTTTTCTAGATAGTCTCAACATTTGCAGTCGAAAATTATGGCTCTTCCAGCATACTGTCTGAAAATTCAGTCATCAAAAAATAAAGTAGCAAGGCACAGGCAATTTTATAGGGAATAACTTAAGATGGCCCCTGAGTTTCCTATCCCCTGGTGTACAGGCTCTGTCTAATCTCCTCCCCTTGGATATGCATGGGGCCAGTGAACAGGATAGGAGATCAAACTCCCATGATTAAGTGACTAAACTGATTTTTGAGCCAATCAAAAGGGAGATTATCCCTTTGGGGGTAGGCCTAACCTAATGATTGGGGCCCCAATTCACTGTAAAATAGGGTTAGAGAAACATTCTCTCGCTGTCCTGGTAATAAGCAAAGAGTCATGTTGTGAACTATCTATGGAGGGTGCCATGTGGCTGAGACCCCAGGGCAGCCTCTCACACTGACAGCAACTCCTTCTGCCATACTCTCAACCCTAGAAAGCCAGCCCCAAAATGAAGACCTTAGTCCTGGGGCTGTGAGGAAACAAATTCTGCCAACAACTTGAAAGAGCTTGGAAGGGGATCTTTCCCCAGTCAAACCACCACATGAGGGTGCAGATAAATGGACACCTTGATTTCAGCCTTTATAAGACCCTGAGCAGAGGACTCAGTTACAACATGCCAGATCCACAGAAAATGTGAGATATTAAATGTGGTTCCTATAAGCAGATAACGGTAATCATTTGTTACATAGCAACATAAGACTAACAGAGGCAGAGAATAAGTCTTTGTTATTGGTATATTCTCCAAGATACAAAACATAGGGACAGGTATTTAGGTACTTCATGTATCTATGATTGGATGATCTGGCGCGAGCCAAGCTACTCATGCTGTTTGACAAAGTCCAAGTATGGGGGACGATCCTGAAAACAGGAGACTCCACAGCTGGCTCCTGCTATTCTCTTTCATTTTGTTTATGGCAATCTTTATAATTGTGGGAATATTTCTGGGCTGGCTCCTTCTATTCTCTTTCATTTTGTTTATGGCAATCTTCATAATTGTGGGAATATCTCTGGGGTTTCATGATAAAGTGACTACTCAGTTACACCTATCTAAGCAATCATAATGAAACTAATTCCACGAAGAATTAGTTTCTATAGAACAAAATAACAAGACGGTCACTCTCTGTCTAGCACCCTTCTCTTTGTATACTGTTTTTTAGTTTTAGCAAAAGTCAATAAGCAGAAATCAATAAAGGTCATGTTAATCATTACAAAGGAAAAATGAAAGAAGGCTATGGCTGTAATCCAGAAAATGATCTAAGATTTGGAAAAACAAAAATATCCTAACATATAAATAAAGTTCCTCCGAGGCTGTCAGGAGGAGATGCTTGCAACCTGATCCTGTGTCTGTGTCTCCTCATTCGCCGACGCCGTCCTTTCCTACGAGAGACCCACCCCGGCTGGAGCTGGACTCTGGCAATGATCTTAATTGGGAATGGTATCAGTAAACTGTCAAAAAATAAGCTTGCCATCACTTATGTTGGGGTAGAATCTTGCAGTCTTTAATCTTGTGAGGTTTATGTGGCCCAGACTACCTATCCCCATTTCAGATAAGGAAACAGAACCCACAAGGGTCATGTTACCAACTCGTTTTCTTTCTACTATGCTATTGTCTACTTTCAACAATTCCTTTAGGTATTCCCAAAACACTTAAGATCAATGGAAGCACAGTGAAATTTCTTATAAACATAGGGTACCTTATAAAACAAGAATGAGGGTTGTTACCCGGTTTATCTTCTGGCACACTTGATTTCTGCTGGGGACACATGGTCAAACACCTCTCACATACAAAAAATATGTTTTTTAGCTGACTGAATGCAGGCAACTCTGGACATAGCTTATATTTCTTATATTCTAAGCAAAATATTATCCATAATAATAGTAAATATAGTGCCGCTCCTTTGGCATCATATATTCTTTATACATTTTAATTTTAATCCTCACAATACACAGGCAAGGAAGTTTTAGTTCTTTTTTTTTTTTTAAAGATTTTATTTATTTATTTGAGAGAGAGAGAATGAGAGAGAGCACATGAGAGAGGGGAGGGTCAGAGGGAGAAGCAGACTCCCTGCCGAGCAGGAAGCCCGATGCGGGACTCGATCCAGGGACTCCAGGATCATGACCTGAGCCGAAGGCAGTCGCTTAACCAACTGAGCCACCCAGGCGCCCGGAAGTTTTAGTTCTTTATTAAAAATGAGGAAAATTAGTTTTAGAAAGATTAAGTGATTAAATCACAAATCTGATGAAGGTCACACAGCTATTAAATGATGGATGCAGACACGAATTCAGGTCTGTCTGTTCTAAAGCTACTGGTATTATTTCCATGATTTCATGTTACTGTGCTAAGGGGAATTTCAGTCCAGAAAAGTGGCAGAGAATACCAATAAATACCAGGGAGCCTCATACCAGATAATCCTTTGTTCTTATGGGTATACTTCAAAATATAACCCCCTGAATCTATCCATTCCACACACATTATTTAACAGTATAAAATGCTCTCATATGTAGTACCATCTTGATCATTTAATTACTCAATGCATTCATGCAATATCATTGAAGTAAAGTTATGCCCTGTTCTGACCAAGGAAAATTACGATTATTAAAATTCATGAAATTCTCAAATCCTATTTACAAATTCATGTAGATTGTAATATACTTAATAGCACTCTTTCCATAAATTGTTTCTTCTATAGTACATGAACAAATGAAAAAAATATTTGTGTACTCTGAATTCAACATGCTTTCTCCATTCTGTATAATGAATTGTATAAATTTAAGAAAGCCCTAATTAAGCAATTTGTTTCAGGGTTTTTACTCAACTCTTGAAATAAGTCATCCTGGGATGCATCTCTTCAAAAAGATATTCTGTTGGGCGCCTGGGTGGCTCAGTTGGTTAAGCGACTGCCTTCGGCTCGGGTCATGATCCCGGAGTCCTGGGATCGAGTCCCGCATCGGGCTCCCTGCTCAGCGGGGAGCCTGCTTCTCCTTCTGACCCTATCCCCTCTCATGCTGTTTCTCTCTCTCTCTCTCTCAAATAAATAAATAAATAAATAAAATTATAAAAAAAAAAGATATTCTGTTTCCTCTAGAATATAAAAGGTTATCAAAGTTTCTAAGGCACTTAATGGCCTAAAATAATTCTTTTTTTTTAAAGATTTTTATTTATTTATTGAGAGAGAGAGAATGATAGAGAGAGAGCATGAGAGGGTGGAGGGTCAGAGGGAGAAGCAGACTCCCTGCTCAGCAGGGAGCCCGATGTGGGACTCGATCCTGGGACTCCAGGATCATGACCTGAGCCGAAGGCAGTTGTTTAACCAACTGAGCCACCCAGGCGCCCTAAAATAATTCTTCTTAAATTTTTGTAATACAATTCAAGCTTTAAAATATTACACAGCTTGACTATACAGCTTTTACTTTATATTTAGAAAAATGTTCATTTTCAAACTGGGTAAGAATTTGAAGAGGCCAGTTATCCAAGGATGACTGCACCTTTCTTTTGTTTCTTTGGCAATCTTCATTTGCCCACAGTCATTCTCAAGCATTCAGTTTTGCAGCACATTACAACATAAATCTAAATTATTGCAATGTTTCTCTGGATGTTGCATCAAATCCACTGTGACTCTTCAAATAACTCAAATAACCTTAGCTCTCTTTTCGACCCTCCTCCTTATGTCCTGCTCCTCTAGCCACCTGAAAATTAAAAAAATAAAATACTGAGGGAGTACTCTACAACTGAAAAGATACATTCAATCCTCTTAAAAAGGAAAACACTCATAGGCAGCTGCAAGCAAAATCACTGCAGTGTCTGTGGATAACACATAGCACCTGAGAACTATAAAGGCTCAGGGAAGGTGCTGCAAAACTAAATGTTTGTCTGTTTCCACATCATTAAACAAGGAATTCTTACTCCTATTCCAACAGTCATTGCTGCTGCAGCCACGTGGCAGCCAGCCATTCATTCATCAGCTGCATTATTTCATTGCCTAATTGGGAGAAAACACACCTGCAAAGATGCTCGTGCTATAACATCAACAAGAGATGCTTCTCAGATTGGAAGAAAATGTTGAATCAAGCAATTAGTAATTGGAAGATGAGGCAACTAGAATGTAGAAACTTTGTTTGCTTATAAAAGTATGTTCCAAGAGATTAAAATAAATCCGGGTGGGTTTAAAAAAATCTAGATGGGGATTCAAAAAGTATCAGTCACTGGGCCTAAAAAGATATATAGCAACCTGCCTCCAAAGGCTGTATAATTTACAAGGATTCAATAAGGTCTCAATAGTGTAAACTAATGGCAAGGATCAAAGATGCTACCAATTAAAAGCATCTTTCTATTTGGCCACAAACGCACTGCATTTTAGATTAGCAGCCATGCTAATTATATATTACTTAGGCAGATATTAAAATCAGATATTAGGGGCGCCTGGGTGGCTCAGTTGGTTAAGCGACTGCCTTCGGCTCAGGTCATGATCCTGGAGTCCCGGGATCGAGTCCCGCATCGGGCTCCCTGCTCGGCAGGGAGTCTGCCTCTCCCTCTGACCCTCCTCCCTCTCATGCTCTCTGTCTATCATTCTCTCTGTCTCAAATAAATAAATAAAATCTTTAAAAAAAAAAAAATCAGATATTAAAATGCATTCCCTAGGCAGAAATCAACTGACAAGAGGAGGGGGTTTCAAGATGTATGCAGAAAGACAAAGGGATATCATCCTGGATTTAATGAACACATAGATAATGAAGAGTTAATTACATGAGTTTGGCTACAGGAGATGCTTGAATTCCTGTTAATTTATTGAAGTGGACACCAACACTGTGTTTTGGGGGTTAGCCAGGAAATGAAGCAGGTGATATGAATAAATGCAAACCAGCAAAATGTGATTGCAAAGTCTGTTTATGAGACAGAATTTTTGTGAGCCTAATTATTTGCAAAGCTGTACTGTGCACTTAGTCTAACTCCTTCTTTTCTATCCTTGACTTAGTTAGATTAAATTTACTCATATAATAGGTAAAGGCATTTTACTAAAACATTTAGCATTTTTCTATTTCAATTTCATTTTGGGTATAAAATTGAATGGAAATCTACATATTTATATATCAACCATTAGTGTAGACTGGGTTTACATACAAGCTTTTTCCACTTCTGTTGCTTGCGAGTGATTTTTTAAAGTCTGTTGAATAAAAAGCTATTGCATAAAGTGCTTAACTAAATCAATTTATTTCTGCTTGCATAATTTCCAAAGCTCAATTATATATCTCATCTGTTCAGGAGCCTGCAGTAGTCTTTGCTTCTTTAAAAGGTAGACTATTTCAATGACTGGCCATTATACTAAAAATTCTTTATATTATACCTAAAGCTTTCCGTGTATTCCAGCTCTCTCCATTTTATATGAGAAGAAAAAACAATTTGAAAGATAAATGCAATGCATATTTACAAAATCACTGATACTTTCCTAAAACCTCACCCAAACCAAATGACATTTGATTCTTGCAACTTGGGGAAGAAGATGAATTCCATATATATGAGGAGTCACATAAGTATAGAGGATTCCAGGCATCTACAATATTTGAGATGTTTAAAAGACACTCACCACTGGAAAGCCCAGAAACATATGAATAATTACCCTGAATTTCATACTGTACAAAGTATTAAAGGTGGATATGGGTGAAACGCAACTCACTGAGCTTGGTGAGTGAACCTTGACAACCACACATCCTTATCTCACAACCAATTTGCTTTTCTCTACCTTTTGAAATACATAGAATTAAGGCAGAAATTTATACATTTGAGCGGCATTAATAAAGCTGATCATTTGTGAAGGAGCTTGGACATCCAAGGCACCAATAACAATCTACTGAAGTTAGAAGAAAGCTGCTAATAGACCCTCAGCTCTTGGCACCACACTGCAGCCTCTTCTATATATAGGTCTATAACAAGATAACCTATAATCCCTATTTTAGATGTGAATGTACTTGCTATCAATGAGAAATGAAAAATTTAGAGGAATTTAGGACCATTAGACACCCTACCCAGGAAAACAAATGCAGCAGTGACTTAAAAAAAAAAAAAGAAAGAAACATTAATTCTCACTGGAAAAATTAGGCATGGTTTAAAGTGCTTGTTATCTGCAAAGTATGTGCATTTCAAATTGTTTGAGGAAAATGGGTACTTTAGAAATACTTAAATGTGTTATTAGCCTCTCATGTAATTGGCCCTTCTAAGAAATCCTTATATATAGGTAAGTATAACTGTTCAAAATAATGTCTTGATAATTCTGGACATGCCAGGTACTATCCCTGTGATAACTAATTCTTTCTTAGATGCCTATATTACTAGTTTTAACAACAGACTACAGTTATAATAGAAACTTGACCACAATTAGTGGCCCCTAAAAGTTAATTTTGAAATACCAATTTCATAAGCAATCATATAAATGTCAAGCAAATATTTGCACACTGATTCTTTTATACAATATCACAGATGAATAAGGATTCCTATTTAAGTGAAATTTACAGGTATTTGAAAGTTAGCTTAAGAATGATCTTTTCAGGGCACGCCTAATGTGGCTCAGTCGGTTAAGCTATAGACTCTTGATTTTGGCTCAGGTCATGATCTCAGGGTCTGGGGAACAAGGCTCTCATATAGGCTTTGAACTCAATAGGAAGTCTCCTCGAGGATTCTTTCTCTCCCTCTCCCTCTGCCCCTCCCTTGGCTCCTGCATGTGCATGCATTCTAACTAAATCTTAAAGAATGATCCTTTCAGAAAAAAGCACTGTTTACGAATTTTTAAAATACAATTACTTTCCAAAATACAATGTGCTTAAGCTAATTTAAACTGGTTTGTGTTTTGTCCCCTCAGAATTACCGGCAACACGGATTTCCATCACTGTACCACCTTTCCATTTAACATCCTCCCCCCTGCCTACTGTAAGCTAGGCTGAGTTGCTCCTTCAATGAGACAGGTTGCCGTTCAAACACAGCAGCTGTTGCGTATGACCGGTCCTTTTCTCTCAGTGCTTAGCGCTTCAGTAGTCTATCAACAAACCCCTCTCCAATCACCACTTCTAACTTTCTGCTCATCAAAACCCAGGCAGAAGCTAAATTTATATTTAAAAAAGCATATCCATTTAGAAAGAATAATTTTAGACTCTGCTAAATTAAAAGGTTTTGAAATCAGAACATATTAGGAAGGTTTCCTCTTCTGCAGAGCAATATGCATGGCTTGTGTTACAGCTATTCTCTTCACAGCTTAGGTTTTTTTTGCATACTTTATATTCTTCAATAATCTACCTATGGCAGAATGACTAGCTGTCCAAGCATCTAATAAATGGAGAAGATGAACTTTTATGGGTTGAGGGTGGTAGGAACATACTACCTAACTTTAATATTCCATGTGTATATTTTACCAGTTGTATCTATACATATGCACTTATGTAAACATGTTTTCTGATCTTTTAAAATAAAGGCAATTTCTTTTTTTTAAGATTTTATTATTTTTAAGTAATCTCTATACCCAATGTGAGGCTCAAACTCACAACCCTGAGATATGGAGTCAGATGCTCTCCCAAATGAGCCAGCCAGGTATCCCAAGACAATTTCTTTACTATAAACTTAATATTGATTATTTTTTTATCTTTTAGATACTTTTAGATTCAGATGCATGTGGATGTGTATATATATATATGTATATATATACATACATATAATATGAATAATACTTTTAAAACTCACCTAAATTTTTTCTTTTAAAATATGATAGAAAACCAAATTTAAAATCTATCCCTTCTTGCAAAGTGGGATTTGTCTAATTGCCTCCCTAATTTTAAGAGAAAATACGCTCAGTTATTTCTCTTTATTGCTCAGAACAATTGAAGAACCTCAAAATATTTCTATTCTAGTGGTTTTCAAATTATGGTCCTGGGACCAGCACATCACTTGTGAACTTGTTAGACGTGAAAATTGCCAAGCCCCACCTAGGACCTACTAAATCAGAAACTTTTAAAATTTGGTCCCAGCAACCTATATTTTAGGAGGCTCCCAGGTGATTCCAATGCATGCTGAAGATAGTTTTACACAATCAACGAAGAATGGAAAAATAATTAAAGAAGAATCCATGTGGCCCCTTATTACTGGCTTTAGCTCTTACGATTTCTGGCCACATCCTATCAAAAGTAGCAACCCCAATCAATCTCTTCTAAAAGCTGTGCCACCTATTATGCAGTAATATAGTGAACAGAGTTATGAAAACTTATGGTACATTAAATCACAGAATATCCAAGTGCCAACTAGAAAAACACTGGAAAATGCTACTTCCTTTCGCAATTAATAACCCATTGTCACAGCTTCTATCCCCATGAGAATATAATTAAATATTTCCTCTATTCTTCTCCATGACAAATACCATGTTGTAAATAGGGCTTGTATTAAAGGAGTTCTAACATTAGAAGCTGATGAAGAAAACACACACATACAGTACTTACGCTGTACCAGGAACAGTTTTATGGCTTTCCTACTTATTGACCCATTTAATATTTTAAATACCCACAGCAACCCTTTGAAGTAGATACTAATACCATCACATTCCCAGTAAGTGACTTGCCCAAGATCTCACATCTAGTAAGTAGGGAAGCTAGAATTTGAAGCCAAGCAATAAGAGCTCTCAAACATAAACTGCCAATGACAAAGTATAATAACTCCCAAAGGAGAAAATATAACTTGAAAAGATACCACCTTATAACAGTCAGACTTATTTGGTCTTTTAATTAATAAAATTTAAGCCAATACTCAACCTGAGTGACCATGCCAAGAAACTGACCCTGGATTTAAACTGGTAACCCATTTGGAAGGCTATTTGTTAATAAATACCAACTATGAAGAAACAGGAAAATGAGAAACCATAGGGAAAGTACAGAAAAAGAACAGCTAACTTGCATTCATAGGATTTTTAGTTTTTTGATTACATAATAAAATACACACACACAAACACACAAAATAAATAGAATTGTTTCCTTGTAACAATCTTTCTACATTGAATACATATGTTCTTTGAGATATATATTATTTTCTAAATGTATTTGTAACATATATTTATATCTATAATATATATATTTAATATAACCAAAATACCAATCTTGACTTTGTCACAAAAGTTGTGACCTTCAGTTAACCATTCAAACTTCTAAATTTTATTTTGGGGTTAGAAATGAAATACAATATTTCCCATTAAAAAAGTTATAAAATCAGGGGCTCCTGGGTGGCTCAGATGGTTAAGCATCTGCCTTCGGCTCAGGTCATGATCCCAGAGTCCCGGGATCGAGCCCCACGTCTGGCTCCTGACTCGGCGGGGAGCCTGCTTCTCCCTTGCCCTCTGCCTCTCCCCTGCTCATGCTCTCGCTCTCTCTCTGTATCTCTCTGTTTCAAATGAATAAATAAAATCTTTAAAAAAAAAAAAAGTTATAAAATCAATAAAGCTTAACAAACTCACTATAAGCCAAAACTTTGACTTTATGGAACAATTTGTTTAAAGAAATGTAATCTTTTATATAAAAAAGTTAATGTTAACATTTTTAAATAACAATACTAATAAATTATATTATGATAATGTTACAATATTATTATTATTTAAAATCTACAACTGAAATTATTTTCAAGAATACTGGTTTTTCTTATGATACATAGTTGACAAATACAAATTCCTGGTAGGCAAAGGAAAGTAATATAAGCAATAAAACCTATTTTCTTAGCATCATTTGTGTGTTTCTCACTTTCAGAAAACAGCCACTTTTCCCATGTAACTATAGGCATAAATAAAACTGAGAAAGGTCTAAAGATTACAGCATTCCATGAAAAAACTATTCTGGCCAACTGAGTTTTAACTACGAATCATTTGTTGTAGGATACTAAAAATGGAAACTAGATATGCTAAATTCACTTGTGGCTAAAATTGTCCCTCTCTATTGGAATTTGGCCAACTAGAAGTACTGGGAAAAAATCAGAAATATTTGAGTAAAAATCAGAGGATAAGCTGGGCTGTGAGTAAGGACTTTAGACATCATATCTAATTCAATCATTACTAGAAATTGATTTAATCAATGTCTTTCCTAATGAGATCTACAATAAACATAAAATAGAACACATATTTATAATATTGTTTCTATAACTAATAAAAATTGTTCTGAAGAAAGATCTCTGGCACATTCACAACCTATTAGAAATCACAAAGTAATCTGAGGAAGGCTGACTGGCAAAGGAAATGATTATTGATGAAATGCTAAGATTTACCATCAATACTGTCATAATTATGCAATCATTTTTTTGTTCAACAGGTTTTTAAGTCAGTGTATATATCTGTAATTTTTAAATATAAATTCCTCCATAAAAATGACATAAAATCTATCTCATCTTTGCTTTCTTACTACTACTCTCTTTTGTTTTAAAAATTAAGCTTCAATAATAACTGCAAAGAATGTCCTTATTTCTTTCCACTTAACTTTGAAGGCTCAGAAAAGACTTGTGATTACTCTAAAATGCTGATCAAATATTTTGGGTGGTATCTAATTTTACTACAATCAGTCTCCAGAAGATGTACGATCCCTTTTTCCTTCTTCACCATTAGGTAAATCAGTGTTTGAACTTTAGGGTAACAATTAAGAGAAAGAAGCAGAAACTTCAATGACAGTCTTGACAAAGGACTAGGATACTGCAGAAAACCAAATCATCTTTCTCAGAACAATGTATGATATTTCACTCACAGCACACCTTTAAATGGCTGTCCCCTTTGCTTACATTGATTTACTTTCATCATTAAGAAGCTCCACCCACTTAAAATAGCAAGAATAATCAATTCTCCTGAATATTTTACATAAAGCCACGTCAAAAGACAGAAGAATGAACTAAGTGATCTTTTAATGTTCTTTTCATTTTTTGGACATAGTATGACATATTAGAAAGAATACCTGCTTTGGAGACATTTAGCAAGCTGCATAAGGCTTACTTTTCCCTTCTAAAAAGTGAGAGCAGTAGGTCCTCTAGAGGACTACTATGAGAATTATGTCCCACCATCTATACAAAATACTTAGTATGGCATCTGGCACATAGTAGGAACTTTTCTTAGGTCAGCTTCCCTAGAAAGAGTCTGGAAATGTAATTCTTACATCATTGAGTGTTGAGGGTATGCTCTCAGGTAAAATCTGCTGGGACTGAAGGAAGCAGGATAGGGCAGGGGAGAAAAGCTAGTCAGAGATGTGGGTTTGGTTCAGTTGTTTGCTGGTAGATAGCTCTAGGGGAGAATAAGAAAAAAGAAAAAAGCTGTGATTTTTAGTGTGTGCCTATTTCTGTGGTATAAATACTCTCACCTCAGCCAATTTTAAATTATCCACATGATGTCACTGAACAAAGAGTTTAAAGGAAGTGTTAACAGTCAGCTTCAGTGCAAGCTGACCCCAGCACACCACTGGGTTAGCCTCTCCTTCAGAGATTTCTGGATTGTGCAGAGCACATAGTTATCTCTCTTGGAGGCAAAGGGGCTGGCCTTTAGTAAACCAGAATTAGTCTGTCATTAAGTATGGGATGTCCTGGGGGAAAGGATAAAACCTCCACAGTCTCCCTTCAGCCGAGGGCAGTTCTCACAACGTGTTCAGCTATAAACTGTTATCAGCCCATGGTTACAGCAGGGGATTAAGTGCTTCTGCCTGGAAAGGTAATTCTGATGGGGCAGCAATGTCAGCTAATACAGTGCTCAGTAAATGATGCTTAGTAGAATACTCATGCCTCTAAGTGATTGCTGCAGTCCTGATGTATTTATCAATATTAAGAGTCTGTTCTATTATGAGTTTGTTCACCTTAAATAAACCAAATGATATTTGAGCTTACATTAAAAAAAAAGGCAATACTAATATTTAGTAGCGTAGTATCTTTTCCATAAGTAGATAATGTGCTACAATGAACTATTTCCTCCTCTCTCCCACTATATTTCTAAAAATCAGAACCCCATACTCTTGCATAAAACAAGCAGCAGTTTCTCTGTATCACCCCAGAACTCTACCGTGAAAAGAGATGATGCCCAAGATCTCCATGGAGATGACCATAAAGCAAATGTTAGTAAAACTACCTCTGAATGGCAGTACAGATATAGTGGGAAGGTGGAGGAGTTTCTTAATTTCTGCCAGTATTTGGATTTGACGAAGACCTATATACTTTGTAAGCTGTTCGGCATTCATTCATCATTAACTAATTACACTTTATACCTCTCTTGTCTTTTCATTTGATGTTGCTAAATCCCAAGTAAATGATGGCAACAAACTATGAGAATTTAGTGGGCAGTTAAGATTTCAAGATCTGATGTTCACTGAAATGACAACTGTAAAAAAACAGCAAACTAGGTAACAAATACGTATTTTCTGAACCAAGAATATGGCTACAAAGTCAAGGAAAAATATGACAGACTATTAAAAATATTAGAAATAATATAAAATATTGGGAATTAAATTTAGATAATCCTAAAAGGATAGATACATAGTTTTATGTCTATCTGTCCATGTATCTATGAACCAATCAGCCTATCATCTATCTACATCTAAAATCTTTGAAAGGCCAGGATAGTAAGAATAGAAGGAATGTATTTGGCTTCTATAGGCTACAGGAAATAAAAGTTTAAACCAATAAAATGGCATAATTTTAAATATTACAATACTTTATCCTTAACTGATAGTCTTCAAATGTTCTTAAAGCTCTTACAAAACTCTCAAATGGACAGCATGAGAACTCTGATGAAGATTTAAGTATTACAGTGAGATGTAAATATGAAATTACAATGTTCTAAAGCAATGTTTTGGCATCATTTTTTTTTAATTTATTTATTTGGCAGAGAGAGACACAGCGAGAGAGGGAACACAAGCAGGGGGAGTGGGAGAGAGAGAAGCAGGCTTTCCGCCCAGCAGAGAGCCCGATGCGGGGCTCAATCCTAGGACCCTGGGACCATGACCTGAGCCGAAGGCAGACACTTAATGACTGAGCCACCCAGGTGCCCCTTGGCATCATCTTTTATTCACATGCCAAACTGTCTGTCTGAACTTATCTGTTTAGACTGGTTGGAATTTTACCTGTTTTATTTGCATATTGCTATTTGGTTTCACAAATATTTTGCTGAGAACTCTCTGAAAAAAAAAGATTGTATTGCGTGGAAATGAAAATAAGTAGACATATATATAGACATACTAGAGCATATATAAAAATTATGCCTGTTAATGTAAGAAATATCATAATTATAGTTTTCTAATTGAAGAATATTATGAACAGTGATCAGCTTTGAGTTAAGTTGTAACTCTAAAATTCCTTTTCAACCACAAGATGACCCCCTTAGTAAGTCTTAGTTTAGTTGCATATAATTATTTATACCTTGTTTTCAATGATAAGAATTACAAGTTTATATGTGTATATTTTTAAGAACTACTCTTTTTAAATAGGTAAACTTGGTTCTTAGAAATGCATGATGAGGGATAAAGGGCAAGAGATAGAATGAACACACTTTGTGTAAGTGGGCCTGACTGAACCAGGTCAAAGCAGTCTACTTTGTCTAGTGCTGCTATGGATTTCTCTTAGGTGGGAAAAGCTGTTATATTCATGAAATTTGAAGGACATTTGAGAAATACCAACACCCAAGGCTTTGCCCACAGGACCATCAAGTTTATCAGTCTCTGTCCAGAAGCATTGTGAGACCCTGAAGACAGTGGTCATCAACTCTCAAACATAAATGCAAGAATGTAAAATAAAAGCGGCACTGAATATCTAGATAGTAGTTTAGAAACACAAGACACACTCACATACACACAAAACTCTTAGTAATTATATTAATTTGAACAACAACAAAAAGAACATATTATTGAAACTGTGGGTATGTAGAACCTAAAATGAATCAATAAAAATTAATTTATGCTATCAAATAATACACATTTAATTATGCCATCAGTGTTTATTTATTGCATTGTCTTATTGTTTTATTCTAGTAAATGGTAAAAACAAACTGATGTAGGATTACTACCAATGGTGGTTCAACTCTATGTTTTTTGTTTTGGGGTGGTTTTTTTTTTGGCATAAATTCTATGTTCTTCCCATAAGATCTTACATTCCTCAAACAAGCAATACTCCAACTAAAAGCATTTCAGGTAATAATCCTTTCATGTACTATATTCCTGACTAAAATTCTATACTGTCACACTGAAAATACACCATAAGAGATTGATGCAAACCTGCACCTCTAGGAACACAATAGTGCAAAACAGTCTGCCCATTAGTCCCACAAACTGAATTTGAACCAGGCTTCAAAGCTTATTATGTGTACAACACTGAACAAGTTAACTTCTCTATACTTCACTTTCTTTATTCATTAAATGAAGACAGATAATAGTACCTGCATAATAGAGTTGTTGTAAGAACTACATAAGATAATGTATCTGAAGCTGTTACCACGGTATCTACACCAATGTAAATGCTCAGTAAATGTTTTTTATCCTAATTATGCCTAGATCTGGGCTACAAAATTCATGTCCAAAGCCATGTAGAGATGTCACAATCTTAACTTGAAAACTGAGACCGGGATATATGTATCAAATGGTTAATATATATCATTGCCAACACAGATTTGGTAATAACTTAAAAAAAGATCATTTATTTCCACATTTTTTGTTGCCAGAAATCGAGAGGTTTGCAATCAAATTTTTGAAAATATAGAGAAGCACGAAGCAGCTGGGAATTTGCTATCTTGACCTACAGGCAAGCAGAAGCTCAGATATTGGAGGGATACAATTGAAGTCCAATAAGTCAAAAGTGTATTTTGCTATGTGGGAGGCCACACAAAGCTTTATGATCAATAAGTTTTAGGTATGTTGACAAAATGATATAATATATCTTATCAGGGGCACCTGGGTGGCTCAGTTGGTTGAATGCCCAGCTCTTAATTTCTGCTCAGGTCAGGATTTCAAGGTGGTGAGTTTGAGCCCTGGGTGGGGCTCTACTCTCAGTGCAGAGTCTGCTTGAGATTTTCTCTCTCTCCCTCTTCCTCTGTCCCTCCCCCCACTCGCGTGTGCAAATAAATAAATAAGATCTTTTAAAAAAACAAAAAGAAATCTTATCAAATGATTTCCAGAATTATATAAATCCCCAAAAGCACTTCTTTTTTCAGCAATGAAAATAGAAAAATGAGCTAAACGACAACAACAAAAAATTCCCAAATTCTTCTTATTCATTGCATTATCCAAACAGGAAAACATATTCCAAGGCAACATTTAAATTGGGAACAAATCTGAAAATGGAAAATTTTGTGTCACCTCTTCCATTTTCAAATTGATCTTCAATTTAAATAAATTAACAGATAAAAAACAGAAAACTCAAAAACTCAATGAATAGGAGTTTAAGTAAAGATGAGAGAAAAAGTAATAATAATAATAAAGAAATGTTATAATAAAACTTACCAGAAATGAAGGGAATGAATCTCCAGATAGAGGAGGTACCATCAACAAAATTCAAATGACCTACAATGTCATCACAGTTCAGAATAGCCCCAGAGTTGTCATTTTACTCCATCTCTCCTTGCTAACTATTAAGAAGTAGTGAAATGACATTTGATCCCTGATTTTAGGGTGTAATTACTTTTTCTTTTCTGGAGACATCTGGGATCTTAATCTCTGATGTTTTGAAATTTGATAGGTATAATTTTGGTTTAATCAAAAAATGTATTTAATTTATTGGGAAGACTGGTGAGAAAGTTTATGCATATTACTTGGAAATATGGAGTAAATACCAGAAGTAACAGAGTTTAAAGTTGAGACTTAAGTTTGAAGCTTGATGGTACAGGGGTGGTCAAAACTTCTATATTCCTATTTTCTTTAAAAGAATGTAAAATATTTCCCTTCTAAGATGAAACTAACAAAATACAAAGCCATGAAAAGAAGAATGTAAGGAAAAGGAATATCTTCATCAGCTGCAATAAAATTCTTTCTTTCCCATGGCAGGAGAAATTAAATGCATATATTCAATAATTTAAACAGCTCAAGGTCTGATTGGTTCAGTACATTTTGGGACACTTTGAAAAGTCAATACCTCTAATGAAAATGGAGTATACAATATTTTTTTACTATAGGGGATAAAATGCAAATTGCACTATGTTTGTTTGTGCAGCCCTCAGTCAAGAAAAACAGGCACTGACTTCAGTAGAGGTCTAGGCTCCGATACATAATTAGACCCAGTGGCACTTCATAAAGGAATCCACTGTCCCATAAGGCAGAAGGTGAACTGTAGAAGATGCTATCACATTCTAATAAAATGTATAATATTTCATTAAATATGCCTTCCTAAACATTTAGGAAGACGCAATCAGGTGAAAAAAAAAGATTATAATCTTTTTATTTAGTGTGCTTGAAGATCAAACAGCCACAGATCATTTTAAAATACACATTTTTCTTATTCACCTGGAGAAAATTTCAAAGGTGACTTTGCTTGCCTGGAACAGAGTAATAGGATAGCTATGACAGGAAAACACAAAGAAGACAGTAAGTGCTGTCATTCTTCTCTGTCCCACATCCCACAACCAAACAAAAGCAAGAAGCCCAGGGTTAGCACAGTACGTGTGTTCACCCTGTGGTCAGTCAATCAACAAATATATAGTTAGCGCTAATCTGTGCCATATCCTGGGAAACAGTACTGATCAATTCAGGCTTTGTTACTGGCCAAGTCTTAGCTCACTCTGTTTCAAACTTTAAGATGCATACAAATTACCTTGGGATCTTGTTAAAATTTAGATTTTCATTTAGCATATCTGGGGATGGGGGGCTTGAGAGTCTGCATTTATAATATATCCCAAGTGAGGCCCATGCTTCCTCGTGGTGGACCGCACTTTGATTAACAAGGGTCTACAATGTACAAAATAGCCATTTGGTCCCATAGAAATGACAAAGTAGCTCAAAATACTCAAAATGAGTATTCATCATTTCTCACTAGGGTGTATAGTATTTAACTTATTAATATAGTCAAAGAAATGGGTACTTCGAAGTGTTTTAGGTGAACACAAAAACTCAGTTGAACATTTTCCCAACAAAAGAAGTATTCTTTCTTGGAATGCAAATTTCATGCACTTGGATAAGCACTGCATGAACATCCAACAGTACATATGGTAACATTTCTAGATAAAACTACACTCCACACATTGACACTAGTTCAGGAGTGGTCAATTGGATTTAGTGAAAAATCAAAATTAGAGAAGTTAGGAATACTCCTTCAAATGTGAATTCCAGCTCAAAATAGTCAAAAAAAAATTGTGTCCTATCCTAAGGCTTTAGTAAATTTCTAAGAAACATTTTCTTTTTTCTTAAGATTTCATTTATTCATTTGAGAGAGACAGAGAGAGCACAAGCAGGGGGAGAGGCAGAGGGAGAGGGAGAAGCAGACTCCCCGCTGAGCTGGGAGCCCGATGCAGGGCTCCATCTCAGGACCTGGAGATCATGACCTGAGCAGAAGGCAGACGCTTAACCATCTGAGCCACCCAGGCACCCCTCTAAGAAACATTTTCTATCCCTAATCCTATTTGCTTAATGAGAAAATTTTTCCTAGATAGTGAAGAGAGAAACAAGACTCTAATGTTTACAAAATTCATTATCAAGGTTTTTTAAATTACAAAAAATTCCTAAGATACCTGAAGAAAAAATATATATTTTAGTATCTTCTGCTACATTTTATTTTGATTTTATTAAGATTATAGGTCATTAATAAAGTTTTTGCAAAATGTAACAAACATTAAACTTACTCAAAACCTCACTGTATTTTAATTCATAACAAATATTAACCATGTTGCTTAATACAATAATTATAATGTTCTATTAGCCTAAGTTCTGTTTCAAATACAAAGCATGAATTAGATATATGCTGTATTGTTCCTGAAGAAGCAAAAATACCCATGGTTTAAATAAAATACCTTAAAGACTTAATTTCTATTTAATAAAAAAAAAAGCTTTACTAGCTGATTAAAATCACAGTTTAATAACTAAAGATTAATACAGTATAGAATAACTAATATTCTGATAAACTTTGATAAGTCCATGAGCTAAGGTGTTAATACAAATATTTATATGTTATGTTTGAATATGTTGTTACTATTCAACCTTATTGGTTTTGATAATTATGAGTGAAATGATGCTTAGCTATAGTGAGAACAACCCATAAATATAACATTTATTGACATTTTTAACATTCTGTGAAACTGCTTACATTTACCGGGGGGAAAATCACTAAAGCAACTGAAGTGTGGATGACTATAAGTGAATGCAGATTAATATAAAATTAATGAAGTATCTATAGGGCATTTAATGCCTACATCCTCATAAACATATGGTTTATTTTAGAACTAGTAAATTGACTGCCAAAGTTTATTTTGTGATTTTCAACCTTAATTGTGGTAACAGGGGTGATTTTTATTCATATTTATTTATACCAATCAAGTAGAAGTAGAAAAATCAATTTCACCAGACTCTGGACAAAATAAAAACAAATGATTTATCTGATTCAATTATTTCTGATCTAAATGGTAAAAATCAAATGTAACACGACTATTGTCAAACTATTTAAATGAAATGATTTGATGTGAACTATTATTTTTGTAGCTATTTTACATTTATTGGAAATAAACTTTCTCCCCCTTAACCTCTTCCAGTCTGTCAATCGTCCCCCAATTACAGTACTCATGATGACGTACGTAGGAGAGCAAGCAGTTTAAAAAAAAGAAGATGAAGAAAAAGTAGTTTATTTCCACAAGTGTTTGTATGAAAGACATAAAATTGAGCAACGGGGGCACAATATAGTTAAGAATCAGCCCCTCATTTAAATTATGGCTCCATCACTAGCCAGCTATCTGGCACTGAAAATGTCACTTAACCTTATAAGATCTCATCAATAACCTATGGACAACAACAGTACCTACCACAGTAGTTGACATGACACACTATAAATGAAGCCTGTATTATAGTGCATGACACACAGAAATAATAAGTGCAACCTAGTATTAAACCACGTTAAGTTTTTCAGGCTACTTACAAAGTTTATCTCAATAAAGAAATCTAAAAACCTTTTCCTTTAAATACTTTTTTTTTAAAGATTTTATTTATTTAAAAAAAAAAAAAAAAAAAGATTTTATTTATTTATTTGAGAGAGAGGGAATGAGAGAGAGCACATGGGGGGGGGGTCAGAGGGAGAAGCAGATTCCCCGCTGAGCAGGGAGCCCGATGCGGGACTCGATCCAGGGACTCCAGGATCATGACCTGAGCCGAAGGCAGTCGCTTAACCAACTGAGCCACCCAGGCGCCCTAAAAACCTTTTTCATTTAAAAATATGTACATATAAACCCACTGATATTAAAAACTATATTAAATAAGTTCAAGTACAATGATATGCACTACTTCTTTTACAAGTGTTTCTAAATTCTAAGAATCTTCTGTTAATGTTTTCAGACGATTTATGCAAGGCTTACTGGTCATCTCATTGCAGCATGAATGATAGAAGAAAGGAGAAAAACACAGGACTTGCCATGAATTCCAGGTGTAAGGACGAAACAGAAGTTAGCAGAAGTGGCCTATATGCGGAGAGTACCCCCAGAGGGGTAATGTGGTCCAAGCTATCTGAAAGGCTAGTCACTTTAGGCAGAAAACAAGTGGGAGCTGCCCAGTGGGGGGCACTATACCAACCCTGAATAAAGGGGCTGGCCTGAGCAAAGCCGAACAGCCACAGAACTGGGCACGCAGCTGAACTCCCACCATATAGGCAGACTGTGTTACTGGCTTTTGTGACTGGTCATAACTAAGGAGAAGGGAGCAAGCAGAATCTATCTTACAATAAAATGAAAATGGAAAGACAGGATAGGATATATCTGTAAGAACAGAGAATGGAGTCTTAAGTAGCAGTAAACAGAATTAGGGAGAAATATAAATCTCCTAATAGCTATAATGGTTCTAGGTTCTTGGTGACTTAATTACAAACCACAACCACATTGTGGGACCAGGCCGTTTGATGTTTCTATTTAAAAAATAGTCTTGCAAGTTCTTACCATTACTTCCGTACTACCACTCCTCAAATCCGTGCCCCCATGATTTCTCACCTGGAGGATTGCAAAAGCCTCTTCACTCGTCTCCCTGCTTCTGTTGTTGCTGCCTTCTAAAATCCATCTTTTCAAACATAAGCCAGACTATGTAATGCCTCCCTGTGAAGTTCTTAAATGCCTGCTATGCGATTTAGAATAAAATATGAATATCTTGCAATGATTTTCAAAACATACATGATATGACTCATGGCTACCTCTCTATCATCTGGGCCCCTTATGGTCTGCATGCTACAGGCACTCTGGTCTGCTTTCAGTTCCTTCAATATATCAAAAATGTTTATACGATAAAACAACTGCATTTGCTATCATATCTTTTTAGAATATTTAACCCTTGGGGATCTTCACACAGGTAGCTCCTATGTATCCTTCAATTCTCAGCTTGTATGTATCCTACACAGAAAGGTCTTCCCTGTCCAGGCAGTGTGATATAACCCTTTTTTTTAAAAAGATATTTATTTACTAATTGATTGATTTAGAGAACAGAGGGAGGGGCAGAGGGAAAAGGAGAGAGAGAATCCCAAGCCGACTTCCCACTGAGCACAGAGCCCGGTGTGGGGCTTGATCTCATGACCCTGAAATCATGTCCTGAGCCGAAATCAAGAGTTGGATGCTTAATTGAGTCACCCCTGAAATAACCCCTTTCTTAAAATCACCGCTCAGTTTCTCAGTTACTACCCATCACTTTTCTTAGTTTGTTCATAGCATTATTAACACTTGGAATTACCCTGGCTATTTATTCTCTCATGTCTTCTCCGCTAGAATGAAATCTTCTTGAGGGCAGGGACCTTAACTGTTTCCAAAGTCTAATGCATAGAAGACACTCATATATACATCTGTTGAAGAAAGGAATAAAATGACAAAGAATCTTGGGAGCAGGGGGTTATGGTTACAAGTGGGAATGAGCTGCTTACTTGTATTTCTAGCTGCAATGGACTATATTATGGCTTCTTAAACTCATGTTGAAGTCCCAACCCCCAATGTAGTATATTTGGAGTAAGGAAGTAATTAAGGTTAAATGAGGTGATAAGCGTGAGTCCTTATTCTGTTGGGATTAGTGTCCTTGTAAGAGACACCAGCATGCTCTTGTTTGCTTCTGCCCGTTCTTGCTCTCTTTTGTGCTCTCTCTTTCTCTCTCTCTGTCTCACCCACCCACCCTTTGCCCCCACCCCTATACTGAAGAAAAGCTACAACGGGAGAGGGTACCACTGTCTGAGAGCCAGGAAGAAAGCTCTCCTCACAAATCATATTAGCCAGAACCCTGATCTAGGACTTCCAGTCTCCAGAATTGTGAGAAAATAAATTTATTTAAGCTACTCAGACTATGGTGTTTTGTTATGGCAACCTGAGCAGCCTAAGAAAATAGCTATAAGGGTCTATAGAAAAAGGAGACAGTCGAAATGAGACGCAAATAGATGCCAAGATTATAAAAGAGTTCATCATTTACAAAGGATTACTGTTGCAAGTACATGTGTATCATGTTTATAAAATGGCTATTATTAGTTAATGTATAAGAAGTTTTTAATTAGCCAAGAAGAAGAGAAAAAGCAGGAAAAAGTACCAAGTGTTAAAGAGTATCTGCACATGAAGTGGGAAAGACTTTCTAAGACATAGCAGCATACCTCTTTCTGAGGGGTTGGCGGGGGAAAGAGGAAATTGACAGCATATAGGACAGGAAATTGTTTTGTCTGTATTTATGAGTGACATATTTTGAAGTTACACAGGGAGTTAAGCACTCATCTCCAGATTCCAGAGATGCTTGATTCAACTGTTAAATTCTAGAAAGCCTAAAGCCCATGCATAAATGCAGATGTCACACATGTAAGCCAGTGAAGAACAAAAAGACCCAAGAAAATCCACCTCCCTGCCTCTGGCCACCTCATGTGAGATGAAAGATATTCATACCCAACCCTCTGCTAGCATGGGCAACCTCTGCTTTCATATGTCAGTTATAACTCAGTGTTTAGGGGCACACTTATTCATTTATTTATATAACCTTGTGGTGAGAAAGCTATCAAAGATGTTCAAGAAGTCAATCTGATTCACTAATTTCAGATTCACCCAGGCAAAAACGGAGAATGAGGCAGCAAAATCTCATGAAGTTCATTACCTAGTGAACTTGAAAAAAAGGAGATCACTGACAAAACATGATGGTCAGTCCAGGTGGGTAGCTTCTTTAAGTCCTTAGAACCCTGGCTGGATATGATGCCACTGGCAGGAAAAAAAAACAAAAAACAAGAGACCTCTAATGCCTCACTCCATCACAACTTTAGTCTGAGCTCTCTCCTCCACCTCAACTTGTACTCCACATCTCAGTTACAGCAAAATGGTCCTGCCCTCTGACTCATTCCCTGGTTAAATCTTCACCTGATACACAGCACAGCTTCTTGCTAAAGCTCATTTCCTTCAATAACTACAATTCTGATTCTCCCCTTGATTCTTCTGCCTTCATCTACTTCTGACCTGCAAACCTCTCTTCCTAGGCACAGTCTCTTCCTACAGATCACAATAAGCGACCCCAGGATTCCACATCAGCCATGTAAGCTAAAGGCAGACATACTGTAGCTAAGTGTTTTTCTACTTGAAAGGTTCTGAGAAACCAATATTTTACTGTTCTTTCCTACTTAAGACCTTCTCCAAAAGGGTAAAAACCAGCATTGGCTCAATGCCCTACACATCGTGGAATTTCAACAAACATATATTGATTGAATTTCTCATGGCAAGTTATCTAGGGACATTCAAACCCTTTTTATTTCACAAATAGACTATGTCAAGAGCCTCCCACCTGGGGTTCCTTGCCTCCAACTCCCAGTCTATCAATCTTGGCACAGTCAGATAACCTTCTCAAAATATTAATAGATACTCAGTAAACATCTTCTACTGATGAAGACATAATCCTAGCCGCTTTTTTTATATAAGCATTATTAGGTAGAAAAAGAGTACATTTCTCCACATACTAGTTAGAATTAAAAAAAAAAAAACCTAGATGTGGAAATTGAGATGCAATGTTACATTCTTTCTGACACTATAATAACTTTCCTACCTTGTCCTGTACTTCTCAACTGATTCATTTTTCTAAATATGATGTAGGTTAATTATTATCACTAATAAAAACTTTGATTTTATGTATTTTCCTCGATATAATAAAGCATCTTGAAAAGTACTATTACTTTATTTAGTCCTTAAAATAATTATTAAACTCAGGGCAAGACAACTTCAGGGAATTGCCCAGTATCACATGAGGATTTGTTGTTATGGTCAGGACTGGAGAACATGTTCCTGACTCCTAAGCCAACATTTTTAAAAAGCACAAAATTTCAAAGAAATAATACCCTTCTTACTAGCTCATGTAACTGACACATTTATTTCTTGGCAGCCGTAGTGAACCATTTGTCAGAAAACTGCTACATTAACTTCTAGTTGCTAAAGAACACTCCAAAAAACTTTCCAATTCATCACTGTCAATCTTGCTGCCATTACAACATAAGTAGGTGTTTTTTTCCACACAAAAGACAAAATTTCCCAAGGGTCATGTTTGTTAACACCACCCAGTCTTACTTGGTCTCCATATACAATGAGGTCCATTTAATGGCCCATTTGCTAAATGAATACAGTTTGAAAAGAGCTCCCTCTTTCCCTCACTAAAGGCACAGACATTCATAAGAGGGAGATTCATTGCCATCAAAGTTTATGATGTTAATAGCTTTAATCTCCATAGTTTTCCATGCATGCCATAAAATATGAATGAGGGGTCCATTGTTTTCACTGATAACAATATGGTTTGAGTCATTTAAAATATAATTGCTAATGACTATGACTTGCTTGTTTCATTAATGTGTCCAGCTTGGGACCAAATAAAGCTATATAAAATCCTTTGTGTTCCAACTAATATTTTTATTTGAAATCAAATTCTCAGCAACGTATATTAACAGAAGACAATCAAATACATCTGAAGAAGAATCTTAACTGAACCTATTGTCAATACGCCCTTCACACAACTTGCTTCTTAAAACTTTTTAAAATAAAGATTTCTTTTTCTATTTATCAAAGAAATACATTCCCATTGTCTAAAATTTGGAAAATATACATAACCTCACAGCTCGGGAAATAATAGCATAATATTTTGCCGTTATTACCTTAGTTGCATTTTTGTGTATATCTGGAACTACATACGTAATAGTCATTAATTACATTAGCTAGCTGGCTGGCTGACTGGACAGGTGGGTGGATAGATTTTTCATCCAACATTGTGTCATGAGATTTTCTAATACCATTAACCAACTTTAGAAAGTTGTATTTGATGTTTGTACGGTAATCTATTGCTTTATTATGATTTAGCCATTCCCTTATTCTATGTTTTATAAAGTTCAATTTTTAAAATATTTTGTAACACTTCGAGTGTTTCTCAAAGTGTTATATTTCCAGAATATATATATTTCCAAAAATATATACATTTCAATATTTTAGATATATTCTTAAAAGTGAACTTACAATGTCAATAAATCTTTAAGAGATCTAGATTCATAACTAACACATCACCTTCCAGTAGTGGTAAATTAGTTGCATCGACTTACTTTTCCAGTCACAGTATATATTAGAGCTAACTGCAGCCTTATCAGCTTGAGATTTTTTATCGTTTTATAATCCTTTCTAATCTTCCAGTCCATGATCATTCCTAGGTTCCAAATTTGTTTACTGTTATAATTTAAACTGTTTCGAGTACAGATGGAATAAATAATATAAGCATGCTATTTTGTTGGATTTGCTTGTATTGTTTGCTTATGGTAAGACATTATGTATGGGTACGGCAAATAGCTTCATATATTAGTTGTGTCAATTACTAATTTAGTCTCTTTATATACATAAGAAGGTAAATCTCATATTCCTCCCCAACATATGGAAAGGAAAGCTTTCCATTAAAAAAAAAAAAAAAGGATACTGTATTCTAAACAGGTTCCAATGCAGGCAGACATTAGAGATGAGATGAGTGTATAGAGGAGGAAAGAGGATTTGTAAGTAAAATCACATTACTACTACTTCAGTTGCAGGTCCAAAGAGACAGTAATATCTCTTGGAGTAACTTCATAACAAAACCTCGGAAATCTTTATCCTCCACAATAAGCTGCTACAAGTGATTTTTGTCTCTTTTTCATTCATTCTACAATACAATAAAACAGTCAAGGGCATGGGCTCAAAAGTTGCTCAAACCTTTGGCCTACAAGTTGCCTGAGGATCTTTGACTGAGCTGATCTGGGCAGAGGCCAAAGATTCTGCATTTTCATTGATCTCTCAAATGATACGGGGGTCAGATGCTGCTGGGCAGCATATGGCACTTTTAGTAGTAAGGCTCCAGAGCCACACCACCAGGTTCAAATCCTGATTTTTCAACTTATTAGTTCTATGATATGAGGCAAGTATTGACCCTATCTGAATCTCAAGTTTCTGATCTATAAAATGGAGAAGATAATAATACAGACTTTACAGGACTATTATGAAGATAAAACGAGATAATCGTGCCAAGTTCTTCAAATAGTGCCTGGAAAATAATACATGCTTGGTAGAGGTAATATTTAGCACTGGAGTTTCTCTTTTTTTCTTTCAATCTAGCTCCAACTCATATTTCCATAGTTTGCCTATTAAAGCTAAATACAAATTATGTAATAATGTTTCCCAGACACTGTCTTATTCTACAGCAGTCTCAGTCAAAGAATAATATATGAAAATAAAACTCTTCCAAAAAATGGAAGCTGTAGACAACACTTGAAACATGGGTTCATGATTAACACAACGAATATAATAAATCTACCTAAATTAGACCGTTCCTCTTTGCTCAGAAATCTTTAAAGCTCCCCCCCCCGCCTGTTTACTGAAAAAGTCCAGACCACCTGGCCAGATATTCAGAGCCCAAAATACATTTCTGACCTTGTCTTCCATCATTGCCCCTTACTTACTATACTATCTAGTTAAATAGAACTATTTGCAGGTTCACACATACATCCCACGTTTACCCATATAGTGGCTGACTAAACAGTATATTTTTTCCCATTTAAAAATGTTTTAGTTAATATTTTTTTATTTCACTCTTCCACATTTGACAGATAATTTATTTCTCAAATTCTGAGTGTGAGATAGTCAAATGTTCTACTCAACCATGAAACTCAGGTGAGTATATAGCACATTCGTAATATCCATCAGTCATCTCTATAATACTTTACACACTAAAAGCTTTCTCACATACGTTATACGCTCTTATGAGGTAGGAATCATTACCTTCATTTTGTAAATGAACAGTCTAAGCCTCAGGGTATAATAATCAATTTATCAAATTTCATACAAACTTTTCAACAACACAGTGGATGTGTCATATAATTCTCTTTTAGTTTGATTAGATAATCCAAAATAACTAGGCAATGTCTGTGGTAGGCAGTTTCAAAATGGTCACCATGATCCCCTGTTACTCACACCATTGTATGATCTTCTCTTGAGTATGGATTTGATCTGGTAACTTGCTTTTAACAAATAGAATGTGATAAAAATAGTTGATGCCACTTCTGGGTTTAGGTTACTAAATATTATGATTTCTGTCTTTCTTGCACATTCCCTTGATCTCTCACTTGATTGCATTGATGAAACCAGCTGCTACTGTGTGAGCTGCTATATGGAGATGCTCACAAGACAAGGGCAACCTCCAGTCAATAGCCAGGGAGGGACTTAGATCTTAATCTAATAGCCCATGACTAAATCTAAGGGACAGCCACATAAGGGTGTTTGGAAACAGATTCTAGTCCAGAAGGGCCTTGAGATGACTGTGGCCACTGTAATCTAGATTACAGTATTGTAAAAAAACTAGAGCTAAAGGACCCAGCTAAACCATGCCCAGATTCCTAACCCACAGAAACTATGGGATAATAAACACTGCCATCTTAAGTCATTGGGTTTTGGGGTAATTTGTTATGCAGTGATAAATAACTAATTCAAGTTTCAAATATTATTATAACTTTTATGTTTACAGCTAATTGAGTATGAGATTATGTTCCCCACCATGCTGCATTTAGAAATTAATGAAGTCTGGTCAGGAAGATGACAGAATAGAAAGGCCCGCCTTTGGATATTAAAACTTACCAAAACTAAATCATGAGATGGAAAATCTCAACGTTGAGACCCATAACTAGCAAGGAGATTGCATCAGATCAAGGTGATCAAAAACTCTTGCAACAAAGAAAAGATCAGGAGCAGATAGTTTCACTGGTGAATTTTACCAAACATTTAAGGAAGAATTAATACCAATCCTTTTCAAACTCTTCCAAAAAACTGAAAAGGAAGGAACACTTCCAAACTCATTTTATGATGCCAGCATTACTGTGACATCAAAGCCAGGCAAAGACACTACAAGAGAATAAAACTATAGGCCAATAATCTTGATGAATATAAACACAAAAGTCCTCAACAAAACACTGGCAAATGGAATTCAACAACACATTAAAAGGATCATATATGATGACCAAGTAGGATTTATTTCTGGTATACAAGGATATTTTAACACAGGAATATCCATCAATGTGATATACCACTTTAACAGAATAAAAGATAAAAATCACATGCTCATGTCAAGAGATATAGAAAAAGACATTCAACAAAATTCAACATCCCTTCATGATAAAACACTCAACAAATGAGGAGAAGAACCTCAATGTAATAGAGGCCATATATGACAAATTAGGAATAAAAGGATTTCAACATTCCCTCAGTATAATGAGGGCCTTGATGACAAGCCCACAGCTAACATCATATGCAACAGTGAAAAAGTGAAACCTTATCCTCTAAGATCAAAGATAAGGCAAAGATGCCGATACTCACCATTTCTATTTAATATAGTGTCGACAGTCCTAACCAGAGCAATAGGCAACCAAAATAAATGAAAAGGAAGAAATAAAAGTATCTCTGTTTACAGATGACATGATCTTAAATGTAGAAAACTTTAAAGAAACAGAAAATAACAAATTTTAGTATGTGAAGAAATGAGAACCCTTGTGCACTATTGGTGGTAATATAAATGGTGCAGCCACTATGGAAAACAGTATGCAGGCTCCTCAAAAAATTAAAAATAGAACCACCATATGATGCAGAAATCCCAGTTCTGGGTATTTATCCAATACCAATATCCAATTTACCCAACAGAATGAAAACTATCTCAAAAGAGGTATCTGCACACCCATGTTCACTGCAGCATTATTTACCATAGCCAAGAGGGAGAACAATTTAAATGTCCATTGATGATGAATGATAAGAAAATATGGCATATGTACAATGGAATATTATTCAGCCTTAAATAAAAGGGAAATTCCGTCTTATGCTACAATATGGATAAATCTTATGGACTATGCTAAGTGAAATAAGCTAGTCACTGAAGAACAAACACTATGGGATTCTCCTTTTTACAAGGTATCTAAAGTAGTCAAACTCATAGAAGCAGAAAGCAAAACCAGGGACTGGGGAGAGGAAGGAATAGGGAGTTGCTATGCAATGGGTAAGGAGTTTCCGTCATGAAAAATGAAAAAGTCCTAGAGATCTACCATACAACAATGCATATATAGTTAACAATACTGGAGTGTCCACTTAGAAATTTAATAGGATATATTTCATTTTAGATTAAAAAAATAAATTGTAATCTGAAGATGGTATATACATGCAGATGAATAGACAGAAAATTAAATAGTTTCTCAATTATTTTAAAAAATCTTTATAGATAATCAGGTGTTCACATATACTGTCCCATGAAAATAACAGAGAAAATTTCAACATAATGTCATTAAGTAATAAGTTTAAAGAGTCATCAATTAGTGTAACTGGTTGCAAACAGCAGAAATGGAACCTAAGTTTTAACGATTTATTTATTTATTTTGGAGAGAGAGAGAGAGAGAGAGAGAGAGAGAGGAGAGGGTGGAGAGAGGCAGAGGGAAAGAATCTTTAAACAGACTCCCCACTGAGCACGGAGCCCAACACAGGGCGATGCATGAGATCATGACCTGAGCGGAAACCAACAGTCCAATGCTCAACCAACTGAGCCACCCAGGCGTCCCAAATCCAAAGTTTTATTTTTTTAAAAGATTTAATTTATTTATTTGAGAGAGAGAGAGAGAGAAAGAGCACGAGCACAGAGGGAGAGGGAAAAGCAGACTCCCTGCTAAGCAGGGAGCCCCACGTGGGGCTCCATCCCAGGACCCTGAGATCATGACCTGAACTGAAGGCAGATGCTTAACTGACTGAGCCACCCAGGTGACCCCAAACCTAGCTAAGTTTTAAAAGGGAAATTTTTGGAAATGTATTAGAGACATAACCCAGCTCCTGGAATTGTCTGGAGGCTTGAGAGCCAGCTAAGCACCAAATCAGTGCCAAGGCAGCTCTGAAAATCAGTAAGGAAAAACCAAGGAGTAATATCAGAGCAGGTGTGGTACACTCAACTCATTCATTCCACCACCACTACACTGAGTGATTGCTCTGTTCTTTGTGTCACCGGCTGAAGAGTCAAAGTCATGCAACGGTGCAGTTGACTGGATGAGTTTATTTCATGTGCTCCTTCATGTACTGGCAAGTGACACTATGACTGATTGGTTTCTAATAAGAATTACCCCCTCACCAAAATGCTAATAAAATGAAAATTTAAAATTGGGCAAGCAAAAAAATAGATAAATTCTATTACACTGAAGATTACTGGTTTTTGTCTGCATGCATACAAGTTTTTTTTTATTTTTCCTTTTTTTTTTACAGTGGTTATCATGATTTGGATACAGATATTTCATTATATGCATTACTTTTGTTGTGTTTAGAACAAAAATAGACAATAGACGTCTGATAATTGAGATTTTCCTTTGTCAGAATGCTTCATTTACTTTTATTTTTTCTTAATTTCAAAAGTATTTCTAGATAATTCACATGGAATTAAGTCCTGGCAGCTGAGTAAATAATAAATAGTAGACTAAAATAAATCACCCTAAGAATCCCCCACATGTAATTATAACTTCATATTGTGCAAATGTCATCAGTCATGCATTTTTATTGTTCTAGGCACACATTGTGGTGATCCAGGTGTAGAGATGGAAGTCCATCTGGCCAATTTTCTTTGCTGTTACTAGAGATGGTTTGTTTTCTCTTCCATCTAAATTTGAGCAAGAAATATCTTGAGCCAGATCCAAGAGGCTATGATGGCTCTATAATTTTTCAAATAAAGGCAGAAGAAAATATTGTGTTATTTTCTTTGGTGGTCATTTTCTAACACACTGTTTTCATCAATAACATAATTCCGTGGGACAATAAGATAACAAAATTCAAACTATCCTGATTTGTAGCCTATTTACCAAAACTCCTGTAAATGCCATATTCATAATAATTGTCTGTGCAGTAGAAATGTCAGATTTTACCTTAAGCCAATCAATTACTGAATAAAGCTATATTTCCATGGCACAGGAATAATTTACCCTCCCAAAATTTAAATAATTTAAATATTTCAAAAAAATTTTCCAGTCCAATTAGTGGTGAATTAATTTAATACTGAGAAAGAGTAATCATATGAAAGAATCACAATGATGCCCATGAACACTGAGGTTATGTTTTATTTGTTTTCCATTTCATATGGAATGGTAATCTTCTTAGTGTTAAATCATAAAGAAGAATATTTTTTAAATATTGCATATTGCGGAAAAATTTCTCTATAAATAAACACACATGTACAGAGGCAGAGAAGTGTATATATGTTATATATATATACTTATATATGTGTGCGCATACAGACACATTGGTACCAAAAAAATACTATACTGCTGTCTCTAAAATATGGTCACTAATTTTTTATTCTTATCATTGGTGGAGTTTAAAAACATAAACATAAAAGCAGCACCACCGTAACACTGGGACACAAACCCAGACCACAGCCAAGACTTGGGATGGCCTTATTAATTATCATCAACATGAACATTTAGTATTTTTGCAAGAACATACCAAGCCAAAAAGATTTTGCACAGCTTTTTGAATGTCTACTGCTTTAAAAGACTTAGGAGGAGAGCTAGGGAAAATATTTGTTTATTATCATTTTCATAAATTAGTAAAAACATTCTTATCCATTAATATATGATTCAATTTTTTTGGTAAGGTAGCAGTAAGACAGTAGATCTTATAATGAACTGTGAAACTGAAGTAATTTTAAACCAAGATAAGGTGGCAGAAAACTTGGGACTATCCTGAAATAAAATAACTCTTCAAATACTGTCCTCCATAAATGGAGAAACACACACACACACACACCCACAAACACCCTAAAGCACTGTATCCTTATTTCAAGAGTATAAGGGTAGAAATATGAGGCCCATTCAAAAGATATCAGCCATTTCAAATTTTCATCTACATGCAGACAGTGATTAAATATTCTTTTGAAGGATCAGAATAATTTTCAGAACCTTTAACAGCTGAACATTTGCTGTTCTTATGATCTCAACCTAGAAAATGTAACAGAATAAATTAATAATGAATATTATAAACCATGTATATATTTTTAATACATATGGGTATATTTTTCACTATATTTCTCAAATTGAATGTTTTCTTCAAATTGCATATGCAATATGGAGTATTTCTTTTAAAAAGAAATTATTTTATTTAAAAAATAAATGAGTGATACATCCTATGCTTTTCTTTATCCCCAAGCTTAATTAGGACATAAATTTAACAAAAGTAGAAATACAGTTCCTTATTTTGATTCACCTTCACCAAGGTTTCTAAATAATCTACATGCAAGATGCATCACAAAAAGCAATGAGCTTTGATAATTTCAGACCCATTTATATTCACAGACTCCAGAATCAACGTCTATACTTCTTTTTCAAAAAAATCCAACCTTTTGAGAGGCAATGCACAGCCTGATAGAAATCTGTAATTATCCTCCAAATATATCCAATTTATCATAAACACATGTTAGATATTCTGTAACTATTTTGATATATTTGGTATTTAAAATCTTAAAATTTCTAGACCATATTTATTTCTATGGGGACAATCCATAAAATTCTTTCAGATATATTGCTTCTTACTTGTTTGTATAATCGAACATTTAGTTCCCTTTATTTAAACCACCACAAATTAAAACCATCTGCAAACTAAATGAACATAGAGCAGATTCCAGAAAACAAAATAAGTTATTTAATAAAGCTAATTATTTCTAATTAGAAATAATTCCTTAGTGATCCATTGGCCAATCTCCAAAAACCATTTCCAAATATTCTATATAGTGATTTCAGAATTATATTAAAAAATACACTTCTTTAACTTGATGGTATTTCTGGGTAGTAGCCAATTTTAAAACTATGATTTTTTTAAATTGCATTTATTTTACAAATCTATGGTGATCTAAAACAATGTTTAATGATAATGCTGATGATGGTCATGGTGAAAATTCTTTACACATTCTACTGCATATTTCTTCTTTTAAACTTCATATTATTTTAATTCTAAATTTGCTTGGGTAGGATTTTAATTACTCGTACTCATCTCCCTAAAATTTTATACACATTTAGTTGATTCTTCCTGTAGCACATGAGCCATTTCACTGAGAAGGCAGTCAACATGTTTTAAGGATCTACTTTTGCCAAAGAACTTCTCATATGTATTGGTGTTCAATTTCACCCTCCCACAGAAGGAGATGAGAAGAGAGGCTGAGAGGCTAAGTAACTCTTCCAGTTCCACAGAGTTAATAAATGACAGAGCTGGGATTAAACTTTCGGTCCCTATAATTTTGGTGGTCCCACTATATCTGGCCATTTTATAGTGCCACCTCCTACAATTCCAAACATTGTATTTCTGCTCTATTTTTTGTTTTAGCAATCATTTTACATAAAACATTTTCATTCCCTTTTAATTTGTACTGTTCCCTACACTTCAATACTGAGACAAAGTAATGAAACAAAGAGCATGAAAGCATATATAATCATAGAAAACATAAATGCATATGCACTCTTTCTATTGGTTTATTCCCATTGGTTAAAACCTATTGTTTTTTTTTAAATAGCAACTGTTATGTTCAGGGAAAGGGATACAATTTTCTCTACAAATGTGGACTGTCACTATAAGATTTTGCTCTACAAGAATAATGAAAGAAAATACCCATGTGCCAAAAAATAAATAGATAAATAAAACTGTAGGGCCAGTTGTTTTTCAAATGGTTAAAGCTTTACGACACTGTATCTGAATAGGGGAGAGTGTTTTATCTATGCAGTTATTTCTACCTCTTCTACTAAAAAGTTGAGTGTCTTTATTGATTGTCACAAAAGAGGGTCCTTGAGGTGATAGATGTTAATTCCTAAATATCTCTAGATATAATTCTCAGAGACTTAATGGTGACATAAAAGCTTCCTAATCCATTAAATAGAGTTAAACTTCAGCAGTACAAGCACAATAAGAGTAAGAATAACAGTGACATTTTCTCTATTTTGGTTTAATAGCTCATTTAATTTTAATTCCTCATGCCAAAAGTGGTTAAAAGGAAAGACATAGAGAAAAAGATACACACACACACACGCACACGCACACACACAGAAATGTAGATCAGCTGGTCAATTTTGGATTTACCCAAACTTATTTTGGTGAAAACAGACATAGCATCATAACCAATGTCATCTTTCAAACACTCCCAGCAGACAATTTTTTTTATAGGTGGTTCTCACTATTTAACAATGTCCATCAATAGTGAACCTCCAGTAGAGACGGGAATATGTGAAACAAAAGACAAGTAATTTTAGGAAAAATGATGGTAGGAGGTTAAATTAGCAGAATATACTATACAGTATAATCCACATTAAATTGTACATGAGCAGCTTTTACCTATCCAATTCCAATCAGAAGTGTCCAACTGTCTTTTCTGCAAACATTATCATCTGTTGCTTCTCCTGAGTAGCAATGGGAAATTTGGGGGCCATTCGCTGCCATTCTCAAGATTCCAACGCATGCTGATCCTATGAAATACTCAAGAATTTTTCCAGCTTTGTCACTCCATTTGTTAACCTCCAGGGCCCTCTGGTGATGGAGCAGAATGGGCCCCTTGGTAACCAACTCCACTGTAGTTCAAAAAGCAGCAGATCTGCAGAAGCCCTGGCCACCAGGGCTCCTTCTTGTTTTGATTGAAGTCACTATCATTTTTCCTTTATTTTCCTTTATCTCAACAGAGTTACTTTCTCTCCTTTATTTTCTTCCAACAACCTCTCTGCTCATTTAATCTTCCTTATAGCACATACTTACTATATTAGTCTCCTTACCCAGGAAAATTCTTATAAAATTAAAATATTCACTTGTGAATGCATACTTCATAAAACTATTTGACTAAAAACCTTAATTTTTTGTAGGTTAAACTTCTTATTGCATTTTAACACAATTAACTAATCATAATTAGATCAAATATTTTATGGGTATTTTAAAATCTTCATTTTTAAGTAGGTTAGATATCTTACAAATTGAATATTATTCATGCTATTAATTAATTATAATTTGTGATTAGTTAAATGTTAATTAACAGGCAGAACTGATATTCAATCCCCATATGTATTGTTGAGTGTAAGCCTGTTTCATGGACCTAGGTTGTATGTGGAGAACTGTGCAAAGGTCTGGGATAAATTGGTACACACTTATCATCAATTATCAGCTAGCTAAGTCGAAGTCCAAGTTCAGATTCCTTTAACTTGACAGCAGTGTCCTCACAGGAAGTGGGACAGAAAAATCCTTCAGAATACAATCACTTAGAATTTGAAATCCAGGGAATACTTATTTATTTTTCCCACTTTTTAAAGTCTAATTTTATGTCAGAGTTGGTAAACAGGCACAAAGGACTATGTCTATCTTACAGTTCTACCATCGTCCAACAAAATGCACAACCTGGTAAGATATACAGGTTTATAACAATGCAAAAAAAGTCAAAGCAACTGTCATTGAACAACAGGAATAGGCCATTAAGCTTGGACTCCATATTTTTGCTAATATTTCAAAATTTAAAACAAAGGCCTCTAAAACGAGAGCACAGAGTCTGAAAGATAAAAAAGTGGTAAGAGCATCAGCAATAACCTCACCAATTTCACATGAAATAAGGTAAGCATCTCTTATTAGATTAGAGTTAGCTATTAAAATACCAGTTGCAGAGTATACTCTGAATTTCTCTTTAATAATATACAAAATGGGAATTTAAAATATTACCTACTTCACTGGTAAAGATAAAGTGGCACAATGCATGTAAAAATACACAGCAAAAAGGACTCAAATATTTATTTATTTATTTATTTATTTATGGAGAGAGAGTGCAGGGGTAAGGGGCAGAGGGAGAGAATCTCAAGCAGGCTCCACATCCAGTGTGGAGCCCAACTTGGGGCTCAATCCCTTAGATCATGACCTGAACCAAAATCAAGAGTTGGACATTTAACCAACTGAGTCACCCAGGTACCCAAGGACTCAAAATATTTTGACTTGATTTCTGACTTAATTTTTTGACTTACTTAATAAATACGCCCTGTTAAAAATAATTAAGAAATGAATAAATAACTTATGTTCTGTAATACTAAGAAAAGCATAAAGAAATATAGTGTTATCCAGGTCTGTACATGTTCTTGCTAATTTTATCTCACCATTATATTTCCTTTCATTTAATTTTATTTTACTTCATATTCGTTATTCCTTATATATTTTATATATGTTTTAAGAATAGAAAGTTGCTTGCTCATTTAGGAAGGCCATTTATATTAGTAAGCAGAATCCATTTTTTGCCAAGCTTTCATTAAAGCTAACGTAATTCATTCCAATCAATTTCTTCATTTTTATTTCCCATCTTAATGATCCAATTTGCATTCTTTGCTAAGACTCATAATTTGGGCAGCATCTACTGGGTAGACAACAAGACTGCCATAGAATTTATTATCTATGAAAAAGAGTTTTTTAGTGTTTATTTTTAGCAATATGTGCCCTTGCAAATGACAGTAACTTTTAAACAAAAAAAGAAATACCATTTTGTCTATATATTATTTCAAATAAAAGCTTAAGCTTAACAACGTCACCTAATAATACTACAAAGTATTTTTTAATCTACCAAATAAATCCAAGAAAATTTTTTTTCTTACAAGCCAAACATATTTTGTCACTCTTGAAGGGGATGAAACAAATAGGTAACAACAAAATCAGCCCTTACTCCATATATTCAGGTTTCTTTATTCATGCAAAAGATCATGAAATAACCCAACTGTAAATAGAATACGATCTAGACCAATGTCCATGTAACTCCTGGGTCTTTATAAACCTGAATAATGACAAAGGAATCAAGGCACAGAACATCTGCCTCATCCTTGATCTTTTCCCATATGACCCAGGTAGGTATTTTCTCTACTGAAATGGACACAGACACACTTCTATTCAACCACTGAATGGGATATCCGGATGCATGAAAAACAAGAGAGTCACTCTGATTTAAATTAAGCATCCGATGAATTTTATAGTACTCTTCAGTTGAAATTGTTTTGGCTAATGGTATTTATTGAACAATTAAAAATCACCTTTAGAAAACTGCTCTAACCGCTCACATGGCCTCCAAACACTATTGAACAGGAATCTGTAAAAGCAACATCTTTCTAATAAAGGGAGAAGCTCTATACTAAAAGTAGGCTGCCATGACATAATTTCAGATTTAATTCATGAATTAAATTCAGATTGGCCAATGGAAAATTCCTATAAAACTTTATTAAATATCCCAACTTACTGAAAAGTGTGATCAGCTTTATTGCTAATTATTTTACAGGGAAATTAAATGCACATATATTTTGTCCTGTGGAATCCATGTACCACAGCTTTATCTATTCTCAACTTTCAGATTAGTACAGGAAGCTGCAGTTATCATACCATCAATAGAAAAGATTTATTTGTAAGGAAAAGGAGAAAAGGAGAAAGACATGCTGAGGTAGAAGGGGAGAGAGAAGTGTCAAAGTAATTGTCTCCTCTAATACAAAAATCCATCTCTGTAGAGTTAACATCTCAGACTCTGGAGTCTCCTTGGCTGGCCAATGCACCCTGTTCCATTTCTGATTTTCCAGTGACATCAATCTCTTCAAATCTAATTCCCAGCAATGAGAATAATGTCATGTACTTCAGGAAGGCTTAGATGAGACAATATACAGAAAGCACTTGTCATAAGGCCTTATATGCAATGTTTTCCTCTTATGGTTATCGTTATTATTACTTCTCCATGACGAAAAATAATGAATAATTTGCTAACTTTCTGTTCCCAAAGTAAGAAGAAATATTACTCTTCAGCTTCTCACATAACCCTTTCGACAACCAGGACATAAATTACTATGTACTTATTCCTTGGTGCTAGAAGATCTTTTCCTTTTATAAATACTAAATCTCAGGACATATTTAACAGTAAAAAAATAATTTTTAAAAAAGTTGCTATATTCATCACTTACACAGCTGAAAGATCTTAATTTTCTAAACTCTTAAAAAATTTTTTACTGTTGGGGCGCCTGGGTGGCTCAGTTGTTAAGCATCTGCCTTCAGCTCAGTTCATGATTCTGGGGTCCTGGGATCGAGCCCCGCATCGGGCTCCCCGCTCTGCGGGAAGCCTGTTTGTCCCTCTCCCACTCCCCCTGCTTGTGTTCCCTCTCTCGCTGTGTCTCTCTCTGTCAAATAAATAAATAAAATCTTAAAAAAAATTTTTTTTTCCTGTCTTCCTGCTACACAATATTGATGTTAATGATCATGAATTCTTCTCTTCCACAAGTCTCCAAGAATCAGTTTCATATAAATAAATACATGACCTAGATATTTCTTATTATCTTGTAGAATACTGTGAACTTTTAATAGTAACCTAAAAATGAATGAGAAAAAGAATCACAAAATGAAAATTAATACTCTAAAATGTACATAAATGACTACTATGCTATTTGAATAATATACTGTAGAACAGAATAATACCCAGAGTGATATTTAGTATATAATTAGCTTTTATAAGATTTTGAACTTTTAAAACTGTAAGTGTCAAATAAAGCTGTAGCTGTTCTCGAAAAAAAGGCAGTTTATTCCAGAGTAAATAGCTTATACTGCCATCTCAAGGAAGCTAAGAGCATAGAAAAAATCATCTCTGCTAGTCAAAACAAACACACACACAAAACAAAACAAAAACTTCCGTTATGGAGGAGTTACCACAGAAAGAAAGAGGCACAAACAACTGTGATTATAAACTAAGAATTTAGAAGCTTTCTTAACACAACATTCCAGGAGAAGTCATAGTGACAAAAATCACACAGGGAACTCTAAAATAGCCCTCAAAATTAAAGTTTTACCCTCTTCTAATCTAATGCTACTACAAATTGCTGTTGGTAAATACATACTGGAGGAATATGGAATAAAAAGAAGCAACTACAACAAAACATCAGTGTGTACTCCTCACTATGACATTAATTGTGAAACTACAACACCCACCTTAAGATGTAACTCAAAGCCCATGGAGAATTTGTAAGAAGAAGAAAAAAAAAGCCCCATTAGACTTTTCACAATCCACTGAGCAACTGAAAACGTATTTGGCTTTTTTGTGCATCACTAAGAACTGACAGGTTATAAAGTAGTGTAGTTTCAACAATATTGGGATTTTACTTACCTCTAAATTCATATTATAGCAGTCAATCAATTGTTGGCTTTAGGCAAGAAAAGAAGATAAAACAAATGGTTTTCATTTAAAACTGGGTTTCTTACCTATTCCTAGACATGAAACCATAGATAAATGTACTTTGGTACATGATTACATCTCATTTATACATATAGATGGAGTATCAATAAATAAAACTAAAATTCTAGCATAGTTTGCATGCCATTAAACTTCTTCTGCTAACTTCCAAGATTAAAGGACATGAAAAAGTTATTTGTGTCTTTGGAAAGTAACATTCCATTACTAATGGAACACTTCATAAAACGCCAGCCTTCTTAGATAAGTCTTTGAATACCAATTTCACATGATACTTCCACTACAACGTAACAGGAAACTCACTCAGCCATATTTTTATTGTAAGTTATTACCTGGGAATAAACTGGGCATATTCACTCTTTCAGGAAGCAAAGGTATCACTTAATGTACCTTAGATCTAAACATTAAGCCCAGAATCTAAATTTTTATTGCTTCCTAGAATATATGCTTTACCCTGGAACAGAACAAAGACAAAATAAAAATAAAAATAATAAGAAAAACAAGTTTTACTAGTAAAGCAATATATTTAGGCATATCCACTAGTTATTTAGACTCCATAAAATGACAGATAAAGAATTAAACAGTATATACTCTCCAACATCCCCACTTACATAAAACCTTTTTTTTTTTAATAAAGGTATCCCACTCAAGAAATACTCAGTGTTAAAATTCAACAAAATGTCAGTGAGCATATGAGATCTGCCATACGTGAAACTAAATGAGAAACAGTCCTTTTCCAAGAAAGGCTCACAATTAAGAGGATGCGGCTGGAGAGAGAGACTCATAAATAAATAATTACAGGACGATGTGATATTTACAATTATGTAAGTATTGTGTTTTATACATACCAGAATGCTGTCCTGGCTATTCAACCTCACTTGTTAACACAATGAATCGTGATAGAGAATGCCAAGAACTAAAGGTGAGCATGAATCATTCTGAAAACATATGAGTAATAAAGTTTGTTAACTCCCACTTTAAATTGGTTTTAATATTCGGAGAGTCAAGGAGTAAAATGGAAATAGAAATACACTGTGGTATATAAAACACATACCACAACTGCCACTATGTCTACAAGCAACAAGGTATTAATTAGGGGGGAAATTAATATAAAATAATGTACACTAAAGAAACCCAATCTTATATTAAAAGATCTGGGTAGACAAGAAATTTCTCATTTAAACGTAATCGTAACTTGACACTCCCTCATTTATTTTGTTCTTTTGATATCAAGAAGGATAGTAGAGTGTCTTGGTTACATGAAAGCAAAAACATCTGGCTTGTGCCACAAAATAATTCCACTCATTTTCCACTTAAATTCATATGCAAGTTCAAATTTTGGGTGTGGGGCAATCTTTGATTTGGTTTTGATTTCTTATTTTATATTATTATGCAAAATTCAAGGTCTTTAAAAAAGAATTTTGAAGGGCACATGGGTGGTACAGTTGGTTAAACGTCCAACCCTTTGTTTCAGCTTAAGTCATGATCTCGTGGTCGATCATGAGATTGAGCTTGGAGTGGGGCTCCACACTGAGCATGGAGTCTGCTTCAGATTCTCTCTCCCTCTCCCTTGGCCCCTCTCTCTGCTCTTGCTCTCTCTATTTCTCTATTTCTCTCTCAAATAAACTCTTTTTTTTTCAAATAAATAAAATCCTTAAAATAAAAGAATTTTTACCTCCTCGTGCATCATTACTACACACTGTACCTCTACAACAATATATTTTGTCTTCTGAAAGATAAAGGAGGTACAGAAAAAAATGTACTAAGGTTTATCTACATACCCTACTTGTTATATTACTCAGACGCAACTTTCTAGATTCATCTATATGGACAATTTTCTTTTTGATAAAGAAAATTTGTTTGTAGAATTACTCCTAATTCTTTGGAGTTATTCTTTATTAATTCTATTAATCAGTGATGTATGTTCTATTAATAACTAAATGAGAACCTGCAAATGAAAGAGAATTTGGATAGGGTCTTTAGCAGACTGGAGGAAGCATCTGAGTGGAATATAAAATAATATTCTCTCAAGCCTACGGTCTCCAAAGCATCCCAGAATCATACTCTTGGGTCTCATCTGTATTGAGAAAGAGGAAAGAAGTACGTGCCACTGGGTTATACTACAAATGTGAGATCCTACTAAATTATCACTCCATCTCTCCCCACTTAGTCTTTATTTTAGTTACCCAAGCATGCGTGTGTATGTGAGAGAGAGAGAGAAACAGAGACAGAAGACAGAGACACAGAGACAAAGAGAGAGAATGTCCTAGATCTTTATCCATCTGAATTCTGAGAGATTCCATTTCATTATGAAAGGGAAGCTTTCACAGATCCCACTTAGCCTCAATGCCCAACCCCTGATCCTTCCCACTCTAGTTGTGTCTCAGAGCTCTGATCAGATGGGCTTGTCCCACTGGAAGCTACAGTCTTCTTTTGGAAGTTTTCCTTAAGTGACCCAAAGCGCCCTGCACTCTGCTCCAAATCTCAGCGCTACTGTTACACACTGAAGATGGAGTTATTTGAGCCATACACAAAAGACTGCATGAGGTCCAAGGCACCAGGATAGAAAGAACTAGAATATAAGGGTTGGTAGTAGCATATTTTAGCAAACCTCTCTTTTTTTTTTTTTTTTAAGGTTTTATTTGACAGAGAGAGAGAGACAGCGAGAGAGGGAACACAAGCAGGGGGAGTGGGAGAGGGAGAAGCAGGTTTCCCGTGGAGCAGGGAGCCCGATGCGGGGCTCGATCCCAGGACCCTGGATCATGACCTGAGCTGAAGGCAGACGCTTAACGACTGAGCCACCCAGGTGCCCCAAACCTCTCTTTCTAATCTCCTCTTCCAATAGCTCTGCAATTCCTCATGGCTACATGCATACTGAGCTCAACTTCCGAAATGGATACTCTGGGCAGATCTTTCTCATGCACCCTCACCCTGTCTTGTATGGTCTTCAAGTTTGGCTCTGAATTACACAGCAAGCTAAGACAACACACCAATCAATTGTGATCAAATAAAGCTGTGGATTTAGAAGCTAACAAAGAAGCTTCCTAAGACAGTATCATCCTCCTGGAGGCATAACTTGTGGTGAAAATTTCAGTTAGGGTTCACAGGCTGCTATGATAAATTAAGATCAAGTAACATCTGAAGAGTGCTTTGCAAATCACAAAACTCTTTCTCCTGAGTTACTTCAGAATTTTCACAACCACCTAACATGCAAAGATCCCTATCAGCCTCCTTTCTAGTATAAAGAATTTCACTCAAAATATTTAGGGATTTGTCCAAAATTCTAGAGAAGGTAAATAATTGAAGCTGGTCTTAAACCTAGATGTATAGTTTTCAAACTTTACAGTATATCTGAATCATCTAGAGATTATTAAAACAGAGTGCTGGGTCCCAATCTCTTTTCTGCTTCCGTAGCTCTGAGGTAGGGCTAAAGAATGTGCCTTTCAAACAGTTCCCAGATCATGCAGATACTATTGGTCCAGGAACCCCACTTTGAGAACCACTGACGTACATTTTCTAACACCAGACCCAAGGTTATTTTCCACTGAAGCAGTGAAATATTTTGGTTACAATGGTTGTTTCTGGACCCTCAACTCTTAAGCTTGAGTAAAGTGGTTCCATACTTTACTGTGGCAGATTATGTAACATTTCAATTTTACCTTGGACTGTGATCAAAAGAGGGATGGTAATAATACCTATTTCAGAATGCTCATGAAAATTAATTGAGATAATGTATTTAAAGTGGCCTAGATTTAATAACTGCTGATTAAATATTACCTATTTTCCTCATAGTATTATGGGGTTTATTACTTTTGAATGGACTTTAGAAAATTGCTTATCCTGTTACAGTTCCTCTAAATTAGACCAACACTCCAAAAATAATAAACATTTGATTATAAATCAGAGAGAATGTTACTAGTGCAGAGGTAATTATCATAAAACTAGATACAGATTTGATTTTTTAAATGCCAAACCCATGCATGGTAAGAAATACATGTATATTTGATATTTTTCCTACAGAATAGAGATAATTTGACAAATAAACAAGTGTGCTTTGTGTCTTTAGCTTATAGCACAGACTCATCAACAACAGAGTAAGCTTATATTAACTTCCACTCATTCATTTTAACTGAGTAAAGCAACTATATCTTGTGAATGTCTCGAATTTTTAATGCAGAGATATAAATGTGTTGGAATTCTTTTTTAAAACACTTACTCTCAAACTTTACTGAGTTATCAGAATCACCTAGAGAGCTTAAGAGATTGCTAGGCTGCCCCTCAAGAGTTTGATTCAGTAAGTCTGAGATGGAGCCTGAGAATGCACATTGCTAACAATTTTCTTGGTTGTTCTGCTGGTCCAAGGATAATACACTGAAACAGTGAAGGAGCCTAATCACAGCAAGGAGAGAATATCTGAAGAAAAGGTCTTCATGTAACAGGTCACCAGATCTTAACAATAAAAACTACAGTGCTTTTATTTTCATGAATCTACGGCCTGTTATTGGTCTTGAACCATAATATAAACCTCATCACAGTCCATTTGATAAGGATGGAAATATTCTATTATCGAGAAGTGATTTTTTTTTAAAGATTTTATTTATTTATTTGACGGAGAGAGACACAGTGAGAGCAGGAACACAAGAGGGAGAGCGAGAAGCAGGCTTCCCGCTGAGCAGGGAGCCCGATGTGGGGCTCGATCCCAGGACCCTGGGATCATGACCTGAGCCAAAGGCAGACGCTTAACAACTGAGCCACCCAGGTGCCCGAGAAGTGATTTAAATAGTGTAAAAAGACCATATAATGTAAGGAATACAAATAGATGAATTCATATAGGAATCCTTTGTGATTATAATAAAAATAAAACTATTATAAAAGTGAGTTATCAAGGAAGCCTTGTTATAAATTAATCTTTAAATAGACTGCTGTTTGCAGGTAACATTTGAAAATAAAAATTGATAACCTTCTCTAATAAATTGTAAGCTTCAGAGAAGAGAGAGTATCTAATTTAACTATAGACAACACTGCGTCAAGCATACAGAAAGAGTTCAATCTATGCTTACTGAATGAATAATCATGAAAGGCACAATAAATGAATAAATATAAGAATAAATTAGTGAATGAATGGATACAAAAGGCACTATTCAACAGAATACTTGAGTACCAAATATTCTTCCAAAAGTGGATGGTGTGAGAAATAAAAAAGGGTTGGTATGTAACATGAATCAAAGAAAATACTCTTCATGATATGAATGAACAATTACTGGGAGAAAATTAATACAAAAATATAGCAAGAATATGTTCAGATTTAATATAAAATTGAATCAAATATGGACTTATTAAGTATCATTAGGGAAAAAATAATCTACTGAAAACCAGCAACAAACAGGCTATTCTAAAGAACATTTCCCAAAGATTATTTCATTATATTTTGGCTTCGGTAGCATTGCCTTTAAAAGGCAATGTCTGGCTTCACTAGTCTGACAAGTTTAAAAATCTTACAGATTCTATAAAAGAGAGAAAGAGAAAAGCATAAGAGAGAAGATTATTGAATATTACATATTACCTAGACTTTAGTTCCCACTCAGTACAAAAAAGAAGAGCTTATGACTACATTAATCATTTTTTCAGCTTTGCCTTAAAATTTTAAGATATCTTGAAGTCATAAGTCTTAAAAACACATCTTAACACTAAGTAAAATACTCATCATACCAAAATATCATCTTCAGCAGAAAAGAGCTGGATCAAATTTAGATTCTGACATGAAATAATTTTACTCTTCTACACGTACATGCAGTTACGGATGGAAAGAAAGAATGCGTAAGAAATAGGGCTTAGAGTCTAATATTACACAGAAACATGCTCATGACTTATTTCTATGATTTTTCCTACTCCTAGAAAAGGTCCTTTCTAAGTATCAGAAAAGCTGTAAGAGGGCGCCTGGGTGGCTCAGATGGTTAAGCGTCTGCCTTCGGCTCAAGTCATGATCCCATGGTCCTGGGATCGAGTCCCGCATCTGGCTTCCTGCTAGGCAGGGAGCCTGCTTCTCCCTCTGCCTCTGCATCTCTCTTTCTCTGACTCTCATGAATAAATAAATAAAACATTTAAAAAAAAAAAGAAAAGCTGTAAGAAAATCTTGGCATGAGAAGAGTATATATTCATTCACATTTCCATCCAAAAGACACTGTGACTTACAAAATGCAAGAAGAGGTGCTAAGTTCTAAGGCTATGAAAGCTCCAAATCAGAAAAGAATCATGTAAATGCATAGAAAATGATTCAGAATGACAAAGGCAAGAACAACTCCATTTCTAAGACTGTTTTGGAAAGCTAAAAAGAAGAGGTTTTTGCATGATGACAAATTAGTTTTCAAAGGTGAACATAACAATACCGCCTGTCCTACATGCTCTTCTAGAACATTGTTAATCCCCCCTTAAGTGGTGGTGTCTATGTCCCCCTCCCCAGTGAAGAGGTTTACATGGAAAGAAAGCAAGGACACTGACCCACAGCTGCAGCTGAGCTTCCAGCTGACAATCTGCCCCAATATGCCATCATGTGAATGAGTGATCTTAAAAGTGAACATCAACTTCCCACCTGAAATTGCCCCAGCTGAGGCAAGCCATTCCTACAAATCCTGCCCAAATTGAAGATTCTTGAGCAACATAAATAATTGGTCTCTTAAGTCACTAAGTAGGGATGGTTTCTGATGCAGCAGTAGACAAATGATATATATCACCAATCAGTGTTCTGCACTAAGGCCATGAAATAAAACAATGAGGACACAACAATATAAATATGAGCCGGTGTCTGTTTTCAAATAGGCATTCCATAACTCAGATGACACAACATTATCAATTAGTTAAGGAATGCTATTTTCAATATATTAATTATGAAGTAGAGACTATCAGCATTTAAATGACCTACAGTTGGGTGGACAGTTTGAAATAATAATAAGGAATATATAAGCAGAGCACAATGCAGACAATACACTTAAGAAGGAGAATTTCTACAAATAACAAAGGTGCATAACCTGCTTCAGCCATGTACATGTGTGTGCATGTGTGTGTGTATATATGTACGAGTGTGTAAACACACTCCTCAAAGCACTGTTCAAAGCCAGAATAAGGAATGAATGAAAATAAGATAATTCCATAATTATTGTAGACACTAATAAGTAAGTATAATTACAGTTAATAACTCATTTACTAATTTAATAGCTATAACATAGCTTCAGTAAGGCTACATTTATGAACATTGTTTATTTACAAATTGAATTCAATAGTACCATTGAGGTAAATGTCTCATTTTGTTTTCACAGTTTTTCCTTTGAAATTAAAAAAAAAGAAAATCTCTTTTAGCTTTCAAAACTTCCCTCAGAAATTGCTATTTCAGCAATGAGAAATAAAATGTTCATCCCATAATTTCAAAACCTATTAAGAAAATATTTTTCAATCTTCCTATTATAGTTCCCTGTGAATAACACTTGCTATATCTATATTTGGCATCCTAAAATATTTTCTCAAAATCAATCCAATAATTACCTAAATACGTATTTATTGAGCACTTCTTATATCCAGATACAGTTCTCAACACTGAGTATAACTACTGTAAACATTGGAAATACAGCAATAAAAGCAGCAAAATCCCTACTCTTGTGCAGATTATGCTCCAGGAGATCCAAGAGCTTATGAACACTTACTGCAGTACACTGAATAACCCAGACTGATCATTTTCCCACAGACATGATACTGAACATAACTTGATCCTGGCATAATCTTAAACTTGAATATCACCACAACTGTATAATATCTACTGAGCCTAGGATAAGTTGTAATTGATTTTCTCTAATAGTCCTCAAGTATTCAAGATTCATAACTACTAGTACTAGATCACAGGAGGAGGAATGTGAACTTCAAGGAAGATAAAAACCTTTAAGTGAATTTACTCTTTCTTTCCCATTAGTTTTAAGTATTTATAAAATTAGGTGACTATGATCTACTGACACTTAAAGTTTAAGAATCTAGTCAAGCAAAGCAAAGGATGATATGACCCACATTATCTAACTTCTAAACCAGTGACAACATTAGTCTCCAGGAAAAGAATTGTGTGTGTGTGTAAGAGAATTAAGCAAGTAAAAGTTTCAAAAGAAGAAATGGTTCTCTAATTGGTATAAAAAAATACCCATTTTTTAAAGTTCGGATGTGAGTTTAGTTATTCTCTTAGTTCAGAAGTTGCAACATGAAGTCCCACTGGCTAAATTCAGCTCTCAAATATATTTTATTGGAACCAGGTTGTCTAGGAGGAAGGAAGGGAGGAAAGGAGGAAGGGAACAAACAGACCATCTTAGACAAAACATGCACTCTCTAGTTCTAGACTCCTTGCTGCTCCTTATATATTCTAGTCCTCCATGGGCATTTGAGTTTATGACCTTGCTCCAGTACATTTATCATTTTACAGGTGAAAAGCTAAAGTATTATTCAAGGCACACAATACAATGTTATCATTATTGCATAAGTGGTATTTTATGAAATGTTAATAATATACAAACAGATGTTTTAATCACTATTTGACATTTGCACCATAATATGTAAGCTCTAGTCCAAAGTCTACTCAACTAAAATGTTTGATAAATTCCTTGCATAACTTCACTACTTTCTCCAATTTGTTAAACTTTTAATCCATTCACATGAATCACTTCTAAATTTATCACAGGCACCTCAAAATTCATTTACCTCCTCATATGACTGGATACTCTTTCTTATCATTAAAATAATAAAATGCTAAAAATGTAAGCAACCAGACAGAATTTCCAAAAGATAGACAGATAATATATGGATAGATCAACCAAATGATCCAGAAACCTAGCACTCTAAAATCTACATTGCAAGCAAAAAACACTTATCTTCTATTACATAAACAAGTAATGGGAAAGGATTTTTCTCTTTACTTTTCAGATATTCAAGAACAGACCATAAAGCATCAAAGGAATTATAAGCTGGCACCTCTGCAAATCATGTATGTCTACGGAACAAGGACACTTTAAATAAAAACAAACAACTTTTGCATAATAAGGATCCATGTAGATCATCTTTTATTACCCTATGTGCTTGGAATATTCATAATGCGGCAAATGTTCACTTCTGTTTTCACACTGAAATTTAGCTTATCTGAACCAGGATGTCAGACTGGCTTTCAGCAGAAGAGATCCTCAGACATTAATGTTCTTAGCACTGCATTATCACTTGAAACAAGAGAGAGCTAAAGTCTTAAGAGCTTATATGTGACATGTCAAGATTGCTTTAGAATGAATTCCTACAGTAGACAATAAAAAACCTGAACGATACTCTGTAAAAGATAGGAGTATTTAGGGGAGAGACTCTAAACAAAACAGCATCTGTTCTGCTTTTTTCTATTTAGAAAACAAAACAAACAAAAATCTGGCAATATCTTCAAGCCAGTGGAGTCCTTTACGCAACAGTCTTTCAAACACATTTTTGAACTGTGAAATATTACACACAAGGCATCTTTGGTTTGTATCTCATTCCCACAGAAATGGAAATCACCCATGAAACCACCCAATTCATGTTTTCAACTTGCCTTGAACACGTTTGTGAAAAAGCTTCTTATACCTAATTTAATAATTGCAAGTTTCCTTTGTGAGAGAAATTACTTATGGATCTAATTGTAGTCACTATTTCTTTCTACTGAAAGTTAGCTACTCCCCAGACAATTTTAATGTACCTAAGAAAAAAAGGAAATTGGAATTTTGTGGATGATGTCTCAGACACGTATCTAAAACTACTGCATTCTTACTATTTTAAAGACATGTTTATTTAATTGATAGACAGTGTGACCTAAGAATAAAGCCTTAAACTAGGACTTAGAAGGCCAGAATTAAATTCTCTCCTGCCTCTTACCAGTTTTGCAATATTAGACATATCGTGTAACATTTTATTTTTTATTTTTTTAAGATTTTATTTATTTGAGAGAAAGACAGAGAGAGCACAAGCAGGGGGAGGGGAAGAGGGAAAGGGAGAAGCAGGCTCCCCGTCGAGCAGAGAGCCCAACGCAGGGCTCCATCGCAGGACCCTGGGATCATGACCTGAGCTGAAGGCAGACACTTAACCGACTGAGCCAGCCAGGCGCCCCAAAGACAAATCATGTAATAGTTTAGATCTCAACTTCCTTATCTGTGATACTGGAAGAAAAAATTGTCCTTACATGAATGCAAGATAAATAAAACAAGCTAATATATGAAAAACCTCTCTAAAGTATTTGTGTACTTGCAAAGTATTTGTATATTTGGTATACTAGACTCTATTGTTTCATCAACCTTTCCCCTTCATTTTTCTTGCTAACAAATGTGTTCAAGTGGCAATGCTCCTGGCTCTAGGAGGTGAATAATGACTGGTTTAAACTGATTAGAGAGATTGAACCCACCTAATGTCTGGGACTGGCCTGGGGAGGTGGCTATAAGACTCATTTCTGGCCAAAGAAATATAGGGGAATGTATGCTGGGAGCTATTCTGGGAAAGATTTCCCTTCATATATGAAGAAGTCCTCTCCACCATTTGCATTTCTTTCCTTTCTGCTTTGGACACCAGCAAGTAAAGATATGATGCCTAGCATATTGTGACTAAGGTGAGATAAGTCTGAAAACAAGAGCAAACATGCTGAAGATGGTGGTGCAGACAGATGGAAGGAAACGGGTCCAGATGACACAGATGAAACAGATACTTCCTTACTGAAGAATGTGGTTAGGAAGTAATAGCCATGATGCCCTCCTACAGGAAGCCTTAATCTCCTCTCTAGTGCCAGCCAAAGCATGGTTGCTTGCCTGCCTATCTATTAGGAGAATATATTCCAATAGGTTATCATTGTTTTGTTTTTAAATATTAAAGATATAAAATAACTCTATTTTTAAAATTTTCAAAAATGTTAGAAGAAACACTGAGGCTATCTGGTTATGAGGCAAGCCTTCCTGAGAAATATACACTAATCAGAAACTATAAAGAATACTGTGTAATGAAGGACATACAGAAGCCAAAAGATGTAATTCAGACTAGAGAACTTATGTGCTACCTAGGTAACAGAGTATTACTACTCAGGATATATACTATTCACTTAATACAAATCACTTAATACAAAATAAACAAAAAAATCCATAGAATAGAAATGACTAATAAGTGTATGAAAACAATACCACAACTCACTAACATTAAAAGGAAATACAAAATAAAATGAATATGAGACTTTTTATTAAACTCATCAAACTACAATACCACAACTCACTAACATTAAAGGGAAATTACAAAATAAAATGAATATGAGACTTTTTATTAAACTCATCAAACTAAAATGATCGATGTGATGTAGTATTGGTATGATGCAGAGAAATTATTTCACATACTTTGGCTAAAGTACAAATTGCTTCAGAAGTGTAATTTGGCTACATCTACCCAAATCTGAAGGGTTAATATTCCCTATATCTATTGTTTTTTGTCTTTTTTCTTTGAAGAATTTCTTCCATCCTATGTTGCAATGGTGGAGACTGTCAATCATAGTATTGGGCATACAGTACTATGGATTCCTTACCCCCTCTTGCTTTGAGTATTTCAAAATTTAGTAACATAACAAAAGTGGATGTAGTCACATTGGCAAATTTTCACATGGTTCCTGGAAAAGAGAGAATTTCTGTTAGAAGTTGATGTATGTGAGGATCTCATAAACCTAAGTCTACTGGCAGCCATCTTTTCTGACACATGGAATGAACTTCTCTGAGAATAAATCTCACACAGAGGAGTATAGATCAGAGATTCAGAGACATTTAAAAACTTGGAACTTGGATCTTTCCATACCTTAAACTGGTATACCTCAAAAATTTTCTTGTATTAGACAACAGATTGTTTTTCTCTGTTTGGGCATGTCAGTTCATTTTATTTGGATTTCTGTCAGTCACTTTTAAAAAAATACTGATATACTCAAATGTTCTCACACTTTCAAAATAAATCATATATATTTTGTCATATTAAATTACATATATTTATATTATGTAATATATATTTAATTTTAATGGCAAAAGTCTGAAAACAACCTAAATGTCCATCTGAAGGAGGAAACTGGCTTAATAAATGATGGTTCATTAATATATTAAACAGGCATTAAAAATAATGAGGTAAACCAATATGTCTTAGAAGGAAAGTCTCCCACATATATTGATACATAAAAAGCAGAGCTGCATTGCAATATGTACCATAGCATAGCACTTAGATTTTGTAAATGATATATCCCTACATTACATAATTGATAGAAAAGTACTAGAAAGATACAGGATGAACAGTTTATAGTTTTTAACTCTGAGGAAGTAAAAATTCAGACTTTCAAAATTTTCTACATTATTCTACAGACTTCGAAAATTCTATAATGCTGGGGCACATGGGTAGCTTAGTCAGTTAAGCAGCCCACTCATGATTTTGGCTCAGGTGGTGATCACAACGTCTTGAGATGCAGCCCTACCTTGGGCTCCACGGTCAGCAGGGAGTCAGCTTGAGATTCTCTCCCTCTCCCTCTGCCTCTCCCCCCAGCCTGCGCACATGCACACACTCTCTTTATAAAATAAATAAATAAATCTTTTTTAAAAAATAAAATTCTATAATGCTTATTAATATATAACTTACATAAAAAAATACAACAGCATAAGGAAGTTTATCTTCCCTCCAAAGAGAAAAAGTGGTTATAATGAGAAAAAACTATTGGTTTCTTTAAAATTAATATAGTAGTGTGTATTTTACCAAAAGGTGAGAAATTCTCTGCCTCTAGATTATGGCTAAACTCTTAAAATAAAAGGACTTTCAAAGAGTAAATTATATATTTAAATCTTGATTTTACTTTTGACAATTATAAAATGGTAACTACAATATATTTGATAGAATTATTTATTTTATCATAAAAGCTGTAATGAAGGATGACAGCCAATTTTAGTAATCTAGCAATCACAGATAATCTCAATCAATTCACTTATTTTAATATGAATCTATCCAAGTAGTGATGTTTCACTAATTTTTAACTAATCACAGAAATGACTCTTCTCAGTTTACTTACAAACTGGAACCCAAAGTTGGTCCCAGTGAACTTAAAACTCATTTATTATAAACTTTGAAAAAGAATTATTTAGTCAGAAAAATAACATTAAGAAAGAGAACTCTGCATTAAGAAAGCACTGTCTTAACATGAGAAAAATACATCATTAAATAATTTTTTTATTTCACAGAAGATGTTTTGGTTATTTATAAAACATTTAACAATCACTGAAATTAAATATAAGTAAAACCAAAGCAGTAGGAAAACAATTCAAAGCTGCAGAAGAAAAACAATCTCTTAGAGCAGCTGATCCTAAATAAATTTAATGACAGAATCTACACTTGATATCAGTGTGTTCTAACTATTATTCCTTGTAATTAACCTCCTCCTTCACAAATCTGTATTGAAAGCAAGAAAACAACAATAAAAGACACAGACACACATACACAGCAGAACACCTGGACACATGAATCATCCATGACTAATCTGTATGGCAATTAACTCTTACCCTCTCTTTCTGCAGACATATACAATCTTAGTTTGTAACATAACAGTAGTCTTTCTCCAGAAACCCTTAAACATGTATACACATGACACACACTATCAAACAAACTCATAGTTCCTAGGTTGATTTAGTGATTATTTTCAGTACAATGTTATTTTATTAAGCATGTCTGAAACCTGAATTAGGGAAATCACAATTTGGGGTATGAAGATGTTACCTCATAATCACATTTTAAAATTTTATGATGTTACATCCCACTTTGTAAGCAGATATGGTTGAGAAAATGATGCAATTATCTTATTTTCATCCAACATATGGGAACATCTGTGGTGTGGTGGGGAGAGAAGACTTAGTCAAGATTGGAATAGGGTCTCTTGATTGCTACCCTAAGATTCAGTTTAAATGATTATTCTGGAAATCAATAATAAAAAGTATCACCTCTAATGCAGCAATAATTAAGTTAGGGTTTCTCTATCCCTGTATGTTTTCTTTCAGCTTTTTAAGATGTCAACACACATTTTACACTCATAGCATCTCAAAAACTGGAGTTATTGTAAAGTAAAAGCTTTGATAAAGGATTTCCCAATTTACACCATGGTCCTAATAATAAGTCACTGTGATGCAGGAGCAAGCTCTTTCTATTCAGGTGCTTTGGTCTCTGTCAGATTATGGTTTCTTGATGTGGTAAGAGAGGGAAAATCAAAGATGATTAAGTAAAAAAAAATGTCCAGCCATTTCTCCAATTTGCATTTCACCATGTCTCTACCAATCAATCTTAAACATCTGCCACTTGAAAACCATGTGTGAGATTAATCCTACTAAGCTTATTGTAATGGCCATTTGGATTTCATCTTTTTGAAGAGATATTAAGTGTCATGAAGAAAAAATGAAGTCTAGTTTAAAAACTCAAAGGAAACCACCGACATATAGGCTAGAAAGGATCTACACATATATGTGAAACAATTATTAAAATTCATTATAAATACATAATTCATGAGAATATCTGTCTACAGCAAGAAGGAAATTAACATCTCAGAAAATAAGAATAAATTTTTCAACCTATTTTACCACATCAACAAAATGATCAAGGCTATTTATAGTGCTTTGTATTCTTTCAAAAATCTTTTTTTTCTCTCAATACATATGTAATGGAATCAGAGCTAAAAGCAAATATATAAAAGATTTACCATATAAGCTTATGAAAAACCATTAGTCAGACATAAGAATAAGCATGAATTTTATATATCTGAAATAATGAACAATTTAGAGAAAATGTATAAAATGAGATTATGGTTTGTCTAAAAATTGAAAATATTAATGTACAAGTACTCACTTCCCTTTTCGTTTTGAACAGGCATTGGAAATTAAATAAGATGACCTATTCCACACTGTATTTTTGAGGTTTCGCATTGTTCAAATAAAATTGTATACCATGTGTTTTCATTTTCTCCCTGGGACTCATCCTTTATCCTCCCTAAGGCATGGATGATAAATAAGAAGTAAGTTTTACCAGCTGGCATCCTTCATGTGTACCATATTGTGAAAAAGCGAAATCAAATTTTCTTGAACTGAAGAACACAGTAAAATATACTTAGTCTGACTGTTCCCAAACCTTCATGTTGTGTCTTTATAAAAATACGTAACTCTAAGAATAGTATTTCATACTACTTCCTAGGTTTAGACTGACTTCTGGAAAACTGTTTAACAGAAGTTTCAATGGAAGTCTTTCAACCAAGATTTTGAAAATATATAATCTTAAATGCAATTACATGTTGAATCCCCTTCATGCTTCATGTCAACCAAACCTATCAATTATTTATCAAGAATGTAAAAGGCTATTGAAGTGTATTTGCTGACCCATGACTGGATGGAATCACAATACTTATATGAGAAGGAAGCGCATAAAGGGCTGATTCAGGATCTAGAAAGACTGTGATAAATATATATCAGGGTGTAGTTTAGATGCCTATGATGGCTATGTGTGTATGAAGAAACCCCCACACTTGTAGGTGGCAGATGCGATTGGCCAAAAGCTAAGGAAAATTTTGTTGGATGACTTTTTAAAACTTCATTCAAAAAAATCTGAAACACGTGAGTGTGGTAGTTATGGAAAAGGCCAGGGCAGGGATGAATTCTAGCCCTGTCACTCACAGCTCTGCAAACTTGGACAAGATCCTTTACTTCTCTGAGGCTTTCACTAAAATAATGACACCTATCTCAGTATTCATTGTTTATGGAAATCAATGGACTACTATTTTTACATTAGCTTTCATTGGTATAAAAAGGACTATATAGAGTCCTGATTCTGCTCTTTGAAGAAATAGCGGTTTCACTACTTCTAGGAGAGTAGATATGACTTTATTGAATATTTTGAACATCTGCATTAAAATACAACATTAAGTGGTAGCATCTCTCAGGGCGCTCAGAGCCTTACTTATAAAGCAACATGTAAACATCATGAGTCCTGAGGGAATAATTTTTTAAAAAGTATCTGAGGCTTTCAAAAAGGAAAGAATCTTTCAAAAAATGTTCTTAATCTTTATATTCTTCCATCACAGCATTCCACCTACCCTTCTCTCCACATTCCTTTTTCCACCCTCTTCTGCACAGAGATATGGTGTTAAGCTGTAAACACCATGAACAGCGGCTCCTGCCCCTAAGTCTTTACCTAGGATCTTTACTGACCACTTCTTAGGGGCCAGACTTGGCACCAAGCCCTTGATATGCACATATTCCATCCAAAACCCTTTGTGTGAGGGACAAATACTACTGAGCACTTAGAAACGTTAGGCATTTTACATATATTACCAGATTGAATCTTCACAACAATCTTATTGGTAATTATAATATTTCCCATTTTGCACATGAGAAAAATAAGGCAGAAGACAGGCAACTTGCTGAGGGTTACCTTGCCTCAACAATGCCGTTTCTGTTATCTACTCTGTTTTCTCTCAGACTGCTACTAAGACTATCCTAGTGGCCCTGGAGACAGATGTGCCTTATGGGGGCTGGAATAGATCTGTCAACACCTGAAAGATAGCTAGTAAGGGAAAGTGGAAAAATAATCAGACACGTTCCTATTATTTCCTTCTCCTCATCTTTCCCTTGGCCGATCCTCTCTAACTCTGGCATGCTCTCTCTGTCTCTTTCTCTCTCTCTCTTTCACACACACACACACAACAGCTGTGCTATGATGAGGACTAAGAGTACTGAGTTCCCCTTCAGCATCCAAAATGGGTAAAGGGGTGTATTATGTCAACTGTGCATAATCTTATATGTCTGTCCTTATATTTATATTCACAATAAAGAGCTTAACTAATTACATTCTGTGCAGAAAACCCAGCACCTAAGAAAGAAGTGAAAATATAATAATTTGCTTCTAAGAATTGCAGCCCCAGGGAATGCTATTAGGAAGTGCAGAAATACGAGACAATCATCAAGTTAAAGAGAAAGATGTTATATAAAAACATAACCAAAATTTCTACAAACTTCAATATAACTTTTTACTTTTATTATAAAAAATATTTTTCTTTTTCTTTCTGACAGAATGACAAGAACCAGAAGCAGTAAGGAAAGGGGAGTTATCAAATAATTCCATTCCCTGAAGACAAAAATTAGAATTTGACTGACAAGTAGGAGCTGGAGTCAAGAAAAAACTTTAACTGGGCAATAGTAGATAGTTGAGTATTTTTAGCCCTAGCTAGTCAGTTGGCTGAGGTCCACACCTGGTTCAGCACAGCCAGATAAATGTCCAATGCTTAAGGAACATGATCTCCATGAATAAATGAGAGTTAGTAAAAAGAGCATTAAAATATTGGTCAGCAAGTTTTAGTTCTTTGGGAGAAACACTAAAAAGGCACTGATTTGTCTTTTTCTTCCACTTTAAAAGAAATAATATTGTAAATGTCATAAAGATAAAACAAATTAAGTAATTAATATTATAATAGCAGTGATGACTAACTCTATATCACTTCCAAGTTACAAAGCAGCTTTTCCTATAAAACAAACTATATACTTACAAATCACACCAACATTTCATTGGAAATTATAGCTTACACCATATTATGGAAGAGAAAACTGAAGTTTAAAGAAGTCAATGTGGTATCCTAAAATTTCAGTCAGTAAAAACATGGCTGAGCGAAGGTAACATTTTAGTGCCTTTAATTAAATTTGGGGGGCCCTTATTTTCACTGACTACTCCCAAAGCCCTGTATCTAATTTTAAATTAACATTTTTAAAAGCGCCTCCCAAAATATATAATCTTCAGGGGCCCATAAAACTTGGATTTGCCCCAAGAAAAGAAACCATTACTCAGATCTTCTTATCACAATTCCAAAGCTTTTTAAAAACTTAACCGTCTTACAAGAGTTTTTCATTTTACATCTCTTAGCTTCTCCTTCTACTAATCATGATGCTGATTCTATCTTTACAAATGTAATATTGTAGGGACTGTTAACTTTTTGGAACTTTTAGGTAGAAGATAAGAGGGGTTTACCCCCTAAAACCCTACAAAGAAAAGTGATGAATACAGTCAGTGACACTGTGTGGAAAATTCCCCTCAAAAATCAAATGCTGAAGATACAGTACTTGACTAAGTTAAAATTACAAAGGCAAACACTATTCCCCTCTCCCTTTCTTACCAATGTCCACACACCCGCAGACTCACCCTTTTTTAAATAATTACCATGTACCGAACAACTTCTTCCATCATTACCTCCCACCATCTCACCCACCTTTTGTATTTCTATTATGTTCGTTGTTTTCTCTGATCCTTTTTTTCTATTCTATACCCTTTCCCTCTCCATTGTTGTGGCCTTGAATTTATCTTTACATTCATATACTTATCCATCCATTTGTTCATTCAATCAATCAACAAGTATGTACCAGCACCAACTACACATCATCATTATACTAAGCACAAGGTAGAGGAGGGATGGTGAACCAAGAGAAAAATGATCTTCATTGTCCTACATTCTAGGAAGAAATAGAGTAAATAATTGACAATGTAATCTATTTTTAACTTAGCTTGTGTTACAAGCTATAAAAGATACTCACTGGAAGCTATGATTTTAGAAAGTAAATCTTACTCTGGTGGGAGTAAAGAAAAAACTTTCTCAAAGAGGTATCTTCTAAGCTGAGTTCTGAAGGATGTGTTGAGATTAACTAAGCAGACAGGTAGAGACGTCCAGGAAGAGGAAAGGGAAGGAGCAAAGCCCTGAGAAACAAATGACTAGGGCATTCCAGAAATGAAAGGAAGGCTTCTGTGGCTAAATTCAGAGTGCTATAGGTTGAGTTGGTTGAGGCTGTTGACAGAGGCAAGGCCCAAATCACATAGGACCAGTGGATCTTGTTAAAGATGCTGGTCTTGGGCGCCTGGGTGGCTCAGTTGGTTAAGCAACTGCCTTCGGCTCAGGTCATGATCCTGGAGTCCCTGGATCAAGTCCCGCATCGGGCTCCCTGCTCGGCAGGGAGTCTGCTTCTCCCTCTGACCCTCCCCCCTCTCATGTGCTTGCTCTCTCTCATTCTCTCTCTCTCAAATAAATAAATAAAATCTTTAAAAAAAAAAAAAGATGCTGGTCTTTCCCTCCTAAGGAAAGTGACATGATAAAATGTTCCTTTTGCACTATAAATCTAAAATTATTTCAAAGATAAGGCTTCCTTTCATCATTTCTGTGATATTATATATACCACATTCACTCCTTGCTCCATGATTCTATTGTTCATGGTCTTTTAAGAAAATAAGGTGAACTTCTTGGACAAATTGTTTAGATCCCAGGTATGCTTGTTTCCCAAGAAAACACAGTTACATTCTCAATTAACCTAGATTATCTTTCTAGGATAGATACTAATGGCTATGTAAAATGCTCAGTTCCTGATCATTGTGAGCATTTCTCAGTGCTTATATGTGCTCTCTACTACTTCCCTAATACACTCTAAAAATATGCATGGGTGGATGCACATTTTTGCAGTATATTTCCATCACAAATAACAACAGATAAAATCTTGAAATATAGAATAAAGTGGACCCCAGGCAAAAATACACATTATAATTTCAAGTTAACATTACTATAATATTCATTTTTAACATTCTATAATGATTTAATTTCAAAATCAAAATTTAAAATTCAATCAGGAAACATTTAAAAGGGAGCAACTCAGTTAAATAACCTTATTGAAAAACACATTTTTCCATGAACTTGAATGAATAAAAAATGCAAAAGAATCAATAGGTAGGTAGATAGCAGGAAGGCAGCATTAAATTCCAGGAAGATAACATACTGGGAGGAAAAAGAGTCTCATAATTAAACTTTCATTCATTATCACAACACCAGCAAACACACAATTACCCCCACCTCTCTCTTCCACACAAACATGAAAGTTTATTTCATGTGTGAAATAAACTTTGTATAAATAAGAATATCTAGGATGTTTTTTACTTGTGTTTCCTGCTCCTTTCAATAAACACTACTTGAACCTGTGGCTCTGTAGAACTAGGTGATCCCGAGAAAGAATGTAAAATATGCATCTACTAGATTATCGAGACTTTAATAGGTGAAAGTTTCCCACATTACATGTGAGACATATGCATATTTTCAGGTTTGGAAGAATGCAAATCCTTCCAAGTTTTATTTTATTATTATTATGTTTTTAAGATTTTCTTTATTTACAGAGAGAGACACACACACACAAGCAGGGGGAGCTGGAGAGGGAGAGGGAGAAGCAGCTCCCCACTGAGCAGGGAGCCAGATGCAGGGCTCAATCCCAGGACCCTGACCTGAGCTGAAGGCAGATGCTTAATCAACTGAGCGACCCAGGCGCCCCATCTTTCCAAGTTTTATACCTCAAAGACATTCTCCTGGCTTCAGCAAGTTAACACTAACCTCAAAAACCAGTAATTCTAAAATCCAGACTACTGTAACAAGCAAAAGACTATATAAATGCCTGTTTCTCCTGTATTCTCTCTCAATTTTCCAGGATCATCAAAAATCATAGATAAAAATTTTCTGCTTCTCCAGACTGCTTCCCTTTTGTGTGCTCACACACTTTTTCAAAGCTTCTATACCATCTTTCCTCCCATGCATACCTTCCTTCCACAAAGGAATCATTCCTAAAGCATAAAGGAATTCTAGATACACCTGAGGGTATCTGAAAACATCTGGACTATTTCTATAATTTCTAGGTACCCTTTATATTTTACCAAAGGGATAATAGGTCAAGAGAGAAGAGCCATTGGTGCAAGTGTTTAATGGTATTATAAGTGTAATATTCAAGGCTACAACACAACAGCAAGGGAAGAAATAGAAGAAAACAAACAAACACAAACAACAACACAGTATAGAAATGTTTCTCAGAGACTGAATTTTGTAAAACTGACTGGCTCTTAATCCATTTTATCACTTTCTTAACATGACAGTTCTTAGTAGAATTTACTTCCCTAAAAGCACAATCAACACCTAATAAAGGATACTTTGTATTCATAGTGGCAAAGTAACTGCTATATGTATTAAAAATTATATATGTATATATTATATATGTAACAGCTGGGGGGATGGGTTAGCCCAGTGATTGGTATTAAGGAGGGCACATACTGCATGGAGCACTGGGTGTTATATGCAAACAATGAATCGTGGATCACTACATCAAAAACTAATGATGTACTGTATGGTGACTAACATAATAAAATTAATTTAAAAAAAGATATATATAACAGCATGTTATAATGAAAAGAATGAGTTTTGGAATTATAAAGGCAGGATTCACATATATTAATTAGTGGTCTGACCTCAAACAATTTACAAAACCTTTAGAAGGCATAGCTTCCTTATCTATAAAACGGAAACAGAAATGTTGACCTCAAATAGTTACTGTAAAAATCAGTAATGATTTCTTTGTAGTACAAAGTGAACATTTAATATAAGGTTGCTTTTATTATTAAAAATATTATCTTCTATAATGATGCTTAAATTGACCCCATCACTTATGCATCATCATCATATCAGAAGTTTTTTTGTGACTAATTCTGAATAAAAAAATTTCCAGCAATCTATCTCTTGCTGAATTTATTGCCTGGAATTACATTAAAAAAAAAAGTATACATCTTATACTCTGCAACATTCTTAGATGCCATGATAACATGAGGACCAGAAGAGGAGTTGAAAGGGCCCCTTGAATTTAGTGAGAACCCAAAAACAAATGAAGGGGGGGAAATCGGAGGGGGAGATGAACCATAAGAGATGATGGACTCTGAAAAACAAACTGAGGGTTCTAGAGGGGAGGGGGGTGGGAGGATGGGTTAGCCTGGTGATGGGTATTGAGGAGGGCACGTTCTGCATGGAGCACTGGGTGTTATGCACAAGCAATGAATCACGGAACACTACATCAAAAACTAATGATGTAATGTATGGTGATTAACATAATAAAAAAAAGAAAAAAAAACAATGCTACAAAAAAGAGTAAAAGGAAAGAGCCAGCTAACACTGAAACAAACCGATACAGTAAGAAATGAGCGAAGGAATCAGACCTTAGTTTTCTTCCACCACAGGACATGGGCTTGTATAGCTAGCCAAATGCGATATTCCACATAACCCAAGCAACACAACCCCAGCACTGGCCTACTTTTCACAAATGAGGTAAAAAAAAAAAAAAAAAAAAAAAAAAAAAGCTGAGGTATCTATTACCAGAAGCCTCAAAAGAAAAACAAACAAAAATCAAATAATGAGTTTATTAAATTCAGGTTGAAGGAAAGATAAAAGAAATGTTGAAATGCCCCACTCCATGTAGTCCTGAGTGTGGCTGCTAACACTACAGCCTCTATGAATGACATCCCCTGCAAGAGCACAATACACAGCCCTTGTGGCCAAAGGAGCTAGCCCCGGATGTACCCAGCCTTGAGGAATTTCAGTACAAAACAGAAAGAAAAAGGAAGAGAGAGATGAATTTGGGGGATAAGGTTATAATTTGCCTTGTACAAAGGTCTTTCACTTTATAAAATACCTTATTACCAGAAGCCTTTAAAATAGCAAGTTCGCCCCCCCCCCCCCCCGGTGCATTTTAAATGATTCCATTTAGAAAATATCACAGGGAACATAATGTTACAGGAACCCATCTCTTCTTTTGTTGGAGATTTGCATTACCAGCGAGTTAGAAGAAAAGTCCCCATGGATGAGAATCTGTCTGGCAGGAATCAGGATGCAGGATCCAAGTCCTAAGTATGGAAGGTCAAGGTCAACAAGCAGATTTCAAACAGGAAGCACACACAAAATTAATCACAGATCCAGACTCAGAACCAGCTGGAGTTTCCAACAGTAGAAAAGAAAAATTCACAGCTGAAAGAGAGGCTAGGCTAGAAAAGGTAAACACTACAGATGTGAATACTGGCATTTCCCAGGCTGACTGACAATAAACTCAGTAGTTATCTAGTTCTCTTAACAGAAATGCTGCCCAATGACCTCAATACATGGCAAAGCCAGCATGTGAACCAAACGTGGGTCAATAGATTAATCTCCTTTGGTTTAAGTATTCTACCTGTGAGCCAAGCAAAGAAATAAATCTCTACATTTCTCCCTTCCTTCCTTCCTCCCTTCCTTCTTTTTTTAGGTGATCTAGTCTGTGAATCGATCATCTATAGCTATGGGTCAATGCTGTCAGAAGATAAATCCACAGCATTTCATATTTGCTAGAAAAGAAAATGATAGATTCACATTTTAAAATTATTCCTTTAAGGAGGCAGATTAAAAGGAAAGAACTCACCTAAATTAGGAGGCCCTCTAAGCATAACAAGATATAAAACTAGAGCTATTCAATCTCAAGTAGTAAAAAGTGACACGTACTTAGTATATGTAAACTAAGAAGTCCATGAAAGGAATATGAGCAAAATCTGCATGTGGGCAAAAGAAAATGCTAATTGTATCGAGAATATGACAAATGATAAAGCCAGAACATGACACATGCCCATATTAGCAAAAAGAAAACAAATGGGATAGGAGTGTAAATTTGCAAATGATAAAATAGAAACCAGAATGCTAATAAGGGCAATCAATTTTCTATTTTCATGGAAACAAACTAAGAAAAATATAATCAAGAGATGAACTGCCACAATCCAGAAATAAGAAATCTTGCTTGAATAAGCTAAGAAATTATTTACCCCCCCAAAAAATATTTTATTGAATGAAAAAGTTAATCAGAAAATCTTCCACGTAGAGTGAATGAATTATGTCTAAACATCTCTCTGGTCATTCTTCCCATAAAGAACTGAGGCTGTGATTGAGATAACCCGGAGCCTCAGATAAGCATCCTGATGCTGCCAATAATACTCTACAGCATCATTTATAGCATCTGTAATACCTCCATCTTCATTTTGCAGCTCTGTAAGTAAGGGGGAAGTCCAGGAGACAGCAGACCTGGGGTTGAGTTTCCAAATCATCCTCTGAGCAAGAAGGGATGTTTACAATGACTGCAGGCACTTCTGTCTGGTCTGTTCACCTTTATCCTGAGCACTTCAAACACGGCCTTACACAGTACACCCTCAGTAAATATTTGTTTCATTTATGTTGAATGAATAAATTATATATCCCCTAAATTTTTTTCTGTTGGGATTTAAGGCCATTTCCTCATGTTCCGCTCTTGTAAAGTCCCTGATGACAACAGAGCATAGCTGCTTGTGTTCTTAACACAAAGCAGCCCTCCAAAAATGTAAGAGAGCCATTGGGTTGCCCCTCAGCCTTCCATTCAACATTGCCTACCTCTTTCTCTTTGTTCTACTACCTACAAATGTAACACTTAAGAAGCACTTCATATAGGGGCGCCTGGGTGGCTCAGTCGTTAAGCGTCTGCCTTCGGCTCAGGTCATGATCCCAGGGTTCTGGGATCGAGCCCCGCATCGGGCTCTCTGCTCTGCGGGAAGCCTGCTTCTCCCTCTCCCACTCCCCCTGCTTGTGTTCCCTCTCTCGCTGTGTCTCTCTCTGTCAAATAAATAAATAAAATCTTTAAAAAAAAAAAAAAGAAGCACTTCATATAATATTTAAATGATATTTAACATCCGGAGTGCTTTTCATCCTTAGAGCTTCTTGAAAATAAAGTTAATTTAATAAGAAGATTGCAGTGAAAGAACCTGCTCTTATCCAAAGCACCACAACGTGAATAACAAGGATAGAGAAGGTAATTGGACAAGTATATACATGCATATGTAAATATCTTTGCTTAAGTGTGCTCTGCAGTGAAAAACACTGTTTAAACATCAAATTTTCATAGGGCAGGCTCAATGTACCATTTCCCTTTTGTGATGAAACAACAGAAGGATTTTCTCAAACTAAGAGAAAGTGGTCAACTGTATTTGCAATTGGTTAATCTTCATAATAAAGAACACACAAATATGTGTTCTGAAAATTAAAAAAAATATTTTTATATGGACTCTTAGGGAGTTTTATTCAATATGTTCTCAAGGTCATGCTAAAAGTTTTGGTTAGTGTCTTTACTTAAGTTGCCCAGTAGATGTATGTTAAAAGCACATTAAAGTCACACTCTACTGGGGGCAAGGAAGGAAAGAGTGGAGGGGAGGGTGATTCTGCTTCCAAACATCATTATTCAGGTTGATGACTAAAGCATGAGACAATTCTAAGAGAATACATACATCTCTCTGGGAGGGGTTTGGCGACTTGACTAATTACCCATTACATGAAAACACATGCAGTTATGTTTTAAATACTTTTACATAACATAAATTCCTCTACTTATTTCTTCTGTTTTGTTTTATTTGGGGGGATTGATAAGCTTGAAAAACTTACCTTACATTTATGTTTTAAATACTTTTACATAACATAAATTCCTCTACTTATTTCTTCTGTTTTGTTTTGTTTTATTTGGGGGAATTGATAAGCTTGAAAAACTTATCTTACATTCAAGCCAAAATAAATGTTCCCAAATGTAAGTAATCATTGCCATGAAGTTTATTACATATATAGAAATCCTAATAACAATAATAATGCCTACCTTTTTTTTTTCTTCTTCTTGCATGTGTTATCAGTTAGTTCTTGTTATGTCACAAACCAGCCCAAAATATTATGGTTTAAAACAAACAACGAATTCTTTTAAAAAATCTAAACAGACTCTCTAGAGATAGCTGGGACGTCCCATTGATCTGAGCCCAGCTCAGCTGATCTCAGCTGGACTCATTCATTCATATGGTGAATGGGCAAGGGACTGGTTGGTCTATGACTAGGCCCTACTCCATGGGGTATCTCATTTCCCTCTAGAACACTCCATGCAGACTTTGATGATGGCAACAGGAATTCAGGAGAGAGAACAGAGCATGCTGGGCTGTTAGAGACTTCGGTCAGAAATGGCACCCCTCAGAACTGCACTCTATGGAACAAATAAAACTCAAGAGGTGGGAAACAGATTCCACTTCTTGATGGGAAGAAATTGCAAAGTCACATTGAAAAACGAAAAACTGGGGCAATTTCTGCATTCAACCTACCACATATGCCTATTATATGCCAGGCACTGTTGTTTGTACATTACATACTTTAAACATATTATTTCAATTATACTCAAAATAACCCCATGAAAAAGGAAAGAGGAAATTAATGTTTAAAGAAGTGAAATAATGACCTACCAAGAGCACACAGCTAACCTCCATAAAAATTTAGGAGAAAAATCAATTTATACTTTGCAAAAGGCTTTTATATAATCTCTCCTTTTAATTTGTACAATGGTAGTGGGTAAAGCAAAGAGTATTCCCATTTTACAAATGGTTCTTTGAAAGGCAGGGTGAATTGGTACAACTTTAGTCTTCTCACTCTGAGACCAATGTGCTTCCTCATCATCTTATTGCCTCATGACCCCAAAGTAAATAATGATTTGTGGCATCTCCAAACACCTCAGAATCAAAGTAAACGTGAAAAAAAAATTCAAAAAGGGATATACATATGCCATAGCTCAAAAGCAGCTGGTTTCACTGAAAGTAATTCAAAAAAGGCCATTGGATGGGGAAGTTGTAATATCAAATACCATCCAGCATCTGAGGACTTTTTAAAAGACAAACAGGGTGTATGTTCATTTTTATTAACCCAAACCAGACTTTCCAGGCAGATCAATCATTTTTTTCCCTCTCTGTATACAACCAACTTCTACTAATAAGTTCCCATTTGACTTTGGAAAAGTAACTTCTCACATCCCACTTTTCTCATTTATGAAATGAGGAGCTTGAACCAAAACTGACTCTTGTACAATGCAAGGGTTGGGGGTGTCAATCCCTGCGCAGTAGAAAATCCACATATACCTTTCGACTCCCCCAAAAGTTACTACTAATAGCCTACTATTGACTGGAAGTCTTATTGATAACAGACAAACAGTAGGTTAACACATATTTTATATATGTTATATACTATATTCTTATAATAAAATAAGCTAGAGGAAAGAAAGAGAAAATGAAATGAGAAAAGAAAAAGAAAATGTTATTATGAAAATCATAAGGAAGATAAAAATATATTTACAGTACTGCACTATATTTATTAAAAAAATCCACATATAGGTAGACCTGCAAAGTTTAAATCTGTGTTGCTCAAGGGACAACTGTATATGGCTTTTCAGAACACTTATATGGGCTATTCTCAGACTCTAGATAACCAAAACCTTAAAAATTCGGAAAGTAATTCTTACTATATTTAAAAATTCAATCTAAAGATTTTTTATTTATTTTTTTTGATAGAGAGCGAGAGAAGGAACACAAGCAGGGGGAATGGGGAGGGAGAAGCAGGCTTCCCATGGAGCAGGGTGCCTGATGAGGGGCTCGATCCCAGGACCCTGAGATCATGACCTGAGCCTAAGGCAGACGCTTAACAGCTTAGCCACCCAGGCACCCCTTAAAAATTCAATCAAATTACTCTGGAACTGTATAAATCAATACCTGTTTTTCTCCAATTTTATAATTTATAAAATAATACTTAAATTCCTGCCTCAAAAAAAAAAATAAAAGCAAAGAATAGAGAATTCCCGTTTTACCATTTTATGTGATCCACAAAGACATATATATGGTATGGTGAGGTGGTTAGGGTCACATATTTAGAACCAAGGCTATAAATACACTAAAATTTCATAGCAACCTTATTCTTGCCAATTTGAAAATTTATAACTAATATACAAAATGAAATGAAACCCCCCCCCCAAAAAAACAGTAGAGATATTCAGAGAATTTCTGGATAACTAGCCATCAGAATAATACTTATAAAATAACTGAAAAGAACTTCATTGACAACTAAAATATCTCATGATTTGTAAAGTCCACTTAATTTCTAGGATATCTTAGTCAGGATATCTTAGTATAAGCAACATGATAAAAGTGAAATCATAGCAAAAGCGTATTAGCTAAAAGCATGGGTTTTAGTTAAGATTAAGTTTACATCCTGGCTGCACCACTTCCTGGGCAATGCCAATTTTCTCATTTATCACATAGGGTTGGGCCTCCTGAATATATCTGCAGTGAGAATTATAGGAGATAAGGCACAAAGACACACTTGGGTCACAAGAAAAACAATAAAACTCACATATTATTAGGTATGACAATAATAAAATTGCACTATACAAATTTCAATTATAGGCAGACAAATCATTCTGTCTCCCCTGGAGTTTCAATGAGGTTAAGTTCCTTGCACAAACTCACAAAACTAGCGAAGAAGCACAGGCGAAATGTAAACCAAAGTCTTCTGTGTGCTGGTCCAGTACATTTCCTGCTTTACCACAGCCTCACTATAAAACGTTCTTTCACAACCAATCCGCTTGCATAGAGCATTACAGATAGTTCAAGTGAATTTTTAATTACATCTTTAAAAATGAATATATAAGCATGCCTCACTCTGCTAGAGAACTGAATAAAGACAATTATAAATCAAATTTCTATGAAGAGAATCCTCTTTCCCCATCGCATCTTATTACAGGAACACAATTTAACTTGACATCTATTGATAAGTAAAATCAAAATGTAGAATCTTATATTTTTATAGTGCTTTAACCTCTAAGGGTACTATGTAAATTCAAGTCTCTGCATTAGACTAATTCACTCTGTTATTAATTCTTTCAATTTTCACCCAGTTCATAGAAGTATCTAAAACTCCAAATTAAAAATATGATGCAATTTAGCTCCTTTTCTTTAGCTTTTGTCAAAGCTAATATAAGAAAAAACAGGCTCAATTCATAACTTTGCATCTTATATTCGGTGCTCCATCTGGAAAATACATTGTATCTATTTTCTATAGAAATCAAAAATCTAGTAAGTATGTATAAATCAATCCCATCTCATTGGCCATGTAAGTGTAATATTCTGTCTAATATAACCTGAAATCAGAAAGTATACATTTCAATTTTTTGAGAAGAACTTTAAACTTCAGTTTTATTTTGAACTTCATAATTTAAAGATACAATAAAACAGAATCCTTAAAAAAATTTTTTCTTTGCTAAAGAGCAGTTGGTATTGAATCATAATCTAGTGATTGTTACCACAAGCAACAGATTAAAAAGTCATCAGACAGATGGCCAATCTAACTACAATAAAGTGCACAAAATATATGATTATAATAATTAAACATATTTTAATTGTTAGTAATTATTGTAAATTACTGAAGAAAGCTAATTATAACAAAATTTGAGTAAAATGACTTGTTTGTACCCATTTCTACTTGATAGCTTGGCAATAAAATGGATCCCCAAACATTCTTATGGTTCAAATAAAACTAACATACATTTTTAAAATAGTGTAAGGAGATTCAATGTTATATTTTTTACTTATTCCCAATGTTTTTCTGAAAATAACTCCTTTTTAGTTCATCTGATTAAAAAAAGTAGGAAGTACTGCTAGATAATTTAACGCAAAAAATGCTATCACTGAGGAGCTCAGTGGTTGAGCGTCAGGCTCTTGGTTTTCACTCAGGTCATGATCTCATGGGTCATGAGATCAAGCCTCAGAGTTGTGTCACCCTCATTGTAGGGCTCCATACTCAGAGGGGAATCTGTTTGAAGATTCTTTCCCTCTGTCCCTCCCCCCATGCACACACTCTCTCTATATAAAATAAAGAACTCTTTTTTTTTAAAATGCCATCACTGTAACTAGGCAGTTTATGCTAATCTTATACAATCTAAGCACAACAATAAAACCCAGATCAGTGTAGGGTAAGCAACAAGGACACTATAATCTGGAAAGCTATGTTTTTAAAAAATTATATTTGCCTTTGTTCAAAGTTTCTATATTAATATTTTCATATTAATTATGAAAAATTATACTAATTTTGAAATTATAAATAGCTTTTCAAGCATTCAAAAATGTGTGCTAATTAACTGATATGATATTGTCTCTAATTTTATTATTGTAGTTTTCTAAATATGCATAGGAATAAAGTTATTTACAGTGCTAGTCACAGAGGTTTCTTAGTCTTGGATGGATGAAGAGACTTAGTAAAAAGTAGGTCAATATCAAAGAGAAGAAGTTGTTATATGGTCTCTGAAACAAACAGTAGCTAATATTTGAGTACCAACTTGGAACAATTTGATCATCAAAAAGAATGACTCTAAATGATTGTAAACATCAATTGCATTAAAATCCATTAGTCCATGGTGAGAAAGAGGGAGATTCCACACATTTGCCATCAATAAGAATCAAAATGTCTGATATAATTTAAGCAAGACCCCCAATAAACAAGTAGAAATAAGATATACAATATTACTATAGTTGTTAAAATAAGTCTATTCAGTATGTTAGATAAGTTTAAATGTATTACTGCTATGACTGGGAGAAGAATTTGAAAGCATGTTGCATGGCTTAAGAATTTCTAATGTTATTCAGAAGGTTAGTCAAATGTATATTATTCATACATTTCATTTCCAAATAGATTATTAATAAAGAGGAATTTGATCTCTATTTTCAAAGTTTCTTATTCAATTTTAGTCATAATGCATAAATAGATGTTTTTATTATGACCGGTTTCGTTATTGTTTTGGTTGGTTGTTCTTGTAACAATGATTTTAAATAACCATTCCTGCTCACTTTCAACTTAGTTTTGTTGATCTCGGTGCTAATTATCATTATTACTCTCATCGTTTTCCATCTGGCAGGTCATCTTCAGGGTCTTAAAGCTGTATGAACTGCAAGAACACAAAAATATCCTAGGGATGTTTCATTGCCTAATTTCTCTACGTTGTTAACACCATCTTCAAGATGGCAGGACCCAAAAATCGGTAAGATAATACAATTATAATGCATGTTCCTCTGATGAGTACTTTATAGCACTTGCCAGGGGTCAGGCACTGTGCTTAGGATCCAGGGATATAAAGATGAGTAAGATTAAATAGTAGTAGTAAAAAATATTATGTCACAATTATGTTGTAAACAATCTTCCTTATGAACTCTATCACATCTGTTTTCTGTAGACTCTTCCAAGCTTTCTTACTACTGAGTTCATCTTTAATTCAGGATTATGTTACTATTTTCATCTAATTCAATTCTCCCACTAAAGTAGAAGCAACATTAATGTAAAATACACTGTGGTGTCTGTTGGGTAGGGAAGTGGTCACTTTTCTTGACTTAATTACCCATATATAATCTGTGATGAGGTTACCTGCATTCTCCAACCTTTACCCAACTGTAGGATCCATGTTATATATTGTACTAGTAACATTTATACATGGGTTCTCAAATATATACATTATATGAATGCTGCATAAAGGTTTCAGTATTATGACTTGAATTAGATATCATTATCATATTTGCATCCAGTTCATTTATACCTGGTTTTAGGGCTGTGTCTATAGTTTCTAAAAATGCTATCGATCTGCTAATAAATATGAAGGGAAATTTGAAGATGGCTTGTAGGATAAATTTTGTATTTTTCTAGAAGTATAGTGCAAAAAGAAGCATTCTGAAAATCTAAAACCTGCATTTGTATTCTTCACATTATCTTTTTACAATAATCTCCATTATTACAATGGAGATTCATTTCTACAGAAGTAATGTTGGTCCCAAAGTACAATAGAAGTAATATAGAAAAACAACTGGGGCGCCTGGGTGGCTCAGTCGGTTAAGCGACTGCCTTCGGCTCAGGTCATGATCCTGCAGTCCCGGGGTCGAGTCCCGCATCGGGCTCCCTGCTCAGCGGGGAGTCTGCTTCTCCCTCTGACCCTCCTCCCTCGCGTGCTCTCTGTCTCTCATTCTCTCTCACAAATAAATGAATAAAATCTTTAAAAAAAAAAAAGAAAGAAAGAAAAACAACTGATCTTTTTACACATAGAGAAAAATATTTTTCTAATGAAATACTATTAACATTTTTCTCAAATGCTGGGAGGAAGAACAACTCACGGGTGATAGAACAGCTCACAAATGTCTTCTTTGCTCTGAAACTACATATTGTTAATCTGTCTCAATTCAGCTAAGCAGAGGTAAAACTGCTTTGATGCTGCTTTGATTTTCCACACCTCACAGACCTTCTCTGGTACAAAACCAGAAAATGTCATGAGCTTTAAGAAATTCCACCTATTTGGCTACATTCAGGGCATAGGCCTCTGGTTCTGCAGTTTGTTCACATCACAAAGGATGCTGGCTACAGGGATAAGTAAGGACTGAAATCCATTTCATGCTCCGCTCACCCAACTATCTGCCCTGTTGCAGGACTGACAGGCTCTGGAGCATCTTAGAGGAAGGTGCACCTCTTTGTAATTTCTGCTCAGTGATGGTCACTTTTTGCCACTCATCTGTCAAGAGGATGCACCTTTTAGTCATTCTCACAAGGCACTCTACATGGTAACATAGACTAGCCTTTACATATATAAAATTGGAATCACCTGACTCCTTTCTTGCCCTCACTCTTCACATCCAAACACACTAACATCTCTTTCTTACCCTTCTACCACTGCCTTTGTTTAGGACTTCAGCTCCTCTCACCTGGAATGCTCTGACTGCCTTTGAATTGAATGGTCTTTCCTCCAGGCTCTCTGTGTACTCAGAATCTGGTTCATATCCCTACAGCCTGCTTACCACCCCACCTGAAACCTGATCATTCCACCCACCTCCATCGTCGACACTCAGTCCCCTCACACTTGGTGTGAACCAGAATGTAACATACCCTCTCAGCTTTCAGGATCTTTCTCCCTTGTCTCCACTGCCTGGCATCCTCTGCTCCTTCACTTCTACTCTGCCTAGCTTATTGATTTTCAAGTCTCAGCTCAAACACCACCTCTTTATGATAGCCTTCCTGCCTCCCTGTCTTGGAAGAGATGCTACTCCTTTGTGATTTACAAAACCTTGTAGGTGCCCCTGTTGTTGCACTGACCACACAGATTTGCAAAACTCTATTATCTCATATGCGGTATTGAGTTGCTTGAGGAAAGGGATTCTTATCCTCTGTTATAATCCCATTACCTAGAATAGCACTGCCACATTCTAAGGATAATGAATAAGTTACTCATTTGGAAAAAATATGCAAGAATTATGGGGCTGAAAAGAAAACATTAACAATCATCAAACTAAACCCTCAATTATAGATAAAAAAAAAAAATTACTCTTAGTTGTTATTTCCAGATACAGATTTCTCAAATCCAGGAAGTCTGGCCAATCAGCAAAAAAATTCAAAGACTTAAAAAGTGCCAGATGTAGAGCCATAGTTACATGCCACTGAAATTAGTGTCCAAAATGCTTTCAACATTATTTTAAAATAACACTCTTCTAATTATAAAAGTAGTAGGTTATTATTGTAAAAAATTCAGAAAATATACAAAAGATTAAATAATTAAATACAAAATAGCTGAATTATCATCACCCAGACATAACTATCATTAATATTTTATTATGTAAACTTCTTATCTTTCTTTAATATCAAGACAATGATATTAAACAAAATGTGTATCTATATATACATATACCACTTTACTGAACGGGCTAGATTCAGTCGAGTATAAAGAAGGAAACAGCTCTGTTCTGTCTTCATTTGTCTTTCAAACCTCCTGTCCTTGAAAAATATCTTAGGCCAACCCCAAAACTTTCCGGATCCTTTGAGGTATTAATAATCAGTGTAGTTCTTATGTACAAAACTTCATTTTGTAATTCAGTTTAAAGCTGCTTTTTTCCTCCCCTAGTTCATGTCTGTCACAGTCTTAGAAATCTGCATAGGGCTGGGAAGAGGGGGGAGTTGAGGGGGAAGGCTCACATCTTCACTACTTTATCTTACTCTTCCACTCTTCCTTTGCCCCTCACTGTGTTGTCTTTGACCTCTCTTAAGTTGGAGAGATGGGCAGGTGAAGAGAAGAAAAAGGTGGCAAAGGTCACATTCAATAATGACATAGCAGATCCCCCAAATACTGGCTCTTTCTTTCGAGAGCTTCTGTGGGACTCTGAGGTCAACTCTCCTCCACAACTCACTCCAAGGTTGCTGACGACCTTCCTCTGCAATGCTCACTGGGATGAGCCATGGCCCTACAGCTGACTGCTTATGCACCACCCCACTCCACTGCCATGGTCCACTGCATGTAGACTTATGGCGTCTTCTCATCCTGGCATTGACTCATCTTGGGTATCCAGTTGCTTCCTCAAGCAACTAAGAAATGACTCATCTTAGATACCTAAGATGGATCCTCTGTAGTCCACCAGAACCAGGATCTCCTTCCCATCCTCAATGGAAGAAGTGCAACCTACTTTCACTGCAGCTTTCTCTCTTTGCTCTGCTGTCCCAGACAGCCTCAGCCAGACTTTGGTCTTTAACTTTTTCATGGAAAGATATCAAGCAACAGTCTCTACACTCTCCAAGGAATAAAAGTCAAATTTTCCCAGCATCAACCTCCCCCACAGCAAATCGGCTCTCATCACAAGGTAGCAAGAGGTTCCTGAGTGGTTTTGCAACATCTTTAGAAGATTGTAAGATGTGAGTGTCTCCTCTGAAACTTCAAATCTCTCCTGAGCAATTCTGTGCATCCTTTATTCAGATTTCCTGCACAGAACATGGAACAAAACTACAGTATAATATCATTAAGAGGATACTGACATTGAAACCATCCACCGCTAATATTCAAATTTTCCCGGTATTCCTTTCACTTATTTTTGAATGTATACATTTTTAGTTCTATACAATGTCATACCATGAGTAAGTTCATGTATCTACCATGACCGTCCACATTCAGAACAGCTCCAATACCACAGAATGTTGTACTGCCTTTTTATAACCACACTTACCTCCAATCTTACCTCCAAACCTGGCAACCACTGATCTGTTTTCCATTTCTACAATTTTGTCATTTTAAAAATATTTTGCAAATGGAGCCATACAGTATATAACCTTTTGAAAGTGGCAGTTTTGATTCAGCATAATTCCCTGAAGATTCATATTAATTGTTACATATATCTCTAGATCATGCCTTTGTATTACCGAATTGCATTCTATGTTATGAATACCACAGTTTAAAATTTCACCTGCTGAGGAACATCTGATTATTTTCTGTTTGGGGTTATCATGGGTAAAATTGCTATGACCATGTGTGTACTAATTTTTGTATGAATATATGTTTTCATTTCTCTGTGATAAATGCCCAAGAATGCAATTTCTGGGTAGTATAATAGAGACATGTTTAGTTTTATAAGAAAATGCCCAACTGTCTTCAAGACTGGCTATTCTACTTTACATTCCCACCAGCAAAGTGTGAGTGATCCAATTTCTCAGCCATTTCACATTATTTTACATAGTCTGATGGTTTTGTACCAATACTTCATTGAGTTTTATATTTTCATATCTCTAATGGCTAATGATGTTGAACATCTTTTCATGTGTGTTTCTGTCATCTATAGATACTTGGTGAAATGTTCTTTCATATCTTTTGTTCATTTTCTAATTGGATTATTTATATTGTTACTGTTCAGCTTTGAGAAATCTTTATATATTCTAGATATTAGTCCTTTGTCAGATATATGCCCTGTAAATATTTTCTCCTAGTCTGTCACTGCCTTTTTCATCCTTCACATGGGCTTTGGCAGAGCAGAAGATTAATTTTGATAAGGTTCAATATCAATCTTCCTTTTTTTATGGATTGTACTTCTGGTATCAAATCTAAGAACTCTTTGCCTAGCTCTAAGTTTGAGGATTTTTCTCATGTTTGCTGTTGTTGTTTTTTTTAAGTTACATAGTTTTATGTTCTACATTTAAGTCAGCTACTCCATTTGTGTTAACTTTTATGAAGGTGTTAGGTTTAGCTCAAAGTTCATATTTTGGTTATGGATATTCAATTGTTCTAGCACATATAGAACTTTTTTAGTACATTATTCAGAGCTTTTATTTACTGAGTGCTCACATTTGGACTTAGTCAAAGAAAAGTGGATTTATCTTTAGGTCACTGTCCACATTAAGGTGATTATCACCAATAACTGTGGCAATTACACCAGGCTTAAATAACTCAGAAGGTTAAGGGAAAGCACAAAAAAGTGTCCCTATTGAAACAAAATAATCTAGGGCACCTGGGTGGCTCAGTTGGTTGAGCGTCTGTCTTCAGCTCTCGTCATGATCCCAGGGTCCTGGGATGGAGCCCTGTGTCGTCGGGCTCCCTGCTCAGCAAGAAGCCTGCTTCTCCCCCTCCTTCCTCACTTCTCTCACTTCACTCACTGTCTCTGTCTCTCTCGAATAAATAAATAAAATATTTAAAAAAACACAAAACAATCTAGAAAAATAATAGCAAAATTATTTAATTAATTAGTAATCGTTAATCTTTGCTTAATTACTATTTAGGAAAATTTGTTAAGGGCAATGCTGAAATATTTATAAAGTTTCACATGGAAAAAATACTTTGCTCATATTAAACTTCAATTACTATCAAAACAGCTAAGTCTGATCCCAATACTCTCTATGGTATTAAAGATACAAGATTCAGTCACAGGCAAATATTCAAGAGAACATCCACTTCTTTGCAGCTCTCTGCCATAAAATCATAAATTGAGCTTCTCCTGATGCTGCAGATGTCCTCACCTCAACAATAATGTATACCTAGGTAAGTTTCTAATGCCCTAAGCCATTACTGTATGTAGTAAGTTAACTCCTCTTCTCTGCATCTAGCATGGTACTAGTTGCCCACTATCCTTGGGAATTGGGAGATTTTATAAAATAAAATCTCACAAATCATTTCTATGTGCTCCAGTTTAGATGAGAAAACTCAGTTAAGGAACATGGGGGAAGATAGCTGATACTTTGTACCCTTGGGATATATTGTGGTTCAATCTTTTCTTCTTTAATGGTCCTAACCACCCTCTGCAAGACACACTCGCAAATGGCACTGAGTTATCAAACTATGTTGGCTCTTGGGACGTTCGTGTATCTTGTGACTAACTCCTTCCAATCAGGGAAATGTTTTCTAGCTTCAATTACATATGGTTTCTACCTACCTAATTTCTTATTTTTTTTTTAAAGATTTTATTTATTTATGAGAGAGAGAGAGAGAGAGAGCATGAGAAGGGAGAGGGTCAGAGGGAGAAGCAGACTCCCTGCTGAGCGGGGAGCCCGATGCGGGACTCAATCCCGGGACTCCAGGATCATGACCTGAGCCGAAGGCAGTGGCTTAACCAACTGAGCCACCCAGGCGCCCCCTACCTAATTTCATAAAAAGTTGATTTTACACTATTTTCCCCTTGTTCTCATACTTATTTGACTGATAAGCAACCTCCTTCCTGTTACATTTCTTATGTTTCAGGAGGTGTCTACAATATCATGGTATTCTTTTGATTCTTCAGAATATCATCTTCTTCAGACATTATATTTAATATATACACAATTTGAGGTTTTTTAAGGTATAAACAGATACTAAAATTAACAAATAAAAAGTCATGGCTTCCTCTTACCACTTTGGAAAACTGTTGCTGTGATGGAAGAGTCTCCTTAACGCCACCATTATGTTGATACAAAACCTTTCCCAGGTATTAAACAAAGATTGAACACTCTTAAGTGTGCTAGGACTCAAGCATGCAAAAGAAATCTATGATGTCTTTGCCCTAAAGAAGCCCATGGTCTAATTTGAGATAAAAGATTAACCCAAATTAACTAATTAAAAAGCAATACAAAGGCTATGAAAGTGTAGACAGGTAATTGAGGTCTAATGCCTAATATGCAGAAAATTTTCTAGATGGCAGAAAACAAATGCCGGATTTTCTGAGCTGGGGCAGACAAGACTTTGAAAGAAGATGCCACAAGTACTAGAAAATACGTCAGGACCAATTGATGTGGTCATTGGCTATTACAATGAAACCTTTTACACACTTGCTCATTATTATTCCAGGTTGGGTAATTCACTCTTTTACCCACTACCAGGAGCTATGAGGCATACTCAGCTGCAATCGGTAATACAAATACCTTTCTTTCTTCCTTTCTTTTTTCCTGCCTCTAAATCCATTTAACCTCACTTCCACTGTTTAAATAGATGCCCTGGGGCACCTGGGTGGCTGAGTCTGTTAAGTCTCCCACTCTTGATTTTGGCTCAGGTCAAGATCTCAGGGTCATGATCTCTGGGTTGTGGGATCGAGCCCCGAGTCAGGCTCTGTGCTCAGCAAGGAGTCAGCTTGTCCCTCTCCTGCCCCTCCCCTCTGCTTGAGTTTGTTCTCTCTCTCTCACTCAAATAAATACATAAAATCTTTAAAATGAATAAATAGATGCCCCAAAAGCTTAGAGTGAAGACTGAAGTGATGGAATCTTATAAGGCTACCAGATGATGGCAGTGTCCAGTTCTAACATTAAATCATGTGTACATAAAATACGTCACACTCTACAAACACTGCAAAGAAACATCTGGTGCTCAGAAATGTATAGTTTAAATTGCTAGCATTCTCTTGAAAACAAAAACTTAAAATTGTATAATTATCAGCCATACAATAACCCAGCCTTGACTAGAGTATGAAAATGTTCTTTCTTAATCTACCCCAAATCTTACAACTCAAACTCATCAGCTATTAATTAGATCATCCCCAAAAAGAAGAGCCAACAGTCCAAAAATATTTTGTATGAAAATTTCTACTTCTCTTCATCAATCTGGTTTAGATCTTTAAAGTGTGATAATATATTTGTCACATGAAAGACTGTGCAAAAGATAATGAGAATAACAGATAAAATAATATTTAGAAAGTTATAATGGTACTTAAACACTAGAACTGTTGCTTATTTGAGGTTTGCTCACTAAAATGATTTAATGTTTCATTTCAGGGTAGCAAAATGCAGCATCTCCTATCATGGTTTCATTAAGTTTAAATTTTATAGTGAGCACTGGATAATGCTATTAATGTATAATATGCATTATGCATTTGTAGAGTACCACAAATGTCTCTCCCTCCTCAAACTCAAGAGTGTTTCATATTACTTATAACATAAGTAATCAGTCTGAAAGATTGATTCACTAACTGTTTTAGCCAGAACAATCTTTTGGAATAAGTGGGCAGTGACTGACAGCAGAAGTTTTAGTACAGGTACTCCTAAAATGGCAAGACTAAATACATTTTGCTTAAGTTTCTTCAGTAAATTCCACTTAGCAACACCTGCAGAAACACCAAATAGCTTTAATGACCAGTGAGTGAATTTACACTATTTACGCATAGCATCATATTGATTTTAACAACAAAAAAATAACTTGCCAGAGCTTCCCATAAATCATTTTGTGATTCAGGGATGCCATGACTGCAGTTGCAGGCAAATGTATTTTTAATTCAATTTATGAATGGTCTAAAAGTACTGAATAACACATACCACATTCTAACAATCTTCTGGAACATACCCTGCAACAATGGTCTTAGGAAGGATGTAAAATCAGACATTTTCTATGTGGGTTTCAGTTAGACCCAAAAGCCAAAATACAAATAATAGTTGACAAGTACTCTCATGTTTTTAATGGAAGTGCTAGATCATCTATGTTAAACTTGCAAAGGAAACTCTCAAAAGCCGATTGTGGATCAATGTCCCTTGAAGTTTAAGTGGTCAAAAAGACTGAAAACCAAGTAGAAGAATTTTTTTTTTTTTTGAGTTATTGTTGCACTATAAATACCACCACCATCTTCTCACCTCAAACCTTGAATAAGCTTCAAGGAAACCACTTCAAAAGCTTGAAATATATACACTGATGCCTAAGGGACACAATAGTTAATGTCTGATATGTGTCTTAGAATACTGTTCTAAGACCACTGTTGTGGGGTATGTTCCAGAGGATTACTGGAGCACAGTTTGTGTCATCTCATATTTTTTAAGCCATTCATAAATTGAATGAAAAATGAAAGGCTATGCTCCCAAACTGGCAAACTACAGAGAGGTGCTAGCTACACTTTCCCAGGAGATACAAGATTATGTAAATGTTTCCAGAAGACCAGAGGTGGGCAACTTTGAAGAAAAAGCTTGTTTAGAGACATTTCAAATCCAATCCAAGAAGAATGCATAGAGAGATAGAGTCATCCCAATAGAAGAAATGGATTTCCAGATTTCCAGGAACTAGGAGAGAAATATTATGCATTTGGCCAAAAGGAAATGCATTTCTTGCATCATAGGAAATGTAGCCAAATAGTCCCATTCCCTCTGAGAAAGCCACATGTCATTCTGTTTTCATAGGTTAGGTTATGCTATGGTAACAAACAACCCAGTAATTTTAGTAGATTAAAATCACAAAGACTAGTTTCTTGCTCATGCTGGTTGTTGTGTGTCAGTGGTGGGCAAACACTGGCTCTTTTCACTGAAGTTTTACTAGTTCTGGTTGACCAAACAGCCACCATTCTCTAAAGTTCCTGACTGCAGTGTCAGAAGGAAAAAAATCACTGGAAACTCTCACACCAGCTTAGCCTATCAATGACACTTGTCACTTCTGCTCACAACTCCTTGGTCAGATGGCTTCACCCAACCACAGAAAGGCAGGAAGTTCAATACTACCATGTGCTCAGGAGGCACAGAGATTTTTGATGAGTAACATTAATGTCTACCACACTATCCTAAGGTAAAACGAGGAGTCCACCAAGCCCTGAGGAAGCTTATTGGAAGTTACGCTGACAACAAATAAATCCGACCTCACCTTGACCTCTTCTACTTTTCGGAGATTCAACCCTATAGGAGCCAGAGGCAGCCTACTTGAACAGGACAGAAAACGTGGGAGTCAGATAGGGAAACACAGGAGAGGCTGACCAAGGTCCCCTTTTTCTTATGACAAATGGACAGTATAAAGCTAGCCGCAGCTAAGGTAGGGAAAAACTTTATCACTAAAACAATTTAGGACTTCCTTTTTTTTAAAAACCAACTTTTTTCTAGCTTTATTGAGGTATGATTGACAAATAAATATTGTATATATTTACATTGTACAACATGATTATTTTATGGTGTGCAAAGTGATGTTTTTTTAAGTATAATTAGCATACAATGTTATATTAGTTTGAGGTGTATAACATATTGATTTGGCAAATTTATACATTACTCAGTGCTGACCACAATAAATGTAGTCACCACCTGTCACCATACAATGTTATTTTAATATTATTGATTATATTCCCTATGCTGTACTTTTCATCTCTGAGACTTACTTATTTTATAACTGGAAGTCTGTACCTCTTAATCCCCTTTATCTATTTTGCCCATCCCCCTACTCACATCTCCTCTGGCAACCCTGTCCTCTATATTTAAGAGGATAGAGGTTTTTTTTGTTTTTTTGTTTGTTCAGGATTTCCTTATTAAATGAATAGATTATAATGGAAATGAGAACATAATTAGAAGTGATTACAGAACATTTTACTTTCTAATAGTAAATTAATAAGATGAGACCTGAGATTTTATTCATGAGCAAGAAAAGGATTAGCCCCATTGAGCAGGTTTAAATGGAGTAGTAGAGGTAAAAGGGATAAACACTCATTTGCCTAAATAAGGAACATGCATGAAAAAAAGTTTGTGCTAGGTGAATGCATTTTCAGTGAATGGTAAGGTCAAAAAGAATGTAAGTGAGGAAAAAAAACACTTCAAATTGAATCCAAATAAAAACAAAACTTTCCAAATACCTTTAGAAAATCAGAGAGAAAAATATCACATATAACCAAAACAATCTTAGAAGCATTAAGATAAAAAGCTATTACAGAAATGGGAAAAAAGTTTAGAAATCAGGCTAATCTACCCTAGAGTTTTCTCTGAAACATGAAACCAAAATTAAAGCTAAAAATGTTATGAGAATCTGACTTAAGTCAAAAATACCTAGGAAAATGCTCTATCACAGCAAAATGAATGGCAGAAAATCCAATTAGACTCTGTATCATTGGCCAAATAGGAATGCTGGGCAGAGACAAAAAACATAATTTATTTCCAACAAACTAGATTTAGGCATAGGGCAATAACCTCTTATACTATCAGAACACATTAATAGTGGATCTCCCAGAAGCGAACTACTTTTAAATCAGTAACTATTTGCTCTTTGAATTTTTTGTCAGTGATCTAGAAAGTATCAAATAAGAAAATAGGAGAAGACAAGATACAAGTGTTTGAAGAGGTCAAATACTCAAAAAAAAAAAAAAGTAAAATACAGATTATTTTATGTAAATTGGTTGTAATTTGAAGAGAGGGTAAACACTGGTGCTTATTAGGTGCCAGAAGAGTTTTTTCAACAGTCTTCCATCCAAGTGTAAATGACCACATGAACGTTATCAAGTGATCCATCTATATAACCAGTGTTTAAACTGCAATTGTCTGACCTGTATTGGTACCTTTGCTTCATAATCTATTAGATAAAATTGATACGATATGAAAATTTGATGAAATTATTTTACAGAAAGGCAATAAAAATCCAATAGAAAGAAATGAATTTCAAGTTGATTCATTTTGGTTTTGCTTTTCTGTATAAATCATCCATTTTGTTTCTAAAAGTGATAAACATTAATGCATTTGAGATTATTTTACCAGTGGCTTTTAAATATATATTTAATTCAAGAATGACTTCATTTGTATAGGTACTGAGTATACAAGTTTATTTTCACTCATTATTTATTCTATTGCCATAACCTCAACATAAGATGTGTGGGGCAGAAAAGTGTTATTACACCTATTTTCCATTAGGAAATTAATACTTCATGAGATTAAGAGATTGCTTGAGGTCCAACAATTAGCAGGCAATGGCAGAATCAGGATTTGAAACCAAATCTTTAAACTTTTAATCATTGTACACTATCTCCTTTACCAATTGGGAACAGTATTATGATGGTTTGGGATATAATTTAAAACTATTATGTTCCAAAAGTCACATTTCAATTCATTCTAAAAAAATATTTAATAAAAACTGTATTCTAAATTATTAAAAAAAAACAGAGACAAATAAGCTATAATTTTTACCTTCAAGGACCACATGGTCTGGAAAGAAACACAGAACAGCAAAAAAAGAAATAATGTATTTTTAAAAACACATATAATAACAAAGCTTGTAAAAGTAGAAAGATTGCATTTGTCTGGGGCTTCTGGAATAGTTTATTGAGAATATGATATTTTAGGCTAGTTTTCAAAGGATGAATAGGACCCTGCCTGTATATTCTGGAAAAGGCTATTTCAGTGGGGGGTTCCCAATGTGCAAAGCCATGCATATATGAAAAATTGAACAGTTTTATCAGTAAGTACTAGATTATTTTACATTTAAATACTGTTTCCAACATCTCAAAACTTAGTATGAATTATTAATTAAATTCATTAGCACTTTATTCTTATAAAGCAATTAGTAAACTTGATCTCTCTATATTTTCTTCTCTCTCAAAGACAGCTAAATGGTAAGATGGGTGATTATCCCCCCAAATGCAAATAACTTCTCCATATTTTGCTACCTCTACTAGAGATAAAATATCTGATTATCATCCATATTCTAAAGCTATAATTTTAAATAACTAATTTCTATTGAATCAAACTGCACATCCTCCCTTGAACTTTACATTAACATAATCATTGAACTTTCTTTTCTGATGAGCTTTGTTCCTCACATCCCTCTCTCTATAAAATCCACGGTTGGTGTTCCTATAGATGGACAAACAGGAGCAGAAGCTCCAGGTCCAACACAACAGTTATCCAACATACCTCTACTCAACTGTCACTGAGACCAAAGTATTTTGCTAAGCTACAGATGCACCTATAATAACATGCAGAATTCATTTCGTTTCATATTTCACATTAATTTTATCAGCCTCATTCACACATATTTTCAAGTATAATGAATAACAAAATAATTCATTTTTTATGTTGATTTTAGTTTCTCTGCCAAAGACACACTACATTTTTGTTGAAAGTTTATGTAGTACCCAGCAAGATTCCAGAATACTGAACCAACCATAAATGCTTTCTTCTTAACTTTGGCATCTACAAAATAAGATCATTACCATATGAATATATTCTAGAATGCTCTTCTGTAATCTCAGTCAAAAAGTTCTTTAGCAAAAAAAGGGCAAACAGAGTGCCATCAATCTAGTTTAGTTACCTAGAATGAGTTTTTATGGAAAACAATAAAAAATGTCAATTCAAGCCATGTACAGAAACACAAAAGAATATGCTACAGGCTCTACTGCTTAAAGAGATGTTAGACAATTACTTGGAGGAGATATGTTGGGTAGCAGGTTTCTACGACAGGGACGAGTAAATGGATTAGATGGTTAAGTCTCCTCACAGGAAAGATGCAAGGGAGGAGCATCTGTGATGTGTTTATCTGCTAGTACCCTCTTAACCCATACAGGCTGGCTCTTTTGCATTCGCAGCTGCCCCAACCCTGACACAAAAATAAGCTCTGTTTCCCCCCTGTACTAGGGATTCAATTGCATCAGTGTTACTAAGACTTGTGTGACTTTGCTGAAGATTTTGAGATCACAGGAAGCAGTACCATTGCACAAGGTATAACACTGTCTTTTTTAAAATTCCCATTTGACATCTATCTTTTCAAGTTTTTTCTGGTGCCTGACTACTTAATCCTCCTGCCTCTTACCCACACAGTACTGAGTCTCACTCTTCTCTCATTTCTTGTGCAACATAGTTTCCTACTTTGTGAAAGGGAACCCCAGGAAGCACTTTCATTTTGTAAATTACGTTATTTCTGTAACACTGAATCTTATGATGTGAATATTTTACTTTCCTAATTAGAAAAAAATACTTAAAATTACATATGAAGAAAAAAGACATCAATTAAATTAACTAAAAGAATAGCATATGCTTTGAGGAACTGTGAATCCCTAGCATTTAAGATGATGCATTTATTTACAGTAGGTGCTCAATGAATATTGATAATATGAAAATTATTCCAAGTGAGAGATTCATGTAACAACACAGGGGAAGCTAGTGTGATAGGAAAGTAGAGTATGTATGTTCTTTCTTAAACAGTGGATTGGCAAGTTACTGGACATAAAAAGAAATACAGTGAGGTAGGAAAGAATGATTTGAATTAGTTTATTACAAAGTTCTCTACTGAGTGCTCACTAGGTACCAGATACCCTTGGAAAAATCTTCCCACCCCTCTCCTAACCCTCGGGGGTAAATCCATGCCATTCTATTTAGTTTCTTTTATGCCTATAACATAGGCATATTTCTCATTACATATTCCATTTGTTTCGGTTTCATATTAGTTCTTTCCCACATTAGCCTGTAAATATCTCAAAGGGAAGGATTATAATCTGCCCCTTCCCACAGATAATATATACCCAGGGCCCTACCCAGTGCTTAATACATAGGAGATATAATAATAAATACCTGTTGAATATATCAATCAATCTACCATAGACTAAGTATTGTTCTACAACTACATTGTTCTTAATCTCTACTGCAGACTTTACTATCATGGTATCGAAAGAACCGCAACACTCCATTTACCTTCTTACTAAATCAGCAACATAGAATTCATTGTATGAGTATTCCAAAGTTTATTTAACAATATTCCCATGGAATGTCTGGAGGTTTTTTTGGTCTTTGTTTTTGGGTTTTGTTTTTTTTTTCCAGTTCTTCAGTAAGGAAGTGTTAAGCATGGCTTGCTTCTTCCTTTGCAATCTGCCTGCCTTTTTGAGTCTTTTTCTTGCCTTGATTGGTTAGAAATCCCAATATAACATTGAGGAAAAGTGATGAGAACAGACATTCCTGCCTTGCTTCTGAGATTAGAAGAAAGACAGTTCGTCTTTCACCGTTTTTTAAAAGATTTATTTATTTATTCTATTAGAAGGGGGGGATCAGGAGGGGGGAGAGAGAATCCTAAGCAGACCTCACACTGAGCACAGAGCCCCAGGCGGGACTCCATCCCCTGACCCTGAGATCATGACCTGAGCCAAGACTAAGAGTCAGACACTTAACCAACTGTGCCACCCAGGTGCCTGGGTCTTTTACCATTAAATATCATATCAGCTATAGGCTTATTGCAGATGTTCTAGATCAAGCTGAGGAAACTCTCTTATATACCTAGAATATTTGCTAACAGTTTTTATCAAGAATATATGTTGTATTTTCTCAAATATTTTTGTTGCATCTAATGAGATGACCACATAGTTTTTCTTTTTTACTCTGTTAATATGGTGAACTATACAGATTGATTTTCTAATGTTTAACTACCATTGCATTTTTGGGATGAACCCAACTTGGTCATGACGTATTATCTTTTTATGTATTGTGGATTTATATATGCTAAACTTTTATTAATACTGTTTACATTATGTTCATGAAGAATATTGGTCTGGACTTTTTTTTTTTTTTAAAGATTTTATTTATTTGACAGAGAGAGATACAGCGAGAGAGGGAACCCAAGCAGGGGGAGTGGGAGAGGGAGAAGCAGGCTCCCCGCTGAGCAGGGAGCCAGATGCGGGGCCCGATCCCAGGACCCTGGGAAGGCAGACGCTTAACGACTGAGCCACCCAGGCGCCCCAAGGACTTTTGATTTTTATGATGCCTTTTCATGGTATTGGTATCAGGGCAATGCTGGTGTCACAGGATAAGACAGCAAGTGTTCCCTTCTTCACAATTTCCTGGAAGAGATTATGTAGATTTAGTATTATTTCTTCCTTAAATGCTCAGAGATTTTTATTAGTGAAGTCATCTCACTAATAAATCCCAGCATACCTGGGTTTACTTTGTGGGAAGACTTTGGAGTATTGTTTTGTTGAGTTGTGGGTATTCGTACAGCTGTATTGAGATATAATTTATTTACCACAAAATGTACTCATTTTATATAAAAAATTCAATGACATTTAGTAAAGATACAAATTTGTAAAACCATCACCACAATCCAATTATGGAACAGGTGGCTCACCCCGAAAGGTTCCTTGTGCCTATTTGCAGTCACTTATCATCCCCACTTCCAGTGCCTGACAAACACTAATCTACTTTTGAATTCTATAAATTTGCTTTTCTGGACATTTTGTATAAATGGAAGCACACAATATGTGGTCTTTTGTGTATGGCTTCCTTCATTTGGCATAATGTTTTTGAGTTTTTACTCATGTTATGGCATACATAAGTATTTCATTCCATTTTATTGAATATTATTCTGTGGTATGGATATACCTTATTTTTGTTTATCCACTCATCAGCTGATCTGGTGCAGGACGGTCTTAACTACAAATACAATTCTTTAAAAGATAGGTAGCTATGGGGCGCCTGGGTGGCTCAGTCGTTAAGTGTCTGCCTTCGGCTCAGGTCATGATCCCAGGGTCCTGGGATAGAGCCCTGCATCAGGCTCCTTGCTCAGCAGGAAGCCTGCTTCTCCCTCTCCCACTCATCCTGCTTGTGTTCCCTCTCTCGCTGTCTCTCTCTCTGTCAAATAAATAAATAAAATCTTTTTAAAAAAAAAAGATACCCCTTCGGATCCCTACATTTGGATCTGTACCTCTGAAACAAACAATGCAATATATGTTAAGAAAAAAAAAAAAGAAGAAGATAGCAGGAGGGAAAGAATGAAGGGAGGGAGATCGGAGGGGGAGACGAACCATGAGAGACTATGGACTCTGAAAAACAAACTGAGGGTTCTAGAGGGGAGGGGGGTGGGAGGATGGGTTAGCCTGGTGATGGGTATTAAAGAGGGCACACTCTGCATGGAGCACTGGGTGTTATACACAAACAATGAATCATGGAACACTACATCAAAACTAATGATGTAATGTATGGTGATTAACATAACAATAATTTTTTTTTTTTAAAAGACAGGTAGCTATTTAGGTTATATATTTTTCTTGTGTATATGTAATAGATCTTTATAGATTTGTGAGAGCATTCTCCTGAAGATAAATTCCTAGAAGAGGAACCATGAAGCCAATTATTATTAACATTTGCAACATAACAGATATTAAATAATAATTATTTACATTTCACTCCAAAGGGGTTGAACCAGTTTACAATATCTCCAATGATATATATGAATATCTACCCTCCCAGTCCATTTCCAACATAGAAAATCTATCATTGTTTACATCTTTGTCCCAACTCATCACCAAGACTATCTCACTATTGTGTAAATTTGCATTGCGTCGATTATTAAGTTATATATTTATTGCTCATTTAAATTCTACTGACACTCAGATCAATTTCCTCCCCTCTATGAGTTCGCCCCAGGCCACCTTATCCTATCCTGAATTGCCTAGTTATACAACTCCTGTATTGTTATCTATTGTGAACAATAGATACTTAACAAGAATTTTCTGAATCAGTTGATAGATGGTTCTTTGTTAGCTTATCATCCACGTTTTGCCTTCTCTCTTTAACAAGATCACAAGATTCTTAAGAACAAAGGACAATTCACATACATCATTAAACCCTGAATATCATACAGAAAATCACTTTAATATCAATAAATATTGGAGCGTTAACTGATGCAAATTTAACTAACTGAGGTCAAAGGTAGGGTTTTTCAATACCTGCGGTAAAATTAAAGGCAAACCATAAAGAAAAACCATTTGCAATCCATAATCACAGGCTTAACCAATGGGTGACAGTCAAGGACATACCTACACAAGAACGAAGAACTGCTTTTAGCAGGAGATCGATCGATCTATAATGCATATATTATATACAATATATATTATTACATATAATATAGACTATATTTTCTAATATATCTAAAATATTGGGCACTTGGGTGGCTCAACAGGTTAAGTGTCTGCCTTTGGCTCAGGTCATGATCCCAGGGTCCTGGCCACACATGCCAAGAGCTTTCACAATGTTCTTGAACAGTCAGGCCAGGCAGGGAGCAAAGCTGGAGGCAAAAATGTGTCAGGTGGCCCCATCACCAGCAGATCCTGCTCTCCCCTGCCTTCTGAACACAGAGAAGAACAAAGGAACTGCTCTCCTTGGGGAATTTAAGTTAGAGGTTTGGAGAGCACCGTCCATGAAAAGCACTAAATATTGGGACTTGGGCCTTACTGGTTCTTCTGCTTTGGAGATTTGGAGGGGCAAAGAATGCTCAGGTCCAGGTGCATGGACAGGATGACAGGAGGAGCCTTGGCCTTAGCATATAGGCTTGAAGTACACGGCAGTACCACTAGGGAAAGTGCCAGCAAGATGAGATAGTTGGGGGCACCTGGATGGCTCAGTTGGTTGGGCATCTACCTTGGTCTCAGGTCGTGATCCCGGGGTCCTGGGATCCAGCCCTGTGTCAGGCTCCCTGCTCAGTGAGGAGCCTGCTTCTTTTTCTCCCTTGTCTGCCGCTCCCCCTGCTTGAGCTCTCTCTCTTTAATAAATAAATAAAGTCTTAAAAAAATAAAATAAAATACTAATACAGAATATATTACAACAGATATAATATATATGCTATATTATATATAATAGAATAAAAGCACAGTATATATGAAGTACAGTATACAAAGTATATTTATTTATAGAGAGAGACAGAATGAGAGAGGGGAAAGAGAGAAATATAGAAAAGGCCAATAAAAAGTAGTTGAGAAAATAAAGGCTCCTTACCTTTGACAAATGAAGCCCAACGTTTCAAAATCAACATTTATCACAAGGCACTGTTGTTGGCTCCCCTGGTACACCAGGAGCAATACAGTTTTTATGCTAATTATTTCCCTTCATGCTGGCTACTAGATAGATATCTTGCAGCTAACCATAGTTACATTATAATAGAATGAGATTGTATGAAGACACAAAATCCTCTTATGCAGTCCAATTTAGAATCCATTTCAAAAACTCTCTAGTGTTATAGCTAGAAACTGAAATGTGCTGGGAATCTTAGATTTTTGCATATATTTCTGTTACACTGAAATTTGGTTAAGAGTTTTGTAAAAACAATTCTTTTTTTATCGGCAATTTGATAATATGTTATATCTTCAACAAAAAATATATTTTTTAGACTAGCTTCCTAGGTTTACATTTAGGTTTACTAATATTATTTGAGAAAATATACTTGTAGTTTATATTAACAATGAAACTAAAATTCTAGGGAAGGACATGGTATCTGTCTTATCCTTGCACCCAGTAAAGATAGGCTGTTCTTAATATTAACCAGTGAATACATTTAAAAAAGCAACAAAATTTATTCTAGTCTCAAATCCTAGCAGGCCTCATTTATCAAAAGAGCACATAATTATTTCAATGGGGCTTTTAAAATTAATGTCAGTGAGTCATTTAATATCTATCATTTACTTTCTTACTAATTCACCTGATGAAAATAACCTATAAATAATATAATTAGGATTTAATAAAATAGGACAAATGGACTATCAGCATTCCTGAGAAAATTGCATTGTGAAAACTAAGATATTGTATTAGTTGTGTCCAACTTCACAAATTAAACCACTGAATCAACCTTTCAAAGCCAAATATTTTTAAAGTATTCATACAAAATGGGTAACTGACCTGTCAATAATGAAATCAATGACAATTGCTACTTGCATTCCATTTAGTATACACAAAAAGAAAAATGTAGAAAGCTTTTAAAGGGAGGGAAGGGGAGGGAAGTCCATTTAAACTTTATTATTCAAAAATAGTTTATTATTCTTTTTTCTTTTTTTATTGTCACAGTGCTTTAAAAGCAGCTCAAATGCTCAGATTGACTTTTATGTCTCTCACAGTAAGCATAACATAATTTGTGCCATATTAATAACTTTGAGAAAATCATTTCACATACATACATATTAATTTAAAATTTTCACTCATGACACTTAATAGCTCACTCCCCACCCCCCACCCCAGGGAAAAACAACAACTCTCATCAAAGGCATTTCAAAATCCATGCTTCATTACGGAAGTTTTACAGATATTCTTTAAATATATTTCATGTACTTTTCTATCAAGTGTTTCAATGCCTGATATATACTTGGGACCTGAAAGGTTTTTTTATTGTTTTTATTTTTGTTTTTTCAAAGCTTAAAGCTAGGTGTGGTCAAGTTTTAAATACAAGAAGAAAGTGTGTAGGTATTAATTTTCCCCATTTTACAGAATTTATAGAAAAGGAAGAGAGCTTTTCAAAAGTGGCACCAACAGTGATAAGAGAGAAGGAGAATTCAAGTCTTCTAAAACCAAATCCAGTGATTTTTCTACTTCTTCATGCTGCCTCCTGGTGGCACTGAATTTAGTGTCTCTTGGGAGATTTCTGGACACTAGATTTTCTCTTTGAGGACATTTAAAAACCAGTTAGCAACTTTAAAAAACAGTTACATTTACTAAAGACTTAGATGGAGTAAAGGGTTTCCTAAAATGAATTACTAATTTCTTAACAGGTATACATTGACAAGTGTAACTCAACTATTTGCTTAATATGAACATTTCAGATTTGGTTACATTGGCCATTATGCACATGGAGAAAGTATTAACTACGTGGAAATAAGTCACTCAAAGCACAATGCACCATATTTCAAGGCAGTCCATGTACCTCCAGTGACTACTAACCATGCTTGTGGAGAAACAAGAAGCTGCAACTAGACACAAGAAGCACCCACAAGTAAGAGATAACCATCAGCTGATGACTTGTATTCCCTAAAGAATCAACCCCATGTTTTAGCAGGCTTCTTCTATATAAAATTTAAAATTAAACATAACAGTCAATATTTTAAAATTATCTCCCATTTAAAAATAAATTATGGACCAATAATTGTAAAATTACTATAAATTGGCATGGATGTCCTTCTGGAGGAAATATTTAACCAAAAGAAAGAGAGAAAATGACACAATGAAAGAAAGAAGGGAGGGGGGAGGGAAAAAGGGAGAAAGGAAAGGGAGGGAGGGAGGGAGGGAGGGAGGGAGGGAGGAAGGGAGGGAGGGAGGAAGGAAGGAAAATAAAGAATAGAAAAAGATTCTTTTTTTTAATTTTTAAAAGGTTGCTGAAAGAAGAAAGAGATAAATGCGGTTAGACTGAGTAAACCTTTTGCTTCCTATTTAAGCTGTCTCTCCTATCCTCCTTTCATTTCCTCATGAAACATCTTTTTTTAAGCTCAATTGATTTTCTTTCAGGAAATATGATCTTTTATGATTAGATACTTCTTAAAGTTCTTTACACTGAAGTAACCCCCAAACCATAAAGGTAAAAGTCTTGGTGACACTGTTCCTCATCAAAAATGGTGAACCCATAGGTTAAGGGTTATGACAAAGAGGGAAACATTCATGTAAATTCAGAAAACTTTTTTTTTTTTTTTAAGCTTGCATCCTGCCTTGTAGATAAACTGCAACCAAATTGGAGAATCAGTAACTAGCAAGCCCTTTCTTTTGCATATAGTGACCTCCTCTCTTTGTACTACAGGAAAACATTTCCACCTAGAGTCCTTTCACAGAATATCTAGAAACCAAATGAAATCAACCATAATGACTACCAGAGCCAGATAATAATCAGTTTTTAATTGAAGCATCAAGCCAATTAATTTGTGACAACATCCTATCACTGCTTATTCTAGACATGAAGTTTCAGAGGACTCAAAACAGTTTTGAGGTCCATGGCATCCAGGGAACATTTCACTGTTTAGTCTCTTAAAATCACATTTATCAGAGAGAGAAAAAAAAATCTTTAGGGTCCTAAAACTGAATTTGAGGTTACAAACCAGCCTCACTAGTTTGATTCTATTAATTGTCAAGAAACACATTTGTTATGCATCTTATACACAGATTGCTAATACTAGTAGATCTTCCTTTGGCTTCAGAGGTCTCTTTCAGAATGAAAGCTGAGCCCTTATTATGTATTTGTCTTGGTTAATTCAACTCAACAAATAAATAATTTGTGTCTATACATACAGATAACTATATTTAGATTAGTAACTATTATTTTGTCACAAAATTTCTACAACAGTTTAAGAACATAAGCCATCCTTTTTGAGATTTCAACAAGATATTTATTCTTGTCTCCTACACAGAGCTCTATCCAATGTAATACATTTAATGACAAACTTTATATAAATCTTCCTTGACATCATGCTATGTGTTATTCTGGAATGAAAAACATCAGTAAATTGGCCTGCTCCCATTTCCACTAAATTATACTTGTTATATAATATTAACTCACATATTTACCTTGATCAAAAATTATAGATGTCCTACACATACATGATAACCAAACCACTTCAGTCGTCATCAATAGGCAACCCCTTCCATTTAAATTCTTAGGGTGAAATACCTGACAGTACCTCACAAAACATTTTAGTTTTCAGCAGGAAGTGCTTCATTTCTTTTCTGCCTCACACTCTAACTGTATTGGAAGTAATGCAAGCTACAGGATGATGATGGTAGTAACTAAAGAACATCCCCTTCTTTTAAAATGCTAACCACTGCTTCATCTTTGAAAAAATATTTTGCACTTTCGGTATGTGGCCCAATATTTCACAAATGCTGGATCTCAGCTTTTATTCAGTATTCCTAGGATATTCCATGCCCCATCATATTTTCTGTCTTCCTTCACTGTTATTCTGCAGGTTTAATATCACAAGTCATGTTTGTTAAGATCTTGCCACCTTTAGAAGACTGATATTGCATTACTGAGTGTAAAATGACCACATATGGTATGCACAAACACAACGCAGCACAATGAAAATTACATACATTTCCTGCTGCCTGACAGACACGGTGTAATCACGCCAAGTACACACAATACCCACTCTTTTTTTTTCTTGTGGCCTAGACACAATCATCAAACATACTCTATGCCCACCGTGCCCAAGGCAATATCTAGCAGAAATGATTTTTGTTGGTGGCTTGAGCAAAGATCATGTCAAAGAGAGTGTGAAATGTGAAATGAATCAGACTTCATCAAAAAATCTTTAACTCCAAGGCTATTTCCCAGCACCCCCCCCCCCAAAACACACACACACACACACACACAAGCTTAACTTCACCCTCCTTCCTCCCCTTCTATTCTGGCCTTGACTTCCCTCTCATTCTTATCTCTCTCCCTACAAGTCTTTCAGCAGCTTTGCTCTGTTCTCAGAGCCAATCCCTTGGGGAAAGAAATCAGTAAAATGCTAGATGGTGAGACCTCATCATCAGGTGAAAAGGACAGGGGAGGAAAAGAAGAGGGTGTGGTACTCTTTTCTTCACCACACCCCACCCCTGGAGTCGCGCACTCTAGTCCACTGCGGCTCAGGGGAGCACAGCGGGTCCCCTCGCTCACCTCGGAGCAGCCCGGCCCCAAAACCAGCCACCCGGCACTCTCTGCAGAAAACTTCCCTTAAAGCAGGCAAATATTCAGGAGGGAAGGATGAAATTAGCGATTAGTTCGAACACACATTCCACGGAGCTCCACGGAACAAGACTGAAAGGCGCCTTTGGGTATGGACCCTACAGACCCGCACCCTCCACTCCCTCCCACCTTGGGTGTTTGGCTGAGGAGGTACGGAGAACCGCGGGCCGAGAGTGGAGAAAGAGAACATTACCTCCCGGGACTGCCCTCAGGGTGCGGGCCAGGATCGCATTCCCCAAGTGGCTCCGACTCAGGGCACAGCTTTACGGAGCTCAGCCCGGATTCGGACCCGCGTCCCCCGCAGCTCTGCGCTCAGGCTGGAGGCGCACCGGGACTCCGGCTCACATCCCCCGCCCAAGCCGAGCTCGCTTCCCCCTGCCGCGCCGGCTCCGCCACCCCGCGGGCACGCTCGCACCCCGCGCTCGCCCCTCCGCCTCCCGGCGCCCCCACACCCACCCGCTCCGCGGCGCCCGCTGGGAGCCTCTAGCGGAGGCGAAGGGAACCGCAGCAGACCCTCGGCGCCTGGGCTCCGACGCCCGCTGCACGAAGCCAGCCAGGCGGCGGCGTGGGCTTCGCGTGCCCGGCAATCCGCCGGCCGGATGCCGCCGCCCCCACTTGCCCACCTGCGCCAGGCTCACCTGCCACCGCGTCCTAGCGGCGTTCGCCAATGCCCAGAGCGCTCTGTGGCAACCAGGGGAAGGGGCTGCGGTGCTAGCGGGGTTAAAAAAAAAAAAAAATCTCGCCAGAAACACACACATGAATCCACGCTATAAATCAGCCCGGACAGAAGACCCAGCTCGATACCTATTTCCAATAGGTTCCAAAAAGTGTGAGGTCAGGACATCAGAACACTCCCTTCGGTTGCTGCCTCCCACCTGGGCACCGTGGCACCGGCTACTCCCTGACTTGTCCGCTCCAAGCCATTGGCGCGAGCTGAGCAATCTCGTGGTGACGCCCGGAGAGATCATCCTAACTTAGCTTTACCCCACATCCCAGCCCCAACATCTTTTTTAAGTTATTCCTCCTGGCAGCGGTTTTGCTGCCTCTTACCTTGAGACGCTGTTAATTCTCGTTCATGTCCTTAAAATCCAAAGCCAAGGATGCGTTGCACACAAGTCCAAGCTTTTCCTTGACACCCCCTGCCTCGGCTCTGCCGGCTTTTCCTTCCAAAGGGATCAGGAGGTGATGGCGGTCTAAAAGCCCTCGCACTGGAGGCGCCTCTAAATCTTCACGCCCGTGCAAACGGAGACGGGGACAACCTTCCTGGCACCCGGAAGCCTCCCAGCCCCTGCTCGGTCAACTTGGCTTTCTATTTAATTTTCTTCTTTAACCCTACAGGCCCATCAGTCAGTCAGTTCCCGGCATCAGGCAGGGAAGAAGCTCCTATTCTCAGTCGTGGCCGCTCCTCTCTTCCTCTAGATAAAAACCCCTCCCCCTTTCCTCCCCTGAATTTGGAAAATCTTCTACCTTCTGCTCGGATTTAGGTGGGGACAAGGCTGAGAGGTGCTGGAAGAAGAGCCACTCCAAGGCACAGAATCAGAAATCCATCTCCCTGGGCAGCCCTTGGCGAAGGTGTCTGCTCTGAGGAAACTTTGAGGGGAGGCAGTGGCTGCCGAGCAGGGCTGGGCGGGCGGCCGGCGGCCGGCGGCGAGCGCCAGGTGAGGAGGCTGCGAAGAGGGGGCTGCAAGGAGGAGGGACGCCAAGCAGGCGGCGGGCTGCTGGGTCCCGGCGGCCGGGCTCGGCGCGCGGGCTGCGCACACCCCCTCCCGCGCGCGCGCACAGCAACCCACGCACGCCCAGCCCCGCGCCGGCAGCCCCAGGCCACTGGCGAGCGAGAGGTCCGGAGGTGCGAGGAGGGGCCAGGGCTCCCAGGATGCAGAAGACGGGAAGACTCAGTCACTCCTCACTAGTTAGTAGATTGCTGCTGGCAGGCAGTTCCTCAGTGCTAGCCCTCAAGTCCGTTCGGCCGTCTCTCGGGTCCCTGCCCTCTCTGGCATCTCGGCCCCCTGCCCTTTTCCTGGAGGCCAGTTACTCTCCGGGGGCCCTGCGTGAGGTCGCCGGACTAAGGATTAACCCTGTCCCCATCTCCATCCTCCAGAGCCACCTCCGCCCCTTTTACCGTAGAGCTTTGAAGTGGCTGCAGCAGCTAGCTAGGGAGTTGAGGGGCTCCCCGAGGTCCTTCGAATAGAGGAGCCAATACATCTTTTCCTGGAATACACAATCCTCTCTCGCCCTCCTTTTCCTGCCCACTCCCTCACATAACATTTCCCCCTGAAACTCCAGTAGGTTTTCTAAAAAGGAACTGCCTAGGGATTTGTGACGCCTAGCTTTTGGAACTGGGCTAATTTACTATCTACGCTTATATTGTAAACTGGACGGTAGCAGGTGAACGGTTCGGCGGGAGAAAGGGGAGGGATTAGGAGTCGGGAGACTCAGCCCCTTTAGCGCCATTTCCAAGGTTTTGCACCTTGAGAAGCTCTCCTGGTCTCTGTCTAGCTCCTGTCCCAACTTATTGCTCTCCCCCCGAGAACCAAGAGGGATCACTGGGTGCCGCCCAGCTGGGGAACCCCAAGCCGGAGAGACTCCCGTCTCAGAAGCGCCCCAGGCTCATTCACTGCTCCCGGCGAAGGAGCCTCCTAGCGAGAGTTTGTCTTACCCGGACTGGGCTTCTGGAATTGCTCACCGAAAGTAAACTTTTACCCTCTGGTTTTTTTAAACCACGGTTCGCCTTTGTGCTCTGGAAGTTCTCTACACCAGCAGAGCATTATTCTGTCTTCCCAAGGGCTGGGGAGGCTGAGAACTGCTGTGGTTTTTTTCATTCGGGGCTTCGAGAATCTCTGCAGCTTGGGACCTGCCGGAAGAAAACACAAAGTTGCGCGGGGTGGAGACAGCGCGAGGTTCTTTTGCTCCCGTGCCGGGCGCGTCGCTCAGCCAAGGACTCCATTCAGATTGCTCTGTGGAACCAGGGCTCTTGACTGACTCTGGGAGTCCAATTCAAGTTGAAAGGCGGCGGACTTTGCCGGGAAGACAGTGAATGAACGCCGAACGTGCAGCTGCCGAGCCGCAAAAGTGGAACAAGTGGATGATTCGGTGCAAAAAAAAAAAAAAGAAGAAGAAGAAATTTGTGTTGATAGGAGCTCTAGCAGCACTACTCACAGCTCAGAAATCGATCCAGAGCATTCAAAGGTGAGCCTTGCCGCGCCCACGGTCTGTGGACCAATAGCTACCAATTTCAAGAATGAACATGCTTTGGATTCGGGGTGAGCCGACTCTGGAGGAAGCAGAGAGACCGAGAGGGATTGTCAGTTTTGGAGGGTGATGGATTGAGGCTGTCCCTTGGATCCAGGGAACCGCTGGCAACACCTTCCCGCTAACTTGCGACTGTGCAAATACAGATGCACGCTTGGGGAATCTGAGCGCTCGGGTCCGACGCGCCGGCTTTCCTGCTGATGCAGTTAAGAGAAGAGCTTGAAGCTAAACCGGGGAGCCTGCACGAGGGAGAAGTGAATAATGAATTTGGTGGTGAGATACTAAAGGATAAAGAGGCATTTCATTTTTGTGTGAATTAGTTTGCCAGGAGCGACTTTTTAGGTTTAATATTTCAAGATATATCATGGACACCGACTTTTTGCAGAATTTCAAGTGGAGGATGTTCCAGTGTTTTTGAATCTGGTATAAATCTATAAATTATCTGCTTGCCACAAGATTTGATGCTTCTTTGAATTTTGATTCTTATTCCTAGTTAATAAGTACTAATTGACTGTTCCTGGTAATAAAGTGAAGTGGCAATAATAGTTATAATTATTTCCAACAAAAGGCCATCTAGTTTATGGTTTCTGTTTACATAAGCCTATTGATTAATAATAAAATATTGTGGCTGACGATTAGATAAGAATTACAGAACTGTAATGCAGAGACTCGCTTGGTGAAAGAAAATTCAGAACAGACTTCTCTTCAAAAAGATGCTGGCTTGTAATTCCTTTTCTGGTTGGTGTTGATGTGCAAAACACTGTCGACTACTAATGGCTCTCTTAATAAATAACCATAGACCATTTACACATTTAATTCCTGAAAAGGTGTCATATAGTTCTGGAAAATGTTGTGGAAAGTCACGTGCTAGCCACAGAGTCTTTTTCACTCACCTTGAGCCTTTGGCTTATAAGATGTGTAGGCAGCAGTCGTAGTCAGGGGTATTATATTCTTGACATTTAAGCACCTTCGTTGAAGTAAAAAAGCTTGTGCATTTATGGACCCTCTTCAGGAAGCACTTACTTCTCAAAATAAATGCAGTTTCTTCAATGACTTGATTGTTGCAAAACCAAAGTCACATTTGTTATTTGTTATTCAAAGATAAGGGGATATGGGGATATGAATCATTCTTCCTCTCCCACTTTTCACACTTTGCTTTTATGAGGAAAAATAGTTGACCGTCAACAGAAGAAGCAAATCTCAAGGTCAGAGGATTCACTCCATTTCCTATATCCTCAGATCAGTCTACATTATCAAGAAAAAATTATTGAGACTCAAGGTACTCCAAGAGCCTTCCAAATCCCACTACCAAATTAAAATAACTACTTCATTATTCTAGTGTTCTATATTTCCCTGTATTTTTTGACAAGTGAAAATTGAATTTGATATATGGTATCTCTTTCAACGGAGACTTTCTTGAACCTTTTATTTCTTCAAGATAATTGCTGTGTAAAATATATTTTTAGAACACTTTTCGTCCTAGGAGATAGTGTTTAATCTACTGGTTTATTGCTTGTTATACATTAAAGTTACTCTTAGTTTACTGGCATGCCTTTCCCACTGTACTATGAGCTCTGGGAGCAAGGACGGTGTTGTATATGTTGCTGTTCCCCAACATCTAGTACAGAATATATCACAGAAGAGATGCACATAATAATGTTAGGGATGATAATGAAAGCTACCATTTACTGAGTAACTACTATGTGATGTGATTTTTGTACATTTTCTCAGTTGATGCTCTTCACAACCCTCTGACCTAAATTGTATATCCTCACATGGGGAAATTGATGCTTATGTAAATTTACCCAAGATCACAAAGCTATTTTCACAAATGAGTTGGTATTATGTTCTATATGTGCCTGACTCTGAAGCCTAAACTATTAACTACTTTGCTCTATTCAAATAGCCAGGCACCACATTTTCAATTTCCAAGGTTAAATGGAATTTACATATATTTAATGCCAAATAAAGAATATGTCAAATTTCAAATAAATTCTTTAGCACTTATGCAACCTAATCAATATCAAGTTAAGTGTAGGAACATTGAAAATAGTGTAGTTCTCATGTTAAAATATGGTGCTGTCTTCTAGGCATTATTATTGCCAAGAGATTGCCAAATGCTGAGTTGTAAGTTCTTTTGAAGGAAGGGGGATCGGGCCACCATGAATTTAAAGTTATAGAAAACTTTTCATTGTTTATTTCCATGTTGATATCCTTATGTTAAAAAAAGAAGGGAATGCTGTTATACGATTTCAGTTATACAGGATGAATAAATTCTAGACATCTGCAATATTATGCCTATAGTTAATAATACTGTATTGTACACTTACAAATTTGAGAGTAGCTCTCCTATTAAGTGTTTTTACCCAGTTAAAAAATAAAAATAAGAACCTGAGAACACAGAGGACATTGAATATAGAAGGGCATCAGAACAAGTCCAGAGATGTACTTGTCATTTCCGGAGGCTCACATTACAAAAACATTTCTTAAGTCTTGTATCACTACAGTACAGATACAGTATACCCATCCCACAGGAGACTATATTGCTCTGGAAAAGAATAAGGAAGTTTTCTTCATACTGATATGGAAAAGCCTACATGATATTTTTAGGTGAAAATAGCAAGGTTTAGTGAGAAAACATCAGAAATTCATAAAAGTAGTTAGGATTGAGAAGTAAATGGGCAAATGGTGTCAAGGGTTGAGATAAGACTATATGTATGTACGTTCATAGGTAGGAAGGTATTTGGAACCATGTGAAAACTTCCCCTGTCAAAAGAAAAAAAGTGTTCTTAAGGAATTGCATGGAAAGAAGAATATAACAGATGCATCTCCTCCATTCCTGAAAAAAAGAAAGTTAAAAAGAGTTAAAAAGTTATAACTTCAAATTCATGGAAGGTGTAAGAGAATCTGGTCTGTGGTACATTTACTCATTCACTCTTTACCAGAGAGAGACCTTGGGGCAAAGAGCAGAGGGAAGTGTGTTAGCCCAGGTTGCCATAACAAAATACTACAGACTGAGTGGCTTAAGCAGCTGAAATTTATTTCTCATGGTTTTGAAGTCTAAGAAGTCCAAGATCAAGATGTCAGCTGATTCAGTTCCTGGTAAGAACTCTCTGTCTGACTTGTACAGTAGCCTTCTCTGTATATTCTCATACGGAATTTACTTGATGAGTGCATATGGGGAGGGAGTTCCGTCTTCTTATAAAGCCACTAATCCTATTACGAGGGCCCCCTAATTATGCCTGTTCACCTCCTGAATGCCCCATCTCCAAATACTACTACACTGAGAGTTACGGATTCAACATATGAATTTGGGGAAGGAGAGAGTCACAAACTTTCAGTCTATAATAGGAAGTGGCCATTTCTAATCTCCTTGTCAATTGGACTTCCTCTGAATAAACAGACTAATGATGTTTGCTAGAAAGAAAGGTCTCTCACTGAAGTAATTTTAGTTGGATGTTTCTGACTAAGGATTACCTATAACAAATAGAACCAAGGTCTACGAGGCATGGATCCCTGGAGAATGTCATATAGGCTGTCTGACTCTGAGGTACAAAATAGAGATGTTTCATACTTTAGTTCTTTTTAAGATTTTATTTATTTGAGAGAGAGAGCAAGAACAGGGAAATGGGGCAGAGGGAGAGGGAGAAGCAGACTCCCTGCTAAGCAGGGAGCCCAATGCTGTACTTAATCCCAGGACCCTGGGATCATGACCTGAGTTGAAGGCAGATGCTTAACTGACTGAGCCACCCAGGCACCTGAGAAGTTTCATAATTTAAATGCTGTGAGAAACCATGCACATCTCACTTACCTATTCTGGGCTAGAGTAGCATGTCTGTTATAGGAAGGAAAGACTTGGAGAGTCACCTTGGTGAACTCCTTGTTCATATCCTTGAAATTAATTTAGGTTGATATTGTTTATGATCTCTGATTCATAGCAGTCTGATTTGAAAAGCCCAGTCCTATGAATTGCTCAAAAAGTTGCAGTCTCAATTCAAATTGTAACCAACCTTTACTGGACATCTTTTACGTACCAGGCACGATCCTAAGAGAACTAGATTTATGTCTTCATTTAATAATAACAGCAAAACTATTAAGTATTATTATCCTCATTTTATAGATGAGAAAACAGTCACAAAGAGGGCAAGTGACTTTGCCATGGTCATACTGCTGATTAAGTAGTATAAGCAAGATTTAAACCTTAGCTGTCTTGATTTGGATCACAGCTCCTTAACCTGCACAAGAAAGTTCTATATTATCTATAAGGCCTGTTAGAACAGGACTCGGATGTACTGTTCATCACAGACTGCCTGAACCACAAATTGTATGCGACTCTTGATTGGGAAAAAAACATGGACAGAGGAGAGAGAGGTACAATTGGCAATAACATTAACCAAATATCCCTTGTGTGCCATGCACTGTGCTAGTTACATAATATACATTATCTTATTTAATTTTCAGAAAAACTCCCATGAATTGGGCAATATTGCTGTTTTCCTAACAATCAGTGTTAAGCTAATTATTTCCTCAAAGTCTAACAGCCAGTAAGTACAAGACCAGGATTTAAACCCAGACCTACTGCTTTCAACCATTATGTCCCACACTGCCTTACTTTAAAACTATTATTTTAAACTACAATGCTATGTTTGCAACAAAGTCACTTGCTTAAAATTCAATAACCATTCTAGCTTTTCCAATTCAAAACACATGCTACAATAAAATAATCAGGAACTAAACACAGATTTGGCATAAACATTTCTCTAAGCAGTCGGAGTGTTTTGCTGAAGAAACTACCTACAGTCAGTGATTTACCACTTGCCATCCTCCTAAGGCAAGTTGAGTACCCTTGTGACTATTTTTGACATTTTTTTTGATAAGGGAGGAAATCAGACAAGGTAATGTGGTCAGGGGAAAAAAAATTCCTTTCTGTACAACTTTGGCCCATTTTATTTTTTACACAGAAATGGTGCTTATTTTCCTAAATTGTCTCTCAGCCTGTCAGTCAGTGGATTCATAAAGCCATCACAAAATTTCAAAATGGCATTCTCCATGGCACATTAGAAAAAGGAAATGACCAATAGAAAGCTTTGACTTCTGCCCTAATTCAAATTTGTCTTTTCCTTAAATCCTAAACATATGAAAATAGAGCTACCATACGATCCAGCAATTGCACTACTGGGTATTTACCCCAAAGATACAAATATAGGGATCCGAAGGGGTACGTGCACCCCGATGTTTATAGCAGCAATGTCTACAATAGCCAAACTGTGGAAAGAGCCAAGATGTCCATCGACAGATGAATGGATAAAGAAGATATGGTATACACACACACACACACACACACACACACACACACAATGGAATATTATGCAGCCATCAAAAGGAATGAGATCTTGCCATTTGCAACGACATGGATGGAACTGGAGGGTGTTATGCTGAGCGAAATAAGTCAATCAGAGAAAGACATGTATCATATGACCTCACTAATATGAGGAATTCTTAATATCAGGAAACAAACTGAGGGTTGCTGGAGTGGGTGGTGGGGTGGGAGGGATGGGGTGGCTGGGTGATAGACATTGGGGAGGGTATGTGCTCTGGTAAGTGCTGTGAATTGTGCAAGACTGTTGAATCACAGATCTGTACCTCTGAAACAAATAATGCAATATATGTTAAGAAAAAAAAGCTAGAAGGAGGGGAAGAAGGAAGGGGGGAAATCGGAGGGAGACACAAACCATGAGAGACGATGGACTCTGAAAAACTGAGGGTTCTAGAGGGGAGGGGGGTGGGAGGATGGGTTAGCCTGGTGATGGGTATTAAAGAGGGCACGTTCTGCATGGAGCACTGGGTGTTGTGCACAAACAATGAATCATGGAACACTACATCAAAAACTAATGATGTAATGTATGGTGATTAACATAACAATAAAAAAATTTTTTAAAAATTTAGAAAGCAATGATCAAAAAGACAAAAATGACGTGTCATCTCATTTTCCATCTGCAAGCACTGTTAACATTTCATATTTATTTTCAGTCTTTGTCATTTTCTTCAAAAATAAAGCTTCTTTAAAAATTAAAAAAAAAAAAAAATCCTAAACATAAAGCAGGGCTTAGAATGGGAGTTGACATTTGAGCCAGAGTTGCCATCTAGGGGCCAGCTATCGGTGGGACTCATACTGCAGGCCAAGGAGTTTGAAATTCACCCTGACAATAATGGCCATCTCATAAACAATTTCTCTCTCAGTTCACACATTTCTGTGTAGTGGTTAAATCTACAGAGTCTGGAGTTAAGCCCCTTGGGTTTGAATTCTGGCTCTGAGACTTCCTAGTTGTTTGAACTCTTCCAAGGATAATCAAAGGTCCCACAGCACATGGGCACATAGAAGGCCCCTGCAAATCACTTTAGGGGACATAGGAACAGGAGAAAGGGTCAGGAAGGGAAATTCTGGGACTGCTACACAGGGGAATACCTCTGAAGCAGAGTCACAAAGAGCAAGGTGGAAGTAGCTTGAATACAAAATGAGAGGCACAAACCTATGCAAAGTTTTCAAAAATTGGTTGGGGGCTGGAAGAAGGTGGGAAAGGAGAGAGGAAGGAGAGAGTGAGAGAGAGTTTGTTACCTTTGGGGTAACTGCAGAAAGATGTTTAAATTTAAGTTTAAGCAACAACTCTCCCCCAGTACCTCAGAATGTTACTATATTTGAAGATAAGGGTAATTAAATTAACATGAAGCTGTTAGGGCGGAGCTGAATCCAATCTGACTGATACCCGTATGAGAAGAGGAGATTATGAAGCAGAGAGAGACATCAGGGGCTCATATGTACGAAATCACAAGTTGGCAACCATCTGCAAGCCAAGGAACAAGGTCTCAGAAAAAACTTTGATCTTGGATTTTTAGCCTGAAGAACAAGGAGAACGTATACTTCTACAGTTTAAGATACCCAGTCTGTGGTATTTTGCTATGGAAGCCCTAGGAAGCTAAATCAGAAGAGAAGATCAGCGAAGAGATAGGACTGGAAAATTCAGCCTGAAGCCGGCTATTGATAAACACTTGCCAGCTACAAAATTCGGTTACAAAAACAACATATTGCAAAAATCTTGGATAAATTCTTTTCAAAATCTTGGGGTAACATTAATAAGCTCATTCTCATAAAATCACTTTAGAGAAAGAAGAATGAAGGGGGGCAGACTGGGCCAGTTAGCAATTAAAGATGTGGACTGAACTAAGGCAGTGAAAATAGATACGGAAAAAAAAGTGTAGAGATTCCAGAGGGATGAAGGGGGAAATGGTAGGATTTACGGATTGATGTCATGTGTGACAGTAGAGAGGGAGAAATACAGAACCAAATGATAGTTTGCCAACATAGTAAACAAGGAAGGAATGTGTTTGTTCGTTTGTTTGCTTTTGCTACTAGATAGTTACAAATGATGATTCAAGCATAGATACGGTGACAAATACAAATGAATACACAAAAAGGTCAAAAACAAACATTAGTCACGTAACAAAACAATGTGAGATGTGCTTTAAGGCAGTGTGCAATTAAGTACAAATGTTTGTTTAAAAAAAATAGGTGCTATGAATATGGAGAAGTGAGATTCCAGAAACGAATTCCTAAAGACTGGAACTGGTTTCTCAAGGACGCAGAATTAGAGAATATGAAGGTGAATGGAGAGATAGAGAAAATGAGCAAAGATTAGATGAACCAAGATATGCTGAGACTGTGAAAGGGATACTCATACACAGGAGGTAAAATGGAGGTTGGATAAAACAATTAGTGAAAGAATATAATTGGAAGTGGTTTTGAAACTAAATTTGAATGATATTGAAATTTGAATACTGGGATGCATATGGGGATTACATTATCCTGATTATATTGAGGATGTGTAAGTTACTGTCTTTAGTAACGGCTAAAGTTCAGTTGTGAATAGCATCATTACTTAAACAATATAATACTTTATTTCTCTAGTAGGAAAGAAGTCTCTGTACAGTCATGGTTGTTATGCCCTATAGTGGTTTGTTCTGCTACACATAGCTTCCAACCTTGAGGTCATTTTGTGATCCAAGAAGTCAGCTGAAACCCCAGTCATCAAGTAGAGTAGGATGGAGGAAGGCGAAAAGGCAACTTCAAGGATGTCCCCACACAGTTCTTTGCCTAATGAGTCTTCACCCGGACTTTAGCCAGTTGGTCATCAGAAGGATAAGGCACAGGAGGGGAAATGTTCTCTTTCAGCCACTTGGAAATATATCTCACTAATAATTGGAGCTCATTTACCAAAAAGCTGAGGAGAAAATCAATTTTCAAGTTAGAGGCTGTCCATTCTGGGCCACTGGTTATTTTGGGCTTAAGTTCATTTTCACGGAATGATTAAAGAGGTGTCTTCTTGTGATTGTCCTTAAATTTCTCTAGACCTTTTTTTCTTCTTTACTTTCTGTGTTCTTTTGTCTCAAATTATAAACATTTTTTGTCCTTCCTAAATTTTATCTTGTCTAACTGTTATGAAATATTAATATATTAGAATATTTGGTTTTGCATACATGTAAGTGCAAAAAATAGATTTTGAAATGTTTTTATCAATAAAGTATGGTTATATGAATAATGGAATCTGAAGTCTAAAATAATGAAATCTTCATCTGACAATGCCACACAGAGCAGGTGATAATATTACAAAGTGGTGCAAAAGTGAGTGCTTGTCACCTTGAAAATTTATAGCTTCTAAAATATTCTAATTTCTTTTTTCATATTCCTATGTCTACAGAATTATGTCTCTTAATAGAATATAATTCTGAAGAAACTGTTGATAAAATTTTATCCTAAAGTTGCTGAAATTATATCCTCAAGCCAGTAACTTAGCATAAAGTATCAATGAAAAATTTCAACATTAAATTGAATGTTGTATAACATACCTCAACCCTCTGCCAGGGGACGCTGGATTTTCTAAAGCTTCGCAAACATCAAGAAGACAAAGTATAGCTTCTACTCCAAGAAATGTACTGACAGTAAGATGAATGTGAGTCTTGAAAGAGTGCCAACTCGCAAGTGTTCTTAATGGGGAGATAAAGCAACATAGTGATAGACTCAGTTGCTGACTGTGTTGACAAATATCAAGAAAGCAATGACCCACTTGCCCAACACAGTGATTTGTTGGAAGAAAAAAAAAACACATGGTAAAATTTTAGCAAATGCTTTTTATTTATTTTTTCTGGGATACAAATTCCTTTTTTTTTTTTTTTAAAGCTTTTCATATGAATGATTAGTAGTTTCTATTGTATAAACTATAGGTATAGAGAGGGTAGTACTTGTTTTAGCTTCATGGTTAGTTGATCAACAGGATCCTAGAGACCATTTATTTTCCTTTGTTTCTCACTATACTTCAAATTGTTGAATGACAACATAATCCACAAAGTTTTAAACGGTAGGTGACCTTATTACAAAAGAGATTATGATTTGCTCTTTCCGTCCTCCATCAAAATAATAATAATAAGAAAACTTGGTCTAATTGTACTAAGATAATTTTTATCAGCAACTGGTTATGAGAGGGGTGCCTAGGTGGCTCAGGTGGTAAAGCAACTGACTCCTGATTTCAGCTCAGGCCATGATCTCAGGTCCTGAGATACAGCCCAATTCTCTCTCTGCCTCCGCCCCCCACTGGCTCGTGCTCTGTCTCTCTCTAAAAAAAAAAGAAAAAAATAATTGGTTATGAGACGTGAGAGAGAGGTTAATGGTTGAATGTATGAAATACAGAGCAATCTAAAATTATCCAGAAATGAATTAACTGTAATTCTTAACCAAAATTATACTGTACTCTGTTTATCCAGTGGGAATATCAAAAAAAGGGGAAAATCAAGCAGACAGCAGAAATTTAACAGAAAAATTTATTTGCTTGGTCTAGAATATTCAGCACAGTCTCATGTATTTTCATTATGGTATATTTGTACCTACACAAGACCACAGTTTCACATAATTTTATTAATATTATTAATACTTTTTATTTTATTAATATTAATCCTTGGCTCATGACATACCCTCATCATTGTTTTAAAAAAGGCCTGCTTTTAAAACAATGTAATTACATAGTTTTTTTTCTCTAAGAATGTAATAGACAACTGTAAATCCATTACCTACAAAAAAGTTGGGATCTTAAAAATAATTTACCTCTAACCATGTGTCCTCCCATCCTGTAACTAACCTATCCTCCTACCTCCCGCAAACATCATATTAAATGTTATGTTCATCATTCATTTTCCATGCTGTTTTCCTCTATCCATAGTTATTCAGAACCTAATTTAATCTATTTGTTTAATTTTACGGAAAGTGTACAATGCTGTGTTTAAACTTTGGGGGCTTATATTTTTCATGTATTGTTATATTGTATATATATATTGCCGTCAGGCTGTAGTTCATTTCTTTCTTTTTTCTTTTTTTTTTTTGTAGTTCATTTCTTTTGATTGCTGTTTTATATGAATGTGCCACAATTTATCTGCTTTCCCATGATGGGCATTTAGGTGATTTCTACATTTTTGCTATTGTGAATAATTCCGCTATGAACATTCTTGTATGTATCCCCTGCTGTACTTATACAAGTGGATTGTTGAATCATAGAGGATAGGCTTGTTCAACAATAGAAGGGGATAGTGAATTCCTTTCCAAAATGTTTACACAAATTTACATTTGTAGCAGCAATATACAAGATATCATGTGGATATACAGCATCTCCAATAGGAGGTATTGTCAGACTTTCACCTTTGTCAAACAAAATGATATATAATGATACTTTTGTATGGAATTTATTTCATTTCTGTGATCAGTTATGATTCTCATCATCTCTCTCTGTTTGTTAGCATTAGTATTCCCTTTTCTGTGAAATGCCTGCTTACGTCCATTGCTCATTTTTTTAGTGGGTTGTTTGTACTCTTCTTACTGATTTGTAGTTCTTTTTATATTTTTAGATCTGTTTTTTTGTTATTGTTTTGTCAGCCCAAAAAAATTATCCTCATTTGTAGGTTTCACCTGTGTCTTCACTCTTCTTCATGTTTAATCTTTTTTACCCTGAAATGTCCTGGGTAAAATTACAAAAGCTTTGTTTAAAAGGAACTAAACCACTAAATTCATCGTACCTCTTATGAATGGGATACCTCCTAATCTGTTTTATCAGTCTTAAAAAAAGAAGCCACATCAAATATTGTGACACTCTATCTTTCATTTACCTGAGAGATGATCAAAGGAAGATAAGTGCTATAATAAATAGAAATCAATCATTGCCAGCTGCCAACTCAGGCAGGAAACATGTTTAATGCTAAAAATTTCTATGATTGGACCGTGGCTCAGTCGTTAAGCGTCTGCCTTCGGCTCAGGTCATGATCCCAGGGTCCTGGGATAGAGCCCTGCATCGAGCTCCCTGCTCAGCGGGAAGCCTGCTTCTCCCTCTCCCACTCCCCCTGCTTGTGTTCCCTCTCTCGCTGTGTCTCTCTCTGTCAAATAAATAAATAAATAATAAATCTTTAAAAAAATGTTACCACTGTTACACTAACTTGTACAAAGATAGGTTTGCACCAAATAAAACATCTTTGAAGAGGATACATGCTTATTACTTCTATGATAGAATATTGCTTCCACTACTGTTTTTTATGGATAATTATGTCACCTGAAATAAAGCAACTGCATACAGTTATATTTGGAAACAGCATTGATGATTTTGTGCCATTTACCTTAACCATAGCATTAGAAAGGAAATCTTTTGGGTTTACATATGGACTTGGGAATGTAACTTCTATTTAAAATATTTCTCCCTGGGCCATTACATCTCTAGGTTTTTTGAGAACTAATTTGAAAAGTAGTGCACCAGAATTCTACTCAAAAAATTTCAGTCCTTTGTACATTTCAAGACAATCTCCTTCATGTTACCCACATCTCCACTTTCTTCCATGCCTAAGATTTCTTTCCCCATTCACATCTTCAGTGTTGGTTTCCTACTTACCTAGATAATCAGAAATCCCAACTTCTCATAAAATTTCTAGCTTCCTCATCCAGACAGTATTATGATTTGTATTCATTTTCTTTATTTGATACCTTAAAATTTCAGGAAGGAATTTATAATAGATATCAATAAGAGTAAATATTTTTAAAAAATTAAGTAGGAAAGAGAAATCTGTAACAGTTTCCATGCTCTTAAATGAAAGTTCACAATTAGCAAACACTAATTTATCTGGCTTTATGTATTATTATTCATTTATCTTAAGAATTACTTCCTAGGGGCACCTGGGTGGCTCAGTTGGTTAAGCGACTGCCTTCGGCTCAGGTCATGATCCCGGAGTCCCGGGATCGAGTCCCGCATCGGGCTCCCTGCTCAGTGAGGAGCCTGCTTCTCCCTCTGACCCTCCCCCCTCTCATGCTCTCTCTATCTCAGTCTCTCTCTCAAATAAATAAATAAAATCTTAAAAAAAAAAGAATTACTTCCTAATTTGTTAAGGAATTAATTTTTCCTTTTCTCCTTTTATTTTAACTATAATAACTTGTAATATCATTTCTCTATTTTAAAAACCGTCCAGTGAAAAGGAAGTTCTTGCTTCATTTTGTTTGAAAAAATATGCATCCCTATAGGAATGCAAATACAGCATATTCTTTCTTACAATATTCCTGCCTTTCTTGATGGAGCTGGTCATGTTCCATCAGTGCTGCCTCTATATCTTATGCATGCATCTATTGTTATCCTTACTGTTTACTATTATAATGTACTTCCTTAGGTGTCTGAATCCTAGACAAGATTGTCTGTTGAATTTTGTAAGGGTGGAGATAAAACTACATTTATATTTGTTTCTCCATTTCCCAGAAAAATTTCCTTGGCACTTAGTAGGTGTTTGGTGAATATTTAAATAATTCCCTGACTTACCAAATGAATGTTTATCTGGTATTTTTTATTAGATTTGTCTTCAGCATTCTAGCGTTCTAATATATAAAGTGCTGACATTTTTTATTTATTCATATTAATGGAAACACTTTCTCATGATCAAAACTCTATTGTATCTAATCATATCACTAACCTATAGTAATAGGAAGGGTCAGTCACACATGATTAGAAGAGCCTCATATGCCATGCTTTGGGTCACTAACATTCATTTATATACAGTGATTTATGAATTGGTAAATCTTCTAATGGTTTCTAATACCATTCAGACTGGGAAGACCTCCTTTCAAATACCATACTTCATAATTTCTTACTCTTTCATTGTTTACTGTGCATGTGTTAGATCAAGAAAATGGCAGGGCCTAAAAATAATATAGTTAATGTGCTTCTAGTGATCTTACAGCTTAAGGAGGCAGAACAATATTTTGTATGCAGAGTTTTCTCAAATCTTAGTGGAGTTTGTATGCGATATGCCCATTTTGCTCATAATTGATGCTGTGAAAATCTGAACAGTTAAATTAATCAGTTTCTTCTTTCTTTTAAAGTGTCCATCTTTTGTTCTCATCTTGCAATCATTTAATTATGGCTCACTTCTAATTGCCTTTCCACTTCTGCTTGGCTGTGCATATTCCTTCCATCACCAGTATAGCAGAATGCAGAATACCAGCTTCAGTTGAAAAGGGATTTAAATTGTAAGTTCATAGAATTACATTATCAAAGCACTTGTAAATGTGACTTCAGGGCTATCCTTGGAAAACTCTGAGAAGTCATAGAGGATTTGAGACCGATTAAAAAGGAAAATTAGCAAATGTTTTGCTTTGCTAAAAGGCAGCAAGGGTGAATCCTGAAAAATACAAGTTGGTTAAGAGAGGTTGCAATCATAGAAAAAAGGTACATTTTTTACCTAATGATTTATAAGAAAATTTAGAAAAGTATAGGGAGCATTAAAATCTACATATATTGTCTCATAATGAGTAAACATACACATTTTAAATAAAAGAGAGGCTGATATGTCAGGTTAAAACATAATAAAGCTATATTTTATTTTGAAAAAAGCAATCCCAATTATGTCATTTGGGATAAAATAGCTAAATTTTGTCTGGATTCAAACCTGGTAGTGTAACCATGCTCAGTGTTTTTATTAACAACCTAGTATCAAGCTCAGAAGAGGGCTGTCGTGAACTGACATTTCTGTCTTTAGCTTTTTTTTTTTTTTTTAGCTCAAATTCCATTCATTTCCTGGGATCAAAATATATAAGGCATGTAGATAACATAAAACATGTAAAGGAGATAGATGGCATAAAGACATTGTCAATAAAAACTAGAATCAAGAATGAGAGAGATTTGGTCACATCTTCATTCCTGTTGAAATCCAACAAGAATTCTAGGTCCAGCCTGTATGCTAAAAACATCGGCTACATAGGGAAGAAATGCTTTGGCAACTTTTCACCGGAGGGGACATCTGTGTTTGTCCTGACTGATGATGCGATGTGGTTACAACACATTTAACATAGTCTTCAGTTGCTTCAAAAGGAACACAGTTTCAGGTTTCCTGTACACCCCACTTCCAACCCAGGCCATTCTCTGTAATTTTATCTTGCTTTATTTTTTTAATATGTGTTTGGCATATTTTTGGTCTATGTCCCCCAATGGAATCTAAGCTCAAGAAGGCAGGGGATTTGTTACCACTTTATTCATTTTTCTTGGAGCAATGTCTTTGCAGAGCAGAATGCTAAGTATTATTTTTTTCAACAAATGAATAGATCATAGTTTACTTTTAAAAAGCAATTGAGTTAGGAACATTATTTTTAGATAAGGTAACTATAGAATTACCATAATTACAGAATGTTACAGCTAAATTAATATTGCTGTAGTGAAGTTAAAATACCAAAACATGGGCTCTTCAAGTCATTTTAAAGTAGCCTATATGGCATGATCATTTTTTTTATTGGTTCAGAACATTAAAAAGGCAGTTATTTACAACCCACATTGCAATGAGTTGCTAAGGTAACTACAGTATGTTAAAGCATTTCATCACTTTAATAATTGTATAGATTTTCAGTAAGCAGCACATAAGACATACTAAGTAAGATGTATCGTTGTGTAAATTACTTTCATCTAGAAACCAAGCTTCCTAGCACATATTTACAGGAGGTGCTTTTCAAGGACATTACCTCATAAGGAGAAAAAACTAAACATGCCTAAATATTAATAAATATGCCATTCATAGTACAAAGTTATTTTCCAAACCTTGTCTTCACAATTTCATAAATTGAAAAATGTACAAATTAGCAATTTGATCTAAAACTCTGCCTAATACACAATGTCAAATCTAAAAGCCTTCAAAATGACATTGTAGAGCATTGTTTAGATGTTCTTACTTTATAAAAAGAGCTTTGCATGCATTATTACCTAATGTGGTAGGAACTATCATTAACCATAATTTATACATGAGGAAACCAACACGAGAGTTAAATCACTACTTTTCTCAGAGACCCTCTCCCCCCGGCTACCTCAAAGTAGAGTGACGGAATTTAAGGGGTCTTAAAGGGGACAGGAAGGGGGGAGAGCCAGAGGAAGAGGTAGGTAGAGGGAGAAGCAGGCTTCCCATGGGGCTAGATCCCAGGACCAGGGGATCATGACCTGAGTGGATGCTTAACCAACAGAGCTACCCAGGCACCCCAGTTTAAGGGGTCTTAACTTCCAGGTCTGTGCTCTTATACCCTATGTTATACTGTCTCTTCTTTAAATATTTTCTTTACTAGATACTGAGAATACAAACTGCATTCTCCTTAGAAGATTAGTTGCTAGAGAAACCAGAACTTTGCTGGATATGTATTCAATGTAACAATACCATGAAATAAGTCAGCCTATGAACAAAAGAGGAATGGGAGAGGTCACCTTGAATAACTGACAAAGGGCACATTATGACATTAGCATCCATTGGAAGACAAGGTATTTGCATGGCCCAGTAACTGTCTCTCCTTGCCTTTTGTCAATTGACTTGCCACGCGACAGTTAACTGGTAGGGCTATTCAAGATCCACACACCAGTGATGTCAGAACTCTATCAGATGGGACTATTAAAAGCATATGTCCCTAACAGGTCTCACACCATCAAACAGGAATGGAAAGGAAACAGTGCTGCATGTGTCTCTGACCAAGAAATCCTAGGTCCCGGGTCGAGTTCATCTAATTCTAAATAGAATAGAAGCAATCACCTGGGAAGCTCAAACAGGGACCTAGATTATCCATCTTCCTTTACAAGTTTCTTTTGCAAAATTGATTAAAACAGCAGCAACAGTGGCAGCACTTATTTTATAAATGTTACCTAAATGCAGAATTTAGGTAAATGTGATATTTAGATATCTATATACTAGAGACAAAAGTTCCAAAAGAAATTCCTAGTTAGTCTACTCGTCAGCTCATTGGGACTGATATTTGATTTCCCAATAATAATAATTCATTGCTTGTCTAAAAATCAAAAAGGAGAGTAAGTACTCACTTCCCACTCCTAAAGAAAAGTTCCTGAAGCCCACTTCTAGCAAGCATTTTTGTAGGTGTTAATGTTTATCCAATATCTAAGATTTTAAAGTCATCATATCAGCAATAATGCTTTGTTTAGGTAACACTTAACAATTTTCCAACATAATATATATTTTCTTATTGTATTTTCACAATCCTCAAAGCTAGTATTGTTCAAAAGACTCAGAGTCTAGCTTATGAGTAGAAAGGCCAAGACCAAATTCAGATTTTTCTGATTAGCAGGCCTATGGGTCTCTAAAATTTCATTATAGTTCCAAAAAATATACTCATTTGAGCAGTCTTTTCTTAGCTAGAGAAATTATCTGACTTAAGTGACAACTGAGTAATCAATGTATCTGTATTTCTTATATCAGATACATCATGAATATGATAGTACCGTCACATTTGGTAATGAAGAAGGAGCACTGAATTAGGAAGAATGGAGCCCCACTTGAGTAACTAAACTTTGCAACTTTCAGCCACATCTGGTCTCATTTCTTAGCTGTAAATGTGGATGAAGGACCAAGTGATCTCCAAAGTCATTAATGGTCTAGTTTTAAATTATGGCATAAATAATTATAATAGATAATTGGAAATATTATACATTTTTTAATATCCTAATATCTTTTACTATCAGGTATGCTGAAAATTTTCTGAATGCTGGAGGTTTTTATTTTCCCAAAGATTCTTTGTCACGTTCTAAGAATTTGCAGGGTCATAATATCTGGTTTAAATTGTTTTACATAACTTTACAGTGGCAAGAATTATTCTCTATTATAGAGACTATAGATTCACAGATGTTTTTGTGAGAAATTTTTATATTTTTCTTAAATTTTGATAACATTATTTGATTCATCTTTCTCCTTTTCTATTTTCTTTCTTTCTTTCTTTCTTTCTTTCTTTCTTTCTTTCTTTCTTTTCTTTCTTTCTTTCTTTCTTCTTTCTTTCTCTTTCTTTCTTTCTTTCTTTCTTTCTTTCTTTCTTTCTTTCTTTCTTTCTTTCTTTCTTTCTTTCTTTCTTTCTTTTTCTTTCTTTCTTTCTTTCTTTCTTTTTTGTGAATCCCCAAGGAATGCAAGCCTTTGATCACATAGGTTAGTCTGTGAAATAACATACAAGAGTCAGTTACAAGGAGGAGTATAAGAGGCATATATCTTTCATATCATGCCTTATGACAGAACACAGAGGGTCAGCTGAGTTTTGAAATTTGTCTCAAAACAGATTAAGAATCTGAAATGTTTCGTCAATTTAGAAATGAAGAAAAAGCTATGAGTCCTATTTCTAACATGTCCACAAATACATGCACACACATTTCAGCTATGCTCTGACAATGCCAATGCTTTATGAAATTTTAGGAACAGCAAATTTTACTCTGAAGCAGACTCTTGGGGAAGGTCTGCTTATTTTATGTATTTTGTTTTACTCTGGCACAATATTGTTGAATGGGAAAGATAGTGCCAGTTACTAGTCAGTGTTTGACTAATCTTTTTGCATACCCAGAATAACATAGTTAACATAATGTATGTAATCAATGATTGGGGTGTAGTGGAAAAAACACTGTACAAGTAGATAGAAATTCTGAATTTGCCGGGGCACCTGGGTGGCTCAGTCAGTTGAGCTTCTGGCTCTTAATTTTGGCTTGGGTCATGATTTCAGAGTCCTGGGATCGCGACCCACATCAGTCTCTGTGCTCAGCGGAAGTCTGCTTGAGGATCCTGTCTCTTCTTCTCCCTCTGCCCCTACCCCCCAATCTTAAATAAATAAACAAATAAATAAATAAATAAATAAATAAATCTTTAAAGAAATTCTGAATTTGATGTTGTATATCATTTTATGAGTCTCTATATATTCATATATGAAATGGGAACAGTAATATCACAAGGCTGCTCTGAGTATTAAACAGGGAAAGTCTATCTTTTTAAAAAATTTTTTATTATGTTATGTTAATCACCATACATTACATCATTAGTTTTTGATGTAGTGTTCCATGATTCATTGTTTGCATATAACACCCAGTGCTCCATTCAATACATGCCCTCTTTAATACCCATCACCAGGCTAACCCATCCCCCCACCCCCTAAGGGAAAGTCTATCTTAACTATTGTAGAGAACAAAGCTACCTAATAATATTGGGTGTTATTTTTATTACGGATATAAGAGGTATAAATAGGACTCATGAACCTCCTTAAAAATCTCTTCTTTAAATAAAAGAAAAGCAAAATTCAAATGGTCTTTTATCCTCCTCAGTCATCCTTTTATTCCAATAGAGTGGATGGCTACAGAAGGTGGAGTAAGAATCTTGGTACTGTTTGATAAGTCTCAGAGTGAAGTCTCCACAATTCTGGTTTCTATCATAGCATTATAAATAGATGAAACTTTTCTCTTTTATGTACTTAACACACATGTTGTGTTAAGCGACAGAATTCTGAGCCCATTGTTAAGTTGACACAGAATATGTGCAGTATTGTACTGGTACTATGGATTGCGGGCAGTGGTGTGCTGGTAAACCAGCTGTCCAAAAAATTAAAGTAATAATAATAACAACAACAACAACAATAATAATAAAATCCTGATTTGTAGCAACTGCAGATGTCCATGGTCTAAGTACTCCCATTATGGCCAATCTCAAGGTGCCACTGTGATACCAGCAAAAACACAGCTGGGAAGAGAGGTGTTGGGAGGAGATGATAAACAATCAACTTTTCAAAGCCAGTGAGAATCACTGGTTCCTGCAAACTCCTGATGGGCCACTGACATTTGTTCTGACATCTGGTAAGTTTAAGCAATTAAAAAATATATATAATAGAAGTGCTTATGCCCTGCTTTCATTTCCATAAGCTTGTATAATATTTTAAATAAATCATGAATTTCACCAATTTTTTTCATTTATATTTGGCAGGGAAAATGAAAAATTCAGTGTTGCCAGGTTAAAATGGTTCTGAGTTCAAAACGTAAATGCCTTTTCCTCTTTCCTTTGTCTCCAAAGGGAAGAGAAAGGAGTTGACTGTAATTCTAGCTCAAGAAAGAAGGCCATAAATGACAGAGGACTGCCTCGAGGATTCTCTGTTGGGGAACACTAATTCCCAATGAACTACATAAAGCATAAGCTTGATTTTATTCCCATGATAGATGAAAACATGAAGCAGCATATTGTGTTATTTCCCAAAGCCTGTAAATATGACCCATATTAACATCAATGTTATCAGTAAATAAAACCTAATGTCTCCCTTCATAAGAGAAATGTAGAATCCCCTGATAATGATGTTAAAAGAAATAATTAAATCAACATACTAATGATTATATTTGGTTTTTAAAACATTCAAACAGCAGATGAAATGAGGTTGAAAGAGCATTTAAAACAAATAGATAGTCTTTGAAATGCTTGATTAGCAGGAAATAGCTATTTCATATTAAAATACCCAAATTTTAGCTAGAGCTTCATGATATGTGCTGGCCAGAATGCTGGACTAGGAGAAAAGGAATTCTGGTTCTAGGGCTGGTTCTAATGCTGCCATCGACTATGTGATTAGATCATGACCTAATGTCCCTGTGTTTCCCTTCCTCCTCTTGTAAAATGGTAGACGGTACTAATTTAAATTAACATATCCAATCGTCCTTTCCAATTCAAAATGCCTTAAATTTATGAATCATGGTATTTACTCACAAATTCGTTCCTTGCAGTTACTTTAAAAAGTTTAGAATTTATAGAGAAACATTTTAAACTCTCATTTTGCAATGTCCCAAGTGTACAAGATAAGTTGTACAGTTTTTCAATTCATATTTGAACTCATGCAAGTGAATAAACCGTATAGACAAAATACTAAGTTACACAACTCAAATTTGATTTCAGGATGATTTCCATCCAATGCACTCTTTTTTCCTAAATACTAACTACTAAAAAAGGAAGCTTTAAGTTTAAAAAAGTAATTCAGCCAACCCTTCTGCTGTGGACTGAATTGTGTCTCCACAAAATTTTTATGTTGAAGTCCTAACTTCCAGGGTCACTGTTTTTGGGAAAAGGGCCTGTGAGGAGGTGACAAAGGTTAGATGAGGTCATAAAGTGGGTCTCTAATCTGATAGGGCTAGTGCCCTTACAAGGAGACACCAGAGCTCCCTCTCTCTCTGCCAAGTGAAAACACACCGAGAAGGCAGCCAGCCATCTGCAAGCCAGGAGGAGTCCTGCTCTCAGCAGAAACCAAATTGGCCAGAACTTTGATCTTGGACTTTTCAGCCTCCAGAACTGTGAGTAAATAAGTTTCTGTTGTTAAGCCACTTGGCTGTGGTATTTTGTTACAGCAGCCTGGGCAGACTAATATGCCTTCTTTTCAAAATTTTTTGAAGCTTTATGAATCACAGTTCCATCCTTTCTCATTATTATATTGATAATTAAAATTTCATCCCATTGTTTATAGTCCTAGTTTTCTACTTATACCTTTACAATAAACATAGGCAGGAATAAATATGTATTTCTTACATTCTTCTTTTTTCTTTATCTCTAATTCTGAAGAGTCATCATGTTTAGTTTATTCCACCTACAAAATCTCCCTTTTGCCTTCCTTAATTTTTCATCATTACTCCCTTCCCTCAGACTCTTGTGCTATTGCAACAGTTTCCAAATTGGACTCTCTGCCTGAAATCTTAACATTCGCCAATTTTTGCTTCAAAATGGTCCCAGGATAGGCTTCTTAACATGCCAGAAAATTGTTCAATGATTCCTGGACACCTATACCCTTAGGATAAAATCCTCAAACTACTCCATGGATTAAAGATCCTTCATGGGTTAGGAAGCCTACTAACTCCTTACCTTTGTTGGTACTGTTGACTTTGTTTGGAGTATTCTTCCCATGTTTATCCCCACAACAAACTATTCCTCATCCTTCAAATATTATTATTAAGTACTTAAATAACACTATGTGTCAATCACAGTCCTAAGTATTTTATGTGTTTAGATGCATTTAATCCTACAAAACTCATGAGAAAGGTGCTATTACTATCATCTGAGTTCCTGAGTGACAGAAAGATTGTTACTTGTTACTTGGCTCATCACACAGCTTTCTAGCAAAGCTAGAAATCTAACCTAGGTGGCCAAGAAACCATATAACCATAAAGCATACTGCCGCTCTAAGCACAGATGCCATTCATTTCCTTTGTGAAGCATTCTCTAAATTTACCAGAAAATCTCTAATGGTTCTTTCTTCTGTATGTCATTGTATGTTACTCTCTTTTATTCATTAACTTGTTTCATTTTAAGTCTATTTAATTCTTTTTTTACTAAACTGAAAACTCCTTGAAAGTAGAGACCATGAATTTTATCCTTATAATCAGTCCTTGGTACATGATCAATAATTAATACATGGCTGTTAAATATGATTTTTTTAAAACATTTTGCAGAGATATGGAAATATTTTACGTTTCTCAGAAAGAAATAGAATCACAATCCTTCAAACAACTGTATGATTTATATATCGTCTTTATTTGATTTTATAATTTCTAACGAAATAAGTAATGCAATGATAGGGAATAATATATGTCAATGATATTTGTTTCTATAAATCATAACTTGTCCTTAGAATTAAATAAAATATATACTTCTATTTATAAAATTACAGTCTTTTCAGAAGGATGATACATTTGTTATCTTGAAAATATTTAAATATCTCCTAAAATAACAAAGTTATGAGCTACATTATAAAGTCATCAGATTCACAATTAGTTATTTTGGGCATTACATATGGCTTGAAAATTAACATTCTAAATAGTAGTTTAGAGTTTTAGACAATTTTTAAAAAGGAAGTGCTTTCTTTGAACAAGCTCATTATGTTCCATTTTATTAACTATGAGTTTAAAAGATAGACATTATTGAACATTATTGATAGATATTATGTCATGTTCAATATGGTACCATTGAAATTCCTCTATTTCATTGATTTCTGCTCTGATCTTTATTATTTCTCTTCTCCTGCTGGGTTTAGGCTTTATTTGCTGTTTTCTCTCTAGCTCCTTTAGGTGTAGGGTTAGTTTGTGTATTTGAGACCTTTCTTATTTCTTGAGAAAGGTTTGTATTGCTATATACTTTCCTCTTAGGACTGTCTTTGCTGCATCCCAAAGATTTTGAACAGTTGTGTTTTCATTTTCATTGGTTTCCATGAATTTTTTTTAATTCTTCTTTAATTTCCTGGTTGACTCATTCATTCTTTAGTAGGATGCTCTTTAGCCTCCATGTATTTGAGTTCTTTCCAACTTTCCTCTTGTGATTGAATTCTAGTTTCAAAGCATTGTAGTCTGAAAATAGGTCTTTTGGTACTGGTTGAGACCTGATTTATGACCTAGGATGTGATCGATTCTGGAGAATGTTCCATGGGCACTAGAGAAGAATGTGTATTCCGTTGCTTTGGGATGGAATGTTCTGAATAGGTCTGTGAAGTCCATTTGGTCCAGTGTGTCATTTAAAGTCTTTATTTCCTTGTTGATCTTTTGCTTAGATGATCTGTCCATTTCAGTGAGGGGGGTGTTAAAGTCCCCCACTATTATTGTATTGTTGTCGATGTGTTTCTTTGCTTTTGTTATTAATTGCCTTATATAATTGGCTGCTCCCATGTTAGGGGTATAGATATTTACAATTGTTAGATCTTCTTGTTGGATAGACTCTTTAAGTAGGGTATAGTGTCCTTCCTCATTTCTTATTACAGTCTTTGGCTTAAAATCTAATTTGTCTGATACAAGGATTGCCACCCCAGCTTTCTTTTGGTGTCCATTAGCATGGTAAATGGTTTTCCACCCCCTCACTTTCAATCTGGGGGTGTCTTTGGGTCTAAAATGAGTCTCTTGCAGACAGCATATAGATGGGTCTTGTTTTTTAATCCAGTCTGATAGCCTGTGTCTTTTGATTGGGGCATTGAGCCCATTTACATTCAGGGTAACTATTGAAAGATAGGAATTTAGTGCCATTGTATTGCCTGTAAGGTGACTGTTACTGTATATTGTCTGTGTTCCTTTCTGGTCTATGTTGCTTTTAGGCTCTCTCTTTGCTTAGAGGACCCCTTTCAATATTTCTTGTAGAGATGGTTTCGTGTTTGCAAATTCCTTTAGTTTTTGTTTGTCCTAGAAGCTTTTTATCAACTTCCTTCTATTTTCAGTGACAGCCTAGCTGGATAGAGTATTCTTGGCTGCATATTTTTCTCATTTAGTGCTCTGAATATATCCTGCCAGTCCTTTGTGGCCTGCCAGGTCTCTGTGGATAGGTCTGTTGCCAATCTAATGTTTCTACCATTGTAGGTTACAGATCTCTTCTCCCGAGCTGTTTTCAGGATTTTCTCTTTGTCTCTGAGACTCGTAAGTTTTTTTTTTTTTTTTTTAAGATTTTATTTATTTGAGACAGAGAGAATGAGAGACAGAGAGCATGAGAGGGGGGAGGGTCAGAGGGAGAAGCAGACTCCCTGCCGAGCAGGGAGCCCGATGCGGGACTCGATCCAGGGATTCCAGGATCATGACCTGAGCCGAAGGCAGTCGCTTAACCAACTGAGCCACCCAGGCGCCCTGAGACTCGTAAGTTTTACTATTAGATGTCGGGGTGTTGACCTATTTTTATTGATTTTGAGAGGGGTTCTGTGTGCCTCCTGGATTTTGATGTCTGTTTCCCTCCCCAAATTGTGAAGTTCTCTGCTATAATTTGCTCCAATATACCTTCTGCCCCTCTCTCTCTTTCTTCTTCTCTGGGATCCCAATTATTCTAATGTTGTTTCGTCTTATGGTATTGCTTATCTCTCGAATTCTGCCCTCGTGATCCAGTAGTTGTTTATCTCTCTTTTTCTCAGCTTCTTTATTTTCCATCATTTCATCTTCTATATTACTGATTCTCTCTTCTGCCTCATTTATCCTAGCAGTTAGCGCCCCCATTTTTGATTGCACCTCATTAATAGCCTTTTTGATTTTGACTTGGTTAGATTTTAGCCACGGATCACGGTTTATGGCAACCCCGAGCTGAGAGCCCATTCCTTGGCTCTGTCTCTGCAGCCAGCTTCCCCGCTCTGATACCTGGGAGCTCTGCTGCACTCAGGCACCCCGGTCTTTCTGTGACCCCGAGGGTCCTGAGACCACACTCTCCCGCAAGGGTTCCAACCCCCTGCTTAGCCACTGGAGCGACATCCCTCAGTGGAGCTGTCTTCTAAAAGTTCCGATTTTGTGCTCCGCGACTCTATCACTTGCCAGAAGCGGCTGACGGAGGCCCCTCCCCCGCCGTCTATCCTCCCGAATATCGCCTCGGATTCACTTCTCCGCACATCCTACCCTCCAGAAAGTGGTTGCTTTTCTGTTCAGAGAGTTGTTGCTATTCTTTTCTTTGATCTCCTGTTGAGTTCGTAGGTGTTCAGAATGGTTTGATCCCTATCTGGCTGAATTCCTGAGACCAGATGAAATCCAGGTCTGCTACTCCTCCGCCATCTTGCTCCGCCCCCAGCTGAAATTCCTCTAAATAAACTAGATCCATTATGGAAAAGAGCATCATCACAGTTGGGCTTATTGAAAGAATAACAATGTGACCAATTAGTAACAGGCCAATGTCTGGTTTGACTCAGATGGAATCAAATTTTCTTTGATATAAACAATTGTTCACTGATCTGTATAGAATCCTACCTAAAAAGCTATTGTGTTTTCAAGTTTGTGGTGAGAATCCTGCTTATTATACTTGCAAGTCCTAGGAAGAGTAAACTATTTGAAGGGTCTTTCAGGCACTTGGGAGATTTCCTAAAACCACTTATATATACATGCATTGGCGAAGAGAAGTAATAAAGTCTTTGTCACATTACCTTATAAAACAACACATCAAAAATGAAATTAATCAAAATTAAGCTAGTTTCCAAATTTAGGGAGTAGATTTTGCCACACTTGGTGGAAATTCAGACTAGACTGATTGCATGCCATGAGATAATAATGTCTCGCTACCTCCTGCCCAGCGCAGAGATCTTATTCCTTGATCCCATTCTATAGGAGGGACAATTCATGTTTTCCTGCATTGTGCTTATGAACAGTCATGATGAATATCAAATATGTTTTCACTGAACAAGTAAGCTGAAACATCAAAATATTTCCCAAAGCAACTAGAACTAAGTTGACATTTTAGATTACTTCCTCATACTTTTCATAATTTAATCCTGTTTCTACTTGAGGGAAGCTTATAGAGTAGCACATCATAATCTGTCAGAAGTTTATATGGAAACTAGATTTAGAATTTAATTCAATTCAATAAACCCTGGCTCCTTCCAACCAGCCTCTGAAAGACAAAATAAAGTAACAAAATAAGGTAACAACTCTACCATGGTTTAGACTTGTACTTAACACCTAAAGAGTTGGAGACAGTGAAGATTAAAAGTCACATCCTTGTGTTCATGCACTTTGTTGGGAGACACTGAGGTTTTCACAAACTTCCTGAAATCTGAAAAAAGACGTATTTATCAATTAATACTTTATCAAATATTAACTTTTGTTTTATAAATTACTCCATGACACTCTAACATCACTTCTTCAAATCCTAAATTACGGATCTTTATAATCTGCGTGAGGGCATATTCAACTATTACAGGATATCATATTCACTATACAAATGGAGTATGTAATCACAGATTACTTTTAAACAAGGGCAAGAATCCTGCTGGTGGTTAAGACATAAAAACTTGCTAAATGTCACAAGTAGTGAAATTGTTCTCATTTACATAGCAGGTTGTTCAGGAGGGTTAGTCTCTTTGTTACCTGATTAGAGCCTTCAAATGTCACAGAATGCCTGCGTCTTCCAATCCTGGCAAAGGCTTAAGAATGATGGAAACAGTTGAATCTCAGATCTGTACCTCTGAAACAAATAATGCAATATATGTTAAGAAAAAAAAAAAGAAGAAGAAGAAGAAGGCAGCGGGAGGGGAAGAATGAAGCGGGGGAAATCAGAGGGGTAGACGAACCATGAGAGATGATAGACTCTGAAAAACAAACTGAGGGTTCTAGAGGGGAGGGGGGTGGGAGGATGGGTTAGCCTGGTGGTGGGTATTGAGGAGGGCACATTCTGCATGGAGCACTGGGTGTTGTGCACAAACAATGAATCATGGAACACTTCATCTAAAACTAATGATGTAATGTATGGGGATTAACATAAGAATAAAATTAAAAAAAAAGAAATAATTGGAAAGCAAGACTAAAAAAAAAAAAGAATGATGGAAACAAAATTATATGTAGTCAAGTTCTGAACTGTACCAATGCATCAGTACCGAGACCCTTTTTGTCTGGTAGCAAGCATGTCTTAGTGATTTCAGTGGATTTCTAAGAGTGGAATGAAAACCTGTGCTTTCCCCTAGGGGAAGTGGCTTTCAACTTTGAAAGTTCTGCAACTAAATATATATGAATTAAAATGGATATTAACTGGTGCTATGCTGGTTCCTAAGTACTTGTCAAGAAGAAAGTTTATAGTAAGTTGCAAAAAGTTAAAAAAAAAAATCAAATAACCAAACAAAAACACGTGAATGTTTCAGGGATTTACCCTTTTGTTTTTTAGATTTCAATAATTCCTCCATACTCCATCTGAGCCCAGGTCACATTTCTGCTGCTTTGTGTCTCTCCTTAATGTACGGCAGTAATTTCTAAGACTTCTTGCCATGTGAGGAGTGGGAGATTTGCTATCTTAGCCACCACATTCTTGGAGTGGACATGGAGCCTTAGGTAGTCATAGAAGAAGGAAAAAGAAATAGTGAGCTGCCATTTGGGGTTTCAAAACCCATGTTTCACTTACTAAACATGGTACTGACAACCAAGAAAATAATGGAAAATGGTTCTGGTATTCTGGGTATACACACACACACACACACACATAATAAGTTTTACCCTCTATTTTATATCTAGATTTTTTTTTAATCAGGAAAATCAACATAAGGCAACACTTTACAGAGAAGAAGCTATGAAGTCCAGTTTCTGGTACAAACCAACTTTATATACTGGTTCCCAATCTGGATCTCAGGGAAACTTAGGGAAATCATAAGGGTAAGTCCTTCCGAAATACGTTTACATGAGCAATGAGGGACTCCTATGAAAACGCAGCCTGAGATTAAAAAGAGAGAGTTCACTAAGCATGACCCAGGAAGGAAGGCTGAGTTGTGACAGGGAAGAATTTTGAGAACAGTACCATGACTTTTCTATGTTCTTGCGCTGAATGAGCTCCGGGTTTGAGGGAGAGGGGGCTGACATTCATTTCTGCAAGCACAGTTTCAGTAAACTCTGTGAAATGCGGAGTCACCTCTAACAGTGCTTTGTGATCCTTCTAACAGGGTTAACACCAGTGGGAGAGGCTTTCACTCCTCTCTCTCCTTCTCATACTTTTCTTTAAGCGTCACGCCCCTTAGCAGCTCCGGATGCTTCAGTGAACTGGCACGGATGCCTGCCGAGCAAGTCACAGAAGCCATTCCAGGAAGAACTGCGAAGCTAAAGCAACGCTGGCTATTACTGTTAATGTGACTTCATGTGTACAAAGAGCCCATGTACCCTCCTTAAATTGAGGTGGCGCATTTTTTCCAGGTCCTAGTCCTGCTTTTCATCATGTGTACATACATACATACATATGCAAAAGGACATTGTTTTAAAGTCTCAGAGGTCTAATACGGCCTAGATTATTTTTCAGGTTAGGTTATTTTTCAGGTTAGGTTCCTTAGAAGTAGAGCCTGAGATAGGGATTCTTATGCCATTGAATCATTGAGAAAGTGCTCTCAGGAGAAAACCAGAAGAGAGTAAGTGAAGCAGGTAAAGACAAGGGAAGGAAGTAGATAAAGAGATATGGGTCCAGCTCAGCAGTTTTCAAAATGTAGTTCCCGGATGGAGAGCATCAACGTTTTGTGAGAACCTGCTAAAATGCAGATTCTCGGGCCCAGATCTACTGAATCGGAAACTCTGGGTGCGGGATCCGGTAATCGGTGTTTTCACAAGCCCTGCTAGGGATTCCTTTACACGCAACAACGTGGCCATCACTGATCCAGCTGAAATCTAGCTTCCATCTGATTGTACAGAGACCCTGGAGCCTGAAAGGCACTGCAGACTCGTCCCTCTTTCAGGCAATGGGGGCAGTGTTTGTGCCCCCTCTGAGCTAGTATTGGTTGCAGACGTCCCCTTGGGAGAAACGCAAAGCTTCCGGGGCCTTTCTCCAGGAGGTGACTAGGATGCACGGACCTTTCTCAAAGGAAGTATGTGGCTGTGGAAATTTGGCAGCCAACATTTTTAGCAACTGGAGATGGACCCATCACTGTGGTGAAGAGCATCTAGCTGGGCACCAAAAGCATCTAGTACAATCATATGTTTTGCCAAATGGGGTTTTGTGTGGATAGAAGAGGTTTTGTCACAATTCGAGATCTAGAGCTCTAGGAGGCCCTCCAGGCATCAAAGACTCTAACTCTGGTGCCCATTACTTCCTCATTTCATCCTCCTTTCCAACCAGCATTCTGACCCCTAATTCAAAGTGACATTTTAAGCCTAGGACATGGTGGACCCCCAAGGGAAGATTATAGAATAAAAACTTCATTAGAATAATAGACTCGTCACTCCTTTAAACACCTTATTCAGTAAATATTTATTAGGTGCTATCTGTGTGCTGGGGGGTGGGGAATTCTCTGTTTAGAGTTTTTTAGGAGAAGACAGAGAAGAGGGATTGAAAATGGACAACAGCAGTTCCCAGCAACCTGAAGGAGGCCTTCTGAGGAAGTACACCGAAGGAGGAACTTCCAGGGATTGGTCACATGTCTGAAGGGAGAAGACTGGTGGTGTAAGAGGACATGAATCCAGTACAGGACCCAAAGTTGGGGGTTGTCATGAAAAAGAAAGCCACAGCAATGAAAGAGACCTATGCCCTGACCTCAGGCTCTGTCCTGTTGCTGGGTATTTCTCGTGATTTCTTCTTCATCTGCTTTGCTCAATCATGATACCTATTGCATGGCAACTCCAAAAGGGAATTAACATGTGGATCTCAGTCATTCTTGACCTGACCTTGCAGCTGCTAGGTCAGTATATATTTCAAGGCCTGTGTCCTAATGGAAACCTCCGCTGAGAAAAGCATGTATCTTCTCAGAACCATATATTTTGGTCTTTTATTGTTTTTAACTCTGCACTTTGATGTTTATTAACCTTGGATGTCTACCAAGTTCGCAGGCTTTTTAAAATCCAGGAAGATTCTTATATGTACACTGTGATTATATTCCCTTTAGAATCTATCACAGTGCTGGAAATATGTATATAATCTAAAAAACTTGCTAAATTGATTTCTTTGATGCTATCAGGAGTTTTTCTTTCTTTTTTTTTTTTAAAGATTTTATTTATTTATTTGAGAGAGAGAGACAGCGAGAGAGAGAACACAAGCAGGGGGAGTGGGAGAGGGAGAAGCAGGCTTCCCGCGGAGCAGGGAGCCCGATGCAGGGCTTTATTCCCAGGACCCTGAGCCACCCAGGTGCCCCTATCAGGAGTTTTTCCACTTCTCTGCTTAAAACAGAAATAACCACACTGAAGTAACATATAAATATAAATCAACTTCAACAAGTACAAATAATAAAAATCTGAAGGATACTACCTTCTATTCTCCAAGCACACACAAAAACAATGTTTTAACACTTACGTGAGTCTTTGAGCCTTTTATCTCTGACACCATCCTTATATTTTAACACAGTGCATTTTTCTTTCTCAGTTTCCCACTGCTGCTGTATTGTACAATGCTTAGGAAATTCATCGGCCACACATCAATTGTTACCCTAAAAGTTTGCATCCAACATTCATTTAGTTCAGGTACCCATAAACATAAACACATCAAAAATTATTATCTGAACTGTCCAAACAATGAGAGTGCATCTAACACTGTGCTGAAAATTTGCTGAATAGAAGTGCTGAACTTGATCCAAGCACCAAGAGGTCCACAAGCCAGCTGAAGCTTTGCATCATCTCAGGCCTCATCAGGCAGAGCTGATAAATGGCTTTTCTTGTTTAAGAGGAGGATGCTGGAGGGTAGTGTTGGTTTCAGACAATTGAAATGCAATGACTGTCACAAATCACCAAAGGCCAGTGGTGCCACTTTGTTAGCGCTGAGATCGAAAAGGCCAAGTCTTGATATGCTGCTTTGAGACCCAACAATTTATACAGAAGCCACTTCTTTTTTTATCTTGAGGTTCTTCCATCTTTTTAAAGAAAAAGAAAATTAAAAAAAAATTTTTGTTTAAAGATTGTATTTATTTATTTGACAGAGAGACACAGTGAGAGAGGGAATATAAGCAGGGGGAGTGGGAGAGGCAGAAGCAGGCCTCCCGCAGAGCAGGGAGCCTGATGCGGGGCTCGATCCCAGGACCCCGGGATCATGACCCGAGCCGAAGGCAGACGCCCAACGACTGAGCCACCCAGGGCACCCCGAAAATAAAATTTTTTAATACAAGCTCAAGTATATGGTGTTTTCACAAAGTTGATTCCTCACTTCTTTATTTCAAAGAGCAAATGAAACTAAGACTCTGTTCTGACATAGCATAAAAGAGATGTCTTCTCTTCAGTGAAAATCACATCAGCTCCAAAGCAGACAAGGGAATCATCCAGCTAGCAGACAACATGGGATCTTCAAGAAAGGAGAACATTATAAAGTGTATTTTATTGCTATATTCAGCTTATTACTTCCTATGTGGATTGGAGCCAGCCTGAAGGCAGGAGCTATGTCCAGGACTTCTGTAGATTCTCATACAATACCATATATTAATAATTTCAGTGCTAAGTTAATACTTGAATTGTTTGATTTATTAATTAATTCTATGGGTTTGAACTTGTTGGCTTATTTCTTGCTTTATTTTTCCCCCTTTAATAGGTAGATGCTTCAAATATGATTTCAATCATAGTAATTTATTATATCTTATATCACATCTACAATTCCATTCAATGATAAGTCTAGCATTCAGCTGGTGCCCAGACCCCTTGTGATGAATTTTGTGTGTAGAAGTTTTAACATCTTTACTTTTAGGACCTTTATAGATCAAATTACTTAAAATCCTGTGAAGATAAGCTTTACTAGTGTATTTACACATCTTAGAAGCCCCTTTTTCTTTCAAGCTAATACCTGTCCTCTATAACTAGTGAAAAAGATAAAATCATTATTTTTTATGTTGGAAGCAAGAGGCAGCATTTTCCCACAAGCATGTTCGAGTTTATAATCCTTTGACACTTCAGCATGTACATACTAGAATCTCAAAATCATAACCATCCCAACCAACGCAAGGTTCTGTTTTCTTAGCAAATGTTAGAAAAGGCAGATAGGCTATTTGATTTTGGATTTGAAACAAAGACAGAAAACTTCGGTGAAAATAAGGTGGTTTAAGAGCTTAGATGCTTCGCTATTTATGCCATCATCTTCTGAGAGCAATTCTCTGGGAAAAAAACAACAGGAATAGAAGGGAAGAATGGAAGGAGAGCACAATTCGGTTCCTGCCTGGATTCCTCCCTGCAGCTTCCCTGAGTCCTGGACCAGGCTTGAATTCTGCTCTGTGACTCCAACTGGTTTTGCAGATCACCTGTGTTATTGAGGTTGGAGCTGGTGAGAGACAGACAGCAGGTGTCAGTTTGTTTTACTCTGTCCTTACTCTCTGTCCTGCCTTCTGTCTAGGTTTGTTTCTGAGAATTGACCCTGCAGGCATTTAGTGATTTTAGGGCCACAATCAGGCACAGAAAGAAAAGCATTCTGTAGAATTCTTTACCAGTATGCACAACTCTGTAAAATCTAATATCTATAATAAATGGTTTATTCCATACTATTCTAAGGATTGTGCTTCCCTGATCAAAGTTTAGCTGGTACAGAAATTGTTAAGCAAAGTGGTTCCACGAGAAAGAAAATTTTGGGGTGGGTTATGTGAATTCATTCGGGGTTATCTGGAATGGATTTTTTTTTATCTGATTAAATTTAGAGGCATTAGTGGACCTGTTGTCACTGAAAAAGGGGACACTAAGAATTTATGACATACAGTGACAAAATATTACTAAAATTATAACCTGTAGATACCTTTAATCAAGTACCTATAAAAGGAAAGTCTTTGGGTGACCAAGTATTTGTTGCCCCAGGTAAAAAAACAGAACAATAATGGTCTTGGTTGGTTACCACTAAATGTGCTGGAGCACTTGGGGAAAGAAAATGGTCAGCTCAGTGTTTTTGATTCCCAGAACAAGGTCCAGGTAAAGGAGTAGAAAAGTCTTACAACTGCCCTTAAGGAAAAAAACAAAAACAAAAACAAACCTCTTATCTCTTGTAGCTGCAGGGCCAAAATTTGAAATAAAATGAAAACCAAATACAAAGTCTGTGAGTAAATGGATTTGATTCAAGCAAATTGAATTCACAGCTTCCCTATTGCTCTTGTGTTAGAATTAAGCACTGATTGGAAAAGAGTTTCACCAAGAAAAGGGGTGTGTGTGATTTTGCCAGAAGAGAAATGAGCAACTCCCAGAATCTGCTATAATGACATAAGGAATTTAATTTCTCACTATGGAGAATCATATCTTTAATTGTATAAAGATGATTGGGTCAAGCTGGGCAGAACCAAGATTTTTATTAACGTCTCTACTTGGAATCAAATATAGATAAAAGGCGTTTGCATGGATGTGAATTTAATAAGATTGGACTTCAGTTGTTTTATAGTATATCAGCCTGGCTAAGCCAAAACTTTTCCTCAAATCCCCTTCTCTTTATTGTCTCAGGTTAGAGTTGGCCAAAAGAAAAATTTGCATGAGTTTGAAAGGTTGAATTGAAGCCTCAACCTACCTCTGCAACACATGTGAATTGTCACCGAGGTACTGACCTACCTTTTTCAGGTGGGGTTGTGCTTCCACCAGATCTCCTTCAGCATCTTTATCCTCTGGGCCAGGTCCCTGTGCAGCTCCATGGTGAGGCTTCCAACTTTTCTGCAGGTTACCCGTGTCCTTGAGATTGAAGGTCGTTTCAGTTTGTCCCTGTGGCTGCCCCTTGGCTATTACTTTCTGCTGCCTCATGCTCATTGTCTCTTCCAGATTGCTATTCCTCAGAACCTACAGGCACTTCACTTGTGTCACCATGTACAGAGGCAGGCAGCTTCCATGAATTGTGTAAGATCTACTTCCTATAATAACCCCCATGTTTCATATCACTTGTGGGGTGGTTCTATCAAACTACTCCTAAATGAAACAGTCTACAAAAGATAATTTCTGTTAAGAATAAGAAAGGCATGGGTGCCTGGGTGGCTCAGTTGGTTAAGCAACTGCCTTTGGCTCAGGTCACGATCCTGGAGTCCCAGGATCGAGTCCCGCATCGGGCTCCCTGCTGGGCGGGGAGTCTGCTTCTCCCTCTGACCCTCCACCCTCTCATGCTCTCTCTCTATCATTCTCTCTCTCTCAATTAAAAAAAAAAAAAATCTTAAAGAATAAGAAAGGCACTTCCCAAGTGTCATTGCTTATCTCCTCCAGGTGGCCATATCATGCTGGGAATTGACCAATTGCTGAACTTCCTCAATTTCTAATATTTAGAAGTGTGTATTTAACGTGCCATATCAGCTGACAGAGCTGTTGCAGACTATAGAAGAGATATGGGGTCAGGCTTTTTGTGTCTTCACTGAGACAATTGCTGACTTGGTAAGTCCAGAAATCCAGGATGTGTCTGGCAAAGAGCATACGCCCTCACATTTGCTGTTTTCTGCTTCAGAGAGCCCCGAGTCCCATGCTGTTTAGTTGGTTAAAAATATCCTACCCTGGAAAAATATAGTGACGAGGTGACTATGTTGCACTGTTTGACTGCTGTACCCCAAATAAATTGGTTTCTATTTTAAGAGCCTAGGAATTGAAAGTGTACTTTGAACAGTTTATTGGCTGGTTTAGAGAATTATTCCTATAGGAGAAGCAGTGGGGCCCTTCTGATGAATGAAATAACCTTGGGAGAAGTGATGTTTAGACAGGAAAGCTCTGATCAAAATCAAATCACAAAGAAGATTCAATTTTCCTCAGGTCACAAATATTAATGCATAAAACTTGGTATCTCATCTATGACTCCATATTCTGTGTTGATGGGAGGGAAGAATAATACCGTGAATATCTTCTGTGATTTTGGTATACTATTTTTGAATCTACTTTATAGCACCTCAACTTGGTTTGAAACTTAGGATCTTTATGTTTAGGAATGCTGATCCATGTCTTCAGTGACATAACTGAATTTTCATTTGAGAATACTTAAGTTGCAGTCAACATATATTTACTTCTGTAAAAAAAAAAAGTATTCCAAAATTAGAGAGAAAGAAAGAGAGTGAGCAAAGGAAGGGAGGATGGAAGGAAGGAAGGAAGGGCAAAAAAAAAAAAAAGGTAAGAAGGGAGGAAGAAAAGAAAAATGAAGGAAGGAAGGAAGGAAGAAAAGAAAGTCTGGGGCCTGGGTGGCTTAGTCGGTAGAGCCTCTGACTCTTGATTTCAATTCAGGTTTTGATCTCAGGGTTATGAGTTCAAGCCCCTATTCAAAAAATTTAAAAGAAAATGAAAGAAAGGTTCCATAATGCTTTGTTATACCTAGAATTAATCAAAGAAATACTGGTATCTATTTACTTGTATTTATTTTTTATTGTTTTAGAGAGAGAATGAGATAGAGCATGAGCAAGGGGGAGGGGCAGAAGGAGAGGGAGGGAATCTTTTTTTTTTTAAGATTTATTTATTTATTAGAGAGAGAGCACTTGAGGGAGCGGGGAGGGGGGGCAGAAGTAGAGGGAGTAAGAGTCTCAAGCGGACTCGGTGCTAAGCTTGGAGCCAGACTCCTGGCCTCTACCTCAGACCCTGAGATCACGACCTGAGCCAAAATCAAGACTTGGCTGCTCAACAGACTGTGCCACCCAGGAGTCCCATTAATGGCCTCAGTTTAGTAACTGGATTTCATCTCGTGTCTTTGAACTTTGTAAATTGAATGCAGGAAGGGAGAAGGGACATCTATCCCTGCCCCTTTCTTGTATAACCACCCAAATTTATATTTCTGGAGTTCCTTGCATATAGTACAAACTTTACTGCAGGTAGCATGACATCTCATCTGGATCCCATTGTATTGTTCTACAAGGAGGAAATTGATGCATGAGGAACTGGAGTGTTTACTGTCAGTAAATAATTACCTGCTATGCTCCAGAGACTTTATCTTTGCATTCAGAATAATATTTAAAAATATAGATATTTATTTATTTATTTATTTATTTATTTATTTATTTTTAATTTTATTTATTTATTTGAGAGAGAGAGTGAGATAGAGAGCACGAGAGGGGGGAGGATCAGAGAGAGAGGCAGACTCCCTGCTGAGCAGGGAGCCCGACGTGGGACTCGATCCCGGGACTCCAGGGTCATGACCTGAGCCGAAGGCAGTCACTTAACCAACTGAGCCACCCAGGCGCCCAAAATATAGATATTTATAACTTAAAAATATAATGAGGACTATTTTTCTACATTATTATAGAAATAAGGAACTATTTTTAAAATGTCAAAACTAATAGAAATTCACTAGCAATCCTTAGTCTTGAGTTTCTCTGAACCAGTAATTTTCCCAAAAGGCCTTGAAGGCTATATAATCCATTGCCCATTGGATTAAATAAACTAATCATAGTCCCTCCCTGGAAAATAATTCCAAGACCAACTGTAAGTCACAGAGCTTTGTGCTACTTTCCTTACACTCACCTTCTTTCCAGAGTCAAGAATCAGAAATATTGGTATTTGTAGAATTTGGTCAAGCTCATGAAGACAAACCTACTTAAACAGTGTGAATTGAATACACACACATATATATATATATATATATACACTCACAAAATAACATGTAATAAATGATGTTTTAAGTGTTAAACCTACAAAAATTATTATTTTCTCTCTACCACACAATCAGAGTTTTGTGATTATTTGTTTGGTACATTAACATAAATAAGCTCATTTAATGGAAATTCCCTTATATAGGATGATTTTCATATATTTCAAAGGTTATTATCAATTATGAGATAATGATGCAGCTACCATTCAAACAAAACTCTAACAGTTATGTTCAACTGAATGTATTTCTGCCACACCCCTACACACACCCCCACATTAAAAGTTCTTTAGAATGAGAGGCATATGTAACTAAGATAACCCAGTTCTCATAATTGAAAATCTAAGTAAACAGAGCTTACACTGTAGAATGGTGAAACATGTATATAATAATTGTACTTAATTTCTAATGAAACTAGGTTTCTCTCTCTCTCTCTCTCTCTCTCTCTCTGGTTTACAAAGTAAAACAAAGGGATCAATAATGCCAAGTATTTAAAGCTGAATTCTGAAATATATATTAATTTATGACCCACGGAAGAAAAGTCAGAATGTCTGGTTTTATCTGAGTTCAGTTTTAAGTTTCTCTATCAACTGACTGTGTCCCCTTATGAAAGTTTATGAAGTTTACAGTTTTTCACCATCTATAAGTTGGGAATAAAGTATTTGATACTTAAAGCTCAATGATTCTGTGAAGCAAAACAAGGTCATATTTGTGGCATATCACCAAATCTTATGAGAAGAAAGCACTTTAAAGTATAAGGTTTTATTATATCTTTTCCTTCAAGATGAAGTGGCACTGAATTTCTCTAGGTAAAACAATTAAAAGTGTATCTATAAAAGCTTGCCATATTACCCAGATATACTTCTAGGCATTTCATCCTCATGTCCCCACAATCCCCATTGGTAACATGTGGATTATATCCATCGACAGATACTTTTTTCTAGGATAACACATGCAAATTGATTACCTTAGATAAAGTTTAAGATCATGATTTATCCCTGGAGTCACTTCAGTAAAACCCTTTGCACTTCAGTCAGGAATATGGAAAAGAAAATTCACATTCTTTCCATTGGTGGGGACATAGTTCTTGGTACCTAGAAAGGCAAGAGGAAAATATGGCCATCTCATCTCTAAGAATACAAAGGAAAAAAATAAAACATATCAAATTTTTTTCTCTGCTCTCTTAGTTAAAAAAAAAAGTAATATTAAAAAATTCTTATTTTGTTTTCACATGAAATGCTTTACAAAGTGATGTGTAGGAGAACTCAGTGGAAGGAAATTGCTTGCAGATTCCATGAACAGGCTTCTGAATTTTTGAAGTGTGGCAGGTACTTGGAACTTCTTCTTTTTTTTTTTTTTTGTTTTATAGTTTGATTTTTTTTTATTCTTATGTTAATCCCCATACATTACATCATTAGTTTTAGATGTAGTGTTCCATGATTCATTATTTGTGCATAACACCCAGTGCTCCATGCAGAATGTGCCCTCCTCAATACCCACCACCAGGCTAACCCATCCTCCCACCCCCCTCCCCTCTAGAACCCTCAGTTTGTTTTTCAGAGTCTATGGTCTCTCATGGTTCGTCTATCCTCCGATTTCCCCTGCTTCATTCTTCCCTTCCTGCTACCTTCTTCTTCTTCTTCTTTTTTTTTTTCTTTCTTAACATATATTGCATTATTTGTTTCAGAGATACAGATCTGAGATTCAACAGTCTTGCACAATTCACAGCGCTTACCAGAGCACATACCCTCCCCAGTGTCTATCACCCAGTCACCCCATCCCTCCCACCCCACCCCCCACTCCAGCAACCCTCAGTTTGTTTCCTGCAATTAAGAATTCCTCATATCAGTGAGATCATATGATACATGTCTTTCTCTGTTTGACTTATTTCGCTCAGCATAATACCCTCCAGTTCCATCCACGTCATTGCAAATGGCAAGATCTCATTCCTTTTGATGGCTGCATAATATTCCATTGTATATATATACGACCTCTTCTTTATCCATTCATCTGTCGATGGACATTGTGGCTCTTTCCACAGTTTGGCTATTGTGGACATTGCTGCTATAAACATCGGGGTACACGTACCCTTTCGGATCCCTACATTTGTATCTTTGGGGTAAATACCCAGTAGTGCAATTGCTGGATCATATGGTAGCTCTATTTTCAACTTTTTGAGGAATCTCCATCCTGTTTTCCAGAGTGGCTGCACCAGCTTGCATTCCCACCAACAGTGTAGGAGAGTTCGCCTTTCTCTGCATCCTTGCCAACATCTGTCATTTCCTGACTTGTTAATTTTAGCCATTCTGACTGGTGTGAGGTGGTATCTCATTGAGGTTTTGATTTGGATTTCCCTGATGCCGAGCGATATTGAGCACTTTTTCATGTGTCTGTTGGCCATTTGGATGTCTTCTTTGGAAAAATGTCTGTTCATGTCTTCTGCCCATTTCTTGATTGGATTCTTTGTTCTTTGGGTGTTGAGTTTGATGAGTTCTTTATAGATTTTGGATACTAGCCCTTTATCTGATATGTCATTTGCAAATATCTTCTCCCATTCTGTTGGTTGTCTTTTGGTTTTGTTGACTGTTTCCTTTGCTTTGCAAAAGCTTTTTATCTTGATAAAGTCCCAATAGATCATTTTGTCCTTGCTTCCCTTGCCTTTGGCGATGTTCCTAGGAAGAAGTTGCTTCGGCTGAGGTCAAAGAGGTTGCTGCCTGTGTTCTTCTTTAGGATTTTGATGGACTCCTGTCTCACATTGAGGTCTTTCAACCATTTGGTGTCTATTTTTGGGTATGGTATAAGGAAATGGTCCAGTTTCATTCTTCTGCATGTGGCTATCCAATTTTCCCAACACCATTTGTTGAAGAGACTGTCTTTTTTCCATTGGACATTCTTTCCTGCTTTGTCAAAGATGAGTTGACCATAGAGTTGAGGGTCCATTTCTGGGCTCTCTATTCTGTTCCATTGATCTATGTGTCTGTTTTTGTGCCAGTACCATGCTGTCTTAATGATGACAGCTTTGTAATAGAGCTGGAAGTCCAGAATTGTGATGCCGCCGGGTTTGTTTTTCTTTTTCAACATTCCTCTGGCTATGCGGGGTCTTTTCTGGTTCCATACAAATTTTAGGATTATTTGTTCCATTTCTTTGAAAAAAGTGGATGGTATTTTGATGGGGATTGCATTGAATGTGTAGATTGCTCTAGGTAGCATTGACATCTTCACAATATTGGTTCTTCCAATCCATGAGCATGGAACGTTTTTCCATTTCTTTGTGTAGTCCTCAATTTCTTTCATGAGTATTTTATAGTTTTCTGAATACAGATCCTTTGCCTCTTTGGTTAGATTTATTCCTAGGTATCTTATGGTTTTGGGTGCAATTGTAAATGGGATCGACTCCTTAATTTCTCTTTCTTCTGTCTTGTTGTTGGTGTATAGGAATGCCACTGATTTCTGTGCATTGATTTTATATCCTGCCACTTTACTGAATTCTTGTATGAGTTCTAGCAGTTTTGGGGTGGAGTCTTTTGGGTTTTCCACATAAAGTATCATATCATCTGCAAAGAGTGAGAGTTTGACTTCTTCTTTGCTGATTTGGATGCCTTTGATTTCTTTTTGTTGTCTGATTGCTGTGGCTAGGACTTCCAATACTATGTTGAATAGCAGTGGTGATAGTGGACATCCCTGCCGCATTCCTGACCTTAGGGGGAAAGCTCTCAGTTTTTCCCCATTGAGAATGATATTCGCTGTGGGTTTTTCATAGATGGCTTTTATGATATTGAGGTATGTACCCTCTATGCCTATACTCTGAAGAGTTTTGATCAAGAAAGGATGCTGTACTTTGTCAAAAGCTTTTTCTGCATCTATTGAGAGGATCATATGATTCTTGTTCTTTCTTTTGTTAATGTATTGAATCACATTGATTGATTTGCGGATGTTGAACCAACCTTGCAGCCCAGGGATAAATCCCACTTGGTCGTGGTGAATAATCCTTTTAATGTACTGTTGGATCCTATTGGCTAGTATTTTGGTGAGAATTTTTGCATCCATGTTCATCAGGGATATTGGTCTGTAACTCTCCTTTTTGATGGGGTCTTTGTCTGGTTTTGGGATCAAGGTAATGCTGGCCTCATAAAATGAGTTTGGAAGTTTTCCTTCCATTTCTATTTTTTGGAACAGTTTCAGAAGAATAGGTATTAATTCTTCTTGAAATGTTTGGTAGAATTCCCCTGGGAAGCCATCTGGTGCTGGGCTTTTGTTTTTTGGGAGATTTTTGATGACTGCTTCAATTTCCTTAGTGGTTATAGGTTTGTTCAGGTTTTCTATTTCTTCCCGGTGCAGTTTTGGTAGCTGATACATCTCTAGGAATGCATCCATTTCTTCCAGGTTATCTAATTTGCTGGCATAGAGTTGCTCATAATATGTTCTTATAATTGTTTGTATTTCTTTGGTGTTGGTTGTGATCTCTCCTCTTTCATTCATGATTTTGTCGATTTGGGTCATTTCTCTTTTCTTTCGGATAAGTCTGGCCAGGAGTTTATCAATCTTGTTAATTCTTTCAAAGAACCAGCTCCTAGTTTCGTTGATCTGTTCTACTGTTCTTTTAGCTTCTATTTCATTGATTTCTGCTCTGATCTTTATTATTTCTCTTCTCCTGCTGGGTTTAGGCTTTCTTTGCTGTTCTTTCTCCAGCTCCTTTAGGTGTAGGGTTAGGTTGTGTACTTGAGACCTTTCTTGTTTCTTGAGAAAAGCTTGTATTGCTATATACTTTCCTCTCAGGACTGCCTTTGCTGCATCCCAAAGATTTTGAATAGTTGTGTTTTCATTTTCATTGGTTTCCATGTATTTTTTTAATTCTTCTTTAATTTCCTGGTTGACCCATTCATTCTTCAGTAGGATGCTCTTTAGCCTCCATGTAGTTGAGTTCTTTCCGACTTTCCTCTTGTGATTGAATTCTAGTTTCAAAGCATTGTGGTCTGAAAATAGGCAGGGAATGATCCCAATCTTTTGGTACCAGTTGAGACCTGATTTATGACCTAGGATGTGATCGATTCTGGAGAATGTTCCATGGACACTAGAGAAGAATGTGTATTCCTTTGCTTTGGGATGGAATGTTCTGAATAGGTCTGTGAAGTCCATTTGGACCAGTGTGTCATTTAAAGTCTTTATTTCCTTGTTGATCTTTTGCTTAGATGATCTGTCCATTTCAGTGAGGGGGGTGTTAAAGTCCCCCACTATTATTGTATTGTTTTCGATGTGTTTCTTTGCTTTTGTTATTAATTGCCTTATATAATTGGCTGCTCCCATGTTAGGGGTATAGATATTTACAATTGTTAGATCTTCTTGTTGGATAGACCCTTTAAGTAGGGTATAGTGTCCTTCCTCATTTCTTTTTTTTTTTTTTTTTTTTTAAAGATTTTATTTATTTATTTGAGACAGAGAGAATGAGAGAGAGAGAGCACATGAGAGGGGGGAGGGTCAGAGGGAGAAGCAGACCCCCTGCTGAGCAGGGAGCCCGATGCGGGACTCGATCCCGGGACTCTGGGATCATGACCTGAGCCGAAGGCAGTCGCTTAACCAACTGAGCCACCCAGGCGCCCCTTCCTCATTTCTTATTACAGTCTTTGGCTTAAAATCTAATTTGTCTGATACAAGGATTGCCACCCCAGCTTTCTTTTGGTGTCCATTAGCATGGTAAATGGTTTTCCACCCCCTCACTTTCAATCTGGGGGTGTCTTTGGGTCTAAAATGAGTCTCTTGCAGACAGCATATTGATGGGTCTTGTTTTTTAATCCAATCTGATAGCCTGTGTCTTTTGATTGGGGCATTTAGCCCATTTACATTCAGGGTAACTATTGAAAGATAGGAATTTAGTGCCATCGTATTGCCTGTAAGGTGACTGTTACCGTATATTGTCTGTGTTCCTTTCTGGTCTATGTTGCTTTTAGGGTCTGTCTTTGCTTAGAGGACCCCTTTCAATATTTCTTGTAGGTCTGTTTTGTGTTTGCAAATTCCTTTAGTTTTTGTTTGTCCTAGAAGCTTTTTATCTCTCCTTCAATATTCAATGACAGCCTAGCTGGATACGGTATTCTTGGCTGCATATTTTTCTCATTTAGTGCTCTGAATATATCCTGCCAGTCCTTTGTGGCCTGCCAGGTCTCTGTGGATAGGTCTGTTGCCAATCTAATGTTTCTACCATTGTAGGTTACAGATCTCTTCTCCCGAGCTGCTTTCAGGATTTTCTCTTTGTCTCTGAGACTTGTAAGTTTTACTATTAGATGTCGGGGTGTTGACCTATTTTTATTGATTTTGAGAGGGGTTCTCTGTGCTTCCTGGATTTTTTTTTTTTAAGATTTTATTTATTTATTTGAGAGAGAGAGAATGAGAGAGAGCGTATGAGAGGGGGGAGGGTCAGAGGGAGAAGCAGGCTCCTCGCTGAGCAGGGAGCCCGATGCGGGACTCGATCCTGGGACTCCAGGATCATGACCTGAGCCGAAGGCAGTCGCTTAACCAACTGAACCACCCAGGTGCCCACTTCCTGGATTTTGATGCCTGTTTCCTTCCCCAAATTAGGGAAGTTCTCTGCTATAATTTGCTCCATTATACCTTCTGCCCCTCTCTCTCTTTCTTCTTCTTCTGGGATCCCAATTATTCTAATGTTGTTTCGTCTTATGGTATCGCTTATCTCTTGAATTCTGCCCGCATGATCCAGTAGTTGTTTATCTCTCTTTTTCTCAGCTTCTTTATTTTCCATCATTTGGTCTTCTATATTACTGATTCTCTCTTCTGCCTCATTTATCCTAGCAGTTAGCCCCCCCATTTTTGATTGCACCTCATTAATAGCCTTTTTGATTTCGACTTGGTTAGATTTTAGTTCTTTTACTTCTCCAGAAAGGGTTTCTCTAATAACTTCCATATTTTTTTCAAGTCCAGCTAGTATCTTTAAAGTGATGATTCTGAACTCTAGATCTGACATCATAGTAATGTCCATATTGAGTAGGTCCCTGACCGTCGGTACTACCTCTTGTTCTTTTTGTTGAGGTGATTTTTTCCATCTTGTCATTTTGTGCAGAGGAGAATAGATTAATGAGAGAACAGAATGCTAGCAGAGTAACAATGTCTCCAGAAAATATACTCTAAACCAATCAGAAAAGACCTGAAGCAGTGGAAAAAGAAATGGAAAGAGAGAAAAAAGAAAAAGAAAAAGATAAAAACAAACAAAAACAAACAAAACAAAACAACAACAACAAAAAAACCCAGAATGTGATCAAATATGATCAGGCCGGTATATAGATCAGTGCCACACACTAGATTTGGGGTGTATTTTGGTCTGTTAGAAGAAAGTGCCTCCCAAAATTTTAAAGAAAGAAAAACTTATATATGTAAAAAAATAAGGGTTGATATGATGAAGGGATGGGATATGACTGTAAAGATGGAAATTATAAAAAATTTTATAAAAGGACTTGATAAGAAGTTGTTTGAAAAGAGAAAGAAGAGGATTTAAAAAAAGAGAAAAAAGAAAAAAGAAAAAAAAGGGAGAGAATGTGATCTGTCAGGGGAGTAGAAAAAAACATATACTAGAGATTTAGGGTATATTTTAATCTGTTAGAAGAAACTATCTCAAAATTTTAAAGGGAGAACAACTTATATATATATGCCAAAAATATGGGTAACTACTATGAAGGGATAGAATATGACTCTAAAATGAAAAATAAAAATGTTTTTTAAAAAAAGGGATTGATAAGATGTTGGTTGAAAAAGGGAAAAAGAAAAATTCAAAAAAAAAAAGAAAAAGAAAAAAAGAGAGTTAAAAAAAATTAACTTTGAAAGACTAAAGAATCATGGTAAAAAAGCCATGAATTCTATGTGCAGTATTCCCCTAGCGCTGGAGTTCTGCCGTTCTCATTGATCGGTAAACTTGGTCTTGGCTGGCTGTTCTCGCTGATCTTCTGGGGCGGGGCCTGTTGCCGTGGTTTCCAAATGTCTCTGCTGGAGGCGGAATTGCCCCGCCCTTGCCCGGTCCAGGCTACGTAATCTGCTCGGGTTTGGTCTCTGGAGCTTTTGTTCCCTGTGAGCTTTCCGTACAGCTTTGGAGGCGGAGAGTGAAAATGGCGGCCTCCCAATCTCTGCCCCAGAGGAGCCGAGAACTCGGGGCCCCGCTCCTCAGTGAGCCCCCAGAGAAAAGCCGTCAGTCACTCCCGTCTCCCCGGTCTCCGGCCGCACTCCATGCTCACCCGGCCTGTGACCGCGCTTTTCTATCTCTGGCACCCGACCCCGGGTGGAGTCTCCAAACCCAGCAGATCCCTGCGGTGCACTCCCATGCGGCTCCTCCCGGGGGAGGAAGGTGAGTCTCCCCAGATCTGCCGCTTGTTGGGTCCCTGCTGGAGGAGCAGTGGCCCGACTGTGCCGCGGATCACGGTTTATGGCAACCCGGAGCTGAGAGCCTGCGCCTGGGCTCCGCCTCTGCAGCCGGCTTCCCTGCTCCGTTACCTGGGAGCTCTGCCACACTCAGGCACTCCCGGTCTTTCTGTGACCCCGAGGGTCCTGAGACCACACTGTCCCGGAGGGTTCCACCCCCCGCTGAGCCACCAGAGTGACATCCCTCGGCGGAGCAGACTTTTAAAAGTTCCTTTTTGTGCTCCGCGGCTCTACCACTTGCCAGAAGCGGCCGACGGAGGCCCCTCCCCCGCCGTCTATCCTCCCGAATATCTCCTCGGATTCACTTCTCCGCATGTCCTACCTTCCAGAAAGTGGTCGCTTTTCTGATGAGAGAGTTGTTGCTATTCTTTTCTTTGATCTCCTGTTGAGTTTGTAGGTGTTCAGAATGGTTTGATCCCTATCCAGCTGAATTCCTGAGAGGAGACAAAATCCAGGTCTCCTACTCCTCTGCCATCTTGCTCCGCCTATCGGAACTTCTTCTTTTAATACGGATTTACTTATTTGTTTATTTGAGAGAGAGAGAGAGACCATGAGAGCTGGGGAAGGAACAGAGGGAGAGAGTCTCAAGCAGACTCCCCGCTGAGCACGGAGCCTGACACAGGGCTCCATCCCAGGACCCTGAGATCATGACCTGAGCTGAAACCAAGAGTGGGAAGCTTAACCAAAAGAGCCACCCAGGCGCCCCAGCAGATAGTTAGAAGCTTTAAAGATTATCTATTTATTTATTTGACAGAGAGAGACACAGCGAGAGAGGGAACACAAGCAGGGGGAGTGGGAGAAGGAGAAGCAGGCTTCCCGCTGAGCAGGGAGCCCGATGCGGGGCTCGATCCCAGGACCCTGGGATCATGACCTGAGCCGAAGGCAGACGCTTAACGGCTGAGCCACCCAGGCACCCCTAGTTGGAATCTTTAAATAAAAAGTACCCTCCTCCATTTCCATCTCTGATTACCACATTGCTTTAGAGTCATAGCATCAACACAGAGGCAATATGACTAACATTCACCTTGAAAAATGGCATCTGCAATCCCAGGGCATTTAATTTTATGCCCTCTTTTCACTTAAGCTATTTTGAAAATTTCACAAGCGATAAGCATCTGATTTGTGCTGTTTTCTATCAGGGAAGCATTGTTATAAAATCTGACTATGCAGTATTTGAATCACCACCCCTTTTGATAATAAGCTCAAAAATTTAATGCTTCAGCTTACAATCTCATATTCATGCTATACCCATATAAACTCATGATTAGTGAGCTGTCTGTTGTTGCCAGGTAATTTAATTTAAGATATCTCCATGCCTATGGAGACCATGTTATTTATTGCCTCAGAAATAGATTCCTTAGGGGCACCTTGGTGGCTCAGTTGGTTGGGCATCTGCCTTCAGCTCGGGTCATTATTCTGGGGTCCTGGGTCGAGCCCCACATCGGGCTCCCTGCTCAGTGGGAAGTCTGCCTCTCCCTTTCCCTCTGCTCCTCCCCCTGCTTGTGCTCTCTCTGTGACAAATAAATAAATAAAATCTTTTAAAAAATAGATTTCTCAAAATCATTGCAATGGTGCGACCACTGTTGGCTGTCTCTGTGGGTACGTGGATTAAAGAGTAGCTGAGAGAAACACATGTTCACTGAACATCTCTCTTATGCAGAATACAGCTCTAGTGAATATAAATAATAATAAAAAAGACACTGTTTTTTCCTTTATGGAAAACTACTTTTTATAGAGGGACTTACATAACGAATATCTTACCTGATTTTGTCCTCACAGTGACTCATTGGACTGTTAATCTGTTCTTATGACCAATTTTCAGATGAACCAACTCGTGTTTAGAAGTTATATAAACTTGGCAAGCTTACAAATCCTAAAGTGGCAGTGCTGAGACTTTAAGCCAGTTCTGTTTGACACAAGGGTCCACACCTCAGCAATGTTAACACCAGCAAGATATAGCTCCCTACTAAGATTACAGGTGAGCCCCAATTTACAAATAAGTAAATTTTCCAAAAGTTCCCCTTAGCTTATTGGTGAGATCTCAGGTTGTTGGAAAAGTAGGGCATAAAAGCCATTATACCAATTCTGTGGTCAAATTATTGTATTGATCAGATTAACTACAGTAGCCAAACATCATTTCAATATTATGTGTCAGACAGGATATGGTACATAACAGGGCTTCTTGTCCCACTTTAAACCCTCCCATTCACCTCAGTGGCTTAATCCTAGCAGTGGGGCAACATATTCCAAGCAAAAGCCAAAATTTTCCCAAGTTCCTTTGGGGGAAACCATTCTATTCTTTGGAGAAATCAATCCTTGATATGAGAGAAATAGTAAAAAAAAAATTTAAATAAATTTTTATTTATTAAATAAAATTTATTTAGCAAATATTCAATATTAAATAAAATAAGTGAAAATTATTCATTTAAAAATAAAGCTAATTTTTTTATCTCCATACTTTTTTCAGATTGTAATATAGTTGGAATCACATCATATGTAGCCTTTTCAAATTGGCTTCTTTCACTTAGTGATATGTACTTAAGGTTCTTTTCATGGCTTGATAGCTCATTTCTTCATAGTCCTAAATAATATTCCATGTCTGAAGGTACCACAGTTTATTTACCCATTTATCTACCGAAGGACAACTTGGATGCTTCCAACTTTTGCAATAATGAATAAAGCTGCTGTGAACATCCTTGTGTAGGTGTTGTGTGGGCATTAAGTTTTCAACTCCAATATCAAGAAGCATGATTGCTGGATTGTAAGGTAAGAGTATGTTCCATTTTGCAAGAAACTGTCAGGCTGTCTTCCAAAGCGACTGAGCCATTTTGCATTTCCACCAACAATGAATAAGAGTTTGTGTTTCTCCACATCCTTGCCTGCATTTGTTGTTGTTGTCGTCAGTATTCCAGATTTTGTCCCTTTTAAACCTGTGTAGTGGTATCTTATTGCTTTAATTAGCATTTCCCTGATGTCATATGTTGTGGAGCATCTTTTCTTATGTACGTTCGCTATGTATATATCTTCTTCGGTGAGGTGTCTATTAAAGCCTTTGTCTGATTTTTTAATTAGGTTTTTTGTTTCCTTATCGTTGAGTTTTAAGATTTATTCGTATATTTTGGGTAATAGTTCTTCTTCAGATATGAGTTTTGAAAATAATTTCTCCTAGTGTATAACTTGTCTTCAAATTCTCTCAATATTATCTTTTATAGAGCAGGAGTTTTTAATTTTAATGAAGGTCTATTTATCAATTATTTCTCTCATGGAGCATGTCTTTGGTATTGTATCTAAAAATGCATCAATGTACAAAAATTACCTAGTTTTTTCCTATGTTACTGTAGAAGAGGAAAACTTTTCCCTTCTTCCCTTTTGTGTGCTTTGGCTGGTCTAATTATTAAGTTGATGTAAGACAGATTAACAAGAGAAAAATTTAAGTTTATATGTATAGAAGCCCCAAAATATGAGGTTCAAACAAGTGACCAAAGCAGGAAGATTTTATACTTTTTAGACAAAGAAACAATAAATTTATGAAGAACTGACAAAACAAAGGGGTTTGGGTTTGGGGTGGCAAATCAATGAAGAAGTAACAAGGTTTGTTTATGCAGCCTTCCTGACCTTGAATTCCCCATCTCTAGTGATAAGAATGCCCTTTACCCTCCTGGTACAAGCTGTAGCTTTCACATGACAGATTTATTTACTGCTTTCAGGGGAACCAAGAAGGGTCAGAGTGGCCCTCTTACACCAGCTGTTTCTCAGGTAACTTTAAATTAAAATAATCAATATGCCAAAATGGCATATTTGGGGATGGTATATTCTGCTCCCCATTACTATCTTCTAGGAGTTTTATAGTTTTACATTTTATATATATATATTTTTAAGATTTATTTATTTACTTTAGAAAGAGAGTGAGCGTGAGTGGGGAAGTGGCAAAGAGAGGGAGAGAGAGAAGCAGACTCCCTGCTGAACATGGAGCCCAAGGTGGGGCTCTCAACCCCAGGACCCTGAGATCATGACCTGAACAGAAATCAAGAGCTGGACACTGAACCAACTGAGCTCTCCGGGCGCCTCTGCACTTACTTTACATTTAGATCCATGACCCATTTCAAGTTAATTTTGGGAAGAGTATAAGGTCTGTGCCTAGATTTGTTTGTTTGTTTGTTTGTTTTTGCATATCAGTATCCAGTTTTTCTATCACCATTTGTTGAAGAAATGGGACCTTCCTCAGTTCAGACTCCATGCACTAGGTGGCAGCATCTCTGATGATGGTGACTCATTCCAATGTTTCATTCTTCACAGTGTTGGTAAGATGAGACTGTATTAATTTTCATAGACTTAAGAACATACCCTCAATAGCATGTGCAGTGAACGAACTATCTGTTTTGACTTTTGCAGGTCTATCTTCTAGCATAAGGCCGACTAGCCCACAAGTAAAGTAGCACTGTGAATAACTTTCTAAAGGAGAAAGGGGAAATCAAAAAACTTTGTATGATTTATATTACTATGATCACAAAACTACCAGCATCCTTTTCCATTTTTTCCCCCCTTTTTTTGAAATGTAGAACTATCACAGAGAAATATTTCTAACCCCTTAAGGTACATAATAAATAGAAGAACCCTAGAATTTATCTTAAGAGACTTACGACTTTTGGGTTCCTCTGTCACAGTGAGCTGCTTGAGTTATAAAGCTCTCATAACAGAGTTAAACTCCATTAACCCATTTTTTCAAAAGTAAGATCGCCTCTTCAGTGTCATAGAGGTGAGGCTACAACTATTAATCCACTAAGTAGCCAAGTAAAGCACTCTATCACTTTTTTAATATTCATTTTTTTATTTTATCTTCTAACTTATCATATTTATGAGCATAAAATTTCTGGATTCTTCTTCCAACACCATTTCTATTTGAAACAAATAAGTAGAGTATTTTGTCATGTCATCTGCAGGCTTTTTGTAAGCTCCTTGTCATACATTCAAAAAAGATGAGAAGAGTTGCTACATAGGGGTCTTTTCTCTTGAAGTGGCGGTTTCTTTAATTCAGTTTCAAAATGTAAATAGGCTATTCTCTAATTTTATGGAGAGAATTGCACTATATTATTCATTTTTTTTCCTCAGCATTTTCTCCCTTTGCAAGGCACTTAATTTCAACAATTCATAGTTTATTATGAATTTCTACATCAGACAATTCCTTGGATTTACTGTTCTTAAGTTTTAAAGTCTAATGCCCTTCTGAGGATAACTATATGCCTATGATTTCATATACTCCATCATAAAAAAATTACAGAAGAATTCAGATGATAAAAGGATAGTAGAGTATGAGTTTTCTGTTATTTCATCCATTAGGGCAACTTAGTTGTCCTTAGTTCAGCCCCGTCTCCTCTTCCTGAAAGTGATGCTCCTTGGAGGGGAACCTCAACTGAAAAGGAAGGGAAGAATCAGAACAAGCGGCATAGCAGACACAAACAAGATGATAAACCAAAGAGGACTCATAGCTTGACTTGGTATCAGAGAAGCAATGAAGCTGTTTTTAGTCCACAAATTAAAGTTCAGGCTTTTGTAAACCTGGCCGATCCATACTTTGCTCAAGAAAAAAGCTCAGTGGTATTGTGTAAACCTTATCTTATTCCTCGGATAACTTTAGCTCCAAGAGGGATGATAACACACCTTCAGTTTCCAACTTTATTTAAATTAAGGAAAACTAATGATAAAGAGAATAATTTTCCCATTCTAAAATATCTTAAAACACCTCGCCTAAAATGACAACAAAACCCCATCTTTAGACAAGAGAAGACATTTTGTGAATGCACAGTACCTAAAAACTTGTGGGATTTCACTGAATATTCATTGAATTGATGAATAGATGATCCATGGCAATTTTCTATAATAGCTCTGTTCAATAAAAATAAAGCGTGAGTCACATATTTATTTTTAAATTTTCTAGTAGTCACTTTAAACATCAAAAAGATGCAGGTAAACTTAATTTTAATAATCCATTTTGTTTAATCCAATATATCCAAAATATTATCATTTGAGTAATTAATATAAAATTTTTAGTAAGATATTTAACATTTTTTGGTGCTAAGCCTTCATGCTTAACATTTTATACTTAGGGTACATCTTTTTTTTTTTTTTTTTTGACAGAGAGAGAGACAGTGAGAGAGGGAACATAGCAGGGGGAGTGGGAGAGGGAGAAGCAGGCCTCCCGCTGAGCAGGGAGCCCGATGCGGGGCTCAATCCTAGGACCCTGGGACCATGACCTGAGCTGAAGGCAGACGCTTAACGACTGAGCCACCCAGGCGCCCCCTTGGGGTACATCTTAATTTGAATTAGCCACATCTGGAGAAAGTAAAAGCCATAAGCAGTGAAGACCCGTCAGAGGTAACTGCTTATTGGAAATCGTGTTAAATGAACGCATCAATGAAGAATAAAAAGCATAAGAATGATGAGGTAACAGAATTCAAAACTCATAAACTTGAGAAAGATAACTAAAATGATAAAGGAACTACCATAAAGTCTGTACCAGAAAGAGTATTAGACCAGAAAATAGGAGTTATGAGTTTTAGTGACACTTCTATCCCCAACCCACCATATGACTAGTTAAATAAGCAAAATTCTCTGGGTGTCTCCCCTACAACTAGAAGGCCAGGCTCAGTGAGATTTTTGGCTTTTTCTAAAGTTAATACATTGATTCTATGTCAGTCTCTGGAGTATAAATATTTTAACAAGAAAAGCAAGCAGTTCTCACTATTGGTCAATATCACAGCAAAGATCTGTACCATGAAAGGGTCATCAGAATCTCTCTTCCAGGAGGCCTCACAGGGTAGTAGGAGCAATCCTGGTAAATCCTGGTAAATTCTGATAAATCATTATCTATAATCTATTTCTTAGCTTTTCATACCCAGATATTATATTTTGTCAAGGTACAGCTAGGATGGATCTTTTATTTTATTTTATTTTATTTATTTATTTATTTATTTATTTATTTATTTATTTATTTATTTATTTATTTATTTTATTTTTTAAGATTTTATTTATTTGACTGAGAGAGAGACAGCGAGAGCGGGAACACAAGCGGGGGAGTGGGAGAGGGAGAAGCAGGCTCCCCGCCCAGCAGGGAGCCCGATGTGGGACTCGATCCCAGGACCCTGGGACCATGACCTGAGCGGAAGGCAGACGCTTAACGACTGAGCCACCCAGACGCCTAGGATGGATCTTTTAAAAGCACACATTTTAACAAGTTCATATGACACGTATAAAATCAGTCTAATTAATTAACATTAATACATGTAAGAAAAATCCGATTACCAAAGAATACATGGCTAACTCATTCTCTTCCTTTGTATTAACTTAAGAATGCCAATATGTTGGGGCGCCTGGGTGGCTCCGTCAGTTAAGTGTCGGCCTGTGGCTGGGGTTATAATCCCAGGGTCCTGGGATCAAGCCCCACAACGGGCTCCCTGCTCGTGGGGAGCCTGCTTCTCACTCTCCTCTCAGCCCAGTGTGCCCTCTCATTCTCTCAAATAAATAAATAAAATCTTTAAAAAAAAGAATGCCAATATGTTTATTTAAATTGTAAAGCAAACATCACATACATACTCAAAGTCCACATGATTTGGCATGGTGGCCATGAAAATGTACCTTTCAGATTTCCTATTTAGGGAGTTGTAATTGACTGATGACCCTGGCTGCAACAGTGATTTCATCACCTTGTTTAAACCAACCCACTCTGAGGAGTCATTGAATCAGTGTGAAGGGTAGTAGGGCAGGTCCCATGAGATGAAGAACTCCTCTGAAAGATTCTTCATTTGCCTGGACAAAACTTTCTTAGAACTACACGACCATTAAAAGATTTTCCTATTAATTTGGCCTCTCGCTTTCACAGTCAGACCTGCATTGCATGGTCTAATCTTCTTGGGATCGTCACATTGTTTGCAAAATATTTAACCATGTTTCAGTTTAGTACTATAGATATACATTAAGTGAATTTGCATATTTTTGTTCTAACAAAATGTGCATTGTAGACCATAACATTTTCAAGTTCTTAAGAAGCACTTTACTGGATTCTCCATGTAGTAACAAAAAGACACCAAAAGTTGTGATGTGAAATGACTAGAGGTTTTATTACTCTTTAAAATTAAAAATTCCCAAGAATCCTTGACTAAAATATTGTATTAGAAATCTACTAGACATCAATTTATTTAAGTTATTAAAACTATTTTGCTGTCAGATTTAAATATGTATCCACATAAGTATATAACCTGCAATGCCACAACATTAAAATAAAATTAAAAAATACTGTCCTGATTCTGAGATAACAATCTCTTTAATTATTAGAAATAATAATTATCAACCAGAAAAATTCTCTATGTTATCTTTAATTCTGCTTATAGCTTAAGAAGAATCCCATGAAAATAAAATTTGTCCAAAGAAAGCAAATAGGATAGTGAAGTAATTGTGTATGTTTAGCCTTAAAAGTAGATCAAGGATAAATGTGATAAATATTTTCAAAAAGTTGAAGAGTTGTCATGTAGAAAATTGCCAAGATTTTTTCAGTGTACCTTCAGAGGACAGAACAAGAAATAGTGGCTGACAGTTGTTAGTAGATAAGATTTTACTTAATATGAAGAAAAATACTCTCATAAAAGTGTCAGTCACTTTAGAGATTTAATTATCTGAATTTAATATGATATTTAGAGTGTAAGGGAATTCTAATTTGGGGAAAAATAGAATATATATTTTTGTTCCCTGTACTCTTTTAAACTGGAATATAAATATGTATTTTATTAGGTTGCTCACAAAAATGAATGACACAGTGCAGAAATGTTCACTCAGTTGTCTCTTCAGATCTAATAATTTCTGCTGAAGTCTAGCTGGTTCTCCATGAATTTTCCAGAATTCTCCACTACCACATCAGCTGACACCTTCACAGAGACCTAATGACTTTTGCCCCCACATCCTCTGTCAAGATCCCACCTTTCCTTCAGGGACTAGGTCAACTATTTCTGTGTCTCACTAACCCAGTCTGCCTTTGGAATTTTGCAACATACTTGTTCTGTGTGCCTGTCACCATTCTCAGAAATGAAGAGTGAAGGAAGAATATGAAATTACATCAATGCAGTAGAACAATAAGGATATTTATTAGTAACTGGATGGCTGGACATATACTGGACCTTCTGGAATACATATTTCCTCAAATGATCTATAACGCATAGAGAGCAAAGGAAACCCCTCATTAATTTATGCATATGTAAAATACCTCTGTATGCTAGGGACAAGGGATACAAAGTTGAGGCTATTTACTTTCAAGGGACTCCCATTTTAGATGGAGTACCCTGGGTAAGAAATATGATAGTATGCCCTCCTGTACTTTTGCACAAGGTAGTCCTGCATATAGGTGGCCAGTAAGTATTGGCTGATGAAAGCTTGGAGAATTTCTCCATCATGGCTCTGCACACTTTCTGCTGGATCTTTCCTGACTCTGAATATGGCTTCTCAGCTTTTTTTCAAAGACCAAGGTGTGAAGGTACAAAAACTATAAAAATCAAGAAACTGGATTCAGTACTGCTATTTCTAACAATAATAATTAGGTGAACACACTATGTACTAATTCAAAAATTACTTACACATGAACACACACACACACACATACACACACCCACACACATGTCCCTCCAGGTGGGATGCAACTAGAAGGACTTATTGGAGACCACGGGTTTAGATCAAGAGTCCTTCAAAGAATTGCTGATGGAATGGATCTGTTGATTTAGCTACAAAGTCTTCTTTATTAATGGTAACACAGCATGTTCTGATATCCTAGAGATGCCACAGGCCCACCTCAGAATGTGTTTGAAGCATACAAACTCATAGAGAACATTCTTGTCTTACCACAACTGCTGGATGTGTAGAATTATCTCCAAGGCGTCTGTGGACATCATGAAGATTTTGGAGATGCTTATTTTGAAGGTCTCATTGGCTCCTTTACAAAGCTATTTGCAGTTATAGGACTGCTGAAGCGAAGTGATTCCAGTAGGTGTGTGTTTTTGTTTTTGTTTTTGTTTTTGTTTTTGTTTTTGTTTTTGTTTTTGTTTTTTTTTTTTTTTTTTTTTTAAAGATTTTATTTATTTATTTGAGAGAGAGAGAATGAGAGAGAGCACACGAGAGGGGGGAGGGTCAGAGGGAGAAGCAGACTCCCTGCCGAGCAGGGAGCCCGATGCGGGACTCGATCCCAGGACTCCGGGATCATGACCTGAGCCGAAGGCAGTCGCTTAACCAACTGAGCCACCCAGGCGCCCAGTTTTTGTTTTTGTTTTAACTCAGGCTGTAGGCTTTTAGATTCATGTCAGACTCAGTGATTGCTGTGGTTCAGCAGTCTATCTAATCTTTAAGGAGCATTGCCAAATCCTAACAGTAGAATCTATTTCCTGTATTTTTAGTGGGGATAAATCAAGGCTATTTTCTCCTCAGTAAATTTTGGATTACTTCTATATTAATGCATTACCTTGAACTATCTCTACCATAATGCCTCTGGTTACTCATACAGTCTCTTGAGAACTTTCACCAATCAGTCTGACATTTCACTATTCAAAGAAGACACAGCCGTCTACTAATTGAAGATTTCAACGTCCACACTTTTTGTTCAGATCCACTACAAAGAGGCTAGGTTAAATGTGTTCTAGGGCAATGTTAAGCCACATTCTTCCACTGGGAGAAGTAAATTTTATATATACCTTTTTTTTTTCTCTGTCTTTTATCATGACTTTTCCTTTCTTGAAAATATTCTTAAATTAGAATCAAGAGCTGAAGTTCATAAATGGGATGCAGAATTGTGTTAGAAAGCTAGGGTCAAGTAGAGGTGGTGCAGCTGACCACTTTGAAATCCTTATTTTGTCATCATCTTCAAGGAACAATCACCAGGTTCCAATCATCCACAGTTTATCAAGACAGTAGCTCAGAACCTGGGCCAGTCATACCTTAACTCCTAAATATATATATATATATATAGCGAAACAATAGCACACTTTAGGATTTCACCAAGGACTTTCTTAAAATGATAAATGCCCTAAATTTGTTCTCTTCAGTATTATCTATCTATCTATCATCTATCATCTCTGTTTTTTGTAAGGGGAAGAACAACAAAAGTTCACTTATTCAAGTTAGTTACTTCTTATGAAAGCTGTACTTTTTAATCATTAATATATGTAGTATCTCACAGTTCAGTAGTTCTATCCTTTATAATGGAATATATCAGTTTTTATAATGGAAATTAACTGGTTTTTGGTTATTATGATTTTTTTTCTAGAGGAATTAGAAACCTCCTATAAACAAGGATGCTGTACACTTCATGTAACTGAAAACTTCAGTGCAGTAGTAACAAGTTTTATCTCACATAAGAGGAGATCTAGAGGCAAGATGGAATCAAGGTATGATGTATGGAGGTTGTGGTTCAGCTTTTTGTCTCTACCCACCATGTCTTGACTTTATTCTCACCTTAGTTAGCAGAAAGACAACTCTAGAACTTCCAGGCATTGTATATGGAGTTGGAGGTGTCCACTGAAAGGAAGTGTCCATCTTTTCTTGTGACTTCTAAGCAGCAAGGACCTATTTCACAGAATTTTCACAGAAAACTTCTTTCACATCTCATCATCCTACATTTGGTTGCATATCCTTTTCTAAATGAAGAGTGGCAAAGGGAATGTGTTTGGTTTAGACTAACCATTTAGTCAACTGAAGACTATTTTAGTAGAAAAATGTATATAAAGAGCTAGATTTTTTTAAGTGAAAATTTCTGCCTATAAGTTCTTTAAAAGCTAAAGGAAAGATCAATTTCTCTTAAGCAAAAAAAGAATATACATGAATTATCTCATCTCCATAATTTTTAAAGAGGGTATGCAAAGTGGTAATCTTCCTGAAAAATTATTGTTACTCATATTCTCAAATAAGATGTGACTTTAAAAGCTTTAATTTAGATTTGATTGAATATCTTACACATCTTTTAAAAGAAATTATCTAATAATATTAATGAAGATAGATGAGATTAAAAATTATTAAAAACTAAACATTTAAGTATCCTTCAAGCATCCTTTATGCTCACTGATTCTCTCTGTTCAGTTTCCAAAAGGTAAGAATCACAGCTGCCATAAAGTACTTGTTACAAATGGTATTTTTAATTTTAAGTTTCATGATTTATGGTACTTTTGAAGTCTTATTTCTGCTCCTGGAAAAATATATGAAAAAGGTCACCATATGACTACTTATTTTCCAGAGATTTTATTACTGGCGATGGGTAAGAGATTGATGTCTTTGGGATTCATAAAATGGAAAATATTTTTTTGTGACAAGTTCTTTTGTAGGCCAAACAGTCTGGTCATGCAGTAAGAAAACACTTAATTTTATTCCCCAGCATTTGATCATGGATTTTTACTATGATAGAATAAAAGTTAACATCTTGATGAAGATGTTGTTTCCAAGGAAGATATTTTGGGAAATGCTGAGTTAAGAAATGGAAGAATGAAAATATTAATAATCAGAAATGGGGGTTTGGGTTGGGAATTTTGAAGATTGAATCTTGGGAAGCAGAAGCTGAGACAGAATTTAGGGTGCTAGTTACATATTAGGTTATCATTGCCTGTGAAAGAAGGGAGAGGAAGAAAGAATGAACAAAGAGAGCAGTTGAATTGTGAACCAGGCCTGATAAAGCCCCAGACAAACTGATGGGGAAATCTGAGCGGTGTGTCAGAATTGTCCTATATTGAGTCAGAACTGATGGATCTTTATATATTCACCTAGCTCACTCACCAAAGGGCTACTCATGAAAATGGTGTGACCTCAAATGGCTCTCTGTAACAGAGGCAGACCTTGAAGGAGATAACAGCTGGAGTCTGCCTACTGACTGCCTCTTTACAGGGCAGTAAGCCCTTCCTTGAAAGGGAATTTGGGGGGAAAAAAGAAAGAAAAGAAAAGGAATATGGGTAGTTCATCCCTGTGTCTGCCATACTCCTCACTGTTGCTAAGTTCCACTTCTCCGTATACACCCAGAGAGCAGCTCCTCCAGGATTTCTGTGAGCTTCTCTTCCGAAGGAGAAAGTGACGGTCCTTGGAAACAGAGTTCAATATGTATGCTCATTTGCAGACTGGGATAGAAACAAATTTTTTTTTTAAAGATTTTATTTATTTATTTGACAGAGAGAGGCACAGCAAGAGAGGGAACACAAGCAGGGGGAGTGGGTGAGGGAGAAGCAGGCTTTCCACTGAGCAGGGATCCCAGGACCCTGGGATCATGACCTGAGCCGAAGGCAGACGCTTAATGACTGAGCCACCCAGGCGCCCGGAAACAAATGTATTGACAGAATCAAAGCACCTCATTTATAATCAATGGGGCTCTTTCTGTATTTGCTGATGAAAGTGTACTCCCTTGGTAGTGCAGGATGTTTAACCCTTCAGAGTGCAAATTACAGTTACAGGGAGCATGAAGTCCACCAGGGAGTTATCAGGAGTGAAGGTAAGCGGGACTACTTCTACTAATCATGCAATACTCAAACTCATTAGTGTGTCCCCTTCTACCGGTATAACATCCTACTTCATGTATTAGCAACTGGACTTCCACCTTTGCGTCCTTTTGCCCTCCCCGCCACCCTCACCCCCCAACAGTGAAAGAGTCATCATCTAATAGGATAGTAAATAACCTACAACTCGATTTTATTGCCCACATTCTTGGACCAGTCTTGATTTGTACTGCCTAAGTGTGGATTCCTCTGAAGTGGATTCTAAGACAATGCAAGGTGTAAATTTATTGTTGATTAATGCCTGTGAGAGGAAGGAGGAAAGAAGTGTGTTGGACAGAGGGAGGAATTGTGATGGGGGTGCCCATCAAGTCTTAGCTAACCCAGTGGGGAGCTTTGGAATGAGCAGAGCTTACGTTATTCCACATCAAGCTGAAGTAGACCCTGAAGGAGCTGATAGATGGAAGCCATCTGCTGACTGTACTTTGTATCTGGGCAATGTTACCCTGAAAGGGGATCTGAGTGGTGCAATTTCATGTCTACCAGAGGGGTAGAAAAAATTTTTAAGGAAATATTACCTTTATTCTTTAATCTTTAGGTAAAGCCAGACAGATGAGAAACTATCTTAACATTAAAGGACCTTCATAAAGGAAATTCTAAAGCCTCCCTTTTACTTCAAAACTGTGCTGGCTAAAACTATGCTAGGTGGAAGAGAGCAACTTTTTAAAAAAGCTATTCTGAAAACACTTATTTTTTCCTCCCTGATGATGCAGAGAATTATATGGCTGAATACACTATGAGTGTAATTCATAAAACTTTATTAGGTCAACCATCTTGGCAAGCCAAGCACTAGGAACGCTTACAGATAATCTTTCTTTTAAAAACACCATGAAGTTCCTGCCTTAAAGATAGGTAGCAGTCCTATCAATGGAACACAGATTTTGCAGAGAAAATGTCAAAGAACCAAAAATAAATTGATTTAAAATGGTGGACCTTAGGAATTTCCATGTGGTTTCCTATCTTTCTATTTTAGACTTTAGTCTCAGATACTATGTATTCGTATCTCAAAAATCCTAACCCATTCTGCCCTTATGGAGGATACAGGAGATAAGAACTTCTTACATTGATTTTTATAAATATAATTTCATTGATTGGATGATATTTTGTAAAACAAAAATATTTGTGATTTTTAACTCTCCACAATTCAATAGCATGTGAGACAACCTCTGTTTTGTTCAGTTCAGCTCATATTTTAATGTCATTTCTGTGTAGCAGGCATTATATTAGGGGCGGGGATACACAGATAAGTAAGACATGTGGATAACACATTATTAGCTGCTCATGGGATTGTGATGTTTGAATTTAAATTGGGCTTTTAGCATCAAGTGGGTGTAAATGAGAGTCTCTCCTTAGGACACTTAAATGGAAACAACAAAACCTCATTATCTGGATTCTTTATATCCTATACTGATCTGGGTACATTATCTTTGTGTACTTAATCAAACATGAATTCCTGTTGTCTTTGTAAAGACTGGTTCTTGTAAAGCTCAAGCTATGACATATTAAGGGTGTGACCAGAAGAGGACATGGGAGTGTTTGTAGTCCAATCCGCTCTACACCCCAACCTCCTTAGTCCTTCATAGGAAAGAGCAGGTATACACAACATACTTTGAAGCAGAACCTCTCTCAAAACCAAACATAAGGGGCACCTGGGTGGCTCAGTCGGTTAAGCGTCTGCCTTCGGCTCAGGTCATGGTCCCAGGGTCCTGGGATCGAGTCCCGCATCGGGCTTCCCGCTCCTTGGGAGCCTGCTTCTCCCTCTGTTTCTCTTTGTCTCTCATGAATAAATAAATAAAATCTTAAAAAAAACCAAAAAAAACCCCAAACATAAATGTTAATGGTATCACACAAATTCCATTATGCCTTTTACTTTTTTATGTATTACGACTTAGCACATCGACTTGTAGGAGGTTTTGAGTCATTGATGTTACTGAGTTTTTTACTTGGAGCTACCTACAGATATGAAGAAATGGAAAGGAAGTCATTCATGCTCTTTTCCTGGGATCGATAATCTCAGAGTCTGACTGATCAGTGTCTTCAAACGCTGTCACCGTGGATTACAGAACCCTGAGAATAAAGGTGTAGGTGGTGCAGGAAAGATTATTGTTCTCAATGTGAACCCTGATTTTTTTCTTTCAAGTTACAGAAGGAAGAGCCTGAAGGAAAATGTAGGTCAAGTGCTTTTATCCCCTGCAACTTCCAGAAGAGCAATCACAAAATTACAGTGACTGGTCCTGATTTCTAATGACGGAAAGAGAAGCGTAATAGGTGAAAAAGAACCGGGCAAGTGTTTTTAACTCATATTTGAAAATACGAGACAGCATAAATCAGGTTTTCAAAAAAATTATGGATATATTTGATTGACTTGGCCTGATTTGACTTTGGTTATTAGACTCAGCTTTTTTACGTAGCTACTTCTGGTGATTATCAGAGTAACGTGACAAAGTGAGAAAAGGAGAAATTAAAATGTATGTTTATAAGGCACCATGTTTAATGTGCTAATTCTTTCACTAACACACAGCCCTTCACAAAACAATTATTTCCTAAACATGTGGATGTTTTAGAGGGTAGAGATGCTTTGTTCATTAGTGTAATTATTATAAAATCAGATCCACTTAATTTCTTGTTTATAGATATCATATTAATTAAAAAAATGTATAAGCATTTGGAGTACTTTCTATTATCTCAAAATCAGATATATTTGTTTTCTAAGTGAACTTTCTCATATTTCAAGAATAATATTATTTTAATTGGGGCAGTATCAATTTAATTAATATAATTATATAATGAAACTTCCTATTTTATTGGAATTGGCTATGCTGAATCCATGGTGCTAGTGCATCATGTTAGAAAAGTGACTACAATTAGAAAACAAATGCAAAAATCTCTGCTTCAGTAAATACTTTTGCCCTGTCTTCAACTTTGAGCCAGGCCTGGATATTTAATGTGAATTTTTAGGATACAGGGTGTTGACAAAAGTGTTCTAGTTTGAGGAAGAGATATCACAAGACCAAATTAACCCTAGTGTGAAGCTTTGAAGGCAATCTGATGGGAAGTGTTGTCAGAGATTGAGGGCACAGGTCACTGATAGGGAAAAGCAGAAGAGACAGGGAGCTTATGGAGTGGGAAGGCTGTTTGTATTTACATTTTCTTTTATCCGTCTTATTATTTTGTCTCTAACTGGCCCAGAGACATATCTGGACACACCTCTTAGGAAGTTGGAATTCAATAGAGGAGAGGGTAGACAATACAGAATCAGTGAAGCAATCTTGGGAAAATCACTTACTCTGAGGCTCCTAATGAACTCATAAGAAAATGAAGGTGTTGGATTTTAGAGATTTTCAACAAGTTTTCTGCGTAGAGCATATCATAAACTGTTCTGAAATGTATTACAAGACATGTACTCCCTCGGTAGTGGGATAAACTTTTTTGAAATATTGTAAGATTTTTCCCTTATCAATATTTTTTCTCTGCTATGATGAGTGGTCTTTGAACCTAGGACTTGTTGCCTCAGCATTGGGAAGACCAAATACTACCAAGATAGGATAAAGGATTAGACTTTTCTACTGGATAAAAAGGGGAAATAGAATGCTCTCTTTGTGCTGGGAGAAGATAATGAAAGAGAGAGAGGGCCTAGTGGTTCAACCCAGTGTCTTAGCCAATTGATCTTTCATTCTTCCTTGGGGTTAAATTTTGGGGAAGAAGGGTAGAGATAACCTGATAAGTTTGGGGGTAATACCTTGCTTCTCAGGTATAGCCTGGTAACATTGTAATGAGGCTCAGTACTCACCTGTCCCTGTTCTTACATCTTTAAAGTTTGAACTTATTCCAGGAGAAAAAAAGATGAGAAAAAGAGAGATAGAAATCCAGAGTTAATTTACATTAAAATAAATTGCTATAGATTAGGGTTTTTATATCACTGTCTTTTAAACTGCTGGTCATAATGTATTAGTGTATCTTGAAATCAGTTTGTGGTTAAAACAGCATAAAATAGAACAATGCAATTGTGTCCCGCATAGTGTTAAGTGTTGTTTGGTGAAATCTAGGTTCAATTTTATTATCAATAGCTAAATCTCTCTATTTCTGAATACATCTATATCCATCTATATCTATATTATATCTGTATCTACATCTATCTACATACACACCCACATACATATTCACACTTCTGTTGTACTATATTGCAATAAGAAAAAATAGTATTTCTTACTGTGGGTGGATTAAAGTGAAAACATGTTTCAATACAACTGTGATGTGTTTCAAACTGGAAGAAGTTAAGTGACCTCAAATGGAAATTTAAGTTTTCTTTTTCACTACCAAACGAGAATGGGAGCTCCAGAATGAAGATGAAACCAGGTAGTGAAAATAAACAAATTTTTCTCATGTCTGAATTTTTGTGTGTAAATTATGAGCCGATCACTCTAAAAATAATTAAAGTGCTTGAGTTTGTGTGTGATTTACTTTTTAGGAATACAGCAGAGTCAAAATTATCTCTTAAGTATCTTCACTTTTCTTTGTATTCTGATAAGCCTTGATGAGGGGAAATAGGAGAGTTGCAGACAATTTATTGGGAATTGTTCCTACTCCAGAAAGTCCCCATAATTTTGTGTATTGCACTCTATATCATTTGCCATTAGAGACATAGTGAAAAATGTTTATTCCCCCTGCATTAGGAATCTCTTAAATGCCCATCACCTGTAGCCCATTTGTCTTTCAAACCTTGGGGAGGGAAGGAAGCATGGACAAGATAAAATAAAGAAAGGATCCTTAGAATTCTGCTGGTGCTTCTCCCATTAGTGGTCTTGAGACAATCAATGTCTACTCCCTCACCTGGTGACGCATTTGCTGGTTTAGAGGTCTTGTGGAGTAAACAAAGAGCTGAGAAAAATAGGTAGAGATTAATTAGCATCAGAAAGGCTCTATCCTCTTTCCCCCTAACTAAATCCCAGTGGCTGATGAATTACAACCTAAGAAGTAATTCCTCCTAAGGTTGCTTCTCCTGGGTGGTGAGGGTAAAGTCTCGAACTGAATTTTTTTTTTTTTTTTTTTGTGGGGACTGGTGTTTCAGGCTCTTCAGCCTACGGTGCATCCATCTCTGTGATCCTTGAACTTATTCATAAGGCTTTACACACACTAGGATCTGGCCTTATTAGCCAGATCATTTTTCCTAACAAAGTAGTATGTCTCCCTGGGGGAATATGAGTGCTCAGGCTATGCTAGGCACATTACTTTTCCAAACTAAATGTTGGAATAAATATTATCAAGTTCTCTGAAAAAAACCAAACAAACAGATTTTTATTGAAGTTGCATTGAATTTTACAAACAAATTTTCATTCTACAGTGAATATGTTGTAACTCCTAATTTTTGTAGGCTGTTCTTTGATATTTCTTAATAAAGCTGTATATTTTTCCCAGTAAAAAGCCTGCCTGGCTTTACTAAAATTATCTCTTATTAGGTATTTTTAATACTATTGTAAAAAACCTTAATTACACATCCCACTTATTTGTTGAAGGTGTATGGAAATGCAATTGGCTTGTACATACTAACCATCATCTAGTTATCTTGACAAAACCTTCCTGCCTTCTAATAATTGTAGATTATTTTGAGTTTTCTGTGTAACAATAACATCATCTATAAAGAAACAGAGTGTTATCCTCTTCTCTTATCCCCATATCTCTAATTATTCATCTTATTACACTGGCTATGATGTAAAGTAAAAGTGAATGAAGGGATGACACTGGGCCATCCTTTCTTTTTTTAGAGTCCAGTCATAAAACTTTTATTCCACTTACATCATCTTAATCTACATGTTCTCAACAATTATGTTTGAACTGGTATTGAAAGTTTCATGAAAAATTAAACAAGCCTATCCATCATCTTAAGTTATTTCTCTGTAAACTATTTTTATAGTCATGCATATACAGCACAAAAACGAAAAACCCTAAAATAAGTTAAACACACGTTTTGTTTTACTGGTGATTGATGTATATGAAATAAAGGATATTAGGAAATTTGATTTTACAGCATCTTTTCTCGTACATTTGTTCTCAGGTTGCCTAAAACATTTAGATACAGATAAGTGTAGCAAAAAATAATGAAGTACGCAGCAGGTAACTTTACAAAGAATGAAATATGAACCATTTTCTGCCCTTATCCAGAGCAAAGTGGGTCACAGCTTTCTGTAAAGGAACACTTCTATAGCTGTAGTCAAAAGTGTGCCCATTAAAAAAAGGTACAGCATGGGGAATATAGTCAATGGTATCGTGATAGAGTTGTATGGTGACAGATGGTAGCTACACTTGTGATGAACACAGCATAATGTCTAGAGTTGTCCAGTCACTATGTTGTACACCTGACACAGATGTAATATTGTGTGTCAACTCAAAGTGTGCACACTGAGAGTGTGTATCCCACAAATACACTTCATTTAACATGTCATACCATTGAGTTATAGCCACAATATACCCAAAGGACTGGGCCAAACATTTATAAGTTGTATAAAAATGCCACCATTCCTATATTACGTGCCTCAAAACCAGACACCTCCCAGGGAGTCCTCTTGTGATGATGAGCATAAGATGATGTATGGAATCGGTATATGGTACACCTGAAACTAATATAACACTCTATGTTAACTATACTGGAATTAAAATAAAAACTTGATTAACAATGAATAAATAAATAAATGCCAAAAAAAGAAAGACAATTCCCTACACTCAATCAGCTCTACTCCTCTAATACTAAACAGAAAAACCGCACAAGAAAGATAAAAATTCAAATAGAAGTAACATAAACCTATCACAAATCATAAACAAAAACCTCTCTGTGGGATAGCTTGGGAGACAAACAATCTACTCTGTAAATTTTAGAATGAGGCAGACAAAATTTGGAAGGCTAATTTTCCCCTCTTCTTCCTGCTTCAGCTTTGTTTCCTTGGGTATCCAGTGTTTGCAAGGTCAAGTTGCCTCTCAGTCATTGCATTATTAGCCTGCTCTCTTTGTATGACTCTTCACTCAGTCAAGTTCAGCAATGGTCTCATCAAAAGTTGTCTACACAAGAGAGCAGGCTTGGTCAGAGGAGTTCAGACCTCATAGGAGAAGACAGAAAAGTTAAGGATGAGACCCCATCTGATAGGATGTGTCCATTGGCACGTCCTTTCTGCTTATTCAAAGCTGCTTGGTATGCTTGTGGTGACTGATTCACAATCCCTTTCCTGTCAGCACCAGAAGCTACCTCAGCCATGTAATAGTAAGAGTCCCCTTTCACTTTCAAAGAGAAGATTTTGCTCTCTGCTTGCAAAGCACTGTGATCAAGAACTTCTCCAAAAGAGATAGTATATCATTGCAGATGTACTCTAAGCTTCGTCACGGTTTTTTCTCTCTACTCATGAATAATCTTTTTTTTTTTTTTCCTCAGCATCTTCTGTCCTTAGCTCAGTACTTGAGATGACTCTCCAAAATGACCTATGGCTTTTTACATGTTTTGCAAGTAACTGAGAAAAAGATACTTTCCTCATTGGAGATAATTCGGCTCCTTGCTTGGTTACAGACATTATGCGGGCTGCCATGTCATCAGACTGCTTAGCCTACTTGGTCAGTTTTGCTTCTATTCCAGCTTAACTTTTCCTTTTTGAGTCTGAAGTGGTTGGTAGAAGATGGAGGGGGCTCAGTAATTTCTGCCCTTTTGTTTTCAAAGATATTTTTATCAGATCAATGGTATTCGCATCTATTTCTGAATTACTAAAAGTTTTTTTTTGAATTTTATCAAATGCTTTCCCTGAACCTATTTGAAATAGTCATATTGTTTTTCTCTTTTAATACCTTAATGTGGTGAATTATATTTACAGATTTTCTAATATAAGCCTGAAGAAGAGCAGTCTTACACATTTTCTTTTTGTATAATTTCTTTTAATTGTCTTATTTACCCATAAAAGGAGTGTTTTTCAGTCGTTTTTAACTTTATTAAAAATTATATGATGCTATATATAATAATTTAGGGCTTTTTTTCTACAAATAATATATTGTTAATGTTCATACTTATTATTGTAGTTAGTTAGAATTCATTCATTTTGACTGTTGCTTCGTATTTCATTTTGAAAATAAAATATTACAGGCTTATTCATATTAATTATGGGACTTTTTATAAGCTATAATGATAAAGACAGTATGTAACTGGCACAGGGATGGAAAATTGGCCAATGGGATCGAACAGAGAACTCAGAACTAGACTTAGGTATCCACTGAAATTTAGGTACCTCAGAGGTGGCCTGTCTCAACAGTAAGGAAAGGTGAGAGAATTCAGTAAATGAAACTGGATGACTGGTTACCCACAAAAATAAAATCATCACCAGATAGATTAAGGATTTTATTTATTTTTATTTATTTGTTTGACAGAGACACAGCGAGAGAGGGAATTCCACTTAGCAATCACTATCATTTCTTTGATAGAACTGATTTATAAAGATACGTGTACCAGTGCTCCAACACATTAATTAGCTGTCGGATATCATCCAGACTATTTTCTTGTACTGACATCCATTGCTTGAGAGGTAGTAGAAAGCAAACACTGAGGGTGTAAGCTTCAGAAACAGGTAGGCCTGGGTTCGCATTCTAACTCTGTAATAGTGGCTATTTGGTGTTGAACAAGTAAATCTTCTATATCCTGTCTTCCTCTTCTGTAATATCAAGATAATAATAACAGTACATATTTGATAGGTTTTAATACGTTTATAGTATTAAATGAAATAATATATACAAGGCATTTAGCACAGAGTAAGAACTCAACATAGGACAATTATAAAGAGTTTATTTAGGGGTGCCTGGGAGGCTCAGTCGTTGAGCGTCTGCCTTCGGCTCAGGTCATGATCCCAGGGTCCTGGGATCGAGCCCCGCGTCAGGCTTTCTGCTCGGCGGGAAGCCTGCTTCTCTCTCTCCCACTCCCCCTGCTTGTGTTCCCTCTCTTGCTGAGTCTCTCTCTGTCAAATAAATAAATAAAATCTTTAAAAAAAAAAAAGAGTTTATTTAGAAATAATTTTGTCCCAATTAAGTGTTTCTATAATGACATTTTGTGATACGGTTTTGTCCTGAGCTTTGGAAGAGGAATTTTCTACCTAAGAGAGGCTGGATTCAAGATCCTTCTCACCCTAGAAAATAACCTGTAGAAACAGGTTCTCAGTGGACTTATATGTGTTTGGAAACCTATACATCAAACCGAAAATGATTAACTGAGGAAAGAAAGAACAAGTTGATTTTTATTTCTTGAAGAGGTATCAACAACCCTGAGTGTAACTGTGTGATCCTTTTCACTAATACTCTGTCTATTCCTGTCAAAGCCCAAGAAAATCTGCCAGACTGCATCTATGGTGGGAGAGTCACTGGGGCGTCTCACACCTGCATTGACAGGCTCTTCTTACTATCTCTCTGTATTTTTTTCCCTGTGCTATTTTGGAACAACATCTATATATTTTCCTTCTCTTCAGTTGAAAACAAACAAAAATAAACTAAGGTAAGCTAACTAAAGGGAATACAAAAACTCCTCTCTGAAACAAAACCACCTTGGAATATATATTCTTTGTATCATGATAGAACCAGAAGCTTTTCCTCCATACCAGTATCTGTAATTCTAAAGAAAAATAGCATTGACCAAAAGTTAGGAAACATTGTAAAAATGTTATAAAGATGTTGGAACTTTCCAGGAAATGCCTAATTTATTAGCATCACTAAACTGGATTAATTTATTATCCAGATCTGGAGTGCCCTACCCTTCTAAATGGCCCACCTTGTCATTTATACTCTTATTCAGCATTTTTTTTTTTTTTTGCATAAGAACCAATTTATGGAAAATAAAGATATTTAGTGATGTTTAACTTTTTGACCTTTAGTAAAAAGTTTTAAAAATATGTATCTTTAAAAAGATGATAAATGGACACTTTAAAACACCAAACAATAAAATAAAATAAAATATGACTAACATCCAGAAAAGAGTGTCATTTAACAGGTAACAAAACACATTCATCTATTTTACTTTACTGAATCCCAAGGGGAGAGGGTACATTTATACAAATTAGACTACCTATTTATTGTACAAATTAATTCCAATGAGAAGATAATTTTGCTTTATTTTTCATATTATAGAGAAGTAGCAAGATGAAGGCAGCTTTCTATAAAGCTCTTATCTTGGGGCGCCTGGGCGGCTCAGTCAGTTGAGCGTCCAACTCTTGGTTTTGGCTCAGGTCATGATCTCAGGGTGGTGAGATCAAGCCCCTCCTCGGGCTCTGTGCTGAGCCTGCTTAAGATTCTCTCTCTCCTTCTCCCTCTGCCCACCCCCTCCCCCTGCTTGCACTTTCTCTCTCAAAAAAATAAAAATAAAAACAAAAAATAATAAAAAGCGCTCATCCTGAAATTAAATTGGAGGCTACATTCTGAATCCATATGATGTCTGTTTGATCACAAGTTGGTCACTGCAGGTACATAGGTGTAGATTATACCAATTACCTTCTGAGCTCTTGTTCTCACTTTTACTTGTTTGTTTAATTAGTTGAATCTCATTGCCAGTCAGGTGTAGAAGCCTCAAGGTTTATCCTTCTTCTTAGATCTTTTTAGATCTTATCTTCTTAGATCTTTAAGTGTTCTTGCCACACACACATAACTAAGCAGGGTGCTGAATATGTTAATTAGCTTGATTGTGGTAATCATTTCATAATGTACACATATATTAAAATGTCACATTGTACACCTTAAATATATATGATTTTTATTTGTCAATCATTTCTCAATAAAGTTGGAAAAAATATGGGCCACAAACCGTAACTCACAATTATGGAAGGATCAAGCTGTAGCCTTTTCTCTATGGAAGTTTCTGTTTAAAGGAGAATGCATGAAGCCTTTAAGTATTTAAGACGTCTCTAAAAGGAGGAAGTGGAGAGAGACAAATCTCAACTACAAAACCCTTCAGCTGATTAGGTCAGAGCTGAGGAAGCGTTTTATTTTCTTTCTGAAGTCCGAATCTTTTTCTCTTAATTTTATTTTCTTACAGTGATGTGCCTTGGAAGCCGGAGCACCTCAATTCTGATTCACTAATCTTGTGTGCCATTTTTCAATCACTCTTTCTTCTCTCATACTTCCTCTGTGACATCCTGGCTCCCTACCCTCCCTCCTGCAGTCTTAGAAGTGTGATAGAAACCCAGTGTTCTACTATAGAAGGAGATGCATACAGGTTAAACTAACCAACCAAGCACCTATATGATGCAGTTTGTTCTGCTCTAAATACAGTGGTTAACAGAGTTAATGTTGTGTTATATATTTAAAACAAACAAATTATGAACAAGGCTGCAGTTTTTTTGTTTTTTTTTTTTTTGTTTTTTAAAGATTTTATTTATTTATTTGACAGAGAGAGCGAGAGAGGGAACACAAGCAGGGGGAGTGGGAGGGAGAGAAGCAGGCCTCCCACGGAGCAGGGAGCCTGACGTGGGGCTCGATCCCAGGGACAAGCAGGCTTCCCGCCAAGCAGGGAGCCCAATACGGGGCTCGATCCCAGCACCCTGGGATCATGACCCGAGCTGAAGGCAGACGCTTATCGACTGAGCCACCCAGGTGCCCCAAGGCTGCAGTTCTATTATGATCTGCCACCTACGGAATTCATTACTTTGAACGATTCTTTTACGTTTCTAAACTTGAATTGCCATGTCAGTAAAATGAGAAAAAAATAGAAGTGTATCTACTCAGAAGGTTATGTGTAGTCATTTTGCATATAACATATGCAAAAACATCTCTACATGGGAGGTATTCAAAAAGCCTCCATTTCCAGTATTTTCTATGATGAAATTAATTTATATTTTCATAAATTGCTGTTTTAGCTTTTGACTAAAAATGATTGAATTCTAATTTCAGGGAAAGTATCTTGAATCCAATTCCAGCACCTTGATTACCAAAGCGAAAAGCGAGTGCTAAAACTGCCAAGCGACAGCAAGTGATTCAGCCTTCTTTTTGCTGGATTGTTTTCTGGTTAAGTTAACACACATTTCAAAACTCACCCAGAATCGTTGCCTTTTGGCTTTGACTCTGAACTTAAAGTGATGATATTTCAAGGAAAACTGAAATGCAAAGGGATGTTATGTTGCATTTACTTTAAGGTTCATTCACTATGACTTTTACATGACTTGTTAGACATTAGCCTCCCTGTTTTGAAAAGGCCAGGTACATCAGGGTCTGTGCAGAGGGTGAACACCATTAGTTTGCACTTTATCACTGTCATCCAGCTAAGAATGGCTGCATTTTACATTCCACAGGTAATGGAGGATGTCAGAGCTGTTTCAACTCTTATACAAGTCAAAACTTCACAAAGACTCAGGGTTTCTGATTTTAGGCGAGGAACACTTTCTCTGCCCAAGTTCCCCAAATAACCTCCGCCTGCTCTGCGACGAGATTGTAGTAATTATTGTCTGCGAGTGTGTTTTGTAACCTATTGATGAACTCTGGGGTAGAACTGGTTCAGAACTTATTATTTAAATAAGTTATTAGAGGGGCACCTGGGTAGCTCAGTTGGTTAAATGTCTGCCTTCGGCTCAGGTCATGATCCCAGGGTCCTGGGATCGAGCCCCGCATCAGGGTCCCTGCTTAGTTGGGAGTCTGCTTCTTCCTCTCCCTCTGCCCTTACCCCCTCCACTCATGTTCTCTCTTGTTCTCTCTCTCTCTCTCTCAAATAAATAAATAAATTCTTAAAAAAAATAAGTCATTAGAGGGCAGAGCCAAACTTTGCTTCAACTCCTTTCTTCAAACTGGATTTTAACTAAGATTAAGTATCATAATAACATTGTGCTGCCATTCATTCTTCACATCAACTCATAGATGTGTGGGATTTCAGAGACTCAAATGACAGCATGTTCACTCGACACAGTCCTGATCTCGTGTGTGCCCACCTAAGCATAGCCCGGCCTGCTGCACCCCCAAACAGTGACGGTCTTCTTTGGGCATTGAGCAGAGCTTCTATTTCACTTCATTACATCTTATCACACTTTTCATTTTTTATTCCATTAAGACAGGCTCATCTTCCCCTCACACGGCCAGAGCCTACTGATTGGTAATAAATCTCAGCTTCAAACCTACTCAAAAGGGGAGAATCAAATGAGTAAAGAAGGAAGTAGACCACAGCTGCTGCTTCTTTTCATACTCACAGATTTTCTGCAACTGTAGGGGATTTGTTAAGATCCTCAGTGTAATATTCTGGGATGGACATAAATTGTGTGTTAGGAGATTGGATTATAATTCTAACTCTGGAATTCATTAACTGAACACAGGAGCATTTCTGTCATCAATGTTTTCATATTTACAAATGAAGGATTGGCCTAGATAATTTCTAGGTCACTTTCAGCTTGGAAAATATATGCTTCAGACAGTAAGAGAAAAAACATTTACTTTTTCTGTAAATAATTGTATACACGCTCTTGATTCTCAATAAGAAGACCAGCATTAGTCTTTTAATTCTTGGTCTTTTTGGTAGTAATAATACTGTTAAAATGAATATGTGCTTTTTATGATGGTTAATTTTATGTGTCAATTTGACTGGATTTGACTCAGATATTTGAATAAATATTTCTAGATGTGTCTGCGATGGTTTTTCTGGAAGGGATTAGCACTTGAATTTGTGAACAGAGTGAAGTAGATTGTCTTCACAATGTAGATGGGCATCATCTAATCTGTTGAGGGAATGAATAGAACAAAGAGGTGGAGGAAGGGAGAATTCTCTCTGCCTGACTGTTGAGGTGACACATTGATCTTTTCCTGCCATTGAACTGGGACTTAGACCATTGGTTCTCCTGGTTCTCAGGCCTTCAGACTTGGACTAGAATTACCCCACTGGCTTTCCCGGGTATCCAGCTTGAAGAAGACAGATTGTGGGAATCCTCGGCCTCCATAATCATGTGAGCCAATCACTTATTTTATGTATATATCTCATGGGTTCTGTTTTTCTGGAGAACACTGAGTAATATACTTTTCTTTGCAAAAACCAGAGTTTTCAAAATTATTGACAAATTAATAATTCTTATTTTTAATTATACACGTTTACATGGCCTTCAAAACACTTTTGTACATATTAACTTATTTTTTTTCCTTTTCTTTTGTTAGAAAATGTGAATTGCTTCAAATAACTGGACAGGTATTACCATCTCCATTTTAAGGACAATGGATTCAGGACGAGGAAAAATTAGGTGTAAGCCACAAAGAATTTGTGGTTCGTTAACAGCAGGAGATATGGTACAATTTAAGTTAGCTAAATGCTAATCATATGTATGCTTATTTGATTTTTAAAATCAACATCTTATGAAAGATAACGTACAGAAACATGCATAATACTTATTCAGCTTAACAATAGCTGTAATGAGAACACCTGTGTAATTATCACAGCCGTGAAGTATTAGAACATTACAGGCGTCACAGAAGGCTCTCTAGCTCCTCTGTGCCAGTTATCAGTTGATCGCCTCTCGCCTTGAAACCCGCCTTTTTTTTATCTGCTCCGCAATAGAGCTCGAAGTACTTTTTTCTTGGCTGCCCATGCGATATTAAGCGTTATCGGTAGAGGGAGCTAGAGGGACTTTGCCAGAGGAAGGGGTTTCTGTTACTGCAGTGTGTGTTGCCTTTGGCATGTATGGTCTCTAAGTATGTGCCGCATTGCTGTGCAGGATTCTCAACGAGGTGATGTCCTAACTCCCTCGGTGTCTATCAGCCGACCTTGACCCGTCTGTACCCCAGAGGGATGTTTCCTGCTTGCCCAGTGACTGTGAACCACCTTCGGCCTCGGTAACTCCGTGACGCTGTGGGCGCCAACTACCACCCTTTCTTAACAAGGTACGAGCCCCAATCTTGAGGAAGGACACCCCTTCCTCCGCGTGTACCTCCCTGAGCCATAACGTATTTCTCAGAATTGTAGTTACATGTTTGTAATTTCTCCTCTGTTACAGTTGTTTGGGACCCTGACTGATGGGCCTCACAAATCACAGATCCCTCATTTCTCCCCAGAGGCGGCTATTCTCCTAACTCATTTTAAATCATTTCTTTGAGTTCCTTTGTAAGTTTGCTACTCATATATACATTTTTTTAAAGGATGAACGAGTTTGAAAAATTCCCTGCCAGTGCAAGTGGGTGGGAGGGGTGTGTATGTGCAGTATTGGCAACGAACCAGAGGGCAGCTGAGCATGCCTGTTCTTGTACATTTAGGGGTGCACAGGTACTGTGACCGGAGGCAAGAGTAGTATGAGTGAGTTTCCTTGTTGTAACTGTGCACACGTGTGTGTTTGTGCGTGTGTGTGTGTGTGTGCAGGTGTGGGACTGAGTGGAAGCAAGGAGGCTCTCTGCCCAGGGAGCTCCAGCTCCTGACCTGTAAAAGACCCCTACTTCTGACTCCAGCTGAGGTCTATTGAGGTGAGGAGTTTCCTTTCTCATGGTGGGGAGGGCTGGGTGTTGGGTTTCATCGCACTTTTAAACATAGTTTCATTTTGTCTTTTTTAGAACTCTCTGTAAACACAGTGTCTATGATCTTTTGTTACTTGCTCTCTTTCGTTCAAAATGATGCCTTTTAGAGACACTATTTTTGCTGTACCTGTGGTCTGCTTTATTTATGTATCCACAATGTGTTTCCCATTCTAAAGTTGTGTGGCATTTGGATTGCTTCCAATATCTGACAATTATGAACAACTGTGCTCTCCACATTCTGTATCTATTGCAAATAAGCATGTTTATCTCTGTGGACTATACACAGGGGTGAAATTTCTGAATTAAAGGGACTACCTCGGGGCGCCTGGGTGGCTCAGATGGTTAAGCGTCTGCCTTCGGCTCAGGTCATGATCCCAGGGTCCTGGGATCGAGTCCCGCATCGGGCTCCCTGCTAGGCGGGGAGCCTGCTTCTCTCCCTCTGCCTCTGCCTCTCTCTCTCTCTGACTTTCATGAATAAATAAATAAAGAAATTTAAAGGGACTACCTCGTCAACACTTCTAGATTATGGTATATTGTTCACCAAAGACAAAGCTTTATCAAAGAGGTACCAATTTACAATTCTTCCAGCCATGTAGGAGAATTCTGGTAGCTCTATATGCTTGTTAACATATATTAGTATGAAGTAAAATATTATTTAGCATTTTCTTGACTTCTGAAGTTTAGTGCCTTTAGTGTATGTTTACTAGTTATTTGGTTTCCTCTTTTGTGAAATGTTCTCTTAAGTCTTTTACCTGTTTTACTCTCTGGTTGTCTGACTTTTTAGAGTTTTCTTCCTTATCATAAATAATCTGGATAAAATCCTTTTATCAGCTATATGTGAGGTAAATACCTTTTTCCATTCCATGGTGCTTGACTTTTTAAAAATGATATCTTTTGAAGAAGGCAAAATTATGATGGTAATTTTAACATTGTTGAATTTATTAATCTTTTTCTTCATGGCTACTGCTTTTTGTATTTTAAGATACCAAAGATATTAATATATTCCTCCATATTATCTTCTAAAAGCTTTATGGTTTTGCCTTTCACATTTAGGTTTTTAATCTACCTGGAATTGATTTTTTTATATGGCATGGATGCTCTTGCTATTATGCCATAATTTCTAAAAATCAAATGTGCACAAGTTCACCATTACTATTTAGCTTATGCATGTACAATTTTAGGAGAGCTAGCCTGATAGAGAAGGGTGCTGAATTGGGTGGGTGGGGGTGGGGGTAGAGACTTTTCTTTTTAAGGAACCCATAAGTAAGCTCTTACTGAAGGGAAGTACTTTACTTCCATAACTTCAAAAAAGCTGATTTTATAGATAAACCAATTAAGGGTTAGAGAGTTGAAGGAAGTTGGCTCAAGGTCACACAGTAGTATCAATTTGAGCAAGGATTCAAATTTTTACCATTGGACTCAAAAGCTTCTGCTATTCTGTCTCTCTAGGGAAGGTGTGTGTGTGTGTGTGTGTGTGTGTGTGTGTACGCACATGTGTGTGTTCCCTTCTTATTTTCTTTGTTTTTCCATGCTTTTAATTTGACATTGGATTTTCCAGGGATAATAGACTATCTCTGATTCCCATTCTGAGTTTTGCCTATGCTCAAAGTTACTCCACTTTCCTTGTGTTTTCTTATGTTTTTAAAATAGTCCCATATGCACTTATGCTTCTCTTTCTCTGTTTATGTTACATTATCTTTCAATAAAAATTTTTCATTCAATAAATATAGACATTTGACTATTTCCTAAAGTTTGAATTCTTATTCTGTATGCAAGGCCCCCAGAACCTGCTCTGGTTTGCTAGCTATGTTCTGTGGAGCCCTTGGGGGCTCTGACAAATTCCCACATAATACACACTGGTGGTTGCTGGGCTAAGCAGGTTGGGTTTTGCTTCCCTCATCTCACACAAACTTCAGCCAGAGAAATTCTGATTTATCTGTTATATTTGTTTGGGCTTCCAGTTAAAATTTCATTTGAATAAAGGTTTTTGCCACTAAAAATGTCTGAAAACAACTGGTCAATCAGAGTGAGTAATTTTAGGATGCAACAGGGTGCTTTCAGTCATCCAGTTATAAGATTATTAAAAAAAAACTCTACTGGAGAAAATTAAATTTACAAGGTTTTTAATTCTATAATTAATAAGTGAATTTAGTAAGGTCAATCCAAAAAGTCAATTTTATTTATACGTTAATAACAAACAATTGGAAGATAAAATAAAACAGTATTTATAAGAGCATCATAAAACCCAAAATACTTAGGAAGATATTTTTTAAAAAGACATGAAAGACTTCTGTGTAACTGCAAATAATTGCTAACAGATTTCAAAAAGGATAAATAATTTAGAGCTGTCTCATGTTCATGGGGTGAAAAACTCAGTATTATTAAGGTATATGTTCTCGCCAAATTTACTTCGACACTATCATAATAAAAACCTTACCTTCTTTGGTTTTCCTTCTGCCCCTGGATCTTGCTTATCTTCCTTATTACTTTGTTATTTCTTCAATGCCATCAAGCTATGTATATGTATAAGTATATGCATACTTATATCCTTTGGTTGAGCTAAAACAAAGTACCTAATCTATGGTTTCTCCACTTTACTACTGACACTGGGGGCTGGATAATCCTTTGTTATCGGAAGCTGTTATGTGTGTTGAATATGTAGCAGCCTCCTTGTCCTCTCCCCATATGGTAGCATCCTCCCATTTGTGACAAACAAGAATGTCTAGTCATTGCTAAATGTCCCTTGGGAGGCAAAATTGCCCCTAGTTTAGAGCCACTGACTTGACATATCATTTGCTGAAGCAAAAGTACCAACTTTTCAAATAATATTTTTCTTCCTGTCATTCCATTTATTGCTTTCCAACATTGTTTTTTTGTCCCAATTCTTGCCGACTGCTTTATTATAGATTGAAACATTTGCAACGATGACATCCCTTTAAATCATTCATTTATTCCCCATTAATTACAGAATTAATTCCAAGTTTCTTAGCATGCCATGAAAGCTCCATCTACTTCTCCAGTTTCTTGTCTCACCATACCTGGTTTTACATGACTATTCTTGATGCATTACTTTTTTAAATCATTCTTTGCTCACACCACTGTATTGTTTTTTTTTTTTTAAAGATTTTATTTATTTATTTGAGAGAGAGAATGAGAGAGAGAGAGCAGGAGAGCAGGAGAGGGGGGAGGGTCAGAGGGAAGCAAACTCCCTGATGAGCAGGGAGCCCGATGCAGGACTCGATCCCGGGACTCCAGGATCATGACCTGAGCCGAAGGCAGTCGCTTAACCGACTGAGCCACCCAGGCGCCCCCACTGTATTGTTTTTCCTTATGTCTGTGCTACCTCTCCTCCCTTGATCTGAGAATCAGGTATTTCTTATGTGTCTCTTCAAACCCTCCTGGGTCCATTTCTGACGTGCGACGCTGTGTGTCAGTAGCTTTGTGGTGACTTCAAGGAGTCTGACCCAAGTGTGGGCCGTATGTGTATGTTTCATATCCTGCCCTGGGTTTTTCTCACGCTGCCATGTGAGACGCTGGTGGATATTTGCCTGATGGTCATGAATGGGTACAGGAGAAATTGGTGCCCATGGGGCCATTCTTTTCTTTTTCTTTTTTCTTTTTCACTTTTTTTTTTGACTTTTTAAATTTTTATTTTAATTCCAGTTAGTTAACATGCAGTGTTAGTTTCAGGTGTAAAATGGAGTGATTCAACAATTCCATGTATCACCCATGCTCATCAAGACAAGTGAACTCAGGGCGCCTGGGTGGCTCAGTCGTTAAGCGTCTGCCTTCGGCTCAGGTCATGATCCCAGGGTCCTGGGATAGAGCCCTGCATTGAGCTCCCTGCTCAGCGGGAAGCCTGCTTCTCCCTCTCTCACTCCCCCTGCTTGTGTTCCCTCTCTCGCTGTCTCTCTCTCTGTCAAATAAATAAATAAAATCTTAAAAAAAAAAGAGACAAGTGCACCCATTCATCTCCATCACCTGTTTGATACATGCTCCCACCTCCTCCTCTCTGGTAACCATCAGTTCGCTATAATTAAGAGTCTATTTCTTGGTTTTCTCTCTCTCTTTCTCTCTTTTTTTTTTTCTCGTTTGTCTTGTATCTTAAATTCCATATATGACTAAAATCATATGATACTTTCTTTTCTCTGACTGACTTACTTCACTTAGCATTATACTCTCTAGCTCCATCCATGTCATTGCAAATGGCAAGATTTCATTCTTTATGGCTGAATAATATTCCATTATATATATACACACACACACACACACACACTATACATATATATACACATACCACATACATACATATATATACATATACACATACACCACTACATACATACATATATATACACACATATATATACACACACACACCACATACATATATATCTTTTTTGTTTTGTTTATTTTTTAAATTTTTTATTATGTTAATCACCATATATTACATCACTAGTTTTTGATGTAGTATTCCATGATTCATTGTTTGGGTATAACACCCAGTACTCCATGCAGTATGTGCCCTCCTTAATACCCATCACCAGGCTAACCCATCCCCTCACCCCCTCCCCTCTAGAACCCTCAGTTTGTTTCTCAGAGTCCATCATCTCTCATGGTTCGTCTCCCCCTCTGATTTCCCCCCCTTTTTTATCTACTCATCAGTTGTTGGATGCTTGGGCTGCTTCCATATCTTGGCTATTGTAAATAATGCTGTTATGAACATAGGAGTGCATGTATCCCTTTAAATTAGCATTTTTGTATTCTTTGGGTAAATACCATTCTTGAACAATAGGAGATATAAATAAATGTTTCCTCCTTCACCCTCTGGGTGGATAGTTTTGAGAATATTCTAAAAAGTTCCTGAGAAATTTCCACATAATCAAGCACCAGTTACTAGTCTTGGTATCCAACCCAATAACATATGCTTACATTGGTTTGCCCACCTTCCCTGTTTTGCTCCTGCTGTCCCTTACTTGTGCAGTGTAGGATCAATTCCCAAACAAACTACCTGCATATAAGCCTTAGTCTCAGGCGCCGCTTTTGGTGGACCTAAAACTAAGGCAACCTGGCTGACTTTTGCTCCTCCTTTAAGATGGCTTCTTCATCTTCATCCTGTTAATTCTCTGTCTTCTCAATCATCTTTTTGTTCAGTCTAGGGCTGAGAACTAATTCTTTTTTTTTTTTTTAAAGGTGGTAACCTCCTTTTTAAATTTTTTTTTATTTTTTAAAGATTTTTATTTATTTATCTGACAGAGAGAGACAGAGCGAGAGCGGTAACACAAGCAAGGGGAGTGGGAGAGGGAGAAGCAGACTCCCTGCTTAGTAGGGAGCCTGATGTGGGGCTCCATCCAAAGACCCTGGGGTCATGACCTGAGCCAAAGGCAGACGCTTAACTGACTGAGCCACCCAGGCGCCCCCCGACAACTAATTCTTGTGAGGATATAAGTTTAAGGAAAACACAATTCCTCTGAGGCTAGAGAAAGCCCTGAAAAATACATGGAATCACATGTCAGAATTTGTACAAATTAAATTACAATATCGTATTAAATAGCCTTATTCTCTGTGAGAATAAGCAAGAGAGGACTTGAGAAGACTGAAGGCTTGAAGAGGAAGGAGAAACTGAGCTAGATCTTCCATGAGGAATGCTATGGAATCCACTAGAACTGAGTGAAATAATCACAAGATAGTGGAAGGCATCCACAGAGGAACAGATGTATAACAGGGAATAATACATGTATATTTTTAATTAGTGGACATATATGGTCCCCTCAATGCCCATCCCGGGTCCTCGGGGTAAAAAGTTTTGTTTCCTGGATCAGCTGTCTACATTCCCTTTTGTTACGTAGAATCAAGGTTATTTGCTGAGAGAGAGAAAACTAAATGCACAACAAAGGAGAATGTGTTGATATTTGTGACAAACAGCTGGTAAGAAAGGAAAAGAGAACCTGGGAGGATATTGTTTCAGAATTGAGGGAGCAGTTGCCATTCATGAAAATCTTGCAGAGATCACTGGGAAGAAAGTTTTCTTCATTAAAAGAAAAAAAAAAAACAACAACAACCCAACAACTCTGCAGCTGAGACTCAGAGCAGATAGAACAATGAAGAGGAAAGACTACCAGCCTGGGAACCGGCAGTGCAGACAAGAGAAAAAGGTAGTACAATGATGTGGGAGTCTACGAGAGTCCTTGAGCACGCCGAGCCTGCCAGTTGGCCAAAACACCGCTATGGCGAGCAGTTTATAGATTGCCGCTGCTAAGGCGTTGTTAAGGGACGTCCATGAGTAAAGCAACTTTTAAGTATACAATACCGTGTCATTAGCTACAGGCACTCTGCTGTATAATAGTTCTCCCAATTACTGAAACCGTGTACCCTCTGATCATTATCTCCCCCACCTCCCCACCTCGCGCAAGCCCTTGGGAGCCACAATCTTACTGTTTCTTTTCGTTTGACTATTTTAGATTCCACAAAGAAGTGAGATCATAGAATAGGTGTCTTTCTATGGCTGACTTATTTCACTTAGTATAATGTCTTTCGGGTCCATCCATGTGACCCCAAATGGCGGGATTTCCTGAGCTTTTAGTATCCTAGCCCCAAATCAGATATATGCATTATGCTTTTTAAATCGAATTTCAATGATATTAACATAGTTAAAGTGAGTACTTAAAATGTGGCAAGATTTGTGCTAAATGCTTTATCAGCATTATCTAAACAAATACTTAGTGTAACCACTTAGAGACTGTTATTGGGGATAGAGAGTAAATCTAGACAAGGTAAGTAATTTACCTATGGGCACAATACATATGATAACTCTAGGAATAGATACCCCTGGTCTGCCTGACACGAAGTCCATGGTTGTAACTAGTAGAAAGTATACAAAAAGTCACCAAATGGCCAACTATGATCTAAAATAAGAAAGTCTAGGGAAAGTGAAGGAATACTGTCAAGATAAATACTTCTATATAATTTGACATTATTACTGACAGCATTTAGAAAGCAAACAGATGCATCTGCATTAAAGGGCAGGGGGAGAGTATCAGGTGGCAGGTCTATAAATAGTGATATGTGCCTACTAATTAAGATGGATAGCTGAGTCCCTGGTTATACTTCTATTTTGTTTATATCATTTTCTCCGTAAGGATTATTGAATGGCAGTTGTTGTCATGATCAATGCATAACAAATGAAATAAATTAATATCATTTCTGGTTGAAAAATACCATTCATTTGGATTGAAATGAATGTTTAAAACCATGAAAAGTGTAAAAAGAAACTGAGCATCATTGCAACACTTATCAATAAGATCTGAATCTGTGTCTAAGGGCTGTCATTATACCCTTGAGAAGAGTAGGAAGTGCAAAAGTTAAATTTTTTCCTTAATTCATTCAAAAAACTTTCATGGAAGAGATTTTGAACAAAAAAAATACTTTACTACTTTAATTGGTAGATATTAGTATCCTCTTCTTATAAATAAAGAAACAAAGGTTTTCAGACTTTACCCAGCACACCTGTGGTCATACAGCTGGTGGGTGACAGATTTGGCTTTCTCGTCAGGCTTGTCTGGTTCCAGAGTCTGCGCCATATTCCCTAATTAGGCAGATTCACATAGTCTTGAGAAAATAAGCAAAACAACCCCTGGGTGCATCAGTGCATTATCCTTCCTCCTCCTCTTAATAACAACCTTTGGGGGAAACCTCATGGATCACAGGCTTAGGCAGAATGTCACATTGTCTGGCAGAACGTCGGCTTAAAAGGTCAATAAGCTTCTCAGTAAAGCATTCTAATCATCCACGGAAAATAAATTGCTCATATTTCTGCTGACTAAACAAAGTGAAGGCTAACTCATTATGTTCATATTTTGGGTACATTTCTCAGGGCCAAAAAGTTACTAGTGTGTAAATCATAGTCCGACCAGCTATTAACGTTTTTCTAAAAAGATAGTTTTAATTATCTTCACCATGAGTGAGAGTTTTAAACACGATGGAAAATCACATACACTTGAACCCAACTGGAGGACATACAGAGAAGTCACACTAAGGTGATGAGGGTATGAATGAGTTCGACTACAGAGGCAATATCTGAGAATACAGATTGCTGCCATAAACACCTACAGGATGAGTCAGGCTGCAGAAGTTAGAAACAATCAATAATTACTAAGATGCAAGGAAGACAGAGCAGGAGGAAATTGAAGGAGAACCCTTAGAATGGATTCTCAGGAAAGAGTCCTCTGACTATAAAAACTGAGTTTTTAGAATAATCTATCTACCACAGGAAGCTGTGAAAGTGCCATCATTTAGGACACCCAGGGATTAGACAGGCTCCCAGAACCACTAAAAGCAAGTGTTAGCAGATACATTAGTGGGTAATGAAGACAGTGGCTTTTCCATTGTTTACTCCCATCAGTACAACTTAGCGGAAGTCTTCTTTGTCCTTAAGTAACATTTCAGATGTTTGTTAAAAGATGCAGATTTTCACCCCATTGACTCAGTTATGCTTTTTTTGACCTTCGTGTTTCTGTTGGATTTGTTCAGTTCTCATGTATCCTGAAGAGTCACTGGTGTGGAGCTTGTGATTGTGACAGAGATTGTTTGTTTTAACATACTCACCGAGGAAAAATTAGAACATACAGACATGCAGTTAAATATCACCGATATCCTAAGTACTCAGGGATGAACATGTTAACATTTCTATGAAGAAACTTCCCAATATTTCAGGTGTGTGTGTGTGTGTGTTTATATAGGTTTGTGTTCATAGAGATTATTATTATACTATATAGACTCTTCTGCAATTTCTTTACTAATTAAACATAATGTAATCATCCTCCATGAAATTAATCTTCTAAGCATTATAATACAGATTGCATCCACAGTATTGATTTATAACTATTAATTATTCTCCATTGCAGGACCCTGGGTTGTTTCTGATTTCTTACTATTATATAAAATGTGATGCTGTCTACTCTCATACATCAATTTTTATCAAAGCTTTAATCATTTCTTTAAGAGGAATTCTTGAATCGCTGAGGTAAAGGGTTTGCACGTTTAACTAATTATTTAGGTACCCTTCAGTTCGAATGGAGTTTTTGGGAGGGTAGAATGCAGGCTCTGGCGTCAGTCTGCTTGTGTGACCACAGGCTGATTCCATGTGGATGAGTTTCCTTATCTGTACAATGGGATTCATAGAACTACTTCACATGATGACTGTGAAGATTTGATAGATAAAATAGGCAAAATAATCATTAGAGTGCTTGCCAGAGAGGAAACTCTTAGAAGTGTTTAGTATTGTTATTCTCATGATTATTTCCAATTAACATTTCCATCAAAAGCTATTTTCCCTTACCCTAGATGACAATATTATCACAAATATATTTGCAAATTTAATAAATAATGTTATATTATTGTTTTAATTTTCCTTTCTTTGATTAATAATAGGTAGGGTATTCACCATATGTGTATTGGTCATTTGTATTCTTTCCTTTGTGCCTTGCTTGGTCATAGGACTTTTTTTGGCCTATTTTGCTGCTGCAGTTTCTAATTTACTTACTGATTTGTATAAGAGCTGCTTCTTTCCTGTCTAATAGGACAACAACCTCTTGCATGCTTTTAGGCAAAATGTGTATGACATTAAACAGTTTCCAAAACAAAAACAGCTACACATTTCCTCCCACATTTTCTGGAGTACTATTCTTAGGATGTGAATCTAGTGGGACATTTTTTACACTTTTATATACCATTCCCCAAAGATGTGGTTTTCAACCTTTTAAATTCTCATTTCAATTCTAATGTCTTACATTTCTTTGACTTAATGAGTTCTTTTTAATAACTTATCTGTTTTGACTTCAGTCTAACTCCGAAATATTGATATTTTTTGGCCTTCTATAAAAAAAAGGCAATTTTCCAATTTTTATATAAAAAAGCTTCATGCTATTAACATGCCTTTACTTCTCTGGGCTAAATAATGCCAAATGTTTTGCTTTTTCCTCCTTAAACTAATTTTCCAAATCTTTAATGACGCATAACGTAGCATATCATTTACAGACATAATCTTTAGAATCAGACATATACTCAAATTCTTACTCAGTTCGGTAAATCTGGACAAATCCGTATGTCTGAGCCTCATTTTTCTTACATGTAAAATGGAAAAAAATAACACCCATCTCAAAGAAGCAGTATGAAGGTTAAATAAGATAAAGCATGTGGCAGTTTAGGTACTTAATAAATGGCAGTTATAGTTTAACACTGAATTATTATCATTGTTTTCCAATGAACCTTCCTCCAGTTATATGGTTATATAAATTATTCCTATCTTAGCTAATATCAACAGCAGTCATTCACCTAGTTTTAAAATTAGAAATATTGGAGCCATGCTCAGATCCTTCTGCTCTTGCATTCCTTACATCTAATATCTTGTCAAGTCCTGCCAAGATAGCACCTAACTTGGCTTCACCTCCATCTACTCTGTCCCATCTCCAATGCCGGTGCCTCCATCCAGAACCCTCATCATGTCTTCTCTGGACCTCTATGAGGATAGGCACCCTCAAAGTCTATCTTTAAACTCTTGCTCACGGACTATTTCTAAATCATAAATTTAAGTTTGGCACTGGTCAACTACAATACTTTCCCGTTTCTTAGAAGGAAAAGTTGAAATTATTGAGTATGGAATTTGAAGTCTTTAACAGGATGACCTCAATCTATTCATGTGGTTTTATCCTCAGCCTATTTCCCTACATCAATGACCCTTTTAAATTATTTTGCAATGTAATCACAAACATTTTTGCTATTTCCAGTATATTCTGTGCAAACTTATAGATTAGGGCCTTTGCTCAAAAAAAAAAAAATCCTACCTAAAACAGAAAATATTCTTTAATTCATTCAAGATTAATGGGAGGGAAATTAACATTTACTGAGCATCAAACAAATGCCAAGCACATTTAAAAGTTAAAATAATCCTGTGAAGTAACTATTACTAGTACCATGTTATAAGGGATACAACTAAGTATTTTGCCCAATTTCACACATGTAAGCAGCAGAGCTGGGATTCCATATTCTTTCCACTTTCCCAAAATATTAATTAGGCATCTACTCTGTGTCCTGTAATGGAATACTGTGGACATAAAGATGAATTAAAAGCAGATGCCTACTCAAGGAGATCACGGTCTAGTGGAACAAAGCTCAGAAATGTCTTATTTATGAGGACATCCATGTTTCCACCAGCTGTGTTGGTGGCATAACCACATTCCGCAGTTTGATAATCCATGGCTGCTCCATTTCCTGCCACGACTTTTCTCTCTAGGTCCTTATCTGGTTGTGCACTTTCAGGAAAGGTAAGAACCTTAATTTACGTAATAAATTAGCATCTTTACTGCTTTGAACAGCTTAAGAAAAGGCTTGAAAAAAAAGTAGAGGATTGAAATGGATGGCCAAATAGGACTTTAGGCTTGCTCTAACTTTCTTTATATATGTATGTATCATCATGGAGAGTTCATTGAGTGGCTGCTATTTTCTGTTCTACACATGGGAAATTTGATGTAGATAAAAGGCAGACTAAGCAGGAGGAAGAACAGAGATGGGAATTCGAATTGCTTGGATACTTGGTCTATTGCTTTTCTTTCAAACTACATTGTGTCACCCTGTCATAAAATTATAAAGCCAGGGCGCCTGGGTGGCTCAGTTGGTTAAGCGACTGCCTTCGGCTCAGGTCATGATCCTGGAGTCCCTGGATCGAGTCCCGCATTGGGCTCCCTGCTCGCAGGGAGCCTGCTTCTGCCTCTGACCCTCCCCCCTCTCATGTGCTCTCTCTCTCTCATTCTCTCTGTCTCAAATAAATAAATAAATAAATCTTAAAAAAAAATTATAAAGCCAATGTCAGTGGTAGACAGATAGATGAACAGATAGATTTTTCTTATGATTGAAAAAAACCAAAGTGTTAAAAAAAATTCCCATATGCTCAACTGCAAAGATTGCTCCTACTAAGGCTTATAAAATGTAAAATTTGAGAGGGAGAGAGAGACCTCCACAGCGTCCCGAGCCCACTGGTCGGAAACTACTAGCATAGCAGAAGGAAAACAGAAGACCAAGTTTTAACTAGCTCTCTGATATGCCTGCATCATTTGGGTATTATCATTGGTTTTCTCATCTTAAAAGATAATAGTAACAACTTGCTCATCTCACAAAACCATTAGAATAAAATAGATAAAGCATATAAAATTTTTAAAATCAATGAAGCACTATCAGAGTTTCTGGTATCATTATTATAGTACTACTTTTATAACCAGAGTTCTATGGATTATGGAATTAAATATCAGAATGAGAATTTAGAACTGAAAAGAACGCTACTACTACTTTCTCATTCTATAAATTAGGACACTGAGGTTCAGAATAGCTAAATGACTGCCTAATGTCATATAGGTATTGCTTAAAATGCCACATATGCACATGTTCTATTTAGTTATAAACACTGCTGGTTTTTTAACCCAACCAATCTTATTAATGTCTGCACCTTAATCAAGAAAAGTGGACACTGTTGAGGATAGGGACATGGGTATCATCATATATAGGTACTGGTGTGCATTTTATAAGATGCCTTGAATCAACAGTATATACATTATCTACATATCAGAATCTCTGCCCTTAAATAAAATGCATTGATCAAAGATAAATTACAGTAGTAAATGGGTTTGTAGAGATAGAGACATAAATTTAGGTGTCTAGATTAAGGTATATAACTAGACCCATTAAGCCTTTTTCATATACCAAGAAAGAGGAGCACAGACAGCTTAAGTAATTTTCCTAGAATAAATCACACAGATAATAGATGACAGAGTCAGGACTTGAGGCTGAATTTTACTAACTCCAAAGACCTTTTTGTCCCTATAATACATAATACTATATGTTAATGTAATATTACATAGTAGTTTCTGTATAATATTAAATAATTACAGTTAATTAACAGGCAGTTTGGAGAACATTCTACTGGAACTTAAGTAGGAGAAATTACTTATAACTTAAAGAAAGATGGGCAATTTCAGTCACTCTAAGGATGAATAGGACATGGTGAGATGGCCAGAGAATGCAAGGACAATCAAGTAAGTAAAAATTTCAGGGGCAAAGGCATGATGCCCGAAAGATCAAGACATTCTTAGAGGTAGAATGGTCCATGTGGGTACAGTGGAAGTGGGTAAGCTTAAAAGATCTATGGGGTTATTTCTGACCTCATAATCTTAGTGCCTAATAGATTGACTGATAGAACCAAATTGATGAATAAATGAGTGAATGGATGTGATCGAGAGAAGGAAAAGAAGAGCTTCATTATAAAAAGTCTTGAATTCCATGCTAAAGATTTCAGAAATCATCTTTATATTTTGATGGCCAATTGAAATATTTTAAGCAGATGTGTGACAAGGTTAGATTTGTATTCTAAAAAAATCCCTCAGGTTGCAGAGAATAGGATGGTCTGGGAGGATTAGAGATATAGACAACATATAAAAATTTTTTGTTAATGAACTAGAAAAAGAGATAAGGAAAACCTGCTAGATGCTTGATGATGTCTTTAAACAATTCTCAGAGAGAAGGGCTATGGAGAAGGACGAATAATGTGGCAAGTTTGGGTTCTATTGAATTACAAGTGCTTATAATATATTCAGGTATATTCTAAAAAATGAGTACCTATAACTTAAAGTTGCCAGCATTTATTATTTAAAGCCTAAAGCAGAAAAATAGAGAAAATATAATTCAATAGGGATATTGAGAAGAAGATGATAATAGAGGAAAGTGAGAAAGAACGTTCAAAGAAGAAAAAGGAATAGAAGAGAGTAACATCCTGGAAGCCAAGAGAGTTTACAGACAGAAGGGGTGATCAACAGTTCCAGAGCCTTCAGAGAGGCTAAGAAAGGAACATCGATAAGAAGTCACTAGATTTAGCCACTAAAATATTGTTCTAAAATTTAGAGAAGGCAGTTACTTTTAAAACATTTATTAAATTTTTATTTTAATTCCAGTTAGTTAACATACAGTGTTATATTAGTTCAGGTGTACAATACAGTGATTCAACATTTCCATACATCACCTGATGCTCATCACAACAAATGCACTCCTTAATCCCCATCACCTATTTCACCCATCCCCCCACCTGCCTCCCTTCTGGTAACCATCAGCTTGTTCTCTATAGTTAAGAGTCTGTTTCTTGGTTTGCCCCCCTCTCTCTCTCTCTTTTTTTTTGCTTGTTTGTTTTGTTTCTTAAATTCCACATATGAGTGAAATCATACGGTATTTGTCTTGATCTGACTGACTTATTTCACTTAGCATAATACTCTCTAGCTCCACCCATGTCATTGCAAATGGTAAGATTTCATTCTTTTTGATGGCTGAGTAATATTCTATTGCATATATATACACCACATCATTTTTTAAAAGATTAATTTGTTTATTTTAGAGAGAGAGGGAGCACAACCAGGGGGAGAGGTGCAGGGAGAGGAAGAGAGAGAATCTCCAGCAGACTCCCTGCTGAGCACAGTGCCCGACGGGGGGCTCGATCCCAGGACCCTGAGATCATGACCTGAGCTGAAATCAGTAGTCAGCCGCTTAACCAACTGAGCCACCCAGTGCCTCTACACCACATCTTCTTTATCCATTCACCTATCAATGGACACTTTGGCTGCTTCCATAATTTGGCTATTGTAAATAATGCTGCTACAAAGCAATTTTGAAAGAAGAACCAAACAAAAAGAAGAACAATTTCAGAATTCAAGTTATACTACAAAGCTGTAGTAATCAAAACAGTATGGTACTGGGGTGTCTGGGTGGCTCAGTTGTTAAGTGTCTGCTTTTGGCTCAGGTCATGGTCCCAGGGTCCTGGGATTGAGCCCCGCATCCGGCTCCCTACTCTGTGGGAAGCCTGCTTCTCCCTCTCCCACTCCCCCTGCTTGTGTTCCCCCTCTCGCTGTGTCTCTCTCTGTCAAATAAATAAAATCTTAAAAAAAAAAAAAGTGTGGTACTGGTACAAAAATAGACACATAGATCAATGGAACAGAATAGAAAATTCAGAGAAGGCAGTTACATTTGAGTGATGATATTTATTTTTTAAAACATGGACAAAACTTAATAAGCTCTTATATTCTCAGGACCGGGGGAGGGGTGCTGTTTGTGATCATGTATCTGATGTTAAGTGCCCTAAATATTTCTCTATCAGGATCGAATTCCAAGATTATATTATAAATTATACAGCCTACATGTCCACTTTAATTTATAATTACTGGTGATATATTATATTTACAGGCATCAAAGTTGGCTGGTTCAGATGCCTGCATCATCAAGAATGGAAATTTAACCTATTTATGGCTAAAATTTCCTTGACTTTGAAAAAGACTTACTCTACCACTAGCAGTCTTCTAGTCCTCAAGCAGCAGTGCTCTCTCAATTGTACTTCAAAATACTGTAGTCAGAAGAGACAAAGATCAATTTGACTAAATGGAAGGACAATTTTCATATTGTTTGGAACTAGATGGAGAGTGTACCCCAAATTTTGGGAAAAATATAATGATCCAAGGGCAAGATCAATTTTATACTAAGACTATAGAAGAACATTTAAAAACTCAGCATTTAAATGCCTATTCTCCTTGGTAGAAGGTACTTCTGTTCCTTACTTTCCATACCCTCATTAGGCGCGGTCCTAACCTCACATAATGTGAGCCTATGTTGTTGTGGATCTGAATTTTAAAAAACTCTAACAATTCAAATGCTAAAGAGTTTGAGATTTGCTTATAAGATAATTTTTCATAGATATACTTATTCATATCCACATACTTACCCATATATTTATAATATGTTGAAATATTCCATTTAAAAGGGAAATTTAGGTAAAAGAACTAACTATTGAGATCCATACTATTCAAAACTACTGAGTTAGTAGACTAACAGTTCATCTCCCTGGGAAATGGAACATAAAACAGTTGAGTATAGTCCATAAACTAGGTAATTATAAATTCAGTTGAATTAATGAAGTTATGAATAGACTTTATTCATTTTCCGCTAAAAACCGCTGCTTTATACTTTATTGTGTTTACTTTGCCATTAGAAAAAGTAGAGCATTCAAGGGCTTTTTCATAACAGAACTTAAGATTTCCAACTGTATGCTTTGAAGAATAGACTATAGCAGTCAAAACACATATTACTGCTTCTACAACGCTTAATATTTTAAGGAATTTTTATTTAATATGTTTAAAGTATTTTATTACTACAAGCTAACAAGCAATGTCTTTAGAGTCCATAATTATGTAGAAGGTAAAATATTTTTTTTCTTTTGTAGCTTTTTAAAAAAATGAAATTTGAAATGGAATGCGTTAAGAGGGCTCACAGCTTATTGTCCAGATATGGCCTATCATATCTTATTACTGTACCTAAAAATAATGCTTAACTTTATCCTTTTAAAAATTTCTTTGCACCACAAATTTGTGCTCCTTTTAAAAATTTGAGTGTTTATATTTTAGTCATGGCACAGTTTGTGGGAAATCTTTGATGGGAACTGTGAAAGCTTGTTGAAAGTCACGGTTTAAGATTAATATAAGCACCTACAAAAAATACAGACAATTCATAGTGGTTCCTATATTTGTTCCTATAAAATAAAAGTGATATCAAGACACAGTATACTCTAAATATCTTTTTTTGACAAGTGAGGTTTACTTTTAATTATCTCTGATATCCTTTAGATAAGTACATGTCACAAATAACTTGGTAAAAATAATGAGGTCTTGGTTGCATGAGACCTCATTCTAGCTATGTGTAAATGAAATCTTCCTACTGGGATTATTATAGTACTACACTACTGTAACTTATCTGAAATATTTAACATCAAATACGAATGCTAATATTAATATCTAAGTGTACTCTAAGAAGTATCATATTTATGGATTTATTGAAACAAAACCCAGTCACACATTATAGTTCATTTTTTTTTTTTGCTTGTTTTGTTTTGTTTTTACTTTTGTTGACAACTTGACAACTATCAGTTACTACAAAAACAAGTTTCATGCAAGTTTGGGGCTTTATTCTCATGGATAATGCCAGAGAATAAGTTCTATAAATATATTTATACTTTACAGAGTCATTGCCATGTAGGAAGTGCCTATATGACAGTAAACATGCAACAAGTGAAATCTGGCTTTCATTCAATTCCCAAGATTTCTCACTCCCAGAATAATCAATTTTTGGAAACCTGAAAAATGTATGTAAATATTTCCATTTTTTTTTTCTGGAGTATTTTACATTGTTACTCTATGCTTTTCTAAAAGCTTCAAGTAATTATCAGCACACTTGATGAAGGGTATGTAAGAATATATCCAGCATAATAGCTGCTAGAAAACTGACCGGAAAGAGTGGTATAATCTGTGGGTTGTCCAAACCCTTGGGACACACAGAAAACTTTATGTGGCATCTTTAATGATAGGTAACCATCATATACAAGGACAGTTTATTTCTATTCTTAAACCACAGCAAAAATGCAATGGCTCGTTCCACATGGACTTCAATCTTTTTTTCTAAGTATAAAGTATATAAACCCAGAATTTTATTTATTTATTTAATTTATTTATTTATTTATTTATTTATTTATTTATTTATTTATTTATTTATTTATTTAAAGATTTTATTTATTTATTTATTTATTTGTGAGAGAGAGAGGGAGAGAGAGCACAAACAGGGTGAGGGTCAGAGTGAGAAGCAGGGAGCCAAATGTGGGACCCGATCCTGGGACTCTGGGATCATGACCTGAGCTGAAGGCAGATGCTTAATGACTGATTCACCCAGGTGCCCCTAAACCCAGAATTTTAGAGAGTAAAAGGGATCATAGATTATATGTAGACTAGTGGTTCTCAGATATTTGGGTTACAAAGATTAAAATTTTAAAAGAAATATAGAAAAAGCACTGAGGTGGAAGAGAATAACTGTCCGTTTTTCATGGAATGCAACACTTTAAGCAGAGATGAATGAATAAAAGAAAATGTGGTGTATACATGCAATGGAATACTATTTAGCCTTTAAGAAGACAAAAATATTCTGCAATATATGCCGTGTTGTATTACCCTTGAGGATGCTATGCTAAGTGAAACGAGGCAGTAACAGGAAGGCAAATACTGTATGATTTCACTTATATGAGATATCTAAAATGGTCAAATTCATAGAATTGAAGAGTGGAATAGTGGTTGCCAGGGGCTGAAGGAAGTGGGAAATGGGGAATCACTAATCAATGAGCACCAACTTTCAGTTAAGGAAGATGAATAGGTTCTAGAGATCTGCTGTACAACCTTATGCCTGCAGTCAACAATAATGTACTGTACACATAAACATTTGTTAAGAGGCGGATCTCATGTTATCTGTTCTTATCTCAATAAAATAAAGGTAAAAAGAAAGTACCATTATTATAACTTATTCAAAAAATTTAACCCCAAATGCTAATATTAATACTAATAATACAAATGGAATAAAGGACAACCTGATAGATACATTTTAATTTTCTAAAAATCTCATGAAATGCAATAGTGGATTGTCATTCCTGTTCGTGAGGTAATCTTTATTTTTTTTTAAAGACTTTATTTCTTTGACAGAGAGAGATAGAGGCAGCGAGAGAGGGAACACAAGCAGGGGGAGTGAGAGAGGGAGAAGCAGACTCCCCCCTGAGCAAGGAACCCGATGCAGGGTTTGATCCCAGGTCCCTGGGATCATGACCTGAGCCAAAGGCAGACACTTAATGACTGAGCTGCCCAGGCGCCCCTGAGGTAATCTTTAACATGCCCTGTTAAAGGCATCTGTGGGTTGTCCAAACAACAGAGGCACACTCTGCCCTGCCTTCTCAACCAGCCACGTCTCTCACTCCCCTTGCTTTTTGCCCTCCAATTTCCCAGACTTTCTTTTGGTTCCTTCAGAGCAGTGGTCTACAAAGTGAGATAAACAAAGGCACCGGGGGTCACAAGATAATATTACATTGAGGTGATGGTGAAAATATTAGGATTTATTTTGACATTTATCTACAAAACTGTTAAAGTAGACTTCACTGACATTTTCGGTAAGAATTACAGCCTTGATACCTCGGTCGGTCAGAGGGTGCCCCGTTACACAGTGGAGGAGCTCTCTGGGGAAGTGGGGTGCTTGCAAGCCTGCACTGCTAGATGGCTTCAATCTTACTCTTCTGTCCATTTCTAGAATATTTTAAAGCACTGCAGTTGATGCAACACAAGATTTCTTTAAAAAAATAGGTTTACCCTTTTACTAAGGTCTTACTGAGGTTGGTTTTTAAAAACATTGCTTTTTATAATAGAGTGTTTATAGATCTTTGGAAATAAGATGGACAGTGACTATCAAAATCTTTTGTGATATCCAAAGTTTGCTAGTTAACACATGGCGAAATTCTTAGAAGAATTATTCTACATAAAGATGAATTCCTGTTTTCCTTTTCAAAAAAATGTGCTCATTTCTGTCAAATGGTTCTCTTCAATTTCAAGCCTACTAATCATTTTTTAAAACTAAAATTGCCTAGCCTATTTGAAGTAACTTTGATGTTTTAATGAGTGAAACAGCTAATAATGCTCTCTTTTAAGGAAACTCTTGTTATGGATAGAGCTCTTTTGAAGACAGATGTTTGGAAGTGTTTCCATCATTATTATATAGATGCTGGAAGTTATGTGATTGTACCAACCATAAATGTTCTCATCTCTGCACACTTTATGTCTTTGGAGGCAAAATTTTCTAATCCCTTAGAATTTTTTAAATACAGAATTTCTGTGGATTTTAGATTTATTTGTTAAAAATTGAATATTCAACACACTCTGATCAGTTTTCTAGACAGCTGACTGATGCCAGGAAATCACAAATCGCTAGGCAATTTTTAATAAAAATTTTTGCTTCCTGGGCAAATGGATTGTAAAATTAAATTCGTAATTTTGTAAGTTTGACTAATCATGTAATTTTCCTATTTAGATATGCTCCTTTGTGGACTATTATGTTTTAAAGCTATAATAGCCATTAAAATTAGTTATCAAAATAAACTGGCCATAGAAAGACTTTTAATCACTGTATCACAAAGTACTGACCAAGATTTTCAAAAATAAAAATGTATAATCTATTTACCACAGTACTCTTTTTTGTTGTTAGAATGGAAAGGTTTCTGTACCCTTCATGTAATATTGAAACATTTATATTTTTGTTATTTTTGTATTATACACACCATATAAATACAATAGTACGTGTATCCCACTCATGGATAAAGAAACAAACAAACAAATAGTGTGGTCAAATTTTTTAACCGTGTGTTCTACATAATCAAAATAAAATTGGGAGACCCCTGCTTTCATCAGTTGTGCTTCCTGCCTCTTCAGGATGTTACTCATGCCTTGCCACTTGCCTGAAAAGTTCTCAGCCTCCTCCTTTAATCTCTCATGATCATTACTTACCTCCTGTTCATCCACATCTCAGCTTAAATGATGCTTTCTTAGAGAAGCTTTATCTGATCTCCTTCAGAAAAGTTAATTATTGTACTCTCCTGTGGCTCTTTATACTTTATCTTCATAGTACTTACACACAGTGTGTAATTTTGTATGCATTTCTGTGATTATTTGTTTAATGTTTCTGCCCCCACCCCGCTCCCCAAAACACCATGCTCTCAGCAACAGGAAAAGTGAGTCCCTGCATCCCTAGTACCTAGCAGCCGCAGACATGTAGTAGATATTCAGTGAACATTCCAGTCATATGCAAATGAATGAATTGTCCTTACAAACTTTATTATGAAGAGCAATTCAAGGACCAGTGTTTGGCAGTCATAAGTTGGATTAACCTTTTCATTTGTACAGATAACACAACTGAATCCCAAAGAAATGAAATTATGCCTGTTATATTAAATTATTATGCCTACACTTCAGAGACAAGAAATTAGGCCTCCTCATTCCCAGCTCAGAGATATTAATACTCTCATGTTGTATCGGTTTTTATAACACATTGATTTCTTGGGATCTGTTCTTTCCCTCTGAGTCAGTTATCAACTTCTCCATTTAAGAAATTATGTTTCATCCAGGGTTTTCTGTGTCATGAACTTTATACAATTCTGAGGATCCTCATTGAGCAAAATAAAATAAAAACAAAATTGGACACAAAACTGAGTTGGTACAATGCGTGGTTGAATATACTGGCTGTAATTGGATTTTTTTTTTAGTTGCTACACCATGGTGGCTATAAATAAATTAACTAATTACAAAGAAGTAACTGAGAATCATGGATACTATACTTCTAAAATAAAACATCTGCAACTCAACCTCCCTCTAGCTAGGTCCCAATAATAAGGCTACTCCAAAGCTGATTGACTCGACAGGAAGGAGCCAGGTTACAGTGAAAGTTGGAGAGGAGAGATACAGTGATATTAACTAACTTGGTTACAATGACTTAATTTTTAAATTTTTCAAGACATAAAATTCTATGAACATAGTGTTTGAGCCCATCCCAGAGCCCTGGAAGGGGACAGTAGAAATGAAGCACTTTTAAAATTAAGCTCCATTAGCTTTGGGGGTGCCTGGGTGGCTCAGTCGGTTAAGCATCTGCCTTTGGCTCAGGTCATGATCTCAGGGTCCTGGGATCAAGCCCCACATTGGGGGTCCCTGCTCAGCAGGGAGTCTGCTTCTCCCTCTGCCTGCTGCTCCCCCGCTTGTGCTCTGTCTCTCTGTCAAATAAATAAAATCTTTAAAAATAAAATTAAATTAAATTAAAAAGCTCCATTAGCTTTATAATAAACACTCCTCTGCTGATATATTTTGTGTAAGAACTGTTGAAGTTTGCTCTCCTTGACCTGCTCCATTTGTTCCTACTCTGTATTGTGTATGCTCAGCAAATTGAATTTATCAAATTGCCAAGTTCCTAACACCATCCTAGTAGCTGGTCCACTATTTTTCCCAGCCTCCTATTGATTTATTTATTTTGGTTTCTCTCCTTTGGGATTTTATTCACTTCTGGAGATAGAAAAACCATGTCCTGAATTTGAACATTTAAAAGCTTCTCTGGAGAGCCTTTTCACCTCTGAGTCAAGTTCAAAACATTTATTCCTCTAACAGCATAAAATGGCACACTAGGGTATAACGTCTAGTGCTCAAATGCTACATATATGTATACTCAAGGTGTAACATTTAATCTTCTAAATTGTGTACATTCTCTTTCATGGGGAAGGAAGTTATAAGTTAGCTACAGCCAAAAGATCAACCTGATTGCCCTACAGTCAGCAGGTGTCCCTCTACTCTATAATGTTCTTCAGATTCCTGCTTTCATATGTTCACTCAACCTATTTCTCTACCCACCTCTGTGTCTTGCATCTCTGCCTATTGCACTTGGATCATTTTCCATGAATCTTTGACTTCCCCTATATTCACTTCAATAAAGTAGACAGAGAACATCAGCTTTGGAAATAAATATACATTTAGTATTTATTAATTCCTCTTTAAAATATATATATATATATATATTTGTATATTCAGCTCTCTGACTCTGACTGTAAACTCAATACACACAAAAGCTATTTCCTGTTCTCTTTCTGTTCTTCATATTGTCTAGTACAATGGCTTGGAAGTATGCAGCATTAAATAGATTTATGTAAATTCAAACTAATTTGGACTGTCATTATGTTGATTACTTACCAGAATTTGAAAGGATAGCATTTTAGTACTAAAAGAAAAAGTTGTTAAAGCTCCCTATTAAAGAACTGTTCTTTGCCTGGTAAATCCTCCCTTGGCGTCCATGTCCAACCATTTAACTCAATGATCACATATCCTTATTTTATCTTTTGGAAATTTAACTGCTAAAATATATCCTTATACATGCATTCCATTTTTGAAAAAAAATCCCACAGGTTATCTCTGGCAGGATGGGTAAATTTCATAAAACTTAGGAATCTACCACAGAGGGTCTTCTCTGTGAAGCATTGTCATCTTGTTTGCCAACTCTGAAAGACTTTTCTTTCAAGGGCTGAGAATAATTGAAATTACAACTATACTCCCCAACCAAGAAACCAGATAGATCTATGTCACCTAAATTAGAATATACTGGGTGTTATATGCAAGTGATGTATCACTGAATTCTACTCCTGAAATCAATATTACACTATTTGTCAACTAACTAGAATTTATTTAAAAGATTTTATTTATTTATTTATTTATTTATTTATTTATTTATTTGAGAGAGGGAAAGAGAGAGAGTGCATGAGCAAAGAGAGGAGCAGAGGGAGAGGGACCAGCAGACTCCATGCTGAGTGTGGAGCCCAATGTGGGGCTCGACTCCATGACCCTGAGATCATGACCTGAGCCAAAATCAAGTCAGAGGCCCAACCAATTGAGGCACCCAGGTGCTCCCAGTTAACTAGAATTTAATAAAAATTTGAAAAAATAGAAAAAGAATATACATTGAGACTTTTAGGTTACCATGATAGAGTAATATCACCCAATTATCTTCCTCCTTCATCCCAAATTTCCACAAAAATTAAGGAAAATAAAGGCAAAAAGGAATAAATCTATAAAAGTGGTAAGTACTAGCAAAGAATGCCAAGGGTGGATTAGAAATTCTAAGGAAATTATTTAAAACGTAATAGAAATGAAACTGTCTGAATGAAGAAAAATCATTCAAAGATCTAATAACACAAACAGATATGAAAATTCAAGCACCAGCTTCTCAAGTTCAGGCACTAAATTTCTTTCCCTTCATGGACACTCTTGTAGAGAGAATTTACTATTTACCATGTTTGGAGCTAAGTTTCAGGAACAATGATAGCAGTTGATCTTGTGAGTGTTATCAGAGTAATTAATTGAAAGACTTTATTTTATCTTTACAGTGTCCTTATGAATTTGATGTTGTATTACCATTTTAGAACTGAAAAAAAAAATAAGGTTTAGAGTTTACCCAACATTATAATTTAAGTTAATGGTAAAGCTTTCATCTGAATTCAGGTTTACTTGGCTCCAAAGTACTTAGAGTACTTGAAGTAACCACATGTAACTGATTCTTCTTTGGACAGAGCTAGCTGTATCTGATACTCTGTGACTGTCCCAGTACTCACTCATGATAGATTCATTATGCATTGTGAATTCCTGTTGAGAGTTTTAAAAATCTTAATGAAAGAATGAGACCCCCAAAACCACTTCTTTTGTTTAACTCAAGAATGATGATAGTTAACTTCTGCAATTATGAAAGTTAATTACTAAAAAAAAAAACCAGAACAAAAAATATGATAACCTTTGTCCAGTAGGGTGTTTTTCCCTTCTCCGTTCAGAAAATGTCAATGGACTGTATGTGAAGTAATCAGGACATTAATCCAACAATTTCACAAGTAGCTGATGGACTAGTAATGGGCAAAAGAACGATTTCTAAGGTAAAGTAAGAACAAAAGTGTAGAATTTGATGTGCCATTTGGAGCTGGCCAAATGGAATCATTGAAAATGTTCTGAACTAGAAAATGAGAGGTTTATCCACTCTCTCAATCCCCAGATGCTTCACTAGGCTTTGGTTTAGATCCTGGAGGGAGACTTTCCTGAGGAATATGCATCACATACTTAGGGGTGAAAATAAAGGCTGTGCAAAGTCTCAGGCCAGTGGATTTAGGAGAGAATTGATATGCGTAATTCCTGTGAAATGAATTAACAGTAGTTGATGGCATCCTGTCCCTCTTCACACACACACATACACACTCAGGCACATATGCATGCACGCACCACACATTGGTCCTAAGAGTCCCAGCAAGAGCAACCTTGAGCTGCTTTTGTAGGGACAGAAGGAGAAAGATTAAATTATATTTCCAATCATAGCCAATCTTTTAATGTGAGTGTTCTTAATGTATCTGTCACACACAGATTCTAGAAAAATATATTATCCTATTTTGTTATTCAGTATTCATTGACTATTCACTATTTCAGTTTCAAATTGCTTTGTGCAGTTTAAGAAGAGTCCAGTTTAGGTAGAAAATATGGAAAATTTGTGTTATTTCTCACCCTAGTTGTTCCTTAGTGGGCCTGACAGATTTACATTCACCATTGTTGGGGCCACCCCTCAGATCACCCCCTTTCCAATTCCTTCTTTCTTCCCAGACTGCCCTAGCCATCTTGGTCTGGAATCTGACTCCTACCCTCTAAGGCTTTTGAGACTGTCAATCATTTATGTTATGTTAGGTGCTTGTTTTGTTTCATTTCTTATTTTTGAATGTTTCTCAGTAGAGTTTAGACTCCATGAATGGAGGAGGATGATAAAAGACCAGTTTGGTTATAGGGTCAAATATCCCCAAAGCAATGAGAGTTTCATACTGTTTGATGGCATTTGTTGGCATGGTTTATGCATTGTTACACTAAAAAAAAATCACTCTATCCTACCTACTTTTAATTTATTACAAAAACTTGCACCTATTATTATAACATGGGTGAACCTGGATTATGGAAAAAACCATCTTCATTTTCAATCATCATAGACAGGTACTCCTGTCCCCATGCAAATCCCCTGCAAATGCAGAAAAAGGAGAGAGCAAGTGAGGGACTCTTTTTTCTTCCATATATATGATCATTTGATTTTTTATTTTCTGTCTTATGAGGACATCTTCAGGAACAGTTACTATTCAAGAAGAGTACTGTATAATATTAAGGAGAAATTGATTCCACATGTGTTGGAGGGCTCATATTGTTACATGTGGGGGGTTGCTTTATTATTTAACATGAACCAAGAGGGATACATTTTCTTCCGATGTTCTGAAATATGATCACTAGAGTACAACTTCGTATTTTGTGTAGAGTTTTATGCTAACACAGTCTTCTTGTAGAGTAATCCTTTATTATGCTATTGAGTATAAGTCCAACTCATCTATAATGATTTCTTTTTTGCCAGCTCAATTTTCTAGTTATTACTGATTGCCCACATTTTGTACATATTGCTCATAACAAAGAATGCTTGGCCAGATAATTATTGTGCTAGATGCTGGTAAATGTGGCCACACAATTAGCTTCAAAGAAAGTTAGTGTAATATCCCACCTCAATTCATCACGAACCCTATTGGATTCCCTATGGAAACATAAAGGGTCAGACTCAGCAGGTGTAAGAATAATTCTAACACTGTAATTGCTTTTCTATTAGTTGTCATCACTGTAGAAAGGTGGTTAAGAATTAAGAGTGTTCTTTGTCAAAATGATTAGGCTATTAACTGTACAATCTCCTTTTGGAGCTTGTTTTTATGATTATCTGATAATTCAACTCTTTTTTTTCTATTTCTGGGGACATTTAATTCTACACACTGAGCAGGTGAAGTAATTTCAAACTTCAATTCAATTAATTAAAAATAAAAAGGTTGGTTGATTTTTTTCTTTGCTTTTCAGATGCATTGGGGAATAATGAATTTCTCCATAAAAAGAAATCATGTTTTCCAGCAATCACTGTATTTTAAATTTTCTTAAACATTGTAGTATTAATCATATTGTTTTTCTTGTCATAAGTCAATGATCTTCAAAAATAAATGAACATTAAAATCTCTGAATGCACTATTCCCAGGAGACACCACACTATTTTAAAAGCAACTAGTATCTAAAAAGCATATCTGGTTTGAAAAATTGAAGGTGACTAAATTTCTATTTTAATTGTCAGTTTCTTATTAATTTGTTAAATTACATTTAGTTCCTCTATTCAGACAAAATACTACTTTATATATTTTGGTCTTTTTTTTTTTTTTTTTTACATTATTTCAACATCGGAATGAGTTCCACTTAAGAGAAAGTCTATTATCTATATAAATGGAAAACAATTTTGCATTGGTTTTATCTGTGCATATAATCAAAACGGAATTATACATAATATATGAGTTTCAGTGCCTCTAGTATTGAGTGGATAAGCTCAAATTCAGTTGTATTTGATAAGAGTACACATTTGCTTTCAGTGTCTTCTATCTGATGTGGATTTAAAACAAAGCTTATTAAATCATGGTTCCCACCTGTTCAATGGCTCTCATTAAAGATAAAAGCTATGGGTATCTGTTTAACGTACTACATCTGTAGGAGTGCTTTTTCTCCTTTCTTGTGTGTGTGTGTGTGTGTGTAGGGTTATTTCTGCTTTGTGCAGTATTAAATATAGGCTCTTGATTTATTTCCTGTGATGAAAAAGTTTTTGGGCTTTTAGAATCTCACTGAGCACAGGCTTAAATATTAAAATAAGAATGTAATTCTATATTCTTCAGAAAGCCCTGTTTTTAGATAAAAGGGACTCACACATGTTCTATAGTGCCATCGCAGAGTGTGGTTAACCTTTCATAAGCCGGGAGTCTTGGATCTCAGGAGGCAGGATAATAGAAGCAGTTATATATTTAGTACCCCATTCCTTTTAGTCCTTCTCTCTCCTCTGTCCACATTTTTTCTCTGCCAGTAGAAACATGGGCATAATAGGGAAAAGAATATTAAGCTCTCTGACTTGGCTGCTGTACTACTAAGTGAGCAACAGAATGAATCAGAAAAAAAAGGATTGCTAATTCCACTTTCATGTCTTAAAGTCCTGTTGTTTCAGAACTTAGCCTACAACTCTTAAGCTGAGAGTGTAGCATGAATGTCTGCATTTTTTAAAAAAGATTTTATTTATTTAATAGAGGGAGAGAGAGAGACAGAGAGAGGAGGAGGAGCAGTGGGAGAGGGACAGGCAGACTCCATGGGGGCTCGGTCTCACGATCCTAAGATCATCACCTGAGCCAAAATCAAGAGTCGGATGCTTAACCCATTGAGCCACCCAGGGGCCCCAGACATCTGCATTCTAAAGCCTGCTCCAACCAGTTTAGGCACTATCACCACTTACTTCCAAACAAAATTTAGAGTAGACTGGAGTGTCACTTAGACAAATTTATATGGAAGAAACTCATAAGAGTAAGAAGTTGTAAGATTTTCCCTTCCTTCCGGGTAGGGGAGGGGAAAGCTCCTCTCTCTCTTCCCCCATCTAAAGCTGAGTGAAGGAAACCCAAGAGAGTTACTTCACAAACTTGGGCTGCCTGCAAGAAGAGGGCAGGCATTCTATTTCTGGACTGGAGGCCTGTTGAGCAGCAAATCCTAATTACCATGCTGCTACTGGAGATTAATGCAAGAGAGTTCTTAACCCCCCAGCAACTTGAGTTTTAAGCCATCCAAGAAGTTGGTGGCTATCTCTTGCATGCAAAATTTTGAAGGCAGAATTGTCTGATTTTGGTAGAATAAGGCAAAAAAAGTTAGTAAGGACTAAGTATTATCTGGAGCCCCAGAAATCTTAAAAGTAACTCACCCAAGATGATTGGCCAATAAGGTGAGAGCTTTAGCAGAAAGATGCTAGAGGTATTCTACTAAGGACAAGAAATGGAAGAAGGGATGCATCAAAAGAGGACAGTGTGAAGGTCCCTGCAAGGAGCAGAGAAGGAGGACATTCCAAAGAATATAGAAATGGGCTTTGAAGTAGAAAGTCAACTTTTGGATGGTGTCCCTGATGAAGGGTACCAAGAGCCACCTTAAAAACAAAAAAACAATCTCTATGCTCTTTTCCAGAGTGGCTGTACCAGTTGCATCCCCATCAACAGTGAACAAGTGTTCATTTTTCTCCAAATCCTTGCCAACACTTGTTGTTGCTTGTGTTTTTAAGTTTAGCAATGGTGACAGGTATGAGGAGATATCGCATTGATGTTTTGATTTGCATTTCTCGGAATTTAAGAAACAAATGAACAAAGAAACAAAGAGACCAAACAAAAACAAAAACAAAAAAACAAAAACAAAAACCCAGACTCTTAAATACAGAGAACAGTCTGGTGGTTACCAGAGAGGAGGTGGGTGGGGGATGGGTGAAAAAGGTGATGGGGACTGAACAATATATAGAATTGTTAAATCACTACACTGTACACCTGAAACTAATATAACACTATATATTAATTATACTGGAATTTAAAAAATAAAGAAAACCACAAACAAATAAAACCACTTGACACTTAGAGCACTTTGCCCTTCTTCCTACAAGTCTTTCTTCCCATGCTCCCAACACTGAACCCATCAGAAGCAGAAGAGGGGTGAAAGAAGGAGTAGAGAAGTTAGTTGAATAAAAAAAGAAAATCAAGTTCTTGCCTCTCTTTCCCCCAGCCAAATCTGTAAACTCTCAGGGAGGCCTGAGTGGAGCCAGAGGGGAGGAGCCCAAAGTCAGATTGGAGGCGGAATTTAGACTAAGAATGTCCTGGATTCGGTAACATAGTAGCAGGAGATCTGATGGAGATGCTCCCCAGAGGTCAGTAAACTAGGTAATACAGATGTGTTTGCAGGCAATGGTGGTAGAAAAATAAAACTGTTTCTGATTATACCTGACATGATTAAGCCCAATCATAAACCAGTTCCCCAGATAATCAGAGAATACCATCAGCTCAGCTTTATAGAACTAGCTTATTAAGTTGTCAGGAATTGCTTGGGTTTTCGTCTTGTTTTGTTTTATTTTATAGATTTATTTATTTATTTGAGAGAGAAAGAGAGAGAGAATGCAAGTGGGGGGAGGGGCGGATGGGGTAGAGAGAGAGAATGCAAGAGAGGCAGGGGAGAGAGAGAGGGAAAGACTCTCAAGCAGACTCCCTGCAGAGTGTGGAGCCCAGCGTGGGGCTTGATCTCATGACCCTGACATCATGACCTGAGCCGAAATCAAAGAGTCCGAGCTTAACCGACTGAGCCAACCAGGCGCCCCAGGAATTGCTTGCTTTTTAAAGATGAAAATGCTGATGATGCAAACATTGTACATGTTTTTTACAGTCAAGGTGATAAGGACCTAGAAAAGACACAAGGAAATCACCACAGCTCAGAATGTGATTAAATACAAGAAGACCTTCAGGAAGATCCCTGCAATCAGCCAGAATGTTCAGTACTTTTTGGATATTTGTTGGATTTCATTTAGAATGTTATTCGATTTGCTGCTTTATTGTCTGGTGGCAAAAGCAAAATAATTCCAGCTCTTCAAAATGGAGAGGTTTTAATCCAAATTGCAAGAGAGATGAAATTATTGAAGTGATTTTGAAACTGCTGTTACATTACCTCTGCTGAAATAGAACTGGAGCCAAATGTAAGATCACCAGAACACCCAATACAAAAGGTTTATGTCTTATCCATCTGTGTCACAGGGGGTCTGAACTTTTCAAGAATGCATGAAACGCCATACTGACACAGATAGTTTACCCTTCCTTTCAAGTTCATATCATGACACCTAAGAGCAATGTGGAAATGGTGTTCCTCTGAAGAAAATTGAATCTACAGCTACAGGTATTTAGCCACACCCTGGCCTCCAGTGGTGATATCTGGAAAAGCACTCTGGCTGATTTGGGTTATAGATCACCTATATAACATCTTGTACACTATTTCAAGGAGAACGAAAGCTATATCTCCTAGAATGTTATGGGACAGTTATATTTACCTATATAAGACTTCCTGGTATATAACACAGCTGCCTGGAAGCATGACAACTCTTAACTTTGAGGCTCATGATAGGGGTGGGCCAAGAAAACAGGCAAAACACATACAAAAAATATTCTGCAGTGGACACAGACATCTAGGACGCTGGAAAAACCAAATGTGGTTTTTGTATCAAGTTTGGAAGGAGTGGTTTTCATTCTTGGTACCAAACATTTTATATCTCATTTTAATACATTTAATACTCATTAATCTAACTGTGCTTTAAACATCCTTAAAAATATAGTGGTACATATTTTACTCTTACATTTTTGCACTTAATTTAACTTAGTTTTCAATGGTAGTGGTTTTGTTTAAGTTTTTTTGTCCTATTAAGGGTAAACTCCAGAGGCAAAGAAATCTTTGAATTTCTATGGGAAACTGCAGCTTATTTCATGCTTTTCATTTAGGTCTGTTAGAAACATTTTCTCAAGCTGTTTAACTACTTAGTTACATTTTTATTACTTAAAGATCTTCCATATTTTATTTAGTAATGACAGCTGTTATCAGCCAGTCTTTGTTTACCAGTGAAATGACTACGAATACTGCAGAAAACAATTGCCTCATGAGGGTACAACCACTCACTATTCAGCATCAACTTGCATTGTCTTAGCTCTTCTGTTTATATCGTATTTTAAAATTTTCTTGCAAAAGATTGCTACATCTAGTTCTCAGATAGGAATTTTCTCTGAATGTACTTGTGATTCATATCAGAAGAAAATTTTATATTTGTTGTAAAATATAAGAAGCAGCTGCTAAAATTGAGGGCAAAGTAATAGTTCCCAAACTAGCTGATTTCAGAATTACCTGAGGGAATTTTGAGAAACAGCTTTCCTGTATCCTGCCCCAGATGTACTGAACCAGAATCTCTAGGGCTGGAGCCTAGGGATCTCAAGCAAAAACACAAAACAAAACAAAACAAAAAAACCGAAACCAAAACCAAAAAAAAGTGGTTTAGGGAACCACTGTTTTAAAGTGAATGGTGATAGCGAATTTGCTCAAGTAACAGAGAGAGAGCTGTAAGTTTTCATTTTCATGTGCTAAAAGGTCAAACTTCGAAACTCTAGGAGAAACAAAGGGAGTATTAGGCCCTATTCAATTAAACAATAAAGCAGCAAGTTAGAAATGAAACAAAATGAGTGCAGAATTGTCAGTTAATTGAAGATTTGAACCATAAAGCTACAAGTCCTCTAAAATAGGACATATTTTATGTAATATCCAAGTATTTTCATTAGAAAAAAAGTAAGAACTGTTCCTCAAAAGTAATTCTTTGCATTAGATATACTTTGGACATGGTATATGTATCTATGTGTATATGCATATACAAAATATCTGTATATACTTTGTTACATGGTATTCCTTTTGGTGTTCAAAACAGTGAGAGAGAGAAAGGGAAGGTTCAGGTATCTTCATTCTGAGACTCCCAACTTCTTCCCGTGGTTGCAGAGAATGGGAGCCAAGGCCCAGAAGTCTGTGCTGATCTAGTCCAACAGCTGACAAGTTTGAGAGGCAGGACTAAGAAGTTAGGAGATTGTGTTAGCAGTCATAGTTTATATTTTTTTAAGGTGACAGGGAAACATAATGCATTTATTGTAAATGCTCCAAGTAAAGCTTTGCAACTTAAAGGGGAGCTTTATGTATCTAGAAGACACTTTGAGGTTTAACCCTCATTCCTTAAAGGATTACTTAAGATAACAATGGTAGGGGTGCCTGGGTGGCTCAGATGGTTGAGCATCTGCCTTCGGCTCAGGTCATGATCCCAGGGTCCTGGGATTGAGTCCCGCATCGGGCTCCCTGCTCCTTGGGAGCCTGCGTCTCCTCTGCCTCTCTCTCTCTCTCATGAATAATTAAAATCTTTAAAAAAAGAAAAAAAAAGATAACAATGGTATATAAATTTGTAGGTTGGGAGAGATGTTTGAGTGCATTTGGTTTACTTCTCTCATTTTGTAGATGAAGACCTTAAGGGTCAGAGAGTTGTATGGTTTGCCTAGTGATTCAAAGCTAATATGACCAATTTGAAGGAAAAGGACATCTTTCCTAACCTATTTTTCTGTAATTATGGATTTGTTAAAAAGAGTAAAGTACATTGATGAATGATTTATGTTAGTTCAATTTGCTAGTATTTTAAACTTTAATTTTACTTTTTATGTAACAATGAAATATTTTGTAATACTTTGGGGTTTTTTAAAATATTTTATTTATTTGAGAGAGAGAGAGAGCGAGCGAGAGTGAGCATGAGCAGGGGGAGGGGCAGAGGGAAAAGGAGAAGCAGACTCCCTGCTGAACGGGGAGCCTGATGTGGGACTCCATCCCAGGACCTTGGGATCATGACCTGAGCTGAAGACAGATGCTTAACCGAATGAGCCACCCAGGTACCCCTATAATACTTCAAATCAAAGTAATGTCTTTCTTTCTTCAATAATTTATTGTAAACTGAGACAAAGTTGATTTTTGCCTAAAAAGGATTCCACCCTTCCCCCCCCAAATTAAAATTTTGCCCTCTTCAACTGATCACTAATAATGGTGTTTTCAAGGGAACAGCAAACGTGAAACATTTTCCTTTAGTTTCTTTATAAAATTGAACTAGTTTTACTTTGTTATTATGGTAATGGCTAGAAAATTACATAAAACAATATTTTGAGGGAGCCTTTTCCTGGTTGATTTTAAATCATTGTGCTGCCTGAAAAGTTTTAATCTTTAAATTCTCCCCAAATTATTACATTCATCAGTATCTGATTACTGCATTGTGGATATAAAAATGTACTGAAGGATAGGAAATGGATTCTATGTGCTTTTTATAACCCAAGAAGTTAATGAATGTGGCAACATTTTAAAGGTGATAGCAAAAATGTTCTGCCCTATAATCAAAATACTGTCTTTATACTTCAAGGTCATCATTTTCTGGCACTATGAAATTCTTACATGAAGGTGTTAAAATGGAAATATACCATAATAGTTTATAAAATATTTTCAGTATGACCATAATTTGAAAATATGAAAAAAAACTTGTCATCCCTGACTCAGTTCTAAGAAGACTGGGTAAAAGGTTTGTTATGGTCGGATGGGAAATAAGTCTCTTCTGTCTCATCAGGAATTTTTCTGAGTCTCTCTCCTTCCACTGATGATAAAGAAGTGTATATAGCCCTTGAAATTGTCACTGAAAAGAGTGGCACTTTGGGGATGAAGTTAACACAGCTGAAGGTAAAGGAGAAGAAAGGAGAAAAGCTGTCTTGTTGACTTTGTGTTGCCCTGAATCAAATCAAGTCTAAAGCTTGGTCTCTTTTTGTTTCTACTTACTACAGCCAATTAGTGCCCTTTATTTTTTTATTTATTTTATTTTTTAAAATTTTATTATGTTATGTTAATCACCATACATCACATCATTAGTTTTTGATGTAGTGTTCCATGATTCATTGTTTGCATATAACACCCAGTGCTCCATTCAGTACGTGCCCTCTTTAATACCCAGCACCAGGCTTATCCATCCCCCCACCCCCCACCCCTCTAGAACCCTCAGTTTGTTTCATCTTCCCCTCTGATTCCCCCCCCTTCATTTTTCCCTTCCTGCTATATTCTTCTTCTTCTTTTTTTAAACATATAATGTATTACTTGTTTCAGAGGTACAGGTCTGTGATTCAACCAGTCTTACACAATTCACAGAGCTCACCCATAGCACATACCCTCCCCAATGTCTATCACCCAGCCACCTTTTAAGCCACTTTGTGGTGGGTTTTCCGTGCTTATAAATGAACCTCTTAATTGACAGATTATTTCACAATCTCAAATTGTTCTATATGTTCCTGTCATTGGTGCCACATTTTTCTATGGACTTTTGTCCAATGATGTAATGTTGTGAAGCCTGAGCTAAGTAAGTGTATCCATTTAGAAGTCAAACAAATAAATAAACTCTAGGTATGAAAACAACCTCAACAGGATTATTACAAAATTTCCCTAGGAGTATCATGGGGAGTAAATCTTAATGCCTTTTAACTGTTTTATGGTTTACACCATTGAAATGCAGCATCATGACCAGTGTTAAAGATGAGATCAGGTAAATATGACTCAACAGAATAAATTCACATCCATATCTACTCCAATTAGCAATAATTGCGCCTCGGATAAACCTCATTGGCTACGATACTACCACTGTGCAAAGCTCCATATCTACTCCAAAGTAATTTTCTAAAAATTATGTTTGCGTATAAATTCTAGTTGCTTTCTTCAGAAAATGGATCTTTTATTTGGAAACATAGTAGTATGGGAAGATTTGTCAAACTTTATTTCTTTGTGGAAAGCTTGACTACCCATATATGACCCTCATGAGATAGTTGGAAAAGTTAGTAGAAATGGACAGTCTAGGTCATTGACATAAAGCCATCTTTTTAGGGGTCATCTACATTTGTCTTTTAGAAATTGACACATGTGTCTGGTTACCAGTTGGTGTAGGGAATTTATGGGTCAAGACGCAGCTTAGAACACATAGTCTTCCTGAAACTTCAATGTCACCTCACCACTTGGGTGATAACCACTCTCTTCTCTGAAATGCTAGTGATTTATGTGTTATGAACATTGGGTCTATTCTCAGGACAGAATAGTAAGTAGTACAAGCTATCCATGGAAAACAGATCCTTCTTATTATTTTCTTACTTCTCTTGATGTTATAGGCTCTGATATGATTCCTACAAGTTTCTAATAAGCGCTTGTGAGGTCTTCCAGGCTTCTTCCTCCTCTCTCCACTCTCTCTTCAGTCCCCGGCCCCCTTCAGCTACCGTATGGCAGTGACTTATCCTGTTTTGATCCATTATTGAGATTTATCTGAGCCTACCCCAGACTTTTGGTACATTTTGCTACACCTGGAGAACTGGCGATGGTTGTGGGGCCTTCAAAGTGATTATTTACATGAGTTATTGAGCAGAGCTCTGGGAGTGTGGGGATAGGGAACGATTTCCTAAGGGAAGAAAGGATTGAAACATAAATTTGATTTAAGATCAGTGGATGAAATCCAATGGGATAGCTATAAGCATAGAATGATATCTCTTTCTAAAAAATCCTTTGATCCTGAACCATGCATTTGTGTTTGAACTCTAAGATGAAGGACTACAAAGGAGAACAAGAAGATCAAATGCCCTGTATTTGTATTTTCTTGGGAGAAAATGAATGTAATATAATAATAGCATTGATGCTTATGGCTTCTACTGTGAAAGGGAACTATGTTAGACCTTTGTCCAATGAGTAGGAGAATGTTTAGGCTTCATAAATAAAGGTCATTAGCACCTTTAATCCTGGCATTGGCAGTCTTGGTGCATACATTAGCAGGCACAGGTGGTATTTTAAGTAGACACCACCAAGGGCATTTGGGGAGTAATGAAAACCTAAACAGTAATTTAACCTGGATATACAAAAGGAATGGAAGAAAGAATAGAGTTCATTTTGTGCTTGTGAGAATTGTGTTTTTGCAAAGATGTGAAACAACATGTAGGGATTCTGCAGAGGGTAAAATGAAATAATACTTACAGATAATATATGTGGAATACCTAATGTGTACTGGGCACTGGGCTAAATTCTTAACATTTCATATTACACTAATCCTGTGAAGCAGGTGCTGAAATTATTAATTAAGCAGATGCTTAACCGACTGAAACACCCAGGCACCCCAGATTTTTATTATTTATTTTTATCAAATTTTTATATAATCTGAACACAAGTCCTGGTCGTGTATATGAATTGTCAATATTCCGTCCCATTCTGTGATTGTCTAATCATTTTCCTAATTATATATTTTAAACCACAGAAGTTCAATATTTTGATGTAGTTCAAGTTACCAGTTTTTTTCTTTTAGTGATTTTTTATGATCTCTCTCTGCCTAAAAAATCTTTGCCTGTTCAAATTTGTGAATCTATTCTCCCATGTTTTCTTGTAGGGGCTTTTAGATTTCACATTCAGTTGTACATCCCAGCTTGAATTATATTTATTTATTTTATTCTGAAAACTAAGCGTCAGGATTCATTCCTGCCCATATATTTATCTAGTGATGCCAGGAACATTTATGAAAAACTGTCCTTTCCACATAGGCACCTTTGTAAAAAACTCAGTTGCACATATTTGGCCCACATCTTGGGCTTCTATTTTGTTTCATGGCTATATTCACCTGTCTGCAAGAACAAACATGTTAGCTACGAATTAAGACAGTTTACTTCTATGTTCCAAACTTTAGGCATATTATTCTTTTTCTCGCTTTATTCAAAGTTTGGACCCTCTGGTCTGGCATTGACTAGAATTGCTAAAAGCAAACATCCTTGCCTTTTTTGCAGTCTTTGGGAAAAATGCCCATTTTTTACCACAAGGAGTAATGCTGTTAGCTGTAGGCTTTATATAGATGCCCTGTAACATTGTTTTCTCTTCTATTCCGAGTTTTCTGGAAATTATTATCATGAATGGGCATTGTCATGAATTTTTTTCATGTTTTTTCTCCTTTACTTTCTCATTTAATATGTTAAGAGTGTGGATTGCTTTGGTTGATTTTCAAATGTTAAATCATCCTGTTACTCTGGGGTAGCTCCACTTTATTATTACACATTATTTGATTTATAATTCATGAGATTCTATTGCTAATATTTATTAAAAATATCTTTGTTTATGGTTCTGGAGGATATCTACTTGTAAATTTTTATGTGATATCTTTTTATGTTTTGTTTTTGGTGCTCTGTTGGCCCCATAAAATGAGTTGTGTGATCCTTCCTTTTATATTTTCTGGAAGAATTTATATGCTGTTGGGATTATTTCTTCTGGGAAACAATTTTGTACTTAGATTTTCTTTGTGAGAAATTTGTTGATTATGTATTCATTTTTTTTAAAGATTTTCTATTTCTCTGGGTATCCTTTTGGTAAATTGTGATTTCCAAGGAATTTGTCCATTTTATTTAATTTGTTGGATTGGTTGGCCATAAGTTATTTAAATTTCACCTGATTATTCTTCTTAAATTGCATAGGATCTGCAAGATCTCTTTTATTCTTGTTAGTCTTAATTTGTATCTTCCTCAGACTTGTTAAAGATTTATCAATTTTCATTCTTTTTAAAGAATCAATTTTTCCTTTTTGATTTTTTCTGTTGTTTTTCCTCTTTGCTGCTTGATTTCTTTTTAATTTTATTTTATTCCTTATACTTTATTTTGCTCTTCTTTTATTGTCTTCTTAAGGTGGAAATGTGGATAATTAACACTTTCATTTTACCTAAGCATTTAATGCTTAAAATTTCTCTTTAACCAGTGTTTAAGCAGTATCCTACAAATTTTGACATGCTGTATTTTCACTATCATTCATTTTCAACTATTCTATGTATTCTCTCATGATTTGTTCTTTGACTGATGTGTAGGATTTTGTGGATTTCTCATTTAATTCTGCTGTGTTCAGAAAATATACACTGTTGGTTTTAAGAATTTCAAAGGTTTTGGAGAATGATTGCCCCTCATTATGGTCCATGTTATTAGAATCCTATGTGCCCTTGAAAAGAATGTGTTTGTGGCCGCCGTCGAGTACAACCTTCTATAAAGAGCAGTTAGGTCAATGTAATTGGTAGTGTTTAAATTGTCTAAATACTCGCTGATTTTTAAAAATCCTATCTTAAGTAATAGGTTAACCAAATTTTGCTTACTCTTTCAAGAGTCTGGGGGTACCTGGGTGGCTCCGTCGGTTGGGTGTCTGCCTTGGGTTTGGGTCATGATTCCGGGGTCCTGGGATCGAGTCCCACATCGGGCTCCCTGTTCTGCGGGAAGCCTGCTTCTCCCTCTGACCCTCCCCACCTCTTGTGCTCTCTCTCTCTCTCACTCTCTCTCTCTCAAATAAATAAATAAAATCTTTAAAATAATCATAATCATAATCATAATCATAATCATAATCATAATAATAAAACAATTTCAAGAGTCTGGTCTCATGAAAACACACACCTGAATGGTGATTAGGAGATGATGTGTCCCTGCAGCACCAACTAATCCACTGTCGCAGGTCCTTGCATATACCTTGCTGCTAACAGAGAAGGCCTGGCTCTGTCAAGGTTGCTTTCCCCAGGAAGGCAGGGGCTTCATCTGTGGTACTTGGTAGTGCTGTGACTACCTGTTCATCATTGAATGGACTCTGGTCAGATGATTTTCATAATAGCCTCAGAAGGTAGTTTCAGGAGGATCCCCCGCTGAGAAAACCAGTCACTGGATGCCCGGCAAGTTCACTAATTTGCTCTCCATGAGTGGCAAAGTAGAGCCGCAGAGCAGTTCCGGGAAGGTGAGGAGCCAGTTAGCAAACCCGTGTGACCGCTCGGTTGTCTGTACCATCAGTTGTGGTGGAAACAGATTTGTTTACTCTTTAACCCTTGAATAATGAGAGAAAAATGTACCATATTTTGCCCAATGGTCTGTCATTTTATTAATTGGATTTAGAAGTTTTCTTTACGTCTGTGAGTACATATGGGGAGGACAGCTGCGGGTAGAGAAAGGCAGACAAATGTTCAGTCTTCCATTGAAAACCAGCTGCTGCCTGACTGGAAGTAAAAAATACAGAAACTGTTTGGCTAGTCCTTGCCAACAACCTAATGTCCACTAGTGAAAAGCAGATCGTTTCTTTGTGTGGGTACTGACACTTTTGTTCCCAGCCTTACATCTTGTATGTCCATCTCAGGGATTTTCAATACGTTTTGCAACAAGAAAAAAAGTCCCTGGTAAACCCGAGCCGTTTTACAAAATTCCCCATGAGAAAATATGGTAATTTATAACCGGTCCAGCCTGTGTGCTTGAGGTTCCCTGAGCGATCTCTAGATGTTAGAAGATGCTGATGGAATATGATTCTTCCCTTAACACTTAGCCACTTTAAATAGAAGTCATTCTAAATATACTGTGACCTTAATAAAAAATATATATATATATATATTCAAAACATATTGAATATAAGGAAATATAATAAGGGAGGGAAGGAAGTAATTGATAATTACTGACAAATTAATACACTTTTTAACGTCAAGGCAGAGAGCAGAGTCGGTGCCGAGCACTGTGTCCCAAGCCCAAAATAGTCCTGTAGGATGAGGATGAGCAGTGCTAGCCCAATGCAGAGAAAATGAAACTGAATTTCAGATAAAGTCAATACCTGCTCTAGGACTCTCAGCTCATAAATGCAAAATCAAAGATTCCAATCAAACTTCACAGTTCCAAAGATTATAAGAACTCTTCCTCTGTGACATTTTACCTCCTGACTTTTCCTTCATAGGTTCAGGGGCATTATTAGGCATTGTACTGTGTTAGGCAGTGTTACATTTAATTTATTTAATTGTAATGCAACAAAAATCTAGAGTGAAATTTTGAAATTCAAATAATTTCTCCAGAGGAAATATTCTCCCTAAGAGTGTCTGTAATGTTAAAATGTAACAAAAACTATTAACATAATAGTGACAGACTGTGTTTTAAATTGAAGTAAAGCTGACCCACAAGGTTACATTGGTGTCGGGGGTACAACATAGTGATCTGTCAACTCTATACATTATGCTCCGCTCACCACAAGTGTAACTACCGTCTGCTAATGGCATACTTTTAAACTGCAGGATGGAATTTTAATCAGGGACAATTTATAAATTATCTCTTTCCTGCAAAAGATGGTGGCTTTAACTTTTTAAAACCCCTCTTATCGCCTACCTATTACTTCCAAATTTTTGTTTTTCATATTTTCACATTATGTCAGTTAATAATCTGAAATCACAGTTCTCATAGTTATTTAATGTGTTCTACTTTTAATGGATTCGGTACTCATCACTGGTCATTCATATAATTCCTAAGTATTTATTTTCATTGGCTGAATTCTATTTTTAATTGAATTTTAAATTTTGAGATAGTTGTGGGTTCACGGGCAGTTTTAAGATAGAATACAGTGATCCCATGTGTCCTTCACCCAATTTCCCCCAATAGTAACATCTTATAGGACTATAGAATGGTATCACAACCAGGCTATTGATGTTAATACAGTCAAGATATAGAAAATTTCCATCACCACAAGAATGCCTCATGCTGCCCTTGTAGAGCCAAGACCCCCTCCCTCCTGCCCCCTCCTCTCTTTCACTTCTGGAGACATAATCTACTCACCATTTCTATCATAATGTCATTTCAAGAATATAAGAAACATCAAGTACTCGTCCTCCTAACTTCCTTACAGGTTCTTTAGATTACAAGATAATGACAGAGGAGAGCACAGCTAAGTTGAGAATGGATTGCAAAAACCATTTTTAGTTACAACTTCTATTGAGATACTTGTAGACTCACATACAGTTGTAAAGATAATACAGAGAAATACCTTGTACACTTTTCCTAGTTCCCCTCAGTGGTGACATTTTACAGAACTATAGTATCATATAATAACCAGGCTATTCACACTAACACAATCCACCAACATTCTGCAGATTCCCGGAATTTACCTTGTACTCACTTGTGCACATGCGTGCATGCATGTGTGTGTATCTGGGTGAATGTGTCAAGTTCTGTACAATTTTACCCAAGTGCTTGGTGCTTGTTCAGCTTTTTGAATAAGTAGGTGTATGTTTTTTTTGCAAATTTGGGAAGTTTTCGGCAATTATTTCTTTGAATACTTTCAAAGCTCTATTCTCTTTCTCCTCCCTCCGAGCCTCTGATAACATGAATTTTCAATATTTTGTTTTTGTCACACAGGTCTCTGGGGCTCTGTTATTTCTTGTTAATCAGTCTATTCTGCCTGTTGTTCAAATGGGTATTTTTTATTGTTCTTTAATTGATTTGTTCTTTGTTCCCTCCATTCTGGTGTTTAGTCCATCAATTGAGGGCTTCACCCCACCCCCCAGCTTCTGCGTTTAAAGGTGTACAATTTCCATGTTTCTTCTTTATGCCTGTAGTTCCTTCCTGAAACTTTGTATTTCTTTACTGAGACTGTCTATAGTTTTTCATTTGTTTCAAGCATATTCATAACTGCTTGGTGAAACATTTTATGTTCATTGCTTTAAAGTGTTTGTCGGGTAATTTTAACATCTCTGCCCTCTTGGTGGTGGTGTCTATTGATTCCTTATTCATTCCATTTTCGATTTTTCCAGTTCTTGGTATGGTAACTAATTTTTTATCAAAGCATGAGCATTTGGCATCTTATGTTATTAAGCTCTGGGTCTTACTTCAAATCTTGTATTTTAGCTGGCTTCCTCCAAAGTTGCTCTTGCAGGGGAAGGATGGGCTTTTACTGCTGGGGGTAGGTAGAAATTCAGTCCTGCTTGGCTTCCATTGCCATAGGAGGAGGTTGGCCCTGGTTGCTGTTCAGTGTGGGAGGACTTCCGGCTTCCATTAGGCCTCCACTAATACCTCCGTTGCTGGGAGTGTTAGGGGTCCCTCGTTACTGCTTCCCCCATGTTCTCTCCTGATCTGGGGGCTAGGATGTCTACCAGTGAGTGGTGATGAGAATCCTGAATGTCCCCCAGGTCTCCAGACACTATCACCATGTCCGGGGCAATGACTGCCCTGTTTCTGCCCTCTAATTGTATTCAAGTGTCAAGTTTTAATGCCCAAAGAACTTTTTTTCATCTAAAAATTTTACCAGAATGAATCTCTGGGTCACTCATTCTGAAAGATTTTCCCCAGGCACATAATTTGAATTTTCAATATGTAGTTTTTAGGAGTTCTTTGGGTGAGAGTGGGATGCTATGGTTTTTATTAATTTTTTTGTTCCATTGCTCATTTTTCCCCCCACTTGGTGCCATTCTCATCTGTCCACCTTCTATATCTACCACTTTGTTTAATGGCCTTTGGATCAGTTTCTTCATTTCTTTCTTTCTTTCTTTTTTTGAAAGACATTTTTTTTTTTTTTTAGAGCAGTTTTACCTTCATAGCACAACTGAGAGGAAGATATGGAGATTTCCCCCACCCATATATAGCCTCCCCATGATCAACATCTCCCAATGGGTAGTATTTTGACAACTGATGAACCTACAATGAGATATCATAACCACCCAAACTCTACAGTAGGGTTCACTCTGATGTTGTGCTTTCTTCTTTTTTTTTTTAAAGATTTATTTATTTATTCCAGAGACGGGTGGAGGGGGGGTGTATGGGGAGATAGGCAGAGAGAGAGGAAGAGGGGAAGCAGACTCTCTGCTGAGCACGGAGCTGCCACAGGGCTCAATCCCAGGACCCTGAGATTGTGACCTGAGCAGAAACCAAAAGTTGGCATCTCAACCGACGGAGCCACCCAGGAGCCTCAGGTGTTGTGCATTTTATGTGTTTGGACGCATGTATAATGACTTGAATCCATCGTACAGTGTCATACAGAGTAGTTTCACTGCCCTAAAAATCCCTTGTGCTCTGTCTATTAATCCTTCACCTGACACCCCCAGCAACTACTTATCTTTTTACTGTCTCCATAGTTCTTGCCTTGTTCAGAATGCCATGTAGTGGAAATCATACTGTAAGTAGCATATTCAGATTACTTCTTTTGCTTGCTAATATGCATTGAAGGCTTCTCCATGTCTTTTCATGCCTTGATATTCCTTTCTTTTTTAGCGTTGAATAATAGTCCATTGTTTGAAAGTACCACATTATATTTGTACATTCATGTACATACAGACATCTTGGTTGCCCCACATTTTGGCAGTTATGAGTAAAGCTGCCATAAACATCCATGTGCAGGTTTTCATGTGGACATAAGTTTCCAACTCCTTTGGGCACATACCAAGGGGGACTATTGCTGAATCATATGGTAAGAGTGGATTTCGTTTTGTAAGAAGTCTCCAAACTGTCTTCCAGTGAATTCCCACTATCAGTGAATGAAAGTTCTTGTTGTTCCACATCCTCGCCGGCATTTGGTGTCGCCAGTGTTCTGGATTTTGGCCATTTTAATAAGTGTGTAATGATATCTCATTGTTGTCTTCATTGCTTTTTGGCTTTTAACATTTTCTTCCCTACATCTCCTGTTTCCTTTATGGTCTGTTCATTTTATTTGTTCTTGTGTCTGTTTTGTTTAATCCTCATGCTGAAATGATTTTTATGTTTTTAAATAAACTTATTATTCTAGAACAGTTTTAGACTTACAGAAAAATTGGAAGATAGTACTGAGATTTTCCATATGCTCCAAACTTAGTTTTCCCTATTATTAGCATCTTGCATTAGTATGGTGTTTTTGTTACAGTTAATGGACCAATATTGATACATTATTATTATTAACCAAAGTCCATGCTTTGTTCTCAGGTCCTTTTTCTGTTTTGGGATCTCCTCTGGGATTACATTTAATCATCGTGTTTCTCAGACTTTCCTTTTTTTGGAGGTGACCTTGATGGTTTTCAGGGGTACTTGTCGGGTCTTTTGTAGAATATCTCTCCTTTAGGGTTTGTCTTATATTTTTCTTCTTATCAGACAAGATTATAAATTTTAGGGGAGGGGAAGTCTACAAAGGTTTAGTGCCATTTTCTTCATAACAAATCAAGAGTACATACACTAAACATGACGTTATTATAGATGTCAGCATTGGTCACCTAGCTGAGATAGTGTTCACCCATTTTCTGAGGTAATGTTAGTTACTCTTTGCCTGCCCCTCCACTCTTTTTCTCTTTCTGATTTGTTATTATTTTAAATTTCCATCACTTAAATTTTTTCTTTTACTTTGTTGATTTATTTTATTAGTATTATTTTATTCTATTAAACTTCTATTTTTTATTTTTTAATTTATTTTGAAATATTTTACAATTTCTATTACAATTTTTACAGTTTTTATCTGCTCTGTGGTTAAATGTTAATGGCATGCTTTCATTATATATAGGGATGTTCTTTTCCCTATTTTCTTTTTTATCATAATGACATTGCATGAGAGTGTGCTGCAGATCTTTTCTGTTACACATTTAGAGGTAAAATAACCATATTGTATTTTTAGGAATGAGGGATGAGCAAGGGTATTTATTATAGTTTCACCACCCTAAGTCCCCCTCCTCCATTGTTTTACTGACAAATCACAAGTATGGTCTCCACTTTCTGAGTACTTCCTCCACAATTCCCCACCCACCTCAGTCCTCCCTAGCCCTTATCTGAATCTTCACTTTCCCTTGCTCCGATTCACCTTGACCTGCTCAAGTTGGATTCCATCCAAGCAATATCTCCTCAATGCTGAACACTGACCTGAGAAGTTGCTTTATTTGCTGGTTTCTAGATTTCGTAGAGCTCAGACTCCCAGATAACTTTATCATTTGCAGACATTCCCAAAGTTCCTCGAACTCTCACCCAAATTGATGGCTACCATGTGCCTTCTAGCTTTTGCTGCTGTTTTGGAGGATGGACTGAGAAGGTTTACAGTGAATACATGATAATGACTTGGAATTTTCTGTGTCTAAGCTCATTCACAAGGCCCTTTGCTTTCCCTCTACATTCTCTAGTATGGCTTCTGATATTGAACAGGTAGTTTAGTTGCTGCCAGTTTGTTGTTACCTATTTTTATTTATTTATTTTTAATTGAAATATAATTGACATATAATATTGTGTAAGTTTAAGGTTGTATAACATGTTGATTTGATATATTTATAATTTGCAAATATGAGTACCACCATAGCATTAACTAAAGCCTCTATGACATTACATAATTATCATTTCTTTTTTATGATGGGAACAATTAGATCTAGTCTCTTAGAGACTTTGAAGTTTATAACACAATATTGTTGATGACAATCTCTATGCTGTGTATTAGCTCCTAGGACACATTTATTTACTAATTCCGAGTTTGTACCTTTAAAAATATATTTTGGGGGTTCTTGAAGATGTCTTCTCACTTCAATTATGTTTCTGAAAGAATTTGAAAGAAAGGCTCAAGTACCATTGTGTCAGCAACCCTACTTGTTCAAATATGACTCCAGTCTTTCTCACTCTCTTCTGCCTACCTCTACGTAGCCCTATGGTAAACAGAGTTTTATATAGCATTTTAGTTACTTATAATTATAACCCCTGTCATCTTTCCATCTATCTCATTATTGTCATCTTTAATAAAATAGAATACCAGGATCTAGCGCAATATGATTAAAAAAAATACCGATGGGTACCTGGGTGGCTCAGTTAAGTGTCTAATTCTTGATTTCAACTCAGGTCATGATTTCAGGGGTGTGAGATCAAGCCCCATGTTGGGCTCCACAATGGGTGTGGAGCCTGCTTAAGATACTCTCTCTCCCCCACCCTGTGCTCCCCCCTCCACTAGTATGTGCTCTCTCTAAAAAAAAAAATAATAATAATAAATAAATAATATTTAAACTATGAAACCTATAGATTAAAATTAAGAAAAATCTTTGTGACCGAGGGCTAGGTGAAAAGTTCTTAGAATTGAAACTAGAAGCACAGTCCCTAAAAGAAAAAGTTGACAAATTGAGCCACATCAAAATTTAAACTTTGGGGGTGCCTGGGTGGCTCAGTTGGTTAAGCATCCAATTCTTGATATCAACTCAAGTCTTGATCTCAGGGTCGTGAATTCAACCCCTGCATTGGACCCCATGCTGGGCATGAAGCCTACTTAAAAAAAAAAAAAAAAAAAAGAAGAAAAGAAGAAAAAAAAGAAAAAAATTTATAGAAATTGTTTCTTCCTTCAAGTATGCATACATGTGCGAAGATAATTAAGATGTGTGATAAGCACCTTTAGCAATTTGAGGAAATAAGCAAAGTAAATACAGAGGCAACAGTATACTTATGTATTTGTTTATTTATACTTTAAAGCTCCTTCCAAAATGAATATGAGGAGGCGGGATTATAATTGTTCTAATTAGGTTGCACCTTTCTCTGTTTTGAGTTTGCTAAATCTCATGAATTTGGGTTACATAAAAATAAAAAGATGAAGTATATAGTCCCCTTATACTTAACATGCTAGATATTTTCATTTCTTTTTCTTTTTTTCTCCTTTCCCCTTACTTGCCTTTGCTCTTTCTACGTTTTTCTCTTTTTCCTCCTTCTTTGTATCTCCTCTTGTTATGAGGAACTTGACAGATATATGATTAAAGATGCTTCAAATATGTAACATAAAGCTTGGGGGGAATAAAAAATGCGCTGGATGACAAAATAGGGATCCAAATCTATCCTGGTGGCTTGTATCTGCTAAAAATGAAATTTAACAGTATTGAGTGTGAGAAAGAAAACTGGAACATGCAGCCAACTGCGTAAAATTTAAAAAGAGAGTAAAAGTTTCTCAACAGCACTGTTTTAGTAAGCAATGACTATAATTTTCATCAACAATCTGAAATGACCACTAAATTGCTAAACACCCTGAGCTTGCAATGATTAAGGGAAAATTAAGGACAAAATCTCACACTTTCATCAAGAATGCAACTGTGATATTCTTTTTAGCTGAAGGGATGTTCAAGTATTGTGCTTATATTTAAGGCTCTACTTAAGCATGGTTAGTCCTGGCAGATGTGTTCTACTTGGTGACATTAGAATGAGGATGGTACACAAATACTTTTGATATAAATCAATGCCCTGTTTGAGGAAGACAAGCGTGCTTCCCTCAAATATTGATAGTGTTATCATGAAGAAGAATCATATAAAGTCCCTAGTGGAGGAATTACAAAGCTTGGGTCTGTATGAGAAAGAGTTCAGAAGAATATGTAAGACTTTCACAAAAATCAGACAAAAAACAGTATGGTCTGCCCCAAGTGGTGGTGAGGTATCTAAACCACATTCAGGTGGTCATTTGGTAAAAATTCTAGAGTATTTTATATTCTCAAAATGACTGGATTGTATGCCTTTTAGAATCTCTTCAAATTACGAATGCTGGTAATTTTATGAAAGATCTATCTCACCCCGAAGAAATAACAAGCATCATTCCCAGCCAACTTAAATTCAAATAAAACCTTTAAAAAGGGAATGATTTATACTAAATTACCATTGGGATTATAATTGTGAAAACTGTTGGAAATATAACTTAGCAGTGTGCTCTAGTGAGATCATTAAAACTAAAATATAATTCCTGAAAACAGGAAAAAATATTATTTAGAGGTTGGAGTGTGTGTTACTGACCCCTTGCTAGCTCACAACTTTTATTCATCAGTAAATAAATCCTGAATTGGTCTTTCTATTCACATTTAAAATAAGACTCATGGAGATTTTTTTTTCTCAACTGGGAGTAAATTGATTGAAATAACATCACAGAATTTCTCTTTTGCAAACCATAACAAAATGCTCAGAGTAATTTAAAGATTTTATTTATTTATTTATTTTAGAGAGAGAGAGAGAGTGCAGGGGGATGGGCAGAGGGAAAGGGAAAGAGAGAGAGTCAAACCAACTCTGCAGTGAGCACAGTGTCCGATGTGGGTCTCGGGTCTCGATCCCAGGACCTTGAGATCATGCCCTGAGCCAAAATCAAGAGCCGGAAGCTTAATGGACTGAGCCACCCACGCCCCTGTAAAATGGTCAGAGTAACTTAAAAAACAGCAATGATTAGCAAAAATATCCCAAACAACAAAAAGAGTGGCAACAAAAAGTAAGTAGCATAATCTAATGTAATCAACTATAAAAACTGTTGCTCTTGCTTTAAAGCAAAGATTAAGAAAAAATCTGAAATAGAGGAAGGTGCTGTACGGATTGATTGCTGCTCCTCCTTCCCCATAGTAGCTGTAATGAAAAGTCAATAAAACCCTGCAAGTTGTCACAGAGAGAGAAAAACTGAGTAGATCTCTTTTATTGTTTTCTTTCCTGAAGGAGTAGTAAAGACAATGGCTGCTGGGAGAAAAGTGTGAAAAGGGCAAATGAACCTGGAGCTGAGGTTCTTTGGTGGAACTAAAGCTTCCAAAAACAGACACTAAATTAGGAACCAGGAGCATATCTCATTTTGAGAATGGAGTTTCTCCTGTTAAGGTAATGAGTGCTGGTAAGGACATTTAGCAAAATAGCAGGACCCCCGATTTTCAAACGGTAAGCTCGGTTTAGTGCTATTTCTTCCCTCACAATTCCCTGAGTCATAGAATAGTCGATAGAGCAGAAATCATCTAGCTCTCTCAAACTCTGTCTGTGAACAAAAACCCCCAAAATCCAGGTAGGAAGAGAGCAGGCAAAATGTATATGGACAGAAGGCTATGCTTTATAAAAGTAAAGCAACAGTATCATCCGAAGGGGAGAAAAAGGACAACACTATGCAATGACCCATCTTGTCATATGGAAGAAAATCATATAGAGAGGAAACTCCCCGGGTCATTTGATATATGGAAATGAATAAGAATGTGAAATCTGTTGAAGAAGAGCTCAGAAATAAGGAGATAAAACAGTTATGTGATGTGCGAGACAGAATAATGACCCCTGAATGATGTCCATGTTCTGATTGCTGGACTTTGCGAATATGTTACCTCATATGCCCAGAGAGATGTTGTATGTGTCCTTCAAGTTAAGGAGTTTGAGGAAGGGAAGTTATCCTGGGTTATTGGAGTGGGTCCAATGTCATCACAAAGGTCATCACAAGGGAAGGAGGGAGGAAGGAGAATCAGAGTTGGAGGAAGAGAAGGATTTAGAGATGCTCTGCCACACTGGCTTTGAGGATAGAGGGAGCAAGCAAAGGCATGCAGGTGGCCTCTAGAAGTGGAAAAATGCAAGCTGACATTCCCCGCCATTGCCTCGAGAAGGAAGACAGCCCTGCTGACCATTTAAACTGACCTACAGAACTGTAAGAAATTTGCATTTTTTAAGCCACTAAGCTTGTGGGGATTTGTTAGAGCAGAAAGAGAAAACTAATGCAAAGAACATGAGAGAAAAATTGCACACCTTAAAAAAAAAACTGAGGATCAAGTAAACATTGTTAAATTTTAAAAAAACATCAGGGAAAGGAACAGACACTGCTGAAAGTTGATTTACTAAAAAGAAGGTGAGGTAAGGGATAATCTTTATCAATACATATGAGCACAGACCAAAAGATTGAAGAGATTAAGAAATAAACAAGGCAAAGACAAACCAGCGTAGGGATAACCTGGTTCCTGGAAGAAAACATACAAAATTTTGAAAGCATGACCTAATTTTCTTTCAAAGTTCATGGGCATTGGTAAGCATTCTCAAACATGGAACATAAACTCTTTTGAAAAATAATGAAGTTAAAATGAATTTTATGGTTCAGTTTTCAGGAAAATGGAGATGTACTTGTCCATATTCTTTCTGTTAAGTACAACTAAAACCCCTGGATACTATATAGAATGAACATAAGAAGATTTTGAAAGGTGGAGAGAAAGAGGCAGACTGGCTGGGACCTTAGGATCCAAAGAATAACATGGTGGTGGGTTCTCAGAATTTTCTTTTGGCTGCAAATATCTCTGATTTGGAGTTAAAGAAGCCAGTAACCTAGAAATGCCAACAGATGCATACAAGAAAGCCCCAACCAATGCCTGCTCTCCTTAGTGAACAGATTAGGAAAAGGACAGCCTAGCAAAACCAAAAACTTTTAAATATCTACTCTGTCCAGTCAAACACCACAGAAAAACATATGACCCTATCTCCGTATACTAACACCAGCCAAGATCAAGTGTGAAACCCAGACTTTCACCTCATCATGCTGGAACTAGCCAGCCAAGCTCCCAAACCTACTAGTTGGTGTCAGAGACAGTCAAGTAGGGAGTAGGACTTTATCTCTGTCAGCAGTGAAGAGTATCCCCCTCAACCCTTCAATAACAGTGGAAACCATGTGATTAACCTGTAACTCCAGAAAAAAAATGGGTCCTATTTAAGATATTCAAGGAAAGAGAATGTCACTGATTTCATATCCAGCAAATTTAATTTTCACAAATAAGGGCCACAGACAAGCTATCATGAACACACAAGAACGCAGCGTATACTTTTTCCATTAGCATTTTCTGATTAGACTAAATATAGAGAATGCTCTTGAGACAACAATCAGAATTACTAAAAATATATATGTATATATTGACATAAAGTCATAGAACCTCTAGAAGTGGCCCTTAAATGTGTTTTCACTCACAAAACTAAAATTTAATGATAATGATGAAAGAGACAATATAGGATGTGATGCCGGTAGTAAGGTGGTAAATGTTGATAGCTGGTTTCTGGGAAGAAAAGCTGATTTGTGTTTGCTGATTTCTCTGGTATAAATGTTCTCTTTATAATCCATTTCAGGCTACCAACTTGAAGAATCTCCTGCCGGTAAGAGATGGGACAATTTGCACATCTATAGAAATAATAACAGCAATAAAACCAAAGCATATCAAATGTGTTTATTCCATGAATTCATTATGATACTAAAAAATGAAACTCCTCCCCCCCAACTTAATTGACCACCATTAGAAGATAATATAAAGAATTAACTCATTTTGAAAACTTGTTTAAAAAAAGGAAATAAGCATTTATTCTGCCTTTCTTATAAAATCAGTACCTAGGGGAAAACAAAATAGCAGATGAGGAGAGGTGGATCTTTATAAAAAACATTCCATCTTATACATGAAAAAGGAATAATTTAAAATGTTAACATTTTGTGATCCCTCATAAAATAGGGATCTAATACTGATCACTAATCACCACTAACATTACAAGGGGAAGCAACATTGATATAAGCAACATTAGGTATTGACATCAAGTACTTCCTAAAGGAAGTACAATGTACCTCCTGTGAAATAGTCCTGCAAATGCTAGATCTAACTATGAATTTAGAATAAATATAGGGGAGAGATGCACATGTTGAATGATGCCATGGGAGCACAGACAGCACGTCCAGACTACAGGGAACTTACAGGACAAAAAAAAAAGACAGAAAACCAAAATAAAACAAAACCTCAATTTCTCCAAAATAAATTGTAAGAAGAAAAAAAAAAAGAGTGATAACTGTAAATTGCAAGAAGACTTAAGAGACAAATTAACCAATCAAGATGTATACCTCTTGTTTAGATTTCAATTTGATCAAATATACTATAAAAATAAAAAGAAGAATTGTAGGATGATCAATTAAATGTGTATATATTGTCTACATATTTGGTGATATTAGAAATTATTTTTTTAAATTTTGGGGGAGGGTGTGATGAAGATATTTCAGTTATGTTGTAAAAGTAGTGTTTTACATATATATAGTAAAACACTATAGGTGAAGTAATGTCTGCAATTTGTTTCAAAATAATTGGATGGTGTGTGAATGTGTGAGACTATGGAGAAAGTAAGAACTGGTCATGCTTTGATCATTGTTAAACTTGGGTGATGGGTATGTGTGGATTCAAAACGCTATTTTCTTCACTGTTGTGTAAGTTTGAAATTTTCTATAATAAAAATGTTAAAAGATGACCTTCTGGCTATAAAATACAGAATTCTAGAACATCAAGTTAGATAAAGTATTGTTAATATCTAATAATTCTGAAGAAAATTGAAGCTAAGCGCTTTGATGGCATTAGGCTATATGTTTGTTTGACCTCTCCAAGTTCTTTCTATTCTTGGCTGTATTTCATTTCTTTAGAAAGCAACATTATTTTTGTCTATGGTTCTACAATGCTTTTAAGATTTTAGTGCCAAGGAGCATTTTATTATGGTAACCTTAAGTGTGTTTTTGTTTTCAATATATCACTGCCCTAGAGATGATTACACTTAAGACTACCCATTTTAGGTCACTTAATATAGTACTTCCCTCATTTAATGGCTAGAGATCAATATTATTATAGTAGACAAAAATCATAGATAACTCTGGCTTCTAGGTATTATTAAGGAGAATTACTGAACTCAAAATATTATTTTGTAATTGCTTGTGCTTTTTTGTGGGTAGGCAAACTTGTTATAATATTGAAAAGAAATAATTCTTGACCTCAGGCTGTATGCTGCCATATTATTGATTTCACAGCACTTAAGATTATTCTAAAATGTATGTTTTTAAAGGTAAGACAAATTATGTTTATTCCTTATATTTAATGAAGGAAGAAATATTACCATTACCTTGGCTATATTTTTTAATGGTTTAATAACTATTGAAGTAAAAATAACATAACATACATGTAAAGTAACAGAAAACAATGGAACATTGGTATACCAATTTAAGAAACAGACTGTTACCAGTTCCCTTGAAGCCCTTGAGATAATCTTTGCTGAAGCCCATCACAATCCTCATTCTTGCAGAGGTGACCACTACCCTGAATTTTGCACTACTCAGTTTTTAAAAATTGTTTAATATGATATACCTTCACCAGTATACTGTTTAGTTTTTCAGGTTTTTAAATATGTATTAATGGAACCACATTTATATATTCTTCTAGACATTCTCTCTTTTTTATAAAGATTATATTTCTGAGATTTACCCATGTTGATTAATTTTGCTGAAGTCGATTCGTTGACATACCATAAAGTATTTCAATTTATAAATATACTCCATTTTATTGATCTATTATTCTATAGGTATGAATTTGATGTTTTTAATTTCTCTCTTTTTTTTTAAGATTTTATTTATTTATTTGACAGAGAGAGAGATAGCGAGAGCAGGAACACAAGCAGGGGGAGTGGGAGAGGGAGAAGCAGGCTTCCCGCTGAGCAGGGAGAACAATGTGGGGCTTGATCCCAGGACCCTGGGATCATGACCTGAGCTGAAGGCAGACAGTTAACGACTGAGCCACCCAGGCGCCCCTTTAATTTCTCCTAATATGTGTTTGTGTATTCTTTTTTTTAAGTTTTAATTTAAATTCAAGTTAGTTCACATACAACGTAATATTAGTTTTAGGTATATAATATAGTGATTTAACACTTCCATACAAAACCAGGTACTCATCACTACAAGTGCACTCCTTAATCTCCATCAGCTATTTCACCCAACCCCCCACCCACCTTCCCTCTGGTAACCATCAGTTTGTTCTCTAATAGTTAAGAGTCTGTTTCTTGGTTTGCTTCTCCCTCTCTCCTCTTTCCCCTTTGCTCATTTTTTTGTTTTGTATTGTAAATTCCACATATAAGTGAAATCCAATGGTATTTGTATTTCTTTTACTGACTTATTTCACTTAGCATAATACTCTCAAGCTGCATCTATGTTGTTACAAATGGGCACGATTTCATTCATTTTTATGGCTTAGTAATATTCTATTGTGTGTGTGTGTACATATATATGGGCCATAATTTGGCTATTGTAGATAATGCTGCTATAAACATCAAGATACATGTAGCCCTTTGAATTAGCATTTTTGTATTCTTTGGGTAAATTTGTGCAATTGCTGTATTTTAGGGTAGTTCTATTTTTAATTTTTTGAGGAATCTCCATATTGTTTTCCACAGTGGCTGCATCAGTTTACATTCCCACCAACACTGCAAGAGGGTTCCCCTTTCTCCACATCCTCACCATCACTTGTTTTTTCTTATACTGTTGATTTTAGCCATTCTGAGAGGTGGAAGGTGATATCTCTTGTCATTTTGATTTGTACTTCCCTGATGATCCGTGATGTTGAGCATATTTTCATGTGTTTGTTGGCCATCTGTATGTCTTTTTTGGAAAAATGTCTATTCATGTCTTCCACCCATTTTTGGATTGGATTATTCAGCTTTTGGGTGTTGAATTGTATAAGTCCTTTATAGATTTTGGATACTAACCCTTTATCAAATATGTCATTTGCAAATATCTTTTCCCATTCTGTAGGTTGCCTTTTAGTTTTGTTGATTGTTTCCTTTGCTGTGCAGGAGCTTTTTATTTTGATGAAGTCCCAATAGTTTATTTTTGCTTCTGTTTCCCTTGCCTCAGGAGACCTATCTAGAAAGAAGTTGCTACAACTGATGTCAAAGAAGTAACTGTGCTCTCCTCTAGGATTTTTATGGTTGCATGTCTCACATTGGGGTCTTTAATACATTTTTGGATTTATTTTTATGTATGATATAAGAAAGTGGTCTAGTTTCATTCTTTTGCATGTTGCCACCCAGTGTTCCCATCACCATTTGTTAAGGAGATTTTTTTCCCATTGGATATTCTTTCCTGCTTTGTTAAAGATTAATTGACAGTATAGTTGTGGGTTCATTTCTGGGTTTTCTATTCTGTTCTACTGATCTATGTGTTTGTTTTTGTGCCAGTACCATACTGTTTTGGTCACTATAGCTTTGTAATATAACTTGAAGTCCAAAATTTTGATGCCTCCAGCCTTGCTTTTCTTTTTCAAGATTGCTTTGGCTTTTGGAGTCTTTTGTGGTTCCATACAAATTTTGGGGTTATTGGTTCTAGTTCTGTGAAAAATGCTGGTGGTATTTTGATAAGGATTGCACTAAATGTGTTGATTGCTTAAGAAAGTATAGACATTTTAACAATATTTTTTCTTCCAATCCATGATCATGAAATACAAACAATTATAAGAGAATATTATGAAAAACTATATGCCAACAAATTGGACAGCCTAGAAGAAATGGATAAATTCCTAAAAGCATATAAACTTCCAAAACTGGAACAGGAAGAAATGAAAAACTTGAACAGACCAATAACCAGCAAAGAAACTGAATCAGCAATCAAAAAACAACCAACAAACAAAAGTCCAGGGCCAGATGGCTTCAAAGGCTAATTCTACCAACATTTAAAGAAGAGTTAATACCTATTCTCAAACCATTCCAAAAAAGAGAAAAAGGAAAACTTCCACATTCGTTCTATGAGGCTAGCATTATCCTGATACCAAAACCAGATAGAGACTCCACTGAAAAAGCAAACTATGGGCCAATATCCCTGATAACCCTGGAAGCAAATCTTCTCAATAAAATACTAGCAAACAGAATGCAACAGTACATTAAAAAATCATTCACCACGATCAGTGGATTTATCTTGGGTTGCAAGGGTGGTTCAATATTTGTAAATCAATCAACATGATGCACCACACTAATAAAAAAAAGTATAAGAACCATGGGATATTTCAATAGATGCAGAAAAACCATTTGACAATGTACAACATTCAACATCCATAGAAACCCTTAACAAAGTAGGTTTAGAGGGAACATACCTCAACACAATAAGGCCATCTATGAAAATCCCACAGCTGAGAACTTTTCCTTTATGGTCAGGAACAAGATAGGGATGTTCACTTTCGCCGCTGGTATTTACCATAGTCCTGGAAGTCCTGGCTACAGCAATCAGACAACAAAAAGAAATAAAAGAGATACAAATGGGAGTCAATCCCATTTACAATTGCACCAAAAACAATAAGATACCTAGGAATAAACCTCACCAAAGAGATGAAAGACCTGTACTCTGAAAATTATATGATCTTGATAAAAGAAATTGAAGAAGACACAAGAAATGGAAAGACATTACATGCTCTTGAGCATTCTTGATGCACCTGTATAAGAACATATTTATCCAGAACTATGATTTATATGTACAATAGTTTACCTAGGATATATAGCCAGATGTAGAATGACTGGAACACAAGGCAAGCCCATTTTCAGTTTTACTAGAAAGTACAAAACTTTTTAACCAAGTGGTGGTAACCAATTTACACTTCCATCAGCAATACAGAGTAATTCCAAATCCTGTATACCCACATTAGCAACTAATGTAGTCCAATCCATGCCAATTTAGTAGGTCTAAAATAGTGTGCCATTGTGATTTTCATTTGTATTTCCCCAATTATTAATGTCATTGAGCATCCCTTAATGTTATTTGTGTAGTTGTGTTTATATGGACTTGTTTATGTTTTTCACCAGTTTTCTAACCCGGTCGTTTATCTTTTTTCTTATTTATTTCTTAATTTTTGAAATGTTCTGTGTACTATTTTAATTTCAGTTAATGAGTTGTGAATATTTTATTTTAGTCCATAACTTGTATGTAGGGGAGTTCAGTATCCTATTTTAAACAATGGATCAATCGTTTAGACAGATAATCAATAAGAAAGCACTGGACTCAAATACACATTAGACCAGATGAACCTAACAGACGTATACAGAACATTCCAACCAATAGCAGTAGAATACACATGGAATATTCTCCAGACTAGATAATATGTTAGGCTGCAAACCAAGTGATAAGAAATTTAAAATTGAAATCATATGAAGCATGTTTTCCAACAACAATGTTATGAAGCCAGAAATCAATTACAAGAGGAAAATTAGAAAATCCACAATATGTAGAGGCTAATTAACACACTGCTAAAACGACTAATGGGTTAAAGAAGAAATCAAAAAGGAAATAAAAAAAAATCCTAAAAAAATGAAAATGGAAACACAAATAGCAAAACTTATGAGATGCAGCAAAAACAGTTATTAGAAGGAAGTTTAGAGTGAAAAACAGCTACATTAAGAAAAAAGAAAGGTATCAAGTAAACAACCAAATTTTATACATCAAGAAAATATAAAAAGAGCAAACAAAGATCAAAGTTAGTAGAAGAAAGGAAATAATAAAGATCAGAGCAGAAACAAATGGAATAGAAACTAGAAAGACAATAAAAAAGACCAAAGAAACTAAAAGCTATTTTTTGAAAAGATAAAACTGACAAAACTTGAGCTAGATTAATTAAGAAAAAAGATGACTCAAATAAGTAAAATCAGAAATAAGGAGGAGATTTACAACTGATAACCCAGAAATACTAACAATCATAAAAAAACTACTATGAATTATTATATACCAACAAATTAGATAAACTAGAAGAAATGGATAAATTTCTAGCAACATAGAACCTAGCAAGAGCAAATCATGAAGAAATAGAGAATCTGAAAAGATCAATAATGAGTAGAGAATCAATAATCAAAAGGTTCCCAACAAATAAAAGTCCATGACCAGATGGCTTCACTGGTAGATTCTACCATATGTTCAAAGAATTAATACCAATCCTTCCCAAGCTCTCTCAAAATATTGAAGAAGAGGGAACATTTCCAAGCTCATTTTATGAGGCAAGCATTACCCTGATACCAATGTCAGACAAAGACACTATAAGAAAAAGAAATTATTTTTTTAAGCTTATTAAACTTCAGGGTGGAGACTTCCATTGTGCTTCTTTTTTTTTTAATTTTATTTTATTATGTTGTGTTAGTCACCATACATTATATCATTAGTTTTTGATGTAGTGTTCCATGATTCATTGTTTGCGTATAACACCCAGTATTCCATTCAATACGTGCCCTCCTTAATACCTATCACTGGGCTAACCCATCCCCCCCACCCCCCTCCCCTCTAAAACCCTCAGTTTGTTTCTCAGAGTCCATAGTCTCTCATGGTTCGTCTCCCCCTCCAATTTCCCCCACTTCATTTTTCCCTTCCTACTATCTTCTTCTTTTTTTTTAAACATATAATGTATTATTTGTTTCAGAGGTACAGGTCTGTGGTTCATCAGTCTTACACAATTCACAGTGCTCACCATAGCACATACCCTTCCCAATGTCCATCACCCAGCCACCCCATCCCTCCCACCCCCCACTACTCTGGCAACACTCAGTTTGTTTCCTGAGATTAAGAATTCCTCATATCAGTGAGATCATATGATACATGTCTTTCTCTGATTGACTTATTTCACTTAGCATAATACCCTCTAATAACATTCACGTCATTGCCAATGGCAAGATTTCTTTTTTTTTTTTTTTTGATGGCTGCATAATATTTCATTGTATATATATATATACCACTTCTTCTTTATCCATTCATCTGTTGATGGACATCTTGGCTCTTTCCATAGTTTGGCTATTGTGAACATTGCTGCTATGAACATCGGGGTGCACATACCCCTTCGGATCACTACATTTGTATCTTTGGGGTAAATACCCAATAGTGCAATTGCTGGGTCATAGGGTAGCTCTATTTTCAACTTTTTGAGGAACCTCCATCCTGTTTTCCAGAGTGGCTGCACCAGCTTGCATTCCCACCAACAGTGTAGGAGGGTTCCCCTTTCTCCGCATCCTCGCCAACATCTATTTCCTGACTTGTTAATTTTAGCCATTCTGACTGGTGTGAGGTGGTATCTCCTTGAGGTTTCGATTTGGATTTCCCTGATGCCAAGCGATGTTGAACACTTTTTCATGTGTCTGTTGGCCATTTGGATGTCTTCTTTGGAAAAATGTCTGTTCATGTCTTCTGCCCATTTCTTTTTTTTTTTTTAAGATTTTATTTATTTATTTTACAGAGAGAGAGATAGTGAGAGCAGGAACACAAGCAGGGGGAGTGGGAGAGGGAGAAGCAGGCTTCCCGCTGAGCAGGGAGCCCGATGTGGGGCTCGATCCCAGGACCCTGGGATCATGACCTGAGCCGAAGGCAGATGCTTAATGACTGAGCCACCCAGGTGCCCTCTTCTGCCTATTTCTTGATTGGATCATTTTTTCTTTGGGTGTTGAGTTTGATAAGTTCTTTGTAGATTTTGGATACTAGCCCTTTATCTGAGATGTCATTTGCAAATATCTTCTCCCATTCTTTCAGTTGTCTTTTGTTTTTTTTGACTGTTTCTTTTGCTGTGCAAAAGCTTTTCATCTTGATGAAGTCCCAATAGTTCATTTTTGCCCTTGCTTCCCTTGCCTTTGGTGATGTTCCTAGGAAGAAGTTGCTGCAGCTGAGGTCGAAGAGGTTGCTGCCTGTGTTCTCCTTTAGGATTTTGATGGATTCCTGTCTCACATTTAGGTCTTTCATCCATTTCGAGTCTATTTTTGTGTGTGGTGTAAGGAAATGGTCCAGTTTCATTCTTCTGCATGTGACTGTCCAATTTTCCCAACACCATTTGTTGAACAGACTGTCTTTAAGAAAAAGAAATTATAAGCCAATATCCCTGATGAACATAGATGCAAAAATCCTTAACAAAATATTAACAAACCAAGTTTAACAGTACATTAAAATGATCATACACCATGATCAAGTAGGATTTACTCCTGGAATGCAAGGATGGTTAAACATGTGCAAATTGACAAATGTGAAATACCACATTAATTGCATAGAAGATAAAAATCATATGATCATCTTAATAGATGCTAAAAAGGTATTTGACAAAATTCAACTTCCTTCCATGCTAAAACATATTGGCTCAACATATTGGCTATAGAAGGAATGTGCCTCAACATAATAAAGGCCACATACAACAAGCCCACAGCTGACATTATGCTCAACATTGAAAAGCTAACGATTTTCCTTTAAGATCAGAAACAAGACAAGGATGATCACTCTTATCACTTTTATTCAACATAGTACTGGAAGTCCTAGCCAGAGCAATTAGGAAAGAAAGAGAGGGGCACCTGGGTGGCTCAGTTGGTTAAGCGACTGCCTTCGGCTCAGGTCATGATCCTGGAGTCCCGGGATCGAGTCCCGCATCGGGCTCCCTGCTCGGCAGGGAGTCTGCTTCTCCTTCTGACCCTCCTCCCTCTCATGCTCTCTGTCTCTCATTCTCTCTCTCTCAAATAAATAAATAAAATCTTTAAAAAAAAAAAAAGAAAGAAAGAGAAATAAAATGCATCCAAATTGGAAGGGAAGAAGTAAAATTATGGATGACATAATCTTATATAGAGAGAAAATCCTAAAAATTCAACCAAAAAACTGCTAGAATTAGTAAATAAATTCAGTAATGTTGCAGGATTCAAAATCAACATACAGAAATCAGTAGTGTTTCTATACACTAAGAACTATCAGAGAAAATATGATAATAATCTCATTTACAACAGCTTCAAAAAATAAGATATTTAGTAATAAATTTTACTCAGGAAGTGAAAGATTGTACACTTGAAATCTATAAATATTGATGAAAGGAAATGAAGAAGTCACAACTAAATGAAAAGATATTCCATTGACATGGATTAGAAGAATTAATACGGGTAACATGCCCATGCCACCCACTGAATCTACAGATTCAAGTAATCCCTACCAAAATTCCAGTGGAATTTTTCATAGAAATAGAACAAACAATCCTAAATTTTGTATTGAGCCACAAAAGACCTCAAAAAGCCAAAGAAATCTTGAGAAAGAATAAAGTTGGAAGCATCACACTCCTGATTTCAAACTATATTACAAAACCTATAGTAATCAAAACAGTATGGTATTAGCATAAGAACAGACAGATCTGTGGAACACAACAGAGAACACAGAGATAAATCCACGCATAAATGTTCAATTAATTTTTGACAGGGCACCAAAAGTATTCAATGGAGAAAGGATATTCTTTTCAAAAATGGTGTTGGGAAAATTGGACAGCTACATGCAAAGGAGTTAAATTGGACCTCTACCCAACAGCATATACAAAAATCTAGCCACAAAAAATTAATATTGTAAATGAATTCAATATTACATTGAATATAAGACCTGAAGTTGTAAAACTCCTAGAAGAAAACATAAGTTCCTGGACATCTTGGCGATGATTTTTTGGATTTGGCACCAAGAGCAAAGGCCATAAGTGGGACTCAATCAAACAAAAAGGCTGCACAGCAAAAGAATCCATCAACAAAATGAAAGCAACCTATGGAAGGAGAGAAAATATTTGCAAACCACATATCTGATAAGGGGGTAATATCCAAAATATACAAAAAACTACTACAACTCACAGGAAACAAGCAAACAAAACAATCTGATTAAAAAATGCACAAAGGACTTGCATAGGCATTTTTCCAAAGAAGATAAATTGCCAACAGGTATGTTATAAGGTGCTCAACATTACTAATCATCAGGGAAAGGCAAATCAAAACCATAATAAGATATCCCCTCACATGTGTTAGGATGTTTATTATTAAAAAGACAGGCGCTAACAAATGCTGGCAAGGTTGTAGAAAAAGAATCGTGGATCAGTACATCAAAAACTAATGATGTATTTTATGGTGACATAACATAATAAAATAAAAAAAATAATAAATAATAAATAGCTATTAACCCTTAAAAAAAAAAGAAATTCCTTATATACCATTGGCAGGAATGTAAGTCAGTACAGCCATTATGAAAAACAGTATGGAGGTTCCTCAAGAAATTAAAAATACAAGTAACGTATGATCCCATAATGCCACTTCTGGGTATATATCCAATGAAAATATAATCATAATCTCGAAGAGATATATGTACTTCTCATGTTTATTGCAGCATTATTCACAATAGCCCAGGTATGAAAACAACCTCTGTGTCTCTCAGTGGCTAGTTGATAAAGAAAATATGGCAATGGGATATTAATCAGCATTGAAAAAAAAAAGAAAATCCTGTCATTTGTGGCATGGATAAACCTGGAAGGCATTATGCTAAGTGAAAAAAGCCAGACAGAGAATATCAAATACTGCATGGAATCACATATGTGGAATCCCCTACACCCCGAAAAAAAGTCAGACTCATAGAAACAGAGTAGAATTGTGGTTGTCAGAGTCTGGGGACTGGAGGAAACAGGGAGAGGTTGGTAAAGGAGAGAAACTTTTAGTTATAAATGATTAGCTCTGAGGAGCTAATGTGTAACATGATGATTACAGTTGATATTACTGTAATGTATAATTGAAATTTGTTAAGAGGACATAATTCAAGTATTCTCACTAAAAAAAAAAAAGTAAATTCATTAAAGTAAGTTCATTAAAACAAACTTGCTGTGGAATTCTTTCACAATGAAGATATATATCAAATTATCATGCTCTGCACTTTAAATATAATATTTTGGTCGATTATACTTCAATCAAGCTGAAAAAATTCCCTTCTTATCTGAAGGTCATACAGATATTCTCCTATTTTGTCTTCTAAAAATTCGTAAACATTTCTTATTATATTTTGCTTTTCAAATATTTTGGAATTAATTTTCGTTAAGGTGTCAAGTTTCCATACATAGTTTTGTTGTTTTATTTATCTATCTCCGCTTTTCATGTATCTCATTGTCTTGTTTACAATAGCTTTAAAATAAGACTTTTTACCTCATCAGAAGTAGTGTTTTTTTTTTTTTTTCTATTCTTCAGACATGTTCTGGTTCTTCCTTGCTCATATGGCAACTAAAACAAAACAAAACACCAAGTCTAAAACAAATATAACTGTGATGGCATGTTGATCAGAATTTTAGTGTACTTATTGAATAATATAGAAAGTATTGGTATCTAAACAATAACATTTTTATGAACATGGTATATTTTCCATATATTTAAATGTTTTTAAAGTGTCTTTCAATATAGTTTTATCTTTTTCCACAAATTTTATGCATTTCTTCAGTTATATTTATTCCTGGGTACTTAAAATTTTGTTGTGATTTTAGATGGCTTCTTGCATTTTAATTACATGTACTACATATTCATTGCTGGTGGATCAAAATGGAATAATTTAAAATATTTTTTTTGAAAATAATAACTTGGTAAATTATCTTATGAGTCCTAATCCTTATCGATAGATCCTTTTCAATTTTTTATGTAGGCCATAATTTTCTCTGCAAATACTGATTCTTTTTTTCTATTTCTAGTCCTTATACCTTTTATTTTCGTTCCTTATCTTTATTCCCTAACCAGAACTTTCAGCACAGTGTTTAAACGTACCAGTGAAAGTATCTTTGTCTTCTGTTCTTAAAGGTAATATAAACTTTTCACATCAAGTATGATGACTGCTGTGGGTTTTATGTCAATTCCCTTTTTCAGATTAAAGTATTCCCTTCCATTGTTAGTTAAGAATGATGACAAAATGCCATATATTAGCTAAATATTATCTGGCATCTTTTGGGATAATTTTATGATATATGTTGTTTTCTAATATCTTGTTTAGAGTTTTTTTCATCTGCAGTCATTAAGTGTATATTTTGCAGATACACTGGGCTATTTTTTCCTTATCTTTCTCCATCTGCTTCTGCTTTTTTAAGGTTAGGATAGCAGCATCATAAAATACATTGGAGTGTTTTTCCTCCTTTTACATATTCTGGAAAATTGCGTGTAAGTTTGAATATTTTTGTTCTTAGATCACATAGATAAAATTATCTGGTTTTAGCATTTTGTTTCTAAGATTTTAATTACTTTTTCAATTATTTTAGTGATTAAAACATTCAACTCAACTATTTCTTCTTAAAACACAGTGTATTTGTTTTAAATGTGAGCTAGAGTCCAGAAACCATGTTTGACTCATATATAGTACCAGTGTTCTCATTTTTTTCTTGGTAATGAAGTTCCCGCATTTCATATTCCTTCACATTTAACTTGCTAACGAAGGGCTCTAATTGTAATGTATGCCTCTCTCTATATATTTCTTTTTGTCTGTCCCAGGAGACATCATGTAATCAAAATTCATGCTAGATCACATGAAACACTTCATAGAAGAGCATAATTAAAAATAAAAACATATTTTCTACAAAACATACGTAAAGTGAGTGAGCAGGATGCTGATTGTGCTGCCGCTGGATTTACGATTCAGGATATTAAGTAACGCTAATATTTAAGATGAAGATTAGAGGTTTAGATAATGCAACTTTGGGTACGAAAATCTAGAAATTGAAGCAGCTGAAGGGAAAAACTGCCTAGTTAACATCTGCCAGGAGATATCCTGGAAGATAGAGCACACGAGAGCAGGTTTTACTGTTGCCCTTTCCATATGAGTGCACAGAAGCCCGACTTCCAGCTGCTAGCCCCTGCATTCTTTTTTTTCCCTCTTTTTTCTTTTTTAATTTTTTAATTTATTTATTTTTAAAGATTTTATTTATTTATTTGAGAGAGAATGAGAGACAGAGAGCACGAGAAGGAAGAGGGCAGAGGGAGAAGCAGACCCCCCGCCGAGCAGGGAGCCCGATGCGGGACTCGATCCCGGGACTCCAGGATCATGACCTGAGCCGAAGGCAGTCGCTTAACCACCTGAGCCACCCAGGCGCCCCTTCCTCTTTTTTCTCTTTTTCCTAAGAGTTTGTTTGGCTATTGGGACCTTCTTAGCCCACCTGGCCACTGGCAATGTCAGGAAATTAATGCCTCTTCTCCTTCCTGGGGTCCTCAGGTAATGGCAATTGGTGTATAAGAATTATCCCAGTTTTCTCTCCTTCCTGAGGACATAACCCAAGTGAGTGCTGTATAGTGGTTCCCAGAATTCCCCAGTTGTTGGAGGAGGTCATGGAGAGGACATGTTGACTCACAAGCTGGGAAATGGGAGGCTCCTCACTTTCTCTCCTATCCTTGGAATGTTCATTCTCCTCACCCTTCCCACAGTGGGAGCCATTTTCAAGGATATAGCCTTGAGAAAACCATGTGTTATTGAGATCATTTGAATGGTATATGTGAGTGAACCCGGTTAAGACCTCTGTATAAACTTTTAAGATTTGGGTGACCTGGTGCGGAGGTCTACTCGTCTTGTGGCCACCCAAGACATGCCTTGTAAGTAAGTTCTCTGTCCTATTACCATGTCCACCTATAATCTGGAGTGGCCCGCCTCCCTCTTCGGTCTGTCCCTGCCCTCTGTGTTATGGAGGCCAATTAGTAAACCAACACGTGGGATTAAGCTACTGTTTCCCTAAGTGGTAACTTGATTTATACACACTTCTTTTTTCGTTTTGGCTGTCTTCTTCTTCGTCTCAGTTCCCCAATCTCCTATCTACGTTTCCTGGAATTACATTCCAAATAAACTAATTGTACTTGAACACCTTTCTCAGGACCAGCTTATTTGGAAACCCCACAAAGGCAGAAGTTTTCCTAGGAAATGGGTCCTCAGGATGGTTTTGTGTAATTGGACAACTTGCTAGCCAAATGATCACAATGCTTCCGTTGATGGTCCTGGTTGATGATAATCTCTGGCATGCTTTTTTTGGTTTTGTTTATTTAAAGATTTATTTTTTTAAAGGTGGGGGAGGGGCAGAGGAAGAGAGAGAGAGAGAGACTCTCCAAGCAGACTCCCTGTTGAGAGTGGAGTCCGACAGGGGGCTCCATCCCAGGACCCCAAGATCACAACCTGAGTCAGACCAAGAGTCAGACATTTAACTAACTGAGCCACCCAGGTACTCCTCTGGCCTGTTTTTACATCGCAATTACTAAGAATGTTCTCTGGAGTGAATCGAAATGGGATGCAGGTATAAGAGGATAGACTATGCCATATTTCTAGCAGTTAAGTGTTACTGAAACAATGTTATTTAGAAGGCCCGTGGAATTGGTTAATTTGGGCAAGTGTCATCAATGAGCCAGGAAGAAAATATGCAACTCATAGCATCCAATTCCCAACTCAGGATATGGTGAGAGAGCCAGAAATCCTCTGGGACTATTGAAAGAGATCCTCATCTACCACGGGCAAGAAAAAATAAGAAATAGAGGTTGGTGGCAGACATTAATTCCCAGGATCTTTAGGTCTATCATCACTCTTTGGTGGTCTTTTTTTTTTTTTTTTAAGATTTTATTTATTTGACAGAGACACAGTGAGAGAGGGAACACAAGCAGGGGGAGTGGGAGAAGGAGAAGCAGGCTTCCCGTGGAGCAGGGAGCCCAATGCGGGGCTGGATCCCAGGACTCTGGGATCATGACCTGAGCCAAATCAGACGCTTAACGACCAAGCCAGCCAGGCGCCCCTCTCTTTGGTGTTCTTATATTTATTTCCTTTTCACTTCTGTTAAAGAAATGAAATTATTTTTAAGATATGGAAAGTCAGGTACTTTGTAGTACCACATACAAAGCCACTTACTTTGACTATGTATTTCTAGTGATGGCTAAATATATTTCTTTAGAAGCCTTCATATCTGATGTAATCTGGACTAATAGATGACTGGTTAATCAAAAAGTCTGTTGAAACAGGAAATTGGTGAAATAAGAGACGATCATTTCTTCTAGTTTAACTTAAACACATGTGAATATTCCTGCCAATATCAATACATTTGGAGGGCCAGGGCCTATGTTCAGAGGATGATTCCATCCATATTTTATCAGTTTACATAGCTTTTAACTTAATAAAGTAAGATGTCATTACCTGAGGTGGCTTATTTGCCTCATGCACATTCAGCGTATTAAGGGTCAGTACTATCAATTTTACTGGTCAGTGGCTTAAGTAGAGGTCAATGAAAAGATCTTTTATTTTTTCACAGATGAATTTCATGGGCTTCTGAAAAGGAGTGTCTAGTACAGTTATGGTATAATAATTTAGAAAATGTGTTAGAGTGACAGAGTTTCTAAATACACCAACATATGGAAATGCTATAAATAATTTTTATCAACAAATGAACATAATGATATAGAAGAATGATAAAAAAAAATTAAGATTCCTTATGGATTGTCCTCTTTTCTTTCCTCTTTCCACAGTTTTTATTTAATTTTTTGCCATTTCTTACTGGGATATTTTGCATTTGATATGGGTCTTCATCATATTCTAGTTTTGGGAACATGTGGGCAAATTGCCAATCTGTTCCTAAAATGGATATTATAATAGTTCCTAAATATTAGAAATGTTATAAGGACTGTTAAGTGAGATTATATGTGTAAGTGGTAAGTACAGGGATCAGATTATTGAAAACACTCGGTAAAAATTATTTTTATAATATTAATGAAAATAATACTTGCAAAGGTTACTTGTCTAAATAGTGTTTTGATCCTAGATTATTTTTCTGAAGTTTTTATTTTTTTCCTTGTAATCACTTGTGGAGGCAATAAGGAGGCTACATTTTTTAGGATATGTTTTCTTCTATTTCAGTAGATTTTCAGAAAAGTAGATAAATTATGTTTTTTTATCTACCATTTAATATAAATATTTCTAAAATAAAGAGCAAATTTAGAAAGAAAAAAAAAAACTCCATGATACATTGTTAATCCTGTTAGGTGTTAAGTAGGAGAAAAAGAGTGTATATTAATAAATAGTATAAACTGATTTTTGTAAAAGCAAACAACACAACATCAGCCCACCCACCCAATCTCTATCCAGAATAAACACAAGATTTATATGTGCATGGATTTATAGCAAGTTTTTATAACTGTTTACCTCCAGAGTTAAGACATGGAAGGGGTTGGAAGAGAGACTATCAATTAATAATTATTGATATAATAATAGTATATTATTATATATTTTTGAATTGGTCCACTGATCACAAGGACATATTACTTTGATGATTTTAAATATATTTAGATTTTTCAACATATGAAAGTCATTTGGATCATTCACATGTAAAAGAGTGAGCAAATCATGCTATTTTAAAAACATTTATATTAAGAAAGTTAAGAAAACTTTTTAAAAAAATTAAAAGGATAGGGCTTATTCCCTGGTATTCTTTCCCATGAGCCTTTTTTTCTGTCTCAGTAGTTAAAACAGATGCCATTTAGAAATTTAAACAGTTTCACATCATGAATGTTAATTTAAATACATTCCAGTAATCATTTCAGGAAATTATATTGGCTGCTAGCAAATATCAGTTTTCTTCTGGATATAAGCACTTGACAGAATAAAAAAATATATTAGCTTTGCTCAGCATTTGCTCCAGAACTTCTTGGACTAGTGGGATCTACTAAAAGTGAGTGAAATCGGCAAAGGGCAAGTCTCTTATCTGTCAGTTGCTAACTTCTGTGATTGCTATAAAGTAACGAGCCAGATCCTTTGGGGAGCAGATTTCTTCCAAGAAATGAGTCACTGTATATTCCATTAATATTTTCAGGTCCCTACAAAGATGGGGGTCTCTCACCAAATGTAATTTTATTAAAAAAAGATAAAATTGATTTAAAATGACATTTCAAAATAAAAAGACAATGGGAGTGTTTATTTTCATATTGTTTTAATACTCTAACTTAAAGAAGAATATAAAATTCAAAGGACTTTAATCGTGTATTTCATGACATCCTCAGTCTCCAAATACAAAATAGAATCTCTTTTGATAGTTCAATTTGATTTCTAAAAAAAGTTTTCAGAGAAAAAACTCATACCGCATCTCTGATTGAATTAATTTGCTGTTGTCCATCAGTCTGAAGTAGTCAAACTGGTGTGTACCCATAAGTATGATCAGATTGCTCCAGAATTTGTGAGGGAGCAGGCCTCACAGAAATAATTTGCTCTATTTCCTTTCCCAGTTTTATTTTTTTCTTTTTCTTTTTCCAACTCTTACACTTTTGCTTACTTAATCCCCAAAAACAGTCTCTGCTCTAATCCTAGGCTTGGGAGTGAAGCCTGTCTCTACTGCCAAGGGCTGGAGGTCTGGTTGGGGGAGTGGTTTCAATACCTTACATTTTCTTATGTGTAGTAGATACCTTGTCAGTTGCCCTGCATAGATCTTGTGCTCCCATGTTGGAACTGGCCTTGGCCTGACTTGTGGGGTCGTGGTCTGGCATTCCAGTTCAGAAATTGTGTCCTACTAAGCTATACTCAATTTTACCTTGACAGTCTGCCCCACAATTGTGTTTCTCAAGGAACGAGGGCATTTTTATGTGTTTACCTTCACTCCAAACATGTCAAAGTCATCTCCCCTCCGTTGCCTGTCTGTGTGCAGTGGTGCCTTTTGGACGGGTTCTTTCTGCTTCCATGTCTCTTCTGTATTGCTTGGTTCTTGATAATTCTTTTATGGAACTCACTTACTGCTAAGAACTTCTTATCACACCCTCTTGCTGGGTTCCCTTGTCAGTGACTTTTGGACACCATCACTTCTCAACAACATCAGAGACCCTCTCACTATTTCCATAGCTTTTGTCCTTTAGAAGGTTTTATTTTCTTTTAATTTTAATTTCTACATTTTATTTTATGGTTTCTGTTAACTATACAGAATCAATCAAGGGTTATCAGCAGTATTACCAAGAAATACTAAGAATGACAGTTAGAGCTTGTCCTCCTTTATGACTAAAATGTAAACAGTGTTCAGATGATGGGCTTATGGGTGTTTACACTTTTAAAACAGTCTTTAATATCATTTTATTATTAGATGTGCTTCATAATTCTTTACTAACTCATCTCCATGGCACTAACACGACTACCTTAGATAGACCCTTATCTATTTTGTGCTTCTGTTTTAAAGTTCAAAGTTTATCTTCATTGAATCATGACTGAATTCTGAATTCTTGTTATAAAGATACTTGAGTTTCTTAGTGACTTTCAAAGTAGAGAAGACTGATAATGAAACTAACTGAATAAATCCGTCCATTTATTTATATATTTATTCGTGATATGTAATAAGTAATCAGTTAAGCCCTGAGGATATATATTTGGAGAATACCTTTACTCTTGATATTCTCACAGTATAAAGGGGAAAGGCCAATTTGTAAACAAATAATTAGCATCCAGTGTGCTTGGTACTAAGGGAGAAAGTTATGACATTGCTAATGGAGAGACACTGCCCCAATCAGAAGCACTCTATCAATGATAGAGGTTGGAAATAGAATATCATTTGTTTTCTCAGATATTGAGTCTTTCCAATCTTCAGGGTTTCTAGGATGTTTCCTTCATTGTATATCTCTTTTGTTCTATAGCAAGTTCTCTTCCAGAATCTTGGCTCAACCACTGGTCAATAAGCACATGTTTACACAAAAAGCTGAGAGAAGCATTGTTCATTCAAAGTATATCTAATGTCATGTCTTGTGAATTGCTTCCAGGACATATGTATCTCTTCTTTTCTTTCCTTTGTGTCTATTCTTCTCCTTCATCAGATGCTTCTGCACCCTGGTCTCTATTTCATAGGTGCTAAATATACAAGTGTAGTAGTAATAGTACTGGTTTTAGAATCCTGACCATTTGCTAGTTGTATAACTTTGGGTGAATTACTAATTATTCTCCTCATCTTTTCATTCATCTGTAAAATGAGTTAATGTCAAATTTTCAGCATTAATATGCAATTAAATAAGGATTCAGAGTACTGTTCTATCTTGAAAACAGTAGAAACTAAGGAAGTTATCTTGATCTCCTTTCTCTCCTATTCAAATGACTTACCAAAACAACTTTGAAATGTATATTGGGAAAAGTAGATGCAATATTCAGTGCACACATTGGCTTAAAATTCAGTTGCACTACTTTAAGAATTATGATAACTGTAATCATATACTAAAAATAAAACTGCCTGGAAAGGTCAGAAAACACTTCTAATAGCTTTTCAACATAGAAGTTTTCAACATAGAAATGCATAGAAGTTAAAACAACAAAAACATGCAATAATAAAGTCTGATTGAGCTTCACAAATCAACAATATGTATCTTTCTCCTTCTTTCTGGAAAGTTCAAGTGCATAATACAGTTTGAACATTCACTGTGGACTGGTGACATGCTACATGCTATTCCTAAATGAATTAGGTTAAGTCGTCCTATTATCATACAAGTTAAGTTTGGTATTTATGCAGGCACATAGAGCAGAAGCTCTGAGGAAGTCTAAACAGACAGCAGTACAAACATTTGCCTTTGGAGAAATCCAGGGATGATTCAAAGAATTGCTGTAAGAAATGAACCTTGGGGGCGCCTGGGTGGCTCAGATGGTTAAGTGTCTGCCTTCAGCTCAGGTCATGATCCCAGGATCCTGGGATTGAGGCCCACATTGGGCTCCTGGCTTGGCGGGGAGCTTACCTCTCCCCCTGCTCATGCGCGCTCTCTCTCTCTCTGTATCTCTGTGTCTCAAATGAATAAATAAAATCTTTTTTAAAAAAAGAAAAGAAATGAACCTTGGGAATTAATTTGAAAATGGAGGAGGTAACTGTTCAGAGAAGCAGGAGAGGAATTAAAACACAAACGGGGTGCCAGGGTGACTTAGTTTGTTAAGTGGCTGACTCTTGATTTCAGCTCAGGTCATCATGATCTCAGGGTCATGAGATTGAGTCCTGTGTCGGGCTCTGTGCTCAGTGGGGAGTCTGCTTGAGATTCTCTCTCTCTCTGTCCCTCCCCCTTCATGTGTGCACTCTTTCTCTTTCAAACAAAAAAAATAAAATACAAACAAAACCAAAGACCAGAAAACATAGCCAGGAATCAAAAAATACCAAATAAAATAAAATTTAAAAAAAGTGAGGAAAAGGGAAGGAAGCGATGAAGAGATGAGAAAAAAGACATATTAATGGGCCAAATGGTGAATCGATTCTGTTTGCTTGAGCTGATAAGTGGAAAAAACTTGCCTTGAATCTTTGAAATAATCTCACCACAGACAACCTTCTAATCCTGATGGACTTTTACAACAGCAAAGAAAAGGCAAATATGAGATACAGAATTTTCTTTCTATAAAAACTATGAAAAACAGTTGGAATTTGGACAGATCAAAGGATCCCAGTCAGCTCAAGAGTTTGACAAATATTTGTTATGTGCCTACCCTTTATATCATCATCATCATCAATATTATCATCATCATCATTTCAGGTGATGGAATGTAATGTGATTAAGAACTGATCCTTGTCTTCAAGGGGATCACCATTCTTGTGAGGCAGATACTCAGGTAAAGACACATTGAAAATCACATTATATGTTCTTACTAGAAATAGGAACAGTATGACATAGGAAACAGAGGAAAAGATTTATTCCAATTTGAGGACTTTCGGAAACTTTTCTGGGGATATAAAAAAAATAAATTTTGTTTTGACAGGATTTATGGAGTTAACAAAGGTAGAAAGTTGGTAAGTTCCTAGGGAGTGGTGGCAGCATGAGCAAAGTAAAAAATGTGTGAACCAGCATGGTATGTATAGGAAATTAAAGAAGTTGGTTATTGTGAGATCCAGGATTCAGAGAAAGGAATTAAAGTTGGTAGATGTTAGGATATAAAAGACTTCATATGGGAAGATAATGAAATTTGATGGGAAGGAGATTCTGTAGATCGAGTGTCCAAAACAACAACAAAAACAACAACAACAACAACAACAACAACAACAACAAGTTCTACAGATAGTCTCTTTTTTGAGATCCACATTAAATAAATATTAACAATTTGAGACTTTGTGTTAGAGTCAGATTCCAGTTCTTTGATGGCAGCACCCATTCTTTGCTCATGGCAGTCATCTCCTGAGATGAGAAGGCTTCTACTCAGGGCATGTGTTCTCTGTTGTGCCACTGTGGCCACTCCTCACACAAAGTTTACATACACACTTACTAGCTTTATTCTTATCCTGCCCAACTAGACATTTGACTTTGCTAGCTAGCTCTCCTCTTGATGTTGGTTATCTACATGCGAGAAAACTATTAACGTATTTTAAGTTCTGCATGATATGTTTAATTGGGGGATTTGTGGAAAGGCCAGAAGGAGAGCAAGAAACGGGCAGAACATTTAGAAGATTGTAATCATTAATGTGAACCTTAACTAAAACTTGCTTACATTTAGCACATTGCAGTCATTTGCTGGGTGTGAGGGAAAGAGAGGGGGCTATGATGACAATTAGTTTTATGGATTGGTTGACTAGATTGATGATAAGACCCATAAGTAAGATAAAAAACACAAGAATAGATTTGAAGGAGAGAGAGATGTGTTCTATTTTGGATAAGCTGAGTTTGAAGTTCCTGGGGGTCAGGTGAGCAGTGACTTGTACTTATAAGACAGAAGCTCAGTGGAAGGGCCAATACTAAGAATGTAATTCTAGGAGTTATTATTACAGGAGTGGTATTTAAAACATGAAAATAGGTAAAGTCTTGAAAGTGACAGTAGAGCAAGAGAAAATACTGGAAAGTGGAAAATGGGAAACAGAAAGAGAGAGGTAGATTAATACATGAAAAAATGAAGGAGTCAGAGAATTACAGATAAAATCAGAAAAAAGTATCAGGAGTTTGGATGGTAAGGAATATCTTTAGCTCAGAGCATTCAAGGGGATACGAAATTTTAGGCAGTTAGTGGTTAGTAGTTCCGAAGTCATAAGATAAGAGCTGAAATGCAATCATATAGAAATTATGGTGATCTTTGCTTGAGTAATTTCAATGTAGTGATAGAGACAGAAGCCAGAAGCCAGAAGCCAGAAGCCAGGAGGGTGAGAAGTAAATGGAAGATGTCTAGAGTCAGTGAGAATAAACTACTTTCAAGAAGCTTGACTGATAAGAGAAAGTAAAAAAAAAAAAAGAGTGATATTAAGAGTTGGATGCAAGATCTAGAAGGGGTTTACATTATGTGGAAGAGACTGGGACATGCTAATTACATACTTACAGAAATCTTTTGCATGGATTTCAAAAACTAGAAACCTGGAGTAATTCTAAATACAATAAAGGATAACACCTTATCATTGAGGTTTTTGTTATATATAATTTTATTTTTTAATTATTTTTAAAATTATGTATTATGTATTATTATTATTGCTATCTACCATTTTTTAAATTATTTTTACCATTTTAAAAAATCTGAGAGCATGCCTGGGTGGCTCAGTCAGTTAAGTGTCCAACTCTTGATTTCAGCTTAGGTCATAATCTCAGGGTTGTGAGATGGAGCCTGGCATTGGGCTGTGCACTGGGTGTGGTGCCTGCTTAAGATTGTCTTAGAGGGGAGGAGAGTGGGGAGATGGGTTAGCCTGGGGATAGGTATTAAGGAGGGCACGTACTGAATGGAGCACTGGGTGTTATACCCAAACAATGAATCATGGCACACTACATCAAAAACTCATGATGTAATGTATGGTGATTAACATAACATAATAATAATAATAAAAGAAGATTGTCGCTCTTCCTCTCCTTCTGATCCTCCCCACCCCCCTGGCATGTGTGCCCTCTCTCTCTTTCTCACTAATAAATAAATAAATAATCCAAGAAATTTTGTTTGACAATTCATACCTGCATGAACATACCACATACATTGTTTCTGCTGCAATAGTTTTAGTGATGGACAGAGAGGCCCTTGTCTTTAAAGGCAACACATTCTATTTTATGCAGCTCTAACTTTCTTCTTATTCTTCTTATGTTAATTCAAAATCTGCTTCTCATATTTCCACTTCTGGCTCTAGTTCTGCTCTTAGAAGCCAGATAGAGTAAGACTAATCTATCTTTCATAAAAAGTCCTTTAGATATTTGAAAAATAACTTGCACACTTCTTTTATTCAGCTCCTTTCTAAGCTACATGGAAATTTCTACACTTAACTCTTATTTGAGATATTTTCAGGTTTCTCACTAGCTTTATATCTATTTCTTCTTCCTCTTAATTTGCTCTGGCTTATCAATATATCTAAATAATGTTGAATTGTACATAATACTCCAAGTTTGGTTTGTGCATAGCATAAAGTTGGTCTGTCTGTTTCACTGTAGGGAGATTATTTCTTTATTTAAACTTTTAAGATTTGCTAGCTATTGTAAGCAACCATCTCACACCTTAGCTCATTAGGAGATCTGCAGCCACAGATAATTTTCACATTAACTCATGCCAAGTACTTTTTCGTCCTCCATAGACTTATGTTATGTTAGTTATTTTTGAGCTTAAAAGTATAAGTGTGCATTTTCTTATCTTCACATTAGCCCGGGATTTTAGTTTCTCATTGTCATATTGAATCTTGATTTTGTCACTATATTATTTGCTCTCTACCTACTTTGTTGTCTCCTGAAAATATGATAAGTATCCTTTTATGTTCTCATCTAATGCATGGAATAAAAATTATAGATAGGTGAGGACAAGGCCACAACTTTGTGGTGTTCTACTGGAGATTTATCCCAAGGTTGAATTCGATGTCTTACTTAACCCTATATATGTTAACTAAGGCATTTGTGAATTCACCTAACAATATTTCCCAACTCATATTTCAAAAACAACCTATTAACTTAGGTGAACACTTTATTCAAGTGTCCAACTGTTTTGCCAAACTAGTGAAAAATTATCAAAGGAGGAAATAATGATTGTATAAGCAGACTTATTTTGGGTAAATATTCATGGGTTTCTTAGGATTCGTGATTCTTTTCAAGTAATAATAATTTATATTTATATGATGCTTGGCTTTTCTAAAGTGATTTGTCATGTAATTTTCCAGAGTGGATGCATTGTACAAAGTTCACAGGCTTTGGAATCTAGCAAATGAATTAAAATATCTGTTTTTTTTTTTAATATTTTATTTATTTACTTGAGAGAGAGAATGAGATAGAGAGAGAGAGCATGAGAGGGGGGAGGGTGAGAGGGAGAAGCAGACTCCCTGCTGAGCAGGGAGCCCGATGCGGGACTTGATCCCGGGACTCCAGGATCATGACCTGAGCCGAAGGCAGTCGCTTAACCAACTGAGCCACCCAGGCGCCCCAAAATATCTGATTTTGATATGTGTTAGCTCCATGTCCAAGAAATATCTAAACTTTTACTATATAAGAGGGGTATAATAAATGGTTCACAAGGTTATTATTAAGATTTAATGAGAATTTATATAAAGCATCCAGTCCAGGGCCTAGCCCACAGTGTGTGTATGGCACTTTAAATTTCTTAAATTTTTTTTTGTCAGTATAATTGACACACAATTTACATTAGTTTTAGGTGTACAACATAGTGATTCAACTTCTCTATATGTTATGCTATGGTGTAGCTACCATCTGTCACCATATGAGGCTATCATAATATCTTTGGCTATATTCCCTATGCTATGTCTTTTATTCCCATTATTCATTCCATAACTGAAGCCTGTATCTTCCACTCTCCTTCACCCATTTTGTTCATCCACCCACCCTTTTCCTTCTGGCAACCATCAGTTCTCTGTTTTTACAGATCTGATTCTAATTTTTGTTTATTTGTTTATTCACTTGTTTACTTAAGAGTCCACATATGAGTGATACCATATGGTATCTGTTTCTCAGTCTTAGTTCACTTAACATAATACCCTCTAGGTCCATCCATGTTGTCACAAATGGCACAATCTCACCCTTTTTATGACTGCATGATATTCCATTATATATTTTATACACATGCACATACACACCACATCTTCCTTATACTTTTATCTATCAGTGGACATTTCAGTTGCTTCTACTTCTTGATTATTTTAAATAATGCTTCAATAAACATAGAGGTGCACATATCTTTTCAAAGTAATGTTTTCATCTTCTCTGGGTAAATATCCATCAATGAAATTATTGGATCATATTGCATATTAGATCTGATGGACAGAACAGATATATACAGAACATTCAACCCCAAAACAACAGAATACACATCCTTTTCAAGAGCACGTGGTACATTATCCATAATAGACCACACGTTAAACCACAAAACAAGCCTCAATAAATTTAAGAAGATTGAAGCTATACCATGCATCTTTTCTAACCACAGTGGTATGAAACTAGAAATCAGTCATAAGAAAAAACTGGAAAAAACACAAGTATGTGATGGCTAAACAATGTGATACTAATCTAACAATAGGTCAGTGAAAAAATCAAAGAAGAAATTTTAAAAAATACATGGAGACAAATGAAAATGAAAATATAATGGTCCAAAATCTTTGAGATGCAGTGAAAGCAGTTCTAAGAGGGAAATATATAGCACTACAGGCCTACCTCCAGAAACAATAAAAAGCTCAATTGAACAACCTAACCTCACACCTAAAGGAACTAGAAAAAGAATAAATAGGGCCCAAGGTGAGTAGAAAGGACACATTAAATTTTTTACTTCCAACACCAAGATACTCAGCATAACTGCACTGAGTATTCAGACTGAGTTTATGTACGTTTTAAAGATGAGTAGGAAAACTTTAGAGAGTTTTATTCATTCTTTTAAAATTTATTGAATGCTTTCTAGGTGTTTGGTACTCTTATGCATTAGATACAATAAATTATGAGATGCAGGCTTAGGTATCCTGGGAAAATAGAGAATATACACCAAACCTAGCCTTAATGGCTAGATAGTTAATTTTGAACACCAGTTGGCTAAGAGTTGACATAGTGTTTGGACAGTTCAGTGATTGTCTGTATTATAGACATTTTGTAAATATTCACAGTGAATGTCCTAAGTCCTTTTTTATGTTGGTATAGTTTATAATAAAAGCTTCTTATGTTGAGCTCCAAAGAGTAATATGTTGGGGCAACAATGTGTGGCACATTAAATGCCTAAAGACCAGGTTTAATGAATCATTAAAGATTATTTATTATCAGCATATGAAGTCTATGTAATTAGATACTTTTAAGGTATTGATGAGCCTAAAATAACTTTTTTTTTTTTTTTTAGTGGAGTAAAATATTTCCCTCCTGATTAAAAATACTCTTTGTTGATTATCCATTTTTATACCTACATAGCCTTAACTTGGTCATAAACACAGAACTAGTGCAATTACAATTAATGATGTTTGAATGTAATTCAAAAATGTCAAATATGACCTTTTTTGTAAGAATAAATTTATTCCATTCAAGTTCTATTGTCTGAGAGAATGAGTAATATTGTACAAATATGGAAAGCTGTCAGGATAGATAATAATTTAGTAGTTATATTTAATAGCACTGACAAGAAAGATAACTGAGAATATGGCTTAATATGACAAATCTGTTTTGTTTTTTGCTAACTTAATCAAAACATACAGTATTTTTCCCTTGGGAGAATTTTTACTCCCTTGAGGTGAGATCTGAAAAAAAATGCTAATACAGGACTTCCTACTTCGAGAGGAAATGCACTGAATGCTTTATATGAAGATACTCTGTGGATCTTTCAGGTGCACTTTTTAAATAATAAACCCTGAAGTAAGACATCCATCTATGCAGAGTGACTAGGTTTGTGAACCTCTATATACACAGACACACAGGACATACACATACACACACACACACACACACACGTGTTACACCAGACAGAATTCTGAAAAAAAAAGTGAACTCCGGGAAAGTGATCAAAGGCAGAAGAGAAATTGAGAATCATTAGTTCTTGAAAATTGTTATAACTTCAGGTAAGAAAAACGGGAATATTTAGACTTTTAGCCTGGTGTTGCTCTGTTCTCTATCTACTCCCACCTTTGGTCCATGAGAATTGTTAATTTCTCAGCTTGGGGCTGGCTCCACAAACTTGCAGCTGTGCTGCCAGAGAGTGTGGACTCAATTTTTTGTAGAATGTGGAAATACAAGACTCTGCAGATAAAAGTGGTGAATAGAGTAAGAAACCAGTGAAGGAGGGGGAGGAAAAGATGGTGGAGGAGTAGGAGACCTAAATTTCATCTGGTCCCAGAAATTCAGCTAGATAGGTATCAAACCATTCTGAACACCTACGAACTCAACAGGAGATAGAAGAAAAAAATAACAGCAACTCTCTGAACAGAAAAGCGACCACTTTCTGGAAACAGGGACCCAACAAGCGGCAGATCCAAGGAGACCCCCCCCCCCCCAGGAGGAGCGGTGTGGGAGCGAACCACAGGACTCTGCTGGGTTTGGAGACTCCACACAGGGTCGTGTGCCAGAGATAGAAACACTTGGTCACAGGCCGGGGCTCTTCTGATTTGTTTAGTGTATATTTTTCTGGGGTCATTGTTACTCTGTTAGCATTTTGTTCTCTCATTCATCTATTCTCCTCTGGACAAAATGACAAAATGGAAAAAATCACCTCAACAAAAAGAACAAGAGGCAGTACCAACTGCCAGGGACCTAATCAATACAGACATTAGTAAGATGTCAGAACTAGAGTTCAGAATGACGATTTTAAAGATACTAGCTGGGCTTGAAAAAAGCATGGAAGATATTAGAGAAATCCTTTCTGGAGAAATAAAAGACCTAAAATCTAACCAAGTCAAAATCAAAAAGGCTATTAATGAGGTGCAATCAAAAATGGAAGCTCTAACTGCTAGGATAAATGAGGAAGAAGAGAGAATTAGTGATATAGAAGACCAAATGATGGAAAATAGAGAAGCTGAGAAAAAAAGAGATAAACAACTACTGGATCACGAGGGCAGAATTCGAGAGATAAACGATACCATAAGATGAAACCATATTAGACTAATTGGGATCCCGGAAGAAGAAGAAAGAGAGAGGGGGTAGAAGGTATACTGGAGCAAATTATAGCAGAGAACTCTCCTAATTTGGGGAAGGAAACAGGCATCAAAATCCAGGAGGCACAGAGAACCCCTCTCAAAATCAATAAAAATAGGTCAACACCCCGACATCTAATAGTAAAACTTATGAGTCTCAGAGACAAAGAGAAAATCCTGAAAGCAGCTCGGGAGAAAAGATCTGTAACCTACAATGGTAGAAACATTAGATTGGCAACAGACCTATCCACAGAGACCTGGCAGGCCAAAAAGGACTGGCAGGATATATTCAGAGCACTAAATGAGAAAAATATGCAGCCAAAAATACTATATCCAACTAGGCTGTCACTGAAAATAGAAGGAAGTTGATAAAAAGCTTCCAGGACAAAAACTAAAGGAGTTTGCAGACATGAAACCATCCCTGCAAGAAATATTGAAAGGGGTCCTCTAAACAAAGAGAGAGCCTAAAAGTAACATAGACCAGAAAGGAACACAGACAATATACAGTACCAGTCACCTTACAGGCAATACAATGGCACTAAATTCATACCTTTCAGTAGTTACCCTGAATGTAAATGGGCTAAATGCCCCAATCAAAAGACACAGGCTATCAGATTGGATTAAAAAACAAGACCCATTGATATGCTGTCTGCAAGAGACTCATTTTAGAACCAAAGACACCTCCAGATTGAAAGTGAAGGGGTGGAAAACCATTTACCATGCTAATGGACACCAAAAGAAAGCTGGGGTGGCAATCCTTCTATCAGACAAATTAAATTTTAAACCAAAGACTGTAATAAGAGATGAGGAAGGACACTATATCCTACTTAAAGGGTCTATCCAACAAGAAGATCTAACAGTTGTAAATACTATGCCCCTAACATGGGAGCAACCAATTATATAAGGCAATTAATAACAGAAGCAAAGAAACACATTGACAACAATACAATAATAGTGGGGGACTTAACACCCCCCTCACTGAAATGGACAGCTCATCTAAGCAAAAGATTAACAAGGAAATAAAGACTTTAAATGACACACTGGTCCAAATGGACTTCACAGACATATTCAGAACATTCCATCCCAAAGCAATGGAATACACATTCTCCTCTAGTGCCCATGGAACATTCTCCAGAATAGATCACATCCTAGATCACAAATCAGATCGCAACCAGTACCAAAAGATTGGGATGATTCCCTGCATATTTTCAGACCACAATGATTTGAAACAAGAACCAATCACAAGAGGAAAGTTGGAAAGAACTCAAATACATGGAGGTTAAGGAGCATCCTACTAAAGAATGAATGGGTCAACCAGGAAATTAAAGAAGAATTAAAAAAAATTCATGGGAACAAATGAAAATGAAAACACAACTGTTCAAAATCTTTGGGATGCAGCAAAGGCGGTCCTGAGAGGAAAGTATATAGCAATACAAGCCTTTCTCAAGAAACAAGAAAGGTCTCAAGTACACAACCTAACCCTACACCTAAAGGAGCTGGAGAAAGAACAGCAAATAAAGCCTAAACCCAGCAAGAGAAGAGAAATAATAAAGATCAGAGCAGAAATCAATGAAATAGAAACCAAAAGAACAGCAGAACAGATCAACGAAACTAGGAGCTGGTTCTTTGAAAGAATTAACAAGATTGATAAACCCCTGGCCAGATTTATCAAAGAGAAATGACCCAAATCAACAAAATCCTGAATGAAAGAGGAGAGATCACAACCAACACCAAAGACATACAAACAATTATAAGAACATATTATGAGCAACTCTATGCCAGCAAATTAGATAATCTGGAAGAAATGGATGCATTCCTAGAGATGTATAAACTGCCAAAACTGAACCAGGAAGAAGTAGAAAACCTGAACAGACCTATAACCACTAAGGAAATTGAAGCAGTCATCAAAAATCTCCCAAACAAACAAAAGCCCAGGGCCAGATGGCTTCCCAGGGGAATTCTACCAAACATTTCAAGAAGAATTCATACCTATTCTTCTGAAACTGTTCCAAAAAATAGAAATGGAAGGAAAACTTCCAAACTTGTTTTATGAGGCTACCATTACCTTGATCCCCAAACCAGAAAAGATCCCATCAAAAAGGAGAATTACAGACCAATATCCTTGATGAACACGGATGCAAAAATTCTCACCAAAATACTAGCCAATAGGATCCAACAGTACATTAAAAGGATTATTCACCAAGGCCACGTGGGATTTATCCCTGGGTTGCAAGGTTGGTTCAACATCCACAAATCAATCAACGTGATACAATACATTAATAAAAGAAAGAACAAGAACCGTATGGTCCTCTCAATAGATGCAGAAAAAGCATTTGACAAAGTACAGCATCCTTTCTTGATCAAAACTCTTCAGAGTATAGGCATAGAGGGTACATACCTCAATATCATAAAAGCCATCTATGAAAAATCTACAGCGAATATCATTCTCAATGGGGAAAAACTGAGAGCTTTCCCCCTAAGGTCAGGAACACGGCAGGGATGTCCACTATCACCACTGCTATTCAACATAGTATTAGAAGTCCTAACCACAGCAATCAGACAACAAAAAGAAATAAAAGGCATCCAAATCAGCAAAGAAGAAGTCAAACTCTCAGTCTTTGCAAATGATATGATACTTTATGTGGAAAACCCGAAGGACTCCACCCCAAAACTGCTAGAACTCATACAGGAATTCAGTAAAGTGGCAGGATATAAAATCAATGCACAGAAATCAGTGGCATTCCTATACACCAACAACAAGACAGAAGAAAGAGAAATTAAGGAGTCGATCCCATTTACAATTGCACCCAAACCCATAAGATACCTAGGAATAAATCTAACCAAAGAGGCAAAGAATCTGTACTCAGAAAACTACAAAATACTCATGAAAGAAATTGAGCAAGATACAAAAAATTGGAAAAACGTTCCATGCTCATGGATTGGAAGAACAAATATTGTGAAGATGTCAATGCTACCTAGAGCAATCTACACATTTAATGCAATCCCCATCAAAAAACCATCCACTTTTTTCAAAGAAATGGAACAAATAATCCTAAAATTTGTATGGAACAAGAAAAGACCCCGAATAGCCAGAGGAATGTTAAAAAAGAAAAACGAAGCTGGCAGCATCACAATTCCGGACTTCCAGCTCTATTACAAAGCTGTCATCATCAAGACAGTATGGTACTGGCACAAAAACAGACACATAGATCAATGGAACAGAATAGAGAGCCCAGAAATGGACCCTCAACTCTATGGTCAACTCATCTTTGACAAAGCAGGAAAGAATGTCCAGTGGAAAAAACAGTCCCTTCAACAAATGATGTTGGGAAAATTGGACAGCCACATGCAGAAGAATGAAACTGGACCATTTCCTTACACCACACACAAAAATAGACTCAAAATGGTTGAAAGACCTCAATGTGAGACAGGAGTCCATCAAAATCCTAAAGGAGAACACAGGCAGCAACCTCTTCGACCTCAGATGCAGGAACTTCTTCCTAGAAACATCACCAAAGGCAAGGGAAGCAAGGGCAAAAATGAACTATTGGGACTTCATCAAGATAAAAAGCTTTTGCATAGCAAAAGAAATGGTCAACAAAACAAAAGACAACCGACAGAATGGGAGAAGGTATTTGCAAATGACATATCAGATAAAGGGCTAGTATCCAAAATCTATAAAGAACTTATCAAACTCAACACCCAAAGAACAAATGATCCAATCAAGAAATGGGCAGAAGACATGAACAGACATTTTTCCAAAGAAGACATCCAAATGGCCAACAGACACAAGGAAAAGTGCTCAACATTGGGCGCCTGGGTGGCTCAGTTGTTAAGCATCTGCCTTCGGCTCAGGTCATGATCCCAGAGTTCTGGGATCGAGTCCCACATCGGGCTCCCTGCTCAGCAGGAAGCCTGCTTCTCCCTCTCCCACTCCCCCTGCTTGTGTTTCCTCTCTTGCTGTCTCTCTCTCTGTGTTAAATAAACAAATAAATAAAATCTTAAAAAAAAAAAAGTGCTCAACATTGCTCGTCATCAGGGTAATCCAAATCAAAACCTCAATGAGGTACTACCTCACACCAGTCAGAATGGCTAAAATTAACAAGTCAGTGAACGACAGATGTTGACAAGGATGCGGAGAAAGGGGAACCCTCCTACACTGTTGGTGGGAATGCAAGCTGGTGCAGCCACTCTGGAAGACAGTATGGAGGTTCCTCAAAAAGTTGAAAATAGAGCTACCATACGATCCAGCAATTGCACTACCGGGTATTTTCCCCAAAGATACAAATGTAGGGATCTGAAGGGGTACGTGCACCCTGATGTTTATAGCAACAATGTCCACAATAGCCAAACTATGGAAAGAGCCAAGACGTACATCGACAGATGAATGGATAAAGAAGATGTGGTATATATATACAATGGATTATTATGCAGCCATCCAAAGGAATGAAATCTTACCATTTCCAATGATGTGGATGGAACTGGAGGGTATTATGCTGAGCAAAATAAGTCAATCAGAGAAAGATATGTATCATATGACCTCACTGATATGTGGAATTCTTAATCTCAGGAAACAAACTGAGAGTTGCTGGAGCGGTGGGAGGTTTGGAGGGATGGGGTGGCTGGGTAATAGTCATTGGGGAGGGTATGTGCTATGTTGAGCGCTGTGAATTGTGTAAGTCTGTTGAATCACAGACCTGTACCTCTTAAACAAATAATACATTACATGTTAAAAAAAAAAAAAAAGGAGATAGCAGGAAGGGAAAAATGAGAGGGGGGAATCAGAGGGGGAGAAGAAACATGAGAGACTATGGACTCCTAGAAACAAACTGAGGATTCTAGAGGGGAGTGTTGGGGGGATGGGTTAGCCTGGTGATGGGTATTAAAGAGGGCACGTATTGAATGGAGCACTGGGTGTTATATGCAAACAATGAATCATGGAACACTACATCAAAAACTAATGATGTAATGTATGGTGATTAACATAACATAATTTAAAAAAAAAAAAAAGAAAGAAACCAATGAAGGAAAACAATATTTCTGATAGCCTAAGGTGGTGACCCTGGTTGGAATGAATTGTGGACTAGCTAGAATTTTATCAAGAGATTCTGAAAATAGGGGCGCCTGGGTGGCTCAGACGGTTAAGCATCTGCCTTCAGCTCAGGTCATGATCCCAGGGTCCTGGGATCGAGTCCCGCATCGGGCTCCCTGCTCCTTGGGAGCCTGCTTCTCCCTCTGCTTCTCTCTCTCTCTCTGTCTCTCATGAATAAATAAATAAAATCTTTAAAAAAAAAGAGAGATTCTGAAAATAGGAGAGACATAGAATAGTCTCTAGGTAAACTCTCTATGAATCCCTGACTTTCTGGGAAACTATACACGTGGCAGAGTCAAGTGGGAAGGGAATATAAGAGTTTTGAGAACTGCCGGATCTTTAACTGTGCTCACCAAACCATACTGATTGATTATCAGAGAGAAGTTCAAGATTCTTGAGCACAACATCTGCCAAAAATCATTGGTTGGCCGTTAAGCCATGGAGATATAACAGTGACTCTTAAGAAATTACCAATAAAAATTACAAATAAAAAACCCTGTAGAATCCTATGGAAAAGAAGAAAGAGGAGATGTTGACATCCTGCCTCTTCAGATTTACTATCTATGTGACTTGTGCTTGGTAAGATGCAGATAATTGTGGCAACTATCTTGAAGGAATGTAGACTAAATTTATGAGTTAATACAGTTAAAGTAATTATGAGTTAATACAGACTAAAATACAGTAAGGTCTGATGCATAGTAGTTTTTCTATCATTTCTATAGAAAGAAGTGTGCTTTTGTGAAAACAAACAAAAGCAAAACTCTTGAGAGCAGTAGCTTTCATTCGGATTAAGAGACAACAGCAACAACAACAAAAACAGGAGAAGCAAATTTACACAATACAAATATTCTAAACTTAACTTGCTAGTTTTAGATCTTGTGAGTTTTACTACTCATGGATTTAGGGTACCATTATTCATTCATTCAACAACGATGTACTACTATGTGTCAGATACTATACAAGTTGCTGGAAGTAGAATGATGACTAATGTGGGAATTATCAAAATAATGATACTGTTAAGTCAGATATTTCAAACATATTATAACTGTTTCATGTGAAGCAGGGTCTCACTTTTGGTCATCTGGCAAGATAGCTTAATGGTTAGAGTAATCTTTCCTGTTAATCTGTACTATCACTCTGGTAATTGGTGACTAAATCCAATAGTCAAATATTGACCTGAGAATTAGGCTAATATTAAATGTAGTATTGCATGTGCCTTCAAATTATTTTAAAGTCAATGTGGCTAATAAATAGAAATGTCTACCAGAGTTGTTCTAATTTCTTTGGATTTGCTATGACTTATTTTGTTCCATGGATTCAAGTGTTACTTCAGAGAGCATTGAATTATTCGGACATGACTTTTAAGTTGAGCACTTATTGAGAACATAATACCAGAGGGAAATCCATTGTGGTTTTCTTGGGGAGTGGTACTCATAATTCCTTCTGACTTTTCTTCAATCACCAGATGAATAATTAATACATTTCTGGCTTGACTTCTGAAGTCTTATATATAAGGAATGATCAGACCAGAGGTTGCAGTTTCTGTTGATAATAACTCATAATATCTTTGTTTCTGTCCAGTTCTCCCTTGACCTTTAGACTTATAGTTACTGGACTACTTGACATTTCCAAATGGATGCTTCATAGAAATATCAAACAATATATTCCAAAAGGAACTCCTGATTTCATCTAACAAACTTGATCCTCTTCTGGAATTTCCTCATTTAAGTAATTGTTAAAAGCATCCACCAAGATACTCAAACTGGAAACTTTAGTGACTTCCTTAATCTCCCAAGTGAATCAAGCTACAGCTCCTATTGTTTCTGCCTTCTAAATATGTCTTATGCTCATTCATTTTTCTCTATTTACTCTATGACTATTTGAATTCAAACTACTTAAATTATATCTTAGAACTTTCCTCCTAACTGGTCTCATCTTTAAATCCCACCCTCATCTAAATCCTTTTTAAAACATAGTAGTCAGAGTCATCATTTTGGATTATGAATTAGACAATGTTATTCCCCTTTAAAAACAAACAAAAAACTTCCACATCTTCCAATTGCACATAAAAATTCCTTACCATGGCCTATTAGATTGTACACAATCTGGCCCCTGTACACTTTTTTTTTTTTTAAGATTTATTTATTTATTTTAGGGAGAGAGAGAGAGCACAGAGGGGAAGGGCAGAGGGAGAGGGAGAGAGAATCTTAAGCAGACCTCCACGCTGAGCGTGGAGTCCAATGCAGGCTCAATCTCATAACCCTAAGGTCACAACCTGAGCCAAAATCAAGAGTTGGACACCCAACTGACTGAGACATCCAGGCACTCCTCCCCCCACATCCACCTTTAAAATATTTCTTTCTCCTCTTTCTTCCATGTGTGTTCTGGTCACCGTGGCCTTCTTTTAGTATCTCATTTTTGTCAGTTCCTTTCTCATCTCAATGTTTGGCTTATAGTTTTATTTCTTTCTGAAAAAAATCTTTATTCTATGAATCTCAGTTTAAAATTTATCCTACAAAAACCTTTCCCAGACCATGATAAGTGGCATAACCACTCTTTATTATCTTATATTATTCTACCCTCAGTTATCATTTAAGTACCGCACGTGTTAATATGCATTGTTTATACTCATCTATATTGATATATTACAAGTTGTAATATAATTGCTTTTCGGAGAAGGGCCAAAAAAGCATATTTAGCACCTATTTCTTCATAATTCCTAGGGATTATACCTCTCCAATGAACAAAGCAATCCCACACAAAAAAAATGTACCTCACTAGGGAATATATATTCATAATGCGTAAATGAACACAAATAATTTGATTAAACAATATTTAAGTCATGCCCCGTAGATAGTAGCTGTAGGCTAAGCACTCAGAAACGTGACAATGTAACTTCCCAAGCCTGTGTCTGTGGAACAGTGCCCCACACTGATGAACACAATACATTGGGTATTCAACCTCTCCAAATACAAGGCTCACTTCAGAATTGAACCTCTGGTGCAGGATATTTCAGAAAAAAAGATCAACACATGAATAATTAATACATTTCAGATTTGACTTTTGAGGTCTTATCTACAAGGAATGGTCAGAACAGAGTTTGCCATTTCTGTTGATAGTAATAACTCATAATATCTTTGTTTCTGTACAGTTCTCCCTTGTCCTTTGTTTGAAAAGATTTGAAAATTCTGAACTTGTGGAGAAATTACATTTTTAAATAACGGCGTAGAGATGGAAAAAAAGTAACATATATCTTAATTTACTTTATGTATCTAGTCATTTTATTAGATTCAAAGTATAAAAATTATATCTGGTATACTTGATTTACTCATGAAATTAAAATGGTTGGCATATTAAATTTAAAAGGATAATTTGTTTAGACTTTGCTATTGGAATTACTTTTAGATGTGTTTAATTGTTACAAACGGCACTGCAAGCTGCTGATCTTAAGAAATTGAACATTTTTTAGTTTTTGCCTATTTACCTGAAGTAAACAACCAAGAAATTAAGAAACCATCAATATTATAATTAACCAAATAAAGTCATCATGTTTTGTGGACATAGTATTTGCCATGTTGTTAAACAGATGTAGAGATACACAATTTTATAAAGAGAGCTAAGATATAAAAGAGTATGTAAATATATATTTATCCATTGGTCTGGCCAGACGAATCAAGAATGAAATAAGGATCTGAAACTTGTAACATGAGCATGAAGTAGGAGGTAATTAGCCTCAGATGGTGAGAGGAATTCTGGAGGTAGGAAGGACAGAGCCCAGCTAGGAGATCAGAACAGACACAGTTCACTGTAGAGGTAAAAGGTGATGGGGAAGGTGATGCAGGTGATGTAAAGGTGATTACATACCATAAGCCCAGCACTGAGCTAGACAGTTTAAGGGTAAGTTACTTTACTGTTTGTAACAATTTTTTAATGTAAATATTAACTTTCCTTAATTTATATGTAAGACACCTGAAACTCAGTAAGTTCAACTTATTTGCTCAAGTTCACACACACACACACACACACACACACACACACACACACACACACAGATATGTGTGGGACTAAAACCAAGCCCTTTACATCAGCTAAGCCAACAACAGGGCTGTTTCCAGAAAAGGGAGCCAAGAAATAACACTACATCCAACCAGCACGTGGAGAGTTAACCACCACCTTTATGTACAAGGCACACCTGGTAAATAAGAAAAGCAAAGTCTTATCCCCACAGAGTGTACAATCCAGTAGTGGATATAGAAAATGAAAAACAAATATAGCAGTTAATATATGACATAAATAGTATGTAGTTATAGGGGCCTTGACGAGAACTGTCAAAGTAGATAGAATGTGACAGGTGGTAGAAAATGGCCATCTTAATAAAATAGCTAGGAATGGCTCTCTGAAGAGCAAATATTTGACCAGAGACACAAACGAAGTAAGAAAGGGAAGACCTGGGACAATGGTGTTCTGGACAGCCAAGCTGCTGGTGCCAAGAGAGATGTGTGAAGGGTTGTGTTTGAGGTATGTTTGAGGGACGTTAGGAACAGTGTGGTTAGAAGTGAATGAGGGAGGCAGACAGGTCTGAAGATAAGTTTAGAGACAAAGGAAGGAGCTGGTTTATCTAAGTTTCCACAAGCTGTGGTGAGGAGTTTGTCTTTTATTTTATATGGTAGGAAGCTTCTGGATTTTGAGCAGGAGGTGTCAGGAGCTGACTTAAATCAAGCAGGCAAACCAGTTAGGAGGCTATGACTTAGGTCCAGGAGAGACGGTAGTGGCTTGGAATGGGATCGTAGGTGTGCATATGGTGACAAGTAGTCATATCTCAGATGCATTTTGATGTTATAGACATCCTATGGCTGTAATAGGAGCAAAGAGAGAGAATAGAACAGGCTTTCCCAGAATTCTATTAGCTATGTTGTTGCTGCTCTAGTTGGCTGTGATTTCACCTCTATCACCCTCAAAGGTTCAAAAGATACTATAAAGGAATCATGCAACTTCGGAATATCCCCATTTTCTAAGCACCAATGTTCTCATTGAAAATACCCTTAGCCATAATGTTAATTACCTTCAGTATATGAATGATCACTGTTAGGGGCTTCTGTTTCATAGTTTTCTCATTTTGATCTCAGTATAAGTTTCACAAAACTGAAGGTTTTTTACACAGTCTTCTCTTGTCTTTAAAATTATTTAGTTTATTTCTTGGAGAGATGGAATTTCCACATAGTGGAATGAGGTTTGTCCTTGCTCTTATGCTTTTTTTGTTTTGTTTTGTTTTTGCTTTCATTTTCTGGGGAGGAATCCAGTGCTCCCTCTTGTGTGGTTCTTGGGGTTGTTGTGGGAAGAGGATAACTAGTATTCTTGGGACTTTCCCAAATGCTAAGTTTGGGACAAAGCATCTTGTTCACAGCATTTCACATCAACTTAGAATAACCCTGACAAATCTGTGTTGTTTTCATTCATAGAGGAAGACACTGAGGCTGAGAACTTAAATATCCTGATCAGCTTTACACCAGTGAGCAGTGGAGTCTGGATCTGAAACTTTCCCTATGATACCCCTCTACCTGCAAAGCACAAATTCTTTTTGTTGCAGATGCTTGGCAGATCCCAGACTGAATTCCTGGAGCAACCCCTCAAGGAATATCTTTTTTTCCTCCAGCACTTTAAAGTTTCTTTCTGACATCCAGGCTAACTGTGCTGCTTATTTTATAATCCAGTCAAATGCAGCAGCAGTTTTATATTTCTGCCTTTGAATCACAGATCCAAGAAACTGGCAGCAGCATAAATTCCTCAGTGTAAAAGAATTGTAATGATCTGACTTTGTCGATGGGTTGACACCAAATGCTTTTAGTCACATAAGACTTTTTCATTTTTTTTTGTTAGAAATAAAAATAGTTGTAGAGGAGTGAATTGAGGAGTAATATAAGAAAAGATTTAACTGAGAATGTTATTATTTTTTGAGAAAATTATTTTTAGAAAAGATTTATAATAAAAGTGTAACTTTCCATTCCTAGATCCAACTACCAAAAAAAAAAAAACAAACCAAAAACCTATTATTCCTATCACTTCCCTCTTCTCTCCTCAAGGCTGCTCTAAAATAGCATTCATAACCTGCTCCAAATTGTGTTGTTTTGAACCTCCTAAGAAAGAGAGAAGCAAGAATTTTCTCACTTAGTGATAGCTTGGCCATACTCAAGGATAATCCAATTAAGGGGAAATGGTTTTATTAACCTATTTTTATCCTAATTCTTAGTTTTTCTAATTCATATAAACCCATGAGTATTTTACTACAACTATAAAAAGAAATATCAAATTTTACATAATGTTTACAACCTAAGAAAATCACTCAGTTCAGTTCAATAGTGAGCACTTAATATGGGCTTTGGCGGAGGAATTACTCTTGAGGAATTTATAGTCTATTGAAGAACAAGCATATAAAAAGAAAAAAATTATGTCTTGAGGTACAAATGCTATGAGACTCCCAAGTTGCTAATTTTCTTAACTTGAAAATTCAAAATAAGACTTACTGGTGAGAATAACTAAAGTTGTTCAGGTGAATATTTATATTCACCTGAAAGATCAGATTTCTGACCTAGGAAACTGCTTGAAATAGGCAATCTAGGGGCAATCTAGGGTGTGAATATTGTTAGTATTCTGCTTCCTACTATCTCCTCCCAACCTCTAAGTGAGTGGGGCCCACTGAGGATTATCTTCTTGCCACCAATAAAGTGAGACAATGTGGTAAAGTAAGGCTAGTCGGCACTCTGCTTTTCTTTCTTAACCATAGTATGTGTATATGTATGAGAGTGGGGAACCATCCAGAAGCTGAGTTTCCACTCCCCTTGTACAGCAACAAAGCAGTATGAGTCAGTCCTCTGCCTACTTCCTCCTTGGTGGCAGAAGGACCTAGAGTTGGAGTTGAGTTTACATGCCCCTTGGTAACAATGAGGCAATTGGAGTCAATGTCCTAGAGGACAGAATTAGTGGACTGATGGACCAATAGAATTTACCCATTCTGAAGAGAAAGAGAGAGAGAATAGATTGGAAAAAAAAAAAAGAGAGAGAGAGAGAGCGAGCGAGAGAGTACCAGAGACCTATGGGACAATAATCAGAGACCCAGCATTAATTTCAATGGAGCCTCAGAAGGAGAGGAGAGAGAAATTGGGACTGAAAATGTATTAAAAAAATAATGGCTTTCCAAATGTGATAAAAACAACATAACACAGATTCAAGAAGGTAGGTGAATCTTAGAATAAATCCAAAGAAATCCACACCAAGAAACAACACAATTAAACACCTCAAAACTAAAAGCAGAGAAAAAAATCATGAAAGCTACCAGAGAGAAACAACATTGTAATGAAGAGTCTGACTCAAGTTTTGTTTTTTTTTAGAGCGGGGGAGGGGCAGAGAGAGAGGGAGAGAGAGAATATTAAGCAGGCTTCATGCCAGTGAGGAGCCCAACACAGGGCTCAATCTCATGACCCTGAGATCATTACCTGAGCCAAAATCAAGAGTTGGATGCTTAACTAACTGAGCCACCCGGGTGTCCCTAGTCTGATTCAAGTTTTGACGTTTGACTCTGACAAATTTCAACCTCACCACTTCTCTCGCCCTTCTGCCCCATATACGTGAGAGCCATGTGATAAGAAAGCCTGATGTTCCCTGCTTGGGTACAAGCAGGAAGTTAAAATCAGCCAAGATCTGGCCCATGCGCAGGAGCCACCACCTCAGTTGACACCTGTAACCCCAATAAAATCCAAGCCATTCTCCATTTCCTGCTACCTCAAGTGATATTTGGACTTGCTTGGGAATCTGCTATGATCTTCCCCGGAAATATCATTATGAGATGAGTAAAAGTTTTCTTACTTTCTTAGTGCATGTTTGTCACCATCAGTCTTCCCATCTACACTAAATTTGGGGTGGGGTTTCCATCTCATTTCTGTCATGGCTACAATAGATATATTACATGTAGGGGGGCAATATTTGGATTGACTGAATCAGATTTCTCATCTAAAATCAAAGCGGCCAGAAGAAATGGGCACATTTTTTAAGTACTAAAAGACATGTCAACGATGAATTCTATTTATGGTGAACTTAGATGTAAAAACCCTCAATAAAATATTAGCAAATCGAATCTACCAATGAATAAAAATAATCATGGACCTACTCAAATGAAATTTATTCTGCATATGCAAGTCTGCTTCAACACTGAGATATCAATTAATGCAATCCACTATATCAACACACTAAGTAAGAAAAATAACATGATCCTATCAACTAATTTGAGATGGTGTAGGCTTGTAGGCCCCTTGCAGGCCAGGGTCATTTGAGGACTGCACTGAGGTTAAGGTCGGCCAGGCAGGCCTAGGCCAGGAGGAGAAAATGTTCTCTTCCCCTTATCTCATGTTGCAAGTTCTAAATGCCTGGATCAGCAGGAAGTGGCTCTTGCCTAGCTTAAAGTGTGTCTTTCTAATCAGAAGTGTTCTTTCTAAAGACAAAGAACATGTTGTCTCCAAAGGAAGGATGGCTAAGAGAATTCTTTATTCTGCAAGCATAAGCAGGATGTATTTTGTTCTTATTGCATTTCGTGTATATTTCACTTCACAGATGTTGGCTTGATACATTGTTATGTTTATCTGATCTCTGCAAGTATATAGCTACGTGAGAAATAAACGGCAGTATGCAGTTGCAAGTGCTGCCTTTGCTCTGCATCCCCTGTGTCCTGGTGATTTCGTAGACCCTTACCCAGGGACCCCAACGCACTAGACGTTGACAATTGGCGCCCGAACAGGGACCCTGAAGGACGTTCAGGAAGGGTGAGTAACTTAATTAAGTACAGGGTGATGGGACAAGAAACTTCTACTCCTTATGTTCGAATGCTGAAGCATTCTCTTGCTGTCTATGGTATTACTGTCGCTTCTAATGATATTGAGCTGTGTTTGAAGGTGGTTCGAGAATGGAATCCTTGGTTTCCAGAGGAGGGAACTTTAGAATTAGATAATTGGCGGCGAGTTCGACATAATGTCGAGAAGGCAATGAGACAGGGAGAAAAAATTCCCGTGCGGTTTTGGTCTATTTGGTCAATTATTTTTACAGTGCTTAAAGCAATGGAGGACGACCGCACGGTCGAAGACTTCCATAAGGAGATGGCTCCTTCTATACAAGACCTCCCTCTAGATACGGATGAGAAAAGGGCTGTAGAGAAAGATACCTTTAAGCTTACACCATCCCGTGAGCCTAGCGAGTGTGGTAATGAAGAACCAAAACCGAAAGTAAAGTCGGATCCCGAGGTGGAGCGTGTATGGAAGGTTTTTCAGCAGGTTATGGCTATGGCGGAAGAGTCTAAGAAACCCTCTAGGAAGCCCTCTGCTCCGCCTTTGCCGTCTGTACCAGCTCTTTCTTCTAAAAATCCTTTCCTTTCTGCTGCTTTAGCTGAGCTTGATGCGCTAGAGGATAGCGATGATGAGGCTAGCGCAGGTGATTCTGTCTTTGCTTTTCCTGTTCTCAGGCCTCCCCCAATCCAGGGGGTGGCACAAGCACCATATTATGACGGAATAGGTATAGAAGATATTGGTCGCTTGAAAAAGGCAGTGTCTTTATATGGACCTCAATCACATTATGTTAAGGAGCTAGTTAATAGTCTAGCTCGACATTATAATAATTTTTCTCCTGAGGACTGGAGGGTCCTCTGTCGGGCTCTTTTAAAGGAGCCTGAGTATCTGCAGTGGCAGATGCGGTTTTCTGAACTTTGTATGTATGTACATGTGGTAATAGATACATATTCTCAATTTATATGGGCCACAGCACAAAGTGGTGAAACCACACAGCATGTCATCTCCCATCTTCTAGAAACTTTTGCTGTGATGGGTTTACCATCTATTATTAAAACAGATAATGGACCTGCATATAGCAGTAAAAAATTTCAAACTTTCTGTAAACAATATGGTATAATGCACAAAACAGGCATTGAATACAATCCTCAAGGGCAAGCCATTGTAGAACGTGCGCATAGTACTTTAAAGTTGCAAATTAAAAAATTAAAAAGGAGGAAAAAGGATCATATCTTAGCATTCACTCAATCAAATCCACGTTCTATTTTGCAACAAGCTCTGTTCGCATTAAATTTCTTGAATCTTCCGCAGGGAGATATCCTTTCCCAAGCAGAAAAGCAGTTCATAGAGGAAGAGGTCGCTCCCCCTCCATTAAATGAACATATATGGCTTAAACCAACCGCAGATGCAGAATGGCAACCGGGGCTATTGCTTTGCAGAGGGAAGGGTTATGCTTATGTCTCCACAGAGGATGGACGGACCGGTTCTTGGCTCCCCGCGCGATGGATCCGGTCGAGGGCCAATTCGAACGGCACCGTATCCCACCAGACGATGGATGGGGAATCCAGACCAAGATGAACTTCCGTTACAGGCCATGGCACATCTGAATTTGGGAGGACGACGTCGCCGTCGGCAGATATTTGCTACTGCTTTGCCAACTTGGGGGCAAATTAAAAAGCTTAGTGGGGAAGGGCAAAAAATCCTGCAGCGAACAGGGAAGGCTTGTACGCCTGAAAATTTATTTTTGGCTATGTGTGCCTTGCTTACTGTATCAGATGCCGCTACGTTGGCCAATTTACTTCTTAAGCAACTTGAGGGACTAGATCCAAAAGGTATTTTTCAGAGTTTGGGGCACACTGCTGGAGGAATGGGATTTGTATTGTTGATTGTTGTCTTATGCTTTATGCTGTTGCATTTTTGCTATCTAAAGCCTTCCCAGAATTCTATGGCCATCCTTTGGAGGGCACTTTTATTAAAACAAAAGAAAAAAGAGGGAATTGAGATGGTGTAGGCTTGTAGGCCCCTTGCAGGCCAGGGTCATTTGAGGACTGCACTGAGGTTAAGGTCGGCCAGGCAGGCCTAGGCCAGGAGGAGAAAATGTTCTCTTCCCCTTACCTCATGTTGCAAGTTCTAAATGCCTGGATCAGCAGGAAGTGGCTCTTGCCTAGCTTAAAGTGTGTCTTTCTAAACAGAAGTGTTCTTTCTAAAGACAAAGAACATGTTGTCTCCAAAGGAAGGATGGCTAAGAGAATTCTTTATTCTGCAAGCATAAACAGGATGTATTTTGTTCTTATTGAATTTCATGTATATTTCACTTCACAGATGTTGGCTTGATACTTTAAGTATACATTGTTATGTTTATCTGATCACTGCGAGTATATAGCTATGTGAGTAATAAACGGCAGTATGCAGTTGCAAGTGCTGCCTTTGCTCTGCATCCCCTGTGTCCTGGTGATTTTGTAGACCCTTACCCAGGGACCCCAACGCACTAGACGTTGACACTAATTCAGAAATAATATTTGACAATATACAACACCTATTCATGAGAAAAACTTACAGCCAACTAAGAATGGGGTGGAGGGAGGGAATTCCCCTGCTTGATAAAGAGCATCTACCAAAAACCTACAGCTAATAAAATTCTTAACTGAGAAAGGCTGAATACTTTTCACCTAAGATCAGGACCAGGACAAGTATGTCCACTCTCAGCACTCTTACCCAACAACTGCTGGAAGCTGTTGTCAGTACAATAAGGCAAGGCAAGGAAATAACAGGTATACTGATTAGAAATAAATTTTACCTATTTGTAGATAAAATGATTATCTACATAGAAAACCTCAAAAAGACCTACAAAAATCCTGTAACTATAAGCAAGTTGAGTATGATTGCAAGATACAAGGTCACCAAGGAGAAATCAATAGCATATTGACAAGTAGAAGTCAAAATGGAAAGAAAAGTACAATTGCTCAAAATAAAATGAAATACTTAGGTATAAATGGAACAACACATGTACAGAATCTGCATGCTTAAAACTACAAAATACTGATGAAATAAGTCAAAGATCCACATAAATGGAGAGTGATACCATGCTCATGGTTTGGAAAGCTCAACATAATAAAGATGTCAATTCTCCCCAAACTGATACACAGGTTTAAAAAAATTTCTATCAAAATCCTGTCAAGATTTGTTGTTAATGTAGGCAAGACAGTTTTTATGAAAAAGAAAAAGAAATATAATAATGTATTTTGAAAAAGAAGAATAAATTTGTAACCACTCTTAAGGCTTTTTATATAGCTACTTTCACCAAGACTATGTGAAACTGATGGAGAAATTGACACATCAATGACACAGAACAGAAGCCCAGAAATAAATTCACACAAATGTGCCCAACTAATTTTTGAAAAAGGCGCAAGAGCAATTCACTGGAGAAAGGAAAGACTTTTAGCATGTTGTGCTGAAGCAAGAGGACATCTATAACAACAAGGAAGAATGAATCTGGACCTATGTGTTATACGTTATACAAAAATTAATTGAAATGATTCATGGACTTAAGTGCAAAGTGTGAAACTAAAACTTTTAGTAAAAAACCAGAAGATCTTCAGGATCTAAGCAAAGAGTTCTTAGACTTGACACCAAAAGTTAATCCAAAAGAAGAACAATATCAATTTTATTTCATCAAAATTATACACATTGGCTTAGCAAAAAAATCCATTGAGAGAATGAAAAGATGATCTACAGATGGGGGAAAATATTTGCAAGCTAGTTATCCAAACAAAGGACTAGTATGTAGAATATATAAAGAAATTTCAAAGCTCAAGAGTAAACAAAAAATCGATGTAATTATAAAATGAGCAAAAGACATTAAGAAACGTCACTAAAGAGGACATACAGAGGGCAGATAAGCCCATGAAGAGATGTTCGACATCATTAGCAATTAGGGAAATGCAAATTAAACCCTATTGAATATCATTACACACTCATCTGTGGAGAAACTGGATCACTTATACATTGCTGGTGGAAATGTCAAATGATAAAGTCATTCTGGGAAAGCAGTTTGGCATTTTATTTTATTTTTTTCTAATTAAAAAAATAGATTTCATTTTTTAGTGCACTTTTAGGTTCACAGCACAGTTGAGAAGGTACAGAGATTTCCCATTTACTCTTGGCCCCAACACATGTGTAGCCTTTCCCATTATAAACATCCTCCACCTGAGTGGTACATTGGTTATAATTAATAAACCTACATTGACACATCATTATCACCCAGATCACCCAGAGTGCACAATTTGCACTAGGCTTCACTCTTGATATTGTACATTCTGAGTTTGGACAAATGTATAATGACACATAGCTGCCATTATAGTATTATGAGTGCAGTATAGTTTCACTGCCATAAAAGTCCTTGGGGCTATATCTACTTATCCCTCCCTCCCCTCAACTTCTGGCAATGACTCATAATTTTATTGTCTCCATAGATTACTTTTCCAGAATACCGTATAGTTGGAGTCATACAGTGTGCAGTCTTTACAGATTGCCTTCTTTCACTTCATTATATGTGTTTAAGTTTCCTCCATATCTTTTCCTGACTTGATAGCTGCTTTTTGTTGTTGTTGTTGCATTTTGTTTTTTAGATTTCTTTTTTCTTTTTGTTTTCGTTTTTCAAATTTTTCTTTAAATTCTAATGAGTTAACATATAGAATAATACTGGTTTCAGGAGCAGAGTTTAAGGATTCATCACTTACATATAATACCCAGTGCTCAACACAAGTGCCGTCCTTAATCCCCATCACCCATTTAGCCCATCCCCCACCCACCTCTCCTCCACAATCCTGTTTGTTCTCTATAGTTAAGAGACTCTTATGCTTTGCTTTCCTCTCTTTTCCCCCCCTTCCTCTATGTTCATCTGTTTTGTTTCTTAAATTCCATGTATGAGTGAATTCATAGGGTATTTGTCTTTCTCTGATGGACTTATTTCACTTAGCATAATACTCTCTAGCTCCATCCAAGTCATTGCAAATGGCCAGATTTCATTTTTTTTTATGGCAGAGTAATATTCCATTGGATATTTATACATACCTCTTCTTTATCCATTCATCAGTCAATGGACACTTCAGGCTGTTTCCATAATTTGGCTATTGTAGATAATGTTGCTATAAACATTGGGGTGCCTGTATCCCTTTGAATTAGTGTTTTTATATTCTTTGGGTAAATACCTATTTGTGCATTGCTGGATCTTAGGGTAGTTCTACTTTAAACTCTTTGAGGAAACTCCATACTGTTTTCCACAGTGGCTGTACCAGTTTGCATTCCCACCAACAGTGTAAGAGTGTTCCCCTTTCTCCACATCCTCACCAGCACCTGTTTCTTGTATTGTTGATTTTAGCCATTCTGACAGGTGTCATGTGATATCTCATTGTTGTTTTGATTTGTACTTCCCTGATGATCAGTGATGTTGAGCATCTTTTCATGTGTTTGTTGGCCATCTGTATGTCTTTTTTGGAAAAATGTCTATTCATGTCTTCTGCCCATTTTTGGATTGGCTTATTTGCTTTTTGGGTGTTGAGTTGTATAGGTTATTTATAGATTCGGGATACTAATCTGTTATCAGCTATGTCATTTGCAAATATCTTCTCCCACTCTGTAAGTTTGCCTTTTAGTTTTGTTGATTGTTTTATTCACTATGCAGAAGCTTTTGATTTCAATGACATCCCAATAGTTTATTTTTGCTTTTGTTTTCTTTGCCTCAGGAGGTATATCTAGAAAGAAGTTGCTATGGCCAACATCAAAGAAGTAACTGCCTGTGTCCTCCTCTTAGATTTTTATGGTGTCAGGTCTCACATTTAGGTCTCTAATTCATTTTGAATTTGTTTTTGTGTATGGTATAAGAAAGTGGCCCAGTTTCATTCTTTTGCATGTTGCCATCTGGTGTTCCCAACACCATTTGTTAAAGAGACTTTTTCCCATTGGATATTCTTTCCTGCTTTGTTAAAGATTAATTGACTGTATAGTTGTGGGTTCATTTCTGGGTTTTCTATTCTGTTCTATTGATCTATGTGTCTATTTTTGTGCCAGTACCATACTGTTTTGATCACTAAAGTTTTGTAATACAGCTTGAAGTCAGGAATTGTGATGCCTCCAGCTTTGCTTTTCTTTTTCAAGATTGCTTTGGCTATTTGGAGTCTTTTGTGATTCCATACAAATTTTAGGATTGTTTGTTCTAACTCTGTGAAAAATGCTGGTGGTATTTTGAAAGATTGCATTAAATGTGTAGATTGCTTAAGGTAGTATAGACATTTTAACAGTATTTGTTCTTCCAATCTGTGAGCATTAAATGTCTTCCCATTTCTTTGTGTCCTCTTCAGTTTCTCCCATCAGTGTTATATTTTTCAGAGTACAGGTCTTTCACCACTTTGGTTAGGTTTATTTGTGGGTATTTTATTATTTCTGGTGCAATTGTAAATGGGGTTGATTCCTTAATTTCTCTTTTTGCTGCTTTATTATTGGTATATAGAAATGAAACACATTTCTGTACATTGATTTTGTATCCTGCAACCTTACTGAATTCATGTATCAGTTTTAGCACATTTTGGGTGGAGTTCTTCAGGTTTTCTATATAGACTATAATGTCATCTGCAATTAGTGAAAGTTATACTTCTTCTTTACTGATTTGGATGCATTCTATTTTTGTTGTCTGATTGCTGTGGCTAGGACTTCTTACTAGTACTATGTTAAACAACAATGGTGACAGTCCACATTCCTGTCTTGTTCCTGACTATAGAGAAAAATCTCAGTTTTTCCCCATTGAAGATCATATTAGCTGTGGGTTTTTCACAGATGACCTTTATTATGTTGAGGTATGTTCCTTCTTTTTTTTTTTTTTTTTTTAAAGATTTTTTATTTATTTATTTGAGAGAGAGAGAATGAGAGACAGAGAGCATGAGAGGGAGGAGAGTCAGAGGGAGAAGCAGACTCCCTGCTGAGCAGGGAGCCCGATGCGGTACTCGATCCTGGGACTCCAGGATCATGACCTGAGCCGGAGGCAGTCGCTTAACCAACTGAGCCACCCAGGCGCCCTGAGGTATGTTCCTTCTAAATCTACTTTTTGAGGGTTCCTATCACGAGTGGATGTTGTCCTTTGTCAAATGCTTTTTCTGCATCTGGTTGTCTATTTCCTTCCCTAGATTAGGGAATTTTTCTAGCTATTATTTCCTCAAATAAATCTCCTACCACCTTTTCTCTCTCTCTTCTTCTGGGACTTCTATGATACAAATGCTAATACATTTGATGGGGTCACTGAGCTTCCTAAGTCTATTCTCATGTTCCATAATCTTTGTTTCTTTTGTTCAGTTTCATTATTTTCCATTATTTTGTCTTCTATATCACTAATGTGTTCCTTTGCTTCTTCCCACCTCCTGTTCATTGATGCAAGCCTTTTTCCAGTCTCATTTATTGCATTCTCATTTCTGACTGAAACTTTTTAAACTCTTTTATCTCTGTGGTAAGGGGCTCACTGTTGTCTTCTATGCTTTTCTCAAGCCCAGTGAGTATCCTTATGATTGCTGCTTTAAATTCTCCATCAGGAATATGGTGCTTAGGGAGTATCTCTGGTGTGTGCTGTGTGCACTCTGTTGTGTTTTGCTGCTCTATCCTTCAGGCAAGTCATCAGCAGAAACTCTCCTTGCCTGCTTTGGGCAGTGTTTGGTCCCTCACCTGAATGTGGTGAATTATTAACTAAGTGTGTTTGTGAAATGAGACCTGACACCACTTCCGCTAGAACGAAGCTCCTGTAGAACTTTGGCTGGGAGAGGTGGTGTGGGTAGGGGTTTGTGTTGGTCTTCTGGGGGAGGGGACTGCCATTCTGGGACTGAGGCAAGCTTGACTGAGAAGGGCAGTTTCACCAGATAATAGGGAGGTGGGGCTTGTGTAAGCAAGTTAGCTAGCCAGGGTCAGCACTGTGCTGCTTCCTGCAGGTGGCTCTGTATTTATGCTGAAATAAAGGGGAGGGAAATGGCATCTGCCAGCTCCTTTGTACTTTGCCTCTCAGGGATGTGCTCTGAGAGGAGTGAAGAATCTCCCCACTGTTGTTTCTCAGGCATTCTTCAGATTGCTGCTTCCACACTGTCTGACCCCAGATTGTTTGCCTGCCTTCTCTCCAGAAGTAGTGCAGTGTCCTCCAGGCTCTATCCCAGCCAAGCCCACTGACCTTTAAAACTCCAGACTTTAAGCCCCTTTGGTTGCAAGAACTCATGAGATTCAGCCCCCCGCCCCCTTTTTTCAAGCCAATGGCTTTGGAGAAACATTCTCCTTGTGCATTTCCCGTGTGTTCCTCTCTCTCTCACCTTTCTCCATGACCATGTCTCCCTCCCCTCCACAGCACCAGGGATCTGTTTCCCTAAACCCCTAAACCTACCTTCTTTCATGTGACCTCATCTCTCCCTTTAGTTGTGGAGTTTGTTCTGTCAGTTATCAGATCAACTTCTGGGGTATTTAGGATGATTTGATAGTTATCTATTTGTGTTTGTGGGATGAAGTGAGCCTAGGGTCCTCCTACTCCACTGCCATCTTCCCCAACTGACAGGTTGGCTTTTTTTTTCTAGATGTACCAAAGTTTAAGTATCCATTTTCCTATTGAAGAGCATTGTAGTTTCTCAAGTTTTGATAATTATGAATAAAGCTGCTGTAAACACCCTTGTGCAGGTTTTTTTGTGGATATAAGTTCTCAACTTTGGGTAAATACCAAGGAGTATTGTTGCTGGATTGTATGGTAAGAGTATGTTTAATTTTGTAAGAAACCACCAAACTGCCTTCCATATTCACTATACCATTTTTGTAGTACCGCCAGTAATGTCTGAGATTTACTGTTGCTACACATACTTGTTAGCATTAGTGTTGTCAGTATTCCAGATATTGGCCATTCTTGTATAATCTCATTGCTACTTTAATTTGCATTTCCCTAATGACATATTATTGTAGAGAATATTTTTCTATGCTTATTTGCCATCTGTAAGTCTTCTTTGGTGAGGTGTCAAAGTCTTTGGCCTACTTTTTAATCAGGTTGTTTGTTTTCTTATTACTGAGTTTTAAGAGTTTATTGTATATTTTGGGTAAAAGTCCTTTATCAGATGTGTCTTTTGCAAATATGTTCTCCCAGTCTGTGGCTTATCTATTCATTCTTTTGACCCTTGTCTTTCACAGAGTAGGAGTTTTTAATTTTAATGAAGTCCAGCCCAGCAATTCTTTCTTTTATGGATTGTGCCTTTGGTGTTATATCCAAAAAGTCATCACCAAAGAGAGGAACACACGGGAAATGCACAAGGAGAATGTTTCTCCAAAGGTCATTTAGATTTTCTTATGTTACTCTAGGAGTTGTATAATTTTGCATTTGCATTTAAGCCTGTGATTTACTTTAAGTTAATGTTAATCATGTATATAAAGTCACTGACTACACTCTTCTTTTTTTTTTGCATGTGGATGGCCAGTTCTAATAGCGTTTGTTAAAGAGGCTATTTTTGTTTCATTGCATTACCTTTAGTTCCTTTGTCAAAGATCATTTGGCTATATTTAGGTGGGTGTTCCATTGCTATACTACACCATCTTGGTTACTATTATTTTATTGGTAGTCTCGAAATCAAGTAGTGTCAGTTCTCCAACTTTATTCTTCTTCAATATTGTATTGGCTATTCTGGATCTTTTGCCACTGCATATAAACTTTAGAATCAGTTTGTCAATATCCATGAAATAAGTTGCTGGGATCTTCATTAGGATTGCATTGAATTCATAGATCAAGTTGGGAAGGAGTGACTACTTAACAATAAAAATCTTGTCCCTGAACATAGAATATCTCTCCATTTATTTGGTTCTTTGATTTTGTTCCTTAGAGTTTTGTAGTTTTGTAATATACAAAAGTCAAAACTATGTCTTTAAAAGACATAGGTCTATTCAGGTTGGCTATTCTTGAAGATTGCATCTTTCAAAGATTTAGTCCATTTCATCAAGGTTATATAGTTCTTCATAGTATTTCCTTATTATGCTTTAAATATCCATAGGCTCTATAATGATGTACCTGCTTTCATTTCTGATGTTAATAATTAGTGTCTTCTCTTTTTTTTTCTTAGTCTGGCTCGATGATTATTGATTTTATTCATCTTTTCAAATAATCAACTTTTGGATTTGGTGTATTTCTCTATTGATTTCCTGTTCTCACTTTCATTGCTTTTGGCTCTAATTTCTATTATTTATTTTCTTTGTTTACTTTGCAATACTCTAGGGAATAATAAGAAGAAAAATAAATGTTTTGTTTTACCTTTACTTATTCCTTTTTTATGCTTTCTCTTTCTTTATCTAGAACTGGATTTCTGACCTATATCATTTTTCTTATCTCTGAAGGACTTCTTTTAGTATTTCTTGCAAGGTAGGTGTAGTGGTAACAAATTCCTTGAATTTTTGTTTGTCTGAGAAACTATTGCTTCACTTTTGCAGGATATTTTCACAGGGTACAGAATTCTAGGTTGGTGCATTTTTTTTTTCTTTCGATACTTTTAAATATTTTACTCCACTCTCTTCTTCCTTGCATGCTTTCTAAGAAGATGATATAAGTTTTATCTTTGCTTTTTGTAGGTAAGGTGTATTTTCCCCTTTACTTTCTTTCAGGATTTTTTAAAAATCTGAATTTCTGTAGTTTGAAAAATGATATGCCTATACTGTTTTTCTTAACTTTATTTTATTACTATTATTATTTTTTTTGGTGTTTATCCTGCTTGAAGTTCTCCAGTTTTCCTGGTTTTGTGATTTGGTGTCTGACATTAATTTGGGAGAAATTCTCAGTTCTAATTATTTCAAATATTGCTTCTGTTCCCTTTTCTCTTTCTTCTGGTATTTCCCTTATGCATATATTTCACCTTTGTAACTGTCCCACAGTTCTTTGATATTCTGGGGTTTTTTAGTCCTTTTTTTCTGTTTACTTTTTGCTTTTGGGGTTTTTTATTGAGATATTGTCAAGCTCAGCAATGTTCTCTTCTGCTGTGTTCCATGTAATAACTCCAAATAAGGCATTCCTTATTTCTGTGATAGTATTTCTGACCTCTAGCATTTCCTTTTGGTATTTTCTTAGAATTTCCACGTCTGTGCTCACATTGCCCATCTATTCTTGCATGCTGTCTACTTTATCCATTAGAGCCCTGGCGTATTATCCGTAGTTGTTTTGAATTCCTGTCGACCTCTGAGAGTCAGGGACCTGGGGCGGTGAAGGAACTGAGAAAAAGAGACGACAGTATAGCGAGGCACAGGGGACCCCGAGCTAACAGCCTGAGGTGCCGAGGCTTATTTTCCATAGTCTAATAAACCTTCTACAGTGACAAAGGTCTATAATGATTTACAGCAGGGGCTTAGTAAGGCACATTCTCTCAGGTACACAGGGTTAGTTAAGTGAAGCAGTGGGAGTAGAGGAGTAAAGAAATCTGTAACTGGCTGTGATCAATTAATTGTAAACACCATTGTACTCGGACCTTAACACAGGATAAGATAACAAAGAAGGGAATGCACAGTGTGCTGTTTACAGCTGGCTTCCTATCTACAAAACATCTTCTGCTGTGTACTTTAGAACAGACCACACACATCCCAAGGGCATTTCACTCTGATCCTTTCGGGTTATTTTTAACCCTGTAATCTCAAGTTTTCTGAGATCTCGGAGTCTGAATGAACATGCACCAGTGGTCCTTGTGGTGTTCTGTTTCCTACAAATTCCCAATCTTAAAATCCAACATTCTTGTCATATCTGAATCTGGTTCTGATGTTTGCTCTGTCTCTTCAAACTGTGCTTTTTGCCTTTTAGTATGTCTTATAACTTTTTCTTGATAGTTGAGCATGCCATGCTGAGTAAAAGAAACTGTTGTAAATAGGCCTTTAGTAATGTGGTGTTAAGATGTCAGGGGAGGTGAAGCATTCTATAGGCATATGATTAGGTCTCAGTCTTTCAGTAAGCCTGTCCCTTGGGCTATAAACTTCACCAGTGCTTTTCAGTCCCCCACCAGTACCTTAGCTGGGGCAGGATGGCTAGAGTAAGTATTTTCCTTCTGCCCTGTGTAAGGCTAAATGGCTCTGGGATGGAGTATTTCCCTTTTCACCTGGAAGACTAGAGCCAGCTGAGGTTGCTTATTTCCTTTCCCTTAGGCCAGTTAAGTTCTGATAAGACACAGGCAGGTTAGGTTCTGATTAAATAGTTTCTCCTGGGGGCAGACCTTTTTGAGAACAGAATGGTCTGAGGTATTTCAAAATGGTTTCCTCCCTTTCCTTGTAGTATGCAGGAGGTTTTTTTCTAAAGTGTTTACTGTGAGAGCCTAGTTTGAGTCTAGAAGGTAAACCCCACGAAAGTGTGGGTTCCCTCCACTCTGAGTGATTTCCCAGGTTTTTCACTCTCAGAGGTGTACATGCTGAGCCTCCCGCAATTCATCAAATACAATTCTGGTTTCCCTGCCCTGACACTGGTTCCTGCCCAGGTTTCAGTGTATGAGTTTCTGCTCTGGTAAGTTATGATTCTCTATATTCACTTGTTGGTCTTTCCAATTTGGGGGGCAATGGTTTGTCCCGTGACCTCACTTCTATTATGGATTTTAAAAGAATTCTTAATTTTCCAGTTTGTTCAGACTTTTACTTGTCGTTAGGATGGAGTGCTGGCTTCCAAAATTTGGTAATGCTGATATCTCTGACAAGCATTTCTAACAGCACTGTTTTTACAAAATGTCCTTTCTGTATTATCTATTGGCACAGTGGTACTAGAGAGATAGGTTAAAGCAGTGCTATAACTTGAAACAATTAGGATGTCTTGGTTGCAAATAACAGAAAACTCAAAATTCAAAAGGGCTTTAATAATAAGGACATTAATTACCTCATTCCAGAATCAGCCTAGAAGAAATAATTCCAGGGTAGTTTAGTTCAGAAGCTTACAAGGTCATCAACTGCCCAGGTTCTGTCTTTTTGCACTACTATCTTCAATAGTAGTTTTTGTCCTCAGACTGTATTAATGTCAATATCTTATTTTTTATATTGTAATAGTAATTCTGCAAGATGTTACATTTTGAGAAAATTGGTTATAAGGAATTATAACTAATTATAAGGAATCTCTTTGTGTTATTTCTTATACCCCTATGTGAACCTACAATTCAAAATATAAAGTTTAATTTAAAAAACTGAGAAGTACAAGTAGCTTAATATTAGAGAGTAAATACTTATTTGAGGGTATTTGGAGGTGTGAAGAAAAATTGTTAGGATAGGGGCCTAGAGGGACTTAAAGTTCGTATTTTATCTTGCCAGTTATGTCATACCATTATGTTAAGTTTTAAATTGCTAATGTAACAAATGATCATAAATTTAATGACTTAAAATAACCAAATTTATTATCTTACAATTGTGGAAGTCAGTCTGAAATGGGTTTCATTGATTTTTTTTTTTTTTTCCACGATGAAGATATCTGCAGGGCTATATGTATGTGATTTTTGTGGTAACTATAGGGAAAAATCTGTCCTCTTGTTTTTTCCAACTTCTAGAGATCACTTGCATTCCTTGGTGAGTAATTTTCCCCTCCATTTTCAAAGCCAAGATAGTGGCATTTTCAGAGGTTTCAGTGACTTCGACCCCTCCTCCCTCTTTTACTTATAAGGACCAGGATAATCTCATCATCTCAAGATTGTTAATCACACCTGCAAAACCCCTTTTGGAATTGAAGGTTGAAACTGAGTACATGTAATAGTAGGTGTTTTCTGTCTTGCAGTTGTATATAGTGGTATAATTTGCCTATTCCCCAACATTTTCCAACCCTGGGCCCAAGGCTGGACTCAACATAGAAACATTTAATGACAGAATTATTTTTGCTCTAGATTGATGTGCCAGATCACAGATGTTCTTTTAGTAATACTCCTGTGGACTTGGACATTTTGCTGTGTCCCAATTTTTGTTGCTTCAGAACTGGAATTATTTCAAAGATTCCAAACATGCAGATGTGCACAGCCATATGTTAAATGGTGTGTAATTTTTACTGCCTCTTTTCAAACAAGCAATATCCAATCGTGGTCTGTCTTGTATGAGACCGTTGTATTGAAAAGCCTGGGGTTCCTTAATTCTCACTGGCTTGTTTACTCTGAAGATTCATTTAGAAAAGTAGGTGCTGATTACAAGGGATTCATCTGTTCTACTTTGCCAGGAGTAGATATTAATATCAAAATTGAAAACCTTCTTCTGCAGCACAAAATTTACTATAATTGTTCAAAGTGGAAAAACAATTCAGTATGATTTTTACATTTCTTTTGTCTTTAGCCAGGGAAAAATAATTTTACTGAAATTTTCCATATACAGGCTGTCATCTGTTCCTTTTCATCTCTGAAGGTGAAATATCCATAGACATGACTTTCAACATTGTTCCTTAGAGGTTTGTACAAAGGACTTATATAACCAGATTTATAGTTACATACTTAACTGCAGTGTAAAGGATTGTGATTTGTGGAATAGGAATGATTTGTATTAATCTTTCTCAGCTTTTCATAGTATTTTCCTATTTCAGTGAGATTAGAGCTTATATGAGATTGTCCTTGGATATTGCTGAACAGGACAGATACTATTAGTTAAAGCAACATAAGCATGCATTGTATTTACTTAATGAGTCTGTTTAGCACAAAGAATTTGCACAGAGATATTTCACCTGATCAGAAGATGTGAAACTCCACCAAACTAATATGCTCCATGGCTTAACCAACTATACTGTCATTTCATGAAATTTTAACAAAGTTAACAATAAATTGTAAATGAGTTCAGTGTTATTACTTGCCATGGAGTAGCAAAAAGAGGTAGAAATGTGAAATGCAAAGCCAGTGAAATTAACATTTAAAGCAGCAATCAATGAAAGTATCATTCAGAATCTCAATATATGCTAGGCTCCTAGACATAGAATTCATAAAGCAGAGCTTCTAAAATTTTGGCTACAATTTCTGAAAGGAGCACTGATACCTACTTGCTGACACTGTTTTAAATTCTCTTTTCAGAAACTGAATAGTAATCATTACCTTACTACCATTACTTTGTAACTATTTGACATGATTTATCCCTGAATGTCAAAGAGATTTACTATAATACCTTATCATAAATTTAGTAATTCCTTAGCATCCTTGGGATAATGGGGAGTTTTCCTACAGTCAAGTGTAATGTGAATGGTAGAGACAAAATGAGAATTCACTTCTTTGTTTTTAGGCCCCAGATATCTGCACTAAGATGCATATTCTCTTTTGGACAGTGCAAGAATTAGCTCCCCAGTACTAGACTGTGAAATGTCTCTATACCTGTAGGGAGCTATGTTTTGTAACCAAGTTACTAAGGAGAGCTTATTTAGAGGAAAATATAGACCATAGTGAAGGAACACCAGATACCACCCATCCAGAGTAGCTGAAAGAATCAGAAAACAGAGATGGGGAAAACTGATAGCTGCTTTTTGACATTGGAATGGCTACTATGTCTAGCTCCTGAAGTTCTTACATATGGAATTAGCATGAAACATGCTTCAGTCTAACATCAAGGCTTAGAAAATTAGAAGTCTCCACGGATGGACTCCTTACTAGGTGTGAGCTCTCCGCTCAAGTGTTAACTGAAAGCTGGATTGCCATTTTCCCAAAATGTTGAAAGAATCGCCTATGTTGTGCAAAAGAATAGATTACAGGAATATGATCCTATTTCTCTTTGTATTTCTGTGATTACTCAGCCTAACAAAGGGAGAGGCTAAGGTATCCAACTGCCCAGTGAAGGGTAGAATAGTCTGATGCCCCCATGAAAGAAGACTATCGAGATTCACGACAGGCAAATCTAGTTGAAGTCCATGAGAGTTGCCCCTAATTGTTCATGGCGTATTATTCTGTTTGCTTGCAAATATCGGAAATAAACAATCTAGGCCATAAATACAACTCATTATGTTGATCTTTCTTCTGTAATGTATACTCCTAAACATTTTAATGTTTGATACCTTTCTCTTCTACAAACAACAAAGCAGTTCTTTAAGAATCTTAGTCTTCTGAGCTTTAGATGTGCTTTGGTAACTTGTAGCTAAATCAGAATAATGATGGAAATAATTTAGTGCTATTATTTTTGTTCTTGGAGAATATCCTGAATTTGCTCCATAGGCCATCCTTAGGAGACTCTCTGATTATTTTGCCTGGTCCTTGAATTCTAGAGAAATGCACACACTGGTGGTACTCTCTCCAACATGGCAGAGCTACCATGGAGTTCATAAATTTCCTAATTACTCTACGAATTCAAGGAAGGATATAGACAGTGGTAAGACTTCTTAATAGTGCTACATAGCAATCCTATTAGTAACATAGGCCTAAGGAGGGAGAAACAACGTACAAGTTCTTGAATTGAGATACTGGGGTTTCTTCCATGAGCTCTATCACTTTTATTTATTCTGTTCTATAGTTTCCTACTTCAATTTCTCCCTTTTCCCACTGAATGATTTTTTTCCCTTAGTATCTGGCCAAAATAAGAGATTATCTCATATGACCCAATCCAGATTAAAAGTCTTAAAACAGACAAACAAAATGAGGTCAAACAAACATCTGAATTTAGAGTACATATCCCCTGGATTTATATTATGGACTTTATCTGAAAGATTGAGAAGCATTCTTCAGTGTAATGAATTGAATATGATTGGGCTCTGGATTAAATCACTCTGTGTCATTCAACCAGAAGTTCAACTTATTACTGCACCTGATTCCATTTAAATTTTTTATGAGACACACAACTGGGGAAATTTAAAGCTGCTACCATTAGAGTAGAAGCCAAACACCTCCAGAGATGATTTTATGCAGTGCCATGCCACCCTGTACAATGAAAAATGCTATCAAGAACTATAAAATTATTTTAATATAGAAAATAATTTAAAATAAAAAAAATCAAAGCAGACATTGACTGACATACTCCCTTTTAGTTGTGTGAATATACTTGAACATAAATCTAAAGACAAAAGCAGGTTGCAGAGTTTTATCTATACTTCCATGTGAATACCTGTTAGTATCTTGAGATCCTCAAGCAATGAATTTGGTATTTAAAAATTTTAGAAGTACGTTTTGTTGCAGTAATTAAAAAAACTGAAAATATCATATAAATGAGCATAATAGGACCCTCAATTACTAACATCAAACATCAACAATTAAAGGCTACAAAGAAATCAAATCACCATTCTTTTCTAGGTTTCTCCTTTGTTTTTTTGAGAACTCATTTCTAGTTCAGTTAATCTTGACGTGACCAAAAGAATTGCTGGCAGTACATGTTTGATGGATGGCCTTGTGGCACAAAATTAGTTTAACTTTCTTTCTAAATCCTCACATGTAGAGCATTTTTCTTTCCTACCTTCATGAGTACCATGCAATAAAATAAAGTGGCCCTGTTATAGGAATGACAACGTTTAAAGTATATATTGACATAAAGTTTATTTCAAAGTGCTGTGTGTTTTGTTATTTGTAAGTCTAAGTTTTGCAACTTTAACTGTTCTCTCATGCCCAAAATAAAGTGTGACTTTGCTGAGAAAAAGAGTGAAACCCTTATCCCAAGAGCTAATGCACAAGAGTTTCACTTCTAGCAAAGGAACATCTATCTACAAAACTGGTCCCTCTGTTTTTCTTTAGTCATTGCTAAGTTCTGGATATGGTAAGGTGATTAAGAACCCTCTTTGTATGAAAAATGGTCTTTAACCTAAGTCAAATGTTCCTACTGATGACAAGTTGAAGATAAAAGCAAGTTTTGGCATTCCTGACTTTGCCGATTTGTGAAATCCAAGGGAGTTCCTCAACTCTTAGGGAAAGATGTCTGTTTTCTGAGGGCCAACTTACCTGTTAAACACAGCAGACATAGTGCCTCAGTCTGACCATAATTTTAGGGGCTCATTAAAATGTTTTAGAATTAAAAATTTTATTAGGAAAAATAAAGCTTTTAGTGAAAGAAAATGTTTTATGTATTAATATATTTGTTTTTGGGCGCCTGGGTGGCTCAGTTGGTTAGGCGACTGCCTTTGGCTCAGGTCGTGATCCTGGAGTCCCTGGATCAAGTCCCGCATCGGGCTTCCTGCTCGGCAGGGAGTCTGCTTCTCCCTTTGACCCTCCCCTCTCTCATGTGCTCTCTCTCATTCTCTCTCTCTCAAATAAATAAATAAAATCTTTAAAAAAAAATTTGTTTTATGTCAATGTACTTTAAAAACCTAATTTTAATATTTTTATGGAGGAAGGAGCTTACAAATGCAGAAGTCCCTAAGACCCATGCAAGTCATAATGTTTGCCCTGCTCACGTTGACCTATAAACATAATGAAAGAGAGCAAGGACAGAAAAAATGTTTTGTGTAATGGTATAATGTTATGTTTTAGATTTTGGACGTTCTAAAAATAAATTTCAGCCAATTTATTGATTATTTACTGAATGGGCACTAATTACATTCAAGTTGAAGTGGGAACTATAATGTGAATATATCCCAGCATGTTTCAATTGGAGGTCAAAACGTTGTTGTTTGCGGCATTCAGGAGAAAATTGCCATTCCACAGGACCCTGCTTCATCAGTCCATTACTCAAAGACAGCACTGGTTCTCGACTTCATTGCCTTCCAGGTTGGATGAGATCAGTAATGATATGATTCTACTGCAATGTATTGCCCAAATCATTCATCTGAATGCAGCACCTGGTCCCTCTTCAATATTTTATGAAACAGAAAACTCATGAATAAAGCCACAACAACTACCGCTAGCAGATGCCAAATTCTTCCTAAGGTGGTTAAATGTACCTACATACAAATTTCTCCATGGTGTTTCCTGGCACTATCTTGCTGAGGGCAGAACTTTGAATTGGGTATAAAAAAAAAAAAACCCTGATTCTTGTCTCTTGTCTCTGCTGTCCCCTACATTTCTTGACCTTGAACTAGAGACACATTCCATCTTGGATTTCATGTGTTTAATTTAAAAAAACAAACAAAAAACAGTAACTGATTTCTGGGATCTTTTCTAACTCGAAGTGTCAGTAATGCCATAAAACTATTAGATTGTTTTCCATCATGTCTTTATAGGATAGATGCTTCCATTGCCTGAGTTCTGGACTACAAATCAGCCATTGCTAGGATCTGCCACTGACAATGAGCCCTTGAAACTGACCACAGATATATATATGTAAAATAAACATCACTTCCAGGCTGTAGCATACCTGCCCACATTTTAGGAGGCTCCTTTATAATTGCTATATGTCAAAGTTGCATAGCTCATATCCATGGGAAGTTTAGATACTACCCTTAAATAAGAAATGCACTCTGAGGGGCGCCTGGGTGGCTCAGTCGTTAAGCGTCTGCCTTCGGCTCAGGTCATGATCCCAGGGTCCTGGGATCGAGCCCCGCATCGGGCTCCCTGCTCAGTGGGAAGCCTGCTTCTCCCTCTCCCACTCCTCCTGCTTGTGTTGCCTCTCTCTTTGTGTCTCTCTCTGTCAAATAAATAAAATCTTTAAAAAAAAATTGCACTCTGAGTTAACTTGGCCTTAATCTGTGAAACCTCAGGGAGGTCAAGCTGCCTCTTGTGATTGGCTTTTTGACCATTTGTTTTACTAGGGAAGATAGAAGAAATCAGGAGAGTGGTTTTAAACTTCTAATAACGAGGAAGGTTGTTAACTATTTTTAGCCTTTCCTTGGTGCTGGCTTGTATGTGGCCTCAATTTCTTACAAAACTAATGCTCTATATCCAGATCTAGGTATCTAGCAATTTGACATAAGGTCTTACATATTGTAAATGTGAATTGTATTTTTACACTGCTTTAATATAAACTAATCATATTGTGTGGTTTTAATTTTTGAAAGGTGCACAGCATAAGTTGATATATTTGTATATGATTGCATCTATAATAAACTAAATAGAGGTATTTTCCTTTTATTAAAGTGGCTGAATCATAAAAAAATATACCCTAATGTACTAGCTAGGTCTTCCAGTACAATGATGAATAGAGAAAATGGTAATGGATCATCCTTACCTTGTTCCCAACCTCAGGAAAAAACATGGACTCATTAAGTAGATTGTTGCAATCAATTCTATTTCCATTTTCCATTTCTTCTTGACTTTCAGTATATATTTTTAAAAATTGTTTTACTGTGGAATAAGTGTAGATTCACAAGAGGTTGGAAGGAATAATACAGAAAGATCCCATTTACCCTTCACTCAGTTTCCCCCAATGATAATATATAACTATATTCCAGTATTATAACCAAGAAATTAACATTGATAAACTCTACCGATCTTACTCATATTTCATCAGTTTTTATATGTATTCATTTGTGTTTTTCGTTCTACACAGTTTTATCACGTGTATATTCATGTGGCCACAACCACAGTGAAGGCACAGAACTGTTCCATCATCCTTTATGCTATCTTTTATGGAAATAGTGGTCTCCTTTCCTTCATCCCAAACCCCTGAAAAACATGAATCTGTCTTCCCTTTCTATGATTTTGTCATGTCCAGAATGTTATGTAAATGGAATCATATAATACATTACCTTTTTAGATTGGCCTTTTTTCCAGTGACCAAAATTCCCTTGATACAAGTTGTTGGATGTATCTGTTACCTTTCTTGCTAAGTAATATTCCAAGGTATAGGTGTAACACAGTTTGTTGAATCATTGACTCACTGAAGGACATTTAGGTTGCTTTCAGTTTGGGTTTATTAGGAATAAAGCTGTTTGTAGATATTTGTGTGTAGGTTTATGTATGGCATAAGTTCTTTGGCTTGCATCATAATTTACCCCTTGAATGGGTCACTATCCACAATATAATAATAATTCTATGTTATCTCTCCTCTTAAAATCCTCTTTAGTAAAAATTCCTACATCCCTCTGGCTAGTGCCGTATTTCTGTGTTACTCTATCATAAGGAAAATTACCTTGAGGCAATGGTAGCTTTCAAGTACACTACTAGGCTCGCTATCTCACATGTCCTGGGACAGAAATGCTCAAAATTAAAATGCTTCAAATATTTGGTTTATTAAATCAATACAAAATACACTGAGAATCAAAAGAAAAACTTAGGATAAGCTTACAAATTTAGGATAAGGGGCAAACAGTATGTGGAAGACCCGCACACTCTGATCTTGAGCAGCACAATGGTTCTATCTCCTCATTCTCTTATCTGTCTCATTAAAACATAGCAATCTTGGACCTACCCTTCATTTATCTCACTGTTTCACCACCCATACACAAGTCTTGTAGTATCCACATACGAAATGAGTCCTGACTCTCAATATTCCTTATCATCTCTAACCTCTACCATTCTAGTCAACACCTCAATCAACTTTTTCTTTCAAGACTAGCACAATATGAGCTTAAAACATTTCGTAGGAATCAGTTTCCCCATAAACCTGCCAGAGTTATCTTTGAACAGTGGAAGTTCCTTTTCAAAATCTTTTTAGTTTCCAAGCATTCTTTAGGTCATTACAATCTGGCCCCTACTTGATTCTCAGACTTTTTTTATTTTTATTTTTTTCCCCCGAGTCAAGCTTTTATCTGACCATTCCTCAAATACTGCGCGTGAATACCAGGGAGAGTTTCTTTGCTGTTGGAATCCTCTGACTGGAAAGTTCTCAGAGCAGTTAGTTACAGGGATTTTCACCTCATTGAGGTGTGTGCTTACATATCTCCCTCAGAGACCATTTTCTTAGCCACGTTATTGAAAAGAGCCAGATTCACCCTTTCCACCTGTCATTCTCTATACTTTTTCTGACTATTTCTTCTTCAGAAAACTCAAAACTTCTTAAACTTTCAGAAATAAGAACACAGACATGTTTATATATATAACATGTATGTTTTGTATGTATAAATTATACATGTGTTCTGTATCTACATATGTGTGTATCTTGCTTTTCTCTCTGCAACTCTGACTTCATCCTCTCCTTTCACAATTAAATTCTGTTGCGATAGGAACACCTAGATTAGTGACTGAAACATATCAGATGTTGACTAAAAATGGGTAAAATATATGAATAAATGTGAACAGCAAATATAAGATAATCTTGGTTTTCATAATTCAATCTTCTCTTGCAGATTTATCCCATGATTTTGGCTCCTTTAAGTACTTTGTAACAAAGTGCATATTAAGATCTTTATATGTCTGATGTTTTTCAAATGTTGTAAAACGGAGGTAAAAGGCATCAAAGCAATGAAAACATTTATGCCATGGAATCAGACACACATTACATAGTTTCTAAATCTCTCCTCTATTGCTGTTAGTTGTATTAAATTGCATTGCAGTTTATAAGGTGTTTTTTTTTGTTCCTTAATTTAATCTCTAAAATAATCCTGTGAGTTACAGAAGATTTTTTTATATCCTTTTTAATAAACAGATTTGGGGAGATTAAGTGCACTATTCAGTAATACCTAATTAGTGTCAGAACTAGGATCTGAATCCCAAATCCTACATTCTTTCTAAAATATACTACATTATCTTTTCAAATTATGCTAGCATGTAGGAAATATAATTTACTTATTGGGTTATTTACTGAATTTTAGCTCATTGATGCTATATATATATATTTTTTCCTAATAATTGTGCTTAGCCAGGCTATTTTGAATTCCTATTTCACACTGAATAAACAGATGTTTAATGATCTATCCATTTGATCCTATGATTTTTTTCATTAGTTAATTCTTAATGATTATCAATCCTGTTCATGTGGAACTTCAACATTATATTTTGATTTAAAGCTCTTCTCTTGCCATCTTGCCAGAATTGATTGACTTAATTGTAGCTTTGTGAAAGAAGCCTTCCCTGGGGTTGTAACAGCCAAGATTGGGGGTGAGGGAAGGGAATGCTATCTCTGTATTTGAAATGGAAATGTTGCCTTCACCTGCAAATTAACTGTTAATTAGCTTCTCTGATCATTCCTACTCCTTCTTTGTACAGGTAGGCAAATGTTGCCTCTTTCATGGAGCACGTTGGTGTGTACCTCTGAGAACCCTCTTTTTTGATGAGTTTTCCAAGAATGGGAGCTGTAGCTTGCTTGTGTTACTTTCTTGATTTATCTCTGTCTCTGTCAGAGAGGTTCTATTCTGCCAGACCTGAGCTTTGAAGGTCCCGTGGTGGTGGTGGACACTTGCCCCATCACTTTCGTGTAAACTGGGACAAATTGTAGAAATATAGGATGATTCACCTTATTCTAGGTCCATCTCTTCTATACCCCAGCAGAATCAGGTGCTGTGTTGGTCAAGAGATGCAAAATATTTCAACTTAGTGAAAATAGGGTGGCTCACATATCTCAAAGCTATTTTTGAACATTTATGTATCTTTGACATATAAAAACTGTATGTAAGGTGTACAACCTGATGTTATATGTATACACTGTGAAAGGATCACCACAATCAAGCTAATTAACATTTCTATCACCTCTACAAAATTACCATTTTGTGTGTATGTTAAAATTTAAGATCTATCTTCACAAATTTCAAATATACAATACAGTAATTTTAAACTGTCAGCATCATGTTGTACATTAGATTGCTAGAACTTACTCATCTTGCATAACTGAAAATTTGTATTCCTTGACCGATATCACCCCTTTTCCACCCCACTCCCTAAACTCTGACAACCACCATTCTACTCTGGTTTTATGAGTTGGACTGTTTCAGATTCCACATAAAAGTGAGATCATGCCCTATTTGCCTTTGTGCATCTTGCTTATTTCACTTTGCATAATGTTTTTCAGTTCCATCCATGTTGTTACAAATGGCAGGATTTTCTTCTTTTTAGATGTGTATGTATGTGTATCTGTTGCAAGACTTTTTCTTAATGATCCTTCAGAGTGCCCCTGGCTTACCTATAGGGATGAAAAACCGCCATACCTGTTATGCTCATATATAAGGCATTCCAGACTCCTCTTTGGGGAAATGGCTTGTCCCCACAACTGGAAGCTCTTAGAATGCAGAAGTTTCTTTTTACCCATTCTTCACAGGCATGATTCTGGGCTGCAATGCCCTGGTTAGGGAAAAATACCATAAACAATAAATATGCTGTTATATAAACAATGATAGTTTTAAATACTGTGTTTTGACTTGAAATGCAAATGATAAACTTTTGAAATCACATGGAATTCAACTTGCTGGGATTTATGATAAGACTTGAAAGATAAAGATATAAAGTCAGACTAATTGTATTTGATGATAAAGAAGATGTACCTTGCTTTAGTGGCAACTGATACAGTGTAAAATGTCAGAGATGAAAGAGCAGGCTGGAATGTTTTTACCCATTTAACAAAGATGACATTGAATGCAAAATCATACACTGAATCAGCTACTTTGGGAAAGAAAGATAACTTCAGGGAGTTAGATATCTCAGAGAATCATGGTAAAAATATGATTTTTTTTTTTTTTTAGTAAATGTGAAATTGCAATCCTGTCTTTTGCAGTCATAAATGGAGTTCATTTTATTAAGTGCTTTGTTGCCATAATTTTTTAAGTGTTCAGTGGTTCACTCACACATCCATAATATAAACAAAACAAAATCATACATGTACATTAATTTAAAAAATTGGCACCTTTATTTATAATTTAAACATATTTGATAAACTAGTACACAAACAGTAGTTTTTAGGACAATCTAGAAAACATATATTGCCAAAGATAGGACTAATTTTTTTTACTTGAGTTTCCAGTTTGCCTTCAAGAATTTTTGTGGTTTGATTGGACTTTGAATAATAGAAATATAGTAGAACCCAGATCCAGAGAGCCATTCAAAAGAGTTAATTTTATGGAATTAGGTATGCTCTCCTTAGTCATTGTGGTTTTAGGAGTGATAACATTATAAAGATCTAGATAGAGCATTCATTCTCAATGATTAGAATGAATGAAAATTTTATAAGTTAATCTATACTTTTTTCCAGCTTTATTGAGATATAATTGACATATAGCAGTATGTAAGTTTAAGGTGTACAACATGTTGATTAGATACAATTATATGTGGCAAAATGATTACCACCATAGCATAACATGAGCTAACCCCTCCATCACATCATGCAATTACCATTTCTTTTTATTGGGGGGGGGCATCTTAGATCTAATCTCTTAAAATTTCAAGTATATAATACAGTATTATTAACTATGATCACTATACTGTACATTACATCCCCAGAACTTTTTATCTTAAAAATGGAAGTTTGTACCCTTTGACTACCATCTCCCTATTTCCTCAACCCTCAAGTCCTCTGGCAACCACCATTCTGTTTCTAGAAGTTCAGATTTTTTAGATTCCACCTATAAATTATATCTTACAGTATTTACCTTTCACTATCTGAATTCACATCACATGCCCTCAAGATTCATCCAGGCTGTCCTAAATGGTAGGATTTTCTTCCTATTTGACCAGTGTCAAGGAGTTTTTTCCATTTTCTTTTAGGAGTTTTATGGTTTCAGGTCTTATGTTTAGGTCTTAAATTTATTTTGAATTAATTTCTGTGAGGGTGAAAGATAGGGGTCTAATTTCACTTTTTCCACAGTTTTCCCAACACCATTTATTGAAGAGACTACCCTTTCCCCATTGAGTATTCTTGGCTCCTTGGTCAAATATTATTTGACTATATATGTGACAGTTTATTTCTGAGCTATTGATTCTCTTCCATCTGCTTGTCTTTTTATGACAGTACTGTACTATTTTGATTACTATAACTTTGTAGTGTAGCTTGAAATTAGGAAGTGTGATACCCCACCATTGTTTCTCCTCCTTATGATTGCTTTGACTAACCAGGGTCTTTGCAGTTACATACCAATTTTAGGTTTTTTTTTTTTTTTCCCCATATTTCTGTGAAAAATGCCACTGGAATGCCACTACATTGAATCTGTGGATCACTTTGAGTAGTATGCACATTTAAAAAAGATTAATTCTTCTTATCCATGAACATGGGAAATCTTGGAATTTGTTTATGTCATGTTCAATTTCTTTCATCAAAGTTATGTAGTTTTCATTGTATGGATGTTTCATCTCTTTGGTTAAGTTTATTCCTAAGCATTATTTTTGATGCCATTGTAAATGGGGATGTTTTCTTTACTTCTTTTTCAGGTGTTTGTCACTGTATAGAAACACAACTGATTTTGTCTATTGATTTTGTATCCTCAAATTTACTGAATTAGTTTATTCTTTTTTAGTGAAGTTTTTAAGATTTTCTATGTATAAGTTTATATATTCTAAAAAAAAAAACAATTTTACTTCTTCCAGTGTGGATACCTTTTATTTCTTTTTCTTGCTTGATTGTGATAGCTATAACTTCCAGTATAATGTTGAATAGGAGTGGTAAGAGTGGGCACACCTGTCCTTTTCCTGATTTTAAAGGAAAAGCTTTCAACCTTTCCCCATTGAGTATGATGTTAGCTATGGGCTAGTCATATTATTATCTTGATATTGACCCCTTCTATACCTAATTAGTTGAGAATTCTTATGAAAGGATGTTGAATTTTGTTTGTTTTTTTTAAATATTTTATTTATTTATTTGAGAGAGAGAATGAGAGAGAGCACATGAGAGGGGGGAGGGTCAGAGGGAGAAGCAGACTCCCTGCCGAGCAGGGAGCCCGATGTGGGACTCGATCCGGGGACTCCAGGATCATGACCTGAGCCGAAGGCAGTCGCTTAACCAACTGAGCCACCCAGGCGCCCAGGATGTTGAATTTTGTTAAATGCTTTTTCTGCATTTGAGTTTATCACATGATTTTTGCCTTTGATTGTATTATGACATGTCATACTCAATTGGCATATGTTGAACCATCCTTGCATCCGAGGAATAAATTCCAAAAACCTAATCCTGTCAATAGGTTATTGAATTAAGTTTGCTTATATTTTGTTGAGAGTTTTTGCATTTATAGTCATAAGGGATATTGACCCATAGTTTTCTTTTATTGTGGTGTATGTTGCCAAGTGCATGGACACGTGGTGGCAACAGGTCCAGAGAAGCATTATGTCTCTTTGGTTAAGGTTCCTGGGGTTCACAGCATCGGCCACTGTGTGTTACTCAGCACTGTGGGTGTCCACATTGGATGCAAGGGCTGCTGGGTTCCCTAGCAGGGGCACTGGCTAGGGCTGCTGGCTAGGGACAAGGGCAGGAAACATTAGTGGCCAGAGTCATTCATGTGCACACACTCAGCTGTAGAAAGAAGCCAACTGAAGGTATCTCTGCAGTGGTGGGGGATAATTACAGACACCCACATAGTGGGTGCGTTCAGGCAGGGGGCAAGGGCTAGAGCCAACTACAGGTACACTGACAGCTGCAGAAGCATGCGGGTGCGCAGCTAGAGGGGCTAGCTGCAGGTGAGTGCAGTGGTACAGGCCAGTGACGGGAATCGGGGCCTGATTTGGTCCCACAAGCAGCTGTAGGGGCCCTGACTGTCAGCATGCTCTCTGATGGCTGCACAGTCTCCCCCAGGCAAATACACACCATTGGAGGCCAGTGAAAGGCATCAGACTGGTGATGTGGAAGTACACAGCTGGAGGGGCTAGCCTCAAGCAAATGCATGGGTTGACCCATGGGGATCAGGTGTGTCATCTTGCATTGTGCAGCTGTGGAGGCCTAGGCTGGCTGTAAGTACACTTCAGCGGCTCTGGTATTCGTGGGGGTAAGGAGCTGGGAGGACTCCTGTGGGTGGCATCAGTGAACATGATTACCTGTGGGGTGAAAGCTGTGAAATCTGCAGGATTCCTAGAAGTTGTGCTGACCTTTGGTTTATTCAGTGGTGAGAGCTGCTGTACTTGTCTGCAGAGCAGGTTACTATGAGTTGCGGTGGCTTCTGCTGCATGGATACCATTGAAAGCTCCTGCTTTTCTTTCTTTTTTCTCCCTAGCCATCTCTGTATGTCTTGGTTTTGGTGGTCTGGGCAAGATAAAACTGAAGTGGGACTCTTGTGTGATCCCCCAAAAGGCTGGGGAAGCTGGTCGCTCACTCTGCTCCTTCTTTCCTAGCAAAAGGACTTCTTTCTAGTTGGGAAGTTCCCTTTGGCAAAGTGCAATGCTGGTTTGGGGGAAGGAATGATAGGTAAAATGAAGCTGTTTCCCTTTTTACACAGTTATTCTTAGATTTTTTGTTCCATTTGTTGTTGAAATTTATAGAGTTCTCCCAGAGCTATTTTTTTTTAAAGATTTTATTTATTTATTTGAGAGAGAGAATGAGAGAGCACATGAGAGGGGGGAGGGCCAGAGGGAGAAGCAGACTCCCTGCTGAGCAGGGAGCCCGATGCGGGACTCGATCCAGGGACTCCAGGATCATGACCTGAGCCGAAGGCAGTCGCTTAACCAACTGAGCCACCCAGGCGCCCTCACACCAAAGTTTTCTATTTGTCTTTCTAATGCCTGTTTTTGCACATCTATCTTTTTACCCTCCAGAACTGATATTTGTAATGATGGACAGGTTAAGCATATTATTGTATAAGAGCCCATGAAATACTAGGTTTAAGGTAATGGTAACAAGAACATCAGAAGACATTTCTCCCTTTGGCTCCCTAGTTTTGGAATGACATAAAATCAACTAGTATCCCCCTAATTATTATAAGATGAAATACAACAAAGTTACAATAGCAGAAAACAATGTTATCTGAAAGCCAATCAATGATTGGCTTTCTTACCTGAGCAATTTTTATTAACTATTGGAGAAAATTAATTATATGCTTGTTAAGGGCCGACTACTTAGTAATTATATAAACTTGAACAAGTTGGTTAATATCTCTGAACCTCAGATTCTTCCATTTCTAGCTGGTAACTTTATCCGTAAGACTGGGTAATACCAGCACCTCCTAGGATGGCTGTGAAATTTAAATGGGATAAGGTAAGTAAACACTTAGCATCGTGGCTATCACATAGTGATGCTCAAAGAATTTAGCAATAACGACCCTATGACTTGCAATGGCCCTCTTGACCATACAGTATCTGACTCACATCAGTTAGAGCTCTTACCTCAGTAGACGAGGAGAGTGCCACTTTCAATAAATCTAGGACAGCCAAGTTTTCTTCCAGTGTTGAAGATTCCCATTTTAGTTCAGAAGCCCTGAAAGAAGTGGTTGACTTGGATTTAAGAACCATGAAGTATGAAAAAGAGACACCAGACATTAAAATCACACTCAGGAACTAAGTACCCACAATGAAGTTGAAGTAGGGACACTGAGACCCAGTCGAAAGAAAAATGGATTCATAGCTCGCATCTCTCACTGATTCCAAGTCCTAGCTCATGAAAGGAAATGCCAGATAGAATTCTCCAGTTTTTTAAAATTATTTCACCCCTCCCCCATTTTTCTTTCTGTCTTTACTTTTTCTCTTGAGGAAGTCCTTCTCCCTCCCCCTGCTCACACACACTTTCTCTCTTTAAATAAATAAATAAATAAATAAATAAATAAATAAATAAATAAATAAATAAATGTTTTTTAAAAATAAATAAATCAGCTATACCTTGAAATTTCATCTCTGATACTTAGTTTTAAAGCCATACACAAATTTGTTCATCTGTGTCTGGCTCATTTCACTTAGCATCATGTCGTCCAGGTGCATCCCTGTTGTCACATATGGCAGGATTTCCTTCTTTTTAAAGGCTGAATAATATTGTCTTGTATATGTATAAATTTCTTTATCCATTCATTGAACACTTGGGTTATTCCCACATCTTGGCTCTTAAAATTAATGATGTAATAAACATAGAAGTACAGATATGTCTTCAAGATCCTGATTTCAATTCCTTTGGCTTTATACCCAAAAGGGGAATTGTTGGTTCATAGAGTATTTCTATTTTTAATTTTTTGAGGAACTGCCATACTGTTTTCCCTAGTAGCTGCACCGATGATACCACTTATATGAGCAATCTAAAATCAAACTTGGAGAAGCAGGGAGTATAATGGTGGTTGCCAGGAGCCAGGGGAAGAGGGAAATGAGGAGTTATTAGTCAGGAGGTATAAAGTTTCAGTTCTACAAGATGAGTAAGTCTTAAAAATCTATACAACATTGTGCTTATAGTTAACAATATTGTATATTTAAAAATTTGCTAAGAGAGTAGACTTTTTGTTTAATGTTTTCACAGAACAAATAGAGCAATAAATAGAGAAGGTGGGAGGATACTTTGGGAGATGATCAATATATTTATGGCATAGATTGTCATGGTTTCATGAGTGTATACTTATCTCCAAACTCAAATTGTATATATTAAATATGTATAGTGTTTTGTATGTCAGTCATACCTTCATAAAGTAGTTTGAAAAAAACTAGCCTTTCTTGGGCTCAGTGATAAATTTATAATCACTTTAGTCAGAAACGATTTGTTAATTTTGTTGAGTCTACTGCTTAAATTCTTTCATAATTATTTGCATATCTCTGTCCATACTGATTTCATTTTGCAATTCATAATCTAGTCTCTTACTTCCTTTCCAGCCATATACTCAAGCATTTGTCTAGTGCAATACACACGGGCTGGCTTTATCTGTGGTTACTCAAATTTTCTTTTTATATTTTACATGCCCTTTGTTTTGAATGCCTTGCTTCCTCAACTACCTACCTAACATTTTTTTTGTCTTTCAGGATTTAACCAAAGTGATATCTTTGTCAAAGAATATCTTCTACAACTATCTCTCTGACCTATGACAGAATGGGATGTTTTGTCCTTTGATTGCTATGGCATCATGTATTATCCTATTTTTTTAAGATCTTGTTCGCTAGAAACCTGTCTGTTGTGCTAGGGCTACACTCTTTTCCTTCCTGGATCTGTTCTCTAAAACCAATCGTTTGCACTCAAATGGCCCCATCAATTATTTAGCCTACTTGTGCTGTGGGAGGGATATATTTAACAGGAAAGACAGTGAAGGTAAAGAATCCCAATGTTTACAAATACCTACGGTCTTTGACCTCAGAAGTGAAGAAGTATGAATAAATCAGTTCCTTGAGCCCTAGGATTCCATAGAAAACATATGGGTAACATAAGAGTTTCACTGCAAGGGATAGCTGATTGGAATTTTCATGTCTATAGCAAGATTAACAGCCATTTTTGTACACTGATAGGGCACTGGAAAGCAACTCACTCTGCTGCTGGTACAAGAATCTATGTGCTTGACCTCCATGTCCCATGCACAGCATACCTGGTGTTCATGCAGAACTTGCTAAAAAAAAAAAAACAAAAAACACTTAAAGTATAACAAAGGCCTATTTTTTTAGTTGAAAATATTCTTAAAAAGGGCAGTGGTTCCTCCCAGATGTTTAGAACTTACCTTTGAAGGAAATAAATAAAAATGTACACAAGAGGGAGGAAAAACCCATGATAGGTAAATCATAAATTAGTGAATGTTCCCAGTGACTGTAAATGGAAGTGAGGAAAGATTTTAGCCTTTTTAGCCAACTCTTTTAGGCTTTGAAGATTTAACAAAGCCAAGAATATCAAGATAGCATAGATGCCATCAGAGACAGAAATTGGTAACTTCTCTAGCTTAACTGATGATCGAAAAACAAAAGAATGAAATATTGGGTGATGACGCATGTAAAATTCTGCATTCTAGTGTTTGGGGTGCAGTTTAACAAGAGGATGTAGTTAGAGGGCCAAAAGTGTGTCTGGCCAAAAGGCCCTGGATTTTCTGGGGATGGGCAGAAAGCATATTGCCAAAAAGCCAGGAGCTAGGTTAGGGCAGCACCTCCAGATCAGTACCAGAGATGCAGAATTGTGCCATTTCCCTGAGCAGACTCAAATACATAGGAACACAGTTCTTAGATTGAGAGTAAAGGGAAGTAAGCATGGGAAAGGCATTCAGGAAGTAGAGATGGACAGAGACAAATGGCTCAGAATATAGGTCCTTACTGAGGCGGGGAAAGTGTAAGGCAAATTTGTATAAAAATTCAACAAACATGGGCACTGGAGAGATAAAATGGACTTATTCAAATCTTTGAAGACCATGAATGGAGTAATTTAAAGAATATTAGAAACTGTAAGTTTAGATACTGATAATAAAGTTAGAAAAAGATGGGGAGAAAGGAAGATGTCATAGGGGACACTTTCAGGCTGTGAAACAAGAAAAGCTTTTGGGGGATTTGGCAGAGGAGGATTGGCTGTAAGGAACCCAACCTAAACCCCACTTTCATAGATGCATCCATTGGTTTGAAGCAGAAAGACAAGGACGTTCGAGAATATGTTACATTTGGACAGTGTCCAAGGGAGTGTTATGTGGAAATGATTAGGATACACGGAACTGAGGCCTTTCGTTCACTCTGTGACTTATTTGACCATTTGTTTTTTTAAAAATTATGTTAATCATCATACATTACATCATTAGTTTTTGATGTAGTGTTCCATGATTCATTGTTTGCGTATAACACCCAGTGCTCCATTCAGTACGTGCCCTCCTTAATACCCATCACCAGGCTAACCCATCCCCCCACCCCCCTCCCCTCTAGAACCCTCAGTTTGTTTCTCAGAGTCCATTGTCTCTCATGGTTTGTCTCCCCGTCCGATTATTTGACCATTCTTGATATGAGGTTCAGAATTTTTAGAGTTGCTCTCTTTACTCCTCCTCTTCCCCACCTCCCAGCCCCTTACTACTTTTCATTTTCTTACCTGTATATGTTTACCTTTATTCTTACTAAGTATAAATGTATTATGAAATGACAAATATTGGTCACTAGTGGGATGGGTCCTACTGGTGAGGAAGTAGAAGTGGGGCTGAAGAGCTGGAAACAATTTGTCAGCCACCCAGGGGGAGGCACTTTACACATTGGATTCTCCAGTACTAGCTTGTTCTGCACAAGGGGATATTTGTCCAGTCTGTGATTCTGCCATCGGCTGGATATCTTTTTGTAAGGTCAAAGGTTGCTGAATGGAAATGGATGCCTAAAATTGAATTCTAAGATCTGGTGGAAGAAGAACAAACTTGCAAGTCTTTATGAATTTGAGAAAGAGCACAGCTTTGACAAATAATTGATACAGGCTAGAGATAATATTTTTAAATGAACTCTGAATTTAGGAAGGAATACTTTTGAGAAATTCTAGTTCAGAATCTGAGGATAGCATGCAGTTGAAGGTGATTTAGGGTCCAGGGAACATAGGTAAGAACTCTGTGGGATATAATGAATCCGAACCATAAAAGAGCTTTTATGGTCCGGTCTCAGTCAAGAGTTAGCTTGTGTGGATGATACTGAGATAGGAGGAGAGTTTTGAAATGACTGAAGAAGTGCCTGTCGAGGAAAATAAAGCGATTAGAAAATAGATCATAGAAGAAAAGTGGAATTTGCAACGTGGATTGTTTGAAGGGAATCGATTCCAGATTCTTCGCTTTCATTATACTGTTTTATAAAACTCCCTTAGAACTTGCCTGAATTCACACTAGCCCTTTTTGTACTTTAAACCATAAGGGCACACCCCTTGCTCTACCTCACCTAACCCAAATCTCATAATACTGCGTTGCCTCCTGGTGACAAGAGGATAATGTGCAAACAGCAGCACTGATTTGGAGGAGGCTTCCCTTAATGATTTTTCAAGCCATTCTAAATCATAGAGCTTACGGATTATGCTTGTTGGTACATTTTTCTTTAAGGCTAGAACTTGTCCCTTATTGTGATGTACTGAATTCTCAACAACATAAGTTGTAGAGGCCACTGGCTCTCATGCTTTTAAACCAGTAGTTCTTCATGGGAGGTGTTCTTGCTCCCTAGGTAACATTCGGCAATATCTAGAGACATGTTTTGTTGTTGTTGTTGTTGTTGGCGTGTGTGTGCGTGTTGGTGCTGCTGGCATCTAATGGGTAGAGGTCAGGGATGCTGCTGAACATAGTACAGATGCACAGAATCTCCACCCCCTGCCAATGTCAGTAGTTCAGAGGTTGTCAAGAAACCTTATTTTAAGTGTAAGTGGAATACCATATTTTCCAAATCGCAAGAGATAAAACCTCCAGGTAATTAAGTTTATTGTTCCAGCGACAGTCATTTCTCTTTTATTATATATTAGAGAATATTTAATGCATTCTATTTAGTATTTTATTTTAATTAAAGATTTTATTTATTTATTTGAGACAGCAAGAAAGAGCGAGCACTACTGGGGGGACGGAGGACCTGAGGGAGAGGGAGAAGCAGATTCCCCACTGAGCAGGGAGCCCGATACAGGACTCGATCCCAGGACCCCCCAGATCATGACCTGAGCTGCAGGCATATGCTTAACTGACTGAGCCACCCAGGCACCCCTATTTAATATTTTAAAAACAAACTTCTTTAAACTTGAGACCAAAAAATATAGATATTAATTTAAAGGTCTGAGGAGAATGAAGTTGTCTTTCTCTCTGCCCAGAATAATAATTTTTCCTTAGATAGCCCATGGCTCACTCTGTCATGTCCATCAGCAATTTGTTACAATGTTTCCTTTTTAATGAGGTCTTCCCCAACCATACTATTTAAAATTATAATCTATCCCTACATCCATACACTCCTATTGCCCTTCTTTGCTTTAGTTTTCCATGTCACTTATCACCATACAGTATATGTTTTACTTCATTATTTTGAAGTAATAAAATAATACTCCCTCCTCCTACTTGAACACCCGTTCTGTTAGGATAGGGATATCCTGTTTCCTTCAAGGCTGCATTCCCCACAACTAAAGAATATATTGCAAAAGTAGGTACTTAGTAAACATTTGTAAAATGAATGAAAAATCCCATTGTAATGGGGCGAAAGCTGTGAAAAGATTCTAGAGAGAAGCTGGAAGGTAGTATGAGTGGGAAATGGACTGGGAAGCATACAGAGGAAATCCATGAACTTTTTCCTGCAGGATACCCAGGGAACGTGATTGAGCTTAGTAGCCAAGAGATGCCCCTCAGAGTTCTAGACTATCTGGAGAAATTGGAACTGTCCAGATCTGAAGAGTGAGCAACCAATAACCTAGCAAAGGAGAACAGACAGAAGGGCAGACTGACATGAAGAGCAATATTGAAAATAATACCAGGGGGAGCTCTGGTGAGAATTATTGAGCTTTTTACTTTAGCTGGTAGGTCGCCTGGCTTGGATTGACATTTAAAATTAAGATATATCCAAATTTCAGCATTTATCATGTACTATTTGGTACATGATATCTGGCAAACAAAAAGACACAGGCTCTGGCTTGACAAGTTTGTGATCATTTGCTGAGAACATACAGTAACAGGCTTTGGATAATCAGGCTGCAGGAGGGAAAGCGCCTGTTCTGTGGCAGGTATTCCAGGACTGACGGACAAGAGAAGAAGGTCCAGGATATACCAAGTGCTGAGGACAGGCCATTAGTAATGGAGTAAGGGCTTTTCAAAATGAGAAATACTTGCCAGTGTGCAGTGCCCCAGTTGGAATATTTTTGTGCAGTCTGTTGTGCTGGGGGAAAAACCTTCTATTTGCATACAGCTTCCTGCTGTGAAATTTTCACATGACCACACTGGTTAAGAGACACTCTTTGTTGTGGAGCCACTGAAGTGACTGGAGAGACTGGTAAGGTCGCTTTGTTTGATTTTTTTTTTTTTTTTTAGTATTTTAAAATTTTTTAAATTATGTTAGTCACCATATAATACATCATTAGTTTTTGATGTAGTGTTCCATGATTCATTGTTTGCGTGTAACACCTAGTGCTCATTGCAACATGTGCCCTCCTTAATAGTTCGATGGAACCATTCATTCAACAGACGTTAATTGGTAACCTGCTCTGTGCCAATCAGTAAGTAGTGTGTCATGCTTAAGAACCCTGATGTTGAAGTCACGCAAATCACAGCTCTTACATTTTACAAAGCTGAATTTTTTGAGAAAGTTAATTTTTGCATCTCACTTTCAATATCTATAAAAGGAAGTAAATCATAGCCCCCACATATCCTGCTGGGCACTATTGTCAATTGAGAAAGGCTTCCAGCAAAAAATGAGTTCAGTGAATGTATCAATACTTTTTTTGCCACTTCAATAAGGGAATAGAGATGCTGGGGAGAACATGGGGGATCACCCTATGTGTGACCTGTAGTTGGGGCTCAAAAATCTTTCCAAGAACTTAAATGTCCCCACTGGAAGTTCAGCTTAAATCTTGAAGTTGAATGTGACCTATAAAAAGCTATGTGAGGTGGTGTATAGATTACCTGTTCAGTATGTCATGTAGAACTATGCCAACATGCAGAAGAAAAAGTAGGTATTTTTGAAGCCTGTGCAACAAGGAAACCTTCACAGGATAAGCTATGTGGCTACACTGAATAATGTGAGGTGAGACCCTTCTCTTGAGGGTTACCTGCAGGAAAGGGTGAAAGCCTTGTTAGCTTGTCATCACTGTAGATTCTGAATCATAAAGCAAAGAAATGTTGCTCCTATTCTGGACTGTGTATTCTCAAGGGATGTCTGCCTGCCTCTAGCTCTCTCTCCCTTTCTCCCTGTCTCTTTTTCATTCTTACTAATTTGATGGCCTATTCTGCAAACAGATGAATTTTGAAACATTGAGTCAAGGAAAAATATGTGGAAAAAAGGGTTACTGATAGATGGAATTAGAGGTATTAAAGATTAGACTGACCCCTAGACATGAAAAACCAAGCAGTCAAAACTCTAAAGTCTCAGAGTTCTGTAATCTTGCCAGTGGATGTCTCTAAGGAAGTTAACTGAAGGAACTGAAGCCTTTGATTGGCCCTCAGATTTCTAACACAGCTAATTTGAGTTCCCTTTAGGGAAGTGTTGGAGGAGAGGCTGCCCATCATACCTTGATTTGAATATGGTTAGCTTCCCAGTGTTAAATTATGGAAACTCCCTAACAATTGGATTGTTAGGAAATAGTCTACCCATTGCTATGGGCTATTTTTGCTGCATATTTTAAAAACAACCTTAAAGAAAATGCCAAAGAACAAGGAAGAGGTCAATAGTAATTAAATAAAACCTATTCCCACAATGGAAATGTGTACCAAGCCATGTGGTTTCTAGGGTGACTCAGAATAGACAAATCACAAGTCAAGTTTATAAACCTCAGGTTTGTGAATATCCTAATGTATCCCAAGAGTAAAAGATTTTGGATAACATAAATTACTGTTGTAAAAAGTTAAAAATAACAGTAGTAGGATTGACTTTATGGCTATGAAATTGTCTTTTTGTCTCATTGTGACTTGGTTTACTTATCTTTCTTAATTCTTGTTTACTTAAATTTTGGAAGTTGCTATTTATGTGTTTGGAATGTATTTTTACTCTAATGGTCTCCAGCTACTCTGTGGAATTTTTCAATTGGTGTAAAGAGAACTTGGCCAGGAATTGATAGTTATATTTATAGATTATCCATATTTGAGTATACAAATATGGATAGGGCCATTATTAGAAATTCACTATCCCATGTACTGATATACCTATAGTTAGCTTTTTTGTTTTCACTGGTTCTTTTCTTTCTCCTCTGGATCTTCTGTTCTTTTAAGTTTGCTGCTCATGTTTGGCATGTAATGTGGGATTGCTCTAGAAGTTCTTAAAATAGAAATGAGTCAAATATGAGACAGCTCGGTTGTTCAGAGTGTTATTCTCAATTTGTGTGCCTCATAAAACTGAAATAATAGGCTCTCTTCAGTGTAAGAGTCTGAGGAACACTGGTGATCAGGGCATCTTCAAAACAAAACATTGACAAGTATGCTTTTAACAACCCAGTTGACGTACGGGGACTACTGGTATCATGGAGAAGTGAGTAGCGTGAGCAGAGGCATCACCGCCAACACGTGCCGGTCATGCTGAATGTCCTGGGATGCATGACAGGCCACAGAACAAAGGCAAGAGGCATGAGAAGTGAGTTAAAAGCACTCTTGAGACTTAGGAAGAGTCAACATCCCAGCTGGAATTATCTAAAAATTTTTTCTCTGCTAAAAAACAAAACAAAACAATGAAAAAACAAGGAGTGCTCTTATATTATTGAATGAAATGCTCAGAGCAGAAACACTACAAGTCAGGAGGAAAAGCCTGTGGTCTGTAAATGCCCATAGAGTGTCTGTGGCATTTGGTGTTTGTTCAGTAGGGTAGTGAAAGTTTCATAAAGTTAGGGTTATCAAGATTTAACTTGAGACTATATTGCTGTTATTTTCCTTTCTATCTCATTCTTCTTGTTGTTTGCATTTTTTTCCCCAACAGGCATGTATAGTTCAGACACATTTTTTACTCCACCGTTAGCATATATATGCTGAATCTGAGCATGGATATCACAAGTGAGACTTGATCAGGAAGAGCATTCATAGAGTACAATTGAGGGCAGAAAGGTAGTATCTGTGGCGTAGTTAGAAAGATACTCCTCGGGGCCTTAGTGACTGGATTCCTATTTTCAGTGAATAGGGACCCCCTGAATACCTTTCCCAGACAAATATACAGCAGGATTTTCTATACCATCATATAGTCTTTTTTAGACCAACACCTTTGTCCTGTGCATGGAATACTCTGACCATAGATTGGGAGACTAGTCCCTGAAAAATGGCATTCTAGAAAGGATATCCAGAAGGAGAAAAAAAAAAAAGCTATCTAGATTTGATTGAGTGTCCATTAAATTCTAGCTAGAATTTCTTAGTACATGTGAATTGAAGCTGAGGGCATTATTAACTCGAAGAAACCCAGGGAATTTGAGAGATGGCTGAGACTGGTTAAAGTATATGAAATAACATAAAAATTCTTATTCAGAATGAGAAGATCTTATTCAGAGCTTGAAATTTGTCATTAAATCTGTTTATTGGGATTATATATTAGTTCTATGGCACGTATTTTTCGGCATGAGAAAACTTTGGTAGTAAAATTGATGAGGAAGCTAAAATTACAGAATAACTCTAGAAGAGTGAGAAATACTTAAAATAAATTTTCTAAGGCTGTGGACAGACAACTTCTGCTTTAGTTTAGTTTAAAGGGCTCACAGTACTCTGATTCCCTTGGTAAAAACAAAACAAAAATTGGAACAAAATGAAAAATTTTTCTATGTGTCTAACGAAGAACAGTGATGCAAGGAAGCTTTGATAAACTGAATTCCAGAGAAAGCAAAACCTTTCATAGGATGGCAGAGAGTTGCAGTGCTATTTCTGGAAATGAGCAGAGCGAGGAATGGGTTGCCACAGAAGCAGAGAATAGAGAGGGAAAAGATGATATAGTTTAGTATTGAATGACATAAGTTAGATGAATAGTATATAACCCTGAAGATCCCCAAATGCAAAAGTAAATTACTAGGACTAAAAATGCTCATACATCTTCATTTCTAACTTGTGCAAGACAGCAGGAGTGGAGAAGGGGTTAGACAATGGAGAGAAATATGTTCTTAAACTTCCTTATGGTACTCGGATTCTGTGGCTGTACCTAAGTTAAATCAAAGCATGTTATCAAAGTATATCAAGTTCAAATTACATAAAATTACAGCCTCAATTGCTCCCAGTTCAAATAATGGCAAGGCCAACACAAAGCACAGGAAGTTTTGGGTTGAACTAATTACAGATGAACTCAGCCTAATTAATGCTCATTCAAACCTCACTTATTTTGATGGAAGGAAGAAACTGAATGATCAGCCTCTCATCCTATCTCACAAAGGAGGGCACATGGCATGTTCTGTAGTAAAATAACACAATATTATTATACTTCTGTCTCAACTATTATAAACAATGTGTAGAGTAACCAAAAAAAAAAAAGTAAATAGGAAACTATGACTCCAAGTCAAGAGAAAACACAATTATTAGAAGGGTATGTAGATAATCAGTCATTGGAGCTAGCATACAAGTACCTCTAAAAGAAATATTTTAACTTTTTTAAAAAAACTAGGGAAAGATTTAAGTAAAAAAAAAAAACAAACAAAACAGGAATATCATGTAGGGAAATGAAAATTAAAATAGAATGAAGTACAGATTCTATAATTAAGACAATATCTGGTATCAAAAATGCACTGGATTGGGGTGCCTGGGTGGCTCAGTCGTTAAGCGTCTGCCTTCGGCTCAGGTCATGATCCCAGGGTCCTGGGATTGAGTCCCATATCGGGCTCCCTGCTCCGCAGGAAGCCTGCTTCTCCCTCTCCTACTCCCCCTGCTTGTGTTCCTGCTCTCACTATGTCTCTCTCTGTCAAATAAATAAATAAAATCTTTAAAAAAACAAAAACAAAAACCAAAAAACAAAAAAACAAAAATGCATTGGATGGATTTAAGAACAATTTGGTGACTAAAGAAGGAAAAATAACTGAACTTGAAGGCCAGTCAATAGAAATTGTCAAAACTTCAGAGGAGAGACAAAAGTATGTGGGGAAAAAAATAAAAAGAAAAAAAGAAACAGAAAAGAGAAATGAGAAGAAAAAAGAAGGTAAAAAGGAAAGAAAGAAAAAGAAAAAAAGTATATGAAAAAAATTCAACGGAGTGTCAGTGGCTTAAGGGATAATTGCAAACAGCCTAACATAAATGCAAATGGAGTCTCAGAATTACAGGTGAGAGAGAGAATAAAGCATATTTATTTATTTATTTATTTATTTATTTAAAAAGATTTTATTTGAGACAGAGGGAGAGGGAAGGGGCAGAGGGTGAGGGAGAGGGACAAGCAGACTCTCCATTGAGCACAGAGCCTGATGCAAGGCTCATTCTCAGGACCCTGAGATTCCTGAGCTGAAACAAGATTTGGATGCTTAACCTACTGAGTCACTCCAGCACAATTTTATTTATTTATTTATTTATTTATTTATTTATTTATTTATTTATTTATTTATTTATTTATATTTTTTAAAGATTTTATTTATTCATGAGAGACACAGAGAGAGAGGCAGAGGGAGAAGCAGGCTCCCAAGGAGCAGGGAGCCCGATGCGGCACTCAATCCCAGGGCTCTGGGATCATGACCTGAGTCGAAGGCAGACGCTTAACCATCTGAGCCACCCAGGCACCCAGCACAATTTTTTTTTTAAAGATTTTATTTATTTATTTGAGAGAGAGAATGACATAGAGATAGCATGAGAGGGGGGAGGGTCAGAGGGAGAAGCAGACTCCTTGCTGAGCAGGGAGCCTGATGTGGGACTCGATCCCAGGACTCCAGGATCATGACCTGAGCTGAAGGCAGTCGCTTAACCAACTGAGCCACCCAGGCGCCCCAGCACAATTTTTTTTAAAAAAAGATTTTCGTTTTCAATTTTGAGGAAAATCATCAGCCCACTGATTAAAGAAACTGGCACAGACCAAGTAGGTTAAATAACCACTATAATCAAACTGTTGAAAGACAAGAGGCAAGATAAAATACTAAAATAAAAATACCAATGATAGCAGGAGACATACAGATGAATAACAATAAGAAATAAAAGTTACTTCTCATCAGGAACAAGGCAAGGCAGGAAACAATAAAAGGACATCCTAAAATGCTGAAAGGAAAAAAATGTCAAATTAAAAAGTCTTTATCCAGTGAAAATATATTTTGCAAATGAGAGCAAATAAGACATTTTAGATAAGGAAACCTAAGAGAATTTGTATCTAGCAGACTTACACTATATGAAAAGGTAAAAGAAATTCTTGAGACTAAAGCAAAAAAAGGAACAGAAACTGGGATCTTTTTTTTTTTAAGACCATTTCTGAGCTTTATTTTTTTTAATTTTTTATTGTTATGTTAATCCCCATACATTACATCATTAGTTTTAGATGTAGTGTTCCATGATTCATTGTTTGTGCATAACACCCAGTGGTCCATGCAGAACGTGCCCTCCTCAATACCCATCACCAGGCTAACCCATCCTCTCACCCCCCTCCCCTCTAGAACCCTCAGTTTGTTTTTCAGAGTCCATCGTCTCTCATGGTTCGTCTACCCCTCCGATTTCCCCCCCTTCATTCTTCCCCTCCTGCTACCTTCTTCTTCTTTTTTTCCTTAACATATATTGCATTATTTGTTTCAGAGGTACAGATCTGAGATTCAACAGTCTTGCACAATTCACAGCCCTTACCATAGCACATACCCTCCCCAGTGTCTATCACCCAGTCACCTCATCCCTCCCACCCCACCCCCCCACTCCAGCAACCCTCAGTTTGTTTCCTGAGATTAAGAATTCCTCATATCGGGGCACCTGGGTGGCTTAGTCGGTTAAGCGACTGCCTTTGGCTCAGGTCATGATCCTGGGGTCCCGGGATTGAGTCCCGCATCGGGCTCCCTGCTCAGCGGGGAGTCTGCTTCTCCCTCTGACCCTCCCCCCTCTCATGCTCGCTCTATCTCATTCTCTCTCTCAAATAAATAAATAAAAATAAAATCTTAAAAAAAAAAAAATTCCTCATATCAGTGAGGTCATATGATATATGTCTTTCTCTGATTGACTTATTTCGCTCAGCATAATACCCTCCAGTTCCATCCCCGTCGTTGCAAATGGCAAGATCTCATTCCTTTTGTGGCTGTATAATATTCCATTGTATATATATACCACCTCTTCTTTATCCATTCATCTGTCGATGGACATCTTGGCTCTTTCCACAGTTGGGCTATTGTGGACATTGCTGCTATAAACATCAGGGTGCACGTACCCTTTCGGATCCCTACTTTTGTATCTTTGGGGTAAATACCTGGTAGTGCAATTGCTGGATTGTATGGTAGCTCTATTTTCAACTTTTTGAGGAACCTCCATACAGTTTTCCAGAGTGGCTGCACCAGCTTGCATTCCCACCAACAGTGTAGGAGGGTTCCCCTTTCTCCGCATCCCTGCCAACATCTGTCATTCCTGACTTGTTAATTTTAGCCATTCTGACTGGTGTGAGGTGGTATCTCATTGAGGTTTTGATTTGGATTTCCCTGATGCCAAGCAATGTTGAGCACCTTTTCATGTGTCTGTTGGCCATTTGGATGTCTTCTTTGGAAAAATGTTTGTTCAAGTCTTCTGCCCATTTCTTGATTGGATTCTTTGTTCTTTGGGTGTTGAGTTTGATGAGTTCTTTATAGATTTTGGATACTAGCCCTTTATCTGATATGTCATTTGCAAATATCTTCTCCCATTCTGTCGGTTGTCTTTTGGTTTTGTTGACTGTTTCCTTTGCTTTGCAAAAGCTTTTTATCTTGATGAAGTCCCAATAGTTCATTTTTGCCCTTGCTTCCCTTGCTTTGGCGATGTTTCTAGGAAGAAGTTGCTCCGGCTGAGGTCGAAGAGGTTGTTGCCTGTGTTCTCCTTTAGGATTTTGATGGATTCCTGTCTCACATTGAGGTCTTTCAACCATTTGGAGTCTATTTTTGTGTGTGGTGTAAGGAAATGGTCCACTTTCATTCTTCTCCATGTGGCTGTCCAATTTTCCCAACACCATTTGTTGAAGAGACTATCTTTTTTCCATTGGACATTCTTTCCTGCTTTGTCAAAGATGAGTTGACCATAGAGTTGAGGGTCCATTTCTGGGCTCTCTATTCTGTTCCATTGAGCTATGTGTCTGTTTTTGTGCCAGTACCATACTGTCTTGATGATGACAGCTTTATAATAGAGCTTGAAGTCCGGAATTGTGATGCCACCAGCTTTGCTTTTCTTTTTCAACATTCCTGTGGCTATGCGGGGTCTTTTCTGGTTCCATACAAATTTTAGGATTATTTGTTCCATTTCTTTGAAAAAAGTGGATGGTGTTTTGATGGGGATTGCATTAAATGTGTAGATTGCTCTAGGTAGCATTGACATCTTCACAATATTTGTTCTTCCAATCCATGAGCATGGAACGTTTTTCCATTTCTTTGTGTCTTCCTCAGTTTCTTTCATGAGTATTTTATAGTTTTCTGGGTACAGATTCTTTGCCTCTTTGGTTAGATTTATGCCTAGGTATCTTATGGTTTTGGGTACAGTTGTAGATGGAATCAACTCCTTAATTTCTCTTTCTTCTGTCTTGTTGTTGGTGTATAGGAATGCCACTGATTTCTGTGCATTGATTTTATATCCTGCCACGTGACTGAATTCCTGTATGAGTTCTAGCAGTTTTGGGGTGGAGTCTTTTGGGTTTTCCACATAAAGTATATCATCTGTAAAGAGTGAGAGTTTGACTTCTTCTTTGCTGATTTGGATGCCTTTAATTTCTTTTTGTTGTCTGATTGCTGTGGCTAGGACTTCTAATACTATGTTGAATAGCAGTGGTGATAGTGGACATCCCTGCCGCGTTCCTGACTTTAGGGGGAAAGCTCTCAGTTTTTCCCCTTTGAGAATGATATTCGCTGTAGGTTTTTCATAGATGGCTTTTATGATATTGAGGTATGTACCCTCTATCCCTATACTCTGAAGAGTTTTGATCAAGAAAGAATGTGGTACTTTGTCAAAAGCTTTTTCTGCATCTATTGAGAGGATCATATGATTCTTGTTCTTTCTTTTGTTAATGTATTGTGTCATGTTGATTGATTTGCGGATGTTGAACCAACCTTGCAGCCAAGTGGGATAAATCCCACTTGGTCGTGGTGAATAATCCTTTTAATGTACTGTTGGATCCTATTGGCTAGTATTTTGGTGAGAATTTTTGCATCCATGTTCATCAAGGATATTGGTTTGTAATTCTCCTTTTTGATGGGGTCTTTGTCTGGTTTTGGGATCAAGGTAATGGTGGCCTCATAAAATGAGTTTGGAAGTTTTCCTTCCATTTCTATTTTTTGGAACAGTTTCAGAAGAATAGGTATGAATTCTTCTTGAAATGTTTGGTAGAATTCCCCTGGGAAGCCATCTGGCCCTGGGCTTTTGTTTGTTTGGGAGATTTTTGATGACTGCTTCAATTTCCTTAGTGGTTCTAGGTCTGTTCAGGTTTTCTATTTCTTCCTGGTTTAGTTTTGGTAGTTGATACATCTCTAGGAATGCATCCATTTCTTCCAGGTTTTCTAATTTGTTGGCATAGAGTTGCTCATAATATGTTCTTATAATTGTTTGTATGTCTTTGGTGTTGGTTGTGATCTCTCCTCTTTCATTCATGATTTTATTTATTTGGGTCATTTCTCTTTTCTTTTTGATAAGTCTGGCCAGGGGTTTATCAGTCTTGTTAATTCTTTCAAAGAACAAGCTCCTAGTTTCGTTGATCTGTTCTACTGTTCTTTTGGTTTCTATTTCATTGATTTCTGCTCTGATCTTTATGATTTCTCTTCTCCTGCTGGGGTTAGGCTTTATTTGCTGTTCTTTCTCCAGCTCCTTTAGGTGGAGGGTTAGGTTGTGTACTTGAGACCTTTCTTGTTTCTTGAGAAAGGCTTGTATTGCTATATACTTTCCTCTTAGGACTGCTTTTGCTACATCCCAAAGATTTTGAATAGTTGTGTTTTCATTTTCATTGGTTTCCATGAACTTTTTAAATTCTTCTTTAATTTCCTGGTTGACCCATTCATTGTTCAGTAGGATGCTCTTTAGCCTCCATGTATTTGAGTTCTTTCTGACTTTCCTCTTGTGATTGAGTTCTAGTTTCAAAGCATTGTGGTCTGAAAATAGGCAGGGAATGAATCCAGTCTTTTGGTACTGGTTGAGACCTGATTTATGACCTAGCATGTGATCGATTCTGGAGAATGTTCCATGGGCAATAGAGAAGAATGTGTATTCCATTTCCTTGGGATGGAATGTTCTGAATATGTCTGTGAAGTCCATTTGGTTAAAACTGGGATCTTAAAAGCAAGAATATGGAGAATGGGAAATTATAAAATTTGTATAGTTATAAAGAATTATTTTTCCCTTTGAATAATTCTTTTAAAATGACTTAAAAGTAAAAACAATACCTTGTAAAGTTTACAAAAACTGTACAAGTAAAGACCATGACAACAACAGCACAAGGGATAGCACAGAGATCAATTGAAATACATTTACACTTTTATTACATTGATATAAAGTGGTATAATATTAATTCAGAATAGACTGTCATAAGTTCAAAAGGAATGTTTTAATTCCTATAGTGACTACTAAATATTTGCAAACTGATACAGCTCAAAAGGCAATGAAGAAGAAAAAAAAATTATAATTCAGTGCAAAAGAAAGCAGGCAAGGAGGGAGAAAGAAACAAAGAAGAAAGAGGACAAATAGAAATCAATTGGGAAGATGGCTGACTTAAGCCTGATAGTATTAATAATTGAATTTTATTAAAATCATCTAATCAATCATGTTAAAAAGCAGATTGTCAGGATACCAAAACAATATTGGAGGCAAAGCCACTGGGGAGTTCTTTTTAAATTTAAAAGGACATACAGGCTGGAAGTAGAAAGATAAAGTATAAACCATGAAAATAATACCCCTAATAATATGACTATAGTAATATTAGGCAGAGGACTTCTAGTAATGGAATATTATCAGGGAAAAAGACACTCCGTAATGATAAAAGGGATATTTCATTTAGAAAACATAGGAATCCTAAATGTGTATATACCTTGTAATAGCAGAAATTTTAAGTACATGAAGCAAAATTGAACATTTATAAGAAAATAGAATTACAATTATATTTGGAGATTTTAACATTCCTTCCCAATAATTGAAAGATTATACAAAAAGTAGTAAGAATATGAGAAGTTCAGATAGCAATGTCCACCTACATGATCCAGTAGATATTTTGGGGACTCTAAGCCCAGCAAAATCGGAATACATATCCTTTTCAAATGCAAAAAGAATGTTCTTTAAGATCGATAATATATTGGGTCATAGGATGTCTCAGAATGGCAAAGGACTGAAATCATAGAGTATGCCTTCTGACCATAATGAATTAATTTAAAAATTGGTACCATTACGATATCCTGAAAAATCCCCAAATGTTTGGAAGGGCGACCACATATTTTGTAAAAACAAAACAAAACAAAAAAACCCACTGTGCTGAAGAAATAACAAGGAAATACAGAAAGTATTTCAAATTAAGGGATACATTTTTGAAAATACAACACTTGTGGGATGCTCATAAGTGATTCTTTAGAGAGAAATTCATGGCCTAAATTGTGTATATTAGATAAGAAGACAGATTTCAAAATCAATGATCTAAGTGTCCACCTAAAGAATCTGGAAAATAGCAAATCGGAGAATGTGCAGAGAGGTTTTGATACTAGCAAATAGTTGAGGGAAGAGACTTCATAATTAATTTTGCCCATGCTGAGCAGAGAAGGCTTGAGTTGACACTCATCCAACATAATCTATGTATATATGACTCACTGCTCTCCCCACTGCCACACCACACATAGCCACTCATGTACACACACCCACACACACATACACACACCCACACACACTCTTTCCCTCTGGAGAACCCTAATGGGTAAGGCAGATGGGAAGTCTTCAACCCCCAAGTCAGTCTGAGCATCTTAACATGGCACACAGAAAATCTGGTTCATTCATTCATTTTTAGCTGTGGTGACTGAAGTCAGCTGTGGTGACTTTGTTGTATAAGTTCCAGAAATATTACATATAATGGTCTGGTATGAACTTCCAGAAAAGAAGAAGTAGTTTTCAAAACGATGCAAAATCTTCATGAAATATCTGTAAATGGGTTATGTTCCAGTAGGAATACTCTGTGGAATCTACTTTTCAAAGCAAAAGATCCCAAAGAGAGGCTGTGGTAGCAATACTATTCTCTGTTAATCTCTCTGTATATTATTTTCTAATCATGTTCACTTGGAAGTAGTATGTTTTATTTTTTATTTAAGATTTTATTTATTTGACAGAGAGAGCACAAGTTGGGGGAGTGGCAGGCAGAGGGAGAGGGAGAAGCAGGCTCCCAGCTGAGCAGGGATCCTGATGTGGGACTCGATCCCAGGACCCCGGGATCATGACCTGAGCCAAAGGCAGACGCTTAACCGACTGAGCCACCCAGGCACTCCTGAAATAGTATGTTTTAATATCCTGTCTTCCTCCTCAAATTTTCCATTGTCTAATAGTCCCCAGTAATTTTTCAAAAAGAACTATCTGTGGACTTGGAGGCAGGAAGGAAACTGGTATCTGTGGGAGTTAGAGTGGTGTTTCCTAGAGACACATGTGCAGGAACTTTTCTGTGATGTACAGAAGGTAGCCCTTCCTTTGCCCCCTTGAGATGTTTTCTCCAAGTCCATTGTTTTCTCCATAAGGCTGTTGGACCCACTTTTTGGTCTTAAGATCTGCATTGTGAACAGTATGTTTTAGCATTAAGAGGTATTTTATTAAGGAGCTTTATTCCAGATAAAAATTCCAAATAAATTTGTCCCAGTTTTATTGGAGGAAAAAATGTTTCTGAGCATTCAACCTTCAAACTCTCCAGGCAGATATTAATAGCAATTATGAACCCTATGCTTTTGAGAAACATTGCTGAAAGAGCACAAACACCTATAAGTATTGGAATGGGAAACCCACCCACAGTGTGTCATACAGATATGCAGATCCATTTAAAGAGACAGAGAAAGGTAGTTTTGCCTCCTGCTAGAACTGTGTGTCCCAGACTTAGTAGATAATATTTACTTTGCAACACAGGCCAGATAGGGAAGCCTATGTGTGACTATATTTTCAGCCCACTCCAGAGTGTGGGCTGAAATGAATGATATTGAATGGTGAATGTAAACTTTTCCATTGTGTTATAAAATATTAACAAACTTAGAGTAGTGGATTTCCCTGATAGACATCCTCTAAAAGAACATACACCTAATAAGACATAGCAAGATGTAGGAGAATCTTAGCTGTGCAGAAACCTTAGTGGGCTGGGGGAAAAGTCAATAGGAATACATTTTCTGATAGTAAATAGAAGGTTGCTTATTTCTGGTGCAACCACACTGTAATCCCACCCCCCCACCCCACCCCCTGCACCAAGAAAGAGGGGAAGTAGTTCAGAAATAAGAACTAAGACTTCAGAACTAATATCATATTTCTGTTTTTTTTTTTTTTCTTTTAAAAAAGCTATTCTCAATATCAGTATCTCTTGTGTATCTATGTCTCTCTCTTGCCCTTATATTTTCCCAGATTTGTGATGACTTTCCTTGTTCAGTTAATGGTAGTTAATATGGTAACTCCAACTGGCTGTATAATCATGGTAAAAATGTGTGTATGTTGTTAACAAGTGGAATTAACCAGGAATGTCAGGGTTTGAAGTGATATGAAAAGAAATAGAAAGGGCAGGGGAATAGCCAGATTCCAGTTCCTCTGTGGTCTAGGTGACCAGAGACTTCCCTGTGCTGGAAAGGAAGACTCCTCTTTATACTCTGGTCTATTTGCTCACTGGACAGGTGGTCCTGTCCATTGTCTATACCAGTGCTTGGTCCTGTGTGCTCAGGCTATTAGGGGTTTTGAGGTCTGAAGATGAGGACATTCATTTAGGCAACAAGATTTCAAGTGAAATCAAGATATGGACATGGTAATCTATATATGAATTTCACTAGACTTTAGAATTTCTTAGCTAACATATAAACCAAAGTAGACTAATAGATGTGAAGTAGACTAGAGATTGAGAAATATGTTTAAGGCTACCTGAACTTTTTGAAGTCTTCTAAAGAAAGAAAAGACAAATTCAGGGAAAACACTTCTCAGGAGTAAGTTTATGTACAAAAAAAAAAAAAAAAAAAGAGGAAAAAGAAAAAAAATGGGAAAAATTTCTAAAATTTAAAAATTTACACCTTCATAACAATTTTTTGATAACCTTTGGGCCTCAGTTTTGCAGTTTCTAAAATACAGTGAAAATTATCTCCTTCATGAAGTCACTTTGCAGAATAAATGAGATGATGCTTGTCACTTGCTAACAGTGACTGGCAGTCAGCATGGACTCAGTAGATGTAGCTATAGTCATTTTTCATTATCCTTCATCAAGAGAACAGAGACCCTGGGGAGATTAAAGAGGAGTCCCTCGTGAGTGATTTAAATACGAAACTCATAAACTATTTCCAAGAGGAAGGTGCTCTCCATTGAAAATTAAGTTCTCTTGTCAGAAACAAAATATTAAGAAAATTGCACTGCACCCTATCGAGTACACGTGATTCCTAAAATGTGTTAGAGAAAATACAAGAAATACTATGTTTGAAGTTGAGCCAATTAGGTAAATAAAAATTGTAGTCAGTATATTCGAAGCCTGTGGAAAATGGCAAATTCCTCATAGTAAGTGGCATATTGCTTCTTCTGAGAATATTGAGCTGATACTCTCCCCCTTCACACCAAGCACACAGAAACCAAGTTGCTGGAAGGAACTTGGGAAGGAAGAATGATGAAACTCAAGAAGTTAATTGCAGAGGTACAGTCCCCAACAGGAGATTCTTGGGCTAGAAGCACTGTGATGTATTACCCATTGTCTCTGGAGCATGGAAGGGGAGGCTGTTTTTCTGCTTATATGGGGCAGTGGTCATTTGCTGGTCTGGCCTGCAGTTTTCTTCATCAGTGTGACTGTTAGTGTTTTTATGTCCTTTATCTTTCTCTTAGCTCTCTCTCTCTCTTCCCCTCTCTTCCTTTGCTAAATCTTTCTTGTTTGTTTTTAAAGATAATTGTACATCCCGCTCGCATTTTTTTAAAGGACAAAAATTCAGTGTATATTTGGGGTTGTGTAAATTACAGAGAATTGAATAAAGTCTCCATAATTCTGTTGGAGAGAAGTGGACATATCAGTAACTAAGGAATACTATGGCTCTAAAGTTGACTCCTGGTCCTTTACCTGGAATGTGCCTGAAAGGAACATGTCAGTTCTGCGGTGAGCTTTGTCACAGGGGCAGAGAGTTGGGGCAGCCCATGGTGCCTCACAAGACCTGTCAGAGAATTAGTAAAAAGAACACAACCTGTGGTAAAAGTGTTTGCTCAACTGGAAATGTCTATTAGTAGTCTGTGGCTCGGTGGAAATTTTAGAATCTACCATGAATAAGATTCCAAATACTACCTGTCAAGACTGAATTAGAAAGAAAGAAAACAATCAGTTGAGTAAATCTGGTAACTGAAAACTATCCTGAGATTTCTATTGAGAAAAAATTTTGGACTAAGGGACAAATGTTTCTATTTTAAAATGTTCTTAAAACAAGAAGCACCACTGTCGAATCTGCAGCTGTAACATCTCTTCTTTCGAGTTGTGAATATTGCTGTCTTTCTACTTGTGAATATTTCACTCCATTAGCTTCATATCTAAGTTGCGCTTATGTGGGAGTGCTTACTCAAAGGTTCAATTGGGAGGAAATGCCGTACTGTGAAGGATGACGGAAATACAGTGACTGATAAGTAGGAAGAATGGTGTTCCCTAACATTAGAGCAAAGACTATCTCCTCATGTCCTCTTGAAGACTTGCAACTTTCCTATAATATTTTATATACAGGTTAGGAATCCATGTCTGACAAAGTAGAAGTGAATTTGTAAGTTCTTGAGTTCTAGTATTTCTAAATACTCCTACAAAAGGGAAATGGTTACTGATTTGAGGAAGACCAGAAATACAGGCAATGTGTTGGAGACCAGATGGAGTGTAAAGGAAATCAGTAATCCCTGGAAACCTAGATGGTGGGTCTTGACAAGCAGTGAGGTGCAGCTAAGCCTGATGTCTCATCTGTTGTGTGAGAGTTGGGTCCTTGCAGCAAACATCCAGGTAGAGCGGACAGAGCAATCTTTCAGGACATGCTGATGATGGAGAAATAATGCTTAAGAAAGAAGGAGTGATGCCCCCTTTACCCTTAAAATTATGTTACTCAATAGACTTCCTTTTCACAAAATAATTCCGAATTAGTAGCCAGGGCACCCAGAATACCTCAGAACAGAAAAACCATTAGTTAAAATACTGGAACTGCTGTTTTTAAGTATCTTATGGCTGTCGTAAGGCTATGATATCTGAATTTGGAAATCATTATTCTGTCAAATTTTAATAAAATGCAAGGCAAATAAGATGGATGGAAGATGAAGTATAATAGTCACTCAAATCTCATTAAAAAAAAAAAAACAAACAATGAAAGGCATGTGTTTATGCAGGCAAGTGTCTGTTTCCCCATCCGTTTCTTGGGTTAAACCAGGGGAGGGGTAGATCCAAAAAAAAAAAAAAAAAAAAAAAAAACCCACATCATAAAGAGGACACAGGTGAACTGCATCTAGGCACAATTAAAAGCCAGAGATAAGTGTTGTGTTAGCAGTAAGTGAAAAGAGAACACAATGTCAGAGAGGGTTGAATCTGGGGAGCAAATTAATATCACAGAATATTTCATGAAACTTACTGAGGCTTAATGGGACTTTAAACTGATGACAACGACATTTCAAATACTCACCATATTCTAAAGAAAGCCCCAAATAATTGAGGTCTGACATTTTCCAGGACTTAGTCATGGTCAAATAAGCTCTGCTACTCAAACTGACCATCCTCTTTCCTGTATTTGGTTTATATAAAACCACCACAGGGAGGTGAAACATTTCAAAGCCCTCCTTTGAAGTCCCATATAAGAGCCTAGAGATGAGTGATGTAGGTTGTGCTCCCCTTTCCTGTTGAAGAGAAGGCGTGTGTCTGCCACCCACAAGCCAAGTGAATGTGGTTTTGAGAGAATGATTTGTAGAGATGAGGGGAAGTCTGAAAGAAAAGAGAATACTGGCATTTCACTTCCCTTGTGGAAGTTTTCTTATGAAGTGATTTGCTGATCTGAAATCTGTGCCTTTTTGAAAAGAGCAATAAGGTAATTGGGGGGAAAAAGGACAAGGTGGATAAAGGGGCTGGGGAGGCGACAGAGGGCAGCCAGGTAGCAGTCAGCCTCCCACCCTGTTTAACGGACACTTGGAAGAAGGTGAGCTTGAGCTGTCCTGTAAGCACCCCATCCAAGAGGGTTGTTTTCTGTGTGAATGATTCTCCCAACAGAGGTTGAAGCTGTGGTAGAGAGTGGAATGAAATGAAACTGGAATTAGATCTCCTTATTAGAACATTGTGCGGCAGGGTGGAAGATGTCTCTGGTGAAGTCCCTCAAGAAACTTGCATGTACCTCATCCACATTTCCAACGAGCCGAGTGCTGAGCTACACACAGTCACTACTTAATGAGAGAAAGAGCGGGAGCTGAAGGGTGCTCTAAAAGCAGGCTTAGAATAAAGAGCTATAACCCTTCTCTCCCCAGGCTTCTGCCAAGAAGCCTGGGGGAAGACAAGAGAAAATTAAGTGCCATACGAGACTGAACATTAAAACAAGTCTAAAGAACTAAAAAGTGGCTGGAAGTTAGGGAATGTGTCTGATAGGTAATCACGCTATTAGTAGACCTCCAAGAAGCTCGTTCTCAGGTGGTCAAGCGAGGAAGGGTTTTTTTTTTTTTTTTAATTTTTTTATTCTTATGTTAATCCCCTTACATTACAACATTAGTTTTAGATGAAGTGTTCCATGATTCATTGTTTGTGCACAACACCCAGTGCTCCATGCAGAATGTGCCCTCCTAAATACCCACCACCAGGCTAACCCATCCTCCCACCCCCCTCCCCTCTAGAACCCTGTTTGTTTTTCAGAGTCCATCGTCTCTCATGGTTCGTCTACCCCTCCGATTTCCCCCGCTTCATTCTTCCCCTCCTGCTACCTTCTTCTTCTTCTTCTTCTTTTTTTTTTTCTTAACATATATTGCATTATTTGTTTCAGAGGTACAGATCTGAGATTCAACAGTCTTGCACAATTCACAGCGCTTACCAGAGCACATACACTCCCCAGTGTCTATCACCCAGTCACCCCATCCCTCCCACCCCACCCCCCACTCCAACAACACTCAGTTTGTTTCCTGCGATTAAGAATTCCTCATATCAGTGAGAACATATGATACATGTCTTTCTCTGTTTGACTTATTTCACTCAACATAATACCCTCCAGTTCCATCCACGTTGTTGCAAATGGCAATATCTCATTCCTTTTGATGGCTGCATAATATTCCATTGTATATATATACCACATCTTCTTTATCCATTCATCTGTCGATGGACATCTTGGCTCTTTCCACAGTTTGGCTATAGTGGACATTGCTGCTATAAACATCGGGGTGCACGTACCCCTTCGGATCCCTACTTTTGTATCTTTGGGGTAAATACCCAGTAGTGCAATTGCTGGATCATATGGTAGCTCTATTTTCAACTTTTTGAGGAACCTCCATACAGTTTTCCAGAGTGGCTGCACCAGTTTGCATTCCCACCAACAGTGTAGGAGGGTTCCCCTTTCTCCGCATCCCCGCCAACATCTGTCGTTTCCTGACTTGTTAATTTTAGCCATTCTGACTGGTGTGAGGTGATACCTCATTGAGGTTTTGATTTGGATTTCCCTGATGCCGAGCGATATTGAGCACTTTTTCATGTGTCTGTTGGCCATTTGGATGTCTTCTTTGGAAAAATGTCTGTTCATGTCTTCTGCCCATTTCTTAATTGGATTCTTTGTTCTTTGGGTGTTGAGTTTGATGAGTTCTTTATAGATTTTGGATACTAGCCCTTTATCTGATATGTCATTTGCAAATATCTTCTCCCATTCTGTCGGTTGTCTTTTGGTTTTCTTAACTGTTTCCTTTGCTTTGCAAAAGCTTTTTATCTTGATGAAGTCCCAATAGTTCATTTTTGCCCTTGCTTCCCTTGCCTTTGGCGATGTTTCTAGGAAGAAGTTGCTTCGGCTGAGGTCAAAGAGGTTGTTGCCTGTGTTCTCCTTTAGGATTTTGATGGACTCCTGTCTCACATTGAGGTCTTTCAGCCATTTGGAGTCTATTTTTGTGTGTGGTGTAAGGAAGTGGTCCAGTTTCATTCTTCTGCATGTGGCTATCCAATTTTCCCAACACCATTTGTTGAAGAGACTGTCTTTGTTCCATTGGACATTCTTTCCTGCTTTGTCGAAGATTAGTTGACCATAGAGTTGAGGGTCCATTTCTGGGCTCTCTATTCTGTTCCATTGATCTATGTGTCTGTTTTTGTGCCAGTACCATGCTGTCTTGATGATGACAGCTTTGTAATAGAGCTTGAAGTCCGGAATTGTGATGCCACCGGCTTTGCTTTTCTTTTTCAATATTCCTCTGGCTATGCGGGGTCTTTTCTGGTTCCATACAAATTTTAGGATTATTTGTTCCATTTCTTTGAAAAAAGTGGATGGTATTTTGATGGGGATTGCATTGAATGTGTAGATTGCTCTAGGTAGCATTGACATCTTCACAATATTTGTTCTTCCAATCCATGAGCATGGAACGTTTTTCCATTTCTTTGTGTCTTCCTCAATTTCTTTCATGAGTATTTTATAGTTTTCTGAGTAAAGATCCTTTGTCTCTTTGGTTAGATTTATTCCTAGGTATCTTATGGTTTTGGGTGCAATTGTAAATGGGATCGACTCCTTAATTTCTCTTTCTTCTGTCTTGTTGTTGGTGTATAGGAATGCCACTGACTTCTGTGCATTGATTTTATATCCTGCCACTTTACTGAATTCCTGTATGAGTTCTAGCAGTTTTGGGGTGGAGTCTTTTGGGTTTTCCACATAAAGTATCATATCATCTGCAAAGAGTGAGAGTTTGACTTCTTCTTTGCCAATTTGGATGCCTTTGATTTCTTTTTGTTGTCTGATTGCTGTGGCTAGGACTTCCAATACTATGTTGAATAGCAGTGGTGATAGTGGACATCCCTGCCGCGTTCCTGACCTTAGGGGGAAAGCTCTCAGTTTTTCCCCATTGAGAATAATATTTGCTGTAGGTTTTTCATAGATGGCTTTTATGATATTGAGGTATGTACCCTCTATCCCTATACTCTGAAGAGTTTTGATCAAGAAAGGATGCTGTACTTTGTCAAAAGCTTTTTCTGCATCTATTGAGAGGATCATATGATTCTTGTTCTTTCCTTTGTTAATGTACTGTATCACATTGATTGATTTGCGGATGTTGAACCAACCTTGCAGCCCAGGGATAAATCCCACTTGGTCATGGTGAATAATCCTTTTAATGTACTGTTGGATCCTATTGGCTAGTATTTTGGTGAGAATTTTTGCATCCATGTTCATCAGGGATATTGGTCTGTAATTCTCCTTTTTGATGGGGTCTTTGTCTGGTTTGGGGATCAAGGTAATGCTGGCCTCATAAAATGAGTTTGGAAGTTTTCCTTCCGTTTCGATTTTTTGGAACAGTTTCAGAAGAATAGGTATTAATTCTTCTTGAAATGTTTGGTAGAATTCCCCTGGGAAGCCATCTGGCCCTGGGCTTTTGTTTTTTGGGAGATTTTTGATGACTGCTTCAATTTCCTTAGTGGTTATAGGTCTGTTCAGGTTTTCTATTTCATCCTGGTTCAGTTTTGGTAGTTGATACATCTCTAGGAATGCATCCATCTCTTCCAGGTTATCTAATTTGCTGGCATAGAGTTGCTCATAATATGTTCTTATAATTGTTTGTATTTCTTTGGTGTTGGTTGTGATCTCTCCTCTTTCATTCATGATTTTGTTTATTTGGGTCTTTTCTCTTTTCTTTTTGATAAGTCTGGCCAGGGGTTTATCAATCTTGTTAATTCTTTCAAAGAACCAGCTCCTAGTTTCGTTGATCTGTTCTACTGTTCTTTTAGTTTCTATTTCATTGATTTCTGCTCTGATCTTTATGATTTCTCTTCTCCTGCTGGGTTTAGGCTTTATTTGCTGTTCTTTCTCCAGCTGCGAGGAAGGGTTTTTATTACAGGGAGCATCTGTGAGAGAAGATAGGAAGGAAACCTAGAAGACCTGGGAGAGTTAGTCATCAGATGACAGTGCAGGATGACTCCAGGTGAAAAAAAGAGGGCAGGAAGTTTGGGTGGAAATGTCATGATCTGCTCAGCAGTCTAGGGTAGCTTCAGCAAGGTGTTGGGGAAGTTGTCAGGCAAAGTTGCCTATCAGAGGAATTCTGTGTCTCCCCGAAATGGACTTGCTTTAGTGTCCTTGCTGTACTCACTTATTCAATGGTGGCAGCCTGTGCAAAGTGTGGCCTCAGAATAAATATAATGGATTTCAGTTCACAGCACTTAGTCTATTACACTCCCTGTAGCTAATGGTTTATAAGAAATACTCTCATGGCCACCTCAATAATTGAAAGAAAGTAAAGTGGAGTTTATAGAGCATGGGTAAAAGAAGTGTTGGGAAATAATTGAAGCTTGAGCCCCACAAGTTCAGACTGATCGATAAAATGATTACATCAGATAGATTGATGAACAGCTTGTAAGAACAGGAGAGACGTATTATTCAGGGTCTAGGACATGACTGAGGCAGATTTGCACTGATCAAATAGCCCAATAGCAGCCATGGCCTGGACAGGGAGAAGAGTGAAAACTGGAACCTTTAAAATAACATGGAATGCTAGGATCACCAGTTTAAATATTTTTCAATTTAGTTGCTAATGGTGTTTTTTATTTATGTATTTACTTTGCATCTTATTTTATCTTCTTTTTCCCCAGGGTTACTAATTCTGTAAAAGAGACATTATTAAACCAACTGCATTTGAGATAAAAACTTTCGAAACTGCTGCTTAAAAAAATAAACTTTTACTATGGACATGAGGATTTTCAAAAGCAGACAGAATAGTATAATGAATTCAATATATCAATCCCTGTCTTCAACAATTTTCAACAACCCATTTGATCAAATTCCTTTCCCTTTTTCATCTTCATGGACTATCTGGAAGCACATCCAAGACATGATAAAATTTTACTATGGTTAAACCTTCTAGTGCTCATATAAAATGATAGGTAGGCTTCTTTAGGTCTCTAGCTATATGAAAGCTGTGGACTTGGAATTTCTGTTTCATGGTCACTCAGAGAGCTTAGGAAGGCAGTACAAATTGTTACCGCTGCTGACACTTGATCTAATTTTGATGAATTAATTGATTCAAAGACATTTGTTAATTGGATACTTCATGGGAGGGAAGTTTAAATACTGATTAACAGCTTAAATTTAAGAGTTACATCCGTTTGCGTTCCAAATCTCATCTCTAAAACTTTCTTCCTAAACATACAAAGCTGTTATCCGCTGGCCCTCTATACATTGATATGTATAATAGAACTAACGTTATTAACTTGTTAAGTTGGTTGTAAGCATTAAATATGTTATATAAACTGTCTTTTGAGCAATAAATGGTATGCATATGGTAGCTAATGCTATTATTTGTACTTGAATGTAGTGAAGTAATAATGAGAGATGCTAGGGAAGAGAGAAGAGGAACTCCTCATGAGAAATTGATTAGGTTGAAATGAGTTTTTCCTAGAATAATGGAGTGATGCCAGAGTTAGATCCCCTAGCAGTCTAGGTGGCAATAAACTTTCTGTGGTGCTCAGAGGTCTTGGCATTTCCCTTCCTAGACATTTCTTCCAAAATTAGTATTTTCTACCTACTGTAGCTGACCCCAATTCATTATCCACTCTAACATATTTATGATTTTAGCAGGTTATCTTAGTTTCACAGAGAACATATAAAACAGTGTTTAGCAATACATATCAAATCCAAGCTGGCTCTTTTGCCTAAATTGACAAGATGATCCAAAAATTCATGTGAAAATGCAAGGAATGCACAATAGCCAGACAATATTAGGGGGAAAAAAATACAACAAAGTTGGAGGATTCACGACTCAGACACATTATGGATCAATGGAATAGAATTGAGTGTCCTGATATACACATTTCTGGTCAACTTACTTTGAACAAGGATGCCAAGATAATTTAGTTGGGAAGGAATAGTCTTAACATACGGCACTAATACAAATTAATATCCACGTGCAAAAGAATGAAGTTGGAACTTTATTTAACTCCTACCATACACAAAAATTACTCTCAAATGGATCAAACCACTAAATATAAGAGTTACAACTATTAAACTCTTAGAAGAAACATTGAAATCAATCTTTACCACCTTGGGTTAGGCAGTGATTCCTTAGATATGATACTAAAGCAGGAGCAACCAAAGAAAAAGAGATCAGTTGACCTTATCAAAATTGAAAACATTTGTACTTGACACCATCAAGAAAGTGGAAAGACAACTCAGTAAGAGAAAATATTTGCAAATTATATATCTGGTAATGATTTATATCCTTAACATAAAAAACTCCTGTAACTCCATAATGAAAGGAAATCATCCAACTAAAAAATGAACACATGATTTAATAGATATTGACCATTTTTATTTCTTCTTTAGGTACAGGAGAAATGCACAACACTGTTAGTCATTAAGAACACACAAATCAAAACCACAATGGGATGCCACTTTACACTCACTAAAATGACTATAATGGAAAAGATAGTAAGTGTTGGTGAGGATGTGAAGAAGTTAGGACCTTCCTGCATTGTGTGATAGGGATATAAAAGGGTGCAGTGACTTTGGAAAATTGTTTGGCAGTTCCTCAAAATGTTAGACACAGGGTTACTACATGACCTAGCAATTCTCCTTCTGGGTATATACTCAAGAAAAATAAAAATATATGTCCACATAAAAGCTTGTGCATGAATACTCATAGCCTCCATTATTCATAAGAGGAGACAACTCAAATGTCCACCAACTGATGAATGGATTAAAAAATGTATATCCTTAAATTTGGAACATTGTTCAGCCATACATTAAAAGGAATGAAGTACAGGCACATGCAACAACATGGATGAACTTTGGAAATACTATGCTAAGTGACAAAAGTCACAAAAGACTCTAATTGTGTGCTTGCCTGTTGTGGACTTTCCATATAAATGCAATCTCTAGAGCAGAGAATAGATTAGTGTTTGTCTAAGGCTTAGGGAGCTGTAAGGTGTTTGGGAGCAACTGCTAACGGGTGCAGGATTTTTTTTTGGATGATGAAAACGTTGTAAAATTAGATTGCCATGATAGTTGCACAAATCTGGGCATGTGTTAAACACCGTAGAATTGTCAGCTTTAAATGGGTGGATTTTTTGGCATGTGAATTATACCTCATATAATATTCAAAGTATGCCAGAGAAATCTGAATTAAGACTTGAACTCCTAGTATTTCTAAGCAGACACTTGGGGAATATGAGGAAACCAGAGATTTAAGAGTTTTGAGGAATAGGTCATAGACCAATGGAGGTAATTATTTGAGATTCCTTTAATAATGCTGTTTATTAGAACATGAGAAGTCCCTGTTCACGGTGACTGGTTGGATTTCAGAGGTCAAAAATTTCAAGTTGGCTGGAGCTTCTAGAGGAATCTCATGAGCGGAGGAAGTTTTGTTAGCTTAGGCAGTGAGGAGTACTAGATTGTCAGGGAGTCCATGTGATGAGGAGGAAGATGTAAAACTCTTCAGAAAGCCTCCAGAGGCAGGGATCAATCAACATTTTCTTTCAAGGGCCAGGTAGTAAATATTTGAGGCTTACAGACCATTTGGTCTTTGTCATGACTATTCAGCTCCGTTCTTGTATTGAGAAAGCCACCGACAAGATGTATGTGAATGAGTATGGCTGTGCTCCAATCAAATTTTATATGTGAAACAGGGTGATGGCTGGATTTGGCCTGTAGACCTGGCTTGCCTTCCCTGCTTTAGAGGAAAGCCAGCAGTATGGAGGAGATCTGGAAGGGACTATTGTCTAGATCCATTTCCTCAATCTTCTATTTTGGGATGAAGAAAAAAAGATGAAAAGTTTATGGTTGCTAACGTAAAGCATTTGACTCCTTATGAAGATGCTGGTTCATGTGGGGACTGGGAGTTCCTGGGCCAGTCCTGTGCTTGAGAACGGGGCTCAAGGAGCAGCTCAGCCTCTCACCTTATGTGTACTCCGAGGAGAGGTGAGACCATTGCAAAAAAGGTAGTTATGGCTTTTATTGTTTTAATTATTATGCTTCAGTAAAAAGAATAAGAGGCCTTGGTAAAAGTTGATAGAATTTCCTCAAGATGGACTTACTTCTTATCTGACAACAGATGTCCCAGTATAGTGAATGCCACTAAGGAAAGTGGAGTCCAGAGTCTCATGTGGGCTTACGAAATATTAAAACCCTTGCCCTGTGGGATTTTTGCATATCCTCTGGGAGAGAATGCAAGCGATCAAGTAGTAGGAAGACACTATGGAGACATTGAGACTATTTAAAAATTGTCAGCCAGCTAAAAGTCTTAAAGGGAATTTAAAGCAAAAGTAATGGCAACAGAGCTTAGATGCCCTCTTGAGAGTGCTTCCCTGAAAGCCTAGTGGCAGAAGACAGAACATTTAGGAACCAGGGTCTCTGAGTCATACTAGTGGGGATTCATCCTCCTGACTCTGGAGATAATAATTCTGCTTTGCCATCTCTCCATCCCACCCCTTAGATTTTTTCCCTGTTAATTGTTTATACTGATGTTAGTGTGGGGAGTTCATTTACAAAGTACCATATTCAAGGTATACCTAGGGTATGCAAGATCTTTGTCAGTCCTCAGTCAGAAAAACCCGTTCATGAGGTGAATAAGAGCAGGGTGAAGTTGTCTGGGGCCATGTTTGAGATTTTTGATGGCTTTGGTGACAGTGATTACACATTTAAAATAAATTTGCATGTGGCTTCCAGGAAAGCATTTCAGGTAAACCAGTTCATGAGCTTAAGGTGAGGGTGGCTTGTGCTAAGGTTGGGGAATGCAACCGCCCTTCTTAAAATCCCTTAGTGTCTTACCATTGCTGTTAAAATACCATTGCATTTAGAATCCAATGTTTTTTAAATAAAAAATTTACAAATCTTCAAATGGCCTTAGAAGGTTGAAGATGATCTGGCTTCTGCCTTTGTCCCCAAAGCCCTATTATACTGCTATTGTTTATTGTGTACTAAAATCATGAGCTTTCTTTGACCTTCAGAAGAAAGGTTATCTGTTTCTGGATCACAATTGACCACGGGTAGCTGAAGCCATGGATAGCAAAACTGCAGATTGGGGGATGACCACAGGCCAAAAGAAATTCCAGTTAAGAGAATAAGCCTTTGTTAGTTTAGGGATGAACCTAAAAGCTATTTTCCACAGCAGCCAATGACGAGTTAAAATGAAATCTTAATTAGCAGTGCCCCCTTGTATTGGGGTTCTCCAGAGAAACAGAACCAACACATACACATGCACATACATACATACACACACATACATATATACATATACTAAAATATACATACATATACAGACATACGTGTGTGTGTGTGTGTGTGTATGTAAGTTTTATTTTAGGAATTGGCTCATACAGTGATGGTGACAAAAAACTCCCAGGATCTGCCATCTGCAAGCCAAAGAACCAGGAAATTTAGTGGTGTAATACTTGATTGCATACCCAAGTATGAGGGCCTAAGACTCAGGGGGCTTTGGGTATTGGGGGATTGATGGTACAAATCCTGATTTGAGTTCAAAAGCCCGAAACCCAAGAGTGATGTCTGAGGGCAAGAGAAATGGATGTTTCAGGTCAAGAAGAGAGAGAGACAGAGCAAATTCATACCTCTTCCTCCTTTTGGTTCTATTCAGAGCTTTAGTGTATTAGATGAATGCCCACCCACATTGGGGAAGACCATCAGTTTTACTCAATTCACCAATTCAAATGCTAATCTCTTCCAGAAACACGCACACAGACACACCCATAAATAGTGTGTTACCTGCTATCTGGGCATCTCTTAACCCAGTCAACTTGATACATAAAATTAACCATCACACCTTTGCATAAAACATTCAGACTTGCCAGTTTGGTTGGAATAAAATCCAAACTTCTCAGTAGAAGATCTTAGACATCTTTACTTTTCCTGCCCCCCTTTTCCCACTGTGTCTAATACCACCATCCCCTCCCCCACCACAGTTTACTAAACTCTAATCCCAGAGCCTCATTTCTCTGTTCAGCTAATGCAAAGCTCTTTGCTGCCTCAGTGACTTTGGACTAACCCACTCTTCCCCTGGCCCTTTGCGTGGCTGAATCCTCTTGCTCTAACTCTCACCTCAAGTATCACTTCCTCAGAACAGCTTCCCGTGACTCCTTCACCAATTTCACCCATACCCCTAACCCCCTCCCCTCTGGCAACCTCTGTATTTATGAATCTGTTTCTGTTTTTTTTGTTTGTTCATTAGTTTTGTTTTCTAGATTCTACATTTGAATGAAATCATATGATATTTGTCTTTCTCTGTCTGACCTACTTCACTTACCTCTAAGTCCATCCATGTGGTCACAAATGGCAATATCTCTCTTTTTTTTTTTTTTTTTTTACAACTGAGAAATATGCCATCACATACCACATCTTCTTTATCCATACATCTGAATTCCACTGCTGGGTATTTATTCAGAGCAAATGAAAACACCTAATTTGAAAAGGTATATGCACCCCTATGTTTATTGCAGCATTATTTACGATGGCCGAGATATGGAAGAAACCCAAATGTCCATCAGTAGATGAATGGATAGAAAATAAATATATATATATTTTTTATTTGCGAGAGAGAGAATGAGAGAGAGCACGAGATGGAGGAGGGTCAGAGGGAGAAGCAGACTCCCCGCTGAGCAGGGAGCCCGATGTGGGACTCGATCCCGGGACTCCAGGATCATGACCTGAGCCGAAGGCAGTCGCTTAACCAACTGAGCCACCCAGGCGCCCGAAAATAAATATTTTTAAATGCGCTAAAATACTGAGTGGATATCACTGTTTGGCAGAATGACAGGTTATTTTAATGTTCACCTTCTCTCTTTTCCATATATTTCGAAGTTCAAAAATACATACTTTACGCATTAGTATTTAAGTAAAAGCTACTGTTTATAATCGTCCTATTTCATGGTAGGACTGAGAAAAAGTCATGTTCTGAATGAAGGCCCCTTAAGGCTAAAACTAGGTCTAATGGAAGAAAGCCTTTTACAAACTCAATTGGCTTAGTATTGTAGAGTTTTTCTTAAAAACTAGAGCTGGAATGCCTAAAATTCTCAAAAAATGGGAATGCTGTAGTAATGGATGAAATGTCATCGGGCAGGACTGTGATTGTATTTTATATAAATGATGCAGGCCTTCTGCTGAGAATTAGATTAACACAACCTTCTAGCCTTGAGATACTTGATTTTTAATTAGGAGGAATGTCTAGTTTTTCTGTTTGTAATCCAAATTAGAAAATTTAACCTTTAAAGTAAAAGTTGAGTTTTTAAATTATTTTTCATTGCATATTTGAAAATGGGATTTATGTATGGATATTTTTGATGTCTCAGAAGAAAACTGATAAATCCGAATATACCATTGCTGTTGAAACATTTCCAAGTTAGGTGAGATTAGGGAATACTGAAAATGTCAAAGAAAGAGATATATTATTTGACTGTATGGATAATTTCCTAGTGCAGCCAAATAACCTGAAAACATACTTTGGGCCAGACACTTATTTTAAATGATACAGCAAAAGTTGGAAGAGGATATAGAAAATATCCATTTCTTGGTTGTTTATTGGCATTTAAAAAAGTGTTTTTCTACCAGAAAAAACTATCATGGTAACTTGAATTACAAGGTATTGCAACTTGAAAAGTGTGACAGTGTATTCACTTTGGAATAGTGATTTTATTTCTCTTAATTCTTCAGAGAGATTCTTTTTTCTAAAGCCTAGTGGATGCTAGCATTCATTCTAAATGTCAATTTAATATCCCTAATAAAATTAGAAGGCTCTGTTCACATTTACTTAGAACATGATTGTTCATATAGGAAATCCTAAGTAATCTACAAAAATAAAATTTTAGAATTAATAAGTGGATTTAGCTATGCTATATGATTCCTGGTCACTATTAACAACAACAAAACACCAGTTATATATCCCTTTTAACTGACAGAATTTGTTTTATCACTTCTTTTAATGCAGATTAACAAGATACTTTTTTTCTTTTTACTTTTTGCCTGTCTAAAAATGTACTTATTTCAGTTTCATAACTTAATATTTCTTTTTCAGCTTTTACAATATGGCATTGTTTATATACAATAAAACTCACTCTATTTATTACACAGTTGTGTGAATTTTGACAAATGCTTATAGTTCTCTAACCACCACTACATTCAAGATCCAGACTAATTCCATCAACCCCCAATTACCCTGTGCCCAACTGCAGTCACCTGTCCTGCCACCCACTATTCTTGGCAATCACTGATTTCTTTCTATTCTATAGCTTTGCCTTTTTGAGAATGTCATATAAATTGGGTCATGCAGTATGTGGTTCCTTGTTTTGCTTTTTTCACTTAGCATAATGCATTTTGGGTATATTCACCTTGTTGCTATACCAATACCTTGTTTCTTTTTGTTGCAGAGAAGTATGTCACTGAATTCCTGTACCACAGTTTATCCATTACCCAGGTGAGGGACAGAGTGCACTTTCCAGGGTTTGTGGGTCTTCATTTGTACCCTAGGAGAAATAGAATTTTTTTTTTTTTTAAACTCTTCCTTCAGCAGCTTAAGCCTTTTATTCTCTGGAGAGAGAGGACAGATGGATTCAGGGGAAGTTTTGCGTTCTTTCAGCAGTAGTTACTGTTTAACTATTCCCTTCTCCCACCCTGTACCACAGGGAGGCTTTCTCAGCTCTGTCATTCTGCCTTTGATCTTTCCTTGGGTTATGTCTGTGAAGAAGCTCCTGCAAGTGGTTGAGGATGTCCCTTGTGTCTATGGCTCCTAAGGGTTATGTATTTTCTCACTAGCTCACAGTCAACTCTCAGGAATTCGTTAAACATTTACCTGAATTTTTATTAGCAGTTAGTATGGAATCTGGTGTCTTGCCCCAGCGAAGGAGCCACTGGTGTCTTGCCTTTTCTTAGCTGTTCTTTTTATTTGTTCTTTTTGGGATTCTCTGGGCTTCTGAGATACGTGGAATCTTCTTGGTGGGTGTGCATGTGTGTGTATAATTTGTAGACTGTATAAATATATAGATATAAATTATATAAAAATATTTGTTATCCACTCTTCATCAGAAATTGAATTTGCATGCATATTATGTTGTGTCATATTGCCCCATAGATTTCAGATGTTTTACCAAAATTTTTCACTATTTTTGCTTTTTGTATTTCAGTTTGGTGAATTTCTATTGGACTTCATTCTATTTAGCTGATCCTTTCCTGTGTGGAGTCCGTTATGCTGTCTTCTAATGGAATTAACTCCTCTATCACACTGTTTATTTTTATCATTTCTTCTGGGCTCTTTTTTATAGTTTCATCTATCTGTTGAAATTCTCCATGTGTATGTTGCCCATACTTAGTTTAACATAGTAGCCATGTAATGTCTGTTTTTGATAATTTTAAGGTTCCCATCTGATAATTCTGGTATCTGTGCCACATCTGAATTTTTCCTTGGTAACTATTTTATTTGTTGGGAATGTGTGATATTGCTTCATTTTTCTGAGCTTTATAATTTTTATTGAATGCCAATTTTTTTTTCGTAACAAAGCTCTAGAAACTAAAGAAAATATTATTTATGCCCAGAAATGTGAAAGCCTCTTCTTACAGGGTGTTGTTAGAGAGGGTTGAGTCCACCTGATTTGTATGTGAATTTGTTGTTGCTTTATTTAGCTTTGTTGCATCACAAGTTTCAATTCTATTTTTTGAATTTTTTCTATTATAGAATATAAAAATTCTATAAAATATAGAATTTTTTCAATTCTATGTTCTGCACCTGCCTTGTGTTTAGTGTGACTATAATGCTAAAGAGTTTTTCTCAATATTCCAACTCCTCCATTGGATTTTGGCATGTTCTGCATTTCTGCACCACAGAAAGGTTTCCTTCTGTGCTCCTGTACCCTACCCCAGTGGTAGACTGCTTTTGTTATCACTCTGTATTCACAAAGCTCATATGGGGGGTTCCTTACTTCTCCTGCCTCAATATTAGGCAGGCTTTCTATACCTGATCCTTAGGAGTAGGGCTCACTCAACATCCCCACTCTTCCTCTGTCAAACAGTTCTGCACTTTACACAGTACAGGTTCTGGAACACAAGTAGGTTTCATGTTTCTCCCCTAGTGGCAGTAAGCAGGAGAGCTCCACCTTATACCAGGTCCCCAGCATGAGTGAGTTTCCTGCTCCTTTGCAGTGACGTAGAACCTTGCTACATATCTGTGCAGGACCCAGGATGGGTGGACTTCCTATCCCTCCCCCAGCAGTAGATATCTCCTGCTTCGTGTCAGTGCATGGTTTGGGACAGATTGGTTTTCTTTAACATGCCCATCAACGGGCATCTTCCCTTGTCCCTGACAAGTGTCCAGGACACAGCCGGTTTTTGTGCCCATCGTCCATCAGGAGCCAACCCGTACCTTGTGTTCTGAATAGTCTATAGAGTGGAGATGCTGCACCACCCTTAAATTTAGAGAAGTCTTCATGTCTGGACCACAGAGGGGCTCTCTCAGGTGTGTTTCAGTCCTCAAATCTGCCTTATCAGTCCTCAGTGGAGGCTCAGGGAAAAAGTTTGATGGATGGTGTTGACTCACATTGTATCTAGGGCTCTCTGGTGATTCTAAACTGTTAGGGTAGTGCATATTTGCCTTGTAAGAATTTCATTTAGGTTTCAGCTGTTTTCTTCTTACTTGCTGTTATGGTGATGACCTCTTTTTTTTCTACTATTTTACAAAAAGGGAAAATTTGTACTCTTTTCTCTCTTACAGGTTCTGAACTCTGGATTTCTGTTTTTCTGGTTACTTTGGAACCTCAACTCTGTAGTAGCCTAAAAAATTATGGTTTTATAGGCTACACGGTTTGTCCTCATTTTTATGGTAGAATTGATGTGTTTTTGGAATTCTCTATATTTTAAGCAGAAGTGGCAATCTGATGTTTTTCTAAATAGTAGCTAACCATTGGAAAGTAAAAATTAAAAAACACCACTGTTAATAGTAGTTTCAAAATATGATTTATGGAGAGATAGATTTTAAAAAAATGTTAAGGAGCTTTACACTCAAAACAATAAAACGTTGTGGAGGGAAATTAAAGAATACATAAGTAAATGGAGAGATGTACCAACTGTGCTTTGGAAAGCTCAGTATTTGTAAACTTTCACTCCCAAAGCAATCTAAAATGCAATCCCAATCCAAATTCCAAAAGACATTGTTCATGGTAAGAATTGAAAATCTTAGTTTATGTAGAAATGTAAAATCCAAAAATCATTAAGGCATTCTAAAAGAACAAAGTTGAAGACTTTTTATTACTCAATCTCAAGATTTACTTTAAAGCTCAGTAACCGAGTGAGTGTGGTATTGGTGAGAAGATGATCAAATAGAATGTGTCAGAATAAAGGATCCATAAATAGACTAGCTTTTATTTTATTTATCAAATCTCCAACTAAAGTCACTTTCTCACAAAAATCTGTGTCTTCTGAAACTATAACAGGTTCCTTTACTAAACTCTCACTGTCCTGTCTTTTCATTTTCGTAGTATTTATAGTGATGATATTAAATAATTATTTCTATAATTGTTTATTGTTATTGTTCTCCATAAGACCATATAGTTAGAGTGTAAAGTGTGACTCTTTTGTTCATGGATATTTTAAGACCAAACGCAATGATTGGTACATATTAGGTGTTTAATAAATACCAAATGAATGAAGGAATTTCAGAGTTATGTGAAGGGTTATAAACAATCTGAGATTATACTGGCATATATAACTGATAGCCATTTAAGGACATTGTCTAAACTGCAAAAAGAGGACATATACAATAGACCACTATTTTGCTGTTTTGATATTGTTCATAGTTTTTCTTCATTGCTTTTCTCTTTCTAGTCTCATCTGGTCTTTAGTTGTTCTCTCTAGCTTGCTGTATCAGTTGGTGTTCTTAATTTCAGGCAATCAGAAACAAATGTGCTTCTTTGTTAGTGATAATGTTCAGCAAATTGTCTCTCTCTTAAGAGTGAACTTTTTAGAATGAACCATTGGATTCCTCAACTTTTCACAAAATTGCAATGCAACTGGCTTTTCTTTTCCTTTGGATTTTGAAATGATTTGAAAATTATAAAAAAATTGAAAATGTAAGACAATAAATTCCCCTAAGCATTTACCCAGTTCCCCAAATGTTAACATTTTTCACATACAAGTTTTTATTGTCCCTCCCTCTTTTTTCTCTCAAATGCATATAGACACACATATATATATACATTATGAGACCACATGAGTACACATTATATATATATAGTTTTTTCTTTCAAAAGTTGGAAAGAAATTTGCAGATATGATGCCTCTAAATACTTAAGGAGTATATTGCCTAAAAACATGATCTTTTCTTACATAATCAAGGAAGATTATCAAAATCAGGGAATTCATGTTGATTGTTATCAAAACTAAAGACTAAAAATTTTTCCAATTGTACCACTAACCATTTTTTTTTTTAGAAAAAAAAAACAAAAACAAAACTTTTCACAAAATCCAATCCAGAGTCACACGATAAATTTAAATCTGCAATCTTTTGGTTTTTCTCATGACTTTAACGTATTTTGGAAAAGTTCTGGCTGTTTAATTTCTAGACTATTCCTTAATTTATGTTTGCATTTCATCTTGATTAGAATTTGGGTGTGCATTTTTGGTAGAAATTATCATAGGCACTTGATGTCAGCTTTTCAGATATTAATTTGATCACTTGATTGAAGTGTTATTGGCCAGGCTTATCTAGTATATTTTCCATGGTGATTAATAAGTATCTTACAGACAGAGCTTATAAATATTTGTTCTCATTTTTTAGCCCACTACTTTTAGGTTATGGTGACTCTTGCCTGAAATGACTATTAAGATGAGTGCCAAATGGTAATTTTCTAGTTCCATCATTTCTTCTATATTTATTAATTTGGAATCTACTGTAAGGAAGAAGTGTTTGTTCTCCACCATTTATTTATATCCATTTGGATTCATGGATTCTTATTTTGTTCTATGACAGTAATATATTCTTATTATTTTTTTGTTGCTCAAATGTCTCCTTGATATTTGAAGGCTTTATCTCCCTATCTTTAGCTTACAAATGTCGTACCAAGGCCTCTACAGTATTAGTCTTTAGGTTCTTTGAGCATTAAGTTGTCAATATAGAAGACTGGCATGATGTTCTCTGGATGGTAATACAGTTAAGGCTCCTGCAGTCTACAATATGGCACAAAGATATAGAGCTGACATACCCTAGAAGCAAGATGGTAAATATCTTGTAATTCCTGCTAAGATAAACAAGACAGCTTCTGGTGTTTTCCATTTATTAGGATGGGGGGAAAAATAGTCCCCAGGTCAATAGTTATACACCATATGTTTTAGATATTAGCTAAGTTGGTGAGCAAAATGGGAAATGACAGATAACATTACTTTCCTATGTACATTCAAGTGATTGTGGCATTAATTTCTTAAATTCTCTACTAGTCATATTTTAGCTTTAATGCATCATGGAAGAGTTAGGAAAGAAAAGTACCAAAGATTTCTACATGGCCCTTTGTATGAGAGAATCCATGCAATGCTGTGCCCAGGTGCTAACTATTACTATTACAGTAGATACTAAAAAACTCAATAAATAATGGATAATTTGGATGTTCCACAGGAGGTATGGTGAGATGGATTCATGTTAGGGCTCTAACATGAAATGATTATCCCCAGTCTCCATAAGCTCCCATACACACTGGCAAACAATGGGAAAGAATATAGATCTCCAGACTATAGTGTTAACTTTGGCAAGCATCCAATAATCTAAATCCACAAGTAACTTTAGAAACGGTTGCACATAGTTTTGGTAAAGACTAGGATAAAAATACACAGAATATATGGATGCTGTGGTGGTTTTCCTTTAGCATACCCAACTTCTGTTTTGTTCAAGAACCTGTAGAACTAAGGCATGATTCAGTTCTGGGAAATGGGAAATAGAACATCAACAGGATGCATCTGTGTTCAGCCCTGGGTATCCCATGATCAAGTAATATTGAATAAAGAAGTTATTTCTCATGGATCAAATAATTTTGCTTGTTGTACTGCCCTGCACCCTGTTGTGTTAACTAAGCCTGTCTTGTTCTTATTTCTGTGACTTAAAATACATTAATTGTGGGGGGGGGGCACCTAATATACACTTACCCTGATTTCTTCTGTAGTATCTCTAATCAAGATGATTACCTTAGAGGGAACAGTCTCAGAAGCACTTTTCAGAGATGGTAATGCTCCTCTCCTTATATATGCATCTTAAAGACATGTGGAAAGGAAAATATTCTTGGATATCTTGTTGTCCTTAGTCACAGCCACGTCTGAATTTCTGTCTTTCAAAATAAAGTATTTATAGGAGATTTTGACATTTTAATTTCTAAGAGAAAACCCACCAGCAAATCTAGTGTTTTTTTAAACCAATATACAAGTAAAGCATTAGAACTGACCCTAGCTGCTCAAAGTGGCACATTGTATCCAGAATACATGGATCTGTATTAACACACTGACTGTTGGCATATTCAGCCTGACAATGTTTTCCTTCTTCAGAAAATCACTTTTATTACCCATTTTCTTACATGTCCTACATATTTATGCTTATTATGTTGATATGATTTTCAAAGTTATGCCTTTTTAAAGCCTTTCTTTCCAGGCTTTACTTCCTATTTTATCTGTGGTACAAGGAGGAATATTCCTCTAATTATAATTCCATTACTAAGGAGTTGAGTGTGTAAGAATTGGCTTTATCTTGAAAAGCAAGTGCCTCATTTGAGCATTCTATAAAGCATTAAAAAGAGAAAAAAATTTATCAAACAGTGAAGAAGCGGCTGCTTCTGTCAGCAGCTGACAGAGGAGGTTCAGGGAGGGGTGAAGCTTTGGGGGAACCATGAGTTTTGAATTTCCTGTATGCCTATATTTCTCTGCATAGAGCCCAAATTTCTAAAATCCATGCACTGATTTTCACATAAGAGATCTGGGGAGTCAGTGAATTCAATTGTCATTGCAATTTGGCAACCTATAAAATAATAGTTTGAGTTAATGATTAGCCACTGTATTGCTGGTGCTGGTAGAGATAACAGATTTTTAAAGTTAGGCAGCATCCCTTGTTTCAGCCTATGTAAAAACACATTTTAGGGATTTGAACTTGTCATTCTTTTCCTTTAAATTAGTTAATTTCCTTAGAAACAGCCACCCTATGCAGCGTTTCTTGAGTTATTTTTGCCCATCAAGCAATTCTATCATGAGAACAGCAGGGACCCCCCCAAACTTGCTTTCAGTCAGCTTTTTAATCATGATTATCATAGAGAGTAATTTAATCTGCTCTTATTAACAGAAAGTCATGGGCAACCAGCTGTCTATCCATAAATGATAATGGGATTTTCATTGCATTTAGCAGTAAAAGCAGATAAGAAAGCTCACATTTCTTCCTTTTTACTCCAAGTCTCTCATCTACAGTGTAGTCTTGGTTCCAAGGTCTGAATCAGACAGGTTCTCATTTGAAATCAATAGAAATCATCAGAATTGCAAACAACAGAGAAAATTTGGGGGATATTTGGACAATAAAGCTTGGAAAATTGACAGAAACCAGTAGTAGATCAAAGGTGGAAAATAAATGCCCAGAATACCACCAACAGCACTGTTTTGTCTGAACACACACTAAAATTAGGAAAGAAAAGAGATTTGAACAACACATCTAACAGGTATGATGTGACTAGCACATCGAGAACATGGAACCTAAGAGAAAATTACTGCTCATCACAAAGAAGGACATTTTCAGAGCTGCAACCTGACTCTCCTGAGGAGACAGATTAGGGATAATACTTAAAGTCAATCCCAGGCCTTCCTTTCATACTGAGTACCGAACTGAGAATGGAAGGTTGTCAAAAAGTTCCTTGTAGGCCATGTGGATACATTATATTAGGCTGATAGTTACCTAAGTATCAGTAGTATATAAGTAGATACAGTTGTGCTTTATATACAATCAGTGTATATTTACCATGTTTCTGAGGAAAAATGAGGGCATGAACACTGGCTCAATGGTAAGTGAATTTCAATGACCAATCTCTGCGATAAATAAGTTACTATATAGAAGCAAGTCACTGTCTGGAGCTAAGGTTCAGTTGAAATACAAATTTGCTAACATAGAGTTTTATAGAATCTTTATAGATCAATAATGACTGGTAATTTTACTCTTTCCCCGAATAACTAATACAAAATTAAAGTGATCAGAGTATTTAAAAAATTTTCCAGTTTTGAACAAGTCCTCTGTTTTTCACCCAGTTTCCATATAAAATATTTTGATTGTTTTTAGGTCACAATCATAATTATTCTCTATGACATTTTATGGCAGCCAGGGTACTTGGCTATTATATTTAAATATAATGAGGAACACCCTTATTCTTTATTTTTAAAATCACCTCCTTTAGTTTCAAGCATGGCCAAAGTTCTACTTTGCAGTCTCCTTATGCAGAAAGTAATTACATCCCACTTAACTTTTTGAACATCAGCTAATATTTAATGAGCACCCAGTGGCCACGTGGCAGTGTAATAAGCATTCTTCTTTTTAAATGCCTATTTGTTCCCAGATTGCAGTGTCTTTTTTAAGATGCTGAGAATCTTAGCAATTTGACAATATGAAAAAAAAAAAGTCCCATTATGAAGAATTAACACTCTTTAAAATATCCCAGAAACCAAAGAAAAAGAAACATCATCTCTGAATATTAATAATTCCCATAGTTGTAAGATTTTACAGAACTATTTTTTCAGATGTTTAAATTCAGAATAATTCTGGCATATCAAGAAGAAAAGTAATAACTGCACCTAATATTGACAAAATTTGTTAAGTACTTAAAGGAGTTGGATTACACTATTAAACTAATAGTGATGTTTTCTGGGGGGAGGGAAAGAGTTGGTCACAATTCTATAAATAAGTCCAATAAGGACAACCAAGTAGAAGTTGGAGTGTTACCCTAAAATACGCATCTTGAATCTGCAAATGTTTCTAATGATAAAGGGCAGACAAACGGTTTACAGTAAGGGCTAAAGTTCATTCCTTATTGGTAGACGGATGGAGCAGGTGGGTGTTGAGACCAGGGCCTATCAGCAAATCTAAGAGCTCTTGATACAGACTGAAGGGCTGGCTATAGCCTCATCTGAAAGATCGATATAGGAGTTGGTTAAGAGTGTATAATACCCAGGCTTTGTTTACTTAAAATTATGTTTTGAAAACTTATGATGTGCTGTTATAAATTGGAGTATTACCATGATCTCCCTGTTAGCAGGGAGAGATGCAGAATATCATCCACTTCACAGTGGGCAGGACTGAGCCTAGGGGTGATCATTGGGAACATCTGGAGTATAGCTGGATCAGGCAAAGAATTTAAAAATTTTTGATGGTGTGCTAGATCTGATACATTCTGTTGACATATTTAGCTAGTGGACAGATATATATGAAGTGGATTCATTTGTCAGGCATCCTGACTGGCTTATTTTTGGTAGAAAAGATATAAAAAGCTCTTAGTGTTGGGTAGAAAAAAAAATACTAAAACCACATGTATTCCAACAGATATTATGCTATCTGGAGGGCAAGAAGAGAAATCTGCTGAGACAAAAAATGGCCATCATGAAAACTATCATTACTTGGCATCTGCTTCCCACTGAGAAAGAGTGGAAAGTACCTCTTTAATATGAGTGGAATGGTAACCCTGGCCTCCAGGAGAATGGAAACTTTTGTATCAGAAACAGGTTTCTCGGGCGCCTGGGTGGCTCAGTTGGTTAAGCGACTGCTTTTGGCTCAGTTCATGATCCTGGAGTCCCTGGATCGAGTCCCACATCGGGCTCCCTGCTCGGCAGGGAGTCTGCTCCTCCCTCTGACCCTCCCCCCTCTCATGTGCTCTCTCTCATTCTCTCAAGTAAATAAATAAAAAAAAAAAATCTTAAAAAAAAAAAAAAAGAAACAGGTTTCTCCCTGCTAGGGCGGGGAGCCTGCTTCTTCCTCTGCCTCTGCCTCTCTCTCTCTCTCTTTGACTCTCATGAATAAATAAATAAAACATTAAAAAAAAAAAAGAAACAGGTTGTGAAGAGTTTATAGTACTTTCAAATACTTAGCAAAGAGTGCATCACTTAATCTGCATGCTAGGAACGATTTGAGACAGGTCCAGAAAGAGTAGAGATCAGCTAACAAAAAAGCAAGGATGTGTTTTGTGTCTTTCATGTTTTAGAAACAAAATGATGATCCTAAGTGAGTTAGATAAATGACCTTCTACCTGAACCAAATTCTCAGTATTCTCCAATATATGGAGCACATGTAGTTCCATCGCCATAAGCCTAGACCTGGGTCTACAAAAGACTCAGTGTATGAATTTGTCATAGCTGTATCTGTAATAAAAAATAGCTATGATCATTGAATGCAGTTTGTCAGCCATTTTTCTCAGAACTTTACATAATTTACCTCATTTAGTCTTTTCAGTAACCTTACGAATGAGGGATAGTCATTATCTCTGTTCTTGCAAATGAAGAATTTGAAGTTCGGGATGATCACCTTACCTAAATCAGTGGAAAAGCTAGGACTGAAACCCAGGTCCGCTGACTCCTTGCTCTTACTTACTGTGTACTGCTACCAGGGCAATTGTGCTGGACTCTCTTGACGAGGAAAGAGGGATAGGCTCTTGTAAAGGAAAGTACAATTATTAATTCACTTATTTATATGTTGGTAAACATTATTTTTTCCTTGTGATGAGAACTTTTAGGATTAGTAAAATACTAAACTTTTAGGATTGGCACATTTCAAATATAACATACGTTAGTGTTAACTGTGGCTATTATGCTGAGTACTTACACCTGAGTACTTATTCATCTTATCACTGGAAGTTTGTAACTTTTGATCACCTTTATTTAATTCCCTTACATCCCATCCCTATCTCTGGTAACGACAAATCTTTTAATTCTTTTTAATGATTTTGGTTGTTTTTAGATTCTACATATAAGTGAGATTATACAGTATTTGTCTTTCACTGTCTGATTTGTTTCACTTAGCATAATGCCCTTAACGTCCATCCATCTTATTGTAAATGGCAAGATTTCCTTATTTTTTATGGCTGAATAGTATTGCATTTTGTGTGTGTGTGTGTGTGGGTACACCACACTATTCATCCATCTGTCAGTGGCCACATAGGTTGTTTGTCTTGGCTATTATAAATAATGCTGCACTGAGCATGGGGATGCAGATATCTCTTTGATATAGTACTTTGATTTCCTTCAGATATATACCTAGAAGTGGAATTGCTGGTTATATGGTAGTTATATTTTTCACTGGAACTAAAATTTGAACACAGAGCTTCCTGACTATAAATCCTATGTGCTTTAAGATTGTGAAACATACTTTCTCCTTCTGAAGATTCTTAGTGTATTTGGCATACTGAGAAGTTCAGCAGTCTGGCCCCCTCAAGTAGAATGTCTTTTTTTTTTTTTTTAAGATTTTTTATTTATTTATTTGAGAGAGAGAATGAAAGAGAGAGCAGGAGAGGGAGGAGGGTCAGAGGGAGAAGCAGACTCCCCGCTGAGCAGGGAGCCCGATGCGGGACTCGATCCCGGGACTCGAGGATCATGACCTGAGCCGAAGGCAGCCACCCAACCAACTGAGCCACCCAGGCTCCCCTAGAATGTCTTGACCATGGAGAACAGGCATGCTATCATTCTAGACAGTACTGGTTTTAGTGTGAGCTAGAAGTTGATAGATACCAGCTACAAAAGATCTCCTGTGGGACCACAATCCCAAAGCTATCATGGAAATAAGTTGAAAAAGACAATTTGGCTCACAGACATTTGTTCAAGACATAACTAACCAGGAGTATCTCAAGTGGGGATAAAACAAGTGAATTACTCAGCAAAATAAAACCGAAGTATACTGAACGTGCTGCTTACTGTATTCTGAGCAGACAGTTAAGTAGACAATTGAAAATCAGAAAGACACCCCTGCTAGAAAGTTTTTCAAATGTAAAATAGCTGCGCTGTGGGTATGTAATTTGATCAAGGCCCAAATACATTAAACTTGGGAAAAGGTGAGTCATTTCTAAAGACATTTTAAAATTAAAGTTTGCAAGTACTTTTATGCTAGAAATTGGCAGAATTTCAGAGTAGCCAGCATAACAAATCCATGGAAACATGGTGTGGACTGTTTGCCCTAGCAAATTACTCATAACCACTGCCATTATCACTTGGTGTGGATGTGTGGAATTTGGAGAACAGAAAAATGGGCAGGTAATTTGCAGTGAAATATGACAGAGCTTGATGCCTTCAGTCAATTCTTTCTCCACATCTTCTCTTATTGTACATCTCACAGCCTGTTTCAATCTACTGGAATATTATTTTACAACTTTATACTGCAATATAATGCACATACCATGCAATCCACCCATTTCTAGTGGACAATTCAATTGTAAACTAATATATTCACAGTTACTCAACTATCGCTACTCTAGTTTCAAAACCTTTTCATCACCCCTAAAAGTAACCCCATACTTAATAGTGGGCAGCATTTGCCATTTCCACACAACCAACTCAAAGTGTCCCAGGCTTAAGCAACACAAATCTACTTTCTCCTCTTCAGAATATTTCATATAAAAGGAATCACATGATATCCAGTTTTTTCTGCCTGGCTTCTTCCATTCAGCATAATACTTTCAACGCTCTTTCGTGTTGTTGCATGTATCAGTACTTCTTAACATTTTTATGTATGGCTAGCCAAATAACATTCCATTGTATGGACATACTACATTTTGTTCATCTGTTCATTTAATAAATAATTGAGTTGTTTCCACTTTGGGCTATTATGAATAATGCTGCTATGAAAATGTGTGTTCATGTTTCTATACAGATGTATGGTTTCATTTATATTGGGTATATATGTAGAATTGGAAATGTTTGGTGGTATGGTAATTTATATTTAACATTTTAAGGAACTGCCAGATTATTTTCCAAAGCAGTTGCATCATTTTATGCTCCCACCAGCAGTGACTAAGGGTTCTAATTTCTCCACATATTCTCCAAAACTTGCTACTATCCCATTTTTTAAATTATGTTCAATTAACCACTGCATAGTACATCATTAGTTTTTGATGTAGTGTTCAATGATTCATTAGTTATGTATAACTATCCCATCTTTTTGACTCTAACCATCCAAGTAGGCTTGAAGTGCTTTCTCAGTTTTTTTTTTTTTTTTAAGATTTTATTTATTTATTTGACAGAGAAAGACACAGCAAGAGAGGGAACACAAGCAGGGGGAGTGGGAGAGGGAGAAGCAGGCTTCCCGTGGAGCAGGGAGCCTAATGCGGGGCTCGATCCCAGTACCCTGGGATCATGACCTGAGCCAAAGGCAGACACTTAACAACTGAGCCACCCAGACGTCCCTCTCAGTTCGTTTTGATTTGCATTTCCCTGATGGATAATGATAAAGATATTTTTCCATGTGCCTTTTCTGGCACACAAATCTATATATGCTCTGCAGTGCACTATCTTATCTTTGCCCAATTTCTTTTTTTTTCTTGGTTCTGAAATACTTTTTATTTAAAAAAAAATCTGTAACTTTTTAATTTTAATTCCAGTATAATTAACATACAGTGTCATAATAGTTTCAGGTGTATAATATAGCGATTCAACAATGCTACACATTACTCAGTGCTCATCATGATAAATGTCCTCTTTAATCCCCATCTCCTATTTCCCCATCCCCACCCACCCACCTCCCCTCTAGTAACCATCAGTTTGTTCTCTATAGTTAAGAGTCTGTTTCTTGCTATGTATCTCTCTCTCTTTTTTATCCCCCTTATTTTGTTTTGTTTCTTAAATTCCACATGAATGATATTGCATGGTATTTGTCTTTCTCTGACTGACTTATTTCATTTAGCATGATACTCTCTAGCTCCATCCATGTCATGGCAAATGGCAAGATTTCATCCTTTTTTATAGATGAATAATATCCAGTGTGTGTGTGTGTGTGTGTGTGTGTGTGTGTGTGTGTGTGTACACACCTCTTCTTAACCCATTCATCTATTGATAAACACTTGGGCTGCTTTCATAATAGTTTGTCCAATTTGTTGACATATAATTTTTCATAGTATTCTCTTACAGTTGTTTAACAATTGTTTATATTTCTGTGGTGTTATTTCTCCTCTTTCACTTGTGATTCTGTTTGAGTCCCCCCACCTCCCCTCTTTAACGTGTCTGGCTAGAGATTTATCAATTTTGTTGATCTTTTCAAAGTACTAGCTCTTGGTTTCATTTATCTGTTCTATTGTTTTTTTAGTTTCTATAGCATTTATTTCTGCTCCCATCTTTATTATTTCCTTCTTTCTTCCAGTTTGGGGTTCTGTTTGTTCTTTTTCTAGCTCCTTTAGGCATAGGGTTACATTATTTGAGCGTTTTCTCATTTCTTGAGGTAGACCTGTATTATTATAAACTTCCCTCTCAGAACTGCTTTTGGTGCATCCCACAGATTTTGGACCATTGTGTTTTCATTTTCAATTGTTTCCATGTAATTTTTAAAAATTTCTTATTGACTTCTTGGTTGACCCACTCATTGTTGAGTAGCATGATATTTAACATCCATGAATTTGTTCTCTTTCTAGATTTTTTCTTGTGGTTAATTTCTAGTTTCATAGCATTGTGATTAGAAAAAAATACATGGTAGGACTTCAGTATTTTTGAATTTGTTGGGACTTGTTTCATGGCCCAATATATGATCTATTCTGGAGAATGTCTATGTGCACTTAGAAAAAAATGTGTATTCTGCTCTTTTAGTGTGGAATATTCTGAATACATCTGTTAAATCTATCATGCCCAGTGTGTCATTCAAAATCACTATTTCCTTGTTGATTTTCTGTTTGTACAATCTGTCCATTGATGTAAGTGGGGTGTTAAAGTCCCCTACTATTATTGTATTACCATCGATTAGTTCCTTTATGTTTGTTATTAACTGTTTCATGTATTTGGGTTCTCTCATATTGGGTACATACATTTTTACAATTGTTAGATCTTCTTGCTGGAGTGTCCCATTATTATTATATAGTGCCCTTCTTTGTCTCTTTTTACAGTTTTTAAGACTGTTTAATTTTGTCCAATATAAGTTTTGCTACCCCAGCTTTCTTTTGGCCACCATTTGCATGATAAATATTTCTCCAACGCCTCACTTTCAACTGCAGGTGTCTTTAGGTGTGAAATGAGTCTCTTGTAGGGAGCCATATCAATGGGTCTTTTTTAATGTACTTTGTCACACTTTGTCTTTTGATTGGAGCATTTAGTCCATTTACTGTCAGAGTAGTTATTATTTTTTAAGATTTTATTTATTTGAGAGAGGGAACACAAACAGGGAGATTTGGAGAGGGAGAAGCAGGCTTCCCACAGAGCAGGCAGCCCAATGCAGGGCTCGATCCCAGGACCCTGGGACCATGACCTGAGCCGAAGGCAGATGCTTAACAGCTGAGCCACCCAGGTGCACTGTCAGAATAGTTATTTATAAATATGTACTTACTGCCATTTGTTACTTGTTTTGTGGTTGTTGATAGTTCTCCTCTGATCGTTTCTTTTGCTCTCTTTCTTGGTTTGTTGCATTTTTTTTAGTGATGTACTTGAATTCCTTTTTTCTATTCTTTGTGTATCTGTTACTGGTTTGATTTTTGATTACCATTAGGGTTGTATATAACATCTTGTGCATATAGCAGTCTATGAGAAGTTGATGGTTACTTAAGTTTAAACCTATTCTTTATTCCTCCCCATGCCCCACACATTTTAATTACATGATGTCATATTTACATCCTTTTATTTTGTGAATCCCTTGACTAATTTTTATAGATATACTGATTTTTACTGCTTCTGTGTTTCCTACTTTTCATATTCTCACTTATGGTCTTTCCTTTCCACTCAAAGAGTTTTCTTTAAAATTTCTTGGAGGGCTGGTTTAGTGGTCATGAGTCCTTTAGTTTTTGTTTGCCTGAGAAACTTTTTTTTTTTTCTTCTGAATAATAGCCTTGCTGGGTAGAGTATTCTGGTTGTAGATTTTCCCCCTTCAGCACTTTGCATATATTATACCCCTCCCTTCTGGCCTACAAAGCTTGTGCTGAAAAATCAGCTGATAGCCTCATGGTTTCCCTTGTATATAATGCCTTCTTTACTCTTCTTTAAAATTTTTTTTTAACCACTACTTGTTGCCATTTTAAGTATTACATATCTGGGTATGGACCTCCTTGGGTTGGTTTTGTTGCGGGATTTCTGTACCTCCTAGATCTGGATAAATGTTTCCTTCCCCAAATTAGGGAAGTTTTCAGCTATTACTTCTTCATATAAATTTTCTGCCCCTTTTAACTGTCATCTTTTGAAATTCCTATAATGTGAATGTTATTTCTCTTGATGGAGTCATTGAGTTACCTAAGTCTATTCTCATTTTGCATATTTCTTTTATCATTTGTTTAGCTTGATTACTTTCTATTACTCTATCTTCCAGGTCATTAATTCATTCCATTGCTTCCTCTAACCTATCTATTCCATCAAGTCTATTTTAAATTTTATTTATTGTGTTCTTCATCTCTTTGGTTCTTTTCTTCTCTCTCTCTCAAGGTTCTCACTGATGTCTTCCACTCTTAGGTTCAGTGAATATCTTTATAATCATTACTTTAACCATTTAGCTTAGGTCTCTTGCTGTGATTTTATCCTATTCTTTCACTTGGGACATATTCCTCTGTCTCCTCCTTTTGTCTACCTCTCTGTATCTGTTTCTCTGTGTTAGGAGAGTTAGCTAATCTCCTGCTCTTGAAGGTAATGGCCTTATGAAGAAAAGGTCCTGGAGTGCCCTGCAGTGCAGCATCTCCTCTTCTCCAGGACCTGGCACCTCAGGGCATGTCTCCTGTGTGTGTGTGGTGTGTGCCTTCCTGTTGTGTCCTGGCCACTTTTTCCTTCAGTACAGTCATCTGCATAGACTCATTTTAACTTTTGGGGGCAGTGTTTCATCCTCGGCCAGGTCGGGTGTATTTTAACAAGGTATGCACTGGTCTGCATGTAAAATGAAACCTGTTGGCACCACCACTAGAACAGAGGCCCATGGTTGGGAGATGAGGTGTGGCAGGGTTTGGGCTGGTCTTCTGGGTGAGGGAAATTGTAGCCCCAGGACTGAAGCAAACCTGATGAGAAAGGGAGGATCCACTGAAAGGCAGAGGTTGTGGGGCTTGGTGTAAGCAAGTTAGGTAGTGAGTGTTCTCACAGGTGGCTTTGTGTTTATGCTGGGGGGGCAGGGAGGAAGAGGGCACCTATAGCTCTTTTGTTCCTGGAGTCTCTCCGGGCCACCTCTCTGGGCCACCTCTGGGATGAGTAAATAACTCTCCCTCCTGTGTGCCCTAGGCATTTTTTAAACTACTGCTTCTAAGCTGTATCTCTACTGGCTATTTTTTGTGCTGTTTCTGAGTGGGGACTCAGCTTCCTAATACCCTCTGGGCTCTCCCAGAGCCCAGCCCACTGATTTTTAAAATTCTAGGCTTTAAATCTGCATTCCCAGCTCGCTCTCCCCCTTGGATGACCATGATCCCCTTCACTCCCAAACCATATCTCTGCCTTCCTACCTTATCCTATGTGACCTCTTCTCTACCTTGAGTTGTGGAGTTTGTTCTGCCAGTCTTCAGGTCATTTTCTGGGTTACTTATGCTGGTGTGTTATTTAGTTGTGTCTGTGGGACTAGGCAGGCTTAGGGTCCTCCTACTCTGCTGTCTTCCCAGCCTCTCCTCTCTGCCCATTTTCTAATTGAGTTGTTTTTGTTTTTCTGCAGTGGAATTTTGAGAGCCTTTTTTATATCTAGATACAAAGATGTCTACTATATTTATTCTTTGTTCTTCAACCTTGCTGAAGTGGTGTATTCTAATTTTTGTATGTGTATTCCTCAGGATTTTTTCTATGCAAGATCATGTAGTTTACCAATAGAGATAGTTTTACTTCTTTTTTCCCCTAATCTAGATGCTTTTAATTTTCTTGCCAACTGCTTTGAATGGAACCTCCAGTAAAATGTTATATAGAGGAAGCAGTAGCAGATATCTCTGTTTTGCTCTTAATTTTAAGGGACAAGTGTTCAGTCTTTTACCATTAAGTGTTATGTTAGATGTGGGTTTTCATACATGCCCTTTATAAGGCTGAGGAAGTTCTCTTCTATTGCTACTTTGTTGGCACTTTGTTTTGCTTTTTTGAGTCATAAAGAGGAGTTAAAGTATCCCAAATGCCTTATTTTCATCTATTAAAATAATTATGTATTTTTTCTTTTTTATTCCATTGCTATAGTGTATTACATTTATTGAAATTTGGCTGTTAAACTAACTTTGTATTCTTGAAATAAATCCTGCTTTATCAGGATTTATTTAATTCTTTTTGTATTTTTCTGTGTTTGAGCTGCTATTTGTTACTGGGAACTGTTCTCACCAAAGTATTTAGTGACATTCTAGGGGTCCAGTTGTCAAATCCAATAGCATTTGTTTAATGATATAGCATTTGTTTTTTTAGATTTATTTATTTTTTTTTTTAGGGAGAGAGAGAATGTGTGTAAGTAGATGGAGGGGCAGAGGGAGGGAAAGAGAGAATCCTCAAGCAGACTTCCTGCTGAGCATGGAGCCCAACACAGGGATGTCCCATGACCCCAAGATCCTGACCCCAGCCAAACTCAAGAGTCAGACACTCAACTGACTGAGCCACCCAGGTGCCCCATTTTGACATAGCGTTTGTGATCATTTTATACACTTTTCTAATATTTCTTTTTCCTTTTTGCCTTTATCACATAAAAAACCATCAATCTGTGAGGTTCTTCATCTGGCTTTGTCATACCCTGGTGTCTCTCTCTGCATTTAGTATAGACAGCACTTTTCTTTATGTCTCTTCCCTTCTTAAAGTTAGAAATATATTGTTCTTTATTTCTGATAATCCCTGGTATTTAGAGGACTCTCACATTCTTTCTGCTCTTCTTGCACCTCCTTTTCCGTACCCCCTCCCCTTCCTTTTTCTCTCACCTCTTCTTTCTTCTTTGTCTTTTCTCCTCCTCCTCCTTTGCCTTTTTTTTTTTTTTGACTAGATGAATGTATATAGAAAGAGCAGATGGAAGTGAAGAAGACAATTGTCTATAGAAACCCTAACTATAAACTATTAAATCAGTGTGTATTGGGGGAGTAATAGAAAAGACGAGAGAAAAGGAAAGAGTCGCAGTGAATTTTTGGAGAAGTTTTCACCCATTATAATATCAGGCAGTAGAATTAGAGAGGACACAAGAAGAATCAGAACAAGTTTCTTGTAAAGATTAAGCCCTGGTAGCTTATTAGGTTAAAGTTTCCCAGAGTGAGCTTTATGTGTCTTGGATTAATCAAGTGGTGTGGTCATTTATGTTTATGAATTTATGGGTAAAACAAAGGTAAATGATTCCTTAGAGGTTTTTTTTTTTTTTTTTTTTTTTTTTTTAGATTTTATTTATTTGACAGAGACACAGCAAGAGAGGGGATGCAAGCAGGGGGAGCAGAAGAGGGAGAAGCAGGCTTCCCACGGAGCAGGGAGCCCAATGTGGGGCTCGATCCCAGGACCCTGGGATCCATGACCTGAGCCGAAGGCAGAGGCTTAACGACTGAGCCACCCAGGCAACCCATTCCTTAGAGGTTCTGATAGGATGAGCTATATTGTCAATATGAAACAGTCTTAAATAGCTAGCATTTCTCAATAATATTTAAAAAGGAGCCATTTGGAAAATGGTGCAGATGCTTTCAATGGTGGAAAACATAGTATTGCCTCTTCATTCAAAGATGACATGGTGTTAGATGAATATAACTCCTTATTCTGGACTTTTAAGTGTTCTTTATCTTTCAAGCCAATCTATTCAGTTTTTAACTGTTTTAAAGTTAGGCCATTAGTATTTTTGATACATAAAAAATAATGTTTATCAGTGATCTTTTATCTGAAACTGGTTCTTTAGCATTTAAAATTGTTTCTTAACCTGTAATTTGTAATTGCAAAAAGGAAGAGTATGAAATATTATAAAGCATCAGCATAACAATATAAATTCAAAAAAAGAAAATGTGATATTATACTGAAAGCTTACAAAGAAATTATATATTTTTCCATGTTGTGGTGAGGTAGCAAATTCAGCTGGCTAGTAGGGAAATAGCTAGTGATATAAAACATGTAGATACTTAAAATCCTACAATGAAATCAATACTGCTTAAGAAAATTTTCGGTTTTTTTTAAATTTTATTTTATTATGTTAGTCACCATACAATACATCATTAGTTTTTGATGTAGTGAACCTCGCTTCATGTTTTCGTATAATACCCAGTGCTCCATGCAGTACGTGCCCTCCTTAATACCCATCACCAGGCTAACCCAGCCCCCCACCCCTCTCACCTCTAAAACCCTCAGTTTGTTTCTCAGAGTCCATAGTTTCTCATGGTTCATCTCTCCCTCCGATTTCCCCCCCTTCATTTTTCCCTTCCTTCTCCTAACGTCCTCCATGCTATTCCTTATGTTCCACAAATAAGTGAAACCATATGATAATTGACTTTCTCTGCTTGACTTATTTCACTTAGTATAATCTCCTCCAGTCCCATCCATGTTGATGTAAAAGTTGGGTATTCATCCTTTCTGATGGCTGAGTAGTATTCCATTGTATATATGGACCACATCTTCTTTACCCATTTGTCCGTTGAGGGGCATCTCGGCTCTTTCCACAGTTTGGCTACTGTGGATATTGCTACTATGAACATTGGGGTGCATATGGCCCTTCTTTTCACTACATCTGTGTCTTTGGGGTAAATACCCAGAAGTGCAATTGCTGGGTCATAGGGTAGCTCTATTTTTAATTTTTTGAGACCCCTCCTCACTGTTTTCCAAAGTGGCTGTACCAACTTGCATTCCCACCAACAGTGTAAGAGTGTTCTCCTTTCTCCACAACTTCTCCAACATTTGTTGTTTCTTGCCTTGTCAATTTTTGCCATTCTAACTGGTGTAAGGTGGTATCTCAATGTAGTGTTGATTTGAATTTCCCTGATGGCTAATGATGATGAACATATTTTCATGTGTCTGTTAGCCATTTGTGTGTTGTCTTTGGAAAATGTCTGTTCATGTCTTCTGCCCATTTTTTGACTTGATTATTTGTTTTTTGGGTGTTGAGTTTGAGAAGTTCTTTATAGATCTTGGATACCAGCCCTTTATCTGTAGTGTCATTTGCAAATATCTTCTCACATTCCGTGGGTTGCCTCTTTGTTTTGTTGACTGTTTCCTTTGCCGTGCAGAAGCTCTTTGTCTTGATGAAGTCCCAAAAGTTCATTTTTGCTTTTGTTTCACTAGCCTTTGGAGATGAATCTTGAAAGAAGTTGCTGTGGCTGATGTCAAAGAGGTTATTGCCTATGTTCTCCTCTAGGATTTTGATGGATTCCTGTCTCACATTGAGGTCTTTCATCCATTTAGAGTTTATCTTTGTGTATGGTGTTAGAGAATGGTCGAGTTTCATTCTTCTGTATATAGCTGTCCAATTTTCCCAGCACCATTTATTGAAGAGACTGTCTTTTTTCCATTGCATGTTTTTTCCTGCTTTGTCAAAGATTATTTAGTCATAGAGTTGAGGGTCCATATCTGGGCTCTCTATTCTGTTCCATTGGTCTATATGTCTGTTTTTGTGCCAGTACTATGCTGTCTTGGTGATAGCTGCTTTGTAATATAGCTTGAAATCAGGCAACATGATGCCCCCAGCTTTGTTTTTCTTTTTCAACATTTCCTTGGCGATTCAGGGTCTTTTCTGATTCCATACAAATTTTAGGATTGTTTGTTCCAGCACTTTGAAAAACATCATTGGAATTTTGATCGGGATGGCGTTGAAGATATAGATTGCTCTGGGTAGCATAGACATTTTAACAATGTTTATTCTACCGATCCATGAGCATGGAATGTTTTTCCATCTTTTTTATTCTTCTGATCCGTGAGCATGGAATGTTTTTTCCATCTTCCTCATGACCTGAGCTGAAGATTCAGGTTGTCAGTTTGTCAATTCAGGTTGTCAGTTTCTTCCTGTGAAGGAAGGATGTGTCTTCAATTTCTTTCATGAGTGTTCTGTAGTTCCTAGAGTATAGATCCTTTACCTCTTTGGTTAGGTTTATTGTGAGGTATCTTATGGTTGTAGTGCTATTGTAAATGGAATTGTTTCTCTAATTTCTCTTTCTGCAGTTGCATTGTTAGTGTATAAGAAAGCAACTGATTTCTGAGCATTGATTTTGTATCCTGCCACAGTACTGAGTTGCTGTATGGGTTCTAGTAATTTGGGGGTGGAGTCTTTTGGGTTTTCCACATAAAGTATCATGTCATCTGCAAAGAGAGAGAGTTTGACTTCTTCTTTGCCAATTTGAATACCTTTTATTTCTTTTTGTTGTCTGACTGCTGTTGCTAGGACTTCTAGTACTATGTTAAACAATAGGGGCCAGAGTGGGCATCATTGTTGTGTTCCTGATCTTAAGGGAAAGGCTCTCAGCTTTTCGCCATTGAGGATGATATTCACTGTGGGTTTTTCATAGATGGATTTTATGAACTTGAGGAATGTTCTGTACCCCTATACTCTGAAGAGTTTTAATCAGGAAAGGATGCTGTATTTTGTCAAATGCTTTTCTGCATCAATTGAGAGGGCCATATGGTTCTTTTCTTTCCTCTTATTAATGTGTTCTATCACATTGATTGATTTGCGAATGTTGAACCACCCTTGCATCCCGGGGATAAATCCCACTTGGTCATGGTGGACGATCCTTTTAATGTATTGTTGGATCCTATTAGCTAGGATCTTTTTGAGGATTTTGGAATCCATATTCATCAGGGATATCGGTCTGAAATTCTCCTTTTTGATGGGGTCTTTGCCTGGTTTGGGGATTAAGGTAATGCTGACCTCATAGAATGAGTCTGGAGTAATTTCCTTCTGTTTCTATTTTTTGAAACAGCTTCAGGAGAATAGGTATTATTTCTTCTTTGAATGTTTGGTAGAATTCCCCAGGGAATCTATCAGGCCCTGGACTCTTGTTTTTTTTGGGAGGCTTTTGATCACTGCTTCAATTTCGTTACTGGTTATTGGCCTATTCAGGTTGTCAGTTTCTTTCTCTTTCAGTCTTGGCAGTTTATAGGTTTCTAGGAAGCAATCCATTTCATCCAGGTTGCTCAATTTATTGGCATATAGTTGTTGATAATGATTTATTATTTTTTTAAGATTTTATTTATTTATTTGACAGAGAGAGACACAGTGAGAGAGAGAACAGAAATAGGGGAAGTGGGAGAGGGAGAAGCAGGCCTCCCATGGAGCAGGGAGCCTGATGTGGGGCTCCATCCCAGGAACCCAGGATCATGACCTGAGCTGAAGGCAGACGCTTAACTACCGAGCCACCCAGGCACCCGATAATAATTTCTAATAATTGTTTCTATTTCCTTGGTGTTAGTCTTGATCTCTCCCCTTTCATTCATAATTTCATTAATTTGTATCCTTTCTCTTTTCTTTTGGGTAAGTATGGCCAGTGGTTTATTGATCTTATTAATTCTTTCAAAGAACCAGCTTCTAGTTTTGTTGATCTGATCTACTGTGTTTCTGGTTTCTAATTCACTGATCTCTGCTCTAATCTTAATTATTTCTCTTCTAATGCGTGGCTTAGACATCATTTGTTGCTTTTTCTCTAGTTCTTTAAGTTGTAAAGTTACTTGTTGAATTCGGGATTTTCTGTTTTTTTTGAGTGAGGCTTGGATGGCTATGTATTTCCCCCGTAGGACCACCTTTGCAGTATCCCACAGGTTTTGGACTGATATGTTTTCATTCTCATTGGTTTCCATGAATTGTTTAAGTTCTTTGATTTCCTGGTTGACCCAAACATTCTTGAGGAGAGTGGTCTTTAGCTTCCAAGTGTTTGAATTTCTTCCAAATTTTTTCTTGTGATTGAGTTCCAGTTTTAAAGCATTATGGTCTGAGAATATGCAGGGAATAATCTCAGTCTTTTGGTATTGGTTGAGACCTGATTTGTGACCCAGTATGTGGTCTATTCTGGAGAAGGTTCCATGTGCGCTTGAGAAGAATGAGTATTCTGTTGTTTCAGGGTGGAATGTTCTGTATATATCTCTGAGGTCCATCTGGTCTAGTGTGTCATTCAAAGCTTTTGTTTCTTTGTTGATTTTCTGCTTAGATGATCTGTCTATTGCTGAAAGTGGAGTATTGAGGTCTCCTACAACTAATATATTGTTATCAATATGACTCTTTATTTTGGTTAACAGTTGGCTTACGTAGATGGCTGCTCCCATGTTGGGGGCATAGATATTTACAATTGTTAGATCTTCTTGTTGGATAGACACTTTAAGAATGATATAGTGTCCTTCTGTGTCTCTAACTACAGTCTTTAGTTTAAAATATAATTTGTCTGATATAAGAATTGCTACCCCAGCTTTCTTTTGATGTCTGTTGGCATGGAAGATGGATATCCAGTCCTTCACTTTCAGTCAGGATGTATATTTAGGTTCAAAATGAGTCTCTTGTAGACAGCATATGGATGGGTCCTGTCTTTTTATCCAATCTGCAACCCTGTGCCATTTTATGGGATCATTTAGGCCGTTCACAGTAAGAGTGATTATTGATAGATATGAACTTATTGTCATCATGTTGCCTGTAAAGACCTTGTTTTTATAGATTGTCCCTGTAAATTTCTGTTCTGTATGACTCTTGGGGTCTGTCTCCTTTTATAGATCCCTCCTTAATATTTCTTGCAGGGCCAGCTTGGTGGTCACATATTCTTTCAGTTTCTGCTGGTCTTGGAAGCTCTGCATCTCTCCATCCATCCTAAATGACAGCCTTGCCAGATAAAGTATTCTTGGCTGCATGTTCTTCTCATTTAGTACCCTGAATATGTCTTGCCAGCCCTTTCTGACTTGCCAGGACTCTGTGGATAAGTCTGACGTTATTCTGATGTTCCTCCCTCTGTATGCAAGGAATCTCTTCCCCCTAACTGCCTTTAAGATGGTTTCCTTGGTTCTAAGATTTGTGAGTGGTGTTGGCCTGTTATCCTTGATCTTGGGAGGGGTCCTCTCTGCCTCTAGGACAAATGTTTGTTTCATTCCCCAAATTAGGGGTGTTCTCAGCTATGATTTGCTCAAATATATCTTCTAGTCCTCTCTCTCTCTCTCCACCCCCTCCAGCATCCCAATAATTCTGACATTGGAATGTTTCATGGTGTCACTTATTTCTCTGATTCTATTTTCATGGATTCTTAGTTGTTTATCCCTGGCCTCCTCTTTTCCTTTCTTGTCTATTATTGGTTTTCTAAATTGCTAATTTGTTCTTCTGCCTCACTTACCCTAGCTGTTAGATTATCTAGATTAGATTGGCTCTCATTGATATCATTTTTAAGTTCTGCCAATTCAGCTTTTATTTCTGCCCTTAGAGACTCTATGTTGCCATTAATCGATTTATCCATTCTAGCTATTGTCTTCACAATTGCTACCCTGAATTTCATCTCTAACATCTTGGTTATATCTGAATCCATTTGTAAATCTGTGGCATAAGTCATAGTCTCTGAGTCTTTCCTATTTTGGAGGTTCCTCCCCCTAGTCATTTTGTTGAGGGGTGGTTGAGGCAATGTATAGAGTCCAAATTATTGACCACAACCCAAGCAAGATGCACCTGTTTTCTAAGGACCTTAGGGTTGCTGGCCTCTTGTTTTCCCAGCCTGTCTTCCGGGGAGGGGCTGTCATCCTTGTTACTCAGGCAACCCTGTTTGGGCAGAGTTGCCCTGCCCCCTGTGGTGGGGAATGGGCTCAGTGGAAACCGGTTTTTTGGGGCTTTTGTTCCCTGGTGGCTTTCCGCGTCTCTTCTGAGCGTCTGAGCAGAAGAGATCGTTTCCAACCCTCTGCCTCAGAGCAGAGAGATCATAATCTGTTCCTCAGTGAGCTCTCCAGGCCACACTGTCTCCATTTTTGTCTGTGCTGCTGTACACTGCAGTGTCCTGGGTTGTGCGCCCCTCAGCAGCGCTCATAGTCCTAGCCTCCAGGTCGGGGCCCGTCTCTGCCCTTTGTGCTTCTAAAACTACCGGCTGCCTCCTGTTCACAGGCACGCAGCCCCACCAGTCTGGTTTCCATCTGGTGGGCTGCCCTAAAGTCCTTTCTCTGCTGCTACCAGACTGCGAGTCCATGCCCTGTCCCCAGCGTGGGAGGCTGTCGCTCACTGGTGGTGTAGGATCCCCACAGCCAGGCTCCCTCCCTCTGCCATTTATCCTCCAATATCTGCCTGTGGAATCACGGCTCCCCGCTTTGCACCTCGAAACCAATTGCCTGCAATATTCTGTTTGTAGAGATCCAGATCTATCTTCTTACTTATCAGCTGATTTCGTGGGTGTTCAGAGTGGTCTGGTAGATATCCAGCTCAGTTCTGGGGACCGGTTGGAATAGGGTCCCCTATTTCTCTGCCATCTTTTCCCTCCTCTATTTATGTTTTGATACTACAAAAGGCACATTTACTTCAGTGTCAAATATGATTTATCTTAAAAATGAACTTTTGTAGGAAGAATAAGGAATAAAATATTTACTAAAAATTGCCTTTCTATTTTCAGGGAAATAATACATTAACTATAAATTGACGATTTAATACATAGTTTGTAAGAAGTGATATAAATTTGATAATGATTAAAAGCATAAGTTAGTAACATAAAATATGAAATATTTAAATAGAAAGAGTAACCTTTCATTTGTCTACACTAGTTAAGGAAGATGCTTTTTTCATAAATTGATTAGCTTGGTCAAATGAAAGTTATAGCTGAAAAACTTTCCAATATCTCTTCCTCTAACCAATCAGTTGAATCTGTTGATTTTACCTCTTTACTATATTTTGAATCCTCCTTTGACTTCACTTCTGCTGATCACTTCATTTAGGCCCTTACTACCTGACAAGTCAACTATTAGGATGACTTCTTAATTTGTCTGCCTTCCTTCAATTTCCTCTGATGACTACTTTTAATGTTTTTTAAGACTCTTGATCATGTCTCTTTTTAAAATTCATTAATAGATACCTATTATTCACAATATAAAGTACAATCACAGAATTATAGCAAGCATGGACTCTGCTGATCTATCCTTTGTCCTTGATCTCCTTCCAATTCAGAATTTAGTTTATATCCAAAGCAGTACCCTAAAGAACCTAAAGATTTTGAACCTGATATTTTCTGGAAATATTCTCTACTTTTCCTTATATTTGGCTGCTTGTAAATCTCTCTCTCTTTTTTAACTTTAAAAGTCAGTTTTAATGATTGCTTCATTCAAAGTGAAACAGTGACTACTTGGACTTAGTGATTATTTCCTGTTTTGTGACAAAATTTACACACCAATGAGTACTGTCATTGCATGAGAATTGTCTGTATGTCATTCTCTTCCAACCAACTTTAGCATAGAACAATTTTATCTATCTTAACATCTTCTTTGTTAGCAAATGCCTAAAACATATTTATTAGGTATTTAATAATTTATCAGAATCTGCTAGATTTTCCTTAAATCATTTTCTACTTTTTCCTGGGCTAAATTAATTTTCCCAGATTTTCAGACTTCCTTGCAGTTAGGTAGGGTCACATAACTTTATTCTACTCAAAGGAAGTTGAACTGAAGTGTTCTGATTCCAGGCATTCTGTGTTTGGTCACCTTGCTCTTTATTCATCCCAACAACCTTAGTGGGTAGCAAAGCCTTCAGATATAGGGATGCTGAATCCATGTCTATTTCCTTAGGAGAAAGTTACCTGCTGATTGTGAACACATAGAATTTATCTGAGCAAGAAATAAACTATTTCATTAAGCCTTGAGATTTGGGGATTTATTTGTTCTATTAGCTACTGTATATTAGGTAATATGTTTTGAATATATCTGGATGTATTTTAGCTTATTTTTGAATAGGTTTTCACTGTATTTGGTTTATCCATTAAAATTAGCATAAAATACAATATAACATCAAAGTATTGTAAATACTTTATTTTTACTTTTATTTAATGTAATATTTAACATTGTAATATTTAACATTGTCTTTATTATGTTAATCTGGTTTCATAAGTGGAAAAGTGAGATTTAAGAGTATAAACAGTTATTCCAGGATATATATACAGTTGTGGAACCTCAACTCAAACACTGAATTAAAGGTTCATATTCATTCTACACCACAGCATCTTAAAATAATTTTAAGTTGCTGTAATGATTCAGAAGGATCTTTGAGATCAAGTTTATTGATGTGAACATGGGTCAACACTTTGGATGTCAGTTAGTGTATGTCTATCTTCAGATTAAGGTGGAAATTTTCCAAGAAATTATCTTTAGTAATATGGCCTTAACATGTCTTATGGATCTACTGTTAGATCCACTGTATATACCAATATTTTAAATGGTTTGAATATTCTGAGTGCATGGATTTTGAATAATAGGGCCTTCACTCACATTATTATGTATTACAAATTCACATATGGAAGGAAAGATAATAAATGCTACATCCAATACAAATTTGTAGCAAATAGAATTTGGTTGGCTTTTGATACAAGACAGAAATCATTTACCCATCACTTAAACATGCAGTTGCTACTTTGTCGATTAGTAAGGTCAACTACTGTTTCATCGTGTCATTCAAAATTTTAATTAGCTAAAAACTTCCACAAACTTTGGTTGTCATAGATAAATAGGGTTTCCATAATGGAATAATCCAGAGCACAAATATAGATAGATAATTTATTTTGTATGGGGTGAAATAATAAATTGTTAAAACTTCATAATTAGTAACAATATTATATCATAGATATTTTTATAAATTAAATATAATCTCAATTTATTCAAGGAAATGAGGCATATTTGTGTTTTTTCATAATTATTTCATTTTTTTGGATCTAGTTCTGAAATTATAGGGTAAATCTGTTATGCTTTAGCATTTGAAATGTCCTCTCCTATGTAATAATTGTTACCAAGTTTTTTTTTCACCTCTTATCAGAAGGTAGACCATAGCTTTTACATGATTTTCTTAGCATTCATAACATTCATTCTGAGAACCTTTCCTATTTCTACCCTTCTCTAAACTTTTCTCCAATTACCCACTTACCTAAATACATTATGGCATTCCCAGATATTTTTGATCTGGGAGGAAAAAGGGCATCACTATTTCCCGTAGGCTCTCACAGCACCCCCTTCACATCTCCATTATAGCATTTACATAGTATTTCAGTGATTTACTTATTTCCAAATAATTGCCTATCTTGTGTCACAAAATAATTGAGGTGAATTTTAACAGATTCAAAGAAGAGAAGAAAAATTGAAAATCACTGAAATAGAGGGGGGAAAAAAAACACTGATAAGGAGAAAAGTCCAGCATAATGGTAATTTTGATGGTTAAGTCTCTGAGTTCAGAGTCTCCTCTTAGATTAAAAAAAAAGAAGAAAAGGAAAAAAAAAAAGGGAATGCAATCATTAAGAAAATGTTTTTTGTAGTACTTGATTATAAAATAAACTTCTGTGGTGTTGTTTACAGACACAGTGATAAGAGCATTTCAGTAATAGTCGGGAAGCAAATATTTTGAAAGAAAGTACAGTGGTTATTTTACTATGTTTTTCTCATAGATTCTAAATGCAAAACACAACCTCAGTGTATAATTTAACAAAAGAATTACACATCGATAAGCATGTAGATTCAGGATCTTTTTTTGTTTGTTTGTTTAAAAATAAAGAATATAATGTACACACAGATTGTTAGTTTTCAATTAAAATGTCTTCTTTGTTACTGAAAGACTGTGTTTTAAACTTCTTTGTATCTAGTTACAGAAACAAGGGTAGTATCAGATCCATAGTAAGTGCTAAACAAATTTTAGCATTTTCTAGTTGAATAAATGGAGGAGACATTTTATTCACCATTGCTCAGTACACATAATAATGTTCTTATTTTATACTTTGTGAACATGAAATAAAAATTACAAGCTAGATAGGAAAGCAAGTCAATTTTAATTTGCACATAGTAGAATATGATTTTATACACATGGTTACACACACACACACACACACACAGAGTTTTATTTTTACTCTTTTCAACAATTAGTGCAGTTGATTAAATTTATGATATTTTCCTTTTCTCCACTTGTGAATTCAGTTCTTTTTGAACAGTACTGCTATTTGTATGCATTTAGTTAAGTGTTTCTCAGAGTTGCAGTCTGTCCACATAAACTGCTATTCTATCATAAGCTATTCATTTCTTGTTATTTTTTGTTCGATCAACTTCACTATGCAGATTTTCTCATTTGGATGATCAGCCTTGGGACACTGAAATTTTAACATCTCAATATTGAGTGAAGTTTTCCTTTGTTAAATGCCAGTAGAACAGCTTTGGTGAGGTGAGGTTAGATATGGGTTGGCTGTAGCTTTGTCTGCTTTGTACACTTTTCACAGATAAAAAGCACATTAGGTTGTACTTTTATACCACAGAATTAATGACAGAATATGCAGTGTGCAGTACTATAAAAGTTCCATGGCTTAATTGGGATCCTAAACAGCACCTCTAGCCAAAAAGTTGGATGGAATTCAAAATTTCACTATACCTATTCAAATTTTAGGAAATGGGAAAGAATAATAGAATAAAATAAAGACTTAAATATTCCTAACGACTTCATTAGGTTAATTATGAAATGAATTATTGAGTTGATGTGCACACTACTTGCATGCAGAACAGTTTTCATTTAGTATTTCCCAATGATTCAAAAATGTTTGAAAAGGGCAGATTTTAATGTTAGCATTTTTACTAATGTATCCTATTTTTCAAGCATAGACTTTATCTAATTATAGTGAGACTTTTCTTTCTTTTTTTTTTTTAAAGATTTTATTTATTTATTTGACAGAGAGAGACATAGTGAGAGAGGGAACACAAGCAGAGGGAGTGGGAGAGGGAGAAGCAGACTTCCCACAGAGCAGGGAGCCCGATGTGGGACTCGATCCCAGGACCCTGGGATCATGACCTGAGCCGAAGGCAGACGCTTAACGACCAAGCCACCCAGGCGCCCTATAGTGAGACTTTTCAATGTAAAATATTTCCTAGATCAAAAATTTAGGTGAGAACTCCTATAATTATGTATTAAGGTTTGATTTCTTTGCTCTATTGGTCCCCACTGCACTCACAAACTTCATCATGGTAATACATTCATTTGTTTTCATTTTCTTTTCTCATTAGGTCTTTGAATTCACTAACAAAATACTGGAGCATTGAGAGCTTATACACATGTTTATGTGCTAAAGCTGTGTGACCTTTTCAGTATTCTCCAGTTCATTTTTTTCTGGCAATTCTTTGTCATACAACTAAAATACAGTGGTTTTGAAAGAATCCAGTAGCTTCAGGGTTTGAGTTATATAATTACAATTTTATTAAGGCAAGAGAGAAACTCAGTAAGTCCAGTTGCTAAATGAGAAAGATAATTATTCAAGATAAGAAGGACAGAGGACGATTAGACTATAAAAATGGGCTAAAACTTGTAAGTAGAATTATTGATCTTCATTTTAGCCATTGAATCTTTGTTACTTTATTCATTCACTCAACCATAAAAAGCTTTTTGAGGCAAACTTAAGGATTTCTGGGAATTAACATGAATTCCTCCTACTCCAGACCTTCAGGAAGCTATAATCTAATAGGTGAATAAAATGTACACATAAATGTCTTCAATATTAGATTGAGAGAGGAATTAAGCACTATAGATTTCAGAAAATGAAAGAGTTCTTCCAACTAGGGAAACATAAAAGCCTTCTAGAGAAGATGGCCTATAAGGCAAGCCTAAAATACTAGGAGAATTTAGGTGAGTATGAGTAGAAGGCATTCTAGGCAGAGGGAATAGCTAGAGGTTAAATATAACTGGAGAGTCACAGTTTTGTTTTGCTTTATTTTTTCCATAAAACATTTTTTAAAAACAAGAAACATTATGATTACTTAAATTAAGCTTCTTGACAGAGAACACTGCACCTAATTCTATGGGTGCATTTTCACACTTTCAAGTGTACCTAGAACTTTTCTAAAAGTGAACTATATGCTGGGACATAAAGCAGGTCTGAAGAAGTTTCAGAGGCTAGAATGATATTAACATGTTCTCTGTCCACAGTACAATAAAGTTGAAAATGAAATTTTAAGTAGGTAAGTCGAAAATCTCTATATGTTTAAAAAGTTAGAAAGCATAATTTTAAATAACTAATAGGTCAATAAGAGATCACACTGTAAAATTTAAAAATATTTTGAACTGAATTTATAACTAAAATGTCACATATCAAAGCTTGTGGAATAAAGCTAAATTTATGCTTGGAGGAAAAGATACATATATATGTGAGTAAAAAGTAACCTGAAAATTACTAATATATCTAGCCCAAAAAGTTATTTTAAAAAGGCAACTAATAAGACTCAAAAAAAAAAAAAAAAAAGAAATGTACTCTTATAAAGACCTACATATAGAAATTCATAAAATAGAGAAAATATACAACATAGAAAATTATCGATGCTTTGAAAAGACTAATAAGATATCTCTGTGCAAATTTTTAAAAAGAAAAAAATGCTATCACTGCATGACCTGAAGTCACTAAAAATAATAAGTGATATTATAAGAAGTACCAATAAATTAAGCACTTGGAAGGAATAGACGAAATTGGCTACATTTTTATAGACCAGCGACAAATAGTTACAATCCCTTTTAAAAATATATAATTTAAAATAGCCTCAAAAATGTTTAAAACACGGGAATAAACCTAAAAAAAATATGCTATATAAATAAAACACCATTGTAGTAAGTTAAAGGTGATTTAAATAAAATGAAAGGATAAACCATGTTCATGGAAGAGAAAATGCAATATTGTGATGAAATCAATTTGCCTCAGATTTATTGAGAGATTTGAAGTAATTTAAATGGAAACACACTTTTGTTTTTGGTGGAATTTGAAAAACTAATCCTTCAGTTTACATGGAAATCTGGAGGTACAGGAGTATCCAAGACAGAATTAAAAAGCAAGATGTAAAGATTTACAATATCAAAATTATTATATCTGAAAGTACACAACAATGTAAGAAAATATGGTAATGGTGTAATGATACACAAAGAGAACAAAGAAAAAGCAGACTGTCCAGAAAATGTGTCACATATATACAGCCACTAAGGTGATACTTCAAAAAAATGGAACAGTATTTTCAATTGGATACTAGCTCTTTTGGCTATCCATATATTAATATTAGAAATTTGACTCCTACATTACACTACACACAAATCTATAAAAATCTGACTCCTATTGTACACAAAACAGAAATGTCTACATGTGCATCAAGAGAAACGAAAGAGAATGCTTAGGACAGCTTGCTTTCTTTTTCTTTCTTTCTTTCTTCCTTCCTTCCTTCCTTTCTTTCTTTCTTTCTTTCTTTCTTTCTTTCTTTCTTTCTTTCTTTCTTTTTCTCTCTCTCTTTCTCTCTCTCTTTCTCTCTCTCTCTCTCTCTCTCTCTTGCTTTCTCTCTTGCTTTCTTTTTTTTTTTTTATTTTTCTTTTTTTTTTTTTATTTTTTTTTTATTTTTTTTTTTAAAGATTTTATTTATTTATTTGAGACAGAGAGAATGAGAGAGAGAGAGCACATGAGAGGGGGGAGGGTCAGAGGGAGAAGCAGACCCCCTGCTGAGCAGGGAGCCCGATGCGGGACTCGATCCCGGGACTCTGGGATCATGACCTGAGCCGAAGGCAGTCGCTTAACCAACTGAGCCACCCAGGCGCCCCTCTCTTGCTTTCTTCTTGCTTTCTTCTTTCTTTTTCTTTCTCTTAAGAGAGAGGCAGAGGGAGAGAGAGAATCTTAATCAGGCTCCATGCCCAATGCCAAGCCTGATATGGGGCTTGATCTCACAACCCTGAGATCAAAAACAGTACTTATTTTTAATAGCCCAAACTTGAAACAACAGCAAAGGCCTTCAACTATAGATAAGATAAATTATAAATTTTTATAAAATATAAATTTTGTGGTGTAATCTTATCCATGTTGTGATAATTGTTTTAGTACCCTACTTACTTTTTGTACACTTTTCAGTAATGTTTCCCCTCACAACTTAAAAAGTGAAAAAAACAAAACCCAAAGTTAATGTTACATGTAAAATACCGGTGTATTTAGAACTTATATTCTATATTGAAAATCTGCAGATAGAAACAAATAGGAATTAGAAATAAATACATAATGTTAAATAGATTGCATTAAAAAATCAAGAAAAAGAGAAGAAATAAATTACTAAACTCAGTAATGAGAGAGGGCCCATCACTACTGGTTCTATGAACATTAAACAATAATGAATATTATTAAAATTCTGTGCCCATAAACTGATAACATATGTAAAACAGGCCAATTCCTTGAAAGTCACAATCTGCCTAATCTCACACATGGAGAAACCACACAAATTGGCCTATATCTCTTACATGAATTTAATCAGTAATTAATAACCTGCCAAAGCAGAAAGCAACAAACCAAGACGGTTTCACTAATGAATTCTACCAATCATTTAAGGATGATATACCAATTCTCTATTATCTTTTCCAGAAAATAGAAGCAGAGAGAATACTTTTTTTTTTTTTTTGAGAGAATACTTTCTAATTCATTCTGTGAGGCCAGCATTCTGCTAACCCAGAATTACAACCAAAGACATGACAAGAAAGGAGGGGTGCCTGGGTGGCTCAGTCGTTAAGCGTCTGCCTTCAGCTCAGGGCATGATCCCAGGGTCCTGGGATCGAGCCCCACATCTGGCTCCCTCCTCGGTGGGAAGCCTCCTTCTCCCTCTCCCACTCCCCCTGCTTGTATTCCTGCTGTCTCTGTCTCTCTCTGTCAAATAAATAAATAAAATCTTAAAAAAAAAAAAAAAGACATTACAAGAAAGGAAACTACGGGACAATATTGATTCTAATAGACACAAAAATCCTCAACAAAATATTACATCTAACAATGTATAAAAGCATTTATACACCACCACCAAGGCTGGTTCAGTGTTAAAAAATCAATTGATGTAATTCATGACATCAATAGGCTGGAAAAGACAAGTGATACCAATAGATGCATAAAGAGCATTTGACAGAATTCAACACTGATTCATATTAAAAAGTCTTATCAAACTAAGAATAGAGGAAAACTTTCTCAACTTGATACAGCATATTTGTGAAACACCTGCATAAATCACACTTAATAGTAAGAAACTAAATGCTTTCCTCCTAAGATTAGAAACAAGGCGGGGCGCCTGGGTGGCTCAGTTGGTTGGGCGACTGCCTTCGGCTCAGGTCACGATCCTGGAGTCCTGGGATCGAGTCCTGCATCGGGCTCCCTGCTCGGTGGGGAGTCTGCTTCTCCCTGTGACCCTCCCCACTTTCATGTGCTCTCTCTCATTCTCTCTCTCAAATAAATAAATAAAATCTTTAAAAAAAAAAAAAAAGAAACAAGGCAAAGATGTCTCTTCTCATCACTTCTTTTCAACAACATACTAGAAGTCCTGGTTAATATAATAACACAAGAATACTAAGTAGAGATATATATGATATTTGTTAACAGGTGACATGATTTTGCATGTAGAAAGTCCCAAAGAATCAACAACAAAAACATTTCTAGAACTAATCAGTGATTATAGTAAGGTTGCAGCATAGAAGATTATTATAAAAAGTCAATGCTTTCTTCTCTAACAGAAAAGAACGATTGAAATTTTAAATTAAAAACATAACACCATTTACATTATCACCCAAGGAAAAAAAAAGAAATAACTTAAGTATAAATCTAACAAAATTGCATAACATCCTTTATGAGGAATACTATAAAACTGGGGGGGGTGATCTAGATAAATTGGGGAAATATTCCATGTTCATGGATAGGAAGATTCAATATTGTTAAGATGCTGGTTCTTTTCAACTTGATCTGTAGATTCAGTGCAGTCTGATGCAAAATGTTTGTGGATCTCAAAAAACTAATTCTAAAATTTATGTAGATAGGCAAAAGAGCTACAATTGCTAACATAGTAATGAAGAAAAAGTTGGAGTACTGAATACTACCTGACCTCAAGACCTACTATGAAACTACACTAATCAAGATAGTGTGGTATTGGCAAAAGAATACACGGATCAATCCAATTTCTTTCATGAGTATTTTATAGTTTTCTGAGTACAGATCCTTTGCCTCTTTGGTTAGATTTATTTCTAGGTACCTTATGGTTTTGGGTGCAATTGTAAATGGGATCGACTCCTTAATTTCTCTTTCTTCTGTCTTGTTGTTGGTGTATAGGAATGCCATTGATTTCTGTGCATTGATTTTATATCCTACCACTTTATTGAATTTCTGTATGAGTTCTAGCAGTTTTGGGGTGGAGGCTTTTGGGTCTTCTACATAAAGTATCATATCATCTGCAAGGAGTGACAGTTTGACTTCTTGGCTGATTTGATGCCTTTTATTTCTTTTTGTTGTCTGATTGCTGTGGCTAGGACTTCCAATACTATGTTGAACAGCAGTGGTGAGAGTGGACATCCCTGCCGCGTTCCTGACCTTAGGGGGAAAGCTCTCAGTTTTTCCCCATTGAGAATGATATTCGCTGTAGGTTTTTCATAGATGGCTTTTATGATATTGAGGTATGTACCCTCTATCCCTATACTCTGAAGAGTTTTGATCAAGAAAGGAGGCTGTACTTTGTCAAATGCTTTTTCTGCATCTATTGAGAGGATCATATAATTCTTGTTCTTTCTTTTGTTAATGTATCACGTTGATTGATTTGTGGATGTTGAACCAACCTTGTAGCCCAGGGATAAATCCCACTTGGTCCTGGTGAATAATCCTTTTAATGTACTGTTGGATCCTATTGGCTAGTATTTTGGTGAGAATTTTTGCATCCATGTACATCAAGGATATTGGTCTGTAATTCTCCTTTATGATAGGGTCTTTGTCTGGTTTGGGGATCAAGGTAATGGTGGCCTCATAAAATGAGTTTGGCAGTTTTCCTTCCATTTCTATTTTTTTGGAACAGTTTCAGAAGAATAGGTATTTTTTTTTTTTTAAGATTTTACTTATTTGACAGAAAGAGACACAGCGAGAGAGGGAACACAAGCAGGGGGAGTGGGAGAAGGAGAAGCAGGCTTCCTGTGGAGCAGGGAGCCTAATGTGGGGCTTGATCCCAGGATCCTGGGATCATGACCTGAGCTGAAGGCAGATGCTTAATGACTGAGCCACCCAGGCACCCCAGAAGAATATGTATTAATTCCTCTTTAAATGTTTGGTAGAATTCCCCTGGGAAGCCATCTGGCCCTGGGTGCGTGCTTGTTGGGAGATTTTTGATTACGGCTTCAATTTCCTTACCAGTTATAGGTCTGTTCAGGTTTTCTGTTTCTTCCTGGTTCAGTTTTGGTAGTTGATACATCTCTAGGAACGCATCCATTTCTTCCAGGTTATCTAATTTGCTGCCATAGAGTTGCTCATAATATGTTCTTATAATTGTTTGTATTTCTTTGGTGTTGGTTGTGATCTCTCCTCTTTCATTCATGATTTTGTTGATTTGGGTCATTTCTCTTTTCTTTTTGATAAATCTGGCCAGGGGTTTATCAATCTTGTTAATTCTTTCAAAGAACCAGCTCCTAGTTTTGTTGATGTTCTACTGTTCTTTTGGTTTCTATTTCATTGATTTCTGCTCTGATCTTTATGATTTCTCTTCTCCTGCTGGGTTTAGGCTTTATTTGCTGTTCTTTCTCCAGCTCCTTTAGGTGTAGGGTTAGGTTGTGTATTTGAGACCTTTCTTGCTTCTTGAGAAAAGCTTGTATTGCTATATACTTTCCTCTTGTACTGCCTTTGCTGTGTCCCAAAGATTTTGAAGAGTTATGTTTTCATTTTCATTTGTTTCCATGAATTTTTTAAATTCTCCTTTAATCTCCTGGTTGACCCATTCATTCTTTAGTAGGATGCTCTTTAGCCTCCATGTATTTGAGTTATTTCCGACTTTCCTCTTGTGATTGAGTTCTAGTTTCAAAGCATTGTGGTCTGAAAATAGGGAATGATCCCAATCTTTTGGTACCAGTTGAGACCTGAATTGTGACTTAGGATGTAATCTATTCTGGAGAATGTTCCATGGGCACTAGAGAAGAATGTATATTCCATTGCTTTGGGGTGGAATGTTCTGAATATATCTGTGAAGTCCATTTGTTCCAGTGTGTCATTTAACGTCTTTATTTCCTTATTGATCTTTTGCTTAGATGATCTGTCCATTTCAGTGAGGGGGGTGTTAAAGTCCCCTACTACTATTGCATTGTTGGCAATGTGTTTCTTTGCTTTTGTTATTAATTGCCTTATATAATTGGCTGCTCCCATGTTAAGGGCATAGATATGTACAGTTGTTAAATCTTCTTGTGGATAGATCCTTTAAATAGGATATAGTGTCCTTCCTCATCTCTTATTACAGTCTTTGGTTGAAAATCTAATTTGTCTGATATAAGGATTGCCACCCCAGCTTTCTTTTGGTGTCCATTAGCATGGTAAATGGTTTTCCATCCCCTCACTTTCAATCTGGGGGTGTCTTTGTGTCTAAAATGAGTCTCGAGGCGCCTGGGTGGCTCAGTCATTAAGCGTCTGCCTTCGGCTCAGGTCATGATCCCAGGATCCTGGGATCGAGCCCTGCATCGAGCTCTCTGCTCAGCGGGGAGCCTGCTTCTCCCTCTCCTACTCTGCCTGCTTGTGTTCCCTCTCTCACTGTCTCTCTCTGTCAAATAAATAAATAAAATCTTTTAAAAAAAAAGTTTAAAATGAGTCTCTTGCAGACAGCATATTGATGGGGCTTGTTTTTTAATCCAATCTGATAGCCTGTGTCTTTTGATTGGGGCATTTAGCCCATTTACATTCAGGGTAACTATTGAAAGATAGGAATTTAGTGCCATTGTATTGCCTGTAAGGTGACTGTTACTGTATATTGTCTGTGTTCCTTTCTGGTCTATGTTGCTTTTAGGCTCTCTCTTCACTTAGAGGACCCCTTTCAAGATTTCTTGTAGGGCCAGTTTCGTGTTTGCAAATTCCTTTAGTTTTTGTTTGTCCTGGAGGCTTTTTCTCTCTCCTGCTATTTTCAAGACAGCCTAGCTGAATATGGTATTCTTGGCTGCATATTTTTCTCGTTTAGTGCTCTGAATATATCCTGCCAGTCCTTTGTGGCCTGCCAGGTCTCTGTGGATAGGTCTGTTGCCAGTCTAATGTTTCTACCATTGTAGGTTACATATCTCTTCTCCTGAGCTGCTTTCAGGATTTTCTCTTTGTCTCTGAGACTCGTAAGTTTTACTATTAGATGTTGGGGTGTTGACCTATTTTTTTTGATTTTGAGAGAGGTTCTGTGTGCCTCTTGGATTTTGATGCCTGTTTCCTTCCCCAAATTAGGGAAGTTCTCTGCTATAATTTGTTCCAATATACCTTCTGCCCCTCTCTTTCTTCTTCTGGGATCCCAATTATTCTTATGTTGTTTGTTCATCTTATGGTATCACTTATCTCTTGAATTCTGCCCTCATGATCCATTAGTTGTTTATCTGTCTTTTTCTCAGCTTCTTTATTTTCCATCATTTGGTCTTCTATATCACTGATTCTCTCTTCTGCCTCATTTATCCTAGCAGTTAGAGCCTCTGTTTTTGATTGCACCTCAATAATAGCCTTTTTGATTTTGACTTGATTAGATTTCAGTTCTTTTATTTCTCCAGAAAGGGTTTCTCTAATAAGTTCCATGCTTTTTTCGAGCCAGCTAGTATCTTTAAAATCATCATTCTGAACTCTAGTTCCGACATCTTACTAATGTCCGTATTGATTAAGTCCCTGGCAGTCCGTACTGCCTCTTGTTCTTTTTGTTGAGGTGATTTTTTCTGTCTTGTCATTTTGTCCAGAGGAGAATAGATAAATGAGAGAACAAAATGCTAACAGGGTAACAACATCCCCAGAAAATATACACTAAACAAATCAGAAAAGACCTGAAACCAGGGGGAAAGAAAGAAAGAAAGAAAGAAAGAAAGAAAGAAAGAAAGAAAGAAAGAAAGAAAAAGATAAAAACAAACAAAAACAAAACAAAACAGAATATGATCAAATATGATTGAGCTGGTGCATAGATTAGTGCAACACCCTAGATTTTGGGTGTATTTTGGTCTGTTAGAAGAAAGTGCCTCCCAAAATTTAAAGAAAGAAAAACTTATATATGTACAAAAATAAGGGTTAATATGATGAAGGGATGGAATATGATTGTAAAGATGAAAATTATAAAAGATTTTATAAAAGAAGTTGATAAGATGTTGGTTGAAAAAAGAGTATGTAAAAAAAAAAGAAAAAGATAAAAAAGGGAGAGAATGTGATCAGGCAGGAGTCTAGAACAAAGCCATATACTAGAGTTTTAGAGTATATTTTGATCTGTTAGAAGAAATTGTATCTCAAAATTTTAAAGAGAGAACAACTTGTATATATATGCCAAAAATAAGGGTAACTACTATGAAGGGATAGAATATGACTCTAAAAATGAAAAATAAAAAATTTTTAAAAAAGGGATTGATAAGATGTTGGTTGAAACAGGAAAAAAAAATAAAAAAAAAACATGTTAAAAAAAATTAACTTTGAAAGACTAAAGAATCATGGTAAAAAAGCCATGGATTCTATGTGCAGTATTCCCCTAGCGCTGGAGTTCTGCCGTTCTCATTGATCAGTAAGCTTGGTCTTGGCTGGCTGTTCTCGCTGATCTTCTGGGGAGGGGCCTGTTGCCGTGGTTCACAAATGTCTTTGCCAGAGGCGGAATTGCCCCGTCCTTGCCCAGTCTGGAATAAGTCATCTGCTCGAGTTTGCTCTCTGGAGCTTTTGTTCCCTGCAAGCTTTCCATACAGCTTTGGAGGTTGAGAGTGAAAATGGTGTCCTCCCAATCTCTGCCCCAGAGAAGCTGAGAACTCAGGGCCCCACTCCTGAGTGCACTCCCAGAGAAAAGCAGTCAGTCACTCCCATCTCTCCGGTCTCCGGCAGCACTCCATGCTCACCTGGCCTGTGACTGTATGTTTATCTCTGGCACTGAACTCGGTGTGGAGTCTCCAAACCCAGCAGATCCCTGTGGGGTGCGCTCCCACGCCACTCCTCCTGGGGGAGGAGGGGAGTCTTCCCAGATCTGTCGCTTGTTGAGTCCCTGCTGGAGGAGCAGTGGCCCAACTGTGCTGTGTATCACAGTTTATGGCAACCCCGAGCTGAGAGCCCCTCCTCTGATCCGTCTCTGCATCCAGCTTCCCTGCTCCGATACCTGGGAGCTCTGCCACACTCAGGCACCCCCAGTCTTTCTGTGACCCCGAGGGTCCTGAGACCACACTGTCCCAGAGAGGGTTTCACCCCCAGCTTAGCCACTGGAGTGATGTCCCTCAGCGGAGCCGACTTCTAAAAGTTCCGATTTTGTGCTCCGTGGCTCTATCACTTGCCAGAAGCAGCTGATGGAGGCCCCCTCCCCCGCCATCTATCCTCCTGAATATCACCTCGGTTTCACTTCTCTGCACATCCTATCTTCCAGAAAGTGGTCACTTTTCTGTTCAGAGAGTTGTTGCTATTCTTTTCTTTGATCTCCTGTTGAGTTCGTATGTGTTTAGAATGGTTTGATCCCTATCCAGCTGAATTCCTGGGACCAGACAAAATCCAGGTCTCCTACTCCTCTGCCATCTTGCTCCTTCCCTACCAATGAATTCTTAAAACCCAACAATAAGAAAGCAACCCAATTATTATGGTTTGTTACATAGCAAATGCCAAGTGATGCCTTCTTTGATTTGGCAATTGCACTTTTATACTCATATAAAAATCAGATGTGCTTAAGGAGAGTGTTATAAAGAAGATCCATAATAGCATTGTTATCTTGGAAAATTGAAATCAACCTAGATACCAGTAGAAAAACAAATTGTGCCATATCTGTACATTGAAATGTTATCATTAAAATGCAGGAACAAAAACGTCGACCTCAACATGAATAAACTCCAAAGACAAAATAATAACAAAAAACTGTTTCTGAATGAACCTATTGCATGAGAACACATACATCAAGTATGTAAATAGGAAAAAGTTATATGTATATAGAATAATACATAAATTGTGCATATACATGTATAGATAATAATATAATAGTAGAACAAAAGCATGCATTGCCATTTAACACATTTGGAGAGTGGGAATATGTGGAGAGAATGAGATCTAGAAGATCTACAAACATGGTCTCAGGAGGTAAATATGTTTTCCTTCTCAAAACAGATGAAGCACAAGTATTAAAAAATATGAGGTTAACAGAGTTAAACAATGCACACAATATTTAAGTTAATCATAGTATTAAAAAATAAGTTAGCTGAATTTGTGTATTTAGCTGTGGAAAAAAAACAGGGAAGTTCTAAATGTATGAATATGGAAAAATTTTAGTGCATACTCTTCAGCCAAAAAAAAAAAAAAAGCCTGTTGTGGAGTGATAGGTAATTTATATTATCTATACAGAAAAAAACACTCACACCTAAACTATACATTTCTATCATACATGCTTAAAAGCCTACAAACTACATAATAACATTCCAATAGTGTTTATCCCAAGGAAGAGGAATAAGACTGTGTCCAGAAATCTTTTGTTTCATCTATAATTTTTTCCCGTAGGGTATAAACATATTACTTAAGTAAAGATAAATTATGTTTTATTTAAAACAGGAAACAGTTGATTTTGTGAGAAAAAAAATAATTTGAGGCAGACACAGATCTCAGCCAAGTATCTTCAAAACTATTCTTCTGGGTCCCTGTAAGATCTCCAGACCTCAGATTTCATTTCATTATATAGAGAAAATGCTAGATACACAATAAAGACTTTTCTACATCTCAAAAATTACTTCAAAGCAAACTGCCTCAGAAGTGACTACTTAACATATTCCCCTATCCTGAAGATCCTTCTCTAATCTATTACTCAAAATCTCTATGGCATTCAAGGCTGGTGGTTTCCAGACATCACTTTGTTCCTCCCTAGCCATTTCTTTTCAAACAGCTCTGTGGCTGAGGACTCTGTCCTTGTCTTCCAGTTCTCATTCCATTTCTTTTTTCCTGGGTCACCTTAGAGTAACTTAGCTCCCACATAAAAACTGATTGTACCTTAATCTCTGGCCCCCAACTATATGGGGCGCACTAGTCTCATTTATATATCCAACAACCTGATGGAGAACTTTTCCGTCTAGAAGTGGTGCATTTAGTTCCATTTTCTTTAAATATCACTGTCCAAGTAATAACTCTATCCTCAATGCTACTTAATTTTATGACCACCCATTTAGTTTCCTAAGCAAATGATAATTTTCCTAGATGATATGCTCCATCCTTGAGTATTGAATTTCTCATCCAGGACTGTTGCTGCTGCTTTCTCGTGAAGGTATCTATGTTTTCCCCTTAATTGTGACTCATCATTTTTAACTTTGATTCTGCAATAATTTTCTCATTGGGTTTCATAGACAAAGCCTTGTCTGTTCTCCATATCACTGAGAGCTTTCTACAACACAAACCTGATTGTGTTATTCACTGCCCTATAGTTATTACCTATCTCCTATCGCTTTCAGTATTTTAGAAAGAAAATTACCTTGACATTACAAATCTGTCTCTTGCCTCCTTTTCTAAACTTGTATCCAACCACTTTGGTGCTCATTTTCTCCCAATAATAGTTCCTGGTATGACATAACACATAACACATTTTTAAATAAAAGATACTTTTAATGAGGTATAACTTTCATACTATAAAATTCAGCCAACGTAACTGTCCAGTTTGCTAATTTTAGTAAAGTTGGGCTTTCATCACCACAATCCAGTTTTTAAAAATATTTCTACCTGCTCTAAACAATTCTTTAGAACATATTTATAATTATTTCTCAATCCTACCCAAGCCCCAGACAACCCTGAACTGCTTTCCAGTCTTTATAAATAATATAAAGTATCTGCCTTTTTTAGACACTTCATATAATTGGAATCATTTATGTAGTATTTTGCATCTAGCATGTTTGATATTCATATTGTAATGTATAAAAACTAGAAGCACTATGTTAATAACTAGGCAATAACAACACCCTATGTGAGAGCTATGTGCTACATTTAGCTATAAGATACTTATTTTTAATTTATTTAGATGATTGTAATTTCTTTTCTTTTTTTCTTTTTGGTTAAGTCTCTTTTTTAAAAAAATTTTATTATGTTATGTTAATCACCATACATTACATTATTAGTTTTTGATGTAGTGGTTCATGATTCATTGTTTGCATATAACACACAGTGCTCCATTCAGTATGTGCCCTCTTTAATACCCTTCACCAGGTTAACCCATCCACCCACCCCCTCCCCTCTAGAACCTTCAGTTTGTTTCTCAGAGTCCATAGTCTCTCATGGTTCATCTCCTTCTGATTCCCTCCCCCCTTCGTTTTTTCCCTTCCTACTATCTTTTTTTTTTTTTTAACATATAATGTATTATTTGTTTCAGAGGTACGTGTCTCTGATTCAACAGTCTTACACAATTCACAACACTCACCATAGCCCATACCCTCCCCAATGTCATAATTCTCTTTCTACTAGAACCAAAAAGTAGATAAATTATTGCCATTTTTCTGTAATATTTTTAGTTGTCAATGAGTAGACACTATTTAAAAAAAATGTTTCCTCTTTTTAATTTTTAATTCCAGTATGGTTAACATACAGTGTTATATTAGTTTCAGGTGTACAATGTAGTGATTCAACAATTCTATACATTACTCAGTGCTCATCATGATAAGTGTACTCTTTAATCCCCATCACCTATTTCACCAACTGAACAGATACTATTTTAATATTTGTAAAGTATTTGTTTTACTGAATGTACTTTATGGTCAGTAGACGTGATACTGAACTTATTCCTCAATTTCTCCACGAGGCATAACAATAAAGATTTTATGTTATTCCATGAAGAAATGGAAGAAAAGCAAATTCTTTTTGACTAATAAGCCATTTTTCAGAGTATGAGATGTCCGGGGGTTAGTACAAGCACACATCAGGACTTTTATATTCAACTTTTTCAATTACAGACTACTTTTGAAAATTACTTAACATCTCAATAATAAGACTTAACCATCTTTAAAATGTGTAGAGTACAACAACTGGGTGACTTGAAGCTTAATTAATGTATTAAATGTCCCTTGAAACGTTGGATTAAAAAGTTACTATTACTGCAAAATTTGTGAAATTATGATTATTTTTATTTCAAATTTATTGAGCAGTGTTGACACAGTAACCAAAAGTCAGTAGATAGATAGATAGGTATGGATAGGTAGAGACCGAAAACCAATATTTGGAAGCTTGGTCACATTTTCCATTTGCATGTAACTGGGTGCAAATCTAACAAGCTTCAAAGAAAGAGACAAAAGGAAAGGATACCTTTTCAAATGTAGCTCATATCTCCAACTAATTTCTAACAAGAAAATGTCATCTTTCATCATCACAGTTTTGGGATTTAGTTATGTACAGCATTTGTTGTAAATCTGTTTCATTGTATCCTGTGAGAATTTTCTTCACAGTCATTGTGCAAGAAATCATTTTAAGATTTTGATGCTTTCAGGCTTTGACTTTAGTTCCTGGGGATAAGTTTACCAAAGCTTTTCTGCTTGTCTTTTTGTGTGTAAGAGAGAGAATGAGAAAGAGAGAGTATAAGGATGCTATGGAGAATAGGCATGGCCTTTTCTTGATGTGTCAGAAAAACTAGAGACTTATATGAGGTATCTCCATCACCATTTTTATTTTTTTTTACTATTTCTTCCATCAAAATGGGGCATCTTCTTGACTTCACCCTCTTTTAGCCCCTTTAAAGATGCTTTGTTTCTTCCTAATTTGTGACACTACTCTTTCAGGTTCCTGTGCTTCTGAGTTAGCATGATAGGATATTTTAATTTTTTTTTTATTATTATGTTATGTCAATCACCATACATTACATCATTAGTTTTTGATGTAGTGTTCCATGATTCATTGTTTGCATATAACACCCAGTGCTCCATGCAGAACGTGCCCTCTTTAATACCCATCACCAGGCTAGGATATTTTAATATTTTATTAGCCAAGAGAATCTAAAGCTAGTGTGCATTCTCCAGTCAGAAAAACTTGAAATCTCTTTGGAAAATTGGTAATGTGGCCTACAATTCTCCATAATCTGATCATACTGCCTGCCTCTTCAGATTAATCTCCTCATCGCTTCTCGGCCTTTTGGTTAAAATCAAGTGCAGATTAATCTCCTCAACCTTTGCCATTCCAGCTTTGCTAGAGAATGCCCTGCTCTCAGTTCTTAGTAACCTATTGTTTCCTTTTTACTCTAGAGCTTTCCCTGGGCAGTTTCCAATGTCTAAAGACTGTCTCAAATTCCATATTTCTTTCTCTTCAAAACGCTGATGCTTTCCACTGTATAGACTGCCCTCTCTGAAATGTCATCCTCAAAAACTGGTTTAGTGTGTTACAATCTTGAAATAATTTAAGAAATTTACAACCATATATGACAGTTATTTATTTATAACGTAATGCAACATGAGACAGAGAACCGATCCATTTGGTTTATGTCTTAGTGCACCAGGCACATAGGAGCCCCTCAACAAATACGTATTGATGTGATTGATGATGTAATGTATTTTTAGATATAAATACTTTGTTAGAAATCTAGCAGGGAAGAGCTGAAGAGTACTCCAGAGGTCATCTAATGTCAGTTGTTTTTCTCCATAAAATATCATTTGCAATCTGTTTTCTAGGTTCTGCTTATCTAAGAGCCTCTTGCATCACAAGCGGTGCATTTTACTTTCAGAAAGCACCAATTGTTAAAATGTCAATTCCTATTTAAATCAAAATTTTTTCTCAAGTATTTCTTTCATAAAGAGAGTATACATTAGACTATTAGCACTTGCTCTATTTCATTTCTTATGACCATATATATATATCTAAGGTGATATGTATGAATGTAATAAAGATCAATAAATGTCATTGAGAGCAATCATCACTTTGAACTATAACTTAAATTACATTCTAATTAGAGTGAGCTTTTAAACTATAACCTCCATTATTTTATGCCACAGCAACCTATTATATACAGTAATAATATGTAGCATGTATTGAGCTTCTGCTCTACATCAGGCATTATTTGAAGTGTTGTAAGTAGAGTTACTCATTTACAACAATAACCCAGGAGATAGTTTAGTATTACATACATTATTATATAAACACAATTATTTACATTTTAGTAAGCTAGTGAAATTGGTAATATGCTATTATTTATTACTAACTTAGTGATAATTAGTTGAACTGAGTATTGAAGAAAAATGAGCATTTTGCCAATTAAGGAATGATTTGGGGATGTGGGTTGTACCCGGCCAACGCAGGACCAGGAGCAGTGCTCCTCTGAGTGGGAATTGAGTTTTATCTCTGATTGAGAAGGGCTTCCAAATAGAGGATAAGGGAAACGGAAATGATGGATGGATAACAGGAGACAACAAATAGCACATGCTTCATGAGTTTAGAACCATTTCATCTGGCCCAACAGTTTAATTTTAATTAGGAATTTAAATTCAAGCCCTAGTGTGCCAAATGTAGACTTCAACCAATCCACGGTCACCATCCACCTTGATTTCACAGATCATTCTCGCTCTCAGGTGCTATGCAGTTTTTCTCTTAGAGAAAATATTTTGTTTTCTCACTTATCAAAAGAAGATGAAGTTTTCTATTTACTGTGTAAGCTATATAAGGAAGTGTCAAATTAAAAGCTAATTGAAAATTTCACTGTCTTCTCCAGAACTCAGTTTTAAAAAACACAGTTCAATTCAAGGTGCAAGTTGTAACATGTGTTTCGAACTATCACCAAATCCTAGTATCTTGAGGTTTTTTTTTTTTTTTTTTAAAGATTTTATTTATTTGACAGAGCACAAGCAGAGGGAGAGAGAGGGAGAAGCAGGTTCCCTGCTGAGCAAGGAGCCCGATGTGGGACTCGATCCCAGGACCCTGGGATCATGACCTGGGCCGAAGGCAGCCGCTTAACCGACTGAGCCACCCAGGCATCCCTCTTGAGGTTTTAATAATGGAATAAGAGGCTGTTGCTTGTGCACACCAAAACAATATTAAAAATAAATTTAATTCTTATTTCCCTGGGAAAGGAGATGGAGAATTTTTCTTAAATATAATAGTGATGTAAAAATTTCACTACCTAAATACTGGGAGACCCAGAGATTTGTAGCCCATTACAAATAATTTAATGCTGGCAAAGTCCCAATATTCATGTTGTTTACTTTGGCAGGTGTTGGATGTTTTGAGGAAGAGAGCTCGTGTATTATTTTTGTCATGCCGAGCCATGCTTTTCTTTTCCTCAGTAAAACTAAGTTCTGAAATTTAGCAACTGAGAACTTTTGGGAGACATTTTTTGTAAATGACATCAACTGCAAACCTTCCCATGTTATCTTATATTTATTTTTGCCCCCAAATAAAGGTCTTAATAGTTTCCACTTTCATAATACATAGTATAAGGAAAACACTTCCCTGTCCTTTCTATTCTTTTATAAAGTAGTTTATACAAAATATTACTCAGACTTGGGGTTCATAACCTGCAATCCACAGATAGGCTTCAAAAGTTCACAAATGCTTAAATTACATGAAAAATTTTGGATGAATTCAGTTATAATTCTTAAGATTTTTCTTTTTCCTGGGGAAGGGTTCCTAAAATTCATCAAGTTAGGAGACGGCATTCTATAACATACAAAAAAAATAAGAATCACTCTTCTGTCTACAATCACCATTACTTCCCTCACAGTATGCTAATAAGAGTTGATGATTATTTGGCAGTTAATTTGTACCAAGCATTGGTTTAAGTGCTTTATATAACTCATATAAATCAATAAATAACTCATTTAATAGACTGAACAGTCTTATGAAGTCAACTCTAATTTTATTTCCACTTTAGAGATGAGAGGATTGAGTTATAATGGCTTAGTAAGGCACCTGAGATCACCCAGCTAGTTAAGTAACAGAGCAAGGATTTAAACCTAAGCAAGCAGTTTCCAGAATCTGTGCTATAATGTATAATAGTAAATGAGCTTTCATTAAAAAGTGCATATAGGTAAATTTATAAAGACCAGACATTGGTTTAATCAGTTTATACCATTATCTCATGATCATCACAATAATGGGAATTAAATATAGTTTATTTTATAATAGAGAAAACTATGTTTTGAACAGTTTAAATAATAGGTGAAGGGGATGATGTCTACAGCACTTGACAGCTAGAGACTGTCCAATGAATGAAAATTTCCCATTCTTTTTCTCCCCGAAGATAATAAATGCAAAGGAGATAAACAGATGTGAAAAGAAGAAAATCTGTTCTCTGACTCCGGTATCTATGTACCATAGGAGAAGGTTTAGGAAAGAAATGAAGTCTAAGTAGAGGAGAAACTACAATGTGACCATTTTCATTCCAGAATACTCTTATGAAAAGGAATCAGTATGCATAGTCAGGAAAGAAGTTTTGGATTCACTTGATACCTACTTCCATTTAGGTATCTAGCCAACTATAATTTTTCTCCACTCAAGAAACAGTTCAGTTTCCATTTTCATGCTCCTCTACTGGGTACCTATGTTCATGTGTCCAAGATTCTTTAGATGGTCTTTATTCTTAGAGCTTTTTCATCTTGCACAGAAACCATTCAGCTTGGTAGCATCCACTTAAAGCCAGCTTTCTTTTAAAGTGCTTTGGAATTTCTGAGCAGTTTTTTTTTTTAAGATTTTATTTATTTATTTGAGAGAGAGAATGAGGGACAGAGAGCACGAGAGGGAAGAGAGTCAGAGGGAGAAGCAGACCCCCCACTGAGCAGGGAGCCCGATATGGGACTCGATCCTGGGACTCCAGGGTCATAACCTGAGCTGAAGGCAGTCGCTTAACCAACTGAGCCACCCAGGTGCCCGAATTTCTGAGCAGTTTAGATGTTTGCTAAGATAACAAATCTTAAAGAAAATCTGCAGATGTTAACCTTGTTTGTGCTCATCATTTGCTGTCTTCTGCCTTCTACCTCTTCACTTTAACTAAATTCTGACTTCCCCTAACGGACCACATCTGCTTACTGGGCTGGAGAGCTGCCTGTTCTTGACTTTCAAGTGCTGTTCCTGATGAGAACTCTGCTCCCATAATCCTGTTGTCTCCCACTTATCCATTCTCTGCAATCTTTGTAAAACTCTTTCCAACTCCTACATTCTCCATTTGTCTTTAGACCCGTCTCTTACTTGTCTTCTTCAAGTTGTTGCCATTTTTCTTTAATGGTTTCATAATTTCTGCTGGCAACCTATGTACACATGGATGGAAACCTCATTGATCTCAATATTAAATACACCTCAGCCACTACCAGGGATCTCACTGAAACCTGGGAGTGGACTACTGTAATGTAGTGGAAGGAACACAAGCATTAGAAGCAGTCCGGGATATTTTATTTCCTAGTTGGGCAGCTTTACTCAGTTACTTAGTATATTGAAGTCTATTATTATATCTATTAATAGAAATAATACATGTTTCTCAGAGTTATTTTGAAAAGAGCATGTGATTTTGTATACTATAGCTTGCTAGGCAAATTATAAAAGTCACTAGAAGAGGACTATACTTGGATGCATGACATAGGTAAAGATTATGGAAAATCTAGTTCTGTGTAGCCTAAGTCCATATAAAATATTTTAAAAATTGCCATGTTGTGGAAATGTTAATTCTTCATCTTTATTCATTAGAAATTTTTTGTTGAGTACCTTCTACCTTTTGTTGAGTAACGCTGGACTCAGAATTATGTTAGATTCAGAGTTTTTTTTTTTTAAGATTTTATTTATTTATTTGACAGAGAGAGACACAGCGAGAGAGGGAACACAAGCAGGGGAAATGGGAGAGGGAGAAGCAGGCTTCCCGCGGAGCAGGGAGCCCGATGTGGGGCTCGATCCCAGGACTCTGGAATCATGACCTGAGCCGAAGGCAGACGCTTAACGACTGAACCACCCAGACGCCCCAGATTCAGAGTTTTGTAAACACTTACCCCATTAGCATTATACTGTTTATAAATACTACATATCCATAAATGACATTTTATGAAGATAAAATTATATTGTTTTAAAAATCATTATTAATGTTATTTTTTAAATAAAAAACATAATTTCAATCTATTTCTTACTTTTCTCCCACCTGAATTCATTAAGACTCATTCATTCATGATACGATATGCTTAAAAAGTCAATGAATATACTAAGGCCGAGAAATTTCTAAACTAGTAGAAGAAAAATATATTCTTTTCCATTACCATATCTAAAATAGAATATCCTGCCCTACCAGTCTCTATCCTCTAACTTTGATTCAATTATTATACTTATTTATTCCTCATTAAACTTAGATGTTTTTCATCTATCCCGTTAAAACGAAAGTCCCATGAGGATAGCAAATTGTCTTGTTCATTACAATACTCCAGAACCTATCCTTAGTGATTGACACTTAGAAGTTACTCCATGCTGTTTATTGTATAATAATGAATTTGTGTAATTATTTGGTGTGTGTGTGTATATATACTAGAAACTCCATGAGGATACAGATTGTGTGTATTTTGCTTATCACTGTCCCAGTATGCCCTCAAAAATACTTGGCATATTGGATATGACCAATACATACTACAAACAATTGTTCAAATAAAGAGGAAATCAGACACTCCCTTTTCATTTCTTTTGAGAAATCCATCATATCATATCAATTTACCTTTCCAGAATAACTTATATTAGCCCATTTATAATCTTACGGCTTTGATCTGGTATTTGGTGACATATTTTAATGTGCATGTGTCTTTTTTCCCCACCTATTTTATACATCTATTATAGTCATTATTAGGACCAAGGGGTTACTACTTGTCAGGTGCTAAATCAGGTAATCTTTAAGAGCAGACACAAATTTTATTTCCTCTATATTTGGCCATGTCCTGTATGGATCATTATTGTTTTATCTTCCTCAAGATTTTGTATAGCTTTCTACATGTTAAACTTTTCCTCGTTTATACTGGAATGTAAGTGGATATGCTAATTTTTTTCTTAAAAGACCTTTATCATAGCTTTCAAAAAATAAGATAACATTTTTAAAAGGCAATAAAGAGGAAGCAAAGGGAAAACAAGTGGATAGAAGTGGGACTGATATACAAATACATGTGATGAAATAACAAGTATAACCTGCAAGGATGAGCCATGAATTTGCCACCAATGGAAATCACCACAAAAAGAGTAAAATGGTATTTTTTGTCACTTACTAACTTAAATGATAAGAATTAAAAGTTTATTTCTAAGGAGTGTGACTATTACTCATAATAAGACAGAATTATGACTGTTTCTCATAATAAGACTAGAAAGGTTTTCCAGTTACCTTCAGGAATAAGATCCCTTTTTAATCAAGAAACAAAACTACCCCCCCCCCCCCCCCCCCCCCCGCCAACATTCCTGATTGACAATTATCCTTATCATCTTCACACACCACAGCTCAATTACATACAGTTCCACCAGGGACCAATGGTTTATGGTTCAGGCCTGTGTGTTTCTACTGCTCTGGCTTAATTAGAGAAATTTAGACTGCATTCCTTTAGGAAACTCTGTGCTTTTGTTGGACAGTTAAGCAATAGTTTCCAGATTTTCTTCCTGCCTATACTTGGAGTGCTGATCCATTCATATAATTGGATGAACTTTTGTAATTTTCCCAGGAAACCAGTTCCCTGGGGCAGAGGTGTGGTTTCTCCAGACATTCAGTCTGTACTTTGAATGAGAGTACATTTAAATCACTGGAGAGATCTTTGTAGGAAACCACAGGACACAGCTATTGATTTAAAACTAAAAAAAATCAGTAATCAAGGGTTTACAAAAATAGGTTAAACTAGATCAAATATCCTACTGGTGGTTGTATGGCTGAATCTGGACATAGAGTTGGCCAATTTGGCATGGAGTTCTTACTACTATATAACGAAAAGCATTAATTTCTCCTTGAACACTATGGCTGAGACTAGAGTCTACAGGGTATCTGAGATAGGAGATACACAGGAATAGGGAATTTGCCCCAGTAAATCAAATTCAGACATAGTCTTCAGAGAGAGTACAGTTTGTCTCTCTTGCCTTAGACCGTTCTCTTCCTTTCTAAACAGTATTATTCCAATTTGGCGATACTTTTTAAGGAACACAATACAAAGTGTGTATGAAAATAAATATTTTATGAGAATAAGAAAAGCAATTATAATTTTAAAAATGACAACTATAAGCATCACAAAACCCAGAAACGTGTGCTCATGAGCCACTGTGAAACTTAAGCCTTAGTATCTTCATGAAAAATCCCCCATTTTTCATCATTACAGAGCTGCAGAGGGAATTAAAAGTCCATAACCATGAAAAGAACCCAAATCCTTATGGTGATAGAACACCCTTGACTTTGTTATACTGGGTGGTGTGCTAGTTCTCCCTCAAAGAATCCAGTGTGAACTGGCTTTAGCGATGCGGAAGTTGTCCCTCCAGACTTGGTTTGAAGCAGCTGCCACATTGGCTCCCTCCAACAGCCACAGCTGTGGCATTTCCCAGGCCCAGATGGCATTCATCTGAGGCCCACTCTCATAAAATTCTGGAATAAGTAGGATTGCTCTTTCCAACCACCCCAATCCCCTTCCCTGTCTTCCTGCCCAGCTGGTGGGTCCACCTCTTCCTCCCCAGTTGCCCCTCCCCCAAGGCGCATGCAAGGGCACACACATCTTTGAGACCCTAAGAATCTAAATACAATGGAGCCAGAATGGACTTTCTGTTAATCTGGAAATGTGGGGGATTGAAGCATGTGCGTTTTACCTATGACCAAGTCCTAAATCTAGACATTGTTGTCAGCAAATTCATATTTTTCAGTGTAACTCTAAGAACAAATTTGTTGGGGCCATCCTCCATAGAACATCAAAGAGAGATGGACGATAAACCTTTCAATTCCTTCAATTCAATTTTTTTTTTCTCTCTGGTTTACCAGATGCAGTGTCATTAGTAAAAAAGTGTCATCAACTTTGAATGTCCCGAGTTTTAAATGTGAGCCTAGACAAAGAGTGTTGAGCTAATTGAAACTTGGGAAACCATATTTTCTTTATGTCTTTGATACCCCTTTGTGCAACAATGTCAACTCAATCTAGTGTTTCGTACCTAAGAGTGAAGCGAGGGCTTACGTAGACTAAAAGCAGTTTTCCATTTTTGAAAGGAAATCAGTGTAGAAACTTGCTAAAAAATTATAGAACACATCTGTACAATATAAATCTGAAAGGCATTTATTTTATATGTCATATTAATAAAGATAATAGAAACATACATTTTGCAAAATGCTCTGTAATCGAAAATGTGCTCTCGTATTTTGTCAGTTCCCTATTTGTTCATCATAGTCCTTTCATTCATGAGGAGAAAGAAGCATCTATTTTTAATAACACCCTTTGATTAAATAACATACAAACATTTCTACTTTCAGCTACACAAGGATAGTAGGACTCATTTTTGTTTTCAGAGGAGTTCCACTGTCTATTTGGTTCTTTGCACATCAGGCTAAATGGCAACCGGCCCTTTATTTAGAGAATCTTCATTTTCAGCTGTTGGCACTGCAATCCTTTCAGCTGCTCTTAGCCTCTAGAGCCTGCACATAATAAATAATACAATCTGCTGGAAGCCTCTAACAGCTTTAAATGTTTCTGCTAATGTGCCTGTGGCATTTTAGACCAGACTTTTAAAACTTCCCTAAAATCTAGGAATTACAAAGCATTTATGGGTTTAAAAGGGCACAAATTAATGAACTGCTTGATTTCCTTTTCGATGAGACCTCCATTTTCCATCTCAATCACTGAGCACTATTGCTTCTGATATCCAAATGGCTGGGGCAGCTAATTGCCTATTATAAATGACCACACTCTTTACCATATCTGCATTAAGATTGATCTACTGAATTGCACTATTAGTTTGGGAACCAGCATATTAGAGCTGCAAACCCCAAATGAAAAATCAGCTCTTGTTGAATTCTGTTTAAAAAAAAAAAAAAAAAAAAGAAAAAAAGAAAAGCCTTTTGTTGTTGATTCATATCTACTAGGGCTGCCTCCTCACTTTTTCAAATTCTAATCCCTGTGGCAGGTGCCTGATAGGTAGTAGGGAAAAAGTTGAAACTTGCACTGCATTTCAGAAGTGAGGCACAGATAAGAAAGAAAACAAAAAGAAAAATTTCCACAATATTTTCATCTCAAGATTATTCTGAGAAAGTCCTAATGGGCAAAGTGGGTTGTATTCTATTAGTAGGGTTGAATACTGTTTTAAGAATGCTTTCAAGCCTCCTGAAGTAAAGCTAGTTTCACTCTAAGAGCTAAAGAAAAGCTATTTTGTAGAGGGGATCATTGTTTTTGCTATTTTTGTGCATATAATGCAAACCTTTTCAGTTCTGAGGTTTTTCACACTGGTATATATCAAGAAGCTAGACTTTTGTTGAAAACATTAAAATGTTTTTCCATATGGAATATAATAAAAAAAACCTCAGTTCAACAATTTAAGTATGCCATTCCCGATCAACAGTCTACATTTCCATTCGTTATAATTTAGCTATTCCAAATTGAGGATGAACTTGGTCATGCATAATTTTAAAATTAATTCTGCATACTTTGCTGTAATTTGAGAAAAAGCTAAAATGGGGCCCTTGACATTATTTCATTAAAATACTTTGTTAAAGACAATGAATTCACTCAACAGAAAGGTTGAACTTCTAAGAACAACTCAAGTAAGTGTCAGTGACATTTCAAGACTGTAAATATGGCAGCTATAAGTAATTATTTTTGTCTTCTATGATACTACGCTGCCCTGGCATTCCTGGCACTTGTTTTTTCTTTTGGTATTTTGGCCTCAGTATTTGAACACTTATTAAGGACCTAATATTGCTACTCTACCAACTTCCTTGGAAAAAACAACCCCTCGCACATACTTGATTTTGCACTAATTGATCCAGGAATCTTTATTATCAATCATGATTTTTCTACCAACATACATCCTATTTTTCCAAACTACTTGTTCAGTATTTCATTTTTGCTTCCTTGTTATCTCATCAGTAAAATATACCTAAAAATGAAGCTCTATTAAAATCTAATTTAACAACAGTTATGTAGAAGAGATTATAATAGATCTAGTCATTCATAATCTTTTCCCTTGGATTGATATGCTGCTTGACCTAATATTTATGTTAACTCTTGAATTCTATTAATACTTTTTGAATGCATTCTCTATGTCATGAGACTTAGTGATAAATGCTGTAGAGTCAAAGATGAATATAATACTGTCTAGCCTTTTATTATAGGATGCTATAAACACGGTTCTGAGTCAACTGTCATAAAATTTATTGAATTGAATTCATGAATGCTCAAATGGTTAGGGGACTTTTCTAAGCAACAATAAAGAAAAAGCATAACAAAAGAACAGCTAGCTTAAAATGGACATGTGAGCAGCACATAGGTGGCTCAGTCAGTTGGGCATCTGACTCTTGGTTTCAGCTCTGGTCATAATCTCAGGGTCATGAGATAGAGCCCTGCATTGGGCTCCATGCTCAGCATGGAGTCTGCTTTGAGATTCTCTCACTCCCTCTCCCTCTGCTCTTCCCTCTGCCTGCCTCCCCTCTCTCAAATAAAATCTTTAAAATGAACATGTGAGGCATAAACAAAGAGAAAACTTGCATTGTCATGGGTAGAAATATTAATGTCAAAGGAAGAATTTAAAACCTAAGCTTTGTGCCAGTTGTAACCAAGGAATTTGCAAATCTTGAAATTTAGCCAAAATATTTAAAGGGGTAAATAGTGCCCTCTAGTCCTTCATGGAGAGCAAAACTAAATCATCTCTGTAGGAATAATCCACAATTTATACTCTCAAGATTTCAACCTGTTAGAATTAACAGAATAACACAATGAACAACAACAACAACAAAGACTAAAGATGAATAGGGATATTTTAAACACAATGAAATAAGACTTTTTAGAAGTAAGAGTTAAACAGAAGTTGAAATTAAAACCTAAATGTGTATGTTTCTAGGTCAGAGTAGAAAGTTGTAAAAGAATGTTACTCTTGTCCTAACAACAAAAACAAGGCAGATCAATGACATACTTATTTTCTACCCATCATGGAGAACATAGAGAAATAAAGAGAAGTGAAATAAGTGAACTAAACTCCAGAGAATGAAAACAGAAAGGATCTGTGGGTACTGTGATCCATAACTGAAACAGAAGATAAGCTATTTTGTAGTAGCTTAGGATAAGGAAAACCAGCCCAATTTTCAAAAAGTTTTTTTTTTTTTTTAAGATTTTATTTATTCATTTGACAGAGATAGCGAGAGCAGGAACACAAGCAGGGGAGTGGGAGAGAGAGAAGCAGGCCTCCCGCGGAGCAGGGAGCCCAATGCGGGGCTCGATCCCAGGACTCTGGGATCATTACCTGAGTCGAAGGCAGACGCTTAACAACTGAGCCACCCAGGCACCCCGTTTCAAAAGTTTTTATTTGCTATGTGTTAACTGACATAACAGATTAGGGTCAGAGAATCTCTCCTGTACTATAAATAAATAATAAATAAATAAAACTGTACTACCTTTAAAACATTAGTCCACCAGCGTCTGCAGAATGCTAGGGGTTGTACCATAAAACTAGAGGCTGAGAAGAAAAAATAAGAGAAACTCACGAGGAGTCTAGGTTTTCTGATAAGGAAGTGACAAGAACAAGAATATGTCCCTTTCTGGAAATAAATCTAAGTCACTACAGTCTCTGTTGGGCTTTTATAAAAATGTGTGACACAAAATAAAAACCCATGGTAAAGCAAGAGAATGTGAAACATGTTTGGGAAAGTAAATGATCAATAGAAGTAGACACAAAGATATTCCAGGAGTTGAAATGATCAGTTATAGACCTTAAAATTCCTCTGATAAAATGTTAAGGGATCCAGTGGGGTGTATAAGTGATGTGAATAAAAAGAGCAGTCCAGCAAGTATGTAAACTAACAAAAATGTCCTAAAGAGAATTCTTGATATGAGAGATGAATAGAAAACTAAATACAGGCCAATAGCGAATGATCAAATTGAAGCTCTAAGAGAAAAAATTAGTTTAAAAAAGAATAAAGCATCAGTAGTCTTCTGGAGACTATAAAGTGGTTTAAGATGCTCATAATTCAAGTCTCAAGAGAATAGAGAGAGAGAGAGAGAGAAAATGAAACATATGAAATATGGGAGAAAATGATGGCAGAGAGATTTCCAAAATAGATAAAAGTCAATCAACGGATCAGTTAACACAAGAGAAGTTTCATTAAAAAAAGAAACAACTATATATAGGTATATTATAATGAAATAGATAAACATCATAACAAATAGCAGAACTTAAAGGCTTCCAGAGAAAAATAACACCTTATTCACAGGGGTAAGTTATATGAATGCTAATATTTTATTAGAAACCATAAAAACTGGAAGAAAAAAAAAATCTGAAAGAAAAGCTGGCTGTCCTGGTTCTCAGTCTTTTGGACTACAGATCTTAGGATTTCTTAGCCTCCATAATCACATGAGCCACTTCCTTATTCTATAGATGGATAGAGAGCTAGATATTTATTTTGACTAATAGAGATTTTGGTACTGAGAGTGTTTTCTAGAGGAGCAGAATGGTAAAGAATGAGCTTTTTGAATTGGTTCTGGGGTTTCTGGAATCGGATCTCTAATTTCACTAGATTTAAAGACATTAATGACCATTTCTAGCAGCAACTAGAGCACTGATCTTCTGTAGTGTAATATGGCAACAAAATACATGAAATATCTGCTTTGGATACTCCTACTCAACCACTTAATAGGAGCTAGGGTAGAAGCTCCTGGCTTCTCTTAAGTGGTTGAATAAGAGTATCTGTGTATATAATACTTTAAAATATTTTTAGAAAACTAAAAAATATAGTGAGTTTGGCTGGTTGCTCCTAACATATACTGGCCAAAGTAGTGCAAGGAAAGGATGAGTTCAGGGATTCAAATTGCCAGTTCAAGAATGATATAAATGACCTTAGAGCTTTTGTATATGCCCTGAAGGAGGACCTCATCTTTGGTAGCCCAGGATTGATATGACTAAAAATAAAATACAGAATCTCATTAGGTGAATGGGCTGAATTACAATGTAAGTTGAATTTTCAGTCTTATAGTGTGTCCACTGTTAAAGTGAGGGCATCTCTGGGAAAGAATGAGGCCCTGTAAGTTGGAATGGGAACATGAGGGAAAATCCTGGTGAGGCTAGGGATGTTGAAGCCCCAAATTCTGACGAGTCATCTTTGCCCGTGGAAGATGCTTCTCTTCCCCAAGTCCAAGCACACTCCCCATTCCCAGAGGTAGTTGTTTCTCCCCCCTCACTGGTAGCATACCAAACTGAAAGGATTCACTTCATCGCCTCAAACACTGTAATGACTCCCCAGACACAGTTTCCATGGAAGACAATGCTCATTATCTCAAGACCCACCTATTATCTCCCTTTCATGCTTTTAGAACTGTAACTAAGTTCAAGTCATAACAGAATCCTAAAGGTAAGCTATAAAGTGTGACCCACGAGGAGGTGTGTTACAGTCCAAAGGTACTACTACAAGTTTCTAACTTATACAGACAGAAATCCAAGGAAAATAGGGGGAGATAGATACTAAAGGCTTGAGATAATGGTGGAAGGAACATTCAGTTGGGTTAGGTTGAATTAGTTGATATGGGTTCAGTTAGAGATTCTGCATTTAATATTGAAGACTGGGAAATTAGAAAGGGCTCAAACAATTTGGTTGGTTGGCTGAAACATGGACTAAAAGGTGGCCCATAGTGAGCTTATTGGAAAGATCAGACCTGCCCTGGTTTAATGTTGACAAAATAATACAAAGTCTTAGGAGATTGAAATAGTAGAGTAAATTAGCCACAAAGAGAATGTCCGGAAGACAAGCTTTTAACCACCACTGTGAGAAATGAGTTTGTGAGTTGAACTCAAGCATCCTTGAAGAACACTGTGATCAATCTTCTCTGTAGGCCACACGTTACAGCGGGAACCATGATCACTGAATTGGGAAACTTAAATGCAATGAGAGTAATTGGGTCCCAAGCTGGCAAGGGCCAAGTGGCTGCACTAAACTGCCAAAGGAAAGGTGGGTATAGTTACCATAGTAGATGGGAGAGTCCGAGCCACAATCGGAATAGTCTGATTTGCACAGACCTGAAATGTTGGCTATTCAGTCATGGTGTTCCTGGAAGCGAAATGAGTGGGAAATGTCTTAATACCTGCAGATTTGATTTCTCATAAGAGCCCTCTTTCAGTCAGGTATAAGATGTGTACTATTCTCACAAGAAAAGACCATTTTTAGATAGTAAAATAAGAAATTATATCAGTTATTTAAATTTTGTTAGAAAATTTTGAAGAAGTACTAAAAAGATAGCATACAAATAAATGTTTAATCTTCAATTTTGTCACCAAACAATTATATGTAAAATACCAGTCCATTGTAAAGAGACCTAAAGGGGTACCTGGGTGGCTCAGTCAGTGAAGTGGCTGACTCTGGATTTTGGCTCAGGTCATGACCTCAGGGTTATGAGATCAAACCCACCTCAGGCTCCCACTCAGTGCAGAGTCTGCTTGAGATTCTTTCCCTCTCATTATGTCCCTCCCCACCATCTGCACGTGTGCTCTCTCTAAAGAATTAAAAATCTTAAGTGATTTAAAAAAAAAAAAAGACCCAAAGATGACTGGATTGAAAACTGAAACAGTATAAATAGTCTCTTTAGCTTTAGATGAGCTAGAATAGACACTATGTCTTTAATATCAGTAAATTATGCATCAAAAGACTTCCAGCTCAAAAAGAATTGTCATTTTTCAGTCTGAAAAAATGAATTTGTAGTGGAGTTATCTTTTAGTATTTTACGTTTGTTAAAGAATTTGAGCTAGATATGAGAGAATTAGTTTTATCTTGACAGATGGTGCTCCAGCTATATTAGGTCAAACATGTAAATAATTATTGGAATGTTAAAAGAAGGGACTAATGTTTTCCTTATTGCTCTGTTCCACTGCATTATGCATATTGAAAATATTTGTGCTAGTTTCTGAAGCAGTCTCAAAATTGTCATGGATACAGTTGTGAAAATTGTTCAGTCCATATGACAGATGCTATGAATCATTAACAGTTTATGGAACTTGCAGAAGAAATAGAAGACAATGAATTCAATAATCTTCTATTCTTTGCCAATTGACTCTGGTTCAACATGGAAGAATTTTTAAAAAAAGATTTACTGTACTGTTAATTCCAATTGCAGATTTTCTTGAAACCAAGGAATGTCTGCCAGGTATTTAATAATAAAAGACAAAAAAAATGGCAGTATGTTTTCTTTTCTCTCAGATATCACACTGCATATGAATGAGCTTATTTGAAGTTCAAGGAAAGGAAAACTTATTTGATATCTAAATAGACAGATATGAAATGTATGTTGAAACTGAAACTTTTCAAAATAAGAATGTATTATAATTTTACACATTTTCCAATATGAATAAAGATGATTTCAGTTGAAATTCAGTGTTATAACCCACATGTGCATATAGTGCAAAATCTACAAAAGCTGAAAAATGTTGGGTCTTGATAAAATTAGTTTCATAGTTTTTTATTGAGGTGTAACACATATAACATATTAGTTTCAGGTTTAAATGTAATGATTAAATATTTGTATATATTGTGAAATGGTGTCTAACATCTGTTACCATGCATATTTAAAATATTTTCCTTGTGATAAGATCTTTTAATATCTACTCTCTTAGCAAGTTGCAATTATGCAGTACAGTATTAACTATAGTCACCATGCTATCCTTTAAGTCCCAAGGGCTTATTTATTTTATAACTTTGTACCATTAGACCCCCTTTATCCATTTCACCTACCCCACCACCTCTGGCAACCACCAATCTATTCTCTGTATCTCTGAGCACAATATTTTTGTTTTTTTGTTTGTTTTAGATTCCACATACAAGTGCGATCACACATAGTTTTATCTTCCTCTGTATAACTTACTAATGCTTTCAGTGTTCATTTCTGTTGTTTCAAATGGCAAGATTTCATTTTTTTTAATGTGTAAATAATACCTTATTTTGTATATATATCACATTTTCTTTATCCATTTATTCATCAGTGGACACTTAGGTTGTTTCATATCTTGGCTTTTATAAAAAATGCAGTGAACACGGAGGTTCATATATCTCTTCAAGTTAGTATTTTCATTTTCCTCAAATAAATACCTAGAAGTAGAATTGCTGGATCATATGGTAGTTTTATTTTTTATTTTTTTGAGGAAGTTCAATCCTTTTTTCCATAGGGGCTACACCAATTTACATTTCTCCTGACAGTGCATGAGGGTTCTCTTTTCTCCACATCTACACCAACACTTGTTGTTTCTTGTCTTTTTTTGATCATAGCCATTCTAACAGTTATGAGTTGTGGTTTTGATTTGCATTTCCCTGATGATTAATGATCGTTGAGCATCTTTTCTTATACTTCTTGGCCATGTCTTCTTTGGAAAAATGTGTATTTGGATCGTCTGCCCATTTTTTAATCACTTGTTTATTTTCTTGCTATTAAATTTATGAGTTTTTTATATATTTGGATACTAACCCTTTATCATATTATGATTTGGAAATATTTTCTCCTATTCAGTTGCCTTTTTGTTTTGTTGATGGCTTCTCTGCTGTACAGTTTGTCTTATGTAGATAGGCAATATTCCTTGGAATATAATGTTTATGAAGTTGACATAAGCATTAGTAAATGTACTTAACTTGCAAAAATACATTTTCAAACTCTTGTGCTTCTCTTCAAAATTAATTCAATTCTTATAAAATTAGGTAAACTAGTTACATCTGTATGGATGTATTAAAGGAAAATATTTTTTGTATTTAATTTAGTTATGGGAAAATCTTTACATATATTTAGAAAAAAATGGTTCTATTAATCTACATTCTCAAGTGTAAATTTTATGAAATAGAAATGCAAACCATGTATTTCCAATTATATTTTAGCATTTAAATAGAAATATACTATATGGATAAAACTGACACCTGATTTCAACAACTAAGAATGAAAAATGTGAAAACCTTAATAATTTTATGTGATGAAAATGATCAGAGGGATATTTAAGTGATTTGAAAAGATAGTATCTTGTATAATTGAGTTACATAAAGTATATTAAAATTAAGTTCACCTCTTTCTTACATGGTTTTTAATGTAAATACCAGAAAAATTTAAATTATCTCTCAAGATCACACTGTTTCTATTAGATAGCATTTCATTGGAGCAACTACTAAAAAATAATTCACAGTTTGAGTAAATAAGATAATAGTAGACATAAAATCAAGTCATTAAAATATTTAAAAGAATATAAAGAAGCAAAAGAGATTGGCAGAGACTAATAAACTTTATTAAGTAAAGGTCTTCAAAGAGTAACTTCAAAAGTTTGACATTTGAATGATTTCTGTTTCTGGCAGATAGAGAAAAGAGGCTTATTTTATCCTCCCAAGTGGGAAAAAAAGAAATAAAACAAAATATTTAACCAACAGTTCAGAGGACATTGGACATCAGAGAGTGAAGGACAGTGGTCTTTGAGAAATGGGAAACAATTTGAGTTCTGTTCTCTCAGCTTGCGGCCTACTGATAGTTTCCATGGAATGACACAGGAATGTGGAACACAAGAGATTACATAGGTCGAAGAGATGGATATTAGAGTCCAGAGAAACCACAGCAACAAGAATTTACAAAGTAATGAAGAGCAGAGAACTGTAGAGAGCAAGAATTCCACAGGAATGAATGACCAATAATATAGAGAATAATGAACAAACTAATCCACAACTAGAGAAGGATTATGAATAGTTGTAACTGCATTTCGGATGTTAGAAATGTAGAGACCTAGAGATATTTGAAGAGGGATATTGAAATTCTAGAGGTAAGGACTATAACATCTGAAATTCAAAATAGACTAGATGAGATTATTGGCAGTTTAGATATTGCAGATTAGTTAACTTGAAGGCATAACAATAAAAAACTATTCAGAATGAAACAGAGACAGCACTTAGACACACAAACTTAAAAATGACAACAGATTTTTTTTTATCAGAAGCAATGCAAGCAAGAATACAATGGAGCAATCTCTTAAAGTACTTGTATAAAAGGTAATTCTGTACCCAGTGAAAATATTTCAACTCTATTGTATAATCCAGGTTTTTTCAGACATCCAAAAGCTGATAGCATTTATCGCCAGAAAACCTGCACTACCAAAATGTTAAAGGAAGTCCTTTAGGCAGAAGAAAAATGAAACCAGGAGGAAATATGAATCTATAAAGATGAAATAAGAGAAGTGCTATTGGCAGTTATATGGATAAGAGTTCTACATACGTAAGTTAATTTTAGAAAGAATTATTTCAACAAAAATGTAGTGTACAATTAATAACATATAAACAAAAAGTTCGACAGCAGAGGACAAAGACCAGGAGGAAAGAAATGGAAGTGTGGTATTTTAAGGTTGTTTTAGTGTATGTGAAGTGGAAAAATATATCTTGAATGCAGACTGTAATAAGCTAAAGTTATATATTATAAACAAAACAAATACTTCAAGTTAATATACCAAGAGAGGAGATAATTACTGGTTGTACTTCTTCAGTAGATATAGGCCTATCCAGATTGTTTATTTATTGTGTGTGTTTTGGCAGCTGTGCTTTCTAAGGAATTGGTCCATTTCTCTAGATTACCAAATTTGGGGGCATGAAGCTCTTGTTAATTATGCTTTATTTTTCTTTTAATGGCATGGTATCTGCAGAGACTTTTCCTCTTTTATTTCTGATAGAGTAATTTGTATATTCTCTTTGTTTCTTATCGTGTCTGAAGGCTTATCAATTATTTTTTTTCTCCCAAACACCTTTTGGTTCCATTGATTTTTTTTTTCGTGTTGAATTCCTGTTTTCAATTTTATTGAAATCCAAATATATCCTCCAATCCAATCCAGTTCAGTTAAACACCCTCAATTAAAGAAATAGATTGTTAGGCTGAATAAAAACACAAGATAGAACTGTACACTGCCTAAAAGAAACACATCTTAAATATAAAAACACAAATGGGCTAAAATTAAAAAGATGGGAAGGGTATACCATACTTTCACTAATCAATCTGAATCTGGAGTGGCTATACCTATTTTGGACAAGCCAGATTATAGAGCAGAGAATTTCACCAGAAATAAAGAATCATTAAGGATATAGAAAACTTGAAGTATAAGATCAACCAACTTTACCTAATTAACATTTGTAGAATACTCTCCCCTCAAAAATAGAATACACATTCATTTCAAATGCACATGGAACATTTATCAAAATAAACCGTATTTGGGACCACAAAACACTGCTAAAAAATGGGGATGCTGGAATGCCAAAAGTTAAATACTATCCTAATTAAATCTGAGGTGACTATGTTTTTTTTTTTTTTTTCAAGCAAATGAAAGTTTAAGACAAAACTCATTATTAGGTTAAATCCTGTGTTTAATTCACAGGAAAATATTTAAGGACTTGAAGTATATCTAATATCCTTAAAATAAATGTTACAAAATTTGAGAGAATTATAAAGCAAAAGGAAAGATGTATTGCCATGGTATGTGATTGAGCAATGCCATTAACATGGAATCAACAATTGAATAATACACATTCTTCTCAAGTACCTAAGAAAAATTTACAAAAAAATACACATAATAAGCCATAATAAATGATTTAATTTTAACAGCTGTAGTGAGTTATAATTTCTATACAATAAATTAAGTCATTTAAGTAAGGATACAATTCAACAGGTTTTACAAATTTATGGTTGTGCAACCATTATAACCTGATTTTAGAATATTTCTATCATCTGATAAAGAAACCTGGGGCTCACTTGCCATCACTGCTTCCTACTCTCAACCCCCAGCACATACTAATATATTTTCTGTGTCTATAAATATGTCCTTTCTGGACTACTTAGATATATTAGTCATATAATATGTGGTCTTTTATGTCTGCATTCTTTCACTTAGTTCATGATTTTGAGGTCCTGTGTGGGGGCATGTATGTGTTTTGTTCCTCTTTAATGCTGAATAATATTCCATTACATGAATTTGCCACCTTTTGTTTGGTTATTCATCAACTGATAGATATTTATTTTCTCTCCCCTACTCCCTCCCCCACTTTTTGCCTATTATGAAGAATGCTGCTATGAACATCCATGCACAGATATTTGTATGGAAATACATTTCCATTTCTTTTGGGTAGATATCTAGGAGTGGAATACTTGTCAGATGGTAAATTTGTATTTGACTTTCCAAGAAACTGGCAAACAATTTTTCAAAATGTTTCCACCATTTTACATGTCAAACATCAAGGTTTGAGCATTCTAGTCTCTCTACATCATTACCAATGCTTGTTACTGTCTTTTGGATTATAGTCCTTCTACTGGAGATAAAGTAGTATCTCTTTGTGGTTTTAATTTTCAATGAGTAATGAAATTGAGCATCTTTTCATGTACCTATTAGTTATTCATATATTTTATTTGGTTAAATGTCCATTTACTGGATGGACTCAAATTTTTTTTATCAGATATATGATTGTAACTATATTCTCCCATTCTATACATACCCATTTGCTTTCTTAATGGTGTTTTTAAATTAAAAAATGATTTTGATACACTTCATAATTTCAACTTTTCTTTATTCCTTATGATGATTTTGTTAACACATAAAAATCTTTGCCTAACTCAAGATCATGAAGATTTGCTGTTATGTTTTTGTAAGAGTTGTATAGATTTTGTTCTTAAATTTGACTGTGTTGGGATTCCCTGAGACTACAAGTAGGTTGAATGATTTGCTAGGCGGATTCATAGGACTCAGCATAAGGTCCTAGCATAAGGTCAAGATAAAATTTATTACAGTAAAAGGACATGAAGCAAAATGTGTACAGAGAAAAGGTACATTGGGTGAAGTTCAGAAAAAAAATCATGTTTCCAGGGGTACTTTTAAAGCAGACTCACAGGAGGTGCTTAATTCCTCCAGTATCTAATTGTCACAACACGTGTGGGATGTTGCCTATTAGAGAAGCTCATTAGAGACTAAGTGACCATGGTTTTTAGTGGGGTTAGTCATATAGGCATCCTTTGCTTAGGATGTACCAAAACGCCAGACTATCAGAAGGAATTCCAATATTCAGCATAATCCAAATTGTTTACACAAAACAGGCACATAATCCATTCTGTCCTTTAGAGAATGGTGGTAAAACTGCTAGAAGTCGTTTCCAGACACCAGTTAAGGGTCCATCTTACAGGTATGATCTTATCTTTTCTTTTCTTTTCTTTCCTCTTTTCTTTTCCTCTTCTTTTTTTTTCTTTTTTCCTGTCCTGTTCTTTTCTGTTCTTTCCTTTTTTACTCTTCTCTTTTGTCTTTTCTTTTTCTTCTTTCCAATCTCCTTCACCCATTTTGCTCTTCCTCCTACTACTCTCCCCTCTAGCAGCCACCATGTCATTCTCTGTATTTATGCATCTGTTTATGCTTTTTGTTAATTTCTTTTATTTTTTAGATTCCACATGTGACTGAAATCATATGGTATTTGTCTTTTTCCAACTGAGTTATTTCACTTAGCATAATACCCTCTAGGTCCATCCTTGTTGTCATAAATGGCAAGATCTCATTCTTTTCTCTGCCTGAGTAATATTCCATTATATATATACTGCATCTTCTTCATTTATTGATGGACACTTGGGTTGTAGTACAGTTTGAAATCTCTGATTATAATACTTCCAGCTTTGTTATTTTTTCTCAAGATTGCTTTGGCTATTTGGGTTCTTTTGTGGTTCCATACAAATTTTAGTATTTTTTCTAATTCTGTGAAAAATACTATTAGTTTTTTGGTAGGAATTACATTGAATCTATAGATTACTTTAGGTACTACAGACATTTTAACAATATTCTTCCAATCTATCGAGCATGCTGTGTCTTTCAAGTTGTGTTGTCTTCAATGTCTTTCATCAGTGTTTTATGGTTTTCAGAGTATATGTCTTTCACCTCCTTGGTTAAGGTTATTCACATGTGTTTTATTATTTTTGGTGGTAGTTGTACATGGGATTGTTTTCTTAATTTCTCTTTTTGCTACTTTGTTATTAGTGCATAGAAATGAAATTTCTGTATATTACTTTTTTATATGCTGCAACTTTACTAAATTCATTTATTCTGATAGTTCTGGTAGTTTTTTTGGGGGTGGAGCCTTTAAGTTTTCTATATATAGCATCATGCCATCTGCAAGTAGTGACAATTTTACTTCTTACATACCAATTTAGATACTTTTTATTTCTTTTTCTTGTCAGATTGCTATGGCTAGGACTTCCAGTACTCTGTTGAACAAAAGTGGTGAGAGTGGGTATCTTGGTCTTGTTTCTGACCTTAGGGGAAAAGCTTTCAGATTTTTACTATTGAGTATGATGTTAGCTATGGGTTTGTCATATATGGTCTTTATTAAATTGAGGTAAATTCCCTGTAAGCCCACAGTGTGAAGAGTTTTTATCATGAACAGATGTTGAATTTTGTCAAAAGCCTTTTCTCCATCTATTGAAATTATCACATGGTTTTTATCCTTTATTTTGTTAATGGGATGTATTACACTGATTGATTTGTGGCTATTAAATCATCCCTGCATCCCTGGAATAAATCTCATTTGATCATGGTGAATGATTCTTCCTATCTACTGTTGAACTAAAATTGCTAGTGTTTTGTTGAGGATTTTTGCATCTGTGTTTATCAGGGATAATGGCTGTCATTTTCTTTTTTTTGTGGTGTCTTTGTCTGGTTTTGGTATCAGGGTAATACTAGCCTTGTGGAATGACTTTGGAAGCTTTGCTTCCTCTTGAAAAAAAAATTTTTTTTTTTTTTGGTATAGTTTGAGAAGAAGAGGTATTGACTCTTTAAATATTTACCATAATTCATCTGTGAATCCATCTGGTCTTGGACTTTGCGGGGAGTTTTTTGATTACTGATTCAATTTTGCAAGCATGCCTTTCTAAAGATAGCAGTCTCAGGCCTCTGATGTTAACTCTTTTTTGCACAGTAGTCCAGTTTTAATTAATTTTTTGTGCATGGCATGAGGTCAGATTCTAAATTAATCTTTTTACATATGGATATGCAACTGTTAGAGAATCATTTGTTGAAAAAATTGCCCTTCTTTATTGAATTGCCTTGGCATGTTTGATCAAATAAAGTAACCATATATTAAGATTTATTTCTGTATTTCAATTCTGTACCATTGATAAATATGTTTATATTTATGCCAGTGCCACACTTGATTACTACATTGTAGTAAGCTTTGAAATTCAGTAGTGTAATTAACTAATCAAAATTTGAAATTTCATATGATTTTGGATCCGCTTGCTATTTTTTTTGATAGATCATTTGGGATTTTGATAAGGACTATATTAAGTCAACAGATAAGTTTATAGAGAGTTGATATCTCACCCCAGTTGCATCTTCCTATCCAGGTATATATTTCTCTTTTTATTTCGTATTTGATAATATTTTAGCAATGGTTTGTAGATTTTGATGTATAACTCTTGCTATTCTTCTGTTAAGTTTATTCTTACATACTTCCTCCTTTAAATGTGGCTGAAATAATTTTAATTGTGATTTGTTCACTGCTACTATATAGAAATGCATTTTTAAAAAGAGTTATTGTGGGGGCGCCTGGGTGGCTCAGTTGGTTAAGCGACTGCCTTCGGCTCAGGTCATGATCCTGGAGTCCCGGGATCGAGTCCCGCATCGGGCTCCCTGCTCGGCAGAGAGTCTGCTTCTCCCTCTGACCCTCCTCCCTCTCATGCTCTCTGTCTCTCATTCTCTCTGTCTCAAATAAATAAATAAAATCTTTAAAAAATAAAAAAAATAAAAAATAAAAAAAATAAAAAGAGTTATTGTGTTCTGAGACATGGGTTGCCTTGTTAATTCTGTAAAATTTTCTATATACAAAATTGTGAAAAAAGTTATTTCTCTCTTTACAAACAAAATGTCTTTTATTTCATTTTCTTGTTTTATGACATTTTTATTTCATTTTTTTCATTTTTATTTCATTTTTTTAAATTTCATTTTCTTATTTTATGACATTGCTAGAATGTTCAGGATTAGGTTGAAAAGAAGTGGTGCTAGTGGTCATTCTTGCTTTCTTCCTGATCTTATAAGTGATAAGAAACTATTTGGTGTCCACACCACACTGCTGCAATCTCAAACCCAAAGAGTTGTAAAACAAAAAATATATATATTTTTATCATTTGTTTGGTGGTCAAGTTTGACCTAAACTGGATGTGTAGCTATTTCTAGTCTTTCCCACTGAATGTGAAAAATCATATATTTCACTATAGGAATATACATTTTTAAAATGAAAGATATGGGGCACCTGGGTGGCTCAATCAGTTAAGCATCTGCCTTCAGTTCAAGTCATAATCCCAGAGTCCTGTTACTGAGCCCCACATCTGGCTCCCTGCTCAGTGGAAAGCCTGCTTCTCCCTCTCCCTCTGCCTGCTGCTCCCCCTGCTTGTGCTCTCTCTCTCTGTCAAATAAATAAAATCTTTAAAAAAATAAAGTAAAATAAAATAAAATATACTATACCAGATCCTGCTGCGAATTTTAGGTATTATAGGATATATGCAAATGTACCTAAAATAATCCCAGATTCCAAGATTTATTTAGCTCCAAAGACTTCAGTAGGGGTTGTTACATTACAGTAGGTTCTCAATAAATATTTGTAGGTTAAAAAAATGAATCAAGCATAATATCATAGATGAAAACTATGTGATTTACAATGTGATTTTAGTTCTAACTTTGCCTGTGCCACTAATTACTTGTGTGACCTAGAAATATTCCTTTATAATATTTGGGATTAGTTTTTGTCTCTTAAATAAACAAATTAACCTAAGGTAATTTGAAGATTCCTTGTAGCTCTTAATTTTATTATTCAATATTAAATAGTACTTGGGATTAGTTTTTGTCTCTTAAGTAAAGAAATTAACCTAAGGTAGTTTGAAGATTCCTTCTAGGGGTGCCTGGGTGGCTCAGTCGGTTAAGTGGCTGCCTTCGGCTCAGGTCATGATCCCAGGGTCCTGGGATCGAGTCCCGCATCGGGCTCCCTGCTCAGTAGGGAGCCTGCTTCTCCCTCTCCCTCTGCCTGCCTCTCTGCCTACTTGTACTCTCTCTAATAAATAAATAAAAATCTTAAAAAAAAAAGATTCCTTCTAGCTCTTGATTTTATTATTCAATATTAAGTTTAGCAGACCGTTAGGTTCCATACCCACACAAATAAACTTAAATGCACACAGAGCTTGTTGGTTATGGTTGCAAATAACTTTCTGCTCCTTGACTTTGAGGTAGAGGAGCACGCTAGTTATTATTGGAGAAAATATGGAAGCCCATTAGTACCCAGTTACTCTAATAAAGGGCATGTTATATGGAAACCCCACGTAAGAATTTCTTTCTTCTTAAAATGTTTATGGTTTATCCAATCAGGCTCCATATCTGATTAAATACTACAGCTAGGTTGAGAGTAAACAAAGGTAAAGAGATCTAAAGAAAGCCAATTTAATCATCATCCATACTGTTGGATGAGTCAGAAGGAATAACTGAAGTAAGTTACTTGTACTTTTTCTTTCTGCTTATAAGACTTTTTCTATAGAGACAACCACTGTAATCAATTTTCTTTCCCATTTTTTTCTACAAGTTTACATATTCTTGTCTTTAGTATAACAAAAGTACCTAATTTTTGGCAAAAGCTGAGTATTCTAATAAAAATAATAAAAAACTACACTTTAAAAAATTTTCTATATACTACACTAAATATTTCACCTATAATTTTCATAAAGTAAAAGTATAAAATAGTTACTATTATACCCATTTTACAAATGAGGAAAGGGATTTAACAAGATATATTATTTGCCCAGGATCAATCATTTAGTGTATAGAGCCATCATGACTCTATACAGGACTGTCTGAAACTCAGGTCTGTCTGAAATAAAAATCTATGCTCTTGGCTATTAAATTTTACAGCCTGTGCTCTGTACTAGTATCAAAAGAAGCTACCATAATTGTGGAGTAAACAGTTTATTTCTTTGCTCACAATACTTTATCTTGAAAAATGCATATACTGATTCTCTATCTTTTTGGTAGTTTAAAAACTAGTGACTCTAACTTCATATGGTACTAAAAATGACATTAATACAGAATTCTTTAAATTCAGTGGATCTAGTATTTAAATATTTATAAACTGTATTTTAAACATTTTGCTAAGCCAAATAAATCAGATCACACTAGGAAATGCAACCCGCCCAGAAGTAAATAAAGTATGCTTATCATCCTCTTCTGTATTTCTCACAGATGGTGTCACATTATATGTCAGATGAAACTATGATTGTGTTTTTATTTTTAATAATGTACATAAACTATATCTTAAGAAAAGTAGTTACTTCCTTTTTTTAAGTTTTATTTTTTCTTTCTCATTCATAAACCTGGAATACATAGAAAATCATGTTTAGAATAAAAATTCCAAGTTCATCATAAAAGCAAAAATGTTCATTAAATACATCAGTAATACGCTTTATAAGCATTGCTACATTTTGGGTTTCAACCGAAGTGTTTTGGAAGCTGTCTTTGAGCATTAAGTGATTTGATTAAAATTCTGTTAAACATACTTCCTGAAATCTATAAAGTATATGCAAGTAGATGCTGATATATTTATTAATATCAGTGATTCATTCTAAGGAGAAACAAAAAGTGTGTATTTAACAGATACACAATTTTTCCATTAGTGAAATGAGATTATAGTCTAATATATAATGTAAGCTATGCTTTTATATATTTATTAAATATTACATTTGTATTCCCAGAAGAATAGCTGTGTGTCCCTGTAATAGTAAATTCATGATACTATGTGCTTTTCTTTAGTCCTTTCATTATGTTTCATATAATCGATCTTCACTTCCAGGCATCTAGGAAGCATTAACTTTATGACAGTTTCCCTCAATGGAAATCTGCTACTTAACTTTTTTTTTTTTTTTAAATATATTAGTCTCCATTCCAAACTCCCCAAAAAACAAGAGAATTCTTCCACCAACAGTGCATTTACCCCAAGTACAGCTCTAATCTCACCAATCATTTTTTTAAATTTTATTATGTTAATCACCATACATTACATCATTAGTTTTTGATGTGTTTCATGATTCATTGTTTGCATATAACACCCAGTGCTCCATTCAGTACATGTCCTCTTTAATACCCATCACCAGGCTAACACATCCCCCCCACTCCCTCCCCACTAGAACTCTCTGTTTCTCACAGTCCATAGTCTCTCATGATTCGTCTACCCCTCTGATTCCCCCCCTTCATTTTTCCCTTTCTGCTATCTTCTTCTTCTTTTTTTTAATGTATAATGTATTATTTGTTTCAGAGGTACAGTTCTGTGATTCAACTATCTTACACAATTCAAAGCACTCACCATAGCAGATACCCTCCCCAATGTCTATCACCCAGGCACCGCATCCCTCCCACCTCCCACCACTCCAGTAACCCTCAGTTTGTTTCCTGAGATTAAGAATTCCTCATATCAGTGAGGTCATATGATGCATGTCTTTCGCTGATTGACTTATTTCACTCAGCGTAATACCCTCCAGTTCCATCCACGTCGTTGCAAATGGTAAGATTTCATTCCTTTTGATGGCTGCATAATATTCCAGTGTGTGTGTATGTGTGTGTGTGTGTGTATGAATATGTATATACCACATCTTATTTATCCATTCATCTGTCGATGGACATCTTGGCTCTTTCCATAGTTTGGCTATTGTGGACATTGCAGCTATAAACATCGGGGTGCACATACCCCTTCGGATCCCTACATTTGTATCTTTGGGGTAAATACCCAATAGTGCAATTGCTGGGTCATAGGGTAGCTCTATTTTCAACTTTTTGAGGAACCTCCATCCTGTTTTCCAGAGTGGCTGCACCAGCTTGCATTCCCACCAACAGTGTAGGAGGGTGGAGGGTTCCCCTTTCTCCGCATCCCCGCCAACATCTGTTGTTTCCTGACTTGTTAATTTTAGCCATTCTGACTGGTGTGAGGTGGTATCTCATTGAGGTTTTGATTTGGATTTCCCTAATGCTGAGCGATGTTGAGCACTTTTTCATGTGTCTGTTGGCCAGTTGGATGTCTTCTTTGGAAAAATGTCTGTTCATGTCTTCTGCCCATTTCTTGATTGGATCATTTGTTCTTTGGGTGTTGAGTTTGATAAGTTCTTTATAGATTTTGGATACTAGCCCTTTATCTGATATGTCATTTGCAAATATCTTCTCCCATTCTGTCGGTTGTCTTTTGGTTTTGTTGACTGTTTCTTTTGCTGTGCAAAAGCTTCTTATCTTGATGAAGTCCCAATTGTTCATTTTTGCCCTTGCTTCCCTTACCTTTGGCAATGTTTCTAGGAAGAAGTTGTTGCAACTGAGGTCAAAGAGGTTGCTGCCTGTGTTCTCCTTTAGGATTTTGATGGACTCCTGTCTCACATTGAGATCTTTCAACCATTTTGAGTCTATTTTTATGTATGGTGTAAGGAAATGGTCCAGTTTCATTCTTCTGCATGTGGCTATCCAATTTTCCCAACACCATTTGTTGAAGAGACTGTCTTTTTTCCATTGTACATTCTTTCCTGCTTTGTTGAAGATGAGTTGACCATAGAGTTGAGGGTCCATTTCTGGGCTCTCTATTCTGTTCCATTGATATATGTGCCTGTTTTTGTGCCAGTACCATACTGTCTTGTTGATGACGGCTTTGTAATAGAGCTGGAAGTCTGGAATTGGGATGCCACCAGCCTTGCTTTTCTTTTTCAACATTCCTCTGGCTATGCGGGGTCTTTTCTGGTTCCATACAAATTTTAGGATTATTTGTTCCATTTCTTTGAAAAAAAAATGGATGGTATTTTGAAAGGGATTGCATTAAATGTGTAGCATTGACATCTTCACAATATTTGTTCTTCCAATCCATGAGCATGGAACGTTTTTCCATTTCTTTGTGTCTTCCTCAATTTTTTCATGAGTATTTTATAGTTTTCTGAGTACAGATCCTTTGCCTCTTTGGTTAGATTTATTCCTAGGTGTCTTATGGTTTTGGGTGCAATTGTGAATGGGATCGACTCCTTAATTTCTCTTTCTTCTGTCTTGTTGTTGGTGTATAGGAATGCCACTGACTTCTGTGCATTGATTTTATATCCTGCCACTTGACTGAATTCCTGTATGAGTTCTAGCAGTTTTGGGGTGGAGTCTTTGGGGTTTTCCACATAAAGTATCACATCATCTGCAAAGAGTGAGAGTTTGACTTCTTCTTTGCTGATTTGGATACCTTTCATTTCTTTTTGTTGTCTGATTGCTGTGGCTAGGACTTCTAATACTGTGTTGAATAGCAGTGGTGATGGTGGACATCCCTGCCCTGTTCATGACCTTAGGGGGAAAGCTCTCAGTTTTTCCCCATTGAGAATGATATTTGCTGTGGGTTTTTCATAGATGGCTTTTATGATATTGAGGTATGTACCCTCTATGCCTATACTCTGAAGAGTTTTGATCAAGAAAGGGTGCTGTACTTTGTCAAGTGCTTTTTCTGCATCTATTGAGAGGATCATATGGTTCTTGTTCTTTGTTTTATTAATGTATTGTATCACGTTGATTGATTTGTGGATGTTGAACCAACTTTGCAGCCAAGTGGGATAAATCCCACTTGGTCGTGGTGAATAATCCTTTTAATGTACTGTTGGATCCTATTGGCTAGTATTTTGGTGAGAATTTTTGCATTGATGTTCATCAAGGATATTGGTCTGTAATTCTCCTTTTTTGATGGGGTCTTTTTCTGATTTGGGGATCAAGGTAATGGTGGCCTCATAAAATGAGTTTGGAAGTTTTCCTCCCATTTCTAGGTTTTGGAACAGTTTCAGAACAATAGGTATTAATTATTCTTTAAATGTTTGGTAGAATTCCCCTGGGAAGCTCTCTGGCCCCGGGCTCTTGTTTTTTGGGAGATTTTTGATTACCCCATCGATTTTCTTAGTGATTATAGGTCTGTTCAGGTTTTCTATTTCATCCTGGTTCAGTTTTGGTAGTTGATACATCTCTAGGAATTCATCCATTTCTTCCAGATTATCTAATTTGCTGCCATGTAGTTGCTCATAATATGCTCTTATAATTTTTTGTATTTTTTTGGTGTTGGTTGTGATCTCTCCTCTTTCATTCATGACTTTATTTATTTGGGTCATTTCTCTTTTCTGTTTGATAAGTATGGCCAGGGGTTTATCAGTCTTATTAATTCTTTCAACGAACCAGCTCCTAGTTTCATTGATCTGTTCTACTGTTCCTTTGGTTTCTATTTCATTGGTTTCTGCTCTGATCTTTATTATTTCTCTTCTCCTGTTGGGTTTAGGCTTTATTTGCTGTTCTTCCTCAGCGCCTTTAGGTGTAGGGTTAGGTTGTGTACTTAAGTCCTTTCTTGTTTCTTGAGAAAGGCTTGTATTGCTATATACTTTCCTCTTAGCACTGCCTTTCCTACATCCTAACGATTTTGAACAGTCGTGTTTTCATTTTCATTGGTGTCCATGCATTTTTTAAATTCTTCTTTAATTTCCTGGTTGACCCATTCATTCTTTAGGAGGATGCTCTTTAGCCTCCATTATTTGAGTTCTTTCCAACTTTCCTCTTGTGATTGAGTTCTAGTTTCAAAGCATTGTGGTCTGAAAATAGGCAGGGAATGATCCCAATCTTTTGGTACCAGTTGTGACCTGATTTGTGACCTAGGATGTGATCTATTCTGGAGAATGTTCCATGGGCACCCGAGAAGAATGTGTATTCTGTTGCTTTGGAACGGTATGTTCTGAATATATCTGTGAAGTCCATTTGGTCCAGTGTGTCATTTAAAGTCTTTATTTCCTTGTTGATCTTTTTCTCAGTTGATCTGTCCATTTCAGCAAGGGGGTGGGTGTTAAGTTCCCTACTATTATTGTATCGTTGTTGTTGTGTTTCTTTGCTTTTGTTATTAATTGCTTTATATAATTGGCTGCTCCCATGTTAGGAGTGTAGATATTTACAATTGTTAGATCTTCTTGTTGGATAGACCCTTTAAGTAGGATATTATATCCTTCCTCATCTCTTATTACAGTCTTTGGTTTAAAATCTAATTTGTCTGATAGAAAGATTGCCACCCCAGCTTTCTTTTGGTGTCCCCTCACTTTCAATCTGGAGGTGTCTTTGGGTCTAAAATGAGTCTCTTGCAGACAGCATATTGATGGGTCTTGTTTTTTTATCCAATCTGATAGTCTGTGTCTTTTGATTGGGGCATTTAGCCCATTTACATTCAGGGTAACTATTGAAAGATAGGAATTTAGTGCCATTGTATTGCCTGTAAGGTGACTGTTACTGTATATTGTCTGTGTTCCTTTCTGGTCTATGTTATTTTTAGGCTCTCTCTTTGCTTAGAGGACCCCTTTCAATATTTTTTGTAGGGCTGGTTTCGTGTTTGCAAATTCCTTTAGTTTTTGTTTGTCCTGGAAGCTTTTTATCTCTCCTTCTGTTTTCAATGACAGCCTAGCTGGATATAGTATTCTTGGCTGCATATTTTTCTCATTTAGTGCTCTGAATATATCATGCTAGTCCTTTCTGGCCTGCCAGGTCTGTGTGGATAGGTGTAATGTTTCTACCATTGTACATTACACTTATCTCTCAAATTCTGCCCTTGTGATCCAGTAGTTATTTATCTCTCTTTTTCTCAGTTCTTTATTTTCCATCATTTGGTCTTCTGTATCACTAATCCTCTCTTCTGCCTCATTTATCTTAGCAGTTAGAGGCTCCATTTTTGATTGCACCTCATTAATAGCCTTTTTGATTTTGACTTGGTTAGATTTTAGTTCCTTTATTTCTCCAGAAAGGTTCTCTAATATCTTCCATGCTTTTTTCAAGCCAAGCTAGTGTGTTTAAAATCATCATTCTGAACTCTAGTTCCTACATCTTACTAATGTCCATATGGATTAGGTCCCTGGCAGTCGGTACTGTCTCTTGTTCTTTTTTTTCCTGAGGTGATTTTTTCTGTCTTGTCATTTTGTCCAGAGGAGAATAGATGAATGGGAAAACAAAATGCTAATGGTAACAGTGACCCCAGAAAAATATACACCAAACAACTCAGAAGAGACCTGAAACCAGGGAAAATAAAGGGAAAGAAAGAAAGAAAAACAAAAAGATAAAAAAAAAAAAAAAACCTCCCCCCCAAAAAACAGAGTATGTTCAAATATGATCAGGCTGGTGCATAGATCAGTGCCACACACTAGATTTTGGGCATATTTTGGTCTGTTAGAAGAAAGTGCCTCCCAAAATATTAAATAAAGAAAAACATATATGTACAGAATAAGGGTAAATATGATAAATGGATGGAATAGGACCATAAAGATTAAAATTATGAAAGATTTTAGAAAAGAAATTGATAAGTTGGTTGAAAAAAAAAGAAGATTTAAAAAAAAAAAAAAGAGAATGTGATCAGGCAGGAGACTAGAACAAAACCATACACTAGAGATTTAGGGTATATTTTGGTCTGTTAGAAGAAACTGTATCCCCAAATTTTAAAGACATAACAACTTATATATATATAAGTTATAGATGTTAAAGATGGTATATATATATATATATACCAAAAATAAGGGTAACTACTATGAAGGGATAGAATATTACTCTAAAAATGAAAAATAAAAAAGATTTTTAAAAAAGGGAATTGATAAGGTGTTGGTTGAAAAAGGGAAAAAAATTTCAAAAAAAATAGAAAATTAAAAAAATTAACTTTGAAAGACTAAAGAATCATGGGGAAAAAGCCATTAATTCTATGTGTAGTATTCCCCTAGTGCTGGAGTTCTGCCATTCTCATTGATCGGTAAACTTGGTCTTGGCTGGCTGTTCTTGCTGATCTTCTGGGAGAGTGGTGTGTTGCCGTGGTTCTCAAATGTCTTTGCCAGAGGCGGAATTGCACCACCCTTGGTGGGGGCCGGGCTAAGTAATCTGCTCGGGTTTGCTCTCTGGAGCTTTTGTTCCCTGCAAGCTTTCCCTACAGCTTTGGAGGACAAGAGTGAAAGTGGCCACCTCCCATTCTCCACCCTGGAGGAGCCGAGAACTCAGGGCCCCATAATCAGTGAGCCCCCAGAGAAAAGCGGTCAATCACTCCCATCTACCCGGTCTCTGTCCGCACTCTGTGCTCACCTGGCCTGTGACTGAGTGTTTCTATCTCTGGCGCACGACCCCATGTGGAGTCTCCAAACCCAGCAGATCCCTGCGGTGCACTCCCACGCCGCTCCTCCCTGGGGAGGAAGGGGAGTCTCCCCGGATCTGCCACTTGTTGGGTCCCTGCTGGAAGAGCAGTGGCCCGACTGTGCCGTTGATCACGGTTTATGGCAACCCCGAGCTGAGAGCCCACTCCTCTGCTCAGTCTCTGCATCCGGCTTCCCTGCTCTGATATCTGGGAGCTCTGCCACACTCAGGCACCCCCGGTCTCCTGTGACCCCAAGGGTACTGAGACCACACTGTCCCTGCAATGGTTCCACCCCCCACTTAGCCACTGGAGTGATGTCCCTCAGTGGAGCAGACTTCTAGAGGTTCCAATTTTGTGCTCTGGGGCTTTATCACTTGCCAGTAGCGGCTGACAGAGGCCCCCTCCCCCACCATCTATCTTCCCGGATATCACCTTGGATTCACTTCTCTGCACGTCCTACTTTCCAGAAAGTGGTCGTTTTTCTGTTCAGAGAGTTGTTGCTATTCTTTTCTTTGATCTCCTTTTGAGTTCATAGGTGTTCAGAATGGTTTGATCCCTATCTAGCTGAATTCCTGGGACCAGACGAAATTTAGGTCTCCTACCCCTTGCCATCTTGCTCCTCCCTTACTGATCTTTGATAGCCAACTTTCTCAGTTGAGTTGTATATTGCCATTACCTCTATTTCTACCCTAAACTCAACACGTTCTTCAAAAACCATTTCAGTCGGATTTCCAATCCTTGCTTTCTTTCAGAAGTAGATCAATAATGATTGCATATTGATTAACCTAAATGGCATGATTCTGTTCTTAGGCCATATTTGAGGCCTAATTAGCAGTCAATACTTTTGGTTACTCTCTCTTTCATTAAATCACTATATCTCCTTGCAATCAATCTTAAGTATTCATTTTCCTATTACTGTGACTCTGTTTGCCAAAAAAAAAAAAAAAAAAAATCTGCATTTATTCTCATCTATCTAACATTTAAATGGTGTTCTTAGGGCTCTATACTCTCTTGATGATTTCATTCACTCTTATGTCTTCGGTTACCATTTCATGATTCCCTAAACCATATCTGTAGTCCAGATCTCCCACCTCAGCTTCAAATCTGTATGTCCCACTGATTTCTTATCACATCTATTTATATATTTTATGACAGTTTCAACCTTAAAATTCCAAACTCAAGCTAATTTTCCCTTTTCCTTGCAAAGATGTTCTTGATCCCTTAATAATGAAAGGTCATTATTCATTTTTTCAAGATGAAATCTGGGCATCATTTTCATGTCTCTTTTATTTCCTACAAATCTGACTTATGAATATAGAGTAACTCTGTCCACTCTTTTATATTGTGGCAAAAGATACATAATATAAAATTTGCCACATTAGGGGCATGTGGGTGGCTTGGCTGATTAAGTGTCAGACTCTTGCTTTTAGCTCAGGTCATAATATCATGGTCATGACATTGAGCCCCACATCGGGTTCCATGCTCAGGGTGGAGTCTGCTTGAGAGTCTTTCTCTCCCTCACCTTCTCCCTCTGCCCCTTGCCCTCACTTGTGCACACACACTCTCTCAAATAAATAAATAAAACTTACCACTTTAACCATTAAATGTATACAATTCAGTGGCATTAAGAGCATATATAATGTTGTGTACCATCACTATCTCTTTCTAGAATTTTTTTTTATAACCCCAAAGAGGAAATTGTATCCATTTAACAGAGGAGATACAACACCCCCTCCTCTCAATCCCTGGCCACTTCTAATCTGTTTTCTATCTCTTAGATTTGCCTTTTTCTGGATGTTTCTTATAAATGGAATCATATAATATGTGGCCTTTGTTATCTGTCAGCTTTTACTTAGCATAACATTTTCAAGGTTCATTAATATAATAGCATGCATCCATACTTCATTACTTTTTATGGAAGAATAATCCATTGTATAGATATGCCACATTTGTTTTCTATTTATCAGTTTGTTTTCTATCAATCAGTTTGTGGTGTTCTCACATTTTAAGTATTGTGAATAGTCCTACAATAATCATTTGTGTACAAGTTTTGAACATCTGTTCTCTCTCCTTTTGGATGTAGTGAAATTGCTGGGTCATATGATAATTCTGTATTTAACTTTTTGAGGAACCACTGAATTATTTTCAATAGCAGCCACTCCATTTTCCATTTATTTATTTTTAAAAGATTTTATTTATTTATTTGACAGAGAAAGAGTGCACACAACCAGGGAAAGCAGCAGGCAGAGGGAGAGGGAGCTCCCTGCCTCCCCACCCCCCCAGAGCAGGGAGCCTAATGCGATGTGGGGCTCAATCCCAGGACCCTAGGATCATGACCTTAGCTTAAGGCAGATGCTTATCCAACTGAGCCACCCAGGGGCCCCTCCATTTTCCATGTAAACCAGCAAAGTATCAGGGTTCCAATTTCTCCATACCCTCTCCAAAAGTTGCTATTTCCTGGCTTGTGATTATGGCCATCCCAGTGACTGTGAAATGGTATGTCATTGTGGTTTTCATTTGCATTTCCCTAAGGACATTGATTGTCTTTTTATGTGCTTATTGAAATGCATATATCATCTTTGGAGAAATGTCAATTCAGATACTTTGCTCATTTTTAATTAGGTTGTTATCCCTTTTTCGAGTTGTATGAGTTCTTTATATATATATATATATATATATATATATATATATATATATATATATATATATATATATTTTTTTTTTTTTTTTTTTGGATATTAGACTTTTTGTGAGATACGTGATGTGAAAATATGTTCTCCTACTCCATGGGTAGTATTTTAACTCTTTTTATGATGTCCTTTCATGTATAAAATTTTAGTTTTGATAAAGTCAAATTTATCTGTTTTTTACTTGGTGGCTCATGGTTTTGGTGTTAGATCTATTAAACCACAGTCAAATACAAGAATGAGAAATGCCCATATGTGTTCTAGGAGTTTTATAGGTCTAGCTCTCATAATTAGATCTTTGATTTATTTTTGAGTTAACTGTAATAATGTGAGGTGAGGGTTCAGATTTATTCTTTTGTATGTGGATATCCATTTGAACATTATTTGTTGAAGATGCTGCTTTTTCTCCACTAAATAACATTGATACCTTTGTCAAAATCAGTAGACCACAGATATATAGTTTATTTCTAGAATCTCAATTCTATTCCCCTAATCTATATGTTCATCCTTATGATGGTGCCGCACAGTTTTGTTCACATTTGTAGTAAGGCTTAAAATAGGTAAATAATAAAATAAGTCATTGGAGTTTTGATAGGGGTTGCATTGAATCTTTATATCACTTTAGGGGAGCATTGCTATCTTAGGTTTTAAGTCATACAATTCATGAATACATGATGTCTTACTGTTTACTTAGGGCTTCTTTAATTTCTACCTGCAATGTTTTATAGTTTTCAGTATACAAGTCATACTTCCTTAATTAAATTCATCCCTGATTATTTTAATTATTTTCTTAAGATTTTATTTATTTATTTGACAGAGAGAGACTCAGAGAGGGAACACAAGCAGGGGGAGTAGGAGAGGAAGAAGCAGGCTTCCCACAGAGCAGGGAGCCCAATGCGGGGCTTGATCCCAGGACCCTGGGATCATGACCTGAGCCGAAGGCAGATGCTTAACGACTGAGCCACCCAGGCACCCCTATTTTAATTTTTGATGCTATTGTAAATAAAATTGTTTCCTGATTTTCTTTTTAAAATTTTATTTTATTAAGACTTTATATTTTTAGAGCAGTTTCAGGTTCATAGCACAATTGAGAAGGTAAAAATATTTCCCATACATCCCCCTCCCACATTACTAACCTCCCCATTATTGATATTCCCCCCCAGAGTGGTACATTTGGTACAACTGATGCACCTACACTGACACGTAATGATCACTCAAAGTCCATAATTCACATTATGGTTCACTCTTGGTGTTTTATATTCTGTAGGTTTGGATAAATGTGTTACTGACACGTATCCATTATTATGGCATCACACAAAGTATTTTTGCTGCCCTAAAACTTCTCTGTGCCCTGCCTGTTTATCCCTTTCCTCCTCCCTAGCCCCTGGTAACCACTGATACTTTTAATGTCTCAATAGTTTTGCTTTTTCCAAATGTCATATAGTTGGAATCATGCAGTATATATTCTTTTCACATTGGTTTTTTACATTTTATAATAGGCATTTATAATTCCTTCATGTCTTTTCATGGCTTGATAGCTCATTACCTTTTAGTGATGATTAATACTGCATTCTCTGGATGTGCCGGTTTATTTGTCCATACACCTATTGGAGGACATCCTTGCTATTTCCAAGTTTTGGCAATTGTGAATCAAGCTGTTATAGATAGTTATGTATAGGTTATGGTATGGACATAAGTTTTCAGCTCCTTTGGGTAAATACCAAGGAGAGCAATTGCTAGATAATATGGTAGGAGTATGATTGGTTTTGTAAGAAACTGCCAAAGTTTTGTATTTTTCCTCATACAGAATTTCACATACTTTATTAGATTTCTTTGTACTGTATTTTTAATTTCAAATTCCACTCATTTGTTGCTGGTATATAGAAACGTGATTGGCTTTTGCATGTTAACCTTGTATCTTGCAACCTTGCTATGATCGTTTTATTTTTTGTTGATACTGTCAGATTTTCTACATAGGTAATCATGTCGTCTGAGAACAAGACAGTTTTATTTCTTTCTTCCCAATCCACATACCTTTTATTTTCTTCTTACTACATTACCAAGGACTCCCAATATATTGAAAAGCAGTGGTGAGAAGGGATATCCTTGTACCTGAGCTAAGTTGGAAAACTGAGTTTCTCACCAAGTGTGTTAGCTGTAGGGGTTTTTGTGGAGGTTTTTTTGTAGGTTTTTAAAAGATGAAGTTGAGAAATTTTCCCTCTAGTCGTAGATTTCTGAGAGTTTTAACATGAATGGGATATGGATTTTATCAAATGATTTTTGTGCATATATTGATATAATCGTGATTTTTTTTTTTTCCTTTTTAGCCTATTGATGTTATGGGTGACATTAATTGATTTTCAGATGTTGGACCAGAATTGCCTACTAGGTCTAACTAGGGTTAGACACCACTTGGTCATAGTGTATAATTGTTTTTACACATTGTTGAATTTGATTTGCTAATATTTTGTGGAAGATTTTTCTATTTATGGGCTGTAGTTTTCTTTTTCTGTAATGTCTTTGCCTGGTTCTGGTATTAGAGTAATGCTGGTTTCACAGAATGAGTTAGGAAGTATTATCTCTGTTTCTATCCTCTGAAAGATACAGAGAATCAGTACAATTTCTTCCTTAAATGTTTGGTAGATTTTGCCATTAAATTCATGTGGTTCTGGTATTTTGTTTTAGAAGGTTATCAATTCTTGATTCATTTTCTTTAATAGATATGATCCTATCCGGATGATTTCTTCTGTGAGTGTTGAAAATTATGTCTTCTAAGGAATTGATCCATTTAATCTAGGTTATCAAATTTGTGGACATAGTGTTTCATAGTATTCCTTTATCATTTTTTAAATGTCTGTGGCATCTGTAGTGGTGTCCCTTCTTTCATTTGTGATATTAGTAATTCATGTTCTTTTTTTCTTATTTATCCTGACTTGAGTTATATCAATTTTGTTGATCTTCCCAAAGAACCAGTATTTGGTTTCACTGATTTTTCTCTAGTGATCTCCTATATTCAATTTCATTTATTTTTTGCTCTTATTTTTATTCTTTTCTTCTGCTTACTTTGAGTTTAATTTTCTCTTTATAGTTTCTTAAGGTACAAACTTATATTTTTGATTTAGTCTTCCTTATTTTTGGGTACACGAATTCAGTGCTGTAAATTTAGCCTTTAGGTACTGCTTTTGCTATTGCACAGATTTTTATAAATTGTGTTTTCATTTAACTTCAGTTCCAAATCTTTTTTTTACATTTGTCTTGATTTCTTCTTTGACCCATGTGTTTTCTATGAATATTATTTATACATTTTGGTATTTTCCAGTTATTTCTCTGTTACTGATTTCTAATTTAATTCCAGCATGGTCTGAGAGCATACATTGCATGATTTCTATTTTAAATTTATGAAGGTGCTTTTTTTGTGATCTGATAAGATACCTGGTATGATTCTAATGTTGAATTTCTTTAGACTTACTGTCTATCCTAGAATATCCTAGAAAATGTTCCATATGCATTTAAGAAGAATGTCTATTCTGTTGTTAGATAGAATGTTCTGTATATGTCTAATAGATTTTCTCAAATTTCTACATCTAAGAACAAAATTAGAAAATGAATTTTTTTTTCCCCAATTGGCTCTGTCTGGAGACATCCCTCCAAAGATTTAGCCAGGTTATTCACAATTCTGCTTCAGCCATTTCATTTCCTGCTTGTGCTGAAACTAAATTTCAGCCAGAGTTGAAAGGTTAATGACTGTTCAAGTCTTTTCTGAGCGTGCATTCTAACCTTTTTATATGTGTTGGTTTTCTAAATGCCTTTATATATCTGGGAGTTTTTCAGAGATCTTAATCCACAAAATACCTTACTCCCAACTTTTTCTCCAAGGCCTTCAGCTTGTCTATTGTTTGTCACAAAGTTTACCCTTTGCCCCAGGTGGCAGAGGCTCAGTTCATTTGCTTCAAATGTTTTGAGGAATTTTCTCCCTAAAGTTGCTTCTTTACCAATGAAGTACTCCCAGTTGGGCAAAACAAAGGCAAGCTCCTTGTGTCAGTCCTTCAGGGAGCCCCCAGGCAGATCAAAACAGACAAACACAATTTACTTTGGCATAAGGTCTGCTCTACTTTCTTCAGAACCAAGAACCCACACAAGAAATTCAGGTCATTGTCTTTAAGACTGCCACGGCACCACAATCTGTGTATAACAAAGGTGAATTAGAACTCGGTAAAGCTATCCAACTGAGTTTTCAGTGGTTTCTGTCCACTACCACCATCACTTTAAACTAAGCCACCCTTACCTCTTCCCAGAAGATAGCATTTGGCCCCAGCCCCCGCATTTTCTATCAGAAAAATCTAAAAACTATGAATTGATTATATAATTTTTATGCTTAGAACACTTTAGAGTTTTACATACGTCCTTATGCTAAAAACCAAAAATCAGTCTAATAGATTACAAGATTCTTCATGGTTGAGTTCTTGTCTCACTTGTTAAATCTCTTCTTTTAGGTCTCTACATTCCAGGTGCACTGGACTTCTTTTTTTTTTTTTTTTTTTTTTTTACTTTCTTGAATCAGTGCTGCTCTTTCCTCTATACTTTCTTCCTCTCTCAGTGCTTTCCTTATTTTCTTGTTTTTTTCCTCTTGCCTCTTTCACCTCACAGGTCTCACACATGTTAAATCTCTCTGCTACTAATTACCTCACTATTGAACTAGTTACTTTCTTAGCTTCGGGTCAACTCAGTGTTTACTTTTGTAGGGATGACTACCGTTACACTCTATATCCTTTATATGCAGAGCATAGTCATTGGATTGGCAGCATCTGCCTTACTGGTAAGCTTGATAGAAATGCAAATTATTGGACAGCAACCTAGAACTGCTGATTCACATGCTCTAGGGGCATGGGGTGTGGGGCTAGGCCCCCAAATCTGTGTTTTAACAAGCTCTCTAGGTGACTAGTAGATACACTCAAATTTTAGAATCATTGCTCTAGTGTAGTTTTATAACTTTCACAGCCTGTATTTTCTCTTTAGAAACATTTATCACTTTTCTTCTTCAGGTTCTGTCTATTCCTTAATTTGAAAGTACCATAAGAGCAGTTACTATGAGTGTTTTTTTTTAATCACAACATAAACTAAACATATATTTGTTGAAAGAATAAATTGATTAATTCATCAAATACTTGATTTTAGAACCCTGTATTGAAAAGAATGGATTACCTGCTGATGATCTGTGAGCTTTCTCTGAGTCTAGATCATTATTTCTCACATTGTTAGTCTGCATAGAAACTGCTTGGAGAATCTTGTTAAAATACAAATTCTAATCGAAGAGTTTTAATTGGGAGACCTGGGAGTCTGCATTTTAACAAGATCCCTGGTGATAACTATTATTTTTTTTAATACAATTTAAATAGTAAGGATAGCATAGCCCTTGAATTTTTTGCTATATGTAGACTTTGTCTTGAAGCAGCAAATAAATTTTCACTTTTGCTGACTCATGTTTTAAGAAAACCACCATGTTTCTTCCTGTGATGTGGGTAAAGATCTTTTTATTAAAAGTATATCTGTCACTAATATATTTGCCAAGTATATTACAAGGGTTAGGGATCTCTCATTTTTTTGTGGATGAAAAAATCGAAGTCCATTGTGCTACCCATCACAGAGCCACCTATTTCTGTGGGTGGAAAAATAGATTTGTCAACTGTTTCCTAATAGTCTCACATGCATTGAGCTGTCCCCCTTGCCTTTTGCACAATAAAAATTCACCTATTGAAACAACTTGTTGACACTAAATAACAGTTTAAGAATTGGCTTGTCAAGAGTGTACTTGTCAAAGTAGCAGAGTTGATGCTTGTCAATCAAAACACTTAAACCTCATGATAAAGAAATCCAGATTCACTTTATTTAACTAGTTTCTGAAGGACAAGCATAGTTTGAGAAGAATCTGGGTAATCAAATGAGGAGATCTTGAAGTCAGAATTGGCACAGGTGGGTCACCAAAGCCCAATGGTAAAGCCTCCACCAACTTATCTTAAAACATGTATTTCCATAATAAAGAGAAACCACTTTAGGAAAGAATTAAATAAGCAAAGAGGCTGGGACTGTAGTCCTTTCTTTCAATTATTTTATTAGCTGTGGGGTCATTGGGCAAATCTCTTAATTACTCTAGGCCTCTTCATTGAAGTGAGATTGAGAATTCCTCCTCTACTAACAAGATCGTTTTATGAATCAAATCAGGTGATATATGATAATATGTTTTTTAGTACTTCATGAAAAAGTGGTTATCATTCACATGCCAATTTCTAAAATATTAAGCCTCTAATATGTACCAGGTGCAGGTCCATTATCATCATTACCATCATATGGGATCTTTGCCAATTGACATCCAAAACAGAATTTTTGGGAAATAAGTACTTGATTATTATGATTACTAAACCTGTGCTAACACTGTCATGACTTCAAAGAAGTACTAAAAAGAAGAAAACATTTTAAAAATTTTTTGAATTAGGAAATTGGGCCAGAATGCATCTGACTTTTAAATTGCTTTTTTGACCTTGGGTTTGAGGAAAGCTTATGAGGAACCACAGGTTATTTTAGAACTAGACTTAGACTGGAGGTAACTTTTATAAATTAATTTACTGATGTTTTAAATTTATAAAAGGAAACCATCTCTGATCCCTTCCCCTTAAATTACATATTAACCATTCATTTGCATTTTTCTCTCAAGTATAATACAGAATATATAAAAAAACAAGTCTAGTGTTGTCACCAAATGGTTTTGCAAAATGATAACAGGGACCTATTTTGTGCCCATGCTAGAAAAATCCTGATATGAATGGTTTAGTCTGAAGCAGATCATTCATATAATAAGATAAGAATCTCTACTACCACCACCACCCACCACGCAATTCCCCCAACCCCCCAAAAGAGAAGGAATGAGTAAAATTAAGCAAGGGAAAGTGAGCATTTGGAAAGGTCAGTAATGGTGAGAGTGGCACATTATCCATAGCTCCAGCCTCACTGAATTCACAACTGATTTCCTAAGGGAGAAGGTGACAATGAAAGGACAAATAAGAGCTAAGTGAATACTACTCTACAACACTCCTGGGACAGAGCAAGGCACATTGGGAATATTACTGAGGTTATTGGAAAAGGCATTGGCAAATATGGTGGCAGGATTAGCAATGACAGATGCAGCAATTACAGTGGTAGTTGGCAACGGTGAGTGTGCCAGCTGTGATGCCCCATTGTCTTCAATGTTAGTCATTGCAAGCCGAGATTAACACTGTTGATCACTGCTTCTGAGGAATGAGTGGTGCACTTGGTAGGTAGCAGCTTTGGTCACACAGCTCCCCTTTTGGATATAGTGAGGATAGAGGCATTTCTGAAGGAACAGAGAAGAGCAGACACCATCTGGTATCCAAGACAATTAGTTAATCCTTGGATGAATCATCCCTTTGTGATTTCTAGAACAACTTAGGAGAAACAAGTAGCAGACTAGATTTGGCCTAGAAGGGATGGGAGAGTGTCAGTGAACTGCTATTTTATGGCTCTAATCTTATTTTTCAATTGGGATGACCTGAGAATCAATAGTCTATTTTATTAAGATTGAGGTAAGCAAAAACGTAACAAAAGGTGTGTTTCATTTTACCACAAACAATACATATTAAGACTTAGTACAATGATATTTACTCTTTCTGATAAAAGATTAGTAGCTACCATTTATTGAGCATCTGGTATATTCTAGCCAATGCATTTATATCTAATCTTCATAACCTAAAGGCATCATTCTTGGATTATTTGATGAACTCCCTGGCATCAATAGTCTTCCTCCTTTGCTCACATCATTCCAAATAGCAAACTGTAATACCTTTCACCTAAGCAAAGACGTTAACAAAACCTCCCCACCACCTCCTCCTTTAATCTGATAAAGCTGTTCATGTCAAAATCATTGATAGCTTCATTCTGTCAGATCCACAAGAGACATTTTTGTTTTACCTGAATGACATTCATCAGTATCTGACATAATTGACTGTTCACGTCTCTAAGCATTCTTCCTATCACTTCATCCTATTAGGTTTTCCTCTCCTTACCTCTGAACACTTGGGCTTAATCTTCATCATAACCCTCCATTTCTCTCTGACCTCTATATGGTGTAGTTATTTCATTTGGAGTCCATTGCAGTTTTTTTCTCTATTATTTTCTTAGGTGTGTTCCCTCCTGTACTTTGATGACATTGAGTACATATATATATATCACATACATCTATTTGATCTCTCTTATCAGCTTCACTTGCATAATCAAGGACCTACTTGACAGCTTCACTTAAGTATCTTATAAATACATAAAACTGAGCTTTTAATTTTGTTTCCACCCACTTTTTTTCTCCTAGACTTCCACACCTCCTGTGAATGGTGCCGCCATCTCATTACACCCTTTATGTCTTCCTTTCTTTCCAATACTGTACTTTTAAATACCATACCCTAAATCCTGGGTCGTCCCTCCTCACTCTGCCACTAACTTTCCATTGGCATATGTTTTTAGTACCTTGAATTGAGGATAATAATATTGGTCTTACATATTCCATTCATTCAATTAAAACATAGGGACTAAGTATCTAAAATTTAAGACAATACTTGGTTCTGCTTATGTGAAGATAACTAAGCAGATGAAAGTTGCTAACTTTATAAAGTTTATAACATCTCAATCATGAGGGTTTAACTCTAGAAGACTGTGTTATGGGCTTTGCAAATGCAAAAAAAAATTGTACAATAGGAAGGCAATGAATGGTTATATGTGGAGGAGTGACATGACCAGAATGAAATTTTTTTTTTTTAAAGATTTATTTGAGAGAGAGAATGAGAGCATGAGAGGGAAGAGGGTCAGAGGGAGAAGCAGACCCCCCGCTGAGCGGGGAGCCCGATGCGGGACTCGATCCTGGGACTCCAGGATCATGACCTGAGCTGAAGGCAGTCGCTTAACCAACTAAGCCACCCAGGCACCCAGACCAGAATGAAATCTTATGTTTACTACTCTTTGCTGCTTTGCAGTGAATTGGTTAAGAATATAGTGACTGGATGGACATGGAGGGGTAAACCTGAAAAAGATTAGTAGAAAGAAAAATTAGGCTACTATGGAAGAGAACTGTTTGCACTGCTGTCTAGGGTAGTGGTAGTAGAAAACAAAAGAGGTAGATGAATTTGCTATACACTTTGCTGATAAAATATATATCACTAATTGAGGAAAACAGTACATTTCAAGAAGGTGCTGTGTCATATCTATTGGAATAATGTGATCATTTTGGCCTCTAAATTTAGATATATTCCTGTAGAAGCTGAGAAAAATAGACATTTGGTAGATGTTGAGTGGATGGATGATGAATGGATATATGGATGAATGAATACATGTATGCATGAATTAGTGAATTAGATTCATTAAACTAATGAGAAACTATAGATTTTATATTAAGTAATCTATTGCTTTTAGCATATTTAGCACTAGATACACATGTACTTTTGTTTGCTATATATTTTGTCAAATACTCTCCTTTTAAACTTTTTAAGAAGATTTTTAAAAGGGATTTCTGCATTCTCACATAAAGACCCTTGGGAAAACTTGTAAATTTAGAAAGAAGCAGTTACCTGTAATAAAAAAAAAAAATTCATGTTTACTCACTAAGCAAATGTGGCTGAATTCTCTTTAGAGAAATAAGCAAGCTATTCAGTTCCTTCAAACTGATTTTTACTTTTATATGCACTTTACTTGTGGCCGCCCCTTTTTCAAAAACACGGAATATCAAGAACTCTATAAAGTCATTTGTACCTAAAATAATTGAACTAGGAAGATATTATTAATATTCCTCCCTCTTTTCCCCCAGAGACAATGTGCTTTCTTCAGTCTGACTTTTGCTTTACTATTTGTGATTAAGATGATGATGCATTTTAAATAGACAGCTTTGATTTGCATAAAACACAAGTTTGCCCAAGCTCTTCAGAGCACTTCAGAGAGTACTTAAAGGCTGAGAATATTTTCCTGTTCATTATACATGCAATACTAAACTTCATCTGGTGTGATATATATTTTATTAACAGTTTCTCCATCCCCCTATCCAAATCTGCTGATTTATTAAAGGCTTCCTTTTACTTCTACTACAACTTCATTGCTTCCACACCTACCTTTCTTCTCCCTGTTTGTGTTTGGATGGAGCACCATTGTGTGTGTGGGTGCGAGTGGAGAAAGAGGTGAGAGAGAAGAAGGGAAGGAGTTTTGAGTCCATGATCAGCACCTGCTCCAAGGTGGCTAGGACGGGAGCTGGTGTGCTTTTGGAGAGAGAGAGAGAGGGAGAGCAAGAGAGAGGTAGACACAAGATAGAGAGCATCGACCACTTGCCCAGTTTGAATTGGCCTGGATATTTAAACAGTGCTTTGATATTCAGGTACCAACACCTGATGTCCTACGTTGTTAGGGAAACACTGTTACTTTGTATGACATTTTCCTCTCTGTCATGTTGCTTTTAATCAGTTTACTGTTTTCCTCTCTATCATGTTTCTTTTAATCAGTTTACTCTCCTTCCATCCATCTTTCTTTCTCTTTCTTCTTGCCCCCCTCTCTCCTTCGTTCCGTCTCTTCCTTTCTTAACTCACTTTTTTGCTGCCTTAGTATAAGCAGTGTGTCCTTAGTTTTACATTTGAGAAAATCATGAAAAAATATTGAGATTTTATTAAGCACTATGCATTTGCTATTTTATTGTACCTAAATGTTATTTCATCAGAACAGAATTCAGCATAACTCTCAGAAACTGTGATGTGGTGAATGTCTCCTAATCCAATATAGGTTCTCAATAATGCTTACCTGTACTATTTTGAAAATACATACTTAACTGGGCTTCCAAACACAAATCTTTCATATACACACACACTCACACACACACACAGAGTTAAAGGACAAACTGAGGCATATTAACATTTTTTTCAAGAGTTTATTATGTGCACTCCACCAACAGAAGCCAGGGGAGAGGTTTTTATAGAGAAGATGGGGAAGCAAAGAAAGGATATTATTTGTTTAGGTATAGTTCAAGTAGTTGTCTTATTTGAGAAAACCTAGTTGACTGTGATGGGTAGTTCTTAAGTTCATTTTCTTGGATTCAAATGCATTGGTTCTGGCTTAGGTTTTGGTTTGCTTAGAGGGCTACCAAGGCATTAGAATCACCTGAGTCTGATGACCTCCTTGTTTAATATATATATATATATATATGGACAGCGTTACAGTGCTCTGTGCTTAAAACTTTGATGGTTCCATGTTCCTTGTATACTAAATGAACTCCTGCAAATTTCATCAGAATGAAAATTCCCAAGACCTATCTACAAATATTTGGTTTATTTGTTTTTGGATGGTGCCCATGAATCTGCATTTTTTTTAAAAAAGTGATTCTGTTGTTTGACAGACAATCACATTAAATTTCTTACCATTCCTTTAGAGTACCTACTTCTCTTCTCTGTGGACTTTTTAGGTCCTGCATCTACAATATTTTTAATCACTCTCCCACAGAAGCCCATGTTAAAAGATTCTTCTCTGTCACTGTCCAGAATAAAATAATTCTATCTCACCAGCCCTTGCCAGCTTTTCACCTATGCCCCCAAGAGTATTCTGTGATAATGTGTTAAAGTGAGTTAATAGGTCTTATTCATTATGCAGACTGTGAGCTTGTTTTTGTGAGCTCTAACTAATGTTTATATTTTTTTCATAGTGTCACAGTGACTGACATATTGTGAAACCAAAATGACTTTTTTTTTAGGAATAAGAAAAGAATTCTCTTTTGTCTTAGAATATTTGATATGTAGGTATGCATGAAGGCAGTTGAAATTATTTTAGGTATATGTAACTTCCTCATTCTTTAATTTTTAATTATACAATTAATATTTATAGCATGAAATATCAGAAAATAAACTAATATAAAAGCGTACATACTAAAATCACCTAAAAGCCTAAAACCCAGAGAAAATGTTTGCTGACATTTTTTGTAGATCTTATCTTATATAAAAAAAATATACCTTTTTTCTCAGTAAAAAGAAAATGGTTGTGTTTTTTGAAGACTTTATTTCTTAGAGCAGTATTAAGTTTATACCAACTGAGCATAAGGTGCAGAGAAATACCGCCCACCCCTATGTCCTGTCTACCAAGTGTCTCCCTCTTACACCTTTCATTGGCATGGTGCATTTGTTAAAATTGATGAACCAATATTAATACATTATTATTAACTAAAGTCCACAGTTTCTATTACCGTTTATTCCTGGCATTTTACATTTCTATGGATTTGATGAATGTTTAATATCCTGTATCCACAATTACATTATCATATAGAATGGTTTTACCACCCTAAAATTCTCCAGTGTTCCAACACCTGGATACTACTGATCTTTTTACTGTCTCTACAGGTTTACCTTTTCCTAATGTTATATAGTTGAAATCGTGTGATATGTGTCTTTTCAGACTTGCTTCTTTCATTTATCAATATACATCTAAGTTTTCTCCATATCTTTTGTGGCTTGGTAGCTCATTTCTTTTTATTGCTATTACTATATTATCTGGATATGCTAGGTTGTTGATCCATTAACTTATTGAAGGACATCTTGGTTGTTTCCAGGTTTGGGCAATTATGAATAAAACTCCTCTAGACACCCATGTTCAAGATTTTGCAGGGACATAGTTTTCAACTCATTTGGGCAAATGAGTAGAAGCCTGATTGCTGGATTCAACTTTGTAAGAACCTTTATGTTCAACTATGTTCAACTTTGTAAGAAACTTCCATGGTGGTTTCTGAAGTGGCTGTACCATTTTATATTCCCATCAATGTAAACGAGAGTTACTCTTGCTCAACATCTTGCCTAGATTTGGTGTTGTCAGTAGTTTGAATTTTAGCCATTTTAAAAGATGTGTAGTGCTAACATGTTTTAATTTGCAATTCTTTAATGACCTATGATTTCATGCAACTTTTCATATGCTTATTTGCCATCTGTATATCTTCTTCAGTGAGAAATCTTCACTTCAGATTTTTTACCCTGCTTTTCTTTTCACTTATTTTGAAATTCCAAAATCATAACTTTCTAATTGCTACATATGGATTTTTACACTTATTTTTGATAAAACAATGTAACCTAGGAAGATATTTTGTTGATATGGTCTAAGTTCCCCAAAAAAATTATTGATAAGAGATATTCTCTTATCAATATTTTATATTTAAAGTGATCCCATAAGTTAGGCAAACTATCACTCTAAATTTAGAATAAATAACAAATTGATAAGTCTCATTTAATAGCAAACAGGCAATTACAGGACATACTTTCTTCTTTTTTTTAAGATTTTATTTCCTTATTTTAGAGAGAGAGCATGAGTGGAGGGAGGAGCAGAGGGAGAGGGACAAGCAGACAAGCAGACTCCTAGCTGAGCATGGAGCTTAACACAGGGCTCAATCCCACAACCTGAGCCAAAATCAAGAGTCAGAATCTCAACCACCTGAGCCACCCAGATGCTCCACAGGACTTATCTTCTAATGTACAACCATAGAGGATACCACTCAAGTTGGTTCCTGTGATATAAGATGTATAGAACAGAGCTATTAAATAGAAGGGCTTTAAAGCATGTAACTCCAATAGTCACTTTTTAAAAAGTTTTTAAAGTTACAATTAGTTAACATACAGTGTAACATTAATTTCAGATATATAATATAGTGATTCAACACTTACATAACAACACCGAGTACTCATCACAAGTATACTCCTTCATCCCCATCACCTATTTAACCCATCCCCCCACCCAACTCCCTTCTGGTAAATATCAGTTTGTTCTCTATAGTTAAGAGTCTGTTTCTTGGTTTGTCTCTCTCACTCTTTTTTCCCCTTTGCTCATTTGTTTTTTTTTTCTCCACATTTTTATTTAACTTCTAGTTAGTTAACATATATTGTAATACCAGGTTCAGGAATAGAATTTAGTGATTCATCACTTACGTATAACACCCGGGGCTCACCACAAGTGCCCTTCTTAATACCCATCACCCACTTAGCCCATCCCCCACCCACCTCCTTCCATCGACCCTCAGTTTGTTCTCTATGATTAAGAATCTTTTATGGTGGGGCGCCTGGGTGGCTCAGTTGGTTAAGCGACTGCCTTCGGCTCAGGTCATGATCTCAGGGTCCTGGGATCGAGTCCCACGTCGGGCTCCCTGCTCGGCCAGGAGCCTGCTTCTCCCTCTCCCATTCCCCCTGCTTGTGTTCCTGCTCTCGCTAGCTCTCTCTCTGTCAAATAAATAAATAAAATCTTAAAAAAAAAAAAAAGGAAACTCAACTGTAGTGATTCAGAAGACAGAGAAAAATTAGAGATTTGAAGACTGAATGCCAGAAACACCAAGTCCCAGGGAAACAGACAGAAGCAGACGGGAGGGCGCCTGGGTGGCTCAGTTGGTTAAGCAACTGCCTTTGGCTCAGGTCATGATCCTGGAGTCCCGGGATTGAGTCCCGCATTGGGGTCCCTGCTCAGCGGGGAGTCTGCTTCTCCCTCTGACCCTCCCCCCTCTCATGTGCTCTCTCTCATTCTCTCTCTCTCTCAAATAAATAAATAAAATCTTTAAAAAAAAAAAGAATCTTTTATGGTTTGCTCCTCTCTTTTTTTCCCCTTCCTATATGTTCATCTGTTTTGTTTCCTAAGTTCCACATTTGAGTGAAATCATATAGTATTTGTCTTTCTCTGACTTATTTCACTTAGCATTATATTCTCTACCCCCATCCATGTCATTACAAATGGAAACATTTCATTTTCTATGGCTGAATAATATTTATTTATATATGGGAGATACATCCCACATCAACTTTTATTTCCCTTGCCTCAGAGGACCTATCCAGAAAAAAGTTGCTAAGGCTGATGTTAGAAAAGCTACTGCCTATGCTGTCTTCTAGGATCGTGTGGTTTCAGGTCTCACATTTAGATGTCTAATCCATTTTGAATTTATTTTCATGTATGCTGCAAGTAAGTGGCCCAGTTTCATTTTTTTGCATGTAGCTGTCCGGTGTTCCCAACACCATGTGTTAAACAGACTGTCTTTCTCTAATTGGTTATTCTTCCCTGCTTTGTTGAAGATTAATTGACCATGTAATTGTGGATTTATTTCTGGGTTTTCTATTCTGTTCTATTGATCTATGAATCTGTTTTTGTGCCAGTACCATACTGTTTTGATTTCTACAGCTTTGTAATATAACTTGAAGTCCAGAACTGTAATGTCTCCAACTTTGTTTCTCTTTCTAGAATGTTTAAGTTACTCAAAGCCTTTTTTGGTTCTATACAAATTTTAGGTTTGTTTGTTTTAGTTCTGTGAAAACTGCTGCTATTATTTTGATATGGATTGCATTGAATGTGTAGATTGCTTTGGGAGTATAGGAATTTTAATGATACTTATTCTTCAAATACATGAGCATGGAATGTCTTTTCCATTTCTTTATGTTGTCTTCAATTTCTTTCATTAGTGTTTTATAGTTTTCAGAGTACACATCTTCTACCTCTTTGTTTTATTCCTTCATATCTTACTATTTTTGGTGCAATTTTAAGTGGGATTTTCTTAAATTCTCTGTCTGCTGCTTCATTATTGGTGTACAAAACGCAACACATTTTTTGTATGTTGATTTTGTATCCTGACTTTATTGAATCTGTTAATCAGTTCTGGCACTTTTTTGGTGGGTTTTTTTGGATTTTCTGTAGTATCTTGTCATCGGCAAATAGTGAAAGTTTTACTTCTTTACAGATTTGGATGCTTTCATTTTTTTCTGTTGTCTGATTGTGGTAGCTAGGACTTCCAGAACTACATTGAATAAAAGTGGTGAGAGTGGATGGGATGCCTGGTGGCTCAGACCCATGACCCTTCAGCTTGGGTCATGATCCAGGGGTCCTGGGATTGAGTCCCGCATTGGGCTCCCTGCTCAGTCTGCTTCTCCTTCAGCCTACCACTCCCCCTGCTTGTGATCTCTCTTTGATAAATAAATAAATAAATAAAATCTTTAAAAAAAAGTGAAGAGGGTGGACATCCTTGTCTTGTTCCTTATGATTATATAGTGTCCTTCTTTGTCTCTTGTTTCAGTCTTTGTTTAAATTCTATTTTGTCTAATATAAGTATTGCTACTCTAACTTTCTTTTGATATCCCTTTGCATGATAAATGTTTTTCCATCCCCTCACTTTCAATCAGCAGTTGTCTTTAGGTCTAAAATTAGTCTCTTGTAGGCAGCATATTTTTGCCTCAGGACATTTAAAATGGCCATGAGACAGTATAATTGGGAGAGTATAGTATATTATTATAGTATATCGTGAATGAATTTCTATGTTAGTGAGACAAAAATCCTAGTAAGAAAAGGGAGGATTTTGATACACATGTTAAGACTCATATTTTAAAATGTTAATATTCACCCCACACAACCATCCTAATTCCTTGTTCATAAATGGTATGGATACTCCTTTACCATTCAGGATTGTAATGTCCTTACTATGAGCCATGAAAGGAAATAAAAGCACGAAAGCAATTTACATAGAATTAATGCTTTATCTACTTCCTTAGCCTTCACATGAAATGTGCTTCGGTGTTGTATTTTCTGTAGATTTCTGTGTATTCCAAAAGAAAAACTTCTTGGCATGGTTACAGAGCTATATTTAAAACAACAAAGGATGGACAAGATACTTTACAAAACAGAAACCTCCCAAAGATGTGTGTTGTAGTACTGTTATATAGATTTGTCCTGACTCAGTAAAAAAGCCCACACAGCTCAGCAGAGCATGTTCACTAATAGAAACCTCCTGCTGTATATTTTCTTCTGTATTTTATGCTTTAAGACTGTTTTGTCTTTATTTATTTTTTAAAGATTTTTTTTTATTTGACAGAGAGCATAAGCAGGGGGAGTGACAGGCAGAGGGAAAGGGAGAAGCGGGCTCCTTGCCGAGCAGAGAGCCCCATGCGGGGCTTGATCCCAGACCCTGGGATCATGACCTGAATCAAAGGCAGACAGATGCTTGACCAACTGAGCCCCCCAGGCACCACTTGTCTTTATTTTTTTCACATTGTATCTTATAGGCACTTAAAAAAATGATTTTACCTTGTTGAAAACTGAACAGTCATTTGCTAGAATACTCTAGAAATAGTGAATAATTAGGATGAGAAGCATTGGATATGCTAGTATATTCTACTCTGTGCTAGGTACCATGGAAAATGAAATATAAACATGTCCTGGTCCCTAAACAAAAGCATTGTGTAATCTAGTGGCTAAATGCTCAATAGATAATCAGTGTTCTGGATTGTCATATATTGAACACCCACTTGAAATTCTGTTAGTCATCTCAAACTTAACATTTCCTAATCTGAGCGCCTATTTCCTTTTCCCTCCCAACCCTAATATGCTCCATACAGTGTTCTCCACCTCAAAGACTATCCTATTCTTCTAGTTGTCAGGTTGTAATACCTGCAGTCATTCTTGATTCTTCTTTTCCTCTCGTACTCCCCATCCACACCTTTAGTAAATTATGGTTACCTTACTTTTAAAATATATTCATAATCTGAATTTTCACTGCATGTACTCCTACCAGCAGTTTGGATCTACCATCTTGTAAATGTTTGCAATAGCCTTCTACATGGCTCCTTGTTTTTGACCTTGGCCCCCTATTTATTTTGAATTTTGCTGTCTACTGTCCATACATGAAGCAACCAGAATGAATACTTTAAAACCTAATTTAGCATATGTCACTCAAATCTGATCAAAACACCACATTGAATGGCTCTTCATTTCATTCACAGTAAAACCAGAATCTTTTCATAGCCTAGAAGGAACTAGATAGCCTGCCCTCACTATCTATAGACTCCCCTTCTTCTACTTTGTGCCTTGTTTACCTACTCTTGATGTTCCTCTAACATTCCAGGCCTATGCTTGCCCTAGTGACATTGATCCAGTCTTCTGTAGCTACTTTTCCCCACACAGGTGCTTGGTGCCCTCTCTAACCATCTTCAAGCTTTTCCTGATTCTCCCCTTCTCAGATAGATTTTCCTTAACTACTCTAATTAATATTATAACCTGTGCCCTTTACCCCATTTTCACCTCATTATTTATTTCATTTCTAACCCCTTTTACCACATTCTACTCTTATTCCTTATATTTGCTCTAGAGTTTTCTTAAAGATTAATCAATTTCTTTTTTTTCCTTGTCTTTCTTTTTTAAATCAATTTCTTCTTTAATTCATTTATCTTATCTCATAATCTATCCTAGGCAGTTAATAAAAGCTCAAGATCTCTAGCTGGAATCTCACTAGCCAAAGCAACAAGCTTCATTAAATTACCCATTTTATCTCCTAAACAACTATAGGTTACAATTGGAGTGAGACCTATGATAACCCACCTTTCAGTCTGGTTAAGGGAAGAGTAAATCAAGCAAACATGGTGGTCTTACTGAAAAGACAGAGAATGGGTAAGGTGACTGGAATTTGTGGAGAAGAGTACTAGAAAGTGGGAAGCTACATAGGATAAGAGTTTCCAAAACCACTTAAAGTAATTACAAAGGAGATACAGCCAACAGTTCTATAAATCTTTGCTCTTCCCCAACCAACAAAATTCTTAGTTCCTCTCTTACAGAATTGTCTCCCTTCTAAGTCAACACTATTACTTTGTATTGTAGCTACTTATCTATGTTTTGCTTTCACCTTCTTTGTATTCTATAAACTTTTTGAAGGCAAGCAGTGATGTACAGCTTTATAGCCCCCACAGCAATCAATAAATATTTGTTGAATAAAAAAAAAGATAAAATGTCTAGCTTTTGGATATAGAAGCTGTTCATCTTGTTTTATTTTTAAAATAAATAGTATCACTTAAACTTTGATATTATGAATACATATTAAGTTAACTGTATTCTAACATGTAATAGTTAATTGACATGTTTTTATCTTTAAAAATTCTTTAACCTATATTTAAAATAATTTAATTGCCATTAGGTGCACCTTTAACAGTGAAAAGCTGCTACTAGACAGAGTCTTTATACCTAATTTGAAAATAAAGCTGCTTAATATATGGTTTTTAAAGGTAAAAAAAAAAAAAAAAAAAAACTAGTTCTGGATCTCAACCTCATAAGGGTCTAAGCTTATGATTTTTTTTTAAAGATTTATTTATTTGAGAGAGAGCACGTGTGAACAGGGGGAGGGGCAGAGGGAGAGAATCTCAAGCAGACTCCCTGCTGAGCAGGCTGGTGGCAGGGGACAGGAGTGGGGGGCAGACAAAGGTCTCATTCTCACAGTTCATGAGATCATGACCTGAGCTGAAACCAAGAGTTGACGCTTAAATGACTGAGCCACCCAGGTGCCCCTAAACTTGGGAATTTTATCCAATTCTCAATTTTATCCAATTCTTTATATGATAAGAAAAATTTTACTGACAAGTTTTTAGTTTTGAACAAGAACTATCCAAATTAGTTTATTTGTTGCAGGATTTCCTTTGTCATTTAACTATAAAATATGGTGATTACATAGGCAGGCTATACCTCTCATCTATTACCTTCCCTTAGCACTCACTAGAAATGGAAAATGATGATTGTGACAAGCATATAAAATGTGATGTATCTTAAAACTCACTCAGGTTTCTTTATAAAAACCCACATTATATTCTAAAACTCTGTAACATTTCTGACTAGTGTACTTAAAGAAATCTAAGATTAAGAAATAAGAACAAAGCATTTCCTGAGGTGTAAATTATAGCCTACTGGCTACTTAAAAATCTTTTTCATATGGATTCATTCTGATGCCAATATTTAGTTATGATGGTGCAAATCAGATTTGAGGTTTCATTATCTTTTCAGTCTAATCGACACTATTTTTTATCTTATGGTCCTCAATTAAGAGATGTTTTGCTATATCTTTAGCTAATGACTGAATTGATCAAATTTTATAAATAGGTAGAATCATTAAAACAAAATTATATTTAATATATTTTCCCTAATGTACTTCTAATTCTCAATTTGAAATTAATGACACTTGTTTTCAGATTTAAGATTATATATGTGATGCTATTAAGTAACCAAAAATCCTACATTTATCATTGAACAAAGGAGGGGAAGCTTTTAATCATTTTTATCCCTTATAGTAATTCATTAAAGTATAGACAAGACATACTATTTTTTAAGTATTTGAGTAGTTCAATATTGTTGGCTAAAATATTATGCATTGTACTTGAATATATTTGTCTCTATTAATACTATTTGTTTTTTTAAATCACTGTTAACTTTCTAAAATATGGTTGTGGGTATGCTGAATAATGTCCTCCCCAAAAGATATTCATGTCCTAATCCCTGGAATTTGTGAATATTACTTTATATGGTAAAAGATGGGATTAAGTTAAGGATCTTGAGATAGGGAGACTATCTCGTCTTTTTTCAAGGAGACCTTAATTGCAATCATAAGTGTCTCTATAAGAGGGAGGCCAAGGGAGATTTGACAAAGACAGGAGAAGTCAATGTAACCGGGGAAGCTGAGATTGTGGTTATATGGCCATAAGCCAAGGAATGCTGGGAGAGGCAAGGAACAGATTCATCCCTAGAGCTTCCAGATGAAGTATGACTTGGTTAATATCTTAACTTTGGCCCACGGAAACTGATTTTAGACTTCTGGCTTCTATAACCATGGGAGAATAAATTTAAGTTTGTGATAATTTACTACAACAGCTGCAGGAAACTAATATAATATTATTCAGTATTTTAACATCAGGAGAAAATGAGATCTGTTAGAATCAGGTTGTGGAGCTATTGTGTAATTTTTTTTTTTTTATTTAAGAAAATCAAAAACACATAAACATGTGGAGTAAGACTTTATATTTTTTTTCCTGTTCTAGGACCACCTTTGTATTCTGCTGTTCTTAGAAAAAGGAGAGTGATAGACACTGAGGTTCAGAATTCCTAGGGCCTTTTATTTCCCCTTTTGAAAACTCAATTGCTTTATTTCTCTTGAGAACAGTGAATCTGGGCTGTTAGCCTCTGTTCCCCATCTCTGTTTTCCACAATCTTTTATGTTTTGTTTTGTTTTGTTTTTCCTTTGGGGTATATAAAGCTTGAGGTAAGGATAAGCAAAAGAGCACTAAAAAAGATCCCATCTCAAGAAATCACTTATATTCTGGTTAAAAATACATAAGAGGGCATGGGTAGATGCTAGGAAAAGAAGGTCCCCCAAAGAGAAGAGATTTGTAGAAAAGATCTCTGGACTGGTCTGCATTTTCTTCAATTTAGGGAAATGGATATAAACCTGGGACAGAAGGAAAGGGTATTCCTGAACTTTCTCCAGCTGTGTTTCACTACTATGTCAGTTCCTTACCATCTGAAATCTAGCAATTAGATTTGTCTTAGGTCTTTTCAAGTTGCAAAGAAAGAATAAGTTAGGAAACCACAGATGGAAGGGACTTAAGTACACATGAGAAGAAAGGAATTCCAGAAAGTTCTCTAAGTAGCTGGACCAGCTCTGTACTTCAATAAATGCTATTTGCATCTTTACTTAAAGCAGCCAGAAATTAAGACCAATATTGAGAGCTATAATGTTGATACATTTTGATAGGAGAAAATTTTACCCAATTCTATTGCTTTGAAATAGGTTTTGATATGAAAGAAACTTTGTAGAAATGTTTGATAAATGCATCTTCCTGGAGTATAGCTGGTATTTGTGGTAGTTGGTGTTCCAAGCATTTCTATCTCCTTGTTTTCTTGATTTAATTACTTCTTCAGATTGGCAGTGATTCTGTCTGTTAATCAATAGTAGAACTTCATTACTTTCCTTATAAACATCAGTTGGGTTTTATAGAGTCTGTTAGTTTTTTTTTTAATTTTTTGTGATTTTTGTACTTTTTGACTTATTCAGCTCCTGCTCTTTCTCCTATCATTATTTTTCTGTTTTTCTCATGTAGCATTTCTTCAAACTCTCTAATTTTTTTCTAAAATGTTTTCTAATCATTTTACTCAAGCTTGGGCCTTATGCATAAAAAAGTTGGCAAGTGCCAATCTATTATGCTTTAACCTGGGTAGAAGTAATAGGAGGATGCACTATATGGATAAAACAATAGAATTAACTTGTAATCAGTTTGTCTTTTTTTTTAATTACCACACAACAATCATTCTAAACAGTATCAGTGATAAAATATTCATCCTTAGTAGGGCACATGGCTTCCACTGCTCCCCCTCAGTTGATATGCCAAACAGATAGTGTTTATCTATTCCAAATGTTGTCATGAATGACATCTTTGGAGAACTTTTTACTTATTAACCTTATTTTTTGAGAAATAATTTATATATGATAAAATACCCAACACTTCAGTATTCAGCTTGATGTGTTCTGACAGTTGAATCCCTGCAACCACCGTTCATCAAAATATAGAATGTACCCATTACCCAGAAATATTCCTCTAGTTTAATTCCAATCAATTTGAAGTGACCCCCACCCCCACCCCCATGAAGAAGCAACTCCTTTCTGGTTTTATCACTATCAGTTACCTTTGCCTATTTTTGGACATCATTTAAATGGAATGGGCTGGCAAAATTTGCTCATGGTAACGTTTTTAAGACTGAGTTTGTTGTTTTCTTATTTTTTTTAGTGATTTTATACTTTCCTTCATGTAGTTCCAATACATTCATTGATACTTATTTCTAGTTAACATTTGGATTTTGGAGAATGTAATTTTTAAGGTTTTACTTTGCATATTGCATTTTTTTCAGATAACTTAGTTCACTGTTTTATTCATTATACTAATTTTTAATTAGTTCTTTTAGAATTTTTAAATTGATAATTACATATCTTTTAGATAATGCTATTTCTTTCCATATGTTTTACATTTTGTAGTTTCTTTCTACATGAGTCAGAATTTTTTAATAAAAATGTTAAAGTCCAAAGTCTTTATAAACAAATTAACTTTCACATAAAAAACATTAATAGTATCAGAGTCAATTATGACTGTAATCTATATCTGTTATACTAGAACTTCAGTTTTTTTTTTCCCATAGCACTTGTACAAAATGTATAAATCAAATTAAAAATGTAAACAACTCACACAAATCTAAGATATATTTTTGCTGCATGTCCATTCCCAGTCTTAGAAGATAAAAAGATTACTTTTGGAGTCATCAAAGCCTAATCTACTTTAGTTAGTTCATTTATGTTTAGATTAGTGTTTTAATGTTTGCTTTTGTTTTAATTGTGCCCCTTAACCTGTCCCTACATGGATAAAGAATGTCATATTAAAATCATTTATAATATATTGCTATTTTAAGCCCAGTATCAAAATTTTTAAAAGACCTTTCCAGGATATTTATTAAATTATAGTTTGATCTCTTTTCTATACATTTGGACATGTAAATATATCACAGAAGGCTGATATTAGTTATCACACTCCTTAGAAAATTAGTTATCAAACCCCTTAGAAATCTTTGCCAGTAAACTACAAAGATTTGTATTTTTAAAAATTAACATTCTAAGGAAAGTGTTAAGTATTGTTTATTTTTTTAAACTGTATTTTTATTCCTTGTTTTGTTAATGTGGTGTATCACATTGATTGATTTATGAATGCAAAGCCGTCTTTGCATCCCCAGAATAAATCCTACTTGATCAATGTGAGTGATCCTTTTAATGTATTGTTGTATGTGATTTGCTAATATTTTGTTGAGGGTTTTTGCATCTGGGTTTATCAGATTGGCCTATATTTTTTTTTCTCTCTCTCTCTCTCTCTTTTTTTTGTAGGGTCTTTGTGGAGATTTTGCTGCCAGGGTAATACTGGCCTCATTGAAGGTATTTGGAAGCTTTCTTGCCTCTTCTTTTTTTTGGAATAGTTTGAAGAGAATAAATATTAACTCTTGTTTAACTGTTCGGTAGAATTCATCTGTGAATCCAACTGGTCCTGGACTTTATTACTTGGTAGTTTTCTGATTACCAGTTCAATTTCATTACTAATAATTAGACTGTTCAGATTTTCTATTTCTTCCTGATTCAGTTTTGAAAGAATGTATATTTCTAGGAATTTATCCAGTCAATACTGTCCCAATATGGGATACCATTAGTGTTCTCCCCAAAGAAAAAGAAAAATATGCTTCAAATTTTCTTAGTAATATTAGGATTATTATCAGGATTTAAAGATTTCCATAAAAATGGAACAATAGGATGTCTGTAGGTATGTGTCTATAGTTGTATATGGATGTCTTTATACTTTATTTTTCTAATTTTATGTTGTATACAAAACAATGAAATTTAAGATGCTGTTTATTTCTTGACTCAAATATTGTTAGTGGGTTATTCTGTATAAGGTAGTAGATGCGACAAAGCTTCATGGAAAGTATATTGACATTACACTCAGGTGACATATTGCCTGATTTCTAGCCCCCATCTAAAAATTGAAGTTCTTTAGAAAATAATATTTAGGACTAACTCCAGATCTAATATTTAACTAAAATTGACCAGCAAATAAGTAAGATTTTGACCAAAGAAATTATGGAAAGCTTATGAACATGTTATAAGGTTTTCTTTAATATAGAATAATTAAAATATAGAAATATATAGAAACTGTATGAAATTTGATTGACTATAACATTTATTTATATTAAAAATATTCCTTCCTTTCAGGAGAAAAAGACAATCACGCAGGAATCAAAGAACTAGATGCAATGTAAGGTACGTTAGACATTCTGTAGCGAGTAATCTGAAGGTGCTGCTCATTCACTCCTATTAAACTGAAGCTATCTTTTTAAAATTATTATTATGTTATGTTAATCACCATACAACACATCATTAGTTTTTGATGTAGTGTTCCATGATTCATTGTTTGTGTATAACACCCAGTGCTCCATGCAGAACATGCCCTCTTTAATACCCATCACCAGGCTAACCCATCCTCCTACCCCCCTCCCTTCTAGAAACCTCAGTTTGTTTTTCAGAGTCCATCATCTCTCATCGTTCATCTCCCCCTCTGATTTACTTCCCTTCACTGATATGAGAAATTCTTAATCTCAGGAAACAAACTGATGGTTGCTGGAGTGGTGGGGGGTGGGAGGGATGGGGTGGCTGGGTGATAGACATTGGGGAGGGTATGTGCTATGGTGAGCACTGTGAATTGTGCAAGACTGTTGAATCACAGATCTGTACTTCTGAAACAAATAATACATTATATGTTAAAAAGAAAAAAGAAGAGATGAAGCTGTCTTTCTTTACAATGGACTTAATAGTGTAAATGATGCCTCTGAAGAAATCAACATACAGAATTATTCAGAGAATATGAAAATACATTTCAAATGCTGGTGACTATTTTATTTTAGAAAGATTTTCTGCAGCTATTTTTAAAGATTTTTTTAATAACTTAGCTAACTAATGTATGTTATTTTCAAGATAATCATATTTAACTGAATATTTATTTCCTGGAACATTCAAGCTAGATGAGATTTTCCCAAAGTTGCATAAGGTACATGACTTTCAAATGTAAGCTAACTAGAAAATCTTTCCAAACTTCTTTCTCCTTTGTTCCTAGCCTGTCTGATAAAATGGGTCAGATGTGCAGAATTTAAAGATTTCAATAGGTTGTTGTCTATACACAGGTACCAGAACAAAAGGACCCACAATCTATTTTAAGTTAACTTTAAATATGGATAAAATATACCTTGTGTGGTAAAGATTTCTAAACTCTCTTGCTTTATTCATCCCCTGTGACTTGTTCATTTCACAGCAATGACCACCAACTAAATCCATAATTATCATTGCTGCATTAATGTAGACATTGGAGAAAATTATAACATTAAGCTGTCTTTGCAAAAGGAGAAAAATTGTTTCCATTCTTCTGCATTAGCTATTTGGAGCAAAAAAGGGAAATTTACTGGTAGTTTGATGATTTAACTTTAAGTCCATTTAAGAAAGTTACAAAGCTAATAGCAGTGAAATCATCTATTAGTTTGTGCCCAAATCACATGCAAGTAATGTGCAAACTAACAGTGAGGTCCAAGATCCCTGTATATATTTTGAAATACTGCCCACACTTCAGTTAGTTATTAAAAAGTTCTATTTAGTTAAAAGAATAATAATAAAATTCTATTTACTACTCTGTTGGCCCAAATATATATGGGATTCTCGAAGTAAGTCTTCCATCTTTAGAAACTCAAGGGCATATTACAGAGGGCATGCTATGTGTATTTATTTTTTTTTTTAAAGATATATTTATTTGTCAGGGAGAGAGAGCAGGAGCAGGGGGAGCTGCAGGCAGAGGGAGAAGCAGCCTCCCCACTGAGCAGGGAGCCTGATTGGGACTGGATCCCAGAAGTCTGGGATCATGACCTGAGCTGAAGGCAGATGCTTAACCAACTGAGCCACCCAGGCATCCCATGTATTTATTTTATTGTTCAAGGTTTTCTCTTTTTTTAAAAAAAAATGTAATTGAGATATAATTGACATACAATATAGTGTAAGTTTAAGATGTATGTGTTGATTTGATACACATATATTGCAAAATGATTACTATCATAGTATTAACTAACATGTTCATCATGTTACATAATTCCTGTGTGTGTGTGTGTGCGTGTGTGCTAACATTTAAGATCTCTCAGCAATTTTCAAGCATTATGTACTATTGTCATGATGCTTTACATTAAATCCTAGAACTTATTCATTTTATAACTAGAAGTTTGTACCCTCTGACCAACATCTCCCTTGTGCTCCCCCCCCCCCCCCCCCGCCACTAATCCAGCCTCTGGTAACCACCACTCTCAGTTTCTGTGAGTTAGGCTTCTTTAGATTTTACATATAAGTGATACTGCACAGTATATCTTTCTCTGGATTACTTCCCTTAGCGTAATTCTCTCCAGATTAACCCATGTTGTTGCAAATGACAGGATTTCTTTCTTTTATAAGGCTGAATAATAATCCATTCTGTGTGTGTGTGTGTGTGTATGGATGGACGCCAGGCATTTAAATATGGAAGGTGTGGTTATAACCTAAGGAATGGATAAATTCCATTCATCCATCAGGGGACACTTATGCTGTCTTCATACCTTCCCTATTGAATAATATTACTGCAGTGAACATAGAAGTATAGTTACCTCTTTGAGACAATGATTCCATTAACTTTTGATATATAGACAAAGGTAGGGTTGCTAAATCATATGTATGGTAGTTCTATTTTTAATTCAAGGAACCTCAGTACTGTTTTCCATAATGGCTAAGCTGATTTACTTTCCCACCAACAGGGCACAAGGGTTCTGTTTTCTTCACATTCTCATCAACAGGTACCTTTTCTCTTTTCCATGATAGTCATTCCAACAGGTGTGAGGTGATATCTAATCGTGGTTTTGATTTTCTTTTCCCTGATGATTATTTATATTGAACACATTTTCATATATTTGTTGCCATTTGTATGTCTTTGGAAAAAATGTCTATTTAGCGTCTTTGCCTATTTTTAATTGGATCATTTGTTTCGTTTTGTTTTTTTGCTATTGAGTTACATGAGTTGTTTATATATTTTGGATATTAACTCCTTAGTAGGTATGATTTGCAAATATTTCCTCCCATTAAATAGGTCGCCTTTTCATTTTGTTGGTGTTTTTTTTTTTTTTTTTTTTTGCTGTGTAGAACCCTTTCATTTTGATGTAGCCCTAATTGTTTATTTTTTGCTTTTGTCATTTGTGCTTTAGATATTATATCGAAAAAATTATGGTCAAGACCAATGTCAAGGTTATTTTCTCCTATATTTTCTTCTAGGAGTTTTAGGTTTTTAGTTTCTATGTTAAAGCCTTTAATCCATTTTGAATTTATTTTTCTGTATATGGGTCCAATTTCATTCTTCTGCATGTGGCTGTCCACTTTTCCCAACCATTACCGAGCAGACTGTCCTTTCCCCATTGAGAATTCTTGTCTCCCTTGTCAATATTAATTGACCATATACGGTGAGTTTATTTTTGGGCTCTCAATTCTGTTCCATTGGTCTGTGTGTATATTTTTATGCCAGAACCATACTGTGTTGGTTACCGTAGATTTGTAGTATAGCTTGAAAATAATAAATGTGATGCCACTAACTCTGTTCTTTCTTAGGAATGCTTTGGGTTTGGGATATTTTGTGTTTCCACACAAATTTTAGTGTTTTTTTTTTTCATATTTCTGTGAAAAATGCCATTGGAATTTTTAAAAGGATTGCACTGAATCTATAGATATTTGGGTAGTATGGACATTTTAACAATAGTCCTTTCATCCATGAACACAGGATATCTTCCCATATGGTGTCTTCTTCTATTTGTTTCATGAGTCTTGTAATCTTCATTGTAGAGACCTTTCATCTTCTTGGTTAAATTTATTTCTAAGTACTTTATTGTTTTTGATGCTGTTGTAAATGATAGTTTTATTTCTTTTTCAGATGTTTTGTTGTTAGTGTACAGGAATGCAACTATGTTGATTTTTGTATCCTGTAACTTTACTGAATTTAGCTTATTTTGGCATTTTTTGTGGAGTCTTGAGGGTATTCTATATAGATCATCTTATCTGCAAAAATAAAGACAATTTTACTCTTCCCTTTCTATTTGTATTCTTTTTATTTCTTTTTCTTGACTGATTGAGCTTAGACTTCTAGTACTGTGTTAAATAGGTTGGTAGTGGGTACCCTTGTCTTTTTCCAGATCTTAAAGGAAAAGCTTTTAACCTTTCACTGTTGAATGTAATATTGGCTGTGGGTTTGTCCTGTATGGCCTTTATTGTGTTGGAGTATGTTCCCCCTATACCCAATGTGTTGAGTGTTTTTTTTTTTTTTTATAAAAGGATGTTGTATTTTGTCAAATGCCTTTTTGTGGTCATCTTTGGATGAAATCATATAACTTTTACTTTACATTCTATCAATGTGGTGCATTAATTGACATGCATATGTTGAAACATCCTTGCATCTCAGGCATATATCCCACTTGATCACGGTGCATTATTTTTTTAATGTGCTGTTGAATTTGGTACCTTTTTTTTTTTTTTTGAATCTATATTCATTAGAGATATTGATTTGTAGTTTTCTTGTAGTGTCCTTATTTGGCTTTGGTGTCAATGTAATTTTGGCCTTGTAAAAATGAGTTTGGAGGTGTTCTGTCATCTCCAGTTTTTTGGAAGAGTTTGAGAAGGGTGGATATTAATTGTTCTTTAAAGGTTTGGCAGAAGTCACCAGTGAAAAACCCATCTGGTCCTGAGTTTTTATGTATTGGGAGGTTTGTGATAATTGATTCATTCTCTTTATTCCTTATTGGTGTGTTAAGATTCTTTATTTCTTCATGGTTCAGTCTTAGGTTGTATGCTTCTAGAAATTTAATTTTTTCCAAATTACTCAATTTGTTGGGATTAATTGTTATTTAATTGTAGTAGTCTGTTATGGTCTTTTGTATTTCTGTGGTAACAATTGTAATATCTCCTCTTTTATTTCTGATTTTAATACCCTTTTTTTTTTTTAAGTTCAGCTAAACGTTTGCCAATTCTGTTTATCTTTTCAAAACACCAGCTTGTTCTTTCTTGATCTTTTCTATTGTTTTTCTGGTCTCTATTTCATTTATTTCTGTTCTGATGTTTGTTATTTTCTTCCTTATACCAACTATAGGTTTAACTTTTCTTTTTCTAGTTCCTTGAGGTTTAAAGTTAGGCTGTTCATTTGTGATCTTCCTTTTTTCTTCATGTAAGTATTTATTGCTGTGAAGTCCCTCTTAGAACTGCTTTTGCTTCATCTCATAGGTTTTGATATGTTGTATCCCCATTTTTGTTTCAAGGTATTTTTAAAATTTCCTTTTGATTCTTTGAATCACTGGTTGTCAGGAGTATGTTAATTTCCACATCTTTGTGAATTTTCCAGGTTCCCTCCTGTTACTGATTTCTAGCTTAATGCCACTGTGGTTGGAAAAGAGAAGTGGTATGATTTAAGAATATTTGTGAAGACTTGTTTTATGACCTTGTCATATGACCTATCCAGCAGATTGTCCTGTGTATATGTTAAAGAATGTGTATTATGCTGATGTTGGATGTAATGTTCTGTACTTACTAAGTCTATTTGATCTAGAGTATGGTTCAAGTCCAAAATTATGGTGTTGATTTTCTCTCTGGGTGCTATATTCATTGACAAAAGTAGGGTATTAAAGTCCTTTAGTATTATTGTATAGTTGTCTGTTTCTCCCTTCAGGTCTGTTAGTATTTGCTTAATATACGTATGTGCTCCTATGTTGGGTGCATATACACTTATAATTCAGTATTTTCCTAATAAACTGACCTGCTTATCACTATATGACATTGCTTGTCTCCTGTTAATCTTGGCTTAAAGTCTATTTTTCTGATACAAGTATAGCTACCTCTGCTTTCTTTTGGTTTCCACTTTCATGGTGTATCTTTTTTGCATTTCTTCTTTTTGAGCTAACGTGTCTTTAAAAGCTAAAGTGAGTCTGTTACAGGCAGCATATAGTTGTTGCTGTTGTTTTTTTTTAATCTACCTAGCCACTGTGTCTTTCAGTGGGGGGATTCAGTCCATTTACATTTAAAGTAATCATTGATTGGTAAGACTTACTGTTGCCATCATACTAATTGTTTTCTGGCTGTTTTGCGGTTCCCTTGTTACTTTCTTTCCTTCTTGATGGCTGCCTTTGTGAATGGATACTTTTCTGTAGTTGTATGTTTTGATTCCCTTCTCTTCATCTTTTGTGAATCTACTGTGAATTTTTGCTTTGTGATTACTATGACACATATAAAACATCAATATAATAGTATATTTTACATTGATGACAAATTAACTTTGTATATAAAAATTCTATCCTTTTATGTTTTTGATGTCATAATTCATCTTTTTATATTATGTATCCCTTAACAAATTATTGTAGCTGTAGCTATATTTAGTACTTTTGTCCTTTAAAATTTATACTAAAAAAGCTAATACACCACTATATTACAATATTAGAGTATTTTCAATCTGACTTATGCTTACCTCTACTAGTGTGTTGTATATTTTCATATTACTAACTAGCATCCATTTATTTTGGCTTGAAGAATTCCTTCCAGCATTTCTCATAAGGCAAGTTTACTGCTGATACCTTCCTAGCAAACAAAAGCTGAGGAAGTTTATTATCTTGCCTTCATTAATGAAGGACAACTTTGCTGGGTAAAATATTATGCTTTGTTGGGAGGAGGACAGAGTCTGGGTTCTTCCTTCTCACCGTTTTGATGGAGATGGTATGCTACTGATCATCAAAAAATAATTTTTGAATAAACAAATATTAATATTTAAACATTTTAATTTGCAGAGGAATTTCCTTTTAGTATAGACTCAAATTGTAATTCTACAAAATTTGAATATGAATACATTATTTGAATTAATATGAATAAATTAACACTTAAATCTGCAATATCATAAAATACACTTTGGGTAGCTCAGCCTTTACCCAAACCAAATATTAACAGAGCCTTTTTGTGATAATCTTTTATTTATAATCTAATACTTGGTCTCTGAGGTCAAAATTTAGTAAAAAAAACCAAAACTACTGAAAACCTTAGACAATAACGAAAAACTGTAAAAACAAATGAAAAATTGTAATATTTTATTTCACTATAAAAATATGTGAACTCAGGTCAATTTTCTCTCTGATGCAATGCTATAATTACACAACAGGGTTTCTTAAGTAATAGTAACTAATAGGGAGTCTTTGGAGGTAAAAATTACTTAGGAAGAATAATGTCTAGAAATATCATGCCTGATAAGCCAAAATAGGAGTAGTGAGTCAGGCATACATTTAGTCTGCAGTTTTACAAAGAAAGTAAAGAATAATTTTAAGACAATTATCTGGATAATTTATTATTTTTTTAATCTTCCTTTCATAAAAATGTGGGTTTGCTGCTTTATTTTCACTTGATAACCTGTGTAACCTACATGAACTACAGAATTGTTCTGTCTTCTAGAGTTTTTTTTTATTATTATAGACAGAGACTTAAATGATCAGTTCTAGGGTTGGATTCTGGTTTCACTATAGGCAAAGAATAATGAAGTGTACTGATGAGGTTTGTAATAACATCCTAATGTATTTATTCCTCCAATTATGCAATAAACATATATTAAATGCCCATCATATGTAAGAGGCTGAGCAACATAATTTAATCTGCTAAAATAAATTAAACGCTTCATCCTAAACTTGGTTATAGTTATCTTGATGGGAATAGCTTTAATACCTTTGTTCTTCACAAGGAAAATTCAAGTCAAACAATATACAAAAGTATGGTAAGAAAAAATGAGAGACTGTAGAAATATAGAGATGTAAAACTTAAAATGTAGAGGTAGAATTCACCAAGGCTAGGCCAGTGCCTTCTGGTAGATCATGGAAACTCAATAGTTGTTCCTACTATTACAATATCCATAGGACACTAAACTGTATCGCTCCCATACTCTTCTTAAATGCTTATAGGACTTTGAGAAAAATTCCTAAATGCTCTGTTCCTCAGTCTCCTTCTACTTGATAATGCCCTCATTTGAAGGTTATATAAAGTTAACAAAAAATAAAAGTTCTCACCAACCAAGTTCTTGGTCCAGATTAGGCATTTATCAGGTGTGTATTCCCTTTTGCTCTTGTAAGAGTTGTGTGATGAAAAAAATCTGTGACATGTTTGAGCTCAAGCTGATAGTACCTTTTGATTTGCCTCATTTGAATGTTCAAATCCATCATCACCCTCTCTAGGAGTAGTTCTGGATTTTAAGGTCTAATTTTAGTAAAAGCCTTATGAAGTTAAGAGCTTGGCGGGGGGGGGGGGTGGGCGAGAAAAAAAACTAGTTGTGTTTACATTATCCTTACCATTTTACCAGGTGAGGAAAAGGGTTTAAGCAATTTGACTAACATCACTAGTTAGAAACAGAATTTAAACCTAGCCCTTCTGATTGTAAGTTCCTGTCTTTCACACTAAAAAATGTCATCATTTTCATTAGTGTAACCACTGTCTAAAGTAGGACATTTGGGTGGTTCTATTCTAACTCTTTCATGTGTCAATAACACTGCACTGTGTCAGAACAAGCACAGTCAAGGTACTAGACATGCTGACCATTTTGTTGACTACACTTCACCAAAGAGAAATGACTTTCACAGCAAGAGAGACTTATCTGAGAGATAAAATTTTACTTCTGTAGCACTTTAAATCACATTTGAGTGTCATTAATGACCTCATCTTTTTTTGACCTCATCATTCAAGATAGGGAAAAGAAACAATAGATACAAAGGTGTTTTTGTGACTACATATCACTGACAGCATTAATTGATTTTATCTGTTTATAGGGCAGACATCTTCTAATAGAACAGAATGGTCCTTCAGACTTTATGAAAAAGTTGCCCAGAGATAAAGGACCGAGATTATCACCAGTAAAGCAGTTCTATTTTTTTTCTGAAAAGCTCTGTTTAACGTTGAAAAAATTAACTGTCTTAATGGAATTGATCACAGTTAAACTCCTAGATTAAGTGGGACATATTTTTAAACATCTTTATTGTACTTAAAATGCACACAGTTCTCTTTGTCCACTCCCTTACATCTGTCCTCCCAGTGTCCAGACATCATTGTTAACTCTGCTCTTCAGCCAACTGATCCAAGTTCTATAATATTCTCCAAACTCACATGACAGTAAGGCTAGTAAAAATACTTGGATTCTTCTTCAGAACTTTATATCTCTTTGCCTTTTAGAGTGTTAGAGAGATTATTGAGTTTTTTCTTCCAAAGAAAGTATGTAGCTTTTAGAGAAACACAAATACCTACCAAAGAACAAAACCAACAACAAAAAAAATTATTGAATAGTAATATGAATATGTACATCAAATAAAACAGTGTTGATTATTTAGTTGTATTACAAGGCTTATAAATACTGAGAGTCAGAAGTTATTCACCTCATTGGCTATATGTAGCTATGTGATCTATGCACCTTATCCCCTAAAAATTCTTGTGTAGCTTGCTCGTAGGAAGATTTCCTTTTTCTGATAGATTTAGAGTGCAGCGTCTTCATTAATATGTATGATGTGTTCACCACTCTTCTCTTATTTAATGTCAAGAGCCAAGGAAAAGAATTCCTCCCTGTATTCTCAGTAAAATGCCTCAGGCATGTTTACCATTTGGTTCTTTTCTATTACCAATTCCCATAAGTTCAGATTTTAGCTTTGCAATCATACATCATGTTCTGATACCTCTTCATAAGACCAGATGGATGATTGCCATTTCTATCTCTTGTGCTCTATTCTTTCAGTGCTGAGATTCTGCCTTGTGCCTTTGTTTTATGCTTTTAGATTCAGAAATTTATGCCTGGATCTCAACTAAGTCCTTGTTTACAACTGATTTTGGACTGTTGCCCTTTCCCTGGCCTGAAATTTGGTTGGTCTTTGTTTATTTTCACAGTATGTATGCATAAGCATGGCTTACAGAATGAATACCAGACTGAAGCAAATACATAGATTGAGATTGGATATTGACTCTTGTAGAAACAAAAACTTAGTTCCCTTATTTTGGTTGAGAATCTAGAGCTGTTCACACTTTAATAGTTCAGAGAAATAAGGACAAATACACAAAATGGACACAGGAGGCAGCTCTTGTTTGATCTCTTGAAAGTGTGGTAACAGTAGACTTTCCATTATTCTAAAAGCACAAGAGCTAGAGTAGAGTGACTACAGGGATACCTTCCTTGACCTATTTTTAAGACTCCTGGCCAACTATAACTGCCACCATTGCAATCCATCATGTCACTGAAAGTGGACTCCATAACGGCTATAACTTAATTTGTACAAAAGTCTAAGCACTCTGGGTCTTGTAATAGAATGCACCTCTCTGCTCTTACCATACATTTAGTTTAGATACAGTCTATTTATAGGAAATGTTGAAATATATGGTTCATTTTGGATTAGCTACTCATGTGATCTATACTTTTTCAAGTTAGTCTCTAGAATAACATATACTTGGCCTGCTGAAAGGCCATGTTTCCTAAATTGCAGTTTAATATTTAAAATGTGGTCTTTATCCAAGAGCACTTTAAGGTGCATCCACACAAAGCTCATTAGTGTATTAGCCGTAACATGTTATTCAGGAAGCTGTTGGTGATATTCCTCAGTTTCATCTTCATGATGTTCCACAAAAGAAAATTATTTTGGAGACTAATGTCACAGTTATCTTGGTTTTTCACTTAAAATCATGAGTTATGTTCTTTCTCTCTCTCTCTTTTTTTTTTTTTTTTTTTTACAAATCTACACCTTTATTTACTTTAAATCCTTGAGGAGTACAGCATCACACAGATTCTGTGGCCAATGGCTTTAGCAGGAAGGTTGCTTCAGAATTTGGCACAAACCATGCCACTGTTTCCATGAGCACGAGTTACTTTTCCCCAGATTACTCTGGTTTTGTTTGGTTTGCCACCAGGAGTCACTGTGTCGTTCTTTGCTTTGTACACATAAGCACATTGCTTGCCTACATAGAATTCCATTTCATCTCGAGCATAAACACCTTTGATTTTAAGAAGAGCTGTGTGCTCCCTCTGGTTCTGAAGACCCCGCTTATAGCCAGCACAAATGGCCTTGGACCAGAGCCTTCCAGACATTATTTGGTGTTATAGGAGTCCTGTTCCCAGCAGGCCTCCACAGACTCCAAGATGGCAGAAAAAGGCCAGTTATGTTCTTTCTAATAACATGAATGACCCCATCTTCCTGTGTTTGTTGCTGAAAGGAAGTTAAGCACAAATTTGAAACCTGAATCAGTAAGGATGATACTTCAAATGTTATTTAAAATGGAGTATGGTAAAAAGATGAGGAAAGATAAAAAGAAGGGGGACAAGAAGAAAGAAAAGAAAGGGTATCAATTTGGCTTTACCTTTTGACTACTAATAGTTCTGATGTTAATTCCTCAAAATCAATTCTGGAAATACTTCTAGTCCAGTGTATTGTTCTTCTGAATGGAAGTTATTAATTTGCCTTCTTGTATTTAATTTACACACAAAATAATTATAAACACCAGCTAGAAATAAGCATTCAAAATTCAAAGCAATTTTTACATTAAAATTGGTGAATAATGATTGGGTTGGAAGAATACAAGATAGTCACCAATTAGATTTCTCTCTTTCACAACTACAAAGTGATTTATGTAGCATTTCCATTTACTAGCAATGGATTCTCTGATAAAGAAATAAAACAATCCCAGGTGCCTGGGTGGCTCAGTCCGTTAAGCGTCTACCTTCAGCTCAGGTCATGATCCTGCATTGGGCTCCCCACTCAGTGGGGAGTCTGATACTCCCTCTCCCTTTGCCCCTCTCCCCAACTCGTGCTCTCTCAAATAAATAAATCAATATCTTTTAAAAAATAAAACAATCCATTTATACCATCAAAAATAAAACACTTAGGTAAATTTAACCCATGAGTTTAAGAAAATTTAATCTCTATGATGAAAACAAGATACTGATGAAAGAAACTGAAGAAAATAAATGTAAAGATACCCTGTATTCATTGATCAGAAAAATTAATATTAAAATGTCCATGCAACACCAAGCCACTTACAGATTCAGTGCAATCCCTATTGAGATTCCAATGACATTTTTTAAAAGAAATAGAAAAAACAATTCTAAAATGTGTCTGAAGCCATGAAGGACCTGAAATAGTAAACACAATCCTGAGAAAGAACAAAACTGGCAGCATTACACTTCCTGATATTTAGCTATATTATAAAGCTAGAGTAATCAAAACAGGATGGTCCTGGCCTGAAAACAGACACATAGACCAATGAAAGAAAATTAAAAGCCCATAAATAAACTCATGTATATACATCAACTAGTATTTGACAATGGAGCCAAGAATACTCAACAGGAAAAGATGGTCTCTTCAATAAATGATGCTAGGAAAATTAGGTATTCATATGCAAAAGAATGAAACTAGACCCCTATCTTAAGCCATTCATAAAAGATTAATTCCAAGTGGATTAAAGATTTAATGTAAGACCTGAAATCACAAAACTCCTATAAATAAACATAAGGAAAAAGCTGTTTTCCAGCTTTATTGAGATATAATTGACACATAAATGTCAATTATAAACTTACATAAATTGTGTAAGTTTAAGGTGTACATCATGTTGAGTTTATACGTTTATAAATTGCAAAATGATTACAACAGTTGTATTAGCCACCATCTGCATCCTGACACATAGGTATCATTTCTTCGTTGTGTTGAGAATATTTAAAATCTAACCCTTTAGGGCGCCTGGGTGGCTCAGTCGTTAAGCGTCTGCCTTCGGCTCAGGTCATGATCCCAGGGTCCTGGGATCGAGTCCCACATCGGGCTCCCTGCTCGGCGGGAGCCTGCTTCTCCCTCTCCCACTCCCCCTGCTTGTGTTCCTGCTCTCGCTGTCTCTCTCTGTCAAATAAATAAAATCTTAAAAAAAAAAAAAAAATCTAACCCTTTAGCAAATTTTAAGGCTATGAAACAGTATTATTAGCTATAATTACTATATTCTACATCAGATCCGTAATCTTAAAACTTGAAATTTGTTCACTTTGACCAACATTTACCTATTTCCCATATCAACCAACTTCTGGTAACCACCACTCAACTCTCTTTGACCCCTGAGTTTTTCTTTAGATTCCACATGTGAGTGTTATCATACAGTACTGGTTTTCCTCTGTCTGGCTTATTTCACTGAGCATAATGCCCTCAAGGCGCATCCAAGTTGCAGATAAAAGTATTTCCTTTTTTATAATAGATATATAATAATCCATTGTGTGTATCTGTGTATCTCACATAGTCTTTACCATTTATCTGTTAATGGACACTTATGTTGTTTTTGTATCTCGGGTATTGTGAGTAATGCAATGAACATACAAGAGCAGTTGCCTCTATGAGATCTTGATTTTAATTTATTTACATATATAACCCGGAAATGGGATCGTTGGATCATAGGGTAGTATAATTTCCTGAAGAACCATGATATTGTTTTCCATAATGGCTTTCCACTTTGACATTTACATCCCTATCACCAGTGCTATTCCCTACCACCAGTTGTTATCACTTACCTTTTTGATGATAGGCATTCTACCAGGCATGAGAGGATAGCTCAATGTGATTTTGATTTGCAATTTTCTAATGATTTGTAATGTTGAACACCTTTTCATATACCTGTTGGCCATTTGTATATCTTCTTGAAAAATTTCTGTTCAGCTTTTCTGTTTGCCTTTTAAATTGAGTTATTCTTTTGCCATTGAGTCGTATGTGTTCCTGATATATTTGGGATATTAACTCCTTATCACATATATGCTTGGTAAGTATTTTCTCCTATTCTGTATTTTCACTTTCTTGTTCTGTTGTGTGGAACCAATCTATTTGATTTAATCCCACTACTATAGTGTTGCTTTTGTTGTTTGTGCTTTTGCTGTTATGTCAAGGAAATCACTGCTGAGACCAAGGTCAAGGAGATTTTTTTCTGATATATTGTCCCAGAATTTTACAATGACAGGTTTTAAATATAACTCTTTAATTCATTTGAAGTTCATTTTTGTGAGTAGTGTAAGATAGGGTTCTAGTTTAATTTTTTTGCATGAGGTTATCCAGTTTTCCCAACCCCAGTATTGAATAGACTATTCTTTACCCACTGAGTAATCTTAGATAATATTAGTTGACAATATATGCATGGGTTTTTTTCTGAGTTGATTCTCTTCTATTGGTATATCTACCTGATTTTATGTCAGTACCATACTGTTTTGATTACTATAACTTTGTACTCTATTTTGAAATTAGGAACTATAATGTCTCCAGGTTTGTTGTTTTTTTCTCATGATAACTTTAACTATTCTGAGACATATTGCCTTGTTGAATTTTAGGATTATTTTTTCTATTTCTGTGAAAAAATGTCATTGAAATTTTGATAGGGGTTGCACTGAGTCTGTAGATGTATTCAGGTAGTATGGAGATTTTAAAAATATTTTGATTCATGAATGTGGGATATCTTTCCATTTGAGTTTTCAGTGTAGAGGTCTTTTTCTTCCTTGGTTAGATTTTTTCATAAGTATTTTATTGTTTACATGCTATTGTGAATGGGATAATTTTCTGTATTTCTTTTTTAGGTATTTTGTTATTGCGCAGAAGCACAACTGTTTTCTGATACTGATTTTATATCCTGTAACTTCATTGAATTTGTTGATTATTCTAAGCAGTTTTTTGGTACAGTCTTTAGAATTTTTATATATAAGATCATATCATCTTTAAACATTTTACATCTTTTTCCTGCTGATTGCTCTGATGAGGATTTGCAGTACAATATTGAGTAGGAATGGTGTGAATGGGCACCTTTGTCTTGTCCTAATTGTAGAGGAAAAGCTTTCAACTTTTCAGAATTGTGTGAGTGTGGGTTTGTCATATATGGCCTTTATGTTGTTGAAATATGTTCCTTTTATACCCAATGTGTTGAGCATTTTTAATATGAAATGATGTAATTTGTCACATGCTTTTTTGTATTTACTGAGATAATTATTTTTCATTTTATTAATGTATATCAATTTATTAATTTGCTTATGTTTAACCAACCTTGCATCCCAGCGATAAACCCCACTTGATTGTGATGAATGATTCTTCTAACGCTGTTGAGTTCAGTTTGCTATTTTGTTGAGAATGTTTGCATCCATATTCATGAGGGATATTGGTCTGTAATTATCTTTTTTTATAGTATCCGTAACCATCTTTGATATCAGGATAATGCCTGCCTTGTAAAAAGAGTCTGGGAGTGTCCCCTCCTGTTCAGTTTTTTGGATGAGTTTGAGAACAACTGGCATTAATTAATTTTGGCAATTTTTAATTTTGGCAGAATTTAGCAGTGAAACCATCTGGTCCTGCCTTTTCTGTTTTGGGAGGTTTTTGATTACTAATTCAGTATCATTACTTAATATTGTTCTTTTCAAGTTCTTTACTTCATTTTTCAGTCTTGGTAGGTTTTATCTTTCTAGGAATTTATTCATTTTTCCTAAGTTATCTAGTTGGCATATAATTGTTCACAGTGGTCTCATGATCATTTGTATTTCTGTGGTATCAATTACAATGTCTCCTCTTATTTCTTATTTTGAGTCTCTTAGTCTAGCTAAATGTCTGTTTTATCTTGCCAGGAAAAAAAACAAATAGCTCTTAATTTCATTAATCTTTATTATTTTTTCTGGTCTCCATTGCTGCTCTGATCTTTGTTACTACCTTTCTTCTGCTAACTTTGGGCTTAGTTTTTCTTCTATTTTGAGTTCCTTAAGGTGTAGAGTTAGATTTTTAAGATATTTCTTGTTTCTTAATGTAGGCGTTTATCACTATAAAGTTCTCTCTTAGAATGGCTTTTTCAGCATCTTATAAGTTTTGATATATTGTGCTTCTTTCTTAATTTGTTTCATAATGCTTCTTGATTTCCCTTTTGATTTCTTCTTTGAGCCATTGGTTATTTGATGGTGTTGTTTATACTCCACATATTTTTGAATATTCCCACTTCTGTTATTATTTTCTAGGTTTATACTGTTGTCATTGGAAAAGATGTTTGGGATGATTTTAATCTTCTTAAATTAGTGAAGACTTGTTTTGTGACCTGTCAGTGACTGATTCTGGAGAGTATTTGAGAAGAATGTGTATTCTGCTGCTGTTAAGTGGAATGTCTATATATGTCTGTTAAGTCCATCAGTTCCAATGCATAGTATAAGTCCAACTTACTTATTGATTTTCTGTTTGGATGATCTATCCATTTTTGAAGTGTGCTTTTAAAGTCTCCTACTGGGTGCCTGGGTGGCTCAGATGGTTAAGCGTCTGCCTTCGGCTCAGGTCATGATCCCAGGGTCCTGGGATTGAGTCCCGCATCGGGCTGCCTGCTCCTTGGGGAGCCTGCTTCTCCCTCTGCTTCTCTCTCTCTCTCTCTCTGTCTCTCATGAATAAATAAAAAGTCTCCTACTAATACTGTACTGTAACCTCTTTCTCCCTTCTGATTTAATATTTGCTTAATACATTTAGAGGATCTCGAGTGCATATGTATTTATGACTGTGATATCTCCCTGATGGATTGAAATTTTTATCATATAATGACCATATTTGTCTTTTGTTATAATTTGACTTAAAGTCCATTTCCTTTGATACAAATATAGTTACCTCTGCTCTTTTTGGTCTCCACTTGGATGGAACATCTTTTGCCATTCCTTCACTTTGAATTATGTGTGTCCTTAAAGATGAGTCTTGTTTTATCCAGTCAGTCTTTGCTTTTTGATTGGGAAATTCAATCCATTAATGTTGAGAGTAATTACTGATAGGTGTGATAATTCATTCTCTATATATTATATATAGAACAACTTAAACCTAAGGATGGGATTTTTAGACCCTACAATCCATAGCCAGTGAGTCAGAAGCACAAATGATAACCTGGGCTTGCAATTAGCATCTTCAGTGTGCATGTGTGGAAGGCAGTCTTGTGGCACTTAACCTGGGGAACATCTCTGGGCAGATAGTGTCAGAATTGAGTTAAATTGTAGGACACCCAGCTGATGTAGGAGAAAACCCTCACACCCACATCAGAATTGGGTTCAAAATCTTATTTAATAGGTAAGGACTTGCCAATTCCAACTTGCTGTTTTCTGGTTGATTTGTAGTTCCTTTTTAAAATTCCATTCTTGCAGCCTTTTTATGTAAATAGATGATTTTCCATAGTGGTATGCTTTGTTGGTATTGCTTTAGCTTTTGTGTATCTATTAGAGATATTTGCTTTGTGGTTCCCAAGGGGCTTATATAAAACATCTCATCAGCATAAGATAGTTACGTCTATAAAAAGTTAACTTAGATTGAATTCAAAATTCTGTCCTTTTACTCCTGTCTTTTATTTTCTCGTCATCAATATTTTACTTGTATATCCATTATCTAATACTGAATCTGTAGCTATTTTTAATACTTTGTCCTTCAACCTTTACTTAGCACATTAACATATCACAGTATGAGTATATTCTGAATCTGGTAATATGCTTGCCTGTACCACTGTGTTGTATATTTTCATGTTTACTCATTGCTAAGCAATGTCCTTTTTCAGTATGAAGAACTTTAAGCATTTCTTGTAATGCAGGATTAGTGGTGATGAATTCCTTCAGCTTCAGTTTATTAGGGAAGGGTTATTTATTACATGTCTTGGGGAAGAACTTTGGAATGAAATTCTGAGCTGACTTATGAGGTTCATGAACTTGGATAAGCAAGTTTCTCAGTTTGGGAAGTTCTCAGCCATTATTTCTTTAGATAAGCTTTCTGCTCCTTTCTTCCTCTGAGACTCCCAAAATACATACATTATTTCTTTTAATGGTTTCCCATAACCCCTGAAGGATTTCTTCACTCTTTCATTCAGTTGCCCTATTTTCTAGATCACGGATTCTCTTTTCTGCTTGTTCAAGTCTGTTGTTTAAGCTCACTCTTAAATTCTTCAGTTCATTGTATTCTTAAGCTCCAAAATTTGTTTGGTTCTTTTAAATTATGTCTCTTTATTGAGCTTCTCATTTTGTTCTTCTCTTGTAGCTCTCCAAGCATTGCTGTAGAACAAATATTTTGAATTCTTTGTCAGGCAATTCTGGATCTCCATTTCTTTGGAGACAGTTATCAGAGATTTACTTTATTCTTTTGGTGGAGATGCTTTTCTGGCTCTTCATGACCCCTGTAGCCTATCTGTGCATTTGAAGAAGCAGCCCCCTCTTCCAGATTTTATGGATGAGTATTGGTAAGGGAAGGCTTTCACTGGTAGAAGCTAGCACATTGTATTGTGCTTGGACTCTAGGTTTAGCAATGCAGGGTGCCAAATCTAGGGGGATATTGTGGGGCCAGAGCATCAACAACTGTGCTTTTTGGCAAGCACTACTGAGGGACCACAGTTCTTGCAAAGGCTGTTGGTGTACTAAGCAGCACCCTCAGGACCCGTAGGTAGGGACCAGGGCAGGCTGTGGTGGTATCCAGAGCTAGTGGTGTATGAACAGACAGCTGCAGGCATGAGCTGCCTGTCTAGTGGCAGACACATTTGCCAACACAGTCAAATGTGCGCAAGGGGCAGGATCAACTATGGGCTCTCTTGTATCAGGGTATCATTGTGCTCTCCTATGTGCTACACTGGAGGTCCATGCAGGTCCTCAGCCGGAAGGACTAGCTATAAGTGGACACAGTGGTCCAGGCTAGTGACAGATAGCAGGGTCTGTTCCACACCTGCAAGCAGCTATGGGGGCCCTGGATGGTGCTGTGCTCTTCTGTCGCCACACACTCTTCTCCTGGGCATACTGAGGGAGAACCAGTAATGGTGATTGGGCTGTGTATATGCCTGAACCAAGCTGGAGGGGCGAGCAGTGTGTTCACCTGTAACGATACATTCCCCTCCATGCATAACTCCAGTATGTTGCTAATCTACAGGTCTTCCAGAGCTGTTTTGTTCAGGAATAGGTAAGGAAACTGGGATCTCCTGTATTACAGGTTTTTTGAAAGAGCCTCTTGGCAATGACTTTTTGATAGAACAGTTAAAGTACAAGCAACAAGATTAAAAATAGAATTACAGCAAACAACCAAAAAGAAAATAAAACCTAAAGAATGAGAGAAAATATTTAAGGAACTCCTCTAATCCAATAGTATAAACAAATAATCCAATTTAGAAATGGGCACAGGACCCGAATGGTCATTTTCCCAAGAAGATATTCAAAAGGTGTTAAAAAGACGGTGTTAAACATCACTAATTATTAGGGCAAGGGAAACCAAAACCACAATGAGATATTTAAAAGGGCTATCATCCAAAACACAACAGTATTGATGGGAACATGAAGAAAAGGGCACTGTTTGTTAGTGGGAATGAAAAAGTGTAGTGCTTGCTCAAAAAATAAAACTACCACTTGATCCAGCAATCCCACTTCTGGGTATGCATCTAAATAAATTTTAATATACATACACATGTACATATATATTCACACACACATTGAAATACTATGTAGCTGTAAAAAAAAATCTCTGCCATTTGTGAACAACATGAATGGACTTTGGGGACATTAGACTAAGTGAATGAAATCAGTTCTAGAGATTTAAAATATAGCACAATTACTATAGTTAATACTGTATTGTGAATATGAAAATTGTTAAGAGGAAATCTTAAAAGTTATAATGTGGAAGGAAAAAAATTGGCATTATGTGTTGTCTTGGGGTAAACATTTTGCCAGATAGACATATAAGTTTGAGGTATACAATATGATTTGATACATGTATATTACATCTCATTAAAATTGGGGAAAGGTATCAAAAAATGATTAAATGATTTTCTTGAGTTTGAGGAAAGGGAACAAATTCTTATTTAATACCCAACAGTAGTTACATATATTTTTGGTTACTATTTAGCAAGGTAGGTAAATTAAGATGGTATCAAGTTCACACAACAAATTAATAAAAAATTAAATGATTCAAACACAAGTTTATCTGATTGATGATTACAAATTTACACACTTTGCCCTGCTATTGAACATATTTATGGTGTTCTACCTCTTAGTGAAAATACCAGAATGTGTCTTCTTCACTCATTGACCCAGTATTAAAAAGAAATTATTTAAATCATTCATTCTTTCAAGAAAGAACTTTTGGGTGTCTTATAAGAAGCAAACATAACTAGTTGCTTAGAATACAAAATGAACAAGCTTGTTTCATCATGGAGATATTAGTCACAGCAGTTGGCCTAATTCTGACTTGAGTGATTCCATTTTCACATGCTTAAATCTTTCTTCTCAGGAAGATAAGTGATTAAACATGACAATTTCATTTTCACTTTTTGCAGCTAAGCTGCTGTTGTGCACCCTCTTAGAAATAAATCTACTTCAGAGAAGATGAACCGATATAAGCACTTTGTAGGTGTTCAAATATGAAACAATTCATAAGATACTTTAGGATTTAATATGGGTACTTGGAGCTCCCTTTGGTTCTCAGGAGTTGGTTGGTTAGAAAAAAAAACTAAACTGAAATTCTAAATGTGACTAAGCTGTTGTAGGTATTCAGGGAAGTTCACCATCTTGTTATATTTAACATTTAGCTCACTAAGTGGTGTGATAAGAATAGTATTATCAAAATATGTAGAATAAAAGGCAGCATCAGTCAGCTAATGAATTCTTGGGTTATCTTCTGTTTTTCTGAAAAAAGGAAATTAGACCTCTAGATGCATATGCAGAAAATGCTGGATTCTGAGAGCCACAGCCCCAAGAAATGGATACCATGGAGCAGCATTATTGAATTGAGCTGGAAAAGCCACATCCCCACAAAATCTCAAAACTGACTCACAATAATGTGTCTCCAGAGGAGGGCTCCCCACTGAGGAGAAACTTCTGGAAATGTAATCAAGAGTAGGACAGGGACAAAAAAAGGTAAATTCTAGATAAAGCACAAAAATAATAGTAAAGGGAAGTTTATAAAAGCTACCTTACCATATATACCTCCTTGTGAAAGTTCAGAAAGCTCAATGCATGTAAAATGAGCAACCTAGTAGTTTTAGGTAATTTTTTTCCTTTAAAAAGTTTTTTTTTTTTTTTAATATATCCTCTATATATTCTACTTTCTTGGTTAGATATTTTTGTTCAGGTACTGGAATTTATTTGCTTGCCTTCAATGACTGCTAATTGCCTTCAAATTCTTTTATATAAAATTTCCTCACTGTTTGTGGTCAGTTGCTATTTATTAAGGTGGTATGTTGTATTTATTTGCTCCTGTACTCCTATAATATTCTTAGGATTGTTTTTATTCCTGAGTTCTATGGGATCACTTCTGAATTTTTATTTATGATCTCTAACAATTCTGCATGTTTTCTGGCTTGCATACTTTTTTCAGAAGTGTATTAGTCTATTTTTCATTGTCATATATTAATATCTGGCCTTAATACTCATAAGGGAAAGAGTTTAGACAATATTATAAGAAGTGATAATAATTATACACTTACTTGTGGAACAAAGATGAAGTCTTGAAGAATGTATAGTATGTAATGGCTGTCTGGACACAGAATAAATTTCTGTTGAAAAATTTTGCCAAAATTGTAAAAACTGTTTTTAGTAATCCTAGTGGTATTGATAGTATTCCTATTCTGAACCCATTATACTATAAAGCAAAATAAGTCAAGAAAATATTTTTAACTCTGCCACATCCTCTATTTTTTAGAACCAAATACCTATGTGGAAGAAATTGGATAAATATGAATGTGATCTAGAAAAAAGTAAGTGAAAACTTTACAGTTATATATGGGAATATAAACTCAATGTTTTGTTCCTTCTACCTAAAATATCTTATCTCTGTATTTCTCTCCTCTACCTATAAGAGATTCATATTTTCTGATACTACATACATATATATATGTATTTTTCTTCAAATTCCCTCTAACTTAGTGAACATCCATTTTCTTTTCCCTTTAGAATACAGAATTGGCTGATTCCAGATGAAGCAAGGTTAAAACCAGCTCTGAAAGAAACTCAAAAAGGAATTAATGAAATAAAGAACTGGTTCTTTGATAAACACTTAACCAGATTCCTCAAACACACAAAGTGCATAAATAAATAAATCAAATGAAAGAATAACAGACACCACAGAAATGCAAAGAATAACAAGAGACAGAATACCCTAGAAGAAGTGGATAAATTCCTAGAAACATACAATTGTACCAAACTGAATCAGGAAGAAAGATCCTGAACAGACCAGATATTAGTAATGAAATGGAATTGGTAATCCAATGATCCCCAATAAACAAAAGTCTAAGAGCAGGGGAATTCTACCCCTCAATTAAAGAAGAGTTTAAGTGTATTCTCCTCAAACTATTCTAAAAAATAGAAACTACAGGTCAATATCCCTGATGAAGATAGATGCCAAGTACCTTCCACAAAATATGAGCAGATCACATTCAATAGTACATAAAATGGATTACTTACCACCATTAAGTAGGATTTCAGGTAAGCAAGGATGGTTTAATATTCACAGATCAATCAACATGATACACTCCATTAATAAAATAAAGGACAAAAACCCAATAGATGCAGAAAAAGCATATAGTGAAAATCAAAATCCATTCATGATAAAAACTATCAACAAAAGGGGTTAGAGGGAACATACACCTAAATACAATAAAGGCCATATATGACAAAACTACAGCTAACATCATACTCAGTGATGAAAAGAGAGTTTGTTCTGCTAACATCAGGAACCAGACAAGGATGCCCACTCCACCACTTTTATTCAACATAGTATGGGAAGTCCTAGCCACAACAATCAGCCAACAAAAAGAAATAAATGGCATTCAAATTGGTAAGGAAGAGGCAAAACTGTCACTATTTGCAGATGACATGAAACTATACATAGAAAACCTTAAAAACTGACAATATTAGAACTAAGGGATCCACAAATAAGAGCCTTGCCAGCCTTGGGACTTGTATAGTAACCCTATCTGTGCAACTAATGCATAGACCCACTCACTGCTGAATACAGCATCCTTGACTGAGAACCTAACCAGTGCACACAAGCAGCTGTTTAGCTCATCTTACAGCCCCACTTACAGTGACACTTGAGTAGAGAGCATAGCAAAACCAGTCGCCCCTTCAGGCCAGGAAGTTTAGCACACAATCCTGCTTGATTTGGGTCTCCAAGCACAATGAGCTGTGCTGACTACATGGCCCAACTACATGGCCCATTCTGCTACCCTGCCAATACAAGGAAGCTAAATCATAGCTTCCATTGATAGGAAACCTGACAAAAGCAATCAAGAAACCACATAGCCCATCATAGCCTTGCTTTTGCAAAGAACCAGGCCAGATTAGAATGGGATGATCTGTACAAAATACTGAAACAAAAAATGTCAGCCAAGAATACTATACCCAGAAATGTCTGTCCTTCCAAAGTGAAGAAGACAGAATACTTTAACACAAAAAGTGAGGAAGCTCATTACCACTAGATCTCTTCAAGAAGTGCTAAAGGGAGTTCTTCAAGCAGAAATAAAAAGACAATGGTAAGCAGAGAAAGAAATACCATATGAATTCCTCATATGTGGAATTGAAGGAACAAAACTAATGAGGGGGGAAAAGAGAGACAAACCAAGGAATAGACTCTTAACTCTAGAAAGTAAACTGATGGTTACTGGAGGGGAGGGGTGATGGGTATTAAGAAGAGCACTTGTGATGAGCAGTGGGTGTTGTAAGTGATGAAATACTAAATTCTACACCAGAAACCAACATTACACTGCATGTTAACTGGAATTTAAAAAATTTGGAGGAAGAAAAAACATCATAAAACATAAAGGTAGAGTAAAACTCACAATGGTAAATATATAAATAAAATTCTCTAATATGACAATGTTGGTGATTAGTTCACTTATAACTCTAACATTAATAACCTAAAATAGGGAGAGGGAAACAAACTGAGGGCTGCAGAAGGGATGTGGGGGGATGGGGTAACTGGGTGATGGTGGGCACATGATCTGATGAGCACTGGGTGTTATATGCAACTAATGAATCATTGAACACTACATCAGAAACTAATGATGTACTGTATGTTGGCTAATTGAATAAAATAAAGGATACATATTTGACATACAAAAAAACTGTAAAGTTTAGGAATGCTGTAAAAGTTATTAGTTTAAAATAAGGTGTTAAAATTTTAAGATTCTATATAAACCTCAAGGTAATTACAAAGGAAAAAGTGTATAAGAGTTATACAAGGAACATGATAAAGAAGCCAAACCATACTGATACCAACAATCATCAAATTATAAAAGAAGACAGGATGAGAAGCAACAATGGACTTACAAAAAGATCAGAAAAACAGTAAAATGTCAATAGTACATTATTTGTTATCAACAATTAAGTTAGAAGTTCATGGATTAAATTTTCCAATCAAAAGTCAAAGTGGCTGATTGGATTAAAAAAGCAAGATCCAACAACATTCTACGTATACACAACTCACTTTAGCTTTAAAGACACGAAGTGAAGGGATGGAGGAAGATATTTCAAGCAAATGATAACTGAAAAGAGCAAGGGTAGCTATACTTGTATCAAACAAAATAGATTTGAAACTAAAAGAGAGAAGGTCACTGTATAATGATAAAAGGTTCAACCCATCACAAAAATATAGGAGTTATAAATATTCATGCACTCAACATTGGAGCAACTAAATATATAAAGCAACAGGAAGCAATAACCAGCAATAGGCTAACAATTGGGGAATTTAATACCCCACTCTCAACAATGGACAGATCATCCAGACAGATTGAATAAAAAGCAATAGATTTAAACCACACTATAAACCTAATGGACCTAACAGACATATACAGAGCATTCTATCCAAAAATTGCAGAATACATATTCTTTAAGCACACATAGAACACTTTCATAGGTTAGGCTACAAAACAGGTCTTCACAAATGTATAAAGACTAAATCCCAAATATGATTTCTGACCACAATGGTTTGAAACTAGAAATCAATAACAGAAGGAAAACTAGGAAACATTCTTCTGACGAACAAATGGATCACAAAAGAAATTAACGGGAATTAGGAAAGTATCTTGACACAAAAATGAAAACACAACACACCAAAATGTATGGGATGCAGCAAAAGCAGTTATAAGATGTTTATAGCTATAAATGAATACATCAAGATAAGCGATCTCAAAAAACCCAACTTTCTGCCTCATGGAAGTAGAGAAGAACTAATTAAGCCCAAAGTTAGGAGATGGAAGGAAATAATAAAGGTTAGAGCAGAAAAAGAGGAAATAGAGAACAGGAAAATAGCAAATATTACCAAAACCAAGAGTTGGTCCTGTAAAAAGGTAAACCACATGGACAAACTTTTAGCTATTCTATCCAAAAAGAGAAAGGCAAATCAACAAAAGTATAGATAAAAAAATGACATTATGACTGATGCCACAGAAAACACAAATGCTCCTAAGAGGCTACTATGAAGAACTATCTGGTAACAAACTACACAACCTGAACAAAATGAATAAATTCTCAGAAACATACAACCTACTAAGACTGAATCAGGAAGAAACTGAAAATCTGAATAGGACAGTTACTAATACGATTGAATCAGTTATCACAAACCTCCCAACACAGGAAAGCCAAGGAACAGATGGTTTTACTGGTTACCTCTATGAAAAATTTAAAAAAGTGTTAGTGCCAATCTTTCTCAGACTCTTTCAGAAAATTCAAGAAAAAATAATATTCTTAACTCCTTTTACACAACCAAAATTATCCAAAGACCAAAGGTAGATAAGGACACTACAAAAAAAGAGGGAAAAGGAGAAGAAAACCTCCTGAATACAGCTGCAAAAATTCTCCATAAAATACTACTGAGTTGATTTTAGCAGCTCACTAATAGGATTGTCTATCATGTTGAAGTGGGATTCATCCTCAGGATGCAAAAATTGTTCAACATAACCAAATGAAGAACTATGACACACCACACTGATGGAATGAAAGATAAAAGTCGTTTTTTTTTTTTTTTAAAGATTTTATTTATTTATTTGAGAGAGAGAGAGAGCACAAGAGCAGGGGAGCAGGAGAGGGAGAAGCAGACTCGCCACTGAGCAGGGAGCCCGACGCAGGACTCGATCCCAGGACTCCAGGATCATGACCTGAGCCGAAGGCAGTCGCTTAACCAACTGAGCCACCCAGGCACCCTAAAGATAAAAGTCTTATGATCATTTCACTAGATGTAGAAAAAGCATTTCACAAAATTCAACGTCCATTCATGATAGAAACTCTCAACCCTTTAGCTGTAGAAGGAATGCAGCTCAGAATAAAGGCCATATGTGACAAACTCACAGCTAACATACTCAATGGTGAAAGGTTGGAAGCCTTTTCACTAAAATCAAGAAGACAAGAGTGCCTACTCTTACCACTCCTAGTCTATATACCAGAAATTGTAGCCAAAGAGATCAGGAAAGAAAAAAAAAATAAGTTTTCAGAATTGCAAAGGAAGAAAAAATAGTCTCCATTTGCAGATAACATGATTTTGCATATAGAAAATTCTAAAGGCCATCAGGATACAAAATCAATGCACAGAAATCAGTTGCATTTCTATACACTAACGATGTGACTGAAGAAAGAGAAATTAAGGAGTCAATCCCATTTACAATTGCACCCAAAACCATAAGATACCTAGGAATAAATCTAACCAAAGAGACAAAGGATCTGTACTCAGAAAACTATAAAATACTCATGAAAGAAACGGAGGAAGACACAGATGGAAAAACATTCCATGCTCATGGATTGGAAGATTAAACATTGTGAAAATGTCTATGCTGCCCAGAGTAATCTACATATTCAGTGCAATCCCTATCAAAATACCATCAACACTTTTCACAGAGCTGAAACAAACAATCCTAAAATTTGTATGGAACCAGAAAAAAACCCGAATTGCCAGGGGAATGTTGAAAAAGAAAACCAAAACTGGGGGCATCACGATGACTGACTTCAAGATCATTACAAAGCTGTGATCAAGACAGCATGGTACTGGCACAAAAACAGACACATAGATCAGTGGAACAGAACAGAGAGTCCAGAAATGGAACCGCCACTCTATGGTCAACTAAACTTTGACAGATCAGGAAAGAATATCCAATGGAAAAAAGAGAGCCTCTTCAATAAATGGTGCTGGGAAAATTGGACAGCCACATGCAGAAGAATGAAACTGGACCATTCACTTACACCATACACAATGATAAACTCAAAATGGATGAAAGACCTCAATCTGAGACAGGAATCCATCAAAATCCTAGAGGAGAGCATAGGCAGTAACTTCTTCGACATCGGCCACAGAGACCTCTTTCAAGACCTGTCTCTATAGGCAAGGGAAACAAAAGCAAAAATGAATTTGTGGGACCTCATCAAGATAAAAAGCTTCTGCACAGCAAAAGGAACAGTCAACAAAACCAAAAGACGACTGACAGAATGGGAGAAGATATTTGCAAATGACATTACAGATAAAGGGCTGGTATCAAAAATCTATAAAGAACTTATCAAACTCAACACCCAAAAAACAAATAATCCAGTCAAGAAACAGGACGTTCCTCAAGACGTTAAAAATAGAGCTACCCTATTACCTGGCAATTGCACTACTAGGTATTTACCTCAAAGATACAGATGTAGTGAAAAGAAGGGGCACATGCACCGCAATGTTTATAGCAGCAATGTCCACAATAGCCAAACGGTGGAAGGAGCAAAGATGCCCTTCAACAGATGAATGCATAAAGACGATGTGGTTCATATATACAATGGAATATTATTCAGCCATCAGAAAGGATGAATACCCCCCATTTGCATCAACATGGATGGAACTATAGGGGATTATACTAAGTGAAATAAGTCAAGCAGAGAAAGACAATTATCATATGGTTTCACTCCTATGTGGAACATAAGGAATAGCATGGAGGACCACAGGGTTAGGGAGGGAAAACTGAATGGGAAGAAATCAGAGAGGGAGACAAAGCATGAGGGGCTCTGGACTTCAGGAACCAAACTGAGTGCTACAGAAGGGAGGGGGTGGGGGGATGGGGTAGCCGGGTTATGGGTATTAAGGAGGGCATGTGTTATGATGACCACTGGGTATTATATACAACTAATGAATCGCTGAACACTACATCAAAAACTAATGATGTACTATATGTTGGCTACCTGCACATAATAAAAATGATACTGTATTACATATCTCAAAGTTGCTATGAGAATAAATCTTAAATCCTCATCACAAGAAAGAAGAATGTTAACTAGTGTTGTGATAATTTTTCAATACATCCAAATATCAAGTCATATACATCTGAAACTAATAGGTCAATTTTACCTCCATAAAAACATAAATGACACAAATGAAAATGTAAATATTTGCTAACAATGAAATGCTCATAATGTCTACACATTAACAGTATTTTATTATGAATATTTGATAAACAGTAAGCATTAAAGTTAAGCCCATATCTCAATCCGTAGAGTATTTATACAAGAACTAGAGAAAACAATGGAGCACATTCTCTATATACCTATACTATGATCTATTCCTAAGGCTCAACCCAATGGAAAATGACTTACATTCTGCAGAAAGTAACCATCCCCCAATTCCCTAACTCTCTGAAAGTTTGGTAAGATACTTCTGTTATATGTCTGAAATGTTTTATGAACATATGGATTGATAGCCCTTCAGTTAACTGTGGGGAAATTAATAAATTAGATTATAGAGACTTCTCTCTCTGAAAAAAGAGAGGAAATAAGTGAGAAAATTACAGCAGGATGTAATTATCCAATAAGCTATTGTTATCTAGATTAGAAAATGATCTTTCTCCTACTTCTTCAGTTTTGTCACTGTAGGAAAACAGTGACATGCTACAGATACTTAAATATGTTTCCAAATAGGTGTTTTCCTTAAAATCTGAGCAATTGCTTGCTTGAAAAATTTCATTGTATACACTTAGTGTACTGAGAATTTACATTCTGTGCAATATTCTTGAGCATTCTAAGTGGTTCTATCACATCACTTGTAGGCTGTTAAATTCCTATGTGTGATTTTGAAACAAAAGACATTTTCTTCTTCGGGTACACACATACACAGCACAATTAGATTCAGTAAAATGATTAAGGTTTACAGTTTCATACCAAAAATAACTTTTTTTTTGTTCTTAGAGAGCTTCTTTCTAACCAATGATGTGCAATCAATACTACACTTCAACTCAAATAATCTTTCACACCCTTCCCTAAAGTTTTTGAAAACTTATTGGAATTTAAAATCAATTGGAAGAAACCTAGCAAAGTACCCTGTAAACCAAAGTAACCCATCCAATTCTTCCCTCAGTTACCATAACACAGTGTACCAATACATCTGATAAATCCTTATGATTATTGTCTGTCCATCCAAAGCATTAAAACCCACTGATATATAATCAGAGTGAAGAAGGGTGTTTGGTGAAAACCAATTGGAAAGAGAGAATTTTAAGATGGCTATTTGTCTCCATTTATGGTTAACTATTCCATTCATTTTATTGTTATATTTAAACAACAGAAAAAGAGCCAAGAAAAAAGCAAAAAAATCACCTTCTAACACCACTGAGAAAAAATTACTACTAAAGTAATAGTCTCTACCCTTACAGAAAACATAATTCCTGCGATTTACATATACATGTTTTTTACCTACAGATACTTATTCACAGATGCCTTTCACATTTATAAGATCTTTGCCTCCAGCATCATTGCTGGTTACTGTCTCCTTGTTTGATCTTGACAATTTGTACAAGAAATAAGTAAAGGCTAAGGCAGAGTTATAAGTTGCCTCACTATACATTGAAAGTGCACCCAAATACACACAGGATCCTTATTAAAAGACAGGATCATATTTTGTTCCTTCCAAATTTAAGTACATCTTTGTTCATTACCTGATTACTAAGATAATGAAATAGAGACTTCAAGGGTCACAAATGACAAAAATATAGTCTGCAAAATTTGCTCAGGAAAGTCACTGAACAAATAGTTATGACTGCAACAAACAGTAACAACAAATCCTGAAGAGGGGAAGCATAGGATTACCAGAGTTTCCATATTAATATATTCAAATAGTCCAGTTTTCAGCATCAACCAACACTGAGGTGTATAAAGAAGGCATGCTGTATACACAGGAAAGAAAGCAATCAATTGAAATCACTCCTAAGGAAGCAGAAACATTAGGATTAGTAGAAAATACTTTTCAACACTTACTGTAAATATCTTCAAAGAACTAATAGAAACTGTGTAAGGAACTAAAACCAAGAGAATGAGGTCTCATCAAATAGAAATTATGAAAAAGATATATATCAAGTATAGAGTTGAGAACTACAATAACTGAAATGGAAAATTTGCTAGAGGAGTTCAACAGCAGATAGGAGCAGGCAGAAAGAGATTTAGTGTCTTTCAAAATGGATTGGTTCAGACTATCTGATCTGAGAAACAGAAAAAAAAAATCAAGACAAGGGAACACATCCAAAGAGAGCTGTTGGGCACTACCAAGCACATGAGCACTATCATAATGAAAGTCCCATCAGGAAAGGGGGGAAAAAAAAAAGAAGACTATTAAAAAAAAAAAATAAGGCTAACAAATCCCCAAACTTGATGGAAAACAATCTATACATTAAAGAAATTCAGTGACCTTCAGGTAAAGATACACTTCAAGATCCACACTAAGACACATAATCAAACTGTCAAAAGCCAAAGTCAAAGAGACTATCATAAAATCTGCATGAGAAAAGCAACTCATCAAATAACAAACGATGCTCAAAAATATTAACAGCTGATTTTCAAAACCATAGAGTCTACAGGAAGAGGATACCTTCAGTTTTAACAAAAAAAAAATCTATCATCCTACAATTTTATATCTTATTATCCTTCAAAATGAAGGAGAAAGGAAGACATCTCAAACAACTGAGACAGTTGCTTACTAACAAATCTGCTAAATGCTAAAAGTAGTCCTTCAGGTTGAAATAAAGATACTACATGGCAACCTGAAGAAGGAAGGAACAACAGTAAAGATATAGGTAAATATGAAATACAGTCAGTGTAATTTTGTTTGTAACTACATTTTTTTATTTAAAAGAAAACTGCATAAATCGATAATTGTAATTATGTGTTATTGGGCAAACAATGTACAAAGATGTAGTTTAAAAGTGACATCATAAAGGGAAAATGAAAATATATAGACACAAAGTGTTTGCATATTAACTGAAATTAAGTTGGTAATAATCTGATCTATAAAGATGTTAATTGTAATTTTCAGAGTAACGACTAAGAAAATAACTAGAAAATACATAATATAAATTATGACAAGGGCGTTAAAATGGTATAATGTAAAATATATGTTTAATATGAAAAAGATAAAAAACAAATTTTAAAAAATCAGAGTGGTAGAAGTCCTTCTTTCAAGTAATTACATTAAATGTAAATGGGCCAACCTCTTCAGTTGAAAAGGCAGAGATTGACAGAATGGATTAAAAAAAAATGATCCAACTATGGGCTGCCTACAAGAGACTTGAAATCCAAAGATACAAATAGATTGAAAGTAGAAGGATGGTAAAATATTTTCCAGGCAAACAGTAACCACAAGAGAGTTGGAGTGGCTGTACAAATACCAGACACAGTAAACATTAAGAACATTAATAGAAAGACTTTATAAATTGTAAAAGGGTCAATCCATTAAGAAAACATAACATTTATCAACACATATACAGTTAAAAAGCAACATTTCAAAACATAAGAAGCTAAAGCTGACATAATTTAAGGTAGAAATAGGTCACCATGAATGAATAGAACTTTCAGTACCCCACTTTAAATAATGAATACAACAAGTAGAGAAAGGATCAACAAGAAAATAAAGAATTTGACAACAGTACCAACCAAATAGAATTGAGAGTGATCTGCAGAAACCTCCATCTATCAATATTAGAATACACATTCTTCTCAACTGTACATGGAACATTCTATAAGACAAACCATATATTGGTTCATAAAAGAAGAATCAATGGATTTTATAACAGTGAAATAATGCAAAATATATCCTCTGACTATAATGGGATGAATTTGGAATCATATACAGAAGGAAATTTAGAAGCTAACAAGTGGAAATTAAACAACATACTCCTAAATAACTAATGGATCAAATAATTAAATTATATAATAGTTTAAAATTAAAAACAGTAGAAAAATTTGTGGTATGCACAGAAAATAGTGTTCAGAGGGAAATTTATAGCTCTAAATACCTACATCAAAAAAGATGGAAAAGAACCTATAACCTTTCTACTTTAAGAAACTAGAGAAAGAAAAATTAAACACAAGACAATATGAAATAGAACAGCAAAAACAACGAAGAAAAAGAACTAAAATGTTTTTGTTTTTTTTTTAAAAAAGATCAAGAACATGAACAAACTAAAGTTAAAAAAAATCGAATTACCACATTTAGGAGTAGACGTGTGGACATTAGCCCTGATCTTACAGAAATTGGTAAGAGAATAGTATGAACACTTCTAAGCTACACATTACTAGACCAGCCAGATGGAATAGATGCATAGTGAAATGTATGGGGAAGGGCATGGAACTTCCATTCCCCTCTGAGCATGCTACTCCCCTCAAATCTGTATGTGTTCACCAACCTGGAAACTCTTTGAATTCCATCCTTTCTGGTTTTAATGGAAGCTTCATTACATAAGCATGTTGATTAAATCACTCACTATTACAAGTTGATTCAACCACCAACCACTCTCCCTTTCCCTGCCATAGGGAAGGGTGGTAGGACCCCAATTTTCTAATCACATGGTTTGCTCCATGGGCAATGAGTCCCAATTCTTAGGTGTTTTCCAAAAGTTGTTTCATTAACTTAATACAGATACTGTTATTGCTCTAATCACTTTGCAAATTCCAAGTCTTTGGGGAGCTCTGTGCCAGAAACAGATAAAAACCAAGTATCTATTTCTAATTATAAATTGCAGTATTACCGGTATCATGAAAATGTTCAGGAATTAGTGGTGATTGTGCAACATTGTGAACATACTAAAAACCAATGAATCACACAAATTAATGTAGATAAAATAGTGAGTTTTATGTTACATATAAATTTAACTCAATAAAAAACACTTTAAGAGAATCAAATGGGGGGTGCCTGGGTGGCTCAGTTGTTAAGTGTCTGCCCTCGGCTCAGGTCATAATCCCAGGGTCCTGGGTTCGAGCCCCACATCGGGCTCCCTGCTCAGCAGGAAGCCTGCTTCTCCCTCTCCCACTCCCCCTGCTTGTGTTCCCTCTCTCGCTGTGTCTGTCAAATAAATAAATCAAATCTTTAAAAAAAAAAAGAATCAAATGGGTTTTAGTACTAAAAGATAGAGTAACAAATACAGCTAAATGAATAAGCTCACCAGTAGAATGGAAAGCTCAAAGGGGTCTATAAACATGCAGTTAGAACAACAGAATTACATAATCTGAACAAAAAGAAAGAAAAAAGAACAAGTGATTGGAGCTTCAGGTAATTACAGGACTATAAGAAAAAAAAAATCTATCAATCATACCATCTGAGTCCCAGAAGATTAGGCTGAAAGAATAAAAAAATAATTTGGCCCTATTTTGGCCAAACACATAAACCTAAAATTCAAAAAACTGAACAAACCTCAAACAGGATAAACCTAAATAAATCAATGTCAATAGACATCATAGTTAATAATCTTGTAAAAACTGAAGACAAAGAAATTCTCTTGAAAGCAGCCAGTGGGAAACAACTCTTTATCAACTGAGGTAAAACAATTAAGATCTGGCCAGATTTCACAACAGAATTTATGGAAATTATGGATGTAGAAGGAAATAAAATGGCATTTTTATTAGGCTAAAAAGAACTGTCAACACAGAATCCTTTATTTAGCAAAAATATCTTTTGAGAATGAGTGAAAAATCAAGATACTCTCTCAGATGAAGGAAAACAGATTTTTTTTTTTTTGTAGGCCAACATACCTACCCTAAGGAATGTCTAACAGAAGTTCTCTAAACACAATGGAAACAATAAAAAGAAATTTTGTAATATTAGGTAGGAAGAAGTGGCAATAGAAACAGAGAAATATATATATATGGGAATTCAAAAGATTTTCCTTCTCTTGAGATTTCAAAATCATGTTTCAAGCAAAAATTATAATATTAATATGGTCTTTTTGCACAGTAAATATTTACACCATTTTGATTATAAACGGGAGAGGGCAAAAGGATATAGAGACTTCAGTCAAATTGGTAAAATGTTAACAGCATGGATTTTTCTGTTATTTTTATGTAACAATCTTAGAGCAAGCACAAAAGAGCCATATAAAGAAATACACAGGGGCGCCTGGGTGGATCAGTCATTAAGTGTCTGCCTTCGGCTCAGGTCATGATCCTAGGGGCTCAGGTCATGACTCCAGGGTCCTGGGATCGAGCCCCACATCAGGCTCCCTGCTCAGTGGGAAGCCTGCTTCTCCCACTCCCACTCCCCCTGCTGTGTTCCCTCTCTCGCTATGTCTGTTTCTGTCAAATAAATAAATAAAATCTTAAAAAAATACACTAAAAAATACTAGAGATAAACATTTTTTAGAATTCCATTTTTAAGTGACCTTCAGAAAAGCAGAAAAAAGAAAATAAAAATACAGAAATATTAAGCAGAAAAAAGAAAACAGACTTAAATATTATTATAGAATAATAGTAAATGTAAATTGTTTAAATATTGAAAAGAGATCAACAAGTGGAAAAAAGCACATCACCTAATAATGTGTAGACAAAGTCATTTCAAGTATAATGGTATAAATAGGGTGAAAATAAATGATAGAAAAATATACACCATAAAATCATTAATCAAAGGTAAATAAGAGTGGCTATGTTAAAATTAGATAAAATTTACTTCACAACAAAGAAAATCACCAAGGACAGAGAGGGTAAATTTTATAATGATGAAAGCCCATCAAGTAGATAGAGCAATCTTAAAGCAATGAGCAACAGACCTATAAAAAGGAAAAGGAAAAAAGAGATGAATCCAGAATTCTACTTGGAGACATCAACATCTCTCTTACAATACTTTATAAAGAGGAAATTAGCAAGGATTATATGAAAGAAGTACAACCAACCAACAGGATCTACTCAACCTTTAAAGAATAGTCCCCCAAACAATAGTAGAATGCACATAATATTTATCTGTCCATGGAATATATCCAAGATAGAACATATCTTAATCATAAAACAAACCTTAACTAATTTTTTTTTTAAGATTTAATTTAGAGAGAGAGAGAGAGAGCCCAAGTGAGCGAGAGCACATGGGGATAAGGGGCAAAGGAAAAGAGGATCCTAAGCAGAATCTCCACTGAGCACAGAGCCCTACAGAGGGCTCAATCTCACAACCCTGAGATCATGACCTGAGCCAAAATCAGGAGTTGGACGCTCAACCAATTGAACCACTCAGGCCCCCAACCTTAACTAATTTTTAAAGAATTGCAATCAGACGAATTATGTTTCCTAACTGCATTGAATGCAAAATAGAAAATAACATAAAGACAACAAGAAAATCTTCAAATACATGGAAAACTAATGATACACTTTAAAATAATACATAGGTCAGAGAGGAATTTACAGAGAAAGTAATAAATCATGCATAGAACTAAATGAAAAATAGAGAATATCAAAATATGAAGGACACAGCTATCTCATATCTGAGAGAGAAATTTATATAACTAAAGATTTACATTAGAAAAACAGGAAAGACCTTAAAACAATAACCTAATTACCTTCCCCAAGAGACTAGAATACAGAAAAGCAAAGTAAAACTAATGCAGGCATGAGGAAGGACATAAAGAAAAGCAGAAATCAATAAAATGAAGCCAGCAAAACAAAGAATCAATGAATCAAAAGGTTATTTCTTCAATAAATATCAGTGAAATTGATAAACCTCTAGAAAGACTGACAAATGTAAGAAGAGTGAAGATATAAATCTCAGATTTAGAAAAAGAATAGGAGATATCATAACAGATCCTATAGCCATTTCAATTCCTTGGAAATGACAAATTTCCAAAAATTAATCAAAATGAAGTAGACATTCTGAATAGACCTGTTACCTCTAAGGAAATTGAATTTGTAATAAGAAATCTTCCAAGTAGAAATATCTAAGTCCAAATGATTTTGCTGGAGAATTCACACAAGCATTCAAAAAATAGACATCGCTAACTTTGCAGGACAATATATCAAAATACAAATGTCAGTTGCATTTCTACAGTCTTAACAGATACATGGAAACAAAATTATACAGAATCTGTGTCATGAAAATTCTATAATATTGTCTAAAGAAATCAAAGAAGCTCTTTATCAATGGCTAGATGTACTCCATCATGGACTGAAAAATTCAAGACTAGTGATCTCAATTATCCCCAAGTTTACCTATAAGTTTAATGTAATTTTTATCAAATCTCAGAAACAGTTTTTTAGACATAGACAAACTTATTTCCTTTTTTCGTCCATTTTTTATTTAAATTCTAGTCAGTTAACATACAGTGTTATATTAGTTTTAGGTGTAGAATATAGTGATTCCACACTTCTGTACAGCAACCACTGCTCATCACAAGTGCCCTCCTTAATGTCCATCACCCAGTTACCTCAACCCCCCAAGCCTTCCCTCCAGCAACCCTCAGTTTGTTCTCTGTAGTTAAGAGTCTCTTTTATGGTCTGCTTCCCTCTTTTTTTTTTTTTTTTCTTTCTCCTATGTTCATCTGTTTTGTGTCTTAAATTCCACATATGAATGAAATCCTATGGTATTTGTCTTTCTCTGACTGACTTATTTCACTTACCGTAATACCCTCTAGTTACATCCACATCATTGCAAATGGCAAGATTTCATTCTTTTTTTATGGCTAATATTCCATTATATATACATACACACACACACACACACAATCACATCACATCTTATTTATCCATTCATCAGTAGATGGACATTTGGGCTCTTACCATAATTTGGCTAGTGTTGCTGCTTTAAACATTGGGGAGCATGTGCCCCTTCAAATCAGTATTTTTGTATCCTTTGGGTAATTACCTAGTAGTTCAGTTACAGAGTGGTAGGGTAGTTCTGTTTTTAACTTTTTGAGGGACCTCCATACTGTTTTCCAGAGTGGTTGCACCAGTTTGCATTCTCACCAAAAATGTTAGAAGTTCTCTTCTGCATCCTTGCCAACATCTGTTGTTTCCTGAATTGTTCATTTTAGCCATTCTGACTGGTGTGAGGTGGTATCTAATTGTGGTTTTGATTTCTATTTTCTCTATTGATCAATGATGTTGAGCATCTTTTTCTGTGTTTGTTAGCCATCTGTATGTCTTTGGAAAAATGCCTCTTTGTGTCTCACAAACTTATTTTAAAATGTATGTGCAAAGTACAGATGATAGAATTTTTCAAAAAAAATTTTAGAAAAGAATATAATGGGAGAAATTTCTCTATCCAGCATTAAGGCTTATTATATAACTACAGTAATCAAGACAATGTGGTATTTCTGGAGAAGTAGACAAAAAGACTAAAGGAAAAAAATTAGAGAACCCCAAAATTTACCAACATAAATATGTCCAACTGATTTTTTTTTACAAGGATTAAAAAGCAGTTCAGTTAAAAAAAAGTTCATCTTTTCAAAAAACAATCCTGAAACAATCAGATATCTAAATGAATCTCAACCTTAACTTCATACTTTGTACACAATTTAAATAATATTTAGGGGTACATGGGTGGCTCGGTCAGTTAATCATCTAACTCTTGATTTCAGCTCAGATCATGATCTCAGGGTTGTGAGATCAAGTCCTGTGTCAGGCTCCACAATGGCATGGAGCCTGCTTAAGATTCTCACCCTCTCTCTGTGCCCCCCCACATGCTGTAAATAAATAATTACAATATAATATAATATTTTTAAAGGGTAAAACATTTAGATAAAAACTCAAGAAAAATCTTTGTGACCTAGGGCTAGGTAAAGAGTTCTTAGAATTCAAACAAGAAGCACAATCCCTGAAAGAAAAAGTTGATGAATCACATCAAAATTTAAAACTTGGGGGTGCCTAAGTGGCTCAGTCAGTTAAGCATCCAACTCTTGATATCAGGTCAGATCTTGATCTCAGGGTTGTGAGTTCAAGCCCCAAGTTTAAGTAGGCTCCAAGTATGGAGCCTTAAAAAAAAATAATAATAAATTTAAAACTTTGCCTTGGTAAAGGCTGTGTAAGGAGGATTAAAAAAAAAAAAAAGAAAGAAAGAAAAAAAGAAAAAAGCCAGAATACTGAGAAAGTTAAATTTCCAAATTTGACAAATGACTTCTACCTAGAATATTTAAATTAATAGACTTAGTTGGTGGGGGAGGGAAAAAATGGACAGAATACATGTACAGACATTTCACTGAAGTGGATATATTTATCCACACACACACATACACTAATATATATATATATATATATATATATATATATATATATATAATTAGTGCCCTATATGGGTGCCCTATATTATACACATACACACACATGCACACATATAAATCACCCATAAAATATGTTTTATTAGCCAGTAAGGAAAGTTTAGTTAAGACCAAAATGAAATATCAATAGCTCCTATCAAAACCCCTCAAGTAAAAATAAATTGTACCAATACCAAATACCAAATGCTGGTAAAAATGTGGGGAAAATGCATCATTCACGCCCCGCTTCAAGAAATGTTAAGTGATCCAGCCATTCTAAAATTCACTTGGCAATTTCTTAAAATATCTAAATATGCACTCCCCATATAATCCAGCAATTGTAATGTTTGGCATTAATTTCTATTAAATGAGATCTTATGTTCATACAAAATCTGCATACAAATGTTTATAGCAGCTTTGGTCATTTGCAGTAGTCACAAACTGGTACCTTTAATATGTGAACTGTTAAACAAATGGTGGTACATCCATTTCATGGAATATGACTTATCATTAAAGACACTATTGATACACATAACATCTTAGATCCAGTCCAACAATTATCTTGAGCATAAAAAGTCAATCTTAAATGGTTACAAGCTATATGATTCTACTTATCAGCATTCTTGAAATGACAAAATTAGAATGATGAAAACAGACTCGTTGTTGCCGGGGTTGAGGTAGTAATAGGCACAGGTGGCTGTGACTCTAAGAGAGCAACATGTGGGATCCTTGTGATGAAACTGTTCTGCATCTTGATTCACATAGTGGTGATATGAATGTAAACATTCGATAAAATAGCAAATAACTAAACACACATACATGCACAAAGTTAGTACATGTAAAACTGGTGGACCTGAATAAGGTAAAAATATTTTTTAATGCTAATATCCTTGTTATGATTTATAGTTTAATTAAGAAAGATGTTTCCATCTTGGGAAAATTGGATAAAGAATATAGGGACCTCTCTGTTATAACTATGTGTGAATCTATAATATCCCAAAATAAAAAGCTAGAGAAATAAAAGTTATAGCAACAAAATAGTTTTATAATAGATTTTATTAATTATTAATAAAATATTAATCTATTTATTAATAGATTTTATTAATCTATTATTAAAATAGATTTTATAATAAGAAAAAAGAATACTATTTCTAAAAAAGTTATATACTTCTTTAAAGTACATGGACACACATCTCAATTTTTTTTAATTTATACCACTGTAGACTAGATTGTTGAAAGCATTGTTCTGTGAAGTTATTTTATCTGAAAAAAAAAAAAAGCATATTCCTTTTATAATCTGATCCTATTTGCAGGAAATGTTAAGGTGTTATATTTGAATCATACTATTTCAAACTAAAAAGAATATCTCTATTAGTACCTAACATCCTGATTCCTTAGTGCTTAAATTGGAAGGCTTGGAAATGTTTTAATTGAATTCTTAAAATGTACCAGTTTCCACCTGCATGAAATAACTTTCTAAGATATTCTATTCAAGCCATCAGTACATTTAATGCAATCTCTATCAGGATTCCAATGGCATTTTTACAGAAGTATAAAAATAATCCTAAAATTCATATGGAACTATTAAAGACCCCAAATAGACAAAGCAATCCTGGGAAGAAAGAACTAGAGACATCAAAGTCCTGATTTTAAACTATATTAAAAATCTCTTGTAATCAAAACATTATCATACTGGCACAAAAACAGACACATAGACCAATGGAACACAATTAAGAACTTGGAAATAAACCCATACAAAAATGGTCAACTAGTATTTGGCAAGGGAGCCAAAAATATTCAATGGAAAAAAGGTGGTCTCTACAACAAATGGTGCTGGGAAAATTAGACATTTACATGTTAAAAGAAAATGAAATTAGACCCCTATCTTTCACCATCATGAACTCAAGAAGGATTAAAGACTTAGAAGAAAACCTAGAAATAAAGCTCCTTGACATGGTTCTTGGCACCAGTTTTTTGGATATGACATCTAAAGCATAAGCAACAACATAAAAAAGAAAAAAACTAAAACAACAAGTGGGACTACATCAAACTAGAAGGCTCTGCACAGCAAAGGAAGTCATTAAGAAAATGAAAAGAACCTATGGACTGGGGAAAATATTTACAAACCGTGTATGTGATAAGGGGTTAATATGCAAAATATGTAAAGAACTCCTACAACTCAATAGCAAAATAAATATATATATATATATATATATATATATATATATAATTTAAAATGGGCAAAGGCCTTGAATAGACATTTTTTCCAAAGAAGATATTCAAATGGTAAACAAGTATGTGAAAAGATGTTCAACATCATTAATCACAAGAAAAATGTAAATCAAAACCATAATGGTAGAAGATATCACCTCATAACTAACTAGTATCAAAAAGACAAAGAAAACAAATATTGGCAAGAATATGGAGAAAGGGAACCTTGTGTACTTTTGGTGGGAACCTCAGTTGGTTATAGCCACTATGGCAAACAGTATGGTAATTTCTCAATAAATCAGAAAAAGAACTGCTCTATGATTCTGCAGTTCTACTTCTGGGTATTTATCTGGAGAAAATGCAATTACTATGTTGAAGAGGTATCTGCCGCCTCCTTGTTAATGGCAGCATTATTTACAATAGCCGAGATATGGAAACAACATAAGTGTCTGTTGATGGATGAATGGATAATGCAATTATAATGCAATCGTAGGGTGTGTATTTTCACACACACATACACACACACACAGGCATACACACACAATGGAATACTATTCAGCCATAAAAAATGGTAATCCTGCCATTTGTGATAATATGGATTGATCTTGAGGGCATTATGCTAAGTGAAGTAAGACCAAAAAGGACAAATACATAATGTCCACTTAGATATGGAAGCTAGCAAAACCAAACTTATGGAAAAAGGGACCAGAGTTGTGGTTGAACACATGATAAGCACTCCATATTCTACAACCATAAGTCAAATAGATCTGAATTCAACTACTTTTGTGTGAGAGAGGAACTCATCCTCTTCTCTATCCTCTTAGGGTCATTTTTAATCTTTCAACTCAATGTATATTTCTTATATACTTTCTACATGCCAGACATTGTGTTAGGCACATAAACAAATATTATAAATAGAAAAGTATGGTTCCAATCTCGAGATATTTAGAAATTACAAAGGAAGAGAAACGCTGCACAAGTATTTACAGTAAAGTATGGTAAATGTTCTAAGATAAGGAGCCCTCTTGCTCTTAGGTTGATTTACTCTTCAGTCTGATGCCAATCCTTGATCTTAAATCCATTATTTGTAAATAAATACCATATTGAATCAGCATGGTAGTTAAAGACAACCTGGTGATAATCCACCTGATCTCTTTTGAAAATTCTGTCCCAGAAAAAAATATAAAGAAAAACCACAACAACACTCAATTTTTAGCTTAATTATTTCTTTTGATGGTTCCTTTTCTGATCTTTGTTGAAAATCAAATTTAAGGCCACAGAGACATATATAGTCCATTTATTGTCGATCTTCAAAAGAAATGTAGAACCTACACTCTCTTTTCCTCATTGTGTTCCTAAGATTGGTTTCCTGAATAAACTGTTTGGTGGGGTAAACTTCAGGCTCCTTTTTTTTTTTTTATTGCATATTCACATATTAATTTCTAGTAATACATGTTTTTGGATTCTTGTTATTAGTAAGGCAGGCACTAGTGACAAAGATATAAATGAGATGGATATTATGGAGATATTATGTATTTATTACTTAATCCTTCTCTATTTTTTATTGTTTAATCTTTATAACGTCCCCAAGTTTTTATATTTTTCCTGTTCCTTATGACAAAACTAAGGCTATATTACTTAGCTTAAAGTACAATAATACATTAACAAAATATCAGAGTAAGAAAATTTCTAGCATAAAAAGTACTCTATTAACAAATGATTAAAAAACAGTTCTGTTTGATGTAAACATCTTGGTATACTAAATGGCCCTGACAGCTTTCTAATCTGAAATAAAGATGTATGCTTTGAAATTTGAAAATTCTCAAATACAGGAAATCAAATCTTGTCTGGTGCAGTTTTATAGTAATTTCAACTATATGTTTGGTTTGAGACTTGAATTCAAATACTAGTTATAATTTTATATCAGCTACTTCACGTTCCTCCTTAACACAAAGGTAAGTGAAGAATTGCCACTTGGGGCAGAGTGACTTGTACGAGGATAGAATTCATTTGATGTATTTGGAACTAACATAAAAACCAATTTGTTAGGAGAAGAGTAAATTGGAAGATAAATTTTTCCCCTTTTGTTTTTGAGGATACAATGATTTTTGGCAACTCTGTTAATCTAATTATCTCCCACACAGGATTTTGAGAGCAGTAAATAATTTGGGAGACGTCATTTTTTTGCAATGTGATTCTATATAATTTACTCATTCATTCATTTTTTCAGTATAGGAGGTGAGGAGTCATTTTTACCAAGTTCTCCTAATTGTTACATGTATTCATTCAGATCTCTCCAACCTGAATGTTTACAAATTAGGAAAATAACCTGCTGACATATTCTAGTATTTCTACCTAACTTCCTTATGATACTTAATGCTATTCCAACAACTTCATTGCTTTGTAACATCTTTTTCTGACTAAACAAATGTCCTAGCATATCATTCTGAAAACTCAGATTCCCATTTCACAATTCATATGATTCACTCACTTAAATACATATTGACCACTTTATATGTGATATGCTGGGGAAGGGTCTACAGATGCCTTTATGCCCCTTGCTTCAATGTCATTTTTTACAATTTGAGGTAAAATTCTATCTTCCTGGTTTGCACATACTCTGCCTCCTAGACTATAGCAACTTTGATATAGTGAAGATAAAATTTAATAAATAAAAGCACGAGTGAACATTTCTTTCCCAGGATTAAAACCTGGGAACCATAGGATTGAACCATAGAAATCACCACCACCTTAATGCAGGAGATTCTCCTTAATGCAAGGGAAGGGTTAGCTGTGATCTTAGAAAATCCCAACTCTCCCAAGGCCTCCTAACTCTGTCTGTGGGCAACTGTCTTAGGCAGTTTGTAGAATGTTTTCATATTGACAACAGTTTTAGAATGTCTGAGCATTCAGAGGTAGAGCTTCCTATGGATTTTGGAAGTTAAAGTGTACTTAAAAAAAAGTGATCACCTCTTTTACCAGGTGGCCGTGGCTCCAGCAGGATTTAGAAGTGGCTCTTTGGGGAAGTAGGGATTAGGCTCATCTGAGATTGCTTGTGGCTGTAATAGATGCTGCTCTAATAATCAGGATGTTAGCCCCAGTGCTCTGGACATGTTCCAGTTCCGTAATTACTTCTGCCTACCTACTTTCCTCCCTGAAGTTTCAAAGGAATTACTTTCTCTGCTTTTTCTGGAAAGCAAATAAAGAAGCTAAAAAGGCCATATTCAGTTAAAGCAATACTACAATAATCTAATATATACTTACTGAAATTTTAAGAATAAAGTGACTATACGATTCCTTGTCAAAAGATTTAATTATGTGTTCCAAATATGTCTTTACTCATATAAAGATAATTAGAAACCGACATATTCCAACCAATATAAAGTACACGTGGGAATGTGAAATTTGAATTTAAATGTGCTGTGTACAGTTTTGAGAAATATAATCAGCAAACCCAATTTTAACTTTTCCTTCAGACCATGAGCCTGTATTCCACTCAGTTTTTTTTTTTTTTAAGATTTTATTTATTTATTCATGAGAGACAGAGAGAGAGAGAGGCAGAGGGAGAAGCAGGCTCCCAAGGAGCAGGGAGCCCGATGCGGGACTCGATCCCAGGACCCTGAGATCATGACCTGAGCCAAGGCAGACGCTCAACCATCTGAGCCACCCAGGCGCCCTGTATTCCACTCAGTTTTAATGCTTAACTATTAACTCATGACTCTGAAGCCTAAATTGACATGTCCTTTAGAGTTGTTCACCAGTGCCTTAAAAATCTCATTGATATTAGTGACAAAGTTGTTATAGTCTATAGGTGAATTAACAGATTTTAAACATTGTTGGAACATGGCCAATTAATTTTATTCCTCAATATGAAAAGAACCCCAGATTTGCAAGAGAGCTTTGATATTGCCCTAAGCCTATTCTTCTGAGGAATTGAGAACTTAAATAGTTGAATTATAAAAACAGTAGAAAAAAGAATAGTTGTTCAGGAACATAAAATTTTTTACATTTTGAGTTAGCAATTTACTAGGTGGAAACCCAATGTAGTTTAGCAATTAAAGTTATGTTTGTTATATATTATTTTTATTAACCTCCTGTTGTGACATCAATAAAACCATAGCAAGAATAATATCATAAAACTTTGCAAAAAGCAATTTTTTTCTCATGTTAACATAAATGTGACCATCTAGAAATGGATGTGCTATTCTGCTACCATCTTATTCTTACAATGCTTGCTATTCTGAAAAAAATTATTTCTTGCTACTAAACTTCTCAGCAATGTGACAAGTGTACTTTAGAAATAATAAGTTATAGAATAATTTGGGAAGCACTGCAACAGTACTGCCTGAAGGTCACTTGAAGGAATTTAGGAAGAAAGGTCATAGCTACAGAAGAGTGGCTTTGGACCACTGTCTGTCACTATTGGGTTAATGGTGTCTTTTCTCTGGACATTGTTTGGTTGTATCATAGGTTAAAAATTTTGTTCCCAATGCAGAAGACTCAATAACATTATGTCTTTATTATTCTCTTGCATGTAGAACTTGAAATAGGGAGTAAAAATATTTCACAGATAACTATTATTTTCACCTTACAAGGTCTATTCTTCCATTCACTTGGCATACCTGAATTATTTCAGAGCCAGAATTTCTGTGTCTTCAATTCATCTTTTTATTGAAATGCTGACTAATCCAGCACATCCATTGCTTTCAAATATCCATTAGGTACTATAGAGCTTAATATTTGGGGTATTAATATGTATGTTAATATCTAAAGCTGTCATTTTCAGATATGGGAATTAAGACCCTTACTAAAATGATTTGGCCATATTCAGAGCTAAATAGAGTCTGTCAAAGGACATTGAGCAAATCTCTCAGATTTTTAAAGTAAAATAAATTTCATTAAAATGGTGATGTGGGAGATGAAGAAATATCTACATTATAGCAGAAGATCAAAATACATTAGATTTCCATTATATGTTATTAGTACAGATATATTTATACTGCATAAAGTAAAATACACCAGTAGTAATAGCTCGTTCACTTATTTATTCAAGAATGCATCCTACTGGGGCACCTGGGTGGCTCAGTCGGTTAAGCGTCTGCCTTCAGCTCAGGTCATGATCCCAGGGTCCTGGGATCGAGCCCCACATCGGGCTCCCTGCTCGGCAGGAAGTCTGCTTCTCCCTCTCCTGCTCCCCCTTGCTTGTGTTCCCTCTCTTGCTGTCTCTCTCTCTGTCAAATAAATAAATAAAATCTTAAAAAAAAAAAGAATGCATCCTACTTTACTAAGTGAAGTTTGGAGATACAAATGAGTATAATGTAATATACTGGTCACAGTCCACCTGCTATGAATCTTAACTGTGCCTACTACAGATAGTAGTGTTTTAAGCTTGTGCAAACCAGTACTCTGATGCTCAGGAGGGAGTTGAACTAGATCACCCTTCCAAGATCTGAGATATTACAACTACTTGAAGATAAATCTTCATTTATTTAAAATACATAAACATTTTAGACACAAGGGGCCAATTTTATGCATTTGTTTTGTCAACTTATCAACTGCAGGTAACTGGAAATACTTTATGCTTTACTTTGGAGTCATTTAAAATAAGTGTTTCCCCCTATGTTTACCTTTTATTTTTTACTTTGCATATACCTGGAGTACAGAATACACATTATGTATAGTAAATCTTTACTCACTAATTTAAAAAAATAATCATATCGTTCTCCTTAAATTTATGTGGAATGTAAAGGACCTAGAATCGTGAAAAATTTTTATAAAAGATGAAAAGTAAAAGGACTGACACTACCTTATTTCAAGACTTATTATAATGGTACAGTAATTAAGAAGAAAGGAATGGACATACTGACCAATAAATAGGTCAACAGAACACAATATAAAGACTTCAGAATCATTCTCACACATTAAAAAAAAAAAGCTATTTTTGACAAAAAAGTTTAAAGGCACTTCTGTATCCAAAATGATTGATATCCAGATACAAAAAAAAAAAAAAATCCACCTTAGATCCTTAAGGATCCTTTCATACTGTGTATGAAAACTAACTCAAATAAATAATGGATCAAAATTAAAACCTACAACTAAAATTTCCAGAAAAAAAGCAATGAGGGCTACCTGGGTGGCTCAGTCAGTTAAGCTTCCGACTTGTGATTTTGGCTCAGGTCAAGATCTAATGGGTGGTCAGATCAAGCTCCATATCTGTCCCCCTACCCCCACCCCACTCAGCCAGGAGTCTGCTTGAGATTCTCTCCCTCTGCCCCTCCCCCTACTTGCATGCTCTCAAATTATAAATCTTTTTTTTAAAAAAAAAGGAATGAGAAAAAAAATTTTTTAAGATTTTATTTATTTATTTGACAGAGAGAGAGAGATAGCAAGAGCAGGAACACAAGCAGGGGGAGCAGGAGAGGGAGAAGCAGGCTTCCCACTGAGCAGGGAACCCCATGTGGGACTCGATCCCAGGACCCTGGGATCATGACCTGAGCTGAAGGCAGACGCTTAATGACTGAGCCACTCAGGCGCCCCAAGAATGAGAAAATTTTTAACAGTTATAGAAAGATATTTTTAAAGATATGATCCAAAAATCTATGATACCAAAAGAAAGGTCCATAAGAGAATAATAAATTGGACTTTATTAAAATTAAGTCTTTTGAAAAACACTGTAAAAATAATCAACAAAGTTGTTGACTGGGAGACAACTGTTACAAATCCTACTTCTGATAAAGGGTTATATCTAGAAATCTCAAAATAAGCCAGTTTAAAATAAATGGGTAAAAGATTTGAGCAAATCCTTTAAAGGGTTTAGCAGTCTCTTTAAAAGTTAAACTTTTCACAAGGCATAGGCATTCTACAACTAAGATATACCCAAGAAAGTTGGAAACTTATGTCCATACTAAGACTTGTGTATAAATAATTGTAACAGCTTTACATGTAATAGCTTGATTCTAGGTGCAAACCAAATAAGTGAATTCATCAATGCATAAACAAATGGTGGTTTATCTATAGATTTATACACTATCTAATAATAAAAATGAAGCAACTGTTGGATGAATTTTAAAATGATTATGCTGACTGAATCAAGTTGAATAAAGATGATTCCATTTATATAAAATAGTATTAGTAGAAAATTCAAATGGATCTATAGAAAATTTGTAACAAGCTGATCAGTGGTTTCCCTGGGAAAGAGGAAAGGAAGTTGGTCATGGAAGGGGGGGGAGAAGGGAATTACAAGGGAACATGTGGAAACTTTGAAAGTAATAAATATGTTTATCTTAATTGTAGATGGTTTCTTGGGCATATACATCTGTCAGAACTTATAAAATTGTACACTTTAAATGTGTGCAATTATACTTCAATGGTCTTTTTAAAAAAATTTATGTGAGGGGCACTGAAGTGGCTCAGTCATTTAAGCATCTGCCTTCAGCTCAGGTCATGATCCCATCCATGGTTCTGGGATCAAGCCCTGCATCAGGCTCCCTGCTCAGCTGGGCGTCTGCTTCTCCCTTTCTTCCTGGCTTGTGCTCTTCTCACTATCTCTGTCTCTCTCAAATAAATAAAATCTTTAAAAAATAAAAAAAAAAATTTACATGAGAAAGATAATTCAAATCATTACACGTGAGTTCCTTGCAATATTATAAGTGAAAAATACACACTGGTGAAAAACTAGAGGAAATATTATATAAACACACATACACAGACACACACACACATATATGTACACATTTAGGGAAATTAGTAATGCAAAAAGAATGGAAAAGATTTGGGGTAAGGCTTAAAGGACAATATAAATATAGGGCAAAATGGCGATAGAATGGGAGAGGAAGACAGAAGTAGAAATAAACATATTTAATTAGCACTATATTATGAATTTAAAAGAAGGAAAACAATTTCATTAACCTCTTATTTGTTTTATTGGAATTTGATCACTGCATATTGTAACTGGTCAAATAATATTGCTTATGGTCTCTAGAGTTTGGGCAGTTTTAATTGCACACTGGAAAACAAATATGTTTACGCTTTGCAGTGTGAGTAGTGTTTAAATAGAGGGAAAGGAAACATCTGGGGTATTATAAAATAAGCATGACTACAAAATTAATCAGCTGCCATCTTTAATTATTATAAGGCTGGGGCGCCTGGGTGGCTCAGTCGTTAAGCGTCTGCCTTCGGCTCAGGTCATGGTCCCAGGGTCCTGGGATCAAGCCCCGCATCAGGCTCCCTGCTCCATGGGAAGCCTGCTTCTTCCCCTCCCACTCCCCCTGCTTGTGTTCCCTCTCTCGCTGTCTCTCTCTGTCAAATAAATAAAATCTTTAAAAAAAAAATTTAAATAAAAAATAAAAAATAATTATTATAAGGCTGACTGACTTTCTAAGAGCAGGGCATTTTCCTTATTTGGACATTGGCATTAAAATGTTTTAGGTATATTACTGCATCACGCTGACACTAACAGTTTGCCTTATTAAAAAATATATTGTACTGTGAAGGAATACTGAGAAAGAATGGTCAGAGGCCAGTTTGTATACCTCCCTTTCCTTCTACCAGTTAATATTTCATTCTACGTGTAACAACTAAATGTTAAAGAGAACAGGTTTTTCTGTTTATTTTTATATGATGTGATAGGGTATGATATATTATATTAATTATAATTATGTTCCCCCACCTAGAATATTCTCTTTGAAGATTTTCTTTCTTTTTTTTTTTTTTAGAGAATTTTTTTTTTAAGATTTTTTTTTAATTTATTTATCTGAGAGAGAGAGAATGAGAGAGAGCACATGAGAAGGGGGAGGGGCAGAGGGAGAAGCAGACTCCCTGCCGAGCAGGGAGCCCGATGCGGGACTCGATCCAGGGACTCCAGGATCATGACCCGAGCCGAAGGCAGTCGCTTAACCAACTGAGCCACGCAGGCGCCCCTGAAGATTTTATTTCTGAGCTTTTCTCCCAAGACCTCTTTGCTTGTTCAAATTGTATATATTATACAGGATTCAGCATAAGCATTATCTCTTATAAAAACATTCCCAAATCCCAAGGCTGGCTTTAGTTCCCCTTCTGTTTGTTAAATGTTATCTCCTGTTTACCACTTCAACTGTATGTAGTCTACTACAATGATTATCTGTTACCTCTTCTTTCTCCTCCATTGGGCCAACCTGGACCAATAACCATGAATCCTTCACTTGTATTCAAGTACATGCACTGAAACTCTTAAGCATCTCACACATATGTGATTGAAATCATGGGGTTCAGTGTCCTTTTTTCCAAAGTCTCACTGAGAAAATACAGTGGAAAGATAAAATTTAAATAAATATATAGCATACCAATAATTAGGAAGGGTAAGTTGACGAGTTATTTTGAAGAATTATGGAAATTAAAGAGCTCTTTTGTTCAAATCAACAGCAAAACTAAATACAGCCATATATATCTGCAAGTTGATGTAGAAGGGCTACTGAAGAAATGCATATTGATCTTGGCAAGATATTTCCAGCCATTAGTTGGAGTGTGCTGTATCGTATCCCAAATGGTAACTCGCTGGGCCAATCCTCTGCCTTCAATACAAAAACAGCTCTATTTACAGTTTGGTCATAGGTTAAGAATAGCTAGTAAGACAAATTTTCTACAAAAAATTTAAAAAAATTGTGTATGGTGTCCCTAGAAAGTATGATAAAGCTACTAAGAAAAGCAAGATGATATTTTTGTTTTCTTTAGTCTATCCTAAATGATGCATACAGCTCACAAACTAAAGCACATCCTACCCCGCCATCATGCTCAGGACTTTTCCATTCCCAGCTGCACTTCCTGCCAGACAAACAATGGTAGCTGTAAGGAAACCCATTCATTTCTAATACTGATAATTTGTTATTACTAATTATTACCAATCATCATTATTTATGTGAATGGACAATGAATTTTCACTAAATACATGGAGAAATGGAGAGGGAAAGCAGAGATAACAAGTCAAATAAATAAACCAACTTTCAAGAAAACAAAGTAGAATAAATTATATCTAGTTTATATAATCTGAAGTTCCAGAAGAGTTTACATTTGTAAAACAAAAATAGGCTTATCTGAATAAAAGAACAGTTGTTCTTCCTTTCCATCTGTGTTATCATGAGATCTTGCCACTTTTTCTGTGCCTAGAACAGTGCTTGGTAATGCACGTACTATGTTTTTCTGCCCATCTGTGCTTCTTAATTCAAGGTAGTTAAAAGAATTAAGAAATATCACACTAAGTTCAACTGATAAAAAGTGGCAAAATCTAAGCATATAATATTCAACAAAGTACCCCATTCATCAATTATTAAGCACCCGTTGTGTGTCAAATACTTTTCTAGGTTCTGAGAATGCATCAGTATAGGATAAAATAAATTATTTCCTTCAGGGGACTTATATTGTAGTGAAAGAAAACTGAAATCATCAAACAGTGGTGTATGTTCAAAGAATAAAAATAAGGTAGGTAATGGGAATAGAGTAAGGTAGTGTATTCGGATTGTGTTCTGGAGGAAGATGTTTCTGATAAAATCATATTTAGCATTGACTTGAAAACAAAGAAGTTGTGCACTATGAGTCAAGAGGTTTCTAGGCAGAAAGAACAGCCAGTGTAAAGATTGTAACAAAAATCATGTTCCTGTCATGTCCAAAGAATAAGGAGCTGAGTGAGCAATGGGGAGTGAAATAAAAGATGAATCAGAGAGGCCACCAGGGAAGGATTGTGTAGTACCTCCTAGCTATTGGCTTTCAAAATCCACTGTGGTAGGGCAAGAGAAGAAGCAGGAAGAACAGTCAGAAGGTCATGCAATAATCCTTCTGAAACCTGATACTCAGATTTTGGAAATATTATGAAAGAAAAGTTGACAGAATTGGATGTGCTGCCTGAAAGAAAGCACTTAAAAATTAATGTTACTTGTCTGTCATTCTTTGGTGTAATACCTAGCTACACAATTTAAGTATTGAAGCTGCCCTGGGTGAAAGTAGGGCAAGGAGGCAGGGGCAAGGAAATGACAATAAAGATAGCTAACGTTTATTAAACATGCACTTTGTGCCAGAAAATTTCCAAATGCTTTTTATGCATCATACCATTAGATATTCACCTTAATTCTCTGAATACTGTCAATAATCACGGTTCCAGATAAAGCAACTTAATCTTATATGATATATCCCAAGCCCTAAGATAATACACCTAGTAGTTTGTGGAGGAAGAGGACATTAAACCAGCCGACTTCAGGTCCTAAACTCTTAAATAAAGTTGTATCAAGGGACTACCCTTCTTGTCATAGAATGCTACCAATTAGGCACTTCACAAAGACACTCCTGTTTAATCATTAATAAGTGAATAGGAGTAAACCACTACTTAGTGAAGATATTAAATTTATCAAAAATCACAGAGACTTCAAACATTAATGAATACATTTTTGGTTTAAAGCAGTAGAGAGGATATCAATTGAACAGTTAAAGGAAAAGAGGGAGACTTCATAATCAGAAGTTTTGGGAAATTCTGGCATAATTTGTTTTCTTGATTACAAGAATTCTTATAATAGTTTCATGAGTATCGTTAAGGAGTTTTAACATCTAAAGTTCTTCAGACTTACTTAACCACACCCTTCCATTTAGAAATTCTGATTTTAAGTATTTTCTATCACATTTTCTGTTACATAATACTTTAAGAATAATGACTGTTCCTATCAGCTAGGAAATTCCTATCAGTGAAATTCCTTGGGAATTGGGTGTCTCTTGGAAGAGAATTTATAGACAGTCTATAGAAGAATTTCAACCACATCATTCTCCTTGGAAAGAAAGAGAAAAGAGTCCAAGTTGGCAAACAGTGGAGAGGGAAAAGAAACTTGCTATAATCCCCACCATCAGTAGCAAGTATACAACATGATCAAATGTACCACATTCACTTCCTCTAGGAGATAAAATTTGGGAATTTTCACTAACTCATCATTCTTATTAGTCAGCAACTGGGTCACTCAATTACAAATATCTATCTTTATTGTTTGCATGAATTCAAATATTCCTTGAAAAGTATCTCAAGCCCTGAAAGATAAGTCATTTATTAGTAGATTTTGAGCTATTGGTATCTTTAACAAACAACCATTTTGATTCTATAAGCCACAACAGACAAAAACACATTTATAAAAAAATTTTTGGTGCTATTTATGTTTGTGAGATAGTAAGAATTCCACAGGCAGATGAATGAGATCTAGGATTGTTCAGCTACTAAAACAAGATGCTAATTTGTATCTACAACTAACTGATGATGTTAAAAACTGCTACAAAATGTATCAGGCTTTGCTATTTACTTATTGTGTGACATTACAGAGGTGACTAATAATAATAGTGCTTACCTGATAGGGCTTGTTATAAAGATGATTAATGATGAAGGAGGAGGAGGAAGAGGAGGAAAAGGAGGAGGAGGAGGGGAAGAGGAAGAGAACAAGAGGGGCAGCAATAACTTAGAAGACTCCGTGATATAGAGTAAGGGGTATGAGTCCTAGTTAAGTTTTGAAAATCATAATAACCCAATATACCACAGTAATAATATACTATAGACAAAGTATAAATATTTATAGTAGTCTTCCAGATAATCCTTTTTTAAAAATCTGTCAAACTCTAAAAAGTATAGCAAATACATGTTGTCAATCCCTCACAATTGAGGAGAGCATAATTTATTGAATAACTTTTCGAAATCACAGCTTACTAGGAGCAAAACACAAGTGGATGCTGTGAGAGAAGTGGTAACTGGATGATGGCTCTGCTTGGAATGTGCCCCTCATACAGGCATCTACTGTTGAAATTTTTAAGTAGCTCCAGAATTTATGAAAAAACAAAAAACCTGCATTTAGAATGAATACACACACACAACTATTGATCTAAATTAGATATTCCTTAATGTAATGGTCCTTACTAAGTGTGTATACTAATTTAGAAAAAAATACATTGTCCATTTCTACTTAAAAATACAGTTTTAGGATGCAGGGATGATAAAATTGCTTGTGAATGTGCTACTTATACCTTGAATCTATCAGAAAGGCAAAAATACAAAAGGTGAGTGATATCAGCCTAGTTTTGAATTTTATGGCTTGTGATTTGATGATGAAACTAGCAGTGCCCCCAGTATCGGATTATATATATCCAACGATGCATAATCTGGAGTCCCTTTGAAGTATGAGTTAGAAATGTAATCAGCAGTTCTGTCACGCACATATGTCCTGATACCTGGTAGCAAGGTGAATGCATGGAGACAGGTCCTGACTGCTTTTTACATGATTTTGATTTCTTCTATTTTTGAAGCAAAGGAATGAAGTTGCTGTAAAATTAAGAATAAACTGGTGATACACGTAAGTTGGTTTTAATTCATATGTATCTGTATTTCTTTTTAAGACTGAGAAGATAGTTTAAAACATGAAAATACACGAAAACAATAGAATATCTCAGGAACTGAAATTAGACAAACTTTTATTTGAAAATAGTACATCTCTTGGTGTTTCTAGTGCACCATATTTCAAACTGGCTTCAGAATTTTCTCAAATATAACTCTCTCTAGATAGACAGACACACATACATACACAGGAGACTGACTGAGTTTCATTTAATGGTGATGGCTTCCAGGCTTTCCCTATGTTAAGAATTATAAACTGAACACAACTAAAATATACCTAATTCCTTATGGTACAGCAGCTTACAGCTGTATTTTTAGCTTAGCCCCCAAGCATTACTTTTTAATATGGAATCCTACGAAACTTATAACAGTATTTTTCAAACTGTGAATTGACCCATTTATGGGTTATGACAGAGTAGTGGGTCATAAGATCAAGTTAGAGGTCTAGGTAATAGTATTTATAAAATAAGATAGAATAGAATGGCAAATATATAAGTGCTGTCCCATGAACGTTTTTTTTCCTTTATGTGCATAGGTATGTGTAGGTGTGCATGTACACAAAGTTGTTAAACCATATTTATACTATGTATAGTACTTTAAAATTTTGATAGCATATGTGTGAGAATTATGCATCTACTTCAAGGGTTTCATGTGCCCTAAAAATAGCCTTCAAACTTCTCTGGTTATGCACATTTCTAGAGGGAAAGTGCTTTGATCTGATGATTATGAAAATATTTTTTAAAAATCTCAAAAGACTGAGGCGCCTGGGTGGCTCAGTTGGTTGGGCGACTGCCTTCGGCTCAGGTCATGATCCCGGAGTCCCAGGATCGAGTCCCGCATCGGGCTCCCCGCTCAGCAGGGAGTCCGCTTCTCCCTCTGACCCTCTTCCCTCTCATGCTCTCTGTCTCTCATTCTCTCTCTCTCAAATAAATAAGTAAAATCTTAAAAAAAAAATCTCAAAAGACAGCTGGAGAGGGGAAGATGGTAACAGAGTAGGAGGACTCTAGGCTTGCCTTGTCCCGTGAATACAACTAGGTAACTATCAAATCATCCTAAATACCAGAAATCTATCTGGAGACCGGCAGAAGAAACTCTACAACTAAAAGTAGAGAAGAGGCCACATCAAAGAAGGTAGGAAGTGCAGTGAGTAGTTTGAGAGAGAAACAGACCAGGGAGCTGTGGTCATGGAGAATGGTAAGAAACAAACTAACACATAGGGGAGCTTAAGGGGAAAAAGAATCCCCACACCAGTTGGTTTAGAAAGCAAGAAGGGAAGAATTTCCTGAGTTCTTGTAAGCAGTGAGGCTTAAAACCTGGAGTTCTAAAGGCCAGTGGCCTTGGCTCAGATGGAGCCCAGAGGACACTTGGGCTGTTCTTGGAGAGAAGGCAAGGCAAACCAGTACCTGACACTCAATACCTAACTTGCTTACATCAAACCCCGTCCCTCCCACACACTCTAGTGGACCTGCCCTTCCCAGTCATGCTTGCCTCAGTCCCAGCACCATAAGCCCCTTCTCACAGAAGACCACCCAAACCCATGCCAACACTGGGTCTCCCAACCTGTTTTGTGAAGCCTGAGTTCTGGTGGTGGTAGCTATAGCTCTCATCTGACAAGCAGACCAGAGCACACTTAGTTAAAATTTCCCACAATCAAGCAAGGACCAAACATTGCCCACAAAGCAAAGAGAACCTCTGCTGACAACTGGCCTCAAGGATAAAATGGCCAGGAGACAACAGCAGAGCACATGCAACACATATCGGAGATACTACACACAGCAGGGCATCACAGGACCTCTTCTTCATGAGGCAATTACCCTCAGAATAGGACATATAGCTGACTTTCCTAACACAGAGAAATAGGCACAGAGATAGACAAATGAGAAGATACTTATTCCAAATGAAAGAACAGGACAAAGCCATAGCTGGAGGTCTAAGTGAAACAGACATAAGTAACAAGACTGATGGAGTATTTAAAGTAATGATCATGAGGATACTCACTGGACTTAAGAGTAGAAGACATCAGTGAGACCCTTAAAACAGAGATACAAAAGAACCAATCAGAGAGAGAGTACAATAAATTACGCTTGATGCAATTAAAAGCAGACTAGAAGAAGCAGAAAAATAAGGAGCTAAAAGCCAGAGAAAAAAATAATTATGGAAAATGAGAACAACCAGGGAACTCAGTGACCATCAAACAAAATAACATTCACATTATAGGAATCCCAGAAAATGAAGAGAGAGAAAAGGGGGCAAAAAATTTATATCAAGAGATAATAGCTGAAAACTTACCTAATCTGGAGAAGGAAACATGTATCTGAATCCAGGAGGCACAGAGAACCCCCCAATAAAATCAACAAAAACAGATCCACACCAAGACATATTGTAACTAAAATGGCAAAATATAGTGATAAATAAAATATCTTAAAAGCAGCAAGACAAAAGAAGACCATTAAATATAAGGGAAATTCCATATGTCTATCAGGGGATTTTTCAGCAGAAACTTTACAAGCCAGAAAGGAGTGGCATGATATATTCAAAGTGTTGAATGGGAAATAACTGCAGCCAAGAATAGTCTATCCAGCAAGGCCATCTTCAGAATGGAAAAAAATGGTAACAAGTTTCCCAGACATAGAATAACTAAAGGAGTTCATGACCACTATACCAGCCCTCCAAGAAATATTAAGGGGGACTCTTTGAGTGGAAAGGAAAGACCAAAAGTGACACTATGAGGGTAAGAAACACAAAAGAAGTAAAAATGAGTATTTTTCTAAAATATCAGTCTTCACACAATAAAAAATTGTAAAATATGACACGATATGCCTAAAATGTGGGGAGGAGAGGAGAAAAGAATGGTTTCAAATTTAAATGACCATCAGTTTAATATACATATTCTTTTCAAGTACACAAGGAACATTCTCCAGAATAGATCACATATTAGGCCACAAAACAAGCCTCAACCAATCCAAAAGACTGAAATCATATCATTTGTCTTTTCTGATCACAATGCTACGAAACTAGAAGTCAACCACAAGAAAAAATCTGGAAACAAATGAAAATATAAACACATTGGGTCAAAGCCTTTGGGATGCAGCAAAAGTGGTTCTAAAAAGGAAGTTTATAGTAATACAGGCCTAATTCAGCAAACAAGAAAAACCTCTAGCAACCTAACCTTCCACCTAAAGGAACTAGAAAGAGAACAACCAACACATCCTAAAACGAGCAGGAGGAAGGAAGTTAGATTAGAACAGAAATAAATTATATAGAAAAAAAAAAGCCCCCCAAAATAAAGCAGTAAAACAGATCAATGAAACCAAGAGGTGGTTATTTGAAAAAATAAATAAAATTGGTAAACCTCTAGCCAGTCTTACCAAGAGAAAAAGAGAAAGGACTCAAAATAAAAAATGAGGAGAAATAACAGACACCACAGAAATACAAACAATTGTAAGAGAATATTATGAAAAACTGTATGTCAATAAATTAGACAACCTAGGAAAAATGGATAAATTCCTAGAGACATATAAACTACCAAACCTGAAACAGGAATAGAAAATGTTAACAGACCAATTACCAGCAAAGAAATTGAATCAGTAATAAAAAAAAATCCCAATAAACAAAAGACCAGGACCAGATGGCTTCACAGGTGAATTTTACCAAACTATTCCAAAAATAGAAAGGGAAGGAAAACTTCTACATTCATTCTTTGAGACCAGCATTACCTTGATACCAAAAACAGATAAGAACTCCACTAAAAAGGAGAACTACAGGCCAATATCCCTGATGAACATAAATGCAAAAATCCTTAACAAAATACTAGTAAAATGAATCCAACAATATGTTAAAAAAAAAAATCAAACACCACAATTAAGATCAAGTGGGACTTATTCCTGGTTTGCAAGGTTGGTTCAATATTGGCAAATCATTTAACATGATACGTTACATCAATAAGAGAAAAGAACCACCGAATCATTTTAGTAGATTCAGAAAAAGCATATGACAAAGTACAACATCCGTTCATGATAAAAACCATCAACAAAGTCAGTTTAGAGGGAATATACCACAACATAATAAAGGCCATATAGGAAAAATGCAGAGCTAACATAATCCTTAATGGAGAAAAAAAACTGAGAGCTTTTCTCCTATGGTCAGGAACAAGACAAAATACCCACTCTTACCACTTTTATTCAACGTAGTACTGGAAATCATAGTCACAACAATCAGACAGCAAAATATAAATTAAAGGCATCCATCAGTAAGGAAGAAGTAAAACTTTTACCATTTGCAGATGACATGATACTATATAAAGAAAACCTGAAAACACCACCAAAAAACTGCTAGAACTGACAAATAAATTCAGTAAAGTTGCAGGATACAAAATCAGTGTATGTAAATCTGTTTCATTTCTATACACCAACGATGAAGCAGCAGAAAGAGAAATTAAGATAATATCCCACTTACAATTGTACCAAAATATATAAGGCACCTAGGAATAAACCTAACCAAAGAGGTGAAAGACCTATATTCTGAAAACTACCAAACACCGATAAAAGAAACTGAAGCAACACAAAGAGACGAAAAGACATTCCATGCTCATGGCTTGGAAGAAAAATTTTGTTAAAATCTCTGTACTACCCAAAGCAATCTACATATTAATGCAATCCTTATCAAAATACCAACCTCATTTTTCACCAAGCTAGAACAATCCTAAAACTTGCATGGAACCACAGACGACCCTAAATAGCCAAAGCAACCTTGAAAAAGAAAAGCAAAGCTGGAGGCATCTCAATTCCAGACTCCAGGTTATATTATAAAGCTGTAGTAATCAAAACAGTATGGTACTGGCACGAAAATAGACACATCTATCAATAGAAAAGAACAGAAAACCCAGAAATAAACCATAATTCTCAGTTAATCTTCGACAAAACAGGAAAAAATATCCAATCGAATAAAGATGGTCTCTTCAACAAATGGTGTTGGGATAACTGGTCAGGAACATGCAAAAGAATGAAACTGGACCACTTTCTTACACCATACACAAAAATAAATTCAAAATGGATGAGAGGGCTAAATGTGAGACAGGAAACCATTAAAATCCTAGAAGAGAATACAGATGGTAACCTTGACATCGGCTGTTGCGACTTCTTACTAGATATGTCTCCTGAGACAAGGAAACAAAATTAAAAATAAACTATTGGGACTTCATCAAAATAAAAAGCTTCTGCACAGTGAAGGAAACAACAAAACTAAAAGTCACCCTACAGAATGGGAGAAGATATTTGCAAATGACATATCTGATAAAGCGTTAGTACCAAATATGTTTAAAGAATTTATAAAACTCAAACACCCAAAAAATAAATAATCCAAATAAAAATGGCCAGAAGACATCAATTGACATTTCTCCAAAGAAGACACACAGATGGCCAACAGATACATGAAAAAAATATTCATCATCACTTACCATCAGGGAAATACAAATCAAAACCACAATAAGATAACTCCTCACACCTGTCAGAATGGATAAAATCAAACAAAAAACAACAGGTGTGGTGAGGATGCAGAGAAAGGGGAACTCTCTTGCACTGTTGGTAGGAATGCAGACTGATGCAGTCACTGTGGAAAACAGTATGTAGGGTCCTCAAAAAGTTAAAAATAGAACTACCCTATGATCCAGCCATTGCACTACTGGGTATTTACCCCACACAAGAACACTAATTCAAAGGGATACATGCACCCCTTTGTTTACTGCAGCATTATTTACAAAGTCAAGATATAGAAGCAGCCCAAATATCCATCGATTGATGAGTGGATAAAAATGTGGTATACATATACAATGGAATATTATTCAGCCATATAAATGAAATCTTGCCATTTGCAATGACATGGATGGAGCTTCAGAGTATAATGCTAAGTGAAGTTAGAGAAAAACAAATACCATGATTTCCCTCATATGTGGAATTTAAGAAACAAAACAAATGAGCAAAGAGGGGAAAAAGAGAGAAGCAAACAAGAAACAGATATATAGAGAACAAATGGATAGCTTCCAGATGGGAAGTGGGTGTGGGGTCGGGGAAATAGGTGATGGGGTTAATGAATACATTTGTCATGATGAGCACTGGATGAAGTATGGAAGTGTCAAATCACTATATTGTACACCAGAAGCCTATATAACACTGTATGTTAGCTAACTGTAATTAAAATCTTTTTTAAAAAGCTCAGAAGACATTTATTTTCATTCTAAAACAAATATAATTATTATATTTCTAATTTAGGAATATGTATACTTTAAAATCTGAAAATAACAAATATAATTTATATGTCTATTTTACAAAGAGATGTAACATAAATAATGGCTCGTATGTCTCCAATTTAAATTTAGGTTCTAAATTTTTACGTTCTAATTTTTTGTTTACATACAGAATTTATGTTCCTAAAAATGAAAGTACCTATAAATATGCAAATAAAACATATTATATATTTCAGTTTATCCAAAATCATTTATATCTTCTTGAATAATATTAGGATAATATTATTTACATTTTACAAATAAGGGAAGTGAGGATCAATGTGGTTAAGAGTTTTTGCCATGGATCACAAAATCAGTAAATGTTGGATCTTGAATTTTAATACAACTCTGACTCCAAATCTACCCCTGTCATTGAGCACAAAATAATGAAAGAGGAATTAAGAATTCTCAGTTCCACTTCTCATTTGCAGGTAACTTTAGGATGTGAAGTATTGGCTTCCTCTTACCTAACATCATCCCACTCTGTGGACTAAATTGGATGTTGGATTATTGCAGAAAATAAACAGCCCTGTGTAAGGGGAAATTGCCTTCTTTAGCTCCACCCAATTTATTTCAGTACATCAAAGCTCCACTGAGCCAGGATGATTCGGCAGCATTTGTCGACAAGAGGGACAGAATGGCACTGGGAGAGGTATACATCAACAAGCAAATGCTCGGTTTTAACAGGAATTTTGGGTAATAGCTGTATGAGTGGCTTGGGCAGACATCATCACTGAAGTAACATTGAACACATATATTATAAGAATATATGTGGCAAAGATCAGATCTAGTTTAAAAAATCAAACTCTGGAGGAATAGTAGATGGTGTGATGCCCTTCCCAGATCCCCATTCAAGACTGGAGGGCTTATTTCTCCAGCTGCTGTGAGTGCAGCTGTCTGGATGGCTCTCAACTGCTAGCCTCTCTGGGAATTGCCCTGCATTGGAGAGACTGACTGACCTCTTTGTGGGCAGCCTGCATCCAAGGGTTTGTGGATTCCACAGCATAAAGGCCTGGTCCTCTCGCTGTAACGCAGAATAATCTAAAGGGTACACCGAACTTCAGAAACTCCTTCTCCAATATATGGCCACCTGAGCCTTTTGTTGAGACTGTACTGCAGTCTGATCTTTTTCTCTGCCAAACCTAGCAGCTTCATTCCCTCTCTTTCTATAGTGAAGATATCCAAAACACTCCCTATCAAACACTCTACAATATACATTCTACTTTGCAGTCTGTTTTCTGGGGAACCAGGCTTCAAAAAGACCTACAATAATCTGAGTCCATATTCACTGTCAGCTGCCAAGTAACCCATAGAGATTAAGGGAGCAAGGCTAATTGGCCAAATGATTAGACAGATGGCCACACTCATTCAAAGATTAAAAAAGATAGAGGTGTGGGGCAGCGAGTAATCCATGAGGAAAAGAAGCTCTTGTTAGTGATCAAGTCTATTCGTATGAGACCACCTGTAGTAGGGAGAGAAATGGCTCACAAAGATGTCCACATTCTAAGCCTCATCCATAGAACCTGTGTGTGTTACCTTACATGACAAAAGGGACTTTGCACATATGATTATAGTTAAGGATCTTGAGATGAAAAGATTGTCCTAGATATCCAGGGCCAAATCTAATCACAGGTTTCATTAAAAGGAGACAATCTTTCCAGCAGCTACAGTCAGAAAAAAAAGATGTGAGAGTGGTCAGAGAGATACCATATTTGCTGGATTCAGATGAATGAAAGGGGCCAATAGCCGAGAAATGTGGTTAGCCATCAAAAGCTAGGAAAGGCAAGGAATCAGATTCTCCCCTCGAGTTCACAAAGGAAATAGCTGTGCTGGTAAACTAATTTAAGCCCAGTAAGGCCTGTGTTACGATTCTAACCTACAGATCTGTGAGATCATAAATTTGCAATGTTTAAATCACTATTTTTTTGGTAATTTGTTATAGCAGCAGTATTAAACTAATATATATTCAGTACCAGAAGTGAGATGCTGCTGTAACCACTATCTAAAAATGTGAAAATGGCTTTGTAATTGGGCTATGGGAAGAGATTGGAAAAATATTGAGGAGTAATAGAAAAAGGCTAGATTTCCTTGAACAGTTAGTAAAAATACTGATGTAAACTACCCTTAATTAGGACTGAGAAAAAAGCAAGGAATAGGTCTGAGAAAACATAATTCACCTGAGAGAATCCAAAATCATTGTGAGCTATTAGTAAAAAAAATATGGACATTAAAGGAACAGATGGTAAAGGCTGAGAAGAAAAGGAGGACCATGTTACTGGAAACTAGAAGGAAGAAGATCTTTGCTGTAGAATGGCAGAATGCTTAGCAGAATTGGGTCCTTCAGATATGTGGAGAACAGAACTGGTAAATGATGAAATAGTACATTTAACTGTGGAGATGTCTGAACAGAGTGTTGAAGATGAAACCTAGTTTCTTGCTTCTTATAGTAAAATGGTAGAAGGAAAAAGATAAACTGAGCAAGAATTATTAAACAGACCAAAAAAATTAAACAAAAACAGTCTTGGATGATTTTGGAAATTCTCAGACTAGTCAGACTGAAAAAGAAAAAAAACCACTAAAATTAAGAGATTCACCGCTAGTAAATTATGATTCAGAGGAAAAAGCCACCCACGGGGCTGTACCATTTTTTGCTAATACCTCAGAAAAGCAAAATGTCATAATATTTGCTCATACTAATGGCTCTTTGAGGAGATGAAAGTATTGTCTCACATATAACCTCAATCTAACTGGAGAGCATCTAGGAAGCTCTAGCATTATCCTTAGGCCATCTCCACAAAAGCCAAACACAGAGATGGGATTCTCTAGAAAAGATCTGTGGAAGATCTTGTCTAATGGAGTGAATACCATGACATGCACAGGAGACCCACAAGAGTCTTCAGAATTTTAACCAGTAGAAACACTGCTGGCAGGGAACTGAAAGGAATAGAGAGACTACAAAACTAAATAAAGTTGATGGAACCACAGATTTCTATAGAAAGGAAATAGGCTGGTAAGATTACCCAGATGCAAAACATGTACCACTATTTATGAGAAATGAAGGATGCCTCAGAAGGCAGAACTGACAGCCCAAGTATCTGAGCCACCTAGGATTAATCCCAGGATTTTAAATCTAATGGAATTTTTTCACCTGGATTTTGAAATTTCTTGGAACCAATGACACTTTTTCCTTCTGTTTTTGACTTTCTTGAACCAGAATTTCTGTAACTGTTACCTTATGTCTGCTCTACCACAATATCCATAGGAATGGAAAACTTGCCTCTTTAGTTACATAAATCCATAGATGGAGAGAATGCCCCAGAAGAGATTATTCCCGGAGCATTACCCATATCTAATTTAAATGATTTACATGATGAGTTTTGGACTTTTGAGCTAATGAGATTTAGGTAAGGTTTTGAATTTTGAGTTGATGCTATAACGGGTTGACATTTTTTAGAACGTTGTTATCGGGTTAATATATTTTGTATGTGGAAGAATGTGAAGCTTTGCAGGGTAGAAGGTAGACTGTAATAGACAGAATAATGGACCCCTAAATATGTCCTTTCTTAGTCACTGGAACCTATAACATGTTACCTTCCATGAAAAAAGGGACCTTATAGATATGATTAAGTATCTTGAGATGGGAAATTATGCTAGATTAGAGGGGTTCCATCTAATCATATGAGTCCTTACAAGATCCTTTCTTGGCTAAGGTAAGAGTCTGAGGGAGCTGTGACTTCAGAAGAATGGTCAGAGAGATGCAACATGGCTGGCTTTGAAGATGGAAGAAGGGGGCCCAAACCAATGAATGTATGTGGCCAGCTGGCAGCTGGAGAATAAAATAAAACGGCCTCTCCACTAGAGCCTCCAAGAAAGAATACAGCCTTGCTGACACACTGATTTTAGTCCAGTGAGATCTGTGTTGGACTCCTCACCTACAGAACTATAAAATAATAAATTTGTGTTGTTCTAAACCATGAATTTTGTGTAATTTTTCATTGCAGCAATAGAAACATAATATAGCTTCTTTAAACTGTTGCCCACTATAGTACTTGAGACACCAGTGACAGGATTAAAAGCTTAAGTATGACAGTTGAAAATATGGTAATGAATAAGGGATAAGAGTCAATATGCTCTCTCCCTTGAGACATCTTCTCCATGATATTTGGAATGGAAAAAAAAAAGGCCTATTCATGAAAGTGTGAATTAATGTTTATATGTAGATAATCTTAAATTCAGACCCTTAGATATATGTTACAAATGTTCCATCTCACTTCTGATTTAAAATGATGTCAAGATATTTGGGGTACTTCTTTGCATGGACAAAGAACTTATATTCACTTTCATTATTTTGTATTTTTCTTTGTATATGGAGCATGAATGGATTTATCTTGTCATTTTCATAGTACCAGGTACTCCACTGACTGTAATTATAAAGCTTTTCTTTTTGAATATTTTTCTTTTCACTAAATTCAAAAGAAATTTCTTCTTTTATCTCCTCTGATTTGATTGAAACACTTCTGATTGTAAAAATGCTGAGAGACCAGTTCTCCAGAAAGAACAATGTCACACTTTCTTCTTTTTGGGAAAATGCTTGTGGAGAGTAGGGTTTCACTGTTGTGAAATTAATTGTTCTGACGTAACAGAACAGAATTGTTCTGAACAGACAGAATTAAGAAGTTCCAAACAGTATAAAAGGTATACCTAACCCAGGTTGCTGGAAATGTTTGGTGGCTACACTGAGTTTGTAAGACAATTTGAATGCATTGTGTATGTAGAAATGCAGGATAAGCAGTGTGTTTATATGTGTAGAAAAGTAAGTAAACATGCTATTTGAAAGAGAATTTTCCAGTCTTTAAGGTGAAGTGAAATGTCCTTAATTCCTCCCATGATACACTGATGCCTCATGGGGCTGCCGTCAACTACAATCTGTTTCTGTGATATTTTGTGTTGATCATTTTCCTTTTCTTTTCCAGTCTTTTGCCATAAGATCTTTAATATTTTTTTTTTCAAATACAGTATGTAGGGATTCACTTCACTAAACACACACATGTACACTCATAATTTTGATGCTAGTTTGGCTAGATATAGAATTTTTAGATAAAATTATCTTTTTCAGAATTTTAAAGGAAATTTAACATTACCTTTTATCTTCATGTGTTGGTGACTGGAAATCATGCCAATGACTTGCATTCATTTGTAGGTAACCAATTTCATTTTCCTGTAAGTAACATCGTTGTCAATCATTAGCAAGAACATAGATCTGAAATATATAGGTGCACATTTTTTACTTCTGTTTGTAACAAAGTGGATTTGTTCATTTTGCAAATATAAAATTGCTAAGATGTTTTAGATTATGAAATACTCTTCTATCATATTGTTGCTAAGTTTTTTTTGGTGGACTAATGCTCTGTATCTCTAAATGTTTCCATATTTTTACACTGTTTTCTCCTTGTCTTAGATTCTAGGGGATTTTTTTTTTTACCCCAACAAACTTTGTGATTATTAATTAAGCATATAGCTGCATTCACCCTATTAATTAGCCATTCAATTATTTTATAATTTTATTTTTAATCCCTGATAAATCTTTGTTGTACTTTACTTGTTTCATAGAAATAATGACTGTTCAAATCTTTTTAAGAATATGGAGTCCTAGCCACAGCAATCAGACAACAAAAAGAAATCAAAGGCATCCAAATCGGCAAAGAAAAATTCAAACTCTCTCACTCTTTGCAGATGATATGATACTTTATGTGGAAAACCCAAAAGACTCCACTCCAAAACTGCTAGAACTCATACAGGAATTCAGTCAAGTGGCAGGATATAAAATCAATTCACAGAAATCAGTGGCATTCCTATACACCAACAACAAGACAGAAGAAAGAGAAATTAAGGAGTCGATCCCATTTACAATTGCACCCCAAACCATAAAATACCTAGGAATAAATCTAAGCAAAGAGGCAAAGGATCTGTACTCAGAAAACTATAAAATACTCATGAAAGAAATTGAGGAAGACACAAAGAAATGGAAAAATGTTCCATGCTCATGGATTGGAGGACAAATATCGTGATGAGGTCAATGCTACCTAGAGCAATCTACACATTTAATGTAATCCCTATCAAAATACCACCCACTTTGTCAAAGAAATGGAACAAATAATCCTAAAATTTGTATGGAACCAGAAAAGACCCTGAATAGCCAGAGGAATATTGAAAAAGAAAAGCAAAGCTGGTGGCATCCCAATTCCGGACTTCAAGCTCTATTACAAAGCTGTCATCATCAAGACAGTATGGTACTGGCACAAAAACAGACGCATAGATCAATGGAACAGAATAGAGAGCCCAGAAATGGACCCTCAACTCTATGGTCAACTCATCTTCGACAAAGCAGGAAAGACTGTCCAATGTCCAATGGAAAAACAACAGTCTCTTCAACACATGGTGTTGGGAAAATTGGACAGCCACATGCAGAAGAATGAAACTGGACCATTTCCTTACACTACTCCAAATGGTTGAAAGACCTAAATGTGAGACATGAGTCCTTCAAAATCCTAAAGGAGAACACAGGCAGCAACCTCTTCGACCTCAGCCACAGCAACTTCTTCCTAGAAACTTCACCAAAGGCAAGGGAAGCAAGGGCAAAAATGAACTCTTGGGACTTCATCAAGATAAAAAGCTTTTGCACAGCAAAGAAACAGTCAACAAAACCAAAAGACAACTGACAGAATGGGAGAAGATATTTGCAAATGACATATCAGATAAAGGGCTAATATCCAAAATCTATACAGAACTTATCAAACTCAACACCCAAAGGACAAAGAATCCAATCAAGAAATGGGCGGAAGACATGAACAGACATTTTTCCAAAGAAGACATCCAAATGGCCAACAGACACATGAAAAAGTGCTCAACATCGCTCGGCATTAGGGAAATCCAAATCAAAACCTCAATGAGATACCACTTCACACCGTCAGAACAGCTAAAATTAACAAGTCAGGAAATGACAGATGTTGGTGGGGATGCAGAGAAAGGGGAACCCTCCTACACTGTTGGTGGGAATGCAAGCTGGTGCAGCCACTCTGGAAAACAGGATGGAGGTTCCTCAAAAAGTTGAAAATAGAGCTACCCTATGACCCAGCAATTGCACTACCGGGTATTTACCCCAAAGATACAAATGTAGGGATCCGAAGGGGTATGTGCACCCCTATGTTTATAGCAGCAATGTCCACAATAGCCAAACTGTGGAAAGAGCCAAGATGTCCATTGACAGATGAATGGATAAAGAAGAGGTGGTATATATATACAATGGAATATTATGCAGCCATCAAAAAACACGAAATCTTGCCATTTGCAACGACGTGGATGGAACTCGAGGGTATTATGCTGAGTGAAATAAGTCAATCAGAGACAGACAGTATCATGACCTCACTGATATGAGGAATTCTTAATCTCAGGAAACAAACTGAGGGTTGCTGGAGTGGTTGGGGTGGGAGGGATGGGGTGGCTAGGTGATAGACACTGGGGAGGGTATGTGCTATGGTGAGCCCTGTGAGAATTGTGTAAGACTATTGAATCACAGACCTGTACCTCTGAAACAAATAATACAGTGTATGTTAAAAAAAAAAAAAAAAAAAGAAGAAGAAGAAAAGAAGATAACAGGAAGGGAAAAATGAAGGGGGGGAAATCGGAGGGGAAGACGAACCATGAGAGACGATGGACTCTGAGAAACAAACTGAGGGTTCTAGAGGGGAGGGGGGTGGGAGGATGGGTTAGCCTGGTGATGGGTATTAAAGAGGGCACATACTGAATGGAGCACTGGGTGTTATACGCAAACAATGAATCATGGAACACTACATCAAAAACTAATGATGTAATGTATGGTGATTAACATCACATAATAAAATTTAAAAAAAAGAATATGGACTAGAGTGTTTTTTTTTTTTAATTTTTACTTTATACCCCTGCATCAGATTTTCTGTTTGCACATCTTGTTCTGTTTTCAAATAGGTGTTTGTTTTCACTTTTCTAAATTGTCGGGTGATTAGAGTTGTTTCTCACATTTTTGAATGGAGAATCAGGTGGGGTCAAGCAGAAATACTTATGTATTTTCCTCACAAGTATATAGGCCTGTATTCCCAATTGTTCCCTCCTTTAAATGAGCATTAACCATACATTCTATTAAAGTAGTTTTTAAGTTTGAAGTATGGGGCAAATAACAGATTTTTCTTTACTATTTTATGAGGCAGACAAAGTAGGCACCCACTAATTTCCAAAATAAGAAGGTGATAGTATTTCAGCAAATTTCTTTTATGGATAGAATCTTTCTTTTTCTTTTTATTTGGGAACTCCAGCTATATTCTCTTTTTCTTCAGATCCTAATTTCCAGACATGAGATCTTCTTCTAAGTACAAATTAGTCTACTTTAGAAAGAAAATGTTCCTGGGATAGTAAGTTAGGCACAGCTTTTAAGAATAGGGTATTTTTTTGTCTATACTATCCAAGGCAATTTATACATTTAATGCAATACCTATCAAAATACCAACAGCATTTTTTACAGAGCTAGAACAATCCTAAAATTTGTATGGAACCACAAAAGATCCTGAATAGCCAAAGCAATCTTGAAAAAGAAAAGCAAAACTGGAGGCATAACAATTCTGGACTTCAAGTTTTAGTACAAAGTTGTAATCACCAAGACAGTATAGTACTGGCACAAAAACAAACACATAGGTCAATGGAACAGAATAGAAAACCCAGAAATGGACCCACAACTATGTGGGCAAATAATCTTTGACAAAGCAGTAAAGAGCATCCAATGGAAAAAAGACAGTCCCTTCAACACATGGTGTTAGGAAAACTTGAAAGCAGCATGCAGAAGAATGAAACTGGATCACTTTCTTACACCATACACAAAAATAAATTCAAAATGGATGAAAGGCCCAAATGTGAGACAAGAAACCATCAAAATTCTAGAGGAGAACACTCTTTGACCTCAGCTGTAGCAATTTCTTACAAGACACATTGCTGGGTTCAACTGATACAAAACCGAATATAAACTATTAGGACCTCATCAAGATAAAAAGATTCTGCAGCCTTGGAATGGGAGAAGATATTTGCAAATGTCCTATATGAATAAGGGTTAGTATCCAAAATCTATAAACAACTTATCAAATTCAACACCCAAAATACAAATAATTCAGTTAAGAAATGGGCAGAAGACATGAATAGACATTATTCCAAAGAAGACATACAAATGGCTAACAGACACATGAAAAGATGCTCATCATCATCATCAGGGAAATACAAATCAAAACCACAATGGGATACCACCTCACACCTCTCAGAATAGCTACAATTATCAACACAGGAGACAACAGCTGTTGGTGAGGATACAGAGAAAGGGGAAACCCCTTGCACTGTTAGTGGGAATGCAAACTGGTACCACCACTCTGGAGAATAGTATGGAGGTTCCTTAAAAAGCTAAAAACAGAACTACCCTACCATCCAACAATTGCACTACTAGGTATTTACCCAAAGGATACAGAAATACACACTTGAAGGTGTACATGTACTCCGATATTTACAGCAGCATTATCAAAAAAAGCCAAACTATGGAAAGAACTCAAATGCCCATCTACTGACAAACAGATAATGAAGATGTGGTGCATATATATACAATGGAATACTACTCAGCCATCAAAAAGAAATCTTGCCATTTGCAATGACATGGATGGAGCTAGAGTGTATTATGCTAAGTAAAATATGTCAATCAGAGACAAATACCATATGATTTCACTCATTTGTGGAATTTAAACAAAATGGATGAACATATGGGAGGGGGGGAAGAAAGAGAGGGAAACAAGCAGTAAGAGACTCTTAATGATAAAGAACACATTGAGGGTTGGTGGAGGGAGGTGAGTGGTGCATGGGCTAGATGGGTGATGGGTATTAAGGAGGGCACTTGTTATGATGAGCACTGGGTGTTTTATGTAAATGATGAACCACTGAACAATACTCCTGAAACCAATATTGAACTGTGTATGTCAACTAATTAGAATTTAAACTTAAAAAAAAAAAAAAAGACTAGGATATTTTTTTACTTAGAACTGGGGGTGTCAAAAATTTTTTTCTTGCTGACATTTGCTCCACCTTATGTTGTGTGTATTGGATTATGATGCTTTTGCTTTGCTTTTGATCTAATCTCATTTGCATTCTATATTCCCCAAATTCTTGAATTTTCTGGCTCAGTAATGGCACCATTTCATATTATGGAGACATATTTTGTCATTGGAGAGGAAGTTCAGTCATTGTTTACTGTGCAAGACAACTCTCTAAGGACATTTTTAAAAATATATTTTTTCTTTTAGACTTCCTGTCTGAGGACCAGGTAAATGCTATATGTCAGTTGTTGAGTGACTGAGCTGTGATTCGACCTCAAATTCTCAGTTTTCACCTCCAGATCTCTCATCCCTAACCAGACACAATTTTACATTGCATTTCATCCCACTCAATTCCATTGAGTTCAACCAAAACATTCTGAATGCCTACGATATGACAATACTGTACAAGCACTAAAAATACAGAGATGGCTAAGACAAAGGTCCTGTTAACTCTATTCACACTTTTGTATTTGGAGTGTAGTAAAGAAGGAAAATAAGGGAAAGCAAAGACAAATTGGCTTACTGAACAATTTTGCCTAAGATTGTTCTGGTATAGGCCAACTGAAAAATAAATGTAAATTGAAAGAACTTTCACTTATGAATACCCATTATATGTCAGAGAAAATAATGAACATGCCTCTTTTTATGTCTTGATATAATTTATAAAATATTGAGTATTTGAAGTAATATGCAAATGATAGAAATAAACTTACTCATATATACATTATAAGGATTAATTTTTAACCGACCTTCTACTTGTCAGAGTTAAATTCCAAAAAGTGTGAAAATAGAAAAACAAGTAGTGTTATTTTTAAATAAAATTAATAAAAATATATTTAGGAAAACCAATGCTGTTGTTTAACTAATTTACACCTGGCTTCTATCAGTTTAACTAATATTTTCAAAGCTCCATGAAATATGAGATCTTAGAGAGCACTTATCTGCCTTTCTTTAGTTTTAGAGAAACTGAAGTTGAAGGAAGACTTGTCTGGGGACACACATAAATATAAAAGGTACAGGCAAGCCTACTCCGTAAATTGTTTCTCTTAATCTCTTCTTAATGGAGCCGGAGGATGGGGGTTCTTACAGTAACTTAATTCCCCTATTGTGCTTGAGGGGAAGCTTTTCCTTTGGTGTTATGGGAACACAGCATCTCAGCCTACGATTATGATTCCCTTAAAAAAACAACAGGATAAGAAGGGCTAGACAATAATAAAACAAAAGGAACCTGCAGAGATTTTTCTTACATGTAATCAAATTTGTTTCATTAATGGCCCAAACTAGAGGGTATCTAATAAAATCAATGGGATTTTTTTGGTTGTTGACATCTATCATATTGAAAGGAATACTGCTGATGGTTTCCCCATCAGAATTTATGCAGGAAATAGACTCATGGCACACAGTGCGGTCTTATTTTTCACTCAGGCTACTCTAGTTCCAAAGTAAAGGAGGTGGCTGAAGAAAGTGAGACTGGAAGAAATTAGCAGTTTTTCATGGACTTCAATGTTGATTAAGGGAACAATATTAAGAGATGCATTTACATTCCCTATATGAATTGAGGCTCTAAGAAAGGAAAAAAAAAATATATGTGTGTTTTTGTAATGTATGTACCCTTTAGCTACTGCAGATTCAAATTAGATGTCAGGAGAACATCAGTAGTGGGCAAACACACAAACATAATAGCTGCAGGCAGAATCTACCAGAGGATACTAAGAGTAGCAGGTGGAAAGTTGAGAAGAAAGAGGGTATTATTAGTTTCAAAATATGTACCCCAAGATATTAACTACAAATGGAAAGAGAGTAACCCAGCAGACATCATTTAATCAAGTGATCAAAATTAACATCACCAGTAAAAAGATATATTGACATTATTTTTCTTTGGTATTTATGCCAAACACTCATAACCTCAGTTCAATAATGCAAAAACATCAATCAAACCCAAATTGAAGGACATTCTACAAAACAATCAGTAGTACTATTCATAAGTGTCAAGATTATAAAAAGTAAGTAAGACTAAGAACTGTTCCACACTGGAAGAGAGTAAGGAAAATAACAACAAAAATGCTGTATGGGCTCCTGCACTGGATCCTGAGATGTTAAGAGGACATTAGTGAAAAACTGGTGAAATTTGAATGTGATATGTGGTTTGATTAATAGTATTGTATCAATGTTAATTTCCTGGTACTGATCATTTTACTATGATATGGCAGATGTTAACGTGAGTGGAAGCTTATAGTAAGAGATAGGAACCTCTGCACTATTTCTGCAACTTGTAAGTCTAACATTATTTCACAATTAAAAGTTTAAAAGCAATAATTTTAGCACGAGAATACAGATTTTGAGGTAGTACGCTTTCTTCACCCAACTTTTAAATTTTGTTGATATAAAACAAATTAGATTTGGAGAAGAAAATGAGACCTCAGTGGGGAATGGGTGAGGGAAATGGGGGAAGGTTTGAAGGCTTTTGCATTCAGGGACACATCTACTGGTCATTCTTCATCAGAAATGAAAGCTGGAATAATTACATGGGGCCCCAAGGCATGGAGGTGACATGGGTAGAACGTGGAGAAAGCATGATAGAAAGATGCCAGGTTTCAGAGGCAGACCCAATTCCTTTTCAAATCTCAAATCTTCTACCTGATAACTGTGTGACCAGTTTAACCATAATTTACTACCTTTACCACCATCACTACTTTTCCTCTTCCTCCTTGTCTTCCTCCCTTTCCCCTCCCCTCCCCCTTCTCCTCCTCCTCCTCTTCTAAGTAGAGATAACAACTTATCTTACAGGTTTCCCAGATATTACTGAAATAATATAAATATTGTTTACATAAGAGCTCTTAACCCCATTCTAGTTAAAGCCATACATTTCTTATTAAGTAACATAGTATCATTACATGAGTTTAAAAGAAAAGAAAAAAAAACACATATATTTTCATTTACCAACAAGTATATGTAGTCTCTAAGTCTAATGACCATATTTTTAAATGGTTATGATTTTAGTGTATCATTTTTATCTTGTGTTTTCCCCACTTATTGCTTATAAATGTTTTCATGCTGCTACAATATTTTTAAAATAATTATCTCTCTACAACTTGATTCCTTTTTTTTTAACTATTGTAAGCCATGAATGTTGCATTTAATACTGTTTCTTTACTTGAATTATTCCTTTTATAAAGGACTATGCATTAACAGTGTAGTTTTTCTCAACACCCAAAAAACAAATAATCAAGTCAAAAAGTGGGCAGAAGATATGAAAAGACCCTTCTCTGAAGAAGACATACAAATGGCTAACAGACACATGAAAAAATGTTCATCATCATTAGCCATCAGGGAAATCCAAATCAAAACCACACTGAGATACCACCTTACACCAGTTAGAATGGCAAAAGTAGACAGGGAAAGAAACAACAAATGTTGGAGAGGTTGTGGAGAAAGGGGAACCCTCTTACACTGTTGGTGGGAATGCAAGTTGGTACAGCCACTTTGGAAAACAGTGTGGAGGTTCCTCAAAAAATTAAAAATAGAGCTACCCTATGACCCAGCAATTGCACTCCTGGGTATTTACCCCAAAGACACAGATGTAGTGAAAAGAAGGGCCCTATGCACCCCAATGTTCATAGCAGCAATGTCCGCAATAGCCAAACTGTGGATAGAGCCAAGATGCCCTTCAACAGATGAATGGATAAAGAAGATGTGGTCCATATATACAATGGAATATTACTCAGCCATCAGAAAGGATGAATACCCAACTTTCCCATCAACATGGATGGGACTGGAGGAGATGATGCTAAGTGAAATAAGTCAAGCAGAGAAAGTCAATTATCATATGGTTTCACTTATTTGTGGAACATAAGGAATAGCATGGAGGACATTAGGAGAAGGAAGGGAAAAATGGGGGCGGGAGGAATAGGAGGGAGAGATGAACCATGAGAGGCTATGAACTCTGAGAAACAAACAGGGTTTTAGAGGGGAGGAGGAGGGGGGATTGGTTAGTCCAGTGATGGGTATTAAGGAGGGCACGTACTGCATGGAGCACTGGGTGTTATACAAAAACAATGGATTGTGGATCACCATATCAAAAACCAATGATGTATTGTATGGTGACTAACATAATAAAATTAAAAAAAAAAACAGTGTAGTTTTTGTGATTTTAAGTTAAAAATTAGCCTTCTTCATAAAGTTTTATTATTTTTACCTCCTACTTTATAAATAATTAAAGGCAAGAATCTTAAATTACTGAAGTTTTTTTTTTTTAACTTTATTATCAGAGTATTTACTGGCATGATCTTTGCTTCTAATACAGTACCACAACCCAACCCTGGTGCAGAAAAATGAAAACCACCACTATTTAGATAGAAGAAGCACGACAAGTGCTATGCAGATGTTAGTTCTCATTATTATTAATATTGGCATGTGCTGTAGCTAAAAAATAACTGTCAATAAATAATTCCTACTATCATTCTGTTAGGCCTCTAGTTAGGTTGTTACTGGTGGAAGTGGGCAAGAATACAGAAGAGATGAGGTCTTTTAAATTATATGGGGGAAGCCTATCACAGTATATCTCATTTTCCAGTGTTACTGCAGTGCAAATTTTCACTTAGTTCTTTCGATTTTGAACAGTGACTGCTTTGTGTGGCATTTTTCTTGATCCTTAGGTTCTGGAGATTTCTGGCTTGTAATTATATACATATATCTCCCACCATACTCTGAACTTTAATTTTATGTTCCATTGATTTTGCTTACATCTGTGATCTCTGATGCATTGGACTCTCCCTATGTCTTTCTTTTGTCACCTGATCTCATGTCTTGCTTCCTTGTTCAGCTGTTATGCTGCCACCCTTGACCCAGTATGAAAAATTTAAAATTTAAAGACTGTGGGCATCATGAAAAGCTGACATTTTAGTTTTATTGGAGTATATCATACATTTATCAGCTTATTAGAGTAAAAGATAAAAGGTTAAGAAAATAGGGCACGTGCTACAAAGTTTTCCATAATCTGTTCCTGAGCTGGGAAGGAAAAGTGAAGCACAACTTCCCAGTTAGAATTCACTTTACTAGTTTTGACAATATTAGAAACAAACTAATTCACAGAGTTACTTTATTATTATGTTAAAATATACAAAACACCAAATTTGTCATTTAAAATAGTTTATGTGTACAGTTCAGGGCAATGAAATACACTTCATTCACATTATTATTAACTTTTGCCATCATGTCCAGGACGGTTCATTTTCCAAAATTGAAACTCTGTATCCATTAAACAGTATCTCCCTTTTACCCCTGCCCCCAGCCCCTGGCAACAATCATTCTATTTCTGTGAATTTTACTACTCTAGGTATGGAGAATAATAGAGCATTTTGTCCTTTTGTGACTGGCTTATTTCACTTAGCGTAATGTTATCAAGGTTTATCCATGTTGTAACATGTTTTTAATTTCCTTCCTTTTCAAGGCTGAATAATGTTCCATTATATGTATATACTGCATTTTGTTTATCCATTCTTCCATAAATGGACACCTGAGTTGCTTCTACCTTTTAGCTATCAGGAATGATGCTGCTATGAGCATGTGTAAATCTAAATCCCTGCTTTCAATTGTATTGGATATACATTCTTGCCAATACCCAAGATTTGTCATTTTCTGTTTGTTTCCTGCCAGTGCTCAACACTTATTATTTTCTCTTTGTTCTAACAGCTTTAAAATACTAGCCATCCTAATGGGTTTGAGATAGCATCTCATTGTGGTTTTGTTTTGCATTTCCCTAATTATCAGTGAAGGCTATTTTTTTGTGTGGTTACTGATGTTTTGTAGATCTTTAGAGAAATGTCTGTGTATTCAAGTCCTTTGCCCATTTTTAATTATTTTTTTCATGTCCACTCTAGTTTTAATAATGGAAGTTTTAAACTTTTTTTTTTTTTAAGATTTATTTATTTTTGAGAGAGAGAGACAGAGAGCATGGTGGCGAGGGGCTCCACTTTGAGTGCAGAGCCTGACATGGGCTCAATCTCATGACCCTGAGATCAGGGCCTGAGCAGAAACCAAAAGCCCGAGGCTTAACCGAGTGAGCCACCCAGGAGTCCCAATAACGGAAGCTTTAAACTTTCAATCAAAAGATGAGGTGAGGAGAGATGTGTAAAGAGCTTTGGCTTCCATCCTATATATTTGGCTGTATCTAGGTGTTTCACATGTCTTGACAGGGCGGATAATGTAAGCCAGCTGTTATTCCGTATACGGTACGACATCACAGTTGAAATAATGGGTTACAAAGACTCCACAGGTTATAGGGAAATGATAGCATCTGGAAATGCCCTAGTCCCAATCCGAGCAGATGGTTCTTCCCCAAGGGATAAAAAAGTAACTACTTTCCTTAAATAAGCCATCTGTCTGAATAATCATTTTTACCAATTAATAAATAAGACATGTAAGGGTTAAGAAATTTGTTAACTCAAAAAACAAGAAGAAAAGAACTACGATTTGCTCAATCATAACATGACACCATTCTGAGACATCTTTGTTGAATGTAACATAAGATACAGTTTTGTTGCCCTTCCTGAAATATTCTGTGCAGGTAGCTGAGCTGGGAAAAAGCAAATCAATAGATCAAACTAGTCTGTGATGACAAATTTGACTTGAGAGCAGTGTATATTGTCATTGATCACCAAGATCAAATCAGGCAGAACAAGCAAGTCACATGCTCTTATGATAAAATAAAGTTCCAACTCAGGTGTTAAACTGGTGGTAATTGTGTCATACCTGTATGTTATTTAGCTCTTCTACTATTGGTTAAATGCCTACCTACTACTCACTAGCCCTCTTCTTCACTCTCCCTGCTCCATCTTTTTAGAAACATAACTTCCCTACTCATGTTGCACATTAACGAGCTCATGTTCATGCAGGTGTCAGCCCCAAATTACCTCCGCTTTGCCTAAGTGGCAAACCCTTCTCATTCTTCAAATTCTAGCTCAAGCATCTTTCCTGTGAAGAATTATTTCATCACCCAAGAAAGCGCATAATGTCATCTTAGACTCCTCACTCCGTGTAATATGCATCAATAAAGCGGCATTTTCCCCAGTGAACTTAAAAATGTTGACTCCTGTATTCGAGTGTTATTACACAAGGAAATCAACTGTATCCTGCACACCTATGTAGCCCTACTTTCTGGAAATAAAATTTGAAAAAAAAAAAAAAAGTTTGTTAATGAATAAAATGGGTTGGAAATATTACTGACAAAATGAGAGTTTGCTTTAAAAAATCCTATCAGATTATTTTATTAAGGCTTCAATTCCTTTTTGCTTAAAATGAAAAGTTATCAGTAAAATTCATTATTTTCAGTTTATAAGCACATAGCAAAAGTAAGTTCCAATTTTTTTAAAAAGTTAACTGTCAGGATGCTGGGGCGCTGAGATTCCAAATCTTATTCTTTGGGTTTGGGGTTGTTAATTAAAAAGGTTTTGCTGGAATCTGTAATCTAACTTTGAACCTGGAAATTTGTAGGAATCAGAAATCCCCACAGCTTTGCCTCGAAGAGTGGAAAACAATGCTTTCTTGTGATTAAAGAGGCTAATTTGGTAGCTAATTTCATTAACTGTTCTTACTCACAGGAAATGGAAAAACCTCATCCTCATTTCCCCAGCCTGTTCGCAGTGCCAGCTACAGGCTGATTTCTCTCTCTCTGCCCCACTCCAATTTCCCGGAGCCAGACACACAGGGTGGAACGACACATCACTGTGAAGGCAACAATGTTAAACTGCGTGAAGATAAAGTAGACCTCATTTCAGACGGATTTGGAAAGCCCTGAAGGGGGAGCTCTCAGGCACAGACAACTGTGCAGAGACAACTGTGCAGACAACTGAGTTCTCAGGCACAGACAACCAGCAGAAAGAAGGAAGATGAAAATTCTTTGACCACGGAGGCCTTTCACACAGGAGTTTCATCTTCTCCTTTCAAGGAGAGACCCCTTCCTGCCAGGAACAACGCACTAATCACTGTCCCCAGCCAATGAGAACCCGCCACAACCTCAAACTCCTCTTCTTCCCCGGTGAACTTTTGGGTAAAACAAACCTCCTCAATTTCCTCCAAAATGTAATAAAAGCTGAACTCCCCTTCGTCTCTTCAGATCTGCCTATGGTTGCCCACAGTTTGCTTATCCTGAATTACAATTCCTTTGCTATCCCTGAATAAACTCATTTTGCTGGTATAATAACTGGCTCTTTCATTTTTAAGGCTGACAACAGCAAAACTCATGCACCTTTCCTTCTAAAACAGAGACCAGTTCTTGATGAGGTTATCTGTCTCGCATCCTCTCTCTCTGTATAGAACTATTGCACTTTGACACTCCCTTTGCCAAAACAGTGTAGAGTGGCTTTTTTTTTTTTTTTTTTGTACATTACCTCAAACATTTGCCCAGTCTTTTTTGTAGTGGCTCACTCCATTTTTTTTCTTCAGTAATTTTCTGATTAGTGAGACTTTTACTCATGGCAGCCCTTAATGATGTTGCTTCAGGGAATGTGCTTAGAATGAATTTTATGTCGGCTTGTTTTATCTAAGTAGTAAAGTCCTTTTGCATCCTTTTCCTTTCCCAGTTCCCTTAGTGCTGCATTCTAGCCCAGCTGATGGATTGTTTCCTGTCTGCAATCACTAACCAGTGTCATTCAGTCTGGGTTCTTGTGACTTTAACTCGCGCTGTCTCATTGTCCTGTCCTCTTAATTTAAATGCTTGTCTCCTTGCCTCTCAGTCTAATAGCTCATTCCTTCTCCTCCCCTATTACCCAGCATTGTTTCTCCATCATATCACTTGCAATTTCCAGGATGACATATTTTACTTCAGATCATAGCTCATTTAGTCTTTTCGCCTGCTGGTATGCTAATAGCATCTCAAGCTAATCATTAATTTCCATCCTGTGGTTTCAATAATTCCTTCCATGCTAAATCTTGCATAGAAAAATTGTTTTAGGTTTGGCACCTTAACTTAGTCTAAGGGAAAAATGAACCAAAAGATGTCAAGTCACAGCCAGAGGCCTCACTGGTCAATGGGGGCATTATTGCTCACCTAAAGACTTCTACAGGGCTGGATTTAGAAAGAAGAAAGGAAGGAAGGAAGGAAGAAAGAAAGAAAAGAAAGAGAGAGAGCGGAAGGAAGGAAGGAAACCAACAATAACAACAGAAATGACTGTAAACCTGCTTCTTTATGTGTGTTTAATCCATGTCTTTCGGAAATAAAAGGTAGTATTTTGTAAAATTATTATTTATACGACCCTGCAAAAAAATATATGTTTGGGGATGAAAAAGCATCAAAAGGGAAGAAAAATTATAAAATGTTAGTGCTTAAAGGATCTTCAGAGATAAAGTTCAAGCTTCTCATCTTTACCTAGGCAAAATCTGAGGCCCATGGAGTTTCTAAGATCTGCCATGAGTCAGACATTCTGTCACCCAAGGATTATTGGGTGGTGGGTGGGGAACAGGTCCTTGGCTAACTTTCATTTGCAGTGCCTGAGGCAAGAGAATGAACAACTGGCTCCGGATCCACTTGTCTTTGCCCACTTCAGGCTCCTGTAGGACCCAGCATAGTTCCTCCTAGTTGTGCGTCTTGACACAAGTTAAGCCTGTTCAGTCACCTTCTACACAGTACATCTCCACCCCCAAGCAACTATTGCTACTATGGTATGGTCTGCGTTTGGGAGAACTAACATGGAAATGCAGTGGACCTAGAAGATGGCTCCAGGTGAGTAGGCCAGGGAGTCCTCGAGTATCGGATCCTAAAAGAATACTCTAGAAGGGTAAAAAACAGGCTCTAGCTGGCTCATTTGGATACTTTCTCTCATTCCCTCTTTCACACACACACACACACTCTCTCACATCCTATTTTCTCCTAATTCCTTTTTCCCTCTATTTGTTTAGGTCTTTATCTTTCATGTTGTGGGAAATCCTCAACTCTGTATTGCTCCTCCACCCCCCCCAAAGACCCACCCCCAAATATTTGATATTTTATGTTTTCTTTCATACTTAAGTTTGGGGCACTAAAATACTGATAGAAGTTTTATGTTGGGAGGGTGGGGGTAAGAAGACCGTCAACTAATGATTTTCCTTGTAGAAAAATGATATGGGCAGATTGGGGACTCAGACATTTCCTGGAAGGACTTCAAAATACCAGTATCTAGAGGTCTGTTTTATTGGGTTATTCAGTGTCTCCATAGAAGGATTCACCTATCTCACACCTGGGGTATGTAAATCTGGCTACCAATATTCTTATTCATAGAGAAGGGCTAAATTTCACTGAACACTTCTGCTTTTTGCAGTGTAGTTTTCTTTCATCTGCAGTGACCAGTGTCCCTGAGTCTGATGCATCTCCAATTCAATTTTTCCAGGTCCCTGGAAAACAACTTAAGTTTGAGGTAAGTAGTGAGTGGGATGTATAGAAGGAGAAATAACCTGGGGATATACCTGCTTCATATTGTGCTTTTTACCTATCTCCCTGATTTTAGTCCCACACATCATACTCAGTCCTCATTCCCACTCTTATATCCCACCCAATATCAGTGCCTCTGATTCCTAAGTCTACTCAGGTTCTATATTAATTATCTTGCTTTTATTTGTATTATCCTCTGCAGGCATTTGAAATCAACTTTCTGAATCTGTTGGTACCTCATCCACATTCTATCATAAAGTTTGTTAACATCCTGTATCCACTAGTCTCCACTCCTCTTCTCTTTGTAATTGTAAATTTATAATTAAACATCCTTTATTTTTATTTTATTAAAGTTTCAGAAGGTCACAAAAAACGAGCATTGATTTAGCTGTTGACCATCAGATACCCTCTAGGTAGGGTAAGGAGAAGTTGATTTATTATTTATGACCTATTATTACGTGGCTTACAAAATCACTGAAAAGACTAGGTAAGCAGCTCTTGACCAATTCCCTGAACAAGACTGCTGAACTAAACCACCAGGTAGATATAGTGAGTGTGTCATGTTTGGGATGCCTGAGAATAAAGACACTACCATCACTATTTCTTACTCCAGGACCACACTGTGTCTGCCATGAGCTGGGCCAACAAAATATTGGCTCCATATCTCTCCATAGGCATGCAGCTAGGTTCCTGACTTTAGACTTCTGATGCAGTTCACACAAACATGATATAGTCTTGCTTGCCAGAGGAGTCCTGTATCTGCTTCCTGCTATTTTCTTTGCCTTCAAAATCAAATGCTGGTACTTTAGCTTGGCTGAATGTAGAAAATATGCACAATCTGAACTGTAACAGAGTCTTGGAAATGTGGCTTTCCACACACTAATATGCAGGGGAATTAGAACAGAATTGAGTAAGCTTATATGAAACATCTTCCACATCTGTGTTTAACTGAGTTCTCTTCCTATACATTTCCTATGGTTTCATATGTATATATGTCAGTTCTTCTCAACTGGAGACATCTGGCCACACATTTTTCAGAGTCACAATTACGGTTTGGTACTGGCATCTAGTAGGCAGAGGCCAAGGATGCTGCTAAACATCCTACAATGCACAGAACAACCTCCAACAACAAAGGATTATCTCATCCAAAATATGAGAAATGCTAGAGTTAAGAAAGCCTAATTTATTGAATACATGAAAAATTAGTAACTCCTAACTATGATTATCTCTGGGGAAGAGGGGCAAGGATTAGATCTAAGAATGTTGATTAAGGAGACTCAAGCCATTCTTTTAAATTTTATTTGTTTTTACAAAGAGAATGAGTGTAAATGGCATAAAGATTAGTAAAAATAATAAGACATCATGAATGGGAACTAAAATACAGCAACAGTCTCATTACTAGCTTCCTGCCTTCAGAACTCTCTTGCCATGTAATTTTCTACATCATTGACAATTTCATTCATAGGTGCCATCATTCACTATTTCCCCTCAAAAGGACTTCAGTAGTTTTTTTGTTAGATCAAGGATGATGAAGACGGTTAGGTATCAGTCTCAGTTCTTATGTTCAAGGCAGGTATCACTGATAAATCACAGTAGTCTCTTTGGCTGCTATTCACTGTGACCTCAGACTCCCTCCTAACATTATGATCCATGTGGCCACTACAAACTGACTGGAATCTGTATGAAGATGAAACCTATTGTGCTTTCTTTCATTAGGGAACTGCTGCATTTCTAACATTTGTCTATTTCAGTAAATATTTCCATACTGAGGAGTAGAATTGATGAAAAGTTATTAGTGACTTAAAGAATGCAGTTAGAGATTCAGGAACATCCTGTTAGTGGATGTTCTTTACTCTGCTTGTGAAAATCGAATGTCCTTAGTCACAGTACCTGAGTAGTAACTGACCATACTCTGGAAGTGACCCTTTTCTGTATTTCTTAGTTTCCTAAGATAGAGTTTGTTGGGAACTGACATTTAATTGTACCAGGCTTGAAAGGACTATTGTTACTGAGCCTTAAGATGCTGCCTAATTGTAAACAGATGTCTTCTAAATGGAAAAAGAGAATAATAAACAGAGACAGCCCCAGGATCTAGCAGTCAAGAGAACAATTAGGGAACAGTCAGAAAGAATAGAAAAGGGCAATGAACAACTTTGATCCTGAGCAAGTTTAAATAAGAAGTTGGCAAAGGTAACATGAAGGAGATTATTTCAGAATAAGAAAAACTAGCACAGAAAAGAGTCTGCTGATTGTCACAGGGGTACACAAATAGAATGGGAATTTATCATGAATGTGAAAATGTAATCAAAATGACATCAAATAGGAAGAATACAAAGATCTAAAAGGAAAGAAGTTTGAGTCAAATTCCTAATACGAACTTAATTTCTATACTTATCGGATAAGAAAAAGGAGTGAGGGGTGTGGATTCAAGTGGGCCTAGAAGAAAAATATAGAGAAGGTGACATTAAAGAGAACAAAAAGAGAACATCTGACATTAAAAGGAAATTATTCAATACTTCCTGAAGAGAAAGATTACTTTATTTTATTTTTTTATTTTTTTAAAGATTTTATTTATTTATTCATGAGAGACAGAGAGAGAGACAGAGGCAGAGGGAGAAGCAGGCTCCCCGCGGAGCAGGGAGCCCGATGCGGGACTCAATCCCAGGACCCTAGGATCATGACCTGAGCCGAAGGCAGACGCTTAACCGACTGAGCCACCCAGGCGTCCCAAGAAAGATTACTTTAAAGAAGAACTATTTTCAACAATACATTTTAAATTGACTTTATGTGGTTCAATTTCTGAATCTTTCAGAGGTTAAGAAAAATATTGTTTGATTTGAATAACATCATTTTTACAAACAATTTTCTTCATACTTTTAGTATCTTTTATTATTTTGTCTTATCATAGGACAAAAAAAGGAATTTCTTAACAAAGTGTAGACAGGCCATTTGGACTTAAATAAATGCCATTTATCACAGCCACATGTGGAATCAGCATTCAATACAGCAGTAGTATCCTCTGGATGAAATCTCTATGTTTACTTCCCACAATGTTAATGATTCCAGTCTCATAGGATATTTAAACCAACCTAGGTTTGCAATTCATTCAATTGGCAGTATTTTTATTATTTCCTTTAATACTTATTTCAGGAGTAGACAGAATGATAGGTGGGAAGAAAAGCTGAATGACCTAAACTTGCTGTCTCATAAATAAAAACTAAGGTAGTTTTATAGAGATCTAACTTTAAACTTGTAGTGTTTTTCATACAATCACACAATGACGACAATGTAGGAGGAAATGAGAGTAAGCATAAAACCAATAGGGTTAGCAAGGTGAGAGCCTAGCAATACTGACATTGATTTTTTCATTTTTTTACACAGACTGATTAAAGTACCACTGCTCCCTTACATACTAAATCTTTGAAATCCAAATGACCACTTTACTGACACACACAAAAGTTGAAAAAAATTTAAATGAGGAAAAGTCATTCTCCCAAAACACCACAACATACTCATTTTGAAAATGCTTCATTATAAGGGAAGATGGCACAAAAATTAGGGTTCCATTAACCCAATTAGAGACTTTGTATTCTTTCTAGTCAAGTCAGAGATAACTATGTATATAAGCAAGTACAGATATGTGCATCTATTTTTCCATTCCAACACTTCCTAGTGAATGTATGCATATTTGCATTTTTAACTCTTTATGGAACTTTCCAGAAGATATCAGAACAAAACAAGAGTGATTATGCAGATATATAAACTAGATGAGGACTCTGCCAGACAAGAAAGCATAGGCCAGTATCCCTGATAAACACAGATGCAAAAGTCCTCAACAAAATATTAGCAAACTAAATTAAACAATAAATTAAAAAGATCATACATCATGATCAAGTGGGATTTATTTCAGAGATGCAAGATGGATCAACATCCCCAAATCAATCAATGGGACATACCAAATTAACAAAAAGGAGAAAATCCAATGTTCATCTCTATAGATGCAGAAAAAGCATTTGACAAAATTCAAATGCCATTCATGATAAAAATTCTCAACCAAGTGGGTATAGAGGGAACATACCCAACATAATAAAGGCCACATATGACAAGCCCACAGGTAACATCATCCTCAATTGTGAAAATCTGAAAACTTTTCTTCTAAGATCAAGAATAAAATGAGGATGCCCATTCTCCCCACTTTTATTCAACATAGTACAGGATGCCCTAGCTGGAGCAACTATTCAAGAAAAATAAATAGAAGTCACCCAAATCATAAAGTAAAAAGTAAAACTGTCTCTATTTGCAAATGAGATGGTATGATATACAGAAAACACTAAAGCCTCCACCAAAACACTGTTAAATTATTAAGTGAATTCAGCATAACTACAGGATACAGAACACAAGAATTATTTGCAATTCTATATACTAATAATAAACTACCAGAGAAATGAATTAAGAAAAAAAATCCCTTTTACAATTGCATACATTTAACCAAGGAGGTGAAAGACTACACTGAAAATTACAAGACACTGGTAGAAATTGAGAATTACATCAATAAATGGAAAGATACTCCATGCTCATGAATTGGATGTATTATTATTAAAATATCCATTCAATCCAAAGTTATCTACATATTCAATGCAATCTCTATCAAAATTCTAATGGCATTTTTCACTATCTTGAACAAGCCAGTATAAAATTTGTATGGAGCCACGAAAGACCTTGAATAGCCAAAGAATCTTGAGAAAGAACAAAGCTGGAGGTATAATACTTCCTTATTTGTAACTATATTTCAAAGCTATAGTAATCACAACAATATGGTATTGGTATAAAAACAGACACATAGAGCAAGAGAAGAATAGAGTACCCCCAAATAAACCCACATATATATGGTCAACGAATTTATGACAAAGGAACTATGACTGTGTAATGGGGACAGGACAGTCTCTTCAATAAATGGTGCTGGGAAAATTGGACACATTCAAAAGAATGAAATGGACTACGGTCTTATACCGTACACAAAGATTCAACTCAAAATGCATTAATGACTAGAATGTAAGACTTGAAACCTTTTTTTTTTTAAAGATTTTTTTTATTTATTTATCTGAGACAGAGAGAATGAGAGAGAGAGAGCACATGAGAGGGGGGAGGGTCAGAGGCAGAAGCAGGCTCCCTGCCGAGCAGGGAGCCCGATGCGGGACTCGATCCAGGGACTCCAGGATCATGACCTGAGCCGAAGGCAGTCGCTTAAGCAACTGAGCCACCCAGGCGCCCTGTAAGACTTGAAATCTTAAAACTCCAAGGAGAACACACAGATGGTGAGCCCCTTGACATGGATCATGGCAACAATTTTTTGTATTGACACCAAAACCAAAAATTTTTAATTCTACCTATTTGTTTTATTGATATTCACATTTTATTAGTATTCACAAGATTTACTTCCAGAACAAGGTCTAATAGTACCTCTTTTATGAGCTAGATCAAACTTAATTTTTTTTTTAAAGATTTATTTATTTCAGAAAGAGAGCATAAGCAGGGCAGAGTGTGAAGGGTATAGGGCGAAGCAGACTCTCTGCTGAGCAGGGAGACTGACACTAGGCTCCCTGGGATCCTGGTATCATGACCTGACCCAAAGGCAGGTGCTTAGCTAACTGAGCCACCCAGGTGCCCCTCTCCCTTTTTAAAGATTTTATTTATTAGAGAGAGAGTAGATCAAACTTAATTCTAAAACACATCAAATTCTCTTCATGTCCACCGTTACCCTAGTCTAAACCACCATCATCTCCCTTCTAGACTAATGGAACACTCTAGTAAGTTGTTAACCTGTTTCTAAACTTATTATTCTGCAATTTATTCTTCACATTATTATTAGGGCAAAATTTTTTTTTTAAAGTAAATAAAATTAAATTACATTTCTGCTTCTGATTCTTCACTGATTCCTAACCATAATTAATATAAAATCCAGTGTCTCTATGGGCTAAGAACCTAGCATTGTCCATACTCTCAAACTTATTTCAAGCTACTCCCCATCTCTTTGGATCATTAAAAACTGGATTAAAGTCAATTCTTAACACCCAAACCCTATTCTTGTCTTCCAAATTCAGATATAAGGTCTAGAAAGAATCCAAGAAGCAACCAAGAAAGAAGTAGCAAAGGAGGAGAGAGAAAAGAAAACTTGTTAGGAACCCAGGATTAAAGGAACAACACAGCAGCAGAACATCTCATGAACCCTAATACAATAAGGTGACCCAACCTAGCCACTAAAGAGAATTCAGATGGGCTTATTCTTCCACCACACTAAACTGTAATGCCAATGAAACTGATGAATGCATAGCAACTCAGTTGCACTTTCCACAACTGGCATGTGATCCAGAAAGCCTCCTTGTGGGTCTTTGTCCCTGTGGGTCTGACACTCTCCTTTCTCACTGAGAGGTACCAAGATGGATGGCAGCAATGGTAAGGGGTATTCCAGTACAACAAATGCCCAGCACAGAAAGTCTCTTTTTTGGCATGGACTTGAGAGTCTTATCAATCACTCAGAGACACAGGGTATCCAAGCATAACTTGCAAAAGAACAACATTTAACCCTCTAACAAGTGGCCTGACCTGAGAAGCCTCTTGATCCCAGAGGTTCTGAGACTACCTCCCTCAATGAAAGTAACTAGGTATCAATGCCAAGATTTCACCAAAAAAAGGAACATTGTCTGTGAAGTCCCAAATCTCCCAATATCCATTCAAAAACACCAGGTAGCTAAAAGGCAGTCATAGAAATGATCCCAACACAAGAAGCACCTCTCCTTGGAAGCACTCTAGCTCTTCTACTTGGAGGAGGTATTCTACCCCAACAAGTTCCAAATCTTGGAAGGACTCAACTTCCCCATCTTGACTGAGGGTCTGCTCCTGCACCAAGATATCAATTACCCTGGGGGCAAGGGTAAAGTTATGCTACCCCAGTCCAAGAATCACCAAAAAACTTGAGACACCCATTTCCCACCTAGAGACACCATGTTGGAAGATTGCAATGCCACAAACCAGGAAATTCACAACTTGAATGAGGCAAGAAAATGATTGGATGCTAACACCGAGTTGAATCAGATGTTGAAATTATGACACAGGGGCGCCTGGGTGGCTCAGTTGGTTAAGCGACTGCCTTTGGCTCAGGTCATGATCCTGGAGTCCTGGGATCAAGTCCCGCATTGGGCTCCCTGCTCGGCAGGGAGCCTGCTTCTGCCTCTGACCCTCCCCCCTCTCATGTGCTCTCTGTCTCTCTCATTCTCTCTGTCTCAAATAAATAAAATCTCTAAAAAAAAAAAAGAAATTATGACACAGATTTTAAATCAGCCATGAGAAAAATGCTTTAACCAAGCATTACAAATAATCTTGAAACAAATAGGAAAAAATATCAGAAAAACTCATTAAAAAATAAAAGTTATTTAAAAAAGAGACATGGAACTATAGAACTGAGAAGCACAATAAGGGGAACAACTCAATTGATAGGCTCAATAATATAGTAAAGATGACAGAAAATATAATCAGTGAACTTGAGGACAGAATTCCCAGAGAAAATAGACTGAAAGAATATACAGAGAAATATTAACTGAAAACTTGCCAAATTTGCTGAAAGACACAAACCTATAGATTCAAGAAACTAAGTGAATCTCCAACAGGAGGAATATACACTGACCCACTATTGTTAAATTTCTGAAAAATAAAGACAAAGCAAAAAAAAAAAATTATATATAAGCAATCAGGTTAAAATAATACATTACCAAAAGGGAACTTTTCCTATAAAATCATAGTGGTGATGCACCTGGGTGGCTCAGTGGGTTAAGCATCCTACTCCTAGTTTCCACTCAGGTCATGATCTCAGTGTCATGAGTTCAAGCCCTGCATCGGGCTTCATCCTCAGCAGGGAGTCTGCTTGTGATTCTCTCCCTCTCCCTCTGCCCCTCCACTGCTTGCTCACTCTCTCGGTCTCTCTCTCTAAAATAAATAAATCTTTAAAAATAAATAAATAAATAAAAGTGTAGTGGCAAAAAGTCACATATATTTCAAGTACTAAGAAAATAATCATCAACTGATTTCTATATCCAGCAAATCTATAAGGAATGAAGGAAAAATACATTTTCACTCAAAGAAAAACTAAAATATTATGTCACTATCAGACCTATTCAGAAAGAAGGGATAAAGGAAGTTCTTCCAACAGATAAGACTTGATAAAAGAGGGAATAATGGAGAATCAGGAAGGAAGATGAAAAAATGGAAAATGCTGACATTTAGGTATATACAATAGATTATTTTTCTCCTTGTAAGGTTCATAAAAAATATTTCATTACTGAAATACAATTGTAACACTATATTATGTTCAAGAAAATATATTTAGAATGTGAAAGTTAAAGAGATTGAAATGGAAATTAGGTTTTTCACACTTTACTTGAAGTGGAGATTGTTACTATCAGTAGGCTGTATTAAGTCACCGTAATACCTAGAGCAATCATTATAGAGGCATATATACAGAGATACACTCAGAAGTGCTAAATAAATCAAGATGAAATACTAAAAATCTTTATGTAACCAATAAAAGTAAAGGAAAAAAAAAGGTAGGTACAAGAAAGGAAAAACAGAAAGCAAATGATAAAATGGCGAACTTCAGCTCTAACATATTAAATTTACTTTACATATAAATGATCTATTTACACTAATTAAAGGCACAGACTGTTATAGTGGATAAAAATAAAATATGGCCCACTACATGCTATCTATGCAAACTCAGTTCAATTTCAACAAAATATTAGCAAATTGACTTCAACAATGTAAAGAATTATATACCATGGAAAAGTAACATTTATTCCAGGTATGTAAGGCTACTAAAACATTTTTAAATTAATGAATTTAAATTAATGAATTTAATGATAACAGCTGAAGTAGAACTATAATATGATACTATAAACTGATGCAAAAAACATATTTGAGAAAATCCAATACTCATGCACAGTAAAACATCTTAGCAAATTAGAAGTAAATGATCTCAACATGATAAAGAAAAAATCTCCAAAAATCTATTGCTAACATCATACTGAATGTGAAAGACTGAATGCTTTCCACTTAACATTATGAACAAGGCAATCTGCCCCATCACTTCAGGCACCATATTGGGCATTCTAGCCACAGAAATAAGGGAGAATAAAGAAATAAAATGTAAAAGGGTGAAAAGGATGAAGGAAAACTTCCACGTTCTCATGTGACATGATTATCTAAACAACTTCAAGGAATCTACAAACATAATTCATAGAATGAAAGAATTCAACAAGATGATAGAAGATTCAATAAAAGTTGCATTTCCAACTACTAAAAATGAACATGTAGATCCTGAATTTAAAAATCACAAGGACATTTATATAGACTCCAAAGAAAGTATTATATATTTAAAAGACCTAAATAAATGTACAGGTCACTTTTGTCGGTTGAAATAACCAACATAAGTGGAAATGTACATTTTTTCCTGATTAAGTTGTAGGTTTAATACAATACCTACCCAAATCCCACAAGTTGGGGGCAGTGTTTTTTGTTTTGTTTTTTGGGACATAAGCATCCTTATTTCAAAACCTACATGGATTCATTGTTTTCGTATAACACCCAGTGCTCCATGCAATATGTGCCCTCTTTAATACCCATCACTGGGCTAACCCATCCCCCCAGCCCCCTCCAAGTACCTCCCATGTTGTAAAGAAATATTTGTGGCCAAACATCAATCATTCTATAGGAGCCATTTTTCTGCCAAATGTGAAATTCACTGTTCTTCCATTTTCCCTTTGTCTTCACAGCAAATATTCAAGGATTACTGTGGAGATGACCAATTGATAGGACCTGACATGCTGGGAATTCTCCATCTCTTGGTTATAGTAAAAAACAAACAAACAAACAAACAAACAAAAAAACCCCCAATGAATCATGGAACACTACATCAAAAACTAATGATGTACTGTATGGTGACTAACATATCATAAAAAAAAACAAACAAACACCTACATGGAAAGGTACAGTTGTAGCATAGTTAAAACAACCTGGGGAAAGAAGAATAAAATAAAATAAGAAGTATCACTCCATCAGATAGTAAGTCTTACTGTATAGCTATAGCAATTAAGCAATTAATAATTAAGCAATTATGGCACTAGCAGGTTACAGAGAGTGATAATAGAACAAAGTAGCAAACACAAAACAGACCAGCAAAAATATGCCCAACTCATAGGCAAAAACATCTAATTCAAATCTTAATGTTCAAATAAACACAAAATAAATCACAAACCAAATATAAAATGTACAACAGTAAAATTTTGACAAATAGTTCTTACACTTGACACCTAAATCATGTCCCTGAAAAATATTAAAAATATTAATATTAAAAATATTAATTGGACCTCAAACTGAGGTTTTGCTCCGTGAAAGACCCCATGAAGATCAAAAGTCAAGATACAGACTAGAGGATACTATTTATAAACTACATATCTTACAAAGGAAGAGTATCTGGAATATGGAAAGAATTCTAAAGTTCAAAAGTGAAAAAAAAAAAGATTTTAAAAGAGAAAAATTCCATTACAAAATGGACAAAAGACATGATAAACTACATATGTATCCTTAGGAGGTAAGGCCTGTAAGGGACAACTGTGGTGCATCCACCAGACTGAGTAACCACTGTGATTTGAATAAACCCACAGTACACACATTTGTATCGTTCAGGAAAACACACAATGACATACATGAGAATTCACTGTCCTTTGCCCTGCAGTTTTAACTCTCTCAATGTTCTTATATTCTTCCATGTAAGTGAATAGACAAACTGAGTTTCACCTCTCATTTACACTTTATATGTTCACCTCCTTTTTTGGAAGCTAGAGAGAAATTAGACTCACAATTTCTTTCTTTGTTACAGATTTCTTTAAGTATACCTTGGTTTTTCTGTTTGTTATGTTACTTTTAAAAATTCATCCCATTTTCAGTTTCCTTTGGTTTTAAAACCTTAGCTAGGTAACTTTTTAATATTCAATAAATGTTTTGATTCTTTCAAAATTAGTTAAAACTGAAGTTATAATCACTGATCTCCCAGAAAGTTAAACAAATTAGAACCATGAAGATGGCTTTCCGAGAAGTGTGATTCTTAAACTTACGAATTATGAAAAAGGAATAAAAACTAATGGACTATTATTTTATGTATACACTCTGTGAGACAGAAAACATACTGAGAACACTGAATTAAAGGCCAAGCTAGTCCCTGTGGTGATATGCATGTTTTCCATGTTTTTTTCAAACTAATTTTATATGAAATTAACGAAATCTTCAAGAAAAACATGAGCCTGTGAAAATACAGTGGTGATCTTATACTCAACTTCCCTTTTTAAATAACTATTTTAAGTTTTAGGATTTAAAAAAAAAAATTCAGAGCACTAAATAGGCACTTGGATTTGTGGCAGCCACAATGTTAGTTGAGTGTTAGATTATAGTCTTGTTTGCTAATATTTTACCTAGCCATTTTTCTGCCACTTGACCTATTTGACTATCCATGTGCGAAGAATCATTTCATAAAATATTTTATGAGGTTTCACTTTTGTCCATTTAAATATGCAAATAAACCACAGATACTGGTATAAAGGGTACAGTAGGTACACTGTAAGAATTTTCCTTGCAAATTAGAATTCTAAAAGAAACTGCAACTGTTTCGACTATGTAATTTATTTCTTCTGTTATGAAAAGTAGTAAGATCCTGACTTGACCTAATTTCCACCTAGAGCTCTATGGAAATGAATTTATTTAACACATTTTATTTGGTCTCCTTCCTCTCTCTCTCTCCCTCAATATCATGTTACCTGAGCTCAGTATTTAATCCCAAACAGAGTGACTGATTAAAGGCATTTAAATGTAACATGAAATCTCCCCCAACATGTGCAGGCGGGCAGGCAGAAAAGGTTCACAAATGACAACTTTGGGCCATGTTAAGAACTTTGCAGTCAGTTCTGATTTACTTACTCCAAAGTTTTATTGGTGGCTGACTTTGGAGGATTGCTGGAACATTTTATAGGAATGTTGGTAGGGGAAGAGTGTCACCTCACCGTCAAATGCCTTCCTTTTGTGTTTGATAGAAGACCAGTGAAAGCTGTTCTTTACTACTGTGTCTAGTATAGTGCACATTTTCTATTCAACATTTATGTGCAGTATTTTCCAGTTAAGCTGCAAATATAAACTTCTCTTAGTGAATTCTGAGCAGAGTGAGCAGTCAAATAATTATATCTATAACTCTCCTGAATGGCCACAAATAACTTACTGAGTTATTGTTTATTAGCAATAATAAAATGAACCATCTTATTCAGCTAATTCTTTTTTCTTTGTGTGTGTCTTTATGATTTTATTATGTTATGTTAGTCACCAGACATTACATCATTAGTTTTTGATGTAGTGTTCCATGATTCATTGTTTGTGCATAACACCCAGTGCTCCATGCAGAACGTGCCCTCTTTAATACCCACCACCAGTCTATTCCAACAGAGATTATGATTTGTGACGCCCGAGATCATGATTTCAAATCTCACTTTACATTAACTAAAGGAATTTATGTTATTTCTATTCTTCATGTACCATCCTTTTTTCTTAGAATGAAAATGAGTTGACAAATTTCAATACCTTGCTAAGTTTCTCTCATTTGCCTTGATTTTAGCCTTGATGGAGTAAAGGCAACCAAGTGTTTTAAAAACCAGAAAATGGGTGGCTCAGATGGTTGAGCGTCTGCCTTCAGCTCAGGTCATGATCCCAGCCTCCTGGGATCGAGCCCCGTGTCGGGCTCCCTGCTTGGAAGGGGGGCCTGCTTCTCCCTCTCCCTCTAATGTTCCCCCTGCTTATGCTCTCTCGCCCTCTGTCAAATAAATAAATAAAATCTTTAGGGAAAAAAAAAAACAGAAAATATTAAAAAAAATTTTTTTAAAGATTTTATTTATTTATTTGACAGAGAGAGAGATAGTGAGAGCAGGAACACAAGCAGGGGGAGTGGGAGAGGGAGAAGCAGGCTTTCCAGCGAGCAGGGAGCCCGATGTGGGGCTCGATTCCAGGACCCTGGGATCATGACCTGAGCTGAAGGCAGATGCTTAAGGACTTAGCCACCCAGGCACCCCTTAAATTTTTTTATTGTTATGTTAATCACCATACAGTACATCATTAGTTTTTGATGTAGTGTTCCATGATTCATTGTTTGTGCACAACACCCAGTGCTCCATGCAGAATGTGCCCTCTTTAATACCCATCACCAGGCTAACCCATCCTCCCACCCCCCTCCCCTCTAGAACCCTCAGTTTGTTTTTCAGAGTCCATCGTCTCTCATGGTTTGTCTCCCCTTCCGATTCCCCCCCCTTCATTCTTCCCCTCCTTTTTTTTTTCTTCTTAACATATATTGCATTGTTTGTTTCAGAGGTACAGATCTGTGATTCAACAGTCTCGTACAATTCACAGCACTCACCATAGCACATACGCTCCCCAATGTCTATCACCTAGCCACCCCATCCCTCCCACCCCACCCCCTACTCCAGCAACCCTCAGTTTGTTTCCTGAGATTTAGAATTCCTCGTATCAGTGAGGTCATATGATATATGTATTTCTCTCTTATTTCGCTCAGCATAACACCCTCCAGTTCCATCCACGTCATTGCAAATGGCAAGCTCTCATTCCTTTTGATGGCTGCATAATATTCCATTGTATATATATACCACCTCTTCTTTATCCATTCATCTGTCGATGGACATCTTGGCTCTTTCCACAGTTTGGCTATCGTGGACATTGCTGCTATAAACACCGGGGTGCATGTACCCCTTTGGATCCCTACATTTGTATCTTTGGGGTAAATACCCAGTAGTGCAATTGCTGGGTCGTAGGGTAGCTCTATTTTCAACTTTTTGAGGAACCTCCATACTGTTTTCCAGAGTGGCTGCACCAGCTTGCATTCCCACCAACAGTGTAGGAGGGTTCCCCTTTCTCCACAACATCTGTCATTTCCTGACTTGTTAATTTTAGCCATTCTGACTGGTATGAGGTGAAAAAAACCAGAAAATTTTGACACAGCCTCGGACTTTTTACATGGAGTACAAGTTTGCATGCAGGTTATAGTTTTACTTAAGAGTGATTTCTTTTATCTTACTAAAAAGGACATATTAGTGAAACACCACATAAATCTTAATATTACACAATGGCAAAACAAAAAATGTTTCTAATTTTTAGTGAATTGAAATTATTGAATAACTTCTTTTGGCTTACTTCATTTTTCTTTGATTAAAGGGCTTTGGAAATGGAATTTCATTTTGCACCTGAAGTAATATGAGTTTTAAAGTTAGAAAATCCTGGGGCATCCAGGTAGCTCAGTCAGTTAAGCGTATGCCATCGGTTCAGGTCATGATCCCCAGGTCCTGGGATTGCACCCCACATCGGGCTCCCTGCTCAGCTTATGCTCTCTGTCTCTCTTTCTCTCAAACAAGTAACTAAAATCATTTTTAAAAAAGTTATAAAGGACCCCTGGGTGGCTCAGATGGTTAAGCGTCTGCCTTCGGCTCAGGTCAGGATCTCAGGGTCCTGGGATCGAGTCCCGCATCGGGCTCCCTGCTCCTTGGGAGCCTGCTTCTCCCTCTGCCTCTCTCTCTCTCTGTCTCTCATGAATAAATAAATAAAATCTTAAAAAAAAAAAAAACTGAGTGGAATACAGGCTCATGGTCTGAAGGAAAAGTTAAAATTGGGTTTGCTGATTATATTTCTCAAAACTGTACACAGAACATTTAAATTCAAATTTCACATTCCCACGTGTACTTTATATTGGTTGGAATATGTCGGTTTCTAATTATCTTTATATGAGTAAAGACATATTTGGAACACATAATTAAATCTTTTGACAAGGCATAGAGGGTACATACCTCAATATCATAAAAGCCATCTATGAAAAACCCACAGCAAGTATCATTCTCATTTGATCCCCAAACCAGACAAAGACCCCATCAAAAAGGAGAATTACAGGGGTGCCTGGGTGGCTCAGTTGCTTAGGCGTCTGCCTTCGGCTTGGGTCATGGTCCCGGGGTCCTGGTTTTGAGCCCCACATTGGGCTCCCTGATCCACAGGAGGCCTGCTTCTCTCTCTCCTGCTCCCCCTGCTTGTGCTCTCTCTCTCTTTGTCAAATGAATAAATAAATCTTAAAAAAAAAAAAGGAGAATTACAGACCAATATGCTCGATGAACATGGATGCAAAAATTCTCACCAAATACTAGCCAACAGGATCCAACAGTACATTAGAAGGATTATTCACCACGACCAAGTGGGATTTATCCCTCGTCTGCAAGGTTGTTTCAACGTCTGCAAATCAATCAGTGTGATAGAATACATTAATAAGAGAAAGAACAAGAAACATATGATCCTTTCAATAGATGCAGAAAAAGCATTTGACAAAGTACAGCATCCTTTCTTGATTAAAACTCTTCAGAGTATAGGGATAGAGGGTACATACCTCAATATCATAAAAGCCATCTATGAAAAACCCACAGCAAGTATCATTCTCAATGGGGAAAAACTGAGAGCTTGCCCCCTAAGGTCAGGAAAATGGCAGGGATGTCCACTATCACCACTGCTATTCAACACAGTACTAGAAGTCCTAGCCACAGCAATCAGACAACAAAAAGAAATAAAAGGAATCCAAATTGGCAAAGAAGAAGTCAAACTCTGAGATCCCATTTCTAATGGTTATTTGGTTCAGGGCATTAATCTCTCAAAGCCTCAGTTTACTCATCTATAAAATATGATTTTACTGCGTCGTTTTGAATGTTAAATTAGACGATGTATGTAAGAAGACAAGTTAGAGACTGACTAGCTGATAATCAAATACACTTCCTTTATCTAAGTCTGGGCATGTAGCTAGGATTTCTGAGCAATGGAATGTGGGTATGGGGAATGTATCCCCCCCCCAGGATCAGCTTATTAAATACAATTTCCAGTCTAATTCTCCACTCTTTCTTCCCCCCTTCTCCTATTGTAGGGAACCTTAAAAACTATCATGTGGAAAATGGCAAATCTCCTATCAGATTGGGTCTCTAAGTGACTGCCTTGTACAGAGCCAAAATTGGGACTTTACTAGGAGAAAATGAACTTCAATTTTTTTTTAAACCACAGAGATTTCAAAGTTTGTTATATTACTAGCATTACCTTAACTTACATAAAATCTGAATAAATGTTACTAATTATTTTCCAATTGAAAAAAGAAAAATATATTTTAAATATACAGACTGCTTTTTCAAAAGTGTAGACTACGCATTCACTATGAATAGAAAGCTATTCACTGTGTTTGTGGGGGAAAAAAAAAGAGCCAACATCACCAAAACATAATCAAGAATAAAAGATTTATATTACACATGCCCAAGCTCAGAGCCCAGGAGCATTACATTTATATGACATTTTCCCCTGATTATAGGATCAAAGTCTTGCTGTTAACATTTTAACTTCAAAAGATCTTTTGGGTACCAAAGATCAGAGTGTAAAGAGCAATGAATATTTGGCTACTGGGCAGATATGTCAAAAAAAGAGATGATGGAAACAGAATTTTCACTTAGCTGAGATTTTTTATTTTTATATAACCAATGTTCTCAGAAATTTATTCATTTAGCTCTAAAAATTAAAGGCAATTATCAGAAATATTGTTAGGAAAATCACAGTTACCAAACTAAGTATCAAATTAGAACAAGGGGATATGTATGAATATCCTTGAATTTTTATATTGTGGCAAAATACAGAGAACAAAACTTTCTATCTTAAGCATTTGTAAGTATAAAGTTCAGTGGTATTAAGTACATTCCTACTTTTGTGCAACTATCAGCACCATCCTCCTCTAGTACTGTTTTTGTTTTGCAAAACTGAAGCCCTATACCCAATAAACAATAAATTCCTATAACGTCCTCCCATTAGGCCCTAGAAAATATCATTCTAGTTTTTTTAATATCCCCCTTTGCCCTCTGCTCCAGCCTCTGGTAACCACTATTTTGCAATCTGTTACCATGAGTTTGGCTCATGTTAAATTTTTTTTAATATTCCACATATTAGCGTGCTCATTCAAAGTTTGCCTTCTATGTCTGGTTTATTTTACTTAACATAATGCCCTCCAGGTTTATCCCTGTTGTTTTAACTAGCAGGATTGCCTTCTTTTTTAAGGCTGAATAATATTCCACACACAAACACACATATATATATACGTGTATATGCACATATATATGTACATAATATATAGTTTAGATATATTGCTTATATATAGGTCATTTCCATATCTTGGCTATTCTGATTAATGCTGCAATGAACATAAGAGTGCAGATATCTAATTGAGGTAGTGATTCTACTTCTTTTGGATATATATTCAAGTGAGATCACAGATTCATATGGTAGTTTTATTTTTAAGTATTTGAAGAAACTCCATGCTTTTTCCATAATGTTTCTGCCAACTTACATTCCTATCAACAGTGCAAGAGGGTTCCCTTTCCTTCATTCTGGCCAACACTTATCTGTTGTCTTTCTGGTAACAGTCATCTTAACAGGTGTGAGGGGATATAGCTCATTGTGGTTTTGACTTGCACCACCCTGATGATGGTGATATTGAGCATTTTTTCATATACCTACTGGCAATTTTATATTTTCTGAGGATATGGTTAAAAATGGCTCATTTATATTCTTGGTGCTCCAGGACCCCAAAATGCCAAACTCCACTGGCTCTCTGAGCTAGATGGTATAGAAGCCAATGTCCTAGGTGTTACTAGATGTGTGGTCCAAAACCCTTGATCCTCAGGGAAAAGATGGGAGTTAAGGATTTCTTCCTGATTATAATGTACTGTGCTAGGGGTGGGATATGGCCTGAGTGTTTCTCAGCTTTTCCTACCCATTTCAATGTGGATGTTTTCTCAGTTGTCCAATATGCAGAATTTACTCAACTGGTTTCTGGATTTCTGTCAGATGGTAGTCCTCTATGTATAGTTGAATATTTGGTGTGTTCATGGGAGTAGGGAGTCAGTATCCTCCTATTCTACCACCTTGCTGATGTTTCTCTGTATAGATTTTTATCTAAGTATTTTCCTCTCAGGAATGAAAGTGATGATATAATAATAACGGCATGTACTCATAGGTCAGTGGCTCAGGCCAACTGGTGAGATTCTGTTAACTCAGACATTAACCTAGAATCTCATGGAAGGGAGAGACTCAACTGGCTTGATCAAGAGGGTAGATCATGTCAGGGTACTTATGGTTCTATCCTTGAATTACTTAATATTTACTTGAAATAGTGATCCTCCACTTTTCCTTCTTATTTGAACTAATGGAGAGATTTTATAAGTCCCAATTTTCAGGGAATAACTCCAAACTATAAAGCAAAGTATTTAGGGGTGTTATCAGGATAGGAGTAATGTTTAAAGATCCTATGTAATTCTAACTTGCACTCAAGTTGAGAAGCACTACCTTAAAATGACAGGAATATATTTTTAGGGGATTGTGGCACACCAGAGCTGGAATATAAATAGAAAAAGATAGACTTTCTCTTCAGGAAGGGAAGTAGACATACTTTTTCTTATTCTTCTCACTGAATACAACTAAAAACTCTGGACATAATATATAAAACAAATGCAAGATAACTGTAAAAACTTGATAAAGAAAATAAGACTGCCTAGGACCCCAGGATCCAAGGGTTAGCATGATCATGAGTTCTACGGGTTTTGTTTTTGCTGCATATAGCTTAGACTTGGATGTGAGGAAGCAGACAACTTGGAGATGCCAACAGATACATAGATAACTGAGAAATAAACCAATCCACAATTATAGGTGGGGACTTTAACATTTCTCTCTCAAAAACTGATAGACCAACTGGACAGAGAACCAACAAGAATATAAAAACTTAAAAAATACCAATCAACCAATGGGATATAATCAACATTTTTACAACATCCCATCCAATGACAACAAAATAGATATTTCTCTCAAGTGTCTATAGAACATATACCAAGATAGACCATAGTTTGGATCATAAAAAATAAAACAAAATAAATTTAAGTCATATGGAATATTTTATCCAACTACAATAGAACCAAACTAGAAACCAACAACAGAAAGTTAAAAGGAAAAACTCCAAATACTTAGAAACTATACATCAGGGGCGCCTGCGTGGCTCAGTTGGTTAAGCAACTGCCTTCGGCTCAGGTCATGATCCTGGAGTCCCGGGATCGAGTCCCGCATCGGACTCCCTGCTCAGCGGGGAGTCTGCTTCTCCCTCTGATCCTCCCCCTCTCATGGTCTCTGTCTCCCATTCTCTCTCTCAGATAAATAAATAAAAAATCTTAAAAAAAAAAAAACAAAAAACTATACATCATACTCATAAATAATCCAGGACTCAAAGAGGAAGTCTCAAGGGAAATGAAATGTATTAAAATGATAGTCAAAATGAAATATATCAGAATTTGTGTGGCACAGGTAAATCAATTGGGGAGGTAAATTTACAGCAATAAATAGATGTACTCATTAGAAAAGTCCTAAACCAATAATCTAAGCTCTCCCCTCAAGAACTTAGAACATGAAGAGCAAAAGAAACTCACAAGATATAAACTAATGAGAAATCAACAACACTGAAAACAGAAAAGCAATAGAGAAAAATCAATTTAAAAAACGGCTCTTTGAAAATATCAATACAACTGACAGACTCTAGCAAGACTGACCAAAAGCAATGATGTAAGTAACCAATATTAGAAATAAAATAGGAGATGTTACTACACATTTTGAAGACATCTAAGTATAAAGTACTATGAAGAACTCTAAATGCATCAGTTTAACAACTTAGATGAAATAGACCAACTCCTCAAAAAACACCCACTACCACAACTCATGAAATATGAAATAGAGAAATTGAATTGTCTTATGAATTCAATGACCTTAATAGTTATAATTTTTAAATGTCCAATGAAGAAATCTAGAGGCCACATGGTTTCACTGGAAGATTCTACCAAACAAAGAGGAATCAACACCAATTCTACATAATCTTTTATGGAAAACAAAACATGAGGGAACAAATCTCAATTCCTGAAGTTAGTATGTCCCTATTACCTAATCCAGACAAAAAAATTCCAAACAAAACCCACTATATACCAATACCTGTAAAGAATATATATGCAAAATTTAACAAAATGTTATTAAATAGAATTTAGCAATATACAATAAGAGTTATACACCATGACCAAGTGGGGATGAATTCCAAGGATGAAATGTTCATTCAGTAACTGAAAATCAAACAATGGAATCCACTATATTCACATGCTAAAAACAAAACTGACATGATTATATAAAACAACGCAGATAAAGCATTTGATAAAATTCAATACCCATTTATGATTAAAAAGAAAACCCTCCACAAAACAGAAATAGAGGAAAATTTCTTTAATAAAGAACATCTACCAAAAACCTGCAACTACCATTATTCTTGATGAGAAAAGACTAAATGCTTTCCCTGTAGGTTGAGAACAAGGCATGGATATGCTCTCTGACCATTTTTATTGAACATAGTGTTAGAGGTCTATCCAGAGAAATAAAGCTAGAAAAGAAAATAAAGATACATAATATGTTCCTGGTTTGAAAGGCTCAGTATAGTGAAGGTGTAAATTGTCTCCAAATTGATAGATTGGCTTAAAATAGTCCTGAAATCCCTCACAGACAGACCGACACATACTCACAATCTATCTAGCTATAATTATTTTTAAAACTTATTTATTTGAGAGAGCAAGAGAGAGTGCAAGTGGGGGTGGGGGGGTGGGGGAGAGGAAGAAGCAGGCTCCCCACTAAGCTTGAAACCACTCTGGGATCATGACCTGAGCCAAAAGCAGACCCTTAACCAACTGAGCCACCCAGGTGTCCCTCTATCAAATTATTTAAATGTAGAAGAGATTACTGTAAAATGTATATGGGAAGGCACAAGAACTAAAATAGCCCAAACTATTTTGGAAAGGAAGAATAAAAGTGAGGAATTTCTGTGCCTGATTACAAGACTTAATATACATAGTTCAATAACCAAAACTGTGTATGTTGGTAGAAGGAGAGATACATAGATCAATGTAACAAAATGAAGACCCATGAGGAGACCTACAGAAACATGCTTAACCTTTTTTTCAGACATGTGGTGCTGCAATATTTGAAAAACCCAAGACTTAAACATAACTTCCCAATGGATCATGAGGTTAAATGTATAACATAAAACTATATAATTTTTAGAAAGTAACATGAAAGAAAATATTTGGGATTGGAACTATGTAAAGAGTTCTTAGACCTGACACCAAAAGTACCATCCATGAAAGAAAATTATAAACTATCCTACATGAAAATTTTAAAAAATAAGTGCTCTGATTTTTAAAAAATAAGAATAAATAACAATTGCTCTGAAAGACACTCTTAAGAAGATAAAAACACAAGATACAGACAGGGAGAAAATATTTACAAACCACATTTTTGACCAAGTATTAATATCTAGAATACATAGAGTACTGTTAAAACTTAATAGTAGAAAGCCTACAATCCAATTAGAAAATGGGAAAAAATACATAAACAGACATTTTAGAAAATAAACAAATGGCATATAAGCACATGAAAATATGTCCAACATCATTAGCCATTACAGAAATTCTAATTAAAACCACAATGAAATATCACTACACACCTACCAGAATGGCTAATTTTTTTTTAATTGTGAAAATATTCTATGCTGGCAAAGATAGTGAGAAACTGGATCACTTTAGAGATGGGGAGATAGAGAATAATACAAATACATTGGAAAATTTGGAAATTACTTGAAAACAACAACAACAACAACAACAAACCTCACCATGAAATTATAGTACAACCCAGCAATGGTACTTTTGGGCAATGATCCCAGAGAAACAAAGGCTTATGTTCACATAAAAACCTGTTCACAAATTTTTATGCTTTATTCCCAATAGCCCCAAACTAGAAACTAACTAGATATTCCTTAATGGGCAAATGGTTAAGCACAATGTTTTGTATCTCTGTAATATGACTTATCAATAAAAACAAGTACAGTATTGGGGTGTCTGTGTGGCTCAGTTGGTTAAGCGTCTGACTCTTGGATTTGGCTCAGGTCATGATCTCACAGTCATGGGATGGAGCCCCACATCCAACTCTGAGCTCAGTGTGGACTCTGCTTTAAATTCTGTCTCCCTCCCACTCACTCTTTCTCTCTCAAATAAAATCATATATATATATATATATATATATATATATATATATATATATATATATACACACATACTGTATTAATACACATAAAAACATGGGTGAATTTTCAGAAAATTATGTTGTGGAAAAACAAAGATATACTGAATGATCCAATTTGCATAAAATTCTTGAAATGACAATATTATAGAAATGAAGAAGAGATTAGAGGTTGCCTGTGTTTAAGAATGGGGTAAAGGTGAGAATGAAATGTTTATGGCTCTGGAAGAGCAAGAGGAAGGATCTTAATGAGTTTGGAAATGTTATATATTTTAATGTATCAATATCAATATCCTTCTTGTGATATTGTATTACACTCCTGGAAGATATTATCATTAGGATTGATAGTGAATGCATTGAATCTGTAGTCATTTTAGATACTTTAACATGAATTCTTGCAATCCATAAACATGAGATGCCTTTCCATCTATTTGTGTCTTCTTTAGTTTCTTCATCAGTGTTTTATAATTCTCAGTGTACAACTCTTTCTCCTCTTTGGTTAAGTTTGTGCCTTGGTACTTTATTTTTGTTGCTGTTGTGAATGGGATTTTTTTTAGCTTCCTTTTTGGATATTTTATTGTTTTCATATAGTGACATCACTGTTTTTTTTCTATGTTGTTTTTCTCTCCTGCTAATTTACTTAATTTATCAGGTCTAACAATTTTGGGGTAGAATTTTTTGGGTTTCTATATCTTTATAATCTTGTCACCTATAAATGGAGATAATTTTACTTTTTCCATTTTCATTTTGGATACTTTTGGTCTGACTGCTCTAGGTAGGATTTCTAAGACTATGTTGACTACAAGCTACTATGTTGAACACAAGTGGTGAGATAAGGTATTCTTGCCTTGTACTACATCTTAGATGAAAAGTTTTCAGTGTTTCATCATTGATTATGTTAGCTGTGGGCTTTTCCATAAATGACATTTGTGTTGAGGAAACTTCCTATTTTGTGGAGACTTTTATCATGAACATAAAATTATTTTTAATTTCCTCTTTGACCAATGGTTGTTCAAGATAGTGTTGTTTACTTGTTAACATTACCCTAATGCCAAAGTCAGAGACATTACAAGAAAACATATATAGAGTCCAACATCCTTATGAATATTGATGCAAAAATTCTCAACAAAAAAAATTAGCAAACTGAATTTAACAACACACTTAAGGGACTATACACAATGACCAAGTGGGATTTATCCCTGTGGTGTGAGAAGCATTCAACATATATAAATCTACAGAGGAGGAGCAAGATGGCGGAGGAGTAGGAGACCTAAATTTCATCTGGTCCCAGGAATTCAGCTAGATAGAGATCAAACCATTCTGAACACCTACAAACTCAACAGGAGAGCAAAGAAAAGATAGCAGAAACTCTCTGAACAGAAAAACGACCACTTTCTGGAAGGTAGGACGTGTGGAGAAGTGAATCCGAGGCGATATATGGGAAGATAGACCACGGGGGGAGGGAGTGGCCATCAGATGGCTACCAGCAAGTGATAGAGCAGCAGAGCACAAAATCAGGAATTTTAGAAGTCTGCTCCGCTGAGGGATGTTGCTCCAGTGGCTAAGCGGGGGATGGAACCCTTGCTGGGACAGTGTGGTCTCAGGACCCTTGTGGTCACAGAAAGACCAGGGGTGCCTGAGTGCTGCAGAGCTCCCAGGTATTGGAGTGGGTAAGCAGGCTGCAGAGACGGAGCCAAGGAGTGGGCTCTCAGCTCGGGGTTGCCATAAACCGTGATCCACGGCACAGTCGGGCCACTGCTCTTCCAGCAGGGACCCAACAAGTGGCAGATCCGGGGAGACTCCCCTTCCTCCCCAGGGAGGAGCGGCGTGGGAGTGCACCGCAGGGATCTGCTGGGTTTGGAGACTCCACACGGGGTCGTGCGCCAGAGATAGAAACACTCGGTCACAGGCCAGGTGAGCACAGAGTGCAGACAGAGACCGGGTAGATGGGAGTGATTGACTGCTTTTCTCTGGGGGCTCACTGATTAGTGGGGCCCTGAGTTCTCGGCTCCTCCAGGGTGGAGAATGGGAGGCGGCCACTTTCACTCTTGTCCTCCAAAGCTGTAGGGAAAGCTTGCAGGGAACAAAAGCTCCAGAGAGCAAACCCGAGCAGATTACTTAGCCCGGCCCCCACCAAGGGTGGTGCAATTCTGTCTCTGGCAAAGACATTTGAGAACCACGGCAACACACCCCTCTCCCAGAAGATCAGCAAGAACAGCCAGCCAAGACCAAGTTTACCGATCAATGAGAATGGCAGAACTCCAGCACTAGGGGGATACAGCACATAGAATTCATGGCTTTTTTCCTCATGATTCTTGAGTCTTTCAAAGTTAATTTTTTTAATTTTCTTTATTTTTTTCCTTTTCTATTTTTTTTTTGAATTTTTCTTTTCAATCCCTTTTTAAAAATTTTTTTATCTTTCATTTTTAGAGTCATATTCTATCCCTTCATTATAGTTAACTTTATTTTTTGTATACATATAAGTACTCTCTTTAAAATTTTGGGATACAGTTTCTTCTAACAGACCAAAATATACCCTAAATCTCTGTTGTATGGCTTTGTTCTAGTCTCCTGCCTTATCACATTCTCTGCCCCCCTCTTTTAATTTCTTTCTTTTTTCAATCAACTTATCAATTCCTTTTATAAAATCTTTTATAATTTTCATCTTTACAGTCATATCCCATCCCTTCATTGTATTTAACCTTATTTTTGTACATATATAAGTTTTTCTTTATTTAAAATTGTGAGAGGCTGTTTCTTCTAACACACCAAGATATGCGCAAAATCTAGTGTGTGGCACTATCTATTCACCAGCCTGATCATATTTGATCATATTCTTTTTTTTTTTTTTCCTTCTTTCCCTTTACTTTTCTCCGTTTTGGGTCTCTTCTGATTTGTTTAGTATATATTTTTCTGGGGTCATTGTTGCCCTGTTAGCATTTTGTTCTCTCATTCATCTATTCTTCTCTGAACAAAATGACAAGATGGAAAAATTCACCTCAAAAAAAAAAAAAAAAAAGAACAAGAGGCAGTACTGACTGCCAGAGATCAATACGGACTAATCAATATGGACATTAGTAAGATGTCGGAACTAGCGTTCAGAATGACGATTATAAAGATACTAGCTGAGCTTGAAAAAAGGATGGAAGACACCAGAGAATCACTTTCTAGAGAAATAAAAGAACTAAAATCTAACCAAGTTGAAATCATAAAGGCTATTAATGAGGTGCAATAAAAAATGGAGGCTCTAACTGCTAGGATAAATGAGGCAGAAGAGAGAATCAGTGATATAGAAGACCAAATGATGGAGAATAAGCAGCTGAGAAAATGGGAGATAAACAACTACTGGATCACGAGGGCAGAATTCAAGAGATAAGTGATACCATAAGAAGAAACAATATTAGAATAATTGAGATCCAGAAGAAGTAAGAGAGAGGGGGCAAAAGGTATATTGGAACAAATGTTAGCAGAGAACTTCCCTAATTCGGGGAAGGAAACAGGCATCAAAATCCAGGAGGCACAAAAAAACCCTCTCAAAATCAATAAAAATAGGTCAACACCCCAACATCTAATAGTAAAACTTACGAGTCTCAGAGACAAAGAAAGAATCCTGAAAGCAGCTCAGGATGAGACCTGTAACCTACAATGGTAGAAACATTAGATTGGCAACAGACCTATCCACAGAGACCTGGCAGGCCAGAAAGGACTGGCATGATATATTCAGAGCACTAAACGAGAAAAATATGCACCCAAGAATACCATATCCAGCTAGGCGGTCATTGAAAATAAAAGGACAGATAAAAATCTTCCAGGACAAACAAAAACTAAAAGAATCTGCAAACATGAAACCAGCCCTACAAGAAAATTTGAAAGGGAAATAAAGAATTTAAAAAATTCATAGAAACAAATAAAAATGAAAACACAACCATTCAAATCTTTGTGATACAGCAAAGTCAGTCCTAAGAGGAAAGTATATAGTAATACAAGCTTTTCTCAAGAAATAAGAAAGGTCTCAAATACACAACCTAACCCTACACCTAAAGGAGCTGGAGAAAGAACAGCAAATAAAGCCTAAACCCAGCAGGAGAAGAGAAATAATAAAGAGCAGAGCAGAAATCAATGAAATAGAAATCAAAAGAACAGTAGCACAGATCAACGAGACTAGGAGCTGGTTTTCTGAAAAAATTAATAAGATTGATAAACTCCTGACCAGACATATGAAAAAGAAAAGAGAAATGACCCAAATCAACAAAATCATGAATGAAAGAGGAGAGATCACAAGCAACACCAAAGTAATACAAACAATTATAAGAACATATTATGAATAACTATATGCCAGCAAAATAGATGTGGAATAAATGGATGCATTCCTAGATATATAAACTACCAAAACTGAATCACGAAGAAATAGAAAGCCTGAACACCTATAACCAGTAAAGAAATTGAAGCAGTCATCAAAATCTCCCAAAAAACAAGCGCCGAAGGGCCAGATGGCTTCCCAGGGGAATTCTACCAAACATTTAAAGAATTAATACCTATTCTTCTGAAACTATTCCAAAAAATAGAAATGAAAGGAAAACTTCCAAACTCATTCTATGAGGCCAGCATTACCTTGATCCCCAAACCAGACAAAGACCCCATCAAAAAGAGAATTACAGACCAATATCCCTGATGAACGTGGATGCAAAAATTCTCACCAAATACTAGCCAATAGAATCCAACAGTACATTAAAAGGATTACTCACCACGACCAAGTGGGATTTATCCCTGGGCTGCAAGGTTGGTTCAACATCTGCAAATCAAACAATGTGATATAATACATTAATATAAGAATAAACAAGAACCATACGATCCCCCCAATAGATGCAGAAAAAGCATTTGATAAAGTACAGCATCCTTTCTTGATTAAAACCCTTCAGAGTGTAGATAGCTTTTATGATATGAAGGTCTGTACTCTCTATCTATGAAAAACCCACAGTGAATATCATTCTCAACGCGGAAAAACTGAGAGCTTTTCCCCTAAGGTCAGGAACACAGCAGGGATGTCCACTATCACCACTACTATACAACACAGTATTAGAAGTCCTAGCCACGGGTGCCTGGGTGGCTCAGTTGGTTAAGCGACTGCCTTCGGCTCAGGTCATGATCCTGGAGTCCCTGGATTGAGTCCTGCATCGGGCTCCCTGCTCAGCGGGGAGTCTGCTTCTCCCTCTGACCCTCCCCCCTCTCATGTGCTCTCTCTCAAATACATAAAATTAAAAAAAAAAATCTTAAAAAAAAAAAGAAGTCCTAGCCATAGCAATCAGACAACAAAAAGAAATAAAAGGCATCCGAATCACCAAGAAGTCAAACTCTTACTCTTTACAGATGATATGATACTTTATGTGGAAAACCCAAAAGATTCCACCCCAAAACTGCTAGAACTCATACAGGAATTCAGTCAAGTGGCAGGATATAAAATCAATGCACAGAAATCAGTGGCATTCCTATACACCAACAACAACACAGAAGAAAGAGAAATTAAGGAGTCGATCCCATTCACAATTGCACCCAAAACCATAAGATACCTAGGAATAAATCTAAGCAAAGAGGCAAAGAATCTGTACTCAGAAAACTATAAAATACTCATGAAAGAAATTGAGCAAGACACAAAGAATTGGAAAAACGTTCCATGCTCATGGATTGGAAGAACAAATATTGTGACGAGATCAATGCTACCTAGAGCAATCTACACATTTAATGCAATCCCTATCAAAATGCCATCTACTTTGTCAAAGAAATGGAATAAATAATCCTAAAATTTGTATAGAACTAGAAACGACCTCAAATAGCCAGAGGAATATTGAAAAAGAAAAGCAAAGCTGGTGGCATCCCAATTCCAGGCTTCAACCTCTATTACAAAGCTGTAATCCTCAAGACAGTATGGTACTGGCACAGAAACAGACACATAGATCAATGGAACAGAATAGAGAGCCCAGAAATGGACCCTCAACTCTATGGTCAACTAATCTTCGACAAAGCAGGAAAGAATGTCCAATGGAAAAAAGACAGTCTCTTCCACAAGTGGTGTTGCAAAAACTGGACAGTCACATGCAGAAAAATGAAACTGGACCATTTCCTTACACCACAAACAAAAATAGACTCAAAGTGGATGGAAAACCTAAATGTGAGACAGGAATCCATCAAAAGCCTAGAGGAAAACACAAGCAGCAACCTCTTCGACCTTAGCCGCAGCAACTTCTTCCTAGAAACATCGCCAAAGGCAAGGGAAGCAAAGACAAAAATGAACAATTGGGACTTCATCAAGCTAAGAAGCTTTTGCACAGCAAAAGAAACAGTCAACAAAACCGAAAGACAACCGACAGAATGGGAGAAGATATTTGCAAATGACATATCAGATAAAGGGCTAGTATCCAAAATCTATAAAGAACTTATCAAACTCAACACCCAAAGAACAAAGAATCCAATCAAGAAATGGGCAGAAGACATGAACAGACATTTTTCCAAAGAAGACATCCAAATGGCCAACAGACACATGAAAAAGTGCTCAACATCGCTCGGCATCAGGGAAATCCAAATCAAAACCTCTATGGGATACAACCTCACACCAGTCAGAATGACTAAAATTAACAAGTCAGGAAATGACCGATGCTGGTGAGAATGTGGAGAATGGGGAACCCTCCTACACTGTTGGTTGGAATGCAAGCTGGTGCAGCCACTCTGGAAAACAGTATGGAGGTTCCTCAAAAAGTTGAAAATAGAGCTACCCTATGATCCAGCAATTGCACCACTGGGTATTTACCCCAAAGATACAAATGTAGGGATCCGAAGGGGTACGTGCACCCTGATGTTTATAGCAGCAATGTCCACAATAGCCAAACTGTGGAAAGAGCCAGGATGTCCATCGACAGATGAATGGATAAAGAAGAGGTGGTCTATATATACAATGGAATATTATGCAGCATCAAAAAACACGAAATCTTGCCATTTGCAATGACGTGGATGGAACTAGAGGGTATTATGCTAAGCGAATTGAGTCAATCAGAGAAAGACAAGTATCATATGATCTCACTGATATGAGGAATTCTTAATCTCAGGAAACAAACTGAGGGTTGCTGGAGTGGTGGGGGTTCAGAGGGATGGGGTGGCTGGGTGATGGATATTGGGGAGGGTATGTGCTATGGTGAGTGCTGTAAATTATGTAAGACTGATGAATCACATACCTGTACCTGTGAAACATATAATACATTATATGTTAAAAAAAAAAAAAGAACATAGTAGGAAGGGAAAAAAGAATGGGGGGGAAATTGGAGGGGGAGACGAACCATGAAAGACTACGGACTCTGAGAAACAAACTGAGCATTTTAGAGGGGAGAGGGGTCGGGGGATGGGCTAGGCCAGTGATGGGTATTAAAGAGGGCATGTTCTGCATGGAGCACTGGGTGTTATGCACAAACAATGAATCCTGGAACACTACATCAAAAACTAATGATATAATGTATGGTGACTAAAATAACATAATAAAATAAAATTTAAAAAAAAGCAAAAACATAAATCTATAAATGTGATACACCACATTAATGGAATATAAGATAAAATTACATGAGAAAAAACATCTGACAACACACAGCTCAACAAATTGTGTATAGAAGGAACATAACTCAACATAATATCATTTATGATAACCCCACAACCAATATACTGAATGGTGAAAAATGGTAAGTTTTTCCTGTAAGATCAGGAACAAGGTAAGGCTAACAACTCTCACCACTCTTATTCAACACAGTAGTGTAAGTCCTAGATAGACTTAAACAAGACAAAGAAATTAGACAAAAGAAAGCAATACAAGCCAGACAAATCAGAGAGAAAAAAACAGAATTGTCATTATTTGCAGATGATATAATTTTATGTAGAAAATCCTAACAACTCTCCCTAAAAAACCATTGAAACTCATCAATGAATTCAACCAAGTTGAAGGATATAAAATCAATAGAGAAATCAGTTGCATTTCTACACACTAACAACAAAATATCTGAAAGTGAAATAAAAAAATTATCCCACTCACAATAGCATCAAAACCAATAAAATACTTAGGGATCAGTTTAACCAAGGAAGGGAAAGAAATGTACACTACAAACCCCAAGACCTTGGTGAAAGAAATGAAGACAACACAAGTAAATGTGAAGACATCCTGTGTTAATGGATTGGAAAAATTAATATGGTTAAAATGTCTATTCTAACAAGCTGTCTATAGATTCAATGCAATTCCTATCAAAATTCCAAAGCCATTTTCACATAAAAAATAAAAAACAAAAAACAACAACACTAAAATCTGTGTGGCAACACAAAAAACCTGGAATAGCTAAAGCAGAAATGAGAAAGAAGGAAAACAGCCAAAAGCATCACACTTCCTGATTTCAAAATATACTATGAAGCTGTAGTAATTATTTTTTTTAAAGATTTCATTTATTTTTTTTGAGAAAGAGAATGAGTGGTGGGGAGGAGCAGAGGGAGAGAGAGAGAAGGAGACTCCCTGCTGAGCAGGAAGCCCGATGCAGGGCTTGATCCCAAGACCTGGAGATCATGACCTGAGCTGAAGGCAGATGCTTAAAAACTGAGCCACCCAGGTGCACCAAATCTATAGTAATTAAAACAGTATGGTGCTAGAATAAAAATAGACACACAGACCAATGGGACTGAAGAGAGAACTCAAAAATAAAGACTCCATATATGGTTAAGAAACATTTGGGAATGGATAGTCTCTACAAGAAATAGTGCTAGGAAAATTGGACAGCCATATGCAGAAAAATGAAATTGGACCTATCTTAATATCACTTACAAAATTTAACTCAAAATGGATTAAAGACTTAAATATGATAACTGTAGATACTAGATACTGTAAAACTTCTGGAACACAACATACTGAAGTAGCTCCTTCCCATTGGTCTACGTAATGATTTGTTAAAAAAAAAAAATAGGAGGGGTGCCTGGGTGGCACAGTTGGTTAAACGTCCAACTCTTGGTTTCAGCTCAGGTCGTGATCTCAGGGTTGTGAGATCTAGCCCTGTGCCAGGCTCCGCACTCTTTGTGGAGTCTGTTTGGGATTTTCTCTCTCTCTCTGCCCCTCCTGCTCTTTCTCTCTCTCAAATAAGTAAATAAATATTTTAAAAAATATGACACCAAAAGCACAAGCAACAAAAGCAAAGTCAACAAATAGGGTCATACAAAACTAAAAAGATCCTGCACAGAAAAGGGAAAAAAAAAAAATCAATGAAAAGGCAATCTACAGAATGGGAGAAAATATTTGCAAATCAAATATTAGACAAGGGGTTAATGTCCAAAATATCTAAAAACTCATACAATTAAATATAAAAAAGTCTGATTTAAAAATGAGTACAGGAACAGATGTTTCCAAAGAAGACATCCAAATGGCCAACAAGTCCATGAAAATGTACTCAACATCACTAATCATCAGGGGAAATTCAAATGAGAACAACAATGAGATATCAGCACACACCTGTTAGAATGACTATCAAGAAGACAACAGGTAAATGGATAGGATGTGGAGATAAAGGACTCCTTGTGCACTGTTGGTGGTTATGTAAATTTGTTTGCCACTAGGGAAGACATTATGGAGGTTCCTCAAAAAATGAAAAATAGAACTACCATATGAACCAGCAATCCCACTTTTGAGTATATATGTAAAGGAAATGAGAACAGGATAACAAAGAGGTATCTGCACCCCCATGTTTATTGCAGCATTATTCATAATGGCCAATACATGGAAACAATCTAAGTATCTATGAAGGGATTAATAAAGAAGTTGTGAAATATAGATATATCTATACAGATATATATCTATATATATCTACAGATATACCATATATCTATATACACACATCCATGTGTATTATTCACAGCATAGAGTGGTAAAACTTACTATTACTACTGCTTCTACTACTACTGACACTTTTCCAAGTGATTTTTTTATATCATCACATTTAATCTTTACAGCAACGTTTTGAAGTAAGTTACTATTATAATCACTATTTTTTTGTTATAGGAAACTTAGAAGACTTCAATAACTTATTCCAAGTTATGTTATTTTTGTTAAGGATCAAATAAAATGTTATGACCTGAAAATCTATTTAAGCTATAATATTTAAAAATACTAGGGCATAGGGAAAGTTGCCCAGATGTAAAATTCTTAAATCGTGATTTTATAATTTTCCTATAAAGGATTATTTGCAATTGCAAATACACAGCACTGTGTCAATGGTTAATTTTTATCTTTTCATAGGCTTTCACCTCTTTTAATCTGTATTCCTAACAGGGGTTTGAGCTTTCCACAATCAAAGAGAACTCTATAGATCAAAAGCTCCATAAAACCCTGCTTTGTCATAGACTAACACATTTCTGGGAAGATGGATCAAGTGAAATTTAAGTGACCTTGATTCCCAAGTAAGTCAAAAATGACAAAGGATAAATAAAAGCAAAAAGTTTATTCCTAGATGGTATTCTCTTGAGTCTACAAATATAGGCCACATTTCTGACTTCTATTTAAAGAAACTTAATTCATGGGCTCTGGGTGATCTCAAAAAAAAAAAAAAAAGCACTGTTTGCATTGTTTGTTTGTTTTTTTTATTCTTATGTTAATCCCCATACATTACATCATTAGTTTTAGATGAAGTGTTCCATGATTCATTGTTTGTGCACAACACCCAGTGCTCCATGCAGAACGTGCCCTCCTCAATACCCACCACCAGGCTAACCCATCCTCCCACCCCCCTCCCCTCTAGAACCCCGTTTGTTTTTCAGAGTCCACCGTCTCTCATAGTTCGTCTACCCCTCCGATTCCCCCCGCTTCACTCTTCCCCTCCCGCTACCCTCTTCTTCTTTTTTTTCTTAACATATATTGCATTATTTGTTTCAGAGGTACAGATCTGAGAGTCAACAGTCTTGCACAATTCACAGCGCTTACCAGAGCACATACCCTCTCCAGTGTCCATCACCCAGTCACCCCAACCCTCCTACCCCACCCCCCACTCCAACAACACTCAGTTTGATTCCTGTGATTAAGAATTCCTCATATCAGTGAGATCATATGATACATGTCTTTCTCTTTTTGACTTATTTCACTCAACATAATACCCTCCAGTTCCATCCACGTCGTTGCAAATGGCAAGATCTCATTCCTTTTGATGGCTGCATAATATTCCATTGTATATATATACCACATCTTCTTTATCCATTCATCTGTCGATGGACATCTTGGCTCTTTCCACAATTTGGCTATTGTGGACATTGTTTGCATTGTTTTTTTAAAATTTGTTTTTATTTGCTCTGTTGCTTCAGAGGGTAAAGAATTCATAGTTAAAACAGTAATAATAACCTTAACCAGAATGTTGGACAATGGTGAAAATATCACTGGTTCTAATAGTGGATGAAATGGAAATTATCCATAGATCAAGACAGCTCTGAATAACCCACATTTTTGTTTAGAATGGGTTATAAACTTTGTAGGATAAAACTTGCTTTAAAATCTCCAGAGCTATATGGATATGGTCAAGTGATCTAAGAGTTAGGATGTGCCTAACATAAGTCAAATATTGTTTGCTATGTGACCCTCTCAATAATCCGGTGAAATAAATATCATTATCCTCATTCACCAATAAGTATGATACATGATTTGCCTTCAGACAAAATAAGCAGAGGTTCTAATATTCAAACCAAGATTATGCTTTTGGCATTGATATCACCCTTCCCTATGAAGGATTTCTCCTACAAGATTCTGGTTAGTAGACATGAATTCAGGCTTTTTTTTTTTTTTAATACTTGCTTCTTTCTGCTATTCAGGTTTATATCAGGATCCCTTGTTACTTTCCCTGTTCTGGATCTGGAATCGAGAATTCCAGGTTGTATTTGGTGGGTAACTGTCTTAATGACTTAAATATGGTACCGAAAGTGTTTATCGTTACTGATAAAATGCTTAAGAATATATATTTTTAGAATATAGATAGCAATATTTCATATTTTCAGTTAAACTTTAACATAATGGTATTTTCACTTAATTCACTTGATTTTATAATTGCATCTCTTTTATATTGAATCTACTTATTCATAACATAATTAACATAATTGCTTTAGTCACTGTTATAATATTTTTAAAATAAAAATGCTGATATTACTACAAACAATGAAACTGAGTAAGTATAAAATTTTGCTCTTCTAATTCTTAGAACTCATTCCATTCAGTCAATTCCAAGGGCAGTATAATGGAAGTGGTCAAATCTGGGTGTAGTCAATAAAGGGATGCTTTTTCTCCAAAGCATTCCAATTCAGTAATAGCATTTATTAACACTTAATCTTCTTTTTATTATCATTAAATGCCAACAATTTTAATATTGCCAGGAATATTAACTCCCAGAATTAACCTCCAAATCCTTTGTCTAATTTCCAAATATTTACATTATTGAATTTCAATTACACACATATAAATATACTTCATATTAGTATGTAAATATTATTTATCTTTAAGAAGTGTTATTTTATACTTGGGAGTTACTTTGGAGAACTCTGTTATAGAACTAGCCTGGAAATATGTAGACTCATCTACACATGATTCTTTTAAGAGTAAATTTGTAATGGCTCAAAAATCTTTCTAGCTTTCTTCTGATTCAGTTTGTGTCTCTAATCTGGCTGGTATGACATATCCTCATGTGCAAACCACAAATTGAGATAAATAATGAGTGCAGTGATTGCAAAGCCAAAGATACAAAACTTGAATTACTCCAGTTCTGTTCCACAATGTGACTGTTGCAGAATATTGGTGTGAAAGTAAAAAGACCTTCCCACAAAAGTGGAGGGCTGCTCATTGTCAAGCTGTGAGCATAGTAAAAAGAAATTTTGGCACGTTAATCTCAACCTTTGAAGTACTGTTATCTAAAAGAAAAGAGATAAAAATAATCTGCTCAGATTTTTCTATTTGCTATATGTGATTTTGCTTTTCAAAGTTATTACTTTTTCCTTAAAGTTTTATAACATTTACAAGCAGCCAGAAAAGCCTTTTACAGTGAAATATCAAGATTTGAAACTGCTCCTGGAAAGAAGAAACTGTGTAGAAGACCACTAATTTTGCAATGACAACAACAAAAAAGGGGGCATTTAAATATAGAAAATAAAAATTAAATTTCAAATAAGCATACCAAAAAAAAAAAAAAAAAGAAAGATACCGGTCTTAAAATTTCAAATCAAATAATCTCTGTGTTTTCTATCATTTAGCCACTTCTGGCTTTTTGTTTTTCCAAAAACAAAACAAAAAACACTTAAATTTTTTTTAATCTCTAAGCTATGATAGAATTTTTTTTTACCTAAGGTGGAAGCCTAGATGATAGACTTTAGATCTTTTTCTCTTTAATATATGCATTCAATTCTGTAAGTTTCCCACGTACTGATTCCACTGTATCCACACACATTGATAAGCTGTGTTTCTGTTTCCATTTATTTCAAAAATTTTAAAATTCTCCAGTAATTTCTTCACTGACTCATGTGTTCTTTACGAGTCTGTTGTAAACAAGTATTTTGGGATTTTCTACCTATCATTCTGTTACTGATTTCTAGTTTAGTTCCATTATGGTCTGAGAGCAGACATGGTACAATTTCTGTTATTTTATTTTTGTTAATGTGTGTTTTATAGCCCCGAATATGGTCTATCTTGGTGTATATTCCATGACATCTTGAGAAGAATGTGTATGCTGCTGTTGTTGTATCACATAGTCTATAGATATCCATTATATCCAATTGATTTATTGCTAAATTCAAATATGTCCTTAATGATTTTCTGTCTTCCAGATCTATCCATTTCTGAGAAGTGTTGAAATCTGCAACTATCAGAGCATATTCATATATTTTTCCTTAGAGTTTTATCAGGTTTTGACTCATGTAATTTGTCATATATGTTGATGCTATGTTGCTAGGCATGTATACATTAAGGATTATTATATTTTCTTGGGGAATTGACCCCTTATCATATGTAATGCCACTCTTTATCCCTGATAATTGTCCTTGCACTAAAGTTGCTCCGTCTGAAATTAATATAGCTACTCTCACTTTCTTTTAATTAGCGTTAACATGGGGGCACCTTGTTGGCTCAGTCTGTTGAGTGTCTGACTCTTGATTTCATTTCAGGTCATTATCTCGGGGTTGAAAGATTGAGCCCCGTATAGGGCTCCACATTCAGTGGGGACTCTGCTTGAGATTCTCTCTCCCTCTGCCTCTACCCCTCCCTCCTCCTCCCCTGCTTGCTCTCTCTCTTCCTCTAAAATAAATAAATAAATCTTTTTAAATAAATCAGTGTTAGAGCATGGCTTATCTTTCTCCATCCATTTACTTTTATTCTCTATATATCTTTATATTTAAATTGGTTTCCTTGTAGAAAATATGTGGTTGGATCTTAGTTTTTATCCACTCTGACAAACTCTGTTTTGGTCTTTTATAATTTTTGTGCCTTTTGTGCTTTTAAATTGAGCCTTTATATGATTCCATTTTCTCTCCTTTCTTAGCATACCAGTTTTCTTTTTTTTTTTTAAGGTTTTATTTATTTATTTGACAGAGAGAGACAGCGAGAGAGGGAACCCAAGCAGGGGGAATGGGAGAGGGAGAAGCAGGCTCTCCGCTGTACAGGGAGCCGATGCAGGGCTTGATCACCGAACCTTGGGATCATGACCTGAGCCGGAGGCAGATGCTTAACGACTGAGCCACCCAGGCGCGCCCCAGTTTTTTTTTTTTTTTTAATTTATTTTGGTGGTTTCCCTAGAGTTTGCATTATACATTTACAATTAATCCAAGTCTAAGTTCATAAAACACTACACTGCTACATGGGTAGTTCAAGTACTTTATAAAAACAAGAGTAGTACTAACTCCTCTTTCCTGGCTCTTGTATCACTACTGCCTTTCATTTTATACACACACACATATACACACACAGTTGACTCAGGCTAGGGGTGCTGACTCCCCTTGCAGTTTAAAATCCACATATAGCTTCAGACCCCCACAAAACTACTAATGGTGTACTGTTGACCAGAAGTCTTACTGATAACAAAAAACAGTAAATTGACACATGCTTTGTGTGTTATATGTATTATATACTGTATTTTTTTCTATAAAGTAAGCTAGAGAAAAGAAACAAATAATCCAATTATAAAATGGGGTGAAGACACGAACAGACATTTCTCCAAAGAAGACATCCGGATGGCCAACAGACAACACATGAAATGATGTTTATCATCACTTACCATCAGGGAGATGCAAATCAAAACTATGAGATATCACCTCACACCTGACAGAATGGTTAAAATCAACAACATAAGAAACAAGTGTTGGTGAATATGTGGAGAAAAAGGAACACTGTGCATTGTTGTTGGGAATGCAAAATGGTGCAGCCACTGTAGAAAACAGTATGAAGGTTCCTCAAAAAGTTAAAGATAGAACTACCCTACAATTCAGCAATTGCACTACTCGGTAATTACCCAAAGGATACAAGAACACTAATTTAAAAGGATATATGTACCCCTATGATTAGAGCAGCATTATTTATAATAGCCAAGATAAGGAAGCAGTCCAAGTATCTGTTAATTGATGAGTGGATGAAGAAGTGGTGTGTGTACACACACACACACACACACACACAATGGCATGTCATTCAGTCATAAAAAAAAGAGATCTTGCCATTTCCAACAACATGGATGGAGTTAGTATAATACTAAGGGAAATCAGTCAGAAAAATACAAATGCCATAGGATTTTATTTATATGTGGAAATGAGGAAACAAAACTAACAAGCAAAGGGAAAAAAATGATAGAGAAAGGCAAGCCAAGAAACATACTCTTAACTATAGAGAACAAACTGTTATCAGAGGAGGGGTAGGTGGGGGGATGGGTTAAATAGGTGATGGGGATTAAGGAGTACACTTGTCCTGATGAGCACTGAATGATGTATGGAATTGTGGAATCACTATATTGTGCACCTGAAACCAATAAACATTGTGTTAAAAAATAAAATAAAATCACTTGCAAAAAAAGAGAAATGATGACTGAGAATTTTCCCCAAATAAATGTCTGACATCAAATCTCAGATCTATAAAGCTCAAAGAAGGACAAGTAAATGTCAAATAAACTACACCTACACATAGTATTTTCAAGCTTCAGAAAAATCAAAGATAAAGAAAAAAACCATGAAAAAAAAATTAGGGGAAAAACCCCTTACCAAAAGAGGAGCAAAGAATTACATTTGACTTTTTAGAAGTCATGTAGCTAGAAGAGACTGGATTGAAATATTTAAAGTATTAAGAGAATAAAAACATCAATCTAGAATTCTGTACCCTGTGAAATTATCCTTCAAGAGTGAAGGAGAAATACTTTCACAACAAACAAAAATTGAGTGAATTTGTTGCCAATAGACCTGCCTCACAAGAAATGTTAAAAGTTTTTTAAAGAGAAGGAAAACCATATAAATCAGAAACTCTGATCTGCATTAAGAAAGGAAGAGTATTGGAGAAGGAACAAGTAGAAATAAAATTAAAACCTTTTTTCTTACTTATTCTAACATAAGTTTGTTCAAAATAATAATAGCAACAAGATATTTAATTATGTATATTCATGTATGTATATGATTATTTCATATATACATATGTACCTATTATCCTTGAACAACACATGTATGAACTTTGCAGGTCCATTTATACACAGTTTTTTGTTTTTTGTTTTTGATAGAGTATAGCACAATAAATGTATTTTCTGTTCCTTATGATTTTCTTAACATCTTTTCTCTAGCTTACTTTGCTGATAGAATATTTTAGACTATTGATATATGTAAAAGCTAAGAGAACCAATCCAGAAGCAGCACAGGTGTCGACATAGACAGAGACATACAATTTCTAGAATTTGTTATGAAATATGAAGGAATCTCTGCCAAACACATTTTTATGATAAGAGCTTCCTCTTCATTTGCATATCTGTTGCTTGATGTCAAAAAACAATACTGAAATTATTTCAAAATGTTCTTTGATCAACTATGAAGATAGAAAATATAGTTTACATGTTATTCTGATAAGTATGAATACATAAAGATCATTTACCAATTTACAAAAGTTAAAGCTTGAAAACAGGAATTAGTACTCTGACAGGTTAATATGTAGGTGTTTGCCTTTTACTTTTTAAAAAAGTTATTTATTTATTTATTTATTTGAGAGAGAGAGTGCGCACACATGTGGCAGCATAGTGGAGGGGAGTGGGGGAGTTCCAGCTGGGAAAGGGAGAGAGAGAGAGAGAGAATCTTAAGCAGGCTCCACACTCAGTGTGGAGCCCAATGCAGGCTGAATCTCCCGACCCTGAGATCATGACTTAAGCCTAAGTTAAGAGTCAGATGCTTAACCGACTGAGCCACCCAGGTGCCCCAGCCTTTCACTTTCCATTAAGACAAGTTCATTAATGCGTTTTAGAATTATTACTTGTACCTTCAACATTTATTTTAGTTTCTACTTTTTACAACTATGATTATACATTTAAACTTTAAAACAAGAAAATGCTCACTCTCTGAATTTCTTTTCTGATTAGTATTATTATTTTAACTGAAAATACCTTTGTCATATAAATAAAGATGTTTAAAAATGGACATTCTAGGTATCTGGCCATTTCTGAGTTCCTTTTAGATTCTTGGCATTCTTTCATAGTTCCAATGGATACATATTTAAATTAAAGTTATGGTGTGTTGTTGTTTTTGCCTTCATTTTAGCCGCCTTCTGTGATTTTTCTTCCTGCTAAAAATCTCAATTTTTCCTTAATTACAAAAATCTTTATATGGTCATGAATGTTTTTAAAATTAGTATTCATATTTAAGCAAATCAACATTCATGTGTTTTGGATTTTCCTGAATCCCTTTGAGGAGAAGGGGAGAAGTTTAAATATGACCACAGGGTGCCTGGGTGGCTCAGTTGGTTAAGCGACTGCCTTCGGCTCGGGTGATGATCCTGGAGTCCCAGGATCGAGCCCCGCATCGGGCTCCCTGCTCAGCAGGGAGTCTGCTTCTCCCTCTGACCCTCCCCCCTCTCATGTGCTCTCTCTCTCTCTCTCATTCTCTCTCTCAAATAAATAAATAAAATCTTTAAAAAAAAAATAAATATGACCACAACTCTTTTCTATTGTTCCTATGACATGCAAGAAGCCCTGTCCAGTGATTTTTTTTTTCCTGCACCTTATTGTGCCTTTCCCCTGAGCCACTTTCAGCATTCCTTTACTACCCTACTGTTCTTAGAATTGATTAAGTCAGTCTCCTCTAGGGATCGGGGGTGAATGTGCTCAGTCTGGGAGAGAGGCAGTTAGTCCTGGTTATGGTGTTTTCTGGCTGCAGGTTTCTCCAGGTCCACTTGAGCACCTCTATTTCCCCCCACAGTACCTGCTACATTATCCCAGCTATTTGCAATAATATTCCTAGGCCTGGATAGCCCACTCTTCCAGCTCACTTACGTCTTATGGGGACTTTTCTGGAATTCCCTGCCTCCGTTTCACTCCTGGTGTCAATTGTGGGAATTAGCTTTCATTCCCATTCTTGTTAGCTATTGCTTTTAGGTGAAGAAGAAGAGAATCAGCTCAAGGCTGCTTCCTTGCTCCTGTGGAAAATGGAAATACTAAAAATATTATTTAAATGAAAATTATGGTCAAAATAATGACAAAAACTATTGCAATCTTGAAGGAAGAGAAGTGGCTGAGGAACAAATGAAATCCAACTCATTTTTAAATTAGAAAACAGCTAATGTCTTAATTTGAGAGTATGTAGCAAAATGGAGGTAAACAATGAAAGAGCTGGAAATCCCAACTAATAAAAGTTAGTTGCCTGTGAGAAGCATGTATGATGGTAGGAAGATGGTGGAATTGGGGTTTTAATTTTCTCATAAGCTACTCTTTACTGCTTCTGTTAGACCTTGTGCATATGTTTCCCTATTCTTTGTCTCTTTTTGCCTGTGTGTGTGTGTGTGTGTTTTTTTTCCAGGTCATCTGTCTCAACGATGGTTTGAAGCATTCCTGTCCTAAAATGAGAAAATAGACTAGCCTCTTGTGTAGTGATAAGAAGATATTACAGCTGTCATGACACCCTGCTGGACATCATGCAAACCAAGGCCATGAACCATTATTTATCTGAATTTAAATGGCCCACGTTTACTTCAAAGATATTATGAATTACTTAAACAGACCTTAAACAGTTTTGTTTTTTTTTTGTTATTTCTAGTAATATAAGCCGTTGAATATTTTCAATCCAGATAATTGTGCGATGGACTCTGAGACTTTTCTTGAAACGCATTTAATTACCACTATGTATACCCAAATCAGTGTATATTATATTCATTAGTATGTGTTTTAAACATTTAGCTGTTGACTGAACTTAATGATTTCCTTAATCATCAATCATTCTGAAGGTAAATTTGTATAGTTCAATGCAGCTCTGTCATCTCTATGCCAGGCAGACTTAACTTTTCTCAGATGATGATTGGACTTTAGCCACTTATAGGGTTTTTTGTTTGTTTTGTTTTGTTTTGTTTTTGTGATTGAGTGAACTAGAGCATTGATTTTTGGAGAATTACTCTGGATCTGATCTCCTCCTTCATAGTACAATAATACATCCCAAGTTTAAAATTTTTGGTGAGTTCTGTAGAGTATCACTTACCAGTATTTGGGAACATTCAAAATCTATTATATTCTGTCTGGTAGATTTAAGTATTAAGACCAGGTGAAGACATTTGTCATTTATAGAACATATAGTTAAGTCACTTATATTGAGTGTTAAAATATTGGATAGTTGAAGGGACTATTATCTTTATTACAATAGGGGAAGTAAAATAGTGCTGACTAGCAGAATAGATTTCTGTTTTAGTCAGAGGTTGGTTGTGTGGGTCATACCAGAATTTCTCTCTTTGCAAGAATATAGGGGCAATGTGATCTATTTCATTTCTATACTCAAAATTTTACAAACAAATATGCATTTTTCAGCAAATCTTTAAGTAACTGAGGCATATATCCAATTGAGTTTTTGGCACTCTCAGTCTCATTTTTAGTTTCCCCATTGTCAATTTTAATTTACTCTTAGGACTAAAGGCATATCATGAAACCCTCCAGTTTCTCTGCCCTCTTATAATGATTCCTACCTATTACACAGATCCACTGCTTTCTTAAATTCTGCTAGATGAGAAACAGTTTTTGGTGCTCTCTCTCTGGTTCTTGCAGTGGATGACTTTTAGAGTTAGACTCTTTTCCAGGATTCTCCTTTCCTTTTTTTTTTTTTTGTTTTTGTTTTGTAGTAGCATTTTAAAATGTAAGAACTCAACACTATGCTCTAAAGATTTGATATTTTCTAAAAGACCAATAAAAATAAAGACTTGATTTCCAATTTAAGTGAATTATAGTTGAGTTTAAATATCTAATCCAGTTAGAGGTGTTAAAAAAACATAGTTCCCATCCCAAAATATTTTATTCCTAAAATTTACCTCTTTTTGTATTCCCCAAATTTATGAATTTACATGAATACATTGAACCAGGTCATCACCATAATCTAATGTAGATCATGCCCTTGTCTTTCCGTAGCAAATCTTGTCTCATTGAGCCTATTCTTCATACAGCATCATGTGATCTGACCCTACGAATCTCCCCCAGATTCTTGTTACCTACTTTTATTTTGAATCCAGTACTTCTTTCAGTTCTTCAGATACACCATGCAGGGTTATTCCTCTGAGCTGAGTTTTCCTTTTGCTTAGAATCTTTTTTTTTTTTCCTACTCTTTTTCTCACTTCTCACCACATACACATTGCCTGGCCAACTCACATTCACTTCTGGTAAAATCATTTTATTAGAGTTCCGTGATTTTCTTGCATTACTACAATAGGTTAAAATATAATAAATACATGAGTAACTCACCATCCCCTTATAGTTAAATCTCTACTTGCTTAAAATCTATTTTCCAATATAGAGCACTTATGAAAAAAATTGAAGATGACACAAAGAAACGGAAAAACATTCCATGCTCCTGGGTTGGAAAAACAAATATTGTGAAAATGTCTCTAATACCCAAGGAATCTACACATTTAATGCAATCCCTATCAAAATACCAAAAGCATTTTTCACAGAGCTAAAACAAACAATCCTAAAATTTGGATAGAACATCAGAAGACCCCAAGTAGCCAAAGCAATCTTGAAAAAGCAAAGCAAAGCTGGAGGCTTCACAATTCCAGATGTTAGGCTATATTATAAAACTGTAGTCATCAAGACAATATGGAACTGGCACCAGAACAGACACCTAGATCAATGGAACTGAATAGAAAACCCATAAATGGACTTACAACTATATGTTCAACTAATCTTTGACAAAGCAGGAAAGAACATCCAGTGGAAAAAAGAGTCTCTTTCTTCAACAAATTGTGTGGGGAACACTGGATAGCAACATGCAAAAGAATGAGACTGGACCACTTTCTTACATCATACACAAAAATAAATTCAAAATGGATGACAGAGCTAAGTATGAAACAGGAAATCATCAAAATCCTACAGGAGAACACAGGCAGAAGCCTCTCTGACCTCCACCATAGCAACTTCTTACTAGACATGTCTCTGGAGGCAAGGGCAACAAAAGCAAAAATGAACTATTGAGACTTCATCAAGATAAAAAGCTTCTGCACAGTGAAGGAAACAATCAACAAAACTAAAAGGCAGCCTATAGAATGAGAGAAGATATTTGTAAACAACGTATCTGATAAAGTGTCAATATCCAAAATGTATAAAGAACTTAAACTCAAACAAATTCAAAAATTCAAAATTCAAAAATTCAAAAAATTCAAAATTCAAAAAACAAATAATCCAGTTAAGAAATGGGCAGAAAACATGAAAAGAGATTTTTCCAAAGAAGACATACAAATGGGTAACAGACACATGAAAAGATGTTCAACATCACTCATCATCAGGGAAATACAAATCAAAACCATAATGAGATACCACCCCAAACCTGTCAGAATGGATAAAATTAACGACACAGGAAACAACAGTTGTTGGCAAAGATGTGGAGAAAGGGGAAACTTCTTACACTGTTGGAAATGCAAATTGGTGCAGCCACTGTTACACACAATGAGTCATGGAACACTACATCAAAAACTAATGCTGTAATGTATGGTGATTAACATAACATAATAAAAAAAACTCATGATCTACTGTATGGTGACTAACATAACATAATGAAAAAAAAAAAAAAGAAAGAAACAGCATGGAGTTTCCTCAAAAAGTTAAAAGTAGAGCTACCCTATGACTGAGCAATTGCACTATTAGGTATTTATCCAAAAGATACAACCATAGTGATTTGAAGGCGCACATGCACCCCAATGTTTATAGCAGTAATGCCACAGTAGCTAAACCATGGAAAGAGCTAAGACGTCCATCAACAGATGAATGGATTAAGAAGATGTGGTATATGTATACAATGGAATACTATTCAGTCATCAAAAACAAAACAAAAAAAGAAATCTCGCCATTGGTAACGACATGGATAGAACTAGAGGGTATTATGCTAAGCAAAATAAGTCAGTCAGATAAAGACAAATACCATATGATTTCACTCATATGTGGAATTTAAGAAACAAAACTGATGAACATAGGGGAGGGGAAAAAAAGAGGGAGGCAAACCATAAGAGTCTCTTAAATATAGAGTTAGGACAACTGAGGGTTGATGAAGGGGAGGTGGGCAGGGGGATGGGCAAAATGGGTGATGGGTATTAAGGAGGGCACTTATTGTGATGAGCACTGGCTGTTATATGTAAGTGATGGATCACTAAATTCTACTCCTGAAATCAGTATCACCCTATATGTTAACTCAGTAGAATTTAAGTAAAAAAATAAAAAGAAAACGAGTTTGTTTTCCCATTTAATTTCATGCAATTATGGGTGACTTACCAATAATGTAAAGAAATAAACAATGTTGTACATTAAATGTACTTCAAAGTTAAGTTCCTTTGAGTACTTTTTCTTCCTATTTGTCTCAACATCCAGATTCTAGGCATTATCTAGTACATAATAACCTAAGAAAATGTATTTTTATAAATCTCCTACTAAAATCTAAATATTTGTAATTAAAATAATTCAATACATGTCTGCTATAGTTTTAGGGAATTTTCCTGACCCAAATCTCAAAACTACATTTGTACTGAAATATTTTTGAAATATTTTTATAATCTCTATTATCTGGTGATTAAAAATACACTAGTAACAACTTTTTTCTCACCAGTCTGTTTCACAAAGGCATGTAAATCTACTAAAGTTGCATCATCTAACATTTATTACTGTAGATCTCTCCATGTAGTTTCATCTACTCATTTGCAGTAATGTCATGATTAATATTCATAATGCTACTTCAAGACTACAAGATCCTGAAGTAAACTTCTAGTAATCAAGGACAGGTTTAAATTTGCCTATCAGCATTCAACTGGCCATAACAGTAAGCATTGCTATATGTGGTTCACATCCCAGACTCATTCCATTCCATCTCACCTTCATCATAACCCTAGGTTATGGCATTAGTGTCCCACTTTATGAACTAAGAGTCCTCCAATTGCACACAACTGGGAAGTGGCAAGATCAAAAGTCAAACCCAGGTTTGTGTGACTACCAAGTCCAGGGTCTTAAGAACCACTTACTGTCCACAGGTATCAGAACCAGAAGGACTGAAGTTATTAGACTGAGTCTCTCTGGAAATCACTACCCTACTGGGTCCAGGATCTGGATTTCAGTGTTTGGGAATTCAGAAAAATGCTGATTGAGTGAGCTCCCTCAGGGAGGATTTGATAATGCTCACAAGAAACTTGTTTATAAACTAGAATGACAATTTATTATTTTATGCTGAGAAATATTACTGTCAAACTGGCTTTAATACTCATGTTTGTTTGTAACATTTTTTTATGACAAATTCTGTGTTAGGCTATAAAGTCTGAATCCTTTGAGGACTGTGTCTGTTAACTTGAGTGACTAGGACAAACTGGCACACAAATAGCTGTTTCCTAAGTGCTTTTTCTGAAGGATCCTGATAATTGATAGCTCCTAAGACATATTTCTCTTAGCTAGGGATTTTTTTTTTTTTACGTGTTTCTCAACTAATTGTAGAGAACGTTGCCCTTCTATTCCACCTCCCTTCTAATATTCAAATTGAAAAAGATCTGCTCTCCATAATCAAATGCTTGCCATTCAGTCTTAAAGGTTTAAAAACATAACGTCCTCAGATCTCTGAAAGGAGTTCTACCCTACAGGGCCAAATAACCATTAACCAAACTCTCAAGACTTATATGTACATTCAAAACACCATTCTATCCAGTATTTTAAACACCTACAGGAACAGCATACCCTTAATACGTATGAATTAGTGCATTATTCTCCTCTAGACAGAAGAACAAAAACAAATCAAGACCATAAAGCTGCTGGATGAACACATAATAAGAATAAATGGCTTTAGTGAGATGTAGTAACAGTGTAATGGCACCAGAATAAAGCAGCCTCATTTGTCTTATACACTTAGAATGATCTTAACAATGGGGCTAAACTTTAAACTACTCGGAACACCCGGAGTTGGACACTGTCATAACTTCCTTTATTGAACTCCTTTTGCTTTTCTCCTTGTTAGACCACACTCCTTCCACTTTTGATTTCTGCATTCTTTCTTGAGACTTTTCCTATTTTCAGTTCAAATTGGAACACTGTATCTGGTCATTTACATTTTTCAAAACTCTTAACCGACTCACATGGTGATGATTTAAAGTTTAACTTTCAGAATGTTATATTTTTCTTTTATTTCCAAGTTCTTTTTGAGTCATTCTATGCAGTCTCCATGTGTTGATATATAGACACACCATTGCCTAGCATTTAGGTTCACAGACACTACATCAGACTGCCTGGTTTCAAATCTTATTATATCATTTATTAAGTGACCTCAGGGTGTTGATCCTTCTGTACTTGTGTTTCCTCATCCATAAAATGGGGGCAATATATTATAGCAGCAAGAAACAGATGGCTCAGCTAGAGAGATAATAAAGGGGTTATTTATAGAGGTATATTTAGGGTTAAAAAAAACGAACAAAGGATGATGAGATATTAAAAAAAAAAAAAAACTAAGCATAGGGTGAAGCTGTTACCATCACTATGATTGAAAGGACACAGGAGACAAATAATGTAGTTGGAGACCATGAGAACAGAACTGTAAATACAGGCCATATAGGGGAAGCTGATTTTAAGGAAGGGTGCATCTACGTACTAGATGCAATGACTAGGCAGGAATGGAGTTGGAAAAGAATACCTGGACTGCTCTATTTCCTCTCACCAAGCTCCTGCCATTGCCTCCCTCTGGCTGAACAGGGCACAGAGCTAATGCAGGGGGAAAAAAATCAATGTATCTTGTATTCATAGCTACTTCTAAGATTGGTTTGTGGAGTAAATGGGTCAATGTATGTGAAATCATGCCTAAACTCTTTAGCTGAGGAGAGGAAAAAATCAGAACGTTTGTATGGGTGAGGCTTCTAGGATAGAACTTCTAGCACATGAGGAAAATTGGAAAAAGGGGAATAGCGATTCTTGGCAGCTCCTCAATTGTTGGGCCTCTGTTCCATCACAGTGCATGCTTCCAATATCCGTTCCCCTGTGATCCTCATATTGTTTCCTGGTGTGATAGATTTCATACAGAATGCTGTGAATTTCTTCCTGAACACCCTACTATTTCCATGATAATAACTCAGGATGAGTTTTATTTTAGCAGAGGACAATTAAGCTGCGTGTGGAAGAGACCGTAAAAACTAAAAAATAAATACACTTATTTCACATCCCCACCCCCTGCAAACAGTCACAAGTGAGCATTCCAATTAACAGAGGTCATGTAGACCCTCAGGTACCATCTTAGATCTCTGTCATCCCCCTGAGGCATTTTATTTATCTGTTAGCCAAAACTATACCCTAGATACTTCCATTTATTAGCTTCTGAGAAGGGCAAGGAGTGGGAGGGGAGTGTTAACTGTTTTTAAAGTGTCTGTGTATTATCAATACCCACTACTTCTGTTCATATTCCATTGCCCAGAACTTTAATATTTAATCTTACTGCTACACCTAAATACAGGAAGGCTAGAAACTAGGGTAGCTCAGGGGTCATGTGTCTAATTATTTTTAAAAATTACTGTTTAGGGAATGAGTGAATGGTGTTGTTCACAGCCATAGCTCTGACATTACTATCCTTGCTTGCTGGTCTTGGATAGAACAAGTAATACTGTCTGAGATGTAAGTTTACACACTTCAGTTTTCTTTTTCTTTTTTTTTAAAGATTTTATTTATTTATTTGACAGAGAGAGACACGGCAAGAGAGGGAACACAAGCAGGGGAAGAGGGAGAAGCAGGCTTCCTGTTGAGCAGGGAGCCTGATGCAGGGCTCCATCCAAGGACCCTGGGATCACGACCTGAGCCGAAGGGAGACACTTAACGACTGAGCCACCCAGGCGCCCCAACACTTCAGTTTTCTTAAAGAATACATTTCATCAATTTCTTGGCTATGTATTATTTGGCAGAAGATAATTAAGCCAAATAGGCTATAAAGCAGAGTATGTTGACAATATACAGAAAGGCATATTGAATGTAGGTAGACCACCATGTGGTCCACTACCCATTCATTGGTCGTCCTGGGGACAAAAATTATATAAAAAGATGATTTGCTAGAATTGGCCCACTGACATATTATCCTCTGATAAATCAATCTAATTCATTATTGTACACCTCCTAGAGTCACATTTCTAAGTGTTAGCATTTTATGTAGAGGAAAAAGGCACAGATATATCTTGTAAGAGTTCAATCAAAGGACTCAACTCAGTGCTATGAATTTAGAGAATAGAGATACTACTGTGGGTTTCCGTGGACTTCGATGGCTTTGTGTAGGAGTACATGGTAGAGTGTACTTCTGTAGTTAAGATTTGAACAGATATAGAAAGGAGAAAGTACTCAAAAGACAGGAAATAGAACACATAAAGACACAGATGAATTCATTCCTATACACAGAAAAACCAGATCCTGTTGTATCAAAAACAGTTCATATAGGTAAATAGTAAATGTGTGATAGAAACATTGTCTGAGACATTAAATACATTTAACCTTACAGGATTCTGATGCTTTCAGAGCTAGTTTAGATATCTTATTTAATTCTTTATACAGCCCTTGCACTCTGTTCCATATTACTCTTATTTTTCATATGATGAAAGGACAGTTCAGAGAGGTTAAAATAACTACAGCTAGTGAGTGACAAAACCAGAACTTGAATTCCATTATTTTGACTCATTTCAGTGAACCACAGCATTCACCAAACATCAAAAATTCTATTGATCTTGCCTGACTTGGATTTATTCAATCCAGTATGTCTAAAAGTTCTAGAAAATCTAATTGAGAGGGGTGAACTACATTCCAAATGGCTTCATGTTACACCTGGGTTACGTGGGCCATGGCAAACCATTTCATGACAGACATTTGCCAAAATATCCAAAGAGATCATTAAATTTAATACCACATGCATATTTATGAAATCGCTGACCCAGAAATAAAGCAGCTTTCCAGTTTTAATTATTATTTATTGTTTTGAATTTTTTATAGCAGTGTTGAGCTTCTTTTGCTAGGAAATTTAGGTAAGGATCAATCTCCCCCTTTGAAGACTCCACACACTCCAGTGTAGGATTAAGTATAATAATATTAATAATAATAATGATAAATTTAAAACCTACAAAATTTAAATTTTTATCACAGTTTAGTTAGAAAGCATTAAAGGCATTATGTAAACAGACTCAGCATTTTAAAAGCAGTACATTTCTTTAATGCATCGGCTTCTTTTCTGGTTCAGGTTGTTTTTCATATTGGAAAGATAATGGTATCTGAGAGTTAAATTACTGTAAAAAATTAAAAGGAAATCCATGTTTATAAGAGCATTAAAATGAACTGTGCCCTAACCTTGCTTTTAATGGTTTATTAATAAATACTTCACAGGGCAGATAAAATAAAGCACGAATTACTCTTCTTCTGTGTTTATTATTTTTATTCTTTAACATATAGTAGTCATACACAAGCATGTGGAGGACTATATAAAATGAATAAAAGCTAGAGTGATGATTAGGTTATATTCTGGTGCTGCAATCACAGTAGGTGCTCAGTAATAAGTATGACGTGGCCTCTGATTTTTTTGCTAATGGTTAAAGAGAGGTCAGTAACATTCAAGCAGGATTGTGGAAGGAAATTCTATGTTTATTATGGAGAAAATCCTATATTATGATCAAAGATTTTACGTCAGAACCCTCCTCATTCTCAAGCATTAAAAACAGTAGAATAGATTCTGAATTCACATCTCCGAGTTGCTTCATAAAACTTTCTATTCTGGTTCATTTCCTAATTTAACAAGACCCAGCCGGTTCACATGAAAAGTATAGAACTTCTTCAGTGGGACACAATGGACAACCATATTCCTTTGACACATTAGATTCCAGATTGGCTAGGAAGTAGTAGAATCATCACTGGCATTTTAATTAACTAAGTGCCAACTTAGAACTATGTCTTTGGGCATCTCATTTAAACTCTGCTATCAGTTTTTCCTTGGTCTCATGTTATATGTAACATGTGATTTCGTTCACTTTGGTCTGTATTTTTCAGTTCTATAATTTCATATAAATGTAATTGTGTACTATTCATGTCTCTTTTTTGGCTCCTTTGGCTTAGTTTAATTTTTTTTTTTTTTTTTTTTTTTTACAACTCCTCCATGGTTTGGCATGTATCAGTAGTTTCTTCCTTTTTCATTTGCCATTTTAAGAATAATCATTGTCTATTCACCTGTAGATAAAGATGTGGCTAGTTTTATGGACTTAGTTCTCATGAATAAAGCTACTCTGAATATTTTATTTAAGTCTTTGATAGGGTTTATGTTTTTCTTTCTCTTGAGTAAATACACAGGAGTGGAAGTCCTGGGTCCAATGATTTATGTTTAAATTTTTTTTTTAAAGATTTTATTTATTTATTTGAGAGAGAGAGAATAAGAGACAGAGAGCATGAGAGGGAGGAGGGTCAGAGGGAGAAGCAGACTCCCCGCCGAGCAGGGAGCCCGATGCGGGACTCGATCCCGGGACTCCAGGATCATGACCTGAGCGGAAGGCAGTCGCTTAACCAACTGAGCCACCCAGGCGCCCGATTTATGTTTAAATTTTTAAGAAGGTGCCAAATGCTGCCAAATTTTTAAGCTGCCAATGTAAGTGGTCCTAACATCACACATTTCCATTAGCAAATCATTAGAGTTCCAGTTGCTATCTATCCTAATACTTGGTATGGTACAATATTTTAAATGCATATTAAGTGGTATCTTGTGGATTAAATTTATCCATTACTTATGATTAATGATATGTATCTTTTCACATATTTACTGGACATTCGAATATCTTAATTTGTGAAATTTGTCAAAATCATTTATCTTAATTTAGATTATTTGTATCATTATTACTGAGTTATGAGAGTTACTTATAAATTCAGGAAATGAGCCGTTTGTGGATTGCATTTTTTTTAGTTCTATCACTTGAGGAGAAGAGGACTTCAGTTTACAGGACATACAGATGGCCAACAGGTACAGAAAAAGGTGCTCAACACTGCTAATCATCAGAGAAATCAAATCATCATGCAAATCAAAACCACAATGGGATAGAAAACCTCACACCTGTTAGAATGGCTACTGTCATAAAGAGTTAAGAAGCAATGGTGAGGACGTGGAGAAAGGGAAGCCTTGTGCACTGTTGATAAGAATGTAAACTGGTGCAACCACTATGGAAAACAGTCTGGAGCTTCTTCAAAAACTAAGAATACAACTACCATATGATCCAGCCATCCCATTGCTGGGAATTTATCTGGATGAAATGAAAACACCAACAACTTAAAGAGCTATTTGCACTCCCATGTTCATTGCACCAGTAGCCAAGACCTAGAAATAACTGAAACATCTGTGGATGGATGAATGGATCAAGAAAATGTGGTGTTTACATACATCTATGTACACAACACAAAGGATTACTCAGCCATAAGGAGGATGAAAATCTTGCTCTTTGTGACAACATGAATAGAGCTTGAGGGTATAAAACTAAGTGAAGTCCAAAAAAAGCAAATACTGTATCATCCCACTTTTAAGTGGAATTGAAAAAAAAAAAAAAACTCAGATACAGAAAACAGATTGGTGATTGCTAGAGACAGCAAAGGAATAGAGGTAGGTGAAATGAGTGAAGGTGGTCAAGAGGTATATATTTCCAGTTACAAAATGGGTCCAGGGGGTTTAATGTACAGCATGGTGACTGTATTTAATAATACTGTATATATATTTGAACACTGCTAAGAGAGTAGATCTTAAAGTTCATTACCACAATTAAAAAATATTTTAACTATGTGTGAAAATGGATGTTAACTAGACTGGTTGTGATCATTTTGCAATAAACACATATATCAAATCTTAGGTTGTATACCTGAGTAATTTTATGTATCATTTGCATCTCAATTTAAACAAAAAACACTTCAGTTTGACTGAAGTCCAATTTATCAGTGTTCTTTTATAAATTACATTTTGTTCTACCTTAAATTCTTTCCCTACTTAGTCACAAATTATTTCCCTAGGTTTTATTTTAAATGTATATACAAAAATCTGTAAAACTTCTAAAAGTATGACTAATGTCAATAATGAGTTAACATTTCTGTCCCTTGTGAGCTGACATTTGGGAATCATTTGTTTTTTATAAGCTGTCCAGTCATTCCAACACAATTTGATGAAAAAATTTTTTCTACTAAATTTTCTGGACCTCTTTGAAAAAGAAAAACTTAATTGTGCAAGTATAGACCTAAAGTGGACTACATATTGGTTCCATTGATTTTTTTTAATTGACATTTAAAAATGTGTAAGTTAAAGGTGTACAATGCATTGACTTGATACATTTATACTGCAGTATGATTACCACCGTAATGTTAGCCAACACCTTCATCATGTCACCTGATTATTTCTCTTTTGTGGTGGAAACAAGATCTAGTCCCTTAGCAACTTTGGTGGAAACAAGATCTAATCTCTTAACAACTTTGAAGTTTACAATACAAACAACACTTAAATCAGAAAGAAGTAAAGCCCTCATTATTTGCAGATGGTGTGATCTTATATGTAGTAGATTCTGAAGACACAACCAAAATACCATTGGAACTAATCAATAAATTTAGTAAAATTTCAAGATATAAAGTCAATATTCAGAAATCGGTGTAGTATCTATAATCTAAAATGAAGTATCAGAAAGCTATCCCAATCACAGTAGTATAAAAATAGAATAGAATATTGGGACACCTGGGTGGCTCAGTCAGTTAAGCATCTGACTCTTGATTTCAGCTCACATCATGATCTTAGGGTTGTGAGATTGAGCCCTGCATGGGGCTCTGTGCTCAGTGCAGAGTCTGCTTGAGATTCTTTCTCTCTCTCCCTCTGCCTCTCCCCCCACTCACAGTCTCTAAAATCTTTTAAAAAATAATAAATTATTAGAATACTTAGGACTGATTTTAGCCAATGAAGTGAAAGAGCTGTACAATGAAAACTATAAGACACTGATGGAAGAAACTTAAGACCTGAGCAAATGGAAAGAGACTTTGTGTTCATGGATAAGAATTAATATTGTTAAAATGTCCAAACTATCCAAAGCTATCTATAAATTTATGAATTCCCTAGCACAATTCCAATGGCATTTTTCACAGAAATAAAAAAGATAATTCTAAAATTGGTATGGAACCACAAAAGACCCTATATAGCCAAAGCAATCCCGGAAAAGAATAACAAAGCTGGACGTATCACACTTCCTGATACTACAAAACTAGAGCAATTAAAATAGTGTGATACTGGCATACAAACAGACACAAATATAAATGAAACACAATAGAAAGCCTTGAGAATGGATATACAATATACAAAAACTATTGAGATTCAACAAAAGCAGTTCATAATGCAATGATAAAAGCCTATAGCAGGTAAACGAACAAACAAAAAAGGATCTCAAAGAAACACCCTAACCTAACATCTACAGGAAAAAAAAAAAAAAAAAGCCCAAAGTTAGTAGAAGAGAGGAAATTTAATCATAGAAGAAATAGACACTAGAAATACAATACAAAAACAGTAACAACAAAAACGAAACTAAGAGCTACTTTTTTGAAAAGATAAACAATACTGTTGGCTAGACTCAAAGAATAAAAGAGTAGTCAAATTATAATAGAAAGACATTACAATTGTCATTACACAAATACAAAGGATCCTAAGAGGCTACTATAAACAGTTATATGGCAACAAATCATACAACCTGGAAAAAAAAGCCTAAGTTCCTAGAAACATACAACCTACCAGGAAAAAAATCTTGAGAAATAGAAAATCTGAACAGACCTATTACTAGTAGGGAGATCGAGTCAGTAATCCAAAACCTCCCTAAAAAATATCTTCACAGGTGAATTCTACCAAACATTTATGAAAGAATTAACACCAGTTCTTCACAAACTCTTCAAAAAAACTGAGAGAGAGATAACTTCAAAACTCATTTGATGAGGCCAGTACTGCCCTGATACTAAAACCAGACAAAGTCACCACAAGAAAAAAAGCAACACAAAATTACAGCTCAATATCCCTGATGAGCATAGACCTAAAATCCTCAGCTAAATCCAGCAATACAGTGAAAAGATCATACACCACAATCAGGTGAGGTTTATCCCAGGGATACAAGGATGGATCAACATCCACAAATTAATCAATGTGATACACCACACTAATGAAATGAAGAAGTCATATGATCACCTCAAATGATTCAGAAAAAGGATGTGACAAAAATCAACATCCATTCATTATTAAAACTACCAAGAAACTGGGTATAAAAGGAAGATACTTCAACATAGTGAACACATATATAACAAGCCCAAAGCTAACATCATACTCAATGTGAAAAGCTGAAAACTTTTCCTCTAAAATAAGCAACAGGACGAGCATGTCAACTCTCACCATTTTTACTCAACACAGTACTGCAAGTCCTAGCTGAAACTATTAGGCAAGAAAAAGAAAAAGCATGCAAATCAGAAAGGAAGAAACAAAACAGACCATACTTGCAGAAGACATATAGAAAATCCTAAAGACTCCAGCAAAAACTAATTAATAGAAATAATGAATTCAGTAATGGTGCAAGATACAAAATCAATGTACAAAAATCAGATGTTTTTGTATACACTAAGAAGGAACTATCAGAAAGAGAAATTAAACAATTCTATGAATAACTATATTAAAAATACAATAATCAGGAATAAATTTAAGCAAGGAGGTAAAAGATCTGTACGCTGAAACCTTTAAGACAGTGAAAGAAGGGGCACCTGGGTGGCTCAGACGGTTAAGCGTCTGCCTTCGGCTCAGGTCATGATCTCAGGGTCCTGGGATCGAGCCCCGCATCGGGCTCCTTGCTCAGCAGGGAGTCTGCTTCTCCCTCTTTCTCTGCTGTTCCCCCTGCTTGTGCTCTCTCTCTGTGTCAAAAATAAATAAAATCTTAAAAAAAAAAAAGACAATGAAAGAAACTGCTAGAAGACACACATATATATGGAAATCTAGTTCATGCTCATGTACTAGAAAAAAAAAATTGTTAAAGTGTCCATTCTACCTTATTTCAAACTGTATTACCACACTATTGCATAAAGAGAGACACACTGATCAAGAGGACAGAAGAGAGATCCCTGAAATAAACCCATGCATATATAGTCAAATTTTGACAAAGGAGCCAAAACTACGCAATGGGAAAATAGTCTCTTCATAAATGATTTTGGGAAAACTAGACAGTCACATGCAAAAGAAAAAAATCGGTCCCCTATTTTATACCACTCACAAAAAATAACGAGAAAAATTAAAAACTTAAACCTAAGACGAGAAAATGTGTAACTCTTAGAAGAAAACATGGGAATGGATGCCTGAGTGACACAGTCAGTTAAGCCTCCAACTCTTGGTTTTGGCTTAGGTCATGATCTCGGGGTCGTGAGATCCAGCCCCCCACATTGGGCTCCACACTCAGTATGGAGTCTGCTTGAGATTCTCTCTCCCTCTCCCCTTCTTGCTCATGCTTGTGCCCACTCTCTCTCTCAAATAAGTAAATAAATTTTTTAAAAAATACAGAAAAATCTCCTTAATATTGGTTTTGGCAATGAGTTTATTATTATTACTATTACTATTTTTTTTTTTTTTGGCAAATACTTTTTTGACAAGACCCCAAAAGCACAGGCAACAAACACAAAAAATCAACAAGGAACAGTACATCAAGTAAAAAGATTCTACACAGGGTAAAAAAAAAAAAAAAAAAGCAACCTACAGAATAGGAGAAAATATTTGCAAACAATATACTAGGTAGGTTAGTATCTAAAACATGAAAATTTCATACAACATAAAAATAAAAATAAAAAATAAGTAAAAAAAGGGTAGGAAAACTGACTAGACATTTTTCCAAAGACGACATACAAGTGGCCAAGAGGTACATAAAAAGATACACAACATCACTAATCACTGGGGAAATGAAGATCAAAAACACGATGAGTTATCAGTACCGACCTGATAGAATGCCTGTCAAGAAGACAAGAAGTAACAAGTGTTGCAAAAATGTGGAGAAAAGGAAATCCTTTCACACTGTTGGGAACAATATAAATTGGTTCAGTCATTACAAAAAAACAGTATGGAGATTCCTCAAAAAATTAATAGAAATACCCAATGGGGCACCTCTGTGGCACAGTTAAGCAACCAACTCTGGATTTCGACTCAGGTAGTGATCTCAGGATTGTGAGGTCAAGTCCCTACAGCCTCTGTGATCAGCAGGGAGTCTGCTTGTCCTTCCCCCTCTGCGCCTCCCCCTGCTCATGAATGCGCTCTCTCAAATATTTTAAAAAAATACCCTATGATCCAGCAGTTCTATTTCTGTTTATATATCCAAAGGAAATGAGGAAATGAAATGATTATCTCAAAAAGATACCTGCAAGGGGAAGAATGAAGGGGGGGCGGCAATCGGAGGGGGAGACAACCCATGAGAGATGGACTCTGAAAAACAAACTGAAGGTTCTAGAGGGGAGGGGGTTCGGAGGATGGGTTAGCCTGGTGATGGGTATTAAAGAGGGCACATTCTGCATGGAGCACTGGGTGTTATGCACAAACAATGAATCATGGTGTATTGATGTAATGTTACATCATATACAATAACAATAACAATAACAAATAACAATAACAAATTTAAAAAACTAATGATGTAATGTATGGTGATTAACATAACAATAAAAAATTTTTTAAAAAGATACCTGCACTCCCATGTTTACTGCAGCATTATTAAGAGTAGCCAAGATAGGGAAACAATTTAAATGTCCATCTGTGGGTGAATAAAGATGTTGTATGTGTGTGTTTATACACACAGATACACACACACAAAAATATCATTCAGCCATGAGAAAGAAGGAAATCCTGCTTTTTGGGACAACATGAATGGTCGTTGATGACATTATGCTAAGTGAAGTTAGAGAAAGATAAATACTTTATGATATGACTTACATGTGGCATCTAAAAAAAAAGTCTAATTCATAGAAACATAGTAGAAAAGTGGTTACTAGGGGCTGGGGGGTGGGAGAAATAAGGAGATGCTTGTGAAAAGTAACAAACTTGCAGCTCTAAGATGAATAAGGATCTACTTTAATAAATAACAAGGTAACTGTAAGCTTATAACACTGTACTGGATAACTGAAATTTGCTAAGACCGTATAATTTACATGCTCTCACCCAAAGAAATAGGAAGTTATGGTTGTGTAAATTAACCACACAGCAGGAATCCTTTCGCAATGTATACACAGCATCAAATTATCATCACATATACTTTAATAGCTTACAATTTGCTTTGTCAGTTATCCGTCAATAGAGCTTAACAAACAAGAAACCTCAGTGAGATACCATTTATTTAGAACTTCAATTTCTCTCAGCAAGGTTTTATAACTTTCAGAATTCAAGGGTTTTTTGATGCTGCTGTTAAAATTACTTTTATATGTCCAAGTATTTGTGCATTTCCCAAATTTTCTTCTGTTGATGATTTCTAATTTAACTCTTTTTTTTTTAAATTAGAGAACTAATAATCTGTGTTTTTAATGCTACTGAATGTTTGTGAATACTCGCTCTATGCCTAGCATATGGTCTCCCTTAGAAAATATTCCATATAAAGAAGATAGAATTCTGTACTTACTGGTCTTTGGGGCCAAAGAGGTTTCTCTTAAGGTCACTCACTAGGACTATTTTACTCTATCAATCAGTTTTTGTGGAGATTATCAAGACTATTAAAGAATACCATAGCAGCTCAGAGTTTAGTGATACAAATCATGAATCAAATTGACAAAACTGTTAAGGCATTACTGTTTTAATGTGAGCAACATAACACCTCTTTGAACCTCCATATCAGAAGGACCTCCTAGTTGAACACATACTAGAGTTTCTTATAAATTGAATTCTCAGTGACATCTAATTATGTCACATCTAGACTGCATAAATTTTATGCACTCAATGGGCTAAAAAAGTTGCCAGGGAATAAAATTTTATTACTTAAAGTCTGAATTAAAATGGCATTTGGTCTATATATGTATATCTTTAATATAAAGATGAAAATATGGCCTGACCAATAGAAAATAAAATGTTGCCCAACCCAGAAAAGTTAATGTAATTAAACACTATTATGTAGAGTAAGTAATCAGTTTTGTAGTATTACCTGTGTTCAAAAATCAATCTTCCTCTCTAACAATATGTTTGAGAGTAATTAACACCTCATGTTCTCCTTAAATGGAAATTCTAATAGCACCTACCACATTACACATCTGTGAAGGTGAATACAGAGGTTTTCAACAGTGGAAATGCACCCCAAATTCCTTGTTGTCATGATTTTTACACTATCATACTATTGTTAATACATCCATCTCTGACTTTAGTAATAAATGAATATAAAGGATTAATTTGTAGACTCCAAATCATAGAACAGAAATTATGGAAGTGAATTATCTTCAAAGGGGATTTTGGTCATTTTTTAATATGAAGTATATGCCAGCATCATAGTTAATTCCAGTGGGAATATATCTTATTTTATTGTAACTGTGACATAGTTAGAGAGTGCTTCTTACTGGCCACCAGTGTTGATAAAAATTTAATTCAACCTATTACGGAGGTCTGACAACCAAACTTCTCTCTCAATTTCTTCAACTTTCTGAGACTACCTTGTATCTTTCAAATTTATTGTGATCAGGCAATTGAAATGTTGGAAAAGGAGCAACTGAGAAACCAGCAGTGGCAATGCAAGGTACAACTACCTGTTTGTGCTGATCTTGCTTATTTTAATATTGATTTGAATCCATCACATTCATTTTACTGTGACTATAAAAACCAAGTTTCCATCTTTTTGTGTCTTCTTCAATTTCTTTCATGAGTGTTCTGTAGTTCCTAGAGTATAGATCCTTTACCTCTTTGGTTAGGTTTATTCCGAGGTATCTTATGGTTTTTGGTGCTATTGTAAATGGAATCGTTTCTCTAATTTCTCTTTCTACAGTTGCATTGTTAGTGTATAAGAAAGCAACTGATTTCTGTGCATTGATTTTGTATCCTGCCACATTACTGAATTGCTGTATGAGTTCTAGTAATTTGGGAGTGGAGTCTTTTGGGTTTTCCACATAAAGTATCATGTCATCTGCAAAAAGAGAGAGTTTGACTTCTTTGCCAATTTGAATACCTTTTATTTCTTTTTGTTGTCTGATTGCTGTTGCTAGGACTTCTAGTACTATGTTGAACAATAGTGGTGAGAGTGGGCATCCTTGACGTGTTCCTGATCTTAAGGGAAAGGCTCTCAGCTTTTCCCCATTGAGGATGATATTCGCTGTGGCTTTTTCATAGAAGGATCTATACTCTAGGCACTACAGAACACTCATGAAAGAAATTGAAGAAGACACAAAAAGATGGAAAAATATTCCATGCGCATGGATTGGAATAATAAACATTGCTAAAATGTCTATGCTACCCAGAGCAATCTACACCTTCAATGCCATCCAGATCAAAATTCCAATGACATTTTTCAAAGTGCTGGAACAAACAGTCCTAAAATTTGTATGGAATCAGAAAAGACCCTGAATCGCCAAGGAGATGTTGAAAAAGAAAAACAAAGCTGGGGGCACCACGTTGCCCGATTTCAAGCTATATTACAAAGCTGTGATCACCAAGACAGCATGGTACTGGCACAAAAACAGATATATAGACCAATGGAACAGAATAGAGAACCCAGATATGGACCCTCAACTCTATGGTCAAATAATCTTTGACAAAGCAGGAAAAAACATGCAATGGAAAAAGACAGTCTCTTCAATAAATCGTGCTGGGGAAATTGGAGAGCCACATGCAGAAGAATGAAACTCGACCATTCTCTAACACCATACACAAAGATAAACTCAAAGTGGATGAAAGACCTCAATGTGAGACAGGAATCCATCAAAATCCTAGAGGAGAACATAGGCAGTAACCTCTCTGACATCGGCCACGGCAACGTCTTTCAAGATACATCTCCAAAAGCTAGTGAAACAAAAGCAAAAATGAACTTTTGGGACTTCATCAAGATAAAAAGCTTCTGCACAGCAAAGGAAACAGTCAACAAAACAAAGAGGCAACCCACAGAAAGGGAGAAGATATTTGCAAATGACACTACAGATAAAGGGCTAGTATCCAAGATCTATAAAGAACTTCTCAAACTCAACACCCAAAAAACAAATAATCAAGTCAAAAAGTGGGCAGAAGAGATGAACAGACACTTCTCTGAAGAAGACATACAAATGGCTAACAGACACATGAAAAAATGTTCATTATCATTAGCCATCAGGGAAATCCAAATCAAAACCACACTGAGATACCACCTTACACCAGTTAGGATGGCAAAAATGGACAGGGCAAGAAACAACAAATGTTGGAGAGGTTGTGGAGAAAGGAGAACACTCTTACACTGTTGGTGGGAATGCAAGTTGGTACAGACACTTTGGAAAACAGTGTGGAGGTTCCTCAAAAATTAAAAATAGAGCTACCCTATGACCCAGCAATTGCACTCCTGGGTATTTACCCCAAAGACACAGATGTAGTGAAAAGAAGGGCCCTATGCAACCCAATGTTCATAGCACCAATGTCTGCAATAGCCAAACTGTGGAAAGAGCCGAGATGCCCTTCAACAGATGAATGGATGAAGATGTGGTCCATATATACAATGGAATATTACTCAGCCATCAGAAAGGATGAATACCCAACTTTTACATCAACATGGATGGGACTGGAGATTATGCTAAGTGAAATAAGTCAAGCAGAGAAAGTTAATTATCATAAGGTTTCACTTATTTGTGGAACATAAGGAATAGCATGGAGGACATTAGGAGAAGGAAGGGAAAAATGAGGGGGGGGGAATTGGAGGGGGAGATGAACCATGAGAGACTATGGACTCTGAGAAACAAACAGGGTTTTAGAGGGGAGGGGGGACGGGGGATTGGTTAGCCTGGTGATGGGTATTAAGGAGGGCACATACTGCATAGAGCACTGGGTGTTATATGAAAACAATGGATCGTGGATCACCACATCAAAAACTAATGATGTATTGTATGGTGACTAGCATAACGTAATAAAATTAAAAAAATAAAAATAAAATAAAATAAAAAACAAGTTTCAAAAAATAAGCAGATGAAAGGATGCCTAGGTGGCTCAGTAGGTTAAGTGTCAGACTCTTGATTTCTGCTTGGGTCAGAGCCCATGTCGGGCTCTAGGCTGGGTATGGAGCCTTCTTAAGATTCTCTCTCTCCCTCTCCCTTTGCCTCTCCCTCTCTATAAAAAATAATCAAAAATAAATAAAATGAAACAAATGTTCATAGAAGTCAGTTTAGGTTTGAGTAGTTAAAGCAGTGCTTCTTTTTAAAGTGGTATTTCCATTGCTATTTTATTTGTCGTTAGCAATTTTGACTGTACCAAGGATACAGTAAGAGGTCTTACGATAGCATACATATAGTATCTCAAAAAATACCAAAACACTCCAAAGTGCAGGGAATGTATTAATAGAAAAACCAAGTGAATGTAAATAATTTTAGTGCGGCGTGACAGAATCAGAATGTAATAGGCTGAATAATGGTCCCCAAAGATATCCATGTCCTCATGGATCAGAACCTGTGAATGTTATATTATATGGCAAAAGAGATTTTGCAAATGTGATTAAAGATCTTGAAATGGGAAGATTTCCTTGTGTTATCCAGGTGGGTCCAGTCTAATTTCAAGGGTCCTGACAAGAGGCAGGCAGAAGGACATATGGCACGAAAAGAGACAATGTTACTACTAAAGCAATACACTATACTGCTGGCTTTTAGTATTGAAGGAAAGGGCCATGAACCAAGGAACTTAAAGAATGCTGCTCTAAAAGCTGAAAAAGGAAAGGAAGAAGACACTCTCAAGCCTCCAGAGGGGAGCAGACCCTGCAGATACTTGATTTTTATCTGCAAAACTGTAAGGATAATTTTAAGTTGTTTCAAGTATCAATTTTGTCCTCACTCGTTATGGCAGCCATAGGAAACTAGTATACAAGAGTAGCACATAGATTTTCAAATCCCTACTCCAGTGCTCTTTTGCTATATTTTAACAGGCTACTTCTTTTCTACTATCAGACAAGTATAAAGAAGTAAAGGTATTAGCCATCTGGCCACAAAGTGCTGCCAAACTTACCGGTTCAGTTGACTCTCACAATAACAAAGTGGCATAACACTGTGGAAAGAAAATTTGGAAACAAAAATCTGTCAGGGGCACCTGAGTGGCTCAGTTGGTTAAGCGTCTGCCTTCAGCTCAGGTCATGATCCTGGGGTCCTGGGATCGAGCCCCGCATCGAGCTCCCTGCTCAGCAGGAGGCCGCTTCTCCCTCTCCCACTCCCCCTGCTTGTGTTCCCTCTCTCGCTGTGTCTCTATCAAATAAATAAATATTTAAAAAAAAAATCTGTCTGCAAATACCGACTGTTCTGGGAATAACCGTGTTTCCTCGGTTGGCCTCTGACATATTTGTAAAATGAGGATAATACCGACAGTATCAGGTTATTTTCAGAATTCAAGTAACTCTTATACTATGTGTAAGATAGTCAGCTCTTGTTAGACTTTCAATAATCTCCAGCTATACCTAAGGTAGATGTGGAGTTTATTACTGACAGGCCCATGTAATGACTGGGGAACCTGGAACTCTGAGACAAATTGGTACATGGATAGTTGATACAAGAGCTAGGGCTGGAACCCAGGCCTCCTGAAGACAACCTCATTAAGTCATTTGCCACTAATTTAGGAGCACAACTTTAACCTTAAGAAAATTACTAAAATAAGAGATTACTCCTCACAGATAAAATTGAAACACTAATAAATTATATGAATTTCTTATTCCAAATAATGTCTGAAACCATTAACAATCAGAATTCTTATTATTTTTTAAAGATTTTATTTATTTGACAGAGAGAGACGGGGTGGGGGGGGACACAAGCAGAAGGAGTCGAAAGGGAGAAGCAGGCTTCCCGCCTAGCAGGGAGCCCAATGCGGGGCTGGATCCCAGGACCCTGGGATCATGACCTGAGGCAAAGGCAGATGCTTTATGACTGAGCCACCCAGGTGCCCCCAGCATTCTTATTTTTAAAAGGCTCCTATGTTAGGGGGAATAGTTCAGATGAAACAACCACACAGTAGATCTCAATCCAAGGAGGAATCCAGCAAGAGTAGCTACAGAAATAGCAATATTTATTCTGATTTTTTTTTGGGGGGGGGAGTAGGTAATGGTAGGCACCTACGCTCCTTTACCAAGTGAAATATTTAGGTTCTTCAATGTAGATTCTAATTGTTTAAACTTATTTCAGTTACACCTCGATTAAAATGTTACATTAGCCAAAAGGTGAGGGGTTTATGAATTTTAAGGGAATATTTTGTGATCTTGCTTTCATTCAAATTTAGTTGAACTTTAGGAAGATGTGTTTTTTTTTTTTTTTTTTTACAAGGTTAGGCTCAAGTCATTGATGCTATGAACTGGATTGAAGAAATCATGTGCTCTATCAGTTCTATCTCTTCTTGTGTACTGCACATCTCTAATACAGGAATATTTCTTCTGGAGAGCCTTTCAGAAACTGCCCCTTACCATGTAAAATTATAGATCCCTATTTTTTCCATAAGTTCTTTAAGTAAAATACAAATGTGATAACTCCTTTAATTAACAGATTGGGCATATTTTATTTAGGACATTTCTCAGGGTAAACTGATTTATAAATACTTAATTTTAATTTTTGTTTCTTAAAAAAGTTGCATTTTAGTAACAAGACAGGGAACAACAAATGTTGGCAAGGAGTAGAGAAAGGGGAAGCCTCTTACACTGTTGGTGGGAATGCAAGCTGGTACAGCCACTCTGAAAAACAGTATGGAGGTTCCTCAAGAAGTTAAAAATAGAGCTACCCTATGACCCAGAAACTGCACTATTGGGTATTTACCCCAAAGATACAGATGTAGTGAAACAAAGGGGCACCTGCACCCCGATGTTCATAACAGCAATGTCCACAATAGCCAAACTGTGGAAGAAGCTGAGATGTCCTTCAACAGATGAATGGATAAGATGTGGTCCATATATACAATTGGAATATTATTCAGCCATCAGAAAGGATGAATACCTACAATTTACACTGACATGGATGGAGCTGGAGGGGATTACGCTAAGTGAAAGAAATCAAGCAAAGAAAGACAATTGTCGTATGGTTTCACTCATATCTGGAATATAAGAAATAGCACAGAGGATCATAGGGGAAGGGAGGGAAAACAGAGTGGGACGAAACCAGAGAGGGAGCCAAACCATCAGAGACTCTTGACTCTGGGAAACAAAGTGAGGGTTGTGGAAAGAGAGGTGGGTGGGGGGATGGGGTAACTGGGTGATGGGCATTAAGGAGGTCACGTGATGTGATGAACACTGGGTGTTATACACAACTAATGAATCATTGAAGACTACACCAAAAACTAATGCTGTGCTATATGTTGGTTAATTGAATTTAAATTTAAAAAAATTGCATTTTAAGATAACATGTATTCATAAATATAAAAAAAAAGATTACTGGGCTACTACTAGCTCATGTAATACTGGGTATTTAGTAGACAAAATTAAAAATTGCTATATCAAAACAATTCTAATGCATGCTTTCATAGTAAGTAATAGGCAATGGGTTCATTGCTAATCATTGCAAACCGTTATGATTTTTTGCCACTCTATCGGAATGAGTTGGAGTTTATTCCCAAAGGGAAATTAAACACACAGAATTGAAGTATTGAGACATCAGCCAGCTTCATCTCAAACATTTGTCATATTTTTTCCATGAAATTACATACCAATTATCTAAACATTAAATTGTTTTTTTAATTTTATTGAATAAAGTATATATGAACATAACAGTTGTGTTTTAACTCAGTATTTGGTATAAATTGAAATTAAATAATTTAGTAGTATCTTTATACAAAATATATTTAAGTTGTAGGTTTGCAAGTAATACAGTAATTTTTATCAATGCTGATTACAGATAGGCTTGCAGTGGGTGCAGTGGTTAAAAGAACGTACTCTATGGTCAGCCTACTGGGTTTCAAATCTATGTTTCAACAGTGCAGAAGTCTGGGTGAGCCCAACAACTTGGAGAAGTAACGTCAAAATTTTTATAAGGTGTTAGCAGGAAGGGGTTAGCAGAGTTGAGGTTGTTTAGGATTAGTTGGTCAAAGTCAGTTCTCAGGAGAGGGAGGAATTTTTCTTGTTAATTAACAGCCATTTGGTGGCATTTAAAATTTTATCCACAAGGAAGGAAAAAAGTAGTGAGTGGCTCAGACATGCATGAGTGGATAAGGAGTTTATAGGGAGACATAGGCCACAAAGGCAAAAATAGGTACATTGTACTATGTCAAGATTAAGAATTTCTGTGCATCAAAGTATACAACCAACAGAGTGAGAAGGCAACCTATGGATGAAAATTTGCCAATCGTGTATCTGATAAAGGATTAATTTCCAGAATATACAAAGAACTCCTAGAATTCAACTATGACTTAGAGATTTCTCCAAAGGACATATACAAGTGGCTAAACACATGAAAAGATGCTCAACATCATTCATCAGGAAAATATCTTAACTACAAAAAGATATTGTCTCATGCCACTGAGGATGGCTACTATTAAAATAAAAAGCAGAAATAAATATGTACATACACATGTACCAGAAAACAGAAAATAATGGTGAAGATGTGGAGAAATTGAAACTCTAGCATACTGTTGGTGAACATGTAAAATAGTACAACTGCTATGGAAAACAGTAGGATGGTTCTTCAAAAATTAATAGAATTACTGTATGATCCAGCAATTCCACTTCTGGGTATATATCTTAAAGCTGGGTCTTGGAAGACATGTTCACAACAGCATTATTCACAATCACTAGAAGTGGAAGAAACCCAAGTATTAATTTATGGATAAAAGGGTAAATAAAATGTGGTTTATATATACAATGGAGTATCACTCAGCATTAAAAAAATACATTTTGACACAGGCTACAACGTACCTTGAGGATATTACACTAACTGAAATAAGCCAGTCACTATTACGCTAACTGAAATAAGCCAGTCACAAAAGTACAAATAGTGTTTGATTCTACTTATATCATGTACCTACAGTAGTTAAATTGATAGAAATAAAAAGTAGAATGGTTGTTGCCAGAGGCTGGGCAGAGAAAGGAAAGAGGAGCTGTTTGATGGGTCTAGAGTTTTAGTTTTGCAAGATGAAAAACGTTCTTGGAGACTGGTTGCACAGCCATGTTCATGTACTGAACATTACTGAACTGTGCACTTAAAATGGTGAAGATGGTTATGTTTATGTGTCTTTTACCACATTTTAAAAATGTGAAAATAAGTAAGTGTGGTTGGGGAGGAAGAACTTTGGGGACAGGCAGGAATTCCCAAGGTCTTCAGTGCAAGGTCTCAGACCTCCCCCATCTCTCACAGTAATAGACAAGTAATAGACAAGTTACTTAACACTCTGCCTCAGTTTTCTCCTATTTAATGTAATAGCACCTTGTTGAGAAGATTAACATGTGTATACATGTAACACCCTTCAGACAATTTCTGGAACATAGTAGCACTAGTCAACTATTCACAGTTACTATTACTATTCAGATGGAATTTTAGCGGTAATAGTACTTTTAGAGCATAGCTGGAGGGGGAAACTGTCTATTGCTGCAAGTAGACCTAAAACCATTAAAAGCCAAATCACCATCTCACTAGCATGGGAAAGTTGTGTCTTTAAGTAGTCTTTATCAATTTATAATGAGCTTTTTAAAATTCATTCCCCCTAAAATTCATCTGCCTTAGCTTTCAGAATACTTGCCAAAATATGCTTATTAATACTTCATTTCAACCTCCAAATTCATGTTTCAAAAGTTTAGTATTTCAAAAGAACTTTACAACACAATTTGATTTCTATTTAATTCACTTTGGATAGAAGTATCCATGAGTCTGTTTTCTAAGTCAATTTGACATCTTGAGGGGAAAAATAATAGTGCCAATATTATTTTCAGAAAAGTCAAGCTTGGGAAAATACGACTTGCTATCATAGCAAGTCAGTACAGAGTAATTGGTTACAGAGGCCTAAAATTGCCCAAAGAAAAGTCCACGGATAACAATATCAGCAGTGGTAGGAATAATTTACAGGGGGATACTTCTGTGGGTATTAACACAGTCAATAGTTCTCAAAATATTGAAAATTGTCACTATAAGTGAACTAGAGATATAACAAATAGCTTTATACTATTTTTATCGCTTTAGAAAAAGGTCACATTAATCTATTCTAATCTCTTTTGCATTTTCTAAGTAGTAATCTCAATAATATATGACCTTACGTATCTTCAGAAGCTGTAATACTATTGTTCTGTGGCAAGTATAGTGAGATTTAACATGCATTTTTTCCTCAATATTTTCTTGCAATATTAATAAGCTACTCATTACAATTTTAAAGGAGCTGATTTTTGAAAACAACCATTTACTTTTATCCATCCCATAAAATTCAACACCCTTTTTCATTAAACGTTTTTATGAGTCCATAATGGGGACCGAATTGGACTGTTTCATTTATTTCCTGTGTTTACCCTTTGACAGAGATGTTAATGAGCAACAAATCAGGACTAAAGCCTCGGGAGGAAGGAAGCAGGAATTAGACTGGCTTGGAAAATTTATCAACAGAGTAATCTGTCCCTAAATAAGAGATGCTGTTTATTTCAACATCCAATCAAGAAGTTTGTGTTCCACCTGGAAGTACATATACACAGGATTAGGTGGCCAGAATCACATTTTTTAGAATTTTTTAGAGGCTGGCTATCACTGATGTTATCTCTCAAAAGAAAACAGGTTCCATCATGACATAAACAGTGATACTCTTTCAGCCGGACAGTTTTTAAGGAGAGGGTTCATCACAATATTTGCTATTTATGTACTGAAAAAAGTCTCAGAGATTTGGGCTATTCTCTTTTTGCCCTATTACAGTTGGAATATATAATCAACATGGAATGGTTTAACAGTTGAGCCTGGGTCATCTCTACGGAAATTGGCATGAAGTTGTATTTAGTGCTCTTTTCTCTCATTTCTATGTTCTCGCCACCATTTTACACATTTCATGAAACCCTTTTCTCTTTCCCTGGTAATTTATAGGCTTTGTCTTTTAATTCTACTTTCTCCCCTTATTATCAAATCTTGTCTTCCCTGGTAGCATCTTTTACCCATCATATAAATCTTAAGATAATGTTTTAAGTTTTCCAGTGGTTTTTACTGCCATCTTTCTAATTGTAATAGAAAATATTCATCTTCATTAAAATACTTGCAGTCATAAATGTGCATCTAACAAAATTTTGGGGCTGGTGCTGTTGTGGGCTGAATTGTGTTCGCTTACCCCTAAACTTACATGTTGACGTCCTAATCACCAGTAACTCAGAACGTGGTTGTATTTGGAAATAGAGTCTTGACTTAAGGTCATTAGGATGGGTCCTAATCTAATCTAACTGGAGGCCTGTAAGAAGAGGAAGACCATGGAAGACCCGGGGAGAAGACAGCCATCTGTAAGCTAAGGACAGAGGCTTGGAGGAGATCCTTACCTCATAGTTCTCAGAGGAGATCAGCCCTACTGATGCTTTGATCTAGTGCTGTTAAATCTGCCTCTGCTGTGGTGCATTGTTGGGTCAGCCCAAGAAACAAGTGCTTATTTCAGTATTCCTAAAAAACCCATCGCAAAGTTCACTGCCCAAGAGGTCTGTAAGTACAGCTAATTCTTTCAGGGAGGCAGGCACTGCAGTCTCCTATTCTTGTGTAGGTAAAACACTAGGAAATAGAATTCAATATATACTTATTTATGTACATATGTGTCTGTGTGTGTGTTATATATATGTCTACAATGTATAAAACTGAGTAGCACCATGGAGTATACAAAGTTCCTGCTCTCAAGAAACAAGCCAGAATAAGGAAGACAAACATAGAAATTAATCATTTATTCCTAAATATGTGCAATTATAGAACAACATTGATGCCAAAAGATTTACTGCCTGACAGTTCAAAACTATTTTAGAAGTGCAGTTGAGGTAAAGGATTAAGGAAAAGCTTAATTCCAACTGGATATACTGTGATAGGTTTTTAAAAGGCCACCTTAATTTAACCTTATAATTTTCCACTTCCTAAACCGAGTGGAAGGGTCAGACAGATAAGAATGGCCTGTGATAGATTATCAATGTTATGTTAAAACAGAGCATGTTTAACAAAATAGGACTAGTCTTGTAGGGAAACAATGGAGAAAGGAATGAAAATAAATATCCATTTAGGATAATTAATAAAATCAAACTTCTTAGAAATAAGGCAGAATATAAAAAAATGACAATGAAGAGATGAAGTGCTACTCAGTACTAAGTACTAAGCAATAACCTTTTTATGTGCAATGTTTTTTAAATCTCACATAATTTATTTATAAAAGCAGCTTTCTATCTTTCACACACAAAATCTAAGTAAAAATGAATCATCTGCTTGTTTTGCAGTGCAGGATCAAAGCAAGTTTTGTATACCAAGATTGGCAGTTTCCTGTATGGAAATTCTGATTCTTCTATTTGATGAGACAAGGATATTTACAGGTAAATTAGCAGGTTAAGTAATGGTAATTTTGTTTGTAAGAAAGTTCTTTGTTGGGCACCTGGGTGGCTCAGATGGTTAAGCGTCTGCCTTGGCTCAGGTCATGATCTCAGGGTCCTGGGATCGAGTCCCGCATCGGGCTCCCTGCTCCTTGGGAGCCTGCTTCTCCCTCTGCCTTTCTCTCTCACTCTGTCTCTCATGAATTAAAAAAAAAAAAAAAAAAAAAAAAAAAACTTAAAAAAAAAAAAGTTCTTTGTCATTACCATCCTTTGGTATATGCTCTCACTGTAGCTTCAGTAATTTTAATAGTCTTTGAATTATATTCATTCCAAAATTCACATAATAGGGATACATTTAATTTCACTTTTTATTTTGTTGTCTAAATTTCCCTTTGTATCTCCTGAGGCCTTGATAGAGAAGAAACACATCTAGTTAAGGCAGGGCAATAACCAAGTCTAATTTGGTCACCTTATCCATACATTATACTAAGTGATGTCAGTTAGAACCCATTGTTCAGATTTGGCAATTAGTAAATCTTCAAATATTTATATTCACCATTTCAAAACCAAATCTTAAAAAACGTGGCAAAAGGTCAATGTCATTAAAGGAAAAGGAAAAAAAAAAGTGATCCTGGAATAGAAGAATAAGGGACATTATTGGGACAAATGACCAAACTGGAATATAGAGGACAGTTTTGTTAAAAGAAAGGCATCAGTATTAGCTTCCTGAATTTGATAATTGCAGTGGGTCACGTATTTACTTCTGGGTAAAAAGGTGATGTAGGCAATGCACACTCAAACACAAAGACGGGTGAGGAGGAAGGTAGGAAAAAGTAAGAAATTGATTTATCTTAGTAAACTTTATCTAGGAGTTATTATTCTAATGGAATTTCTCTGTTTAGAATTATTTCAAAAGCATAATTATGATATAGTAGTATCCACAACTAGATAAAGTCTATCACTTCTCTCTTTTGATTCTTTTGCTTGATCTTACATTATGTTTTGACCATTTTAAATCTATTGACTAACAGTTTTAATAACAAAAGCCAGTAAGGAAAAGGAAAGCTTGATACTTCTCAGTTATTGTTATAAAAAGTAAAGCTTTGGGCGCCTGGGTGGCTCAGTCGGTTAAGCATCTGCCTTAGGCTCAGGTCATGATCCCAGGGTCCTGGGATCGAGCCCCGCATCGGGCTCCCTGTTCCACGGGAAGCCTGCTTCTCCCTCTCCCACTCCCCCTGCTTGTGTTCCCTCTCTCACTGTGTCTCTCTCTGTCAAATAAATAAAATCTTAAAAAAAAAAAAAAAAAAAAAAAAAAGTAAAGCTTTCGCAATTTCCTTATTTGGGTGGATAAGTCCTATGTTGTTTTGGAAAAAGCTATTTGGAATTACATACCTTGTTGTTTTTGAAAAGCCGAACAACAGCAAAACAAAAACAACTGCCCTGGCCTCTTAAGGTGTTTATTTTGCATTTTTAATTTTAACATATTTGGCATGAGCAAGTCTTAGGAGGTCAGAAAATCTTTGAGTTGTCTTGCATTCAGTATTCAAACTGAAAACTGGCTGCCATACTAAAACTTTGTTCTGAAGATCATGGTTCTATGAGTGGGTGCATTGAAGCTGGGCCTCTGAGTAAGAAAAAAAAAGTCAATTGTGAAGTCCGGCATTTTTAGCCTACCTGTGATACAGACATCTTTCACCTCTGTTTAAAAACAAAAACAAAAAAACAAACCAGACTTCCTAACTTAATGAATCAGATACATAATATGTTTCTTTTTCATTATGGAATTATTTCATGAAGAATAAGTGAGGGCAAATGGAATGACTTACTTCCTACTTCATTCAAGAAATGGTATAAAACTCAAGTGGTTTATATGATTAGAAATAGAAAAACCTTACTAAATTTAATTAGAGTCACTCCATACTTTCCCATTTTCTTTTAATACAAGTATTTGTCTTACTCAAGGGCTTAATAGAAATATAAATGTCAATAAGGAAATGAAACCATAGCCAAATAGATAATGGAGAACTAGGTCTCCAGGCTGGAAAATGAGCGGTAGGTCAAAAAATATATGGAAGTAATGGCTTTGGAACACTTTGATTGTTTCAGAAATGGAGGTTCAAAACTTTTACCTACATCAACTTATAGCTGACAACATGGAGCTATCTGTAGACCAGCTCCTCAGTTAAGTAGTAAAAGTTCTTTTTTTTTTTAATTAACATATAATGTTATGTTTCAGGGGTACAGGTCTGTGATTCATCAGTCTTACACAATTCACAGCACTCACCATAGCACATATCCTCTCCAATGTCCCTCACCCAGCTACCCCGTCCCTCCTACCCTCCTCCATTCCAGCAACCCTCAGTTTGTTTCCTGATATTAAGATTCTCTTACGGTTTTTCTCCCTCTCTGGTTTCGTCTTGTTTCATTTTTCCCTCCCTTCCCCTATGATCCTCTGCCTTGTTTGTCAAATTCCACATATCAGTGAGATCATATGATAATTGTCTTTCTCTGATTGACTTATTTCACTTAGCATAATACCCTCTAGTTCCAACCACGTCATTGCAAATGGCAAGATGTCATTTTTTGATGGCCGCATAATATTCCATTTTGTGTGGAACATTTTACCTTACCACACCATCTTCTTCATCCATTCATCTGTTGATGGACATCTAGGCTCTTTCCATAGTTTGGCTATTGTGGACATTGCTACTATAAACACTGCGGTGCACGTGCCCCTTTGGATCACTACATTTGTAACTAAGATACAAATGTAAAAATTCTATTTTTAACAAAAGAAAATGATTTAAGGGCTTTGGAAATACTTCTTAAACAGCAAATGAAGAAACCTCTGTTTAAGAGACTTTGTGAAAATGCAGTAATAATTGAGAATCTGTAGTATTTAAACCAAGAGAACTCTCTCCTTCCACCTCCCAGCTCAGCAAGATGGAGACTCCATGCTAGTGTATCCAAGAACGCCAGGCTCCCTATTCTGCCAGCTCCCAGCCAAAGGGCTTTATTCCTGGGAAGAGCAAGACATCAGCATTTCTCAACATGCCCTCTGTTTCCTATTGCTGTGGCTAACTTCTAGGTGAGCATGGTTGAGAGATGGGGTTCTTTCCTCCCACCCAACCTCCCTTTATGGAATACTCTGCCTTACTCATGGCATCATGAGAATATTGGGTCCCTAAGCACCCTGTCTTGGCTTATAAAGCAGTAGTTCCATAGCAGGAAAGGCAAGCCAGAAAGACCTTAGGCTTTTGTCCACCTCTCAACTGAACATTTAATAAAGAGGGGCTGTCACTCCAAGGAAAGTGTGCCATTGTGCCCAATTGCAGAGTCCCAGCCTTGGATCTGAGATTTTGCCTGGGGTAAGAAACAGGACAAAAACAAGATAGCTCCTAATCTGTTCCTAAAAGATTGGATTTAATTTTCAACAGGACCTGGAGATGTTAAAGCCTAAGGACACTCACACCAAACACTGGGAGCTGTGGTGAAAAGCAACAGGGAGGAGTTTGTAATATTGGTAGATACATATGTAACAAAAATATTATGAAAGGAAGATAAAGGTTAAGAGATGTATAAAAATAAGATTTCTCTATTGCACTGGAAATAAAGGTAATATAAATCTGATGCTAATTCTAGTCAGTGAAGATATTTACGGTAAGCCTTAGAGCAACCACTGAGTAATGACTGCATAAAATGATGTAAAAAAATAGGTAAGGTAAAATGTGCCATGGGAAAATACTCACTTAATGTAAAAGAAAATAATAAAGGCATAGAGGAGGGGCGCCTGGGTGGCTCAGTCGTTACGCATCTGCCTTCGGCTCAGGTCATGATCCCAGGGTTCTGGGATCGAGCCCCGCATTGGGCTCTCTGCTCTGCGGGAAGCCTGCTTCTCCCTCTCCCACTCCCCCTGCTTGTGTTCCCTCTCTCGCTGTGTCTCTCTCTGTCAAATAAATAAATAAAATCTTAAAAATGAAAAAAAATAAAGGCATAGAGGAATAGAAAGGAAATGGGACACATAGAAAGCATGAGGTTTAATAGACATAAACCCATCAATATCATGAAATGTAAATGGATTAAAATCCAATCAATAGGCAAAGATTTTTAACACTAAAAAAAAACCAAAAAATCCACCTATATGCTCTCTACAACATTCAGGTTTAAAAATACAAATAAATAGGGGCGCCTGGGTCACTCAGTTGGTTAAGCAACTGCCTTCGGCTCAGGTCATGATCCTGGAGTCCTGGGATCGAGTCCTGCATTGGGCTCCCTGCTCAGCAGGGAGTCTGCTTCTCCCTCTGACCCGCCCCTTTCATGTTCTATCTCATTCTCTCTCTCAAATAAATAAATTCTTTAAAAAAAAATACAAATACAAATAAATTGCAAGTAAAAAGATGGGTAAAGGTATATTATACAAATAGCAAACACAAGAAATGGGAAGTGGCTATATAAATACCAAACAGACGTTAAAACAATTTTTTACTACAGATTAGGAGGGTTATGATAGAGGGGTAAATAGGGTAAAGCCAACAAAAAAGAAAGAACAGTTATAAATATATGCACCTTATAAAAGAGTGCCAATTTACATGAAGAAAACTGACAGAAATGGAGGTACCCATTCAGAAATAATGATTGCATACTTCAAAAAGCTCCATTTTTAACATTTTCTAGCCTTGGTAGTCATCTATAAAATACTCCAGTGAATAAAATGTACATTTTTCTCATGTGCACATAGAACATTCTCCAGGATTGACCATATCTCCATCCATAAAACAAAATTCAATTAATTTAAAAGCATAGAAATACAAAGCATGTTCTTTGTTCAAAATGGAATGAAATTAGAAACCACTAAGATATGGGAAACTCACAAATGTGGATATTAAAAACACACTGTTAGGAATGCTATTTAAATAATTAATGAGAGGGGCTCCTGGGTGGCTCAGTCAGTTAAGCATCCACCTTCGTCTCAGGACATGATCCCAGAGTTCTGGGATCAAGCCCAGCATCTGGCCCCCTGCTCAGCAGGGAGTCTGCTTCTCCCTCTCCGTCTGCCTCTGCTTGTGTGCACACTCTCTAATAAATAAAATTTTAAAAATAAATAATGAGAAACAAATCAAAAAGGAAATGAGAAAATACTTTGAGATGAATGAAAATGAAGGCAGAGGGGCACCTGGGTGGCTCAGTCATTAAGTGTCTGCCTTCAGCTCAGGTCATGATCCCAGGGTCCTGGGATTGAGCCCTGCTTCAGGCTCCCTGCTCAGCGGGAAGCCTGCTTCTCTCTCTCCCACTCCCCCTGCTTGTGTTCCCTCTCTCGCTGTGTCTCTCTCTGTCAAATAAATAAAAATCTTAAAAAAAAAATGCAGCAGAAAAGTACATTCAAAATGGATGAAAGACTGAATGTGAGACAGGAAACTATCAAAATCTCACAGAACACAGGCAGAAACCTCTTTGACCTCTGCCGTAACAACTTCTTACTTGACACGTCACCAGAGGCAGGGGAAACAGCAGCAAAAATGAAGTATTGGGACTTCATCAAGATAAAATTTTCTGCACAATGAAGGAAACAATCAACAAAACTTAAAGGCAGCCTCTAGAATAGGAGATGATGTTTGTAAGCATGATAAAGGGTTAGTTTCCACAATCTACGGAAGAACTCATCAAACTCAACACCCAAAAAAACAAATAATCCAGTTAAGAAATGGGCAGAAGACATGAATAGACACTTTTTCAAAGAAGACATACAAATGGCCGACATATGAAAAGATGCTCAACATCACTCATCACCAGGGACATACAAATCAAAACCATAGTGAGATACCACCCTACACCTGTCAGAATGGCCAAAATTAACAATGCAAAAAACAATAGGTGTTGGTGAGTATGTGGACAAAGGGGAACCCTCTTGCACTATTGGTGGGAATGCAAACTAGTGCATCATGAGAATATTGCCAGTATACTGTTCTGGAGAACAGTATGGAGGTTCCTCAAAAAGTTAACAGTAGATCTACCCTACCATCCAGCAATTGCACTACTGGGTATTTACTCAAAAGATACAAAAATACAGATTTGAAGGGGTACATGCATCCCAATGTTTATAGCAGCATTAACAATAGCCAAGCTATAGAAAGAGCCCAAATGTCCATCAACTGGTGAATAGATAAAGAAGATGTGGTATATGTATACACACGTATACACACACATACACATGTTTATGCACACATGTATATATGTGTATATACATATACACATATATACACATACAGTGGAATACTACTCAGCCCAATGTCCATCAACTGATGAATGGATAAAGATGTCATGTGTGTACACACACACACACACAGGAATACTACTCAGCCATCAAAAAGAACGAAATCTTGCCTTTTGCAATGACATGGATGGAGCTAGAGTGTATTATGCTAGGTGAAATAAGTCAGAGAAAGACAAATACCATATGATTTCATTCATTTGTGGAACTTAAACAGAATGGATGCACATACAGAAGGGGGGAAAAAGAGGAAAACAAGCCGTAAGAGACTCTTAAGTATAGAGAACAAACTGAGGGTTGAGGGAGGGAGGTGGGTGGGGGATGGGCTAGATAGGGGATGGGTATTAAGGAGAGCACTTGTTATGATGAGTACTGGGTGTTATATGTAAATGATTAACCACTGAACTCTACTCCTGAAACCAATATTGAATTGTATGTCAACTCACTACAATTTAAATTAAAAAAATAAAAGTTTAAAAAAAATAAAATGATGGAATGGAGAACATACCAAATTTTAATAGAATGTAATGTAACAAATCTTCAGAGAAATTCATAGCTGTACCTATGTTTTTAAAATTTTTTTTTCTAGCATAATGCCCTCAAGGTCCATGCATATTGTTGCAAACGGCAAGATTTCCTTCTCTCCTACAGCTGATTAATATTCCATTGTATATACATGATTGTTCTTTATCTACTCATCCGTCAATGGACACAGGTTGCTTCCATGTCTAGACTAATTTAAATAATACTTTAATGAAGAAGGGGGTGTGGATATATTTTTGAGCTACTCTTTTCATTTCCTTTGAATAAATACCCAGAACTGGAAATGCTGAAACACATGGTAATTTTATTTTAATTTGAGGAACCTCCATACTGTTTACCATAGTGGCTGCATCAATTTACTTTCCCACCAACAGTGCACAAGGGTTCCCACATCCAGCATTTATTATTTCTTGTCTTTTTGATAATAGCCATAATGACAGGTGTGAGGTGATATTCCATTGTGGTTTTGATTTTCATTTCCCTGATGATTAGTGATGTTAAACATCTTTTCATGTAGTTGTTGGTCATCTGTTGTCTTCTTTGGAGAAATGTCTATTCAGATCCTCTACCCATATTTTTAATCTTTTCTTTTTTTGCTATGGAGTTGAAAAAAATTTAATCTAAAACTTAACCTTCCATCTGAAGATATTGGGGAAGAAGCAGACTAGAACAAAATCAAGCATAAGGAAGAAATTAATAAAGATGGGCAAAAAGACTAAAGAGAGAATAGAAAAACAATAAAGTTAGAGTCCAAAAGCTCTTCTTTTACTTTTATTTTTTTATTATGTTATGTTAATCCCCATACATTACATCATTAGTTTTAGATGTAGTGTTCCATGATTCATTGTTTGTGCACAACACCCAGTGCTCCATGCAGAATGTGTCCTCCTCAATACCCACCACCAGGCTAACCCATCCTCCCACCCCCCACCCCTCTAGAACCCTCAGTTTGTTTTTCAGAGTCCATCGTCTCTCATGGTTCGTCTCCCCCTCTGATTTCCCCCACTTCATTCTTCCCAAAAGCTCTTAATGAAAAAGAAACTGAAAACTTTTAGCTAGATTGATCAAGAAAATGTGAAGTATCAAATAACTATAATCAGAAATGAATGGGGGAACATTACTGATCATAGAGAAATAAAAGATTAGAAGGGCACACTAAGTAACTGCATGCCGATAAATTAGGTAACTTACAGGGAACGGATCTTCTTTTTAAAGAAGACATTAACTACCAAAACTGACTCACAAAGTAATAAACGATATAAATAAGCTTAAAACAACTGAAGAAATTTAATTAGCAATCGTCACCATCATCATAAACCCACAAAGAGAAGCTCAGACCCAGAAGGCTTCAGTGCTATCATCTACCAGACCCTTAAAAAATAATTTGTGAACAATTATTCAAAGTAATACTTCCCAACTCAATACCCAAACCAGACAAAGACATCACAACAAACAAGAACTACAGACCAATATTGTTTATGAATATGGACACAAATCCTTCCCAAAATACTAGCAAGCTAAATCCAGCCACATAAAAATGTTAAATTGGACAAGTGGTATATATTCTAATAATATAAAGTTGGTTTAACATCTGAAAAGTAAATTAATGATCCCAACAGACACAAGGGGGTGAAAAACCTAAAGGAAAATGACTAACAAAAGACTCCTGATCACAAACTTAGTGACTTAGTGACAACACATTTATGATCCTAGAGTTCTGGAGGTCATGAATTCACAATAACTATAGGTCTAAACTCAAGCTGTCACTTGGTTCCTCCCTGAACGTCTAGAGGAGCATTTGTGTCCTTGCCCTTCTCTGGTTGTGGAGACTGCCCCAAGTTGTTTGTCTTGTGATCGCGCACAGCTCAAACCTCTGCTTCTGTTATCCCATCTGGTTCTTTCCCTCTGCTTCCATTGCCGTATTTCCAAGCTATCTCCTTCAGCCCAAGAGGACTGTTTCTTCTGGTATTACATGCTCCAGAACTGTGTCCTATATAGGTCATGGGAATTCCTCAAGACAAGAAGGACAAGAGGCTTCTCCAGCAACATTTTATGGATCATCCCATCCCTTTTCCTGGATTCTGAGATGATGAAGAAGATCCTAGAGTTACACTCAGATTCTCTTTCAACAGCTGTCTTTGTGACTGAATACTATCGGTGATTCTTCCACAGCACTGATAAAACGTTACCCAGCTACACCCTTGATTTTCTCTTTAAAACTCACTTTTCTGCCCAATAATCTCCTAATTGCAGTTATCTTTTACAACCTGGGTAGGCTGCGAGTTTCCCTCATCATCAAATCCTAGCTCCTTAACATTTCATAGAGAGCAAAATGGAGTCTCTCATGGCAAGCAGGAGCCGTGTCAAGCAATGACGCAAGCAGTTAAGGGACCGCCGCTAGGAGATACCACCAGGGCAAAGTCAGCTGACCCCCCTCAGAACTGACAGTGAGCAGAACCAGAGGAGGTCTGCAGAGACCCTAAGCTGATTAAATCCCTTTAAAAAGGGAAGGATTTGGGCAGCAAACTGTCAGACTCTTCAGACCTGACCCCTCTATGTCTGACCACTTAAAAAAGGCAACTGGCCCCAAAGGCTCTGCTCCATTCATCTCCGAACAGAGCGGAGATCCTTCGCTGCTTGAACATTAGAAGCAGTAAGTGTGGAGACCTGACCCAGACAAGACGGAGGCCTTATCTCAACTGCGCGTCCACAGACTGACTTCGCGTCTGGTTCCTTAACTTCCTGCACCCTCTGTCATCTTGTTTGTTGTGTGGCTTGTCTTCTGTCCTGCTCTGTGTGCTGTGTAAGAAGCCAAGTTGAATCACATGGTGAAGTGTCACTGAGTTTGGAATCCTGAACCTGCTTTATAGTGTGATTTACCTTTGCTTTATGGTTGAATAAAGCTGACAATGTGGAAAGACACAACTCATGTGTGCGCCTTCACAGTGTGCCCATGACACATTTCTTCCCTCAATTTTTCCTTTTTACTCTTACATTTTACTATAAGCAGCAAGACCTCCTCAGGCCACACTTCCAATACTTTACTTGGAAATCCCCTTAAATATCCAAGTTTACTGCTTACAAGTTTGGATTTCCATGTAACTGCAGGACACAAGTGAATGAAGCTATCACTAATTAGCAAGGATCGCCTTTCCTCCAGTTTCATTAACATGTTTCCTATTTCCTTCCAAGTTCTTACCAGCAGAATCTATAAAATCCATAGTCCTAACAGTTTGTTCAGAATTATCCAGGCTTTTTCTATCATTCCCTTCAAAAATCTCCCAGCCTTTACCAATTGCCCAATACCAAAACCACAGAAACCTTTCCCAGTCCAGTGTTTGTTAGAGCAACACCCCATTTCCACCCCATTACTAAAAGCTGTATCAGTCAGGGTTCACCCAGAGAAACAGAACCAATGCTGACATATGTCCAAATGTTTACTTTGCAGAGCTGGCCAGCATGATTGTGGGGCTGCCAAGGCAAGTCTGAACTTCAGAGCGCACACTGCCGTACAGGGCAGGATGGAAAGCTCAGGCATGATCTAGGCTATCAGCTTAGTCTGGGCTGCTGTAACAATGCACCACAGAACAGGTAGCTTGTAAACAGCAGAAATTTCTTACAGTTTGGGAGGCTCCGAGTCTGAGAGCAGCGTGCCGACATGGTCAGGTGAGTCCGAGAGTTCCCGTCGTAACCTCACACAGTGGCAGCGAGCGAGGGAGTGTTCCAAGTCCTCTTTTATAAGGGCGCTAGACCCATTAGTGAAGTCTCCGCCCCATGACCCCATCACCCTCCGCAGTCGCCACCTTTTAATACCATCATCTTGGAGGTTAGCTTTCAACATGAATTTTGGGGGAACAGATACAGATGAGAGCATCTCCAGCCCCCCAGTTATTCGATCGAACACTTTCTTAGGTATTGTCACAAAGGTATTTTATAGCTATAACTAAAGTACTCAGCTGCCTTAAATAAGGAAGATTATCATAGGTAATCAGGGTGGTCATTGAATCAGCTGCAAGTCTTGAACACCAGGGCTGGGGCTTCCCTGAGAAAGCAGCAGCTCTGCCAGGGGAAGGCAGTTTTAGTTCACATCTGAAAGATCTAGTCTGCCCTTCTGGCAGCCCGCCCTGGGGATTTCAGGCTTCCCTAGTCAGCGCTCACAATCACAGAAGTCCACTCCAGGCAATAACTTTTTAAATACGTAACTGCTATTGGCTCTGTTTCTCTGACTGAACCCCAACGGATTCCCCCGGATTCAGAATATTTGTTCTTACGACGTAGCATAAATCAGGTTAAATAGATGACATCTGTTTCCAATAATCAGAATCTTACCTGAATTTGATTTAGAAAACTTCAGTTTCAAAGATATGAAATATCTACTCATAACACTTGCCAAATCAGAGTTAATATTAAATTTAAAGTGGCATACCCAGCCTCTGAGTGGTTTTGTTTGATCATGAAAAATAATCATTAAAAACCCTATAAATGTCTCAATATTAGCGAAGTGTCTATATTTGTGTCTTAAATGTATTTATTTTATTTAAACTGATATAATTGGTCACACACACAAAAACATCTGTGCTATTTTTCAGCAGAAGTGATCTAGAGGCCCTTTAAAATGATCTTATAAAGATCACCTTAGACTGATTATTTCCAAGTGAGGAACCATTTGGATCCAATTTGATTTCATGGTCTTAATGAAGAAAACTAAATGACCTTTTCCAACTATTAACATTTTTCCCTGCCTGAGGCAGAAAAGGCTTCTCACTGGGCCAGACTAAAACAAAGCAGCAAAAATCATCTCCTAATTTTTCTTAAAGAAGAAATTTTATTTTATTTGTAATGAACCGATTAAGAGGAGAGCCACTTAAGCCTCCACATATAAGCAATTACACTATAATTCTGTTCTCCAGGCTCTACTTTTTTTTATAAGCAGTTAGATTAGGAATATACAATGACAAAATTTGAAAAACAGCAGTAATGAGAAATTGTGCTTAGCTAGTTTAGTCAAAAAACATACTTACAAGCTATCCTGGACTGAGGTGGTTTGTTTGAAAATTCTGATGATGCTAAAGGAGTTTTACTGAGCAAAGGTATACAAAACGTCATTCTATATAACCAATATATGATTTTTGATAAAAAAATAGCAGAAGTCCTCTGCTTCCAGCCATGACACAGCAACTGGTACTAGACTTACTTCTCCAGGAAAAAACAAAAAACAAAAATATTTGAGGCAACTGCTGTTGGGCAATGAACAGCGGGCAGCATTAGGACTCTGATTTTCACACAAAGGCAAACCCAAGAGGTGAGCCCCATGTGAATCATCCTAACCCCTTGCATGGGGATGCTTTTCTGCAATGAGTTAAGGAGTGCCTGGGCTGAGTGAAGGAAGTAGAAATTAAACTCCCTTCCCACTAAAATGATAGGATTCCAGGGAAACAGAATTTGCATGGAAATTCACCACAATGACTTCACTAAACACTGTGCTTTTTAAGTGTAGACAAAGACTACATGAGACCTACAGATACCATTTATTTACTTCTGTGCTGAGAACTTGCTGATGGTACCACAGGTTATGCATCACTAGGGATATTGGAGTTCTGACCCAGTAGAGGTGGGGAGTCGTCACTGAGCACCAAGTACATCCAGATTAAATTCCCAAATAAAGGTAAGCCTAATAGTAAGGAGCACACCCTAGAGTATGGACCACTCCCTAGGAATGAGCCCCAAACCACTGCAGCCTTGCTCTAATGCAGGATTAAATCTGTCTGAGAGGAGCAAAGGCTCTTCCAGTAATTTAACCACCAGCAGAAACAGATCTCAACACTTCTCAGAGCAAAACGACATAATCCAAACACCTTAAAATATATCACTCAAATGACCAACATAAAATACGAATTTGCTGGATATATGGTGAAGCAGAAAAATGGGACCTATAATCAAGATTGAAAGCTGTTCATGGAAAAGACCAAGAGCTTCCCCAGATGTTTAAATTAGGAGTCACTGAATTCGAAGCAATTATTATAATGTCTTCAAAAAGGTAGGGGAAAAGATGATCTTAATGAATAAACTATGGAATTTAAATGGGAAAATGTAAATTAAAACAAATGGAAAACTGTAAATTAAAACAAAAATCTACACTTGAAAAGCTCACCTCCTGAATTGAAAACTTCATTGACTGAGCTTAACAGCAATGAAGAAAACAAAATAAGTATTTGCTGAACTTAAAGACATATTGATGTAAAGTCCCCAGCCTAACTTACAGAGAACAAGGAGATTGAAAACTAGTAAGTGTCTCAGTGACTTAGGTACAGTATCAAGTTGAATATATGTGCAATTTGATTCTAAGATGGAAAGGATAGAGAATAAGAACAATTATTTAGAAAATATTTCAGCAATGCATGTAAAGGTTTGTTTTAGATGATCTCACATTTGGGTGTTTTGCACTGAAAAGAACATTCAGGATGTCTAGTCTGCCATATTGCCACCAGTAGTTCAATACATTCATTTTTGAATTGATATTAGTTTGTTTCAATATTTTCCAAACCCGTCCACTTCCACCCTTCACAAATGACAGTATAGAGACACAAAAGAATTAGTGAACTTTCCTAATATACCATCAGGGGATAAAGTAGATGCTTGATGAGTCAAACCTCTTTGGGTAAAAAATATGTGGTATTCTCATCTCAGTATTTTTTGCTAATGGTATAATAAAGACATCAACTCTGTAGTGTCACCCACTCTGCATTTTTCATGTACAATAATGATACTTATGACTCCCTGAATTGCTTTTCCAGTAAGAGGTAAAAGAAATGTAATGATATACTAAACAAATTGTTGTAAAGATAACAAATGCTGTTTAGATGACCTTTCTGTCTTGATCCATGAAATGCAGAATGCAGTGTGACTTCAGCTGTCTCCCCCCATTTTTGAACGCAATAGTAATATTAAGATATATACTGTGCCCTCAGTTTGTTTTCAGAGTCCATCGTCTCTCATGGTTCATCCACCCCTCCGATTTCCCCGCTTCATTCTTCCCCTCCCGCTACCTTCTTCTTCTTTTTTTCTTAACATATATTGCATTATTTGTTTCAGAGGTACAGATCTGAGATTCAACAGTCTTGCACAATTCACAGCGCTTACCAGAGCACATAGGGTTCTAGAGGGAAGGGGGGTGGGAGGATGGGTTAGCCTGGTGGTGGGTATTGAGGAGGGCACATTCCGCATGGAGCACTGGGTGTTATGCACAAACAATGAATCATGGAACACTTCATCTAGAACTAATGATGTAATGTATGGGGATTAACATAAGAATAAAAAAAAAGAAAAGAAAAGATATATACTGTGCATGACTCGATGTATTTCTACCTATCACAGTGTCACTTGCAAATAGTTAAAATCATCAGGCCATAAGTATATTGTGGCTGTAATCACTTTCAACACCAACTATTTTTTCTCTTTGCCCACATTACTCAGTGCTAATACAGTGTGTCTCACACAGTGGTCCTATCATGGTTTCTTGGTGGCATGCTAGAAGGACTTGATGCCTAGAACAACTATGTACACTTGTCCTTCTCCTTGAGAAGATAAAACAACCGAAACATTATTTTTATAGTAAATCATCTCTCATAGGGCATGGGGTAAATGCAAACTTCCTCTGCATTTTCTAAAATGAAACCTAGTGTTCAAAGACATCCTTTACTCCCAGCAGAAGCTTTAAACTACACTTTTACATTAGAGCAGGCATTTACTTTGCTTATAGAGGTACTTCAATAGCAACACTTTAAAAGTACTGGTTTAAGGGAGTATATTTCATTTTGTTATTTAATCTTTATTTACAAAATATTGAAGTGGCTTATCATGAAAATACTGCATAATATAGCTATAAACACAGAATTAGAAATTAAAAAAATAAAAACAAAACGATGTCAGTAGAGCCAACAAAAGCCTCAGGGTAAGAACAATGTATTTCCTTCTAGACCTGACCATCTGCAACAGAGCGGGTGTTTTCAAGGATACACATTCAAATTGGGTCTCAGAGAGGTCCTTCAAGTACCCTCACCAAGAAGAAAGTTGAGTAGCTTTTTTTTTTTTTTGCATAAATATAATTTTTCTGTTTATGTAACTCCTTTTAGAAGAAATGAATGTGATCACTTTTATATAAAAAACAATGAAATGCAAATAAGACCCCTTAGGTTACTTACATACATACCTCTTGTCCCCTTACAAGGAAAACTAAACTGAGTGATAAAAGAAAGAGCTGATATATATAACATTTCTTTAAGGACTACTGGCTAATGTTCCTTAAGTCTCCTCTGAAAATAGGTTTCTAGCTTATAGCTAAGTGTGTATGTTTTCTCTGAGTTAATGCAGATTCAGGAAAAGGCTCACAGATAACTGCCCTAAATATACTGGCAGTAAGAAAAAGTAAAAGTATTAAATAGAATCTACTATAAAAGATCAGAAACAGGGGTGCCTGGGTAGCTCAGTCAGTTAAACATCTGCCGTAAGCTCAGGTCATCCCAGAGTCCTGGGATCGAGCCTCACATCAGGCTCCCTGTTCAGTGGGGAGTCTCCTTCTCCCTCTTCCTCTGCCCCTGCCCTGCTCGTGTGTTCTCTCTCTCTCAAATAAATAAATAAATAAAATCTTAAAAAAAGACCAGAAACAACATTCATTACTTTGTCTAATGCCAAAAAGTTTAAATAGATTTGTATTTTAATAGTAACAATTAATAAAAACCATTCCATAGTTTAAAACCTGAGTCAAAGTAAATGCAACATTATATGTTGGAATAAAAATCCAATGCTATTTAAAAGGTCCTTCACTTTAAAAGTCATAATTTGATAAATTATCCTGACTTCATGACTTTTATTAGTAACAAGTTTTCAAAATAATAAATTATAGTGATTTCATCACAGATATTCACTTTTGCTAATATCTGATGAATTATTATCAATGGAGCTAAAAACTGAACCTTGTTCAACTATATACTTATACACAGATCCAGAAAAACAAACAGATCCCCCTATTGAATATACTCATCTGCCATGGAAATCATTGAGAAATAGGCCCAACATTATAAAGAGTAGGTAGGTTTACAAGAAATGTTAGATTTAGTTTGAAATATTCTATATTCAAATTTAAGTTTTAAATTGATCCATACCCTTCTTAGTTATGACTTTCAAATATAAGAGAAATACATACTATTTAGCTTATTCTTGTTTCATACACATCCTTTGCTCCATCTAAACTAGTTTCAAAACTCTTCTTAGTTTCACCTCAGGTCCAAGGAAATGAAGGAGATTCTAGCGGGAATATCTCAGCCATTGCTAATCTCTTCCTTTGATTTTATGACTTTACTCATGGGTATCCGCTCCCTGCTTCTCAGTAAATTTTCTACTTTAGCCCTGGATTGTCACAAATTGCAGTAATCAAAAAGGATTCATGTACTTATAAGTACCAGGAAAAGGATTAATATAAGCACAACCGGTCTGTGACCAATCCAATTTCAACTGAATTGTACGATATAAAGATATAGTTTATTTTCTGCATCTGTGTATATAATGGTGGGGAGAGCGGTAGAAGAAATAGGAATTTCTGATTCTTTTTTTCACTCAGGAATTGAAGTGAGATTAATCATTACAACTACATTAACATTTTCTTTTCAACTGAAGCTATAGTCAGTGTTAGTGTAGGGCACAATGTACGCTGAAGATTTCTTCCAGCATGTGAAATAATTTGTATCTTTTCCAAACCAAAATCTAAGTCACTAGTTGTACAGTCACAAAACTTATCATCGGCTAACGCCAACACACGAGTCTCCTTCTATTATCCTTGAGTAATAAGGAGGAGTCAAAGTCCTCACCGATATTTATGCATGGGACTTGAATGCTTTTAAAATTTTTTGTTCACATACTTACCTTCCTAATTATATTTGCTTATGTGAATATCACAATTCGTTTACACACAAAGTCAGATCATCCACTGTGAATAATAGTACCATACAAATCTGACTTCGGGTTTTTGTAATCAACACGCACAGATAAAAATTATTCTGAAGAGTTTGGAACAACTGATCCAAAACGGCTCAGTTAAACTCACATCATGTAAACACACAATCAGAAATTAGCTATCTTTGTGCAGTAAAATACCATTTCTCCATTTTTAACATTTTTCTCATTGTTTGAGAGAGCATACAATGCGTGAGAGTACAGGTCCATGAGCTTTTCAAGAGCGGTGACATGATTCAGTCATTTCTGTATCCTCAGTACACCTCAGTGCACAGCATATGTATATTTCACCAATTTTACAATGCACATTTTTAAATAATTTAGCATCTCTGAAATTAGAATGTCTTATAATCAATGGCATGTCATGGTTTCTTTTTCTTTTCCTTTTTTTAACTTCTTAGTGGAACATACATGCTGGTGCACCTTACGATCAATGATCCAATTGAATATATGGTAGTGGGCATTGACTAAAAGTTTATTGAACTTGAAAAGCAGCATATTATGATGGAAAGATAGTTCTACGATCTAGCTCAGAGATATATTGCAATATATGCACTGAAGCAATGACGCTTGTGAAGAGATGGGATTTGAGCTTAATAGTGGGTGTTTTTAACAGAGGAAATAAGTTACTACACAAAGAGACTTGGTAGAGTCAAAGACAAAATAGAAATTTTTCTTACAGATCAAAGGAGTGGCACATCAGTCTCACATGGAGAATGGGGATTGGAGAAGTGAGGGGACATAAAATATAAGGAAGGAGAAGGTATGATTAGGGACTAAAACTCATAACTCTTGGATATTTTAGTGAAGTGCAAGACAAGATCACATATTGAGGATCAGACCAGATTTAGACATGGAGCTGAGAAAGGCTGGGTAATAATTTGGTTCTTCATGTATGCAAAAAATGAAATTCCTGAAGCAATGTTTTGTGAGGTTCTTGTCAGCATTACCTAGAAGAGAGGTGCAGTCCTACAGCAAAAGGAGTTGAGAAAGAGGACTCCATAGGATCTTTATTTATAACCCGGACAATTCCCTCTGGTCCAATGTTTCATACCCCATTCAATAAAACCAAAGCCCTGATATTGAAAGTAATAATGAAAAATTTAAAAACCAGTCTCATGGCATTTTAAAAATGAATGGATATGCCTAAAATTCATCTAATCAAATCAATCTGGTCCAGCCAAAAACCTTAGTACCAACTGCCATTAGCAAGGGGGAATGGGAAGGAAAAAGTCTAGTTTTTATATTGAAAGGAATTAAGTAAAAAAGGAAGAACGGACCTCATATAACTCCAAGTTAAATAACTTTAGGCCACCCCAAGGATGATTCTGTGTGTGAACCTAGATTGGATAAGACAAATAAAAATTTAAAGGTAGAGCTTAAAATTCTATTTATGTAAATCCAAATTGTTATACATCAGAGTTCTTGTATTTTACAATCTTGGCTTCTGGTCGGGTTGGCCAGATAATAGATTATGTAGTTTTGCATTCACATGGAAATATTTGCTATATTAAGTTGTTTAACATCACTGCTCATTAGAAAACCCAGCATCATAAGCTGGAAAAAGTCCAACACCGGCATTCTTCGTCTTGGATGGAGGATTCTAGGATAGGAACACTCTTGACAGCTTGCTGTTTTTATTTATTTTTTATTTTTTTAAGATTTTATTTATTTATTTGACACAGAGGGAGACAATGAGAGAGGGAACACAAGCAGGGGGAGTGGGAGAGGGAGAAGCAGGCTTCCTGCAGAGCAGGGAGCCCGATGCGGGGCTCGATCCAATGACCCTGGGATCATGACCTGAGCCGAAGGCAGACGCTTAAGGACTGAGCCACCCAGGCGCCCCAACAGCTTGCTGTTTTTAATCATTTTCCCTTGTTTTGCCAGAGCCCAGGAAGGTTGGCCTCACTTGTATTGAGGAAAAGTGGAAATGCCACCTTACATTGAACAATTGTACACTCCACAGAAACAGTTTAGTTTATATTTTTGGGTCTTGGACTCATGATAATCAGATTATGAGAGAAATCCATCCAAATAACTCTATGACTTCCTCTGAGACTTACTGTGATTCTTTTTCTTTTTTTTAATCTAAAAACATTTTAGGATTTTGTAAAGTATCCACTGGTGCTCTTGTATTCCTTATTAACTAGTACCTTTGGAAACCATATTTTGTGTGTCCCTTATTCTGTCCTTAGAAGAAGAAAAAGTGAAGAAGTGGAAGACATATTTGATCCACAGTTGGGAATTGGAAAAGCAACTGTGTTAAAATGAGGGAGGGAATCTCTGGGGCTAGCAAATGTACACATGATAGGGTTTATTACATCGTCGATGCTGTTTGGATTGAGAAATAAAATCAGAATGGGGTTGAAAGGAAACAATTAAATAGATACTTTGTCATAGGTTTTACTCTTGTAATAAGTTTAGTGAGAAAAGGCAGTAAGTGAAAAGATGAAGTAATGGGGTGCCTGGGTGGTTTAGTCTTTTGAGCCTTGGACTCTTGTTTTCGGCTAGGGTCATAGTCTCAGGGACTTGGGATCGAGCCCTCTGTCGGGCTCAAACTCAGCACAGAGTCTGCCGCTTGTCCCTCTTCCTCTACCCCTTCTCCAGCTTGTGCGCGTGCTCTTTCTCTAAAATAAATAAATAAAACCTTAAAAAAAAAAAAAAAAAAGATGAGGTAATAATTTGTTCCTGAAATTGCACTTGTACAAAATAAGCAAGAAGAATAACGGTCTCATGACGAGAGCAAAAAGCAGGCAGGAAGAGGGGCTGGAATCTGGCATGTGTGTGCCTAACAGGGACAGTATGTACAGGCTGAGAATAGCCCATTGGCCACCAGTTGTGGAAAAATGAAGTCAGAAGAAAAAAAAATAAGAAAAAAGAATGTCAAGTAGGGTGATCTGAAGAGTGACTAAGTTTCATGCTCAAAGTCAAGCAAAGCTGAAAAAGCAGCTTTTCCCTCTAGCATAGCTCAAAGGGCGGCATTGCTTACTGTATCCACCTATTTCGCCACATGGTTCTGACAGAAGTCATATTAGGAGCCATAGGCTTTCCATGTAAACCCTGATCCCCGGAAATCACTGGTTTTCTGAAAACAGCAATAATAATTTCAAAATTCACAGTAACCCATTCATACAATATAAACTCCATTAACAATTTTAGCTGTCCATTTAAAACAAACTGAAGCAATTTTTCACTGCATTGGATATTTTTTAAAATGAATATTTTGCTTGTTTGTTTTCACTAATTTATTGGTAAATTTACTTGAAATGGTCAATCCAGCTCTATAATTATGCAAAGCTAATGGATTTCTTGGACTAAGTCATTAGTTAATTATATTAGCTAATGTTCTTTTGGTTGCGAGCAATGAAAGCTGTCTCTGTGAGCTCAAACAGGAACTTTAATGGCAAGACACTGCAATAGTTTATGTCATCAAAAGAACCGCTGTACAAACAAGACTGACAAAGGGATTGAACCAGGCAGGCCAGCTTTAAGTACTCATGGTCTTTTCCTCTAGACTAGAGCAGAGATGAGCACACGTTTTTTTTTTTTCCATAAAGAGCCAGATAGAAAACATTTTAGGCTCTGTGGGCCATAGAAGTCCCTGCTGCATTACTCAGTGCTACCATTGTAGTGTGAAAGCAGCCAGCCGCACACAATGCACAAATGAAGGAGCATGGCTGTCCTCCAGTAAATCTTTATATATATACACTGAAATGTGAACATCACAGAATTTTCATGTGCCATGAAATATTATTCTTCTTTGGACTTTTTTCTCCAACCATTTAAAAAATGCAAAAACCCCAAAACAGGCCGTAGGCTGGATTGGCCTGAGAGTCTTAGTCTGTCCCCTTTTCCTCTAGGAGGCTGCCAAGAACTCCTCAGGACTTTCAGTCTCTCTTTGTTCAAAGTTTAAAAGGATGGAAAAGAGAACCCTATTGTCTTATTTGAAGTTGGTTTTCTACTCTTAGATCAGATGTTCTCTGCCAGATGGGAAAGGCCACACAAAGCAGGCAGAGTCTCTGGAAGCTTATCCTCGGTACCAGATGCAATTATCAGAAAAGTTAATGTTAACTTTAACTTTAAAGGCAGAGGAGTGTTAAGAACTAAGCAGCCCCCTCAACAGGAAAACCTACTACAATAACATTATTTCTTTGTATTTGTCTCCAGACTATTAACAAATATATGTACTTAGTAGATTGGAGCTTGGTTAATCAGTGCATCCACACTTAAACTCTGTTTTGTCTCTTTATCTCTTCTTGTCTTTGAGATAAGAAATAAATTCCCCGGGTGGGACACTAAGAGCCACCAAACATCAGTGCAACCTTGCTTTGATCTATTCCAAGTTCCACGAGATCTTACTTGAATAAGTTTCAGAAGCTTAAAGAAAAAATTCAACTGCTTAGAGGCTTAAAGCTACCGCCTACGTGAAAATACATAATTTGTGAAGAATGACATAGAGATCCTGCCTAATCTGATCTCAACATACACTAATAATCAGCCACCCCCTAATATGCCCCATGCCCCTACTCAACTGTTCTCTAAACACACTGTCTGTACACAGCTTTGTGTCTTGAACCAAGTTCCACCTAAAACACACATTTTTCCTCCTTCCTTTACTTAAGAACTCCTGTATGCTTTCATTAATACACACAGTTAATTGTTCTTTTAAAACACTGTTAATCCTTATTATAGATATATCTGCCTAATTTTTCTTTCAAACATTGAAGTACAACTATTAGTTTAGGCTTTTATTATTTCTTTCCCCCTTGGTCTTTCCCATCCATATATATTTTGATTAAATACAAGATGCTCTAAGTTCTCCCACATTATGCCATCTACATACCCTCTGCCCTCTCTCTTAATCCAAAATTACATACCCCATAAAACCTTATTGGCAATATTGGAATTATATTTGAACTACCTAAAAATAAGACATATGAGTTTTTCCCCTGCCTACATCATTAATTTTAAAATAGCTTTGGGGAAATGACCATGTTTTTTATGGCCTATTATAGTAGGCATAATGCTAAAATGGTCTTTAAGATTCCTACCTACTGATATGAACATACCTGTTTTATCCCACCCCTTCAAGTATGAGCTCAACCTATAAATATGATGGGCTATAACATTCCTAATTATGTTACATGAAAAATAAATTTTACAGATTTAGTTAAGATCTCTAATTAGGTGACTCTGATTTAACAAAAAGGTATAGTATTCTGGAAGGCCTGACCTAATCAGATGAGCCCTTTGAAAGAGTGAGAGATTTCAGAGAAATGTTCTTGTGCTGGCTTTGAAACAATGAATAGATAAAATAAGCATAATAAATATTTCACACAATGGAATATTGTTCAGCCATTTAAAAAAGGGAAATCCTGCCATGTGCAACAACATGAATGAAATTAGAGGACATTATGTTAAATGAAATAAGTCAGACAGGACAAATACTGAGTGCCTAGGTGGCTCAGTCAGTTAAGCATCTGCCTTCAGCTCAGGTCATGATCCCAGGGTCCTGGGATGGAGTCCCACATCAGGCTCCCTGCTCAGTGGGGAGTCTGCTTCTTCCTCTACCCCTCCCCCTGCTCGTGATCTCTCTCTCTCTCATGCTCTCTTTCTCAAAAAAATAAAAATCTTTGAAAAAAAATATTTAAAAAAAAGGACAAATACCATATGATCTCACTAATATGTGGAATCTTAAAAAAAGAAAAAAAGAAAAAAAATGTCTAACTCATAGAAGCAAAGTAGAAGGGTGGTTGCCAGGGGCTGGGAGTGTGGATGGGAGAAATGGGAAAATGTCGGTCAAAGGTACAACCTATAGTTATGAGATAAGTAAGTTCTAGAGATCTAATGTACAGCCTGGTGACTACAGTTAACAATATTGTATTTCATACTTAGAATTTGCTAAAAGAGTAAATGTTAAGTGTTTTCACCACACACAATTAACTTGGTTGTGGTAATTATTTCACAATGTATATTAAATCATCATAGGGAACACTTTAAATATATACAATTTTTTGGTCAATTTTACCTCAGTAAAGCTGGGAACATGGGGGGAAATGATGGAAGAAGGGGCAAATCTCTGTTTTCTAAGAAAACCTATGGATAGGACCACATGGAAGGAAACAGATGTAGAGTAATTGTGCTCCAGTGAGTTATACTGATGAATTACAACCAGGAGCTTCAACTGCATCTGATTTAGAATGATTTAGATGACGATGAGATTTTGGACTTTGAAATGATGATATTTAGATTTGATTTTGGACTCTAAGTTGAAGATATGATGAGATTTAGATTTAGATTATGAGATTTTGGACTTCAAACCAATACTGTGATGGGATAAGATTCAGGAATTGTGATAAAGGGTGGATGTATTTTGCATTTGGGAAATATGTGAATCTTTGGGGGCCAGAGGGCAGATTGTGGTGGCCAGAATTCTAATATAGCTTCCAAGATTCCTGTCACCTATTGTATATATTTGGTATTATCCCCTTCTGTTGAGTGTGGACAGAACCTGTGGTGTATGACAGAATATTGTTCTCATGATCAGGTTACTTAATCATGGCAAAGGTAAAGGAATTTTCACATAATTCAGATCTCTAACTCATTGACTTTGAAAGAGATTCTCCTTGGTGGGGCTGACCTAATCAGATGAGTTTTTAAAAGAGGAACTCTATTGCTGGACTAAAAGAAAGGAAATAAGCATGTGGTAAACTGCTTATGGAAGAGGTCACATGGCTGGGATCTGACACATGACTCCAGGAGTTGAACATGGTTCTAGTTGACAGCTAGAAAGAAAAGAGGGAACATCAAACCTATAGGAGCAAAGGACTGAATTCTGCCAATAACCACATAAGCTTAGAAGAGAACCCAAACCACCAAAAAGGAATGGAACTCCAGCTCTCATCTTGAGTTAAGCCTGGTGAGATCTGAGCAGATTTAGCTAACCAGTACCTGAACTTCTGACCTACAGAAACTATGAGATAATAAATGGATGTTGTATGAAACACTTAAGTTTGTGATAATTTGTTACACAGCAATAGAAAGCTAGTACAACTGTGTTGAGATCATTAGTCTCAGGTCCCAGATGCTAGCCTGGTGTAACTGTTGACTATATGTTATACTCTGTATCTAATTGTAAGTCTTCCAAAGAAAATTTAGCACACATTTGCATAATTCTCTCACGAGTAAATTAAATACATTGTTTCTCTTATCCTTCCTTTATAGGAAAGCTCAAGTGTTTCTATATTCCTTGTCTGTTCATTGTTTCTATCCTTGCACTGAAATTAGTATTATTTTTCATTGTTTTTAAGTCTTTTTTTCTTCACAATTTGATAAATGTTTATGCTTGCTTAATTGCTAATCTGAAAAAAAATTATCAGAACTTTCATTTGTATATGAGACTATTTTATGTCCCTGTTGTGTAGAGCAACTAACTACATTCCCTCAGCAGGAAAAAGATCCAGAAACAGAGCTAATTCTAATTTCATTAAACACTTGTCCTTGATTAGTTTCCTTCAGCATCCTGAAATCACATGAACAGTGCACCAGTTTATTTCACCAATTATTGCTTCAGTCGAGAGACAGGAGTTAATATTCCCATGATCCCATTTTTTTAGGAATTATTTTTTTATATCAAAAAGTCTCAAAGTTTAAGTGTATAAAATAACACATTAAGAAATGAATCACAAAATAATATGTGAATTAAAATAAATTAAACTGTAGTTATAAACCATCCTTTCTGAAATTTTTAAAAAAGCTGTTCCTAAAATATCTATAGATAATGCAATTATATAAAGGACATTTTAAACAGAATTGTACATGATTTTTAAGAGAACATGTAATTTGAATTTCCTTAAAAATCAGCAATATATATTGAAGTAGTTATGGTAAAAAAAAAAAAATGAGACTGAAAAAATTTAAGACTGACAGTACCTCCATGAAAGTAGAAGGGACGCAGGTCCAGGGGTAATCGATATTAGTAAAACCTGGATTTTTTTTTTTTTAAGGTGCCATGGATGGTGGAGAGAATGTAAAAGGTTCAGAACATTTTCTGACATACAAATGTGAGATTGGTGTGGTGAAGCCATATAAGGAGATATTATTTACTAAGGCACAGACTTCTTCCCACATCCAAGAAGGTTCATGGTGAATTCCATCAATAATGGCAGCCTTGCTTTCCTAAGCCAGTCAAATGAAAGCTGTCTCATCCTTTCCTCAGTGTGCCAGGATTTTGTGTCAGATTACATTTACTTTTACTTTGATCCTGGATTTTAAGTCCCATTTTTGATCAGAATAGTTTGAATCTACTCCCCAACTCTCATCCCAAGCAGTGTGGCACTGAGTGCAGTGTGGTCTGATCAAAGATTTCACTGGGTGTGGATTTGGGTCTCATCCAGAGGACATCAAAGGCAATCTGACTGGGTCTCAAAGTCTGTTTCTGAGCTGATCTCTCAGCCGCCTGTTTCCTCACCAAGACCCCAGTTCTTACTCCTGGCTTCCATGATGCTGATTCCTCTCTGTACCACTTACCCCCCACACACTTTTCCTTCATTTTCTCCATGTACTGTTAACACAAGCTGCTGTGTACAGAAAAAACTTATTAAATGTATGGGAACTTAGAGGAAATGTTAAATACTAAAAAAAAAAAAAATACTAGAACCAAATTATAAGCTTCTTCCTTTGCCTCAGGGCAATTTTTCTTTCAACATTTTTCCCATATGATTTTCCTTTTCTAGGCAAGACTTTATGTTCCTGGTCTTTTTTTAACCTGAAACAATTGACTTTTTCAATCTCTGTCTTCTGCATCCTCATCTCAAGGCACTTAATTGATTTCCTAATACACTAATGGGTGGTGGCTTATAACTTACTCAAATCATGCCTCAGAGCCTTCAGATATCACACACACACACACACACAAAATGCTAATCAATTTTTCCCCAAAAACATCAAAGCATCTGCCTCTGAAATGAATCTAGTCCCTGTACCTAGAATATGTTAGCAATATTCTATTATTGAAATAGTATTGTTTCTTTTTCTTGGATTACTATTATCATTGGACCTGTTGTTACTATTACAACTATTAGCACAATTGCCACATTACTGCTTTCATCACTACTAATATGTTGCAGTTCATATGATGCTTGATTCTACATCAAAACCTAGAGTTTTTATTGTTCTACTGTCCTCAGATACTTGTTATTTACATCTGTGGTAGGTAGCCTCTAAAATTGCTCCCAGTGTTTCCTGTCTTTTGGTATTCATGACATTGTTAATCCCTCCTGTTAATTGTGGGTTCCACTGGTGACTCACTACTAAAAATAGAATAGGACAAAAGGCACTTTGAAGACCAGGTTACAAAAACACTCTAGCTTCTGTCTTGCTTGTCTTTTCTTGCTCTTCTGCTTGCTGGTTCTGATGGAAGCCAGCTGACATGTTGTGAGTTGACCTATGGAGAAACCACACAGGAGGGGACTGAGGCAGGCCTCTAGCCACCAGCCAGCAAGGGCATTAGGCTCTCAGGCCAACAGCCCTCAAGGAACCGATGACTGCCAACAACCACGTGATCAGACTTGGATGCAAATCCTACCCCAGTGGAGCCTTGATAGGATTACATCTGTGGCTTACAGCTTAATTACAGCCCTAGGAGTAATTCTGACTCAGAGGACCCAGCTGCATAGAGTGTGTAGATTTCGGAACTACAGAAGCTCCATTGGCTTAACCCGCTATGTTTTGGAGTATTTTATTTTATTTATTTATTTTTTATTTTTTTATAATTTTTTTTAAAGATTTTATTTATTTATTTGACAGAGAGAAACACAGTGAGAGAGAGAACCCAAGCAGGGAGAGTGGGAGAGGGAGAAGCAGGCTTCCAGCGGAGCAGGGAGCCCGCTGCAGGGCTCCATCCCAGGGCCCTGGGATCCTGACCTGAGCTGAAGGCAGACGCTTAACAACTGAGCCACCCAGGCGCCCCTGTTTTGGAGTATTTTATTATGCAGCAATAGAAAACCAAAAAATTACCTTCCATAACTGAATTTGTTGTCTCCTTTAGGTTATACAATTCTTTTTACATGTGAGAGAGTGAAAAAATTGAGTAAAGAGATGTGAAAAAATAAAAAAGAAAAGTGTATAGTTTGTTCATTAAATTTCAAAATGTAAAAACCATGTTGAATCAGATGTTTTATTAATAGTTAGCCCTCTTGTGTGTTTTATAAGACTGGTGCCTTGGTCAGCACTCTGACACTTGGATGACAGACTTTTTGAGAGCCTGGTTTCCTAAGTCCCACATGTTCTGGAGAGGTTATGCTTATTTTCTTCTCAGGGAACTAGATGTTGAAGGACCTGGAGTTTCTACCTCTCCATTCACCTTCCCTCTCCATTCCTATGCTTTCAATCACCTCTGCATTAGATTTTAGTAGTGACTCACATGATATAGAAAGGAAAAGGGACCTCCAGTCAATATGGTTTTCCCAGGCTGAAACCCCATCTGCTTCTAGTCAACGTAGAACCCTCGTCAGTGGAGGGTACAAACCTCTGTCGGCTTTTCTTTCTAATGAAAACTGCCAGGAATACGACTGTTGGTGCTGCTTGAGGCAGAAGCTCCCAGCACTTTTCTTTTCTTTTTCTTTTTCTTTCTTTTTTTTCTTTTTCTTTTTTCTAAGGAGGGGGGTGAGGAGGGGCAGAGGGAGAAAGACAATCTTAAGCAGGCTCCACGCCCAGTGCAGTCTGACACAGGGCTTGATCTCACAATCCTGAGATCATGACCCTAGCCAAAAATCAAGAGTCAGAGTCTTAACCAATGGAGCCACCCAGGCACCCCACCCAGCTGCTTTTCATGATGACTTTTATTTCTTCCTCAAGTGCTGGATGCTTTCACATCAGTTTCTTCTTTCATTGCCCATCTCCAGATTTCTCTTTAAGCACTATTCAACAATTGCCCCTATGTGTTAAATCTAAGATTACCAAACTTCTCTTTTATATATTCTGATTCTATAGAATCTGTATGTTTGACAAATATCCCAGGTGATTCTTACCCACAGGGAAGTTCCAAAATCACAGAAAGACAACCTAAAACGGCCTGTGTTGACATACTACCTAAAAATAACAGTGGTACTGTATAGTTCTCTATTCTAAGCCATTTAAATTTTGAACCTCTTTAGCTCCACACAATTTACAAATAAGCAATACCTTTTCCTTTAAAAAAAGACTATATTTTAATATTTGCATAAATGAAATTCAACACATCTATGCGACAGGCACTATATCCCATTGGGATACAGATGAATCAGACATCTTTCCTGTCCTTGGAGAGCTCGTACTCTGACAACACAGTTCAAATTGAGGTAAAAAGGGAGAAAAAAAATGCTTCAGAAAAGGAGAATTAGATGTACCAAGAATCCTATGGAGGGGTGTGAGTTCCAAACCACATGTAAGCACAGTAATTCTATTTAGGATTTTTAAATTCCAAGTCTAAAAGGAAATATATCAAGTCAGATATTTCTTTTTATGGGATGAGGTGGGAGACAGGTGCTATGGAGCAGATCTTTATTTCACCCATACACTGCAAAGAATTAAATTCAAAGTGTTTTTTTTCATGAGGAATATTAAATGACATAAGTGGTATTTATGAATATAAGAAAAATAGGGTCATTCCTGATGGTTTTGACTCTGACCCAGAAAAAAAAGTGTCAGTGGGGAGATAGTGGTTTGGAGGAAGAGGTTGGTAAAGAGAAAATTAAATACTGATTAAATACTGTATAGTAGGATATGTTTTAAAAGGTGCTTGCAAGTCACGTGTCTGTAACTCAGCAAGCAAACATACTTATTACATGCCAATAAGCTTGTCAATAATGGAAGTCAATATGAGCAGAAGATGAGAGGCTTTGCTTTTTTGCATGTCTGGCCCTGCATTCTAAAATACACCTTTGGCATTACCTTTAACCATACATTTTGCCAAGTGACATAATTATGACCATTATAACGTTAGGATATGTCAGTGTCTCCATTTCAAATTTAGGAAATGTGGATTACTTTTTTGCCAGTAATTCTCGGAGTATGTCTATAAAAAGCCCATTGACTTCCGGGATGAAGCTGTGCTCTTCTCACGGTGTCATCGTACAGAGGACTTATTTCAGAACCAAATGAAGATTCAGTGGTGAATCTCTACCAACAGTTTATGAAATCTAAATCTGGGAGTTGCTGAGGTACAGTGTTCCCATTGAGTACTTTGTATAAAATGGATTGGCATCTGCTCTGGTCTTACATCTCCTTGACAGTCAATTTTGTGCCTATTCGCAAATGTAGCACTTTGTGGGAAGCAGTTTGCCATCGATGTTACAAATCCTAATGAAGTGCTTTACCTCCCGCCAGATTTCAGTTGGGAAGGCTTTCAAATGTGTTTCCATTTATACATGCCTGCTTTTTACCCTTAGTGCACAACGAAATCCTACTGAAGAATGTGTTTATTTTCTATTTCCTTTCTCTGGATATATGTTGAAAGACAGAAAGTAGATTGGTGTCATAAATGCAAAGAAAGAGAACCAATTATGTCATAAAAAATTGGATAGGCTTTGCCTAATGTAGATGTATTGTTATAAATAAGAGATGTGTAGAAGTCTGTAGACTTTGGGATTTCGTTCTCTATGCCACTGATTTTAGTTTTATATCAATAGTGAGGCAGCAAGGATTCTATTTTCTTTTCTGCCAGTACCTGCTGGACCTCAGAAACTATACATAAAAGCTTGTAGTTTCAGTGTTTTAGAGAGCTCATTCCATATTTTTCTTCTTTCTGGCCCGGGGCCTTAAAGAACCACAAAGTCTGATGTACTTCTTTCCTTTGCTCTCCTGTTGAGTTTATAGATGTTCAGAATGGTTTGCTACCTATCTAGCTGAATTCCTGGGACCAGATGAAATTTAGGTCTCCTCCGATGTGGATGGAACTAGAGGGTATTATGCTAAGCGAAATAAGTCAATAAAGACATGTATCATATGATCTCGCTGATATGAGGAATTTGAGAAACAAGACAGAGGATCATAGGGGAAGGGAAGGAAAAATGAAACAAGACGAAACCAGAGAGGGAGACAAACAATAAGAGACTCTTAATCTCAGGAAACAAACTGAGGGTTGCTGGAGTGGTGGGGGATGGGAGGGATGGGAGGGATGGGGTGGCTGGGGGATGGACATTGGGGAGGGTATGTGCTATGGTGAGCACTGTGAATTGTGTAAGACTGGTTGAATCACAGACCTGTACCTCTGAAACAAATAATACATTATATGTTAAAAAAAAAAAAAAAGATAGTAGGAAGGGAAAAATAAAGGAGGGAAATCGGAGGGGGAGACTAACCATGAGAGACTATGGACTCTGAGAAACAAACTGAGGGTTCTAGAAGGGAGGGGGTGGGGGGATGGGGTAGCCTGGATGGGTATTAAAGAGGGCACGTATAGAACGGAGCATTGGGTGTTATGCGCAAACAATGAATCGTGGAACACTACATCAAAAAAAAAAAAAAAAGAACCACAAAGGCTGGGCACCACAGGAAAAAGTATTAAATATGATAAAAACATTAAAAAGATAAACTATGACATACACAAACAATGAATCATGGAATACTACATCAAAAACTAATGATGTAATGTATGGTTATTAACATAACAATAAAAAATTTTTAAAAAAAGGAAGGCTCATAGATGAGAAAAAAATTAAGAAAAAATAAATAAACTATGCCAAATAAATAAAAACTGGAAAAATCACAAAAAAATATTTAAACAAAGCGACTTGGTTCACTCTATGACTCTTCAGCACCATTTTTTATGACAATTCTAAGTCTAAGCCTGATCACAGTGGGACATGAGTGCCTTGAATAATCATTAACATGGTTTTGATTTAAACAACCATACTGGTCACAAGATTTATTCTTGTTTTATCACCCAAAGATAGAAAATTTAAAACCATGCTAATAAACCATAGTATTTTATCATTTGTTCATTTTTATAATCATCAGTATCACTTGAAATCTCACTAAGAGAGGCATATATCTTTGGTTTCTGTGGCTGTAAGTATGATCAAGGTATAATAAAAAAAATGCTGAACACAGATTTCAAAGTAATTGTATAAAATTATACTGTTGGTCTTCAAAGACAGCACTAATAATAACCCTATAGTGTTACTCTATGCAGATGTTGTTCTAAATGCTTCTCCCATCACTTCATCACATCTTCCCGCTGATGTTATTTTATAGTTAAAGAAACTAAGGCCCAGAGAACAGAAACATACCTGAGGTCCCTAATGTTGTACATCTAGTAAAAAAAACAAGCAGGGATTTGAATCCAGACAGCTCGGTTCCAACATCAGGTTTTTAAACGCTACAATTTACCCCACCTCTCTGGCTCTCTCTGATTCTAGCCTAAGGATTCTGCAGCCATGATAAGAAGGAATAAAAAAATCTATAAACTGGGAGCCACTTAAGCACTATTAGTTTTGTTCTCTATAGTTTATATATTTTTATATATATATATACACACACATATACATACATACATTATATATAATACATTATATATTATTAATATGTATAATTACTAATATTATATGTTAATTATTATTAATTATATATTATATAATATATATACATTATTAATATATAATTATATATATATATAAAATATATTTTATTATAGTTTGAACTCTATAGTTCAGCTGCTGCTTCTTGGGTCTTTGGAGAGCTCCATTTATCTAACCCAAGATGGGAGAGGATAGTCATCCCTGTCCAGTTGAATCTCTGGTTGGTCAGGTCCAAAAGCATTCCTGGCATATCTGTGCAAGGTAGCTGCTAGTTTCCATTCTGTTCCCCTGCTCCAAACTTCCTACTTTTATTCCTTATGGCCATTTCCATATGTCTACTTAGCATTAGATTTCAACTATAGTCCCCAATCTCATTTCTCTTTCACTAACTAGCCTTTAATAATAGGAGGCTTGGAAAACCTTGGAGGCTAATGTACTGCTAAATCTTGGGCTCCAAGTCCCACACGCTGTCCCAATTTGTAGTCAGGCCCAAACTTCTTTGGTTATCCCCTTGTAAGCTACTATTTGAGTGGCCTACCTACTGCCACAATCTTCTTCCTCTTTCCTGACCCCTTTTTTTCTCCTCTGGATTCAGAACATGGCTCCTACACCCCTGTTATCTCTGGGTCACTGTCACCATGGATCACTCTATAGTTCAGCTGCTGCTTCTTGGGTCTTTGGAGAGCTCCCTTCATCTAACCCAAGATGGGAGAGGATAGTCATCCCTGTCCAGTTGAATCTCTGGTTGGTCAGGCCCAAAAGCATTCCTGGAATAATAACAGGTCCCAAGCTTTTGCTATTGCTGGATATAACTGACCATAAATAAAAAGTATACTTAACTGAGACTTCCTGAAATTATGTGAACTGAACTCTCTTCCATGTTTTGATATTTTTCCTTTGCCTAGTCTCTTTTCATTCCAGTTTGGGAGCACATCAGGGATTCCGCTACATGAAGTGAGAGACATATTCTTCTAATATTCCTACAGAAAGACGCATACCTTTGAGAACATATTTGGAACACTAGCTAAGGCTTTTTTTTTTTTTTCATATGATGGTATTATATAAAATAATTCAAAGTCCATTAAAGTTTATCAGGCTTGGAATTAGAATGATTTCCTACACCAATGACTAGGAATTTTAAAGAAGGGGGGAACATTTAAAACCCTTGAAGTTCTGAGTTACCAGAGCTGTGGACGGTATAAGGAATATTGTCAAGAAATTTGAAGGAGGGATGCCTGGGTGGCTCAGTCAGTTTAGCGGCTGCCTTCGGCCCGGGTCATGATCCCAGGGTCCTGGGATCGAGTCCCACATTGGGGGTCCCTGCCCAGCAGGGAGCCTGCTTCTCCCTCTCTCTCTCTCTGCTTGTGCTCTCTCTGTCAAATAAATAAAATCTTTTTAAAAAAAAAAAAAAGAAATTTGAAGGAAAACTAACTCATTAGCAGGGTGAAGGATAGTCCTTGGATAGGGAAGACATCCCTCTTCTCTTTTCTCCCCTGCTCTTTTCCATTTCTTATATGTGGTTGTTAGATAACATACCCTTTTTGCAAGAGGCCACCCACAGCGATGGATTGGCAAAGGTAGCTTTAGACAGTTGCAGTTTTGGATAGCAAAGATTCTAATAGTCTCTGCATACAGAAAAACTGGATACTTTATTATTCAGTTACCCATTTTGGTTTAGTGTATCAATCAAAATGCATAGCTAATAAAAATTAAATAGAATGTGCGTGGGCTGCAAAATATTGTTAGTTTAGGGTGAAGATGTGAAGATGAAAGTAGAATTATAAGAACACTGTCTTGAGGGCCTGTTTTCTTCCCCCTTGTGGGTTTTTTTTTTTTGGCTTCTTCAAACTATAAAATGTTATCAGTGGGTACTGATATGAGGTATGCTGGCCTCTGGTATTTTCTACCTCAGCAAAGAGGAAATTGCTGAGATATGCACAGCTGTAACAACTATGTCCTACATAAATGCATCTGGCCTGTCTTACATGACTTTCTATGTTCCCCGGGAACTGGTTGATCTTATGAAGTTTTTAATCTCATGTGTGTATGTGTTATATAAATTCTAAGGCCCCTCCAAAAATCTGTAAGTATACCTCTATTTTTTTTCAAGGCAGTATTTTCAAAAAAAATTTTTAAAAAGCCTATTCTTATGAATAAATTAATGACAATAACACTGCCTTTGCCCAAGTTTTGAGACCAAACATTTCAGATGAGTTCAGAGGAAACACAGATGCCAATCAGAAGAGAAATAAGTAAACAATAAACAAATACAACCACAAGACTTTTACCTATGCATTCACAAAACTTTTAACAATTTACATATTACATATAAGGAAAGCAGCATCTGTTATTTGTGATAAACATTTCCCATTTCTTTCTTTTTTTTTCCGAAGTCTTTCTTTGTTAATACAATAGAAAACAAAAACATCACAAACCAAAAAAAAAAAAAAAAAAAGAAACAAAAGAAAAGAAAAGAAAAAGGAAAAAAGGAAATATTTCATGTATATCAGAAATTTAGGAGATGCTTTATCTTTAAGATAATTTTTATAAAAGCATCTTTTGAAGCAAATTCTCAAATGTGCTTTGGAGTAATTGTGTATCACTCTGAAGTTTTATTTGCTATGCTTCTAAAACAGTTTCTAAATATTTGTAAGTCTAAGAACAATGTATGACAGTATCTATCATTAGCGACATTTGCATTGTGAGCAAGACAAATTATTCTTTTTTTTTTAAAGATTTTATTTATTTATTTGACAGAGAGACAGAGAGAGAGGGAACACAAGCAGGGGGAGTGGGAGGGGGAGAAACAGGCTTCCCGTGGAGCAAGGAGCCCGATGTGGGGTTCGATCCCAGGACCCCAGGATCATGACCTGAGCCGAAGGCAGACGCCTAACGACTGAGTCACCCAGGCGCCCTTTTTTATTTTATTTTTTTAAAGATTTTATTTATTTATTTGACAGAGAGACAGAGAGAGAGGGAACACAAGCAGGGGGAGTGGGAGAGGGAGAAGCAGGCTCCCCGCAGAGCAGGGAGCCCGATGTGGGACTGGATCCCAGGACCCTGGGATCATGACCTGAGCCGAAGGCAGGCGCTTAATGACTGAGCCACCCGGGCGCCCAAGACAAATTATTCTAACTTCTTCATTTTAAAAATAAATGTCCCTCTGCCTTTCTCTCTGGTATACCTTTTCTTTTTAGCCTCTTTTCCATTTTTTTTTTCATTCTTACATAATATTGGCAGAAAACTCAGTGAAGGAAGAGGGAGATACCCTTTAGAAACAAAATCAGCAATAATAACTACTAAAACACAATTTTTATAACTGACTAAAGTTTATAACTAAGCAAAAATTCTCAAAAACACAAATGGAATTTTGATGTTGTATACATTCTGAAAGGACACTGATTTCGTTATTTTGGATGTTGAAATTCTTTAATAGGAAACTTTTCTTTTGATCTTTCTTAGACTTTGTGTTAAAGTTCCCACATGAGAGTTATTGCTGATATCAGGACATGTTCCCAATTATGGGTCCCTAGCTCTATGGGATTTAATGACACTCACAATATCTATTAATTGGCAGGACTGACACAGTGTTCTCTGGTGAATGAATAAATAAATGATATTTTAGGTATGTGTCCTATGTATTAGAGAGAAATGGAGAAGAGAATTGTACTATGAAGAGAGTAACTAACTTAATAATTATTAAGTAATTGACTTAATAATGAATACTGGAAAAGAACTTAGAGAAAGTAATGGTAGAGAAAAAAGAGAAAAAATACGTAAGATACAGGACAAACGATATTAAGGAAATGAGTTATAACCAGATTAAAAAGGAGGCAGAGGATCCTGCTATTTCTGTTCAAAAGTCCACAGGAAAGTGATGGTGTTCTCACTGTCCAGGTATTCTGTAAGATAGTAATTCCCATTTTGAAAAACATTATGCTATCATACACTTTTATCTGTATAAATTCCAAAGACATCTTGTGAATGTATGTGTATGCTTGCATGTGTGTATGAACATAAAGTTTAACTCTGCATATCTCAGTATAGAAACAACATCATTATATAGTAAATATTTCAGAGCTTTTGCTAATTTTAGTTAGCATCATTGAAAAATAATGTTGGTCATTTAAAGAAAACTTTAAATGAGTAAGTTAGAATTTAAAAGCAAATATGTTCTGAACCCAGCTATCTTTATGTACAAATGTATTATCAAATATTTAGAAGGGAATGTGGAAGATAGCAACAACAACAAAAAAATTCCAAGAAAATCCAGTACTATATTACATTTACAAAGAAGGCAGATAACTCTGTACATTTTGGTACAATTCTCTGTGGCTCTATCATCACTTTAAAACAAAAAGTTAAAAAAAGCAAACAAATAAAGGAAGGCAAGGTAGATCCACATTTTCTTCATGCACAACCTGACTTGAAGGGGAGAGAAATCACATTGTATGCCAAGCTCACAATATTTATGATAGATGTTTACATAAGAATAGTTCAAGCCACCACACATGCCATGTAGACAAGAAGGCTCTAACTGGTGCAGGGAAATTGCACAGAAGCTAGTTGGAAGAACTTTTATTCATCTGTAAAGAAATGCAATTCAAAGAAAAAGAGTTGCTATGTTTCTGAGTATTTCTGACAAGTTTTGGAAAACGCATTAAAGACTTTGGATCAAGGTAATGATGTAAACTTAGTACTGGGAAATTCTCCTCTGACACAACTAAGTAATGATCATTCCAATAAAAGTATTCAAATAAATTACAATACTATAAATATAATATTAAAAACAGCACAAGCTCAATAAAAAAAAAAGTTTCCTATGGATTCTAAATGCACAGAAGTAAACTGGGATGGAATGACACAGTACATCAGTAGCTGATATTGAAAAACCTTTGAGTGGCAGAGGTCTGGACCGAAACTGACTATTTGAATTAAGGAGGCTAAAAATAAGTGGGGAATGCTGCCTGGGACTACAGCTGATATAAATTAGTGTACTTGTGGTTGCAGGAGAAATCATTGCAGATGGAGCTTGGGTACAAGTCATCCATTGGTTGAATAACTAGGGCTGGAATATCAACAACATTACTATGAGACAGAATGCTTTAGCTACTGATAGAATACCAGACTCTGGACTGGGAGTCTGCTAGCAGTGCTCCCAAAGCCTATAAAAAGGAAAAAGTTAAGTGCAAAGATTGAGGGAGAACATTTCAAAGGAAAATCTTCCAAACATCCAGGGAAGATGACAGAGTAGGAGGAAGCAGAGGCTCATCTTGTCCCATGGATACAAGTAGGTAACACTCACATCAACGTAAATAACCTGGAAAACAGCCTAAAGACTGGCAGAATAAGCTCCACAACTAAATGTAGAGAAGAGGCCACAATGAAGAAGGAAGAAGGGTGGGGATGCAGTTGGAAACTAAAGGGACTTGTGGGACTCTCTGCAGGAGGGAGGGAAGGTATAGACACAGAGAGGGGAGAGAAACAGATTATTACACTGGGGAGCCCACATGGGGCAGGCGGATACCCATAACATTTGGTTTCAAAAACCAGAGGGGCCAAATTTCATGAGTTCTTACAACCGGTGGGACTCAAAGCCTGGAATTTTAAAAAATCAGTGAGCTCACTCTGAGAGAGCCAGGAGTGCAAGAAGAAACTGAGTCCCTGCCCATAAAGATCACAACAAACAGCTTGGAGACACAAAATAGAAGTAGCAGTCTGAAAGGTGCCAGGGGCATACAGGAGGGAGTTATTTACTAATCTGTGAGCATGTCCTGGAGGGACAAAAATCACTGAGGGACTCCTCCAGGAACAAAGGGATGGGCAAGTGCCACTTTCCTCCCACATGCCCCAACATAAACATATGACCATCAGCAGGACTCACTACCTAACTTGCTAGCACTGCCACCCTGCCCCACCATGCTGTGCTTCCAGGGATGCACTCCCTCTGGACAGGCTGCCCCAGTCCCTGCACAGTTGGACCCCTCCCACAGAGGACAGGGACATGCAAAGCTTCCCAGCACTCCCACCCTGCATCACTGCCCCCTGCACTGTGCTTTGGCAGATCCACCCTCTCTAATACCTTCTTGGCCAGAGCATATATAGAGTGGTGTCAGAGACCTGGCAGTGAGCAAGCAGCCCTTACAGTAGCCAGCACCACACAAAATGACTCCTGACTCAGAGAGAGGGAAAGATAGCCACACAGTGGGCTGGAAGCAGACAACTGCTCTGGCTGTAGGCCCCACCCACCAATGAAAACTTCTCAGGACACAGCACAGGGAAGGTGCCCTCCAGTTTTGTGCTACTTCATCTCAGATAAACACCTGCTCTGATTCAACTCAAGCCAAAGGGGTCTCCATACTGGCCCACTAACACCGGAGTTACCAAACACTGTCCACAACAGGCAAAGAGAGCCACTGCAGATGACTGGACTGAAGGAAAAAGGGGCTCAGCCACAACAAAAGAGCACACACATCACAAATAGGAGACACCCCTGAAGTGCCAGGTCCTGGTGAACAGGAGACACAGCATGGCAGGGCACGAAAGGACCCCTTCTTTATAAGGCTGTTACATTCAGTGCAGGTGACATAGCTGTACTTCCTAACACAGAAACAGACACAGAGAGTTAGACAAAATGAGGAGACAGAGAAATATGTCCCAAATGAAAGAACAGGCCAAAATCACAGCAAGAGCCCTAAGCCAAATGGAGATAAGTAATATGCCTGATAGAGAATTTAAAGTAATCATCATAGATACTCACTGAATTTGAGAAAAGAGTAAAGGACATTAGTGAGACCCTTAACAATGAAATTGAAAAAGAACCAATTAGAGATGAACACAACAAATGAAATTAAAAATATACCTAGATGGAATAAATAGTAGAACAGAAGAAGCTGAAAAATGAATCCGCGAACTGGAGGACAGAGTAATGGAAAATAATCAAGCTGAGCAGTGAGAGGAAAAAAATATGCAAAATGAGATTATATTTAGGGAACTTAGCAACACCACCAATAATAATGACATTTGCATTATAAGGATCCCAGAAGGAGAAGAGAAAGAAAAGGGGACAGAAAATTTATTTGAAAAAATAATAGCTGAAAACTTCTCAGAAATCCAGATCCAGGAGGCATAGAGATCCCCCAACAATATCAACCAAAGCGGTCCACATCAAGACACAGAAAATAAGATGGTAAAGAGTAGTGATTAAGAGAGAATTTTAAAGGCAGCAAGAGAAAAGAAAACAGTTATATACAAGGAAAACGCCATAAGGCTATCAGCTGGTGTTTCAGTAGAAATTTTGCAGGCCAGAAGGGAATGTCATGATATATTCAAAGTGATGAGAGGGAAAAATCTATACCCAAGAATGTTCTATTCAGCAAGGCTAGCATTCAGCATAGAGGGAGAGATATAGAGTTTTCCAGACAAACAAAAATTAAAGGAATTCATAACCACTAAACCAGCCCCACAAAAAATGTTAAAGGGGACTCTTTAAGTGAAAAGGAAAGGTCATAAGTAAGAGTAAGAAAAGTAGGAAGTACAGGGATGCTTGGGTGGCTCATCGGTTAAGCATCTGACCCTTGGTTTCAGCTCAGGTCATGATCTCATGGGTTGTGAGATTGAGCCCCACATTGGACTCCTTGCTCAGTGCGGAGTCTGCTTGAAAGATTTTCTCCCTCTGCCCCTCCCCCCGATCATGCACGCACTCTCTCTCTCTCTCGAAATAAATAAATAAATCTTAAAAAAAAAAGTAGGAAGTACAAAAGCAGTAAAAATAAGTATATTGGTAAAAATCAGGCAAGGGACTCACAAAATAAAAGGATGTAAAGTATGGCACCATATATGTAAGATGTGGGAAGGAGAAGAAAAAAAATGGGTTCAAACTTAAATGACCATCAACTTAATATAGACTGCTCTATGCAGAAGGTGTTATATATAAACTGGTAACCACAAATTAAAAATCAGTAATAGATATGCAAAAAATAAATAGAAAGAAATCTAAGCATATCACTAAGCATATCAAGTTATCATGAGAGAAGAGAGAAAGGAAAGAAAGGAACAAAGAACTACAAAAACAACCACAAAATAACAAAATGTCAATACATACATACCTATCAATTACTACTTTGAATATAAATTGACTAAATGCTTCAATCAAAAGACATAAAATGATGGAATGAATAAAAGAAAAAAAAGACCCATCTATATGCTGCCTACAGAAGACTCATTTCAGACCTAAGGACACCTGCAGATTGAAAGTGAGGGGATGGAGAAATGTTTATCATGCAAATGGACATCAAAAGAAAGCCAGAGTAGCAATTCTTACCTCAGAAAAACTAAATTTTAAACCAAAGATTGTAGCAGGAGACGAAGAAGGGCACTATATCATAATAAAAGGGTGTATGCAACAAGAAGATCTAACAACTGTAAATATCCATGCCCCCAACTTGAGAGCACCCAAATATAAAAAAGAATTAATAACAAACATAAAGGAACTCATTGATAATAATACAGTAATAGTAAGGGACATTAACACACCACTTATAGCCACGGACAGATCGTCTAAGCAGAAAGTCAACAAGGAAACAACGCCTTTGAATGACACACTGGACTGGATGGACTTAACAGATATATTCAGAACATCTCATCCTAAAGCAGCAGAATACACATTCTTTTTCAAGTGCACATGGAACATTCTCCAGAATAGATAACATACTGGGTCACGAATCAGGCCTCAAAAAGTACAAGAAGATTGAGATCATACCATGCATATTTTCTGACCACAAAGCTATGAAACTTGAAGTCAAGCACAAGAAAAAATTTGGAAAAACCACAAAAACATGGAGGTTAAAGAACATCCTACTAAAGAATGAATGGGTCAACCAGGAAATTAAAGAAGAAGTAAAAAAAATGAATGAAAGCAAATGAAAAAGAAAACATGACAGTCCAAAACCTCTGGGATGCAGCAAAAGCGGTCCTAAGAGGGAAGTATGTAGCAATACAGGCTTACCTCAAGAAGCAAGAGAAATCTCAAATAAACAACCTAACATTACACCTAAAGTAGTTAAAAAAAGAATAACAGATGAAGCCTAAAACCAGCAGAAGAAGTGAAATAATAAAGATTAGAGCAGAAATAACTGATATGGAAACAAACAAACAAACAAAACCCCAGTAGAACACATCAATGAAACCAGGAGCTGGTTCTTTAAAAAATTAATAAAATTGATAAAACCCTGGCCAGACTTACCAAAAAGAAAAAAAGAAAAGACCCAAACAAATAAATTAATAAATTAATAATTAATAAATAAATTCACAAATGAGGCAGGAGAGATCACAACCAATACCGCAGAAATACAATTATAAGAGAATATTATGAAAAATTATATGCCAACAAATCAGGCAATCTGGAAGAAATGGATAAATTCCTAAAAACATAAAAGCCACCAAAACTGAAACAGGAAGAAAGAGAAAACTTGAACAGACCAGCAAAGAAATTGCATCAGCAATCAAAAAATCTCCCAACAGAGAGTCTAGGGCCAAATGGCTTCCCAGGGGAATTCTACCAAACATTTAAAGAAGAGTTAATGCCTATATTTCTCAAACTGTTTCCAAAAATAGCAAATGGAAAGAAAACTTCCAACCTCATTCTACAAAGCCAGCATTACCTTGATTCAAAAGCAAAGACCCCACTAAAAAAGAGAACTACAGGCCAATATCCCTGATGAAAAAAGATGCAATAATCCTCAACAAAGTATTAGCAAACCAAACCCAACAATACATTAAAAAAAATTCACCATGATCAGTGAGATTTATTCTCAGTTTGCAAGGATGGTTCAGTATTCACAAATCTATCAGTGTGATACATCACATCAATAAGAGAAAGGATAAGAACCATGATATCATTTCAATAGATGCAGAAAAAGCACTTGACAAAGTACAACATCCATTCATGATAAAAAGAATGTAAAAAAAAAAAAAAACTTTAACAAAGTAGGTTGAGAGGAAACATACCTCAACATAATAAAGGGCATATATGAAAAACCTATAGCTAACATCACACTCAGTGGGGAAAAATTAAGAGCTTTCTCCCTGAGTAGGAACAAGACAAGATGTCCACTCTCACCACTGTTATTTAACAGAGTACTAGAAGTCCTAGCCTCAGCAATCAGACAACAAAAAGAAATAAAAGCCATCCAGATTGGTAGGGAAGAAGTAGAATTTTCACTATCTACAAATGACATGATACTAAAAATGGAAGACCCGAAAGACTCCTTCAAAAAACAGCTGAAACTGATAAATGAATCCAGTAAAGTGCAGGATATGATATCAATGTAAAGAAATCTGTTGCATTTCTATATACTCATAATGAAGACAAAGAAAGAGAAATTAAGAAAGCAATCTTATTTTCAATGGCACCAAAAATAATAAAATACCAAGGAATAAACTTAACCAAGAGGTGAAAGACCTGTACTCTGTAAACTATAAAACACTGATGAAAGAAATTGAAGAGAACACAAAGAAAATCTCACAAAATTAAATTTCCAAAGCTCCTAAAGAAAACTAAGGACACCAACAATGAACAGCAATAGTGACACATTAGACCTATAGAACAATCTCTAAGTGACTTTAAAATGAATTAAGCTCTGCAAACTATAAAATGAGGAAATAATAGTCTTAAGAACAGAATAAGACATCAAAAACAAATATCTATGAATAAAAAATACACATAGGTTTACGATGTTTACTATATGGACCATGTATTGTTTACAAAATCTAACAGACTTTTACATTATAACTGACTATGTGTCTATATAATACTCTTGATTTTGCTTCTTGGCCCACAAAGTCTAAAATATTTTCTATCTGACCCTATAGAGAAAAATTTTGTCAATCCTTGGTCTACAGAATAATAAAGCATGTGTGACTTTGGTCAATTTAGAGAAAAAAATCAAGTCTCATTTAGCTAAATTTCTAATAGTTTCCAGCAGTACCATTAATTACAAATAGTTGATTCAGGTGTTCTACATAAGCACAACTTGTAACTCATTCCCAAAGCCTGCAGTAAGGAATTCTGTTACTTAAGCTATGCTTAAAAAAGAAAAAAAAAAAAAAAAGTGGAGCAGTTTCAAATTGGGAATGTACCAGGAACTTTATTTTAGGCAGGGACTATACAAGTTCCTGTAGAAGGAAGGTAAACATCTGTCCTTTCACTTGATACAAAGTCTATATACCTGTCAGGTTCAGATGATCAACTCTGCTGGCACAGATGTCATAGAGCTTGACTCCAGGGAGTTTATTGATTCTGTTTTACTTGGCATACATCTATAGATCTGGATTATCATTCTGGACCCTACAATTAGGGGGCCATAAAACTGATCAGTGGTTAATATCCAAAGAGTTACCCGTGTAAAATGCTGGCCTAGAGAATGTAATAAGCATTACTTCTAAAGGAAAAGCCTCCTCTTTTTTTTCCTTTTTCTTTTTTTTATGTTATGTTAATCACCATACATTACATCATTAGTTTTTGGTGTAGTGTTCCATGATTCATTGTTTGCATATAACACCCAGTGCTCCATGCAATACATGCCCTCTTTAATACCCATCACCAGCCTAACACATCCCCCCACCCCCCTCCCCTCTAAAACCCTCAGTTTGTTTCTCAGAGTCCATAGTCTCTCATGGTTCATCTCCCCCTCTGATTTCCCCCCCTTCATTTTCCCCTTCCTTCTCTTAATGTCCTCCATGCTATTCCTTATGTTCTACAAATAAGTGAAACCATATGATAACTGACTTTCTCTGCTTGACTAATTTCACCTAGCATAATCTCCTCCAGTCCCATCCATGTTGATGTAAAAGTTGGGTATTCATCCAAAAAGCCTCAAGTCTTATTGTAAAAATTTCTATCAGTTCAATCTGGATAAAAATACAATTTGCTACATCTGCAAACTAAACCAAAGATGAGGCATATGATACAGAACCACAATGTGGCAGGTATTAACCATATGTGGCTATTGAGACTTACATTTCAATTTAATAAAATTTACACAAAATTAAAAATTTAGCTCCTCAGTTGCACCAGCTATATTTCAAATGCTCAATAGCGGCAGGTGGGTACTAGCTACCATTTTGGACAGCACAGACTTTTTTTTTTTCCTTAGATTTTATTTATTTATTTGTCAGAGAGAGAGAGCACAAGCAGGGGGAGTGGCAGGCAGAGGGAGAAGCAGGCTCCCCGCTGAGCAAGGAGCCTGATGTAGGACTTGATCTCAGGACCCTGGGATCATGACCTGAGCCGAAGCTCAGACGCTTAACCAACTGAGCCACCCAGGCGTCCCAACACAGACTTTGAACATATGCATCACTGCATAAATTTCTAGTGGACAGAGCAGTTTAAGTTCATGATAATATGGATATCTACATGTGTATCCTGGTTAAAAAAGAAAAAAAAAACAGCTAAAATATTTAAAAAAATATTCAGAATGAATGGTGCTATGAAAGCCAGGGGACCAAGGATTTTCAGAAATGAAGGGTGAGTTGCAGTGTCAAATGCAATAGGATGACAGTTAAAGAAACAACTATTTTAAATTTAATTCTGTAAAGGATGAACTAGTTGATCTGAACTGATGAGCTTCATGGAAGAAAGTGACAATTCTGCATAAAAATTATTCTGGCAGAAGATTCATTTCACTTGTTTGCTGGCTTACCAGATGAGCTAATCATTTACTTTGTGGTGGTGGCTTGTCACAGAAATTATCTAATTGTATCTTCATTTTAAACTATAAAAGGGCCCTTGGCATAGATAAATCAAACAGAAGTTCAGAGACATTAAATAATTTGCCCAGGGATGCCTGGGTGGCTCAGTCGGTTGTGTCTGCCTTTGGCTCAGGTCATGATCCCAGAGTCCTGGGATCGAGTCCTGCATCGGGCTCCTTGCTCAACGGGGAGCCTGTTTCTCTCTCTGCTTGCTGCACCCCCTGCTTGTGCTCTTTCTGACAAATAAATAAATAAAATCTTTAAAAACAAAATAAAATAAAATAATTAATTGCCCAGATCCATTTTGGAGGTAAGATGGTGATAGATTAGGGGAACACATTTCATCTGGTCCCTTGAATTTAGCAAGATAACTATCAAACCATTCTGAACACCCATGACTTCAGCCTGAAAAGTAAGAAAAAAAAAATATCTGGAACTCTACAAGTAGAAAAGCGACTGCTTTCTGCAAGGTAGGAGGTAAGGAGATGTGAATCTGAGGGGAGATATCAGAAGATAAATGGATAGGGGAGGGAATCTCCAATAGCCACCTACCAGAAAGTGATATAGCCCTGGAGGGCAAGATCAGAACCCTTAGAAATCTGCTCCAGTGAGAGACATCCCTGTTTGAAAGGGGCTCAGGGGATGAAAAGGGAAAAATTCTACGTGGGTCAGTGTGGTCTCAGGATCTTGGGGGTCACAGAACTAATGGGGGTGCCTGAGCCGGTAGAGTGCCAAGCCATGGAGCAGGAAACTGGTTACAGTCACCGAGCCCAGGAGAGGACTCTCAGCTTGGGTCACCATAAACTGCCAACTGGGTCGATTGGGTGACTGCTATCCACCTGGACACCCCGAAAAGGACTGGAATGTGTGGACTGTCTGACATCTCCCAGAATGGTGGAGCAGGTGCACACACAAGCCCACGACCCCTCTCAGCCCCAGAGCACTACACAGGGCAGTAAATCTGTACCCTTAGACTCCCCCTGGGAGGATTGTGTGGGCATGCACTGCAGGAGTCTGAAGAGTTTGGCACACACAAAGGTGAAGACTGTTTGTCCCAGAGGTAAGAAGAGGGGGGACCATGATCTTTCAGCTCTGGGGCTGGAGAATGGGGCATGGCCATTTTTATTTTGATCCTCTAAAGAGGCATGGAAATCCTTCAGGGAACAAAAGCCACACAGAGGACCAGCTTACACTGAGCCCAGACCCTGGCAAGGGTCGGTGCAACTCCACCCAGGTAAAGACACCTGAAAAGCAGCACAGCAGGCCCCTCCCCCCAAAGACAAACTGGAAGAACAGGTGCGCACCTAGTGTATGGATCCCACAAGACTGTAAAACTCCAGTGTTAGGGGAAAATCGTATATAGAACTTGAGGTTTTTTTCTCATGATTCGTTTATCTTTCAGTCTAAAATTTTCCATTTCTATTTTTTTCTTTTTTCCTGTTTCAACTAGTTTCTTATCTTACCAACTCTTTGTTTTTACATTGCTTTTTAACTTTTATTTTTTCCTTTTCCGTTTTCTAGATATATGCTTCATTTTTGGCCTTTTTTTCACTTTATTCAATTTTATTTGTATATATATATATATATATATATATATATATATATATATATATATATATATATATATATATAAGTTTTGCTTTCTTTGCAATTTTGGGATTTAGTTCCTTCTAACACAGAGACCAAAATTCACTCAGGAACAAGTGGATCACTCAGCTTTGTCCACCCTGTGAGATTATATTCTCTCCCCCTCCCTTTTTGTTTTGTTTTGCTTTGTTTTGCTGTTTTGGTTTCTGACTGCTTCGGATTTGTCTGGTGTGTATTTTGCTTGGGTCGTAGTTGATATTTTTGATACTGCTCATCCTCTCATCCATTTTTCTCTGGGCAAAATGACTAGAAGGTGGAATTCATAACAAAAGAAAGACTCAGAGGTAATGTTCTCTGCCACAGATCTAATGGGTATGAATATAAGTAAGATGTCAGAGATGAAATTCAGGATAACAATTATAAAGTAATAGTTGGGCTTGAAAAAAGCTTTTATGCTACTAGAGAATCCCTTAGTGCAGAAATGAGATCTAATCAGGCCAAACTTAAAAATACTATAACTGAGATGCAGTCTAAACAGGATGCTCTAACAGCTAGGGTGAATGACACAGAAGAGAGAGTAAGTGATATAGAAGACAGGCTGATGGAAAGGAAGGAAGCTGAGGAAAAGAGAGATAATAGCCCAGGAAGAAAGGCTTTAAGAAAATAATGATGCCATGAAACATTCCAATGTCAGAATTATTGGGGTGCCTGAGGGTGAAGAGAGAGGGCCAGAAGGTATATTTGAGCAAATCATAGCTGAGAAACAAGCATTCATGTCCAAGAGGTAGAGAGGACCCCTCCCAAAATCAATTAAAATAGATCAATCATCTGACATGTAATAGTAAAGTTTGCAAATTTTCCAGAAAAAGAGAAAATCCTGAAAGCAGCTCGAGACAAGAGGCTCCTTACCTACAGAGGGAGGAACATCAGACTAACATCAGACCTATCCACAGAAACCTGGCAGGCTAGAAAGGGCTGGCATGATATATTCAGGTTACTAAATGAGAAGAACATGCAAACAAGAATACTTTATCCAGTAAGGCTGTCATTCAAAATAGAAGGAGGAATAAAGAGCTTCCAAGTCAGACAGAAACTGAAAGAATATGTGACCAGCAAGACAGCTCTGCAAGAAATATAAAGGGGGACCCTGTAAATGAAGAGAGAGCCCAAGAGTAACATACCAGAAAGAAACAGAGGCGATCTACAGAAATAAGGACTTTATAGGCAATACAATGGCACTAAATTCATATCTTTCAATAGTTAACCTGAATGTAAATGGGCAAAATGCTCCAATCAAAAGACACAGGGTATCAGATTGGACAAAAAAGCGAGACCCATCCATATGCTGTCTACAAGAGACGCATTTTAGACCTAAAGACACCTCCAGACTGAAAGTGAGAGGATGGACAACCATTTACCACGCTAATGGACCTCAAAAGAAAGTTGGGGTAGCAATCCTCATATCAGACAAATTAGATTTTAAACCAAAGACTGTAGCAAGAGATGAAAAGGGACACTGTATCATACTTAAAGGTTCTATCCAACAAGATCTAACAATTGTAAATATTTATGTCCCCAACATGAGAGCAGCCAATTATACCAACCAATTAATAACCAAAGTAAAGAAACACATTGATAATTATACATTAATAGTAGGGTATTTCAACACCCCACTCACAGCAATGGACAGATCATCTAAGCAGAAGATCAACAAAGAAACAAGGGCTTTGAATGACACACTGGACCAGATGGACTTCACAGATATGTACAGAACACTGCATCCTAAAACAACAGAATACACATTCTTCTCGAGTGCACATGGAACTTTCTCCAGAATAGATCACATACTAGGTCACAAATCAGGTCTCAACCAGTACCAAAAAACTGGGATCATTCCCTGCATATTTTCAGCCCACACTGCTTTGAAACTGGAACTCAATCCAAGAAGAAATTTGGAAGGAACTCAAACACTTGGAGGTTAAAGAGCATCCTATTAAAGAATGAATAGGTCAACCGGGATATTAAAGAAGAATTTTAAAAATTCATGGAAACTGAGAATGAAAACACATCTGTTCAAAACCTTTGAGATACAGCAAAGGCAGTCCTCAGAGGGAAGTACATTGAAATACAAGCCTCTCTCAAAAAATTAGAAAAATCTCAAATACACAAGCTAAACTTACACCTGAAGGAGCTGGAGAAAGAACAACAAATAAAGCCTAAATCAAGCAGGAGAAAAGAAATAATAAAGATTAGAGCAGAAATCAATGAAATAGAAACCAGAAGAACAGTACAACAGGTCAACAAAACTAGAAGCTGGTTCTTGGAAAGAATTAATGGGATCGATAAACATCTGGCCAGACTTATCCAAAAGAAAAGAGAAAGGACCCAAATAAATAAAATCATGAAAGGGGAGAGATCACGACCAATACTAGGGAAATAGAGACAATTTTAAGAACATATTATGAGAAAACCAAAGCTGGGGGCACAATAACTGACTTCAAGCTATGTTACAAAGCTGTGATCATCAAGACAGCATGGTACTGGCACAGAAACAGACATATAGATCAATGGAATGGAACAGTGATCCTCAACTCTTTGATCAACTAATCTTCGACAAAGCAGAAAAGAATATCCACTGGAAAAAAAGACCATCTCTTCAATAAATGGTGCTGGGAAAATTGGACAGCCACATTCAGAAGAATGAAACTGGGGCACCTGGGTGGCTCAGTTGGTTAAGCGTCTGCCTTCAGCTCAGGTCGTGATCCCAGGATCCTGGGATCAAGCCCTGCATCGGGGTCCCTGTTTCTTCTCCCTCTCCCTCTGCCTGCTGCTCTGCCTACTTGTGCTCTCTCACTATCTCTCTGTCAAATAAATAAATAAATAAATAAATAAAATCTTTAAAAAAAAGAAGAATGAAATGACCATTCTCTAACACCATACACAAAGATAAACTCAAAATGGATGAAAGACCTCAATGTCTCACATTGAGAAGAACACAGCAATCTGTTCAACCTCAGCCACAGCAACTTCTTGCAAGACACATCTCTAAAGGCAAGGGGAATGAGCAAAAATGAACTACTGGGACCTCATCAAGATAAAAAGCTTCTGCACAGCAAAGGAAACAGTCAACAAAACTAAAAGACAACCGACAGAATGGGAGAAGATATTTGCAAATGACATATCAGATAAGGAGCTGGTACCCAAGATCGATAAAGAACATATCAAACTCAACATCCAAAAAATAATCCAGTCAAGAAATGGGCAGAAGACATGAACAGACATTTCTCCAAAGAAGACATCCAAATGGGCAACAGACACATGAAAAAGTGTTCAACATCACTCAGCATCAGGAAAATCCAAATCAAATACAATACAGGAAAATACAGGAAATACAAATCAAAACCACAATGAGATACCACCTTACATCAGTTAGAATGGCAAAAATTAACAAGACAGGAAACAAAAAATGTTGGTGAGGGTGAGGAGAAAGGGGAACCCTCCTACACTGTTGGTGGGAATGCAAGCTGGTACAGCCACTCTGGAAAACAGTATGGAGGTTCCTCAAGAAGTTAAAAATAGAGTTACCCTACAACCCATCAATTGCACTACTGGGTATTTTCCCCAAAGATACAGATGTAGTGAAATGAAGGGGCACCTGCACCCCAATGTTCATAGCAGCGATGTCCACAATAGCCAAACTGTGGAAGGAGCTGAGATGTCCTTCAACAGATGAATGGATAAAGAAGTTATGGTACATATATACAATGATATATTACTCAGCCATCAGAAAGGATGAACACCTACCATTTACATCGACGTGGATGGAACTGGAGGATATTATGTTAAGTGAAATAAGTCAACAGAGAAAGGCAATTATTATAGGATTTCACTTGTATTATGTAGAATATAAGAAATAGCACAGAGGATTATAGGGGAAGGGAGGGAAAACTGAATGGGAAGAAATCAAGAGGGAGACAAACCATGAGAGACTCTTGACTCTAGGAAACAAACTGAGGGTTGCTGGAAGGGAGGTAGGTGGAGGGATGGGGTAAGTGGGTGATGTGCACTAAGTACGGCACGTGATGTGATGAGCACTGGGTGTTATATGAATCACTGAAGCCTACATCTGAACCTAATGATGTTGGCTAATTGAATTTAAATAAAAAAATAATAATTTGTCCAAGGTAACTAAACTGGTAGGTACCAGAGCTGAACACCAAAAGACAACACACAAAGTCCAAAGTTCATTACTATTCCTTTATGTTACGCTGCCTAATCTTATTAGATATATGGTAAGTATAATAATATGTGTTAGAGCTAAATAAAAAATATGGGCTAGGTGTTAAAATAAATTTATTAACAGACAGATGAACAACCAATTCTCAAAGAGGATTAATCAAATGATATCAATTAATAAGAGATAACTGAAGACACATTATTTGGTTCTCTGCATGTACTGCTGTTCTTCTAACAAAATCAACAACTTGGGAGACAGCATTCTTAACCCTGTGGCTGTTGTTTCATTTTTATTTCTCATATACTGCAAATTACTGTTTTCCTTTCTTTCATTTTCTGTTTCTGCTGTGTTGGTGGAAATCACTGTTTTGGTTTAATTCCTAGCTTCATCACTCTACTATAAATTAATTGAGAGTCCATTGGTTCAATCAATGAACAGTTATTTACTACCCACCATGTGCCAGGGCTTTTGGTGGGTTGCTGCAAATAGAAATAATGGCCTCTGGCCTCATAAAGCTTAGATCTCCAAACTACTGTTTCTTCATGCGTACGGCAGAAATTGTACTCCATGTCTAAAATTGTGAATTAATGAACAAATGTATTGAAAAAGGTTAGCACAGTGATGACTGTCTAGTTATTTACTCACTTACTAATTCTCTTACCCCTTTATAACCTGTGCTTGCTATTTATTTTATTTTAGTAATTTCTCCTGAAATAAGCTGTTTTAAATATCTGGAGTTCTGTTCCTGAATCCCAGATTGTCCCAACTCCTGTCACTAAATATTCTTGACAACCTACCTAACACTCTGATGGTGATGTGTCTGGGCTGCCTCATCCACTGCTCACCTCTAGTACGTTTATCCCTTATGCCTTGATGAACTTCTTCAAAGGACAGTATGTTTTCCTCCTGCCTAGCAATAATTTCTTCGGATTCTAGTATCTACAATGAGTTTCAAAAGGCAAATTATAAATAACTCAGAATTTCACCCAGTCATTACGTAAGCTTACATTTTGCTATTCAAGTACATAATCAAAATAATGAAGGTGAAACCTTCTATTAGAAAATGATACATCCTTTAGATTGAGACACTGAATTGCACCCAACTGCAAAAAGAAAATGTCCTAATGAAGCTAAAGTTGTGAGCTTAATTGCTCCCTTATATTCATTTTTAATGAAGAGTAACAATTGACTTGACAGGCTAATTATTATAACATCCTGGGTCCACAGTATGTAGTAAGAGTTATAATATACCAGTCAATCAAAATCTTTCAATTCTGTTATTGTGCTTGAAATCCTCAACTTTCTTTGTTTGTCACATTAACTGGATGACATATGGAAATTACTAAAGGTGTTATACTCAAGAGAGAAGAGAAGCATGAAATATTCTGCTCATATTTCTACTGTAATTGATGTTGTGAAATAGCTTTGGGTACACTGAACATGATTTTTTTCCAATATTATAATAATTATATTACCATGGGGCATACTGAAATGGAAATTTTGATAAGAAACACTAAAGCTTACTACATTCTATTGTTAGAATACGTTCTTATAGAATGGAGAGGGATTAGATAAATCTTATAATGCAAAACTCTAATGAAAGGTATGTTGGAAAATATAATGATAGGTAAAAGTTATTGCTGATGTTGCTAGATTGTTTTAATATAAATTTTCAGCAGCTGGCTTGCTGTATAAAAAGTGGAAAAGGTATATTTTCTGGGAAATTTCATTGTTAAGAGCTTATATTTATAATTTATTACCTGAATGTGTGTGATTCCTCCTTCCATTTGCAATTCAACCTTTCTGATGTATTTGCCCAAATGTTTGTACAGTACCCCCACAACCAGCCATCAAAACACAGAGAGGACGCTATAGTGAAAAAGACGAATGCAAAGTTATTGGTCCAGAAGTCAAGCACACAAGAGAGTGAGAATTGAAATCTTGTTTGGCAATATAGCATGAATGAGAATTCAAAAAAGATTTTCAAGATGTCAGCAAGATATTCCTGACAGAACAGATGCACTTCAAAGATGTCTTTGCATCACACCTGGTAGGAAGAAGTAGAATTTTGTCTATTATTTAACTAAGAGTTACCGCTACCAAAGTGACTCACTCAGTATTTTCTTATCACTTGAAAACTTTTTTATAACTATTGAAAGAGCTTTTTTATGCATATTCTGATAAACACGTTTGTCATACATCTCTTAAATATCTGTGAAAATAAAAACATGAGAAAAGTTAATTGGTCAAATGACTTCTACAATTTCTTCTCAACCCAAGTTTTCTGAGATATTCTCTGACTCAGTGTAAAAAAATCTATATTTTTCTACACAATATGGTCTCCTGAGACACCAAGAGAATTGGTAATGTAGCATATTTAAAACAGTGCTTACTATTGTCCTTGACATTTTCTCTTAAGTTGCTGTCAATTCTTTGTACATTGATGCTGTTGCTTTCTTCCCTTCACCAAGAGATGCCAACAGATTATGAAATAGCATCCTGAGCTCCTATAGTTTCTGCAATTTTTTGAACTAAAATATAGAGGGGTTGCATTTGTCTGTGCAGACAACAAGAAATAATAAACAAGTTTGGGGACGTCTGGATGACTCAGTCAGTTAAGTCAGTTCAGATCTCAGGATCATGAGTTCAAGCCCCGTGTTGGGCTCCACATTGGTAATGGAGCCTACTTAAAAAAAAAAAAAAGTACAAGTCTGTGCACGCATGCATGCACAGGGAATAACTATATCCCCCTTGTCACCAGATAAGATGGGCTTTTTCCTGAGGCACCACATAGTTCCAGTCATTCTCGTATCTACGAAGGATATGATTAATCTTCTTCAAAACAGGGCTTTTCATTGGAAATCCAGATCCAATACAGTACTTGCAACGGATCAGATTATATTATGGGATAGAGATACATGCATATCTACTAAATAAAGGAAACTGCAAATAAGAACAAGGATAATGGATTGGTTTGATTCTGATCATATGCCCCTAATCCCTGCTCACCAGACTGCTATTTAAAATACACTAGCTTTGAGCAAATAAGTAAATATCTCAGGCCCACCTAATCTTGGACCTCATTGTTCTGTCTAGCTTTGACTTTCTTGTATACCTTTCAGGGTATGACAGGCATACATTGCAATATAAAGTCTTATTGCAAGGGCTTTGTTACACTAAATATCAAAGTATTGTTTTGCTTCTGCTCTTGATTCAGTTGTTTCTTCGGATCTCAGGACTATATTGACTGTATTTATTTTCCACTTCTCTTACTCTCTTTTTTTTTTATTTTAAAGATTGTATTTATTTATCTGACAGAGAGAGACAATACAAGCAGGGGGAGTGGGAGAGGGAGAAGCAGGCTTCCTGCAGAGCAGGGAACCCAATGCGGGGCTCGATCCCAGGACCCTAGGATCATGACCTGAGCCGAAGGCAGACACTTAACGACTGAGCCACCCAGGCACCCCACCTCTTATTCTCTTATAGTGCTTCACCCTCCCACCTCAGTCTTTTCCTTTCTCCTTTTATTTACTTATTTAATTTTTTTGCTAAACTAATTTGTTTTCACCAATGTATTTATTTCATCATTGGCCACTTTTTTCTCAAGAACTGATCTTAGTCTACCCAGTCCTCCAAGCCACTGATTTTCAGACAAATTTATGGACTGTACATTTCTATCAGTAAAATAATTGTAAATGGAGGTATATAATTGTGCATGTGGATATGTGTGTACTGCTTTACTAATTGTTTTGCCCAACTTCTACTCATCTCTGATTAGATCATCATTGACAAACCTTTTGTTTCATAATATTGCTGATAAGATAGCTAGGAAAAGAGCAAAGCTGTCAATTCTGCTATTGGAATTGTTCTTGCTTCTATTGTATTAGTTTAGTTTTTAATCTATATGTCTTTAAATAAATATTTTAAATACATTTTTGTGAGTGCAAATGTAAAATTAGATAACATAGTCTATAAATCCTCTCAACTTAGAACATGTAAATTTCAATGTCCCAATAAACTGAAAGAATCTCAGAGTGAGTGTGAACCTCTGAAGTCCTGAGTTGTAGGTGTACTCAGATTTAGAGATTTAAAGATTTACTCCTTTACTCAGATTGCCTCCCATGTGTTGATGTGTTTGACACAGAGCCACCTGACAAATTAAATGAGGGAACATTCAGTATGAAGCCTTCTATTAATTATAAATGAAACTTAATTTCTTTAATATGTCAATATAGGTATAGATAGAGATGGGGCAAAGATATTGATACTGTATATTCTTTCTTCATTTCAATGGTTGATCTTGCATAATCTCGAGAATGCACTGATTCCATTTGGAGATTACTGCTCTAAAATAACCCTCTTGATCTCCTTGTCACAAAGTCGATGTGAAAGTACTGTGTACATCTTTCTTGAATTCTAGTTGTTCTAACTTCTCTGCCTACATGAACTTTACTACTAGTTGGAAAAAAAACAAAAACAAAAAAAACCTACCATCCGGCAAAGAGCAAACCAAACAGCAATAAAAGAAATTCTGTCTCCATGTAACTTTCTTGTCTGGTTTTGAAAATGTTCCCCTTCAGGTATGGAGCAGGGGAAAAAAATGAACATACATCAAAATATGCCAACTTGCTTTGAAATCTTACAGTTGCTGATGAAAAGTAATTCACCTTTAGCTCTTTCTTATCTACTATGAATAAATTATATAGGCAAATTTCTTTTTTCTTCATTTTTGTTTTTTACTGGGAGATGGATAATATTAGTGAGTGGAGGTTAAATCACTCTTGTCTTCTTTTTCTGCTTTCTTTTGCTGCTTTGCAATTTTTTTATTTTTTATTTAAATTCCAGTTAGTTAACATACAGTGTAATATTAGTTTCAGGTGTACAATATAGTGATTCAACACTTCTATACAACACTCGGTGCTCATCACAACAAGTGCACTCCTTAATCCCCATCACCTAATTCACCCATCCCTCCACCCACCTCCATTCGGTAACCAACTGTTTGTTCTCTACAGTTAAGAGTCTGTTTCTTGGTTTGTCCCCCCCACCTTTTTTCCCTTTGCTCATTTGTTTTGTTTCTTAAATTCCACATGAGTGAAATCATATGGTATTTGTCTTTCTCTGACTGATTTATTTCGCTTAGCATAATACTCTTTAGCTCCATCCATGTTGTTGCATAAATTTTTAACTATTGACCATCTACTTTGTGTGGGGCATCTGTTAAAGACTAGAAATGAAAAATATGCTCATAAAGTCCTCATGGAACTCAGAGTCCAGTAAGCAAGACAAATGCACACATATTCAATTCCAATAAACTCTTATTCATGTACCCTGCATGTAAGAATACAAGCAAGGGCATAATTAATTCCCTTAGAAAGAAGATAATTTGACCTTAAATGATGAATGGTCATTTTGACAGGAAAACATGGAAGAGCAGAACCCTATATGAAGAAGGAAAGCTAGAGAAAATACATGGACTCTAAAAACTGCTTCCTTCCATGTTATGTTTAATGACTAAGAGAGGAAGAGGGGATGACTACACACACTGCTCAATTTAGTTAGAATTATTTTGTCCAAATGCAGAAAACCTCAAATGTAACCAAATTGGGATGTTTCACAAATTTTATTTCATGAGTAAATCATTTATTTTTAAAATTTTGAAGATATTATTCGTATGTACAGTAGAGCTATTTTTCTTACAAACAGTAGAATAACTATTTCTAGCTAACTTCATTATACAGTAAATTCATTTGAGGGCAAATGGTAGCTGAGAAAACTACAATAGAATCTTAGAAAAGGCAGGAAACAGAAAGGCTAAGGATTTGTGGAGAAGAACTCACATACATGGGGTGCCTGGATGGCTCAGTTGATAAAGTGTCAGACTCTTGGTTTTGGCTCAGGCATGATCTCAGGGGCATGGGATCAAGCCCTGTGTCGGGCTCTGCACAAGGCATGGAACCTGCTTAAGATTCTCTCTCTCCCTTTGTCCCTGCCACCCACTTGCATGCACTCTCTCTCTCTCTCTCAAATAAATAAATAAATAAATAAATCTGAAAAAGAAAAAGAACTCACATACACTTTCTTCATTCTGTTTCTAGAGACTAGCCCAGTTTCAAAGATTTTATGTCATGATTAACTTTCACAAGAGTTTAACTTGATTAGCTTGAGTCCTGAGACCTAGAGGAGAAAGGAGCAGCCTGCATATAATTGGACAGGGTAGGTTTCTAAGAGCCATTATGACTGAAAGAGAATAGAAGGAAAGATGTGCCTGCAAAAATAATTTATTCATCATCACTTTCCTTGGCTTCACAGCATAAATACAACATCATTTTGTTTCACACTAACAATTTAACACATGCGTGTAGCATTCTTTCCTGTCATATATATGACAATATCATATTATTATAAATGTATAATGTATATCTAAATACACAATATACACACACCCACACCCACACACATATATACATACACCTCCTCCCTGCCTCCCCAAAAGAGAGGCAACCATAAACTCAAGGTACGAACTCAACAGTTTCATGATCTCTGAATGATTTGCATTCTTTTTCTTGTTTCTTGTCCTTTTCTTTTTCTTTCTAGATATCCCATAACCTATGCCATATGCATTCATAATCAGTATGTCCTTTATTAATAGTATGGAAAAGGAGGGGGAAAATATAGTTTTGGTGTTTGAGTGTAATCTAATAAGCAAACACCATAATATCTGCTTCTGTGATTGTTCAAATCTATAACTGTATTTGTGGTGCTCATCCTCCTGATGATATTCCCCTTCTTTTTGCCAAACAATTTAGCTAACTGGAATACTTTGCCTAAACTTTAATTTTAAAGAAACTGATTTTCTGGTGATTCTGCTTGGATAACACTTCAGTGGTCTTCTTTTAAAATTTACATTTGCTATATTAATTTAATATATTACACACTGAAGATCTTATATTCTGCTCTATTCCCTTCATTTAACTGAAACCTATTTACCAATGATATAAATTATTTTTTGTCAATAGATTCAGTGGCATAATGCCTAGAAGGGCTATAAGATATTATCAGCTTCTAATATAATGTAACCATTTTTGTATGCCTTGGTGAGGATAAACCTAGAGTGGCAAAAATGAGATTAATTTTAGAGAAGATCAAAGAATGTACTTTACTGAGTCACTGCTCCCACATCTGCTCCTTGGTTCCTGGATTTCTGCATTCTCGCCATAAGAGAAACAGCACTATATAGATAAATGGTTTGGAGAGCACAGCATATGCCCCATACTAGCACTCTCAACCAAATGGTGTTGGGAGCATCGTCTTGTCATTTGTTAATTTTTCTCAGAGCCATGTAGCAAGTTAAGAGCTCTTTCTCTAAGGTTAACTAATGAAAGGATCATGGCTTTTCATCCCCATGTTAGGACCCAACTCTCCCATTGTGAGAATGATGCTGGCCAAAGGCTCCATCCATTCTGTCACAGACTTTGGGAATCATTTCATCTGCTCAATGTTCAGACTAGTTGAAAGATTCAGTCACAGTCTCACTTGGTAGTGCTTTTTCTTGCTCTGGGACACACACACACACAAATGTCACAATTTCTTATTTCACCTGGGAAATGGGTTTGAAACCAAAATGTTTTCCAAGTCCTGAACAGCCTTTGAAATACTGTTGTTCCTTCTTAGTGGTGGCAGAACAGAAAATGAACAGTATTTCATTGACTTTAGAGGTAATATCCTGGTATGCCTGCAGACTATTCCAACTCCAGAAACTTTCCTAAAGTGAAATCTAAAATGTTCTCTTTGGTTGTATGATCTCCCACTCTGTGGTCCTCTCGTATAACATCTATCTATAGTACAAACTCTTACTATCAGGGCAAGAATACAAGAGTGTGGTAGACTGAATATTGGCCCCCAAATATGTCTACATTATAATCCCCAGAACCTCTGAATATGTTTCTTGATATGGCAAAAGGTCTGAAGTTAAGGAACTAGGGATGGGAGATCATCCTGGATTATCCAGGGGGGGCCCAATGCAATAACAAGGGTCCTTAGAAGAGGGATACAGGAAGGTCAAAGTCAGACAAGATGTGATAAAGGAAGTAGAAGAGGAGCAACCTGTGACCACAAGACAAGGACACAGATTCTCCCCAGAAGGAGCATGGTCCTGCTTACGTATCATAGACTTCCGACCTCTAGGACTAAAAAATTATATGTTTTTGCTGTTTTAAGCCATGAAATTTGTGGCGGGCAATCTGTTAAAGCAGGAGTTGAAAATGAACACAAGAAGTAAAAGGATACTACTGGCTTTACTGGGAAAAATAAACTTTTTCAATAGCTGATACCAATAACCAGTGGCTGCATTATTTTATCCCCTAAGGCAACAACGTCAGGGATGGTGTATATAGTTGAAGTCCTTTTTTTTTAAGTTAAGCTTCAATAATCCCATAATTTTCTAAGTCTCATCAGGAATTTTCAGAGGTCAGATTAAAAATTGAACAGGGACGATATGGAAATTTTCACCCCGATTTTTTTTATTTTGTAGGTTTTCAGTGGTGGCACTAATATCTTTGAATTTCCTGAGGATATGTCATTACTTTTGTAGGGAGAGGAGTCTCCTAAAGCTTCATCCTGACCATTCCTGCAATAATGATCTTTACAGTGTAGTCAGTGATGGACTCTTCCATTTTCTGAGGATATTCATATTATTCATCTCAGAATATGAGAAGGAAAAAAAAACAAACTAGGATGGGTTTGAGGTAATAATCAGTCCTCCTCTATCACTTGAACACTACAAGCACCCCCTCTTCCCAGTAGGCCACGGTAAGACTTGACACGTTGTACCCAGTGCTTTCTAAAATTGTCAGCTATTTCTCATTATCCCGTATAAAGTTGTTCTGTATATTAATCCTGGTCTCTTTATGGAGAGCTACTGAAAGATTCACAGTATATATTTGTGGTTGTAAAATGTGTACACAGTTTCCCCTTTAAGAGACCATAACAACTGTATTTAATTTCAAGCAACTTCCTGGCTCATTGTCAGGTATATATGCAGATAATAATTTTCCACATGATCTGGTTACTTTTCAATCCGCTATGCTCAGTATAATAACCATGATGAATGAACAGATGAACATAGAAGATCCAATCCAGCATTGCAATATCTCAAAGTCTACGATAATACTTCTTTCTAGGTATCTGGCCTTTTTGGAATTTTTGCTCTTTCAATGCCGGTTAACAAACTGGATCCAGGTTTGCTTTATCTAAACCAGAGGCAGCACCTTGCTTCTTAAGCTCACTCAATAAATGCAGAAATTCTGTTGAGAGTAACTATTTCAATAAATCCAGCCTCATCCAAAATCATGTTCCCCAGCCCCCTCCTGGGCTAAGCTTTCTCAAAATCCAATCTTACAAATAATTTCCAGGCTCTGACTACACAAATTAGCAAATTCCTGTATATCCTTCTGGGACTAATTCTTATCTTCACTACTCTAATTCTGCATTTCAATCTCAGTATATATTCACGATTATGGTCAGTAGTCTCTCAACAATACAGAGATTGTTTGATTTCTCTTGAATGAGAAACATGGATTTTCTTTCTTTTAAAAAGGGTATTTCATGAGGATTTGAGAGATCTGGGTTCTCCAACTAATCTTATTCTCATATGCTGCACCCTAATTGTCCCAGTGATTGGGGATATATTAGTTCTAGAGTTGTGCTTGAACTTTACATAAGAAAACTGAAAAGGCTATAAATTGAACTGACTTTTAATTCAGCAATCTACAGACTTAATCTCTAAGGTTGATTTTTTTTTTTTTTTTTTGGTGATCTCAGCCCTACGGCTATAAGAGAGGAGATTTTTTTCAGCCTAGTCACAGAAAGGCCCTGAGTTTCAGTCCATGCCTTGAGGCAAGCATTTTAAGATTTGAGCTTGTCATTCTTTTGCTTTTAAAATACGGAAAACTGTCAGAAACAAGGGGCGCCTGGGTGGCTCAGTTGGTTAAGCGTCTGCCTTTGGATCAGGTCATGATCCTGGGGTCCTGGGATCGAGCCCCGCATCGGGCTCCCTGCTCCGCGGGGAGCCTGCTTCTCCTTCTCCCTCTGCTGCTGCTCCCCCTGCTTGTGCTCTCTCTCTCTCTGTCAAATAAATAAATAAAATCTTTATGGGGCGCCTGGGTGGCTCAGTTGGTTAAGCGACTGCCTTCGGCTCAGGTCATGATCCTGGAGTCCCACATCAGGCTCCCTGCTCAGCGAGGGGTCTGCTTCTCCCTCTGACCCTCTTCCCTCTCGTGCTGTCTCTCATTCTCTCTCTCAAATAAATAAATAAAATTAAAAAAAAAATACGGAAAACTGTCAGAAACAACTCTCCTTACCCATGCTTACAGAATTATTCGACCTTTCTGAGCTGTTCTAGGACAGCAGTTAGTCACCCAAAGCTTTGCTCATGTTGGACACATGGTTCCAGGTGACCACAGGGAAATACTTAATCAGCCATTATACTGCTGATTACCTTGGGGCAGTTACTTTCCAGTTCTAGAATGTTAATGGGAATCTCAATATCATTTCCTGCATTTCAATGCCATAGCCCATTATAAATACCCCACATTTCACTGAGGGTCTGTTGCATGAAATTCAGTGTAAATTTTTGTGTCCGTTACTCTGGATACTTGGTCTGGATAAATTCACTCTGGACAACTTAAACTTTAAAAATCAAAGATAAAATTAAAATAGACTTCAGAAAGGACAAATGTTGGGAGAGCTCTTGAGATTTAGGTAGATGAATCTCCTATCTATTGGTTGAAGTTGATAATAGCAGTTAAGTTGATAAGAGAATAGACTAGACAGTGATAACAGAAACTACTGCATCAGAAAACAACTGTATACACATGTCAGTGTGTATAATGAAATAATTAAGAGGGTGGTTTAGCAAGTCGGGCTGAATGGGATCAAATCCCGATCCCACTTATTTGCTGGCTGTATGAACTCACGAGACTATGTTTCTCTAAATTTCCGTTTCTTCATCTGTAAAATGGCAATTATGAAAATGCATATGGTAGTTGTGAGGATTAAATTAACTAATGCAGTTAGCATATAGGGACTAACCCAAATTAAATACGTTTAAGACACATAAGGATTGTCTATTGATTTATATGTAGATAAGATAGATAGATGATAGATGAAAGATAGATAGATGATAGATGGATACGTATTCTATACCACCATGTTAATACAAGTTACCTGTAGTCTAGATATATTTAATTCATAAAATAGCATGAGAGGACTGAATAGGGAAAAGTCAAAATCTCTTTTCAGTTTTCTTATGACTTCACAACTAACTAGAGGTGAAAAGGGGCAGCTAGAAAGCTCAGCAGTTCTCAATGGTGTAGAGGATTTTTGAGTATTTTTTCTTTCTTCTTAAGTAGTTCCTCTCATTAAAGTATGAACAGATGCATACTTGGATATTGACTCAGATCTGTAAAGCATAAGCAGAATTTACCCTCTATCTTCCAGTATTATTTTCTGTAATGCAGATTAACGGTTGTTCTCATTTTTCCCCAGGTAAAGAACCAGAGGACCAATAGGAGCTGGGGAAATACACTTTGTTCTTTAAAAATCAGCACAACAGAGACAGAGCATATAGGGACAAGGTATTCCAATTTTTATTTATCCTTTCATGTAACCAGTGACAAGGTGACTGGTTTCCACTTGCATGCTGAATTTTCTGACAAAATAACCTTTAAAAGACTCAAATGAAGGCTAGCCTAATAAAAGAACGAAATTATAAAAATCTTCAAATTTGAAAATAGAAGAGGTTTTAATTTACCAATAAGACTAAGAATGATTACATTTAGATTCCAACCTCTCCTTAAACTACCAAATACAGGGGCGCCTGGGTGGCTCAGTTGGTTAAATGTCTGACTCTTGATTTTGGCTCAGTTCATGATCTCTTTGTAGTGAGACTGAGCCCCATGGGCTCTGCACTCAGCAGGGAGTCTGCTTGAGATTTTTCTCTCTCCATCTCCTTCTGCCTCTCCCCCCTGCACTCTCTCTCTCTAAAATAAACAAATAAATCTTTAAAAAAAAACTACCAAATACAAAACTAAACTGATGATACAAGACAGATCCCTTTAGTAATTCATTTACTACTCAAATCGCATTGGATGCTTTAGCGTATCAGTAGGCAGGTGGTTCAGAGTTTTGTGCAATGAATTGCAAAGGCCAGTTTGGACCCAAGATTTTCTGGTCCTTTTGCTAAATCACCTTCAGTTTGACAATATCTCTTCAAACACCCTATGTCTACAGGGCAGTGTAACACAGGTTGGGGAAAGCAGGTAACGATCTTTCTCCTCCAGCCCCAGATGATTTCCTTTTGTCTTCCATTGGCCACAACTAAACCATGTACCTGCTCTGAAGTTGAGAAAGAGACCAGGAAAATCGGCATTCTCTTCCACCTCTGTAAGTGGTTAAAAAATTAGGACTTATCACTTAGAATACACGAAATGACTGGAGGAATGACAGTTGAGTAAGAAATAGATCGATATATCACATGCTTCATTGACAAGAATAACAGACTCTTAATTATTTCAAGTTTGCTACAGCATTTTCTGGGTTACTCCTCAGTGTAATGCAACCTGGTGAGCCTACGCTCTATTCAAATCTCAAAAAATTGTGTGATGCAGCCAGAGAAACGTAAAAGCATTCCGATGCCCATTCACTAATACTGCATGACTACGAAGCCCAATCACCTGCTTTCTCATCAGAGGTGTTCATTTTGGCAAATGTCATCCAACAACAGCAACATTCCAAATAAGCAGTTTTCTCATGAGAAAGAGATCGGGAAGAAACAAATTCTACTATGTTTCTGTTTCCATCTTATTCTCCCGTATTCTAGGTTCATAACTGCTGAGGCGGGAGTGGCAAACCCAAGGTGTTAGCCTCAAGACTTATGGTGGTCAAAGTCTGATCAAAAGAGAACATTTTTCTTCTATGCTCATGTCTCCTGTTTCCAGATCTTTACTACATAAAAAAAGAAATATATATGGTGTAAATGTAGGTGTGGTGAACCACAGCGAACCATAGTTCCTTTCTGTCCCATTTCCCTAGGATTCCAGGTATTTAGATGAGGAAAAACCACCCCACAATGGAATCCCTTGTTATCTCCCTTCCATCTTCCTACTTTCTTCTTCCTTTCCTAATTTCCCCATAAATCAGGAGGGTGAGTGTTACAAACAGGGCTATTGCTATGGTATTACGGAGGGAAACGTTACTTGATTTTTTTAGCAGAAACCTTTGTAATATAAGTTTTGAGTTGAAGCAAAGTTCTTTCAGTTTGTATTTTATTATGCATTTTTATGACTTGAGAGTATAGTCATATGAAGTAGAGATTCTTTTGATTACACTATTAAAAACATATTTCCTCAATCTATCATCTATTACGTATGTTGCTACTTGGCAGCTACTTGAAGTTTATAACCAGAATATGAGAAATTCTTAATAGAAATCCTAGTATCCAGGGATCTTTTTAACAGCATGGATGAATTTAAGAGGAAATAAATATTTCATATTTGAGCAAAAGTTCTGTAGTTCAGGATGGTTTCCTGATTCATGTGGGTGCTTCCTTTCTGACCTATGTTTCTTTTAATAAAGATTGAGGCCACTGGTCCACATACTGAAGTCTATCGTCTGTAGACAGCCTTGCTTCTGGATCTCAGGTACACGACGCTCACCATTTTGTTCAATCTTCCCTTAGGGGGAAAACATTTGAAGTGCCCAAAAATGTATTATGAAATTCTCTTTCAGAGGGACAGTTGACAAAAATATAAAGTGCCACGTTTTCTTTTAGCACCTAGGGCTAATGCAATATTTTCTCTTATTCTCCCATAAGATGTCTAGGTTCGCAGCTGCTGAAATGGGTGTGGCAAACACACGGTGTTAGCATCAGGATTGACGGTGCTCAAAGTCTGCAGGTGTCACATCCAGTCGGAGTGCTGCAGCTCTCCCTCTCCTCTAGCCTCAGGGTCCACTCTCATTTTTTGAGCCTTTGACAAATAAATGCAGCTCTGACAGGAGCAAGAGCAGATGTCTCAGGTGCAGACTGCCATGAGATGTAACCATTAGACCCAGTTTATGAAAACACAGAACAGAGTCCAATCTTGCTAGAGTTTTTAAAACCTCAAGGGATGGGTGTAAGAGAGGTCATAGAAATCCCACTGTGACTGTCCTGGCTAAACTTCTATCCTAGACACAAATTCCAGATGGGGCAAATTCCAGACTAAAAGCAGGCTGGACTTTTGAGAGTTTTCTCCTGACAGAAATTAGCGAGCGTACTTCCTCGTTTTAACTAATGGGACCTGTATACTTATGCACCTATGTGTTCATATGACCTACAGTGTATACTCAAACACCAAAGCATGTTTCATTAACAGAAAAGTAAATGAATGGATGAATGAATAAAAGTTGACTTACCCTCCATATCCTGAGTTCTAGAATTGTGACTACAGGAAATTGCCTTGTAAAGTTTCTCCCCCTTTTTTTTTATCCAGATAGTCTTATTGGTATCTCAAAATAACTATAACACGGACTAACCCATATTTTCTGCTTAAAAATCTATTTCTCATTCTCTGGTTCATGCCTCTGGTGCATGACAATAACATCTATGCAATCTTCCAAAACAGAAATTTCAATCACTTTGCTTTTTCAAGTCTTTCAGTAACTGAGTCCCTCGGATTTTGCTTTTCAACATGTTTGGTATTCATACCCTTTACTCCATCCTACCTGTTCCTGCTGCAGTTTAGGAACACATTACATTTTACTTGCATAAGTGAAATAGTATCTTAAAAAATTGGTTGCTCTTAGTCTAACGGATCTCAAGCACTTTCTCTGCAATATCTAAAAAGAATGAAATAAATTATGGATCTCATTCCATCCCTCACTTGCTTAAATCTCTTTAATTTATCCTCATTGCAAAAGAGATATAACCAAAATGTGCTAGTATCATGAATATCTATCGATTTTTCAGGAATATTGTCAAGTTCTAACTTCTTTATGAATACATTTCCTTTCACCTCTGTTTCACAAGTAGACCTGACACTGTATTTCTCATAGTAAAATTCTTCTGGTGTCTAAGAGGTACTCAATAAAGGAGTAATAAATAAATGAAAAATACAGATTATACTGAATTGAAATCTATTGCTTTACACCTCCCCTTTTATCCTAGATATTATCTTAGGACCTTAAAACACTAATCCTTTTTTGTAATAATTTACATATATGAAAGTTATTCCAATAATTTAAAGATATTCCTTCATAGATCCGTCAATCTGAGAATCATCTCTTTTCTGTGCTGATCTAGTTCTTCATTCTCTTCTTGAATTATATCTTTTATGTTTTTGTAAATTATAGAACTATCCAAACATAAGCAGAAGAGAAGAGAATAGGGGCACCCGGCTGGCTCAGTTGGTAGAGCATGTGACTCTTGATCTCAGGGTCACGAGTTTGAGCCTGGTGTTGGGTATAGAGATTAATTAAAAAGCAAAAAGAAAAGAAAATACATACTGAGTCCTAAATGACTAGCTTCAAGAACTAGCAAATTTAGACTAAATTTAGTTGTTTTGTCAATATCATCACTCCCAAGCCCAAACAACTCGGGTTTATATGAAGCAAATTCCAGACCCACTCATCATCCTGGTCAATGTCCTCTGGACATGTGTTAGTTGCCTTGTGTCCTTCCATATGTGACATCCAGAGCTACACTTGAATAATCAGAATGAGATAATCAGCAGAGAAAGATTGTCCCACCGACCACACTCACTCCACACACACACACTTCTCAATGACTATCATCTTCTCCTTTAGTACCTATCTTCCAATGTTGATTCATTTTAATTTACCAGCCAGGATACTTGTGACATTTTTCTCTAGTTCTACATGTCTTCTGAGCCTCCACATGTAAAACTTTATGCACAACCTTAGAAACACCAAGGAACACAACTCATTTTTTAATCATTTCTGGAGAATTTTTAAAGAAATCACAAAAAAGCGTAAATGGCTTTGGGCTCTTAAACAGCTTATAAGTTACTCTAAGAGTAAAATGGGATGAATCCGAGGGAGGAGGATAATAAGCTCAGTGGGGAAGAGTAGTAGAAATGGGAGAGAGTCCTCTCAAAATTCTCACTCAGAAAACAATGAAACCAGTTTACAAATTATTATTTGACTTAAAGTTGGCACAATTTCAGTTTTATAGAGAATCAATCTATTCTAAAGTCACTCCTCTACACAAAGGGACAACACAGCTACTAACTTCCTCGGGTTCCTGAGGTGACCACACATTCCGGTGTTCAGGGCGATGCCTCAGTTCCAGGCTCACCTTCCATACACGCTCCGCCCCAATGGACAGCATCCCTTTGAGCATCTCTTCCTCACAGTGAGCACCAAGGCAAACTTTCTCAAGACCACGCGCTGGAGGAACACTGCAAGGGGAAGGACTCCCAGCTGCACATTGGGTCTGCGCGGTGAGGATGAGGATTCTAGTAGAGCTCTGTCCCCAGGCTCGTGCCCAGAACCTCTGCCTGGCCTGGTAATGACCTTCCCACAGTTGCCCCACACGGAGAACAGCGTCCTGAAGCCCTCCTCACCACTCTGGCACCACAACTCCCTCTGCAGGCAAATAAGTGACTCATCTATACCCGAAAGGTTCCCTCTGAGCTGCCACTCTCTCTGCACACGCACACCACCCGCTAATGTCCTATACCCTGCACGTACCAGAGGGCTGCCTTGCTTGGCCAATGACAGCAAACCAGCTGTAGCTGGGGCAAACCAGCAAATGTCCCTGCTATCTGCGGGACTGAGCTATACTTTCTGCACTGAAGTCTGAACCCCAGCCTGGGGGGTGGGGGTGGGGGTGGAGGAGAGACTTTCCAGTTCATCCTTCCTTTACTACTCTCCCCAAGCGCTAAGGTACAAGACAGGGTCTTTGTATCTTGTAGCCACTCTTTTATCAGAGTGTAATTATTCTTTATACTAAACTCCTTCTGTTTAAAAACTAAAACAAAAAACATTCACTCCATTAAAAAAAATAATTGCTATATATGCATAGCATCTCAATCCTGGCAACAACTCCATAATATAGGAACCCTTTATTTCAATCTCACATGCAATTAAACTGAGTCTTATAAAATTAAGGGTGTCCATTGTCATTAATTTAACTAGTCGATGAAGCTACTTTTTGTTTTTATTTATTTATTTTTTTACTATAAAGCCATGTTTTTTTCTTCTACCTAAGCCATGGATAACTCCTCTGGTAAAGAGGAACATCTGTGATGAACAACAACCATGGTATTTTAATATACTCACTTTTAAATCTCTCTTTACTAATCACAGGAGCTCTAGAGACGTTACATATACAAATTCTACCCAAGAATTCAATCCAGCTCTCCTTCAGTGTTGCAATGTAAGCTCTATAATATCATATGACAGTTTTCTGATAATATGCTATGATTTAACTTCATTATTTGGTACTCAAATTTTCTGTCAGGATGTCTGAATATTCACACCAGTCACATTTTTATTTTTAGTCTTGTTCTTGGAAAATGAAAATAAGTAGTATTTTAATGTTTTTAACATATGAGTGCTATTCAATGTACAGAAAGAAATGCTTTAAAAATCACAGAAATTTCTAAACTGTTATCAGTTAATATGATTACAGGAGCATTGAGGTTTCTAATGCAATTATAGGCCAATACCTACGCTGTGTGGGAAAGAAACATTAAAGCTGCAGAGGCCAAGGAATAAATGCAAAAAGCTATTGTGTAGGTTAACTTAGCAGCAAAACCAGCAGTAAGAAAGAAAAATGACTAAAACTGTATCTAATAGATTCGCTCAAGATTAATTCAAGAGAAAAATAGGTGTTTTTATAAAAGGGCACCTTAGGCAGAAATATTAAACATAAAAGATACAAATTAAAAAGATATACAAAACTTGTCATATACTGAATGATATAAACACCCTGGAAAATTGGATTTTAATGATTTATACTATGATTCTGTTCTGTTTGTCTATAATGATAAAATATCTCAAAGATCCTTATTTAGGCCAGATCTACAGTTTATCAGTGTTCTCAGTTATAGGTTGATTCCTGTAAAATGGATTATGATATTTAGAAACTAACATTATCTCATAATAGTAGCCATTAAATATAGTATACAGTTAATGACTACCAGAAAGAAAAAAATGTCTTATATAGATATTATATAGTAGTTAGATGTATTAAATTCATGTAATCTATCTTCTAATGCAAATATAGTATAAAGACAAGTCTTTTTTTTTTTTAAGATTTTATTTATTTATTTGACAGAGAAAGATACAGCGAGAGAGGGAACACAAACGGGGAGTGGGAGAGGGAGAAGCAGACTCCCTGCCGAGCACGGAGCCCAATGCGGGACTCGATCCCGGGACTCCAGGATCATGACCTGAGCCGAAGGCAGTCGCTTAACCAACTGAGCCACCCAGGCGCCCAAGACAAGTCTTAATCAGTAAAACAAATCATCTTTACTTATTCCTCAAATGAATTTAGAGTTCTCATATAGTGTCACATAGGGCGACTTCTCAAATTTCTCTGGGCCTAAAATTCTTTCTCTCTAAAATAATGGGAATTTTTTTCAAAAAGAATTAATTATATATATTTTATGCCAGACAACTATATACTGTGTTATGTGCTAATGGAAAAACCACAAGAACCAAACCAAATAAAAAAGATGTCATAATTTCTGCCTTAGTCAGACATTTTGATTGTTTAAGATACTTGATAAGAATAATAAGAAAGTTCTATACCCACACTGTTTACATTATATGAAACAAAAATAAGCTCTCATTCCTATAGATATTCCTCAAAAACTATTACCAAAGAACAGAAAATAATGACATCCTATGGGGCGCCTGGGTGGCTCAGTCGGTTAAGTGGCTGCCCTCGGCTCAGGTCATGATCCCAGGGTCCTGGGATCGAGCCCCGCGTCGGGCTCCCTGCTCAGTGGAGAGCCTGCTTCTCCCTCTCCCTCTGCCTGCCTCTCTACCTACTTGTGCTCTCTCTCTGTCAAATAAATAAAATCTTAAAAAAATAATAATAATGACATCCTACAGCAGTTTTAAGGACTTATCAATGTTCTCCAACAAAAAGTACAAATTGTATTCATAATGATAAAAATGTACTTAAGAGTGTACATATATTTTGAGAGACTGTATAACATCTAAAATTATTTTTTCTCTAAGATTCTAGAATTGTATAATAATGCCTCGAAAAGAAAAAACATTAGCATAATCATTTCGACTTAAGATTAATAGAGAAATATGAAGCACTAACTTGAGCAGTTAAGATAGATATAGAAAAACATCATGGGATTTAACTTATTTACTTATTAGTATAATGAAGGTTGATGACAACTTATTCTCATTGCCCTTGAAACACTTTACAATTATAGTAAAACTTGAAAAAAATCTCCAACTTGTTTCTTAGATTTTCTTGCTCCATATATTTTTATTGGTAAAATAGCTTCTCTTGAATGCCCACACTTAAAATGAGCTCTTTATTGAAAGTTACGATCTTCTTCATTGAATGATCTAAGACTATGTACGAAGTTCTCATAGATCCTCATTTTCCTCTTTTAGCAGCTGAAATAAGATTGACCATGATTTACTTAGATCAATTCATTGACTTTGTTTCATTCTATACTCTAACTCTTGGGGCAGTCAGATAAATTCAGAATGAACTACTGGGGAGATACAAAGTTTCAATAAAACAAAGGAAAAGTAAAAACATAACTACTCTAAGAAAGAATCCCTACCACCAATGCCTCTATCCAGTCTTCTTCTTGGGATACTCTAGATGCAATAGATTATCTTTATTCACCAGCTGTGAGAGATTGGCTTCCTACCTGAATTCCTACTTCTGGTGCTAGGATGTTGATTCCAAATGTTTGTTTTATTTTTTTTATCCTGGTTTCAAACTTTTAAAAAAAATAACATTTAAAAAGTAATTTGCTAGAGATTTTATGAAGAATAACAAGTATAAAAGTATTCATTTAGTATCACTTTAAATAGATTAAGAAATGGGGCACCTGGGTGGCTCAGTCGTTAAGCGTCTGCCTTTGGCTCAGGTAATGATCCCAGGGTCCTGGGATCGAGCCCCGCATGGGGCTCCCTGCTCCGCAGGAAGCCTGCTTCTCCCTCTCCCACTCCCCCTGCTTGTGTTCCCTCTCTCACTGTGTCTCTTTCTGTCAAATAAATAAATAAAATCTTTAAAAAAATAGATTAAGAAATGAACCAATATATAATTAACATAAACACAAATATGCTAGAGCTCTATGTGTGCATTTGTAGAAGTGTGTAATAATATTATTAATTAAATTGCTATTAGTATACAAAATATGCAATCACATGGAAACATGGCAACTTTGAGCCATGGTTAATTGCTTGATGTCAAAAAGAGGGTGAAAATATCAAACAGATAATACAGAAAGTCCATGAAGAACCAGATTGCCTCTAAACCATAGCTTGCAAATATGTGACACCTTCGCTATCACTTCTCCCTTCCTCTATCTGTTGAGGACATTGCTAATAAAGTACTCTTTATCTTTGAAGATAGAAGAAATTCAGAAGACTTTTTAAGGCAATAAAACACATGGCTATTACTCATCAGCTCTAAAATATGCTATGAAACCTATTCTCCTGTCCCTATCTAAGAAATCACCTGAGAGGAAACCTAAGTTAAGAAATAAGACAAAATACAGCACAACAAAGATTACTGGGACAAGGTGGGAAGAGCATGTTTAAGTACCCAGTGCTGTATATCTATATGTGTAACCTAAGCAGGCAAAGTAAATGCATAAAAGAGTTTTCTGCAGCAATAGCAATGATTACCCCATTAAAAGGTTTAAGCAATTTCCAAACTTAAATTGGTATTAAAAAAAGGATTTCCTATGGACTCTGAGAAACAAACTGAGGGTTTTGGGGGCGGTGGATGGGGGGATTGGGTTAGCCCGGTGATGGGCATTAAGGAGGGCACGTACTGCATGGAGCACTGGGTGTTATACGAAAACAATGAATCGTGGATCACTACATCAAAAACTAATGATGTATGGTGACTAACACAATAAAATAAAATTTAAAATAATACATATAAAAATAAAAAAGGATTTCCTGTCACACTAGATTCCAATTAATTCTGAAATTGGTGAATGGGTGAATTTCATGGGAAACTAAGATGAGACTAAACTTTGGCAAAAACTACCAAGAAAGATGATGTTAAAACAGAAGGGGCAAGGAAAATGCCACAAACTAAATGTACAAATCAGTCTTGAGAGTTACATGATTTACAATATCAAGTTCCTTCATTGACTATGATCCTTTATAAAAGATGTCTATTCCTGAAAAATACCATTATCCTTAGTCAGTTGATAAACTCCTCTCTAGTCACCTAACTCTAGCTCAAGTGTTATCTCTTCCATTAGAGTCTTATGCAATCTCTCACTTGATGTCAGGAAGTCACTCTCTTCCATGAGAACACACTGCACTGTGTTATTTTTCTGTTTCTTTGAACACAAACATTGGATTTTCAACACAATGAGACAATGGGTTTTGTCATTTTTATTTATATTTTCCATGCATGAGAGCTGTTAAATAGATTGTGTGTGTTTACATGTTTGTGTGTATATAAATGTAAAAGCAATAGAATACACTAACTAGATGGTATTTCTACATAGTTACTTCTATAAAATTATGAGTTTATGAGTTATTTCAGGTATTTATTTAATGTAACTTTTAGAAAATCTATCTATATTGGAAAACTACTACCTGTGGGCCGCACCTACCTTGCTGCCTATTTTGGTAAATAAAATTTTATTGGGACCTGGCTATGCCCATTCACTTACAAATTGTTTATTGCTGTTTTTGTGCTACAAAAGCATACTCAAGTAGTTGCAACAGAAACCACAGAACCCACAAAGCTAAGAATATTTACTATCTGGCCCCTTAGAGAAAAAAAAATTGCTGACCCCTCTTCAACATAAACATGTCACAGAGGCATAAATACATTCGGATATTAGTGGAATAGGACATTTGTCAAGAAGATATGTTTGCAGAGCAAGTTCACTGCTTTTTTCCCACTGTAGATTCCATTTTTATTTAGAATGTCTTGTGGAATGTTTTACAGTTTTCTTGGCCTTTTTCCCAAGCCACCTCTTTGTAATCCACTGCCCCCAAATTATACAACTTGCAGTTATAAAGGCTCCCATATTTCTAGGTTCTAGATCTTTCTCTGAGCCTTGATATCAGAGTGCTCAGTAGTAAAGCAGTTCTCTTTGGATCTCACTTCCTTTATCTATTAAGTGAAAGGTTTGGATGGCATAATCTTGTGCCCTCTCCCAGGCAAGGCTGCCTTCATGGGTGTGTGACCTATGTAGTTGCTCAGTTTCATTACAACTCTCACCTATAAATTGACTAACTTTGTACCCCAGGCTGCAGCAATGTTTGTTTTATATCTGGGCTCTTGGAGGCATCAGAGCTTTGGGAAGTAGCTGAAGCTCAAATGTTTCTTGGGGATTATTTTTCTACCACGTCTTCTCCATTGTCAATGTTTCTTCTCCAGACCATCCATTTCCTAGGTGCCTGGTGCTCCTATATCTTCTGAGGTCCATGGACAAGAGATGGCTTAATATTCTTTTCATCCCAGGAATAATTGTATATAACACAATCTTGGAAATTAAAACATACTAAGCCAAAGAGATATGACATTATCTAGAGACCTAGCTCTCTCATTTTATAGATGAAGAAACTGAGAACCAGAAAAGTCCTGAAACTTGCCCAGGTTAAAGGCAAAGCCCAGACCAGACAGAACACGTGATCTTGACTGCCTACCATCTGCTTATTTCAGCACTCCAAGGAAGGAATGAGAAATTTCCAAATTTTCCTACAAAGTACTATAAACAGCAGGATGGCATCCTCCAGTTACTTCAATAATTCAAGGTGGTACAAGGTTTTTCAAAAATTTTCAGCAAAGCATCCTCAAATGCAGCCTGATATATAACTAGCGCTTTGCTTGAAGCTTTTAATTTAAATAATAAATATAATCACAATGATAGTCATAGTAAAGGCCTAATCTTTCCTGTGTAGCTAGTCTGTGTCAAGCACTGTGCTACTACTTTACATGCATTTCCCATTTGCTCCTGTACTAGTGAAAGTAACATAACTTCTTTGCATCTTTGTTTCCTCACATGTAAATTAGTAAGCACAGGAGGTACAGAATCAAAGTGGCGACAAATGTTAAACCCAAAACATGGTGGGAAGTTCTGGATATTTTTTTGCTGCATAAAATATTACTGGAAAATGTAGAGGTATAACGTACCAATCATTGGGGTCATAATCTTGTGGGTCAAGACTTCAGAAAGGGTGCAGATCACTTGAGATCTCTCCTGCAGTTGCATTCAGATGCTGGCTGGAACTGCAGTCATCTGAAGGCTCCCCTAGACTGTCAAGATGCCTCTCTCACATGGTTAATTGATTGAGCCTGGTTACTGTTTATGAACTCACCTAGTGATGTTGATGAGGGTCAACGCTTGGCTTTTTCAATGTTACTGTCTCAGAACAATCAAACTTCCTAAACAGTAGCTGTGTTCCTCCAGAGCAAGGACCTTAAGAGAAAGAGACAAGCTGCATGGCCTTTTGTATCAGAAGTAGAACTGCCCCCATACTCCATTGTTCAAAGCAGTTATGACAAGCCCAAGCAGTGTTGGGGCACATCTCTTGATGGCAGAAATGCCAAAGGTTTTGGGGGTCATAATTTAAAACCATCACATGATCCCTGCTAGGAAAAAATATTTTGATCATACAGAGACAAAAAGTTGATGGCATTTAAGGAGTAGACTATGTCATCCTCTCCAAAGCTAGCCATCTTCTTTTCTGCATCTTTCAATCTCTAACTCAAAAATCTTGAGTATATCATCCAATTCTCATCTTTGTGAGAACTGACATATTTTTTGAGTTCTGTAATGCTTACCAATATCTAATCCAACTTGCGAGCCACATAGAAACTTCCAAAATGGGCTGCAGGGTAAGAAATTCCCATTAATTGCCTTTTGCCAAAAGGGAAAGGAAGACTGTATTGAGAGTTTCGTATAATCCCCACTTTGTGTTTAATTATTTTACTGACAAAGTCTGCTGGTGGATGGAGGAAAGATTTTACAAATTTTACAAATTTACAGTAAAAATATATAATATGTAACTTGGCATATGCTACAGTAAGAGCATAACCTTCCTAATGATAACCTTTACAGAAGTTACATCTTGATTCATGTACACAGATTCAGGCTACCTTTTGTTATTTTTGCATACAAATTTATGCTTAATATGTATACATGGCTCTTGGTGTGTTGTTCCATGAATGTGAGTAGACACCTAGACTCATACTCAGGCAGGACCACAATATGTAGGCATTAAAAAACAAGTGCATATCAAACAATCGATCAATCCACAAATATATATTAACCTGCCTTGAGCAGAATGTTGTTGTTTACAGCTAACAAAGCTACGAAAATCATGAAAGAGTCTCTTCCCTTGAGTAGCTTCTAGTTTTGTGTAAGGAACTGTGAAAATAAAGAAATATACAGAAGGTATAATCCAAGTGACATAGGCAATAACTTCTCAAGTAGATGCATGAAGAGAAAGGATCTTAGTTAAATATGTGGGAAGGGCTTATTTAAATCCCTGGGGTCACATGCTGCAACTGTGCAGAAAAACTTTGATAGAACTTACAAGGAAGGAGTATGCTTCTATGCTTCTTTACTTTGATGTGGAGAAGCCCTGAATTAGCCTGTGATCCAGGGCAGGTGTTAAAATATAGACATTTCAGCAAGGCTTATAAACTGATCTGAGAGGTTTATGTGACCTTGGCAAGTAGCATATTATCCATCACAGCCCCGGCTTTTGCTTGGTGGTTGTTGGAGATATAATGAAGACAAAGGCCAGTTCGCCTAGCTGAATTTTAGGAGGTTCCATTTGTCTTGTGACCCAAGTTTGCATCAAGTCCAGCACAAAGAAATAACAATATCACAAATCTTTCATTTTATAAAATCTCAGTTTTACCACCAAAATAAACATGAAGCTCATAATAAGCAGTTATGACAATTAGCAACCTATTTCAATGCACTAGTGATTATACAGGGTATTCTGACCAAGAAAATAACTATAGATTTCCTCTTTACCTAAGTGTGTAGATATTCATATTGACACTGATAAGATGATCTGGATATATAATTGGTGGTATACTTTCTCTCCGAGTCCTGGGATTTCCCTGACATATTTTGATGTTATCATTCATTTTTACCTTGCTCTTTTACTTCAGTCCAAATAACTGATATATCTTCCCTCAATCACGCAATCTCAATTTTTATTTTAAATTTTGAAAACTTTACTTCATTTTATTTTCATTTAGGCTGACTCCTAAAATAAGAAGACATGAGCAGCAGAGCCATGACCTGCAGCAGAAGCACAGCTAATCCACTGCCTGCAAATGGCATTAGAGAAATATCTGCTGGGGAAATCTACTTAGATTTTTTTTTTTTTCTGCAGCAATGCAGAAATCAGTTGATTGAGCTATTTGCCACTTGAACTTAACTTGAACAGGGAATTGGTAGGCAGAAGGATGAAAGTGTGTCCTTCTTCATTGTCCTAAATGGTGAAGAGGGAATGAGTACGCATTCATCTTTTATGCCAGCTACGTTATTTCCATAATGCAGTTTTGGAATAAGCTCATCAAGTTAAACTTTGGGACCATGTGAATTGCCTTTATAGTATTAGAGGGAACAACATGCTTTGTGTGCTTTGCTAATCTGAGTTTTATATGTTTAAGACTTAGCTGATATTTCAGATTTTATATTTTTCAACTATAGAATTTCCATTTTTAATAGATTTTTTTATTGCTCTGCTGAGATTTCCTAGATTTTCATTTATTACATACATATTTCCCTTTATGATATTGAGCACAGTTTTATTAGCTGCTTTACAGTCCTTTTCAATTTATTCTAACATTGAAGTTATCAAAAGGTTGGTCTTTGTTAATTGTCTTTTCTCTTGAGAATGGGCCATGCTTTCCTGCTTTTTTTTATTCCCCGTATGTTGAGTAGCTTTCCTTGGTATCTTTGACATCGTGAATGGTATATTGTAGAAAATCTGGAATCTGTGATGGTCTTCACCAAAATATTGATTTTTTTTTTTAAGCAGACTGAAATCAGAATATAAAACTCATCTCCCCAGTGATGGGTAGCAGCTCAAATTTCAATTGAATTCTTTTTCTGGGTTGCTTGATATTAATTTTACTCATCAATGGTCCAGCATTAAGCCAGATATTTGAGTAGTGACTACACACAGGGCTTGTTTCTCTCCTTCTCTGGCTTTCACATTTCTGGGATTTCCCCTTTGTTGTCCTATAGCTGTAATGGTGTTCACGTCTGTCTTCTGGTTCTTCCGGGCAGCATGACTATGGGCTGTCCATTCGAGTTTTCAGTGCCTTAAATAGTGCAGATTTGGGCCTGCCCTCAGGTAGAAGCCATAAAAAATGAGAAACTTACCCAGTGCCATTCCTTTCTTCCAAGAGTCAATTCACTTCTAGTTTCTGCCTTTGTTTTTTTGTTTTTTGCTCTCTGATGCCTTCAAGTAGGTCCCCTGTCCCCAAATTTTTAGTTATCTTCAGAAAGTGTGTTTTGATAGGAGCTACTCAGTGAAACCAGAAGCAAAATTTTCAGATAACATTTGAAATGCAGATGGAGGTTTGTTATCTACAATTACTATCCATAATTGAATTAAAATTTTTTTTACATTATATTAAATATATTCCTCATATTCCAATCCTCCCACACTTGATTGATAGACTTTGAGAGATTATTTTCAATATAAAATATTCTTTATAAACTAATTTCTGGAACACTAAAGATAATATTCATAGTTGTAATTTAAATGATTCATGATCTGCTTAATTTGTAAATCTACTCAGAATAAAAGATTTAAAACCCTTCAAAGTATTCTTTTAATTTAATAGGAATGAGATTTGAATTCTTTTGTGGCACCTCTTGATATAGCCCATCCTTACAAGGAATTACATTTTAAAATGACTGTTGAAAAAATGTAAGTGAATAAAGCCACATATATACAAGAAAAAATTAGAGAGGGAAAAGAAGCACAACATTTTAAAAGCAATTTTTTTCGACTTGCGTATGTTGTATAAGTTATACATGTGAGTCTACTTCCATCCTTCACAAAATAAATTCAGATTATTTTATATTGGTTTATTTCTACATTTTTCATGGTGAGATAAATTTGATATAAGAAATGAAGTTTTATATTTCCGGGTTGATAACAAGTGATCACGATAGAAGAAGGTTTTAATTCCAAACAAATTCTGAAGAACATAGCTACTCTGCTTCTCTTCCAGACTAATAAAGACTTTGCATAAACCTAGCATATTCTGGTGAGTCAATATGACAAATAAATTGAATTCATACCCCAAATTGCATACATTTACCAACAGTGCATGTACTGTTTCATTTCTCTTGATACATAATCACTATAATACAGGCTATTTACAATACAAAGCATAAGTTATCTAGAAAACCATTACTTATTCACCCTGATATCATTTTATATGAAAAATATTCTGTACAGCTTGAACAGACCAATTTATTCTTGTATACAAAAAAGCTAGTCATAAATCCTATCTGTTTTTGCTTTCATGTTGAATCTTATATTTCTTGTATTCCCTAATTTAAATCAAGTTTCATTCACAAAAATCATTTTGTGGCATATATCATTCTCCTATTTACTATTCTGGTGATATAAAATAAAACATCATGTCCTTGAATGAACAACCATCACATAAAACAAATGTAAAAAACAATCACTAACAATATATTTTCTATTTTTATTATTTCTGTGATCTCATTGAAGCATATGTATATTCATATGTTAAATTTACATAAAACTTATGTTGTACAGTTAATCTGTGCATGTATTTTAAAAACACATTTAGGTTTGAAGTCAAATAGGAGAAAGCCATGGTTTGTTTGCCTGAACTAAGTAAATTCTATTTTTAATATATTTTCTACATTTTTTCAAGAAACATTTATATTTACATACAGTTGTAGACCTGTGTGAACTTTTACAGTAACATACATTTTTATCTTCTAAATATTAGTACGTCAAAGGGATGTTGAAACTAGCTAGAAACTAGACCAAAACTAGCCATTCCTTTTTTATTGTACTATACTAATTTTTATAAAATATATTATCTAAAATAACTAAATAGAAGACTCAGAAATTTAAATGACTTAAGAATTTTCTAGTAGTTATCAACAAGTTGGGAGTATGCTAGCTAAGTCAAAGAACATTCTTCTTACTTTTATTATAGGCTATATGTGGCAACCAATTGCATACATTTCCATCTTACATTCTAATCAAGCTTTATCTCCTTGGGCTTAAAAAGAATTTCAGGATTTTCAGAGATATAATTAACTCCCTTTTATTTATTTATACATTTTGGAAAATTGATTTTTTTAATTTGTAAAAGAAGAGACAATGTGAAAGTATTTTTTACTCTCCTATTTAAAGAAGAATTCTGGATGCTAGAGTTTAATCATTAAAAGCTGTGGCTGCCATTTTCTCCTTTTATCTTAGCTAAAAGGAGCTATGTTTATTGTATTAGTTCAAGCTCAAGAAAGGTAAAACTCTCCTCCCAAACTCAAGGAATAAGCACCTGTCCTAGTTTTTTTTTTTTTTTTAAAGATTTTATTTATTTATTTGAGAGAGAGAGACAGAGATAAGGACAGAGTACACAAGTGCGGAAGAGAGGGAGAAGCAGGCTCCCCACTGAGCAGGGAGCCCTCCATGGGGTTTAATCCCAGGACCCTGGGATCATAACCTGAGCCAAAGGCAGATACTTAACTGACTGAGCCCCCCAGGGGCCCCTGTCCTAGGCTTGATAAATAAAACATAACAGGAAGTCTTATAATAAGGCATTTCTTGACTTTGAAATGGGAAACCTTATAACACACCTTCTGATAAGATTTTCTACTTTGAAATGCGAGAAACCCATGGAAGACAGATCTGCCTTGTTTTTACTTTGTTTAGAAAAGCCATTGGTAGGGGTGCCTGGGTGTCTCAGTCAGTTAAGTGTCTGCCTTTGGGCTCAGGTCATGATCCTGAGGTTCTGGGACCAAGTCCCACATAGGGCTCTATGCTCAGTGGGGAGCCTGCTTCTTTCTCCCTCTCCCTCTCTCTGCAGCTCCCCCTGCTTGTGCTCTCTCCATCAAATAAATAAATAAAGTTAAAAAAAAGAAAAGAAAAGAAAAGCCATTGGTAGACAGTTTGTTAAATTCTATTAGAAGCATTCCAAACTAATATATTAAACATATATGTGAAACAATGGTTTTTAGATATTATAAAAGAGGCATCAACAGAACTGTGATTCTAGGTATTTAATAACAGTCACAATAAAACAAAAATACAACTGGGGGTGGGTGAATCCTACAACAGACAAAGCTTACTGATTGAAGGCAGTTTTCAGATCACAGAAGGATGGGAAACCCAAAGATAAGCCAAGGGTCTCAGTTAGTTGAAAACCAAAAGTCAGAATTTGTGGAGTAGACTATCAGACCCTGGAGGGTAAGAGGATGCCTCGTAAGTTGTACCCTAGTCTCTCTTGTCACTTTCATTCCGTGAGGACACTGAACAGCAGTTTTTGAGGGTTTAAAGACCATTTGGGTTCAGTAAAGAAGATATAAGTCGCTCATTTGAAGGGATGACTATAGAGTGTGTTCTATTTTTTATTTTTTATTTTTTTGGAGACAATACAGACTCAGCATTTCTGTGAAGCATTACGGAGAGTGAGTATCACTGTACCCTTCTACCACTTCTGTAAGGACTGAAATTGAATTCCCAGTCAGCCTGTTGTGATGGAAGCTAACAGCTTTATTTAATTCAAAAACAATTAAAAATAGTAAAATAAGGAAATCTAAGTTCTTTGCAAATTTTTTTTTCAAGAAAGATATCACTGCTCTTAATTTGGGCAATGGTGAATTGCATATTATAAAAGTTAATTCCGGTAGCAGTGAATAAGGAAATTAAGGAAATTTGGGATCCTGAAAGGAAAATAGAGGTATGGAGGAAATAGCCAACAAAAATAATTAAGAAGTGATAAATAGATAAAAATGGCTGAACTAGGAGATTAAAACTGTAGAAAAGCAGAGAATAGCTTCAAAAATCAGATTAATCCTACGTTATGAAGATTAAGGAATATGCTCTATCTTGAGTGGGCAGTGGGGAGCATGGAAGCTTTTACATCTAAAGAGTGAATACCATCACAAAAACAAAACTTTAGAAAGATTTGCCTTCTGTAGGAATATAGTGAAAATGATCAGATAAGGATTTAGGAGATATTCTCTGTGATTACTCAAGCCCAAGTTAGCATTAATAAACAAAATACAGAACTGAAAAATATTTAGGAGACATTTGACAAAGTAATTATTAGAATTTAGTGAATTAACTGATTGAGAGATGAGAAGGGGTGGATAATAACATGGTCAGGTGTTCTGAGCCCAGAATATAAAGAAATTGTTAAGGGTTGCTAACAAAATTAAAGCTGCCAAAAATTGAATCAATATGAAAGACATAGCCGTACGATACTTTTAATCTTATCAATATTTCTTTTTTTAAAAGATTTTTGTTTATTCATTTGAGACACAGAGATACAGAGAGAGAGAGAGAGAGCATGAGCAGGGGGAGAGGCAGAGGGAGAGGAAGAAGCAGGCTACTCGCTGAGCCAGGAGCTGGACATGGGGCTTGATCCCAGGACCCTGGGATCATGACCTGAGCTGAAGGCAGATGCTTAACCATCTGAGCCACCCAGGTGCTCCATCATATCAATATTTCTTAATCAAAAATACACTAAGGTAAATAATATCTAAGAAAATGTTTATCTGAGTCTATTATAAACATACTAACATTTTATGAAATTAGAGGCATAATTATTTGAAACAGAATTTTATATACAATACATTATATATAATTATATTGCATAGTATATATTTTTATATATAATATATACTTCTATATATTTATATATTATATATTGTAATATATATTTATAATTATATATTTTAAAATATGTATTTTAAAATTAATGTAATATATAAAATTAATATATTATATAATTATATATTTGTTTTTTGTTACATTAGAGTTAAAAGGAGTCTGGACATGTAACATATATTTTGATAGAAGAAAAAACTCCAGGTTAATTCTAATGCATAGCAGTGGTTCAAACACTATTTCATAAATTATTTTATTGTTCTAAAAAGATAAATCAGAATCAAAATATAAATAATGTTGTCGCTTGCCTAGAATCTTCTTTAAGTATACATTCTTTGATAATAAAAATTAATATCAACTTCTGTGTAGAATCAGCAAATCACTTGTGAAATTGATCCTTACACTGAGAAAAAGTGAAGCAGTCTATTTGTTGCTTTATAAGCCAGTTCCAAACTACATGTAACACATTTTATTGTGACTCCATCTACTGATTTTATTTTTAAAACAGTGATCCCCTGCAGACAGATTCAGTTTGAGATGTAAGAACAGATTATGTGAGGCAGTTATTTGTAATAATTAAGAGTAACCTATTATTTCTAATAATTAAGAATATCTTGATCCCATACTATGTAATAATATAACAAATTTTTCAACTGGGTTCAACTTTTGAAAACTGCTGAGATACAACTAAGAGTGAAAAATAAAACTGGAGATTAGCATATGTGAATTACAAAAAGAAAAAAACAACAGGACCTGATATGTTACAAATTACTGGTGAGAATTTCAGTTTTCTCAGATCAAAAGAAGTTGCTTTTAAATTAACTATGACAGAAGGTGGGACAAATGGCAGGAAATAAACATGATCACTTCCAAGTACTAAAGAGGAGCTAGGAAAAAGAAGGACACAACTCAACATTTTGGTAAAAAATAAAAAGTGAAAAAGTTTGATTTTACCAAAAGTAATTGAAATAAGGAGGAAGAAAGCAAGAGTTTCTAGTGTTTTCATTTAAAACCCAGTTGCATCACAACTGTATCACAATCCCAGATTTCAACTTTGTATACTACAAAGCCATAGTAATCAAAACTCATATATATTTTTACATAGACAATGAAATACTATTCAGCCATAAAAAAAAAAAAGAGAATGAAATCTTGCCATTTGTGACAACATGGATGGATCTAGAGGTTATAACGCTCAGGGAAATAAGTCAGTCAGAGAAAGACAAATACCATTTGATTTCACTTACATGTGGAATTTAAAAAACTAAATGAACAAAGAAAAAAGATAAAAACAAAAATCAAGATGAGTGCCTGGGTGGCTCAGTCAGTTAAACATCTGCCTTCGGCTCAGGTCATGATCTCAGGGTCCTGGGATCGAGCCCCAGGTCGGGCTCCCTGCTCAGTGGGGAGTCTGCTTCTTGATCTGCCTCTCCTTCTGCCCCTCCCACCACTCGTGTTCTCTCTCTCAAGTGGAAAAAATAAAATCTTAAAAAAAAAAAAAGACTCTTAAATATAGAGAACAAACTGGTGGTTGCCAAAGGGGAAGTGTAAGGGGTGATGGGTGAAAGAGATGAAGGGGATTAGTACACTTACCATGATGAGCACTGAGTAAGGTATAGAATTGCTGAACTATTATATTATGCACCTCAAACTAATATAACACTGTATGTTAATGTTATTTAAATTAAAAAATAAAAACAAAAAAGCCAATTGCATGTCTTTGTATCACTAAAAAAAGGACAAACAATAAAATCAATTACATAGGTATTTCCAAAGAGTTTAATTAATATTCCTTTGTCTCATGACATAGAGGTTTTATTTATTTATAATTCTCGTGATTTGCTTACTTCTTAAAAATTGATCTTTATTCAGTAAGAGTTAAAAAAGTTCCTATGTGAAAGCATAGATGATGCTCATAGAGGTGTAAAATAGCTGCTCAAGGATTCACACACCCTTGGGAAGAAACATACAAGCAAGCAAGGAATACATTGCGTCATGGTAAATCCTAGGCATATGCATGGACAATGAACAAACATACAGTGAGCAAAGGAGTATTTTTTTCACTGTTATATAAGTGACATTCTTCACACTGGAGATCCTCAGGGCATCACAGGCCATCAGTGAATCTGAGGTGAAATAATGAATGAGGGAAAAGAATAAAGTGGAATGACAGGGAAGCATTGTTACTTTTTTCCAGATTTTTAAAAAAAATGTAACAGAAATAACAGATTAACAAAGAAATGTATACACAGAAAAGGATATTTCTTCTCACCACTTCCATTTACATTGTATTTTCAGATCTTGCCAGTACGATAAGGCAAGATAAAAAAGTAAATCAGATAAATATTAGAAAGGAAGAAACAAAGTCTTATTTGAAGATGAAATAACTTCTGATGTACAAAATCATAAGTAACCTATAATAAAAATCCCTATTAGAGTTATTGAACTTCTCAAGTTAGTTTTATAATAGTTTCATAAAAAAATTAGAGATAAACTCAAAGAAAAATGTGCAAGAGTTCTATTCTGAAAACCTTAAAACATTAGAGAGATTAAGCTTTTAAAATACCAAAATATGTGTAGATATATACTACTGATACAGATTTGAAGTCCCAATATTACAATGTTCATTGCCCTCTTCACAAGCCTATATTGAAAAGGCAAAGCCAATTCAAATCCCAGAAAACAAGATGATTTAAAAATGTATATAGAGGGGCCCCTGGCTGGCTCAGTCAGAAGAGTGTGTGACTCTTGATCTCGTGATTATGAGTTTGAGTCCCACATTGGGTGTAGAAATTACTAAAAAAATAAAATAAAAATGAAAAAATGAAAAAAAAATATAGAAAATCAAGTGACCCACATATTTTAAAAAGAACATATTGAGAGGACTTACCTCATCTGATTTTAAGACTATAAAGCAACTAAAATTAAGGCAGCCTGGTATTGGTGTAAAGATAGACACCAAGATCAGTGGAACAGAATAGAGAAGTACAGAAATAGACCCAAACATACATGGTCAATAAATTTTCAACAAGGCTACTGATGTCACTTAATGAAAGAAGAATTATTTTTAAAGAAACAGAGAAGGGGGCGCCTGGGTGGCTCAGTTGGTTGAGCAACTGCCTTCGGCTCAGGTCATGATCCTGGAGTCCCGGGATCGAGTCCCAAATTGGGCTCCCTGCTCGGCGGGGGGTCTGCTTCCCCCTCTGCCCTCTTCCCTCTCGTGCTCTCTGTCTCTCATTCTCTCTCTCTCAAATAAATAAATAAAATCTTTAAAAAAAAAAAAAGAAACAGAGAAGGAACAATTGGATATTTAACTGAAAAATGATTAATTCCCACCCTCTGCATCAATCATGCAAACACACTTTGTTTAGATGAATCACTGACGTATGAATCCCTGTGAAAGCTAAATTAACAAGAACTTCAGAAGACAACATGTGAGAATGTCTTCATGATCTTGGTATAATCAAGGACTTCTTAAACACAGAAAGTACTTACAAGAAAAAAAAAGTGGTGAATTGAAATTCATCAAATTTTTTTTTTTTAAGATTTTATTTATTTATTTGACAGAGAGAGAGAGAGCGAGAGCAGGAACACAAGCAGGGGGAGTGGGAGAGCGAGAAGCAGGCTTCCCGCCGAGCAGGGAGCCCAATGTGGGACTCGATCCCAGGACCCTGGGATCATGACCTGAGCCAAAGGCAGACGCTTAATGACTGAGCCACCCAGGCGCCCGAAATTCATCAAAACTTAAAATTTCTGCTAGTCAAAGAATTAAGGCAAGCAGGGAGAAATTATATATATATATATATATATATATATATATATAACTATATATGAATTATAAATGTATATGTTATACATATGTAATTATATATAATATATATACAATGTATATGCATATATATGACAAAGGATTCATATTTAGAATACATAAAGAGCTCCTATAATTCAACAACTTAAAGATTTTTAAGTTTAAAGTGTGCAAATAACTTTAACAGAAACAATACATGCTATACAAATTACCAGCAAGCACATACTCTTTCATATATTTCGTCATCAGAGAAAGGTAAATTATAATCATAATGAGGTGCCACTTCACACCAGAAGGATATTTTAAAACAAACAAACAAATACAAAGTAATTGTGACAAAGTGATTCCTGGTAAGATAATTCCCCTCTTAGGTATTTACCCAAGAGAAATGCAATGCCATGCAAATACACATGCCATGCAAATATGCAGTGAAAAAGGAAGGAAAAAGCAAAACCACTCTGTGAAACAGGTTAGCAATTTCTTAAAAACTTAAGCATAAATCTACAGTAAGATAATTCCCCTCTTAGGTATTTACCCAAGAGAAATGCAAACATATGCTTATTTAAAAAAAAAAAAAAGGAAACTTGTATGTAAATGTTTGTATCAGCTTTCCTCTTAATAGCCCTCAATAGGAACCAAGCCAAATGTTCATCACCAGATAGTTGTTAAACAAACCGATTTATTCATACAATGAAATACTGCTGAGCTGTAAAAAGAAATGAACAGGCAATACCATGGATGAATCTCAAAACCCATATTTTAAGTGAAATAATCCTTGCACAAAAGGGTACATATTTTATGATTCCATTAAGATGAAATTCTAAACATGAAAGACTACACAGTAGTGACAGAAATCAGATCAGGATTAACTTAATGTGCCTGTGAATTTTCTGGAAATGGATATAAAGAACTTTCTGGGGTAATGTTCTGTATCTTGTTTGGTGATGAAATTACATAGGCATATAACAAAGTAGTCAAATCTACATCCATACTAATGAGGGTGCTTGAATAATCTTAAACTCTTTGCTTACTATAATATAAAAATGGGATCCTATTAAGGGCTTAGGATCTACCAACAGCTTTTGCACGTATTCAGCTGCTTAAATACCTAGAGGGTGACAAAGTAGCAACTGAATTGATATTCCCACTATAATTTTTCAAAACCTAGTAGCCATATTTGAAGTGGATATAACTACAACAGTGAGTCACTTCACTGCTCTTCTTTTTGTGACATGGGAAAGAAAGGCAAAGATGTCTTTTAAAGCTGTAGATTCACAATGAAATAAATACACATGCCATGCAAATATGCAGTGAAGGTGTTTCGGAAATCATACGGCAATATGCAAGACAAAGCAGGGAATCACTACAATGGGTTTGAGAGCTGAACAGAGATATGAGAAGTCAGGCCATGCTCAGATGTTTGTGTTCTCTCTCTCTTCCTAAAAAATTAATTAATTTAAAAAATTTTGAAAATAAAAAAAACCCCAGAAAATTATGTGCAATGAAACAGGTAGCATAAGAAGAAATGTATCATGACTATATTGGACAAAACGAATATAAGAGAAAAATTATTACCTGATATAAAGTGAGGAATTTCCTAATAATAAAAGGGGTCAGATCACCAAAAATGCATACTGTAGGTATATATACAATTAATAAAAGAACTTCAAAATCATGAAGAAAAAATTAAATAAAAGCATAACCACAAACATCCACAGTCATTGTTGGAGATTTTAACTTCCTACTCTTATCAACGATATCAAAGATAGAACAAGTAGACAAAAAAAAATCATTAGGAATAAAGAAGATTTGAATAATTATACAAACACACCTGACATATTAGACATGTTAGTATAAAACATTAATATCTATTAGTATAAAACACTATGATCCACAACTAAAAACAAACATCAGTTTCAACTGCACAGGGAATGTTTACCATGATGAACAATATTTGGGGGGCATAAAATAAGTCTTGAATCTTAAGAAACTGGCGTGCTTGGGTGGCTCAGTAGGTTAAGCATCTGACATCGGCTCAGGTCATGATCTCACGGTGCTGGGATGGAGCCTCTTGGGGGGCTGTGCTCGGCACTCAGCTGGGAATCTGCAAGTCCCCTTCCCTCTATCCTTCCCCCCCACCCCGCTCAGGTTCTCTCTCTCTCCCTAAAATAAATAAATAAATCTTTAAAAAAAATAAAGTATATATGATAAATGCTAGTTGCTCAACATGACTCTGTGCCTAGTATAATTTGTCCTAATTTAGTAATATTTACTTTTAAATTTTATTTCTGATACTTGTTTTACTTTATTGACTTAAGTTTTTAACCTCATTTTGAATTTTCCATGGTAGAGCTCCATTTGTTTTTAATTTTTTATTAACTAAGTTCTATAATTGTCTTATGTACTTGGTCATTCTAGAATCAAATTTCTGATTAGTTTTAGTTAGCTCAGATATTATCTATAAATGTCTATAAAATTTCTGCAAAAATGCTATAATTCTTTTCTATAACTGTGTATTTTTGGTGCCAGAATAAACATTATCACTAGTGGGTAAAAACTAAACAAAATATTATTTTATGAACATCATGACAGTTTCTATATTGGAATTACCTTTGTTTTAATTATCAGTTGTTTGCTGTTTATTCAGTATTTCTTATTCTCCATTTTTTAAAGTAATTGTGTGTATGCATGTGTGTGAATTTGGCTGCCTTCTTCGTTCCTCATTAAATTTTTAATGTTAGGAATATATGAACGTATTTCATGTTTCAAACATATTATGTTCAAAATATAAGTGGATGACCTCTTGGATGGTTTCCATTTCTTTTTAAATCTCAGATTTTATTTTCCTAGGTTCTATTCTTTTTTAATTTTATTTTATTATGTTATGTTAATCACCACACATTACATCATTAGTTTTGATGTAGTGTTCCATGATTCATTGTTTGTGTATAACACCCAGTGCTCCATGCATAATGTGCCCTCTTTAATACCCATCACCAGCTAACCCATCCTCCCACCACCCCCCAGAACCCTCAGTTTGTTTTTCAGAGTCCATAGTCTCTCATGGTTCGTCTCCCCCTCCGATTTCCCCCCTTCATTTTTCCCTTCCTACTATCTTCTTTTTCCTAGGTTCTATTTTTGAACTTACTATTTGTTTTATTCTCTGACCTTAATGTTTTTTTTTTTTAATTTTATTTATTTATTTGACAGAGAGAGAGCACAAGCAGGGGGAGCAGCAGGTAGAGGAAGAACAGGGAGCCCCATGACGGGCTCGATCCCAGGACTCTGGGATCATGACCTGAGTCAAAGGCAGACGCTTAACCAACTGAGCCACCCAAGCGCCCTGACCTTAATGGTTTCTGTTGCTGACATTTCTCATGATCTGAAGCAGTGTCTGTCTCTGTGGCAGGGGAATAACCTACAAAACTAAAGGCCATTCAAATGCAGGTACATTTAATTTTGAGGCTATAGCCTCAGAGATAGGGAGAAGTGGTTTCCTGAGGCCTGAACTGTGCAGCTAAGAACAGATATCTAGGGCTACAGTTTACTTTAAGTACTAAGTGTCATGTTCCAAGTGACAAGGACACCCAGATGTACCTTAATATAGGGGTTGTTCATGTGGGTGTGTGTGTTCCTGTATAAAATATAGGGGCCATTTGAAGAGTAGGACTATGGGAGGGGCACTCATTCCTCAGGACTATGTGTGATATTGGTTTTTGGACAGAAATCTGATGATCTGCATTTTATTCTCTTTAAAATATTTTTGGACCCCTATTTGTAATAAAAATATTGTTAAATATCTGAGTTGGAAAATTCAGTATTTATAAGATGAGCAGAGACAATAGTTTTGAATCTAATTGATACCCTTTTCACAAAGATGTTGGGGCTTCAGGGATACTTTTGGTAAATTCTTAGAGCAAATGAATTAATCCTATATATCACAAAGGCCCAGTGTTTTACAAGTGAGTATGATTATTGGAGGGGACCCTGAGATCAAACAAATGTAGCAATTACAGATTTATCTCCATCTTAATCACCCCACAATCTATTATGAGTTTGGACTGTTAAACTGACTAAGAAAGAAAAACCAAACTTTTCTGAGATTAAAAAAAAATAGCTAATACTATTTTCATCCGTATATTAAGCCACTTCATATTATTTCAAATTGCATGATGGAAGTAAAAATATGCAGCCATATAACTACGACAATATGATCAAGAGAAGGTAGAAAGAGAGCAATACTCTGCATAAAGCAATCCTTTTTCTTACTGGCACCATCACAATTCATAATTTTTAAAAATTATTCAAGTGTGAGTCTGTGTATATATAAGCAGTTCATACTGAATCATTTAGATTCCAGGAACCAGCAAAACAGATTTGACATTTTTAAATAATATATCGTAGCAGAGATGAAGGGGCTTTCAAACATGCCCCACTGTACGCCAGAGCTTCCTGCTAGAGAATGAGTCCAAAGAAGCCTCGCAAGTGAATCAATGTGAGTTTTCTGTGTTCCGGTTAGAAATGTCATTCACAATTGATGACAAGATTTCTGACCAAGATCTATTTTGGGCTAGCTTTTTTCATAACACTCTGACCTCACACGTAATGGCTCCTTGACCTATGTTACAGATGTCTGAAACTAGAGATGAAATGTTAATGACGGTGCTACACACAGGGGCTGTCTCTTCACTCGGTGGCAGTGAACTGAGAGCTAACTCCCGGAGAAATATGGATTTGAAAAACAACCCTGAAAATATAACCTCAGTGGGCACAATCCATTATGAAACTATGACATATCTTGTCTAGTCCTCTGCTTCCTACATTTCTAATGATAATCAGAAAGATACTAATTATAGTCAAAAGAACACTGATGACTGAGATTAGCTCATCATGTTTGAAAAAGTGAAAACCTCGCCTTAACATTTTTTCTCCAAATTACTACTCATAATGGAAAGTAGAATTCATGTTCACAATCTTGTTTTAATTGGATAAAGGCTTTTTTAAAATGCTTCAGCCTTTTATTATTCCGGTAAGGGAAAATATAAGTGATTTTTTTAAGTCTTAGAAAAAAGTATTATTGTTCTTGCATTCAGTTTGGTGCACAAATACTCACATGCAATCAAGGACCATCCTTGGGTGTATATGATCTCATGGAAAGCTGACAACCATTACTAAATAATTTACTGAACTACCCAAATACTTTATGTTTCAGTTGGACTCAGATACTCAAATGCACCCAAAATAGGTCAGTACACACTCAATCAATAAAAATTCACTCCTCTGTTTTCAGTCTTATTTTCTTTTAGCATTTCTATATTAATATCTTCATGTAAGATAGGGTTCTAACAGGGTCTACTGTAACCAAATGATCTCCTCCTGATTTAGACCTTAGCTCAATTTCTTTCAAAATCTTTAGTGTTCTGACATTTGAGTGTTACTGAGAGCTTTATTCTCTTTCTCTTTTTCTGCTTTTATGTCCATCGCTATTTATGCTCCCTGGCCAATTTCATTCCTTGCATTGTTTAACTTCCTTTATGATTTTGAGTCCTGAATCCATAACTGCAATGTCCTATGAGGCTTTCCAAAATACTGTTTCTCTAATGTTCTATCTTGTTTGATACCACCAACCAGTTTCTGAATCCATAAACATGTACTTATTTGTTATTTCCTTTCATAGAATTTCTACATCTAGTAAATTGATAATTAGGGAAAACATTCACTTAATATTATTTTCAATATTATAATTACAGAATTATTTTCTAGTATCAGAATCATTAGAATCCCAATACATAAGGAAATGCTAAAATCTACTTCACCGTAATTATTTAAAGTGACATTTGTTTGAAGGCTAATCCATTATTTTGTTATAGAAAAGACAACAAATATGTATGAAAATATAGTAATTTGTAACATATGGATTGAATTAAATTTAAGAAAGCATTTGCAAATAGCAATGGGAAGGAATCTTCTCTAAATTACCTTGTCATCATACTTATAAAACCCACTGATTGTTAACAGTCCAGTTGTTGGGAATTCTTTGTTATCAAAGGGCACTGGGCTCAATTATTTTACTTGCTTGGTGACTCGTAGCTTATATGTCTACTGATAGAACAGTGGTTTAAAACATGCAAAGACAAAAACATTATGTCTAAATGGTAAAGAATATTCCTTGTTTACTCCCTTTGTTCTCAGGCTGCTCTCTGGGGCCACTGATACAACTTCTAATTATGCCTCCATCCCACTTTCCACTACAGATATATTCAGGTGAATTCTCCCATAAGACACAAAAGTCCTTTGCAATAGAGAAGAGTTTGCTTACTCTTGTCTTCCACTGTAGGCTGGATATTTCCTTAACAGGCTTAGTGAGAATCCTCATTGTGATTATTTAATAGTAAGTAAGTTAGTACATGTAAGAATAGTTATAAAGGATTTTCAAAAATTAAAAAGATAGACAGACATTGGCCATGTGTTAACAATTGCTCATTTGTTACCTTCTGCATTGTTTTGCCCAAACTTTAGTCAGACTTTTTTGCTTACTACAGTTCCCTGAACTCTGCCTACTCCCAAGCTCTGAGCAAGAGCTGAAAAGCAGAATGTGCTCCCTTATTTACTTATTTTTGAAAAATGACTACCCACAGCAAGACACTTTTCTTCTTCAGCCCTGCCAGCCATTTTCCCTTGCCTATTCAACTTCTCCTTAAAAGTTTCTGCTAAAGCATTGTCTACCTCTCTCCAGTTATAAAAGAAAACCCTTTCTTATTTGATTTTGAGACACCTGCGTATTTTTATGGAGCATTCTCCCTATTGCAATAGTCTTACTTTTAAATAAAGTCTCTCCTTATCTAAGTCCAGATTTGTTTTTTATTCAACAACATGATTTTTTTTTTAAAAGAAGACAATGTATCAAATATATTTAAAATCTAAACAATTTTATAAAACCAGATTTGGGACTTCTGCTACAAGTAATGGGAGCTTAAATAATTTAGACCTATTCTCCTGCTAAAAACATTTACAAAAGCTCGAAACATAACTTTAAATCTCCTAAACATCTCAAATATCCAATAGGATAGGGAGGATCATTTCAATTAGGAAGAGAGAGAGATCCCATTTTCATATTCAGGAAGACTTAATGATGTCAAGCTATTTTTTTCCCAAATTCCAAAGGATCTCAAATGGTATGTGTGAGACACACAGAAAGAGAGAGAGAGAGAGAATCTTGATATGCTGATTCTAAAATTTATGTTAAAATATAAGAGGTCAAGAATGTGCAAGACAATCTTCAAAAATGTAGAAAGTACGATAATGTCTTCTACCAATACTTAGGATAAAGTCATAGTAATTAAGACTTTGTGTGTTGCCTCAAGTGTTGATTAAATGATCAATGAAATGGAAAATAGTGCCCTGAAATAATTCCACACACACTCACTTGATCTATCACCAAAGTTGGTGCTGCACAAATGTGAGAAAACAAGATCTTTTCAATGAATGAGTGAATTGGTAACTTGTTTTTTTATTCATATTAAAAATATCATTGTTAAGAAAAAAAAAAGAAGAAGAAGGTAGCGGGAGGGGAAGAATGAAGCGGAGGAAATCGGAGGGGTAGAAGAACCACGAGAGACGATGGACTCTGAAAAACAAACAGGGTTCTAGAGGGGAGGGGGGTGGGAGGATGGGTTAGCCTGGTGGTGGGTATTGAGGAGGGCACATTCTGCATGGAGCACTGGGTGTTATGCACAAGCAATGAATCATGGAACACTTCATCTAAAACTAATGATGTAATGTATGGGGATTAACATAAGAATAAAAAATAAAAATAAATAAAAGAAAAATCACTATACTGTACACCTGAAACTGGTATTACCCTGTATGTTAACTGGAATTTAAATAAAAAATCTAAAAAAAAAATATCATGACCATATCTCTAACCATATACAATTATTTCTATATGAATTACTGCCCTAGTGAAAAAGGTAAAACAAAAAAAAAATTTCTAGAAAAAAATATAAGCGGATATCTTCATGAGTGAGTGTAAGAATATAGACCTTTAAACAGATCACAAAACGCACAAAGGGTAAAAATTAATAAACTTGACTATATTGAAACTGGAACTTATGTTCAACCAAAGATAGTGATAAATTCAACCTTCAGAATTGGTAAAAAATAGGGCACCTGGGTGGCTCAGTCGGTTGAGCGACTGCCTTCGGCTCAGGTCATGATCCTGGAGTCCCTGGATCGAGTCCCGCATTGGGCTCCCTGCTCGGCGGGGGGTCTGCTTCTCCCTCTGACCCTCCCCCCTCTCATGTTCTCTCTCTCTCTCTCTCTCATTCTCTCTCTCAAATAAATAAATAAGTAAAAATCTAAAAAACAAAAAGAAAAGAAAAAAAAGAATTGGTAAAAATATTTGAAACACATAAAATTTACACAGAGTTAATCTCCAGAATATATAAATCATATAGTATATGCAAATATATAAGGCCTACAAATCAATAAAAAATACAAGAATCCTACAAAAAATATGGGCAAAATATTTGAGCTGTGTTTTCACTAAAGATGAAAGAGGATATCAACAAAGTCATTAAATGTATGAAAAGGTGTACAACTTCATTAGTAAATAGAAAAATACCAATTAACACCACAATTGATACCTCTCTGAATGAACCAAAGTGGAAATTTAAAATAGAGAAGAGAAAAGAAAAAAACAATGATATGTGAAGGGATAGAGACTCATAAAAAGCTTGTGGGAGGGTTATTTGGTTAACCACTTTCAATAAGCTTGATATCATTTACAAAATTTGAAGGTAAGTGTTGGGTAATGTTTGGTTTGGTTTGGTTTGGTTTTGGCTTTTTTGTTTTGTTTTGTTTTTTGGGGTTCTAAATTCCTGGCACAGAGTTTCTAAAATCCTGGGAATTTCCCAAAGGTTAACAGTGTTTTTATTATTCAAGGGCCCCTTGGATCACACCTGAGTTTGTGCTAACCAGATAATTTAGGATGGGGCTGGTCACTGGACAGACCAGCAATAGGATCAGATCTTCCCTCCAAGAAGAGGAAGAGGACTGGAGATGGGGTTCAATCACATGGCCAAAGATGCAATCAGTCATGCCTATGTAATGAAATCCCAAATAAAAATTGTAAATGCTGAGGTTCAACAGAACTTCTTGATTGGTGAACACATCGGTGTGCTGATAGGGTGGTGAGTTCTGACCCATGGGGAGAGAGTACAAAAGTTCTACATCTGCACACCTCCCTGAGCTTGTCCTCTATTTCTATTCATTGGACCGATCATCATTTATACTCATTGCTATAAAACTGTAGTTCTTCTGAGTTCTGTGAGTTGTTTTAGTGAATGTTCAAACCTGGGTGGGGTTATGGGAACCCCTCTGGACTTACAAGCAGGGGGTTGGAAATGTTAGAAGACTTGGGGACTTCGAACTTATGGCTGACATCTGAAATGGTGGCATTTTTATTGGGAACCATGTCCTTAAAATTAACATCTAGGGTTTGCACTAACTTCAGCCAGTTAGAATCAAAATTGTATTGCAATACAGTAGCCGTATACCATGATCCTGCAATTATATTCCTAAGTGTATCCCCTAGAGAAATGTGTCAATGTGTGCATCAGAAGACATGCACAAATGTGTTAACAGTATTATTCATGAAGTCATAATCTGCACAAGACACAAACCCAACTCCTTATCAACAATATGAGAAGAATACTTTATATTCATAAAAGGAATATCAAGCAATGAAAAATAATGAACAAGTATACGCAAAAATACGGCTGAGTCTTAAAAATATAACTTCAGGGGCATCTGGGTGGCTCAGTCGGTTAAGCGGCTGCCTTTGGCTCAGGTCATGATCCCAGGGTCCTGGGATTGAGCCCCACGTTGGGCTCCCTGCTCAGTGGAGAGTCTGCTTCTCCCTCTCCCTCTGCCTGCCTCTCTGCCTACTTGTGCTCTCTCTCTCTCTCTCTGTCAAACAAATAAATAATAAAAAAAAAACTTCAAATGAGAGAAACTTATCACAAAAGCATATATGTAGTGTTGTAATTCTCTTTATGTATAATACAAATACAGGCAAATCTAAACCATATTATTTATGAAAACATGTATAGGTTGTTAAAATATATAGAAAAAAACAGTGAAGGTGTTCTTATAAATTTTAGAAGGGTGATTATCTTTAAAGAGGAGAATGTTATTACTGGGGTGGAACAACTGGAAGACTTAAGATGCTGACAAAGGTTCCATTTATTGTCCCGAGGTGATGGTTATATGAGTGTTGGTCTTGTGAAATGATTTTGCTAAATATTTGTTTTATGCACATTTCTATACACAGGTTATATTTAACTATACAAAAAAAATTCAGACCTCCACAGCAAGGAAAACTTGTGACAAAGTTTTACTGACTTCCTTTGGCTTGCTCTGATCAATATTAATAATAAGGCATCATGTTTATCACATAAACGCTTGCTTCTAAAAAGGTCAAATCTAGTTAATACCTAAGGGAGATTTTGCTTCATGATATTATTTTCATGGTTTATTTGATAAGAACATCAGTAATTCATTAGCAAGTTTGAATGAGGCTTCATCTCAGCCCCTTACAAAATGTAAATAAAACTTCAGAGTCCAAATAAATGAGATTTTAGAAATGTCAATTCTCTGTTGTCATAAGACTGGATGATACCGTCACTTAAGCCAGGGTCTGGAAAACGAACTAACGTTACAGAAATCAAACTTGAAACTGTCAAATAAGTGTGTAATGTAAAAATCAACGGCATTTGAAATCAGAGGAAATCAATGTTTTGCCAAATAAAAATGAAATAATTTTTTAAATAATTCAAGTGTTATTTTTGATTCAGATATATATTACTCATTTTGCAATATTTATTAACATTTTTAAATGAAACTCTTAAAACATTCTAGTCAATGATAATTTTTTTTTTTTAAAGGTTTTATTTATTTATTTGACAGAGAGAATGAGAGAGAGAGCACATGAGAGGAGGGAGGGTCAGAGGGAGAAGCAGACTCCCTGCCGAGCAGGGAGCCCGATGCGGGACTCGATCCAGGGACTCCAGGATCATGACCTGAGCCGAAGGCAGTCGCTCAACCAACTGAGCCACCCAGGCGCCCTAGTCAATGATAATTTTGAGCTTCATTTGATTTTATCCCTTCTAACCTCCCCAACATTTATTTTTTAAAAACATCTTTTTCATAATATGACAATATATGAATATCATGACAAAAGCATTTATTATTTGTTCTCATTTATTTTATACTATTCTTCAAACTGTTGTAAGATGATGCATTAAAATGACTTTTATGTGTTTCTAAAAAAGAGCAGCAAATCACAGCCACAGTATTTCAAAAGCCTGGTTGTACCCAATAATTATTAGATGGGAATTCTGATTCAGTAGATTTGGGGTTTGGCCAATGTATCTATGTTTTTTTTTTAAACTCTATAAAAAATTCAAAGTTCAGTACAGTTTGGGAATAAGTAGTTTCTACAGAAATCCCCTTCTTTCAGAAGTGTTTGCAAAATTATTTCCAATATGAAATAGTTCAATTCTTATGATATGTAACTCCCCCCTCCCCATTCTTTCTTAATGTTTAAGATCCTTGTAACTTCTTGTAGAATACAGAAACTGGGATATTTGTACCTCTATTTTTCTTTTTGATGCAAGGATATCTGTCATGGACCAACTGAAGATTATGGCTGGCCTATCTAACATAGATCTACATTTTTTAAGACATGAGCTACCATTTGAACATATGCATCCCTGATTGGTTTTCAAGTCATGATTCTCTGAACAATTTCAGTCAACTACTTCTCCCATTATATACAAGTAAAGATGATATGATGTTATATTTACTAACCTTGGTTTCAATACCATTGCCTGAAAAAGGGTGGGACTCTAGAAAAAGCTGTATGGAAGGAGGTATTGGAGACCTAACATGCCTATCCCAGTATATTCAGGTGGCTGACAATATAGATAAACCCATTCCTCCACCTTTCTGTTTTGTATGGCGTTGAAATAATAGAGCTTTTGACACCTTAGTAGTAATGAAAAACACACATTCCAAGTCAGATAGACCCATATTCAAATTTATAAGTAACTTGACCTCTTTGCACCTCTTTTTTTCTCATCCTTAAATGGAAATAATTGTATCTTTCACATTGGAAGTATTAACCACAAGAGAAATCTACTGCGTTACAGGAAGGGAAAGGCATCAGGAGCAACTACAGAAATAGATCATGGTAACTTAGTAAATTGAGGAGAGACTGGAAGAATATCAAAATTTGGGGAAAGAAAGACTTATTTTGAGGAGATAATAGTTTTTTTTAAAGACTGAAAACCCCAGTAATACTATGGAATGGTTTTCATTCCATTAACCAAAATAATAAGGGAAGCCAAGACCATAGCAGGGATCTAGCCAGGTAGCTTCTAAGATTATTATCATAACTGCAAATTCTTAACTTCAGGTGCCTGTGGTACCCTGTTGTATAGTAAGAACATAATATTTAGAGAAAAATATTTAATTTTTAGAGGTGGTGGTAACAAATGTCTATCTAGCCCCATTCTGGGGAACCATTCAGGGAATAGTTTGATGTCTGGGCCTCAAAGAGTACTATCTATATTGTAATATCTGATATTCTCTGAACACTTATTCTATGCGAGGAACCACTGTAAGTTATTTACATATGTGGACTCATTTAATTCTCATAATAACTCTATGAAATAAGTATACTTAAAAAACTCCTTTTTGCAGATAAGGAATCTGAGACAAAGACAGCTTAAGTAATTTGTTTAAGGTCACACAATCTTGTGCAGATACACAAAAGTAATATTGATGATTATAGAATATAAAAACAATTTTTTGCATTGTAAGCTTTTTTTATAATGTCTTAAGTCATTTTCTTCTTGCTTCCCATAGAAAAAAAATAAAATCACTACTGATTAGCTCTGTGTGAAATTAGAGCTATCTATTAACAGAAAATTCATTTTTGATTATTGAATTGTGTAATACTTGTAAAGATGAATTCTTCATGTATTGGCAGAAAATTGGTTTTTCAGTCCCCTTACTAAAAATTGGTAGAAAAAAATATTTTTTTAATTTTTTTAAAGATTTTATTTATTTATTTGACAGAGACACAGCAAGAGAGGGAACACAAGCAGGGGGAGTGGGAGCAGGAGAAGCAGGCTTCCTGTGGTGCAGGGAGCCCAACACAGGGCTCGATCCCAGGGCCCTGAGATCACGACCTGAGCCAAAGGCAGACGCTTAACGACTGAGCCACCCAGGCGCCCCCAAAATTATTTTTTTAAAAAACCAATAGTTGGGGTACCTGGGTGGCTCAGTTGGTTAAATGTCTGTCTTCTGCTCAGCTCATGATCCCATGGTCCTGGGATCAAGCCTCCACCCTCCCAGGGTCTGCTCCCTGCTCAGTGGGGAGCCTGCTTCTCCCTCTCTCTCTGCCCCTCTCCCTGGCTTGTGCTTGTTCTCCCTCATGCGCTCCCTCTCTCAAAAAAATAAAATCTTAAAAATAAAACCCAATAGTCAACATTATTTTACCATCTAAATAAACTCAATCTTTGCAGTTGATTTATTTCCACATAGTAAACACTTTGAACTTTTTGACCTTAACTACTTTTAAGTATCTGACCTTCTTTACCCCTTCCCTTTCCTTGTTGTAATTCTTAACTTCACAGAGTAGTCCATGATCAGAACCATGGTAAACATATTGATATTGATATCAGAAATGACCATAGAGCCTAAGATGAACGGACACTTTCTTTCTTTTCCCAATTAGTTGAGATTTTCAAGATTTTCAACTAGTTCAAATGTGTAAAAGGAGAACTAATTTACAGAGCTTTCTATTTATAGTTTTTATATATCAGCACATTATAGAACATCACTACACAGGTATAAACACTCTGCAGATGGGGTTCCATCTGTTCAGCCTGATTTTGCTACATGCTTATGAACAAAGCCCAGGCATCGACCTGTGGAACTGGTGCTGTTTTAAACACTCACTGCATTTCTATACCATAGACTCTGAATGTTTTCCCGCTTTGTATGGTTTTCTTTACCCAGCAAAAGAGTTGTTTTGCTGGAAGATTTGCCTCCACATACAAGGTGTTTCTGTGGGCAGGTATTGCCAGCTAAATCTTTTATGTGAATTCAAAATGTAAATTTATTCATTACAATGCCTCCTGTTTACACTAAAATTTAAAAAATAGCATGTTTTAGGGGCGCCTGGGTGGCTCAGTTGGTTAAGCGACTGCCTTCGGCTCAGGTCATGATCCTGGAGTCCCTGGATCGAGTCCCTGGATCGAGTCCCGCATCGGGCTCCCTGCTCGGCGAGGAGCCTGCTTCTCCTTCTAACCCTCCCCCCTCTCATGTACTCTCTCTCTCTCATTCTCGCTCTCTCAAATAAATAAATAAATCTAAAAAATAAATAAATAAATAAAATAAAATACACTATCTTGGAAGAAAGAGAATATAAAGAATACCTTATGTGGGTAGGCAGCCGCTTTACATGCAATAAGCAGTGTTTAACTTTTCCAGATCAGAGCTTTCCTGCTTTGTGATCAATAATGCTACAGACGTACTTCCCCACCATCTGAGAGGAGTCTGTTCTAAAGTATTCTTAACCTGAATGGATGACAACCCCTTTCAAAGTTTCCCTTCCTCTCTCTGTCTCAATCTCTCTTTTAGCCCAGACAGTTGCTCTTGGGAGTTCATCTAGAGATTCTTCTGAGATCCTTTGTTCTGCCAATGAAGAAACAGGTTTTTCGGATGTTGTGTTTTTTTTAATTTTTTATTCCTGACTCTGCAAAGAATATCACCTCCCATCTCTCTCCCTCTGTCTCTCTGTCTCTCTGTCTCTCTGTCTCTCTCTCTCTCACACACACACACACACACACACACACACACTATTCTTTTTGAGCTTTTTGAGCTGCCACCTGGCAGGAATTTCAATTCGATTGAATTCCCTTCCTTTTTCTCCTGCCAGGTATACTTAGAGGTGAGAGTTTAAGGGCCCCAGTCAGGGGAGATTTGATTTTGAGCCAGATAGTTGAATCTCTGTGGAGAGAGGAGCCACCTGCCAAGATGCTGTAAAGAACCAGCATTGCAAGTAGTGATCCTCATACCTCAGAACTTGCAAGTGGACTTGGTCTCTGTCCTAGGCAAGTATAGATCTCTCCAGAGGATGCCACTCCACAGTTTCTGTCAAATAGTACAGGGCAGTGGAAACCGAACGAAATTTGAAGTCACAGAATCCTGTTTTGTATCCTGGGTTTGTCAAGTATGTGCTGTCTTTTTTGAGCTTTCTTGTTATACATGGATAACCCCATTTGGCTCATGTGAGACTAGATTTCCTGAACTTTAGCAACATGTTTCCTATTGTCCTTGAACCTTAGTGTTAGCCCCGTAACTCTCCTTCTCAATGTACTTAGTATAATTTTAGGACATGCATAAACACATGAGATTTTTAACAAATACAAAATTGTAATCTTGTCATAGTTAGTGGATTTTACAGTGTTTTCTTTTCCTTCTATGCTAGCTCCCACATTCATGGTTCCAGGTTTTTGTTGTTCTTTTCCACAGCCAGTATATTTATTAAACTTCACATTTTCTTAAAGAATTACATTGACAAGTTTGTGATACATTAATTTCTGAAATATGGTGGCACTACTCCTATGTTCTGCTGATATATGCTCTTCCTTTATCAGTAACAATGAGATATATTTTGTAGCACCTCACAATTAAATGAAGAATAACAAATACAATATGATATCAAATGTTTTGTCTAATTTCTCATTGAAATGTTTATTTTATAATAATATAAGTACATTTTTATGATATAATTACATCAAGTATATGAAGAAAATCACTGGTAGAAATTGAGGAGAGTGAAAGAAATTATTGTGTAAAGTTAACATGCCTAGAAAGACAAAATGAACACATACCAATACGAATAATTCGGGGCGCCTGGGTGGCTCAGTCATTAAGCGTCTGCCTTCGGCTCAGGTCATGATCTCAGGATCCTGGGATCGAGCCCCACATCGGGCTCCCTGCTCAGCGGGAAGCCTGTTTCTTCCTCTCCTACTCCCCCTGCTTGTGTTCCTTCTCTAGCTGTGTCTCTCTCTGTCAAATAAATAAAAAAAAAAAAAAAACCTTAAAAAAAAAAAAAACAACGAATAATTCTGCTTCCGCTTTGAATGTGGTAAGTTGTAAAGGAATGTTTCTTCCACCCTACCAAGAAGAACAGGGCGGATAACCTACAACACTGTAGTTTTATTTAAATCTATGAAAGCTCTAAGAATCTCAGCAAACTGAAATAAATTAAAATCCAGCAAATGATCCCCTTCTGGTGGAGAAGAAACCCACTGTCCCTTTTTTCCTTGGCAGAGCACCGTGCAAGGATGAAACTGCCAAAGTTAAGAATCAGGAGAAACCAGCTGAGTGTTTTCTATAATTTTTTATAGCTGAGAGTAGACTAGCATGAATGTTTGATTCTACAGGAGTCTGAGGCCTCAAAGAAGTATGTACCCACCGATCGCCAAGAGCTTCCTACGGGCCTTTATGAAGCGCTCACTCAGAAAATAAGGTTTCAGCAGGTAAGCAAGGAAGACCCATCTGAACCTTCCGTGTCCTTCAATCATAGGAAGAGTCCACCTATGCCCAGGAGAGAAATCCATCATCTACGTAATTTATATAAATGGGCACAGGCATACCTGTGTGTAGGTACAGGTAGAACACTGGGAAGTAAGAAGGAAAAAAAAGAAAATAGAAAAGTAAAATTGTTTCTAATCACAGACAACCCAATTGTCCACTGTAAAGTCCTAAGGAATCTATAAAAAGTACTTTAATTCTAATAACACTAATGAGTAGTAGTGGTTCCTACTAGTAGAACTAATAAGGAATGATGCAAGGTGGCAAGGTACAAAGTCAGTATCTAAGGTCAAGTGAATTTCTGTATATTAGTAACAAACAAAAGGAGAATGAAATTTTTAAAACATCAGTTACAGGCAGCAAAGTAAATTTTATATGAATAAATAAATTTAACAGAATAAAATATGCAAATTCTGTCCGTTGAAGACTACTGTACATGGCTGATTTTTTTTTTTTTTAGATTTTTCTTTTTTTTTTTATTTGACACACAGAGAGCGTGAGAGAGAGCACACAAGCAGGGGGAGAGGCAGAGGCAGAGGGAGAAGCAGGCTTTCCGCGGAGCAAGGAGCCCGCCTGATGCAGGACTCGATCCCAGGGCCCTGGGATCATGACCTGAGCTGAAGGCAGAGGCTTAAGGACTGAGCCACCCAGATGCCCCACATGGCTGAATTTTAAAAATACTTAAATAGCTGGAGAGACATATTCATGAAACAAAAACCTCAATATTGTTAAGTTGCCAATTTCCCCAAATTTATAAATTTAATTACATGCAATCTCAATCAAAACAGAAGCTGACTTTCTTGAAGAAAAAAATGACCCTAAAATGTATTTGGATATGCAGATGCCTGAAAATATACAAAACAGATTTGGAAAAGAAAATACTTTTTTTTTTTTTTTACCTTTTTCACCCCTGGATTTATTGAGGAATAATTCATAAAACTATACATATTTAAAGGGTATAAACGTTTTAAAGTAGGAAGAATTTTTCAAAATAGATTCTTGCTACACTGATTCACCAAGATATTTCAAAGCGAAGTAATACTTAGTAGTCAAATCAGTGTGGGATACCATATCCCCTTTTTATAAAAAAAAAAAATCACAATGCACATTAACATTGTCCAGAGGAGTGAAGCAGTAAAAGAGGATATAGCATTTAATCAATGGTTCCCAAACTTGACAATAGGACTTTTTTCATAACTCCTATTAACACCTTTCCAAAGTAGAGGTTAATGGAATATTCTTTGAGGAACTCTGCTTAGTATCTCTGTCACTGGGAAATAACATAATTACTAGGAGAATGTGCATGTTAAAATATTTTACAACACTGAAATAAACTACCAAAGTCTACAATGTCTATACAATGTCTCTTCAATGGTATAGTTCTAATATTTTGACTTTTCTGTGTAAGCAACATTCCATTAAATTTGATAAAACTATGATTGGTTAAATATTCACCTTTAATGTACTGGTGACAAAGACCAAAAGTATATTTGAATCATAATTCTTGACTTGAAAGAATTATCTTCATAAAAGAAATAGTTTTGAATTTTCTGGAAAGAAATACCTTGAAACAATTATTGTCAGTGTGTTTCTTACTTTCCATCAGGTGGTCATAATTAATAGAGTAGACATCTTTACCTAACATGTAAAGATCATGGAGATAGTTAATGTTACGCGCTAACTTGGCGATGCCACAGTACTTGGATATTTGCGCAAACATGTCTGGATGTTGCTGTGCAGGTATTTTTTAGATGAGAACGACATTTAAATCAGTACACTTTGAATAAAGCAGCTCACCATCCATATTGCGGGTGGGCCTCATGCATTCAGTGGAAAGCCTTCAGAAAAAGACTGGCCTCTTTGAGGAAGAGGGAATTCGGCCAGCAGACTGCCTTTGGACTCCAGCTGCAACTTCAACTCTTCCCTGGGTCCCCAGCCTGCCAGCCTACCCTGAAGATTTTGGATTTGTCAGCCGCCACAATCATGTGAGCTAATTCTTTAATACTTCCTGAATCTTTATTTATATATTTATTTCACATCCCTCTATTTCTCTGGAGGACCCTCATTCCTATGGCCACAGAGTCCTACTCTTATCTCACAAATCTATCCTTCCCTTTATTACATCTGTAAGATGGAGAGCTCCTTTTAATGCGTTATGTGAAGAAATGCTATTCATCACTCCACTGAAGTCATTTTATGCATCTGCTCTGAAACCCAAGAAGATACACTTCTTTGGCACTAATGTTGAAATAGGCGGCATGTATTAAATAATATTCTAAGTGAGACCATTCATAACACCTTGTCATTCTGATACTAAACAATGGGTATTTCCGCAAGCAACTGTATTTTGAAATTCATCTGATTTCAACAACAATTTATCTTTCACCATGAAATAGAAAACAGCAGCACATTTTATTTATTTATTTTTTTGAAGATTTTATTTATTTATTTGAGAGAGAGAGAATGAGAGAGAGCACATGAGAGGGGGAGGGTCAGAGGGAGAAGCAGGCTCCCTGCCAAGCAGGGAGCCCGATGTGGGACTCGATCCCGGGACTCCAGGATCATGACCTGAGCCGAAGGCAGTCGCTTAACCAACTGAGCCACCCAGGCGCCCCATAGCAGCACATTTTAAAGGGCTTTTCTTAGATAAAGTGGCTCCGTAGCCTTTGAGTAAATGTCTTTGATAAATGAGCCCAAGATACTGGACATCGTATTGTACTCTCTGAGTATCTGGTCAATACTTCCATGATACAGTTTGACTCACCACAATCCGTCAGGAACTCAAACTTTGGTAACCATTTGTTTGGCTAATTGTTCTCACTAACAAAGTAAGGCTTAGAAGAAGAAAGAATGACCACATTCAGTTGTATAGTTTATGCCCTAACCCATCCGGGTTTCAAATCCAACCTTTTTTTTTTCTTTCTTTCTTTCTTTTTTCTCTCCCCCCCCCCACCCCCCCCGAGGTCAGAATGAGTCCTTCTTAGCAGAGTTTAAAAGTCTGTCTGGTAACTTAATTTTGTCACCAAAGAGTGAGTCTTGATTTATATACCCATAAGAGAAGGACCTCTCATTTTTTTCCATCCCTGAGGTTTACCTAATTTCACATGTAATAATTCAGAAAGAATGTTATGGTGATATTTAAGAAAAGTAGACGTGTAAACTGCCTGAAAATGAAAGCATTCATGATTTTTCTAAAAGTAATTCAGATTTTATGGGGCACTCCGAACTTCAAATTCAGTGAGAAAAAAATACTTTGCTGGTGATGAGGATCAAGGCAGGCTGTCCCCAAAATGTGCCACTTTGGCATACGGGTCACTCTGAGATGAAGTCAGTTAAGGTCCAAAAGATTCAAGAAGCTTGTTACCTCCCCCTTAACTGCCTAAAAAGATTTAGATAGGGGGCCTGTACCAGGAAAAAAGCTACTACCAAAATGAACTTTTTCACAGAAGACTTCTGTTCAATCTTCCTGTGATTTGTGTTTCTTCTCCTTGTAGCCCCAATACCCCCTTCTCCTTAGCGCAGGACAGTATATAAAGCTCAATTGCCTGACAGTCAACGAGCCTCTCATGTCTTTGTGGGGCTCCTGTTTGTATGAAGTTAAATTTTTCTTCTGTTAATCTGTCATAAGACAGTTTAATTAATAGACCAGCCAAATGAACCTGGAAAAGTACAGAAAACAATTGTCCTTTCCTATGCTGGTCCTACCCGTGGAGTTACAAGAACACTGCCTCAGAAAATCACAGGAGGGGAATCTCTTTACTACTGAGGGGGGACACCTCTCACCTCTCTCTCATCTAGCTCTATATATGTTAACCCTCTCAATTCTTGGCGAGCTTGCTCTTACGTGTTATTTATTCTGTTCCCAATAATGGATGAATTACCTAAGTTGGTGCCCTGACATTTCTTATGAATCCAAAATATGCTAAATAATCTTCAGTGCCCTATACTGATGATGTGAATATACCCCACTACTTCTTGCATGCAAAGACTACATATATTCTTATACCCAATATTTCCTACATCCTCATTTAATTCTCAGTGTCTCTGCTGCCATACTGGCAAGTCACAATAGGGAAGCACATCCTCTTTCCACTTTTGAAATAGTGTTTCTTTTTCATAGGGCTCCACAAATTCCTAGAGAAAGTAGAAAGGCCAGAATACCTGAATCCTATACCATGATACATTCAAAATAATCCCTTCATATTTCTGATACTTTGACTCTTACTCTAGGATTAATTATTTCCTTCTCCTGAAGACATCCAAAGCAATAAAACATACAAATGACCACATTTGAATCACCCATATGGTGACTTTGTTCTGTCAACCCAACATGCTAGAATAACTCTGTATTTATAAGGAGTATATGTGTCCTGTATCCCCACTACATAAATAAAATGAGTGGGCAATAATTGGTCTACTTGAAGCTTATGACCAAAATTTAGGAAATATATTATAAGGGACACTACTCAATTTTCAATTATGAGAAGGGTACATCTTGAGGGGAGAAATAAAGGAGCTAATTTATCTTACCATAAAACTCCTGTTAAATATTACAGTAGTTTTTAACTGAGATACTAGATGGTATCTGTCATATCAACTCAATGTCTGAGATAGAGATAGGGTTTTATAAAATCGAATTGTTAAAGATACTCCAAAGACAGAAACTCAAGGTAGCCCTATACTGTATTCCAATAAAAAAGTTGTGATGAGGTGGTAGAGAGTCCATTCCCAAATCAAAAAAGCAGAATAAGTTATTCTTTTTTGTTTTTGTTTTTAGTATTTCATTTATTTATTTGTCAGAGAGAGAGAGCAGAAGCAGGGGGAGAGGCATGCAGAGGGACAAGCAGGCTCCCTGCTGAGGGAGCCTGATGTGGGACTCGATCTCAGGACACTGGGATCACAACCTGAGCCGAAGGCAGATGCTTAACCAACTGAACCACCCAGGCATCCCAGAATAAGTTATTCTTTATTGAGCATCTTTTATGTGTTAGGCTTATAGTATATACATTATCCTTAAATATTCTAGAAATGCAAAGATATCAACTTACATAGTATTTACTTTGTGCCAGGTCTTGAGATAGGTAGTATCATTATTTCTGTTTATAGATGGAGTAAACTGAAGTACAGAGAGGTGGAGTAATTTGTTAGCTACTCTTCTGGCTAGTAGAAAGGCCAAAGTTAAAGTAGATTGGTAGCCATGTTTTCTAAAATATTTTAAAGCAAAAACACATCATTTACTCAATAAATACTGAACTGAGCTGCATTTCACTATAGATACAATTTTAAAATGTGGTTTTGATCAAATTACATACATTTTAGTTTGAAACAAAGAGAAAAATGAAATGGCAATGTAAAATTCCATTATTTAGCAAAGTCAAACTCAAATCTCTGAGGACCACAACTAAAAGCCTTTATGAGAATTCAGTGACCAAAACCTACACACACACACACACACACACTATTAAGCCATTCATGCAATTATTTAAACGTAGTACAGAAAGTTATGAATTTTTATCATTTTCCCCATATGCCTAGTAATTTATCATATTCATTTACATAATGTTTTATAGAAAAAGTATGAAAGTACATAGCTTTCTTCAGCTAAATTCTAACTTTTAAGTTAATTCATGATGTTTGGTTCAAATATTAAGACTGATGACACCACACATGCACCAGGAAAGTATGAAGAAGATCTTTCTCGTGTTAATTTTCAATTTATATTTCTTTTCCATATTTTTTGCCGTAGGGGGATTTTTTCCATTTTCAATTCATTCATATGACCTATTTAGAGATGGATGAAAGTAATTAAAACCTTGTATCTGTTGCAAATATTTTTTCACTCCCTTTTGTTTTCTGACCTCGCATTAACCACAGAGAAATGATTAGTGCTTACGTAGTCAAATCTGACAGATTCTTCATTTTGAGGCTACTTCTTGGATTTATCTATCTAGTGCTAGCTCTCCAGGTTCATATATCTTACTGCCTATTTGTTAAGTACAATTGAATATTATATAGGATATCTCTAATATCTCACTTGATATCACATCATCCATATTCAGTGCCTGTATTCAGTGCCCTTAGCCAATTGGCCCTTAGCCAATTGTTTCTTTCCTTTCACCTTGGTTACCAAATTGGTTTGATTTTAATCCAGCCAATGACTGAGGCTACGGCCTACACATGGCAAAGACCAGGTCCCTTTAGCCCTTGCCCTTGTTTCTCACTCCAGGACTTCCCCACTGTCACTGAGATAAGCCAACGCAGTCTTATGGCCATAAACATGACATTTGGTCATGCAATAATTGTCCTCAAGGTAAATCAGTGATGAGATGTGGGTAAATGGTGAATAAATTTCTTTCCTTTCCTCCTCCTGAATCTCTGATCTGTAGTGCTCTGTCTTATATGACCTGTTCAAAGTCCTGTGAGATTGAGCTATTGGTTGTGCTTCATCTAGTAAGTGGCCAGTTATGCACCTGCTACTGAATTTTGCTCCTTTTCCACCTTTTTCCCTCCTCTTTCCCTCACCCTTGCTTCTCAAACAGTGCAATTTCCAACAACATATTAACACATCCACTTCTGCTCCAGGCCCTGATTTCTAGACATCCCATTGTAAGATAGATGTCTAGTAAAGAACTAATTCATATATCAAAAAATTAACTACTGATTCCCTAAAACCTGCTCTTCACATTTAAATATTTAATGTATTCATTGTGCTAACAATTTTTTCATATTTCTAAATATTTAGCATCATGTGTTTGGATGACTGACTGTCATGATTAAGTATTTTAGGACACACTTGGGTCAACATGTTACCACACCTTTCCCTTCCCCTTCCCATTATCTAAATGTCACATGCTTGTCAGGTCCTGTTTCCTCCTTCCTTCTAGCAGTTTTTCTGTTGATTTTTTTTTAAGTTTCTATCAACATTCTTCTCCAGATTCACTTTTCTCTTTCCCAGATTCTCTTCCACTTTCTTTTTTTTTTTTTTTTCCGTCTACTATCATTTTGGGGTTTCAGTCAGTGTTCCATGTCAGGGTTTGGAGTTGTCCGTTGCCATGGAAACCGTTTCAGCTACTTGCCCACAGGAGGGAGCCCTCTACCTGTTAAAAGGTAGGCTGGCAGTAGCAATGTTTTTGTTCTAGAAGAGGACTATGGAGAAGAGATCAATTAGCCGTAGAGATATAAACTGTTTTGTTTTGTTTTTCATAGTGTGCATCTATTACTGGTGCAAATGTAGAATTAGACACATTCTCTAGACTTAGATTGGAAGCACATTAGACAGTTACTTATCTGACACAATATGAAAGGCAGGGAAAGGCTTACTGAGCAAATATTTCTTCTCATTTTCTTTTACCAGCCCTATCTCTCTGCATTGAAATCTTGACATGAAATACCTAACAAGAATGGAGATGAACCATGAGAGACCATGGACTCCGAGAAACAAACTGAGGGGGTTTTAGAGGGGAAGGGGGTGGGGGGATGGGTAGCCTGGTGATGGGTATTAAGGAGGACACGTACTGCATGGAGCACTGGGTGTTATACACAAACAATGAATCATGGAACACTACATCAAAAACTAATGATGTGATGAATGGTGACTAACATAATATAATAAAATTAAATTAAATTAAAAAATAAATCAGGAAAAAAAGAATGTGATGCAACTAGACATCAGTGAGGATAGTTCTCATGCGAAAGAAAATTAAAATGACTGGTTCTGAAAGAAGGTGAGGACCAAATGGGGCAAAGTAAGAGAGATCCCTAGGTAATCATGGGGTTTTATAAGATCTTCTTAGTCCTTGAAATAAAGACAATTTCATGACAATTTCTCCACATTCACAATTTTCTTTGGGAACAATTATGCCAAGGTGAAAATAATTTCATTCAGGGCCAAGAGTGATTTCTAATCCAAGATACGTGAAAATATTCTTTTATAGATCTCCAACGCTGTCAGTCCCACAGATAAACCATAGGTACTCTGAAGCCTTGAGGTTCCTGAAGATAGAATAGCTCCTTTGGCCTTCTCAGGCAGCAACTTCTGCTCACTCTCTAATCCCTGATGAACATTGCTGGGCTCATCGTGGGCTTACAGCCTAGAATTTTTTTCCTTGGCTACACATTTTTAATTACCAACCTATTAAAATTTACACCTTAGGAAACACCAAATTATGGTTATACCTAAAATAGCCACCATTTATATGTTATCTCCTGCAGATAAAAATAGAGTGCTAAAAAAAGTATAAGGGAAATATTTTAGGTCACATATGAAGAAGAGAGTATTGAGTCATCATAGTTGGTGGGCCAAGGAGCATAGTTCTCTCAGAAAATATAAAGCCTAATGCTCTATATTTCTTAGGGAATAAGACAGATATATATCTGCCCAAATTGATTTGTAAAGAAGTTGGCATGCAAAGAGGATGGCAACTGAAACTACATCTTGTGTTGTTTTCATAGCTCTAACCACAAATGCTCATTTCTCATAAAGCACACAAATTACAGTCAAATGATTTGACTACAAATAAATGTAATGGAATGTCTTCTTTGTTCGTTTTTATTTTTATTCACTTTTCCCTTTAGCAAGATTCTCAGCCTTCACATTTCATGTCTAAAAACTCCAATTTCAGAATGTCTCATTTTTGTCTATGTTGATGCTGGAAATCTCTTTTATTTGAGTGCCTGAAAGTAACTGAAGAGCCAGAAACTAATGATAGAGGCCAAATTCCTCAAAAAAGATTTTAAAGAGAAGAGATTCCTATTACAAAAAAAGAAAAAGAAAAAAAGTCACTTACTTTCTATTATACTAGCCGCAACTAAGGGAAGAATTCCTTCATAAAAGCAGAATCATTGTGGCTTTTGCCACTATTTCCCAGATAGAAAGCTCTTCTCTGTTCTGAAACTCAGTGAAGGATTCACAGATTGATTCTTTTTATTTGACTCTGCCCATCAGAGAAAAGCAAGAAATTAAAAAATGACTAAAACATAAATTTCAATTATAAAGCTAATTTTGTCCGAAGTAGTCCAACAGAAGAACCATGTAGCTAAGATATGTATGGAGTTACCAAAGGAAAGAACGTGTACTCTCTTTGTAGCTGATCTTTTTGGAGGGAGAAGGGAAAGGTGTGAGGCTTCATTAAACCTCCTACTAATTTCCAGAAACATGCTCACCACAGTGGATGGATCCTAAAACACTTCATTGCAAATGCCGTACAGGAGCCATCCAAGAAGGCAAATGAAAACAAACAAACAAAAAGCAAATTATCTGAAGGGAAATAGCCACTAAATATGTTGCCTATAAATCTGTGCAAAAGAACAAAAATGCCCTAGCACCATGACAACAAAAAGGGACTACATTTGGAAGTCTAACGAGAAAATTGTTTCAAAATTCTTGCTAAAATGTTACAGTTTTACCTAAGCAAACCATCAGTCCCCTGCTGAGAGGTGATTGAGCTGACTGCATTCTGTTTACAATCCCTGGAATCCCACCCTGGTTTAGGGAGAGGGAATACATAAACACACACAGACACACCCACACATATATATGTAAATATACATGCTTGTGTGTAACTACCTTTTGCTTAAACTGTAACTAATTCATCTCATTTTTATTAGAACCAGTTTTTCAGATTTGCTACATAAGATCAGTGACATTACTTAAAACAGACTTTGATCTACTTGTTTAAAATTAGAGTAAAAAATAATTTTCATAATTTTGTGTGACAGTTGGTCCAAACTGCCAAAAACAAATGTTTTTTAAGCATAAAAAAAATTAAACTGTCATTTACAAAGTCTGGGCTGTGCACAGTGAGTTATCAACTTGATCTTTTTGTCCTTTTCTACACTAATCATCAATTACACATTTGGGTTTTGAAAACTAAGGTGGGGATCTAAATAACAGCAGGTTTTCTCCATTGACTTCTCTTACTTTGCTTTCAGGCTTTGGAAAGATAATTACTCATCTACATCAAAATCCTTTTGCTAGGTTCTTTTAAAAACGAGTCTGTTGACATCTCTTTACAAGGTGAAATGATCCAGATTTGTTGGAGTAATACATAAAAATGTTAAATGAATCAAGTCCCTGCAATCTCTCTGTACCCTTCCCAGCAGGACTGTGATGATCCAAAAGACTGGCCTAAATGAAGGAGCTCAACACACAAAAAAATAATGACATTTCATCGTAAGACAGTCTGAGGTTTCCGTTTATTAAAACAAATCATCTCGAGTATCTCTTCCTCAGAGATGTAACTGTTGCACACCTATTCATGGGAGCCTTATGTTGGGAACTATTTTCCATACCTGCATGTTTTCTAACCTTGCACAAGTTCACTACTTTCTTTCTTTCCACTTGGTATTATTTCAAGGGGTATGTGTGGGAGAAGGTGGGGTGTTCCATACTCTGAACTTTGTTTCTTGGTCATAGTTGGCAACCCTTCACTTTCACACTCCCTCCTTCTCACTACCATTGTTTTGGAATATGGTCTAAGTTTCTGCAGACCTCTTTTTTTTTTTTTTTAAGACTTTATTTATTTATTTGAGAGAGAAAGAGAGAGAACATGAACGGGGTTGGGGGGGGTAGAGAAGGGGACAGAGGGAGAGGGAGAAGTAGATTCCCCACTGAGCAAGGAGCCTGACACGGGGCTCCATCCCAGGACCCCAAGATCATGACCCAAGCTGAAGGCAGATGCTTAACAGACTAAGCCACCCCGGTTCCCCTCTGCAGCCCTCTTATTTGTTGGACAGTCCTCACATGATTTGTGGCATGAGTGCTCTTTGGCATGTGTTTCACTGGATCCCTCGCTCTGGCCTGACTCCTGACATTACAGTCTGAACACGGTCCCAACTCCATTCTCTTGCCAAACTTTGAGGTTGTACAGTAAGAACACTGAGTGCCATTTACAACTAGGATTCAGCAGGTTTCTAATTGTCATGCATTTAATCTTTGTCTAGGGGAAGATATATCATTTTTTCCATAAATCTATTGTAGAAGTTATTAACCCTCCTTTATGGATATACTGAGCCCACTGCGTACATGAATTACAGTTGCTATTACCTGTTTGTCATGGAGTTGTTTACATTTGTCTTTCTTGCTGTTCTAGATTATAAGGTCTTTGAGAACTGCATTTATTTGTTTTTATATGCTCCTTTAGCTGGAACTATACTAGGCATAAAATAGACTCTAAATAAATATTTACTGAACGGTAACAACACCACCATAATGTAGGTATCATTCACACATTTTAAATTAGGCAACTCATGAATGGGAGATGTGAAGTAACTGTTCTCGGTTCTCCTTGTGGATAAATAGGAAAACAGAGATTGAAACCTCAGAGAAGTCTGACTCTAACACCTCTTCTTACTCTGTATGATCTCAGATTCTGTTTTCACTTTTCACATAATTGGTTTTGTATTGTCAGTGTTTTCATTCCCACCACTGTTTTCATTTTCATCCCACATGTAAATTCAAAATGGAAAATAATCTTTTAATTAAATGAGAAAAAAATTATCTGAATGAGAATGATTTGCTTTGGATTTTCTGAATGGGGAGGATTATTATTTGGATGAGATCAAATCAGGCAAGTGGTTGTAAATACTGAGGACGATAAAATAGAAATGAGATGTGTAACACTGCATTTAAAATCCCAGTTCATGATCCTAATCGCACAACTATTGAAAAGAGGAGAAAAAAGAGATGTTGAAATCAGCCTAGGAGCCAGAATTCTTTTTCCTAGGAGAAATATTCCTAAGTTTACTGGGTCTCTGAATCTGTTGTTTGCTCTGTTTTTATTGCCACTCCTTTTCCTAACACTTCAAAATGTGGCTATTGGGAAATGTTATTACAACATATTCAGTTTAGCTAGCCTTCATTAAAGGCTAATCGGCCCATGTAATCTATTTTATATGTTTCCATACCATTTGCTGAATTGTATCTTCTCAAAATAACACTTTTAATATCTTTATCAATAATAACCACAAGTAAAACTGTGGACTTAATAACAGACCTTCAATGTTCATGTCCCTGAGCATTCATGAAATATATGGGAAAATAACTTCCCAAGGAATAGCACATAGAGAGGAATGTTGCCCATATTTTATGGGAGAGTGGTAAGGGGTAGCAAGCCAGTCTGAAACACAATGAACAGGACGCTGACACACAGCATTGTATTTTCAGAGATGTTTTTCAGTTTAAGCCTTCTTTTTATAAGCATATAAAGCTTCTTTCACAGGATATTTACTACCATAACTCTGCCTTATCTCATCCCACTATTGTAGAGAATACTGTTATTGTAGAAACAATACCCCCAAATGCTTAGTGGTAGGGATGTTGAGAGCAAGATGAATTCTTGACTGCCATCATAGAGAGGTGTGTAGGAATAAAGATCTTTGCATCACAATATAATTACTGAGTCCTAATAAGGTGAATCTCTCCATCTTCCTCTTTCCGTCCCCCTTTTCCTCCCATCCCCCTCCTCTCCTCCATAGATGATAGTAGATACAGGTAGAATTCACTAAATGCATACAGAAATTCATATATGTTTCTGAAATCATTAAGCCAGAAATTAAAAATGCAGGTCATTGAATGTGCTATGGAAGGTAAGTGGATGGAGGAAGAAAGTGAAAAAAATAGTGGAACTGAAAAGAAATTCTATTAAATCAAAAAGAAAACAAAATAAGGGATATAGATTTAAAATGCTAGTTCCCTTAAATATTGATTTTACTGCAAATCCATGTAGTTACAAACATTGTTTTCATGATATATTTCTGATGCTGTACAATTTTCACATCAAAAGTGTTTTTCAGATGTATTAAAGATATTTTTTCTCTATTTTCAAATATTGTGATAGACTTTCACCTTAAAATAAGTATAGAGCTGTTTAGCTGCACGTCTCATTTTAATTGTTGAGGAACAAATTCTGCTATGTGCTTTAAGAAAAAAAAAAAAAGAGCTATGGACTCAAAGAGAATTTTGGAGTTCCTTTCACTTAGCCCTAGAGTGATGTTTCCTTCCATGAAAAATGTACAGAGTCTGTCAATAGATTCTTTATCATTTCTCTGCTTTCTAAATAGTTGAGCAGGCATGGAATCATCTGCTATCTCTACTTGGAAAGAAAATAATTACTTGAAATGTATGATCTATTTATGTTCACTTTTCAGTATTTTAAACAGCATTACAAGGAACACATTTAAATCTATATTTGGATCTAAATCAGATGTCTCTACAATGGAAAATATCTGTGGACTTGATTATATATGTTAAGCTATATTAGCAGAAACCAGCAGATCCGCATTGTGCGGCGGTCCTGCAAATGCAGCTGTCCATCTTTACATCAGCGTGCAGAGTCTCTCTGAATGCAAATAACAGCATCATTGATGGGCTTAAAATAAACTCAAAAATTAAATTGAATTTAGTGATTTCTAATATTCCTTTCTTAAAAACTCTGCTTACCAGTTTAAAAGGGTTTAAATTTATTTACTTTCAAAAGTAATAACCTTTTAAGTAACTCCTCTTTTCTCCCAGGGCATCTGTGTGCTTGACTTGACATTGATCAAATTTTTCACAGGACTGCAAGTCGGCCCTACATTTCAGTTTTGAGGTAGCTTAGCCTATTTGAATCAGATATATATATATCTGATATATATATATATATCTGATATATATATATATATATATATATATATTTTTTTTTTTTTTTTTAAGTAGCACATCCAACACGGAGCCCAACGCTGGGCTTGAACTCATTACCCTGAGATCAAGACCTGAGCTGAGATGAAGAGTCAGATGTTAAACTGACTGAGTTGCCCAGGTGCCCCTGAATAAGTTAATTTAAAAAAAATTAGTAGGCTTTGTTTTGTAGAGTTTTAGGTTTACAGAAAAATTGAACAGAAAGTCATTAAGTGGGGGCACCTAGGTGGCTCAGCTGGTTAAGCACCTGCTTTTGGATCAGGTCATGACCCCAGGGTCCTGAGATGGAGCCCTGCATCGGGCCTCCTGCTCAGCGGGGAGTCTGCTTCTTCCTCTCCCTCTGCTTGCCACTCCCCCTGATGGTGCTCTCTCTCTCATATAAATAAAATATTTAAAAAAAAGTACAAAGTGTTGCCTTAGTCCTCTTCATCCCACACTTTTCCCATTATTAAAATCTGACATTGGTGTAATGCATTTGTTACAATGTAATTCAAGTTGATGGGCCAATAGTGATACATAATTACTAACTACGCAACTACATTGGTGCACTTACTGGTGGTCCACGTTTCTCTCACACTCTGTTCATTTATCTTCATTCTTTTTTTTCCTCTTTGTTTTTTAGGCTGCATAATCTCTATCAATCAGTCTTCATGTAGTTAATTCTTCTGTCAGTTCAGAACTATCCTTGAGTTCCTCTAGTGAATTTTTCATTTCAATTATTGTCCTTTTCAACAAGTATTTCCATATGGTTCTGTTTTACAATTTCTCTTTCTTGACAGTCTTAAAGTTCAGACTTTATCATGCCCTTCTTTACTTCCTTCAGCATGGTTTCCTTTAGTTCTTTGAATATATTTGTGGCAGCTCCTTTGAAGCCTTTGTTAAATCTGACCTCTGGACCCTCTCTCAGGCAGTTCCTGGTACCTGCAATTTTTTCCTGTGTACATATTACACTTCCATTTCTTATTGCATATCTTGTAATTTTCTGTCAAAACTGGACATTTCAATCCATTTAGAGTTTACTGTTGTTTACTTGTTTTGGACTGGCTGGACTATTTTAGTGAAGTCTGTCCACCACCATCCCTAACAGCATGAAGCTCTAATGTTGCTCTTCAGTGGGTGTGGCCTTTGGAATGTACACAGTCCCCTGGAATGATAGTGGTTTTAGCAAAACTCTCCTTCACTGTCTTGTACTCAATGTTAGGTTCCACTAATTGCCAGCTGATTGTTTTTTTTTTTTTTTTTTTTAACAATACTCTGCACATAAATTGCTCCATACTCTAATTCAATTAAATTACATCTCCTCTGCAAGGGTAGTTTTCCAACACAGTGTTTAAGGTATGTTCTGAACCCCGGGGTGCTCTTCTTAGCTATTTATTTCCTTGGTTCTCTCTTTTAAACTAGTGGGCTTATGGTTTACTTTATTTGCTTTTATGAAGCTAACTGTCTCCTCTTAATTTTTTTACCATCAAAATATCAACACCCCACCTTTTCTAAGAGTAGTTAAAGGTTTGAACTTCTCTATTTCAAAGACCATTGGTTCCTTATGAGTAAACCTCAGAGGTTGTTCAACTTAAGGCTTGTATCTATCTCTGGAAAAAAAAAATCTCTGAGCTATGGCTGTGGAGCTGAAGACAAGGACAGTGGCTCACTTCTCTAAATGACACCGTGCTTTAGGAGCATGGAACTGGGCAGGAGCAGTAACCTCTGGTCTTCTTGGCTCGCTGCCCCCAACATGGACTCTTCTTAAAAACTAACTGGGCAAGGATCATTGGGCCCTAATATTCTCAGCCTGGTACATCTGAAATAAACGCTGCCCTGTGGCTGGAGGCTGGATTCAAGAAGGAAGCAACCTTTCAGGATGCACTCATATGGAATTTAGCTTATGTAAGGATGAGAAATGTGGGCACTGCCTATCCTGGGAGTATCATAGTCCTTGACGAAGGAGAGAGGGAGCCCTGTGTTCTAGGCTGCTCCTGCCTGAAATGGAGTTTATGTTCACTGTGAGTGTAAGAGGGGAGAGGGAGAGAGCCTGGTTCAAATGCTACTCTCTCTTGCTATTCTTACTGAGTAAAGCTTCTTCATTTGTTGTATGCCCCTAGAACAGTTTCCAGAAATTTAGGCTTTTTTAAAAAATCTTTTCTCCAGTTTTATTTATGTTGCTAGAAGGGAGTCTACGGAGCTCCTCACATCCACTTCCAAAAGTCGAGTTCTACAGCTCATGAAATTTAGGTGTTCAAAAATGAAAGGTACCTTGTAAATCATTTCATCATAGCATGTTACCTGTAAGAGAACTGAGGCCCAAGGATGTTTAATTGTTTAAATTTAAAACTAGTGAAAGAGCAAGAATTGTAATCCAAGTTGCTAATCTTCCAATGCTTCTTCTTCACTACATGCTGTTCTAAGCTTGAAATTATACTATATAGAAAATCATTCCATTTAAAAATTACATATTTGGAGGGAATATTTTACTGTTGTTGACTATAATAAAGAGTCTTCATTTAAAGACTGGCAGAGGTAGATTCCAATATAGACTAAATATGTTAAAGATTAATAGGGACATAATCTGATTATTGAACAGACTGATTATACTACAGACTGTGTAGGGGTACATAATAATCTCTCTTACTTTACTATTTTGTAATTGATATTTTTAATAAAGAATAATTCTAATTCTGTTATTCCAAGAAGTCTAATGAGTTCTTTCTAAAATATAGTAATTTATGACCTGGAATATCACACAGGAATGCAAATCTACTTGTTTTCATCAGTGCTTCTCTACAGAAGTTTCCAAATTGAAGGCAGATTATTGGAAGAGAATAAATTTATTATGGAGACTGAAAGATAACACCAACACTAGCGAAAGTCGTAAGAGTTGTGAATTCTGGTTGTGTAAATGGACTATACATATGGTAGAAAAACAGAGATGTTGATGCAGATATATGTACACATTGATGTTTTTCAACTAAGGGTGATTTTGTCTCCTAGGGAACATTTGGCAATCAGGTAGAAATCAGGAGTGAGGCTAGACATCCTACAACCCACCATGCAGGCAGCATTCCTTCACAACAAAAAATCATCAAGTCCCAGTGTGAGTAGTGCTACGGTTGAGAAATCATGTTATAGATGATTATGAACACAAGCAGAGGCTCCTTTATGATATTGCCATAAATTTATTCAACTCGTATTTTTTTTGTATATACCACGGATCAAGCACTGTCCAAGGCTTTTGGGAATTCAGTGGTGAGTAAGATACAGTTAGTTCCCTCATGGAATTCACACAATTTCATAGAGACAACTTGAGAAAAACACCTGAGTGGAATCTGAGTAAGACCCTGAGAGAGCTGAACAAAGACTTTAAAGCATATGAATGACTTCTTTCTACTGGCAATTTGATTCAGTTTTATGATCACCTAGCGCATAGAGTATGCACTTAAATTCCAATCTTTCATGACACACGGTATTAAAGAGAAGAAAGAGGTCTCATTTTGAGTCTAGGTTTTGTTCACTCTGAGTACTGCAAAGTTTTCGATCTATCTAGATCAGAGGATGAAGCACAGTGGATTTAATTTTCACATTTAACAAATCATTTTACTTCCACAATTAATAGAGAAGCACCCGAGAGCAATTTAAGGGGGTGGGGGGAGGTATGCTGTACTTACTGGCTGTGGTTTAGTAAGAATGAGCCAGAAGCAGAGCGTGATTCTGATATAGCATCATGTTATCAATTCCCCTTGGGCCTCTGGCCCCATCCTTACGGACTTGTATTCGAAACACAGAGTGAGAGAAATGAAATAAGAGTAAGAACAGTATGAATCATTTCCCTGTCATGCCTGTGGACAACATGGGGGCAGTATTACTACTGATGTCAGCACCCTTGGTCTTACCCAATCTGCAGGAGAATGGGTAACAGCAGTGATTTTATTCAGGTCTGAACCGTGACGACAGAGACTTGTTAGCACAGCTTCTACTTTTTTGCATCCACACCAGAGCATGTTAGAGAAAGGGATGAGGAAGCTCCAGATGATCTGCATAGCCAAGGAATTCTGTGGTGACTCTACGATTTTGAGGAGAAATGGAATTTCTAAAGAACAGCTAAGGCAAACAATTGAAACACTCCTTTTAAGCATTATTATATTCTTGTTTTACTTTCTTTTTTTTTTTTTTTAAGATTTTATTTATTTATTCATGAGAGACAGAGAGAGAGAGAGAGAGAGAGAGAAGCAGGCTCCCAAGGAGCAGGGAGCCCGATGCGGGACTTGATCCCAGGACCCTGGGATCATGACCTGAGCCGAAGGCAGACGCTTAACCATCTGAGCCACCCAGGCGCCCTTGTTTTACTTTCTGACTCATGCAGGGTGAGAAACATTTACTTTAAAAGTTTTTTTTTTTTTCCTCCTCCTTTATACTTCTATCACTTCCCAAACTCCTAAGGAAAAAAAAAAAAGAAAGAAAGAAAACTAAGCTAATAACATGTATTTTTGTATGCTTAAATCAGCAATAAAATTTTTCTCATATGTAGAAAATGGAGGTCTGTCAGCCCATATATTATATCCATTATAGCAACAAGAATACAAGCAGGGTTAAAATAAAAATACATCATGGGGCACCTGGGTGGCTCAGTCGTTAAGTATCTGCCTTCGCTCAGGTCATGATCCCAGGGTCCTGGGATCGAGGCCCCGCATCGGGCTCCCTGCTCAGCGGGAAGCCTGCTTCTCCCTCTCCCACTCCCCCTGCTTGTGTTCCCTCTCTCACTGTGTCTCTCTCTGTCAAATAAATAAATAAAATCTTTTAAAAATAAATAAATAAATAAATAAATAAATAAATAAATAAATAAAAATAAAAATACATCATTTGACTGTCTAGAAATAATATTCTGAAGATTAACAAAGATACTACTGTTTCCTTATGAGAGTTCTTTGCTGTTCAATCTTGCTACTGTAGGATTGATGATTTCATTTAAAATTACAAAGCTTCCCCCCACACACATCAAAAGCAATATCCAATATTGTTATCATGAATCCTATCACCATGAGCAGTCATTATGTATTCTCTCAGAATGCTAGGAACCTAAACATAGGGTCACTAGATGAAAGAGAGTAGGACATACCATGTTGCTTTAGATTTTATATTTTCCCTAAGAATCTGATAAAATAGAAGAAGGATAAAAGAAATTATGAAATGGGTTAGCAGGAAAAAAAACTCCTAAGACTAGATCTCCACCATTTAGTCAGTTGATTTATATGAAGGGCATTAAAAAGACTTTCTAAACTTCATTTATTTATTTATTATTTATTTATTTAAAGATTTTATTTTATTTTTTAAGTAATCTCTACACTCAGCACGGGGCTCAAACTCACACCCCGGAGATCAAGAGTGGCATGTTCCACTGACTGAGCCAGCCCGGCGCCCCAGAGACTTTCTAAACTTTGGATGTGGATTTGGAATCACTCCCAACACTCTCTATTTTATTACAATAATGTGCAAAACAGTGTGGAGGGAGGGAACACATTCGTTGATTTCTTTTTAAATGTAATTCCAATGAGGGAGGTCCAAATTCATTATATCCTTAGCAAATTGTGTTTTCTAAACATAAATGTGAGGCAAAAACAAAGAAGCACTCTTCAGATCTTATGTTTTTCTAATGAAATAGAGGAATAAAATTGAACACACTTTTGTTCTCCTGACTACCTATTATTCCAATAATTGTTTAATGTGTCATTTAAAAGAGCACCATTAAAACAAAGAAAAACAGTTCTGCATAATGAGTAGAATGCATTTAAACCAAACATTTAATCTAAAGAAAATGATCAGTAGGGTAAAAATTTATTTCTGTGCTGCCTGTTAGGAAATGAAACTGCTTAAAAGCACAAAATTGAACAAAAATCAAAATGGCTACACTAATGCTTCAGCGAAGCTTGATTTTAAGGTAACATTTTCCCTCTCTTCCACAAGTCTCCCCCCCACCCCCTTCTCAGCCTTTTGTTTCAGGAACCTGGTACCACCCTGAAAACAACTAAGGAGGCTGGCAGCAAGTACACAATTCCTGTCAAAACCGACTAGATCCTGTATTTCCCTATGAAACCCCCAGCCACAGACTGCTGCAGCCTCCTTTGCCTGGCAAAGCGATAAAGCTATTATTCCTCTTTATCCCCAACTCTGTCTTCACATTATATCTTGGCTACCAAGCACAGAGGTCGTTTTTTGACAACAGAAATACAAAAAGAGAAAAAAGAAAAGAAAAAGTATACTAAAATTTCATTTATGAATGAAAAGTTGCCAGTTAATCAACACAGTTGATCAAATTTTTACCCACACTAAATTCTAATTTTTCTTGAGGATGTTCATATAGTCATAGGACTATTGGGTAATAAGAAAGGTCATATCTTTCCTAGCAGTTTTATAAAAGATGAATTCATGGTTTCCATGTGGTTGCTTTATTTTCAAAAATTTTTTTTTTTTTTTAAATGAATCCCAGGGATAAAACTAGTCATGGCAACTCATGGTTTTTAGAACCTATTTCTAAGAAGTACCAAAATGGATTTGAAGTGTGTACTTTCTGATTCTCCAATCTCAGGAGAATGAATTCAGGATAAATAATGAATCTGACATTTTAAAAATTAGATATTTGGGACTGGAGACAATTAGTAAGTCTTTTCAGGACTAAATATTCCTTGTATCAATTGCCTCTGAATTTTTCTAGGGTCAAGAAAAAAAATTCGAGACTGACATACTTGTTTGTGGCCAGAAGTAGATATTCCTCATGAACTGACGAAATCAGATCCATATGTTCTAAGTGGAGGTGTTATCACTGTTATTTGGCTTGAAGAATTTAAATGTTTGGCTTCTAATTTTGCAGGCAGTGCCAACCTTTTCTACATGAACAGCTTTAGCTCTGTTTCAATACATATGCAGTCGAACTAACCAAATTGTAAAGTACACAGCAGGGATGAATTTGTTTGGAAAGATTTTAAGGAATGTCATCTCCCACTGATCGCTTAGCATTGCCAGCTAATGATGGATACTAAGCAAGACTATCTTGTATTACACCACTGGAGTCAGTCTCTTAGATTGGGTTCCCTTAAAATAGACCCTGAGGTAAGGACTTAGGTGAGAGAGTGAGAAAATGAGAGGCAGGAGAAGAGGAAATGGAAAAGTCCAACATAAGGGGGCATTTATTAAGGTCATCACCACAGACTTAGACTTCCACAGACTGCCACCAACCTGGACATTCGAAGAGTCAGAATGGTCTATCTCAAATAAGAGAAGCTAAAGTCCTTAACCAAAACCCGCTTTCCCCCACTCTTTGAGGATTGCCCTTCAGGGGCATTATCACACTTTTATTTATGGGTGCTCCTGTGGCTAAATCAAACTGGGTTTTGCAAGGGTAGGAAGCTGCAAGATGCAATGTGCTTAATTTAGGCAATAGCAGCCCATGATGAGTCTGACTTACATGACATTTCTCATCATGACTGAGGCTGAAATCAGACATGGGCCAGAAGAATGTGATGCAAGCAAGAGATGTGTGTTCTATAGGAAGTTTTGGGGGGGAAATCATAAGCCCATGTTTTTTTATCAACCCATCTGAGTGCTGGTCTGTGCCTGCTCAAACACTTGTGAGTGTTATTATTACAGTACTGTCCTTTCCAACAGTTGCAGTTTTTAAAGGTAACCCTGGAGTGTAGCAATAAGATGAAGTCACCAGCAAATATTACTTTACTGCTTATGTATTCATTATATCTGAAAGATTTGTCAAATACTTATTTAATAAAAAGGAAATTCCTGAGGCATTGATGAGTTTCACATAACTTAGGATTACACTATAATAAGAGCAGGGGCTTACCTGTGCTTACCTCTGAAGCACACAGTCATAAGAAAGCTGCTTCTATATTAGGTAAAACAGTAGATAAAACCAAACCAAACCATACAGACCAGTTATTCAACATATTCAAATGAGATAACAAAAGCTGTAGCTTTGCAATTTAAAGAAATGGAGTATTAAGGAGATAGCTAGCAAAATACTAAATCTATAGTTTTGGAGAGAGAATAAAGTATAAATACTTGATCATTACCAGCACAATCACACTGACATTTTCATCGTGAGGAATAATCACAGATCTGCGTTGTATCTTTAGACTGGGTCAAGTATCACTTTGTGCAGTGATATATAAAGGGAATCATTTTAAATTAAACGTCAGCAGAAAGAGAATTTCAGAAGGTTAAGAAAAAATAGCCAAAGAAGTTTCTGTGCTTCCCCAATCATCTTAGGTAGGAAGGTCCTTTAGTACAGTCTTCTCAACTCTATAATTTACGTTTATATTTTAAACTGAGACATTGCCTGCAGCCTGATTAAAACAGACGTAAGCAGAGACTGTAATTTTATCAAAGAACAAATAACTGTATTTAGTTATTAAATATTTTTCTACCCTTCAAAGACAAAAGAATTGGTCTCTGTCCTTGAAGATATCATAGTTTAGTTGGGCAGGTGGGCAAATAAATTCTTGCAATCTAATATGCTAAGTGGTATGACAGACGAACACGTGAAGTTCTAGGGGCAGTAGAAGGAAGGGACACAGGACTTCAGGAAGACCTTCCTATAGGAGAAGATCTTCGCCACATTTTCAAAAAGACAAGAGTGACCTAGATTAAATGATGTGTGCAGAGTGACCAGTAGAAACAAATACACAGACCATGAAACATCATGACTCTTTCAGAAAACCAAGTATGGTAGACTTCCACTGTTTGCCCAGGACAGGCTGCTCTTTACGGACTCTCTGGCTTGATTCTGGAGGCAGTTTTTGAACCATATTATGAGAATTTGGGGGGGAGATAGTTAAATTTAATTATTAGAATCACTAGAATAAAGCTGATTCATTTGACTTATCACCCTTTAATAAAAGCACTTACTTTGAAAGAATCCTAATTCCTGGTCATCAAATTTAATAAGGTACTTTTTGTAAAGATTTATTTATTTACTTTAGAGAGAGAGAGAGTCTGTGTGCAAGCAGGGGGAGGGGCAAAGGGGGAAGGACAAGGAGAGAGAGAATCTCAAGCAGACTTTCTGCGGAGGACAGAGCTGGACGTGGTGCTCCATCTCAGGACCCTGAGATCATGACCTGAGGCAAAACCAAGAGTTGGATGCTGCACTGACTGAGCCACCCAGGTGCCCCAAATTCAATAAGGTATTATCTAAGTCTAAGATTATTGCTAAAGAGGTTTTTGGTAAAGGCATGGTAGTATTCATTCAATCTTCATAATTTTAAGAAGTATATATTTACTATTTTACAGTACTCCTATTACTGTTTTCTTATAAAATAAGCACCCCAAATTTTCTACATCAAAGAGAGCCTATCATGAGCACAGATGTACTTAAAGACCAGAATGTCTACAATGTCTATATTCCTCAGATGTATCTATCTCTGTATCTCTAGATATAGAGAGATGCATATATAGAGAAATACAGATACATATGGATTTAAATAATGACAACTATCCTCACAATAATATTGATATATGTCATCCTATTACCTAAATGTGGGTGTCTAATATAAAGGTGTAAGATGAATCCATGTCTGAGAGTTAGCAATGGGTCACAGCATTGTTCAAATAGTTCTGCTAGAATAAGCAGACCCTTCCATAAATTCTAAGCTTAGAAATTTCAGTAATTTTGTCTCTCATACAGCTTAAGATCGTGACAAATTGGTTAGCTAAAAGGAAGAGAAAAATTGTCTTGGCCACCCACCAAGGTAGTGAGCCAGAAAAACTGGATTCAGAGAGCTGAGATTGAGCTGTAGATGGTACCCTTTTTTACATGGGTTCCACTGACAGGTACATGATTGTGGGTGCAGTTCTCAGTCCTTGGACTTTCCTGCTTGGACCCTCTCAAGCACATTTTGCTCTCTATAGAGCAAGCACTTACTGACTTCTTTCCACACCACAACTCCTCAATGTAACTTGGCTCTAGGCCCAGCAGCCTAGTGAAATACATTAATTTAACATTCATAGAATCATCTAATGCTGAAACTGGAAGGAACTTCAGAGGTCAGCTAGACTAATTTTGTATGATGCATGATTCAACCATTTATTGACTGTGTGCCTACAAGGCAATATGATGAGAATGTTCTCTCTTGGCACTCCTTCGGGATCTGAGAAGCAGATTCAAATCTGAATGTTATTACAGAGTTGTATGAAGAGAAAAACTTGATAGCCAGAACGTTGATTTAAATTCTGTTTCTGACTTGAACTCTGTGTGATTTTAGACAAGTATACGTTCTGTACCTCAATTTCCGTATCTGTAAAGTGGGATGATAATAATACCCAAATCATAGAGATGGTCTAGAAATTTATTGATATATACATAAATTTTTAAGAATATTTCCTGGCACTCAATAATGCTCAATGAATGTTATTTCATATTTTCTGTGATCTCTGCTCAACTTAATACTTCCTCTTTCTCATAGCTACCTTTTCCAACAAACCCTCAGTTTTCTTTTATAACAACTCATGCAAAAAAAGAGGATATTGAAGGGCTACAGGATGAGACACCCCAAAATGTTCCACTTTGGCACAAAGATTATTTCAAGTTAAAAGTAATAAAATGCTCTCTGCCTCTCCCATAAGTGCCTAAGTTTATAAGGAGAGTCTACGACAGGAAGAGAGCTATTAACAGAGGCCCCCTTTACTGAAGGAATCATCTGCATAATAGAACAATCTTGTTTTTCCAAATATCTCATTTCACCTTCTTGCTAAGGAGATTTCTCCCCTTTGTATCCTCAGGCCCTGCTCCTGTCCTTGGCTTCATGTTGCCTCACTGTCTTTGAAATTTCACATCTGTATGGATTCTCCATATGCATGCCTATTAAATTTGATTTTTCCTATTATCCTGTCTCATCAATTTGATTCTAAATCCAGCTAGAAGGATGATAGGGCAGAAGAAAATCTTCCTCCTCAACAATATTAATAAATCTTTGTTCTCCTTTTGCTTACTGTTTAGGAAAAATAGAAAGGCTATCTTATTAGCTAGTTTATCTTACCAATATTGTATTAAATCATAGAACAAATTTGTTCTGAATCCCAGAGATCAACATCTTTTAGTACAGCATATCTCAGAGGCTTCTTGGTTGTGTTTTCATGGTCTCAGATATTTAATAACTTTATAATCACTTCCAATTTTTAGATGTTCTACAATATCATAAATTTGTGTAAATAGTAAGATTCTAACATAAAAATAATGAATCTGACATTATAAAACTGCATGCCATTTTAAATGAAATTGGAATCTACTGAGTTTTGTTTCAGATAAAATAGGAAGACAGTGGGAGCAGGGACCATCTATATTTCTATGTTAATAGTATAGTACCTACATGTAGTTGACTCTAAATATTGTTGAATGAGTGACCTGATTAGTCATTACAATAAAAAATATAAATTTTGTAAGAAACATTAATAGAATCAGTAAATGTGTATTTTGCTAAAGGCAGAGAACTGACACAAGCGTGATAAATTGATAGCCATCAGAATACAGATATTACTAATCCCTAAAAATGTTTGGTAATCAACATACATATTTTAATTTCCAATTAGTTTAGTTTTGCTCACTGAGCAGCTATATGCTATTTATTTTCTAAGCTATACATTTTTAACAATAAATATATGAATGTAAAATCTATCTTCAGCTAATAGCAAGTGGAGTATTTTATTGAGTATTCTCACCTTAATGATAGATTCTAGTATAAATACCTATCTGAGGCTGAGCTAAGTGACAAATTCACTTTGTCTATCCTTCAAAAGCTGAGTAAATTCTTTCAACTTTTTGAACATCAGAATTTTCTCCTAAATGTTTTAAACTCAAAAATGGCCAGGCTGGAAGTTTTTACTGTGAGTTCCTTTTGGAGACACACATTTCTTTTATTTTGTATAAGTGATTAACTGATAGAGTGATTTCTTTACCCATGCTTCTTTTAACACTTTGTCCTTTTATATTTCATACTTTCATCATATATAGCTTGGATACACTAAATTATACTTTAGGATTGCATCCTAATATTAGAAACTATAAATCAGGATTAGACACATTTATCCTGTGTTTATAAGTATATAACTTATAGTTTTCACTTTTATATATTTATACATTCACTATCCTATTTGATTATGGTAGACACTTTATTATGAAAGATGTACACATACCTCTTTAGTATGCAAAAATATATGCATGCGGGGAGGCAGAGCAAGATGGTGGAGGAGCAGTAGACCTGGATTTCCTCTGGTCTCAGGAATTCAGCTGGATAGGGATCAAACCATTCTGAAGACCTACAAAATCAAAAGGAGATCGAAAAAAAGAATAGCAACAACTCTCTGAACAGAAAAGCGACCACTTTCTGGAAGGTAGGACGCGCAAAGTGAATCCAAGGCAATATTCAGGAGAAAGACAGCGGGGGAGGGGGCCTCCGACGGCCACTTCTGGCAAGTGATAGAGCCGCAGAGTACAAAATCGGAACTTTTAGAAGTCTGCTCCACTGAGGGACGTTGCTCCAGTGGCTAAGCGGAGGGTGGAACCTTCGCGGGACAGTGTGGTCTCAGGACCCTTGGGGTCACAGAAAGACCAGGGGGTGCCTGAGTGCGGCAGAGCTCCCAGGTATTGGAGTGGGGAAGCCGGCTGCAGAGACGGAGTCGAGGTGTGGGCCCTCAGCTCGGGGTTGCCATAAACCGCGATCCGCGGCACAGTCGGGACACTGCTCCTCCAGCAGGGACCCAACAAGCGGCAGATCCAGGGAGACTCCCCTTCCTCCCCTGGGAGGAGTGGCACAGGAGCTCACCAAAGGGATCTGCTGGGTTTGGAGACTCCAAATGGGGTCGTGTGCCAGAGATAGAAATGCTCAGTCACAGGCCGGGTGAGCACGGAGTGCGGCCGGAGACTGGGGAGACGGGAGTGACTGACTGCTTTTCTCTGGGGGCTCACTGAGGAGCTGGGCCCCGAGTTCTCAGTTCCTCTGGGGCAGAGATTGGGAGGCTGCCATTTTCACTCTTGTCCTCCAAAGCTGTACAGAAAACTTGCAGGGAACAAAAGCTCCCAAGGGCAAACCCGAGCAGATTACTTAGCCCGGACCAGCATGGGCGGGGCAATTCCACCTCCGGCAAACACATTTGGGAATGATGGCAACAGGTCCGTGCCCCAGAAGATCAGAGAGAACAGCCAGCCAAGACCAAGTTTACCCATCAATGAGAATGGCAGAACTCCGGCGCTAGGGGAATACTGCACATAGAATCCATGGCTTTTTTACCATGAGTCTTTAGGCTTTCAAGGTTAATTTTTTTTAACTGTTTTTTTTTTTTTCTAATTTTTCTTTTTCCCTTTTTCAGCCAACATCTTCTCAATCCCTGTTTTAAAAAACATTTTTATTTTTCATTTTTAGAGTCATATTCTATCCTTCATAGTAGTTACCCTTATTTTTGGCATATATATATAAGTTGTTCTCTCTTTAAAATTTTGAGATACACTTTCTTCTAACAGATCAAAATATACCCTAAATCTCTAGTGTATAACTTTGTTCTAGTCTCCTGACTGATCACATTCTCTCCCTTTTTTTAAAAAAAATCCTCTTTTTCCTTTTTTCAAACAACTTATCAATTCCTGTTATAAATTTTTTTATAATTTTCATCTTTACAGTCATATTCCATCCCTTCATCATATCAACCCTTATTTTTGTACATATATAAGTTTTTCTTTCTTTAAAATTTTGGGAGGCACTCTCTTCTAACAGACTAAAATAAACCCAAAATCTAGTGTGTGGCACTAATCTGTGCACCAGCCTGATCATATTTGATCATATTCTGTTTTTTGTTTTGTTTTGTTTTGTTCTGTTTTTGTTTGTTTTTATGTTTTTCTTTTTCTTTTTTCATTCTTTCCCTTTCTTTCCCCCAAGTTTCAGGTCTTTTCTGATTTGTTTAGAGTATTTTTTCTGGGGATGTTGTTACCCTGTTAGCATTTTGTTCTCTCATGCATCTATTCTTCTCTGGACAAAATGACAAGATGGAAAAAATCACCTCAACAAAAAGAATGAGAGGTAATAATGATGGCCAGGGACCTATTCAATACGGACATTACTACGATGTCAGATCTAGAGTTCAGAATCATGACTTTAAAGATACTAGCTGGGCTTGAAAAAAGCATGGAAGTTATTAGAGAAACCTTTCTGGAGAAATAAAAGAACTAAAATCTAACCAAGTTGAAATCAAAAAGGCTATTAATGAGGTGCAATGAAAAATGGGGGCACTAACTGCTAGGATAAATGAGGCAGAAAAGAGAATCAGTGATATAGAAGACCAAATGATGGAAAATAAAATAGCTGAGAAAAAGAGAGATAAACAACTACTGGATCACGAGGGCAGAATTCAAGAGATAAGTGATACCATAAGACAAAATAACATTAGAATAATTGGGATCCCAGAAGAAGAAGAAAGAGAGAGAGGGGTAGAAGGTATACTGGAGCAAATTATAGCAGAGAACTTCCCTAATGGGGAAGGAAATGGGCATCAAAATCCAGGAGGCACAGAGAACCCCTCTCAAAATCAATAAAAATAGGTCAACAACCCAACATCTAATAGTAAAACTTACGAGTCTCAGAGACAAAGAGAAAATCCTGAAAGCAGCTAGGGAGAAGAGATCTGTAAACTACAATGGTAGAAATATTAGATTGGCAACAAACCTATCCACAGAGAGCTGGCAGGCCAGAAAGGACTGGCATGATATATTCAGAGCACTAAATGAGAAAAATATGCAGCCAAGAATGCTATATCCAGCTAGGCTGTCATTGAAAATTGAAGGAGAGATAAGAAGCTTCCAGGAAAAACAAAAACTAAAGGAATTTGCAAACACAAACCAGCCCTACAGGAAATATTTTTTTTAAAAGATTTTATTTATTTATTGGAGAGCGAGCAAGAGAGAAACAGCATGAGAGAGGAGAGAGTCAGAGGGAGAGGCAGGCTCCCCGCTGAGCTGGGAGTCCGATGTGGGACTCGATCCCAGGACCCTGGGATCATGACCTGAGCCAAAGGCAGTCACTTAACCAACTGAGCCACCCAGGCGCCCCCTACAAGAAATATTGAAAGGGGTCCTCTAAGCAAAGAGAGAGCCTAAAAGCAAGACCAGAAAGGAACACAGACAATATACAGTAAGTCACCTAACAGGCAATACAATGGCACTAAATTCCTATCTTTCAATAGTTACCCTGAATGTAAATGAGCTAAAAGCCCCAATCAAAAGACACAGGCTATCAGATTGGATTAAAAAAACAAGACCCATCGATATGCTGTCTGCAAGAGACTCATTTTAGACCCAAAGACACCCCCAGGTTGAAAGTGAGGGGGTGGAAAACCATTTACCATGCTAATGGACACCAAAAGAAAGCTGGGGTGGCAATCCTTATATCAGACAAATTAGATTTTAAACCAAAGACTGTACTAAGAGATGAGGAAGGACACTATATCCTGCTTAAAGGGTCTATCCAACAAGAAGATCTAACAATTGTAAATATCCCTAACATGGGAGCAGCCAATTACATAAGCCAATTAATAACAAAAGCAAAGAAACACATTGACAACAATACAATAATAGTGGGGGACTTTAACACCCCCCTAACTGAAATGGACAGATCATCTAAGCAAAAGATCAACAAGGAAATAAAGACTTTAAATGACACACAGGACCAAATGGACTTCACAGACATATTCAGAACATTCCATCCCAAAGCAACGGAATACACATTCTTCTCTAGTGCCCATGGAACATTCTCCAGAATAGATCACATGCTAGGTCATAAATCAGGTCTCAACCGGTACCAAAAGATTGGGATCATTCCCTGCCTATTTTCAGACCACAATGCTTTGAAACTAGAACTCAATCACAAGAGGGAAGTCGGAAAGAACTCAAATACATGGAGGCTAAAGAGCATCCTACTGAAGAATGAATGGGTCAACCAGGAAATTAAAGAAGAATTAAAAAAATTCATGGAAACCAATGAAAATGAAAACACAACTATTCAAAATCTTTGGGATGCAGCAAAGGCAGGCCTAAGAGGAAAGTATATAGCAATACAAGCCTTTCTCAAGAAACAAGAAAGGTCTCAAATACAACAACCTAACCCTACACCTAAAGGAGCTGGAGAAAGAACAACAAATAAAGCCTAAACCCAGCAGGAGAAGAGAAATAATAAAGATCAGAGCAGAAATCAATGAAATAGAAACCAAAAGAACAGTAGAACAACAGATCAATGAAACTAGGAGCTGGTTCTTTGAAAGAATTAACAAGATTGATAAACCTCTGGCCAGACTTATCAAAAAGAGAGGAGAAATGACCCAAATCAACAAAATCATGAATGAAAGAGGAGAGATCACAACCAACACCAAAGAAATACAAACAATTATAAGAACATATTTTGAGCAACTCTATGCAGGCAAATTAGATAACCTGGAAGAAATGGATGCATTCCTAGAGATGTATCAACTACCAAAACTAAACCAGGAAGAAACAGAAAACCTGAACAGACCTATAACCACTAAGGAAATTGAAGCAGTCATCAAAAATCTCCCAACAAACAAGCGCCCAGGGCCAGATGGCTTCCCAGGGGAATTCTACCAATCATTTAAAGAAGAATTAATACCTATTCTTCTGAAACTGTTCCAAAAAATAGAAATGGAAGGAAAACTTCAAACTCGTTTTATGAGGCCACCATTACCTTGATCCCAAAACCAGACAAAGACCCCATCAAAAAGAAGAATTACAGACCAATATCCTTGATGAACATGGATGCAAAAAATCTCCCCAAAATACTAGCCAATAGGATCCAACAGTACATTAAAAGGATTATTCACCACGACCAAGTGGGATTTATCCCTGGGCTGCAAGGTTGGTTCAACATCCACAAATCAATCAATGTGATAAATACATTAACAAAAGAAAGAACAAGAATCATATGATCCTCTCAATAGATGCAGAAAAAGCATTTGACAAAGTACACCATCCTTTCTTGGTCAAAACTCTTTAGAGTATAGGGATAGAGGGTACATAACTCAATATCATAAAAGCCATCTATGAAAAACCTACAGCAAATATCATTCTCAATGGGGAATAACTGAGAGCTTTCCCTCTAAGTTCAGGAATGTGGCAGGGATGTCCACTATCATCACTGCTATTCAACATAGTATTAGAAGTCCTAGCCACAGCAATCAGAGAACAAAAAGAAATAAAAGGCATCCAAGTTGAAGTCAAACTCTCACTCTTTGCAGATGATATGATCCTTTATGTGGAAAACCCCAAAGACTCCACCCCAAAACTGCTAGAACTCATACAGGAATTCAGTCAAGTGGCAGGATATCAAACCAATGCACAGAAGTCAGTGGCATTCCTATACACCAACAACAAGACAGAAGAAAGAGAAATTAAGGAGTCGATCCCATTTACAATTGCACCCCAAACCATAAGATACCTAGGAATAAATCTCACCAAAGAGGCAAAGGATCTGAACTCAGAAAAATATAAAATATCCGTGAAAGAAATTGAGCAAGACACAAAAAAATGGAAAAATGTGCCATGCTCATGGATTGGAAGAACAAATATTGTGAAGATGTCAATGCTACCTAGAGCAATCTACACATTCAATGCAATCCCCATCAAAATACCATCCACTTTTTTCAAAGAAATGGAACAAATAATCCTAAATTTATATGGAACCAGAAAAGACCCCGAATAGCCAGAGGAATGTTGAAAAAGAAAAGCAAAGCTGGCGGCCTCCCAATTCCGGACTTCAAGCTCTATTACAAAGCTGTCATCATGGGGCGCCTAGGTGGCTCAGTCGTTAAGCATCTGTCTGTCTTCGGCTTAGGTCATGATCCCAGGGTCCTGGGATCGAGCCCTGCATTGGGCTATCTGCTTCTCCCTCTTCCCCTCCCTCTGCTTGTGTTCCCTCTCTCACTGTGTCTCTCTCTGTCAAATAAATAAAATTTAAAAAAGTAAATTAATTAAAAAAAAAAAGCTGTCATCATCAAGACAGTATGGTACTGGCACAAAAACAGACACATAGATCAATGGAACAGAATAGAGAGCCCAGAAATGGACCCTCAACTCTATGGTCAACTCATCTTCGACAAAGCAGGAAAGAATGTCCAATGGAAAAAAGACAGTCTCTTCAACAAATGGTGTTGGTAAAACTGGATAGCCACATGCAGAAGAATGAAACTGGACCATTTCCTTACACCACACACACAAAAGACCTAAATGTGAGACAGGAGTCCTTCAAAATCCTAAAGGAGAACACAGTCAGCATCCTCTTCGACCTCAGCCGCAGCAACTTCTTCCTAGAAACATCACCAAAGGCAAGGGAAGCAAAGGCAAAAATGAACTATTGGGACTCATCAAGATAAAAAGCTTTTGCACAGCAAAAGAAACAGTCAATAAAACCAAAAGACAACCGACAGAATGGGAGAAGATATTTGCAAATGACATATCAGATAAAGGGCTAGTATCCAAAATCTATAAAGAACTCATCAAACTCAACCCCCAAAGAACAAAGAATCCAATCAAGAAATGGACAGAAGACATGAACAGACATTTTTCCAAAGAAGACATCCAAATGGCCAACAGACACATGAAAAAGTGCTCAACATTGCTCATCATCAGGGAAATCTAAATCAAAACCTCAATGAGGTATCACCTCACACCAGTCAGAATGGCTAAAATTAACAAGTCAGGAAACGACAGATGTTGGCGGGGATGTGGAGAAAGGGAACCCTCCTACACTGTTGGTGGGAATGCCCAAGCTGGTGCAACCATTCTGGAAAACAGTATGGAGGTTCCTCAAAAAGTTGAAAATAGAGCTACCCTACGATCCAGCAATTGCACTACTGGGTATTTACCCCAAAGATACAAAAGTAGGGATCCGAATGGGTACATGCACCCTGATGTTTATAGCAGCAATGTCCACAATAGCCAAACTGTGGAAAGAGCCAAGATGTCCATCGACAGATGAATGGATAAAGAAAATGTGGTATATATATACATATATATATACATATATATATATATATATATATATATATATATATACACACACATACATACAATGGAATATTATGCAACCATCAAAAGGAATGAGATCTTGCCATTTGCAATGACGTGGATGGAACTGGAGGGTGTTGTGCTGAGTGAAATAAGTCAATCAGAGAAAGACATGTATCATATGACCTCACTGATATGAGGAGTTCTTAATCTCAGGAAACAAACTGAGGGTTGCTGGAGTGGGGGGTGGGTGGAAGGGATGGGGTGGCAGGGTGATAGACAATGGGGAGGGTATGTGCTATGGTGAGCGCTGTGAATTGTGCAAGACTGTTGAATCACAGACCCGTACCTCTGAAACAAATAATGCAATATATGTTAAGAAAAAAAAAAAGAAGATAGCAGGAGGGGAAGAATGAAGGGGAGGAAATCGGAGGGGGAGACGAACCATGAGAGGTGATGGACTCTGAAAAACAAACTGAGGGTTCCAGAGGGGAGGTTGGTGGGAGGATGGGTTAGCCTGGTGATGGGTATTCAAGAGGGCACATTCTGCATGGAGCACTGGGTGTTATGCACAAACAATGAATCATGGAACACTACATCAAAAACTAATGATGTAATGTATGGTGATTAACATAACAATAAAAAAATTTAAAAAAGTAAAAAGAATATATGCATGCAAACAACCACAGATGTAATTCCTTTCCTATGATTGAGGAATCCAAGAACATTTACAAAAACTTCAACTTAATTTCTTTTCTTTTTCTTTCAATTATTATTATTATTATTATTATTATTATTATTTTGTAAGTAAGCTCTAAGCCCCACGTGGGCTTGATCTTATGACCGCAATATCAAGAGTTAGAGGCTCTACCAACTGAGCCAGCCAGGCATGCCAACTCAATTTCTTTTAAATAAGACAGACTTAAGTTATTATTGCTTTCTCATATTCTACTATTTCCTAAATGCATTTTACTCCCCTGGCTCATTTTGACCTCAACACCACTTTTAGCGTTCCAGTATTTGTGTCATCTCTTGTGGTCTGTATTTATAAGGACATGATTCTCTTACCATATTCTTATTCTGTGCTCTTATATTTTAGTTACTTTTCATATTTCTTTGAGCTCTAATTTGAATACTCAATCTCATTACTGGGAGGTATGCGAAAAATATCATATTTGCATATTCTTTAATTTCTACTGTGAGCTGTTCAAGAACAGTGTCATTACCAGCATTCTGTGTCCAGCCTTGTGCCTGTCCAAGAATCTCACTAACTTCAGTAAACGTGGTGCAGAAATTCTGTTTGGGAACTATAATACCGTCCAAGCTTCCAATTTCTAGAGATCATTAAGGCTAACTTTTCGAAGTAAAAGTCTCCTGAACATTTTTTTTCCTACCTAAAATAATTTTATAAAGAACTTTGCTTTATAAGGTGTGTAAGCAAGGGCTGGGGGGAAGTACCCTTGGGTGATCAGTTAGCAATCTTCCACTCATGCAGTAGGAACTGTACTCTTGGCTACTATGCTCTCACTACCACTCTGACCTTGAGCCTGGCTAAAGTTTAGGTACAAAACACCAGCATGGCCAGGGCCTTAGTTGCTGGCATATGCTGAATACAAATAGTAAGTGTTAGATTATCAAAGAGTGAATAAATAATGATAGGACACTTGCATGTACTAAATCATGCAAAAAAAAAAAAAGTATATTTCTCTTCAGTAGTTTAATTTCTCAAAGAGTAAATACAATTACCAGTTCAAAATAGAATCTTCCCATCCTGAAAGAAAACCCAATTCTTCTTACATAGAGACTGATGTGGAGAACAAAGGCAAAAGGAAAAAAAACTACATTTCCTTACAACTTATAGCCCACTGACAAGTCCTTGAGACAGGCAGAGTGACCTTCTTCTAGGAACTCCATTGCCTCGATAGTGATACTTGGCTAAGGGCAAAAGTCAATCTTAGCTTAACATTATCCCAACCTCCAGGATCCTGTTAAGTCTCCTTTAACATATAAAAATTTCTCTGGAAACTTCCTTTGTCTCTACCCCGCAAGGTATATGTTAGCAACGATCCTCCAAGCATATGACCCTCTGATATACATCTAAGAGTCTCACAACTAAGGTTTTACTAGACAGCAGTAAATGACATGTTCTTAACAACAGCTAGCCCCTCAAGGTCCTGGAAACCTTGCTTTCAAATTCCTTACAGACTTATCCTATCCTTAATCCCCTCTCAACTTGAAAGTATATAATCAGCCATTCCTCCTGACCCCAGTACAGCTCTTTCTGCCCTCGGGTCCTGTCTCTGTGCTTTAATAAAACCACCTTTTTGCACCAAAGACATCTCAAGAATTCTTTCTTGACTGTTTGCTACATATGCATATATATTTTTTATTATCTTCCCCATCAAGATCTTTTCAGGAATGTCTTGTTTTTAATGTAATGAGAGTACATATACAAAATACCATGTAGATTTTTTTAAAGATTATTTATTTATTTATTTATTTGACAGAGAGAGACAAAGTGAGAGAAGGAACACAAGCAGGGGGCGTGGGAGAGGGAGAAGCAGGCTTCCTGCTGAGCAGGGAGCCTGAGGGGCTCGATCCCAGGGTCCTAGGATCATGACCTGAGCCGAAGGCAGATACTTAACTACTGAACCACCCAGGCGCCCCTACCATGTAGATTTTTAAATGTACTGCCCTTGTTGCAATACCAATTACTGGTTTTATTAAAGTAATTTTGGCTAATTATACTGCAACTATGCCAATCATTTAAAAAGTCATTATAGCCCAAATATTAGCCATCATTAATTACTTTACACAATTTTTTGTGTACACATTACTTTACACAGCTGTCCAATTTTATTTAATTTACATGCATACTTGACTCACTAATATCTTTGACATATTGAAGTTGATTTTTTATATATATAGAAAAGACAGCCAGTAAAACAAAACTTTAAAAGCCTTTTATATTTTCTTTTTTTTTTTAAGATATTTAATTTTTAATTCGACAGAGAGAGGGAACACAAGAAGGGGGAGTGGGAAGGGAGAAGCAGGCTCCCTGCTCAGCAGGGAGCCCAATGTGGGGCTCCATCCCAGGACCCCGGGATCATGAGCTGAGCTGAAGGCAGACACTTAATGACTGAGCCACCCAGGCGCCGCAACCTTTTATATTTTCAAGAAATGCTTACACAATATCCCAGTAGTAACAATTAAGAGGAAGAAAGCTTTTTACTCTATACCTTTAATTTTCCATTGTAAATAACTTTGAATATGAAATTTATGGCCTAAATATAATAGATGTATCCTGAATATGTGTTAAAATAAATAGGTATTTTGTACTTTCATCTCCCTGATATGACATATTTGTGCTTTTTCAGGTGCTATTCTGTTGCATACTATTTATATCCTAGTGTATGACAGATATTTGAAGAAGTCTTTGAAATAACTCTAAGAATAACCTTTAGAACAGAATATGTAGAAGAAATACATTTAAATAAATTTTGGAAAGAAAAAAAGTCCTAATTTTACTAGCACTGTTTCACTTGAAATTCCCCACAAAGATAACTGTGTCTGCTATATAATATATTCTAACTTTGAAGGAGTTAAATTTAATAAATGTTTAAGTTGATATAACGAGAAAGTAATACACTCTTACCAAAAAAGAATATAAAATGTCTTTACACCTCATTAAAAAGTCAAATACTAAAATTCTTTACTGTAGATAAATTCCTTTACTAATAATTAAAAAGATTTGATCTTGCAATATCTAATGAGACAGTGATAAGCTCCTGCAACATTCATCCATACTGAGATCTGTTTCATTCAAGAAGTCTCATGACTCATAGAGCCAGGAGCCCACATAGCTCAACTCGTGGAATATGTAGCTTCATTGAGTTCTTGCAAAGGATCTTTTTTGGAAAAAGACGTCAAGAATCTTAATTACTAGTATTTATTTCAAGAGAATAAATTTGCTTTAATAAAAAGTAAAATACTGTCAAAAACTTGACTTGTCTTATCCTCACCATGAGTATGTGGGTTAAGTATTAATTTCACTTTATAGAAGGAAAAAACCTTGACTCTAACAGGTATGAAATGACTTTGGTCAAAATTACATGGCTACTTTGAAGCAGAGAATGAATTTCAATCTGATTCCAAAGCTTGTGCTCTTTCTGAAAAGCTATGCTACTTTTCAAAAAATGAGTTTACTTTTATTTAGCCTAACGACAAGATATCACATATATTTTATGGGATGACATTTTTGATATTTGACCAGTGACTTCTTAATCTTCAACCTTTCTTGTCTCTTTTTCCACTGAAGCCACTGGAAAATTTAAACTTCACAACTATCCAGCTTGTGAGTGGGAATGTTCCCCTAATTACACCATCTAGCAACCACAATTGACCTACTCCCTCTGTTCTGCCCATGTGGCCTCCTACCTGTTTGCAAGACCTGATCTACCCAGGAGTACCTTGTGTGAGCAATGAACTTTCTTTCAGATTCTCTTGGTGTGTGGCCTATTATCATCACCTTCAATATCTGAACTAAATTTGGGGTGGGAGTCTGTCCTGCAAAATAACCAGATGTTTGTATCCCTACAAAGGAGTTTCCAGGTCAGTTCTCAACTAAATTAACAATATTACTCAGAAATAAAAAAAATATATCTAATATTTTTTCAGAGACAGATCAATATTCCCCATAAGTAAAAGTTTACATACTAAAAATTTTATCTTTGACCAATTTTCCTGTTTTATAATTTCACTGAAGATTATTGTGAACAAGATAATATGCAGGAACTACGTAATATTCATTTTTAAATACTTTTTGTGTCTAACATAGAATAAGCAACTAATAAATGCTATTTGAATGAACAAATAAACATTAGTGATTATTCTGTTTATATTTATTCTTAATAAAATATATATTATAGAGGTCTAAGAAAGAATAACAATATCAGATTGACTATGTTCATACTATTTTAGGTTTTTATGATAAAAAATATATTCTGAAAATGGTAGAATAAATGATGTATATATTAACAATCTAAAAATCTGCATCCATGTGCAATTATCATTTAAGATGAGGGGAAAATTCAACAAAGAATGTCAAGTTTGGGCCAACAGAATTTTGATCACAATTTTGATAATTTAATATCAACATGGAGATATAACTGTGTTATTAATAGGCTAAATCAGATTATGGCCCCATTGGTTAAAATAATTAGATATCTCAATTAGTTTCACTATTAATGAATTCTGATCCTCTTAAGAAACTGATTGAGAGTAACAGGATCTCATTTATATTCCAGCTCTAAAGCAAACAAACAAATAAATGCACAAACTTGAAGAACTGATAATTTTCTCTCAGTTTTCCCTAGTTCCTCACTTGATGAAAGTGAAAGAAAATAATCTGTTTTAATGCAGCTTGTTTATGGATTTTTTTAGTTTCATGCCTTTGCACAGAGTTCTTACCTTTGGGGAATATTGCTTTTTTTAACTCTCTGCTGTAAACGGTGCAGATGTTAATCAGCATAATCCCCCTATTAAATTATTCTGCAGCAAGATTAAACTTGTACAACATGCTTCCAAATTAAAACACTAACCTTTAATGAGATAACTAATATGGCTTAAAAATCATAGTTTTTCTGGTTATTTCCATAGATTCTGTGCAAGATACAGGTTGTCTGCAAGAAAAAATAGACAGGATCCCCCTTCCAATACACTATGCATTAGAAATATTTGGAGATCAAAAAATAAAGTATGACTTCCTAATATATTTATGTGGTTCCAAAAAACAGTGTAGAAGAGACTTTCTAGTTTGAAAGCGAATTGCTAATATGGAAGGAGTGAAACTAACCAAAGACCAATAGCTCAAACCATGATGGGGCACCTGGGTGGCTCAGTCTGTTAAGCATCTGCTTTCGGCTCAGGTCATGATCCCAGGGCCCTGGGATTGACCCCTGCATTAGACTCCATGCTCTGCAGGGAGCCTGCTTCTCCCTCTCCTCTCACTGTCTCTCCTTCTCTCCCAAATAAGAAAATAAAATCTTAAAAAAAAAAAAAAAAGAAAAAAGAAAACACGTCAAGATAAACTGAATTTTAAATTAATAGAAAGGGGAAATAGAATTAGGGAAAAAAGGAGAACAAGAAGTTAGTTTTTAAAGGTTTAGCAAATATTGGTCCCTGGCATTTGGAATACTAGTCCTAGAATATTTAATATTCTGCTGCCCGATTCAAGATTCTAGAGAATCTTTATTACTGGAATCTCTTATCAGTATTTAGGTTCTGGAACTGTAAATGTAACGTCTTTTTAGCTAAGAGACATGAACTCAAGGGTCAGTTCCTCAGAATTTTAATGCAGTGTTTGTGTTAACACTATCTGATTAGGTCCCTTCCAATAAGGTTAAGGAGAAGTCTTAAATCAGAGTCATTTCCAATTCTTGGTTAAAGGTCACACAAGGGATCTGTACTTTATCCTTGAGGAAAGCTTCTTGTACATGTTAGTAATAAATTTGATTACAGTACCTTAACGCTTTGTAATAATAATACACTAAGGATAATGATGTTTGTAGATGATAGGCAGCACTGGATAAAACACTAATACCTGAATTTATTTATATTCTTCTGAAAGCAAACATGAGGTTTCCAGATTAAAATCAGACTATTATTAATTGCAGCATTAACCATTTCAGTTTCCCATACCCCATTCTCAGAAAGATGAAATGAGAGGCAGATGGTTATCCATGCATGTACCAAAAATGGTTCGCTTATACAGGAGAGGAATCTGAAATTATGAATCTATTAGTTTATACAGGAACTGATATGCAGCTGTACTCCTACCCCCTAGAGAGAGAGAAACTTTATCTCTGTACTGAAAACAAATCTTGGGCGCCTGGGTGGCTCAGTTGGTTAAGCGACTGCCTTTGGCTCAGGTCATGATCCTGGAGTCCCGGGATAGAGTCCTGCATCGGGCTCCCTGCTCAGCAGGGAGTCTGCTTCTCCCTCTGACCTTCCTCCTTCTCATGCTCTCTGTCTCTCATTCTCTCTCTCTCAAATAAATAAATAAAATCTTTAAAAAATAAAAAAAGAAAAAAAAAAGAAAACAAATCTTGTCTGAGACAGGAAGAAGGAGATCCCTAGTTTGGAATCATTTTGAATGTGAATGTAAAAGAATAGCTCAGGGATTCATCACCCTTGAATTATAAACCCATGTGTCTGCATATAATACACTTAACATGTGGAGAGCAAATGTTTCTGGAGGACAAAAGGAAACATTTTATTCTAGTTATAGTGCATCAATTTCCATTACTCAGGAAGCCAGAACCCGGCAAAAGCACTGAGAAATCCAGGGAGCACAACATTTCAGCTCTTTCAGTTTTTCTTTTAACATGAGAAGGTTAATTATGCATATAAATATATGACAATGGAAGTTACTATGTTTGGTAAACAAATAATTCTTATAATAATTATGAGTTTATTAAAATTTGAAGGAAACCAAAGAAGCCTAATTCCTTTTATTAATCATTTGTAATCTGTTTATAAGGAGATGGGAAAAAACAAAAACAAAAACCTTTGTGTTATCTGAGCCATTCTAGGAAAGTCCAAAGATATTTTGTGATAAAGCACATCCTCATAGTTTTATTATTCTGTATGAGACTGAATTAGGGAAAGACCTAGTCAAGAAAAATCAAGAGAAAGTGCCAAGCCGGACAAGACGAAAACTTAAGTTTTCAAAGGAAAAAATGTTACAGTATTAAGGAACAACAATTATGAAAAACTTTGATTTTTCAAAAATTAAGGAAATTTTATTATCTGAGCAGAGAATAACTTGGTCACATGATAGACAAAACTCAAGGCTTCATTTTACTATTTTTATATGTTACTCAGGGTTGTCTTACAGTAAACTGTTCATTAACTTTGTGTTTGTTTCTTTGTTTGTTGTTGTTGTTTTAAGTAGGTTCCACAACCAGCCTGGAGCTGAATGCTGGGCTTGAACTCACAACCCTGAGATCATGACCTGAGCTTAGGTCAATTTGGACACTTAACTGACTGAGCCATCCAAGCCCCCCAATTAACTTTTTCTTCATAAGTAAATACATTAATATTAAGTCAACTTGTCAAATTATTTAACATTTACTTTTATATTTACTTTTGTTATTCAAAAGCTTAATAATTTTTATTTATATATTTAGACATATACACAAATATCTAACCAAATAATAAACTTAAGCTTTTATTTTTAACTAAAATATAATTAATCAGTATTTTAAATAAAATATTAGATAATTTGTACTAAATTTCCCATATAAATAAACTACAAAAAGTTCCTTAAGAAACAGATAAAACATACCTATTATTTTGTGTACATACTCTTATTGCTCTTATTATACTTAATATAATCTCAAGCATTTATATTAATTTTCATCTTAACCAAAATAACTTTTGTTTCCTGTAGATAAAGATACAGTGAAAACTCAATCCCAAATCCACAAATTCTGTATCTTCATGAGCAGATATTTCATAAAACCTTTAAAAATTCTATTGTAGCAAAAAAAGATGGTATGTATTTAACGTTATGCAAAGGCACTTTCACATTCCCTATGGTAAAAAAACAAATGTAAATTAAAATTATGTTTAATGACCAGAGTTTTGTTTTCATGCTTTAAAATTACCTAACAAAAGATTATTTATTAACACAATTTAATATTAGTCTAAGGTCTTAAATTTAATTGAAAATTTGGAAATTGTAATTAAAGTCAATACAGTAATCCCTTATTATTCACAGCATTATTAGAATTTATAAGATTTAACATTTTAAGAGGTATCCTATTATTACAAATTAATTTCTTTACACACCATTTTATATATTTGAAATCTTAAACTATTGTGGGGAAAATGATAGCTTCTTTGACTCATAAACTAATGTTGGAAATTGTTAAAATTTTAAATCACAAGATGTTTAACCATAATCTTATATAAGCTGGAATATTCTGTTGACATTAATTTACGTCGTAAAAAATGGAATTAAACATATATTTTTAAGCCTGTTATTCACCCACTTAAGTCAAATATCACATGCAATTTTTTTATCTTTTTAAAAAAATATTTTATTTATTTATTTGATACAAAGAGAGACACAGCGAGAGCAGGAACACAAGTAGGGGGAGCGGGAGAGGGAGGACACAGGGCTCGATCCAGAACCCTGGGATCATGACCTGAGCCTAACTGACTGAGCCACCCAGGCGCCCCTACATGCATTTATTTTCAATATAATTTACATACTTAGGTGTTGGTAAAACTAAATTTTAGAGACTCCTCAAATCACATTTAAATTTTTTCCTCATTTTATAGAAATAAAGATCATCTTATGTGTTTTTATCTAAAGAGCAAGGCCTTTACTCCATTATTTGCCCTAATTGCAGGGTTTTTGTTGTTGTTTTGTTTTGTTTTTACATAGCTCACATATTTTAAGAAAAAATAAATGCAACTTGGTAATTTGTCTTTTTTTTTTCCAGAAGGCAATTGCTGTCTATCTAGACTACATATTTTTAGAGTGAACACATGAAATTTTTTATTAATTTAATCTCTAATTTTTTAAAAATATTTATTTATTTGACAGAGAGAGAGAGAGAGAGAGCACAAGCAGGGGAACAGCAGAGGGAGAAGGAGAAGCAGGCTTCCCGCTGGGCAGAGAGCCCGACGTGGGGCTCGATCCCAGCACCCTGGGATCATGACCTGAGCTGAAGGCAGATGCTTAACCGACTGAGCCACCCAGGTGCCCTAGTCTCTAAAATTTTCCAAGACAGGGGAAAAGTGGGAGAGAAAAAAATAAAAGGAAGTTTGAACGAGCAAGCTTCAGACAAATGTGAAATTATTACTGTCAAAATCTATGTCTCTTCCCTCTGCATGAAGAAGAAGATTAGATTCAGGAAACCTCTTGTAATGCAAGCATACACACACGCGCACACGCACACACTCATATAAAGAAAGTGAGCTCTCTCCTAAGTGCTCTTTCTTTTAGACAAATAAGACTACTTCCTCCTTTTTGTGTTAAGGTGTCTCTAAAAGTGAAACATTTTATGTCAAAACTTTCTCAAATTGACCATTGCAATTCTAGATTGTCCTTAAAATCATTTCAAAAATTAAAATATTTTGTACTATTGACACTCATACAAATAGGCAGCTCAGAACAGACTTAGTAGCAAGGTTTTCAAATGATGGTTGCCCTTTCTTTGCCTTTTATTGGTGAAAGATAAACATTATTAGTAAGAGTCCCCCCAAAATCAATGCTATACTTACCTACCTCATAAACTCTCTTGGCAATGATAAAATCAAGTAGTGGAGTCTCAACAAGGGTAATTATAATGATAATAAAAACAATAAAAGAGGGGCATCTGGGTGGCTCAGTTGGTTAAGGGTCCAACTCTTGATTTCAGCTCAGGTCAGGATCTCAGGGTCATGAGATCAAGCCCCTTGTTTGGCTCCCTACTTAAAGGGGAGTCTGCTTGAGATTCTCTCCCTCTGCGCCTTTGCCTCCACCCTCCCTTGCTCGTATTTTCTCTCTCAATCAAATAAATATTAAACAACAACAATAAAAGAGGCTCCAGCAACCCTTTAACAGAAAAGGTCAGGGTCCTCAGCAGTAGCAGAACTACTCAAGTTAGATGTCCAGCTGGGAGCATGCTGAAGAGGGGAGATAGTAAAGGGTCTTCATCTTACTCCATCCTCATTGAAGCATTCCAGGCTAGGTGGTAGGGAGTCTGGTTCTAATATGAATAACACTACTCTCGGGGAGGAGGGGAAGAAGACCTTCCTCTGCCCTTCAAGGTCCTGCTAGCTGGACTTAGAACCAAAGTGACATGGGAAAAATTAACAGGAGAAAGTAAAATTTAATAGAGTGTGTATGGGGAATCCACATAGAGGTGAAATGCCAAAGACAGTGAGGCAACAAGAAACTCAGAGTGCTAAGGAGAGGGTTAGGGCCCGGGAACACAAAGAGGAGGAAGGCCATTAGCAAGAAGGTGAAAGGAAATGTTTTCAAAAACAAAGATTGCTCTATTATGCAGGTAAATTTCTTAGCTAAAGTGGGGTCTCTGTTAATAGCTCTCTTCCTGGTACAGGCTCTCCTTTCCCATGCCTATTTAGGCAGTTGAGGACCAGGGAAAGAGCTTTTCCTGCTTCTGGGTTTTGGTTACTTTTCACTCAAAATAATGTAAATGCCTAAGTGGCCTATTTTGGGGCAGCCTGCTTGGCCCCTACATTACCAGACTGTGGAAGGAAAAACAAAGCAGTTAACCGGCCTTTATTAACACAATGCAAGAGAGGGCACCTTAAGGTACGTGTTGATGAGGGATGAAGGGAGGGGCAAGTAATTAAAGATTTTATTTTATTGTGGAAGAGTGTCATAGTTTTGTTTCAAGAATTTTTTTGCTATTCAAATCCTGAAAGGTGTGGGGAGACAGGTTGTATTGACTATGGGTCAGTCCATGGGCACAGCAAGAATGAAATCCTGTTACAGCAGCTGCTAAGCAATCTCAGTGAAGCAGAATTTGGGCAGCAATATTTGGCGACTAAGGTCTTTCAACTCTCAGTTAAAAAAAAAAAAATAACGGTTATACTTCACTTCTTTAGATCTGATTTAAATGTATGAAGAGATTCATAGGATTATGTAACAGCATTCATAATGAAGATAATGCAAAGAGTACATTTAGCCAGTAGTTGAAAACTACAAAAATTCTTCAATATGCTTTACATAAATACAAGTCTTAAAATACCTTTTCCTTTTCTACCTCATCAGCACATTTATAGCTACAAATGGATAAAAAGGACTAACCAGTGACAAACTAACCTGTAAATGCAGAATTTCCTTTATTACCTTATACTGAATTAAATCTTTAGAGTCTGTTTTGCATGAAAATGAAAATTCTTATTGTTTCTCTTTAGAATTAGGGCATGTGCATCTCTAATGCCAGTTATTGATCATTCCCACTATTTCCTTTTGATGTGGGGGTAAAAAAGGCAGAAGGAGAATTATTAATTTCCTTACTACTTACAGACCATTGACAAGTCCTTGAAAATAGGCATGATGACATTCCACTGGGGACTCAACTGTTTGGATGTTGACACTTTGCTAAGGGCAAATGGCAATCTTAGCCTGACCCCCAAGATCCTGTAAGTCTACTTTAACATATAAAAATTCCTTTGGAAACTTCCTTTATCTCTACCCCACCCTCTCCCCCTGTCCTGCAGATACATGTTGGTAATCGTCCCCCAAGTATATGACCCATCGATGCACATCTGAAAGGTCTCATTGAGTAAGGGACAAGCGCGGCTAGGTAGGGAAAGATGGGTAGGGGGCTACGTGATCAGGCTCACAGAAATCCCAGAAATGTTGAAGCATAAGGAAACCAGAGATAAGGGAACAAACCAGACCATCCTGCCCTGGGCATCAGAGGTGGGGTCTTTTAATGGCAGTCACACTGTGACTAGACCCCAAAGAAGAAGTAAGCCATTAAAGATGCTATCTGATAAGGCCACATGCTCCCTGGTCAGTTCTAAATAAAAGACTGTCAGTGGAGGTCCACCATTGGCAGCCCTGTTGGGACCCCTTTCACTCCCAAGAGCTTTTTCTGTATCCTTACTTAATAAAACTCTATTGCCTTACTCACTCTCCTTTATCCGCGAGATTCATTCTTCCACTCTGAGAGACAAAAACCTCGCTCTCCTGCTTCACTTTGATAAATAAAATGGTATAGAGTAGTCTTTGAAATTAGCGACATTTTTGTGAAATGGGAAACTTTGTTTTGTTTTCAGAAAAGGATAAAAAATGGGAAATATGAGTGCTAACTGATGAGCGATCAGAGCATTTCTTCAGGTCTTCATCAAGCTTTTAAATTCGATAACAAAATAAAAAAAAAATCTTGCTGAATACCTACATAGAGAAGCATTTTGCTAGGGATTGTGGGGACTTGAAGAAGATATGAGGAACATGGTTGTTACTGCCATAGAGCTTATCACATAATTAAATTAGGTACATATACATACTCATACATATATGCAAAGACAAATAATATTAATAATACTGGATGCAATAAAGTAAAATAAAATTACAACTTCTTATATGATAAGCTTTAAAATAGCACATGGCTATAAAAATATCAGAAACAAAGCTGATAATCTTTGAGAAATAATGATGAGTTGAAAAATAAGATTGTAATGAGACAAATGTAGCTCTCAAATAAAGGAAAACTAAGGGGTGAAGGAGCAATGGAGAGAAAAAGAAAAAGTCTATATCTCATCATTTATGACAATGATCAGGTTAGTAGATATCCTTTTGTCTCACTCAAACTGATGTATTTTATACAAGTTTAAGAATACTGTTTGAAGCAACAAAACTAGAATGAAAAGAGATTATACAAATTCTCAATCACTGGAGAACTGATTACACAGAGGAAGGAAATCCTCTTATAAATAATAAATGTAAATAAAATGCTCTTAAGCCTGAGGAAAAATAATGACTCAAAATGCAATCACTCTATATCATCCTCAGAGGTAAATTCCAATTTAAAAAAAGGTAAAGTCCAATAATCACTCAGAAATATTGAAAGAGAAAGTATGAAAAGTGCTCGAGTAGAAACCAGAAAAAGCTTAATAGCCAATAATAATGGTAAAGTAGATAAATAAGACCATCAGAAAAAAAAGATGTTAATTCAAAGCAAAAATTATTAATGGGGTGTGATTATTATTAATGAATAAAGTTAGAGTGAAAGAAACAACATAATTGCCTTAGTCCTTTGGGGCTGCTATAACAAAAATTCCATATTCTAAGTGGTTTAAACATTTGTTTTTCAGTTCTGGAGGCTGGGAAGCCAAAGACCAAGGCACTGCGGATTTGATGTGTGGTAAGGGCTCACTTCCTAGACAACCGTGTTTTTACTGTAACCTCATGTGGTAGAAAGGAGACACTGGCTCTCTGGGGTTGCTTTTATTAGGATACTAATCCCAATTATGAGGGCTCTGTCCTCCTGACCTAAGCATGTTCTAAAGAACCCACCTTTAAAAAACCATCACCTTGGGCGGTATGATTTCAATATATGAATTTTAGGGGACACAAACATTCAATCTCTAGAACAATAAATGCATTATTTTTCTGATTTCCCCCTGACACTGACAAAATACATAATAAATTAGGCTTAAGGAATAAAAATAATCCAGTGAGTGAGATTATTTGTGTATACAGTATTTTAAAATATACATACTTAATAAACTCTAAACAATATAAACTTTCTATCTGCCTACTAATATTATCCATAGGAAATATACAGCGTTTAGTCATATGTTGAGTAAAGAGAAAATTATTAAATTTCCAAAAATAGAAATTAGAATTTTTCTGATCATACCATATTTAAAACTATAAGGAAATTGTGAATATAGAAATAAAAAGTACCTAGGCATGTGGGAATTCATTCAATGGTTTCCTAAACAATTCTGGGATGAAAGATGCAACCAAAATGCAATTGCCAAATAGTTATTACTGCACATTTAAAACTATGAGATGTGGGGCACCTGGGTGGCTCAGTTGGTTAAGTGCCTGACTCTTGATTTCAGCTCAGGTCATGACCTTATTGTTGTGAGACTGAGCCCTGTATTGGTAAGATTCTCTCTCCCTCTGTCCCTCCTCCTTCTTTTTTTTTTTTTTTTAAAGATTTTTATTTATTTATTCATGAGAGACAGAGAGAGAGAGGCAGAGGGAGAAGCAGGCTCCCAAGGAGCAGGGAGCCTGATGCGGGACTCGATCCCAGGACCCTGGGATCATGACCTGAGCCGAAGGCAGACGCTTAACCATCTGAGCCACCCAGGCGCCCGCTCCTCCTTCTTCTAAATCAATCAATCAATCATCAATCTATGAGATGTAATAACAATTGTACTGAGAGGAAATTCACCACCTTAAAACTCTTCGTTACAAAAGAATGAAAATAATAAAGGACACATTCAATTTGATAACATTAATAACAAGAAATACCAAAATACATAAGGATTAAAATTCATAAATATAAAAGCAGAAATTTTGAAATGGAAAAGAGAAGTATAACAGAACTCTAATAATTCTAAAAAGTGGCATTTGCAAAAGTATAAAATAATACCTGGTATAAAGGAAAAGAGAAATATCAAGAAGACACTTTCAAAGTAAAAATTGCACTGGCCAGAGTTAAACAGGACAGGGTGACTCTACCCAAGGCTATTGCAAGAGGGAAGAAAACTGGATTCTAAACTTAATTATGCTCTAACAAAGGGTTCTTAAGATTACAAGGTGGGAGAGATCTAAGGCCATCTGTGTCTGCTAATTGGACTTACCCAAAGGAAAAGTAAACTTTCTCCTATCTTCATGACAGGAGGTAGTTTTTTAAGTCCGAGTTGCGATCCTATTCTCCCACAGAGATGAGACATAGGGGTGCTATGATTGTTGTTGGTTATATTTCACAGGGATGGCTCCAGGTCCTTAAGAAAGACATTCTTGAGTTATAAAGCTGTCAAGAGGAAGAATAAGAATTTGCAATTATAAATTTTCTAAAGTAAATGCTTTAACAAAAGGGAGGTCAAAGGCCTAGAGTCAGGAAGAATCCTATCTAAAGTTTAGCCAAGCTAAGAGAAATATTAAGGCCATATTGGCCAATACTCCAGGACCACATAGTCCTTATTTTCAAACTTTAATATAGCATGTGATAATAATGTTACCACGTGATGATGAAATTGGTTTATAGCATAAGAAGAAAAAGAACACTTCCAACTTTTTTAAAGATTTATTTATTTGAGAGAAAGACAGAGAGAGTACAAGTGGGGGTAGGGGCAGAGGGAGAGGGACAAGCAGACCCCCCACTGAGTGTGGAGCCTGACTCGGGACTCGATCGCAGGACCCTGAGATCATGAGCTGAGCTGAAGGTAGACGCATAATGGACTGAGCGCCCCAGGTGCCCCTCACTTCCAACTTTTTAAATGCAGTATAACTCTTATACACAAACAAGAAAAGTAAATACTGAGGGGAAACAGAATATGCCACCCCACAATGTGCCACTTTGGCTTGTGGATCATTTCCAACTAAAAATTATGGAGGCCCAGCAGACTTACGAAGAACTTTTTACCTCCCCCTTAATGGCCTAAAAGAATTTAGAGAGGGAATCTGTAGCAGATAGAAAATTATGACCAGAGATAACTTTTTATATCAGGAAAACTATGTGTGGCATGGCAAGAGCAGATGGATAGTCAAACTCCTAGGGATGAACAATAGTCGCAAAAAGTGATATGTGATATCACTTAGATTCAATGAAATGCATTATTTTAATCCTGAAGGGATAAGAGAGATGGAATCGAGTTAATGGAGTCCGGTAAAAAATGGGCCACTAGATAAACACTGGAGCCAAAAAGAAATGCAGCTTTTGTCAGCACTGCAGCAAAGTAAAAAAGAAGGTGCAGGAGCAAATATCTCCCCTCTCCTCTCCTCCCCTCTCTAAGACACGAGTGTGCTTTCCACTGGTCAAATACCACAGGAAGGCAGAGAGAGGACAAAGATGCCTTCCAGGGCAGAGAGCAGGTCGAGGGGTGGCGTATGGATATGTGGATGCAGGCGGATAACAAAGACTGTATTTTAATTTCCAATGAGCCCCTAGATCAGGAGTTACAATACTATTTCCAGAATGTATGACTATATTGATTGAAAGATGTCATTTTATGTTGCACTAAGGAATAAAGAATGCTGACAATTAAATTATACTGCAATACTTTCTTATCTGATATTTTAGAACAAAATTTATACTGATTTAAAAGTTTTCTGTAGATTAATTTAGATTTAAAAAGTTATCCTGTATCATTCCTTGCCTACAAACACTAAAAAATATGTGCATAAGCCAACTGCGAAAATCTTTAAATGCCACCATTTAGTCTGTTTGAAATTATTTTGACTCAGCCTTCCTACACTTTATCATCTGTAACATCTAGAATATCAGTGAGGTGACATTTTTGAAGAATGCTTTATCATCTTCAGGATAGTCTTGCAAGCCATGGACATTCATTTTATAACTTTTAATACTTGCTCTACTGTATTAAAAGTTACCAATGAAAAGTTTCTTTCTTTTTATTTTTGTAAGATTTTATTTATTTATTTGACAGGGCGAGGGGGAGAATACAAGCGGGGAGAGGGAGAGGGAGAGGGAGAAGCAGACTCTCCACTGAGCAGGAACTCCCCCCCAACTTGGGGCTCAATCCCAGGACTCCAGGATCATGACCTGTGCTGAAGGCAGACACTTAACTGACTGCGCCACCCAGGAGCCCCGCAACAAAAAGTTTCTAGATAGCTCTTCAGGTTCATTTTCCTTCTTCAAATGGTTCATGAGGCATTTTGAGAGCAAGGACATAAAAATCTTGCTTTCAAAAACCAATAGTACTTTGAGTCACATACAGATGAACCCATATTACATTACACCAAGACATTGTGGTAAGATGGGTTGCAATTTAACAATTATGCAAGACTCCTATGAAGAAAATTATTTTTTTAATGTACCAAGGGATATAATAGAAATTAGCAAAAATTGAGAGAGACAACTTTTGCTCCTTCAATAAGAAAACTTGAAGAAAATCGTGTGTGTGTGTATTTCAATCCCTGTTCCTTTTTGTTTATATGAGGTTTATAATCTATGCTTTATGAGGAAAAGAATTATGATCCTTTGACAAGTAATCCGGATAGGGAACCAAAAAGACCATTATGCTACATATTTCTAGGGATCTGATAGTGAAGAAAGTGAACTTAGTGGGCACAACAGCTGTGAAAAAATCATGCAGAACTGCAGCATATTGCTGGAACACAGTTTTATTTTGTTTTTTTCTGTCTTTTTTTGTTTTTGTTTTTTTCCTTCCAGGCAGGGAATATGCTAGAAAGGGGGAATGCTCAGAGTGTTAATTTAGGCATAAGAAAATGCTCTTTAATGGCTCCTCTTTAGTAAGTTCTAAATATAAAATTAAAGGCCTCTCTTCTTAGAGGAAGGAGATACTGAACAAAAACAACTTGCCAAGATCCTGGATACCCAGGAGCTCTGGATCCCAGACATTCTGAATCTAGGATCTGATGGGAAGGAAAAATGTTACTATACCCTTGAAGATTCTTTTGGCTGGTTTAAGAATTGACACAAGACAGATGAAATGTAATTTCTATCTACAGAGGCCTCCTAGATATGGGACTTAAGAAGTGACCAAGGCAGACAGTTTTTGCACTTTTCAGTAAAAAAGAAATAAATTTGTAAGGAATTGACAGTATAAAGAAAACTTATTTATTTTTTTTGGCACTTTAGTCAGTAAGGAATTCTAAACAGAATTTGGGCTGGGGTAGTAAATTATTAACAGTAACAAGATTTCTTCATATAGGCTTCGTCAGCCCTGAGTTCCCATCTCTAATGATAAGGATGTCTCTCTACCTCCAGGTGCAAGAAGGGTAACTTACACATGGGAGATTTATTTCCTGTTTCCAGACACAAAGGAGTGTCAGGGCATTCTTGCACTTGCTGTTCCTTAAGTAATTTTAACTGAAAATAATCAATATGCCAGCGTGGTGTATCTTGGGGCGGCCTGCCCTGAGCCCCAACAGATCAAATATTGCTCCAAGGGCTTTTGCAGATGGCAGAGTACCCTGGCTAAGTTAAGTGTCTGTTTCCTACTTGAGTTGAGAAAGGATAATAACCGGCTGCATTTGTGTACCCAAATTAAGTTTACAGGAACCTTTCTCCCACTGATTGATAACAGTTAAAGTTAACAAGGAAATGCTCAAGTGAAATTAGGTGCTGTTTACTTCCATTTCTTGTCCTGCATTATATTATCTTTTAAAACAGGGCACATTAATGTTAGGTAGTGCTTCAAGACTGCGTTTTATTAAGGAATAATACTCTTTCTCTGGGAAGGGGGATGTACCTGAGGGTAAAAGAAGAATAGAAATCTATGTTTTCTTTATTAATGCATCCTTAGAGTTCCGAGCTGCTTCAGTTTAAAATACACATACACAAAGTATATGTGTATCAATGTATGTGAGTATAGATAGATAGATACAGATAGAAAACTTTGTATTTAGTGTATCCCATGTAATAAGCTATTTGCTAAGGCTACAGAGAGAAATAAAATGCAGTCCTTACTTTTTTTTTTTTTTAAAGAATCTCTTAAGATTTTATTTATCTATTTGAGAGAGAGAGTGAGAGAATGAGTTGGGGGGAGCAGCAGAGGGAGAAGCAGACTCCTTGCAAGGAGCCCGACATGGGACTCGATCCCAGAACCCTGGGATCACGACCCGAGCTGAAGGCAGATGCTTAACCGGAAGTCCTTACTCTTATACCATAGCCACACTGTCTAGAATAAATGGTAGACACAGTGAGTAGGCAAGCAGCACTTCCCTGCATGACCAGCCTTGTGCAGTGGTGAGCACTAGAAAACACTAAGGTAGGAAATGTCCCTTCCATGTTATACTACCATACGCTTCCCCTTTGGCCTTGCTTCATCTCACACCAACATATTTCCAAACATTTTTTTTCTTTTCTATTTAGACTATATAATTGCTATTGCCAAGAGGATTACTTCAGCACCAGTTAATTCGTAGTTATCAGAAATGGAAACTCTGTATTTTTTATCTCCCCAGGTGATTCTTACATGTACCCAGATCTCTGATCTAGCCAAGAGCCTACCTAATACTCTTACAATTGTGAAGACTTTGTTAAATGGATTATGAGTTGAGTTTTCATTGATAGTTACCATTAGCATAATAAGTAATATTAAAGTACCTCTTTAACTTTTGTCCAAATTTCCTACTTACCTGCTAAAGTCTAGGAAATATGGCAACTCAACTTCTTGCTATGTTGTTATTTTTGGCCTGTAAACAATTGCAATCCTCACTTGGGCTTTACACAAGTTTTATTCATGTAGACTTATTCATCTTTGCGTCTTTCGTAAGTAAGTAGCCTATTGTAGTATGTTAGTGTATTTTCTTGGATAGGCTGGAATCACTTCTGGGATTTTAACCTGTTCACAAAAGCAGATACTAATTCCTAATTCATTACACAGCTGGATGAACTAGCAAACATTAAGTGTCCCTAAGCATTTTGAATAAAATGGTGTACATCTCCAATTTGATTAAACCTACTACTGCTCTAACAAGACCTTATCCTTCAAGGTTGTTTTCTGTAGAACAACACAAATTACAGATTACAGGACCTGTCTTTTTATATATAATTCAGTCAGTAAAATTCCTAAATAACAGGCCAGGTATTTAAGAAAGGAGCTTCCAGGGGCGCCTGGGTGGCTCAGTTGGTTAAGCGACTGCCTTCGGCTCAGGTCATGATCCTGGAGTCCCTGGATCGAGTCCCGCATCGGGCTCCCTGCTCGGCAGGGAGCCTGCTTCTCCCTCTGACCCTCCCCCCTCTCATGTGCTCTCTCTCTCATTCTCTCTGTCTCAAATAAATAAATAAAATCTTTAAAAAAAAAAAAAAAGAAAGGAGCTTCCAATTTTTTTTTTTCTTGTTTTTAAGACTTGTATTCTGAAGCTCTATGTGGAGCAGCATTTGGTGCCTGAAATAATCTTCTGAAATTTTTCTTTGCTAATTTAGAAGACAATTGCACTGGTGGTTAATTGGTACTTTGCTGATGAAACAGGAGTAGCCAAAGTACAGCAATTCCTATGCAAACAACATACCTCACCATGGCTTAGTCAATCGTTTTTACATTTCAAAAGTCCTGTAACAAAGACTACACCTCAAAGAGCAGAGTTCTCTCTCCTTAGCATAAAAGGAACTTCAAATAAACCCAACTTCAAGCCTATCAAAGAGCCTTTAATGGGAAAATTATATTGTAATGTCTAAAAGGACCAGTTTAGTGGTCGAATGAGATCCTAATTAGTGGGTCCTATCATTTTGCTATTTGATAATGATTTAGCTTCTTCAGTGAAGCATATTAACTGTTTAAAAATTCTGAGGAAAATTTATAAAGCTGACTGCCGAGAGCACTACAGTTGATGTGCACTTCATATTTAGGCCCCAATTAACTAACCATGTGCCAAAGTATCTAAAATGTAAATGGTGAATCACAGCCTCTGAGACAAGGTGCTTCATCGCTTGCCCGCCCCTACCGCCATCCCCATTCTGAAAGCTCAAACACTTTGCTCAGAAAAGGTCATTTGTTTGTTTTTAAGGTAGTGAAATTTGATCCTAGTTCTACACATATTTTCTTATATCAAATCCTTGAAAATAACATAAAGGGAACTAAAGCTGTGATGACGGAGGAGGTTTTGCTAAGCACCGGCCCTAAAAAGTTTATTCTACCCTTTTTGGTAGGATACGGACACAATGCTATAAATGGGCTAAGAAGTCTGAGGTCAAATCTTTGTCTCTGATCAAAAAACATGGTTTTGCCTTCTCTTTTTTAAAAACAAAAAACAAAAAACACGGTTTTGTCAATCATTACATAGAATCATAGAGATGTTTCCAAATATTCCTATTAGCAAAAGAAAATAAGTTTTGATGAGTCTCTTTTTATCATATCTAATGTTCTCAAGGTCAACTTTTTTTTTTAGAAGGTGTTTTCCTCTGTTTTTATTTTCCTCAGCCTCCCTAAAGCATGTAATATATGTAAGAAAAATGAAATGGTAAATTATAACTGCATCTTAAGTAGCTGTTTGAAAAGCACATAGCAAATTATTGTTTGGACAAAAGTATGACTTGATGGTGATTAGATAACTTGAAATTGAACTTGGCTAATATTCATAGAAAAGGGTGGGAGGAGAGAATGGGTAGACTACTAGTGGATCCCAGGGAGTAAATCAGCTGTTTGTCTGGCTGAAGAAAAAAAAAAAAAAAAAAAAAAGGATAACTCTGAATCGACTGAAAGCAGAAAGAGTTAGGAGTCCCCAGAAAAAGAAAGACGAGAACTTTCTTGACACAAGAAAAGTCATTTTAAGGCCCCAGTTATCACCCCACCCACTATCTGTGCCTTACTTGCCCAAGCACACTTCTTGCAGAACTTCCTAGGAGGTGTCAGAGTTACAAAGCAATGCAAAAACCTCAGAAGTTAAGGATTTTAAGGGGAACAAAGGAAGTACAAAAGCTAACAGTCTCTATCAGGCAGGAAATAGCCTAACCTGTCAGAGACAATAAATCAGTGATAAAACTCCCAGTGCTGTCTCAAAAGTAAGCAAGACCCTGCATTCTTTACTAGAGATAAGGAGCTCAAGACCTCACCCAGTTTTATACCAGCTCCTAAAGCCCATAGCCTTCTCCCTTAGTCTGCCAGTTACCTCTGCTTCATTATAGTGCTAGTCTCTATCCTAGAAGGAGCACAAGCCTCATTAACATAATATAGGATGCCTGTATAAGAGTATTTCTAAGTATGCCTGTACAACCTTTCTGAATATTCATCCTAACTCTAAATAAAAGTAACCCACTCCCACCAACCCCCGCTCCCCTGCCCAGAGTCATATCTTTGGAACTTATTCCCCATGAACTCCTTATTTGCTGCAAATAAAGTTTCCTTTATGTGAGGACTCCACCTGATGTAGTCTGTATCTGTAACTTATCAAGGAGCAAACTCACATTAGTTTGGTTACATTATTAAGACCAAACAAATCCTTCCTTATGCAAGTTCTGGGCATTAGGTTGTATACATCTTTTGGAGGCATTCTGTCTACCACACTCCTTTTGAAGTATCATTTACTTATTATCAACTAATACACTATTTGAAAATAATTCATTTTCATCAATTGAACCAACGTTCAATTAATCGAACACCTATTATATAATCAAATTATTAGATGCTACATGAAATAAAGAAGCATATGAAAATCCCACTGCCTTTTTTTTTTTAAAGATTTAATTATTTATTCGAGAGAAAGTGAGAGAGAGAAGGCACAGAGTGGGGAAGAGGGGCAGAGGGAGAGGGAGAAGCAGTCCTCCCCGCTGAGCAGGGAGCCCTATGTGGAACTCGATCCCAGGACCCTGAGATCATGACCTGAGCTGAAGGCAAATGCTTAACCAACTGAGTGACCCAGGTGCCCCTCGCACTGCCTTTAAGAAACTTATAATTTTATTGACAAAGACAAAAAATAACATTAAGCAATAGTTAATTATATGAAATATGGTCAGTGAACAATTATGATAGATTTTAAAAACTTAAGTAGGATATAATCCAAGATAAAAGTTAGTAATTAAAAGCTTCACATAGTAATTAAATTTGAGTCTGTCCTTGAAGAATGAATAGCATTTGCATGAGAAAAATAAAAGAGAATATACTGAGTAAAACAACTAAGGAATGTAATAAGATAGGTTTAAAAACTGCTGACATTAAAACAGAGCATGAGGAAAGAAAAGCAGTGGGACCTGGTGATGGGTATTAAAGAGGGCATGTATTGAATGGAGCACTGAGTGTTATATGCAAACAATGAATCATGGAACACTAAAAAAAAAAAAAGAAAAGAAAAGAAAAACAGTGGGAAATGAGGCTTGGGGCATAAATAATTGCATTTTATTTCTAGTATGTGTGAATCTATGTGTATGTGTGTGTTAGATGTCTTTTACAAGAGCTGGACCTGGAATAAATTGAAAATACAACAGAAAAAATCATTTGATGTCCCTTTTAATAATTCTGTATTCAAAACTTGTGAAATACACCTTTTTGTTTAACCAATAGGATGTTGATACATCCTATTTATCTATTGTTAGATGGACACTAGAGATGGGATAGCTAGTATTCCAATGTTTGACTAATTCTGGGGGGTGGGGAGGGAAGCAAATTCCTAGCAGTTTTGCTTATTCAAAATCAGACTGAAAAGGAAAGTGCTATTGTAATAACTAACGCTCTTACACTTCCTATTACACAAAAATCATTTAAAGGGTCTTTTACGAACAACACTGAGTTACATGAGGACTCTAGAAAAACAGTATATATATACGGAGATCATGAGACAGGCCTGGGGTCTGGAATTTGCGGAGGTTGGAGGACCTGGGGGTCAAGTCAGCCTTCTCTAACAAGGCAAGATCTCCAGCTGTTTAGGTTCTTTAGCTTCACAGAGCACCTTTCCCTGTCATCTCTGGGTGGTGGGAGGTTGGGGCGAGCATCCCCCAGGGATGGGACAGGTCTCAGGTAGGGAGAGGCAGGGAACACTGGCTCTTCTGGAGAGGACTGGGGCAAGGAAGTCAGAGGAGGAACACTACTAAGATGAAAACAGAGAAGAGGTCAGATCAAAAGCCAAGCTACTACACTGCTCAAAGGCAGATTCCAGTTGTCTGTCTGGGGTAGGGCACACACTGGCAGTTTAAACAAGATACCCCAGGCGATACAGATCCTGCTGGTCCACTGGCCACACTCTGAACAGCAAGGCTTAGACACTGTTTCCAAACCCCTTTATAAGAGTCACTGGGAGAACCTTGTTAAAAAGGCAATTATTTGGGGGATGGGGTAGCCAGGTGATGGGTATTATGGAGGGCACGTGTTGTGATGAGCACTGGGTGTAATACTACCTGGCCTATGCAAACCCACTGAATCAAAATGGGTAGGATGGGGAAACATCCTAGAAGCTGTGTGTTTAAAAAGAAACCCCCAGGATGGGAGGAATATCCCAGAAGCTGTGTGTTTAAAAAGCAACCCCTGGGGGCACCTAAGTGGCTCAGAAAAAAACTGTCAGACTTGGGATACTGAGCCTCATGGAAGAAGGCACAAATCTGCCAACAACGGGTCCGATACCTTGGTTTTCTCCCTAGAGAACTAGGGCCGAAGAGGAAAAGGATCATCATCCCCCTGCCACAGGCCCAGACCAAAAGGGGCCTATGAGAATTCCTGGGGGCTGCAGGATCCCTGAGTTCTCGGCAATAGCAAGACTCCTTATGATCTCTTAGGGAGAACAGATCGAGAACCCCCTGCCTGGACTGAAAAGGAAAAAATAGGGCTCGGGGTACTCACCCAGACTGTTGGACCCTGGCAACGGCCAGTTGCTTACCTGTCAAAGAAGCCGGACCCCATGGCAGTGGGATGGCCACCATGCCTCAGGGTGCTGGCAGCCACAGTCCTACACATCAAGTAGGCAGACAAACTTACCATGTGTCCCTCATGAACACACAGGGACACCGCTTCTTTTCTAACTCTCAGCAAGCACAATACCAAGGGCTCCTCTGTGAAAACCCGCGGGTCACCCTCGAAACAGTAAGGACATTAAATCCAGCAACCCTTCTCCCCACAGAAGAGGGGGAACCAGATCATGACTGCTCCGAGGTGACTGATGAAGTCTACGTGAGCCGTTCAGATCTGCGGGATCAAGCCATAAAGAATCCAGAGCTCACACTGTTCAGCGATGGCAGCAGTTACCTGTAAGAGGGTGCCCAGAAAGCGGGTTATGCAGTGACCACAACCACTGAAGTCCTAGAAGCTAAGGCATTACCAGCTGGATGGTCAGCTCAATGGGCTGAATTATATGCCTTAGTCTGAGCCCTCACCCTCAGCGGAGGCAAGCGAGTCAACACCTGCACTGACTCTCAGTACGCCTTTGCTACCGTACATATACATGGAGCCATCTACAAGGAAAGGGGCCTCCTAACTGCCACAGGAAAAGCTATCAAGAACAAGGAGGAGATACTGAGACTCCTAGAAGCCATCTGGCTTCCAAAGGAAGTAGCAATCCTGCACTGTAAGGGACATCAGAGAGGAGAAGACCCCATAGCACGGGGAAATTGTCTGGCAGATGAGGCAACCAAGACTGCAGCCAGTGAGGACATGGAAAGAGCCTCTTCCCTCACCATGGCCCTGACACCCCCAGAAGAAGTCCCTCTGCCCAGTTAAAAGGAATGGGCCATGGCTGAGGGGGCCACCCTGACAGAAAAGGGTTGGTGGATAATGCCAGACAGGTGCATCTTTGTTCCAACAGCAACTGGAGGGCATCTAGTCAAGGAACACCACCGACTCACTCATCTGGGGAAAACTGAATTAGAGGCCCTTCTCAAGAACGATGCATACCATGTGCTAAAAATAATGCTCAGTCTGCACCACGGCCCCCGCCAGGAGTCCAGAGATGGGAGCAACCCCCTTCGAAGATCTAGAGGTAGACTTAACAGATGTGCAGCCGAGCAGGGGTTCAAATATCTCCTAGTAATAGTATGTACATATTCTGGGTGGGTTGAAGCGCCCCCAGGCCCAGAGGATCCACCAGCACCCCCAGGATCAAAAGATTCCCCTTTCTCCAGGACCAGCAGCCAGGCTGTGCCCCAGGCTGGGTACAAGCACCCTCCAAATGCTGGTAGGAGAGACGCGGGAACCTGAGAGGCGCTATGAAGATGGGATGGCTCAACGCGGCCGTTCCATGATATATTATCAGCCCTTCTCCACCACTGACCTCCTCAACTGGAAACATAACACCCCATCCTACTCTGAGAAACCACAGGCCATGGTATCCTTCTTCCAGACTCATTGGCCAACCTGGCAAGACTGCCAACAGTTACTCTGCACCTTGTTTAACAGAGGAAAGGAGGAGAATAATGAAAGGTGCATGGCAGTACCTAGAAGAGCACGCACCAGCGGGAGTCATCGACTGTACTGCCTGGGCTAATACGGCCGCACACGAAGAGCGCCCAGCATGGGACTTCACCACCAACCGAGGGACAGGCCCACATCTGCTGGTACCAGGAGGCCCTCCTCTGGGGAATCCGGGTAGGAGCTAAGAAACCCATGAATATGACTAAGGTATCCTCGGTCACTCAACAACCAGGGGAGTCCCCCAGGGACTACTATGAAAGACTATGTGAAGCCTACAGGATATACACTCCATTTGACCCCAAGGCACAGGAGAGCCAACAGATGGTAAACACCTCCTTCGTGGCTCAGGCAGCCCCAGATATCAGAAAAAAACTTCAGAAACTAGAGGGTTTTGCCAGGATGAACATCACCCAACTAATAGAGATTACCAATAAGGTATAAGAAAACGAATGTCCCAACCGGGGAAAGGCTCAAAAGCCCAGCTACAAGGAAGAACCCTGAGAGGAGGACCTCATAGGCCTTGTGGGAATGGCCTCAGACTGAGGGGGACTGGTCTCTTTCCTCTTGGCCCCCATGAGCCCATGGTCAAAATGAAGGTGAGGGGCCAACCAGTGACTTTTATGGTTGATACTGGGGCCGAGCACTCTGTTGTCACCTCCCCAGTGGCACCTTTCAGCAAAAGGACTGCGACCATCCTCAGGGCCACCAGGATGCAGGCAATACAACAGCCCTTTTGCCAGGCTCCCCAGTGCGAACTCGGCGGCCACAAAAGGACACAGAAAGATGGGGAGACCCCAACCACCAAAAGGGGGGAAGCCCAAAACCCCCTTGGCAAGGGATCAATGTGCCTACTGTAAAGAGAAAGGGCATTGGAACCCCTAGCTCTTGGCCAAAAGTGCCAAGTATGCAGAAGTAGAAGTGTATAAATTGCCGCCTTTGTTTGTGCTTGGGGCTCAGACCTTTGGAGACCACTCTTCTCTGAGCCCTCCAGCATTAAATAAACCTCCTATCTTCCAAGATCTCTGAGTGCCGCTTGGTTCTTCCGTCAGGTGATCCAGTCCAGGTTCCATAACAACTACATACATTTTTAATAATAGAAAAAATAAGCAAATATGAGGGATTGTCTTTTAGGTTTCAGTTGTAATCAGTTAAATTCAAATCATGATCAAAATGACATGCCACTTTTTTAAAATCCATTTCACTGGCAACAATTAAAATACTAATAGTTGGATAGAAATTGCTTGTAAGGGGCACCAGGCTGGCTCATTCAGTAGAACATGTGACTTCTGAAATCTTGGGTTCGTGTGTTCAAAGCCCATGTTCGGTGATTATGGACATTACAGAGATTACATATGTACATACACTTAAAGAAATTCCTTTGATCTATAAATTAATCTGGGTAGTATTGCCATCTTAACAATATTAAGTCTTCCAATTCATAAGCACAGAATGTTTTTACATTTATTTTGGTCTTCTTTAACTTCCCTTGGTAATTTCTTGTAGTTTTCAGTGTACAAGTCTTGCAACTTTCTGTTAAATTTATTCCTAGCACTCTCCAGATCTTTGTACATCGCGTCTGTGTTGGGGCACTCCCTTGCTGACTAGCCTTGCTGGGTTTTTCAACTCTGCCTTAGCATTCACTCCCTGCTTATGCTGAGCCTGAAAGCCTGCCAGATTGAGCATGCATCCTGCCCGGGGCCTGTGTAGGCTTTCTAGATTTCCCACTAAACGTGGGAGCTTGTCAAAGTTCTGTTCTCCAAAGAGTTTGCTGTTGTTCCTCCCTGGCTTTGGGTATGTCTGGGTTTGCCCTACAAATCTCTCCTACTATGTTTATGTTGCTTTTTTTCTGTTGAAGCATTTTCTTGCTTGCTATAAACTTTTAGCTCTATTTTCCAGAGTAGATTACTGAGGCTGGCAAACCACTTTGGAAACAAGGTACGTTTTATAAATTATAAATTATATATTAAAAACACATTAAACATTATATATTATATATATATTATATATATATTATAATATATATCAGAAAATAAGAACTTTAGTAGCAGCACTGTTTTAAAATATAAACCTAAGATACTACCAAATGTCCATCCACATTGATTCTGATCATTTTTGTCGGGTTTTTTTAGTGTTTCTGGGGTGTGACAAGCCATTAAAAGCCCCTACTCTACCATATGTGCTATTACTAATTCTTGACTTGGAATGTAAAACTAGTTGGAAATAAAAATATATATATATATATATTTGTTGATACATATATCAAATATATATGTTTCCATAGAATGTGTGTGTTTCCAAATCCTCCACAAAATTTATTAAAACATGAAGTTATAGAACAATACGTGTTTTAAATATTATCTTTATGTCATTATTTACCAGTGATTATGTGTGCATACTGTGTACCTGGCACTATATTTGGAAGTGGAAGTGAGTATATTAAAGGTCCTTTACCTGCCCTTAGGAGCCTCAGTATAGGCAAGGGAGGCAGCTTGGCAAAGAGATAGCTACTTGTGTAGTATAAGCTAGGAACTGATCCCCACTTACTTGTTATTCATTTCAGGGGAAACAAATGCCAGATTCTTGTCTAATTAATCACCACTGATTTTCTCTGAAGAATGTCATAAAAAGTAAGCAACAGATAGAGATAAAAGGGGCAACATGAATAGGTGTACAGACATTTCATACCTCAAAAGCAGAGGTCTAGCTTGGAGCTAAAGATCTAGAAGCCACATTTGGATCTTCTATTCTCTATAGGTCAAAACATAAAACACAGTATCTTATTTCTTTTCTTGATGCACGGGAAAGAAAATCCACAAATTCATCTCAAGGCAGAGGTGCGCACATGGAGAAACAATGCTAATTGTTTCCAGCCTATTATCACCAAACACTGGGTAACGTTTTTCAGCCAGAGATGTGAAAGAGAGGAAGTGGGGGGGAATAAAAGAAGTAGAGAGGACTAGAAAAGTTTTCAGATAACTTGGAAATATGGCATAATCCAAGCCAAAATTATACTTTTTCTAGGAAGTCTTTAGGACCACAAGAGCAAATTTTTGAAATCCACTTTACTAGAGAATGAATAAATATCTTACTGCACATTTTGCTGCATCACTTACTATATCTCTTAAAAAAGTGTTATCTCAACACACACACACACACTGATGAAATAGGAGAATTATTTCAAAAGGGTGAAACACAATTTTGTTAAAACCCAAGGCCACACTTCTGTGGTGTTATAAGGGTAGATCCATCACCTGGGGATGGGGGGGGTTACACTTACATTCACTATGAGTTGGGTCATTAAGAAATACTACCTGGAACATGAGGGCAATTAAAAATAAAGTAGCTGTGTAAATATGAGGCAGGCTCTTACTGCATCTGCTACAATGACATTAGCAACAGTATGATATGATGCACAGGAAGAATACTACTATCCTCTAAGATGTGTAAGTATCAAAAATACACAAACTACAAAAGCATCAGGACCTGTGGTTTAAAAACTGGATCAGTATATAGTAAATATCCAGAGGAGATAAAATGCAGAGATAGGAAGCAGATTGGTGGTTGTCGAAGGCTGGGAGAGGAGTCAGGTGCGGGGTGACTGTCCAAGGGGTACAGGGTTTTCTTTTGGGCTGATGAAAATGTTTTGGAACTAGATAGAAGGGGTAGTTGCACAATATTACAAATGTCCTACATGTCACTGAATTGCACAATTCAAATTAATTTTACGTTATGTAAATTTTGCCTTAAGAAAAACAGTTTAAAAATAAAATATGTATTTTTAAGAAACTGGACTGCAGCAGAGGGTGCTTTTAGTTTATAAAAATATTACTTTTGATGTCCCTTTAAATCACAGACACATATGTGTGTGTCTCTCCAGCCTTGTAGGCAGCCTATTAATCTTGTGATTGGTGTCCTTTATCCTCCATTAATTCCTGTCACCCAGTAAGTTGCCAGCCTAGTTGATTTTAACTATATACCAAAGGTAGGATGTTTGTTTTCCAAATTAATGTCCTTCTATTCTGAATTCATTTCCCCCAATCTAGGATAACGGGGCCAGTTAGGGAGGGAACTTGAGATGGGAGAGGGGGACTGTCGTGAGCTGCCTTCCTGTCCCCAAGTCATCTTCCTCTTGACCCTGGCCTTCCCGCTTCACTCCCTGACAACGGCAATAGGATGGTGTGTTACATGATGCAGAAGGGGATTACAACACACCAAATGATATTTTCAAAATACTTTTTTTTCCGTAATTGACCGTTACGATAACTGTAATTGAAAAGAAAGGAAAACTTTCTAAGAGGACATATATTCTAACAATCCTGAGGAAAGGGTTAACAATCTCATCTGGAACAGTTTTCACCTCATCTGGGTAGAATTCATGCAGTGGTCTCTTCAGGATGTTTAGAGCTTGTAATCACTGCGACAAAACCTCACAGTTGTCTTATCTTCAGAATACACAAATGGACACGTGTAAAAATTAAATGAAGGAACTAATTAACGCAAATGGTAAATTTTATAGAATGATAGAGCCCGTGGGGCCTGGAAAACAATCTGTTAAAACCAAAATAAATTCTTTTTTTTTTAAATTTTATTTTATTATGTTATGTTAATCACCATACATTACATCATTAGTTTTTGATGTAGTGTTCCATGATTCATTGTTTGTGCATAACACCGAGTTCTTAAAGAAATCATCCAAGGCCTAAAGTTCTCCGGTGGTAAAATAGACAAACCCAAATGATCCTATTCTTATTCCAATGGAGCTGCTCAGTTATCTGAATGATAATTTATTGCAGTTGTGTAGGGCATGGCTAGCTGTGTAACACACTAACCCAGACATCTCTGGAATTTATAACAACTTCTGAGTTGGTCATTGCCTATATAGTAAAGATGAAGAAAGTGGGGCCATTCAGACTGGTATCTCTATGCATGATTTATGAGGATTAACACATAAATGAATAAAGCTCAGACAATTAAGTTGCTTGCTTGACAATACATAGCTTGTAAAGGGTATAAATCTGAATTCAGGTTTTCTGTCTCCAGCCTCTCTTTCTTTTACAACATCGTGCTGCTCCTGACACAGGGGCTGATATTTCCTCCAGTTCTTACAGTGTCTTATTATTTGATGGGATCATTTTATGACCGTTCCCATTTGATCACTTTAATATCAGTCCCAAACTTGACTTTACCTTCAGCAGCACTAAGTAATTAATTCAAAGTCAGGATTTGGCTAGAACTTTTTTGCTTACTTTTAATACATGAATTTATTAGGACATACATAATGAATCAATGTAAGGAGGGAAGTAGCTAGCAGTTACTTCTTGCCAACAAATGATGACATATTTAATGATAAGAAACATGCTGAGTATTTAATTCCCATTTTACAGCTGAGGAATCTGAGACTCACAGTTTTGTTGTGAGGGCTACATACGATGATGGACAAAAGCACTTACCCCATTACCTGGCACATGATAAATCTTAGCTACCATTATGAATATATATTTTAAATGGATATCCTCATTTTTAAAAAAGCCATTATAGAGCAGAATTTGTTTCTATTATATTCAAAGTTTTTAGGTTATATTTCAAAAAAGGCAGTGGACAAAATTCTAAATTTTCATGGTTGAATCCATGAAAATTGAGTTGGTTCATAATGCATTTTAATAAGTATATATTCAGATAATTACATTCACCAATAAATATATGAAAAAGAAGTAAAGTAGGAAAACACAAAATAAAGTGTAAGTTATACTAACAAATTCAATTTATATCAACTTGAACGTAGTGGGAAAAGAATGTGTCTTGCTCTTTAAACACATCATTATATAAAATACTTAGAAAAGTGAAAATAAATATTTTCAAAAACAAATGTACCAATAGAACCATAATAGGCTATAAAATAATTTAAAACAATAAAATACATGGTGCCACAAAAGGCATTTTACAACCTTTCTTAAATTTCTACTTGAAAACTCTCCAATTACATGAGTCTTATAGATAATACTATTCATAAAAACACCATTACCTGCTTCTGGACATTTGATTTTTATCTTTTTTAACATATAAGAAAATTAAAACCTAGCTAAGATCACAGAGCTATTTGTCAATTCCTTCTCTAATTTTCCTTTGCTTACTTCTATATCTGGTTAGTTGTACTCAAAATGGATAATTTACAATCTGTCGATCATGGAGTAAAGATAGAATAAAGGCTGGTGAAGGATAACTGAACACAAGTATAATATCAGAACGCAAGGCACAGAACTAAGTTAAAAGAGTAAATGGTACACTGTTCTGTTAGATGCCAAGTAAATGTCTGTATAGAAAGCTAATGCCAGGGACATCTGGGTGGCTCAGTTGGTTAAGCGTCTGCCTTCTGCTTGGGTCATAATTTTGGGGTCCTGGCATGGACCCCCACGTAAAGCCCCATGTCGAGCTCCATGCTCAGCGGGGAGTCTGCTTCTCCCTCTCCCCCTGCTCCTCCCCCCGACTCATGCTCTCTCTCTCAAATAAGTAAAAAATCTTAAAAAAAGAAAACCACTCATACTTAAGGTCAAATGATTTTGACAAGAGAGCCAAGAAAATTCAAGGAGGAATGAACAGGTTTTTTTTGTTTTTTTTTTTTTGTTTTTTTTTAACAAATGGTACTAAGTCAACTGGTCAACACGTGCATGGGAGCATGTGCATGCACATACACACATACACACATATACAAGTTGACCCCTAGCACATCATACACACGAATTAACTCAAAATAGAACAAAGACCTAAACATAAGAGCAAAAATTTAAAAACTCTTAGAAGAAAACATAGGAATAAAGCTCATGGTGTGGAATTTAGCAATAGTTTCTATATATATATACATACACATATATTATATATATTTTTAATTTAAATTCAATTATTCAAGGTATAGTACATCATTAGTTTTTGATATAATGTTCAATGATTCATTAGTTCAGGCAGCAATAGTTTCTTAAATATGATATGAAAAATACAAGCAACAAGGAAAACTATTAGATGCTAGATTTTTTCCAAATTAAAAACTTTTGTGCATCAAAGGACACTACCAAGAGAAAAAAACAATTTATAAAATGGAAGAAAATATTAATAAATCATACATCTGATAAGCATCTAATATCTGCAATGTATAAAAAACTCTTATAATTCCACAAAAAGACAAACAACTCTGTTAAAAAATGGGCAAAGGATCTGAATGGGCATATCTCAAAGTAGATATACAAATGTCCAAAGCACATGAAAAGATGATCAAAATCATTGATCATTAGGGAAATGAAATCAAAACTACAGAGATACCACTTAAGATCCTCTGGGATGGCACAGTCAAAAACGAGATAAAAACAAGTGCTGATGAAAATGTGAGGAAATTGGTAACCTCCAAAATTAAAATGGTACAGTCGCTTTGGAAAACAGGTGGGCGGTTCCTCAATAGGTGAAACACTGCATGGCCATCTGACCGAGCAACTCCACTTCTAGGTACATACCCCAAAGGACTGAGAAGAGGTGTCCTGGGATACAAGTACTTGTACATGAATGTTCATAGCAGCACTCTTTACAATAACCCAAAAGTTCAATGAGTAAACAAAATCTGCTATAATAGATAACGGAATATTATTCAGTCATTGAAAAGGAACAAAGTGCTGATATATGCTATACTATGTATGAATCTTCAACACACTATGTGAAGTGAAAGAAGCCAGACATAAAAGGCTACTGTATAATTCCATTTACATGAATTATCCGGAATAGGCACATCCAGAGAAAGAGAAAAAAGATTTTTCAGGGCCAGGGGCAAGGGAGAAAGTGACTCTTTAATGGGTACTGGGTTTCTTTTGGGGTGATGAAAAAGTTCTTGAACTAGACAGTGATAATACTTGTTTAACATTGTGAATGAACGTTCAATGTTACTTAATTGTACACTCTAAAATGGTTAACTGGTAAATGTTATATGCTCTATATTTTAACACAATTAAAATAACGTAAAATTGGTAACCTATTTTTCTTACTTCTATCTAAAAACTAATTACTTCAGAAAGTCTACTCTACTTAATTTCTGCCATTAACTCTGATAAGCTATAAGGTGATCTCTAAAGGTAAAATAAATGATTTCTGAGACTCAACCCGTGACCTATTTCAAAAAACTATTTGAGAAGATAAATACATGGAACAAATTCGAATGGTAACTCAGAATTTTTCAAAATGATGTCCAATAGTAGCCACCTAGCACTCCTGAGAGAGAAAGAAAGTGAGTGTTGTCTTATTTTTTTTTCCAAAATCACTTGTATAAAAAGAAAATAAACATTTTTTTTTAGTAAATAAGATAAAGCCTGTGATTGATGAAATAAAGAAGATAATTATTTAGTCAAGATCAATGGTCCTATAATCTCAGTTCAGTAATTAAATGGTATTTATTTATCTATTTTTTTAAGATTTATTTATTTATTGGGGCGCCTGGGTGGCTCAGTTGGTTATGTGTCTGCCTTTGGCTCAGGTCATGATCCTAGCGTCCTGAGACAGAGCCCCAAGTTGGGTTCCCTACTCAGCGGGAGTCTAAATCTCCCTCTCCCTCTGACCCTCTTCCTCCCCCTGCTCATGCTCTCTCTTTCTCAAATAAATAAATAAAATATTTAAAATATATATTTATTTATTTATTTGAGGGAAAGGGGGGTAAAGGGAGAGGGAAAGAGAGAATCTCAAGCAGACTCCACACTGAGCACAGAGCCTGATGCAGGGCGCCATCTCGCTAGCCTGAGATCAAGACCTGAGCCAAAACCAAGAGTCAGACAGGTAACTGAATGTGCCACTCAGGCATCCCAGTACTTATATATTCTATCAGTGAGAAACATCCCGTAGTTGATACCCTTGGGAAAAATTCTGAAATTATTACAACAGAAATGTCATTGATTCACAGTATCATCTAGCACAGGACCCTCGGTGTGATGCCAACTAGCTTATGGGACTTCAAAACAAACTGTCCCCTCCACTCCCTGCCTTTAAGATAAATAATGTGTTTTTACCTTAAAAATGATATTTCTAAGTGTTTAAAATTTTGTAAATTATCTTCCAGGCTTCCTACTATAAATAAAACAGAGTAAGTGATAGAATCTTTGAACTAGAAGTATCATTAGTGATTTGTGAACCTTACTAATCATTTTAAAAAACAAATTGAGATTTTTTTTTAAGATTTTATTTATTTATTTGAGAGAGAGAATGAGAGAGAGAGAGAGCACATGCGAGGGGGGAAGGTCAGAGGGAGAAGCAGACTCCCTGTCAAGCAGGGAGCCCAATGCGGGACTCGATCCTGGGACTCCAGGATCATGACCTGAGCTGAAGGCAGTCGCTTAACCAACTGAGCCACCCAGGCACCCAACAAATTGAGATTTTAAATGTATTATATTTTACATAACATCACAGCCAGTTAGCAGCAGAGCTACGTCACAGGGTACCAGGCATCATATTTAGTATTTGTTTTTACCTTTTATTTCTCTGTTATTGCTACTACTGCTCACTAATAATTCATTTCTCTTAGGTTAAAAATCACTTTAACATAAAATACCTTAAGTACTTTTTATGAGTGTTTTTACCTAGGGTCATGGAAAAAGGCCTCTCTGGAAAGGTGATATTTGAGTTTGGTTCTGAATCATGGGAAAGAGGCAGCTATGCAAATATTTTTGGGAAAGAGAGTCCCAAAATGAAGAAAGAGTAAGTAACCATTGAGGGAATAATAAGTAACCATTGAGGGAATAACCTTTAGATATCTCAGATTGAAGGTCATTGTAGCTAGAGCATGGTGGAGTAGGGGAAACAGGAGAGATGAGGTTAGGCAGGCAGAGGGTGCAAGTCCTACAGGCGAGGAGTTTGTTTTTATTTTAACTGCAATAAAAAGATATGGAGAGGGGCACCTGGGTGGCTGAGATGGTTAAGCATCTGCCTTCAGCTCCCGTCATGATCCCAGGGTCCTGGGATCGAGCCCTGCATTGGGCTCCCTGCTCAGCGGGGGGCCTGCTTTTCCCCTTCCCTCTGCTTCTCCCCCTGCTCATATTCTCTATCTCTGTATCTCGAATGAATAAAAAAAAAAAAAAAAAAAAAAAAAAACTTAAAAAAAAAGATATGGAGAATTTTAAGCAAGGACACCATATCTCTGATAAAGATTTAGAAACATTAATCTATAGATGTCTGTTCTATGGAGTATGAAAAGAGAGATGATAACAGCTTTGAGTAGGATTGTCCCAGTAGAGATGCATGGGGGTAAAATGGTCTAATCCAAGGTATATTTTGGAGATGGAGTCAGAGTCCTTATTGAAAGAATGGGTATGGATCTTGAAAGGGATGAATAAATGATGGCTCCTTGATTTGCAGACTGAAAATCTAGGTCGATGTTGTTGACACAGATTTAGAAAATGAAATCAATCATTATGTTTTGGTCACATGGCAGTGGACCTATCAATTATACATCCCATTGGAGATGTGAAAGAGCTGGGCACACCATCTTTTGAGCTTAGGAGTGAGAAGGGAGAGGAGATATAAATTCGGATGCTATCAGTGGGTTTCCTTAAATCTGGCAATTAAATTAGATCACTTACAGGAAAAGGAGAATAGGTAAGATCACCAGGGACTACTCCTTAGGGTACTCTAACATTTAGAAGTCTGTAACAAAAAAGAAACCAGAAAAGGAAATTGGGAAAGAATTCATTAAGAAGGTGGAAAACTCCTTCAGAGAACTTTCAGAAGGCTCTGAGAGTTTCAAAGAAGGGAGCAGGGCACCGTGTCAAGTGCTGCTCAGGAGTCATGCAGGATGAAGATGGAGAATTAACTATTGTGTTTGCCAAAATGTGGATCATAAGGGCTGTACCCCTGGTGAGACTGAAAGCACAAACGGAAACAAATGAAGTAAGGATAACAGATGAGGAAGTGGAGACAATTTTTTGGAAATGTTTAGCTGTGCACGGGTCAGGGAAATGGGGCACTTGCTGGAGTAAGAAGTGCACAGCAAAGGCATATGAAGGCATGCAATTTATTGGTATGCGTTGTTGCTCACAAAAACTCTGCAAAGAATTTATTTTTTTTCTCACAGTTTAAAGGTGAAGAATTTGTGGCTCATTGACTTTGCTGAAGCCCTATTTACTATAACTAGGGCTTTATTTCCAAAAAATTAATTTTAAATATAGTATCATTTCCCCCCAAATCATTGCTTTTTGTATATAATCGAAAGAAATCATGCTGGTACAATGCATTTTTAAAAGGTGCTTTAGGTATATGACTTTTGAGAGTCCTAGAAATTCTCCACCTGTGTGAATAAAAGAAGAAATAAATGAACAGAGTCGTAAGATGAAAGAATTGGGCACAGTCTTTGAATGTCTTGTTTTCTTCACCTGGCAATGATGGACTAAAGCATAATTGCTTAATGCAAGTGTACTTAAGTGTGTGCTGAGTCATTAACATGACTGATGGCATTTTTCCACTATCCATAGGAGAGAGATGACCAGAAGCCCATCAGAATTTTGTGCCTTCTTCCCACAGGATAGAGATATGCTTAGCATTGACAATCTGGTCCCAATTATACTTTCTTTGGCATCTGGGTAACATCACATAAATAATTCTTACTAATGCATTTTGAACAGAAGAGATATGAGTCAGTTCCAGATCAAAGTGATCAAGGAGTGGATTTTCATTCATCGTGGTTTCCCATGTCCCATGCACCTGATGCATGTAGAGAAATCTAATGCCTTAGAAGTAGACACTCCCTTATAATGGAAAAAGTCAGGGTGCCTGAATGTCCCTTGGAAGGACACTTACTTGTAAGGATCACTAGTCTTCAACTTTATATGAACAGGAAATAAACATCTACTCTTATTAAACCACTGAAACTTAGAGATTTAGGTATTACATCAGGTATAGTTACCTTTGATTAATACTCTCCACTTACTCTAAATCCCTCTGTACCAAATTCTGTAGAATTGGAGAGTCACAAATAGTTTGGGACTATTTGGACGCGGTGCTGTGTTCAACAGTAAAAACGTCCTGCTCCCAAGAGGATGGAAGCTACCTTCTGGGTGTCACAGAGAACTATCAGAGTGAGGTTAAAAAAAGGATGAAATAAAGGGGTGCCTGGGTGGCTCAGATGGCTGGGCGTCTGCCTTCGGCTCGGGTCGTGATCCCAGAGTCCTGGGATCGAGCTCCGCATCGGGCTCCCTGCTCGGCGGGAGGCCTGCTTCTCCGTCTCCCTCTGCCTCTTCCCCTGCTCATGCTCTCTCTCTCTCTCTCTCTCTGTATCTCTGTGTCTCAAATGAATAAATAAAATCTTAAAAAAAAAAAGGATGAAATAAAAACTGCCCTAGCTCACAACCACAGTTACCGAGAGTTGCCAGGCAATCGTCCTCCCTGACTTTGAAAGAGGAGCTAAATGAAGAAAATATGCCTCTAAAAATAGAAATTGATAAAATTAAGTTTGTTTTTTTGAATATTTCTAAACTCTCCCACTGATGTAATTTCATTTGTGCATACTGATCTTGGCCAACTGGAAAGAAGAATGGTATTCATTGTCCCTTTTAAAAAATTAAAATACAGAGGTGGTAGATTTTTTGCAAGGATTAAGAAATGTAGCAATATTATTGGAGATAGATAGATGTAAACATAGGTATGCATATATATGTGTGTGTGATTGTTGTATTAAGTACATCTATCCATGCCTTCATATTTTGTCAAGGAATTCTCTATTGGTGACTTCATTTTAGATCTTAATCTAGACTTTGGGGTAAAGATGGTCATTACCTAGCTGAGCCTAATTTACTCTCATACAATTTTACCTAAAATTGGGAAATGATGAAATATTGGTTAATAAAATCTTATATATGCAGAGAGATTTCCAAGGCGGAAGGGGAGAGGCCTTGAAGCAGGATATAGACTCAGGTAGATAATTCTATGTAGAGCAGGTACATTCCCCTATTTCAGGCACACAGATTCTTTTGTGAGAAAAAGGAAGCAGTAGAAAAACATACCCCTCTCCTCTACTGTGCTTTCTGTATTTTCACACAAAAGCAGCACTTTCCGTCCTAGATTTTACCTCTGCATTATAAGTGAGGGTACATGTGCAGAGTGATACTATCTGTTGCTGGTGTTACTATGTATATTTTTCTAATCTTGCTATAAAATTGAGGAAGTCAATTATTAAAAAGTACCAATTTAAGCACCATCTACTTATTAGTTTCACTTAGGGAGTTCCAAACAGAGAAGTACGCAGTAAATCCTACAAGTAATCACAAAGTGAAAGCACCATTTGTTGGTCTTTTTTTCAATGTACACATTGCTTATAAAGTCAGCCCTAGAATAGGCAGGATAGTATTTCTCCAAATGCTTGATTTGAAAGATGACGAAAGAATTCCAGGAGCAATCAAATCACCGTATATTCCTTCCTGTTCCCAGGGCCTCAGAGCACTACTCTATCTCTCAGAAATGGAGCAATCATAATTCTTTGTTCCTGTGTTGTATAACACTGGGACCGTATGCAGTTTCCTGACCCTATATTAAACAACGCAGACATATATTTTTTGTTCCTGCTTTCAACGGTGGAACAAGCCAAAATATCTTAGCTGCTTGCTCTGGGAAGTACCTGATCCCAGAAGAGCAGAATATTTGCCAACTAACAGCTTTATAACTCAGCAGTTTCCTCATAAGGAGTCACTCCAGAATTCTCACTTCCCTTTGCCAAACTGAAGTTATCATGTCATAAACTCTGTTGAAACTTGGCCAGTTTTTTTGCTATGCAAAACCCACTTGAAAACCACCCAACCCAGTTCTTAACACCTTGTGAATATCCTATCTTAATTTCCAATTTTAAGATACTAGTTAGATGCAGTAATAAACCTGTGTTCTTCAGAAAGCAAAAATTCAGTTGTTTTTTTTTTTCAGGTAGTCCTTTTTGGAGTTCACAGTAATTAACGTTTTGTTAGAAAATGGGAGTGTTTTGCTAATGTCAAGGGCATTTTGAGAATTGCTTCCCTTTCAGGAAAAGGGCTATGAAGCCATGCTTTTTTGTTTTTGTTTTTCATGTTAACCTACTTCTGGTGTTATAACTGATTGGACCAAAAATGGTCCAAAAATATTTTCTCAAGACATATTTAAATTTCTGGGGGGAATATCAGTTTCTTTCTCCTTTCTCTGAAATCTTTTTTTTAAAGATTTTACTTATTTATTTGACAGAGACAGAGACAGCTACAGAGGGAACACAAGCAGGGGGAGTGGGAGAGGGAGAAGCAGGCTTCCCGCTGAGCAGGGAGCCCGATGCGGGGCTCGATCCCAGGACCCTGAGATCATGACCTGAGCCAAAGGCAGAAGCTTAACAACGGAGCCACCCAGGTGCTCCTCTCTGAAATCTTTATCCTATTCTTAGCTTCTATATGACAAGTGTATGTTTCCTTTGATTTTCCTAAAACTACAGACACAAAACGTTAGTGTGTATAGCAAGGTAAATTGAGATTTTAAATGATGTGTTACTGCAAACTAAAATAAAATTGAGTATTAGACACTCTTGCCTTAAAAGTCCGTTACTCAGATCAGCAAGTAGTGACTTTCCAAGAGCTTTAGTTTCTCAACCACTTGTCAGACAGTGACACTGAGTCCATCAAAACTCAGATCATCAGCCTATATTCTTTCTCCATCATTATTCACAGAAATGTATCTACTCACCTCTACCCAACCTAAGATTGGCCTAAAAGGACATCTTCTGTGAATTACCCTTTAGTGACCTATGCAGTTGTAACTTCAGAGAATTTTTCTCCCTTGCTCTATTAAGTGAAGGGGTGCAATCTAGAGAGTTAGTCTCTCCCTGATATAAATAATGATATCCCTTTCAAAAGGCAGACACATTTAGAGTCAGTTTTGATTTTTAATATTTCTCCAACTAGAGCTGGCTATATAATTGGGGGGGGGTGCCAGTGCAAAATGAAAACCTGAGGTCCCCGGGTCAAAAAGCAAGGAATAAGCCGGACACAAAAGTCCACTTACTCTATGATTTCATTTCTCTGAAATAAGTAGAATAGGCAAAACCAGAGACAGAAAGTAGTTTAGTGGTTGCCAGATGCAAGGGGGAGGAGGTGAAGGGGCAAGTGCTTAATGGATGCAGGTTCCCATTCGGTGTGATGAACAAGTACTGGAACTAGATAGTGATGATAGTTGCTCAACATGGTGAATGTACTTACCAATATTACCAAACTCTACACTTTAAAATGGCTCAAATGGCAAATTTTATGTTATGTGTATTTTATCTCAGTAAAAAGTAAACTTAAAAAAAAAGCAGGGAGAATGTGCTGATAAGGTACTAAATTAGAAAGCTTATAACTTTCTTCTGCAGTCTTTCAACTGCTCATGTTTAATTTTTAAAAATTTTAATTCCATTATATAGTTAACTCACAGTGTTATATTAGCTTCAGGTGTACAATATTTGTGCAACTTTTCATGTTTTTAAATTTGCTTATTAATATCATTCTAAATAACTAAAAATTAAAATTTAAGTTGTTAGCATGAATTTTTCCATTTATCTTTATATTTTATAATGCCAGTTCTTTTTTAAGATTTTATTTATTTGTCAGAGAGAGAGAGAGCACAAGCAGGGAGGAGCTGAGGGAGACGGAGAAGCAGGTTCCCCACAGAGCAGGGAGCCCGATGCGGGGCTCGATCCCAGGACCCTGGGAGCATGACCTGAGCTGAAGGCAGACGCTTAACGACTGAGCCACCCAGGCATCCCTACAATGCCAGTCTTAAGTGCAAATAGAAGTGCACTTAATTCCTATGTGGAAACTAACTCAAATATGACCAATTACCGAATATTATCAATTTTACACAATTATTATTTCATAGTTCATACATGTGTATGTATCGTTGTCAGAAGAGTAGAAATGCTGCGCAAAACAAACTCAATTTTCTTCATTTCACTTGATACGCATGCCCCATATTTTGCTTACTGAGTACACAAAGACTGAAAACAAAACAAAAAACTATGGGTTGCCCTCATAAGTGATTCTATAATACTGGGAAATAACACTAATAAAAAAGAATATGATAAGTTAGTTTGGTTGTTTATGTTTATAGACCAGTATTCTCTGCTTTCAGCATTTGAAGCAGAAGTGTAACATCTCTAGGCCTTTAGAGTCGTGTATTCATTGGTAGACAAAACACGCAGACCTTGGAGTCACTTTGAGTCTCACCGAACCTTCTTGTTCATGCACTGTTGATCCACCAAAATTCTGTGGTCAGGGGATGGCGCAAATAATATATGTAAATTGGGTATCAAGGAAGTGTAGACATGCATATTGTGTCTATCTCCTTTGTTTAACAACCAGGCTCCATTGTTCCATTCCATTTCCTTCACAAAACACAAACTCAAAGATAAAATTATTACGAATTTCAAGATGGTGAAAACAGACCATACAACCAGTATGGGGGCCCTTCTGAATGTGAGTTCTATGCAACTGCTAACATACCCGTGAAGTCAGCCTTGCTTCAAATACATTAGTTTATATCTGATTCTAATGCCTAACTTCTCCCATTAAAATTCTCTACTGCCAAAATATTATGTCCACCGTGTTATATTTCATATAGGATCAGGGTACTTTGTGAATCAGGTTGAAGCACGTGAAGTTGACAACGTTCAATCAATTTTTAATGTCATGATGGTATATCCACATTTTCAAGGCCATGGTTTTTTTTTTTTCATTATTATTTGTTTCCACCCAAACATTACTGGATTAGTAAGTTTGTTGTTAAGCTGCCTCATGGTGAGCTCAGCACATTAGAATTGGTGGACCTTCTGATTACCAGGTGTCCCCTAGAGACACACTTAGAGAAGTTGCTTGTCATTTAAGGTTAAATTCCTAAAGAACAAATGCTTCTTTTGAAGAGAAGTTATTTATTTATTTATTTGTTTGTTTGTTTATTTAACTACTTATATCTTTTTTAAGTTACAAATGTTTGGTTTTCTTTTTTCCTTATGGTAAAATACTCAAGTTTCATATTCCCTGTATATTTTCTATGCTTTATTTCCTTTGGTTCTTAATTGTGCTTATGATCCCATGATAAGATTATTTCAATATCCTAATTTGTCTTTTTGCCTCTAGTTTATATTAAATTCAATGTGTAGTCCACATTGTTGCCAAAGGGATTACTTATAATATTTATCTTATTTGAGTTACTTTCCTACTTCAAAATAATTTGATTTAGACTCTTATTGCCTGGTACATAAATTTAGATTTGATGGATATAATTTACCTAGTGTATGAAACATACTACTGAAAAGGCAGAATTGGTCAAAGAGAGATTTACAAGGAGAGTCAATCTCTACAGAGTTTCAGTAGACTCTAACTCTGTAGAAAGACACTGAGTTAGCTAATAGTCACTTCATTAACCAGTTAGAAAGCCAGGAGAAATAGTTACACTTAAAATTTGTGGTAAAATAAATAGGACAAAATGGAGAAAATAGCAGAAACACTAAAACACTTTCATTCTTGCCCCCATAAAATTGAGCATCACTAAAAATAGAAAATTAAAACTAAAAAGATGGAAGTAATCTGTAAAGATTGCCTGGCATATACTCTTCTTCTGACTCCAGCTATCCTTCCTTTCAGGATCCCCTCCTTAGGGCAAGGGTGAAAAGTCACAAAGGTATTAGGTAAATCATAATAAAAATGAAAGCCAAATATGATCCACCTAGCACTACTTAGGGTAAGATCTGTGCGGGAGTTTGGAAGGGGACTATGCCTCAAATAAGTTAGGACAAAAAATTCAGTTTTGTACAAAATGTTAACATGATTCTTCCACCTCACAATATTTCTAGGCTCTCAAGACCTATTGCTTTTCCTGTTGAATTTAGTTAAGTCAATATAGGGGATAGATTATGAAGTTGTACATTTATGTTGAACCACCTGTTCCATTTATCAATACTGCTGTCTGAAGGAAAAGTCAGGTAATCAAAGAACTGACAGTAAGCAGAGGCTTATTCTCCAAGATGTCTTTGTCATTTGGGATGCGACTGGAGGGGTTGCACCTACCAGCTTCTTACTTTGAACTCCTTGCTTTCCAACCTTCCAAAGATGTTGAACCTACTCAGAGCATGGTATGGACACAAGACGAAGCCAAGACAAACCAGACTTCTAACATTTTTTTTTAAAGATTTTATATATTTATTTATTCATGAGAGACAGAGAGAGAAGCAGAGGGAGAAGCAGGCTCCCAAGGAGCAGGGAGCCCGATGCAGGACTCGATCCCAGGACCCTGGGATCATGACCTGAGCCGAAGGCAGACGCTTAACCATCTGAGCCACCCAGGCGCCCCAGACTTCTAACATTTTTAAAGAGAGTTTCCTCCAATAGGAAAGATCTGTTTCTATTATTTTCTTCCTATTGTGTCATTGTCTAAAAAGTTTCATCTCATCCTGTAAGATTAATGCAGGATCATCTTCACTGTGAAATCTTATTAAGAAACCTCCGTCAGAAGGAATTATCCCGTCTCCTGCTCTATAATATTCTATATGTACCATACTTCTATTATCGCATTGATAGTGCTGTCCTATTGTATCTGTTCACCTGTCTCCAGCAGGTGTCCATCTCTGGATAAAATTCAAAGTCCTTACTCTAGACATTAAGGCTCTGCATGACCTTGTTCCCTGCTTATCCCCCTGATCTCTCTTTCCATTTTGCTTATGTGCAGGGTTTTGCAGGCACATTGATCTCTTTCTGCTCTTCCAGGACTCTCTGCCTTACTGATCCCTTTGACTAAAAATTGTTTCCTCTAGATATATGATTGATTCATTATTTTATTTACCTCTTTAAATTGTCTTATCAGAGAGGTCTTTCTTGACAACTTCACCTAAAATAGACCTCTTCCCAACCATGTCCCTTTCCCTATGTTTACTGTCTTTCAGTTTTCTTCATGGTATTTCTCTTCATTGATTTAAAAAATGCATATTTATTGTTTGATGCTGTTGTCTATCCACCCACCAATACAATATCTACTTCATGAGAGAAAGGAACCCAGAACATTTCCTGGAGCACAATGGGTACTCAAGAAATAGTTGCTGTCCGAATAAATATGTTGCAATTTCATCTAGAAAATTACAGATTCCATAAAGGCAAGGACTGTACCACATTTCCTCAATAATTGGGCCATTATCATCCATGGTCATGAACACATGAGTACTTATAAGCATTTATTGAAAGAATATTTTTCTTAGATTGTAAACCAAATATTACTCATAAGTGTAATGTACATATGCCACAGATTTTGTGAGATTTAAGACTCTCAAAAAAATAAAGAATAAACTAGTTGGCACAGAGTTTGTGCATTCAGTTTTTGGTGCTTCTTTTTTCTTCCTAGTCTCAGCTTCTCAAGCCCCCATGGACACAGTACATCCCTATTTTAATTGTTGCCTTCTAATCCCTGTAAGATTATAAAATGCCTGTTGGCATCTCCACCTCTTCATAGTCACTCCTGTAGCTTTTATGTATCTTTTCCATTGCTACTTAAGAAACCAGCAAATTTGCTGGTGGGCAGTATGGCACATGGAATGCTGGCCATACCTAAAGGAGCACTGACCCCTTTTGTCCAACATCTTGACTTAGAAATTCCCTGCTGCCTTCACACAGACTTTTGTAGTATATCTTAAAATTCTACCTATCTTTTCTAGTTGTGGTAAGCAAGAGTACTTGTCAGTGCAAGCTATTTTTTCCTAACATGACATGGAATGTAGATATTCTAATACTTCAATTAAGCAAGTTTTACTATAGGCATAGGTTTTGTTTTGTTTTGTTTTGTTTTTTAGTATGAATTGCCCTATTATACAACAAAACCATTAAAAGAAAAACATGGTTGATAATGATACTCTAAGAGTATGTAATTAAAAAACATTTGAAAATGAGGTAAATAATTCTATCCATTTTTAACACAATCACCTTTGTGTCTTACAAGTTTTCAGCTAATATATATAGAGCAATGAATGCATTAATAGAGTATTAGAAGCCTTCACCTAAACAATCTAAGAAATACTAAATACTAACTGTACTGGAACATGCAAAATTAAGCACCTACCAAATCCTGGCTGTCAGACTAGAACAGAAGTCATACTGACCTACCTCTCTATTCTTCCTCTTCCTGCTACTCCAGACCAGGAACATTACACTATTATAAAAATAATAATGTAATGAAAATCGTTGATATAAGTGTTCTAGTTATAATCTATAAAATATTCAGTTTGATATTTGACAAGAAATGAGTATGAGATATAACCGAGGAAGTATAATGCAAAAAATGGGAAGATAAGTCATCTATTCACACACATAAAAAATATTAATCTGTTATGAGCTGACATCACTTAAATTGTGAGAAATCAATAAAATACAAGCTTCAACATTTTTATAGACCTTTCATTCATGCATGCATTCATCCAGCCAATATTTGTTGAACTACAGAAGACATTTAGGCAAAGGGGATTCAGTAGAAATCATTTGCTTCTGTAGAAGCCAAGAATCTGTGCTGAAAACCAAATTAATTGGACAATCACACAAACATATTTATCATTGTAAACTGTGATATCCATTGGAAAAAGAGAAAAATAGTATACACTATTGTTGCCTATCTGACAGCCATCACTCCTTCTTCCTTTTTAATGTAACTACACTTCTATGTGGTTAAAATCTCTTGCCACATCTCCCTTCTTTCCTGCTGGGATGTTCTTGAGTAAGAATGTGAAGCTTGGAGCTCTAGCATGTATCTTACCAAGGTGACCAAGATGAGGAGCTGGGGATGGCAAGTAAAAAGTTTTATTTCTTGCCATTGTTGAGCCACTAGATTCACCTCTTATGTGAAATTGATAGAATTAATACAACTATTCGCATAGTAGTCTGTTATCTGAAGCTAAGCACATCCTATTGAAAGTAAGTAAAAATCAAAACAAAGCATTTTTTCAAACTAATGTTTTAGGAAGGTTATCAGGAAGTTGATTTTATTTTCCCAAAGTCATTTTTCCCTTTTGTAATACTCTATGATTTATTGACTACTTACAGTGTACCAGAATCACATGTATTATTTCTAATTATTATAACATTTGAAGGAGAGAGATTATCTTTTTTTTTTTCTGATAAGGAAACTGAGATATAGACAAATAAGTAAAAATTTTCAAGATTGTATAGCTAGTGAATGGCGGAGCCAGAATTCTAATCCATGACTCAATGACACAAAGCCCAGGATTTTCCCAATAAATCATGGTAAATATCTCATCACTTTGATATTTAATTGATTCACCTATTGACTTATTATTAGGAAAATAAAAAAGCATGCCACTCAATTAATTTTGACCATAGAATTAAGGGGGGAGTAAAGAGCCTCAGATCACATACTCACAGACATATTTATTGATGTCACTTTTTTTTAAGGATTTTATTTATTTATTTGTTAGAGAAAGCATAAGCAGGGGGAGCAGCAGACAGAAGGGGGAAGTAGGCTCCCCACTGAGCAAGGAGCCTGATGTGGGACTCGATCCCAGGACCCTGGGATCATAACCTGAGCTGAAGGCAGACGCTTAACCAACTGAGCCACCCAGGTGTCCCATCATATTGGTTTCTCAGGAAACTTTATGAAATCAGGAGTAGTGTAATACCAAACATACTCTGCAACTCAGTAATTTTTTTCTTTTCCTGAGTAGAATAGAATGCATCATAAATTTTTATCTTCTCTAAGAAATCATAGGAAATTTAACAATATAAAATGGATACATTTAAATCTTATAAGTTCTTAGTACAAGAAAAAATATTCTAAAAAATTTAGTCATTTATATATATATATATAAACACACATATGCATAATTACTAGAAGCAGCTCTCAATTACCTCCATATGACTGTTCACACTTAGCAATATCATATTAGCTAATGATTTTAAATGGGTATTTCATTCAAAGAGTTAGGTGTGTATTAGAAAGAATTAAGGTTGACAGTATTGCTGACTCCTGTATGCTAGTGTAAATGTTACTTTTTATCATTTCTATCATCACCCATAGAAATTTAGGCTATTGCTCCTAAAGGTTTTAAAAACAATTTTTAATGAAATTCTGATTTCTCTGCCTCACTAATACAACCTGTTAAAGCCAATAAGGCATTTTAGACCTATTTAGGAGTAGTGAACTCAAGGGAACAATGTTTCCCAGGGAAATGATAGAGGGATACAGAGCCTTTCATTTCTGGGTCACTAGTTTGAAAGTAGCTCAGGTTGTAAGTGATGGAAAGTCATTACTGTTCAATGGCCTATGTGAAATTAGTTGGCGGTTTCAGTCCAGTTCCTAGTGAATAGGTGTTCACATCCCAATTGGCATTAATTGACATGCATGTTGACAGTTTTATTATGAGGAAGGGCTACAGGAATTGCAAACCTAATTTTAGAGCACATCACACATAATAGCATGACTGAGGGAAGGTATGTCTCTAAGAATATAGCCAGGGTAAGAGTCTGAAAATTGTTTCTCCTCCTAAGTTCCTTTGAAAGGTTTCTTTGGTGCTCAGAATTTTTACATGGCAAAGGTGTATTGATAACATTGATCTAGTCTATCTCTAGCATGGTTGCACATTTTTGGGATAGGCTTTTTAAAATCCCTAATTATTGGAAACATCTGTCCACAAAACCAGTAATTGTTACTTAGAATCCATCCAAACACTAGTTCTTAATTTTCTTAAAACAATTAAGTAATGATCACTTGGCTAGATCCAGTAATCAATACTGTTTGTTTTTCTAGATGATGATGATGATATTCAACCAAATTTGGAAGTGAAATAGAATGTACCTCATAGATGTTCAGCAAAATTCTATGACTCAAATAGCAATAACACAGACTTTCTAATTTAGGGAAGTTTGCACCTATCTATATCTGATCTTTCCTAATTATTTGACAGGTATGTTGCCAGGGCTGGAAAGCCAATTAAATGAGAATCTCAGATACTCCATTAAGCAAGCAAATATGTACTGAACAGAGACAGTGCTTACTGAATGTTTCATATGGGAGAAGTTGGATAGTATTATCCACTAGGCATAATTCTCTCTCTCTCTCACACACACACACCAATTAGAAAACAAACACACATTTATTGAGTACCTATTATTTTATTATTTTCCAGGAACTTTAGGCTTTTTCAATATGATAGTTCATTTAATAGTGACAAAGACCATGAGGATTGTCATTAGTTCAATTTCGTAAGTGAGGGAAGAGACTTCGAGAAATAAAAGAGCTTTTCTGTGTTCCAGTGGCTGAATCATAGGGTCAGGTTTCACATTCTGTTTTCTTGACTTCAAAATCTTTGTTTATTCTACTATATTAATATAGGAACCTGATTTCAACTTATGATTTAGGAGTCCATAAGCAAGTCATTTATATTCTTTTAGATTTTTTTATACGTAAATAAGAGAGTTGAACTAGATGCATTCCCAAATCACTGTTAACTCAACTGTCTTAAGATTTTGACAATGTTTTGGTTTGATGATACAGACAATAACTGGAATCCTTAAAGAAGATGTTCTATTTATAGTGCATCCTTTTTTTTTTAAAGACTGTATTTATTAATTTGAGAGAGAGAGAGAGAAAGAAAGAGAGAGGGGAGGAGCAGAGGGGGAGGGAGACGGACAAACAGACTCTGTGCTGAGCATGGGGCCCAATGCGGGGCTCCATCCCAGGACCCTGAGATAATGACCTGAGCTGAAACTAAGAGTCAGTTGCTCAATTGACTGAGCCACCCAGGGACCGCTATAGTGCATCTTAATAGTAGGTCCTACACAGGGTGCAAGGGGAAAATAGAATCACTTGTTTAAATACTAAGAAACTTACATTAGGGACTACTGGGTAAAAACAAATTACATGGAAGAAATAGGTCAAGAATGACAATGGACATTTGTTGCTTTGCTAGAAGAAACCAGTAAGCCAAACCCTAATAGGCAAATGAGAATTCAAATTCATTCCTGGTTGGAATTTATTGCTACTACTTCCCATTTGGAAGGCTCTAGGCTCAGAATCCCAAGATATGATGTACTTTTTTTCCCTCTCATGTCACAGTGAGGGATGTCTACACTGTCAGATTCCCTGTGAGGACACTACCATGAATGTGGTAGAAATCAGAATGGGTCTCAAAGGGTAACAGTATCTTCCCAAGGCAGATGAAAAAGTGTGGGTATTCCCAGACTTGTCACTCTGATTTCAGAATTACTGAAATTGCTGGTGAAAAATCTCTTTCTTTCTTTCTTTCTTTCTTTCTTTCTTTTCTTTTCTTTTCTTTTCTTTTCTTTTTTTTTTAGTGAATTGCACTGGGTATAAACAATATAGGAAATAAAAGAAATGAACTGTTATTAAAATCAACTACATAGAATGAATGAGAAATTTTCACATCCTTCCAATCTGATTAGCCACAATGAAGGCTGCTACAAGACCTGTGATACAAATTTTTATGAATCATGTGGAGAATTATAAAACTATTAACTTTGTTCAAATTATTCACTTATAAGTAAACACAAAAAAATACTGGATTTGACCAAAAAACTTTTAAGCTCTTCTGCTAAAACTGCTTATAGAATCTATCAAATATTTCCTTAAGAGTAATATTACAGATAGATAATTTTCATCCACTGAGGATGGGTTTGGTTTGAGGAGACGATAACCAGGTATGGTGAATTAAATAAAAGATTCCAGGTGAAAAATACTGTTTTTGATCAAGTTGACATGTGACTAAAAGATAGTATGAGTGATTTGTGTGTCTGTGACTTATAAGCTAGCACTGATGACCATTCCAAAGGAAGAAGACCAAAAAAATTTAAGTAGTGTTAGAATACTAAACAGTGTCTGAAATCCTCTTGAGATGGCTATTTTGAAAGAAGATTCGATCTGTATTTCAGTTTTTACATGTTTACAGTTTTGTATGTTTTGCACGTTAATTTTATTCAACAGTCATATTAGGTATAGAAAGCAAATACAATACACCCAAACTAGACATATTAAAATCTGCTAATCATACAGAACAAATCATGAGAATGAGCTTTTTAAAAAATTCAGCCAATGGTTAACCAAAATTATTACAACTAACAGTGTTCCCACTGTTAATAAAACCACTAGACCAGATCATCAAAACCCTAAATTTCTTGTTTTGTGCAGCACTCTAAGCAAGATGATATCATCTTATCATCTCCAATTAATATCTTCAATTTTCATAACATTAGTAATACTTAGACTTATTTTGATGGTCAATTAAATATTGCATATGAGGTTGTCTTGTCAAGTGGAAAATGTTATAGGAAATTAATATCTTAATTATGTTCATCCTCTCATTGTTATTTTTGGTGTTATATCAGGTAGGCTGCTATATTCAACCAAATAATAGGTAGTTGATTTCAGAGGGGTATAAACAGTAAATTTGTTGTCTCATGTAACAATAAACCCAAGGTATTCCAGCTTGGAGAATGATATTTAATGACTTAGTGATGTTGTCAATAATCCATCTTTCTTCCATTTATCACCTTGCCATTCTTATGATGGTCTTACTTCCCTTTGCAAGATGGCTACATTATTTCCAAGCAACACATCCAAATCTAACAACAACCAGAGAGCTAGAAAATATTTTTCTCTTGTTGAAGAATAAGGCTCCATTATTCAGAAGTTCCCTATTCCTAGGTAAATCTTTTCTCAGTCTTACAGGACATAGCTGGGTTACATGGCAAGACCAAACCAGAAACTGACAGGAGAAGTAAGATTATCACAAGGCATTAGTCTAATTATGATTTTCTCAGAACTGGGAAAAGGTCAAATTTCCAGGCAGGTGACTATCTAAACTAAATCATGGCTCTGTTAGAAAGGTATTCAACAATACTTATCATAAATGCCTATTGGTTCAGGGCTTTTGTTGTTTTTGTCACTGGAAGATATTAAGTCCTTATCTTCGAGTCCCAGAGCATGGGTGATCTAGTAGTTGTGTAACTGAAAAGTGTTCATAGGTGTTCTTCATTAAAAAACTCCTATATCTTCGTAGTACGGGAGAGGCAGAGTCCCCTCCTTCCTACCCCAACAACAGCCAAAGGGCAACATTTGGACTCACATTTTTATATAGTCCCAATCTACTATCTGTATTTGATTGACCAAGCCCATCCGAACTCTTCCTTATGAATTTTTAGAATAAATGCTAAGTGCACAATTTAGGAAATTTTGACAAATATATAAGTTGAATAACCACCATGTGATCATGGTATAGAACATTTTTTTCTCTCCATGCCTCCCACCCAGAACTCTGTCCACCTCTGATCTACTTTTTGCCATTTTACTTATGCATTCTCTAGAATTATGCAGTCTCTTGTGTCTGGCTTCTTTCATTTTCCATAATATTTATGTGATTATTGTATTTAATGCTAACTGGTTCCTTTTTATTGCTGAGTATTGCTGTGCCACATATGTTAATCTCTTCATCATTTGATGGATGTTTATTATGAATACAGTTACCTTGAATATTAAAGTTTACATCTTTGTGTGGACGTATGCTTTCATTTCACTTGAAATGGGACTGTTGGATCAAAAAGTAATTAAGGCAAATTTGTGTTTTCCTTTATAAGTATACATTTAGCTTTCTAAGAAACTACTCTTCAACTGTCTAAAATGTCTATAGATATGAGAGATCCAGTTATTTTTCTTCTGTGAAGTCACTGTTCAAATCATTTGCCCATCTTTATAGGGCTGTTTTCTTACTATTAAGTTGTTCTTTAAATATGTAGGGGAAAAAAGTCCTTATTAGACATAGGTATTTTTTTATAAAAGATTTTATTTATTTATTTAAAAGAGAGAGTGAGTGTGAGAGCATGAGCAGGGGGAGGGGAGAAGCAGACTCTGGGATCATGACCTGAGCCAAAGGCAGTTGCTTAGCCGACTGAGACACCCAGATGTCCCAGACATATGTATTTTGAATATTTTTTCATAGTCTGTGCCTTACCTTTGTGTTTGTTTTCTCTACAGTGTCTTCTGGAGAATAAAAGTTATTTTTTCTTTTATACTTCTTGATTTTCTGTGCATCCTATCTCAAAGACATTGTCTAACAAATGTCATAAATATTTCCTCCTATGTTATATTCTAGGAATTTTATGGTTTTAGCTCTTACATTTAAGATTAAGATTATGTTAAGTTATATTGGTTTATGCTGCCAAAGCTTAATTTTTATGTATAGATGTCCAATTTTTCTAGCACCATATATTGAAAACAATATCCTTTCTCCACTGAATTCCCTTTGCACCTTTGCTGAAAATTAACTGACTATATACACTGGGGGCTATTTCTAGCCCCTGTTCTTTTCCACTCTTTCAACACCACACTATCTTGATTAATGTAGATTTATTGTAAATCTTAAATACATATCAAGTTCTTGTTTTTTAAATTGTCCAGGCTATATGCATTTCCATATAACTTTTGAACTATCTTGTTAATTTTAACAAAGATACCAGCTAGGATTTGCTGAGGATTGTGTTCAGACTTTAGATTAATTTGTGAAGGAATCTGAACATTGAATCTTCTGATTCATGAATATGTTGTATTTAAATGTCTTTCTCAGCATTAGAGTTTTCAGTGTACAGTTCTTATACATATGCTATTAAATAATTCCTAAATATTTCATATATTTGATGCTAATATAAATGGTACTGATTCTTTCATTTCAATTCCTAATTTTTCATTGTTATTGAAAAAAAGGTCAGTTTTTTAATTTACCTTGTATACTGCAAACTCACTAAACTAATTACTCTGGGTAGCATTTTACATTCCTTAAGATAATCTACATAGAGAAAAATACCATCTGTAAATCTATGCCTCCTAAATTTTTTCCTTGCATTATGGAAGTCTAAGACCTCAAGTACAGTGTTGAACAAAAGTGGTGAGAGTAGAAACCCTTGCTTTTTTGAGATTGTGGATTAAAACCTCCAGTGTCCCATTAAGTATAATAGTAGTAGTAGTAGATATTTTGTAGCTGTCCTTCTTCTGATTAAGATATCCCTTTTATTCCTGGTTTGCTGAAAGTGTTTAATGTAAGGAGACTGAATTTTGTCAATACTTTATTTATATGTTGAGATAATATTTTTGTGTTTATTCTAAGAATATAGTTAACAACATTAATTTTTACAGGTTAGCCTTGTATCACTAAGATATATCCAAATTGGTAATGATGTATTAGGCTTTTTATATATTGTTGGATTCAGTTTGCTAAAATTCCGCTAAGGATATATTGCTTAAGGTCATAAGGGGTAGTGAGCTGTATGGTTTCTTTACCTTTTTCTCCCCCCACCCAAGTACTTGCTGTTAATAAAAATTCCAAACGAGTGTGAAACCACTAAATGGGGTTCAAAAAACTTATGCAAAACTTGACAGATCTAAAGGAGAAATGAAAAAATCAATTACAGAGTCATATTTTAACAGGTCCCTTTTAGTAATAGATGGAAAAGGTAGAAATAAGTAGTGATGTAGACAGTTCGAACAACCTTATCAACAATCTTGACCTGACATTTTAAAACATTTCACCGAACAATAACAGAATACACATTTTCAAATGCTCAAAGAAATCTGGCAAAATAGACCATATTTCAGGCCATAATACCAGTTTCAATAGATTTAAAAGATTGAAATGAACATATGATGTCATTAACTATATGAAATTAAATTGGAAATCTGTGACAGAAAGATATCTAAAAAATCCCTAAATATTTGGAAATTAAACAACATATTTCTGAATAGGATATTGATCAAAGAAGAAATCATTTAAATAAGAGAAATTATATTTAACTAAATGAAAAGGAAAACACAACATATCAATATTTATGGAATGGAGTTCCAACAGTGACCAGAGGGAAATGCATCCTATTAAATGCTTATATTAGACAGTAGGTAAAGTCTCAAATGAATGATATAAGCTTCTACCTAAATAAACTAAAAACAACAACAAAACAAAACAAATCAAACTAATTTAAACTACAGCTCCTAGAAAAAGGGAAATAAAGACAAGAGCAGAAGTATATGACTCTGAAAATAGAACCACAATTAAAAAAAATTTAATACATGAAACCAAAAGCTAGTATTTGGAAAAGATCAAAAAAATCGTACTAAGGAGAGAGAGAGAAGACACAGGTTACTAGTACCCAAAATAAATGAGGGGACATTGTGACACTTTCCATAGGCATTAAAAGTATATTTACATAGCATTAAAATAACTTTTTACCCATTCCTCCTTGTAAGATGGAATGGATAGATTCCTTGAAAGATTACAACTGCCAGATTCATTCAAGGAGGAATTATTAGCCTGAATAGCCTACATCTATTAAAAAAAATTGTGTTCACAGGTAAAATTTTCCTATAAATTTTCCAGTTGCACACACTTCATAATAAATATTAGTTGTCATCACTATTAATTTTTTGTTCAGCTATTTCCTAAGTTTTTATGTAGTATGGACAATCCCCCACCTACAGTGGTTTAAATTATGATTTTTTGACTTTACTATGGTACAAAGGCACATACTTCAAATTTTGAATTTTCATATTTTCTCAGGTTAGTGATTTGTGGTCTGATATTCTCTTGCAGTGATGAGCATTTTTCACTTTCAGTACAGTATTCCATAAATCACATGAGGTATTCAACACGTTATTATAAAACAGGCTCTGTGTTAGATGATTTTGCCCAACTGTAGGCTAATGTAAGTGTTCTGAACACATTTAAGGTCAGCTAGACCAAGCTATGATGTTTGGTAGGTTGTGTGTATTCAATGTATTTTTGACTTAATGACATTCCAACTTACGATGGGTTTACTGGAATGTAACCTTATTGATATTGAGAAAGATCTGTATATTTTAATTCAGAGACAGCTAAATTTTACCTAATTGACCAATATTATTTTTTTAAGGGCACTGTGACTTTATCAAATATCTTCCCTAACCTGGTTGGCTCAAAGACAGTAATAGTATTCTTATTCATTTAATATGGCATAGATTATATTTATTTCAATTACTTATAATACTAAAGCTTCTTTTTTTCACATAATATCCTTATTTCCTCATAATGCTAAATATTGACCTTGCCTTTAATTTTTTTCAGAAACATGATTTTTGATCTCATTTACTATACTATATACCATATTGAGCGAAACAATGCACTTCTTTGTAAATTGGCATATCTATTTATACCAATTGGCATATGTAATAGTTCCCCAAATTCCTTCCTTTCTACTACTTAATATCCTTTAAAAATTATATGAATAAAGAAGATTTAACAGAACAGTCTTTCTATTGTTACAGAATGAATCTGGAATATAAAACATGATAAATGCATGAGAACTCATTCAAAATATGGTTATATTGCTATAGGCATATTGGACAGTGTAATTCAATAACAATTCTGGAAAAGGCATGTTTAAACTTTATTAAGGAGTGTTTTTTGAAAAGAAACAAATCTGCCTTTAAATTTGATTGAAAAAATGCTTAACTACTCAATTTCTTCAACAAGCTTTGTTTGCATATAATTCAGTTCCACTGCTTTGTGACTGTACATTTGCATTTAAATAGATTCATCTTCAAATGATGTGCAACATACAATACAAATGTGGGCATGTGAGGCTATTTTGTAAAAGAAATTTTTCCTGACCTGATAGTCAAAATGCTATTAAGCTCTCTTTGACATTTTAAAAATTGTACAATGAATTTTATCACAACTATAACTCACAATGAAATTACAATTTGGAATGATTTTTCAATGTGTGTCTTGAATCTGACTCTGTCATTTTTCACCTCATTCTAATGCAGATTGACAAAACCAAATGTCTGAGCCACTTCCTTAACCTCTAGTCTGGGTAGGTGCTTATGCAATTTAAGATAACTCAAACGACATTATGTACTTTTATTGATTTTTCCTTATGAGTAGCGGTGTCTAATTGACTTCTAATACTGGCAGGCAAAATTCTCTCACATTATATAATGAGTATGTTAAAGCTACACCCACTAAAGTATTAATAATACTTTAGAATTGAAGCACAGATAACAATAAGATCTTAGAATACTTGCTCATATCTAAACCCTCACCACATTTTATATGCATGTACCATAGAGTACTTGTACCTGACTTGCTTCCCTGCCAGAAAACTAGCTTAAAAGGCTATTACATAATACATTATATAAAGGCTTCTAGAATATTCTTGATTTCAAGATGGTCAGTTTTGTTTTCTTTTGTTTTTGTTTTATTTTTTCTTTTAGGTCTCACCTCAACTGCCATCTGTATAACAATGTAATTTTCTGCTTACTATTCAGTTTCTAACTTTCTTTTTTTTTCCAGAAAATATCTTTTTAGAGAGAGAATGAGTATGTGAGCAGGGGGAGGGGCGCAGGGAGAGAGAGAATCTTCAAGCAGACTCCCCACTGAGCATGGAACTGTGGGGCTCAATCCCAGGACCCTGAGATCATGACCTGAGCCAAAATCAAGACTCGGTCACTTAACTGACAGAGCCACCCAGGCATCCCCAGTTCCTAACTTTTAAATATTTTATTACTTGCCTATCCCACTAGAGTAGGAACTACATGAATATATTATATTCAATGCAGTTGAATTCATTCATTTGGAAACCACCTCTTTCTGAAAGGTGTTCCTCTCTCCCTTCCTTTCTTTTTTTCTTCCTTTCTTCTTTTCTTTCTTTTCTTTCTTTCTCTTTCTTTCTTTCTGAAACATCTTTTTTTTGGTGGGCACTGATCTCTACTAAACCTAGTGGTAGGCAATAGGACTTAGATATGACCTAATCTGTGGAATCCCAATCTCATGGTCAGAGCAATTAATTCTTAATGTAGGCTTCAATTAAACGAATTCAAACTTGAGTGAAGCCCAAGAAGTAATTCCCATATGGACTTCCCTTTCACCTTTGGAAACAAATGAACAAGAACTGGTGATAATCACCTTCAGACCCAAAGGAGAGAACCTACCTAGTAGGAAGGCCAATATCCAGAAAACTGAAAATAGAAATGAACAAAAAGAACTCCCAACCTGGTCACATCAAAAGAATGTTGGATCAAGCTGTACCTGAAGATGTGCTCTGGAAATGATATATTAACATGCTGCAAGAAAATGATACTTTGCTTAAGCTACATGGGACTAGTATTGCCCTTCACATGCTAATAATTTCATAGTTTACATATTTTCTCCAAGGAGATTATACTGATATATATTAACAGCCAGATCTTTAAAAATAGATCTGGATTTGTAATGCTTGCTGATACCATCATGCTGTCATTGGACATAGAGTTAGGAAGAGAGTCACACAATTAGCTGTCACAAATCAGTGGGAGCCACTTAAGCCATACCGCTGAGGTTGAGCTGTAGCTGTGTCATAACTAGCTCCTTAATTTCAATAATTAAGTGTATTTGTGTGTGTGTGTGTGGGGGGATGCTAGATTGTGATAAAATGGTGAAAAAAATATTTGAAATATAGTATCTAAGAGTTTGTCTGCTCTGCTTCACAATTTACATGTTATTATCTGAATTGTGGATCGTAAAGAGAGATTTAGTTTTGCAGGTTATCATGAAGTGTGGACCGTGGATTGGAAAAGTAGAGGTAGAGGCAGATACATGATGAAGCAAATTAAGCTTAAGTATCTGGAGCCTTCATTTCCACAGGTCTCTTCCCGGACAAGAGAATGACAACATGTATGTACATAATCATACATTTCTATAAAATTGCAAAAGTTAAAATATTTAGCCTGTGTCATTTAAGACTGCTGTCTTTTGCAGCTTCCTATACTATCTGCGGTGTGTAATGCACTGAGTGGCCATATATGTTTGCAGGTTCAACTAAAATCCAAGTATATGAGGGGGGCAATGGGCATGTAGATAGGGACAAAGGAGGGTGGTTGGTGCTAACTATGTGAGAATCAGTAGCATACAAATGTTTCTTGAACTCATGAAAAAGCCTAACAATCCAAGAAATATGTGCAAATTAAAAAAACAATGGCTAAAATTAAAATACTGGAAATAGCATCATTGAAGTGGTATGGAGAAGGAAACCAGGAAAGAAAACTATAGGAGGGGACAGAGAACCCTGTAGTGGTGTGGAGGTTACTGGAGGTCTGAGTTTTAAGAGGAAGATTGACAGGATGACCTCATAAAAGAAGAGAACTGAAATGAAGCGATTAGATCTGGTTAATAAGAAATTAATAAAAATGTACCAATTTGACAGAGTTCTAGGAGAAGAAACCAGATGGCCATAAGACAAGGAAGAAATAATAAGTGCTACTCTGGAGAAAAGAAAGGTAGACAACAACATTTTCAAAATGTTTGGGTGAGATATAGAAATGTAATAGCTCCAAGATGATCCCGAAGGTTTAATACTAGATTTGAATATTCTACATACACACTCAAGAGTTAATCTATTTAATTACCTTGTATATGTATGTATATAATATAATGCATATGATTACTTCATCTCTAGGTACAAATCAAAGCAATACTAATTAGATTATTATTAAAATTCTCACATTTAAGAGACTAAACATTTAAAGATGGACTGAATAAGCACTCATCTAACATTTGAATTTCTGTCTTCCCTGTTTAGCTTTTTACAAAATTTTGTTTTGCTAGAGTACATTTATTTTCTTGAAGGAGATGAAAAATGAAATGAAAATCAGAGGGTAAATTGCAATGGCTAATTGTTCAAGCCTAATGAAAGCTATGTAGGCCAGATAGTTTTAGACAACTTTTTCAAAGCTAAATTGACCCAAACCCTCATGGTCTACTTGGCCTAGGAACAATTTTCTTCCAAAAGTTAATATTCAAGAAAGTATTACTTGGTGCTTATTTATTAATATATCTATTTCTCCATAACAACCTCTGCAGAAAATATTATGTATCACTTTTCAATGTTTCCAAATTTTGTTACTTCTGAAAAAAAATTTAGATACATTTTGCCACATTTACAAAATATAGAGCAAGAAGACCGTTTTGAGGTTGTGAGCATTTTTCTTCATAAAGGATGTGACAAGGAACAGTTTTAGTCAGCCTTATCTTCCACGGGTACAGTGCCAACACATTGGGGATGGTACATTTTTTATTATTTCCATTACAGCCACTGTCAGTTTGGGAAATATTAATTTTGTCTAAATACACAGCTTGCACATTTTGAATCATCATTTCTGGAAATAGCAAAAACACAGTATCAGGCTTAATGTTATGTTGCATATTATCTGAAAATGGAGTACTCTACCAATGGAATTCTGTTGGTTCCAAACTTTTTAAAGTGTAAACAATGCATTTTTTTCACTTTTTAAATTGAATACATCAAGACTCTTACACTACAGAGCACTGTTGGTACCCTGACGGAAGGAGAGGCCATGGAAGACACTGCTAACACAGGAAGGCTTCCTACTCTGTGGGGGACTGAAAAGGCAACCAGAAAGATCAGAAACTCAGACAACTTCACAACTAGGAGGCTGCGCTGAATGGTTGGTTGTTAGAATCCAAGAGTTTGGCCTGAGCTTGAATCTCTCTTTTGTTGCTGGCTGCTGACAAATTATATAACTTCTATAAGTTATAGAAGTGAAGATGGCATTGTAATGTTCTGTAATCTTTTATTGTTTATTGTATTGTGAAAGTCAAATCAAATAATAATTATAAAGTGTTTGGTATTTTACCTGGTACATTATTAACAATTAGTATTTACTATTACAATTGTGTGAAATAAAGGGACATGAAGAAGATAAATGGATTCTGGGACTGGAGCAAGAAGAAAAAAAAAGATTGGTTTGAATACTTCTAGTATTCTATACATGACTGTGGGATCTCTAGAAATTTGGGAAGACCTAGAACATAATAGTGAAGACATCTATCTTTAACATTCATTTAAGAACACTGACAAAACCTGAGTGGTAACTGTTGAAGTAAATGTTTAGACTAAATGATACCTCGAATGTTTAGTGCTTTTTAGCCTACCCGCTGAATGCTTGATACACTAACTGTATTTTTCTAATCCATTTAAAAGATTTTTTTTTTTTTTTTTAGAGAGGAAGTAGGGGGTTGGTGCAGAGAGAAAATCTTAATCAGGATCCACACCCAGCACAGAGCCAGACACAGGACTTGATCTCACAACCCTGAGATCACGACCTGAGCTGAAATCAAGAGTCAGATGCTTAACTGACAGAGCCACCTAGGAACCCCTCTAATTCATTTAATTAAATGCGCTTAAGTCAAAAGTTTTTGTGAGGACTTAAGGATACCAAATAATGAAATATGAAATGTGCTATAAGAGCTAGAATTTTACTTTATTTTTTTAAAGATTTTATTTTATTTATTTATTTGAGAGAGAGAGAGGGAGAGAGAGCACAAGAGGGGGAAGGGTCAGAGGGAGAAGCAGACTCCCTGCTGAGCAGGGAGCCTGATGTGGGACTCAATCCCTGGACTCCAGGATCATGACCTGAGCTGAAGGCAGTCACTTAACCAACTGAGCCACCCAGGCTCCCAGGAGCTAGAATTTTAAAGATAATATTTATAACTACTAACCAAAGTCCTTAGGACCAGTACATATTCTGTGAAAATTAGTTTTGTAAAATATCTTGGATCCAAGAAATAGATGATCAACCTTAAACCAATCTTAAGTCACTGTTTAAAAATTACAGAATTCGGGGTGCCTGGGTGGCTCAGATACTAATTTGTACAAATACTAAAGTATTTGTACAAATATTGTGAGATCCCAGAAACTTTACCTACACAACTAGCCCATTCTGTGAGTATGCATGTTTTCTGTAACTGCTTCAGTAAAGAAAGGAGAGGAGGTCAAAAAAAGTAACAGGAGAGAAAAATATCTAAATAAACACTTTTGAACCTTAGTTCCTTTCCTAAGTAGAGACATTTAGAACATTCAGTCTCTTAAAATTGTTTACCTGTTAAATTTGAGTTGCATGTGAGGGACATTTTATCTAGACTATGAAAAATTCCCAAAATATAATTTTGTTATATTTGAACTTCAAGTAGAAAGCTGAATTTGAACTCACTGTACTAGGCAAATCACATAAAGGTTTTCCTTCCACATAACATTTTTCAACTAAATCTAATACCTCAAATCTCATGAATCTTGGTCTTTATATAAAATGTCATTTGGCATCCCCACATAAACTTTCTAGTATTCGTAGTGTCATACCAAACTAACAAAAGAGTATGATTTAATCTCATTTCTTTCCACCTAAGAGAATTTTGTTGGGATGGTATAAAATATTTCAGAAAGCTTTGAAGCTAAAGCAAAATATTCCAAATGATTTATTTCTCTCTCCAGCTCCTAGCATCTCCATCTGAATTTCTTACCTCCTGCCTAAATATCTGTACATTCTTCTCAGTCTTCAATGAAATATTCTGATGAAGACTTGATCAATTCACATTTGAAATTTTGAGAACTTTTCTTTACCTCATTTTTTTCTACAGGTTCAGAAATATTTATCTATCTAAATATCAGCTATATTTGTCTCCTTGTTTTTCCAACAATATCCATCCTTTACTAGGATGCAAATTTACTGACCTACTGTGTAAATCATGTGTTGCTGACTTGCTGGTCCCAAGATTTATGCTTCCAAAATGAAAGTGAACAATTCTATATTCCTTACCTCACTGGAATATACACTGCAGGTCTTTTATGGGGAAATATTATTAACTAGGAGATGTTTGTCCCAGCTAGCCTTACTTTCTTCTTAAATTTCATGGCCTTTTTTCCTTTTTGACAACTCCATAGTGCCCATTCCCTGCCAGCTCCCTAAATTGGGGAGATCTATATTTAATCTACGAGCCAAATGTATTAGCTAATCCATCTGAATGTTCATTATTCACAGATCAATGAAGGGCATTTACATCCTCTATTGTATCAAGAACCAAAGGAAAGTACCTAACTGTGGAATTTCAGGAAAAGTGAACTATAGCAGGGAAGGTATTTTGGGGATGTATTATTGATAAAATATCCATCCCCCTTTTATAATTAAAGCCTCCATCATAAAATGTACAGATCTCATCTATACCAACAAACTGTATAACATAATAAACTGGGCTCAATCATCATAAAGTGTCTGGGTTCAGTTTCCAATTAATACACTTCACTAAGTAACTTTAACTGTACTCTTTCTATAACCCTTATAAACCCTTTATAAAATCAGCTGAAGGGTGCCAGGGTAGCTCAGTCAGTTAAATATCTGACTCTTGGTTTCCACTTAGATTATGATCTCAGGGTCATGAGATCAAGCTCTGTGTCAGACTCAGTGCAGAGTCTGCTTGGGATTCTCTGCCTCTCACTCGCCCTCTCCCCCTCCTCACCCTCCCAAATAAATAAATAAATAAAATCTTTAAAAAATCAGTTGAAGATTAAAAGACAATGGATATCAGATGCTTAGAGTTGTGATGTACAAAGAATAATAACAGCCACCTCAAAGAGAAGGATAATGGAAATGATGATATGATGATAATGATGTTTCTTTTTTTTTGTATTCTTATGTTAATCCCCATACATTACATCATTAGTTTTAGATGTAGTGTTCCATGATTCATTGTTTGTGCATAACACCCAGTGCTCCATGCAGAATGTGCCCTCCTCAATACCCATCACCAGGCTAAGCCATCCTCCCACCCCACTCCCCTCTAGAACCCTCAGTATGTTTTTCAGAGTCCATCATCTCTCATGGTTCGTCTACCCCTCCGATTTCCCCCGCTTCATTCTTCCCCTCGTGCTACCTTCTTCTTCTTCTTTTTATTTTTCTTAACATATATTGCATTATTTGTTTCAGAGGTACAGATCTGAGATTCAACAGTCTTGCACAATTCACAGCGCTTACCAGAGCACATACCCTCCCCAGTGTCTATCACCCATTCACCCCACCCCTCCCACCCCACCCCCCACTCCAACAACACTCAGTTTGTTTCCTGTGATTAAGAATTCCTCATATCAATGAGGTCATATGATACATGTCTTTCTCTGTTTGACTTATTTCACTCAACATAATACCCTCCAGTTCCATCCACTTCATTGCAAATGACAAGATCTCATTCCTTTTGATGGCTGCATAATATTCCATTGTATATATACACCACCTCTTCTTTATCCATTCATCTGTCAATGGACATCTTGGCTCTTTCCACAGTTTGGCTATTGTGGACATTGCTCCTATAAACATAGGGGTGCACGTACCCTTTCGGATTCCTACTTTTGTATCTTTGGGGTAAATACCCAGTAGTGCAATTGCTGGGTCATCGGGTAGCTCTATTTGCAACTTTTTGAGGAACCTCCATACTTTTTTCCTGAGTGGCTGCACCAGCTTGCATTCCCACCAACAGTGTAGGAGGGTTCCCTTTTCTCCACATCCCCGCCAACATCTGTCGTTTCCTGACTTGTTAATTTTAGCCATTCTGACTGGTGTGAGGTGATATCTCATTGAGGTTTTGATTTGGATTTCCCTGATGCTGAGCGATATTGAGCACTTTTTCATGAGTCTGTTGGCCATTTGGATGTCTTCTTTGGAAAAATGTCTGTTCATGTCTTCTGCCCAATTCTTGATTGGATTCTTTGTTCTTTGGGTGTTGAGTTTGATGAGTTCTTTATAGATTTTGGATACTAGCCCTTTATCTGATATGTCATTTGCAAATATCTTCTCCCATTCTGTCGGTTGTCTTTTGGTTTTGTTTTCTGTTTCCTTTGCTTTGCAAAAACTTTTTATCTTGATGAAGTCCCAAGAGTTCATTTTTGCCCTTGCTTCCCTTGCCTTTGGCGATGTTTCTAGGAAGAAGTTGCTGTGGCTGAGGTCGAAAAGGTTGCTGCCTGGGTTCTCCTTTAGGATTTTGATGGACTCCTGTCTCACATTGAGGTCTTTCAACCATTTGGAGTCTATTTTTGTGTGTGGTGTAAGGAAATGGTCGAGTTTCATTCTTCTGCATGTGGCTATCCAATTTTACCAACACCATTTGTTGAAGAGACTGTCTTTTTTTCCATTGGACATTCTTTCCTGCTTTGTCAAAGATGAGTTGACCATAGAGTTTAGGGTCCATTTCTGGGCTCTCTATTCTGTTCCATTGATCTATGTGTCTGTTTTTGTGCCAGTATCATACTGTCTTGATGATGACAGCTTTGTAATAGAGCTGGAAGTCCGGAATTGTGATGCTGCCAGCTTTGCTTTTCTTTTTCAACATTCCTCTGGCTTTAGGGGTCTTTTCTGGTTCCATACAAATTTTAGGATTATTTGTTCCATTTCTTTGAAAAAAGTGGATGGTATTTTGATGGGGATTGCATTGAATGTGTAGATTGCTCTAGGTAGCATTGACATCTTCACAATATTTGTTCTTCCAATCCATGAGCATGGAACGTTTTTCCATTTCTTTGTGTCTTCCTCAATTTCTTTCATGAGTATTTTATAGTTTTTTGAGTATAGATCCTTTGTCTCTTTGGTTAGATTTATTCCTAGGTATCTTATGGTTTTGGGTGCAATTTTAAATGGGATCGACTCCTTAATTTCTCTTTCTTCTGTCTTGTTGTTGGTGTATAGGAATGCCACTGACTTCTGTGCATTGATTTTATATCCTGCCACTTTACTGAATTCCGGTAGGAGTTCTAGCAGTTTTGGGGTGGAGTCTTTTGGGTTTTCCACATAAAGTATCATATCATCTGCAAAGACTGAGAGTTTGACTTCTTCTTTGCCGATTTGGATGCCTTTGATTTATTTTTGTTGTCTGATTGCTGTGGCTAGGACTTCTAATACTATGTTGAATAGCAGTGGTGATAGTGGACATCCCTGTCGTGTTCCTACCTTAGGGGGAAAGCTCTCAGTTATTCCCCATTGAGAATGATATTCGCTGTGGGTTTTTCATAGATGGCTTTTATGATATTGAGGTATGTACCCTCTATGCCTATACTCTGAAGAGTTTTGATCAAGAAAGGATGCTGTACTTTGTCAAACGCTTTTTCTGCATCTATTGAGAGGATCATATGATTCTTGTTCTTTCTTTTGTTAATGTATTGTATCACATTGATTGATTTGCAGATGTTGAACCAACCTTGCAGCCCAGGGATAAATCCCACTTGGTCGTGGTGAATAATCCTTTTAATGGACTGTTGGATCCTATTGGCTAGTATTTTGGTAAGAATTTTTGCATCCATGTTCATCGGGGATATTGGTCTGTAATTCTCCTTCTTGTTGGGGTCTTTGTCTGGTTTTGGGATCAAGGTAATGCTGGCCTCATAAAATGAGTTTGGAAGTTTTCCTTCCATTTCTATTTTTTGGAACAGTTTCAGAAGAATAGATATTAATTCTTCTTGAAATGTTTGGTAGAATTCCCCTGGGAAGCCATCTGGCCCTGGGCTTTTGTTTTTTGGGAGATTTTTGATGACTGCTTCAATTTCCTTAGTGGTTATAGGTCTGTTCAGGTTTTCTATTTCTTCCTGGTTCAGTTTTGGTAGTTGATACATCTCTAGGAATGCATCCATTTCTTCCAGGTTATCTAATTTGCTGACATAGAGTTGCTCATAATATGCTCTTATCATTGTTTGTATTTTTTTGGTGTTTGTTGTGATCTCTCCTCTTTCATTCATGATTTTGTTGATTTGGGTCCTTTCTCTTTTCTTTTTGATAAGTCTGGCCAGGGGTTTATCCATCTTGTTAATTCTTTCAAACAACCAGCTCCTAGTTTCATTGATCTGTTCTACTGTTCTTTTGGTTTCTATTTCATTGATTTCTGCTCTGATTTTATTATTTCTCTTCTCCTGCTGGGTTTAGGCTTTATTTGCACTTCTTTCTCCAGCTCCTTTAGGTGTAGGGTTAGGTTATGTACTTGAGACCTTTCTTGTTTCTTGAGAAAGGCTTGTATTGCTATATACTTTCCTCTTAGGACTGCCTTTGCTGCATCCCAAAGATTTTGAATAGTTGTGTTTTCATTTTCATTGGTTTCCATGTATTTTCTTAATTCTTCTTTAATTTCCTGCTTGGCCCATTCATTCTTCAGTAGGATGCTCTTTGGCCTCCATGTATTTGAGTTCTTTCCGACTTTCCTCTTGTGATTGAGTTCTAGTTTCAAAGCATTGTGGTCTGAAAATAGGCAGGGAATGATCCCAATCTTTTGGTACCGGTTGAGACCTGATTTGTGACCTAGGATGTGATCTATTCTGGAGAATGTTCCATGGGCACTAGAGAAGAATGTATATTCCATTGCTTTGGGATGGAAAGTTCTGAATATATCTGTGAAGTCCATTTGGTCCAGTGTGTCATTTAAAGTCTTTATTTCCTTGTTGATCTTTTGCTTAGTTGATCTGTCCATTTCAGTGAGGGGGGTGTTAAAGTCCCCTACTACTATTGTATTGTTGTCAATGTGTTTCTTTGCTTTTGTTATCAATTGGCTTATAACTGGCTTCTCCCATGTTGGGGGCATAGATATTTACAATCGTTAGATCTTCTTGTTGCATAGACCCTTTAAGTAGGATATAGTGTCCTTCCTCATCTCTTATTATAGTCTTTGGTTTAAAATCTAATTTGTCTGATAGAAGGATTGCCACCCCAGCTTTCTTTTGATGTCCATTAGCATGGTAAATAGTTTTCCACCCCCTCACTTTCAATCTGGGGTTGACTTTGGGTCTAAAATGAGTCTCTTGCAGACAGCATATCGATGGGTCTTGTTTTTTAATCCAATCTGATAGCCTGTATCTTTTGATTGGGGCATTTAGCCCATTTACATTCAGGGTAAATATTGAAAGATATGTATTTAGTGCCATTGTATTGCCTGCAAGGTGTCTGTTACTGTATATTGTCTGTGTTCCTTTCTGGTCTATGTTGCTTTTAGGCTCTCTCTTTGCTTAGAGGACCCCTTTCAGTATTTCTTGTAGGGCTGGTTTGTGTTTGCAAATTCCTTTAGTTTTTGTTTGTCCTGTAAGCTTTTTATCTCTCCTTCTATTTTCAATGACAGCGTAGCTGGATATAGTATTCTTGGCTGCATAGTTTCCTCATTTAGTGCTCTGAAGATATCCTGCCAGTCCTTTCTGGCCTGCCAGGTCTCTGTGGATAGGTCTGTTGCCAATCTAATGTTTCTACCATTGTAGGTTACATATCTCTTCTCCTGAGCTGCTTTCAGGATTTTCTCTTTGTCTCTGAGACTCGTAAGTTTTACTATTAGATGTTGGGGTGTTGACCTATTTTTCTTGATTTTGAGAGGGGTTCTCTGTGCTTCCTGGATTTTGATGCCTGTTTCCTTCCCCAAATTAGGGAAGTTCTCTGCTGTAATTTGCTCCAATATACCTTCTGCCCCTCTCTCTCTTCTTCTTCTGGGATCGCAATTATTCTAATGTTGTTTTGTCTTATGGTATCGCTTATCTCTCGAATTCTGCCGTTGAGATCCAGTAGTTGTTTATCTCTCTTTTTCTCAGCTTCTTTATTTTCCATCATTTGGTCTTCTATATCACTGATTCTCTTTTCTGCCTCATTTATCCTAGCAGTTAGTGCCCCCATATTTGATTGCACCTCATTAATAGCCTTTTTGATTTCTACTTGGTAGATTTTAGTTCTTCTACTTCTCCAGAAAGGGTTTCTCTAATAACTTCCATATTTTTTTCAACAAGCAGATCTGCCACTTTTTGGGTCCCTGCTAGAGGAGCAGTGGCCCAACTGTGCCGCGGATCACGGTTTATGGCAACCCCGAGCTGAGAGCCCGCGCCTGGGCTCCACCTCTGCAGCCGGCTTCCCTTCTCCATTACCTGGGATCTCTGCCACACTCAGGCACCCCTGGTCTTTCTGTGACCCGGAGGGTCCTGAGACCACACTGTCCTGAAGGGTTCCACCCCCCGCTTAGCCACCAGAGTGATGTCCCTCAGCGGAGCAAACTTTTAAAAGTTCCAATTTTGTGCTCCGTGGTTCTATCACTTGCCAGAAGCGGCCGACGGAGGCCCCTCCCCCGCCATCTATCCTCCTGAATATCACCTCGGATTCACTTCTCCGCACATCCTACCTTTCAGAAAGTGGTCGCTTTTCTGATGAGAGAGTTGTCGCTATTCTTTTCTTCGATCTCCTCTTGAGTTTGTAGGTGTTCAGAATGGTTTGATCCCTATCCAGCTGAATTCCTGAGAGGAGACGAAATCCAGGTCTCGTACTCCTCCGCCATCTTGCTCCGCCCCCCGATAATGATGTTTCTTTTCATCACTTCTTATTCCTCTCCACTCCTAATTTTCTATAGTCAGTTTAATCTGTTAAATCCTGAATATCTGAGTGTTAACTTTCCTATAGTTCTTATTCTTTGTGTCATCTAAATTACTTGGGGCTTACTTGCATTTTTTTAATTATGTTTTTTATGTTCATGGAGGCTCCATCCAATCTTCAGAAAGATGAGGTAATTCACACAAAAGAATATATATGTATGTAAAATGGAATTACATATAAATAAAATTGCATCAACTTTAGGTTACTATGTCTGTATGCATAGGAATGATAGACGTTCCACTAATTTATTCAATATGTATTTTTTTGAATTTGTTATTGGGCACTGAGTAAATACTAGGTATTTTGCTGTTCTTGAAAGCACAAGTTGCTGAAAACCTGTGCATGATGATTTGCCTCATCTTCTAACTGTCCTGCAAACCTAAACTTTCACTATAGATTACTATAAAAATATAGGGTATTTTATGGACTCCTACACAACCTGTGGTTGATGTTTCTTAGAAGAAACTATTCCAGTTCTACCCCAAACAAGAAGTTTCTCTAGAAAAGTACCATGATTACAACATCCAGTCTTCCCTCAAAGAAAATTATAGAAGTTTTCTACCTCAAAAAGCAGTCCACAACTTTATTTTTCTGATTACTGAAAAATACTTCCTCTTATAAGGTATAGTATCTGCTTCCCTGGACCTACCAATGTGAGGTATTAGTTCTGCTCCCTAGAGCTCTACAGTACGAGTCTAATCCATCTTCCACATGACAGCCCTTCACATATTTGAAGACAGCTTGCACTGCCCCGATAAGTCCTTAATCTATATATTCCTGTGGTTCAACTATATTTTTGTCAACTCCAGTTATTCCTTCTTGACTTCCTATGTGGTTATTCTCTGTCATACTTTAGCTTAACTTTGTCAGTGCTTAGTTTCAAGATATTCTTCCCCTGGAATAATCCTCAAATGAATGAGCATGACATCAAATAGGAGTTATTAAAATGTTGGAAAGAAATTCATAACTCACATCACTTCTTGATGCTTTAGTTATCAATTGTGGTGTTACAAATGGTTCCAAACTTTATGGCATTACATAATAATCATATTATTAAGTTTATTATTCTGTGAATGAAAAATTCAGAGAGGGCATGATAGGAGTGGGTTATCTCTGCTTCATGAAACCTGAAGTCTCCGCTAGGGGACAGTAAACAGCAGGATGACAAAAATGAATGGGGCCTGAAATCATTCGGAGGCTTCTTTACTAATGTATCTGTGCCTACACTGGGATGACTCAAAGACCTCGGCTGAGGAAGTAATTTGGAGCATCTACCTGTGGTCTCTTCATGTGGCTTGAACTTCTTACAGAGCCCTGCAGCTCAGTTTTTAAAGAGAGGAATCAGAGAGCAAGAGAATGTGCCAGAAAAAAAAACAGGCAGAAGCTAAAAAGCTTCTTCTGACCTAGCCTCCAAAGACATGCAGCTTCACTTTGATTACTTCCCATGAATTACAGATTTCTAAGTAAAGCCCAGATTCAAATGGAGGGTCACTGTACTCCTCTTGATAGAGGAGTGGCAAGATCATACGGCAGAGGGTCATGTGGGATAGCAGATACTGTTAGTGTCATCTTTGGACAATACAATCTGTTCCAGTATGCCCTCTGGCCACAATTCACATCCCTCCACATGCAAAATATCCACCTCAGAAGACCCAAAACATCTCATCCCAGACAGTAACAGAAAGTTCAGGATCTCACCATCGACTCAGGACCAGGTACAGAGGAGTCTCTTCCAGCTCAGATTTTTTCAAGTGGCTTATCTCCATTTAAAAGCTTGTAAACTAAAGAGATCAGTTATCTTTGTCCTATAAACTCAGGATACAATGTTGAATCAGGCATGAAATCATTATAATAGGCATTGGCACAGAAAGGGGGGAGGTCAGTGAGGAGCATCTGAGTGGCTCAGTGTGTTAAGCGTCTGACCCTTGATTTTGGCTCAGGTCATGATCTCAGGGGTTGTGGGATGAAGCCTGGTGTTGAACTCTGCACTCAGTGCAGAGTCTACTGAAGATTCTCTCCCTATGCTCCTCTCCCCACTGACAAGCATCCGTGGGCACACTCTCTCTAAAATAAATAAATCTTTAAAAAAAAAGAAAGAAGGTGGGGGGGGAAATCAATGAAAGGTACACAGCAACCACTGCTCCATAGCAATTTTGCAATCTTACTGGATATATGTTGCTAATTCCAGAGGCCTCTTTATTTTGCATTGCTTTTGTCACTTGTAGTCCAAGCTGATAAAATTCTATAAAAAAACCCTCCAGCTTTCTTATGTACCAATTTATAATCCACCCATTAAAAGAAAGCCATGTGCACTAATCTCTGTGATAAATTCTTTCAACTTTGGACTTCCTGAGACAGCTGTGGGACATCATTGGTAAGATTTAATAGAAGTCTACTTTTTTTTTTTTTTTTACCAGAGAGTACCTCAGAAGCACACACTAAAGAACCTTAGTAAACTTCTGCCTGTCTTAAAGAGTCTATGAGGCATCACTTACAATTTTTTTGGAGAGTTTAACAAAGAGATTTTCAATCACACCCTTGGCTTTATCTTTACTCTGAGGCCACATTTTCCTGACAACCTTGTAGATCTAATTATTTGCCCTGAGTCCCTTTACTATTTTGAAATTCTTTTGCATTTTGAAGAGGCTGGGAATAAAAAATTGTTTTGTTTTCCAAACTTCAGCAAGTCTTGTCTCTTTTATAAACTTTTTCTAAAGTTTGCTTGAAAACTGAATAATTCCTTTTTAGCTGATTTCTATTTGTATTTTATCATACAGAACTAAAAGAAATCTGGTGGCACTTCAAAAACTCAACATGGAAATATCCTTAGTAAATTCTATTAGTTTGTTAGAGATACTTTCTATGTTACCACAGGTGACGGTATGGCCAAATTTTCTGCCACTGTATAACAAGGGTCCTCTCTCTTCTGGCTAATATTTTTTTCACTTTCCTTTAAGCCTTCACTGATAGCATATGCAAGGCCTGCCAGGCTTATACCTGCGATCGACCCCCAAACCAATGTCGGGGCACTATAAGCAACTAATAAATTGTTGAATACTACATCTCAGACTAATGATGTACTGTATGTTGGCTAACTGAATTTAAATTAAAAAAAAAAAGCAATGTCAGGTGTTTTCAGTTTTGTTATCACGTTGATGCCATATTTCCAGACACCAAATTCTACCTCAATTACCCCTTGTTGCACAACAAACTACCCCAAATTACTGGTGTAAAACAAAAACTTATATTATGCTAACTGATTTTGTGAATCAGGAATTTGGACAGGTACAGGAGAGATGGCTTGCTTTCCTCCATCATGTCTGGGGACTCAATTGGGAAGAATCAAACAGGCAGGATGACTTACATGCCTGCAGGCTAGAATTTCTCCTTCCCTCCTTCCTTCCTTCCTTCCTTCCTTCCTTCCTTCCTTCCTTCCTTCCTCCCTCCCTCCCTTCCTCCCCCCTTTCTTTCTTTCTTTCTTTCTTTTCTTTTTCTTTCTTTCTTTCTTCTTTCTTTCTTTCTTTCCCTTTCTTTCTTTCTTTCTTTCTTTCTTTCTTTCTTTCTTTCTTTCTTTTTTATGATTTTATTTATTCATGAGAGAGAGAGAAAGATTGAGAGAGAGCACAAACAGGGGAAGGGGCAGAGGGAGAGGGAGAAGCAGGGAGTCTGCCATAGGACTTTATCCTAGGACCCTGGGATCATGACCTGAGCCAAAGGCAGATGCTTAACCAACTGAGCCATCCAGGCACCCCATAGAGTTTCTTTTAAAAATGATTTATTTATTTGAAAGAGAGAGGGGGGGGGAGGGACAGAAGGAATGGGAGAGAAAGAATCCTTAAGCAGACTCTCCACTGAGCATGGAGCCCAGTGTGGGACTCCATCCCAGAACCCCAAGATCATGACCTGAGCCAAAATCAAGTTGGATGCTTAAACAACTGAGCCACCCAGGCACCCCCTGAAGGCTTCTTCATGCATCTGGTGCATAGGCTGGGATGAGTAAAAGCTATGCTCAGCTAAAGATTGTAGATTGGAACATCTACACATTATTTCTTCATGTGCCTGAGCTTCTCATTGCATGGCAGCTGAATTTTGAGGACTCCAGCGAGTGAATATCGAGAGAACAAGTGTTTTAAGAGACTAAGGCAGAAAATTTATAACTCAGAAGTCAGCCTATGTCACTCTAGCCTCATTCTATTGATTATAAGTGAGCCACTATAGCCAAGCCAGTTTTAAGGGTTTTGGCATCAGTTTTTGATTAGGTGAACAGGAAGGTCACAATGCAGAGAAGAGTTTATAGGGTGATGGTATTATAGCCATGTTTGTAAAATAAAATCTGCCACACCTGGTAACTATTACTATGTAACTTATCTCCAATCGAGCTACTGTATATTATTTGGGAAAAAAATTCCCATTCTTGAATTGACTTCATTACGAGATTCTTCATGAACATGCTTTGGAATTTCAATTACTATTCAAGTTATCTTTTGAATCAAAAAACACGTCCCATGAAGGAAAGATGAAGGGCTCTATTACATGTATCTGATGAACAAAAATCACTTCCATAAAACTCTTTTCATTTAATGTCTCCATATTAGATTCTATTTAAATGCACTTGGTATTAGCAGTGTGAACCTTGACCAAATTATGAGATAACAGGTTTTCTTTTGGCACTGTCTACTTTTTATGAGGGAGCAGGTCATGTGAAGGTAACCTGGATAAATTATGCAGGGTAATGACAAGAGTATGGGACATTTGGTCTCATGGTACAAAGCATAATTCACATAACCAACTCCATAATATGATCACTTCCTTAATGTGGCCCAAATACCCATTTGACCAAGACATCTGTGTGATCCAAAAAGCCTACATGTTCGGAACACCACGTGACCGGAACCCAGTCATTTAACCCCTAATTTTCCACCTTATTCTAATACTTCTATCAAAACAATTCTTAAAATTTTCTGTCATCTCCGGTCCATGGACTATCATATCACTCACTATCATCTACTCATAGCTTAATTACATAGTTAATATTCCATGGGTCTTCATTAGAACAGCACCTTTACAAATTCTCTTTGTCTTTATGGTTTCCCCCTACCTCTGTTACACTGACTTGGAAACACTTTAGTATGGTTAAAAACAACTATCTTCCTACTCAATGTCTGTCGCTGGTCAGTTTAATATTGCTGGGGGTGGGGGGGAAGACAAGTGGTGAAATAAAATTGTGTGCCCTGAATAGATTTGTTTGGCTTGATTAAAATCATGGCTATAACCAGAAGCCATGGGTTTCAACCTTCAGTTAATGAAAAATCCTAGAGAGAAACTAACTAAATAAACTGATGACTAAGTGCTGTGATAATATTGAACTCTGGGCTAGTTACTAACCTTTGTTTAGAAAGATAACAAAGGAAATGAATGAACATTCACATATCTGTTACCAAAATTTTTAGTTAAAGCTTCATTTGTTCTGTAACTTGTTACAATAAAGTTCAGGTTCTGCCTAAGTTTCTTTACCGAAGGAGACAAAGAGTTTTTTTCTTACAAATTTAAATTTTTAAAAACATTGTTAGAACTGTTGATGCCTAATCTATGAATGTTTAGAATAAAAATACTTCCTAAACTGTTTCAGGAAAACTTGTTCATCCAGGGTTTTAATCTATATTTGGTGTAGGAAGATGGTTTTACTGATAATAATCGGCCATTGAGTACAACTTTGCTGATCTACTCTAAAACACATAGCATTTCTAAATAGGTTAGAATCATATCTAAAGGTAGTATTCCTTGCAAAAAAAAATGGCTTGCATTTAAAATAATAAATCTAACAGCTGTCTTCTTAATCTATGTCTCAGCAGAATCCAAAGATTTACCAATCCCCCCATATTGAAGTGTTTTATTATTTTAGCTCTGATACAACTACATTTTGCTGGTTATCAGTTTTTTTATGTCTAGGTATATCCACTGTATTATTATGTTTCACCCCAATCCATCAATATAATTTCTGTATCTTGAGAAGATTAAAGTTTATATACCTAAAATTAAATGAACTAGAGTAGAATTGATTAAATGAGGTAGATTCAAAGTTAAAGCATAAAGCAATTTCACCCACTCTCATCTGTACACCTGCCAACTGCTTTGTTGAATTATTCTTCTCTCTCACTGTATAAAATATTGAGTAAATCCCTAAGCTTTTATAATCACATTCTAGTATTTAAAAGTCCTGTCTGGTCTAATGACAAAACTTTATTCTCTCATTTGACTCAAAACTATTCTCTTTCCAGGCAGCTTTGACCTGAATCTGTCAGAGTAGCTTCCATATCCTTCATGTTCAGTTTCTTTCTTCTGTTTGCTTTACCTCCTCCTCTACATTTCAGTTGATTGGTATATCTATTCCCAGACTTAGGGGCAGGGAAACGGGTTATAGCAAACAAGTATAAAGTTATGCAGTCAGTATAATTATAATACGACATTAGGACCACCTTTGTGTCAACTGCTGAAATAAAGTACTTCTGCCCATCAAAGAATATTTTGGGAGTCCCTCCAAGATAACCATCACTGAAAACCACTTGTTCTTTAACTCCCTGATGAAGATGAAGTTTCTTCCAATTAGGCTTTTATGACTTACTCTCTCAGCCTCTAGCTTCTTTTTTATTTTTTTAAGATTTTATTTATTTACTTGAGCAAGAGAGAGCGCGCGCATGCGTGAGCACTAAGATGTGGGTGGGAGGGCGAGGGAGGACAAGCAGACTCGCCCTGAGAGTAGAGGAGCTCGATGTGGAGCTGGATGTGGAGCTCGATCCCAGGACCCTGAGATCACTACCTGAGCCGAAGTCAGATGCTTAACTGACTGAGACACCCAGACGCCCCTCAGCCTCTATCTTCTGGCTGTCTATTCTAAGAACACACACTCTCTTGAGATCACTTTGTCCATGCTTCCTTCCACAAGGTTCAACTCTGGTCCAGAGGAAACTGCCCACTAGGATTTAAGGTCTATCCATTTCCCATGTACCTCACGTCACTCTCCTGCCACAGGCTATTAGAACCTGTAGACATTTTCAGACTTAAATCAGAAAATACTTCTTGTATCCCTAAAAATTTAAAGGACACAGATAACATCTCTGAGTAGTTCTCTCAACTTTACTTTGCATAACTTGTCCATTAACAGCTCTCTCTCCAAATAAATTCCCAATGTGTATATATATATATATATATTTTTTTTTTACCATCACTCTTCTCCCAGCTTATAGGCTGGAGTTGGATAAATAACTAGTTTTACAGTGTCTTATTGTGTTCTCCTTATGGTCTTGCACCTGGTCTTGCCTATGGGAGCCACTCCCCAAAGCAAAGAAACTCCAACATAATAGGAAAAGTTCCATTTAGCATTGTTTTTTCAAAGAGTCAGCACCTCAAGAGACCTTGAGAACTCTAATGCCAATTCTGTATCTCTAGAGAGGTCGTAGAAAACTCAAGAAAACTAGGATTAAGGGCTAATATCTAATTTTAATTATTTTGATAATAATTTTTATACTTTTGATATTTTGTGGCACACTTTTAAGGAATCATGTCGGGGCACCTGGGTGGCTCAGTCATTAAGCGTCTGCCTTCAGCTCAGGTCATGATCCCAGGGTCCTGGGATCGAGCCCCACGTCGGGCTCCCTGCTCTGTGGGAAGCCTGCTTCTCCCTCTCACACTCCCCCTGCTTGTGTTCCCTCTCTCACTGTGTCTCTGTCAAATAAATAAATAAAATCTTAAAAAAAAATTAAAAAAAAATAAAAAGAATCATGTCTATATTAATCACTTCTTAAATTACTTATGGTATATAGTATTAGAAGAAACTAGACTCACTTGTACAAAACCTGTCACTAGATACTTAGGTAAGTTTAAAATTATTAAAAGTAAGTTATATTAAATCCACTCAGATAGCTCGATTAAAATGCAACTTTGTATTTCTGAGCTATTTAAAGTCTTTCTAAATAGAAAAGACCCCTGCAGGTATGAATATCACTTTGGATTATCTCTTTCCTACAAGCATTCAATAACTCCCCTTTGCTTATGACATTAACCTCACTAGTTCAGTGAGTGTCATACGCATTCCTTTTCTACAAGCTTCCTATTTTCTTCAACAGGCCTATCTCACTTCACTTCCACACTCATTCCCTTTGCTCATCCATGTACTCTTTGTGACATAAGAAACTCATTATCCAATTCCCCAGGTGTCTTCTTTCCTGAGTATGTCCAGTTAAAGTCCTATGCCAAAAATGGTACTAACTTACTTAGACTTTGCTGCTTAGGCTAAATGTGAATGTGCATGTGAGGTTTACCTCAACTTGGTTTTAAATTACCTAATCCTAAACCCTTGTTTATTCTTCAGCACCTTGGATAGGACTCTGTATAAACAGAGCAGGCTGGCAACACGTTACATTCATGATAATTTATTATGCAGCCAAATATAAAACTCTACTATATAGTGGAGCTCTTAAATTTCACCAGAGAAAAACAGAGATGCGACTGCTGATATCAGTCACGCAGTAGTAGCACACTGCGGCCTGATTTATTTCTGTTTATGCATATACTTGATTTCTGATATGTCTACAAAGATATAAACTGATTTTTTTTTGCCTTGGGAGGGTATTTGTCTATATTTTAATCATAGACACATATGTATGCATGTGCAGGATAAGGTTGATGTATCTCACATATAAAGTACATATGTCAGTGTATGTACACAGAATGTGTACATTGTAGTCACTTGTGCCCATCAGGCCTCCAACTAACTGCAGTGATCACTAAGGCAGTCCAGAAGGGGAGAGCTGCCAGTTGACCCACAAAACTGTGAGTTAAATAAATGGCTACTGTGAAGCCCCTAAATTTGGGGTAGTTCATTATATATTTAAACACTAGTTAGGACTAGGTATTAATCCAAAGGATACAAACACAGTGATTCAAAGGGGCACCTGCACCCCAATGTTTATAGCAGCAATGTCCACAATAGCCAAACTGTGGAAAGAGCCCAGATGTCCATCGACAGATGAACAGAAAAGAAGTGGTATATATATATTCCATTATATTTGTATATGCATATATATAATGGAATATTACTCAGCCATAAAAAAGAAAACTTACATTTGCAATGACGTGGATGGAACTAGAGGGTATTATGCTAAGCGAAATAAGTCAATTGGAGAAAGACAATTAGCATATGATTTCACTCATATGTGGAATTTAAGAAACAAATGAACATAGAGGAAGGGCGGGAAAAATAAAACAAGATGAAGTTGGAGAGGGAGAAAAACCATAGTAGATTCTTAACTAAAGGAAACTAATTGAGGGTTGCTGGAGGGGAGATGGGTGGGGTGATGGGGTAACCGGGTGATGGCCATTATGGAGGGCACTTGATGTAATGAGCACTGGGTGTTATATGCAATTGATGAATCACTAAACTACCTCTGAAACTAATAATACACTATATGTTAACTGTTTTTAAATAAAAAATAATAGATACAATTGCAAATTTATTGTGAATATAAAGATGAGTTACATTACAATAATGTATTATGCTGATACATATGTTTTAATTCAAAATAATGTGATCATGATCTCAATTTTACTAAACACATATATGCCTGATGTTTCAAGTTTCAAGAAAACTTGAAATTTTCTTCTTGCTTATGAAATAGACCTTAGATTGTGGTGGGTGGACATACTGAGAGTTTAGATGGTTCTACAGAGAATAGCTATAAGATTAGAGGCAATAAATGCAGCTCTGCAAACAATAGCCAGCAAACAGCATTCAGCCAACAGAGTAAAGGAGAGCAAGAATGAGAGCCCAGGGACTCACCTCATTAGTGCTTCACATTCATTTTCCTAATGAGTTTGATGTGATAGATAAATGAAATACTTTACTTGGCAAAAATCATTTGAACTTTGTAACAATCTAATGCCAATTTACATATTTTAACCTTTGTGTAAAAACAAATTTAAAAACCCAAGATTCCTATCCACAAAGTTATAGCATGTTCAGATCAAATGAAATGCTACAATAAAGTTCTCATTAATTTATGTTCCAAACATCTGATTTTTTTCTTAAATGATGAAAGGAGTTCAAGATAAGGAAGATGTATGTATACATGTAAAAATAAGTAAGGCAATTCTATATGTGTATTTCATATCTATTATGAACTATTTTTTTCTTCAGATTATTTCATTCAAATGGTCATTGCTGGACTAAAAATGTAGGATGTTAAAATGAGGCACTTAGCTTAATACTATTCCATGACATGTATATACCACATTTTCTTAACTCATTCATCTTTTGACGGTCACTTGTTTTCATATCTTGTCTACTCTGAATAGTGCTGCAATGAACATGAAGGATGTAGATATCTCTTTGAGATGTTGATTTCAATTCTTTTGGATATATATCACAAAGTGGAATTGCTACATGATGTAGTTCTATTTTTAATTTTTTAAGGAATCTCCATACAGTTTTCCATAGCTGCTGTACTATTTTACATTCCCACCAAAATTCTTAGAAGGGTTCCAATTTCTCTACAACCTCACCAACACTTGCTCTCTTTAATTTTTTGTTTTGCTTTGTTTTTAAATTAGAGTTGTCCTAATAGGCTTGAGATATTTCATTGTAGTTTTAATTTGAATTTCCCTGATAATGATGTTGACCATCTTTTCATATACATCTTGGCCATTTGTATGTCGTCTTTGGAGAAATATCAATTTGAGCCTTTTGCCCATTTTTAATTGGGTTACCACAAAAAAGGGGGACACTGTAAAATGTTGGATAGGAATATCACCTTGACTGTGGTGATGGTAACATGTGTTTGTATATGTCCATACTTATCAAATTGTATACATTAAATATGTGCAGTTCTTTATTACTTATACCTCAATAAAGCTGTTAAAATGAAGATGACACTTAGCTTCAGAGAATATGCCTAATGCCTAAGAAAAATAAGGTAGTATTTACTATTTGTCAGGCCCTGCTCTAAGTGCTTTAAATACATATTAACTCTTGATGCTGCACACCAACCCAATAAAATAGGTACTATTATCATGCATCATGAAACTGAGCCAGAGAAAATTATCACCATCACTAGATAAAATGTAGAGAAGGGACTCAAGCCCTGGCAGTCTGTTCTTTTCAAATTGATACCCAACTTCCTCTGCCTTGCATGATGGACTGAGCTGGGAATTACCTATTTAAGATCAAATAGCAAGTGAGCTCAAACAATAAGTATTTGATTCCTTAAATTGACAGTTAAGGGCAACAGAGTCTGATACAGGCTTCAGTCTTCCATCATGTTGGCCTCAGGAAATTAGAATAAAGTCAGCCAAAGAGTTAGAAATTTACCAGGGGGTGGAAATTCATCTGCTTCATTCCCAGTTTTTGAAGGCAGTAGACAGCAACCAAAATGCACTCCCACATCTACAGTGAAATCTTTACCACAACATCCCTGTGAGAAGGCATAGACGTCACCATTTTATAGCTAAGGAAGTCAAAGCTCAGAAGGGATGAAAAATTTGCTACATGTCCCCTGTTGGTAAGCAGGTTTTCTTCCTTCGATTGCATTGTTCCTTCCCTTCTGTTATGTGTCTCTCTTCTCAGTTTATGAACCAGCCAAAGAACTCATGCAGTGCTACCCAGCATATCCCCAGACCCCTTTCTTTTTTTACCCTAAGATTAGAGGCATGGAGATCTGACTCTTGTTTTATGATTAACTGTAAGCACAGGGAAAAATACAAGGTATGATTTTCATGTAAAATACTGGTAAGTAAATTTACATGGATTGAAATTTCTCTTCTTCCTTTATAGATTAAGCTACTTGCCTCGAAGCAGTATTACTCCTAATTATACTAATAAGAGTGATCAAATTAAATTCCTTGATATTACCCCTGGAAATTGACTTTCTTTGTTTGCAATCACTGAAGTCCGTATGACTGATTTGATCTCAATTCTCTAGAGCTTCTTGAAAATGACCTTTAGCTCTTCATATAAATTAATTTTTTAAAATGCTTTTACATTTGGAGAAGAGTTGAGACCTCTAGGTCAAGGATAAAAGAAAATTAAACTTTTAACATTTTAGATTTTCTTTTCTTCCTGTGATTATTAAACTTAAATAAATGAATTTTTGGTGAATAAGGCTTATGTGTTGTTGGTTTTATTTTAATGCAGTCTACTTTGAAAGTGGCTTGAGTATTGAACATAAACATTAACAAAAACATTAAGGATGAATTAAAGTAGGTTTCAAGTGATGAAGCTCAGTGGTACTTTAGTCTGAAATAGCAATGGCAGCAGTTTTATCTGCACGAGTTTACGATTTAATGACCAGAGATTTAATGAGAACACACCTCTCAAAAATATGCAGGAAACAATTAGCCATTGTGTAAGGCAGGATTTGAAAAGTGATACATGAAATATACAAAGCAAGTGAAACAGGAAGACAGAAGAAAGAAACAAATTCTTTGGTGAAGGATGAAAGAATAGTTCACGGAAGGAAAACTGTAGTTTAAGAGTAGATTGGAAGACTGTTGAATCACAGATCTGTACCTCTGAAACAAATAATACATTATATGTTTAAAAAAAAAAGAAGAAGAAAATAGCAGGAGGGGAAGAATGAAGGGGGGAAATCGGAGGGGGAGACAAACCATGAGAGACTATGGACACTGAGAAACAAACTGAGGGTTCTAGAGGGGATAGGGTGGGAGGATGGGTTAGCCTGGTGGTAGGTATTAAAGAGGGCATGTTCTGCATGGAGCACTGGGTGTTATACGCAAATAATGAATCATGGAACACTACATCTAAAACTAATGATGTAATGTATGGTGATTAACATAACATAATAATAATAAAAAAAAGAGTAGATTGGAAGGCCTGGAAAGAAAACTGAATTCAGATGGAGGGAAGAGCATCAATATGGCACAAATGTAACAAAGTTCTTGGTAGAATAGGACAGTGCTTGATGTGTATTGGATGTGGTTATATCTGGATTGAGATTTCTCAACAGATTCTTTCAAATACCTACCAAATCTAGGAAATGGAAATGCCATAGTACAGACATGCATTGCATGGAAATCATGGAAGCTGTTTGTAGTTAAATCTCTTTCAATCTGACTGTCAGCATTGTAGCACCTAATGGTTAGCAGACAATAATTTTGGAGTAAGTCCTAAGAGGAACTAAAGTTTACCCTAAAACTAATTTTAGAGACAAATTCTAAGAAAAAGCTAAACACGAAACAGAGACATAGAGTCAATGAGGCTACATTTAAAATTCTTAAGGGAAATCTCAAATAACCATTTAATCAAAAGTCTAATGTGGTAATTGCCAGCAATCTAATCTATTCATTAAAGTGTCACCACTAATGACTAAACTTGTAAACACTGTGTTTGCCAAAGTTACAAATACATTCTTATTTTTAAAATTTTATCACTGAAATATACATTTCTTCATTTTTGTTTTTCACACTTAGTATGAATGATGGAGATTTATTAAATGTGTTCCACTTTATTGCTGTGTATGACAGATTTTCTGAATAGTGATACTAGAAATTAACATTTTTCCCTTTTTTTAAAGATTTTATTTATTTATTTGAGAAAGAGAGAGAGCATGAGAGGGGGGAGGGTCAGAAGGAGAAGTAGACTCCCCGCTGAGCAGGGAGCCCAGTGCGGGACTCAATCCTGGGACTCCAGGATCATGACCTGAGCTGAAGGCATTCACTTAACCAACTAAATTTTCTTAATACAATTAATGCTAGCCTAAGTTTGGGGTATTTAATTTGGGAGTCAGGAAGAGGATGCTTGGAGAAAAGGAAGAGGAAAAAACCAGCTGGGAAAATACTGTAATATCTGAGTTGGGAGAGAAACTGAAGTCCTACATTCTCAAGCTCACTCTTTTATTTCAGATGTTAAAATACTGATTATTTACCACAATGATTAATTCAGACTTCTTTACATGAGACTTATATCTAATAATTCAAGTTCCAATCCTGTGTTAGATTCTAGAAAAGCAAAGCAGTCAGGACAAAGCCCCTGACCTGGTAGAGTTCATGGTATCATGGGACACAAATAGGAATAGAGATGGCTATACAAAATCTGGGATTACACAGATATAAATTATAATTACAAGGGATAAAGAATTATGAGGATTACTTCATACCTCAAATTTTGAGATCTATATCTTAAAGTATAACTGTGCTCACCCTCAAATTCTGGATAGCATTTTCCTTGACTTCAACTAATTTTACTAGTAGCATTAATCTTTATAGAAATCAATGTTAATTATGCAAAACAAGTGATGTATAGATTAAACTGCATATAGTCAAAGGCAAATATTGTTTTCTGGGGGGTGTCTTTCGAAAAATCATTTCTATATTTCTAATCTTTTTTATTTAAACATACATTTATCATCTTGGGTTATCATAAGAAGTGAAATGTATACTAATGTACATATACATATGGATACTTTATATATATACATTTGTGTGTATATATACACATTCGTATTATGCAATATTAAACTTGTAGAGTCAAAAGGGAGGGGAGATAATATCAGGGGACAAAAACAAAAACAGAAACTGAGAGGAGAACAAAAAGAGTATGACAGAACCCACTCCTGTATCAGGATCCTGGTCGTGCTTAATAAATGGTAAATTAACTTAAAAACAGATGTTTGACTTGATTTTTCAAAGTAATGTTTAAATCATTATTTTCCATTCTAAGTTTAAATTTAATTTATAATTAAATTCTGATTTTTTTATTTTGAAAATTTTATTTAGTTTTAACTTTTTTCATGAATCATTTACTTTCTCAAAAAGCTTATTGCTTTTCAAATTCAGTTATAGCCCTTACTAAAAAAATTGAATAGAAACAAAAGTTTAAACAAAGTTTAAACAAAACAATTGAAAATTACTTTCCAGAAATGTTTCCAAATCAATATTGAGTCGGAATTTTTAGGACAGAAATCATTTTTTCACTTAAGTGATTATTTTAAGAAAATGAGGATATAAATTGAGATTTTAATTTATTATTTTTACTTCCTAATAGTAAATGAACCCTATTATCATTTATTGTTATTGCAACATGTACATGAAAAATGGCCACTGGATTACATCTGCTGAAAATGATATAAAACTGATAGGATGAAAAGAAAAAAAAGAAATTTTGCTCATTCAACTTCACTACATGTGAATTTGATCTAGATTATTTATCTTCTGTTCCAAGACCGTCATAGAAAGTGTTGGGACTATGTAACATGCAGCTTTGAGGTTCACAATTTCTCTATCATATCAATTATTCATTTGAATAATTTGCCAAATAGGGGAATACAAGGAGAGAAAAAAATGCAACTGTAAGCATGCCTCCCCTCCTACAGCTCTCCATGACTTTGCTTCTCCCCTGGGTATTTAAGAATTCTTTTTCAGTATATAATCCTAGTGTCTTACCTGGATCAGTTTAGATACAGACAAAACACATATATGTAATATGTATTTTTTTCTGTTATCTATATACTTAATGAAGAAGCTCTTTCATTACTCCTCCCTCAGGAGTATTATATAAGTCCCAAGGCCCCAGAAGAATTCATTGCCCACTTCTTGTCTAAGATGTTTCTTCCAATCCAACATCATCATTGCACTTTGAAGCACATCTAGAGTCTTCTTCACTTCAGTGTAGCATCTGAGGGTGCCACCACTCCCACATTCATTTTTGGAGATGCAATTTTGACCAGAGCATGTAAAAAAACAAAACTACTTATTTTTTAAAAGTTTCCTTCAAAGATAACAAATGGGGCACCTGGGTGGCTCAGTCAGTTAATCGTCTGCCCTTGGCTCAGGTTATGATCCCAGGGTCCTGGGATCAAGCCCCACGTGGGGCTCCCTGCTCAGCATCTGCTTCTCCCTCTGCTTGTGCTCTCTCTCTGTCAAATAAAAAAAATAATAATAAAATAAATATATTTTTGAAAAAAAGATACGGACTAAAATTGGTTGTATCACGAACAAAGAAAAATAAGCACATTTTGTAGATGGATTGGATAAAGCTATTGTAAAAAGAATTGTTTTAATATTGTAGAGTCCATAAAATAAAACAAATAAACAAATAAAACTTAATAATCAGTGAGAGGGGACTTTCCCTAGAAAACAGTTAAAAAAAAAAAAAAGTAAAATGTCCCTATAAAACAGTAGGAAAATCGACCACAGCAGAGAGTTTCAAGAAATAGATAGGATTTAACTTATGACAAAAGTGACATTTATCTTCCATGATACTGGATTATTCTGGCAAGATTAGAAAAAAAAAAAAAAGCTAATCCTCTGGATGAAAATTAAATTATACTCTGTTTTACATCATATAGAAAAAAATTCCTAGTGGATTAGAAATCTAACAAAATTAAAACAAAAATTAGAGACTGATACTATCACTTTCAATTAGGGGATAAAGTAAGCAATTGTCACACTGGTTGCTGGGGAGGGAGCCATGTGGTTAGTGGGAGAAGGAATGAGAGGAGGTTTTAGGAATAGAGACCAACCCCCTGGTCTTCAAGTGTGATTAATCAGATTGATATGAAATCTCCTGAAGTTTATCTTTCCCTTAGGGTTTCATGCTTTGATTCCTGATGTATGTCTTTTTTAGTCACAGCCTTAACATTCAGCTCAGTTGTATAGTTATTCCATTCTTTAGGGTTGCCATTGCAAAGCTATGATAACTGGTATTTAACAGTATGTATTAATAGTATCTCAAGCCCTATTAAATAGACACTCAGCATCATAAGGACATCAGATATGGTAGCACTCTATATGTTAATATCTATCTATTTAGCTATCTATCTATCTATCATCTATCTATCTACTTATCTATCTACCTCCCTGCCTACCTACCTGCCCATGTGGGTCTACTGAGATGAGGAAGTTCATTCAGTTACAGCCCAATTCAAATCCTAAGGAGTTAAAATAGTCATTTTTCTCCCCAAACTTATGGGGGAGAGTCGATGACTAAGTTTATTTTAAAGGAAAAAGTCAATATTGTAACTATATTATACTCAGTTTAATCTAAACAGCTCCACTTTAATCAATGTTCATCAATGTGAGTCTGACAAACATTGTAAGGCAAAAAATAATACATAAGGAAAACCTTCAAAGCCCAATGAAAAAGTAAAACGAAATAAAATAAAATAAACTTTTTTGTTTTGTCCTAAGGTTTTGTGCCTTGAGTTATTCCTTTCAATTATTAAACAGAGGCATCACACATCCAGGAGGGGGAAAAAAAAAATATATATATATATGTTTTTACTTAAAAAAATGATAGTATGAAAACATATTGTAGTAGGGCCAGAAGTCAAAAAGATATGCTTAGAAATATTGGCAGAAAACAGTGTATCTTCAGAATGCTCTAGAAATACAATGAACTCAGAAGTTTATACCCAGCTAAATGCTCATTTAGTAGCAAGAACAATGTTAAGATACATAAAGCAAAAATTAGTTATTAGTGAATATTCGTGATTATTGGAATGTTAGTGACTAAGTCTTAGCACCTAAAGACCTTCACTAAAATAACTCTAAAATGGCAACCTTTGTTGAGAAGAAGTAAATTGAGAGATGAGAGAAAAATGAGAACAAAAGCCAAAAAAAAAAAAAAGCAGGAGTAAATCCATAAAAAATGAAACATGTACATAAACTACATTAACAATGGTCTTTAAAAATATTAACTATATTATTGTGTCAAAAATAAAAGAATAACCTAAGACTTTAAGCAAAAATAATCCTAGTGTGTAAATATTCCGTTGGCATTTAACTAAGGCTCTTGTCATAATCAAGAAGAGTATACAAATACTGAATGTATAGAGTAGACTCAAGAATCCCTAAAGTTTTGACACTTTTCAAGAATCAAGGGATTCTTTCTTTCTTTCTTTCTTTATTTGCGAGAGAGAGAATGAGAGACAGAGAGCGTGAGAGGGAGGAGGGTCAGAGGGAGAAGCAGACCCCCCGCCGAGCAGGGAGCCCGACGCGGGACTCGATCCCAGGACTCCAGGATCATGACCTGAGCCAAAGGCAGTCGCTTAACTGACTGAGCCACCCAGGCGCCCCAAGAATCAAGGGATTCTTAGAAGCTTATCTATGGCAGATCCAAAATAGATACAAATCTAGCCAAAGATTATATACAAAACTGGGCACCTGTACTTCATTTTTGAGACTGATTATTAAGTGATAAGTAACTGATAGTGATAATACATACCGTTGCAAAAAAAAAGGCAGATGGCCAGGATGTCCTGATGTCCTAAATGACTAGCTAGGCATTAAAGCTGAAGTGACTTCATAGCACAGCTTCTGTTTCAACATAAGCTAATTAGTACCAAACATTTCTGCTTTTGCCCTGAAGACCTTTTCCAATTCAAAAGAAATGGCTGCAAAAATATGCTGTAGTCTTGATAGAATAGCAGGATAGAAGTAATGTAAGTCAAAGAACCAATGCAAGGTAATGTAGTTTGGTAACTCCTCAACATTTAAAACTGAAACTTAAAAAAAAAGTAAAACTAAAATATGAAAAATGACCTTACAGGATCATGTGAACCAGAAATCAAACAGCACTTGCCTCAAATGCAGTTAGCATCACCTCAATGGTCCTGAGCATCAAAGGGCATGAACATGGAGTATAGTAGTTTCTGACTTGTAAATGCTCCTTGAAAAGAAGTGATACCATACTAGGCCCCAGATAGCTCTCCTGTTTAAAAAAGTGCAATATCCAGTACACAGACAAGAATTGTCAGGCATGTATGGTTAAAAAAAAAAAAAAAATCATTAGTGAGAAAGACCAGAATGAGATAGCAGAAACAAACTCACAGGAACACTGATGTTGCAATGTTCAAAGATAGACTGAGAAATGACTACAGCAACTATGTCTAAGATGACAAAAGATAGATGAAAATGTCCAGAGGAACTGAAAATAAGACATGTGGCACAGCAGATCTAAAAATGAAACAAAAATTCTCAAACTACAAAAATTAAGAACTTGAGAAGATGAGGTTGACATAGGATTAAATACATAAGAGGAAAAATTAGCAAACTGGGGTATATAGATCAGAATATGATTATCTAAAACAAAAGAAATCAAAAATATATAGTTGATGATGAGAGACATGAAGGGTTAAGCGAGAAAGTCTAACACAAATGTGCCAGAGCAAGAGACAGAGAAAGAGGGACAGGACATTGAAAAGGAGGAAGAAGCAATATTGGGGGAGAGAGTGGCTGATTTTTTGTTTCCTTAATGAAATATCCCAAATCAAAGATTCAAGAAATGCTACAAATTATTAAAAGGATAAATTAAAAAAAATTCCTAGCAAGACACAGAAGAGATAAACTAAGAAAAGCAAAGATAAAAAGAAATTTTAGGGGCTTCTGGGAGGCTCAGTTGATTAAGCATCTGCCTTTGGCTCAGGTCATGATCCCGGAGTCCTGATATTGAGCCCTGCATAGGGTTCCCTGCTCAGGCAGGAGCCTGCTTCTCCCTCTCTCTCTACCCAATCCCCTTGTGCTCTGTCTCTCTCACACACTCTCTCAAATAAATAAATAGAATCTTAAAAAAAAAAAATCCAAAATGTAATCAGATGGGGGTAGCACATTACTTTTATGAGGGTGGTATTAATATCACTGAGACCTCTCTGTGCAAGATGGAAGGCAGCAAGCAACAGAAAGATACCTTCACTCTGATGAAAGAAATTAACTGCTTTGTAGAAGTTGAGACTCAGAAAAAAAAATCTTCTAAGAAAGAAGGCTAAATTCAGAGGAACAAAATTGAAGAGCTTGCCACTAACTGACACATAATAAGGAAACATTTAAAGGATGTACTCTAGTCAGAAAGGAAAATTATCTAACAGAAAAATATAGAGGGAGTGAAAGAATTCATAAAAAAGGATATATATGTAGAATTACATATCTACATATATATACACACTAAATATTTATACATACAGTAAATATTTAAATCTTTACAAATTAATAATTATGGTTTGTGAAGTTTCAAATATGTACGTATTCATGTGTGTTTGCATATATTTAAAAAGTATCATACACGTTGTAAAGTTTAAGATGGAATTAATGGATATTTACTATTTTTAGCTAATTTAAGGATGCATCCTGTAATTTGGAAGGTAACTACTACAAAAAGAAAGTAACAACAATAAACTACATATTCTCTATTGGGGAAGGCAAACATGGATTGCCAAAAAATATAGAATATGACTAAAAGAAGAAAAGAAACAAGGAAAAATAAATTTACAGCAGAGAGGATAGATAGAAAGCACATAATAAAATGTTAGAAATGAACTCAAATATATCAGCATTAAAGTAAATTTAAGTAGATTAATTGCTCTCTCTTTTCTATCTAGAAGAGATAAATTTAAAATGTAAGTACACATAAAGAATAAAAATTAAGAAATGGAAAAAGAGCCAACAGGCAAATCTATCCCGAAGAAATTTTGCGTAATTACCCTAACATCAGACAAAGGGGAATTTAAAAAAAGGATTTCCAGATAGAGACCCTTTTACAATGATGAAAACTTCTAATTTTCTCAGAAAATATAATAAATCTAAATTTATATAAATGTAATTATATAGTAGTGCTGTTCAATAGAACTTTCTGGGATAAAAGAAATGTTCTATATCTGCACTGGACAATATAAGAGCTACAGCCACATTTGAAATGTGGCTATTGTGACTAAGGCATTGAATTTTAATTTAATTTAAATTAATTTAAATTTAAAGAGATACATGTGGCTGGTGGTAACTGTATTGGGCAGAGAAGTTATGTATCATCAAAATACATAAAGTAAAAAATCAAGAGAACTCAAAATAGAAGTACAAAATTCAAGATTTACAATTGGAGATTTTAACATACCTCTGTTGGTAACAGATAAAGTAAGCAGAAAAACAAAACACTAAGGGTAAGATTCAAACACAACAGATAACAAGCTTGGCATAGCTGATATGTAGAAACTGTTGCATCCCCAAATTGGAGGCCGTACATTATTTTCAAGAGCAATTTTTTATAAAAATTGACCTTAAACTGGACTGCAAGCAAATCTCAATGAACTTAAAAGAAATGAAATCATACAGGATATGTAGGAGAGAACTGCAGACCTAGAGAGATTAAAGTTAGCAAATTAAGTCATATAATTAGAAAATATTTAATTTTGAAATAAACTAAAGAGCAGATAGATCCAAGATAAAATAAAAGGGATTTAAGAACATTTTCAAAAGACATATAGTATAACGAAAGTAAAACATTAATATGCATTGCAGCTAAATTTTGCTTACAGAGACATTTTTAGCCTTACATGCACATACTAAAAAATAGGAAATGGCTAAATCAAAGGGCTAAGTATTCATTAAACAAAATTTGAAAAAGAACACATATTAACCAAAAGAGAAAGAACTTATGTTAAAGGAAAAAACAGTAAATGGAGAAATCAGACTCAATGAAAGAGAAGATAAAAACTATAAAGAAAATCGAAGGAGCAAAAGCAGTTTTGATAAGATTCACATAATTAACAATACATGTTAAGAAAGCAAAAGGGAAAAAGAAGCACAAGTAACCAGTTTTGGGAATATAAAAGAGAACAGCTCTAAGAGTTGGTGTCATTCAAAAGGATTTAAGAATTTATGTGTGATAGACATTGGGGAGGGTATGTGCTATGGTGAGTGCTGTGAAGTGTGCAAGACTGTTGAATCACAGACCTGTACCTCTGAAACAAATAATACATTATATGTTAAAAAAAAAAAAAGAAGATAGCAGGAAGGGAAAAATGAAGGGGGGGAATCAGAGGGGGAGACAAACCATGAGAGACTATGAACTCTGAAAAACAAACTGAGGGTTCTAGAGGGGAGGGGAATGGGGGGATGGGTTAGCCTGGTGCTGGGTATTAAAGAGGGCACGTACTGAATGGAGCACTGGGTGTTATACGCAAACATTGAATCATGGAACACTACATCAAAAACTAATGATGTAATGTATGGTGATTAACATAACAACAAAAAAAGAATTTCTTGAACAACTTTATACCTAATATTCAGAAAATTTAAATCAAATGGATAAACTCCTAGAAAAATGAAAATTATCTAAATGGACACAAGAGAAAAATCAAATTCTAAATTGATCTACATTATTTAAAAAGTGAAATCCATAATTAATATTTTTTAAATTTTATTTATTTGAGAGAGAGTGAGAGAGAGCACAAGCAGGGGGAGGGGCAGGAAGAGAGGGAGAAGCAGGCTCCTCGCTAAGCAGGGAGCCCGATGGGGTGCTCCATCCCAGGACCCTGGGACAATGACCCAAGCTGAAGGGAGATACTTAAGCACCTGAACCACCCAGGTGGCCCAATAATAAAGATATAGCAAATGCTAGACCTAGATAGATTCATAAGTGCATTCTGTTATCATTTAAGGAAAAAGTAACACCCATCTTACAAAAAGTCCTCCAGAGAACAGATGGAAAAAAAAATTTCCAACTTGATTGGGGAGGTCTGAGGTCAATTTGATACTAAAATTTCAGTAAAAAGGAAATCACAGGCCAGTATTGCTCATGAACCCAAATGCAAAAACCCTCAACAAATTATTAGAAAACCCATTCAGCCATATATAAAAACTAAAAGACATCATGAACAAGTTGAGCATATCATAGGAATGCAAGGTTGGTTTGTAAATTTCCAAAAATGTGTATTTAAACATTGTTTTTTTTTTTTTTTGAGATTTATGTATGTATTTTTAGAGAAAGAGAGCGAGCATGAGTGGGAGGGGCAGAGGGAAAAGGAGAGAGAATCTCAAGCAGACTCCCCACTTAGCACAGAGCCCGATGCGAGCTCAGTCCCACGACCCTGAGATCACGACCTGAGCCAAAACCACGAGTTGGACAATTAACTGACTGTACCACACAGGCACCACTGAAACATTGTTTTTTAGAATAAATACTGGGGATAATCTTTATATCTGTAAATATAAAACTAGAAATATAAAAAACATATAATTTTAAATTAATGAATTACAGCAACCATCTACCGACATGGATATATCTCAAAATATAATAGTAATCATAAAAGCACTTATTACATAATGCTGCATATTTAAATTCTGAATAGCAGAAAATCTTTTCAATTTAATATTTAGGGATATATAAATACATAGTAAATATGCATGGAAATAACTAATGATAGGGGAAAAAAGGGAAGAATGGGGAAAGCTTACACAATCTGTTTTTTTTCCCCCATATAAAGAGTCAAAACTTGTGGCTTAATGTTAAGTTTTTATAACACTTAACATAATATAATGTTAAGTTTTATATATATATATATATATATATGGATGCCTACTGGTTTATTATCTATTCTTGCTGATATATCTGAAATATTCCATAAGCAATATAAATAATTAGATAGGTAAAAATACAGATGTCATAATTTATAGGAGCATTAGCCCTATGCTTTAGGATTATTAGATTGTTTCATTAAACTTCAATTTGAGACAGCTATTCAGGGTAGTTATGTTTTCTAATGATACACTTAATCATTCTTCCCCCAGTTATCCAGAAAGAATTTGGGTCTTTCTTTCTCAAAGACTTTGAGATTGTATCCTTTTAATTAAAATCAATTGGCAAAGCAAACAGAAGTTCAGAGACATTAAATAATCTGCCCAGGGATGCCTGGGTGGCTCAGTTGTTAAGCATCTGCCTTCAGCTCAGGTCATGATCCCAGGGTCCTGGGATCGAGCCCCACATCGGGCTCCCTTCTCAGGGGGAAGCCTGCTTCTCCCTCTCCCACTCCCGCTGCTTGTGTTCCTGCTTTCGCTATCTTTGTCTCTGTCAAAGAAATAAATAAAATCTTTAAAAATAAATAAATAAAAAATAAAGTCAATTGGCCATTTTGGCATTAGAAAAGGAAATCCACTGGGTTATTATTTTTAAACATAAATTTATGACAATTTCAGTTTGTTTATTAATAAATGTTTAATTACTTTTACTTCCTACATAGTATATAAACATTGCTATTAGGTGGAAGAAAACAAGTCATTTCCACTGTTATTTGCTTGTCAGAAATCATGTCCTTATTGCTAAATCCAATGAACCAATTTTATTCTGTATCTTACTGGATTTTTGTTGAATTTTGGTACTCGGGACAATAGATATGAAGACAAAAGCAATATATAACACATTGTTAGATATAGATGAAAAAAAGACTTTGTTCCAATTAAGGTGTGATGCTCAACAGTTGATCAGTACTCAGATTAACCACTATAGGATGATTATGGGTTCATAGTGTAAATGACTTCACCTTCATTTGCAAAAATGTTTCATTACCTCTATGTGAGGAACATAGCTAATTATGAGGACAGACCTTGGGTTGAGTTGAATCAACCTCTAATACCAACAAGTTAAAATCAAACTAATCACTATTATTACCATGATAAAAATCTGAGTATCTGGGCAATTGGGGGGAAATGATATCTTTATTTTTGTTGAGGTATTCCTTTTTGACAAGGAAACCCCAATAGTCAACAGGACAGGGCAAATGTTCAATCCTGACCACCTACGCCTTCATGAAGTTTTATCTTATTGATCTCCTACATAGATTTAAGTATACAACTTTTTCTTCTTTAAACTTTATTACTTTTGACTAACATTTACACATAGATAATATATTGGACTCTTTCCTTGGCTCACAGCTTTTGCCTTTGGGTTCATTCTTTGTAGGACAATCTCATTCACTATTATGGCACTGTTTTAATACATGTTTTTTTCATATACTAATGACTCACCAGTCTCTGTTCCCATAAATAACCTCTCCTATGAGCTTGAGACTTACATCAAAAAGCCAGTCAAATTTCTCCCCACCGGTGCTTCCAAACACGATTTGACCAAAACCTGACTAGCTCTAGAAATCCCTGGTGTCTTGGGACTAGAATAACTGGACCATATACCACATGTGTTCATCTTGATATTCCCAATATTTAAGACTTCTTGATTCATAGTGTGCTTTATCTAGCTAACTCAATAATCTAGAATGTGCCCAATGTCCTTCAATTCTACCTCTCATGAAAATCAAATTTGTGTCTGCATCAACCTGCAGAGAAATTCCGTGCTGAATAAGAATATGAAATGAAGTTACGATTATTTTCTTTTTTCTTCTATTGGATGTGCTATGTTATGTCTCCTTTACCTCATTTTTCTAAGATTGAACATGCCAGGATTTTATCCTCTCTAAAGAGAAGTGCTGGAGAGCCTGGGTGGCTCAGTTGATTAAGCATCTGCCTTCGGTTCAGGTCATGATCCCAGAGTCCTGGGATCGAGCCCTGCATCAGGTTCCCTGCTCAGTGGGGAGTCTGCTTCCCTTCTCCTTCTGCCGCTGTGCTCTCTTGCTTGTTCACTCGTGCTCTCTCTCAAATGAAAAATAAAATCTTAAAAAAAATTAAAAAATTTAAAAAATTAAAAAAGAGAAGTACTGTCATCTCTTGTCTCAAATTTACTGAATACTGACCCACGAGTTTGTCTGTTGCTATGAGGTCTGTTGCTGTGAGCGATGGCTGAGCTGAGAGAAATCATAGAGGCAGTGTATATTCCAACTATTTGCATGATAAGGATATAAACATTTCCTACAGATAAGTAGCTCTCAAGGGTTAAACAGATTTTGAGTTACTCCATAAAGACCAACATTTTTGGTGGCAGCCCTCATGAACAAAAATCTATGGGATGATTTTTTTGTGCTCAAGGCTGAGTAAGGAAGAATGAGGTTGAGACTGAATTAATCTCATATGCCAGAAACAGCATGCTTCAAATTCCCTGTAGAACCACATTTTCAGCAATGACTCAAGGGCACCTTGATGCAGATTTCTGGCACTCCTTTTTCTGTAGACCTCGTTTTTTCCTAAAACTCTCCTTCACAACGATCAGTCATCTCAGACTTCCTGAACTTCATCTCTGCACCTGTTTTCACAGCTCAGCAGGAATGCCATGGGATCCTGACACCATTCTGAGGCCTTTGCCTTACCAATGACTGTCTACCACTTCCTGTTGTCAAATGTCTGAAAACAATTGTTCCATATATGTTTCCATTGATCTAGTTGTTTAAGGTGATTAAGCAGTTGCTATTACAACATCATGGCCAAAAGCAACAGTCAACATAAGCTCTATCTGCTAAAATAATAATATATCATTTAATACTGGTAATTTTTTTTACTGATAAACTTCCAGAAAAGTTATTTGAAAAAGTGTGTTTTTGTTTCAGACAATGAATTCTTAATTCTTTTATTACGTGTAATGAATAAATTACAATATGTGTATAAAGCTAAATAGAATAAATGGAGCATTAAATTTAGATATTTTTAAAAGCTAATTGTATAAAGTTTAAAATATTAGATTTATGACTGTGCATCAGTGATATATTGGAGGAAAGTATTTCTTTTAGCAAGCAAAGATAATTTAAAAATATTGATATGAACTCAGTACTATATAGCTTACTGAACAATAACCTATTTCCTCCAAAATACATGGAAATGAAAGAAAAAAATGCAAATTGCTTTTCAAACGAAAGTATTTTAAAGTTTTGATAGCTCCAAAAGATACTTTTGATGAGCTGTAAATATAATTTGAATATTAGTATGTTTTGTGAGCTTTCTGCTTTTATATTCTTTAGTATTCTCATTTTTTTTAGAAGACACAAAATTGAAGATGTGAACAAAAAGAAACTCGAAATGTCTACAAAAAATGTTAAATATGATAAATATCCAAATTGGTGTGTGTGTGAAAATATTTAAATTGTTGGTGTTGAAGTAACAAAGGAAAAATAATATAAATAAAAATACTGAAACCAATAAACTTAGACATAGATTCAGTTGTATTTCTTAACACTTATATAAATTAATGTTGATATAACTTTTAAGACTATGATAAGTAAGAAATTTACATTTTCTCTGAAAAAGGTGGCACTGGTTCATTAGTTTGAATGTTTCTATGATTTTTAAAAAGAAAGTAATTTCATTTTATCTAAACAAATAAAAAAATGTACTACTTAGCTGATAAAATTTTGCACTTCTCTAAGCAAGTAATTTGGTTCATTTTCTTTTTATTACCCTTATTTTATGTAGTCACAGGGAAAGAAAAATTTGATTTTATTCCTCAATAATGTTTCTGTGAAGATCAGCATTCCAAAGCACTTAAACTCTGACTTAGAGTTAAAAATACTCCTTTCATGGAGTGTATACTTTCCCAGAGTTTTTAGGAACAAATATTTTCCTCAATAAGAAACAGATTTGATTTTTTTTTTAAGATTTTATTTATTTATTTGACACAGAGAGAGACAGCGAGAAAAGGAACACAAGCAGGGGGAGAGGGAGAGGGAGAAGCAGGCTTCCCGCCGAGCAGGGAGCCGGATTCGGGGCTCGATCCCAGGACCCTGGGATCATGACCTGAGCCAAAGGCAGACGTTTAACGACTGAGCCACCCAGGTTCCCAGAAAGAGATTTCTTCTATGTCAAATTCCTTGAACTAGAGTGTTAGATGAGACTGTTTTTCCTTATGACTGATTGTAATCATGAGAAATTTTTCATATGCACCAACAGGGCTTTCCCCAACATGTTTGCCCCTGAGGAGGGGTTTACTCCATTTAAATCTTTTATTTACTTTGGTATAAAGTGGGGTCTTTCCTGCTCCCCTAGGGGACATTTCTAGTTTACCAGCAGAAAAGTTCTGCCTTTGTCCTGCACTGCCTGTGAGGGACATTTTAGAGCGCCCAATGCTAGGGTTAAGTTAGCAGGTAGGGTACCTCATGTGGTAAGCTGTATCTTCTAACCTTGCTTTTTTCTGCAATAAAGGTAATATGCTCGTCATCATCTTTTATTCCTTGGTTTATTCTCAATGTATTCAGAATTAGGCTAGAGAAAAGGGACATTATTTAATGAAGACCACTCTAAAGAGTCCAGCAAGAATAATGGTTAAAAATAGAAAACCAAACCATGTAGATCTGAGTTTGAATCTCATCTTTAGGTCTTAGGTGTTGTATTATATTGGGCAAGCCCCTTTCTCTGAACTTCAGTTTTCTTAAATGTAAATGAGACTAAGATATATTGTTTACTCTTAAGAATCTGGTGAACTACTGGTTTTATATGTATACCTATCTTTTAATTATAGTTGTATAAATATAAATATTTAATATATTTATATACTGTTATAAGAATTAAGTAATTTATTTTTATACAGACATGATAAAATATTTAACAGGAAATAAATTGGAGTTATTAAAATTATTATATTTATATGATACATAAGGCAGGAAATCTTAGTACGATAATTTATGCATAAGAGACCCATAGAATATCAAGTATCAATCACTTGAGGGAATAATGGGAAACAAGAGGTTTTCGAATATAAGAGAAAAAGAGGTTCTTGAGTATTATGAGCCTTACTTCTTGCTGAAAATGTTCTTTGAATATTCTAGGCATCAGTAAAGAAAAATAAACAAAGAAGGACATAATTCACTTTTTATTCCTAATGCCATTTTCTTTCAGTGTTTCTTACTGTTGCCATTGTTTTCCTTTTTCAGGAGGCAACATTTTATATTGCAATTTCTTGTGTATTTGGTTCCACTGCTATAGATTAATTTGTTGTTCACTGTAATATGGTCATTAGCTGTAACTATTGGGATAATTAATATTATAAATAACCTACCTGACTTTTCATTTATCCAAAATGAGATGGAACTTCTATGTACAAGCAATCCTGAAAAATTAGCAACTTTTTCTAGAGAACTGAGGGACTAGTGGGGATATCCTTTCTCCATTTTAAAAGTAAAAAAGGATATTAAATTCCTCCTGCTGCACTTGCAAATCAAGATGGAACTCCAGACAGTTCAGAAACACCAAGCCCACATAAAGAAATAAATTGTTATGTGGCTCATCTAACGGAAAACATTAAAAAAAATTTAACATTGCACAAATCACAGGACAGTCCCTTGAATATATGTGAGTGTGGACATGTCCCTGGATGGTGAGTAACAAATTGGTATTTGCTAGCTGTCTGCTCTATCTTTTTTGAGTCACCGAGGCCATATATTTCCTTTTTTTTAAAAAAATAATTAATTTTTAAGGATTATTTATTTATTTGACAGAGAGAGACACAGTGAGAGAGGGAATACAAGCAGGGGGGAGTGGGAGAGGGAGAAGAGGGCTTCCCTCAGAGCCGGGAGCCCGATGCGGGGCTCGATCCCAGGACCCTGGTACCATGACCTGAGCGGAAGGCAGACGCTTAATGACTGAACCACTCAGGCACCCTGGCCATATATTTCCTAAGGGAAATGTTCATCTAAGGGAAACCGATGTAATGATTGATAATTTACCACCTTTAACATGCTCCATCCTCTACGCAATTACTACATTTATTTTTTTCTCTGTGGTTAGCTTGCATCATACCACACTCCAGTGGTGGTGGTGAAACAAGCAAAAAAACAGTAATTTATGCTAAGAGATGTGACAAAGATACAACTTCACCTGGGTGAAGAAAATACTTTATAAAACCTAGGACATCCAACTGAAGACTGTAGTGCTTGTAGTTAATTCTTCACATTACCATATCAGTAAGGAACTTTGTGCTTATCAGATTTAATAAAAGAAAACATGATTAAATGATATACAAATCCTCACAACCCAAAAGATTCAGAGAAATAAAATACAAGAATCAGGAAAACATGACTATCAAATTGTGCTTTTCAGAAATTATTGGATGGTAGATTACATTATAAATGAGGTTCATAACTGAAATGGTTCTTAAAGATGACAGGTTTTAAACTTTATGAACATAACATAATACATTTAAAATTTTAAATTTTCTAAGATAAAAAAGAAAAAGAAAAACCTAAAATATGTAATTTGAAAATTGACTATGCCATATGCATATTTTATTAATACCTAAACCTAAATACTTAAATCATAGAAGAGAGTTTATATTTTAAAAATATACATATGTATAAAGTATGTGTGTGCATGTACAAATCTATTCACATGCAATAAGCATACAAATATGTGTATTTAATATATATTATAAATGATGTATAGATACATATAAAGGGAAATGCTTTATATTAGAGAGAGAGCAAGGGAAAGAAATATACATCCAATAATGTTGTGGTATAAGTATATATAGAGAGCATGTAGAGGTAAGGATGCAAAAATAATACACACACACACAGAGAAAAAAATAAATGTGCCTGGGGGAGATTATCCTGTGAAACTTCCTCTGTATTAGTCATTTTACAACAGTTAATGTGCTATCCCAAATTATATCTGTTTTTTATAAATATGAGGAGGAGATCTAATTACAACAAATCCTTTCTTATTAGGGTAAACAACAGCTAATTGTGCTATGATGCTAATTCAATATGATAGAAAGCATATAATGAAATAAGACTTTCAAATCACATTAGTGTACAAATATTATGTTTCATGATCATTGTCAAAAGCATTATATTTGGTGGTTAATGGCATGCATGTCCTGGAGAGAGAACATATTTTATTTGATGAGGTAAGTTACAAACTGACAGAACAGTACAGTCCTGAGACTCTTGATTGCTGAGCACATTCTTGTTACTTCTGGTTATTTAAGGAAAACTTTATACTGACTTCTTTGGAGACTAATTGGAAATGAATGAACTCTCAGAATTTATCAATTTAAGAAGCAGCATAAATCATCCCAGTCCATGTACTCTTCACAATGCCAGTGGGTGGTAGTGTAGGGATACAATTTAACAGAGCCAATTCATAATCACAGTCAAACACACCATGTTGTGATGGTGTCTGATTTTCCAAGTAGGAGTCAGTTGTTTAGAATTCACACTATTTCCCCAAGTCACTTCTTTATTTTATTTTTTAAATAAATGATAACCCTTATTCAATTAAAATAGAAGTAGGAACCCTTATTCAATTAAAATAGAAGTAGGAATCCTACTGTTTAAAACACATGAGATACTCATTTTAAAATGTTTAAAGGACCAGTATCTGTGACAACATTCACCCAAGACTCCTGAGGGAGAGGCTCCTCCAACGTAACCTTAAAGTTCCTTGAGGTAGATGAAAATTTGCACTTTTGAAAGAGGTAATGTTTAGCCACTTAAATATTATATTCATGCCAATTATATATTTAATTACTTTTTTTAGTGTGAATTTTCCACACTGGTTCAGAATTTTTTTAATTAGTTTTATTTTTTTACTGAGTTTGTGTTTCCTTTGAAGTCGGTTACAGTTTTTGAAATAGAAGACATAAATAGTTTACATGAGAAATGATGGGGAAAAAAATCAGTTTCTGCACTGGGTATTTGGTTTATTTTTTAACTGGGCTTCAGTGTTTGTGTGAATTCCTAAAGCTGTATGCAGAGGATTCAATTATGTGCATTTTTCTGAAATGTTTCTATAGCTTTCATAAAATTATTAGATAAGGTTATTTGTTTTTAAAGATTTTATTTATTTATTTGAGAGGGAGAGGGAGAGAGAGAGAGAGATATCATGAGCAAGGGGGAGGGGCAGAGGGGTAAGCAGACTCCCCACTGAGTGGGGAGCCCACCCCAGGGCTCAAACCCAGGACCTTAAAATCATGCCCCGAGCTGAAGGCAGATGCTTACCGACTGAGCCACCCAGATGCCCCTAAGTTTCTTTATATTTGAGGATCAAAAACCTAACTTTAGAAAATTCTACCTTTTCACATGTTAATGGATCAATTTTGATGCTAACATATCTGTAAATTGAGCATGTGTCTGTTTCCTGGATGTTTACTGAGAGTCTCTCAAATGACAGCAGTGTCAACATTGGGACAGAGATTTCTTCTACAATCCCATTTATGTTCAATTGTCATTTCACTTCAAGCATTATACCTTTTTGTTTCTTTCCTGCACTTTCATCTTTGTTGACCAATTCCCTTTCTTGATTACCCATTTTTATAGAATGTCCTAGGAGTATCATTGAGAGAAAATAAAGTGACACAGTGACTTGCTTTGCTCCCTGTGCTTTCAGTGAATAAGAGAGATGCAGTAATCAATCAGTGAATGACTTTGAAAGAAGCGGTGTGACTGGGTATGACTGGGTACTAATCATGATATGCATCTGATACTTACTCAGCGATTTGTGGACTGAAGAGACAGCAGGACTTCACGCACCATATTGTACTTTATGCAATTATCACTGCTAATACACTGTGGTGACTGAAATGTGAACCATGTTGTGGAGGATTGATATTATTTAACCATGTAATGGGAACTCAAGCATATCAAAATCACATAAAGTGAGCACTAGCTGTATTCAAAATCCAGTGAAAATTTTCAAATATGAGGCAAAATGTTTCTTCAGATCAATAAATGCTGGGAGAATTTGTGACCACCATATCCGAACTCTTTAGAAATAGGGAGGAACTTCTTTAGGCTAAACAGAAATGATAGCAGTGTAAGTGAAGAGACACATACATCTACAGGAAAGCAAGGGTAACACTAGAAGGAAAATATACCTGATTAAGGAACATATAAATGTTTTTTCTGTTTATCTAACATTTAAGGGTTTAATGCAAAAAAATTATCTATTTGTGGGGTTTTAGCATATGTAGATGTAAAATACATGGAAACAATGTTATCAAGAGTGTGACAGTGTAAAGGGAATTGTTCGAGGTTCTTATATTCTACATGAAGTGTGGTATTTCCTCCCTGTAGATTCTGATAAGAGGCAAAGTATTGTAATTCCTGCATTAGCAACAACAAAAACAGATGGATATAAACACCAAGAGAAATTAAAATAGAATACTAAATTTTTTTATTAATTCAAAAGTAGGCAGGAAATCTGAACAGTTCAAATAAGAAAAATTAAACAATGGAAGCTCCACACCTACCTACACCAGTAATTCCACTAAATGTAAATTGACTAAATATCCCTATTAAAAGTAAATATCCTTACACTAGATAAAATAGGCAGTCCTAACTACATACAGTCTAAAAGAGATTACTTTGAAATATAAAGACACAGGTTTGAAAAAGAAAGGATGAAAAAAATTAATCTACTCATAAAATAAACACAAAAAGTCTGCTTTGTCTATATTAATATCACTGTGGATCTCAAAATGAGTCTTAGCAGAAATAGAAGATAATTTGTAATAAATAAAGGTAAATTTATCAGGAACATAACAATCATAAATGTGTCTAATTAAAGAGCTTCAAAATCAACAAAAAATAAACTGTGAAAAATAAAGGGAGACATAGACAAATCCAGAAATACAGTTGGAGATTTAATACTTACTACATTTGTGACCTTAATGATGCTACTGTATCTCTTAAAGCTTCTCTTCTGGTCTGTTAAATAAGCATAATTCCTATTTTAAATGGTGAAGCTTAAACATGATAGTATATGTAGGGGCGCTTGGGTGGCTCAGTTGGTTAAGTGTCCAACTCTTGATTTAGGCTCAGGTTATGATCTCAAGGTCCTGAGGTCAAGCCCCATGTTAGTCTCTGCACTCAGTGAGGAGTCTGCTTAAGGACTGCTCCTTCTGCTACTCCCCTCACCCATTCTCTCTCTAAAATAATAAATCTTAAAAGCTGTGTTAGTACATGTAGAATATTTATTACAGGGCTATTGAGTACCTAAGATTTCTGTGAAGAGTAGATGCTAATGTTTCCTTAAATTTATAGTATTTCAACATTATAAAGAAGGTCCATTCTAAAACCTTGAAATTAGCTATAATGCCATCTAATTTCAAAAATAACTTTTTAAAAATGATTTTATTTATTTATTTGAGAGAGGGGGGGAGCCTGATTGGGGTGTAGAGGGGCAGAGGGGGAGAGAGAGAGAGAAGCAGACTCCTCACTGAGCAGGGAGACAACATGGGCTTGATCCAGGACCTCGGGACAATGACCTGAGCTGAAGGCAGACACTGAACCTAGCCAGCTGGTGCCCCCAAAACAACTTTCTTCAGCATCGCCATAGTTGGTTTCTTTTGGTTGTTAAAATTTGCATTCCACCCCCCCCCCAACTTTTGTACCTTAATACTTTGCACTTCCGATTCTGGCCCTTACATTCTACAGAAATTGATATTTCAAAGGTTCTCATTCCCTTGTAGACAAAATAGATTGCATCTTCTTAGACTATATGTTCTTTGATGTGTTGTTCACAACTGTAGAAACTGAACAACCTTTCCTCTATTGAAATGCTGTTCTTATTCTGGTTCCATATCATGCAACTCTAAAATGTTCTCATGTCTATGATTTATTTTTCTACCACTTTACTCTTCTCCTCTTGGGATGATGTCTCTCAAGGGTCTGATTATTTTTATGTGCCCTCTTTCTTTCAAGATATATGCTTGAGTAACTTCTTCTTAGTAAATTATCACTTCATTATTGATGATTATAATCTACATTTTCAGCCCCCAAATAAAAATTTATTCATTTATCTTAAATTTAAAACAATGACTTGTTGGCACTATGATTCACTAAGCAAGAAGGTTTTCTTTCTTTGTTCATAAACAAATTTGAATGTCAGGTTAATTTTTTTAACACATAACTTTTATTTCTATAATTCCTTACCTAGCTAATTGGGTATTAGCTAGCTTGAGCATGATAAAGACAAGCCCAAGGGACCCAGGATAGTTATGTTTTGCTTTAATCTCCAAGATTACAGAGGATGTTATCCTTTCTTTATATTTCCTCAGATGTGAGTTTATCAGCAAGTTAGCTCTGTTAACTTGCTCTGACATGCTATCCTGTGTTTAGAAATGCAACCCCAATACAGTAGTAAAGAAATTTGGTGGCTAGGTAAAATGGATTATTTGTATGTCAATGTTCAGTTCTACAAAACACTTTTAAAAGTGTTCCCGATAAAATGCTTCTCTTCATGTTTCACTTTCCATGTTTGGAAAACATCATATTTTCCAATAGACAGAGATTTGGTCAAAGATCTTTATCAGGTATTTCTCTGGGAGACTGGATGAATGGGACCCCATAAGTGACTATGCAGTAGGGGCAGATAAATAAAGTGTGGGGAAAAAAATCCAAGGTAACCAACCAAAAGGCCCTTGATTGGTTACAGGCATAGTTCAGAGATATTATCAGTTTGGTTCCAGACAACTCACAATAAAGCAAGTTAAATGAATTTTTTGGTGTCCCAATGTATATCGAAATTATATTTATACTATATCATAATCCATTAAGTGTGCAATAGTAGTATGCCTTTAAAACAAGGTACATATGGTAATTAAAAATTATTTATTACAAAAAATAAATTACTTTATTTCAAAAAATGCTAACCATTATCTGAACTTTCAGTGAGTCCTAATCTTTTTGCTGGTGGGAGTGGTCTTGCTTTGATGTTGATGGCTGCTGATAAGGATGGTGGTTGTTGAAGGTTGGGGAGGCTGTGGCATTTCTTAAAATAGGACAACAATGAAGTTTGCCAAAGCAATCGACTCTTCATTTCATGACGGATTTTTCTGTAGCATGCAATGCTGTTTGATAGCATTTTAACCACAATAGAACCTTCTTTAAAAATTGGAGTCAATCCTCTCAAACCCTGCTGCTGGTTTACGAATGGAGTTGATGCAATATTCTAAATCCTCTGTTGTCATTTCAATTACCTTCACAGCATTTTCATCAATCGATTCCATCTCAAAAACAACAACAACAACAAAAAAAAACTTTCATCGCTTATCCATAAAAAGCAACCCTATTCCAACTGATCCCCAGAATTGAGCTGGGTATCTACCACACCACTCTGAACACCCATGAAATCAGCCTGAGATGTAAGAAGATCTGGATCTCTACAAACAGAATATCGCAGATGGTTGGTTTTGAGGTACAAGCGAGAAGCCGTGATTCCGCAGGCAGACATAGGAGGATAAATGGCAGAGGGAGGGAGCCTGGCTGTGGGGATCCTACACCACCAGTGAGTGACAGCCTCCCATGCTGGGGACTGGCACAGTCTCACAGACTGGTAGCGGCGGGGAAAGGACTTTAGGGCAGCCCCCAGGATGGAAACCCAGAGCAGGGGGGCCATGCATGCAAACTGGGGGTGGCTGGCAGTTTTAGAAGCACAAACGACAGAGACGTGCCCCAACCTGGAGGCAAGGACTGGGAGCACTGCTGAGGGGCACACAACCCAGGACACTGCAGTGTACAGCAGCACAGACAGAGATGGAGATAGTGTGGCCTGGAGAGCTCACTGAAGAACAGACTGCAATCTCTCTGCTCTGAGCAGAGGGTGGGAAACAGTCTCTTCTACTCTGACTCTCAGAAGAGACCCGGAAAGCCACCAGGGAAAGCTGCCAGAGAACAAAGGCCCCCAAAACCGGTTTTCACTGAGCCCATCCCCCGCCACAGGGGGCAAGGCAATTCTGCCCAAACAGGGTTGCCTGAGTAACAGCGCAGCAGGCCCCTCCCCCAGAAGACAGGCTGGGAAAACAAGAGGCCAGCAGCCCTAAGGTCCCTAGAAAACAGGTGCATCTTGCTTGGGTTATGGTCAATAATTTGGACTCTATACATTCCCTCAACCACCATCAACAGAATGACTAGGAGGAGGAACCCCCAAAATAGGAAAGACCCAGAGACTATGACTTATGCCACAGATTTACAAATGGATTCAGATATAATGAAGATGTCGGAGATGGAATTCAGCCTAGCAATTGTGAAGACAATAGCTAGAATGGAGAAATCAATTAATGGCAACATAGAGTCTCTAAGGGCAGAAATGAAAGCTGAATTGGCAGAGCTTAAAAATGCTGTCAATGAGATCCAATCTAATCTAGATAATCTAACAGCTAGGGTAAATAAGGCAGAAGAATGAGTTAGTGACCTAGAAGACCAATTAATAGATAGAAAGGGAAAAGAGACAGCCAGGGAAAAACAACTCAGAATCCATGAAAATAGAATCCAAGAAATAAGTGACACCATGAAATGTTCCAATGTCAGAATTATTGGAATCCCAGAGGGGGTGGAGAGAGAGAAAGGACTAGAACATGTATTTGAGCAAATCGTAGCTGAGAACTTCCCTAATCTGGAGAATGAAACAAACATTTGTGTCCTAGAGGCAGAGAGGACCCCTCCCAAGATCAAGGAAAACAGGCCAACACGCTGGCATGTAATAGTAAAAATCGCAAATCTTAGAACCAAGGAAACCATCTTAAGGGCAGTTAGGTGGAAGAGATTCCTTACACACAGAGGGAGGAATATCAGAATAACGTCAGACCTGTCCACAGACCTGGCAAGCAAGTAAGGCCTGGCAAGACATATTCAGGGTACTAAATGAGAAGAACATGCAGCTAAGAATACTTTACCTGGCCAGGCTTCATTTAGAATGGATGGAGAGATGCAGAGCTTCCAAGAACAGCAGAAACTGAAAGCATATGTGACCACTAAGCCAGCCCTGCAAGAAATATTAAGGGGGGGTTCTATAAAAGGAGAAAAACCCCAAGAGTGATATAGAAAAGAAATTTACAGGGATAATCTATAAAAACAAGGTATTCACAGGCAACATCATAATTAATTCATATCTTTCAATAATCACTCTCAACGTGAATGGCCTAAATGCTCCCATAAAATGGCACAGGGTTGCAGATTGGATAAAAAGACAGGACCCATCCATATGCTGTCTACAAGAGATTCATTTTGAACCTAAAAATACATCCAGACTGAAAGTGAAGGGATAGAGATCCATCTTCCATGCCAACGGACCTCAAAAGAAAGCTGGGGTAGCAATTCTTATATCTGATCTAATCAAGTTTTATCATGAGATTGCAGCAATTCAGTCACATCTTCAGGCTCCACTTTTAATTTTAGTTTTTTTGCTATTTCCACCACATCTGCAGTTACTTCCTCCAGTGAACACTGAATTTGAACACCTCACCATTATCCATGAGGATTAGAATCAACTTCTTCCAAACTCCTACTCATATTGATATTTGGACCTCTTCCTGTGAATCACAAATGTTCTTAATGGCATCTAGAATAATGAATCCTTTCCCAAACATTTTCAACTCACTTTGCCCAGATCCATCAGAGGAATCTATTGTAGTTGTAGCCTTACAAAATGTACTCTTTAAATAATAAGACTTGCATGTAGAAAGGACTCCCTGATCCATGGGCTGCAGAATGGATGTTGTGTTAGTGGGCATGAAAACAAAATTCATCTTGTACATCTCCAACTGAGCTCCTGGGTAACCAGATGCCTGGTCAGTGAACAGTAGTATTTTGAAAGCATTCCTTTTTTTACCCTGAGCAATTCTTAAAGGTGGGCTTAAAATATTCAGTAAACCATGTGATAAATAGATATACTATGATCCAGGCTTTGTTGTTCCTTAATTCTTAAGGGCTTTAGGATTTTCAGGATAGTAAATGAACACTGGCTTCAACTTAAAGTCACCAGCTTCATTAGCCCCTAACAGGAGAGTCAGCCTATCCTTTGAAGCCAGGCATTGACTGCTCCTCTCTAGCTGTAAAAGTCCTAGATGGCATCTTCTTCAAATAGAAGGTTGTTTCTTCTGCACTGAATATCTGTTGTTTAGTATAGCCACCATGAATCATCTTACCTGGATCTTCTGGAGAGCCTGCTGCAGCTTCTACATCAGAACTTGCTGCTTCACCTGGCACTTTTATGTTGTGGAGATGGCTTCTTTCCTGAAACTGAATGAAGCAATCTCTGCTCGCTCCCAACTTTTATTTTGCAGTTTCTTGACCTCTCTCAGCCCTCACAGAATTGAAGAGAGTTAAGACCTTGCTCTAGATTAGGCTTTGGCTTAAGGAAATGTTGTAACCAGTTTGATCTTCCATCCAGACCACTAAAACTTACACCACATCAGCAATATAGCTGTTTTGCATTCTTAACATTTGTGTATTCCCTGGAGTAACACTTTTCATTTCCTTCAAGAACTTCTCCTTTGCATTCACGACTTGGCTAAGTGTTTGGCACCAGATGTCTAGCTTTCAGCCTATCTTGGCTGGCTTTCGATGTGCCTTCCTTACTGAACTTAATCATCTCTAGTTTTTGATTTAAAGTTAGAAATGTAGAACTCTTTTTCTTTTTTCTTTTTTTTTAGATTTTATTTATTTATTTGAGAGAGAGAGAGCACAAGAGCGGGGAGTGGGAGAGGGAGAAGCAGACTCCCTGCTGAGCAGGGAGCCTGATGAGGGACTCGATCCCAGGACTCCAGGATCATGACCTGAGCCGAAGGCAGTTGCTTAACCAACTGAGCCACCCAGGCGCCCGAACTCTTTTTCTTAAATACTTAAAAGGCCATTGTAGGGTTATTAATTGACTTAATTTCAATATTGATGTGTCTCACGGAATAGGGAGGCCAGAGGAGAGGGAGAAAGATGGGGGAAGAGCCAGTTGGTGGAGCACTTCGGACACATACGATATTTATCAATTAAATTTGCCATCTTATGTGGGCACAGGTTTTGGCACCCTAAAAGAATTATAGTAATAACAAAGATCATTGATCACAGATCACCATAACAATAATGAAAAAGTTTGAAATGTTGCAAGGATTACCAAAATGTGACAGACATGAAGTGAATAAATGCTGTTTGAAAAAGAGAACTGACAGATTTGCTTGACTCGGGGTTGCCACAAACATGCAATTTGTAAAAAAAAAAAAAAAAAAATGCACTATTTGTGAAACACAATAAAGTGCAATAAAATAAGGCATGCCTGTCCATCAGTATTCCTGCTCTACTTATTTGCCACTGTAATTGTTAAAGCTAATAAATTTCCTCCTGTTTAAGATACAAGGAGGCAAACGTCCTTTCAAGAAATCTTATTATTTAGTCAATTTCTATAAGCCCAACAGATACATCAACTCCTTAAACTGAGACTTGGAAAGTCTTATTGCAAAAATGTCCAAGAAGCATTTTTCATATGAGACTTCCAAAGGTAGAATACATTGCTTCAGACCGCCTTTCAGGTTTCAAAACTTCTGTTTTACTCCAACCATAACTTACATTATCATTAATGCACATTAAAAGATCACTGTGCATAAAGTATTATGGTCTACAGTCATTTGACTTCCATTTCTGATAGAAAAAAAAAAAGTTGCATTTTTCAAACAAGTCATGGGTCTTCAACTTTCTGTTATTTCACTTTCCAGGCAGTTCCATGGGTTAATTTTTGTTTTACAATTTGTCTAGAATTTGTCATCATTGACTTACTGCCACCCTCATCATCATGATTCTATATTGTGAGAGTAGTTATTTTACTGGACTCTAACCCATTCTCCCCCTCTTCCTTCCAATCCATCCTGAAACCTGTAACAACTTCAGCCTTCCTTAAGCGATAGCACCTGCCTCGGAGTACTAGCCTCCCCGATAAACTGCAATGGCTGCAAAGAAAATGTTTATCCAAATTACTCTCTCATGTTCTCAAGTTTTCATAATCTGACACCCTTCATTAACCCAACCAGTTTTATCTGTCTCTACTTTCCAACACGTTTGTCAGTTATTCCTGGTAAATCGTGCATCTTTGATTTCTCTTCCTGTGAACCACCCGTCTCCATGATGCTTGATCCTGGTTCATACTCAGTTTCGTAGCCCACCCTAGAAAGCTCCTGCTCACTCTTTCATCTTTAGTTTAGCATCCCCTCTTGTGAGTTTGGCTTCTTTTACTGTCCTTCATTCCCCTCCATTTATGCTGTGCCAGTTAATCAACTATTGCTTTTCAGATGAAAACTCACTCTCCTATGCTCAGCAAGGACTCTGCAAACTGTAATTTCAGTTTTGCTAGCTTGCTCCCTACCAGCACGTGCCACTGAAGGCATGAGAGGGAGGCTGGGAAGTTGGAAGAAAGAAGGGTTTTGGTTGTCTCATTTAGACTTGCTTTTTGTTTCTGTCAGCATCACTGCAACAGTGCACCTTGACTTTGGCAGTGGCAATTCACTTAATAATAGCAGTTGATTTCAGTGTCCAGTTTTTCCAGCACTCCTATAACCAGGCTCACTGGGATGGCTTAGAGATGCCAGAACCATCCTGTTGGCAGCTGTCCTTCAGGATCTGAGTCCCTGCTCCATGAAGTCCTTCCTCAGAGGTCCTCAGATGTCTACCAGTGTGCAGTGTCTCCTCCTTAGAAGTTAGGAGACACTCCAGCTCCACAAAGCTCCTCCTCTGGCCCTTTAAGCTTGAATAATTGCAACCTCTTTTCTGTTAGCTCAGCCTAAGCTTTTCATAGTTAGGACCACTGTGATCCTTTAATGTTCCCGTTTGCCAGAACAATTTTCCAACATCATTAACCTTTTCTATTAAACTATTCCTGTTAAAATAACTGAGTGGTATTTGTTTCCTAACTGGACCCTGTTTTTAGTAGACCTGTCCTCTCATCACCTTTCCTTCCCATATGCTCCATTATGACAGCAGCCGATTTAAGGTGTTTGCTTCTATTTGTTGTATCCCAAAGAAGACCGAGTTTCTTGAAGGCTAGATACTTTCCTTTCTGCATGCCCAGAACCCAGCACATAGCCTGATGCACAATATATGTATTTGTTAAGTGAACAGACGAATAAATGACAGTATTGAATTACTCCACATCTCTGTTTCTGTCATGTGGTGATGAAACATTCGGGAAGCCTGGCTTTGTAAGATACATGTCAGACCAGAATAGGAAGCTGTCTAGCTGGAGGCTCTGAGGAACAACAACTTATCAATCAATGACTCACCACTTACCCAGGGTTTCATCACCATGTAGGGAGGGACAGAACGAGAATTTTTTTTCTGAGAGTGTATGTTCTATGAACCCTTCTGAGGTAGAGCTCACACTGAAATTTCTCTCGAAAACCTCCATATGTGAAACTATATATATATTTTTATTTTATTTATTTATTTGACAGAGAGAGACACAGCGAGAGAGGGAACACAAGCAGGGGGAGTGGGAGAGGGAGAAGCAGGCTTCCCTCAGAGCAGGGAGCCCGATGCGGGGCTCGATCCCAGGACCTTGGGATCATGACCTGATCTGAAGGCAGACGTTTAACGACTGAGCCACCCAGGCGCCCCTGTGAAACTATATTTTTAAACTCTCTCCTAAGCCTAAAAAATATGGAAATTAAAAATGCCATATTGCTATTTAAATAGCAATTATATTCACTTGGTATTCATATTAATTGGGTAATGAAAAATTAACTTTGCTATGTATCATTCTAATTATTTTTTTAAATTGTCATTTGCCTTTCTTGTGATTAATAGAACAACCTACCACTTTAGTAGCCTTATCTGAGAATATTCATTAAACTTTTAAGCATTTTACTATTTTTAAAATCCTGTTTTCTAAAAAGACATTATAAAACCTGTTCTTTTCATATTTGTCTAAAATTCACTTGAAATTGCCTTTGAATTATAATAAAATGAAAAATATGTTTTAGCTATTTGTACCACATAGCCTGCCTAAATAAAATATTTATGTGCCATTTTCACCAAGCAAACATCTCAGTTTAAATAAATAGTAGAGACTCAGGATAATGAAGAAAAATAAAACCATGATTTTTAAAATCTATTTAATATATGCACACAGTTGTGTAACTGAAATAAGTTCATACTTTTCTAGGCATGTTAATTCAAAAAGAACACCAAGGTATATGTATGGGGCATTCTTACTACAATTATTTTATATATATTACATTACTATTTTTTCTTTTTTTTTTTTAAGCTGGCTTTTCTTTAATCTTTTTCATAATCTCTGTGGTGAATAATCAACCTAAGATTTTTTGTCAGTGTCTTATTTAAATTGGATCTTCCAAAGAGGAAGAATGTGTCATTCTAGCACACAGAAAATCCTTTTTGTTTACACATGTTCAATTCTAAAAAGCTTTTCTCAGATAACATGAAAAATTGAGTGTACACTCTCTTCATTCAACAATGAACTGATTCATCTTTTCCCCCTCACAAGGGATGCTAGCTTATGTAATTCATTCTCTGTTTTTGTGGGTACAACACCACCTCTTTAGAAGCAAGGGCTCAAGCAATGTTATGGGCCCAAGAGTTCAGATGCCTTTTTGCTTGAAGCAACCGACTACAGTTATACGTAATCTGTACTCTGTATTCCATTGATGTGATCTCCTTCGGACAACTAGGCTCACACAGGATTCAGCAAGGTCAACAATTAAGCATCTTTAGCTCATCTAGCAGTCCACAGGATCGTGACTTGACTAAACTATGAGGCATATAATATACATTAAGAGTCTACAGAGGTGGAGAATATAAAAAGGAAAGATACAAATTACGAAACCTGTACAAATCAATGGGACTGTTTAAAAAAAAAAAAAACGTATCAGGCAGCATAGTGGCTACAAAAATAACACTCTTCCCTAGGGGTTGGTAAGTGTAGCATAATGAGTACAACCTTTATAGCGGCAATTAGTCTGCCATGGAAGGCCTTCAGCGGAAAATGGAATTACCAACCAGATCCACCCTGATCAAAAAGTCATATATGCCATTAGCGAGCAGCCTTTATCTTTCCTTTCCTATTGCCTTTACAAATTTAGGAGCAGCCCAAGCTGAATTATGTGAAAAAGGAGGAAAGTATTGCCTCTACTTGGAGAAAGGGAGAAAAGTCGGTTGTGTCAATATTGCTAAGTTGTTCTAATGGCTGTTGAACTAATTTTTTGGTACTTGTTCAGTTCATGAGGAAATGCTTTCAAAATTTAAAAGTAAACCGTATTCCTAAATCCAAGAGTTAAGTGTTTAAGATGTCATTATGGGCCAATGATGTTTAAAATGAACCTTTTCCTTTGTAAGCAAGGATAGATCAAATCACAATTAGAAGATAAAGAAATAAGCCTCGTTATGTACTTTTCTTCCTTCTAGATATCCTTTATTTACAGATACCAGTGTTTTCAACCTACCCTGATAGAAATGATGTGAGAGGAGAAAAGTAAATTCATTCATATTGTAATACCGATAGGCAGTAATGCATGGCGATACCTTAATCATTAATTTTCCATTGTTTCATTTTTTTGCCCTAATATGTTCACCCTTGTCTTATGTTACTTGGGGAAAAACAAAATCATCTTTCATGTTTCAGCTCAAAGTTCAAACTTCCTTGGCCCCTGTCGCTGGTCCAAGCACAGAGAGGTGCTTGCATCTATGTTCAGCATCTTCAGTATATTGTGCTTCTATTTTAACTACTTGTAGACTTTGAGTTGCTTTTATCTATTTGTCTTTGTTTTGGTATCCATCGGTCTTACACAGTTCCTGGTACATAGTAAGCATTTCATAAAATCCATTCAATGGTTGCATATGTTAATTACAGGTTAACAATAATTTGTGTAAAATTCCTTTGTCATTTGCATTTTCAAAAGAAACAAAGAGATTTTAGAACTTTGGCCATCAGAACACTTAATGGGGAAAATATTTTGGTACAAGGGGCATCTCCCAAGCATCTCTGACATTTAAGCTTGCTCCTACAATTTTTCATTTTTCGTGCTTGCGATTTCCTTTCCTGTGAACTCTAACTTGTCACATCACATTCCGGCCTTGTCACTGCACTGGTCGCTAGTTTGAATTTGTTTTTAGTTTCCATTTCCAGGACACAGTTCCAGTGCTTCTGATGAACTCAGCATCCCTCTAACTGACTCTCCAGATCTAGATGTTCTTAGTGTGCCTAGTTCAATGCTGTGGGCTTCTGTGATTAGTACACTTTAATTTCCTACTCTAGGAACTTATAAGTGAAGGTAATCTTTCTTTACTATCACTTATTCTCTCCCTAGAGCTGTATTTGTGAATATTTAAATAGTATTTTAACTTCAATAATCTCACAATTTTCAATATTTTTATATTTGTTAATAATCATCAATATACAGTTGATTATGATAACTTTAAATAGGTGTAGCTAGTTTACTAAGGACATGTAAGATATATTACCATGAAATAGTTAATACCCTACCTAGGAAAATTTGCTATTCACCAATACTACTCTTAATTGTAGTAACTCCCATTTCCGTTCACTGATTCAGTTATTATTCTTTGGAACCCTCTAATCATCCAAGGGCTTCACATATTAAATCCAGGGAGTCCATAAACACGGGAAGAAAAATATCATGCTTTTATGTTCAGTACCAAATTAAGCATTTTCTTCAAATTCCTCATGATTACAGGCAACAAACTAGATGGTATTAGTAACTGTGACTTGGTCACCAAAAGATATTACAAATACATCCATGCCACATTAGAGTTGTTGCTTTCCTTTGTAATCCTATGGAATATGTATGTATTTAAATTATTCTGATAAGTGGGTCCATGGGCTTCACCAGCCACCCAAAGATGTACACAGAACAGAAAGTATAAGAGCATCTGCCCCAATGCTTTTGTTCATCATATGCTTACCTAGCAAATAATTCCTGTGTATTAAAACTCCTCACAGATACCTGAATGTTGCCTCCTAGAAAACTCTAAGACCCAGATCAATGCAATTTGACACTAGTTTCTTTCTGCTTTCCAGATGTTCTGGTGAAGCAAAATATGTTATGAAGTTATACACAGAATGACACTCCAGGAAATTATAGTCACTATTTCAAAATCAACACTTCACTTAGGAAAAATGTCATCTAATTATTGAAACCACAGGTCTCTATTACATGTGTATTTTTTTATTTATATAATTTATAGTTTATTTACACTCTCTTTTACTTGTACACCCATGTACATACATGCACCCAGTAGGCAAATCAAAGCAAATCATATGTATATACATATATATGTATATATAATATATATACATTAGAGCTTTTTTTTTTTTTTTTTAAGATTTTGAGAGAGAAAGCAAGAGAGATCACAGAGTGAGAGGGAGAAGCAGACTTGCTGCTGAGTGGAGAGCCCAATGCAGGGACTGATCCCAGGACACTGAGATCATGACCTGAGCCAAAGGCAGATGCTTAACTGACTGAGCCACCCAGGTGCCCCTATACATTAGAGTTTTTAATTGCAGCACATAATTTGACAGTTTTTATGCCTTCTCTCACAGTTCCAGCAAACTGGTTAGAAGCACAACATTGCTTCATCTGAGTGTTCTGGGACTTCTAGTAACTGGCCCATTATTGGGATTAGAAGAGGAGTATCAAACTACCAACCGAACAGCAAAACCAAAACGGCAACAGCTAATATACAGGTATGACATTATCTAAACTGACTGAAATTTTTATTTTTTGAGGGATATGTGGGGCTCATCCCAGGATCCTGGGATCATGACCGGAACTGAAGGCAGATGCTTAACCGACCAAGCCACACCCCCTTTAGCCAGTATTATCGGTACTTTAGAGGTTATGATAGCAAGGACATATAAAAATTTTACTGAAAGCACTTTTCAAGGAAATTCTGCCAGTTCTTAAATTTTTTTTTATTCCCATTACAAACATAATGCCATGAATACCAATTAATCAAAAGAGACACTGGCAGTGAACAATGAACAAGCCTAGAAGGGAAGGTGCTGAGTGCGTCTCAGATCTCAACTATACGTCAGACACTGTTCCATGTGTTTCTCATGGCCTGTCTCCATTAATCCTCTATTAACTTGACTGGATAGGTACCGTTTAATAAACTAAAGCACAAGGAAAGCAAGTGACTTACCTAAGTCATACAAGAAATAAATTTCAGTTAAACCCTGGCAGCTAGACTTCAAACTTTGCCTCTACACTGCTTCAATGTGCTAACATTTATACATATGGTATTTGATTTAAAACTCAATTTTTTTAAGCAAATACATATCACTATTCCTCATTTTTTAAGGGTAAGCAGATAAAGATCAGGAAATTTATGTAATTTAGCTGACTTAGTTCAGGTCTTTTTGTTTTGTTGTTTTGTTTTGTTTTGTTTTTTATCATCCTGGGATACTGAGAATATGATCCTGGGTTGAGTTTCAGGTGGTTGATCCATTCAAAAGTTGAAATTGTACAGAAAATCAAATATAAGTGTTTTCTTGGGAAAAAAATTTCATAGACAACTTTAGATTGAGTTTTTTTACTTACAATATTATCAAATACATAGTCCATCTAAAGCATTTCAAAAATATGAATAAAAAAGTTGGCAGTATGCATAATTCAAGTTATGACAGTGTTCAATTCGAACTGGATTACACTTGGATAACATTTAAGTATTCATATATATAGTTCCTAATTATGATTTAAAAAAAAAAACAACAAACAATAACAAAAGAGTATCCTGATTTACAACAAGATGGAAAGTTTTAAAGGGGCTCCATAACCCATGACTTATCTCTTTTTTAATGCAAGATTTTCTTAAGTATTCATCTACTTTGGACCATATGTCACCATGTGATATTATTGTATAATATGTTCCATGAGCTAGGCTAAGGTGAAAATTAAAATTAGTTTTTACTTTTTAGAACTACCTTTTGGTCAACTTTAAGCTCCAATGTAAGTTTTAACCAATTTAATTCAGTTCATATTTCAAGAAGAAAGATTTTTGCTTCTATCTTTGCCTGAAGTATCAAAAAATTATCAAAAATATTTTTAATAAACAGCCACAATTTTCTTTGAAATTTTTCAATTATATGTAATGATAATTTTTCAATGATCTTTGACTACCTAGTGGCTATTTTCACTCCATCATCAGCTGTGGGCTAGAAGAGCTCCTGAAATCCTGACTCCATGTGGTTAAATATCCTGAAGGAGTCTGTTTATGATATTGAGGTCAGCTTTCACTGGAAAAGATCTACTCATGATTCTGTTTCTTGCATTACTGACATTCCAGAGGAAGTATAGTACTTGACGGAAATTGTTCTCTTACTGCTTTTTCTCCCTCTCCCCCTCTATCCTGCAGCTTTTAGAAGAGGGCTTCAGGCTAGCAGGAGGGGAAAAAGAAAAACACAATTTTGATAAGATTGAGTGGGTCTAAATAATTTATTGCAGCAATCAATATCTGAATGGAGGCAAATGGAATCCTCTTTTTGATATATGACATATAACTATTTCATAAGGATTAAGTCAAGATTATCCTTAGGCTAAAAATACATTATGGACAGTAGGACACTGACAAAACTCCAGGGTGTTCCATTCACCCAGCAAAGTAGGTTTTAACTGTCAGAAATAATGAGGATAGCTTCATCTAGGATTAAAACTGTATTAAATATTAATTTATTGAAAATTAGAATGTTACTGTCCACATTAACATGAACATACTTCTACCTATAATGAAACACAGAGACAGAAACATTCTTCTGAAACCTATTCCCATCAATAATATTGAGTCTGTACACAACTCATCTAAGAGAGGGTGAGCTTCTATTTTTAAAAATTGGAAGCTCTTTTCTTCTTTTGAGCTTAAACAGGAGAATTTTACAAAAGCATTAAGCTGATAAAGATATGAAGAAGACACATGCCTACTTATTTCTATTAATTCTCCTTTTATAAGGAAGAGAATAAACCTCAGAGCTACTTAGTTGACCATGTGGGGAATACTAAACATGGTTTTCATGTAAAACTCAAATCAATAGTTTTATTATTCTGAACTTGGGGCATAAAGTTAAGAAAGGCTTTAAGCATCAGAGAGAGCTGTCAAAGGACACTGTTTATTATAGAAATATATACACATAGGTTATAGGTATATGATCCTGAGAAACAATTATAGACTAGATTTAGAAAAGCAGTAATTAAACACAGGAGCAACTGAGAAGAACTAAGAGGAAATCTGTTTTTTTTTAAGAGTTTCTAACTTTTTGTCAAAGTTTATTCAGGGTCATGCCAAAGTCCAGTAAGTTAACCAGCTCTTAGCAAGTACTTTTGCATCTAGGCAAATGTAAAGAATAACTTTTTAATGCTTCTTCTGAAGAGCAGACTGGACATGAAAAGTTAGTTTTTCTTCTGAATATTGATTTTTTTCATTCTTACTTCTTTTCTTTAATAATGTTAATAGATTTTAACATAAACATGTATAGATGGATTCAGATGACAGTATATTAATTTCATCAGTATCTTATATAATCTCTTGTGCCTTCATCTTAATGAGAGTGTTATAAAAGATCAGTAAGCATTATAGAGACAGGATATATAAATAAAACTAGGCTTAGTTACTTTTGAGTTTCCTTCTTATGAATTATAATCTTCATAGGAATGGTATAGTTACCCAAAGACTTGAGGTAAACAAAAATGACTCATTTGTTACCTTTACTCAGTATTGGTCTAAAGTACTGAAATCATTTGGGGCTTATAATTATAGAGTAACACCATCACAGGAACCATTTGAAAAATGATACACCATTTTGAGATAGCTTATATACCATAGCTAACTCTACATGCAGCACTGCCTCAGGTCTACAAGGGATAAATCTTTTAAAATGTCATTTTAGTTACAAATAGATTTGCATTTTCATGATCTTACATGAAAACTGAATGTTACACTACCACTGTATTTCACACTGTAAGAGATCAAAGAGAAGATAATATAGCTGTTTTTAAGCCAAGTTGTCAAACCATTTTAATTTTTCTGAGAACTTACCTTCACTTATGACTATTGAGCTAATAGTCATTTGTATTAGCTTGTTTTTCATTTAACAATCAGCTATCATTATCTTACATTGATGTTTCCTTAGCTGCTGGACAGAACATTTTAAACATTGGAAGTTAAAGTTTTTTCTTCTCTTCAAATTCTCTAGAACTTTTATCTGAGATTTAAATAAGTGCTTACTAGTATCTATACACCAATCAGAAAAAAAAACCCTTCTCACACCTGGGCTATTTCATTTAATTTATTAATTATTCCTCAAAGTAGGAAACATAACATATTTCCTTAGAAGATATTCTACACCCACATGATGAATCTTATCAAACTCCCAGAAAAGCCTGGGAGTTTTGAGGTTGCTTTTCTCTGTAGGATATAAGCCATTTCCTTGGTGTTGAGACTAATTAGGGATGTTACTATAGGTACAAAATTGTAACCTAGAGAACTCTGGTCAAGAGTATGTGGTCAGGGGGTTCCTGGGTGGTTCAGTTGGTTGGGCATCTGCCTTTGGCGCAGGTCATGATCTCAGGGTCCTGGGATCAAGCCCCGTGTTGGGCTCCTTGCTCAGCGGGGAGTCTGCTTCTCCCTCTCCCTCTGCCCCCCCCCCCAACTCGTGCTCACTTTGTTTCTCTCTCAAATAAGTAAATAAAAATCTTAAAAAAAAAAAAAAAAAGACGGGGCGCCTGGGTGGCTCAGTCGTTGGGCGTCTGTCTTCAGCTCAGGTCATGATCTCAGGGTCCTGGGATCGAGCCCCGCATCGGGCTCCCTGCTCCGCAGAAGGCCTGCTTCTCCCTCTCCCACTCCCCCTGCTTGTGTTCCCTCTCTCGCTGTGTCTCTCTGTGTCAAATAAATAAATAAAATCTTTAAAAAAAATAAAAATAAAAATAAATAAATAAATAAATAAATAAATAAATAAATAAATAAAAAAGAAAGAGTATGTGGTCAGATAGTGAGTTGAGCTAGAGGCTTAACTTAAAATTCAAAGCCTTGCTGTCACACAAGGCTTTACCTCAAATCTTGACTTGGCTCATCTGTGTATGAGACATTACCACTACTTAGAATAGAAAAGGTCATGACCTTAGATATAAGTAATGGGAGATTGTGATATGCCAGACAAGCCAGATACAGGCATATCTCCTCTTGTACCTAATGCTCAACATTTAAGTCATACATTCAAACACATTCCCACAGTTGTCCTAGAAGTCAGCAAATGCTAAGAAAGCAGAGTTCTTTGATTTCTTAATTATGCAAAAATAGGTTCAATTTATTCAAGTATTTGCTTATATTTTCCTTCTCTGATGATAGAATTGCATGACTCAACTATTTCTAGAATAGAAGCAAAGATTATCTGGGTGATTAATCTCCAAGAGGTCCCCAGTTCACCCACCTTAATACTAGAGTCACCATTATGAAAAGACCATCATTATTGGCTAATTATTTTGTTATGCAGCCTCATAGAGATTATAGAGCCTCAATTCTGTATCTTAAGTTATGAGTTAAATGTAAATGTATATCGAACATCTCCTAATGGTAGACATACACAGACAATTTAGAAATTAAAATACCATCAGTTTTGCAGAATGTAATATGGAGCAACTATCTCAACTATAGTTGAGCCTGGCCTGGAGTCTTAGTAACTTTCCGTAATAAATCATAACTGCAAAGGAGCCTAGAGTTCATAAAAATTAAGTTCCTGGGAGAAAAAGGGATGACTGTTTTAGTATCTCAAATTATCATAGACAGTCAACAATTCTGATAAGTTTGGGTCACTTTTGAATTAAAAAAAAAAATCAAACAGAAATTCCTATCTGATAACAAATAGTTTTTCAGCCATTCATGCAATGTAAAACCTTTAGGATGACTCTGTAATCCGTGGTATTTATCTTAGAAAGCAAGGCCTTTAGAAATCTTAATCTTTTGTGTCATGACAAGTTCATGCTTTATTTACCACAATGGGCTGGACCACGCTAAGTATTAATGTCTTATATTTAACTGCATTGCCAACTCCTTAAGAGGACTGTAAATGTTTAACAGCCATTGGTTTAATGGAAGAATTTAGGATTTTTAACCACATACTTTTGTGTAAATCCAGACTTATGTTTTTTCAACAATGTAAACCTCCAATATCCTTTGAATGCCCCCTTTTTTTTAACCCTAACCTTAGGATGCATTTCTTCCTCACAGACTCTGGCTGGATGAATTGTTTGTTTCATTAAGTTCCACCATTAATTTATTTTCTATTCTCTTAATTGGGTTATAATTTTCAAGACAAGAAAAATCTTGATTTCTTCTTGGATATTCCCTCTACATTTGTATTCCAAAAGAATTTCTGTCTGTTCTTTTGTCTTCAGTCACATTACCAGATCTTTGCACTTACTGATACTGATTCCTACTAGGTTTCAGAAGGGAAAGGAAAAAAAGGGTGGGGGAGCATGAGAGGAGGGAGAGGAAGTAGGGGGAAATAAAATTTTATATTGGTGGAAAATAGGGGAAAACTCTTATCTTTTTTCATAGGCCAATTACAATCAGTTCTGCTATAATGTTTGTTTTCAAACTTGAAATTGTTCCAATGAGAATGTTGTATTAGGAAACAATCTGAGCATAATTCCATTTCAAATCTGTTTATGTTCAATTTTGTTCCCAAAACCCCAGAACATCATGTCCTGAACTGACCCAACTATCCCAACTGTTCCACACTAAGTAGAAATATACAAACTGTACACATCTAGAACATCTATTCACTTTTCCAATTCACTGTATATGTTCTGCTTCTCACCTATGCACAATTAATGTTACAAACTCCCATCCAATTTCAGGCAACTCTCTCTCACCAATTCATAACAATTTACAAACTCATAAAGAATGTACATTATTCCTTTAGATTTGTAATTTATCATTACTGTTAATTTTATTCTTACTCGACAGATACCACTTTTCCCAACTACCCAGAAACACGTATACACGTGGTTGCTCTTGCAGCTATGATTAACATTTTTTAGAAGACAACTGCTATTAAAGTAATGCCTGTTGGCATTAAGTTCCAAGAGGTTTACTTGTGTCTCACTCTTTAGACACCTTTGAGTTTTGGGAACCATGCCCAAACAAGTACAACTATTGTAAACTCTAGAGTAGGTCAAATGACTAAGCTATCTTGGCCACGAATAGCATTATGATGTTTTTGGGTTTTTTTTTTAAGATTTTTGTTTATTTATTTGACAGAGAGAGACACAGCGAGAGAGGGAACACGAGCAGGGGGAGTGGGAGAGGGAGAAGCAGGCTCCCCGCAGAGCAGGGAGCCCGATGCAGGACTCGATCCCAGGACCCTGGGATCATGATCTGAGCTGAAGGCAGTCGCTTAACCAACTGAGCCACCCAGGCGTCCCAGCATTATGATGGTTTTATAAATAGAATGGAATTACCATTATCTATGCTTTCAAAGAGATCTTTTGCAAAATCCAGGTCTTGGATGACAGTCAAGTGACTACACCTCTGAAATATATGTATTTTTAAAGGTTATTCTTTTACTGAAAATTAGTCTGAGTGTTTTACCATCTTGAAAGGGCAAAGGAACAGCTCCTGAGATTGACATTTAAGGTCATGGATTAGAGGGTTAATGTTTAGCCTGTGAAGTCTTCTTTAATATCCATCTAGCTTATCTCTGATTTCAAATGATTTTTTGAGTTTTCTGTTTTGTTTTGTTTCGTTTTAAATAGAGCAGAGAAATAAAATAACACTGCAATTTTTGTCCACTGGAAAGTTCCAGTGTTTCAGTATATGAAATGGGATAGTTTGAGGATTCATTTCAAATATATGCCATGCTTTCTGTAAATCTCATCTAATTGTCACATTATGTGCTAAGCATGATAGTCTTTATTTTACATGAAGAAACTGAGGTTTGGAGGGGTTTTTTTTAATGCAACTTTAGTATCTCTGCTAATGAGGGTCTATATTCTTTTCTTCTGACCAGTATATCTCCCCCCAACCTTTCTAGCACTTTGAATTAATGGGAAATATATTTTGTCGTTAATTCATAAATGCCAGAAATCTATTAACTACTAGTAGCTGTTAGAACATCATCAGCCAAAAAAGTAGGATGAAGAACATCCTTTAGGCTTGGAGAGACATGTGATTTAGCTGTTTAGTATTATGAACAGAATTTGATTATTAATTACAGGAAGGCAGTGAGTAGAGCAAAATGTTAGCCAATGCAATAAATTATATTACTATTTCATATCTAATTATATTTTTATTTTTACTTGTTATGTGTAGGCATAGAATTATGCTTAATAAGGTTGTTGAAAGATGGCAACAATTCAGTCTTTGCAGCAAATATACTGATAACTTTGTACTTATTAGCAATATTACCAATATTAGCAATATTACCAAATTACTTGAAGTATACTCTTAGTATGTTTATATATTAGAGCTAAACCTTAAGAGAACCTACCCAAAACTAAAAAATTTATAAATTATTATACTAAAAAAAAGGGGGGGATTGGAATTGGAGTCAGAACCTCTCAACTTCCAATTCTGGATCTCTCATTGATTACACAATATTCTTCAAGTAATTTAACCACCATAAGCATATATATATATATATATATATAAAACATATATATAGCATATATATATATTTTTAATTTTTTATTGTTATGTTAATCCCATTACATTACATCATTAGTTTTAGATGTAGTGTTCCATGATTCATTGTTTGTGCATAACACCCAGTGCTCCATGCAGAACGTGCCCTCCTCAATACCCATCACCAGGCTAACTCATCCTCCCACCCCCCGCCCCTCTAGAACCCTCAGTTTGTTTTTCAGAGTCCATCGTCTCTCATGGTTCGTCTACCCCTCCGATTTCCCCCCCCTTCATTCTTCCCCGCCTGCTATCTTTTTTTTTTTTTTTTTGCCTTAACATATATTGCATTATTAGATTCAGAGGTACAGATCTGAGATTCAACAGTCTTGCACAATTCACAGTGCTTACCAGAGCACATACCCTCCCCAGTGTCTATCATCCAGCCACCCCACCCCCCACTCCAGCAATCCTCAGTTTGTTTCCTGCGATTAAGAATTCCTCATATCAGTGAGATCATATGATACATGTCTTTCTCTGTTTGATTTATTTCGCTCAGCATAATACCCTCCAGTTCCATCCATGTCGTTGCAAATGGCAAGATCTCATTCCTTTTGATGGCTGCATAATATTCCATTGTATATATATACCACCTCTTCTTTATCCATTCATCTGTTGATGGACATCTTGGCTCTTCCCACAGTTTGGCTATTGTGGACATTGCTGCTATAAACATCGGGGTGCACGTACCCTTTTGGATCCCTATTTTTGTATCTTTGGGGTAAATACCCAGTAGTGCAATTGCTGGATCATATGGTAGCTCTATTTTCAACTTTTTGAGGAACCTCCATACTGTTTTCCAGAGTGGCTGCACCAGCTTGCATTCCCACCAACACTGTAGGAGGGTTCCCCTTTCTCCGCATACCCGCCAACATCTGTCATTTCCTGACTGGTTAATTTTAGCCATTCTGACTGGTGTGAGGTGATATCTCATTGAGGTTTTGATTTGGATTTCCCTGATGAAGAGCAGTGTTGTGCACTTTTTCATGTGTCTGTTGGCCATTTGGATGTCTTCTTTGGAAAAATGTCTGTTCATGTCTTCTGCCCATTTCTTGATTGGATTCTTTGTTCTTTGGGTGTTGAGTTTGATAAGTTCTTTATAGATTTTGGGTATTAGCCCTTTATCTGATATGTCATTTGCAAATATCTTCTCCCATTCTGTCAGTTGTCTTTTGGTTTTGTTGACTGTTTCTTTTGTTGTGCAAAAGCTTTTTATCTTGATGAAGTCCCAAGAGTTCATTTTTGCCCTTGCTTCCTTTGCCTTTGGCGATGTTTCTAGGAAGAAGTTGCTGTGGCTGAGGTTGAAGAGGTTGCTACCTGTGTTCTCCTTTAGGATGTTGATGGACTCCTGTCTCACATTGAAGTCTTTCAACCATTTGGAGTCTATTTTTGTGTGTGGTATAAGGAAATGGTCCAGTTTCATTCTTCTGCATGTGGCTATCCAATTTTCCCAACACCATTTGTTGAAGAGACTGTCTTTTTTCCATTGGACATTCTTTCCTGCTTTGTCGAAGATGAGTTGACCATAGAGTTGAGGGTCCATTTCTGGGCTCTCTATTCTGTTCCACTGATATATGTGTCTATTTTTGTGCCAGTACTATACTGTCTTGATGATGACAGCTTTGTAATAGAGCTGGAAGTCCAGAATTGTGATGCCACCAGCTTTGCTTTTCTTTTTCAACATTCCTCTGGCTATGCGGGGTCTTTTCTGGTTCCATACAAATTTTAGGATGATTTGAAATCTTTGAATGTTTCTTTGAAAAAAGTGGATGGTATTTTGATGGGGATTGCATTGAATGTGTAGATTGCTCTAGGTAGCTTTGACATCTTCACAATATTCTTCCAATCCATGAGCATGGAACGTTTTTCCATTTCTTTGTGTCTTCCTCAATTTCTTTCATGAGTATTTTATAGTTTTCTGAGTACAGATCCTTTGCCTCTTTGGTTAGATTTATGCCTAGGTATCTTATGGTTTTGGGTGCAATTGTAAATGGGATCGACTCCTTAATTTCTCTTTCTTCTGTCTTGTTATTGGTGTATAGGAATGCCACTGACTTCTGTGCATTGGTTTGATATCCTGCCACTTGACTGAATTCCTGTATGAGTTCTAGCAGTTTTGGGGTGGAGTCTTTTGGGTTTTCCACATAAAATATCATATCATCTGCAAAGAGTGAGAGTTTGACTTCTTTGCCAATTTGGATGCCTTTGATTTCTTTTTGTTGTCTGATTGCTGTGGCTAGGACTTCCAATACTATGTTGAATAGCAGTGGTGATAGTGGACATCCCTGCTGCGTTCCTGACCTTAGGGGGAAAGCTCTCAGTTATTCCCCATTGAGAATGATATTCGCTGTGGGTTTTTCATAGATGGCTTTTATGATATTGAGGTATGTACCCTCTATGCCTATACTCTGAAGAGTTTTGATCAAGAAAGGATGCTGTACTTTGTCAAATGCTTTTTCTGCATCTATTGAGAGGATCATATGATTCTTGTTCTTTCTTTTGTTAATGTATTGTATCACGTTGATTGATTTGTGGATGTTGAACCAACCTTGCAGCCCAGGGATAAATCCCACTTGGTCGTGGTGAATAATCCTTTTAATGTACTGTTGGATCCTATTGGCTAGTATTTTGGTGAGAATTTTTGCATCCATGTTCATCAGGGATATTGGTCTGTAGTTCTCCTTTTTGATGGGGTCTTTGTCTGGTTTTGGGATCAAGGTAATGCTGGCCTCATAAAATGAGTTTGGAAGTTTTCCTTCCATTTCTATTTTTTGGAACAGTTTCAGAAGAATAGGTATGAATTCTTCTTGAAATGTTTGGTAGAATTCCCCTGGGAAGACATCTGGCTCTGGGTACTTGTTTGTTGGGAGATTTTTGATGACCTCATCAATTTCCTTAGTGGTTATAGGTCTGTTCAGGTTTTCTATTTCTTCCTGGTTCAGTTTTGGTAGTTGATACATCTCTAGGAATGCATTCATTTCTTCCAGGTTATCTAATTTGCTGGCATAGAGTTGCTCATAATATATTCTTATAATTGTTTGTATTTCTTTCGTGTTGGTTGTGATCTCTCCTCTTTCATTCATGATTTTGTTGATTTGGGTCCTTTCTCTTTTCTTTTTGATAAGTCTGGCCAGGGGTTTATCAATCTTGTTAATTCTTTCAAAGAACCAGCTCTTAGTTTTGTTGATCTGTTCTACTGTTCTTTTGGTTTCTATTTCATTGATTTCTGCTCTGATCTTTATTATTTCTCTTCTCCTGCTGGGTTTAGGCTTTTTTTTTTTTAAAGATTTTATTTATTTATCTGAGACAGAGAGAATGAGAGAGACAGGGAGCACATGAGGGGGGGGGTCAGAGGGAGAAGCAGGCTCCCTGCCGAGCAGGGAGCCCGATGTGGGACTCGATCCCGGGACTCCAGGATCACGACCCGAGCCGAAGGCAGTCGCTTAACCAACTGAGCCACCCAGGCGCCCTGGGTTTAGGCTTTATTTGCTGTTCTTTCTCTAGCTCCTTTAGGTGTAGGGTTAGGTTGTGTACTTGAGACCTTTCTTGTTTCTTGAGAAAGGCTTGTATTGCTATATACTTTCCTCTTAGGACTGCCTTTGCTGCATCCCAATGATTTTGAACAGTCGTGTTTTCATTTTCATTGGTTTCCATGAATTTTTTTAATTCTTTAATTTCCTGGTTGACCCATTCATTCTTTAGAAGGGTGCTCTTTAGCCTCCATGTATTTGAGTTCTTTCTATTTGAGTTCTTTCCGACTTTCCTCTTGTGATTGAGTTCTAGTTTCAAAGCATTGTGGTCTGAAAATAGGCAGGGAATGATCCCATTCTTTTGGTACTGGTTGACACCTGATTTATGACCTAGGATGTGATCGATTCTGGAGAATGTTCCATGGGCCCCTGAGAAGAATGTGTATTCCATTGCTTTGGGATGGAATGTTATGAATATGTCTGTGAAGTCCATTTGGTCCAGTGTGTCATTTAAAGTCTTTATTTCCTTGTTGATCTTTTGCTTAGACAATCTGTCCATTTCAGTGAGGGGGGTGTTAAAGTCCCCCACTATTATTGTAATGTTGTCGATGTGTTTCTTTCCTTTTGTTATTAATTGCCTTATATAATTGGCTGCTCCCATGTTAGGGGCATAGATATTTACAATTGTTAGATCTTCTTGTTGGATAGATCCTTTAGTATGATATAGTGTCCTTCCTCATCTCTTATTACAGTCTTTGGTTTAAAATCTAATTTGTCTGATATAAGGATTGCCACCCCAGCTTTCTTTTGGTGTCCATTAGCATGGTAAATGGTTTTCCACCCCCTCACTTTCAACCTGGGGGTGTCTTTGGGTCTAAAATGAGTCTCTTGCAGGCAGCATATCGATGGGTCTTGTTTTTTAATCCAATCTGATAGCCTGTATCTTTTGATTGGGGCATTTAGCCCATTTACATTCAGGGTAACTACTGAAAGATAGGAATTTAGTGCCATTGTATTGCCTGCAAGGTGACTGTTACTGTTTATTGTCTGTGTTCCTTTCTGGTCTATGTTACTTTTAGTTTCTCTCTTTGCTTAGAGGACCCCTTTCAAGATTCCTTGTAGGGCTGGTTTTGTGTTTGCAAATTCCTTTAGTTTTTGTTTGTCCTGGAAGCTTTTTATCTCTCCTTCTATTTTCAATGACAGCCTAGCTGGATATAGTATTCTTGGCTGCATATTTTCCTCATTTAGTGCTCTGAAGATATCCTGCCAGTCCTTTCTGGCCTGCCAGGTCTCTGTGGATAGGTCTGTTGCCAATCTAATGTTTCTACCATTGTAGGTTACATATCTCTTCTCCCGAGCTGCTTTCAGGATTTTCTCTTTGTCTCTGAGACTCGTAAGTTTTACTATTAGACGTCAGGGTGTTAACCTATTTTTCTTGATTTTGAGAGGGGTTCTCTGTGCTTCCTGGATTTTGATGCCTGTTTCCTTCCCCAAATTAGGGAAGTTCTCTGATATAATTTGCTCCATTATACCTTCTGCCCCTCTCTCTTTCTTCTTCTTCTGGGATCCCAATTATTCTAATGTTGTTTCGTCTTATGGTATCGCTTATCTCTCGAATTCTGCCCTCGTGATCCAGTAGTTGTTTATCCCTCTTTTTCTCAGCTTCTTTATTTTCCATCATTTGGTCTTCTATATGACTGATTCCCTCTTCTGCCTCATTTATCCTAGCAGTTAGTGCCCCCATATTGATTGCACCTCATTAATAGCCTTTTTGATTTCTACTTGGTTAGATTTTAGTTCTTTTACTTCTCCAGAAAGCGTTTCTCTAATAACTTCCATGCTTTTTTCAAGCCCAGCTAGTATCTTTAAAGTGATGATTCTGAACTCTAGATCTGACATCGTACTAATGTCCATATAGAGTAGGTCCCTGGCAGTCGGTACTACCTCTTGTTCTTTTTGTTGAGGTGATTTTTTCTGTCCTGTCATTTTGTCCAGAGGAAAATAGATTAATGAGAGAATAAATGCTAACAGGGTAACAATGTTCCCAGAAAATATACTCTAAACAAATCAGAAAAGACCTGAAGCAGTGGAAAAAGAAAGGGAAAGAGAGAAAAAAGAAAAAGAAAAAAAAAAGAAAAAGATAAAAACAAACAAAAACAGAACAAAACAAAACAAAACAAAAAAACAGAATGTGATCAAATATGATCAGTCTAGTATAGATCAGTGCCACACACTAGATTTTGGGTGTATTTTGGTCTCTTAGAAGAAAGTGCCTCCCAAAATTTTAAGGAAAGAAAAACTTATATATGTACAAAAATAAAGGTTGATATGATGAAGGGATGGAATATGACTATAAAGATGGAAATTATAAAGAAATTTATAAAAGGAATTGATAAGAAGTTGTTTGAAAAAAGAAAGAAGAGGATTTTAAAAAAAGAGAAAAAAAAAAAAGGGAGAGAATGTGATCAGGCAGGGGAGTAGAAAAAAAACATACACTAGAGATTTAGGGTATATTTTGATCTGTTAGAAGAAACTATCTCAAAGTTTTAAAGAGAGAACAACTTATATATATAAGCCAAAAATATGGGTAACTACTATGAAGGGATAGAATATGACTTTAAAAATGAAAAATAAAAATAAAAAATAAATTTTTTTTTCAAAAAGGGATTGATAAGATGTTGTTTGAAAAAGGGAAAAATAAAAATAAAAAAAAAAAAGACAGTTAAAAAAAATTAACTTTGAAAGACTAAATAATTATGGTAAAAAAGCCATGAATTCTATGTGCATTATTCCCCTAGCGCTGGAGTTCTGCCGTTCTCATTGATCAGTAGACTTGGTCTTGGCTGGCTGTTCTTGCTGATCTTCTGGAGTAGGGGCCTGTTGCCGTGGTTTCCAAAAGTCTTTGCCGGAGGTGGAATTGCCCCACCCTTGCCCTGTCTGGGCTAAGTAATCTGCTCGGGTTTGCTCTCGGGAGATTTTGTTCCCTGCAAGCTTTCCATACAGCTTTGGAGGCAGAGAGTGTAAATGGCGGCCTCCCAATCTCCTCCGCAGAGGAGCTGAGAACTCGGGGACCCGTTCCTCAGTGAGCCCCCAGAGAAAAGCCATCAGTCACTCCCGTCTCCCCAGTCTCCGGCTGCACTCCATGTTCACCCAGCCTGTTACCGGGCGTTTCTATCTCTGGCACCTGACCCCGGTGTCTCCAAACCCAGCAGATCCCTGTGGTGCACTCCCGCACCTCTCCTCCCAGGGGAAGAAGGTGAGTCTCCCGGATCTGCCACTTGTTGGGTCCCTGCTGGAGGAGCAGTGGCCCGACTGTGCTGTGGGTCACGGTTTATGGCAACCCTGAGCTGAGAGCCCGCGCCTCAGCTCTGTCTCTGCAGCCCGCTTCCCTGCTCTGATACCTGGGAGCTCTGCCGCACTCAGGCACCCCCAGTCTTTCTGTGACCCCGAGGGTCCTGAGACCACACTGTCCCATGAGGGTTCCACCCCCCGCTTAGCCACTGGAGTGACGTATCTCAGCGGAGCAGACTTTTAAAAGTTCCAATTTTGTGTTCCATGGCTCTATCACTTGCCAGAAGCGGCTGACGGAGGCCCCTCCCCCGCCATCTATCCTCCCGAATATCACCTTGTATTCACTTCTCCGCATGTCCTACCTTCCAGAAAGTAGTCGCTTTTCTGTTCAGAGAGTTGTTGCTCTTTTCTTTAATCTCCTGTTGAGTTCGTAGGTGTTCAGAATGGTTTGATCCCTATCCAGCTGAATTCCTGAGACCAGACAAAATCCAGGTCTCCTATTCCTCCGCCATCTTCTCTAATTTCTATATATATTTTCTTTTACTCCTATGAGGATAACACCTGTTGCAGTATTTTGTGAGGATAAAATGTAATGTGAAAGATTTCTGTTAAGCTCTGTATAATGTAAAATATCACTACTATGTTAAATAAAATTAGTCATTTTGTCAGTATACCTTCATTTCTTTGATGTAAATATACGAGGTATGAAATTAACTGTGGAAATTCAACATAATTTACTTACACATTTTAAGAACTCTATTTGAAACTTTAGAAGACAATAGAATTGTTAGCATCACAGAATTTTCACAAAAAAAGTCTTCACTACTAAAGACACACTGACATATCAATAAGTATCCATTGGCTAGGATATATTGTATTTTGAATATTGGCAGTGTCTGCCTGGTGATTTTTTTGAGATTCACCAAAATATCAAAATATGACCAGATCGATGAAGAACGCTTTCCTCTAAATATTTAGAACAGACACTATTTCTTTTTTTCAACCATGCTTATTTTTGGCTTTGTCTTTCCTGGCATCTGAGGTTTAAGGTACGGAGGATAAGGACTTGGGTGCAGATCTTGAGAGGTAAGGGAAAGAAGTATGTTGTTAGTTTTAAGGGCCAACTTTAATCATTTAATATTCATTCACCTAAAATGGTTGAGCCAGGATTTAACCCAGCTATCTCCCACTACAAAGTTGTTCAACACCGTGGTATTTCATCAGTTCCTAAAACGTAGACTGTCTAAGATATTGAACATCATTAATATATAAGTATTGATATTTAGATATAGAACACCTTTCTAAAAATTCATTGCTCTGGTTCAGGGGGATAAAAATAAGGCAACAAATTTACAAAAACATAGGAATATACATAATCCTTGCTTCATGCTGGTCTTCTTAGTTCTTATGTTAAAAATTTTAAAACTATACAGGTTTTTTCTTTAAAAATTATTTTTTTCTTAAAGTTGGCATAGATGACAGATTATTCAAGTAATTTATTTTCATTAATGTATACATTTTTAGACGAGTGTAAAATGGTCTCACAATCTGTTTTAGGTAAACACATATTACAAAGCATAACAGATAACAGAAAGACTTTTCAACTATCAGGAAATCATTCTAAGAGGTTTTTGTCTTGATAAGAGGCTCTTTGAATTAAAATAAAGGGTGATCGCTTAAAATTTTAACCATGAAAAATTTTTTTTTTAAAGACTTTATTTATTTGACAGAGAGAGACACAGCGAGAGAGGGAACACAAGCAGGGGGAGTGGGAGAGGGAGAAGCAGGCTTCCCGCCGAGCAGGGAGCCTGATGTGGGGCTAGATCCTAGGACCCTGGGATCAGGACCTGAGCTGAAGACAGACGCTTAACGACTGAGCCACCCAGGCACCCCATGAAAAATATTTTCAAAGACATTTATATTCCATTAACTCCATACATTATTCAAACATAATTGGAAAAAAAAAACCACACATGGACTTAAGTTAGGACATGTATGTATTTTATCAAAAAACATTCAAGTTACATTGATTTTAAAATGGCTCTTTATACATATACACACATTAAAAAATAGTTTTTAGAAAAAAACAATCATTACTTAGTTTGAAACAGATTTGAGACAAAGAATGGTGTAGTTCATAGTTTCATAGTTTCCGCAGTATCAATGTCTCCCTTGTTTCTCTGTTGGGCATCACCTGTGCCCTTTCAATATTGTTTATTCTAACTGTCTCTTATTGTCACTGAGAAATCAAAAGAGAAAACCTGGAATTCTTCCCCCTTGACCTGGACAGTACCAATATATTAAATATTCCTGATACCTAGGCTTAAATAGAGAAGAACCTTTGTGTGGGATACAGAAGACTGAGAAGACAAGAACTGTACCATCCATGTACTTCTCTCACTCCTCTGTCTTATCAGATAGGTCATCCTCCTATGCAAAACTTCTATTTGGTTTTGTAAGAAAACCAAATAGACTTACAATCACTGTATGATAATATGTCTCTATTCCCTTATAAGTGAACAGTCTCTTATATTTGGGACATTCTTTTCCACCCCAGTATCTGTTGTAGAAATTCTTCACAAGATTTCTGAACCATTTTTTACCTTGCCAGAAATGTACTTTGAACACATTTACTTGGTATAGGATTTTCCAGTGCATTAGTATACAATGACTGATTAATATCTGGCCAGTAATTCTCAGGGCACATATATATCAAGAATACTTCACTATTTTTACTTCATTAAAAAATACCCACGCAGGCCATAACTACTACACTGCCACCGAGGCCAAGCAGGAAAAAGTTATATATATGAATACATCACAAGCATTTCATTTAGCCTTTGATATTATAATTACACCGGGACACGACCAAAGCATTGCAAACGCTGACTGATTGAACATTTTCAGTAATCATGTGTACCTTTTCTAATTTTCATAGCCACACCTATTATTCTCATACACAATGCTGTGTAGATGTATAAACATATACAACCCTGTATACAGGATTGTACCATTTGGGTTACAAAAACAGAGCAGGGGGAAAGCAAATTAAAAAAAAGAAAAAGAGTCAAGTCCTAACTAGCACATGTAAGAATTGATTAAATATTTACAACAAAATCAGTACACTGAAAAGAAAATGTATTAATTACCTTAGTAGGATGGCATTTCTTTGGCACCAATCATGTCTGATCTATCTTTACAATTTTTTTTAAAAGATTTTATTTATTTATTTGACAGAGAGAGAGAGACACAGTGAGAGAGGAAACACAAGCAGGGGGAGTGGGGAAGGGAGAAGCAGGCTTCCCGCGGAGTGGAGAGCCCGATGCGGGGCTCGATCCCAGGACCCCAGGGCCATGACCTGAGCCGAAGGCAGACGCTTAACGACTGAGCCACCCAGGTGCCCCTATCTTTACAATTTTAATAGTAATTTCAAAGTACTCATTACCTATCACTTTATGGCAGATACTCACTTTAAGACATTGTACAAAACACTCTGAAGCTCTTAGACCCTCAAAAGTGCCTTAAAATCTCAAAATATATTGTGAATTCTCCTTCTGTCATCATAGCTGCAGTCTTCCCTAATTGTAAAACATGGTGCCCCAATGAAAACACACAAAAGGATGCTCAGTGGTAGATAATTTTGCCATTTACCCTTCTATGTTCAGAATTTTTTTTTTTTTTTAAGATTTTTTTTTTATTTTAGAGAGAGAAAAAGTGCATGAGTGGCGGGGAGGGGCAGAAGGAGAGAGAGAATCCTCAAGCAGACTCCATACTGAGCATGGAGCCTGATGCAGGCCTGGATCCAAGGAGCCTGAGACCATGACCTGAGCCGAAATCAGGAGCTGGCCGATTAACCGACCAAGCCACCCAGGTTCCCCAGAAATCTGCTTCTTCATTTAAGAGTTTACTCATCACATTTTACCCCCAGCTATGGTTAAAAGATTGGAAACAAAATGATCTTAAGTGTAGACGTAATAGAAAAAGTTTTAGGACTGTAAGTTACAAAAGGAGTTTTATGGATCTGACTTGGGTTTCTTTTCTGAAATTCATTTACCAGTATGTTAAAATTTGTTTAATATCCATATAAATGATATTATGTTACAATAATATACAAGGACATTTTATATTTTTCCTTTAAACATGTATACAGGTTAAAGAATTGATATGTAATGGCTTCCTCATAGACAAAAATGTACTATTAATTTCATGGATCTGAATCATATTATCTTTAACAAATTGAAATTACGAATTTGATGGCCTGTTTTCATGACCCCAGGATTATAACCAAAACCTAAACAAAATGTGCTAGTATTTCCATTAATTGTAAAACAATGTTATTGAGGTTTTTTTAATATGAAAATCAACAGTCACCTTTGAAGTTATGCCTTCATCTTGAAGAAGCTGCTGGAGAGTAAATTTCCACAATGTTTTCATCACACATGCAAATTCTAGAGCTAGCCTCATACTTGAAACTTGCTAATAGGGGGATTTGCCCAGTTAGTCTCCCTTCTTCTTGTATTATTTTTCTGTTTTTGAATATTTCCTATCAACTAGCCCATTAATGTAATCAAAATTTACATATAATAGTCCTAGGAAGGACAATTATGGGAATGAGAATGAAAAGAACTAGGAAAAATATGACTTTCCAGAGAAGCTGTATAGAGAATAATTTGGGTGATCTATTTAACAGAATCAAAGTGTTTTTCTTCTTACTGAAAGCACCTTTTTTTTTTTTTTTTTTTTGGGCTCCCATAAATGCTTTTAAGACTTTCTTTGGAAAACCTGTCATTTTCAAAGTACCCTTAAGAGCACATAATCTCTACATAATTTGAAAAAATTGCACTTTTCTGAAATAATGGCAATTTTTCTACATAACTAGTTTATACAATAAGGAAATGCCTCAGACTTGCTTTGAAAAGGGGAGTGCATTACAGATGGACACCTTGTGCCATACTTTGGATGTAGTATATTACCTACAAATTTAGAATTACACAGATTAATGTGCATTAGATGGTAATCTATACTTTTTTCTTCATGGAAAAATATGCAACTCAGTAACACCTGGGCACTTTTGGGGAGAAGAGGATGGTGGTATAAACCAATAGTTCTTGTAGGCTTGTAAGAAGAAAACAAGAGCCATTTGGGAGCCATATAGGTACACTGGTATTTGTAAAGGTTACTTTACACTCTATAGAAGATGACCTACAAAAGGGAAGGAGAATGCAGGTTGACCTACATTGACAAATTACACTTACCACATTTGCAATGTAATTCTGAGATTATTCCACTACACAAGACAGGGGAGGAAAAAAGTAATATGAAAAAAAGTAAGTGAACTGCCCTACAGATGGGATTATAATCCACTTCCCTAAAAGATAGACTGTAATCTTTTTCATTTTTCCAATCATCAAAATTCTATTACCATTTGCCCTGCTTCAGGATGACCTTATTTCAATTGTTTACAATTACCCATCATGAAGCCATAGCAAATCAGAGCTGCTTGATTCCATCATTCTTGTAATACCTAGCCTAGAAGAATATCAGAACTTCTTACAGTAGGAAACTTACTACATGGGGACCAAATCTTTGGTTTATTATCAATTTACAGAGATGATTAAAAATTTTTACTTAGAAAGATGATTAAACATTTTTAAAAACCATTTCCCTGGAAACTATAAAGTCATTTATGAGAGACTTGCCAAATAACAGATTTCTTATACAAGGCAATCAGTGGTTCTTGTCAAACCTTGAAAAATTATCTTTGTCATTCAGTCACACTCAGTTAAATCTGATAGGAGCACTGAAGATAAATCCTTTTGAGTTATCTATTACAAAATACTTTAGAATGGGAAAATATTCGTTCTTCTTGGAAAAGAATCTGGAAATATTAGTTAAATTATTATGTCCTTGGGAAAGAATCTGGAAACACTAGTTCAATTATTGTGTCCTCATGAAAACAAGCTCAGCCTTGTGTGTGAAAACTCAGCAAGGACACTTTAATTTGTACATAATTTACATATTAAAATGAAAATAGTATATATAATGAATTGTCATAAGGACATTCAAAAGGAGACAGGGATATTAGAATGATGTATCATTCTTGACTCTATACCAAGACAGTTTTAAAACATGAGCATTTGAATACATCAGAGTATATTCCAGAGAGTTCTAAGTAATCTGAAAAGAAAAAAAAAATACATTTGCCCTAAAAAATATTTTTATAAGTAACCATCTAAATAGTAATATTATCTTAGGTAACCCAAACATAAAAAGTGAAACAAAATGTGCTCAAAATAATACGGTATATGAATATGGGGTTAGAGCTGAAAGGGACAAGAAATATTAAACACTGCAGGATATAAAACCATAATGGAATTATGAAACTACTAAATTTTTAAGATAGTGGAAACATGAGGACTCAGTTACCCTCATTGTCTTACAGATGACAAGATGTACTTAAGTTAGCAGTTAGCTTGTATGGGTTTTCTCAGAAGTTAGAGTTTGAGCACTTACTAAATCTTGGGCACTGTGCAGTATATAGTAAGAACATTCTTTCTTTGAATTCTAATCATTCTATGAGGGTAGTATAGTGGGTAGAGTGGAATTTCTTCTAGAGGGAGGAGCTTGCAATTAGGCAAAAATTTCATTAAGTCAGATTTCTCTGCAAAATGCCTTAGAAGAAGGTACCATATGAGAGGTTAATATAAAATTTCCCCAGAAACCCTCATAGCTGGGTTTTGCACTGGTAGTAGGCAGATTGTCAGTTCTTGAGTGCCAGATATAGTAGTTAGCTTGCTTTGTATGAAAAATAGCTGTCTTTAAGCACCAGTGGATGCTGACAATCTTTTATGTTAGGCATGTATTCTACTATTGTGACTGAGCAGTTATGAAAAACTATTGGCCCAGGAGGATAAAAAGTCACATCTAAACAGCCATTTTTCCGAAAATGGATTCAAAACCATGAGAAAAGCATGATGTTTACTGTTTAGTATAAGCCAATCTCTTAATAAGTAGGTTTTCTTCATGATTATATTTATATTAATGAGCACATGGAAATTATTTCTTGTGTACAGGTCATAATGTTAGCAGCCCAGGTTTTTTTTTTTTTTAAGCACAGATTTGTTTTTGAGGTAGGAATACTTGATTTCTAGTTTAAGGTGGATTTTATTTGTTGGTAGACTAACATGTTTTTTATAAGCTTTAGTTTTAACATGAGGCTAATGTGAAAAATAATTTCAATGTTAAGGTGGCTGTTGTTTCAGAACAAGGAGGTAGTCTATATAGAACATCTTGGTGTGTCCTTATTAAGTAGTAGATGCCCTCAAATTAATAATTTCACCCATATTCTTTCTAGTATCTTCTAGAAAAAATGTAATGAAATAGATTGGGAAACAATGGTAAAATATGAATTTCCACCATTTCCATCATTGCTTTGGATGTGACTCTGATCAAAATCTGTAAGCTCTCTATGTAGAGATTCCATTATCTATACAACACTTTGTTCTTTTATATAGTATTTTGGTCTCTTTTTTCCTTATCTTACTCATTTCTGCCATAAATAGTCCAGTATGCTACGTGAGATATGTTAAGACTTGAAAATGTGACACGGAAAAGGGGAAAAAAAGATGCAAATCATCTTTATTTCATTCTTTCACCTCTCATAGCAGGGGATACTATTTCAAAGCACATAGGTGTGTTCTTCAAATCATTTAATGCAGTCTTCCCTAGACTGGGACTCTGTCTGCTTTTTCCATCACTAAATTTTTCCTGTTATAAAAGGCTTTTGTTTACTGTGTATCCAGTAAATATTGGTAGCATAAATGAATAAATGAATTAAAACCTCTACAGCACACAGAGGCTGTTTTCCTAGTTTCACAATGATATTTAACTTTGCGCATATGCCACACAATGCTCATTATATACCTTCCCTCATTTAATAATTATTTCTTAAACGGGGTAAAAAGCATGTGTTATGTCTACTCAGTAGAAAATAAGATTGTTTAGAGCAGGGGTGACAAACTATGGTCCAGGGATCCTTCTGCCTATTTTTGTAAATAAAGTTTTACTGAAATGTTCATACTGATTTGTTTATTCATTGACTGTACATGCTTTCTGGTTACCATAGTAGACTTCAATAGTTGCTATAGAGACAATATGGCCCACAGAGCCTAAATTATTTACTATCTGGCTCTCTAGAGGAAAAATTTTCTGACCCTTGGTTTAGAGAAATAAGATAGAGATCCCAACAGCAGTGTTTAGTGATCTCTGCACTATTTAGAAAACTTCCTGAGGGAAATATCGTGTGTATCACACTCAGCTTGGTATAGAAGAAAGGAATGTAAAGCTATGCAACAGATTTTATAAGAAGCATTTCACAAGTTATCCATCTAAATGAGTGTTGTCTCCTGTGGCACATATATTTATAGCATTTCAATGGTGAAAACACTGTGCCCTTTAATGCTGGATTTAAATTTTAAAGCACCTCATTTTTTCTGAGAGGTAACATGATTAAATAATGAGTTTGACAAAACTGGCAATACAGTGTTAGTTTGAAAATCTAAAGCAATGGTACTTATTTCCTTATGTGGCCTGTAATCTGACTCTGAATAGGACTCCAAAAGAAGTGTTAAAAATTTATTTTCTACAAATGAAGCATCAGAGGATTCAGTGCTTGTTTCCAAGGTTAAGAAGTTTCTAGGTTGCAACACACAAGAATTTAGAGTCATATCTGGTAGGTACAGGACATGAAAACATCAAGTTGATGGTGTCACCTGCAATATCCTGTCACTTTTATATATCAACCCTCATCTCGATTCTATTTGTCTTTCTGATGAACGTTTTTTAGATCAAATAGAAAAAAAAACGTAATCAAAAACCAAGGAATGGTCAAATAAATTAATAAGCAGTTCTAAGTAAGTCACAAAGCATCAGACAACACTTCTATTTATTCCGAGAGACCGACAATCGATTCTTACTCTGTTTAGGCAGTGTGACATTATACATTTTAACTATATTGGTTGTGAAAACATGTCAGCTTGAACATAATTTCTTAGGAATGTGAGGGTATTAAATATTGCCTTGCAGATGCTCACAAAATATGTACCCATTTTTGCCATATGGGAGAGACAAATGAAAGTCTTCAAGGATCAAGAAGAGAAAAACAAACCACCCCCTATTCAAATTAAGCTAAGTGCCAACTGGGGATAATATCCTCTTTTAAAGTGTCAGGACTGATGAGATTTAAAAAGTCATCTATGAATATAAAATGGCACAAATAACAGAAAACATCTTCTTTTGTTTTAAATGGATAGACAATATATTTTTAGGTTAAAAAATATTGAGCCATAATACAAGGGATACCATGGTGATTATCTATGTCTCAGTTTTAAGTGGAATGTAGAAACAAAAACCCAGTATTTTGATATGATTTTCAATATAAGACACTATTAAGCACTCAAAGAAACTATTAAATATACCCAGTCCCCTGCAAATGACTGTGGGATACATAAGAATAGTTAATATTTAGGTTGATGCTTTCCTATTCAATTTGAAGTCAACATCTCTCCTCTTCCCACTTCCTAAATTGGTTTCCTTTCCTGTATTTACTATCCCAATGATTGGTGCTGCCATGAACTAAGTAGTCTGTAAAGTCACTCTGACTCCTTTCTTGCTACCCACAACCAATCAAGGGATCCTATCAATGGCACCTGATAATGATTCCTCTGGTCCTTCCCTTTGTCTCCACTCCCACTGCTTCTACTTCAGTCAGGATCACCAACACAGCTAATACAGTCTACTTGTCATGATTTTAAGTCCCTACATATTTTTTTTCCCCTTTTACTGGACCTGAGTTATGTAGAATTTAATGAATAGTAACCTTCTTATCAAGGCATACTCTCATCATTTTCCCATAGTAACAGTGTTTCTATAAAAATACCTGATTTATCTACCAGTGCATATATACAAGATTTTTTTTTGATTGGGGGGGGGATTTGTACTTAAAATTATAATTTTGTAATTATACTGTGTGAGTATGTTAAATTATAAAGTAATGCAGTTTTTTCTGAAATAGTTGTACTACTTTACATCCCTACCAGCATAATGTGTAAGCAATAGTCTTGATTCACATTTAATATACGTGATTTTGTCTAACTTTTAAAATTTTTGCCAACTAAATGGATGAAAAAAATACTTTCCTCAACCTTCACTTTTCTGATCACGAAGGAGATAAAACATCATTTATAATTAGCTCTAGTTTTGCCTCATCCCGGCGCCAACATAGCCACAAACGCACATATGTAAATACACTTGTGTATGGTACACGCAACACACACACAAACTTACAGTCACACATTTCTTACTTACACACTTTTTACTCCTCTTCTGTTACAGTCTAATCAACACCAGCTCTTGGAAGGATTTTTGGGTCTGATCCGCTCTCTACCTGGTTTTGTTAGACACCTAGCACTCCCTCCATCATTTTAGATTATTTATTTCTATCATAGCACTCAACTATTCCTTATGTCAAATAAACATTTGTTCGAATTTTCAAACAGAAGCCCATGAAACGAGCAACTATTTAGCTCACATACTAGTGTATAATAGTATATGCACTAAAGGTTCTTAAGTGTTTTTACCTATCTTAAAATAAATTTGTGCCGAGTCTAGTAAAATGTAAATATAAAAAAGTATCCTCCACTTGGTATCAATTAATTTTGGTATTAATATTCCTTGTTTTGTTGTTTTAGATTCCAGGATTTAAAAAATATGTATATGTGTACAAGATACAAATAATATAGGTTTACAGCTAAGTCCATCATTTGTTACTTATCTTCTACTCCAAAATTATATACTTGGGACTTTGTCAGCATGATGACCACAACATGACACATCCTGTGAACCCTAAATACTCTAAATGATTTGGGTTATTCAAAATGGGTGTCCTACAAAAATTCCGAAACCATGCTCCCTGATGATTTATTGCACACCGATGCCGATTTTAGCCTCTTTTGACTCAGCTCCTTGGATTATTTATTCAATCATTCCACAAACACTTTTGAGCCCTGAACATTCCAGGCATCTCTTTCAATTGAAGATTTAGTTGTGATCTGTACACTCAAAGTCCCTGTCCTCAAAACTTCCACCCAGGTGGGAGAAACCAATATGGTACAAGCAAATGAAAACAACTAATATTTCAGAGAGAGGTAAGAGCTGTGAAGATATTTAATCTGAATAGTCTGCCAGAGCAACTGGGCAATGGTTGCTATTTCAGAAGCAGCAATAAAGAAAGGCATCTCTGATGAAGTGAATTTGAGTTTCGATAATAATGAGAAATTGAGCTGAGATTTATTTCTTTGAAAGTTGATTAAAGAAATCTTTGTTGCCAATTTTTTAGTGCCTGTGATGAGACTGCTAATGTCATGCTAAGGATGCCACCTCCAGACCTTTCACATGCTAATGCACCCTGTAGATAGTCACAGGGGTGTTGGATTCTGTGCATAGGAGAGGAAAAGAGCCCTCTCTCCCACTCCCCAGCCACAAATGCTCCCAAACACACCAAGGCTTCATAGGCCTTTTACTATAGCTACTCTCTTGATAACAGAGAGAATAAAGTGGAGAAAGCATTGCTAAGAGGGTTATTTAAAAATAGAGCCCAGAGGACATTGAGGAATTGAGTCTTAATGCATATCTTCTGTCTCAAATTCTTGGAATTTGTGCTGAATTCAGCTGAAAGCCAAGGCATCTGTTGCATGTTAGAAGGGACCTAAATGGACTTCTCTGCCCTAGCAACCAATCACATAGAAATTAGTGTGAGTGTAGCTACACCAACACCAATCATATTTAGTTCCAAACAATTTATGTAAACTTCCTCTTTTCCTCTTTAAAAACTCCAACCTCCTTTGTCTCTCCACAGAACACTTTACATTTGTCTACTCTGTGTCTCCTAAATTGCAGTTCCTAAGACCACAGATAAAGACACACATTTTACTTAGCAGCTTGCAGTTTTCTCTTTCATTGGCCAACACTCTTCTGCTCGTTATCTCCTGCAAGCAGATTCCAAAACTTCAACAAAAGTACGTCCTTTCCACAGGAAGAGCTTCTGTATGATTCAGATTCTCTGTTTACAAACCTGAAACACTAACCTCCCTCCTCCCCACCCCACTCCTGAAAATAGCCTTCAAGGTAAAGCTGTGCCACTGTCAAGAAAGAGCATAGACTTTGAAATTAAAAGATTTAGCTACAAAGCCATACTTCATTTCCTTCTATTGTATGTAAAAACAAAGACGTAATTTAATGGTATACTATGGTTTGAATTACCTACTAACTAAATGAAATATAAGGTTTGCTAGACTCCAAGAGTCACCAGCTAGTCCAGGTGTATCAGAAAGGGAGCAGATGCCTGATAAACACCCTTACAGATTGTGCCCGCGGAGAGTGGAGGTCACGAATCTCAAACAAGCAAACAAGATTCACGTACATACATTAATGTTCGAGATCGTCTGTCCTCTGTGACAGCGAGAACAAGAATGGCACTCAAGCTGATTCAAGACAAACAGGAGTGCGTGTCTCCTAGGGCTGATGTAAAACAAAGAACCAGAAACTTAAAACAATAGAAACTTATTTTCTTACTGTTCTGGAGGCTTCGAGTCCAAAATTAAGGTGTTGACGGAGCTTGTTCCCTTTCATGGCTCTGAGGAAAAAAAATCTGTCCCAAGCCTCTATTTTAGCTTCAGGGGACAGCCAGCAATCCTTGAAGTTTTCTTGGCTTGCCAACCCACCACTCTATCCTGTTCCCAACTTCACCTGGCGTTCTCCCCGTGGCTCTCCTTCTTCTTACAAGGATCACTTACATTGGATTAAGGGCCTGCCTCATTTTAACTAATTGCATCTACAACTACCCTAACCCTATTTCCAATTAAAGTCAAATTCTGAGGTACTGGGGGTAAGGACTTCAACAGATCTTTTTGAGGGAACACAATTCAACCCATAGTAAAGAATAACTGCATATTCAGCCACAGGCTCTCTCATGATGATATGAATCAGAATCTTCCAGAAAGGAGGGTAATGATGGAGATTCCTAGCCACACCCCAAAACCCCTGAGTCAGGATTTTTAAGGCAGTTGATCCCAAACTGGGGATTTTAAAGAAACTTTTACAAAGTCACTTGAAAATTACTATTGTACTATTGTTTCTATGGTAATGGTTTGTGCTATACCTAACACAGTAGAACACATTGTGATATTGAAACTTGGGGTAAAATAGAATACTAAATTTCAAGTTAGTCAAGCAGCATTAAATACTGCTTATATGAGGCTATTTTTCAAAAGGAAATAAATCCTTTGAAATTCATTTCATCTGAAAATGAAGTAGCTTACAATGGATTTGTTCCTATTACATTTTTTTGGCATACCTCTTTATTCCTGTTTTGTATTAATTTTTATTCTTTCTTTTCTTTATACATTTACATTTCTCTTCTGTGTTTTTTATAGTGCAAGAATTCTTTCACAAATATATTTCCACTTAACACATTCATAGTGAGTACTTACCGTATATTTGTTTTTTTTGTGCTAAAAGCTGAGGAAATAATGTTCTCTAAGACTCAATCCAGTCTCAGAGAAATTCTTGGTTTACCAGGGTGGGGGGGGAGAGAATTTGAACCTTAAAAAAGAGCTACTGTGGGGCACCTGAGTGGCTCAGTTGGTTAAGCATCAGACTCTTGACTTCGGCTCAGGTCATGATTTCAGGGTCAAGAGACTGAGCCAGCTTAAGATTCTCTCTCTGTATCCCTCCGCCCCTCTCCCCTCACGCTGCCCCTCCTCTTCCCATGAGCGCTTGCGTGCTCTCTCTCTCTCTCTTTCTCAAAAAAAAAAAAAAAAGAGCTACTGTGAAATGTGAAAAGAACTACTTCTTAAACTTTAATGTCCATAGGAATCAATTTGAGATAGTGTTAAAAATAGATTCTAAATCAGTAAATTTGGACTGGAGCCTGAGATTCTTCATTTCTAACAAGCTTCAAGGTGATGATGCTTCCAGTTTGTGATTCATGCTTTGATTAGGGAGTTGATAAATAAAATGGAGATCCATGCAAAATGCTAATGGAACACAAATGTGGAAAATTATTACAGAGAAAAAGGATGTAGATTTGGACTTCAAATATACTAGGACAACATTCTTCAAAAGGATAAATGATTTTTTTTTTTAATTTGAGTATAATTGGAACATAATGTTACATTAGTTTCAGGTGTACAACTTAGTGATTTGCCAAGTTTACACATTATGCCGTGTGCACCACACGTACAGCCACCGTCTGTCCCGTTACATCACTATTACAATAACCTTGTACTCCTTATGCTCGGGTCTTTCTTCCTGTGACTTACCCATTCTATAACCGGAGGCTGGTATCTCCCTTTCCCCTTTACCCATTTCGCCCAACCCCCCAACCCCTCCCCTCTGGCAACCATCGGTTTTTTCTCTGTATTTCTAGTTCTGATTCTGCTTTTTGTTTGTTTATTCATTTTATATGTTCCATTTATGAGTGGATTCAAATGGTATTTTTCTTTCTCAGTCTGGCTTGTTTTGCTTAGCATAATATCCTCTAAACCGTCCACGTTGTCCAAAATGTCACGATTTTATTGTTTCTTATGGCCATGCAATATTCCATTGTGTATATATATGTACCACATCTTCTTACCATTTATCTATTGATGGGCACTTTGGGTGCTTCCATGTCTTGGCTATTATAAATAATGCTGCAATAAACATAGGGTGCATATATTTTTTTCAAGTTAGTGTTTTTGTTTTCCCTGGGTAAATTACCCAATAGTGGAATTATTGAATCATATGGTATTTCTATTTTTAGTATTTTGAAGAACCTCCATACTGTTTTCCACAGTAGTGGTACCAATTTACATTCCCACCAACAGTGCATGAGAGTTCCTTTTTCTCCACATCCTTGACAACACTTGTTGTCTCTTATCTTCTTGAATTTAGCCATTCTTAGAGGTGTGAGGTGACATCTCATTGTGGTTTTGATTTGCATTTCCCTGAGGATGAGTGATGCTGAGCATTTTTCATGTGTCTGTTGGTCATCTGTATGTCTTCTTTGGAAAATGTCTGTTCAGGTCCTCTGTCCATTTTTAAAATTGGATTTTTCTTTGATGTTGCATTGTATAAGTTCTTTATATATCTTGGATATTAACCCTTTATCAGATATATCATTTACAAATATCTTTTCCCATTCAGTAGGTTATCTTTTTGTTTTCTTCATGATTTTGATAAAGGATATTCTTAGCAATGGGAATAGAAAAACTAAGGGTTCAAAAGTGAAGAATAATGACCAATTATAAGTGTGGTTAAGCCAGTGCTTTTAAAAATACACTTTTTAAAAAGCAGATTCTTAGAACAAAACCCAGAAACAATTATTTAGAATTTCTGAGACTAAGGGCATGGGCCTCACAAGTAAATTCTAAACTTCTTCTCTGTCTCTGCAACTACCTCCCCATCTCCACAAATTTGACAGCTATAGGCTACAGTCTGTATGCTGGTAGAAGTGAAGGAAACAATGTTCTGAGAATATCCTTGAATATAGCCTATGGCCAAGAATGAAGACCATTCTGTGCCTTGTCTAGGAGTTGTATTTTAGCTTTTAATGCTTTATTCTGATTAGAAGAAAAAATAAGCACACCCCCATGTAAGTGTCATTATTTATTTAATATATATGCAAATATAGTCATCTCCATATACTATTTTCATCTGTTCTATTTTGAGACATGGATTACTTTTAAGTGTCTTGACTTTTTCTGAGTACAGTTGACACACAATGTTACCTTAATTTCAGTTTTATAACATACTGATTCAACAACTCTATATGCTATGCTATGCTCATCACAAGTTGAACGTTTTTTTGTTAATATAAGCATTCTCGTCATCATAAATCCTAATTGCTGTGGAACTGAAATTAAGGTAAACCAAAGGTGCTAAAAGCTGCTTTAGAAGCAACTCTTCTCTTTGTGTCCTCTTTCTTTCCCTCTTCCTTTCCCACCGTCTCTTTCTCCCTTTCCCTCTCTCAACAGCTGAAACAGGAAAGAGTAAAATTGAGCTTCTGGATTCAATAAGATTCCCCCAGGCATCCTATTCACCCTTTTATGTTAGAGTAGGAAATGTTTATATGCTATTGGCTTATAGAGCAAAATTATTTATAGCTGACATTGGTTGTTGGTTTAATGATAATTTTAATGAAATGTTTTCCAGTCCCTCCAAATATAAAGGATGTTTAAAGTGTAAGACAATGCTCAACAATTGAGGGGATATAACCAGCAGGGGAGAACTGATGCCATAATAACCATGGTGAATTGTTGTAATGTGACTGTTCTCTTCCACCAGCCTTATTCACTTCTTTATGCTCTGGATGAACTATCTAACATAGTAGTGAATAAGTAATAATGGATCATATCCCAGCTGTGAGCAGTTTTGTGGTTAGTAAAATAGGGAGCAGCCAGGGATTTACAATCTCAAATAACATTGTGTATGACAAGTGAAACTTTAGTAATTTGCAGTGAATAATTCTGTATGAGAAGAACAGATGAGGCCTCTGTGGTGCAATTCTTTACATATATCTGGATCTGTGTTTAAAACTTGAGGCTTGGGAATTTACTAAATTAGGGAATTCGTCCTAGTTTCCTCACTTATGATATTAGGCAAGTTGTTTAACTCCCCAGACCTTAGTTATTCCCATCTGTAAAATAGGAAATTGAATGAGATATCCGGGTAGAAATCACATAGAGACTAGTGGTAGACAAAATGTGGTTACAGTCTCCTCCCCAAGTACTGGTTCCTTCTCTTCTTCCCCTGTTCTCAGCTTTGGAAAGCCCAAGTTACAGGGATTTCCTTTTCCTTTTCTACACTTTCTCTGTAAAAAAAAAAACAAAAAAAAAACAAAAACACCTTTTTTTTGTTTGTTTCTTAAAACTGATGATATGCTGATGGCTCCTAGTTTTTAATCTCCAACTGAGTTCTTTCTCTTCTTTGAACATTGGCCTACTTAACAACCCTCCTTAGATATCTAATGAGCATCTTCAACATCAAACATTCAAAATTGAGATAAAATTTGCCTCTCCAAACCACTAGTCTGCTGTTGTCCCAGTGTACCCTACATCAGCAAGTAAAATAAACCCTATTCTCTTCGACTTATATTCAATCCATTAGCAAATCCTCTCTTCTCCTTTAAAATACCCTTGAGTTTGTACTGCTTTTAACTTTTTTCATCATGATTGAAACAACCATCATCTCTCACCTGAATTGTTGTAATAGTCTCCTAATTGGACTTTCTGCTTTTTAAAAAATTTTTATTTAAATTCAATTAGCCAACATATAGTACATCAGTTTCAGATATGATGTTCAATAATTTATCAGTTGCGTACAACACCCAGTGCTCATCACATCATGTGCCCTCCTCAATATCCATCACCCAGTTACCCCATCCCCCCACCCACCTCCCCTCCAGCAACCCTCAGTTTGTTTCCTACAGTTCAGAGTCTCTCATGATTTTTCTCCCTCTCTGATGACTTCCCATTCAGTTTTCCCTCCTTCCTATATGATCCTCTGCACTGTTTCTTGTATTGCACGTAAGAGTCAAACCATATGAGAATTGTCTTTCTCTGTTTGACTAATTTTGCTCAGCATAGTACCCTCAGGTTCCATCGATGTCAATGTAAATGGTAAATAGTCATCCTTTCTGATGAATGAATAATATTCCATTATATATATATATATATATAATATCCATTATTATATAATATCCATATATATAATACACACATACACACCACATCTTTATCCATTCCTCTGTCCATGGGCAACTCAGCTCTTTCCAGTTTGGCTATTGTGAACATTGGTGCTATGAACATTGGGGTGCAGGTCCCCTTCGGATCACTACATTTGTATCTTTGGAGCAAATACGTAGTGGTGCAATTGCTGGGTCATAGGGTAGCTCTATTTTTAATGTATTTAGGAACCTCCATACCATTTTCCAGAGTGGCTGTACCAGCTTGCATTCCCACAAACAGTGTAAGAGAGTTCCCCTTTCTCCGCATCCTTGCCAACATTTGTTGTTTCCTGTCTTGTTAATTTTATCCATTCTGACTGGTATGAAGTGGTATCTCATTGTGGTTTTGATTTGTATTTCCCTGATGCCAAGGAATGTGGAGCATTTTTTCATGTGTTTGTTGGCCATTTGGATGTCTTCTTTGCAGAAATGTCTGTTTATGTCTTCTGCCCATTTCTTAACTGGATTATTTGTTTTTTGGGTGTTGAGTTTGATAAGTTCTTTATAGATTTTGGATACCAGCCCTTTATCTGATATGTCATTTGCAAATATCTTCTACCATTCCATGGGTTGCCTTTTAGTTTTGTTGACTGTTTCCTTTGCTGTGCAAAAGCTTTTTATCTTGATGAGGTCCCAATAGTTCATTGTTGCTTCTGTTTCCCTTGCCTTTAGAGACGTGTCTTGAAAGAAGTTGCTGCCACTGAGGTCGAACAGGTTGCTGCCTGTGTTCTCCTCTAGGATTTTGATGGATTCCTTTCTCACATTGAGGTCTTTCATCCATTTTGAGTTTATCTTGGTGTATGGTGTAAGAGAATGGTCCAGTTCCATTCCTCTGCATGTGCTGTCCAATTTTCCCAGCACCATTTATTGAAGAGGCTCTCTTTTTTCCATTGGATGTTCTTTCCTGCTTCATTGGAGATTAGTTGACCATAGAGTGGAGGGTCCATTTCTGGGCTCTCTATTCTGTTCCCTTGATCTATGTGTCTGTTTTTGTGCCAGTACCATGCTGTCTTGATGATCATAGCTTTGTAATTTAGCTTGAGGACTTCTTTCTTGCTTTTATCCTTGAACAACCACAGTCTAGTCTTTATTTAAGAGAAGAATAATTATTTTTAAATATAAATCAGATGATGCCTCTTAGTGGCTTCCCTTATCTTTCAGAGCATAATCCCATTAAATGTCATGACTTCAATAGCCCTGCTATCCATCTGACCTTACCCCTGTTCCTTATACTTTTCTCACTCAATTGTATCCAAACAGGTCTAATTGAACAAGCTCTCATCTCAATGCGTTTATAATTTCTGGACTTTTTAAAATGAATTTGGGTCATGGCTGTTATGGCTAGCATGGTTAGGTCATCTGGGATAGCTGAGGCTTCTGTCCACTTTTTTCTTTTATCCACAAAGTGGCTAAACTTGGGATATTTCATGGGTTAGCCAAATATTTTCCAGCAGCAAGAGAGGACAAGCTTTAATATATTACATGCAAGTGTCTGGTCCTATTGTTTTTTAATGTATCATTGGCCAAGGTAAATTCCATGATCAAACCAAAGTATGATGTGGGAGAGGATTATAAAAGAGCATGTTATGGACATATCATTTAAGGGTGGCATTACTAGAACAATTTTATTAGTTTCTATTGCTGCTGTAATAAATTACCACAAAATTTTATGGGCTTCCTTCTAGAAGAGAAATCTGTTTCCAGGGAAGAATCAGTGTCCTTGCCCTCTCCAGCTTCCAGAGGCTGCCTATGTTCATTGGATTGTGACCCCTTCTTCCATCTTCAAAGCACATTACTCCCACCTCCACTTTTTATCATCACTTCTTCTGACTTTGACCCTCTCTCCTCTCTCTTTTGAAGACCCTTATAGTCACACTGGGTCCATCCAGAAAATTCAGAACATTTGCCTCATCTGAAGATTCTTAATCGCATCTGCAAAGTCCCTTTTGTTCCATAAAGTAACATACTCACGAATTCCAGAGATTAGGGGATAGATATCTTTTTGGGGTCCATTATTCAACATACTGCACTTATCAGGTATTCTCAGGGCCTAGAAAGACATTCTGGCATCAAGTAAATACTCTTTAGATGTCTATTGAGTGAATGAACAAGTTATTGGAGTAAATTTGTTTAAAGACCTGTTTATGCTAGAAGACACTGTAAAGAAACATTGTATACGCAAGAAAATTTTTCAAATATACTGATCATATATAATGTGTACAAGCAAGGTCATTTTTAAAGTATTATCAAGTTCAGGTTTAAGTATTATGAATTGATACTGATATGAATTGAAAGGCAGTATGCATGTTTTAATACACTTATTTAATTGTTTGTCCATATATATATGTGTGGGAGAAATCTGGTGGTTAATAATGCAAATGTTATAATAAAATTTTGAGTTTTGTGCAACAATAATATAAAGACAATTTCAAATATGAATTACTAGCTAATGTATTACTTGTATTAACTCATTTGATCTTTGTAACAATCCATGTTGCAGATACTATTAAATGCATTATTTGCTGATGAATGTACTGAATAAAACAATTGGTTAAATGATTTGCTCAATATCTTATAGCTACTAAGCAGTGGAACCCAGGAAGCTTGTTTCAAAATCAGCTACTTAATCATTAAGTTATAGTTTTCTGAAAACAAACTTTTCTGGAAGATAAAGGAAGAAGTTAAAGGCTTAAAAAAACATAATGAAATGTGAACACAAAGAGATGTTTACATATGTCCAAAGAGAATGAAAAAATGGCAATTCTCAATGGGCGCTCCTTACATTGTCTTACATTCAAATGAAAGATTGTTTTTGTATTCTTGTGTTTTATTTAGATCTTTCCTCCTTCATCAAAATGCTTACCATTTCAATAATTGTGATAACTGTCATAGATTACTTTACATCACTAAATTACTCCATGAATCTTGTTATACCTATGATAATAGTTTTATGAAAACTTTCTCATAATTCTCAGAAACTCATTGTGATTCCCAGGCTCCATGTTGCACTAACACATATATGAACAAATACTTACTTGCTTTATTAATTAATTTGAAATTGTGGTGTTTCACAATGGTGACCTCATTTTTCTTTAAAAATAGTTAATTGCCAACTGTTTATTGTCCATGAACACTCTAAGACATGGCAATTAATACAACAATTTGCTTTTCAATTTAGCAAAGGTTTTTTGTTGTTATTTTAATGAGACTATCCTATGCATTCAGAAGTTTAAACACATTGGAAATGTAATTCTATTGTTAGGATATTGATTCAAATTTCTAGAAAGTAATTTGGCAATATTTCCTAAGACTCTAAAAAGTGTTAAGGGCCTTTGACTTAACAATTTCTCTTGGAGAATCTACATAAGAACATAATTCAAAATAGTGAAGCAAGGCAGAAAAAAGATTAATGTTTAAAACGTTCACTGTAATTTTTTTTGTTAAAAATTGAAAGAACCTGTATAATGGGCTTTGTTTGCAATGTTATATCCATAAAACAAATATTACTTAATCAAATGAAATTTAGAAGTTTTTAGAGCATGAAAAATGTATGTGTAAGATTTCAAGCATAAAGAGTTATAATCAAAATGACATGAACATTATAATATTGTTATGTTAAAATATACATCAATAAGGCAATTGAGAGAAACAGACTGAAATGTACTTTCAGATTTTTTTCCTTAAAAAATAAATAGTTCTCATGTATATTAGAGTCAACATATAGTTCAATCAATTGACCTTATATCTGCTAGAATGTTGCAATGGTTCAAAGAGTATTATTGGATAAAGCTGAAGAATCACATGGGAAACAACAAATTTGAGGAAAAAGAATCTATCAGTTAATACAGTTATTTCCCCAGTTGACAATACAGAAATGAAATGAACCTTCCAACTTCAGCATGGTTGAATAAATTGAAGATCAAGAACTTCAAGGATGTAAAGAGCACTAGAAATGTCATTCATTTTATCCCCTGCTATCTATAAACTGCTCCCAGAAAAATGAGAATGTATCCTATTTTTATTATAATTCTCTAGAGAAAACATTGCTGTAACTTCCCATTTTAACTAAGTTAAGACCATTATTTCAAAGGTCTGTAAGGAAAAAAAAAACTTTTTTAAAAACCCAAGGCAAAAATATAAATCATTTTCTTATTGGAAATTTAAATTTTCTAATCATTACCTTGAATTTTTTACATTGCTATTGGTCACTATTTAGTCGTTTTCTAGTTTTCTAATTTAGTTAAAACAATATTACATCCTACAACTTTTCCCAATATCTGTAATTTTTCATTCTACTAATTACTATTGATATCTTTTCTGAATAGTCTTCAGTTTCTCTGCATGCCAGTTAATTTGTATAACAAAGAACTAGTCAGATCCTAATTCCTTACTTCATAAATTCTAGTAATCACTTTAATTTTTTAAATATACTGCTCAAACTAAATTTTTTGTGATTTAATTATAACCATGGCCAATATTTCGTCATTTAAAAGTTTACTGTTAAGGAGAAGAATACTAACACTCACTAAACACCACGATATCTCTATAACGAATTTTTTTCTTGATTATTATCTCAGAGTAAGGCATACTTTTTGATTTTATTACAATATAAGGTCTTCATCTTTTAGTCTGACTGCTAAAATAGCAGATCAATCTCCTAAAGGAACACCTACTTATGTTGCATATTCTTTCCATAATCAAATTTACAAAAGTAATATTCTTTAAAATGAAGTTATCATTTTATCATACTCTCCTCAAAATGTATATATGTAAAAGTGTATAATGATGACTAATTGCTTATTGGATTAGTGTGTGTTTGCGTATGCATGCACTAAGAACACTTAACAAGAGCTCTAGCTATTAACAAATACTTCTATGCCCAGCACAGTATCAACTATAGGCACAATGTTGTAAACCAGAATTGGGGTTGCTGGATCATATGATAGTTCTATTTTTAGATTTTTTAGAAAAACACTTTACTGTTGCCTAGTGGCTGCAGCATTTTATATTTTACATCCCCACCAACGGTGTGTATGGGTTCCATTTTTCCCACATCCTCACCAACACTACTTGATATATATATATATATATATATATGAGATATATATATATATATAAAGAGCCATTCTAAATAGATGTGAGGGGATACCTCGTTGTGTTTTGATCTGCATTTCCCTAATGATTAGATGATCAAGCAAGCATCTTTTCCTCCATCTGTTGGCCATTTCTATGCCTTTGCACAAAAGTATATTCAAGTCCTTTTCCTATTTTTAAATCAGGTTATTTCCTTTCTTTTCTTGTTTTTTTTTTTTTTTTTTTTTTTAATTGAGTTTAGGAACTCCTTACATATTTTGGAAATTTACTCCTTATCTGATCTGTGGTTTGTAAATATTTTCTGCCATTCTCTAGCTTTCCTTTTAACTCCGTTGATTGTTTCCTTTTCTGTGTAGTGGTTATTTAGTTTGGTGTAGTGCCATTTGTCTAATTTTGCTTTTGTTGCTTGTGCTTTTGGTGTCATATACAATAAATCATTGCCAAAACAAATGTCATGAAGCTTTCTGTATGTATTCCTCTAAAACTTTACAGTTTCAGGTTTTATCCTTAAATATTTAATCTATTTCAAATTAATTTTTGTGTATGGTATAAAAGAGATCTAATTTCTTTCTTTTGCAGATGGATATCCAGTTTTCTCAACCTCATTTGGTGAAGAGACTACCTTTTCACCAGAGTATATTCTTTTTCTTTTTAAAGATTTATTTATTTGTTTATTTGAGAGAGAGAGAGAGTATATGCATGCATGTGAGCAGGGGAGGGATAGAGTAAGAGGAAGGGGATCTTGAGCAGGCACTCTGCTCAACACAGAGTCTGTTTCTTATACATATATCGTATATATATAAATGCAATATTATTCAGCCATAAAAAGGAATGAAATCTAGCCTTTCAATGACATGGATGGACCTAGACAGTATAATAAGTAAAATATGTCAGTTAGAGAAAGGCAAATACCATGAATTTACTCATATGTGGAATCTAAGAAACAAAACAAAGAGAAAAAAAGAGAGAGAGAGGCAAATCAAGAAACAGACTCTTAACTATAGAGAACAAACTGATGGTTACCAGAGGGGATGTGGGTGGGGGAATGGGTTAAATAGGTGATGAAGATTAAGGAGAGTACCTGTCATGATGAGCATAGGGTGATACATGGAAGTGTTGAATTACTATATTGTACATCTGAAAACTAATATAACACTGTATATTAACTAATTGGAATTTAAATAAAAACTAAAAAATAAATTGAAGAGAAAACATTTCCAAACTCATTTTTATAGGCTAACATTACTCTGACACTAAAGCCAAAGATATACAAGAAAAAATATATAGGTCGATATCTCTGATGAATATAGATGCAAAAATCCTCAATAAAACATGTGAATACTAAATTCAATAGCATATTAAAATGATGATACATCGTAACCAAGTGGGATTTATTTCCTGGGATACAAGGATGATTCAACCTATATAATTCTATTAATTTGATATACCACATGAACAGAATAAAGAATAAAATATTACAATATCTTAAAAAATTTTGCTTAGGGCGCCTGGGTGGCTCAGTCGTTAAGCGTCTGCCTTCGGCTCAGGTCATGACCCCAGGGTCCTGGGATCGAGTCCCACATCGGGCTCCCTGCTCGGCAGGAAGCCTGCTTCTCGCTCTCCCACTCCCCCTGCTTGTGTTCCTGCTCTCGCTATCTCTCTCTCTGTCAAATAAATAAATAAAATCTTTAAAAAAAAAATTTTGCTTAGCACTTTCTTGTGCACAGAAGATACTTGGTAAATCTTTGATTTGGGGAGGCAAATCCAATTTTTAGAGTAAAATATTTTTATAATTTTTTTTTAAAGATTTTATTTATTTATTTGAGAGAGAGAGAATGAGAGACAGAGAGCACGAGAGGGAGGAGGGTCAGAGGGAGAAGCAGACTCCCTGCCGAGCAGGGAGCCCGATGCGGGACTCGATCCAGGGACTCCAGGATCATGACCTGAGCCGAAGGCAGTCGCTTAACCAACTGAGCCACCCAGGCGCCCTATTTTTATAATTTTTATACATAGATTTTATCAACAAATTCTAAACAGCAATGAGTTTAGAGGAGTGATACCAAATTCTAGCCTCAAACCTGAAGCAGGATATGGAGTGGGTATTAGGGAAAGTGTTGGTGAGAGAAGTGTAGGAGAAACAAGAAGAAATAACAGATTTGGTTTACCTAGCCATACACCAAAAACTACTTGGAAGATTTTACATTTTCCATCTTAGTTTTGTTTTCTTTTTCTCAGCATTAGAGGTCTAATTAAAATACAATAAACTGTAAATACTTGAAGTGTACAATTTGATGGCGTATGTACACATCCATCATACCATCAACACAATTCAAATAATGTATCCATCACATACAAATTTATATCACACTCTATTTTTTTTTTTTTTTTATTTCTTACTTCCACCCCTCTCCACTCCTAGTCTCTGAGACAACTAAACTGTCTTCTAGGGGCGCCTGGCTGGCTCAATTGGTTAAGCATCTAACTCTTGATTTGGGCTCAGGTCATGATGTCAGGGACATGATACCCAGCCCTGCGTCCACTCAGAGCTCAGCACGGAGTCTGCTTGTCCCTCTCCCTCCCCCTCTGCCCCTCCCCCTGTGCTGTCTCTCTCTCTCCATTTCTCAAATAAATAAATAAATAAAATCTGGGGAGGCCTGGGTGGCTCAGTCAGTTAAGCGTCTGCCTTCAGCTCAGGTCACGATCTCAGGGTCTTGGGATCGAGTCCTGCATCAGGCTCTCTGCTCAGCGGGGAGCCTGCTTCTCCCTCTGCCTGCTTCTCCCTCTGCCTGCTTCTCCCCCTGCTCACTCACTCTCTCTATCTCTCTGACAAATAAATAAATAAATAAATAAATAAATAAATAAATAAATAAATAAATAAATAAATAAAATCTTAAAAAAAAACCCTGTCTTTATTAGTTTGGTTTGAATTTTATAGAATTTAATATAAATGGAATATACATTATGTACTTTGTTTAGCTTCTTGCACTAAACATCATTTTTTTGAGATTTATCCATGTTATTATATGTATCAGAAGCTTGATACTGTTTTTTACTGAATAGTACTGAATTATGCTCAGATAAAACAATTTGTTTACCCATTTACTTATCAGTATATATTTGGATCTTTTTCAATTTTGTGACTTTTACCAAAAGTTTCTATAGACACTTGTATATAAATATTTGTATGGACATATGATTTCTCTCATGGGTACATATCTAGGACTACAATAACTAGGTGTATATATTTACTTCTCAAACTTTCAACCTCTTTCGTGAAATATATATCATTCTACATTCCCATCAACGATGCTTCAGAATTCCACATTGTCCCCAGGAAGAGCCTCACTCAAAGCTTCATGGTGCATTTCAACAGAATTTATTTCAGTTGTAACATTGACTGGAGCAAAGGTGACCCCATGCCAGGTTTAAGAACACCAGTCTCGACTCGCCCACAGGGACAGTACCAATACCATCAATTTTATACCAAAAATCTGTTTTGAGACCCATTAAAACAAAAATTTAATGAGAAAAACAAAAAACAAAAAACAATGCTTCAGAATTCCAGTTGCTCCAAATACTCAGCAACACAGAGTGTTTTTTATTTAAACCATTCTGTTAAGTGTGTAGTGGTATCTCATGCAGTTTAAATGGACATTTCCCGAATAGTTAACAAGGCCGAGCATTTGTGTGCTTATTTTCTCTCTACATACCTTCTTTAGTAAAATAGCTATAAGAGTCTGGCAATTATTAACTGGGTTATCTTCTGGTTATTGAGTTAGAAGAAATATTTAAATATTTGAGATACTATATGTACATAAATTGTACATGCTGGTGAGTATGTAGAGTATATCGCTTATACACTGATGAGGGGAATGTAAAATAGTATAGGTAATCTGGAAAATGGCTTGATTATTTCTTTTAAATTTCAACATATAAGTAGAATATGACCTAGCAATTGAGCATTTATCCTGGAGAACTAAAGACTCATGTTCACATGAAAATACAAATGTGAGTGCTTACAGCAGCTTTACTCATAATAGACAAAAATTGGAAACAACTCAGACGTCTTTTAAGGGAAAAATGGTTAAACAAACGGTTGTATTATACATATAATTTAATATTATTCAGCAATTAAAAAGAATGAGCTATTGACACATACAACAACTTGGATGAATCTCAAGGGAATTATGCTAGGTGAAAAATAACATCCCCAAAAATGTTAATCCAGGATTCCAATGATCACGTCTTCAAAATGACAAAATTTTAGAAATGGAGAGCTGATGAATGATTGATAGAGTATAGAACGGTGACTGGGGAGAGGGGGGGCTAGCTAAATGGGAGAGAAGGGGATATGTTTATAAAAGAGCAACAGCAGAGATCCTAGTGGTGATGGACTGTGGGAGAGAATATATGAACCCACACCTTTTATAAAATTATATAAAACACAGACACTCATGAGTGCAAGTAAAACTGGGGAAAGTTGAACAATATTGGAGGATTTTATCATCTTACTATCTAGGTTGTGATATTGTACTATAGTGTTTCAAGGTATTACCATTGGAGGATGGAAGCATCACAATTGTCCTTTGATAGATGAATGAATAAAGAAGATGTAATATAATAGAATATTAGTCAGCCATAAAAATAATGAAATCTCACCATTCACAACAATGTGAATGGATCTAGAGAATATAATGCTAAGTGAAATAATCAGTTAGAGAAAGACATATACCGTATGATTTCACTCATACATAGAATTTAAGAAACAAAACAAAATAACGAAAAAGAGACAAACCAAAAACCAGACTCCTAACTATACAGAACTGATGGTTACCAGAGGGGAGATGGGTGGGGGGATGGGTGAAATAGGTGATGGGGATTAAGAGCACACTTACCGTGATGAGCATTAAGTAATGTACAGAATTGTTGAATCAATATATTGTCCACCTGAAACTAATATAATGCTGTGTGTTAACTATACTGGAATAAAATTTAAAAAAAAAGATATTACCATTGGGGGGAATCTGGGTTAAGAACACCAGTTCTTAACTGTATTATTTTTTGCAACTGTTTCAGAAATTACAATCATCTTAATAAATTAAAAATAAGTATCTTATAGCTAAATGTAACACATAGCTCTCACATAAGGGTGTTGTTATTGCTTAGTTATTAACATAGTGCTTCTAGTTTTTATGTTTTGTATAATCACCTCTGGATATTCAGTAAAAAATGGGTAAAGCTACAAAAGACTGTAGTACTGCCATTGTAATATTGTTATCTACATGTAAAAATGAAAGAACAACATACTTGAAAGAATTAACATATGGATTTGATATACCTTGGGATGTCCTTATACTGGGATACTGAGGGTCATTATTTATTTTCTATGAATCTTTATATCTTTATTCATTAAAACTGAAGTTTTTGACATTATAAAGACTTCCTATTTGTGACCATTAGTTGAGATTACATAATAGTAAAAACTGCTATATATTCAACCTACCTAAGTCTAAGTGAGAACAAACTTGTTACTTAGTTGGACATCACATGGGGAGGAAAAAAAGAATCTAGACATAGACTTTACACCCTTGCTAAAAATTAACTCAAAGTGGATCACAGATTTAATTGAAAATGACAAAACTATAAAACTCCTAGAAGAAAACAGAGAAGAAAACTTAGATGAACTTTTTAGATACAGCACCAAAAGCACAATCCATGAAAGAAATAAGTGATAAGCTGGACTTCATTCAAAATAAAAACTTTTGCCATATATAAAACAATGAAAGAGACGAGAAAATAAGCCATAGACTGGAAGAAAATATTTGCAAAAGGCATATCTGATAAAGTACTTTTATCACAAATATACAAAGAACACTTAAAACTCAACAACAAGAAAACAACCCAATTAAAAATGGGCCAAAGGTCTGAAGAGACACCTCACCAATGGCAAATAAGCATTTGAAAAGATGCTTCACATCATATGTCATCAAGTAATAGCAGCTCTATGTATAATTACCAAAACCTGGCATCAACTAAAATATCATCTAGTAGGTAAATGGATACATAAACTGTGGTACATCAAGAGAATGGAGTATTATTTAGTGCTTAAAAAATAACGAGCTATCAAACCATGAAAAGACATGGAGGAAACGTAAATGCATATTACTAAGTAAAAGAAGAAAAAGCTACATACTATATGATTCCAAGTTTATAAAATTCTGGAAAAGGCAAAACAATGGAAATTGTAAAAAGATCAATGGTTGCTAGGGGTTAGGGTTGGGCAAAGAATGAATGGACAGAGCACAAAGGATTTTTAAGGAAAGAAAGTAGTAAACCATAATGGATACATATCATAATCCATTTGTTTAAACTTATAGAATATACAATACAAATTATGAATTGTAATGTGAACTACAGACTTTTGATGACTAGGATATGTCAATGTAGCATTATCAATTGTAACAAATGTACCACTCTGGTAGGGTATGTTGATAATTGGGCAAGTCACGCATGTGTATAGGCTAGGGTCACATGGGAAACCTCTGTGCCTTCCCCTCAATTGTGCTGTGAACTTTAAACCTTTCTGAAAAACTAACATCAATAAAATGTTTTAAAATAGTGTTTTAAACATCTGACATGGAAATATAAGCTGCCTTCAAAGTGGGATAAACTGTTCTTATTTTAGTTCAACCCAGTTAAAACTGAGAATTCCTGTAAGTTCACTATGAACTACCACTTCTGAGAAGGAGGTAATAACTTGTGCCTATCCCTTTGGTTATCCTTCCACTATTTTCCTTGTAAAGAAGGTATTTATTCACACTTTGCAACTGTTATTCTAGCTGCCTGCCTTCTGTTCCTTCAACCAGTTCTGAACATTACTTGTTTTATAACACCTCTTTAATTTTATTACTTCCATTTTCAAAACATGTTGTGTCTAGAATGAAGGCTTTCAGTTCTGTTGTGACATTCTTAACAGCTCTAACTCCCCTCGCTGTAGACCAATCTTTAGCAAAACCATCAATCACACTGTTGTGCTATTGACCTTTTATACATTTATTCCTTAATACATTTGCCCTTGTCAATCCCTATTCTGCTTTTATGGCCACATACCCCAAAATCTACCTTGAAATTCTGTACATTTTTAAAAGGTTGGCTCATATTTAAAGACTGGCACCTTCTCTTATTAATACTCTAGGTGAAAATGATTTCTCTTCCTTCTTTAATCTCTGAACTCTTACAACTATTCCAAGAGACATGGACAAAACATCAATTATACACATCTTTTCTTAAAGTGACTGGAGGCTTTATCTTTTCTCCCTGTGCCATAAATTCCTTCAGGAAAGAGATTGAAGTTCCTTAAAGATCCCTTACAGATAGAAACTAGGGATATCACATCTACAGTGATGGTTTGAATATAACAACAACATGCTTATTTGATAGTATGTATATCAAAAATTATGAACTACTAAATATTGCTGCTTAGTAACAGTTCAATATATGTTTATTGAATGTTTATTTTAACTCAGGACCCAAATAAGTCATGAAAACTACAGAAGTGTTTTTTTTTTTTTTAAGATTTTATTTATTTATTTGAGAGAGAGAGAATGAGAGACAGAGAGCATGAGAGGGAGGAGGGTCAGAGGGAGAAGCAGACTCCCTGCCGAGCAGGGAGCCCGATGCGGGACTCGATCCCGGGACTCCAGGATCACGACCTGAGCCGAAGGCAGTCGCTTAACCAACTGAGCCACCCAGGCGCCCCGAAGTGTTTTTTTTTTTAAGAGAGAGAGAGAGAGCATGCATACCTGGGGAGGGAGGGGGGAGGGAGAGGGAGAGAGAATCTTATGCAGGCTCTTCGCTCAGCACAGAGCCTGACTCAGGGCTCAATCTCATGACCCTAACCTGGAATCAAGAGTCAGATGTAACTGACTGAGCCACCCAGGCACCCCAACAGAGGTGATTTTAATAGACCATATACTTTCAAGGAGTTCTTTCTGATAAGAGAATCAAAATTAAATTAACAACACCAATGAAATAAAATGTTGATTTGTACTAGGTTGTGTGCATTGACTTAAAAAAAAATTTGAGTCAACTATTGACTCAAATATTGAAGATAATCAGGAAAATACAGCATATGAAACATTCTGAGAAGGAGGGAAGGAAAGAAACATGAGATTATGTGATTACTAAAGAACTACAATGTTTATGTGCAGAAAGAACTGGTAATGAGACATCTGGAGAATAAGTAGAAGCCTCCAAATCATAAAATGTGGTCCAAAATTATGGATTTGAAAGTCAAAGGCCTGCATATTCAGCTCCCTTTTCCCCCACTCCAACTTTAGTGCACAGATAGGTCTTTATGCTGAACAAAGCATTAGTGGTCATGATTTATCTCTTGTTTTTTTCCTCAACCACATTTCTCACTGACTGAGAGAAATATATTACTTTGTTATCACAAAAGCTTCAAATCAATAACTTTGTCAAGTATTCAAATCTAGTCATAGCATTAATATATAAATTTATATATAAATAAATAAAGTTAGGAAAATGAAAAAATCCTAGCACTAGGGATTTCAAGAAGAATTAAGGATATTTATGACAGAATAGGATGTGGCTTGACAAAGAACACTGCTATCAAAGCGAAGCAGGGGCTAAGCAAAATTTTCAGTGAAGGACCATGTTTCATGAACAGGATACTCTTCTCCCTTATAATTTTATAGACTTTTCCCATGAAAAGCTGTATGAAGAAGAGATTCCAGAACAATTATAAGACAGTTCATAAAAATTAGTCACAGAAATTGATATGGCAAAGATAAAGACCCAAGGATTAAGCAGACATGATATTTCAGTTTTATTGAGCTTTAATTGACGAATACAATAGTAAGATAATTATGGTACACAGTGTGATGATTCAATATACACATATATACTGTGAAAGGATCCTGTCCCCATTGAGATAATTAACACATCCATCACCTCACTTATCTTTTTGTGTGTGTGTGAGAACATACATGTTCTACTCTCTTAGCAAATTTCACTATAGTCATATTGTACATTAGATGCTATGATCTTATTCATCTTATAACTGAAATTTTGTACCTTTACCAACCTCTCCCTGTTTCCCCACCTCCCAGACTCTGGCAACCACTTTTTTACCCTTTTTCATGAGCTTGACATTTTTTTTTTTCTTAAGATTTCACATATAAGTGATGCTGTGCAATATTTGTCTTTCTCTGGCTTATTTCATTTAGCATGATGTCTGACAGTTTCTACCATGTTGTCTCAAATGGCAGGATTTCCTATTTCTCAAAGCTGAATAATGTTTCATTATATATATATTAATGTTTCATTGTATATATATACACCACATTTTCTTTACCCATTCATCTGCTCACAGATAAGTTGTTTCCATACCTTGGATGTTGTGAATAATGCTGTGACAAATATTAGTGGACATATTCTCTTCAAGATAATGGCTTCATTTCCTTTGGACATATACTCAGAAGAGAGACTGCTGAATCATATGTTAGTTCTATTTTGTCTTGAGGAACCTCCATACTGTTTTCCACAGTGGCTGTACCAGTTTGCATTCCCATCAACAGTGCACAGGGCTCCCGTTTCTTCACATCCTTGTCATTTGTTACCAATTAACTTTTTTTTTTAAGATTTCATTTATTTATTTGACAGAGAGAGACACAGTGAGAGAGGGAACACAAGCAGGGTGAGTGGGAGAGGGAAAAACAGTCTGCCCATGGAGCAGGGAGCCCAATGCGGGGCTTGATCCCAGGACCCTGGGCAGACGCTACATGACTGAGCCACCCAGGTGCCCCACCAATTGCCTTTTTTTGATAATAGTCATGCTAACAGATGTGAAGTGATATCTCAGTGTGGTTTTGATTTGCATTTCCTCAATGATTAATGATGTTGAGCACCTTTTCTTTCTTTTTTTTTTTTAATTTATTTGTTTCAGAGAGAGAGAGAGTGCAAGCCAGGGGAGGAGCAGAGGGAGAAGGGAAGCAGACTCCCTGCTGAGCGTGGAGATGAACCCTGGGCTCCATCTCCAGACAGGGAGATCATGACCTGAGACAAAACCAAGAGTCGGCTAGCTTAAATGACTGAGCCACCCAGGTGTCCTGAACACCTTTTCATGTACCTGTAGACAATTTGTATGTCTTCTTTGGATCAATATCTATTCAGATCTATGTCTATTTTTAAATTGGGTTATTTATGTTTTTGCTATTGAGTTGTATGCGTTCCTTGTATATTTTGGATATTAATCTCTTATTGGATATGTGGTTTGCAAATATTTTCTCTCAGTCCATAGACTGCCTTTTCATTTTGTTGATCATTTCCTTTGTTGTGTAAAAGCTCTTTAGTTTAATGTAGTCCCACTTTAAAATTTTTCTTTTGTTGTCTTTGCTGTTGGTGTCAAAAGCAAAAAATCATTGCCAAGAGAAATGTCAAGGACCTCACTCCATATGTTTTCTACTAGGAGTTGTATGATTTCAGGTCTTACTTTCAAAGAATCCATTTTGAGTTGATTTTTGTATATGGTGTAAGACAGTGGCCCAGTTTCATTCTGCATGTGGCTATCCAATTTTCCCAGCACTATGTATTGAAGACACTATCTTTTCTCTATTGTATATTCTTGACTTCTTTGTTAAAAATTAATTGCCCGTATATGCATGGGTTTATTTCTGGGCTTTCTAAGCCATATATGTATATGTCTATGTCCGTCTTTATGCCAGTACTATACTGTTTTGGTTACTACAGCTTTGTAATATAGTTTGGAATCAGGAAGGGTTATGCCCTCAGCTTTGTTCTTTCTCAAGATTGCTTTCGCTATTTGACTTTTTTTGTGATTCCATGCAAATGTTAGGATTTTTTTCTATTTCCTGAAAAATGCTAATGGATTTTTTGATAGCAGGTGGGAAAGTATATAGTTAAAGCCATTCCAGGAAAAAACTAGGAAATGGGTGTTTTTGCCTACACCCTCTGCACTGATTCTGGGTGTATGGTGGGGGTGGGGTCAGGTGGTGCACCTGTACCTGCTTAGGAATTTATATTTGCCTCTTATGGTTCTGGGAGACTTACTGATGTTTGTCCCATTGATTATCAGAGGACTCACCTCTGAGGAACGGTTACAATATTTGAGGTGCCAGATGTATGACAAGCTTCTTATAGGGAGATAGGAATGATTTAGTTTCCTTGTTGGAGCGGATCAGAGGGAGAAGAAGGCAGAGTAAGTGTCCACCAGCTTCTTTGGTCTCTGGGAGGATCACAGGCAGCCCCCAGCTGTGTGATAAATTAGAAGCCAGAACCTCTCAGGCAGCTTATAATGTATGAAGTTAGGCCCCTTTCAAAGAAAGACTGACAGATGGGCGTTTTTGTCTGTTCTGTCTGTGCTGAGATCTGTGGAGAAGAGCCATGGAGAGGGCTTCTGGGCTTTTAAGTACTGCTTCTTTCTTTGCTATAGTTGCTGGCTTTCACAGCTAGGTATTTTGGGGGCCTATCACTAGGATGGGAGTTAAAAGCTGGGGCACCAGATATGTGGCACAAACACTTTGCTCCTCAGGGAGAAGCTGGGAGTTGAGGATTCCTTCTTTATTGTATGGCATTGTTGTAGGAGTGGAGTTTATGGTGAGAATGTGTCTCAGCTTTTCCTACCTGTTTCAATGTGGATATTTTCTCATTCACCCAATATGTTGGAATTGGTTAGCTACTTTCATTTCTCTGAGGGAACTGCTCCAAGAGTAGCTGCACTTTGCTGTGTTTCTGGGAAGATGGGAGTTCAGGAACCTCCTATGTTGCCATTTGGTTTGATTTTCCCATCACTGCTCATTCTTCAACCTAAGTAGACATGATTTTATTTTTATTTTATTTTTTAAAGGTTTTATTTATTTATTTGAGAGAGACAGAGAGCGAGAGAGAGCGTAAGTAGAGAAAGGGAGAAGCAGACTCTGTGGCTGAGCAGGGAGCCTGATGTGGGGCTTGATCCCAGGACCCTGAGATCATGACCTGAGCTGAAGGTGGACGAATAACCAACTGAGCCACCCAGGCTCCCCAACATAATTTTAAATTTTAGTTCTGTCATTGAATCTAAGGACATTATTTAACCTTTCTAATGCTCAGTTTCTTTATTTGCAATCATAGGAAAAATAGTACTCCCTTCTCATAGGGTTTTTTGAAAACTAAATAAGACAATGTAAATAAAAGGGTAGTTTCTGGCATATAGTAGATATTAAATAGATCTTGATTATTATGATTATCATTTTAATGTACCCTTTCTTTCCAAATATGTATTTTCTGCATTTATCTCAGAATATTTTCCTTGCAATAATAATAGAAAATATTATTTTCCCGTAAACTTTTCTGATACTTTCTCATTATTTATATATAATATCTCATATCTTTTAAAAAATTCTCTCACCCTGGAGAAAGTTCTAGCATGCTACTCAATCTGCCATCAAATAACAAGTTTTGGCACTCATATAAAAAAAAATTCTCTCTACGTATTTTTCATTACTGTCAAGTTTCTTATCAAGTTGACTTATATTTGCAGTTATCTTAAATATTTGGTCTTAAACTCTTATTCTAACAAAAATTAGTTACATTTATAATAAATACAAGAAAAAGGAGAAGCTGGTTATATTGTATATTACATTCATTTCTTTATTTTGAGATGACTAGATAGGATCCTTCAAAAGTCTAATTTACTTACTGCTTTGAAAAATGTAATTTAAAACTAGTATATATATAAATTTTATACTTAAGAAATTAAATAGAAAATATCACTAAAACCTCTTTATAATATTTTCTAGTTCTCTCATTAAGGTGTCACAATAAGTAGTGTTACCTATTGCTACAATCTTTTAATCATTTACAATAACTCAGTGCTAACCTTATTCTCACTAAAAGATAAGGTTCTTGGGAGTTGTCTGTGTCTTGAGTTAGGAAATATAAACATAGGACAAGGAAACTGAGTTGTTGCTAGACAATAAGAAGACCTTCAGGGATGCAAAGGGGTGGCTTAAAGGAGATTCCCTAATTCCTAACGTGATCCCTAATGTGATAATCTAAGAATTAAATAAGAAAACAATAGTTCTCTGAAAAAGCATGAGTACTTGATGATACTCAAAAATATTTTAAGAAATGGGTATATACAAATAAATTTCTGGTGTTTACAGAAATTGCTGAATATGGGTATATCTGAGTTGCATGCTTGTGGTCAACAATGAAATCTTATCACACTTATTTGATAGTAAAGTTATTAGTTCTACTTCTAGATAGGGTAGCAAAAATCTAAGCAGGTGAAATCACTCAATGAAAATGTGAAGGATAGTATAAAGATTTATATTGAATTTGTTAAACCCATGGAAATATGTTTCTCCAACTATTGATTCCACATTGGAAAAATGACATCTTTAAGGTTTAAAATTTTACCTGATGGATTTCTTGTTTTATTTTTTCCACCTGTATAATTCACACATTGACTAGATATATGTTGGTTTGAGTAAATGGATTTTATTCAATACCCCCTACACACTCTCTAAACACACATGGTTTCACTCCTCCACTCCCTCGTGCACACACACACACACACACACAGCATTTAAGCAAGTAATTATAAAGGCTATATATTTGATTTGTTTAGGGGAAGTGGGATTACCCAGGCTGGGGGAAAAAAAAAAAAAGCATCACTTGGAAAGTTGCACTATGTACAAAATAGTCAATAAAGTCAAGTCTGGTTAGAATCTTCCTGGAAGCTACACCTAGCTCCAAAAGACAGAACTCTAGGCCATTAACTTCAGCATAAAATCAAAGCTGCCATAGCAAGCATGAGATGGTTGCTATTTTTCACCTCATCAAGAGAATGTATTTGTAAATCTGTGATGAAAACATGGTATGTATATATATTTTTAAAGATTTTATTTATTTATTTGACAGAGAGATACACAGCAAGAGAGGGAACACAAGCTGGGGGAGTGGGAGAGGGAGAAGCAGGCTTCCCACGGAGCAGGGAGCCTGATGTGGGGCTCGATCCCAGGACCCCGGGATCATGACCTGAGCCAAAGGCAGACGCTTAACGACTGAGCCACCCAGGCGCCCTGAAAACATGGTATATTATTGAAAATTTTATGTAATTATATTAGTAATATAAGTATAGTGATGGATTTTAGAGTTACTGCATTGTATGCACATACTTGTTTAAAGTTGAATTGAATGGTTAAATTAATCTGTTATGAAATTTAAAATATGATTTATTAAACTTAAAGCATTGATTAGTACACAGGAATATTTCGCTCATAAAATTTATATATTTGCCTTGTTAGATGTTTGAAGTGATTAAGATAATCAGATAAATTAAATTTTTGATTGTAGCTTAAAGCCTAAGTGAATGTTAATTAAATATGTAAATATAGGTAAAGTTTAAACAGATTTTAATCCCTCAAATGTATGAATTAGTTGAACATAAACTGAAACCAAATAAAATTACTAATCTCATTTTATAGGTAATTGCTAGATTAAAATAAGCTTAAAGCCCCAAGAAAAACTAAATTTAAAGTTTTTAACTATAATAACTGAAATATTGATTTAAACAAAAGTAACTGAAACTATGTTTTATTGTGTCAGAATGTTCCCCTTAGACATAAAAAAAGGACCAAGTGTACTTAAATTACATACTTTACTATTTGCTATATTATTCTTGCATTATAAGCATGTAACATTTTATTTATTTCATTTTGATGTGATTAGCATCAAGGATGTTCAATAAAAAAACCTCAGATTTCTAATTGTGAATTTTATCAACCAAAATCTTCATATTCATATTCTATGACTAAGAATGTCTTAGCTAGCCATGAGATGAAGAGTTTTCAAACCACCCTCTGAACCAAGCAAGGTGGAAAATGAAACCAAAAGGACAGATAAATATAATTAAGCTAAATAGAATTAGTTGTATTAATACAGCTATCCTTAGATTTAAAAGATACATATTAAGATGTGTTGTTTAACTCGATGAAAGAAAACCAAGTATTTTATAGCTATTTCAGGAAGGAAAACAATAAGTATATTATCTCATAGATATTTTACATATCATAACTGGTATGTTCCAGAGATTTCAAGATTAATCAAAACATTACTACACCATTCTAAGAGGAATATCATTTCTCTCTCCCCCGTCTTTCTCCCTCCCTGTGTCCCTTTCTTTCTCTGTCCTTCCCTCCCTTTCTTTGTTTTTCTTCCTTCCTTCATTTCCATCTTGCCTTCTTTCCATTCATTATCATTTCTCCATCTTTCCTTTCCTCCCTCTGTATATCCCTTCTTCTTTTTCCTCATTCCTACTTTCCCTCCCTACCTTTTCTCATTTCTTTCCAAAATTTAATATTTTTGTTGATGTGCAAAGCCTTGCACTTTGTGTACTCAATTTTTTTCTTATTTTTATCAAATGACTATCTCAGTGTCCAAATATCCAAGGTTTGTATGCATAAAGGGATATTTTATCTCTAACAACAGGGTTCCACATTGGGAAAAGCCCATCTCTTAAAGTTGAGTGCTTTATCTGATGGAATCCTTTTTTTTTTTCCTTGTATAATTTAGAGAGTAAAAACCCAGCTAAAGTTGTTTGAATATTTTACTCAACTCCCTGAACACACCGTATGCACACACACACCTCCTTCAAAATTAGAAGAAGAAACAATGTTTACTGATACTAGACAAATGCAAAAATCCATTAAGCACAGTTGCCAAGTATTATAGAGCCTAGATAGAAAGGACTGAAGTAAACTGACTGTACCACTTTCGATTTTCAGTAATGTAGGGTTTTTGATACATCAACTGATTTATTTCAAAAGGCAAACCCATTGATATTATTGTAGTAGTAACTCCTGATTACCTGGCCAGACCATTGGAAAGTCAGGACATAACATTTTAGAGACTTAATTTACCAGTTTGGAATGACCATATATGCTATCTATCCTCAAGCCTCCCGAGTGAGAGTGTAGAGAAATTCTTTTTAGAATGGAAAACACGTAACATGCATCAGTGTATCATTTTGTAAACTGTGAATATCCTTCTTACACCTGCTCAGAGTAGAGCAAATTGGTATGATGAAAGGGATGTCATGAAGATGATAAGCCATTGTAGAATCAGTAGACTGACCCAGTTGACTCCCTTCTTTCTTTCCTCTCAAACTGTTTATTACTAGGGAACCTACATGAACTGACCCATAAAAACTTCAAAAACTAAAATTAAAAAATGGCAATGTATTAACATACTGTTTCTCTACTGCAAGCCCACATTTTCTGTCCTCTGCTTTGGGAATATAGACAAAGACGGAAATGGGCAAGACACTTTTCTTCTTTGCCAGTTTACTCATTGTTAGCTTCCACCAATAGGAAGCAGTAGAGGAATAGTGAAGTCAAGAGTATGGAGGCAGAACAGGCTTCTCTTCACTCTGTATCTGTTTTTCACTCCCAGTTTTCTCTATGTTTTCTCTTACATCGGTGTCACCAAAGGAATGCTTCCTCATTCTCATGTAAAAGTTTGTCCTGAAGTAGCAGTTGACTCTCGCTTGCTGTTTTGCCAATACTCGCAGAACTAGACCCATCATATAACTCTCAGGGACAGTTCATCTTCAAAAGTCTGATTTCCGGGTCCACGGGGACCCTTCTCCAAGGGTCAGAGACAGCAGTAATAAGGAAGAAGCATCTCCATCTCATAGGACCAAGTTCCAGCTTTCTGTTCTCCTAAAAAACAGCTCAGTTTTGGTAATTCCCATCTCTTCTCTTTGTCCCCACAGCCCTAAGGGAGTAGCTGTTTCTGCAGTGCCTACTGTTGCGATATCTTAGTGTTTCATTTTTACTTCTTAATATCTTTAATAACCAGGTAATGATTCTTCATAGTAAAGTTCCTCTGTATTATAATAACTAATGTGGTTATGTCTCTTGACCAGACCTTGGCTAATATACTGCCTAATTAGAATTGTATTCCCTCAAATTCTTGTCTTCCCTATGTCTGCCCTAATTTGTTTCTCATCACATTAATTACCTCTAGTTGATGTACTGTATTTTGCTTCTCAGCAATATTTTTCTTATGTCTCCTACTACTAGAATATGAGTTTCATGGAGACAGAAATTTTTGTATGCTATGCTCATTGCTCTGTACACAGTGATGAGAACATTGAAAAACAGCAAATAACAAATATATATTGTATAAATAAATAAATGCATATATTGTAAAAATTAAACAACACAGAAAGCTGTGAAGAAATAAGTAGAAAACAGTTATCTTAAATCTCTACCTGGAAATATGCATAATTAACCTTTAGAAAGCATCTTTCTAGCCACCAATGTACATAAATAATTGATGAAAACTCAATACAGATAGAAAGCATTTAGGAAAATTGAATAAAACTATTAAGATTATTTTTATAAAATATTAATTTCACTTTAACTGAAGAAACATAAACTCAAGTGAAAATGATAGAATCACTAAACATGCAATAAATGTTACCATGTGGAATACTAGTTCTTAAAAGAGAGGTTGGAAATTTGCAAGCAGATTGTCTGAAGAATTTGTCCTACTGACCCTTTTATGTGCATAGAGTTATACATTTTTAAAAATGTCTTTATAATAAGCATATGGGCTCTGGGCCTTCCCACTTCCACCTAGTCCCAATTGCCTTAAATCCAATTATTTTATTCCTTTTATTTTCTGCCTGTATCTGGCAGCATTTGTGTTTATGACCCCTGTTTAAAGATTTCTATAAAATTAATGAAAAATGGTTTCATGGACACATGCAGTACTTGAGTCTTCATCATTTGATAAATGTCTCAGGAACAGAATTGAAAATGTATAGTTCTTTAAAAATAAAACCTATAAAACCTGTCTCTATAATATTATCAATACAATAAAGTACAACTGATTTGCCACATGACTCAGGAAAGTTATTCATTTCCTCAAATTTCTTTAGCAGAGACATGTCTTTATTTTGAGTTACAATATAAAAGTAAAATTTATTTAAGAAAACTTTATTTTAAATTGGTTCTAAGAAGCCAATGTGGTTAGTATAACTCTTTATACAAATCTGTTCTTCAGTTCACTGGTAACTGATTGAATTTTAACTGTATGCTAGTCCCTATACTTGGAACTGGAAATGCAAAGTAGTATATGAATATGTCTTGGTCCTCAAGGAGCTAAATGAAATTTATGTTTTGAGAACTTTGGTATTTACAAAGTAATCTAAAATAGACATAGAGTCTGAGACTCCCTTGGCAAGGTCATATTATAATTTTGCCCTTTAATATAGAGTGAATGGAATAAGAAATCCAAGATTATCTCCCCACCTCCAAAGAAAAGAAAGAAGGGAGGGAGGGAGGGAGGGAGGGAGGGAGGGAGGGAGGGAGGAAGGAAGGAAGGAAGGAAGGAAGGAAGGAAGGAAAGAAAAAGAAAGAGAGAAAGAGAGGAAGAGAGAAAGAGAAAGAGAAAGAGAAAGAGAGAAAGAGAGAAAGAGAGAAAGAAAGAAAGAAAGAAAGAAAGAAAGAAAGAAAGAAAGAAAGAAAAAGAAAGAAAGAAAGAAAGAAAGAAAGAAAGAGAAAGGAGGGAAGAAGCCTACAGCAAGTCTATTTGACAACTAGAATGTTTGCCATCTATCTGTCTATCTATCTATCTATCTATCTATCTATCTATCTATCTATCTATCTATCTAATTTTTGTTGAGAGAGATAGATGAGATAGCAATCATGAGACCACTTAACTAGGGAGAGAACTCTAGTTATCCAGTCACTATATCAAATGTGTTCAATTTGGTCTTCAATTTATAAGCCAAGAAAAACTGAGAGAAAAAGGAGGGGGGGCATTCAGACATTCTTTTATCCCCTCCTCCAGTCACTGGCACATGCTTGGAGAGGTTTGGTGTTAGATTGTAAGTAGCCTCCTTCTTTATGTTCTCCATGGATGGAGGAATCTTTCATACATCAGCTGAGAGATTTCAGAAGAGGGCTCAGTCTAGTGCTGATAATCCCTACCATCATAGTAGAGGTAAGGGGAAAGTGCAATCTGATTTGAGCTGGGTCTCTTGATTTTATTGTTTTAAATTATAAAAAGTTTTCTAATACAAATGTGGTAACTCCATGGTTATTATTCCTAAATTGGAAGGACCTCAGACATTAAGATATTTATATGTGTTATTTTCATTTAAAAGCAGTCTGAAACTTTGAGTGCAAGGATACAGAATCAAGTTAAGTACAAACCATTTGATGAATACTAGGAAAGAAAAAGAACACCAATGTTTACAGAATATCTATTCAATGCTGAATGTTGAGCTAGGTTCTTTGCATACATTTTGCTTCATTTACTGACTACAACAACTCAGTGAGGCATGTCATTCTTATCTCAAATTTACAGCTGAAGAAACAAAAATGTGAAGAGTTTAATTTTCCTCAGGTACACATCACATAATAAAGGTGGGACTAAACTAAGCTCAGTCTAAAAACCTAGTCTGTGAATGTTCCATTCTTATTCACCCAGGTGTAAAATTAGGAAAAATATCTCTTAGGTTTATCCAGGTTTGAAATGTTAATTCCTATTTAAATAATATCTCAAATTTCTTATATTTTTTGCTACCCTTAGCAAGTTCATTTATTCATATCTTCAAGTACAAACCTAGAAGAGTAGATTGAGAATTGGACAAGAAAAGGACATATATTTCTTATACATTCTCCTCCAGGTTCCTGGCCACGTTTTCACATTGCAATGAGCAAAGAAATGGAACAATATATATAGCTTTAATATAGTTGGTTTCTATAATCTTTTTTTTCCCATTTTTTTAATTGTTATGTTAATCCCCTACATTACATCATTAGTTTTAGATGAAGTGTTCCATGATTCATTGTTTGTGCATAACACCCAGTGCTCCATGCAGAACGTACCCTCCTCAATACCCAACACCAGGCTAACCCATCCTCCCACCCCTCTCCCCTCTAGAACCCTCAGTTTGTTCTATAATCTCTTTTAACTGAAGGATTCTATTCTATTAACAGTCTAAATATTCATGTAACTGCTTGGAGTGCTAGATAACAAAGGAAATCTTCAATAGCTAGAGACATAATCCCATCATTTCTTTGTCATTTACTTTTTCTGTATTTTCACCCATGCATGTATGCGTCTCATTTTCCCACCTACAAAAAAAGCTGGAAGACTCATAAGAAAACTCTTATCTTCTCTTTCCTACACTTCTTTCCTGCTTCTCATTGCCTCTTAACCAAAAGTTATTTGTTGCATCAGACAGATCTCATATAGAGTTCCTGTCAGCATATTATTATCATTATTAATATTTGGTATTTGTCTCCAGAGTTTATGGCAACAGAAAACCTTAAAGAAAACACAGACATACACACACTGAGACACACACACATGCCAGTTTAACCTTGGGGTTTTTGTTTACTAGGTTCCTGATGTACAATTAAAATGAAAAAAACAGTGAATGTTGCTGATTTCAATCTGCCTCAACAGCAACCATCTGTTAAGATAAAATACACACCAATGCTCCCAGTAGTGCAAATCCTTACCTAATGCCTGTGACAACAGAAGGCCAATCTAAATTCAGGAGGTAATGTCTAGTGGGAAACAGTGAATGCCCTTGAATAGATCAACAGTTATTTCTGTGGACTCCTGGCCTCCGAAGAGACGTGTAATATGCTATGGTACTATTTCTATGTAAAAGAGGACATTAGAAAAACTTCACTAATTTAGAATTCAAATGGCCATGATTTCCTTAGAAGACGAAGAGAAAATTTTCTAGGTATTCATATGTTCTTTATGTGTCTCCTAGTATGTGTATCTTCCTGGAATTGCTCCATAAGGTCAAGTTGGATAAGAAATTTCACAGTTCTTTCAAAGGTCCCCATTATCCCCTGAAAAAAAATTGATCACTACTTTGTCCATTTCATTCTTTAGATACTTTTGGCAACCCAATACTGCTGTTAACACTTTTCTTCCTTGTTTCTGTAATACTAGAAAGTTCTACTTCTCTTCTGACCACTGCTAAATTTCCTTTAGTGGGAATGCTTTCTTGCTTCCTAGCTGATAATTATAGGCATTACCCATTCTTTTTTGCATTGCCTTTTTCTTTTAAATACTACCTTGGAAGTATTTTGATCTTTATACCTATCCATAAGAATGCAGACCCCCAATTTGTGGTATTACCGCTGGCTTACTTTCTGAGTTCCAACATTTCCAAGTAACAGATATTTGTCACCTTATGATAAAATTGATATTCTGCTGATTATCTATATTTATTGACTTCTCTCAAATTTTTCTTCATCAAATTACATATATAATAATTCCACAGGTAGCTTGAGCTCCAGAATTGTTTGAATCAGCTATACAATGATGGCTACATCTCTACTCAACATACCATGGTATTGTTTTTCTTATTAAACTGGTACTGAGAAAGCTCCAATTGTTTTGGTCATCACTCCTTAACAAGGAATTGTTTAAAGTAAAGTGATAAAGTAGCTCTCCCTATGATTTTTTATTAGAAAAATGGGATCTTATTCAAACCAGACCTGGCTCCATCTCACCAGTAGATTTTCCTTTACTTTTATCTGGCCATAACTGAGACTAATTCTCTTTTCTAATCCACTTATTAGTAAGGGGCATAGGAAATCATGATCGCCTTAGACTAATAGCCTAGGGTTGAATGGATATTGGGAAGACAATAACAACATTCACCATTATATTGTCTCATTTCCATCTCCACATGCCAAAATTCCACTAATCCTTCAATGTGTGTGTCTTCTATGAAACTTTGCATGGCTTCTACTAATGAACACTTCTTCTTCTTCTTCTTTTTTTTTTTTTTTAGTCTACAGTGTCTAACTCCTACTATGTGCTAACTTGTAGACTAATATTTCTACGTGTCTTATCTAACTTAAATATTCCCTTTCAGAAGGAGGGAATATTGAGCATTAGACATGAAGTCCACTGGCTTCATAGGCTCTACCAGCCTTCATTCCAGGCTGGTGTTTATCTAATATTTCTGTCTAATATCTCTAAGTCCCAAGAGTGGTTCCCATTGACAGTCTGTAGTGCTGCCACACTTGAAAATAGCTACAGCTACATTCTTGTCTTTATCATTGTCTGACTGACTGGCCTTTCACTCCAAGGGCAGGTTTGTGCCTGCACAGTTAACTTGAGAGACATATCCTAAGAAAAAAACTCAAATGATAATAAATGCATCATTTTGAAATACAAAAAATTGATAATATGCAGCTATCTAGACTTTGTTGGGAATATATAGGAAAGAAAGAAAAAGACAATGAAATATTTTAAAAGCATTAAACATCAATAAATATTTCCTTATTTCATGAACTATTTAGTCCATATTGGCAGAGATATAAGACAGAATACATTTATATTATCTGGGATTAATCATCTTTCTTGGGATGCTTCCAACATCTAGAGTCAAGTAACTAACACCTTTACAGGAATGCATTTTACCTACTTTTCATCTCTTTTTTTTTAAGATTTTTATGTATTTATTTGACAGAGAGAGACACAGCGAGATAGGGAACACAAGCAGGGGGAGTGGGAGAGGGAGAAGCAGGCTTCCCGCTGAGCAGGGAGCCCGATGCGGGGCTCGATCCCAGGACCCTGGGATCATGACCTGAGCCAAAGGCAGATGCTTAAGGACTGAGCCACCCAGGCGCCCCCCACTTTTCATTTCTTAACATTTTTTTCTAAAAAAATTCTAGGCCATCTAGATAATAATTCATTTATTTCATATATGAAAAAAATACATTTGGAAATAAAGAGTTGTAAACCTATATGATAGTATATACCAAGTTGTCTGACCTTGTGATAGAATTAGAATAGAAAGCAGTATTTTCACATTCCAGTTAGATGAAGTTCATATTATTATAACTTCCTTCTGAAAATCTCTAAGAAACATTCATTTGCCATATGCAGATGAAAATTAAATTTCTGTCAAAATGTCAGTTATATAGACATAGATGCAAAGAGAAGTTCTCCTGTGTTTCAATCAAAATTCTTTTTGTTCTTTTCCTGGTAATGCAAGTGTCTCTGTGAAGTGTTATCTGTGCAGAATTATAGATATCTTTTAAACTCTGAACCTCTGATGAGAAACATAAGATGACAAAGGACATCCACACAGATTTGTTGTTTCACTGATTATCACTGAACAAAATATAAACACAAGTTAGTCCCTGACTACTTGTACCTTTTCTTGATACAAAATATGTTGCTTTATATATGGAAGAAAACTAAATTATATTTAACTCTTGGAAGTCACAGTTTTAGCATCTAGACTCCATTTACACTTTCTTTATGGAACTACTGAACTTTCTCTGGTAGTTTGGAAGTTTGAATACATGAGATAAGAACATATAGACAGGTTTTATTTATTTATTTATTTATTTATTTATTTAGCTTTTTGTTTTTTGTTTTGAGAGAGAGAGAGAGAGCAGGGGTGGTGAGAGACAGAAGGGGAGAGAGAGAATCCCAAGCAGGTTCCATGCTCAGCATGGAGCCCAATGCAAGGCTCTATCTTACAACTCTGAGATCATGACCTGAGCCAAAAACAAGAGTCAGATGTTTAACTGGCTGAGCCACTAAAGTGCCTCAAAACATACACAATTTAAACATGGGACATGAGCAGAATAAACACTTAAAAATCATGTGCTCCTTTTTAAGAAACAGGAAACATAAAGAAGCCATCTGGGAGAAAATATGAATGGTTTAGATATAAAGACACAGAAACAAAATTTAAAAAATTGTTCAGATAAATGATTTAAAGCTTGATGAAATGGCTGATGTCAGTATCACGACAATTAATTTCTTTCTTTTGTAGAAAAAGGTGAAATCTGACAAGATATTGTGAACAAAGAATGCTAGCTTAAATATTTAAATCATGGGCAAACTATAGAACGGAGAATTATATAATAATTTCAGGAACTAACCAAATCAACACAAACTAGAATAATCAAAATAAAATGATAAACAACAGCAACAACAAAAACCCATATGAATAAACATTTAACAAAGATGTAATTATTGTGAATAATGCTGTAACAAACAGGGAAGTACAGTTACTTCTTCTTTTCGTTTTTCTTTTAAGAGATTTTATTTTTTTAAGGTAATTTCTACACCCACATTGAGGCTTGAACTTAACAACCCCAAGATCAAGAGTTGCAGACTCTACTGACTGAGCCAGCCAGGCACCCTGTACAGATACCTTTTTATATTCTGTTTTCATTTCCTTTGGATATATACCCAGAAGTGGGATTGCTTTATTGGCTGAAATAGGGAAACACATAAGTGTCCACTGATGGATGAATGGACAAAGATGTGGTATATATACATACAATGGAATACTACTCAGCCACAAGAAAGAAGGAAATCCAGCCATTTGTGACAACATGGATGGACCTTGAGGTCATTATGGTAAATAAGTCAGATAAAGAAGGACAAACGTTATATAAAATAGCTGAACTCGTAGAGATAGAGAGTGGAGTGATGGCTACTGGGGGCTGGGGGTTTGGTGAGAGAATTGGGGAAATGTTGGTCAGCGGGTACAAATTTCCAGTTAGAAGATGAATTAGTTCCGGGAATCTGATGCACGGCATTGTGATTATAGTTTACAATACTGTATTGCATAAGTGAAAACTGCTCAGAGAGTAGATCTTAAATGTTCTGGCCACACACACACACACACAAAGATAATTGTGTTATGTGATGGAGGTGTTAAATAACACTGTAGTGGTAATCACAGTGCAATGTATGAGTGTATCAAATCAACATGTTTTATACCTTATACAACACAATATCAATTATGTCTCAATAAAGCTCTGGGAGAAAAAACAAAACTTTGAGAAGCATCTCAGAATACTGAATGCTGTATAGCCCTAGCATACTGGGTGGGCTACTAGCTTTAGCCTGGGGCAGACAGCAGCAAAAGGAAAGCAGTGAAGATTTAATTTTATTATTATTATTATTATTACTATTATTATTATTACTATTATTATTATTATTATTATTATTATTTATTATTACTTTTTGGTCTTGTTCTTATCTTTTTCCTGTGTAGTGCCCTGAGATAATCATTGCCTTTTCTCAATGCAGTGGACGACCAGTGCTAATATATGCACAGAAAGGCTGAGCAAAGGACTTGATAGGGTAAAGTATTAAAAAAAAAAAATGACTAAAAAACATGCTACACTGGAACATTCTTTCTTCATGTTCTCCCCCCAAAACTGTGAGATTATAACCTTATAGACTAGAATGATGACATCCTTTCTGTTGAGATATAATGACCCAGCACTGAATAGATACACAATTTGAATATGTATATCGGTGTGTATGTATATACATATATATTCACACACAAATAAGCTGAGATTAAATAATGGTGATATTGAAAAAATATACAGAGGCAGATATTCATATTAGTAATTAAAATAAAACTTAGCATTAGCAAAATATACCTAGTATGCTTTTATTAAGACACAGAAGAAGACAAATAACTAAGTGAACCTTAAAAAGAGATGTAAAATGAAAATAGCTGGTAGGATAGTAGCTGGCTTGCTCACCAGATATCAAGATATGTTGCAAAAGCCATAGCAGTAAAATAGTGTTGTTATAGCATAAGCACAGGAAGATAGACATATGGAACAGAATAGAAACTTTAGAAGCAGATTTGTGTGTGCATGAAAATTTAATAAAAAATAAAATTGATGAGTTCTTTAGTAGATAGTATTGGGATACTGATTCATTTTGGAGAAAAGATATAAAACAAAATCTTACATGGAAATGTGGACTATGTAACATAAACTGTATGTGAGAAGTAAAATTAAAAGATTAGTAGAAAACAATATAGGAACTTATATCAATGACCAAGAATGAGAAACAGTCTTTTCATTTCCGTATGATGAAGAATAGCATGGACACAAGTAAGCAGATTACAGAAAGGAAGAACATACTTGTATATTACAACAAAGGATTCACTACTATCCATAATGCATAAGCAACTTGTACAAATCAGTAAGAACAAGACAGTAACCTTCAAAGATAAATGGACACAGTATATAAACAAGTTATAAAGAAGGGATTCCCCAAACTAACAAAGAAATGATCAGATTTTTTAAGTAGTGCAAGAAATGTCAACTAAAAGAAAACTTAGGTATCATTTTACACCATTAATTATCAAAATTTAGAAAACATGTAACACTAAATGTTAACTAAAAGTAGAATATAGAGGCCCAAACATCCTATTGATAGCAACTACTCCTAAGAATAAACTAGCAATATTCAATCAATTTAAGTATATTAATACACTATGAAAAATTACACACTTGAATATGCAGTACAAAGACATTTTTACAGCATTCCATAAGGGGGAATGCACCAGCATGTTCATGGTATGCTATTAGTCATGACAGCAGGGAGGTGGAGGCAAATAGAGTCAGCCATTACTGGGAATGCATAGAGTCATATCATGGAGTATTATGAAGGAGTACAACAGATATATGCAATATACCCAAATAAACTATAAAAAAACCATAGGTTGAAATAGAGAATATAAAACTCAGACCAGAAAGTAAGGTAAAATCAAAAGTATGATTAGAACACAAAATTTAGAGCATGAAATCCTTTTTATTTACTATAGGTATAAGTCAGATTAACCTACCAGTATATAGAAAAATACTCAATTATGCAATTTTATACCAATACAATAAAATAAAAGCAATTACTCCTGAGAATTGAGATTTATTCTGGAACTGAGGCAGACAGCTATTTTATATACTCATCCTAGTGGAGAAAATAATGTAATGTGATAAACAACATTATGTACCACCTTCAAAGGGTTGTATTTTATAAGTAACTCATGTTTCAGTCAATAAGCCATCACCAAAGAACAATTCAAAGTAAAGGAGGTCAACCTGCTATAAGGAAACCATGGACTCCAGCCAAGAGTTGCCACAGGTTTATCCAGGTTTGCAACACTCATTAGAGCAATCATTAGAACACACAGTCTTAGAAAACCTCTAAATGTATATTTTTCCCTCCCTCCCAGGCATTTAATAGATACTGAATTTCAGTGAGATCAAAATCTGGAGATGAGTTAAAAGTACCCTCATGGTTTAATATCAGTGAACAAGGTGGCGGTGGTAAACTTGGTATTATCTTTTGAATCTTGAAAGCCCAAAAAATTACTTTCCAATGGAACATATCATTGAAGACTGATTCCCCAAAAGATCACCAGAAAAACATGCTGAAAAAACAAAGATAGGACCATTAGTCCTACCACAGTCAGAAATATCATACCTTGAGAGAGTTTTAATGGTGTCTAAAAAGGGAGAAGACAGAAGAGGTTGTTTATAGGGTTTTAGGAGCTGGGCTGAACCAGTTTAAAATGGGTGTTGTAGGAAAGGGAACAGGTTGAGACTGGATAGAGGGTTTGACATAAAGCTTTGTATTGGGAACAAGATGAGGGTCTTGTACGGAGTCTTAATGAGTAATAAAAGTAATAAGTTAGTTATCAAAAGATACAATTTCAGTTAATTCATAGTTTAATCTACAGGAGTAGGTATCTCATGGAAAAAAAAATAGTCAATATGTTTTCACTGTGTTATTGAGAATGGGAACAGAAATGTATACGCAGTTCTAGTAAAGTCCAAACTAAGGACTAGGAATTGTAATGGCTTCTGTTCTAAATATGTTGCTCCGATATTTGTCAATGAAGTACGAAGGGAAACATCCAGAATAATTTCAGAAAGTAGATGTCTTGTATTTTAGTGCATATAAATATGATTATGAAAATCCAAACAACATATCACGACATATCTGTTAGAATGGCCAAATTCCTAAAAACCTGATAATAAGCTATTCCTGGGGAGGATATGGAACAAAAGGAACTCTCATTTATTGCTGTTGGGAATGCAAAATGGTATAGTTCTTTGAAAGACAGTTTAGAAGTTTCTTACAAAGTGAAATATAGTCTTACTGTGTAATCCAGCAACTACACTCCTAGATATTTATACAACTTATTTGAAAATGTATTTATATGCAGAAATCTGCATGCAACATCTATGAAAGCTTTCTTTTAATCACCCAAAACTAGAAGTAACCAAGAGACCTTTCAAAACATGAAGAGATAAACACACTGTGATGCATCATTACAATGGAATATTATTCAGCAATAAAACAGAAATGAACAGACCTCCAGTTTCTAATTCCACATGTAAAGAGTTTGGAAGTCACCACTGTGTCCAGACAGCAAGTAAAAACTTTAACAAACTGAAAAATCAACAAGTCTTTTTGGATCCAAAAGAGCAAGGGTAGAGAGCAAACGTCTATTCCCAAGATTGGAGATACACACAGGCAAATACAGGGAAGCACAGTTTCACCCAGAGCAGAGACTCATGAGTGGAAACTGCCACTGGAATCAGTGCTTAAGTAGGAAAATTTGAACTGTAATTGATAAATTGTTGGAATCACAGTGTAAACAACTCTGAGAGTTAAAAATCCAAGGGGACTCAACCATAAGGGAGCCCACACAATTTTGTGAGATTTACCGCCAAGACCTCAACCAAGTTCTTACAGTAAATGCTAAAGAAAAATCCCCTGTGCTTCAGGCAGGGAGAGGAAAAAGGAACCATGTTGAAATTTGAGAGAGCACTCTGTTCCTCTTAATAAGCCTGTCCTCAGGAGAAACTTATAAACCAGAACCTAACTTGCTGAGGTATTATCAGAGCCTAACTGACCAGGGGGAAGGAAATATCAAATCCAGCCTACTCTAGCTATACAATCCTACCTAAGGAGGAGGAAAAAAGCTAAGAAAATCTTGTGAAGTTCACAAGGCAGGGCATAGGCTCATTAAAAGACCAAGACCTGATCATAGGACTATAGAATGCTTCCCCTCTCCATATACCTGAGCACTACTTTAATAAAGGCCTCTTTATGGCTGTTCCTTTTGCCCTGTACATATGCTACTATCAGAAAAAAATTACCAGCCATACCAAAAGGCAAAGCACAGAATTTAAAGACAGAGCAAGCATCAGAACCAGATATGACAAGGACAAGAATGTTAGAATTATCAAACTGGGAATTTAAAATAAGTATTAATAATATTTTAAGGGCATAATGTATAAACTAAACAACATGTAAGAACAGATGAGCAATGTAGACAGAGAGATAGAAATCCTAAGAAAGAAATGTTAGAGATAAAAAACACTGTAACAGAAATGAATAATCCCCTTCTATACTTATTAGTAGACTGGACACAGCTGAAGAAAGAATCTCTGAGGTAGAGAATATATTAATATGTACCTTGAAATCTGTAAAGCAAAGAGAACAAAGACTGAAAAAAAAAAAAAAGAACAGAGTATCTAATGACTGGGGGATGGACAACTACAAAAGGTATAAATACAAACAATGGAAATATTAGAAGGAGAAGAAAATGAGCAAGGAACAGAAGTATTTAAAACAATAATGACTAAGAATTTCCCCAACATAATGTCATACCAGGAAGCTCAGAGAACACCAAGGAGGATAAATGCCAAAAAATAACACTTAGACATGCCATTTCAAAACTATAGAAAACCATTTGCTTGTTTTGTTTCTTAAATTTCATATGAGTGAAATCATATGGTATTTTTTTTCTCTGACTTACTTCACTTAGCATTATACTCTGCAGCTCCATCCATGTCATTGCAAATGGCAAGATTTCATTGTTTTTGTATGGTTGAATAATATTTCATTGTATATGTATACTACATTTTCTTTATCCACTCACCAATCAGTGGATACCTGGGCTGCTTCCATATCTTGCCTATTGTAAATAATGCTGCAAAAACCATAGGGGTTCATGTATCCCTTTGAATTAGTGTTCTGGTATTTGTTGGGTAAATAGTCAGTAGTGAAATTGCTGGATCATAGGGTAGTTCTATTTTAACTTTTTGAGGAAACACTGTGTTTTCCACAGTGGCTGCACTAATTTGCATTCCCACCAACAGTGCAAGAGGGTTCCCCTTTCTCCACATCCTCGCCAACACCTGTTGTTTCTTGTGTTGTTAATTTTAGCCATTCTGACAGGTGTGAGGTAATATCTCATTGTAGTTTTGATTTGCATTTCCCTGATAATGAGTGATGTTGAGCATCTTTTCATGTGTCTGTTGGCCATCTCTATGGCCTTTGGAAAAATGTCTATTATAAAGAAAATTATTTGAAAAAAGTCAGAGGGGGAAACACACCTTTCCCATACAGAATCAAAACCAAGAATTATATCTGACTTTTCCTAGGAAACCATGTAAGCAGTAAGAACATGGAGTGAAATATTTAGAATTGGGAGGAAAAAAAAAAAAGACAAAGTACCAACCCAGAATTCAAAAGTGAAGAAGAAATAAAGACATTCTCAGACAAACAAAACTTGAAGGAATTCATGGCAAGTAGGCTCCCTTACAAAAAAATGTTGAAAGAAGTTCTTTAGAGAGAAGAAAAATAACATAGGTCAGAAACTCAGATCTACATAAGGAAAGGAAGAGCCCTGAAGAAGGACTAAGTGAAGATAAAGTAAAAACTTTTTTTTCTCACTCTTAGTTTATTTATTAGATAATAGTTTTTTCAAAACAATACCAATAAATTTGACTATGTATGCCTAAATATAAAATATTTATTTATATATTTATAATAAATACTTTTAAAATATATAACATATAATTTATACTATATATGTGAATTTGTATATAAATATATATATATATATGTTTATGTATGATTATATATGAGTAAAATGAATGACAGCAATGATACCAGAGGTGAAAGGGAGGCTTAGGATTATTTTGTTATTATAAGGTTCTCAACTACATGTGAAGCAGTATGCTGTTACATGAAAGTGGACTTGAGTTAGTTTTAAATGTATATTGCAAACTCTAGTGAAACCACTCAAAAGGCTTAAAAAATAAAACTGATATGCTAAGAAAGGAAACAAAATAGAATCATATAAAATGCTCAACTAAAACCACAAAAAAGCAAAAAGAGTAGAAGACAAAAATAGGAACAAAAAGGAAGGTCAACAAATAGAAAACAGTAACAAATATGATTGATCATAATCCATCTATATAGGTAATCATTTTGAATGTCAGTGGTCTAAATGTACCAATTAAAAGAGAATGTCAGACTCAATTAAATAAAACAGAATCCAACTATACGTTGTCCACAGAAACCCATTCTAAATATAAACACACATAGTTTAAAAGTAAATGGAAGAGAAAAATATATTGTGCTAATACCATTCAAAAGAAAGCAGGAGTAGCTATACTGACTTTAGTCAGAACCAACTTCAAAGCAAGAAAAGTTAGTGATAATAAAGGACTTTCCATAATGAAAATGGGGTCAATTCTCTAAGAAGACATTACAATTATTAAAGTGTATGCACTTAATAACAGAGTGTCAAACTATTTGAAGCAAAAATCAGTAGAATTGCAAAGCAATAGATTAATCCACTATCACAGTTCAATGTCTATCTATCAGACATGGACAGATCCAACAGGCAGAAAATCAACAAGGACAGTGGAATTTGAAAACACCATCAATCAACTGGATAAATTGACATCTATAGACAACTTCATCTCACAAAAGCAAAAGACCCATGCTTCTTTTTTTTTAAGGGGGGGAGGGGCAAAAGGAGAGGGAGAGAGAGAATCCTAAGTACGCTCCACATCCAATGTGGATCCGGATGCGGGGCTCCATCTCACAACCCTGAGAACATGACCCAAGCTGAAAACAAGAGTCACACACTTAACCAACTGAGCCACCCAGGCATCCCAGAATTCCCATGCTTCTTAGGATCACATGAAACATTCACCAAGAATGACCACAGTCTGGCTCACTAAACATACTCAACAAACTTAAAGAAGAGAAATCATACAATGTTTGATTGATCTTTCAGACCACAGTGAAATTACAGAAGTTAATAATAAAAAGATGACTGGAAAATTCTGAAAAATGTGGAGATTAAATAGGATACTTCTAAAAAAACACAAGGGGCAGAAAAAAAATTCAAGATAAATTTAAAAAATATTTTGAGCTAAATGAAAATGAAAATACAACTTATCAAAAGTTATGGGATGTAGAAAAAGCAGTACTTAGAGGAAAATTAATAACAATGAATATATATGTGAGGAAAAAAGATAATGTCAAGAGAGTAAGAAGATAAGCCACAGACTAGAAGACAATATTTGCAAAAGCAACATCTGATAAAGGACAGTCATCGAAAATGTACAAAGAACACTTAAAACTCAACAATAAGAAAACAAACAATATGATTAATAAATAGGCCAAGGATTCTAACAGACACCTCATCAAAGAAGATGTACACATGGTTAATAAGCATATGAAAAGATTCTCCACATCATATGTCACCAGAGAAATGCAAATTAAAACATCATTGAGATACTGCTACACACTTATTAAAATGACCAAAATTTAGAACATTGAAAACACCAGAGGCTAGCATGGATGTGGAGCAAGAACTCATGCATTGTTGGTGGGAATGCAAAATGGTATAGCCAATTTGGAAGACAGTCAGCAGTTTCTTATTAAACTCAAAATACTCTCGCCATATAATCTAGCAATCACACGCCTTGGTACTTAACCAATGGGGTTGAAAAATATGTCCACATAAAAACCTGCACAAGGATGTTTATAGCAGCTTTATTGATAATTGCCAGAACTTGAAAGCAACCAGTAGGTGAATAGATAAATACACTGAAATACATCCAAACAATGGAATATTATTCCATGATAAAAAGCAATGAGCTACCAAACCATGAAAAGACATTGAGGAACCTTAAATGTATATTACTAAATGAAAAAACTCAACCTAATAAGGCTACGCACTGTATGATTCCATCTATATGACATTCTAAAAAACGTAAGACTATAAAGAAAGTAAAAAGTTGAGTGGTTGTCAGAGGTTGGCATGGTGGTTGGGGGGAAGGATGAATAGTTGGGGTATGAAAGATTTTTAGGGCAGTGAAAATACTCTGTATGATATTATAATGGTGGATATATATCATTACACATATTTTCAAACCCACAGAATGTAGAACACCAAGACTGAACTCTAAAGTAACTACGGACTTTGGGTGATTTTGACGTACCAATATAAATTCATCCTTGTTAAAAAAGAAAAAAGTACCATTCTGGTGAATGATGTTGATATGGGAGGCTATGTGCATGTAGGCAGGCAGTGTGTGTGTGGAAAATCTCTATACCTTCTTGTCAATTTTGCTGTAAACCTAAAATTGCTCTAAATACACACACACCACACACACACACACACACACACAGATGAGCTAATAAGCCACAAAAAGACATGGATGAAATGTTAATGTATTTTGCTAACTGAAGGAAGCCAATCTAAAAGACTATAAAATGCATGATTCCATTTATAATATGGCATTCAGGAAAAAGCAAAAAATATATATATTTAAAAACTTCAATGGTTTCCAGGGATTTGAGGGGAGGGAAGTGTTTGAATAGACAAAGCACGGAAGATATTTTAGGGTAATGAACTTTTCTGTTGATATTGTAATGGTGGTTGTGTGGTACTGTGCATTTGTCAAAACCCAGTGAATTTAAGAGCACAAAAACTGAACCTTAAATGTATAATTTAAATCATATTAAAAGATTGGGGGAATCCTAGGATTGAATGTATAATGTGACAAAACATCTACCTGTATTGAAAATCTATGAAAGAACCTCACCGTAGAGGGTAGGGGAAAAGGTACTGACCTAAGTAACTTTGGAAATGAGTGGAGTCGTTAAGATTAAAATAAATATAAACAGTTCATAAGCATTGTACTCTAGTAAATAACATTTTTTCCGTGGCAGTACAGAAGAAAAATTCTAATACTATATGCATGTATGCTGGAATTGAAAAATCAAAGAAATGCATTAAGACAGTGGGAGCCAAGTTTTTCACCACTGGAGTGGAAGGTTCCAGATGGGCAAGGAAAAGAGGTTAGAATCATTCACGTGGTAACGAATTAGAGTTGAAGACATCAGCTGTGTGAACTCATGCTTGGCTTAAACATTACACAATAATAATTATAGGTATGTATGAATTTATAGGTTAGTAGGCACACATATACTTCCCTTCTCTATCTCAACCTAGAAGCAAGACCGCCCCAGTAAAAACAAAAACATCCAGCACTGAGATCTTGGTTTCTAATATCATACTCATAAAGGGAACCACCATTCTGTGGAGAAATTACAGTTCTAAGTAGGAGGCAGGAATTATACAAATGGGCCTGGAAGGTTTTGAACTGCCAAGAAGTAAAGAAATTTGTTTTTAAAATTCCACAATGGTAAGCTCCCTCACATCTTTCTAAAAATAGTAAAAAAAAAAAAAAAAAAAAAAAAAAATTAAAACCACCATAGCTAACTAAAATCATATGGAACCACAAAAGACTCCAAATAGCCAAAACAAAATTCAGGAAGAAGAACAAATCTGGAGGCATCACACACTCTGGTTTAAAAACATATTACAAAGGTACAGTAATTAAAATAGTATGGTACTGTCACAAAAACAGACATGTAGACCAATAAAACAGAATAGAGAGCCCACCCAGAAACAAATCCACACATTCATGGACACCTAATCTTTGATATGGGTGTCAAAAATACAAAATGGGTAAAGAATGTTCTCCAACAAATGGTGCTGGAGAAACCAGATATCCACATGCATAAGAATAAAATTCAGCTCTTCTATACCATACACAAAAATGAACTCAAAATGGATTCAAGACTCAAAGCTATAAACACCTGGAAGAAAACATAAGGAAAAAGCTCGATGATATTGGTCTTAGCAATGAAGTTTTTTGGATATAACACCAAAAAGAGAAACAACAAAAGCAAAAATAAACAAGAGGTTTATATCAAACTAAAATGCCTCTGCTCAGCATACAAAAGAAACAGCACTGAAAAGGCATCTACAGACCAGGCGTAAATATTTGCAAACCATGTGCCAAATAATATACAGGTCAGTTCCAAAATGGGTAAGGAACTCCTATAACTCAAGAGCAAAAAACCCCAAAAAACAAAAACAAAACAAAAAACCCCCACTCAACCCACAAACTAATAATCTGATTGAAAAGGGGCTAAAGACATGAATAGATATTTATCCAAAGAAGACACACAAGTAGACAACATGTTACATTCAGCATACCTATTCATCAGGAAAATGCAAATCAAACCGCAAGATACTGCTTCATACCTTTTAGGATGACTATTAGCAAAAAAAAAGAAAAGAAAAGATGATAGGTGTTGGTGAGGATGTGAAAAAATTGGAACTCTTGTACATGGTTGGTGGAAAGGCAAAATGGTACAGCCACTGGAAAACAGCATGGAGATTCCTAAAAAAATTAAAAATTGAACAATCATATGATCCTGCAATCCCACTTCTGGATATTTATCCAAAAGAACTGAGATCAGGATCTGTAAGAGGTATTAGTACTCCAATATTCATTGCAACACTTTTCACAAAGGCCAACATGTGGAAACAGCCTAAATGTCCACTGACAGATTAGTGCATAAATAAAATATTGTTATCTATACAATGGAATGTTAGCCATTAAAAAAGAAATTCTACAATATGCTATGACATGGATGGACCTTGAATATCATATGCTAAGTTAAATAAGCCAGTCACAGAAGGACAAATGCTGCATGATTCCACTTACATGAGGTATTTAAAATAATCAAACTCATAAAATCAGAATAGGATAGTGGTTGCCAGAGGCTGAGTGAGGAGGAGATGGAGAGTTGCTAACCAATAGACATAAAGACTTAATTATGCAAGATTAATAAAGTATAGAGGTTTACTGTGTAACATTGTTCCCACAGTACTGTACACTTAAGACTTTGATAAGAGGCTAGATCTCATGTTATCTAATCATAATAAAAAAATTTTAAAAAGAAATTAAGTAGGGCTACTAATTAGTAGATCAAAATACGTTACCTTATTTAAAATATGATTTAGTAAGCTTTAAGCACAGAACAACATAATGCTGCAAAGTACAAAGTAAATAATGATCAATAAAATAATAAAGATTTTAAAAATCGACAAAAAAAATCACAATGATTGAGATATGTCACAGGGGCAGGGATATCAGGGTGGCTCAGTTGGTTCAGTGTCTGCCTTCAGCTCACGTCATGATCCCAGGGTCCTGGGATGGAGTCCTGCATCAGGCTCCTTGCCTCAGGGGGGAGTCTCCTTCTCCCTCTGCCTGCCGCTCCCCCTGCTTATACTCACTCATGCTCTCTCTATCTCTGACAAATAAATAAAATCCTTTAAAATTAAAAAAAGGAACACCGGAGCTAATTGAAAGAGCTCTTAGTGACCAAAACTAAAATAATTTTAGCAATATAGTATTATTGAGTCATAATTCAAAGTATAAATCATTTAATTTTCATCACTTCTACTTTATTAGTAAATGATTGAATGAATGAGTAAATAAATAAATAAATAAATGGAAATAGATGCATCCCCTCTTGCAGATGATTCCCAAATAATTTCTATAGATACTCCACCCTCAAAATGTTGGAGCTTAACTCCCTGTTCCTTAACATGGGTTGTATATAGTGACTTCATTCCAAGGAGTACAGTATGGAAAGGGGGAAAAAGTAATCTTGCTGGGGAGAAACCTTGAAAAAGATATCTTAGCCATGTGATCAAGATTAGTATCAACAATGATCAATTATGCCAATAGAATGTATCCTAGACACAATGTGATGGATATGGCACTTTACCTCTGTCGTCTTCTTCCCCAGAGGACCTAACCCTTGCCTAAATCATCTAAAAATAATTAAAAAAAAAAAAACCCACATTAAAGTATATTCCAATTGAGGGACATTCTATATGAATAGTACTCCACAAAACTGTCAAAGTAATAAAAGACAAGGCAAATCTGCTAAACTATCATAGGCAAGAGAAGTCCAAGGAGATGTGACTACTTATATGTGATTGTCTTACTGCTTCACACTGCTACAGACTAAATTCTAGATCATGGTTGGAGTTCCTGGAAGCTCCTGTTAGCTCTGTGGGTATCAGGACTTGAAGCCAACTCAGCAGGCAAATCATTATTTGCTTAGATAGAAGTTCCAATGTCTTCACACCTTGAATTTTTTTTTTTTTAACTCACTTTTTAAAGGACCATTGTTCTTGAAGTCACTGCTTTTTCAGGCCATCCTGAAAAAATAGACTAAATCATGTCTTGTGTGGTGAACTGTAATACTATCGTACTAAAAGACAGGTGACCCCCCGAACTCTGTAACATTTATCTCCAGGAGGATATATGCCAGGAGAGTTAGGCAGAGTGTCTTTGAAACACATTTAAAATATTCTGGAGATGCTTTGCTGATCCATTTAAAACTCTTCTGTGTTTTGTTGTGACAAAGTTAATAACTGAATTCATTTCACATGTATATTTTAGTGCAGACTAACGGATGGTCTGACTAATATCTGTTCATAATGCTGCCTGCTTATGAACAGCTTCTGGGGGAATATTAAGAATAGAAAATGCCAAACTGCAACAGAAACTACAAAATGATATTCTCATAGTTTTCGGGTTTGTCTGCAGGTAGGGAAATACAGGCATTGTTAATGTGACATAGCAAACACAGTTTTCTTCTTCACTTCATTTTTTTTTCTTTTCAATCTTTAAGATTTTCTGAAATCAAACATTATATTAACTTTAAATTTTACGAGGTTACATGACAATTCTAGCAGCATAAGAAAAAATATTTTAATATCTGACTATGCAATTAATTTCATAGAAAAAAATCTTTGTTTAGAATAACAAAAAGAAAATTCTTGGAATAGAAGGGATGAACTCATGGTATGGGTTATGGGTTGATAGAAAAATATATGTTTCATATATATATACATATTTATATAAGCTTAAATTAATAAGAATTTAAGGGTATGTGGGTATTAAGAAATGAAGGAGGGGGTGCCTGGGTGGCTCAGTGGTTAAGTCTCTGACTCTTGATTTTGGCTCAGGTCATGATCTCAGGGTCCTGAGATCAAGCCCCGAGTGGGCTCTGCACTCAGTGGGGGGTCTGCTTGAGATTCTCTCTCTCTCCCTTTCCCTCTGCCCCTTGCCCCACCTCAGGCCCTCTGCTTGCACACATACACACACACTCTTGAAAAAGAAAGAAAGAAAGAAAGAAAGAAAGAAAGAAAGAAAGAAAGAAAGAAAGAAAGAAAGAAAGAAAGAAAGAAAGAAAGGAAGGAAGGAAGGAAGGAAGGAAGGAAGGAAGGAAGGAAGGAAGGAAGGAAGAAAGAAAGAAAAAAAAGAAAAAGAGGAAATGGGGAAGAAAGAGCAGGACCATCATATTTTATTTCTCCAGGAAAGGAAAAGAGAAGTAGCATAGCTGAACAATATAGCAGAATGGCTAAAGAAACTGTAAGAGCATGGATATTTAATACTGCTTTGGATCTCTTACAATGTGATATAATCAGCAACTCCTCTCCAAAACTTTGCTTTGAAGTAAAAGCTTTAAGTACATTCTGCTATTCATGCCAAATCCTTGTTTGTGTTTTAAAAGACTGTTTTCACTTGTATTAAAAATCAAGACTATGGGTAGTTTATTGTTTTTGTTTATTCTGGACATGAAGAAATATCCCCCAAAACAGAACAGGGAAAGGCAGATAGGAGGTACTGGCAAAAATAAATTGATGTTCCTAAGGACGCGAAGAAATCCTGAGGAAGTAAATGGGCCTGTCACTGGATTTTTATTCAATCTTACCTACGTACTAAGTGTCAGAGAGACAGAAACATTGGGCTTATATATCATTTCTTACATGTGTTTAGATATGCCTACCATGATACATTTTAATACTATGTATATATAATAATGTGATATACTTAATACTGTGGCATGTCAAGGCAACTATTCTTTATTTTTCCATAGGCATTATCCTCTGCTCTTCTAAGAAACACTTCAAATTTGAAGACTTCAAATTTTCCTGAAAATGTGTCTTGTGATGATGTTAATTCTTTTATTAACATGAAATTCTATTTCCAAATATATTACTCATTCCTAATGTTAGAAACCATGTGAATTTATTTAAAATTGAATTTTTTTAAGCACACCTACCTTCTATCATAAACTATGCACTTAAACCTCAGATGAATTTTTAGAGAAAAATTACATTATCATACATAGAAGAACATAAAATGACTATGCCCAGGAGTTCAAAACTACTAAATCTTTTTAAAGATTGTATTTTTTAAATTTTTTTATATTTTTAAAATATGATACAACATAATAATTTTGAAAACTAAAGTAATATAAACCTTAAAGAAACAGATTTTTTCATTTAATTTAGAACAACAGTAGTGATGAAGCATTTATTCTTCTGGCTAGCTCTTACATCAAACAGAATGGCAGTCAACATTCCACAGGGTAAGAAAATGTATCTCTTTTACTATATTCTGAGACCACAGTACAAAACTGCTGATCTTCCTTGACTATGGACTGACTGCCAGCAAGTGGCAGAATGGGTTCAAAAATTTATAATATTGAGACATGTTTGAAAATGTCATTTTAAAAATCAAATTCTTTAATGTTTCAGAACAAATTATTTTTTTAATTCTATTTTTTGTGAATTTTAGTTCAAGTATAATTAACACAGTGTTATCTTAGTTTCAAAACCAAATAATTTTTAATGCTCTATCCCACATTTACAATTAAATTCATCTAAATTTGTATAGCAAATTATCACCTTGCACTGTCAGTTTCTTTAAGACAAGCAATTTAGAGAGGTTTGCCTAACTAAGTTATATTTGCAAGATGTTTAGTTAGCAAGGAGAGTTTCTTTGACAGATGTATTTATATCAGCTCCAGACAACTTTCTATTAAAATAAATTTTGATATTTCCTAGTTACAGCATCCTGAATCCTATAAAATATAAAGATTCTGTTTCTATGATTATTTGCACTCAATTTTATAACACTTTTCCACACATTCTTTTTTTCTTTACATTGCATTCATATGATCAGTACACTTTATCTTTGTCCATCTGTAGGGTAGTGTATTTTTAAAAGAGCCTTAATGCATCTTTCCTATTGTTTATGTATCAAGTGTTCTACTGAGAAAAATACTTTTATGTTCTATATTTATAAATACATCATGAAAAAATTAGAGAGCATGAAGATCCATATAGCTGAATATAAAAGATTACATATAATTTTGATACTTTTTAAAAGATTTTATTAATTAATTAATTTATTTATTTATTTGACAGAGAGAGCAAGAGAGAGAGCCCAAGCAGGGGGAGCAGCAGAGGAAGAGGGAGAAGCAGGCTCCACACTGAGCAGGGAGCCTGACATGGGGCTCAATCCCAGAACCCTGAGATCATGACCTGAGCCGAAAGCAGACACTTAACAAACTGAGCCACCCAGGCACTCCTAATTTTGATATTTGAACCAATTCAACACTGAGTGAATATTATTAGATAGCTCTCTGAACTGTGCTGTCAGCTTACGTAGATGGCTTACAGATAACTGTATCCTCACAATGTAGAGAGAGATGGCTAGCTCTCTGGCGGCTCTTCTTATAAGGGTACTAATACCATCATGAAGACCCCACGCATATGAACTCATCCAAACCTAATTATCTCTCATGGGTCTCACATCCTAATACCATCACACTGAGGGTTAGGGCTTCAACATATGAATTTTGGGGTGACACAATTCAGTCCATGGCAATGGTTACTACAAAATGTGGCACATAGTTTAATAGTCTTTATGCCTCACATGGTCATTTTCTTTGAATAATACCTTAAGTGCTTTTTCATTGTGAGTTTCCAATTGTATTTGTCATATTTCCGATGTACTCCAGGGATTTACAGAAAGCAATTTGATACTCACTACATAAATTATCCAGAAATTTTAGTTCATATTTTTAATTTAACTGGCATGATTACACAAAGATGCACAAACTATTGATAAACTGTAATGGGTTTATCAAAGATCTATAACTCCATAAATATAGTCTTCACTGTGCATATAATTATGTGCAAGATGCTAAGTAGAGTTTATATATTAAGTCATTATAATTTTAAACTGATGTCAATTTTCCATTATTTTAAATGGATGGAATTCCAGAAAATATGCTAATAAATTTATAAATATATGCATAAATGACACAGAATGTAAAATGGAAAAGAAACTTCCTTAAACATGTTGATCTAGAATTGCTTTGTAATTGGATGTTAATTGCATAACATTAAAATTTCCTTAGTAAATTGAATATGGGAAGATCTGTTTTAGTTGTTGTTTTGTTCAAAACTAGCACAGATACATATGCATATTTACCCTGAAGAATTTTTAATAAACCACTATATGACAACTAAAACCATGAATGTGATAACCAGATAAGTTAAAAATAAACTTTGGGAACTGGTATGTGGTGATATTCCTAAGGTTCACTTGATTCCTACAAAAATCAGCAATAATAGAAGAAAATATCTCCCCAAGATATTATTATCCAAAGTGGAGTCAGAAAACGGCAGAATAAGAACACTCCATGATCTATTAATGATCTGGAAGCTAACCTTTAGATATCTATATTTTTAGATAACCTTTAGATATCTATATTTTTTAATTTTTTTTTCTGCTCTTTTCAAGTTGAACCTTATAACTTAAATATAGCAGGGTAGGCAAAAAAGTATGTTTTTCATTCATGAGATTTCTCTAACTTCTTCAAAAATAAGATTCTAAACAAAATGATTTGCAAAGTAGATGTTTTACAATACATCCTATATTTTTAATGTTAATTTTTAATGTTCACTTTTAATTGCGTTGAGAATTGGTATGTATTTAAATAATATTTAAATGTGAAAAATGTATTTTGGTATATGAGCAAATTCTACCAACTATTCAATCAAACACAAATCTAGATATTGAGGGCAATGGATTTTATAGATGTCATTATGGTCACAATTTAGTTGACTTTAAAATAAATTATCTAAGTGTGCCTGACCTAAGCAAACAAGCCCTTTAAAGGTGGGTCTAGAAGTCAGAGACTGGGAAGTCAGAAATTCAGAGCACAGGAAGTATTTGATGCTCCACTGTTGAACTAAAAATGGAGGGGAACAAATAGCAAAGAATCAGGTAGACTTAGGGATCTGCTCCACAGTCCCCGGCTGACAGTGAGGACAAAGAGCTCAATTCTGTAAACCGCAAGGAATTTAACTCTGTCAATAACAAGAGCTTAGAAGCAAACTTTTTCCAGAGCCTCCAGGTACGAACTCCACCCAGCCAACACCTTGATTTCAGATTTCTATTTCTACACTGCCACTTGCAGATCATTAACTTCTAGAAGACTATCATCTCCCTTTTCTGATTTTTCTTATAATTGGACTCTAGATTCCTTTTTTTTTTAAAGATTTTATTTATTTATTTGAGAGAGAGAGAATGAGAGACAGAGAGCACGAGAGGGAAGAGGGCAGAGGGAGAAGCAGACCCCCTGCTGAGCAGGGAGCCCGATGTGGGACTTGATCCCGGGACTCCAGGATCATGACCTGAGCCGAAAGCAGTCGCTTAACCAACTGAGCCACCCAGGCGCTCCTGGACTCCAGATTCCTAACTGATATCCTTACCTGGCTTACTTTTTCCCTTTCTATGGCAGCACATGCTTTTATCTCTCCATTGAAAAGGTGATGATGGTGATAGTAATTTGATTCTGGAACTCCTTTTAACTACGATCTCTTCTTTCTTATCCCATTAATATCCCTATTTGCCATATTCTTCCTTCAGGCTAGTTTGGGGGCCATTCCTTTGTTGCTCTAAAGCTAGTACAAATTTTGATCACATATTTCCCTGAACTGCCATCATTGTTTTACGTGTTAGCGTATCTGCAATACACTCCCGAAGTATGAACATATGTAATTCTTCAATACTGCTGATCTGTTGGCAAGTGTGATCTGCTTCTGTCTTACAAAAACCATTCACATAGAAGCTGAAATTTTTCTTTCTCTAATATGTTCTGGTGCAGACTCAGTAGCTAGCACTTTTCTTGGACTATTTTAAATGTCAATTTTCGTTTAGTCAAGACACACTGTTGGAAGCCTTCACTGAGAATTCTATATATAAACCAGTGCCACAGATTATTATCTAAGAAATCCAAAAATCTACGTTGAGACAGATTTTTAAATTCCACATCATGATAACAGCCTAAATATTTGTATATTCTTTTATAATTCACCATTTCCTTTGACATACAGCCTAACATTGTATCCTATCAACAGACTTGTGAAGATTGTAATGTGTTATTTCCAATTTAATGATAAGGACATTGAGCTGCAGAGAGGTTCATGATTTTTCAAAGGTATTATATATATAATATAAATATGGAGCTCAGATTCTAGAATACTGTGTATTTTCCTAAGCCTTGGCACTCTCATTTAATTAAATATTTTAGTAATTACTGATATTATTTAATCAGCAATCTCACAAACTCATCATTACTATGTGAAATATGAAAGGGGTAGAATACGCTTGGAACCCAGCGTAGCACACTCCAATGCATGCAGTTAATCAATATAGTTTGAATGAATAACAAATGAAAGAATGACAGCATACAGATATTATGAATCTGCTTACTATCAAATACTAACCAACAGCCATGAGAAGTTCTTCACTGGTTTAAGATTCAGATTCAAATATACATTGAATGCTTCCAATGCGCCAATTTACTCAAATATTCCAGATCACATTCAACCCTTAAAAGACTATGAGGTAGATCTTGCTACCTCAGTTTTATACATGAAGAAACTCAGCCTTGAGAAAGGTGAAACAGACCCATATAATCTAGATTGTAAATATGAAAGTCAAATGTACTTATTCTGGTTCTTCTTCTATATGCCACAAAATATCAAACAGGTTAATGCTAATTCCTGAGTTCTGTGAGGCCACAGAACAAAAGCTTTTTAATTCAATGAGTGGTTCTTTTAAAATTTTTTCCTATGGCAAGCCAATTGAATCCAGTGCTCCATTGTGCTAAATTAAAACAACCTAAACTTTTCTATGATGCATTTCAAGAACACTTTGTGTAATTTATTTTACAAATAATTTAGCTTTCTCTTTTGTCTCCCTTCCTATGAAGTTAAAACGAGTGGAAATGAAACTTGGCTTTATCATAAACACACTGCATGCTGTATTTAAGATAGCACAGATCTTGTTTTCTTTAATAGAAGAATCAATCTTTTTTTTTTCCTTTTCTTTTAAAGAGCTTCCCGTGATAGTCTTTGGATAGTGCTACACTAACAAGGGTCAGTTTTCTTACCAGACTTTTTCAAACCAGTGTCTTAAACTGCTGAGAAGCAATTTTGGTAAACATGGCCTCTTAATGCGGTATTCCTTGTTGGCTCAATACAGGAAAGATTTACAGATTGAAACAATCAATAGAAGGCAGCAAGCAAGTCAGCAGCTAATGCCCACCCTCTTTATATGTCCCAGTAAAAGCTTACATTAGCAAAGAAAGTCATGACAACAGCAAAATCAAAACTAAATGGCAATCTTCTGCTCTTAGAGGATCTGAAGCCACTTAATGGTCTGGTTAAATCTCTCCAGACTCCACATAATTCTGGATGATTCCTCTCAAGTTTGGGGGACTATTTTCCATTTTATCCACTGACCTGCCATTGACTTACACTGATAGAGCATCTTTTAATCTTGATTTCATTTCTTATTATCTTCCACCACTATTCGGAATAGTCTAAAAATAGGCTGGTATGAATTGCTATGATAAAACATGACAGAGTGAGCTCTGGTCTGGGAACAAGACTGAGCTCTTACATTCAGAAAGAAAAGAACCACCTTCACACCTGCTATGAATACAGAGCTTTGCAGTGATTATTAACTAAATGTTCTATAACTGTGGTATTATGTTTGCAAAAGCCCTTTCAATGATAATGAAACACAATAGTTCTTGTTATTCCCATTTTTAAAATTTTCATTTGAGATTCAGTGGTTGTAACCCCTCCATGAAGATAGAATATATTGGTCAACGGAGAAGGAATTATTGTCTCCTCCAGCCTGTCACACTGAGGGCTGTGGGACTGGAAAAGGAGAAGGCAGTAAACATTGATTATTTGGCATTTTCTTGTATCAGGTACCCCTGCTCGAAACTCTTTGATTGTGCCACCTGAGTAGTCATCACCCCTTCCATAAGTGCTGGGTATTCCTATTATTTCCAATTTATAGATGAGGGAAGAAAGTCAGGACAACTAAGCATATTGTTCAATTTCCCCAGCAGCCCGAAGAATGTATAACTCCTTCCTTTGTTCATCTGAATAAGTTTAACTAGATTGCCACTAATTTCTTTATATTAAATCACTCTCCTGAGTGGGAGGTGTTCATGGGTACATATAGGGACCTAGAGAAATCACTGAATATACCAACATATAATTTATGTCACTGCTTACATGAGCTTAACAATAATCTTATCTACCAGAAGGTTCATTTGAGAAAATAACCAGTGACCTGTGGTTTCCTCTGTCTAGAATAAGGGTTGTAGGAAATATGAAGTAATATCTTCTAGTCTTAAAGCTGGTATATTATTTTTATATTTCACTACATAAAATTATATTACTATGTAAATTACTAAAATTTAGCACCCTTCCCAGCTTCCTTCAGTGAAGTTATATGAAATAGAAAACATATATATCGATTTCTGTCCCTGTTCTTGGCACAGAGCTCCTAAAATTCTTGGAATTTGGCTTGGTGAGAGGAGTCTTTTTTTTTTTTTTTTTTTTCTAATGAGGTGACTTGGTGAGCTCCTGTATAGTTTCAGGATGGAGGCTGGTCACCTGAAAGACTAAACCATGATTAGAAATTTGGAACTTTCCAACCCACCCCTTATACTCCAGGAAGGAGACAGAAACTGGAGACTGAGTTAATAATGAGTTATGCCTATATGATGAAGCTTCCATAAAAATCCCAAAATACAGACCCATAAAATAGTGTGTAGGAAGCATATTTAAAACTGTTTCTATAGGATTGATGCTACAAGGAGATCTGGGATGGATATAAGAATTTTGGATCATGCTTGTAATCTTTCATTTGTTGTGCGTGTTTTATTATTTTTTTTAAATTTTTCATTATGTTCAGTTAGCCAACATATAGTACATCATAAGTTTTTGTTGTAGTGTTCAACAATTCATTAGTTGCATATAACACCCAGTGCTCATCCCAACACATGCCCTCCTTAATACCATTCACCCAATCACCCCATCCCCCCAACCCTCTCCTTTCTGTAACCCTCAGTTTGTTTCCCAGAGTCCAGAGTCTCTCATGGTTTGTCTCCCTCTCTGATTTCTTCCCATTTAGTTTTCCCTCCTTTCCCCTGTGGCCCTCTGCTCTATTTCTTATGTTTCACGTATGAGTGAAACCATATAATAATTGTCTTTCTCTGCTTGACTTATTTCACTTAGCATAATCTCCTCCAGTTCCACCCATGTCGATGCAAATAGTGGGTATTCATCCTTTGTGATGGCTGAGTAATATTTCATTGTATGTATGTACCACCTCTTCTTTATCCATTCATCTGTTGAAGGGCATCTCGTTTCCTTCCATAGTTTGGCTATTGTGGACATTGCTATGAACATTGGGGTGCATGTGCCCCTTCTTTTTACTACATCTGTATCTTTGGGGTAAATACCTAGTAGTGCAATTGCTGGGTCAGAGGGTAGCTCTATTTTCAACTTTTTGAGGAACCTCCACACTGTTTTCCAAAGTGGCTGTACCAGCTTGCATTCCCACCAACAGTGCAAGAGTGCTCCCCCTTCTCCACAACCTCTCCAAAACTTGTTTCCTGTCTTGTTAATTTTGGCCATTCTAGCTGGTGTAAGGTGGTATCTCATTGTGGTTTTGATTTGAATTTCCCTGACGGCTAGTGATGTTGAACACTTTTTCATGTATCTGGTAACCATTTGTATGTCTTCTTTGGAAAAGTGTCTGTTCATGTCTTCTGCCCATTTATTGACTGGATTATTTGTTTTTTGGGTGTTGGGTTTGATAAGTTTTTTTATAGATTTTGGATATCAGCCCTTTATCTGAAATGTCACTTACAAATATCTATTCCTATTCATGGCTTGCCTTTTGTTTGACTGTTTCCTTTGCTGTGCAAAAGCTTTTTATCTTGATGAAGCCCCAAAAGTTCATTTTTGCTTTTGTTTCCCTTGCCTTTGGAGACATGTCTTGAAAGAAGTTGCTGTATCCACTGTCAAAGAGGTTACTGCTTATGTTCTCCTCTAGGATTTTGATGGATTCCTGTCTCACATTGAGGTCTTTTGTCCATTTTGAGTTTATCTTTGTGTATGGTGTAAAAGACTGGTCTAGTTTCATTCTTCTGCATGTGGCTGTGAAGTTTTCCCAGTATCATTTATTGAAGAGACTGTCTTTTTTCCATTGGGTGTTCTTTCCTGCTTTGTCGAAGATTAGTTGCACATAGAATTGAGGGTCTATGTCTGGGCTCTCTATTCTGTTCCATTGATCTATGTGTCTGTTGTGTGTTTTTAAAAAGATTGTTCCACTGTTGCTTTGCTTCCTATGACAATTTGAAATGTCTTATGCTAGTCTAATTCTTTTGCCCTAATAAATATTTTCTCATCTCCAGGCAAGAGCACCAAGAAAAAGAAAAAAAAATGCTTTGTAATTGGAATCAAATACTTTAGAATATCTTTCAGAGTCGATTATTTGGGCTTAATTTTCCATCTATCTATGGTGTCCTTAATAAATATGTTTCTGAGAAGATATAATTTTCCCTTATTCTTTGGAGCTGTTGCTATCTATTTACCTGTAATATGTTTGATAGCTTTGCTGATTTTTTTTTAAAAAGATTTTATTTATTTTTTGAGAGAGAGAGAGTGAGAGGGAACACAAGCAAGGGGAGTGGGAGAGGGAGAAGCAGGTTTCCTGCTGAGCAGGGAGTCCAATGTGGGGCTGGCTTGATCCCAAGACCCTGGAATCATGACCTGAGCTGAAGGCAGATGCTTAATGACTGACTGAGCCACCCAGGTGCCCCAGCTTTGCTGATTTTTATCTCTTTCTTCATTTAGAGAAATTTCCTTCATGCTTGTTTTCTGTTTATTGTACCTGACTGCTCTGAGGTAAGATACTGCTGTGCTTTTCTTAAGATTTGTAACTTACTGTGATGAGAGAAAACATGGGAAGTCACTTATACAAAAGAAATCATTACCTAAATTTAGTTCTAGTATTCAGTGGTGATGGCTCTTTTGCTCAGATTACAATGATAGAATGAAGAAAGACATTTAGCAACATTATTTAAGTTAAAGCCATCCCTCAGTTTTTAGTTAAGTGCAAAAGGTTTTATGTCCTACTATATTTGATTCCATAGACCTAATTGTCACTTTTCACGTTCAGAAACACTTCTAAGCATAATTAATCCCCAGAAAGGCCCAGAACCATTAGGACCAAGAATCTACCTTCCCATTTCTTCCTTATAATAAAAATTTTCCATCCAAAGGAAGTAAGGTCTTTTGAAACTCTTAAAAATACACAGAAATTATTTCAAACATTCTCTTCTCAGAACAATAAGGAAAACTCTCCAGAAATATATATTTTTTAAAAACAAGAAAGTTTTGCTTTAAGGTCATTTCCTTTTCATTACTAAAGTTTGTGAAATAATGGGCAATTTTCTCTGCTTAAGGAGAAAAATACATAAATTTAATTTACAGGTGGCACCTTTTTGCCAATGTTCAAAATTATATAGTCATAGTTTTGGCATGTATTCAAACAATACTGTGCTTTATAGTTTTTAATAATCACATAATAATGATTATTTCCACCCATAAAAAATGAAATAGAGTTTTAAAAGAACAAAAAAAAATTCAACATGTTTTGGATAAAACTGCCAGGCTCTGAGATCTTCCCCTTAAAATTATGGCATGAAGAAAATTGTTCTGTAAATGTACCTACAAAAGTATGATCAGTAAAAGAGCATGAGTCATGGTAATAACAACATTAAAATAGTTTGAAGCTTTTATTTAATTTTCTGTTTTACAGGATTTAAAAATGTAAATTATAAAACACTATAAAGGCAACTCAGTAAAACTATACATCTCCATGAGAAGCTTCTAAAGACATGTATTAATACCGAGCAGACAACCCCTCCACTGTCTACTGGCTTTAATTCTCTCATTCAGAGAAGCGGATGTGTCATGAGAGAACTGTTCAAGATGCCACAACTTCCACTGGAAGAACAAAAACATCAATATATAGGAATTCCATTATCTTCTCTACATTCTAGCAGCTGGCCAAGGCAGATGTTTCTTTTCTTTTCTTTTCTTTTCTTTTCTTTTCTTTTCTTTTCTCTTTTCTTTTCTTCTTTGCAGTTTATTGAAAGGAACAATAAAAAGGCTGTAGCTCAATTGAAAACCTGTGCTTTCTTTCATTTGCTTAACTGCATGCAGAGTTAAAGATTTAAAATCTTAAATTTACAACTAAAAGTCAAAATACCAGATGGTTTTATAATTGGATATTTCTTTCCTCCCAGAGCTAACCAGACTTCCTAAAAGATGAAGATACAAGCTAAAAATATGTGTGCATGTAATATCCAATCTTTGTACCTGAAAGCAAGTAACTTGAAAACAACAAAACTAAATGAAACAAAAGCTTCTTATTATCAAGAATTCTGGAGAGTTTGACCAAATTAAATTTCATAATAAATTACATTTGCATTAACCACTGTGTCTTTATTCTCAGCCATTTTGAGTATTTCATATAACATAATAAATCATAATTTTTGAAATGAAAAGGAAAAAATATATTTAAATAAATTGTATAGACTGTTATGTTCCAGTTGAGGCAAAAAAATAGTTATTAAACACTTCTTTTGTGAAATGCACTAAATAACCATTTTGCATGTATGAAACCCTGCAAGTTTTTTAAATAGGATAAAGTCACACTACCACATAAGTGCATTTTTCTTAGTTATTCAATGATGAAGTTAAAGTATGTATACATTAAAAAGAATTTAAGAATAAATTCCATTGATTTATTACATTGACCTATAGAATTAACTGGGAATTGTAGAGTTTGCCCTCTTATATTGCTACTAGGAACAGCAATGCAGCAATGCTTAGCTCATTCAAGATGGTTAGTCAGCCATTTGGAGAAATGTCCATTTGGCATCAGTTTGAAAGTTTATATATTCACCTAATTTCAACTGGAGGCTTTTCTTATCATTCCCTCCAATCTATTGTTATCAGCTCTTTCTTGGGCACCTGTTATAATTTCCTGAGAATTACTTTGACCATCCCTTTCATGTTACCCACTTTATTGCCTCATCAATAGAACGGAAGCCTCCATGGAGATGGCCAATATGGTAAGTGTGGGGTAGGAGAGAAAAAGAAGCATTAGGGATGTTAAAATATACTTGTTTGGGGCAAGTAGAAAAATAAAATTACCATTAACTGAGAAAAGGAAAGGTTGTAGGGTGAATCAAGTGTTTGAGGGAGGTTTGGATGCTAAATTTGACATGTGTATTTGAAGTTTAAGGTAAGGATGGGAGTAGAGATTTAGATATATGGGTCTGTTAATTAGAGGAGAAATCTGGGCTTAAAATATAAATCGTGTATTTTTCAGTTTATATGAGATATTTAATGCCATGAGACTAGAAGAGATGACCAAGGGAATTGGGTGAGTACAGGAGAGATTGAATTTGGGATTCTACAAGACTATGAGATTAGAGAAAAGAGAAGAGCAAAAGAAAGAAAGTAGAGGGGCTAATTTGGTAGCAGTGGAACCATATGATTTTGGTATTCTGGTAATCAAATAAAGAAAGTGCACCAAGGAAGAGGGACTCATTGATTATATGAAATACTAAAAGCAAAGTCAGAGATTAATGGTGGCACTAACAAAAGTAGACAACTGAATTCAGTTCCTTCATCCATTCCAAAAGAGTTTTATTCTCATACCCATAATTACAATTGCATTCTCTCTGAACCACTTTTCATTTGGCAAAATGATGTTCCTAAGTTAGCTAGTCTACAACATATTCTTTTTAGTATTTAATATTTGATATGAAGAGATCAGGCAACTGACCAGTTCCTACCAGTAATAAACACTGATTCATCAGGCATTCTGAAGCCCATGCATTAGACCTCCTTTCAGTCTGTACTCATTCTTTGATCACATCCTCCAGTTGCATGGCTTTAATTATCTCATACCAGCCAGAAACTACTCAACTTATATTTTCAGCCCAGACTTCTCCCCTAAATGCCAGACATGTATATCCAAATATCCACTCAATAGTTTACTTGAACTTTAAACAGATGTCTCAAACTGTTCTGAGATACCTAGTCTACAAGAATTGAAATGAGTTAAAAGTTTTATTTTAATTAGATTAAGCTATAGAGGGTCCACTAGAGTCCATCAGGGTGTTTTGTTTGTTTTATTTCTTATTTTTAAAGATTTTATATATTTATCTGAGACAGAGAGAGAGCACAAGTGGCTGGGGTGGGGGGAGACGCAGAGGGAGAAAAGAGAAGCAGACCTCCAGCTGAGCAGGGAGCCTGACGAGAGGCTCGATCCCAGGACCCCAAGATCATGACCTGAGCTGAAGGCAAACATTTAACTGACTGAGCCACCCAGGCACCCTTTGTCTGTTTTACTTTTTAAAAAATAACTTTTAGTTGGAATATAGTAAGTAAAATTTTCTGATTATTACTTTTAGGAATACAGTTTACTATAAGTTGGAGAAGTTCAAGATGAAACAAACTTCAGTTGTTTATGTTTAGGAATAAATCCTATGCACTAAAGTAAAGAAGAATCATTTGCTTAGGTCTGCAGAAGAATCTTGGGCTCAATTTAGATTTTAAAATGCAACTCTTGTACTTGAGTGAAAGAGAAAATAAATTCTTAGAGAAATTTCCATAACTGAAAAAAATACTACCTGAAGGCTGAAATAAGGAAAGAAAAAAAGAATAAGGAGAGAAGGAATGACAGCACTTTATCTATCTATCTATCTATCTATCTATCTATCTATCTATCTATCTATCATCTATCATCTTTTTGATTGAGGCTTCTGCATCATGAGTTGGATGCACTGCAAACTATAGACATTTGGAAGGCTAATCTAATAGAGGCAAAGAGAGATATGCAGGGAAATTGAGAGCTTATGTATTCAATGACAAACAGTAGAATACATTAGCCTGTGTTCAACAGTCAGCAAACCCATATGCTGAAAGTATAATGAAGCTTAACCAAGATAAAAGGTAACATTTTTCACCTGGAAATAAGGTTTTCTAAGAAGAAAAGGTAGACCTCATAGTGTTTTTTTCTTTACTTTTTCCTTAAAAAGACTAAGATTAATTTTCAATGTGTACAAAGAACCTCAAAAATGAATGATTCTTTTGGTCAGCATAGCTGACCACTGTAGAACATTGGGCAACCGCTATATCTCTTTTAATGTCAGGAATTATTACGTGGCCGACATCAGTAATGAGGGTACCAGATGCTGCAAGGAGCAATTCATTTAACCTCCACTTAACTTCACTGAGCTACTTCTCCCTTTCGTCTTTCCTGGTCCCATTACAGCTTGCCAAGGAGCTTTATGTTGGTTGTTGGCAAATCGGATTTTATCTTATGTCAGACAGGACAAACAAATGATTGACACCAACATAACCTTTTGTTTCAGGGAGATCCAAGATATTGGGCTTCACCAGCAGTGATACAAAAAATGTATTAGACATATTCAGCTTGACAGGAAGCAAATATTGTACTTCAGAGCAGCTTAAAAGTTAAAACAAAGGAGAATGCCATGTTTTTCAGTAACCGTTAAAGATGTTAGTTTACTGGCTATTATTTTTCTTTTCTAATGTAAGAAAGAAACAAAAAGAACCTGGTTTCTAAAACAGTCCAATAAATTAGCATTTGCCAGTATAAAATGGATAGATATTACCAAAAAAAATCTGAAATTTAGAAAAGACTTTCCCCCTTTTTAATTGTAGCAGTTTATTAGAAACTCTGATTCATTATTCTCTTGTATATGCTTGAGAATTCAGAAGGTTCTTGTGAACGGTACAAAATGTCTTTTTAAAAAAATTTTTGGTCATATCTACAGTGAAATAAGCAAAAGGGGTGGCTATATATAATCTTAGAAAGAAAATGGGGCTGAAATGCATGAATTATGATTAGTGTATTTAGCAGACACACACACACCCCCCTTCATTTTTTTTTTTTTTTAAGATTTTACCTGCTTATTTGAGAGAGAGAGTGCGCACGCACAAAAGACAGAGAGCGAGGAAAAACGGCCACAAAAATGAGCAGCGGAAGGGACAGAGGGAGAAACAGACTCCCTGCTGAGCAGGAGCCCGATGCGGGACTCAATCCCAGGACCCTGGAATCATGACCTGAGCCGAAGGCAGACACTTAATGACTGAGCCACCCAGGCACCCATCCCACACACACGCCTTCTTAATTACAACTCTGTCAAGATAAATATTTAAAGGGCAAAGACTTCTTGAAGTGACAAAGGAAGATAATTTCAGGTGAACTTTTTCTGGAAATACAAGAAATTTGTGTTGAAATATGTTAAAATAGAGTGTATTTGTACAGAAATTTGCGAGGACTAAAAACCTGAGGGGGTTGGAAGGGACCAACCATCTGCAGACATCATCTGTTGGCCACAAAGGCATCAGTGCTCATTAGCAAAAAGAATTGTTCCCTATATACCCGGATGTCCACTCTGGTTGCTTAGAGCAGACTATGTCCAAAAGGAAGAGCACAGAGGAAATCACTATCAGCAAATAAAAAGAATGTGGTCTCTCCGTTGTCATACTGTTAAGGTTGCTACATTTAGCAGCTCTCTGGGATGCTCCCTCGGCATGACTAGAACTTTGAAAAATGGGTGACTGCAGAAGGGTTAACACCAGCCTTAATTAATGATGCCTGATTAAGAGGTAGTTATCTGACAGTTAATCAGTGTAACATCACAAATATCCCATTTCTGCCACTTGCACTAATCTGCAAACAGCCGAATCAATTATTGACAAGTTAATGATTATCTTACGCTCCACAGTGTTTAAGGTTTCCCAAGAGAATCATATTTTCCCCCTGTAACTCAAGTAGAGAAAGCTTGCATCAGTATTATTGTTGTTTTCTTTTATCTCTTTTAAAAATATATATGAAGATATAAATGCAAAGAGGTTTATGGTCACACATATAATAAGCAGAAATCAGATGCCAATGCAAATGGTAATGTCTAGTTTCTACCTGCTTCATTTCTAATTAATACATTACTAACATATTAGTAGCCAGAGTCAAAGTTCACTAGTTGACTTACTGGATTGGAATATTACCTAACAATATTCTTTCATCCATAGAAGAAACTAGTCACTGCTAGGAGATTAGAGATGGACATCCTGAGCCCTGAGCCCTCCCTGCTGATGCTGCTAGTCCACAGCTTGCTGAAAAATGCTCACAAACGTTTTAAAAAAAATCACTTCATGTAAAATTTCAGGAGTCTGAACTTGTACAGAATTGCAAAAAGTTTCCCTAGCAGTTTACCAATAAGACATAAATAAACGCAAGCTAGGGAGATGGCATAAGTGAAATTCATTAGTTCTTAAACATATACACCAATATAAAAATAAGTAAAGGAAATTGAGCAGGGAACACTTGCAAAGTAAATTTTACCATCAAAATCTCCTGCCACCCAGTCCCTAAAGTAATCAGAATTTTAAGTTCAATTCTAGGTCTAATAGATACTGTTAAGGTATTAAACAAGAAAAAAAAAAGGTATATGAGTATAAGGTAATTGTAATTTTTCTTGGAATATACATTACAATAAAAGCACCCAGTTACTAAGCATATTTACATGCTGAATAATGCCTTTAGTTAATTATTTGCAACCAGTTAGATTGTATAAACTTTGAAGCTGGGATTTTTAGAAAGGTAAATTCAATATAAATTGAGTTCAGTGAAGAAAAAATTCATTACAATATGTGAGACAATCTGGATTCAAAAGTCCAATGGGCATTAATAACATTTACAAATAAAATAAGATCCTCACTTACACCAATATTAGGATATTGGGAATCATAAGAATTAACTATTTACTGAGAAATTATTGTTGTTTAGAACATTATAGTGTTCTTCAATTATAAGACTAGAAAATTTAAAGAGCGTAAATGTGATCTTGTGGTGCACATGTAATTTGTACTATATACAAATGAGCATCAGATTTTTAAAGCAGAGTTTCACACGGTCTAGCACCCAGGGAAACTGGATCTAGTCCGCAAGACTGAATAAGATTCCACCTGGCTTAGATAGCCACTTACAACTCTAGCAACCTACAGTAATTAAGTGTTGCAGAGATGTATGAAGATAACCTGAAGAATTCATCGAGAATGATCTAATAGACACTATAGAATAATAGCTAATGTGTTGACTATATAGTTGGTATGTACAATTTTACATATAAACCCACAAGTAATAGAATATAAGCTTGTTCTATAAGCTTCCAGTTCTTCCATTCTAGAAGCTTGAGTATAACCTTCAGCTATGAGTGAATAAAGAATTGTATCTTTTCTGGTCCAGTTAGGATCTGTCTTGTGCATTCATTTTTTTTTCACCTGTATGCAAAGGCCATGAAGGCCTTTATAACTAATTGCAGAAGTTTTTTTTTTTTTTCAATATGTATTTGTTCAAATTATACATAAAATAAAATGCTGATGGGTTTCCTAAGCAGGCTTATTTTTATACAAATTTCTTGCTACTCATTGCCCATGATAGTTTTGTTTTGTCAAGATTCAACCTCTTATCTTTTTGTTCTATTCAAAATTGTTTTCTCTTTTATTTCTGTTTCACTACCAATATTCTATATCAGCAAGGTAATAGGGCATAGGGAACAGAGACACAGGGTCATAGTATCAGATAACATCTAAAAGAAAACCTATAATGGAATCCAAAGTAGTAATAGATCCTCCTTTATGATTAAAAACAAAACAACAACAACAAATAAATGAAAAAACAAAACAGAAAAACATGGTTACCAGAAATCATCTTCTAGATAATATTACTAACTACCCTACTTGGTTGCAGTATTTTAGAATAACATTTGAGTATCATGCCCACTATTGGATGTAGTGTTAAGACTCCCCCTCCCCCAAATTCATGTTAAAAATCAAAGCATGTCATATTTTGTAACAAAGGTAACACATGTATTTGTAACTAATGCAAAACCTTAATAGGGGAAACTGGTTAGGGTGGGGGTTGTGAGGTACATGGAAAGTCTCTGTTCTTCCTACTCATTTTTCTATAAACCTAAAACTCTTCTAAGAAAATAAGTCTGTTGATTTAAAGGACAGAAAAAATAATGCAAAGTACCTCCTGTACAAATAACCTGTAAAATCCTTAGTTTAGCATATTTCAGATTTTCAAGAATGAGACTAATCTGTTCATAATATTAATAATATAATTAATAAACATTCTACTATTGTATATTCTTCTTAGATTTTGAAAGGCTATTCCATGACATTTTATAGTTCGTTCAAAATTACCCCAAATTGTGATGTTGCCATTTCTCTTTTGAGAGGTTTACCAACATAGAGAAATCAGTTTCATATTATAACTTTCCTTATACAAGACAGTGGCATTCGGCACGTATTTAACAGAACTACCTAAAATGGTGGTCAGGGCAGGTGTCAGAATATAAACTCAGAGAGCTTTCCTTGGTGGCAGGCCCAAAGGATTAGGTATGAATACGGTTCTTTCCCAGGAAACAATAATCCCCAGCTTTAGTGTTTGTTGTTGCTGTTTTTCCCCAGTCTTCTTTACCTAATGGGTACCGAATTCGTAGGTAGGTTCCTTTAAATTGTGTTGAGAATGTTTAGTTGATCTTATAAAAAGAAATAAAAGAAATGATGATTACTGAAGTAATTTGTAAATCATGTGTACACTATGTTAAACAAGCCTTCAGTAATTACTTTCTAAAAATGCGACTTAAAATTACACTTGATTTGACAGCTGCCGTTCTAATCAGTCAAAATATTGAAAGGCCAGTCTCTCAGTTATAAGCAAACAGGAAACCTCAAGTTGATCAACATATTTATTGAAGAAAGAAAGGACACTTAAGTGGCTTCCTATGTCATTTTTAGTAAGGACTCATCCGGCATACCTTTGGTGGCACTAAAAAAAAAAAAAAAAAGCCAATTATTCTTGTCACTCCAATAATCACATTTAAAAAAAAAAAATTTTTTTTTAAGATTTTATTTATTTGCGAGAGAGAGAATGAGAGACAGAGAGCATGAGAGGGAGGAGGGTCAGAGGGAGAAGCAGACTCCCCGCCAAGCAGAGAGCCTGATGCGGGACTCGATCCAGGGACTCCAGGATCATGACCTGAGCCGAAGGCAGTCGCTTAACCGACTGAGCCACCCAGGCGCCCCAATAATCACATTTTAAATGATCATTCACTGCATGCTCATCTGAAACAATTTCAATTGATAAAGATTTCTTTCTTCATTTTTCCCCCCACTTTCCTAAAGAGATTTAACTGCCCCTAGTAGTTTTCCACAGATAGTGTTTCCATCTGTGGAAGGCAGAAAGATTTGGCTTTCACTCTTCGTACCATATGCATATTCAAACTGGCTGAAAAGCTGTTTCATGTCATTGTCCTCATGGATAGTCAAATGACAAATTTACATCTCTCTCTCTTTTTTTTCTCAAATACAACAAATGTAGCATCCCAACTGTCTAGATGCCTGTAAGAAATCATTTTCTGGAAAGTATTCAGTTGGCTTTAACTCACCTCAGGAAAAATGGAATTGAAAGCAAGTACTAAATGGGAAGAGATGAGGAATGCAGTGGCAAAAGAAATGAGAACCAGTTAGTGGTACAATGTTTAATATGTTACTTCATTTAATTAAATTGATATTTATTGATTTCCTATTAAACACCATGCTTGGCACAGTAGGTGATCCAAAGATCAATTGGACATGACTGCTGTGTTGTCAGAACTCAATCTGAGAGAGAGAGAGATAAGAAAAGTATATAAAACAAGGTCAATTCTAATAAGCACTGTAATTGAGCTATAGGCAAAGAGTAAATTAAACAAAGGAATGGGAAAAATTGCATGTGACTGGATAATTTGTAAATAATTTACTGAGTATAGACCATGAAAGATGGATAGATGTTTTAAAGGGAAGGAAAGGCAGTTGAAGCAGAAGGAACACCATGATCAAAATATATAGATAGGAAGTGACTGATCTTATTAAATAAATTTAAACAAGTTTATTAAAGCTAAAGATTATTGCTAATGTGCTTCTTTTCCAACAAAACAGTTCCCTGAAAACACTTAGCCATAAATCTTTGAGAACCAAGTGAGTTTTCTTTGAGAATTATATTCAGGTTGCTAATAAATTAGGTACTCATTTATTCAACAAGCATTTATTGAGGTTTGAGACCTGCTCTGTAGTTCCCTAAACACAGTAAATGTTAAAAACTTGAACAAAGATGTAATTTGATGTATCTCCTATAGGAAAAGTAGGAGAGGGCAAGACTATATACAACCGATAATGGATAAATGCATTTACCAATAAAAGTGGTTTTAAAAAGTGAATATTTGAGATTTTACCCTAATCCCAAGCTAATGTGATAGCCTGCTATAATTTTACTGATGCTGGCAGAAGAAACAAAAATGCTGGCTCAGAGATAAAGGACAGTTTGTTACTCACAGCAGTATCATTAGCCAGAATATCTACATTTTTTTACACTGATTCCCCAAGCCCTAACTGTCCCAGAGTGACACCGACTGAGCCATGTGAACAGTTATACAGGCAATAGGCTGCATTACAGGAGAGGAAAATGGAGCTTAGGGAACACAAATCTTTTATAATGTGTAGTAGGCATGCCTGTGTTTTGCCCCAAAGGAAGAAACTATCATAGTCTAATGAGGCTTTTGACTATACAAACATTCTTAAAAAAAACCAATCCAGAACAAAGACAGTCACTCTGCTCGCAAGATGTGCAGAAATGTGAGAAAGACATACTGAAACATCTTCCAAGAGAATTGGAATAAAGAAAAGGGAATTAGTCCTTCTGGCTAGACAGCAGAAGGGGCTAATTTATCATGAACACATTGCACTGGCTCTTGACAGTTAAGGAGATATAAAACCATAGAGAAGGGTATTACAAGAATGGTATTAGTAAGACTAAAGCCAAAGGTATTGTGGTGGAAATACTAACAGCTTCTTTAGTGAAAGATGTTATGGCTAAGGGAAGGATGAATATACAGGGAAATCTAGAAATATTAGTTTGGATAAAATGTGAGTTAGTGACAAGTTTACGGAGGTAATTGAATATTCTGCTAATTAATTTGTTCTTTCTACAGAAACAGGAGAAAGTCATCAAAGATATTTAAGTTAGGAAAGAATAATGTCATCCAACATACAGGAGAAATATTAATAGCTTTATGAAGGAGGCCAAGAGACAACTTGAGTAGCTAGAGTAAGAGTAAGGGGGTGGCTGTGATAGTAGATGGGTCTGTGCTTAAATTGAGAAGATTGCAGAGATAGTTTGAAATTTTAATTGGTGGAACTCCTTGATTAATTGGATTAATGGCATGAAAATAAAATTGAATATGATATTCAGGATCTCAACTGGGTGAGAGAGAAAATAACAATATTTCAACCAAAAGAGGCAAAACAACAAACAAACAAAAAACCAAAACCATAAGAGAACTGTATATTAAATGGGCAATCTAAGCTCTATTTTAGATATATTTATGTTCATGTGTCTGGGAGACAACTAACTATAGATGTCAAGCACATAATTTCCAATTTAATTTTATCTTGAGCTTAGGGGAGAAATGGAGGCCTTACAGGCAGGCATCCTATATGGTTGCACAGGGCCTCATGCAAAAAAGGATTCACACTGTTCTCCACCATTGCTGCCCTCATTATTAATGATACCTGAACAAGGACTTCTGCTTTTAGTATTTTGTACTGGCCCCACAAATTAGGTAGCCAGTCCTAGCTGTAGATTTTAATTTGGAAGTCATTACTATATTAATAATAACTAAAGTCATTGGAGTAAATGTCCAAGGTGAAGATATGAAGAAGAAGGAAGAAGAAGGAAGGAGGAGAGAAGAGAAGAAGGGAGGAGGAGGAGGAGGAAGAGAAGATCCAAAGAGTGAACCTACATTAATGATTGGGGGAAAAAAACAAAAAGAGTTAGTTGAAGACACTCAGAAGTGATCATCCACATATTTTTTTTTCCTGGAATTCAGTCTAAGCTGTCATCATCTTTCTTACAAACTACTGTTCCATAGTAAAACTCTCTAAAGAACATTTTTGCACCACATTCATTCTTTGTCACATGTGAGACAGGTTGTTCTTTTGAAACAACACATTGATTCTGGCTACCACCACCGTCAGAAAAAAGAAATAAGCAAACAAACAAACAAATTACTTCTTTTGCCCTTCCTAGCTCTTCCTGGTGTAGCTGCTAACTCTCCAGCATCATTTTATATGCCTTGCCCTCTTGCTGCCTGCCGTTCAGACACTTCAACTTTTATTCAGCTCTTTAAACTAATCTCACTTGTTAATTTTTTCTCCCACAAGGACTTTGCTATTATCTCTGCAGGAATCCTGTCTGCCCTGGCTCCTATCCACATCCACACGTAAGTCATTCTTATTTTTCAGATCATGTTTTCAACACTAAGATTTCCATCCCTTACATCTGCTTCCCCCACTAGGGACAGGCTGGGAGCACAGTTTAACCACTCCATAGACTTCTGAACCATTCCAATGTAGTGTCTGTGAAAATATTCATTTTATACATTCATTTTATGAGCATCTGTTAAATGTCTGTCTCTTTCCCTGGAGTATAAACTCCATAAGGGTAGGCACCACCTGTATTTACAAAATTGCATAGTATCACAGAGCATAAAACCTGGTACATGTTCATTTCTTCTTACAACAAATATTTCAAAAAATAATATGGAGACCCTGCTCTGTGCAAGGTTTCCAGGAACGTGACATGTCAATGATAACAAACAAAATTCCAAAGGTCCCCAGCTATGTAGCTTATATTCTAATCAGGAAAAAAAAAAAGGTAAAAAATAAAAACACAACAAATGAAATAATAAATAGAATTGCATTTTAGAAATGGACAAGTCCAATTGTAAAAAGACCAAAAAATAAAGCAAGGTAAGGCAAATCTACAGCTCTTTGGTTTGTTGGAAGAAGTAGGAGGATTCTGTGATAATATGGAGTTGGCACATGAAGGGGGAAAAATGTATGAAGGATGATTTCAAGATGTAGGGCCTGAGCACCTAGAAGTTACCACCAACTGGGAGACTTCAAATGGAGTCAGTCTGGAACTCCAGACTTCAGGTGGAGTGATACAAGTTCTTTGGCTGTCAAGCTTGAGATTGTTATTAGAATCCAGGTGGAGATATGTCCACGGGGGCATATCATCTGAAGTGTGGAAGGAGGCTTGAACTGAAGATATCATGTATCTTTAGGGTACAGGCATGAGAGATGAGATGACCAGGAGTGAATGTTGGTAGGGAAGAGGACCAAGGAGGGCCCAATATTACCAATCTTAAGAGATCAGTAAAGGGAGGAGATGGGTAGGGCCTGGCCCATGAGATACAAGAATAACTAAGAGTAACTGGTGACTGGCAAGCCAGGTTAAAATATTATATGCAAGAAGCAATAGTAAATTCTGTCAAATGTTTCTGGTATGTCACAGTAAGAGGAGGATTGATAAGTAACCAATGGAGTACTGTGACCTTGATAAGAACACTTAGGTGGAGTCATGAACAAAAGCCTGATTGGTGGGAGTATATGGGAGAAGAAAGGAGAACATCTGGGGACTTACATACAGACAACTATATTAAGGGGATGAGAGAAATGGGGATATTTCTGATGGGGTTGAAATGCTCTTTCTTAGAGGATGAAGAAGGTCATAGAGGATATGATAGAATTAGTGCCTGTGGATTGAGAGAGGGGGGCAGAAGCTTTGAAGACTTGGGGTAGAAGAAGTACATGGACTGGTTTTCTGAAGCTGCCTTTTCACTCTTGCTGGTGGAGGTGACAGGTCGGGGGGAGGCTGGTCTTAGCCCCCTACTCTGAATATGGGTGTTCTGACTCAAACCCAGCTAAATCCCCAATTTTGAATAAACAAATGAACAATCTCAATTAGCAATATAATGATTTAGTGAAATAGAGTGTAAATTTCTTGAAAAATCTGAACTCAGTCTCCTCCTCCTTTTCTTTTCTGGTTCTTTTTCTTGTCTCACTACGATAAGGTTCCACAGTATCAGGTAAGCAAAATGGCAAGGATATTAGATATATAGTTCACTGGAAGGAGACTGCTTACCTTTATATGGTCATTCTTTTGGATTTCTTATAGCTCTAATTAGCTCAAAGATTCTAAATTTTTTCTCCAGAAGAGAAATCTGATTTTTTTTTTTTGGTATTAAATGTAGAATTAGCAAATCTTATGGTAACTATATGAAACCTATGATTGTTAATTCAGTGCTTTGTTCATTTGGTAATGGTGATTTTGTTAATTTGTTTTGTTTTATGTGTGGGGGACTTGCAAGGCTAGTCCAGTATTCTATATTTATTTGAAATGCTGCCACTAAGGGGCGCCTGGGTGGCTCAGTTGGTTAAGCGACTGCCTTCGGCTCAGGTCATGATCCTGGAGTCCCGGAATCGAGTCCCGCATCGGGCTCCCTGCTCAGCGGGGGGTCTGCTTCTCCCTCTGACCCTCCTCCCTCTCATGCTCTCTGTCTCTCATTCTCTCTCTCGCAAATAAATAAAAATCTTAAAAAAAAAAAAAAAATGAAATGCTGCCACTAAGCTTTGTTCTGTTAACCATTAGCAACTTGGAAGACGTAATTGTTTTAAACAGTCATACTGTTTCAAATTGAGAATATCACTGAAGAAATGGCAAAGAGATAGAGGCTCTATGGTCCACTGGGAAAACCAGTTGAAAATACACTTTCCCACACACTTTCTTTAGATTATATTTGTGTGGTGAATGAATTTTACATTTTTAATTAGATTTATTTTAAATATATTTTTTTCATTATGATTTATCATGATACTTTTAAGAAAGTAATAAGAAGCCAGGCAGCTGAGGCCAGAGATAAATCCTATACTGGCTGTCTCCTAGGGCGAGAAAAAGGACTTCCTAGTGAGGGGATGCAGGTCTGTGTACTTGCACATGGCAAAAGAAGGTGGGAGAGACATGTGTATTTACTGAACACAGGAAAGCTAGACAAATGGCCATGGGATACCTCCTTTTTACTCCCATATTAAGAGGACTTTGTCAAGTGTTAGCATTGGGCTTTCACTTTCTAAGAAAGTCTAATTTACTGCAAATGAACAAAACAGGACATTATACTCTGAAAATGGTTAATCATATTCCTTTTTTTTCCTTTCTATAAAACTGATCATTGCAGGATTCTATGAGGATGGCCCAGAAAAGACATTATAAATGCAGTTAGGAGACTTTTTGAGTGTACTTATCTCCCATTTTCCTCTATTAACAAAAAATTATGGGAGAAAGAATCCCAGGACGATGTTCAAATCATGTGATCAATCTACTAATTATGCAATTAAATTGGATAGTTAGGTTGATTAAAATATTTTGTTTCTAGTTTCTAATTTGTTATAAGGTATAATCATTGCATTGAATAATATATATACATATTTTTTACCAGGAATTCCTATAAGCACTCCATCCAAATGTTTTTGCATTTGAATTCCTATATTGCATATAGAAGACTTAGATGAGTATTAATTCCAAATATTTGCAGAAATCACTCTAAAGATATTGTCAAATCCTAGAATGCACTGATATAGATGAGTAGTTGCTTCTCATGAAATTATTGGGATAAAACTATTCTTAAAACCCATATGATAGGCAATATAGGAATTCAAATGCAAAAACATTTGGATGGAGTGCTTGCTAAGTGCTAGGCAGAAAGTGCTGTGCAGAAAAAAAGAGAGGTAAGGCTGTGAGTGTTTGATGTGTATATCTGCATCTATACTTACAGTTCCCATCTATATTGTTTTTATAAAAACTTAAAGTTTACTCTTGGTTGATATGAGTCTCTCTCTCAAGATGGGTCTACCTCGGGCGCCTGGGTGGCTCAGTTGGTTAAGCAACTGCCTTCGGCTCAGGTCATGATCCTGGAGTCCCAGGATCGAGTCCCACATCGGGCTCCCTGCTCAGCAGGGAGTCTGCTTCTCCCTCTGACCCTCCTCCCTCTCGTGCTCTCTCTCATTCTCTCTCTCGCAAATTAAAAAAAAAAAAAAAAAAGATGGGTCTACCTCAAAGTGCTAATGCAAATAAATTTCTAGTCTTACCCAGAACATCTTAATAGTCACTTGTCTTCAATGTTGAAGTTGTAAAAAAAAAAAAAAAACCATTCAGACTGAGCCTGTGTAATGGCCTATACAGACCAAAAACTCTAGGTTCACATTTCTTTACAATAGTATTTATTATCAGATTGAAAAACAAAGTCCTTTCGACAGATGTTATGTTCTCTTTCAGTTGACCTTTTGAGAGAAAAATATGACTGAAGTTAATTTGTTGTAACCCCGCCATCTAATCTTGTCATCTGCTGTCTTCTCTCTGGGTCTCTGTGGTATGTCCTTACCTGAATAATCCCAGGCGGAGCATCTCGTATACATGCGGCTCATTTACGTAACTTTTCATCATTGTTACAATAAAAAAGCACTACAGGTTGCTGGCAGAATATAAATATGAAAGAACACACAAAGTCAGGGACAACTTACTTGAGGGCTATTAAATTATAAAATTACACTCAAAAATTTTTATATTCTTTTTACACTTCTATATTAATGATTAGAAGGATCATTTTTGCTATATATCTAGAATACAATGATTAAATGCAGGGTAATAAATGAACTGTAAACTTAACTGTTGACAAATGCTGGCAAATTATTAATCATATTGTTGAAATTTAAATTGATATAATACTGAATTAGTTTTTAAGACACTGATCTCCTGCTTCCTAGGCAAGTCCTTTTTCTGTACTACCACAAAGCTTACATCATAGTAGTAGTACATCAAGTAATCAATCTATTTGATAGCAAATTTGATATTATATATATAAAATAAGTATCTCCATCTTCACAACATTTCCTTTCTCCAATTAATTTCTTTGTATTGTGTGTATTTGTGAAGGAAGCCAAGATGGGGGCAGATGAAAGTGGCACAAATTTGAAAATCATGATACTGAAGGAGGGAGAAAGAGAGGAAGAGGGAGATAGGTTATCTTCTGTTAATTCTGGGATGCATTAGAAATGAAATCAGTATGGAATGTTTCAATAAGTGGATAAATCAATCTATAAGTCTATGTTCTTTTGAAAATACAAATTTGGGGTGAAGTTTTTCAGAGAAAGAAAAAATTCCACCTGTGGACAAATTTGGCCTATGGAGTTCCATCCTGCTCATGAAAGTCCCTTCCTGATGCCTAGCCTACAAATTTCAGATTTGCTTAGCCAGCTCCCACTGTCTTACAAGCTAAATCCTTATACTAAACTAATCAAAATCTCTCTCTCTCTCTCTCTCTCTCTCTCCTGCTTGCCCCCACTCTCTGTCTGTCTTGTGCATGTGCATGCAAGCTTTCTATTTTTCCAGATAGAGTCTACCTTTTCAAGTATCATCTTTTTTTAAGTTTTTATTTAAATGATAGAGTCTACTTTTATTTGAAGTTTAAAAATAGCAAATTATTAATAATGTGTACTTAGCAACTTAAAATTACTCTAAATTTTAATTAAATATAATACAGTAAAATCCCCAAGGTATTTTTCCTGCAGCTAAATTTAAACATTAATATGAATGAATAATATGCTATTTGAAAATTATATATATTATATGATAATGTTGAAAATTAGAAGCATGAATCCATCTGGACATATAAGAGTTTCAATTAAAAATTTGCAAAGACATTGAACAACTCCTATTGATTGGTCTTGTTTCTGTTTCTGTAATTGAACCCTAGTGAATAGTGTTGCAACTATTAGCTGTTAGTTTATGTAAAAATTCTAAGAATGATTCACTGTTCATCTTCTAGAAGAATTGGGGGATCCACACCAAGTCCAGAGTGGCATTGCAACCTAACTACTTTTTCTTTTGCAGATTTTACTTTTTTGTGTGGCTTTTTAAAAAACTGTTAAAAATCAAAACATCCTAGAGCACCTGGGTGGCTCAGCTGGTAAAGTGCCCTCTTGATTCTAGTTCAGGTCATGATCTCAGGGTTGTGAGATCAAGTCCCTGAGTTGGGCTCTGCGCTGGGCATGAAGCCTGCTTGGGATTCCCTCTCTCCCTCTTCTCTGCCCTTCCCTGCTTCCTCTCTCTCACTCCCTCTCTCTAACAAAAAAGAAAGAAAGAAAGAAAGAAAGAAAGAAAGAAAGAAAGAAAGAAAGAAAGAAAGAAAGAAAGAAAGAAAAGAAAGAAAGAAATTAAAACATCTTGAGAATTAGGAAAAGTAAAACTATTTTTTCTTCTTTAAAAAAAAGAAAGCTAAATTAAAACTGACAAATGAGCTGATTAGAACTATAATATATGAAAAGCAAAAAAGTAAACCATGATTTGAAAGAGAAATACAGGGCGCCTGGGTGGCTCAGTCGTTAAGCGTCTGCCTTCGGCTCAGGTCATGATCCCAGGGTCCTGGGATTGAGCCCCACATTGGGCTCCCTGCTCTGCGGGAACCCTGCTTCTCCCTCTCCCACTGTCCCCGCTTGTGTTCCCTCTCTCACTGTCTCTCTCTCTGTCAAATAAATAAAATCTTAAAAAAAAAAAAGAAAGAAAGAAATACAAGGAAGACTTAGATGAACATTAATTCCAAATATTTGCAGAAATCACTCTAAAGATACTGTCAAATCCTAGAATGCACTGCTATAGATGTAGTTGTTTCTTATGAAATTATTGGGATAAAACTATTCTTAAAACCCATATGATAGGCAATATAGGAAAAAAAAAAAGTACCCAATAGAGTCCTTTGGATAACTCACTTTTTCTTTCTTCTTTTTTTTAAATTACCAGGTTTTGTTTTGTTTTTTTTTGTTTGGTTTTGGTTTTTTAAAGTTTTTTTTTTTTTTTGTAGATTTAAGAGCACTTGCATTTTCTCTTGATTGCATTTAAATAAACTCTTATTTGACAACAAGCTGTTCTAAAACTCTTAATTTTTTTTTCCAGGAAAGATAACTAAGTTTCTTAACTTTATAATGTCAAAATTGTCAGTATTTCTTTTTTTTTTCAAGATTTTATTTATTTATTTGACAGAGAGAGACACAGCAAGAGAGGGATCACAAGCAGGCGGAGTGGGAGAGGGAGAAGCAGGCTTCCCGCTGAGCAGGGAGCCCGATGCAGGGCTCGATGCAGGGCTCGATGCAGGGCTCGATCCCAGGACCCTGGGATCATGACCTGAGCTGAAGGCAGATGCTTAACTGACTGAGCCACGCAGGTGCCCTGAAATTGTCAGTATTTCTTAAGAAGGACTACTAACCATTCAATTAACTTGGAACTATCACTTCCTTCTCTTAAAAGAACATTTTGGTTTTTCAGAGTCCATAGTCTCCTTTACAAGAAAGTATTTACTGATGGTTGATTTTTTTTTTTTTTCAATCCGTTCTGATTGGAACTCCAGCATGCTTACTAAAGAGAAGCCATTGTATATGCAGTTCCCCTGGGGCAGAGATTATACTTTTTGTTTACTCTTCTGTATGTCTAAGAGAATGTAGGTGCTTAGTAAGTGCTTGTTGAATGACTCTGTCAATCCTTTTGAAAAGGATAATTGCCCTTTCATCTGGGAATTATCAGAGTTTAAAGAGTTCACTTAAGTTTTCCTGCAGCAAAGGAATGGGTAACCATTTAATCATATCTTGTTCTTATTTCAGCTCCTCTTAACATCAACTTGGGATATAAATTTGATGATGGAAAAAAAACAGTCACAGGAAAGGAAAATAAAGGGACAGGTCATAAAAAATTGTTGTATGAAAGTAATGGTGGGAAGAGAAGGCAAGCCTGCCAGATAGTATTCTAGTCCGGCAGAGAGCTCTGATCTGAAAGTCCCACAAGCTTATATAGTCATGTCACTTCGGCGTCTGCTTTGGAAGGCAGTCAAGTTCAAAAATGTTTTTAAGATTGTATTTTAGATTAGAATTTGAAGTGAAAAAAATATTTAAAGTCTTGTGCACATTTCATTCTTTGCTTTTCCTTTATTTCAGAAATGGGCAGTATGTGTCTTGTTAACTTCTTTTCTAGAATTGAATTCCCTAAATCCACACCTAATAGCCAAGCATTTACAAAAACCAGTTTTATAGAATCAGCATGAGAGATAATGAGGACTAGAGAAGGAATTAACAGAATATATTGGAAGAAAGCATTGCATAAAGGAGTGCGTCAGAACCCAAATGAAAAGATGGGTATAAGGCTAAAACAGAATAAGAAAGCTACTGAAAGGATCAGTAAGAATGAAAAAGAAAAGAAAAGAAAAGAAGAGAAGAGAAAAGAGAAAAGAAGGAAAGGAAAGGTATGTGAGATTCCAATTTATTTCTCTAGACTTATCCCTAACCTCACATATCTGATTCATTACATTATATTTCTACCATTTCCTACTTATATAAAGTCCCTTTATGACCTTTGCTGATATTCTTCTTATTATATGGAATGCTCTGTCTTAATTCCCTTTTCTCCTCTACTAGGAAAGCTCCTTTTTTTTTTCAAAACATATCTAGAATATTACCTCCTCTGTGAATCTTTTCCTGTCATCTCAACACAGAATTAAGAGTTGATATGCTTTGGTTCATAAGTTTAAAATAGTAGAGCATTTATACATATAAATTCTTATTTTTTATAAGAGGATATGAAATTGCCAAGGATCAGAAGGCTATGTAGTATTCCTCATTGTAATCCCAAAGTCTTATATTTTCAAACTTAAAAAGATTACTTCTTATTGAGTGCTATCATGTTCCAATTATTTTTCTAGACTCTGTGGTTATAACAGTTAATAAAAAAACAACATATCTGTCCTCAGAGGAAGCTGGGATTAAGGGTTCAGCGGACAGAAATGAACACATAAAACATACATAATTAAAGTCATTTTGGAGAGTAATAAGTACTTTGAAAAAAATTAAGACTGGATATTGGGTACAGGGCCTAGGGCAGGGTAACAGAGCCTCCATAATAAGGATCATCCCTATAAGTGGTCAAAGAAGGGATTGGAGGTGCATGCAATGGCCAGATCACTTAGAATCATGTTGCATGTACTTGTGATGAGCATGGGGTGTTGTATGGAATTGTTGACTCACTATATTGTACACCTGAAGTAATATTACACTGTATGTTAACTAACTAGAATTTAAATAAAAATTTAAAAAGAGAATCATGTTGCATGTAATGAAGAGTTTTGATTTTATTGTAATTACAACCGAAAGGCATTGGAGGGCTTTAGATACAGGAATAATATAATGATGTAATTTGCGGTTTAATATGTTACTATGATCACATGGGTGCTGTGTGAGGACAGCAAGACAGAAAGCAGACAGACAGTATACAAGAGAGCCAGTAAATATGTATAGAACAAAATTAATAAACAAATCTCTCATAAATAGAAAGATTAATGTCTCTGATATTTCCATGTAATTGACATAAAAAAATTACAGCCAACGGACTGATTAGACACAGACATATTTCTTTCTTAGATGCCAAAATATCTCTAATTTAGTTTTATTATCTGTGTGGTCGTTGATGTTATTACAGTGGTTCAGAATCCAAGGAGTAATTAGCAACATTCTTTATGGAGATAGCCAGCCTTTTGATTAGACACCCAGTTAGTCACCCTTCTCCATCCATTCATATCCAATGCTTTATATTTATACAAAAGAATACAGACTAGTGGGAAATATTAAAAATGTTTTCATAATGACAGAGAATGAGAATCCCCATTTTTCTCCTTTGTAGCAGAAAATTGGTGTATTATTTAAGAAGTGTTCCTTGTACTACATACATGCCAGGAATGGACTGAATATCCCTTAGGAACTCCTTGTACTCTTAAACTCTTTAATATCATGGCCAATATTTTCATATATTGATAGGATAAAACCATTAGGTCTTTGGAAAAAGTAGTACATAATATGTCCTGAACAATATATTTTGTCCATTCAAAAGATTACAGTAATTAAAAGGTGGTGAAGATATGTATATTGAGCAGTATCTTTTGGTACATAAAAAAGGGGGAAAAAATTGGAATAAAATGCCACAATCATTAACCTATTGGTGAGATGGCCATTCTACATTCTAATGCCAAGGTATAAAGTCTTTTTTCTTTTTTTTAAATATATTTAATTTATTTATTTGAGAGAGAGAGAGAGAGAAAGTGAGAGAAAGCACCAATTGGCGGCGGGGGGGAAAGGAGAGGGAGAAGCAGGCTCCCGGTTGAGCAGGGCTCAATACCAGGACCCTGGGATCATGACCTGAGCCAAAGGCAGAGGCTTAACTGTGCCGCCCAGGCACCCCTAAAGTCCCTTTTCTTAAAGAAGCAAGATAATATTGGCGGATGTATCTTCTTCTATGATTTGGGATCGTGTTAATACAAAGGAAAAATTTCATATATGTGGAATATAAGAAACAAAACACATGAACATAGGGGAAGGGAAGGAAAAATAAAATAAGATAAAAACAGAGAGACAAAACATAAGAGACTCTTAACTAAAGAGAACAAAATGAGGGTTCTTGGAGGGGAGGGGGCGGGGGTATGGCTAAATGGGTGATGGGCATTAAGGAGGGCACTTGTGATGAGCCCTGGGTGTTATATGTAAATGGTGAATCACTAAAGTCTATTCCTGAAACCAATATTACACTATAACTAACCTGAATTTTAATAAAAACTTGCAAAAAAAATACAAAGGAAACATTGTGCCATTATAAAATATCTGATTCAAAGAAAAAAACTTCCACAATAACAGTTTTTGGCCCTTTTTAGATCCATATGAGTGAAATTATACAGTATTTGTCTTTTTCTGTCCAACTTATTTCACTTTGCATAATGCCCTCAACAACCATCCATGTTGCTCCAAATGGCAGGATTTCCTTTTTCTCATGGCTGAATAATACAGTGCTTTGGCATCTACATTTTCTTTATCACTTTATTTGTTGATGACATTTAGGTTGTTTCTATATCTTCACTACTGTGAATAATGCTGCAGTGAGCATGGGAGTATAGATATCATTTCCAGATAGTGATTTCATTTCTTTTGGATATATACCCAGCAGTGGGATTGATGAATCATACAGTACATCTATGTTTAATTTCATAAGAAAACTCCATTCTGTGTTCTGTAATGGCTGCACATTTTCATGTGCTATTGGTCACTGGTATACCTGTTTTGCAAAAAAAAAAGTCTATTCAGTTCCTCTGCCTATTTTTTTTTTTCTTTTACTACTGAGTTGTATGAGTTCTTTATACATTTTGGATATCAAGTCCTTATCACATATATGGTTGCAAATGTTTTTCTCCTATTCCTGAAATCACCTTTTCATTTTTTTTTTGTTTCTTTGACTGTATAGGAGATTTTTAGTTTGAGGCACTCCCTTTTATTAATTTTTACCTTTGTTGCTTGTGCTTTTGGGATCATATCCAAAAAAAATAAAATAAAATCATTGTGAAGACCAATGTCAAGAAGATTTTCCTTGTTTACTTCTAGGAGTTTTATGGTTTTAGATCTTGCAGTTCAGTTTTTAACCCATTTTAACAAACTTCTTTAATTTTTATACCAGTACTATCAGGGGTACACTATTTAGCACCTTTTATATCTGAGAAAATGGAGTCTCAAAAAAGTGAAGTGATTTGACCAACACCACACAACTAGTAAGCCGTATCCAAGCCTACCATCTTATCTACTACTATACTGAGTAATAGAGTGAGAAGAAAAGGCAAGCCATGAAGTACACAGAGACATATCAGTATGTCTGCAAATTTTAGCTACCAAAAATTTATAAAAACAAATCAAAATCATATTTCCAAATTTTAAAAAGAGCAGCTTTGCTGTTTTGCTATTTGCAATATTTGTTGAAATTTAGGCACTTCTACACTTTCAGTTTAAGCTAATAGGACATTCAAGGAGTATCTTTAGAAGCACTAAGATAGTGTTCTACTAAGCTTGGGAAATCCCCAATGTGCTCAATTGTTTCTATGAATCACATGAATTTCACATGTAAAAGAATGACAAAACAGTGAGCAAGGAGATAGATATAACCCCAAAGCATGGCCTGAACATATTTCTACAATCCTCAACTGGCTGTGTTTCAATAACTCAATTTCCTTTGCCTACTGCTTTTCTTTCTTTCCCATATTAATGCTGCTTATTAAGCTTGTTTTGATATGTGCATATGTTTAAGGGCTTTCCATGAATGTAAAGGTCTATTACAATGTTATTTATAGTTTTATTTGAAAAACGTATCTAGGGCGCCTGGGTGGCTCAGTTGGTTAAGCGACTGCCTTCGGCTCAGGTCATGATCCTGGAGTCCCGGGATTGAGTCCCGCATCGGGCTCCCTGCTCGGCAGGGAGTCTGCTTCTCCCTCTGACCCTCCCCCCTCTCATGTACTCGCTCTCTCTCATTCTCTCTCTCTCAAATAAATAAATAAAATCTTTTAAAAAAAAAGAAAAGAAAAACGTATCTATATGTTTGTTGGTTTTAGTAGAATGAAATGGTCATGTTTTTCAATTTATATGCATTGCCTTTTAATGCTTCCCTTAGCAAATCTAACATAGTTATTTTATATTGTGTTCTGCAATTTTGCAGTTCAAATGCATGGCCTTCTGTTACTTTCTTGGGGGAAAAAAGCTCTCAGGACATGTAATATCTATGATTTAAACAGTATTGTCATTATTATGGAAATTCAGTAGGAACCAATGAAAATATCAGAGCACTTAAAAGTAATTTTGTATACATAATATCACTGAAAGGAGATCATGTGGAAACAGCCTAAAATATTAAACCAGTCTTCAGTATGGCAAGGCTAATATTTTCTGCCCCATATCTTCTCGAATGAAACAAATCATTTATTTCAAAATCATGAAAAATTCTAATAATAGTCATTTTATATATCTATAAAGAGAAAATGGAAACAAGTCTATAACTTAAAAATAATAGTCAATTATAAATAATATGTGACTAAATCTGGGAACTAGACCACCCAAAATTAAAAGATATGTTATATATTTTAATTTTAGATATAAAGGTGGATACATTATTGGTGAAATCAGGTTGCTGAGTAAAAACACTGAAAATATGGAGCTCATTAGAACATTTCTCCTACAGTCTCTTCCCAAAAAGCAGTGAATAGTGGACAGGTGGGGCTAGGTAGGGAGAGATAGGTAGGGGGCTATGTGACCAGGCTCATAGAAATCTGGATGTGAAGCAATGTTATAAATGAGATATTAACCAGAGAGAAGGGAACTTAACAAATCTACCATGTCTGTTCTAAATATAGATGGATATTCTCATGATATTTACAAATCCACCATGTTTGTCTTACATATTGACAAGATATTTACCAAGTTCCCTGGTCAGTTTTCTATAAAAGACCAACCATAAAAGCCCTCAGTGGCAACCCATTTAGGACCCCTCTCACTCTAGAGAGCTTTTTTTCCTTTCCTTTCTGCTCACACCTTCATTTAATAAACTTTCACTTCACCCTTTTGTGTGTGAGATTCATTCTTTGACTCGGTGAGACAAGAACACTGCAACCCTGCAACAGTGAGACCGGTGTTTGTACCTGGAAGTCTTCACTGAACCTATTTCAACAGGGCTCCCTCTGCTCTTTTCACATATAATATAGTCCTTAAACTCCCCCAAATTCACTACTACAATACCTTTTCTATTTTTCTTTCCAGAGATTTTAAAGAGTATGTATGTATGTATGTACATATGTATTTATTTCCTCCCAATAGAGCAGTTGCTTACTATAAGCCAAATGTTTGACCCTTGAGAAATTGTGCTAACCAGGATATAAAGCATGAATTCCATTTCAATAAACATGTGTAGGTATAGAGACTTGGTTTACTATCAATACTGATAAACAATTATTCAGGGATGTGCTAGTAAATGGTTAACAGTCTGCTCTCTGGAGTCGGGGGTAGCCCTGATATGTGGCATTTGTCCATTTCTCTGATGTTAATAGTCATTCCATCATTGCTAATTTCAGGCTAACAATACGATGTCACTGAACAAGAAGTTGAGGATGGGAAGAGATGTGCCCAGTCAGCCCTGAAGTTGGCATGAGCTAAATCTAGCACATCACTGGATTTATTTTTTTTTATTTTTTATTTTTTTAAAGATTTTATTTATTTATTTGAGAGAGAGAGAATGAGAGAGAGCACATGAGAGGGGTTAGGGTCAGAGGGAGAAGCAGACTCCCTGCCGAGCAGGGAGCCCAATGTGGGACTCGATCCAGGGACTCCAGGATCATGACCTGAGCCGAAGGCAGTAGCTTAACCAACTGAGCCACCCAGGTGCCCCATCACTGGATTTAAAGATCACCTACTATGTTAGGTGTTGAGGAGGAAAAAAAAGAGAAGCCTTGCTTCTTGTATGTACACAAACATAGCCTTTTTGGTAGCAAATGCTTTTTAAGAAGAGCTATTCTATGAATTTGCATATGGTTTATAATAACTCTATAGAGTACATTGGTATCTATCAGAGATAGGGTTCTATCTGTGGGCTTAATTGAATTGACACAATTATGGTACAATTAATATAAATACACATGCAAGAGCTTTAGCTACTTAGTTCTTATATTTATTCATTCATTATCCCATTTACTAACTGTTTATGGAAGGAATCCTACACTATGTCAGACACTAGGGATATGATAACAGATTGACATGATCTCTGCCTCTAGGAGCTTACTAAGTATCCTCTGTTTATAATACAAGTTCAAGTAATTTCTGGATCTTGTTATTATAATGCATTTTGGAGAGGGATATAAAGGAAAATGGGAGAAGCAATGGATATTGTTAGGAAAGGTCACTGAAAAGATGTGACCTCTGGTTGACCCATGAGCTGGACCTGGGCACTAGGAGGCTCCTTACCCATTCCACTCTCCTTGGAATATAGCCTCTGCTTGTCAGAGCCTTTCTCCCTCCCAGTGGCTGCTCTAAGACAACACCTTGAGAAAGTGGTGTGGTGTTGAGAACACACATGGTATGTGTGACTTAATCTTTGTATAAAATTTTAAGATTTGGTAGGCATGTGTGGGGATCCATTCATCTTGTGGCTGCCCAAGACAAGCCTGCTATGTAAGTTCCTTTCACTTATTGAAACTGCTTCCTACTAATCTGGAACAGCATGCTTCTTTCTTCAGTCTCTCCCTGTCCTCCATGTTTAGAGGCCAGTTTTCAGACTATGCCCCAGAAGCTCCCAAGGGGATCACAAACCAAGAGATATATGTTGAAACAGTTTCTTCTGTCACCAAGAAGTCATTGCCTTAACTATTCTCCATCAATTCCTCCTTTTTACACCCAGATAATCCAATCATCTTTTTTATACCCATATCACTTTTCACACCCAAATAATCAATCACTTCTTATACTTATATAGTAACACTACTTTTCATAGAAAATGCCTAAATATTTCTTTAGAACTTGCAGAAGTATTCCAAAATATTTCCTGAACACCTACTATGTGCCAGGGATAGGAGAAATATACATATGCTACTTTTCTCTTTCCCTCACTGGGTTTACAGAATTTCACTTTACAATGAATAAGGAAGAGTATGGAGGGGAATGGTATGGAATACACAATGATAGAAAGTTGACAGGATCAGATTTGACTTCTCTCATCCACAGTATTTTGAAGGAAGGTAAATAAATATATATATTTTCTAAACTGGAAGGTAGCTGGCACTAACTCCTAGAGCCATAGGCATTCTCTTAGTTCCTCACATGCCTCACTCACCCTGCTTCGCCCACTTTAATCACCTACTTAATTTCCATCAACTAGTGTTTCCCCAAAACTGCCAAATCAGGAAACCACCAGGCCCTTGACCAAAAACACAGGTTCCCAGCTCATCATTTAGAGATTGTGGTTCAAAAGATATGCAGATATATATCCACGTGAAAGAAATTTTGATGTGCTTAATGAGTGCCCTAGACTGATGTAACATAGTGTTTTATGTGTCACTGAACTTAATAGAAGCATCTCTGGTGAGATAGAGTTTGAGTTTATCTGAGTTCAGTCTCAACCATGGCTGCACATCGCTAATAAATTGCTTGGGGTCAGGCCCAAACACTCTCTAAAAAACAAAACAAGATGAAACAAAACAAAGTTTCCAGCTAATTCTAATATGCAAACTGAGCTAAGAGCCCCTATCACTGGTATAGAGAGACTTGGTTTACTATCAATACTGATAAACAATTATTCAGGGATGTGCGAGTAAATGGTTAACAGCCTGCTCTCTGGAGTCGGGGGTAGCCCTGATATGTGGCATTTGGCCATTTCTCTGTTGTTAATAGTCATCCCATCATTGCTAATTTCAGGCTAACAATATGATGTCACTGAACAAGAAGTTGAGGATGGGAAGAGATGTGCCCAGTCAGCCCTGAAGTTGGCATGAGCTAAATTTAGCACATCACAGGATTTAAAGATCATTTACTATGTTAGATGTTGAGAAAAAAAAAAAAAAAAAAAGAGAGAGAAGCCTGGCTTTCAAGTCTTCTAATATGTCACTGGAATCTTATATGTACACAAACGTAGCCTTTTTGCTATCAAATGGGGCAACAATGATAAGAGTAATGGTAAACACTATCATTCACTGGTAATTTACTCTCTTCAGAGCATTATGTCAAAAGTTAATTACATACAAACATATTTATACTTATTAAGTGGCATATAATCAGCTGAATCCTTATTAGGTGATGGACATTATTCCTAACACTTTACCATATTATTTCTATGATATGAGTACTATTTTTCTCTCATTCAGAAAAGGAAAGCAAGGCCCAGAAAAAAAAAAAAATACAGCTTTTGTAGAGTCCGACAACTGGTAAATGTAAATATGAACATGAACCCAGGTAATGGGAGTTCAGAGCTAACATCTAACCATCACTCCCATTGCCTTACTGGTAAGAAAATAATTGATATCAGAGATCAGAAAAAGAATAAATGCTCAAGGCACAGTGGTCAAAGCTGGATTCATACTTAGGTGACCTATGAACTCTTGTTCTCTTCACAGTTTACAATCAGTAATTAATGCTGCCAATATCACTGCAAAATCATGATAAGTAATCATGTTACAGCATCTGTTTCATGAAAACCTATAAGAATATATTAATTACAACAAAACAAAGATATTAAGCTACTAAACTGATAAATGTATAAGGAAACTATGATTTAATCTTTTGCATGAATTCACAAAATATAGTGACCATGATCCCCTGAGAGCTTTATTATAACAAAGCTTTTTTTTTTCAATTTAAAGTGGAAAATAATATCTCCATTGTTGCCAAATGCATAAAACAACTGGACTCATTACCAAATTATTATTATCTTCAAAACTAAGTTTTCCTTCCTCTATTTTTTCCAGTATTTAGTATCGCAAGGATGTCAAAGAGAAGCCTTATTTTTGTCTCTCTAGTGGTAACCCCTCTCACTTTGTCTCTTTTTTTCCACCTGTCTGGAAGCAGGGAGATTTCTTTATATTTTTAACTAAAAATATGTCTCTAGAACCTAGACTCGAACAAGGTATGGATCACTTTTCATGGATTTTTCCATGAATGTATTGTACACTTTAATCTGCATACTGAGTTGTTTCCCTTGGCTGTTTTCTGGTAGTTTTGGTCTCAGAATAGATCTAGAAAGAAGGGTACTAATAGGATGGGGAGTAATGGGCAACACTGTGCTCCTTCATCAAATTGACACATAGTAAGAGTGCCTCAAAGTCAACCACATAGTAAGAGTGCCCACTACTCAAATTCTGGATTGATTCTGAGCTTGCATTTCCTCTACAGGGAGAGAGGACATTGGGGTGGGGAACTAAGTGATTTTTCTCCTATTTCTCTATATACTGCCCCAGTCTGTTCTGGCAACAGAGGTGTCTTGCTCTTTGTAAAGCTATTCTATCAGTTTTATAGATAGAGAACATTTTGTCCAGATTCTGGAATTTCTATTGATCTAATTTACTCCCTTTTATGTATGTCTTTATAGTTATTTTAGTGAGAAGTTGAGAAAGTCTATGCCAATTGTTTCAAGATGAATATAATTTTAAAATTTGTCAAAGGATTTCTTAAACCATTTGATTCTTTGGACTATTTCTAACATACCAGTTGTAGTCCAAGGTTGTTATGACTCTTGAGATCCTCCAAGATTATTTCTTTAGTGTGAATCAGGTTTAGTCACTCAGGTCAGGATTTGCCTAAGAATATCTGCTTCGGTCCTTTGAACAAAACCATAGCACCATAGCATAGTGCTATCTTAGCCCACCATAAGGAATGAAAAGAATTAAAAAAAATAATGATAACTATAAAGCAAGTAGCCAGTACTATTCTAAATAATACATGTAAATTATTTTATTTAATCTTCAAAGCAACCATAACAATAAAGAACGATAATGCTTTCAAGATGAGAATGCTTTAAGAGTTCATGTAACCTGCCTAGTAACAAACTATGAGACACAAAGTCAAATTTAGAACTGAATTTTTGTCTAACTTCAAGACCTGAACTGTAATTTACATAGGTAAGTGATGAGCTTGTATCAATACCAAACACTAAATAATAATAAACACTAAAATAATAAAAAAGAAACCGGGAGGAGAGTGCTCGAATATTATATTGTCTAATTAGAAAAGTGCAATTAGTCTAGAAAGCCCCAAATTACAAATTTGGGAGGGGGGACATAAATATCCTGTTCTGAAAATACAGGGTATTCTTTAGTTTTCATTTAAGAATCATCTATTTTTTATTAGGCACATATTTCATAAACTGTTGTCAGAAGAGAGAAATTTCAAGGCTCAAATCTTATTAAAAATCCCTAAATACACAAAAGTCAACTTGAATTTGTATTACCCTTTGATATTATGATCAGAGAAAATATTTACAGGAAATAGAAATATACCATGATAATACAGTTTTTTTTTTTTCCTTTAGAGATCAGACTGATGACAGCTTTTATTGTTCATGATGGAAAAATCTAATTTCACAGCCAGTTTGAAAAACTTGCTATTTCAGCAGAGCTTGCAGAGATATGTGAATGAATGGGGTCAGCCCTTATTGTAGAGCAACTATGAGATCTGAAATTTTTGTAACCTTCATATGCAACTTATATTGCTAAGTCATATTTTTTAAAATGAATGGGGTTTCAGTGGTGCTAGGTCTCCTAAAATTAGTAAGATATTGTAACTGATCTGCAGATATCTGCCTCTTTAATGCCTCTTGTCAGAGGATCATCATGAGTGTACTCAAATAAAATATTTTAATTCTGAACAGACCCTTCACATAGAGTGATAATAGGGTAGAAGAGGTAGATATGAACTGAATGATACTAACATTTTATTTAAGAATCCAGGAAAATAAAATTATAACCTTTTATATTTAAAAATTGGTACTTTGAAACTTTCTTTTCAATTTCTTCATTTTGAACATAGCAAAATTTTGCAGTAAGTATAGTTGTTTCCTTAAATCTGCAAGGAATAATTGTCCTCATCTTCCTACAAAATAAGAACTCAAACGTCTAGACTCAACATTTTGCTCTTAGATAACTTAAAAGGAAAGTGGATGAATAATGTATCAAACCCTTGGTAACTGACAAGTTTTAATGGCCAGATTTCATTTTTGTCTATTGACTTGAAAATAATGTTAAAACACATTTGTAGTGAAGATGGTTTAAAGATTTGTGATATAGCAAAAATAACCCAGTAGATAATATTCACAGGTTTATCAATGCTCAAATTAATAAGTATTTAAATCACACAAGTATAAACTATATTCTCTAAATATTTGTTATTTCTAATAAAATTGGCATACAAAGCTACTCCTTAAAACTCAGAACTTAAAAGAAGTTGTGTTGTTAAATACTTTTTTAAAAAGCGTTTTTTCCTAATACTAAATATAATCTTTATTTTTAATCGTTTATCAATAAGTATATAAATAAATAGTAAAGCGTAAGTCACTATAGTCTTTAAACTTATCTTACTGGAGAGGTGTTTCTAATGTGACTTAGCTAAAATTATTTTTATTATAATACTAAAAGTTGTGTTTAAGGTAAGTGTTTTCAGGACCTATGTCTATGGGCTATATACAGAAAGTGAATACAATGTGTATATGGAGTGTACATCACACGTCATATTGTCATTTCTACACAGTCACAGATGATTAAAACAGAGTGAATAACACCAATCAAATCTAGTGTTTGATCATTTAATATGGAAGTGCTGCCAATTTTCTGTATTTGTGTTTTTCTCCACCACCTCTACCCAATACCTTCTATACAAAGTTAAGTTCAATATCTTTGTTAAGTATTTACTGAACATTTTCTATCTTTCCAGAACTATGAACAAGTTAATTATTCCATATACATACCACTATACTCTATTAATTTGTAGTCTAATGTTATAAATTTTTTAAAAATTTATTTTGTAGGTGCCACTGACATTTTATTTGCTATCACTCAACAGTGGTCTCAGTAAATTAACCCCTCTTTTTTTTAGCATCTTGCATAGTCACCATCATAGAATTGGTTAGAAATCACAGAGCAAATATGCACACTCATATACATAGGATCTCTGAGAAAGATGAAAGCTATGATCTTTCTCCCCAGAAAAATGCAGTGATAAACATACACATTATTTCACATAAATTCAGAAACACAAGCTAAAAGCTAATGACCGTCAGGTGAGAAAAACAAAACAAAACAAGACAAAACAACCACACTAGTGTAGAATAGTTGAAACATGGTAGAGTATCTGGTCCCTGCCTTGTTCTCCTAACATCAACAACTATGAATTTGACACAATGTATAAAACAACTGTCTTTCAGATATCTGACACCAGACATCACAGTGCTATGATCTTTGAGAGAGAAAACAATAAAGGTGAGACTACATTTGCCTGGCATTTTGCCCAGACAGGCAGGATCTGCCTCTTCAGATCATGACACTGGCAGGAAAAAATCCAAGCAGAGCATGGCAGTCTTGCTGGATTGAGGAAACAGATACTAAAGTTGGGGGAGGCCAAAGCACGTGGAGTTTTAGGAGCAAAGTACTAAAAAAAAAAAAAAAAATAGCTTTGTTGATAACACACTCACATACTCCAGAAATCAGCACAGGGGTCCCTTGAGTATTTGGATGAATTCTAAGAAGTACACAAATAGGATTTCACTCCACCAGGCCATGCACACACACACACACACACACACAAATGTTTCTTGAGACCATTTCCAAAGCTCACAGAAGCCAGATGGATGCTAAGTTTCAACCAGAGCGCAGAGACTTTGTTTAGCCCTTGTGGTACACGGCAGATAGCCAGGGACCGTCATGCCTTGGTAGTAGGGAGCAAGCTCTAGAGCAAGACTACTGTAAATCCACCCTCCAAAGTATAAAAACAAGTTTCAAAGGATGCAGTAACTAAATTGCCCTCCAGGATGAAGTCAAGAAAAAACCCCTACATCCACATTAGTTACAATTCCCAATGCCTAAGAATACAAGATATGCTGCAAAAAAGGGTAAGAAAACTTTGACATTTATTAAATAGTCCAAGAAGTCCAAAGAAGTCCAAAAAACAAAGCAAAATAAAGAAACTATATGTAGTTTCTGGTCCAAGAAGTCCAAAAAACAAAGCAAAATAAAGAAAACTATACCAAGTCAACCTAGAATTTTCTTTAAAATATCCTTCAAAAATAAAATGAAATAAGAAACTATTTCAGACAAACAAAAGCTTGTGGATTTTATTTATTTATTTATTTATTGCATTAGACCATCAGTATTAAAAATCCTAACAAAAATTGTTTGACTAAAAATATTACATGGAAAATTGGATTTACAAAAGGCATAAAGGGCACTGGAAAAAAATTGTAATATAGGAACTTTTTTTATTTGCTTCTTATATTTCTTTAAAAGTTAACTTAGTGCCTTGTTTTATATATAAAACAAAATATTGTGAGGGTCATAACATAGGTACAAGCGAGTTATATGATATCATTAGCACACATGAATGGGGGTAAAATAGAAGTATACTGCTATAAGAATTTTACGTTAAATATAATACAGTAAGTCTGATATGTATAACATCACCAGACGGTATAATGTGTTAAGTTGAAGATACATCTTTTAACACTGAGGTAACAAGTAAGAGAGTAAATCAAGGAGAGATTACAAGAAAAACAAATAGTGGAGATACAATGGAATATACAATATATTCAATCCAAAAGAAGAATTAAAAATGGAATAAATGAACAAATAGAAAACAAATAGCAGGGTGCCTGGGTGGCTCAGTTGGTTAAGCAACTGCCTTCGGCTCAGGTTATGATCCTGGAGTCCCAGGATCGAGTCCCACATCGGGCTCCCTGCTCAGCAGGGAGTCTGCTTCTCCCCCTGACCTTCCCCCCTCTCGTGCTCTCTCTCTCTCTCAAATAAATAAATAAAATCTTTAAAAAAAAAGATAGAAAACAAATAGCAAGATGATAGATGTAAACTCATCCATATTAATAAATTCAGTAAATAGGTAGGTATGATCTAACAATTTCAATTAAAAGACAATAATTGTCAGACTAGTTTATATTGCTACAACTCAGCAATAATGAAGAAAGACTACGGCATATGCATCACCATGGATAAATTTCAAAACCATTATGCTAAGTGAAAAAAGTCAAACATAAATGGCTACATAGTTTTGTCCCAATACAAAACTATAGGACCGAAATTAGATCAGTGGTTTCCAGGGACTGGGGATGGAAGGAGATTATTAACTACAAAAGAATATTAGGGACTTTTTAAAGTGATGGAAATGTTTGAAATCTTAATTATGTTGGTGATTACATGATTACATAATTTAATAAAACCTAATGAACTAGATATATCCAAAAGGTGAGATTATACAGAAATGATACTTCAGACTCCAATAAATCTTACTTTAAAAGAATGAAAAAAAAATAACATCCAATAAATCTTACTTTTTTTTTTAAGATTTTATTTATTTATTTGACAGAGAGAGACACAGCGAGAGAGGGAACACAAGCAGGGGGAGTGGGAGAGGGAGAAGCAGGCTTCCCGCGGAGCAGGGAGCCCGATGCGGGGCTCGATCCTGGCCTGAGCTGAACGTAGACGCTTAACAACTGAGCCACCCAGGTGCCCCTAAATCTTACTTTAAAAAAATGAAATAAAAATAACATCCAAATATAAGATTGATACAGCCCCCCCCCAATTTAAACATAAAAATAATGATAGGTGACAAGTACAAAAATTATATACCATGCAAAACTAAACATAAGACAGCTACAATGGCTATCTATTAATATCAGAAGGATCAAGGAAAAATTGGTAAACTGTTTAAAAAAAGAGTTTTCAAGTCATCAAGAACACATGACTATCTTAAATATCTGTGTATCTAATAATAGAGTTTCAAAAAAAAAAATAAAATAAAGCAAAGACTTCCTAAACAGAAAGCATATATAAATATGTGCACAGTTAGAGAAGATTTCAAACCTCCTAAAAATTGGTAAAAAACTGGTAAGATTATATAACACTTGAGCAACACTATCAAATAAATGAACCTCACTGACATTTATAGAACACTCCACACAAGCAAGGCGTAATAGAGATAGAATAATTATACTCCCAGATTCATCAGCCTTGGGTCAACAGTGACCCAGATACGTAAATTCTCAGACAATTCCAGGTTTTTGCACTTGTAGGCCACAAGAGTTCCAGTAGCCTGGGAGGACAAGCTTTTATTAAAAACATGTTGGTGCTGGCAATTGGAAATGAATGCACAACAGGAGCCTGGTGGGCAAGAAAATCCTATCTAGGGCGTATGGAGAAGGCACTGGCAGCGTCTGCTAAGAAACATCAGCAGTAAAGTGGGTGAGGGGCAGTTTCAGAGATGGGATGAGGCAGATCCCAGATTGCCAGTGGGAAAGAAAGAAGAGCAATTATGATAATACGTAGATAGAAGAGGAATCAAGAGCCAGAGATGGATTAAGCTGGGGAAATACTAAGGGAGATCATGTAGAATGTTTAGAAGGAAAGCTTGCAGATACAGTAGAGATTTTAACATAGGGTAAGATTGAAATCTAAAGCACACAGAAAAATGTTACAATGTGATTAACCCTTAAGTAAAAAGAAACTAAAGGACTGAGACACTTGGAAGGGAAATGGTGAGCATGAAGTAGAAAGAAAAAAAAAACGGGTAATTATTGGGTGTTTCTTAGTTAGCACACATCATTCAAGCATTTTATGATGTGTTAAATTGTTAACCCTCAATCTTTTGAGATGTTATTGCCATTTTGCAGGTTAAAAATTAAAATAAAATAGAGCACAAAGAGAGAAACTGCAGTGCTGTTGTTCCAGAGTCAAAGGTTTTAACCACTCCCTATCCTACCTCCCTCCATGAATTATATTCTATTTTAGTGTTTCAAATGGAGACAATTCCCAATGAGGAAGGGCCCATGGTGAGCCACCAGACGAGCCATCGAGTGAATCGCTGCAGTAGTGAAAGGTTCAAAGTCCTGGCAAATAGCGAAGTCAGGGGAGCATAACGTCAAGCTACATTTCCCAAAGTGGGGCAGTTACTTGGAAACAAATAGGAAAAAGAAAATGAGTTTGACAAAGGAGAGAAGACTTTAACAATGAGGATTTTTACTACAGCCTGAAGCATGTGATGCTCAATATTGAAAGAACGCTAACTTCATTTTTTGTGTGTTCACTTGTTTTGTTTTATTTGATTCCACATCTAAGTGAAACCGTATGGTATTTGTCTTTCTCTGACTTATTTCACTTAGCATAATACAGTTTAGGTCTATGTCTGAGTTGAGAGACCCATGGTTTATAGGGGAATGGACAGTTGGTATACAGCCAGAGAGTCTCAGGGCACATTGGAGGATGATTAATGTTGCTGGAATGAAAGAACAAAATCCCAAATATATGAACAAAGTGGAACAGAATACTTCAGGCCAGGAAGAGTCCAAAGGTTCTATATACATTATGGGGAAGTTTCCATAGTATCTGACATCAGATCTATTGCTCTGCCTTTGTAGATTTTCTAACCACTTACTAAACTATATGGTGAACCCTTCCTCCAAGTGCAACCCTTTTAAGACTGTCCTCTCAGGACAGATCTTAAGATTAATACAAATTCTCCTGAATATTATGATCAAAGGTATAATCTTGTGTTTTGAACGGTGGGGACTACTCATTTGTACAGGACACCTCATCCAATCATTTGCATTCTTTGTGTCCTATCCCAAACCCATTTCAGTGTTTTGATTCCTAGTCTTGTGACCATCATTTGCTTATTTATGTTCCACTTAAATACTATTTCCTAAGGCCAACTGTATTCCATTCCTGTCCTATTGATCTGGAACTCCTAATGCCAAAATTGATTGCTTATTTGCACTTTAATCCCACCTTTCCCTTTCCTACTGCTCTGGAGCATCCAAACTAAGCAAAACACTTATAATTACAAGAAATGCTCAGCTGCGGTGAGACTACACCAAAGTGAGATTAATGGTACTGTAAGGATTCTAGCTGGCTCAAATGGGTGAGTAACAATGCTTACACCTATACTTCTGAGTTTTTTTTTTTTTTTTGAAAGTTCAAAAACAAATAGCAAAATACTAAGCATTGGTACTAAACAATTTAAAACTACTTTAAATTTTAATTAATTATAACAAGGTAAAATTCCCAAGATATTTTAGCTAACTTTAAGTACCAATATGACTGAATAATATAATATTTGAAAATTACATGCAATATGGGTAATTTTGAAACGTATAAGCAGGAGGCCATCTGGCTATATCCAATTTTTAATTAAAAACTTGAAAAAAATGCTGCATTAGTGGAAGCCATAAAAGAAAAAGGTGCATGGGAGTGTCCTGAATCACAGAATTCAGGATTCCAAGAAAAGGAGGACACAAATCTTAAAAAAAAAAAAAAACAAAACAGTGTTTAAAAGTGAACTTTAACTATTTTAGAGAAATCTTTGCAGACTACATAGATCTAGTGTATCCAATAGAGATCCAGTTGCTAATATGTATCAAATGGGAAAGAAAACACCCATTGACTAAAAACTAGTCAAATAAAAGATACTTGTGTAAATAACTAAATATTTCTTAGAATAAAGAACCAAATGAGTTCTCAGGATTCTTAGGGTCCACCACATAATTTCCTAAAATGATTCAAATCTATGGTAAATCTAATTGTGATGTTCAAGTTTAGTTAAATATGTTTAATTAACCTAGTTACAGGGCAATAGAATACATGTTAGTGACTCCGTCCAGAATTGTCTTTGCTTCCTAGAAAATGAGTGTGTATTTTTGTACCAACAGCTCCCTATCTTAGGCATCTATTGTACCATTTCACCGATACATGTATATCAGCTTGGCTCTACACAAAACCTGAGGCTATAACATTAATAGAAGAAGGTTTCAAAACACAGTCCTAAGCTAAAGTGTCCTGGAAATTATCTTTGTTGTGTGCACAGACCCCAGTTCAAGGCAGGGCTAATATTAAGAGATCTCCACAAAATATGCCTATTGGCTCTATTTTTTTCTTAGAAATACCCCAAACCCAAGATGACTCAGTGTAGTGAGTAAATTGTGTCCCCCCCAAACGCATGTTGAAGTTGCAACCCTGGTGCTTATGAAAATGATCTTATTTAGAAAAAAGTTCTTTGCAGATGTAATCAAGTTAAGATGAGGATACTAGATTAGGGTATGCCCCAAGTCCAATGACCAGTGTCCTTATGAGGAAGGGGAGATACAGAGACACAAAGAGGCAAGACAGCTATTTGAAGACAGGGAGAAAGTGGAGTGATACAGTACAAGCCAAAGAAGGCCGCCAACTACCAGAATTAAGTAAGAAAGGATATTTCCAAGAAACTCTAGGGGGAGCATGGCCCTGCTGACACCTTGATTTGGGAATTCTGGCCCCAAGAACTGTGGAGATTATATTTCTGTCTTTTTAAGTCACTCAACTTGTGGTGATTCCCTATGGCAACCACAGGAAACACACTCGGGACAGATGTCTTTGTGTTTCTTTGGATTTTCACCAAAAAAAATCTGATTAGGTTAGAACTTTACTGGTCTTCTGATGTGAGAGAGACAGTACATCATCTTCATGCGTATGAGGCAGAGTACAGAGGACAAAGGCCCTGGAGATTGAAAGACTTAAATTTGGTAAGTTTGGGTTTGAATGGCAACTTGGGCACTTCATAATTTTTTTTTGAATTTTGATACCAGAAGCTTCAGTTTCTCTATGTAAAGAATGAGATTACTAAAATCTACTTCATAGGATTGCTGTAATATCATTATTTGTGATAATATATGGCATATACCTGATTCTTATCTCTTACCTTGTTTTGTCTTTAATAGATTACTTTCTCTTTAAAACATACAGTTACCTAGGGGCGCCTGGGTGGCTCAGTCGTTAAGCCTCTGCCTTCGGCTCAGGTCATGATCCCAGGGTCCTGGGATCGAGCCCGCATCCGGCTCCCTGCTCCACGGGAAGCCTGCTTCTCCCTTTCCCTCTGCCCCTGGTTGTGTTCCCTCTCTCACTGTCTCTCTCTCTCTCTCTGTTAAATAAATAAAATCTTAAAAAAAATAAAATAAAACATACAGTTACCTAAATACGTACACAGAAGTATAGGGCAATGGGGCAAAATTCAACATTGATTTATAGGGTAGAATAGTTTGCCAAAATCTTTCACTTTTATTTTCTTATTCTCTAGACTCTGTGCTAGCTCGATTTGAGGTTCAATTGAAGGCTCTGATTCCTATCTTTAATTATTGGAAGAAATAGGATCCTTTAATTACTTCAACAACTCATTTTCATTTGGCCTTCCTATAGCCTTTGGATAAAGTACAAGAACCAGTATGCTTCTATGTTCTAAAAAGATTGTGTAGATTATATATGGCAGTGATTTTCACCTACAAATTTAAAATATATGATACAGTTTCCAATTATCATTTCAACATTGTGAAAAGTCTCAAATATGACAGAGAACCAAAAAATGTAGTAAGTAGTATATATGATGTGCATAAAAATGGGAAGGTAGGGCACCTGGGTGGCTCAGTCAGTTAAGTGTCTGCCTTCAGCTCAGGTCATGATCCCGAGGTCCTGGGATTGAGCCCCACGTGGGGCTCCCTGCTCAGCAGGGAGTCTGTTTCTTATTCTCCCTCTGCCCTTTCCCCTGGCTGTGCTCTTTCTTTCTCTCTCTCAAATAAAGAATCAAATTTTACCAATTTAGGCCAAGGGAAGGGAGAGCCAGTCTCCATTAATAAAAGAAAACCCAAATTCATGTATTAATTTATTCATACATACATGCATTATGTATGTATAAATTCATTCTACACATATAGACTGTCCTGAGGCATATTAAAAAGCATACTATCCCATGTCATAATCATAATAGCCCTTTGAGACAGGCATTATTCTCATTTAATATGTAAGGAAAATGAAGAAAAGGGAATATTTCAATTGTGTAATGTTCAACATCAATATTTCAATAGACATTGGTTGCCTAACCTGTAGGTTTCTGTCACCAAATTCCTTGTTTAAAAAATGCAACTCTAATTTTGACGAGCTATAGGCATATGTATGTTTCATGGTCCCATCCCAGATAAAGGGGTTAAATGTTAATTACTGGAAACCAACCTTGGTAATTCTATTCCTCTGATCAGAGGGATGACATAGCCTAAACTAATGAGATAGAAAGGAGACTTTTGGGGATGTTTTCTTTGCTTTTATAAACAACACAGGATAATGACTGTCTTCTAGGCTTTGCACATATTTGTGTTTGGACATGATGCTGGGAACTGGTGTATCCAAGTAGCAACCATACAACACAAGTCACGAGAACTACATAGAAGTTGATCAGACTCCTGCACCATTAACTTCCTTTATATTAATTGTATCAATTTATGCTATAACAGTTTACCTCTTGACTTCTGATTATTTCAGATTATTTGTGTCTTTAATGTATCATCAGAATGTCTTTTACTTGCCAGTAGAAGCATCTGACAGAGCTACTAAATGTTGGAACAGTAATTTAAAACTATAACCTGTGATTCAAAATAGTGGGTTCTTGACATTGCAAAATGTGAGTTTATTTTAACATTTAACATTTACATGTATGTTGAAATGGAATATTGATTAAAATAAGTTTTTTCCTGATTTTCAGTTCATATAGTACAATTAATGAATTTTGGTGCTTAAAAAGAGCATACATATGAACAATCCCAGCCAACTCTATTTAACTTAAAAAAAAAAAAAAAATGCCCAAATCTAGTTACTTGAAAATTCACCTCCTTTGGGGCACCTGGGTGGCTCAGTCAGTGAAGCGTCTGCCTTCGGCTCAGGTCGTGATCCCAGGGTCCTGGGATTGAGCCCCGCAACGGGCTCCCTGCTCAGCGGAGAGTCTGCTTCTCCTTCTCCCTCTGCTCCTCCCCGCCCCCACCTTTTGTACTTTCTCTCCCAAATAAATAAAATCTTTTAAAAACATTATCCTTCATTTCATAATATGACATAACCATTGCTAATAGTCCTTCTTTGATTTAAATTCAATTAGCCAACACATAGTACATCAGTGGTTTCAGATTCAGTGTTCAACAATTCATCTGGTGCGTACAACACCCAGTGTTCATCACATCTGGTGCCCTCCTTAATGCCCATCACCTGTTACCCCATCCCCCCACCCCCTCCCTTCTGCAACCCTCAGTTTGTTTCCCATAGATATGAGTTTCTCATGGTTTGTCTCCCTCTCTGATTTCTTCCCATCCAGTTTTCCCACCCTTCCCTTATGGTCTTCTTCACTGTTTGTTATGTTCCACATATAAATGAAACCATATGATAATTGTCTTTGTCTGATTGACTTATTTCACTTAGCATAATACCCTCCAGTTCCATCCACGTGGATGTAAATGGTAAGTATTCATCATTTCTGATGGCATTGCTAATATTCTTATCTATTACCTTCCCCCTTTTTTTAAAAAAGATGTTATTTATTTGAGAGAGAGAAAGAAAGAGCACAGCCAGGGGAAAGGGCAGAGGGAGAGTAAGAAACAGACTCCCTGCTGAGCAGGGAGCCCCACGTGGGGCTCAATCCCAGGACCTCGGGATCATGACCTGAGCTGAAGGCAGACACTTAACTGACTGAGCCACCCAGGTGCCCTACCTTCCCATTTTTATGCACATCATATATACTACTTACGTTAAACAACATTAGAAGTGACATAGTAAAACATATTAGGTTGAATCATAAGAACTGTTGATATAGTCAGCATTTTTGACTTCTAAGAATGACAATTTCATATGGTCTAGAGTAATAAAGAGTAAAAATAAAGATTAAAATGTTTTCTCTGTTATAAAATTATTCATTTTTGACTATAATGTTGTATTTAAAATGCGGGGTAGAAATAATTAAATTAGCCTTTGATAATACATATTCTTTTATAAACAAAGTTTCTGAGATCATTCCATATGTAAATATTCAATAATACTATTTGAGGAAGGAATTAATTAGTGAGTATGCTTCTATAAATCTCCAACTAAAGTTATTGGAAAAACATATTTATTGTTAAGGTGCTTTGAATACAAAAAATGGATGGTGAGACCATCCAAAAATAAGCAAGTTTTTTAATATCAAAACTATTTTAAAAAATAGCATTTTTACTGGAAAGTAGTGAATATGGCTTCAAAATATTGCTATTTTATAGGTAATGATATTTAGATGTAACGAACATGTTGAAATGTCAAATGTATGATAGATGAGCTAATGTCTATATCATCAAAATTTGTAGCTTAACCCAAAATTTAATGATCTTCAAACTTAACAAAGGTAGCTATTTCATTAAGTACCTAATGTTTTTCTAATTTTATGAGATATTGTAGAATTTTGAGATAAGTTTTATTCTATCATGAGCCAAAACATATAGCAAATTATTACCTTAAATAAACTTAATATAGTAATTCATTTCAAGATACAGAGCTGGAAGACCCAATTCACTGAATTAATTCTGTTTCATTTGACAAGAGTAATGATGCTTCAACCAGGAATATACTTTATTGGAATTTTATTGAGTCTGCTTCTCTTTCTTAAACTTCTGTTTATTTAACTTATTGAAGTGAAAATTTTACATCTTAGTTGGTGGTTTCTGCAAAGTGTTTATTTTCACTTTCTTGAAAAAATTATACTTTTAAAATCATTCAAATAACATCAATAAAAATAACATATATATCTGTCAAACATGAAGTTTTGTGTTTTTATCAAAAGCATTTTAATGTATATATTTAGGCTATAAAGAAAAATACATTAGAGTACATACTAGAAAACTTAGTAAACAAGGAAAACATCTATTTGCTAAACATGCAAATAATTTTGAAATATATTTTTAGAAGTTTTAGAGACCTAATGAGTTCTAATTTGTTATTTAACAGATGAAAATATTAGGCATTACAGAGTTTCAGTGACCTGGTTGAGTTCTAGTTCTTTGTTACTAATGTTCCCTGTCCTTTCTGGGCTTCCTATTTCTAAAATTTTATTGACTTAGGTTTCTCTGTGTCTTCAGCTTTCTGATGGGCATAGTTTTTTTTTTTTTTTTTAAAGATTTTATTTGAGAGAGAGATATATATATAGAGAGAGCATGCACAAGCAGGGGGAGGGGCAGAGGGAGAGGGAGAAGCAGGCTCCCTGCCAAGCAGGACCCCAGGACCTTGAGATCATGACCTGAGCCTAAGGCAGACGCTTCACCGATGGAGCCACCCAGGTGCCCCTGAAAATGGAAGTCTTATTCAGATTATATTTTTGTTTTCAACAAAAGGGTTAATTTGACTATGATTATCTTGTCCTTTTTTATTTTTAATAGATAGAAAGTATGAACACTACAATAAGTCATAAATTGCAAATGTTATTTCTTTAAATTCTGGAATTTCCTGTTACTGAGATGTTTGAATCAAGTCTCATTCTTTGTAGGAATTTTTAAAAATCTCTATACACAAATATTTCTTTACCTCTGAAGTTTCATAATTAAATTACAACTCATTATTCATTATTTTGTATTGATTTCTCCTGTACAACGGTGCTTTACAATCTGCAGGATTTATTATTTGGTTATTACTTAATTATATGGATTTTTCTTTCTAATATAACCTTTTGATACATTCTCAATACCATATATTAAGATTTTTACCTCATTAAGAACATCATTTATATCTATGTTAGGTCACCTTTGTCGTCCATATCATCTTGCCTAATTATTTTAATGTCCTTTTACTTTTATTTCACTGTATCTTAAGCTATTCTTCTGGCTACGATTTAACTTTCAGCCCTCCATTTGACTTCTTGTTATTCCAGAAGGGTTTTTCAGTTGTGCAATGGTAATTTTTGTCCTGTACCTATTATTTGAATTCTCATAATTTTAACATTTTATCTGTGACATTATGGTAGATTAAATCATTGGCTGCAATTCTCTATCCCTTTCTGTCTCCAAGCCCTCCCCCCCCCGCTTTTTTTTAATATAACTTCACTCTATATCTCACACACATAGAGTGTCCTCTGAAACTCTTGATATTTTTTGGCTATGTGATTTGGCTTTCCATGTGGGATGTTAGTAGATATGATGCCAAGAAAGGGCACATTTGGATTTGCTCTCGTGTGTTTCTGCCATTGCCATGAAACCAGCATGCCTGACCAGACTGCTAGCTCAAGGAGTAAGAGAGACACTGGAAGCCAATCTGAACTCAACTGTAGCCTAGAACTGTGCATCCACTGCCAATTTATATCACCAAAACTACCACAGGCGACCTGGAGACATGTGAGAAATACATGAACTATTTTCTTGCTGCTAAGTGTGTGTGTGTGTGTGTGTGTGCACGTGTGATTGGTAGTACACACTGATTGATGCACACTGATTATACCTACATACTCAGTGAATTCATGGTCCTCATTTTCAGCTAAGCATGGAGCAGCCATGTGCACATCTTCTGTTTCTTGTGATAATTTAATTCCACAATTGATTCTCATTGTGTACTTATGTTTTTGTCTTTTTTCTTATTTTCCTTTTGCTATGTAGAGTTTATCTTTCAATGCTGTTGTATTTCTTTCTTTTTCCTTTCTCTTCCTCCATTTTGCCCAACAGGGGAATTATGTTGAATATTACTTCATTTTGGGTGACTAATTTTGGGTGATTTTCCCACTGCTGTGAGAGCAGTATATCTCTTCTATAAAACTATAGCTTAAAGGTTGAAGAGTATATGTTGTATTTATTTGTAGATAGTCTAAGAGCATAGTTAAGATAGAAAAAATCAGCTAAAACAAAGATCAATTTGGGGTGGTGGACTTGGGATGTATTCTTCAAGCTCTGCTTTTATTAAATAGACTGTATAGGGTTTTTTCAACCTAATAAGAAGTGTTGTTTATTATTATAGGGAAGTGCATCATACTTTGGATTCTGGGAACCTGTCAGCTTCAGCTTTGTTTCTTGAATTTTAAATATCTTTTGGACATCAGCAGTTATTCTCACTCAAACTCAAAAGAACAGCATGAAATTAATATGTGTAGTTTTGGGTCCCTGACTTTTTGTTTGCCTTTTGAGGAGAGCGGCCTGGGGCAAGGGGGATTTCAATGTCCTTTTTCCTCCTAAATTTTGACATCCTTTTAAGATTCTCTCCTATTTTCTCTTTTGTTCTTTCACTGGTTTATGTTGCTTAGGTTTTCTTTATTGCTAGGGGTAGTTCAATTTTGTTGTCAGTTTTCCTTGCAATTTTGATTGGTCCAATTAGCTTGAAGGGAGAAGAAATCTACTCTTTGGGTTTTTATTATTTTCATATTAAACTGCTTTCTTATCTCTTAGCTTCTTTACAAATATAAATATACTCATATTAATTTGCAGAATTTTGCCACTTACAGATGTATTCTTTTGGAGGGAGAAAAGCAGGGTGGTGGGGATAGGATTATGACATGGTCCAAGGAGCAGCTTTCTTTCTCAGCTAGTTTTAGAAAATTATTATGTAAGATTGTGCTCTTTGTTTTTTTCTCTTGTTGAAGATTGCTAGGCTTTTATTTATTTGTTTGCATTTAGCTACTTACTGTAAAAAATATGTTATTATTGGACTTCACTATCTTACCTTGAAATTACGCATATTACTTTGGGCTTTCAATTACTTTTGCAATCTAAACTGGCATTTCAATCATATATTTAATCTCAAGTTGTTTTCCTTAAAACAGATTTATATGTTCGTTTACCAACATTTCTAATTATGGCTCTAGTATTAATTTGGAATATGAGTTTTTCAGCTGCTGCATTATTTGATACAGTCATTAGTGTACATCTCAATTTTCATTAGTCTTTTGTTCCACATGATGTTTCTTCTTGTATTTCTTTTTACTTACTATGTTAATGGATATTCTTATCTTTGCAAGGATGAAATCATTTTTCATAAATAGCAAGTACTTTCTACATGCTTCAATTTCTTTCCTGTGGTAGCAGGTCAATATACAACTACATGTATTTGCAATTCATTTTCTATCACTCTTATGTGTCCTTTAAAACTCAAACTATATTTTATTTTCTCTCTTTATAATTGTTTCTTTAATTTTTAATAGTATGCATTCAGTGCTAAATTCTAGTTAAAACAGGTGGTTTTAGAAAGTGTATTAGAAAGCTTCAGAAGTGTAGTTAATTGAATAACTGAATGAACTCTACAAATTGGGAACTCCCAGTCTTTGCAGCTGTTGAAAATGCTCACAAGTGCACATTAGATGAAAAATGCTGCCTCCACATAAATACAAAAGAACACCTAGTCCCTAATGGACCTTTGATTCTCTATATCAAAAATATAAGTAAATTTGAACATAATCTTCTTAATAAATTTATTAATAAGTGCATACTGCTGTTTTCCAAAGAATAGATAAAAATGAATGATATATTGGGAATCACAATTATACCAAAACATAATTCTTTAATCAAAAACACATTAGGCTTTTCTTACTTATTAAAATATTCAAACTGATTTTACACCAGATGTGAAGTCTGTATGCCAAAATTACATATTCAAAAAATAAAACTTCTTAAAGTAATTATTAAAAAAAGTCAAATAGGTATAAATGATATAATAACATTAACAGTGACTATTCAATATGCTGCATTGCAGAGACTTAATTTAAAGGATTAAGGGGAAAAAAAGAGCGATGTGTTTTTAATATTCGTATTTAAAAACAGTATTTTTATATTTGTATTAATTGAAAACCATACCCCAACTGATCAATAAAAGTGAACTATGACTGGAGCTGTGTAAAAAAAAAACATTTTTTTTCCTTTAAATTCAATTAGCTAACATATAGTATGTCATTAGTTTCAGATGTAGAGTTCAGTGATTCATCAGTTGCATATGACACCCAGTGCTCATCACATCACATGCCCTCCTTAATGCCCATCACCCAGTTACCCCATCCCTCTACTTATCTCCCTTCCAGCAACCCTCAGTTTGTTTCCTATAGTTAAGAGTCTCTCATGGGAAAAAAAAAACAAACAAAACCATTTTTGTAATGTTTCAAGAGTGCTGTGGACAGAATAAAGGTTCAAAAATCTTTAGAAGATAACATGACAAATAGCTCCAGATATTTAATGGGACCATATTAATATTTTTTTCTTTCTCCAAAAAATGTATAGGCTAATATAACAGTGAGGAAAATATATATGTATATTTTAATTAAAAGAGTGCATGGAATTGAGCTGATGAGTTGTTTTGTTCCAAACTACCTTTTTTTTCTTAAGATTTCATTTATTTATTTGAGAGAGAGTGTGTGCACAAGTGAGGGGGAGGGGCAGAGGGAGAGAGAATCGTAAGCTGGCTCCCCACTGAGCACAGAGCCCAACTTGGGGCTCAATCTCACAACCCTGAGATCATGACCAGAGCCCAAACCAAGAATCAGACGCTTAACCAACTGAGCCACCGAGGTGCCCCCAAACTACCTTCTTGTACTTCACTTTGGTTACTATGGTTAGGACTAGGGACACATTTCTGCTTAGTCAACTGATACCCTGTTAGGTAAGTTATTAGACATAACACCCCTACTTTTATATAATAATACAAGATTTTTTTTTTTAAGAAGAATATTTCATGGTCTTCCAGAAAGACCACCCTGGTCCCTTTGTAGTCAGGGCTATTATTTGCAAAAACACTGTTCTGGGAGGAGAGACAATAAAAGTAAGAGTACCTGACGTGTAAACTGTATAAGATGTATGAATATAAATCATGGGCTCAGTGGTGGTAAGAGATGAATTTGTCCTATGATATTATCTTCATCTCATTCCTCCCATTTCCCTCTGTTTCATTCATCCTCACTGACTCATGTATGTCCTGGGTAAATTTAGAAGCAGAGACTGCATTTTGAGCAATTATTAGCTATTAGGAGAAGATCAGGTTAGTTAGCAGGTATGTGGAAAGAGAAAAGAGAGGGCATTCACATTTTTATTGTTACCCTTGAAGGGAAGAGTGGTTTCTATCATCAATGGTCTTCTGAGAGAAGTGTACAGAGGTCAGAAATTAATGAATATACACACACTAGAACATACAGATGCAGTAATACCTTGTTTTCTAATACTTTCTTTGATCTTTTTTCCCCTACGTGTTAGCATTTAGTGAAATGAAAAATATTCCATTAACTACCTCCACCACCATACACACACACAGTGAAAAAGAATTGGTTTACATTTTAGAAGTATTTAAATTATTCCTCAGTTACTGAAAATACCCTTTAGTAGTTTCAATAGATTAAGTTGTTTCTGTCTTATCAATCCATTTGTTTCTGCAATATAACAAGTCTTGCAAAACTCAAAATATTAACGCAATCACTCCTATTTTCAGTTTATAAAGATCCTATCATACTGTTTCGACATAACTCCATTTTTCCCTTTTTTTCTTTACTCTCTTTTTTATGCAGAGTCCAAGATCCCCTTAGACAGTATCAAATGATTCTCATATTTAGAGGATTGTCTTTATTTTTATTTCATCTGATGTTATGCAAGAAAAAAATAGGATAGGGAAAGATGAGTTAAACAAAATTAAAGTAGCTATTTCAAGTGAAACTCATTTTCCAACACACGTTTATTGAGAAGACTCTTTATGCCAGATGACATGTTAAGATTGCCTTATCAAAATAAAACAGATGTACTTCTCTTTGACAGCTCAAAATTTAGAGGGAAATCTGTTGCAGATAAATATGAAATAATAACATTATTGCTATGGTGAATCCATTTAATGATGAAAGAGTGAAGAGAGTTCAGGACTTCAGATAAAACTTCCAAATTATCACCAAAAAAAAAAAGATTTGATGAACATTAATTTAATAGTTTAACATATTAAGTAGATAAGTAGTTTAGATGATTAACAGAGGTTTTATAGCAAGTCTTCCAAGACTAAAATTCTGGTTTGTCAATTCACAAACTGTAAGATATTACATACATTTAAGCATATTTCTGGTTGTGAATTAAAACTGATCATGGAACCGTATATTTGATACTTTTATACAAACCAACATCTTAACACAATTTGAAACTGAAAACTGATACCACAGCTTTATACTTCTTCATTAAATGCCTACTAAGAGTTCAACAAACATCATCTATTGTTATTATTTCTTGACATATTTTCAAGTTGCAATTCTGCAATTTGTTTTTAATATCAAATTCTCCCTCCGTCCCAGACACCCCACAATGGCAAATACATAGTCTCTGTATATTGGCAACACAAGGATCCAGCACAGTATCTGGAATTCAATAAGTATATAAATATTTGCTGAATGGTATTTGACAAGAAAAAGATAACATTGTACCTTACAAAACTATTGCACTTGTTACATCCTGGGATTTCTCTGGTTAGAATTGGAGATGGGGAATATACACTGTTTCAGGTATGAGAGCAAAACCAAAAATGCCCTTTTACCTATTCTTGAATAAATAATCTGTGAAAAATTATCAGGGTATAAAAATAATATAACTAAAAGATTTGTCATTTAAAGGAAAGATCTGGGCCCCCCCAGGTGGCTTAGTCAGTTAAGTGTCTGACTTTGACTCAGGTCATGACCTCAGGGTCCTGGGATCCAGTCCTGCATCAGGCTTCACACTCAGTGGGGAGTCTGCTTATCCCTTTGCCCTTCCCTGCTGCTGCTCCTGAGTGCACTCTCTCTCTCTCTTTCAATCTCAAATAAATAAATAAAAATCTTAAAAAAAATAAGGGGAAGATTTGCATCATCATTCTGAAATATGATGAAATTGGTCTCTCTCTCCTTTCTGGATCAGAATAAATTTTGATTTTTATTTATTTACTTTTTTTAAAGAACTTATTTATTTATTTGAAAGAGAGAGTGAGAGAGAGAGCACAAGCAGGGGGAGTGGCAGGCAGAAGGAGAGGGAGAAGCAGGTTCCCTGCTGAGCATGACCCTGGGATCATGACCCAAGCTGAAGGCAGATGCTTAACTGAGTGAGCCACCCAGGTGCCCCTAAATTTTGATTTTTAAAAAAATTTTTACGGAATGAAACAAAGAGACAGCAAAAGAATGAGATTACTCATTTTTACTCTTCTTTATTCCATTTGATATTAGTCTTCTGTTTCAAATGGGAACCTCTTATCTCTAAACAGTATGTAATTTTTGATTTGACATATTAACTCAGTGATAGGAGCAAAGAAGAGGTCTTGTCTGCCATTTGCTATAAGGTGACCTCAGGCATTATTAGGAGCTGGGGGTTGGAGGCTAGGTCAGGGGTTGATTTCTCACATTTTACTGTTTTGTTCAGGTTGGGAATTAAAAGTGCATGGTGATATCCAACCAAACACCACACACACACACACACACACACCCTTATTTACATTTTTTGGACTTTTTTTTTTTTTTAAAGATTTTATTTATTTATTTGAGAGAGAGAGAATGAGATAGAGAGAGAGAGCATGGGAGGGGGGAGGGTCAGAGGGAGAAGCAGACTCCCTGCCGAGCAGGGAGCCCGATGTGGGACTCGATCCTGGGACTCCAGGATCATGACCTGAGCCGAAGGCAGTCGCTTAACCAACTGAACCACCCAGGCGCCCCATTTTTTGGATTTTTATATGTAAATTTTTCCTCAATTTACTATCAGAAAGGAAGTTAGTAAACTGTTCAACAAGAAACTTGGAACAGTTTGGTTTTTTTTTTTTGACACGATGTAATAGTTATACAAAAACGAACTCTTAATTCCAGACCTTTAGATACTGACCATTTCTACTCCTCACAAGAGAGAGGTAAACTTTCTTTTAGCTGGAGCTCAGAGATCTCAGCTCACTTGGCCTAGAAACAATAGCAACAACCAGGTAGCCCTATTTGCTTCTCAGGAGAAAGAAAAGAACATGGAGGTATTGAGAATACCAAATCCCATACAGATTCATTTCCCAAGGATGTTCCATAACAGACTGGGCCATTTATTTATTTATTTTTTAATTTTATTTACTTATTTGAGAGAGAGAGAGTGCACAAGCAGGAGAAGCAGTAGAGGGAGAGGGAGAAGCAGACTCCCTGCTGAGCAAGGAGCCCGATGCGGGACTCGATCCCAGGACCCTGGGGATCATGACCTGAGCTGAAGGCAGACGCTTAACCCACGGAGCCACCCAGGTGCCCCCAGACTGGACCGTTTAAAATAGAAAAACAAAGAATTAAATTACCTGACTTCTGCTACAAAGAGCAAATATTCTTTCAGTCTCTTATTCAAAAAAATATTTACTTAGCTGTTACTATCATCAGACATTACGCTAGTTTGGGGATAAGCAATAAACAACAAGACAGGCACTATCGTGATATCATGGAGCTAATAATATATTTTAATGCTGAAGGACAAATCAGTAATTACCCTATGGTACACTAACTGCTAAAGTAGAGGGAATACAGTGTGCTAAGGTAACACATAGAGAGCACAGCCTGTAAAAGGATGGGATGCAGATATTCCAGACAGGACTAACCCATACATAATGGAGCAGACTTGAGAGAAAGAGTGATAGAGAACTGAAGAACAGTTAGTATGATTCCATTTTGTAGAGTAGGGAGTGATTAGAGGTCACTGGAAAGATAAAAAGGGTAGAGAAAAACCTTACAAACTATCAGGATCTACAGCTTTTACCCTAAGCACGGTGGGGAATCATTTCAAAGGTTTTATGGAGCAGAGTGACATGGTTACATTTACATTTACAAAGATGAATCTAATCTTAGTGTGAAGTGTGGATGAAAGGGAAGGAAAACTGGAGACAGTGGGATTAATTAGAAAGCTGTTGGGTTAATCCAGGAAATTTAAGTGAGTAGCCTACATTTTCAGAGAAAATATATGTGAGATAAATAAGTGAGTAAGTGGGGCTTTGTAATTTATTGATATGGGTTGTGATGGAAAGAGCTGGAGTGAATGATAGTGATAAAAAGTTATACTCAATCATAGAAGCACCATTGAAAAGGGAAATTGCACTCATTTTTATAATCACGGTTCATGGCATTTGTAAAACAAACAACTGCACAGGACACAAAGTTGCTAGATTTGTGGTTTTAAACCTCAGCACTGATGATGTGGCCACTGGATTTGAAGGATAAGGATGATTACTGAAGCCACCATGATAACGGATGGCACCTAAAAAGTGTAAGGTGACAACAGACCTTGAAAGGAACTCTGAAGATCAATGTTTAATATGCATGTTTAGGAAGCTAAGCATATAAAATGATGTTGAAAAAAAAAAAAAGAAACTAAAAGAAGTAGATAACCAGAATTACAGAATCAGTTATGGCCTTGAAAAAGAAAGTGTTGGGGCACCTGGGTGGCTCAGTCGGTTAAGTGTCTGCCTTCTGCTTAGGTCATAATCTCAGGGTCCTGGGATCAAGCCCCACATCGGGCTCCCTGCTCAGTGGGGAATCTGCTTCTCCTTCTGCCTCTCTCCCTGCTCATGCTCCCTCTCTCTCAAATAAATAAATAAAATCTTAAAAAAAAAAAAAAGAAAAAGTGTTGAAGAAGAAATGATAAAGAGCATTAGATGCTAGATGGATCAGGCAGGAATAGGACTGACAAACTTTACTGGGTTTAAGAATCAGGAGGGCACTGATGGCCTTAGAACAATTTGAGTTAAGTACTACAGATCAGACTTTCGTAGTTGAAGAGGTGAGAGGTGAAGACTGAGGGCTAGCAAATATCCATCAATTCTGCCATGATGATTGTGAAGAAGAGGAGCTAGTCAAGGCAGTAGTTGTGAACAGTAGGGTGTCTAAAGGGAACTTCCTATAAGGTGAAAGAGGATTGAGTGTGTTTAAATGATCACAGGGGGCATTTCCCAGAGAAGGAAAGGTGAATGCTAAACAGGAGGGAGAGCAACGTTCCAGAGAAGTTTCTTGTCGAGTGGGTGAGACACAGAGCACACATGGAACAAGGTGCTTTGCACTGGTTCAAGAACCTCTACTTGACTAAAACCAAAACAAAGGAGAAAGTAATAAACAGAAGTGCAGATACAATTGCAGATTGAAGACACAGTTGAGGAAGTTCCCACCCAGTGGTTCTGTTATTCTGTAAAACATGAAATTTGTTTGGATCCAGATTTTAATCTGTTCTTTCTGAAATATAAATTAAACAATAGATATTGGTCACTCTAGGTTATAGTTCTTCTTGTTTTTCCACTTAGCTTTTATCTCTACAGACTTGAGAGAGCAGCAAAATGAAAAACCAGTAGGCCAACACCCAGGCTCCCTGAGGCACTCACTACTATACTATATGCAAAAGCTTCAAAGTCCTGGGCTTTCTTTCCCCTATTTGTAAAATGTGTGCTAGAGAGGATATTCTATATATGGCTTTATTTAGCACAACATATTTCCTGGCCTAATTTCATTTTTAAACTTAGAAGTCTACTTAATCATAATTGTCAACTACAGCGTATACGACGTACCGGCCACAGCAACGATACCCACAACGTACAGTCCTGATTAGCCGCTTATTTGCAGGTAAGGATTCCAATTTACAGGAGCTAATATATACTGTCTGCTGGGTTGTCAAAGCATACTTAATGTTAAACAAAATTTAGAAAAAGGCAAAGCTTTTCTTCAGGTTTAATGATATAAGATGCTATTTAAAAAAACAAAAAACAAAAAACACCACACACACAAGAACACCACAGAAATAACAGCAAATACAGCAAGGATCATGTCACTTCTCTTATCATATTAATTGGGAGACAATGGAAAAATCAAAGTGCAGAGAAGAGCGAGAGCCCCCTCAGTGAAACCAAAGTATATGAGACACAATTCATAGAAAATGGTTTCTTTTGTTGCATATTAAGTAATGCATTCAGATACCAAGACATATGTTCCTCCAACTGAGAGGGAAAAAAAGAATCTCAAAAGTTTAAGATCAGAATTTACATATTATAGTAAAAGATTAATTTATTTCAACTCACTGTTTAAAAAAGAGTATTTTTTTCATTCATTTAATGTTCATTTAATATCTTAAAAAGTGAGAGACTGCACAGTGTACAATCAGAAAAAAAATAGCAAGCAGGATGTAAGAGGATACCTGTTCTTCTTATTCCTTTCAAGTCAAAGGGTGAGAAAACTAGGACATTATTGTTTCTAATATGTTTTCTAGTAATGTTCTAGTAGGAAATACCCTAGCTTGTCATAAAGTTAATGTTCCAAGATTAGTAAGCATTCCTTAACAATTAGATGATAAATTCTCTTGATAGTGGGATTCTCACCTGATATTTTTATTCAGATAATACTGAGGATCATCTCCTCTAGATATATTTGTTTCAGAGAATATGTTTTGAAGACAAAAACTATGAAACAAGTAAACGAGCAGAGAGAAGAAAGTCTAAACTTTAGTAGCTTTATTAATCAGTATCGGTTTTACATAATTTGGGCTGGTCTAATACACTTCAGTATTATTAGACAAGTACGTTTCCTCCAGTGCTTTAATTATGGTCATATATGTATGCTTTTAGTTAATTTAAAAGTAAGTATCACAAGGTAAATATAAATCTGAATAGATTAGGAAGAAAGAACAGGTTGACTTGAAAGAAGATGAGGAAAAATACCAAGAAGCTCACCATCCCTGTCCTGGCTCCTGCCTGTTCACAGGGTATCTATGAGAACATCCTGAGCAGAAGTCAGCCCTGCCCCTCCTAAACTAACCCCTCCCCCAACCGCCCTAAATGCTTTCTTTGGAGTTGCTTCATTTCAATTGGTTTGGGGAAAAGGAAAGACATTCTCCCAACTTACTAAAAATGGAGAGACGAGATAGACTTCGTCCTTCTGCTCTCCATATGTCGATAACTTAGGATCCCAATGATTTCTTCTTACTCTTCTGCTTATATAGACTAAGGGTCTGATTTGGGGGGCTGCACAGCCATTTCACACACTTCCTCAGAAATCTGCAAAGAAGCTAATTCTTTTCCTCAGTTGTAGAAGCAACACAGAAATAAACGGATGACAAGAGTATTCGATATAGTGTGTTTTATTTTTTTAAAAAGACTTTATTCGAGAGAGAGAGAGAGTGAGTGAGAGGGAGAGATCACAAGTAGGCAGAGGGGTAGGCAGGGAGAGAGGGAGAAAACGGCTCCCCGCTGAGCAGGGAGCCCGATATGGGACTCAATCCCACGACCCTGGGATCATGACCTGATCTGAAGGCAGACGCAGCCACCCGAGCGCCCCTATTTCCTTTTCTTAACACTAACAAGAATTTCCAATAAAATACTGTAAAGTAGTGGTAAGAGGGGACATTCTGCCTTATACCTGACCTTAGTGGGAAAACTTCCAGTTCTTTAACGTTAACGATAATGTTAGCTGTGGGGGTTTTGTAGGTAGTCTTTTCCAAGTTGAGAAAGTTCCTCTCTATTTCTAGTTTACTGTGAGTTTTTATCATGAATGGATGTTGGATTTTGCCAATTACTTTTTTTCATCTATTGATATGCTCATGTAACTTTTCTTTTTTAGCCTATTGATGTGATGAATTGCATTAATTGATTTTCAAGTGTCAGATCAGTCTTGCATACCTGGAATAAATACCACTAGGTCAATGTGTATAATTCTATCTATGCTCTTTTGGAATCAATGTCTTAATATTAGAGTTTTTGCATCTATGTTCTTGAGAGATATTGGTGTAGTTTTCCCTTCTTGTAATGTTTTTACTTTGTTTTGGTTTTAAGGTAATGCTGGCCTCATAGGGTGGATTAGGAGTATTTCCCCTGCATCTAGTCTCTGAAAAAGATTGTAGAGAATTGGTATATTTACTTCCTTAAATGTTGGTAGAATTTACCAGTGAACCCATCTGGGCCTCTGTGGAGTTTTCTGCATTGAAAACTTTTTGTGTTTTTTTTTTTTTTTAATTTAAATTTTGGGAATATCCTATTTAGAATAGTTGCAGTAAACACTGCTATATATATGTGTGTGTGTCAACTTGGTTAGACTGTGGGTTCAGTCTAACACCAGCATAGATGTCATTAAAATATTTTTTCAGAAGTGATTAATATTTAAATTAGTAGACTTTGAACAAAACAAAACAAAACAAAACAAAATATATATATATCCTCCTTCCCTTTTAGAACCTCTATCTACATTTTATCACAGGATAAAATTATTATATCTTATTTTTCAGCACTTGGTTTTATTTGTGCATTTTAATTCAACTTTTTACTCTTCAGTTTTTCAAGTAGGTGCCTAATTTACACATTTAACACATTCATAATACCCTGCAATATGCCAGACACAGGTAGAGCAATGCATAATATATACAAACTCTTGCCCCCATGGAGCTTATTCTCACAGTGGGAGACAGATATCAAACAAAATAAATGAAATTTGATGAAAGCATTAAAAAAAAAACCCAACTAAAGTGGGACAAAAGACAGGAAATACGGTTTGTGTGCAATTTTTTTTAAGATATTTACTGAGATATAGTCACTGAAAAGTTTCTGTACAGCAAAGGAAACAACAAAATGAAAAGGCAACTGCAGAATGAAAAAAAAAATTTGCAAACCCTCTTTCTAAGAGGTTAATATCCAAAATACGCAAAGAATTCCAACACCTCAATTGCCAAAAAACAAACGGATTAATATGGGCAGAGGAACTGCTAGAATATGTTTGTGACTCATGGATGTAATTAACCATCTCAGAAGAAACCGGGGATAGAGATGGCGTTATTCAGGACAGATCTGTGGAAGAGCATCTTAGCTGAGGGCCTGGATCCCCATGAAGTGCACAGGAAACCAACAAGGATTTAAGAAGTTTACTCGAGAAGAAATTCTGCTAGCTTGGAATGAAAAGGATGATGACAGGACAAAATTAAGGAAGGTTGTTCGACTTTTGAAATTCTACAGGCAGGAAATGGGCTAATAAAGTAATCAGCTACAACTGTGTTATTTTTCAAGAAAAGGGAATAGTGACTTCAGGGGTGGTTTGGAGGTCAGTGGGACCACTGAGGATTCTCCAGTGGGGGGAGGTACAAAAGAGTGTGTGTGTGTGTGTGTGTGTGTGTGTGCGTGGACGCACGCGCACGTGCACATATGGAATTGGCTCATGTAATTATGGGGCTACCGAATCTGAAAACCTGCTACTAGACCAGGCCAACAGATTGCAGTTCCAGGGAATTGTTGATATTGTAAGCCAAGTTGGAAAGCAATCTGGACACAGATTCCTTCTCCTGCAGGATATTACAGCCTTTTTTCTTAAGACCTTCAATTAATTGGATAAGACCCACCCACATTAAAGGGTATCTGTTTTGCTCAAAGTCTACTAATTTAAATGTTAAACATATCTAAAAACTATTTTAATGACATCTAGGCTGGGGTTAGACCGAACGACTGGGTACCATAGTCTAACCAAGTTGACACACAAATTAACCATTACATATGGCTCCCTTATTTACCTGCTTCTATGAAACCCCTTCTTCCTTTTCCTTGAGACGTTCTTTCTTAATGAGCATCCTCCGTATTGCAATAGCCTGAGTAAAACCATCTCCTTCATTGTCTGGGGCATCTTGTCTTTTACACCTCATTTCATGTTTCTTGAATTAGTATTTTTATCAATGGAATTAAAAAAAATAATAAACAAGGGGAAATGGCTACTTTGATTCCCCAAGAGACTCCCTTTTAAAAATGATCTTTTTCCTGGGGTGCCCGGGTGGCTCAGTCGGTTAAGTGTCTGCCTTCGGCTCAGGTCAAGAGGCTCAGGTCAAGATCCAGGCCCAGCCCCGAGTTGGGCTCCCTGCCCTCCCTCTTCCTGCCATTCCCCCTCTTTGTGCTCTCTCTCACTCTCTCTCTCTCTCTCTCTCAAATAAATAAATAAAAATCTTTTAAAAAAAGATCTTTTTCCTTAGACATTCCAAAAAATTAAAAGGAAAATATATTTTAGTCTCTTAAAAGACATTTTTCTACTTATTATCCATTTTTTCTACCCAACTACTTGATTGAGTGCCTATTAATTATTTAACTATTAATTGAATCTTTATAGATTAATTTTCCAAAATTATACATTTTTATGTTGCAATTTTCCCCTTTCTTCTCTTGCAATTATTACCTTTGGTTAAAAAGTCATATACTGATATACCGATGATATTCTCAATATTCTATGCATTATTAATTTATTAACTTTATTAATTGTTTTAATCTTTTTATTCTGATAAGGATCTTATTTCATTAAATGTATGTTTTCTATATTTCATTTAAGGGGAATTGCTGATGTTCTATCAGTTTTGCAAAAAATTTCCCAGCCTCTCACTCTGTTCTTAGGCAGATGTGTTTGGGTATTTGTTTCTCTGCTGGGGAGGATGTTATTGAGGTTGGATAATTGGCAAGTATGTTTTCTGGATTCTTTAAACCCTTTATTTGTATTCAAAACCTACATTTTCTAGTTACTCCACTTTTAGTATTAGTTATTATTTTATATTTTCTGAATATTTTATAGGTTTCCAGTCTTTCCCCTTAGAGACTTGGGTATATTTTCAGAAACTGCTGCCACTGTCTGATTTATCTAGTGCTCCCAGGGAAATTGTGACAGTACCCATCTTACTTTTAACAAAAGCAATGAAAAAGAGATGAAATGCCTCCTGACCATTCTCCAAACTGGTCTATCTAAAAGCCACTCAAATGAACACATTTCCCAGAAAAATCAAGTTTTTATAAGAGATATCTGGCACTGACATATTATTCAATAAAACTAAGTGCTTCCCAAGGCAACCTATCTAGAGCATTCTTCAAAAGGAGTACATTACCAACTGCTGAGACAGCCCTGATTCTCAAGATAAACAAATTCAAAAAATCAAGAATAGCATTGAGAACATGTCTATTGGCACTTTGTTTTAATGGCAGGAGTAAATGTAAAACATTTTAGCAATTGCAAGTATGCATTTATGTGTTTAGGTGCGTATCACATTATGAATTAGTTCCAGGTTTTTGTGAGCAGTTAGGAATATGAACCACCATCGTTCCTGTATTTATTTTTCAACCTTTTTTTTTCCTGCTGAAAATGTTGTTTAACATAATCATCCACTGTGGTGTCTAATACTAAAAATATAACTTAAGGGGCGCCTGGGTGGCTCAGTGAGTTGGGGCATCACTCCCCCTGGCTTGTTCTCTCTCTCTCTCTCTGACAAATAAATAAATAAGATCTTTTTTTAAAAAAAGAAAAGGAAATAAAAGCTATACAGAATGGGAAAGAGGAAAGAAAATTTGCTTGGTTCCAATAACTGAAAAAAAATCACTGGAATTAATAAGCAATCATAGCAATGTCACAGGATACAAGACTATTATCTAAAGACAATCACTTTTGTATGTGAACAAATGGAATTTGAAACTAAAAACACAATACCACTTAAATTAAAGCACTCCAAAATGAAATATTTAGGTATAAGGGTAACAAAATATGTACAAGGTCTGTATGAGGAAAACTATAAAATTCTGACGAATGAATCAAAGATCTAAATAAATGGACAGAGACTTTATATTTAGGCTTAGGAAGACTCAATATTGTCAAGATGCCAGTTCTTCCCAACTTATCTACAGATTTAATGCAATCCCAACTGAGACTCCAACAAATTTTGTTACAGATATTATCCAACTGGTTCTAAAGTTTATATGGAGAGGCAAAAGATCCAGAATAGCTGACACAATACTGAAGGAGAACATACTGTAGTACTGATACTATCTGACTTTAAGAGTAAGTATAAAACTACTGGGGTGCCAGGATGGTTCAGTCGTTAAGTGTCTGAATCTTGATTTCAGCTCTGGTCATGATCTCAGGGTTGTGAGATCAAACCCCCTCATCAGGCCCCATGCTCAGCAGGGAGTCTGCTTAAGATTCTTTCCCTCTGCCCCTTCTCCTGTTCAAGCTCTCTCTCTCTCTCTCTCTCTCAAAATAAATGAATAAATCATTAAAAAAAGACTAAGTATAAAACTACAGTAATCAAGACGATGTGGTACTGGCAAAAGGATAGATACATAGGTCAACAGAATAAACGAGACAGCAGAGAAATAGACCCATACAAATATGGTGAACTGATCTTTAATAAAGGAGCAAAGGCAATACAATGGAGCAAAAAGAGTCTCTTCAGTAAATGGTGCTGGAACATTTGGACATCCACATGCAAAACAAAGACCTTAGACCTTTCACAAGTATAAACTTAAAAGGCGTCAGAGACCTAAATGAAAAACAGAAACTATAAAATTCCTAAAAGATAACATAATGAAAAACTTATATAATCTTGGATATGTTAATGGCTTTTTAGATACAACAAAGGTGTGGTCCAAAAAAAATAACTGAGAAGCTAGACTCCATTAAAATAAAAAATCTCTTCTTTGGGCAAGACAATGTGAAAACAATAAGAAGACAAGTCACAGGCTGGGGAAAATATACTTGCAAAAAATATATCTGATAAAGGAGAGTTACCCAAAATACACAAAGTACTCTTAAAAACTCAGCAATAAGATGCAACTTGTTTAAAAAATGGGCCAAAGATCTTAACAGACCTCTCACTAAAGAAGATATACACAAGATGGCAAATAAGCATATGAAAAGGTACTCCTAATCATATGTCATCATGAAACGCAAATTAAAACATCAGTGAGATACCACTACACACTTACTAAAATGGCCAAATCTGTAACACTGAGAACACCAAATTCTGGTGAAGATGTGGAGCAACATGAACTCTCATATTGCTGGTGGGAATTCAAAATAATGCAGCCTTTTTGGAAGACAGTATGGCAGTTAAAAGTGAACATACTTCTATATAATCCAGCAGTTGCACACCTTAGTATTTACCTTAAAAAGTCAAAAACTTACATCTACATAAAAACCTACATACAGATGTTTATAGCAGCTTTATTGATAATTGCCAAAACTTGGAAGCAACCAAGATGGCCTCCAGAAGGTGAACAGATAAATAAACTGTGGTACATCTGGACAATGGAATATTATTTAGCTGTAAAAAAGAAATAAGCTATCAAGCCATGGGAAGATATAGGGAAAACTTAAATACATATTACTAAGTGAAAGAAGCCAATCTTTGTTACCTCCTGTATGATTCCAGATACGCAAGATATGCATTCTGGAAAAGGCGAAACTATGGAGACAGTAAAAAGACAGTGGTTGCCAGTGGTTGGTGAGATGGAGGGAGGAATGAATGGGAAGAGCACATACTGGCAATATATAAAAATATTATTTGCCATTATTTGGAAATACATTTATGTTTCATGAAAAAATAAAGGTGATTAAATAGTTTAAATACGGAGTTCTCAAAGAGGAAAGGGGCCCATTTCAACCTTCAAGAACATGAAATAAAAAATTTTCAAACTATCTAAGACTGTTTTATCTTTTTGCAAGATTCTTATCATATAAGATTAGTATTCAGATAGCCTGCAAAGATTCACCTTTTTGGATAATTTCCATATATATAACCTGAGGAAAACTGATCAGAGGAGGCAAATATCAATTTAAATCCAGCTATTACATAGCTCTCAAATAGATGGTGTACATTACATAAAAGATGCTAACTGATGTTTGAAATTGATTAATTCTATTTTCTGTCACTAGCATTTATAATGAAAGTCAGTGGGATGCCTGGCTGGCTCAGTGGGTAGAGCATGTGACTCTTAATTTCAGGATCATGAGTTCAAATCCCATGTTGGGCATAGAGATTACTTAAAAAAATCTTTAAAAAATAAAATACAGGGGCGCCTGGGTGGCTCAGTTGGTTAAGCGACTGTCTTAGGCTCAGGTCATGATCCTGGAGTCCCTGGATCGAGTCCCTCATCGGGCTTCCTGCTCGGCAGGGAGTCTGCTTCTCCCTCTGACCCTCCCCTCTCTCATGTGCTCTCTCTCAGTCTCTCTCTCTCAAATAAATAAATAAAATCTTTAAAAAAATAAAAAAAATAAAAAATAAAAAATAAAATACAATGGAACTCAGAAAGTTTTAATATCCAGGCATACTTCTTTTTTGGTAAGCATGTATTAGATGTGTGCACAAAAGGAAAAGTCCACCTTTCTGATCTTCACCACACAATAAACCATCAATACAACTTTCAGAGTAATGCTTAAGCGGCAATAGGATAGGGGCTGTAATGGTGTGAACAGTTAAAACCCTCTACAGGTGTTGGTGACCAGTAGAAGCATCAATTCTGTGTTAATTCTCAGGTTTAATGACAAAAGAGCCACACTGAGCAACAGAAGACACAATTTGTAAGAAGGGGAAATAAGAAATCAAGTGCAAGTTAATTCAATCTAAACTTTGAACAAAACAAAGGACCTTAGAGATCAGGAGTATAAAGCTGATTATGTCAAATAATGAAGCATGAAGTTGAATAGATGAGTGCTTTGTCCTTATCCTTTGATGTCTGTCTTAGAACAGACAGTTGTCATGCTAGAAAAGGTGATAATTGCATCTAATAATTATCGGAGACTAGCTTCCGCACTATTTATGAAAGAAAAGACCAGGTTTTGAAGAATCAGGGAGTCTTCAGTTCAAAATGAATGTCACATCCTCACTTAGCTGGATGAATTCCAAAAAATCTCTCTCACAAATATTCTACAAACCATAAAATAAAAGAATTCTGGAAAGGAAGGAAAACATGCAGTAATCAAGTCTAAGCAGGTTGTTTTTCATGGAATAATAACAAGGATACTAGATATGGCTTAAGTTTGCTTTTGTCACAGATCCATGAATTGCTAGCCATTTAAATAAACATGTGTCAAAGAATGGTAATGAGAGATTATAGTAAGAATTGATGGTTTTTGCTTTATGTATACATTCTGGATGATACAAAAACCCTATACAGTCCCTATCTCAAAATCTTATCCCATGGAAATATGTATCCAAATAACTTTAATTATGGTAGTTTTAATTAAATCACTATTCATTAAGGATCAAAATTTACAACACTTCTCAGGTAAATACAACAATGTGCTAAAAGACTTTGGAAGTTTAAAAACTGGTATTATATTATGGCACAATACAATGGAGAAGCATTGGATTCTGAATTGGAAGATACTGGGTTGGAACATACTGTTCTAATCTTGGGTTGTGTGACTACAGTGAAATGATTTCTGTCCTGCTTTGAGAGATTATACATTCCCTATTTCAATATTCCCTAGCACTTTCATTTGTCTCAATATTAAGAAGAATAAACCTTACAATAGTAAATATTCATACGTCTAATCCTATTTGTGATTAGCATCCAGGTCCCAGAATTTCTAGTCAACTAGTTTTGCAGGCTCATCTTGGTTATATCATTAGCCTCAAAATAGCAAGACTTCTCATTCCATACTATTTTATTTTTGCATCCTATTGTTTTGGTTATCTGCTGGTGTATAACAAACCACCACAGGAATTGTGGTGTGCAACAAGGAATCTTTTATTATCTCTCATGATTTTGTGTACTGACTGGGCCTAGCTAAGCAAATCTGTTACTTGCTTGGGGTCTCTTAACTGGTTGCAGTCAGATGGCTTCTGGGGCTGGAATCATCTGGAGGCTGGCGTAGGATGCTCCAATGTTTGTGCCTCAATCTCTCTTGTTCTCTTTCCATGTAGTCAAAGGGCCCCTCTCCCTCTCTCCATATGACCTTTAAGCATGGTCTCTGTGTATGGGCTCTCTAGGAACGTAACCAGATTTCTTACAGGGCCATTTGGGTATTCCCAAAGTGAGAATTTCAGTAAGCAGTTGACAATTCTCATAAAGGCTAGTTTGGAATGGAATCATCATCTCCTCTGACATACTTTATGATCACAGGGTCAGCCTAAGATTTAGTATGGGAGGGACTACACAAGGGTATGAATAATAGAAGATGTGATTCATGGTAGGATCATATTTGAAGACTAAATACCACATCTACCTTAGAGTTAAAATGAGAACTTAACTGTATTCCTTATGCAACTAATAGCTGGGGTGGTAGGTATTTGTATATTGCATAAAAGACGTGGAACTGACTCTGAAAGGAAAGGCTTAATATCTGGTTTCTGATCTGTTCTCTAGTTTCAGAAACACTGGAGGTTATCATTTTTTTAATTATCCTTGAAACACTCAAAGAATTTATAAAAGCATACCAGATTCAATATTCATGAGAATTCAGCACAGATAACTATATACTGGAATAAACAGCTATACCTCAATACCAAAGCTATTTATTTAGTAATGAGTGGTATTGATAAGAGTCCAGTGCGCAAGAGAATGGAAGTTAGTCATGCATAACTGAGGGTTTCATAGATAGAAAGTTATAGAAGCTGAGAGTACCCTGAAGCTTATGACTTTCCTGAAATGATGTAGTGTCTGCTCATAACCACATGTATCCCAAGTAAAGATTGACTGGGACATTGAGTAACTGCCTAGGAGCTTCGAGGTTTTAACTATGCTATTACTTTCTTGCTGAATTGCTGTGTTTTTCAGTCCTGTTATTCACTCTCAAACCAAGTAATATTGGCTGTGGATGAAGCTTATTACATTGCATAGGTTTGTTGTCAATGTGACACCAAGACCACCATTACTAGTCGAGTAGGGTGTGTGTGTGTGTGTGTGTGTATGAAATTCCAACTATATTCACCCTTCTTACTTTATTCTCTTACTCTTGGACACAAGGCAGGTAAGGAACTCATTATGTGGAATATTTCCCCTTGAAATGAATGTAATTGATAGATTCAGTGTCACTAACTCCTCTTGGATAATGGATAATCGCATGGCTGCACTACTTGGAGAGTGTGTGTTAGAGGAGGAAGGAGCTGACTTTACATTATTCACTGCTCCTGTCACTTAGAATCAGGTCTACATCCTGAACGAAGCAGAACAACTAATCTGGAACTGATTTAGTTTCTATTCTGGACCTAATCAGTGCTGTAAGACATTTAATTATTAGCAACTCAACTAGTTTAGTAAACTTAGAAAGGAAATGCATTGCTATGCATCGACAAACCTGCTTTCTTTTCTTCTTGGCAAATAGCCAGACTATTTCTCCCCACCTTTTTGCTTCTATGTTGATCTAAGTGACAAAATGTTGCCATGGAGTAAGATTGGAAATTATTGGTCACTTCTAGGGTAAAATAATAAAACACAGACATACCTTTTCCATTATCTAATTCCTTATTATCTGGCTGTAATTCTAGATTAATCTGGATACTGCTGGTTGAAATTTGAGAGAACTTGGGGCCCTGAATCAATGTTTGCAGAAGACTTCCGTTCATACTTACAACACATATAATGTCTTACGTTAGATAGTCAGTAAAAGGACTAGAAAGTGATGTTTTACTGGGTTATATCACAAAGATTTGAGGGTTTATCTGTTGCAACAGCTAGCATTATATACAATGACCCAATACTGAAATCAGTACAAGTAATTGGAGTAACAACAACAAAAATAAGTATTCGGCTTTAGATTAGGAGTTGGGCAGTGGGCAGGAAGAAACTGAGATTAGAGGTTATAAAGTTGGTGATGCATGTCTTTCAGTTGCAAGTATTTGGAAAAATGGTCGCCTGTGATAACTTAAGAGGCAAATCTCAAGATTGTAGATCTGGCATCTTCTGGCAAAGTAGTTAGAATGAAGTTTCAATGTGGGGGCGCCTGGGTGGCTCAGTTGGTTAAGCGACTGCCTTCGGCTCAGGTCATGATCCTGGAGTCCCGGGATCGAGTCCCGCATCGGGCTCCCTGCTCGGCGGGGAGTCTGCTTCTCCCTCTGACCCTGCCCCTCTCATGCTCTCTATCTCATTCTCTCTCAAATAAATAAAATCTTTAAAAAAAAAAAAAAAAAAAAAAAAAAAGAATGAAGTTTCAATGTGAATCGGTGATTTTTAGCCATTTGGGTCCAAAAAGCAATAGATGTGTTCAAGAGAATGGTTAGTTTCTAAGCTGAAATGAGAATATATTCAGAGTCTAGGAATTTGAGGCCTTCAATTGTTAGAAAAACCTAAAAATATAGGAAATAAAGATTGAAAACATTGCTTACTGGGAGGAATTTGCAGGGGTGTAAACACTAGGAGGTGAATTATTACTAATTATAGTCTGCATGGGGTTAGCATATTAATATTGAGTAGAACTGAATGTCACATGCTGTGGCAGGACCCTTTGACTTTGGGCTCTAGGGTTAACAAGAGAAGTGACTTGGGAAACATCAATCCCTTCCTTAATGTGATCACTAACTGGGTTCTAAGACTATTCCCAGTTTCTGCTGTAAATGGTACTAGTCCTGTCCTCCAGCCTTGTTCCTCTCTTCCAGCATTAATATCTAAAGGAACGTCAACCCCTCCCCTGGGGTGACTGGAATTGGGTGCAAGTTTTCCAGCTGGCTCTATGATTCATCAAACTAGTGATGCTAATTCCTGATATGTCAGTCAACCATTCAACAAGGATTACTGCCTCAAGTACCCATCTGAAGCTCATTTCCATGAAGTAAGGTGAAGTTTCCCAAGTTGTCTTGCTCTTCAGAAAGTCTACTTCCTTGGTGGAGACTAGCCTGCTGGTAATCAATTTTAGACAGGTTAATCCTTACCTTTCATTAGGACTTAAAACGACCTGCAGTGAATAGGAAGTGAGCTGGGAATACCGCACAACCTCCAAGGAAAATATTCTCTCAAATGACCCTGAAAATATGTCCATGAAAGATATTAAATAAATATTTTGAGGGCAAATCCAGGGACCACGGGGTAAGAGGGCAGACAAAAAGAAACAGAACCAGAGCCTAAAACGGAAACATACTCCACTACCAAGTCTGAGAAACAACATAATGCTTATGTCACAATATTTTAATATCACTAGAAATCTTACATTCTGCCAGTCAGTAATGACTGGGCTTGCTTATTACCTTTTCCGAATGGGAGATTTCACAGAAGTTATCCTGTCCCCGGTTTAACATTTTACACTGGGTTTAGAATGTGCAGAAAAACTATCCCCTTTATTTCAAATTTTTTCTAGATAAAAACACCCATGTCTATATCTCATGGACAGGACTACACATCACCTGAAGCTCCTGGATTTTGACCTTGATGAAGTGATTGCACAGTGCTTTGAGTCCTCTGTTTAAAGGTGGGTGATAGGATTTTATGTGTGGGAAGCAGGGCCAGCTAACTTTTCCTCTAGGCATAGTAAGCACAAGGCCTAGAAGCACAATACTTTCAGGGGCCCACAGAAATGCTTTGCTGCCTTTTAAAATCCTAAGAAGAAATGACTCAAAGAAAATATTTAGTATATAAAATTAATATGTTTATCTTGATACCAATGCAGTTTTAAAATATAATTGTAATGATTTTGGAAAAGGAAGTGTCCCAGGACACCGAAGTTTTTTAAAACCCTTGAAAATCATAATGTTGCCTTGGTGGGAATATGAATACAATGCATATTTGGTGACAAACTGTGCTAGAGACAATGGTATATGTTCAGTAAATACTTATTATTATTATTATGAATTTCATGGGCAAAGAGTTAAGCTATAGCAGCCAGGCTTCTTGCATCCTGATGTCTATTGCTTCCAATGAAGAGTTACAGGAAGTAAACCTCCAGTTTCAGGCAAAGATAGTTAAGACCAAATACGTCTTCTCCATCCTCCCTCTACTTCCTCATTCATTAGGTCAATTACAAAGATGCTCCTGGAACCTCAAGTGAGAAGAGCCTGGATCCCTGAAAAAACGCATCAGAGATCCCTGATGAGCTACCTCATACTTTGATATGAGCAAGAAATCATGTTTGTATTATGCTCAGTCACTAAGATTTGGGGGGTTGTATGTTACAGTAGCTAGTGTTATCTACCCTAAATAATACAAGGATAATTTCGATACCTCAGAATATTCTTTGAACTAATCTTCTCAATTAACAGACAATATCTTTGCTCATGATACATTTTATGACAAAAACACATTCACTTTCTGAATCCTAAGTATACTACAATAAGTTTTCAAAGGTGGGAAAACCATAACTTTTTTTCTGCCAAAGAATGACACATAAACTAGTTTTTCAATCCAACCCCTAGATTACATCTTAAAGAAATTCTCTATATTATATATTTTATAAAGGTAGAAATGCCATTTTTTTCTGCCACAAGATAACCCCTGATATAACTTCTTATTCCAACCTCCCCCACATACATGCACATCTCCCTTAAATTCCCTACCTTGTGAGCTTCAGTCTCACTTTCCATTTTTACATAATGAAAATAACATTATTCATGGTGATTGTCATAATTGTAATAGGTTTTAGCTTAGATACTACAGATAAAAATATTTTGTAAATTGTAAAGCAATAAATTGATGACTATTATGTTGAAGAATATAGATAGAAAAACCTTGCTACTTAGTAAAAAGACCAATCACTAACAGTAGTCAATTGAAAACATTTTAAAGTCTTCTAAAGGGTAAGAAAAAGGTGAAACGGAGAATAATCAAAGATAAACTTTGGTTAAAATCTTTGCTTTGTTTGGAGATTTGTATTATGGAATATGGGGGCCAAAAAAAGTTCCTTTCACACTACCTGAAAAGCAAGGTCTATTATCTCCAGAAACCTGTAACAGAGTAAGGTCTATTTGAGAAAACATTATGGCCAGATAGGACCATGACCCTTCATATTTTATTAGATATATGGGAATTAGAAATGTTTTTTCTTTAAGTCTGAAACACTAGACACAGTCAAATATTAAGTAAGGGGATCAATCAAATAACACATTTTATTTCCCTCTTGTTCTCCATTTTATGGATGAACTAATTGAAATTCAGAGAGAATTATTATTTCTTTCCCAAAATTTTCTTGGTAGTTTCAAAGATACTATCGTGCCAACTCTGCTAAACTACAACAATGGGTAAGCAATGAACTTCAAAAAACAATGTCACACCCATGATGAGCCAAAGAGAGTGGGTTTGAGGGTGTTTTTTTACAGAGGCTGTCTCCTAAACAGTGATCCCTTAAAATATAATGCCATGAAATAAACATTAAGGATTTATCTAAACTTGTTTAAGTTGCATGTGTTTCTATTTGAAAAGTTGCAGATTCCATATCTTTTATTGTTTCAGTTTTTGGTTAATGGTGAGAAAAACAGATTTTCTGCAATCTTATTCATATATGCCTGTCATCAGAGAGTACATCCTCTTCTTTATTTCAAATTTAATTTCTCTATTAGCTGACCAAACTAGTTGGGAATAAGTTTTCTTCATTCCCGTAAAAAATAAAATGTTTTATGTGCTAATTTTATCCTAAAACAGGAAAGTTTTTTTTCACTGAGTAAAAAAAAAAAAAAAAAAAAAAAAAATTATTAGGTGGCTTAATATTATTTTTTACTTGAAGACTCCACAATAATTTTAGTATGAAATATATTATTATTCAATGAACTACTTTGGAGTCATTTCAGATATTTTCCAAATACATATGTATGTATACACACAAAAATATATTTTAATTTCTCATTACTGGATACATATTAAGCAGTGAACATAAAAATACTTGGAATTTTATTCACAAAATAATGGAGAATATATCCTATTTTTTAAAGCCTATTTAAATAATTTGATTCTCATATATTTATCTCCAAGTTCAAAGCTCAAACCAAATAGGATTTTTTGTCAACTTGAGTGTATTGTTATGTAATTATCTTGCTTATTTGTTTTTGCGTGTATGTATATATATGAATGATATTTATATAAAGTCTCTATTGAAAGGAAGAACAAAGAAAAAACAGGAAAAAATGGATATAAGCAACTGTAAGTGAAAAAGAAAATTTAAGAATACTGGGGTATTTCCTGAAACAAACAAATAAAACCCAAAACAAAAAGAAAAACTGAACAGCCATATTTTAGGAATGATTAGAATTGGTTTATTCCTGGAGACTTTAGCAAGCAGGTATTCCTGGATATTCCAAACTGTCTCTTAGTCTAAATTTCTATGTTCCTGAAAATATTATTGGACCAGCATGGATCCATCTGCTTATTCCTAGACCAAACAACAAAGCCATGGATGCTGGAAACCACTCCAGCAGTAGGAAGGGAAATATCAAAATAGCAAAACAAAGTATAAATTTCAGCACATGTCTATTATAAATTCCCTATGATAGAGGGGGAGGGAGAAAGCATAAACAACTCTCTATATTTAATTCAATAAGGATTGCATATATGGAGGAGATATTTTTGCTTGGCTCTTCCAACTTTCCTAAGTACATTTGAAAAGAGCATATTCAATATTGACCCAAGTTGTTGGGCTACTATCGTCAAAATAATTTTAATCTGGTTTGGAAATGGTGCTATATATTAAGCATTCTATATATAGTGCTAAACCTTTTTCAACTTTGAGACATTAGTACAATTATGTAGAGCAATATTTGTATAAGATGGGTAATTGTGTTCCATGAATGACTTGGTTAATATGCTAGTATGTCCTTTCGTATATCTTATATTCCAATATATGGTGAAGAAAAAGGGGTAGGAACAAAAATATAACCTATTTGAGTGATTCTAAAGATCACTTTCCAAAGCATTAGACTCATTTATAATGTATATACATGTTTCCTATTCAAACTGATGCTGTAGATTTCATGCCACTGATGAATGGCATTGAGGTTCAATCTGTTGAAATGCGCTATAATTGTTACAATCTTGCAAATTAATTTAAAAATATTTACTAATTCTTAAGCCATAGCTCTTGTAGATTGTTGCTGTTTAAGAATGTTGTTCCAGCTCTGGTGTATTTTTCTTTTCAAAATATAATGTTCCACATTTTTATGTAAAAATATTTCACTTGTTCAATAGTCACATCTAGTTGTCCTTTTTAATACTGTACAAGCTAAATAAAACTTCCACATTTTTAAAGCACCTTCTGCCTTGTTAATTAAGACAATATTAAATGCTGTTACTTTCCACATTCTCCTTAACGTTTCAGTACACTTACTAAAGAGTATATCTATACTTCTATCAACAGACAGAATCTCTATCTACTTACAGCTCTATCTACTTAACTACACATAATATAAAATTTACCATTTTAACCATTTTAAAGCATACAATTAAGTGGCATTTAATTTATTCACAGTGTTGTGCAGCCACCACTACTATCTAGTTCCAGGACATTTTCATCACCCCAAAGAGAAACCAGTATGGACTAAACAGTCACTCCCATTCCCTCCTTCCCTCAGCCCCTGGAAAACACCAGTCTGCTTCCTATCTCTGTGGATTTGCACATTCTGGGATTGATATGAATGGAAAGAAATGTACGTGGCATTTCACCTCTGACTTCTATCACTTAGCACTGTGTTTTATCTTTTAAAAAGCAAACAAATAAAAGAGATACAACTTGATATTCCTTGTTGAAATTTAAACACACTTTTTGAAAAAGCAAATCTGTGTGCTGAGAAAAGCTCTAGTGCACAAAGTCGGTTGATAGAAGATGCTTACTCTAAACTTCATTTGGCATGTGTATGTGACTAAGTGGGGAGAAAGCACTTTTGATTTTGTTTATGGTAAATTGTAGCAGATGTCCTTGCTGTCCATGCCATCTAGGAATTGATTTACTATTTCTTTTTCCCAGTCTCATTTTTTTTTTTTTTTTTTTTTTTGTAGTAAGTAGGCAATAAGAAAATGAGAATTCACTCTCGGATGGCTTAACTCTAAGACATTTTGGAATGTTCCAGTCATTGGGAGAGCCCTACTTATGAGCCATTCACACTTTTTAAAATTTTATTTTATTATGTTATGCTAATCACCATACATTACATCATTAGTTTTAAGATACAAATAAGATGTTTTAAACTAAAAGTGTAAAGAAGCAACTGATAATGTAATTTCCAGATAAATGCAGATGAAAATGCCTCAAAAGGTAAGAAAGGAATACAGCTCTGTATTTATAAAAATTTGGATAGCATTATTTGTAATACTACCTCATCTATGTAGAAGCAGAATTATTTTTTCCAATCCCAAGATGTCAAAAAAGTTTGGAAAACTTTGTGTTGTTGTTCCTTCTCTTTTATTTATTTGTTTATTTATTTCTTAACTGAGAACTTACTCTTCTTGTACTCTACTTATAGGACTGTAATAACAAAAATAATAGTTTGAAAGAGGTAATTATCTTAATCTACTTTGGAATGTTATATTTTATAATTAAATGTTTCAAAGGTGTCGATATCAGAACAGAATCTAAAATGAGACCCATGTTCCCTGTATTCTCACCCCTAAGCCTACTGAATAAAAGATACCATTTTTAAGTATATTTATTTTTTTAATAATAAAAGTTATACAAAATGATAATAAATATAATCATATATGATGAGTGATTAGGAAGTAGTGCAAAAAGCATCCTTCTAATTTGAAGAAAAATTATTCTTCTGGAAACAAATTAATAAACTCAATGTAAAATTCATGTGAATGAGAGAGGATATTTTACAAATCAGAAGAAGCATATTAAAAATTATTTAAGGCAGGGTAAACTTCTTGTACCTAAAATTTGATTTAAGTAAGAGAAACTTCTAATAGATTGCATCAACAAATTTTTGGAAGTCATTTCAACACAACAGTTTTAAGCAGAAGTCTTAGATAAGGGGGACTCCTGTTAGTTTTTATTTCTAGTAATACTCATAAATGAGATGCTAATATATGGAAGTATAGCCGTTTCTTCTTTAAGAAGTTTATTCTACTGCAAGTCAGAAAAAAATTCAGCAGGTCTTATCACCTGAAGGAAATGTTAATGAAGATCATCTGGTTCTGTTTGTTCTAACTTCTTGCTTATTGAAGTAAACAACAAGTTTGGCTGTCTAACACTCTTACATTTTTAATTTTAGCTAATCAGTTCATAAAATTTAAATGATGATTTCTTTAACCTTGTGTGGACATCTGTGCTAAAATTGCTTAATAATTCTATTGGAATTACAATTTTTCCAAGTTTTAGATGGTGATTGTTTCCCTTCCGCTGGATGTGAATAGGAGAAAACACACAAGTCTGACAGTAACTTACACATATACAAAGGGACCCAAACTTAGAAATGAAAATTTCATCGGAGATAGGAGCATAGAGTGTGTGAAAGAATACACATTCTCATTGGCATACTTGACTTTCAGATTCTGTTATTACTTTAGGTAATTTTTTCTCTAGACTTCAACTCTGTGGGCTATCAAATTCCCTTTCTATTTAATCCAGAATGAATTGGATTTTAGAGTAGGTACCTGCTTAACTGGTACGCTCCCTGTGGCAGAAATGTTTGGTTGTCCGCAGCAACATACTGTTCTCCCCTTCCTCCTCCATGCATATTTAAGTAGTGTGTCAAAGTGTTAACCAGAAATACATCTCCTTGCTTTTCTTGTAGGTAAATATGGACATAAACCTAGGTGCTGGCCAATGTGATTCACATAGAAATCAATTACTGGAGAAGACAGTCAGAACACACTCAAGAAAGGGTTCTTATCCTTTTCTCACTCTGAGGCTTGGAATGCAGAGGCAGTAGTGACAGCCTAAGGATAAATGTGTCACTTTTGTAAGATTTGGGGAAAAGCTGGAAGTAGTTGTGTTGTCACCATCTATTCTTTTTTTTTTTTTTTAAGATTTTATTTACTTGAGAGAGAACAAGAGCAACAGAGAGAGAGAGGGAGAAGCAGACACCCCGCTGAGCAGGGAGCCCGATGGGGGACTCGATCCCTGGACCCTGAGATCATGACCTGAGCCGAAGGCAGGAGCTTAACTGACTGAGCCACCCAGGCGCCCCATCACCATCTACATAAATGACTAGCTTGTCATCATGGTTTACATGACAGATAATTACAATCCTACCATGCTTAACCTTTCATTTTTGAGTCTACCTAGGGAAAGCCAAAACTTAAACCAACAAAGAAATCCTTCTGATCATCACTTGTTTCTTACTTTAAAACTAGAATAAAGATGTCCTACACAGGGGATGTGTGGGTGGCTCAGTCGGTTAAGTGTCTGCCTTCAGTTCATGATCCCAGGGTCCTGGGATCGAGTCCTGCATTGGACTCCCTGCTCAGTGGGAGTCTGCTTCTCCCTCTGCCTCTCTCCCTGCTCATGCTCCCTCTCTCTCAAATAAATAAATAAAATCTTATAAAAGATGTTCTACACATATTAATGTTAGTATTATGATTTATTCATTAATGTCCTGTCCCTTTAATTAGTGTGAATCTGTCCAACCATGAAGCTCTGGTAATGTCCGTGTTCTAAAATTAATCTCCAGGGCACCTGGGTGGCTCAGTTGGTTAAAACTAATCTCCATAATATTTAGCTGTGTGACTTGGGAAGATATTAAACTTCATCAGGATGTGTTTCCTTATCTGTAAAATGAGGTAACACTACATACAATGAACTGTGTGTACATAGAAATTCCTCAATACATGTTAGTCATTGCTATAGCAAGGCTTGGGATAGGAACCAAACGATGCTGGCTTTTCTGAGCAACCAACTGAAATCCACAAGAGTTCACACCATTCTTAGTCACACTGGTTCCAAGAAATGAAATATGTGGCTCTTTAAGTATTCTACTCTGAGGTAGGAATATTTTAAATACTTTAAATAAATAGCCAGAGCTCTTAAATAAATCTCTCACAAATATGCAGTGTGGGACTGACAGCATTTCCTCCAGTGGGCAGAAGATTATAAGCATGTAAATTTTGCCAATAATGGGAAAAAAAAAAAAGTAAGAGTGGGTAGAAGTCTGTGGGAGGCAGAATTCTAAGACAGCCATTGTATTAGTTATGTAGGGCTTCTATAACAAGTTATCACAACCCCAGAGGCTTAAGATAAATTTATTTTCCCACAGTTCTGAAGTCTATTAGTACAAATTCAGGGTGTTATCAGGGCTGGTTCCTTCTGAAGGCTGGGAAAGAAGAATCTGTTCACCTCTCTCCTTGGCTTATAGATGGCTATCTTCATTTTCACATGGCATTCTCCTTGTATCTGTATGTGTTCAAATTTCTCCTACTGGTAAGGACACTAGTCATATTGGATTAAAACCCACCCTACTGAAATCATTTTAACCTGATTACTTCTGTAAAGACCTTATCTCCAAATAAGGTCATGTTGTGAGGTACTGGGGTAAGGACTTTAACGTAAGAATTTTGAGATGACACAATTCAACTCATAACATTCTTCAAGATCCCTGTCCCGTTACATGGGCCCTGCATTAATAGGTGCTTTTAAGTGTAATATGAATAGGATGGGATAGTAATTCCCTTTACTGATTGTTATATGGCAAAATATAAATCCCTGAGGGATTTTTTTTAGATCTATTTAGGTCTCCAGTCTGTTAATTTTAAGTTAATTTAAAGGGAATGAACCTGTGGGAGCCTGACCTATTTAGATGAGCCCTTTAAAAGAAGATCTGCAGGTTTGAAGCAAAAGATGCTCTTTTAAGAGCATCTTAGTTTATCCTGAATAAGCAAATTGCCATGTTGTGAGAGAGCCAAAGGGCAGGGAATGGTGGGCAGCTTACAGGAACAGAAGACCTGAGTCCTATAAATGCAAGAAAGTGAATTCTGCCAACAACCAATGAGGTTAAGAAAACCCTGAGTCTCAGATAAGATATCAGACTCAACTGATACCCTTTTATGTGAGCCTGGTGGGAGCCTGGGCAGGGCACCCAATTAACCTGCACCTAAGCTCCTGACCCATGGAAACTGTGAGATAACAAATTTGTGTTGTTTTAAGCTGCTAAATTTGTGGCAATTATTTTAAGACACAGCAATTAAAAAAGAACTATATGAGAAAAGAAGTGTTTAACAAATACATACCAAATGAAAGGTCGCACCTCTTTAGAAACAGATTTTACATTAAGCATGAGTATACCCAGAAAAAATGGTATTTTCGGCACATACTGATAAACCTACAGCTTCATGTTCATAGGAACTGACGTACGTACATAATGGATTTAGTATACAAAAAAAGGGGGGCTTTTGGGTATTTGGGTGAAAACTTGATTTTTGCCTCATAAAATATATTTCCTAATTTTATCATCTATTATTTTAGAGTATGCATAAAGAAAGTACCTTAGATGATACATACCAACATGTAAGCAATATTTATATATGATACAAGATAACCAGGTGGAATGTGAGAAGGGAGGAAGAATATGTATATTATGGATTAATACTTCATTGGGACTAGAGTCTTTTCATTAGTCACTTAATGGGTTAGGAACTCTGTTAGTCGGACTGAATTTAACCAAATCAAGTGTTGACAAATCAAAGGAAAGCAAAGTTGTAACATTAAAAAACAGAATCTGTACAGAGTCATTAAGAAGGAATTAGAGTTTATAGTGCTGGATTCTAGTCATTGAGTGATGCGGAATTCATTCTTTTCTATTGTTAAAGGAATAAGGGAAGCACATCAGATCCCAAAGAGGATGGCGGGCCTGGTTCAAATCCTGGTTGGTATGTTATTTAACTTCTCAATCACAGAAATCCATACTTGGATATGTCATGTCATTTAGATTTATGCTCTTAATTTAATAAAAGTCATTTTATGTTTAAACTATAAAGTTATTTTTTGAAAAGCCTTGCTCTTCTAAAATAAAAACTGAAGATGAAAATTTCTTTATTCTCCAAATGGGTATTTCTGCTAGCTCCTTCATTTTTAATCTTTCTCAGCATGGCTATGGTTCTGGTTGCTAGTTTTCATTTCCCTCCATGCACCACCAAACCAACATTTTGCACTCATACACTCTTGTATATTCCAAATTTGAACCAAGATATCATGAGTATCTTAGCATTATGTCTTCCTCCTCAACATCAACCCTGCACCACTTCCTTCTTATCACAGAGCTGGATGGGAGAGGACAGGACCCAGTCACGTATGAAGAGGTTTAGACTTTGAAGTGATTATTAATGCTCAGAAGTGGGATAAAATTAAAAGCCTGTGAAATAGAATAAATGCCATTCCACCTTTTGGGATTTTCCTCACCTAAATCCATCGCTTTCAATATGTTCAAATACTAGTTTTCTTAAATAACCCCCCCACCCCAACAATAAGCAGTCACATTTTTTGACCTTCCAGTTTTGGAAAATATTTCTGCTATAACCTCTTCATTTTTTTTTTCTAATGTGTACACAGTGGATTGAAGAAATTCCTGTTAAAATTCCTGCTCTACACTAATGTCCCACAGAATTTTAATTTGATTTATATTTCTCTTATTTTATTAGAAATAGAGACTCCATTTCATATTAATACTGCTTTTAAAAATTAAACAGTAATGAATGCAAACTGTTTTCACCATCCACTTTTAAAATGGCTAAAGCTATCAGTTGTTCAAGAAACCTTTTCAACCCATCTTTTATTTTACCAGTTTTTCTAGTAACATATTTTCTATTATACCAGTTGAGAGACTACTACACTACAATAATCTTTAGATCAATCAACTGACCTTAACTGAACACCTCTTCCAGCCCATTCTGAAGTTAACAATGTTTAAGTTTAATCTACTTGTATCTGTTCCTTATTTCTAATGAGATTGTGTTGGCTTGCTTTATTCCCTTAATTTCTACAATGCTTCTTCAGAAATGTTGTAAAGATTATGTCCTTACAAATAAAAATGTGAAATCTCAAGTGGATACACTGCATTGTTTTATATGCCACAGTATGACGTAACATTTGAGATGAAAAGCATCTGTTTTCAATGTTTATAATCTCTTTTATTTCATGAATGATAATGGAATAAGATAGTCAAAAGAAAATTTCATTCATTCTTCTCTTTTTAAAATCTTGTTCCAATTGACAACTTAGTAACTATTAAGAATATAGATAAATGTAGAGCGCTGGAACTATGTAAGTTGTTTATCAACTCCAAGTAAACCTGTCCAGCCTCCAGGATTTTATACCTAATGGCCATTGTTTGTTTGACTTGAACCTGCCATGACAGCTAAGTCAACTAGGAGTGGGCATATTTCCCAAGGGCAGCCCAACCAAAGCTCATGGGAATCAATTTGTGCTGGTAAATAAAGAGCTGAAGAGGAAGAGTCATGATCCTTAATGAGCCGGGGAGGAGTCCTTGCAATTTCTTGTAATTAAAATGCCTAAGTAGAATATTGAATAATGTCATTATCATTTATTCAAAATAATGCATAATTTAAAACTGCCTCATGAAAAAATTAAAACTAGAAAATGTTGAAATGTTTAATTCATTAAGTAGAGTTGAAATCCTTTTTGATTCTTTTAAATTTAATACTAAATTTTTGTGCATTGTATTATACATATATAAAATACATTTGTAATAGCTAAGACATAAACTAATACATGTAAATTAATCCATGTTTTTCGGTAGTTTAAAAAGAAAATCTGTATATGAGATGGATGCATTTGAATGCTACAGACCTACATTTTTAAGCCTTTTTAATCAATGACTTCCTTTTTTTTTTTTTCTAACTAGCACACCGGTTTTGCCTGCTGCAGAAAGATACTGTCATTTCATCTCGAGTAGTGCTCCTTATTTAAGGACACTGGTTCTTTTCTTTCAGGTTTCCTTTTACACACACACACACACACACACACGTATTTATTTATATATTTACATATATATTACATTATTTTTTTCCTTAAAGAAAGAACACTGTGAGATAAACTTGCAGTGTAGAGTTTTATGGCCTTTTTCTATGTCTTAAATCACATATATTGTGTCATGACTCTAGTAACTGGGAAATTTGGAAGCAGATCAATCAATTAAGAGTCATTGATGTATGTTCATAAACCTGCATTCTGGCAGATGTGAGAATCCCTGGACTGGAAGAAGGAAGAGAAAAGTGTATAGGGATGTGACTGAAATGTGGGATTAATAGTATAGAGATAAGATGGCCATTATTGGTAAAGTCTTAATAGGCTGAATGAAGCAAAATGTTCATACTGTTGTGCAATTTGTACTTGTTTTTTATGAAATGTACTGTGCATGTATAAAGCCTTCTTTGTTTTGACTGAATTTTGACAAGCCATAATTAATATAAGCAATCCTCAATCAGTCGACATTTAGATGGGACATTTAGATTTAGATGGACATCTAAATTCAAATGTTACAATGAATTACTGTGTACATAAGTCTACTATGCTTTTATCTACAGCTATGCATGTCTGTATTTACGTACATATTACAGGAGAGTTTACATGATCCATATTCCATTTGTTCAAATTTTCTTTCTGCCCTTCATTTTTTGTACTGAAATTTTGGGCTTCATAAGTCTGCTCCTCTCTCTAAATAATGCATTTCCAGTACTCAGTCTTAAAATTGCAAGTCCTTCTACTATATAAAGAAATATTAGCAAGACAAGAAGTTGAAAAAATTCAATTTCATAATGCTGCTGAAAAGCAGATATCCTTCAGAATAAAATCGTTCTTAGAAGAAAAACTTATGAAAATGTAACATTTTAAGACATCCAGTCTTAAGAAATTATGTTTTATAAAAATAACCTTTAGGGGCGCCTGGGTTGTTCAGTCATTAAGCGTCTGCCTTCGGCTCAGGTCCTGATCCCAGGGTCCTGGGATCGAGTCCCACATCAGGCTCCCTGCTCAGCGGGAAGCCTGCTTCTCCCTCTCCCACTCCCCCTGCTTGTGTTCCCTCTCTCACTGTCTCTCTCTCTGTCAAATAAATAAATAAATTTCTTAAAAAAATAAAAAAATAAAAATAAAAATAACCTTTAAACTCTAAAAGTATATAATAGTCACTAATTTGTTGCCATGTAATAATATTTAAATTGCCATCTGTGTTTACTAGAAATAACATTAGTTTTAAGTTTTCTTTGTTAAGCCAGAAGAGGATCATTGGCATTTTCTTCTTTCAATTTTTCTTTTTTTACATGAATAGCATCAGGAAAGACCAGGCTCACAGAAATTAGTAACACACATCTAAAAGACATGCAGTTTAATAAGAAAAGTGTACTTAAGTTCATATAGATCAGAAAAATTTTTACAAAATGGATTGATTTACATTCCTGCTAATAGCATGTGAGAGGGCACTTTCGTCTACATTCTTGACAACTATAGATCATATCAACATTCTCAGGGTCTAAAAGATAAGGACTGATAACTCATTATGATAGTTTTAACTTGCTTGTTAGTTGACTATCAGAGATGTGGAACACTGATATTTCTTTTTGTGTGGGTGCCTATTAATATCTTTATATATTATTGCTTGGTTATGTTAAATTTGTATCATAGTGCATAATGAAACATTATATGTTATATACATGTCATAAATGTAATGACAAATATTTAAAAGTGATTATTAAAACTGGTATTTAAATGTGTAAAATAAGTAAACATTCTTTAAACTATATAAACTTTGTTCTCATAAATAGAATTAACAAAATCTAAACTAAGGCATTAGTTCTAAATATTAAAAAATGTTTTATTACAATGTAATGAATGTAATGAAAAATGTTTTCATTACAACATTGTAAAATGGCATTGGCAAGTGAAATATGTAATAATATAGGAATTATTAACTGTACAATGATCTTTCATTATAGAATGAAAGACTTATTTGATGATTCAGTAATTTCATGAGTATTTTTTTATATTTTCGTATAGGATAAGAGTATCTCCCTCATCACAAAGCCTTTTCATTAACATCAGGGTTGCATATGACCTTGAACAACTCTTCTTGGCAATACTGAAACCACCAGCAAAAATCAATTGCTAATGCTATAGCAAAGCTCGATTTTAAAGTAACTTTTTTCCTGGCTTCCACAGACCTCCCCTCCTCCCTTCTTAGGCTTTTGTTTTAGGAACCTGGTACCATCCTAAAGACACGAGGAAGGAGGCTGGCAGCAAGTACACAATTCCTATCAAAATCAGCTAGACCCTATATGCCCCTATGAAACCCTCCAACCTCTTCCTCCTGGCAAATTTGCAGTTTTTTGAAGGCCATAACCTGCTGCAGGCCCTTTGCCCAGCAAAGCAATAAAGCTACTGTTCCTCTTTATCCCAAATGCTTCATGTTATATTTTGGCACAGAGGTCAGTTTTTGACAAGATCTTATCAGACTGGAAAATAGTCATTATACCGTTATGGGGCAGTTATTATAAATACATATTTATGTATTTCTATAATTATGCATGCAGGTTATATACATAGATAAAGCTTCATTCCATAAGAATTTACCTTTTTTTTCATTGCTTGTCAAAATCTATCCACATAACCAATTATACAACAGTAGCAGAGAATAAAGACTACTCTCGGGGCGCCTGGATGGCTCAGATGGTTAAGCGTCTGCCTTCGGCTCAGGTCATGGTCCCAGGGTCCTGGGATCGAGTCCCGCGTCGGGCTCCCTGCTCTTTGGGAGCCTGCTTCTCCCTCTGCCTCTCTCTCTGTCTCTCATGAATAAATAAATAAAGTCTTTAAAAAAAAAAAAAAAGACTACTCTCTGCGGAGAAATCAAGGAGGTTTCTGTGGAAAATAGGAGTATGTTTACCCTTGTGGAAGGCTTTAAAAATAGGTATTTTATGAGAAATAAAGAAGTGATAAGAAGTAAATCAGTAAAACATAATATGATAGAAGCCAAGGGAGGAGAAAATTTTAAGAAGCAAATGCATTTGGCAATGGAGTGGAAGAGATATGTGGATGAGATATAGATTGAGAAAAGTGCAATGAATTTAGCAATTTTTAGGCTGTTCATGAACTTCAAGAGGAGTAATATCTCTATTCTGGCAATCTAGTTACTAGACAGAAAGAGATTAAGGACGTATTTAAAAGCTAGAACAATATATATACCAGAAAACTTATTATTGAAGCATAACTTACATATGAAAAACTGCACAAATTGTAAGTGTGCAGCTCAACGAGTTGTCCCAAAGTGAACACATATGAGCCAATTACCCAGTTCAAACATCATGTTACCAGTACAACCAGAAAGACCTTCTTGTGTCTTCCTAATAATTACCAGTCTTTCTTCTCCAAGTTTAACCACCATCCTGAATTTTACCACCACGGATTTGCTTTGCCCATTTTTAAACTTCATATAAATTGAAAAAGGGTTACATGTATAATATGACGTTTGACTTCTGTTGCTCAATATTATGTTTGAGACTCGTCAATATTCTTGAAGGTCCCAGCAGATTTTCTTCTCCCCCCCCATATAGTTTGCCATTATACAAATGTTTCATAATTTATTTTCCATTCTATTATTGATGGACATTTAGGCTGTTAAGCAGTCTATGCCTACTTTTCCTCCTGTCAGGCCATTTGAGTCTGCATGTGCCAGTGAACAATCCCTGGCTGGCTAAAGGGTCCTCAGTTTGGGCCCCCAAAACCTCCTTCTCTTCTCTAGCAGAGGGTTTCTCTGACCCCGAGGGATCTTGCACAGCCCTGTGTGGGCACAACCTGGAAGTCATTGCTAGGGTAGCTCTCAGCTCAGGGGAATGGAAACAAACAGAAAAACTCCCAGTTTTCTTGCCTCATGTAGGACGGTTCTGAGTTGTGTTCCACCTAAGTCTCAGAGGGTTCTCGGAAGACTGGATTCCAGTTGCTCACTGCTGCAAGCTGTTCCTTTTTCCTTCTTCCCTCTCTCACTTTCAACATTTTCTCATGTGTCTCAACTCATACTAGTCCTTGTTTTTGTGTCCAGTTTGAGGGGAACCTAACTAAAGCAGTTAGCTCCAGAAAGACATTACCTTGGGAAAAGGACTTCAATATTTCCTTCTGGAATTTTGATGATCAACTGGTAACAAAGGCCACACTGGGGGCGCTGGGTGGCTCAGTGGGTTGAGCGTCCGACTCTTGGTTTCCACTCAGGTCATGATCTCAGGGTCCTGGGATTGAGCCCTGCTTCTGCTCCACGCTCAGTGAGGAGTCTGCTGGAGATTCTCTCTCCCTTTCTGCCTCCCTCCGCCCCTGCTTTCACTTGCATCTCTCTCAAATAACTCTCAAGAAAAAACAAACAAACAAACATGACAAAACACTGCTGGTCGATGCGAATGAGACACCTGGCATGCTGTCACATTACAAACACTAAGACCTTCATCTCTAGTGATGGATACTGAGTGGAACAGCAAGCACGTGTTGTGCAACAGGTCTGGCATTTAAATCCGTAAGGCCAAAAGTAATGGCAAGGACTGCGGCTTTGGCTGGCTTTTGTGAACTTCTCTAGAAGGAGGAAAATGATGCTATTTTTTCTCACATTATTTTCTGTATTTTTGTCTCTCGTTCCTTCAATATGAATATTTTTCTTCTGAGATATCTTTCAGAAGAGTAATTCTCTCTTTAGCTATGCTAAACAAGCTATTAAAGACATTTTACAGAGTTCAAGTTATTTTTTAGCCCTTAAATTTCCATTTATGTTTCTCATCTTACTCCTGAAATTCTGTTTTATTTCCTTGAACATGTTCATCGTAATTATTTTAAAATCTGTATCCCTTAACTCCATTAGCTTTATTTCCCGAGTCTCTAATTACTGCCATTTTTTTTTTTTCATTTCAGTTTGAGTCCTCTTGTATGTTTCATGAGTTTTGATTGATGGTTGAAAGTAGTACATGAAGAATTTTACACATCATTTAGGTCATAGTAGGATATCTGTATTTTATTATAAAGTCAGGCTAAGTGAAAATTCTCTTAACCCAATCAGGGACTGAAATGATGGTAAACTGTTCTTAGTTTTGTTAGCAATGGTCTGTTTCAGTTACTCCTAGAACATTTCTCTTCTGGGTCCTTACTAAAATACTAGCATATTTACCAGCTCCATGACAGGTCCTGCACTTCACTACTTGCTTCTCCTCTGTGTGAGAGTGCAGAAAAATCTGCTCAAGGTCTCAAGTCTCTCAACAGGACTTTCAAAGTTGGCATTGTTGAAATGTGGTGTTAAATGCTATGCTTCCTCACCTCCCTCTCAAGATTTGACCAGTCAGCTTTCAGATACCATGAAACAGATTTTTTTAACATTTGCTCATTCATTCTCTTGAAAAGTATTCATTTGAAATAATCTCATTCACATTACTAAAAACAGAACTCTCCACAAATTTTTTCTCAGTCAGTATTTGAAATACTCATTTTTAAGGTATTTTAGATATCCTGATATATCTTACATTAAAGATTTTTACGTGTAATGTATTTTTATATAAATATACACCTACTTTTACTACAGATATTTATAGACTGGTAATTTGTCTTACTCATCTTCATAAGTTGTCTTGTATGGTAGGCCCCCCCAATCCGAGTTGCCATATTGAATAAAATATAAATGGTTATTTTTTTATTATTGATGCTCTTCAACTAGTCTTAAAAATAGATCTATCCCAACTTAGCTACTTTTTTGTTAGAAATAAAAAGAATTTGTTTTCATTTTATTCATCATTTTTCATTTCCCTGATTTGCACAGTAGTTATTGTATCAAATTATAAAATGGTTTTAGATGGCTGTAGCATTTGCTAATAACACCCTACCTTGATAGCTTGTAAATGTAATATCCACCTCATTTGACTAACTTGCAATTTGTTTTCTTGCTTGAAATATCCCCTTCTTGAAAACTTAGTACACCTTGGGCAGTGCCAGTGAATGGTGATTGTTACATTTGCTGAGAGGTAAAATTACCCCACAGTAAGATTCCAGCCAGTGCCTGATAGAATCACCTGAAAATCTACTACCTACTGGGCTTTATTACTGACAGAAAAAAAGATGCATTTCTTAAATATTTGAAAGAATATAAATGTAACAAAGTTAAAAATGATAACTTCACTTTTCTAAGGACAACCAGCTTCTGTCACTGGCCAACAAATTAACATATCTGTTATTAGAATGATATATAACATAAAAATAAAGCTAAAAATGTCCCATAAAGATACGCTATTACATAAATTGAATGTTTTTAAGAATAACTCAACAATGTTAATTTTATGAATTTTTTTGTAAGAAAGGTATTTTTCAAAGATTCTTTTTATACCAATTTAAGAGAATATTTTCATGCTAATTTATACTTTAGATATCAACATAATCCTTTTCTGCCTTAAGACATAAGTGATAAATTTTATACATATTTCATGTAATTTGAGGTTAGATATATAGGATTTGTTTTCTCTTAAAATACCTCCTTTAAAGGTAGTTATTAATTACTAATTACTTATTTCTTTTTTTAAATTTTATTCTTATGTTAATCCCCATACATTACATCATTAGTTTTATTTTTTTTTTGCATTTTCACATTTTTTTTATTCTTATGTTAATCCCCATACATTACATCATTAGTTCTAGATGAAGTGTTCCATGATTCATTGTTTGTGCACAACACCCAGTGCTCCATGCAGAATGTGCCCTCCTCAATACCCACCCCCCTCCCCTCTAGAACCCTCAGTTTGTTTTTCAGAGTCTATCGTCTCTCATGGTTCGTCTACCCCTCCGATTTCCCCCGCTTCATTCTTCCCCTCCCGCTACCTTCTTCTTCTTCTTTTTTTTTCTTAACATATATTGCATTATTTGTTTCAGAGGTACAGATCTGAGATTCAACAGTCTTGCACAATTCACAGCGCTTACAAGAGCACACACCCTCCCCAGTGTCCATCACCCAGTCACCCCATCCCTCCCACCCCACCCCCCACTCCAACAACACTCAGTTTGTTTCCTGCGATTAAGAATTCCTCATATCAGTGAGATCATATGATACATGTCTTTCTCTGTTTGACTTATTTCACTCAACATAATACCCTCCAGTTCCATCCACGTCGTTGCAAATGGCAAGATCTCATTCCTTTTGATGGCTCCATAATTACTTATTTCTTTATAGAAACTCTTTGCCTTCAATAATTAAAACAAGGTAATTTGCTTTGATATGTTTTTAAATAAATTTTCAGGTATAACTTACATATGATAAAATGTACCCATTTTACATGTACGGTGCAATAAGTTTTGACAAATATATTCGCCTGTTTACCACAACTCCAAACTACAGACATATCATCACTCTGGAATGTCCTCTTTGTCTTTCTGTAATCTGTTAACTCCAGCCTGCCACTGATTTGCTTTCTGCTGTGATAAATTAGTTATGTCTTCTCTAGAATTTATAAAAATTAAATCATATGTATTCTTTTGTGCTGGTCTTCTTTTTTCTCAGCTTAATATTTTTAAGGTTAGCAATTTATTTTAAATGTACAACTTTTTAAATACTGTAATCAAAATATTCTATAAACATAGTACTTATTGTATTTCTATACTCAAAATACAAATTACAGTTATTGAGAAACCAATTTTGCCAAGAACAGATGAAAGCAAAAGGATTAAATGTGCCTCAGTGGACAAAACTGTTAGTTGGAACCGCCTAATATCTAGTGAGATTTACGTACCATGGTGAACTCCCACATTACTGCAGATACAAAGTAAAAGATAACTGGTCAGGGTAATCTACAGTTGTCAATTTCGTAGGAAAGAACTCTGCCTTGCTAAGAAACCAAACAAACTGCTTTTGAATAACCCAAACTCCTCCACACTCACAATGAGTTTTATTTATTTTTTTCTTTATTTTTTTTCTTTTTCTTTTTTAAATTTTATTTTATTATGTTATGTTAGTCACCATATATTACGTCATTAGTTTTTGATGTAGTGTTCCATGATTCATTGTTTGCATATAACACCCAGTGCTCCATTCAATACGTGCCCTCCGCAATGAGTTTTAAATCAAATGAAGAAAAGAAAACAGAAGTACAAACTGAATTTCAGCCCAGAAAGTTACAAGTATATAAAGAAAAGAGGGAGAATGTAGAATTTCACACACACACACACGCACACAGAGTCCTTCTCTCTGACATAGAAGTAGGACCTTGACATACTGGCAGGATTTTATCAAATAGAGACTAAAGCTGAAAAAGTGATTTCAGACAGAGGAAACAATATGAACAAAGGTAGAGAGATGAACAAAATGCTCAGAATACTAAAATATCACTGCTTGGTGAACGTGAAAGGAAATAATTGAAAATTAGGCTAGAAATGTAAGCAGAGCAAATGCAGACCATGGAAGTTTTCACATGCTAAACGACAATATGTTTCTTTAAATATTAGGAACGATAATGAAGATTTCGAGTTATTGGATAGGATGTTTTCTACTATCTAATAATATCAGTCAATTCCCATGATATAATGATATATAGAATTGGAGATAGTTGGAATTCTGGTTTAAGTCTGACTTCAATGGAAAACCTCTAGTGGTTCACAGGTATGGAATATGCTGTCCCATACACTCCTATGTAATTGTGTGCATGTGTGTATAAATGCATGGGTGTATATATGTATTGCGTATATATTAAGGATAATCTATCAATTTTTATTTCTTGAAAGTTTTTAACATTTATAGCGATTGAACAATGTTAAATACCTACGAGGCAACTGAAAATTATCATATGGTATTTTTCTTTAGCCTTAACAGTGGAGTGCAACATATTAATGTGTTTCTTTATATTGAGCCACATCTGCTTTCCTGGAATAAATTCCATTTAGTTATGACATGCTATATTTTTTAGTATGTTCGTGGTCTATTCACAAATATTTTATGTGAGATTTTGCATTGATATTCTTAAGTGAGTTTGCTTGTAGTTTTCACTTATGATACAATCTTTTCATGTTTTATGATGAATATGTACTAGCTTCATATAATAAGTGTGGAAGTTTTCACTTCATTTCTATGCTCTGAAATTTAAGTAGACTTATGACTATCTTATTCTTAAAACTCCTCTGGGAATTTATCTGAGCCTGGTGCTTTCTGTTGGATATGCTTTACATTTAATTATATTTTGCTATTTATTTAGTAATCTCTCCTTTTTGAATAGTGTTTGGTGGATTTAGACTTTTCTATTCCTATAGAAGTAAATTTTGGAGAGTTTAATCTTTCTTAAAAATGTGCTTTTCAATGAATCGTGGAACACTACATCAAAAACTAATGATGTACTGCATGGTGACTAACATAACATAATAAAAAAAAAAAAGAAAAAATGTGCTTTTCAGCTAGAATTGTGCAGAGTAAACTTACACTATAAATTCCCCTGGTTATTATTCACCCTTGCCATTTTCAGTTACTACATTTACAGTTTCTCTTTTTTCTTTATTTTTCCTCTTGGTTGGATTTGTTTGTGATTCACTTAGTTTGTAGATTTATTTTTACAACAAATCATTTTTTTAAGGCATATTTCAGGTTTATCAGATAAATTTTAGGTTGCCCAGTTAAATTTGAATTAAAACATACACACACACACACTTTTTTTAGTGTAAGTTTGCCCCAAATACTGTATCAGCCATAACTGTATAAAGAATTACTTTTTTTTTTTTTTAAGAAAATAAAAATAAAGAATTACCTGTTTAGACTGGAAGATGGTGGTGGAGTAGGAGGACCCAAGGCTCACCTCATCCCACGAATACAACTAGATAATTATCAAATCATCTTAAGTACCCCAGAAATTGATCTGAAGACTGGTAGAACAAACTCCACAACTAAAGGGAAAGAAGAAGCCATCTCAAAGAAGGTAGGAAGTGTGGAGATGCGGTATTTGAAAGAAACGGATATTGGCTGCTGTGGTGGGGAGGGAGCCCTGGCTGTGGAGAAGGGCAAGGGACAGACTAACACACTGGGGAGCCCATATAGAGAAGATGAATCCCCATAGCAATTGACTTGGAAAGCAACAGAGGTCAAATTTTAGGAGTTCTTACAACCTGCAGGGCTTAAAGCCTGGAGTTCTAAAGGTCAGGGGCCTTGGCTCAGGGAGAGCATTGGTGTTGCTCTTGAAAAAAGGGAGGGCAAACAGCCCAAGGACATATAGCATGGGAAGAGCAATCTAAAGAGTGCCTGGGGCACACAGTGGGAAGGTTATTTGCTCATCTCAGAGTGTGTCCTGGAGACGCTAGAAGAGGGAGCATTCACAGAGAGACCCCTCTAGGAACAAATGAATTGGCTAGTGCCAGTTTCCTCCTTTGCCCCTCAGCCAAAGTACAGGCCGCCTGTGGGAACCAGCACAGCTCCAACAGTAGCTGACTTCTTACACCAAGCCCCACCCTCCTAAACTCTGGTGGAATCACCCTTCCCAGTCTAACTTGCCTTAGTCCCAAGCATCAAGACCCCTCCCCCAGAAGACCAGTCCAAACCCCTGCCAACACCACGTGTCCTGACTGAGGGGTTTGTGGGCTCAGCTCCGGTAGTGGCAGCGCCAGGTCCCACTTCACAAGCAGATCAGAGCATGTTAAAACTTACCATATTCAGGCCAGGGACCAAACACTGCCCCCCACAGGCAGAGAGAGCCTCTGCAAACAACTGGCCTGAAGGATAAAGTGGCCAGGACACAATGGCAGAACACACAGGGCCCACAATGGAGACACCCCCAGAAGCACCAGACCCTGAAAATAGGGGACACTATTGCAGGGCACTACAAGACCTCTTTGTCAAAAGGCCATCACCCTCAAGAACAGGAGACATAACTGACTTTCCAACATAGAGAAATAGGCACAGAGACTTAGACAAAATGAGAAGACAGGAATTTGTCCTAAGTGAAAGAATAGGAGGCGGCCATGGCCAGAGATCTAAATGAAACAGAGGTAAGTAACATGCCTGATAGAGAATTTAATGGTCATAAAGATACTCACTGGATTTGAGAAAAAAGTGGAAGGCATGAGTGAGACCATTAACACAGAAATAAAGAATAACCCAGCAGAGTTGGACCCTTGGGGTGCCTGGGTGGCTCAGTAGATTAAGCATCTGCCTTTAGCTCAGGTCATTATCCTGGAGTCCCACACTGGGCTCCCTGCTCAGCAGGGAGTTGGCTTCTCCCTCTGCTCCTTCTCTGCTTGTGCTTGCTTGTGCTCTCTCTCTCAAATAAATAAATAAAATCTTAAAAAAAAAAAAAAGAGTTGGACCTTTAACCAGCTGAGTCACCCAGGTGCCCCAAATTCATATTTAAATACTGACATTATCATTATAGTGGTCTTTTAGTAAATAAAGGTCAAAGTGCATGTACAGTATGCTATACTTTTTCTAAGTACAAAAGTAAATTTAGGGGTGCCTGGGTGGCTCAATCATTAACTGTCTGCCTTTGGCTCAGGTCATGATCCCAGGGTCCTGGGATCAAGACCCGCATCGGGCTCCCCGCTCTGCGGGAAGCCTGCTTCTCCCTCTCCCACTGCTTGTGTTCCTTCTCTCGCTGTGTCTCTCTCTGTCAAATAAATAAAATCTTAAAAAAATACATATATAGTATTTACTTATTTGTGCAAAAAACACAGGAAGGGTGAATAGAAAAAATAATAAAGTTGATTACATGCAAGAGGTGAAGGGAAGGGCATTGAAAGGATAGGATAATAGGAACAGGGATAGAATGAAGCATAATTTATGGAATATAACTTTTTATATATTTCTCATTTTTAGAATCATGGTAATCTTTCACATACCCAAAAAAGAATGAAGGTCAACAAAGATAGGACGAATGGAATAAAATGCAATACAAGCAAAACAAATGAAACTAATTGTAGGGAAGGAAAAAGTAAATTTTGAACATAATGTTTTAACTATATTTTCATGCTTATGAAATAATTTTAGAAATATTCTATGTGTATTCTGGAACTGAAAAAATGAGTAAATATATTGTGGACAGTAAGATCCAAGATTCTTACCATTGGAGTATGGAATTATAAATACGGAAAGGGGAAAGGCTAAAATAGACCTGACGTTCAACTGAAATTAGAAGTATAACTATGATTTCATTATAGTTTAATACATATATATGTGGAATTATATTTATATAGACATGTTTATATATACATAAAATCACATAAACAGGTCTATTTATGTATCAATGTATAGATTTGTAAATATATCTACATGCATATATATGTGCACAGATTTCTTTGGTTATAAATACACATGTATATATGGCTATGGGGATAAAAAAGTATCTATAAATTGTTTGAATTATCCAAGCCTAAAAATATTTTAAATGAAAAAGCTCAAAAACATGCTATTTCCATTGACACTATCTTAAAATCTTCCCCAAACCCTTTTTTGTCTTTTTTGATGCAGATTCTTAGGCTAAATTAAAAATAAAATCCCCTTTTCTTCCTTCATATAATTTGTTTCTTTATGTTCTTCGATGAAACATTTTCAGCATTTTCTATTTTTGTTATTTTTCTTTACATCTGAACATATTTGATAAAATGAATGATTGAGGCTAGAAAAATCACCACTTTTATCACAATAATTTCCATCTACTTATCAGCTGAATTACTATTAGCAAGTCCAGCCACATTTTGCTATACGATTTACTCATTAAAGTTGATCTGCGTCATATCGTGACCTTAAACTTAAGTATACTTGATGTCATTCAGTGAAGATAAGGACTTTAGAGTCCTAATATTTTTCCAAGTCAGTCACTACAAAAGTGACAAGATTAAAGATGCATCTTGAATACTGCATTTGTCTTCCAGATACAATGCTCTACACTTAGTAAATATTTACAATCTTAGTTGTTAGTCACCAACAATTATAGGACTTATCTTTGTTTCATTTATTCAAAATGTCAATAATTGCTCAATTTTATACACAAGATTATGCAATATCCTCCTCTGTATTTTGGGAGTTTAGTATAGACACAGAGACATGAATGGAAGGGTATGTTGGAGCTGGCTCATACTGACTCTCAAGCACTGACTGGGTATACTTTTTCCCAACTCCATGTTCAGTGCATCATACTGATAGGTTAAAATCGCCATAGTCTACATATTTACAATATGGGAACTGGTATATGGTATTAATCAGCTCCCCCTCCCATTCCCCCCACTCCCCACGGAGCTGTCTGCTAAATATTTACTAGCACTCTATTGCTCTAATGTCCTCTGGAATGTGGGATACTCTACATGGATAAAATTTCAAGTGGAAAGTTGCAAGTTTAATAAGGCCTACTTTTCCCTCATTCAGCTTCAGCCACACTATTCTTGTGGCTTTCCTAGGAAAAGTAGGCTCTAAAAGCAGGACTTTTTTTTTTAAAGATTTTATTTATTTATTTGAGCAAGAAAGTGAGGGAGAGAGAGGAGGAGCAGGGAGAGGGGCAGCAGTAGAAGCAAACTCTGCGCTGAGCAGGGAGCCTGATGTGGGGCTCGATCCCAGGACCCTGGGATCATGACCTGAGCTGAAGGCAGACGCTTAACCAACTGAACCACCCAGGCGCCCTAAAAGCAGGACTTTTGCACTTGCTGTTTCTTCTGCCTGGAATACTATTTGCCCAGATGGCTGTATAGCTTGTTCCTTCATTCCTTTTAGTTATGCCTAAAAAGGCATTAATCAGTGAAGCTTTATGACCACACTACATGAAACAATTTCTCTGGGCACCCATATCCAGTCATCCTCTTCCCAAACAATATACAGATTTGTTTCACTTCATAGCAAATATCACTGTCTGCAGCACTCCTTATTGACTTGCCATTTGATTACTGCCTATTTACCACTAAAATAATGCAATCTCCGTAACAGCAGATGCTTTGCCAATTTTGCTCCCATTTCTATCTGTAAGGTCTAAAAACAGCACATAAGTGACACTCAAAATATACATTATTAAATGACCATAATGGAAATACCACTGTAAATAGTATTTAAAAATATAAATTTATTATTTTCCTATAAAAGTAGTTTAAAATTATTTATATTCTTTTTTTTAAGATTTTATTTATTTATTTGTCAGAGAGAGAGAGAGAGCACAAGCAGGGGGAGCGGCAGGCAGAGGGAGAAGCAGGCTCCCCGCTGAGCAAGGAGCCTCATGCAGGACTTGATCCCAGGACCCTGGGATCATGACTTGAGCCAATGACAGATGCTTAACCGACTGAGCCACCCAGGCATGCCAAAAGTATTTATTCTTAAAAATTAGTGCTTTTAATTCTATATGTATATATAATTTCTGTCTCTTATTTATTTATCTCTCAATCTCTTCATGTAAATATGCTTTCTTTAAATGTTCCTTTAATATGTTTTTTTTTTTTAAAGATTTTATTTATTTATTCATGAGAGACAGAGAGAGGCAGAGGGAGAAGCAGGCTCCCAAGGAGCAGGGAACCCGATGTGGGACTCGATCCCAGGACCCTGGGATCATGACCTGAGCCGAAGGCAGACGTTTAACCATCTGAGCCACCCAGGCGCCCCTTTAATATGGTTTTATCCATATTAGTAGACATGCATTAAATAAGTAAATTAGCTATTGTAAATATCACATTGAAGAACTTCATAAAAGAATTTTGGGTTTTTTCATAAAAACTATTTTTATGTGTAAAAAACATTTTTTGTGTAGAAAAGTGTTTACACTCCTGACACATGCTTATAAACATTAAGAAATACGATTTGAAATTTTTTGCTCATGTTATTAGTGTAATTATATAACACTTTATTGTATGGCATGTTCATTAATTCTTTCAACAAACTCTCATTGATTATATACTTTAAGCATACTTTCCCCTGTGCTAGGAACTTGTTGATATTTTTATTTGCAATTTTTATTACTAGTGGGGCTTACAAAATTTAAGTTGTATAAAATTATTTCATAACTCATATACATTAGATGCATAGACCCTTTAAAGTTTATAAAGTTTAGAAAGTTTCATAATTATTGTCTCACTTGATCCCTACAATGGGACTTAGTGTCCCAATTTTTTTGGTGATGACACTGAACAGCTTTTGGGCATAGGAAGCTGTTTTCTTATCAGACTGTGATCTCTAATTCCTTGGAAATAAGAAACATGTCTAATTGATTTGTATGGTCCCAGAAAACAGCATCATAGCTGTGAGATAATAAGTGAGAGCCACTATGAATAAATGAATGAATGAGTGAATGAATTCACAGGTTATTTCCTTTAATATCTCTGAAAGTAACGTATATAAAAGCAAGGTACAATGTCTGAACTTAAATCAAGGACTTCTGACCTAGAGCCTATTGTTCTTTCTTCAAAGATAAATAGAAAGCACCTTGATCTTTTTTTTTAATTAGACTTTTTATAAAGTCTTAAATTTTTAGAGCAGTTTCAGATTTACAGCAAAATTGGAGGCAGGTACAGTGATTTACATACACTCCTCCTCTTGCCCTCATGCATGTCTAGCCTTCCACATTGTCAACAACCCCCCTGTCAGGGTGGAAAATTTGTTACAACTGATGAACCTACAATGATACATCATAATCACAGTCCATAGTTTACATCAGTGTTCACTCTTGGTGTTGTACATTTTCTGGGTTTGGGCAAATGTATAATTATATGTATCCATCATTATGGTAGCATATAAAGTGTTTTCACTGCCCTAAAAATCGTGTGTACTCTGCCCATTCATTCCTCCATCATACGCCTCCAAACCCTAGCAACCACTTCTTTTTCACTTGTCTCCACGCTTTTGTTTTTTCTAGAGCGTCATATAGTTGGAATCATACGGGATGTAGCATTTTCATATTGGCTTCTTTCAGTTATTAATATGCATTTAAGTTTCTTCCATGTTTTTTCATGGCTTGATAGCTCTCTTCCTCTTAGCACTGAATAATATCCCATTGTCTGGATGTTTATTTACCCATGCCAGAAATCTCTTACTTGCTTCCAAGTTTTGGCAATTATAAACAAGGCTTCAATAAACGTTTGTGTGCAGGCTTTTGTGTGGACCTAAGTTTTCAACTCCATTGAGTAAATACCAAGGAGTGGGATTGGTGGATTGTATGGTAAGAGTATATTGCATTTTGTAAGTAACCACTGTCTTCCAAAGTGAGTATATCATTTTACATTCCTACAGCACCGAATGAGAGTTTCTGTTGTTCCACATCCTCACCAGCATTTAGTATTGTCAGTGATCTGGATCTTGGCCATTGTAACAGGCATATAATGTTATCTCATTGATGTTTTAATTTGTATTTCCCCAATGATATATGATGTATAGGTGAAATCTTTGGTGAGGTGCCTGTTAAAGTCTTTGGCCCACTTTTTCCTTGGGTTGTTTTCTTATTGTTGAGTTTTAAGAGTTGTTTATACATTTTGCATAACTATCCTTTGTCAGCTGGGTCTTTTGCAAATGCTTTCTCCAAGTCTGTGACTTATCTTCTCATTCTCTTGACACTGTTCTTCTCAGAGTAGAAGTTTTTAATTTTAATGAAGTCCAGTTTATGAATTATTTCTTTCATGGATCATGCCTTTGGTATTTGTATCTAAAAAGTCATTGAGTCATTGACTCAAGGTCACTCAAGGTCTTGTAAGTTTTCTCCTATGTTATCTTCTAGAAGTTATATAGTTTTGCATCTTACATTTGGATCTGTGATCCATTTTGAGTTAATTTCTATAAAGGGTATAAGGTCTATGGATAGTTTTTTTTTTTTTTTTTTTTTTTTTTGCATGTGGATGTTGAGTTTTTCCAGCACTGTTTGTTGAAATGAATATCTTCGCTCCATGGTATTGCTTTTGATCTTTTGTCAAAAATCAAGTGACCACATTTGTACAGGTCTGTTTCTGGCTTGTATTTGGTTCCACTGATCTTTTCGCTATTCTTACTCCAGTACCACATTGTCTTGATTACTGTAGTTTTATGCAGTAAAACTTGAAGTCAGGTAGTGACTTTTTGACTAGTCAGTCCTCCAAATTTGTTCTTCTCCTTGAATACTGTGTTGGCTCTTCTGGGTTTTTTGCCTCTCCATATCAACTTTAGAATCAGTTCGGTCATAGCGACAAAAGAACTTGCTGGGATTTTTATCAGTATGTGAATTCATAGATCAAGTTGAGAAGAACTGACATCTTGACAATATTAGCACCTTAATTTACATATAAGAACAGAAAGGATCCATTTGACAATTATTATGCACCAACAGAATATACATAGTGACAATTTTGAGATTCATCAAATAAATTATTAACGTTTCAAGTGTGAAGCTTTTGGAATTTAGTGAGGCATAAACACAATATTTAAAAAATACTTATTAACCAATGAATTTATTAACAAATTATAACCTCTCCTCTCACAAGCCATCTTTAATAGTTAAAGGGAGCCCTTCAGAATGGCCATTGTGGAATAAAAATCTGAAATGAAAATCATGCTGCTTGTGGTTTTTAACATTTTTTTCCTTTCACATGATTCCAGGTTTACCACAAAAATAATGCAGTTTGGATATACTCTAGCAAGCAATTGATGGCAAGTTTCAGAACAATACTCTATGTTTCTAAAATATAATATTTTTACTTATATACCAAACACTGGAAAATTCAAATAAACAACTAGAATACTTGTACCTAAATTATATAACTGAAGAAATGTCAAGGACTAAGACAAAGTATGAGTCGGAAATAATATTTACTGGGATTGAATCAGGACACTGGCTAGTATAAACAATATTTAGACATATATTGAAAACATTGGGCAATCATAGCAAATCATCATTACCATTTTGAGTCTGAGCAGACCATGCCCACAATAAATGAATAATCTGCTTAAGATTGTTTTAATTAGCTTTCAATGTAGCTGATTTGCAATAATGATGGTAATAATGAGAGAGCGCAGAGCAGCAAACACGTATATAGGTTCTTTTGGAGGAAAAGATAGTTTTTATTCCCGGCTCTGCCACTATTTGCTGTGTGAATTTAAGCAAAAAATTTGCTACTTTGAGCCTCATTTTATTTATAAGGTAATAATTTTAGACAACCCTCTTCCTGAAGACTATTTTGACAAATAAATTGTCATAATGTTTGATGGAGAATGCAGCACACTTGCTGACCTCTTATTAAGCATCTATTAAATTTGGGTTCATATCCTACCTTCTTTAATGCCTTGACAACCCTCGGGATTCAAGTTTCCAATTGGTTTTAGTGTACTTCTAGTTGGAAAATACATTATTACAAAAGGCAAAATGGTTCAGTGTTGCTTGTTTATGAGCCTTGAGCAAACCTCCAAAACTGCAGGAGACACAAAGAGATAGCCACAGGAGATATCTCTTTCTATTTAATAATTTAGACTAAAATAAATGAGAAGATTTTGGAGGAGATATTTAAGACACAAGTATCTGTATGGTTTTTTATCAGGGAAGACTTCACTAATTTGCTTTAGGAAAAGCAATCGTTTATTGGAATGCTATTTTTCCCAGGGCAGGTAGCCTCTCCCCTAGCAAAGGTACACAAAGAGAGTGTCAGTTTAATTCTCTAGGAAAGACTGAGTTCTGCTCATGCATCTTAATGCATCATCAGCTTTCCTGTAGACAACCACATTTCAACCATATAAAAAAAAGACATGATGTTCAAGAAACAGAGATGGCTTGAATAATTTAATAGCTACATATAGGCCTATGAAATATTAAAGGGACAGTAGTGTACAATGGGGAGTTTTACAAAGATTCGAGCTTGACATCAGTCTCCTCCTTGCACAGTTGGCTGTTTGGCTATAATGACAGTTAATATGTTATGATGGTGAGACAATAATTAGAATGGAGTTAATAAGTATTTTAATAAAAGCTCAACCAGCTTACTGACTTTCAGGTATTTAAAAAGTAAAAGCACTCAAATAACTTTTCTTCGGAATATTGTACTAATACTAAAAATCATTTTGAAGAGCCTCCCATTCCTGTTGCTTTTAAATAAATGTGTTCTGAACAGAACTGTTCAGCTACCTATGTATTTCCTTAAAAAATATGATATGCTTTAATAATCCCTCCATGAAGTGAAAGGCGAGAAAGCAGGTGCACAGTCTCTGAGGTTGTGCTGACATGATTTGAAGAATCAATGCTTCATCATTTCATATGGTATATCTACATACTCAATCCCACTTTATAATCCAGATCATCTCCATCAGAGACTCAGATGGAACTGCTGATAGCCATATAAAGCAGAGTGGCCCAAACAGGAACTCTCATTTTCTCAATTGCCAATCTTTGGTTTAGACATTTATAATAAGCGTTAAAAATGTCTATTTGTTTCTAAAATTATTTGTCTTTAATTTCTTCAATTCTTTGGCAAGACAATGTGCTTACAAAAAACTTGTAATTAGATAAAGGGACATTTTTACCACTTTAACTGAAGTAAATGTTTGAAATTGCTTAACTTCAAATAAGTACTGTGCTATTTTGCTATTACCTCTAACAGGACTCTGTTTCGTTTTGCATTTCCTAACACTGTACTGCATTTTTGCTTTGAAGAGACACCTAAGGATGAGGAGAAATGGAGAATAAGGGGCTTGTTTCCCAGAGGAATACTTTCCTATGATAGCTATGATCCTGATCTCATTGTTAGATGAATACTTTAAATAAAATTAAGCGGTGATACGAAGTTGAGTTTCTACCAAAGACTTAGGGTGTGTTTTATATTCTTTCTGTTTTTATGGAAATCCACAGCATATCCAAGACTATATATGGCTCACTCAGGAATCACAGTGGGTCCCACAAAATGATGATTCCTCTTCTCTGGGCATTAATAATCTCAGAAGAGTCATAAAATAAACAGCTCGATAATGTAATTACTCTATTATCAATAGAGTCCCTACACAATGTTTTATACTTCTTGAATTGCTTCTGCATATATAATTTCATAGGAAACTTACTTTGCATAACCCTATGGGAAAGATTTGGAAAGAGAGGGTATATTCCAAGCAGAAGCAATTCTGCAAGCTAGACACTGTGTCAGTTACTGTGAATTCAGAGTTATGTAAGATACAGAGCATGCCTTTGGGAGCACAGCCATAGGTTGGAAGGGCAAATCACCTTTGAAATTGTCAGTGATTTTGCCTTCTTTTAAAGAGTGCCCAACCTTTGCATTTTGACTACCGCTAATCTTACCTCTTTCACTCTCAACTAGCTAAGTGGGACAACTGGTATATCCTGTAGATTCTCTGTAATTGGTACAACAAGAAAATTACCGTGATTACTTGAGCATGGTGAAATGATTAATAATGGCACTCTTTCACTGATGCATGCCAGAAGAGTATACCCAGAAAGTAAACAAAACCAATTTATCAGTATTAGCATCTGAAGTAAAAGCCAGGCCCAACTTGTGCTCACCTCAACCTCTGATGCAATAGTTCTCTTGGTCTTAGATAGCTCCCACATATCTCTAGCATATTCTATCTCCTTCACAAAATCATATTCTTACCTCATTCCTCAACACGATCAACATGTTCTTTAGTTAAAATCTCCCAAATTACAGGGGGTCTCAGATTATGTTACAGACTTTTGCTATATAGTTTGCTTGCATTCATCTTTTATTTCTACCCTTTCTGATCCAGATTTATATGCTCTCTGAGGACATGAGGTCTTAGTTGTTGATATACTACTATTTCTGCTACTTCAGAGGAATGTGTAGTACTTAGCCAAATTCAATAATCCATACCATTTTTTTCCATTTATCTTCCTAAAATTTATTTTTGTTAGTATTTGAAAGCTGTTTCAGTATCCTGCCCATAGACATAATTGCACCCGTAGCAGACATCGAATATAAATAATGAAAATGACATGATGCATGTCTGTAAAACATTCAAAGCATATTTATGTTGGTAAAAGCAGATAAAGATTTTACTCAAAAATGACTATAAAATATGATTTCACTCATGTGGAATTTAAGAATTTAAGAAACGTAACAAACGTAACAAAATAACAAAGAGAAAAAGAGACAAACCAAAAAACAGACTTAACTATAGAGAACAAACTGATGGTCACCAGAGGGGAGGTGAGTGGGGGGATGGGTGAAACAGGTGATGGAGATGAAGAGTACTGTTATCTTGATGAGCACTGAGTGATATATGGACCTGTCCAATCACTATATTGTACACCTGAAACTAATATAACACTGTATGTTAACTATACTGGAATTTAAAAAAAAAGAGTACACTTATCATCATGAGCACTGAGTAATGTATAGAATTGTTGAATCTATAGAATCGTATACCTGTAACTGATACGGCACTGTATGTTAATTATGGTGGAATTAAAATTTAAAAACGACTATAAAATTATGATTGCTTTGAAATGTAACTTTAAGAATATCCCGTTATAGTTTAAATGTTATTACTAAGTTTATAGAGAATTTTTTATTTTGTATCTAAAGTTCATGTGTACAAAAGATATGATAAATACAGTTTAACTCTAAAAGTTAATTCAGCTAATGAAAACAAGCCAATGTATTTTACAGGAGACTTCTGAATATTTAAGGTGGCAAACAGTTCTGTGTGTGTGCGTGTGTGTGTGTGTCAGCTAGCCATTGAATTTGCTGTTTTGTTTTCTCTTAAATAATAGCAAAGTAAGCGCACAACCTTGAAATAAAGCAGAATTACAAATGATCAGCACACAGTTGAACATCTACTGAGTTACTCACTACTGAGAATCTCAGGAACTATACCATATGGTACCTAATCCCAAGCACTAGACTGCTTTATTAGGAAGATAAAACATACTAGACAATGTTTTCCTTCTTTAATTCATATTATATATTTTACCTTGTCTTTTGCTTTCCTGTTTCTTTAATGGATACTATCTTAACCCATTTCAAGTAGAAATGTCTTATCTTATTAAAAGTATACATAAAAAAAGCAATGTTCTACAGATTAAGTATTTTCCAGATTTAAGCGATAATAGATCTAGACTCTAATCTCAGCTCTGCCACCTACTCATGCATTTTAACTGTCCCCAAATTTTGTCCTGAGAATCACATAACATAATGCATGTGAAAATGCTTTGAAAATTATAAAGCTCTGAATGAATATGCCTGTTTTCATTATAATGATGTGGATGATCTACAGCCTAGTTACTTCATATATCCGTATCTTTAAGGTATCTATAGATTTTCTTTCCTGAAAATGAGGACATCGGTATTTTTAGCCTAAGTTCAAGACTGTTATTCAAAATCTTTACAACTGCCATGGGCCAGGCTCTAAGAGGCCAGTGTAGCCAATGCCTGTTGTAACTCTGGAGTAGGCTTCCCTGCAGATTCATATCGTGGAGGTGCATGGAGTCCTGGGAGGTGCCAGGGTGACTAGCTTGGCCAAAGGGTCCAGCAGTTTGCACTAACAACAAATATTAATTGGTACAACCACATTGCTGCAAGCTAATTATATAATTCTAATTATGCTCTCCTAATCTAAAAGAAACCAATTTTGATTATCTATTTTATTATTCTGAATACTTCTAGTGGTTATCTCTCACCTTTAAACAATGTACCTAAAATTCTGTTACTCAATTTATGAAATTTAACTTAACTGATTGACCCTCCAGAAATAGAAGATGAGAACTTTCAGATCACTTGCAATGCTCCAGGAATGTTTGCACATCCAATTACATTCCTAAATTATTGTTACAGTATGTAACCAGATTAAAGCCATGACTCAAGTTGTCTGGTCTCTTAGAGCTTCTTCCACAATCGAAACAACAACAGCAATGCGGCCCAGTATCTGAAATAATTTCAAAATGACAGAAACTCTTTATTTGCATGTTTCCAGCATCAATAATTCTATAGCACATGGCGATAGTTCTAAGAATTTTTTTTATCACTCATTAACTTTTATTATACTCCACATCTACCATAGTACCTCTCTTTATCAAACTCCTCTTTTATCCATAACTTAATTATGTTTGTTTGTTTTGGTTATATTTTGTTTTCCTTTTTAAAAGCCAGCTTCCCCCCAAGGCCAAACCCACACACCTATTTTTCACTTCTCCATTAATTTCTGTATCACCAGTTTTTTTTTTTTTCCCTGTTTTACTTTTGACATTTGTCACTGCTAACTACCAAAGAATAGCTAGGTGTGGGCCCCCAGAATACAAAGTAAAGAACTAAATCTTTTATAAGAAGAAGAATGAGAAAATTTAAAATATCCACTCAATGATAATAGTTATCAAATCACAAGTAGTCACACATACACACACACACTTAAATTTTGCTTACATTTTGTTTAGTGATTGAATATCCAGTTAACTTTTTTTTTTTTAAAGATTTTATTTATTTATTTGACAGAGAGAGACACAGCAAGAGAGGGAACACAAGCAGGGGGAGTGGGAGAGAGAGAAGCAGGCTTCTTGCCGAGCAGGGAGCCCGATGTGGGACTCGATCCCAGGACCCTGGGATCATGACCTGAGCCGAAGACAGCCGCTCAACGACTGAGCCACCCAGGCGCCCCTCCAGTTAACTTTTGATCTATATTTTAATAGACAATTTTATCATTTTTCCAGGACACACTTCTTTTATAACTTAGTTGACTTAAATTCATCTTTAGAAGCCTTTTTCCCCAAAAACTGTTCATGGTTGCACTAGTCCTTATGCTTGTGCATACTAGAAAACATAACCTGTGTGGTCTTGATAAAAGAATGGCAACTCAGCTAGCTATAAGATTTCTAAGTCAAAATTTATTTTCTAGATGCTCACCATTGCTAATCATTAGGGAAATGCAAGTCAAAACCACAATGAGATGTCCCCTCATGTCTGTTAGAAGAGCCATCATCAAAAAACAAGAAATAACAAATGTTAGTGAGGATGTGGAGAAAAGGGGTCCCTTGCACACTGTTGGGAATGTTAATTGGTGCAGCCACTATGGAAACAGTATGCAGGTTTCTCAAATAATTATACCATATGATCCAGCAATTCTACTTCTGGGAATTTATCCAAAGGAAATGAAAACATTACTCAAAAGGATATCTGCACCTCCATGTTCATAGCAACATTATTTACAATAGCCAAGACATAGAAAGAATGTAAGTTGTCCACTGAACGGACAAATGAATAAAGAAGTTGTGGCATATATGTACAATGGAATAAAAAAAAAAAAAAACACAAGGAAATCCTACCATTTGTGACATCATGGATTGACCTTGAAGGCTTTATGCTAACTGAAATAAGTCAGACAAATACTGTATGCTCTCACTTATATGTGGAATCTGAAAAACAACAAAAGAAACAAATCAAACAAAATACAACAAAAACCCCACCAAGCTCATTGAAGAAGAGATCCAGATTTGTGGTTACCAGAAGTGGTGGGTGGGAAGAAGAGGAATTGGAGGAAGGTGGTCAAAATGTACTAACATTCAGTTTTAAGATAAGTAAGTACTAGGGATGTAATATACAACATGATGACTACAGCTAATTCTGCTGTATGATAGATAGGAAAGTTGTTAAGAGAGTAAATCCTGAGTTCTCATCACAAGGGGAAATATTTTCTCTTTTCTTTTTATTGTATCGATATGCGATGATGGATGTTAACTAAAGCTATTGTAGTGATTATTTCACAAAATATGTAAATCAAACCATCATCCTGTATGCCTTAAACTTGTAGTGATGTATGTCAGCTGCTTCTCAATAAAACCAGAAAAAAAAATGCATTTTCTCTCTTGTTTTTCTTCATTGGTGACTTTCTGGAACTTGCTTATAGACAGTAAGCTTTCTATAGGGAAAAAACGAAAACCTAAGAGGTGAAGAAAATTTCTACTGCTTATGAAAACTTTTGTTGTTTTTCTTGACTTTGATTACAAGTTTTTCATTAACCTCTAAAACTGGAAATTATGTATTTTAATAGTTTCTGATATTAATCATTTTTAAAGATTTATTTTAGAGAGAGAGCGGAAGATCATGAGTGGGAGGGGCTGAAGGACGGAGAGAGAATCTCAAGCAGACTCTGCACTGATTAAAGAGCCTGATGCAGGGCTTGGTCCCATGACCATGAGATGATGACCTGAGCTGAAACCAAGAGTTAGACACTTAACTGACTGTGCCACCCAGGTACCCCTGATATTAATCTTATTTTTTTTTTACACTTTATTTAAAAATAGAGTCTTTAAGTCTATAGATTCAGGTCTTTCATTCAAAAGGAAAAACCTTGGGGCGCCTAGGTGGCTCAGTCGTTAAGCGTCTGCCTTCGGCTCAGGTCATGTTCCCAGAGTCCTGGGATCGAGCCCCGCATCAGGCTCCCTGCTCTGCGGGAAGCCTGATTCTCCCTCTCCCACTCCCCCTGCTTGTGTTCCCTCTCTCGCTGTCTCTCTGTCAAATAAATAAATAAAATCTTAAAAAAAAAAAAAAAAGGAAAAAACTTTTTTCTGGTTTATTGTGGTATGTTAACATTAAGTTTTTTATTCACTGGGTATATAAATTAGGCACACATAGATTCTCCTTTATCTGTCTTATTTATCTATTCTTTATCCTAAAACTTTTTTTTCTTTTCAAGAATTTGGCTTTATTTGCCTTGAGCCTGTCCTCTATGCTTCTGAAGTTTTAGGATGTCCTTTTCTCCCTTTTGATGCTTCTCGTGCTGTGTTCATTTTTGTTTTCATTTTCTTTTAAATGTTTTCTGAGTTCTACAACTCAAATTTTTCTCTCCTGTTTTTGTCCTAATCTCTCCTGTTTGATCCTTTTCCTGGATATGTTTTAAAGAGGTTTAAGTTTTCTTTATTTCATGGTAAAATATTTATCCCAAATTAACATCTATTCTCAGAACATTTTCCTTTCACTTGTTATGTTTCTTCCCTTAGAGTAGATTGTAAGTGGGAGCATTATTTTAGGGGCCAATTACATGTTGAATGAGAGTGTTGGGGTGGGGATGGAGCAGTTTAGCAACTTAGATTTAAGTTGGATATCTCAAATATTATTTTACAAACTATGTACTGCTGTGTGTCAAGAATCCCTTACATAGTGATTTATCATTTATTTATATCATATGACCAAGATACAAGTTCACAAGTTATTAGTACATTTTTCCCTTGTTTTTTATACCTAGAGTACATATAAATAAATATTGTATATGAATATGTCATCCATTAGCTCAGCCATTTATTTCTGCTTCATATTTTCAGAAGGAATCAAGGATATTTGGGCAGTCCGACATAAATTTTCAAGCAATGGGTTATTAAAATGAATCTCCAAGGGTTTCTCATATTTTTTAAAAGGAATCTGATGATCTACAGAGACATCTATCTGCCCTTAGCCAAGTACAGTTTTTACTGATTTTAAAAGCCCTTCTTGGGGTGCCTGCATAGTAGTCAGTAAAGCATCAGACTCTTGGTTTCAGCTCAGGTCATGATCTCAGGGTCGGGAGACTCAGCCCTGCAACTGGGCTCTACACTCAGCATGGCATCTGCTTGGTTTCTCTCTTCCTCTGCCCCTACCCACCCCTACTCTTCCCCCCCACTCAAAATAAATAAATAAATCTTAAAAACAAAACAAAACAAACCATTCTTTTTATATCAATTTTTAGCATCTGCATGTTTTCTACTTTTCCCAAAATGTAATATGTTTTTCTTTTACCCTGAATGTTTTTGAGGAGAGCAAGGCAAGGATACCTTTACTCTAACTTCTTTAACAGTAACACCCAATTAAGTTGTATAAATGCCAATTAGTTATCTGATCAGAACAAAGAATCCATAGTTTGGAAGTAAATATAATAATTCTAAGCCAAGAATTATTTTTTCAGATTTAGGAAAAACCAATAGCAGAAGAGATGTATATATAATGCTATAGTCATTGATAGAGGAGTGGGATTGAGAGGAACAGAGAGAATGAAGTGGCATATTTAAGTCCTGGGAATCAGTGAGTCAGAGAAAAAGAAAATGCTTAGCAAAGTCTTGAAAGCTGTACCTTGAGAAAACTGATATGGTTTAATATGCAAATTGGCTAGTAAGTTACACAGTCTGAGTTCAGTTTGACATTTTAACTAAATTTGTCTTAAGTGAACTTAAATATAATACCTTGTATGTTAGTGACATTTACTTTATATCACTATATATCGTTTTATATACATGTTTATACTATATATCACTTTATATATAAGTTGATATATGTTGTATATATGTTACATAAATATCTTCTCTTTAAAACAGAAATTGAACTTGTATATTTTTGTCTTAACCTCAATGTAAATAATCAATGTCTCTTAATGGGTAATGTATTATTAATCAATTATTAATCAATGTATTGTATTCATCATTGTAAAAGAGTGTGCTAAAGTCAGGGCTGTCCAAATATGGAATACATTGTACATTTGTAAGAGGTTTTGTACAAAGAGTATTACCAAAATGACAGCCAGTTTCGAGGAGATCTAGGCACCAAGTGGATAATATATCTTACAATCATGAGATGATATGGATTACTTTTGCAATCATATAAAATATAATCTCTTACTGGGGAAACTGAGGTTCATGGAAGTTAAGTGACTTGTTTAAATTTCTTAAGACTGACTGAGATCATAAGACAAATCAAGCTTTGAGACCATAGCACAAATAAAAATTAAAGTTTCATGAAATTCATGTTTCCTAAATCACTTTTAAAATGAATTATATTGCAAACTAAAAATACAGAAACACTAACTACACAGAGGTTTTAAAATACTAATGTGCTGAACACTTCACTTTGCTTAAAGTACTACTTTTAAAGGAGGATTAAAACAAGATTATTATGAACAAAAATTTAGGAAAAACAAGAAGATAGTATGGGATCAGAGAGGCTCCCAAGAACACCATTCTTTTTTGATAGGTTTTGAAATTTGACACCATTCCACAGGTGTTTTTTTAAATGTACTTCAGAATTCATGTTTATAGTCAATTGCTACTATAGGCTCAATTATTACCAGTTATATTTTCATCTATTCCTTTCACTGATCCCTGGAAAATCTATGTCAAACTGACCTGTTCTGACTGTTCTTAGCCAGTGGGAACTGGACATTCAAAAGTATTAAACTCCTCTTTCATTTTTAAATGTCCTTTCAAATATGAGTTTTAACCTAAAAGACAAATTTGTCTTTAAAAATAAATGCTCTGCTCATCAAGGAATAGTGATTCTATTGCAAGTCTCAATGCAATAGTGATTTTCCTTTAACATAACCACACACATTTTCACTACATAATATTTACTGCATGCCATTGCTCTTCACACTCTTTTACTCATTTCTTGTAAATCCAGTCCCTCTTGTTTCAGCCATCCATGCAGGTGACACTGCAAAGATTTGTGCCTAAACTGTAAACTGGGAAGTCAATTTGAAGCTTTGCAAATGATTTATGGGTCATGAGGTAAAATAATGCATATTATTGTGTGCAGGGTTCAGGGAGGACTAGTTTTGCACAGTTAAGGACAAACAGGAGTAATCGTTCCCTCACACTTTGGTCTTTTTTTCCCTTTAACTTCCTGAAAGGCATTCTGTAATATTTCAAAACCCCTATTTTGTTTGAAGAAAATTTAAGTCATATAACCAGGTCATAACATTCAAAGGATTGAACTTTTTTTGTGTGTGTGATTTTAATAGTGTGTGCATGGGGTGCCTGGGTGGCTCAATCAGTTAAACGTCCAACTCTTGATTTCAGCTCAGGTCATGAACTCAAGGTCGTGAGATCGAGCCCCACATCAGACTCCACGCTCATTGGGGAGTCTGCTGGAGATTCTTTCTCCCTCTCCCTCTGCCTTTGCCTCTCCCCTGGCTCACGTGTGCATTCTCTCTTTCTCTCTAAAATAAATCTTTAAAAAAATAGTGCATGCATCATAATGTGTACTTCATCAGAGATGGTGCAAGGTTTTATGCCAACTGTACAATTTATTCCTTAAACTTTTAATGGGGGAAGAAAAAAACATGATTGTGGAAAGTAGAACAATAACTTCTAATAACTTCTTCATGGCATCTCCAAAAGGCATTGCTCACTTTCCATTTTTAAGCTGCCAACCTAATTACATTTTTTACTCTTGTGTAGAGATTAGTGCAGGAGGCCAGGTGTCACATTTCCAGTTTACTCTGCTTCCAACATACATTTGCATCATTACTACTATTGTCATTCTTACCATCACAGTACCATACAGTTTACAGTCCTTCACAGTTTGAAAAGTGTCATGACAGAGTTTTATTCTTCACTCTGGCTGGAAGCCATCACATCCTCTAAGTAGCTTTCATTGACCATCTAATCAGGAAGCAATGCCATCTTTTGAACTTCTATGGTCACTCATTCTCCTATGATTTTTGCCATATACTGGGCTAAGTAGCACTTTAGTTTTATGTGAATATTATAACACACTTTTAAGTGATTCCATAAAAGAATATATAAATAATGATGATGCTAACGTAGAGGGCAAGCACCATGAGTGATAACTCAATTATCAAAAATGTCTTGAACCATTATACACATTTGTCAACATTGATTACTATATATACACACATAGGTGGCTCAGCATCTTTTAAAAAATCTCTATTAAAATATAATTCACATGCCATATAATTCACTCTTCTAAAATGTATGACTCAGTGGTTTTAGTATGTTTTCTGTCCTGAGACCAAAAGGAACAAATTTCTGCCAACTCTCTGAATGAACAAGGAGATGGATCCTTCCTTAGAGCATCCAGAATGGAACATAGACTGCTAACCCCTTGATTTTAGACAGTGGGGACCACTGAAATACGGAGCTGTAAGACAATTTATATTGTTTGAGACACAAACATGCGGTAATTTATAACAGAAGCTCTCCCTCTGGCCTGCAAAGTTTCTGCTGAAAAATCTATTGGCAGTCTTAGGGGTATTCCCTTGTATGTAACAAGTTGCTTTGCTCTGTTGCCTTTAAAATTGTCTTTAACTGTTTAAAATTTAATTATAATATGACATGGTGTGGGTCTGTATGGATTCATCCTATTTGTTAAGTTTGGGCCTTGCTAATTCTGGATCTCTGTTTCTTTCCCCAGGTAGGGAAATTTATAGCTATTATTTCTTTGAAAAAGCTTTCTGCCCCTTACTCTCTTCTGGGATACTTATGGTGTGCACAGATGGCATCCCGTAAGTCCTTTAAGCTCACTTCATTCCTTTTTATTCTTTTAAAAAAAAATTTGGTCCTCTGATTGGATGAATCCCAGCATCCTGTCTTTGAGTTTACTGATCCTTTCTTTCATTTCATCTAGTCAAATGTTGAAACTCTACAGTGATTTTTTTCAATTCAGTTATTATATTCTTTAGTTCTATGATTTCTGTTCAATACTTCTTTATATTTTCTATGTCTTTATTGAAATTCTCACTTTGCTCATGCATTAGTATTCTGACCTCGATGAATATCTTTATGCCTGTAATTTTGAACTCTCTATGTAATTTTGAATAAATCACTTTTCTCTCTTTCATTAAGTTCATTTTCTGGAGAATTATCTTGTTCTTCTGTTTGGAACATATTCCACTATTTTTCATTTTCCTTGACTCTTTGGGTTGGTTTCTACACATTGGATAACACAGCCACCTCTTCCAGTCTTGACAGACTGGTCTTGTGCAGGAGAAGAACCATGTCAATCAGCCCAGCCTGAGCTCCTGGTTGTTTCTCAAAACTTTTTAATTGTCTAAACCACCATCGTTGTTCTTACTGGCTTCCCAATAGTTGAGAATGTGCCAAAACCTGTCAGTGTTCCAAAGTTGAGAATCTCCGTGAACACCTAGAAGCAGGCTGATTAGAAGATGGACCCTCAGACAGCAGTTGGTAAAATATATAATTAAGCCTGTTTCAGGGAGAAACTGGGAGTTAGTAAGTTTTTGCCTTTTCCCTCTAGGCTGAGCCCTGGTGTATAGCTGGAAGGGAGGTGTGGTGTTTGAGGTTTAAATACTGTGTCTTTGCTTGGTTTAGTGTTATGGAACTTGTGAATGCAAGACCCTTTGACTGTCAATCAGAGCTAGGTGATTTGACTGGCCATCCTTCCTTGGAGAGCAACTGTAAAATTTGTCAGTGTATGGACACGCTCCCTCTACAGAGATACTAGCAACTTGGTTTTATTGTTGGAGTGAGCCAGAGGGAGAAAGTGGGAGAAATGTCTACTAGTGCTTTCAGGCTCCAGAGAGGTTTGCATTAAGCCCCATGTGCATGCTAATTAGAAGCCAGATCCTCTGACTGCAGCTTGTAAAGTGGGCCATCAAATCTCTTCCAGTGAAAACCTAGGAAATGGACATTTTTGCCTGCTTCCTTTGCATTGAGCCCTGGCAGGATAGCTAAAGCTAGTGCTCTTGGGCTCATTAACACCTGCTTCCTTGTTCTAGTCCTATGGGATTTGTAAAAGTAAGGCCCCTAAGCTATCAGAACTAGGTGATTTGGGGGCCCATTCCTTTGGCAACAGCTGTAAGAGTTGGGGCACTAGATATTTGGACAAGCTACTTCTAGGGAGATGCTGGCAATATGGTTTTATTGTTGGAATAAGCTCGAGGGAGAAGGCTAACAACGTGGTCACCAACTCTTTCAGGCTCTGGGGAGAACTGCAGTCAGCAATCCTGGGAGTTTGGGGTAGGGTTCCCTCCTGATTGTTTGGCACTGTACCAGGGGAGTGGTTTATGGCAAGAGGGTGTCTTAGCCTTGCCTATCCATTTCAATGAGGGTATTTTCTCATTTGCTTGATGTGTTGGATTCATTCAACTAGTTTCTGGATTTCTTTCAGAGGAAATTGCTTTGTGTATAGCTGTACATTTGGTGCATCAGTAGGAGGAGACAAAGTCAGGAGGGTCCTGAAGGAGGCTCTCCTGGTACCTCATGAAGCCTAGGTGGTGATATTCAACACTACTCTATCTTTAAATTAAATTCCTCTTTTTGTATATCTTAGTTCAAATTAAGATTCTTTTTTTTTTTTTTTAAGCAAACAGGGATTCTGGTTATATGACAGTCACTTTCATTGATATCAAATACGGCTGTGAAGGACTAGAAACATTCTATGTTAAATGGGATGTATACTCTATTTAGGTGAGAACAATGGTGAAGAATGCAAGGGATGTAATTCATTTACAAAAGTCATCCTATGGGGACGCCTGGGTGGCTCAGTTGGTTAAACGACTGCCTTCGGCTCAGGCCATGATCCTGGAGTCCCAGGATCGAGTCCCGCATCGGGCTCCCTGCTCGGCAGGGAGTCTGCTTCTCCCTTGGACCCTCCCCCCTCTCATGTGCTCTCTTTCTCATTCTCTCTCTCTCAAATAAATAAATGAAATCTTAAAAAAAAAGTCATCCTATGGTTTGTAGCTGTGAGGAGCTATGGGAGTGAAGACATTGTTAAACCTTTAAAAGAATGATTGGTTCTAATAATAAAACACCTGATTTGCCAATGAGGATGATAACTATTGCTCACTTCAATTATCATTTTATCAGCAGATAATGCTGGCCAAGATACTTATAATTAAATCAAGTGCTCAAGATGATTCAAGTGTTCTGATATTAGGACTCTACCATCTTGTACCTAAGAGTCATGGGCAGCTAGACTATGGAAATGAAACCCATATTAAGGGAAAGTTTAGGCTCTGGATTAGTAGAATATCTGACTGTGATTTGGGAAACACCCCTGTGTGACATTTGAGCCCACCGTGACAAGTATAAGCCACATGTGGTTAATAGAGATTCCATTTTAATGCCTGATAATATTACCCTGAATATGTGGCAGTAATGCTATATTTAGTTGTTAATCTATTTTAATACATCAAATTTGAATATTCATTAAAACATGTCAACAAGATAAAATGCAAATAGATAAGACGACAATTTGAAAGGGTGTTAATAAATGGATGGCACTGGTAAAATAACAACATGAAATGTATTAAATCAAGCTTAGATCCAATTAAAATCTTTCTAAGAGTTTCAACTTTATTTTTCAAGGTATTTCTATGTTCAGGAGGATGCAAGCAGATTTTTTTGTAGGTCTCTATTTCCTTCTAAGATCCTTTCTTAATATCTACAGTACATGATGCCTTTAGGAAGAATTTTTTATCATTATGGGCTATCATTATGCAGAAAACACTCAGGTTTATGTCTCTCTATTTGATAATTTAGCTTTGGCAGCAGATGATCTGATTCAGAGTCTGTCTACAGTGAATAATTGAATGTCAGAAATGTTTTAAATTAAATTCTGACAAAGATGAAATGCTTTGTGGGGGAATCTAAATGTTTGTTAAGTTCTTTGTCCTCTTTTTCATGGCCCCTTAATGGTTACAATCTTGTATCTGCTTTTCCAAAGACAAGCCTGTGTGCTATTTAAGATTCTGTGTGGGGAGTCTTCAGTCACATTAAATCTGTTCCTCTGTATTCTTTCACCATCTTAAGTTTATTGTAAGTATAAAACAAAAAGAACAGCAATGAAAGACAACTTCTGACAGGATGGCATAGTTAGTGTCAATGTATATTTCATTTCCTGTTAACAGCTATAGATATAAGAAATAGGACTCACTAGTGATCTCCAACTGATAAATAAAAAGAAAATTTTGGTAGAATATAGGAGTCGTTGTCCTCTGATATACTGACCAGTCAACTGAATTACAAATTAATGATACTGCAGAACCAGCAAGAAATGTTTAAGTTTTCCTGTTTATGACTTACACATATACCCATTTTTTTATTTGTAGACTCAATATGGACTCTTACGGAATTAAAACACAGGGGAATTCCACATTTGCAGGCACTGATCTTGGTTTAGGGATAAAATAGCAACTTTCGATTAAGATGGACTTGGATTCAATTTCTAGCTCTACTCTTTATTATTTGGGACACTGAAAAAGTAAATAACCAGCTTCAGTATTCCTTATTCCATAAATTGGGAATTGTCCTCATTTATTAATTCAATCAACAAATATTTATTGTATACATACTATGAGCTAGCCATAACCAAGGATTGGAGGATAGAATAGTAAACAACAACAACAAAAATTCTGCCTTTGTGGATCTTAAATTCTAGTGTGGGCAATAAATAAGAGGATAAAATATATATTAGATAATTATAAATACAATAAAAATAAGATATAAACAAGTGATATGAAGTGTGTGTATTGTGTGCATGAGATGCAGAATTCTAAGATAATGTAACTATGCCACCCTCTAGTTATTTGATTTTATATATATGTGTGTGTAATATATATATAGTTTGCCCTATATATCATTATATATAGCATACAGAGAAAGAGCAGTCAGGTATAGTTTTTAATTGGTAAAACAAAGACTTACTAACCTAATATTTTATGGAACTAGAGAAGATAGTAAAAAAGAAAATCTAGATAAAGGTATGTTCTGTTTAATTACTGAAATACATGCAAAGGGATGCCAATTACACAAGAAGATATGCTACTGAAGGCAGGAGAAATTGTCAATTCCCTGTGACTAAAGATTCTGGGTCTAATTTGTGTTATAATGCTATCTGTAACCAAAGAGGATTTTCAAGAAGAAAGCTTGACCCTCTTTGCTCTTCTTCATCTGCTTCTGTTTCTGTTTCCTTCCTCTTACCAAGAGGTGTGACCCAATAAGCATATCCTTATTTTATAGTATAGATGGAATCTTGGTACATTCTTGATGACTACTAAAATCAGAGCTGATGCCTTTTCTTCTAGAACCCACTATTTAAAGTCTAACCTCTTGTTACTTGCATTCCTTTGTAAAAACATCACTGCTGTAGGGAACAAAATTAAACTTCAACAGTCATTTTTATTGTTAAGGATTTTAGACGTAAATTATGTACTTTGGGGGGGGCTTTATTTTAATCAACAAAGACTGGTAAACCACCAGACACACAGTGGTCATTATTATAAACAACTCTGTATTTATTCCATTGAGCATCTGGAAATATATTTGTTTTCAATGTGCTTAAAAGTCAGGACATATGGAGACACCTGGGTGGCTCAGTCAGTTGAGCGTCCAACTCTTGGTTTCAGCTCGGGTCATGATCTCAGGGTCCTGGGATCAAGCCCCCCTCCCCCCCCCCCGCAAAGTGCAGTCTGCTGGAGATTCTTTCTTTCTCTCTCTCTGTCCCTCCCCATTTCTCTCTCTCTCTCCCTCTCTAAAAACAAATGAATAAATCTTAAAAAAAAAAAGGATATATAGAATCATTTTACCTAAGTAAAAATATATGCAGAGGAAAAAGATCCCTAAGTAGTAACTGGTACTGTGCATGGTTTTTTTTTTCTGTTATTAATGCTGTTCTGTATTTTTTATTTTAAAAAATATTTGTTTTTTCTTTAAATATTTGTTATTTCTTTAAAAGTCAGATTATTTGGTTTCTAGAAATTTGTTTTACTAATAAAAATAAATAATTAACAACACTAAGAAAATCAAAATGAAAATTCTCTAGAAGGACTAGAAGTGATAGTTGCTTTCACTATCATTTCCTTGTAGTTTAACTTTTCTATAAGAAGCATATGTTGCTTTATATTACAAATGAGTTTGATTTTAATAGTGAATTTTATTTCATCATTATTTATCTGGATAGATATGTATAATAATATCTTAAATAAGTTAGGTTTAATAATGTCTTATGATGATTCCCTCCCCTTATCTAAATATCAAGTCTTGGAATATTTTGAACTTTGGCATGTCATTGCTATTCACCAATAATTACAGTGAAATGTGTATTTTAGTCATTATACTGAATATAGATTCCCAGAACCAGAACCTATATCTAACATCAATTCCAATGTCACTACCAGCTAGTTAGCTGGGATGAGAGCACAGGGAGAGTGTTGGTCATTTGGAGTAAGTGATCTGTGTACAGACTCCGTGGAGTCTTCTTCAAGACTGCCTTGTGCAATTGGGGATTTTTTTCAGTAATATTGCATTTCAACCCAGACCAAGCCTGACATTCCAAAAGGAGTTCTAGAAACAAACTATTTAGAAGGAGAGACAGCAGCCAGCTAGATGTGAGATTGGTGGAACTGAGACTCTCACTTGTCACCAGGCTCTCTTGGGTTACCCTCCCAGGCCATCTGGTTCAAGGGAGTTCCCATATTAGTGTTTTCATTTAAGTCAGACCTGCCCAGGGTTTCTGGGCCTGGCATTCAGGAACTATTAAGGACCTGCCTAAAAGTTAAAAAAAAAAAAAAATAGCAGTCTCCCATTAGGGGAATAGGTAGATGGAGTTTCATAGCCCTCACGCAGAGAGAGTCTCTGGTATCTGCTGGATCCAAATCATTCTCTAGGCAATGCCACAACTAAGCTGGATCTGTCTACGAATTCCAAGTCTGTGAACTGGGCTCTGAAAAGGTACAGAATGTGCAAAGTGGGCACCTCAATAAAGTTAGAGTGTTTTGGCAGCACTGTTGGCTAGGTCTTTACCACCACTGGGCGAAGACCCACAGATCCAAATACCTCCTAGAGAAGCCTGTAGCAAGTAAGGCTGTGAACACAGCCCACCCATTCCCCTGCCAGGTGCTTCCCAGCTCATCCCACTTTGGGCCCTTTCAGAACCTGGATTGTAATGCGGGACTTCTGGACAAAGTTAGGATAAAGCTGTACTCAGGGGCACCCCAATGTAACAGAAAAGAGAGCATGAGATTGGAAGTATGCCACATTCTCTTATGTGTATATTTAACTTTAAGTCTATACTTAAAACTTGTTTTTACTGCTTTGGTAGTGAAATTAAATTGAATGAGGAGCCCTCATCATTTGCTCCAATATTTGAACTTGTTACTAGACTTAAGTCTCCTAACAGAAAATTTTTTTGTCCCTATTGTCCTTTTTGTCAATTATTATGACCAGTAACTTTCTTTGTAGTGACTTATAGTACATGTGTATATTTGATTGGGAAAGATAAACTCTAGAATCAAGTTCCTGGGTTCCATTTTCAAAAGTCTTTAGACTTTTGATTTTGTTTACAGATTGATTTAGAGAGAATAGATACTTTTACAATAATGAGTGTTCTTTTCCAGGCACTCGATCTATCATTCCATTTATTTAAATCCTCTTTAAAAGCTTTTATAGATTTATAGACTTTAACCACAAAAGTCAAATTTCTTGTTAAAATAGTCAGTATTTACATTTTGTTGCTATTAATAATATGGAGTTATATTTATGTCCAGAACCACTGTCTTCTTCTTTTTTTTTTTAATGTGTTTGATTTTTTTTTTAAAGATTTTATTTATTTATTCATGAGAGACAGAGAGAGAGAGAGAGAGAAGCAGGCTCCCAAGGAGCAGGGAGCCCAATGCGGGACTCGATCCCAGGACCCTGGGATCATGACCTGAGCCGAAGGCAGATGCTTAACCATCTGAGCCACCCAGCACCCAATGTGTTTGATTTTTAAATGGGTTATACATGCTTATTTAAAAATTTTAAAAGGCCTCTCATTTAGGTCTTCTATTTTGATATAAATGGGGTCTGTGCTTTCACTTTTTTCTTCAAACTCATTGTCTGTACATTTGAAGTTAATTTTTTAATTTAAATTTAAAATCTCTACATTGTTTCTTTCTTTGCTCTAACTGCAATGAATATGCTTTCCAGTAGAATATTGTGTTATATTTGTTATATTTTTTAATCTTTAAAAATTATTTCTCTAGTTCATTATCCCTCTAATTAATATTAACTCAGTTTATATAATTTATAATTTCTTAGGAAATCATCCACTTCATCTAGATTCTCAAAAAGTTTACACAGAAATTAGCAAATAATTTACTAACTGTATTTATAAAGCAGAAGCTTATTTCTGTCTAGTTATTTCAGATGTGCATTTTTATAAATGGAATAACTTGGTCTACTATTTTAATTTTACTATTTGGTCACTGAGTTTTATTTTATTTTTCTATTTTATTATTTTTTTTTAAAGATTTTATTTATTTGACAGAGAAAGACACAGTGAGAGAGGGAACACAAGGAGGGAGAGTGAGAGAGGGAGAAGCAGGCTCCCTGCAGGGAGCCCGATGCAGGGCTCAATCCCAGGACCCTGGGATCATGACCTGAGCCGAAGGCAGACACTTAACGACTGAGCCACCCAGGCACCCCTTTATTTTATTTTTTTAAAAAGATTTTATTTATTTCTTTGTCAGAGACAGAGCAAGCGAGCACAAGCTGGGGGAGCAGCAGAGGGAGAGGGAGAAGCAGGCTCCCTGCTGAGCAAGGAGCCCAATGTGGGGCTCAATCCCAGGACCCTGGGATCACCACCCGAGTTGAAGGCAGATGGCCTAACCCGCTGAGCCACCCAGGCAACCCAGTCACTGAGTTTTATAATTAATGAGAATTTCTAATTCTATCATGAGTTATTTTTTTCATTTTCTGTTTTCAAAGGTATTTTGGTTAGAAATTGAGGAAAGCATTTCCAAAGGCTGTTATCTGGAGCATTTTAAATTAGTTTGACTACTAAATAAATAAATAAATAAATAAATAAAATAGTTTGAAATGGAGATTTATTAATGTTGTTATTAAAATATTATGAATACAATCATATTAGCATTGGTTGCCTTTCTCATACTTTCTAGTCATAAATCCAAATCTTCTTAATTCTTAAGCATTCTGTTTAGATATATATTAAATTGAGATTATTCAACTATAACTATTTTCATTTAAAGTCTCAGTATTAGCTCTAATACTTATTTTCATGTGAATTTTAAACTCAAAGTCATTGAATTTTGTGGATTTTCAATATGTATATTCTTCTCATATTTATTCCAAATAAATCTTGATTTGCATTCTACGTAGAACATTTTAAAGTCATTCTCAAAAGGAAGTAGCACTCATTATACATTTACTTGTATCTCAAGGAGAAAAATTTCAGAAAGGAAATAAATTATAGGAGTTGATGCCGTTTTTGAAACTATGAATGAGAAATACCCAGAAATTAATGGATTGAATATAATAGTTCTGGGTTACATGATCCACTATGCTACTTATCTGTATATTAGTTTTGTATAAGTAAATCAGTATTTTTTTTCTATTTTGTTCAATAAATATTTTTGAGTATCTATCCCAAAACAGGATGTAAAAATAACAGCACTATAATACAAGTTTTAGGAAGGTTTCTACAATTTTAAACTACCTATTTTTTTTTCTCTTATGTTCCCTTAAAAGTTGAGTGTTTAATATGATGTAATTTTGGCTTATTACTATTTTAAGAATTCTTGGCCCAAAGATATAATAAACTGAATTGAGTCCATACCTTGAATTATAAAGCATCAAACAATTAAGGACTGACAGAGGAGGAATGGGCAGATAAATGTTAGCCCAGAATTGATAGGTTTTTCACTTCATTTGCAACATATAAACAGCTATGTTAATTTTGGTCTAGGATAGTACCCTTTGCATGGTGCAATCTCAAACTTCTTTAAGTTTTCAGTAACTTCTTTTCTGAAAGATAGGAATGAAGCAAGCTTGTAGAGAAGGTCATTTCAAGCAGAGATGAACTGGTATGCATTTACCCCAGGTGTTATAATCCCATCTGCCCTACTCCAATAAGAAACTGATTACCCAGTTTTAATTTTTCTTCTCCTTTTCTGAATCTGTCTTCTAACTTTGAAGAAAAGACAAAAGACACCCGAAGAGTCATCTGTTCAGTCCCTAAACTGCCCTACAAACAATCCTAGAATAACTACTTAAGCATTTGCTGTATAAAATATGTGTAAATATAAATTTATTATTATGCATAAAATGTATGAATTTATGTTTCTCATTTCACTCAGTTGTTGACTTCTAAATAAATTTCCATTTCTATAGATTCCAGGTGCCTCACCTATCTATGCTCTGGGAATGAGCTATTTCCATTTACTTTAGGAAATTATTTAAGAAGCCTCTTTAAATTAATGACCAAATTCACCTACAGAAATTTTAGAGATTTAAGATGTTAAAATTTTTAAGACTGTGTTAATTTATAAAGCCAATTTTTTTTTTTTTAACCTTACAACCTTATTTACACTTTCTTGCTTATGGTCTGCTATCTAAGCTTGTTAATACATGGAGTTTTTCTTGCCTCTTACTTTGGCCAATATCAATTTTTTTTTTTTTTTTTTTTTTTTTTGCGTGATGATATAGATGTATACCATCTAGTGAGAATTCTAGATGTTGTGCTGTGAGTACTATTTACAGCTACTTTCCTGAAATTCCACTAGATCCAGTGTGGTTAAATCAATTTCTAGTGAAGAAAGGAAATGGTGTGAATTACTGGTGCCTGTCACCAACACACACACGGCCCATGTGCTAGCTGCTGATAACAATGACTAACTAGGTGAAATAATTTTTTTTTAATCTTCAGGTCAGTGGTCACTATAACCCTGAAGCAAAGGCAAGTATCATTTTAGAGTATTAGCTCTAGGTGCCATTAAACTCAACAGGTTCCCACCCTGATTTAATTTAATGTCACCTTTTCAAGATTAATGCTATGCACTGTTTTGTGTTCTTCCAATCACTTACATGACACTTATTAAAAGTAGAAGTTAAAATTAAATTTTATTACAAATCCTAATAATGCTAGAGAAATCTAATCTACTATGTTGGTGAATGCTTCTTGGTATTTCAGTAAGTACATAATTTTTGTTTTTAATTCTATAACATGTATCAAATACTCCAATACAAAATCCCAAACTCCATCTAGTGGTATGATATTCACACTTAGGTTACAAAAGTTTTATTCAAATTGTCCAATATAACTTAATGATGATGAGGAAACATTTGGAAGCCCCCCTAATAAACATCACTATTTAATCCTGGACTCTGCAATACTAACACTTCTTGCAAATATCATGGACTTTTAAAAACCATGAAAATAAGACCGATCTTTAAAAAAATATTGTCTATGATGAAAGAATGATGTTAAGGTAAACAGATTGAAGAATCAGAACAGGTGTATAGATGACTGTATCTCACAACATAAAAAAATTAACCCGAGAAAGGTTTATCACTATGGGATTTTTATTATGTTGTGTATTTTTCAAGTCTTAGAGAAAGTAGTCAAATATACCTTATCATTGGCCTGGATTAAGATTAGCTTTGGGTGCCTGGGTGGCTCAGTTGGTTAAGCGTCTGCCTTTGGCTCAGGTCATGATCCTGGAGTCCCAGGATCGAGTCCCACATCGGGCTCCCTGCTTGGTGGGGAGTCTGCTTCTCCCTCTGACCCTACCCCCTCTTATGTGCTCTCTCTCTCATTCTCTCTCTCTCAAATAAATAAAATCTTAAAAAAAAAAAAGATTAGCTTTAAATGTGTATTTTCATTGAAAGACACACCCTTCCCATCCCCCAACCCCCGATTAATTTTAGAGTACGGTTAATTCAAATCCATCCAAATATGGGGTTTTAAAAAATGACAGTGTTAGAAATGTGCATATTTCCAGATACTTCTGGAATAAGAAATATCATATACATGTTAGTATATTAAATTACCTATTAAGCTTGAACATTGGACACATTCTATTTTCATAGTGGCTGATAATTACTTTTTAATGTCATACTAATTAGTGAAAAAATGCTTTAGAATAGTACTGAGCTACTGGAATTGTTTACTTCAATTTTGACATGATGTGTAATATCATTATACTGTTTTACAATCACATAATAAATGAAAAGTGATCCTTTAAATTGATTTTCTAGACTGCATTCTCTGTATTTGCTGTCAATCCTCATTAGACGAGCAATTTTTCTGGTATACTGGCAACATGACAAAAATGACGAAAATAATACTTCCCACCTGTTAATGACAACTTTCTTCCATCTCGAGGAAGAACAAATACATATAAGCCAAAATTAGCATGTTAAAAGAAGATGCAAGATAATAAATGACAGTAAAATAGAAGGAGAAAGAAGTGAGAACAATGTGAATGGGAAAAGTGCGATTTAATATTATGCTCTAATACCTAACACATCAAATTGCAAACATGAAAACAAATATTAAAATGTCTTCTTTCTAATATGAAATGACAAAATCCAGTCTTACAAAAAACAGCAATTTTAATCATTAAATCAAACTCATAATAGCTCTTGTAAATTCCTGTTATTTTTTTTTAAATGTTCAATGTAACAGTTATTGCTAATAGAACCAGGCTACGTTGCAAATATGCTAAAACTGTTAATTTCTACACGTGAGGAAAAATTCAGGATTTCTTTTATAATTCTCCTGACAGATATTTTGGTTTTTAGCAATTACTAGTATTATAGTACATTTTCAATGCGTAAGCTTATCTATTAATTTCTTTTATGAATTGTTCATTTACTTTGCATACCTATAGACTATTTTTACATACAGGTGCTCATATTTTCTTTATTTTTGGATATGTTTTATAATTTTAGGATGGTAATTTTAATATTATTGAAAAATTCTCATTTTTACTTATTCTTTTGACTTTTTCAGGTCATATATTCTCTCTGTGAATTAGTCAAGACTTGATCAATCCTCTCCTTTATTGACTTCATGTTTTCATATAAAAACTTTAATTTCAAAAACGAATTTAAATTTATCATTTCTAGTTATGGATGAAAACAGGTAATAATTTATCACACTAAAAAATAGATATTTGGGCAAATATTTCATTCACAACCACCACCAGACCACTGAATAAACCTATTAGACAGAATCCTGAAATATACCACTTAAATAGTGGTTAGTGACATAAAGTGTCACTTTCTAATCAACCTGCTAAAGCCATGACAAAATGAATTTTGTGATCATGAAGCTACACCTACCTTACTTTTTTTTTCTACTCTGTTTCTGACACTTGTTTGAAAAAATTTTCTCAAGGTCTGAAGTTTTTAACAGCTTTTGAAATACATATTCTACAAATTGAATTATTCTCCCCAAATTCATATATCGACACCCTAACTTCCAATGTGGTGGTGTTGGAGATGGGTCTTTGGAGATCATGGGGTTTAGATGAGGTATGAGATTGGGACCTTCCTGATGAGATTAGTGCCCTTCCAGAAAGAGACACCAAGAAAGCTTGTTTTCTTTGTCTTCACCTGTAGCACTTAGGAAAGGCCATGTGAAGACACAGCCATTTTCAACCCAAGGAAAGAGCCCTCAACAGACAATGATGCTGATGGCATCTTGATCTTGGACTTTCAGTCTCCAGAACTGTGAGAAATAAATCTCTGTCACATCAGCTATCCAGTCTGTGATATTTTGTTATGGCAGCCTGAGCTGACTGATACAATATACATTTATTATAATTGTAGACACATTATTTATACTCTTGTGTCTACTATAAGGACTTTTTTTTTTTTTGCATCTCATTAAAGTTGCCTCTTAACTAACAACAGTAGAACTAATGAGATACATGGTAGTTTGAAAGATCCTATGGGAACGGGTTGTAATTGTCCACTTGTATAGCAACCAGTGTGAAAAAAACTACATATATATATGAATTCTGATCAAAGTTTTAACTCTTTTTACTCTATCTCCATTTGGAAGTCAAATAAGATAGATAATACATATATAGGAGTGTGTACATGCTCCTGTGTGCATAAATGCACTTTAAATTTTAATTCCACATAAGTCATTACTTCTTGTAGATTTGTTTGGATTATTGATGCAATTCTTCCACAGCTATTAAAGAAAGTTCGTTTTTTTGCTAGTTTTTATGTCAAACAGTCTTGGTTATTTGAATTCCTGTTATAATCTCTGTTTCAACAAATTATAGGTCAATATTCCCATATACCTGCTTAGATAAAAATATACCTGGGGTTATGCTTACTTCTTAATCAAAATGTATCTATTATGTAGCCACCTTTGTGCTTCCAACTGTAAAATATACTTCATAATGATAAAGCATAACTGCTACAGTTAAAGATCTTACAATTTAATTGAAGAAAGAAGGCTACATAATAATTAAATTCTAACCTTCAGTCTAACAAAAATTATAATAGTGACACCAGGAATGGAGAGTTATTAGGTGCCTGGCCTATAGTAACCGGAAAAATTTTATATCGGAGAGGTAAAACACTGAAAATGCAATATTTGGGGAAGATAAAAGGTAGTATTTATGCTTTATAACCTCTGATACCTTTAGGGAAGTTGTGATCAATCAAATATTTAACAATCACATATCACAGGCATGAGCAATAAAGAGTGGAAGAGGAATCATGCTGTGCTAGGCTTTATTTCTGTGGTTCCTGAATCAATTACTTGATAATGTTTTTAATAACAAACTTTGAAAGACTTTGGCTAATCTCAAGCAGTGCACTAATTTGAACACATGCCCTGTGTCAAAACCAATATAAAATACTAATGTATATCTTGGAACGATAAACATGTTTTGAATCATTGCTCATGGTTCCATAAAAATGGATTGGATTAAATAGCTTAAGTCATATTTTATATGTAGGACTTTGCCATTTCATTACCTATTTAAGAGCAAGAAAACTGTATTTGGTGGAATATTACTCAGCCATATGAAAGAATGAGATCTTGCCATTTGTGACAACATGGATGGACCTAGAGGGTATTATACTAAGTGAAATAACTCAGACTGAGAAAGACAAATACCATATGATTTAAAAAATACAAATAAATAAAACAAACAAAAAGCAGGAACAGACATGTAAATACATAGAACAAACTGATGGTTGCCAGAGGTGTTGGGTGGAGGGGCAGGGGGCGGGGGAGGACAAGCAAAATAAGTGAAGGGGAGTGGGAGATACAAGCTTCCAGTTTTGGAATAATAAGTCATGGGGATAGAAGGGACAGCATAGAGACTGCAGCCAATGATGGTATCATAATAGGGTTGTATGGTGACGGATGATAGCCACGTTTGTCCTGAGCAGAGCATAATGTGTAGACTTGAATCACTAAGTTGTACACCCAAAACTAATGTAACATTGCTGTGTCAACTATACTTAAGTAAAACAACAACAAAACTAAAAATAAATAAATAAATAAATAAAAGCCACTGTTTAGTGATCATGACATTATGTCACAGAATCAGTGGTCAGTTTTGTAAATCAGTCCTTTTGCTAGGCATCGTACATACTTTATTTTGTTCTGAAACAAACGTCAAATTGGAAATTGTTATACCTCTTTAAAAATATGGAAGCAGTTTCAAAGTAGTTAAAGAACTTGACTTGTTAATATAGAGGCATGGTTTATATCCTATTTTCTCTGTCTCCAAAGCCTCCTGTACAACAGAGCAAAAATAACACAATCAGATTAAAATTTAGGGTTTAAAAAAATCTCTTAAATATTAGTGTTCCCAGGGTTATGCTTTGGGTTGAGACCCGTATCTCTGCTGTCTTTTTGACAAAATATACAATATATCCTCAATGTTTTGATTACCTTTTATATATTTAAACCTGAACCTTCATTTTTTGTTATTCAAACCCATATATCTAACTTGGAATATCAGCTTGGAAATACCTATTATGTGATATATCTATCATTGAACTTAACTGATATTCTCCTGGACCTGCTTATTCTGTCTTAAGATAGCATTTGATAATTCTACCACCCACCAATGCCCAAGGAAGAACACTTGGTATCATCATTGATGTCTCTTTGTCCACAATTTTCACTATGTTTGCTTAATTCTAAGTCCTTATCTTTCTCATTCTCTTTATGACAACAGGAACTACCTGAGTTTAGGTCATTAATATCTGTGGTGTGAATATAACAACAACAGCTGAATGTAATTCTGGCTACCATTAATCTGCACTGGATTCAGAATGACCTTTCTAAAACAAAAGTCAGATCAAGTTATTCCCTGCTCTAAAAGCTTTCAGAAGTTCTCCTGTCCTTAATTAAATTTCAGTTCCTGGGGTGACTTGGAGGCTCAGTCAGTTAAGCGTCTGCCTTCGGCTCAGGTCATGATCCCAGGGTCCTGGGATCAAGTCCCGCATTGGGCTCCCTGCTCAGTCTGCTTCTCCCTCTCCTTCTTCCCCTCTCCCCACTTGTGTTCACTCTGTTTCAAATAAATAACAAATAACAAAATCTTAAAAAAAAAAGTTCAGCTCCTTACAAGATTTACAAGATTCTTCATAAACTGGTTTCTGCTTTCAAGTTACTTCTCCTGACTTAAAGTCTGTGCTCCAACTGTATTATACTACCTTTAAAATTGGAATAGGGCATGTTCTCTCTTCTCTACATTCTTGATATACAGCAATCACTCTACCAGGACAAGGCCATCTTGCTTAACTCTTATTCACTGTATTCATTTCCTTTTGCTACTATAAAAAATTATCACAAACTTGGTGACTTAAACAAGACATATTTGTTATCTTACAGTTCTGCAGGACAGAAGTCTAAACTGGGTCTTACTGGGTACAGTCATGGTGTTGGCAGTGCTGCACTGATTTTGAGGGCTTTGCCTCTCAATCCATGTCTTTGGGAATCCATGTCTTTGCCTCTACAGCTTCTAGAGCCTGCTCGTACTTCTTAGCTTTTAGCTCTATCTACGAAGCCAGAAATGTCTGGTCTTTCTTACATCATTCCATTCTGACAATGACTCTATTACCTATCCCCCCTTTTTTTTACTTATTAGAACACTTGTAATTACATAGGTCCACCTAGATAATGGGATAATGGTCCAATCTCAAATTACTTAATCTATTTGCAAAGTCCCTTTTTCCACCTAAGGTAATGTATCCATAGGTTCCCAGGATTAGGATGTGAACATCATTATTTTGCCTACCACACTCGCTCTTAAATTTTCAGATTAAAAATAAATTCTCAAAAGCTCCATATCATAATTTTGTATCACTCTTATATATTTTCATAACTTATAATGTTGTCATTGTGCAAGAGCAAACAAAACAATCATTTAGCTCACATTTTTTATAATCCAGTGAATGACAAAGAAAATTAAACAAAAATGCATATAAAGACAGGAATTTGACTCACTATTAAATTCCCAGTGACTATCAAAATTCAAGCCTTCTAGTACTTAAATATCTTGAATGAATGAGGGAATAAGTAGAAAATGCTTTTCTACTAAAACATATTTAATGCATTTCATAAAGCATCTTCTTGCCATTAAACTCAGATGTATTTGTGAAGATATTTTTTAACCAATATCTCTTTCAGGCTTACAGTCTTATGTTGTCTTCTCTGATTTCATTCCTTTTCTCGAGAAAAGGTATAAACTACCCAAAACACTGAGGACTTTGAAGAACTGCCTCATTGAAAACATTTAATTAGGCAAAAATAATCATCCATACCACCTTTCCATACAAATAATCATTCTATGTACTTGCAAATTTGAAAATGAAATTAAGAAAAATATTCCTTTCACAATATTAAAAAAAGATACTAGGCATAAACTTAACAAAGGAAGTAAAAACCTTATAATCTGAAAACAACAAAATATTGAGAGAAATTAAATCATATCTAAGTAACTGGAAAAACATCCCATGTTTATAATGGGAAGACTTATCTTGTTAAGATGGCAACACTCCCCAAACTTAACTACAGAGTCAACACATTCCCTATCAGAATCCCAGCTTACTTCTTTGTAGAAATAAACAAGCTGATTCCAAAATTCATATAGATTCCAAAATTCATATAGAATTTTACGGGAACCCAGAATAGCCAAAACAATTTTGAAAAACAAAATTTTTAAAGTATATGACCTCACATTTTTTATTTCAAAGCTTACTACAAAGCAGTGCTAATCAAAACAGTATGGTACTGATATAAGGACAGAAAATATAGATAAATGAAATAGAATTAAAAATCCAAAATGTCCACATGCATATGGTCAATTGATTTTCTACAAGGTGCCAAGACCATCCAATGAAAAAAGAATTCTTTTCAATAAATGGTGCTGGGACAACTCAATAGCTATATGCAAAATAAGGAAGTTAGTCCCTTAACTCACACCATATGCAAAAATTCAGTCAAAATTGATCAAAGACCTAAATTTAAGAGTGGAAACTAGAGATTTACCTTTATGTTTTCTTAGAAATGACACAACATAGCAACGAACAAAAAATAGATAAGTTGGATGCATCAATATTAAAAACAGTACTTCATACCAAGAAAGTGAAAAGAAATCCCATAGAATAGGAAAAAAAAAATTGCAAACAATATATTTGATAAGGGACTTGTATTCAGAATATAGAAAGAACTTTTACAACTCAGTAATAAAAATGCAAATAACCCAATTAAGAGATTACAAATGATCTGAATAAATATTTCTTCCAGGAAGATAGCCAAATGGTCAATAAGCATATGAACACACGCTGGGCATAATTAGTCATCAGGGGAATGTGAATCCAGAACAATGTGAGATACCATTTCATATCCACTATGATGGTTACAGTCTTTTAGCTGGACAACTACTAGTGTTGTTGAAAATACAGAGAAATAAGAATACAGATATACTGTTGGTGGGAATGTAAAACGTTGAAGTCACTTCAGAAAATTCTCTGGTAGCTCCTGTAATGTTTAAGGATATTGTTTCCATATGACCCAGCCATCCTACTTGTAGGTATATACCCAAGAGAAATTAATACATATATCCAGACAAAAACTTGCACATGAATGTTTATAACAACACTATATAGCCAAAGGTGGAAACAATCAGATTGGATAACAGAATGGATAAACAATATACGGTATACACATGCTATGGAATATTTAGACATAAAAGGAATGAAATACTGATATATGCTACAAGATGGATAAATCTTGAAAACATATGGTAAGTGAAAGTAGTCACAAAAGACCATATACTATTTGACTGCATTGATATGAAATGTCCAGAACAGAAAAATATATAGAGATGAAAAGTAGATTAGTGGTTGCTTAGGGATGAGCATGGGAATAGAAGGGACACAGGAATGATAGTCACAGGGCACAGGGTTTCTTCTGAGGTGATTAAAATGTTGTACAATTAACTGTGGGGATGGTTGCACATATCTGTGACTATACTAAAAGAACATTGAATTGCAGTTGATAAATGGGTGAATTGTATGGTATGCAAATTATATCTCAATAAAATCATTCAAAAATAGTCAACTAATACAAACTTCATTGTAAAAATACAAAATATTTAACACTGTATTTCTGAAAGGTTAAATAAAGAAGAAAAATTCATGACAACACCACTATTAAAAGTCAATATATTCTTCTAAACTGTGTATGTGTTGCTTAACTTTCTCAATACCTGTGACATCACTGGTATTTTAAAATAAAAATAAACAGAGACCAGCCTTGAAAATTCCCTGAGCAGACAAAACCTGTTTAGTTACACAAGCAACACTTCATTTAAGTATTTTGTAAGACTATCTTCACCTGGGTCATTTCTTGTTTATGCCTCTGGAAATCATAAGCAAAATTTAAACTGTTTCCCCAAAAGGATATAAAGTAACCTCTAACCAATTCCCTATCATTTAAAGAAAAAATTAGTATTATAACCAATTGCTATGAAGAAGAAACAGCCACTGCCTCCTCACTGTATAAGCTGCTTGAGAACAACATACCCGAGCCTCATTACATGTTTGGTTTGAGTACCCCCTGTTGGCCAACTGTCTTTTTGTTGTGTGCACAATAAACTTTTACTAATTACTACTTCAGTGATTCACTGGTTTTACTTCTATTATTTCTGAACCTTTGACAGTTCAGATAAAGCATTTCTTAGTGATAGTCAATAGCTCCTTAAAGCTCTCATGCAGATGCTTGGAAATCAATTCCCTTTTCTTTTTTGCCGAATGTAATACACCTGTAGCATGGTGGCTGATACACTTAGTTGACTAGAGAGATTCCAGTTTGCAGTTCTTTTATCTTTGTTCCACTAACACTCTATTATTCCTATTTTATTTAATATTATCACTTGGCTATAAAAACTTTATTCTAGCTTCTATATGAACATCTACTGCAAAATATCAAATAGCTTGACAGCAGAAACATAAAACAAAATTTATTTCAACTTAACCATTAATAAGGTATGCCCCAATTAGTGGGGAAAAAATTACGGAACTTACTTGTCACAGGTTGGTTTCCTTGAGAAGTAGACTCTGGGGCAGAAAGTAGGGAGCAGGAAATTTATTAATGAATTCTCCTGGGGTCAATAGCCTTGGATGAGGGGAAAAGGAAGTTGAATCACAGGAAGAAGTCAAGCTGCAAAACACTTCCAATGGAATGGCTCAGCCATCTTTGGAAGGAGTGCTGAAGACGGAAAAACTCACCAGAGACATCCACACATGAGACGAGAAAGCAGGATACTTTTACCTGTGTTGAGCAATCACTGGATGTGAGCCAGTCAAGGATGAGGTCATGACCCTTGACGATGATCTGCAACTGAGGCAACCATGCAACATCAAGGGAGTAATCTCCGATAAAGGTTGACAGCTGAGTGCTGGATGCCAGCCGCACTCACAGCAGCTGGGCTGGTAAAACCTTTATTTCTGGAGAGGAAGAAAGGCATTACAGCTCAAGATCATCATACTGCTAAAAGAAATATTTATTGCTCAAAACACAATGTGGTAAACTAAATTAATACTTAATAAACTACTTCTAAATGAAATACAATAAAATATAAGGCTATGATAAGTCCACATACAGGTACTTCTTTTGAAAATTCATCTGTCGGTCTTATAACTGCCCATTTGAAGATAGGGTTGCTTTTTCTCTGCTTTTCAGATTTTCTGTGTTTTTCCTTCTTTTCTTTTCTTTTCTTTTTTTTTTTTTAGCAATTTACAAGAATTTTCCTAGGTGTTGTTTTCTTTCTTTCTTTCTTTTTTTTTTTTGAAGATTTTATTCATTTATTTGTCAGAGAGAGAGAGCACAAGCGGGGGAGTGGCAGGCAGAGCAGGCAGAGGGAGAAGCAGGCTCCCCACTGAGCAGGGAGCCCAACATGGGACTCGATCCCAGGACTCTGGGATCATGACCTGAGCCGAAGGCAGACGCTTAACCGACTGAGCCACCCAGGCGTCCCTAGGTGTTGTTTTCTATGTACTCATCATAATTGAGGATTGTAGCTTCCCCTGAATCTTTGATTTTTTGGTTTTTGGTTTTTGTTGTTGTTGTTGTTGTTTGCCCTGCCTCACTCCACTTGGCCTTATCTCCTAGTACTTTAATCAGGATAATTGACACTTTAATTTTTGTCCCAAATGTTTCTTAGGCTCTTTTCTCCATTTTCTATTATTTTCCTTCCCAGCCATACTAACCTATTTTACTTATAGTTTACTAATTCTCTTTTTGTTCTTCCAATCTGCTGTTAAAACCATATATTGAGTTATTAATCATTGCATTTTATTTTATTTTTAGATTATTTAATTTATTATTTGCTGTGTTCCAGTTTTCTAATGAAAGTTTTCATCTTGTTAGGTAGAGTGAGTTACAGCTATTTTAATGCTTTTAGTAACTCCCAAATCTTGGTCCTATGTGGGTCTATTTTTGTTGAATGTACTTTTGTTGGTTTTAGATAACTTAGTACTGTATTTAGATGTCTAGTAATTTTTCATGTAATGATGGTCACTGTATTTGAATAATTTTACAGGTTCTGAATGTTATCTTCTTCTAGAAAGCATTTAATTTTTATCTGACAATTCTAAAGGTGTGCTAGAACCTGAAATTCAGACTTCATGGGACTAATCTATTTATGTTTTTTTTACTAGTAGTACATAGTTTTTAGGGGACTCAATTAGAGACCTGGAATATTGATTAGAGGTACTCATACTGGGCATCCTCAGTACCATTTCAAACCCAAATTCTATAAGACAAAGATTCTGCTTAGTTTCCACAGCTCTTAGCTTTCTCCTTCTGTTTGCTGTCTTGGCCTCTTATTCCATGCAGATAAAAAATAGGAAAATGCCACAGAAGGATAAGTGGTATTGAATATTGAACTATCCTCTCTGTTGTTCTCTTTTCTTCAGAACCTTGGCCTCTCACTTTTTACCCATCTTTGATACCCTATCCTTCAATGTTTATGTTTTCGCCCTATGATAGTAAGGAAAGCACTAGGCTTCTACTTTCTTCTTGGTCTACCTGCTCTCTGTTGCTTATAGATAAGCAAATTCCCTAAGGGGGGAAATGGCAGCGAATGTCTGGTGTATTTTAATGAACCTCCCACTAAAGAAAATAAATATTCACTTCTGAGCTTTTCATGAGATGAAGACGAGGGTGTGTGACCTATCCTGGGCTTTGAATCGGGAATAAGTGATACAAAACAGCAGTGAATACTGAAAAAAATGAGAGTCACAGCAACAACCCAACTATAGGGCAAGATTATATCCATCAGTTTTGGCGGCATTGTCATAATGCCAGCAGAGATGATGAGTGTCTAGGGCCTCTAATATTGGGTCAGCTGAATCTAGTGCTCAGAGTTCTGAGCGGTGATGTGCTCACTAGGCTGATTCTATGACATGTTTTGCTTGTGGTTCTGATGATGAGTAGCCTCTAAGCTACTCTCAACATTTCCAGCAATTTGGTGTGATAGCCAGTAAACTCACAATAAATTACTTCCTGCTGTTTGTGCAGAAAGAATTTTATTGTATTCAACTAATCTATACACTCACCAATAATATATGGCGATTTCCCAATACTCTATTATTGGACTTTGAGACTGTGGTCCATTAGACAGGTGGAAAACTACATCATTATGTTAATTTTTATCCAATTCAGTGAAATGTTTTACAGTAATCTTCCCATTTAACACTTACTAAAATCTTTTGATGTAGGTGCTAGCATCATCTCTGTTCTACAATTGAGGAAATAAATATTTGGAAATATAAAGTGATTTGCCCAATAAACTATAGCAAATGGGTGGGAAGCTAGGATTTCAAACCAAGTAGCCTGACTACATAGCTTAGGTACTATGCTTCAGTGGTTCATTTAATATAAAATACCTTTATTTATTCACTACATTGATTGATTGATATTTTTCATGTTGTTGATTTATAACAATATTTTTAAAGAAAACAAAATGAAGGTAATCTTGTTTTATAATTATAATAAAGACAATAAAATTGAATTTTTATTATAGAACCTTAAATATATAATCAGTGCATAACTTGAATAATACAAAAAAGTTCAAATTAACTAGAAAACTAAAAGAACATATAAATAATTAACAAATTAATAAATATAAATAATAAATTTGGTCTGATATATTAGGTGCGCCAAACTGGTAAAATGTATAAAACAAATACATAATTGCTGAACACCTATGTTTTCTGGCAAATTTTTCTTTATATATATTTAGAAAGTGTTGTACATGTATATATACAAACACATGTATATTTGATGTATGTTTGCATACGTGTATATTTATATGTATTTTGGCAAATCTTTTGAACTATAATCCTGTAATCATACAAAGAGAGAATATTTTTAAAACATTAAAAAAATAATAAACATAAAATTACCTTAGCCTGAAAGGATTTCTTGTGTCCGGTCTTGAAAGGGATTATCTACTCTGCTAGAGAAACAAATCACAATAGGAATTTTTGGTAAATGAATCAAGACTATACATCCTCTATGTAGAAATCAAATAAGAGTATGTTCTCTGAAGATATCTCCACTCCCTAATGAATTATAAATAGATGCTATACATGTTTACGTTTTATCTGTGTCTTAAAGCCATTTTGAGGTTATGATGATGCAATGTAATTCTTATTATATTTCCTCAACTTAATGTTTGTCCATTGTTAAAATTCTGAGTATAACATCCAGAACAAGATCTCAATTTTCTTATCCTTTCCATTGTTTTCTCTTCTTTGAAAATTTCTTACACTAATACCCAAAGCTTTATACTATGACAAACACCAAAGCTATGCCATGTTTGCAGATTGCTTATTCTTTTGATAATATGATCATTCTTATTGCCATTACCTATGTTCTTACTTGGACTGCTCCATTCATATCCCCCATATGTGAAGAAACAAAATAATCTCCCAGCCAGAAGCTACTAACTCTTCTTCTCAATTCAGACATTACAAGCATTTTTAATTTTGACCAGAATTCTACCAATGTTTTGGTTTTGGGTTTTAATAAAAAGAGAAAGTGGTGAGAAAACATGATTTCGGCATACTACTGGATGTGGAAGGAAACACACATTTTCTATTTCTCTTGAGAATAATGCATTTCTGTCTTCCTAGGAAAAGACTGATTGCTTTTGGCCATAGCAATAAGTAACTACCTGAGTCAGTTATAAGCCCATCATATTTGATCAATGACAACTTCCTTCAGTAGTACACTTCTTAGAAATCAGTCAAGCAGCAATAGCTTTTTTTCCACAGCCCAGCCCAGCCTTTTAAACGTCAGCCAATTAGAAAGACACTCCACTTGACAAGATGCTTTCACAGCTAGGGTTCGGCCAATCCCTAAACACTCCCACTTCTCAAAGTCTGCCAATCCTTGAGGGCCCCACTTCCTTGAAGTCTATGTAAGATTAGCTCTTGGCTTTTCCTTTCTTCCTAAGACTGATTGATAAAATAATACGGCTTTTCTTTCAGGCAGTGAGTGATAGCCTCTTCCCTTCTGCACTCTTCAATAAAACTGTAACTAAATATTCTCTACTTTTAATGTCATACTGTGCAAGAAAAGGTTATGGGTTCCTTGAGTGAAGAAACCAACTCCTATACCTATATTTCTTCCTACATCATTAGGCATAACTTATTGAACATTGCGGGCTGTAGGTAACTCAACTCACTGAAAAATATTTGAGTCTCGAAGTATCTTAGGTGTCATACAATCCAGTGATGTCCAAACTTTGGATTTTAGCAGGTTTCCTTAGAAGAAAATTTCATACCAAAATAACCTGTAACTAAAAAGGCATAATGTCTCTGGGAGAAGCTATGGAAGGGGAAGCTAATCCTCTCCTATTTGTTCTGTTATGTACTTCACCTTTCTTAGGGTTCACATGCTTCTTTATATCAGACTTTGCTGAATAGAGTTTCAACCACTGATAGGTTTCTATCCCCTCAACTTAAAGATACAGAATGTCAGGCCCCAGTGACTTCCTCACAACCACATTAATTACATACAAATAAAAATCTTTCTTTCCTGGGACTGACTGAATATCCATTTCAGGCAATTCTTTTGATTATGCCTTTCTAAAATATATGATCATTTTTATTCATGTGGATTCATTGATGTATATGATGCTAGGTATATTTTGCTTAATTTTATCTTTTAAAACTATAGTAATCCAAACAGTGTGGTAGTGGCATAAAGATAGACACAGATCAATAGAAGAGAATGGGGAACACAGAAATAAACATAGACATATATGATCAACTAATACCTGACAAAGGAGTCAAGAATACTCAATGGACAAAAGATAGTTAAATAAATAGTGCTGGGAAAACAGGTATTCACATAATAAAAAATAAAAGTAGACCCCTACTTATTACCACTCATAAAAATTAGCTCAAAATAGATTATAGACTGAAAGGTAAGAGCTGAAACTGTAAACCTCCTAGAAGAAAACATAGGTGAAAAGCTCCTTGACATTGATCTTGACAATGACCTTTTTGGATATGACACCTAAAGCAGATGCAACAAAATAAAAAATAAACAAGATAGACTACATTAAACTAAAAAGCTTCTGCAATGAAAAAGAAATAATCAACAAAATGAAAAGGCAACTTAGGAAATGGGAGAAAATTTTTGCAAAGCTGATAAGATGCTAATATCCAAAATATATAAAGAACTTATATCTTAAAAGTTCTCATCACAAGAAAACAAATTTCTAATTATATGAGGTGATGGATGTTAACTAAAATTATAATGATGATCATTTCACAGTATATACATATATCAGATCATTATGGTATATACCTTAAACTCATACAATGTTATATGTTAATTATATCTCAATAAAACTGGAAAAACTGGAAAAATGAATACATACTAGAATATTTATTTTGCTTCCTCTATTTACTCACATATTTTCAGTAAGTTTATTGTGATTTTCATCTTTGTTCATATTATCTAAAACTAAAATTTATAATAATTTTGCATGCATTTCTCTATTATATCTCATTGTATTGAGACAAACATCACAATATTAATAACAATGAAAGTTGAATCTTATTTTATTTGTAATTCTAGTGAGAAGTATATCTGATAAGGAAAATCTGTGAACTAAGATGGCTGACCAAGCCAGCGAGAGAGTCCCAGTCCTTGCCCCGGGGCTCTTCCAGGTTCTTCTCCCTGCTCTGCTTCCCACATGCACCAATCTGGGTTCTTCTCCCTGCCTGCTTCGCGCATGCACCAAAAGTGCCAAGTATGCGGAAGTAGAAGTGTATAAATTGCCCCCTTTGTTTGTTCTTGTGGCTCAGACCTTTGGAGATCACTCTCCTCTGAGTCACTGGCATTAAATAAACCTCCCATCCTCCAAGATCTCCGAGTGCCACTTGGTTCTTCCATTGGGCGATCCAGGCGAGGTTCCGTAACATTTGGTTCCCTGACCAGGAAACCCAACCATGCTGGCCCATTGTTGCCACCGGTTTGGGGGCAACAGCAGGGCAGTGACAGAACGAGGGATCCTAACGGAGAAGATGCGCCCTGCCTAATTTTCGGCAGTTTCCCTCCCTGGTCGTCTCAGGTCAGCCCCACTCTACTGTTCCCACCAGACTTGAGGAGACTTGGCAGGTGAGGACTTGGTCCCAACGTTGGATTCTGGTAAGGCTTGGGGCCCCAGGACCCAGACAGGCCCACCCCCATTGGGGTGGAAGGGGAGGCTGATCACCTCCCAGAGACCTCTTAGAGGGCTCACAGGTAGGGATTCCCAGGGAGGGAATGTAATAACTTCTGGAGTGTGAATGTGTGAGTGTGCAGTCCAATCTAGCTTGCTCAAGCAGACTGATTCTGTGACTCCATGGGCGGGCACACTTAAGGTCCCCAGAAGCCTACGGAGTCTGAGTGGGCCCATCTGTGATTCCGTGGTGAACGGCATATGGTCTATGGCAGCATCGGAATAGTTTCCAATCATAAGTCACAACGCTGAGACCCCTACAGCTAAGCATCACCTAAGCTCCTTCAGGACATGGCCAGACAGGCATCTGATTGGTCTCCTCATCTCAGGAGGCACTCCCCCCCGCAACCCCCACCACCACACATGGGGACATCACCATGGGCTCAGGGCAGAGTAAACCTACGGTTCTAGAGGCCATGATCTAAAATTTCAAAAAGGGGTTTTCTGGAGACTATGGAGTCAGGATGAACCCCGGCAAGCTGAGAACCCTATGTGAATTGGAATGGCCCACCTTTGATTTTGGGTGACCTTCAGAAGGGACACTGGATGTCCCAACGATTCATCGAGTATGGCGAGTCATAACAGGAGAACCAGGACACCCTGACCAGTTTCCGTACATTGACTCCTGGCTAGGAATTCCTCAGACCCTTCCCCCCTGGGTGCGATTCTCTTGCAATAGGCAGGGACAGGCCAAGATCTTAATCACCTCATCCAAGCAACCTAAAGAAAATCAGCAAAAGCCCCAGTTTCCACAAATCCTAGCCGGAAATCCCAAGGACGAACCGAACCTGCCCCCACCGTATATACCCCCAAGACCATCTATACCTGGCCCTTCAGGTCCAGACACTCCACCACCATCAGTTTCACCAGCACCCCCAGGCCCAAAGGATCCACTTTCTCCAGGACCAGCAACCAGGCTGCACCCCAGGCCGGGCAAAAGCACCCTCCAAATGCCGGTAGGAGAGACGCGGGAAACCGAGAGGCGTGATGAAGACGGGATGGTCCAACCCAGCTGTTCCATGATGTATTATCAGCCCTTCTCCACCACCGACCTCCTCAACTGGAAATGTAATACGCCATCCTACTGTGAGAAACCACAGGTCATGGTAGACCTCATAGAATCCCTCTTCCAGAGTCATCAGCCAACCTGGGAAGACTGCCAGCAGTTACTCCACACCCTGTTTAATACAGAGGAAAGGAGGAGACTAACGAAAGGTGCATGGCAGTACCTGGAAGAGCACGCACCAGAGGGAGTCATCAACGCTGCTGCCTGGGCTAATACAGCTGCACTGAAAGAGCGCCCAGCATGGGACTTCACCACAACCGAGGGACAGGCCCACATCCACCAGTACCAGTTACAAGGAAGAACCCCAAGAGACCTCATAGGCCTTGCAGGAATGGATTCAGACTGAGAGGGATTGGGCTCTTTCCTCATTGGCCCCCATGAGCCCATGGTCAGAATGAAGGTGGGGGGCCAACCAGTGACTTTTATGGTTGATACTGGGGCTGAGCACTCTGTTGTCACCTCCCCAGTGGCCCCTTTGAGCAAAAGGACTGCAACCATCCTTGGGGCCACAGGACGCAGGTGATACAACAACCCTTTTGCCAGGCTTGCCACTGTGAACTTGGGGGCCACAAGGTCCAACGTGAATTCTTTTATCTGCCTAATTGCCCCACCCCTCTCCTGGGCCAAGACATACTCTCCAAGCTTAGGGCTCAGATAACCTTTGAGCCCACTGGACACACTAGTCTCTGATTGAACCCAAGGCAAGAGGAGACGGGGTCTCTGAACAGGTCTGGCCAAATTGCCTAAGCCCAGTCGTGTGTGAAATGCTTCAGAACATTTGATGGAGACAAAGTGGAGCAACCAAAATTGAGATCATGAGACAGGCCTGGGGTCTGGAATTTGCGGAGGTTGGAGGACCTGGGGGTCAAGTCAGCCTTCTCTAACAAGGCAAGATCTCCAGCTGTTTAGGTTCTTTAGCTTCACAGAGCACCTTTCCCTGTCATCTCTGGGTGGTGGGAGGTTGGGGCGAGCATCCCCCAGGGATGGGACAGGTCTCAGGTAGGGAGAGGCAGGGAACACTGGCTCTTCTGGAAAGGACTGGGGCAAGGAAGTCAGGGGAGGAACCCTACTAAGATGAAAACAGAGAAGAGGTCAGATCAAAAGCCAAGCTACTACACTGTTCAAAGGCAGATTCCAGTTGTCTGTCTGGGGTAGGGCTGACATTGGTGATTTAAACAGGATACCCCAGGTGATACAGATCCTGCTGGTCCACTGGCCGCACCCTGAACAGCAAGGCTTAGACATTGTTTCCAAACCTCCTTTATAAGAGTCACCTGGGAGAACCTTGTTAAAAAGGCAACTATTTGGGGGATGGGGTAGCCAGGTGATGGGTATTACGGAGGGCACGTGTTGTGATAAGCACTGGGTGTAATACAATCCAGCCTATGCAAACCAAAATGGGTGGGATGGGGGGGATATCCCAGAAGCTGTGTGTTTAAAAAGCAACCCCCGGGGGCACCTAAGTGGCTCAGAAAAAAAAAAGTGGATGACCTCCTCCTTACCAGTGACACACAAGAGGCACAAAAGGCACCAAGGCCCTCCTACAGCTCCTCTCAGATTCAGGATACCGAGCCTCATGGAAGAAGGCACAAATCTGCCAACAACAGGTCCGATACCTTGGTTTTCTCCTCACCGAAGGGAAAAGAGAACTAGGGCCAGAGAGGAAAAGGATCATGATCTCCCTGCCACAGCCACAGACAAAAAGGGGTCTACGAGAATTCCTGGGGGCTGCAGGATTCTGCCACATCTGGATCCTTGGGTTCCCGGCCATAGCAAGACCCCTTTATGATCTCTTAGGGGGATCAGATTGAGAACCCCCCAGCCTGGACTGAAAAGGAAAAAATAGCTCTTGGGGTACTCATCCAGACTGTTAGACCCTGGCAATGGCCAGTTGTTTACCTGTCAAAGAAGCTGGACCCCATGGCAGTGGGATGGTCACCATGCCTCAGGGCACTGGCAGCCACAGTCCTACTCATCAAGGAGGCAGACAAACTTACCCTGGGGCAAGAACTTAATGTCAAGATCCCTCATGCTGTTGTGTCCCTCATGAACACACAGGGACACTGCTTCCTTTCCAACTCTTGGCTAGCACAATACCAAGGTCTAAGTCTACATGAACCATCCACATCTGCGGGATCAAGCCCTAAAGAATCCAGAGCTCACGCTGTTCAGTGATGGCAGCAGTTACCTACAAGAGGGTGCCCAGAAAGCGGGTTATGCAGTAACCACAACCACTGAAGTCCTAGAAGCTAAGGCATTACCAGCTGGATGGTCAGCTCAACAGGCTGAATTATATGCCTTAGTCCAAGCCCTCACCCTCAGTGAAGGCAAGCAAGTCAACATCTACACTGACTCTCGGTATGCCTTTGTTATTGTACATATACTTGGAGCCATCTACAAGGAAAGGGTCCTCCTAACCACAGCAGGAAAAGCTATAAAAACAAGGAGGAGATACTGTGACTCCTCTAAGCCATCTGGTTTCCAAAGGAAATAGCAATCCTGCACTGTAAGGGACACCAGAAAGGAGAGGACCCCATAGTGAGTGGAAATTGTCTGGCAGATGAGGCAGCCAAAACTGCAGCCAGTGAGGACATGGACAGAGCCCCTTCCCTCACCATGGCCCTAACAGCCCTGGAAGAAGTCCCTCTGCCCAGTTACACTAAAAAGGAAAAAGGAATGGGCCATGGCTGAGGGGGTCACCCTGACTGAAAAGTGATAATGGATGATGCCAGATGGGTGCATCTTTGTTCCAACAGCAGCTGGAGGGCATCTAGTCAAGGAACACCACTGATTCACTCATCTGGGAAAAACTGCATTAGAGGCCCTTCTCAAGAAGCACTACTACATTACATCAGTCAGCTGCCAGTACTATGCTGAGCAATGAGTGAACAATGCATAACATGTGCTAAAAATAATGCTTGGTCAGCACCACGGTGTCCAGAGGATGGGAGCAACCCCCTTCAAAGATCTAGAGGTAGACTTCACAGATGTGTAGCCAAACAGGGGGTTCAAATATCTCCTAGTAACAGTATGCACATACTCTGGGTGGGTTGAAGCCTTCCCGACCAGGACAGATCAAAGCCAGGAAGTAGCTAAAGTCCTCTTGTGGGAGATCCTGCCCCAATTTGGCCTGCCATTAACAATCCATAGTGACAATGGGCCCGCATTTGTGGCAGACATTGTACAAGTCTTGACCAAATCTCTCAACATCACCTGGAGACTCCACACCACTTCAGGGAAAGTAGAGTGAATGAATTGCACCCTCAAGGGAACCTTAGCAAAGTTTTATCAGGAGACTAACTTCCATGGCCGGATCTGCTACCCCTAGCTCTCCTGCGTGCTCGCTGCGTGCCTGGGACATCAGGTTTCTCCCCATTCAAATTAATATATGGATGGCCCATACTTGGGAAGCCTTCCAGGAAACTTGCATCAGGTTGGAGATAAAGAGATAAAGGAGCAGCTTCATTTAGGCCACCCTAAATAAATTACAAAAGTATACCTTTGAGAGGGCCCCAATCTCCTTACCATCTCAGGTACACTCCTTCCAGACAGGGGACTCAGTTTGGGTCAAAGATTAGAAGAAAGAAGAAAGCTCACCATTCAGATAAGGAGCTGCTCCAGTAGACAGTCCAGCCAGACTTCACGAACCCACTCCAGCTTCACCTTCGATGAGACCCCACCAACTGATGGACACATGCTCACCATGATCCCTGGCTCTCATCAGCATGATTTCCCTCATCTTGGGAGTCGGACTCTACACTGTTGCCCCTCCTGACTGGACTTTCCCCCAGAGGCTTCTACCTAAGGTCATAGATCCCACTTTTACTGGCCCTCTGCTGTCTACTCCTGAGTGCATTTCACCATGGATTTCCTGGCCCCAGTCAGTCCTGGTCTTCTGCTACCTGGTGTGCTGTTAAGTTTATGATTAAGTCCATGTTCACCCCAAGCCTTGCAGTCAACCCTCCGAGTCAAACAGAATGATGCTCTCTAAACTAGGTGTTTAAAGGGGCATCAAAGGGAGGTATGATAAGGAAAAATCTGTGTCCTAAGATGGTGGACCAAGCCAGCGAGAGAGTCCCAGTCCTCATCCCGTGGCTCTTCTGGGTTCTTGTCCCTGCCCCGCAGTGCCAAGTATGCGGAAGTAGAAGTCTATAAATTGTCCCCTTTGTTTGTGCTCAGGGTTCAGACCTTTGGAGACCACTCTCCTCTGAGCTCGCCATCATTAAATAAACCTCCTATCCTCCAAGATCTCCGAGTGCCATTTGGTTCTTCCGTCAGGTGATCCAGTCCAGGTTCCATAATATTATCATTTACTTTGTTATAAATATTTTCATTCTTTTGTAAAAAAAATTCTGTATTTTTCTCTAGGAGATTTTATTAAGTGTTAATAAATTTTAATCAATACACTCAACAAATACATATTGACCATCTCTCATGCACTAGGAACTCGTATAAGCACTTGAAATATGTCATTGAACCAGACAGAGGAAGCCAGTGTGGCTGGGTAGAGTATACAAGGGGGAGAAAATAATACATGAGTTGAAAATGGTGAAATGAGGCCAGACTATGCAGCACCAGTCCTATATGCAGGCCTTTGATCTGACTAAAATGGTGAACTAGTGCAGGATATAGGGTTCTGTGCTAAAGAGTGATCTGATATGCTCAGAACTGTTAGATAGTTATTAGAGTAAACTAGTCAAAAGATAAGAGATAAATGGTAAGCTTGGACCAGAATGGCCAATAAAGTTTGTACAGGAGTTGGGTGTAGGGCATAATGGGGGAATGAGAGAGGGAGAGGAAGGGAGAGGGAGGGAGAGAGAGGGAGAGAGAGAGGGAGAGAGAGAGAGAGATCAAGGATGGCCTTGAGGTTTGTGGTTTGAGGGAGTTACTAACACCTGAAGAAAAGGAATATGGAGGTAGATCAGGCTCATGGGGACAAGATTAGGAGACCAGCTAGATAGGCTGAGTTAGAGGTATCAATTAGGCACACAAAAGGAGATGATAGTTTAACAAACCTGTCTTAATTTCAGGCTGGAGATAACAAAATATATGGACAATCAATATATAAATAGAATTTTTAATGATAATAAATAAACAAGAGTAAAAGACCAACAAATGAACCCTGAGGCACTGGGACTTTAAGAGGTCTGCAAAATCTGGAACTACAAAGGGGTCTGAGGGGCAATCAAGAAAACCAGGAGAGTGGGTCCAAGAAGCCAAGTGAGGGACTTTTTTTTTTTTTTTGAGTGAGTGACTGTATCAAATAAGGCTTAGATGTCATAGAAGATTATACTTGAGAAATATTCATTAAATCTAATAACTTGAGGGTCACTGATAATTTTGACAAAAAGAGATTTGATGGTCTCATTAGAGAGAATGGGAGTATAAATGGTTCCTTCAGGGAGTTAAAGATGATATGATATGAATGGAAAATATTAATTTGTCAAGTGAATTTGAGCAATGCTGTGTTAAATAATATCGAACCTGTCTCTTTTGAATAACACTCAATAGATTTTCTAATACACAAATGCTGTGAATTTCTCTGGAGCTTATAGTAAGCAGTTCTGGTGACACTTAATGGAAAAGTTTTTTTTGTATTCCAAAACATATGCAGAAATAGTGTTTAATACTTTTGAAACTATAATCTTGTAGTCACTCATGTCTCTGGATTTTAAGAGAATCATATGAAAAGAATGATTGGCAAAGCAAAGCCAGCTTAAATACTTAGAGTTTTCTAATTATGTTTAATTGGCTATATAAATTATATGCTTTTAAGTTACTTGCCAAGTCTTCTTTAGTTCCTACCATGGTGTAGGTTTAATTAACCTAGTCAATTATATTTATGTCCTAAAATTTCTGAATTTAAATAATACCTCTACGTATTGCTAAGTAAGGGTATCTAAGCAAAATAAAGAAACAATCAGACTGAAAGCAATCTCCTGGTTCCTCAACTGGGAAGATAACTAATCAAATGCCTGACATAATGACATTCCAATGATCTCACACTGTAATTCCAGCAATCCTTCACAAAACCTGTTCAGGTTTCATACTCTCAAGGTCATGGATTTTTTTTCTTTCCCGAATTAAATATACACAATGTATGACTTCTCATCAGATGTACTAGTTTTAAAATGGCAATTCTACTATTCAAGGCAGGAACTCATAATTGTGTTTCTAATAGCAACACCAGTCACTTTCTGATGTTGGCACCAATCTCTGTTCAGTTCATGTCCCATGCGGTACAAGCTGGAGCATTTACTGTGCATTCTCTTGGGTGTACAGAAGCATCAGACTACCTGTTCTCATAGATTATAATAAAACTACCTCAAGTGAACTTTTGCAGCAAGGCTGCAACCCGTGCTTTCATGTCACAGGTGTTAAAAAGGAAAGTAAAGGACATGAATAGAATTTGGCATGTAGATAAATTTGCCTTTTAGTTTTATTTAAGGTCCTAGGGAGGGGTTATGCAAATAAAAGAAAATGCAAATTGAGAAAATGAATTCAGAAAATTACCATATAGTTTGTTATGCCCTAATATCTCCAAAAGAATCAAATTTTACCAATTTAGGCCAATGGAAGGGAGAGCCAGTCTCCATTAATAAAAGAAAACCCAAATTCATGTATTGATTTATTCATACATACATGCATTATGTATGTATAAATTCATTCTACACATATAGACTGTCCTGAGGCATATTAAAAAGCATACTATCCCCTGTCATAATCATAATAGCCCTTTGAGACAGGCATTATTCTCATTTAATATGTAAGGAAAATGAAGAAAAGGGAATATTTCAATTGTGTAATGTTCAACATCAATATTTCAATAGACATTGGTTGCCTAACCTGTAGGTTTCTGTCACCAAATTCCTTGTTTAAAAAATGCAACTCTAATTTTGACGAGCTATAGGCATATGTATGTTTCATGGTCCCATCCCAGATAAAGGGGTTAAATGTTAATTACTGGAAACCAACCTTGGTAATTCTATTCCTCTGATCAGAGGGATGACATAGCCTAAACTAATGAGATAGAAAGGAGACTTTTGGGGATGTTTTCTTTGCTTTTATAAACAACACAGGATAATGACTGTCTTCTAGGCTTTGCACATATTTGTGTTTGGACATGATGCTGGGAACTGGTGTATCCAAGTAGCAACCATACAACACAAGTCACGAGAACTACATAGAAGTTGATCAGACTCCTGCACCATTAACTTCCTTTATATTAATTGTATCAATTTATGCTATAACTGTTTACCTCTGGACTTCTGATTATTTCAGATTATTGGTGTCTTTAATGTATCATCAGAATGTCTTTTACTTGCCAGTAGAAGCATCTGACAGAGCTACTAAATGTTGGAACAGTAATTTAAAACTATAATCTGTGATTCAAAATAGTGGGTTCTTGACATTGCAAAATGTGAGTTTATTTTAACATTTAACATTTACATGTATGTTGAAATGGAATATTGATTAAAATAGGTTTTTTTCTGATTTTCAGTTCATATAGTACAATTAATGAATTTTGGTGCTTAAAAAGAGCATACATATGAACAATCCCAGCCAACTCTATTTAACTTAAAAAAAAAAAAAAAAAAAAAAACTTATGCCCAAATCTAGTTACTTGAAAATTCACCTCCTTTGGGGCACCTGGGTGGCTCAGTCAGTTAAGCATCTGCCTTCGGCTCAGGTCATGATCCCAGGGTCCTGGGATCGAGCCCTGCATCGGGCTCCCTGCTCCGTGGGAAGCCTGCTTCTCCCTCTCCCTCTGCTGCTCCCCCTACCTTGCTGTCTCTTTCTCTCTGTCAAATTAATAGATAAAATCTTAAAAAAAAAAAAATTCACCTCTTTTGTCCCCATGTCATTAAATTAAGTAAAACTTGGGTTTAACCTACAGTGCATGAAAAATAACTATGGTTTATCAGGTAAAAAACACTTTTCTCTTTTAGCCTTATCATTATTAAGCATTAAATGGAATAAATAATATATTAATATATTTGATGAGATTAAATATTACACATATAAAATTACTAGCACATATTAGCTGCCAAGAAATATTATTTTTTATACATACCCTTTTTATGCAAAGAATGTTCTGTAAAATTATAATTCCAAGAAATAGGCTTGAGGAATGGGTACTGTGGTTAAGTATATTTGCACTACACAACGCATTGCAGGTCTTTCCTTTAGAATTAAAAATCAACACATTAGAAGTACCTGGGTAACTCAGTTGGTTAACTGTCTGACTCTTGATCTCTGCTCAGATCTTGATCTCAGGGTCTTGATCTCGGGGTCATGAATTCAAGCCCGGTATTGTGCTCCACACTGTGTGTGGAGCCTACTTAAAAAACAAACAAACAAACAAAAAATCAACATATTAAAGTCTCTGAGAAGTTTTGGAGTAAAAGGATCTATATTTATTATCTACTGCTGCATGCTTTTGTTCCTTCAAAATTTAACATTGAAAAACAATAAACATATAACATCTCCCACAAGTTCTCTGGATCAGAAATCTGGGAGCAGTTTGGGGGACTCTTTCTAGATCAGTCCCTGGTGAGATTGTCATCTGAGGGCTTGACTGAAGCTGGAGGATCTGATTTCAAGGTGGTTCACTCACTCATCTGGCATATCAATGCAGATCATTGGCATAAGGACTCAGTTGTTACATGGATCTCTCCACAGAGCTGCTAAAGACTTCACATGGTAGTTAAATTCTTCCAAAGCAAGCAATCTATAGAATGAAGCAAGGAGGAAGCTACAAAGTCTTTTATAAGCTAATCTGGGAATTTACACATTTTTGCCATATGCTATTCATTAGAAGCCAGTGAACTAAGTGCAATCCATATTGATGAAAACAGTTTTATCCCTACTTCTTAAAGGGAAGAAGAGAAAAGTATCATGGATATACTGTTTTTGTTTTTAAGATTTATTTACTTATTTTAGAGACACAGAGAGAGAAAGAGAGAGAGGGAGAACACATGAGTGGGGGGAAGGGCAGACGGAGAGAATCTTAGCAGGCTCCACGCCCTGGGCAGAGTCAACTCGGGGCTCGAACTCATGACCCTGAGATCATGACCTGAGCCAAAATCAAGAGTCAGGTACTTAACCAATTGAGCCACGAAGGCTCCCCAAATCATGGATATACTGTTAAACAACCACAGGATCTATGTGTAACTTAATTTAATCTAGATTTTCCTAAACTCATGTGACCTTAGAACTCTTTTTTAGGGAGGAGGGACAAATGGGGGAAAGAGAGAGAGAGGGAGAGAAAGAATCTTAAGCAGGTTCCACATCCAGTGCACAACCCGACAGAGGGCTTGATTTCACAACCCTGAGATCATACCTGAGCCAAAATCAAGAGTCAGATGCTTAACTGACTGAGCCACTCAGGTGCCCCTAGAACTCTATTTTAAAATGACATGGTTTAAGAATTCCTTTTAGGTACTTTTTTTTTTTTTTTTTAACTTCCAAAATTTTTTTAATTAACATATAATGTATTATTTGTTTCAGGGATACAGGTCTGTGATTCATCAGTCTCACATAATTCACAGTGCTCACCATAGCACATACCCTCCCCAATGTCCATCACCCAACCACCCTATCCCTCCCACCCCCCACCATTCCAGCAACCCTCAGTTTCCTGAGATTAAAAGTCTCTTATGGTTTGTCTCCCTCTCTGGTTTCATCTTGTTTCATTTTTCCATCTCTTCCCCTATGATCCTCTGCCTTGTTTCTCAAATTCCACATACCAGTGAGATCATATGATAATTGTCTTTCTCTGATTGACTTATTTCGCTTAGCATAATACCCTCTAGTTCCATCCATGTTGTTGCAAATGGCAAGATTTCATTCCTTTTGATGGCTACATAATATTCCATTGTGTATATATACCACATTTTCTTTATCCATTCATCTATTGATGGACACCTAGGCTCTTTCCATAGTTTGGCTATTGTGGACATTTCTGCTATAAACACTGGGGTGCACGTGCTCTTCGGATCCTTACATTTGTATCTTTGGGGTAAATACCCAGTAGTGCAATTGCTGCCTTTAGGTACTCTTGACATAACATAATTCTATCTGGTTTAATTAAAAGAAGTAAATGAGGAAACCATGTCATGAGAAAATAAAGAGTTTGAATATTTCTAAAATATTTAAGGAGTTTCACTATTTGTTTTTAAATATTTCTTTGATATGTTTGTTACTCATTTGCTTCTAATAATTTATAACTATTGATAATGATCTGAATTGGTAATCACGATTTTCAAACTATACAAATGGACATAAAAAGACACATTTTGGAGAACCACTTTCTAACTATGATTTGGTATATGCTGTTATATTTTTAAGTTTTAAATGGTATTATTAAGTACATTAATAGGGTCACTATCCTGGAGTGTGATGACATTATAGGAAGAGGAAATAATTAGTTATTAATAGCAGAGTGGTTCTGTTTCCTCATCAGCTCTTAGATTAGTAAAATGGGACATTTGTTAATAAAATACTCTCCCTACCACAAGGCCAAGGAACACCTTGACTAATAGAATCCTAAAAATCCCTTAGTCCTGTCTGTAACCTAGGATTTATAACCTGAAGAGTTTCCTTGAAGACTTTACATGTCTACTTCCTGGTAGGCAAGAGCTTAGGAACATAAATGCCCTTGTCTTGAATAATGAGTTTCAGGCAGCTTGAGTTCCTCATGTCTCTCTAAGATGTATGTGTCAACAAAATCATAGTCACTTGGGATCCAGGATCATTAGGAGATTTTTAATATCTGCTATCATCAGAGGATGATAACTAGAAAAACAGCAAGATATATAACACAAATGTAAACATGCACAAACACAGGATGTATTCACTGGAATTTAGAAAACAAGATAAAACATAGTTGCACATTCTCTGTTTTGTAGAGAAGACAGAACATAAGAAAACCAATTGTTAGACTTTAACTGTCCTTAGATTGCAGTTGCTTTCTTTATCTACTGTTTTCTTTCTTACTCAGGTTTTAGCTATTCTGTGCCCCATGTAGCCCCATCACTAAGAACTGTACCTCTGGGAAATGACAATTTTCCACAAGAGCAATTTTTATATCTAGAAGACAAGGGGAATATGAGAAGAATGGTTGTTGCTGTTAAAGATGTCCTCAGGATTATAAACTGCATTATGCAGTCATGAACTTCTGTATTAATGTCATTTAACCTTTGGCAATATTAGTCTAGAGAGGATCTTGTGAAGGATGGTACATTAACTTTTAGAAGTGATGGGCTGTGATATTCCTGCTGTGATACTGAATGGCATAGGCTGAACTTCAGCCCAGCCTTCTAAAGACATAAGATATTTTCTCTCCACAGGGAAAAGCTTACCTACAAGAGGGCAGAGCTGTGAATTCAGATAGGTCGACCTGTCCTTTGAACAGGACATAATGGTGCCATTTTAAAATGGATTCTATAAAATATCTCACTTTCCTGGTTACGGGCCACCATATTTTTAACTCTTTCATCCATCAATTTATTTATTCTATAGAACCTGAGAACCCACAGTGCTTATATAATATAAATATTATTACTGCAAAATTCTACACATTTCCAAACTATTCAGAAAAAAAACCCCACCAAACAAATATTTGAAACATAATGAGATTAAGGCTTTAGTAGCAGTTTATACAAATTACTGAGAGAATAGAAAAGGTAATTCCTGGAGGATCAAGGCATGAAGAAAGCATTCCTTCTAGGGAAATTAATGATCAAACTGATGGGTGGGGAAAAGAACAAGGCAATGAATATGGACCTGGAGTCAGATCAAAATTAAATTACTGCTCTTCTATTTTCTGAACGACTTTTGACCTATTATTTAACCTCATGGAATTTTAGTCAACTCACACTGCTAACAAATATTCCATTTCTTCATTTTTATGTCCTGGCAGCAACTTAAAAATGGAAATTCAACATAATTCCAAAAACTGTAAAGTATGTGTCCTAAATATTTCTCTGCATATCCTCTTTTTGTCTCAATGACTCGTAACTTAGTCCAGACTCTTCAGCAATTCACATGTGAGTTAGCACGGATTTCTAACCAGGCAGTTCAATCAAAGCCCTCCTCCTGCCATGTAACATTCTCCACAATGTGATTCACATGATTTTTCTGAGAAATCTGTCTATATAAATTTTGCATAGAAACTGTGAATGACTGGGTTTTTTTCATGATGAAGTCAATACTAATGTAGCACACATGACCATTCCTATTTGACTTAGTTTTTCTTTTTCTCTCTTTTTTTAAAGATTTAATTGTTTGTTATTATGGTTTACAGTTTCTATATATTTATATTATCTACTTTATTAGTCTTTTTATAGTTTTTCTGAGGCATAATTAATATAGGAAACACTACACATATGTAATATATACAATTTGATGAATTTGGACATACGCATACACTTGTGATACCATCACCACCATCAAAGTAATAAATATATCCATCATCTCCAAAGTTGCCCTATGTCACTTTGTCTCTCCTCAACCACTTTAAACCATCTTCTGCCACAAACAGTCCTCATTGTACCAGCCATAATAATAAAGTATAGTAGCATTTATTGATTGCTTTCTCTCTGTCAAGCACTGTACTAAATATTTTACCAACTTTTCATGCTTAAAAGGAGTTTCTAAGTTAGTGAGTATATTTATCCTAATTTCGTAGATGAAACCAGTGTAACAATTTAGTAACTGACCAGACTACACAGCAGGTATTTGGGGGGGGGGGGTGTGCCAATTTGAACCTAGGTACTTTCCCTATAGAGTTCTTAATTGTACATCACTGTAAATACACTGATTTGAGGTACTTTGAATGTCCTTATTTCCGCATCCATATCATTTTCAATACGCTCTTCCTGATAAGTCTTTACATAATTCTACTAATGCAAAAACTTCACAATTGGGCTCAAGTGCCTTCTCTTCCAAAAAGGTTTTCTTTATTCCCTGACCTTGTCCACACTGAAATCTATGCAAGTATCCAGCAGACTCCTCCATCAGCCTGTAACTATCCTGAGAGTAGCGGTGCTAAACTCTTATCTCTTTATAACATGGCAAAATCTCTCTAAATATTCACTGAGTTAATTTAGTAAACAATTATAAAACTTTATAGTATCATGTTAATTTATTTGTCCCACATACTTACTAACCATCTTTTTATGTGTTCTCCAACACCCTATTCAGTCCTTTTTCCATACATACAACTAGATGATCCCTTTAAAAGCATAAGTCAAATTATATTTTTCCCTTGCTTAAAAATCTGCTATGGTTTACTGTGACATTTATAATAAAATCTACTCACTTCGTCCTTCAAGAGTTAAAGCATGCAGTCTCTGCCACTCTCTGACCTCCTTACTCTTCCCACCTTTTACTATCTTCAGGACATCCCATTACCTTCAAGACAGCCCATTCTCTCCCTGTTCTCTGAATATGTCAAGTTTATCCTCTTTGCAACAACTGCAAAATAAGTTGTAATGTGAAGTATGAGAATTATCCATGAAGAATAATTGGAATAGGACAAGTGAGGATAACAGAGATGGAACATACTAAAAATTTGTAAAGGTATAATGGTTAGAGTTTAGTCACCTATTGATATGGGGAAGAGAGTATTAATGTTGATGGTTTATTTGCCCTAAGTGACTAAATTAATAGTGTTAATACTGAATCTTACAGAATTTTAAGAAAAGCAGCATACTTAAGGGCTAGAGTTTGGGGGATGATACTATTTTAGAACTATTGTGTTCTAAGTATCTATGAAGCATCCTACTAGAGATGGACAATCTGGACTTGGCTATATTCTTCTGGAGATATAGTGAAGAAGAAATGTATTTGAAGCATTTGAAGTGGATGTGATTGTCCAAAAAATAGTTAATGTAAGAACGAAGTTAACAGTAGACCTGGGAGAAGAAATGGGAACAAGAGAATGAGTGAGAGATCCTTTTGAGATACGTGCTGCAATGGTGGTAGGCATGGTCATACACTACAAAAGGCAAGTACAAGCAGAATGGGCAAGAGCTAGAGATCGGGACAGATGCCACCTACGAGTGCACACTACTGCTTTCCTCTGTGCCCCACACCATGATTTTAAGTCTCAAAGAACAAAGGATCCTGAAATACAGGCAGGGGATGGGAGAGCCACTTCTCTCCATCTCCTTTCTCATTGCAATTCCACAAACACTAGAAAATTTTCCACGTGCCAACCAGAGAACTACGTAGTCTCATTCGGCCTTTGTAAAGGCATATCTCCTAGTGCCCTGAGGTTCTTTCTTTGTGATGATTTGATTTTTACCATGTCTTTTCCAGGTGCCAGTGAACTCAAAGATATTTTGGCTCTAGGCAAATGTGTCTAATATTGGGCATCTGCATACAGCCTCTCTTGAAGAACCACAGTTTGTAAAATGTTACCAATGAATTTTATTGTATTATTGTGCAATTACGGATGGGGATGACAGGATATATACAATCATGAAAATACTGGGTTTTTGTTTTTAGGCAAAGAATAAATTCAAAAAAGTTGACAATTACTAATACTATAAAATGCACAGGAAGCTGTAGCTTTCAAAGGCTTAAACAAATATTCAAAATAAAGATCATCTTGAGAGGAAATATATTCTTCTATTTCTGTGTGTTAAAATGTAATGCTCACTGCTTATGAACAATTTTGGCCAAAAAGGAAAAATAAAAAAAAAAAATGCCCATTATCATCTCTGGCAATTATGTTACAAAGATGTTTTTAAGGCTTCTAAATTCAAGTTGAAAAAAATAAAAACGTAAAAATACATTTATTAAAAATGACAAAAATATTTTCATTTCAAGCAATTATTTGAAATAAAAGTAGAAATATGTATTATCTGGACACAGTATCTGTAGTCAATTACAGAAGTGAAAGTCTGACTTGCTAGACTGGCCTGAATTATTTGAGAGGTTAGCCATATTAACTAATTAATATTCAGATTATCACTGTGACTGAAACTGGTGTGTAAATAGTTTAATTTGTGACTAACTGCCTCTATACCTTGAGAGTAGAACACTTAAAGGGACCAACCAATGCCTTCACTAGTTAATGTTTTTAAAGTGTTTCCTGGGACTCAGGGCTCTGTGGGTACAGGAATGTCCTGCCACTCAGCCTTTGAACTCTACAGAAGATGAAAAGCCAGTGTTGAGAATACAGACGTCATTTAAGTCATAAGTCTTCTCTAACAGAGTACTGTATTTGATCCATAATGAATCTAGCATTTTAGACTGAGTGGAACTGGACTGAGAGAGGAAATGTGAAGCAAATCTTTTGGGTCATTTGGAGAACTACATAGAGAGGAATTCCGGAAATATACCCTCACTAATCACTTGATACAATACCTGGAATAAATAGTGAAAAATGTGATTTATAGGAGTGAAGTTCAATTATGTTAGAGTGCTCCCAAATAAATGACATAAACCTTCAGGAAAAGAAAAATAAGTAAGGATAATGATAACAAATATTTAACTTAAGCACTTTATTTTATGACACAATGAAAACTTAAATTTCAATGGAGGGACGCCTGGGTGGCTCAGTTGGTTAAGCAACTGCCTTTGGCTCAGGTCATGTTCACAGGGTTGTGGGATCAAGCCCCGCATCTGCCTCCTTGCTCAGCGGGGAGCCTGCTTCTCCCTCTCCCTCTACCTGCTACTCCACCTGCTTGTGCTCTCTGTCAAATAAATAAAAATTCTTTAAAAAAATAAATTTCAATGGAAACACATTAAAAAATTCCTGTGTCCTTTTCCTTGTAATATTGAAAATATGAATTCAAATACACCTTCAAAAACAAGATGTACAAAAAAATGTTCACGGCAGTGAATGATTCACTAATTGGTTTTCTGCTAGAAACAACATGAAAACCAACTTCCTTAAAGTTTAAGGTTCTTTTCTATATGAAAATTTGACTCACTGTTCTCCAATAATTTAAAAAGTGGAAAAAATCCTTCAAGACTTAAAGGAGAGGGGCGCCTGGGTGGCTCAGTCATTAAGCGTCTGCCTTCGGCTCGGGTCATGATCTCAGGGTCCTGGGATCAAGCCCTGCATTGGGCTGCCTGCTCAGCGAGAAGCCTGCTTCTTCCTCTCCCACTCCCCTTGCTTCTGTTCCCTCTCTCGCTGTGTCTCACTCTGTCAAATAAATAAATAAAATCTTAAAAAAAAAAAGACTTAAAGGAGACAGGCAGGGCAATAACATCAACTGCAACTGAAAACTAAAAGTGTCAGTTTGAGAATAGACTGTAAGAAAAAATGTATTATTCTTTGTAATGTAGATCAACATTTTCTAAATCTAGATTAAACCCATACGGAATGCTCTGACAAACAGGAGCAGTAAGGGGTTAGTTTAATGTAGCCAAATAGTTTTAAAAATAATAAGAATTACTGTACTAATTTCTTAGACTTTCATAGTGATCACTGAGTTAAGAAATCAGTTTTATTTTTTAAATTGTCAATTTCTAAGCTTATTTGACCACAGATCTCTCTTTTGTTCATATAACAACTATTATTACCACCCTAAAATTGTATTTTGCAGATGCATGTGAGAAACGTTAGGCCATCACATTAAAAAATCATTGAATTTATGATGAAATTTGCTAATGTATTCCCATTTGGAAAGAAGTATATTTCTAGCTTTTTGGACTTACTTCATCCACTCTTTCTGTACCTTCATTTCATTACTTCCTGTGTCTATGCTTCCCTTTGGGTTTGCAGTATTATCTTCTAAGCCTAGACTTGTATTTCCACAAATACAGAATTTTAATAGGAGCGTAAAAGGTCCTAGGTCCCCAAATTATTTCTCTCTCCATCTGTCTTAACCAAAATTGAATAGTTTTACACACACACACACACAATCTTTATGGCACACTCTTGCTCAAAAGACACCAATAGATAACTATTAGTAACAAGGTCAAACCTGATCAAAGTTCCCACGTCTACCTCATCTCCCATTCTTGCCCCCACAGATATTGTAGGGAGCCACAGCAGTCTGCTCCTTATGCTATGAAGATGTGACAGTTACTGAGTCTTCCTGAGAAGTTTTGATATACGCCTTCTCCTGCCTTGTAATAGTCTTCTCTATTTCAGATCTTGAGGTCCAACTTGCTGAGCTTTTTTCTCGAATCTGATTCTGACTCATGGTAGTGCCTTCTCTCTCTGAATCTGTAATACTGCTTTCTATGCCAGTTGTGTGGCATTTAAACAGGCTTTGCCTTGCTCTATGTAATTGTTTCCTTAAAGTGTTTCTTGAATTTTAAAGCACTTTTACTAAATCTACTTCTTGAAGTTTACCAATCCAGAGTTTACTTGTTCGCATTTATTCACTAAGCAAACATCACTGAGGACCTGATATATTCTAAAAGTCTGCCACAAGTCCCCTGAAAATTCAAAGATAAAACAACCTTTTTCTTACTTTTGGAGAACTCATAATCTAATAGTGAAGATATAAAACAAAACAAAACATAATTATACTACACTGTATTTCCTTGTCACAGAGCCCTGCATAGATGGTGTAATCTATGACTTTATATAGAGAGTAACAAAAATGTATTAAAAAGTCCTATTTTCAGGCACTGTATAAGGCATTTATAGATAAATAACATGACATGCTCAATTAATAAACATGGTGCCAAGAATATAATAAACACTTCAAAAAGATCTGTTTTTAAAATGTGCATTTGAGTTATCATTAATGCTATTTTAGTTATTCCACTCTGCATACCTATAAAATAGAGGGTGCTTGTAACTTTTAAGATAAGGAAATTGGGCACAGGTCTATTTAAATAAAATTACTTAACCTATGATCATCCAGCTAGCATTTAACAGATGCAGAACTTAAACTCATCATCTTAATTTTAGAATCTGTTTTTTTTTTTCCTGTAAGTAACCTTGACAATTGACATTTCCCTCAGTGACACTCTTAAGTAAGAACATGGCTGAGTAAACACCATCTTAATGTTCATATGAGGTAAGCTTCTTAGAATTTTCTTGGTCTCTCATTTCTTTTTTCATGCTCCAAAAGAAATGTTTCAAACAAGAGGCAGAGAATGAAAATATTAGTATTAGAGTGTGGCTACCTTTTTTTACCCCTCAGAGTTTAACCTGACTATAGGGTTCAATCATAGAGAGATCCATTTAGTTAGCTCTGAAAATAGTAGGTGTCATTTGAGGAAATTTAACAGAGAGGGGAGAGGCAAGATGATTTGAACAATAAGAGTAAATCCACCTGCACCATTTTAAATCAAAACCATTTATTCGAAACTGGCACTTTGGCTTTTTAAATGCTGAGATGATCAGCTAACTTTCTTCACATTTTAGAGAATATGTGGATCACATGACAACGAGGGAGATTCCTGTCCAATAGGACCTTTTTAACAGTGCAACATTCAGAGTCCCTCCAATTAGACCTAAATGGTAAAAATCCTTTGAATTCCACATCCTAGTCAATCAGTAGTTCCTGAAAGATTCACTATAATCCTTCATCAACCAGAAAATAAATAAAATGTGTTTGTTAGAACCACCCAAAAGTGAACCTATAATATGTCTTTTTTATAATTAATATTATCAAATATATATAATTATTATCATTAATCAATGATGTACTTCATACCATGCCATGCATTAAACTGTATTAAACACTTTACAAACATGGTCTCAATTTTATTAACTCTATGAGGTAGCAATTAGTATTCTCTACCATTTGATACATGCCGAAATGGAGCCTTAGTTTGATATCTAATCTAATCGGTGGCAGAGCCTCGTTATGGACCATGTTTGTTGATACCAGAACCTGAACTCTTAACCAGCTGTACAAACTATTTATAAATACAGTTAGTTAAGAATGTGTGTGGAAAGAATACATAAAAGAGGTTGTTGAAGAAGAAAAATACCTTTTGAAAATGTAGTCTCAGCTAAAGTTTTAGTTCTTACTTATTTCATTATGTATCTAAGTTATTCAACTGAAATCACCCGGGTAAGCTCGGCTTGCTTTCATACACTTTCTTTTCTTCAGAGCACTGTTATACCAGTGAGTGCTAGAGAGCTTTTTCCTAGCTATCTGATCTTTAGGATTTCTGAATCTCTGGTGCAGAGCCAGCTGTAGTTTCATTAGAAATATGGGAAACTTAAGATTTGTTTTTCATCAAATAGGATGAAAGGTATTGGGAAGCATGTCATGTTATTATGTCTGCCTTACAACATTCGAGTCATAGTATCCAGCAGGAAAAAAAAGTACATTTGTTCTATAGCAAGATCTTTTGGGCTATACACCACACAAATCCAAAACAAACTAAGAAATAAAGTTATGATTTTTTTTTATCCACCATTATGAGATTTAAACCTTCATCTTTAGAGAAAAGCACCAATATATTTTTTTCACTCCTGATGCTTACTCAAGACAGAGTTGTGTGTGCCCAGGCTTTCCTCACAGCCAATCTCTGGCTCAAAGTAACTCTAAAGCAAAATGGGTTACACATGGCATGCTGCAAGGGTTGTAGTATTAATATTATTGGAAGTTTAAAAAAGGCTAAGGATATCAGTATCTGATTTTTATGTATAAATATGAATAATTTTTCTAAACCACCCAGTCTAGAAGAAACTGATTTCTGTTAGCCCTATCCCCAACTAAAATATTAAATAATGGAACATGCTGTTCGCAATGTTCTTATCCTAATAAGATTTTAAAAAGTGCTACCCTTAAATTCCACCCTTATGAAACATTAGTCTGGAAAACTCAGTTTGCTGAACAAATATGAATACATGCATTTTCGTAGTTTCATGTTTATAAATTGCTTTTATACCTTTTATCTCATTTGCTTCTCACAACAGCTTGTAAATCAGACAAACATGGATCAGAACCATTTTATAGTCATTACTTATGCTCAAAGAAGCTAAGGGACCTCCCTAGTACACACAGGTTGTAAAAACAAAGACGAGAATCTACCCTAGCTCTTCTCAGTGCATTTGTTCATCTATTATTCAATATTACTCTTCAAAAGAATAAATACTTTGTTAACGAATCTGTAATACTTACATAATCTGAAATACCAAAATGTATATTTTAAGCCAAAACTACCTCATAACTTTTTACATACAATCTAGACAGAGTCAAAAGAATAATTTTTGTAGCTCTTTTTAAATTTAAAAAAATAAGGTCTATTTAATATCATAGTGAGAGATAGCATTGGCTAATTTATTCTGTAATGTGGTCATGAATCATGCTTTATTTATAAAAAACTCATTTGCTTATGTTCTAAAGAAAAATACATAGCTATTTTGAAGCTTCAGGGCCATAATAAATGTATATTTTAAGATTTTATTTATTTATTTGAGAGAGAGAGAGAGCATAAGCAGGGGGAGGGGTTGAGGGGGAGGGAGAAGCAGGCTCCCTGCTGAGCAGGGAGCCCAACATGGGGCTTGATCCCAGGACCCTGGGACCATGACCCGGGCCGAAGGCAGACGCTTAATGTCTGAGCCACTCAGGCGCCCCAAGAGCAAAAGATTTTAGAAATAATCCCCAAATCTGCATTGCTCCTAAATTCTCAGGAATCAGTGTAAAGTTAGCAATATCAAACAATACAACAGATATCACTGTTAAAGAACTTCTGCCTAGTTTAAATGTTATTAAAAATCAATACACAACTGGAAAGTATGGCTTAAGTATATGTAAAAAAATAAGTCAGTGGGCTTGTCTTAGAAGATAAGTCTGATGAACATATGACATTGGCACATGAATAACTTTCAATGCAATCTATATTGCAAAATATCCACCAATTTATCATATGGTGTGTGTATTTTGTCATCACATCTGGCCTATTTGTGTTTTCCTCTGAAAATCCATGCAGTATAAATAGACACAACAGACACAATAAAGTAAGATGGAGAATAATTAACAGCTCTAAGCATATGGGATTACAAAAAGCTATGTCAAGGGTAACAGAAACAAAAGTTATACCACATGTTATTTGGTCTTTTAAGTTAATCTTTATGATGAATCGTTCTATAGGAAAGTTATTTTCTTCAGGATCATCCTTGGCTCCAATGAAACAAGAGAATAGACAATTAGAATTTCAAAAATGACAGGGTTCATCTTACCAAAGTGGCCAAGAAATATTTATCAATGGCCTAGTATGCATGGAAAACTATTCAAGACCCTGTAGTCTTAATGTTGAACAAGATGTAATTGGTATCAATTCTCAAGATGCCTGCTTTGGGAAAACAAAAATTAAGTGCTCACATAAAAAGAAATACAATAATTAGAAATTATTCTCTAAAGAAAGCAAACTGGTATGGACTTAAAGGGTCTTAGCTTTTAGGATGATATTTAAACTAAGAACTGAAATTAAATATTGGAATCAATAAAGTAGTTTTAAATCTGAAAAAAAGAATTTTCGAGAGAACATGTACAAAGGCCAGCAGGTGATAAATACTTGTTATATTTGAAGAACTGATAGTAGACTGTAGGTAGGACAATAGATTAGAGCTGAGTGAGCAAGAAGAAAAAAAGGTTAAAAGGGCCAGGGGGTGAGCTAGGAGAAAAAGCATGAGAAAAATCATTCAGAACCATGGTAACAAGTTTGAATTTTGTGTTAAGCACAATGGGAATTCACTGGATGATTGTAAACAGGGGCATGCTGTGATATCATTTATACTTTTAAAAGACAAATCCAGGATTTCCTCTTACGCCTATTATGTAGAAAGCTAGACAGTGCATTGCTCCTGAAATAACAAAAAAAGATGATCTACAAATCAGAATTTTCTTGAACACATCAGAAAGCTCAGAACACTGGCTACTAAATTAGTCTAAAGTCCAAGGGGAATGTGATGGTTAATTTTGTGTCCATTTGACCAGGACACAGAGCATCCAAATATTTGGTCAAACGTTATTTTTGGGTGTGTTTGAGATTACTTTTCTGGACAAGATCAGCATTTCAATCTGCAGGCTGAGTAAAGCAGATTGCCCTTCCTGATGTGGGTGCATATCAACCAGTCTTTTGAGGGTAGAATTAACAGAAAGAGGAAAGAAGAATTGTTCTCTGCCTGACTGGATGAGCTAGGGTATTGGTCTTTTCCTGCACTTAGACTGACATTTACACCATCACCTCTCCTGGCTCTTTAGGCCTTTGGGATTGAACTGAAACTAAACCAGCAGCTTTCCTGCACCTCCGGCTTTCAGATGGCAGATCATGGGATGTCTCAGCCTTTATAATGCATGAGGCAATTCCTTATATATTGAATTACATATATTGAGGCAATTCCTTATATATTGAATAGATATCAAGCTATATGACTATAACTGTAACTATACCTGAATGGATATATGAACTGCCAGAACTTTTGTAGAGTTCAGAAGATAAGGGAAATCACATTATAAGAAGTAAGAAGATATAAGGTAAAATATTAATGAACCCTTTGGGTTCAAGTGTGGACTAATGTGTCCCTTAGAGTGAGTATCCAGACACAGGAGGATTTTGCATTAACTCACAGTCTTTTTCCACAAGCTGTCATTAGGTGCTCACAAGAAAAATCTATGAGGAAGAACTAGAGAGTGTCTTTCTGTGGTTCAGGTATGAAAATGAATAGCTACCACTTCAGAAAAACCCGGCAAACCCTCTGTCATGTGAAACAAAAGCCTTAGCTAGTAGGGGAGTGGAAGGAAACCCTTAAATTGCTAAAACACTGGAAGAATCCCTTAAAAAGGGGAGGGAAAAAAAACTTTAATCCTGGGAAAAGGGACAGAAAAGCATCCTGGGCCAGTGTGAAGTCTAATAACACTGGGAGAAGAGTAGGAAGGTCCATACCAGGAACAAACAGAGACACAAGGAACAGTTTGGCTGCCCCTAGGAGACAGGAACATTAACAAAGTCCCATCCTGAGATCCAAGCACAAAGAACCTACTTAAGGCTGAGGCTGTGCTGGCAAACAAACAGCCCACCTCCATTGCTGCAGCTGGAACCTAGCACCAGATACCAAGCTGTGGTGAGTGGCTTACCACAGGACATGGAAAGAGACCTACAGAGCGCGGAGGCACAGGGACAAGTGAAGCTGATGCTGAAGACCGAATTTTAAGTTAACCCCTCCAGTAAGCCAGCTCTACCATACATGCAAGAAAATGGTAGTATACTACTGTAAACATGTTAAGCCTATCAAATGTAGCCATAACAACAACAAAAAAAGTAAAAATCCATTACTATTTAGTTGACTGGATTCTCCCTAACTGACTTAGAAAAAGGAGTGGGGATCCTGACAGTTGGAATGGGATGTGAGGGAAGACCCTGGTGAAGCGGGGGCATTGAGCTCCTAAATTCTGATGGGTGTTTGCCAGTGGAAGAGTCCTCTCCACTCCCACCCAGTGAAGTACCCTCTCCAGCCACAGTAGAAGTACACTCTCTGCTCCATTAAGGGGATGAATTCTGCAACCTAGCCATACCTCACCTCTTTGCTTCTATCTCTTACTAGACTCAAGTCCCAGCAGGCACCTAAAAGTGGGATAGAAAGTGTGACACACGAAGAGGTGCACTATACTCCAAAAGAACTGCTTGAGTTTCTTCATTTAACAAAGTCATAACAGGACCCCATGTGGATGCTTATCAAAGGGTGATCTCAGCAGAAGGAGATTTTAATAATCAAGTAAACAAGATGACCCATTCTGTGGCCACCAGTCAGCCTCATTCCCCAGCTACCTCTGTCATTGCCTAATGGGCTCATAAAGTGGCCATGGCGGCAGATATGGAGGTTATGCATGGGCTCAGCAACAAGGAAATCTAATCACCAAGGCCAACCTGATTATAACCACTGCTGGTGCCCAATCTGCCCGCAAAGTACCCTACAAAATGACACTGTTCACCAGTGTGATCAGCCAGCTATCTGATGGCAGGTTGATGACATCGGACCACGTCTATCATGGAAGGGCAATGTTTTGTTTCATTCTTACAGGAATAGATGTTTACTCTGGATACAGATTTGTCTTCCTTGCACACAGTGTCTTTGCCAAAACCATCAGTCATAGACTTACAAAATGCTTACCCACCATTATGTTATTCCACATAGCACTGCTACTGATCAAGGAACTGATCAGTGTTTTACAAGTTTTGTAAGTGTTTTATATACAGATGGATTACATAAACTCATTTCATTCTCAATACAGCCACATGAAATGCGACCTTTTACTATTACAATATTACAATGAGGAAAAACTATGACTGTAAGTGGGTAACTGATTTGCCCCAACTCACACATTTATCAAATATCAGTGGGTCGGTTGAAGATCCATGCTTTTATAGACATACTTTTAAGTAATGGGTTGGATATATGAATCTTGAACTCCACAAGTAAGATTGGAAATGTAATTTGAACTATTTTCAGAAACTGTGGTATTCTGATTCATAAATATGAATGAGATATTTTTAGGCCAGAGTGTTTGTAGAAAAGATAAGGAAGCCAACCTCTAAGCTCTGGGCCTAGAATTTAGGTAGAAAAGTGGAGGTAGCAAAGAAGGTTAAGAAGCAATGGCTCCTAATACAGGGGGAAAGTGGATAGTACAGTGCCATGAAATCAAACTAGAGGTATTTCAGGTAGAGGACAGTCAACTGGGTAATAACATCAAGAGGCTAAAATAGGTGGCATTACAGTATTATACTAAGGCAGGCCACTGTCACAAAAAAAGACCCCCTGAAAGACTGTTTTGTTGTTGCTGGTGCTTGTTTGAATGGTTTTTTTGCCTGCTGTCATGTCCAACTCTGAGGATAAGTATCCTAAGTTTGCAAAGAGCCCTGTTCAGAGTCCTAGGTAGTTTATTTTGTGTAGCTCTGTCATCACCTAGAGCACTGCATGCTTTTTAAGGGCTTTCCATTATGTTTAGGTTGCAGCCACTGGAAAGGGAGAAAGAATGAAGATGCCATACCCATAGCCTTGGCCTATATTCTACTTCCACTGGAGCTAAGTTACTTATATATAGCCTTATATAACTACAAGAAAAATACAAAAATAAAGTCTAATCATGTTGCCTTCGAAGTAAGGGAGAATAGATTGTGTTTAACAGATAATCTTAGTCATAGTAACCTGTGAGTATAGTTTGGTAGAAATATTCAGATACCTAGTCATTAACTTAATCATTATTCAGTCACTCATTCATGTAACTGTATCAACAAACATTATCTTCCACCCATTACGTTCCAGGCACCCCAGCAATCTGATTATTTGAATAAATATTATTTGAGGCACTTTCCCCCAGATCCCTTTTTTAAAATAAATTGAGATTTCAAGTAACTGTATTCCCACTTCTCTTCCCTCCAAAACCCCTAAACTATGTATATATTTATCAATTTTATATTATCAAAAGATAGATTAAAAATTGAAAAAATCCGGGCGCCTGGGTGGCTCAGTTGGTTGAGCGACTGCCTTCGGCTCAGGTCATGATCCTGGAGTCCCGAGATCGAGTCCCGCATCGGGCTCCCTGCTCGGCAGGGAGTCTGCTTCTCCCTCTGACCCTCCTCCCTCTCGTGCTCTCTGTCTCTCATTCTCTCTGTCTCAAATAAATAAATAAATAATAAAATCTTTAAAAAAAAAATTGAAAAAATCTTCCTGCCTAAAATGATATGGGCAATAATATTTAAAGTATACCAGTTGTTAAATGCATTTATGATAACATGAAATATCCACAGCAGAATTTAGCACATCATAAGAAACATAGCAACACAATTTTAAAGTAATTGGTAATAAACCAAAAAGATATTTATAAGAAAACTAATAAAAATTTCTGTAGGACATGGAGAATACGTGAAGAAACAAAAGATTATCTGGATGAGACAATTTAATTTTAAAGACATCAGGTTTTTTTCCAAATTAATGTAAATATTCAATATAATCTCAGCCATTATTAGTATAAACATGCATATAATTTTGTGCTGCTATGTTTCCAGGAACCTGTATTATGGAAATTCTTCTATACAACATAGATGTGTGTGTGTGTGTGTGTGTGTGTGTGTGGTGTGTATGTACTGTGGCAGTTTATACATTTATCACAGTGGCTCATTACAGAAATGGTCAAAGACATTATACCACTTCTACAGCATTGAATAACTTACAGCTATTTAAATAATTGAATATAAAATATGTACAATATTATATGTGTATACATAGATATAAAGAAAGATGCATAGTAAAAAAGTCATCAATTATACAAACCCAAATGGTAGGTGTTAGGTTATCTCCGAAAAAAGCAGTAAAGTTGCACAGGGCCAAGGGAAGAGAAATTTAACCTTTAATTCACACAGCTGGAATCTTTTAAACAAGCATGTGTTGCTCTTGAAATTAAAAACAAAATTTCTGAAAGGAGACATCTAATGTCACTCTTCTCTTGTGCAGCTATTTGAGGAACTTTTTTCTTTTTTTTAAGCTTCTTCCAAACTAATGCTCTGGATAAGAAGTTATAACAGTTGAAAACATAAGATGACTTATTTTATGACAACAAATATAAAGAATTAGATATACTCTTTATTTGATCTATAGAACTTATTTAAGGAAGCTTATGGAAGATGGAAAAATACAACCCAGGGCAGCACATGTCTTTTTTTCACCTTGTCTTTTGGTTTATTATCTGCTTAGTTAGCCAAGGATAAAAGCCTATGATCTTAAATGGCATCAACCCTACAGATCATTAGATCACGCACCAAAATTAAAAATCAGGGAGAATATTCAAGAGGATCTGACCTCGTTGAGTAGTGAGGAGCTTGTCCCCATCATAGACAATAGCTGGATTTTACAATAAGATGATAAGCAGAGCTTCATATTAGAAGGAGCTTCTGCTTGCTATCTAAAGGCTTATTACTACAGCCTCTGCAGCATTTCATGCCTCTTACAAAACTTCACTCTGTCTGTGTACTTCTATAAGAGTTCTAAATGCAAACTGAGGCTGGGAAAGGAAGAAAAAATAAAAATAAAATAAAATTACTGTGAAAGAAAGAAATTTATCTACAAATAAAAGTCAAATAATTAAAATACTGTTAAATAGGCCAAATGTGTAGCTTACAATATTGACTCAATATTATTAAACTAGTCGATACTAAAAAGGTCAAATGAAGTTATATTCTCCAGTGGCTAGCTTTACTCTTAGATTCTCTAGTATGATGCACTTCATTTAAGTTTGGGGGCCAACCGAAAGTACTTTCCCAGGAAGTTTTTCTTCAAGACCTAATGTTGTCTGTGTTAAGGTTATTATTATAGGTAATTAAAACAATATCTTGCTACCAATGTGATGACTTTAGGAACAAGCTTGTGTGACGGACTTTTCTGGGTTCTGGGACTATAAAGGGAATCAGAAACTTGGTTTAGTAATCCCAATATTTTCCAATATATGTGTTTAATGCTCTAAGTTTCTATGTAAGAATTGTTTTGTTTGTTGGCTGCATCCCAGAAATTTTAAGTTCTATTTTCACTTGGTTTGAAATGATTTTTAACTTCACTTGAGACTTCGTTGATTCATGTGTCGTTTGAGAGTCTGTTGCATAATTTCCAAATATTTTGGAATTTTCCAACTATCTTTCAGTTATTGATTCCTAGTTTAATTTCATTGCTGTCTAAGAGCATACACTATATGATTTCTATTCTTTTAAATTTATTAAGTTGTGTTTTATGGCCTGGTATATGGTCACTCTTGGTGAACAACTGTTTTGTGAGACCTTGAGAATATATATTCTTTTGTTGTTGAACAGAGCATTCTATAAATGTCAATTAGATCACATTGATTGATATTGCTGTTCAGGTCAACTATATACTTATTGATTTTCTGTCTGCTTGATCTACCAATCACTGATGGGGGGTAGTTTTGAGGTCCTCAACCATGGTTATAGACTTATCTGTTTCTTATTATACTCTTTTGCCTTACCTATTTTGATATTCTGTTGATTAGTGCGTTCCCATTTAAGATCGTAGTGTTTTTGGAGAGAATAGACCCCTTGATCATTATCTATTTCTTCTCTTTATTTCCAATAAATATCCATGCTATAAAGACTAGATTGTGTGAAATTACTCAAGCTACTTTATTTTGTTTAGAAGGTTTTAGTATGGTGTATCTTTCTTCATCCTTTTATTTTTTCAGAATCATATTTAAAGTGAGTTTTGTATTAGGCAGCATATTCTTGGGTTTATACATACATATATGTATTTTATATAAATAAATCCATTCTAATAATCTGTCTTTCAATTGGTGTACTTAGGTAATTCATATTTAAAGTAAGATTTAATACACTTGCATTAACATATACTATATTTTTACCTGTTTTCTACTCATTCCCAGAGGTTTTCTGCCTTCTCTTGTTTTTATTGAATATGTTATGATTCCACTTTATATCTTTTCTAAGTGGATCAATACTTCTTTGAAAAAAATAGTGGTTGCCCTAGAGTTTACAGTATACACTTTTAACTAATTTAAGTCTTCCTTCAATCAATACTATTTTGCTTCATATGTAGTCCAGATACCAAATAACAAAATGTTCCCAATTCATCTCTCCTGTCTTGTGACATTGAAACAATTTATTTCACTTATCCATGGGCTATAACCATTCAATAAGTTGCCACTCTCATTAGTTTAAACAAATCAATCGTGTTTTAAATCAATTAAGAATAAGAAAACTCAAGTATTTTAATTCACCTTCATTTATTCCTTGTGCAGTACTCTTTCTTTCTTATCTAAAACCGTATTTCTTTCTATCCAAAGAAGCTTGTAACACTCCTTGAAAGGCAGGTGTTCTAGCAATGAATTGCCTTGGTTATTGTCTGAGAAAGTTTTTATTTCTCCTTCAATTTTTAAGGAGAATTTCACTGCATATTCTAGGCTGGTGTACGTTTTTCTTCTTTTATCACTTTATGTATGTCACTCCACCCTCTTGCTCTAAGTTTTTGATATAATTTTGATGAAAAGTCTGATGTAATCCCTATCTTTGTTCTTCTGTAGATAAGGTTCCCCACCTCCCTACTAACCCCAGATTGTTTTCAAGATTTTATTTTTATATTTCCTGCACATGGACTATGATATGACTGGCATAGTTACTTCTGTATTATTTTGTTTTGTGTTCTCTAAGCTTCCTGGATATGTGGTGTGGTGTCTGTCATTAATTTTGACAGTTCTTGGTCTAAAGACTTCAAATATTTTTCTGTCCCATTTTCCCTTTCTTCTCCTTTAGATATCCTAATTATACACATCACACATTTTGAAACTGCCCCACAGTTCTTAGAAATTCTCTTCATTTTTAGAAGTTTCTATTGATCTATCTTCAAGCTCACTGCTTATTTCTTCAGCCATATTTCATGTACTAATGAGCTCATCAAAGGCATTCTATAATTTCTGTTTCAGGGTTTTTTATTTCTAGCACTTTCTTTGATTATTTCTTAGAATTTCATTCTCTCCTTATATCCATTTGTCCTTGTATATTATCTATTTTTTCAATTACAGCCTTTAATATATTAATCTTATTTACTTTAAATTCCATGTTTGATAACTCCAACATACATGTCATAACTAAGTCTGGTTCTGATGCTTGTTTTATCTCTTTAGACTGTGTTTTGTTTGCTTTCAGCATGCCTTATAATTTTTTGTTGAAAGCTGGACCTGTATTAGATAATAGGAACGGAGATAAATAGATCTCTAATGGGGAAATTCACATTGATCTACCTGGAATTTAGGCTGTGTGTAACATTTGCTGTAGCTGTAGATGACAGAGGCTTAAAATTCCTTTAGCATCTTTGTTTTGGTCTCCTCTCCTTTGTGTGGGTTTCACCAAAATCTCTTCTTTCACAGTGTCTATGTCTTGCTGCAATTTCAGCTGTAACACACTTTTAATATATTAGAGCCTTGTTGATATGGTGGTAAAGTGAGGGTGAAGGGCCCTGGCTCTGGTCTGTGAACTTTACAAGTGTTTCTTTCTATATAGCTTTCTCCTCTCCTTCATTTAGTTCAGACAGGAAGATGGGAGAGGACTGTAGTGAGAAGAATGCCCTCCTCCTACCACTCTGGGACAGACTCAGATCAAGTCTTTCTCCTAGAGTAGTAGGCCTTTCTAATGGAGAAGAATCTGGATATATTTCACAAGGGTTACTTTTCTCACTCTCACTGTCATAGCCAGGAGGGGTCTTTCCCAAATTTCCCCTTTAAGAACATGGTGGCATTCATGGAGATAAAGTGTGACATCCCCCACCTATGACTGCAGCCCCCAGGAGTTTCTCACTGTCTCACTGCTCCACACTCAGCCCCCAGCAAGTTTTTCCAAAATTACTACTTAATTTTTCCACCCACTTATTTCTCTAGCAGTTTCTACTGTAGGTAAATGGATCTTTGCTCTCTCTGGATTTGCCTAACTCTCCAGATTTTGGGATACATTTTCTTCCCTACAAACTTAGTTCTTTGATGGGCCCCCCAAATTCCCTGATTTTTGGTTTGTCCTCCTTTTTCTTGGTGTAAGGATGAGAATGACAACTTTTAAGCTCTATATTTTAAAGCTCATTCAAAGTCTAATTTACTTTTGATGAAGAGAGGCCTCATTAAGTAGGTGCTATTTAAGACCTTTATGACAAAGCCATTCTAGCCTAGTGACAATAAAGGGGAAGAGCATTCTATGCAAAGCAAACATTACATCCAAAGCCTCTGAGAAGGAAAGGCTAAGCAAGTTCAAATCCAGTGTGCCTGGGACATAACAAGTGAGTGGGAGAGTATCAGAAAAATAAGTTAATGATGCAGAAGGGGGCAAGAAGAGATAAGTTACTCTAGGTCATGATACGAAATAGGTTTTCTTCTAAATGTATTGGAAAATTACTGGAAGGTTTATGCAAAAGAATGACATTGTCTGGTTCATCTTTTAAAAAGTGGCTTTGGCTACTATGTGGCATAACAATTGTTCTAGGGTAAGAGCAGGTGAAGAAAGACTAATTGGGAATTTACTAGAATAACTTAATGAAGATGAGTCGAACTGAAGCTATAGCAGTAAAAAAGGTAAGAAAGAGATACATTGGAATTTTTTTTTAAGATTTTACTTATTTATTTGAGAGAGAGAAAGAGAGAGAGATAGAGACAGAGCAAAAGCAGGGTGGAGGGGCAGAGGGAGAAGCACACTCCCCACTGAGCAGGGAGCCTGACACGGGGCTCAGTCCCAGGACCCCAGGACACCAAGATCATGACCTGAGCTGAGGCAGACTCTCAACTGACTGAGCCACCCAGGCACCCCACTGGGAAATTTTTTAGAGACAGAAAGAGAACAGCTTTCAGACATAACTGACTGGGAAAAGTAGGGAGAGGGGGAAGCTAACTGGTGAACATTATTATGGGAAAAGACCTGAGAGGGATCCTAGATTAATTAATTCATTGCCACATTAATCAAACAAAGTTGTCCACAGAGATTATAAATATTTGACCAAAGGTAAAAAACTAGCATGATCACTGCTCAAAATTTGATGATCTTCATAATAGTCAGGCCCTTCAGTCATCATTACACTTTGCTTTACTCTATTATTTCTGAGCATTTTTATTTATGCATAAAAATAAGATATTTCTACCTCAACCTTATTTATATATACCATTCCCTTTCTTCATCACTTTTAAAATGAGCTGCAAGCTAGACTCTAGTTTCTTTAAAAGTTTATGAGTGTTAGATAATCCTTTCATAACTCACACAATGAGTTAATTTTGGCAAAAATTAAAGTGAAAATAAGACAAAGACTCAACCAGATAACATTAAATGGTGTCACGGTAACAATGACTCAGAAAGAAAGAGAAATTTTATACTACAGCACCAGGTAAATGTCTTAAACACACAGCACAGTGAACCTTGCCAATTACTTTATAAAGAACATATCTATAGTCCAATGTAAATTCAAATGCACCTATGAACTGTGATTGAATCAATTAAATGCATATGCAAAAGTGAAGGTTTAAGATATGTAATTGCAATTTGCAATGCTTGGAAAAGTATCTGCCTTTAACTTGTTCTAAATCTTCACACCCATTTTGTGGTTTGACCCTATCTATATTATAGTGCTTTAAATAATAAAGTGCTAGCATAATTTTGCCAATGGGAAAAGCCTTATAGAAATAGTCCTTAGCTGTATAAAGAGAAATATTTATTCTGTAGGATTGGTGAATAGGCTAGCATAATTTTGCCAATGGAAAAGCCTCTAGAAATAATCCTTAGTTGCATAAACAGAAATGTTGATTCAATAGGATTTTACAGGATAGGTATACAAGTTACCCAATAACCTGTGAACCTTGTTATCTTAACTTTGAATATAACTGAAATTTTTGAAGAGTAAGCATTAATATTTCAGTTGTAAAAATAGCTATTATGTATTGTGTGCTATTGGCCAGGCATTCTCTTAAGTATTTTACATGAATTATTTAAATCTAACCTATGAGTGGAATTTCTTTTTCACCCTCACTTTTTAATGAAAAATATGAGACACTAACAGATTATATTACTTATATAATATCACACTTCCAGTAATTTTAGGAGCCAAGACTGAAACCAAAATAATCTGACTCCAGAATCTGTGCTCTCAATCAACTGCCATACCGCCTTCCTGTTGCATCATATTGTCTTCTTGTTCTATACTGGATTGTCCCCACTTTGTTATACTATTCTTCACAAAGGAATTGAAAAAAAAAAAAAAAAGGACTACTTTTAGGTACAATTATAAGATAAGATTAGAACAAAGAGAATATATTTGCACTTATCATTCACCTGTTTCTTCATTCACCTATTATCCAACCAAAATTTCTTGAGCAGCTCTCAGGCATTGTGATAAGATAGGAGAACACTGAAATAAAAGACAGTCATTATATTCAAGTAATTTTAAGTCCATGAGATGTCTACAGAAATCTGCATAATATTTTATTTTATTATGTTATGTTAATCATCATACATTACATCATTAGTTTTTGATGTAGTGTCCCATGATTCATTGTTTGCGTATAACACCCAGTGCTCCATGCAGTACGTGCCCTCCTTAATACCCATCACCAGGCTAACCCCTCCCCCCACCCGCTCCCCTCTAGAACCCTCAGTTTGTTTCTCAGAGTCCGTACTCTCTCATGGTTCGTCTCCCCCTCTGATTTCCCCCCCTTCATTTTTCCCTTCCTGCTATCTTCTTTTTTTATTTTTAACATATAATGTATTATTTGTTTCAGAGGTACAGATCTGTGATTCAAAGGTCTTGCACACTTCACAGCGCTCACCATAGCACATACACTCCCCAGTGTCCATCACTCAGCCACCCCATCCCTCCCACACCCCACCACTCCAGCAACCCTCAGTTTGTTTCCTGAGATTAAAAATTCCTCGTATCAGTGATATCATACGATACATGTCTTTCTCTGACTGACTTATTTCGCTCAGCATAATACCCTCCAGAAATCTGAATATTTGTCCTTGGTCAAACAGTATCAGTATCGCCTGGAGGTTTGATAGTAATCCACAATCTTGGGTTCCATCCCAGATCTATTGAATCAGAACTTGCATTTTAATAAGAGCCCTGGGTAATTTGCATGCACACTAAAGTTTGAGAAGCAGTGACCTAAAGATATGGACGCTGAATGTCTATGTTCCACAGACATACTTGCACATGTTGCTTGTTAGCGCTCCCTTTTGCATTCATCAAGATGCACAGACATAGTAGTATGTCTGTGCATCTTGATAAGTAGTATCTCTTTGAGGACCTACAGTGAGTACAGGTCATGAGCCCCACTCACAGGGAATAGCTGATATTGCTCGAGTACAAAGTATTAGAGCCAGGATAATTTTTGCCACGCATCTGTTCTGTTTATATTTGGCTTTAGTGGTCAGAATTTTCTATTATGCAAGATGAGAAGAAAGAGGTTAAGTGAAAGAGATGTCTACATCTAAACAAGAAGGATTTGGATTGTTCAGACAGCCAGCAGAATAATATTAACGTTAACAACAGGGCGCAGAAAATTATACCCAATGATAAGTTAGCATAATAATGACAGAGACACAATTAATATGCAGATACCAGCACCCCAGGAAATTCATCCCTCACTCCAAAATAATATGAAATTATTGAGCACGTGTGAAGTCATGCAATGAGCCATTTTAATTACTAGATCTGATCATTATAGAATGTAGGTTGCTATGTGATGAAAGATACTAAGAAGGGACTTTAATGTTGGAAGTGCTTAGGTTACACAAGCTTTTGCAAAAGTTCATTACTAATACTTTGGGCTGTCTTTGGTTGACTTGTTACAAACAGCTATGCTATATGTGTGGTCAAAGTCAATAAACAGATTTTCCAAATTAATCTGGCCACTAACCAAATGCTAAACCTTTAAACTGGTGATGGGTATTAAAGAGGGCACATTCTACATGGACCACTGGGTGTTATATGCAAATAATGAATCATGGAACACTACATCAAAAACTAATGATGTAATGTATGGTGATTAACATAAAAAAAAACTAGGACAAAATCTTGAAAGGTAAAAACAATCAAGCCTATTCAGGATATTTATTGAGAAACTAAACTCTAGAGACATGAATAAGTGAAGGTCACCTCTATGATTCTTAGCCCCCAGATAAACTTCTACTATCTCTCAGGTAGTTCCATAAGACACTCTATTCTCTAGCTATACAAAATTTCTAGATAAATATTGTAGATTTATTAGAATTGAAAAGCCAGAAGCTAAGAGAGAAGAGGAATGAAACATAGTCATGGACATGGATATTTGTTAGAAAATATTTATAGTATGCAGAGCAGGACAAGAATCCATCTTTTTGTGTGAAATTTGATAGTCAAAAACAACTAAATAAAGCCTCACTGCCCCACTAAAATGAATACAAAATTTTCTTTCTGCTAAAGCATTAGTAACTTAAAATTCAAATATGTAAAAACATACATTTGCTTAGCATGTGTCATACCTTGCAAAATGTCTTTATGTGCATCACAGATTATTAGTTGGGAAGAGTAAATCATTAGTTTGTTGTACTATATTAGTGCTTTATCTCAACTATGGAATTTACCAGTATTTTAAATGGAATTTAACTCCTCACCCTGCCATTTTCAGGGTGTGAGATCTGAGTTAACTTAGTTTCCTCATCTATAATCTAAGATCATAATATCTACTTCATAGAGTAGGTATTCAAAATATAAACCAATTCAAAAGAGTTAAGAGGCCCAAAGAGACAAACATGTAATGTTCTCTCAGGTGCTAATTCTCACATATTAATAAAATTATTCATGTTCTGAGCTGCCATCTGAATTTTCTCTATCGATTACAATTGAATCCATCAGTTTCTTTTCCTATTTACCTTGGTGTGCATGACTAGTGCCCTTACTACTTCCTTTTGTTTTTTCCAAAATGACAACTGCTTTTCTTCATCACATAAGTGGGCATTCACTTTTGGCCCAAGGAAATAATGCTCACTAGAACATTTAGTCTGAGTAGCACTCCCAACGAATTCAAGGCATAGCTATCTGTCTGCCACTAAGAAAGTGGATTACTGCAAGGATTCTTACTATTATAAGAGTCATGTCAGAAAGAGTTATTGATTTATTGTCAAAAGAAACAAACTCATGTTGAAAGTACCTGGAAATCAATTTCATCATTTTTTAAAAAGATTTTATTTATTTATTTGATAGAGAGAGACACAGCGAGAGGAGCAAAAGCAGGGGGAGTGGGAGAGGGAGAAGCAGGCTTCCCATGGAGCAGGGAGCCCGACGCGGGGCTTAATCCCAGGACCTTGGGATCATGACCTGAGCCGAAGGCAGACGCTTAATGACTGAGCCACCCAGGCGCCCCTCAATTTCATCATTCTTAAATACAACTTTTCCAAATGAAATGTGCAATTGATACAGAGCTCACAAATTAGAGAGTGTGATATATGCATACTAATTTGAGGATACACTCTGTCCTAAATGCTTTCATATTCGCCAGTAGCATGATCCTCGCTTTATAATGTTCTATCCCATGGATAAAATATAGTGACAAGGAGAATTTATGGTCTAGCTATAACAATCCATACTTACATATACAAACACATATACAGATATACAAATACACATACACAGCCATATGTACATTATATATATATAACAAAAGTGTATTCATATATTCCTTCTCTAATTATGTTTTATAAAATTAGAACCACAAAACAGAGGAATAAAGAAATTTTACCATAAAAATAAGGGTTTATCTTCATTTCTGTTCCCTAGGCCAAGGAATAAGATCGAGTCTAAGTTGAGCTCCCTTCTCTGCTATTTTGCTGGTATCACCCAAGTATATATGTTTGATTATAACGTAGTCTTTAGAATAATACATTATTTTTTTAAAGATTTTATTTATTTATTTATTTGAGAGAGAGAGAAACAGCATGAGAGGGGAGAGGGTCAGAGGGAGAAGCAGGCTCCCTGCCGAGCCGGGAGCCTGATGTGGGACTCGATCCCAGGACCCTGGGATCATGACCTGAGCCGAAGGCAGTCACCCAACCAACTGAGCCACCCAGGATAATACATTCTACATGTGGTCCTGTAATTTTGGGGAAAATAACATTGGTGAACATATATGCATTCCCTTCATTTCAAGATTCTCAGAATTAACTGAATCTCTTTATAGATTTTATTTATTTATTTGAGAGAGAGAATGAGATAGAGACAGAGAGAGCATGAGAAGGGGGAGGGTCAGAGGGAGAAGCAGACTCCCTGCTGAGCAGGGAGCCCGATGCGGGACTCGATCCCAGGACTCCAGGATCATGACCTGAGCTGAAGGCAGTCACTTAACCAGCTAAGCCACTCAGGCACCCTTAACTGAATCTCTTTAAAGTAAATGTCCTACACTGGCATATGTGTACTCTTCTCATTATTACAGATTTTCTATTCTAATTATTTTATGTTATCTCATATTTATGTACCTAGAAAGTAATGTGAAAATTCTTATAAATAAATCTAAGGTATAAATTAATACAAAAGAACAGGTAAGATATGTAATTAAGCTCAACTGAGAGTGGTAAATGTTTGCTGATTAGCTAGAATAAAGTAATCCCTGAATTCTACTCACACTTCCCATGAAGTCGTAAGAATTTTTTTAAAGAACAGAATTTATGAGGAAAAAATATTTTAAACTAAAAATCATTATTAAAATCTCTGTTTTGTAGAGAACAAGGGTCAACCACACCATTAATAATATTTTGAGCTACCTTCAAATTACATCTGATGTACATAACACTCTGTAGTTCTTTGTGCCATTTATCAAATTAGTCAAAGTCCCTTCTCTCCAAGAATACTGAAGTTTAAGCAAGCCTAAAGTATTTAAAATATAGCTAAGAAGATTTTCATAATTCATAAATAAGTTTCTTCAACTTTGTGCTTGTTAGTCGCAGTGGGTATTGCTAGAATGATCACATAGCACAGCATGTCCTCTGGGTTTATCTAGCACTAATTACTCAAGTGACCTTCTAGCTCACAAAGTCAAAATGTCACATTAACACTTGTATTTCCTTTGATGTGCTTGCCAGACTTAGAAATGCACAGTGCTATAAATTGTACACAAACGTGCTACACACGTACCCCCTTCCCAGTGGCAGAGTGGGGACAATTTTCTGACACATTTGTGAAGTTAACTAATAAAAGCATTAACACAAGTCTTCCAAATGTAAGAGAATGAAAGAAGATGAGAACAACACATTTGAAAACATTTCCTTTTCCTAAAGAACAGCTTTTCAGAGCATATGCCAGAAATAACCCTAACTAGGAGGACTATTAGCTAAGAAAATTGTTAAATCCTAACCCTAGGAAATAGGCATTGATTTCTGTATAGAGACTGAGACTATAGCTTGCTGTGGAACTCCTTTTTTGGGGGCAAACATGACTCTGAGCATGGTACCATTTTTAGTGCCAATAGATATCTGCACAGGACATTTTGATGAAAGAACAAAGGATGTATTCTTCAGTTGGAGTGAGTTTGCTATTTCACTCTAACTGTAAGGTGATGACTAAATATATCTCCCCCATTACAAGTCAGAATAGCTGAAGAATTCACAGGAAATTTCATTTCAAAGACTTTATGAAGGCTGGGGAATGGTGAGGTGGGTGAGGAATTTTAGTCATCACGACATTCAAAATGAGACAAGATCTCCCAGTGGAATTCTAAGATGTGATGGCTCTAATTTTAATGCAAGTCATTTTAAAGTTAAAGTCTTCATTATTCATTAGAACCTTGGAGTTTCAAAATGTGAACTTTGTGCTTCTTACCACCCTATTAAACAGAAAAGTACTTGCAGATAGATACTTTTTTAAAATTTAAATCTCTAAAGCTATAAACTGGATACCCCAAATGTTACCCCCAATTATGTGCAGTTCATATTATATAGATAGGATCCAAATATTAAGGCAGGATTTCTTTCTCTCACTTTTTTTTAATTAAACAAACTCTATTACCATCAGCTATTAGAAAATCACTGCATTACAGTTTATAAAAGAAAACTGTGGAAAGGTGGGAGAGTCAAAGGGAATAAAGGTGAGGAGATTCATGTTGAACACATGAGCACAGAGACTGATACCTGCTTCCTGTATAAAGATTTATGAAAATGGAAGACCAACAAGCAGAGCACCAGGCAGTAAAGCAAACATCATGCACAGCATAGATGGCCTAGGTCCATGGCTGTTACAATCTGCCTCGTTCTTAGGCTCTAATGTTATTTCAGAAAATACAGTTTTCCTCAGTCATTCTTGTAATTCCATGTTCAGTCTCTGAGAAGAGTGAGGGGGCAGATGTAAGACTGATCAGTTGACTGCTGATATTATACATAGTAAGATACCACCCTTCATTTTTCTAAAAGTTCAAATAATAATATTGTATGTGAATGCATATTTTTATAGTAGAAGTATGAAATCTCCAGCTCTATACATAATTCATCATAGTGATTTCCTCTAGGAAGGAAAAGAGAGCTTTGTGAAGGAAAAGGTAACATAAAGGACTTAACATTTATATCCAATATTTTATTTTATAATAAATAGTATCTGGATCAATTATAATACAATGATAGCATTTATTTTGGGTGGTTGCAGAATGAATGTTTGCAACTTTACTCTTGATACATACTGACTTTTTAAAATATAAAAGATAGGGTGCACTTTCCAATTCTGGGACAAAATGATATAGACTCCCATTCCCCTGTCTTTCCACTTGAAATACAAGTTAATACAAGTTAATCCAACAATCACAGAAAATAGAAAGGTGTAAATAATCTAAAAACTGGAAAGAAGACAGTGGACTGACTAGGAATGTTGAGACTTAAAGAATAATACTGTGGTGAGTTCCATGGGTTGTTAAATCTTCCATAAACACAAACTGCACAGCAGAGAGACCTGCAACCATGAATGGCCAATAGGCATAGGCATAAGAGAGAGACAGAGAGAGGGAGCAGGGAAGAGAGGAAGTGGGGAGAAAGAGAGAGAAGAAAGAAAGAATAAAGGAAGGGAGGAAAGGAGGAAAGGGGGAAGGAAGAAAAGAGCAGAGGAAAAGAAAAAGCCTCTACTCTCTGGCCAAAAAAATAGGGAAGAGAAATTGAGGAGGTGCCTAATGGGAAGATCTATAGCTAGTGTCATCAGTATCCTAATCTGCCAGCAGAAGAAGGGCTAACCTTTGTCCCAAGATGTTCCCAAAACAGTGCAACAGTGGAACTGGGCAGGCTGACTCAACCCATGCCTCACAGCCATAGACAGAAGACAAGCTCTTATAGAACTGGAGATGACAACAGGCCAGTATTTCCTGGACCTTCACCCACTTGCAAAAAGCAACCTTAAACCAATGTCTCCCTATCCTCTTCATTAGAGTGGTGGTCACCCAGACACAGTAACTCCTGCCTTCTACATAGCTGCAAATGATGATTCAGGTCAGGTACCACCAACCCTCCACTCAATGGCAAAGGCAATTCCTTCCAGGATCTCCTGAACCTCTACCCAGTAACAGAGAACCACCCAACCACACAGCTCCTGGTCCTCCACCCAGTGTCAGAAGGCTGTCAAGGTGGGGGCTTTCTCCCCAGCAGTACTGGCAAAAATAGAATGGGAAGACAATTGGCACTGGATGGCCAGGGAAAAGGCCAGGGGAAACACTCTCTGTCATAAATTTCTGGAATCTATCAGCACCCTCCTCCAGCCTAAGGACACTGTGGACCAGGAAAATACCTTCTTCTCCACAGGTTGCACCAGCAGAAATCTCATCTGAGCTCAAGTGAAACCAGATGATAATAGCATTGCAAGGGCCCAGTAAACTAAATTGCCATCAGAACTACAGCCCACAAATTAAGTCAAAACCAACATATTAAACAGGCAAATGCCTGCTAAAATAAAAGATTAAAATAGAACTAAGAATCTCCTAATATCATACAAAATGTCTAAGATACTTGAAAATCACTCATCATACCAAGAACCAGGAAAATCACAGTATGAATGAGAAAATACAATCAACAAATGCCAACACTAAAATGAATCTGATACTGGGATTACCTAACTAAGACTATCAAAAAAGTGCTTCAACAATCAATTGCACATTCTTCTGAAACAAATGAAGGAAAAAAAAAAAACTCTCAACAAGAAGTTTTAAAAGATAAACAAATGAATACTGCAGGATTGAAAAAAAAATACTAATTCAATTACCAAAATAAAAATCTTGTTGGATGGTTTAAACTGTAGAATGGAAATGACAGAAGACTCAAGGAAATTTATGATGATCAATATAAATTACTTAATTTTAAGGAGAGAAAGAAGATAGATTGAAAAGAAAATTAACAGAGGCTCAGGGTTTTACTGAAAATAAGAACTAACATTTATACTTTGGTGTCCCAAAAGGACAGGAGAGACATGAGACTGACAAAAAGTGTGAAGAAACAATGGTTAAAATTTTCTCAAATTTGATGAAGACATGAAGACAGAGGCTCAGGAGGCTGAGAGAACTGCAAACAGGATAAATCCGAAGATATCTATGCCAATGTACTCCTTAATTAAACTTCTGGGCTAAAGACAAAGAAATGTTAAAAGCAACCAGAAGGAAATAGCATACTACCCGTGGAAACATGTTAACTCAAATGACCTCAGATTTCTCATCTGAAACCAGGCCGACCAGTGGGAAGTGAGAAAATATTTTTCAACTGCTGAACAAAGATAACAGCAAGACAAAAATTATTTATTTGGCAAAAATATACTTTAGGAGTAAGAGAGAAATAAAGACAATCTCAGAAGGAAAATTAAAATAATTTGTCACTAGCAGATATTCCCTTAAAAAATGGCTAAAGGAAGCTGTCTAGTTAGAAAGGTAATGAGAGTTGGAATGGCAAAAAACAAAAAACAAAAAGACCAAACAAAAAAGCCCCAAACCAAAACCAAACCAAAACAACCCAAAAAGCAAGCAGATTAGGGACTAGAAGGGTAAATATAATAGACTATCCTCCTCATGAATTTCTTAGATCATATTTGATGGTTCTAGCAAATCATGACATATACTGTGGTGTTCAATGTATGTAAGAGAATCTATTGACACAATTACATTTAAGAAATGGGGAGAGGAAAGGAAACTAAGTGGAAATAAGATTTCAACATTTACTAAAATTTGGAAAATGTCAAGAAGGATAGGCTGTGGTAAGTTACCTACTGTATCCCTAGAGCCACTAAGGAAATGAAATAAAGTGCTATATTTAGAAATACCATAAATGTAAAAAGATGGAATTCTATAGAAACTCTCAAGTAACCCACAGGAAAGCAAGAAAAGGGAAACAAAGACATAAGAAATAATGAAACAAGCCAAACAGATAAAAATGTGAGACTTAAATCTAACATATTCATAATTACTTTAAATGTAAATGTTTTAAATATACCAACTAAAAGAAATTGAAAGAGTATATTCAATACTCCACTCAAATTAATTGATGGAACTAGTAGGCAAATAATTCACAACTCTAAGACACTCACCAAAATAGACCATATTCTGGTTCACAAAAGAAATCTCAATGAATTTTTAAAAAATGAAATCATATAAGGCATGTTACCTAATGATAAGTAAATCAATCTGAGAAAAAACAGGAAAATTTAAAGCAATTGGAAATTAAACAACACATCTCTAAACAATCCATGGATTAAGAGGATTTCTCAAACATAGTTTAAAAGATACATAGAACTAGGGGTGTCTGGGTGACTCAGTTAAGTTAAGCATCTGCCTTGGGCTCAGGTCATGATCCCAGGGTCCTGGGATCAAGCCCCATGTCTGGCTCCCTGCTCAGCAGGGAGTCTGCCTCTCCCTCTGCCCCTCCCCCTGCTCATGCTCTATATCTCTTACTCAAATAAATAAATAAAATCTTAAAAAAAGATACATAGAACTAAATATAAATGAAAATACAAAGAGAGTGCTCAAGTAAAGCACTTGGGGTTGGGAGGCAGAGGGAGAGAAAGAATCCCAAGCAGACTCCCCACGAAGCCTGGAGCCCAACATGGGCTTGATCTCAGGACCCTGAAATCATGACCTGAGCCGATATTAAGAGTCGGAGGCTCAACTGACTGAGCCACCCAGGCGCCCCTTCCTTTTCTTTATCACCTAATCTGTTACTAAATTAGCCATTTCTTCCTTTGAAAGATTTCCTAATTAGATTTACTCATTAAAGCTTCCCCGTCTCTTATTCCATTCCAACTTCATGCTCAGTTTTTGGTTTTATTACTTTATGTTTCAACTGAAAAAAGAAAAAAACTAATTATCCTCTTTGATGTCTGCCTTTGTGCTCTACGCTAAAATAGTCATGCAAGCAGCACACAGATCTTACAATGCTACTCTTCTCCTGTCATTCCACTCAAATATAAGTACAGTGCTCCTCCTCTCCTTGGTGACAGTATTAGTTCCAAACCATCCTATCCCATCTCATTTCCATCACTTAGCAAGATCTTATCACACAAAATATACTTCCTCTGTTCTTTGTATCTGCTCCTCTTGGTACCACATAAGTATTATTCCTCAACCGTTGTGCCTTCCCATTGTAAATCATAACCAACATTCCCATGAAATTTTCTATTGTCTCTTCCATCTATAAAATTATACTTCATATATGAGGTTGTAGCTGGCATGAAGCTTTCACTTCAGGTCCTTCAGCTTCAAATATCATGCTCTTCATTCTATTTAACTAGCTAATAAAACATAATAATAAAGACTTGCTAAATAATTCCATTCTCTTAAAAATATAAACTATTATATTACATACCCTTTTGCTCTATGTTATTGCTCTAATTAAAATCTACCTAATTTGGGGGCACCTGGGTGGCTCAGTTAGTTGAGCATCTGCCTTCTGCTCAGGTCATGATCCCGAAGTCCTGGGATCGCCCTTCAAAGGGCTCCCTGCTTGGGGGGGGGTGGGGGGGTGGGAGGGCGTCTGCTTCTTCCTTTCCCTTTGCCCCTCCCCCGACTTGTGCTTGCTCTCTCTCTCTCAAATAAATAAAATCTTTAAAAGAATAAAATCTATCAAATTTTGAAAGTTTGATGTCTCTATTGTCTGGATGTGACAAAATACTCTTCACAGGAATTCAGACTCTCCTACCCTAAACCATTTACTTCTTTTAAGTCTTAGCAAATAGATTAGACATCCATATTTAACATATTTTTAAATTGCAAAGCCCCCCCCCACACACACACGGAAAATTGAATTTGAAAATGACAGACCTATTTTACTTCTAATTTGATAATTTGCTAGGATATAAAGCACAAAGTACTTAAGCATTCAATTCAAATGTGAAGTGCTTTATGGAATTTCAGCTTACCTCTAAGCAATAATTTTTTTATATACATCATAGTTTATTAAGAAGTGGCTTTTTAAATCAGTACTTTTTTCCCAAATCTAGTGGAGTGGCAATTTAATCACTGGTCATTGAAAAACTTTTTAGAACCAGATTCATAATGTATTTTTATACATTTTGTATTGATTTCAGTTAAACTAATTTTTTCCAATATATGATTCATTTTCATTTCATATAAATGATACTCTGTAATCTAGAATGGCTGTTATATTGTCTTACATCTAAAAATATTTTTATACAAGTCAAAATATACATTTTGCCTTATATGTGCAAAATAAGGACATATAGCTGTTCCATTTAACACAGTATTTTATAAATGCAATAACATATATAATTCTTATTCCATTTAACACACCATTTCCAACCCCATTCTTTATATGGGTTTTTATATATTAAAAAATTCCTTAGATCAAAGACAGCATTAAATCTCTGAACCATTTTTATGTTTATGAAAAATTAAAGAGCATTTCGTAGTGATAGTGGTTGCCATTTGGTTAGAATCTGGCAATTCTAAGGTCTGATCAAAACCAGAAATATAAAATAGTAGGTGTTGCCAATCAAACTTAAAATCACACTGTAGATTGTATGGTAAGAACTGTGCTAAGGTGACTTTTTAAAAACTTTATACATTGTATTGTATTAAATTGATAGGCTAGGTTTTTCTTTTGATGCAGATTTCCATGTCATGGCACAATGACTATAAAGAGCTCTAAACTATATTGGATTGTTTTTATGCCTTGATATTGTCTCCAGCTACATACATATATGATTATATCATGTTACAAAGTTCAAGAAAATTGTACAGAATTGTGTCATTGCAATGTCTTCTATTGGGGAAAGCAAGAATTTTTTTTTTATTACTTTTTTTTTTAAAGATTTATTTATTTATTTGAGAGAGCGAGAATGAGAGAGAGTACATGAGAGGGGGGAGGGTCAGAGGGAGAAGCAGGCTCCCTGCCGAGCAGGGAGCCCGATGCGGGACTCGATCCCGGGACTCCAGGATCATGACCTGAGCCGAAGGCAGTTGCTCAACCAACTGAGCCACCCAGGCGCCCAAGAATTTTTTTTTTTTTTTAAGATTTTATTTATTTGAGAGAGAGAGAGCATGAGCCAGGGGGAAGGGCAGAGGGAGAGGGAGAAGCAGACTCCCAGCTGATCAGGGAGCCCCATGTGGGGCTAGATCCCAGGACCCTGAGATCATGACCTGAGCCAAAGGCAGTCACTTAACTGACTGAGCCACCCAGGTGTCCCAAGATTTCCAGTTTTTTAATGCAGATCTCAGTATGGATGTGACTAAAAATAAGTTTTATGAAATCAGTTTTCAAAATATAGTTGCTTTGTATAGGTATATATCCATATAAATTTTATCTTTAAAAAATCTATTCCATTACCTTGGTTTCCTATTTTGTAAAACTAGGTAACTAAGCTCATTTTTAAGTTTGTGATTTTATGATTTTATGGCTGTCTACTTTCATTGATTTACAGGGAAAAACAAAATGGTTGTTTTCTAAAACTCAAAGAATGGATTTGCTTAAGGGGTATTCAGATATGTTCCAGGCTCAGGAGCATATTCCAAAACTGGAGGTCCATACATATGCAGATTTATTTAATTACAATAAAGTTGGAAACTAAGTTTCTGTGTTTTTCAGCCTATCTTACTACAGCTCTCTTTTCTCATACTACTCCCATTCTTGGAAACTTCTGATCTACAAATTTATACTATCCAATATTTATGTGCCTTGATTGTCTTATAGAATAATGTTGTGAAGGATTTATTTGAGATCAAGTTTTAGAAATGCTGTAATAATATAGCCTTGCAGTTCTGAAACTGCCTCTTTTAATAATATCAGTTTAGCTGGGAGTAAACGTTCATAATTTAAATCTATGGTATAATTCAGAATAGACTAAAAGATTCATCTAAGGACTTACTTGATATCCATTATCATGAATATGTTCTTACAGCTGACTGTGCTCTTGTATTTAGAGAACAAAATGCCGCCTCTATTACTGGTAAGTGGGGAATGCAAAAACAGGACGAAAAGACTAATCTCTCATAATATCTGTAACAAGTCAAAATTTAATTGGTGAAAGCATTTGGAAGACTGCACATTTCCAATTGCTTCAAAGTAAGTAAGAAGTTGTAATGGTAAGTTTGTGAAAGACTTTCAGTTTGTTCTACATAATGTATATTTAGAAGTAATAAAGTATATGTATCAGAAGATAGGCCATCAACATTCTGGGAGTAAAGAAGCATTCAATAGAGAAATGCACACAAACAAACATACATTCTGACCCTAGACATCTAAAATGCTACATAAATTTATTGTAAAATTTGTACCAAGTCTGAGGGTTTGCAAAATAGTAAAATCATTAGTTAACATTTTATCATGCTAATAAATTATATATCAAAATGAAACTCAGGTTGATAAATTACATAACAAAAAGAGACTAAGTCCTAACTAATTCACTGCTTCTTATCTTTGTGACTCTAAAGACTACTCTTCAGGTAATCCATGTAATCAAGTGCTTATGATAATGCTTAATCAACAAAACATTCAATAAAAGAAAGCATTGTTCCTTTGATTTTATGTAACATTAGAGAATGACTGAATATTTTCATTAGCAAAGTACAACGTATGTACAATAAAATGTACACATCTTGTATTCAACTTGATGAATTTTGGAAAAAATTGTGTGTACCCATAAAATCACCAGGCAAACTTGGGGCATAGAACTTTTCCACTATTCCCAGCAATTCCCTTCTGCAACTACCCAGACAATCCAACCTCCACCTAGGGGCAGTCACTGTTCTAATTTTGCTCTGGATTCTTTAAAAATTTTCTCTTCATTTCTCAGCCCTTTGATTATGATGTACCTAGATTTTTACTCCTTTGCATTTAATATTGGAATGTGGTGAACTTGGGCTTGTATGTTTTTGCATTGTTTTTCAGCAGATTTGGGAAGTACTTGCACACCAGTTTTTCAAATATTTTTATGTTACATTCTATCTTCATTCTAGAAATCCTATGTTTGTTATACAATGTGATAATTTCCAAAATAGTCCGTGATTATGTACTCTTTTTTGTCAATGTTTTTCTCTCTGTTCTTGGGATTGAGTAATTTCCTCTTATCTTTAATTTGCTGACACTTTCTTCCACCATCTACAATTTACTGTTAGTTTCATCCAGTAAGATTTTTCTACTTTATATATTGCTCTTTTCACTTCTAGAACTTTTTTGACTCTTTATGGTTATGTTTACCAGTTGAAATTCTTCCTCTGTTTATTCATTATGGCAAATGTTTCCTTTAAGTCTTTGAACATGTGTATAATGGCTGCTTTAAAATTCTTGCCTGTTACAGTTTCCATTGACTTTTTTTTTAAGATTATATTTATTTATTTGACAGAGAGAGAGAGGGCACAAGCAGGGGGAGCTGCAGGCAGAGGGAGAGGGAGAAGCAGGCTCCCTGCTGAGCAGGACCCTGGGATCATGACCCAAGCCGAAAGCAGACGCTTAACTGACTGAGCCACCCAGGCACCCTGCTTTTGTTTTTCTTGACCTGGAATCATATTGTTCCTGTTTCTTCACTTGTCTGGTAATTTTTCATAGATACAATACATGGTGATAGATGGACTGTTGACAGTCCAGATACTGCTATTATCCTCTATAAATCTTTTATTTCCATTTTAATAGATGGTTAACTTGGCTGGATCTCAATTCCTAATTCTGGGTCTTCTGCTCCCTATTTTCCACCTTTGAACTATTGCTTTCTATTGTATTTCTTATTATTTTCTTCACTAATGAACAGTACAGTGGTCAGCCAAAGTTCTGATTTAGCTCCTATAAAGATTTTGGGGATACTTCCTCTATAGTATCCTTCTCTAGAGTCTCCCCCCGCCCTTACTTTCCAGACATTCTTACAGTTTTGCACTCTGTTCTCTGACTCCCTAGGTGGACTGAAGCTTTCTCTTTGAGTTTCAGATACCCCATACCAAAGAAAGATTTTTTTCATACTCCATTGACTTCAAATAGTTGGATTTTCTTTTTCTGGTTTTTGTTTTATGTATATTTTGTCTAGTAATATGTGAAGGAGAGTTAATATATTTCATAACCTGATCTCCCTTACTTTCATTGTTAGGTATTTCAAAAATCTGGAATTCTGGACTGACATTTATTTTTCTGTCAGCATTTGAAAAATATGATACCATTGTCTTCTGGCCTCTCTTGTTTCTAATGAAGAAGACAATGATGATACTTGTCATGGTTCCTTGGTATGTCATATTTTCCCCATTCTGGCTGCTTTTAATACCATTTTCTTTGTTATTAGTTTAAGAATTCTCATTACGATATGTTTAGGTACATTTAAAAAAGATTGCTGTCACTGAGAATCCAGCATCTTGAGTTGGGAACTTTAATAAATGTGAAAAACTACTGTTATGGGCTAAATTGTATGTCCCCCAAATTCATATTTTATGTCCTAATTCCCAGTACCTCAGATGTTACTATATTTGGAGATAGTCATTAGAGTGGGCCCTAATTCAATATGACTGGTGCCCATATAAGAAGGCATTAGGACACAGACACAGAGGAAAAGGCATGGGGAGGCCAAGGGAAAAGATGGCCATATAAAAGCCAAAGAGAGAAGCCTCAGAAGAAACCAACCCCACTAACACTTTGATTTTGGACTTTTAGTGTCCAGAATTGTGACAAAAGAAATGTATATTGTTTAAGCAACCCCGTCTGTAGTACTTTGTTAAAGTAGCCCCAGCAAACTAATACAATTACTTTCAAACATCCGTTTGTAAACTTTAGGTCTATTCTCTTTTCTCTCCTCTAGGGCACAAATTAGATACCAGTGTGGTCTAATTCCTATTGACAGCACACTTACTAAGACTTTGTTCTCTGGGCCAGATCTGGTCTTTTCCTTCCTTCCTTCCTTTCTTTTCCTTTTTAAAAGCTTGATTTAGATATAATCTACAAAGCATACAATTGATTGGATGAAATTGTACATTTCAGTGTTTTTTTAGTATATTCATAGAGTTCTAAAACCATCACAATAATCTAATTAAAAAAAAATTAACCCAAAGAAACCATGTATCCATTTTTAGCTACTCCCCATTACCCTTCTACCTCACAACCACAGGCATCCATTAGTATTATTCTCTCTCTGTATATATGTCTATTCTGGACAGTTTACATAAATGGATTGGATTCAATTCCTAGCAGCAGTGTATAGGGTTTCTAATTTTTTCTTCTTAACATTCTTTATTATCTTTCTTAGTATAGCCATCATAGAAGTTGTAAAGTTGTATCTTATTGTGGTTTTGATTTTCATTTCCCCAATGGCTAAGGATCCTAAGCATCTTTTTATGTGGTTACTAAACACTTGTGTATCTTCTTTGAAGAAATGTATATGCAGAGTTTTTGCAAATGTTTTAATTTTGTTTTCTTTTTAAAAAATTTTTATTTAAATTTAATTCACTTAACATATGGTGTTTATTACTTTCAGGGGTAGAATTTAGTGATTAATCAGGTGCATATAACATCCAGCGCTCATTACATCAAATGCTCTCCTTAATGCCCATCACCCAGTTATCCCATCCCCCCTCACCTCCCCTCCAGCAACCCTCAGTTTGTTTCCTACAGTTAAGAGTCTTGGGGTGCGGAGGTGGCTCAGTGGGTTAAGTGTCTGCCTTTGGCTCAGGTCATGATCCCAGGGATCCCAGGATCAAGCCTCATGTCAGGCTCCCTGCTCAGCGGGGAGTTGCTGCTCCTTCTGCCCCTCCCCCACTCATGCTCTCTCCCTCTGTTTCTCTCTCTCAAATAAAAAATCTTAAAAAAAAAAGTCTTTCATGGTTTGCTGCACTCTCTGTTTTCATCATATTTTTCCTTCCCTTCTCCTACGTTCATCTGTTTTGTTTCTTAAATTCCACCTATGAGTGAAATCATATGGTACTTGTCTTTCTGTGACTGACTTACTTTGCTTAGCATGTTCTCTTTTTATAACTGAATTTTAAGAGTCCTTTTATGTTCTGGATACAAGTTCTTTATCAGATATATGAATCATGAATGTTTTTTACAATTCTGTGGGTTGTTATAATTTTATTGTTAGTATCTTTGTAGCACAAAATATTTTAATTTTGATGTCCACTTTATCTTTTTTTCTTTTGTTGCTCATCTTTTTGTGTTGTATTTAGAAATGCTTTGCTTAATCCCAAATCATAAAATTGTACTTAGTTGTTTTTGTTTAAGTGTTTTATAACTTTAGCTCTTACATTTAGGTCCTTGCTCCATTTTTGTCTCTTATCATTATTATTATTATATTATTATTTGTATATGGTGTGGAGGGTCCAACCTCATTCTTTTACATGTGTGTATCCAGTTGTTCCAACACAATTTTTATGAATATAATAAAAAACAACAACAACTATTCTTTCCCATTGAATCCCTTGGCATGGGTTTTATTCCTCTTATTGTGGTTTTCATTTCCTGGAATTTTCATTTACATCCTCATTTACATTCGTGCTGATTCACCCCCCACCCCCCCACCGCCCAAAATTCCTGCATGGTATTCTCCTTTTCTAAATAAGCCTTTGATACATTTATAATTATAAAGTCTCTATCTGCTAATTTGAATATCTGGGCTCTCTCTGTATCTGCTCTGTTTGTTTCCTTTGTTAACCATGTGCAAATATTCTTTTTTTTTTTTTTTTTAAAGATTTTATTTATTTATTTGACAGAGAGAGACACAGCGAGAGGGAACACAAGTAGCGGGAGTGGGAGAGGGAGAAGCAGGCTTCCCGCGGAGCAGGGAGCCGATGCGGAGCTCGATCCCAGGACTGACCTGAGCCGAAGGCAGACGCTTAACCGACTGAGCCACCCAGGCGCCCCACCATGTGCAAATATTCTTGCTTCTTCACATGTCTCATTATTTTTTATTTATGCTGAATAAAGTGGGTAAGTGAACAGTTGAGATCAAAGTAAGTAATATTTATCTCCAGAAAATGACATGCTCCCTCTTGTCAGGCTTCTAGTAATGGGTGAACAATTAATTTCATTTGTATTTTTCTTACTTTGTGTCTTTGTTCATCTTCAGATGGATTTGATACTGGCTTTAGACATGTTGCGAGATTATACATCACTATCCTTTCAGAAGTGTTTGGAATATGAATACCAACAAGACTCTGGAAATCAGTCTCTCTCTCTCTCTCTCTGCTTTTTTGCTTTTTTAACCCAGTTGCCAGCTTTTTGGATTACAGATGAGTTTTCTTCACTAATCTTATTCCGGCTTTTTTTTACCACAGAACATCTTATCATCTCTTGTTGTCTTGTCCCCAGCTATTAGAAGCTGCTAACTTATGCTTGGTTAGGTACAACGTTGCATTGATGGGATTTCTGAAACCTCTACTGCTATGCACATAGTCTTTACCAGGCCACTGTTTTGGACTTAATCCAGTTCCCAGAAGTTTCCAATGGTTTCTTTCAGCTCTTCTGCCCAGAACTTTCAGAATATACTTGGTGAAAGAATGTGGAAGAGTTAACAGATAGGTGCAGGTTTGCTCTGTGATTTGTTGCCTTAATGTAAATGAACTATGATAATGTAGCTTGTCCAGATTCCTTATATAGTAAGAGGTAAAGTCTCTTGCAACATTATACATCCTAATTAAAGTAGAAGTCTAAATCATTCTATATGTTTGAAAGTAATGGAAATTTTGCTTTCTAATTATACCTTTCAATATATATGCATCTCTTTTCATTTTTGGTTGTCTGTATTTTTAATAAGAATAACTTGTATGTCTTCAGCATAGGTATTAAAATATCTGCCAGTTCACAAGTAAGGATAACTGGGATCCAAGGATGCTGAGAATATATACTTCACTCTTAATAAAGAATTTGTAAAAAAGATAGTTTAGAGAATTTAGTTTTTGTCAAAGATTTGAGATGACCAAAACAAGAGAAGCAGGCCTTGCGCAGTGGAGACATGTAGAAATATATTCTAAATCATGATGCAGTGACCCTAAATAACAAATCATAATAATAAACTTGATTGCAAGTGAGTACTTTTCTGAATGTTAGAGATAAATTGAATGGCAGACCATATAGAATCTACATTTTTTACTTCTATAATAGAAACTCATGTTAGTTTAAACATAAATTTTGTTTCCTTCAAAGTTATAAATATAATTCTAATGTGAATTCAAGACTAATACTAAGGAATCCTATTTTACAACCCACTGAATGCGACAGAACATGGGGGTGACATAATTGTGGGCATTGTCCTAGTCAAGGTCTAATAACACCTGAAATAGAAATGGACTTAACCTGATTATTTATATTTTTATTAAACTCATTTGACTATTAGCAGACTTTAATTGTAGTAGCTAATAGCATATTATCTTCTTGCCCACAGACAATTTGTGTAAAAAAATGGAGAAAAGCAATTTGAAGAAAATAAGGTGTTTTAAAGAACAATTTAACTAAAAAATAATAGAAGATATAACCTATTTTTTCTATTTTTCTACTTTGTCTACTATCAAAATGTTCAGCGCAAAATGGTAAGCATTTGTTCAACTGTTTAAGCATTTTATTCTTACCTATTTTTCAGAAATGTTTAGATGATTTTATTTTCTTATTTCTAATTTTTCCTGTCTTAGTTTCCATCTTACAAGACTTTATAAATTTGATATATGGCTGGTTTTTCTCAGTCACAAGTTCACAATATTTTAAGCATGTATTTTATCATTATCCATTAATGTAAAGATACACTCATTTTATATTAATGAACATTTTAGCTTAATTTTTTTCATAAATTCATCTCATAATTAAAAGTAAAAGTAAAAAGATAGGCAATATCTTTTTATAAAACTTAAATATCTTCTAAATTCAAATATTTTTTTAAAAAGCTCTCCATTTATATGACCCAAAATATCAACAATGAAGAAAAATGAACCGTAATTACTTCAACCAAATAGGCAACTCATTATTTAGATTATAAACTATGTTGTCACTTCCATTCTATCCACATAGAAATTTTGAAAGTTGGCGTGAAGTATATACTGAATAAAAATGAAAATGAGGAAAGAAAAAATGAATATACAACCAAAGACTCAAACTGGGATACACTTTCCCAGAAAACACTAATTCTACTTTAATTATAGAAAGTATGTGGATTAAATGAGATATCATTATTAAGCACTATTAATTAACAAGCTAAACAAAAGATAGTGGGTAAGAACAGATCTTTGGAAGTGTTTTCTGTCACAAAACTATCTGTGTTTTTCATTGATGTCGAATTGAAACATCCATCTTGAAAAAGCCTAGTATCCTCTTTCTCATGATTACCATTCAAATTCTCAAAAAGGCCCAGTTCTTGAAAATCTTATAAATAGTACGAATACCAAGAGTAGTTTAGGAGAAAATTACAGGATAAATCCCTCACTCTAACATCCACATTCAGGTTTCCAAACACTCCAAAGAGATAAAAGAAGAAATAAAGAAAAATGTCTTTTACATTGTGTATCATTACAAAGAATTTCCATAAAAGTTATTTTTTGTTGTAAATACATGAGTTGGTTTAACCAATGTTTCTAGATCATAATTTAGTTTAACTACAAGGTAAATAAGTAAAATGCATATATGTTAAATAGACAGTCTCATTTTTCACCTATACTCAGCACAAATAAATTTCATACTATAAGTATAAAAAATAGACAAATATGTTCTTGCAAAGTGCTTCATAAGTTCATAAAACTTAAATTAGTACACAGCTTTCAAAAAAGCTCTATTTAGTAAAATAGGTACCTAAGTTTTAAAGTGCTGTTACCATCAGGGAATTGATATAAAAACCTGCCTCACAGAATCTTCATCACTAGATTTGTTGAGAAAGTAATGGAAGATAATTATTACATAGCTGTTTACTTATTTACTGGTAAAACTGGATTCTTCTTAAATACCTGGGATAGCATACTCAGTTTAGAATCAACATTTGCTCCTTTTGCTTCAGCCAAATTGAAAGCATTTGGAAATTCAAAATAATCTGAAAGCAGGATGTATCACTCATATTGTATTTAAATGTTGTCTCTAATCATAGTCAGCCCAAACTAAAAAACAAAAACAAAAACAAATGGGAATCTACATGAAGCAGAGCAAATGGGTTGGAAACACTCAAAAAATGTATTGAAGCTCTGGAATGTACTACCACCATGTATAATCAACTCTGGAGTAAATGAAAAGTAAACCAGGCAGCTACATTTCAGAAACTCCTGTCATCCAGATTTATGTGGCTACTCTAAACGGATCCAGGCCAGCTTCATGAACACGTGACCATGCTGTGCCACATAGGGACTCAGAAAGGTCCCACACTGTTTAATGCTCTCCTTTCACTATCTTTAAATTCTTAACAACTTAATCTTTGAACTGTGTTTTGACAGTAAAGTCTGTTGGGACAATGAAACAAGAGCATGAGCAGAGAAGGTATGTACAATAACTGTGTTGTCACGTGAAAGGTAACTTGTAGCTACTTTTCTCTTCTGTCCTTCCTTACTCATCAGTATGCTGAAGGTAGAGAGTGCTGGTAGAGTTTACATGAGTCAAGTAGTGAAATATAAACTGTTGAGTTAGTTTTGTGGAGCATTTCCATGGTTCTGATAAGAACAAAATATACTTGTATGCATGAGCTACAAAATACAAATTGTGTCATTTGGTTATTCCACATTATAAGCAAAATGCTCTTATATCTGTATTTAAAATTGGAATTCCACAATATAAAGATGAATAGTGAAATTCATACTAATTATTTAAAATTTTAATTTTACATTACCTAGAATGACTTTAAATAGCAAATGAAAAGCACCATGACAATTTGAAGGACAGACACCACGGAAAAAAGGGAAAAAAGCTTTATTTTGTAGTATCATTAACAGTATTTTTCTTGGATTTTAAAATAAGGGGCCCATATTTTTATTTTGGACTGAGGTCTGCAAATTGTATAGCCAGCCCCTAAAACTTACGGCTTGTGTTGAGAGTTTGGCTAAGTCACTCCATGCTCTTACTGTCTCAGTATTCATTTTGTTTGGCCAAAAAGCCTGCAGGGACCTTACGCTGACATCAGCCCCCTCACTCAAGAGCACGCCCTATAGAGGAGACTGCAAAGTTACAAGCAAATGTAAGATCCTGATATGACTTCCCCAAAAGCCCTTGTGATCAATAGTCTCCTCTGCCCCCCAGGGCCTTCCCCTTTTGCACCCTTACCGAGTTTCCCAAAACTCTGCTCTTTCTGGTTTGAACTGACCAATCCAGTCTCAGCCCAGGAATGCCAGCACTCCACCCACAGACCTCAATTAAGGCATGTGCACCAGATCCAACCTCTCTCTCTCCCTGCCACCTGCCTTGACCTCCCAGAATGGTTCCTCAAAGGGTGCTGTGTACTTCCTCCATGACCTGTGAGTAATAAACTTGTCTATTTCACTTTCTCTTCTGGTCTGTTGTTGAACTTCATTTCATCATTCAGCACCCTATGCTCCATGTAGTGAATGCTAATTCAACAAAGTTATAACAACTTGGTTTACTGTTTGTAATCCACCCCTGTTTATTCACTCTATGTCCAGGGTAAAGCATGTCACCATTCTTCATTTCCATCCTAATGCTAGTGTTGCTTTAAGGACAATTTCAAGTTTTTAATGGGTATTTCTGAGCAAGTTTCATTTTCCTTCTTTTCTGACTCTTTTTCATGGCCCCTGTTCTACTGTCTGACACTTAAAAATGTTTCTTTCATGGAGCACTGGGTGTTATACGCAAACAGTGAATCATGGAACACTACATCAAAAACTAATGATGTAATGTGTAGTGATTAACATAATAAAAATAAATAATTAAATACATAAAATCTTCAAAAAAATGTTTATTTCACCATCCTGGCCTTGTGCACTCTTATTTTTCTAAATAATCTCACAAATTTATTTTCTAACCCCATGACCTCACTATATCTTGTTCCTCCATGTATCCTTATCAAACTTATCCTTACTTCAAAATTATATTCCCTTATTCAACAATCATAGCTTTTTGATTCACATTTTACTCTTCCAGAATCATTATCCCCAATATTTGTCTATCTATTTATTTACTTTATTAAAAAAAAGTCTTCTGCATAATGCTATGGGTAACAAAATATTAAAAGTTTAGTTAAATACCTTTCCCTGAATAAATATAGATTTATGCAATCCTTATCAAAGTACCAGTGAGTATTTTGTGTCAAGGTGATTTCAAAATTCATATGGAAACAAAATTGTCTAAAAATAGCTAAAGCAATATTGAAAATGGAGTATAAATCCAAGAAATTTAGATGATTGTATATCAAGATTTATCATAAAGTTAATATAATTAAGACACTGTGATATTTTTGTAAGGATAAACAAAACAGACAAAATACGGAAAATAAAAATTTCACTTCATTTATGATAAAAAAAATAATAGCACTGTAGTGCCAGTGTCTTTTCCAAATGTAAAATACAAATTTTGACCATGAATTTTACTCCATGCATCACAATTCCAAATTCAATATTAGATCCAAATGAAAACATAATCAATAAAGTTCCTAAAAGAAAACATTACAAGACTACTATCATGCTCTTAATTTTCTTACACAAGTGAAACAAGACAATAACCACAAAGTGAAAGATAACACTCTATTAAAATTTAAAACTTTCAATAAAAGCATGAAGAGAGTGAAAATGAGTCTCGATATGATAAATATATTTGCAATAGAATAAACAACAGAGGACCCATATACTGAAATAGAAACAACTAATACTGATGAAAGAGAGAGATAGAGAAATAATTTCTCTTTAATGCATGGTGGATGATTCCTTTGATCTACCTCTCACTGACCTGTCTTAACTAGTCAAAGAGTTAAAACAGACACTGAGTTAAAAGGAGAACGGACAAGGTAGTTCCTGAAAATAGATAGATTTATAGTAGGAGATAATTATAGATAGGTAAATACAGAAAAAAGTAGATTATATATTGCTAATAATTAGCTATTAATAAAATTGGTAATTATTAATAAATGAAAAATTTAATAGTTTAAGGCCATTATTCTTATATCAATACGATTTTAATTGAAAATAAATAAAATTATTAATAATCAAGGTAATTACTTATTCATGTGCATTGCTGAAGTATATCTTTTTTAAAAAAGATTTTTATTTATTAATTTGAGAGAAAGAGAGAGAGAGAGCATGAGCAGGGGGAGGGGCAGAGAGAGAGGGAGAAGCAGACTTCCCACTGAATCAATGAATAGTGAGCCCGATGTGGGACTCGACATTGGGCTCCACCCCAGGACCCTGGGATAATGACCCGAGCCATCCAGGGCCCCTAAAGTATATCTTCTAAGAATCAGAAGTTTTAAGCAAATTTCCACATGTCAAATAAGTCATTTATTGTCTGATTTTCTAGTCTCCACCTTGTACCTGTGTTACCAAATTAGTGTTACTTGATTTCTGATTATAGAATATTGAATATTTATTAGTAAAGCCATGTGCATTACTTTTTCCCTTAACCTAAATTTTGGGAAATTGTCAATATATGAACTATTTTTAAATATTCTTCCCAGTGCTTCCCTTGTTTATTGAAACTTAAAAAAAAAAAAGACTTTTAAAGAGAAAATTCATTCAGTGGACAAAAAGAATTAAAAATTACATGCAAGTCAATATCTGGGTATATTCCCTGTATTCTCCATTTTGCAAAAGTTCCTACTTTCTATCTTAGTATTTTAATGTCTGATGATTTGATTATTCCTGTCCGTCTCCATTGGTACTTATTGGTGGATACCAACCCACAACTGTCAACTAAAATCTTACTGTTTGAAGGTCCCTCAAACAACCATGTTTATTTAGGAAGTATTGTGTGCAGAACCCTTTGCTAGGCACTATTAAAATCTACATTTAACTGACACCTAGAAGATGACTCATGTTAGTTCACAAATAACACAAAATACTATTCAACTATTTAATTACTTAATATTAAGAGATTTTCCAGCTGATGTCATAGATTTCACCCATTTCAGATTCCATATTTTTATTTATTTCAGTGAAGAATAATCTTTCTAAATATAACTCCATAGTAATATACTTTTTGGTCTGTTTTCAAGTAGAGACATATGACTTTAGACTCAACAAAATTTTTTTTCAACTTTTCCTTTCACATACTTTCAGAAGTTCTTTAGAATATGATTTTAAAAATTGAAATATAATTGACACCTACCATTATATTAGTTTCAGGTGTACAAAATGATTTGATATTTGTATGTCAAAATGATCACCAAAATAAGTCTAGTCAACATCCATCACCACAAACAGATTCAATTTTGTTTTTCCTTCTAAGAACTTTTAAGATTTCTCTTAGCAATTTTCAAATATACAATGTGGTATTATTAACTATAGTCATCATGCTGTTCATTATATCCTGGAACTTATTTATTTTATAACTGGAAGATTTTATCTTTTGACCCCCTTCACCAATTTCACCCACCCCTCATCCTCTCCTCTGGCACCCACCAATCTGTTCTACATTGTATCTATGAGTTCCTTTTTGTTTTGTTTTGTTTTGTTTCTGTCCATTTTTAGTTCCACATATAAGTGAGATCATATATGTGCCTTTCTCTCTCTGGCTTATTTCACTTAGCGTAATATCTTTAAGGTATATCCATGGTGTCACCTGGCAAGATTTCCTTCTTTTTATGGCTGCATATTATTCCATTGTAGCTATATACCACATTTTTTCTTTCTTTCTTTTTTTTTTTTTAAGATTTCATTTATTTGTCAGAGAGAGAGAGAGCACAAGCAGGGTGAGCGGCAGAGGAGAGGGAGAAGCAGGCTCCCTGCTGATCAAGGAACCTGATACAGGACCCTGGGATCACGACCCAAGCCAAAGGCAGATGCTTAAACAACTGAGCCACCCAGGAGTCCCTATACCACACTTTCTTTACCCATTCCTCCAATGATGAACATTTAGGTTGCTTCCATGTCTTTGGTATTGTAAATAATGCTGCAATAAACATGGGGGTACAGATAGCTTTAATATATGAAACACATTCTTAGGTTTGTCTTTTGCTTTACCTACCATCCTGTTTCTTCTGCTTTTTAGATGATTTTATACTTACAGAATTATTAACAATTAAAAGGTTTTTTTAAGTAATAAAAATATGCAATGCCTTTTAGGTTCATAAAGAGCATCTTACATGTCACACTTCAGTTAATAATCCAGCATTGTCACGCAAGTGGAAAAGCACTCACCATAAAATTTTATTTTAGCAATTAATATCAAAATAATGTTTATGGAAAAATATTCCTTATTTTCTTCCTTCTGTATACTGACTCATCTTTCTGACATTTTATATTTTACAATTTTGTTTTGTTATACCTGATAAAATAAAATTTAGGAGTTTTACAAATCCTCTTAAATTGTAAAAACAAAGGTTATCATGCATATTTATCTATGCAATATTTGTTATCTTAACACATATGTATATAACATTTATTTAAATCTAATACTTAAATTCATATAAGCTAATAATCTACTATATACTTTAATATGCAATATCCTTTACAATTTAATATCATCTAAAATGTTAGTCTAGTGGTAGCCTTAAAGAAAACAAAGTTTTCATTGTTTAATTTTGCTGCTAACCTATTCTTTTGTTCTGCCAACTGCTACATATCCTTAGACTATAATAACGTTCAATTCTTTAAATTACAAATATTTATTTACCTGTCATTCTGGACCTCTTCTCTCTGAGCCTCTTGAGAGCAGGAATATGAATGTTAGTTGGGTTTTCTTAACTCATACAATCTTGCATATAGTAAGTTTTCTGCTAAGTTTTGATTAATGAATGAATGAATGCATGAATGGGAATCAATATCTGTCCTCTGCCTACGGGGTTTGTGTAACATTTTTTATGCATTTTAAATTGAACTAAAATTGTCATAGGGGATTTAAGGAATTATCTTTTTGGAGTGGAGTCTATATGAAAGTGTACCATATATAATGTCATATTTACCCAAATATATAGCATTCCAGGAATGCTCAGTTGATTTTGTATCCTTTAATTCTAGCAAATGCATTCTTGCTCATCTTCTTCTTTTTTTAACTTAAAGTTATATTTCTTTTTTAAATACACAAAAGCAATTCAGGCTATTAGTGGCTATGGGGAGTTGGAAGAGGAGAATAGTAGCATGGACAGGATGAGATATAAAGGCATGTTCTGGGATGCCGCTAATATTCTGGGCGCTCGTTATATGCATATGTTCACTTTGTAAAATAAATCACCATGGGGGATATACTCATAAGTTGGGGACTCTTCTGTAAATACATTTTAATAAAAATTGTAACGAAAAAGTGTTTCCTTTATGTCTTTAAAAAAATACAACAAATCACTAGATTTTTTCTTTTTTGAAACTGTTCTCATACTGTTGCTTAGACCTGGGACAAATGCTGCTATACAGAGAATAACTATTAGTAAATTAACTAATTGGGAGTGATTATTATGATTCCAATTTCTACCAGAAAAATTTGCTTCCTCAAACTGATGGATACTGAGCTTATTGCTGATAGCCTTTCAAAGATAATGCGATTTCATCTTTCAAATTGCTCAATCTGCAACCAAACTGCAATCATTATTTTCAAATAATTTTAGTTCATTGACAAAAGCTTTTGTTTTTCTTTAAAATTTTTATTTTATGTTGGTAAGAACACTTAATCTTTTACCAAAAATCTACCCCCTTAACCATTTTTAAATGTACAATGCATTATTGTTGGCTATAGGTACAATGTTGTACAGCAGATCTCAAGAGCTTATCCATCTTAAGCAAAATGTTGCTGTTGCTATGAAAAACAATACTGAGGTGTCTCAAAAAATTAAAAATAGAATTACAGCATATGATCCAGCAATCCCACTTTTGGTTATTTAACCAAATGAATTGAAATCAGGATCTCAAAGAGATAAAAGCATTGCCATGTTCATTGTAGCAATATTCACAGTAGCCAAGATGTGAAAGGAACCTAAATGTCCATTGCGACAGATAAATGGATAGAGAAAATGATATTCACACACAGCGAAAGAATTTTCAGCCTTAAAAAAGGGAAAAAATATATTCTACTTTATGTCACAATATGGATGAACCTTGAAGATGTTATGCTAAGTGAAATACACTGGTCACAGAAAGACAAGTACTATACAATTCCACTTTAAGAGTATCTAACAGGGCACCTGGATGGCTCAGTTGGTCTTGATCTCAGCTCAGGTCTTGATCTCAGGGTGGTGAGTTCAAGCCCCATGTTGGGGAACTCACTTAAAAAAAAAAAAAGAGGTATCTAAAATAGTCAAATTTATAGAATCAAGAGTGGTATGGTGGTTCCCAGAGGCTGGTGGGAAAGGAAAACTGGGTAGTTACTAAGAAATCAGTTTTTAAAAATCTTAATAGATTTTACTGTTCTTATGTTCTTTAGAATTAGTAGAATAAATCAATTTGCTCCTGTTCACTCCCCTTTTAGAAACAATCTAATAATCAATTTTTATTTTGTGCTTCATCATCTTATCAGTAAATGAAAAAATAAGTAAAATTCTAGTTCTAGTCCTATGCTTGTGTTATTTCAATGATAAATGCATCAGTGTTACTAATTTTAAATGTTCACTCTGGCACTAAACAAGGATAATACAAATCTAGAGACTATCACTTGTGAAATGAATGTTATTAACAAAGGTTTCTTTGCATAAGTATTAACATATAATTGAGAGTATAATTTTACCTATGAAAATTGCTTTCTACAACTTGTCATAGTTTTACACATATACAGGGTAATCACATCATTTCTTCCCAATGAAAGGAAATTGTAAAAATGCAGGAATGAGTTTACTTTGGAAGTTACAATCACTTAGAACAATTTAATCCCAATTATATGGATAAATTTATGCATGAAATGTTCTATTATATGTGAATAAAATGTTTCTTTTGACAGTTCTGGGTACGGAGATTGTCCATAAACGTAATCTCAAACAAACACATACACACACAAATACATAACCATAAAGTAAATTGTTTAATGATAGAGAATATATCTAATTTCCTACCTTAATTTTTTTCACATCTCTTTGTATATTGGTTTACCCTACTTGTCCAAAATAACCTTTGATGATTACAAATTTTCCTTATAGATCCAACTCCTACCTCTCATTTTCTCAGAATAAATCATATATTTTTCTGCTTTGCTACCGTACCTCACACACACTTCTATAATTGTGCAGAAATACAGTAATGCCATATCAAGTGGAATTCATGTATCAGATTCCCCCTTGATATTAGAAGTACTGCTAGGAGATGATAAATCTTATTCTTGTTTATATTCGTAGCTCTAAGTACAAAGCTTGGCATATACTTGTTCAGCAAGTATTTATTGATTAGATACATGTTCACTCTAACATTTAGAAAATAATAACTTTCAAAAGTTGATTCTATTAAAAGTCAAATTCATATCACTTTATTTTATCACAATTATGATCTAGTATAAATACATACACACACTAGAGTAATACAAATCCAAAGCACACATGATACATATCCTAAGTGTGATATACAAATTTAATCAAATATGGGAAATGGGGGCCACCATATCAGTACTGGGAATGGTCAAAATAGCACAAAAGGAGAATTCACTCATCTGAAATTAATTTACAAAGCAAGACTCTAAGTGCTTATTATGAAAGCAGAGTTTATTTTCTTTAAAAGAAAATAAGTAACTCATCAATTCACCACCTCGTTTTTTTGTATTCTTTTTTCTTTTTTATTATGTTATGTTAATCACCACACATCATTAGTTTTTGATGTAGTGTTCCATGATTTATTGTTTGTGTACATGCCCTCTTTAATACCCATCACCAGGCTAACCCCACCCCCCTTCCCTCTAGAACCCTCAGTTTGTTTCTCAGAGTCCATAGTCTCTCATGCAATTGGGACCTATATTACTTGCCTTTCTTCCCCAAAGTTTAACATCAGAAGTAATTTTAAAACTGAAAGAAAAATGCAATTTTAGCATAATTATATTTTCACACAGTGTGCTTAGTTACTCAGGACTGTGTCATTCACATTTTCTATATGTGTAAAGAAATAGATGTAGTGATCATGTAGTATAGAAAGATAAGCCTTTGTTTGTCCCCCCTCCAATGTTTATAGCAGCAATGTCCACAATAGCCAAACTATGGAAAGAGCCAAGATGTCCATCGACAGAGGAATGGATAAAGAAGATGCAGTATATATATATATATATACAATGGAATATTATGCAGCCATCAAAAGGAATGAAATCTTGCCATCTGCAACAACGTGGATGGAACTGGAGGGTATTATGCTGAGTGAAATAAGTCAATCAGAGAAAGACATGCATCATATGATCTCACTGATATGAGGAATTCTTAATCGCAGGAAACAAACTGAGGGTTGCTGGAGTGGTGGGGGGTGGGAGGGATGGGGTGGCTGGGTGATAAACATTGGGGAGTGTATTGCTATGGTGAGTGCTGTGAATTTTGTATTCCTTTTTAAAGTAAAAGCAATATATAAGTAATATATAACCATTGGTAAGAAATGCACAAAATATAGAAAAGAGTAAAGAACGAATTTTAAAAATAAACTGTACTCCTACAACATAGAGATATATATTCTAATGTAAAAAAAAATGGTGCATTTCAATTCAAACATTTGTGAATAGGTATATGTGTGTGTTCATGTGTATTCACAAAAATCATTGGTATAATGTGAACCATATGGAAATAAGGTTTTTGTAGTCTGTTCATTGTGTCTCATTATCAAGTCCCTATTTAAAAGTAAAAATTAAAAAATAATATAAATATAAAGCTAAATGTAAAATTTTAAAGTATTTAAAAATTCTGTCATATTTCAATACCTGCATTATAGTTTATTACATGCATGAACTGTAGTTTAATTAACTGACTCCTTTAATTAGATTTAGTGCATACTTTTAAAATATATTTGTTTATAAATTATCCTCTTATTAATAATCTTTGCATTAATCTATGCTGAGATTTCTAAAATAATCCTTTATGGGACTCAGATTTAAGGCTATCTACATTTTTAAGGATAAGACTGAAGGATATCTACTTCTGGATTTAGAAGAGTCAATGTTTTCACTACACAGATCAGGTAAGCTATTGACTAAGCATGTATTGTTATGAGTATCAGAATTCTGCAATGAACTCTGAGTCCAAATATTAATGAAAAGGCTTTACTGATACTCCATATATTGTTAATTGGAGACTAAATTAAATATATGTTTTGCAGAGTCAGAGTTTGATATTCATCAGCAGTACTGAGTATGGGAATCAATATCAGGCTTCTTCATCACTCAAAAAAGAAGATGCAGTTGATTATAAGAAAATCTATTCATTTTTATTTCCTTAAGGCTTAATGTAAATAGTATGGATCACTCTAACAGCAAAAGACATAATAGGAAGTAACATAAAATACATTAAATATACAAGAATAGGGCATATTATAGCACTGTGTGAGACACATAATGTTAGTGGGTTTTCTTGTTTGATTTTCTTTTATTTCAGTTTTAGTGCCTCTTAGATTTTAGAAACTACTTCCAATAGCACAAAATTGTAAAAACAGACTCTTTAGTTGAAATCTCCCAGTACATAATGACATGAAAAGTACCCTCATTTTGTGATTTCCTGTTAGAGAGATTAGGTTTGCTCAAATTTTCTTAAATCCCAAACTAGCATATAATAAACTGAATGAGAAAGAGTTTTGAGAGACTGGTGAGATCTACACTGCTTTTTAATAAATAAACAGATTGATAATTACATAATTCAATTGTATCTGTGCTAACTGAAAAACATAACACAGATTACCTATTACTGTGTTCTAAGTATTTTCATAAGAGATCATGGAACAGAATTTATCTCAGAGGCTTGTCTTTCTATACTACATGATCACTACATCTATTTCTTTACACATATAGAAAATGTGAATGACACAGTCCTGAGTAACTAAGCACACTGTGTGAAAATATAATTATGCTAAAATTGCATTTTTCTTTCAGTTTTAAAATTACTTCTGATGTTAAACTTTGGGGAAGAAAGGCAAGTAATATAGGTCCCAATTGCACAACTCTTTGACGTCATGGAAAATAAGCATTAAAATTAGATCCCAGCTGAACAAGGACAAGTCACTGGAGTGGAGTGAGCATTTTGATGCAAATGGAAAGAGAAAGACTTCCTGTAATAGTGAAAGAAGCAATGAACCTGAGCAAAGAGTGACTATCTATGAGAATCCTGTACTCACATATAGAATACACAGTTCCTGTCTCTCCTTAGGCTCTGTCCAAACTCATTAGAAAGCTAATTGCAACTGTCTGTTCAAATACTGGAGAACAGCAATTGTTTTTTCCCCTTTCCTTCCTATTCCATTCACAGGTAATCTCTCTACTATGTCTGCTTAAGATAAGGGAAGAACATGCAAACTTTGAATTCCGTGTAACCACTGGACTATTTACTGCTAGAATGAAATAGAATCTACTGTATTTAAAGTAGATTTAATTTTCTAAGGCACTATAATTCTTGGTAGGACTTAGGGCATATTAACGGTAAAACTGTTAGGAGAAGATTTCTTTTCTGAGAAGCCAAATCAATGCAAGTCATTTTTAAATAGTCTTGGCATTCACAGAATTAATCCTTTAACATGCTCCATTGCAAAAATTTGTCTCTACCTTAGACATTTAAGGGTGTATTCCTCACAGCGATTATGACTGGAACTCAACTGTCATCATTAAGACAACTGTTTTTATTATTAACTTTCTAATATAATTATCATAATTACCCTACTGAGTTATTTTTTATGTAGCTAAAATATGTGATATGCTGAGCATTTTAAACTAACATGTAAATCTGACATAAAGGTGTGTTCCTTAATACAAATTAAAAATAATAGAGTAGAATAAACAATAGTTTTGGAGTTAGAGTCCTAGCTCTGATACCTTCTGTGTGATAGTTCATCAACTTTAAAATGGAAATAAAATACCAGCAACACAGTATTATTTCAAATTAAATAAGGCATTTCCAATGATGTCAGAGTGATTTCCTATTATATATATTTTTATATCTTTACAATCCTGAAGCCCTTTCTCAAACTTCTCTTTCATGTATCAAATTTATGTTTCCCCCCCCAGATAACCATTTATATTTATGTTCTCCAGACTGTTCAAAACATTTTTTGAAGACCTTCTCAAATGTCACTATCCGCAGTCAAAAGACTTTTTTCCTACATAAGTTTCCATAGCTTATGGTAAACCATATAGAAGGAAAAAAGTGCTTATTTTCCCCCTATAATCTCTGATGGGCATCTTTTAAATAATTTTATCCCCCAAAACAACTACATATAGATTCCTTATCATCACAGAATACTGTATAACCACTAAAGTTGAAATCAATTGAAACACTGACATAACTGTAAATATGATCTTCAAGGCCTTCTTTAAGTCATTGACCACTTTATAACATTAATTCAGGATAATAAATAACTTTTCTTATTTATCTACATTTTCATGTACAACTCAAAAGTTGTTTGCAAGTTTCAAGACTATTATTATTTACCTTCACCTAATTTGACCATATTTTGCTTTCTTATTTCTTACTAACCCATAATTATATCAAATAGCAGAGGATATAACTTTCTAAGTACTTTCTAAGTACTTGTTGCAGTCACTTTGTTGTTGCTGTTGTTACAGTCATTTTTAAACACCAAATGCTATATTATTTTGCTTTGCATAAAAAAGAAGATTCCTGATCCTAATTATAAATCATTATTTATCAGCCTTCAGTAGAAGATCAAAAATCAAAAAATCATCCTAAACACCCCAGAAATTGATCTGAAGACTGACAGAACAAACTCCACAACTAAAAGAAGAGAAGAGGCTACAGCAAAGAAGGTAGGAAGTGCAGAGATGGAGTAAAAGACGTCAGTGAGACCCTTACCACAGAGATAAGAGAGTTAAAAAACAATCAGTGAAAGATGAAGAATTCAGTAAACGAGACTGGAAATGGGCTTGATGCAATGAACAGCAGGCTGGAAGAAGCTGAGGAACAAATTAGTGACCTAGAAGACAAAATAATGGAAAATAATGAAGCTGAACAAAAGAAGGAGTTATGCAACATGAGAATAGACTTAGAGAACTCTGTGACTCCATCAACTGTAATAACATTCATATTATAGGAGTCCCAAGAGAAAAAGAAAGAGAAAAGGGGGCAGAAATTTTATTTTAAGAAATAATAACAGACAATTTCCCTAATTTGGGGAAGGAAACAGACATCCAGATCCAGGAGGCACAGAAAACTTCCATCAAAATCAACAAAAGCAGGCCAACACCAAGACATATTGTAATTAAATTTGCAAAATATAGTGATAAAGAAAAAAATCTTAAAAGCAGTAAGATAAAAGAAGTCCTTAACTTACAAGGGAATTCCCATAAAGTTATCTGGAGATATCTCAACAGAAATATGGCAAGCCAGAAGGAAGTGGTATGATATTTTGAAGTGCTGAATGGGAAGAATCTGTAGCCAAGAATATCCAGTAACGCTATCATTCAGAATAGAAGGAAAGATGAAGTTTCCCAGCCAAAAATTAAAAAAACAAAACAAACAAACAAACAACTAAAGGAGTTTGTGACCATGAAACCAGCCCTGTAAGAAATATTAAAGTGGACCCTCTGAGTGTAAAGGAGAGACCAAAGTGACAAAGACAAGAAGAAATCAGAGAAATCTCCAGAAACAATGACAAAACAAGTAATAAGATGGCACTAAATACATATTTGTCAATAATTACTTTGGATGTAAATGGAATGAATGCTCTGATCAAAAGATATAGAGTGTCAGAATGGATAAAAAACCAACACCCATCTATATGCTGCCTAAAAGAGACTTATTTTATTTATTTTTAAAGATTTATTTATTTATTTCAGAGACAGAGACAGAGAACCACTGGGGGAGGGGCAGAGGGAGAGGGAGAATCCTAAACATACTCCCTGAGTGCAGAACCCAATGTAGGACTTGATCCCAGGACCCCAAGATCATGACCTGAGCTGAAACCAAGAGTTGGATGCTCAACTGACTCAGCCACCCAAGCACCCCTAAAAGAGACTCATTTTAGATCTAAAGACACATGCAGATTGAAAGTGAGGGTCTTGGAAAAGAAAATAAAGACATTTTCCAAAGAAGACATACAGATGGACAAGAGACACATGAAAAGACATTCAACATCAGTGATCATCAGGGAAATACAAATCAAAACTATGAGAAATCACCTCACACCTGACAGAATGGCTAAAATCAACAACACAAGAAACAACAGGTTTTGTCAAAGATGTGGAGACAGGGGAACCCTCTTGCTCTGTTGTTAGGAATGCAAACTAGTGCAGCCACTGTGGAAAACAGTATAGAGGTTCCTCAAAAAGTTACAATAGAATTAGTGCTACTATTTTAACTACTAAATAGTTAAAATACTTCTACCCAGCAACTGCACTAATACAAAGAATACAAATATACTAATTCAAAGGGATACATGCATCCTGACATATATAGCAGCATTATCTATAATAGCCAAATTATGGAATCAGTTCAAGTGTCCGTCAACTTCTGAATCAATAAAGAAGTGAGATACATATATATGTATCTGATATATATACAAATTGAACTGATTCCATACACACACACAATGGAATATTACACAGCCATAAATAAGAATGAAATCTTGTCATTTGCAATGACATGGATGGAGCTAGAGAGTATTATGCTAAGCAAAATAAGTTAGTCAGAGAAAGACAAATACCAAATGATTTCACTCATATGTAGAATTTAAGAAACGAAACGTATGAGCAAAAGTAAAGAAAAAGAGAGAAAGACAAACCAAGAAACAGAATGTTACCTATGGAGAACAAATTGATAGTTACCAGAGGGGAGGTGGGTGGGGGATGGGTGAAATAGGTGATGGGGATTAAAGAGTTCACTTGTGATGAGCACTGGGTGTTGTATGCAAGTGTTGAATCACTATATGTACATCTGAAACTAATATTACGGTGTATATTAATGAACTGGAATTTAAATAAAAACTTCAAAAAGTATGAAATAAAATTAAAAAATTGAAATCCAAAATTATTAGATTATGTCAAAAAGTGTATTTATACTGGTGTTTAATTTTTTTAAAAAAATTAAAAAGTTAAAAAAATAAATACTTGATTATTTAAAAAATAAAATGAATATAGTTTTTTAGCTGCAAATAGCATAGTATTGTTCTAGAATCTTTGGGGCCAATCCTGTGATTCTATGACTGTGGCTTGCCATAAGCTTCACATGGCATCTTTTCTAACTGGTGATACCTCAAATACCATAGAGTCTGCCTACTTGTATGGCCCAAGCAATAGTGATGCTTGCACCTCAGCCTGAATGTGCTGTAAAGCCCTTTTATTCTACAAGCCCCACTCAAGTGGTAGTCTTTCATGTTATCCAGTATATGAATTGAAATAGTATTTCAATATATGGGATATGCTGCCTCCAGAATCTGAAAAGGCTTACTGGGTATTATATTTACTATTTTTCTGTCTTCATGGTAGGAAATTCAAGATATAATAAATTAACTCATACTTTGAAAGGGACATTCTAGTTCATATCTGATCAATGGACCCTTAAAAATTTTACTGATGCCGCAGGCTACTGATTCTTCATAAGGATTATCTTTCATTTCTGGAATATATATATATATATGTCTTATCCAGTTCTCTAAGGTGCTAGCCACTTCTTGTTCATCTAACCTAATGAACATAATATGAAGGAGGTTGAGCAATATAATGTTCTACAGAATATTCAGATAGTTCAGATTTCTTCAGACTATATTATGACATATTGCTGGATAATTAACATACCTCTGGGGTAAAACCATAAATGCACATTTTTGTCCACTCCATGTGACTACAAAATTTCTCATCCCTTTTTCTGATCTGAATAAAAACAATGCATTTGTCAAATTAGTGGCCACATATTATGTGCCTGAGGCATTTTAAATCTACTCTAATGAAGATATACATCTAGCAGAGCAGCTTCAACTGTGGAGGAGGTGTGGTGAGGGTTTATTTCATTGAGTTTGAAGGCTGCTGTTATACTCCAGTATTCATCTGATTTTGAAGGACCCAAGTTGTTAATAAAATGAGGACATAATGAAGATAACCACCATGCATTATTAGATCTTTAAAGGTGACCCTCATTTCCAGAATCCCCTAAAGATACAGTATTAGTTTTTATTTACTGTAATGACCAGAGGTGGGAGTTTCAGAGGCTTTCACATGCTCTCTTCTAGTATAATAACCTTTACCTTGCAGGCCATGAACTCAATGGGTGGGTAATGCCAACCACTAAGTTTGCACATCCCAATTATACTTTTGGAAATGGGCATGTAATCATCAAGTGAATCTGAAGATCTAGTAGATCCAATGTGAACCAGACCTTCTCTAGAACTCCAGATATTATCCAGCTCTAATTTATTCCAACTTTGAGAAGGGCCATCAGTATCAATGTCAAACCAGACCTATGTTGCATAATCCTCAAAACCTTTGGGTACTTTATATTACCCTTGTATAATTACCTGAGTAAATGGTTTAACATCTCTTTAGGAAGGACTGGGAGATAATTCTAGCATATACCTGCTATGATGTTATGAGGTCCTTCTTCCTGGGACTTGGTTTCCTTTTGGCCAAATGGGTTTTGGAATTGAAAACTGGCTCAGAACTAGAAACTGGGCAATGGATCACCACTTCTTATTTTGGTGCCTGTTCTAAGGCTTCCGGTTATGCATCCTTGTGTCTTCTGATGACAAAGCTGAATTGTACTCTTTGGGGATGACTATATATATTTGGTCCTAGGGATTTTGTGTTCTTTTAACTGTGTCCTTAATGCTTTGCAGTTCTTGATCATTTGACTGTCACTCCATCTATGTCATTTATAATAATTTTATCCATCCTACTTCCTGGGTTAACAACATGGCCTCTGTAATGTTAGGGTTTTATGGCCTCTTCCGCCTATAATCTTGCCACAGAGAAAAGAGCCACCACTGAATTTTTTACCAACACATACCTTATATACTTTGTAAATAAGGAACCCTCTGTGCAATCTGGTGTGTCTTTTAGACTTATATAGTTTATCTATTTCAGAATGGCCACTTCTTGAAGCTTTTAAATTCCTTCCTCTACCATCTGCCACAGTGATCCTGGTATTTCAACTTTCCTGACAATATGCCATCACTTTCTCTATCTTCTAGGATCTATCCAAGTAGCAAGTTGAGATTATCTCCTAAGTATGGCTCAATTTTTCAATCCTGTCTCTTCAGAGAATTATCTCCCTATTCTACATGCAGGCTCCCTTGATTAAGCAATTTTAGATCCTACCACACATGTACCCTCCTGCTTCTTCAAGTACATGATGTCAAGGTTTTGCAGCTTTGGAATATAGTTCATTTCTTCTGTTATTAGATCTAGCACATTCAAAGCTAGGTTATGCTCCAACTTGACCTTACTTATAGCCTAGTGGATAGTATGGGAAGTAAGAACAAATACTGTGAGGGACTGAAGAATAATTTTAAAGAAATTTTTAATAAAAATCTATTCTTGATCTTGTTCTTTTCAACACTGGCATAACTAATTTGGCAGAGAATTCATTCTAAAAATATTTGTGAGTGAGAAATGAAAAAGAAAAAAAGCAAATGCACTAAAAATAGATTGGGTTGCTAAAATAGAAGCATTTTCCAAGTTTAGCAAAACGAAAGTTAAGAGGCTTCTCACAGCAAAGGAAACAACTAATAAAGTGAAAAGACAACCTATGGCATGGGAAAAAAAATACTTGCAAGCCATATATCTGATAACAGTTTACAAAAACAAAAACAAACCAAAAAACACACAAAAACTAATAACACAATTAAAAATGGGCTAACAGACATATCCTCAAAGAAGACATACAAGTGGCCAACAGATATATGAAAAAAATACTCAGCAGCGGTAATCATCAGGAAAATGCAAATCAAAACTACAATGCAATATCACCTCCTACCTGACAGGATGTCTACTAAAAAAAAAAAAAGAAAAAGAAAAAGATATATGGTGGTGAGGATGTGGAGAAACTGGAACCCTTGCACTGTTGTTGATAGAAATAAAAAACCAGCCTATCTTCTACAGAAAATAGTATGAGGAGGTCCCTCAAAAAATTAAATATAGAACTACCATACGATCCAGCAATCCCACCTCTGTGTATTAATCCAAAAGAATTTAAGTTAGAATCTTAAAGGGATATTACCATACCAGTGTTCATTGTAGCAGCATTCATAATAGCCAAGGTGTGGAAACAAATGTCCACTGGCAGAGGAATAAATAAGGAAAATGTGGTATATACATACAATGGAATAGTATACAGCCTTAGAAAATTCTGCTATATGCCACAACATAGATGAATCTTGAGGATGTTATACTAAGTGAAATAAGCCAGTCAAAGAAAGACAAATACTGCATGATTCCACTTATATGAGGTATCAAAATAGTCAAATTTATATAATCAAGGGTGGAATGGTCATTTCTAGGGGGTAGGGGGATGTGAGAAATGATAAGTTACTAATCAATGGGCATAAAGTTTCAGTTGAACAAGATGAAGAGCTCCAGAGATATGCTGTACCTATGGTCAACAATAATGTATTTAACATTTTAAAAAAGATTTAAGAGGAGAGATCCCATATTAAGTGTCCTTTCCAACATAAAATAATAAAAGGGAAGTTAATAGGATCAAGTATTAAATACAAAATTGAATATAAAAAACAGCAAATATGCAAGTGAAATATGGAGGTACATGAATATGAAATACAAAGAGTCAAAATCATAGTGTTGTTTCCCTATAGAGATACTTAAACATCTGTTATACAGAAGAACTTCTTTTTCTCTCCTCAGTAAATAGGATAAATACTATGCCTGATGCTGAAAATGTTGATAAGTCTCCTTCCTTTTAAATTCTGACCTTACCTACTATATGGGGATATTATCTAATATCCTTAAAGGCCTAAGATATTAGTTATAAATTGTCACTCAATTATAGCTTCCTTTTCTTGCATACACTGGATTGTCTTCATTCAAATTACTTACAAGAGAGGACTAAAGCTATAATATTTCATAACTTACTTATAGCAATAGCTATTGTCTTAGTTTGCTTCAGTTGCCTTAAGAAAATACATTAGGGGCACCGGGGTGGCTCAGTCAGTTAAGCGTCTGCATTGGGCTCCCTGCCTGCTCAGCGGGGAGTCTGTTTCTCCCTCTTCCTCTGCCCTCCCCCTTGCTCTTGCATGCTCTCTCTCCAATAAATAAACAAAATCTTAAAAAAAAAAAAGAAAATACCTTATACTGGGTGACTTAAACAACAGACATTTGTTTTTCACAATTCTGGAGCCTGGGAAGTACAAGGTGAAGGTTCTACCATTTGTGAGGGCCCTCTTTCTGACTCATAGATGGACACCTTCTTACTGCCTCTCACATGGAAAAGAGAGTGAAATCTGGTCTCTCTTAGTTTTCTTATAGGGACATAAATCCCATCATGAGCCCTATCCTTACAATCTCCTCTAAACCTAATTATCTCTAAGTCCCACCTCTAAATATCATCACACTGGGAACTAAGGCTTCAACGTATACATTTTGGGGGAACACAGACATTCACAGATATGACAGCTATTTCTTAAGAAAAGAAAAAACAATTAGGAGTGACATCAGCATCATAGCTAAATAAGGCATCCCTTGTTCATGTTCCTCATCTTAGCTACAAAAAAGTAGCAAGCATCCATGGACAAAAGTGTCTATATGAGAGCTATGGGATCCATCATCATATGCCAAAGGACCAGGAGGAATCTTGCCCAACTGTGTGTCAGGTAATAAATATACAGATCTCGGTCCTGGCAGTGGACTTTGTAGTGGCCCAGGAACTGGCGTCAGCCCCTCTCAGCTCTAGTCTAAGAGCCCATGGCAACACTATCTTAGGCAGTTACCCATGGATGAGAGAGCCTTTGTACCAGAGGAGTGCCAGCATACCACTGGAGAAAAAAAAAAAAAAAATACAAGTTTGTTTGCATTGGAGAGGGCTACCTGGAATAGTTTTACTTTACCTACATCACCCCTACCCCAAGGTGGCACAAAGCTCAAGACTAAGGATCTTCCTGGTCTGTGATTTTTCCTTTGGAGGAAAGAGAATGTGTGAGGTAGCATCAGGCTTCCCAAACTGTGTGAAATGCTGCCGAAGGGGCTCATTTCTCTCTCACTCCATCAAAGGTACTGAATCACTGGCTACAAGACTGGAGGGCAGGAATGCTAAGAGGATGTCAGATAGGACTCTCAAAAGGTATTAAAGGGATATAGATCCTATGTACTATGTTACAGATTCTATCAAGAAGCATTAGTTAAGTCTATACCTATCGCTATTTACTCTAAATGTAAATAGATTGAATTCTTTATTCAAATGGCAGAAAGTGGCTGGATGTATTAAAAACCAAACAACCACCACCACAAAAAAACAAGAGCCAACGATCTGCTGCCTAAAACACACTCACATCAGCTTTAAGGACACACATAGTCTCAAAGTTAAGACATGGAAAAAGATATCCTAAGTAAGTGGGAACCAAAAAAGAGCAGGAGTAGCTAAACTTATATCAGGGAAGATATATTTTTTAAAGATTTTATTTATTTATTTATTTATTTATTTATTTATTTATTTATTTTTAAAGATTTTATTTATTTATTTGAGACAGAGAGAATGAGAGACAGAGAGCACGAGAGGGAGGAGGGTCAGAGGGAGAAGCAGACTCCCTGCCAAGCAGGGAGCCCGATGCGGGACTCGATCCTGGGACTCCAGGATCATGACCTGAGCCGAAGGCAGTCGCTTAACCAACTGAGCCACCCAGGCGCCCAAAGATTTTATTTATTTATTTATGAAGAAAGAGAGAGAGCACAGGGGGAGGTGCAGAGGAGAGGGAGAGAAAGAATCTCAAGCAGACTCTGTGCTGAGCATGGAGCTTGTCTCAGGGCCCGATCTCACAACACTGAGATCATGGCCTAAGCCAAAATCAAGAGTTGGATGCTCACCTGACTGAGCCACCCAGGCACCCCTCAGGAAAAATAGTCTTTAAGCCAAAAACTGTAGCAAGAGACTAAGACATTTTTTATATAAAGATAAGGGGGTCAATCCATTAAGAAGCTATAACAATCTAAATATGTATCTAGGTAACATCAAAGCACTCAATTATGTTAAGTAATACTAACAAATCTGATTGGAGATATACACAACAATAATATTGGGGACTTCAATACTGTGCTTTCAAAAACTGATAGATCATCTAGACAGATAATCAATAAGGAAATGTTGGACTTGAAACATATGTCAGACTAAATAGACTTAACAGGGGTGCCTGGGTGGCCCAGATGGTTAAGTGTCTGCCTTCGGCTCAGGTCATGATCCCAGGGTCCTGGGATTGAGCCCCGCATCGGGCTCCCTGCTCAGCGGGGAGGCCTGCTTCTCCCCCTCCCTCTGCTTCTCCCCCTGCTCATATTCTCTCTCTCTCTGTATCTCTGTGTCTCGAATGAATAAATAAAAAAATCTTCAAAAAAAATAGACTTAACAGACATATACAGACCATTCCATCCAACAGCAACAGACCACATTCTCCTCAAGTGTATATGGAACATCCCCAGGACAAGTCAAATAATAGGTCACAAAACAAGTCTTAGCAATATAAGAAGACTGAAATCATGTCAAGTATCTTCTCTCACTACAATGATATGAAACTAAATATTAATACAGAAGAAAAGCTGAAAAATTCCAAACACAAAAATTGAACAAAGCACTCCTGAATAACCAATGTATCAAAAAAATCAAAAGAAAAAAAATATCTTGAAACAAACAAAAATCGAAATAATATACCAAATTCTATGAGATGCAGTAAAAGCAGTTCTAAGAGGGAAATATGCAGTAATAAATGCCTACCTTAAGAAAAAAAATATCTCAAATAAACTAGCTTTATATCTCAACAAACAAGAAGAAGAACAAACTAATCCTAAATTTAACAGAAGGAAGGGAATAACAAAGATAAAAGCATAAGTAAATGTAGTTGAGATCAGAGAAACAAAAGATCAATAAAACTAGAGCTGGATTTTTTTGAAAAGATAAAATCTTTTCAAAAGGAAAAAAGAAAGAAGACTCAAATGAATATCATTAGAAATGAAAGAGGAGACATTACAACACAAAAGTACAAAAAAAATCGTAAAAGGTTACTACGAACAATAATAGGCTAACAAATTGGATAAACTTAAAAGAAATAGTTAAACTGCTATAAACATCCAACCTACTGAGGTTATTCAAGAACTAGAAGATCTGAACAGACCAATAATGAGTAAGGAGATTACTCAATAATCCAAAATCTCCCAACAAAGTAAAATCAAGGACTGATTATTTCCCGGGTGAACCCAACCAAACATATAAAAAATTAACACCAATCCTTCTCAAAATCTTCCAAAGAAATGAGGAGGAGTGAACACTCTCAAATTCATTTTACAAGGCCAGTATTACCAAAGTCAGGTAAGGATACTATGAGAAAAAAGAGTATAGGCCAATATTCCTGATAAATATGGATGCAAATATTAGCAAACCAAATTCAACAGTACATTAAAAGGATCACACATGATAAAGTCAGATTTATCCCTGCGATGCAAAGATGATTTGCAAATATTTTCTTCCATTACTTAATATCCAAAATATATAAAGAACTCATACGAGTCAATCGCAAAGACAATGATTAAAAAATGGGCAGAGGAAAACAATGGAAAGAGCTTAGATGTCCATCAATAGATGAATGGATAAAGAAAATGTGGTATATATATACACACAACGGAATATTATGGAGCCATCAAAAAATGATATCTTGCCATTTGCAATGATGTGGATGGAACTAGAGGGTATTATGCTAAGCGAAATAAGCCAATCAGGGAAAGACAAGTATCATACGATCTCACTGATATGAGAAATGTGAGAAACAAGACAGAGTATCATAGGGGAAGGGAGGGGAGTGGAGTGGAGGGGGGTGGGAGGGATGGGGTGGCTGGGTGATGTACACTGGGGAGAGTATGTACTATGGTGAGTGCTGTGAATTGTGTAAGACTGATGACTCACAGACCTGTACCCCTGAAACAAATAATACATTATATGGTAATAAAAAAAATAAAAATAAATAAACCTTTAAGTGTACAACACTATTGTTTTAAAAAAATGGGCAGAGGAAGTGAATAGACATTTTTCCAAAGAAGGCATACAAATGGCCAACATTTACATGAAATGATACTCAAGATCACTAATCATCAAGGAAATACAAATCAAAACCACAAAGAGATATCATTTCACACCAGGTAGAATGGCTATCAAAAAAAAAAAAAAAAGACAAGGGACAAGTGTTAGCTAGATGTGGAGAAAAGGGAAGCCTTATACATTGTTGGTGGGAATGTGAATTGGTGCAGCCTCTATGGAAAACAATATGGAGTTTCCTCAAAATAAAAACAGAACCATCATATGATCTACCAGCCCTACTTCTTTTTTTTTAATTTTTTTTTTTTTAAGATTTTATTTATTTATTTGAGAGACAGAGTGAGAGAGAGAAAGAGCACAAGAAGGGGGAGCGGGAGAGGGAGAAGCAGACTCCCTGCTGAGCAGGTAGCCCGATGCGGGACTCGATCCTGGAACTCCAGGATCATGACCTGAGTCGAAGGCAGTCGCTTAACCAACTGAGCCACCCAGGCACCCTACCAGCCCTACTTCTGGTCATATATCCAAAGGAAATAAAATCACTATCTCAAAGAGATATTACATTCCCATGTTTATTGCAGCATTAGTCACAAGGCCAAGTTATGGAAACAACCTAAGTATTCTACAGATGAAAGGATAAAGAGAATGGATATGACTTATCATTCAGTCATAAAAGGATATCACTGATATATAAATAGAGATATAGATATATAGATATAGATATCACTCAATCATAAGAGGAAGGAAATCTTGCCATTTGCAACAACATGGATGGACCTTGAGCACATTATGTTAAATGAAATAAATCAGACAGAGGACTAATACTGGATAATCTCACATATGTGAGATTTTAAAAAGCTGAACTCATAGAATGGGAAAGTAGAATGGGTTTGTAGAGTTGGAAGTGAGGGAAACGTTGTTCAAAGGGTATGAATTTCAAGTTATAAGACAAATAGGTTCTGGGAGGTAATATACAGCATGGTGATTATAATTTACCATTCTGTATTTATATTTATGAAAGTTGCTAAGAGAGGAGATCTTAAATGTTATCACCATAAAAAAAACTATGGAAAGAGCCAAGATGTCCATCGACAGATGAATGGATAAAGAAGATGTGGTATATATATACAATGGAATATTATGCAGCCATCAAAAGGAATGAAATCTTGCCATTTGCAATGAAGTGGATGGAACTGGAGGGTATTATTCTGAGCGAAATAAGTCAATCAGAGAAAGACATGCATCATATGATCTCACTGATATGAGGAATTCTTAATCTCAGGAAACAAACTGAGGGTTGCTGGAGTGGTGGGGGGTAGGAGGGATGGGGTGGCTGGGTGATAGACATTGGGGAGGGTATGTGCTATGGTGAGCACTGTGAATTGTATAAGACTGTTGAATCACAGACCTGTACCTCTGAAACAAATAATACAATATATGTTAAAAAAAAAAAAAAAAGAAGATAGCAGGAAGGGAAAAATGAAGGGGGAGAAATCGGAGGTGGAGACGAACCATGAGGGACTATGGACTCTGAGAAACAAACTGAGGGTTCTGGAGGGGCAGGGGATGGGTTAGCCTGGTGATGGGTATTAAAGAGGGCATGTACTGAATGGAGCACTGGGTGCTGTATGCAAACAATGAATCATGGAACACTACATCAAAAACTAATGATGTAATGTATAGTGATTAACATAACAATAAAATAAAAATTTTAAAAAATGGTAATTCTATGAGGTCATGGAAATATTAACTAATGTTACTCTGGTAATCATTTCACAATACCCAATCAACATATTGTATAACTTAAGCTTACACAATATTATATGTGAATTATATCTCAATAAATCTGGAAAATATTAATGCTACATTGAAATATTAAGGATGCAAACAACAGCTGATGACTAGAGACAATTTCACCATAGTAACATCCCTCCAAATATGATATATTGAGATCCTATGGTATTTATAATGTAAAATTTGCACATTACCAGACTGAGGGCATGAGAATATTTGGAAGGCACACCCTGTATCTAATGCTTTATTAGGATCTTATTCTTCCATCCTAATTTGCCACAGTCCTATATTCACTTCAAATCCTAAGAAGAATGAAATATAACACATAAAGAGGGCATGTATACACAGGGAATTTTGCACAAACTGACCATGTGTACATCTAATTATCTCTTTAAAATATTCAAGTCAGATTAAAAAAAAAAAAGTAACAAAATGTCAGGACCAAAAGATGCCCTAGGCTGTGGTTCAAACAGGAGGATAAAAATAGTAATAGGTCCAGATTCCTGCTGAAAGATTTGTTATTTTCTTCTTTTGAAACATAAACAATCTGCCCATAAGTAATTGTACAAGCAAGCTGTAAAACTACTCTTCAGTCTTTTTTTTTTTTTTTTTTTTTTTTTTTCAGCAGGGCTTTGCAGAATTGATTTAACTCTCATTGTACCTATCACTATGTCAAGACAGTTTCCCAGGAATCTCCATCAGTAACTGGTTATTTTAATACAACACTGAATAGGCTGATATGTATTTTATATATGCCTTAAAAATGCCTATTCAAGAACTAAAGCCTCTAATATCATTTACTACTTTACTTTTGTGATTTTGTTATATAAAATAATGTAAAATACAAATATATTTCTAATTTCTATATTGGAAGATGAATTTTTTTTTGGTATAGGGTTTGTTTCCCTCATGTCATTCAATTAAAATAATGCACATTATTTTATCTGTTGTCTGCTACATTACACTTTAGAACTCCAAAGATAGTTTTAATAGTCTACTGTGCAATCTGCTGTTCCTGATATTTTGACATTCGTATGCAGGGTATTTATTCATATGTTTTTGCTTTGTTGCTCAAAAAATTACTTTTATGCTCTAGAGTTCTGCATCATGAGTCTCAAGTGGCCTTGGACAAGCATGGGTAAATCACTGCACTGGCACCATCATAAAGATAAGTGTTTTCTACACCCAGAGTGAAAGATCCTATCAAAACAATTACCTACCTGTGTTCTGAAAGAGAGACAGAAACATGATGATGGAATCTGAGCAGTAGGTGCCATGTTAATCCCTGTCACTCTTCCTATGGGAGGAATAGTGGTGAGGTGTTTATACCATTTTTCTTTTTGTCAGACCGTCTCTTCATGCACATTTCAGCTTCATCACTTACTAGCTATGTCCTTCTGTAAATTAATCGATATCCTTGAGTCTCAGGTTTTCAATAAAAATACTCTATCGCTCCTTTCATCTCATGTTGTCTGACCAAAATAAATAAATACAAATATACATACATACATACATAACAAAAAAAATTGGGAAAATCACAAGTACTTGATTTCTCTGGTCTTATTTATACTAGGGCAGTTTTGTACTAGTGGATAAAATTGAATGTCAGAATAGATGGGTAGAAGCTAAGTATTCATGATCATTAACCCAGCTTGCCTATAAATTCTACTATGCTTTTATGGCCCCTGAATTACAAAATGCAATGACCATTACACTTTTATCTACTTTCTTCAAATCTCCATGCATCCATCTGGATCCTCACCGCATGTCTTTCTTACTGGCAGAGGATTATCTAACATTGTATGTTCTATAGATATCTGGAGCTGTAGATATAAACTCAATTATCAGACATGTAAGTATAGCAATACCTGCACTCAAATTATCCTATTTGTTTAAACACAAGAGTGTTTATCAGTTAAATAAAGGTTTGTAAATTTTATTAGTATTTTCTTAGTAAGTTTGTTTTGTTAATATATTTACTGTTTCTATTCTCTATTTCATTATTTTTTTAATTTTATCATTTCCTTCTTTCCATTTATTGTGGGTGTAGTTTGCTTTTATTTTTCTAGTTTCTTAACACGGACTTAGGTTTTTTGGGTTTTAGTGTTTTGTTTTGTTTTTTTTAGCTGAAAGATAATTAACATAATATCCTATTAGTTTCAGGTGTGCATTGCAGTGAGTGAATATTATTATATATTGTGAAATGATCCCCCATAATTCTACTAGACATCTGTCATCAAAGTTATTACAATATTATTGACTATATTCCCTATACATTATATCACCATCACTTACTTATTTCATAAATGGAAGTTTATGACTCTTAATCCCCCTCACTCATTTGCCTACCCTCCCAAACCCTCTTCCTCTGGTAACCAACAGTTTGTATTCTGTGTCTAGAAGTCTGTTTCTGTTTTGTTTTGTTTGTATTTTTTTAGATTCCACACATAAATGAAATCATGTGGTATTTGTCTTTCTCTGATTTATTTCACTTACCATAATACCTTCTAGATATATCCATTTTGTCACATGTGACAAGATTCCAATATTTCTAGTGATGGGGTAACATTCCGTTGTATATATATACCACATTTTCTTTACCTACTCCTCTATCAATAGACATTAGTTTGCTTCCATATCTTGGTTATTGTATATAATGCTGCAATGAATATAGGGGTGAATATATATCTCTTCATTTTGGTGCTTTTTGTTTTTTTCAGATAAATACTCATACATGGAATTATTGGATCATATAGTTCTATTTTTCAATTTTTAGTTCTATTTTTAATTTTTTTAAATTTTATTTTTAATTTTTAAGGAACCTCCTTAATGTATACCATAGTGGCTGCACCAATTCAATTAGCAATTTGAAATATCTCTTTTCTTCAATATAGCTAGTTACAGGTAAGTATCCCTGTTAGCACTGCTTTAGCTGCATTCCATAAAGTTGTAGTATGCTGTGTTTTGTTTTCATTCATCACAAGGTATTTTCTAATTTCTGTTCTGGTTTTCTCTTTGACCTGTTGTTTTTATGATTGTTGTCTTCAACGTCCACAGAATTGTGAATTTTTCCAATTTCTTTCTGCTATTTTCTAACTCCCTTGCACTGAGGTCTAAGAACATACTTTGTATGATTTCAATCTTTTTAGACTTGAAATGTGTTTTATAACCTCATATACGGTTCATCCTGAAAAAAGTTCCATGTATATTTGACAAGAATATATATCCTGCAGATGTGAGGGTATTCTATAATATGTGTCTGTATCTCTAATTGTGTTATAGTGTTATTGTATATATTCAAGGTCACTGATTCTTTCTTCTGTTAGCTCAAATCTGTTGAGTACTCAGTGAATCTTTTCATTTTAGTTATTGTACTTTCCAACTTGATAATTTATATTTGGTTCTCTTTTGTAATTTCTGTATCTTTATTGACATGTTTTCTTTGTTGAGATATCATTCTCATATTTTCCAATAACTCTTTAGAAATGATTTCCATATTTTTAAACATATTTAAAATAGGCAACTTAATTTTTTTATTAAATCCAATATTTGCGCTGACCCTAGAACAGTTTCTATTGACTGCTTCTTTTCCCCGTGTATGGGCCATAATTTGTTTCTTTACATATCTCATATCTTTTTTATTGAAAATTTGAAATTTTAAATAATACAATGTGACAAGTATGGAAATCAGATTCTCCCTTCTCCATAAGGTTTGTTGTTATTGCTGTTTATTTAAATATTTGCTTTCCTGAACTAATTCTGTGAAGCCTGAATTCTTTGTTAGCAGTAGCTACTGAAGTCATAGCTCAGTTAATTTAGTGGTCAGATAATGACTTCAGAGATTACCTTAGTTTCCTCAAATAAATAAGTCTTCTAGTATTTGCCAAGCGAATCCATGTGCACTTTAGGCATACCTTCATTGCTCAGGAAGGCAGTTTATGGCTCTGGTTAGATTTCTTTTCTTTTCTTTTTTTTTTTTTTTAGATTTCATTTTTGACTACATAAAGACAAAGTCAGCTACAGATGAGAGCCAAGGGCCTTCTCAGCTTTCCTCAGGATACACACATTTCTGGACATGCACAGTCTTACATATGCATGTAGTTTTCTAGACTCCCAGGAATATGTTGGAGCCTTTCAAAGTCTCCTTTGGACATCTCCTTCCCTAGTTTTTTCCCTTTGAATAAGCATCAGTCTGACATTTTCCTCAACTTTTAATACTGTCTGAGGCAGCTGCAGTGTTACCCAATTACTGCTGATTGTTTTTGAAAATGCACCCAAGGTTAGCTCAGGAATGTCTATGAATGAGATCAAATAAAGATAAGCCTGGTGAGTAATAGGGTTTTCCAGGGAAGTTTTATACAGGTCCAGTAATGACCACTCTCTGGATATGGGGCTTTGGAGGAGATTAAATTCTGTTTAGTTATCTCCTAGGCTTCTAGGCTGCTGGCTTACAGCATCATTTCTGGCTGTTGGTTTTCAAAGCTATCCCAGAGCTGAAGAAAAAAAGGACTAAAATAGAAAAAGTTACAATGCCACAAAGCTCACTATTTTTACTGAATTTAACCATTCTTTCGAGTAAATGCTCCCAGAGTTTTGCAAGTTTTGATTGACTTCTTAAGTTCTGAAAATATTGGTTATGACAATTTTTGCCAATGTACTGACGCTTTTATTAAGAAGAGGAGTTTTGGAGGTCCTTTCTCCACCATTCCCACTAAGGTCTGTATGTCCATCTTTTATACTTTTATATATACAGTGTTAGCTTAGGTTTTTTGTTTTTTGTTTTTATTTCCATTTCCTTTCTTCTTCAGGAAAATAAGTTTTATATTTATTTTATTTTGTAGTATTCCACATCTATTATCTACACTATAATTATTGTATACTTCTCTCCCACTTAAAGTCTTATAGTTTCTTGACTGTATTTGCAGTCATATTTGCTTTATTATTCTTAATTTCCCATTTAACTCTTAACATTTAAATTTTTATATAAATATTTATATTTTCACCTCTGCTTCTTTTAATCTCTGTCTCTTTTCTCAGAATCTCTTTTTGAGGTCATATACTCTTTGAAAAAAAATAGCCTGGAATTTCTTTGAAATTTTAGAAATATTTCTCCTGAATTCTACTCCTATTTCATTGAAAATCACCTTCAGAAAAATATTTTTATCTCCCATTTGCAAGTGTTTGTTCCTGCCTTTTCCCCCCAGTATCAATGTATAAGTTTCTTAAAAGTTGTTAATCATTATTACTCATTTTTTGAACGGGGGCAGTTTTCCTGAAAACTATTATGATGAAGAATGAGAGAAAAAAATTACAGTTTCAATTCACATTTGTTGTACCCAACTGCATCTCACCAAATATGATTTACTTTGCCCTATGAGCTCACCTTCATTCAATTTTTAGCATTTAATATTCACTGTGGTTCTGGAAAAGCTGCTTATAACCACAAGCACTTGATGTTGTCTGGCCTTTGCTACCTCATCTTTCCTTTCTTCACTTTGAGAAAATCTGAAAGTCTGAACCAGAGACTATTAACATGGTACTATCTCCCATCCACAATCACGTATTTATAGAGATCTAGGTCTCCGCACTGGGACTTGTTCATGCTCCTTGATCTCACTGTTTTAGTCAATAATTTTTGGATATATATTTCCTTTCTTTCTCTTTCTTTCTTTCTTTCTTTCTTTCTTTCTTTCTTTCTTTCTTTCTTTCTTTTCTTTCTTTCTCTCTCTCTCTCTCTTTCTCTCTCTCTTTTTCTTTCTCTCTCTCTCAGAGGGGGAGGGAGAAGCAGAGGGAGAGAGAGAGAGAGAGAGTCTTAAGCAGGCTCCCTGCCCAGTGCAGAGCCCAACATGGGGCTCAATCTCACAATGCTGAGATCATGACCTGAGCTGAAATCAAGAATTGGACGAGTAACCAAATGAGCCACCAGGTGCCCCTGGATATATATTTCTGTTTGGTGACACTTAATTAAATAATTGGTTTTAGGGGCACCTGGGCGGCTCAGTCAGTTAAGTGTCTGCCTTTGGCTCAGGTCATGATCCCGGGGTTCCTGGGACAGAGCCCTGAATCAGGCTCCCTGCTCTGCAGAGGGAGCCTGCTTCTCCCTCTCCCTTTGCCCCTCTCCCCTGCTTGTGCTCTCTCTCTCTCTCTAAAATAAATAAATAAAATCTCTAAAAAAAAATAATTGGCTTTACTGATTAATATCTGAGGAGGTACTGTTTTATCTCAATATTTCCTTCGTTTTTAATCCATCTATTCCAGTAAATGGCACATACAAATAACATTTTACAATTATGACTGACAGCTCCCTTCCTGTTTATTAAAACATGAAAATTGTTTCTCCCTCCCTTTCTTCTTCTTTTTTTTTTGTTTCCCTCCTTCCTACCTTCTTTGTTTATTTCTTCATTTATTTGTTGCCATAAGTAAATTCCAAAAAATAGGCTTAAGGACATAATATCAATATTAACTTATCTTTAACAAGAAGTCGTCTTTAATAACAATGAAAAAACATTAATGAAAGGAAAAAATATCTTTCTGTACATCAGTGATCTTTACCAAACTCTTAAAACCTTAGTATTAAGACTTCCATTAAATATTGCCACTTCTGTTACTTCTCATCTTCTCACCCCTCAACACACCCGACACTCAACAACATCCCACATAATAGGTCTCCTTAAATTTGATTGTTTTCTACATATATATATTCCTTTACATTTATATATATTATATTTATATATATATAATTTCACTTGACACTTCAGCATTAAAAAATGATTTTTCCTTTCTCTTGAAATGTTATCTTTATTAGACTTGAAGAGATTAGTTTTTTTTTTTTTAAAGATTTTATTTATTTATTTGAGAGAGAGAGAATGAGAGACAGAGAGCACGAGAGGGAAGAGGGCAGAGGGAGAAGCAGACCCCTGCTCAGCAGGGAGCCCGATGTGGGACTCGATCCCAGGACTCCAGGATCATGACCTGAGCCGAAGGCAGTCGCTTAACCAACTGAGCCACCCAGGCGCCCGAGATTAGTTTTTATAGTTGATTTTTTCTATTGCACTATGCCTTCTTCTCAGTGTTTTAACCTTGTCATATTTCTCTTACTTTTGGTCACCTTAATAATTCAGTCAAAGTCTTCTTTTTCTCTTATTCTGAGTGCTTTTCTTAATCAATTTAAACCACAACCATTTTTTAGGCAAATCATTTATATAATGACACATACCATATTTATATTCCCTTTTCAAACTTCTCTGAAGTCTAAATTTCTAATATCCTGACTACTCACTTCTCCACAGGTACCTAGGATTTAATATGACCCAACAAACTCAGTATCTGCCTAAAGAAGAAAAATTTATTGGTCCTACTGGTATATTTTATCTGAGCGAGTAGTACATCTGTGAACATAATTTCACAAGTGAGAAACCAAGGATAACACAAAAGCCTCATATGTGATATCTTCTTGTATCTCAATAGTCATCCCCCCATCGATGTCATTTATCCATAATTCCTAAATATTTTTGAATTTCTAAAAACTGTAGTACATATTCAGGCCGAAAAGTACATAAGTATATGTGGCTGGGTTAATATTCCCAAATTGATCAAATTGCTGTCTAATTTTGTCAAATGTTTTTGTCTATGTCTATTGAAATGTCCATAAATTATTTTTATCTCTTCATATAATGAAAAATAATTCATTTTTGAATGTTGAATGCATCTCGCCTTCCTAGAGTAACCCTGACTGTATCATAATATATGATCCTTCTTAGAAATTTCTGGAATTGATTTACTAATACTTCATTAAAGATATTTACATTTATGTTCATGAGGGATATTGGTCTGCAGTTTCTTTGCTTATATTTTTATCTCGTTTTGGTATCGAGATGAAGCAAACATATAATGATTCACAGAAGTCTTCTTTTCTATTTTCTAGAAATTTCTGTGTAGAATTTTTTTCTTAAATGTTTGGTAGAATTCAACAATGAAACAATCTGGGCAGTGTTTTTCTTTATGGGCATGTTTTAAATTATATATTTAAATTAAATATATATATATATATAGTAGTAAATGGGTTATCAGGTTTTTTCTTCAGTGAGAGGGATATGTCTTTCTAGGAATTTTCCCATTTAAGTTATCAAATTTATTGGTATAAAGTCATTTATAATATTACTTTGTTTTTTAATATCTCTAGGATCAATCGTTGTAAGTCATCTTTATTTCCTGATACTTGAAACTCTTATTTTATAAATTAACAAATTATAACCCACTCCAAGATTTTAAACATAGTTTTTCATAATCTTGTTTCCATCAGTTTGATTTTTTGTTATTGTTCTGATACTGAAATAACTTGAAATTTATGTCTGTGAATGCAATGATTCAATTACTCCTTCACAATTCCTAATAAAATAGATGGCTAATTGCCATAAAACATAATTTTTCATACTCTATCTTCTCTACATTGATTTGAGTAGCTGTGCTCATCATACTACATTTACACATATTCAAGTGTCTTTTTCAAGATATATGAATCTAGTTCAATCACCTAAGAATCAATTTTTATTTCATTACCATATGATTTTAATCATTATATCTGAATATATTTATCTTGTCAATCATCCTTCCCTTTTTATTTTTCTTATTCTTTCAAATTGTCTTCGCATTTCTTTGTCTTTTCTTTTGCTTCCTAAATTAATTTTAGAATTAGATTGTCAGTTTTACACAGGGAAAAATTCCTGTTATGATTCTAACTAGGTTTAAACTGAAACAAAAAGATTGAGAATTATGACATTGCTTTATTTTTTCATCTTTTAAAATATTTTATTTATTTGAGAAAGAGAGAAAGAGATAGCGAGAGAGCAAAGCGCAAGGGAGACAAAGAAGCAGGCTCCCCACTGAGCAGGGAGCTCAATGCTGGGCTCAGTCCCAGGACCCTGAGATCATGACTTGAGCCCAAGGCAGGCGCCTAACCCACCTAGCCACCCATGCAGCCCAAATGATTTTTTCATTTAAATAACTTGGATATCTTTAAGGAATAGCTAGTTTTTCTATATTAGAGGCAGAGCCTTATGATTATCATTTAAAATTTTTAAATGCCTAATAGAGGGAAAATATTGAGACTTTACCAAATGTATAGCAAACCTGATAAAAGATTCCTCTCAACAGACAAAAGCTTTGGCAAACTTACCTAAAATCAAAATTAAATATTCAACAAATAATTTTAAAATAATTGTTAACAGAATGTACCCCTGTAACTTTTGCCAGCTACAAAATGGTTTGAATTCTTGCATAAAAATGAAAACATTCCCAGATGGTATAACAGTCATGGTTCAACTAGAGAAAAAGAGAAGAGGATATATATATATATATATTTATATATATATATATATATAAATATATATATATATATATGTATGTGTGTGTGTGTGTGTGTGTAGAGAGAGACATGGAGGGAGAGAGACTATGTACAATGTGTTTGCATGTGCATATATGTGTGTATAGACAGATACATAGATACATAGATACAGAGAGGGAATGGGAATAGGAGATTGAGAGGCTGATCAAGAGATAAAAAAGGAAAGGAATTTCCTTATGTACCTGTGACAGCTGGCTAAGCAAGTCCAAATCCAAAGGGCAGGCCAATCAAGAGGGGAACACCAGCAGACTGGAACTTACAGTTACTGGACAGGTAAAAGCTGCTGTCTACAGGTAGAATTTCTTTCTGTCTCTTTTTCTGTTCTTCTCTGTCTCTCTTGGGGAAACTTCAGACATGTTTTAAGGTCTTTTAACTAATTGATTCAGGCCCAGCAAGATTAACCAGGATAACTTTCCTTTAAGTCAACTGATCAGTGACATTAATTACATCTGCAAAATACCTCCACAGCAACAACTAGATTGTTTGTTTGAATAGCTGGGGACTTAGCTTACCTACCCTGTCACATATAAAAAGACCATCATCTCTACAAATACAGAGATGGTAAAAAAAAAAATGCTATTTCAATTGTGAAAATTTTGTCAGAAAATTATGTGGACTTTTTAAAAGTAAAATTCTTCAATAAGTCACCAAACTATTTTTCACAGAATATGAGAGTTTTCTAATAGTTTCAAAATCCAATAGATTCCCAATATGAAAAAGATTAAGTTTTTTATTCTTCACAAAAAAAAGACAAATAAAACACACATCCTCACCCTGAGGAACTTTGGAATCTTGTAAAGAGAGATACAGAATGAAACTCAGACACACAGACACCCGAACACACACACACACACACACACACACACACAAAGAAATAAAAAGAACTAAAAGCCATGTTTCCTGATAATGAAATACTATTTGAAAACTAGTAACTTAAAAGAAAACCTGATACCTCACAAATATGCCTTTGTTTTTAAAGCTTAGATTTTTTTTTTTAAGAGGTTCGTCTGTTCTCTCAAGAACAGTTTGGGAGCACGGTTACAAAACAAACAGCCTAATTAAGCCCTCACTGTATGTAGGCTTTACTAATGTGGTACCATTTATAAAAGCAGATGCCTTTCTGAGGAAAGAAAAAACAATTAAGGACAGACCTTCTAACTGATAGGCGTAAAACTATGGAGACAATATTGTACTTGCAAAAACAAAATCATCCTTGTAAATACACATGGGGCCATAAAAATGAGGTTTTAACACAGTGGGGATTAAGTAGGAGCACAGTATCAATTGGCACTCTCCTTGTTTGCTTCTAAAAATGCCTGCTAGTGCATCAAAATGTCATTAGACATGAAGTTTCAAAGATTAGATATAACTCCTCCTTTTAAAATGTTTTACATATTTTAGGAAAAAATACATTATATATACAAAGGTTGTATAAAGCCAATGAAGAATTTAAAATAATATATTGAAAGTGAAAATTTGGCAATAAAACATTCCTTTTAATATTCTCAACTTCCCTACTCCCTGGGTGTGACTACTATTGTAGGTCATCTGATACTTATCCCCTTAGTTTTCTTTTTACCTAAATGATTTATGAATGTTTCTCTAGATCACATTGTGTAATCTGCCTTGTTTTGAACATTTTTTTTTTAAGATTTTATTTATTTTTTTGACAGAGAGAGACATAGCGAGAGCAGGAACACAAGCAGGGGGAGTGGGAGAGGGAGAAGCAGGCTTCCCCCTAAGCAGGGAGCTTGATGTGGGGCTCGATCCCAGGACCCTGGGATCATGACCTGAGCCGAAGGCAGACGCTTAACGACTGAGCCACCCAGGCGCCCCCTTGTTCTGAACATTTTATGTGTCAAATCGTACTATACCTATTCTTTTCACTTTTTTTTTTTAAAGATTTTATTTATTTATTTGAGAGAGAGAGAATGAGAGAGAGCAAGCACATGAGAGGGGGGAGGGTCAGAGGGAGAAGCAGGCTCCTTGCTGAGCAGGGAGCCCGATGCGGGACTCAATCCCGGGACTCCCGGATCATGGCCTGAGCCGAAGGCAGTCGCTCAACCAACTGAGCCACCCAGGCGCCCCTATTCTTTTTACTTTTGACTCCTTTGCTCAAATTTATGTTTATGAGATTCATTTAATATTCTTGCAGGTAGCTGTAATTTCATTCAGTCTCTTTACTTAGAGTATTCCATTCTAAAACCACATCACACTTTGTTAATTTTGTCAATGTTGAACATTTAGATTTGCTGATGAATTTCATTGGCATTCCTTGCCACTTCAGTTTTTTTTTTAAGATTTTATTTATTTGAGAGAGAGAGAGTGAGAGAAAGAGCACAAGCAGGGGCAGAAAGAGAGGGAGAAGCAGACTCCCCGCTAAGCAGGGAGTCTGACATGGGGCTTGATCCCAGGACTCCGGGATCATGATCTAAGCTGAAGGCAGACATTTAACTGACTGAGCCACCCAGGTGCCCCAACCACTTCAGTTTAAGTATGGTGTTTTAATGGTTTTTATCTAACTTATTTTTGTTTTCTGCATTTCCAGCTATAATTAATAATGTTATTTTCTCAGACTCTTATTTTTTTTTTGTAAAGTAATAAATAATTTTACCATGTGGTAGTTATAAAAAGTGAGATGTCTGGTTCAAAATAGGATATACCCAGTAGCTCACACCCAGTAACTCATAACTTCTCACAAGAAAAAAAGCTTACAATAATGCTGAAATCTAGATTCACAAATTCATAGCAAAACCTAGGAGAAACTGAAATTACTTTTAAGAGAGATGGAGAACATTCTATGACTGTTCAATTTTTAAATATCCTAAATTTGATTCATGAATAAGGTGATCTAAAACAGAAGAAAATTCATGTTTTCTTAAATTATTTTCCTCTTAGAAGAAGTGACTGTCTCCATGCGATAGTGGAGTCCAATATTTGTATCTATGCAAATCTGATCTGTGCAGTGGCTGAAGTAATATTTGTCTCTCTCGTTTTGCACACACAGATATTCACATAATGTAGTTCATTAAGAAATTCCATTAAGCATAAACTGTAATACAGTATTAATTAGAAATGAGTGAATTTCTTAGAATTCTCTCCACAGATACTTATAGCTTATATATGAGAGATTTCTTGTCTTTCAAGGGAGTACTAATGACTATCCCCCAAGGAACACATAACCTATCAAAGAAATGAAAATCTTACAACAACACCAACAATTAAAGTATCAGGTGGTGGAGGATCCACTTCTAGGATGAGGAGGTCCATGGACTCAAACTTTAGTGAAACAGATATAACTGGCAAAAATTACTTTAAAAAAATGAAGTCTCTGGAAATTGTCTTAGAGGCACAGAACAAATGAATAAACATTTATTCAAGATAACCTAGTAAATCTTGTTAAGAACAGTGAGATCTGTAGCACTGGAGCTATGAGTTGCCCCCACTCACCCTCTCCCCTACCAGCCAGTGGAACAGAAGCTCCATTCCAAGCAAAGGTTGCCAAGAAGGTGGGTTTACAAACTCCCCAGCTCCAATCCATGGCTACGGTAGCTCCCTGGGAGGGACAAGCTTTATCATTTCTCCTTACCCTTCCTTCTGGGTTACAGAATCTATATTCCAGGTAATTATAATTGAGAGGTAGGAACTCCCCCCAACCTTCTATCACTCATGCATAATGTAAAGCTCTACCTCAGGCATAGCAAGCCAAGAATACTGAGGCCTTGACTGCCCTCAGCTTAGTTCATTCATAGGGCAGACATCTGAAGTTTGGAAAAGCAATCTAAGAAGACCAGAGGCTACTACTCCCACCAGCGTCCTGATTAGCAAGTAGAGATGTCAGTATGAGAGAAGCAAACTACCACTGATATATCCAACTTCAGAGCAGTGACTCTGAGAGATTTGGCTGAGGGAGAGAGACAAACTGACTTTAAGTAGAACAGAGCGTAGGAAATTGAAGCCTAAGAGTGCCCTCAGAAACAATGGAGATGTTGTTGGTAAGTAATTAATAGGATACTGTTAGCTCAATGAAAGCAAGGAGCTAAACTAGGCTATCAGTTTACCAGAGAGACTAGACAAATAGCCAAGGAGAACTACACAGAAAATACATATAAATACATCTATGTGTGTATACATGTGTATATAAATAAATATATATATATAAATCACACAAAAAAAATGAAATATTATTCAACCATATAAAAGAAAGAATCCTGATTTTTGTGACAACATGGACGGACCCTAGGCACATTATGCTAAGTGAAATAGGTTAGACAAAGACAAATACTATATGTTCTCACACTGAGATCTGAAAAAACTAAACTCAAAGAAATTAAGGGTAGAAGATGGTTGCCAGAGGCGAGGGATTGGGGAAATAGGGAGATGTTGGTTAAAAGGTACAAAATACTAACTATAAGATGAATAGATTCTGGGTATCTATGTACAGCATAGTGACTATAATTAATAGTACTGCATTATAGATTTGAAAGTTGTTTAGGAGTAAATCTCAGAAGTTATCACCACACACACATACACACACACACAAATTATAATTATGTGAGGTGACTAACCTTTTCGTGATAATCATGTCCCAGTATATATGTGTATAAAATCATCACAATGTACACCTTAAGCTTACATATGTTTTATATCAATAATATCTCAATAAAACTGGGAGGAAAAAAAAAAGCTATCCTGAAGTCAAAGACTGGACTCAAAAACTGCAAAGAAGTCGAAATTAATTGGATAAGACTTTTAAAAAAATAGAGTGGTCAGTAGAAAATCAGTGGAATCAAATAGCTAAGTACCATGCCAACAGAGGCAAAGTGTTTAACAAAAAGATAAAGAAAACATATATCAAAATTGATAAAACGACTGGAACCCCAGGTGACTGTATGTAGGCCAAAGCTGGATCCTCTAAAGACAGACATCAAAAACTTAAAAATACCAGGGATGTAGACCTAACATAAAAATGTCCAGCCAAGTCACTAGGCAAATAAACAACCAAACAAAAAAACACCACCACCACAACAATGAAGCATGTGTTTCAGTATCCAGAGTTGCTACAATACATAATCTTATGTGTCCAACTTTTAGAAAAGAAAAATATGAGACATGTAAGGGAACAGGAAAGTATCATCTCTATATAGGAAGAAACAAAACAAAACAGGAGCAGAAAATGCCTGCAAAAAGGCCCTAGTGCTATGTATAATAGACAAATACTCAAATCAACTATTATAAATATGTTAAAAATTATAGAAAACCATGTTTAAAGAAGTAAAGGTATGATGACAATATCTCATAAAATAGTAAATATAAAGAGACAGACATTATTTTTAAAATGGAAATTAGAAGTTGGAAAGTACACTAAATGAAATGCAAATTCAACTAGAGGAGATAAAAGGAAGATTTAAACCGGCAAAAGAAGCAATTAGCAAACTTGATGACAGATCAATAGAGATTATCCAATCTAAAGAAAAAACACAAAAAGAAAGGAAAAATGAACAGTGCTCCAGAGAAATGTGTGACATTGTTATATACCTACATATGTGTAATGGAAATGCCAAAAAGGGAGGAGAGAAGGGTAAAAAAAAAATGTTTGCAAAAATAATGGCCGAGGGGTGCCTGGCTGGCATAGTTGGTTAAGTGTCTGACTCTTGGTTTCAGCCCAGGTTGTGATCTCAGGGTCATGATATCAAGCCCCGCAGTGGGATCCACACTGAGCAGGGAGTCTGTTGGGATTCTCTCTCCCTCCACCTCTGCATCCCCCGCCCCCCCCTCATGCACGCATGCACTCTCTCAAAAAAAACAAATCTTAAAAAAAATAAATCTTAAAAAAAAATAATGCCTGAAATTGTCCCCAATTTGATGAAAAGTAGTAATCTACACATCCAAGATGGTCAACAAACTCTGAGTAAAATAAATGCCAAGAGATCCTTAGCTAGGCACACCATGGTAAAAATGTTGAAAATCGAAATCGAAGTGAAAATTTTGAAAGTAGCAAGAGGAAAACCAATCTTCTTAAACAAGAAACCTCAATAAGATTAAAGCTGACTTCTCTTCAGGAACAACGAAAGTGAGAAAAACTGCTGAAAATTTTTTAAACTTGTCATTTAAAACCATATTCAACAAAACTATCTTTCAAAACTGAAAATGAACTGAAACATTCCCACATAAACAAAAAACTGATAAAATTTGTTGCGAAGAGAACTACTTGTTAAAAATATTAAAATGAATTCTTTTTTTTAATTTATTTTTTTATTCTTATGTTAATCCCCATACATTACATCATTACTTTTAGATGAAGTGTTCCATGATTCATTGTTTGTGCATAACACTCAGTGCTCCATGCAGAATGTGCCCTACTCAATACCCACCACCAGGCTAACCCATCCTCCCACCCCCCTCCCCTCTAGAACCCTGTTTGTTTTACAGGGTCCATCGTCTCTCATGGTTCCTCTACCCCTCCGATTTCCTCCGCTTCATTCTTCCCCTCCAGCTACCTTCTTCTTTTTTTTTTTTTTTTTAACATATATTGCATTATTTGTTTCAGAGGTACAGATCTGAGATTCAACAGTTTTGCACAATTCACAGGGCTTACGAGAGCACATAGCCTCCCCAGTGCCTATCACCCAGTCACCCCATCCCTCCCTCCCCACCCCCCACTCCAGCAACCCTCAGTTTGTTTCCTACAATTAAGAATTCCTCATATCAGTGAGATCATATGATACATGTCTTTCTCTGTTTGACTTATTTTTCTCAACATAATACCCTCCAGTTCCATCCACGTCGTTGCAAATGGCAAGATCTCATTTCTTTTGATGGCTGCATAATATTCCATTGTATATATATACCACCTCTTCTTTATCCATTCATCTGTCGATGGACATCTTGGCTCTTTCCACAGTTTGGCTAGTGTGGATATTGCTGCTATAAACATCGGGGTGCATGTACCCTTTCGGATACCTACTTTTGTATCTTTGCGGTAAATACCCAGTAGTGCAATTGCTGGGTCATAGTGTAGCTCTATTTTCAACTTTTTGAGGAACGTCCATACCGTTTTCCAGAGTGGCTGCACCAGCGTGCATTCCCACCAACAATGGAGGAGGGTTCCCCTTTCTCTGCATCCCCGCCAACATCTGTCGTTTCCTGACTTGTTAATTTTAGCCATTCTGACTGGTGTGAGGTGGAATCTCATTGAGGTTTTGATCTGGATTTCCCTGATGCCAGTGATGTTGAACAGTTTTTCATGTGTCTGTTGGCCATTTGGATGTCTTCTTTGGGAAAATGTCTGTTCATGTCTTCTGCCCATTTCTTGATTGCATTCTTTGTTCTTTGGGTGTTGAGTTTGATAAGTTCTTTATAGATTTTGGATACTAGCCCTTTATCTGATATGTCATTTGCAAATATCTTCTCCCATTCTGTCGGTTGTCTTTTGGTTTTGTTGACTGTTTCCTTTGCTTTGCAAAAGCTTTTAATCTTGATGAAGTCCCAATAGTTCATTTTGCCCTTGTTTCCCTTGCCTTTGGTGAGGTTTCTAGGAAGAAGTTGCTTTGGCTGAGGTCAAAGAGGTTGCTGCCTGTGTTCTCCTTTAGGATTTTGATGGACTCCTGTCTCACATTGAGGTCTGGAGTCTACTTTTGTGTGTGGTGTAAGGAAATGGTCCAGTTTCATTCTTCTGCATGTGGATGTCCACTTTTCCCAACACCATTTGTTGAAGAGACTGTCTTTGTTCCATTGGACATTCTTTCCTGCTTTGTCAAAGATGAGTTGACCATAGAGTTGAGGGTCCATTTCTGGGATCTCTATTCTGTTCCATTGATCTATGTGTCTGTTTTTGTGCCAGTACCATGGTGTCTTGATGATGACAGCTTTGTAATAGAGCTGGAAGTCCGGAATTGTGATGCCGCCGGCTTTGCTTTTCTTTTTCAACACTCCTCTGGCTATGCGGGGTCTTTTCTGGTTCCATACAAATTTTAGGATTATTTGTTCCATTTCTTTGAAAAAAGTGGATGGTATTTTGATGGGGATTGCATTGAATGTGTAGATTGCTCTAGGTAGCATTGATATCTTCACAATATTTGTTCTTCCAATCCATGAGCATGGAACATTTTTCCATTTCTTTGTGTCTTCCTCAATTTCTTTCATGAGTATTTTATAGTTTTCTGAGTACAGATCCTTTGTCTCTTTGGATAGATTTATTCCTAGGTATCTTATGGTTTGGGGCGCAATTGTAAATGGGATTGACTCCTTAATTTCTCTTTCTTCTGTCTTGTTGTTGGTGTATAGGAATGCCACGGACTTCTGTGCATTGATTTTATATCCTGCCACTTTACTGAATTCCTGTATGAGTTCTAGCAGTTTTGGGGTGGAGTCTTTTGGGTTTTCCACATAAAGTACCATATCATCTGCAAAGAGTGAGAGTTTGACTTCTTCTTTGCCGATTTGGAAGCCTTTTATTTCTTTTTGTTGTCTGATTGCTGTGGCTAGGACTTCCAATACTATGTTGAATATCAGTGGTGATAGTGGACATCGCTGCCACGTTCCTGACCTTAGGGGGAAAGCTCTCAGTTTTTCCCCATTGAGAATGATATTCGCTGTAGGTTTTTCATAGGTGGCTTTTATGATATTGAGGTATATACCCTCTATGCCTATACTCTGAAGAGTTTTGATCAAGAAAGGATGCTGTACTTTGTCAAAAGCTTTTTCTGCATCTATTGAGAGGATCATATGATTCTTGTTCTTTCTTTTGTTAATGTATTGTATCACATTGATTGATTTGCGGATGTTGAACCAAACTTGCAGCCCAGGGATAAATCCCACTTGGTCATGGTGAATAATCCTTTTAGTGTCCTGTTGGATCCTATTGGCTAGTATTTTGGTGAGAATTTTTGCATCCATGTTCATCAGGGATATTGGTCTGTAATTCTCCTTTTTGATGGGGTCTTTGTCTGGTTTGGGGATCAAGGTGATGCTGGCCTCATAAAATGAGTTTGGAAGTTTTCCTTCCATTTCTATTTTTTGGAACATTTTCAGAAGAATAGGTATGAATTCTTCTTTAAATGTTTGGTAGAATTCCCCTGGGAAGCCATCTGGCCCTGGGCTTTTGTTTTTTTGGGAAATTTTTGATGACTGCTTCAATTTCCTTAGTGGTTATAGGTCTGTTCAGGTTTTCTATTTCATCCTGGTTCAGTTTTGGTAGTTGAAACATCTCTAGGAATGCATCCATTTCTTCCAGGTTATCTAATTTGTTGGCATAGAGTTGCTTATAATATGTTCTTATAATTGTTTGTATTTCTTTGGTGTTGGTTGTGATCTCTCCTCTTTCATTCATGATTTTGTTGATTTGGGTCATCTCTCTTCTCTTTTGATAAGTCTGGCCAGGGGTTTATCAATCTTGTTAATTCTTTCAAAGAACCAGCTCCTAGTTTCATTGATCTGTTCTACTGTTCTTTTGTTTTCTATTTCATTGATTTCTGCTCTGATCTTTATTATTTCTCTTCTCCTGCTGGGTTTAGGCTTTATTTGCTGTTCTTTCTCCAGCTCCTTTAGGTGTAGGGTTAGGTTGTGTACTTGAGACCTTTCTTGTTTCTTGAGAAAGGCTTGTATTGCTATATACTTTCCTCTTAGGACTGCCTTTGCTGCATCCCAAAGATTTTGAACAGTTGTGTTTTCATTTTCATTGGTTTCCATGTATTTTTTAAATTCTTCTTTAATTTCCCGGTTGACCCATTCATTGTTCAGTAAGATGCTCTTTAGCCTCCATGTATTTGAGTTCTTTCCGACTTTCCTCTTGGGATTGAGTTCTAGTTTCAAAGCATTGTGGTCTGAAAATAGGCAGGGAATGATTCCAATCTTTATTACCGGTTGAGACCTGATTTATGACCTAGCATGTGATCTATTCTGGAGAATGTTCCATGGGCACTAGAGAAGAATGTGTATTCCATTGCTTTGGGGTGGAATGTTCTGAATATGTCTGTGAAGTCCATTTGGTCCAGTGTGTCGTTTAAAGTCTTTATTTCCTTGTTGATCTTTTGCTTAGACGATCTGTCCATTTCAGTGATGAGGGTGTTAAAGTCCACCACTATTATTGTATTGTTGTCGATGTGTTTCTTTGTTTTTGTTATTAATTGCCTTATATAATACACTGTTCCCATGTTAGGGGCATAGATATTTACAATTGTTAGATCTTCTTGTTGGATAGATCCTTTAAGTAGGATATAATGTCCTTCCTCATCTCTTATTACAATCTTTGGTTTAAAATCTAATTTGTCTGATATAAGGATTGCCACCCCAGCTTTCTTTTGGTGTCCATTAGCATGGTAAATGGTTTTCCACCCCTTCACTTTCAATCTGGGCGTGTCTTTGGGTCTAAAATGAGTCTCTTACAGACAGCATATCGATGGGTCTTGTTTTTTAATCCAGTCTGATAGCCTGTGTCTTTTGATTGGGGCATTGAGCCCATTTACATTCAGGGTAACTATTGAAAGATAGGAATTTAGTGCCATTGTATTGCCTGTAAGGTGACTGTTACTGTATATTGTCTGTGTTCCTTTCTGGTCTATGTTGCTTTTAGGCTCTCTCTTTGCTTAGAGGACCCCTTTCAAGATTTCCTGTAGGGCTGGTTTTGTGTTTGCAAATTCCTTTAGTTTTTGTTTGTCCTGGAAGCTTTTTATCTCTCCTTCAATTTTCAATGACAGCCTAGCTGGATAGAGTATTCTTGGCTGCATATTTTTCTCATTTAGTGCTCTGAATATATCCTGCCAGTCCTTTCTGGCCTGCCAGGTCTCTGTGGATAGGTCTGTTGCCAATCTAATGTTTCTACCCTTGTAGGTAACATATCTCCTCCCGAGCTGCTTTTAGGATTTTCTCTTGGTCTATGAGACTCGTAAGTTTTACTATTAGATGTCGGGGTGTTGACCTATTTTTATTGATTTTGAGAGGGGTTCTCTGTGCTTCCTGGATTTTCATGCCTGTTTCTTTCCCCAAATTAGGGAAGTTCTCTGCTATCATTTGCTCCATTATACCTTCTGCCCTCTCTTTCTTCTTCTTCTGGGATCCCAATTATTCTAATGTTGTTTCGTCTTATGGTATCGCTTATCTTTCGAATTCTGCCCTCATGATCCAGTAGTTGTTTATCTCTCTTTTCCTCAGCTTCTTTATTTTCCATCATTTCATCTTCTATATTACTGATTCTCTCTTCTGCCTCATTTATTCTAGCACTTAGTGCCCCCATTTTTTATTGCACCTCATTAATAGCCTTTTTGGTTTCTACTTGGTTGGATTTTAGTTCTTTTACTTCTCCAGAAAGGGTTTCTCTAATAACTTCCATATTTTTTTCAAGCCCAGCTAGTATCTATAAAGTGATGATTCTGAACTCTAGATCTGACATCGTACTAATGTCCGTATTGAGTAGGTCCCTGGCAGCCGGTACTACCTCTTGTTCTTTTTGTTGAGGTGATTTTTTCCGTCTTGTCATTTTGTGCAGAGGAGAATAGATTAATGAGAGAACAAAATGCTAGCAGAGTAACAACGTCCCCAGAAAATATACTCTAAAGAAATCAGAAAAGACCGGAAGCAGTGGGAAAAGAAAGGGAAAGAGAGAAAAAAGGGAAAGAAAAAAAAAGAAAAAGATAAAAACAAAAACAAACAAAACAAAACAACAACCAAAAAAAACCAGAATGTGATCAAATATGATCAGGCTGGTATATAGATCAGTGCGACACACTAGATTTGGGGTGTATTTTGGTCTTTTAGAAGCAAGTGCCTCCCAAAATTTTAAAGAAAGAAAAACTTATATATGTAGAAAAATAAGGGTTGATATGATGAAGGGATGGGATATGACTGTAAAGATGGAAATTATAAAAAATATTATAAAAGGAATTGATAAGAAGTTGTTTGAAAAAAGAAAGAAGAGGATTTAAAAAAGAAAAAAGAAAAAAAAGGGAGAGGATGTGATCAGGCAGGGGAATAGAAAACACCATATACTAGAGATTTAGGGTATATTTTAATGTGTTAGAAGAAACTATCTCAAAATTTTAAAGAGAGAACAACTTATATATATAAGCCAAAAATACGGGTAACTACTATGAAGGGATAGAATATGACTCTAAAAATGAAAAATAAAAATGTTTTTTTTTTTTTTTAAAGGGATTGATAAGATATTGGTTGAAAAAGGGAAAAAGAAAAATTCAAAAAGAAAAAAAAGAAAAAAAGACAGTTAAAAAAAATTAACTTTGAAAGACTAAAGAATCATGGTAAAAAAGCCATGAATTCTATGTGCAGTATTCCCCTAGCGCTGGAGTTCTGCCGTTCTCATTGATCGGTAAACTTGGTCTTGGCTGGCTGTTCTCGCTGATCTTCTGGGGAGGGGCCTGTTGCCGTGGTTTCCAAATGTCTCTGCCAGAGGCGGAATTGCCCCGCCCTTGCCCGCTCCGGGCTAAGTAATCTGCTCGGGTTGGCTCTCCGGGGCTTTTGTTCCCTGCAAGCTTTCTGTACAGCTTTGGAGGCGGAGAGTGAAAATGGCGGCCTCCCAATCTCTGCCCCGGAGGAGCCAAGAACTCGGGGCCCTGCTTCTCAGTGAGCCCCCAGAGAAAGGCCGTCAGTCACTCCCGTCTCCCCGGTCTCTGGCTGCACTCCGTGCTCACCCAGCCTGTGACCGCGCATTTCTATCTCTGGCACCCGACCCCGGGTGAAGTCTCCAAACCCAGCAGATCCCTGCGGTGCACTCCCGTGCGGCTCCTCCCGGGGGAGGAAGGTGAGTCTCCCCGGATCTGCCGCTTGTTGGGTCCCTGCTGGAGGAGCAGGGGCCCGACTGTGCCACAGATCACAGTTTATGGCAACCCCGAGCTGAGAGCCTGCGCCTGGGCTCCGCCTCTGCAGCCAGCTTCCCTGCTCTGTTACCTGGGAGCTCTGCCACACTCAGGCACCCCTGGTCTTTCTGTAACCCCGAGGGTCCCAAGACCACACTGTCCCGGAGGGTTCCACCCCCCGCTTGGCCACCAGAGTGACGTCCCTTGGTGAAGCAGACTTTTAAAAGTTCCGATTTTGTGCTCTGTGGCTCCATCACTTGCCAGAAGTGGCCGACGGAGGCCCCTCCCCCACCGTCTATCCTCCCAAATATCGCCTCGGATTCACTTCTCCGCACGTCCTACCTTCCAGAAAGTGGTCGCTTTTCTGTTCAGAGAGTTGTGGCTATTCCTTTCTTCGATCTCCTGTTGGGTTTGTAGGTGTTCAGAATGGTTTGATCCCTATCCAGCTGAATTCCTGAGAGGAGACGAAATCCAGATCTCCTACTCCTCCGCCATCTTGCTCCGCCCTTAAAATGAATTCTTAAGGGTAAAATTTCATGACCTTAGACAATAACTTGAAACAATATACACACAAGAAGAAAGATCACCAAAAAGAGTAATTACATAATAATGAATGACAATATAAATGCATATTTTTTCTTACTTCTCTGAAGTGAGTTAAAACACACACACACACATGTGTAAACAAACAAAAAGCAGAATCAGACCTATAAATACAGAGAAAAGTGATAGTTGCCACAGGGGAGAGGGTGGGGGTGGGCAAAATGGATGAAGGGGAGAGGGAGGTACAGGCTTCAAGTTATGTAATGAATAAGTCACACGAATAAAAGGCACAAAATAAGGAATACAGTAAATGATACTGTAATAGTGATATAATAGGGCAGACGGTAGCTACACACACAAAAACAATAAATTAAAAAATAATTGTAAAACATTACATATAATTGTATTATGGGGCATATAACATAGAAATGTAATATGTTTGATAATATCACAAAGGATATGTTTGGGGCCAAAGTCATCTTGGAATTAGAAAATATCAAAAGATAATAACTTGAATCAATAAACACATAAAAACCTAGTAAATAATATTATGTACTTGCTTTCCTTTGTTCTCTCAGCTTTTTAAAAAAGACATAATATTACAGAAACCAATATTAAAAAGTAAGCTTGCAAGTCTCATTCTTTGCAGATAATATGATACTTTATGTGGAAAAGCCGAAAGACTCCACCCCAAAACTGCTAGAACTCACACAGGAATTCAGTAAAGTGGAAGGATATAAAATCAATGCACAGAAATCAGTAGCATTCCTATACACCAATAACAAGACAGAAGAAAGAGAAATTAAGGAGTCGATCCCATTTACAATTGCACCCAAAACCATAAGATACCTAGGAATAAATCTAACCAAAGAGACAAAGGATCTGTACTCAGAAAACTATAAAATACTCATGAAAGAAATTGAGGAAGACACAAAGAAATGGAAAAATGTTCCATGCTCATGGATTGGAAGAACAAATATTGTGAAGATGTCAATGCTACCTAGAGCAATCTACACATTCAATGCAATCCCCATCAAAATACCATCCACTTTTTTCAAAGAAATGGAACAAATAATCCTAAAATTTGTATGGAACCAGAAAAGACCTTGAATAGCCAGAGGAATGTTGAAAAGGAAAAGCAAAGGTGGCGGCATCACAATTCCGGACTTCAAGGTCTATTACAAAGCTGTCATCATCAAGACAGTATGGTACTGGCACAAAAACAGACACATAGATCAATGGAACAGAATAGAGAGCCCAGAAATGGACCCTGAACTCTATGGTCAACTCATCTTTGACAAAGCAGGAAAGAATGTCCAATGGAAAAAAGACAGTCTCTTCAACAAATGGTGTTGGGAAAAGTGGACATCCACATGCAGAAGAATGAAACTGGACCATTTCCTTACACCACACACAAAAATAGACTCCAAATGGTTGAAAGACCTCAATGTGAGACAGGAGTCCATCAAAATCCTAAAGGAGAACACAGGCAACAACCTCTTTCACCTCAGCTGCAGCAACTTTTTCCTACAAACATCGCCAAAGGCAAAGGAAGCAAGGGCAAAAATGAACTACTGGGACTTCATCAAGATAAAAAGCTTTTGCAAAGCAAAGGAAACAGTCAACAAAACCAAAAGACAACCGACAGAATGGGAGAAGATATTTGCAAATTACATATCAGATAAAGGGCTAGTATCCAAAATCTATAAAGAACTTATCAAACTCAACAGCCAAAGAACAAATGATCCAATCAAGAAATGGGCAGAAGACATGAACACACATTTTTCCAAAGAAGACATCCAAATGGCCAACAGACATATGAAAAAGTGCACAACACTGCTCTGCATCAGGGAAATCCAAATGAAAACCTCAATGAGATACCACCTCACACCAGTCAAGAATGGCTTAAATTAACAAGTCAGGAAACAATAGATGTTGGCGGGGATGCAGAGAAAGGGGAACCCTCCTACACTGTTGGTGGGAATGCAAGCTGGTGCAGCCACTCTGGAAAACAGGATGGAGGTTCCTCAAAAAGTTGAAAATAGAGCTACCCTATGACCCAGCAATTGCACTACTGGGTATTTACCCCAAAGATACAAAAGTAGGGATCCGAAGGGGTATGTGCACCCTGATGTTTATAGCAGCAATGTCCACACTAGCCAAACTGTGGAAAGAGCCAAGATGTCCATCGACAGACGAATGGATAAAGAAGAAGTGGTATATATATGCAATGGAATATTATGCAGCCATCAAAGGGAATGAAATCTTGCCATTTGCAACGACATGGATGGAACTGGAGGGTGTTATGCTGAGTGAAATAAGTCAATCAGAGAAAGACATGTATCATATGACCTTACTGATATGAGGAATTCTTAATCTCAGGAAACAAACTGAGGTTTGCTGGAGTGGTGGGGGGTGGGAGGGATGGGGTGGCTGGGTGATAGACATTGGGGAGGGTATGTGCTATGGTGAGCGCTGTGAATTGTGCAAGACTGTTGAATCACAGATTTGCCCCTCTGAAACAAATAATACAATATATGTTAAAAAAAAAAAAAGAAGAAGAAGATAGCAGGAGGGGAAGAATGAAGGTGGAGAAATCGGAGTGGGAGAGGAACCATGAGGGATGATGGACCCTGAAAAACAAACTGAGGCTTCTAGAGGGGAGGGGGTTGAGAGGATGGGTTAGACTGGTGATGGGTATTAAAGAAGGCATGTTCTGCATGGAGCACTGGGTGTTATATGCAAACAATGAATCATGGAACACCACATCAAAACCTAATGATGTAATGTATTGTGATTAACATAATAATAAAAAACAAAAAAATTAAAAATTTAAAAAATTTAAAAAATAAAACACAAAAAGTATGCTTGCATTTGTAGCATATAGATATATAGTGTGTATTACATTACTCACATAAAAACAGGGAAGAGGCAAAAGAGCTGTGTAAGAATAATATTTCTATATCTAGATGGAATTAAGTTTATATCTGAATGAAGTAGATTATAAAATAAGGCATATATGGTAAGCCATTGAACAATCACAGAGAAAGTAGCTTAAAAAACAGACTGAGGGGCGCCTGCATGGTTCAGTTGGTTGAGCTCCAACTCTGGGTCATGGCTCAGATCATGGTCTCAGGGTTGTGAGATCAAGCCACATGGGGCTCTGTGCTCAGTGGGGAGAGTCTGTTTGAGACTCTCTCCCTCTCCTTCTGCCCCTGCCCCATCTCTAAAAATAAATAAATCTTTAAAACAAATAAACTGAGGGGTGCCTGGGTGGCTCAGTCAGTTAAGCAGCTGCTTTCCACTCAGGTCATGATCCCAGGGTCCTGGGATCGAGCCCCACATTGAGCTCCCTGCTCAGTGGAGAGTCTGCTTCTCCCTCTCCCTCTGCTTGCCTCTCTGCCTACTTGTGCTCTCTGTCAAATAAATAAATAAAATCTTAAAAAAACAAACAAACAAACAAAAAAACTGAACAAAATCCTTAACAAAGTTATATGTTACACTAGAAAATATTTAGTTAATGGAAAAGAAAGGAGTAAAGGAGGAACAGAGAGACATGTGGAAAACAAAATTAAAATGGCAGACATCAATCCAGTATCAGCAGGATCATTAAATGTGGATGGTTTAAACAAGGCAATCAAATTGCAGAGTTTGTCAGGATTAAAAACAAGACCCAGCTCTATTTAGTCTGTAGGAGATACACTTTAAATGGAATATTATAAATTATAAAGAATGGGAAAAGATAGAATATGCAAACAGCAAACATAAGAAAAGATCAAATGGTTCTACCATCAGACAAAACAGACTTTAAGAACAAAAATTCTGGTAGTGATATAGAGTTATATTTTTGAGAGATATTTTCAAATGATAAAATAATCGATTTATAAGAAAGATATAACATTGTAAACATATATTTTCCTAATGACAGAGTCTCAAAACACACAAAGCACAAACTGATAGCACTAAAAGAAAAAATATGCAATTCAATCATAATAGCTGAAGAATGCAATACTCTTTTTATTTTTTAAGTTTTTTTTTTAACTTATTTATTTGACAGAGAGAGAGACAGTGAGAGAGGGAACACAAACAGGGGGAGTGGGAGATGGAGAACCAGGCTTCCTGCAGGGCAGGGAGCCTGATGCAGAGCTTGATCCCAGGACCCTGGGATCATGAACTGAGCCAAAGGCAGAAGCCTAATGACTGAGCCACCCAGGCATCCCACAATACTCCTCTTTAAATAGTGGCTACAACAACAAGTCAGAAGATCAAAAAGGAAAGAGAGGAGTTAAAACACACCATGAGACAAGCAGATCTAACAAACATCCACACAGCACCCTGCCTGACACAGCAGAGTACAAATTTTTAAATCATGAAATTATTTTCTGTGAACAATAAGTGAATTTAGAAGTCAATAAAGAATTTCTGGAATTCACAAATATGTAGAAATTAAACAATACACTCTTTATATAAAGTAAATCAAAATATGTTGAGATGAACAAAAATAAAAACATAGGATGCAACTAAGGGTGAATGCAATGCTTTATAGCTATAAATGTTTATGTTAAGAAAGAATAAATAGCTCAAGTCAATAACTTAAGATTTGGAGGAAGAAAAGCAAACTGTATCTGAAGCAAGCAGAAGGAAGTTAATCATAAATATTAAAGTGGATTAAAGAAATTGAGAATAGGAAAACAATAGAATCAAGAAAACTAAAATTTAATTATTTGTAATATCAACAAAATTGACAAAACTTTAATCAAGGAAAAAGAGAATAACAGCAAGACATTGTTGATCTTACAGATATAAAAATGACTATGAGATTACTTTGAAAAACTGTATGTTAATAGATAACTTGAATGAACTAGAAAAGTTCCTAGAAAACACAGAGTACCAAAATGGACTCAAGAAGAAATAAAAAATATCAATAGACCTATACCAGGTACAGAGACAGGACAGTGGTAAATTATTACACACACACACACACACACACAGTCTAGGTCCAGATAGCTCAATGGCAAACTCTATCAAATATTTGAAGAATAATCAATAATTCTCCATACACTGTTCATAAAAATTGGAAGAGGAAAAAAAAAAAAAAAAACACTTCCCAACTCATTCTGTGAGGCCAGTGTTAGCCAGGTAATAAGCCAGAGAAATATATCTCAAGAAAAGAAAGCTACAAAGTTCTTGTATTAATACTTTACAAAAATGCCCAATAAGATTCCAGCAAACCAAATCCAATGACATATAAAAAGGAATATATACCATGATCAAGTGGCATTTATCAAGAATAAAAGGCTGACTTAACATCCAAATATCAAAATAATATACTATGTAATGTAATATACTGTATTTAATATATGATACTATAATATAATGTGATATATTACTAGGTATATGTGTATCTATATACTATATGACTAGAATGAAGGATAAAAATCACATGATCATCTCAATATTGTGGCTCAATTAATTGTCCTCATGCTTAAAGATAGCTACTAGAGCTTCATCATACCAAGTTTCAGAGAGCAGGAGGTAGCAATCAGGATATGTCCCTTCTTTTAAGAATGCTACATAAAATATACATATTATTCTGCTTATCCAATTTGCCTAACTAATTGCAGAACCTGAAAATATTGCAATAAGTTTGATAAATTGAGTCTTTTATCTGCGGCAGCAAATTTAGGAGGCAATTAACAGTCTAAGCCACAGATAATTAAGGTTCCTTCAGAAAAGAACATGATTATTCACAATAAGTAAATAAACTGAAAAGAGAAACGAGACTATAGGGAGAAAGAAAACTGATATTAAAGATAACAGCAGATTTGCAAGAAAGAAAAACTCAGAGACATAATCAAGAAGCTGCAGTCACACTAATTAGACTATTGAGGTTGAACACCAATAATCAATCAAAGTTCTAATATTAGAATGAAATTAGAAGTTAAATCAGAAATTTTCAAAGTAAGGCCAGATGAATTTCAATTACCTTACTCTGCATAATGGCTTCCTTGTTTCCTTCTGTCCCAGAAAATTGATATAAATATTAAATATGATTATAAATGTGTCAGCATTTATAGCTCGGCTATGTAGAAGTCCTTAGAATTAAAAGACGGGGGAAAGAATGTGATCTATCTCTATATCTACCTCTCTATTAGAGAAGAGAAACATTTAATTAGAGAAACAATGTTTGGAATACAGTGAATTGGGATCAGATCATGGCCTATTTGGATTATCAAAAAAGAAAAAGAATCCAAAAGTTACTAATTGTGAGGTAATTTCTCCTGTCTTCCACAGAGTTAACATTCAGCAAGCTAAATACTATATACTCCAGCTTGCACTCCCCAGAGATTCTAAAGGCCACAGACATAGAGGAATGGAGCCTAAACATTTATTTAGTTCAAATGATCAAATATCTTTGCATGCATTAATTAAATGAACCTTCATCTATCAGGTTAGTACAAATATTATCTCCATTATGTAGCTGAGGCAACTGAAGAAGAATGAAATCAAGTAAATTCCCTAAAATCTTATAGCCCCTGCTTGGAAATGATGGAGCCAGGACCCAACTTTGTTTGAGTGGCTCCAGAGCTTTCTCTCAAATATTTCACTCATAGCCTACCCTGGTAATCTGAACATTTGGGAAATTAGGCCATTTTTTGTCATGGAGGCCAAGGAGAAGAATCATTTGAGGAAAGGAGTGATTCCAAGTTTAAAATATTGCAGAGAGATACAAGATTGAAATATTTCTATGTAAGTGGCACCAAGGTAGTATAATGAAGCTGGGTAATTTTATATCACATTTAGATAGCAATTAATTATGTGAAGGAAGACATTTTGATTTCAATCAATCCTTCTGAAAATGAGAGGAGAGAAAAAGACTGAGAGAAAAAGCTCCAGGGCATGAGTGGGGTACTGACGTAGGATTAAGCAAAGTATTTTTTAACATGGCTGAAATGTCATCATTTTAAAATACTGATAGTATGAAGCTTTCAATGGATGAGAGAGGGTGAAATTATTGGTAAGAAACTTGGGGTGCACAATATACAGTCTTACATCCAGTTAAATCATTGTTATGCTTATTATGCTTATTTAAATAGTTTACTGCCAAATCAAGTGGGATATATACCCATATATTTATTTAGTGAATAATACTGAATATATATGTATAGTCAATATATATGCATATATAATAGAATTATATATATGGGTATATAATAGATACACATATGTACCTCCCAATACACAAATATGTATATTATATACCATTTTTAATCTGGATATTTCTCTCTTGGAAACCTTTACTTTTATATCTGGAGATTAGTAAATTTAGGACTACCATCACCTTTTTCCTGTGTTGGGTCTAGTTTGTCCCAGACCTGATGACTGCACACTTTATTCCCCCTCACCCTCACTTTGCTAAATCAAATCTCATATTAACTACTAAGAAGTGATTGAATGGAAAGACATTTTTGAACTCATGTGTTGGAAACTATCCAATTTTACCCTGAAATGAATAAAGTTTGAGGCTTGGAATAAGAATTCTAGAGTAAAAATAATTTTCCTTAGAACTTAAAAAGCATAATCCAAATCATCAATTTTCAAAAATTGCTACTTAGAAAACAAACATGGTTGTATTCTGTTGCATTGTATGTGATTATGTTTAACCCTCCAGGACATTTTAGACTCTTCTTTTCTGTATTCCTAAAAGTCATAAGGAATCTCATGACTTTTTTTCAGGAAGACAATCAACCCTTATAAGAAATTCTTGTATTCTACAAACGTTCCCCCCCCACCCACTATTCATGTATTTGTTTGTTTTCTACTATCTGCTTTTTGTCTCCTTCTGAAATCATCATTAATAAGATGTTTGAACAAAAACTTTATTCTCAACTTATTTGATCCCTTTTCACCTAATTGTTCATCTTTTTGTTTTGTGTGTTTCTTTCAGGAAAAATTCTTTCATTTTATTCTGTAGCACTGCAATTATTATTATTTTTAATTTGGCTAATATACTTTCCAAAAGATAGGTATTATCTCTTAGCATTTCTTTTTATTTTAATGGATGATATAACTTCTCTGATGTCTTTGAAGATACAAATTTCATTTGATTTGTTAAGTGTTTATATATAAGTTTTCATTTGAACACAGTTTAATAAGAAAAAATAGTTCTGAATGATGATATATAACATCAGAAATCTCTAGACTAGATCATTCTATTGTCACTTTAACTAAACAAAGAGCCACATGTCCCAGAACTCCCTTCCTTGTATTATTCCAAGTAAAATTTGGTCAAAATAACTAGTTTGAGATTTGGAAGACAGAGAAAAAGCAAGAGATTGTACCCCCTCAATGTTCACATTGTTATATCTGTTAACAAATAGATGTAGAAATGCCCAAAAGATTCAAGATTGTCCTTGATCACCAGTATGTGTATAGATCTTCTTGCCAATAAGCCTGCTGAAAAAGTGTTCTCTTGTTAATCACAAGACATTTAGTTGTGGATCCTCAGAGGCAACAATTTCCTCTAGACTGCTCTTCCACGTCCCCCTTTCTGGCTCTCCTTTGTGATTAAATTTTCTGGTCTTCTCAGATTGATAGATTGTTGGTATCTTTAATCTTCCAATTCTACCTTTAAGACATTCATATCTTATATGGTTCTTCCCACAGATGTATAGGTCTAATGCCTATATTAAATAAATTATTTAATAACTCATAATAGAGTCTGTGATAAAATACTTATAAACTGGGTATCCTTGTTTTGTGCCAGATTTTACAAGGCAAGTAAATAATATTTCAACATTGAGTGTGATTAGGTGTTTTGTAAATGCCAATTATCAGATTAACAATTTTCTATTTCTAGTCCGCTAAGTGTCTTTTAATAAATGACAGTGTAATCAAATAAACTTTTTTGAGATAATTAACATGTTTTTTATATCTTGTTTTTAATGGATAATCACACTGGTTTTTGAATAAACAAAACTCACATTTTTAGAATAAACCTTATTTATTATATTTATTGTGACAATTCAGTTTGCTAATAATTTGTTTGAGTTTTTATATTCATGTTCATGAGTTAAATTTCAATTTTCATATATGTGTAATGTCCTCAGGCTAGTATCAGAGTTATACTAGTCTCAAAATTTAAGATTAGTATTTTTTTAAAGATTTATTTATTTTGAGAGAGAGAGAGAGAGTGCATGCACATGCATGAGCAGAGGAACTGGCAGAGGGAGAGAGAGGGAAGAGAAGCAGACTCCCTGCTGAATATGGAGCCTGACATGAGGCTCAATCTCACAACCCTGAGATCATGACCCGAGCTTAAATCAAGAGTTGGACTTAACTGAATGAGCCACCCAGGTCAGGTGCCCCTTAAGATTGGTATGTCTTCTTTCAATAGTTATAGTTTTTCTTCATGGGGAATTTTTTTAATTCAAAATTTAACAACTATGAGATTACTTACATTTTATATTTCTTCTTCTGTCAATTTGGTAAGATGTTTCTTCAAAAAATGTATCTATTTTGTCTGGATTTTTGTATGTATTGACATAAATTTATTTAATTTTCTTATCTTTTTTTAGTGTGGGAAGGGCTTGAAATGGTTTCTTATTCTTGGCTTTGGAATTTATATTTTCACATTTTAAATCAACCTGACTGAAGATTTATCGATTTATTGTTCTTTTAAAAAACAACTTTTGGCTGTTGATTTTATCTTATGCTTGTTCCCTATTTTATTTTAATTTATATTTGTTAATTTTCTTCTGCTTTCTTTGGTTTTATTAGCTATTATTATTCTACCTTATTGATACAACAGCTTAAAAATTTTATTTTTATATATTTTTTCTTTTCTAATATGCACAATTAAACTTATGAATTTCTCTCAAGTCACTAATTTAGCCATATCCCACACTTTTTTTTAAGGATACATTTTTAGATAATTTTAGGTTCACAGCAAAACCGAGGGGAAAATACAGATATTTCCCATATACCCCCTGCCCCCACATATGCATAGTCTTCCACTTATCAACATCCCCACCACTGTGGTACATTTCTTATAACTGATGAACATTATAATCACTCAAGTCCACAGTTTACAGTATGGATCAATCTTGATGCTGTACATTCTGTGGGTTTGCATAAACATATAATAACATGTATTATCATTATGATACCATACAGACTATTTCACTGCTCTAAAAATCCTCTGTGCTCTGCCTATTAATTCCTCTTCCTTGCAACTGCTGACTGTTTTTTACTGTCTCCATTGTTTTGCCTTTTCCTGAATGTCATTTAGTTGGAATCACACAGTCTATAACCTTTTCAGATTGGCTTCTATTACTTAGTAATATACATTTAAGTTTCCTCTATGACTTTACATGGATTGATAGCTCATTTTTTTTAGTGCTGAATAATTACCATTTTCTGGATATACCACAGTTTATTTATCCATTCACTTATGAGTAGACATTGTGGTGGCTTCCAAGTCTGGCAATAATGAATAAAGCTTCTAAAAATATGTGTGTACAAGTTTTTGTGTGGGCATAAGTTTTCAACTCCATTAGGTAGATACCAAAAAGCATGATTGCTGGATTGTATGGTAATAGTGTATAGTTCTGTAAGAAACTGTCTTCCAAAGTGGTAACATCACTTGACATTTCCACCAGCAATGAATGAAAGCTCTTATGGCTCCACATCCCCACCAGCATTTGGTGCTATCAGCATGTCAGATTTTGGCCATTCTACAGGTGTATAGTGGTATCTTGTTTTAATTTGCATTTCTTGAGGACATATGCTATGGAATGCCTTTTTATATGCTTATTTGCCATCTGTATATCCTCTTGGGTGAGATATCTATTCAAGCCTTTGACTCATTGATTAATCAAACTGTTTTCTTATTGTTGAATTTTAAGAATTCTTTGTATATATTAGATAGTCTTTTACTGGATGTGTCTTTTTTAAAAGATTTATTTATTTATTTGAGAAAGAGAGAGAGAGCGCATGCACGAGAACAGAGGAAGGGCAGAGGGAGAGGCAGAAGCAGACTCTCTGCTGAGCAGGGAGCCCAATGTGGGGCTCAATCCCAGGAATCCCCCGGATCATGACCTGAGCCAAAGACAGACGCTGAACTGACTGAGACACCCAAATGCCTTGAATGTGTCTTTTAGAAATATTTTCTCCTAGTCTGTAGCTTGTCTTCTAATTCTCTTGACATTGTCTTTTGCAAAGCAGAAAATTTTAATTTTAATGAAGACCATCTTATCTATTATTTCTTTGATTTTGCCCTTGGTGTTATACCTAAAAAGTCATCATCAAACTCAAGGTCATCTAGGTTTTCTATTATGTCATTTTCTATGAGTTTTATAGCTTTGTGTTTTTAAATTGAGGTCTGTAACTCTTTTTTTTTCTTCTAAATCTTGTCTTTTTGGACTATAATCCATTTTGAGTTCATTTTTGTGAAGGCTGTAAGGTCTGTGTCATGATTTACTTTTTATTTTTTTGCCTGTGGCTATACAGTTGTTTCCGTGCCCCACACAATTTGGTATGTTCTACACTCATATTCAGTTCCAAAGACTTTCTGATTTCCTTTGTGTATTATTTAAACCTTAACTCATGGACTATTTAGTATATATATTTTTCAGATTGGAAGTTAATGTTTTTAATATTTTTCTTCCAAGTTTCTATTTAAATTCAAGTTAATTAACATATAGAGTAGTAATAGTTTCAGGAGTAGAATTTAGTGATCCATTACTTACATATAACACCCAGTGCTCATCACAAAAAAAGCCCTCCTTAATGTCCATCACCCATTTAAGCCCATTCCCCACCTACTTCCCCTCCAGCAACCCTCAGTTTGTTCTCTATATTTAAGGGGCTTGTATGGTTTGCCTCCTTTTCTCTTTTTATCTTTTCCCTTCCCTTTCCCTATGTTCATCTGTTTTGCTTCTTAAATTTCAAATATGAGTGAAATCATATGTTATTTATCTTTCTCTGACTAATTTCACTTAGCATAATACATTCTAGTTCCATCCATATTGTTACAAATGGCAAGATTTCATTCTCTTTGATGGCTGAGTAATATTCCATGATATTACTAGATATTATAGTTTGGCTATTGTTGATAATGCTGCTATAAACATTGTGGTGCATGTACCCCTTCAAACCTGTATTTTTGTATCTTTTGGGCAAATATCTAGTATTGCAATTGCTGGGTCATACGGTAAAGTATATTTTCAATATTTTCCAAATGTAATCCCTGGAAGTGCTTGTCTACTTCTAGTTCACATATACTTCAAAAGTACAGCTTTAGAGGGTTCAGTAAGATTTTATAAAATACATTTAGGAAAAGTTTTTTTAGATGAGGGATAACTACAGGGTTTTCTACCAAATACACCAAAAGATGCAAAAAAAAAAAAAAAAAATGGCAGGGACTTGTGATCTAGTAAGATATACCAGTCATAGAAGAAGAATTGCCATCAAGATCTGTGTTTAGGGATGACTCAATTTGAAGGACACAGATACCTAGAAGACAGTTATCATCTAAAAAACTGAATATTCTTTAGTGTGAAAGTATGTGCTCAGAGGAGATAGTGGGATGTTCCTCTACAAAAATTTAAAGATTATCAATGAACATGTTCTTGCAAAGTAGTTTCCATGTTCAAGAATGGGAACTTTCTTAGAAATTAAACATTTTTTCTATTGGACTAAAGCTGTCAAAATTTCTGCTGTGAAAAATATTCCTTGAAACAAAATTCTTCATTGAAATATGGCTTTGGATACTGGATAGAAGTTGGAGAGGATTTGTACAAGAGTCCTAGATATGGTAAAAACTGCTATATTCCTCTTTTTTTTTTCTTTTAGGGTGTCTAGTTTTGAAAAGATAAAGGGAAAATAAAAGAGTGACTTACTATTGGGTCTGTGGCAACACAATGAAACATCTACAAAACCTTGAAAAATAAGGATCATATAACTACTCAGGAGACTTGCACCATAATCTTAAATAGTTCCCATTCTCAATCAATGCTTTGAGATTAAGGAGAGAAAAATTAATCAAATAATTAAAAATGAGTCACTAAAATTAAAGTAAAACATGAATAAAGATCCCTCTTTACTTAATTTTACTAGATGTAGGATACGTAATACAGATAATATTATCTCTGATCTCAGTGAAATTATAGACTCAACCATCAGGCAACTGCCAATTACAAACAAATTATAAACTACAGGAGGATACAAAATGTAATCCTCCATGTCTACTGTGATTTAGGAAATAAGAGTACAGACTTATAGAGGCATATGCTATGGTTACAAAGTTCAGAGGGATAAGCCTGATGTTTTATTGATCCGATATGAGTAATACAATTTATAACCTATTTAAAGAAATCTTGGTCAGTTTTTGTTCTGTTGAAACTGAATGCCATAAAGAAATAGTTGAAGTGTCTCAACATGACCCTTTTTAAAATCAGAATTAGTAATATAAATGGATACTATTTATGAGTGCAAATGGACACACTGACATATAAATAACAATTATATTTCAGAATATATATTGTTCACAAACTTAAAATGTGTGATTACACTGGTGTTAACAAAGATTAGAAAGGAAAACATTTTTGTAACAGAAGACTAAATGTTACAATATTCAGTACTAGTTCAAAGTGTTATTAGCTATGGCTATAGCATACTTTTAGTGTTTATATTCAGGTTCACTAAAAAAGAGAGTTTTAAATACCTTCAAAAGATTCCTCTCTAGTAAGTATATAAATATTGAAGATGTATAATTCCTTGCATATAACTTTATAAATATTTTAACAGAGAAATAAGAGAGATGCTGATTTAAAGTTACTTTGAATTTCCTGTATTTTCTTACCATATTTTACTGAATGCAACATTAATGTTATAGGATGCCTATGTATGAGACATAAATTGCTTGCAAATAGTTAAATTGAATCACTCACTCCTAAACAATTTATTTGAATAAAGTAAAACATGCTTCTGTAGCCAACTAACTTTTATATACTTGTACAAAGTAGGGAACTATATTTAATCACAATTGTAACAGTCTGACATCAGAATATTGCCAGTTTTAATTTTTTTCTATAGTTTTCCCTAAAATTAAAAATGTATATGTAAAAAGTCTCTCCAATTATAACATAATACATGATACTGAAGCATGGTATATCAATTTTAAAAGAGTGAAAAATGTTCTTTGTTCTTCTTTCAGATTGGCTATATTAAAACAATTGCCAAAATCGTATGTTGCAAGTGTATTAGAAAAGGGTAGGGAAAGGAGGAGCAAGATGGCAGAGGAGCAGGAGACCTAAATTTTGTCTGGTCCCAGGAATTCAGCTAGATAGGGATCAAACCATTCTGAACACCTACAAACTCAACAGGAGATCAAAGAAAAGAAGAGCAGCAACCCTCTGAACAGAAAAGCGACCACTTTCTGGAAGGTAGGAAGTGAGGAGAAGTGAATCTGAGGCGATATTCGGGAGGATACGCAGCAGGGGAAGGTGCCTCCATCGGCCGCTACCAGCAAGTGATAGAGCACAAAATCGGAACTTTTAGAAGTCTGCTCTGCTACAGTGGCTAAGTGGGGGTTGAACCCTCACTGGGACAATGTGGTCTCAGGACCCTTGGGGTCACAGAAAGAGCAGGGGTGCCTGAGTGCGGCAGAGCTCCCAGGTATGGAAGCGGGGAGCCAGCTGCAGAGACAGAGCCGAGGAGTGGGCTCTCAGCTTGGCGTTGCCATAAACCATGATCCACGGCACAGTTGGACAACTGCGCTTCCAGCAGGGACCCAAAAAGCAGCTGATCCGGGGAGACCCCCCTTCTACCCCCGGAGGAGCAGTGCTAGAGTGCACCGCAGAGATCTGCTGGGTTTGGAGACTCCAAATGGGGTCGGGTGCCAGAGATAGAAATGTTTGGTCACAGACCAGGTGAGCATGGAATGCAGCCAGAGACCAGGGAGACGGGAATGACTGACTCCTTTTCTCTGGGGGCTCATTGAGGAGAGGGGCCCCAGATTCTCGGCTCCTCCAGGACAGAGATTGGGAGGCCACCATTTTCATGCCCACGCTCCAAAGCTATATGGAAAGCTTGCAGGGAACAAAAGCTATGGAGAGCAAACCTGAGCAGATTACTTAGCCGGCCCAGCAAGGGCTGGGCAATTCTGCCTCCGGCAAAGACATTTAAGAACCATGGGAACAGGCCCCTCCCCCAGATCAGCAAGAACAGCCAGCCAAGACCAAGTTTACCAATCAATGAGAACGGCAGAACTCAGGGCTAGGGGAATATAGCACATAGAATTCATGGCTTTTTCCCCCTGATTCCTTAGTCTTTCAAAGATAATTTTTTTCATTTTCTTTTTATTCATTTTCTTTTTTTTTTTGAATTTTTCATTTTCCCTTTTTCAACGAACATCTTATCAATCCCTTTTTAAAAAATCCTTTTTATTTTTCATTTTTTAGAGTCAGATTCTATCCCTTCATAGTAGTTAACCTTATCTTTGGTATATATATAAGTTTTTCTCTCTTTAAAATTTTGGGCTACAGTTTCTACTAACAGACCAAAATATACCCTAAATCTCTAGCGTATGGCTTTGTTCTATTCTGCCTGATCACATTCTCTCTTTTTTTAAATTTCTCTTTTTTCAACCAACTTATCAATTCCTTTTATAAAACCTTTTATAATTTTCATATTTACAGTCATATTCCAACACTTCATTGTATTTACCCTTTATCTTGGACATAAATAAGCTATTCTTTATTTAAAATTTTGGGAGGCACTTTCTTCTAACAGACCAAAATCGCCCCAAATCTAGTGTGCAGCACTGATCTATTCACTAGCCTAATCATATTTGATCATATTCTCTCTTTTTTTTTTTTATCTTTTATCTTTCTCTTTTTCATTTCTTTTCCTTTCTTTTCCCCCAGTTTCAGATCTCTTCTGAATTTTTCAGCATATATTTTTCTGGGGTTGTAGTTACCCTGTTACCATTTTGGTCTCTCATTCATCTATTCTTCTCTGGACAAAATGATGAAATGGAAAAAATCACCTCAACAAAAAGAACAAGGGGCAGTACCTAATCAATATGGATATGAGTAAGATACTGGAACTAGAGTTCAGAACGACAATTATAAAGATACAAGCTGGGCTTGAAAAAAGCATGGAGGATATTAGAGAAACCCTTTCTGGAGAAATAAAAGAACTAAAATCTAACCAAGTCAAAATCAAAAAGGCAATTAATGAGGTACAATCAAAAATGGAGGCTCTAACTGCTAGGATAAATGAGGCAGAAGAGAGAATTAGCGATATAGAAGACCAAATGATGGAAAATAAAGAAGCTGAGAAAAAGAGAGGTAAACAACTACTGGATCACGAGGGCAGAATTCGAAAGATAAGCGATACCATAAGACGAAACAACATTAGAATAATTGGGATCCCAGAAGAAGAAGAAAGAGGGGGGGGGCAAATTATAGCAGAGAACTTCCCTAATATGGGAAAGGAAACAGGCATGAAAATCCAGGAAGCACAGAGAACCCCTCTCAAAATCAAGAAAAATAGGTCAACTCCCCGACATCTAATAGTAAAACTTACAAGTCTCAGAGACAAAGAATCCTGAGAGCAGCTCAGGACAAGAGATCTGTAACCAACAAAGGTAGAAACATTAGACTGGCAACAGACCTATCCACAGAGACCTGGCAGGCCAGAAAGGACTGGCAGGATATCTTCAGAGCACTAAATGAGAAAAATATGCAGACAAGAATACTATATCCAGCTAGGCTGTCATTGAAAAGAGAAGGAGAGATAGAAAGCTTCCAGGACAAACAAAAACTAAAGGAATTTGCAAACACAAACCAGCCCTACAAGAAATTTTGAAAGGGGTCCTCTAAGCAAAGAGAGACCCTAAAAGTAACATAGACCAGAAAGGAACGTAGACAATATACAGTAACAGTCACCTTACAGGCAATACAATGGCACTAAATTCATATCTTTCAATAGTTACCCTGAATGTAAATGGGCTCAATGCCCCAATCAAAAGACACAGGCTATCAGACTGGATAAAAAAACAAGACCCATTGATATGCTGTCTGCAAGAGACTCATTTTAGACCCAAAGACACCCCCAGATATAAAATGAGGGGGTGGAAAACCATTTACCATGCTAATGGACATCAAAAGAAAGCTGGGGTGGCAATCCTTATATCAGACAAATTAGATTTTACACCAAAGACTATACGAAGAGATGAGGAAGGACACTATATCCTACTTAAAGGGTCTATGCAACAAGAAGATCTAACGATTGTAAATATCTATGCCCCTAACATGGGAGCACCCTATTATATAAGGCAATTAATAACAAAAGCAAAGAAACACATCGACAACAATACAATAATAGTGGGGGACTTTAACACCCCCCTCACTGAAATGGACAGATCATCTAAGCAAAAGATCAACAAGGAAATAAAGACTTTAAATGACACATTGGAACAAATGGACTTCACAGATATATTTAGAACTTTCCATCCCAAAGTAATGGAATACACATTCTTCTCTAGTGCCCATGGAACATTCTCCAGAATAGATCACATCCTAGGTCACAAATCAGGTCTCAACCAGTACCAAAACACTGGGATCATTCCCCGCCGATTTTTAGACCACAATGTTTTGAAACTAGAACTCAATCACAAGAGGAAAGTCGGAAAGAACTCAAATACATGGAGGCTAAAGAGCATCCTACTAAAGAATGAATGGGTCAACCAGGAAATTAAAGAAAAATTAAAATAATTCATGGAAACAAAAGAAAATGAAAACACAACTATTCAAAACCTTTGGGATGCAGCAAAGGCAGTCCTAAGGGGAAAGTATATAGCGATACAAGCCCTTCTCAAGAAACAAGAATGGTATCAAATATACAACCTAACCCTCCACCTAAAGGAACTGGAGAAAGAACAGCAAATAAAGCCTAAACCCAGCAGGAGAACAGAAATAATAAAGATCAGAGCAGAAATCAATGAAACAGAAACCAAAAGAACAGTAGAACAGATCAATGAAACTAGGAGCTGGTTCTTTGAGAGAATTAATAAGACTGATAAACCCCTGGCCAGACTTATCAAAAACAAGGATAAATGACCCAAATCAACAAAATCATGAATGAAAGGGGAGAGATCACAACCAACACCAAAGAAATACAAACGATTATAAGAAGATACTATGAGCAACTCTATGCCAGCAAATTAGATAATCTGGAAGAAATGGATGCATTCCTAGAGATGTACAATCCACCAAAACTGAACCAGGAAGAAATAGAAAACCTAAACAGACCCATAACCAGTAAGGAAATGGAAGCAGTCATCAAAAATCTCCCAAAAAATAAGCACCCAGGGCCAGATGGCTTCCCAGAGGAATTCTACCAAACATTTAAAGAAGAATTCATACCTATTCTTCTGAAACTGTTCCAAAAAATAGAAATGGAAGAAAAACATCCAAACTCATTTTATGAGGCCACCATTACTTTGATCCCAAAACCAGACAAAGACCCCATCAAAAAGGAGAATTACAGACCAATATCCCTGATGAACATGGATGCAAAAATTCTCACCAAAATACTAGCCAATAGGATCCAACAGTCCATTATAAGGATTATTGTCCACAACCAAGTGGATTTATCCCTGGGCTGCAAGGTTGGTTCAACACTGCAAATCAATCAATGTGATGCAATACATTAATCAAAGAAAGAACAAGAACCATTTGATCCTCTCAATTGATGCAGAAAGAGCATTTGACAAAGTACAGCATCCTTTCTTGATCAAATCTCTTCAGAGTATAGGGATAGACTGTACATACCTCAATATCATAAAAGCCATCTTTGAAAAACCCACAGTGAATATCATTCTCAATGGGGAAAAACTGAGAGCTTTCCCCCTAAGGTCAGGAACGCGGCAGGGATGTCCACTATCACCACTGCTATTCAACATAGTACTAGAAGTCTTAGTCACAGCAATCAGACAACAAAAAGAAATCAAAGGCCTCCAAATCGGCAAAGAAGAAGTCAAACTCTCACTCTTTGCAGATGATATGATACTTTATGTGGAAAACCCCAAAGACTCCGCCCCAAAACTGCTAAAACTCATACAGGAATTCAGTAAAGTGGCAGGATATAAAATCAATGCACAGAAATCAGTGGCATTCTTATACACCAACAACAAGACAGAAGAAAGAGAAATTAAGGAGTCGATCCCATTCACAATTGCACCCAAAACCATAAGATACCTAGGAATAAATCTTAACAAAGAGGCAAAGAATCTGTACTCAGAAAACTATAAAATACTCTTGAAAGAAATTGAGGAAAACACAAAGAAACGGAAAAACGTTCCATGCTCATGGATTGGAAGAACAAATATTGGTGAAGATGTCAATGTTACCTAGAGCAATCTACACATTCAATGCAATCCCTATCAAAATACCATTCACTTTTTTCAAAGAAATGGAACAAATAGTCCTAAAATTTGTATGGACCCAGAAAAAACCCTGAATAGCCAGAGGAATGTTGAAAAAGAAAAGCAAAGCTGGTGGCATCACAATTCTGGACTTCAAGCTCTATTACAAAGCTGTCATCATCAAGACAGTATGGTACTGGCACAAAAACAAACACATAGATCAATGGAACAGAAATGAGAGCCCAGAAATAGACCCTCAACTCTATGGTCAACTAATCTTCGACAAAGCAGGAAAGAATGTCCAATGGAAAAAAGACAGTCTCTTCAACAAATGGCGTTGGGAAAATTGGACAGCCACATGCAGAAGAATGAAACTGGACCATTTCCTTACACCACACACAAAAAGAGACTCAAAATGGTTGAAAGACCTAAATGTGAGACAGGAGTCCATCAAAATCCTAAAGGAGAACACAGGCAGCAACCTCTTTGACCTCAGCTGTAGCAACTTTTTCCTAGAAACATCGCCAAAGGTAAAGGAAGCAAGGGCAAAAATGAACTCTTGGGACTTCATCAAGATAAAAAGCTTTTGCACAGCAAAAGAAACATTCAACAAAACCAAAAGACAACTGACAGAATGGGAGAAGATATTTGCAAATGACATATCAGATAAAGGGCTAATACCCAAAATCTATAAAGAACTTCTTAAACTCAACACCCAAAGAACAAATGATCCAATCAAGAAATGGGCAGGAGACATGAAAGACATTTTTCCAAAGAAGACATCCAAATGGCCAACAGACACATGAAAAACTGTTCAACATCGCTGGCATCAGGGAAATTTAAATCAAAACCTCAATGAGATACCACCTCACACCAGTCAGACTGGCTAAAATTAACAAATCAGAAAACGACAGATGTTGGTGGGGATGTGGAGAAAGGGGAACCCTCCTACACTATTGGTGGGAATGCAAGCTGGTGCAGCCACTCTGGAAAACGGTATGGAGGTTCCTCAAAAAGTTGAAAATAGAGCTACCATACGACCCAGCAATTGCACTACTGGGTATTTACCCCACAGATACAGTGTAGGGATTCGAAGAGGTACATGCACCCCAATGTTTATACAGGCAATATCCACAATAGCCAAACTATGGAAAGAGCCAAGATGTCTATTGACAGAGGAATGGATAAAGAAGAAGTGGTATATATATACAATGAAATATTATGCAGCCATCAAAAGGAATGAAATCTTGCCATTTGCAACAACATGTGTGGAACTGGAGGGTATTATGCTGAGTGAAATAAGTCAATCAGAGAAAGACATGTATCATATGATCTCACTGATATGAGGAATTCTTAATCTCAGGAAACAAACTGAGGGTTGCTGGAGTGGTGGGGGTGGGAGGGATGGGGTGGCTGGGTGATAGACATTGGGGAGGGTATGTGCTATGGTGAGCACTGTGAATTGTGTAGGACTGCTGAAGCACAGACCTGTACCTCTGAAACAAATAATACATTATATGTTTAAAAAATAAAATAATATAGCAGGATGGGAAAAATGAAGGGGGGGAATTGGAGGGGGAGACGAACCATGAGAGAATATGGACTCTGAGAAACAAACTGAGAGTTCTAGAGGTGAGGGGGTTGGGGGGATGGGTTAGCCTGGTGATGGGTACTAAAGAGGGTATGTATTGAATGGAGTACTGGGTGTTATATGCAAACAATGAATCATGAAACACTACATCAGAAACTAATGATGTGGGCGCCTGCGTGGCTCAGTTGGTTAAGCAACTGCCTTCGGCTCAGGTCATGATCCTGGAGTCCCGGGATCAAGTCCCACGTTGGGCTCCCTGCTCAGCGGGGGGTCTGCTTCTCCCTCTAACCCTCTTCCCTCTCGTGCTCTCTGTCTCTCATTCTTTCTCTCAAATAAATAAAATCTTAAAAAAACAAAACAAAACAGAAACTAATGATGTAATATATGGTGATTAACATAACATAATAAAATAAAATTTAAAAACATAAAATAAAATACAGACTTAAAAAAATAGAAAGAAAAGGGTAGGGCATGGCACAAATGAAGAAAAACACATAGAAGAATAAACAAATGAGTTTTCTCTCAGCCATGTGCCAAATTCTGCTTATTGACTGGCTCTTCTCCATGTAGTGATTCATGGAACTGTGCCACTTTAAGTGTAGGACCTAATGCCAATCTTTATCTATAGCAAGTCACCAGAAAAGAAAATGAGAAAATGTAGGAGACATATTTTTTCATTAAAAGTGCTATCCCAAATTGATAAGCCCTCCACACATCCATGCTGTCTTCTGTATATCCACAAAGGGGAGACCAGAGACAGTTCAAACAATCTACACAACCCTAGTTAAATGAGGACCGTAATCTCCCAACCCCCACATAGATCCATCAGAAAAGGCTGAAACACCAATTGGCTCAAAATGTTTGATTACAAACTCGAATCGATTGTTAGTCGACACCTAAGCAATATAGACTAAGACCACTAAAGCTCATCCTAGGCCACCTCTAAAATCCCAAATTTTAAAAATGAAAACGAGGTTAACAGCAACAGCAACCGCAAACTGAAAAGAGACATCAGTGGCCATACACTGCAGAGGAGAGAGACTGGGTAGATTTAGACAAGTAAAGTTACTAAAACCACAAACAAATCAAGAAACATTAAAACAATGAAATAAACACAGATAAAATAATCCAGAATTGTTGATATTATCTAAAAATGCTTAGTTTTAAACAACTAGAAGGAATATGAAATATCCAGGGAAACAGAAAAAGTGTGACCAGTACTCTGAAAATGTAACAGTCAAAAACACTCTCACCGAGAGTCCCAGATGTTGTATTTAGTGGATAAATACTTAGTAGGCATTAGGCATTTGGACTTCTCTCTATACATTCAAATGTATACATATCTAAATATTGTTATTTTTCACACCCTAAATACTAGTCTTGATAGTAACTTGCATATGCCCACATTTAGATAGATAAAATTTTAACATGGAAATTTAGTATGTATATAATATATTCAAATATTTTCTAATTCTTGGATATTTAGATTATTAAAGTTTTAAGAAAGCATTCTACAAACAAAATTCTTGTAATACATATTTCAATATCTACTATAATTTTAGACAATATACCAAGCACACAATAAAAATTAAACTCACAAATAAGCAGGAAAAAGAGATTCATAGGTAAGAAAAAATCAATATACATACTTACTGACAATTTGTATGCTAAACATTTGGGTTATATTTTTCCTCCAATTTTTGAATATTATTAATAAAGCTACAGTGAACATTCTTATACTGGGATAATAGCATAACAGTATCATTACAGAGTAGATGTTTGTGCCCCCTCAAAATTCCTATATTGAAATCTGAACCCTGATCATGATGGTGTTTAGAGGTGGAGCCTTTGAGAGATGGTTAGATTTAGATGAGGTCATGGGAATGGAGCCCTGATGGGATTGGTGACTTTCTAAAAAGAGAAAGGGACCAGAGCTCTTTCTTTCCTTATTATGTGAGGATACAATGAGAAGACAGGTGCCTGTAAACCAGGAAGAGGTTCTCACCAGAACCCAAACATAGTGCCACTTTGATCTCAGACTTCCCAGTCTCCAGAACTATGAGAAATAAATGTTTATTTCCTAAGCTGCCCAGTCTAAGGTAGTTTTGTTACATCAGATGAAATTAACAAAAACAAGTATCTTTTGAGGTGGTAAGTGTTTTATACCCTGATGCTAGATTTAGTTACCCAGATGCATACTTTTTGGTTTTTATTTATTTATTTATTTATCGGGGGGTGGGGAGAGTGAGAGGGAGAGAATCTTAACCAGGCCCAGCATGCAGCCCAACATAGGGCTCTATCTCATGAGCCTCAGATCATGACTTGAGACAAAATCAAGAGTTGAACATTTAACTGACTGAGTCACCCAGGCGCCCCAAGATGCTAACTTTTGTCAAAACTCATCAACCTACATACTTTAAATATTTCATTTTATTTTATAGCTTATATTAGTAGTTGATCTAAGAATTTTCAAAAGTCAAGGATGAAATATTTGCGACATTTAAAAAAATTAATTTAAAGACTTTATTCAAAGCAGGAAAAGACCAGGAATAAAATGGAAAATTGGACAAAGAACTGAAATAGAAAAATGTTTAAACCTATGAAAATAGGCTTAACCTTTTTTTACTCATAAGTTTAGCAAAGAACAAATGATCTGTAACATCACTGAAAAGATGCTATGACGTTCACCCTTGCATTTATAGTACAAATAAAATTGCCCCCACCACTACATAGGGGAATTCAGCAATATTTATTGAAATATAAAATGTATATGCCCTTTGTTTACCAGGAAAAGAACTTTAAAATTCACGCCCTCACACCTCTTACTTTAAAATGGAGAAGCAGCTAAGAGATAAGTCATATATATAAAATATATATTATATATACTTATACATATTTTTCATATAACATAGTTACATGAAGAATTGAAAAGCAAGATAAGATAATTAAGAATCCCAGGGCTGCTGCTTGAGATAAAATGATGAAAAAAGTCTTTTCTAAGGAGGAGACTTTCAAGCAGTGATACAAATGAAGTCACGAGTGAGTTTCTAGGTTGATGGGACTAGAATGTCATGAGGATTGAATGAGGTTAACTTATTCAAGAATCAATAAGGAGTTCAGTGTGTTGGACACCATAAAGCAAGACATAAAAGGGTAGGAGATGACATTAGACATATTATCTGTGGATTAGGCCCTGTTAGGACTAATAGAACCTGGTAAGGATTACATTTTTAATATGATAAAAACATTATGGAGTGAGACAGTGATTTTAAGTGGATCTCTCCAGCTTGTGGAGAAAAGTTTAAAGGAAGCCAAGACTGGAGGCAAGAAGATGGGTTAGAAGTTTACTGCATTATTCTCGGTAAACAAATATTTTGGTTTAGGATGGGATGTTACCAATTGAAGAGGTGAAATGTGGTTGAATTTAGAATATATTATGAATGCACTACCTACCTGATATAGTATGGTTTATGAGAGTAAGAGAGGAGTTTAAAATATTATCAATAACTTTTCTAGAAGAACTTATAGTTCTCCTTACTGAGTAGGCTTTGTAGGGGGAAACAAGAGTTCAGTTTTATGGATGGTAACTTTAAGATGGTTATTATAGGCCCGAGTAGTGATGTACAGTACCTGGTTCCATATGTGAGTAGTTAATTCAGGGCAATGGTAGAGCTAGATGGGATCATCCAGTGAAGATTTGCACCTGAAAGGAGAAATATTTCATTGGCAAAAGCCTGGGACACTTCAACAATTGGAAGGTAAAGCAGTAAAAAACAGATGTCAGCAGAAGAGACAGAAAAGGAGTGGCCAAAATTTCAGGAAAAACAAAACAAAACAAAAAACATGAGGATATGATATCCTGGTAGCTGAGATTTAAAAAAAAAAAAAAGTTGTTTTTTTTTTAATTTATTTATTTCTTTGTTTTTTTTGTTTTTGTTTTTGTTTTTTAGGATGGATGAGTAGTTTAATGCTATTGTTAAACATTTTGGTTATTTTCCTTTCTTATTTTTTAAAAAAATATTTATTTATTTATTTATTTTAATTTATTTTTTATTTATTTTTTTATTCTTATGTTAATCCCCATACATTACAACATTAGTTTTAGATGAAGTGTTCCATGATTCATTGTTTGTGCATAACACCCAGTGCTCCATGCAGAATGTGCCCTACTCAATACCCACCACCAGGCTAACCCATCCTCCCACCCTCCTCCCCTCTAGAACCCTCAGTTTGTTTTTCAGAGTCCATCGTCTCTCATGGTTCGTCTGCCCCTCCGATTTCCCCTGCTTCATTCTTCCCCTCCTGCTACCTTCTTCTTCTCTTTTTTTTTCTTAACATATATTGCATTATTTGTTTCAGAGGTACAGATCTGAGATTCAACAGTCTTGCACAATTCACAGCGCTTACCAGAGCACATACCCTCCCCAGTGTCTATCACCCAGTCACCCCATCCCTCCCACCCCACCCCCCACTCCAGCAACCCTCAGTTTGTTTCCTGCGATTAAGAATTCCTCATATGAATTTTGGGGAACACAATTCAGTCCAAAGTGTCATTGATAGAAGCATAGGCATATTTTGGGGGGATATATACCCTTAGGTTGGCAGATCCAGTAAAATATTTTATTTTTCTTATAAATGTGGTCATGTATTTTTATTTTGATGTATTTCTAAGCCATTTTTATTTCCTTCTCTTTGCCCAGAAAACTCAAGGTGTGTGTTTGTCTATGAATAGTTATATTTATATTTATACTTTTAACATAGAATATTGCTGAAATAAGAAAAATCCATTAACAGAGATCAGATCCACTGCATTTATTTCCTTATTATCTGTCTTACTCATAATTCTGTGAATTATAAAAGTTCATTAACATAGATACTTATATATACATATTATATATACAGGCATTATATATATTGTAGAGGAATACAAAGCAGAAAAAATGTGGAAGAGAGAAAGAAACAGAGATTGAAGCTTCTGCCATGCTTCCTAACAGAATAGTCCTTGTTATATAGTATGCATTCAATAAATAATTCTAAAAATTAATAATAATGCTAAATAGAGATTGAAATTAGTATGCTGTTTTGTAAGCACTTTTCAGAGCTTCTATTGAATATGAAGCATTAATCTATTATACATTTCTTTGAAATCAAGTTTAATGTATTTGTATTTTATATATTTGTAGTATAGAACTTTAATTTGAAGTGCAAAATTTCAACAAAATACCTTTCTTCTGCTTTACAAATTACGCTATGTTTCAACCACTAGATCCTACATCTCATATCTTTTGGCACTGAATTAAAAGAAGGAAAGAGGAGAAAAAATAGACTACTAATCAGAAAAAGCAGGGCCACAGCAACCACCTTGTTAGTGTCAAATTTTAATTTTCTCATTTGCAAGGAATTTCAACTGCATCAGTAGATGGGTTCTTCATGCACATGCCTCTTCTGCTTTGAAATGCTGTTCCAAGGGGCTCACAAAATAATCAGCCCCTTTGAAATCATTTGGCTAGAGCTAAATAAGTCCTAGTTCCAAATATATTAATGAAGCAGTAAAGGGAACTGCTCATTTGGGAGCTGCACTAAAGCGTCCAATTGTTGCTTGTACAGCAGTCTGCAAGATATCTATGTCAGTATCTTAGAATTCTATAGATAAAACAATTTGTCTCAGTTAGTCTTTATATGTAATAAGATGCCTAGGGTTAATAAATCTGTATGATTTTATTAGTTTATCGATGAAATCCAAATTTATGTATTTAATGATTGTCCAAAGCCCATCAAAATAGAGAATTTATGAATTATAATATGCGGACTACTGTAGCCTTGTTGAATTATGAAGTTTTATATGAGTCTAATGACATTCATGGTGGTTGATGTGAATTAGCTTTGGGTTGTACTTCTGTAACCCACCACATCCTCCCTTCATTCTTCTGTATATTGTCTATTATCAGCTATTTTGGCCATTGTGCTTGTCTTATCTGAAAGAGAGCGGTTAGTTGCTGAAAGATTTTATTACTGATCTGATTTTAAAGATGAAATTAAATATAGGAAGTTTAATTATTTTTCATGAACTATGAGAAAGCTGATCACTCCATTACATCTCTCTAGGCCTAGTGGTCAGAGTTAATCTCATTCTTTCCCACATTCACATTTCACAACTTTTTCTCTAGTATGTTATTTCAACATTATGGAGGATTTCTTTTTTTGGTGAGTCATTAGGGAAATGTATGTCTTCTTCATTAAAGTGATTTTCAAGGGCATAGAAGACTACCTTTCACTTCAACTAACCATTCAACTCAGTGTTCTCCATGGGACATCATCATGATGGCTCTGATTGATCACTGTACTACAGTAAATTACTGAAAGTTCTATGAATGAGAGCACAGTCCTTATACCACTCCACTGTATCTAACAAGTATAGGTCTTATATTTTCTATATTATACCACCCTAAAAAATCATTTAATGCTTGACCCTTTCTGGTTAAAAATCAAATTTTTTCCAGCAAGTTTTATATATATATATACATACATGTATATGCATGTATATATATGTGTGTGCATGTATACATACACGTATAGTTTATATATATATATAGAATTCTAATATATTGACATGGTTATCTTGCAGGCTGCCAGATATATATATATACGTATTCCAAATACAAAGTGATGATCAGCTAATTCACATATGTCTGTGAATTCCTGCCTCCTCTTTTTCATTTGTTTCCATTGTAAGAGCATTGCAATAAAAGAAGGAAGCAGAACAAATCTGGGTGACTTTAGACTACAAAGATCAATAGGTTATATGTTGTCATGTATATTACAGAAGCAATGAAACATGGATCTAAAGATAAATGATCACTTGTTAGGTCCTTATAAATCAAAAAGAAATAAAATACAAGAATATTTAAGTTAAATAATAATTTGCTCAGAAATAGGTATTTAAAAGGTATTACCTTTAATTTTGATGTGGTGGGAATTATGCCTTCAATACACCTGAATTTTATACACACACACACACACACACACACACATACCTACATTAATTTTATATATACATATATAAACATGTTCAATTTAGGAAATTCATAAAATACTGGAAAGTTTAACACTCATTCAAAATAACCATAACCAACCCATAATGATACCACCCCAGGCAACATCATTAACAAATTTGAGGTATTTTGAATTTTTTGCAGATCTGACTCTCTGTAAATGGTGCTGCTTATGACCTTTGGAATCTGTTCAGCTCTTATACTTATTGACTGTGTTATATTGGATGAGTCATTTAACCACTGAATATTTAAGACTGAAATTTTATCGGAAAAATGAAGAAGGTAAATGTAATATGTGCTAATCAAAATGTGTGAAACTTTAGCTGTTGTAGCTATGATACCAAAGGTGGGGATGATAACAAAGATGATGATGATGATGAATTCTGCCCCAAAGTAGCAAAATTGGGAAAAAAAATCTCATAAACCAACAAAATTATTCCTATAGGCATAAATCAAATGCATATCTATATAATAACTTTTATTTAGTTGAAGTCTTTGGAAATGAGTTACAATAAATTAAAATATACTGGCAAGTGGGGTTAAGCTAAATAAATAAATTAATTAAATAAAATGTTGGAAAGAAATCCTAGGATTGCTCTTCTGAAAGCCTAAGTCATTTGGACATGAAATTCATCTTGTATTCTACTGCTCCTATTCTGTTCTTATAAGTACAGTGGATTCCCTCTTCACTAGGAAAAACCTGCTAAAGGTTTTAGTTGTATTTATTGCTTGGCCAGAAATAGTCTAAGGTCTACATTTAATGTGGGAAGGAGGATAACCAAATCTAGACCAGCGTTGTTGGTGAAAGAAGGAGAAGGCAAAGAAGAAGGGGAAGAAAGAAGAGATGGTAAAGAAAATGGGTTTGGGGTAAGGAGAGAAAGGGAGATAGAAAGCATGTTGGGAAGAAAAGGGGAAGAAATAATAATAAAAAGGCAGTAATAGGGGCACTTGGGTGGCTCAGTCGTTAAGTGTTTGCCTTCAGGTCAGGTCATGAACCCAGAATCCAGCCCCACATTGGGCTCCCTGCTCAGCGGGAAGCCTGCTTCTCCCTCTCCCACTCCCCCTGCTTGTGTTCCCTCTCTTGCTGTGTCTCTGTCAAATAAATAAATAAAATCTTAAAAAAAAAGAAAAAAGGCAGTAATAATTTTGTATATGAAAGAGCTTTACATCTTCAATTAATATCCAATTAATATTTCATTAACAAGAATAAATTTCTTAAAAAAATTCTCTTATGCAAGTGGATATTTATGTACACATGACTTAAAGCAGCATTTTGGAGTGCAGTGGTTTTCACACTGTATTCCACAAAATTCTATCACTACAGATGTGCAACATGACTTCACATGGTAGGTTTAGGGGTTGCTATGAAAATCTGAATGAGAGTAGGTTCTTTATTACCACTCTAAGGTGCAGAAGTTTGTTAATTCCTTTGTACATATTCAACTTGAAAAAAAAAAAACGGTGGAGAGGAAAAAAATTGAAAATCCTGGAAAGAAGGAAAATTAGAATTTTTAAAGAAATATAAAAGCTCATTTTTAAAAACCATAGCATCACTGAAGCCATATAATATATGATTTGGCCCCCTTGCATGTGGTATTGACATAAGTTGAATAAAGTATAATAAGTTGAATAAGGTATAATACTCACTTTTGTGGAGACAGAATATGAATCCATATGCTATCAGGTAACCTCTTTTTCAGAGATGTGTATTTTAAAAAACTATCATGCATAGTTACTATTGCTATATATGTACGTTTCAAAAAGTGTCTTGAATGTAAAAGGATGTGAGAATTTTTTTCATAGCCAATTAGTTGTACTGCCTACCAAAATCAAACAAACAAACAAACAAACATAAGTCCCAGTTCTTAAAAAAGTATGCACCTGGGCATGCTGGCCCAGTATTAACCTGAGGGAACTCACCTCCCTTCAGTGTTTCAGAGATTCACCAACTCCAGCATTGATATTAAACTGCCTGCCTTTCTGCCAGGGCATCGTGTTTTCTCATGCCTCCAAAACATGCAGAAGTATTTCTCTGTAACTAGAATGCTACCTTCCTAAGAAAGCAACTTTCTAGATGCAGCTTAAATTAATGCCCCAGACTGAGTTATACACTTTTTCCTTTGTGTTTTATTAGTATCCTCATAATAGTTGTTTAACTAGTCACATTTTAATATAATGACCTGATAACTGTAAGAGACTACTGTCTTTATCTTAGTATTTTTTCTGTGAAGACACTTGGCACTCATTACACAACATTTATGTTTTTGTGTGGCCCCTGATACTCTCAGCTTTAATATAACCTTTTTTTATATAATTTATTTTATCCACTAGATTGAGCTCAGAAAGGGGGATAATTTAGTTATACCTAGGGAGGTTTGGGATCCTATATTCCTGCACTGTATTTGAAGATGTATTTCAAAGTAATTACAGTACTCTAAGATTCCATGGGTGAGTGAGTACATTCTGAAATTATTAATGTAACACTCTAAGTCCTAAACTGTTCCCACCACATAGGTTTTATCACAGAAAGGAGTTTGCAAAGTGTGATTGTTTAGTTTTATGTGTCAATATGGCTAGGCTACAGTATCCAGCTATTTAAATCAAGCACTAATCTAGGTGCTGCTGTGAAAGCATTTTGTAGCTGTAGTTAACATCTACAATCAGTTGATTTTAAGTAGTTTAACCTTCATAACGTGGGTGGACTTTTTAAAATCAGTTGAAAGGCCTTTAGAGCAAAAACTAGAGAGGTTTTTCAAAGAAGAAATTCTGCCTCAAGACTGCAGGCACAAATCCTTTCTTGCTTTCAAATCATGCAGTTCTAATCTTCATGCTTGCCCTCCGCAGATTTTGAATTTGCTTGCCTCCATAATCACATTGAAGTCCCCACAATCACAATGCTTGCGCCCACAATCACATTGAACCAATTTAAGTGAAACACACACACACACACACACACACACACACACAGAGTTGACCCTTGAACAACAGGGGTTTAAACTGGATGGGTCCACTTATATAAAGATTTTCAATAACTATGGTACTATAATGTAAATGTATTTTCTCATCCTGCTTTTCTTAATAACATTTACTTTTTCTGACTTATTTTAAGAATACAGTATATAATACATACAAAATATGTGTTAATCAACTTTATGCTATTGGTAAGGCTTCTGGTCAAGAGTAGGCTATTGGTAGTTGTTTGGGGGCAGTCCAAAGTTATATATAGGTTTTTGACTGTTAGAACCCCTAACCCCCACACTGTTCAAGTATCAACTGTATGTTGTATGTGTATGCATGTGTGTGTGTGTGTGTGTGTGTGTATATGGGGTTTTTTTGCCCTCTCTGGAGAACCCTGATACACACAGAATGAGTTACAAAGAATAAAACAAACAAACAAACAAAAACAGGTAGCATAATAAATGTTAATGTTTTCAGCTTCAGTACAAAGTGAAAAAAATGTAAAATTAATGTTCTGATAATAGCACTAAATACTCAAGATACAGACTTTTAAGACCATGCTTTGGCTGAGTCCATGTGATGCTTATATATCAAAAATGTAAATGTGAAATTAGATAACAAATGACCACCTTATATTCACATAAGCAAGAAAACAAAGAACATAAAGCAAACATATTACTTTTAAACCTTGCAGTACTTAGACTGCTAGATGTAGTATCTGGTAGTAATAATTTAACACATTGCACTAAGCTTACTTTTAGATGTCAAGAAGTAAGCCTTCCAAATGAAATGCAGAAAAAACCATTATTATGCTCTAAAATATGTAAAGGAACAATACAGCATGCTCTTTTAACTGTTTATTACACCAGAACCTCTTGGTTTCTTTTCTCAAAGGAGACAGAAAGGGAGGGATGGAGGAGGAGAAGGGGGAGAAAGGGGAGGAAGAGGTACAGGATGGAGAGGAGAAAAGGAAGAGGGGGAAGAGGAGGAGGAGGAGAGAAATGTATTTTTATTTTTTTTAAAGATTTTATTTATTTATTTGACAGAGAGACAGCGAAGAGGGAACACAAGCAGGGGGAATGGGAGAGGGAGAAGCAGGCTTCCTGTGGAGCAGGGAGCCTGATGCGGGGCTGGATCCCAGGACCCTGGGATCATGACCTGAGCCGAAGGCAGATGCTTAATGACTGAGCCACCCAGGCACCACTTTTTATTTTACTAATAGACTATTTTTAATATTTAAGTGTCCTTGTGGACTGCATCATGTATTTATAAAAAAAAATTACATTTTCCCACCCACTTTTGACAGTTATCATGTATTTTTATTTTTTTAATTCACATTGCATTCCCAAAACTGTATTGCATTTCTATGATTGTTTCTGACAGACCCTGGCCTGTTACTCAATTATCTGCACATAATTGATGACTTTCACACAAATGCTAAACCTCAAAGATTCGAAAACAAATCCTGGCCAAGGTATGAAACGTGTCAGAATTCTTAGCCTCATGGTAGGTTTACTTCAGATTTGGAATGGGGAATATTTGTGTAGAGAGCCCTGTGAGTGCCCATGGTACTCAGTCATTAGCCTGTTCCTATTCTTTACCATACTGACCAAAACCAAAAAACTACGCTTCTGCCAACTTTTTCTGTATATAGTTTTAGTTTTTCGCTAGGTGGAAATTCCTGTCAGAACCTCAGATCCTGGAAATAGTGTCCTTGGTGAGTAATACATTACCTACCAACCTAAATAAACACTGTATTTTCTCCCCATTTCCCCAGTAAACTGACCTTCTCCATGCTTTCAATGGATTAATTTTTTAGAATCTTTGGGTAGCTAACTATATTCTTCAAGAATCTGAGAAACTAACAACTTAGCCCAACCAATCCTATCCAGTATCATCTTTCTTATTCCTCCCCACATCTTGGTGTTAGGGCCCTAGCATGCCTGAAACCTAAATCAAACTGAATAATAAAAGTATGCTTTCAATTACGTCAGAGATCATAAACATAATAGAATACACACTATGAAGTTAAAATTATATAGACAATGATAGTTTCAACAAAGACTTCCTATTCCTCTAAAGTTCGTAACTGTGTATTACTTAACTAACTAGAATATTTATCTTCAAGGTTAGGATTTATTGAATATAGACTTAAATAATTATCACTTATATCACTAGTTAATAAAAACCTAGTAAAATGCCAATATTGTGTGAAAAAGACCCTGCAAAAATGGATTGTTTTAAAACACAAGAAAATTATATAATGTCAGGTTCATTGTTTCCAAGGAACTTATAAGTGAGGAAACAGAATAGTCAATGTGAAAGAATATATAGCCAGTTTTGGCACAAAAACAGACACATAGATCAATGGAATAGAATAGAGAGCCCAGAAATGGACCCTCAACTCTACGGTCAACTAATCTTCGACAAAACAGGAAAGAACGTCCAATGGAAAAAAGACAGTCTCTTCAACAAATGGTGTTGGGAAAATTGGACAGCCACATGCAGAAGAATGAAACTGGACCATTCCCTTACACCATATACAAAAATAGACTCAAAATGGATGAAAGACCTAAATATGAGACAGGAATCCATCAAAATCCTTGAGGAGAACAAATGCAGCAACCTCTTCAACCTTGACTGCAGCAACTGTTTCCTAGACACATGACCAAAGGCAAGGGAAGCAAGGGCAAAAATGAACTACTGGGACTTCATCAAAATAAAAAGCTTTTGCACAGCAAAGGAAACAGTCAACAAAACCAAAAGACAACTGACAGAATGGGAGAAGATATTTGCAAATGACATATCAGATAAAGGGCTAGTATCCAAAATCTATAAAGAACTTATCAAACTCAATACCCAGAGAACAAATAATCCAATCAAGAAATGGGCAGAAGACATGAACAGACATTTCTCCAAAGAAGACATCCAAACGGCCAACAGACACATGAAAAAGTGCTCAACATCGCTTGGCATCAGGGAAGTCCAAATCAAAACCTCAATGAGATATCACCTCACACCAGTCAGAATGGCTAAAATTAACAAGTCAGGAAATGACAGATGTTGGCGAGGATGCAGAGAAAGGGGAACCCTCTTACACTGTTGGTGGAAATGCAAGCTGGTGCAGCCACTCTGGAAAACAGGATGGAGGTTCCTCAAAAAGTTGAAAATAGAGCTACCCTATGACCCAGGAATTGCACTACTGGATATTTACCCCAAAGATACAAATGTAGTGATCCGAAGGGGCACGTGCACCCCAATGTTTATAGCAGCAATATCCACAATAGCCAAACTACAGAAAGAGCTTATATGTCCATCAACAGATGAATGGATAAAGAAAATGTGGTATATATACATAATGGAATATTATGCAGCCAACAAAAAAATGAAATTTTACCATTTGCAATGATGTGGATAGAACTAGAGGGTATTATGCTAAGCAAAATAACTCAATCAGAGAAAGAGAATTATCATATGATCTCACTCATACGAGGAATTTGAGAAACAAGACAGGGGATCATAGGGGAAGGGAGGGAAAAATGAAACAAGATGAAACCAGAGGGGAGACAAACCATAAGAGACTCTTAATCTCAGGAAACAAACTGAGCGTTGCTGGAGTGGAAGGGGGTGGGAGGGATGGGGTGGCTGGGTGATGGACACTGGGGAGGGTATGTACTATGGCGAGCGCTGTGAATTGTGTAAGACTGATAAATCACAGACCCATACCCCTGAAACAAATAATACATTATATATTTTAAAAATTTAAAGAAAATAATATATAGCGAGTTTCGAAGACAGTTTTGTACATACAATGAGTACTCCATAAGAAAAAGAATTTCTTTACATCTTTAACTAACTAGTTTTCCTCAATTTTTAAACTTCTGTCAAAGTACGTGGAAGGTAAATGCAATATTCATGATTTTCTAAACCAGCTACTTTATTTTACAGATGGACAGAAAGCCATCAATTAGAGATTATACTTTATTGAAAAGTTTTAAAATACAATATCTGGTTAAAACCTTTGTGCCAGATGCATTTCCTACCTTGGCATAAATCAACATCTATGGCCACCTTATACTCTGTCAACCACTCAGCACAGTTAGGTGTTTATTAACATTTACAATGAATATAAATGAGTAAATAACCTTTGCTAGACAAGAAACACCGTGATGAACAGTAGTGAATAGTTCGTAATTTTTTTCACGGACTTCACTGCACTTCATCTTTTTATGATTAGATTGGGCTTATTATTATAAGACAGCACATGAACAAATTATAAATTATAGATTTGAGATATGTGTTTTACACACTCCATAGTCAGCTTTCTCTTTTTCCTCATGGAATCCTATACAAGGAAAAGGCTTGTACAGAATGTAGGGTCCTACTCATATGCTTTGTATTCATTAGGATATTGGTTTGCTTACTTCACCAGAGGCTAAATAGAAATCTGAGCTGGTAAGGCAGTCCAGAAAGATAACAATATCCTGCAAGGTCCCACAAAGGCTCAGGCGCCTCTCTCTTAACTACAGGGTGTCCAGCACTCATAGTAGGTACTCAATAAATATTTTGAGTGAGTGAATGAATGCTTGAATGAATGATATAATCTATGCATTTGCTCTTCCTCTCAAATAAACCCTCTCTCCTACACACACATACATACATACACACATACACACAGTGGTAAAACAGGACAAACTTTAATTTAAACAAAGACTACCATGCTCTGGCAGTGCTATAACACAATAAACGGATGATATGTTTATTTCACCCAACGCTTAGTTTCATTAGGTAAATAGCTGCATATGCTAGAACTTCTAGTGTCTGCAAGTCTCTATTTTTCTAGAATACACTATGGGATGTAATTCTTGTTGTAGATGACATGACCTATATCTATCTACTTGTTAAGGCATATGCTTTCAAAAGAAAGGATTTTATAAAATGCCTTTTATCAGGATCAAGGATGTATACATTCTGTTTTTCTTCAGATATAAGCAGGGAAATATGGAAATAATAGGAATTGGCTAGTAGTTTTTGGAAAAAAAAAAGTTACCATCTCTGAATCACTAAACTAATAGTAGTGTTTCAATTTTTATAGATATGATACTCTTTTAAATATGGACATCATAGGGGCGCCTGGGGGGCACAGTTGGTTAAGTGTCCAATTCTTGGTTTCAGCTCAGGTCATGATCTCAGGGTTGTAAGGTCGAGCCCCGTGATGTGCTCTGTGTTCAGCGTGGGGTCTGCTTGAGATTCTCTTTCCCTCTCCCTCTGCCCTTCCCCCCACCAACCAATAAATAAATCTTAAAGAAAATGGACATGATACTCCATAATATTGTGGCTTTCTTATCATATATATAAATCATGTTTATACCTCTTACATGTATTTATATTACACATAAACTATGTTTACACTTCTTATAATATATAAAGGTATTAAGGTAGGATACCTGCAGACAACTCAAAAATACAAAATATAAAAATATTTTTTGAGATACGAACATCTTATTAAATCAAAGGCCTTCATCTCCAATATCTTATAGGAAAAGAGATTTTATACAAATTTTACAGGTTTCCAGGATGCTAAATAATGAATTTCCTAATGAATTTTTCCTCATGAGTTTTGGGTTTAACTACAGAAGATCTACAATCTTTATTTCTAATATGACTTTGGATAAAGTCCATTAGCAGTAATTTAGTAAACAAAGAAAGAATCTCTATGGATTCAGAACATGTTAAAGTAGGCATTCAATGATGCTCCTCAAATTAAATGCAAATTATTACATACATTAATTACCAAATAACTCTAAGAGTTATGTCAGAAATCTCCTGAGAAATATTAAGGTTTAAATTTTACTAAAGTCCTCAGGTTATAGGAAAGGGTCATATTTAAGGAAATACTGTGCATAATTACAACAATTATTTTCAGAGAAATTTGATACTCTAAAGAGGTATGATAAAAATTATAATTCTTTCTAGTTATTCATTATTAATGCTTTCAATCAGTGGTTCTTAATGAGGGGTAATTTTGTCCTCCCCCCGCTTCCAACTAAGGAGACATTTGGCCATGACTTAGAGATATTTTGTCATGACTCGAGAATTGCTACTGACATCTAGTGGGCAATACAATGGCACTAAATTCATATCTTTCAATAGTTACCCTGAATGTAAATGGGCTAAATGCCCCAATCAAAGGACACAGGCTATCAGACTGGATTAAAAAACAAGACCCATCGATATTCTGTCTGCAAGAGACTCATTTTAGACCCAAAGACACGCCCATATTGAAAGTGAGGGGGTGGAAAACTATTTACCATGCTAATGGACACCAAAAGAAAGCTGGGGTGGCAATCCTTATATCAGACAAATTAGATTTTAAACCAAAGACTGAAATAAGACATGAGGAAGGACACTATATCCTACTTAAAGGGTCTATCCGACAAGAAGGTCTAACGATTGTAAATATCTATGCCCCTAACATGAGAGCAGCCAATTATATAAGGTACTTAATAACAAAAGAAAAGAAACACATCGAAAACAATACAATAATAGTGGGGGACTTTAACATGCCCCCCCTTACTGAAATGGACATATAATCTAAGCAAAAGATCAACAAGGAAATAAAGACTTTAAATGACACACTGGAACAAATGGACTTCACAGACATATTCAGAACTTTACATCCCAAAGCAACGGAATACACATTCTTCTCTAGTGTCCATGGAACGTTCTCCCAAATAGATCACATCCTAGGTCACAAATCGGGTCTCAACCAGTACCAAAAGATTGGGATCATTCCCTGCCTATTTTCAGACCACAATGCTTTGAAGCTGGAACTCAATCACAAGAGGAAAGTCAGAGAGAACTCAAATACATGGAGGCTAAAGAGCATCCTACTAAAGAATGAATGGGTCAACCAGGAAATTAAAGAAGAATTAAAATAATTCATGGAAACAAATGAAAATGAAAACACAACAGTTCAAAACCTTTGAGATGCAGCAAAGGCGGTCCTAAGAGGAAAGTATATAGGGAAATAAGCCCTTCTCAAGAACAAGAATGGTATCAAATATACAACCTAACCCTCCAACTAAAGGAACTGGAGAAAGAACAGCAAATAAAGCCTAAGCCCAGCAGGAGAAGAGAAATAATAAAGATCAGAGCAGAAATCAATGAAACAGAAACCAAAAAGACAGTAGAACAGATCAACGAAACCAGGAGCTGGTTCTTTGAAAGAATTAACAAGATTGATAAACCCCTGGCCAGACTTATCAAAAAGAAAACAGAAAGGACCCAAATAAATAAAATCATAAATGAAAGGGGAGAGATCACAACCAACACCAAAGAAATACAAACGATTATAAGAACTTATTATGAGCAACTACATGCCAGCAAATTAGATAACCTGGAAGAAATGGATGCATTCCTAGAGATGTATCAACTACCAAAACTGAACCAGGATGTAATAGAAAACCTGAACAGACCTATAACCGCTAAGGAAATTGAAGCAGTCATCAAAAATCTCCCAAAAAACAAAAGCCCAGGGCCAGATGGCTTCCCGGGGGAATTCTACCAAACATTTAAAGAAGAATTCATACCTATTCTTCTGAAAATGTTCCAAAAAATAGAAATGGAAGGAAAACTTCCAAACTCATTTTATGAGGCCAGCATTACCTTGATCTCAAAACCAGACAACGACCCTATGAAAAAGGAGAATTACAGACCAATATCCCTGATGAACATGGATGCAAAAATTCTCACCAAAATACTAGCCAATAGGATCCAACAGTACATTAAAAGGATTATTCACCACGACCAAGTGGGATTTATCCCTGGGCTGCAAGGTTGGTTCAACATCCACAAATCAATCAATGTGATACAATACATTAACAAAAGAAAGAACAAGAATCATATGATCCTCTCAATAGATGCAGAAAAAGCTTTTGACAAAGTACAGCATCCTTTCTTGATCAAAACTCTTCAGAGTATAAGCATAGAGGGTACATACCTCAATATCATAAAAGCCATCTATGAAAAACCTACAGCGAATATCATTCTCAATGGGGAAAAACTGAGAGCTTTCCCCCTAAGGTCAGGAACGTGGCAGCGATGTCCACTATCACCACTGCTATTCAACATAGTACTAGAAGTCTTAGTCACAGCAATCAGACAACAAAAAGAAATCAAAGGCCTCCAAATCGGCAAAGAAGAAGTCAAACTCTCACTCTTTGCAGATGATATGATACTTTATGTGGAAAACCCCAAAGACTCCACCCCAAAACTGCTAGAACTCATACAGGAATTCAGTAAAGTGGCAGGATATCATATCAATGCACAGAATCCGTGGCATTCCTATACACCAACAACAAGACAGAAGAAAGAGAAATTAAGGAGTCGATCCCATTTAAAATTGCACCCAAAACCATAAGATACCTAGGAATAAATCTAACCAAAGAGACAAAGGATCTGTACTCAGAAAACTATAAAATACTCATGAAAGAAATTGAGGAAGACACAAAGAAATGGAAAAACGTTCCATGCTCATGGATTGGAAGAACAAATATTGTGAAGATGTCAATGCTATCTAAGCAATCTACACATTCAATGCAATCCCCATCAAATACCATCCACTTTTTTCAAAGAAATGGAACAAATAGTCCTAAAATTTGTATGGAACCAGAAAAGACCCCACATAGCCAGAGGAATGTTGAAAAAGAAAAGCAAAGCCGGCGGCATCACAATTCCGGACTTCCAGCTCTATTACAAAGCTGTCATCATCAAGACAGCATGGTACTGGCACAAAAACAGACACATAGATCAATGGAACAGAATAGAGAGCCCAGAAATGGACCCTCAACTTATGGTCAACTCATCTTTGACAAAGCAGGAAAGAATGTCCAATGGAACAAAGACAGTCTCTTCAACAAATGGTGTTGGGAAAATTGGATAGCCACATGCAGAAGAATGAAACTGGATCATTTCCTTACACCACACACAAAAATAGACTCCAAATGGATGAAGGACCTCAATGTGAGACAGGAGTCCATCAAAATCCTAAAGGAGAACACAGGCAGCAACCACTTTGACCTCAGCCGAAGCAACTTCTTCCTAGAAACCTCACCAAAGGCAAGGGAAGCAAGGGCAAAAATGAACTATTGGGACTTCATCAAGATTAAAAGCTTTTGCAAAGCAAAGGAAACAGTCAACAAAACCAAAAGACAACCGACAGAATGGGAGAAGATATTTGCAAATGACATATCAGATAAAGGACTAGTATCCAAAATCTATAAAGAACTCATCAAACTCAACACCCAAAGAACAAAGAATCCAATCAAGAAATGGGCAGAAGACATGAACAGACATTTTCCCAAAGAAGACATCCAAATGGCCAACAGACACATGAAACAGTGCTCAATATCACTCGGCATCAGGGAAATCCAAATCAAAATCTCAATGAGATACCACCTCACACCAGTCAGAATGGCTAAAACTAACAAGTCAGGAAACGACATATGTTGGCGGGGATGCGGAGAAAGGGGAACCCTCCTACACTGTTGGTGGGAATGCAAGCTGGTGCAGCCACTCTGGAAAACAGGATGGAGGTTCCTCAAAAAGTTGAAAATAGAGCTACCATATGATCCAGCAATTGCACTACTGGGTATTTACCGCAAAGATACAAAAGTAGGGATCCGAAGGGGTACGTGCACCCCGATGTTTATAGTAGCAATGTCCACAATAGCCAAACTGTGGAAAGAGCCAAGATGTCCATCGGCAGATGAATGGATAAAGAAGAAGTGGTATATATATACAATGGAATATTATGCAACCATCAAAAGGAATGAGATCTTGCCATTTTCAATGACGTGGATGGAACTGGAGGGTATTATGTTGAGTGAAATAAGTCAAACAGAGAAAGACATGTATCATATGATCTCACTGATATGAGGAATTCTTAATTGTAGGAAACAAACTGAGGGTTGCTGGAGTGGGGGGTGGGGTGGGAGGGATGGGGTGACTGGGTGATAGACACTGGGGAGGGTATGTGCTCTGGTAAGCGCTGTGAATTGTGCAAGACTGTTGAATCTCAGATCTGTACCTCTGAAACAAATAATGCAATATATGTTAAGAAAAAAAAAGAAGAAGAAGGTAGCGGGAGGGGAAGAATGAAGCGGGGGAAATCGGAGGGGTAGATGAACCATGAGAGACGATGGACTCTGAAAAACAAACTGAGGGTTCTAGAGGGGAGGGGGGTGGGAGGATGTGTTAGCCTGGTAGTGGGTATTGCGGAGGGCACATTCTGCATGGAGCACTGGGTGTTATGCACCAACAATGAATCATGGAACACTTCATCTAAAACTAATGATGTAATGTATGGGGATTAATATAAGAATAAAAAAAAAAATGCCCCCCCAAAAAAAGACATCCAATGGCCAACAGACAAATGAAAAAGTGCTCAACATCATTCGGCATCAGGGAAATCCAAATCCAAAACCTCAATGAGATACCACCTCACACCAGTCAGAATGGCTAAAATGTTTAACAAGTCCGGAAACGACAGATGTTGGCAAGGATGCGGATAAAGGGGAACCCTCCTACACTGTTGGGGGAGTGCAACCTCATGCAGCCACTCTGGAAAACTGTATGGAGGTTCCTCAAAAAGTTGAAAATAGAGCTACCATATGACCCAGCAATTGCACTACTGGGTATTTACCCCAAAGATACAAATGTAGGGACCCGAAGGGGTACGTATACCCCAATGTTTATAGCAGCAATATCCACGATAGCCAATCTATGGAAAGAACCAAAATGTCCATCAACAGATGAATGGATAAAGAAGATGTGGTATATATATACAATGGAATATTATGCAGCCATCAAAAAAACTTAAATCTTGCCATTTGCGATGACGTGGATGGAACTGGAGGGTATTATGCTAAGCGAAATAAGTCAATCAGAGAAAAACATGTATCATATGACCTCACTGATATGAGGAATTCTTAATCTCAGGAAATAAACTGAGGGCTGCTGGAATGGTGGGGGGTGGGAGGGATGGGATGGCTGGGTGATAGACATTCGGAGGGTATGTGCTATGGTGAGTGCTGTGAATTGTGTAAGACTGTTGAATCACAGACCTGTACGTCTGAAACAAATAATACGTTATATGTTAAAAAAAAAAAAAAAGAAGTAGAAGAAGAAGAAGATAGTAGGAAGGGAAAAATGAAGGGAAGGAAATTGGAGGGGGAGACGAACCATGAGAGACTATGGGCTCTGAGAAAGAAACTGAGGGTTCTAGAGAGGAGGGGATTGGAGGATGGGTTAGCCTGGTGATGGTATTAAAGAGGGCACGTATTGAATGGAGCACTGGCTGTTATACGCGAACGATGAATCATGGAACACGACATCAATAATAAATAAATATATAAATAGGAAAAAAATGCAAATTTATAGTGCATATCTGAAAAAAAACGTAGTAGCGAATAGTGGCATCAATTAGTAGGACTTTGCATGCCCTATGACCCCAGCAATATTCAGGAATTTGAGGCACTATATATATTTAAAAATGAGGGCTGAAAATTTGTAGCTGAAAATAAGATTAGTTGTACATTTTTCTGAGAAAACTTTATTTTTCCCTATCTTCTTCCAATCCTCAAAAAAGCAGAATAAACTTTAGTCTCCTGAGAGTATTAACTGGAGAAATTGCAGTTATGAACACCAAGTCTAGTGTGAGATCAGGAGTGATGTTCTGCACTTAATATTAGTGCAACAGTCATTCCCCCAACCCTTGACTCCGAAAATACTGTCTGGAAACTTATTATAACCTTAACCTCAATGCAAACCTACTAAAGATATACCATCATTCAACTGATCTGCCTAAAAGAAAACATCTGACATTGGGGGTTGATTAAATTAAAAAACCTAATTCACTCACAGTGAGGCTTACCATGTATCATTTAGCCCATCCCTAAAGAAAGCACATCTACATACAAATTTTGTGTTTATTTTTCAATCTCAAAGCTAAGCCATAGTTTAAAAACGCCAAATATATTTTTTTAAGATTTTATTTATTTATTTGAGAGAGAGAGAATGAGAGAGAGCACATGAGACGGGGGGCGGTCAGAGGGAGAAGCAGACTCCCTGCTGAGCAGGGAGCCAGACGCGGGACTCGATCCAGGGACTCCAGGATCATGACCTGAGCCAAAGGCAGTCGCTCAACCAACTGAGCCACCCAGGCGCCCAAAAACGCCAAATATTTAAGAAAAGTCTGACATGAAAAGCATGGACTATGAGAAATAAGAAGATAAAAGGATTTTAAGATAAAAGGAAAATGCAAATAATAGAATACATTTTAAAACAATAATTAATAATTTAGAGAAAACATATGCATACATTAAAAAAGAATATAAGGAAATAATAAGGGAACAGAGAATGAAAAGAGGCCTTGGGAATTATATATAATTCCAAATATAATGACAAAGAACATAATAAGAATGTAATGACAAAACATAATATTCATAGACATTTGAAAAATAGTGTTGCCAGAAACAGAAAAATGAAAAGAAAAAAATCTATTAAAAAGTAAAGAAAAAACATTTTGTAAAGGTATAATCAGTCCAGGAAGGTCAATATACAAAGGAGAGTAGTTCTATGACTTAAATTGAAAAAATTATAAAAGATCAAAATGGCCTACATAATGTGGTAGTCATTATGTGATATTAATCTAAAGATACAAATATATTGAGAGTGAAGAGAAGAAAAATACCCACAAAGGGTGGTGGCAGGCTGAAAAAGAGTTAAATCCTTACCTTCTAAATCAAATTAAGATGTGATAGATTATATATATAGTAAAAATATCAAGTAGTAGCACTACACATAAGGAGTAGGTGTATTTCATAGAGTTCACACTAATGAAAACTATAAGTATTATGGTATATAAATTAAAGTATTATACAATAGAGTGAACGAAATAAGTTATGTATATTATCATATAAATACCCTGGAAATACTGAATGAATAAAATTTCACAATAATCTCATATCAGTTTCATTTGTCTGCAAGTAAAAATAAAAACTTCCCAAATCATCTCAATAATAATAAAATTTGTCATTCCATTTTTAAAGAACTTTAGTACTTGTTCGAGATTTTTTTTTTAATTTTATTTATTTGAGAGAGATAGCAAGATTGAGAGAATGAGTAGGGGGAGGGGCAGAGGAGCAGGGAGCCCGCCATGGGACTTGATCCCAGCACCCTGGGATTATGACCTGAGCTGAAGGTAGATGCTTACCCGACTGAGTCACCCAGGCACCCAAGATTTTTTATTAAGTCAGTAATTCAATGATATTGGTAGGTCCCAATTCTTTCCACTTCTCTTCTTTGTTAGTTTTAAGAGATGGCTTCACTTTTAGACTAGTAACAAACTGAATACGGAAATACCAGGCATTATGACAGATTTGACAGAATTAGGTGACAAGACAGAATGTCTTCATGTTTTTCTTAGTAGAGAAAAATATTTTCTGAAAGGAAACTCTCACCCAGGAAACTCTCCTATGTTATTGGTCCCAATTAAATCACAATGTGTGATGATATGGAAAGATTCGGAGTTGTTCAAAAAAAAAGATGACCATGAAGGGAAAGTAGCACTCAATAAGCTTGAGAAAACAAATGTCCATGAGTATATACACACATATATATGTGTGTGAAAAGTCATACAGATATATACATCTGTATCATAAAAATGCATGGCATATGCAAACTACAAGATAATGTACAAAGAGAAGGGAGGATATCAGGCTGTCAAAGAGGACACAAGGTGGACCTCAGTTGTGAGTATTGATTGCACTTCATTGATTTAAAAAGATTTTATAAATCTGAAATAGAAAAATGTTAAGATACACTAAATATCGTCTGCACATAATGAGCAATCTTCCATGCATTTTATCTACGGTCGATATAGTAAATAATAGAAAATGGGAAAATATGAAGGAATGCCTGTATATTAGAATGTTTAGAGGATTAAAAGAGTACACAGGAAAAATATTATATAAAATAATACCATTACATAAAGTTAGCCAGAATAAGTCTATCACATCCTAAAATTTTGAAAATTCCAAAGTAATGATCATTTGTTGTGCCACAAAAGTATATAACTTTTAATCATTAAGATGACTCCAGTTCAGGGGTGCCTGGGTGGCTCAGTCTGTTGAGCCTCCGACCTTTGGTTTTGGCTCAGGGTCCTAGAATGGATCCCCGCCATATCCCCGCTGTGCTGCTTGAAAGATTCTCTTCCTCTGCCCCTCCCCCAACTCACGTGCGCACCTTTTTTCTCTCTCAAATAAATAAATCTTTGAAAAAACAGATGATTCCAATTCCATAATAAATAAGAATATAAATGAACCAATCCCACTGGAATGTAAATTGGTACAGCTATTGTGAAAACAGTATGGAGGTTCATCAAAAAACTAAAATCAGAACTACTGTATGATATAGCAATTTCAAACCAAAAGAAATGAAATCAGTACCTCAAAGAGATATCTGTGCTCCCATGTTCACTGCAACATCATTCACGATACCTAATATATGAAAACAATCTAGAAAATATAGTATCTGGAATTATATTATGTGACAAATTTGTTACAAATCTCTCAATCTCCTCAAAATAAAATTTTTATAAGAAAACACAAACTTTACCTTTACCTCATGAGAACTAGCTATTTCAAAAACTGTGTAAAAAACTTGACGAATCTTCTCCCCAAAAAAACAGTTTGAAAAAATTCTTTGACAAAAATGTCAAGAATTACCATTTAAGTCACCTATGTTAAAGAAGCATTGTGCAAAGTCAAAAACTATCATATTAAGACCATACACCTCTAGCGGTGCAGAACGTGTGCACCTGCGCAAGGCCACACACTATCAGGAGTGACAAGAGCGAAAATGTGTAAGCTACGTCCTTGACTAAAAGTGGCACAGAATTGTTAACTTCCTAGATCATGACCAAATGGAATTTATCTCAGGAATGCAAGGTTGGGTTAACATCAGAAAATGAATCAATGTTACATTCTACATCAAAAGAGTACAGAACAGGGGCGTCTGGGTGGCTCAGTTGGTTGGGCGGCTGCCTTCAGCTCAGGTCGTGATCCTGGAGTCCCTGGATAGAGTCCCCCGTCGGGCTCCCTGCTCGGCGGGGGTTCTGCTTCTCCCTCTGACCCTCCCCCCTCTCATGTGCTCTCTCTCTCAAATAAATAAATAAGATCTTTAAAAAAAAAAGTACAGAACAAAAACTCCAAAATCATCTCATTGGATGAAGAAACATCTGACAAAATCTAATACTTATTTATAATAAAAATTCTCAATAAACTAGAAATAGAAATATGAAAATATAACATGTGAAAATGGGAAAAGATTAGAGCTAACATCATATTTAGTGTGAGAGACTAAATACCTTATTCCTAAAATCAGGATAAAGGCAAGAATAGCTACTCTCAACATTTTTATTCAGCATCATACTGAAGGACCTAGGAAAATAAAGAAAATAAGGCAAGTAAGGAAAATAAGTAAGTGTAACCTGAATTGGAAAGGAAGAAAAACTGATTTTATCCCCAAATTACATGATTTTGTAGAAGAGTAACAGAAATAGTGATTTAATCCATTCTAACCCAGTCTGTGGTGGTAGAGGCAGGGCTTCCAACTATAAATGTTTTACTAGAGGAAATGGCACCTGAGCTTAATATTGAACCATGATTAATACTTTCAGTTTAAGAGGTTTTTGGAAGAGAAATCGAGAGAGAGAGAGAGAGAGGGAGAGGGAAAAAATTGAGAACATGGTATGTGTGAGAAATCCCAAGCTCTTCAATGTGGCCAAAGTGAACAGTGTAAGGTTGTCAACGTCTAGTGCGTTGGGGTCCCTGGGTAAGGGTCTACGAAATCACCAGGACACAGGGGATGCAGAGCAAAGGCAGCACTTGCAACTGCATACTGCCGTTTATTTCTCACGTAGCTATATACTTGCAGAGATCAGATAAACATAACAATGTATCAAGCCAACATCCGTGAAGTGAAATATACACGAAATGCAATAAGAACAAAATACATCCTGCTTATGCTTGCAGAATAAAGAATTCTCTTAGCCATCCTTCCTTTGGAGACAACATGTTCTTTGTCTTTAGAAAGAACACTTCTGATTAGAAAGACACACTTTAAGCGAGGCAAGAGCCACTTCCTGCTGATCCAGGCATTTAGGACTTGCAACATGAGATAAGGGGAAGAGAACATTTTCTCCTCCTGGCCTAGGCCTGCCTGGCCGACCTTAACCTCACTGCAGTCCTCAAATGACCCTGGCCTGCAAGGGGCCTACAAGCCTATACCATCTCATAAGGTAAGAATGATTAGAAAGATTAACAGAAGCTAAACAAAGGATGAATATTTACCTCTGTACCGTGGTTGATGGAAATTACTACAGTTTTCTAAAACATATGGTGTCATTCACATTAAAAAAAAAAAATCACTTGGGTGATTTTTGGATGATAAATTTGAGAAAGACATTACTGGCAACACAAAGACAATGTAGCTAGGTGACAGAGAACTTCAGACAATGAATGGTGGAGACTTCAATCATGACTTCAGTAATAGAGATGGAGAAGAGGAAATATTTCTTCCGACATGTAGAATGTAATATCAGCTGAGCTTTATGATTAATGGGTTTGGATAGATGAGGAAAAGAAGAGACACTGATGCTTCAAGCTTGGGTGACAAGGTCAAGGTTGTCTCATTACAGAAGAAAACATTGCTTTGGAAAAGGATGGATCAAGAGGACACCTTTCATTTGAGATATGTTAAGCTTAAAATGCCTGTCAGTCAAAGTACAAATGTATGGTAGAGAGTTAAATGTATAGCTTTAAAGATCTTAATAAATCTATGAATAATATTGTTCTGGAAATAAAATTCTAAGGAAGTGGAAGTAAACAGCAAAAACATGGTAACTGATACCCTATAATGAAATCAGAAGTGAGAAGAACAGAGCCAAATATAAAATACTAAGGAGTAATTACATATAAGGTCATATAATAGTGCATAAAGAGAGACCAGTGCATGAGAAGGAGGAGAAGTGGATAGAGAGAAGGGGAGAAGCTGAAGGAGGAAGAAGAGAAGCATAAGGAGAAGGAAAAGAAGAAATGTTTAGATATATGTAAAGATAATCAAAATACAGAATTTTAAGAAGGTAGAAATGGCGAATCACCCAATATGGCAAAGAACAAACGAGATTCATTCCACGTAACATCAGAAAGTTTACTGCTCAACTTAGTAAGAAGCGTTTAAACAGAATGATGAGAAGCCATGTGACAGTAGTTTTAAGACTGAGACAAAAAAGGGGAATTGTTCAGAATGAGCTAGCGACACAAGCAGTTTAATTTAATAATCAACTACCCACAACTACTAATCATCAAGGGATAATCCAAGGGAATATAAGCAAGAGATTTCACAGCTGCCTGTGATGTATTTCTTCTTTGAGAGCCAGTTACTCTTGTTATCACTGCTGTATTTTTGCTATTAATAGAGGAAAACGGCATTACAGAGATGAAATAAGGAGCCCACAAATAGAAAAATATTCTGAATGTCAGACTGATATTAATGACTATTAAAAAAAATATAAATCAGTTGCAAGTGAAGATCTAATAAGTTTTTTAAGTGTTTCTGGTCTTTGAAAAATTATTTTATTATAAATATTTTCTTGTTAGTCACAGATAATAATTTCTAAATAAGTGAGGATAGTTCAATTTGAGTTTCATTTTTATGGGAAAAAGATAAGGCAATTAATTTGAAAATTCTCTTAAATGACAAAATGAATCATTTTTTTTCTAACTCAAACATGTATATAAATATGTAGGTGTTAATGTAATATAATACTCCACAAATAAAGCAATTTGGTGACAGTAATCATTTAAAGCAGTCTAAATTATGGATAGAATTTTAATCTGTTTATCTATAAGATAAATGTAACTAATTTAAAGTATAATTACATTGGAATTTGGGTTATGATTCTGTTAACAATATGTTTGTTATTAATAAACCAACCAATATGTTGGTTTATTGTGGATAAAATATCAACTGCATGAAAAGTTATTTCTTTTCATGAGTTAACACTCAATAGAGTGGAAGGAAAAGCATAAAAATTTCTACTGAAAAGAATCTCCTTATTCATGTTTCCATATAGTATAATTTATTTTGTAAAACAACAATGATAAAAATAATTGCAAGACTCCCACTCAAATAAATAATCACAGTGATTTCTCAAAGGAAAAAGAAAATTCCTCTAAAGCAGCTTAGGTGTAGTCTACTGCTTTTATTTTTAATATGTTTGTGAATATATTATGTAATATTTTGAATTTTCCAGGTAATTCTTTTCACTCTAACATCTATCTTGTTTTGTAAACTTTCACTTCAGGAAATAATTAAGAGTTATAATTAAATGAAAAGAGGAAAAACTTGATAAGGATTTCTGAGGAGGGACAAAATTTTTTTTTTCCTTTTATTTAATCAATAATCTCTCCCTACTGAAGATACCCACGATCAAAAACAGAGCAAAACTCCCAAACAGCAATGCAGTATGTGGTGTGTGGGCTATTTTCCAAGTAGCAAATCTTATAAAATGTATCCTTTCATTTGCATGTCTAAAAGATTATGCCTGTATCTAACAGATTAGAATAATAATTTTTCCACAGAATTGCTAGGTCACAATTCAAGGATTCCTGAACCAGGAAGGGACATGTAATTGCTGTAAGCCAGTTAAGGATTATGTAGTTCTTTAAACTTGTGCAAAGTTCACTGCCTATCACAAAACTCCACTCTGCATAATATGTATATAGCCTGGCATTTCCTTAGACCTCAATAGGCCTAGTCATGCCCTTGGGAGAGCTATGTTGTGACAGCTGGAAGGTAATTAGTTGGGGTATAGAATAAGCTGCTGCAACAACAACAAAAAATCATAGAAAACAATGGAAAAAATTAAAGAGAATCTTTTTTTCTCACATAGTAGTCCAAAGTTAGGAGGGGATTCCCAGGTTTGCAACATAATTTTGCCATTGTCAACATGTGCTTCTATCCTTGCATCCAAGACAGTGCTCCAGTTTTTGCAATTTCCACCCAAATGGAAGAAAAGAAAAATAAAGGGTAGGAAGAATTCAAAAATTCTTTTTGAAATTATGGTTAAACCAACAGTTCATACCAAAATAATGGTATATAGCCTAGCACAATTTCAAAATTAATTTTTCTTTCTTCCCTTCCAAAAACGGATCCATGTTTTAGAGAAGTTACAGTTGCTGAGTTCCAGTTGAAAGAGAAGAGGGGAAAGTATTTCTTCTGCTTGCTAACTAGTCTGTCCTTGTTGCACAGACTTCTTTATCCTCAGTACAAAGTCTGGGTTCTGTCTGACCTTTGAATCTCTCCCACAACCACTCTCTAGGGTCTAGGGGCTTCCTAAATTGCCCCACCCAGTCCAAGATAGACAACTTCTGCCTCCAAGGTATGCAGGCCCCTGTTCTTGCTAGCATTACCCTCTCAAGTGCCCTAAAGGAATCAGACCTTTAAGATCAAGTTCAAATTTAGAGTTACTGAGCTCCTCCGTAATTTTGCATAGGAACATGGTAATATAAGTAGAGCAGACTCCAGGGTCCCTTCTTTTCCTATAATCAGGTTCATTCCACAGATTTCAAGGGCTTCCTTCAAACCTGCCCAAATAGTTATTCTTTACCTAGCCTTCAGGTATAGATATTACAATTATTAGCTCCATCCCATAAGATAGCATGGGAGAAGTGGGCTGCACAAGACCTAAAACCAGGCTGGGGGGCTTGGGGGCAGAGGCTTTCTAACAATTTCCCCAGAGACTGGTCTAAAAGGCAGGGGAAGTCCCTTTGACCCCAAACTCCTTTGCTGCAGAGGAAAGCCAGAGAGAGGCCCTGTCAATACATGGAACTACACTAGGACCCCTCCTACTTGTCCACAGTCAGTGCTGATACTATGGGACTATAAAGGAGACACACTTAACCAGATGAAAACATGTGAATGGAACACTGCAGGGAGGCATGTGTGTGGGCTTGGTTTTGAAAGATGAGTAAATCTGGGGGAAGACATCTCTTTTCTATAAACCCCAAACTGGTCAGGATCCATATTCCAGTTCTTGGTGGCAATTAATCTTCCAGCCATAACCTCCCTTCTCTATTAGAATATTGTTTTGAAATATTTGAATCACTGAGTGTTCATAAGTTTTTCTCTTTCAGTCGTTCTTATTTCTTCAGTTGTTTTTTTCTTTGTGGTTTTTTTGTTTTGTTTTGTTTTGTTTTTAAAGATAGAGACATAGCAAGAGAGGGAACACAAGCAGGGGGAGTGGGGAAGGGAGAAGCAGGCTTCCCGCCGAGCAGGGAGCCTGATGTGGGGCTCGATCCCAGGACCCTGAGATCATGACCTGAGCCGAAGGCAGACGCCCAACCAACTGAGCCACCCAGGCGCCCCTTTCTTTGCTTTACTTTACCTTCTACTCAGATTTAATTTTAATTTGATTCTGCTTTTTCTCCTTAACATAAATATCTTCTTTCTTTGATTCCCACTCTCTTTTTCCCACCCACACACTTTCCCGTAGTATCAATTTTCCTTCTAAAGATTTCCATTAACCTTTGTTAACACACGTTAATAAGTGTTAATCATCAACAATTTGAAATAAGGAATGTAAGAAATACAGACAGAGGGAACAGAAGAAGTGGACTGGGTTTTCTCCAATTCCTGTGATGATGTCTATCACCAATAATCATTAGTGTAGATACTATATGCCAAGACAATAGATTCTCAAATTAATAATAAATACCCTTTATTAAAAATAAACACATTAAAAATATTTAGAGCAAAAATCACAAATCTCTGTCTTACCATTCATTGGTTTATATTGTTTACATGTTTGAGTATCTTCACAGATTGTAAAGACCTTAGGTCTTTATCTTATTTACCTTTAAGTTTAACAAAGTACCTGGCACATGGTACATGGAGAAGGCTAATTATCTGGTATTAAGTTATGTGTTTCTTTAATTTATGTTACCCCCAATTTCTTGTCAACGAAATTAAAGCAGCTACTGCTAAGTATATAAATAGTAGCTTTAAGAAAAGGATGGTTAAAAAAAAAAGTATAACTCTTTGCTTTTGAACCTTTCTAAACTTTCTAAAAATTGTTAGCAGAGCAAAACCTTGAAAGCCACATAATATTTGCCAGAACTAGTTCCTTAAGAGGTACAGGGGGAAAGTATGAAAATCCCAGGCCTTCAAAAGGAATATGTAAGTAGTTGAAAGGATTGGAACAAAAAAAAAGGCCTTCAAAATTTATGAAAGAACAATTTAGAGTTTCTTCCACAACTAGGTGTTATCTAGGAGCATAGATTATAAGTAGATAATGCCACAGGGACAAAGGAAAACTGCCCATATACTTCAAGATGACTTAGAACTGAGTGGAGTCTAGTAAGAAATAGTACAACCATGGACTGCCACTTAAATCATCCCTGACCCAATGCTACATTGGAGGCCTCCTGGAAACCCACATATCACCTTACAGGATGAGCATGAATTATAGAGAGATATAAATACTAACTCATTTAATAGGGACAGCAAAAAGAGTGAGTATAGACTGGCAGTGCTGAAGTTAGGAAAATTATTCCATGAGCCAACTTAGTCTCAGTTACAAGAAATCAGGATTACATATATTTATACATAAAATTTACGTTTTTAGGATTTTTTAGCTACTATGAAACAACAGTGATGTTTAAATGATTGGATAATTTCTTACAAACTTAAGTATGACACAAGGTTTGATCTCCTATATCTGACACAATCTCCCAAATGCAAATCTCATTTCAACTCACTCTTATGGATCCAGGCTCCAGTTTCTTTCCCAACATCTAATTGCTATCAGTATTAACATTTCCATAGGCTAAAGCCCCTTTATCTGTTTGCCAACCCCTTATTAAAATTTTGTCCCAGTTTTCCTTGCACATTTGCATCACTAAGATACATTCAGCTGCAAGCAATAGAAGCCTAATGAACGTAGGCATAAGTGCTATAGATTTGAGGTTTTTGTATTTACTTAATAAGAGGTTTGAAGGCTGATTACATCAGGGTTAGTGTAATACTACTGCCAAGAGACTGGGATCTTTTCAGATTCTAAGTGGACCATACATAGCTGCTGAGTTTTTAATCATTAAATTTTTCTACTCATGTGATCACAGGGTAGCTGGCGTAGCTTCAGACACTTCTCAGGTACAAGGAAGAAAGAGGAAAAAGAATGGTGCCAGGGAAGAAATCTCTAGCATCTTTGTGTTAACGTTTGGCAAAGACTATCCCTGAACTTTCCTAGTAGGCTTCTCCCTATGTTTCATTGGCCATAAGTAGGTCAAATAATGATCCCTAACTCTCAGGGATGTCGAGGGAAAAAAAACTATCTTCACAAGGATTGTTACATTAGTTTGGTTTGTTTGTATTTTAAGATTTATTTATTTTATTTGAGAGACAGAACACGAGAGGGAGGGGCAGAGAGAGTCTGGAGCAGACTCTACGCTGAGCACAGAGCCTGATGTGGGGCTTGATCTCAAAACCCTGAGATCACCACTTGAGCCAAAACCAAGAGTCAGACGCTTTAACCAAACAGTACCACCCAGGCACCCCGCTACATTAGTTTTGGACAGAATCAGAGTTCAATAAGCTCAGACAGCAACAAAGTATGTATTCCTCTTGTTTGTGATTAATTCTAAAGATCATGTCTCTAGCTTTTCTAACAGAAAGTTATATTCAGTTTCTTCATTCTAAAAGTCTATAATTTCAAATGATATTCCAAATGAACTTGTACAATATCTTTGTTGTTTATGCATGCTGAGACATGTTTCTTATCTTTCCAGAAGTCAACATGGTAGCCCAAGGAAAATAATTGTATGAAGCCAATTGGAATAAGATTGTCTCCTTCCCAAACTACCACTATTGGGCTCAGAAGTAAATTCTACCAGATTGTACCACTTATCAACACAATACTTCTGGTTTCTGGAGGTGCATTAAAACTTTAAAATTTAAATGCATATGAAGATACAGGATTCAGATGGTTGCCTACAATTTCAATGAATTCTGCCTTCTGAAAACTTTTCATTAACAATACCAAAGACACCCTAATTTTCTCTTTCATGGATAAAAGCCTCTAAAATTCTGGAAACATAATTTTCTGTATTGGTTCAAAATATCAAGATAAGAATTATTTCTGTTTCACTGTCTTGAAAAGCCAGTGCACCAAAGTCATCTAATACCGGATGTATTGTCAATTTAAATGCATGAAAATCAGATTACACATTCATTAAATATCATATTGTAAAATACTACAAGAAAATGTTACCATTTTTATATATGTATTGAGAATATAGATAAAATACCACCTTAACCTTTTTTTTTTAATCAATTACCTTTACCAAGTTTTACTGACAAAGGAAGAAAGATATTCAGATAGTGAATGGTCCAGAGATATTCCTTACCACTTCGTAATTTTTTTCTAAGAGCAGCCCATATCCAAATGTATGTGGGAAAGAGATGAAGCAACCTGGATTATAACATGGAGAAGTTACATTATTAGTGAGTGACTGTCTTACTGTCATACAATTTTTAAAGTGAACAATTTTTAAATAGATTTTACTCTTACAGAAGATTAACTTAGAGTCTGAATCATTATAATCTTTAGTGAGTTGTAAAGGTCAAATGCCACAGTCAACAATTCATAGTTAATGTCTGTCCCTCAAAACTTTACATTTATTTTCTTAATATCTATAGTTTCCATTCTTTAGGCAAAATATATCAGTTACAGAACTTTATTCTTGTGCTTATGTGTTTCATACCTACATGTTTAGATTTGGTCCCAGATCCTCAAATGATTGCCTTAGTTCAGAAATGCTATTTTGAAGGAAATTTTAAAAAGCTCATAAATACTACTAGTTTCCACATACTACTTTGATTACAAATTGTTTTACCCTTTATCTACCCTCCACAGTTTTTACCTTGCCATCTTTTATTTATTTATAGCAATCCTGGAAAGCCAAACCATTGGATGCCCCACCTTGATTTTGATTATGCTTTCAGTTCTCAAATTAATCAGATAAAAATAGAGGGACCCATTTCACCAGTAAAGTCATTCAAGATATTCAAGGAATTCTTTCTTTGTCCCAGCCTTGGATTCATGTCTCTCAACTAAAAAAGATACAAAAGCTACTATGAATGGAAGTTCACTCCAAATGACAATGTTAAACTAAGGCTCTCTCTAAGAGCCCCCAGAAGCACATAATGGCATGAGGTAGAAATCTTCCCCAGAACCTTGGACCAAGCAGATGAAATCATGAGGTCATAACTTTCCATCCAAGATGTCAGAACAAGACACCATAGGATTCCCTTTCCTATTTTCGATTGTCACCATTTTTACTGTCCTTTGTATATCCTTTTTCTCTATCCTCATTGTTAACTGCAATCTTCTATGATGAACCTTACATTGTACTATCTCCTCTTGCTCCTCCTCCTCCTCACCCAAGTAGTCTTTTTTTTTTTTTTTAAAGATTTTATTTATTTATTTGCAGAGAGAGACACAGCAAGAGAGGGAACACAAGCAGGGGGAATGGGAGAGGGAGAAGCAGGCTTCCTGTGGAGCCGGGGCACCCGATGTGGGGCTCGGTCTGAGGACCCTGGGATCATGACCTGAGCCAAAGGCAGACACTTTAATGACTGAGCCACCCAGGTGCCCCACCCAAGTAGTCTTTTAATAATAGCCATCCGTTTTCCCATCAGGGACCCCAGAATCTATGGCATTCTTTCACTCAACTTGTCTCAAAATCTTATAATACTGTTTTTTGATTGCTGCTTATATACTACTTTTCCTTTGGAAGCCTCAGCTTCCCCCAAATTGCTAAACCTATCTCCAATTTAAGGGCATTCTTTGTGTTAACACTAGGAAACTTTGCTTTTTTTCTGTAGATTTCAAAAGGAATATTCTTCAACTTCAATACTTTTCAAAAGAATGACCTATGCTTCTACCTTAACATAACCAAGGGTCCCTTCTATGAACCTAAGTTTTTGCAATTACAACTAGTTTTCTGCCAATACCTACTCTATAATTATAGGAGGCATTCCTTACCTTGTTCTATGTATCTAATAATAGATTCTGATGATCTTGAGCACAATTTTACCTGGTATATTTGGAACTGTCCATCCTGCTACAAAAACCTGAGATTTCTTCTCATCCCAATTGTATGGGACAGTGTCTCCATCAAAATAACTCATATGAAGTCTAAAATACAAATCTATGGGCAATTATTCTCATGAGCATTGCATAGCCCCTGATAAAACATTTTATTTGTGGCAACTGTGCCTATAAGTATCTGCCTATTAACTGGCCTAGAACCTATTTAGTTAATCTAATCAGTTCTTATCTAATCTTTATAAAAACTGACTTCTTTTCTTACCTTAACTACTTTGTTGCCTCTTATTTAAGTTTTCCCGACACTAAATGATCCCAAAAGTCAAAACTGTGTTACACCTATAAGTTTAGGTGCAAATCCTAGTTCCATAAGGAGGATGTGGCCTTCTTTTTTTTTTTTTTTTTTTTTTTACTAGGTTCTCAAGAAGCTTTAGAACAAGAGTCTAAGAGACTGAAAGTAAACCTGCAAGAGTTAACTACCAAAGCAATTCATGTATGAGCAACTTTGGTGACTGCAGCTCTGGAAAATAACCAGGGCTATGGACAATCTTACCGAAACCAGCATCATTGCTAGAGAACTATGGGAGCTCCAGTGAGTGGTTCTCTAAAATGGAGTGGCATCGGATACGGCTGTGGCTTCTCATGGTGATACAGACAGTGGTCAGAAGTGACTGCTGTACATATATTCCCTGCAACTTCTCTGATGTCTATGCCACCACCAAAAATATTCAGGCTGTAAAACAGGAAATTTACTAGATCTCCACTGTCTTCATTCTATCATCTAAAGACATTTCAGGTCCAACCTCTTAGGATATTCTCAACTAGCTCCCTTCAAATCTCAAATCTTGTTTTTATTACTTTATTCAACCTTTAATAATTAACTAGTCTTTTGAGGCTAACAAGAACATGAAGTTCAGCTCAACTCTAAAAACCATTTTTGCAAAACTTAATTTCACAATGACTTGGATTCTTTTTTTTATTTTTTTAATCTTATTTTTTTATTATTATGTTATGTTAATCACCATACATTACATCATTAGTTTTTGATGTAGTGTTCGATTCTAACCATAGCAGTGTTTAAGGGCAGGTTTTGTTTTAAACAGCAAGGGGTAGGAAGCTGTTCACAATTACCTATAATTTATCCATTGACCTGACTTTATCAAACTTTAGTCAGGCTTTTCTCCTCCCGTAAGGCCCCTGAACTTTGGGCTCACCAAGATTAAGTAAGCACTAAGATGCAGAACATCTCTCCTTAACAGCTCATTCCAAGAATGAACCAACTTCAAGAAAAACATTTCCTGCTGAAGCATCCTACTTTTCCACCTGTTCACTCCACCACCTATCCTTTTCACCCACAAAGTTTCTGCTAGGCCTACTTTCTCTTCTCTATAAAAGAAAAATCTTTCCCTGTTTGATCTTGAGACACTTTGTACATCCTGAGATGGAAGCATTCTCCCTACCGCAATACTCTTTTTGAATAAAGCTGCTTTTTACCTAAGTCAGGATTTATTTTTAAATCACACCAGTAGGGGCGCCTGGGTGGCTCAGTCGGTTAAGCGACTGCCTTCGGCTCAGGTCATGATCCCGGGGTCCTGGGATCGAGTCCCGCATCGGGCTCCCTGCTCTGCAGAGAGCCTGCTTCTCCCTCTCCCACTCCCCCTGCTTGTGTTCCCTCTCTCACTGTGTCTCTCTCTGTCAAATAAATAAATAAATAATCTTTAAAAAATAAAAAAATAAATAAATAAATAAATCACACCAGTAAGCTTGGAAGAGGTCCTGCACCTCAGATGTTGATTGCAGCCTTTAAGACACTAATCGTCTTAGCTAGGCTGTGATTGGACTCCTGACACACAGAAATATAAGATAATAAGTGTGTGTTGTTTTAAGCCACTAAGCTTGTAGTAATTTGTTACATAAAAACAGAAAATCAATAAATGTAGAAATGCACATGAACTTCAGTCCCACTAGAGAACACAATTTAAGCCCGTTTTTTTTTTAACAGAAAAACTACTTTAAGCATTTAATATATTCCATGTAATTATTTTCTTCTGTGTTTTACTTTATGTTAACTAGAAAAAATCTTTATTCTAATTTACTATAGTTAATATAATAGTCTATACTGATTCAAATCAAATTTACATTAAAAAGCTTTAAAAATGAATTATAACATTTAAAATAAACTCTTCTGGGAGATGCCTTGGGAGTGATGATATTTCATGACTAAGATATTTCCCATCTACACATATGAAAAACTATTATAATGTTTACTTAAAATTGATATTGCATACATTATTTGGGCACAGAAGTACTTCCCATAGTACATTACATCTACAAATGAAAAAAAATGTTCTGTTGGTTGAACAGTAATATTCAGTTAAAGTAAATATTAGCAGACATGATCTCCAATTCGTTTTCATTAGTGGAGCCTTTTCAGGCAGATTAGGAAATCAGGAGATCACTTGGTAGAGACGATAATGTGGGGACAGAGTACAAAGATGGTTCTGACATTTAGTAAATATTTTTGTGAGGCAACAAAGCTAAATTTTAGAAATTCAGTTTTGACTTGGTTAATAAGCAGATGCTTATTTTTACCATTGTACAGTGGTTCTCACAGACCATTACTGTGGTGATTTATTGAAGTTCGTTTAATCTTATTCAGATGTACCTGGAGATATTCTTTATATTGTAATTTTAGAAAAAAATATATTTGAATATTTGAACTGGAAGTCCATTTTATACATATTCTGTGACTTGCTGAACTGATATAGAATCCTGGATTCCCTTTGTCCCTTGCAGGAACTGTTAAGGATGTTCAAGGGAATAGCCAGTCATCCACTAGGAATACCCAAGTTCTTCATGCTAGCAGAGTGTAGCTCAGAGGAGCACAAGAGGCTGAAGTTGTAACAATGAGGTTTTTCAATTGTATCCAACAATGAAAGGACTGAGAATATGAATGTTTCAGTATGTTCTTCCCTATCTGTTACAAGAAATTTAAGGATAGTCAAGGATGTGTTATTTTGTTAAGACAACAAATACACAACGCTTTCTCCAGTGTGCTGTGGATTAAGTTTGTAAAAGGGAGCTATTGTTATTTGTGCCTCAAGACGCAAAAAGTAAAGTTGACATAAAAAGGGTGACAAACTTGTATAACTACATGCACAATTTTTAAACATGCCCACCATAAAATTTTTAAAAGGAAATACACATTTGCAATTTTTTAGTAACAGATATGTTCAATAAATGGCAAACTGTACATGAACTTCAAATATCTGAGAGCTTGGCCTCATAGAAAACAAAAAGAAAAGCCAACGTATTTGTAATTAATTCACCATATTTTGAATTGTTTTAAAATATTTTATTTATTTATTTGACAGAGAGAGACAAAGCGAGAGAGGGAACACAAGCAGGGGGAATAGGAGAGGGAGAAGCAGGCTTCCCACGCAGCAGGGAGCCCGATGTAGGGCTCGATCCCAGGACCATGGGATCACGACCTGAGCCGAAGGCAGATGTTTAAAAACTGAGCCACCCAGGCACCCCTATATTTTGAATCTTTAATATAAATGATATAAAACTTATTTTTTAGGAGTAGCATAAGGCAAAAATTAAAAGGACAGCTGCTCATAACAATGTCTTCTTTCCCAAGTCATCAGTAATAAGAAATCAAATAAATTTAGGTAAATGAATAGATGTAGCCTCTGTCACTGATAGCTTAAAAGAAATAGGACTTAAAAATTATTTTACGAATTTTCTAATGTAGAAAATGTAACGCATCCCTACTCTAGTGTCTAAGCTGGCTCTCATATTGAGACAAGAATATAACAATAAAATAATAAAATAATATTCATTTAATGTTTGTCAGGTAAGTATTATAAGCATTTTAAATATGCTTTCTTTTTTAGCCTTCCAAACAACCTTATGAGGTAGGCACTGTTATTATGCCTGTTTTACAGTTAGGGCAACTGAGGCTGAGAGAGATTAAGATGAATTTACCGAAGATTCATAACCAGTTGTAGAAGACTTCACCTACTCTGTGCATTCTCACAAAGGTCAGCTGAGATTAGGCAAAGTGCTGCAAAATGAAGAACCGAAGAACCGTTCATTCTCCGATCCTTGGGTCCCTTCCTGCCCCCTCATTAGCGTCTATCCCATGTTCTGTCGGGTTCCATGCGACACCAGGTGCCAACCAACATTCTCATATAAAGGGATTTGAGAGACATTCTTCTTTTCATTAAAACTCACTCACTGCCGTGTGTTTCTCAGAGAATGTGTAGTTTTAGTGCTTTCCCTATAATCATCCCATGAGAGTGGCCTCTTTTTTGAAGTTCCGCGCGACCCCCCTCCCATCTATGGGGAAGTTATGAGGAGAGAGGATATGGGAGGCAGATGGTTTCGTAGCTGTGCATGATGGCACTTCTGAGAGCACAGCTGCCCTTTGCCGCTGCCTTTGCTCGGCAGCCTCGGGCTCTCTCCTCTCGCTTCAAGCCTGCAGATACTGCCAGCCATGATCCATCCGGCTGCTGTGGTCTAAGAAGGGTTCATCCACGCAGGTCCCAGAATTTCTGCTGCCTCAAGCCTGCCGAGAGGCGGGCTACACAGCAACTGTTGCACGAAGCTATCACCTCACGGATGTCGATCTGTGAGAGGGACTGTACAAAGGTTTCTGAGGCCGGGAAATGCCAGGACAGAGCCAAGGCTTAATGCGGCTTCTTTGTCAGGTGACACTTAGAGGTGGTCTCAAAACTACTTTCTCTGGTCACCAAGTCTCTAGATTTTAGGCACGCTCCCCCTTGATAATGTATATCAATTTATTTATGAATTTTGCATCTAAAGTAGCCTCTTATGTTCATTCCAATCTCACAAATGGAATTTAAGAAGGATGAGATAAAAAATTGTCATTTATTCCAGAATCCCCACGCAATCCTTTGTTTATGTCAAAATGCGCACACAATACACTCTGAAGACTGCCACTCCAGAAGTCTCAAAGAGTCTGACTTCTTCTCATAAACTCACTTTTAATCTCTCTTGATTTATTTCCTTTCTGGTACTGCTGATTTCCCCCTGCTTTATCCTAAATGCAGTCTGTCTTCTTAGAGTCACTTGGGATTGTCCACTTGGCTTTACCGTCAGTTTCATGTTATTTGTGGAATTATTTTAGATTCATGTTTTACTTCATATGGATATGCTAGAAAGAACTCCAGGCCCGGAAGTCATAAACATGACATTATCAAAACATAGGTGTATGAAAATAAATGTAGATGTAAAGCTGATAATGCTTTATGCATTCTCTGATTCTATTAATATTTGAGGGCCTACTATGAGCCAGACAATACTCTATTGAATGAGGGTCAGCAGTAAAAAGAAACAAAAAAGCAAAATCTGTACTCCTATAGAGCTTGCATCCTACTGGGCAGAGAGAAAAACATAAATAGGTAAACACACGCACACAAATATGCAAAGTGGCAATAAGTTGTATGAAAGTACAGATGATTTTATATGGTTTCTTAGGGAACAAATTATGGAAACAGACTGTCGGGTTTTAACTGGCAGGCGCCAGACTGGCACCCCTCCCTTCACTTATAGCTTAGCTGTGTGACAAGGGACACGTTAAGTCTCTGTATGTCTATTCCCTAGTTTCTAAGTCATGGAAAATAATATCCCAATGTTGTTGTGGGTATTCAATAAATTAATATTTGTAAAACAGAACAGTGCTTTATGGGCTAGCTATATTGCAATAAGTGTTAGCTACAATTATAAATAAAGGAAAAAGAAAGTGTATTAGGAGAATGGTGTGTAGCTTGGGGAAATGCTATTTTACTTAGGTTGGTCATGGAAAAAAATCCTTAGGATAATGAGGTCGTACTGTACTTGATCAAAAATATGTATAATGGTATTTTACGTATAAGATCATGCTAGTGCCCTAGGTTTCTGAAATAGTAGTAATTTCTCCCTCTTGTAGTCTTAAAATTTGAATCTCAGTTTGAACAATAAATTGTGGGTTCACTCTATTGTATGTAATGGAGAACTAACGCCATGCAAAAAAGACAAAGCTACAAAATCATTTGGGAAGTTACAAATATTGATTTTATGTTAATGGATAAAATATATGCATTAAGTTGTCACCTGGAATAATAATACATATCTTATTACTTAATACTTCAGATAAACCTGAATATCTTTTTTTTTTAAGATTTTACTTATTTGTCAGAGAGAGCAAGAAAGAGCATAAGCAGGGGGAGTGGCAGGCAGAGCAGGCAGAGAGAGAGAAGCAAGCTCCCTGCTGAGCAAGGAGCCCGATGTGGTGCTCGGATCCTGGGCTCATGACCTGAGCCGAAGGAAGATGCTTAACTGACTGAGCCAGCCAGGTGTCCCTCATTTATTTCTTTTTTAAAAACATGAAGCATCTTAATAAACTCTATATGTACTGATTACATACAGGACAAATCATACAGATCTTCCCACAAAGAAATTTATCATCTGACAGGTAGCATGTATCATCTATCATATAATAAGAAAACACATTTGTGAATAAAGCACAATAGACATTGTGAGAGAAATCTAGGAGAGAAAGTGAGCTGATTTTGGAAATGTACAGAATGAGAACACCGGTGCTTTGCTGTGACCCAGACTTAAACCTGTCCCAGCATCAAAGCGTATGCTATGAACTTCCCAGATTTGGGTTACGGAGCTGTATTTCATTACAGTAAGTTTGGTACATATATGAATAGTCTCCAGATTTGGCTGCTCAAGCTGTACGTTTTTCCATCTCCAACAATCACAAAATTGGAGGTGTCATTAGTCTCTACCTGGTACCCTTTTTCTTTTGTTCTTCTAATACCACTAATATCCTTTTACAGACCTTGAACAGGAACACTAAGTGGGACTTAATTACTTGTGCCCAAAATTATACACCTTTTCCTCTATTCCTGCACGAGAAAGACTAATCAAACTGTCATTCAGCATTATCTTCATTTCGGATATGCGATGTCTTTGGAATTTTTTCCTTGGAATCTGGCTCACTGTCACAAGCCATGAAAAACAACCAATTTTTAATTTAACACAAGAACTGCAGTCTAATGTATTCTCCAGTATATCACTGTTTTCAGAAACCCATGATTTTGGCCAAGTTACTCAAGGAAATTTTTAAAACATGAGATTCTTGTTACATAAGCTTACATTTTATGCTGAAAAATACCCGATAATATGAATCAATAATTACAGAAAAACTAGAAGGGTACAAAATCCTCACTTTCCCCATGTAGGGAGCTTCTGTATTAAAGGGCACCTTACCTTAGCTGGTTAGCCCGAATCCAGAGCTCAGGACTCCGAGTCCGAGTCCTCTTTCCACTATTCCAGCTCAGGTTCATGAGGTCTCTCTCAAACCATGACAAGGAAAACGAAACAAAACACTACATTTTGTTGGTTTCTTAGAACCAAAGAGCTTTTCTGTGGTCTCCTTTAACCACAAAATAACCAGTGCCGGACGCTGGGCCCACCTGTGCTGTGAGGGGAAGGCGGGAGAAACGAAGGGCCTGCGGAGGCGCAGACCGAGCCGGAAGCCCACCGGGCAGCTCCAGCCCAGGTGCAGCTCCTGCGGAGAGGGAGGGGGTGAGTTTATTGGAAGCAGCAGCTGAGCTGGCAGTTCCAGGAGTCCTCTATTAAGAGGAGGCAGAGAACTTGGTGAAGTTTGAGGTGAAGGAGGACAAACCCATTGTATAACCTCCAGGACTCCAACAAGATTTCCCAGATTTCCAGCTTGTTAAGAAGCCTGTCCTCGGCAGATGTACACAATAGGTCAGGAACAGTTCCTGGAATTTGAGTATCTGACCAAGCAAGTGGAGCTTCTGAGGCATCAAAAATAGCATGCAAAGGGTTATGAGCAATAGATGTTATAGCAAGGGAAGTGGAGAGAAACATCCAAGGCATTATAATCAAAGATTCTAAATCTAGCTGAAGCAACTGATGCCTAAAAACTAATGTGGATAGTCTCCAGAACCAGTGAGAGCCATTGAAAACTTTTGGCCAGGGGGATCAGAACCAGGAGAGATGTGACCCGTAGAAATCAGAGCACAACTTCTCATGTCTGTCCCAGCATCATGTCCCATGGGGAAAGGCAAAATGAAAACCACCACATACCACTGGGCAAATATCTTTCCATAGTATTCTTATAGAAGACAAAAGAACATCTATGAGAATTGGGTATCTGCAAAGATTATCATAAAGTATTGAAGATCAAACAGAAAATTTGGATGAAAGTCATTATGGGAAAAAGCAAAAAGATTTTTCTGAGTTAAGATTGGTTTGGTCAATGAGATGGCTGAGTTCCAAAAGATGTCTATACCATTCACTTTCTGAAAGTACGTAAGTATATAATAAAGACGACAAAAGCACGAAGGCCAAAGATGATAGCAATGTTCTGAAAGCTGGTAAATTTTACATGCTATTGAATATGGGTGTCAATAAAAAGATTCTGGTAAATCCTACTAGTAATGTAACATGGCTCTATGTAACACACTGAAGCTGATTTTTTTGTCTAGTGAAAATTCCATGAACAGTACTCATGAGACTTGCTAAATAAAGTATACCATCGAAAGGACAAAATGAGGGGCACCTGGGTGGCTCAGTCAGTTAAGCGTCTGCCTTGGGCTTCAGGCCTAGGGTCCTGAAATCAAGCCCCACGCCGGTAAATACTTACTAGTGCAATTGCCGGGTCGTAGGGTAGCTCTATTTTTAACTTCTTGAGGAACTCCATACTGTTTTCCTGAGTGGCTGCACCAGCTTGCATTCCCACCAACAGTGTAAGAGGGTTCCCCTTTCTCCGCATCCTCACCAACATTCGTTGTTTCTGTCTTGTTAATTTTAGCCATTCTGACTGGTGTGAGGTGGTATCTCATTGTGGTTTTGATTTGTATTTCCCTGATGCCATGTGATGTGGAGCATTTTTTCATGTGTCTGCTGGCCATTTGGATGTCTTCTTTGGAGAAATGTCTGTTCATGTCTTCTTCCCCTTTCTTGGCTGGATTATTTATCTTCTACATGTGACTGTCCAATTTCTTCATTTCTTTCATTACTTACCAGTGTGGTTTTCACTTAAGATAATTGTGATTCCCAAGAAATGTTTTGGAAAAATGGGGAGGAATGTTTTTAGTTATCACAAGCATTGTAGATAGTGGCTTTAACTAGGTGAAGATAATTTTGCTAGATATAGTTCGATACATGGATCACTTACTTAAAAGTAATCAAGAATTGTTCTACATCTTCTCCAACCTTCCAGCATCACTACAGAAAATAATTTAGGTGAAAAAAACACTGTAATTTTTGGAGGTAAAACACAAATCTCTTTTACATTTTTCCCAGTTATAAGTTGAGCTTTCAGAAATGCATTTATTATATAGTTCAAGGAGATGTTGAATGTTTTGTTTTAATCTTACTAGAGATGATTACTCTAGCTGAAGGTATGTAACCTTAAGTAAATCTGCAGAACCCCTTTTGAGATGTAACATAACATATTCACAGCTTTCAGGGACACCTTTGGTGAGTCATTTACATGGACATCTTTGTTAGGTCATTCTGCTACAACAGTTGACTAGCTGTGGTTTGATAGCTGATCCTAACCTCTGGCCTTTATCTATTTCTTCTCTGCCTTCTTACCCATTCTCTGCCACACAAAGTCCAGGGCTGAGTAAGAACTGGAAAATATGCTGGAATGCCCATTACCAAGATCTTAATGTCCTATTCTTTCTTAAATGCACAACCTGATTTTGTGTCATGGTCAATGTCTTTAACATCTTTACAATTATTCTCTGTTCTTTCTAAGGTGGTTACTAAGTAAAAATGAGAACATACTTGTATGTTGAAATGCCATGAATAGCCCTCAAAATTATTTTTGCCCTTTAGAATCCTATGTAACATATGCTTTTTTAGGGGCAAAATTGTTTTATTTAGTAGGAACAATATTTTTTTTAAAAAGCCAGATATTCAGATTAAAAAAAAAAAGTAATGGATCTGAAATGCTATTAGGCAAGATAATTGTATTTTCTGTCATTGCAGTAAATGTAACAGTAACATGAAGCTATAGACATAAAATTTACCCTAATAAGTCATTATTCCAGGGACATGTTGAATATTTTCAATAGTAATTTTTAATTAATGCTCATTTGTACAGTAAAATAATTAATAGTGAATAAAACAAAGCAATGAAGCAGTGTAAATGAAGTTAAATATTTTTTAAAGCTTAGAGAAAAATTGTTTTTGAGTGTTTAAATATGATTTATATTCCTTGGAAATTATGTTTTCATTATTCTTTTTTATTTATTTATTTATTTATTTATTTATTTATTTATTTATTTGAGAGAGAGAGAGCGAGAGCACAAGCAGGAGGGGCAGAGGGACAGGGTATCTCAAGCAGACTCTGTGCTGAGTGCAGAGTCCATTGCAGGGCTCAGTCCCAGGACCCTGAGATCATGACCTGAGCCAAAATCAAGAGTCGGAGGCTTAACTGACTGCACCACCCAGGCGCCCCTCTGTTTTCATTATTTTAATGTAATCTGCTAGCCACAGAATTTCTTTCAACTCCTTGCAATTACGTCAGTATCATCTAAAGTCCGTGGATGTCTTAATTTTAAAAGATCTAGAAATACTAAATAAATCAAGAAATAAATCAAGAAATAATTTAAAAATTTTGAGTTTTATTTGTATTCTATCATAAATGTTACTTTTACAAAAAATATTTTCTTTCTTGAATAAAATATTGTTTCTAACATAATTATAAGGGCATTCATGAAAAAATAATTAACACTTGTTAGTCCTCTGCTATGGGCAAGTCATGAATTAGATGCTTTATAGAAGCAATTACTTTCAATCATCATAACAATTCTATTGGGCAGACGATTTATAATCACTATTATATTGCTTAGGAAATTTTGGCTTGTAATGGTTAATAGAAGTCCAAGGTTTTGGAGCTGATAAGTAGAAGACCCAGGTCTGTTTGAAAGCACCAACTGTGTTCTTCATCTAAAAGCAAACCTATCTTAAAATATAAATCTGCCTATCTGTAAAAATGTAGACAGAATGGTGATGTACTGACTAAAAATGTAACTAACTAAAAATGCAATAAAAAAATGTCTGTTATAATTCTTACCAAGCAGGCTGGCACTGTTGGTAAAGTTCAGTGGGAGTGGAGAAGGTTGCCCTGCGGGGGTCATAAGTGCCTACGACCAGTCCATTGTCATCACTGGATTCTGCTATTGATCATCTTTGGAACTTCACAGGGCAATGTGGAATCAACCCTCCCGAGAAACATAATTTCAGATCGCTATGTGGTAGAAGGGAACTGCTGTTACTTACTGAAAAACAGCTCTCACACTTATTTTTAAGTCTTTTCTTTTGAACAGTTATGTTATTTTTGAGGGGAAGTAAGATTTTTGTTTTTCGCTCTGAAAACCTGTCACGTGCTATACACATTGAGTAAGTGGCAAATTTTATTCTATTCCTATGTATAGTGTGTGTGTAGAGGATGCATGTGTCATGTGAATGAAATGAACTATATAAATAACATTATTCCATATGATATTAAAGTAAACCACAAGGCTGAAGTGAACTTTAACAAGGTAATCTTTCCAAAAAGGAACACAGACTATCCTGACTCTATGTTTTATTAGTATTAAAATACAGATACTTGAGGAAGCCAAAAGTAAAATAAAAATGCAAGTTTTCCTTATTTGTTTTGGGGCTGGTATATATTTTTTTCTTTGAAAAGTTGGTTATGGTTTATATATTGCAATTCCAAATAATAATGATTTTGATCCAGGTCAGATGATGCATGATTCTAGAAAATGCCAATAAGCAATAGATGATTTTTAAAAAAGCAACTTATTTTACTCTTTTGTTAGGTTAAAAAATATTTACACTCAAATTTACTCATTCATTATGAGTTTTTGCAGTCAGTATAGATATATTGCATGTGTACCATCTATTATTATTTCAAATGAAAAAAGTCCACAATTACAGTCCTGGCTCCAACCTGCTCTCCTTTCCGTGCACTGACCATCTTTGACTTGGACTCAACACAGTGCCTTATAAATTTTATGATCAAAACTTCCAAAATACACATCTAAAAGTTTTTAACATTAATATGTGATGTATTAATGTTATATATATCAATGTTATTTCTCGTCTCCTCAGAACTCTTGCTCTGAATTTCCATTGAGAGGTCTTGAAATGACCTTAAAACCAGCATTGTATAAGTACTTTTTTATTTTCTTTTTTACCAACTCCAAACCTTGATTCTTGTAGTTCTGTTAATTGAACCACCATTCTCCAATTCTCCCAGGCTAAAAATGTGCTATTGTCGTTGATTTGTCCATAGTCTTTTCTCCTGGTAGCTAACTAGCCAATAGATCTTGCTGACTGAGTCTGCCTTCGGCGTACCACCTGGAGTCATCTCTTTCTTTCTATTCCCCTTGCCACAACCAACATTCATGCCACTTTTACCTCTCACTCTGCATAGCCCCTTAAATTCACTGTCCTTTGAAACACACACACAAACACCCCTACCTCTCTATCAATCTATAAAATAATTAGAATTGAAAGATAATTCCACTAGGGCTTTATGTGTGCTATAACTTTTGGAAAATTACTTAAACCCTTGAAATTCATTTTTTAGCCAGTAAATGGCAATGATAATATCTAACCCAAAAAGCTAATATGAAGATTAAATATTTTTATAAACATATTAGTCTTATGGAAATATGACCATAATGGGCAATATTATTCCTTCACTGTTTTGTTTTTAGTCTACTCTTTCTTCAATCAACCAATTATTTATTTAGTCATTTATTTCTCCCTTCAACAGATAACCATTTGTTTGAGAGGCATTAAGTGAGGTTCTGGAAGTATGGATTTGGTTTATGAGAATTTGAAATTACACTGTTAAGTCTCTTATTTCTCACAACAGATTAAAGGCAGTTCAGTTCCAGAGCCCACAAGCATATAATTACTCTCTCTCTCTTTCTGATTTGGTCCCTGGCCTTAAGGAATACATTTCACACCAGGGTAACAACTGTATGTTAGTCCTATAATGTTTAAAATACTATTACAGAAGTATTTACAGTATTTTTCAGTACATAGGGTATATTTAAATCAGAATAAAAGTTAGGGAAAGACTTTTAAAGGAGGTGACACTGGACCTGATACCTAACAGACAAGTATAAATTGGTTAAACAAGTAAAGGGTAGGTAGAAGACAGATAAAATTGTATGTAAGGATGTACATATAGGGAATAGTATCCAATATTCAAGCCCTTAATTCTAGATCAGGGCTATAACTATTAAGAGAGACTTGTATTGTTTAGAGATTATTGGAATCTAATCATGAAGATGATATAGATCATTTTAAGTGTGTTTTTTAAGATTTTATTTATTTATTTGACAGAGAGAGACACAGCGAAAGAGGGAACACAAGTGGGGAAAGTGGGAGAGGGAGAAGCAGGCTTCCCGCTGAGCAGGGAGCCCAATGTGGGGCTCGAACCTAGGACCCTGGGATCATGACCGGAGCCGAAGGCAGACGCTTAACGACTGAGCCACCCAGGTGCCCCAAGAGAGAATTATTTTTAACTTTGAGATGAATATATGCCAAATATGAACAGGTACCACAAGCATTTTTTAGAAAGCAGCTTGTCTTAGTTTGTGTTCCACAGTCTCTGAGACAATGATTTGCCTAAAGGATGTTTACTTAGAGTACTCTGGGTAACAACATCTATGAGGGCGTGAGCGAGTAGACTAGTTATTTCATGTGGGCTATCTCTGGGGAGAGGATTTAACTGTGGGTAAGGCTGTGAAGGGCAATTCCAGCAGAAGGATTCAGATGTCTACCATAAACACATACCCTTTCTGACTGTCGAGGGAAGTGCCTCAGTCCTTAGGTGAGATCTTTGTGGAAAAATACAGCATCCGGACGCCTGGGTGCCTCAGCTGGTTAAGCATCTGCCTTCGGCTCAGGACATGATCCCAGGGTCCTGGGATCAAGTCTTGCATTGGGCTCCTTGCTCAGCAGGAAGCCTGCTTCTCCCTCTGCCTGCCTCTCCCCCTGCTTGTGCTCTCTCTCTCTGACAAATAAGTAAAATCTTTTTTAAAAAAGAGCGAAAAATACAGCATCTACAAGATTCTATATATTACCCACTTAGGACCCACTTACTGCATATAATACAGTCATCCACCTGGGAACAGCTCTTACAGGGTTCATGTTGCTCTCTCTTTCTGGGTAAACTCAAAAAAGGAAGGATAGGAGGGTAAATCAGTGTCCCTGCCCCTACCTCTAGTCTTGGTGTCTTCGTTGGTACCAGTCATCTTTCCCCATTATTCTAGATCTTCTTCATTAGAAGTTCCTTTCACCCTTAATCCGTACCTATGCTAGATTATATTACACCAGATGACTATAGCAGTGGTATGACTCAGACACAGATCCTCAGAACTGTCACCTTGCCCTTGCAAGATTGTAACTGCTGCACTTGTCCACCTAATGTCCAAAGTGGATAGGTAAGTAACAAGACCCACTCCCCATAAATCACTTTGTCACTAAAAATATTATTGTATAACAGCATCCCTACCACTGCCTAATGATCAGTTATTATACTGTTTATTTATCATTTAACGTAGCCAGGAGATGGCGACTCCTTTCTGTGACTGCTTTTCTCTTGCTGCAAGGAACTTAAGATTACCATGACTAAAATTAAATGGAACCCTTGAGGACCCCTGATGAAAGTGTTCCTTCTCCAGAACCAAGACCTATAGTTAGCAGTTCCTAGATTTGCATGGCGGAGGGGGAAGGGGGATAAATTCCCAAGCACGAATGAGAGTAAGCAAGGTCGCTGTTACTTTCTTTTCTTGGTTTCTTCTACTCACTGGCATCAAGAAACAATATAATTTTATTGCTGCAAATTGTATACTACCTCCTAGAGGATGATGCCCAATTCTCACAAGGTATAATCTCACAAGCTGACCCCTCAACTGCCTCTTAAAAGGACTCTTCCATCAGGATGTTAGTTTCTGGGTGGTAAGCTATAAGCTAGGACCAGTGTATCCTGTAGTTATTCACCCATTCTTCATTTACTTTGCTGAATGCTGATCTCTTGATCCAAGGAAATGTTATGTGAAATATGAAGTCAGTGGACCAAGCACTCTGAAGTCTTCATATGCCAGTGCAGACTGAAGTATTTTTTCCTTATTCTTTATTTATAAGATTGAAATGCATAATGAGCCACATCTAAACAGCCTACACAAAATATTCGTTCTCCAAATTGCATGTGCAAATCTCATTATTTCATTGAAAATCTATGTTTTTCAACAAAAGGTATTAGGAACATTACTGAACCCTGTTCTGCACAGTTTACATAATATTAATGCATTTTTTACTTAAAATAATTGAGCAAGAAATTTTTGGAATTTCTTTGGAAGAGAAATATCAGTGAAGACCACAACCATTATCTAAACTGTAAGTACCTGGAGAAAGATAGAACAATGAATCAGAAGAAGAGAAACAGCACTTTCCCCATTGCTCTACTGAATTTATTAAAATTTCAGAAAATATCATTTACCCTCCACAAGTAAGACTGAAATTGAATTGTTTTCTCAAGATGCACTCATGATAATGCCTTCTATTTTCCCAACACATATAAGGTATTATGTCAGTTTGGTGGAGAATGTGATCTTTGAATTGAGTCTTTTGGAATGCACAGGAAAAGTAAAGGAAAAGGGAGGTAGGTGACTAAGGAGTTGGAAACAGGTTGGGAAAGTATATGAGAACCACTTTTTTAAGCAAGTTGAATGCCAGGCTAAGGAGAGTAACTTTTATCTTGTTTAAAGAAAATGCATGTAAGGTCTCTAAACAGTGATCAAAATGCTGTGACAGATCTTAATCTGAAAAAAGTATAGGGAGTAGAATTTAGGAAATAATAATCTGCATGTATGTGGCGAACTCTTTGCTAGGTTACAAAGCTGATTATGACTGTTTCCTTTAGAAACTTATCACATGATAGGGTATCTGTGATTTTTGCATCACGCCACATCCTTTGTGTAATAATGCCATGTGCTCTGCCCCATATCTCCTTCCACTTTTTGTTTTTGCCACTGTTGCAATAATTCCCAGGTACAGCATGATAGCACCTCACACATCATCACAGCTGAACTGTCCTAGAGCTTTTCTGATTTAAAAGCTTAGGGATGCACAGAACAGTCCGTTAGGCACTCAAGACAAGTGCAACCTGAAGGGGTGAGGCAGTTAGCTCTGCTATAGGCCAACTATTGCCCTTGAATAGAAGAGCTCTTTTTCTATCATTCAGGCAGAAAATTCTAAGGTGCATTCGACATTGCTCCTCTCAAGTGTCTGAAAGGATCAAGCCACATTTGCCCACAATTGTGAAGAACTCTAGAATAGTGGCTTTCTTTCTTCTAATTCTCTAGACTCAGACTCCCACTCCTGTTTCCTAGGATCACTTCCTGACAAACTGCCTGAATACAGCTACCTATCAAGTCTCCACTCTAGTGGTGGTGGTAGAGGAGGCATCAAGGCCTAGATGAGGTTTAAATATGAAATTCATAAATTATTTGGGATGCATCCTAGACCAATGCAGGCAATTCAAAAAGATTACCAAAATACTGTAAGATTAGTCAAGCATCAGATTATATCTAGATGGTTTAACTTCTGTATTTGTAGTTTAACTGATTACATTATATATGGTACCAAAAAATTCTCTTCCTCATTAAAGTATCACAATTAAATATTTAATTACAACAGAGATTTAGTGCAATACTCAGAAATTACTATTCTTTAGAGAAAGACAATTAAAGCTAGTATTTTAATCCAACAGTATTATTACTCAACTGCTTCATTTAAAAAAAGGACAAACACTGACTCTAGGGTCTTGAAGAAAAAGTTTTGAAAGCGGGATGGGGGCAATACCTCTAGCAGACAGCAAGTTGGCTACTGTGCAAGAGCCTTAGCAAAGTTCTCATAAACCACAGTGAGATACACAGCATGCAACCTTTGTCAGATGGCATCTCTGGTACATTTTTGTGACTTTTCTATTGTTGTTTCTTAGTTTTTCCTTCAGTATTCAAGGCATAAAGTTAAATATATCTCCAAAATTCTAACAACATCATCTTAGGAGAGAACATTTATGAAAAACCCATGAAAGCAATTTAGGTAACTAGATTTAGTGAAAAGTTGCAAATTGCATGGGATTTGGTGAGGATCTTCTCCTCTTACTCTATAATCAGCAGCAATTTACTTAAGGTCAAACTCTGGGGCTTCTGTCTCTGTTACATATAAAAGCTACTATTATACTTATTTTAAAGTCTAGTGTTCTTTAGGCCTGTAGGATATTAAAATCCTAAAGTGCTAAAAAAATCATCAGCACATTTTCAAAACTGCATTATTACTGCAATTACTGTTTCGTGTTTTAGAGTACTTTAAGGCTTATAAAGTATATTTGTATAAAATATTTGAACCTCACAATGATTTCAAAATGTAATAAGTAAATACTATTAATTTCATGTATAAGCAAAGCAACTTATGGTTCCAATAGGTTATGAGAAAAGCCAGTTTTGAACCAAGATCTTTAATTTTCTAAGTTTTCACAGATCTACAAAATGGAGGAATCTTGGAAGAAGGAACGGTTCTCTGTGAGGCAAAATCAATACGTACAAGTTATCATCCAGGCAGCCGATGAACAACTTTGAAATGAAGTCTTTCATTCAACTCTCCCTCAGTTAGAGATAAAATTGGAAATCACTGCTGATGGCAAGGTTAGACTCTTACCAGTAGACAACTGTCCAGGTCCACAGGGAGACATAGTTATCATATAATTACAGCTTTTCAAGTCACTATTAAATGGTACCTTCTTAAAACAGACTTTAGAAATGTGAAAGGTTTGCCTGTTTGCCTATTTGATTTAATGAAACAATTTTTTTTAGCAAGGACTTTTTGTATACTTGCATCTCTGTATTGTTTTTAACAAAAAAATATACTCTAATTTCTTTTTTTAAATAATATATTGCAATCCTAGAAGATTGTCCTTTGAGGCCCCAAAGAGACAAAAGATACCATGGCCTCAAAATTAGGTTTATTGTGAATCATCGGCAGTAGGAGAATGTTCACAAATACCCGTAAAGCAGAAGATAGGAGGATCATTAGAATGGATTAATTCAATATTCATGTTTGAAATGCCAATTGAGAGAAACAAACTGCAACCTCTTTAACAATGTAGTATTGCTTTTTAAAATGTGAACAATGTCTACTCATGTTAATCACATACAAAATTAGCATTTGAAGAAGGAAGTGTATCCTCCCTTGATTTATAGTTAAGATAACATGTCTTTATTCCATCATAGGCAAATGACATTTTAATTTCTTACATAATTCTTAAAAATAGGATTCCAAAAATGACTGTTATAAAGAGTAGGGAACTTAAATCACATTAGCCCTGTTTTAGTCCAGGCCCAAATGATTCATACTTACATTAATGGTCAAATTACCTAGCTCTCTTAAGTCTTATACTCCTCTTGTATGGGATTAGATATACTAATGTATTTTATGTATAGAATTATTTTATATTGGTATGAGAAAATGATTTTAAAATGTGTTTTCAAAAATGGTTAGCACTGTAAAAATAAGATATCCTTTCTATTTTTATTATGAACAGCCCAAATTGTTTAACGAGGTATGATCCTCTGATCCACAATCCATGTTATATTTCAGAAATATCGGGTCTCTTCACTGAAATAAGAAAACCTTTAAGCATTTGGGTATGTCTTCCACCTACCACCGAACTTGATTTCAATAAAAAATACGTATTACATTTTTCTTGCCCCTCCTTCAAGATGTGTTAGGACTGTTGCCTTTAAATGAAAAGCCATATGCAGAATTATTAAAGATCGGTGCACTGATTTTTAATTAATCCTATATCACTTTTTCATTTTTGATCAGTCAGCTATAACGGACTAACAATTACCAAGCCAAAACAAAGGTGTCCTTAAAATGACCACAAAATGTACTACATACCTAATTCTTCCTGAATGTAGTGGGTATTGGGCTCACAAAAAAAAAATATATATCTAAGTGTGAGGATGGAGTTTGGGGGTTATTATAGGAGCTTTGCAACCACCTAACTGAGCGAATTTTGACAAGTCACATTATCTCTCTGGATCTTTTTTTCCTATGCGATCAAATCTGTACCTTTCTGTCTTGAAAGATATTTTTCTGTCAAGATATCATGTTCATTTTATTCTCATATTTGATAGCTTTTCTAGCCAATTAAAAGATTTTGTTTCCAAAACTAACTATATCATATGGTTAGTGTAAATATGATGGTGTAAGTTTTTTTTTTTTATTATGTTATGTTAATCACCATACATTACATCATTAGTTTTTGACGTAGTGTTCCATGATTCATTGTTTGCGTATAACACCCAGTGCTCCATGCAGTACATGCCCTCTTTAATACCCAACACCAGGCTAATCCATCCCCCCACCCCCTTCCCCTCTGGAACCCTCGGTTTGTTTCTCAGGGTCCATAGTCTGTCATGGTTCGTCTCCCCCTCTGATTTCCCCCCCTTCATTTTTCCCTTCCTGATATCTTTTTCTTTCTTTCTTTCTTTCTTTCTTTCTTTCTTTCTTTCTTTCTTTCTTTCTTTCTTTTTAAACATATAATATATTATTTGTTTCAGAGGTACAGGTCTGTGATTCAACAGTCTTACACAATATGATGATATAAGTTTTAGGAAAAAATTAAGCTAAATGGAAATGTAATGTATCATTAAGAACTATTAGAGGAAGAGAATCCAGAAATGGCCCTCAACTCTATGGTCAACTAATCTTCAACAAAACAGGAAAGAATATCCAATGGAAAAAAGACAGTCTCTTCACAAATGGTGTTGGAAAAGTTGGACAGCCACATGCTGAAGAATGAAACTGGACCACTTTCTTATACCAAAAACAAAAATAGACTCAAAATGGATGAAAGACCTAAATGTGAGACAAGAATCCATCAAAATCCCAGAGGAGAACACAGGCAGCAACAACTTTGACCTTGGTCACAGCAAGTTCTTGCTAGACACGTCTCCAGAGGCAAGGAAAACAAAAGCAAAAACGAACTATTGGGACTTCATCAGGATAAAAAACTTTTGCACAGCAAAGGAAACAATCAACAAGACTAAAAGTAGAGTGATGAGGGGCACCTGGGCAGCTAAATTGGTTAAGTGTCCAACTCCTAATTTCATCTCAGGTCATGATCTCAGGGTCATGAGTTGGAGCTCCCACCCCATCCCCCACCCTTATCCCCCATTGGACTCCTCACTTAGTGGGAGTCTGCTTGAGATTCTCTCCCTCTCCCTCTGCCCCTCCCCCAGCTCATGCATACTCTCTCTCTCAAATAAATAAGTCTTTTTTTTTAAAAAAAAGGTAGAGTGATGATACGTCTCCAAAAAAAAAAAAAAAAAAAAAAAAGACATAAGCCCTTTGAACTGAGAGGACTAGGAGAAAAGGAGAGGGTAGTACAATAGTAGTTTTTTGGAAAATGCAAAGTGAAATGGAACTTTAACTGGTAGATTTAGCTCATTCAATTAAGCAGAAACCCAAGCAGCACAGAGGAAATAGAGATTCAATTCTACTTACATGAAATAATTCCCTAAAACTTTAGTAGTTCCAGAAGTAAAAATAGGGAATACAAGAACAGAGAAAATCATCAACAAAATAATTAAAGACAACTTTCCAAAATTAAAAGTAAAAAGTTACCAGACATAAAGGACCCACCTGATGCTCAGAAAATTAATTAAATAAAATATCATGATCATTATTTCAGAACATTAGAGACAGAGAGATCAGAGAAAAGTCTGCAAGTTTTCTCATCGAAAATAGGGGTAAAGAATACATGTATAAGGAGTGTGAATGATTTTAACTTTGGAATTCCCATTAACAACATTGGATGTTGGAGTCATTGGGATAAGGCCTTCAAAGTTCTGCAAAAGCTTATTTTCTAGCCTAGAATTCTATACCCAAACATTAGTCAAGTGTCAGGGTAAATTAAAGACATTGTCAAATATTCAAGATCTGAAAAACTGACCGCCCACATATAGCGTTTCTGAAGAAGTGACTACAAAATAACCTCCATTAAAACGAGAAAGCAAATAAAGATCAACAAATACATGAGACATACAACCCAAATCCAACACAGGAGAGAAGCAAAAGCATATCCCCCAGGAACGGTAAATGCATATCCTGTAAATCAGATAAACGAGTCTGAATACCAATTTGGAGCAGGTCAAAATGCACATAGGGAAAAAAACAAACAGGTAAGCAGTCATCATAGAAACCTCTGATTAGATGGAATTGAAGAACTAGTCTCAATGTTCTAAAACATTATTCTGTTATTTAAGGTTCATGACTTTTTTTAGGACTTTTTTTTTTTTTCTGTGACCAGCAATAAACATGATTAAGCCCACTGAATTTTAAACCAAATTACTGTTAATTATTCTTTATGTGAAAATTTCTATGTATTTCTCCTTCAGAAAGAATGTCACAGTATAGCACTATAGTTGTAATAGCCAGAGAATAATAACAATGGATGTTTTTTATTTATAACAGATAAAACATCCTTTAACTTGTTTATTGAGGTATTTATGATCCATCTAATATTTTTGTGAATAATAATAAATATACTTAGAAATGTATATTGTTTGGATATTTTAAGAGTAAACTAGTGAGATATGGTCACTGAAAACTCCTTACAGCATAATGATATAACCCAAAGATTAAAGGAAGATTCAATATAATCTTTAAATTATCAAGACACTGTGTTTTAAATACTGGCAACCACAATGTATATGATCATGAGCTATAGTATGTGGTTCTTAAAACATTTAATAGTTTCATTGAAAGCCCTTTTCAAATTAACAAGAAATGAAATATTTTTAGCAAGAAATCATTGTTTTGAAGTATCCATTTCCTCTCTTTTAGTCCTTAAATACTGGTTAATTGAGAAATTTTATTACAGACATGATGAAAAAAATCTGAATTATTAAGTACTAGAATTCAGAAGTAAAGCTGATTAATTATATTAAACTGAGTTGTCAAAAAGTTAGATCCAAGTGGGTTTTCTTTGTTTTTTGTTAGTGTTTCTCAAACCAAATTTAGCTATATATCTCAGCAGTTAGGGAAATACATAAGATTTCCACTTCACTGTTATTTGTGCATGGAAAAAATAAAAGAACATTTATAGAAGATTAATTGGGTAAACGGAACTGAAAATTATTGTCTTTCAACATGAACAATTAGGTGTGCAGCAGAAATGAATATAATATGAAGAATCAATGTTCATTTCTCAGCTCCTGCCACATACAGCTGGATTAATATTGCTGTACCTCCATTTGCTGAAATAGGATTACATAAAGAAAATTCAAGCCTATGGGGAAATTCTATGAGATCAGCATTTGAACAGGTTCAATTTAAGGAGTGAGTAGGTCATAAATATATCCATTAAGCAACTGGATTCTAGGGTAGTGCTCATGGGAGAAACATGAATTAGGAAGTACATACAAAGTCAGAAGTAGGTGAGCCCATTAAATAACCCAAAGAGACTATATAGATTAATCCTAAAATTGGACTAAGATATAATCCTGGGAAATACCAATATTTAAGTTGTGGTTGAAAACTTAATGTCCAGATAGTAGAACACAATCCACAATAAAACAGCATTCTAGAAGCCAGTAGAAGAATGTGTTCCAAGGGCTAATGACCAACAACAGCAAGAACTTAAGAGAGAGAACTTTGTTAGTTTGGTAAGATTAATAATGAGTATGGGAAATAAGTTTTAGTGCATGACGATAAACAGAGGCACTGAACAGAGATAACTATTTAAATAAGCATGCCAGAAAACCACCTGTGACTGAGATTTAGTCCAACTCTATAGTTCCAGAAAGGAGGGGTGCAGCAAAGAAGTTGAGCTTCCAGAAATGTGTCATCATCCTAAAGGTGTTTTTTGGGGAAGAACAGTGGAATCATAAGAAACAAAACAAAACAAAAACAAACAAACAAAAACTAGATACCAATTCTCTGTTCCAAATTCTACATTATTTCTGATATTACAGGATACTTATATAGTGCTTACCATGTTCCAGGCATTCTTCCAAATGCTAAACACTTACTAAGATGTAAATTTGTGATAGGGCGCCTGGGTGGCTCAGTCCTTTAAGCATCTGCCTTCTGCTCAGGTCATGATCCCGGGATCCTGGGATCGAGTCCTGTGTTGGGCTCCCTGCTTAGCGGGAAGTCTGCTTCTCCCTCTGCCCCTCCCCCTGCTTGTACTCTCTCTCTCTCAAAAATAGATAAATAAAATCTTTAAAAAAAAATTGTGATAATTACGATACAAGGTAGGTTGTAGTTTTTTTTTTTTAATTTAATTTAATTTTTTTTAAAGATTTTATTTATTTATTTGAGAGAGAGAGAATGAGAGAGAGCAAGCACATGAGAGGGGGGAGGGTCAGAGGGAGAAGCAGACTCCCCGCCAAGCAGGGAGCCCGATGTGGGACTCGATCCAGGGACTCCAGGATCATGACCTGAGCTGAAGGCAGTCACTTAACCAACTGAGCCACCCAGGCGCCCCAAGTAGGTTGTAGTTCTTATCATCATCTCTTATTTTACTTACTCTACGCCTCAAAGGAAATGAATACTAGAACCAGGACATGACCCTAGCCTATTTGATCCAGAAAATATGCTCCTAAATGTTCTTAGCCCCCTTTTTCCCTTTTGTGTAACAAACTATATTTATTGGCTAACTAAAAGAACAAAAACATGGTAGATAGGAATTAGGAAGAAAGAACTATGGCTTGGTGCATGAATTAGCATCAATAATCCCGGATCAGTTCTTATATCTGCCTTTCCTTCTTTCAAGTATTACTAATCATCAGACTTAAGCCTTTTACATAAATGATCAACTTCAGCTTCCCTAAATGGCAAGATCTTCTTCATTTATAAATGCTATAATCATCACATGGCAGGTTACTACATACCCATCAGTTCAAATTATAGTAATTGATTTTTGAAATTATTGGTCATATGAAGGAAAATGCTTCCAAACAGTAAAAGCAGCTTTGGTTTCTGAAAATAGAAAAAAAAAAAAAAAAAAAAAAAGAGCATGTCTAAGAGTAGAGAATGAATATTAAAAGTGACAATATTATAACATCCCAAAGCTTATGTTCAGATAAATAAATTTCCAAAAGAAATCATTTGTTTTAGAAAAAAGATTAATAGGCCATAATGTACAAAGTTGTCAAGGTGATAGTAGAACACAGCATATAAAATTAATAACAGTAAGCAGGGCATTATTTGACATATAAATAAAATAGATACATGATGGATGGATGGATATAAATAGATAAAGATATAGAAACAAAAGCAATAGATATTTAACACTACTATATCTCTGTATTAGTTTGCTAGGTTTCCCTAACCTAAGTAGCTTGCAAAAGGAAAGATATATCTAACAGTTCTGGAGGCCAGAAGCCTGAGATCAAAATGTGAATATATATCTGTTTTAAAAAGGGGTTAATAATAAACATCAAATTCTGCATAATGGTTATTCCTGGGAAGAAATAAGGGAATGGAGTAAAAAAAAAAAGAGAGAGAGAGAGAGAGAGTGTATAAGATAACAGTAATGGCTTAGTTATTAGGTAATACAGCCATTTAAAATATCATCCTTCAGAAACAACACAGTAGTTTTAAAATTATACTCCAGAGAAGATGGCGGAGGAGTAGGAGACCTGGATTTCGTCTCCTCTCAGGAATTCAGCTGGATAGGGATCAAACCGTTCTGAACACCTACAAACTCAATAGGAGATTGAAGAAAAGAATAGCAACAACTCTCTGAAGAGAAAAGCGACCACTTTCTGGAAGGTAGGACATGCGGAGAAGTGAATCCGAGGAGATATTCGGGAGGATAGACGGCGGGGGAGGGGCCTCCGTCGGCCGCTTCTGGCAAGTGGTAGAGCCGCGGAGCACAAAAAGGAACTTTTAAAAGTCTGCTCCGCCGAGGGATGTCACTCTGGTGGCTAAGCGGGGGGTGGAACCCTCCGGGACAGTGTGGTCTCAGGACCCTCGGGGTCACAGAAAGACCGGGGGTGCCTGAGTGCGGCAGAGCTCCCAGGCAACGGAGCACGGAAGCCGGCTGCAGAGGCGGAGCCCAGGCGCGGGCTCTCAGCTCGGGGTTGTCATGAACCGTGATCCGCGGCACAGTCGGGCCACTGCTCCTCCAGCAGGGACCCGACAAGCGGCAGATCCGGGGAGACTCACCTTGCTCCGCCGGGAGGAGCCGCGCGGGAGTGCACCGCAGGGATCTGCTGGGTTTGGAGACTCCACCCGGGGTCGGATGCCAGAGATAGAAACGCGCGGTCACAGGCCAGGTGAGCACGGAGTGCAGCTGGAGACTGGGGGGATGGGAGTGACTGATGGCTTTTCTCTGTGGGCTCACTGAGGAGCAGGGCCCCAAGTTCTCGGGTCCTCCGGGGCGGAAATTGGGAGGCCGCCATTTTCACTCTCTGCCTCCAAAGCTGTACAGAAAGCTCACAGGGAACAAAAGCTCCAGAGACCAAACCCGAGCAGATTACTTAGCCTGGACCGGGCAAGGGCGGGGCAGTTCCGCCTCCGGCAGAGACATTTGGAAACCACGGCAACAGGCCCCTCCCCAGAAGATCAGCGAGAACAGCCAGCCAAGACCAAGTTTACCGATCAATGAGAACGGCAGAACTCCAGCGCTAGGGGAATACTACACATAGAATTCATGGCTTTTTTACCATGATTCTTTAGTCTTTCAAAGTTAATTTATTTTTAACTGTCTATTTTTCCTTTTTTTTTTTTAATTTTTCTTTACCCTTTTTCAACCAACATCTTATCAATCCCTTTTTTAAAAAACATTTTTATTTTTCATTTTTAAAGTCATATTCTATCCCTTCATAGTAGTTACCCATATTTTTGGCATATATATATATAAGTTGTTCTCTCTTTAAAAATTTGAGATACTTTCTTCTAACAGATCAAAATATATCCTAAATCTCTAGTATATGGTTTTTTTCCTCCTCCCCTGCCTGATCACATTCTCTCCTTTTTTTTTCTTTTTACTTTTTTTAAATCCTCTTCTTTCTTTTTTCAACTTCTTATCAATTCCTTTTATAAAATTTTTTATAATTTTCATCTCTACAGTCATATTCCATCCCTTCATCATATCAACCCTTATTTTTGTACATATATAAGTTTTTCTTTCTTTAAAATTTTGGGAGGCCCTTTCTTCTAACAGACCAAAGTACACCCCAAATCTAGTGTGTGGCACTGATCTATATACCAGCCTGATCATATTTGATCACATTCTGGTTTTTTGTTGTTGTTGTTTTGTTCTGTTTTTGTTTCTTTTTATCTTTATCTTTTTCTTTTTCTTTCTTTTTCCTTTTTTTTCTCTCTTTCCCTTTCTTTTCCCACTGCTTCAGGTCATTTCTGATTTGTTTAGAGTATATTTTCTGGGGATGTTGTTACTCTGCTAGCATTTTGTTCTCTCATTAATCTATTCTGCTCTGCACAAAATGACAAGACGGAAAAAATCACCTCAACAAAAAGAACAAGAGGTATTACCGACTGCCAGGGACCTACTCAATACGGACATTAGCACGATGTCAGATCTAGAGTTCAGAATCATCACTTTAAAGATACTAGCTGGGCTTGAGAAAAGCATGGAAGTTATTAGAGAAACCCTTTCTGGAGAAGTAAAAGAACTAAAATCTAACCAAGTTGAAATCAAAAAGGCACCTCATTAATAAATGAGGTGCAATCAAATATGGGGGCGCTAACTGCTAGGATAAATGAGGCAGAAGAGAGAATCAGTGATATAGAAGACCAAATGATGGAAAATAAAGAAGCTGAGAAAAAGAGAGATAAACAACTACTGGATCATGAGGGCAGAATTCGAGAGATAAGCGATACCATAAGATGAAACAACATTAGAATAATTGGGATCCCAGAAGCAGAAGAAAGAGAGAGAGGGGCAGAAGGTATAATGGAGCAAATTATAGCAGAGAACGTCCCTAATTTGGGGAAGGAAACAGGCATCAAATTCCAGGAGGCACAGAACCCCTCTCAAAATCAATAAAAATAGGTCAACACCCCGACATCTAATAGTAAAACTTACGAGTCTCATAGACAAAGAGAAAATCCTGAAAGCAGCTCGGAAGAAGAGATATGTAACCAACAATGGTAGAAACATTAAATTGGCAACAGACCAATCCACAGAGACCTAGCAGGCCAGAAAGGACTGGCAGGATATATTCAGAGCACTAAATGAGAAAAATATGCAGCCAAGAATACTATATCCAGCTAGGTTGTCATTAAAAAGAGAAGGACAGATAAAAAGCTTCCAGGACAAACAAAAACTAAAGGAATTTGCAAACACAAAACCAGCCCTACAAGAAATCTTGAAAGGGGTCCTCTAAGCAAAGAGAGAGCCTAAAAGTAACATAGACCAGAAAGGAACACAGACAATATACAGTTACAGTGACCTTGCAGGCAATACAATGGCACTAAATACATATCTTTCAATAGTTACCCTGAATGTAAATGCGCTAAATGCCCCAATCAAAGGACAAAGGCTATCAGATTGGATTAAAAAACAAGACCCATCGATATGCTGTCTGCAAGATACTCATTTTAGAACCAAAGACACCCCCAGATTGAAAGTGAGGGGGTGGAAAACTATTTACCATGCTAATGGACACCAAAAGAAAGCTGGGGTGGCAATCCTTCTATCAGACAAATTAGATTTTAAACCAAAGACTGTAATAAGAGATGAGGAAGGACACTATATCCTACTTAAAGGGTCTATCCAACAAGAAGATCTAACAATTGTAAATATCTATGCCCCTAACATGGGAGCAGCCAATTATATAAGGCAATTGATAACAAAAGCAAAGAAACACATCGACAACAATACAATAATAGTGGGGGACTTTAACACCCCCCTCACTGAAAAGGACAGATAGTCTAAGCAAAAGATCAACAAGGAAATAAAGACTTTAAATGACACACCGGACCAAATGGACTTCACAGACATATTCAGAACATTCCACCCCAAAGCAACGGAAAACACATTCTTCTCTAGTGCCCATGGAACATTCTCCAGAATAGATCACATCCTAGGTCATAAATCAGGTCTCAACTGGTACCAAAAGATTGGGAACATTCCCTGCCTATTTTCAGACCACAGTGCTTTGAAACTAGAACTCAATCACAAAAGGAAAGTCGGAAAGAACTCAAACACATGGAGGCTAAAGAGCATCCTACTGAAGAATGAATGGGTCAACCAGGAAATTAAAGAAGAATTAAAAAATAATCATGGAAACCAATGAAAATGAAAACACAACTATTCAAAATCTTTGGGATGCAGTAAAGGCAGTCCTAAGAGGAAAGTATATTGCAATACAAGCCTTCCTCAAGAAACAAGAAAGGTCTCAAGTACACAACCTAACCCTACACCTAAAGGAGCTGGAGAAAGAACAGCAAATAAAGCCTAAACCCAGCAGGAGAACAGAAATAATAAAGATCAGAGCAGAAATCAATGAAATAGAAACTAAAAGAACAGTAGAACAGATCAACGAAACTAGGAGCTTGTTCTTTGAAAGAATTAACAAGATGGATAAACCCCTGGCCAGACTTATCAAAAAGAGAAGAGAAATGACCCAAATCAACAAAATCATGAATGAAAGAGGAGAGATCACAACCAACACCAAAGAAATACAAACAATTATAAGAACATATTATGAGCAACTCTATGCCAGCAAATTAGATAACCTGGAAGAGATGGATGCATTCCTAGAGATGTATCAACTACCAAAAGTGAACCAGGAAGAAATAGAAAACCTGAACAGACCTATAACCACCAAGGAAATTGAAGCAGTCATCAAAAATCTCCCAAAAAACAAAAGCCCAGGGCCAGATGGCTTCCCAGGGGAATTCTACCAAACATTTCAAGAAGAATTCATACCTATTCTTCTGAAACTGTTCCAAAAAATAGAAATGGAAGGAAAACTTCCAAACTCATTTTATGAGGCCAGCATCACCTTGATCCCCAAACCAGACAAAGACCCCATCAAAAAGGAGAATTACAGACCAATATCCCTGATGAACATGGATGCAAAAATTCTCACCAAAATACTAGCCAATAGGATCCAACAGTCCATTAAAAGGATTATTCACCATGACCAAGTGGGATTTATCCCTGGGCTGCAAGGTTGGTTCAACATCTGCAAATCAATCAATGTGATACAATACATTAACAAAAGAAAGAACAAGAATCATATGATCCTCTCAATAGATGCAGAAAAAGCTTCTGACAAAGTACAGCATCCTTTCTTGATCAAAACTCTTCAGAGTATAGGGATAGAGGGTACATACCTCAATATCATAAAAGCCATCTATGAAAAACCTACAGCAAATATCATTCTCAATGGGGAAAAACTGAGAGCTTTCCCCCTAAGGTCAGGAACACGGCAGGGATGTCCACTATCACCACTGCTATTGAACATACTATTGGAAGCCCTAGCCACAGCAATCAGACAACAAAAAGAAATAAAAGGCATCCAAATCGGCAAAGAAGAAGTCAAACTCTCACTCTTTGCAGATGATATGATACTTTATGTGGAAAACCCAAAGGACTCCACCCCAAAACTGCTAGAACTCATACAGGAATTCAGTAAAGTGGCAGGATATCAAATCAATGCACAGAAGTCCGTGGCATTCCTATACACCAACAACAAGACAGAAGAAAGAGAAATTAAGGAGTCGATCCCATTTACAATTGTACCCAAAACCATAAGATACCTAGGAATAAATCTAACCAAAGAGACAAAGGATCTGTACTCAGAAAACTATAAAATACTCATGAAAGAAATTGAGGAAGACACACAGAAATGGAAAAACGTTCCATGCTCATGGATTGGAAGAACAAATATTGTGAAGATGTCAATGCTACCTAGAGCAATCTACGCATTCAAAGCAATTCCCATCAAAATACCACCAACTTTTTTCAAGAAATGGAACAAATAATCCTAAAATTTGTATGGAACCAGAAAAGACCCCGCATAGCCAGAGGAATGTTGAAAAAGAAAAGCAAAGCTGGCGGCATCACAATTCCGGACTTCCAGCTCTATTACAAAGCTGTCATCATCAAGACAGTATGGTACTGGCACAAAAACAGACACATAGATCAATGGAACAGAATAGAGAGCCCAGAAATGGACCCTCAACTCTATGGTCAACTCATCTTTGACAAAGCAGGAAAGAATGTCCAACAGAAAAAAGACAGTCTCTTCAACAAATGGTGTTGGGAAAATTGGACAGCCACATGCAGAAGAATGAAACTGGACCATTTCCTACACCACACACAAAAATAGACTCAAAATGGTTGAAAGACCTCAATGTGAGACAGGAGTCCATCAAAATCCTAAAGGAGAACACAGGCAGCAATCTCTTCGACCTCAGCCGCAGCAACTTCCTCCTAGAAACATTGCCAAAGGCAAAGGAAGCAAGGGCAAAAATGACCTCTTGGGACTTCATCAAGATAAAAAGCTTTTGCAAAGCAAAGGAAACAGTCAACAAAACCAAAAGACAACCGACAGAATGGGAGAAGATATTTGCAAATGACATATCAGATAAAGGGCTAGTATCCAAAATCTATAAAGAACTCATCAAACTCAACACCCAAAGAACAAAGAATCCAATCAAGAAATGGGCAGAAGACATGAACAGACATTTTCCCAAAGAAGACATCCAAATGGCCAACAGACACATGAAAAAGTGCTCAATATCGCTCGGCATTAGGGAAATCCAGATCAAAACCTCAATGAGATACCACCTCACACCAGTCAGAATGGCTAAAATTAACAAGTCAGGAAACGACAGATGTTGGCGGGGATGCGGAGAAAGGGGAACCCTCCTACACTGTTGGTGGGAATGCAAGCTGGTGCAGCCACTCTGGAAAACGGTATGGAGGTTCCTCAAAAAGTTGAAAATAGAGCTACCATATGATCCAGCATTGCACTACTTGGTATTTACCCCAAAGATACAAAAGTAGGGATCCGAAAGGGTACGTGCACCCCGATGTTTATAGCAGCAATGTCCACAATAGCCAAACTGTGGAAAGAGCCAAGATGTCCATCGACAGATGAATGGATAAAGAAGAGGTGGTATATATATACAATGGAATATTATGTAGCCATCAAAAGGAATGAGATCTTGCCATTTGCAACGACGTGGATGGAACTGGAGGGTATTATGTTGAGAGAAATAAGTCAAACAGAGAAAGACATGTATGAAATGACCTCACTGATATGAGGAATTCTTAATCACAGGAAACAAACTGAGGGTTGCTGGAGTGGGGGGTGGGGTGGGAGGGATGGGGTGACTGGGTGATAGACACTTGGGAGGTTATGTGCTCTGGTAAGTGCTGTGAATTGTTCAAGACTGTTGAATCTCACTCAGATCTGTACCTCTGAAACAAATAATGCAATATATGTTAAGAAAAAAAAAAAAGAAGAAGAAGAAGAAGGTAGCAGGAGGGGAAGAATGAAAGGGGGAAATCGGAGTGGTAGATGAACCATGAGAGACGATGGACTCTGAAAAACAAAATGAGGTTTCTAGAGGGGAGGGGGGTGGGAGGATGGGTTAGCCTGGTGATGGGTATTGAGGAGGACACATTCTGCATGGAGTACTGGGTGTTATGCACAAACAGTGAATCATGGAACACTACATCTAAAACTAATTATGCAATGTATGGGGATAATATAAGAATAAAAATAAAATTATACTCCAGAGTCTTACTCCCTGAGTTCAAACCCTTGTGTTTATACTGAGTAGCTTTACATTTTCAGGGAATTCATAAATCTCTCTATATTAGGTTCCTTTCTAAATATGTAAATAAAAGTAACACCTTCCTTCTGTACATATTTAATGATATGATAGTTGTAAGGCATTTGGAATTGTGCCTTATGTATTGTAAGCATTTTAGGAATGTGTGCCAAATAAAAATACAGCATTATATTATTTAAATAAAATCAAATACACGTCATGAAAATAGCATTCATAAAGAATTGTAATTAATTCAATTATTTGTGACTGAGTGCCACAGGATGGGAAAAATGTGGTGAGGGAAAATAGCAAGAAACATGTTAACATTTATACAATCCATGTCTTTTTAGATAGAAATGTACAATTTATGATTTTTTATTTGGTGGAGGGACAGTTTGTAAAACTGTCATTTTTCCTAAAATTAATTTTAACTATAAGGGCGTAGGCTGTTCACAGCAGGAGAGATGCCTCATTTTTCTGTTAACCTCCCTCAGACAGTGTTCAGAAATCTCTTCCACACAAGGAAAATTTAACCATTGCCATGCTCTTATTATTAAGCCTCAAATCACAATATTTGTTATAATCAGTTATTCAACAACAGACCAGGAATGGAGCCCTGGGCAATGGAAAGTGAGAGGCTAAATGTATCACCGCCATCCATTCCCAAGAGCACACAAGAATGGACAGGATAGGGAATACAGCTAACATTATGCACCTTAGACGTTGTATCATCTTTGTAACAGACACCATTTCCACCTCCAACTCTCACCCTTTTTCTAAAACTGAACAGCATGTGGCTTTGTATGTGTCTCTGTCTAATAGCTCCACTCGTCCTTTTGTTTATATATGTTCTTGGGTATAGTTTTCCTACTTGTATACTTTTTAAAAAATTTTATTTTGTGTCCATTAGCATAGCAATCTAACTGTAAAATTACTTATGGCAGATTGGGGGTTGGATCTAGGGCTTGGGATTTGTAGGACAGACAGAGCAAATGCACACTGATAGGAAAGAACTGAAGATGGTGATGAGAAAATGGTCCAAATGATTAAGCAGATAGTTTTAAGGACAGCAAGACATGTTAGAATCCGAGTAAAAATTTGAAGTTCTTTGGTGTCTGAAGTCTCTAAGACATCAGAGAGTAGTGAGAATGAAAAGAATAAAGGGATAGCAAGACAGATTGCTGTGATCAAAAATTGGGATACTGAGGGGGTCTGAGTGGATCAGTTGGTTGAGCATCTGACTTTGGGTCATGGGAGCGCGCCCTGTCTGGCTCTATGCTTAGTGGGGAGTTTGCTTGAAGATTCTCTCCCTCTTCCCCTCTCCCCAGATAAATAATCTTCAAAAAAAAAAAAAAAAAAAGATTGGGGTATTGAGTTTTAATATAAAGTATCCTTTCACTAATTAATTGTGTTCATTGACCATTATTTATCAACTACTAATTTGTGCCAAGCCTTGTTCTAAACAAAGTCTTGAACATAAAAGACAAACATTCCTGAATTCCTGATGTTTATGTTCTATTAGAGGAAAATAGAAATAAACAAAATAATATATTTAGACTATGTTATTGGAGGAAAAGAAACATTGATGGGCATAGGGAGTATCAAGAGAGGTTAGTAACATTAAATAGGGTGATTGGAAAAGGCTTCACTAAAGACACACTAGGATAAAAAATCTTAAGAATATGAGGGAATAAACTAAGCAGATTTTTTTTTTAAAGATTTTTTATTTATTTATTTGAGAGAGAGGATGAGAGGAGAGAGAGAGCACATGAGAGGGGGGAGGGTCAGAGGGAGAAGCAGACTCCCTGCCGAGCAGGGAGCCCGATGCGGGACTCGATCCCGGGACTCCAGGATCATGACCTGAGCCGAAGGCAGTCGACTAAGCAGATATTTTGAGAAAGAGCATTCCAGAGAGAGTGAACAGAAGTGCAAAGGCTGAGCTCAGAGGGGGTACCTGGCAAGTGTGAGCTACAGCAAACTGGCCTCTGTATCAGCCGAAAGGGAAACATGTATTCTAACAGGTTTATCTGGGTTAGTGCTATAATGTTTCAATACTATTTTGGAAAAGAGAATGACAAACAAAAAATATAATTTAAAAATACATAGGGCACCTGGGTGGCTCAGTAGATTAGGCATCTGCCTTCGGCTCGGGTCATGGTCTCAGGGTCCTGATCAAGTCCCGTATCAGGCTCCCTGCTCAGCAGGAGCCTGCTTCTCCCTCTGCTTCTGCTTCTCCCTCTGCCTCTGCCCCTCCCCTTGCTTTTGCTCTCTCTCTCACTCTCTCAAATAAATAAATAAAGTCTTTTAAAAAGTACATTAAAAGTTTTCTTCTAAAAATAAAATCTACTTAAATTGTCCCAAGATTGTTTGACATATTCATTAAACAAATAAATAAATGAGGTTTGGTCATGAGCCTTTGGTCAAATAACAGGCTAAGGGTGAAGTGGTCTCCTTTCCATTAGTGACATAGAGCAGAGTAGCAGAAGAAAGCCATATGAACACCTGAAGAAAATCACAAACAGGAAATAACATGCACTTTTAAAAAAATCTTCCTTTTTTCTATACACAATTTTAAGTGCCTCTGGGGACCCTGGAGCACTCCTCCCTTCTGCCCTACTTTGGTTCACTGACTTTTATACAGACTGAGACTCTGACCTCCTCGGGGTATCTCATTTCAGATTCCAGCTAGGTCCATGTATAGCCATAATTGTTCTAGAAGTAAACACTATTTATTTTTATACCTCCTAACCTATCATCTATGTGACCATTCAAATTAAAACATCCTTAACATCCTCGACCTTTATACATAAGCTATTTTTCTGTGTGGCAGGGCAGTGATGAAGAAAAACAATTTGGAACATTGTCTGCCATTCCTTTGCTCACTCATTGGTCCCAAGGACACACAGTTCTTAATCCAAGGTTCCAAAGAATCCTGGCCCTTATGATCTAACAAACAGAGGATGAATGGAAAATGCTGTTCTGTGTACATAATCTATTACCTGAATACAACTTATCTCTCTATTCATTCCTACCAGGGGAGGTATTAAAAAGCCAGGGATAAAGGAATCAGGCAGAAGACACCCACTGCCTTGATCCTAACCATCTTAACCATCTCACCTTGAATCAGGGACTTAGTCTTTTATCACCTTTTTTTCTTTAGGATTAAGGATGATTCTACAAAAATGATATGCAGAGATAGGATCACTACAAGATTAATAGATGTATCTTTATCTCTAATATAAAATTCCAGTATCTTTCAAATCAATATAACAGCAGGAGATAAACACAGAAGGTGCACACACATGCGCGCTCGCACCCCTTTGAAATGGTAATCCTGAGTGGAAGCTGGTACAAGGAGTAGGAACACTCTTTCCAACAGTGTGCAAGCAAAATATAACTGTCGAGTCTGTATGAAACAGACAAAGCAATTTTGTGAAAAAGTTTAAACAGTTAAATAAACTTACACGATAATATATGTGTGCATTTTTATAAAATAATCCAGTTCAGCTAATGCATCTTAATAGCCAATATTAGAGAATAGCTACCATTTTTTACTCTTAAGCTGCTTTATTTGTGTGCAGAATTGTAAAGAATTGAGAATGCATTATTGAAAAATTTCCCATAATAATGAAAAATGTTAAATGTTTAAGCAAGTAACCAGAGTTTGATATTAGTCCTCTTAGGTTAGGATACCTAAAAAAAACAAAAAAAAGAAGAAGAAGAAGAAGAAATGTAAAAGTGAGTTTACCAAAATTATGTGTCACATATTAACATTTATGTTTTTAACAAAAATATAAAAATAAAATAAAATTTAAAACCCTAGCGTAGATGATAGTTATAGACAACCTAGCAGAGAAGACATGTTAACTAATAATCTGCAATGTAACATAGAAAGTACTATTCTAAAACTATAAGCGAATGTTATATGTGTACAGAGGAAGAAACACACTTGTTCCTAAGTTATAAACATGATTCAATTATTTGTCTTTGTATGATTTTCTTAAATATGTCTACCAATATCATCATATATTATAAAATTATTTGACACATAGCCTTTTCCTCAACTACAAATTTACCATTGTGTACCATTTGAGGTCATTAAAAAAGTAAGCAAATTAAGTTTCTAAATCTAAACTTTATTGTAGAAAAATCCTAACTTTCAATTTTCTCAGATTTCCCATGTTGATATGTTTATCATGGTTAGTAAATAGCTAAATGGTACTTACTCTCAGTTTCTGATCACTACTCACTTTTTTTTTTTTTTTTTTTTTGGCCAAATAAGAACTGGTTCCAGGAGCACAGAATTATGTGTTTTTTTAATTGTAAAACATTATTGGACAGTATAAGCAAAGTATTCATATATCAAAAATTAAAAATTATCTAATATCATTATTCAAATACTGCATACCTAATAAGCTTTGCCTGATTTACACAAAAATATAAAGGCAAATGGTTTTCAGTTATACTACAAATCTCTTAAGAAAAAAAAAAGAGATTTGTGACTTTCTTAGGACAAATGTGTTTTAAAGTAGAAAATTCAGAAGAAAGTTCCATATCTTATAATTTTTATGTAAAGCGCTATTTTACCCACAAAAAAAGACCTTATACTGTCTTTCTCTCTTCCTCTCTCTCTCGCCTTTCTCTCTTTCTTTCCCTTTCTCCTTCTCTTTCTCTCTCTCTTTTTTTTTTTTTTTTTCTGTGAAAAGGACCCAGTCTTTTGATAACTTATGGCTCCCTGGAAAAAGCCTATTCTATTCTTATATTCAGCTCCCTCTGCTTTCTATATTAGATTCAGAGTATTCTAAGTCTGTTTTCAGGAAATAAAATGCATTTTTACTACTAATCTGTCTTCTCAAATATAAAATACTTAACATTTTATGTTTAAGCCAAGAAATAACTTAATTCTTGAGAGTTTTTTCTTTTTGATGCTACTGACTATACTCCTTCAAATCATTTTTTTCCTTGGATTTCCATTCCCTAATTTTAGACACAAAAATAGAATTTTAGATAATTTTAACGAATAATATTTTTTTTTTAAGATTTTATCCATCCAAGATTTTCTTTTGACACCACTAAGATGAGCAGACTACACTGCATAATGCATGTTTAATCTTCTGGAACCTTCAATGGTTTAAAAATGGCAGTGAATATAATGACAAACCTTGACCTAAAATAATTTTAACTTTGTTTCTAGAATACAGAATTGTTTCTACTGGAAAACTATGTTCACAATTTCAGTTGTCTTTTACCTGAATGTAAATGTTATTGTTAATTAATACTAATATTTTTATTGACTAATTTACTATTTTCATGAAGACAGTGTTTCAGAAAAGGAGAGAAATTATATAGAACAACAAATACAATAGCCACGAAAATCAACATTACTCATAAAAGTGCCATCCACATGATGGAGACTTTAAGAAATATTTTTAAGATATTTTGGAGTTAATGCCAAGTTAAAGATAGAATAGAAGGCATAACTAGAGAGACAGAGTTCAATATTTTCATGCAAAAAATATTAGTATATAGATCAGATCCACAGCAGAACCACGGCATCTCTCAGATGCACTCTCAGTTCTTCAGTTCTTCCCCCCCATCCTGCCCACCAAGTCTTCACAGTTGGCTTATATCAGAGAAAACGACCTCTGGTTTTCTTATTATTTTACCTTTCTTGTTGCAAAGAGCTGCAGAGTGACCATATAACAATGCTTGGTGCAGAGCGACTGGTTATTCGTTCCCTTTTTTTTTCCTATTTCTTTTTTTTTAAATTTTATTTTATTATGTTATGTTTATCACCATACATCATTACTTTTTGATGTAGTGTTCCATGATTCATTGTTTGAGCATAACACCCAGTGCTCCACTCAATACGTGCCCTCTTTAATACCCATCACTAGGCTAACCCATCCCCCCACCCCCCTTCCCTCTAGAACCCTCAGTTTGTTTCTCAGAGTCCATAGTCTCTTATGGTTCGTCTCCCCCTCCGATTTCCCCCCTTCATTTTTCCCTTCCTACTATCTTTTTTTTTTAATTTTATTTTTTTTATTCTTATGTTAATCCCCATACATTACATCATTAGTTTTAGATGAAGTGTTCCATGATTCATTGTTTGTGCACAACACCCAGTGCTCCATGCAGAATGTGCCCTCCTCAATACCCATCACCAGGCTAACCCATCCTCCCACCCCCCTCCCCTCTAGAACCCTCAGTTTGTTTTTCAGAGTCCATCATCTCTCATGGTTCGTCTACCCCTCCGATTTCCCCCACTTCATTCTTCCCCTCCCGCTACCTTCTTCTTCTTCTTCTTTTTTTTTTCTTAACATATATTGCATTATTTGTTTCAGAGGTACAGATCTGAGATTCAACAGTCTTGCACAATTCACAGCGCTTACCAGAGCACACACCCTCCCCAGTGTCCATCTCTTCTTTTTTTTTAAACATATAATGTATTATTTGTTTCAGAGGTACAGGTCTGTGATTCAACAGTCTTACACAATTCACAGCGCTCACCATAGCACATACCCTCCCTTTTAAGCCCAGGTGAGGTCACAGATCAACTGCTACCAACTTACCGTTTCCACACACATCTTCATAAATGGCTTAAAATAATAAACCCTCCTTGAGTTATCTTATATTGACTTTTCTGATTTTTTTTTTATATTGGGACACTGACTCATATCCTATAATTAGTGACACTGAGATTACTAACCCAAACACCTCATTTTGCAGGTGAAGGTACTGAGTCTCAGCAATGTTAAATAACTTAAGGAATGGTCAAAATGCGCATTATTGATCAATGTTACACTTTTATCTAGTTTCTGCTCTTTTTGGCATCATTTCTTAACCTCACCATCTGTCAGAATAGCCCTGTGAGTGATGAAGCGCACTGATTTCCCAGGTATACCCTGCAGATTTGCCGGTGGGGCAATGAGACTGAATCGCAATGTCTGGGTCATGTTATACCAATATCAGACCAAAACTTGGGAGATGGAGAATTTAGGACATTTATGGAATTACATTTAAATGAAAAACAGTCTGAAATTAATAATCCAATTATATTAGGGGATAGACTACATTAAAAGAGATAGCAGGACAGAAATTGTGATAATAAGAAAAAAATGTAATGAACAAGGTGACTAAGGAGAAACAGAACTTAAGTTTTTTAAAATGTAATTCTTTTTCTGGAAAGTCGATTACAAGACTATGAAAATTAACCAAATTACCAAGATTACCAAAGCACTGATTTTATAGACTAATGGGTTTACTAAATATAAGGTGAAGTAAAGGATATATTCTGATAAAATTGCAGTAAAATTTCTGAATTAAAATTGGAAGTTTAAAAACATAACAATTTTATAACCAAGAAACATAGTACTTCTACAATCAGTGATATATAGGTAAATAATTGCAACTATAAATATTAAAACAAAGAACTAGAGATCATCCAAGAAACCATAATGAATCTTTATTAAAAAACAAAACAAAACTATGGGGTGCCTGGGTGGCTCAATTGTTTAAGCATCTGCCTTGGGCTTAGGTCATGATCCCAGGGTCCTGGGACTGAGCCCGTATGGGGGCTCCCCACTCAGCAGGGAGTCTGCTCTCCTTCTCCCTTTGCCCCTCCCCCCTGCTCCTGCTCTCTCTCAAATAAATAAATAAAATCTTAAAAAAAAAACTAAACTAAAAAACAGATGAAAAGAGAATGATGATATATAGTTGCTGGATGTACATATACTTCAGAAATATACTTCAGAAACAAGATGGTGGAAGATCTGCTAGCGAGGAAGATTATGATACATAATCACAGATGTAGGGGAAGAATGAGAAAGGAGCCACATTATGTAGAAAGTAGAATGAAATTTCAAGAAAGCTAGATGCTCCACATTGGCAAATAGTGTAGAGTAAGTGAGAAGTAACAACATAAGTTTCAAAAAAAAAAAAAAGGAATTAGTAAACATTCCTCAGGGAAAATGCAAATTATTTGGTTTCCACAAGATGCTTTTAAAAATCCATTTTATTATTCATGCATATTTTCCCATAAACAATGTTAATATTGCCAAAAATGTACAAAGAGGAAAGAAATGTAGCTTTTGTTTAATTAGAATAGCAGAAAGCTCAGACCAAAAAACTGATCTTAAGGACTGAATTTTTACATTAATGTTCACTTTTCATAATAAGCATGGTATAAAAGCATTAAAGTTAAAAAGGAACTCATTGCCTTGATTTTCTTCATAGTGTATTTCATTAATTTTTTTATGCTAATATCTTAGAAGTGAGGAAAAAATAACCCTAAAGTGAAATATTCAGGTCATATAGGGGAGCACTTTAATACTTTCTTTCCTAAAACCACTCATCCTGTTTAGTATATTCACACATTATTTTTCAATCAACTCTTGCAATGATTCATCATGAAATCCCATAGCCATAAAAATGTATTTCTGTGTCCCACAGCAATAATGAAATTCTAAAACTAATTTTTCTCTCTTTTCTCCTTGGGTAGAAATATTCTTTTTGTAAAAATGCAGCTGTCAATATTCATATTCAACTTGAACTGATATGTTGCTAAACCTTAAAATGGAAAAAAGAAAGTTAAAGCATAAACTTGAAGGAGTATAATTTCTTATTAAATACATAAATTTTTTTCTAGGAAATATGAATTCAATTATTGAGTGTTTCCTTTGATATGCCTACAATTTAATGTGGCTGATGTTATTTTTTGTTTACTTTTGAAGGCAGGATTAAAAACAAAATTGGTTGTTAAACCATTATACACATTAAAATTATCCACATAAACACACTGGTGCTTTTATACACATTGTTAAAAATATGCTCATACTGTTAACCCAAACAGCGAGTAAATTATGCTCATGAAATAAAAATACACTATGGTCTGTGGACTTTCTACATTATCTAACTTAAACCCAAAACCTTAATGGAGTTTATTATTATTCTAGCTTTACAAATGAATAAACTGGGATTTAAAGTGTATTAGATTGCCAAAAACACACAACCATTAAACCATGAAAACACAACTTGAAACCGGGTCTTCATGACACCAGAATTCAGGTTCTTTATGGTGTATCTTGCTGTACCAGAAACCATTTTCTGCATTTGTTATATAAAGGAATACAACTGACTAGACTGCAAACTCACAGTACTTTGTCTCTCAAATCAATGAAGTCAGCGGCAAAACGGGTTAAGACTCAGTTTGAGTAACACTGCATAGTTTGTGAAGATCTCTCACATCCTTATTATCAAAATTCTGTGAGTTTTCATTTTTTTAGCCCATTCTACAGAGAAGTCTGCTTGGACAGAGATTTTAGCTGAACTGCTTCAAGTTTCACAGCTAGTGATTTCTATATTACAGGGACTTAGAGACGCACTGTCTCCCTAATAACAACAAAAAGTCTAAATAAGACAAAAGAAGCCCTCTTTTCTTAACCCTACCTCTGCCATGTTTCCCCCACCAATAAATAGGTAAATAAATAAAAATTAATAATAAATAATAAAAACCCTGAAATTACCAAAGAAAAATGTACATTTGTTTAAGAAGCTATGAGTGCCAAAATTTTATGTCTACAATCAATGGGATCAAATTAAAGAACATCACTGTAAGCCAATTCTCCAAATTTGCTTCTGAGAAAGAAGTCTAAGGACTTGTCATGGCAGTTAAGAAGTAGAGATAATACACTGATTACCCATGACTTCTTAGCCTGGAGAGCCCAACCAAAATGATGTTCACTTCACTGCCTGCCTAGCTTGTCTCCCATCTAGCCATTGAAGCATTTACAAGAACACTTCTATTAAATTTGTTCCAACATGTGTTCAATTAGATGAAATCTTCTTAAATATTGTAGTAGATGTGAGTTGGGAAAATGCTAAATTGCCTCTGTATTTGCTAAGTATAGTCTCAAAGGTAGAAGAAGCCCATATTATATCATTGGATTCAAGCAATAAAATGAAGATTTTTAAAAAAAATTTGCTTATGTGTATACATTGTTTTATTTTCTAGCTATAGTAGAATATATTAAAGAAGCTAAATATAAAGTGGTAGCCCTGGGTGAAATGTCATGCTTTATTTTCTATTTATTACTTTAATGAGAACATAGAAAAATGTACCTTACCCTTTTGATGGTAAGAATGACCGAATTAAAAATCAACTTAAAGACATCATTTAATCTCCTTATTCAATAAATAGTAAGCTAAATAGTGCCTACTTGTTTTGTCAAATAGAGGATACACTTAGGATTAATGCTTTGTTCCTCAGAGAACAGAGAGAAAACTTCAAATAACATGACAAACAGATTATATTAATACTACATGCTGTAGATCAATATTTGCTTTTCTTAATAGAAAATAACAGACATTATTTAATGAAAAGGGTCCTTTAGAAGTTATTTAAGATGGTAGTAAAATATCTGGAACTTCTGAAATAGTAAAATAAAAATGACCTAAAACATTGTGTCTGGTAAATTCACAATGACTATGGTGGTAGGGGTAGTAGTGGGATTGCCTATGATTGATTGATTGATTGAATTTGTTTGTTTCTAAGCTGATTCTTGTCACTTTTCTAATCTCACTATGCAGCACATAGATGCATTTAAATAATATAGTGTTAAGTGTAGAAAACTGTGTACTTTTTTTTTAAACAGGTTATTTGCTTTTTTTAAAAGATTTTATTTATTTATTTGAGAGAGAGAGAGAGAGTGAGAGAGCATGAGAGAGGGAGGGTCAGAGGGAGAAGCAGACCCTGCTGAGCAGGGAGTCCGATGTGGGACTCGATCCCGGGACCCTGGGATCATGACCCGAGCCGAAGGCAGATGCTTAACTGACCGAGCCACGCAGGCACCCGAAAACTGTGTACTTTTTAATGAGACACTTTTCAACATTATTATTCCTTGCCATCCTAATGTTGGATATTTACTTATATATATTTCACTCTTGAGGATCTTATTTGTTAATCTATGAGCCAAAATTGAAAATATGGCTACATATTGGTGGATCTTAAAAAAAAAAATCTGTGTAAATTTTGATGATGCATTTTCTAGGGAGACTATTAGAGCTTCCATTAGATTCTTTAGAGGTCTGTGATTTTATTTTTTTTTATTTTTTAAAAGATTTTACTCATTTATTTGACAGGGACAGCAAGTGAGACAGCACAAGCAGGGGGAACAGCAGAGGAAGAGGGAGAAGCAGGCTCCCCGCTGAACAGGGAGCCTAGATGCGGGCTTGATCCCAGGACCCTGGGAACATGACCTGAGCTGAAGGCAGACACTTAACCAACTGAGCCACCCAGGCACCCTTAGAGGTCTGTGATTTTAACATAAAGAATCACTCTTCTAAGTATTGTGTGATTGATATTTAAGTCATAAATCATTTGGAATGTATAGTGCACAATTTAAGGTCAGATATTATTTTATTCCATATATGTAAGGACTCCTGAATTTACAATCTTTTTATCCTTTTTATTTTATTAATTTGGTTTATCTTTATTCCGAAATGATGTAAGCTAGTTTTGAAACCATTTGTAAGAGACTAAAATGAATATGATGAATTCAGAGCAATGATAAAAAAAGGGTTTAAAGAAGAAAAAATAATAAATGTCTTGTTAAAATGATTAAAATGGTCTCAAATTTGGCTCTGAGGTTCCTAGAAACTAAAGTAAAAAGTATAATCAATTACAGAAAGCAAGATAAAATCATACTGACCTAGATTGGGAAATTATCTTCGGTGGTTTTTACTAAGCATAAAACAATTACATTATAAGGGTTCTCAGCCCCAGCTTTCCCTTACCCTGACTCTATGTAACTAGTTCCACACACCAATCTACGTTGTAAAAACGTATCCTGATAAGAACAGCAAACCAGAACCTTTTGCAGGATGATATGGAAGGAGAGCGATTATTCCATATGTGAAAGAATGAAAGACTATACAGGTGAGGAAGAACACTAGCACCTGAGAGAAGGTAAGGTGTAGAGATAGCAGCTGCTATTATAAAGAGCAAATAAAAAACGATGAGGTAAGATACTCTAAAGAAAGTGTTTCCTCCGTACTTTGCAATGCACTTGCCACCTTCTGAAGAATGCTGGTTCCCTGAGAAACTTTAGAAGCTTCTGGAACTAGACTTTGGGGTGAAGTGATTGGTTACATCAAACTGCCTTAACCCATATTTGGGCTTACAGGAAAAGAATACCTGGGTTAAATGAAAACCACTGTTAATTTAAAACATTATATGATACATCAAAAACTAATGATGTAATATATGGTGATTAACATAACATAATAAAAAAATAAAAAATAAAATAAAACATTATATGAGTCAGCCTGGCCAGCTTTCTTTCCCAGTGGCTCCTTGTTTGCGCTTTGAAAACAAGAGTATTTCCTCCATTCAAACAAATGTGCTTGAGAGAGTTTTAATAAAATGAGCAATGAATGGGCAGCAGGAGAAACCAGAAGCTGCTAATGACATACCAGATAACAAAACCTGGGTATTCGACAACTGCTCACATGAAGAAGATCTTTCTTACTTCATAACTGTTTTAATCTTTTTAAATCACATATATTTTTTAAATTATAGAAAATAATGAAAAAATAAAAAAAATGTGTAACATTTTCTTGTATTTCCTTTCAGTATTTTTCTCTGTATCTGTATGTGGTACTAATTGTAGGTGCATGTTTTTATCCTAAAATGTAACATATGCAACTTCTAAAGTTATTCCAAAACTTAACCAATGTAATATGACATACAGTGTATTATTTTATACCATTATAAAGTGCCAGCCTAGGCTTTTTTTTTTTTTTGGTTAATTAGATCTTAGTTTGAAATAAGAAAAAATCTTATGCAGTTAGGTAAATATTGTCCCATTCACAGTCCAGATAATATATGTTTTAGATAAAGTGAAAATATTAACATTAATGGAAATGTGATTTTAAATAATGACAGCAAGTCCCCTGAAATTAACCATGTGAATAGTAATTTTTCCTACTGGCAATGTAGATATTTAAACATTGTTCTTTTCAGGTAATGTTTTATATATCAATGGTATATGCTTTATTATCATCTTATAAAAACCCTGTTAATAAAAATGAACAAAAATGCTTATTTATATAACTATGGTTCTGCAAAAGCATCCAACATTTATAAAGCAGTTAATTTTAGTTTAGAACATTTAATTCCCTCTTTAATTTATAAATTTACTTAACAAATGGAAACACTTAAAATGACAAAATCTTGTATGGTATATCTTTTGCCCAACTTGCATCAGTAATATAACAATCTGGACATTCTGATCAATAATTTTCTTTATTAATGTCTGTGCTGATTGAAGATAAAACCTCCTTCTATATGCAGGCTGACTCACTGTCCCCGATGATTTTCCCATTTATAGTTTTTTTTAACAGTTTTTGTTATAAAATTATGTATAAAATTGGATTGAAAAAGAAATTGAGACAACATAATTTCTATATATTAGAGCACAAAATTCATCACTTGTTTCTGTTAAACAATGTCTACAGTAGTTCTAATATGGAGCAAAACAATTAGTATTTTGTAAATATTGATATAGCACAAGGGATTAGGTTGTGAAATTAGCAACCTAATTTACAAGAATCAGATATAAAGTTAAGATAAAGCTTTACTAATAAATTTAAGGACAACTATTTTACAGGCACAGATAAAACAGAGAGTAGCCTAGGACCACCCTCATATCTCCTCCATATTTCCTTGCATCTTAGGACGTGCTCCGGCTCAAATTAAAATATGACATTTCTAAGTGAGATATGTTGTCATTGCTTATCAAAAGAGTATTATTTTGATCATGAAAATCTCCATCTTATCTCCAGACTGATATATCTTGCTTGATATTTTATAGAAAGTTACGTGCCATAAATCTATAGATTCAGATTTACTTACCTTCAGTAATCCAGACAAACTAGGTACAACCTGCTAAAGCATTCCGTAGATGAGGAGAGTTTGCCAGGGACCTGTTATTGCAGATTTATAAGACATTTGACCATGTCTTTTTCCTTTATTTCCTAGAGACTCTCCCAATAAAAGAAAAGAATGGCTTGAAGGTCGGCTGACAATTTTTTTTTTCCTTTACAAAGATCTATTATGTGTCAGGCACTTACTGGATCATATTTTATTTTATTTTTTACTGGATCATATTTTAGATTAATTCTCAAAACACCCCTATAAAATTGTCATTGCTTTAATTATCTTAGTCATTTTTAAATTAGTAAATTGAGGCATAGGGATTTTTAGAGATTCATTCAAGGACAGAACTGGAATTGAAATACTGAACTCAGGAGCACATAACTGAGTAAATTTTTAAACATTTAAAAATATCTTAGTTAAAATTAAGTTCAGGCAAAATGTCCTAGAGTAGTGAATAATATTCAGCTCTCTGAACACCTGATATATCCTCCATAGGTGGGCTCAACAACAAGAAAAGATTAAAAGGAAAGAAGCAGATGGGAAGTGAAAAAAATGGAGAAACCAAGTAATGTGTACAAGTTCATAATTTAGGTAATTATATTAATTTTAGAATTAGAAATACTTTATAGTTAGCTTTTACTAATTAACTTTAGCTTCCTGAACCTTTGAAAAAACAGTATTACTAAATTTATTGAAAATTACATCTTTTATTTTAATAAGAAATGATATTTTTATCAAAATCTCTTAAAATACATCTTTTCTAGTTAACATTTATTTATATTATTATTTTTCTCAAATAATTTTAATTTGTTAGATATATTAATCCCATATCCTGACAGTGGATAGTCTCAAATGAATTCATTATGGAAGCATTGTATAACCAGTGCTCAAACCTCAGTTTATTTATAAAAGATGATTATAATTCATCCTTATGTTTTGAAAAGATAATAATAAGAATTCAATGAGAAAAATAATCTTCTTATAACTTCTGCATATAAACTCACAACATTTTCCCAAGGTCATGTGCATACATTATGCCTAATGTCAATCAGTAAGATCCCCAATGCACCAAACATTAAGAAACAATCCTGGTGCCATATGGAATGTTTGCACTCTCTGGGTCCAGAACAGCATGAGAAGATATATTTTACTTCTTTTTTTCTGAACTCCTTTAAAATCATAAAAAAAATATTTAGCTATCAAAATTATGAAGAAATAATAGAGTGCATTCTGTAGTTTATGAAGAGTTGAGTTTGGTTAGATTGTATCCTGAAAATTCTATTTTAAAATTTCATGGTAGACAGTATTATTGTTTATACCTAGTCTCTTCTCTCCCTTGGAGAAAATTTTATATTCCATCTGGAAGGACAAAACATTTGGCATATGAATTGCTTTAGGTATGAAAGATGAAGAGAAGTGGTATGTGTCACCTCTGGGCATAAATTTCAAGAGCTGCGATTTCCTCCCTTCACTTGAGTCCCAGGTTGAAGATGTGAAGCACAGCCATGGCCACATCTTAATAGATAAGTAGTTTGATTAAACTTGTATTGTTCTAAGTCACTGAGATCTTTTTTCTTTTTTTAAAATTTAAATTCAATTAGCCAACATATAGTATATCATTAGTTTCACATGCAGAGTTCAATAATTCATCAGTTGCATATAACACCCAAGCTCGTCACATCACATGCCCTCCTTAATGCCCATTACCCAGTTGTCTCATCCCTGCACCCACCTCCCCTTCCACAACCCTCAGTTTGAAGGTTTTTTTAAATTATCATGCAAAACCTAAGCTTCTTTGAATTATAGTCATGTTTACATATTTCATCTTTTTAACTTTTCCCTCATAGGTCTAGCATTCTCATATTCCCCACTTATATAATTTATCCATGAATATTAATTTGAGATGTACCTAGTGTTAGAGGCCATAATAGGAAACTTACATTGTTAAGACTGTTGGAACTCTGCTAATGATGATGGTGCTATAAGTCTCCAATGAACACTAGAAATCTCTCCCAAGTAATTTCTCAGCCCCCCTCCCCCCATATCCTAAGTGTTAGTCATAAACTGATCATTTTAGGTTTGCTACCCAAAATCTGATTCTCATATCCCTGATAATTTATCTCTTCTATATTTGGAAATCTATCAAGTGAAAAATGTTAAAATATTGTGAATTTCATAAACACACACATACACACACACACACACACTCACATATATATTACTTCATTTAATCCTCATACAACCCTGTGAAGTACATATACTGCATCTATTTAAAACATATTAGAGATGAGGACACTGCCTGGTAATATTCCTTTTATCCTCAATCATAATATTTTACATTCCTCTGTCATAATATTCATCACAACTATACTAAGTCATTTACATCTTATGGGTTATTTTTCCTGCTAGAATATGAACTTCAATTAGACAGATCTTGACAATGCTAAGTGTTCAATTACTATTTGTTGCATGCATCAGTGGATTGGAATGCAATTAATTAACCAAATATGTTGAGGTTTTTACATGGTATGCAACAGGTCTGAATCAGTCATCCTTGCATATTGTTCTGTGTTTGAGGCCATCTTTCCTTGAGGATTATATATTGACATAAGAAACATGCTTTCATGCTTTTGCTGTGTAATGCCCATCACAGCTGGAATCTCAGAAAGACTGAACCTACTGAATGACGCAGAACAAGCTCTCTAACCATCTTTTCACACTTCCATTATTTTAAATGAGTATGTTCTTTTCTAGATTTCATGTTGGAAAACATTTTATAAGTATATTCATATCAATTTGTCAGTAACTTACAGCATCATAATAACTATAAATAATGATATGCTTCTTGATAGAGAAAATACTTTAACCCAAATAAACTGAATTTGAAGGAAAATCTCAGACATATATGGACTACCTAGTTTATGAAAATAAGAATACTCAAATTATCCTGAAAGCATACTGCAAGGAAAAGTATATACTTTATTTTGTTTCATTTGTATAATGTCCCTTCCCTTATCATGTCTAATATAAGAAAAGATGACATCCTAAAGGATTGAAGTCAGAGTATCAAATTTTTGTGTGAAACCTCTGATTTTTAAACCCTGTCACTAAGCCTTCTTTTTATGATCACAATTTACAGGTTTTTTTTTTTCTTTTTAAGATTTTATTTATTTATTTATTTGACAGAGAGAGACACAGCGAGAGAGGGAACACAAGCAGGGGGAGTGGGGGAGGGAGAAGCAGGCTTCCCATGGAGCAGGGAGCCTGATGCTGGGCTCTATCCCAGGACCCTGGGATCATGACCTGAACGGAAGGCGAAGGCAGACGTTTAACGACTGAGCCACCCAGGTGCCCCACAATTTACATGTTTTTACAAGAATAAATAGCACTTATTTTGTCATTTATATTTGTAAGTTATAACCTAGAATTTCAGGGTTTCTTTAATACCCAGAGTTATATCACTAGTAAAAGCTTCTCATGAATTCTAACCATATTTAGCTTCATTCCAAATGTCACTCACAAATGTATAATATATATTGATAAAGAGAAATATAATATACAGGACCTATACTACAATTAGAGATTTATTTTTACTCATAGGAATACTAACAGGGGATAATAAAAAGGTAATCAGATTCTGCAATCTGTTACCGGGATATATTTTTACCTAAAGCCATCAACAAACATATACGTTTAATTTAGAGGCATGGCAAGCTCGACGGTGTCAGAATATAAGCTTCATTAGATCGGTATTTCATTAATTTGTTCTCTGCAGTATCTCCAATGAAGAATATGTAGCATATAGATACTTAATAAGTATTTCTCAAAAAGAACGATCAAAGTGGGTTATCTGTTTCAAAAAGTTATTATTGTTGATATTAAACAGGTTGCTTTATACAAAGAAGGGAGAAGAAGTCTTCAAAACACTGAGATTAACAAATATTAAAAAATAAAGGTGAAAAGATGCTTTTGAAATTCAAGAAGTATCCAACTCTGTTGTAAATTTGGAATTTGAAGTGGAGTCAGAAATATGAGGCTGAAGAGAACATCCAAATGCCCCTTTCAAGTGAATCTGAGCGGTGGGGTCTGTAGGCAAGACCCAGGCTGAGGAGCTATACTGGGAGAGTCAGCAATGGACAAAGTCAAGAGGGAAACAGAAAACAAAACAGAGAATAATGCAAACTGCACGAGAGAATGTGGAAATTCCAAAGATTTAAAGGAAAAATCAGAAACGGGCTGGAAGTCAGGACAAGACTTCGGAATAGAAACAAAAAATGGTGTAGGGATAAAAACAGTCTAGGAAAGACTGAGGAATGCTTAGTACAAATGATAAAAAGAACAGAGCAGATTTTGTGATTTGCCCCTACTCGGGAAGCCAGGAAAGGGCAGCCGTCAAGTGTTAGATCATGAACTATCTTGTGGCCAACCTAGGGAATTTGAACTTTATTTGGAAGACTATGGGGAGCTCTTGAAGGATTTTTAGCTGGGAAGTGACATGATTAGTTTTGTGCTTTATAAAGGTCACTCTGGCAGCTGTGCAGACCGTGTAATTGAGAATGGTAATAAACTTGGAACACAGAACTTAGACTTTCCTGGAGTAATTAAATTAAACCTTCTTTAATGAACAAGAACACTATTACTAAACATTCAGATTATATATAAAACTTAATCAATAAAAAACACAAGAATTTCTGTTAGAGAAATCAAATCAACAGGCCTGTTTATGTAAGCAATTTCATTGTGCATTTAAAACCAGTAAAGCATATAATAAACTTGTTCTATCTTTGTCTTACCCTAACTCCAGCTCTGATTTACAAGTTGCTTCAGACTGGATACAAAATTAATATTATGAAAGGTGCTTTAAGTGCTTGCATGAAATTTGTTTCACAGATGTCCAAGCTCCTTGCAGTATACATGTATCCCCAACCTCCCTTAAATGGTTAAGGACTTCAAGTGGCAAGGACTCCGAAACCTCCATGGATAGACCACTGCTTCTCCAATCGTGCATTAACAAAAACTTGCTGTTCTTTTCCCTGTACCTATTTTTTCAGTACATGTGCTTGGGTTCAAAAAATGATGCTTTAGAAATGAATCTTCTGTTGACTTCTTGAAATAAGATGAAACATTTATTTTTTTCAAGTAATATCTATTCTTCAATAGCCTTTCAGTGAGCTATACATTTAAACGTTTCAGCAATAATTCTCAGTCACAATGCATAATGTTAACAGAGAGAATAACTAAATTTGGTGCCTAAACGTTTATTTCTGGTTTCTATGGCTGACAAATAGTAAAATTTTCTTAAGTTAAAATTTGCAGTAGGAAAATAAGGGTCCATGCTGATCTCAAGAAATCTTAACTAGAAGCTTACTATTGTCACCTTTCCTTCAAACATTTAAGGGAATGTGTTATTGTGACATGCTCCACTTGGCAAAAAACTGGGGTAATCCAGTATCCTTGGGATTACTTATGTAAAAAAATAGGAATATAGATCTTACTGCTCAAGATTAATATTTTTCTATTTTTTATTTCTGTTTCTAAACAACAACAAAAGGATTCGCCCTCATTCAAGAAAATGGCTCAGTTCTTCTTAGGCTTAACTAATCTGCATACAAAATAAAACTAGGTTGAAAGCACTTGAGATGAACTGTCCTCACAAGCTAAACTGAAATACTGTATCTGGATGCTATAATTTTACCTTATATTTAATGTTCGTTGAACCAATAGTAACCTTGTGTGCTATGGAAATAAGAATGGACCTCATGTTCAAAGCTAAGAATTAGAATTACAACCAAACCTTTTCTGTAGAATCGATATCTAGATTTCTTAGGGGTGCTGTTAAAGACGCAGTGAGTCCTTGGCTGAATGTGGTGTTAAATAAGGCCACAGCTTGCTAATTCGTATCGCCTCTGGCAGGAAAAGCAATAATTGTCCACTTTGAAAAATTTCTTTAAAAGTTCACATTTATGAAACTCAATGCACTTTCCAATAGAAATCTGGAGTAAATTGAAACTATCTTATTTTAAAATCCAATTTGAGTAGTTCTGCTTCCTTTCTCCAAGAAGAGCTTTCAATATATTATTCCATTCAGTGATAAAAGTCATGGTAGGGTAATAAAACAATTGAAACTTAATGAAAAGCTGTGAGCAACTTCTCTAATGCAACAGAATATTTTCTGTTCCCAACAGTGTCCTTGTAATTTCACAAGACTGAATAAAGAATTTAATAAACACTCAAATATAAATATGTGCCATTTTAGACCTTCAATTAAATTGAATTGTATTAATAATGAAGTAATAAAATCCTCATCCATTTTACTCTTGGATATGGAATTCCAAATAAGTATATGCTATTTGAGAACACATTTTCAAACTGAAAATTTAAAATTGTGAACTCTGTGAAATCATTTGAATGATCTAAGTAGGAAAAAAACCAAATAAATGTAATACCAAATTTCAGTATCTAATATGGAATAAGGTGAAATTTTCTTCTTGATATTGCCTCCTGGTATCTTAAAGAAAAGGCACTTCAAAGACTTATTCCACTTTCCCAGATCCTGTCATTATTACAAAAAACAAAGCAAAACAAAAACAACAACAATAAAACCAATGGGGACATTTTTAATTTTAGAAGATAACTATTTAGTTATTAAGTAATAATTTGCAATACAACAAGAATGCATAATAATGTAATTAAGATACTCTTAATTGTTTCTCTTGACCTCCCCTGGTGATCTTGTACCACAGAAAGTCAACGTCTTCCACAATTTTTCAGATATAGACAGACTGAGATCAGAAATTTTGTCGCTAAATGGTGGGCAATATGGAGAGCCCAGTCCTCTTAATTGGTTGTGCTAAATATGAATAATTTTTAGAGATCCTTTTTTAAAAAGATTTTATTTATTTTTTTGACAGAGAGAGAGCAGGAGAGCACAAGCAGGGGGACCAGCAGGCAGAGGGAGAGGGAGAAGCAGGCTCCCCCTGAGCAGAGAGCCTGATGCAGGATCATGACCTGAGCCAAAGGCAGTTGCTTAGCCAACTGAACCACCCAGGCACCCCTAATTTTTAGAGATCCTAATTTATCATTCCCTGCTTAAAGGACACTACCATGTTCAAGTCCTGTCAGCTACCTGCAGAACAGATCAGAAAAGTGATACTATTATTTCTACAATGTCCTTATTTCTGCTCAGAGATAATGATAATTGCCTTCTGGAGTTTTATAGTTTTCCTATCCTTCTTTTACTGTTTAGCTTTGTACAATTTCCCTACCCTTAAAAAAAAAAAAAAAAAAAAGCTCAAATGGCATATAGTGGGTGATGCAGTACATCACTAGAATTCCCTCTTCAGTACTAAAATGCTGAGATGCTAGAAATGTTGCTTCTGATTGACTAAGTTGAATTATTTTGAAACTTTCCATGTGGAAGACTCCTCTGCAAGGACACAAACCCTCCAGAGAGCAGTCCATATCAAATGAGTGGCCATAGTGTGGAGTAAAAGGGATAAACCCCTTACCTCAAAGACAGATTATGAACAGGATCAGGTGAGATCTTCGTTAAAACTGCATCAGAGTTCAGTGCCTACCTTTGCCCATTATTTACTTCTTCCTTCACTTCCTCACAAATCTCGACCCTGAGGCACTCCCTAGTATACCTGTTGCATGTGAATCCTCATCTTCCTCCCAGAGAACTGAGATCTACAACAAGTGGGGTCAGGCATGGTCTAGGGAAGCAAACACTAAAACAGGATTTGGGAGTTAGATCACTTATTGGCTGGATGATAATGAGGACCACATTATGAGTGACAGGGGTGGCCCTGAAAATCTTTGGCATCCTGTAACAATGTATTTTCAAAAACTTTTAACAATAGTAGACTGAATGGATTCCAATGCAAAGAATGCACTGATAGGCTTTACAAGGGCAAAATTAAAGCAGTAATTCTAAATACAATGGAAGTTAGTGGCACTAGCTGGGTAGAATTAATGCTTCAAAGACTGGCAAAGAAAACCTGAAGGTGATTAATTGCCAACTAAAGGTGAAGTGTGAAAACCAGGAGACTTTTTTGGCAAGATATAAAGAGACAGTTACCTCCTATAGAAGGAAGTTTGAAAAGTCTAAAGATTGGAGTAGCAGATTTCCACAAAGGGTTGAATCCTAAAACTTGTCAAGTAAGGCTAAGTTAGACTCAAGTGGTTTGATCCACTCTCCCAGTCTCTGTCTTTTGATTAGTGCATTTAGACCATATGCATTTAAGGTAATTATTATTAATATGTTAGCACTTGTCTACCCTTTTTAAAAATTTTCCTTCTGTTTGTTTCCTTTTGTTGTCTTCCCCTTATTTCTCTTTCTCTCTCTTCTTTTCCTTCCTGTGGGTTACAGCTTCTCCCTCCCCCATCTATTTGAACTTGATTTATTTATGAAATGTTTTGGTGTATTTCTCTGTGTGGTTTTGTATAATTTCTCTGGGCATTGCAGTATGTGACTTACTGCACATGTGACTTACTGCAATCTACTGATGTCTACAATTTACACTTCATGTGAAGTGTGGAAATGAGGTCCATTTAACTTCCTCACTTAAAAATAATACTGTTTTGAGTATCAGATGGTTTTTCTCATAGAATATAGTTTATAAAATACACAAGCAAAAATAATAGGCTATTGTATATACAAATATCTCTGTTCTTTCCATTGTTTATTTTTCCTTCCTGATGCTTCAAGTTTCTTTTTTTATCATTTCATTTTTGCTTGAAGAACTCTCTTTAGCCAGTCTTTAAAGATAGTTCTGTTAATGACAGATTCTTTTTGTTTTCCTTTGCCTGAGAATGTCTTTATTTCTTCTTCATTTTTGAATAATAGTTTTAGTGGACATACAAGCCACAGTTGACAATTCCTTTTTTGCAGAGTTTGAAAAACACTGTGTAACTTCCGTCTGGCCTCCCTCATTTTGGATGACAAGCCCAGAGTCATTTGAATTTGTGTTCTCCTCAGGCATTACATTGTTTCCCCTTAACTGTTTTCAGGACTTTGTCTTTAGTTTTCAGAAGTTTAATTACAACGTGTCTTGGCATGGATTTCTTTGGGTTTACCTTGTTTAGGGTTCACTCAACTTCTTAAATCTTTAGATTTGTGTCATTTGCCAAATTTGGGAAGTTACTTCTTTGAACACTCTTTTAGCCTCACTCTTTCTCCTCTCCTCTGGGACTCAATGATATGAATGTTGGATCTTTTGTTGTTCCACAGGTCCCTGAAGCCCTGTCCTTTTCTTTTTTTTCCCATTTTACAATCTCTTCTCTTTGTTACTGAGATTGAATAGCTTTTACTGATCTATCCTCCAATTCACTATTCTATTCTTTGTCATCTTCACTCTCCTACAGAGGTCACCCAGCAAGATGTTTTTTTAAAAAACTGTTAGTGTATTTTTTTAGTTCCGTATGTTTCATTTGTAGCTTTTTTTTGTAGCTTTTCTATGTCTATTTGCTAAAAGGTTCTTTTATTTTTTTCATTTTCAAGACAATTTTTAATTGATTATTCAAAAAATTCTATTTGGGCTTCTTTAAAATCCTTGTCAGATGCCATCAATATGGTTCATCTCAGTGTTTTCATCAGCTGACTGTCTTGTGTCACACAAGTTGTTATTTTCTTGGTTCTTGACACGACGGGTGATTTTTTATTTGTACTGGACATTTTTTCTATGATGTTAGGAGACTCAGGGTCCTATTTAAATCTTTTATTTTAAGAGGACGTCACCCTGTTTAAGTGTAGCAGGCGGGTCCTAACCTATATTTGTATGCTATGGTTGCAATGACAGTTTAATTTTTAGAGCCTTTGCAGTGTTATTTTCTCTTTGGTATCTGATGCTGCTGGTGCTCTCACTGATGTCTGCTGGTACTGCCTACAGGGGTTAAAGGGGCTTCCGTAGGCTGAGTAATCATATGTCCTTTGACGGTAAAGGGTAATCTCAGGCCTTCGAGCCTAAGAGACTTCCCAGGCTTGGATGCTTGCTTCTGAGGGTCCATCCTGCTGATACTTCCCACCCATCTCACTCTTTCTGGGTGTGAGAGGGAAATCCCAGGCTCACAGGGACTAAGAGGCTTTCTGGGCCAAGCCAACTTCTGTGGCTGAGTACCTCCTGCCTATTCCATCCACCTATGTCTGTCTCTCAGCACAAAAGGGAATCCTCAGGCTTGGTGAGTAAAGGAGCACTTCTTTGACCATTTCTCTTCATTAGCTCTCCCCTACCAATCCTCCTTTCAGGAGGTGTCAGCTCACCTAATGTCAGAGGGATTCCTGATCCATCTAGAGGAGGGAGTCGTCTCCCTGAGCTGCCTTTTGTTCCCATGAGAGGGATCAGACAGGAATGGGGAGGAGCAGGGAGAAACAGCTCTACATCATCCTATACAGACTGAGAGGGCTCCACCAATGTTCAATGAAAGAGAACATTAAAAAATGGTATTTTTTAATGTTTTTAGAACATTTTTTTAGAACAAAGAAGGTTTTCCTTGCCTAGAAAAAGATAATCTTATTCATTACCCTGAAAACACTGAATATTGGAGCCTCATATGTAAAATAAAAGAAACCTCTTGGTATTATGAAGCAATTTATGCCATATAAAAATGCTTTACAAAATTTTTCTACATGTCATCCTCAGAGAAGCCCAGAAAGGTGGCCAAATATTTGAGTCAAAGTGGTTGTCACCTAAGGAAATGCAAAAAACTTTTATTCAAAGTTAAGGCAATATTTAAAATTCTTCCTGATGCAATTTTCTGCAATCTAAGCTTTCAGATGTTCTCAGGTCTGTCTCTGGAGTTTGGCCAAAGATATGATTAGCTATTGTCAGTGTCTAATAATAGTCGTCCATCTGTCTTCTCTCATCCTAGTGACAAAGAAAAACTAAACTGCAACTGAATAAGGACCACTACAATGGTGCCCATTGAGACTCAGAGTCCCTGATGATGTGGAGGAAAACAAACAAACAAGCAGAAAACCACCCTGGCCATAGGGAAACCTGAGAAATAAGGACTACGTGAGCCAGATGACAGAAGACAGAGGATTAAAGGACTTCTGTGTCTGTGTCAAAAAGAGATATTGCTGCGCCAAAGCTACAGTTTTGCTGGAAAACATCTGTTATATGCATACTGTGCTTATTAATGCTTCAAATGAAAAAGCCCGGTTGCTAATCCTAAACTGAGACCAGTATGGTGTTTGAAAATGGGTCAGAAAATTCAGAGTGTATGCAGGGCTTAGATCTTGAAACTTGCTATTTAGCTTCTGCATGCAGCTACTCTGGCCACCCCAGCTGATATGCAGCAGTCTCTGTGATGTCCCAAGCAAGTGAGAGAATCAAATTCAACCAGACGTCATTGAATCATCGCCTGCATAGGACTACGAAATACAGAGACAGATGAGGTTTCTTGAACACTCTCTTTAGGCAATCTTGGAAGATAAGAGAGTAAAGAAGAAGGATATATTCTACTTGGAAATCTAGGGAGTAACATAAATATCCATCCGCCCGAGATAGTTTATAGAACACCTCTGCCAATGGAATGGTCAAGGTAACCTTGGACTTTATTCCAGTTCAGTAGTTTCTGGCTCTTCAGCAAAACAGAAGATGAGGCAGGGCTCAAACTTAAGAATGCTCAGCCAACCATTCTGTGAGGCTTACCCTGACATCTCCCTGGAGAAACACCACCTGTTCACATCTGACTGGCACTGGAAGCTTGTTATATCTCTGCCTTCCTTGCTTATCATATGCAATTGATGTTTTCCTCAAAGTCATGACAGGATGCTGTCTGTACTAAGGTGATAGATGTACAACTACCTTATAACAATTAGTCTGGATTACTGGTTTGAAATAGTCCCTGATGAATATGCCAACATTCGTGTTGAACGTGCAATATTCCTTGATATTCCTATAATGAGAAGTGACTTCCCTGGAGCCAATATTTCTATAATTTTCCCCAGTTTCTCTGGTCCCCTCGGGGATATGAGCCATAAGGCTCAGAAGCCAGTGCTTTGGGGCTGCAGCCTGCTGGCCAGAAGCCTGAGACTGTGCACACCGCCAGCTAGCTTACTCAGGGCCAGCTGGCAGGCGGGGGTATGGGGACAGATGCATCTTATAAATGGACATCTGTGGAAGGGCTGCACTCCAGGCCTTCCAAGCTGGCATGGGATCAAAGGGACCATTCTTCTTCTTTGATGATGGGAAGTGCAACCTAACCAAAGATGCAATATCCAATTGGCAGAGGAAAGGCTGAGATACGAAATAGATCAAAATTGCAATCTCTCAACCCCATGACTTTCACAGGAAAAAAAAATCCTCCTAGAATAGTGATTTTTTTTGCCTTTCCTTCATCTATAGAATCAAAATAATAATGAGTTGTGGGGGAAAAAAAAAACTTTTTGTTTTATGTAGTTGCCCAAAGAGCAAATGTTATATATGTGTATTTACATACACTGCATATGTTGATACAGGTACATGTGTTTGTGTATATAAATGGATATATGCTCAGGTATATATATATATGTGTGTGTGTGTGTGTGTGTGTGTGTGTATATATATATATATATATATATACACACACACACATAAACATCCATATATGTTGTGTGTGTGTGTGTGTAGAGAAAGAGAGTATATGTTCTTAATATTTCAGAGAAAATCCCAGTATGTTTAAGTTCTCAAGTTTTAAACATGTCTGAGCAATAACTGGTAAATGACTTTGTGGGACAGAACTCCAAAGCCTTTCATGAGAGACTGATTATATTCCTATGAGAGATTAGTCTTAGTAGAGCAAATTGTCAAGAAGACAACTAGGCCCATGGAAAAGCCCTAGTCCATTGTTTCCACAGACACAGACTCAATCAACATGCTTAGGTATACAAACATGCACACACAGAGCATCCTGAATAAGTTATGAAATGTGGTGGATTAAACAGAGACATTCTGACTCCCTTATGACAGCATTTCACAGAGGTTTTTGTAAGTGTGTGTGTGTATGTAATAAATGCCCATGATGAGGCTATTAGTATGTCATGTTCCCCTGAATTTTTCTGATCAAGAATAGGGTCACAGAACAACATGTAGCAAATGCTGAACTGATAAATGGAGGATGGAGTGAGTCTTATTTATGGCATGAAGTTTAAGAAGGAAACATGTCTCTTGACTCAGTCTGGTAAGAACTCCTGTCTGAGTACAAATCACAGGAGGAAGCAGCAGGGAGGGAAGAATTGGAGCAGGTACTGAGTTGTTCAGAGAGCTGTGTGTCACTGCAGCATCAAGCACACCACAAACGGGGCGCCTGGATGGCTCAGTTGGTTGAGCGACTGCCTTCGGCTCAGGTCATGATCCTGGAGTCCCGGGATCGAGTCCCGCATCGGGCTCCCTGCTCAGTGAGAAGCCTGCTTCTCCCTCTCCCTGTGCTTGTGTTCCTGCTCTCACTGTCTCTCTCTCTCTCTCTCTCTCTGTCAAATAAAAAAATAAATAGGGCGCCCGGGTGGCTCATTTGGTTGAGCGACTGCCTTCGGCTCGGGTCATGATCCTGGAGTCTCGAGATCGAGTCCCGCATCGGGCTCCCTGCTCAGCGGGGAGTTTGCTTCTCCCTCTGACCCTCCCCCCTCTCATGTGCTTGCTCTCTCTCATTCTCTCTCTCTTAAATAAATAAATAAAAATCTTTAAATAATAAAAAAAAAAAGAACACCACAAACACTGCTGGGACCCATACTGTTGGGGTTTCAGTGCTTCCCTGTGGAAGACAGCTCCACCTGAAGACAGTGAAGTCTCCAGAGAACATGCTCTCCTTAGCACGTGGAAACCAGCACAGAAGAGGAATGCCTCGTGGAAGCTGGCAGCATTCAACAGCATTAGTGTCTATGCCAACCAAACACCTGGGACACCTAAGACCATGCAGCTCGGCCCAGATGCGGTGATTCCTGGCAGACCTCTTGGTCCTCAGCAGGAGTTCTGGTGCATTAAAGAAAGAAGTAGCAATGGTAGTAAGCAGTTGTGACGGTGCCCAGGAACACACGATGCCTAATAAGATGCACCCATGCTCCGCAAAGCAGCTGGAAGTCTTCCCTGGAAGCAGTGAAAAGGTGAACCTTCCTGACTAATGGCCATGATACCTGGTGGCTGGAATGCCATCTAGCCGCAGGGTCAATGACGATAGGAGGGGGTGCCGCCCGTCAAAAACAGCAGTGTTCAGGAGCAGAGCCAACAGGCCACAGCAGGTGCTGCAAGCACATTCAGGCCCTGGTGCACAGCAATGTGGGTCTTGTCCAAGCAGATAGATACAGAGTTTAATTTCTTGTACGATATAAATTGCCTCCTGTTTGCGCTCTGAACTACTCTGGGCTATCTGTCAGTGGGATGGAGTCTAACTCAACAGACAGGATTATAATTTTATATGTCAAACTCTAAAGAACTGTTTTTTTTTTTCCTCCAGTAAAATTTTATTTCTCACAATGTAATATCAATAATATGACTTAAAATAGAAATTTGGGGTATAAGAAAAAGTTATAAAATATATCTGGCATATTGATATAGACATTGGATGAGTAAAGAAGTCTGAGCAACTGAAAAGCCAATGTTGGTACAGCTCATATTAATATAATTCTGCCTGAAAGATGTCCATTTATTATGCATATAAAGAGGGATATTCCTTTAGAATGCAATATTTGGCAATAACATAGTATATGTAAGTTTTCTTATTTTAAAAAAATTGTACAGATTTTCAAGAGTTTCGCTGTTTGGCCACACTAGAATATGCTTGGGATAGGAAAGTAGGTATGTGTTCATGCATCCAAAAAACATTTCAAAGATTAATTTAGAGCTTACTATATCTGAAGCTCTCTGCTTTTCCCTGAGAAGAAAAAGAGTGGTACAGAGTCCATGCAAGGCAGAACCTCAAAGATTAGCAGTGCTGCCAAACTGAGGAAGAGGGAAGATACATAAACGGGCCACAGTGATGTGGGTGGATAGGTTCTGTGATAGATATACATATAGATTACTCTGAGATTACAGAGGGAGGAAAAACTAATCAAGGGTATTAGGAAAGATATCAGAGCAAGGTGACATTAATGCTAAGCCCTGAAGGGTAATTAGAAATCTTGCCAGCAGAGAATGTGAATGAAAAGTAGGCCAAGCAGTGGGAACATTGCATAAAAGGCATAGTTTGTCAAAGGACACAAGACATTCAGGGAATCCTAAATAGATAAACAGGACCAGAATACAGGCTCTGTCCAAAAAGGACAGAGGGAGGAGGAGTGGACATTACATTATAGTAAATGAGAAGCAGGATAAATTTGAAGTTATATTTAAAAGTAAGCGGAGAAACAGGTTAAGGGATTACCGTAAAATGCCAGTTAAGAAATAATGAAGGGGTGAAGCAAGGTAGTGGAGATGTGCGAGAGACAGAATCTAGATATACTGATGAGGTAGAATATGGCTTTGGGGTAATGAAGAGGGAGTCATGATGACCCCCAAGTTTTAGCTGGATCCTTAGAACAACTCTCTTAAAAAGGTGTAAACTCAGGGGCACCTGGGTGGTGCAGTTGGTCAAGCTCAGGTCATGATCTCAGGGTTGTGAGGCTGGGCTCTGTGCTCAGCACGGGGTCTGCTTGAGATTCTCTCTCCCTCTCCTTCTGCCCCTCCCACTCATGCTTACTCTCTCTCTCTCTAAAATAAAAATAAATCTTAAGAAAACACTAAAAACAAGGTGTAAACTCTAAGGAAGAATACATTTGAAAGAGAAATATGAGCTCTGTGTTGGACCTACTAAGTTTGATATTTGCTGATTGATTGCCCTTGGTTTCACTGTCTAACTAAGATCTCAAAAACTGAGATCTGTAATCCACGAGGATTATGAGCACCACAAAAATAGATTTTGAAATCAATTGACCTGTACACATATACAGTCATTGAAGACACAGGGATAGACAAGATGGGCTGGAGAACGTGTGAAGTGCAGGTGAATGCTGTTGCATCCCTTATGACCCTTCCTCCTGCTTTTTAATGCTGCCTCCTTCCCAGTTGTGTTTGGATAATCCTGTCTTCCTCCTCATGGCCATGTGCTTGTCTGTACAGTGGTGGGGTTAGAAATAAGCATTGTGTTCACTTCTAAACAATGAGAATGAAGAAGAATCTGTGCATTTGGGGGCAGGACTGGAAGGACCGGTGCTGGTTATTGGAAAGGTGTCTTCTCTACAAAAAGAGGCAGAAGAGATGAAAGTTAAATAAAACATCCCAATTCTTCCCAAGAAATGTTATACAAGTTTATTTTAGGAACATACATCTAATTAGTAGTTTCAGTATTTTCTTTTATTAAATAGTTGTGTGTATATGTGTTGCGAGTATACATGTAAATTAGCGACAGAGATTAGTGTCTCATAAGTTGTGTATTTATTCAGAAAATATATAGCACTCATACCAGGCATGAGGTATATAGGCTATTATTAAACAAAAAAAAAAATAAACATATCCTCTTCACTTCCCTAATAACTCATGATCCAGTAAGAGGAAAAAACATACGTTTAAATAATTATAGTACATGGAATAATTAGAGAAATAAAGGTAAGGGTAATCATACACCAAGTGTTTTACACATAGTGTCTCATTTAATTTTCTAATCTATATTTTATAGGAAAATGATCAAAACTTGCAAGTGTGGGTTAATCTTCCCTAGGTGAATCAGCTATTAAATAGTTCCCTTGGGATTAAACTTTAGGATTCTCTCTTGTCAAAGGAATTTTACTGACTCAGAAAGGTGCTAAAGGCTTTATTCAGCTGAGGCTTGTGAGGGAGACATGCATACCAGGTGCTCTCTGAGTAGAAGCTGGGTCAAACTTCTATGGGTTGAAAAGCTGAGAGGAGAACTTGTTCTGTGATATGGCTCAATTAGTTTAGTTTTCATCTTTAACTGCTGGAAAACTTGTGCTTAGAATGTTTGGATATTGAGTATTATTCCAGTTTTTCATGCCTCTTACTTGGTATCTCTGACACAATCCCATCCTGATAATTGCCAAAACAGTCAAGAGCTTTTTTCTTTTAATTGTTTTCAGCAATTATGGTTTATCAATGTTCAGAATCAGTGAGGGGGAGTTGCAAAAAAAAAAAAAAAAGGCTGGGGAGAGAAAAGAAAAAGGAGAAGGAAGCCAAGTTTGATGGCAAAGGAAAGTGAAGAGCCTGTTTTAAGCATTTGCAGTTTGATACCCAAATCTCTTTTCTATGATAGTTCTTTGCCGCACTGATTTGACTTGCCCTTGACGTGTAGAATCTATCTGTGTGAACGAAGAAGCAGCAACAAATAACTATCTGAGAGAGAAGTTTCAGGCATCATAGAGGAGATGACATAGGATTTAAGGTTATAGAGATAAGTAGTAGTTCAGCAGGTAGACAAAGCAGAAGCATAGGATCATGAGCCAGCACGGTATCTTGGTAAGAGTCTTGGAATTACTAGCAAAAAAGACATAGGACTGAATGATAGAAAATGAGGACATAAATATTACTTGGAATTACTAAAATTCAACATGAGAAAAATGAAGACTAGAGACATGCTTGGGAATTAATAATTTTCTGATCAGGGGTGTCTGGATGGTTCAGTTCGTAGAGCATGTAACTCTTGATATCAGGGTTGTGAGTTTGAGCCCCACACTGGGTGGAGAGATTACTTAAAGATTATATATATATACTTTCTGTTCACAGTCAGGTTTAGTATGTGACTTCAAATCCATTGTCCTACACAGGTAATGAAGGATCAATAAAAATTTAGAAAAAATCCATTCCAGAGGTAATGTGAACCCCAGAGCAAAGGTGAGCTAGAAATATCAGAGGGAAGAGAAATAGCACATGGGCAAAAGGTTCAGTGAGAGATTTTACTCATATAAATTCTTCTGATGCTTGAAAAGCAGCTTAATGTCATGATACAGCACATGGATTCTTGAGCCCTGAAGAGATTCCAGAACCAGAATCCCTGGGTTCAAATGTTAGCGTTGGCATTTACCAGCTATATGACACTAAGTTATTTAAATGTAAGGAAATTGTATAACTATTTCATATAGTTGTTACGAAGAGTCCCTGACCTAAGATACTTAAAATTCTTAAAATACTGTTGGACAAGTAATGCTTGTTACCGCCTATTAATTTAGCAAAGTGACCATATTTGCCGGAGAGCAGTGATTCTTAAAATGCATTTCCCAGACCAGGAGTATCAACATTTCCCAGAAACTCTCAGAAATGGAAATAACTTGAGCCCTATCCCAGACCTATGGAATAAAAAACCGCAGAGTGGAGAGCGCAGCAATTTGAGTTTCAACCTGCCTTCTTGGTGATTCCGTAAACCATAATGTTTGAGAACTACTGTATTAGAGCCCCTTAAAGTCATAGTAATACCTATGAAAAGTAGGGCCATTTTTAAAGCGGGTTTTAAACTAGAGTGTGGCAAGACTAATTATGTCAAATTATGGCCACAGTATTGGCCGTATGTAAATACAGACAAGATGTATGTCTCTCACTAAACGTCTAGTAATTTGTTGCTTTGAGTTAAGCAGTGCCTGCTATAGATGTCCTCTTTTTATAATACAAATGGTCCTGAGTAAATAACATTGTTAGGGAGGCTGTAAGACAAATCCAACTTAACATTTAACAAGAATAGTATAATTTACAAAGTCATTCCTTACAATAGCTTTAAAATTTATACATGGGAAGCATTATTATTACTTTTATTTTAAAATTAGAAAATGAGAGTTAGAAATTTAAAATGATTTGACGAGGGGCTCCTGGGTGGCTCAGTTGGTTAAGAAGCTGACTTGCGATTTCAGCTCAGGTCATGATCTCATGGGTCATGAGACTGAGCCCTGTGTCAGGCTGTGCCCTCAGTAGGGCGTCTGCTTGAGATTCTCTCCCTCTGCCCCTCCCACTCCCTCTGTCTCTCAAAATAAATAAATAAATCTTTAAAAATAAATAAATGATTTGACTAGAATCATTTCCATGTCTTCAGATACTAAATCTCATGTTTATTTTATTTATATTTATTAAATAAAAATAATACAGCACTTACTAGTCCATTTGTTCTTAATAATTATTAACACACCTTTCTACTACATACCTAATTCTTTAGTATTATTTGTGTAATCAGTTTTCTATCCTTTACAGAAAACAACTAAGGTTCTGAGGTTGGAAGATAAGGAACTTGGGTTCAATTAATTTAAACAGACATAGATTAATTATTCACCTTGTCTTAGGCACAGTAGTAGATTCTGAGGATACAAACACTGATTCTGAGGATACAAACACTGATACACTGTTTTCAAACTTCAAGGAACTTGTATTTTGATACAGGGTTTTACAGTTTAATGGTAAATAAATTAGGAAATTGAGTAGAAATTGTTACTGGATGTGAAGTGGACAGCTACTACTAATTTTATTATGTTTCCTGATATTATCATGGACAGTGTTTGGATAACTTCCACCAATCACCACCATGGTTCATGGGCATAAGGTTGACAACTGGACTTGGGATAGTTGGTCAATATACCAAGAACATGTGACCTAAATATTGTTAAAATTTCCATAACACCCAAAGCAATCTACAAATTTAATACATCTCTATCAAAATACCAACAGCATTTTTCACAGATATAGAACAAACAATCCTAAAATTTGTAACCATAGAAGTTTGTAACCATACAAATTTGTAAAATTTGTAAAATATGTAACCATAGAAGACCTGAAATAGCCAAGCAATTTTGAAAAAGAAAAACAAAACTGGAGGTATCACAATTCCAGATTTAAAGTTATATTACAAAGCAGTGGTAATTAAAACAGTATGGTACTGGCATAAAAGTAGACACATAGATCAATGGAATAGAATAGAAAACCCAGAAATAAACCCATAATTATATGTCAATTAATTTCTTAAAAAGGAGGCAAGAATATGCAGTGGGAAAAAGTCTCTTCAACAAATGGTGTTGGGAAAACTGGATAGCCATAGGCAAAAGAATGAAACTGGACCACTTTCTTTCACCACACACAAAAATAAATTCAAAATCGATTAAAGACCTAATGTGAGACCTGAAACCATAAAAATCCTTGAAGAGAGCCCCAAATCTGACATTGACCATAGCAAAGTTTTTCTAGATAAGTCTCCTAAGGCAAGGAAAATAAAACCAAAAATAAACTATTGGGACTACATCAAAAAAAAAAAAAAAAAAAAAAACTTCTGCACAGCCAAAGAAACAATCAAGACTAAAAGGCAACCTACTAAATGAGAGAAGATATTTGTGAATGAGGTATCTGATAAAGGGTTAGTATGCCAACACAACTCAATACCCAAAATACAAACAATCCATTAAAAAATGGGCAGAAGACATGAACAGACATTTCTCTAAAGAGGACATACAGATGGCCAACAGACGCATGAAAAGATGCTCAACATCACTCATCATCAGGGAAATGCAAATAAAAACTACAATGAGGTATCATTTCATACCAGTCAGGATGGCTAAAATTAAAAACACAAAAACAAGTGTAGGCAAAGACATGGAGAAAAAAGAAACCCTCATGCAATGTTAGTGGGAATGCAAATTGGTGCATCCATTGTGGAAAACTATATGGATGTTCCTCAAAAAATTAAAAATAGAACTACCCTATGATCCAGTAATTGGACTACAGGCTATTTACCCCAAAAATATGAAAATGCTAATTTGAAGGGATACATGCACTCCTATGTTTATTACTGCATTATTTACAACAGTCAAGATATAGAAGCAGCCCAAGTGTCTATCCATATGTGAGTAGATAAAGAAGAGGTGGTAGATATATACAATGGAATATTATTCAGGCATAAAAAAGAATGTAATCTTGCCATTTGTATCAACACGGATAGCTGAGCAAAATAAGTCAGAGAAAGACAAATACCATCTGATCTCACTCATATGTGGAATTTAAGAAACAAAACAAATGAACAAAAAAAAAAGAGAGAGAGAGAGAGAAACCAAGAAACAGACTCATAACTATAAAGAACAAACTGATGGTTATCAGAGGGTGGGTGGGGGGATGGGTGAAATAGGTGATGAGGTTTGAAGAGTACACTTATCATGATGAAAAAATAAAAAAAGAACAAGTGACCTTGTAGGTAAAACAACTCCTTAATCCCATCCAACTTCCTTATATTCAAAGATTTTTAGAACTCTGATTTTAGTTCTTTTCAATAAGGTTAGGTGCTATAATTGGGTTCACGTGCTTTGGGGCCACCAAAGAACTAGATTATCTAAAGTTCCTTTAAGTCCAGTTTTTCTTGTATCTACCGCCTTCTTGTCTCTTACCACACTCTGCATGCATGCAAGTGACTTTGACAAATAAAAATTGTCAGGTTCTAGTTTTGATTTTGCACATCATTTTACTATTGCTATTTAGATAGTAAATAAATGCTATTCTATTAGATGTTATTCTAATGTTACTTAGACATTCACCTTTCATGTTGACTAGTTGTAGGTATTCAATATTTTCTGTCATTCCTCACATTAGATGTGCTTGTCCCATGATTGTCTTCTATCAGTGTTCAATCTAATAATTCAACCCACTCAAATGATTGAATTAATCTTTTGGTCAAAAAATATTAAGTGCACCAGATGCCACTTTGAAAACTAAAGAGATGATGAGCAATTCCAGGCCATATGGCAGACTAAATTGACAAAAAATAATCCCTCTCTTATTTCAAGCATAGCAAACCTCTCTGCAGTAACTCCATGTGCCTTGAAATTGGAATAATATCTTCTAAATATTGAAGGGAAATAGTTATAGACTTAGAATTCTATACCAGTTAAACTGTCATTCAAGCTAAAGGAAACAATAAAAACTTTAAGACTAACAAAAACAGTTTTCCGCTTAGAGATCCTTACTAAAGGAGCTAATAACAAATTTTCACAGAGGGAAACAAGTGAGGAAAAGGAAGTGAGATATGAGAACCAACGGTGGATAATAAATTGGCAAATATAAAAAAATTAAAAATTAAAAATTAAATTGGCAAACATTGTGGAATCTAAATTAATACTGACTGTAAAAATAGATAGTATCTTGGGCTTAAAACTAAGGTCCTACTAATAAAATGACATGGAGAAATGTGATCAGATTCATATTCCAAGGCCCTTATTAAATATAGTAAGATGAAAGCAATTTGATTAAAATATGCATATTAAAAATTATAAACATAACCACTTATAGAAGAGAAATTGAATGATTTCTCAGCCAGTATAAGAAATAAAAGAGGAAAAGGGATCCTGTTCAATAGAACAGAATACTGGAAATATTAAATGTTTATTTAATAACAAATAAGTGTTAAAATAAATAAGTAAGGGTAGCAAGGAATATAAATAGTAACTTCTTATTTATGTGTCTATCTTTATATGTTAAATGTACAAAATGGACTTGTAGGATATCTTGTTCTGAAGATAGCAGGGGAGTCAGGGAGGTAAACAAAGTTATTTAAACTTTGTATGCAATATTTAATTTATTTAAATAACATTTGAAAAAATAAAATGTCAACATTTATTAATTTTGGTTAATTGATACTCTATAATCTATTAAATATTTTCTGTACTTTCCTAATATAAAAAATTTTAATGCAAAAAACAAACAAAATTGGTTTTGTTTTTGGTTGTACTTTGTTCTTGACCAAAAATGTTAAGTTTATAAATTATAAAACAGTCATACTGTTGGATCTAAATTTGAACCCTATATAAGTTTGTTTTAAATAATTTTAGTTTCAATTATATAAAAATATTTTCTGATCTAGAAATTCCCGTGGACTTGGTAGAAATCAGAGCTAACAATGGCTACATTCTAACCTCAGAATCCTAGAAGTGTGAACACAGATCTATATGGCAGGAAAAAAAGTTTACTTGCATAATCAAGTATGAATGTTCTTATGTGTCCTTAAGAAAAGGTAACCTTGAGAGAAGGATTTCACCTCATTTTGCTAATTACTGTTTAGCACACTAGGTATCACTGTGCTGGGAGTTTGAACCACATGGGAATTTTTATTTTAGGATGATATAGTTCCAATACAGTGAATCTTGACTTTTCAAGATACACCAGTAAATCAGTGATGATATATTATTAAAATGGAGAAGTAAGTTCTCCATTAAATTAAAAATGGAGAATTAAATAAAGTTTGGTTGTAATAGCAAGAAAAATGGAAGGGGGAATATATTGGGATAGAAAATAATTAGTACTTGTTATAAATAATGTGACCATATATTTATTATACAATCCAAAACACATTTGCCAACAAAAGGAAGTCCTTCCTAGTTCCTCGTAAGATTACAAGAAAACAGGCATAAAACAAGAGTTTCATGTGCAAACTCTACCTATAAAATGTTTTCTCACATTTTTTAGATAATGCCCTGCAATGATACTAAAAGAGGAAAGAGGTAGGTTATATTTTAATCAGAGACAGGAACTCTAGGATATTTACAAATTAGAATAATATATTGTACACCCAAAACTAATGTAACATTGTGCATCAATGATACTCAAATTAAAAAATAATAATACATAAATTATTAATATGGAAATACTTCCAATTATTTTATTTTATACATTTTTGGTAATAGGAGTTAAACAGATTCAGAGTAGAAGCAACAATCTAACAGTCTGTATTTCATAAACTTCTTGATTCCCAATATTCCTGTAGGTAAAAAGTAACTGGAACAAAAGAGCATTTATTTGTTGTGCTTATTTATTTAGTCATTATTTATGTATGCCAGAATCTATTTTAAAAAATCATTTGAATTCACTTACAATAACCTCATATATATAAATAGCAAAATATAAAATATAAGCATCTAGGAAATATAAAAGCAGAAGAGGGGTCCAAATTAAGGTAGGGGAGGAGAGTTCACATAGATTTAGAATGTAAGGGCTGATGGTATTTCTGTGTTTGGATTCCAAATTTGCTTTAAACTTCCTGGCTACAATATAAAATACAAAGAAGACATGGTCAGTTTTGTTGTTTGCATAGAAGTGAAGAAAAAAAGACTATATATATGTATTATACATATATGTATATATGTGCTTGTAGATACATATCTTTTTCTTCAGGGTTACACAATGGGTATACACACACACACATACATATGTGCATATATATACACACATACATACCTGTAGATATATGTATACGTACACTAGCGTGCACAGTCACTAATACGCACATTATTTAAATAGAAACAAAACTTTTCATAGACTGATTTATAATTTGTAAATTCTTTTTTTTTTTAATTTTATTTATTTATTTGAGAAAGAGAGAGAGATAGCACAAGCAAGGGGAGCAGCAGAGGGAGAGGAAGAAGCAAACTCCCCTCTGAGCAGGAAGCCCGATGCAGGACTCGATCCCTGGGGTCATGACCTGAGCCGAAGGCAGATGCTTAAATGACTGAGCCACCCAGGTGCCCCTGATTTCTAATTTCTAAAACAGATTTTTAAAAATGAGAGTTTCAATTTAGAGGCACTGAATGATGTAGTGGAAAATGTTCTCTGTTTTTGTTTTTAAAGCCGTTTTATTTAGTATCAATCAAACATGGGAACATTCATTCATTTATTTGCTCAGTTATCACATGTTCATTGATTGCCTGCTGGTTTGAGGCAACACACTAAGTACTTAGGTGCAGAAGTGAGCAACTTAGATATGTTTGGTATATCTAGAAAGTTAATCTATTTGGGAATCTAATTATATAACCACACAGATAAAATATAATTAAAAGTAAGGCTTATGTAGTAGTATGGGGATATACATAGACATCCGAATAGATCTGCATCTACATATCACTATATATCTGTCTTTGTCTCTGTCTCTCTTTTTTGGTCTCTTTCTTTCCCTTTGTCTCTTTCTCTCCATATATATATATAGATAGACAGACATATATAAGCATGCTGCCTCAGACCCTCACTAGTGTGTATAAAGATAAGATATAGATACAGATATGTATATACATATATGATGTTGTCAAATTCATATTATATTTTTCAAGGGACAGGGACTCCACAATCAATTATAGTTTAAATTAGCAAAAGATATTCAGATATATGCTATGTCTATTCATCATAGATTATGAGATCAAAATAAAATTGATGTTGAAATCAATACTAAAATGGACCCCAATGACAAATTGTGCATTAGTTCACTGTCATGCACTTTCTATTTTTACTTTTATCCCTCATTCACCCTTGATGAGATGTGTTACTCCCCATAACATAATGTACACTCCAAGTACAAAGATTCTATCTCCTAGTAGTCATAAATATTATAAATAATAGATATCTAAACACATGCATTAGTAAGCTGAAGTCAATGATGATTAGACAAGTTGAATAAATGAAAAATAACTGTTAATAATCCACTACAGGAAACATAAAAAAAATTCCAAACCACAGCCATTTCATTCAAGTATAAGACAATGACACACAGATCACTTTTAAGTCAGTCAACATGCAGTGTAAAGATAAAAATCCAATATATAATTAGACATGGAAATGAATACAAAGTAGGAGAATATGAACGAGAAAAGGTGCTAAGAGTTCAAAAAATAATTTAAAAGACATGGCTTATTTCTTCTAGGTGAACTCTCTCATCTTGCATTTCCCTGACAACTGCTACTCAGAATTCTTCTAGATGCTACAAATTTTTAAAGCAGATATGGTTGTTATTTCTTGATTCTGTCATATGCATGTAAATCATGTACATGATATATCCATAGAGGAATGATTTCTGTCATTTATATAATTCTATTCCATATTCTCCCCTTTTTCTCTTGGAATTGGTTTTTATAACTTATCCATCTTTTCCCAGTTGTTTCTGTTAGTCTCTCTTTTTCTTTCTTTCTTTCTTTTTCACATTTGTGAGTAAGCAAAATGCTGGTTTCTCTTGCTTCACAATTTGATATTTTCGTTGTTGCTGTCAGTGTTGCATCTCCAGACTATGACAACCAAGATAGTCACTTATTCTGAAAGCCAATCACATTAATATTCTTTATCTCATTGCTCAGTGCCTCCTAAGGACAAACATGCCATAAAATAGTACCTATAAATCAAATTTAAGTGTACTGCAGAGGTAATGGGGATTGTAAAAATGTCATGCTCTGGCAGTGGTTGAGTGGAGAATGACCCATTATCATATTAAAGTGATAAAAACTATGTGATAAAACATGTAAAGATTGTAACATTTCTGCTTCTGGGTAGCCTAGGAGATTTAGATCAAAATTATAGCATCAGATTGAGTTCCAATAATTTAAAAATAAATTGAATTTTCAAAAAATTGAGGAATTTAAAAGTATTTATTTTCCTCTGTATGAGATTTAGATTTATTAAAGTCATATAACTATAGTATATTAATGTGTAATATATTTGGGAGGATGTTTGTGATAAAAAGTTTCCATAATCTATAAATTGCTGTGTAAGGTAACAGGGATAGGAAGAAATATTTGCAAGTGTTGTTAAAGGAATTACTTTCAGACCACGTAGTGGCATTCGGAATAAACTACTTTCACATTAAAAAAACAAAAACATACAGCTGTCCATGCAATATATTGATATATGGCTTAGTCATCATATATGGTTAACTCGTGCTTGAACTGGAGGCAGATAAAGAAATGAGGCCTGTTAATTACAACCAGGTAGAAGATTTTCTCAGAACTTGGAAAAAAATCACAAATGTTACTGTGGATCAGAAGTGAATACTAACAAATTACTCCTGTCAATATAAAGCTTCAAAGGACTCCCAAAACAAATAAAAAACAAAAACAAAACAAGTTTTCTAGCCACAAGGAATTTCATCCAATAATGGGATATTGGATCATCTTATTGTCCAATTAGTTGGATCCTTTGGTCAACCAAATTATAGCAATTACATTGCTGACCTCACAAGCTTTAAGTAAAGAACAATTTTGTTGAGAGCATCTAATTGTATGGCATACATACACCCCATTATGAAATCAACATGAAATTAGAGCATATGTACATAGAAACAGGGAAAATAGTAGCTTTCTATCCCAAATATCTAATTAGTTACAAATTATAGCTTACTGCTAAATAGACAAAATAAGGAATGTACTTCCTCAATAAATACAGATTTGATATTATGCTCTAACTAAATGTAAGAACACTATTTGAACAAAAATGGCTCACATATGACTTTATCCAAATATTACCTTTCAGATGAAGAACTGAACTAAATGATGCATTAACTGCACACATACATTTTGAAATGCGGAGAAATTCTTGTTTACCTTTTATACAGAAGTATACATGAATAAAACATACCCTTTGTAGCAATTACTGAAGTTGTAACATATTACTTTTTTCTGGCTGAACACTTCGGAAACAACTTGGTTTTCAAATCATTCAGGCCTGGCCTATAAAGCAGCACTGAATGAAAGATAAGTTATTTACTTTTTGAATCAAATTTACTCAGAATGAGCAAATACTAGAAGATGCGTGACTTTTAAGGAGCAGATACAAGATCCCTTTTCTTATTAATTTAAACTTCCCCATGTTGGAACACAATTCTCTATGGTTTTCTTGCATTTGTGCACATCTTGTGAGCAAAGACACTAACAACTTTTCTTTCACATTATCATTTCAAGAATGATTGAAGAGCAAAAACCTGAATGATAGAAATAGTATCACTTTCCAGACCAAAGGGAAGATTTCTTTTCTGTTCCTATTTCCCTGTGGGGAAGAGATCAGGCAGCTTTACTGAAGCTTATTATCAAAGGTTCATAAGTTGTGTTGAGTTCTTCAGCTGTGACAAAATCTACTGTGTGCACTGTATCCACATGGGCTTGTCCAAGTCTTCCCTGTGGGACTTAGGAGACATCAGGAACCACCATGAACATGAAGCTCATGGGACTTGCTGTGCAATGAGTAATAAAACCTTTGTCTCTGACCCAGGAGACTCGAGTGTCTTACCAGCGTCCATGAAACTGTGTCAAGCTAACATGTTAGCTTGTAAGTAAGGTAAAAATCTCAGATTCTTTGCAGTTCTTGAAAGTACCCAAATACAAATTCCCAAATACTCAGTGGTTCTCAGATGATGGCATATTAGACAACGGGGATAAAAACCACATATTATGACAACAAATTTGTTAAAAAGAAATGCATATAAATGGTTATGATGTGTATAAAGTCTACCACAGTTTGTAACCTACAGCTCTGAAATTTAATTACAAATGGGTTGGGATGTCATAGTAAAAATAAAAACTGTTTTAGCTGAATGGCAAACTGATTGATATCTGTATAATTACCTGAATTACTACACTAAAACCAGAATTCAATAGCTCTGGGGTACTAACAGACCAAATCATCTGAAGAACTGTCCTATTTTGGAAGGCACATAAAAAGAAACAAATGGGGCGCCTGGGTGGCTCAGTTGGTTAAGCGACTGCCTTCGGCTCAGGTCATGATCCTAGAGTCCGTGGATCGAGTCCCGCATCGGGCTCCCTGCTTGGCGGGGAGTCTGCTTCTCCTTCTGACCTTCCCCCTCTCATGTGTTCTCTCTCATTCTCTCTCTTTCAAATAAATAAATAAAATCTTAAAAAAAAAAAAAGAAACAAACGAATAAAAACAGTGCTTTTGTTCTGGCTTTTTTTGTTGTTGTTGTAGAAAATTATAAACTCTATTTCCTAATGTAGAAACTGTTATTATTTAATTGGTAGACATATCCCCAGTGCATTTATGCTAAGACATAATTGATAGTTTACTCTTCTCTTAAATACTCCTGACCTATGCATGTAACAATTACATTAAGACATTGTTGCATACAACTGTGACTCTGTGGTTCTAGCATTTTCTGTTTCTGACAATTTGTTGAAGATAAATGACCTCCTTTTATCAGCTAAATTGTGCGCCCTCCCAAACTGTGCTCCCTTTTCACCTCCACTACCTCAAAATGTATTTGGAGATAAGTTATTTTAAAAAGTAAAATGAGGTCCTTAGGGTGGGCCCTAATCCAATGTGACTGGAGTCCTTGTAAGAGGAAGAGATGAGGACACAGACACTCACAGCAGGGAAAACCAAGTGAAGATAAAAAAGAAGATAGTCACTTGCAAGCTAAAAAGAGAGTACCATACTCAGAAGAAGCCAACCCTGCCAACACTTTCTTCTCAGACTATCTAGCCTCTAGAGCTGTGAAAAAATAAATTTCTTTTTGTTAAGCCACTGGTCTGTGGTACTTTGTTATGGCAACATTAGCAAATGAATACACTTTCCTTATACCTATTTTTTTTGACATCTGTAAATAAAGAAATACCACTATATATGTTTTAATATTTATGGAAAATTTAAATAAGGCAATATATTCCAAGCATCTACTATATCCCTAACGGAGAATGAGTGCTCAGGGAAATCTTAGAACCCTCTTTCCTCCTCTAAGAATTTGAACAGAATTTTGTGCCCAAGGAGAAAATCCTAAAGATGAGTAATGTGTGTCCTGCTGCCTTCATCTGCTAAAGATAAAGTAAAGGAAAACACAAATACCTACTGGAATGAAAAAAGATATTGTAGGTATCTGACATCATGATTTAGACCCCAAGAAAGATGTGTTGGATATCACATCTGAGGGCAAAAAAATGGGTGTCAGTGGGTATTCTGAAATTTCAAGCACAGGAATATTTAGGACTATAATACAAAGTCAGGATTATGAGAGGATTTTTTAGTGTAGACTAATGAATTTGATTTTTAAACAGTTCAAGTATGAAATGCCTAAATGTCTACAGGAATATTTGTTAGACCATCAGGGTAATTGTCCAGATTAAAGAGGTGCTGGCAACTTAAAAATAATTGCGAATTTAATATTTAGAGGGAGGGGTTGGTTAAAGTTTAAGGTCAGGTTATCAGAGGAAGGAGTTTAGAAAACAAAATCCTTGTAGTTTAAAAATGCAATTGGGAGATGTGAGGACACAGCAGCAGTCACACAAAAATAAAGGCTTAATGAAACATGACACAGTCTAAGAGAACATAGAATTAGACTCTAAACAGAGAAGGGAATCTTCAAGAATCTACATGTTTCTGAAGTAGAACTGCAGTTCTCAGAGAACAGGTAGAATATTAGAGAAAAATCTCAAGATTACAGTTTGCACCGTTGTGATAGAAAATGCTTTGTCACTGTTTACTTGGTTTGCTCTTCCATCCCTTACTCTATTCATAGGGAGAAAGACATCAATGCCATGAAGGAGTCTCTTTTGCTGAGCACTTTGTCAGGTTTGTAGAGGCAAATTTGGAAATGGTATATTTCCCCATGACAGACCTGATGACACTTGATATCAAGCCTTTAGGAGAATGGAAAGATTCTTACATAAAAGGAGGAGGGTAGTTTTTCAAGTGCCTGAAAGTGAAATACATCTCTTTGTATTTAAATATAATTTTAAAAAGACCATGAAGAGCAGATACAAGTGAAATCTAAAGGAGGAACAACCAGTTATGTTATCAGTGTCTTTACTTAATCCCCCAAATTACAAAGAAATTAGACTAAAACTCATGCAATGGTTTTCACAGAGACATCTTTAACGTGGCTGACTGTGCACAGTGTGATACATATTGGAAAAAAAGAAAATCTCAATACAAGAACATAGGCACTATCCCCACAGAAAAATAAACAGCAGAAATCTCAAAAATTTGGGGAGAGGGTCACTCAGTTATAGGCTATAGAACTGGATCATATTTATGCCTCTCATACATGGATTCTGGAAGGTTGACACCAAGGGACTTCCTGATAGCTAAATTACAATAGAAAAAGTGGCAGAGAAGGCAGTAGGGTGGGATAGTTCAAGTAGTGTCACAGGGATGGTTGTCTATGCTTTAAATACTAATATTTGAAAATGCGTTTAAATTTCCACAGTTGATTTTTGTTGTTTATGGTAGGGGTGAGGTATGAGAAGGCTAACTTTGCTATGCATATTGAAAGAGACTGCTAGACTGCTAGTTATTTTGATTAAAAAAAAAAGTGCTGCTTAGCTCAAAATAATAGTCTTTTTAAGGGCCATGAGACTTCATTGTTCCAAATGCAAGAAACAGATTAGGTCATAATTCTACACAAAACTATTCTTTACCCATGTTGTAATTTGCATGCATTTGAATTTTCAGCAAAAGCGTTTTTTTTTTTTTCTTCCAAAAAACTCGGGAAGCATAGCTATGAGTAAAAATAGAACTGATTTATTGGCAAGAATTACTAAGTAAAGGACTCTTAATTTTATTTATTTTTTTTTAAGATTTTATTTATTTATTTGAGAGAGAGAGAATGAGAGAGAGAGAGCACATGAGGGGGGGAGGGTCAGAGGGAGGGAGCCCGATGCGGGACTCCATCCAGGGACTCCAGGATCATGACCTGAGCCAAAAGTAGTCGCTTAACCAACTGAGCCACCCAGGCACCCTGGACTCTTAATTTTAAATGTATTTATACAGTTGCAAAGATAATTTACACATTCTCTGATCATAGACAAAGAAGCCGGTGGGAGAACAAGGAAAGTAATTCTCTTCTACAAGATCCTCTTATCCCTGGTATAATTAGGACAATATTGGCCATACTTTTCTGTGGTGATCAATACTGACAAATGCAGAATTTTTTTGAAATTTAGTGAAATTACTTTTTGGACCACTGATAATTCACATTATTAGGTATCCCTCCTGCATATGTTTGAATATTCTCCAGCATATTAATCCAGTCTTATGCATGTACATAAACTAATATTTATACATACATAAATACAAAGTACAAGCCTACTTCTTAATGTGCAACCAGTAACAAGATTAAGTTTTTCTTTTGACTATCAGATTTAGGATAAAGCTGCTTATTTACTACCTTTTTCTATTTTTTTCTGTGCTGTGTTTCTAATAGCCATTATGAATATAAAATAGCTTTGCCTGGTCATTGCCAGCCAGTTAAGATGTGTTCAGAAAACACATTTTACACACAAGGCATTACAGTCTTCCTAAACTATGTCTGGAAATGAATTTTGGTTCATGGAATAGATGGGATAGAGGGACAATCAACAAATGAAATTGAGATTCTATAAAATAGAAAATTATTTCTTTTAAAACTTTCAAATATTGAATTAATCAAAAACTAAAACTACTGATTTCTTTCCTTGTCAACATCCCTTCAGTTTATACAAGGTATAAAGAAATGTCAAAAACTGTAAGATTAATCAACTCAACAAATACTTATGTTATAATTAAGTTCCAATTTCAGTGCTATGTAAAATACGAAATGATAATTTTCACGTCGTTTATGTTTATACTGCTGTTGGTGATGGAAAATAAAGGCTTAATTACAGTACCATAGAATAAGTGCTAATAAAAACAATTTTTATGGGGCTGTTATATCAGAAAATATTTATTGGGGCTAGAATCACAAATGTGGAATGACATCTATAACCATAAGTACACTTTTAAGTGAATTATTTTGAAATACATGCCAGAAATATTTTTTTCCTCAAACTTTTATCATCCTAGAGTCATTAGTGCATGTCAAGTATGATATAATGTAAATAGTAGAATTAAAAAGCAAGATTCTAAACTCTATGCCTAGTCCTGCCAGTATCTCTTATGTTGTTCTCATGAATAAGTTGTCTTCATTTTTTAAAATGAGGTCACTGAAATTGATCAGTGTCTGTGGAGCTTTAAGATTTCCCAGAGATGCCTAAGTCCCCAGAGAGAAATTCGCTGCAACCCTTACTTTAATAAGATCAAATCTGCTTTGACCTATTTTTATAATAGTTAATAAAAATATTTCACATGCAAAAGCAGTTTCATTGGTTAAATTAATTTGAAAAGAAGTAAATGATATTTAGGTCCTTGCTGATCCAAGCACAATGAGAATCTAGCAAACTAGAAAATGAATTTCTATGACAACCAGGTCAAAAAAAGTTAAAGTAAATTTAATTTTTGCTTGAAACTTAAACAAAATAACAACAAAATAATAACATCTCTAATCAAATCAAGATAATTTGATATGATTTTATTGTAATATATATTTATTTGGATATCCAAATTGGGAAAGCTCAATAAACAAGTAAATGATTACAGGTTGCACATATATATACATATATATTTTAATATTTTATTTATTTATTTTGAGAGAGAGAGTATGAGAGAGAGAGAACACATGTAGAGGGGAAGGGCAGAGGCAGAGGGAGAAGTGGACCCCCTGCTGAACATGGACACCCCCCCCCCCGCCCTGTCCCGGGATCATGACCTGAGCTGAAGGTAGATGCTTGACCGACTGAACCACCCAAACACCTTATATACTCTGTTCTTGTTATTCGATCAGATTAAGATTCACTCTGCCTTTGTTATAACAACATGGCTATTTTTTATTCTAAGCCCTTATTAAAAAACATAACATATATCAAGTTTAAACCAACAGTTAGAAAGAGAATTAGCTATTTGTATTTTACGTTGGAGAAATTATATTGTTATGCCTTCCCCTAAGCACTGGCTCCCTAAAATTTTTGCTGAAGTGGCAAGTCCCTGACTTTACAGGGTTTATCACCCACCATCTACCATTCAGGTGTCTTATCATGGCATCTATTATACTAAGGCATGATGTTATTGGTGTATTAGATTAATGTGATGTTTTAATGTTTCTTGGGATATGTAAGTGGCCTAAATCTTTTGTAACTATAGTATGACAGAGGGCAAGATATTTAGCTTAGCCCTGGTTCAAAATTGTGAATGCATATTATTGTTCATTCAACACAATGGCAACTGTTTGTTTCTCTTCTCTAACTGGAATAGAGAACAATACATCTGTCATATCAAAGGCCAAATATCATATACCTGAGGTCTTCTTAATCTGAACAACAATACTGTATTCTGCAGGGTAGCTGTGATTTGAATTGCCAATTGGTTTAGTAATCATCCTTCTGAATCCTGGTTTCTATAGAAGCCAGACGGGTTAATTAGATGTAAAGTATGATAAGGACAACCCTCCTCACACCACTGAGATCTTTAAAGGTGACACTTATGCCCATTGTTGACATTTTCTTCCACTCTGGCATGCATATTATTTTTATTCACTATCTTGACTACTGGGAGGAAGAGATGCAGAAGCTTCCATCTGGCCTTCCTCACTATGACAGCTCTTATCCCACAGGCCAAGGACCCAGTGTCAGAATTTATATCTGGGGCCTGGGTAAACTACAACTAAGTAGGTCACTGAACCAATGAACTTTATCTGGGACTTCATTTATTACTTGACCCCTATATATTCCTACTCCATGAGGGTGTGGGGTCAATGCTTCTAGGTCTCCAGTTATCAACGTCAACTCAGACTCATTGTGCAACAGTCTTGAAGTGTCCTAGTTTTCCCCTGTGCTCACAATAAATACAACTAAGTAAATTGCTATAGGTCTCTTTGGGGCAGGGCTGGAGTAATCATTACAAGATACACATGATGTGGGGCGCCTGGGTGGCTCAGTTGGTTGGGCGACTGCCTTCGGCTCAGGTCATGATCCTGGAGTCCCGGGATCGAGTCCCGCATCAGGCTCCCTGCTCGGCAGGGAGCCTGCTTCTCCCTCTGACCCTCCCGACTCTCCCCCCTCTCATGTGCTCTCTCTCTCATTCTCTCTCTCTCAAATAAATAAATAAAATCTTAAAAAAAAAAAAAAGATACACATGATGTGTACTATTATAAGGCCATTCCTCTTGGAGACTGGCCACCTTTTCAGTCAATAAACTCCATACCCGAATATTGACTCAAGCTAAGAAACTCAAAAACGGATTGTGACTTATTATTAGGGCAATTGTTCTAAACTTCTTGATCCTAAAAGTGTGCCTTCTTCTACCTGTAGATGTTAAGCAGCATCTTCATTTGCTTCATGTATTTTGCCCCTGAGACAGAGCACCATGTTCTATTAACCACCTCCGAAACTCTCTGCAGGTACAGCCCCATGGCAGTCCCTCCAACCTTGCCATTTGCTATGATAAGTTATGAGCTGCCATTTGACATTTATTACTCTGGAGATCTGTCAGCCCTATTGCTATTAATAAGCCAAACTCTGAGACTATCTTTCCTATCATCAGCCCTAATCTAAAGAAAAGAACCAACACTGGACTTAGTAATACTGTTATCCATTTTATCAGTGCATTCTCAAACTGACTGACATCATGGGAACTGTCTGAACCATCCCTGCAATTTTTCTGCCAATATAAAACTTTTCCAAAAATAAAATACTTATTAAATGTTTAGAAATCTATAAGATAGTGTTATAGAGGAGATTCACAGAAGTATTTATATATAAAATGTATGTATTTATTTAATCTCTGAAAATATATTACATAAAATGTAAAAATTCTTGAAGGACAACTATGTAATTTGGTTATTTCATCTTAATTAAGCATTTGTAATACTTTTGTAAGTAGGAAGACAGGACATTTCCAGTTCAGAGAACTTGTATAAAATGAGAAAGACATGATCAAAATTCTCTCCTGTTGAATTGATCAGAATATTTTTTTCCTTTTTTCCCCCAGTATTATTCTTATGAGAAAACAAAGTTTCTTAATTTACTGTTAGAACTGTTGAAAGACACAGAAGTCAGAAAATTTTCAGTTAAATTGTTTCATCTTCAAATTAAATGTTGCTGAATTTCCAATATACTTCATTTTAGGGACATTAGGGCTGGTTATAATCTTGAAATTGCTTGGAATAATTGATCCTTTGCTGAATCACTTGTTAAGGATGAGGAAATGAGCTTTCTTCACTACATATTATGTGCATAATTGGTGGCATGTTTATAGTTTCTGAATATGTAATGCTCTAAGGAGAATTATGAATTCTAGTATTATAGTGAGAATGTTGGTTGATATAGTGAAGATGTTAACAATACTTTATTTTGGCAAAACTTTGAAAAATCAATAGTGCCTAATCATGTGATTTGCACGGCTTTTCAAAACTTAGTGACTTTGTAAATTGGTGAGATAATTTGAAAAATTACTATTGTTTCAGTTCAATGTCTTGTGAAGTAATTTCACTGATGAAAATAATAGAATTTACTTTGGCAAATTTATTCAGCTTTAACTTTGCTCTTTATGCCTTTTAATTTTAAAAATTAGGTGAAAATAACTTTAACACATGTATATTATGTGTACACACTCAACCTTTAGTGCATATATATTCTCATGTTAATTATTTAATTGAAAAAAGTTTTTACTGAGCACTTACTATAGACTATTCATTAAATACATTTGGGTATAAATAAATAAACAATATATCTTGTTAGCCTTGAATTACACTCAGTACAGTGGAGAGAAAAATACAGAGAAGCACATCAGGTCACTAATTTTTATGCTTGCCTGAAAATTACACCTTGAGGGATAAAATAAACTACTCTAAGAAATCCAGGAAAACTGTAAAGTAAGGGTAGACTAATTGTAATAAATAAAGAGTATAATAGGATGGTAGGCAGAAATAACATCTGATGCACCTGATTTGCCTGACCCAGAAGTTTGGACTTCTTATCAATAGGGAGAGTAAGACTATTGAAAGATGTTGTGGCAGTTTTAAGTTATGTTTTAAAACCAGTACTTTTTAATGGAAACAACTTGACCAAAAATCTGTCACAGAATTTTGAGACCTATTAAAAGTTTAATGAGAAAAAAAAAAAAACTATTGAAAGATGTGTACAATCAAAAAACATAAAATTTAAAAAGTTAACTCTTGCAGTTGTGCAGATAACAAATTATTAAACATTAGAAGCCAAAAAAATGCTGGCATTTATTGCAATAATTCAGGTGAGCAACATAGCAATGTTACGTAGACAATGTAAAAAGAAGATAGTGTTGATGTACATAAGGTTAGAAAGAAGAAAAAGAAATGAGTGGAGAGAAAAGAACATCTCAAGATATTTTGGCAGTAAACCGGAGATGGTATCATTGTGGAAAGAAAACAGAAGTGCCTAAAACAACTACTTTGGACATCAATAACCTTCAGAGATAGCTGTTATGTCAACTGTGTTCAACCTTCTCTCCTAGTTTATCGATGTGTCCGTATTTCTTAAGATCATTTTTGCAGTAATACACATGGTGTTTCTCAATTTATAATTATATAATTTGTTTAAAGGTAGCTAATAAAATGCTTAGATACTTAGTTTGTCTTTTTTTTTATAGACAGTATAAATATTTTTTAAAGTATTTGAATTTAACTATTTAAAATGAAAAATTCCATTTATTAGGACACCATTGTAATAATGTGCTGAACAAAATTTACACACACATATTTAATTTTTAAAATTAAAGTTATCGCATATGGTATGTTCCTAATAAACAAATAGAAAAAAATCAGTTGTCATAATTAGAAGAGATTATCAATAATAACTTACTTATGATGTGAAAAAGCAAAAGTGCCCATCATGTAAAAATCCGCAAACAAATTTTGCTAACTTAATAATGAAACATACACATTTATACATACAAGATGAGAAGTAAATTACAAGTTTATCTTTTTCAGGATATATGGAAAATGCAAGAGTTTTAACTAAACATCATCACATACACTTATATTCAGAATTTAGAATAGGCTTTTCATGTATTCCTGAATGACCATATATATTTTGAAGATTTATTTTAAAGAGGGTGCACGCACATGTGTGTGCGCACGCGAGGGGTGGGGGAGGGGCGGAGAAAGAATTCCTGAACCGACTACATGCTGAGCCTGAGCCCGAGCCCATGGCGGGGGAGGGGGGTAGGCGGCTCCTAATCATGGCTCATGAAACCATGACCTGAGGAGAAAGCAAGAGCCACATGCTCAACTGACTGAGCCACCCAGGAGCCCCCTGAATGACCATGTTAATATGCTAAAAAGTACCATTTTGATTTGGATTTCTTTGTTCAGGGAACCAATGGTTTAGATTTGCTCATTGATCAATGTACACGTAATGTAATCTAGCCTGAAAGCATGATGTAGTAAAATGTTTCTAGATAAGGTTTCAGAAGCCATGAATATGAACCGTGGTTTGCAGTTAATGTCTGTGTGACCTGGGTAAGTCACTTAATTTTTCTGAAAAAATTTTTTTTATTAAGGAAGTTTAGCATCCTTTAAGGAAGTTGGTAATGGAGACTAAGAATGACAGTCCATAATACTACTGGACATAGCTGAATACACATATCAAATAACACAGTAATTTTTGCTTCATACAACAGATAATTTCTAAGTGATAGATATGCACAAGGCAATATTGAAGTTATTGATGATTCAGAAAGGAAATAAGACAAAGTCCCTGTTTATATTTCCACATATTCTGAAGGGGAGATTAACGGGACTTGTTTTAATGTATCTTTTTAAATTTCTCTGTACATTTTATTATCTGCAGTCCATTTAAGCATGTGTGAAATTGCCCCGGATAATAAATATCCTTGGATTTGTAGTTCTTAGTTCAACCATATTTTTAGTGTTGATTAGAACACAAAAGATTCTCAGCTCTGTGAACAGTTCCCATGTTGTTCAGTTTACACCCCTCCCAGCCCTGTAGCTCTTTGTGAAGCTACATGACGTTTCTCCCTATGCCTCATACACTTAGTAACATTCTCAAGAGCCATCTATGTAGATTTCTGGCCTTTTTTCTCTAAGTACCTCTTTCTTATTTATATTATTTTCCCTAAAAATCCAGCTATCTGTACCTTACCAAACTCCAAACTGTCTCTTAAACTCAATGAAATTACCATGCACTACTTGCATCCTCCCTCCTTGTGCTGAAGTCCGGAAAGTGCCTCTTAGCAGAAGTTGGGTGATTCCTGTCCTAGCTTTTCAGCTGTCCAATGCTGGAAACTCATTTCTCCAATTTTCTTATTGTTTAGAGTAGGAGGTTAAGTACAATATCTGTTAATCCACCCTGATCTGATACAATTCTCTACCTCTTTTTCAAAATTATCTATTTGATTATTTTTATGAAGTTAAATTCCCTTTTGAATTGATCTACATATTCATCTAATTTGTCCATTTTTCTATATTTTCAAGAACATATCCAAGTTATTTTATTTATTTTTTTAATATTTTTATTTATTCACTAGACAGAAAGAGGAAGCACAGTAGAGGAGAGGCAGAGGGAGAGGGAGAAGCAGGCTCCCCAGTGAGCTGGGAGCCTGACATGGGACTTGATCCCAGGACCTGGATGGAGATCACGACCTGAGCCAAAGGCAGACACTTAACTATCTGAGCCACCAGGCACCCCCAAAGTTATTTTAAAGTCTATCTTCTATATACAACCTCTAAGTCATTTGTAGATCTGCTTTTTTTTTTTAAAGATTTATTTATTTTAGAGAGAGAAAGAGAGAAAGAAAGTGTGGGGGGGAGGGGCAGAGGGAGAGAATCTCAATCAGGCTCCACACTGAGCGCAGAGTCTGATGCCCTATCTCATGACCTTAAGGTCAGGGCCCTGAGATCACGACCTGAGCTGAAACTAAGAGTTGGATGCTTAACTGATTATGCCACCCAGGTGCCTCTGTGGAGTTGCTTCTATTGTTTATATTTCCTTTTACTTTTCAGTAATGATTACTTGCCTCTTCATATGTCTAATTATGTTAGGTTGTATGGTGGGACTTTACATGCAGAAGACTCCCTTGACCACATAATCATTTACTAAGAAGGTTTGTCTGTACATATATTAAAACAACAAGGAACTGGTAATCTCAAAACACTTAATGGGTTTTGTTCTGTTTTGTTTGCAGTTTTAGGAAAACTAGTGAACTGCTTTAGTCCTTTTTTCTGGTATGTGAATCTCCTAGATTTTCATTAAAAATTCACAGAGTTGTCTCTTCTTAGCCCTAAAAACTATGAGAAATTCAATTTGTGCCCTCCCTTTAAAATAACCACCACAACAAAACAATTTGCCCTTCAAATGTTTTCTCTAATTCTCCAGACTCCTGACCACTCAATTTCAAAACGTGACAGATTTCTTGAGTGAAAAAAAACAGCTATGTGCTGGAAACAGGGTACCTCTCTCAGGCTGGTGTTTGCTTATATAAACCTCAGGGGACCGTAGGAGATTTCATTCTGCCTTTCCTATTTATCTCGCTTAGCTTTCTGGCCTCCCATGTGGATCCACAACCGAACAAATGACCCTTGAGGAAAGTGGCTACATCTTTACAATTTGCAGCTAGTCACTTGCAACCCCCACAGTGCTGGTTTTTCTTAAGCCCATCAATCAGGGGTCTTCCCAAGCCAAAACCAAATTTCAGATGATGCCTGAAATTAGCATATGTCCAAGGGGAAAAAGTACACAGAAATAATAGATCATTTTAGAAGTTTTTCCTCTCTCTGATATTTTAAAATCATTTAGTTCTTCTTGGTGCCATAGCTCCCTAAGGACTATGATATGATTTTTGTAACTTCATCTCACTTTTTTTAGTTGTTTCAGTTGGAATGTTGGCATGCTATGATATACTATATCCTACTTGGAAGCAAAATTCTGTATTGTGTTTTCACTTACAGTAATTATATTTTTTAGATCAAGAATCTTATTTTTCTTTTTTTTGGTAAAGAATCTCTATTTTCTTAATTTCAGATCTTCTTGGTCATTCTTTATGGACTCTTGTACCTGCTTATGTTTTCAAGTTTTTATTTTTGAATAAACACATTTTTTCATATCTAGTGTCTGATAAATCTCCTCTCTTAAAGTCTTTGTGGATTTTTTTCCAATATATCATGTTAATATTTGTTGTATGATTCTTTTATGCTAAATTGTTGTTGTTGTTGCTGTTTTAACTATGATCTGTTGTCTTCTTTAAGGTTATCCACAGGAATTCTTTTAGGACTGGGTGGAAGTTAAGTTTCTCCACAAAGAACTTAAGATTTTCTGCTAATAATCCTTCTGGAAGCACTACCAAACTGCAAGTACTTTAATATTTTTTTTCAAGATTTATTTATTTATTTGAAGGAGAGCGAGAGCACTTACACGCACATGAGCGGGGGAGGGGCAGAGGAAGAGAGAGAATCTCAAGCAGACCCTGTGAGCCACCCAGGTGCCCTAATATTTTTTTTCTCGAGATTTTTCAGATGAAATAGCATGAAGTGGCACAAAAATTACTGTATATGGGCCATCTTATGGTTAGAAATTTCAGAAGTGATGGGATGGCTGGGTGATAGACACTGGGGAGGGTATGTGCTATGGTGAGCGCTGTGAATTGTGCAAGACTGTTGAATCACAGATCTGTACCTCTGAAACAAATAATACATTATATGTTAAGAAAAAAAAAAAAGAAGAAGATAGCAGGAGGGGAAGAATGAAGGGGGGGAAATCGGAGGGGTAGACAAACCATGAGAGACCATGGACTCTGAAAAACAGACTGGGGGTTCTAGAGGGGAGGAGGGTGGGAGAGTGGGTTGGCCTGGTGTTGGGTATTAAAGAAGGCACGTTCTGCATGGAGCACTGGGTCTTATGCACAAACAATGAATCGTGGAACACTACATCAAAAATTAATGATGTAATGTATGGTGATTAACATAACAATAAAAAATTAAAAAAAAAAGAAGTGATTTACTTTCTCCTACTCTGTTCCAAGGTGGAGACATATTTTCTTTCTATTTTCTATTTCATATTTTATTTCATATTTTTCTTTCTATTATAGACTACACAAAATTAAAGATTGAATAAATTGTAGACTACTTTGTAGTTGTTACAGATTTGACACATGTAGTTGTTTCTTCCATTATGTGACATGTGAGAGTAGACTAATTTATTTTTTTTTAAGATTTTGTTTTGTTTATTTGAGAGAATGAGCGGGGGTAGGGCTGAGAGAAAGGGAGGGGAGAAATAGACTCCCAACTGAGCTCGGAGCCAGAGGAGGGGCTCCATCCCCTGACCCTAAGATCACCATGTGAGCCCAAAACCAAAAATTAGATGCTCAATGGACTGAGTCATCTAGGCGCCCAAGAGTAGACTAATTCAATGTAACATTGCCTTTTAACAGTAAATGCATAAGGCTAAAGGTCCTTGTTAAAACACGACAAAGTGGGGAGCACCTGGGTGGCTCAGTCCGTTAAGTGTCTGCCTTAGGCTCAGGTCATGATCCCAGGGTCCTGGGATCGAGCCCCTCATCGGGCTCCCTGCTCTGCGGGAAGCCTTCTTCTCCCTCTCCCTCTGCTGCTACCCCCCTGCTTGTGCTCTCTTGCTCTCTCTCTCTCTCTGTGTCAAATAAATAAATAAAATCTTAAAAAAATATATGACAAAGTGGATTTAACTTGCACTTCAAAAAATCTGTCTGAAGAAAAGAATGCATAGTTTTTAAGTTGTAAGGACTGCAGCTTTTGGTAAGATACTGTAGTTGAAGTCATAACAGAAAACCTGCTGGAAGCTGGAAATGTGAAATTGGTTTTCCAAAAGTGTAAAGTGAATGTTATTGCATTGCAATTTGGCAGTATAACAAAATGATATGAAAGTATTATTGTTTCTCATGCTGATCAAAATTCAGACAAAATAATAGATCCATACATATTGGCATTTTTATTACAATACTTTTTGAGGATGTACTTGTTTCTCAAGTATAAGATACTATTCATTATGCCACAGATTCAAATAAAATTCAAAGAAATATCCCTTAAATTAGACATTTTACACAAAAGAAACATAACATGACTCTGGCCCAGTTTTTAACATTTTTCAAGAGTCATGCTTTCTTTATTATTAATATAATTCACTTTATATTTGCTATCCTTAACAAAATTTGAATTAAAATGTAGATGAGGCGTTACCCTGCCATTGAAACATTATAAATCTTAAATACCAGGTATTAATTATTTTATTTGTTAAAATATCACTTTACAAAATGTAAAATTTATGACTCTGATGGAAATATAAAATAAGCACATATAAAAAATAGTATTTAACTAAGTAATGATGCTTCCAGTAACATGTTAAAACCATTCCATTGAAGATTTAAGAAGCTGATTGTTTATAGCCAATGTTATAATTACATTGTTACAAACATAGTTCCTGTGCAATAGGACCAGAAGCATAATCTTTGGAGTTTATCTGTCCACAATATAGAAATCATTTGCTTGTCTACCTGACAAAAATCTTTTTCTTTTCTACTACTTCTACACGTATGAATAACCCTTGATAGTTAAGGAGCTTAGCATGCACTGAAGAAACATCTTGGTGGTAACATCTTTTGCCTGTATTTATCTTTTAGCTTTATAAATTATATTTTTATTGTTTCTTATGTATGAAGTTTTCATTTATACACAGTAAAATGTATATTAAGTGTATATCTTGAGGACATTTTCATAGTTTTATTTATGTATAATTAACATATAACACATTGCACATATGCCAAGTGTACAGATGAAAATTGACATTTGTATATTTCCATTAAATAATCACTCCACAAACAGAACATGTCCATCACCCCAAAAACTTCCTAGTTCCCCTTGGCAATCCCCTCTCAATAATTTGCATATGGATATCTAATTGATTAAGCATTATTTGGTTAAAATATTATCCATATGCCATGAATTGTCTTTGAAACTTTGTTGAAAAATAAGTGTCCATTCACAGAATCTATTTCTGGTCTTTTTATGCTGTTCTTTTTGTCTGTCTTTACACTAGTACTGTGCCATCTTGATTGCTGTAACTTTCTAAGTCTTGAAACCAGGCAGTGTTAGTTCTCTCTACATTTGGTGGATCTCTTTCAAAGTGATTTGGCATTCTAGGTCCTTTGCATTCTTATGTGAATTTCAGAATAACTTTATTTCTAAACAAAACAAAACAAACAAAAACAAAGAAAACCAACTAAATGATCATATGGTTTTTATCCTTTCTTATATTGATGTGGTGTATGATGTTGATTGATTTGCAAATATTGAACCACCCTGGCAACCCAGGAATAAATCCCACTTGATCGTGGTGAATGATTTTTTTTTTTTAATGTATTACTTTGCTAGTATTTTGTTGAGAATTTTTTGCATCCATCTTCGTCAGGGACATAGCCCTGTAGTTCTGTTTTTCAGTGGAGTATTGATCTCGTTTTGGTATGAGGGTTGTACTGGCATCACAGAATGAGGTTGGAAGTTTTCTTTCTTTTTCTATTTTTTGTAATAGTCTGAGAAGAGGGGCGCCTGGGTGGCTCAGTCGTTCAGTGTCTGCCTTGGGCTCAGGTCGTGATCCCAGGGTCCTGGGATCGAGCCCCGCATCGGGCTCCCTGCTCAGCGGGAAGCCTGCTTCTCCCTCTCCCACTCCCCCTCCTTGTATTCCCTCTCTTGCTGTGTCTCTCTGTCAAATAAATAAATAAAATCTTAAAAAAAAAAAAAGTCTGAGAAGAATAGGTATTAACTCTTCTTTACATGTTTAGTAGAATTCCCCTGTGAAACCATTTGGCCTGCAATTCTGTTTGTTAGTTTTTTGATTACTGATTCAATTTCTTTGCTGGTAACTGGTAATTTCAAGTTTTTTATCTCTTCCTGATTCAGTTTTGGTAGTTTTATGTTTCTAGGAATTTATTCATTTCTTCCAGGTTGTCCAATTTGTTGGCATACAGTTTTTCACAATGTTCTCTTATAATTGTATTTCTGTGTCACTGGTTGTTATTTCTCCTCTCCCATTTGTGCTTTTATTTATTTGGGTCCTTTCTCTTTTTTTTTTTTCATAAGTCTAGCTAGAGGTGTATCAATTTTATTTTTTTTTCAAAGAACAAGCTCTTAGTTTCATTGATCTGTTCTATTATTTTGTTTTGTTTTAGTTTCCATATCATTTATTTCTGCTCTAATCTTTATTATCTCCATCTTCCTGCTGGTTATAGGGTTCATTTATTGCTCCATTTCTAGCTCCTTTCAGTATAAGGTTACTTGAGATTTATTTTGCTTCCTAAGGTAGGCCTGTATAGCTATATACGACCCTCTTAAGACCACTACTAATGTGTCTGAAAGGTCTTGAACTGTTGTGTTTTCATTTTCATTTGTTTCCATTTTTTTTCATTTCTTCTTTGATTTCCTGGTTGACTCACACTCATTGTTTAATAGGATACTGTTTAACCCCCATGTATTTGTGGTCTTTTCAAATTTTTTCTTATGGCTGACTTCTAGTTTCATAGCATTGTGGTCAGAAAATAAAGCATTTGATAAAGTACAATATCCATTCATGATAAAAAGCCTCAAAAAGTAGGTTTAGAGAGAACATATTTCAACACAATAAAGGCCTTATATGAAAAACCCACAGCTAGGTGCCTGGGTGGCTCAGTCGGTTAGGTGTCTGCCTTCAGCTCAGGTCATGATCCCAGGGTCCTGGAATCAAGTCCCGTGCCAGGCTCCCTGTTCAATGGGGAGTCTGCTTCTCCCTCTCCTTCTGCCCCTCCCCCTGCTTGTGCTCTCTCTCTCTTTCTCTCAAATAAATAAAATATTTTAAAAAAGAAAAAGAAAAACCCACAGCTAATATGATGTTCAATGGGGAAAAACTTAGAGCTTTTCCTCTATAGTAAGGAATAAGACAAGGATGTCCATTCCCACCATTGTTATTTAACATGTACTAGAAGTCCTAGCCTCAGCAATCAGACAACAAAAAGAAATAAAAGGCATCCAGATCAGCAAGAAAGAAGTCAAACTTCATTATTTGCAGATAGATGACTCTTTATAGAAAACCTGAAAGACTCCACAAAAAACTGCTAGAACTGATACAAGAATTCAGTAATGTCACAGGATATAAAATCAATGTACAGAAATCTGTTGCATTTCTATACACCAGTAATGAAGCAGGAGAAAGAGAAATTAAGGAACAAAACCCATTTACAATTGCCCCCAAAACAGTAAGTTACCTAGGAATAAAGCTAACCAAAGAGGTGAAAGACCTGTACGCTGAAAACTATAAAACACTGATGAAAGAAATTGAAGATTACATGAAGAAATGAAAAACATTCCATGCTAATGGATTAGACAGACAAATATTGTTAAAATGTCTGTACTACCCAAAGCAATTTACACATTTAATGCAATCCCTATCAAAATACCAAGAGCATTTTTCACAGAGCTAGAACAAACAATCCTAAAATTTGTATGAAACCACAAAAGACCTCAAATAACCAAAGCAACCTTGAAAAAGAAAAGCAAAGCTGAAGGCATCACCATTCTGGACAGCAAGTTATATTACAAAGCTGTAGTGATCAAGATAGATGGTACTGGCACAAAAATAGACAAATAGATCAAAGGAGCAGAATAGAAAACCCAGAAATGAACCCACAACTATATGGCCAATTAATTTTCAACAAAGCAGGAAAGAATATCCAGTGGGAAAAGAGAGTCTCTTCAACAAATAGTGTTGGGAAAACTGGCAAATTACAAAAGAAGAAATTGGACCACTTTTTTATACCACACACACAAATAAATTCAAAATGGATGAAAGACCTAACTGTGAGTCAGAAAACCATAAAAATCCTAAAGGAGAACACAGTTAGCAACCTCTCTGATACCAGCTGTAGCAACTTCTTTCTAGATATGTCCCCTGAGTCAAGGGGAAAAAAGCAAAAATAAACTATTGGGGCTTCATCGAAATAAAAAGCTTCTGTACAATGAAGGGAGCAATCAACAAAACTAAAAGGCAACCTATGGAATGGGAGAAGAGATTTGCAAATGACATATGTGATAAAGGGCTAGTATCTAAAATATATAAAGGATTTATAAAGCTCAATACCCCAAAAATGAATAATCCTATTAAAAATGGGCAGAAGACATGAATAAGCTTTTTTTCCAAAGGAGACAGAGAGATTGCCAACAGACACATATAAAGATGCTCAACATCACTCATCATCAGGGAAATATAAATCAAAATGACAATGAGATATCACCTCACACCTGTCAGAATGGTTAAAATCAAAAACACAAGAAACAACAGGTATTGGTAAGGATGTGGAGAAAGAGGAACCCTCTTGCACTGCTGGTGGGAGTGCAAACTGGTAGAGACACTCTGGAAAACATTCTGGAAGCACCTCAAAAATTTAAAAATAGAACTACCCTATGATCCAGCAATTGCACTACTAGGTATTTACCCAAAGAATACAAAAATACTAATTTGAAGGGATACATACACCCTGATGTTTGTAACAGAATTAACTACAAATTATGGAAAGAGCCCAAGTGTCCATCGACTGATGAATGGATAAAGAAGAGCTTTATATATAAGCTGCCATTAAATTATAAAATTTAAAAATTAAAAAATAAATAAAAAAAATAAATAGAAATTATAGATATATACAATGGAATATTATTCAACCATAAAAAGAATGAAATTTCACCATTTGCAACAACATGAGTAGAGCTAGAGAGTATTAGGCTAAGCAAAATAAGTGTCCATACACAGAATCTATTTCTGGTCTTTTTATGCTGTTCCTTTTTATTTTTTGCAAAATAAGTCAGTCAGAGAAAGACAAAACCATATGATTTCACTCATATGTGGAGTTTAAGAAACCAAACAAATGAGCAAAGAGAAAAAAAAGAGAGAGAGGCAAACCGAGAAATAGACTCTCAACCATAGAGAACAATCTGATAGTTACCAGAGGGGAGGTGAATGGGGGATGGGTGAAATAGGTGATGGGGATTAAGGAGTGCACTTGTTGTGATGAGCACCGATTGTTGTACATAAGTATAGAATCACTATATTCTATACCTAAAACTAATGTAACACTGTACGTTAACTAAGTGGAATTTAAATAAAAACAATAATATTAAAAATAAATAAATAAATCATTTTTAATTTCTCTTAGCAATATTTTGTAGTTTTTAGTGTACAGATATTCTCCATCTTTTTTCTGATTTATTCTTTTTTTTTTAATTTATTTATTTGACAGAGAGATAGCACAACTAGGCAGAGCGGCAGGCAGAAGGAAAGGGAGAAGCAGGCTCTCTGCTGAACAGGGAGCCCGATGCGGGGCTCGATCCCAGGACCCTGGGATCAAGACTTGAGCCAAAGGCAGCCGCTTAACCGACTGAGCCACCCAGGCGTCCCTTTCTGATTTATTCTTAAGTACTACATATTTTGGTATTATTATAAATGTTATTGTTTTTTCATTTTTTTCTTATTATTCATTGCCAGATAGTTTTAACAGACAATTTAATTGGATAATATAATTGAACTTCAAAATTACATATTTACATTTATATATATTTTTTTCTAAGTCTAGGATACTGACTCTGTATCATATATTAAGTTATAATCTCATTCAATACCACTCAACATGATTATAAGGTCAATGTATACACATACAAGTCACATTTCAGTGTATTTAACAACATTACAAAACTCTGAGATTGCCTATACTTTTAGAAAACTGGAATAATAAAAGAATATAAATACAAGCTCGAAGTAGCTTGTATTTCATAAGTACTTATGAAAGTATTTCATTACTTATGAAAATTACCTATATATTGCTGTAACCACTTTTAAGTCTATGTTGATATTCTCATTCTTAATTTCCTCCTTTGAATTTCTCTTACACTGAATATTGACTTGTGTTTCAATTCCTCCTTTTTTCCCCTAGAACCTACTTTCTAATGTTTTGCTATCTTAAAATTTAAAAAGCACAATAACACTGTATTTTACTTTGTACCAAAAATATAAATATCTCCAAAATAAATGAAATCAAGGAGTTGAACAGATATTTGCACACTCATGTTCATAGCAGTATTATTCACAATAACCAAAGGGTTACCAGAGGGGAGGTAAGCAATCCAAGTGTCTTTGGGCAAATAAATGGATAAACAAAATGTGTTATATACATATAATGGAATATTATTCAGCCTTAAAAAGAAGGAAAATTCTGACAAATACTGCAGTGTAGATGAACCCTGACAACATTATGCTAAGTGAAATAAACTAGTCACAAAAAGACAAAAATACTGTATTATTCCACTTATATGAGTTACTTAGAGTAGTCACATTCATAGAGTCAGAAAGCAGTATGGTGGTTATCAGGAGCTAGGGGAAAGGAAGAATGGAGTTAGTATTTAATGGGCAACAGTTTTAGTTGCAGAAGAAAAATGTTTTAGAGATGGATGGTGGTGATGGTTTCACAACAGTGTGAATAGAGTTAATGTTACAGAACTTAAACATGGTTTAAAAAGTAAATTTTATGTCTATTTTACCAGAATAAAAAATGCAAACCCAGCATAGACGTAGAATATATTTTATAGAGTTTGGTGATAATATCTTAATGTTTTTAGACATTTAATAATTCAAGAGTCATAATTTCAGATAAGGCAGTCCAAGACTTCCCAATGTAGAGTGACCAAAAAAAACCTATAAACAGTTGACATTTTTCAATCAGATTTGTTAGGAAAAATTTATAAAAATTTATAAAACTGGACAATTTTGTTTATCCTTATTACTGTATTTTTTTAAAAAGATTTTATTTATTTATTTGAGAGAGAGCAAGAGCAAGACAGAGAGCATGAGCAGGGTGAAGGGCAGAGGGAGAAACAGACTCCAGGCAGGGAGCCTGATGTGCGGCTCGATCCCAGGACTCTGGGATCATGACCCGAGCTGAAGGCAGACATTTAACTGACTGAGCCACCCAGGAGCCCCTTTATTACTGTAGTCTTATTTCTAGTAACTGAAGTGTGAAAAAATACTATTAAGTGGACCAACGTTGCCTTATCATATAGCCTATGTCATATAAGTAAAATATTAAAGGAAAAAAAAAACTTTTTACCTACTATTAATTGCATTAATACAATGCAATTCAAATAATACTGACCTGATCTCCTTATCTGATAGAATTTTTTTTTCTTAATAGGATTTCAGCCCTTCAAACCAATCATCTAAACTTTATTTATGTTTAATGAGATGCTATACAAATTTGAGTTAATAGCACAGAATTTTACAAGATCAAAAATCTTCTTCTAGAGCCATTTCAAGTTCTTTCTAAGCTACTCAAGAGGCAACTGGTTCTCCATAAATTATATCACCTACCTTTACAGGATTAAGAAAAAATGTGTTGGGTATGCAATGTTAGCCTCAGTGTTAGCTAAGTAAATTAACATGGAATAAAGCTTTGCTCTTAAAAAATTATTACAGGAAGATCTTCATATTTGGTTTCTTCAAGTGAAACACATTTATGAAGTTTAATACCCTTCTGGAGGAAAATGTCTGGGGAAAATACAGAAACACTGAAGGGCCTTAAGCATCTTTCCCAAAGCTTCACAACTTCTTTCAGATAGATCTGTGTATGGCCAAGCTCCCAGGGCTCCCACGAATAAAGGTGGTTGAGATTCCTGACTGGATAGCAGAGATTCTCAGTGGAACCCTTTCCCCCTCTAGTGCCTATGTATCAGTATAAAACCTCTATAAACTGTAGTTAGCTATTTAACCTAAATCACAATAACAAAATATTTCATCCTAGATGAAGCAGTTCCTCTGATATTTAATTTTCATGATGGATACATTTGCTGAGCTCCAAAAATGTCTCATAGCTACAGGATTCTAAGTAACCTAGAAAAATAAAGAAAAAGAGAGAGAGAGAGAGAATGATGCTTTCTGTTATTGTAACTAAACATAATTATTTTCTGCTAATCTAATTAAAATTAGAGGTATTAACATTTGTATCTTCAAGATAAATTTAGAATCATGAATAAATTAATTTGCTGAAGTGTTTAAGCTGACTTGAAATCCCAGTGTCATGTTAAATAAAGCATATAAGTTGAAGTATATGATAGAAAATTTTAGCCCACATTAACCATAACCTCAAAGCTGGATTGAATTTGAGCCTAGCAACTCAGAGGCCTCCTAACATCTATGATGTACATTTAGCGGGTATTGATTTTCCTATCGTCATATGTCCAGCATAGTGTGAATTTCAGAATTCCAAAAATCCTATGGTATTTGGGAAAACTACTCAATATTTCTATGATTCCATACCCTTCTTTATAATACAAGGGTAATAATAGTACCTAGATATTCAGCTCTTAAAATATGATGTATATCAAATGAATCATAGTCCCTGGCATATAGTAATTTTTCAATAAATACTTACCATTGTTTTAGTACAGGCAGAATAATTGGGTTGTAATAATGATGACACTGTTCTCCTCATGCTAGCCCATGAATGAACACAAAAGATATATATACTTACCTGCCTCTAGAAAAATTTATTTTCACATTAGAGCACTACTATGCCCAAATTGAAAGTATTCTATACTCAGAGTAAAAAAAAACTATACATGAATGTTTTAATATCAGAATTCATAAGTGAACTTGAGAAAAAGGATAGAAAAATGTTGTAAGGCCTTGTGGCATCAGAAGAAATTACAGGGAATCTTTCTACTCACCTGGGATTTGAAAAGGTTGGAAAAATCTAAAGGTTGACCCTGATGAGTTTTTGAGAAAAATATAGAGTCTATCACCGTTTAGGAGAGACTAATCAGTCAAAGCAATTTTTAAGAAAATATCGTGAAGGGAGAGAACATGAAATGGGGAAGATCAGGTATGTAATTATTATAATAATCTAGACATGAGATCATAAGCATTAAGAGTGGTGTTTTGTTGAAGGGGGACAATAGTTTGAAGAGCCATTTTTTGTTCAGTCTAGAGAGAATTTTACATTTTGAACCAGCACCATATGGTGCTAAGGTTAATATCCCAAATATACTGGCACTTTTAGTCTCAATCAAAACAGTTTATTCACATAAATGATGACTATCTGTACCTGATTTGCTGCTGAAATACCAAACTGGGACTTAAGAAAAATAATGTCAGAGTTGTGAGAAGCTTAAATTGAAAATAATGATCCAATTCAACTAACATTATTGAAATAAGAAAAATGAAGACACAAAATAGGTAATTATATGAGCATTTGCCTCTCTCCCAGGAATCAAATACCATAAGTTGATGAGAAAACGGCAGGAAATTATCTGATACCATGAACCCAACAAAAGTCCACTGTGTCAGAGGGATAGTAGAAAAAAAAAAAAACACATCAGCCTTTAGAGAAGCTCAGGAAGGCCCACATTACTCTCCCTTCCTCTGGTTCTGAGTCCAGGCAAAGGATCACTGCTCTGCAGGGAGGTATAGAAAAAAATACTTCTGTGCCATTAGAGGGACAAAAAAATATTTTGGGGCCTAGTAAACTGAACTAATCAATGCAGAGATGTGCTACTGCTGTGGAGGGTGGGAACACCTCCAGCCAGTGGCCTCAGGCAAAGCTACCCTGCTCCTGATAAAGGAAAAGAAAAACTGTTTCCCCTTATGTGTGGAGAAGGAAACTTGCCATGATACAATGCAGAGGCTTATTACCACTGAGGATGAAGGAGGGATAATTTTTTTTTTTTTATTGCAGAAATGCAATATAGATAAAAGATATCATCTGGTTCCCTTGAGAGTGAGAGTTAGGGAATGCTGTGAATGACTCACTTGTGAGTCTGACTCCAAGGCTGGCTTATGAGTGCCCTGAATCATCCTCCTGCCTCCAACATGGATTTTGTGTCTTGTCACAGCAATGGTGTGCTATGGCTAGAGGAGTAGCTGGACTGTGAAGAGAGAGCATCTCTGTGACACAGGCATACATGCTGAAAGAACACTGTGCTGGAAACCTGGGTGGCTCAGTCGTTAAGCATCTGCCTTCAGCTCAGGTCATGATCCCAGGGTCCTGGGCTCGAGGCCCGTGTCGGGCTCCCTGCTCTGCAGGGAGTCTGCTTCTCCCTCTGCCCCTCCTCCCACCCATTCTCTCAATCTCTCTCTCTCTCTTTCAAATAAATAAATAAAATCTAAAAAAAAAGAAGAGAGAGAAAGAAAGAACACTGTGCCACAAGAACACTGACATGTATCCTCCCGAGCTCCATGCCACACAGTAGGCACAAGATAGTAGCAACCTACTACTGGAGGAATTTTAATGATATGGTTTACTGAAGGTTAACAACAACCACAGCAAAACCCAACCCAGGCCAACAACTGAATGTATTAACCCAACCCTTGCCCTGGGCATAAATATGTATTTCATGATTTACTATTCTTTTATACCTGATGCTCTGCCTCCCTTTAGAGATTAGGAGACTCATACAAAAGCAAGAAAAACAAAACAAAACAAACATTGTCAAGGGATAAAGATATCAACAGGATTAGACTCAGATAACATAGATGTTAGAACTCACATGCAAATACTTTAAAATAATAATGATTAAATTGTTAAAGAATCTAGGGGAAAAAACAGACACCATGCATAGACATGGAGAATTTCTACAGAGATGAAAAATAAGTCAAATGCAAATGCTAGAAACAAATGAAAACATGACAGCAAGATGAAGAATTACATCATATCAGCAAGCTCATTAACAAACTAGTCAGAGCTGAGGAAAGAAACAGTATATTTTATAATACAAATTTGATTTGAATACAAATCAAAATAAAGCAAAACAAAACAAAAACATGAAGAGAATCCAAAAATTAAGTGATAATATAAAATGGACTAAAATACATTTAATTGGAAACCCAGAAGGAAAGAGTGAGACTGGGATAGGAAAAAAAAAAATTGAAGAGATGACAGATAATTTTGAACATAATTGAAAGACAACAAATCATAGATCAATAAACTCAGAGAAGCCCCAAGAAGGATTAAAAGAAAAATCAAAAATACCAAGAATAATCATATCTAACATGTTAAAAATCAAAGAGAAAATAATCTTGAATTCAGACACAGGAGGAAAAAAAAGGGACATTACCTACAGGCAAACAAAACAAACATTCCAATGACCTGCTTGCCAGCAATTCTGTGAACCAGAAGTCAATGATATAAAATGTTAAAACAAAACAAAACAAAACAAAAAAAGGAGAAAAGTCAACCTACAATTCTATACCCATCAAATATATAGCTCAAAAATAACAATGAAATGAAGACGTTTCCAGAGAAATAAATGCTGAAAGAGTTCACTGCCAACAGATTTGCACTAAAATAAATGTTAAAAAAATTTTCTTAAGGCAAAAGGAGTATGAAAACAGATGCAAACTGAAACTACATAAGGAAATAAAGAGCACAAGAAAGGATAAAAATAAGAATTGAAAAAAACGCAACTCTTTTTCATTATTCTAAAGATAATTGATTGCCTACATAAAAATAGTGACTTTGTACCAGGGAGATTACAACATTTGAGAGTATGATGCATGACAAAACTATTATAGGATATGAGAGGGAAGAAACAGAAATTATATTTGAAAGATTTTATACTGCATGACGGTTTGAATGATATAAATTTTAGGTCACTGTAATAAGTTAAAATATATACTGAAATCCCCAGAGAAACACATAAATTTTAAAAAGGTGGTTTATATAGTCATTTTTCTATTGAATTTTAGTTTTTATTTTTTAAAGTAGTTGTTTTGCTTTTACATATGTAGTGAGATGATTTCTTAAGTATCAATACTTTGACAATTCGTGACAATGACAAATTAATTTCTTTCCATCTAAATAATACTTTTAAAACTAAATATTAAAATAACTATTTAAAAATCCCATCCTAACATCAGGACATATGTTAGAAGTAATAATTTACGTCGTTGCAAATGGCAAGGTTTCATTTCGATGGCCGCATAATATTCCATTCTACCTACACACACACGTACACACACATATATATATACCACATGTTCTTTATCCATTCATCTGTCGATGGACATCTAGGTTCTTTCCATAGTTTGGCTATTGTGGAAATTGCTGCTATAAACATTGGGGTGCACGTGCCCCTTTGGATCACATTTGTATCTTTGGGGTAAATACCCAGTAGTGCAATTGCTGGGTCATAGGGTAGCTCTATTTTCAATGACGTGGACGGAACTAGAGGGTATTATGCTAAGCGAAATAAGTCAATCAGAGAAAGACAATTATCATATGGTCTTACTGATATGTGGAATTTGAGAAACAAGGCAGAGGATCATAGGGGAAGAGAGGAAAAAATGAAACAAGATGAAACCAGAGAGGGAGACAAACCATAAGAGACTCTTAATCTCAGGAAACAAACTGAGGGTTGCTGGAGGGGAGGGGGATGAGAGGGACGGGGTGCTGGGGGATGGACACTGGGGAGGGTATGTGCTATGGTGAACGCTGTGAATTGTGTAAGACTGATGAATCACAGACCTGTACCCCTGAAACAAATAATACATTATATGTTGATTTAAAAAATATATTTAAAAAAATTAAAAAAGAAGTTAAAATTTAAAATTAGTATGGATCACATTAAAGTTTTCTGTTATTTTCTTAGGTCATTTCAATTAACTTCAGTCTCACACCTAATATCGACTTGGGGCCGCATAAAGGTTACATAAAAGAGTGCCTGGTATGAGCATTCTGAGAAGAGCTCTCACAGTAAAGAGTTCCTGAGAATATGTGCTGTTAGTTAAACTACAGTCTCCAAAAAGTAACACATTCTTCTTTCCTCTGAAGATAAATTCTGTATGACTTGGAGAAAGTCCTTATATTTTGATCTCTCTCTCCTTCATAATATTCATGAATATTTGAAACAAAGGCAGTAGATTCAACAGGTTCAAAGCCTAAAATAATTTGAGTTTCTCTGTGTGTGTTTCTTGCTCTATTTTTTTGCAGTACATTTTATTTTTATTCCACAACATACCAAATTTCTTTACTTTTCAGCTTCCTGGTGCAATAACTTTCTAAGAATTTTTATCACACTGAATACTGCAGCATAATCAGTCCTGTCATCACTTAAGGATTCTTCACAAATTCTTATTTTCTCAAAAGTAAGGTGTGATCAAGATGCTGTATTAGTCTGGGTTCTCCAGAGTAACAGAGACAATATGATATATAGAGAGAGATGTAGATATATATGAGATTTATTATAGGAATTGATCTGCATGATTATGAAGGCCAAGAAGGCCCATGAATGCTGTCTGTAAGCTGGAAAACCAGGGAAGTTGGTGGTGTAATTCAGTCTGAGGTGACGGCCTGAGAATCAGGGGTGCAGATGATATAAGTCCCAGCCTGAGTTCAAAAGTTCTGAGAATCAGGAGCGCAGATATTGGAGGACGAGAGAAAAATCCAAGCAAGGTGCAAATTTCCTCTTCTTCAGCCTTTTTGTTCTATTCAGACCCTCAACAGATTAGATGATGCCTAACCTCAATGGTAAGGATGATCTTCTTTACTCAGCCTACTAATTCAAATACTAACGTCTTCTAAAAAAAACCCTCACATACACATAGAGGAATAATGTTTTACCAGCTATCTGGGCAGTCCTTAACCCAGTCAAACTGACCTATAAAATTAGCTATCACAGATGTGTACACTAATATAAAAATTAAAGTTCTGGCTAGAATATCAGTTTACTCTGTAAATTACTTTTCTACTACAGATGTCGCTTTTAAAGATTATTGAAATTGATTGATATGAGGTCTCTGCTTCAAATCATGGTGGAATAACAGAGAGCAGATTTATCATTACACATGAAACAACTAAAATAACAGAAAAGACATATGAAACAACAGGTCCAGCAAAACACTGGACCTCTGGCAACAAAGCACAGTAATCCCAGAGATAAGAACAATGAATAAGGTAAGCTCTACGATTACCCCCGCTTATTGCCTAGACAGTTTCCAGGCTGCCGTGAAAAGTTTTGTGGTTGTGGGGGAAGATGGAATGTATTCTCCTTGAGTTTAGTAAACAAAAGTGATAATCTAGTGAGACAAGTGGGTAGAGGTCAGATAGCAGAGTCATGGAGACTGGAGAAGTGCCAAGAGTGAGAACTCTGAAAATCTGGAGGGAGCCCTCAAGTACTCAACAAAAAATGTGATCAACACACATGTGTGTTAACTAGCAGTAGCTGAGGAAGCAGATACCTGGAGGAATTAGACATATAAGATGATAAGGGAGTACTGCACCTGCTGTTCACCAAGTACTAGATACAGCAATTGTTTCCACCAGCCAGAATGGAATTGCACCTCGCCTACAAGAGTCATAAAGGTTCTGTTTTAGTAGTGGGTAATTATTAGCCATAAACAAAACACTACTTTGTTCACACCTAACAATTTTTTAAAGCAAGATCTGACAAGATCAAACTTTTTCTAAGTAGTTTAACTGCCATATAGGATAGAGTTCAAAAATATTGTTAGGAATAAAAAAAAAATTTAAAGTCAACGAGGTAAAATTCATAGTGTCGGAAATCCAATGAAGCATTACCAGATTTGCAATGGAAAAGAAGAATATAGCCCATATAAGAGAAAAACAAATCCATCAAAACCAAGTCAGAAGTATTTCAGGTTTTAGAAATATCCAACTAGTTGCATGATGTCATAGAATAATTTTTCCAACTGTATCCCAATTGTTCAAAAAGCCAAAGTAAAGACCAAACATATTAAATAGAGAAAAGAAATAGATATTAAAAACACCCAAATGAAGGTTCTAAGGATGAAAACTATAGTGTCTGGGATGAAAAGTACAATGATGGGAAATCACTTGAATAAATAAATAGCAAGAAAAACAATAAAAAATAACACAAAGACAGAAGACCCTCTCCTAAGGGTGGGGAGGGCAGTAGGAGAAGAAGAAAGTTTCAGTTACTGTAGTGCAACTTCAAGTTACAAAATATACATGTAATTGGACTTGCCTAATGGAGTAGAGAGAGGAAGAAAAGAAAAAACTAACCCAAGAACGATACTACACCAAATACATCAAAATCAAATTGCATAAAACCAGTGATAGAGAATCTTAAAGGTAGCCAGAGAAAAATGGCACAGTATGCACAGAAGAACAAAGAAAAAATGAGAGTAAATTTCTGGTTAGAAACAGAAGTGAAAAGACAATAAAGCAACATCTTTAAAATACTTAAAGAAAAAGAATATCTGTCAATTTAGTATTCTATAATCAATAAAAAATATTTTTTAAAGATTTTATTTATTTATTTGAGAGAGAGAGAATGAGAGAGAGCACATGAGAGGGGGGAGGGTCAGAGGGAGAAGCAGACTCCCTGCCGAGCAGGGAGCCCGATGCGGGACTTGATCCAGGGACTCCAGGATCATGACCTGAGCCGAAGGCAGTCGCTTAACCAACTGAGCCACCCAGGCGCCCAAAAAATATTTTTAAAATGAAGGCAAATTGAAGACTATTTCAAGTATACAAAAACTGAAGAAATTCATCACCATTACAAGAAATACTGGAGTCCTAATGAAGAAGATAAATGATACCAAATATATATATATATATATATGGGTATGAACAAAGAAACAAATAATACAAGGCATAGTATACATATAGGTAAATATATTATTATTTTTCTTATTACTTAAATGTCTTTAAAATATAATTGTTTCAACAAAAATAAAAATAGTATAATATATAGTTTATACTGCACATAGAAGTAAAGTATACGCAACAACATAGACGTTAAATGGGAAGAAATGGAAATACATTGTTTTAATGTTCTTATATTGGAATGGTTTACTGTTACTTAAGGTTAACTGTGGTAAGTTAAAGTTGTACACTATAAACCCTAAAGCAACCACTAAAAGAAAAAAAATGCTATTAATGAATAAGCCAACAAAGATGGTAAAATCTGAATCGTAAAAAAGAAAAATACTGCGTACAAGAAAGCAACTTTAAATACAAAAACAAAATGAGGTTGCATGTAAAAATACGAGAAAATATACTGTGTTTACAGTAGTCACAAGAGAGCTGGGTAGCTATATTAATATGAAAGTAAATTTCAGATCAAAGAATATAACCGGGAGAAAAAAAAAAGTCATCTCATAATATTTAAGGGGTCAATTTAGCAAATAAACAAAGTGATCCTAAGCATTTATGCATGCAATGAAAAATGTTCAACATATATGTAGAAAAATGAGTAACAGTCTTTTCACCAAATGCTTGCTGGAACAAGAGTGAACTTCAATTGAAAAAAGTGAACTTCAATCTAGTCATTACATTATATACACAAAAGCAGTAAAAGTGGATGACACACCTAAATATAAAATCTAAAACTATACAATTTCTATATTAAAACATAAGATACAATCCTTATAAACCTCGGGGTTAGGCAAAGATTTCTTAGATTTGATATCAAAAGCCCAATCCATAAGACACAAGTTGATAAAATGAAGTTCATCAAAACCTTCTGCTCTTCGAGAGATAATGTTAAGAGAATTAAAAGTCAAGCCACAGACTGGAGAAACATTTGCAAATCATATATATGAAAAAGTACTTGTGTCAAGGATATACAAGGAACACTCAAAATATAATAAGAACATAAACAATCCAATAAAAATGGGTAAAAATATACAGGTGGCAAATAAATACATTATTATTAATATTACCCAAAGAATACAAGAACACTAATTCAAAGGGATACATGCATCCCTATGTTTATAGCAGCATTATTTACAATAGCCAAGACATGGAAGCAGCCCAGGTATCCATCGATTAATGAATGGATAAAGAAGATGTGGTGTACATATACAATGGAATATTATTCAGTCATACAAAAGAATGAAATCTTGCTATTTGCAACGCCATGGATGGAGCTAGAGAGTATAATGCTAAGTGAAATAAGTCGGGCAAAGACAGATACCATATGATTTCGCTCATATATGGAATTCAAGAAACAAATGAGCAAAGGTGAAAAAAGAGAGAGAGAAAGAGGGAGAAAAACAAGAAACAGACTCTTAATTATTAGAGAGCAAGCTGATGGTTACCAGAAGGGAGGTGGGTGGGTGGATGGGTGAAACAGCTGATGGGGATTGAGGAGTGAACTTGTCATGAGCACTGGGTGATGTATGGAAGTGCTGAATCACTATATTGTACACCAGAAACTAATATAACACTGTAAGTTAACTAACTGGAATTAAAATTCAAACTTAAAAAAAAAAGCTTAATATCATTAGTCACCAGAGAAATGCAAATTAAATCCACAGTGAAACAGTATACCTGCTCTAAAGGCCAAAATTAAAAAGATTGGCTATATCTAATGTCAGTGAGAATATAGAGAGATACGGACTCCTAAACACTGTTGTGTGAGTATAAAGTAGACAAACTGTTTGGAAAATGGTTTGTCAAATTATTTATTTGTTTTTTTTTTATTATTATGTTATGTTAGTCACCATTCATCACATAATTAGTTTTTGATGTAGTGCTCCATGATTCATTGTTTGTGCATAACACCCAGTGCTCCATGCAGAACGTGCCCTCCTTAATACCCATCACCGGGCTAACCCATCCCCCCACCCCCCTCCCCTCTAGAACCCTCAGTTTGTTTCTTAGAGTCCATCGTCTCTCATGGTTCATCTCCCCCTCCGATTTCCCCCCTTCATTCTTCCCCTCCTGCTATCTTCTTCTTTTTTTTTTTTCTTAACTTATATTGCATTATTTGTTTCAGAGGTACAGGTCTGTGATTCAACAGTCTTGCACAATTCACAGTGCTCACCATAGCACATACATAGCACATCCCCAATGTCTATTACCCAGCTACCCCATCCCTCCCACCCCCCACCACTCCAGCAACCCTCAGTTTGTTTCCTGAGATTAAGAATTCCTCATATCAGTGAGGTCATGTTTTTTAATTAAACACATACCTACCATATATGAAGCCATTCCATTGCTAGTGAAAATTAAGGTATGAAACATATGTCCATTCACTGGCTTATTCATGAATGTGCATAGCAGTTTTCTTTGTAACAGTCAAAACTGGAAACAATACATATGTCCACTGACAGATGAATATGCTGTCACAAACACAGTGGTGTATGTATATATAATGACATACTACTCAGAATTAAAAATAGAAATGGTAATACATGTAGCAACATGGCTAAATCTCAATTATGATGAGTGATTAAAAGCAGTCAAAAAGGGGGCACCTGGGTGGTTCAACTGGTTAAACATCTGTCTTGGGCTCAGGTCATGATCTTGGGGTCCTGGGATGGAGCCCTGCACTGGGCTCCCTGCTCAGTGGCAAGTCTGCATCTCCCTCTCCCTCTCCCCCTCTCACTCTGCCCCTCTCTTTCTGCCTCTCTCCCCTGCTCCTGCTCTCCTTCTCTCTCAAATAAGTAAAATCTTAAAAAAAAAAAATAAAAGCAGTCAGAAAACATACATGCTGTATGATTCCATTTATATGGACATGTAAACTCATGTACAGTGACTGAAGGTGGGTTTGTGGTTGCCTGAGGATGGGGTGAGGATGAGCAGGAGGAGGGAATAGAAATTAAGAAAACTATTGCTATGTTAAAGATATGCTCATTGATTCTGTATATCCTGCTTTCTGATTCAAATAATAAAACACTGCGCTAATGGCCATTATATAGAATACTGCCACCTTTGCATATAGCTATACTTAGCCCTGATCTTATACTAACTGGATATCTTAGGATAATTAGGACTTTGTAAAAGAGGGAGGCATTGTAAAACTAGAAAATTGGACAAATAAGTAATAATGTAGAAGACTTTTCATATAAGAAATGATGGCACTTCCTTTTTTTCTATTACCTTTACTTTAACTTGTGAAATCTCTCCTGTTCTTTATAATTAGCCCTGTTTGGAAATCAAAATTTTTTTTTTAAATGCTACTTAAAACCAAATAAATGCACTAACAGAAACGGTTTTACATAAGAAAATGGGCATTGTTGCTCTTTCTTCTAAGTATTGAGATAGCATTTCAATGTCTTTGAAATTAGCTGATAAAGAATTGAATTTTCAACTACATTATTTTGTTTATAAGATTGATTTTCTTACTACTTCTTTAACAATAGTCTTCAAACTATTGCCCACCTATTTTAAAGTCTACATGCCAAATAAATTGAAATAAACTTTTTTCTTTAAAATAGGTTATTTCATTAATCATAAAGCTCTTAATTTCCTTTTCAAGCAATTAATGCTATGCAGTTGTAGTTAGTACAGTGAACTGCTAAGAAACAGTGTCAGTCCTTTAAAGAGCCATACATATTGCAGTCCATTCTGTATCACTGCCTTTGAACCTTTGATGATTGATACTTCATGTTGTCAGTAAGGCTCCTTCACAACAGCTGAGTGACTTTAACACGTGCTTTTTTAGAGGAACATTTCCCTCGAGACCCTTAGTTTAATTCAGATTGACTGATTTCTTGGTCAGTAGAAGTTGCCAGAGTCATGTGTCATTGTGCTTTGCATCTAGTCTTGGTCTTCCAGAAACCTACAGGGTTTTAAGATGTTCAGAAAACACCTCATGTTTTCTTTCTAGGTCCTCTTTTTCATGTCCCTCTCCACCCTTGTCAGTATCTGCACTGAGAAAATTGCCTAGGAACTCCCACTATCTTTAAAATGGAAAAACAAAATTGACTGAGGGAGACAAGCCAGGGAAAGTCTGCTTTGATTGACCTCTGGCCATGGTAGACAGCAATCAGCTTTCTGCGTTCTGATTTTTAAAAATCTGAAAAAAAGCTATAATAGCATGAACTCATTCCGTTGGGTACTAAACAGCTTTGCAATAATTTAGGAGATTAGGTGGTATTACTAGGTTAAAATAATACGGATAAGACATTTGGTAATAATATGTTAAAATTATGTAGATAAAACAATTAAAAGTAAATGTTATCAGATAATCAGGAAACAGCAAAAATATGTAGATGTATATTTGTAATGCTCTCTTAGTAGAAGTAATATTTAATATAAAATTTGTTAGTAAACAGCAATTATGCATATTAAGCTTTAATTTTCCATTCATATTTTTGCTCATATTCATACTCATCATATTTCAAATAGAAGAGGTGCTTCTTTGAAAAAAAAACACTTCAGTGTTGATTAATTCTGTAGATTAGGGGAAATGAGTGAAGTTAGTCTACATTTCTGTACTTCATGTATATCAGAGGTAAGGAATGTGTTTAATTTTGTTTGGATAAAACTGAAATATAAGGGTTCAATGAACGGGTAGAAAATGTGTTGGAATAATAGTTGGAATTCATCATTAAAACCAGACCTATGAAGACCTAGTGGTTTGCATTATGGCTTCTAATCTCTGAACATTTGGGCATTTATGAATTCAATCCCAAAGAACCAACTATGAGTATGCACTTATTCTCCACAGGAAGCTAAGGTTTTCCTGTCCTAGGTCACACTGTTTGAGCTGACAAGCTCCTTTTCCATATGAATGTAAGAGTTTTGTTCCTGATGTGGCAATACTCTCCAGAGGTTTAGCAATTCAGAAATGAAACATTTTGATTTTTAAAATGGTTCAGGGATAAGCCCTATAGCAGACAGACCTAGAGGCAACCAGAAGCTGCTCAAGGAAAAAGCTTAGATGCTCTTTGGGAAGACACCCTAGCTGCTACAATACTGGCTATAATGTCAAATTACCCCTTTACAACCTCAGTTTCCCACTCCTGAGAGAGTTCTATAAGACTTTGGAATAGCTACTGTTTCTTGGCAGCTCTTCTAATATTTAGCAGCTGTTGACTCTTCAATTGCACGTATGGCAATGACACGTACTCAAGAACCTACTGACCTCTGGACTTAGTATTATCCACTTACTTCTGAGAAAATTAAACTAACAGGAAGAAAATAGGTTCCTACCACCTTGTGAGATGCCATCAGAGGACAGGAAAATGGGAGGAGCTTCAAACCTTTGAGCATTCCGGGAGATTAATGGACCTTGGCAGTCATTCTCAAACTGACAAACAAAAACCGTTGTTATTTTCACATTATTCAAAGGCTTTTTCCCTTAAAAATCCCAGGAGTCTCTCCACAGTAGCACTTCACTAATCATGTAGAAAGCACGGGCATGTATGCAGAATAAATTCAGATATTAAGCTGAAGTAAATTCTTACTGAGGCACTTACAGAAGACAAGCAGCTTGTGGAGAATGCCAACAATGTTACAATGGAGAGCAAATATTACTTACCCTGTCTGAATGCTTTGGAGAGTAATGACGTTCAGAATATTTTATTTCTTTTATGTTGTCCCAGTTGCAAAAAGAAAATAGAATTCCCAGTATAGATCTCTTAAGTTTATACATATTAAATAGCACAAAAGGAAGGACATATATCAGTGTTGTGTAAAAACAATAATAAAATAGTCAAACCCTAGCTAAAGAGAAGAAATTTGTCAGGTTTATTGTGAGAGGTTTGTGGGAATTTAATGCTGACAAATATTCTAAGAACATTTCCTCTCATTTCTAAACTCTTGTTCTTTAAATAAGTTCAAGGACTCATTTAATAAGTGAGTGGGAATGGAAAAAGATTAAAAAGAGAATTTGGATGGGATAGAATTTAAAATTAAGCTAACTATATACATTTATTTCTATCCTTTAAGGAAACAGGTTTTAGCTACAATATGATTTACCCTGAATTAAAAATAAAGTCCTAAAATATGGGTTGTCTAAAATAGATTCTTTTTTTTTTTAGAGAAGGGTAATAACAGGATGTGGCCTTTAAGACAATAATACATTCTAAAATGATAAAAAAAAGAATTAACATAGCATTATAAATGTAAGGTGTAATAAAGCCTTCTTTGCCTCAAAAGTCAATAATTGGAGAAGAATCAGAAAAAAATGCATCAAATATTAGATTTTAGTTTAAAAAAAATATTTTCTAATATTCAGTAGATACTTTAAGGAGAAAAACTGTTAAGTCATTTGCCCTGATCCCATTCCCTTCCCTTTGAGGAATAACATATTCCTTGAGGCTACTGGAGAAACCAAAAACAAAGGCAGAGAAACAGTAGACTTAATGGTATCAGAATTTTAGAGGAGGGGTCTGCATTGTCTCTCCCTGGGAATAAGCTTCAGTGGAAATGGTGAAAGCTCCCAAAGAAGTGACTTCCAAAACAGACCCACATCTCAATCCCAGGTGAACACGGAGGAGATAGAGCCTTCCTTCAAACCAAGCTTGAGTTCAGCAGAGCAAGGAATGATACAGTGAGGATGTCAGAGACAAAGAGGGCCAAAGACAACTCCATCATTCTTCCTGCAGTCCCAGGTTGGCAAAGGGTTTAGAACTAACATTATATACTCCAAGGGTGTAAATTTATAAAATTAGAAAGAGAGAGAGAATTAGGAAATACTGTAGTAGTGAAAACAGATACAATGGGGGTATGGTAGCCTATAAAGGGACGATGAGGAATACAAATACCAGTATGGAGGGATGACCATGTTTGAAGATCTTATCCAAATCATGTGCCCCAAATACCACAATGCTACCCAAGCACCTAGATACTTCCTTAGGATTAAAAAAAAAAAAAGATAATAGGAATTCTAAATAGGCTGAGTTTATTTTCAAATTGACTAGAGAATCCTGATGTTATTGAAATCATTATATGACAAGGGAAAGCATTCTGTTTTTGGACAAAATATGGGCTTGAAATTTTAAAAAAAGATAAAAGCTTTATTTCAATGTAATTGAATTTATGACCTGAGAAATTTATCAGCACAATATAATGATAACCAACATTTATTAGAAAACTAACATTTACAGAATATGCCAAGTTCTAAAGTACTAATTCATGTTTTTAAAATAAGCCATAAGATGAGCATTATGATTATATCCATTTTACAGATAAACATGCTCAGAGAGAGTTTATAAATAACTACCCCAGGCTACTAAATAGGTAGAGAAAGGTTTTGAATTCAAGCTGTCTGACTCCAGACTCTGGATTTCTAAGCACCATGTGTTGTATTATTATAAATAAATTGATGCATTATGGACTAAAAACTAAATAAGATAAAATAACAAACATAACAGAGGTAAAATATGTAGTATGAATACAATACATACAGGGATTTGTAATAAACTACGATATTTTGAAACCTTGTTTAGTTTTGTTTATATTTTTAATATTCCCGGAGCCTTAGAAATAGAAGACAAGGTGCCATTTCCTGAGTGTTCAGGGTACTTGTTTATTATCAGGTTTTGTTTCTCTAGTTTCATGACAGCAAGACCTTGAAATCAACTGGCTGTGGATGAATGATTGGGATGGGAAAGTCATGTATGAATCCTAGTTTTTGTTTTCTTTGTTGTTTTTTCAGATCCAGAACAGTTGAATAATAATTTTATTTACTGACGTAAAGAACTATGAAAAAGTGATACCTTTGGGTAGAAGATGTTGATTCCCGTTTTTAAAAAAATAGCATTTGGGGTTCCTATAATATAGATGAATGGAATTATTCAATCATAAATGAATGTAAAGTTCCATGTCATGAGCACACTATGAAGGCTGTCTTTCCACATGATCAGCTTTATTCAATCACAAAGCAAAGTTAAATCACAACTATAAAGCAGGTTCAGGATTCCAAACTCCTATGACACTTCACCATGTGATTCAACTTGGCTTCTTACACAGCACACAGAGCAGGACGGAAGACAAGCCACACAACAAACAAGATGACAGAGGGTGCAGGAAGTTAAGGAACCAGACGCGAAGTCAGTCTGTGGACGCGCAGTTGAGATAAGGCCTCTGTCTGGTCCGGGTCAGGTCTCCACACTTACTGCTTCTGATGTTCAAGCGGTGAAACATCTCCGCTCTGTTCGGAGATGAATGGAGCAGAGCCTTTGGGGCCAGTTGCCTTTTTTAAGTGGTCAGACATAGAGGGGTCAGGTCTGAAGAGTCTGACAGTTTGCTGCCCAAATCCTTCCCTTTTTAAAGGGATTTAATCAGCTTAGGGTCTCCGCAGACCTCCTCTGGTTCTGCTCACTGTCAGTTCTGGGGGGTCAGCTGACATTGGTCCCGGTGGTATCTCCTAGCTGCGGTCCCTTAACTGCTTGCGTCATTGCTTGACACGGCTCCTGCTTGCCATGAGAGACTCCATTTTGCTCTCTAAACTCCAAGTTCAGGAGAGCAAGGCATAGAGTTGAGAGCGAATAGGATGTTTGGAGAGAAATAGAGTGTAAAGCTGAGGGCTTAGGACAGAGTCATGGGAATACCGATACTGGAGGAGTGGGCACATGAGGATAAGCTGCTCCCAGAGACTCAGAAGTGGGAACACAGGAGAGAAACTAGGAGAGAACAGAGGCAAAGAAGTCAAGAGAGTTTCAAGGACAGAGTAGTCTGTTTTGTTTGCAATATCTAGCAACCTGATCTCAGTAGTGTTGTCATTATTGACATGTGGTTCAACGGTGATTTTGTGAGAATAACAACTTTTGGGTGCAAATATGCAGACTATTGAGTTGGAAATGAAGAAATAGATATATAAATTTGGACAAAATCTAACCATTGTATATTTTAAAAGACCATGCTGTTTTGTGTATTATCCTGATTCTGAAATTTTAAACTTTGAGCATGAGATAACAAATTCATTTTCCAATGCTCCATGGGATTTCTGTTTTCCCTACTATTTGGAGAAAGAGGCTACTCTATAAAATTGTGTTTCAGATTCCCTTTATGTTTAGTTAAGAGCCTGAAAAACATGGGATTGGACATGGAACTGGTTGTTTGGTGAGTCTCTGAGCAATCTGTGGTTAGAGGTGACAATGAGAGTAAATTTATATCATTAATGAAGAAAAATATTTCTGACTTTTTAAATTAAAAGCACCATTTCTCAAAACATTCCCATCTAGATGGCATATTATAATTTGATTAGTATACAAGAGTGATAGTAAATAGATTGTTAACAATTGTGTTTTATCTTCTCAGCTTTAAACCCTTCAATCAAAAGTATCTTGAATGGCCTATGAACACTTCTAGAGGTTCTTAAAAAATTCGGGGAAAAGTCAAATAGAAATAAATTCTGGGGATAAAATTTCTTGGTATATGATGCCTTTTACCATAGAAAAAAATAAAGAATACAAAATAAAATTCACTAGGTCTCTTTTCTGATCTCTATTTCCATTTTCCAACTTTCTTAATTTCACAATTGAGAAAACAATCACATTCACTCTTGCATTTTGTATGGATCCTTCTGTCCATCATATTTTTCAGAAACCGTTAGATGTCTAAGATACTCATATTTAGGAAAATAATTTTTATTCTGCATTTTCTTTAGTGTCAATTTATTTATAAATGTTTAATTTGAATTTGAATTTCATCTCTTTTTCTAAGTAATATACCCTCTAGAAATGCCAATGAATTCAGTTAAAATAAGATAACACATTTTATAAAATAGTTCTTTGCTCTTTATTTAATCTTTCTAGGTTTTTATTTCTGTCATTTTAGGGTTCTGTGAACATGGAGGACACTTTTTTTTTTTCCCCCAACATATGGAAAACAGATATTGAGGAGATTAAAGGACACATCTACTCTGGAATGCTGTTTCTCCAACAGAATATGTCTTTGGGTGTTTGCAGACATCAAAGCATGCTCCAGTTAGGCTTCACAGTTTCACTTTGTTGAACTATTTTGAGATTGATTTTCACATGTTCTTATTTCTTTTTTCTAAAGCTAATTCATACTGTAAGAGTATCTTGGCCAATATGAGACTTGTAGTGAACATTCTTTTTTTTTTTTTTTTTTTCCCTGCCTGCTCTACATTCTCCCCACCTTATGCTATTACTAGCACTTTATTTTTTACTTCCGGGAAATATCTTTTCTCTTTTCCAGTTGAGTCTGCCTTTGCTATCAGGCATGAGGCCCCCTCCTTAGAATTAACGCCACCAGAGAATTTTGACTCCAGCCTGGCTATTTCTATTACCTCCTATGTCTGTGTTATTACTGAGCCATTAGTCATTAAATCCAGTTTGGTGTACAAAGAACCCTCTCCCCATTTTTATTCCTTCAGCTGGTTTGACATGTATTTATTTTTACTTGCAAACAGAAGATTTTTCACTGACTTAGAACTCAAATTTTCTCATCTCTAAGACCAACCATTTTACATTATACCTCTATGAGAATAATATCTTTTTGCTATATTTTGCATGTATCCTCTCCTTGGCCTTATCTCCCTATTCTATTATTTTGAAGTTATATTCAGGCATTCATGTCTCCATCATATAGGCAGCTATATGCATAGTTTTCATTTAAAAAAAAAGTCATCTTGTTTTTTTTTTTATTTCATCATTGTAAATCATCCCAAGGACCATTATTTTTTCATTGATAGAATTTTAATTATCATAACTTAAACCTTCTATAGTAGACATATCTTTATTTTTTTTAGGATTTTAAAATGTACTTATATTTAAGCACTAAGGTTCATCCCCCAAATAAGATCCCAGATATCATAGAAAACATGGAAATTGAAGCCCTAGATTGTTAATGGGCCTCCCAGAAATGATCTCAAGTTCACCATTGTACATAGTGGTGTAGTGGACATGAAGACTTGAAATGAAGTTGTTGTCAGGCTGCAGGGCCAGTTGGGGAGTAGATAAGGTTGACGACATATCTTTCTCTTAATTCTGTGCTTCAGTTTGCATTTTAAATATAATTTTTAAAATAGTACATATTGAACATCTGTATCATATACCTGAGGCCCAAGTATCTCTTGATATAACAATATTGCCTTTATTCTCTTTTTTATAGATTTCAGTTGTAAACTATATACAAGGGAAGTTTTTATCAATATATATTTTAACAATATATATTTTGTCAATATATATTTTGCAAGCCAAATTTAATTACCTAGGCAAAGAATCACCTCATAATAATTCCTGATGTGGGGTTTTCAATCTAGTCACAATCTTTCTAAGTGATCATCTGAAGACAACAAATGAAATACGGAATTATTTCATTTTGATTTATTTCCATAACTCAGCAGACAAATTATAGCCTGTGACACCAATGTATAACAAAAAATCCTAAGCTATTTCCTTAGCATATGTCTGAAAATTAATGGATACATAATCAGAAAAGCACTTACTTTTATGAAGGTCCTCTATAAGATATAGATTATAACCAGAAAAATGGACTTAAACTATATAAAGCCAAATACCCTTGTTTGAGGGGAAAAAGGGGACACAAAATTATATTCTACCAGTTAAAATCTTTCATTTTTTTTCTTAAAGATTTTATTTGACTTCAAGTAATCTCTACATCCAACATGGGGCTCAAACTCACAACCCCAAGATCAAGAGTTGCATGCTCTACTGACTGAGCCAGCCAGGTGCCACAATTTTCACTGTTTTAAATAAAATAAAAACAACCTAATCTATCTAACTTTAAATGAAAGAATATATATTGGCTCATGGACCTTAAAAAAATCAAAGGATGTGCTGACATCAGGTTTGCTTTGACTCATGGCCCAAAGGATTTATCAAAGCCCTGTTGTTTTTTTGTTTATTTTCCATTTCTTGTCTATTTTCCATTCCTTGTCCCACTATAGCTATGCCAGTTTAGGTTCAATCTCTGTTGTGTTAATACATTGGCAGCTTCTCTACCCCTCCATACCTTCAATGGGAAAATGTGAAATGAGTTAGAGGATCTGTACCAGATTTATTACTATAAATTACTATAAGTCTCATTTCTTCTTCTTGGTTGCCCATCTATGAAGCAATCACTATGGCCTGGAGAAGTCAGGTTGCTTAGGTTTGAGTCAAATGCTCTAATTTTATAAACTACGTAGAAATCTAATTTAATAGAAAAAGATGTCCTGAGGAGAGGAATTAGCATGGTTTCCCAGATGGGTTTCAGGTACTAATAGCCCAAAGGAAAGTAAATATATTGGAAGGACCTAAACTATGCATGTCCACTACAAAAAGAGAATGAGAGGTTTCTGGTTAAATACAAATCATCTCTCTCCGTTCTCTTACCTTGGTTAATGGACTGCTTGCACAAAAAGACCCTGTCTCAGGGCGCCTGGGTGGCTCAGTTGGTTAAGCGACTGCCTTCGGCTCAGGTCATGATCCTGGAGTCCCTGGATTGAGTCCCGCATCGGGCTCCCTGCTCGGCAGGGAGCCTGCTTCTCCCTCTGACCCTCCCCCCTCTCATGTGCTCTCTCTCTCTCTCATTCTCTCTGGCTCAAATAAATAAATAAAAATCTTAAAAAAAAAAAAAAGACCCTGTCTCAAACCTGCCTTTATGGAACTCTCACAAAAACCACATGTATGTTGTACAGACACACAGTTCATGGTGAAAATATTTTTTTATTAATTTGTTGTCAGTCCCTAAGATAAGAGCATATTTATGTCACCTTTCCTAAATTTACTTAACAGAAGAATCATTTAGACATGTGGCATCATTGCATAGGAATGTACCTTTGCCTGAAAAATTCTTAACCATGCTCTTGAGCCTGAAATACTAGATCAGATATAAAGAGGATTGCACATTTCAAGAAATGGTATATTCCAAGCACTCATTTTTAAAAAAACTAACTCTGTTTATATGAAAAGTGACTCCAAAATATCTTACATATGCCTTTATATAATATGTCCTTTATAAACAAACTTATACATACTACCCTCAAAAATATCTCAGTATTTATCTATTTCAGAGTACTGGTATAACTGACTAGATCATTTAAACTAATCTTATGAAATAAAAGGCATCCATACATTTCAATTTTAGGGTGGAAAAAATATAGCCGGCAAGTCATTTTACCAAATAGAAACATGCGAAATCTTTATCCAGTCATAATAAAATTGCTCCTATTTACTGTTAACACTCCACAGGTTTTATAAGGTCAGCAAAAAGAGATCATTTCACAATAAAACCTGATGGCCAAAAGCATCTACCTTACTTAAATTAACATAAGACCTATTAAGCATAAATTTCTTATGAAAGACAACACACACACACACTTTCCCCAGAAATTTCTTTAAACCAAGATATAATATATAATGTTTTACACTTTATAATTAGACCTAAAATCCATCATTTGCAACATTATTTATCGCTAATTTTCAACTTGTAAACCAGGACTTTTATCACTACTCTTCCATCCTCTTAGTCTAATTTCTTATCCGACTAAAATAACCTATCAGTGCAAACTGGATGAGACATCTTACTATCTTTTGTGAAACCATCTCAAGAACCTTCTGTTCTCACAGTGCTAGTATAAGAATGGAAATCTAGTAAATTTGACAATATCATAATTGTAAAACCCTCGCTTCTCATGAGCCACACAGTCAATCCACAGCATGATTCCTAAGATAGTTAACATAAAGCAGACAGTAAAATCTTATGAGGTAGTATTTGTGAGAAAACAATCACTATTCAATTTAAATATATATATACTATGGATTCATAAATATTATAGTCATATAACAAACACATATCACATAAATGAATCATGAACATTCAGAGTATATTATATTTAGTTACACAGAGATGAAAAGATCAAAAATACATATTTATATGACTTAAATGATTTGAAAATAACTTTATTGGATAGCATTGCTATATAAATGCTAGTGTAAATGCTGACAAAAATGATAATCTTATTTCCTACATTCAAATTAAATACTACATATTCCCTCACAGTATAAATACTGAAAAAACGCAACACAAATGGTTCAAGAAAGAAGGCAAAAACCATTGTAAGTATTTCATTATGGGGAAATTTAATACAAAGGATAGACGTCATACCAGGAAAGGGCTTAAAAGGGAACCCAGGCATTAGTAACAGCAGGAAGCTCCTATCATCCTAAGAGCTAGAGGAACAGCAGGAGGTACTAGAATACAAAATCAGGGCCATCTGATGAGAACCCGGACATGGCCTACCATGTGCTACAGAGAGTAAAGACAGGTAACAGAGGACTTTGTTGTTTGGTTTTTTTTCCTCCCCTTCCTGTCTTACCCTCCACAAATGCCTTCTATTGGCCAGACCTATCCAGGAAATAGGTGCACTTCATATGGAAGGGACTGTTATCTGTGATAGAGAGCAGAGTAGGAGAAAGTCAGCTGTATAGCAAACAAGCATAATAAGTGCCTATTTTAGTGAAAGAAAAAAAAAAGAATAATGAGCCATTTTTCAGTTATCAAAGAAAATCTGGGATTTGGACAAAATGATATAGCCCATTTTGAAGTGTTTTAAAGCCCAAATAATTTACATTCCTTATTGTAGTAATTTACCACTCAGCTAACTTTGTTAGGAGGCAGCGTATCTTGGGTATGGGGAGCAACAAACTGTTGTATCAAAAATCTTAATTAGAAATTCATTTCTGAAAGTATTCCTATTTTGAAATCACTGTTCACTTATAACCAGATTCCATCCAATTGAAACATTGATTTTTCTACTTTTTCTTAAAGAAGAATGAAAATTTTCTCCTATCCATTTCTGTATAATGCAATACATACTTAGTCCACTGCAACAAATGAGCATGTTGAGAAAGGTAAGAATTACACATTCTTTAACAAAAAGCTATGAGGGGCACCTGGGTGGCTCAGTCCATTGTGTGACTGACTCTTGGTTTCGACTCAGGTCATGATCTTATGGGTGGTGAGATCAAGCCCTGCGTGGGGCTCCACACTCAGCCGGGAGTCTTCTTGAAGATTCTCTCCCTCTGCTCCTTCCCCCACATGCGCTCTCTCTCCCTTTCTCTATCTCCCTCCCACTAAAATAAATAGATAAATCTTTTTAAAAAGCTATGAAAATGGAATTTCAAAATTCAAAGACAATTACCATTTAGAAAAGCACTTCAAAAAGGAAAAACTTTTGTATAAATCAAACAATATATTTAGTATCTATATGTTGAAAACTGTAAGACATTAATAAAAAAAATAAAAAAGATATAAATAAATGGTAAGATAAACAATGCTCATAGATTGGAAGACTAAATATTAAGATGTCAACTCTCTGCTCTTTGATTTATAGATTCAATGCAATCTTGACCAATATAACAGCAAGACTTTTTTATAGATACAGATGATCTAATTTTAAAAAGTTATATGGAAAAGCAAAGAGACTAGAGTACCCAAGACAATTCTGAAAAAGAAAAACAGTGTCTGAGGTTTCATACTACCCAATTTCAAGACTATGAAGCTACAGTAATCAAGGGAGTATGGTATTCACAAAAGGGGAGACACTTATATCAGTGGAACAGAATAGAGAAGCCAGAAATGATCCTACCTAAAAATGTCAACTGATTTCTCATAAAGTTGCAAAGACAATGCAAGGAAGAATGTTTTCAACAGACAATATTGGAACAATTGGATTTCCATATGCTATAATAATGAACCATGACACATACCTCCTTTACACAAAAATAAACTTAAAATGGATCACAGATATAAAAGTGAAATGAAAAATTATAAAATATACTGAAAAACACATGAAATAAAATATTTGTGACCTTAGGTTTTATGAAGATAAATTGAACACTATAAAAAATTAAACACTTTGCTTTGTGAAACTGTTAATAGAATAAAAGAGAAGCTAGTAACTGGGGAAAATATTTGTAAATCACATATCTGACAAAGGACTTATATCTAGAACATTTAGGTTTCTCTTAAAATGGAACAATATAAATAAAAATTGGACAAAAGATCTAAAATAGACACTCCACCAAAGAATGTATACAAATGCAAATAAATCTATGAAAAGTTTCTCTACATCATTTGTCATTAGAGAAACTGAATTAAAACAATGAGACACTACAACACATAGATTAAAATACATAATATTAAAATAACTAGCAATATCATTGTTTTGGCAAGAACATAGAGCAACTGAACTCTCAATTAATGCAGGTGGTAATGAAAAAATGATGTAGCTACTTTGGAAAACAATTTGGCAGTTTCTTATAAAGTTAATCATGTACTTGCTCTATAAAGCACAAAGCAACTCCTAAATATTTACCCAAGAAAAATATATAAATCTGTATCCATACAAATCTGTGTATAAGTATTTGTAGCAGCTTGATTTATTATTGCTCAAATCTGTAAATAGCCCAAATCTAAATTGACTGGTGAATGGGTAGCCATATCCTGGTATATCCATAAAGTAGAAGAGCACATATTATTATATATAAGAATGTACTACTGACATGTTCAGAATGAATCCCAGCTGCATTATGGTATGTGAATAAAACTCCGCTTTTATCCTGTATAATTTAATGTATCTAACTTTCTGGAAAAAAGCAAATAACAGGGTAGAAAACAGGTGAGTGATAAGTGGCTGGGAAGGGGTATGGGATTAATTTCCAGGAACATGGAGAAACTTTTTAGGGTGATGAATATAATCTACACATTGATTGTGATGATGACTATATGACTGTATACCTTTGTCAAAACTTAGTGAATGTTACTACTGGTGAATAAACTTCCAGTCATCTGACTAAAAATGGAGTAAAAATAAATAAAACTAAATTATCATGTATTGCCAAGGTGTTGAACTGGATCACTAATGCAGTGTTAGTGGGGATGTTAAATTTACAAATAGTAGTATGTATTATTTGATATTATCTATAAAAGTTGAACACAAGGATACCTATGAACCAGTAATTTCATGAGAAGGTAAGTAATCAACAGAAATGTATATACAAAAAAACATACACAAGTGAAACCCATGATACTACTATTTCCAATAGTCTTAAATTGGAAACAACTGAAATGTGTATCAGGAATAGAAAGGAGCATCTGTATTTTTGATAATATTTCTTTGCTTGGGTGCTCTCTCATGCATGTTTTTGCTTTGTTAAAATTCATCAAATTGAATTACAAGACAATTCATGAATTCAACTACCATGTAAGTTTCTTATGGATTCTTACATCTTCATCCATGTTTTCCTAAGAACTAATACAGTCCATGGTACCTAATGGATGCACAATACATTTTTGAATAGTGAATTAATGCCTGAATGCAATGAAAGAGGAAGGAAGGAAGGAAGGAAGGAAGGAAGGAAGGGAGGAAGGGAGGAAAGAAGGAAGGAAAAGGAGGGAGGGAGGTTGGTTGGTTGGGAGGGAGGTTGGGAGGGAAAAAAAAAGAAGGAAGGAAGGACTTTCAGACCTGTCAGAGCATTTTAAAAATTTATTTTAAAACCATATTCAAAATTATATATTTATTTTAATAAAACCTTTTTCTGGTCTAGAATATACTCAGAATTAATTCTGGAGAATAGCATTACTTTTCTAAAGTCAAACTGAATTACATTATTATAAATATTTCATTTCAACACACTGATTTACATTCCAATAAATCTTTGTATTTGTTGCTGAAAACCTGAAATAGCTGGTAACTAGTTTTATATATATACCTATATTTCTTTAAACTTTTAGTTATTTATATCATTGCTTGGCTTTTGCTAGTACTTCATTCCAACATGATATCCAGATACTAAAATTTAATCTACTATATCATTTTCTATATGTAAAAATTATTTATGCCTGCATAGTTAATTTTGTTAATACAAACAGTGCTTTTTCCATCTATGTTGAATGCAGTGAATTTTCTTTTCTGTAAGCAGTCCCAGTAAGTAACACTGGCATGGTGAAATTAACTTTTATAGAAATTAAAATTATTGATTGAATCTGAAGCTGCCGAGCAAGGATTCTGTTCAACTTTTGTAAAAAGCAAAGGTAGGAATGGAAGTAAAGGTTGTTATGTAATATTTATAAAATGAAGATGAAAAAACTGTATTTTTGTGACCATCACTGTCCAAGAATAAGAGGAGTACTACTCATTTCTGCCATTAAATCTGAATGCTATCTTTAAATGATATTATATCAGTACTTTTCTGTGATCTTTTGCATCCTCCTGTGTTAAAATAATTGTGACAGGTGTAGAAGTCCTCTAAAAAGCCTATAAATCAAGATTAGGACTCTGAATTTTATGTCCAAAAATCCTTCAGTTGCCTCTAATAAATCTTACACTTTTTTGTCTTTTTAAGAATAAATCTCTATTTTTCTATTTAATCATTGGATGTATTTGTATAAAGCAAATCATTTTATTTCATCCATTTTGCAAAGAGGGAAAAAAATAATAAAATGACAAATTTTTAATTAATAAGTTAATGAGTTCTCATTTTTTACTGATCAGTAACCAGTAATATTAGTAATTAGTAATATAGTTATTTTCCATCAAAATAAATGATATAGTATGAAAGCTAAAAGTAATGAGTTAGCCAAACCTGAAATTTACTATGTGTTTTCCTACTGTCAGCCTCTGATGTAATTTTATGGAAGGAATTATTTGTCATGTTAACTTTATTATCTATGGTATAATGCCAGATTTCTGTAAAATTGCCTTATATTTCTTCCTCCAATTTTTAAGATAGAAGTTCAGGAACTATTGATTTTTTTCAGTTTTTCCACTCATTAAAAGTAATGTCATAGACACTTAATATTTAAATTTCCAATCCTGAAGTATTTACATTTTTAAATAAGTGATATAATTTTATACCTATGATCATATAAAATGTATAAATTATTATATTTTAATATGACATCTACATTTAATAATTAAGAATTACTGCATGCAATTACTGCAAATAACCTTCAGCTACTCATGTTCTTGTTGTAATCAACTTCTTTAATTTCCCCTTTGATGTTTCAAAAGAAGTGATAAACTTCCCAAATGGCATTAATGAGAGCGATAGAGGAGTGGTTTTATGTGTTCATGGAAAAAATTAGAAATAATTTACACTCTAGGGAAATGGAAACATGCATAAGACAATGTGGACAATAACTATCACTGATGTATTAAGCTAATTTCACAATTATTATATTATCCTAATTATATAATTAAATATTGTGCCAATTACATAATTAAACTTATTCTAATTATATAATTGCACAATACCTTTGAAATACTTAAAAACAAGATGTTCATGGCATTCACATTTGTTTAGGTACTAGAGTATCATCTGAACCCTAAATCATAGAAAGGAGTCTTTTCATTTATAACCTTGAAAATATGTTTGGATATTAGGTAGAACACAGTGGTCCCTGAAAATGCATGTGTTTTCCTGTAATTTCCTAAATCCCTTGCACTTAGGCAGGGCCATGTGATTATTTCTGGTCAATAGTTAGTGAAAAGAAGTGTCATTTGTCCCTCTGGGGGCAATGCATTGAAGACCTTCAACTTTCTCTTATCCTGTTCTGGTGACCTGGAACTACATTCTATAAAATGCAGCTACAGCCTGTGTCCTTCAGTGATGCCGGAGCAAATTCCCAGTCTTCAGACATGCCTGACTGTGTAAGAAATAAGCAAAACCTGAAAAGTTATTGAGGATAAAACTACTGAGAATTTATGTATGTTATTGTTGCAGTATAACCTAATCTAATTTAAACAATATAAACCAAAATTAAAAAGTCAGTGACCTCCCCTACACACACACACACACACACACCCCTTTTACTCTAGTTCTCCTGATAATCTATCAATAATCTTCTGAAATATTTATATGGGTTAGAAAAAATGGAATTAGGTACCTATGTTATAAGCTCTTCTACTGCTCTTTTTCCCTTCAGAATTATCTTAGGTTTCCTAAATTGTCGAGGTGTGGGATTGGAGTTATAATATTATGTATATTATATATTCTTTTATAATTTGAATAAATGAGGGGCGCCTGGGTGGCTCAGTTGGTTAAGCAACTGCCTTGGGCTCAGGTCATGATCCTAGAGTCCCTGGATCGAGTCCCGCATCGGGCTCCCTGCTCGGCAGAGAGCCTGCTTCTCCCTCTGACCCTCCCCCCTCTCATGTGCTCTCTGTCTCTCTCATTCTGTCTCAAATAAATAAATAAAATCTTTAAAAAAAAATTTAAAAAAATAATTTGAATAAATGAAAGACTTATGTTTCGTTAATCTAACTGTGAAGTTAATAATTATTTAGCAGTCTATGGAACATGATTGAAATTCAGCACTAAATAGTTAAGAAAATGTATTTAATTGCTTTAACAATAGAGAAGAATAGAGTTAGATTTAGGGACTCATCAATGTTTTTCCACCTCTACTTGTTAGCACTGCATTTCTGTGTTGGCTTGCTTTTTACCAAGTGCTAAAACTTTTCCAACTGAAAGGAGACAGGTGGGTGGGGACCCAGTAGCGACACCAAAAAGAAATAAGGAAGAGTATTCTTGATATTCTAAGTAAGTCTGTGGGGGGGGGGGAGGGATATGGAACACTAATTTTTAATAGGGATTTACTGCTTTTTTCTTGAGGGTAACTTGAATGATCTTAACAGGAACACGTTTTTAGTTTAGTTTTTATTATTTATATATTCATGTGTTCAGATTTTCTAAGTTTTATCTCTTGACCTAGTTGAACAAAGTGAAAAGTATAATTGAATTGGTATATAAAGTAAGGTCACTTCTTATGGGAATTTAGGGTTTTCCTGACTGATGTACTGTTCTGAATACATTTGAAAATTTCTGATGAAATATTCAAAGTCTAAAGAAACTACCCAGATTTTTTCTGAGGATTCAGAGAAATCTATCTCATTGAAATTGGAAATAATTGTTACCACCATAAATATATTCACAAGTGTTTTATATGTTTTTCTATACAAATATTTCATAAATTAGTCCAGTAATTACTATATCTAAAGTCTTCTTTTAACACTTCTCACTGACTCATATAGTAAAGCCAAACTGTCAGAGATCCTATAGGGAAATATTTGGTATTAATGTGAATATAAAAGTCAAGATTTTCTGATTGATACATAAGAATGCTGCTTGGAAAAGGAGTAAAAGAAAGCCATTCTGTTACTTAGGAACATTATTCTTTTTTTTTTATAAAGATTTTATTTATTTATTTATTTGAGAGAGAGAGAATGAGATAGAGACAGAGAGCATGAGAGGGGAGAGGGTCAGAGGGAGAAGCAGACTCCCTGCTGAGCAGGGAGCCCGACGCGGGACTCGATCCCAGGACTCCAGGATCATGACCTGAGCCGAAGGCAGTCGCTTAACCAACTGAGCCACCCAGGCGCCCTACTTAGGAACATTATTGACATCATTATCATGCATTTATTGCACCGTTTTTCATGAGGGCAACTTTAAAGAAGTAATTCTGTAATTTAATGTATTAATTAGTCATCTGTGGTCCTTTTATCCTTTGTTTTCCATGTTTTTATTTCTAAAACTTGTTTTAGGAGCTCAAGGCCAGGTTGGCTAAACAAAATACATTTAAAAACAATGCTAAATCTTGGAGTTATATCTCAAAATGAAAGTAGACAAATATATACACAAATATCTTCAAGGTGTGAGAAAAATGTTGAGGTTGATAGTTTTTGCATTTGGACATCTAATTGTTCCAACAAAATTTACTGAAAAGACAATCCTTTCTTCGTGAAACTAAAATTGAACTTTTGTTAAAGATCACTTGACTATATTTATGTAGATTTATTTTTTAGCTCTTCATTCTATTCCATTAATATTTTTGTCCTTTGCCAATACAACGCTGTCTTGATGATTGTTGTAACATTATGATAATTGTGAAATCGATTCACAGGAGTCCTCCAAGTTTATTTTACATATTTAGAATCCTTTTGCTTAGTCTAGTTACCTTGCTTTTCCATACAATTTTGAACTAGCTTGTAAATATCCATATACATGATTTCTAGGTGTTGACTGAGAAAGCTTAATCGGTAGCTCTAAACGGAGAAATTAATATTGTAGCAAATTGAATCCTACAGTTAATATGGATATGTGACATTTAAAATTATATAAGTACTTGCCTTACATTTTCATTTTTTATCATTGTTCTAGAGCCTAAAAATGCAGGCTTGATTTTTGGTTGAAAGCTACTCTTTGAGGATTCCATTATAAAAAGAAATATTTAATACACAGATTGTGTCAATAGATTATTTTAGCCTTTCTACATGCCTAATTATGCCGCATAGTATGAACAGCTTTCATTTTTCCTTTCCAACATGCATTAATATTTCTAAAGAAAACTGATGATGAATATGCAATTTTTGCACAGTGTGTGTCAAAATTTACCATCAACCCTTGGTTCAGTGTGTCTTGTCAAGATGAAAAGCATAAATTACATATCTGCTCATGAACTATTAGTATTTCTTTAAAAAGTGATTAGTCACTTTTAATATTGATCCATCGCCTATTTCCTAACTTCTATTTTGTCTTGACCAAACCATAGTCAGGTTTCTCTCATGCTCACCGATCCCTGTATTCAAGGCTGGCAAGAACTGAAATAGGAATGTGCCCTCTTATGAGCTTAGCCCAAGAACTGACTGACCGTAGTGAGACACATTTCTTGCCAAAACATATGCGTTCTGCTTACTCTTTCTTTTTGCTCAGCTTCCCCTTATTTATTTCTTATCAATGAAAGACAAATTTTTTTTTTTTAGTTTGAAATTGTATGGAAAAGCAAGGTAACTAGACTAAGCAAGAGGATTCTAAATATGTAAAAGAAACTTGGAGGACTCCTGTGAATCGATTTCACAATTACCATAATGTTACAATCATCAAGGCAATTACAGTTCCTGAATTAGGAGCATCATCCTATTCAATAGTCTTTCTGTATGAATTCCCACCTTATCTGGATTTGTTTTTATTTGACAAAATAGTTGTATCAATGACAATGGTGCATTACTCTAACACTTTCTTACCTAGGATTTTTCAAAAAGTGAGATTTTTAAACTGAATATAATCATTTTTTATTTCATCATTTAGCATTCACATACTAAGAAGTGCTGCCCATCTTTAATGTTCCAGTTCTATTAAAACCAGAACTTCAGAAAAATTTTAATGCCTCTACCTTTACATCATTATAATTAGAGATTCACAAAGAATATCAGTGAATTCCATTATTTTTACTTTCATTCAAAACATAGATGTAAGTAAATGGTTTGGAGGGTTTTTTTTGTTTTTGTTTTTTCAGTCAAAGATATGCTTGACATTATTTTAATGGCTATTTCAAATTCAGTTAAAAGTTTAGTTTGACAAAAAAAAAAGTTTAGTTTGACAAGAAAGTATTTGTTTTGAATGATAATCTACATAGCATTTGATAGAGAACCATGCTGTGGTAAATAAAGACCATACTCAATTAAGAAATATTACTGAATCAAAATAAGATGAAATATTCTACAATATAAAACAGAAAATACAGTTGGCAAAATTCATCCACTTACATGCTTTAAAGCAAGGTCAGCTAACTTTCTTCAGAGAGCTTTGAGGGTCATTTGGTCTCTCTAGCAACAGTGAACTCTGCTGTTACAGAATGAATACAGCCACAGATATGACATAAAATGAGTAAGCATGGATCTATTTTCATAAAAATGGATGTATACTGAAATTTGAACTTTATATAATTGTAAATGTGTCACAAAATATTACTCTTTCCCACTTTTCCAACCATTTAAGTATGCAAACTTCATTCTTAGCCCCTTGGCTGCTCTCTATCAGGTGGCACACCAGATTTAACATGGAGGCCTAGCTTTCTGACTCCTGCTTTGGGGAAACAGAAGGACAATTTTCTGTGATGAAATTGATATTAAATATATCTTTAAAACAAATCAGCATAGCAGTATGCACTATCTCTCTTTTCTGTCCATCTCTAAAGGGATTTGAAAAATGTCTGAGCTTTTAAAGGATTACTGTATACATCAAATACTGTCCTGCAATTAGGGTTGCTGGATAACAGGATGCCAGTTAAATTTCAATTTCAGATAAAAATCAAATAAATTTTAGTTTATTACATATGACCCAAATATTGCATAGGTCACACATATAGGAAATTTCAAAATTAATAGGGTCCTTTTTCTCCTTCCTAAATCTAGCAACTTTGCCTGAAACAGTATTTAACTGTTAATATAATTGTGTTCTCTACATTTTGTTTGAATCTTGTTCAAAATCAATAGGAAATCTCTGAAATTATTCAAAGGATGAACAGCAAAGGAACTTCAGACATGGAAGACTTTATAGAATTTCCATTATCATAAACAAAGCTTGCAAAAAGGAAGTCATTAAAATTTATCCCTATGAGCACCCTGGGGAGCTCAGTCAGTTAAGTGTATGCCTTCGGCTCAGGTCATGATCTCAGGGTCCTGGGATGGAGTTCCGTGTTGGGCTCCCTGCTCAGCAGGGAGTCTACTTCTCCCTCTGCCCCTGCCTCTGCCCCCACTCATGCTTTCTCTATCTCTATCTCAAATAAATAAAAAATCTTAAAAAATAAAATAAATAAAATTTATCCCTATAATAGCAAGCAGGGAACTGCAGATTAAAGTATGAGAGGAACATACAATTAAAGTATGAGAGTCTAAATAAGTAAAATATTTAATTTGAACATCTACAATTAAACTTGGGGAGAATCTTTTAATGAAGTTTCTATTTTGAACTGGAAATTTATGATCTATACTAGAATAAAATGAAATTGAGAGTGCCTATGATTTTATAGCATTTATTTATGATATACAATCAAAATAATTACAAATAGAGACAACTTATGTGATGAGTTTTGACTTACAACTATGTATCATTAAGAAATATGCTTAGCATAAAAGCACAACTCTACTGAAATATTTAGATTAAAATATTCAATACAAAAATTAGAAAAATATGCTTCATATAGGATAGGTGATACAGTATTTTCTCAAAACTACAATGATCTACAAAGAAAATTAATCAAAAATGTCAACATTTTTAAATGCATTAACCATACAAAGAAACTGAAAAGGGCGCCTAGGTGGCTCAGTTGGTTAAGCGACTGCCTTCGGCTCAGGTCATGATCCTGGAGTCCCGGAATCGAGTCCCGCATCGGGCTCCCTGCTCAGCGGGGGGTCTGCTTCTCCCTCTGACCCTCCTCCCTCTCATGCTCTCTGTCTCTCATTCTCTCTCTCGCAAATAAATAAAATCTTAAAAAAAAAAAAAAAAGCCAGTAGTCTAAAAAGAAACTGAAAAAAATTGTAAATAAGGCTATGGAAAGACTAAAACTAGAAGACTATATTGAAAGGAAAATGTACTTTTTTCTGATGTCAACACAAAATACTGAGATGATTTTAGACACTGATATGATATGGCTAGGAATCTGAAAACAAATGCATTAATATATAACAAGAATCTGTTTATGTTATTTTTAATATACATAAGATATGATGCAATTATTTTAGCTGTCCTTAATATACTGATATATATTTTACTTCATGACTACTTTTCATGTCAGAAATAGTTATTTAAAAGGATTATTTTCCTAATAGACTCACTCCATTGATATGCAAATATTTGAAAATTAGTATAATCATAAATATTTTAATGTTTCTTTTACTCTAAAAAAAAAAAGTTCTACTTTGAACAGTAAATCATATGGCTATCCTAACGTTTATTATCATTCAAGCTCGATTTAATACTTTTCTGTAATGATATCCTTGATCAGGATAGACCAGCTTCTCAGTACTACTGCACTCAGAATAATATATAATTGTATATATTTAAAATGTTACGTGAACAATGCATTTTATATGTTTATCTGAATGCCAGCCTCTTCCATGAGATTTTTCAGGATATATTTAATTCCTATTTTTATTTCTAGCTTCTAAAATACTACATGCAATATTTCTCAATATATATTTATTGAGTTGAACTTGAGTCATAGTTCTAGAAACAGAATTAATAAGGTTTGAATTTTCAGTGTAAATTCATTTTCTGTTTAAATTTTAGCTTTAAGATTACACATCTTTGGTTTTGGTATAATAATGAGCATACACTGTTGGAGATATATTGGATATAATTTTTCTTGCATGTTCCTACATAGAAAAATAAAATACTGGGGTTGGCAGAAATGGTTATATACCTTGAGATAGGCTGCACAGCCCTCTCCAGGCCCAGGCAAGAGAAAATAACAGGTGTTTTTGTTTTTTTTTGTTTAGCCTATCGTGTCAAGAAATGGAGATGCCCTTACTGTCAGCATAGTATATTACATTTATTTATTTAGTGAAACCCTACCTGTTTCCACAATATATTTGAATATATTTACTACAAAGATGCTATTTTAAAACTAAATATTGTATTTGTATTGGCAATATATGTAGTAAGGTCATACAAGAAAGAAAGTATTGATAGCATCATGCTTCTTTCCTTCAACTAATGCCTTTCTTACGTCGTTTAATGTTTTCTTCGGTAGTTCATCCATATACAGACAATACAGAAGTTATTGTTGATATTGTATGAAATTAATTTTTGGTTTATAAACCTTATTTTTTCATGTCTGACTTATGCAGAAATTCAGCTGTTTTTCATCATCTGGGTGACATGGAGTCATGATGATATTTAAGCATATATACTATTTGTTAAAAGAGAAGGGAAATTTTAAAGAGAATCAACAAACTAAATTAACCATCTAGTAAGAAAATTCAAGTAAGTATGAAAACTTTACAAAATTATACTTGGAAATAAATGTATGCCATTTTAGGGGCACCTGGGTGGCTCAGTTGGTTAAGCGACTGCCTTCGGCTCAGGATCAGGATATATATTTTTTCTATTCCATGTGATTGAAAAAAATAAATTCATCTACTACCAGCAGAATGGGCAATCATGACAATTAGAATGTGTTTCAATTTTATTTCAAAGCTAATCTAAGACATATTTTTAGATAAGAAAAAAGTCTTTGAAACACTGTGTTTTGGGGCAAAAAGCACAGCAAAACAATATATGTATAAATTATGGGTTTTGTAAGTTTGTAGCTACTTAATTTTTACGGAACTGTAGCTCTATTTGGGCATATATATAGGTGAATATACTAATTGTTTGCTCCCATCAAGGATTAGCTATGTATATACATGTGTACATTAACTGTTATCCCACAAATTCCTTGAACACATTTCATTAATTGTTGAATCTATCACCAGCCCCTCACAGAGTGTCTCATACACAATGGAAGCGAAATGTCTATGTTTTTTTTTTTTTTTTTTTTAAAGATTTTATTTATTTATTTGACAGAGAGAGACACAGCAAGAGAGGGAACACAAGCAGGGGGAGTGGGAGAGGGAGAAGCAGGCTTCCCGCTGAGCAGAGAGCCAGATGTGGGACTTGATCCCGGGACCCTGGGATCATGACCTGAGCTGAAGGCAGATGCTTAACGACTGAGCCACACAGGCGCCCCAAAATGTCTATGGTTTTAAATTAAACTTTTGACAAACTAATAGTCTTTTCCTTATCTTCCTTAATTCCTACTGTGTCTTTGTCTCTTCTTCATTTCAAATAAGGTTGACAAAAACAGTTCTGTAAATTCACTGATTCTGGAATAAGATAAGCAGCATTCTCTGAAAAGGCAAAGATTATTTGTGTCCTCTTATTCAATATAATGATAAAGGTTAACAGCAAATATTTTTCAGATGGTACGTTAGTACTATGTAATATATGTGCCTTATTTTAAGAGTTGTCATAAAATTTTTTTGAAGAGAAGTTGATTTGGTATACCTTCAAAGCCTGTCTCGGTCTTATTTTGTCATTAAATAATTTTAGGCCTATTTTAAGTTTTCAAGTTTATTTCCAATTGGTGGTAGAAAATTAGATTCAGTAAGTAATCCTGTAAATGGCATATTTGTTCCTTCTTGCTGTTTTTAAATCATAGCAAATCAGTAAAAAGAAAATATTTCTCAAAGAAAGATAAGGAAGGATGAGGCAATAAACTCCATTAATACTTACTTTTTTCTTTGGTAAAGAAAATGCTGTGTTAATACTTTAAGAGTAGAGTGATTTTTTTCAACATTCTCCTAATTCTTCAGAAATGAATTATGTTATTCACATTTAATTCAAAATAGATTTTGTTTCTACCTAATAATTTCCTAGGGTGTCAAGATTAATATAACCCAGAAAATATGTACAATATGGATACAGGATACTTAAAAATAATAGAAGCACTTCATTGTCATAGAAAATTCAATAGTTTCCCTAAAATTGATCTAATCTTCTGGAAGAAAATACATTTCTCTCAAATCAAATAAATCAGGTTATACTAATCACCACCAGCACCAAAAAACCCAGCAGGTTATATGCCTAAATACAATTTACATATATATTAGCAAACCCAACTGGTATTCTTCATTGTCCAAAGAGCTGATGTGCAAAACTAACGATTTAAAGAAGACATCCTCTTTTATCCCTTGACAGAACTTCGCTTGAGCTATTTAATATTATTGAGCTTCCAACAATAACAGTTAGATTATTATTTTCCAGCTAGTTTCTTATAGGAAAAAATATGTTCCATCAGTCAGTCAGTACAAAAAATGAATAACCAAGAAATGGTTACTATTTCTGATTTGAAGTAAAGGTCAAGACTAAGAAATGCCTTATACGGAAATTTATAGCATGCCCGACATTATGATAAGAAAATTGTGTGCAATGCCTCAGTTATTTCGTCCTATTTAACTATGAGAATGTACTATTATCATGCCTATTATAAGGATGGACATACTTAGATCAAGTGTGCTTTGTCCACATGATGTGTAAAAGGAATAGACAAAATTTATGTTCTCTAAGCCAAAAGCTTCAATCTTAACACTCAACATTTAATAAACCAGAGAGAAAAACCCAATATATTTCAGTGAAAGAAATTTAGAAAATATAATTCTCCAAATGAGAATATATTATATGCTATGCTTCTTCACCACATCCAGATAATGAGGTAAACACTTTAAATCCTCAATGGACTCAACTAGTCTATTGCTAGTAACAAAGCAGAGTCAAAGATGTATTCAAAATCAGTGATTGTTGAACCACCATACCTGTAGATGGAATATGACAGACTACTATACTCCCCCTGCTTGTGCTCTGTCAAATAAGTAAATAAAATATCTTAAAAAAATAAAAAATAAATAAATAAAATAAATAAAATTGAAGTTCATTGAAACACGCATTGAAAGGTTATTTATATGAATTTTTAAGCAGTAAAATATTTTATTAATTACTTGAGTATCATATTTTCCCTTTTTTTCTAATAAACATCATCTTTTAGACTAGTGTTAGAGAAAATTTGCAAAGGTAATGCATGGAATTCTCTTAGCATTACGTCTCTTTCCCCTATTATAAACATCTTTTTTAGTATGACACATTTGCTATAATTGATACAATATTGATTTATTATTGTTAACTGAAGCCCACACTTCACTTATTTAATTTTTCCCTTCTGTTATAGGACTTTTTTAGTGATTGCCCTTTAAATGTATTTTGAGTACATTTTTTATTTTGAATTAATTTTAGATCTACAGAAAATCTGAAATAATACAGAGAGATTCTCTTTTTTGAATATTCATCATACCTTAATTTAAACCAATAAAAGTGAAAATTAAAACAAAAATATATAATTCTATATTGAACACTAAATGCTACTACTGTGTTATATGCAACTAGTGAATCAACACTACATCAAATACTAATGATGTACTATATGCTGGCTAACTGAACATAATAAAAAAGTTTTTTAAATGCTATTACCAAAAAGACCTATAAAAATGTAACTCACTGAAGAACTAGTCTTTATTAATAAATAAGGGTATAAAATTATACTGACTCACATGAATATTTTTTGATAACTTAGTAAACATTTTAATTATAGCTGTGAATGATGAAAAGTAGGTTGGATCATGGACAGGAATATCAGGGTTTGAACCCAGTGTCTTTCATTTTCTAGCTCTGCTGGATTTGAGTAAGTCACAAAATATGAGTTTCAGTTTCATTTTTATAAAATGGGATAATCATTCCTATCCTATCTCACTGGGTTGTTGTGAGGGCCACATATGGAAAACAGTCTCAATTTTAAAGTTCTATAGAGCGCAAAGATTTGTATTTGCTAGAGATCAGATCAGATCCTTCCCATCCTATTTCCAAAATGTCTTCCTGGCACTGCACAAAATATAGAAATTCATACTGAAAATACAAAAACAAAGAGATCAAACAACACCAAAAAAAGCATACTGTTATTGAGCAAACCTTGTGATGAAATGACTGCACACTGCAACAAAGGATTCTATATAACTGGGATTCCAAAGTCCAGCTAGATGCGTGTTATTGTCAAGCCTGAATTCAGAAATCTTCAACATTTAGCTTTTTCATAACTTAACCCATTGCCTCTTATAATTGTATTTCTGTAGTGTTGGTTATTATTTCTCATCTCTCATTTGTGATCTTATTTATTGGGTCCTTTCTCTTTTCTTTTTGATATCTGGTTAGAGGTTTATCAATTTCATTAATTTTTTCAAAGAACCAGCTCCTGGTTTCATTCATCTGTTCAGGAGAGATTCTTTATATTCTTCAACCAGTTCCCCCTAGTGAAGCATCTTACATTACCATGGTAACTATGTCAAAACAAAGCATTAGTACATTATTATTAACTGAACTCCATACTTGACTCAGACTTCACCAGGTTTTACATTAAGTCCCTTTTTCCTCTTACAGGATCCCATGCAGGACATCATATTACAATTAGTTCTTATGTCTCCTTAGTCTTTTCTAGTTTAAGGCTGTTTCTCTGTCTTTCCTTGTTTTTCATGAACTTGAGAGGGAAGTAAATCATTAAGTCTAGCACATCTTCAAGGGGAGAATTAAGTTCTATTTCCCAAGATAAGACTATCTACTTATGCAGATATATTTTATCCATTAGGTTATAATCCAATACCACATTATTTATTTTGTTGCTCAAATTTTTCCAGCTTTGGTCGTTTGCACTACCAACTGCAGTTGGTTCCAGAAAACAAAAAAAGTGCTTAGAATTTTTGTGATGTGGCATTTTTGAACAGATTACATTTTCATTTTAATTTACACTGTGGTTTATGAAATGGTGTCAGGAATTAGTCATAACTTAATCACTTTTTCAGATGACTCTTTAAGAAGTACTCCACCAGGGCGCTTGGGTGGCTCAGTTGGTTAAGTAACTGCCTTCGGCTCAGGTCATGATCCTGGAGTCCCTGGATCGAGTCCCGCATCGGGCTCCCTGCTCGGCAGGGAGTCTGCTTCTCCCTCTGACCCTCCCCCCTCTCATGTGCTCTCTCTCATTCTCTCTCTCTCAAATAAATAAATAAAATCTTTAAAAAAAAAAAAAGTACTCCACCATAAGAAATGCAGATGAGACAAATCATAACTTTCTGCATTTATATATTTTATTTATCCTATTTTATATGGGAAAGCAGTGTGTGTGTCTGTGTTTCCATACATATTTACACCTGTAAATATCTATATATGTTTATATGCAACAACATATATGATGAACATCAACAGAATAAAGGAACTATAATCCTGCAGATGGGAAAACAGAATCTACTAAATAAATACCTTTAGAATTTATCCAGAAGATTCAAGGAGCTGAGACTTGGAGAGTGGGGTATGGGCAGTCTGTCACCCAAGACATTAGTTGTAGAAAAGACCAATTAGATCTGTCCCATGTTCTCAGAGCTACTGCCTTCCTGAAGACAGTTTAGTGTTTCCTTCTTTGAGGAAGCTGTCCAATAATATTAAATTCCATGAGAGCTAGTGACATATCTCACTTACTTATTGCTACAATAACAACTCATAATAAAATGTCTGTTTAGCGCATTTTATTCTGCTATCCCAGATAAACTGGAACTAACTGTGCAGAATCCTCTCCATTGCATAGTTTTGGGGTAGCATAGGATATAAGAAACATTTTCTCATGATTTGGAAGGATGAGTGAAGCTACAGTCATCTTTTTGCATAGAGAAAGTAATGCATAGCAAAAGGCACTACTGCAGATCCTTGTCACCTATGTCCAGTTCTGCATTTTGGCACAGGAGAGCAGATGGGTCCACAGCTCCTCCAACTCTAACAGATCTTCAGCTTAAGCTTCTCTGATTCGTGGGCCAAGAGTTGGTAAGGCATCAACTTTGCCCACAAGACATCCTAGTTATTAAAATTGAGGCTTGGAAGAGGTGATATTACATTGAAGCTTCCATTTTGTCCTTATATTTTCCACTACAGCCTTGCAGCCTTCCAGTGGAGCCTTCCAGTTTGTGCTTGCTTTTTCTATTTGCTTCCAATTTCTGCTCCTGACAGCCTGACCAGTACCAGACGAAGAAACACAGCTTGATACAGTCTTTTAACCAGATCCCAGCATTAGTTAGATCTCTATAACAAATCTTTGATTATTTATTTATTTATCTTTATTTAAAAATCTCCAGTGTTCTGGTTTAACCATCACTGATAAAGTTTAATACTATTTTAAACTCCTTTTTTTAAAGATTTTATTTATTTATTTATTTATTTATTTATTTATTTATTTATTTATTTATTTATTTATTTTCTTTATTTAAGAGAGAGAGGGGGAGGGAGGGCACAAGCAGGGGGAACAGCAGGGGGAGAGGAAGAAGCAGGCTCCCGCCAAGCAGGGAGCCTGATGTGGGGCTCGATCCCAGGACCCTGGGGGACCATGACCTAAGCCAAAGGCAGACGTTTAACCAACTGAGCCACCAAGGTGCCCCAAAACTTCTAATAAATATTAATGAAGAAATCCTTTAGATAATCTTTGTATCTCTAATGTCTAGAATGAAGACGGTCATGAGGTATAAGCTCAGAAATTCTTTTTTGAATAAATGTAAAATAAATGATTGACATAATCAATCAGAGCCCCCAAAAAACACATTAAGTGGGAAAACGCATTAAAGTGGGAAGCAGGGGACCTTGGAGAGGACTGCCATGATTTATTTCTATATAAAAATCTCTAAAGAGATTTTCAGGCATATAATAAAAGAAGAATATTAAAGATTGGGTTGTGAAAAGATGGTTATTCAAAGAATGGAATTATTATTCACTATACTATCTGTCTAGTTTGCTCATTTATTTATGAAAGAATTAGTAAAAGAAATACTGGAGGCTAAATATTGTATGATTTGATGTATTATGAAATACATTAAGTGATGGACACAGTTGGATGCTCTCAAAGAACCACTGATTTTTCTGAATAACTGTCAATAAACTAACTGTAAAAGCACAGAAAGCCGTGTCAAAACCCTAGAGATGATACTTTATCTTTATAGAAGACAAGTTATGCTTAAATGAATCATATTAAAAACCTTGGAGCAAAGTTTCAGATCACAATAATGTCTTCCTTCATATTTCTTTCAAAATGTATTCAAATGCATCAAAAGATAGTGCTGGAAAACAGTAACAAATGTTCAGACTATACTAATAAACACATCAGATTGTGGAAAGTTCTAAAATCCTCTTTATAGAAATAAGTATTTTAGATATTGTGATAAGAAGAAATCTGGATAACATTCTTATAATTGGTAAAGTACTGTGCTTCTATGGCAATTTTGATCTTGAAAAGATTGTGAAAGGAACACATCTTACATGAAAATAAGCTTGCCATGATAAATACCTCCATAAGACAATTCTGTCCATTTCAAATGCAGTTCAAATTATATATATTTTTTCATTTCTATAGAATGTATACATATACAAATATATCAACATTAATTCCAAATGAGAGAACCAAATTATCTGCCTAAAATATTATGAATAAGCAAACTATACAGTCATATAGCAATATACTAGGGAGCAATAAAAAAGGATGAACTACTGCCACTCAGGACAACATGGATACATATCATAAACATAATACTGAACAATGGAATCAGATCACAAAAGAGTATATACAATATGCTTTCAATTATATAAGTTTCAAAACTGGCAAAGGGACCAATGTTATTAGAGATCAAGATAGAGAGTACCCTTTCTTGGGAATTAATGGTTGGAAGAAGGCAACAGGGGGATTTTGGGTTTAATATTTTCTTTTTCCAAGTTCAGTCTGTAGAAAATCCATTGGGATATATATCTGTGATTTGTATATTTTATATGCTTACTCTACTCCAATATTATATGGAAAATATATGCAAATTGGAGAAAATAACAATGTAGCAAAAAAGATTCTCAAGAAGTTTTATATTTCATCTTTTTCACTAAATAAATGAAATTTGTTAGCAAGAGATTATCTTGCGAACAAACTCAGCCAAATTTATTTGTAAAACAAGGAACTAAAGGTTTACCTCTCTTAAAAAAAGATATTATCTTGCATCCTTATTATCTTGCATCCTTGAATGTATTAAATTCTAAAACTATGAATGTATTAAAGTGTATGTGCACCCCAATGTTTATAGGAGCAATGTCCACAATAGCCAAACTATGGAAAGAGCCAAGATGTTCATCAACAGATGAATGGATAAAGAAGATGTAGTATATATATACAATGGAATATTATACAGCCATCAAAAAAACAAAATCTTGCCATTTGCAATGATGTGAATGGAACTAGAGGATATTATGCTAAGTGAAATAAGTCAATCAGAGAAAGACATGTATCATATGACCTCACTGATATGAGGAATTCTTAATCTCAGGAAACAAACTGAGGGTTGCTGAAGTGGTAGGGGGGTGGGAGGGATGGGATGGCTGGGTGATAGACATGAGGGAGGGTATGTGCTATGGTGAGCACTGTGAATTGTGTAAGACTGTTGAATCGCAGACCTGTACCTCTGAAACAAATAATACATTATATGTTTAAAAAAAAAAAAAAAGAAGATAGTAGGAAGGGAAAAATGAAGGGGGGAAATCAGAGGGGGAGATGAACCATGAAAGACTATGGACTCTGAGAAACATACTGAGGGTTCTAGAGTGGAGGGGGTGGGGGGATGGGTTAGCCTGGTGATGGGTATTAAAGAGGGCACGTATTGAATGCAGCACTGGGTGTTATACGCAAACAATGAATCATGGAACACTATATCAAAAACTAATGATGTATGGTGATTAACATAATAAAATAAAAGAAAAGAAAAGAATAGAAGACAGAGAGGGAGGGAGGGTTTTGAATTCACTAGCAGCTAAAGAACCTGAAGAGACATGTTTTGCAACTAATGAGAACTGCATTTTAGTGTGAGTCAAAAATAACAATAAACTGGAATATACCACTTTAAAAAAAAAAACTATGAGTGTATTGAAATGATGAATGTATTTGATCCCCATTACATAGTTTTCTCTGATTCAATAACATTTCGATGGTTGAGTAGTCAAATAAACCATACTATCTTCTCCAAGTATATGAATTATACACACATAGTTTCAACTTGTCATTGTTTGGTATCCAAATTGTTCTTTAATGAATTTGTGAAACAAATCATTTTTTTTAATTATCAAGCAGACCTAATTTCTAAAAGAGAAGTTTAGATGAAAGATCTTAAGGTAAATCAATTATTTAAAAAATTTTTCAACATCAGATACACTCACACACACACACATAGACACACACACACAAACACACTTCATAAATGACCCTTCCTCTCTGCAGAGAAGCCCGGATGTCTCAAGAAGTTACCTTGCTTAATATCATGGGAAAATATCATAATATGTTTAACCAATTTACAACCCTTTAATCCAAGTAAAAGCACTTGCATATCAGAGTAAGTGGTATCTCAGGTTACTTGCAGGAGTCCCCTCACCCCCAAGGGCCTCCTATAGCTAGAGAGAAAAAGCAATTCTGTGAACATAAGTATATGACCAGCTATATAATTTGTGGGACCCAGTGCAAAATGAAAATGTGGCACCCTTGTTCAGTATTATTAAGGATTTCAAGATCATAATTGTAGAGGATTAAACCAAGTGCAGAGCCCTCCTAGGAACATGATATCCTGAGACTGCACAGGTCATAAACCCATGATTCATCCATGCACAAATATTTTGTTCCCTATAGTCTTTTCTGTATACATTTTTAAAAACTGTAATACTACTATACAAAATAAGAGAAAAATGCTGTTATTTGATGTCATTTTAGACTCAGTTTTAGTCAATAATACGCACTGCGATATTTTCTTTATTTAGAACAATTCCTCAATTGTATCTTAGTATGTTGTAAGCTACACAAATCTCTGATGCTTGGGTTTGGAACAAGAATTTAAATTGTGTCATCTACCATCACAAAAAGCTGAAAATTAAACTAAGAATAGCTACATTACTCATCTTTCACTGTTAACATATATTGTAGTCATGATTATGTTCCATGTTCAATTAAAAAGAAACCAAGAAATATTAAGTGCCAATTCTACATTCTATGAGGCATAAAAATCCCAGAATTTTCACTTCTCACAAGTCTAAATAACCAAGAAGAAAAATCCATTCAAACAGCACACTGTTCCCTTTCATACTTTTATTACCTTTATACTGCTAGTTATATAAAGTACACTGAATTAGTAACAACAACTAAACCTCTTGCCTTTTTACAGAGTACTGCACATAGTATTAATGGCAAATAAATCTATTTAACCTATTTTAAATACAACTAATTTTGAGAAACATGAATAGCTTCTTTTTTGTATTATAATATATGGTCTTATTTAAATAATGAAAAAGAACATTTGAGGGAGGATTAAAAAGAAACACGTTGCTCTATCCAAGATTAACACTGATAAAGTTTTTAATGTGTTTCCTTCTTGACTTTTTTTAAATTGGGGAATTATTTAATCATTAAGTTTTTTACTAAAAGCTCTTTTTAATATCTTTCAGCAAATATTTAAAATATTTCCATACTATGAACTCATTAAACACATATAACAGAGAAATAATCTTGGTAAGATGTAAATAATTTTTTTGTTATAATAATGGACTTCATTGCTTTAGATTCTGGAATGCACTTGCAAGTAGTCATTCAACGTGTCTTAAATGGTAGTAAAATCATCTTACTAGGTAAAGTAAAAGATAGGAAAATAATAAAAGCAACAAACCCTGCTTTTTAACTTCAAAGTGATAGTGGGTTTGATACAATTAACTGAGTCCCCTGAAATGTGACTCAGTGGCAGAAAATCTATTAGCAATTTTTAATTAATTAAGGCACCTCTTTGTCCATACTAAAGAAAACATAATAATAACACTGTGGAATACTGAATTTTAAACAGCTGTTAAGATTTGCATCAACCTCATTAGAAAAGCCTCAGGAAGGTTCTCCACAGATTTTATGGTTGTACAACAAGTGACAATAAAATCTGTGAGTTAGTGAACTCCCAAAAGTAAATTTGATAGAAAATTATCTATGTTTCACAGAGCAAAAATAACATGTCCACTTAGCTCTTCAAAAATGAATATAAGGGGGCGCCTGGGTGGCTCAGTTGGTTAAGCAACTGCCTTCAGCTCAGGTCATGATCCTGGAGTCCCAGGATCGAGTCCCGCATCGGGCTCCCTGCTCGGTGGGGAGTCTGCTTCTCCCTCTGACCCTCCCCCCTCTCAATTGCTCTCTCCCTCTCTCATTCTCTCTCAAATAAATAAATAAAATCTTTAAAAAAAATGAATATAAGGGGCACCTGGGTGGCTCACTTGGTTAAGCAGCTGCATTAGGCTCAGGTCCTGCTCTCATGGTCTGGGATCCAGCCCTGCATCAGGCTTCCTGCTCAGCAGGGAGTCTGCTTCTCCCTCTGCCTCTGCCCCTCCTCACCCTACTTGTACTGTCTCCTTCTCTCTCTCTCTCTCAAATAAATAAAATCCTTATAAAATGAATATAGTGATATGTACATCAAGGGAACAAAATTTTCACTTTTCACAATTCTAAATAATTGGAAAGAAAAACCCAACTAGGGGCACCTGGGTGGCTCAGTCACTTAAGCATCTGCCTTTTGTTCAGGTCATGATCCCAGAATCCCAGGATGATGCCCCATATTGGGCTCCCTGCTCAGCAGGGAATCTGCTTCTCCCTCTACCGGTCTCGTGTTCGCCCTCACTCTCTTTCTCTCTCAAATAAATAAATAAAATATTAAAAAAGAATAGAAAAACCCAACTAAACAGCACATTAAATGTTTCCCACTGTTTCTCCTTTACCTTCATAATGGTAGTTATTAAGCAGGTTGAGTTAGTTACAAAAACTAGACCCGTTGAGGTTATACAGAATATTGTCTATATTATATGCATGTGGCAACTATGTCCAATATGTATGTCAGCAGCAACATACCAATGTTCTAGGAAAGCAGGAGAATTACAACAACAAAAGAGCACTGAAAATACAGTTTATTCACTTAATCTTTCATTCAATGCTTATTGATCATTTACCAACAAGGGTGACTGTTCAAAATTCATTTTCCATTCTTAGCTTAAAGTCCACCATGGGTTTCTAATGTCTTCACAATAAAAACTAAACTCTTAAACAGAGCCTCTAAAGACCCTTCCCTAAGTCATGGCTCTTGCCATCCTCGTATCTGTAAATATCTATATATGTCCTCATCATAGAATTCCTCAAAATCACTTCTTAGGATTAGTGAGGTATTTTGCTTTTATGCTTTTCTTCATACTGTTCCCACTTGTTTCTTTTTATTTAAAAGCTTGGAAGTCCTTCTAGACCTATGACTGTTTATAAGTCAAATAAATCATTAACTCTTTGGACAATTTTCAACTCCCTGCCACTGCACTGCATCCTCTTCCTGCACTGTCTCGATGGAAAAGTGAACCGACCTGGCAGGTGGAATTTCTTCCACCAACTTCCAGCTCTGAACTAGATCCCATTCTGCTCTAGCTTGACAGAGATAATGCTGGGACCAGAGCAATTGTGAAACCCTTTATATACCATAAACTTATGATTAAAAATGGTCTTTTTCTTGAAGCAGTCTAATAGAGATATTCTTAAGGCTTTCTTGTGGTCCCCTCCTTAGCAATGTCTAGTTTGATTTTCCTCTTAGACTTCTCTCCTTTGTAGCTAAAAGCTCTGCGCTTTTTTTTTTCCTCCCCAGTGGGACACTTAAATTGTGAAATTGCTAAACAGCGGTCAATATTGATTTCCAAAGGAAAACTTAGGTTGACATAGAATAACTGCGTCATCAAACTAATTAAGAATAAATGAACAGATGTTAGGATAAATGAAATTACAATATACAGTTCTAAAATTATAATTTGAATAAAGCTATATTTTTTAATAAGAAAGAAGGCGAAAAAGAAGGAAAGAATAATGAAAGAACGAAAGAAAGAACTAATGAACAAAAGGAAGAAAGGAAGGAAGGAAGGAAAGAAAGTAGCAAGTACAATAATTCAAGAAGAAAAAAGATCCCATGGTATTATTTGCCTTTTTTCCTTCTTATCCGTCACACTCAGAACTTCTCTTTCTAAACAGAAATAACAGAATTTAAAATACAAATGATTTATGAGAAAGCTTGAGCACCAATAAAACATAAACCAAAAAGACCTTAATCCTGAGAAAAGCAAAACACTTCAGATTTCATTTTATGAGACTATGAATAGATACCTGGCCAACTGAAGAAAATCTGTTTGACTCCTGTCTCCCCAAAGAATCAGGGCCTGCTTTGTGACTTTCTGTACTGTAATACCTTGCCATTCGTTATAGCTTAATTCAGATTTTTATTTTTCTGATGAAACAGAAATATGTGCAGATATATGGAAGTAGACTGTGCTAAAAAGTTTAATGTAGATTTATGTAAACTCATTATTGTTAAATACTATTGGAGATTGTGTTTGAGGAACATTCTAAAGCAGTTTTGTTCTGTTAGAAGTTCTGTTTTTAACTTCTAAGGCAGCACCTAGAGGACTGTGTCAAGTTGATTTTCTGAAAAAAGGATTTGAACATAAATTTTGAGTAAAACTCTAATTTTAAAAAATATTCTGTGGATGACATAATTATAATTTAAAAAATATTTTGTAGCAGTATTGGATGACATGAAATACTTTCTTTTTCTTTTTGTATTTTTTCTTTGGCATAAATAACACTGCTGCCATACCTAGTACTTAGAGTAATGGCGACGTGTTAATTGACTCTCACCTTCCAAAGTACAGATACAAAATGTGGATGATATCAGTACAACCAAGACTACTTTTTTTTTTTTAAAGATTTTATTTATTTTATTTGAGACAGAGAGAATGAGAGACAGAGAGCATGAGAGGGAGGAGGGTCAGAGGGAGAAGCAGACTCCCCGCCAAGCAGAGAGCCTGATGCGGGACTCGATCCCGGGACTCCAGGATCATGACCTGAGCCGAAGGCAGTCGCTTAACCAACTGAGCCACCCAGGTGCCCCAACCAAGACTACTTTTTAAGTGGCTTCTGGGTCAAGGACACAAGGCTATTTCAGGTGCTTTAGATCAACAAAGTACACATGCATCTGAAGAGGATCCTAAAATGTAGTTATCTAATAAAGTATATTCTAGACAAGGACTTGCTTTCAAAGGCAATTCTGTTCTAAAGTTTATTGATATTTTTATCGCCATTTCATTTCTACAACAGAGAGATCATTTCTGGCGATGTTATACATTGACTAAATGAGAAAATATTTTAGTATATATTTTAAATATGATAAATATACATTCAGCATTAGTTAATTTTAGTCAATAAAGAGTTAAGTTTCAAATTATAACCTCCGTAGATCAGTATATAATGGCCTAGAATTTAAATACCATGTAAGAACCGAGGCATAATTATGAAACAGATTTCTAATATTATCTCAGGAATTACAAGCCTGTTAAATGAGTCATTAAATTAGACACAGAGAAATAGAGATATAAATATTGAAGCAATAATTTCTTCTGCAGACTTGTCAAATGAGCATCCCTACAGAACAGATTTCTATCACTAGTGCTCCATCATTTTCTCTAGGGCTGTGGGTCCTGCCTAACACTTGTTTTCTTACTTGAGCTTTATTTTTATCCCTTATTACAATGAAAAGAGAAATACTGAATAACAAAATTATAGTTTATTTTTAAATCTTCTGAAGCAGTTGGAGAGACAATGTATATTTCAGCTGATGGTTGACATCTAATGTGTATATTTGTAGTGAACATGGCAACAAGAACATATTATAAGATGTTTTGTGGTTAGAACCTGCTTGTATAAACAAATAGTATTTTGATTTTCTGACAAATTGTCAGTTAATTTCATATATTTATTAACTCTCACTCAGAAGGTAACACTTTATGTATTTACAAAATTGAGGTGACACAGAGTGTTTATCCTACAACTATTTCCATAAATGCCTTTCAAATTCAAAGAATTAAGTCTTGAGATGACAATTTGCAGATCATTTCTAAAAGAATGCAATCTCTTGGGGCACCTGGGTGGCTCAGTCAGTTAAGTATCTGCCTTCAGCTCAGGTCATGATCCCAGGGTCCTGAGATCGAGTCCTGCATTGGGCTCCCTGCTCTGCGGGGAGTCTGCTTCTCTCTCTACCCTTCCCCCCTGCTTGTGATCTCTCTCTTTCTCCCTCCCTAATAAATAAATAAAATCTTTAAAAAAAAAAGAATGCAATCTCTTGAAAGGTGTTTTGCAAACAGCAGTTTTTAATTTTATGCTCTGCCACATATTCCTACTTTTATGACTACAATAAAGACACACAATCTATTTAGAGTGTATAATACACTAAAAGATGGAGTTCTATAATTCATAATTCAAGGTGATTTCAGAAATAAGATAGTACTAACTATGAGATTAGTTTCACTGGTTAGATGGTCCTCAACATGGGCTTCAGGGAATGCTTGTCAAGATAACATGGTAACGAATATTCACATGCCTTAAAATTTACAAAGCACTTTCCTATACATTATATTCAATAATTTCATGACATTAGCAAATATCATCTGAATTTACTGCTTAGGAAACTGAGGTTCAGCCAAGTTGAGACCCACTCAAGATTATACAACTAACAATTGCCAGTCAATATTTTAAACCAGTACTGTGGCGCCTGAGTGGCTCAGTCGGTTAAGCATCTGCCTTCGGCTCAGGTCATGATCCCAGGGTCCTGGGATGGAGCCCCGCATCGGGCTCCCTGCTCGGTAGGGGGTCTACTTCTCCCCCTTCCCCCCCCCCACTTGTGCACACTGTCTCTCTCTCTCAAATAAATACAATCTTTAAAAAAAAAAAAAAAAGGCTCTGTGGGGTGCCTGGGTGGCTCAGTCGTTAAGCGTCTGCCTTCAGCTCAGGCCACGATCCCAGGGTGCTGGGATCCAGCCCCACATCAGGCTCCCTGCTCGCAGGAAGCCTGCTTCTCCCTCTCCCACTCCCCCTGCTTGTGTTCCCTCTCTTGCTGTCTCTCTCTCTCTGTCAAATAAATAAATAAAATCTTTAAAAAATATATTTTAAACCAGTACTTATGACAGTAAAACCACATTCTATATGCTACAGTAAGGTGCCTCCAATTTAAATATTATATGTAACCAATGAATCATTGAACACTACATCAAAAACTAATGATACAGTGGCTAACTGAACATAATAAAAAATAAATATGATGGGGCATATTGGAGTGTTAGCATTAAGACCCCCATTCTAGGGGCGCCTGGGTGGTTCAGTCAGGTAAGAATCTGCCTTCAGCTCGGATCATGATCCCAGGGTCCTGGGATTGAGCCCCACATAGGGCTCTCTGCTCAGTGGGGAGTCTGCTTCTCCCTCTGCCTCTCCCCCCGCCCATGCATGTTCGCTCGCTCGCTAATAAATAAATAAAATCTTAAAAAAAAAAAAGACCCCCATTCTATTTTTCTGTTTGTTAGGTTTTGCTCACTAATGCAACATGCAGAGAGTGAAGGACGTTATAATGGATAGTTACTAGATAAAAAAACAGGTTTATTAAATTGCTTTTCAAATATGTTCATTAATGATACTACTTAATCTCATAGCTATGTCTGTGTTTTCAGTTAAAATTGAATTGAATAAGAATATTTGAATGCCAACCTAGTAGGCATTACTTGAATTGAAAACCTGAGGGATTAAATAATATTTTTTTAAGGAGAAAGGAGAGAAGGAAAAAGAGTAAGAAAACTATTATATGATCTTTATGAGGAGTTAGCATTTTGCTTGTACGAGAGGCACTGATGCGTGGGGTTAGGAGTACAGTCTCGGTATGAGACTGTATGTGCCACTTCCTAGCTATGTGAACTTTGACCCTTCTTTTAAACTCTCTTTGACCTAATTTCTTCACTTATACAACAGACATGCTAACATAAATAGCTCATGAAAGTATACACCTGCATCTAGGTGAAGAATTTAGAATAGGACCTGATACATACTAAGCATTCTGCAAATATCAGCTATTGATAGTATGCATGTTTTACTTTGTGTGTAAATAGCTAAAATAGTTAAAAGTATGAAATGTCTAAACTTTATTGTTTTATCTGGCTAATGCTATCATCCTATTGATATAAACAAATTGTATGTCACAAAAGTATTCTACAAATTGCAAAAGTATGCACACATTGTCCGGGATAACAGATAAACTCCTGGGTATCACTCATGATACTCTGTTACTATACAGTCACTAGCATAAATTAGGTTTTGTGCTTGCTTTTAATAAGCACTATAGTAACATTTTGGATTGATTAATTAGCTTATTGCTTGAAGAACAACTGGAAAATTTACTTACTACCTTATTTCAACTCTTTCCTGTTTTATTTTTTTTAAGATTTTATTTATATGTTTGACAGAATGAGGAAGAGAGAGAGAGCACAAGCAGGGGCAGCCGCAGGCAGAGGGGGAGGGAGAAGCAGGCTTCCTGCCTGAGCCTAAGGCAGACGTTTAACCGACTGAGCCACCCAGGCACCCCTCTTTCTTGTTTTAAAGCAAGATAGGCTCTAACAAGTATCATTCATTAGTCCAGAATTCTGAACAAGAATAACTGTAAGCTGTTCCATTTGAAGTCTGAAGTAAAGTATGTTCTACATGTGTGTAAATGTAACATATAAAAAATAACTTTAAATTAATAGGCACAATCAAGTGCTTGTCATGCAACAAGTGCCTTACATACATGACCTTTATAAAGCTCTACAAAGGATATATTATTATCTATACTCTTTTGATGGCTCATAAAAATAAATTTCAGAAAGATGAAGGGATTTCCCTAAAGCAAGAGCTAGAAAATTGAGGATTTGGGATTTGAACTGTGCCACTTTTATGTTTCCTTTGAAAGATAACATTGAAGAGTCTTTGTCTATTGGGACAAAATTTGGTGAGAATTTGGGGCAACTGTAGAAAATTATAAGCAAAATTGGAGGAAAATGCAATGGTTTATCATGAATTTGGGGGGAATAAAATCCATAATATATAAGTCTTTAGAATATGTCTTTTGTTCCCCATGATTTTTTAGAATTCCACCTTAAAATATTTTAAAATATACTTTTTAATCTGTTGCATTTTTGGAGTAGCACTCCTTTTCTTGTTTTTGATATTTATTGATTAAATTTAATAATCTTGTATAAGTATAGTTGTTTTTAAACTAGATTTTAGGCTTTTGCTTTCAATAGGCATCCCATGGTTAAAAATCTTGTATATGTTGTCCATTCTAAAAAATGTACTGTGATTTTAAACCTATGTTACATAAACATGCATAGACACTTAACCTACTTGTAGAAACTTTATCCAAAATATATACTATATTACATACAATAGAAATAAAGGCATATCATATATATGTATGTATTTTTCTATTTCAAATATTAGCTATCATGTGATAATCACCTTAAAAGTATACAAACTTGATTATTTAGGGAGGGTTTATTTTCATAGTTCATAACTTTAGTATTATCTTTATTTATAAATATCTTCACACTTTAAAAAGTAATTTCACACTTAAAATTGGATACTTATTTATTACAATTATTTTGTAAATAGCTTTACAAGAAACACTTTTATTTTTCAACCATAGAACTAAAATGAATTATACCACTATGTGACTCTGGGTCTACACTCAGATGCTATATTTGTGTATGTTAGATTCCTTTTTTGTATTATGTATTTATAATAGCATTTTTGTTGGTAGGAACTGAGTGTAAAAGTTAAGATATAAATATTTGCTAAATTGTTACTCTGGATTATATTACTAGATTTTTAAAAATTTGTGTATTTTTAGAAGTGTCAATTCTATAAAAGTACGCTTCTTCTATATAAACATAATTCTCTACATATATACATCTTTTATACAGACATATATATATGCAAATGCATAAGTTTTCCATGTAATGATACATAGATATTTATTTGTTTTGATTTAATGCTTTTTTTCTTCTGCTAGATTTTTTGCCGGTTACATGATCTCCTTGTTGATTTTTTCCCCCAGAAATAAACCAATGATCACAAACTCATGAAAACCAACAAAAACAGTAGGCGAGATTTAGACAGTCTTTGAAATAATACAGAGATAATTTATATTTTGAATCAACTAAGTCATAAAATAACTAATCTTATTAAAATTCATGGCCAATTCAATCAACAACAAAGAAACTCAAGCTGACGTCATCAAACAGTGCTGCACAGTTGCTTCGACACTAGCTTGCCATAATAAGATATGATGTATCACAAAAGAGGTCTGCACAACTAATTACTATCTTCAGTGGCAATTTTGAGGAATTTGAGATTTACTGTTATTTTATCTTTCCCTCACTTACATTTTAACCTCAGCAATTCCCTACCATCTGGTGAACCATGCTCTCCTGTCCAAGAAAGTCTAGATCTCAGCTCAGGAGTTGGGGGCAATCTTCACTGAGTGGTTTATCTCAGATCTAGGAGTAGCGGCTGCTCTTTATATCTGCTATTACTGTACAGAGTGATCTCTACTTGTTATTTACCAATCCTTCATTACTCTTTTTGACATGGGTAATAATTCTTATGGTGGCTCTAGAGAGATAAGGAATCAAGATTGGGTTTTCTTTTTTCTGTTTTAATGGGATAGAATTACATACTCTGGGGAATATTTCACCGTAGAAGGAAAAATAAATGGCACATGAAAGAGAAAGAAGAAGCAATATTCTTGAGTTGTCAGGGGATATAAGTAAGCTCTTTTGAATAAGATTAGGGGTTGTCCCTAACTAAGGCACTGAGTATATTTACATAGTAGCAAAAGAGAAGGCAGTAGGTAGTCGTAAGTGAAGCTGGTGGGTGGGTATGATGGTAAAACCTAAACAGGCTTCTTTCTCATTAAATTTAGTTTACTGGTAAAAGAGGAAATAAGGCCAACATCTGAGAATACAAGAGTATAGTAGACGGTGTAAGTTTGAAGAAATAGGATGTAGTAGGCAATTTTTCTTTTCTGTTCATTGAATAACCAAACATTATTGATGAGAGACAGGTAAAGTTTCCCCAGTAGAGATATAAATATATAACACTATTTGACAAATCATAAATGATCAATTAAAACAAAAGGCTTTTTTTTAATCTCATAAACTTATTTAAATGAATATGGGGTATATATGAAATAAGGAAAGTTGGCAAATGTTAGGATTTTATAACCTGGTTATCAAAATTCTTAACCCATTCTAACCCGGTTATTAAAATTTTGGATGTTTTCTGTATCTTAGTTCTACATTCCTAATAAGTAGTTATTGCCATTTTTAGCCAAAAGATGATTAATTTTTTGCACTGTGTTACTATATATGTTTTAAGTAATTTCACAAATACTTACTGATCAGTAGGTCAAAAAAAATTCTAGTTGAAGCCAATGTCCTAAGTACTTAGATAATTTGCCATGAATCAGACAGCTTTCTAACTACCATCAAATCATTCTTTTTGTTTGTTTATTTTGCTGGTGGGAAAATGTTCTATTCCAATCACTTTTATTAGAAAATATAAGAAATTTGGGTGCCTGGGTGGCTCAGTTGGTTAAGCAACTGACTTCAGCTCAGGTCATGATCCTGGAGTCCCAGGATCGAGTCCCGCATCGGGCTCCCTGCTCAGCGAGGAGCCTGCTTCTTCCTCTGACCCTCCCCCCTCTCATGTACTCTCTCTCATTCTCGCTCTCTCAAATAAATAAATAAATCTTTAAAAAAAAAAGAAAATATAAGAAATTATAAAATTATGACTCTTATACAATGGTATGCTTATCATTAGAGCCTTTAATAAATTGGAAAGTGTATTTAAGATTGGTTTATTTTTTATTTTTATATACTGAAAGAATACCAGCATGATCCAAATTTAATGTAACAGCAATCTGTATATACTATTGATAAAAACATTTACATGTTGTTTTTCGGTTCCAGCTACCTTTAATAGCAAGCCAAATTAAATCTAAACCAAAGGGGTGCCTGGGTGGCTCAGTTGGTTAAGCGACTGCCTTTGGCCCAGGTCATGATCCCAGGGTCCTGGGATCGAGCCCCACGTTGGGCTCCCTGCTCTGCAGGAAGCCTGCTGCTCCCTCTCCTACTCCCCCTGCTTGTGTTCCCTCTCTCGCTGTCTCTCTCTCTTTGTTAAATACATAAATAAATAAAATCTTAAAAAAAAATAAATCTAAACCAAAGATTTTAATTTAGTATATACTATGTTGAAGTAATTTGCTTGATGTTAGGAAATCCTTACACATTGTAAAAGGGGTAGGTGTCATTATATATCTTTGGTAAGGAGTAGAAAAAAGGTAATCTTTGGGGAAGGATTTTAAGGCGTAGAATTAATGGAAAATATAAATAAATAAATATTAGGACTTAAACATTTCAAATGATATGTGTTAACACTTAAAAAAAAAAGCAAAATTACTTTAAACATAACATAATCCAACCAAATTTTAATTTTTTGCAAATAAAGGGTAAAAAAAATATTGTCTTTGACATATAATATTCACAAAATTCAATAAAAGGACCATAAATATTTCCCAATAGAAACACTCATAAGGGAAAAGGAGGAAGAGGGTTGGGATCCAAGAGTTAAGTAGAGCCTTCTCTTAAACTCTTAATGTAGAAAAGTGAGAAAGGTCAGTTCTCCAGCTTCTGTGAGAGATGAGAAAAGTGGCACTCTCTTTGAAAGGCAGCTTTAAATTTTAGTGAAGCAACTATGAAGCTCCAAATATTGAAGACATGAGTGCTTTGTAATCAATAAAATGTGATTACAAACAACAAAGTAGAAGATTTCAGTATGTTTTTGTCTCATGAGAGCAAATCCCAAGGTCATATAACTGATTGGATTTGGATGATGGTGGGGTTACTAATAAGATTAAGTTTTCATTTATGAAGCTATAATTAAATTAGAAACAAGAGGCTGAAGAAATTGTCACTGAGGGTGATGACTGGGCATAATATAATGCACAAATTAGAAGTGATTATATTAGGGTTCTCCAGAGAATAAAACCAGTAAGATAGATAGATAGATACATACATACATACATATATACATATTATAGATGGGTAATATAGATACACATAGATATATAGATATGTAGATATAGATACACAGTTACATACATACATATACACATTTGTAGAGAGAGATTTATTTTGAGGAGTTGGCTCATGAAATTATGGATAATTGGAAATAAGTCCCACGGAACTACTACTATCTGTAAGCTGGAGACCCAGGAAGCTGGGGTTGTAGTTACAGTGAAATCCTGAAGGCCTGAAAACCAGGGGAGCCAATAGTATAAACCCCAGTTGGAATCTGAAGGCCTGAGAACTAGGACTGCCAAGTCTGAGGGCAGAAGAAGATGGGTGTCCCAGTTCAAACAGAATGCAATTCCCCCTTCCTCCATCTATTGTTCTACTCAATCCTTCAAAAGATTGGATGACGCCCACTCACTTGGTGAGGGCAATCTTTACTCAGTCTACAGATTCAGATTTTAATTTCTTCTGGAAACACCCTCACAGACACGCCCATAAATAATGTTCTACCAGCTACTGAGGTATCCATCACAATAATATAATAAGTATGCTGTTAGGGAGATTTTAAAATTACTGAATAGGCCTAGTTTAGAAATTAGTCTCAGGGTCTCAGTTCTAGCTTCACTGAAATTTTACACTGTTACATCTTACTAATGCAATCTGTTTGATAGTGATCACTTGCCCCATCTTCCAGTAGATATGGAGAGTGCTGATAATTTGAGCATGACAGCCATTTTCTGTGTCTTGAAACTTAAAAAAACATTTATAAATCATTTTATTTTCCCATTCTCTAGGTTACTAATTGAATACTGTATTAATACTATATTCCAGCATTCGTTAGTTTTAATACTTCTTTGTTAGCTAATTTACAAATATTTCTAATTAAAATAGTCGAGAGTAGTTCAACAATCTTTTACCACTCTGCAATACTGTAGAATATAATAATGTAAATTATTTGTGTTTAGTTTCAATTGTCTTTAATTGTCCAAATATGTCTTAGGTAAGGGATTAAGCTTGAAATACATTCTTCATTTTCTTTTTCTGGAAGCTATGTTTAAATTTTAACAGAGCAGACAGAAACTTGCTCCCAATAACTTTAGAAAAGTAATTTCACAGTATGACGCCTTGGTATTTTCAGAATTGATTTAGATTCAATAATTCAGTTACCAGGACCTTCAGTCTTGAATCAGTCCCTACTAGTGCTGCCTTTGACCCTCATAGATTCCAGGTAGTCTATTTGCCTGCCAAGTCTAATGTTCCATCATAAATCTCTACCTTGTTAATTCACATAGCTGACCTTGTTCTTCCTCAAAATATTATGGGCTATCTTTACCCTTTATGTGTAGCCTCAGATTTCAGCATGTTAATTTTCCTCTTTTAAAATGTCCCTACTCATCTGGAAAAACAAAGATTTTAGGTTAGTATTTTAGTTTAAATTCTTGCTGCAATTTATTACAATTCCAAGCAAGTCCTTGAATCATTCATGCTAAGGAGGTTTGCTGTCAGACTGACAGCTGGATTTGTAACGTCAATAGAGGTAAACTATCAGAAATATGCCATTAGCTTTTCTTTCAATCCATTTTAAAGGAAAATACAGAAGGAAAGGGGGAATTTTAATGCACAAGAAATAAGTGAAGTATATCTTAAATGGTTTGTAATGGTTTTTGTTAACCACTGATTACCAAAATCCAATTGCAATCTTCTCAGTGATTATAAGGACCTAAATGTTCAAGAATTCTATTGGCCATAAATGCCACAGGGAAATGGTTACATGAAAGAGCAGGAACATAAAGCAGCTGACAGCTATTTTGTGACTGAATTGACTGTAATGTCAATCAAAATATTCTGCATCGGGAGGGCGGAGCAAGATGGGGGAGTAGTAGGAGACCTGGATTTCGTCTCCTCTCAGGAATTCAGCTGGATAGGGATCAAACCATTCTGAACACCTACAAACTCAACAGGAGATCAAAGAAAAGAAGAGCAACAACTCTCTCATCAGAAAAGCGACCACTTTCTGGAAGGTAGGACGTGCGGAGAAATGAATCCGAGGCGATATTTGGGAGGATAGATGGCGGGTGAGGGGCCTCCATCAGCTGCTTCTGGCAAGTGGTAGAGCCACGGAGCACAAAAAGGAACTTTTAAAAGTCTGCTCCGCCGAGGGATGTCACTCTGGTGGCTAAGCGGGGGGTGGAACCCTCCGGGACAGTGTGGTCTCAGGACCCTCGGGGTCACAGAAAGACCGGGGGTGCCTGAGTGTGGCAGAGCTCCCAGGTAACGGAACAGGGAAGCCGGCTGCAGAGGCAGAGCCCAGGCGCGAGCTCTCAGCTCGGGGTTGCCATAAACCGTGATCCACAGCACAGTCGGGCCACTGCTCCTCCAGCAGGGACCCAACAAGCAGCAGATCCAGGGACACTCACCTTCCTCCCCCTGGAGGAGCTGCGCGGGAGTGCACCGCAGGGATCTACTGGGTTTGGAGACTCCACCAGGGGTCGGGTGCCAGAGATAGAAACGCGGGGTCACAGGCCAGGTGAGCACGGAGTGCGGCTGGAGACCGGGGAGAAGGGAGTGACTGATGGCTTTTCTCTGGGGGCTCACTGAGGAGCGGACCCCGAGTTCTCGGCTCCTCCGGGGCGGAGATTGGGAGGCTGCCATTTTCACTCTCCGCCTCCAAAGCTCTACGGAAAGCTCGCAGGGAACAAAAGCTCCGGAGACCAAACCAGAGCAGATTACTTAGCCGGGAGGGGGCAAGGGCGGGGCAATTCAGACTCTGGCAGAGACATTTGGAAACCACGGCAACAGGCCCCTCCCCAGAAGATCAGCGAGAACAGCCAGCCAAGACCAAGTTTACCGATCAATGAGAACGGCAGAACTCCAGTGCTAGGGGACTACTGCACATAGAATTCATGGCTTTTTTACCATAATTCTTTAGTCTTTCAAAGTTAATTTTTTTTAAGTGTCTTTTTTTTTTTTTAATTTTACTTTTTCCCTTTTTCAACCAACATCTTATCAATCCTTTTTAAAAAAACATTTTTATTTTTCATTTTAGAGTCATATTCTATCCCTTCATAGTAGTTACCCGTATTTTTGACATATATATATAAGTTGTTTTCTCTTTAAAATTTTGAGATAGTTTCTTCTAACAGATCAAAATATACCCTAAATCTCTAGTATATGGTGTTTTCTATTCCCCTGCCTGATCACATTCTCTCCCTTTTTTATTTCTTTTTTCTTTTTTAAAATCCTCTTCTTTCTTTTTTCAAAAAACTTCTTATCAATTCCTTTTATAAAATTTTTTATAACTTCCATCTTTACAGTCGTATTCCATCCTTTCATCATATCAACCCTTATTTTTGTACATATATAAGTTTTTCATTCTTTAAAATTTTGGGAGGCACTTTCTTCTAAAAGACCAAAATACACCCGAAATCTAGTGTGTGGCACTGATCTATATACCAGCCTGATCATATTTGATCACATTCTGGTTTTTTGTTGTTGTTCTTTTGTTTCGTTTGTTTTTGTTTTTATCTTTATCTTTTTCTTTTTTTTTCTTTTTCTTTTTTCTCTCTTTCCATTTCTTTTTCCACTGCTTCAGGTCTTTTCTGATTGGTTTAGAGTATATTTTCTGGGGACATTGTTACTCTGCTAGCATTTTGCTCTCATTAATCTATTCTCCTCTACACAAAATGACAAGACGGAAAAAATCACCTCAACAAAAAGAACAAGGTAGTACCAACTGCCAGGGACCTACTCAATACGGACATTAGTACGATGTCAGATCTAGAGTTCAGAATCATCACTTTAAAGATACTAGCTGGGCTTGAAAAAAAATATGGAAGTTATTAGAGAAACCCTTTCTGGAGAAGTAAAAGAACTAAAATCCAACCAAGTAGAAATCAAAAAGGCTATTAATGAGGTGCAATCAAAAATGGGGGCACTAACTGCTAGGATAAATGAGGCAGAAGAGAGAATCAGTGATATAGAAGGCCAAATGATGGAAAATAAAGAAGCTGAGAAAAAGAGAGATAAACAACTACTGGATCACGAGGGCAGTATTCGAGAGATAAGCGATACCATAAGACGAAACAACATTAGAATAATTGGGATCCCAGAAGAAGAAGAAAGAGAGAGAGGGGCAGAAGGTATAATGGAGCAAATTATAGAAGAGAACTTCCCTAACTTGGGGAAGGAAACAGGCATGAAAATCCAGGAAACACAGAGAACCCCTCTCAAAATCAATAAAAATAGGTGAACAACGAAACATGAGAGACGATGGACTCTGAAAAACAAACAGGGTTCTAGGGAGGAGGGGGGTGGGAGGATGGGTTAGCCTGGTGGTGGGTATTGAGGAGGGCACATTCTACATGGAGCACTGGGTGTTATGCACAAACAACGAATCATGGAACACTACATCTAAAACTAATGATGTAATGTAGGGGATTAACATAAAAATTAAAAAAAAAAAATAGGTCAACACCCCGACATCTAATAGTAAAACTTACGAGTCTCATAGACAAAGAGAAAATCCTGAAAGCAGCTCGGGATAAGAGATATGTAACCTACAAGGGTAGAAACATTAGATTGGCAACAGACCTATCCACAGAGACCTGGCAGGCTAGAAAGGACTGGCAGGATATATTCAGAGCACTAAATGAAAAAATATGCAGCCAAGAATACTATATCCAGCTAGGCTGTCATTGAAAAGAGAAGGACAGATAAAAAGCTTCCAGGACAAACAAAAACTAAAGGAATTTGCAAACACAAAACCAGCCCTACAGGAAATCTTGAAAGGGGTCCTCTAGGCAAAGAGAGAGCCTAAAAGCAACATAGACCAGAAAGGAACACAGACAATATACGGTAACAGTCACCTTACAGGCAATACAATGGCACTAAATTCCAATCTTTGAATACTTACCCTGAATGTAAATGGGCTAAATGCCCCAATTAAAAGACACAGGCTATCAGATTAGATTAAAAAACAAGACCCATCCATATGCTGTCTGTAAGAGACTCATTTTAGAACCACAGACACCCCCAGATTGAAAGTGAGGGGGTGGAAAACCATTTACCATGCTAATGGACACCAAAAGAAAGCTGGGGTGGCAATCCTTATATCAGACAAATTAGATTTTAAACCAAAGACTATAATAAGAGATGAGGAAGGACACTATATCCTACTTAAAGGATCTACCCAACAAGAAGATCTAACAATTGTAAATATCTATGCCCCTAACATGGGAGCAGCCAATTATATAAGGCAATTAATAACAAAAGCAAAGAAACACATCAACAATACAATAATAGTGGGGGACTTTAACACCCCCCTCACTGAAATGGACAGATCGTCTAAGCAAAAGATCAACAAGGAAATAAAGACTTTAAATGATACACTGGACCAAATGGACTTCACAGACATATTCAGAACATTCCACCCCAAAGCAATGGAATACACATTCTTCTCTAGTGCCCATGGAACATTCTCCAGAATAGATCACATCCTAGGTCATAAATCAGGTCTCAACCAGTACCAAAATATTGGGATCATTCCATGCCTATTTTCAGACCACAATGCTTTGAAACTAGAACTCAATCACAAGAGGAAAGTCGGAAAGAACTCAAATACATGGAGGCTAAAGAGCATCCAACTGAACAATGAATGGGTCAAACAGGAAATTAAAGAAGAGTTAAAAAAATACATGGAAACCAATGAAAATGAAAACACAACTGTTCAAAATCTTTGGGATGCAGCAAAGGCAGTCCTAAGAGGAAAGTATATAGCAATACAAGTCTTCCTCAAGAAACAAGAAAGGTCTCAAGTACACAACCTAACCCTACACCTAAAGGAGCTGGAGAAAGAACAGCAAATAAAGCCTAAACCCAGCAGGAGAAGAGAAATAATAAAGATCAGAGCAGAAATCAATGAAATAGAAACTAAAAGAACAGTAGAACAGATCAACGAAACTAGGAGCTGGTTCTTTGAAAGAATTAACAAGATTGATAAACCCCTGGCCAGACTTATCAAAAAGAGAAGAGAAAGGACCCAAGTCAACAAAATCATGAATGAAAGAGGAGAGATCACAAACAACACCAAAGAAATACAAACAATTATAAGAACATATTATGAGCAACTCTATGCCAGCAAATTAGATGAAATGGATGCATTCCTAGAGATGTATCAACTACCAGAACTGAACCAGGAAGAAATAGAAAACCTGAACAGACCTATAACCACTAAGGAAATTGAAGCAGTCATCAAAAATCTCCCAAAAAACAAAAGCCCAGGGCCAGATGGCTTCCCAGGGGAATTCTACCAAACATTTAAAGAAGAATTTATACCTATTCTTCTGAAACTGTTCCAAAAAATAGAAATGGAAGGAAAACTTCCAAACTCATTTTATGAGGCCAGCATTACCTTGATCCCAAAACCAGACAAAGACCCCATCAAAAAGGAAAATTACAGACCAATATCCCTGATGAACATGGATGCAAAAATTCTCATCAAAATACTAGCCAATAGGATCCAACAGTACATTAAAAGGATTATTCACCACGACCAAGTGGGATTTATCCCTGGGCTGCAAGATTAGTTCAACATCTGCAAATCAATCAATGTGATACAATACATTAATAAAAGAAAGAACAAGAATCATATGATCCTCTCAATAGATGCAGAAAAAGCTTCTGACAAAGTACAGCATCCTTTCTTGATCAAAACTCTTCAGAGTATAGGGATCGAGGGTACATACCTCAATATCATAAAAGCCATCTATGAAAAACCTACAGCGAATATCATTCTCAATGGGGAAAAACTGAGAGCTTTCCCCCTAAGGTCAGGAACGCGGCAGGGATGTCCACTATCACCACTGCTATTCAACATAGTATTGGAAGTCCTAGCCACAGCAATCAGACAACAAAAAGAAATCAAAGGCATCCAAATCGGCAAAGAAGAAGTCAAACTCTCACTCCTTGCAGATGATATGATACTTTATGTGGAAAACCCCAAAGACTCCACCCCAAAACTGCTAGAACTCATACAGGAATTCAGTAAAGTGGCAGGATATAAAATCAATGCACAGAAGTCAGTGGCATTCCTATACACCAACAACAAGACAGAAGAAAGAGAAATTAAGGAGTCGATCCCATTTACAATTGCACCCAAAACCATAAGATACCTAGGAATAAATCTAACCAAAGAGACAAAGGATCTGTACTCAGAAAACTATAAAATACTCATGAAAGAATTTGAGGAAGACACAAAGAAATGGAAAAACGTCCCATGCTCATGGATTGGAAGAACAAATATTGTGAAGATGTCAATGCTACCTAGAGCAATCTACACATTCAATGCAATCCCCATCAAAATACCATTCACTTTTTTCAAAGAAATGGAACAAATCATTCTAAAATTTGTATGGAACCAGAAAAGACCCCGCATAGCCAGAGGAATGTTGAAAAAGAAAAGCAAAGCCGGCGGCATCACAATTCCGGACTTCCAGCTCTATTACAAAGCTGTCATCATCAAGACAGCATGGTACTGGCACAAAAACAGACACATAGATCAATGGAACAGAATAGAGAGCCCAGAAATGGACCCTCAACTCTATGGTCAACTCATCTTTGACAAAGCAGGAAAGAATGTCCAATGGAACAAAGACAGTCTCTTCAACAAATGGTGTTGGGAAAATTGGACAGCCACATGCAGAAGAATGAAACTGGACCATTTCCTTACACCACACACAAAAATAGACTCCAAATGGTTGAAAGACCTCAATGTGAGACAGGAGTCCATCCAAATCCTAAAGGAGAACACAGGCAGCAACCTCTTTGACCTCAGCCGAAGCAACTTCTTCCTAGAAACATCGCCAAAGGCAAGGGAAGCAAGGGCAAAAATGAACTATTGGGACTTCATCAAGATAAAAAGCTTTTGCAAAGCAAACAGTCAACAAAACCAAAAGACAACCGACAGAATGGGAGAAGATATTTGCAAATGACATATCAGATAAAGGACTGGTATCCAAAATCTATAAAGAACTCACCAAACTCAACACTCAAAGAACAAAGAATCCAATCAAGAAATGGGCAGAAGACATGAACAGACATTTTCCCAAAGAAGACATCCAAATGGCCAACAGACACATGAAAAAGTGCTCAATATCGCTCGGCATCAGGGAAATCCAAATCAAAACCTCAGTGAGATACCACCTCACACCAGTCAGAATGGCTAAAATTAACAAGTCAGGAAACGACAGATGTTGGCAGGGATGCGGAGAAAGGGGAACCCTCCTCCACTGTTGGTGGGAATGCAAGCTGGTGCAGCCACTCTGGAAAACTGTATGGAGGTTCCTCAAAAAGTTGAAAATAGAGCTACCATATGATCCAGCAATTGCACTGCTGGGTATTTACCCCAAAGATACAAAAGTAGGGATCCGAAAGGGTACGTACACCCCGATGTTTATAGCAGCAATGTCCACAATAGCCAAACTGTGGAAAGAGCCAAGATGTCCATCGACAGATGAATGGATAAAGAAGAGGTGGTATATATATACAATGGAATATTATGCAGCCATCAAAAGGAATGCGATCTTGCCATTTGCAATGACGTGGATGGAACTGGAGGGTATTATGTTGAGTGAAATAAGTCAAACAGAGAAAGACATGTATCATATGATCTCACTGATATGAGGAATTCTTAATTGCAGGAAACAAACTGAGGGTTGCTGGAGTGGGGGGTGGGGTGGGAGGGATGGGGTGACTGGGTGATAGACACTGGGGAAGGTATGTGCTCTGGTAAGTGCTGTGAATTGTGCAAGACTGTTGAATCTCAGACCTGTACCTCAAACAAATAATGCAATATATGTTAAGAGAAAAAAAAAAGAAGAAGAAGAAGGTAGCGGGAGGGGAAGAGTGAAGCAGGGGAAATCGGAGGGGTAGACGAACCATGAGAGACGATGGACTCTGAAAAACAAACTGAGGGTTCTAGAGGGGAGGGGGGTGGGAGGATGGGTTAGCCTGGTGGTGGGTATTGAGGAGGGCACATTCTGCATGGAGCCCTTGGTGTTATGCACAAACAATGAATCATGGAACACTTCATCTAAAACTAATGATGTAATGTATGGGGATTAACATAAGAATAAAAAAAAAAATTCTGCATCCAAGTGGAAAAACTAGTCTTAAGTGCCAGTAGGTGTTTATGGGTAATTTATATTATATCTGCTTTCTTTTACCAGGAAACTCCATAAGTAGACATTAATCCTTTTAGTTCAAGTCATATATCCTGGAGTTCCTATTTGATTGTTAATGCTATAATCAGTCATCACAACCTTAGGTTAAATCTGTCAACTGGACAGTCACCAAGATAGAAATGGAAAGTAGCCTAGTTTAATTTTATGCAAATTTCATAGGGAGAAGTGAGAACTCTAGCTTATGGGGTTTTCTCTGGTGAGTATACACATATTTGAGACCTGATTCTGATCAATGCCATGATAGAGAGGTTGCTAATTAGGTGGATGGAGCCTTTAGTATAACACTCTTCATTTTAACCCAGCCTTACTACTCCCTTTGTATCCTAATGTTCAGACTTGGTCTTTGAAGTCTTTTGGGCTTGAGGACCATTCTTGACTCTACCATACTGACTCTAAATTCTTCTCAATTATTTCAACTTGAAGTCAATACTGGTTGCTTTGAGTAAACCCACTGAATTCATTCATCCTGTGAGGTTCAACACAATAACCAACCCAGTTAGGTCCACTAGGAACAAATTACTTCCAACCTATAATATGGGTAAAGCAGATTAATAATAAGGCAGTTTCTGTCTTTTATTTATATGAATTAAATTATGTAAGTAAATTAATTAAATTATATAAATGACCTCAATAAAGCATGTTATATCCATACATGATAAATGATGCAAACTTATAAATAATATACAAATTTCTTAGATTAGAAAACATTTTTAAACAAAGATCAATAAAAGTAAAACTTGTTATTTATCTTTATCTCTTCATAAAATAGGCAAGGATGAAACAATAAAATGACAATAAATTTTCTTTAGGTGGTGAGATTATAGGAGAATCTAAGATTTATTGTTCCTAGAATTCTTTGTCATTGTCTTAAGTTTCTATTTTCTATAAATTTCATTGATTACATTTATCCCTCCCCAATACACACATAGATAATCAAATGCTGTCAAATGAAAGACTATGAATACACCTCAAGTAGAGGGGTATGCCACAAGGGTACAGATATAAATAAAACTTTCTAGGGAAAAACCCTAAAAGCAGAGGAGTAGTATAAAGCACTGCAATAACCATAGTTCTCAGTGTCTCACACTTTAAGTTAGGTTTAGATAACCTGTATGCTCACTGGTCAACGTTATAATTTTACACATTACACTCTGAACATAATGTTGCTTGAGAAACCTTCAATCTCAGCGGCTTAAAATGATAGCCTTGAATTTAGCTCATAAAGCTTCAAGTAGACAATTTACCTAGGTTTAGCCAGGCAAATTTTCTGGTCATGTTTGGGATCACTCACATGCCTGGGACTTAGCTGGTTATCATTTGGGAAAAAAGAGGTAATTAGGCCATGCATTTCTTTTCTCCCAGGAGCCTAGTTTGGAAATCATCTTTTATTAGAGATGGAAAAGCTCAAGAACAGAAAATTGACATGTGAAAAAGCTTCTTATGGTATCACATTTACAGTGAATCCTTTGAACAAAGGGAGTCATAAGACTTAGTTCAAAGTCAGAGAAGCAGGACTCTGTACATTTATCTGGCAAAGGGTACCTATATAGGGAAGAATGAAAAAATTGGGGCCATTAACATCAACCTAACGCAGAATATCTATGTAGCAATGCAAATTTCCTAATCTGGGAACTGGCCTTATTAAAACAGGCCAGACTTTAGAACCCAATGATTGTTATCAACCTCTACTTCTCGAGTTAGCTCAGATGTGCTGAATCAGATCTGCTAAGTTACTAAAAAAATATAGTTAATGAGCCTCTAGCCTTACAAATTTGTGTCTCCTCTGTCCACCTTTGGTCCATGGGCACTCATTAAATATCTCTATTGGCTCTTATTTGTGACAGGTCATCGATTTTTCCACAGTGATGTCTGAGGAGGAGGCATACAAAAGACCCCATGAGGCTGGGTCACATGGGAAGTAAAGTCTTTAGCCATACCAAGGCACCTGTCAACATGAATTAGGAGCTATCTGTCAATACTTAGAATAATAGAAAGTTATTCAAACTCTTTTGACTCTACACAAGTCTTCTAGGGTTACATATATGTGTTCATTCACAACCTATCAAGATCCATCACTTTATGCCCTATGATGGGATGAACCATAGTAATGTTTGTTTTTCCACAACAATCAGTTCCACAGAGTTACTAGGATTTCCATTTCTCAAGGCAAGGTTAATGTTCAATTTCATATAAGTCTGTTATCCCAATCTAGGTAATACAAACTATGAATACATTCACTGAGGCCACACTAGTTATCCGTAAATCTACTGAAGTTAAAGCAAGCAAAAAATGAACTGTTGATCAGTTGAGATTTTTTAATAAAGGAGTTTCTTTTTGTTTCTCTTTGGGGAAAAAATAAGCATAAAATGTTCTTCCAACTTCCTTCATTGTCCTCCTAATTTCCATGCGTAGGATCTCATCCAACATGGGGGGAGGTGCGGCCATGCTGATTAGAATTGCAATGCATTGATACCTTAATTTTTTCTAACTAATATCATCCCTACATTTCTTCTTGTTGAATATAGCTAGAGCTTTCATATATCATGCAAATATCTTTTTTTTTTCCAGAATATATCACAATTTTCTTCAGGGTGATCTTTTTTACTCATTTCCTAAGACATTTATGTTTGTGCACTATTACAGAGATGTTCACACGCTAGAAGAAACTACAAACATACTTTCGCTTAAATTTGCCTTTTTTTTTGAAATCAGTTCCATCAAGACTATCAAGTTTAACTGGGTAAAACGGTCACTATATTACCCCACCCTCTATAAGTGGGTGGAGTGACCACATGCTCCACTTGGCTAAGATCCTGGGGGTAGCTCAGAGAATTCTGCTATAGATACTAATATGGTGTCAGCAAAAGTATGTATCCACCACCAAAGATCTAAAGCAAATGGGTAATCTGAAAGTAAGGTGGATTTACTGTATAAGAAATTTCCAGCTTGACAGGCTACTGGTATGCAGAGAAAAGGAAGCAATAGTTCTAACTGTGAAGAAGAAGAAACAAGCAGACAAACACACAAATATACAAACAAGCAAATACCACAAGAATTTATGGGTTTTATGGCCAAAAGGTGAAGGATGGAAGTTCAAGAAGCAAGGGAAGTTAGTCAAGATGGGACATGCTATCAAAAAACAACAGCAAAACAGATGGGCTGATTAAGCACATACACACAATAGATGTGACTGCTCCACTAGAACCAGATTTAGACAAGCTAGAGTGAACTAATTAAAATGTATAATCAAGATGCCAATTGAGGGGAATCATATAAATTGCTCAATTAAACCTAGAGAAGGCAGAAAAAGAGGAAGACAAGAAACGGAGGACAATTACAGTGAATTAATGCTATGAATTAACTGCAGTGAAAACAATTACAAACATGGTAGAGTAGGTAGGGTCTCTTAGGCAAGGGTAAATTAGTCTGCAGCACAGCTCTTTGGCTTCCCCTATCCAAAATGGCCAAGACAAGATAATACTGATTATCCAATGCAGGCTGAAAAGTTTTAAAGAGGTATAGTTGGAGTTTAAGTAAAAAAAAAAAAAAAAAAACCCAGTGGTCGTGAATATAAGCTCCTGAATCTGACACGTAAAATGATAATCTCACTTAGGTGAATTCATGTGAGTAAATCTCAAATGATCATCTTTATTCCCTTTCATAGTGGCAGTTACAACTTTTTTGGGGGGAGGTTGAGGGCATAAAATCAGTAACAATTGTGGTTAGAGGTGAACGGGAAGGATAAAAGTGAAGCTAAGAATTTCTTAACTTTCATTATTTAACATTGTATGGAAATAGGGTTGCTGATCACAAGGAAAACAGAGTTTATCTTGTATTCCTTTACGAGATATGTTACAGACTTCTTGAAAATTGTGGGGTTTGTGTTTTTTTGTTTTTTGTTTTTTTTGCAAGCCAATCTGAGTTTACTTTAATGAGATTCAAAGAATATTACCTCAGTAATTTTCTATTTTTAAAAGGTCACATTTAATTAGAAATATGAAAATAACTAATTAAAATAATATACTGATCACTTAAAGATGTTAAATGATAACACCTTATACACTAAGTATGATTTTATTTAAAAATGTGACCTTGTGGAAATGGAGCCATTTGAAATAAAAGGGGCATGACATTATGTCTACAAAATTATTAGAAATTCTTATCAAATAATATCTTCAAGAAATAGATGGGGACACAATTTTATGGAGAGGGCACACACACAAAAATAGAAGAAATAAGTTAAAAATTAAAACTTTTATTCTTCAAAGGCATCATTAAGCAAATGAAAATGTAAGCTGGATGCTGGTCATATGTCTGATCATGAACTTTTCTTCTAGAATATATAAAAATATAAATAACTCAAACAATTCAAGTTAAAAAAGACATACAACTAAAATTGACAAAATATTTTCAATATATATTTACAAAAGAATATATTGACAGTAATCACATGAAAAGATGTTCAACTTTATTAGTCATTGGGGAAATTCAAATTAAAGTCAGAATAAGATAATTTTACCTAATACCCAGAATGACTAAAACTAAAAAGATAAAAAAGAAAGTTTTATCAAGGATGTGGAACAACTGAAGATCTTATTTTCACATTTCAGTGGAAATATAAAACGATACAATCGTTTTCAGAAACATTTTCACTGGCATTATCTAATGAAGTTAAACATAGTCCTACCCAATAATCTAGCAATTCTACTGCTAAGTATTTACCAAAAAAACACGTTTATTTTAAAAAGCCACACCCAAAATGTACATGCAGCTTGTATTCATTTTCTATCACTGTAACAAATTACTAAAACCCGATCAACTTAGAATACCTTCCAATTATTATCTCACAGTTCTATAAGTCAGAAGTACACGTAGGCATGACTGAGTTCTCTCAGTGTTTCACAAGGTGGAAATCAAGATCTTGGCTAGGTTACTTTACAAAGTATCTGGGAAAGAGTATACTTCCAATTTCATTCAGGTTGTTGATAGATTTCAGTTCTGCATAGCTACAAGACAGACACCCCCTACCCCAATTTGCTTGCTGGATGTCATCTGGAGGTTTCATTCAGCTCCTACGAGCTAGTCTTGGTCCACTTTGTGCTGCATTTGCAAAGCCTACAAACCTTCTTTTATAGATTTAACCAACTTAAATTGGAAGTTTCAGTAATTGGCATTTAAGTAAAGGAATACAGTATTAGGGGCCTCCTTGAAGGGGCTCTGGGCATATGTACTAGCATAGGTCTATTAAGCATATTGGATTGAATTTTATGCCTCAATTTTAGCATAAGCCATAGGTGACAATTTTAGCATTAGGCACGGGAACGACTCTTAGCCCATAAACTTGTTGTGTATCTCAGGCAGGCATCAGACCCTATTCTATAGAGTGCTCAAGAAAAAAAAAAAAAAAAGATAACCTGTGCAATATGTGAGCCTATTGGGTTGTTGCTCAAGTGTGAAAGAACAGTTAATGTGGCTTGCTGATGTCCATACTCCTGAAATCAAATAGCTCACTAGGATCCTACAAAAAGCCTTTGTTGCTGCCTATGCCTCCTTCACCAAAATAGAACTTGATCCTCAAGAGTTATTGAGCAAAACCACCATGGTCCTCCCAAGGCATAGATTCCCAACAGTGGGCCACAGAAGTTTCACATCCACCACTCTGAACAGAACAGAGAATGCTATCATTCTATCAAATAACTGGGAAATATACTGACAAAGGCTCTGGGTTTCATTGAGCAGCAGGGCTCATAAAAATGACAAGGGGTTAATTCAAACCCAATCTATAAACTCAGTAAACTAAAAATGTCTGTGGGGAAGGCCCCTAAATATGATGATACTGATTTGGAAGTCTCAGAAGGCATAATCTCATAAGATGCATTTTACATACTTAGTACATAAAAAGGCAAAGTTACTCACAAAGGAAAAAAAAGACAATGAGCTATGGTGCCACACCAAATAAAAGGCCCCACCAACTTAATAAATATGTCTGTGTGTTATTTGGTCAGTCAAGGTCTGTTACATCATGACACTGTCAAGAAACAATTCTTGACCCCCTCAGTACCCACAATATAAGCCCAACTTAATGCAGGCCATTTTGTGTTCTGGAGGCAATGCACTACTCATTTATACATTATACTTAAACCCACTTATGTGGATATTCCTAAGCTGGCCCAGTTAGAATGTCACCACTATAACAAAAGACTCTAAAATCTGCCCAAACTGCAATGCAACAGACTGTATGTATGTTCATGACCCCATGAACTCCTTCCTTGCAGAAGCTGTAGCAGTCTCCCTTTGTGTGTCCTGGGGTCTCTGGACCAACTAAGAATTTCTAGTACAAAAGGTGTCCTTCTTGGCTCTGCACTACACACCATTAGAACTCCAATTACTAGCTGCACAGTGGGTTCTTGTGGAGACAGAGGCTATTACATACCCTAAGCCTACGACATTCCATACCTTGCTGCCCATTATGCCTGGGGTCATGGAGGCGTCACCTGCACTTTTGGCAAAGCCATTGAGCCCTCCTTGTTAAAAAGAAAATGTTACCAACAGAGAAAGACATGTATCATATGACCTCACTGATATGAGGAATTCTTAATCGCAGGAAACAAACTGAGGGTTACTGGAGTGGGGGTTGGGGTGGGAGGGAGGGGGTGACTGGGTAATAGACACTGGGGAGGGTATGTGCTCTGGTAAGCGCTGTGAATTGTGCAAGACTGTTGACTCTCAGATCTGTACCTCTGAAACAAATAATGCAATATATGTTAAGGAAAAAAAAAAGAAGAAGAAGAAGAAGGTAGCGGGAGGGGAAGAATGAAGGGGGAAATCGGAAGGGTAGATGAACCATGAGAGACGATGGACTCTGAAAAACAAACAGGGTTCTTGGGGGGAAGGGGGGTGGGAGGATAGGTTAGCCTGGTGGTGGGTATTGAGGAGGGCACATTCTGCATGGAGCACTGGGTGTTATGCACAAACAATGAATCATGGAACACTTCATCTAAAACTAATGATGTAATGTATGGGGATTAACATAAGAATAAAAAAATTAATGATGTAATGTATGGTGATTAACATAACATAATAAAAAAAAACATACAGGGCAGAAATGAAACATCCTTTGTTGCAAATAGGTTTTTACACACAGCATTTGAACACGAACAACTCATTTTGGGGCTTCCATTTCTGTATTTGAAAAGCAAATTGATTCAAGTATCTTATTTCTATATTTTTTATTCCAATTCATTGCAATTCCATTGCCCCCAACTCAATCTATTCTCTTTTCAATCCACACCATTTTGATGAAACCCTTACCACATTATCAGACACTGTCAGCTGAAGACAGGAAGGGTAAGACAGGATTCCAAGAAACATGGCCACACTGCTCATTCATTTATGTGCTATGGATGTTTTTGTGCTATGATAGCAGAGTTAAGGAGCTGCAACAGAAACCATGTATCCCTCACAGACTAGAATATTTGCTATGTGGCCCTTGAGAGAAAAGTTTGCCAAGCTCTGTTGTAGACCATAACAATAACCTCCCACATCTTAATCCATCCTCATTATTTATCCACAAACCTGGAGATACAGATTTAGCATGTCTCATGCCCTCGCCAATGGATTTTAAAGCATAGGTACCAAACTGATTCTGAGATTTCTTTTTTCTGTGCCCTTTCCCAACCCCACCATTCCATGCTTCCAACTGAGGATCTCTGACCTAAACGTGCAATGCTCAGAGGATATGCATTAACATACCATGTAAAATATAAAAGCAGCCATGTAATTTCACTAGAATGAGGCTACTTGGACATACTTATCTGTCCCTTAGGGGTTCAGCTATGTCTAGTCTGTAAATGAAAAATAAAGGAAAACACATAAAGCTCTCTAGTAACTACAGCAAAGCATTCAGCATAGAACAAAGCAAAAAAATAACCTCAAAAAATATTAGCTTTACCTTTAAATATTTATCAACAAAATCCCCTTACCAAAATTTGTTGCAAAAACACTGTCTGAAAACTCAAAATTTGCCTCTGAAGTGGATAAAATCTCTTCCTAAGTCCTTAAAAACGCAAGCCTTAGAGAATTCCAGAATCCACCTAACCGTTCAACACAAATAATCCTACAAGCCACCCTTTACCCATATATAATAAATTCTATAAATAAGTGTAGATTATGTTATTTTACTGTTCATCCTCTCATCTTTGGAAATGTTTCTTCGGTACATTTAAATATAATGTGGTATTGTGAAGTTGAAAATCAGAATCTGAATTACCAATACTATTCCAGATATTCTAAATTTTCCTTCTATTACTCTTTGCTGCTCATCTGTTCGTAAAAGGACCATAAAGACTTTTTTTACTACTTTGTAATTGTGCATTGGCAATATAACATTTTTTACTTCCCAACTCCCATATTAATGCAAATTATCATACTATACCCATATTTAAAATTAAAGTATCATGCCCAAAATGCTGTGTTTGTGTGTACACACGTGTGCATGTGTGTTGGGGATAGTGTGTGTTTGCTTCATTTTAGGTCTCTATTATAAGTTTAATCATCCTCTTCTTCTAATTAAATGGAAATATTTATAATAGGATCATTAAAAAGGAAAACTGGGTGCTAAATAAGAAATAATATTTGTAGGAAAGCTGACCTTTTCCCAAAAGCTGGGAGTAAGCAAAATGGATGTTATTTTGTTAACATTTCTCAAAATGATAGAGTTAACCTTTTATGGAAGATAGCAAAAATCTGAGCAGTTTTCATCTTGTTACAATGTAGCTCCAAAGTTTCTAATGTCATAGAACTGAGAGAGAGCAGTGCTATTATCAAATACCTACTATGATGGGTTTCCTTTCCTTTGGGGATTTGGGGAAGCTAGTGATGAATCAAACTATTAAAATTTCTTTAACATTCTTTTTTTTTCTACAAACTCTGGTCTCACTCTTCTTCATCCAGACTTTTAGTACCTGCCATTAACTTACTTTGAACCAAAGAAGTAGGTTTAATTAAAAATGTATAAATTAGGGGCGCCTGGGTCGCTCAGTCGTTAAGTGTCTGCCTTCAGCTCAGGTCATGATCCCAGGGTCCCGGGATTGAGCCCCACATTGGGTTCCCTGCTCAGCAGGGAGTCTGCTTCTCCCTCACCCTCTGCCTGCCTCTCTGCCTACTTGTGCTCTCCCTCTCTCTCTGTCAAATAAATAAAATCTTTTTAAAAAATGTATAAATTAATAAAGAAAATATGTAAATTGCTTTGTAAGAGTAAAAAATAGTTCAAATATTTTTAAATGAAATATATACAATAAGACACATATGTACATTCACATCTACAAGTGCACATTTTTATTTATATTTATTTTGTGCTTCTGTCTTAATATTAATTTCAGGGAGATTATAATAAAACCACAATGAGAGAAGACCAAGAATTAATTTACCCAGATCAAAATAATACCTCCACTTAAATAGGTCACAGGGATGAAAAATACAGCATTGGGAATATATTGATAGTACTATGATAACACTGTGTGGTCACAGATGGTGACCATACTTAATCACAGTGAGCACTGTATAAGGTACAGCATTGTCGATTCCCTGTTGTATACCTGAAATTAATATAATGTTGTACACTAATTATACATCAATAAAAAAATAGTAAAGATGTAGTAAAGAAGGAGGAACAAAATACCACTTAATGTAGTAAAGAAGGAGGAAAAAACTCTAGCTTTCAGCACAAGCTAAAATTTTCCAGCATCATACACTGAAAGGGAAACTTAATCAATGATACAGCTCTCAATTTTCAGTGAAAAAGAAAAAGAACCTTGCTCACCAGAAAATATTAACTGTTTTGTTTTGTTTTGTTTTTTTCCTGATACTTATCTCTCAGGAAAATGTATCTCCAGTCTCTCTACTCTCTCCAAAAAATCACTGAGCAAAATAATGGAAGCTATCCTAAAGAACTCTTCTACAACTCTTAGGCTACTTAGAGAGCTGTTTCTTATATTAGCACCTGGTCACAACTGAAGGGACAGAGCTCACTCATAATTCTCTCCATACCATGTTAGGGGAAGACAGGAAATACGATCTGGATTTTAATTTTTGGTGTTTTACCTTATAATACCTTATAATACCTGAATAAAGATTAATGTTCTCTTTTATGTGTGGAATGTTGGTTCTAAATTTCATTGTTATTTCAGATAAGCAGACTATTTTGGATACTTCAGATGAGACAATTTTAAGGTAAAATGTAGCTATTTATGGAATTCAGCCTATCTGCGGACACAGATGTCAAATACTCCCAGGAATCTTACTGAAAATCTGGTTTCAAGGTGCAGAGTTTGTAATCCTTACTCTATAGCACAAAGAACCAAAGTGCATCTCTAAGTAATTTTGAACAGGCCAACACCATGATGGGTATAATGAAAGATTTGTTAGCCAAATTCCATCCCCACATTGTTTAATAAATATAGTATCATTTACATTTTTAAAGACATCATTTGAATGCTAAGGTACATGACTTTTATGAAAATATAATTTAGATATTCTAAATGGCAGTAAATGAACAAAAGCTTTAGTTCTATCTCATGGTTTCCTGTGAAAAGTAGTACTGAAGATATTATTAAAGATGTGGGTCTTCCTGCTGCTCATCAGGAAAAATGTGTCATTTTCAACTATAAATTATTCCAAATTATTTAGGCAAAATTCTATCTTAGAGAGCATTTGGATAAGAAATCTCAGAGCTGCTGCCTCTAAAAGAGAAACCTGGTGGGTTTCGCTATGAGTGGGGGGAAGTAGTAGAGAATATTCCAGTAGACTGGCAATGATATACTTTGGAGTTACTAATAAATAATGTATGGTATAGATAGGATAATTCTTTTTCCTATATTTTGTGGACTATATCAGAGAACAATCATACTGAGCATTTTTTTTTTCAGTTTAAAGCACTGAAAGCCAACATGTGGAACAAGAAAGAACTTACAAAGGCCTAAAGGAATTTTTTTTGAAAATAACTCAACACAAGTAATCACATTTTCCATAGTCAAAGATGTTCAGCTATATACAGTCAGGGAAATTCCCATTCACGTAAAAACATGAGGAGAAATTGGGCAGAAAGTACTCTTTTGAAATGAGTGGATGCATGTGTGTATGTACACGCAGGAGGGAGATCAGAGACACACAGGAGGACGCACAAGGACACACAGCACAGCACCGAAAATCTGCCAGGTATTCACAGGTTTATAGTAACATATACAGGATTTATGAAGTTCAAGACGTTGTTAATGTTGTTTGGGTATTCTCAAGGAGTTTCTGCATCTACATCTAACACATAATATTGCATTTGTTTAAACTGTCTTTTTTTACATTTTGGTAAAGTGTTCTGTAATGCCATTTTTAACTACTTAAAACTGGAAAAACTAGGAGTGCTTTAAAAATTAAAAATGAAAAGCAGCTTAACTATGTCATCTAGTCAAGGTATCCTTTACTCTGCTAACCATTCATATTAACCCTCATCAGTTGTGACATAATCAAGCCCAGTTGGCAGGACAGATGTAATTTACTGAGAGTGTTAATATTCATAGCAAAAAACTATAATATATCAACTATACACAGACCTTATTGTTTCTTGTTCTTATAGACATTTGCAAAGTTTCCCTATCTATGCAGAGTTTTATCAATAGTTAGACATAGATGGTATAACTTTGAAACCCAGCTAAACTTTAGTGACATTTCAGGTAAAAATTTTATCATCATTTCTCTGATATCTGTAATGGTACAAAAGTAATACCCCCCTCCTTTTACCTCTGGTTACAGACATGGGAAACAATTTAAAAAAATAATAAGGCCTGATCAGTTGTAGGTGACTATGCTTTGGATATAAATAGACTGAAACTTTCATTTTCCCGGGACTTGAACAGAGAATCAGTCTGTCACTGACAAACTTTCCCCATTTGGGCACCAAGAGTTCATTCACCTTGTGGCTACATCATCCTCAAAAGCCTTGTCATTTTCTATATGAAGCCATTCAAAAAAGAAAAAGTATGAAAGCCCAAACATGGGAAGCTTCAATGTGACAAGCCTCAGGGCACACATCCCTTCCACTGTCATCTCATTACTTAACATTCAGGCAGATAGCCATACCCAAGAGCAAGAGAGTCTGGAAAATGTTGTCTAGCTGCATGCCCCACAAAAATGGGAGAATGGGTTTTGTTGACAGCTAAAGTATCTCCTGCAGATTCTGAGTTAAATTCTTTTTTTTTTTTTAAAGATTTTATTTATTTATTTGAGAGGGAGAGAATGAGAGACAGAGAGCACGAGAGGGAAGAGGGCAGAGGGCAGAGGGAGAAGCAGACCCCCTGCTGAGCAGGGAGCCCGATATGGGACTCGATCCCGGGACTCCAGGATCATGACCTGAGCCGAAGGCAGTCGCTTAACCAACTGAGCCACCCAGGCGCCCAAGATTCTGAGTTAAATTCTATAATAAGCATACAAAACAAAGGATCCTTACTGTTATGGATCTTAATAATCGTGATTGTCTCATATTTTAACTTCACTTTATGTTAAAATACTTATTTTTTTTTAATGTTTTAATTGTAACTCACCCAATCCCTGCAAAATGTAGGTGAGGCAGGCAGTGTCAAGTCCATAGTTTAATCTAAGTGAACCGTGAACAGAATTCAAGTGTTGTCCCTCTAGATATACAAATACCGTTTTGGAAGGTGTAGTCTCTTCCTAGAAACACTTCCCTAAAAATACAGAGTAATTGGGTTTTTCCTAGTTCTGATAAAACACGAAGGGCAATCACAGTGGGTATGAATATATGACGATTTAGTGTTCAAGGGAAAGAGAGATAGGAAGTAGGGTGATAAAATACCGTAACATCAGTAAATAATATTTTTAAAAGTTTCAGATACAAAATTCCAATTCTTTGGAAGAATAGCAAGTACTGCTTTCAAGCAAAACATGGAGACTTTTACAAAACAAATAACAAAACCTAGAATTCTTTCAGCACATTTTAAGTATTTAGCTGGTATTACTCCTAAGATTTGTGGCTTGGTATTGAGTATCCCAAGTTGAATTTAGACAACTTTTTTTTTTTTAATTCAAAGGTAATGGTAGTTAATGCAATTGTGCTTGATTAATTTTCTAGTTCTAGGATGAGAGCTTGGAATAATTGCTGTTTAACTTAAATATGCCAAACACTCATTTAAGTTTTAAAAGTTCTTATATCATTGTCATTATTTTTAATTGCATTCCTGTATATTTTTAAAATGAAAATCCAGTTTAAATTCCTATCAAAAACATCATATGTGTGAATTACAGAATAATAAAACCATTTTGATCTTGAAAACACTAGGTCTTGTATTATTTCTTTCAAAATATAGTCACCTATGAAACACTTCAAATTTCTTCATGAGTTGTGAACTGTGGACAAATTTTTGAAATGAGTATCTTTGCCTGAAAAATAGGATATTTGGCCTTCAATGTTCTTTGTTCTTAAAATGTAGATTAATTTAAAACAAGAATGTTCTCTTATGTAAGTAAATGAAATTATACCTTTGAAATTTTATCAGTGATAGCCTTGAAGCAATGCTTCTGAGAAGTATGGCAAAATGCATCTCCCTAAATAGGAATAAAATATAAATCCAGAGTTCCACCCTGATTGTATAAAGTGCCAGACAGGAAAGAAGAGAACAAAGTCTAATGTTTCTGTTTTATGTGTGGAGTAAGTTTCTTACATCAGTCACATATAGCTTTCAATACCAATCTCTTCCCTGTGAAGTTGGATAAATCAATCTAATGAGTGGTGACATTTTAGTCCGTCACAAATTGCTGTTTTTATGTGTAACAAGTCATTAACTTGAAAATGATTAAAAATATAAGTACATGGATAATGAAAAAAAAGATAATGTATAACATCCATGCCTTTAAAGAGTTGAAAAGCTAGTTAAAAAGAATAAAGGCCATGTGATAAAAATGCCAAGTGTGTGGTTGAAGCAATAGAATTTTATCAAGATTTGCATTGATCTAATTGATCTATTTTACAGTCCACTTCTATTTTTATTAATTCTTAAATAACTTAATAAAATGTTTTTGTGTTAGTTCATTGTCAGCAAAATATAATTTTAAAAGTCCATGTCAAAATCCAAAGATTGGGCGCCTGGGTGGCTCAGTTGGTTAAGCGACTGCCTTCGGCTCAGGTCATGATCCTGGAGTCCCTGGATCGAGTCCCACATCGGGCTCCCTGCTCGGCAGGGAGTCTGCTTCTCCCTCTGACCCTCCCCTCTCTCATGTGCTCTCTCTCTCTCAAATAAATAAATAAAATCTTAAAAAAAAAATCCAAAGATTATCCCTTTAATAAGTCTATGATTTTAATTAAAAATAAATTTTGTACCAACCTCACAACCATTTCTTATAAGACATGATAAAATTCTTGACACTGTATCAGTGACCCTTCCCAGGTAGGGTCAAGAAATAAACTAGAATTTTTGAATCTTTGGTAGGGATAGATAGACCTTAAGTAAATGAATCCTTTGACAAAGCACAGTCGACATTTTTTTAGAAGTACAAATTATGAAATACAGAGAAATTAAAATATTCTTGAGGGATGCACTAATGAGCAAACATTAGTGAGAAAAGAAATATTATATATTAAGGATAATTTTATCTTTATACTCTAAGTTGAGGTTTCCCATATAAGCTATCAGGCAACAATTAAATTTGAATTTCAGATAAATAACAAACATTTTTTCACTACAAGTATGCATCAAGTATTGCACAGGACAGGCTTATCCTAAAAAGAAAAAAAAGTATGTTATCTGAAATTCAAATTTAATTGTAAGTCTTGTATTTTTATTTGATAAATGTCACAGCCCCAGAATCATAAGTATTTCTGATTTTTTTGTGTGTTACAGGAACACACAATCATTAGAAAATGCAACAATGTACAAACAAAAATCAAACACCAAAATCTAGGGACATATACTCTTTTTCAGAATTTGGACTGTTTCATATTTTAAAAAAGAATATATGGCATATATGAGGTAACACCACAGAGTGGAATTAGCAGCAACACAAAATCAATCACTTAAATATTTCTGTAGCAAAATATGAACACTAAATGGATTAAATACATGTCTAAATAGAATAAGGTCCATTCAGATTTTGCCACCAAATCAGCTGTAGGTACTAAACCTATAAAGAAACTATTCTGAGGACTTTGAGATCATGGATTTCCAATAAGTGGCTTTAATTATGCAGACTACTTTAATGACACAATTTCCATCTTTCAATTATTCAAGCATCAGTTCTCAGGAATAGGTTAGTCTCTGTTTCTTTAATTTTCTTCCTTCCCTGAAGAGGTTGGCTTCTTCCCCAAGGATGGGATGTATACATTATGCTTTGATCATAGAGCAGATCTTGTTTGCCTTTCACCTACATGATTCTCAGGATCTTTTGCCATCCCAAGAAATTCTCTGATCTGACCTGATCCTTTTATCCCAGCTGGAGAGTAAGGGTAGAGGGAGAGACTGACTAGGCAGTTAAATTTATGAGATAAATTCAGTTTGCTACTTGGAATGCAGGAAGGTCAGTTACTTAGCAATGGGGTATAGTTGAATGTGATGGTGAATACTGAAATTTGTCATGCTTACTGCCTTGTCATAGGACCTCTGAAAGTTACTTAACTCTTCTGTTAATTGGCCATACAGGTAAATACTGTACAGTGTAAGCAGGGTAACAGTCTTTTGCTCTCAACACATAGAAGATCTACACCTTCTTTATCAGTTGGGTAAGACATGGATATTTCCCATCACCCAAATAACACATTATTAGATATAAAATACATATTATTAGATATGAAGAACTGAAGACAGTTGACTTCTATCTGCTATAAAGTAGATGAGAGTATAAGTTTTATTAATGTTAATGAATATGTTCTTTAATAGCTAGGAAACCATTTCCACCATGTTCTTGCCTCTTTCTCAGTTTTTCTCTTCCTTGTTATCTCACATCTAGACATCTAAGAAGTGACTCTAACATCATGAATTCAACTGAGATGCTAATTTCAGATTAATACTATTACAGGAAGACAGCTATAAGACAATTTACTAAAGTATTGAACTGAATGGTTTTTGTGTGTGATTATGTTATTGTTGTTTTGTTGTTGTTGTTTTTAATGAAAGTTATAATAGCATCTGTAGACAGATGTATGGCCCAATAAGTAAATGGAAGCCAAGAATATTCAATAACCTACAAGATGAATAAAATAATAATGTTGATAGCTATCAAAACAGGATTCAAAGCCCCAAATTGCCATGGTGGGGTGGAAAAGTCCACTTTTACATTCATTATAGGAACATGGCCAAAGGTAGAAAGTATCTTTCTTTGTTAGGGTTTTCAAGTAATTTCAGCCCCTCTCCCATCTAAACATCTTGACACCATAAACCCAGGCTTCTTAAACTAAATACTTTGGAGATTTTAGTAATATCAATCTCAGCAGCATATAATTCCCACAGAAATCTCTGAGGTAATTAATAACATTTAATAATATGGTATTACATATTAGGACATTTTCTTATAAACAATTTTGTATTTTATTTGAGCATAATCAATGGCAAAAGAGTTTCACCATGATTATTCTATACTCATGTTTTAACTCTACTTTTAATTTGTCCATAAAGTATTGTAATGTCAGTTTTCAACCATATTTCCAACAGTTTTATTTCACTTAGATATTTAATAGGTTTTTTTCACTTATTAGAGTGAAGAATTAAAGAAGAAATTCAAGCCACTACCCAGAACAATGAATACTTTGCAGAAAAAGACTGAGATTTAATATTTAGGAAGGATTTCCACTCACTGACTGAAGTTCCTTTCTTCCATAAAAGGTTGGTATCTTTTCAAGAGTGTGATATTCTTTGTAGATTAGGTGTTTTTCTCTTACTTATGTAAACCTTGTGGTCCTTTTGCCATCTAAAAAAATTATCAAATCTGATCCAATCCTCTTTTACTTAAAAATCTTTTATTTATTCTACCAAGTAACTTTCAGCCTGGCTTCTCAAAATTTTTTGAGAATCAACTGAGATAATGTATAGGAACCCATCATGAAAACACTGAAGCACTAACAAAATTAAAAATGCTATTTCTGGGGGTGCCTGGGTGGTTCAGCCATTAAGTGTCTGCCTTCGGCTCAGGTCATGATCCCAGGGTCCTGGGATCAAGCCCCGCATCGGGCTCCCTGCTCGACGGGAAGCCTGCTTCTCCCTCTCCCACTCCCCCTGCTTGTGTTCCCTCTCTCGCTGTGTCTCTCTCTGTCAAATAAATAAATAAAAAATCTTTTAAAAAAATGCTATTTCTGGATAAGAGTAAATTAAAAAAAGTAAAGATAACGTATGTATGTGGAAATGTTTTGTTAAGCAACATGGACTATCATAAATCTAATAATAATGTTCAACAGGTAAAAAAAAAAATCTAACTGCTGTATTGTTTTAAAAAGCACTATGCCCATTCCCAAGGCCTTAAAAAGGCATTATTATACCAATTCCCTCATTTTTTTTAATTTCTTTGTTATTTATTATTATTTATTTATTACTTCCACCTCTAACATGAGAAAATATACACATATATTTTTTTAAGGATAGGATTCTGTCTTACTCTTATGCATTTATCCTCAGCACACAGGATGAAAAACACATATATCCTTAAAAAAAAAAAAAGTCCAGTCATTAAATACATTTTTGATAAATTTGGCTTGTAAGAAAATGTTGCTTCCAACCTAACAGTAAGATCAAAGTAGATAATGTACAAAATTTTGTTTTTGAGCCCATCATACACTTACAGTCACAAAGCAACCCAGTGAACTAAAATTCAAAGGATAACATTAGTTTCCTTTGACACTATAAGCTGTTTAAAGAAGGGGCATCTGGGTGCCTCAGTCAGTTAAGTAACTGGCTCTTGATTTCTGCTCAGGTCATGATCTCAAGGTCCTGAGATCAAGCCCCAAGTCTGGCTCTGTGCTGAATGAGGAGCGTGCTTGAGATTCTCTATTTCTCCCTCTCCCCCTCCCACAACTCATGTGCTCTTGTGTGCTCTCTCTCTCCCTCTCAAAAAAAAAAAAATTTTTTTTTTAAATTAAAGTATGAAGAATAAGGGGCACCTGGGTGGCTCAATCAGTTAAGTGTCCAATTCTTGATTTCGGCTCAAGTCATGATCTCAGGGTCATGAGACTGAGCCCTGCATCAGGAGAGATTCCACTCAATGGGGAGTCTGCTTGAGATTCTCTCTCCTCCTCCCCCCACTCCTCCCCCCTCAAATAAAACTTTTTTTTTAAGTATGAAGAATAAAATAAATTTTATAGCTTTTTTAAAGATTTTATTTACTTATTTGACACAGAGAGCAAGAGAGAGAGACAGAGCACATGCAGGGGGAGCCATGGAGAGAGAGGGAGAAGCAGACTCCCCGCTGAGCAGGGAGCCCGACTTGGGGCTCTATCCCGGGACCCCGGGATCATTACCTGAGCCAAAGGCAGATGCTTAACCGAATGAACCACCCAGGTGCCCAAATTTTATAGCTTTTCTACAACAAATATATATGAAAATAAAAACGTAAAGTACAGTACACTAAATACATCGTCATGAAGTCCATAAATTGGAAATCCATTATTATGAAGTCCTTAGCTTTTTTTTGTTAGTACAGTAGCTTTTGATGCAGACTGGGATAACTTTAAAATTAATTTTGTAATGCCTGAAGAAACCAATAAAAAATAAGACAAAGAAGAACAGATAAAAATTCATTAGAGAAGGGGCGCCTGGGTGGCTCAGTCGTTAGGCGTCTGCCTTCAGCTCGGGTCATGATTCCAGAGTCCTGGGATCGAGCCCCACGTCGGGCTCCTGCTCGGCCGGGAGCCTGCTTCTCCCTCTCCCCCTCCCCCTGCTTGTGTTCCCCTCTCTCGCTCTGTCTCTGTCAAATAAATAAAATCTTTAAAAAAAAATAAAAATTAAAAAAAAAATTCATTAGAGAAGATGAAAGGAAATACTGTAAGTGATTTGCCAAAAAATAAGATAGAAAATTAAAAACAGAGGAAACAAGAGAATATGGAAAATATGGAAATCAAATATCAAAATTTAAAATCCAAATATATCAATAATTAAATTAAATGAATCAAAGATCCCAATTAACAGGTAACGCATCATAATACATAAAAAGCACGAAGAACTACGTGCTTACAAGACATAAATTTAAACATTAAGACACAGTAATTTGAAAGTAAATGGCTGGAAAAAAATTACCACACAAACTAAGCAGGAGAAAGCCAATGTGACTTACTAATATCAGACAAAATAAAATTCAAGATAGAGTATTACCATAGATAAAAGGAGTCCTTTTTTTAATATTTCAAGTTTTTATTTACATTTTAGTTAGTTAATATACAGTATAATATTAGTTTCAAGAGTAGAATTTAATGATTCATCACTTAAATATAATACCCTGCGCTCATCACAAGTGCCCTCCTTAATACCCATCACACATTTAACCCATCCCCACCCACCTCTCCCCATGAACCCTCAGTTTGTTCTCATCCTTAATAGTCTCTTCGATTTGCCTCCCTCTCTTTCTTTTTTTTTCCTTTCCCCAACAATGTAAATGGAGCTAGAATGTATTATGCTAAGCAAAATAAGTCAGAGAAAGACAAATACCATATGAGTTGATTCATATGTGGAATTTAAAAGAATCATTTTGCAGTAAAGGAGTAGACGGTTAGTTAAGAAAACATACTAAATGTTTATTTACCCTAAAATCAATTTTCTGGGTATAAGAGAAAAAAATTAACAAAGCTAAAGGGAACTAGGCACAAATCTCTCAATCATTACTGAACACATTATCATACCTCTTAATAAATATAAAAAGCAGAAAAAAATCCATAAGGATGTGGAAGATTAAAACTCTACCTACCTTAGTAGTTGAAACTCAACCTCATTAGTCATCATAGAAATGCAAAGTTAACCTCAGGCACAGGAGATACACACTAAAATGGAGAAATGGAAATGCTGATAACACTGTAGAAGATATGGTACAACCAGAATTTTCATACAAGGCTGATGGAAGCACAAAATGTTTCATATATATTGTATGTAATTTCCATTTTAAGAGGCTACATAATTCCACTCCTAGACATTTATCCAAAAGAATGAAAAACTAGGTCTACAAGAATCCTTTTAAGGAATGTTCATTATAGGCTTATTCATAAAAGCCAAAGACTGGAAATAATGTAGACTTCTACCATAAAGTAAATGTATAAGCAAATTATAATATATTAATACAGGGGAATACTACTCAGAGCTAGAAAGAATGAGTTACTGATAGATCTAACAGTATCAATAATCTCACAAATATTATAAAGAATGAATGAAGCTAGGAGTAAGAGTATACTACATAATTCCACTTATATGAAATTACAGAAAAGGCAAAACCAAACAATGGTGTTAGAAATTAGATAAAGGGATTTTTTTTTTTTAGGATTTTATTTATTTATTTGACAGAGCGAGACACAGTGACAGAGGGAACACAAGCAGGGGGAGTAGGAAAGAGAGAAGCAGGCTTCCCACAGAGCAGGGAGCCGGATGCAGAGTCAATCCCAGGAACTCTGGAATCATGACCTAAGCCAAAGGCAGATGCCTAATGACTGAGCCACCCAGGTGCCTCTAGATCAAGGGTTTCTCATTGGTAGGGGTCTTGTCTGGCTTGACCATAAAGGCATACATAGAAACTCCATAGGGTAATGGACATATTCTGTGCCTTAATATTTAGTCATCAAGTTTGATTAAATGATACAGTTAGGATGTGAGCATTTCATAATATGTAAACTACATCACAGAAAACTTCTGAAATTTGTGTAAAATTTATCACTTTTAAAAATATCAATTAAGGGCACCTGGGTGGCTCAGTTGGTTAAGCGACTGCCTTCGGCTCAGGTCATGATCCTGGAGTCCCGGGATCAAGTCCCGCATTGGGCTCCCTGCTCGGCAGGGAGCCTGCTTCACCCTCTGACCCTCCCCCCTCTCATGTGCTCTCTGTCTCTCTCATTCTCTCTGTCTCAAATAAATAAATAAAATCTTTAAAAAAAATAATAATAATAAATAAATAAAAATATCAATTAAGGGGGAAGAGCAAGATGGCGGAGGAGTAGGAGACCTGGATTTTGTCTGGTCTCAGGAATTCAGCTGGATAGGGATCAAACCATTCTGAACACCTATGACCTCCTCAACAGGAGATCGAAAAAAACAATAGCAAAAACTCTCTGAACAAAAAAGCGACCACTTTCTGGAAGGTAGGACATGCGGAAAAGTGAATCCAAGGTGATATTCGGGAGGATAGACGGCAGGGGAGGGGGCCTCCATAGGCCGCTTCTGGCAAGTGATAGAGCAGCTGAGCACAAACTCAAAACTTTTAGAAGTCGGCTCTGCTGAGGGACATCGCTCCAGTGGCTAAGTGGGGGATGGAACCCTCTCTGAGACAGTGTGGTCTCAGGTCCCTTGGGGTCACAAAAAGACTAGGGGGGCCTGAGTGCAGCAGAGCTCCTAAGTATCAGAGCTCCCAAATATCGGAGCGGGGAAGCCGGCTGCAGAGACAGAGCCGAGGAGCAGGCTCACAGCTCGGGGGTGCCAAAAAACTGTGATCCGAGGCACAGTCGGGCCACTGCTCTTCCAGCAGGGACCCAACAAGCGGCAGATCTGGGGAGACTCCCCTTCCTCCCCTGGGAGGAGCAGCGTGGGAGCGCACCACAGGGATCTGCTGGGTTTGGAGACTGCATATAGGGTCGTGTGCCAGAGATAGAAATGCTCGGTCACAGGCCGGGTGAGCACGGAGTGTGGCCGGAGACTGGGGAGATGGGAGTGATTATTTTTCTCTGGGGGCTCATTGAGGAGTGGGGCCCCAAGTTCTCGGCTCCTCTGGGGCAGAGATTGGGAGGCCACCATTTTCACTCTCGTGCTCCAAAGCTGTACAGAAAGCTTGCAGGGAACAAAAGCTCCCGAGAGCAAATCCAAGCAGATTACTTAGTCCAGACCTGGCAAGGGAGGGGCAATTCCGCCTCCGGCAAAGACATTTGGGAACCACGGCAACAGGCCCCTTCCCGAGAAGATCAGCGAGAACAGCCAGCCAAGACCAAGTTTACCAATCAATGAGAACGGCACAACTCCCACGCTAGGGGAATACTGCACATAGAATTCATGGCTTTTTTACCATGATTCTTTAGTCTTTCAAAGTTAATTCTTTTTTTTTAACTGTCTTTTATTTTCTTTTTTTTGAATTTTTCTTTTTCCCTTTTTCAACCAACATCTTATAAACCCCTTTTTTAAAAAATAGTTTTTATTTTTCATTTTTAAAGCCATATTCTATCCCTTCATAGTAGTTACCATTATTTTTGGTATATATATAATGTTGTTCTCTTTTTAAAAATTTTAAGATACAGTTTCACCTAACAGATCAAAATATACCCTAAATCTCTAGTGTATGGCTTTGTTCAAGTCTCCTGCCTAATCACATTTGCTCCCTTTTTTTTTTTAAGTGCTCTTCTTTCTTTTTTCAACCAACTTCTATCTTATCAATTCCTTTTATAATATATTTTCTAATTTTCATCTTTACAGTCATATTCCATCCCTTCATCATACTAACCCTTATTTTTGTACATATATAAGTTTTTCTTTCTTTAAAATTTTGGGAAGCACCTTCTTCTAAAAGACCAAAATACGCCCAAAATTTAGTCTGTGGCACTGATCTATGCACTAGCCTGATCATATTTGATCATATTCTGTTTTGTTTTGTTTTGTTTTTGTTTGTTTTTAGCTTTTTCTTTTTCATTCTTTTTTCCCTTTTCTTTCTTTCCTTCCCTTTTTTTTCCACCCCAGTTTCAGGACTTTTCTGATTTGTTTAGTGTATATTTTCTGGGGACATTGTTACCCTGTTAGCATTTAGTTCTCTCATTCATCTATTCTCCTCTGTACAAAATGACAAGACAGAAAAAAATCACCTCAACAAAAAGACCAAGAGGCAGTACAGACTGCCAGGGACCTAACCAATACGGACATTAGTAAGATGTGGGAACTAGAGTTCAAAATGATAATTTTAAAGATACTAGCTGGGCTTGAAAAAAGCATGGAAGTTATTAGAGAAACCCTTTATGGATAAATAAAAGAACTAAAATCTAACCAAGTCAAAATCAAAAAGGCTATTAATAAGGTGCTATCAAAAATAGGAGCTCTAACTGCTAGGATAAATTAGGCAGAAGAGAGAATTAGTGATATAGAAGACCAAATGATGGAAAATAAAGAACCTGAGAAAAAGAGAGGTAAACAACTACTGGATCACGAGGGTAGAATTCGAGAGATAAGTGACACTGTAAGATGAAACATTAGAATAATTGGGATCTCAGAAGAAGAAGAAAGACAGAGAGGTGCAGAAGGTATATTGGAGCAAACTATACAGAGGACTTCCCTAATTTGGGGAAGGAAACAGGCATCAAAATCCAGGAGGCACAGAGAACCCCTCGCAAACTCAAGAAAAATAGCTCAATACCCCGACACCTAATAGTAAAACTTACGAGTCTCAGAGATAAAGAGAAAATCCTGAAAGCAGCTCGGGACAAGAGGTCTGTAACGTACAATGGTAGAAACATTAGATTGGCAACAGACTTATCAACAGAGACCTGGCAGGCCAGAAAGGACTGGCATGATATATTCAGAGCAATAAATGAGAAAAATATGCAGCCAAGAATACTATATCCAGCTAGGCTGTCATTGAAGAGAGGAGAGATTAAAAGCTTCCAGAACAAAAAATTAAAGGAATTTGCAAACACGAAACCAGCCCTACAAGAAATCTTGAAAGGGGTCCTCTAAGCAAAGAAAGAGCCTAAATTAATATAGAATAGAAAGGAACACAGACAATATACAGTAAGAGTCAACTTACGGGCAATACAATGGCACTAAATTCATATCTTTCAATAGTTACCCTGAATGTAAATGGGCTAAATGCCCCAATCAAAAGACAAAGGCTATCAGATTGGATAAAAAAACAAAATCCATTAATATGCTGCCTAAAAAGACTAATTTTAGACCCAAGATACCCCCAGGGTGAAAGTGAAGGGGTGGAAAATCTTTTACCATGCTAATGGACACCAAAAGAAAGCTGGGGTGGCAATCCTTCTATCAGACAAATTAGATTTTAAACCAAAGACTATAATAAGAGATGAGGAAGGACACTATATCCTACTTAAAGGGTCTATGCAACAAAAAGATCTAACAACTGTAAATAACTATGCCCCTAACATGAGAGCAATCAATTATATAAGCCAATTAATAACAAATGCAAAGAAACACATCAACAACACTACAATAATAATGGGGGACTTTAACACCCCCCTCACTGAAATGGACAGATCATCTAAGCAAAAGATCAACAAGGAAATAAAGACTCTAAATGACACATTGGATCAAATGGACTTCACAGATATATTCAGAACATTCCATCCCAAAACAACAGAATACAGATTCTTCTCTAGTGCCCATGGAACATTCTCCAGAATAGATCACATCCTAGGTCACAAATCGGGTCTCAACCGGTACCAAAAGATTGGGATCATTCCCTGCCTATTTTCAGACCACAATGCTTTGAAACTAGAACTCAATCACAAGACGAAAGTCAGAAAGAACTCAAATACATGGAGGCTAAAGAGCATCCTACTAAAGAATGAATGGGTAAACCAGGAAATTAAAGAAGAGTTAAAAAAATACATGGAAACAAATGAAAATGAAAACACAACTGTTCAAAATCTTTGGGATGCAGCAAAGGCAGTCCTAAGAGGAAAGTATATAGCAATACAAGCCTTCCTCAAGAAACAAGAAAGGTCTCAAGTACACAACCTAACCCTCCACCTAAAGGAGCTGGAGAAAGAACAGCAAATAAAGCCTAAACCCAACAGGAGAAGAGAAAGAATAAAGATCAGAGCAGAAATCAATGAAATAGAAACTAAAAGAACAGTAGAACAGATCAACGAAACTAGGAGCTGGTTCTTTGAAAGAATTAACAAGATTGATAAACCCCTGGCCAGACTTATCAAAAAGAAAAGAGAAAGGACCCAAATCAACAAAATCATGAATGAAAGAGGAGAGATCACAACCAACACCAAAGAAATACAAACAATTATAAGAACATATTATGAGCAACTCTATGCCAGCAAATTAGATGAAATGGATGCATTCCTAGAGATGTATCAACTACCACAACTGAACCAGGAAGAAATAGAAAACCTGAACAGACCTATAACCACTAAGGAAATTGAAGCAGTCATCAAAAATCTCCCAAAAAACAAAAGCCCAGGGCCAGATGGCTTCCCAGGGGAATTCTACCAAACATTTAAAGAAGAATTTATACCTATTCTTCTGAAACTGTTCCAAAAAATAGAAATGGAAGGAAAACTTCCAAACTCATTTTATGAGGCCAGCATTACCTTGATCCCCAAACCAGACAGAGACCAGATCAAAAAGGAGAATTACCAATATCCTTGATGAACATGGATGCAAAAATTCTCACCAAAATACTAGCCAATAGATTCCTACAGTACATTAAAAGGATTATTCACCACGACCAAGTGGGATTTATCCCTGGGCTGCAAGGTTGGTTCAACATCCACACATCAATGTGATACAATACATTAATAAAAGAAAGAACAAGAATCATATGATCCTCTCAATAGATGTAGTAAAGGCATTTGACAAAGTACAGCATCCTTTCTTGATCAAAACTCTTCAGAGTATAGGCATAGAGGGTCCATACCTCAATATCATAAAAGCCATCTATGAAAAACCCACAGCGAATATCATTCTCAATGAGGAAAAACTGAGAGCTTTCCCCCTAAGGTCAGGAACACGACGGGATGTCCACTATCACCACTGCTATTCAACATAGTATTGGAAGTCCTAGCCACAGCAATCAGACAACAAAAAGAAATAAAAGGCATCTGAATCGGCGAACAAGAAGTCAAACTCTCACTCTTTGCAGATGATATGACACTTTATGTGGAAAACCCCAAAGACTCTACCCCAAAACTGCTAGAACTCATACAGGAATTCAGTAAAGTGGCAGAATATAAAATCAATGCACAGAAGTCAGTGGCATTCCTATACACCAACAACAAGACAGAAGAAAGAGAAATTAAGGAGTCAATCCCATTTACAGTTGCACCCAAAACCATAAGATACCTAGGAATAAATCTAACCAAAGAGGCAAGGGATCTGTACTCAGAAAACTATAAAATACTCATGAAAGAATTTGAGGAAGACACAAAGAAATGGAAAAACGTCCATGCTCATGGATTGGAAGAACAAATATTGTGAAGATGTCAATGCTACCTAGAGCAATCTACACATTCGATGCAATCCCCATCAAAATAACATCCACATTTTTCAAGAAATTGAACAAATAATCCTAAAATTTGTATGGAACCAGAAAAGACCCCGCATAGCCAGAGGAGGGTTAAAAAGAAAAGCAAAGCTGCGGCACCACAATTCCGGACTTCAAGCTCTATTACAAAGCTATCGTCATCAAGACAGTACAGTACTGGCACAAAAACAGACACATAGATCAATGGAACAGAATAGAGAGCCCAGAAATGGACCCTCAACTCTATGGTCCACTCATCTTCGACAAAGCTGGAAAAAATGTCCAATGGAAAAAAGACAGTCTCTTCAACAAATGGTGTTGGGAAAATTGGACAGCCACATGCAGAAGAATGAAACTGGACCATTTCCTTACACCACACACAAAAATAGACTCAACGTGGATGAAAGACCTAAATGGGAGACAGGAGTTCATCAAAATCCTAAGGGAGAACACAGGCAGCAACTTCTTTGACCTCAGCCGCAGCAACTTCTTCCTAGAAATATCGCCAAAGGCAAGGGAAGCAAGGGCAAAAATGAACTCTTGGGACCTCATCAAGATAAAAAGCTTTTACACAGCAAAAGAAACAGTCAACAAAACCAAAAGACAACCGACAGAATGGGAGAAGATATTTACAAATGACATATCAGATAAAGGGCTAGTATCCAAAATCTACAAAGAACTCATCAAACTCAACACCCAAAGAACAAATGATCTAATCAAGAAAGGGGCAGAAGACATGAACAGACATTTTTCCAAAGAAAACATCCAAATGGCCAACAGACACATGAAAAAGTGTTCAACATCGCTTGGCATCAGGGAATTCCAAATCAAAACCTCAATGAAATATCACCTCCCACCAGTCAGAATGGCTAAAATTAACAAGTCAGGAAATGACAGATGTTGGCGGGGATGAGGAAAGGGGAACCCTCCTCCACTGTTGGTGGGAATGCACGCTGGTGCAGCCACTCTGGAAAATAGTATGGAGGTTCCTCAAAAAGTTGAAAATAGAGCTACCATACGACCCAGCAATTGCACTCCTGGTTATTTACCCCAAGGATACAAATGTAGTAATCCGAAGGGGTACGTGCACCCCGATATTTATAGCAGCAATGTCCACAATAGCCAAACTGTGGAAAGAGCCAAGATGTCCATTGACAGATGAATGGATAAAGAAGAGGTGGTATATATATATATATATATATATATATATATATATATATATATATATATACACATATACAATGGAATATTATGCAGCCATCAAAAGGAATGAGATCTTACCATTTACAACGACGTTATGGAACTGGAGAGTGTTATGCTGAGCAAAATAAGTCAATCAGAGAAAGACATGTATCATGTGACCTCACTGATATGAGGAATTCTTAATCTCAGGAAACAAACTGAGGGTTGCTGGAGTGGTGGGGGGTGGGAGGGATGGGGTGCCTGGGTGATAGACATTGGGGAGGGTATGTGCTATGGTGAGTGCTGTGAATTGTGCAGGACTACTGAATCACAGGTCTGTACCTCTGAAACAAATAGTACATTATATGTTAAAAAAAAAAAAAGAAGAAGATAGTAGAAGGGGAAGAATGAAGGAGGGGAAATTGGAGTGGGAGACAAACCATGAGATTGATGGACTCTGAAAAACAAACTGAGGGTTCTAGAGGGGATGGGGGCAGGAGGATGGGTTAGCCTGATGATGGGTATTAAAGAGGGCACGTACTGCATGGAGCACTGGGTGTTATACGCAAACAATGAATCAGGGAACACTACTTCAAAAACTAATGATGTAATGTATGGTATTAGCATAAAACAATAATAAAAATAAATAAAATAAATAAAAATATCAATTAAAATGCCTTAAGGAAAGCTGGCAGGAATGGTGGAAGCCTGATTTTACATAAAAGCTCCAAATATCAACAATATGTCCCAACCTTAAATTTAGAAAAAAAAAAGAAAAAAGATTAAGAAAGACAGTCACTTCCTTCAATAGCAAAGAGAGTTGGTACCATTCCATGTATGTATTCACTTCCTCTGTGTTTCTCCATAAATAGACTGTAATTGACCTGAGGATAGTCTTATTTATTTTAAGGGTGAAGATAGAACATTTACTAATACAGTAGATGGGACCTTCTGACTTAGGTCTTTTCAGGTCAGAGATTTTTGATATTCATTTAAAATATTCTCCTAGTACCCTCAGCTTTAAGTTACTAACAAGTAGGAAAATACCCTAATCTGAGAAATAGAAAGGCAAAAAGGGAAACAGAAGTCTTGAAAGTTATCACAGACCAAATGTAAAAACAGAAGCCAAAAATGATAGTCACTTTCTACTATGTGAATAGTATCTTTCATTATTTCTTTTGAAAATATTAAATTGATCAAACCAGATGTGTATCTACCTATAACATTTTCGGCTAAGGTAATCAAACAGTTATACTATTAGTGACAAATATATCTCACAACTAATACGGAGCCCAAATTCCAAAACAACAGTTACAGACTGCTGTGTACTAGAATATTGAGAAATTAATAATGGTGCTGATGATAACAATGATGAAGAACAGGATATTTAAATCTCTTCCTCTTACTGACCACTTACTATGTGCCAAGCATTCTCCAAACACTTCCTCTAATTCTTCTTCATTATGTGATTCAACTGTTAGCATAATCTTTCAGTGAAAGTATTATCTTCTTTTAAAATAGAGAAAATTGATGCTCTAAAATATAAATGCTTAAAGTACCACAGGTAATAAGTTAATAAATCTGAGATCAAACTTAGATTCAAACTTGGTTCTGTGTTAAAACGTGACTATGTATTTAACCACGACTACATATAACCTCTCAAACAGTAATCACCATACCCTTGAAAAATATAATTAATAATCATGCTATATGCACTTTTGTATCCCTAGCATAAAGCATGACCATGCCAAAGAGGAGGTCACGTATATAAATAGTTCCTAAATTGATCTGTACAAAATTTTAAAAACTTAAAGAAAAGAAAGACAGAGGAAAAAAGAAGACACATTTTGGCCTCAAACAAGCAATATCATTTCCACAGAATATGAAGAGGAAAAAAAAGGAGCTTCTTTGCTTTTATTTTTTTTCCTTTAATCTTTTGATCTGAAGGTCAGGTACTTATAAGGGTGCTTGCAAAGACTTCAAAGGACTGTACTTGAAGTAGACTTTGGAAACAGCATCTATTTCTTCTCTGAGTTTAGAATGAAAGGTTGCTCATTGTCTTACCTGTTCATGAGACTCAGAGAGAAGAGCAAATCTAAAAGTTTTGAAGATGAAATACAGTGGTAGCCTGTCTTCATTAACTTCCTTTAGCCCACAGACCTACCAAAGGAACAGAACAAAAATATACTTTAATGAAAGCTTGGAGTAGCCTCATCCTGTGTTAAGAATACATAAAGTATTTTCAACTTGTACAATTCTTCAGCATCCTAATTAAGTCATACTTATTTTACTATTAACACAATAGATTTCTGGGGTAAAAACAAAATAAAACAAAATAATCCAGATTTGGAATTGGCATATTTTACAAACAGGAGATTGGTTTATAATAACATTTAAAAATAATTTTTAAATTCATTTATAGTAATTTTTACTCTTGAAAAATGTTTAGGATCAAATGGAGCATATTTAAATCCTGCAAAATTTTTTAAGATAAGAAACCTACAGGAAAATACACATTTCCAGATATTGCTAGGGGGTCAAACCCAGATTTTTTTTTCCAAAAAAGAAAATGTATGCAAGATATTATAAAAATCATTTTTCATTTAAATGAAAAGAATCACAATGAAGAAAGTGGAAATTACAAGAGAGAACATCTATATTTCTAGTGATCATGTCAGATAGAGCAATAGTCAGAGAAACATGTACTCTAAAATTATTATTCATATATGAGGCATTTCATCTCATGTTTAACTGTCTTAATTTGTGGATGAATACCTGTTTTGGAAGAGCTTAACACACACTTTTCCAGCAGGGTCTTTCTATGCCTCTCTGGTTATACAGTCAAGCCAAACTGAAAAAACAGACCAGGTGAAAGTCATCATCAAACAAACTGACCCAGAAAAGTTTTAGACTTTCAACAGGAAAGCTTTAGACTTTACCAGAATATTCAAGCTTATTTGTTAGATGGTTAGTTAATCCTTATCCTGACCAAATCAAAGCGAGATATCCAGGTGTGCTTAGAAGTAGCATAAATCTCTTCCAAACTAAATGTAATGTAATTCTAACCTTTCAACCTTTGACCGTAAGATGCTAAAAAAGGAACAGGAAATTAAACCCAAAATAAGTAGGAGAAGTGACATATTAAATAGAAGAGAAATCAATGGCAAAGAAGGCAAATAATGAAAATTAACAAATTCAAAGTTAATTGTTAAAGATTCATAAAATTAATCCCCAGTAAGAATGAAGAGACACATAAAAAAAGAGAACAGAAAAAAGATTGAAGATGCCCACTGTCTGATTTCAAGGCTTACAAAAGAGGTACAGAGGTCAATAAAGTGTGGTATTCATGTTAGGGTAGGGAAACATAGCAATAGGACATTTTGAATTCTAGAACTAGACCTGCATATACATGATCAGTTAAATTTTGCGAACAAGACAATTTATTGAGGATAAGGCAGTATTCAAGAAATGGTTCTTGTACCTCACAAGGATTTCCAATTCACCAGAACTGGTCTAATCCAGAAAGATGCTGATTTCATTATCTAATTTCATTCATTTCTGCCATTACACTTTTGGAGTCCAAAGTTGTGTTTGCACACACACACACACACACATGCAGGCATACGTGTGTATGTATGTATATATATATATATATATATATATATATATATATATAAATATATACTACATATACAGTTTTTATTTTTCTCAACTCATTTTTTCATATGTCTCATATTTCATATGTATGTATATATGCATGTCTCATCAAGGAATGTGAGGTTTTTATCCTCTCTAAAAGTTTTTATTTTCCATTAAAGAGGAATCTGAGAGGATGGTCAATGCATCTTGAGAGTGAAATACGTTTCAGATCTTTTAACATCAGTCAAATCAGGAATTATTCTCTGTATATTCCATTTTAAATTGTTTCTACCACAGGCAGGATTTATAGATGAAATATATTTTCATTTCCCCTGGTATGGAGGATTAAGTGAGGTATGTAGTTAAGTTATTGGAAGTTCACAAATGAGTTTTGGCTAGAAATCTATGTGGATTTTATCTCTAAATTTTTATAGCACATATACCCTTAGTAGTGTCCCATTGTGTTCTATAATTGGTCACTGTTTGTATGCAGCAAATACTAATAGCTGTTCTATTCAAAACACCATTTCACGGATCACCAGTGGTAAACATGTTCCAAAAAAGTTGAAACTGTTTTAGGACATCCGTTCCCCACCCCCCATCTATTTAACTAAAGTTACAATAGAAGATTTCAAAGGCAAATATACAGAAGATAACATAGTTGTGGACATAGCTCTTTTAATATTGAGAAGACTGGGTTTTCTTAAGCAATCAAAAACCTGACAAAAACAACATGAAGAACAGTCAATTGTAAGTCCCCGAATTTTTGTTTTCCAGGTAGATTGCCCAAAAAGTTAAAAAAAAAACTTTCATAATCTCTCATTAAGAGCAGAGTAGTAATTCAAGAAGACTATCCTTTTGGGCGCCTGGGTGGCTCAGTCGTTAAGCGTCTGCGTTGGGCTCGGGTCGTGATCCCGGGGTCCTGGGATCGAGTCCCACACTGGGCTCCCTGCTCGGCGGGAGGCCTGCTTCTCCCTCCCCCACTCCCCCTGCTTGTGTTCCCTCTCTCGCTGTGTCTCTCTCTGTCAAATAAATAAATAAAATCTTTAAAAAAAAAAAAAAGAAGACTATCCTTTTAACAGAGAAAAAAACCTAACCGTGTACCACTCTACTTTTGATATTAAAACTCATTAAAAAATCAAATAAATCCATTCCAATCTTAGCCAGTTTAACTACACATAAAATTACTTTCTCAAGATTCTTTTTCCACAATCCTTCCACAAGTTTTTTGTATTCATTCAGATTTTTATGTTTTTTCTCTTTCTCATTCTGGAACAAATGGTGATTTGGCTTCCCTTAACTACTTTTCTTTACACAATTGTTTCTTTATAGTCCTATTATTTCTAAATAGTTTTGATTTAATTATTTATTGATTAAAATTCTTAACCCTTAGAATCCTTAATTCCTAGTAAAAACTACAAAGTAAATTGAGAAATTTTATACCAGCATTCTGTGAATTGGCAAATTTATAAATACTTTCCTAATTCCCAGAAGTATTTTTTTCCTTATAATAAATTTTTCAGTGTGGCACAAAATATGTTTACTATTAGGCCCAATTAGCTTTAGTTCCTCTGTAAAAGTAAGCCAAAAGTAGATAAACCTATGTTCAGTAATTGATGTTTCAGTATTTTATCTTAGTTAGAAACGATCTACATAGTCAATAGATACCCATCATTCAACTGTCTCATTATAGCTTTAGGTTTCAAGTTACCAAAAGGATTTTGGAAACTCTTTTTAAGTAGATATATCATAAAATATAATTATTGTTGAAAAAGTTCATATATAAACTTTAAATCTGTTTAATTTACTTGTTCTTAACAATTATGTTTAAATTACTCATGCAAATTGCATGAGACATTAAACAGCTTAATCATCGTAAGTTATCTCTCCTGCTGACAAATTCAATAACTTGCGTTTATCTGACTTTCAGTAAATCTAGGTAGAGTACTAGTTGTATCTGCATTACATTTAATATTGATAACTCTAAAAACATGCCCTAATGTCTTCGTAAGATTTTGCTATTTTTGTACGTATCTACAGCTTCTAGGACCTCAGTTCTTAACGTAAAATAAGTAAGTGTACTGAAAAGTGGCATACTTAGCTCTTTGAAACTTGAGTATTTCCTATCTTCGGCTAAGCCTCGGGTATCTCAGAGACAGATTAATACCCAGGAAGTATGTGCTGCTGGATTGGGGATTTGACAATGTACCTCATTGCATAGACATTTTCTTGAGGTTGACTGGTGACCTAGTATCAATCTAACCCATTCCTTGACCAACTTATCCTAGCACAGGAATTTTAAGGTAGATGCCAAGTACTCTAACAGCTTTTAAGTGCTAGACACATGCCCACCAATTTCATGGCTTTGGCTTTTAAGATTCCCATTAGCAATAGATCTATTATTCCTTTCATGAAGTTTATTTATACTGGCAGATGCCCTAATGGCTTTTATTTATTTATTTGCCCTAATGCCTTTTAATAGTCTGACTTGTGCCTAGTTAGATTTTGATATGTCATTCGTCAAAAAAGTCTGAATTTATCTTAATTGATTTCCCCAAGTACTCCAGTGGTTTATGCTGTGGACTTACTTGGAGGCTTTGTGAATCCCATAATAACTATCATGTTGCTTTCTTTAGATTGAGAGGCACCTTTTTTTTCCCCCCTTGTTAAAATAATCCTTCCTAATTCAACCAGACTTACTGTTTCTAGCTACCTGTGCAGTTTCTGAGACCTGTCAGAACTTCCCAAAGGTGCTTACCTCATAGATGAGTCAGCCACAAATCCAAATGTTTTGGCCCCCTAAGTCTCACTGTGAGAAATCTGGAGTCTCTCACACCCCAATTTTCCATCCTGAAAGATTGGGACAAACAAACTCAAAGAGCTCAGAAGGCAAAATAAGCAGAGCTCAGTCTGAAGGAAGCTTAGCAGAGATCCTGGAGAGCAGCCCGAGAGGCAGAGAACCAAAAGCCTCAGTGGGTATTTTCACCTGCATCTGGGAGCCATGACCCAGAATCTTCAGCAGCTGTCTTCCCATCTCATCGCCAAAACTGTCAAATCGCAAAACTAAAACAATTTTAAGAAAATATAATCCATGGATTAGGGGAGTACAGTGCCTCACAAGCTGCGGAGCACTCTTCCTGGGGGACGGGGGGCAAGAGCAAGTTTTAAAGAGCATTAGCAGAGGCAACACAGAAATGGAATGATTGGCTAAGAGGCTGGAGGTCTCCTTTTAAGGGGAGCAGGTCCTATTTTCTAGAGTAAGGCAAACTAGCTAGAGCTGAGTTGGAGGATTGTGATTGGTGGATGTTAGGTTTCCCTCTGTGCCAGGTGTTTCCTTTAAGTGTAGGCTGACAGGTTTAGATTTGTGATGTGGGCTGGGCCACTAGTGTGGCCTCCATTTGTGGGTCCCAACATACAAATTAACTTCATTACTACTGAGCAGTTACACTCCTAGGTATATATTCAATAGAAACGCATTCATAGGTGTTCGAAACTTCATGGTTAAAATATTCGTAGCAGCTTAATTTGACTAAAACTAGAAACAATCCCCTTGTCCATGAATAGTAAAATCAGTTAATTGTGGTATAATCTATACATTTGATTACTCTAGAGCAATAAAGAGAGACTCTGGCCCACCACAACAACATATGAATCTCACAAATGTTATGTTGAAGAACAGAAGTGAGACTTAAATGAATATATAATTTATATTCCAATTTTATAAATTTTGTAAACAGATGCAATTAATCTATTGTGCAGACTGTTAATTCTGGGTGGCTAGTGACTGGGTGGGGGTAGTGAAATATTTGTGGTCTGGTTAGTTGTTTTTGGTAAAAATGTATGGATTCAAGTTTATGTAGGTTTTTTATAGGCATAGATTTCAATGAAAGATGTGCTTAATAAGTAAGTAAAAATATAATTCAGAGGAGAATGGTAGTTTGAAGCAGGGCAGTAATACGAGAAGTAGTTGAATCTATTTTGAAGGTAAAGGCAAATTATATTGTGAAAATTGAATGTGTACTATGAGATAAATTACAGTTGTCTTCTGAGAAGAAAGTTAAACGTGTCATTCAAAAGAAGAAGAAGCAGAGTTTTAGAAGATCATATACTTGGTTTGTAACATGCTAAATTACATTTGCTTTTAATAATCACTATAGATCAAGTTGGAAACTTTTATATACCCAGCCACAGTTCAGAAGGGAAATTTTGGGAAAAAATAAATACACAGCAAAGATGAAAGAAAAAAAATAATCAAAAAGGATATACATAGCAACTATGAAACCAAAAGAAATTTGGGCTATCCATAGTAGTATTACGTAACTACTCTCCATTGTTTTGTGTATGTGTTTTAAGAGAGAGAGAGAGGTGGGGAAGATAAAGAGGGAGATGGAGAGAGAGAGAATCTTAAGCAGGGGTCAACCTGGGGCTCAATCTCAAAACCCTGAGATCATGACCTGAGCCAAAATCGAGCCAGATGCTTAAACAACTGAGCCACCCAGCTACCCTCTCCATTGTTAAGAGAATTTTTACAGATAGAGAGGGAAAATACATACTTATAAAATATAAAGTTAAAATTCACAGAATTATTTACATACCTCTCTCAGAAAATAGCAATTAAGCAGACAAAAAGCCAAACAAATAATAGTTTGGATGTACTATACTTGAAAAGCACAAATAACACATTTGGTCTGACTGTATAGAATACTAACTATAAGACAGACTATATATGTTCTTTTCAAGCATGTTTGAAACATTTTCTCCAATGGAATACATAAGCCATAAAGCAAATATTAAAAATATGAAAGGCTCATACTCATCAGATCTCTAAAGACAATGCATCTTTGTTAAACATTGGTAAGCTTAGACACTGGTGTAAAATGAGACAGTCTATTTTTTATTTCCAATATCCCATATCCATGGGGAGACATATAATAGGATACACTCAGGAGTGTTTCTGTATGGATGATGAATTATATATAACCATAGTTGTAAATGAATAATAAAATATGTACTTAAATATATTTGGGAAAAAAACTAAATAAACCATGGATCAAAAATACCATAAAAATTAAAAAATACTTAGAACTGAACAATAATAAATTTCTATAAATCATCTAAACCGTTTTTTTAAAGCAACAGTGTTTTGTTCTCAGAGCTCCTTTACAATCTTAGACATTACTGAAAAAACTAAGAGCTTTTGTACATATAGGTATTAACTTTCAATATTTTCAGTATTCAGAATTAAAGCTGAGAAATTTTTAAAACACAGTATTACAGAAACACAATATATGAACATAGCAACATGAATGAATCAATTTCTTTTTTTTTTAAGATTTTATTTATTTACTTGACAGAGAGAGACACAGTGAGAGAGGGAACACAAGCTGGGGGGAGCAGGAGGGGGAGAAGCAGGCTCCCCGCTGAGCAGGGAGCCCAATGTGGGGCTCGATCCCAGGACCCCGGGATCATGATCTGAGCCGAAGGCAGACGCTTAACGACTGAGCCACACAGGTGCCCCGAATGAACCAATTTTTAATTTACCAAAGCCTCATCTTGAGAGAACTCATGATCTCCATTTTTCTCCCAAACTGGTTACATCCATTTATCATGCTTATTTAATATCTTCCTCCTTCTCATGTCATATTGCTAAGATTACAGTTTTAGAGCTGTGAGATATTGCTGATCCTAGCTACTTCAATGTTAAAATGTGGCTTGGCCATGAGCCACAGCTTGATTTGCCTTAGACAAGCCTGCCCACCAGCCCAGGGAAAGATTAATTGCTTCCATGGTTTTTCTTTTACAGTTCCTTACATGAGGCTTCACATTCTGGACCCCAGGGCCCTTGTAAAATAGGCAAATCAAAAATAGAAGATATTTTATTCTATCCTTGATCCACTTGGTTCCCACAGGCAGTGAACTGAAATTTTTAAAAATGTAGGAAATTAGGGAAGAGAAAATATCTCTAATAAAACCATGGTTCTCTTCCTATTTCAAGTGTTTTGCATTCTGGCTACATATTATATTTGGCACAGGGGCCAATTCTTTAGAAGAGATATTCTCAAGGTAAACAAATGAGAAGTCATCAGCTTTGACACCGCTTAAATATTTGTAGATTTCAAGCAGGTATATAACTGCAATATCCCCTCCAGTGCCTACTTCCTTTTTGGGAAAAACTGAAACAAAACTGCTTCACTTGCTGCCATAGAGATGCTCAACAGTGGCTGTCTTTCATCTCGACAGATTATCTCTCCCTTAACTCTCCTTGCAGGTATTTTTGTTGTTTTTGACTTATTAGCCCTAGTAATTTCCAGAAGGTTCACTTAAGAATGGATCTTTTGGCCCTTGTTTCAGGTTTGCTTTCTCATTTAGGAGAGGACCTACTCAAAGTTCCTCAAGTATATGAAAGAAATTAATGGAGAAATCTCATTAGCAGTGAACGAAGCTTTTTCAAGGCTCAAAAATCATTAAGTTTTAAGTGATGGTCAAGACTCTCACAATATTCCCTGATAACTGGGGACCTCATTGATGACATTACTTTCTCCTGCTCATTTAAACACAAATACAGTAATCACAGTGATGCAGATATATCTTAGGGTGGCCCCTATGCATCCATCTCCAGGTGTTCACATGTTTGTGCAATCCAATTCTCTTGAACGTAGATGAGAGTTGTGATTTGTTTCCAACCAATGGAATACAGCAAAGGTGATGAGATATACTTAATCATATGTATGTGATTACACAACAGTGTAGCACCATCTTGCCTGAATCAATCTGTCTGTCTCCCTCTCTCCATTCTTAGCTTTGAAGAAGCAAGCTTTCATGAGTCCTACAACTGTAAAGAAATTAATTTTCTGATAACAACCTAAGAAAGCTTAGAAGCAGATCCTTCCCCAGTCAAGTCCTTGATGAGAATCCAGCCCTGGATGACACATTGCTTATAGCTTTATGAGAATCTAGGCAAAGGATCCAGCCAAGTCATGCCCAGATCCCTGACCCACCATGACTGAGAGGAAATATATGTATATTGTCTTAAGCCACTGAATTTGTTGTAACTCGTTTTGAAGCAAAGAAAACTAACATACACAGCATCTTCACTTTCAGTCAAAAAAATGACACTTTTCTGTTTTATTTTCCCCAAAGTAAACTTTTTTTTTATTTAAAGATTTTATTTTATTTCTTCGACAGAGAGAGACACAGAGAGAGAGGGAACACAAGCAGGGGGAGTGGGAGAGGGAGAAGCAGGCTTCCTGCTGAGCCAAGAGCCTGATGTGGGACTCGATCCCAGGACCCTGGGACCATGACCTGAGCCAAAGGCAGACGCTTAGTGACTGAGCCACCGAGGCGCTCCCAAAGTAAACTTTTCACTGACCCAGTTCTAATAGCGTCTGTGCTATTTTAGCGCTGGAGACCATATGAATTTTTGGTTACAGTGATAGAGCCATTCCTTTTATTTATGCAAGAGTGCAGGAATGTAGAATTACTGAAAAGTAGATATCACACTAAAATCATTATTTAATTTAATCTTAAGAGGCTGTTGGAAGAACCATCAAAATTCCCTACCATTTCCCTGTACTAAATTATAACCTATACCATTTTAAATGTATTTATTCTATTTTTATTAAAATTAAACATATATTATGCATAGCTACATTCTAAATAAAAGTATTCTAATAGTTGGGGACCTCATGCAGAATATTTACAAATATTACTGACTTAACAATATTAAATTACATAAACAAGTAATATTGATAACTCAGTATTGTCTCTAAAACAGGGAAATTAATGGAACAGGCTTTTCATATAATTGCATAAGGAAAATCCCCCCAAAAGTCAATCCTAATTAGGAATTTGGTGCTCTTTGTAATAGATAAAATAATATTTGATGAAACATTATTTTATATGGAATTAAAAACATATTTCCTCTAAAGACAGCTATCAGATGATCTATTTTAAGCATGTATTTTTATAAAACCCATAAATAAATAGAAATAAAAAAGATCTAGCTGGTTACTGAAGGTGGTCAGAAAGCTGGCCAAACGTGGAAATAAAAAGATCTACATTTAAAGGTCAAGAAAGCAAAAATGCACAATTATTTTCCACACTTAAATTCCAAGAAACAATATGTTGGTAAGAATTTCAAGAATAGATACAGGAGTGAGAAGCTGAAACAGACAAAACTGACAGCATAAAGCACCCATCAAACAGAACTTAGTCAAATAATTTTCATTTATTCAATTGTAACACAGGGGCGCTCTGAGAGGTCAGGTAAGCAATGGTTTCTATCTAGAGATAAGAGTCAGAGAAAGTATCCTGAAAATAGTGAAGGGTGAAGAGTGAAATTTAATGATCCTCAGGGTAATTAAAGTACTAGGCTGTAAGACATGACTCACCTGTTTAATTATCCCAATTATTTCTAAAAAGAAAAGACCTGTGGTAACAATACTAACTAACATAACAATGCTCAGATACCTGGTAGACTAAAATTTGATGCTTCATTCATAGCTGAGTCGGCAAGGGAGTGCAATTTTCTACTGATTTTGTGTTTGTTTGATTTTTCTCATTATATCCTGTTGAAAATTCAAGTCCAGCTAACTAATATAAATTCTTCCTGGGGCAGAATTTATGTTTATAAAAAAATAAATACCAGTACAGACATAAATAAGATGCATATGGGAAAATACTAGGTTTGAGGTTTCACATGATATACAGTATCATATAATAAAAAACTACAATAATGATAGAGCTTTGCTTCAGCAGCTCAGATGAACTATGTAAGAACATATTATCAAATTTGGAAAGATGTGTTTTAATAACATTGATGATAATCACCTTTATAATATGAACCGGTATTTTTTATTTATTTAAATTCAAGTTAGTTAATATATAGTATATTATTAGTTTCAGGGTAGAGTTTAGTGATTTACCAGTTGCATATAACACCCAGTGCTCATTACATCAAGTGCCCTCCTTAAAGCCCTTCACCCAATTACCCCATCCCCCCACCCATGTCCCCTCCAGCAACCCTCAGTTTCTTCCCTATGGTTAAGAATCTCTTATGGTTTGCCTTTCTGGTATTTACTAAGGTACATGTTTTACTCATCCTTAACAAGACTTGCCATTTATTTTTAAACATTTTATTATTTAAGTATGTTTTATATATAGTGAAGTGCAGATATCTTAAATGTTCAGTTCAATATAATTTGAAAATTTCATACACTGTTGTAACCAACCCAAAACAAGTTATTGAGAAATATAATCACCACAAAGAGTCTATTTTTGACAGTTTCCAATCAATTCTATTCACCTACCCAAAGACCACCACTTCACCATAGGCTGGTTATTATAAATAACCAGTGGAATCATACAGTATCCACTATTGTGTTCGAGTTCCTTTGATCTGCATATTGATTTTTAAATTAATTTGTCTTTGATTCAGTTGTTCTTTTTATTTCTTCGTTGTATTTAAATGTAGAAATTTATCTATACTTGGTCATTTAAATTTAAGAACATTCTTGAATGAGTTCTGTGTGTGTGCACATGGGTATACACACTCATGTGTATGTGTACATATATTTTCATTTATCTTGAATAAGTGGTAGGATATTGAATTACTGAACCATAAAACAGGTGTATATTTAACTTTCTAGGAAACTGTTAACTAATTCTCCAAGGTGATTGTACCATTTTTACTACCCACCATCAATGAATGAACATATCCTATGTTTCCCATACACAAAAACATTTGACATTATTAATCTTTTTCTATTTAAGCCCTTCCAGTCTGTATATTAAAAGACTGTAATTTTTATTTACTTTTTTAAGTTTTTATTTAAATTCTAGTTAGTTAACGTATAATGTAATATTGGTTTCAGGAATAGAATTTAGTGATTCATCACTTAACATATAACACTCAGGGCTCATCACAAGTGCCCTCCTTAGCACTGATCACCCATTTAGCCCATCCCCCGTCCACCTCCCTCCATCAACCCTCAGCTTGTTCTCTACTGTTAAGAGTCTCCTATGGTTTGCCTCCCTCTTTTTTTTTTCTTTCCTTTCCCTTATGTTCATGTTTTGTTTCTTAAATTCTACATATGAGTGAAATCATATGGTACTGGTCTTTTTCTGACAAATTTCATTTAGCATAATACACTCTAGTTCCATCCACATTATTGAAAATGGCAAGATTTCATTCTTTTCTGATGGCATATATCATTGTGTATATATATATATGTATATATATATATACATATATATATATGTGTATATACACTAATCTTCTTTATCCATTCATTAGTCAATGGACTTTTGGGCTCTTTCAAGAATTTGGCTATTATTGATAATGCTGCTACAAACATCAGGGTGCATGTGCCTCTTCAAATCAGTATTTTTGTATCCTTTGGGTAAATATCCAGTAGTGCAGTTGCTGGTGGGAATGCAAACTGGTCCAGCCACTCTGGAAAACAGGATGGAGGTTCCTCAGAAAGTTAAAAATACAGCTACCTTACCACCCAGCAATTATTATTTTGGTTTTTTTTTTGGTTGTTTGTTTTAAAGATTTTTTTATTTATTTATGAAAGAGAGAGTGTGAATGTGGGGGGAGAAGCTGAGGGAGAGGGACAAGCAGACCCATGCTGAGTGGAGAGCCCAACTTGAGGCTTGATCTCAAGACTCTGAGATCATGACCTGAGCCAAAACCAAGAGTCATATGCAACCCACTGAGCCACCAAGGCACCCCAATTATTATTTTGTTTTTATTGCATTTACCTAATGATACATTTTATCAACTTTTTCATGTGCTTATTGACTATACACACATTTTATTTTTTAATTTTATTTATTTATTTATTTTTAAAGATTTTATTTATTTATTTGACAGAGACATAGCAAAAGAGAGAACACAGGCAGGGGGAGTGGGAGAGGGAGAAGCAGGCTTCCCGCTGAGCAGGGAGCCCAATGCGGGACTCGATCCCAGGACCCAGGGATCATGACCTGAGCCGAAGGCAGACGCTTAAGGACTGAGCCACCCAGGCGCCCCGACTATACACACATTTTAAACCTGCATTCTAGTCATTTTCCCTTTTATTCCTCTACTGAATTGACTTGTACTTTGTTCAAATAAATAACTACATACTTCAGTCCATCTGCGAACAATCTGTTTCTGATCCACTGATATAGTTTTTAATGCTTAAACCTTATTATACCCTCTTAATGATTATAGCTTTTAATAAACCTTTAAATCATATAGAAGTGGAAAAATATTCCATACTCATGGATTGGAAGAACAAATATTGTTAAAATGTCCATACTATCCAAAGTAATTTACACATTTAATGCAATCCTATGAAAATACCACCCACATTTTTCATAAAGCTAGAACAAACAATCCTAAAATTTGCATGGGGCCACAAAATACCCCGAAGAGCCAGAGCAACCTTGAAGAAAAGCAAAGCAAAGCTGGAGGCATCACAATTCCAGACTTCAAGTTATAGTACAGAGCTATAGTATTCAAGACAGTATGGTACTGGCACAAATATAGACACATAGATCAATGGAACCAAATAGAAAACCCAGAAATGAACCCACAGCTATATGGTCAATTAATCTTCAACAAAACAGGAAGAATATCCAGTGGGAAAAAGACAGTCTCTTCAACAAATGGTATTAGGAAAACTGGTCAGCAACATGCAAAAGAAGAAACTGGACCACTTTCTTATACCATACATAAAAATAAATTCAAAATCAATTAAAGACCCAAATGTGAGACAGGAAACCATAAAAATCCTAGAGGAGAACCACAGGCAGTGTGACCTCTCTGACACCAACCATAGCAATTTCTCACTAGATATGTTTCCTGAGGCAAGGAAACAAAAGCAAAAATAAATTATTAGGACTTCATCAAGATAAAAAGTTTCTGCACAGTGAAGGAAACCATGAACAAAACTGAAAGGCAGCCTATGGAATGGGAGAAGATATTTGCAAATGACATATCTGATAAAGGGTTAGTATCCAAAATCTATAAATAACTTAGAAAACTAAATACCCAAAAATGAATAATCCAATCAAAAATGGGCAGAAGATATGAATACACATTTTTCAAAAAAAGACATACAGATGGCCAACAGACACATAAAAAAGATGCTCAACAACACCAATCAATAGGGAAATACAAATCAAAATGACAATGAGATATCAACTCACACCTGTCAGAATGGCTAAAATTAACAATATGATAAGCAACAGGTGCTGGTGAGGATGTGGAGAAAGGGGAACCCTCTTGCACTGTTGGTGGGAATGCCAACTAGTACAGTCACTGTGGTAAACAGTATGGAGTTTTCTCAAAAAGTTAAAAATAGAACTACCCTATGATCCAGCACTTGCACTACTAGGTATTTACCCAAAGAATACAAAAATACTAATTCAAAGGGTTATAGGTAACCAGATGTTTATAACAGAATTATCTCCAATAGCCAAATTATGGAAGAAGTAGTGTTATAATATTCCATATTATATTCCATACATGATGGAATATTACTCAGCCATAAAAAAAGAATTAAATCTTGCCATTTGCAATGATGAGGATAGAGCTAGGGAGTATTATGCTAAGCAAAATAAGTCAGTGAGAGAAAGACGGGGGAGGTGGGTGCAGGATGGGGGAAATAGGGGGTGGGGATTAAGGAGTGAACTTGATGCGAAGAGCAATGGGTGCTATATGGAAGTGCTGAATCACTATATTATACATTTGAAACTAATATTACACTGTATGTTAAGTAATGGGAATTTAAATAAAAACTTAAAAAATACATAAATTAGTTAAATGAATAAATCAGTGAATGAATTTAGGCATTAGGACAAAGACACTTTTAGTCTCTTAAAAAAATTATATACTCTGATTTTGTTCTATTTTTTCCTTCAAGAATACTTTTCCTGTTCAATCCTTCACATTTTCATATAAAATGATTTTTGCACTTCTTACAGTGAAGGAGATTTGGAGAAAAATTATATTTCTTTTTGAGTACATATGCTTTTACTTTGTTTTCATATTTGAATGGCATCTTATTTGGACATAGAATTCTACTTTTTCTTCCTTTTAACCATGACTCTAATATCAGCAAGAACACACTTCTAGTCCATCGTTAGTGCAGCAAGGAAGGTTGTACATCATGAGGAAGCATGGGACATTTCTGTAGGAAATATAAGGAAGACTAGGGTGACTTTCCAAATCTTAATGAGAAGAGAAACTTGATATTATTATCTTTATTATAGTTGATGCATTTCAGTGTTTGTATATGCTATTAATAACTGAAGAGAAAAATTGAAAAGTTTCCATTGTTATAGGTGCTTCCATCACTGAACTACCTACACAGGATATATTTATTTTTCACCTCAACAGAAAGAGCTCCTGACATTTTCTTATAAAGAAAATTTATAGAAACTGAAATTGTTCAAAGCTTCTTCAGGGTAAGGAGGGATATGGTCACTCTCTGCTACTTGGGAAGAAATCAAGATAGAATTTATTTGATGCAAAAAAAAAAATATGTCATACCCATAAAGAACTTTGACTAACTCTAATAAAATCCTTTTATTTCTAACATTGTCAATGAAATTCTATGCAATGATGAGCTTCCCTCTAAGAAGCTGCTCTTAAAACACCTGTCTCAATAAACCAGTGCAACTCCACAGATTTTTTTTTAAATGCCTTAGCTTATTCCAGAGGGACAAACCAAATTAAATTAGATTCCAGAACTTAATCTTTTTTACTTCATTTTTATTTATGTTTCAAGTTTTTATTTAAATTCTAGTTAGTTAACATATAGTGTAATATTAGTTTCAGGAGTAGAATTTAGTGATTTATCACTTATATATAACACCCAGTGCTCATCACATCAAGTGCCCCTCAATATTTTAATGATACTTTGCTACATCATTATCACTTAATTCAATCAATCATTTATCATATCCTTCTAGAACAAAGCATTCCCGTACTTTCTATCTTCTCATTTCAATAACTCATCCTGGAGTTCTTATAGGAAAGATAATGAAATGTAGAATTGTGGTTTATCCATTGTTCCATTATTATAGCCACTAGGAGATATATTCTTTTCCAACAAAATCATTATTCATAGCATCAATAAAGAATTCCATTTGAGCAACAAAGATGGACATTGTACAAAATAGCAATCATGTAACAACAGCAGCCTCCTGTATCTTCCTAAGTTTGAGTCCCATTCCTGTGCCAAGAAGTACAAAATCACTTATCTTGACTCCTAGAGATTTTCTAAAACACATTTGTAGCTATACCTCCTCCTGCTCACTGATATAAACAAAACAAAACAAAAACCAATTAACCAACCAAACGAAAAACCTTCTTGAACACTGAAATTTGGATTGTCAAAAGACCAAATCTGGGGAGACTTTGAAAAGGCTGAATTTAAAGTATTAAGATAGAATCTGTCTGCCAGTATGCTCTCAAGTCTTCCCTTTACAGGCCCTCAAATCAGATTATGTTGTTGAGAAAATGTGAGAAAAATGTGTAACTTATGACTACCACTGCTTCTAAATGACAATTTTTCTTTGCCTGACTATAGCCCTTATAAACTTGCAAAGAATATAGGTTTATGATAGCAGGGATAATATTCCTCTTAGCCCAGTATATTTCTGACTGGGCTAAAAGGAATACTTTTAACTTCTCTTCAGTTGTCTCATGTACTACATAACCTTAACAATTTAGATAACCAGAGATTTGGATTATTCCCCTTAAAGAAATAGCCATGTATTTTATTCATGTCCTTAAATGCATTAATTTTTAAGTTTAATCTTACCAGTTGTATTCTTCTTTGAAATTCACCAGGCATATTCTAAAAATATTTTCTCACGCCATATTGTCTTCATCCCCTTTATTAAAGTTATTTTTGATTATTCAGTAATATGGAAATAAATGCCCTTTGAAACATGTGATTGAATATTATTAAATAGATTAAATTAACACTTTTTTCCTGATTTTTGTATAACTATTTCATTGATGAATCCACGTTTTCTGAAATCTGTACTTATTTTTTAAAAGATTTTATTAATTAATTTATTTATTTTAAAGAGAGTGTGCAAGTGGGGGGAGGAGCAGAGGGGGAGGGAAAAGGAGGGGGAAAGAATCTCAAGTAGACTGTGGGCTGAGCATGGAGCCCAACGTGGGGTTTGATCTCAAGACCCTGAGATCATGACCTGAGCCAAAACCAAGAGTCAAAGGCTTTACTGGCTGAGCCACCCAAGCTTCCCTAAAATCTATACTTATTTTTAAACGTACGTGAAAGCTCAGAAAGAAAGATCAAGATTCTCCCTCCTCAATCCATCCATATTTATAAAATAAGGTAGTTTTTCCAGTTTCAATCTCCCTAATCCCCAAACCAAAATCTACACTAGTTGTAAAATTTGTATGTTCTTACTTGAATGCAGTTCCCTATTGCCATATTAATTTCACCCATCTGACCTCAGCAGCTACAGGTTCTGGTTGGTTATAATTGTGGGGGAAATTATGAGAAGAGTAGTGTAATAAATTATATACCCTGATGCTCCAGTTGATCCTGATAGCATCTTTCTGTTCTGTCATCCATTCTAGATTTCTCTCATACTCAGCTATTCTGTCAACTGCCTAGTTTTTTTCCTTAGTGAGGTAAGCAAAAAGTCATTGCTGAGTGGTCTAAGCCCATTATCACTATGATGCTGAGTGGTCTAAGCCCATTATTACCATGACGTTATTAGGTCATAGTTGCTCACTTGCCAATTTACAGTTAAAACTGGAAATGGGAGAACAGTAAGATGCCCCATTGGAATAAGTGAGGGCTAAACATATTTTTTTTTTCCATCCTCATTATGTAGCAAAAGCCCTTCTTCCCATGATGATCAGGGACCAATTTGTTGTTTTCTCTGGAGAGCTCTGACTAATACTGATGTCAAAGCTGTCTAAAAGTTTTGAAACATTTTGGAAGATGTAAAGTTAATGAGTTTGAATTTATAGACAAGCCAGAATGAGAAATTCTCAAACAACACAGGATTATGGAATGAGCTGCTGAAACAATCAGTAACAGATTTCCAAACTGAGCCCTGAGAAAATCAATAATTTGTCAGGACAGGAGCAGGAAATGGAGAGCAAGAGCAGATTCTGTAGCTGACTCCTACACAGGAATAATGTTCCCTCTAACAGTCAAAGGAATTTAAAATGAAATGTTATCTGATTGGGAAAAATGGTAACTTTCAAGATTGTTTTTATGAATACTATTATATATTACTGATAAATTTTGTTAAATTAGAACAAAAATTAATATTGGATATAATTCTAAATATATTCACAATTAATATTCACTCTGAAGATAATGATTGTGCTTTTGGTAAAATATGTTTTCATATGGAAAGAATTAAAATTAAGTGGTAGAAATACACATTGAAATTCAGATAATCTTGAATCTAGGCTTGGTTAAGTTCTTTTTTATTGAAAGTTGAAAGAAGATTAAAGTAAAAATAGAATATTATTTTATAGACTAAATTTTAGAGAAAAGTTCTATAAGTTACATAGCTTAACTTAACATCCTACATGATCTTAGAAGTCTGTTAAGCTCAGCTGAGTTTCTTTGTTACTCTGGAAACTGGATCAGTATGTTCTCCCCTATGCCTGAAACAGTTTTTAACAAGAGAAGGAACAAGACATACTTTTCTAGAATTACCGAAGGTAAGTATTTGAGCCTTTGAAATCAGATTTACGTTTTGCAATTAATACTCTTCAGCTCTTATTAGACTTTGTTTTAGAATTTAATTATTACTACTAGTACAATAGAACTATCCATATACCATTTTACAAAAGATCATTTTATTATTATTATTACTAATTTACTGGTGTTTTAGATGTAGAAAACAGTCTGGTTACTATGAACATCTGGAGCATGCTGTCTGTTCACAGCCATTTGGAGACTTCTCTCACAGTGTGTGTGGGTAGTCATACATACATATACATGTTAAAGCCTGAGAAGATTCATTCTCCCTTGAATTCTGATAGCATCACTTTTGATAAATTAAATATGGTCACAATAAACAAGGCAGACACTTAGGAAATTTAGGAAATTTTATGACAAAAGCCATCTCCAAGTGAATTTTAACAGTCATACCATTGTAACTCCTCCACAAGGTGTTCACAATAAAAAAACAGCAGAATTTTTTAAGTTATTCTTATTTTTTTATTTTTATTTCTTATTTTTATTATATGCATTATATGTATTATTTTAAGGTGGCAGTGACATAGGAAACATCTTTATTTGCCATCAAATACATTGTGTGGCAAAAACTATGTAAATGAAATATGAAAATTATCCTAAGAGGTTTGTAAATTAATCAATTCAGTGATTGAATCTTAAGAGAAAAGTGCTTAAATTCTACATTCAAGTAGAATTATGAAAGTAATTACCAAAAATAATATATTTAATGTAAATACTACTGTATTATAGCATTGCTTAAAATATATGAAGTCCTCAGTTTATTTATTAGTATTATCACCACTGATTTAAAACAACTGTTAAATTGTTAAGCATATGTCTATATCTGAACTCCATCTATATCTGTATCTATATAAAACATCGCAGTTAAAAATACAGGTTAGCAATAATGCCCTACTTATGTGGTACAAAAGAGGTGGGCAGAGATTCAAAAGGGAAATCAATTACTATACAATGCACAAAACTAGCAAAAATTTAGAAATTTGTTAAAAGATAAATTTGAAAGGAAGGAAACAGAGAAAGAACCCAATAGGCTTCTGGAATATTTTTCATTCTTGGAGTTATGGATGTAAAGTGAACTAAGACTTTAGAGATGGACTGCACAAATTCAAAAACTCTTTGTGAAAATGTTCCAGGAGCAACTTGGTAGTGTCTGAATTCATTGTCTCAAAAACTGAATTACGTATGCAACTGACAAACTCAGTTTAACACATAGGGATATGTACTTCTTATTTCCCTAACTTATTTTGTCCAAAATATGAGTAGTTAACATTTATGTTGCCTCGTCTTGTTGACATCATGAACTGAACGAAGACTTTTATTTGATCAGAAGAACCCCATTATCAGTGTAAAGAGGCTTTAGAGAGGAGGCATTAAATTAAGCTGCTACTTAGATAATTTCCTTTACCCTTTAGCAGATCAGTCCAGAGTGAGTGATGGAAACAAGTCAAAATGGAAAACACTTAATATCAGCTCTTGAAGTTTAACTGACACAGAAGCCCCATTTGCTTTTGATTATTGTTTTAAGGGCTCAACTTCTGGAGAAAATAATTTGAACAATTTAATTCTATGGAATTAATTAAATATATCAAGAGACACAGATCTTTTGCCTGGTATGTGCATTAGCTGTCAGGGGAAAAAAAAAGAAATAAAATAGAGGGATTATTCAAATGACAAAAATAAAAATTCCATTTAATCCCTTCCCAATATAGGGAAGAGAAATTGTATCTGTGTACTTCTAATGAAGACTATCGCTGTGATATAGCTAAACATGAAAATTATCAGTAAGGCAAAGTGTCTATAGCCCTTTACAAATATAAGCATACAAACTCTCAAGAAATTTATCAGAATAATTATCACCTGTCTATACCATTTGCTATTAATTCTAGCAATGGGAAATAATCCTGGTGTTTTGTTGAGTTTGAGAATTTAATTCACTTTATTATGTGGTAGAGTTTATATGCACCAAATCTAAAAATAACCTGGGATCTAGAAAAATTGTGTTCTTTTTTTATTTTTAAGTTTTTAAGGACAGGAACAATTTAGTTCCAGACAGTTTATTATGGAGAACACTTGAGAGTAGGGAGAGAATTAGTCTCTCTGCTATGTTAAAACTTTTTTCCTCAAGGTGGTGTTGGGGAAGAAGGAGTTTTTCAAAATGTGTTTAAGGTTATATATTGATATGATAGATTAATAATGAGTACTATAAAAGTGATAAAGAAAATAGCATAAAATACTATGAGAAAATTTGTGAAATGGTAGCACTTTTTTTATTCTATCCCACAACCACTCAATATCTCAGATGTGCTTCTTGCAATGACCTGCTCCCAGGTTCCTTGTTTTCTCTCTCTACAATATTAAAATCTCAGTCTTTGCTCCTGTTTCTGTGCTTCTAACATCCATTTATAAATGATTGATTCCATTTCTAATTTCAGCAATTTTCACGTTTAGGATTAGGAAGTTGGAGGGAAAGACGCAAAACATGATGATCACAGAAATCTGAGTTAAAAATTATAAAGGTGAAAAAAGGACTCTGAATCCAGAAAATGAGTTGTCAGAAATAAGCTAGAGAATCTGGGGCACCGCTATCCTATTCCTGCAAAGTCCTACTACCCATAAAATTCATTTAGATGGCTAGGTCCATTGAAAATTGGTTAGTTTAATGGACATTTTGTGCCTGTCAAATGGACACCATTCTTCTCCTGGTAGTCTAAATTTTCTTTTACGGCACTATCACACCTTCATTTCTTTCTTATTTCTGAAGTATTTCATATTTTCCTTGACACAGGGGCAGCAGTATATATTAATGCTGAATATCTATTTACCAAATGTAGCTGAAATTATAATCTAATAACATTTGTGACTCAAGAGTTTTGAATGAGATTGACTCTACCTCACGGCAGCAAAAGTAAGTAAACATTTCTTGGCCAATAACAGACATTCAGAGATTTATAAGCCTCTGCCACTTTCATTGGTTAAGGTATAGTTGCTTAACCCAAGTCAGATAAGAGACTTAATAAAATAATTTGGCTGGAATCACTGAGACAGAAAATCTTTATTTCCTTCACAAAAGTTAACTGTAAAAGTATATGTATTTGGAGTTGCTGAGGGCTATTGGATAGAGAGGCACACATGACAATGAATCCACTCTGAGGAATTATGAAGCAGGAGATATATAGAGAGATTCAATTGATGGTGTTATTTGAGCCTCTACTTTAACGCAAATGAAAATGTCAAACTGAACATGAAATTTTAAGTTTTCAAAGGCTGCAATATCCCATTATTGCTTAAGTCAGTTTGATTTTCCATCAAGGGAAGCAAAGAATCATGAATAATGAATTAAATAATTACTGATGAAATGATATTAATATATTTTCCTCAATTACAGTAATATTAACTCTATTAATCTACTTGGTCATAAATATTTTAAAATATTATAAAGCACAAGGAAATCAAATGTTGGTGTTTAGTGGAAGGTATTTCTACATTGCATAGCAACCATACAAAATTAAAACAAAGTAAAACAGAACGTATCAGTAATTTAAGACAAAATTATTTGATCAACAATTTCCCTTTAAAAAATTCTAAATATTTCATTTGTCTACATTGGTATCTATCAAAAATAAAAGTTTATAATTATTATTTTAAGTTCCAGTAACATGGGCAGTTCGTTTTTTTATTGATATAACTATATTCATGTAGAAGTAGTATTATCTTGTGTTTTGGCAATCCAAATCATAAACACTGAAAAGGAAAGCTATATCCAAATATATTTATTCTGCTTCATTTGTAAACTTGTAAATAAATAATTAAAAGTACAAAGTGAGTTCTAAGACTATATAAGAATAATCATTTTAATTAAGGAAAAATGTAGTTTAATGCTATGACAAATTTAACAACTATTGACTGCATAAAGCCTAACTTAAAACTTGTATTAATATGTTTTAGATTTGTTTTATTATATTTCCAACTTATACTTCGAACCCAATCAAATTGTAATTTAGAAAACCAATCTGCTTGTAGGTTTAGCTCTGAATCAGGTGCTGTATGTACTTGGTTCCTACCCACCAGTCTGCAAGGAGATCATGGCATAAACTGACCTTAAGGTATAAATGTTTGTCAGTATCTAAGCATAAATTAGGTACCTCCTAAAAATACCTAATGTAATTTTCTCTTGGCAAATGCAAGACTTTACCCCTCAAAGTCTGATTAACATTTTGTAATTCAAGCTAGACTAATGTCAATGTATACCAAACTGAGATTAATCATTTTCTAATTAACAGTTTTTCATTATTTACTTAAACTAACTAGAGCCACTAAGATTTAGCTGTTTCTAATTTTCTTTTATGACGTGTATAAGATATATGGCTATTTTGTTATTTTAATACAGCCTGGCAGATTTAGAGCTCCAGTTCTTTGTGAGTTTCGTAATAGAAGGTTCTCGTATGTTTCTTTGTGTCTCCCCATCCTCAAGCAAAATGTCTGACAAGAGTACATGCATTTAATGAATGAATGAATACCTACTAAATCATATATCTTTGTGGTTCTTTATTATACATTATTTCTGTGTGTTTGTTAGAAATTATTAAGGACCTTATAACAAAAATGTCAACGACCAGACAAGTTGGTTTTTGATGAATGACTAACAGATCAATATTCCTCTGTGTGTGTGGTGTTATTCACATTTATTTTTTTGAAAGCTGTTTTCCATTTATATGAAAGTACAAATATCTAGAGAGGGAGGAGCACTCTAAAATCATAACAATGATGGAAGCTATATCACTTCACTGAGAAATAGATAGATGAGAATTACAATGAAACAAAGGTTACATGCCAACAAAAGAATAGTGAAGCAAAAGCCATAAAAGTCCTAAGCTGTTTTTTTTTAAGAAATAGAATAAAAAAACAAGAATCTGTTTTCCTTTAACTTAAGAGCCTGATGTATGTTAAGCATGTTTAAGCATGTCATATTACCAAGGTAAAGCTAAAATCTGTAGTAATACTGAAATCTTCTATCATTTTAAATTATTTAGGTTACTGAAGTAAAAAGAGTACTAGACTACTAGACTAGACTGGCATTTACAATAACCAGCTACGATTCTGGCATTGTGCATCACTAGGTATGTAAACTTGAGGAATACTTAAAGCTCAGAAGGACTCATTTTCCTCTTTTGTAAATTAAGAATAACATCAGGAACACAAAAATGATAATAATATTATCTGTTTAGCCAAACTTAAATATGGGGGTATAATGGCCTAATTGTTACACCTACCTTGCAAGGTATTCTAATGGGCATTTTTTTATACCTATGTCATTTAATAAGAATGAATATACTATAAGATACCAATAATTATCCTTACTGTACAAACAAGTTTTACAACACACTTCACCTACTATAAGTTCATTACACAGAATTAACATAATACATCCAGATTCTTTGTTGAATAAAATGGAGAGCAGAAATTACATCCATAATGTGTTTCATCAGTTGTAACTCTGTCACCCATGAAGCTTAATTAGTTATATTTGCCAGACTCTCAAGAGAGATCCTGAGCTTCATGAAGAAAGTATCACATCTAGTTATTAACAGAGTCCTAAAGTACATAATAGAAACTAAAAGATAGAAAGTATTTGATAGGTGATATAAATATCCACTTGGATTTTTGTTTGGTTTGATTTTATTTTTATTTTCCCTCACTGGATAATGTAATCAGTTATAAAGTACATTTAGGTACCTCACATACAGGGGGCTTTTTTTAATTCACTGTATCATTAACATCATGTATTACAAATTATGCATATATTTATATAATATTTTTCCTTTGGTTTCAAATACAACATTTACCAGATAGAAAATTCTTATATATAATTGACTGGTTACTTGAACTATTCTTGAACCAGAACCATGTTTATTAAGTTAAAATAATATTATAACATATTTGACACTTTGATGAGAAAAATTTCTTATTACTCTTCTTTTTTGGAGTGATTCTGGCTATTTTCACTTTTTAAAATTTGTCCAGATAAGATTATAATCATTTATAAACTTTAGAAGTATGTTTGGATTTTTGTAATTTTATAAATGCATTTGGATTGAATTTACGTTTAATAATTACCCATATAAGAACATAGTATACTTCCATTTATTTGGGATCTCTTTTGAGTCTATATTAAAGTTTTATTATAATCACCATAGGTCTTGAACAATTTAAATTTTTTAACGTGTTTTAATTTTGTATTGAATGAGCTTCTTGCCCTCATATTCTCTAAATTTTTATGAATTATAAAGCTAGATGGCTACTTAAAAATTCTTACTCTATTACTGTTAGTTTTCAAAAAACACAACTTTTAATTGTAAGTATTAACAGTTTGACTTTTTATCTTTAATTACCTATATGTCCTTAAATTTTATTTTATGTCTTTTTAAACAGCTTTAAATAGAAGATCTACTGCATACTCTTAAAGTCTGAGACCACTCAATATGTCATTTTGCATATCTCTCAAAAACAAAACAGAACATGAAAAAAAACTTGTCCCTTTAACAAAAACTTACGACGAAGTTGGAAGGTCTATGTATGGCCCGGACTCACTCCAAGCACTGACTACACAATCAGCAGTCCAGAAAACCAAATTCTGGTCAATAAGAGAATACCCTTAACATGGCTGGAACTTTTTGAGGTTTGCCTTCTTGTAAACAGAACAAAAAGTTCAAACAGAATGGGAAATTATAAAGGCACTCAGAGGCCTGAGACAGAGGGAAAGGTACTCTAAACCAAAACCTACACTGTCAATCAAAGATGTCAATCAAAGCAAATTTCCATATGCAGAAAGCAGGCTTAAAAGGAAGAAGCTAGAGCTTCCTATGCCATTGCCACTCTTGGACAAGCAGTACACTTTCACCTTTGAAAATGTACTATACTCATCTACTCAATAAACTCCATCTCCCCATTCTGGTCTTGGGTCTCCAATGTTTTGGTGCATTTGCAACGAGAACTGAGCGACCCAGTAACATAACAACTATCTGTCCTTTAAGGTGAAATCCATCACATGTATTTTAGCGTTTCTGGAAAATCTTTTGAAAATTTTTGAGTAATCTGTTGTTAGACTACTGAGATCTAACAGCCTGATATCCATCTTCTTCTGGTTAACCTTGCAAAACCATAGACATAAAGACAGAAGGTGCTATGGGGACAGAAACTGTCTCAACCAGCCATTCTGGGATCTGTCTTTTAACATTACTGAGTCTAGAAATTTTGTCTATCCAATCATGGCGAGGTTGAAAATACTAGTAAAGCAATCAGGGTTTATTGGCCCACTGAACCCTGGTCATCTTTTCTGCTCCCCAATTTTGTGTGAATTCAGAGCTCTTATTACTAATGGTTTATCTAGGGGCAGAGAAACTAGAGACCTTTTGCTGTGATATTGCTCCCTATCTCAACAACTATCATCAGCACAAGAAAATTATTAATTTGGCTGGGCTTTAAATCAATTACCTGAAAATAAGTTCCCTGAAAACCAATGTTTAGAAAGTCAGTTTGCCAAATATCAATTTGCTGAACCAGAAACTTGTTCAAAACAGACAACTCCTTCAACGGTATTCACTCTAGCCATTCTACCTTTGAGTACAGGGACAGACAGTGGATGGGTTGAGGGCATGGTACAGAAAAGGGCAGCACAAAGGAAGATGGTGAATGAATTCCTAACAGAGCCCTAAAAGGCCTTTTGAAGAATGGGAAGCCTAGCCTAACATGGTGGTAACCTCACAGCATCACTCAACTTGGTTGTCAACTCAGTCAACCGTAGGAAAAGGCATCATGAGGAAAGAAAAGTGTGAAAGGCAGTTGCTGAAACACAATGCCACAAGGATGATAAAATTTTTCTATTTTTTCTCTAGGTTACATGCCTCAGGAAGCATGAGAGTAGGCAGATCTACTCATATCTGTATCCTTTACATGTGGGCCCATGTTTAATCTTTATCAGGCACTCATTCAAAATTAGAAAAATGAAGAATGAATTAATAAATAAATATACAAATACTGAATAAATTATTAAAAGTTATAGTGGATATATAATTTGGCAGGCGGCAAGAAAAATCCCCTTATGATATGACAATTTTTGGATTCTTGAGTGGGATAAGAAGAGCTTTGATTAGTCTTCAATTAATTTTTTTCCAAAATTAAGACCTGCTGGACATCTACCTAGGTCGAATAAATATTTTCAGTTTGATTATTCTTATGCAGAAGGTTTTCTTGCTACGTGACTGTTAGCTGAATGATTCGGTCCAAGGCTCAGGATTCTTGTCTAGTTTTTAGACCCAGAAAAATTGAGAAGGAATATGTTTGATGTAGATGTATATATTTTGTGGGGGGCAGATTAAAGAATCTGTAGTTTTTCTGTGTAATATAAAGAATAATCTGAAACAAAGGGAAAGTTTTTCTTCATCTCTTCCTAGCAGACTGTGGCCACCTGGGGAAATTACTAACTTTTTTTAAGATCAAAGTTTTATTTATTTATTTATTTATTTATTTATTTATTTATTTATTGGAAATATACAAAAAGCAATCCTATGTTCTTGAAATAACTGATGTTGATGGGTTGGTATGTATCCTTCTACAGATTTTCTGTATTCATAAAGCAAGTGCTGGCTCTAAGTAGGACAAATGGATAAATGGGTTTCCTCTTTCTGTCAGCCCTGGCAATAGATCAGAAGCTCAGGATTTATCAGAAACTAGATGAAAATAAACAAGACATCTATTACTCACTAAGAGGTATCTGCTCATATACTGTACACAGTTATATGTCATTATTGTTTCTCGATGAGTTCATAAATGCACTATTGTCTGTTTAAACTCATCAAAGTTTGGGCCCCTTTCTTAATAGTAGTACATAACATAGGATGTTACCTATTTCATGAATACAGCAAATAAAAAAGCAGTTTTTTAATGGGCACAAGTGCGCCCTACAGGGCTATACACCTGGACACAATGCACAGGTAGCAAACAAAATGCCCATCTCCTGTTCTCCCTGAAAAAGAATTGACTGCATACCTTCCCAGCTGCTGCCTGAAGGTCCAGCTTCTAATCATCCTACATCTGTGATGAGTCGGTATACCTTTAACGGAAGCCACTAAGAACAAAGACAGAAGCTAGTACAGTCACAAAGGTTTGAGAGACAACCAGGAGTTCAGGCCAATCTGATTGACAAGGTTCATCTCCTCCAGGAGACCAATCTGCCAAGACTGGAAGAAGGTGCTGATTTATCTAATGAAGAAACCAATATAGAGAGTCAAGAAAAATGAAGGAAAAGAGAAATATTTTCCAAACAGAACAAGAAACTTCTTAGTTTCAAACTATTTTTAAAGCTTAGTTTTAATCAAAACAGTATGGTATTGGCATAAAAGCAGACCCACAGATCAATGGAACAGAATGGAAAATCAAGAACTAAATCCATGTGTACATGATCAATTTACCATAAAGTAGCCAAGACTATCAAATGGAGAAAAAAAAAAGTTTTTCAATAAATGGTATTAGGATCACTGGATATCCACATGCAAAAGCATGAAACTGGACACCAAACACAACATACACCATACACAAAAATCAACCTAAAGTGTATTAAAGACTTGAGTGTGACACTTGAAACCATAAAAATCCTAGAAGAAAATAGAGGGGGTAAGCTCCTTAACATTAGTCTTGACAATGATTTTTAGGATTTGACACCAAAATCAAATGCAAAAAAGCAAAATAAACAAATGTGACTACAGCTTCTGTACAGCAAAAGAAATCATAAACAAGACAACCTAGGTAATGGGAGAAAATACTTGCAAATCATAAATCTAATATGGAGTTAATATGCAAATTATGCAAGGAATTCATTTGCAAACAAACAAACAATATTTTAAAACTGGGCAAAGGACCTAAATAAACATTTTTCCAAAGAAGAAACACAAATGATTAACAAGTATTTGCAAAGGTGCTCAACATCTCTATCATCAAGAAAATGGATTCAAAACATTAAGATACCACCTCACACCTGTTAAGATTTCTATTATCAAAAAGACAAAAGATCAGATGTTGACTACACTTGTGGTGAGCACTGAGTAATATATAGAATTGTTGAACCACAATGTTGTACATCTGAAACTAATATAACATTGTATGTTAATTATACTTCAATAATAAACATTTTAAACAAAACAAAACAAAAAAACATAACAATACCTGGTGATGATGAAAGGAAAAGGGAAGGCTTGTACCCTGTCTGTAACAATATGATACAGTCACAATGGAAAACAAGATGGTGGTTCCTGAAAAAATTAAAATTGAACTACCATATGATCCAGGAATCCCACTCTGGATCTATATTCAAAGAAGACAAAATCATTATTTTATTTTATTTTTTAAGGTTTTATTTATTTATTTGCCAAAAGGGAGAGAGTGAGAGCAGGAACACAAGCAGGGGTTGTGGGAAAGGGAGAAGCAGGCCTCCCGCCGAGCAGGAAACCTGATGCGGGGTGGATCCCAGGACCCTGGGTTCATGACCTGAGCTGAAAGCAGACGCTTAATGACTGAGCCACCCAGGTGCCTCATTATTTTAAAGGTATATCTGTACTCCCATATTCATCGCAGCATTATTCACACTAGCTGAGGTATGGAAACAACACAAATCTTTGTTTACAGATGAATGTAGAAAGAAAATGCTGTATATATACATAATAGAATATTACTCATTTAAGAAAAAAAAGAAGGAAATCCTGCCATTTGAAACAACATGGATGAATCTGGAGTGCCTTGTGCTAAGTGAAATAAGCCAGAGAGAGACAAATATTGTTCAGTATCACTTATATGTGGAATCTTTAAAAATAAAAACAAAAATAGAGCATTGAATGGTGACTTCCAGGGTCTGGGGAGTTGGTAGAAATAGGGAGAAACTGGTGAAAGTGTACAAATTTCTAATTGTAAGATGAATAAGATCTGAGGATCTAAACTATAATAAGGTGGCTACAGTTTATAATATTCTACTGTTTCACTAAAATTTACTAAGAATATAACAAGTATTCTCACCAAATTTTTAAAAAGGTAAATACATGAGATGATGTATATATTAATTAATTCAAGGATGTGAATGGCAATCCTTTCATGATGTACATCAAATTATTACTCTTGTACAGAATAAATATACTTTTGTCCATTATACCTCAGTAAGACTAAAAAAAAGAAACTTGAGAGAGCAAAAAAAATCACAGAGGTGGGTTAAGAATGCCATCTTTGTTCAAATATTTTATAAAGTTAGCTCTTCACTATCAAATTAGGGAGTAAACAGGTATTTCATAAGGCTCTGATACAAAGATATTATGAACAATGTGATATATATTTTGTTATATGAGTAATTTTAAGTATGTTCTGATAAATGTAAATACAAAAAACACTGATATATTTCATGTAGGAAAGTGAATAAATTATTTAGGTTTGTATTAAGGTGCAAATTATAGAAGACCTGACAAAAAGTGATTACATAGAGAATTTATTTTTTTCATTGAAATAAAAATTCTGAAGGCACAAGGGCACCTGGGTGGTGAAGGTAGTTAGATGTCCCACTCTTGGTTTCAGCTCAAGTCATGATCTCAGAATGAGATCAGCCCCGCATTGGGGTCGGGCTCCACACTCAGCGGAGAGTCTGCTGGAGATACTCTCTCAGTCTCACTCTGCCCCTCCCTGCCACTCTCTCTCTAATAAATAAATCTTAAAATAAAATTCTGAAGGCACAAATCTTAAGCATGATGTAGCTCTTAAAGGAAGTCATAAAAATAAGACTACTTCTACCTTTCTGCCCCATCACTATCATCAGCATGTGGTGTTTGTAGCCTCTCTCTCCCTCTCTCTCTCTATATAGATATCTCTATCTGTATATTCCATTTTAGCAAAAGAGACCCAATAGCTTTAGATAACATGAACCAGCAGTATAAAAGTTCCCATTATAAACATAGCAGTGGAAATCAGGTTGTTGGGTATGGGATGAAACAGATATTTGGTGAATGAACATATTTACAATAATAATTTTAAGATATAAAATATACTTTGGTTGTATTTCTTATTTCCACTTCATGAAAACCACTAGTTTTATTGTGCATCCATTTATTCATACAATAAATGATTAAGCTTTTTTTAATATCATAATCTATTGTTCCATAATTTAAAAACAAACAAATTGGGGTGCCTGGGTGGCTCAGTTGGTTAAGCGGCTGCCTTTGGCTCAGGTCATGATCCCAGGGTCCTGGGATCAAGACCCACGTTGGGCTCCTAGCTCAGTGGAGAGCCTGCTTCTTCCTCTCCCTCTCCCTGCTGTTCTGCCTATTTGTGCTCTCTCTCTCTCTCAAATAAATAAAATCTTTAAAAAAAATAAAATAAATAAAAAATAAAAACAAACAAATTTACTGAAACAGTGGTCATACTTATAAGCATTATATTACTTAGACTGATTATTAATTTAAATCCTGTCTCTCTTTCCAAGCCAGAAGTCTTATGAACTTTTTTTTTCCCAGTAGTCAGATGCAAATTCTGTTACAGTGACACTTTTTGGAGAATTTATCCTTGGAATTTAGATTTTGTTCATAAGCCCTCTGCTGAGGCTTGCTAGAAGCCTAGAAACAGAAGAAGGCCTATCTGTTAGAGGATGACAAGGAAAAGACCTTGGCTAGATAGCTAAGAGGTATACGAGAATTCCACTAGAAATATTCCATAGCCAACAGACCAATGTAAGCTCATAACCTAGGCCACATGCAACAATTTTATGTTGGTGGTATAAATAAAATTAAGTTTGGGTTTTTTGTCCAATAGTTCAATCTAATGGAAATATCCAGAAGGCAGTTAGAAAAATGAATCTAGAGTTCTACTGACAGATATACTTTGAAGTACAAGCTATAAAGTCATTAATATAGTAGTCAAGTTATCAGTGGAGATATGTTCACACAGATAATCAGACAAAAGAAGGAAGAAATTAATGAACTCAGAGGACACCAGTACTGTTTTGATTAGAAAATCTAACCAAATTATTATGTTGAGCGAAATAAGTCAAACAGAGAAAGACATGTATCATATGACCTCATTGATATGAGGAGTTCTTAATCGCAGGAAACAAACTGAGGGTTGCTGGAGTGGGGGGTGGGGTGGGAGGGATGGGGTGACTGGGTGATAGACACTGCGGAGGGTATGTGCTCTGGTAAGCGCTGTGAATTGTGCAAGACTGTTGAATCTCAGATCTGTACCTCTGAAACAAATAATGCAATATATGTAAAGAAAAAAAAAAAGAAGAAGAAGAAGATGGTAGCAGGAGGGGAAGAATGAAGCGGGGGAAATCGGAGGGGTAGATGAACCATGAGAGACGATGGACTCTGAAAAACAAACTGAGGGTTCTAGAGGGGAGGGGGGTGGGAGGATGGGTTAGCCTGGTGGTGGGTATTGAGGAGGGCACATTCTGCATGGAGCACTGGGTGTTATGCACAAACAATGAATCATGGAACACTACATCTAAAACTAATGATGTAATGTAGGGGATTAACATAAGAATAAAAAAAAAGAAAATCTGACTAATTAAATAGTTTTCTACCAAGTATATATTTTCTCCATTAGCACTTCCCAATAGGAACTTGTTGGAGTTAAAAATAGTGTCAGTAGTCCGGACCATTATATTATACAACTTTAGAAGAAGCTCTTCACATTGTGCCATATATATATATATATATTTTAATTTGAGTCCTGGGGTGCCTGTGTGGCTCAGTCGGTTAAGCATCTGACTCTTGATTATGGCTCAGGTAATGATCTCAGGGTTGTAAGATAGAGCCCTACATTGGGCTCCACAATGGGCTTAAGATTTTTTCTCTCTCCCTCTCTCTCTCTCCCCCTCTCTAAAAAAATAAATAAAAATAAAAATAAATTTGAGTACTCATGTCTAAAATATGTGCTAATTAGATCAAACCACATTATGTGCTTTTTTTCCCCTATTAAAATCCTACCTAAAATCCTTCCTATTTGTATTTCCATGTTTATGTGAGGTCTTTGAGTTAAGAGAATGTTCCATTCTTTATATCCTAACAAACAAACCAGAGTCAGCTGTAACTCAAGAGGCACACTCTATGTTTAGCTAACCAATGAGACTGAATGTTCATATTAAGATTATTTTTGCTTCTGACTGGTTTCAGCTCCTTAAAAGCATAGAATCAGTAACAAAAATTTACTGGGTATAGCCTAGACTTCAGCCACATATTTTTACTTCATTTTAATTATTGGTATTCAGGAAAATAGGCACTATTTTGTCACAAAAACAATACTTCAGTGACCTGATTAATAAATTAATTTCATATTTCATATTTTCTGAGATTCTAATGTGAATCAGCAGGGAAGCTCCTCTCTCCAGTCACTCTAGTTCCTGGGCTCCTTTCATCGTTTTATGCTTGTAGCGAGAAAGAATGGTGGTGGAAAAGGCATTAATTGCTTTTAAGTGCCTCAAAACAGACATGATGCATATTACTTTTTCTCTCCATCCACTGACAAAACTAGTCACATGGCCCCATTTTAAATGGAAGGGAGGCTGCGACATATGGGCAGAGGAATATTTGTTGAGCACTGAGTATCTGCCACAGCATACTACTAGCTAGATTAGACTCATATGGATCTCCATTTCCTGTAAAACATTCCTTTTATCTGACAATATTTGGTTAAAGAACAGGCATAGACTCTCAACCAGACTTAATTAATCCTCATTTTGAAATCCAGGTGTATACCAAAAAAAGTATCCAACAAATGTTGACTCAATAACAATTTTCCATAATTTCATCGGTTATTCACCTCAGGTTTCATTTATGCATCTGCTGTGTCATTATCTGAGTTCATTATAACATTAGCTTTCAAATTTAATAGACCATTACATAAGAAAGAAAGGTACTAATTATAGAGGCTTATTGTTGCAACATAGTTCACCACAGAAATAGTATTATATGAATGCTTTTATCTTTGAAATGAACTTGCTATAAAATAATTAAAAAAATAAGTAAATATGTCAATAAAATCATAAAAATTTCTTTTCATGTTTAAATATAACTTTCTTGTGTCATGACTATGATAAATAATTAGAAGTATTATTAATTAGAAGATAAATAATTAAAAGTATATTAATCCAAATTGGGATGATAAGTATTCACATGCATCATTTTTGAGAATTTAAACTTTAGGAAGAACAAATATAATCAGATTGGTCAAAATTATTCTTCATATCAGTAATACAGATTTCAAACAGTATTCCTAGTTAACCCAGCACCAAGTCCAATTTTGAGATCCTTTGATTTTAGTAGAAAATGTATTATGATTTGTGAGATCCAGAAAAAGAGCAGCAACTGCTTTGTATGACTTAGGCTAAATTTATAAATCATTAAATGGAAAATATGACATTTCAATTTTTGATATTATATTTTTGGAAGTTAATTAAAGTATATTGCAAGTGCCTTTTCAACTTTAACTTCAAGGGTACTGCTACACAGTCATCACTACATATGTGTGTCACATCCTTCTATAGATGGTAAATCAATAGGTGTGTAAAGACTTTTAAAATATTTCAATTATGAAAAAGGAAAGATACTTATAAAATGGGATTTGTCAGAAATGTATTCTGTTCTTCCTTAATTCAAATACAAATATCTATAAAACACTAACAAGAAGGTCATTTTAATGCTGTTAAATATGAGGCACATTTTATTAAAAACATTACCTGCCAAACAATTTATTAGCAATGTAACATACAGTATTATTTAATCATATAATAAGATATGCGGTAAACAGTATTATTCCCACTTTTTTTCATTTAGAATATGGTGCAATTTAGTTAAGATCATATAATTATAAAAGTTATAGGCAGACCCTTTACTCATTTCTGCCTAAAGCCCATGTTTTTTTTTCATTAACACATGTATTGGATCATCCAAATGAGACATCTGAAAAGAGGATTTAACATAAATTGTAGTAAAACCTGACCTTATGATAGATAAAAAGGAGAGGAGCCAAATCACAGTATTGTTTAAAGGAATCATGCACAAATGGAATTATATATAGATATTTCACTGACCCTATCCTCGAGAAGTTAACAAATGTGTCAGATAGAATGTTTAAAAGAGAAGTAGGTGATTGAAAGTGTACATGATCATAAAATATAAAAGAGGTGCAGGAGCAGCTTCAAGAGGATGATCTGGTCAATTATATTAAATTCTGGGAAGGTTGGGAAAGAAAAAGATTTGGCCCGGGAAGTCAATGTTATCACACAATTAGGAGACTACCAATAACTTTATCAGAGTTTGATGACAAACAAATATAACCATTTTAAATACAGAATGATTTAGTATATAGAGTTTACACAAACTATGGAAGGACTGGAAGAGAAAAGGACAGTAAACTGCTCTCAGGAAATATCAAAGTATAACTATCTCAACTCTGCAGCCAGTGAATCCAGCTCTCTAGAGCATTTAAATGAATGATTCTCCTGAAAACCTCCAGAATCAAAGAAAAGTTCCTGCTGATGTTCTGAGCTGTCTGCTCCTGGTGAGTGTGATTCGAACTGCTGGACTACAAGTGGTTCTCTGTAGGAGTCCAAAGTCAAGGGGAGCTACTACTGATATTCGAAACTGTCTGTCTATAACTGCCATCACAAAATACTAGCTTTTATTCCTCTTCCACTTCCCGATATTTGATTAAATACTTCTCATTGGTTGACTCTAAGGGCCAAGATTCTGGAAAACATAGTTTCAGCCTTCTCCCCAAAATGCAAAGGAGAATGCTGAAGGAGGCAACAGTGCTGAGTTGACAAAGGCAATTCAGGACAATGGCTCAGGAGGTGCTGAAATTGGAAGCCAGATTGCAAAGAATAAATAAACCAATCTGAAACAGAAAAGTACATGCACTGATAGAAGATTACTCTTTAGGGAGATTTGGCAAACATGGAAACTGAATAATGAAGGGAAAATTTTCCTTGATGCTTCTCATTGATTGTAGTGTGGCAAAACTTGTGGACAGAATTATAAGACCTGGATGATCTGGATGATGAGAAAAAAGGGCAAAATACCTGTTCGTTGGTAGATGAATGGATAAAAAGGGTGTGAGATATATATATATAATATATAATATATGTTATATATGTCCAAATCACATATGTGATTTGTGTATGTGAGTGTGTATACACATACACACACAAACAGAATATTACTCAGTCATAAAAAATAATGAAATCTTGATATTTATAACATGGATAGACCTAGAGAGTATTACACCAAGTGAAATAAGTCATACAAAGACAAATACCATATTACTTCACTTATATGTGGAATCTAAGAAACAAAACAAATGAACAAACAGATTTAAAAACCGAGAACAAACTGGTGGCTGCCAGAGGGGAGAGGAGTAGGGAAACCAGTGAAATAGGAGAACAGGATTAAAAGATACAAACTTCCAGTTATAAAATAAGTTACAGAGATGAAAATTACAACATAGGGGATATAGTCAATAATATTGTAATAATGTTGTATGGTGACAGAGGTGACTACACTTATTATGGTGAGCGCTGAGTAATTATCGAATCACTATGTTATAGAACGTAAAGTAATATAACACTGTATGTTATACTTCAATAAAAATTTTTTAAAGGGTAAAATACAATGACAATTGAAAGATTAATGCTTGAGGAAAAAAGTAAATATATGAAAAGCAAAATCAGAAAGGGAAATTTCATTTGATGAGTCTAACAAGGAACTCATTTTTTTCTCATAAAATTAATAGAAAACTGATTTATTTGGGACAATCTTTTGGCACTGCTAATTTAGAAGGATGTTTACATTGGGTGATACATTTTCCCTAGCCTCTTTTGTACCTCTAAAATTTCATAACGAATATAAATGTAGCAAGCAACAAGAGTACTAACAGTTGATAACTTTCTAATGTCTCATAAGTGTCAAGGAATATACAGTACACATATACATCTAATGTCTCCTAAATATAAACAACAATATAATCTTAAATCATGGAAATGAAAATATTAAAATGAAGTTTTCTATTGTTTGGGCCCATGCCACTTAGGTGCACTACCCTTTTAGATTTTCAAATTACTAAGTAACAATCACCTCAGACACCTCTCTCCACTAGGAAGAAATTTAAGATGATAAAAAATGGAATTGTGATATAAAAAGAAGGTGTAGCAAATACTATTTAGAATCTGAAATGCTTCTGCATTTTAATGTGTATTTGGACAAGACACTATAGGTTACAGGGAAGGAAAGAGGAATTTATGAGTTTCTGAAGAAAGTTGCATGATTTGAAATCTCTCAAGATCTCCAATGATGTGGAATGTTTTAATTCATTAAAAAGACACTGTTCATCTTGAACATCATGATTACCTAGGACTATGCATCCCTTAGGCTGAAGTAAAGTCATAACTACAGACACATGAAACAGGCTTTTTATTATGCAACACTAAATAAAAAGTGAAAGTGGCTAGAAGTTATCAAAAGGACAATTTCAGTTCAATGTAAATATACTCTTCTGAAAACTAGAAACTTTTGTATTTGAGAAAAATATCAATACATAGGATTGATAACCACCAAAAATAGTATTTCTTAAAATACATTTGGTGAAGATTTAGTTTAGCTCATGCTCCACTGAATATAGTCCCGTGACAGAGTAATATATATATTCATATATTAAATATGTCACATACATATGTACACCTATACATGATTATATCACATATTGCATATGTATAACTATGTTACCGACAATAGTGTATATACATATATGAACACACACACACACACACGGTACAGCATAGCCACTAGCAATCAAAACAGACATTGCCATAACCACCTTAAGGTGATCGTAGAACCTCTTAATTATCAGTCCCAATTTTATGAAAACATGAATTTGTGAAATCTTGCTCTACATACACCTCTCTTAGTGATTTATAAATAACATTAGATTATTAAGGCTCTGGGAAAATCTATATTTATGGAACATGTTTAATTATAATACTTCCGTGTTTCCTAAAAGTATTCAGGTTGACAACTCATTTATCCTGATTTTTTTAAATCTATGCTCTATAAAACATTTTGGGGGAATTAATAATCTATAATTATGTAGTGTTTCCATTGGATAGTAATGTTTTTCTCAGCTTCAGTGGATCTATGTTTTGTAGTCAGCAGAATCAGGATAGATATCACCTGAAATTTGGTTCAGATGTAAAGGCTGATGACATTTTACATACCCAGATAATCTGAGAGGAAGTTTTTTAATCACATGAGGTACTTGTGGATAGACCTAGACACAAACTAGCAGGTCTGAGCTGGCTTGGGCAAAGCAGAGGTTGTAGGCTGGGCATTTATAGTGATGAGGAGATGGGACTGTGGTAAAATTCATTACTGTGGTTTAAATTCCCTCTCTGTACCAAAGGAGGAGGTGCTTGTCCTTTATTATCAGCTTGTCCAGATACGAGGCCAAAGGAGAAAAGAAGAGTGAGGCATAAAAGAAGTTAGTAGTCAAATATCAATAATGGACTCATTTATTTTATTACATTTACTACAATTCACTCCCTGTTGTTTGATGACTGACATGTGCCATGTCTCATTTAATTGAAGCTGCATTTAAGCATAAATCTTGGAACCATATACCTGTGTAACCATCTATAATGAAAATGAGAAGACCTTGGAAGAACATAAGCACCCAATTACCCTAAATAGTTGAGGAGAGCCAGGAAAAGACACCCATAAAGTTCAAGGCACTTGTTTAAATACCCTAGTGATATTGTTGACTTTAACCTGTTGTCTCATTTGTTAGAACATTTGAGCAACTTTGCCTGTATTGTTTGTCCATATGCAGCAATAAGTTCAGTGCACCCAAACTCCATGTCCCCAATCACTAGAAAATTTTATTTTAGTATTTTTATTTCCAAAGCTTAGCTGGCTGGTGGATAGTCTAATGCTAGACCTTTATCGGCAACCATAGTTGCCAGAGAGGGTAGCCCTTCATTTATAATTTTGAGGGTAGAAGTGTTTGAATCATACATGTGGATATTATTTTGGACAGTTCTTGAAAGGCATCAGTTTAATTTTTTTGTATAATATTGTGGATTCTGAAAGCAGCACAGCATCCCACAGTGTGATCAGCAGAATGGAGTAACTAGCAACAATACAGTACCCTTGAAAACAAGATTGGTGTGGTTTGTTTAGGGACAGGAGCTCAAGAGGATATAGTTGGCCCTAAATGCAGATGGTACAACTAAAAATAAGAGGAGAAATCTGAGGAAAATTAATAAATTAGCTCAGAAGGACAATAAAACCATTAACCTTTGGAGGATAAAACCTTGAACCAAGAATGTATGTGTTGCTTTATCAGCTTTAGCATTAAATTGAGTCTGATGTGGGCAGAAACAGGTGAGATCTTAATTTGAATCTTTGTTACCTGGAAGTCAGGAATTCCTAAAATTCTTTACCCAAAAAGGGGCAGCCTTGAATAAAAAGTGTTTGTTTTTGTTGTTGTTATTGTTTGGGGTTTTTTGGTGATGGCCTGACCAAATGACTAGCTAGCCTATTGACAATGGCCTAGGAGTCTGTGAAGATTTATTATTTGGGCCAATTGTTGGCCAAGGTATCCTCCGATGCTAATGTGACTGTCTGGAATTTGGCCTATTATGCTTAGGATTGGGTTCCATCCTTTACCAAGAATGTTCTAGTTTGGGGATGAAAAGCAGCAGTTCTCTAGTGAGCTCTACAACGTGTGACTGTGGTACGTCTTCTTTTAAAGTATTATGAACACATTTACTCTTCACTCAGTTGATTCCAAGGGGCTCCTCAGGTAGCCAAGGAGTCTAGGAGAGAGGTGATCTCCAATCCTACGCTCATGTCCTTAAACTCCAATATCAAAACTTTCAATTTAAGTCAGCAAAATTTTGAAAGAGGCTCAACAGGACTCAAATGCAGTACAATGCAGCACAACTCAAAATGAAAGCTTATCAGCAAGCAGCAGAGCCATCCCACACATGTGTGCAGAGCAAACCAAGAGCCACAGAAAAAAGATGTCAAGGAATGGTGGCCATAGCTTAGAGCATGCCAATACAATCCTCCTCAGTATGCCAAGCCTTCTACACCTCATGGAAGTAGAATGGACTGACATCTGAAATTTTGTTTACTATCAAAACTGATGACATTCCACACACCAACGAAATTTGACAGAAAGTTTACTATTCACAAGTGGGATGGCTGGTGAAAGCTGGTTAGGTATAAGGAGGTTTGGTCTCACTTGGGCAAACTATAGGAAATGAGTAGTTTGGGAAAAGGCTGGACTGGGGACAAGTTCCCGTGCATGGGAGGTTTAAATTTCGAATCAGTGCCAAAGGAGAAAATACACACATGTGAGTACTTTCTCATCAGTCTGTCTAAATGTGGTGGTACCAGAGGGAAAGGGAAGGAGAGACTTTAAAGTCAGTGGTTAAACATCAAAAAGGGAGTCAGATTCTTTATTCTTTATTCTTTATTATAATTTATTATAATATTCCAAGTCTAAGAAAATGTAACTCTGAATATACTGCTGCTACAACTACTTATTATATTAGTGATAATAATGATATTTATTGTGTGATGTCTAGTGTCTTCTATGTGCCAGGCAACATGCCACAAATTTTAATACATATTATTGTTTATTGTCACAACCTTAACAAAAAACTATTATCATTATTCCCATATTTGAGGAAGATGAGGATTGGAAAGGTTATTTGGAGACCACAAATTTTACTCAAGACTTAAGACTCAACAATTATTCACAATCATATATTTTACTTTGTAAAATCCCCTTCTTTCTCAACTAAGATATATGCAGATTTTAGAACATTATATTTCAATTGCTTAATATCTTCCTGGTTTGTATTTTATAGAAAATCTTATGAATTCTTGCTTTATTCATTTAAGATTTCTCATAATTTATAGCTGTGCTCATATAGGAGTTTTTTTAATGTACATGTGGAAACAATTTGATTAGGAAATCTGTATTTGGTATAAATAAAATATATATACATATATACACCCATATATAATATGTATATATGATATGTAGTATTTAATATATTTTATTTCATTTTTTCAGATATCTTAAATAAAATATGAATATCAAGGTATATTCAACACTAATGTGCTTACCATTCATATTACAACTTCTTTACCATTACTGACTAGCAGTCCCTTTAGGAGGTATAAGTTAGTAAAGTTTTCCTACACAAAACAAGAATGATCACGATTCACATTTTCTAAGGACATTTTATTTCCTATTTATGGTTAGAAGCTGTATCTTATTTGCAAAAACTAATTAACTTATTTCTCAGGATAAAATCCAGGCTTTTTATTTGCATAATATCCTGCTGGGAATGGTTAGAACCTGGCATTATTTCTCACCACCTTTTTCTTCCTTTCTTTTTCTTTTTTCTTTTTTTTTGCATTAGTGAATGTATGTTAATAAGGACAATATGGAATTTATTTGCAACTGACTTTTGCATTTACTTTTTCTTGGTGTCAAGGATTCAGAAGCTAATGAATACTAATTTAAAATAAATATGCTTTTAGAAAGCTATGAACTGCTTTTTATTATGTAACATGTTGAGGTCTTTACCATTGATCAGGGAGACTTGGCCCATTTTTCTATCTACAGGTAGATCAGAGTAATGACCCAGGAAGTCACAGAAAAATAAAAATTTGCATAGCTTGCTTTATATTAGTCTTATCCCTACTGCTAAAAGTAGTAAACTTAAGGTGTACTGATTTTAGGCCAATAGAATGAATTCAGATTCTTAAACTGGTTTTATATAGTGCATTGTCTTAATATTGAAAAACATAAATGGGCCATGTTGTATACATCAACACAACAATGTTTTTAGAACTGATAAGAATTATTCTTATCTCTCCTGCATTTCGAATTACAGGATAATACTTAAGCCAGCAAGCTGCATAGTCCTGGGCATTAAGATAACTTTAGGTTGATTATGTAGTTTAGTAATTGATTAATGATAAACATTTTTATTAAAACTACATCTTGCTAAGCACATATTAAATATTATTTTGAATTTCAGGATATATTTAAAGACTAATTTGTAATAGCTGACCTTAAAGACAAGCAATATGAGATTATCAGAAACCTGCAGGCATAAAGGAAAGGAGATAAAAATTACTCTGTGGGTTAATAATAAATTCAAATATGAATCCATGGTCACTAGCCTATGGAAGCAAAACTTTTTTTTTTCTCCTTTTCCCTTCCTTTTATACAATCATATGTATTGTTTACACATGACTATATGTATTGAAAAAAATCAGTTTGAAACTGATTAAAACTACTAACACTAACTCAGATTCAACATTATTTGGAATGAATATAATATATTATTTTTGCTACTAAATATATTTGTTTATTAATGAATAAGAAGTCTATTATTCAGAACACACAATCTTGCTTGTGCATAATATTCAAGCAAGTTACTTTTACAAATACTACTAATGCTATATAACTTGTTACTAAAACAGGGTTTGGGTTAAACACAAATTTTACAGTTTGATATGGGTCATAAAATCGGGAGGAAAATGTGGTACATTCATATATTTTTAAACACTGGAAAATAGTTTAAATCAATAAATAATACCAATCAGTAAAACTATTGCAATTCTAAGCAAAAAAGAATATCTCTTGGTGCACAATTTTCTTTTTTCTTGCACAATTTTCTTTTTTCTTTTTCTTTTTTAAGATTTAATTTATTTATTTGACAGAGAGAGAGAGAGAATGAGAGCAGAGCAAGGGAGCAGCAGAGGGAGAGGGAGAAGCAGGCTCCCTGCTGGGCAGGGAGCCCGATGTGTGGTTCCATCCCAGGATCCTGGGATCATGAGCTGAGCTGAAGGTAGACACTCAACCGAGACACCCAGGCACCCCTATCTTGCACAATTTTCTATTAATTGCATTTTTTTCTTTAACATTTATTCTTCCCCAGAAAACAGGCAAACAAATGTTGGCACATCTGGGTTGAATTCTAATTTTTGTTTCTCTAGAATGGGTTCTCTGGTACATTGAGGGCAGAGCCCTTTCCATTCCTTTGAGACTAAAGAAGTCACTTTGCTATGGTATTTTTAATTCACTCGGTCAAGGCTTATGGGGTTTTTTTTTTTTCTTTTCTTTTTTTTAAATTTTATTTATTCTTATGTTAATCCCCATACATTACATCATTAGTTTTAGATGAAGTGTTCCATGATTCATTGTTTGTGCACAACACCCAGTGCTCCATGCAGAATGTGCCCTCCTCAATACCCACCACCAGGCCAACCCATCCTCCCACCCCCCTCCCCTCTAGAACCCTGTTTGTTTTTCAGAGTCTATTGTCTCTCATGGTTCGTCTACCCCTCCGATTTCCCCCGCTTCATTCTTCCCCTCCCGCTACCTTCTTCTTCTTCTTCTTTTTTTTTTCTTAACATAAATTGCATTATTTGTTTCAGAGGTACAGATCTGAAATTCAACAGTCTTGCACAATTCACAGTGCTTACCAGAGCACACACCCTCCCCAGTGTCCATCACCCAGTCACCCCATCCCTCCCACCCCACCCCCCACTCCAGCAACACTCAGTTTGTTTCCTGTGATTAAGAATTCCTCATGGGTTTTAAGATTACTCAATAATTGTTACTTTTGAAATACGAGGTCACTCATTATTTACACTTGGCCAGATGCTAGAATATTTTAATTGTTTTGATTCTTGATAAAGTTCATTATTCAAATAATATTTTTAGATTATTGAGGCTTTTTAAATAAATACTGCCACACATAGGAGATCTTTTTCACAAACTATGCTGTGGAATGGGTAACCATTTATGTATAAATTTTAACATTCAGAGCATAAATGATTTGTGTATGGCTAAAATATAAAACACTATAAACAGCACAGAAATACATCAATTCCCCATTCATGATTATTAGGGAAGAGAGAATTGCATAGATTTTCATGAAGCAAATATTTAAGAATGTGGTCTAATATTTTTAAAGTCTGTTTTTGTTTTTTTATTCCTATATATATTTTTTATTATGATCAATTAGCCAACATTAGTGGTTGTATGGTTTTACACTTCCACCAGCAGTGTTTAAGAGTCTACTTCCTTTATATCAACAGTTGGTAAGGACAGATTTTCTTTTTTAATTTAGCTAATATATATACTATTTTAGCCTGTAGTATACTCATTTAGGCGTGCAGTAGTAACTCACTGTGTTCCTCCTATAGGTTTTGGCTAAGGCACATGACCTAGATTTCTTTCCAGCAGGCAATTAAATCTGAATTTAAAAAGTGAATAATACTCTATTTTCAAAATAAGGGAAGAATTACCTCAGTAACCTAGTAATTAACAAATATCCATCCCCCTAAGCTGTGAATTCTGTTTTAAATCTATTTATGCTGTGGAAAGAGCTGAGATGCCCTTCAACAGATGAATGGATAGAGAAGATGTGGTCCATATATACAATGGAATATTACTCAGCCATCAGAAAGGGTGAATACCCACCATTTGCATCAACACGGATGGGACTGGAGGAGAATATGCTGAGTGAAATAAGTCAAGCAGAGAAAGTCAATTATCATATGGCTTCACTTATTTGTGGAACATAAGGAATAGCATGGAGGACATTAGGAGAAGGAAGGGAAAAATGAAAGGGGGGGGAATCGGAGGGAGAGATGAACCATGAGAGACTACGGACTTCGAGAAACAAACTGAGGGTTATAGACGGGAGGGGGGTGGGGGGATTGGTTAGCCCGGTGATGGGTATTAAGGAGGGCACGTACTGCGTGGAGCACTGGGTGTTATACGAAAACAATGAATCATGGATCATTACATCAAAAACTAATGATGTATTTTATGGTGACTAACATAACAATAAAATTAAATTAAATTAAAAAAATAAATTTATTTATGCAGCATGCTTTCTGAATATTCTTCTTCCCTTCCTCAGATAAAGAAATTCCTTTCTTTTTTTCAAACACAAGTATATTTTCACATTCTTAGTGAAGCTACTCTTGATTTACCCCTGGTCACAATAATTGTTTTTCAGCATTAGATTTTTCTCTTTCTTTGGTATCTACAAAATGCATATACACTATTGTTTCCACATCTGAGACAGTGAATTATAATTATTATTGATAAACCTGTTTCCCCCAGTACATGATTTTTGTATTCTTTTAATACCACCACAGATCAAACCAGACAAATGAGAACAGATTATAAAATGTGAGGCAGTAATTTCTTAGAAAATCCTATAATTTTGAGACCTGAAAGTATAGTTTTTTATAAGACTGAACAAATTTAAGCTTAATAATTTTATCATTTTTTCCTGGCTATAAATTGCAAAAACATAGAAATACACAAAGTGTTTTAAAAAGTCAATGAAATCATCTGAATGCCACAAACTAGAAATGAACACAATTAACATTAACATATTTTTCAGATGCTAGACATATATTTCATTTTAACTGTTAACCCTTTCTCTTTTTAGCTTTTTTGGTAATTATCATCAAAACTTTACATTTTTTATTTGTGACTCTTGATCCAAAGTTATAAAACTTAGATGCATTCTATTAACTTTGTATTAAAAGTGAGCTGTTCAGTGAGTTTATATCACCAGATAAACCTGCTTTTCCATGGGGTGCCTGTGTGGCTCAGTCTGTTGAGCTCTTGATTTCAGCTGAGGTCATGATCTCAGGGTCCTGGGATCAAGCCCTGACTTGTCTCCCTGATAGTGGGAGTTCCTAGGCAATTTGCTCTGTGCAGATACTGACAAGAGTGGAAAGAGATATGAAAAAGAAAGAAAACACGAGGTATTTCCCGAACATTTTAAAATTATGTAGGTTTTTTGCAAGACTGAGACTATATCCAAAGCACAATGATAATTAACTTAAGATGCCCAGTTAGTATAGTAAGATGAGGGCTAATTACAGCTATACGCAAAGGTGGCAATATTCTATATAATGGCCATTAGCACAATGTTTTATTATTTGAATCAGAAAGCAGAATATACAGAATCAATATCTTTAACATAGCAATAATCCTTTTCTATTCCCTACTCCTGCTCATCCTCACCCCATCCTTAGGCAACCACAAAACCACCTTCAGTCACTGTTCATGAGTTTAAATGTCCATATAAATGGAATTATACAGTATGTATGCTTTTTGACTGCTTTCAATCACTCAGCATAATTAAGATTTAGCCATGTTGCTACATGTATTAATATTTCTATTTTTTTAAAGATTTTATTTATTTATTTGACAGAGAGAGAGACAGCGAGAGCAGGAACACAAGCAGGGGGAGTGGGAGAGGGAGAAGCAGGCTTCCCGCCGAGTAGGGAGCCCGATGTGGGGCTTGATCCCAGGACCCTGGGATCATGACCTGAGCTGAAGGCAGACGCTTAACAACTGAGCCACCCAGGTGCCCAATATTTCTATTTTTAATCCTGAGTATTATGCCATTATATATACATACACCACTGTGTATTTTGACAGCATATTCATCTGTCAGTCGATACATGGATTGTTTCCAGTTTGGGCTATTACAAAGAAAACTGCTATGCACATTCATGTATAAGACACATTCGTGTCCTTTCACATATGCTTACATGCCTTAATGTCCACTAGCAGTGGAATGGCTTCATATATGGTAGGTATGTGTTTAATTAAAAAAACAAATAAATAAAATGACAAACCACTTTTCAAACTGTCCATTTTACATTCACACAGCAATCAACCTCATTGACATTAGATATAGCCAATCTTTATAATATTTGCCTTTGGAATAGGTATACTGTTTATTGTGGTTTTAATTTACATTTCTCTGATGACTAATGATATTAAGCATCTTTTTTTTTAAGCCTTTATTTTGATTCCAGTTAGTTAACCTATAGTGTTATATTAGTTTCTGGTGTACAATATCGTGATTCAACACTTCCATACATCACCAGGTGTTCATCACCACAAGTGCCCCCCTTGAATCCCCATCACCTATTTCACCCATCCACCTACCCACCTCCCTTCCGGTAATCATCTGATTGTTCTCCAGGATGCCTTGGTGGCTCAGTTGGTTAAGCGTCTCCCTTAGGCTCAGGTCATGATCTCAGGGTCCTGGGATCGAGTCCTGCATCGGGCTCCCTGCTCAGTGGAGAGCCTGATTCTCCCTCTGCCTGCAGCTCCCCCTGCTTGTGCTCTCTCTCTCTCATACAAATAAATAAAAAAATCTTAAAGAAAAATGATCAGATTGTTCCCTATAATTAAGAGTCTGTTTCTTGCTTTGTCTCTCTTTTTTCCCTTTTCTCATTTGTTTCTTAAATTCTACATATGAGTGAAATTATATGGTATTCATCTTTCTATGATTTATTTCAATTGGCATTATACTCTCTAGCTCCATCCATGTTGTTGCAAATGGCAAGATTTCATTCTTTTTTATGGGTGAATAATATACCACCCCATCCAACCATACACACACACACACACACACATCTTCTTTATCTATTCATCTTCTTTATCTATTCATAAATCAATGGACACTTGGGCTGCCTCCATATCTTGGCTATTACAAATAATGCTGCTATAAACACAGGGGTGCATGTATCCCTTTGAATTAGTGTTCTTGTATTCTTTGGGAGATATTAAGCATCTTGACATGTATTTATTTGCCATCTGAATATTTTTACCCATTTTTATTGGATTATGTACTTATTATATTTTGAGAGTTCCTTATATATCCTTAAAACAAGCATTTTACCATATATATGATTTGCAAATGTTTCTCCAGTCTCTGGTTTGACTTTTAATTCTCTAAACATTACATTTCAAAAAGCAGAAGCTATTAGTTTTAATGAACTTCATTTTATCAATTTGTGTCTTATGGATTGGGCTTTTGTTATCAAATCTAAGAAATCTTTGCTGAATCCCAAGGTTTATAAGGATTGTATCCTACGTTTTAATACAGAAATTGTATAGTTTTAGATTTTATATTTAGGTGTGTTTTCCACTTTGAGTGCTTTTGCATATATAATGTGATGACTGGATTGAAGTTCACTTTTTTCCAATACTCTCTTGTTCCAGCAGCATTTGTAAAAAGACTATTATTCATTTTGTAACATATATGTTGAACATTTGTCATTGGATGCATAAATGCTTAGGATTCCTTTGTCTGTTTGCTAAATTGACCCCTTAAATATTATGAGATGACTTTTTTCTTCTGGTCATAATCTTTGATCTGAAATTTACTTTGATATTAACATAGCTACCCAGCTCTCTTGTAACTACTGTAAATACAGTATAGCTTTTCATATTTTTACATGCAACCTAATTTTTTTAAGATTTATTTATTTGAGAGAGAGAAAGAGACAGAGAATGAACAGGGGGAGGAAGAGAGAATCCTCAAGCAGACTCCCTGCTGAGTGTGGAGCCCAGCTAGGGGTTGAGATCATGACCTGAGCCGAAATCAAGAGCTGGCCGCTTAACCAACTGAGCCACCCAGGCGCCCCCTAATTTTTTTTTTTTTTTTTTTACTTAAAGTTGCTTTCTTGTAGGAAGCATGTAGTCAATTCTTGTCTTTTTATCCAATCTGACAATTTCTGCCTTCTGATGGGGGGATTTAGATCATTTATCTTTAATATAGTTTTTAATATGATGAAGTTTCATTCTATCAGCTTTCTCTTTGTTTCTTACCTTTCCCATAAGTTCCCCTTTCCCTTTACGTCTGATTCTCTGATTATTTCTCTGATTATTTTTCTTTTTTATGATTCAGATTTTATCACCTTTGTTGGCTTATTGGCTAATAGCATTTTTTTTCTTTTAGTGGTTGCTTTAGGGTTTATAGTGTACAACTTTAACTTAACATAGTTAGCCTTAAGTAATAAATAAATAAACATGTTGACTCTGCACTACTATAAAAGAATGAAAACATCATCATCTGTACACAGACTCTATCTCCCTCTCTACCACTCAGATATAAGACAGATATATCCATTTCATAATGCTTTAATTTAGAAAATGGACTATCTCATCTCTAAGTATGTTTAGTGTGCTTGTATAAGTGCTGATTATATAAATTAAAAACAGTATAAATAGCATCCCCAATATTATGAAAATTTAAATACACCTTTCTACTGAACAGGGTAATGCAATTACATCAATAAAAATAGTATATAATTTCATATGACTGTATTTATGAAATCTGAAAGAGACCAGTGCAGGTATGAAGAGCAGATGGGTGTGCTTTTTTAAAACACCTGTGAAAGCTCAAAATTGTGTCATGATTTTGCTCCATATTTTCAATATTTTCTATATGTTTTGGTTATCTCTTAGATTTTTAAATGCCTTTCCATTGACAAAATTTACATATATTTTTAATTATAACGTTAAGGTTTTTTCATTTGCTTTATCATACAATCACCTCTTTCGCATGCTGAATTGAGCCAATGGCTATGGAGGTCCATCGCTTCCCTCTCTGTTTTGCTTTGCTTTTTGTTGCATTCTAGTTGTGACTTGCTATTTTCTGAATCACAATTATGATCATTCTTATATTTCAGTTTCATTTTGGTAATGTATACCTTTGACTAATATTTCAGAATAGTTTGGTGAGAGAAAAACTTTCCTCAGCCTATGAATCTTCAATACCTTTATTTTGCATTCATATATGAATACTGTCTAAGTATATAAGTCTAAATTCAAATGTATTTTGACTCAGAACCTTGAGGGCAAAGATTGAATGCCTCCTGAAGACTCATATTGTTGAAGACAAATCTGGAGCCAAAATGATCCTATTTTTTATAAAAACTTTATCAGGAAACTTTGTAGAAATTTTTGCTTATCCTTAGATATTATTTAATTTCACTATGATCCATGGATCTCTTTTCATCGTTTTCTTTAACTCATTCTGCTTAGCATTTTTTTATGACTCAAGAATTTATTAAGTCATACATCAAAACATACTGCTAATTGCAGTAGCAAAAGATCAATGTAAAACCACTCGAGAATTCTGCAGCTGTCAATTAAAAAAAATTTGTTCTAGCGGTTGAAAGGTCCAACCTTGTATTCTTGCCAGTGAGTAAGCTGTACAGAACTGCATTAGCACGGAGCACAGACTTATAGAACCCTCACAGAATGACCACCTCAAAGATGAATTAAATGCCCAGTTTCAGGAGGGATGGCAGTCAGGTCTAAGAAAAAGGAAAAGCTTAAAGACAGTGATAATACCAACCTTTCTTCATCATTTACTGCACTTGACAGAAATTAACCTTTTAAAATTTTACCCATGACACTTTTACTCAGCTTAATTATGACATGTACAACATAGTGCAAATTAACCTCCAGATTTTGTCAAAATACTGTCTTCATTCTTTGATCATTACAGGTGCTGCACACATCCCACCCCAGTCAGCCCACAGCTAGAGCAGATACTTCATTAGAAGGACAGGGGAGTAAGAGGTCTATTCAAAATCTCAGCAAAAGTGAATATGCAGTTTTGTTGTTGTTGTGGTTGTTGCTGTGTTGGTTTTTTTTTTTAAGTCTCACTACAAAATCAAATAAAAAAGATTGATTCAAAGAGTTGAGTCATTACACTCATTCCATTTTGACATACAGTACAGTGTTAGGGAATGGACAAGGGTTGATAAATTATGCAGGGTTAGATGGCAACATTTCATAAAGGAGACTGTGCTGCTCTTGTATCCGAAACTAGTTAAGAAGTATCTGCATTGCCAAACTTGGGAAGCAGCAGTCTCTTCTTAAAGACAAAGGTCTTTAATGGTTTAGTGCTTAGTGTTCTCAGTACAACAATGCAACGTTGTTATTAAGGTAATTTGGCAACTCTTAATCTGAGCAACAATAGGGGCTTTAGAAAAATAAGGCTTTAAGAAAGCTTGCCATTTTAGGACAAAATTTTAATTTAATGTGAAAGTTTGAAGTCTTACACTTTAAACAAATAAAACTTAAATATTACTGACTGGTTCAAAATGGTTTTATGAAAAAAATAATCTGTAACAAAAACTTGGCACTGAGTGTAGGGCTTCACCATTTTTGAGCAAAGTCTACAAAGATTCTGAGGAGGACAGACCAGTAGGCATTTTCTCTTCCTCGTCTTGACTGGAGGAGGGCACAGAACCACTGGGAGAGCTACATCAAACACTGTCGAGGCCTTACTGAGTGGGGAGCACTGCAAGTATTTTGTAGCATCGATCTCCTTAACCATGGCCAAAGCCTGTGGGTAGGTGGTGGGAGTCAGCCTCTTCTCCTTCCGTTTCTCAATCGTGTCTCTGTGGTCTATGAGATCAAGTTTAGTCTGAACCAGGATGACAGGGGTGTTGGAAAAGTGGTGTCACACTTTAGGGTACTGCTTTGCTCAAACATTTTCAAATGATACAGGACACATAAAAGAAAAGCAAATTAAGAATACATCCATATGCAGATAGGATAAGGGACAAAATCTGTCATAATCTTCTTGTCCAGCTGTAGCTTGTAAACCCGGATTCACTGGTTTTTCATCTACCATAACATTGGCAGAATAGCTGTCAAAGAGAGTGGGGATATATTCCCTAGGAAATGCACTGGCTATGTAACTAATGAGTAGGCAAGTTTTACCTACAGCTCCGTCTCCCACCACCACATACATGATGATGGCTTACATCGGGCCCATCGCTGGGCCACAGGGGTGGCAGGATGCTGAGGCGAGAAGCTGCAGGCTCAGGGTATAGCAGGCAGGCAGAGGGGCACCAGGTGGGGGCAGTGGACTTCGAGACGCCAGGTTCTGGGGCTGCTGCCTCCGCCACCTCACCCTCCAGCCCACAGGAAGCCAGAGCCCAGTAGTGGCTCCGACCCAAAGCTGGGGACAGCTGCAGAGAAACAGGAGTGTTGTTGTTGTTAATCTAAAGGCTTAAGTTAGTCTTTAACCACTGACTGACTTGACTGTTATTTATAACACACCCCTTATGTACTAAAGAATGTTCTAGATTCTGGGATTCTCGCTATTGAATATAGCAGACTAATATCCTTATCATTATGGAGGTTACAGTACATTAAGAAAAGAGAGACCAAAAAAAAAAAAAAAGAGACAAAACATAATAAATAAATGTATCATTTAGTATGTTAACAGTTTAAGATAACTAAGAAAGAAGTTAAGCAGCATAATGGCATTTGTGGAGGTTAACAAAGCATGAAGTTCTCTCTGTTAAATCTCGAAGTTAGGGTAAACCTCACTGAGACAGTAAGATTTAGGCAGACATTGAAGCAGCAAGAGTGTTAAACACGTAAGCATCTATGGGAAAAGCAGTATGGGCCAACCAAAGCGTCAATTCACACACAACAGGAGTCCGAGGGTCCTGAGCCTATATGAATATAATAGAAGGCTGGTGGCGGGGCGCCTGGGTGGCTCAGTCGTTAAGCGTCTGCCTTCAGCTCAGGTCATGATCCCAGGGCCCTGGGATTGAGCCCCACATCGGGCTCCCTGCTCAGCAGGAAGCCTGCTTCTCCCTCTCCTGCTCCCCCTGCTTGTGTTCCCTCTGTCGCTATGTCTCTCTCTGTCAAATAAATAAATAAAATATTTAAAAAAAAAAGAAGAAGAAGAAGAAGGCCGATGGCCAGAGGGGCTGAAGCAAGGAGGAGAGTTGTAGGTGAGGAGGTCATAAAGAAGGGTCATGTTGATCCCTTAGGGCCTCAGAGGTCACTCAAGGAATGTGGCTTCTGGTTCTAGAGAAGCAGGAATGCACCTGCTTTTGACAGAGAAAGAACATGATCTGGCTTTAAGTCTTGCACTACAACTGTCTTGAGAACTGACTCTTGGGGCTTGGCAGGCAAAGCAGGGGACCTGTTTACTGCAGTCCTCCAGACAGAGGTGGTGATTCAGACCAGGGCTTTTGCAGTGCAGGTGATGAGAAGTGACTAGATCCCACATATCTGTATTTGGTACTGAAGCCAACAAGGTTTTCTAATCTTGGAATGAATGCACACTTGAAAAAAAAAACAAGCCCCATCTTCTCTGAAACTTTCTTCAGTGTCATTTTTGACTTGAAGTTTTCATCTATTTAGGTTTAAATGTTAAAATGATATCATGTGCTCCCTCTCTTACAATAACTCAGTCTCTCCTCTGCAGAGGACTTTTTTGTTTTTTTTCTTGTTTTCTTTTTTTCATCTTTTCAGTATGGCTACATAGCTCTTAAGTTACTTCACTCTAAGTCACTGCAGTGTTACTCTGGGTAGATGGGAAGGCAAACACATGTTCTAGGCTCTGGCATTATGAAAAATAATTCCAGCAATAATTTTTTTAACAGTGTATTTTTTAGAGCCGTTTCAGGTTGATAATAAAAGTAAAAGGAGGTACAGACATTTCCCATAAGCACCCTGCTGCCAGAGGTGCACAGCCTCCTCCATTATCAACATGACTCACTAGAATGTATAATTTTTTATCAAGGATAAACCTACATTGTTATATCGTAATCACTTAAAGTCCACAGTTTACATTAGAATTCACTCTTGATGTCATATATTGTGTGGGTTTGGGCAAATATATAATTACATATATCTACCTTACACTATCATACAGAGTATTTTCATTGCTCTAAAAATCCTCTATGCTTAGCCTATTTATCTCCACAGCCCCCCAAAAGACTTCGTAGATATTTTGTTATATAGTGCCACATTTTCTAAAACACTAACAGTTTATTCTCCCTCCAAAACCGGGGGTGACTATATTCCATTGTCCACACTTTAGTTACATATAGTCTATAATATCTTTTTTTTAAAGAAGTTTTAAATTTGTTTTTTCATTTTTCATTTTTAATACAAATGCCTGACTGTGCTCAATTATGAAGCTGCATGCAAGAAAAACTGGCCAGCTCAAACAGTGTATTAATCATGAGCAAATGGAACTGCAAGGAGTCCACTAGGTGCTTCCTTATCATTAAGGTAATACAAGTATTTATATAGCAAAACTGATGTGTAGCTTGATCTTTAGGGGACAGGACCACCAACCAATAAATGCACATTTTGTGTGTGTGGACAGAAGGTACTTTTGACATTCAGTTTTGCTATATAGAAACAGAATGAGTAAATGAACTTTTTTTTTTTTTTTTTTTTGCAAGAGGTAAGTAAAAGATTCAATTTGGTTCTTCTAGAAGGGGGGAAAGGAGTTGAAAGTAGGCCTTCATTTTGCAGTCATCATCTGTACAAATTCTTCATAGTTGACTTGCCCATCTCCATCAATATCTGCTTCTCTGATCATTTCATCTACTTCTCCACCTGTTAGTTTTTCTCCTAAGTTGGTCATGACGTGACGTAGCTCCGCCGCGCTGACCTAACCGCTGCCACCCTTGTCAAAGACTCAGAACGCCTCGTGGATTTCTTCTTCACTGTCTGTATCTTTCATTTTTCTAGCCATCATAGTCAGAAATTATGGGAAGGCAATGGTGGCATTTCCGTCAGCATCCCCATCATTGATCAAATCCTGCACCTCGGCTTCTGTTGGCTTCTGACCCAGTGACCTCATGACAGTTCCGAGTTCCTTTGCTGTGATGCTGCCCTCGCCATCTTTGTCAAATAGGGAGAAAGCTTCCTTGAACCCAGCAATCTGTTCTTCGGGCAGCTGATCAGCCCTGGTGCGAGCGAAGGGAAGAGGAGCAGAGGGAGCGAGGTGGTTGCGCCAGCGCAGGGGCTGAGCGGGCGGGGTGCCCCCGGGCCGCCTCCGACCGCGAGCGACGGCGCGAGGCTCCCAGCACCACTGCCCTCTTGTTTAATTATTGGGAGAACATAGAGATTATTAAATTGACCTTGATGGTGTTTAGCTGGGTAGTACGGAGAGATGTAGGAAACAGTGATGATGGTGCTCACTGCATTTCCGTTACTGTAAAAACACCCATGGAGAACTGATGCTAACTTACGCTAGCCAAGGGCTTATTCACAAGGGCACAACTGGCCCTCTTTGGATAAAGTTCACAAGAGTAACCATATTTAGGTAAGAAAAAGCAATGAATTGAATATCCTGTCATAATTTGATATATTAAAGCATTAAAGAATATAAGCTGAAATGTGTGGAATATGATGTATATGCTAATTGATTGCAAAATGTGAATTTTTCTATAATTTTAATCCGATCATAAAATAATGAATTATCGTCTTAAATTTTCATTTTGTTCTCCTTTATACTTCAATTGACTGAAAATCTTTAGCACTATTTCAGTGTGAGCTCTCTTATAACATAGTTACATTATATAGAGTAATTTTTAAACAGTGTTTATGAGACAATATTTAATTAAATTTTCAAAGCTGAATCTATATCAAGTTTTTGATGATGTGGTACTTAAAACACAATATGTGTTTTATTAAGTAAAAATTAACAATCCATTTGTACACTTAATCATTAAGGAAAGCATTATCTCCAATTATGAGGCAAAACAGTAAAAAAGCAGTCAAAGCTAGAAAGATTCAAAAGTAATAATTCCAGTTATATTAACAATCTGCTGTCTCCTATTTGCCACAATTACTTTGTCAGTCCTTCTTTATTTATTAATTCAGTGAACTTCTACTGCTGCTTACAGTGCTTGGTACTAAAAAGAGATACCACAAGACAACTCACAGATACCTTCCTCAAGATGCTGACAGCTTCAGATAAAACAAAAGATTAGCAGAGACACATACTGTAGAACGCATGTACTACTAGGGTGTGCAGAAGGGCTAAGAGAACACAGAGGACCAGGAGTCCCTCATATAGACTAAGGGTGAGGAATGTGTGGTTTGCCAAAGAATGCTTCCTCCCCAAAGTGACAGGGCTCTGTGTGTTGAAGAATAAGTAGGAAGTGAGCACGTGGGTGAAGCAGTCAGCTTTCTAGCCAGAAAAAAATGTCTGGCAAAGCCTTGTCTGCATTGGCAAGATAGCAGATTCACAAACTGCAAGCTCTGTATGTCCACCATCTGTGGCTCTCTGATCTGTCACTCTTCAAACTGGATGCTTCATCCTTGGTACCTTTTATATTTTCAGCAACCTCCTCAGTGTGTCCTCCCCCCAACCTGTGTTTCTGTCTTCCAAGTTAATCTCTACAGAGATGAAAGAACTATATTTTTCCTAAGTAACACATTCAAGATAAATCATGTCAATATTGTACTTTAAAAAACATCCCTGACTTCCCACACCCCATAAATAAAATCTCAAGACCGCAGGTTGACACTTGGAGTGTGCTCATCCCTTTGAACTCAGGCTGCACTCCCATCCCTAATCCCCACTCTCTTAATCCCACACAAGTGACCACTGTGGACAGCTGTCATTGCCAGCGCACGCCGCACTCGGTATGAGTCTGCAAATGCTTGTTTTCTGAGTACAGAATCCTTTCCTCTCATTTTCCTCCATCCTTCACCCTGTTATCTTGTACCTGGAAATTCCTACTTGCTTTTCAAGATTCATCTGAAAAGTCATCTCCTAGTGAAGCATTTACCATCCCCCTAGATGTTAAGACGGAATTAACCACACCCTTTTTTCAGTCCTTGAAACATTTTGTTCATATTCATACTTTTCAGTGTTTCAAATGCCAATTATTTCTCATATATTCAAGGCCTCTGCATTGAGAATTATACAAAAGAAATGTTATGCTTCCTACCCCTATGGAGATCACATTTTAGGAAGGAAAAAAAGGACATATCAATAATAGCTAAAATACATGGTGATAAAGAACATCATGAGAATATATAGAGAGTATTCTGGACACAGATGAGGGAACATTTAATTTGAACTTGGGCAGGAGATGGAGGAAGCACTGGTCAGAGATAGCTATAAAAGGAAAGTGACATTAGCGCTGGCCTTGTGTATTTATTAACAGGAGTTACTGGTGAGCGTAAAGGCAGAGCCTGGACACACACAACTCAGATGGCAACACCGACTAAGACTGAGGAGCAGCTGAAGAGCAGCTGTCCAGATGAACCAGGGCATGCACCCCACTAGGTTCACTTTGTTCATTTACATCTCCTTCCTGGTTCTTGTAGACATGAGATATCTGACCCCCACTAAAGAACTCAGCAGTTGCTAGGTCATGAAAGAAAAGATAATCCATGACAGGACGTTAGGCTTTACCATGGAGCGATGGGGTGATTCAAAGTTTTGAACAAGGACATTGACATAATCAAGTGACTCTCCAGAACTATTGCTTGAAGCAGTGTGGGGAATTCATTCCAAGACTTGAAAATATTGCTTCTTAGGATAGGGGTTGGGAGTTTATTACAGGAGTTCAGAAGTTCAGCAAAGAGAAATAAGAGCTTGACCTAGAGTTGTGACAGCTAGAATGAGGTAGAAGATTTGAGCCTGAGAGTCTTTTTGGAGACACTATTCACCAAACTTTCTGACCCATAATAGCTAAGGGATAAGGAGGTACAAAGGGGACTGGGTTTCTATTTGGGTTACCTGGCTCACAGCAATACAATCAAGCTAAAAAGAGGAAGACAAATAGACAATCACACTAAAGAGAGGAGATGGGGGAGAAGAGACACTCATAATTGCGCATCTTGCTCTTTTGATTACATTATACATGTAACAGGTAAAAATATAACTTTATAAAAAATGAATTCATTATTTTTAATAGCTGGATATACCAATTTAATTACCTTTTTTATTACCATTTAGGTAATTGGCAGATTATTTTCCCCACTACAAAATAAAATATATTTTTGTGGACAAGTGTAAGAATAACTTCTGATGTAAATGCCTTGAAGTAAATTTCTGAATCAAAAGGAATATGCATTTTTTGATAGACAAATATTGGTTTTTTAGGGAACCGATTTGGAGTATAATAAAAGCTCAGAGAAAAATCTATAATTTTGTCCTTTTGCAAATAAGCATCCATCATCCATAAGTGATGATAGATGGTTTGGCTCCTGATAGTAAGTGGTCATGGGCAAAAGATGGTAGTCAGAAGCTATGACATCAGGGTATTGGATGAGATGATACCTTCAACTAAGAACATGATAATGATTATCATGATAAAGATTATTATGCAGCCAAAATGATCCAATCCCCCAACTATACTTTATTATATGAAATATATACAATAACCTATACACAAATAAAAATTTCAATTCTATAAAAGAGCTAACGACTATTTTTTTCATAAGTACCTTATTTATAAATGATGTCTAGGTCATGCAGCTTAATGAGGCATGTCTCAATTTCTTGGAGTAGAGGAAAAACACTGAATTCAGAACAATGCAGTATCAGTTGAGTACTCGAATTGTCCTTAGTTGACTATATATTTTAAGCAACCACTTTAATTCTCTAAATATCCAATTTTCTCATTTTATTCATTGCACTGTGTACAATTCCACCACAGTAGGCATGCATATTGAATATTACTGAATACAGTAGGATTCAGTAAACATATTCTGTAAAGGGTTAGGTAGTAAATACTTTAGGCTATGTAGCACATTCAGCGTCTGGTGCAACTCCTCCCCTCTGTCACTGTGGTGCAAAAGCTGCCAGAGACCATACACAGACCGGTGCGGTTGTGTTCCCATAAAACATTACTGAAAGGTGGCAGTCTAGATTTGGTCTTCAGGCTGTGTAGTTTGCTTACTCCCAAAATTCAGGAGTGAAGGAAAAGCTTAAAAAATAATATTTTATATGTTCTCCAACCCTGAGACACCATGATCCTAAATAGTTTGTCTTTTGGTAATAAAATGTTTTAATTAACAATTTTGGTATATTTATAGATATTTTTCAAAGAAGAGAATATGGATAATAATAAAAGGTGTGAAAAATAAAAATATTCCTAGATCTCCACTAACAAGTTTTGAAATTCCTCGATTACCTTCTACAATTCTATCTTTCAAACCTATATGAAACTAAAACAGCAGCAAACTGCATTCTCAGCCTCTTTCACAGAGGATTTTAAAAGCTGCCATTCTCTCCCAGCTAAGTTTCCAAGGCCTTCCTTGTCTTATTTTGAAATGCAGGAATGAGCCTACAGAGACCAACTTGAACAGAATTGTTTGGTTTGAAATGGGTGTAACTGTCTTAAATCTTGCTATGGTTACATTCTAGTTTTAATAAAGAAGTGGACCTGAAAAACAAAGACTCAAGGCTTTAACATTAACCACAAATGGCCAAAACAATGAACTAATCTAATAATGTGCACGTATAGACCAGTGTCTCTTTTATTTATAATAGTTATGTTATTTTCCCACCAAAGGAAAGCTACATTTCTTTCCATCATGTATAAGATGGAATAGCATGCCACAAAATTAAACAATATGATTTATGGGACTTATTAAGTGTAAAAAAAGAGTGTAATTAGTTTTCCAGTGCCAGAGGCATGTCTGAATTATTTGAATGGAATACGGCTGGTTATGTGATAAACCTATAACTGTGAGTCAATGAAACCTCTCCCTTTTGATATCTAGAGCTTTTTAAATATTATTGTTGTTATTGATTGTAACTGGAAGATGGAGTCATTAAAGGTGATAATTCATCTTTTCTGAGGCTCTTTGTAAAAACTTAGTGAAAACATGACCTGGCTAGCACTTATCTGAACCTATAGACAGTTTAATTAATCAAACAAAATTAACAAAAATAATAAAATTAGGGAAAGTGGCATTAACAATGAGCTTACTCCTTTATCTTGCCATTTTTTAGACTCATATTTCTTACATGATAAAATCTATTAGAATTTCTAATGGTGGTAAAATCTGACATTCTGCTCCCAGCTGGTGGTTCCCTTCTCCAGAATATAGTTCTACTAAATGGCTTTGGTCTTCACCATTTTCATCATTCTGGGTCTGAAGTTGAAGGGATACCCAAGGGAAGCTGTTCCTGTGGTAACCTTAGGGGCATACACACACACAAAAAGAAATAGACTCATAAGAGTTCCCTTATGATCTTGATTCATCAATGGTTCATTGTCATTTTCACACACATATCTTTGTCCAAAACAAATAACACAGTTAAATCCACAATCTAGAAATGAGGGGGAATGCCGTCCATATGATGAAGCAAAAACAAAGGTATGGATATTGGTAAAGATGAACAATTATAGACAATGTTTCAGTCTATCACAGTTGCCTACTATGCAAATAATATGATTTACATTTTACCGTATGTCACTTTTTTCAGAATAATTAAGACAAGTAACAATATTAAATTTAAAAATTGTAATTATAATTTATTTACCAAGTCTATTTAGGAAGTTAAAGCTAGCTTACAAAACTATTTAAAATATCTTCAGTACTGGGGTGCCTGGGTGGCTCAGTTGGTTAAGCGTCTGCCTCCGGCTCAGGTCATGATCTCGGGATCCTGGGAAGCCCATGTCTAGCTCCCTGCTCAGTGGGCAGCGGGGAGTCTGCTTTTCCTTGTCCCTCTGCTCCTTCCTGCCCTCATGTGCACTCACTCTCTCTCTCTCACTCTCTCTCTCTCTCAAATAAAATATTTAAAAAATATATATCTTCAGAACAGATATTTAGTTTGATTAGATTATTATTGGTTATTGTGCAGCTATCAATACACTTATAACTATAAAGAATACTTACAGACACAGTTTGTGCTCTCAAGGAATTCATGACTTACTGAGAAGCACAGATGTGTAACTGAATGATAGTATATTGAGCCAAAACACTGTGATAAGTCCTAAATTTGACAAAGTAATATGGAAGTTTTGGGGAGATAATAACACAGCTTTGAGAATACAGTGAAGTCAAATACTGAAACAGAAGTAGAACTTCAAAGGCAATGGTAAAGGGCATTTCAGGCAAGAGGTAATAACCAGAGCACAGACACAGGCATGTGGGTGAGGGCCTGCCTTGTCCCCTGACATGCATGTCATACATTGGGCTATGAAGACCATATGTGAGATCAGGCAAAAGTACAGAGATGGAAATTACTATCACCTGTTCCAGAATATCAGAGACCTCAGTGTGGTTGCTGTTTATGTGCCTGGACTAAAAATAAATGGCTAGAAATAAAAGGAGGTTAAGTGCATAGAAGGCATTTTAGATCACGTGTCTTGGTCTGGGGTATCCCCCAAAAGTATATCATCAGACAAAGATTTGGGGTAAGTAATTTATAAGATAAGCATAAGAAGAAGAAAAAGTGGAAAATGAGAAAGGACTAAAGGAAAGAAAACAAAAATAGCAACAAAAAACAGTGTGTAAATGAATGTGTCACTGTTGTGGCCAACTCTGTTTATTTCTTCTAGGAATGCTCAAAGATGTTGTGAAATATAACTCAGAATCAATGAATACTTGTGGTATGAATACATCAATAGGAAAATGAGAGACAGCAATTAAAGAGGAACTCAGCATAATTCAGAACCTTAATCCTTGAACAGGTTTCCCCTCCATGCCTTAAACTCCTTTTTGGGCTCTTAGATTATTCACACAAACTAGTTTTGTGAATTTTGCTTTATCTGTGATCCTCCTGTATATCATTTGGTTAATATTTTTCTTTAAATCCATTAACTATTTGCTCTCCTTCTGGAAATAATGACTATGAAATCATGGTTGGATGTATTAACCTCATGTTTTCCACAAATCTCTCATTTGTTTAGAGTTGCTCCAGGGGTATTAACTCTTCAGCACTTCTGGCCTGTTATGGATGAGTTGAGTGCATTTCCAAAGACAGAAAAAGTCCTCAGATAAAAAAGCAAGGATGGAACACTGTTCCACAGACATAAAATGGCTTCAGACAAAAAAGCAGGAGAAGAAAACATCTCCTTGACATGGATTTTGGTAACTAATTTTTGGATATGATACCTAAAGCACAAGCAACAAAATAGAAAATAAACCAGTGGTACTACATCAAATTAAAAAGCTTCCACACAGCAAAAGAAGCCAAACCGTCAAGTGAATGGGGAAAGATATTGGTAAGCCATGTATCTGGTAAAGGGTTAATAGCCAAAACATACAAAGAAGTCACACAACTCAACAATTAAATGAGCCAAGGATCTGAATAGACATTTCTCCAAAGCAGACATACAGAAGGCTGGCAGGTATGTGAAAAGAGGCTCAACATCACTAATCATTATGGAAATGCAAATTTTTTAAAACCACAATAGGATATCATTTCCTGCCTATAAGAATATCCATCTCAAAAGGACAAGAAATAACAAATGCTGGCATGTATATGGAGAAAAAGGGAACTCTGATGCACTGTTGGTGGGATTGCAAACTGGTACAGCCACTGTGGAAAATGGGATGGAGGATCCTCGAAAAATTAAAAATGGAACTATCATATGATCTAGCAATTCCACTTCTGGGAATATATCCAAAGTAAATGAAAACATATGCAGAATAACTTGAAAAGCTATCTGCACCACCATGTTCATAGCAGCATTATTATCAATAGCCAAGACTTGGAAACAATCTAAGTGTCCATCAATAGATGAATGGATAAAGAAGTTGTGGTATATATATATACAGTAGAATATTACTCGGCCATAAGAAAGGAAATTCTACCATTTGTGACAACATGGATGAATCTTGAAGACATCATGCTAAGTGAAAGAAGTCACACAGAGAAAGACTAATACAGTATGATCTATCTCACTTACATGTGGAACCTAAAAACAAAACAAAAACCCAACTCATAGAAAAAGAAATCAGAAATTGTGGCCACCAATGGCTTAGGGTGGGGTAGAGGGAATTGGAGGAAGGTGGTCAAAAGTACAAATTTCCAGTTATAAAATAAATAAGTTCTATGCATGTAATGTAATTTTTTCAATATATATGGCAATACTGTATATCATATGAGGAAACATAGGAAGACGGATGGCATAAAAAGAGGCTACAAAGAAGCTTAATAACTTTAAGATGGTAGTTGCCTCTGGGGAGAAAATGAAAAAAACAGACTTTTGTTTAATGCAATCTCTATTTTTATTGTTTTAAAAATAGATCTCAAGTAAATATATTAATACATAAACATGCAAAACTGCATGAGTGCAGAGGTGTTTTTGAAATATCTTCTGTCCTTTTTTTATGTTTGAAATATTCTGCAACTTTCAAAATGTATAAAATAAAATGCTTGAGTGTAATGAAGGAAATTTGTTTAAATTCTACCAATAACCAACATCTGAACTACATTATCAATTTTCATCATTCACAGAGAAAGAGTATATTTAAACTGTAGTAAAATTTAACTCTAACCAATTATCCTACAATTTAAATTACTATAGCCTGAATTTATAACATTTGAATATGAATATGGTTATAAATAACGAGTACAACACAAATTTCTTTATGCCATGACAATCTGTAGGTACAAAGAGCTCATATAACCATCAAAGCTCAAATTTACTAATAACTCACATCCGCATTTATGAAAGATCTCAGCTCTAACCAGATTCATATGACCTCTCCTCTGTTAGCTATTCCTCTCAGGAGGCTCAGGCTGATGAATAGAAGCTCTTGGGGCAAAGTTTGCTTTTGTCCTCTTATTATCTTCTGACCATTTTGTTGTCAGATGCCTGCAAAACAATCGGGGAAGCATTTGCTTAGGTGAACCAAGAATTAAAAATCCTGCAAGATGTTGAGATGTCAATGAATTCTGTTTAATCTTCTTTTGGACTCTCAAACAGATCTATTGGTGACCTGGAGTCTTAAATGCTTTTTATGATCTCTCTCTCTCTCTTTTTCTTTTTAGACAGAGAGAGAGTGTGTGCAAAGCAGAGGTAGAGGAGGGGAACAGGGAGGGATAGGGAGAATCTTAAGCAGGCTCCATGCCCAGTGCAGAGCCTGACACAGGGCTCAATCTCACAACCCTGGGATCATGACCCGAGCTGAAATCAAGAGTTGGACGTTTAACCAGCTGAGCCACCCAGGTCCCTTAAATGCTTTTATAGCTCTCTTAGCCTTTATTTAAAGTTTCCCATGCAAAGAATCAGATCTATTTGGGGGGAAATGCTTAGATACAGATACCACCATGTCTTCCTTGGCTGGCCCCTAATAAATACTTGAAAACTTAGATTCTGGATCAACTCAAGCAAGGGGAGGAGTAGTGGGCAGAGGGAGTGTGCACTACTAGTTCATTAGATACCTGTTCTCAACCTCCTCATGTAGGCTCAACTGGGTTACCACTCAGTGTCTAATACTATTAACTGTGGAGATAACTCTCTTTGCATTTTATAATTCAGGGAGCCTTTGCTGAAGATGGGATACAATTTGCAGGCAGTGCCTTATGATATAAAAACCCAACACCAAATCTTCAGTATATTCAGGAAACAGAGTTGACTCTTCAACAACAGGGCCTTGAACTATGCGGGGCCACTTACACATGGATTTTTTTTTTTCAATAAATACAGTACAAAACCATAAATGTATTTTCTCTTCCTTATGATTTTTTAGTAACATTTTTTCTCTAGCTTACTTTATTGTATGAACACAGTATATAATACATAGAACATACAAAGTCTGTGATAATTGACTGTTTATGGTATTGGCTAAGGCTTCCAGTCAACAGTAGGCTATTAAGTTTTGAGGAAGTCAAAAGTTACACAAAGAATCCAACTACATGGGGGGCTTGGTGTCCCTAACCCCCTGTTATTTAAGGGTCAGCTGTACATAAGTAGCTTAATGTGGTCAGTTGTATTTATGTTTAACTTTTCATTCTTACCAATATTGATGTTAATGTGGCAGTTGCAAGCAGCTTTAAGATTCTTGGCAACTAGGGGTGCCTGGGTGGCTCAGTTGTTTAAGAGTCTGCCTTAGGCTCAGCTCATGATCTCAGGGTCCTGAGGTTGAGTCCGCATCCAGCTTCCTGCTCAGCGGGGAGTCTGCTTCTCTTTCTCCCTCTGCCACCCTCCCTGCTCATTCATTCATTCATTCATTCTCTCTGTCATAAATAAAAATAAAATCCTAAAAAAAAAGATTCTTGGCAACTCAATGCCATAGTAACTAAATTCATTATTTGCTGAAAAGCAAAGAGGGAAGTTGCAAAGTATACCAGATAGTGGTTAGTCCTTTACAGAATTAATGAAGGAGAATGAAGAACCCCTTAATGCAAAATCCCTAAATGCACTTGGAGATAACCTTTCTGAAAATGTATCATTGTTTAATCACTGGCAGAACTAACTAAAGCTCTGAGTTTTTCATTGAGGATCTAAACTGAAATTATAGTATATGCTCAAAGGCCATATGAATATTTCTGACAAAGATAAGCAGTGAAACGAGTTGATTCTTCTGTTGAAAAGGAATAAAACCACTCTACTGGTGAGCATTTATCATTACAGGAAAAAAAAGTATCAGTAATTTTATTCCCTATTCTGAGATTATCACTCACTGCTATGGTCTCCATTATTGCAATAACAAATTGAGAAATAATATTTCCCCCAGGAAAATGTGGGATGTTTTAATGTTTTATGGCAGAAAGACATTTTTGCAGACATTGCAGAAAGCTAATGTTTCCTTTAAATTGGGCTATAATTCAAAGAGAACTATGAAATGCAGCTGCAAAAAGTCAGCCAAATAAGTAAGCTTATACTTTCTAGTTTATTCTTAAAAATTTTTTAATTTTTTTATTGTTGCTCATTTTGTGGCTACAGGACTTAGTACAATTGGTTTATATCATATCTGTTCTTGGTTAGAGAAAAATTAGGTATCCCTAAATAATAAGGTGTAAGTCTCAATATAAACAGAGCCTTATATAGATATATACAGGTATATATCTTATATAGATACATATATCTTATATAAATACAGATAGATCTAATAATATCTCCACTTGCATTCCACTATTATTTAATGCATTAGCCCATTAACAAATGTATGTTGAGCAAGTACTGCTTGCCAGACAATATGCTACATGTGTTGTACACTTTCTCCATCACGAAGCCTAAAATTAGTGGAAAAGACCAACAAGAGTGAGATGCCTGGGTGGCTCAGTCGTTAAGTATCAGCCTTTGGCTCAGGCCATGATCCCAGAGTCCTGGGATCGAGTCCCGCATAGGGCTCCTTGCTTAGTGAGGAGCCTGCTTCTCCCTCTCCCTCTGCTGCTCCCCCTGCTTGTGCTCTCTCTCTCTGACAAATAAATAAATAAAAATCTCAAAAAAAAAAAAAAAAAAGACCAGCAAGAGCAAGTTAAAAATAAAAAACATATAATGAAAATCTGTGATAAAATGTCAAAGAAAACATAAGAGCAGATTATTTCAGAGAAGATATGTCTATTTTTAAAATACTAGTTTTCTACAGAATTGTTTTATTTTCTAATTGAAATAAAGTTTTACTATAGTCAGCTTTATAGTAATACATTTATTATTTTAAAGTCTTTATTGTGGTATATATTAATTTAGAAAACTATATAAATGTAGAACAATTCAAAGACTTATAATAAAACCAACACTCATATATACCCAGCTTAAGAAGTAGCATATTCCCAATACATGTCATAACCCTCTGTATCTCACCCCCAAAGCATTACGTACCCTACCTCTCAAAAGGAACCATTATCACAAAGAGTTTGCCAGTCCTATTGCATCTCTTCATAATTTTACTACCTACATGGCTAATATCACTATCATTAAAAATTATAAAAATGGAATCATAGTATATGTATTATTCAGCAATTTACCTGTTTTGCTTAATTTTTTGCAATTTCTCCATTTCTACATATGTAGCTGAAGTCCATACATTTTAATGCTTCATTGTATAACAAAACTGGGTTTTTCCACCGTACTTTTTGATAGATGATGGTTTCCCAATTTATTCTTTTTTTTTTTTTTTTTTGGCAATTATGGACAGTACTTCAATGAGCAGTCCTGTACATGTCTCCAGGGACAGAGGCATAATGATTTTGCCAAGGATGTATTTACTAGTTTATATTTATATTAAATTGCATGTTCAACTTTACTATCTAATGAAAAGCAAAGCAGTTGGTTTTTTTTTAAGATTTTATTTATTTATTTGACAGAGAGAGAGATGGCGAGAGCAGGAACACAAGCAGGGGGAGTGGGAGAGGGAGAAGCAGGTTTCCCGCTGAGCAGAGAGCCCGATGTGGGGCTGGATCCCAGGACACTGGGATCATGACCTGAGCCGAAGGCAGACGCTCAACGACTGAGCCACCCAGGTGCCCAAGAAAAGCAGTTTTAAAATAGAAAACAAAAATATTTAATGCACGATATTAACAGGATAAGATAAAAATCTTATAAACATCTTATTAGATACAGAAAAATCATTTGATGAAATGCCGATTCATTAAAAACATACTAAAAAAATAAAGTATAATACTTGATAAAAGATATCTTAAATAAAAACTAAAACAAACATTGTACTTAAAGACAAAATTTTGAAAGGTTTTCCTATGAGAGCAACAGTAAGATAGCAATGGCCACTCTTGCCATTTCTAGTCAATGTGTTACTGAAAGTCCTGATAAAAAAAAAAGGCAATAAAATTTATAATTGGAGGAAAAAACCTCAAATCATCTTGGACTTTCTACATAGATAAATCCTATAATTTGAAAATTATGAGATTTTTGTTTTCCCTTTTCAAACTTTATACACTGTATTTCTCTTCTCATGACAATGTTGCATAGATACGTTAGATTATAGACATCTCTGAAATCACTTTGACTAAAAGGAAAGGAAATGGCTTTGTTATTTCAAAATTAAGTGTGATATATGTATAGGTGTAGTATAAATGCTCTTTTTTAGTGTAAAGATGTTCCCTTTTCTTTTATTGACTAAAATTTTGTGTAAAAGATATCTGTCCCACAAATGATTGACTTTGCCAGTGAAGCAGCTAAACATAGTATTTTTGTTACAGGAAGACTTTTAACTACTCGTAATTTTCTTTAATGGCTATAAAAGCATTCTGTGTTTTTAACATCTTTTTGAGTCACTTTCAGAAAGTATTTTTCAAAGTAATGATTTTTTTGAAAAATTTAAATTATTGGCCTAAATTTATATTTTTGTTAGCTCTGTGGTTGTGTCTCCTTTTTCATTTATATTTTGTTACTTTCTCTTTTGATTTTGATTAATCTTAAGTTCATGTTACTATTTCAGAGAACCAACTTTCAGCTTTGTTGTCTCATTTAAAAAAAAAAAAAGATTTATTTGAGAGAGACAGAGAGAGTAAGCACAAGCTGGGGAAGGGGCAGAGGGACAAGTAAACTCTCCACTGAGCAGGGAGCCCAACTCCGGGCTTGATCGCAGGACCCTGATATCATGACCTGAGCCAAAATCAAAAGACATTTGCTTAACCAACTGAGCCACCCGGGCGCCTCCCTGCTTTTTTTTAAAAGATTTATTTATTTATTTGAGAGAGCGAGAATGAGAGAGAGAGTGTACATGAGAGGGGGGAGGGTTAGAGGGAGAAGCAGGCTCCTTGCTGAGCAGGGAGCCCGATGCGGGACTCGATCCAGGGACTCCAGGATCATGACCTGAGCCGAAGGCAGTCGCTTAACCAACTGAGCCACCCAGGCGCCCCGACATTTCCTTCTTTCTATTGTCTGACTTTATTCTGCTTTCTTTTAGTTAATACCTTATTATGGACTCTTAGCTGAATATTTTACTGTGGGTCTTGTTTCTCAAAGGAAAGCTATATATGTCCATCTAAATACAACTTTATCTACCTTTCAGACATTTTGAAACATAATTCTGCAGTTACTGTTTTTATTTATTTATTTTAAAGATTTTATTTATTTGAGAGAGAGAGAGAGCACAAGCAGGGGGGAGAGGGAGAAGCAGACTCCCTGCTGAGCAGGGAGCCCAATGTGAGACTCGATTCCAGGACTCCAAGACCATAACCTGAGCTGAAGGCAGACACTTAACCAACTGAACTACCCAGGCACCCTTGCAGTTATTATTTTTAACAATTTATTTCCATTCTGATTTTTCATCTGTGGTTAGAGTTGTATTTTTAACTTTTAAAAATGCATTTTTAGTTGTTTTTAAAATTAATATCTAATTGCTTCTGTTCAGAAAACGTCTGCATGAATACAGGTGTTTAAAAATGTGTTCAAGCTAACATGTCATCGCAGTAGAACCTCGACGTCTCCAGACCTTGATGATCTTTTAACCTCTAACTTTCCTACTTTCACTTCAGCCTAATCCTTGTTTGGATTCCTCATTACACTGCTAGCTTAGTGACTTATTTAACAGTTGTAAATTACTGTTATTCACAATTTTACTTATTTTTGTCAGGCATTCTTTGGTAGTATCTATTCTACAGGCTGGCATAACTTCAAATTGTCTATTTTCTTTTAATCTCAGAAAATGAACAAATCCTCTTAGTCTGTATTTAAGCTCATTTGTGTGATTCCCCCACCTACATATTTTCTGTTCATTCATTTATTCAACCAAGATTTTTTGAGCCCCACTATTTCCCAGACACTGTTTTACATGCTGTGATATAACTGTGAATATTCAAAGTTTGTCCCTGTAAAAAACAGAAATAAATACATTAAATTAGATACTAGTTATTGACAGTCCTAAGAATCAAAACAAAGCAGAATTAATAAATGATGAGTGAAGGGGGATGCCCCTTGGATAGTCATAAAAGATCTCTCCAAAAGGTGATATTTGAGCTGAGATCTGAAGGTTTGGCCTGAAGGAGTCAGATGTCTATTTGTAGGAAGACTAATTCAGCTAATAAAAACATACAAAGATAATGAGACAGGAAGACATGTGACATGTTCAAACTTCAAGGAAGCTGGTATTGCTACACCTGAAGGATCTTTTGGAGAATAGTCAGAGATAAGGGAGAAGTAGTAGCTAGATACCTGTGTTAGAGTATCTACTGCTCTCAAATATTAAAAGCAACTTTTGTGAATATTGCTGGCTCACATTTGATTTTTCATAGAGAAAAGGAAATTAATTCTGCTTTATTTCTCTTTTTTTTTCTGTTTCTTTTGTTTGTTAAACCTCTTTACCTGATCATTTGAGATTATTTTTCTTTAATCTTCAAAATCTAAGCATCTTTCCATAGCCCATTAATTTTGCCAACAATAAGGTGAGCAGTTTTGTCCTACGGATTCAGGTTATTTCAGAATAGAGATATTTTTGTTTAATTTTCACTTCTATTTATCTATTTGTTTGTTTTGTGTACTTATTGGGCTATTTTATTTGTAATTAGGATATTTTCCTCACCAATCCTTGATTTTGATTAGCTTCCCTTCTCATATTTGTCTTTTTTTTACTGCAATCATTCTACGAGAATGAATAAAGTTTACCTTCTAAAATTTCTATTCCCATTTCTTCAATTTCCATTCAAGATTTTATGGCCTCCAATGAGAATTATAATCATTATTGTATTTTTCATTTCCCTGCATTGTGTTCTTAATTAAACAAGTTCTTTATCTCTTTGCAACCTGCTTCTCAGATTTATGTCTTTGCATTTCTACTTGCTCCCTTCTTATGTTACTGTTTTATTTTTATAGAGGCAATATCACCTTGCACTTACTGAGAATGCAAAGCAGATCTTCTGTAAAACTCTTGTTGTTGTTGTTATTTTCTACCTTAGTTCTTATTCAGAGGTATCATTCTCTTTAATTTTTCCTAGGAGTGGTCCTCCTTACTGCACCATTAATTGTGCTGCAGTATATTTTTCATTTGCCTTATATTGTCCTATTGTTGCTTATTCACATTTAAATGAATAAATAAATATACAAGTGCTTATTTTCCAAATACCAAGTTGTGGGCTTTTGCTTATTTATTTGTTCTAACAATCTTGTTTCCCTTACTTATTTTCCACAGGCTGTTGGAATGGAGATTTGGAGATACGCCATGCAGGAAAAGGGTAATACACAAGGGATGAGAGAAAAAATAAAAACAAAATAGAGAAGCTTTCTGAAACCATGGAGCCACTGGACTGCTTATACTCATAACAGGAAATCCTGCACTTTTTAAGGATATTAAAGGAAAAGCTGAATCCATATCTTTTTCAATCATAAAAAATAGTCATGAAATAAAGAATGATTAGAAATGTGGCACTATTGGAATCACAGTATGAAAATATCCCAGGTTAATTAATTGATTGAACTACTTTTTAAATTATTATTTGTAAATACACTCAATTTTATTAACTTTGAAAGTTTATATTTCTCAATATTAATTTCATATATTTAATAAAAAATGGAGACTGAAGGTTAATATAAAATAGCCGTACTTCCCCTACATACCTTTCACTTCATTTGGAATAAATGTTGCATCTGGGTTGTTCATCTTTCTATTAATTTATATCCTACTAATTTACCTTCAGAAAATATTCTTCTCAAGTAATGTGAAAATAAACTTTCTAACTCATCCCTTTTGGATATGCCTTTTGAAAGTATTTTTTCTCTAAACCTCATATTTTGGTGACTGTTAATCTTTTTTTTTTTAAGTTTTATATATTTTAGAGAGAGCACACTGTGGGGGTGGGGGGGAGGGAAGGTGGAGGGAGAGAGAGAATCCTGGAGCAGACTCCACGCTGAGCAGGAAACCCATCCTGGGGCTCCAGCTAGCCTTTAACCACTGAGCCACCCTGGCGCCCCCTGTGGCTATTAGTGTAGCTGTGGCCTTCAGCGAGGAAGAACAAGCTTCTCCTTTTAGCAACGGTTGAATTTCTTTTCTGAATGACTGAATTTTAAATATAATTTTATGATCAAGCTGTAAAATGTACAGATGGAATTGTGAAGGGTGATCTTAAAACAAATTCATAAAACTGAGATACCAATGATTTCTCGCTATTAAATTGCTCATATTCTTAGTACTAATAATAAAAATCTCACTGTGATTTTTTTCTCTCTCTCTCACATAGAAGAGAAGAGCTTTTAACCTTGGCATTCTGGCCTAATTCCAATTATTTATCTACTTCTTTTTAATTCTACTTACCACCTTTTCAAACTGCAGCATTTCTTTGAAAAATATGACAATCTCAGATCATCCTTCCCCAGATGTAAACCTCACAAACAGCTGAGTGATATTCTTTGTAACTGAGTAAATAGTTAAATAGTGAAATATTGGATTGGGTATTTTAACTCTAGCTGCTGTAACATACTGATCCAGAACTAATAATGGTTCAAACCCAATAGTTTATTTCCTCGAATGCAACAGCCCAAAGTAGGGGTTCATGTTGGAGGGGAGGTCCTGCTGTAAACAGTGGTTCAGGAACCCAGGCTGGCCAAGGTGCTACTCAGAATCTGAATTCCAAGGTTGCTGTGACCTTCCTCATCCCAGTTAGCTAAAAGGGAAATGGGGCCTTAAGGAGTACTTGTGGGAGGTCTCAGTGGGCCAGGCCTGAATGTAGGACACATTACTTCCTCTTCTGTAACATATACGGTTGCATTTAACTGCATGAGGAGCTAGAAAATAGAGTCTAGCTCTGTGCCCAGGAAGAAGACGGAACAAGAAGTTGTAGAAAAGGGAACAAACCCTGCTACAAAACATTGAGAAGCATGAAACATTCCTACAGGAATAAGTCCATCAGCGGTTCTGGTTTGCCTGGGACTATCCTGATTTTAACACTGAAATTCTATGTCCTGGGAATCTCCTCAGTCTCAGAACCTGGACAATTTGTCACTGAATTTAGAAAATTAATGTATTTTTAAAAATTAAGGAAAAATGGCTTAAATAATGATTGAATTTGAATCAATTTTGTCATAGGCAGAGTAATCTAAAAATGAGTTATTCAAGGGGAAATAATCCTTTATATTTTTTCAATATCCTAAATATAGCATACAAACTGGGATAAAAATCTTGAGATCTATGACTATTTGGCAATATACTTAAAGATTTTGCATATATTGACACTTTTTAACAAAATGGTCATAACTAACAAGATATAGGAGCAAGTTTTCCCACAAAGCTAGTTATTTTATATCATTTCAATGTCTTTGCACATGTATTCATTCTTAAAAATTATTCAAATATATTGAGATTTTAAAAGAGATAAGTCCACCAAACAAATAAAATAATGCCATTCAGATTTCTTTTATACAAACAATATCTGGAAAATATTTCATAAATATTTTAATTCAATGATAAAGGACTATTCATGGTATATTATAATGTTAAAGAAAAAGCGATGTTTGCCCAATAGTATCTCTACTATTTAAAGATAAATGTTAACATGTATATAAAGATTTTTTTATTTACTTTATATATAGAGAGAGAGAGAGAGTGAGAGAGCTCACAGGGGTGGGGGGCAGAGGGAGAGGAAAAGACAGAAACCTCAAGGGGACTCTCCACTGAGTGCAGAACCTGACGTGTGACTCAATCCCAGGGCCCTGAGATGATGACCTGTGTAGAACTCGAGTCAGCCACTTAACGGACTGAACCACCCAGGCGTCCCTGTTTACATTTACATAAAAATAAATACATGAGAATGAAAACAATGCTTACTTCCAGATGCTAATATTCATGGGTTATTGAATTTTCATTTGACACCGAGTATACATTTCTTTATGAGAAAATGCAAACATTATTTTAATTAAAAAATAAACTTCAAAAATCTTCGTATACAAGTAGTAAATAAATCTGCACTTATACACAGATACAAGGCTGAATAAGTCTGATTTTCTTGTTTATTTCTCTGAAACACACTAGACTACAGTATATTTTTCTTATTTTTGAGAAGTTCTTTTTTTAAACATTGGTTTATTATTTTGATTTCCATCTGGAAGTCTTTAATTCTATAACCAAGTATTAGTGATAATTTATTTTGGAAAATACAATGTTCCTTTGCATTTTCAGAAAACACACAAGAATGCAAACATTCTTAACAGGTAGAAAACCAGGGGCGCCTGGGTAGCTAAATTGGTGGAGCATTAGAGTCTTGATTTTGGCTCAGGTTATGATCTCAGGGTCGTGGATCGAGACTGCTCAGCATGGAGTCTGCTGCAGATTCTCTCTCTCCCTCTTCCTCTGCCCCTCTCCCCCTTGCACGAGTTCTCTCTAAATAAATATTTTTTAAAAATAGGTAGGAAGCCAGTTTTTAAAAAATCTCATGTGACCATTTGATATTCAAAACTGGTATTTTAAAGTACAAATTTGAGTATAATTGTAGTGTATGTGTATATGTATTAAAATTTGTTTTCAAGAATATGTAAAATGATGTGGCCAAGTCTGATCTAGTATGAACTCTTGTCTCCTGCACAGGTTCCCAATCAGCAACAAAACATTTTTTTTTAAATAAATATCTACTGAGAGGGCGCCTGGGTGGCTCAGTCAGTTAAGCGTCTGCCTCCGGCTCAGGTCATGATCCGGGGGATTCCTGGGATCGAGCCCTGCATTGCTCTCCCTGCTCAGCATGAAGTCTGTTTCTCCCTCTCTCTCTGCTGCTCCCCTGCTTGTGCACGCTCTCTCTCTGTCTCTCAAATAAATAAAATCTTTAAAACTAACTAAATAAATATCTACTGAGTATCTACTTAATGGCATGCTAAAAACAGATTTAAAACCATGAAGTTTCATATTCCTTACACTGAAGGGAGACTGAAAGTTACAAATTTATTACAAATAATGAGTTTAGGTGTAAAGTACTGTGGACCCACAGGACAACACATATTAACTATGCCTGAATAATAAAGGAAAAGCTTCTTCTATTGGTGTTGGAATGAAAATGGAGTAGAAGGAATTCCAAAAAGCAGAAATAGCTTGTATAAAAGAACAGAGTTGTGGGCAAACATGGTATCACATATCACATATCCTTTCCCTTTTCACACAGCTGCCCTCTTTCATGGTGCTTTGTAAATGCCATCTGGCCTAGCCTGCCGTCCACGCCCTATAACCTCATGCTGTCTTCGTCATCTCAGGGATTAGCACAGACTTGCTCCCTGCCTCGCCTAGGTAATGACACCAGTCCTGTGCTCATCATCCTTTTTAGGTGTCAGTGATAAAATAAAGGTCTCCACTTTCAGTGTAATTATCATAGGAACATGATGCTGAACCCAAGAAGCATGGGAAGCATCCTGATCATCTAAATTTGAAGTAAATTAGAAGAAAAATATAAGTCAAGGAAAAACAGAAGATATTTTTGGACACATGGGCATATTAATAAGCTTCAAATAGCACATGGTAAATAACCCCCTACTGCTTTTATACTCTAGATTTAACTTTCTTCTCAGTGCAGGCTGAAATTTTAATAGGAAGAGAGTATTCTTATCTGCCTCTGTTGACATGTTTTTTTTCTTTAAATAATTATGATAAAAGACAAACAGTGACATTTTACGTGGAACTGCTGTTTGTCCTAAGTGCATCTAACTGATTGTTAACTATCCTTAAATAAAGAAGTTCCTGCTGCCACTTATTTGGGATAACGCTAAAAAAAAAAAAAGAGTTCTCTGCCAGGAGCATCTTAATCAAAACAAACCTGCAATTTGGAGTAATATCCCTTGCAACAAAAAATGTGAGGAGCATGCAAGAAATCACTGTTTGTTTTCTCTGTTGACACTGAATTAGCATGTGTGACAGTCTCCAGTCCAGAGCCCAATGGAAACTTGTTGGAAGGCAGAGTCACTGTGCTGGAGGATACATGTCCATCTTTCAGTTGTCCTTGAGGTTACTCACAAGCCATCTCTATTAGTTTCTATTGCTGTGCAAATACACTGTCCCAAACTGAACTGCTTAAAAAACACATATTTAGGGGTACCCAGATGTCTCAGTTGGTTAAACGTCTGCCTTTGACTTGAGTCATGATCCCAGGGTCCTGGGTTCGAGCCCCACATCTGGCTCCTTGCTCAGCAGGGGGAATCGCTTCTGCCTTTCCCTCTGCTCCTCCCCCAACTCATGCTCTCTCTCTCTCTCTCTCACTCTCTCTCTCTCAAATAAATAAAATCTTAAAAAAAAATACTTATTTTCCTATAGTTTCTTTGGGTCTAGAGACTGAGCACAGCCTACCTGAGTCCTGTGCAAACCTGCAATCAAGGTGCTGGTCAGGATGTAGTCTCATCTGAAACTCAACTCAGGAAAGATCTGCTTCCAATTTCATTCAGATTGTTGGCAAAATTCATTTCCTGGTGGGTACTGAAGATTCCCACCCCATCGCCCCCCCCTTTTTTTTTTACTGGCTTTTCATTGGAGGCTGCTTTTAGCTGCTAGAGACCACCCACAGTTCCCTTCTATATTGGATTTCCCAACATGGCTACTTGCTTCCTCAAAACAACCAACAGAGAGCAAGAGACTCCTACAAAATGAGTGCTACGGTCTTCTGTAACATAATCCCATAATCATGTAGACATAACCAATTATGTCCTGTCACCTCTCTGTGTTCCACTGGCTAAAAGTAAATCACAGGCCTCCCATATCCTTAAGGAGATGAGATCACATAAGAGTATGAACATCAGGAGTTAGGATAATGGCAGGCATCTCTACAGTCAGCCCCCTACAACAACTCTGCAACCTCCCAATTATATTCAGTCTAGTGAATATATGCCTAACTGTACCATTTGATACAATAACAAATTGCAACCTAATGTATATAATATATATATCTTAGATATCATATTTACTCTATGTCATAATCTAAGAAAAACTCAGAAAATAATACTCCCCAACATTCTACATATTCAATCAAATTTATTCACACAGAGGTGAAAGACAAATTTTAAATGACAACTGTATTGAAAACACCCATCAATCTATCTTTTTTTATTTTACATTTTTTATTTTATTATGTTATGTTAATCACCATACATTACATCATTAGTTTTTGATGTAGTGCTCCATGATTCATTGTTTGCGTATAACACCCAGTACTCCATTCAGTACATGCCCTCTTTAATACCAACATCAATCTGTCTTTTGAAGTGGAAAAGTTAAATGATTGCCAAGGCCTCCACTATACAGAAGAAATCATCTGGATTAAATGAGCAATCTCACATGCCAATAGATAGAATTAAGGAATAAAAACGTTCAACTGATTACTGTAATAAAATCTTATAAAGCTTTGAATTTATTAGATTACTTATGTCCTTATGCCTATTTATTAGTGAATTTTTAATGAATTATAAAGTACAATCTACCTTCAATCCTAATTCAAAATTGTGAATCTGACGAATATGAACACACTTTTTTTCCTGATTTATTGAACTATGCTTTTGGTTGACTATATGACTTTGGTGAATTGGACTTCCAGATACTATTAAAATACTACAATAAAAATATCCATACTTTTATGCCTCTTTCTATATATCTCACAAATCTAATCATGTATACAAATCTTTCCTCCTGCCAATTTCTTTGCCTTAGTATCATCTCCTGTTTTTACAACAAGAAATGTCTTAATTTCCCAATTTATTTTCTGCAGAGAAATGAACAAAAATATATTCAATTAATACAACCTGCTTTTGTACTCCCTTAAAAAAACAAAACAAACAACAACAACAACAACAACCTTTAGAGGCTTTAGGTCCTTTTGGAGTAAAATCCCAATTCTTTAACTTTGTCTCTGTAGTCCTATATAATCTGCCACTTTGTGAGGAGTCTCCCACAACTTGCCTTATTTTATATGCTGCAGCTGTACAATTTTCTTCTAACTACTGAAAAAACCATACTCCCTGTCACCTGATTGATCTTACACATAGTATTCCCTTGTTCACATCACCCCTATTGTCTTCTCCTCAGATAATTACAGCTCACTCTCCAGGTCTCAGAATATGTGTTACTTCCTATAATTAGTTATACAATGATAAAGGGGTGTCAGTGGTAGTAGATTTAGCAAGTCAACACTGGTAAGATGCTTGTTCTGTGATAGGCATGTTCCAAAAATGTAAAGTGGACCATCTTTGGGGCATAAGCTAAATATAGTAAATATGTTTTAGTTAAATGCATATATGGTGTGATTCCATTATGAACAAGTCATAACCTACAGTATAAAAACATTAGATAACTAATAGGAAACATGTCATCTAGAAAAGATCACTCATGACATTGTTATTTACCATTCCTGACCATTTTCTGGACATTCATATTTTTATATAAAACCAGTTCATAGTATATATACTATTTCCAAAATTAACTTTGAAAAATCATTATCAAATATTAAATATCAATATATTTCCATATATCAAAATTCATAACAAAATATAATTTCATTCTTTTTTATAGTTGAAAAGTATTCCTTTGGACTATAATTTATTTAAACCACCCCTTTTGGTTGAACATTAACTTCTTCCTCAAAAATTGTATTATTTTAAACAGTACCGTATTGAACATTCTTATAGGTAAACTCTTTGCGTGTCCTTGTTCTGTTTCTCCCCCTGAAGTTCACTATCTAAAGATCAAGTGGGTCAAAAGCATAGGTATTTTTAAGCTGTCCATTATGTTGATACTAATTTATATCCTAATAAATAGATCGTAGCATAATTTTGAGTTATTTAAATCCTCAAAAGCTCATGACTCGGGCGCCTGGGTGGCTCAGTTGGTTGGGCCACTGCCTTCGGCTCAGGTTATGATCCCGGAGTCCCGGGATTGAGTCCCCACATCGGGATCCCTGCTCAGCGGGGGGTCTGCTTCTCCCTCTGACCCTCCCCCCTCTCATGCTCTCTCTATCTCATTCTCTCTCTCAAATAAATAAATAAAATCTTAAAACAAAAAACAAAAAACAAAAGCTCTTGACTCTGAGTTACTTCTGGAAGGTTAATCAAATGCAAAAAAACAATAATTCCGTTACATATAGTATCATTTTAAGGAAAATTAATTTTTAAATACCTTGATATTTTATATCCCTTCTCAGTATAAAATAAAATGCATAATAGCATGATTAATTTACATAATATTTCAAAATTATTTTAAGTTAGAGAGACTGCAGTTCAACAAGCTATGGTAATAAATTAGAGAGATGCTAGCTAGGAAAGAACAACCAGCACACTAGCAACAACCCTCAGAGTTGCATTAACTTGATAATTTTGCCAACATCTCAGGTCCAGTAGGCTTAAACATCTGATTTTGACAGGACAGCATGAGCCAATTCATATCTCAGGGGAAGATTCCAATTATTTTTGTGTTGGTGACTAATGGATGAAAAGAACATTCTCTTTCTTTTTTTTTTTTAAAGATTTTATTTATTTATTTGACAGAGAGAGACATAGTGAGAGCAGGAACACAAGCAGGGGGAGTGGGAGAGGGAGAAGCAGGCTTCCCGCGGAGCAGGGAACCCAATGCGGGGCTCGATCCCAGGACCCTGGGGTCATGACCTGAGCCGAAGGCAGATGCTTAACGACTGAGCCACCCAGGCGCCCGAACATTCTCTTTCATAAACATGGTAGATAAACAATCAGGGACAATCACATAAACATCACTTCTGTATCTGTTTCTAATTGCAGACCTGGAGAGAGTGTCAAGTTGTTTTTTTGTTTTTTTTTAAAGATTTTATTCATTTATTTGAGAGAGAGAATGAGAGACAGAGAGCACAAGAGGGAAGAGGGTCAGAGGGAGAAGCAGACCCCCCGCCGAGCAGGGAGCCCGATGTGGGACTCGATCCCGGGACTCCAGGATCATGACCTGAGCCGAAGGCAGTCGCTTAACCAACTGAGCCACCCAGGCGCCCCGAGAATGTCAAGTTTTAATAAAATTAAAATAAGGGGTGCCTGGGTGGCTCAGGTCATGATCCCAGGGTCCTCGGATCGAGCCCCGCATCGGGCTCCTGGCTCAGCAGGGAGCCTGCTTCTCCCTCTCCCTCTGCCCCTCCCCCTGATCATGCTCTCTCTCTCTGTATCTCTGTGTCTCAAATGAATAAATAAATTTTTAAAAAAACTTAAAAAAATAAAATTAAAATAGTACTTTTGTAGCAGGAATTGTGTGTGTCATGTTGTGTTAAAGAAATCTGGGTTGGTGGGGAGGATAGTTCACAGTGAGTCAATGCTTAGAATATGGCTTTATTTTAGCTCTAGAAGATCCCAGGAATAAAAGAAACCTATGAGAAAGGTCAAGATGTTTAGCTCTCTAAATAACTTCCTCTTTCCTTTGTGCCCCATATTTCAAAAAAGTTTGTTTTATGACAAGCTTTGTCATACACATATGGCATATTTTAATGTTTTATTTTCTAAAGAAGTTTGCATGCAAACAGTTTAATTTCATACTGGATGTCCTAATCATACAGAACATTTACCATTACATACTACTGCTCTATGTCAAGGGAACGTAGCTTAATTTATACAATCACCTGAGTAAAGTAGGATCCAAGAAATATTGTGGGAACAGACTTCCAAAGCACATGATATTTTGCCACTGTTTTGGATTATCTGCATTAATACTACACTTCATTAACATAGACAATCAAGAGTTGGCAGTATTGATTGGTACTGATGCCAAAAAAGCAGAGAGGTAGCCTGAATTTACATGAATAAGAATGGATTTATGAAAAACCCTTGGGCATAGGAGTAAATGTGAAATTCATTACAAAGCAAACACATTAGTGAATAGTTTGACACAAAGCTCTGTGTAAATGACAGCTGCATTTCATTTAAATAATAAAGGCAGTGGCCTTGGTAATCAATGGTTTATCTCTACATTTTCACAAGAGGGAAGAATATTTGTGTAATAAAACAGCATATACTACCCCAAATTTGGGATTAAGATTATTAATTGGAATTTATTGATTTCAGATTCTGACAGAATTTGTATGATTTTGCAACAAAACCCATTTGCTTATTACTATAAAATGGTTGATTAATAAAATAAAAATAAAAAAGATACCATTTATTATAATTTAGAGAACAAGGCCTAATATATTCCATTCTATACTATGGTAAATTATTGACAGCTCTGAAAAATGAAATCTTTGGGAACGAAATGTGCCATAGCCTGAAATTAAGAAAACTACAACAAAACCGAGTACCTCTAAAATCAAATTAGAAGATGATTTAGATTAAATTTTAAAATTTTAGACTATGAACTTTTAATCTGTCAAGGGCTTAGGAATACAAGCTTGTGATGGATGAGTTACATGTGATAAAGTTTCATTTATCAGAAAGAGGAATTCTCAAATTCCCACCTTTGTATTCATTGATCATGTACTCTGGAAATGAATCCAGGGATTCCTTTAATCCCAGTTCTATGGATAGTTTATTGACTTTTAGATAAATGAACACTAATTAGATAAAATTGGTCCTTGTGGTAAAACAATAGCTTGAGGGGAAAAATATAATACTTGAAATGCTTCACTGAGGACCAGAAAGGGATATTAGACTTCGCAATATTTTGTACTCATGCTTCACAAATCCCTGAGTGAGGAACTAATAAAAGTGCATAAAAAACTAATATTTAATGCATTTTCTTGATTTCCTATATATGATTAGTTAACAGACTGTTGTATATAATTTATGCCTTCTTTATAATAGTTCTTTCAAAGCTCATCTGTTCAGGCATTTTGCTGTGGTTCACTGCTGCTTCAGACATTGCCTAAATGAAAGAATAAATGAATGAACAAATGATTCTTTGTAAATTTGCATTTTTGTACTTGTAGTATTAAAAACAATGAAACAACATGATTGTGAAGGTTTGGATCACAAGGATTACTATAGCTTTGTAACTTCCAGTGTAACAAGACCAGATTGGGTGGTTGATGGATTATTACATACAAGAAGTGGTGCTCTTGCATACAGAGAAAAGAAGAGATGCCAAGAAAATGAAGCAACAGATGGCCATTATATCTCCTATTTCATTCTTGTTTTCTTTACTAGAAGTTCTGAACACTTGCTCTTGTGTGGACATGGATATTACACAATTTAGGAACATAAAAATAAGCAGTAGAGTACTACACTAGTACTAATAGCGTACATCTAAGTATAATTTAATAATTTTCACTGATCTAATTGGTCTACATACTGGAGAAAACAGGAGAGCACTAAATACATGGTGTATTCAAAGTTCCTGTTTAAAATTAAAAAAAAATAAGTAAATCAAAAGTAATTCCTTAGTATTTATGTCATCTTGTACAAAGTACTTAAACCCAGAGTCTCATTCATAAATTGGGCATAGTAACAGTTCTAAATTCATAGATTTGTCATTAAGATTGCATGGATTAATACACACAAAGTGCTTGGAAATGTGGCTGGCATGTATTTAAGCACTTATTAAAGCTTAGCTATTTACATTACTGTCACCATTATTATGTTTATTTTGCTATGATTCAGTCATATGGCCTTGTTATCCTTGCCACATGGGACTGAAAACCAGCATACTATCTAAAGACTCCCATAGATAGATCAGGGAAATAATATCTTAGTTTTACTAAGGTGTTGAACAAGGTAAATCTCCCCAAATATATGAGGACATTCTAATCAGCCTCTGTCTCAAGTGTTTTTAGTGTAAAATTCACATAGGGAATGCAGCAAAGTTAGGAAGAATTATACGAGCAGAAAGAAACTCAGACTCCAAGAGAAGCTGAAGCACACATCAGAAGAATCAGGAGTGTAAAAAGGAATTAATACCTACTTCAGAGGAGATGACAAGAGATGAGAGTAACCAAGGATATTGATAGGCCACCAGATCTATTATTTAATCCTGAATATAAATAAATTATATTTTATTTCTCTGCCAGGCTACAGAACTTTTATATCCTTGCAATTAGCCTTTATCCCCTGAAGGAAAGAATTTTCTGTTGCCTAAAACACTAAAGAGCCAAACTAATATACATTCTTTCATCTGTTCTCACAGTGATCAGGATGGAGTCTGGGGCTATGGATTGAATACTATAGTCACATAACCATGTCTTTGATATGCCAAGTCTTGATTACTCCCTGAAAGTCCATAATCTTCTTTCACCTCAGAAAAGCAAGGTCATTATACATTAGCTTTTCTACATTAATGAGTCATATATAAAAATATGCACATATTTTTGAGAAAGTATAAGCTATGATTATTTTTTTAAATAAAGAGGCACAAAATACTTCAATCCAAATTGGTTTAGTGACCTCTGAGACTGCTTTCTCCTTTAAGAAAGATTTAAAAAAAGTATTCTGCAACAATTCTCTTCCAGCCTAGAGATGGAACAGGACAGACATAACATGGAGATTTTAGGAGCACTATAAAAAGACAGAACCTCCCCAAGGCCATCCTGGTCAGGGTCCACCTGCTGAAATTGCCCTGTAACCAACTAGGTTTGTGATGAAACAGAAAGAACAATATTTGACCCATATATATATATATATATATATATATATATATATATATATATATATATGTGTGTATATATATATATATACACACATATACACATATAAACACACACCCACACACATACATACCTGAGGTATGGTGAAAAGACAATGATACTGGAATATATAAGGCTGGCTATATTACTAATTATCTCTATATCTTTGAAAAAGTAATTTAATTTCCCTTATCCTCAATTTCCTAGCCTCTAATGAGATGTGGTTATAAAAGATTGTCTATAATAAACTCTCCAACACTTCAAATCTATAAATTAGCTTGTCAAGCTCCTGACATATCCAAATATGCTAAAGATGTTATTACACTGAACATTAATTTTATATCAGGGATTTGTTTAACTCAAACAAGCAATCGTGCTTTGAATCTAGTAACTTTAAAAACTGATACACGGGGGCACCTGGGTGGCTCAGATGGTTAAGCGTCTGCCTTCGGCTCAGGTCATGATCCCAGGGTCCTGGGATCGAGCCCCACATCAGGCTCCCTGCTCAAGTGGGGAGCCTGCTTCTCCCTCTCCGTCTGCCACTCTCTCCACTTGTGCTCTCTGGCTCTATCTCTTTGTCAAATAAATAAATAAAATCTTAAAAAAAAAAAAAAAAACACTGATACATGAACTCAGCTGAGATGTTGAGATGTACATTTAATCACTTGAAATGGACACAGTTTTGTCAGCATTGAATACATTTGGTAATACATTAATAAGTTATGCAAATAGGTAACTATTCACATGTTTTGTTAATTCTTGGGGAAAAAATGGGGAATTTTAAGTCAATGTGCTTTTGTAACATGAGAAGAAAGGACCTTTTCCCTGAACTGGGTTTCAGTTTTAGACTGCTTGTTTGCTTTTTCCCACCGAATATTAAACTGGAAAAAATGTTTTTAGGTAAAATGAATACTCCAGCATTTATTTGATAAGATTTGGATTGTTATGACATTTTAAGGCATGTGTAATATGATTTTCCAATTGCAATTAAAAAGGACTTAGGTTTAAATCTCAACTCTACCTTTAGCATTTTTTTCCCACCTGATTGCAGGCTCTTGTTCTTAGTGATCACATGTACTTATTAAAGCAAAAACACTAGGGAAGTGATGCACACACTGAGGTGGAAAGCAAAGGAAGGAGTTACGTCAGCCCAGCAAAGGGAAGTACAAACATTTCAGCATTCCTTCCCTACTTTTCTTGGCCTTATGAACCCTCTTTATTTCATGAGATACCCCTTCATGGTAAATTTGAGGAAAATCTCCTCCTTCCTTCTCAGTATTTCTCTGGAACCATAATTATGCTTCACCCTTAGTAACTAAAGAAACACATCTTAAAGTAATTATATTTGTGAATTTTCTCCACATAGATTATGAATTCCTTGAAGACAAGAAATCAATCTCAGTTTTCTCTGTATAACTCAGCACATTTTCCTAAAAAATAAGATCACAACGAATATTTGCTGAAATATATTGGACCTGGAATCCTTAGGCTTAATTTTCTCTGTTGATATTCAACTCTTTCTCAGAGTATCTAACTCAGATTATAATGGAAAATACCTAATGGTTCAATGAGTGAGATAGATTTACGTATAGGGCAGCTATGCTTAGTAATAAATGACCTTCAAAGCTCAGCTAGCTGCAAATGTGATTATTTCCTGCTCAACTTAAATGGTGATTTGTGGTTTGACTATAACTGCTATCCATGCAGTTTTTCTAGGTGGTGTTTGGCACTGTTCCATTTGTCATTTTTCTAGGAAAAGAGGGCAACCCTAATGTGAGATATGCCAATTAGCATGGAAAAAGGAAAGAAAAGATGGCTTACATTAATCACAAAATGATACTTAAAGGCTGTGACCAAATGAGCTGGTTCTTAGAAAAGATCAACAAAATTGGTAAATCTTTAGTCAGATTCGTCCAAAAAAAGAGAGATAGAGAAAGAGAGAGAGAGAGGGAGAGAGGAAAAAAAGGACCCAGATGAACAAAATCAGAATCAGAAATAAAAGAGGAAAAATAACACCCGGAACCACAGAAATGCAAAGTATATAAGAGAATATTATAAAAAATCATATGCCAACAAATAACTTAGATAAAATGGATAAACTCCTAGAAACATAACCTCTCAAAACTGAATCAGGAAGCAATAGAAAATTTCAACAGGACGATTACAAGCAATGTAATTGAATCAGTAATTTCAGAACTCCCATTCTACCAAACATTTAAAGAAGAGTTAATACCTATTCTACTCATATTAGTCCAAAAAAAAAAAAAAAAAAAAAATAGAAGAGGAAGGAAAGCTCCCAAAGTCATTCTACAAGGTCAGCTTTACCCTGATACCAAAACCAGATAAAAATACAACAAAAAAAGAAAATTACAGCCACTATCCCTGATAAACAAATGAAAAATCCTAAACAAAATATTAGCAATCCAAATCCCACAATACATTAAAAAAATTATTCACCATGATCAAGTGGAATTTATTCCTGAGATGCAAGGTAGTTCAATATTAGCAAAGCAATGAATGTGATATATCACATTCATAAGAGAAAGGATAAAAAGCATATGATCATTTCAATAGATACAGAAAAAGCATCTGACAAAGTACAACATCCATTCATGATAAAAACCCACAACAAAATAGGTTTAGAGGAAAAAATACTTCAACATAATAAAGACCATATATGAAAAACCACAGCTAACAACATACTCAATGGTGAAACAGTGAGAGCTTTCCCCCTAAGATGAGGAACAAGACAAAGACACCCATTCTCATCACTTTGATTCAACATAGTACTGGATGTCCTATCACAGCAATCAGACAAGAAAAAGAAATAAAAGGCATCCAAATTGGTAAAGAAGTAGAACTTTCATGATTTGCAGATGACACTATACTACATATAGAAAACCCTGTGCACTCCACCAAAAAACTACTAGAACTGATAAATTCAATAAGGATGGAGGATACAAAATCAATGTACAGAAATCCGTTGCATTTCTATACACTAATGATGAAACAAAGAGAATTTAGAAAGCAGTCCCATTTATGATTGCACCAAATGTAATAAAATACTTAGGAATAAACTTAACTGAGGAGATGAAAGAACAGTACTCTGAAAACTATAATACTGATGAAAGAAACTGAAGATTATATAAACAAATGGAAAGATGTTCCATGTTCATGGACTGAAAGAACAGATATTGTTAAAATATCCATACTACCCAAAGCAATCTATAGATTTAATGCAACACCTATAAAAAGTACCAATAGCATTTTTCACAGAACTAAAAGAAATAGTCCTAAAATTTGTATGGAACTGCAAAAGACCCCAAATAGGCAAAATGATCTTTCATCAGAAAAAAAAACTGGAGGTGTCACAATTCCAGATTTCAAGTTATACTACAAAGCTGTAATAATCAAAACAGTGTGATACTGGAACAAAAATATATAGATCAATGGAATAAAACAGAAGGCCCAGAAACAAATCCATGATTATATGATAAATTCATCTTCAACAAAAATGGCAAGAATAGGGGGGGGGGGGGGGCGGAGCAAGATGGCGGAGGAGTAGGAGACCTGGATTTCATCTGGTACCAAGAATTCAGCTGGATAGGGATCAAACCACTCTGAACACCTACTCAACAGGAGATCGAAGAAAAGAATAGCAACAGCACTCTGAACAGAAAAACGACCACTTTCTGGGAGGTAGGACGTGCGGAGAAGTGAATCCAAGGTGATATTCAGGAGGATAGATGGCGGGAGAGGGGACCTCCGTCGGCTGCTTCTGGCAAGTGATAGAGCAGCAGAGCACAAAATCGGAACTTTTGGAAGTCAGCTCTGCTGAGGGACGTCATTCCAGTGGCTAAGTGGGGGGTGGAACCCTCGCAGGACAGTGTGGTCTCAGGACCCTCGGGGTCACAGAAAGACTGGGGGTGCCTGAGTGTGGCAGAACTCCCAGGTATTGGAGCGGGGAAGCCAGCTGCAGAGACGGAGCTGAGGCATGGGCTCTCAGCTCGGGGTTGCCATAAACTATGATCCAAGGCAGAGTTGGGCCACTACTCCTCCAGCAGGGACCCAACAAGCAGCAGATCCGGGGAGACTCCCCTTCCTCCACCAGGAGGAGTGGCGCAGGAGCGCACCCAGAAAGGATCTGCTGGGTTTGGAGACTCCACACGGGGTCGTGCGCCAGAGATAGAAATGCTCGGTCACAGGCCAGGTGAGCACAGAGTGTGGCCGGAGACCAGGGAGACAGGAGTGATGCACTGCTTTTCTCTGAGGGCGCACTGAGGAGTGGGACCCCGAGTTCTTGGCTCCTCTGGGGCAGAGACTGGGAGGCCGCCATTTTCACTCTCATCCTCCAAAGCCCTATGGAAAGCTTGCAGGGAATAAAAGCTCCTGAGAGCAAACCCCAGCAGATTACTTAGACCGGACTGGCAAGGGAGGGGCAATTTCGCCTCCAGCAAAGACATTTGGGAACCACGGCAACAGGCCCCTCCCCCAGAAGATCAGCAAGAACCACCAGCCAAGACCAAGTTTACCAATCAATGAGAACAGCAGAACTCCAGTGCTAGGGGAATACTGCACATAGAATCCATGGCTTTTTTACCATGATTCTTCACTCTCTCAAAGTTATTTTTTCTTTTTTTAACTTTTTTTTTCTTTTTCCCTTTTTCAAGAAACATCTTATCAATCCCTTCTTTAAAAAAACATTTTTATTTTTCATTTTTAGAGTCATATTCTATCCCTTCATAGTAGTTACCCTTATTTTTGGCATATATATATGAGTTCTTCTCTCTTTAAAATTTTGAGATACAGTTTCTTCTAACAGATAAAATATACCCTAAATCTCTGCTGTATGGCTTTGTTCTAGTCTCCTACATGATCACATTCTCTCCCTTTTTTTCCCCTTTTTTTTTTAAATCATCTTCTTTCTTTTTTCAAACAACTTCTTATATTATCAATTCCTTTTATAAAATCTTTTATAATTTTCATCTTTACAGTCATATTACATCCCTTCATTGTATTAACCCTTATTTTGTACATATAAAAAGTTTTCTTTCTTTAAAAATTTGGGAGGCACTTTCTTCTAAAAGACCAAAATACACCCAAAATCTAGTGTGTGGCATTGATCTATGCACCAGCCTGATCATACTTGATCACATTGTGTTTTTTTGTTTTGTTTTGTTCTGTTTTTGTTTGTTTTTAAGTTTTTCTTTTTCTTTTTTTTTTTCCTTTTTCTTTCTTTCCCTTTCTTTTCCCCCGGTTTAAGGTTTTTTCTGATTTGTTTAGAGTATATTTTCTGGGGATGTTGTTACCCTGTTAGCATTTTGATCTCTCATACATCTATTCCCCTCTGGACAAAATGACAAGATGGAAAAAATCGCCTCAATGAAAAGAAGAAGAGGCAATACCGACTGCCAGGGACCTAGTCAATACGGACATTAGTACGATCTTGGAACTAGAGTACAGAATGATTTTAAAGATACTAGCTGGACTTGAAAAAAGCATGGAAGTTATTAGAGAAACCCTTTCTGGAGAAATAAAAGAACTAAAATCTAACCAAGTCGAAATCAAAAAGGCTATTAATGAGGTGCAATCGAAAATAGGGGCTCTAACTGCTAGGATAAATGAGGCAGAAGAGAGAATCAGTGATATAGAAGACCAAATGATGAAAAATAAAGAAGCTGAGAAAAAGAGAGATAAACAACTACTGGATCTCAAGGGCAGAATTCAAGAGATAAGTGATACCATAGGACGAAACATTAGAATAATTGGGTCCCGGAAGACGAAGAAAGAGAGGGGCAGAAGGTATATTGGAGCAAATTATAGCAGAGAACTTCCCTTATTTGGGGAAGGAAACAGGCATCAAAATCCAGGAGGCACAGAGAACCCCTCTCAAAATCAAGAAAAATAGGTCAACACCACGACATCTAATAGTAAAACTTACGAGTCTCAGAGACAAAGAGAAAATCCTGAAAGCAGTTCAGGACAAGAGATCTGTAACCTACAAGGGTAGAAACATTAGATTGACAACAGACCTATCCACAGAGACATGGCAGGCCAGAAAGGACTGGCATGATATATTCAGAGCACTAAATGAGAAAAATATGCAGCCAAGAATACTATATCCAGCTAGGCTGTCACTGAAAAGAGAAGAAGAGAAAAAAAGCTTCCAGTACAAACAAAAACAACAGAAATTTGCAAACACAAAACCAGCCCTACAAAAAATATTGAAAGGGGTCCTCTAAGCAAAGAGAGAGCCTAAATTAATATAGAATAGAAAGGAAAACAGACAATATACAGTAAGAGTCAACTTACAGGCAATACAATATAACTACATTCATATCTTTAAATAGTTACCCTGAATGTAAATGGGCTAAATGTCCCAATCAAAAGACACAGGCTATCAGATTGGAATAAAAAACAAGACCCATAAATATGCTGTCTGCAAGAGACTCATTTTAGACCCAAAGACAACCCCAGATTGAAAGTGAGAGGGTGGAAAACCATTTACCATGCTAATCGACACAAAAGAAAGTTGGGGTGGCAATCCTTCTATCAGACAAATTAGATTTTAAACCAAGACTGTAATAAGAGATGAGGAAGGACACTATATCCTACTTAAAGGGTCTATCCAACAAGATCTAACAGTTGAAAATATCTATGCCCCTAACATGGGAACAGCCAATCATATAAGCCAATTAATAACAAAAGCAAAGAAACACATCAGCAACAATACAATAATATTGGAGGACTTTAACACCCCCCTCACTGAAATAGACAGATCATCTAAGCAAAACATCAACAAGGAAATAAAGACTTTAAATGATACACTGGACCAAATGGACTTCATAGACATATTCAGAACATTCCATCCCAAAGCAACAGAATACACATTCTTCTCTAGTGCCCACGGAACATTGTCCAGAATAGATCACATCCTCGGTCACCATTCAGGTCTCAGCCAGTACCAAAAGATTGGGATCATTCCCTGCCTATTTTCAGACCACAATGCTTTGAAACTAGAACTCAATCACAAGAGAAAAGTTGGAAAGAACTCAAATACGTGGAGGCTAAAGAGCCTCCTATTAAAGAATAAATGGGTCAACCAGGAAATTAAAGAAGAATTAAAAAAATTCATGGAAACCAATGAAAATGAAAACACAACTATTCAAAATCATTGGGATGCAGCAAAGGCAGTCCTAAGAGGAAAGTATATAGCAATACAAGCCTTTCTCAAGAAACAAGAAAGGTCTCAAATACACAACCTACCCCTACACCTAAAGGAGCTGGAGAAAGAACAGCAAATAAAGCCTAAACCCAGCAGGAGAAGAGAAATAATAAAGATCAGAGCAGAAATCAATGAAATAGGAACCAAAAGAACAGTAGAACAGATCAACAAAACTAGGAGCTGGTTCTTTGAAAGAATTAACAAGATTGATAAACCCTGGCCAGACTTATGAAAAAGAAAAGAGAAAGGACCCAAATCTACAAAATCATGAATGAAAGAGGAGAGATTACAACCAACTCCAAAGAAATACAAACAATTATAAGAACATATTATGAGCAACTCTATGCCAGCAAATTAGAGAACCTGGAAGAAATGGATGCATTCCTAGAGATGTATCAACTATCAAAAGTGAACCAGGAAGAAATAGAAAACCTGAGCAGACCTACTATAACCACTAAGGAAATTAAAGCAGTCATCAAAAGTCCCCCAAAAAACAAAAGCCCAGGGCCAGATGGCTTCCCAGGGGAATTCTACCAAACAATTAAGGAAGAATTAAACCTATTCTTCTGAAACTGTTCCAAAAAATAGAAATGGAAGGAAAACTTCCAAACTCGTTTTATGAGGCCACCATTACCTTGATCCCAAAACAGATAAAGACCCATCAAAAAGGAGAATTACAGACCAATATCTCTGATGAACATGGATGCAAAAATTCTCACCAAAATACTAGCCAATAGGATCCAAGAGTACATTAAAAGGATAATTCACCACAACTAAGTGGGATTTATCCCTGGGCTGCAATGTTGGATCAACATCCACAAATAAACCAATGTGATACAATACATTAATAAAAGAAAGAACAAGAACCATATGATCCTCTCAAAGATATAGAAGAAGCATTTGACAAAGTACAGCATCCTTCCTTGATCAAACTCTTCAGAGTATAGGGATAGAGGATACATACCTCAGTATCATAAAAGCCATCTATGAAAAACCCACAGCGAATATCATTCTCAATGGGGAAAAACTGAGAGCTTTCCCCCTAAGGTCAGGAACATGGCAGGGTTGTCCACTATCACCACTGCTATTCAACATAGTATTAGAAGTCCTAGCCACAGCAATCAGACAACAAAAAGAAATAAAAGGCATCTAAATCGGCAAAAAAGAAGTCAAACTCTCTCATTCTTTGCAGATGATATGATACTTTATGTGGAAAACCCAGAAGACTCCACCATAAAACTGCTAGAACTCATACAGGAATTCAGTAAAGTGGCAGGATATCAAATCAATGCACAGAAATCAGTGGCATTGCTGTACACCAACAACAAGACAGAAGAAAGAGAAATTAAGAGTTGATCCCATTTACAATTGCACCCCAAACCATAAGATACCTAGGAATATATCTAACTAAAGAGGCAAAGGATCTGTACTCAGAAAACTATAAAATACTCATGAAAGAAATTGAGGAAGACACAAAGAAATGGAAAAACGTTCCATGCCCATGGATTGGAAGAACAAATATTGTGAAGATGTCAATGCTACCTAGAGCAATCTACACATTCAATGCAATCCCTATCAAAATACCATCCACTTTTTTCAAAGAAATGAAACAAATAATCCTAAAATTTGTATGGAACCAGAAAAGACCCCGAGTAGCCAGAGGAATGTTGAAAAAGAAAAGCAAAGCTGGCCGCATCACAATTCCGGACTTCCAGCTCTATGACAAAGCTGTCATCATCAAGACAGTATGGTTCTGGCAGAAAAACAGACACATAGATCAATGGAACAGAATAGAGAGCCCAGAAATGGACCCTCAACTCTATGGTCAACTCATCTTTGACAAAGCAGGAAAGAATGTCCAATGGAAAAAAAACAGTCTCTTTAACAAATGGTGTTGGGAAAATTGGACAGCCACATGCGGAAGAATGAAACTGGACCATTTCTTTACACCACACACAAAAATAGACTCGAAATGGTTGAAAGACCTCAATGTGAGACAGGAGTCCATCAATATCCTAAAGGAGAACACAGGCAGCAACCTCTTCGACCTCAGCTGCAGCAACTTCTTCCTAGAAATATCGCCAAAGACAAGGGAAGCAAGGGCAAAAATGAACTCTTGGGACCTCATCAAGGTAAAGAGCTTTTGCACAGCAAAAGAAACAGTCAACAAAACCAAAAGACAACCGACAGAATGTGAGAAGATATTTGCAAATGACATATCAGATAAAGGGCTAGTATCCAAAATCTATAAAGAACTTCTTAATCTCAACACCCAAAGAACAAATGATCCAATCAAGAAATGGGCAGAAGACATGAACAGACATTTCTCCAAAGAAGACATCCAAATGGCCAACAGACACAGGAAAAAATGCTCAGCATCGCTCGGCATCAGGGAAATCCAAATCAAAACCTCAATGAGATACCACCTCACACCAGTCAGAATGGCTAAAATTAACAAGTCAGGAAATGACAGATGTTGGCGGGGATGCGGAGAAAGGGGAACCCTCCTACACTGTTGGTGGGAATGCAAGCTGGGGCAGCCACTCTGGAAAAGAGGATGGAGGTTCCTCAAAAAGCTGAAAATAGAGCTACCCTACGACCCAGCAGTTGCACTACTGGGTATTTACTCCAAAGATACAAATGTAGGGATCTGAAAGGGTAAGTGCACCCCGATGTTTATAGCAGCAATGTCCACAATAGCCAAACTGTGGAAAGAGCCAAGATGTCCATCGACAGATGAATGGATAAAGAAGAGGTGGTATATATGTACAATGAAATATTATGCAGCCATCAAAAGGAATGAAAACTTGCCATTTGCAACGACATGGATGGAACTGGAGGGTATTATGCTGAGCGAAATAAGTCAATCAGAGAAAGACATGTATCATATGACCTCACTGATATGAGGAATTCTTAATCTCAGGAAACAAACTGAGGGTTGCTGGAGTGGTGGGGGGTGGGAGGAATGGGGTGGCTGCGTGATAGACACTGGGAAGGGTATGTGGTATGGTGAGCGCTGTGAATTGTGCAAGACCTTTGAATCACAGATCTGTACCTCCGAAGCAAATAATATATGTTAAAAAAAAAAAGAAGAAGAAGAAGAATATAGCAGGAGGGGAAGAATGAAGGGGGGAAACCGGAGGGGGAGACAAACCATGAGAGACTATGGACTCTGAAAAACAAACTGAGGGTTCCAGAGGGGAGCGTCATGGGGAGATGGGTTAGCCTGGTGATGGGAATTAAAGAGGGCACGTTCTGCATGGAGCACTGGGTGTTATATACAATCAATGAATCATGGAACACTACATCAAAAACTAATGATGTATGGCTCCTGGGTTGCTCAGTCATTATGCGTCTGCCTTCAGCTCAGTTCATGATCCCAGGGTCCTGGTTTCGATTCCCATATTGGGCTCCCTGCTCGGTAGGAAGCCTGCTTCTCCCTCTCTCACTCCCCCTGCTTGCGTCCTACTCTCGTTATCTTTCTCTCTGTCAAATAAATAAAGTCTTAAAAAAAAAACTAATGATGTAATGTATGGTGATTAACATAACATAATTCAAAATATATATAAAAAATTAAAAAATTAAAAAAATGGGAAGAATATGCGATGGAAAAAAAAGGTAGTCTCTTCAACAAATGGTATTGGGAAAACTGGACAGCAATAGGCAGAAGAATGAAACTGGATGACCTTATTATACCATATATAAAAATAAACTCAAAATGGATTAAGGACCTAAATGTGAGATAGGAAACCATACAAATCCTAGAAGAGAACACAGGCAGTAATTTCTCAGATATCAGCCATAGCAACATTTTTCTAGATATGTCTCCTGAGGCAAGGGCAATAAAATAAAAAATAAATTATTGGGACTACATCAAAATAAACAATTTCTGCAAAGCAAAGGAAACAAAACTAAGAAACAACCTACTGAATGGGAGAAGATATTTGTGAATGACATACCCAATAAAGTATTAGCATCCAAAATATATAAAAAACTGATACAACTCAACACCCAAAAACCAAATAATCCAATTCAAAAATGGGCAGAGAACCTGAATAGACTTTTTTTCCAAAGAGATGTCCAGATGGCCAACAGACACATGTAAAGATGCTCAACGTCACTCATCATCAGAGAAATGTAAATCAAAATCACAATGAGATATCACCTCACATCTGTCAGGGTGGCTAAAATCAAAAACACAAAAAGCAACAGGTGTTGGTAAGAATGTAGAGAAAAAGGAACCTTTGTGTACTGTTGGTGGCAATGCAAACTGGTGCAGCCACTGTGGAAACAGTATGGAGGTTCCTCAAAAAATTAAAAAATAGAACTACCCTATGATCCAGTAATCACACTACTGGGTATTTATCCCAAAAATACAAAAACAGTAATTCAAAAGGATATATGCACCTCTATGTTTATGGCAGCATTATTTAAAATAGCCAAATTATGGAAGCAGCACAAGTGTCCACTGATAGATGAACGGATAAAGAAGAGGTGGTACACACACACACACACACACACACACACACACACACTGGAATATTACTCAGCCATAAAAAGAACAAAATCTTGCCATTTTAAACAACATGGGTGGAGGTAAAGAATATAATGCTCAGCAAAATAAGCCAGTCAGAGAAGGACAAATACCATATGATTTCAATCATATGTGGAATTAAAGAAACAAAGCAAATGAACAAAAGGAAAGACAGAGAGAGAGGCAACCAAGAAACATAAGCTTTTTTTTTTTTTTTTTTTTTAAGATTCTATTTATTTACTTATGAGAGAGCGCACAGAAGCAGGGAAAGTGGCAGGCAGAGGGAGAAGCTGGCTCCCTGCTGAGCAAGGAGCCTGACATGGGACTCTATCACCACAGAGCTGGTTCGACCATTATCATTCTTATCAGGATTATTATGACAATCTTTCAACTCATCTCCCTAATTCTGTTCTTGTCTTTATCCATCCATTTTTACTCTAGCAGCAATATTATTCTTTTAAACCATGGGTCATATTATGCCACTGCTCACAATCTGATAACTGCTCACAATTATCAAGACAGTCTGGTACTCCATCACCTCTTTGGATTCACCTACTATTCATTCTCCCACTTTCTCAGCTACATTTATATTGACCTCCATACATACTGCAACATCATAGTCTTTCAGCTGGCTCTTAAATTTGACTGGAATTTCTACCATATATCTTCATTGCTCATTCACTCATGTTTATTTTTGTTCTATCACAGATTTTTCAGTGAGTTTTCTCCTAACCAACCTACTTAAAAATGAACTCCCCTCTGTAAATACTCATTCTTCACCTTCCTGCTTCCTTTTTCCTCCTACAGCACTTATCATTCCCTAACATCATACATGTACATAATGTACACACATACACACATACATATTGTTTGTATTTACTCTCTAAAACATGTTCTCCATTATACAAGGGTATATGTGATTAACCACTTCTTCATTGTTCTATCCCAAGTGCCTGGTAAGATAGTAGGTTCTCAATAAACATCCTAAATAACTGAATGTATTAATGAATCCAAATTATACTTTCATAGTTAGTGTTGTCATTAATATAATAAGATCCAGTTTCTCTTTGGCTTCATTTCCAATGAAGTGGTTATTTTAAATGCACAGACATAAAACGTATCTCTGATTTCTGTGAACCATTAAGTCTTTCAAATAATGCAGAGACTGAAACTACCTCATAAAACTTACTGAGGCAATTTATTGCTCTAAAATTACAGAAGATAAATGAAGAAACGTAGAATGTTGAAAATATTTCACCAAAATGAACATACAAAAACTGTAGGTCAAAACATATACCAATATTGTACTGCATCTACTGTTGAAAACTAACATACTCCAGAGTTGAAACATTAACATTAAATCACTAAATATATCCTCATAATGGTTATATGACCAACTCAAGCTTTGTACAGCACTATGTACTAAGTTGCTTCCATATAGTTTGTCATGTGCAATGATATAGAAGTTGTTTTGAATGAGATTGCACTAGTCTTACTTTATTCTAGCCAAATACCTAAACTATATTAATAATCAATGTGTAAAATAATAATCCAATACGACTTTCAAAACACTTCCTCAATATATCCATGGCTTAACCACTATTCCATATTGACTTGTCAACTACAATATGTTGCTTGTGACCCAGATCCATTGTAAAAACAAACAAAACACAGACACACAAACTATTCCAGGAAACTCTTGGTGTGGGATGGGGTGATAGTTAATTCAATGACAGAAGTGAACAAGAAAAAGGCTATTTTACAGAAATGGAAAATATGTTATTCTGTTAATAATCCGTTCAGAAAATGTAATTTTCCAGGCAGGAAATATCAAAAACTTTTTCTAACTGAATAGTAGGAGGAATTTGGAAGGCATGAAGGGGATATGTTCATGATGGGCATATCCTTCATTGCTTATTTTACAATGTATTTGATTAAAATGTAATATTACTTAATATATAGTATAAATATTTAGTACTCTCCTTACTCTTTTTTTTTAAGATTTTATTTATTTATTTGAGAGAGAGAGAATGAGAGAAAGCACATGAGAGGGGGGAGGGTCAGAGGGAGAAGCAGACTCCCCGCTGAGCAGGGAGCCCGATGTGGGACTCAATCCCGGGACTCCAGGATCATGACCTGAGCTAAAGGCAGTCACTTAACCAACTGAGCCACCCAGGTGCCCAGTACTCTCCTTATTCTAAAACAGAGTTCAGGTTACTTAAGAGACCTTATGAGGCATAACAAAAATAATTATAAAATAAAATTATTGTAAGAAGGAAAATAAATCAAGAAGATTTTTGAAAAATATATGAAAATACTTGACATACATGCTAATTACATATTTATGAAAAATAAACAACTCAGTAGGTAAACTTTTGTCAAATTAAACTGTCTGCAGAAATGTAGTAGGTGAATCACAGAGGAGTAAGACTGCCATAGATATAACAAGAGCATGAACCCAAAGCAACAGCATCTTCCTACCTATGGGTTTCACAGAACATACTTTAGAAACCACTCTTTTGGGATGCCTGAGTGGCCCAGTTAAGCATCTGCCTTCAGCTCAGGTCATGATCCCAGAGTCCTGGAATTGAGTCCCACATCGGGTTCCTTGCTCAGTGGGGAGCCTGCTTCTCCCTCTGCCTGCCACTTCCCCCGCTTGTGCTCTCTCTCTCTGACAAGTGAATAAACATCTTTAAAAATAAAAATAAATAAAAATAAATTTAAAAAATAATAAAAAAGAAACCACTCTTTTAACCTAATGTAATATGATAAGGAGCAGTGTACATGTGTAATTATTGGAAACATGAGGACAGAATGCATTGTTAAGTTTTGATGTGTTTTTCTAGTTAAAAGATGGAAAATCATTTTAAAAAGTTGGCAAGCTAGCCAATTAACCTATCTTAAAAAGTTTAACCTCTGAATTTCCCTATACACAAATCCACACACTCAAAACTTATTTTCTATTATAGAAACACAAATACATGAAAAATAAGATAATAAACATATAAAAACATCCATATAATTTTGATGGAATAAAGTTTCATCAAATGTTTTATATTTCTTAACATCCTAAAAAACACAAAATGTAATATTCTGATAACGAAATGGAAAATTGAATCAAAATGGAACAGAAGAGAGAAGATTGTAAATTTGAGAAAGAAGTCAGAACAAAATACAGTAAACAGGGACATTTGTGACAGCAATATAAACTAAGGCAATAACAGTGGGGAGGGAAGGATTCAACAGATGTTAAGAAAGTAATGTCAACAGGACTACGTGATACAAATAGGGAATAGGTAAGAGGGATGTGTATGATTAATTTTGGGTAAAATATTTGATGACCACTATAACACTGATTTCTAGATTGGGTTGGGTTTACCTTGATTATTTATTTTGCATTCCTTACAAAAGCCAGTTAACAAACTCATTCAAGAATTATAAGGATTTAGATTAACCCAATCAACTATCAAATGAATTTATAAATCAACATATCTCTTTTAGAATGGTGACAGAATTACCACTCTTTGTGTTGCCCATTTGCTACATTATACAGAAAAGGAAAAAAAAAAAAAAGGTATAGATTTGAGCATATAGAGTTTTGGTCCAAAAAAGTTAAAACCCACATCTTGCTTAGAGACCTCATGGAACATATAAAAGGAAGGTAAATATAGTCATCTTGAAAATGAAATTTCTTACCCCAGAAATAGTTTATTTTAAACAAAATTTCTCAACCAACTACAAAATTTAAGTGAGAGACTGTAGTCAATTCAGTAGAAAGCATATAATTCCAAATATTATTTATAAACATTGTGTGTTAATATTAGTTGTGTGAGTTTATAGTCATTCATATCCTTAATTCAAAAATTCAAAAATATTGCTATATTTTAAGAAACAAGCTGTTAGTATGATTAACTTAATTTATCCCAGTATAGTTTGATAGGGGTTTGTGTTTGTCCTAACACATATCTTTCATGATTTAAATAAGAACCAATATCATAGTTGCACTGATGTTCACTTAGTTATTTTTTGGAATAAGAAAGAATTTGGAACATTTGAGTCAATATGTTCAGAGTTCAATTGTCCATTGGAGAATTCCTTTCTTGGGGAATGTATTAGCAAATGAACATAGATTTGCAAGTTCCAGTTAAAATAAATTATCCATTTATTTATATTTATACAAAGAATAAATATGAGAATAATTGAACAAAGCCAATTAAATCTTTAACATATTTAATTTTAGTCTTTAACACACAATTCATTCCCTAGGTTTTATTTGTGCACATATACATTTTCTGCATGTCTTTCTGGTTTTGTTTCAAATTAACAGATAATTCTGTCCTTAACTACCAATATTAAACAGCAGAAATAAGACACATGGGAGCAAGGCTTTTAGCAAGCTATACCAAGGCAAGAGTTATTTTCCTTTAACTATATCCTATCTCATTACAAACAAGGTTTCAATATTACTACTCTAATATTTTTAAAGTTAAAAAATTAAATATTTAAAAATTATGGTTAAAGAGAAAAATCTATGTCTGTTGCCATTTTGCCATTTGACTTTAATCAGTTAAATTGTCTTTTTTTATTATATAGTAGAGTCTGAAAGTCACTCCAACAAGTAGTGCTCTTAAAAATATGAACCTACTCGGGCGCCTGGGTGGCTCAGTTGGTTAAGCGACTGCCTTCGGCTCAGGTCATGATCCTGGAGTCCCGGGATCGAGTCCCGCATTGGGCTCCCTGCTCAGCAGGGAGTCTGCTTCTCCCTCTGACCCTCCTCCCTCTCATGCTCTCTGTCTCTCATTCTTTCTGTCTCAAATAAATAAAATCTTTAAAAAAAAATATGAACCTACTCATTTATTAAATACATGTGACAAGAACTGTTGGCTAATAACTCTGGAAAACTGTATGGAGGTTCCTCAAAAAGTTGAAAATAGAGCTACCATACGATCCAGCAATTGCACTACTGGGTATTTACCCCAAAGATACAAAAGTAGGGATCTGAAAGGGTACGTACACCCCGATGTTTATAGCAGCAATGTCCACAATAGCCAAACTGTGGAAAGAGCCAAGATGTCCATGGACAGATGGATGGATAAAGAAGAGGTGGTATATATATACAATGGAATATTATGCAGCCATCAAAAGGAATGAGATCTTGCCATTTGCAACGACGTGGTTGGAACTGGAGGGTATTATGTTGAGTGAAATAAGTCAAACAGAGAAAGACATGTATCATATGATCTCACTGATATGAGGAATTCTTAATTGCAGGAAACAAACTGAGGGTTGCTGGAGTGGGAGGTGGGGTGGGAGGGATGGGGTGACTGGGTGATAGACACTGGGGAGGGTATGTGCTCTGGTAAGCGCTGTGAATTGTGCAAGACTGTTGAATCTCAGATCTGTACCTCTGAAACAAATAATGCAATATATGTTAAGAAAAAAAAAAAAAGAAGAAGAAGGTAGCGGGAGGGGAAGAATGAAGTGGGGGAAATCGGAGGGGTAGACGAACCATGAGAGATGATGGACTCTGAAAAACAAACAGGGTTCTAGAGGGGAGGGGGGTGGGAGAATGGTTAGCCTGGTGGTGGGTATTGAGGAGGGCACATTCTGCATGGAGCACTGGGTGTTATGCACAAACAATGAATCATGGAACACTTTATCTAAAACTAATGATGTAATGTATGGGGATTAACATAAGAATTAAAAAAATGTTAAAAAAAAAAAGAACTGTTGGCCAATAAATCTATTATTCAGGGAAAGTCAAAATCCATCTGACTAGTCTCAACTATAAATCAGGATGTCTTAACTTACCACATACATCTAGTGATGATAATTTTTATTATAAGAGATTTTCCACTTCTGAAGAGAATTCATCTCAAGACAACTTCAAATATCAAACAAATTTGGTCACTTAACATAACAGTTAATTTGCAATATTTTCTATATTATTTTCAGAAAAACGGCTTTACAAACTGTAAAGCCAATGTAAAGAAATAATAAAGAAAGAAAGGATAAAGAATCACTAGCATCTTTCAAAAAATAAACATTAGGTTTAAAAAACAAAGGTAACTACCTAAATATCTAGGGGCTATGTTTCTAATTTTAGTCCTTAGTCATTCAGAGCAATGTCTGCAGATATTAGTAATTCAATTTAAGAATTAAAAAAGGCACTTATTTTAATAGGATTCAAACTAGAAAAGGGAAATGAACCTAAATTGTTAGAGCTACTTAAATCATTTTTATCAGGCTATCTCCCTAAAGGAGGATAATTTAATTTGAAAAGATCAGAGTATTGACTGAGACATAGATCCCTAAGTATTTAACAGATAAATTAAACAGATTAAAATGAAACCTATCCAGTGTGATAACACTACACGTGGATATTTATGTTTAGGACTCTGTCTTAAGACAGTAGATTATCTAGAATAAAATAGTGATTTTGACATTAACATTCACTGGATATATTAAGAAAGAATATAGCAGTTGCTGACATAAAAAAAAAGCGTAAATATTAGATGGTGGTCATTACTATCTAATCTGAATGTATGTCTATTATAAGTTACGTAAGAGTATAAACTTCTTTCCCCATGTGACTGAAGTAGCATTTTCAAATTCTAATATTAGAGAAGGAAGAGGTGATTGTTAGTAATTTGCACACTGGATTCAAAGGTCCTGGATGTATTCTTACTAGCTGAATGATCCTAGGTGAGTTTCATACTACCTCTAAGCATCAACTTTTTCATCTATAAAATGGTGGTGTTATGGTGACATTATGGTTAATAAGAGCAGCTACCTCAAAGTGGAGATTTAATGATATCATACTTCTAAAACACTTAGCATAGTGACTGGCATAAAATAAATACTTAAATGATTTTTTTAAAAAGATAGCTCTTGGTTTTATTGATGGTTTTATTGTATATGTATCTCCCCATCAAGCCAAAAATATGTCAAAAATTTCCATCAACTGTATCACTGATTAAAGTCTCCCTTATTTCTGTTAACAATGAATAAAGGCTAATAAGTAATCTGTTAAGTAGATTATCTAATTAATAATTCATGCTAAAACAACAAATCACATCTCTGCAACAGGCTTGCAAATGCTTACTATGCCCGCCTTCATTAATCTTGGGACTCATTAATTAATTAATTAATTAATTAATCAATCATACAAGTATTCTATTGTCTCTTCTGTTGCAGAGCTCATAGTATGATTCTGACACTAGCAACTGCTTAATTATTGTGTTTGATTTGTCTCTGAATTCAAACTGGTGGTCTCCAAATGCACAAGATGGAAAGGGAAACATGGTGAGAGTTAAGAGGTTCTCAAGTAGTAAAAGGACTGGTGTTTTAGTCAAGTTACCATGGAATTGCAGTTGCAAAGCCTGGAACTGCTGACTGAAAGATAGGAAATCTAAACCTGGTGACTTTGTATTGTAAGTAAAGCTGTAAAGCTAAAATTGGCTGAAAGTAAAGGCTGATATGAGATTTAGATGTAAAAAAGGTGTAAAACAATCTTCTTTGAAATTATGAGAGTCACATTACTGAAGCAGTTTTGCTTGTCCGTTTGATTTCCATAACATTTGTGGCTCTGACCCTAAACATCAATTTCTGGAGCTGTGGAATTTTCAACAACAGTACTCAGCTGCATGTTTGAAGACACGGAGAAAATAGATGACTATGTTGCTAAATTAGGAAAATGGGAAAACAGAGGGAAGGGAGCTAAAGATTTTTGGAAAAGAGTGCTTATAACGATGGACTACTGACTACATGATGGATAAAGAATTAAGGAAATGTAAGGGGAAATTTACTTATGGATAGAAAGTGGATTCATAGGGTCAATAAAAAATTATTTTTGCTAAGAGTGAACTATAGTATATAATGCTGGAATTTATACATTTAGAAATACTAAACTCTCTGCTCATCCAGAAAAAAAAAAGTATACACATCAATTCATGCTAAAATTGGCACTTAAAAAGAAGGTATGAGTGCTTTAATAAGATCAATGACTTAAGTTATAGATTTGAGTGTTTATAGGTGTCTCATTAGAAATTAAATGTTATATGACTTTTCCCCTAATGGGGAAATTTCTTATAAAAAAGAATAGTAATCACGTCTATAAGTCTGGTACTGTTGTACTTAACATATGATAGTTTATGCACCATCAATTTGGAACTATCACCAAATGTATTGTCCTACTATATCAAAATTCAGTATATGGAAGCCAGTGCAACATCTGGCAACCTTCCATAAAAATAACCTAATTGAAATAATTACATATTTAAAAACAAGGATAGATTTAGAAGATCAGCATACATCTTTATAACTCAGTGATTATTCATGCTTAATTTTAAAACTTTACATAGTTTATGATTTATCAAGTACAACAGAAACCAAATATGGATGAATTTGTACCTTATCAGGAAACTCCTGCTTTCAAAGTAAAAACATCTCAAACTGTGGAGAGAAAATATTAAAAGAATAAAAGCATAAACACTCATATAAGGAATACTGAAGAAGTGTAGGCAGTCGTTATAGTAAAAGTAAATAGAAGAGTTTATAATTTCTACTAAGCTGTGCGTAGGAAAAGTAAGTATTTGATGTTCTGTTTTACGAACATATTATAAGAACCTTGGTCTACCATGACAAGATGACAGCCTGCAATATAGCAGTGTTTCAGTTATGCAATATAAATTTATGTTTTCTTCAGAAGTAAAAATCCTTTAGCAGAGAATTGAGGAAGAAAAAAAAGAAAAACTCCAGAGACAAGAAAATAAATGGAATAGATGTGATAACTCAGTGAAAGCTTTTGCTTCAATGTTAATTTGTACTACAATGAGAAGGTTATTGGCAAGGACACAAACTTCGCTTTTTATATTTTTAAGAGTGGGGGCGCCTGGGTGGCTCAGTTGTTAAGCATCTGCCTTCGGCTCAGGTCATGATCCCAAGGTCCTGGGATCGAGCCCCACATCAGGTTCCCTGCACCGCAGGGAAGCCTGCTTCTACCTCTCCTACTCCCCCTGCTTGTGTTCCCTCTCTCTTCTATGTCTCTCTCTGTCAAATAATAAATAAAATCTTTAAAAAAAAAAGAGTTATAATATGTTGTATGTTTATTTGAAAAAGGTCAAATAGGCACTCCCACTCTTTCTCTGAGATCACTAGAATAAAAGGAAGCACTTTGAGCAGACCAGGTTGGATAAAACTATTGGATTTCTGAAGATCTTATTTTCATCACACACCCTATCATTTTATCCAATGCTGCCAAATGACAGAAAATTTCTCCAGTATAAGAAAGTTTTAAATTGAAAGAAAGCACCCAAATGTCTAGAATCAATTCCACCCCAGTGAAATATTACCTGCTTTTTCTTTTACAACAAAAACAAAAGACATTGCAAAATTATTGGAATTACTTTCTTCATTTCTAGAGAAATAGGTAAGAATGGGACAACACCCCCCTCCAATACTTCAAGCAAATCCTCCTATGCTTGCATCCATACCTATTAAAATGACCCCTCCTTCCCACCTGTAGTCAATAGAGCAGTCTGCATATGTGGATGGTGGATGAAAATTCCAAGAGTCGCTTTCTCATTAAGAAAGAGGTAAAAGACTAAATGTGAGACAGGAATCCATCAAAATTCTAGAGGAGAAGAGAGGCAGCAACCTCTTCGACTCCAGCCACAGTAACTTCTTCCTAGAAACATCGCCAAAGGCAAGGGAAGCAAGGGCAAAAATGAACTATTGAGACTTCATCAGGATAAAAAGCTTTTGAACAGCAAAGGAAACAGTCAACAAAACCAAAAGATAACCGACAGAATGGGAGAAGATATTTGCAAATGACATACCAGATAAAGGGCTAGTATCCAAAATCTATAAAGAACATATCAAATTCAACACCCAAAGAGCAAAGAATCCAATCAAGAAATGGGCAGAAGACATGAACAGACATTTTTCCAAAGACATCCAAATGGCCAACAGACACAGGAAAAAGTGTTCAACATCACTTGGCATCAGGGAAATCCAAATCAAAACCTCAATGAGATACCACCTCACACCAGTCAGAATGGCTAAAATTAACAAGTCAGGAAATGACAGATGTTGGCGGGGATGCAGAGAAAGGGGAACCCTCCTCCACTGTTGGTGGGAATGCAAGCTGGTGCAGCCACTCTGGAAAACAGGATGGAGATTCCTCAAAAAGTTGAAAATAGGGGCACCTGGGTGGCTCAGTTGGTTAAGTGACTGCCTTCGGCTCAGGTCATGATCTTGGGGTCCCAGGATCAAGTCCCGCATCGGGCTCCCTGCTCAGCGGGGAGACTGCTTCTCCCTCTGACCCTCCACCCTCTCATACTCTTTCTATCTCATTCTCTCTCAAATAAATAAATAAAAATCTTAAAAAAAAAAAAAAACTTGAAAATAGAGCTACCCTACGACCCAGCAATTGCACTACTGGGTATTTACCCCAAAGATATAAATGTAGGGATCCGAAGGGGTACGTGCACCCCGATGTTTATAGCAGAAATGTCTACAATAGCCAAACTATGGAAAGAGCCCAGATGTCCATTGACAGATGAATGGATAAAGAAGATGTGGTGTGTGTGTGTGTGTGTGTGTGTGTGTATACACACATATACATATACAATGGAATATTATGCAGCCATCAAAAAAATGAAATCTTGCCATTTGCAAGGACATGGATAGAACTAGAGGGTATTATGCTAAGTGAAATAAGTCAATCAGAGAAAGTCAAGTATCATATGATCTCACTGATATGAGGAATTTTTAATCTCAGGAAACAAACCGAGGGTTGCTGGAGTTGGGGGTGGGGTGGGAGGGATGAGGTAGCTGGGTGATAGACACTCGGGAGGGTATGTGCTCTGGTGAGCGCTGTGAATTGTGCAAGACCGATGAATCACAGACCTGTACCTCTGAAACAAAGAATATATTATATGTTAAAAAAAAAAAAAGAAGATAGTAGGAAGGGAAAAATGAATGGGGGGAAATCGGAGGGGGAGATGAACCATGAGAGACTATGGACTCTGAGAAACAAACTGGGGGTTTGGAGGGGAGGGAGGTGTGGGGATGCATTAACCCAGTGATAGGTATTAAGGAGGGCATGCATTTAATGGAGCACTGGGTGTTATACACAAACAATGAATCATGGAACACTACATCAAAAACTAACGATGTAATGTATGGTGACAAACATAACATAATAAAATAAAATTTAAAAAAAAAAGAAAGAAAGAGGTAAAACAAAATTCCCACTCTTGGCCTACAGTGAGGTACTAAAGACACAACTGAGCTACTCACTGTTGAGAACAAGTTCCCCAGCCCAACTCCCAGGGTAATGTGCTAAACACTCCTTCTTCTGAAAGAACAATTTGACAGAATAACAGTTCTTAACTTGGAAGCTATATGCAATATAGCTCATGCAATAGTCACTCATGGATCCTTTAAGTTGATTGTTTCTTGGCCAGTAGTGATGTGTATGCCTCTGAATAGTTTCTAGTGGGTGAATGACTGGAGGTTTGTGCAGAATCTGGTGTTTGTGATTCACCTGGCAATGGTAATACAAACAGAACCTACTCAGCGCTGTTTCTAAAATCTCTTTGAAATCCACTATTTTGTGGTTTTACATTTTTAAATTTTTATTACTAGGTAAAATTCAGCATGTATTACATGATGTGCATTGGCCTAGATCATTCTTTCTCTATCCATACATTTTTATAAAGCTTGAGATTTCTATGTGGTACTATAGATTGTTTTTTAACTACAGGGAGCATCAATCTGGCTTTGGTAAGAAAATAGCTTTTGTTAACATATTTACATATTTGCCAAGCTTTCCCCTTGATTCAGCTTTTCTCTATTTATGTGACTTCTTTTACAGGAATAGTATTTGCCTTGCATGACTTGGTTTTTTATTTGAACTGTGAATTTATAAATATGCAGTTTAATGCTTTGGTCTTTGAAGAAAGAAATTTCAAAATAAGCCTAACCCTTACTCTGCCAGAGCTCTTAGCTCAATTATTTATTTTTCACTGAAGTTATTGATGTTGCAATTAAGGAGACAGAGCTTACTGTTTGCATAAACGATGTGTTCTCATTTTATTTCAGAACACTACAACGCTAAAACTACTCTCTGAAAAAGGAATATAAAGTATCACACATTAACCATGGGTTGGCTGGAAAGGACCCATGAAACATCCCTCCTTGCATCCAGCCATCCCTCATTGCAGCTCAAAATGCAGAGAGGACAGAGCTAGTGCTAGAATTGAAAATAACTGCAATGAATGCAAAAGCTATGGGAGAAGTCCACCAAAAAGTGTAAGAGACCATCTGGGTGCTTTTAGCAGAGGGTTGGGAAAAAGAGAATTTCAAGATAGGCCTTATGTTCCAGACTAGAAAAAAGAAATACAATGGCAAGAAAGAAACCTCTTCCTTCACAGCCAGAATGGAAAATCTTCTCAAAGTATCAAAGTTACATCATTTATTTTTAGATACTTTCTTTGTAAGTTTCTATTAATTTTTCAGATTCTAATTTGGGTTAGGGATTTTTTTTTTTTCCTGTATGTCATTTGATTATTTCCAATGAAGAATTTGAGATTTAGGGTCTACAAAAGCAATTTCATTAACTGCCATTCCATAGCAAATCCATATTTTCCAGGTGGCTGGTGTTAGAAACGGTGTTAATTTTCAGACTACTGGTAGGAATGAAGGCAAAAAAAGCTAATACAGACAAGATTGGTTAGCCACATAGCCTTCCCATATTTGTGCTTTGTGGGGAGGGTGCTATTTCTAACACTGAAGATGGAATCTGTTACATATGCTTCCTTACTTTTCCCACTGTGTTACCATCATAATCACACATCTTGCATGTGATATACCACCTGCAATCAAATACTGTTTAACATGGAAAGGCTTCACTCACTTATTATGAATTGTTGTATTCATTTTCTTCATACACTGGGAGATTCTTGAAGACAGAATCAATACCTGATTCACTTTAAATTTCCGCCACTGAGACAAGCGGTTGTCACAAAGTAAATAATAAATCTTTAATGTATATTGAGAGAATAAATGGGTGAGAAAATGAATAAACTGAGACCCAGGTATTTTAACTGAAGACGTGACCCCATGTTTTCAAAAGTATTTTAATTATTATTTAATTTTTTTAAATGTTTACTTTCTTCATATCAATATACTTAGGTGACCACTAATTAAATCATGATGATAGGGATTTTCATACCTATGGGCAGTTTCCTTATGCCTTTTCCCAGGTAATGACCTCTTTAAAGGTACTTCTAGTCATACTAGATTAATATAAACTAATTTCCACAGTTCTCAAGCTACATGTTAATGAATTCACAGAGTTTGCATTCATTTTTTTAAATTTATTATTGTTATGTTAATCACCATACATCATTAGATTTTGATGTAGTGTTCCATGATTCATTGTTTGTGCATAACACCCAGTGCTCCATGCAGAACGTGCCCTCTTTAATGCCCATCACTAGGCTAACCCATACTCCCACCCCCTCCCCTCTAGAACCCAGTGTTTGTTTTTCAGAGTTCATCCTCTTTCATGGTTCGTCTCCCCCTCTGATCTCCCCCCCTTCATTCTTCCCCTCCTGCTATATTCTTTTTTTTTTTTTTCTTAACATATATTGCATTCTTTGATTCAGAGGTACAGATCTGTGATTCAACAGTCTTGCACAATTCACAGCGCTCACCATACCACATGTCCTCCCCAATGTCTATCACCCAGCCACCCCATCCCTCCCACCCCACCCCCCACTCCATCAACCCTAAGTTTGTTTCCTGAGATTAAGATTCCTCGTATCAGTGAGGTCATATGATACATTTCTTTCTCTGATTGACTTATTTCGCTAAGCATAACACCCTCCAGGTCCATCCACATCGTTGCATATGGCAAGATACCATTCCTTTTGATGGCTGCATAATATGCCATTGTGTGTGTGTGTGTGTGTGTGTGTGTATGTCACATCTTCTTTATCCATTCATCTGTTGGTGGACATCTTGGCTATTTCCACAGTTTGGCTATTGTGGACATTGCTGCTATAAACATCAGGGTACACATACCACTTAGGATCACTACATTTGTATCTTTGGGGTAAATACCCACCAATTGCTGGGTCATATGGTAGCTCTATTTTCAGCTTTTTGAGGAACCTCCATACTGTTTTCCAAAGTGGTGGAACCAGCTTTCATTCCCACCAACAGTGGAGGAGGGTTCCCCTTTCTCTGCATCCCCGCCAATATCTGTCGTATCCTGACTTGTTAACTTTAACCATTCTGACTGGTGTGAGGTGGTATCTCATTGAGGTTTTGATTTGGATTTCCCTGATGCCGAGTGATGCTGAGCACTTTTTCATGTGTCTGTTGGCCATTTGGATGTCTTCTTTGGAAAAATGTCTGTTCATGTCTTCTGCCCATTTCTTGATTGGATCATTTGTTCTTTGGGTGTTGATTTTGATAAGTTCTTTATAGATTTTGGATACTAGCCCTTTATCTGGTATGTCATTTGCAAATATCTTCTCCCATTCTGTTGGTTGTCTTTCGGTTTTGTTTACTGTTTCTTTTGCTGTGTAAAAGCTCTTTATCTTGATGAGGTCCCAAGAGTTCATTTTTGCCCTTGCTTCCCTTGTCTTTGGCGATATTTCTAGGAAGAAGTTGCTGCAGCTGAGGTCGGAGAGGTTGCTGCCTGTGTTCTCCTTTAGGATATTGATGGACTTCTGTCTCACATTGAGGCCTTTCAACCATTTCGAGTCTATTTTTGTGTGTAGTGTAAAGAAATGGTCCGGTTTCATTCTTCTGCATGTGGCTGTCCAATTTTCCCAACACCATTTGTTAGAGACTGTTTTTTTTCCATTGGACATTCTTTCCTGCTTTGTCAAAGATGAGTTGACCATAGAGTTGAGGGTCCATTTCTGGGCTCTCTATTCTGTTCCATTGATCTATGTCTGTTTTTCTGCCAGAACAATACTGTCTTGATGATGACAGCTTTGTCATAGAGCTAGAAGTCTGGAATTGTGATGCCACTAGTTTTGCTTTTCTTTTTCAACATTCCTCTGGCTATTCGGGGTCTTTTCTGGTTCCATACAAATTTTAGGATTATTTGTTCCATTTCTTTGAAAAAAGTGGATGGTGTTTTGATGGGGATTGCATTGAATATGTAGATTGCTCTAGGTAGCATTGACATCTTCACAATATTTGTTCTTCCAATCCATGAGCATGGAACGTTTTTCCATTTCTTTGTGCCTTCCTCAATTTCTTTCATGAGTATTTTATAGTTTTCTGAGTACAGATCCTTTGCCTCTTTGGTTAGATTTATTCCTAGGTATCTTATGGTTTTGGGTGCAACTGTAAATGGGATCGACTCCTTAATTTCTCTTTCTTCTGTCTTGTTGTTGGTGTATAGCAATGCCACTGATTTCTGTGCAATGATTTTATATCCTGTCACTTTACTGAATTCCTGTATGAGTTCTAGCAGTTTTATGGTGGAGTCTTTTGGGTTTTCCACATAAAGTATCATATCACCTGCAAAGAGTGAGAAATTGACTTCTTCTTTGCCGATTTAGATGCCTTTTATTTCTTTTTGTTGCCTGATTGCTGTGGCTAGGACTTCCAATACTATGTTGAATAGCAGTGGTGATAGTGGACATCCTGCCATGTTCCCGACCTTAGGGGGAAAGCTCTCAGTTTTTCCCATTGAGAATGATATTCACTGTGGGTTTTTCATAGATGGCTTTTATGATACTGAGGTATGTATCCTCTATCCCTATACTCTGAAGAGTTTTGATCAAGAAAGGATGCTGTACTTTGTCAAATGCTTCTTCTACATCTTTGAGAGGATCATATGGTTCTTGTTCTTTCTTTTATTAATGTATTATATCACATTGATTGATTTGCAGATCTTGAACCAACCTTGCAGCCCAGGGATAAATCCCACTTGGTTGTGGTGAATAATCCTTTTAATGTACTGTTGGATCCTATTGGCTAGTATTTTGTTGAGAATTTTTGCATCCATGTTCATCAAGGATATTGGTCTGTAATTCTCCTTTTTGATGGGGTCTTTGTCTGGTTTGGGGATCAAGGTAATGGTGGCCTCATAAAACGAGTTTGGAAGTTTTCCTTCCGTTTCTATTTTTTGGAACAGTTTCAGAAGAATAGGTATTAATCTTCTTTAAATGTTTGGTAGAATTCCCCTGGGAAGCCATCTGGCCCTGGGCTTTTGTTTGTTGAGCATTTTTGATGACTGCTTCAATTTCCTTAGTGGTTATAGGTCTGTTCAGGTTTTCTATTTCTTCCTGGTTCACTTTTGGTAGTTGATACATCTTTAGAAATGCATCCATTTCTTCCAGGTTCTCTAATTTGCTGGGCTAGAGTTGCTCATAATATGTTCTTATAATTGTTTGTATTTCTTTGGTGTTGGTTGTGATCTCTCCTCTTTTGTTCATCATTTTGTTGATTTGGGTCCTCTCTCTTTTCTTTTTGATAAGTCTGGCCAAGGGTTTATCCATCTTGTTAATTCTTTCAAAGAACCAGCTCCTTGTTTCGTTGATCTGTTCTACTGTTCTTTTGGTTTCTATTTCATTGATTTCTGCTCTGATCTTTATTATTTCTCTTCTCCTGCTGGGTTTAGGCTTTATTTGCTGTTCTTTCTCCAGCTCCTTTAGGTGTAGGGTTAGGTTGTGTATTTGAGACCTTTCTTGTTTCTTGAGAAAGGCTTCTATTGCTATATACTTTCCTCTTAGGACTGCCTTTGCTGTATCCCAAAGATTTTGAACAGTTCTGTTTTCATTTTCATTGGTTTCCATGAATTTTTTTAATTTTTCTTTAATTTCCTGGTTGACCCGTTCATTCTTTAGTAGGAGGCTCTTTAGCCTCCATGTATTTGAGTTCTTTCCAACTTTTCTCTTGTGATTGAGTTCTAGTTTCAAAGCATTGTGGTCTGAAAATAGGCAGGGAATGATCTCAATTTTTTGGTACCGGTTGAGACCTGATTTGTGACCTAGGATGTGGTCTATTCTGGAGAATGTTCCATGGGCACTAGAGAAGAATGTGTATTCTGTTGCTTTGGGATGGAATGTTCTGAATATGTCTGTGAAGTCCATTTGGTCCAGTGTGTCATTTAAAGTCTTTATTTCCTTGTTGATCTTTTGCTTAGATGATCTAGTTTGCATTCGTTTTTAGCTTATTCTACTCAAAATGTTTTTGAAACCTATCTGCTCTGTTACTTGTATTACAAGTCTGTTCATTGTTATTGCTATGTAGTATTACATTATATTAATACATCACTATTTGTTTATTCTCCCATTGAAACGCATTTGGAATTTTTCTTGGTTTGGGTATGAAGACTAAAACTGTTATATAAACATTTTTGTATAAAACATTTTATAGACTTCAGCATTCTTGTTAGATATATACTTAGGAGTAGAAATATAGGGTTAGAGTAAGTGTATGTTAAAACGAATAAGAAATTGAAAAATAGTTTTTCAGAGTAGTTTCATCAGTTATACTCAAACTAGAAATGTATAGAAACTACTGTTGTAACATTTCATTCTACTTGGTATTTTTCAGTCCACTATATTAACCTCTGTTTTCAAATAAAATGCTTACATAGAATGATATTTGTTCATATAGCACAAAGTGTAAGTCTGGATTGTCTTCCACCTGCCACTCAATGTATTTCTTCCCATTTCCCAGACTGGTTAATTAAGGGCCAAAATAAAAACAATTTGTATTATTTAGCTTCACCAACAAAAACAGTATAATAAATATTCTGTTATTAAAAACATAAAAGCTTATCATGTATCAGCACTCCAAAACCAATCACTGATATTTTTCTTTTGTTTTATCACTTTCAAACACACACACACACACACACACACACACAATCACAATGAAGCATCAAAATATAATTGTTAGACCCCACTGGAGTTAGTACAATTCATAATTCTCACAATATCAACACTAGATACAGAGTTTTAAAATAAGAGCTAAACCAAAAAGGCTCCTGAAAGAGTGGTTACTTTATTAGACACTGAAGATGTAAACCACTTTGAAAATATCAATAGGCATCTTTCCAATGTACTCCACAGATTTACTATAGATTCTGGAACAATATCTGTAACAGAGACAATAAACAGTCTACCAAAATTCATGCTCACTGTTCCATAATGTAGAGTTGTCACTAGAAGAAATCTGTCCATTCAGGGAATGAAATAATAAAATCTTCATTAGCTAGTACCAAGCATTATTTATTATTTTATCCCTGGTATTGATGCTAAGCCTAACACAAAGTATGCCCTTGACTACTACATAATGAACAACTCTAGGAATCCATAGATAAATAAAATTCTTTTAACTTCAATTATTAAAGTGGTATACATTAATTAATGTCATGCTTATGAATGCATGCCTTGTTTGTACTGAAAGAAAGTCAGACACAAAATATGTAATGGGTCAAATATACTAGAACTTTTATGCTCAATCATTTATCCATTAATAACAGATCTGATTGGGGGTCATCTTGCTGCTACAAAATGCTAAAGGGACATTAGTGACTCTCCTATTTCCCCCAAGCCTTTGTGTTTCCTGAATGCCACCAGTGGAAGAAGAAAATGCAGTGGGCACACTTACTTCATAAAGTCCTGGCCTGGCAATGTCACATTGTAATTCTACTTCATTAGCAAGAACACAGTCATATGGTCTCATCTAACTGTAAGAGAGTCAGAGAACTTCATTTCTGGGTGCCCAGAACTTTATTTCTGGGTGCCCAGTAATAAAAGATACTGTGAAAACTTAGCTCTAAATCATTATCAGTGTGTACTGATTTATACTCTGTTGCTGAGTCATGATATAGTAGGATTCCAGTGACTTCATTTTTAAGTGTCAATTACACAATGAATTTGTTTTATTTACACATTTTAAGGTTTACTTAAGATAATAAAGAAATACTTAGAAATGAATTTGCTTTATTTATACATTTTAAGGCTTACTTAAGATAATAAAGAAATATTTAGAATACTTTAAAACATCGTATCATTCTACTGTAGTCAAGCATTGGCAATAGAGCATTTGTGGAAATCCCCTGAGTGTTGACACTTTGTTAATCAGACAAAATTCGATTTAGTTTCTCTGAAAAAAAATTTTTTTTTGACTAATGTGTGATCTCTTGAGCTTCCTGACCAAGGATAGGTACTGATGAATGACACTGATGTGAGTCATTGGAAAATGTCCAACTTTAATTTAATATGTTGCTTACATACTATATCTAACATCACACATTCCTAATTGATGGATATCACATGTTGCTGACATGTTGAATTTTGTGAGATTTTTGGGGAAGTTTATGCATTAAATTTATGATGGTCAAAAATCAAACTATTGTTCAGGTAAAGCCTGGTAAAAATCTAGAATAGCTAGATTTTGTTTTCTCCTTGACCACAGAAAGACTATATAGAAACTTTAAATGGTATCTTTATAATTTCCTCTAGTTAAATGGTTGTTTTGTTAGGGAGAGGGTATTCAAACTCCTTATTCTTCCATTATGAAGTTCTGTTCCTTCTACACTATACAGGGGAAATTGAAGTAGAATTTCTGGACCTTAAAAGAACCTATATAGAGTTATATTAGGAATTTTGGGCGGCATATTGAAATCCTGATATAAGTTTATTTCTTATTATAAGTGGAAATGAATAAATCAGTGAGATTTTCATAATTTTTAAAACTCAAGGACAGAGATAATGCCCCACTTGCTTTTGGAATTTCAGTAGCTAGCATCTAATAAATATCCAATATATTAAATACATATTTATTGCATCACTGAATGAGTGAGGTGATGTAGTATAATTATTTTCTAATATTATTTTTAATATACTAAACATTGCATGAGAATAATAAGTGTGTATATTTCACTATATTCCAAGGTTGTAATTCAGTCCTTAGCATATAGTAGATATAGAAGACCTCTCTGTTTAATCATTGAATGATGGATGATAGATAGGCCCCATGTGTAGTGTGAGCAAGCAAACTTGTTTAGCCAGGACAGTCTTTCTGAATTAAATTCTCTATGTTGGACAGAGTGGCTGATCTAAGGCTAGACATTAATTTTAGAAGAGAAATGCAAAAGTTATTGCTAATAATGTTTGAAAACAATTTCTTGTTTAGGTGATGCTGCCAGACAGACTGTCAGATTGCATCAGTGCAACTTCTCATTCTCTGAGCTAATTTGGAAGAAAAAGATGAAAAGAAGGGGTGTTGCTCTCATTCGGACTGGATGGAGTGCCAATTCTTGTTGGCAGCTGTGGAGACTTTTTTTAAAACACATCTAAGAAAATATTATAACTATAAAATGTTCTTCTGTATGTAGCAGGAAAGTAAAATAAGATTTTCTTTCTTTAGTTCCACCTTAAGCACAAGTAGATTAGCAATAAAATAATAGATAACAAGTATGCCCCAATTCAGAAGTAAAGTGCTAGACCGTCCACAGACGACTCTAAGAGAAAATAGTTTAAACTTGATTTTGTAACACTTAACCAGCAGCCAGTTTAAGGGTAATGTAGTAGATTGTAGGTTCTCATTTTGTTTTTGTTTTTTTTTTTAGTCAAAAGGAAGGAAAAAAAAACAAAGACAACACAAAACAACAACAACAAATAAAACTCAAGCTCCTTGGAACTAAGCAAAGCCATGTGACTAATTCTAACCAATGTGCTGTGAGAGAAATTGGCATGAAGCACTTCTAGGCTGATGCAGGGGCAAGCAGTGTTAAGTACCTCATGTGCTTCTTTTCCTAGCACTTGAGGATCCTGCAAGTTCTAGATGGTACAGCTATATCATGGAGGAGATTCTATCACACTTGGCCCCTGAGTGAGAAAACAGAATACCTCCACATCAACCTAAATGAACTAATAGTGTGAAAAATAAATTATTACATTAAGTTTTAAGGTGTTACCACAGAATACACTTATCCACCTTGATTAATACTGTGTAAAAGAGACAGGACTGAAGTGACTAAGAAAGTAAATCATTTTAAGAAAATTTGTTGATCTACTCAGAGACAGCATGATGATTACCCTGACTTTGGCTGAGGCAGAGGAGCTTCACGGCTACCAAAATGAAAGCATGACTTGGGTCATCTGGATCCTATTAGGATACAGAGATACTTAATGAAAGGAGGCAGGACTTGGCTGACGTAGTCTGTGTCATTAAAAGAGCAGGGCTGCAACTGTCTTCCAGAATTGCCAAGATAAGTATATTTATAAATTTGTTCTCCCTCAAAACAAACAAAAGTGTAGACAAAATTTCTAAAACTGACATTTTCAGAACTCTAGAAACTAACCAATGCTACATAATGAACTAAAAATCAGTTACCCCGGGGAAAATACTTAATCTTGGTAAGATAGTGGGGTATGTGATATTTTAACTTGGAGCTATTCCCACCCATCCCCTCTCCCATATCAGTGGCGTGGGGAAGAACAGAGAAAAGCCAACAGGTTTTAGCCAAAGATGATGACTGACCTCTTTTGAGTTCCATTAAAAGCACCATCCCCATGGCACAGTCAACATTTTGTCCACACTCTCAGACTCCTGAAAAATCTCTTCTCGAGGTGTGGTGCCTATTTCATTTGACACAGACCTCAAATGAGCAAGGTACAGTGAGCCAGCTTCTAAGGCATTACTGAAACAAAATAAAATTGCTGCTAACATCTCAGCTGCTTATAGCTGTGATTTCAACTGGAGTAGTTTGGCCAGAAATTTAAGTCTGGAGAATGAGATGACAATAGGGAACTTTAGAAAGGTCCAACATATACCTGAAGATCTAAAATGTTTGTTATATGTGCAAGGCTGTGTGCATGCCCAGGAAAAAACATGAGAAAGGAGAAGGCTGACCTTGAGACACTACAAAAGCAGGCAGTGAAAGTTAAGGCTGTCGTAAACTGCTCCAAGTTTGAAGGTGTTCTTCTCACATACATCCCTTTGCAAAGGGTAGAAAACCTATAGGCGAAGTAATTAAAGAAATATTCTGACTAATCATTGGATGAACACAAAAGTATACTGACCTAGGTGTACCGCACAAGAAGCCAGGCTTAAAAGGGAAAACAAGAACTTAACAACAATAATAACAAATAGCTAATAAAAAACTCAATGGCCACAAACTACAGGGAACACAGAATCTATAGAAGTAGTCCACTACAGTTGACAAACAAATAAGCAGGAAATGGAGAGAAAAAAAAATATATAAAAAAATATAGTAACAAAAAACCTTGGGGCGCCTGGGTGGCTCAGTTGGTTAAGCGACTGCCTTCAGCTCAGGTCATGATCCTGGAGTCCCGGGATCGAGTCCCGCATCGGGCTCCCTGCTCAGCAAGGGGTCTGCTTCTCCCTCTGCCCTCTTCCTTCTCATGCTCTCTGTCTCTCATTCTCTCTCTCTCAAATAAATAAATAAAATCTTAAAAAAAAAAAAAAAAAAAACCTTGGAGGTTAGGGGGAGAGTAGAGAAAGCTGACACCAGAGTTGTTATGTTAGCTAGAATATCCTGTGTTCAAAAAATTATGAGATGTGAAACAGAAACAGGAAAGTATGCCACATATATGGGGCGGGGGAAGACAGATAAAATATCACTGAGGAGGCTCACATTTTGAACTTAGTGGACAAAAACTTTAAGCTTTTATAAACATGTCCGAAGAACTAAAGAAAATCACGTCTAAAGAAGGTATGCCAAAAATGTCTCACAAAACAGACCACACCATTAAAGAGATGGAAACTGCAGGTGTACCTGGGTGGCTCAGTCAAGCATCCAACTCTTGGTTTCAGCTCAGATCATGATCTCAGGGTGCTGGGATGGAGCCCCAAGTCAGGCTCTGTGCTCCACGGGGAGTCAGCTTGAAGATTCTCTCCTTCTCCCTCTGTCCCTCCCCCTGCTCATGCTCTCTCTCTCTCTAAAATACATAAATAACTCTTTGAAAAAAAAAAGAGATAGAAATTGTAAAAATTAACCATATAAAATTCTGCAGTGGAAAATCCAATAACCAAATAGTATATCCACTAGAGTGGCACTTTGGGCAAGAAAAAAATTTCAGTGGGCAGAAAAAAAATCAGCATGAAGATAGCTCCATAGAGATTTTTAAATCTAAGATGCAGGAGAAAACTAATGAAGAAAAATAAACAGGGCCTCACAGACCTGTGAAAAGTACACCAACATATGCACAGTGAGAGTCCCTCAGAAAATATCTGAAGGAATAATGGCCAAAAACTTCCCAAATTTGATGACAAATGTTAACTGATACATTAAAGAAGTTCAACGAACTTCAAAAGGGAGAAATTCAAAGTTATCCACATCTAGACATATCATAGTCCAATTGACAAAAATCAAAGATAGAGAAAAATACAAAAGCAGGAAAAGAAATTAAGACACTCTTGGATAAAAACTGAGAGTAAATGGCCCTAAAAGAAATACTAAAGAAGTCCTTCAGATTGAAATGTAAGGCCATTGAAGAGAAACTTGAATTCACATAAAAAACAATTTTAAAAAGTCCAGTACCTTTTACGATAAAAAACATTCAACAAGCCAAGACTATAGGGAACTCTCTCAACTGAATAGCAGGGATCTTTGAAAAACCTATAATAATTACATTATACTTAATGGCAAAGACTGAATGCTTTCCCCTTAAGTTGAGGAACAAAACAAGAATGCCCATTCTTGCCATACCTATTTAACATTCTATTAAAGGTTCTAGAAGAAACATTAGGCAATAAAAAGAAATACAAGGCATCCATATTGAAAAGGAAGAATTATGTCTATTTGAAGGTGACATGATCAAATAAATACAAAATCATAAGGAATCTACTAAATAAAACAAACTTAGAATTAAGAAATGAGTTGGACAGCATGGTAGGATATGAGATAAATACACAAAGTAATTGTATTCCTATGCACTAGTAATAATCAACTCAAAAATGAACTAATAAAGCAATCTCATTTGTATAGCAGCAAAAGGAATAATATACCTAGAAATAAATTTAACAAAAAAAAAAATTATAGGACTTTTACATTGAAAACTATAAGACATTGTTGAAAGAAATAAGATCTATGTAAGTGGAAGATACTCTGTGTTCATGAATGGGAAGACAACATTTTAAAAATAGCAATAATTGCCCAATTTACCTTCAAATTCAAAACAATTCTCATCAAAATACCAGTACTTTTGTGTATATCAATAAAACAGAATTGAGACCAAGATATAAATCCTTACACATACGATCAACTGATTTGCTGCAAGTGTTCCAGGATAATTTAATGAGAGAAGAAAAAAAAGTCTTTAAAAAACCTTTAGTCTTTTGAAGGAATAGTTCCCATTACTCAAAGTTTAAACCATGCCTGTACAGAATTTCATTGCCACTGTTCCAGAAACATACTTCAGTAGTCTTTCTGTTAGGGAACCTGGATTGGATCACCTGACGGAAGAACCAAGCTGCACTCGGAGATCTTGGACGATAGGAGGTTTACTTAATGTCGGTGGGCTCAGAGGAGAATGATCTCCAAAGGTCTGAGCCCCGAGCACAAACAAAGGGGTAATTTATACACTTCTACTTCTGCATACTTGGCGCTTTTGGCACACTCGGGAAGCGGGGCAGGGAGAAGAACCCGGAAGAGCCCCAGGGCAGGGACTGGGACTCCCTTGCTGGCTCAGTCAGCCATCTTAGAACACAGATTTTTTCCTCTTCATTTCTATTATACCTGTTCACAAATTAAGAATGCCAGGATGAAAAAAAATGTTCAATGGACCTAACCTTGCCTGCTACTATTTTTTTGCTTTTATTTTTTATTTATTTTTATTTTTTATTTTTTTATTATGTAATGTTATTTATCATACAGTACATCATTATTTTTTGATATAATGTTCTTGATTCATTGTTTGTGTATAACACCCAGTGCTCCATGCAACCCCTCTAAAACCCTCAGTTTGTCTTGCCTGCTACTATTAAAACAATTTGTCCTGGCACCTTTGAAGTTAGTTTAAGCTGGCACTGGGTATTATTTTCTTTTGAAATGCCAAACAATTCACATTCAATTAATTATATTAGTAAAGCCTCCTATCTTTACCCTTCAAAACAAAACAAAATAAAACTTGTGCTTTAAGGAGCCATTTAAAAATCTCTAATAACCGGGACACCTGGGAAGCTCAGTCAGGTGAGAGTCTCACACTTGATTTCTGCTCTGGTCATGATGTCAGGGGCCTGGGATTGAGCCCTTAGTTAGGCTCTGCACTTAGCGTGGAGTCTGCATATCCCTCTCCTTCTGCTCCTCCCCTGCTCATGCTCTCTCTCTCTCTCAAGTAAATACATAAATAAATAAAATCTTTTTTTTTTAACTGCTGTCTTTTTTTTTTTTTTAAAGATTTTATTTATTCATTTGACAGAGAGAGACAGCGAGAGAGAGAACACAAGCAGGGGGAGTGGGAGAGGGAGAAGCAGGCCTCCCACGGAGCACGGAGCCCAATGTGGGGCTTGATCCCAGGACCCTGGGATCATGACCTGAGCCACCCAGGCGCCCCAATAAATAAAATCTTTAAAAAAAATCTTCAAGAACCAGTTTGGCAGGGTATGAAAAATACAAATTGCTTTTTCTTTTTTAAGCTTTTATTTACTTATTTGACAGAGATAGCTAGAGTAGGAACACAAGCAGGGGGAGCAGCAGGCAGAGGGAAAGGGAGAAGCAGGCTCCCCACCGAGCAGGGAGCCCGATTAGGGGCTCGATCCCAGGACCCTGCTGAGATAATGACCTGAGCTGAAGGCAGACACTTAAAGACTGGGCCACCAGGTGCCCCTACAAATTGCGTTTTGAGGAGAGTCACATAATATGAGGATTTTATCATTGTGACTCTAGCAATGCTGTTGTGATGACAGGATTTGTCTTCTCTACCTTTAGAGTAGAACACAAAGAAAGAGGGAACATATACCAATAAAAATCTATGTTTCACAGACTATTCTGAGCCTTCAAACAAAAACTCTTACAAGAAGCATACCCTATATATATTTAAAACACAAATTGTTTGCCTCATTTTGACTCACTAATAAAGATGTCAATACATGCAGAGATAGGGGATCTTGATTTTGTTATCATATCTCATCCCTATTTAAATTTTTATCCACATTCTCCTAGACAAAGACAACCTTTTTTTTTTAACTTCAAAGAAAAGAAAGAAAAGAAGGAAAGAAAAGAAAAAAAAAAAGAAATCCTGTCCCTTTCAGTGTAGTCTTTTGAAATTTGTGTCCTAATCGATGTGCTTCTATAGGATGTAAAAAGTTAACTCTTTAAAATAATTGTATCTCTAATTTATTCTCCATTTAAATTTGTTTTCTTCTTTACATTCACTCTTGAAAGCACTCATTTAGAGGCTTTTTTTCTTTACTACTGCTCTTGTCAATGTTACTGATTATCTCCATGCTACCAAATCAATTGCTCAATTCTCAGTTCTCATTTCAGTGGACATTTAAGTGAATTTGATGTAATTAATAAATAGGATATCCTTTCTTCAGCTGTGTGTGATTCTCTTTTGGTTCTATTCATACATTCTCAGTCTCTTTCATCCAGTTCTTCTATATGTTGATCTGTAAAGGCTAGAGCAGTTAAGTCTTCAGAGTTTCCAGTCCCTAGGGAGGTTTATCAAAATTTACTGCTTTACATATTATATATCATCTGATAATTCCCAAATGTATATCTTTAATCCTGACCCTTTCCACCACTCCAGATTCTTATAACCAACCAATTGCTCATAGACATCTAGACTTGAATGCCTTGTAAACATCTTCAAGACAATATATTCCAAACCAAACTCTTAACCACTCATACCCAAATCTGATTCATCTCAGATTTTCTATATTTCAGTAAATGGCAACAGCATATTTCTAATTTCTCAGTCAAAATACCTTGGGGTATTTCTAAACTCATCTTTTAACACTACAACCTACATCTAATCCAACAACAAAACCATTTTCCTATGTTTTCAAATATATCCAGACTCCAACCACTTCTCACCACCAATACTACCACCCTTGCCAATGCTATTACATTTAATTGTGTTTAATAATATTAACATTTTAATGTTTATCCACTTTCTACCCTACTCTATTCCAGTCTTTTCTCCATACACCAGCTGATATTCCTAAAGTCATATGTCTACTTTATGCTCCACACTTTCCAATGGTTTTCCATCTCATTTAGAATAAAATCAGAGGTAATTTGCATAGCCTACTAGGCTCTATATAACATACATCTACTGGACTACTTTTCTAATCTCATCTCCTGATATCCTCTTCTTTGTTCACTCAACTCCACATCCACTGGCTTTATCACTAAACCTCCAATGTAGTACCATATTCTAACCTCAAGGCCTCTTCTCAGTGTCCAGAATACTACCCTCCCCCATATATTTATATGGTTTATACCATATCTGATAAACATATCCAAAAATGATTTCTTTTGTTCCAGTTCTCAAAGTTTGGTCTCTGAAACATTGACATCAAAAAGAGCTCATAGCAGTTGTTAAATACATAAATTCTATTCTTCCTCTAGACCTATGGAGTTAGATAGAATCTGTAAGACTGGGATCTTGGAAACTGTACCATAAAATATCCTCCAAATAGATTTTAATACCTCACCAAAATTGAAAACCACTGACAGAAATCTGGAGCCTGAATCAATACAACAAACACAACAATAAAGCTTATTTCCATGTGGGAGATGAGTTTCAAGAGGTTCTGAATCCATATATCCATTCTTCAGCCTCAGACTTGTACATTTCAGCAGTAAAGGAGATGAGAGTTATAGAAGAAAAGGTAAATAATTTATAAAGTTGATTAACTGGGCTACAGCTCCTGGATTTAAAGGTAATGATTTAATATGTGCCTTTTAATTTCCAGTTTCCCATGAGATAATACTGACTGCCTAATTTTCAAAAAATCATATAACAAGGAATGCAAGTAATTATATCTATAGCATAATTGGAGAGAAAACACTAAACTTCAATTTATACCTAAGTGGAGATGTCAATGTATATATAAGTAAAGGAAGTACCTAAAATCAGCAGTGCTAGGTTCAGAGCTCATGACAAACAAGTATTCTGAGACACTGTACAGGGAAGAGAATAGGGCAGTGGAATCTTAGCAGAAGCAAAACACAGATATAATTGCCCTCAGAAAGAGAATCTCAACCTGTATGTCAAATACCAAGAACTAATCTGAGATATGACAGAGCAAACATGTGCCAACTAAACAACCCAAAAGAAAGGACTTCAAAGTGAATGGGATGAGAAGTGGTAATCTTGGAAGGCAATGTTTCATGAGGAGAGAAATATCTTGGAAAAGGAGATATCTCTTAAGAGAACCAGTGGTAAAAAAAAAAAAAAAAAAAAAAAAAAAAAAAAGTTGCAATGGGTAGAAATTTAAAGTTCCCTAGAAACTGAATAGCACAAAATTAGTAGAACTCTCACCCCCAAAGAAAAATAAAACAAAAGCATCATTCATTAATGTGAAGTTTCATTGGATGAAACAAAAATGATCTGGGACTTCAGTAACATAGAAATATGGGACAAAAGCCAGCTTTGATAAAGTTTGATTTAGATGTTTTCCTCAGGGAAACATCTAAAATATCAAAGACTCAGTGGAAACAAAAGAGGTGAAGCCCATATATTATGTTGTAAATAAATGTCAGGTCATAACTTTAACATTTGTATGAAGAAGAAGCCAGTGTAAGGAAAGTCCTTGGTTATTCCTTAATTTTATATTGTGTAACACAAGAAGGTATATATATATTCAGAAATAATGTTAGATTCCCAAAAGTTATTTCAAAGAAAATATAAAATATATCTAATACAAGTTGGATAATTTATCAGGATTTAGGGATGCCAGAGATGTAAAGAAATTAATCCAAATTACCAAGAACATTGGTTTTACTGATCATCTTTGGTTTATCTCAGTGGACCTCAAAGCATGACCCTAAAGTCATAAGCCTAACTGTCAATGAGGCTCAAAATCTTGTGACATAAAACATTTTCACTCCTTTTAGATAAATCAGAAGTCCTGGTCTCTTAACCCCTGTGTTAGAGAAAAATTCAATGGGATCTTTTGTGTCTCTAATAGTATAAAAGGTTTTCTCAGGTGAGTAGTCATTTGTGATACTCTCTTGCTCAAGAAAACATCCCTTTTTGATTGATGGTGCCCTTGTGACATTGGGCAGAAGAGTAGACTAACTTTGATTGATGAAAGAGAAGAAACTGTACTATATAAGAATGTGATACAGAGGAGAACCTGTGATTATTGATTCCTGTTATATAATTTTCTTTTTCCAGCCTGCTAAACTTCCTATAAACACACATCCCAGGAAAAAAAGATTTGTGTCTACACTTATATAGAAATATTAGGATCTTATTAAATCAAAACAAACTCTCTAAAATAAATACATAGGATCTACTTTTATTGTTAGCTGCTCTTAGAAAAAAATCTGTATCTCATCTTCAATAGACCAGATAATATTATATGCACAATACAATCAAATATATGCCCCCCAAATTAATATTCACAAGAAACTTGTATTTGGCTCGCTTAGGTTTCAAAGACTTAACAAATTTATTGATTCCTTGGAAACAAACAAATGTCAATAACAGAAATACACTGATAAACTGGGAAATACATAAATAGACTCATAATAAATGCATTCATGGGTAATACTAATTTAGTAAAATGTCATACTCTTAACTGAATCTGGGATATTAATATTGTATATTAGAAATCATTACATTTAAGAAATCCCCTTAGAGGGGTGCCTGGCTGGCTCAGTCAGTACAGCAAGTGACTCTTGATCTTGGTGTTGTGAATTTGAGCCCCATGTTGGGTGTAGAAATTACTTAAAATAAAATCTTTTAAAAAAAAGAGAGAGAAATCCCCTTAGAGATAACAATGCAGTGTCTTTTAATCCATTATTTTACAAATCTATATAATCACAGATTTGACCCCTCTGCACTGTACCATACTATTATACACACACACACATGTATAGCACCCCACAGACTAGGAATTACATATTATACTGATATCCTAGAGCTAGTGTCAATCAGAAACCGTTCTGTGTGACACTGCCCTTACTGAAGGTTATAGGATTCTGGAAGTAGTTAACTATGGAGAATCAATGTCAAAGGGGGTAAAATTTCTATTTCAGTTATGCCACCTAATTTTTGAGAAGCATAAAGAAACATGTGGATCAATTCATTTAGATAGATAAGCAAAATTCACTCAACTTAAAATAAAGGTACAGAGCAGAGGTTCCACTAAAATTTGGAAGCCTGCCCAGAATCCTTTCATTTGCAACATATTTAAAAATCCTAGTACTTGCATATGCATCCAGTAACTTCATTAATTAACTATTTATTGATTCATTTAGCAAACATTAACTGATCACCTTTTGTGTGTCAGGTAATCTGTAAAATGGTCTCTATGCAGACAGTACTTGGCATTAAGGATCTCACTGTTAGTGGCAGTTTCATTCTTTCAGGAATGATGAAGTTGAGAGATTTGGAGCTCTTAATTGCAATGAGCACTTTATTTTATCTATCATCTATCTATCATCGGCTCCGTAGCTCAGGGGTTAGAGCACTGGTCTCGTATCATCTATCTATCATCTATCTATCTATCTATCTATCTATCTATCATCTATCTATCTATCTATCTATCTATCTATCTATCTATCTATCTATCTATCATCTATCTATCTAATCTATCTATTGTATACTTGACACACAATGTTACACTAGTTTCAGGTATACGACACACTGATTCAACTTCTCTATTCATTATGCTATGCTCACCACAAGAGTAGCTATCATCTTTCACCATACACTATTCCAATATCATTGACTATGGAAATGGATGCTTTAAATGTAGCAGTTTATTGATAATAATAGGCAGAAGGCTAGTTTTCAGAAATGATACTATATTAAAAGTAAAGTCTTAAAGCTAATGCTTAGTGAATTCCTTATAATTACTACTGTGAATTCCCAGAGGGATTAACATTTAAGAATATATAGCAATGGTCTAAGTGACAACAGGATAATATATTGAAACCTCTATTCACTTTCTTTTCCCAATTTTAAAATACTATAGCATAAAAAACATGATGTTCTATATAGCTATCTCATTAGATTAATTAAATTGGAAGTCATCAGGAAAGCTCTACTTCATTATCTATGTATTAGAATAGTTATCATTTATTGCATTCTCCCTTATTTATTATTTAATATTTATTAATACTATTAAATCTGACAGCAATAAATGAGAAGTAAGTGCTAATACTTTTACCATTTAATACGGGAGTAAATTAAAGTCAGGTTAACTAACTTGCTCTAGCCTCACTTACTTTATAAGTAGGGGAGCCAGTATTCCAATATTGGCAGTCTGATTCCACTGACCATGTCTTAATATTTTCACTGTTTTGTACAGATGTATAAGTATGCATATTTATGCATATTTACATAGCATTTTGTACATTTAAGTGTTATTTATCCATCCACATGTGTGTGTGTGTATGTTGTTTTTGTTTTTGCTCCTAGTTAAGAGGCAATAATATGTCGAATAGCATATCATAAGAGCCTGCAAGTCAAGTTCAATAAAAAAATTAATAAAACATCTTTGAATATATTTGAAATCAAAGCAATAAGAAAACCTACTAAATAGAAGACAATGGGAGGAGACGAACCATGAGAGACTATGGACTCTGAGAAACAAACTGAGGGTTTTAGAGGGGAGAGGGTGGGGGGATGGGTTAGCCTGGTGATGGGTATTAAAGAGGGCATGTACTGAACGGAGCACTGGGTGTCATATGCAAACAATGAATCGTGGAACACTACATCAAAAACTAAAGATGTAATATATGGTGATTAACATAACATAATAAAATAAAATTAAAAAAAAAAAGAAGAAAAAAAGACAATAGGAATCTGAATACAGATCTTAAAGGAAATTTACTTCTCCTTGCAATGAAAAAACAAAAACAGCATCACATTCACTTAGATTCCACATCTTTATGTTTTGATATGATACGTGTAGTTTTTCAGAAATATCAATGGTATTGATGTTTACTTGACTTCTTACAATTAATTTCTTAACTTTTCCTTTTGGACTATAAATCACTTTTAAAAATAAAATCTTAAAAAAAAATAAAAATTATCCTAAGTTGAATCGTCTTCCAAATATTAAGCCTTACTAATATTGTCTGTCTAAATCTCATAAGACTATAAATAGACCATCTTTATTCATACCTTCCCAATGTGATAAAAGGAGAAGGCAGCATGTGGTTTAAGAAGTATACTGAGTTTGAAAACAGCCTGAATATTGACCATGCTAATGAATACAAATTAGCATATATTCTGATACTTTCCAATACTGAGATCAATACATTGCTCTTATGAAAGTGGTTCTCATTAAAATATACATCATTTTAATTCCATCTATTTTTATAAAATACTTCAATTTTATTTAATTTAAATGATTTAATCTTTGGTAAGCTTTATCTTTTAAGTCTAAAGCTTTTAGGATTAGAAAGTAATTTGATACCATCCAATCCTTTTAAGGTTTGAAGATTTTTACTTTAACCTTTAAAATGTTGTTATGATTTATGCATTACTGCATCTTTCCAAAGGTTAAAAGCAAGGTACAACCATACATGGTACCAAGAGAATAATAGCCCACATTTCCTGCTTTTATCCAATCTTCAGAATAGATTGTCTCATACATTTCAATGGAATTTAATTATATTTTTCTAACTCCTTGAATATTTTTATTAAACCAAGAAGTTCATAAGTTAGCAATTCCATTTTATCTTACTGCTTTTTCATTTTAAGGATATAATGGCAACAAGGAATAGAAATTTCTACTAATTAACACATTTCTTCCATCCAATCCTATTTTAAATCAGCACATAGGCTAGCATTTCAATGCTAAATATGATGTGCTTTGCTTTCACATACTCTGTTTTCTCAGAAAACCCAAAATTTTGTGATAGGGATGACAATAATCATTCATTTTTATATTCTTTGCTTCCAATTCAGTTTCACTGTAGTTTGGAAATTATATCCATCAACTCTGCCAAGTTATTTATATTCTAATTTGACATATTACATAGTCCCTTTTGAATCATTATAATGGCCTCTGTGGTAGTGTCATCTTAATTTTTTAAAGTATATATTTTATATATTTTAATCACTTGTCTGCGGGACTACTGACCTGTCTAATTCATGTAACTCTATATGCTCATAATTTTTAATGGATAATCATTTCTGCTTCTATGAGTCCACCTTTCGAACAATGGCACAACATATGATGCCAGGCTTTACCACACTCATCAATTGATGTTGTGGGTCTAAAAGAGATTAGAGCCAAATCTTTACCAAGTATATTAATTCATTTTCAACAGCAAAACTGAAACAGAGTATAAAGAAGGAAAAAACTACACATGCAGCACAAAAGTGTTTGAAATCTTTTTTTTGGAAAAAAGAAAGGGGGGCTCCTGGGTGGCTCAGTCAGTTAAGCAACTGCCTTCGGCTGAGGTCATAATCCCAGGATCCTGGGATCGAGTCCCGCATCAGGCTCCCTGTTTGTTCCTCTCTGTCTGCCCCTCACCTTCACTCATGCTTGCTTTCTCCCTTGCTCTCAAAAAAATAAAATCATTTAAAAGAAAAAAGACAAAGTGATTAAAACAGAGAAAAATAAGAGAAAAAAATAAGATCTCTTATCGTACAAGGCTCTTTTTTATTCCCTCATAGAGAACCATCAACTTTGCTTCTGGTAATTCTTTTAATTCTCACCTTAGATGCCGTTTTCTCTTAAAAGCTTCCCTTTATTTCCAATATTAAGTTGTTTGCTTATTCCATGTTCTTGAATTTCACACTTCTGTATCAGATTATGGAATATTATATTTATCTTTTTTCTTGCCTGTATGACCACTCTGTAGGCAAACTATATGAGAGAAATCAGACACTATTTTTTTCCTCTGTTCTATACCTGTTTATCCTCCAAAAATTGTATAACACATGGATAAATGGGTGGATGGGTGGACACTTATACAGAGAAGTGAACTGAGGCCTGTATACCTTCTCTGTCTCCTTTTATCTTCTAAGGAGTTATTATCTTAGGAAGCAATAGGCTCTCTCTAGATATTTACATCTGGTCATTATCTCTTTCTATTACATAAGGTTCTTCCCTCTACTTCCATTATAAGTAGACATACCTAGAAAAGGGATACTTTGGACATGCTAACATCTTCCATAAAACTAATATGACTGTAAATGTTCTAGATGCTTTTATTCAAACTTCTCCCTATGCAATAGGGGCCAAAACCATACTCATTTCAGAAAGCAAAATATAATAAATGATAAATACTTTACATCTAGCTTCTGACAGCTAACTTTTGTTTATAAATAAGTTATGACAATTTGTATATTGAAAATAATAAAAATAGGAATAATAGCAATTACCCAATTTAAAATAAACTATATGAAATGTTTTATATACATATTAACTCTCACTAGCTTCTCTTTGAGAAATATTTGTTTATTCTCATTGCAAATCTAATAAATGCATTCTAGCTTATTCATTCTTAAGACAGCATAATTAAATTTATCTAGAACTATAAAAGAAAATGAAGAGATAAATCTTCAAACATATGTTCCCTTGTACAACTATGTATATATAATTCCAAGGATTCTATGTGAATATTATTAATAATTTTATTCAAGTTTAAGGCTCTTCTTAACTGTTTCTGTTTCAAGATTTCTTATAAGAACTATTTTTGTCTGAAGATCTCTGTGATTAACCCAGCCACCCCATCCCTCCCACCCCCCACCACTCCAGAAACCCTCAGTTTGTTTCCTGAGATTAAGAATTCCTCATTAAAAAAGAAGAAGAAGAAGATAGCAGGAAGAGAAAAATGAAGGGGGGGAAGCAGAGGGGGAGACGATTGGACTATGAGACTATGGACTCTGAGAGACTCTGGACTCTGAGAAACAAACTGAGGGTTCTAGAGGGGAAGGGGGTGGAGGGATGGGTTAGCCAGTGATGGGTATTAAAGAGGGTACATACTGAATAAAGCACTGGGTTTTATACGCAAACAATGAATATGGAACACTACATCAAAAACTAATGATGTATGGTGATTAACATAACATAAAATAAAATTAAAAAAAAAAAGATCTCTAACTGTGGGCACTGAAAGTTTATCAGACTCCCAAGTTGTTCTTTTAAATTTCTGAAGAAAACGTGTCTATGAAGGAATACATTCCTAAAGGAATGTATCTCATGAGAGGGAAAGTCAAGAATTCTATGAAAAGGGAATTTAATGAGGTCTCTAAAGAGATTATGATAATTCTTACTAAGGCTTAAAGAGAAATATAATGGTACATGCAAGTGAGATAAATGCTAATGCAAATAAGTATATTTTCAATTAGAGTGTACAACTTCAGAAATATAATTAACGTGATATCAGTCAGCAAAATTATTTTGGTATGCTTTCTTTTTAGTAATAACACTCTACATGAGGAATTCTGTGTGTGCATGTGTGTCAATATGTGTACGGTATTGATGAAGACCAAGAACAAGGAAGAGTTCCAAGACATCAAGAAAGAGCCTGCAACTTTCCTAGTCATCACATTACTGCTTTTTTTTTTATTATGTTATATTAATCACCATACACTACATCATTAGTTTTTTAGGTAATGTTCCATGATTCATTGTTTGCATATAACACCCAATGCTCCATGCAGTACATGCCCTCTTTAATACCCACCACCAGGCTAACCAATCCCCCCACCGCCCTCCCTTCTAGAACCCTCAGTTTGTTTCTCAGAGTCCATAGTCTCTCATGGTTCATCTCCCCCTCCAATTTCCCTCCCTTCATTCTTCCCTTCCTGCTATTTCTTTTTTTTTTTTTCTTAAACATATAAGGTAGTATTTGTATCAGAGGAGCAGGTCTGTGATTCAACAGTCTTACACAATTCACAGCACTCGCCATAGCACATACCCTCCCCAATGTCTATCACCCAGCCACCCCATCCCTCCCCCAAACCACTCCAGCAACTCTCAGTTTCTTTCCTGAGATTAAGAACTTCTCATATCAGAAAGGTCATATGATACATGTCTTTCTCTGACTGATTTATTTTGCTCAGCATAATGCCCTGCAGTTACATCCATGTCGTTGCAAATGGCAAGATTTCATTCCTTTTGATAGCTGCATAATATTTCATTATATATATATACCACTTCTTCTTTATCCATTCATCTGTCTATGGACGTCATGGCCCTTTCCACAGTTTGGCTATTGTGGACATTGCTGCTATAAACATCGGGGTGCACATACCCCTTCGGATCCCAACATTTGTAGCCTTGGGGTAAATACCCAGTAGTGCAAATGCTGGATCACATGGTAGCACTATTTTCAACTTTTTGAAGAACCTCCATACTGTTTTCCAGAGTGGATGCACCACCGTGCATTCCCACCAAAGGTGTAGGAGGGTACCCCTTTCTCTGCATCCCCGCCAACATCTGTCGTTTCCTGACTTGTTAATTTTAGCCATTCTGACTGGTGTGAGGTGATATCTCATTGAGGTTTTGATTTGGATTTCCCTGATGCCGAGTGATGTTGAGCAATTTTTCATGAGTCTTTGGCCATTTGGATGTCTTCTTTGGAAAAATGTCTGTTCATGTCTTCTGCCCATTTCTTGATTGGATCATTTGTTCTTTGGGTGTTGAGTTTAAGAAGTTCTTTATAGATTTTGGGTATTAGCCCTTTATCTGATATGTCATTTGCAATTATCTTCTCCCATTCTGTCAGATATCTTTTGATTTTGTTGACTGTTTCTATTGTTGTGCAAAAGCTTTTTATCTTGATGAAGTCCCAATAGTTCATTTTTGCCCTTGCTTCCCTTGCCTTTGGAGATGTTTCTAGGAAGAAGTTGCTGCGGCTGAGGTCGAAGAAGTTGCTGCCTGTGTTCTCCTTTAGGATTTTGATGGACTCCTGTCTCACATTGAGGCCTTTCAACCATTTTGAGTCTATTTTTGTGTGTAGTGTAAGGAAATGATCCAGATTCATTCTTCTGCATGTGGCTGTCCAATTTTTGCCAACACCATTTGTTAAAGAGACTGTCTTTTTTCCATTGGACATTCCTTCCTGCTTCCTGGTCTATGTTGCTTTTAGGCTCTCTCTTTGCTTAGAGGACCCCTTTCAATATTTTTTATAGGGTTGGTTTCATGTTTGTGAATTCCTTTAGTTTTTGTTTGTCCTGGAAGCTTTTTATCTGTCCTTCTCTTTTCAATGACAGCCTAGCTGGATATAGTATTCTTGGCTGCATATTTTTCTCATTTAGTGCTCTGAAGATATCATGCCAGTCCTTTCTGGCCTGCCAGGTCTCTGTGGATAAGTCTGTTGCCAAACTAATGTTTCTACCATTGTAGGTTACAGATCTCTTCTCCCGAGCTGCTTTCAGGATTTTCTCTTTGTCTCTGAGACTCATAAGTTTTACTATTAGATGTTGGGGTGTTGACCTATTTTTCTTGATTTTACAAAGGGTTCTCTGTGCCTCCTGGATTTTGATGCCTGTTTCCTTCCCCAAATTAGGGAAGTTCTCTGCTATAATTTGCTCCAATATACCTTCTGCCCCTCTCTCTCTTTCTTCTTCTTCTGGGATCCCAATTATTCTACTATTTTGTGCTATGGTATCACTTACCTCTCGAATTCTGCCCTCATGATCCATTAGTTGTTTATCTCTCTTTTTCTCAGCTTCTTTATTTTCCATCATTTTCTTTTCTATATCACTAATTCTCTCTTCTGCTTCATTTATCCTAGCAGTTAGAGCCTCCACTTTGATTGCATCTCATTAATAGCCTTTTTGATTTTGACTTGGTTAGATGCTAGTTCTTTCATTTCTTCAGAAAGGGTTTCTCTAATATCTTCCATTCTTTTTTCAAGCCCAGCTGGTATCTTTAAAATCATCATTCTGAACTCTAGTTCCCACATCTTACTAATATCCGTATTGATTAGGTCCCTGGCGGTCGATACTGCCTCTTGTTCTTTTTTTTGAGGTGATTTTTTCCATCTTATCATTTTGTCCAGAGGAGAATAGATGAATGAGAGAACAAAATGCTAACAGGGTAACAACATCCCCAGAAAATATACACTAAACAAATCAGAAGAGACTCGGGCGCGCCGGCTGCAGTGGCGGGTGTGCGGGACCATCAGCACGTGGTGGCAGGAGGAGGCTGCAGGCAGCAAGTGTCCATCGGGACCGAGCACGGCTACCTTACTGCTTTTATCTTGTTTTAAAATAAATATATTTCTCTTGTCAACTTTTTTATATATTTTATATACTTTTATATTTTTATATATTTTTTTTATATTTTTATATTTTATACTTTTATGTTTTTATATACACTTTTTTTCTTCTTTGGGAAAACTGAAAAATAATTCTGATTAGGATAATGATAAAAATTATAATTCTGTTTCTCAGTTAATTAAAGAACTCATCATAAAAATTGTTTACTATTAGAAAACAATGTGTGACCTAGATCTCTAGGTGAGAAAAACAAAGACAGTCTATTAAGTTTTTCTAAATATGAGTATCTCCAGTTGTACTGGTTATCTTTCCTATTTATAAACAATATTAATGCACTTTGATTAAATTGACTGGTTATTCAACTAAATTGGGAACCATATTTATCCAAATTGTTGAAAGGTTGTTACATTTTGACAAAGTTATGGTAAATTCTATCATAATGGTTGCTTTTCCAATGCAGAGAGATTAGATAGATAAGAAGATAGATTGACACAGATATAGATATTTATTTCCAAACAAATATGTTTATACATACACAATACTGTTAGTATCTTATCCCTGTTGCTGACGATGTAAGCCCAAGTTGAATAAATGACAGTGACAGAATGACATCAGATCACGGCAAACTTAGGTGACTTTGCTGAAAGTTTATAGTATTCAGAATCAGAATAGCCATCTAAGAATATGTTTTGTCCAGGTTATTTTGTTTTGATCTCTCAATATTCCTCTTGTTACCATGCCATTGTCTCAATGAAACAAAAACAAGAAAACATACTACCTTTATCCACCCTATACTGAAAGTATTATTTTGTTTATTTGGTTATAACCATATTTTAATAATAATGGAAGATGTTCTCCTTAATGTGTCCCTGCTTCCATCTGTCACCTTTTTTTGATAGTTTTATAGTTATTCATTGCTTCTTTCATTCATTGAATGGACTTTTCAAGAAATTGCTTATTAAGACAAAGAGTTATCCATAGTCACTTTTCAATTCACTGTACCTGGATTCTCATTAAATACTCTCATCAAGGTCACCAATCAAGACTTGGAGGAAGGAGCAGAATAAGACAGTCACAGACTGTCAGGTGGTGTCTCTCCAGTCAAGAGAACCACTCCTTCCACTTGTCCCCTTAAGTAACAGGAAATGATTGTTAATAATGGCCCCACTTACCCTGATTGTAAACCTGGGATACTTCTGTTATCCTGCACATTGCCTAAGTCTTTAAAAATTACTACTTTATTAAATTCTTTTCAAATTACCAAATTTGTGTTTGCCCCTTGTTGCCTTCAGGATCCTGACTGACAATCCATTTCTTTTTGAAACATTTCCTCTCATCTGCTCTAGTAGTACCCACTCCCACTTTCCTTTCAATAATCATGGTTCATGGAACCCATCCTTTTCCATACCCTGGCCCTTGCATTTTAGTGTTTTCTAGATGTCCCTCCTTATATTTCTTTCTATAGTTCTCCATTCACTGTCCTGTTGTTTAAATTACCATCTATTTTCAAATAAATTATTTAAATCTTTCTTCAGCTTGGATGTCACACTTGAACTTCTGGCCCAACGTGCATATTAAATGACTCCTCCTATGTGTTCCAAAACTGACCACACCATCTTCCACCTCAGACATACTCCATCTACCAAGTTGCTCAAGTTAAGAAACTGAGATATCATTCACTAATCCTTCTAATTCCCTACTTTGCCTCATGAAATTCTATCAATTCTTCTCTTAATATCCCTTCAGTATTATCTCTTCACTGTATTTTCATTATTATTAACTTAGCTCAAGCACAAATAACACTTCCAGTACCTTTGTTATTAAAACCTAGTATGGTGTTTGTTCCATACCTCAGGGTTTCATTCAGGCTAACACCTGAGCCCTTATCTCTAAATATTGATCTTTAGTAAATGACCCACTCTGACTCCCACTTATGTGCTCAGCTTCAGTGAAGCCACCATTCTCTATAGAAAGCTGCCTCTTGCCCTCCCATCCTTAGTTACATGCTTAAATGTGGTTCTATAGACATTCTAAAGATATATATTCATATTTCTACTAACACATTTGCCATGGTGGTTGATAAATATCTGTTCATTAGTCTTTGAAACCAAGAATATTGATGTATGTATCTTTAATAACTGAGATAGCACCTGCAATGGTGTAAGCATGCATTCTATTAACTATTACATTAAAAAAGAAAAAACATACATAAACCCCACTCTAAAATAACTTATTTTGGTAAGCGTGCAGATACATTAAAATTGCTGTAAGTTTTGCTAACTTCACCAAAGTTAGCAGTTTGCTCCTGCAGGTGCTATAATGCCCCAAGATGAAGTATTCCATACTATATGGACTGGTTTTTAAACATGAAATTCAAAATAGAATAAGGAAATTTAAAATCATTTTGAGGTTATGCAAGTAAAGAATTAGATGTTTAATATATTTTTTTCTCTAAATAAATTCTCTTTCTTCTTAATGGATACATCACTCTAGAGAGTTTACACTGTATAGTGAGAGAAGAAATTGGCAAAGGAAAGAGCTTTGGATTAGGCCAGGATTGTACTTAATTTTATTTCTCTTCTAAGTTCCCATTAATGGGCAGTATCTCTTTCCTTTGAAATGATAGTCTAAGTAAACTAGGGCTAAGATCAATTCTGCTTTCAGCCTGCAATAAAACTGTCATAGACATTTACCAAATAAAATAAAATAATGATTGGCAAAGAGTAGCAGGATCAGCAGCTCAGTCAGACTAATAATATCAAACTGTCTTCCCAGCCTGAAGAAAGAGGCAACTTGATGGTAATATAAAAAGTTGCACTTGTTATTGTGTGTTAATTTTTATGTTTTCTTTTCAGCTATAAATTGCAGAATTCAGACTTTTAAGTATTTGTAGATGAAACAGATAACATAAGCTTAAATACTTCCCTTGAAGAAAAATCAATAGTTACAGTTCTCTCTTTTAAGTCAATATTTTATACTCTCACAAAAAGGAGTGCCATATCAATACTTTAACATCAGTGTTGTACTCATCCTTATTTAGCCACTTGTTCATTAAGTGTCCTCTGATGATAGTAAAAATGTCTGTGATGGTTTCCAAATAAAGCTCCACAGTAAAAAATAACAGACCATTAACGGTAACTTAATGAGGATATTTCTGCTTCCGAAACTTAAACTTTAATGATCACTTAATTATACAAGCATTATCTATCTAAAATAAGAAATGTCACTAAATTTATGATGGAGGATGCATCTTTCCCTTTCATCTAAATGCAAAGACAATTAAGAATTCAGATTTAAGTGTCCACAATTTTAATCTAATGTAATCATTACATACCAAAACCACAGTATCTCAGAAATTTGACTTTAATTACTATGTGGATATGATAAAGTAAATACATGATGAATATTATTCAGCCTTATAAAAGAAGGAAATCCTGCCATTTGTGGCAACATAAATGAAAGTAGAGGATATTATGCTAAGTGAAATAAGGTAGCCTCAGAGAGACAAATACTGTATGATTCCACTTACATAATATACCTAAAAGAGTCACACCTGTGAATGAAGAAAATTTAATAAGTGGTCACCGGAGGTTGTAGAGTGGGGGAAATGGGGAATTGTTATATAATGGGTATAAAGTTTCAGTTATGCAAGATTAATAAGTTCTAGAGATCCACTCTACAACATGGTGCCTGTAGTTAACAATACTATTTTGTTCACATCAAAATTTGTTAGGATGATAGATCTGATATTAAGTATTCTTACCACAAAAAATACACACACACACACACACACACACACACCACAAAGAGACACAAGGAAACTCTGGAAAGTAGTGGATATGTCAACAACCTTGGTTGTAGTAATGGTATCATGGGTGTTTACATATATTCAAACTCATCAAACTACACCCATTACATATGTGCAGTTCTTTGTATATCAAGTATATGTGAATAAAACTGTTAAAAATAAAATGAATTTTTTTTAAGTAAATACAAGCCTAATGTAACCTACAGAAATATTTAGAGGGGTCAACTCACTAAGGCTGTATGTGTGTACATGTGGTGTGTGTATGTATGTGTGAAATAGCCACTAGTTTTTGATGACTGATTAAGTTATATAATCAAAGAATTCATTAGTCATTGATATTTTCACATTCTACTAAGCTGATTTATTTAGGTCTTTATTAAGATGAAATGACCAAGGTAAACACAGTCTGAAGGCACAGTGGCTTATAATAAAATCAACCAGGATCTTGGTAGTGTTCTCATCTTTGCACTTCCACTGACAATATTTGGTCTCTCTTTTAACTGAACTCTTCCCTCAGTACCTTAAATAGATTTTAGAATTTATATGTACCTGAGTAGCCCAAGACTCATTTTATATACCTCAACAGTAAATCACTTCACATTTTGATTCTATTCTAAGGAGGGTTTCATTTCTGATAGTTCAACTTGCTCACCATTTTAAAGCCCCAGATACTAATAATATGAATTAGTTTTTGCTAACTAAATTTTGGCCTTATTCTCTAACCCCAAATTCCTATTCTAGTTATCTGACCACTATCTTAGATCGTTTCTCTGAAAAGATATAGCTCTACTTTTACTATCCGGAACCTACAGAATAAAAAGTGAGAATTATATGTCCCAGTGCCACAGAGTATGAAATATATTGACAAACCTATTGGATGCTTGTCTGAACTTTCAGATGCTCTAAATTACTATATCACATTTAGGGATATCCTTATTTTTAATTTTAAATCAAAGCTGGGAGGTAAGATTTAACATATTCAAATATGTCTCACTGTATTTTGGCCCCTTGCAGTGCAGAACCATTTCAGAAATGATACCTGTTTCCTAAAGCATAACCCCCATCAAGTGCTAAAGTCAATGAATTCTGGTCTAATGCAATGATGGCAGATGAAGACTGATTGTCATTGGTCCACCACATTATAAAGAAGAACTAGGTATTATATGCAAACAATGAATCATGGAACACTACATCAAAAACTAATGATGTAATTATGGTGATTAACATAACATAATAAAATAAAATTAAAAAAAAAAAAGAAGCAGCCACAAGATTCAGACTTCAATCCCCTGACCATGACAGATGATGGACTGCTGCTATTCCCCCAGCCATGCATTCTGAAGAAGTGGCAGAACAGGGATAGATGCAGTTTTGTTTTGTTTTGTTTCATAATACCACAAGATTTGATTCCAATTTCTGTTTATACCAGGCAAAGAGATGGTTCTTTCTCAAATCAATATGTGCCAAGTTGGTGGAGCAGGGCTAGGGACCAGAATAAACAATGTCCTATAATGGTTATCCCCAAGGAACCTAGCCTTTATGTCACTTTGCATGAGGTGGCTTTCTGCAGCAGAGGCAATTCCTATATGGGCTGGCAATTAAATACTGACTTTCAGTAACTGGACCACAAATCTGCCTTTGCAGGAGGAGCAGAGCAGCATACACCAGTGTCCATGCCATGTTTTGAATGCCATCTATGTTTTGAGTCCATGTTAATTGGGTGCATACCTATTTAGAACTGTTATATCTTCCAGGTAGACCAAACCCTCATCTATATAAGATATCACTCTTTACCAAAAGTAATGCTTCATTCCTTAGAGTCTACCTTATCTTAACACTTAAAACAGCTTTCTTAGGTGGGTATATGTGTGGTTTATCTTTTTCCATCAATTTACTTCCAAGAATTTTGTTTCTGTATATTTAGAGCCTGTCTTTTAGAAGCAACATTTTAAAATTACAATTTGAAATATTCATCTTTTAGCTGAAACACTTACCTCATACTCATTTGATGTACTGATATATTTGGTTTCAGATGTACCTTCTCACCATTTTGCAATATTTGACTTATATGTCTTATGTTCTTTTTCTCCCCTTGTTTGCCTCCTTTTAGATGGATCAGTCTAATTATTATTTTATTATTTTAGTTTAATATTACTTTTGCCTTCTTTTAAAATAAAACACTTCTATTTGTTGTTCTTTTACTTGGTAAATGATTCAACCATATATTCTTTACTAATTATAGTACAATACAAAGGTTAATTTTATCCTGCTTTACTAACAGTAGAACTTAGAACACTATATTAAGCCATCTATATCCATCCAAGTTTGGGCGTTATTTTGTATTATTTTACATGTTTGAATGCTACATATATTTTAACTTCCAAAGTGCATATCAATTATTGTTTTATAAGGAAATATTTATTTATATTTGGTGCCATGTTCAATTTTCATTGACCCTCATTTTTTCCACATTACCATGGTTCTATATGGAACCATTATTTTTCTTGTCTAAAGAACTCTATTTAATATATGGTTTAATTTGTGGATGTAAGTAATTAATTCTCACAATTTTTGTGTCTCTGGAAATATTTCTCTTTTCTCCTCTCATTACTTCACTTTTTTTTTCCTTTTTATTTGGTTTTAAACAATAGGCCAAACTGGAAACAACCCAACATGCCATGCATGGTATAGATAAATCTCAAAATCATTAGGTTAAATGAAAGTAGCCACACAGGAAAAAAAAATCCCACACGATTTCATATATTATCTATTTTCAAAACACTAGAAAATGGAAACTGTAGTGACTAAAAGGTCAGTATTGCTGGAACTGGGAGCAGGGAAGGATGGACTATAAAAATATCTTAAGGATAGAGAAAAAACTGAGGGTTGCTGGAGGAAGGTGGGCGGGGGGATGGGTTAAATGGCTGATGGGTATTGAGGGCACTTGTTGTGATGACCACTGGGTGTTGTATGTAAGTGATGAATCACTGAATTCTACTCTTGAAACTAATATTACATTATATGTTAACTAACTGGAATTAATTGGAATTTAAATTAAAACTTGAAATTAAAAAAAAAATGAAATAAAAAAATGTCTGAGTATCTCTTCTGGGTGATCAGTGTTCTGAAACTCGATTGGGATTTTTGTTTTTTCATGGGTGAAACTATTGTCAAAACTCACTGAATTGTACATTTTATATGTATGTGCTTTATTGTACATAAATTAGATACTGATAATTTTTAAAAGAAGGCCGAGTTAGGAGGATTAGCTCTCCTAGTTATTAAGAATTATTGTAAATCTGTATATATTAGGAAAGCATTCTGTGACATGAGAGACAAGTCAATAGAAAATAATAGAAAGCATAGAAATAGTATAGTTATATAAATGCATGAAATATAATTGTATATAAATTAATGTAAAGGCATACACATGTATGATCTTATATACTATGATTATTGTATTATATATAATTTGTATGTGTATAATATATAATGTATATTATATTACAATAATATATTATACATATTATATAATATATACTTTATATATGTATAAAGTATCTATTATGTATAACATTATATATAATAAAACATTATATATACATATAGTAATACAATATAACATAATAAAACACATTATAGGCTGGTTTGCAAACTGGCCTGGTAATGTGAGCTACTGGCTTGGGATTGGAGCGGGGCAGGAAGCAAGGAAAGAACGAGGAAAAAGGTGACCACTCCAGATGGAAGGCTGGAGATGAGATTCAACTTTGAGGATTTCTCCTAGGCCTCTGTACCCAAGCCAAAGGGTTCCTACTGAGTTTATCAAAGAGTTGTATTTTGGGGGTTGGGGCCCAAGCCCAATGAATAAAGGAGTATTACACTGCATGTTCTTTATCATTGGTGCTTGAGCACACATAACCTCAACACCTAAGAGAAAGGAGATCGAAGAAAAGAATAGCAACAACTCTCTCATCAGAAAAGCGACCAGTTTCTGGAAGGTAGGACGTACGGAGAAGTGAATCCGAGGCGATATTCCGGAGGATAGACGGCGGGGGAGGGGCCTCCGACGGCCACTACTGGCAAGTGATAGAGCCAGGGAGCACAGAATCGGAACTTTTAAAACTCTGCTCCGCTGAGGGACATCACTCCGGTGGCTAAGTGGGGGGTGGAACCCTCCGGGACAGTGTGGTCTCAGGAACCTCAGGGTTACAGAAAGACCAGGGGTGCCTGAGTGTGGCAGAGCCCCCAGGTATCGGAGCAGGGAAGCCGGCTGCAGAGGCAGAGCCCAGGCGCAGGCTCTCAGCTCGGGGTTGTCATAAACCGTGATCCACGGCACAGTCGAGCCACTGCTCCTCCAGCAGGGACCCAACAAGTGGCAGATCCAGGAGACTCACCTTCCTCCCCCGGGAGGAGAGGTGCGGGAGCGCACCAAAGGCATCTGCTGGGTTTGGACACACCACACGGGGTCGGGTGCCGGAGATAGAAACGCATGGTCACAGGCCGGGTGAACACGGGGTGCAGCTGCAGACCGGGGAGATGGGAGTGACTAACTGCTTTTCTCTGGGGGCTCACTGAGGAGCAGGGCCCTGAATTTTCCGCTCGTACGGGGCGGAGATTGGGAAGCCGCCATTTTCACTCTCCGCCTCCAAAGCTGTACGGAAAGCTCGCAGGGAACAAAAGCTCCGGAGAGCAACCGGAGCAGATTACTTAGCCCAGACAGGGCAAGGGCGGGGCAATTCCCACTCCAGCAAAGATATTTGGGAACCACGGCAACAGGCCCCTCCCCAGAAGATCAGCGAGAACAGCCAGCCAAGACCAAGTTTACCGATCAATGAAAATGGCAGAACTCCAGCGCTAGGGGAATACTACACATAGAATTCATGGCTTTTTTACAATGATTCTTTAGGCTTTCAAAGTTAATTTTTTTGAACTGTTTTTTTCTTTTTTTTGGGATTTTTCTTTTTCCCTTTTTCAACCAACATCTTATCAATCCCTTTTTTAAAAAACATTTTTATTTTTCATTTTTAGAGTCATATTCTATCCCTTCATAGTAGTTACCCGTATTTTTGGCATATATGTATAAGTTGTTCTCTCTTTAAAATTTTGAGATAGTTTCTTCTAACAGATCAAAATATACCCTAAATCTCTAGCGTACAGTTTTTTTCTATTCCTCTGCCTGATCACATTCTCTCCCTTTTTTGTTCACTTTTCTTTCTTTAAACCCTCTTCTTTCTCTTTTCAAAAAACTTCTTATCAATTCCTTTTATAAATTTTTTTATAATTTCCATCTTTATAGTCATAGTCCATCCCTTCATCATGTCAACCCTTATTTTTGTACATATATAAGTTTTTCTTTCTTTAAAATTTTGGGAGGCACTTTCTTTTAACAGACCAAAATACACCCCAAATCTAGTGTGTGGCACTGATCTATATAGAAGCCTGATGATATTTGATCACATTCTGGTTTTTTGTTGTTGTTTTGTTTTGTTCTGTTTTTGTTTGTTTTTATCTTAACGTTTTTTTTTTTTTTTCTTTTTTCTCTCTTTCCCTTTCTTTTCCCACTGCTTCAGGTCTTTTCTGATTTGTTTAGAGTATATTTTCTGGGGACGTTGTTACTCTGCTAGCATTTTGTTCTCTCATTAATCTGTTTTCCTCTGCACAAAACAACAAGACGGAAAAAATCACCTCAACAAAAAGAACAAAAGGTAGTACCGACGGCCAGGGACCTACTCAATATGGACATTAGTACGATGTCAGATCTAGAGTTCAGAATCATCACTTTAAAGATACTAGCTGGGCTTGAGAAAAGCATGGAAGTTATTAGAGAAACCCCTTTCTGGAGAAGTAAAAGAACTAAAATCTAACCAAGTAGAAATCAAAAAGGCTATTAATGAGGTGAAATCAGAAATGGGGGCGCTAACTGCTAGGATAAATGAGGCAGAAGAGAGAATCACTGATATAGAAGACCAAATGATGGAAAATAAAGAAGCTGAGAAAAAGAGAGATAAACAACTACTGGATCACGAGGGCAGAATTCGAGAGATAAGCAATACCATAAGATGAAACAACATTAGAATAACTGGGATCCCAGAAGAAGAAGAAAGAGAGAGAGGGGCAGAAGGTATAATGGAGCAAATTATAGCAGAGAACTTCCCTAATTTGGGGAAGGAAACAGGCATCAAAATCCAGGAAGCACAGAGAACCCCTCTCAAAATCAAGAAAAATAGGTCACCACCCCAACATCTAATAGTAAAACTTACGAGTCTCATAGATAAAGAGAAAATCCTGAAAGCAGCTGGGGAGAAGAGATCTGTAACCTACAACGGCAGAAACATTAGACTGGCAACAGACCTATCCACAGAGACCTGGCAGGCCAGAAAGGACTGGCAGGATATATTCAGAGCACTGAATGAGAAAAATATGCCACCAAGAATACTATATCCAGCTAGGCTGTCATTGAAAACTGAAGGAGAGATAAAAAGCTTCCAGGACAAACAAAAACTAAAGGAATTTGCAAACATGAAACTGTCCTACAAGAAATCTTGAAAGGGGTCCTCTAAGCAAAGAGAGAGCCTAAAAGCAACATAGACCAGAAAGGAACACAGACATAATACAGTAACAGTCACCTTACAGGCAATACAATGGCACTAAATTCCTATCTTTCAATAGTTACCCTGAATGTAAATGGGCTAAATGCCCCAATCAAAAGACACAGGGTATCAGATTGGATTAAAAAACAAGACCCATCGATATGCTGTCTGCAAGAGACACATTTTAGAACCAAAGACACCCCCAGATTTAAAATCAGGGGGTGGAAAACCATTTACCATGCTAATGGACACCAAAAGAAAGCTGGGGTGGCAATCCTTATATCAGACAAATTAGATTTTAAACCAAAGACTGTAATAAGAGATGAGGAAGGACACTATATCCTACTTAAAGGGTCTATCCAACAAGAAGATCTAACAATTGTAAATATCTATGCCCCTAACATGGGAGCAGCCAATTATATAAGGCAATTAATAACAAAGACAAAGAAAAACATCGACAATACAATAATAGTGGGGGACTTCAACACCCCCCTCACTGAAAAGGACAGATCATCTAAGCAAAAGATTAACAAGGAAATAAAGACTTTAAATGACACACCGGACCAAATGGACTTCACAGACATATTCAGAACATTCCATCCCAAATCAACGGAATACACATTCTTCTCTAGTGCCCATGGAACATTCTCCAGAATACATCACATCTTAGATCAGAAATGAGGTCTCAACTGGTACAAAAGATTGGGATCATTCCCTGCCTATTTTCAGACCACAATGCTTTGAAACTAGAACTCAATCACAAGAGGAAAGTCGGAAAGAACACAAATACATGGAGGCTAAAGAGCATTCTACTACCAGGGCGGCTGGGTGGCTCAGTTGGTTAAGCGACTGCCTTCGGCTCAGGTCATGATCCTGGAGTCACGGGATCGATTCCCGCATCGGGCTCCCTGCTCGGCGGGGAGTCTGCTTCTCCCTCTGGCCCTCCCTCATCTCATGCTCTCTCTATCTCATTCTCTCTCTCAAATAAATAAAATATTAAAAAAAAAAGAGCATTCTACTAAAGAATGAATGGGTCAACCAAGAAATTTAAGAAGATTTAAAAAAATTCATGGAAACCAATGAAAATGAAAACACAACTATTCAAAATCTTTGGGATGCAGCAAAGGCAGTCCTAAGAGGAAAGTATATAGCAATAAAAGCCTTTCTCAAGAAACTAGAAAGGTCTCAAATACACAACCTGACCCTATACCTAAAGGAGCTGGAGAAAGAACAGCAAATAAAGCCTAAACACAGCAGGAGAAGAGAAATAATAAATATCAGAGCAGAAATCAATGAAATAGAAACCAAAAGAACAGTAGAACAGATCAATGAAACTAGGAGCTCGTTCTTTGAAAGAATTAATAAGATGGATAAAACCCAGGCCAGACTTATCAAAAGGAAAAGAGAAATGACCCAAATCAACAAAATCATGAATGAAAGAGGAGAGATCACAACCAACACCAAAGAAATACAAACAATTATAGGATCATATTATGAGCAACTCTATACCAGCAAATTAGATAATCTGGAAGAAATGGATGCATTCCGAGAGATGTATAAACTGCCAAAACTGAACCAGGAAGAAATAGAAAACCTGAACAGAACTATAACCACTAAGGAAATTGAAGCAGTCATCAAAAATGCTCAACAAACAAAAGCCCAGGGCCAGATGGCTTCCCAGGGGAATTCTACCAAACATTTCAAGAAGAATTAATACCTATTCTTCTGAAACTGTTCCAAAAAATAGAAATGGAAGGAACACTTCCAAACTCATTTTATGAGGTCAGCACTACCTTGATCCCCAAACCAGAAAAAGACCCCATCAAAAAGGAGAATTACAGACCAATATCCCTGATGAACATGGATGCAAAAATTCTCACCAAAATACTAGCCAATAGGATCCAACAGTTCATTAAAAGGATTATTCACCACGAGCAAGTGGGATTTATCCCTCGGCTGCAAGGTTGGTTCAACATCCGCAAATCAATCAACATGATACAATACATTAACAAAAGAAAGAACAAGAATCATATGATCCTCTCAAATGATGCAGAAAAAGCATTTGACAAAGTACAGCATCCTTTCTTGATCAAAACTCTTCACAGTATAGGGACAGAGGGTACATACCTCAACATCATAAAAGCTATTTGTGAAAAACCCACAGCAAATATCATTCTCAATGGGGAAAAACTGAGAGCTTTCCCACTAAGGTCAGGAACGTGACAGGGATGTCCACTATCACCACTGCTATTCATCATACTATTGGAAGTCCTAGCTACAGCAATCAGACTACAAAAAAAATAAAAGGCATCCAAATCGGCAAAGAAGAAGTCAAACTCTCACTCTTTGCAGATGTTATGATACTTTATGTGGTAAACCGCAAAGACTCCACCCCAAAACTGCTAGAACTCATGCACGAATTCAGTAAAGTGGCAGGATATAAAATCAATGCACAGAAGTCAGTGGCATTCCTATACACCAACAACAAGACAGAAGAAAGAGAAATTAAGGAGTCAATCCCTTTACAATTGCACCCAAAATCATAAGATACCTAGGCATAGATTTAACCAAAGAGGCAAGGGATCTGTACTCAGAAAACTATAAAATACTCATGAAAGAAATTGAGGAAGACACAAAGAAATGGAAAAACGTTCCATGCTCACGGATTGGAAGAACAAATATTGTGAAGATGTCAATGCTACCTAGAGCAATCTACGCATTCAATGCAATCCCTATCAAAATACAATGCACTTTTTTCAAAGAAATGGAACAAATAATCCTAAAATTTGTATGGAACCAGAAAAGACCCCGAATAGCCAGAGGAATGTTGAATAAGGACAGCAAAGCTGGCCGCATCACAATTCCAGACTTCCAGCTCTACTACAAAGCTGTCATCATCAAGACAGTATGGTACTGGCAGAAAAACAGACACATAGATCAATGGAACAGAATAGAGAGCCCAGAAATGGACCCTCAACTCTATGGTCAACTCATCTTTGACAAAGCAGGAAAGAATGCCAATGGAACAAAGACAGTCTCTTCAACAAATGGTGTTGGGAAAATTGGACAGCCACATGCAGAAGAATGAAACTGAACCATTTCCTTACACCACACACAAAAATAGACTCCAAATGGTTGAAAGACCTAAATGTGAGACAGGAGTCCATTGACATCCTAAAGGAGAACACAGGCAGCAACCTCTTCGACCTCAGCTGCAGCAACTTCTTCCTAGAAACATCTCCAAAGGCAAGGGAAGAAAGGGCAAAAATGAACTCTTGGGACTTCATCAAGATAAAAAGCTTTTGCAAAGCAAAGGAAACAGTCAACAAAACCAAAAGACAACCGAAAGAATGGGAGAAGATATTTGCAAGTGACATATCAGATAAAGGGCTAGTATCCAAAATCTATAAAGAACTCATCAAACTCAACACCCAAAGAACAAAGAATGCAATCAAGAAATGGGCAGAAGACATGAACAGACATTTTTCCAAAGAAGACATCCAAATGGCCAACAGACACACGAAAAAGTGCTCAATATCGCTCGGCATCAGGGAAATCCAAATCAAAACCTCAATGAGATACCACCTCATACCAGTCAGAATGGCTAAAATTAACAAGTCAGGAAACAACAGATGTTGGCGGGGATGCGGAGAAAGGGGAACCTTCCTACACTGTTGGTGGGAATGCAAGCTGGCTCATCCACTCTGGAAAACAGGATGGAGGTTCCTCAAAAAGTTGAAAATAGAGCTACCATATGATCCAGCAATTGCACTACTCGGTATTTACCCCAAAGATACAAATGTAGGGATCTGAAAGGGTAAGTGCACCCCGATGTTTATAGCAGCAATGTCCACAATAGCCAAACTGTGGAAAGAGCCAAGATGTCCATCGACAGATGAATGGATAAAGAAGAGGTGGTATATATATACAATGGAATATTATGCAGCCATCAAAGGGAATGAAATCTTGCCATTTGCAATGACGTCGATGGAACTGGAGTGTATTATGTTGAGCGAAATAAGTCAAACAGAGAAAGACATGTATCACATGACCTCACTGATATGAGGAGTTCTTAATCACAGGAAACAAACTGAGTGTTGCTGGAGTGGGGGGTCGGGTGGGAGGGATGGGGTGACTGGGTGATAGACACTGGGGAGGGTATGTGCTCTGGTAAGCGCTGTGAATTGTGCAAGACTGTTGAATCTCAGATCTGTACCTCTGAAAGAAATAATGCAATATATGTTAAGAAAAAAAAAAAGAAGAAGAAGATAGCAGGAGGGGAACAATGAAGGGGGGGAATCAGAGGGGTGGAGGAACCATGAGAGACGATGGACTCTGAAAAACAAACCGAGGGTTCTAGAGGGGAGGGGGGTGGGAGGATTGTTTAGCCTGGTGATGGGTATTGAGGAGTGCACATTCTGCATGGAGCACTGGGTGTTATGCACAAACAATGAATCATGGAACACTACATCTAAAACTAATGATGTAATGTATGGGGATTAACATAAGAATAAAAAAATTAAAAAAAAACACATTATATATGTTATATAATATATACAGACATATATAAAATCATGCATATATCTATACTTTGATACAGTATATCTAAACTTCCAGTATTTTATTTTAGAATGCTGTCATTTTGTGTACATTTCTATTTATTAACTTTTATTAAGCCAAAATTCTGATTACAACTGAGAATTTTCTTTTACTTGCACTTCCTAAATTTCTTTTTGTGTAAAAGTTTTTAAAGATAATGTAATGACTTTTCACTAAAATTTTAGACTGCCTTATGTTGTATTATTTTGGATTTAATCAACTTAGATTTGGAAATAATTAATATCAATTCTGGAAGACTGTCAGTACATTTGAACAATACACTTTATAATTATTATTTTAATATATTTATCAAACCTTATAAATATGTTATAAAATGTTAATTTATATAATACATTTTTATTGTAACTACTTCTAAATGGAAATGAAGTATTTCATATAATATCTAAACATTTCTTACCATGAAATTCCAAAAATTATATTTTTAAATATATGCTTATATAGCCTTCCTATGTTTCTATATTTCCCATTGCTTTATCAGCCCAATTTATCAATTTCTTTTTCTTCCTCATTTTTCATTTGTTATTCCTTTTCAATGCAACTACACAGAATAGGCAAACATACTGTTATATCCCACTAAGTCTGACAGGTCCTGATAAGGAATTCAGTTACTGCTTATTGCTTATTATTAATTGCCCCCCTAACTGATTTCTCATCCATGGTTTTAAAGTACTTGAAAACTAGTCACAGAATAAAGAAAAAAAAAATATATGCCTTGTACATTGGAGGAAATTAACCTCCTTTGAAGGTTTCCTTATGAATTGTCAAATATAAACACACAGGCACACCTCAGCCTTTTCCATGTAATACGTGATGATTCTTCTTGCCCCCAGATTCTTCTATCACTATACACCTTTAGCCAGCCTAGCTTTACAAATTTATTTTTTTATTATCATTTAAAGGAATAAATATTACAGATAGTTTTAGATGAGGTTAACTTAACTTGGAATATCAAGGAACAATTTAGTTTAAAGTTTAAACCCACTGGAGACCCAAATGCTTGCTAAATCAGATAAATCAGTGTAGGGTGTTTATTTGCCATATGAAGGAAAAGAGGATAACAAATTAAAGTACTGTTAATCAAGTTAGATGAAACAAAAAAAATGAGATAATAGTATTCCTAAAGAGAAATATAGGATTCTATTAACAAGGGTTATAAATATCAGTAATCAATTCTGGTACATGGTAATTTTAGTATGCTAACATAATTCTATTTATTCTTCTGTCAAATTCACTCAATATTGTCCTCCCCAAATCTAGTTCTATAAAAAGTTTTAAAGTTCCCTGATGTAGTAAGCTTGATTCTAAATAAATATTAATGATCATTTGGGGGAGTCCCTTGAAATATATATGTGTTGTTTTAGTAGATATTTTTTAAGAAGCAGAATATATGTGTGTATAGTATACTCCACACACACCAGGCTAATCAAATACAATCATTTCTGTAACCTATATAATTTTGATGAAATAATAACTTTATGAACAATTATCCTTCTACAAAATTTCTTTACGTTTAAAAAATGTAGGCAAACTACCAAACCAGTTCCCATAATTTCATGTTATTTTAGATAATGAGCTATAATTACATTCATTCATCTCTTTCAGCATATCCTACACTTGCAAATCCCAAAATAAATTATCATTCTGTGAATAGTTTTAAGAAAATATATATGGCTTTGTTTTTGATGAGAAGGTTTTGTTTTGTTTCTTAATAAATTACAAGAAATATTTAAATTAAACCAAGGATTTGAGCATGAGAATCTAATAAGGAAACAAATACTTAAACCTGAATATGTCAGGCTTTTCAAAAAAGTACAAATGTCATACATACAAAGTATACTATTTATATTATAATAGAAGAACATCTAAAACATAAGTGGTGTAAATAATGATCATTACTGTTTTTACTGAACCAAGTGAATCTACCATTCCAATCATTTTAAAAAATAGGCCATATGTCTCTTTCACAGAAATTCTTGACCCTAAATTTTCAATCTTTTCCCTTCCAGACTTGACCAACTAGCCAAGCCATTTGCCACTGCCCATGGTTCATACACTTAAACACACACACACATACACACACCCTTCCAAAATGAATGGCCATTTTAACTATTAGAAGTTCTACTCAGTGAGGGCTTATTTTCATCCTTCTCTTTTAAGATTATCTTTAAGCTGGGCTACAGTAAATTTTGGCTTATAATAATATGTGCATACCATACATTCATGATTCAAGTTTGACTTCTCTCCTTCATCATTTCTTCATAATAGAAATTCTCTGCCCCAATATAGCCATAGGTTTGAGTTGAAAGGGTCATTAATAGTTGTCTAGCCTACTTACTCCTGCAGTTTATGTTTGCTTTCTAACTTTGCTTGTAACTAATCTATGAAATAATACTTTCATCTTTCAATGGCCTGACGCTCCATTTAAACTTAAGGCAGAGTAGTCTGATACCTACAGTTCTTACAGCAGCTCTGGCCACATGGTCACTTGATATTCTATAGTAAGATGTTTCTCTACCAAGGCCCAATAGCATACCGAGACTCCATGGATCCACTCTTTATGGACTTGGGACAGTACCCCATTTTATTACCAGGCACTCATATGTCTCACCTCTAAAGGCAGAGTAGTGGTAGTGGAGAGTGACAAAGTTTTAACATCAACCCAAACTTTTAATCCAAAATACTAGAGTTGTATTCTCCCTTCCCTATTGTCAGTTATCATAGTAATTGCACAGAGGTCCATTTGTGAAAGAACAAAGGGAAATCATTATCTGGTCTCTCCTTCAGTCAGTGGGTTTCAGGTCTAAAAACTGGATCAGGGTTGGAAACTGGACAAGAGTTTATGATTTTTTTTATTGCAATGCCTCTCAGACTCCTGATCATCTATCCAGATAACATATGTTGAGCAACATTATAAATCTTGGATACTCATCTTTATACTTTCTTCTATTAAGTATCTGCATAATACTTTGGCCCCAATGCCATGCTGACCTTACTGTTCATTATAAAATATCAACACCATGCTTTGATTGTTAAGCCCCACTACCTGGCCTCTATTATTTTGGGATTCTATTATCCCCATTGCTCTCAGAGTCCTTGATTCTTAAAATAATCACTTGCTGGTAGGACTAACCAACAATGACCTTCAAAGTGATGCTGGTATGCTCTTCATGAGTATATCACTTATTACTTTGGTTAGCAAATTTTATTCCACCTCTCACTAATCTACACTCAATATCATAAGGATACCAAAAACAGGACTGAATATTCAGCCATCTTCCTTATTTCAAAAAGGATCAAAATATGTCCAAAATCAAAACAAAAGTGAAAATGAAGAAATAAAATGCCCCATAAATTTTGGAAAGGAAGTCAAGGAGTCACACACAACAAATTAAAGTAGAATGGGGATAGTATACAATGACCAGTCTCAAAAGAGACTTGAAGAAAATATAATTACAAAAAAATAAAATATAATTCAAGGAATAAAATAATACTCCATGCTGTAGAATATCTTTAAAAAATGAATTAAATAAAACAAACATCAATTATAACATCATAAAAAACAGAATTAAATAAAACCAATGACCAGTACTGAGGAAAATAAGCAAGGCCCCAAACAACATCATTCAAGAAACATTTAATAAAAGCAGAAACTAACAGCTGAGGCCAAAAGAAAAAGTATGAACACAGAGGAAAATTTTGCAAAAATGGTTTCACAAGACAGATTAACATAATTATAAAGAAGTTAGGAGACAAAGCTGATTCATCTGATGACAAATAGAAAAAAAAAAACAGTGAGAATGGAAGAAAAGTACTGAAAAATGAATAAAGAACTGAAACTACAGATATACACATATCTGACACACACACACATACATAAAACACCAAAGCATACCAGGGAACAGAGTGAGTTATTTACTTATCTGAGAGCAAATACTAAATAATTCCCAAAGGTTAGAAATCAGGCTACCTCACATTTCTCCTCAGGAACATCTAATGCCAAAGACCAATGGAAACTTGTCTACAAAGTTCTGAAAGAAAAAAAGTGTAAACTGAAAATATTACTGTCAAATACCAAGAAGACATTTTTAAACATGCAAGAAATAAGGCCATGTATAATCCTGGATGCATACTAAAGAAAAGGCAAAACAATGAAAAGAGTATATTAATACATGACTCAAAAAAATGAGCATGCATATAAAAATAATTCATAGAGATCAAAGAAAACATTTAAATGTAAAATTAATCTAAAACATCTTTGTAAATTATGGTTATAGAAATGAATATAGGTCATGATCCTGGAGTCCTGGGATCGAGTCCCACATCGGGCTCCCTGCTCAGCGGGGAGTCTGCTTCTCCCTCTGACCCTCCACCCTCTCATGCTGTCTCTCATTCTCTCTCTCACAAATAAATAAAATCTTAAAAAAAAAATTTAAGAAAGAAATATAAATGCTCTATCTCTGGTCATACAAAAATGAATAATCAAATATATTGGTGAGAGGAAGGTGGAGTGGATTTGGGAATTATTAATTTCATCCACTTTCAACACAGCAAGTAAAGAGCTAATATCATAACTATTAAAATAATTAAAATTAGAGAAAAGTAAAATTACAAGTTATTTTGTACTCTTAATGTTTTTATGATATTGCAATCAGTAAAAAATATTCAGGAAATAATTTCTCTTCGTGTAGTTAAAAAACCTTATTTAAAACTTTAAGTTCTTTCATTTCCCTACTTCCTCTTTAATTTCAAGAAAATGAATAGGTTTAATTCATGTTTTTTAAATAACATATATATTATTATCCAGTTATCTTTCTCCATATTCAACCATTACTCCCTCTCTCAATTATCTTCCAGCTATTTTATCTAGCTAGTCTCTTATTTCTTTTATCTACCACCTACCCTTTCTACCTATCATCTATATATCAATCTGGGGCCACTTACCTACACATCTTTCCATTATTTTTTACAGATTTATCATCTGTCTGTAGCCTATCTTCTTCTCTAAAAATGATTTTATATTTATTTATTTGAGAGAGAGAGCATGAGAGAGCACTAATGGGGATGGAGGGGCAGAGGGAGAGGGCAAAACAGGCTTCTGGCTTAGCAGGGAGCAGGACAATGAGCATGATCCCAAGACCCTGGGATCATGACCTGTTCCAAAGGCAGATGCTTAACCAACTGAGCCACCCAAGCACCCATACAGCCTGTCTTCTATCTCTCTTTCAATCTACCTGCTATTTTTATATCTATAAGTCCATCCATCTCTGTCTTTGATTTATCTAGTTATTTATCTCTGGTGTTTTTACAATACGATGTTTTATTGTTAACAAGTTATATGACATATAAAACATTGTTTAAAGTGTCAATTCCTCAGCCTAAAATACTATAAGAAAATATGATTAAAATCCATTAAAACAAAACAAAAAATCCATTAAAACATAAAAATTTATTTAAACAAAGTCCTGAAACAATGGAAGACAGAAAAAAACCTGTTACTTGAAAAAATTTTGGAAAGGGGTAAAAAAGTAAAACAAATAAGCACAGATTAAAAATAGCTATCACAGGAGGAGGAGAAAGATGGTGGAGGAGTAGGAAACCTAAATTTAGTCTGGTCCCAAGAATTCAGCTAGATAGGAATCAAACTATTCTGAACACCTACGAACTCAACAGGAGATCCAAGAAAGAATAGCAGCAACTCTCTGAACACAAAAGTGACCACTTTCTAGAAGGTAGGATATGGGGCAAAGTGAATCTGAGGCAATATTCGGGAAGACAGATGGCGGGGGAGGGGGCCTCCGTTGGCCACTACTGGCAAAAGATAGAGCAGCAAAGAACAAAATCGGAAATTTTAGAAGTCTGCTCCACTGAGGGACCTCACTCCAGTGGCTAAGAGGAGGGGGGAACCCTCACTGGAACAGGGTGGTCTCAAGACTCTTGGGGTCATAGAAAAACTGGAGGTGCCTGAGTGTGGCAGAGCTCCCAGGTATCGGAGCAGGGAATCTGGCTGCAGAGACAGAGCCAAGGTGCAGGCTCTCAGCTCAGGGTTGCCATAAACATAAACTGTGATCCGCGGCACAGTAAGGCCACTGCTCCTCCAGCAGGGACCCAACAAGTGGCAGAACAGGGGAGACTCCCCTTCCTCCCCCAGGAGGAGCGGCGCAGGAGCGCACCACAGGAATCTGCTGGGTTTGGAGACTCCACATGGTGTCGGGTACCAGAGGTAGAAATGCTCAGTCACAGGCCGGGTGAGTGTGGAGTACGGCCAGAGACCGGAAAGATGGGAGTGATTGATTGCTCTTCTCTTAGGGCTCACTGAGGAGTGGGGCCCCAAGTTCTTGGCTCCTCCAGGCGGAGATTGGGAGGCCGCCATTTTCACTCTCGTCCTCCAAAGCTGTACGGAAAGCTTTCAGGGAACAAAAGCTCCCAAGAGCAAACCCGAACAGATAACTTAGCCCGGCATCCACCAAGGGTGGTGCAATTCCGCCTCTGGCAAAGACATTTGGGAACCCTGGTGACAGGCCCCTCCCCCAGAAGATCAGCAAGAACAGTCAGCCAAGACCAAGTTTGCCAACCAATGAGAACAGCAGAATGCCAACAGTAGGGGAAATACAGCACATAGAATACATGGCTTTTTTCCCATGATTCTTTAGTCTTTCAAAGTTAATTTTTTAAATTTTTTTCTTTTCATTTTTTGAATTTTTCTTTTTCCCTTTTTCAACCAACATCTTATCATTCCCTTTTTTAAAAAATCTTTTTTTTTTTTCATTTTTCATTTTCAGGGTCATATTCTATCCCTTCATAGTAGTTAACCTTATTTTTGGTATATATATATTGTTCTCTCTTCAAAATTTTGGGAAACAGTTTCTAAAAACAGAACAAAATATACCCTAAATCTCTAGTGTGTGGCTTTGTTCTAGTCTCCTGCCTAATCACATGCTCTCCCTTTTTTTTAAATCCTCTTTTCTTTTTTCAAACAACTCATCAATTCCTTTTATAAAATCCTTTATAATTTTCATGTTTACAGTCATATTCCATCGCTTCATATTTACCCTTACTTTTGTACATATGTAAGCTTTTCACTCTTTAAAATTTTTTTTAAAGATTTTATTTATTTATTTGAGAGAGAAAATGAGAGAGACAGAGAGCACATGAGAGGGGGGAGGGTCAGAGGGAGAAGCAGGCTCCCTGCCGAGCAGGGAGCCCAATGCGGGACTCGATCCTGGGACTCCAGGATCATGACCTGAGCCGAAGGCAGTCGCTTAACCAACTGAGCCACCCAGGCACCCTCACTCTTTAAAATTTTGAGACTTTCTTCAAACAGACCAAAATTTGCCGAAAATCTAGTGTGTGGCACTGATCTATGGACCAGCCTGATCATATTTGATCATATTTTGGTTTTGTTTTTTGTCTGTTTGTTTTTTATCTTTTTTTTTTTTTCTTTCTTTCCCTTTCTTTTCCCCCCGTTTCAGGTCTCTTCTGATTTTAGTGTATATTTTTCTGGGGTCGTTGTGACCCTGTTAGCATTTTGTTCTCTCATTCATCTGTTCTCCTCTGGACAAAATGACAAGACAGAAAAAATAACCTCAAAAAAAAAAAAAAAAAAAAAGAACAAGAGGCAGACCAACCGCCAGGGACCTAATCAATTAGGACATTAGTAAGATGTTGGACCTAGAGTTCAGAATGACGATTTTAAAGATACTACCTGGGCTTCAAAAAAGCATGGAAGATATTAGAAAAACCCTTTCTGGAGAAATAAAAGAACTAAAATCTAACCAAGTCGAAATCAAAAAGGCTATTAATGAGGGGCAATCAAAAATGGAGGCTCTAACTGCTAGAATAAATGAGGCAGAAGAGAGAATTAGTGATATAGAAGACCAAATGATGGAAAATAAAGAAGCTGAGAAAAAGAGAGATAAACAACTACTGGATCATGAGGGCAGAATTTGAGAGGAAAGTAATACCATAAGACGAAACAATATTAGAATACTGGAGATCCCAGAAGAAGAGAGAGAGGAGCAGAAAGTATATTGGAGCAAATTATAGCAGAGAACTTCCCTAATTTGGGGAAGAAAACAGGCATCAAAATCCAAGAGGCACAGAGAACCCCCCTCAAAATCACTAAAAATAGGTCAACACCCTGACATCTAATAGTAAAACTTACAAGTCTCAAAGACAAAGAGAAAATCCTGAAAGCAGCTCGGGAGAAGAGATCTGTAACCTACAATGGGTAGAAATATTAGACCGGCAACAGACCTATCCACAGAGACCTGGCAGGCCAGAAAGGACTGGCATGATATCTTCAGAGCACTAAATGAGAAAAATATGCAGCCAAGAATACTCTATCCAGCTAGGCTGTCATTGAAAAGAGAAGGACAGATAAAAAGCTTCCAGGACAAACAAAAACTAAAGGAATTTGCACACACCAAACCAGCCCTACAAAAAATATTGAAAGGGGTCCTCTAAGCAAAGAGACAGCCTAAAAATAACACAGATAAGAAAGGAACAGGAACAATATACAGTAACAGTCACCTTATAGGCAATACAATGGCACTAAATTTGTATCTTTAAAAAGTTACCCTGAATGTAAATGGGCTAAATGCCCCAATCAAAAGACACAGGCTATCAGATTCGATAAAAAAGCCCCATCCATATGCTGCCTGCAAGAGACTCATTTTAGGCCCAAAGACACCCCCAGATTGAAAGTGAAGGGGTGGAAAATCATTTACCATGCTAACGGACACCAAAAGAAAGCTGGGGTGGCAATCCTTATATCAGACAAATTAGATTTTAAACCAAAGACTGTACTAAGAGATGAGGAAGGACACTATATCCTACTTAAAGGGTCTACACAACAAGAAGATCTAACAATTGTCAATATCTATACCCCTAATATGGGAGCAACCAATTATATAAGGCAATTAATAACAAAAGCAAAGAAACACATCGGCAACAATACAATAATAATGGGGGACTTTAACACCCCCCTCCTTGAAATGGAGAGATCATCTAAGCAAAACATCAACAAGGAAATAAAGACTTTAAATGACACTGACCAAATGGACTTCACAGACATATTCAGAACATTCCACCCCAAAACAACAGAATACACATTCTTCTCTAGTGCCCATGGAACATTCTCCAGAATAGATCATATCCTAGGTCACAAATCAGGTCTCAACCGGTACCAAAAGATTGGGATCATTCCTGCCTATTTTCAGGCCACAATGCTTTAAAACTAGAACTCAATCACAAGAGGAAAGTTGGAAAGAACTCAAATACATGGAGGCTAAAGAGCATCCGACTAAAGAATGAATGGGTCAACCAGGAAATTAAAGAAGAATTAAAAAAATTCATGGGAACAAATGAAAATGAAAACACAATTACTCAAAATCTTTGGGATACAGCAAAGGCAGTCCTAAGAGGAAAGTATATAGCAATAGAAACCTTTCTCAAGAAACAAGAAAGGTCTCAAGTACACAACCTAACCCTACACCTAAAGGAGCTGGAGAAAGAACAGCAAATAAAGCCTAAACCCAGCAGGAGAAGAGAAATAATAAAGATCAGAGCAGAAATCAATGAAATAGAAACCAAAAGAATGGTAGAACAGACCAATGAAACTAGGAGCTGTTTCTTTGAAAGAATTAACAAGATGGATAAACCCTTGGCCAGACTTATCAAAAAGAAAAGAGAAAGGACCCAAATCAACAAAATTATGAATGAAAGAGGAGAGGTCACAACCAACACCAAAGAAATACAAACAATTATAAGAATATTATGAGCAACTCTATGCCAGCAAATTAAATAACCTGGAAGAAATGGATGCATTCCTACAGATGTATTCCCAGGGGAATTCTACCAAACATTAAAGAAGAATTAATACCTATTCTTCTGAAACTGTTCCAAAAAATAGAAATGGAGGGCACCTGGGTGCTCAGATGGTTGGGCGTCTGCCTTCGGCTTGGGTCATGATCTCAGGGTCCTGGGATCGAGTCCCGCATCGGGCTCCCTGCTCCTTGGGAGCCTGCTTCTCGCTCTGCCTCTCTCTCTCATGAATAAATAAATAAAATCTGTAAAAAAAAAAAAAAATAGAAATGGAAGGAAAACTTCCAAACTCATTTTATGAGGTCACCATTACCTTAATCCCAAAACCAGACAAAGACCCCATCAAAAAGGAGAATTACAGACCAATATCCTTGATGAACATGGATGCAAAAATTCTCACCAAAATACTAGCCAATAGGATCCAACAGTACATTAAAAGGATTATTCACCACGACCAAGTGGGATTTATCCCTGGGCTGCAAGGTTGGTTCAACATCCGCAAATCAATCAATGTGATACAATACATTAACAAAAGAAAGAACAAGAACCATATGATCCTCTCAACAGATGCAGAAAAAGCATTTGACAAAGTACAGCATCCTTTCTTGATCAAAACTCTTCAGAGTATAGGGATAGAGGGTACATACCTCAATATCATAAAAGCCATCTATGAAAAACCCACAGCGAATGTCATTCTCAATGGGGAAAAACTGAGAGCTTCCCCCCTAAGGTCAGGAATGCAGCAGGGATGTCCACTATCACCACTGCTATTCAACATAGTATTGGAAGTCCTAGCCACAGCAATCAGACAACAAAAAGAAATCAAAGGCATCCAAATTGGCAAAGAAGAAGTCAAACTCTCACTCTTTGCAGATGATATGATACTTTATGTGGAAAACCCCAAAGACTCCACCCTAAAGCTGCTAGAACTCATATAGGAATTCAGTAAAGTTGCAGGATATAAAATCATTGCACAGAAATCAGTGGCATTGCTATACACCAACAACAAGACAGAAGAAAGAGAAATTAAGGAGTCGATCCCATATACAATTGTACCCAAACCCATAGGATACCTAGGAATAAATCTAACCAAAGAGGCAAAGGATCTGTACTCTGAAAACTACAGAATACTCATGAAAGAAATTGAGGAACACACAAAGAAATGAAAAAAACGTTCCACACTCATGGATTGGAAAAACAAATATTGTGAAGATGTCAATGCTACCTAGAGCAACCTATGCATTCAATGCAATCCCTATCAAAATACCATCCACTTTTTTCAAAGAAATGAAACAAATAATCCTAAAATTTGTATGGAACCAGAAAAGACCCTGCATAGCCAGAGGAATGTTGAAAAAGAAAAGCAAAGATAGTGGCATCACAATTCCGGACCTCAAGCTCTAGTACAAAGCTGTAATCATCAAGGCAGCATGGTACTGGCATAAAAACAGAGACATAGATCAATGGAACGAATAGAGAGCCCAGAAATGAACCCTCAACTCTATGGTCAACTATCTTCAACAAAGTAGGAAAGAATGTCCAAAGGAAAAAAGACGGTCTCATCAACAAATGGTGTTGGCAAAAATTGGACAGCCACATGCAGAAGAATGAATCTGGACCATTTCCTTACACCACACACAAAAATAGACTCCAAATGGATGAAAGACCTAAATGTGAGACCAGAATCCATCAAAGTACTAGAGGAGAACACAGGCAGCAAGCTCTTCAACCTCAGCCGCAAAACTTCTTCCTAGAAACATTGCCAAAGGCAAGGGAAGCAAGGGCAAAAATGAACTCTTGGGACTTCATCAAGATAAAAAGCTTTTGCAAAGCAAAGGAAACAGTCAACAAAACCAAAAGACAACCGACAGAATGGGAGAAGATATTTGCAAATGACATATCAGATAAAGGGTAGTATCCAAAATCTATAAAGAACTTATCAAACTCAACACCCAAAGAACAAAGAATCCAATCAAGAAATGGGCAGAAGACATGAACAGACATTTTTCCAAAGAAGACATCCAAATGGCCAACAGACACATGAAAAAGTGCTCAATATCGCTCGGCATCAGGGAAATCCAAATCAAAACCTCAATGAGATACCACCTCACACCAGTCAGAATGGCTAAAATTAACAATTCAGGAAATGACAGATGTTGGCAGGGATGCAGAGAAAGGGAAACCCTCCTACACTGTTGTTGGGAAGGCAATCTGGTCCAGCCACTCTGGAAAACAGGATGGAGGTTCCTCAAAAAGGTGAAAATAGAGCTAACCTACGACCCAGCAGTTGCACTACTGGGTATTTACCCCAAAGATACAAATGTAGGGATCCGAAGGGGTACATGCACCCCGATGTTTATAGCAGCAATGTCCACAATAGCCAAACTATGGAAAGAGCCAAGATGTCCATCGACAGATGAATGGATAAAGAAGATGTGGTACATATATACACAGTGGAATATTATGCAGCCATCAAACATTCAACGATGTGGATAGAACTAGAGGGTATTATGCTAACTGAAGTCATTCAGAGAAAGACAACTATCATATGATCTCACTGATATGTGGAATTTTAGAAACAAGGCAGAGTATCATAGGGGAAGACAGGAAAAAATGAAATAAGACGAAACCAGAGAGGGAGATAAACCATAAGAGACTCTTAATCTCAGAAAACAAACTGAGGGTGGCTAGAGTGGAGGGGGATGGGAGGGATGGGGTGGCTGGGAGATGGATAATGGGGAGGGTATATGCTATAGTGAGCACTGTGAATTATGTCAGACTGATGAATCACAGACCTATATCCCTGAAACACATAATACACTATATGTTAATAAAAATTTTTAAAATATTTCACCAAAACAACCAACCAACCAACCAAACAAACAAACAAAAAATAACCTGAGGCTCTTCTGAACAGAACAGGACTGTGAGGCACTGAGGAAAGTCAGTGTTTGATTACCCCAGCTCATAACTCCTTTGCAGATCTAATACTGGCACTAAAAGAGCTATAATTAGAATAATGGTGAACTTAGGAATTAGTATTCCTGCTTAATTAATGTCCCTTGTTTCCTCAATAAAACATCCTAAATATACCAATGTCTAATTATGTATATCTCTTTCACAAATTGTACTTGATTTGAAATTTTATGTATTATTTATATATCTCCATGTCTGTCTATCTATCAATCTTACTACTTGGAGAGGAGTCATTCCTCATGTTTAAAAAAATGGTTTCTAAAGAAATTTCCTAATTATTTTTTAAAGGGTGATGATCTTTACGAAAGACAGGTAAATGTCAATGTAATTTATAAGGTGTGTAGAAAGTAATTATGACAGAGGCTAATTGAAACTTATGGAAATATATTGACATAATTGAACTCTCAGAGATGCCAGAGAAAAATTTAGAAAACACAATCATCAACTCCTTTATCTATAGACAGTACTCTATACACACCACACACACACACACACACACACACACACACACACCCCTTCCTCATTTCTTAATATGTGAATGCTAGCTCTCTTTAGTATTTAGGTTTATTTTTATTTTTCAGAATGAAAAAGTTCTATTTTTATACAAATAATAGATGTGATCCTTTCAAGGAATATTGAAAAGTTTTTCTTATAATTGCCCTTACTCCCTATAGCTGATTCTGAATTATGCCATAATCTTTAAGCTTCAATCATCTTCAATCAGATTTCAAATTCTGACCAGGCACTTGTACCTGGACATAACTTACTTTTGCTATGGATCTCATTTTTGCTTACTTTCTCAAGATTTCACTCCACTGGGTATTTATGAAAGAAATAATACAATTTTGGGTATTTTCTTAAAAATAACAGCTGGGATTTGGGGAGGGGGAGGGAAGCACAGGAAGTATGGATAAAACAAGATTAGCCATCTGTTGAAAACTTGAAACCAGGTTAGAGACACATGGGAGTTTATTACACTATTCTTTCTACTTTTGTTTATATATAAAACTTTTCCATAATAAAACATTTAAAAATATATCTTCCTTTGGCAATATCCTCTTTCCTACCTCCACAAGCAGTCTTCTCTTTTTAAATAATTCCCTTAACATTACAATATACTCTATTATTATCGATTTAAAAACTGAGCACCCCAGGACTTGTTCCACGTGCTCTTCTCTTACTTATCTACATTGGTGAGCCATTCTTGAGTCACTAACTGCCAAACATATATATCTTCTTTATGTTTGAGAATCAGTATTCGGATGCCTTATTTCCTTACTTTTACCTTATTTAGATGTCTTCCAGATTCTAAGTTTTAAAATTCCTAAGTTGATCTATTATTTCACACATACACACAGATTCTCTGGTATCACCTTCACTCATCCCTATGTCAGTAAATGGCACTTTATTTTTTTTCACCATGTCAGTCAAGAAAGCTAAATTTCATCCTTGGTCCTTTTTTCTTATTTCACTCCATCTACTCCATGAAGAAATCACTTATTTCCTACTTTTAAAGTAGGTCTCAAATTCAATTATTTCTACCTCAATATTCTGGCTCAGACACTATTATTAAATACCTAGATTGTTCCTATAACAACTTGTAAATTGATCCCTGATAACAACCTGAATCACACTCACACTGCCAATCCATTTTCCTCACACTAGCCCCACCTTAGTGTTTTTTTGTTTGTTTGTTTAAATCCAAATCTTAAACAAAGGTTAAGTCACACCACTACTTAAAAATCTTCAGTTGCTTTTCATTGCATCTAGGATAAAATACAAAGGCCCTACTAAAATCTTGAAAGTTTTGCATGTTTTTGTCCATATCTACCTCTGTGACTTCATCTGTTTTCACTCATCTTTCTTCACCAAATTTGGGTTACTTGACTTTTTTTTTTCTTTACTTGTTTTCGTATTCTTTACTATATCAAGCTCTTATTTCAAAATATTTTGCATTTTCTATTTCCACTCCACAAAAAATGCTTCATCCTACTTTTGAAGGGGTTATATTTCTTATTAGTCTTCTCAGTTGATATGTTAAATATTCGAGATATTTTCCTGAAATAGTTCCTTCATTAACTTTTTTAAAAAATACTATTTCCTTAATGCACTTCAGTTTACAAATAGTTCACTTAAATTACTTTGTTTTCTATGCTCTCCCTTTCTAAACAGTAACCCTTTTGAGAGAACATATATTTTTTTATTGCCTAAAACAGTATATCTGATTAATCCTTATTTTTTTAAAGATTTTATTTATTTGACAGAGAGAGACACAGTGAGAGAGGGAACACAAGCAGGGGGAGTGGGAGAGGGAGAAGCAGGCTTCCCGCTGAGCAGGGAGCCTGATGCAGGAGTAAATCCCAGGACCCTGGGATCATGACCTGAGCCCAAGGCAGACGCTTAACGACTGAGCCACCCAGGCACCCCTCTGATTAATCTTTAATGTATTTGTTGAGTGAATTAGTTTCCAAAAAGTAAAATCTTTAGAGAATATTTTAGTATTAATCTATATGTTAATTAGTATGTGGTATAAATTCTTCTAAGGTATAAATTATAATACATCTATTAAAATAAAAACTATTTTAAGATTTTTATTTATTTGACAGAGAGAGTGCACAAGCAGGGGGGGAGTGGCAGGCAGAGGGAGAGGGAGAAGCAGGCTTCCCACTGAGGAGGGAGCCTGATGTGGGGCTCGATCCCAGGACACTAAGATCACGACCTGAGCCAAAGTCAGATGCTTAACTGACTAAGCCACCCAGGAGCCCAAAATAAAAACTATTCTATTTTTTTAAAAGTTATCTATAAATTTTATGTTAGTATGATAACTTTTAGAAACTACTAATAGACTCTTTAGTACTGAAAATGAATTTTTGGAAATTGGACTTCAGGCATTTATATGGAAACGTGGATCAAGTTGTTTTTTGGATATGGAAACCAACTGTTACTTAAATATAGAATGATCATAAACACTAAAATTACTTTATAAGGTGATTTTACATAAAACATGAGTTTTACACACAGTAATTATTCTACCTTATAATCCTGTGATCTGGAAATTATTTTATTCTTATGGTACAAGAGCTTGAGTTTCAGAGTTGTAATGGCTTGACAATGTTGACATAATTGGTATGTAATAGACATGTCAGAAGAATATGTGAAGGTCTCTAAAATGGGCAAAAGATTGGTGGGGGTCCTTTCAATGGTATCTTCAGCTTTATTATACTTTTTGGACTTACCTAATTCTATGGGATCTGTAACTTTCCTTTTCTTTGACTATAACTCTGTAAGTTACAAAAAATTGAAGATAATGCAAGTGGGTCTTTTTTTCTGTCGATAGAAATGCAAATTTTAGGCCGAGTTTCAGCTGTTTTCTACTCAAAAGGTGATTTCAAACATTTTATTTTATAGCCCTATATATTTTAAATATTTTGCATCTTTTGGCAAATTTGGTTTGTTTCTCATTGACCATTTGTGTGTGTATCAGTGTGTTTGCTCTTCATATATTCCTTTGAACTGACTGTAGCACCTTATTTGTTCCTTCATTAATTAATGTGTTAAATAAAAGCCTTGACTGGTGACCACTGTATAAAAGTTATAATTTTATATTTAAAAATTATTCTCTAGAAGCCAGAACACAAATCCTAATGAGCTGACTACTGATTTTGGGTGCCCTTCCCATTCATGCCAGAGTTACTTGTCAGTGTGGGCTGCTGTTACCTGCCTGGAAGTTGGAGAACTTCAGATAGGAAGAGTTTGAAAAGACAGGAGAGGAAACAGAGAGTACTTCTTTTGATGAGTACTAAACATATTTTGCTGAAATATTCTCCTGGATGCGAATAATTCCTCATTAACTAGTGATATGCTCCTTACACTTCATCAGAATTTTGGAGAGCCAAGTACTTTTCCTGTTTTAACTTCACATATTGAAAATGTACTGCTTGACTTGACAATTTTTTGACTAGTATCTGGAAGTGACTGAAAAACAGTGTGTCCCACCATGCAACTTTTAAGAAAGGAGCCCTTGTGACTCTAGACAACAACTAAAAGTCTATTAGACTCAAATACTTAGTTTTAAGTCTAGAAAGAGGTTTCAAGTAGTTCAGATTGTGTCCCAGTAACATGTTCTTACCCCTTTTTGATGACCAGGACTTTCACATTTCCTTTAAAATCTCATCCATTTTTATTTGGACTTCTTATGTCTGACACACTTTGGTCCAGGAACAGACCTCCCAGATTCTTTAGATTCAGGTTCCAGCAGTTATGCTTGCTGCCTCGGAAATCCACTTAGGGGCAATGCTTCACTGTTGCCATAGATGGAGCCTACCATCATAATAAGGATTTAGCAGCAATGGTCAGTCTTCTGAAGTGCTAAAACTGCAGATTTCTTTTCTTTTTTTAAGGATTTATTTATTTATGAGAGACAGAGAGAGAGCAAGGGGTGGGAAGAAGGGAGAGAGAGAATCTCAAGCAGACTCCCCACTGAACACGGGGCCCCATGCAGGGCTCCATCTCACAACCTTGAGATCATGACCTGAGCTGAAATCGAGTCAGAAGCTTAACCAACTAAGCCATCCAGGTGCCCCCAAACTGCAGACTTCTTATGCTTACAGAGGCAACCTTTTTTCACTGTGATTTTTTATTGGATTTAAAAACTGTGCTCATTTCTATGACCAATGTGATAGAGTAAGTTTCTCCTCTATTCTGTGTTATATTTTGTCACTTAAACATCCAAGTGACACTCCTAGGCCACCCAAATCTGTGACTTAAAAAGAACTCTGCTCTTTTCATAGAGGATTCAGATTGGGGAAGGTTGTAATGGCAATCCCTTACAAATCCAAGCAATAATAAGCCCAGCATTCCACTCTTGCTCCTCAGTTCTCTCTACCTCACCCCTACCCTTCAATTCACAGGTCTCATCTCCTGTTACATCCCTTTTTTGGATGCAAATTAACCCTCAGAGTAGAAGTGCATGGAAGGTCTGATGTTCAGGGAGACTCCATATTCTTCATAAGTAGTTATGGTGACCTCCCAAGGATCCTTGCTGTATTAGTTTCCTATGGTGTATAAAAAAATTGTTACCAACATAGTTTAAAACAACACACATTTAGTGTTTCAAATAAACAGGAATTTATTATTTTACATTTCTGGAAGCCAGAAGTCAGAAAATGGTTTCAATAAGCCCAAATGAAAGTGTTAGCAAGGCCATACTTTCTCTGGAAACTCTAATCTGATTCTTCGCCTGTTCCACCTCCTAGAGCTGCGTTCCTTGGCCCATGGCTCCTTTCTCTGTGTTCAAAGCCTGGAGCAACATTGTGTTACCTTCTCATCTTCTGTCTGTAGTCAAATCTGCCTCTGTCTCCTTCTTATAAGGACACTGTGATTGCATTCAGGGCCCACCTCAGTAATCTAGGATTGTCTCCCCATCTTAAAATCTTTACCTTAATGATAACTGTAAAGTCAGTTGCGCTATATAGGAGAGCATTCACAGGTTCTAGGGATTAATATCTGGATATCTTTGGGGACCATTATTCAGCCCACCACACTTGCTAAGTTTTTACTACTGTTATGGTTGCTGCCAAAGCATCAAATAACAAACTACCAAACATTTGTCAGTGCTTTCATGCAAAACATCCAGAGGGAATTAAATGTAAACTTAAGGAAGTAAAAATTAAAAGTAAAAATTAATAAATTAGAAGTATCACATACTACAGGGAATACATTAATTAAAAATTATGCTGAGGAAAGATGATGTTTGGCATTTTTATAAAGGGAAAACAATACATGAAAATATAAAATAATTTTAATTGCTAAAAACTAAAACACTAAATAATATTTTAAAAGAATAAACAGAAATTTAAGACATATTTCTGGAATCCTGAGGGGAAGGAGCAGTATGTGAATCATAGAGCAGATAATGAACAAAAGTTTGACTCACTTTATACAAAGCAAAATTGACCATAGTCCCAGAAATAACTACTGAGAAAAATAGAGGTTCATATGTAGATTTATATTATGTAAGAGCTGAGAAAGGAATTCAGTGAAAACAGCAGATGAAGATATGTTAGCACAATGCTTATTTAAAAAAAAATCTTTAACTGGAAACTTGCTCAGAAATAGAATGATATAAGCAGATTTCATAAATTTAAATAGACCTCAAACTTTCACAGAACATTGACCTGAATCTTCCAGATTTTATCTTAAATAGAATAATATTTTCTCTAAAATTCTTGACATTCCTTCTATAAGTCACATTAAAAGTATTTGCTAATATGTATAGAAGGTAGACATAAGACTGTTGTTCATGATAACCCAGCAACTATACTTTTAAAACCTTTATATTTATCATTAAAATATTTTATTTCATAGCAATTTGTACATATACATGACTATATTTTAAATATACATATACATGAATATATATAAATATATCAAGGTGTCAGCAGAGTTGGCTCCTTCTCGGGGAAGTGCAAGATAATCTGTCCCATGCTTCTCTCCCAGTTTCTGACTGCTTCAGGTGATTTGTGGCTTGTTAGCATTCCCTTGTCTTTATATCATGTTCCCTCTATGCATTTCTGTCTCTGTGTCCAAATTTTCCTTTACATATATTTTTATCAGGTCCCCTAACAATGTTATCCTAACTTGATCACCTGCAAAACTAAATTTCCAATGAAGTCACATTCATAGGTACAGAGGTTAGCATTTCAACATCTTTGAGGGAGACGCAGTTAGTTTATTCATTTGTTGGGATATCCACTTTCTCTTACTATCAGAGAAAGTAGGCAAGCCAACATTTTGATAAAAATTATGAAGAACATATTGAAATGGAGAAAAACTGTATTTCTTTTTTTTTAATGTTTTATTTATTTATTTATTTATGAGAGTCAGAGAGAGAGATAAAGAGAGGCAGCGGCAGAGGGAAAAGCAGGCTCCCCGCCTAGCAGGGAGCCCAATGGGGGACTGGATCCCAGGACCCTGGGATCGTGACCTGAGCCGAAGGCAGACGCTTAACCATCTGAGCCACCCAGGCACCCCGAAAAACTGTATTTCTACTCCCTAGGAATTGGAATCGGACCAAGTTCACTGTACTTCAAGCAGTAAGATACCACAATCTAGCTTAATAAAAAATATAGATTTGAAATCAATTTTCTCATGGGGGATTGGAGTTTCCTAAACCAGACTGAATTAAGATGAATTTCAAGTGTTTGTGATAAACAAAGCCACAAACTGAACTCTAAGGGAGTTTGTCTGTGTGTGCAGACTCATGACCACATTGTTTGATTAAGATTCACATTTTCCCTTTCATTATTTCATTATTTCCATTTGAGAAAAGAGGAAGAACATGAATGAAACTCCGCTTATAAAACTTTTTTTTTTTTTTTCTCATTAAACTTTTGTTTTAATGGGTCTCAAAATTCTGTGACAGATTTTTGGTCAAGTTGTTTACATTAAAAAGTACTGATTTTAAAAACTAATAACCTAAAACTGCTACACACACACACACAAAAAAAACAAATGGGGTACAAAACATTCTCCTTTCCTTCTGAAGGTTTTACGATGCATTGTTATCATTAACCAGTCTTTTACTATTAAACTTAAATGGCCAATTGACACAAACAGTTCTGAGACCGTTCTTCCACCACTGATTAAGACTGGGGTGGCAGGTATTGGGGATAATATTCATTTAGCCTTCTGAGCTTTCTGGGCAGACTTGGTGACCTTGCCAGCTCCAGATGCTTTCTTGTCCACTGCTTTGATGACACCCACAGCAACCATCTGTCTCATGTCACGAAAAGCAAAACAGCCCAGAGGAGGATAGTCAGAGAAGCTCTCAACACACATAGGCTTACCAGGAACCATATCAACAATGGCAGCATCACCAGATTTCAAGAACTTGGGACCATCTTCCAACTTTTTTCCAGAACGATGATCTATCTTCTCCTTCAGCTCAGCAAACTTGCAAAGCAATGTGAGCTGTGTGACAATCCAGCACTGATTTGGCCTGGATGGTTCAGGATAATCAGCTGAGCCATGAAGCCAGGTGCTTCCATTGGTGGGTCATTTTTGCTGTCACCAGCCACATTGCCATGACAAACATCTTTGACAGATACGTTCTTGACATTGAAGCCCACATTGTCCCCAGGAAGAGCCTCACTCAAAGCTTCATGGTGCATTTCAACAGACTTTACTTCAGTTGTAACATTGACTGGAGCAAAGGTGACCCCATGCCACGTTTAAGAACACCAGTCTCGACTCGCCCACAGGGACAGTACCAATACCACCAATTTTGTAGACGTCCTGGAGAGGCAGACGCAAGGGTTTGTCATTTGGACGAGTTGGTGGCAGAATGCAATCCAGAGCTTCAAGCAGTGTGGTTCCACTGACATTCCCATCTTTACGGGTGACTTTCCATCCCTTGAACCAAGGCATGTTAGCACTTGGCTCCAGCATGTTGTCACCGTTCCAACCAGAAATTGGCACAAATGCTACTGTGTCGGGGTTGTAGCCAATTTTATTAATGTAGGTGCTGACTTCCTTAACGATTTCCTCATATCTCTTCTGGCTGTAGGGTGGCTCAGTGGAATCCATCTTGTTAACACCAACAATTAGTTGTTTTACACCCAGGGTGTAAGCCAGAAGGGCATGCTCACGGGTCTGCCCATTCTTGGAGATACCAGCTTCAAATTCACTGACACCAGCAGCAACAATCAGGACAGCACAGTCAGCCTGAGATGTGCCTGTAATCATGTTTTTGATAAAGTCTCTGTGTCCTGGGGCATCAATGATGGTCACATAATACTTGCTGGTCTCAAATTTCCACAGGGAGATATCAATGGTGATACCATGTTCACGTTCAGCTTTCAGTTTATCCAAGACCCAGGCATACTTGAAGGAGCCCTTTCCCATCTCAGCAGCCACCTTCTCAAATTTTTTGATAGTTCTTTTGTCGATCCCGCCACATTTGTAGATCAGATGACCAGTAGTGGTAGACTTGCCCGAATCTACATGTCCAATGACGACGATGTTGATGTGAGTCTTTTCCTTTCCTATTTTGGTTTAGGTTGAGCAGTGGTTTTCACGACACCTGTGTTCTGGTGGCAAACCCATTGCGAAAAAGTAAAAAACTTTTTTTTATTAAAATCTTTAACACATTTTCCTCCTTAGAGAATTCTATACATTCTTCTTTTATTTATTTATTTATTTTTTTTAAAGATTTTATTTATTTGACAGAGAGAGACCCACAGCGAGAGAGGGAACACAAGCGGGGGAGTGGGAGAGGGAGAAGCAGGCTTCCCGCAGAGCAGGGATGTGGGGCTCAATCCCAGGACCCTGAGATCATGACCTGAGCCGAAGGCAGACGCTTAATGACTGAGCCACCCAGGCGCCCTATACATTCTTCTTTTAATACATTTAAAATTTTTCTTGTGATGTTGTTATTTTTTGTACACTATAATTCATTCTGCTATATAATTCGGCCAAAACTTACTTCCTATTTTGCTTCCCAAGTCAATTACCTTGCCTAAACTCAGTTGAGAACCCTCCATGTCTGGTCCATGCATAATTTGAGCATTCCTATGAACCCAATAGTTCATGCTTTCCTACATTCTTAGACAACCTTAATTGCTTCTTTTTTGCAGGTATAAGTTTATACTATGCAAACCATTAACTTTTGGACACAAAAATTTGCAATTATTTCCTTAAGTCTCTAGGAAGTATTTCTTATATATTTTTCAGAGCCTATATTCTATATAGCAATTTACCATTTGGTCATGAATTAATTCTTTCAACATTTAGCTGATGTTTATTAGATGCATATTCTTAGCTATTCATTGTGTCAGTTGGTGCTATTCCTTGCTTCCAGATAGATAAAACAAATTCCAGGACTGTAACTTCATACCTGCTCATGGTTAATAGATAGGCTGTAGTTTGCTCATGTAGATGATAACCTTCACTTACAGGTGAGTGCCTATAATCCATTGCTCTACTATAAATCAGAGCAGGAAGGCAAATTCTGCATTAAAGTAGATCAATAGAATTTAAGAGCTCACTAGTAAGTGGTGGCAATTTTAGACACAAAGATATCAATTCAAGGGCTATAAATTATTGAATAGGCCACCCTACTACAAGGCAGCATCAATACAAGTTGATATCTTTGATATATAGGCTTTGTTAAATTGAAGGATATATCCCACAATTACACCATAGTTGAGTAAGTCACAACAAAGAACTGTGTGCTATTAACGATTTTTATTTCTTGGCCTTTTCTGAGCAAAAGGCCATAATTTCACCATCCCATGCATAATGGTCCTCACAGGACTTAATGAAAGTACACTTCTAGAAACCCTACCCCAAGTAAGCATGGTCAATAGAGAGTAATTTATATTGTACAACTGCACAGATCACAAATCCTTCAGTGTACAAAGTTTTCAGTTACCTAATAGTAGGTCATCTCAGAGATAAATTAGGAAGAGGGAATACGCAAAAAGTTATTTCTGGCTTAGTAGTCTTTATAATAATGGACGATATATATGAGCATATCTGAAATTAAATACCAAATCCTTAAGGTTAACTTTTTTTTAACCTGTGAATTATCTGTAATTTTATTTATCTTGTCTATTCCTTATATGTTCTTACTATGGAAAATGTCCACTCTTTTGTTAGCACTTGTTATTACTGCATATAAAATGGGTTGGTATAACGTGATGGCAGACATTTGCTACTTTATTAGTCAAGGTTCTCCACAGAAACAGAACCAATAGGATATATTTATGTTTATACAGAGAGAGAGATGTTTTAAAAAATAAGCTCACAAGATTCTGGGGGCTAGCAATCTGCAGGGCATTCCTGTAGGCTGGAGACCCAGGAAAGAGTTGATGTTGAAGTTCAAGTCAGAAGGCAGTCTACAGGCAGAATATTTTCTTCTGGGAACTTCAGTGTGTTTCTCTTAAGGCTTTCAATTATCTGTATAAGGCCCACACACTTCTTGGAAGGTAATCTGACTTACTCAGAATCTACTGATTTAAATGTTGATCATATATAAAAATACCTCATAGCAACATCTGACTCATGTTGACCAAACATCTGGGCACTACAGCTGAGCCAAGTTGACACATAAAACTAACCATCATAGTTGCTTATTCTCCTATGTGCTCCTATAGGGTAAAGATTCTTTTTTATCCATGCCTCTTATCTGTGACAATATCACTATAACCAGCAAATAAAAAGTATATAAAAACTGATGTACAGTTGGTCTTTATTATTTGCAGATTCCATATCTGAGAATTTCCCTACTTGAAAAAAATTATTTGTAACCCAAAAATCAATGCTCATATTGTTTTCTCAGTCATTCACAGAAACACACACAATTGCAAAAAATGTGAGTTGCCCAGTCATGCATGTTACAAGGTAAGGTCTAATAAGGTAGTGATCTGCTTTCTTATTCAATCTTCATCTTATAAACAAATGTCATTTTCACAACGTATTTAGTGCCATTTTTTTTTATTCCTGTGCTTTTATTTGTGAATTTGCTGTATAAAATGATTCCCAAGGGGTGCCTGGGTGGCTCAGTCGTTAAGCGTCTGCCTTCGGCTCAGGTCATGGTCCCAGGGTCCTGGGATGGAGCCCCACATCGGGCTCCCTGCTCGGCGGGAAGCCTGCTTCTCCCTCTCCCACTCCCCCTGCTTGTGTTCCTGCTCTCACTGTGTCTCTCTCTGTCAAATAAATAAATAAAATTTTTAAAATAAATAAATAAATAAATAAATAAATAAATAAATAAATAAAATGATTCCCAAGTGTACTGCTGATGTACTGGCTAATAATGTTCTCAAGCACAAGAAGGCTGTGGTATGCTTTATAGAGAAACTGCATATGTTACAGTTATTGGCTGTGATTTCAATGTTAATGAAACAAGAGTATATTTTTTAAAAAGTAGTTTTAAACAGAAACACACATAAAACAAGGTTATGCCTTGATCAGCTAAGGAAAATGTGACCAGAGGCTTTTAGAAACCTAAGCCTAGATTTCTCCCAGGACCAACACTTCAGTGTTCATGAATTCAGTGACTTTATAGAGAGCATTACTACTATGAATAATGAAAACACATTGCAGAAATTCCTTGTCTAAATGCACTAATGCTCTTTTTCTCTAAGTGCATTGTGGTTTTTTATGTTTTAAATATGTATTATTATGAGTTTTTAAGAAGAATTTGCTCTACATAAGAGTTGTATTTATTCTGAAGAGATAGAGATAAGATAGATGAATAGATTAAGAGTGATTGAGAAATACCTAAATACACAAATATAAGCCAATATACCCAATACATTTATTTTCTATTTAACTGAAAAGGTCTCTAAGCAATGGCACCCAGTAAACTTGAGCACCCCTAGTTCTCAGTTCCCAATAATTTTTATTACTGAAATAAACAGACCTTCATGGAGAAATGACCAATTCTGGGGCCAAGAAAGTGGAAGTACAAAATGAACCTATAATATATTATGTCAGAAATTAAAAATGTGTTCAAATAATGATAAAGATAAAAAATTAGAGGAGCCAGTTTCAAGTTTCCTTTACTAGACCAATCTGTGACAGTTTGACATCCCATCAAATAAACTTAGAATTCATAAAAATCAAATTGTACATAAATGAATAAATACACAGGAAAGAACAGAAACTTGGTATTCACAGAAGAATATCAAAAGATAAATATATTAAAAATGGTGAAATTATAAATTCATCATTTAGCAACCATCATAATAATAATTCAGACTAAGAATCAATGAATTTTAAATGAGTGGGTGAAAGTTGGATAAAAGAGATTTGTTTTCTTTTTTTTTAAGATTTTATTTATTTATTTGTCAGAGAGAGAGAAAGCACAAGCAGGGAGAGCGGCAGGCAGAGGGAGAAGCAGGCTCCCTGCTGAGCAAGGAGCCCGATGTGGGACTCGATCCCAGGACTCTGAGATCATGACCTGAGCTGAAAGCAAGATGCTTAACCTACTGAGCCACCCAGGTATCCCAAAGATATTTATTTTCAACATGAATTTAACTTAATGAAGTAAAAATAGTAACTATTTTGTGGAGAAATCCAACAGACAAGTCCTTGACCAAGTGACAAAGTTAACATCACCAGGAATATGAGAAATCATGTATCCCTTATGTGTCCCAAAATCACTTCTGTGATACTCTGCCAAGAATCATGATCAGAATTTAATCATGAGGAAAGATCAGGGAACTCCAAATTTAGAGACATTCTACAATATTTACTCTATATTTGTCCAAAATGTAAAGATCATTACATAGAAAAACTGAGGGACTGTTCCAGATTGAGAGATTTTTTCTTTTGATCGATAATAAATATTATCACCAAATTGTCTGTCTTTAACCTGCTCCAAAATCAGTGACTGTTTCCTGCTAGTGTAACTGTAGGTTAAAATAGAATATGTAAAATATGACAATTTTGTCTGAGTTCCCAAATTATAAAAATAAAACAAAAATCATGTAGTATATATCCCAATATTATATGAGAAGTGTTTTCATAGAATATATCAAAAGGCAATTGTGGTAGCATTAACTTACTTCTATTTGGTGAATATTTAAGAAATGATTTGAAGATGTTAAAGATACAGAAATTCCATCATTAGAATTTTTAGCCTGGGTGGCTCAGTAGGTTAAGCACCTGTCTTTGGTTCAGGTCATGATCCCAGGGTTCTGGGATAGAGCCCCACCTTGGCGTCTGGCTCCCTGCTCAGCAGGGGGGTCTACTTCTCCCTCTACCTGCTGCTTCCCATGCTTGTGCTCTCTCTCCCTCTTCAACAAATAAATAAAATCTTTTAAAAAAAATACATTTTAGCTACATTGTTGATGGAGCAGTGTCTGCTCTAACTACTCACAGGCAAACTGAATGATGTCATAGGAGAATCAATAGGAGACTTTGGAATCTCTTTTGGACTTTGGAAGATGTAGCAATCAGTACCTGGAATAAAATCTAAGACTTAGAGGCTGCTACCAGAATACCTGTAGTAGCAGAACAGAGAAAGAACAGCCTGGGTTGGAAGAGACCAAGCACTTTCACCAATTATATGATCAACTAACCAAGAGTATCATAAACTCTCCCTCTCTAGAGGACTTCATACTGAAGGAAGGTCTCTACTAACGAATTCATCAAGTATACTAAGGACCATCCTAACATCAAAATACCATCCAAAACACACACACACACACACACACACACACACACACACACTACATGCCTTCACAAATCACCAAACATTCCCAAATGTGAGGCCATCCAAAAATAAGACTGCTAATAATACAGAAACCAAATGGAAAACTTAAAAGTATCTATAATTACTTCAAGCATAAGTAAGGAATAAAAATTTGGTAACATTCGAATTTATGGTTGTGGAAAAATGAAAATTACATATTAACATGTAATGACATTAATATTAAATATTAAATTGTTAGTTAATATTGATAGAGTAACATAATATTAACATCATATGTTAATAGTGTATTTGCCTTTTCTAAAGTCAGGTCACTCAATAAAAAATTGCATCCCAAACACTACAAAAATGTGTTGTTTTCTCACTTTCAGAACCCTTCATAAGGCAACCCAAAATTATTTTGCCTTAACTTCCAAAATACATGATTCACTTTGATGAAGCAGATCTCTAAATTACCCTAAGCCTACAAAGCTCACCATATTCTTGCTTATTTTTGCTTTTGAGACTTTACTTGCTTTTATTATTTATCTTTCCTAATGCTTTCTCACTTTCAAGAGTCAAAGTCCCATTGCTTTCTTAAAAGCCATCAGATGCTTCTGACTTAATACTTTAAAAACACATAATTACATTCTTCTTCACTGAACTTTTGTGGGTTAGGTTCGCACATTTCATTAGAGAGTAAGTTTCTGGGTGTGAACATCAAGTTCTCCAACCCTGAATGAAAGAGTCTTTTGTGCATAATGGAAATTCGATATTTATTCAATGATGGTTATTATTCTGATCCATAATTCAAAATCATTGTAGAAGATGTTCAATGAGGAAATACCTTAATGACTTTTGAAAGTATTTTAATGGCTCTACTTTGAAATTTTCCTAATTTCAATGTCTATAGAGTATTTATTTTTAAAGTGACAATGAAAAGTTCAATACATTAACAGTATGAATTTTTGAGCTATATATTTTTAGCAAAACAAATTACCCAGAAGAATTCTAAATGCTCCAAAGTATACTGGCAGGATAACTAATGTCTACATATATTAATGTACTATTAATAAACTCTCAGATTTTATAAGTTTTATGAATATTTCTATATGCTTTTTATATCCACAGGAAGTAAACAGGTAAGATAAAGTAAATACAAATTATGGTATTATTGACCTCAAAATAAATGTTTTCTAGATGAAATATAGTTACTATGTAAACTGTCTAGATATAGCCAATATGAGAAAATCAATTTTGAAATGTTACAAAATTCTTGTACTAGGAATAGACTGGGGGTATATGCCATTGTGCAATTTTTTAAAAGTGTGAGCCTCTAATGTGGAATTTATTTTATTTTTATTATTTTAAAGATTATTTATTTACTTATTTGACAGAGAGAAAGCACAAGCAGGGGAGCTGCAGAGGGAGAGGGAGAAGCAGTCTCCCCACTGAGCAGGAAGCTCAATGTGGGGCTCAAGCCCAGGACCCTGGGATCATGACCCGAGCCAAAGGCAGACACTAAACCGACTGAGACACCCAGGTGTCCCTCTAATGTGGAATTTAGAAAATAAATGCATATTTAATTGGCAAAGACTCAGTAAATCTATAAATTTGTGATTCATCCAATCACTCATTTATCTATCCATCAATTTATCTATTTATCCCTTATTTATTCCTGGAAATATGAGTGCATAAGTTATTCAGCCTAAATCTCTTAGGTACCAGTTAGATGCAATGGTTAAGGCAATCATTTGTTTATCCTCTTCTTTAAAAATAAAACATAAATTTTCAATTCTCGTGATTCTAATTTTTTTCTTGTGTTACCTATCTGCATTTGTTCTTCACATAAGAATATTTTAATTTAATAAAAGTACAAAAAAAGATAACATTTATAGCTATCAAATAGCATTCAATAAAAGCATGCTGAACATAAAAAATGTGTGTGGGTATAATAAATACTGTAATAAAATTATAACATTTATACTAGTAAATGAAGAAGAAACATCTTTACTCAGAAATAGGGTGAGAAGAGGAGGAAAATTGGGCCTATAGTCCCACTATCTGACTTGAATATCCAGTTTCTATAAATTAGACTAATTTGATGATCTGGAACACTTTATGAAAATTTAAAAATGTTCCAGAAATAAAGACTATAAAATAAGAAAGTAGATTGTGTCTACATGAAGATAAAGTGGTCTGTTTTTGTTCACCCTAATAGCTCTGCTTAGGATTGACATACAGGGATATAATTTATTACTATGTTTACTATATTAATGACAGTTTTAAAGAACAATCTTCCAAGTGAGATCTGCAAATTGAGTATATTCATCACTAAACATATAAATTAGTCTGTATGCTGACAAACAAATGCAAAATGTAAAACTCATTCCTGCATGCAAAGAACACTAGAGCTGAAAAATGAAGGATCCTATTTCAGTTTATAGATAAAGAAATTGAAATACAAGAGATTAAATGATCATATGAGACATTCAGTTAAATTTCACAACTGTCTATAACATTATAATTAAGATATTAACAATGGTGATAATGGTGATCTGTTGCCAATATTTTATAAAGAAAAATGTGTAACCTGACAATAGAGAAATTATTTAAAATGAATAAATTAAAATTTTCTAAAAACTCCCTGAATAAGAGAACACTGAAAGCTCTGTGACAAGCCAGCACTAATATTTCAGTTAGTATCTGAGTCATAGATTTCTTTTATTAGTGCATAAACTATCTCTCCTAACCAAATTTCCTAACTTCTAGTTTAAATTTCCCAACATACCGAAGTAACTCAGGCAAGATCTTTGTCATTTTTCTTCTTTTGAAGAATCTTCTATTATGTTTCTGTCAATTTGTTCTAAGATTAAACCCTGAAAATTTTCTTATAACAGAAAGCTTATTGGTTTTTTAAATTTTTTTTAATAATTTAAGTTGTCTTATAAAATTAAATCAGAAAGTATTCACACTTCCAGGTGTATGTACATTATTGAATTAATTCTACCCTCCGTGTCTATATTAACTTTCTATTTCTGATATGACAAATTGTCACACACTTGGTAGTTTAAATATGAATTTATTATCTTACAGTTATACAGGTTAAAAGTCTGATGCATGTCTCATCAGGCTAAAAGCAAGGTTTTAGCAGGGCTGCATTTCCTTGTGGAGGCTCTAGGAGAAAAATCTGTTTCCCTGCTTTTTTCAGTATGGAAGGCAGAAAAATGTTCTCTCCCTTTAGAAAGAAAAAAAAAATGCTCATATCCTAATCCCTAGAACCTGTTAACATGTAATGTTTGTGAGGAGGGGAAATTAAAGTTGCATAGAATTGAGATTGCTAATCAGCTCATATTGAGGTGGGGAAATTATCCTGGATTATCTGGGTGGGCCCAGTATAATCACAAAATCCTTAAAAATGAGAAAGGAAGGTAGGAGAGTCAGTGTAAGAGCCAAAGATTTGAAGATACTTAGTTTCTGGCTTTGAAGATGGAGGATAGGGCCACCAGTCAGGAATGCAAGCAGCCTCTAGAAGCTGTAGCTCTTAACCCTCTTGTAGGATGGGCTGGGTTGCTGCTACTGTGCTAAGAGCTGAAATTGACAAAATTAACTGCAATTTACTGTCCAAGCCTTCTGCTCAGGGTTGAAAGCATTCAACAGACCCCAGAGTTCCAAAGTAGTTAAATCATATAGTTTCTCCTGGTGTAATTGTTGTATAGGTGCAGAGATAGATTTCTGCTGCTTGCTATTCTGGGGCTTGGAGGTGTGGTGCAGAAGTTCACCACGAAGGGTCAACATAAGGCAATCTGGGGGGTGATGAGATCATTCTATATCTTGACAGTGGTGGTAGTTACACTACAGCACGAATTTGTCAAAATGGATACACTGTACACCTCAGTTTAAAAAAAATGATGACATTTGATCCTTGACTAAACAGTTGGTGATATTAAGGAATTATTGTCAATTTTAGAAAAAACATGACCAATAGATTTTGTCTTCCTCTCTTCAGAGGCATATACCATACTTTGTTAAGTGTATTCTTTTAATTTTTATTATTATAATTTTCAAACATGCACAATCAGAAAGAAAAATACAGCAAGTTCCCATGTACTCACCTAACTTTAAAAATGATCATTTTTCTACTTGTGACAATATCTTTTTTTTAATAAAAATGTAGTAGTTTAATTGTATATTACATCCTACATTCCTTGGAGGCAGTTCTAAGGACCCTTGGTCAAAACTCTCCAGCCCTAGGCCTCTTCCAGGTCTGTGACCATCCCCATCTGTTATAGGTTGAATTGTGACCTCCAAAAAAGACACACTGACATCCTAACCCACAGCACCTCAGAATGTGACCTTATTTGGAAAGAGGGTCTTTGCAGATTTAATTACTTAAGGTGAAGTCACACTAGAATGATTTAATATGACGGGCATCATTATGATGAGATGGTTATATGAAGTGAAAGACACAGGGAGATGTGTAGATGGAGGCAGAGAGTGGAGTTATGTTACTATAAGCCAAGGAATACTTGGGGCTACTAGGAGCTAGAAGAGACAAGAAAGAGTCCTCCTCTAAAGACTATGGAGAGCACGCCATGCAACTGACACCTTCATTTTGGACTTCAGTCTCCAGAACTGCTAAAGAAAAATTTCTACAGTTTTAAGTCACCCAATTTGTGCCACTTTGTTTACAGAATCCCTAGTAAACTAATACAATAAATACAGCAAACTAACCTAAAAAACACACTTGTCATATCAAATGTCCAAAATCTTGGTAAGTGGCATTCAGCAAGATATAGAGGCTTAGGGTATCAGCTACACCATGCTTTTTGTCAATGCATTCTGTGGTATGGTTCGAATGAATTTCCTCAAAACAACATACAAGGCAGGCATCTGACAAGAGCAATTTCCTTTCCACACCCAATAGTATACTCCCTTGGTCATCTAGTAACAGGAGTGTTAAAAAAAAATGTAAATATGGTTAAACTTTAGATCTCAATATAAATGGCTTTTTGATGTTGATGAGAAAATCTAGTCCTCATATCTAAAATAAGAATGTGGGGTTCTAGTTAAACATTACTATGGAAGACATATTTTGTCCCCTTTCTTTTCCAATATTCCATTAACTTGAATAAATAATAAAAGGATGATCAGAATGGTTATGCCTCATTCCCTCATCAGCTCTGAGGACTGATTCAAGAGAATTCTCTCCCTCAACATACAGGGGAAGTCATGTGACAAGAGCAATTTCAATGCACAAGCATGTACAACCTTTATCACCTGGTAACTGTAGTATGCAAATAAGTAAATAAATAAATAACTGTAAATGGATTGATAAAGGAGAAAAATTTTAAAAACACATTAGGGGAATCCAGATTTCCACATGTAGAAATCACCCACCAAATACTACACAAAGGATACTTAGTACATTTCCATGATTGATTATCTCCTAAATTATTTATCAAACTTCTGTCCTCTCCCCATTAAAAACCAACAAAAAACAGTTTATAAATTGTTATACATTCTAGTTAATTGTGTTGAGGTTCATAATGCTAAATTGGTATCAATCCAATTTTTCAAATTTAAGTTCCTTGACATTTATTTCACCATCGGGAAGAGAAGGGACAAGCTACTTTGGTCTGTTGTCACTGATAGGTACAGCATTTTCTAATCTAGAATGTTTTATTTATTTAAGACAGCTACATATATTATTTCCATCTTTTTTTGTCTTACTTCAATAACCCACTCCTTTGTGTGTTTGATTTTGTACAAAAATATACTGTCACATCACAAAACATAGTTATGTTTATGCATACCCTTAAATTACATTTAAATATTTAACAAAAGATAGGTAAGGTACTTTGCATCAAGCACATACAAATAGTATAAATGGTATACAAATGTGGGTGTAAAACAGAGAACTTATGAAAAGTAACTTTCTATTGTTACAGGAATTTACTACAGGAAATTTGTTTATCTATAAACTATACTCTCCAATCCATGAGGACAAAATACCAGATAGCTATTATTGCTACAAGAAGTGCCAAAATTTCTCTTTTCAAGTGTGAAAAGAGTTTTTGAGAATAAAACAGAACAGGCATTTTCCTTGCTAGTATTTTTTATAAACAGAAATAAGTTTCTGGATATATTTATAAAGGAGATATAGAAAGCATTATTTTGTCTCAACACAGCTACATACAATTACAAAAACTGAAATCATTCATGTAGGAAAGATATAATTAACAATAACTAAACACCTTACTTTCATAATTAAATGGAATAAACACTGGAAATAGGAAAACACTGCACTTCTCCCCCCAAAAAGGTGACATTGTGTGCTGAACAATTACAGTTATAGGAATGAGATTGTTGCTAAGCAACGAGTCTTCTATAATCTTGTGAGGCTTTTGTATCTGAGGAAAATTGAGGCAAAGAAAAGTTTGGAAAGCTAATGAGGAAGAAATGGTTTCAGTGAAAATCGATCAATAGTGCACCTGACCAGAAAATCAACTATTAATGGGACTAGAGGAAGAAAAGCTACTTAGAGCTACTTGAGAGCAAATTTATTATCACCAGGTGTGTTTAATTGTTTGCACCCTAATTCTATGTTCTCATGTTGTCCTTCTGTGTGTGTAGCAATACCTTCCTGTGAGGAAGTTCAATAATATGGAGCAGCATTTCTAGTCAGGGAGTTTAACAATAACCCCAAATAATGTTTTGATCACTTAATTTTCTGTATCATTTAAGAATTCAATAATTGGCCTTTCATGCTATGGTTATATGAATTTGAATCGAGCTCTGCTGCCTACAAAAATGTAGTCATGTCTGATGTTACAGAAAATCAAACTTGGAGACTTTTTCTCTAATAAGTTTGGAGTCTGGGGGTCTGGATAGGGATAGGAGTCAAGAACAGGATTATAGGCAAATTCCGTGCTGTTCTCTTAGTTCTGCCTGTGATGAAAATGAAGGATGGCCAAATCTGAGTGGACAAACCTTTAAGCAATTGCAGAGGGACACCAAACAAGCTCAAGTGTTAAAGCTTAGGAAAGTTCTTCCATGTCCTGAATCGGTGAGCTGAACAGGATCACATGTTAATTATTAACATTCTTTTAAACTAGAGTAGAAAGGAGCATAGTGGTCTTAAACAAACAGGAGATCTTTAGGGAATATGTAAGCACTCGCCAAGGATTTTCAGAAGTCCTCAGAGAAAAAAAAATCTTGATAAATCAGTATAATTCCCTAAGGTACCTAAGAAAGCAGCTCAGATTAGGTGATTTGGCTATTAAAGAAAATCATGACCTCTGTAGGCTGCAAAATTGGAAATATATGAACTAAATAAAAATAACCTAGAATCTGGATGGTGACACAATTTGGGAGATCAGACACAGAAGACAGATGAATGAGAAGCTGGGAAAATACAAATCCAAAATGAGGCCCCAAAGGAAAAAATTGATGAGGCTTTTCTCTTCTGTCTAATCTCATTAATGCTCAACTCGAACTCAGAAGTGCAGCGTGCTGTCTCAAAATGTGCACTGATGCAGACCATCTCGTAGAATTCAGGTGACATCTGATTTTTCAAATAACTACACACTGCCAGCATTGGTGTTACATAGAACACTAAGGCTATGTATATTTCTTTCATTTAAATATAATGTTTGATCCTAACAATGTAGTAGAGCCATGCTCACTGCCACACAGAGACCATTTCACTAATAGCATCTTACTGATGGTTACATTCATCATTTCCTTCTACTCAAAATTTAACTTAATTGTTTGAAATGAAAAGAACCCATACATTTAAAAAAAAGGAAAATACCATCATTGTTTAATGTTCACTTTAAAACACATTTCTTTCTGTCTATAATTATCTATAAGGTTTATATGAGCACTCATTTCATGAGAAACCAAAGTTCTTTGATTATAACCATGTAAATAATTTCAGGAACTTTAAATATTGCAAAATAAATACTTTTTTTTTTTTTTTTACAACATGGCGGGGGTAAAACAGGCCTGATTTCCATTTCTAGTTCTGCCAATGGCTGGTTTGATTTTGCAAATCAGTTTGGGGGACTTTATTTCTTCCTCTATAAAGTAGAGCGCTTCGATTAAAAGACTGCAAAAGTTAGATTATACAGCTAGGGTAAGCAAGGCAGAAGAACGAATTAGTGATTTAGAAGACCAATTAATAGACAAGAAGGAAAAAGAGGAGACCAAGGAAAAAAAACTCAAAATCCATGAAAATAGAATCAGAGAAATAAGTGACATGATGAAGCGTTCCAATGTCAGAATTATTGGAAGTCCAGAGGGGGTGGAGAGAGAGAGAGGACTGGAAGATATATTTGAACAAATCTTAGCTGAGAACTTCCCTAATCTGGGGAATAAAACAAACATTCGTGTCCTAGAGACAGGGAGGACCTCTCCCAAGATGAAGGAAAACAGGCCAACGCCCCTCCATGTAAGAGTAAAACTCGCAAATCTTAGAACCAAGGAAACCATCTTAAGGGCAGTTAGGGGGAAGAGATTTCTTACACACAGAGGGAGGAACATCAGAATAACGTCAGACCTATCCACAGAGACCTGGCAAGCCAGAAAGGCCTGGCAAGACATATTCAGGGTACAAAACAAGAAGAACATGCAGCCAAAAATACTTTATCTGGCAAGGCTGTCATTTAGAATGGATGGAGAGATGCAGAGCTTCCAAAAACAGCAGAAACTGTAAGAATATGTGACCACTAAGCTGGCCCTGCAAGAAGTATTAAGGGGGGTTCTATAAAAGGAGAAAGACCCCAAGAGTGATATACAACAGAAATCTACAGATAGAATCTATAGAAACAAAGTCTTCACAGGCAACAAGATGACAATAAATTCTTATCTTTCAATAATCACTCTCAACGTGAATAGCCTAAATGCTCCCATAAAACAGAACAGGGTTGCAGACTGGATAAAAAGACAGGACCCATCCACATGCTGTCTACAACAGACTCATTCTGTTACATCCTAAAGATACATCCAGACTGAAAGTGAAGGGATGGAGATTCATCTTCCATGTCAACGGACCTCAAAAAAATCTGGGGTAGCAATCTTATATCAGACAAATTAGATTTTAAGCTAAAGACTGTAGTTAGAGATGGAGAAGGACACTATATCCTTCTTAAAGGGTCTATCCAACAAGAAGATCTAACAATTGTAAATATCTACTCCCCCAACATGGGAGTAGCCATCTACATAAGCCAACTGTTAATCAAAATAAAGAGTCATATTGATAACAATACGTTAATTGTAGGAGACCCCAATAATCCACTCTCAGCAACAGACAGATCATCTAAGCAGAAAATCAACAAAGAAACAAGAGCTTTGAATGACACACTGGACCACATGGACCTCATAACATTCCACTCTAAAACAACTCATTCTTCTCGAGTGCACATGGACCTTTCTCCAGAATAGACAGCATACTGGGTCACAAATCAGGTCTCAACCAATATCAAAAGACTGAGATTATTCCCTGCATATTCTCAGACCATAATGCTTTAAAACTGGAACTCAATCAAAAGAAAAAATTTGGAAGAAATTCAAACACTTGGAAGCTTAAGACCACTCTGCTCAATATGTTTGGGTCAACCAAAAAATCAAAGAAGAACTTAAACAATTCATGGAAGTCAATGAGAACAAAAATACATCGGTCCAAAACATATAGGATACTGCAAAGGCAGTCCTAAGGGGGAAATACACAGCCAACCAAGCCTCACTCAAAAAAACAGAAAAATCCCAAATTCATCAGCTAACTCTACACCTTAAAGAACTAGAGAAAAAGTAAAAAATGATGCCTAAGCCACACATTAGAAGAGAAGTAATTAAGATTAGAGCAGAGATCAATGAATTAGAAACCAGAAACACAGTAGATCAGATCAACAAAACTAGAAGCTGGTTCTTTCAAAGAATTAATAAGATCAATAAACCACTGGCCAGACTTACCCAAAATAAAAGAGAAAGGACACAAATTAATAAAATTATTAATGAAAGAGGAGAGATCATGACTAACACCAAGGAAACAAACAATTATTAGAAATTATTATCAACAACTATATGCCAATTAAATTGAGCAATGTGGAAGAAATGGATGCCTTCCTGGAAACCTATACACTCCCAAGACTGAAACAGGAAGAAACTGACAACCTGAATAGGCCGATAACCAGTAATAAAATTGAAGCAGTGATCAAAAACTTTCCAAAAAATAAGAGTCCAGGGCCTGATGGATTCCCTGGGGAATTCTGCCAAACATTCAAAGAAGAAATAATACCTATTCTCCTGAAGCTGTTTCAAAAAATAGAAACAGAAGGAAAGCTTCCAGACTCATTCTATGAGGCCAAGCATTACCTTAATCCCCAAACCAGGCAAAGACCCCATCAAAAAGGAGAATTTCAGACCAATATCCCTGATGAATATGGATTCCAAAATCCTCAACAAAATCCTAGCTAATAGGATCCATCAATAATTAAAAAAATTAAAATAATTAAAATAATTAAAATAATTAAAAGGACCATCCACCATGACGAAGTGGGATTTATCCCCGGGATGCAAGGGTGGTTCAAAATTTGCAAATCAATCAGTGAGATAGAACACATTAATAAGAGGAGAGAGAAGAAACATATGGTCCTCTCAATTGATGCAGAAAAAGCATTTGACAAAATACAGCATCGTTTCCTGATTAAAACTCTTCAGAGTACAGGGATAGAGAGAACATTCCTCAAGTTCATAAAATCCATTTATGAAAAACCCACAGCGAATATTATCCTCAATGGGGAAAAGCTGAGAGCCTTTCCCTTAAGATCAGGAACACAACAAGGATTCCCACTCTCACCACTACTGTTCAACATAGTACTAGAAGTCCTAGCAACAGCAATCAGACAACAGAAATAAATAAATGGTATTCAAATTGACAAAGAAGAAGTCAAACTCTCTCTTTGCAGATGACACGATACTTTATGTGGAAAATCCAAAAGACTCCACCCCCAAGTTATTAGAACTCATACAGCAATTCAATAATGTGGCAGGATACAAAATCAATGCACAGAAATCAGTTGCTTTCTTATACACTAACAATGCAACTGTAGAAAAAGAAATTAGAGAAAAGATTCTATTTACAATACCACCAAAACCCATAAGATACCTCGGAATAAACCTAACCAAAGAGGTAAAGGATCTATACTCTAGGAACTACAGAACACTCATGAAAGAAATTGAAGACACAAAAAGATGGAAAAACATTCCACGCTAATGGATTGGAAGAATAAACATTGTTAAAATACCTATGCTACCCAGACCAATCTATACGTTCAATGCAATCCTGATCAAAATTCCAATGACATTTTTCAAAGTGCTAGAACAAACAATCCTAAAATTTGTATGGAATCAGAAAAGACCCCGAATCACCAAGGAAATGTTGAAAAAGAAAAACAAAGCTGGGGGCATCATGTTGCCCGATTTCAAGCTATATTACAAAGCTGTGATCACCAAGAAGGCATGGTACTGGCACAAAAACAGACATAAACACCAATAGAAAAAAATAGAGAGTATAGATATGGACCCTCAACTCTATGGTCAAATAATCTTCAACAAAGCAGGAAAAAATATGCAATGGAAAAAAGACAGTCTCTTCAATAAACGGTGCTGGGAAAATTGGACAGCTATATAAAGAAGAATGAAACTCGACCATTCTCCAACACCATACACAAAGAAAAACTCAAAATAGAAGACCTCAATGTGAGACAGGAATCCATCTAAATCCTAGAGGAGAACATAGGCAACCTCTTCAACATCAGCCACAGCAATTTCTTTCAAGATACATCTCCAAAGGCTAGTGAAACAAAAGCAAAAATGAACTTTTGGGACTTCAAGATAAAAAGTTTCTGCACAGCAAAGGAAACAGTCAACAAAACAAAGAGGCAACTCACAGAATGGGAGAAGATATTTGCAAATGACACTACAGATAAAGGACTGGTATCCATGTTCTATAAGAACTTCTCAAACTCAACACCCAAAAAACAAATAATCAAGTCAAAAAATGAGAAGACATGAATAGACACTTCTCCAAAGAAAACTTACAAATGGCTAACAGACACATGAAAAAATGTTCATCATCGGGTAGTGGAGCAAGATGGTGGAGGAGTAGGAGACCTGGATTTCGTCTCCTCTCAGGAATTCAGCTGGATAGGGATCAAACCAATCTGAACGCCTACAAACTCAACAGGAGATCCAAGAAAAGAAGAGCAACAACTCTCTGAACAGAAAAGCGACCAGTTTCTGGAAGGTAGGACGTGCAGAGAAGTGAATCCAAGGCGATATTCGGGAGGATAGACGGCGGTGGATGGGCCTCCATCGGCCGTTTCTGGCAAGTGATAGAACCACGGAGCATAAAATTGGAACTTTTGGAAGTCTGCTGCGCTGAGGAACGTCACTCCGGTGGCTAAGTGGGGGATGGAACCCTCGTGGGACAGTGTGGTCTCAGGACCCTCGGGGTCACAGAAAGACCAGGGATGCCTGAGTGTGGCAGAGCTCCCAGGTATCGGAGCGGGGAAGCCGGCTGCAGAGACAGAGCCCAGGCGTGGGCTCTCAGCTCAGGGTTGCCATAAACCCTGATCCACGGCACAGTCAGGCCCCTGCTCCTCCAGCAGGGACCAAACAAGCGGCAGATCCAGGGAGACTCACCTTCTTCCCCCGGGAGGAGAGGTGCAGGAGCGCACCACAGGAATCTGCTGGGTTTGGAGACTCCACCAGGGGTTGGGTGCTAAAGATAGAAATGCGCGGTCACCGGCCGGGTGGACATGGAGTGTGGCCGGAGACCAGGGAGAAGGGAGTGACTGGGGGCTTTTCTATGGAGGCTCATTGAGGAGCGGGGCCCGAGTTCTCCGCTCCTCCAGAGCGGAGATTGGGAGGCTGCCATATTCACTCTCCTCCTCCAAAGCTGTACGGAAAGCTTGAAGGGAACAAAAGCTCCCAAGAGCAAACCCGAGCAGATTACTGAGTCCGCATTGGGCAAGGGCGGGGCAATTCTGCCTCCGGCAAAGACTTTTGGAAACCATGGCAACAGGCCCCTCCTCCAGAAGATCAGTGAGAACAGCCAGCCAAGACCAAGTTTACCGATCAATGAGAATGGCAGAAATCCAACGCTAGGGGAATAATGCACATAGAATTCATGGCTTTTTACCATAATTCTTTAGTCTTTCAAAGTTAATTTGTTTTTTAATTTTTCTTTTTCCCTTTTTTTTTTTTTTAGATTTTATTTATTTATTTGAGAGAGAGAATGAGAGACAGAGAGCATGAGAGGGAAGCGGGTCAGAGGGAGAAGCAGACCCCCCGCTGAACAGGGAGCCCGATGTGGGACTCGATCCTGGGATTCCAGGATCATGACCTGAGCCGAAGGCAGTCACTCAACCAACTGAGCCACCCAGGCGCCCCTCTTTTTCCCTTTTTCAATCAACATCTTATCAATCCCTTTTTTTAAAAAAACATTTTTATTTTTCATTTCTATATTTCATTTTTAGAGACATATTCTATTCCTTCATAGTAGTTACCTGTATTTTTGGCATATATATTTAAGTTGTTCTCTCTTTAAAATTTTGAGATAGTTTCTTCTACCAGATCAAAATATACCCTAAATCTCTATTGTATGTTTTTTTTCTACTCTCCTGCCTGATCACATTCTCTCCCCCTTTTTTTTTAAATCCTCTTCTTTTTTTTTCAAACAACTTCTTATCAATTCCTTTTCTAACATTTTTTATAATTTCCATCTTTACACTCATATTCCATCCCTTCATCATATCAACCCTTATTTTTGTACATATATAAGTTTTTCTTTCTTTAAAATGTTGGGAGGCACTTTGTTCTAACACACCAAATACACCCCAAATCTAGGGTGTGGCACTGATCTATATACCAGCCTGATCATATTTGATCACATTCTGTTTTTTTTTTGTTTTGTTCTGTTTTTCTTTGTTTTTATCTTTATCTTTTTCTTTCCCTTTTTTTTTTCTTTTTCTTTTTTCTCTCTTTCCCTTTCTTTTCCCACTGCTTCAGGTCTTTTCTGATTGGTTTAGAGTATATTTTCTGGGAACGTTGTTACCCTGTTAGCATTTTGTTCTCTCATTATTCTATTCTGCTCTGGACAAAAGGACAAGATGGAAAAAATCACCTAAACAAAAAGAACAAGAGGTAGTACCGACTGCCAGGGACCTACTCAATACGGACATTAGTACGATGTCAGATCTAGAGTTCAGAATCATCACTTTAAAGATACCAGCTGGGCTTGAAAAAAGCATGGGAATTATTAGAGAAAACCTTTATGGAGAAGTAAAAGAACTAAAATCTAACCAAGTCGAAATCAAAAAGGCTATTAATGAGGTGCAATCAAAAATGGGGGTGCTAACTGCTAGGACAAATGAGGCAGAAGAGAGAATCACTGATATAGAAGACCAAATGATGGAAAATAAAGAAACTGCGAAAAAGAGAGATAAACAACTACTGGATCACGAGGGCAGAATTCGAGAGAGAAGCGATACCATAAGATGAAACAACATTAGAATAATTGGGATCCCAGAAGAAGAAGAAAGAGAGAGAGGGGCAGAAGGTATAATGGAGCAAATTATAGCAGAGAACTTCCCTAATTTGGGGAAGGAAACAGGCATGAAAATCCAGGAAGCACAGAGAACCCCTCTCAAAATCAAGAAAAATAGGTCAACACCCCAACATCTAATAGTAAAACTTACGAGTCTCAGAGATAAAGAGAAAATCCTGAAAGCAGCTCAGGAGAAGAGATCTGTAACCTACAAGGGTAGAAACATTAGATTGGCAACAGACCTATCCACAGAGACATGGCAGGGCAGCAAGGACTGGCATGATATATTCAGAGCACTAAAAGAGAAAAATATGCAGCCAAGAATACTATATCCAATTAGGCTGTCATTGAAAATAGAAGGAGAGATAAAAAGTTTCCAGGAAAAACAAAAACTAAAGGAATCTGCAAACACAAAAACAGCCCTACAAGAAATCTTGAAAGGGGTCCTCTAAGCGAAGAGAGAGCTTGAAAGCAACATAGACCAAAAAGGAACACAGACAATATACAGTAATAGTCACCTTACAGGCAATACAATGGCACTAAATTCCTATCTTTCTTTTTTTTTTTTTTTTAAGATTTTATTTATTTCTATGACAGAGAGAGAGATAGTGAGAGCAGGAACACAAGCAGGGGGAGTGGGAGAGGGAGAAGCAGGCTTCCCGCCAAGCAGGGAGCCTGATGTGGGACTCGATCCCAGGACCCTGGGATCATGACCTGAGCCGAAGGCAGACACCCATCGACTGAGCCACCCAGGAGCCCAAATTCCTATCATTCAATAGTTATCCTGAATGTAAATGGGCTAAATGCCCCAATCAAAAGACACAGGCTTTCAGATTGGATTAAAAAATAACACCCATCGTTATGCTGTCTGCAAGAGACCCATTTTAGGCCCAAAGACACCCCCAGATTTAAAATGAGGGGGTGGAAATCCATTTACCATGCTAATGGACACCAAAAGAAAGCTGGGGTGGCAATCCTTATATCAGACAAATTAGATTTTAAACCAAAGACTGTACTAAGAGATGAGAAAGGACACTATATCCTACTTAAAAGGTCTATCCAACAAGAAGATCTAACAATTGTAAATATCTATGCCCCTAACATGGGAGCAGCCAATTATATAAGGCAATTAATAACAAAAGCAAAGAAACACATCGACAGCAATACAATAATAGTGGGGGACTATAACACCCCCCTCACTGAAATGCACAGATCGTCTAAGCAAAAGATCAAAAAGGAAATAAAGACTTTAAATGACATACTGGACCAAATGGACTTCACAGACATATTCAGAACATTCCATCCCAAAGCAACAGAATACACATTCTTCTCTAGTGCCCATGGAACATTCTCCAGAATCGATCACATCCTAGGTCATAAATCAGGTCTCAACTGGTACCAAAAGATTGGGATCATTCCCTGCCTATTTTTAGACCACAGTGCTTTGAAACTAGAACTCAATCACAAGAGAAAAGTTGGAAAGAACTAAATACATGGAGGCTAAAGAGCATCCCACTAAAGAATGAATGGGTCAACCAGGAAATTAAAGAAGAATTTAAAAAAATTCCTGAAAACCAATAAAAATGAAAGCACAACTATTCAAAATCATTGGGATGCAACAAAGGCAGTCCTAAGAGCATAGTATATTGCAACAGAAGCCTTTCTCTTGAAACAAGAAAGGTCTCAAATATACAACCTAACCCTACACCTAAAGGAGCTGGAGAAAGAACAGCAAATAAAGCCTAAACCCAGCGGGAGAAGAGAAATCATAAAGATCAGAGCAGAAATCAATGAAATAGAAACCAAAAGAACAGTAGAACAGATCAACGGAACTAGGAGCTGGTTCTTTGAAAGAATTAATAAGATGGATAAACCTCTGGCCAGACTTACAAAAAGAAAAGAGAAAGGGCCCAAATAAATAAAATCATGAATGAAAGATGAGAGATCACAACCAACACCAAAGAAATACAAACAATTATAATGAATATATTATGAGCAACAATATGCCAGCAAATTAGATAACCTGGAAGAAATGGATGCATTTCTAAAGATGTATCAACTACCAAAAGTGAACCAGAAAGAAATAGAAAACCTGAGCAGACCTATAACCACTAAGGAAATTGAAGAGTCATCAAAAATTCTCAACAAACAAAAGCCCAGGGCCAGATGGCTTCCCAGGGGAATTCTACCAAGCATTTCAAGAAGAATTAATGCCTATTCTTCTGAAACTGTTCCAAAAAATAGAAATGGAAGGAAAACTTCCAAACTCATTTTATGAGGCCAGCATTACCTTGATCCCCAAACCAGAAAAAGACCCCATCAAAAAGGAGAACTACAGACCAATATCCCTGATGAACATGGATGCAAAAATTCTCACCAAAATACTAGCCAATAGGATCCAACAGTACATTAAAAGGATTATTCACCACGACCAAGTGGGATTTATCCCTTGGCTGCAAGGTTGGTTCAACATCCGCAAATCAATCAACGTGATACAATATATTAACAAAAGAAAGAACAAGAACCATATGATCCTCTCAACAGATGCAGAAAAAGCATTTGACAAAGTACAGCATCCTTTCTTGATCAAAACTCTTCAGAGTATAGGGATAGAGGGTACATACCTCAATACCATAAAAGCCACCTATGAAAAACCCACAGTGAATATCATTCTCAATGGGGAAAAACTGAGAGCTTTCCCCCTAAGGTCAGGAATGCGGCAGGGATATCCATTATCACCACTGCTATTCAACATAGTACTAGAAGTCCTAGCCACAGCAATCAGACAACAAAAAGAAATCAAAGGCATCCAAATCAGCAAAGAAGAAGTCAAACTCTCACTCTTTGCAGATGATATGATACTTTATGTGGAAAACCCCAAAGACTCCACTCCAAAACTGCTAGAACTCATACAGGAATTCAGTAAAGTTGCAGGATATCAAATCAATGCACTGAAATCAGTGGCATTCCTATACACCAACAATAAGACAGAAGAAAGAGAAATTAAGGATCAATCCCATTTACAATTGCACCCAAAACCATAAGATACCTAGGTATAAATCTAACCAAAGAGGCAAAGGATCTGTACTCAGAAAACTATAAAATACTCATGAAAGAAATTGAGGAAGACACAAAGAAATGGAAAAACGTTCCATGCTCATGGATTGGAAGAACAAATATTGTGAAGATGTCAATGCTACCTAGAGCAATCTACACATTCAATGTAATCCCCATCAAAATACCATCCACTTTTTTCAAAGAAATGGAACAAATAATCCTAAAATTGGTATGGAACCAGAAAAGACCCCACATAGCCAGAGGAATGTTGAAAAAGAAAATCAAAGCCAGCAGCATCACAATTCCGGACTTCCAGCTCTATTACAAAGCTGTCATCATCAAGACAGTATGGTACTGGCATAAAAACAGACACATAGATCAATGGAACAGAATAGAGAGCCCAGAAATGGACCCTCAACTCTATGGTCAACTCATCTTTGACAAAGCAGGAAGGAATGTCCAATGGAAAAAAGACAGTCTCTTCAACAAATGGTGTTGGGAAAATTGGACAGCCACATGCCGAAGAATGAAACTGGACCATTTCCTTACACCACACAGAAAAACAGACTCCAAATGGTTGAAAGACCTCAATGTGAGACAGGAGTCCATCAAAATCCCAAAGGAGAACACAGGCAGCAATCTCTTCGACCTCAGCTGCAGCAACTTCTTCCTAGAAACAGTGCCAAAGGCAAGGGAAGCAAGGGCAAAAATGAACCCTTGGGATTTCATCAAGATAAAAAGCTTTTGCAAAGCAAAGGAAACAGTCAACAAAACCAAAGATATCTGACAGAATGGGAGAAGATATTTGCAAATGACATATCAGATAAAGGGCTAGCATCCAAAATATATAAAAAAACTTATCAAACTCAACACCCAAAGAACAAAGAATCCAATCAAGAAATGGGCAGAAGGCATTAACAGACATTTTTCCAAAGAAGACATCCAAATGGCCAACAGACACATGAAAAAGTGCTCAATATCGCTCGGCATCAGGAAAATCCAAATCAAAACCTCAATGAGATACCACCTCACACCAGTCAGAATGGCTAAAATTAACAAGTCAGGAAATGACAGATGTTGGCAGGGATGCAGAGAAAGGGGAACCCTCCTACATTGTTGGTGGGAATGCAAGCTGGTGCAGCCACTCTGGAAAACGGTATGGAGGTTCCTCAAAAAGTTGAAAATAGAGCTACCCTATGACCCAGCAGTTGCACTACTGGGTATTTACCCCAAAGATACAAAAGTAGGGATCCGAAAGGGTACGTGCACCCCGATATTTATAGCTGCAATGTCCACAATAGCCAAACTGTGGAAAGAGCCAAGATGTCCATCAACAGATGAATGGATAAAGAAGATGTGTTGTGTATGTCTATATATATATATATATATATATATATATATATATATATAGACATACATAATGGAATATTATGCAGCCATCAAAAGGAATGAGATCTTGCCATTTGCAATGACGTGGATGGAACTGGAGGGTATTATGCTGAGCGAAATAAGCCAAACAGAGGATACATGTATCATATGACCTCACTGATATGAGGAATTTTTAATATCAGGAAACAAACTAAGGGTTGCTGGAGTGGGGGGTGGGGTGGGAGGGATGTGGTGACTGGGTGATAGACACTGCGGAGGGTATGTGCTCTGGTAAGCGCTGTGAATTGTGCAAGACTGTTGAATCTCAGATCTGTACCTGTGAAACAAATAATGCAATATATGTTAAGGGAAAAAGAAGAAGAAGAAGATAGCAGGAGGGGAAGAATGAAGGGGGGAAATCGGAGGGGTAGACGAACTATGAGAGATGATGGACTCTGAAAAACAAACTGAGTGTTCTAGAGGGGAGGGGGTGGGAGGATGGTTTAGCCTGGTGATGGGTATTGAGGAGGGCACGTTCTGCATGGAGCACTGGGTGTTATGCACAAACAATGAATCATGGAACACTACATCTAAAACTAATGATGTAATGTATGGGGATTAACATAACAATAAAAAAAACTTCAAAAAACAAATAAACCAGGAAGTATATTTCAAAAAAAAATGTTCATCATCATTAGCCATCAGGGAAATTGAAATCAAAACCACATTGAGATACCACTTTACACCAGTTAGAATGGCAAAAATTGACAAGGCAAGAAACAACAAATGTTGGAGAGGTTGTGGAGAAAGGGGAACCCTCTTACACTGTTGGTGGTAATGCAAGTTGGTAACAGCCACGTTGGAGAACTGTGTGGAGGTGCTTCAGAAAATTAAAAAATAGAGCTACCCTATGACCCAGCAATTGCACTCCTGGGTATTTACCCCAAGGACACAGATGTAGTGAAAAGAAGAGCCACATGCACCCCAATGTTCATAACAGCAATGTCCACAATAGCCAAACTATGGAAAGAGTCGAGATGCCCTTCCTCAGATAAATGGATAGAGAAGATGTGGTCCATATATACAATAGAATATTACTCAGCCATCAGAAAGGATGAGTACCCAACTTTTACATCAACATGGATGGGACTGGAGGAGATTATGCTGAGTGAAGTAAGTCAAGCAGCGAAAGTCAATTATCATATGGTTTCACTTATTTGTGGAGCATAAGGAATAGCATGGAGGACTTTAGGAGAAGGAACGGAAAAATGAAGGGGGGAAAATCAGAGGGAGAGATGAACCATGAGAGGCTATGGACTCTGAGAAGCAAACTGAGGGTTTTAGAGGGGAGGGGGTTGGGGGGATGGGTTAGCCCGGGGATGGGTATTAAGGAGGGCATGTACTACATGGAGCACTGGGTGTTATACGAAAACAATGAATCGTGGATCACTACATCAAAAACTAGCGTATGGTGACTAACATAACATAATAAAATTAAATTAAAAAAAAGATTGCAAAAGTCATTTCAAAACCAAATATTCTATGACCTTTCGCATTCTAGGACTATAGAACATAGCATTCCCTATGTCTAACTTATGTCCTTTGTGATGCAGTTAAAAAAAAATTACCCTCTAGGGAGGAAAGGAGAAGATATGAAGAACTGTATTTTAGTAGCAAGAGAGAGGGTGAAAAAAGAGACCTCATAACTTTATAAATGTAATTCAGTTTTCATAAAGTATTTTAAGGATTGTGTTTTGTAATAAATATTCACTCCTAAAAAATATTTTAAGATCTGTGTAATTGGAAGTATACACATCAAAAGAACTTTTCATATAAAATTTGTCTATAATATACAGAGGCTGGCATTTTAAAAAACATAACAGTAAGCAGTTTAATTTACCTAATCAAGGTTTGTTATGTTTTTATAATTCCATAATTAACATTTTATTTTTAATTATCTGACAATTATCATTTTGGTAGCTGATCAGGGAAAATTAATTTTAAGATTAAAAAATTGCCTATATACATATAAGCTCATTCTTTAGAAAGAAATTTTATATTGAAATTTGCCCCAAAATAACATGTCAAAAATCTTTCATAGTCTGAAGGTACATACATTATCAAAATATTACGGTAGGTTACTATTTGATATTAATTATTTGCAGTGATTTTATAGCTCCTCCCAGTAAATAAAAGTTCACAAACTAAACACAGGGTTATACTTTTCTAAATTGCATTATTATGTTTTGTCTTCATGAAAACTATATTCTAGGGAGAATAGATAATTGTTTATCTTTACTAATTAAATCATGCAAATATTCCAGTCTGGTTTGTAGCTGTTTTTTTTTATTAAGTTATAGAAGCAGTATTTAGTTTTATAGAGGTACACAATGACTAGAAACTAAATTATTCCAAATTATCATAAATAATTCTGAGAAATAACCCCTGTGTCCTTGAGTCCTGGTTACACTTACAGCTATTACACATATTAATTTATCATTACCTGGTATTACATAGTGATTTTACTTTATGAGCAACAAGAATTATTTTATTTCACCCACATAACTATACAAATATTTATTAAAGTTATTATTACACTAACTTTACATTTTAATATCAATTAGCTTATTCTCACAACAGATCTATATTATAGATATTGTTAATATATCTTATGGATGAGGATACTGAAGCACACAAAATTTAAATAACTTGTCCAAGTTCATGCTACAACTTACAGGAATTTGACATCAGCCAAACTGCCACTTGATTTTTGTGCTATTAACTATCAAGGTACCCAGGCTCCCTAGTTTATAAGAAAACAAACTTGTTTACCAATTCAAATGTAATTTGTTTTAAATCCTACCACACAGGAAATTTAAACCCAGTGTTTATTTGGGATTCCTTTACTCCTCCTCCTGTGTGGTTATATATGTGGTTTTATACACACACATATGTGCACATACACAAACGCATGCACATTCACACACACCTATGTACATATATATTCAGTTCAGAGAAAATGGTGGCGGGTGCTCTGGCTCTGTAGTTCACATTGGTCATTGCTCATGCTCACATGTCACATGAATACATGGGTCGGTGGACACTTCAAAGGCTTGTCTTGCTTGTGCTTCTTTGTCTGCTAAAAAGGTACTCAAGACCCATAATTCTTATTCCCACCACTTCCTCCCTTCCTTTCCTTCTAGGGAAAATCCCTTTCCAGTGTACTGGGTGTGAACCCCTTTAGAAACTGAACATCTTTCTCTTTTTATAGAAACTCTACTTCCCTACACCCTAATCCTGTCACCTCTCCATCTTCAACTCCAAGCCCTGGGTTCCATTCTAACTGGGAGAACACATCATTGTAGGTATTTATTTTTCATTCTCACCAATGAAGTCAGGTTTTATATACGAAAAGAAAAGGAAAACTTTAATTTATTTCAAATTAAAAATTTTAATTTCTAATTCAATTAATTATCCTATTGTGGTTCTTAGAAAAGATGGAATACCTCTCTCATCTAAGAAGCATCCCCTAAATTAACATAACCAGTGAGCTCACAGAGGTCTTTGTTTCAGAAAACCACACAAAGAAACAAACTAATTAAGCCACTGTCACCAACCCCAACATTGGGTGATAGAAGTTTGTATGAGTGGCAGAACTGTGAATCAGAAAAAGATGTGCAGAAATCAAAAAACATAGTTTGCAATTCGCTTTTCCTTTCTGGGTGTCTTTGAAAAAATTGGTCCTTAGTTTTCTAATTTCAAAATGTAAAAGAAACAGATAATGGTATATACTGAGCACTCTCATTGACCAAAATACTGCAGTAAGCCTTCAAAAATCATATTATCTCAATTCTACATAATCTCTTTTAGGTATGTATTCTTCCTACTCTCTATTTTTCAGATGAGAAATATTAAGGGTTAGAGATATAAAGTGACTTACACACTTAACTAGCACAAGACCACATATATGATAAGTGAAAGAGCTGAGATCGAACACAGGTTTCTTGGGATCCAAAGCCCATGATCTTAAGCCACGTGCCACTCACCTTCCAGAGTTTCAAGGACAAAATAAAATCTCAAACATTACTGCATTATGGACTTCAGAACACTTCATTAGAGCAAAACTTTCTTTTCATATTATGATATTTTTGGCTTCCTAAGTATATCATAATCATGTTAATTGCAAGATACATGACTTACTTTTGTTAGTTCTCTTTGTCAATTTTCTTAACTTAACAAATACATACTAATGTATTCACAACTACTCAGTGATCTCATTATATGATTATATATTGTACTTTATGGGATTGTCATTTTAAAGAAAACAAAAAATTTATGAAATAGCAAAGCCTTTATCTGCCACACACTCAGATTAATATTTAAATTGTTTGCTAAATAAAATCAAGACACCAGATATAACTGAACTGGCAACCATACATATAATATGTCCTGGTGCATATGTTTCTGTTATTAATGAATCTTTTTAATACATAAAAGCAAAACTTAGATTTATTAGCAAGACCATCAAGATTATGACTTTATGGGGCACCTGGGTGGCTCAGTCATTAAGCGTCTGCCTTCAGCTCAGGTCATGATCCCAGGGTCCTGGGATCGAGCCCCGCATCGGGCTCCCTGCTCCGCGGGAAGCCTGCTTCTCTCTCTCTCCCACTCCCCCTGCTTGTGTTCCCTCTCTCACTGTGTCTCTCTCTGTCAAATAAATAAATGAAATCTTTAAAAAAAAAAAAAAGATTATGACTCTACTTTCCGATCTGAAATTTTCTACCTCCCTGTAACATAAAGGTATTAAATTTGAAATTACGGGTTGTTATTAATTTTTAAAAGCTTCTAGAAACATGTATTTTTTTAGAATTAAAGAATTACGTACTCTTTAACTGAAAGCTCTCTTTTCTCCACATTTAAATCATTCCATTTACAAATTATCCTACATGGTCTATATCAAGATGATTTTCCCCTTACCAGGGACATCTACAATATGCAGTGTAACCAACAAAACATTTTTTTCCCCTAAATTTACTGTGGGTGAGAGGTTGTCAGTCAAAAGTGTTCTGAAGATTGTTCTTTACTCTCTGTACATTACTCCCCTGCCCCCTACCTCTGTACATTGACTAGTTGTCAGGCAAGAATCATTTTGGTAATTTTCATTTATAAATATACATTTTATAGTTGGAGTTCCCTTGGTAATGAACATTAAACTTCAGAGCAAACCTGACTTTGGTGTCATAATTGATGAGTCTAAACTTTCTGCTAATTGAGGTTTCCAATTCTCCCTAGTTTTCCCTTTTCCCTCTTCTGCCCTCCCTCCAAAGCCCACCTGACCAATTAACTTGGGTATCTGCCCAGTATCCAGAATTAAGTCACTCTTTCTGATTCTCTTAATCACAAGATCATCTATATCAAAGTTTCCTGGTTACTGGAGAAAATTATGTATTTTCAGGTGCTAAGTCCTCTTTATACAATGGTAGTTTTTAGTTTTTTTAAGACAATTATTCCAAAAAATTTGACCTCATTAGATTCATCACCATCCCTGAATTACATAATAAAGTATTGTTTCAATTCTTAGGCTTTTCAGTGTTTTCTACCAGAACGTGCAAGTTATTACAGATACAGTGGATATAAAATTTTCTTCTGCCGATACAAAGCAAAACTTTACTACATAATAGTATTATTTTTTAAAGCAAGGTTATGAGATGCAAATGTTAAGCACTAAAACAAAATAAAGATTTTTGTAGTCATCTGCATTTTTTTTAATAGTAACTATAAGTGCCATACTCTTTTTCAAAGACATTTTGCCCCAAAACAGTTTGAAAGCCATATTGGACTCAAAGATTTACCCTTTTAACAGAATTTTTGACTTGACTTAGATTAGTGAGAAAGGAAATAAACACAACTGCTTTGATGATATATTGCTGTAATGCATCATCAGAGTATTGCTCATGTGATAAACTACAATATTACTCTAATTCATCATCAAGAGTGCTGTCACTCTAAAAAAGTATTAGTGTAATACATCAGCAGCCACCACCATGCACTGCCACATCCAACATGGTTTAAGGAATTCTCCTGTGCTATCATCTGTCGGCGAGAAAAGAACATCCATCTAAGCAGGAGCATAATGAATTAATTGTATTTTAAAATTGTCTTCAGAAACACACTTTTTCCCATATCTGTCTTCTCAACTTTTATTTATTTATTTTATTTTTTTATTTTTTTAAGATTTTATTTTATTTATTTGACAGAGAGAAAGACAGCGAGAGAGGGAACACAAGCAGGGGGAGTGGGAGAGGGAGAAGCAGGCCTCCCACAGAGCAGGGAGCCCGAAGCGGGGCTCGATCCCAGGACCCTGGGATCATGACCTGAGCTGAAGGCAGACGCTTAATGACTGAGCCACCCAGGTGCCCCCAAAATTAAATTTTTTTAAGTAGTTTCAAATGGCCAAAAATGGAACAATCTGAGCAACAAAATAATGATAGTATTTGATTGACTCCAAACATAAATATCCACGAGTCAATACTCATATAAATAAATGGATGAATGGGGCACCTGGGTGGCTCAGTTGTTAAGCATTTGCCTTCAGCTCAGGTCATGATCCCAGGGTCTGGGGATCGAGTCCTGAATCGGGTTCCCTGCTCAGTGGGGAGCCTGCTTCTCCATCTTCCACTCCCTCTGCTTGTGTTCCCTCTCTCACTGTTTCTCTGTCAAATAAATAAAATCTTTTTAAATAAATAAATGGATGAATAAATAGGGATAAGAACTAACTTTTCCTTAGAGAAGAATTCCAATTAGTAAACACAGAAAAAATGAGAGAAATAAAAAATCACCTTTAGAAACACCACAGTCATAATTTGTACCAATGAAAAAGAAATGCACAAAAGTTTTTTTTTTTTTTAAGATTTTATTTATTCATTTGAGAGAGAGAGTGCACAAAAGTTTGAGGAAAAATTGGGTATGAGCATAGTCTCAAAGTATATCCCTCAAAATATCTATGAATTACTATGGTGAGTTTGTTGGGGTTTGTTGTTGTTATTTTTTTTTTAAGATTTTATTTATTTATTTGACAGAGAGAGAGTGATAGCAAGAGCAGGAACACAAGCAGGGGTAGTGGGAGAGGGAGAAGCGGGCCTCCCGCCGAGCAGGGAGCCCAATGCAGGGCTCGATCCCAGGACCCTGGGAAGGCAGACACTTAACGACTGAGCCACCCAGGTGCCCCAGTCTTCTCAACTTTTATTAACTCGTTATTCCTTCAACTCTTTATTGTACCTTATTCACAAAGTAATCCATGAAATATAGCACTGAAGAAACTGTCTTTGTATCTCCCAGTTTTCAGACAGTGGATAGCCCTCTATTCTGCACCAAGAAGGCCAATGAGGGACAAGTGATAAGCACCAGCTTGGCTTATCTCTAACATGGCTTTATGTACCAGACTCATTCCTACCAAGCCAATTTTTTTTTTTTTTAATTTTTAAGTAATCTAGGGCCCAATGTGGGACTTGAACTCACAACCCTGAGCTCAAGGGTCTCATGCTAAAAAAAAAAAAAAAGAGTTGCACGCTCTACTAAGTGAGCCAGCCAGGTGCCCCTTCTTAGGCTATTTTATAACAGCTTCTGGAATTCCATAGGAGATTCTCAGAAAATAAAGCCAGAAAATTCCTAAGGCCATGGGCACACATTTATATAAATGGTTCCCATTCTGTACATGTCACTAAACTTTTCCCTCTCATACTACCCCACTCTTCAGTAAACAAACGTTTCTCTAATTACTTCTGTTCACTCTCCCCTGAAGAGTTCAATGTCTACTGTCAGTATTTTATTGGTTTCCTGCCAATGATGGGTGTCTTTTATCCTGTCATTATGGTCTCATGCCCTGAATGATGTGCATTTGTTATATATCTCCTTTCCAAGCTGTTTTTAGGGGTTTTGACTCACATCTGGTCATAACAACATATGCATGGGGGTGCTGTGGTAGCCAGGGCTGAAGGTCGACTAATATGGGGGCATTTTTTTTCCAATCACTCACTATTTAGCATATACCTCTCTGCCATTTCATCCCAGCTAAGTCAAAACACCTTAGAAATATTAAAATGAACTGGGTATTAGACATAAGTAATAACTATTTTAGGTGTCTGTGGTATAAAATATGTTGGAGAATATTTTTTTCATGATGTTTTATGAGTATTTAGAGGGTGTTTGGATCTTTGCAATTTACTTTAAAATAGTTTAGCAATAAAGTTAGATGATTAGATAGATTTATTAAATATAGCAAAATGTTAGCAATTGAATCTAGTTGCCAGGTAAACAGATGTTCATTGTTCTACCTGTTTCTACTTTTTATATATATAAAAATTTTCCCAAAAAGTTTCACACACACACACACACACACACTCTCTCTCACACACAAAACTAGACTAGAGAAACATAATATAAAAACTTTGTTTAAATCCTAGTCCTAACAAACCAAGTATACAACTATTTTATAAACAATTAGTATAATATTAAAAAATCCATGAAATATTAACTTTAGGAATTGTTAATTTGGTGACTATAATAATTGTACTGTTTTGGGGACACCCTTAATTTCAGAAATACAAATTCAAGTATTTATGGATGAAATGATAGGATTTTGTATTTTATTTTTAGATATGGATGGATCAGAAGAATGCAATATACTAATAATTAATAAATACTTATTATAATAAAATTAAAATAATTATTTTTATCAGTAATAAGTACTGATACTTGCTGGATATGTATATAAGGGTTATTTACATTATTTTCCATTGTTTTCTGAATGTTGAAAATTCATTTATTAATACCAAAGGAAAACCTGGGGTAACTTTCTTCTAGCTAAATTTCAAAGATTAGTAACAGAGATTTCTACCATTGATTGTTTCTAACCTAATTTCCAGGTAATTAGCTGATTTATTTATATTTGCTTAACTATACACAAAGATGACATGAAAAGATATCCACACTCTGTCTCCGAATAAGAAAAATGATGTCAGAGAGGTTAAGCTGTATGAAGCTATATGAAGGAGGAATCTCAAGTGGTCAAGTGCATCTCTGCTTCAGGCCGTCTCTCCAGAATACACAGTGCCATGGCAGGCCCTACCTGGAACGTCACTTGTCTTGGTCTAGAGGAAAAAGGAATGTGACAAGCTCTAAGCTATTCTGAAAGCTTCTGCTCAGAAAAGATACCATCTTTCATGCTTACAATTTTACTGGCCTTTCATACCATCATTCATGCTTACAATTTTACTGGCCACATTAATTCGTATAGGTAAGAGTGTCATCAAAGAGTAAGGGATAACATAACCCTCTTAGAGAAAGTGATCTAACAGGTAGGAGATGAGGAATATTTGGTATAATAGTACTGCTACATCACAACCATATTACCTAAATTATTGAACATAAAACTATCATAAACATTACTGCCAATGTATACAAAAAGCATATGGTACCATAAAGATGACATGAAATATTGTGCAAGTGACTTCTACTGAGCTACTCACACTACAGAAGTAGAAATTATTTTAGAATTTATTATGTCAACTTTTGTGTATGAGTCACATGCCAAAATTTGAAGTTTAAGAGAAAAGAATGATAATAGGTCTTAAAAAGTTTGAGTTTTTTAAACATTTTCCTTAAGTATAATCTATTGAACCCACCCAACTCTATGAAATACCTACCTATTAAAGTTACAGTATTCTGAGATATGCACTTTTGCCAAAATATGGACTGCATACCACTCTAAACACTATGATAAAATATAATCATTATTTTGAATAAATCTTTTAGAGTACAGAGTGAAAGAATTCCAGACAGCTGTTTGGAGGTTCAGATTTTTTTTAATGCTTTTCATGTAGTTCTCTAGCTACTGAGAAAAGTAATACTTTATATAGCTAATAATGAATTTAAAAGATTAAAATCACTTGCACTTGTAGATTAAAAACAAATTTAGACCATGACAACAGATGAAAGAAATCATGGTTACAAATTATTTTGAGATCCTTTGGAAGAATTTACATTGTCTTCAAATAATTCACTTCTATTCTACAAATGTGTTAGAAGCAGTTTATGAAATGATATAGGAATAAAAATGTACGGAAAAATTTATTTATTGAGTCCATACTATGTGCCAGGCAGTGTTTAGATTCTGGGAATAAGATAATAAACATGACATAGTCCTGTCCTCCATTAGATAGTATAAGGAAGAATACAAGATTATGGTCAGGTTTAATAGTGGGTGCTAACTGCTATATACAGAGTACTCTGAAAAGGTATGTAAGTGGATGGTAATACAATATTGAGTCATCTGCTAAGGCTCCTGGACCGAGTGACAGAAGAAATATGAAAACTGAACAGGAATTATTTCTGTGAACATCAGGGGCAGAATTGAGCCAAGCTGTTTAAGTCAAATGGAACAGTTTTGCAAAGGTGCCAAGTTAAAGTGGAATACATTCTGGGAACTTCAGTAACAGCCCATGGGTAGAGGGCTGATTGAGATACTAGGCTAGAGGAAAAAAAGGGAAAACTGAGTGAAATAGTCAAGGTCTTTGAACGGTACAACTGGACAAAAGAGGAGGCATTAAAAGGTTTTAAACAAAGGTAGAAAATGATCATATTTGAAAAAACATTAGAATGCTTTCCCTTATATCCAGTTTATTGGGAAAAATCTCAGATATGATAAGATAATCAGAACTAAATTGGAAATGGCATTTGTGACTGCACTTAGGATTTAAAAATGCTTCTATACTTTTTTAAAGATTTTTTTAAAAAAATATTTGAGAGAAAGAAAGAGCACAAGCTGGGGAAAGGAAGGGGACAAGCAGACTCCACACTACGCACAGGGCCCAGAGCTCCATACCAGAACCCTGAGATCATGACCTGATCCAAAATTAAAAGTCTGATGCTTAATTGACTGAACCACCCAGGTGCCCCTAGATTTTATCATTAAAATACTTTTTTAACCCCTTCTTGATCCTTAGTGACGAATTAGAAAAACTAGTATTTTTTTTTAACTGTCTCATTTTTCATAAGAATGCATATTTTAAGACACAAAAGAACACTATATTGAGCTCAGGGCCCCCTTTTACAATGTTACTTTGAGAAACTTCAAATGATTTAAATGCATTCTAATTATTTCCTTCTTTACGTATTTTGTATTTTTACAATATTTTTATCAGCATGTGTCAAATTTTTCTTTGTTTTAAAGTTAGATTATAGAATTTCTTATTGTGGTGACAAAACAAAAATTAGAAATAAAATGAAATCATAATAGTGCTTCATTACATGTATTTAGGACCAATGGGAAATATGATTTTCATTAAACTTTCCTGATAACCTAAAAACAATCAAGGTGCTGTATACATAAAAAAAATAGAGGTTTTTTCCCCCAAAATATATATCAAAAACTTTACTATTTCTCTAAATAAACTGTATTGAAAGTAAGTTACTTTATTGATAACTTAGAATCACTATGGACATCAAATATTAATTCCATTATAAAATCAGTTATCCTATTATATCCCACTGAGATTTGTAGGGCATTTCTTTTCTCATTTATGCTGAAAGTTTCATTTTGTTTTGTTTTCCTTTCCTGTTCTAGTCTCTTCTTTCCTTCTCCCCCTCCCCCATGCTTGGAGTAAAGTTTCATTTTTCTCTGACTCTGGACTTACATGTTACCAGGTTATTTCTATTTCCTTCTTTTTTTTATTTTTATTTTTTTAAGATTTAATTTATTTATGTGACAGAGACACAGAGAGGGAACACAAGCAGGGGGAGTGGGAGAGGGAGAAGCAGGCTTCCCGCCGAGCAGGGAGCCGGATGCGGGGCTCAATCCCAGGACCCTGGGATCATGACCTGAGCTGAAGGCAGACACTTAAAGACTGAGCCACCCAGGCGCCCATCTATTTCCTTCTTTTTAATATCACTACATGTTCCTCTGTCATTCCCTGTTACAGATGGAATTATCTCTCCTAAAAAAGTACATTGAAGTTCCAAGTCCCAAAATCCCATAGTGTGATCTTATTTGGAAATAGGATCTTAACAGAGGTAATCAAACTAAAATAAGATCATTAAGATAGGCCCTAAACTGACTGGTGTCCTGACAAAAAGGAGAAATTTGAATACAAAAAAAGACATGGACAAAGGGAACATGATGTAAAGATGACCATGTGATGATGGAGACAGAGATTGCACTGACACAGGTGCAAGCCAAGGAACACCAATGATTCCTGGAATTTAGAAAGAGGCAAGGAATAATTCTATCCAAAGTCTCAGAGGCAGCATGGCCCTCTGATGCCTTGATTTGGGGCTTTTAGACTCCAGAATTTTAAGACAATACATTTCTGGTATTTTAAGCAACCTAGTTTGTGGCACAATGGTATGACAGTCCTAGCAAACTAGAATATATATATAAATGTTTCAGTAAAGTTGTGCATTGAAAATAGATAAACTTGTTAAAATCTTTATAAAACATTAGGGGCGCCTGGGTGGCTCAGTCATTAAGCGTCTGCCTTTGGCTCACAGGTCATGATCCCAGGGTCCTGGGATCGAGCCCCGCATCGGGCTCCCTGCTCAGCGGGGAGCCTGCTTCTCCCTCTCCCACTCCCCCTGTTTGTGTTCCTGTTCTCGCTGTCTCTCTCTGTCATATAAATAAAGTCTTTAAAAAATAAATAAATAAAATAAATAAAATCTTTATAAAACATTAGTAAATGGTCCTAAGTAAATGTAAAGGGTTTTCTAACAACTTATTTTATAATACAATTTCTGTAGATTTATTGACCTAATTTTCAGATTCCTAGAGTTTCAAAAATTATAAATTTTAGATAAGTGAGTTTTAATGAGTTCATGTTGAGGTCAGCTTTATGATAATGTGCAATGGAGGATAAATATGAAAGAGAAAAAATTGTCTTAATAATACCATTATGCTTTCTGAAATAATATTGTCCTGTCCAAGTGATCAATATGCTGTTTGATCTGTACTTTCCTAACTTAGAGAATCACATCAAACATAAAAATTAAATACAATATTTCAGAACCTAAAAACAATATTGCTAGTGATAGCCTAAGTTATTAGGCTTCTAAGGTTTGATTTAATACAGCTTATCATATAAAGGTAAATAAAGTTGAAATTATTTACTCCTGGAAGAAAATCAAAGAAAAAAATATCCTAAGTATTAAGAGCTTAAAAGTTTAGAAAATTCAAAATAATAGTTTAGTATCAATTAAACCAATGGAAGACACTATCTAGTTATCTTTCCTCTAGCAATTCTACACATATGCTCTTAATACGCACAAATGTACAGGTTCATCTATACTTATATATACACAATTATATATAACATATGTATATAAAAATGCTTGAAATCCATTAGGTACTTTCTATTTCTGCTATTAAGTAAAGTGTCCCTGATAATTCAAACTGCACCTTTAAAATAAATTAAGTTGAAAGAAAATACATATTAAAACACCAAAGTAAGAGTGCAAATACTTTTAAATTAAAAATGTTTGAAAATTTTGCCTTTAATGGTCTGGAAGTGATTATGTATTTCTACACTGTATTATAACCTATTTAATAGATTTTTTTTTTTTTTTTTTACAATAAAGATCAGTAACTCTCTCTCTCTCTCTCCTGCTGTGACAGAAAGTCATAAGCTTGACTTAGTGGTCATTTTAAAGGTCTTTTCTTCTTTAACTTCTGTGATCTTTGAATTTCAGAAGCATATACTGCCATAAAGCATGAATGACTTGCTAATTCCCAGTTCAAAAGGATGGCCTTTGAGGAAAAATGACTTGAGTAGAAAAAAAAAAAATATTTAACATATGTTTATAAATTTTTCTGCTAATGGGATAGTCTCAATTCAATTTCTTAATTATATCAATTATCAGACTTTATGTAATGATGAAAATGCTAATTCTATAAAAATAAAATATCCACTGCATTTGAAAAACAGGTGTGTTTTAAGATAGTTGGTAGATATATGACAAATATTGTAAGGAGACATTTAGAAAAAAAATCTTCACTAGAAAGGATGTAACCTGATTCACACCAGGCTATATCAAGATTTCTTCCACATGAAGAGTGACATTTTAATAAAAGTGGGTGCTATTCAGATGATAGTTCCCTGAAGAGAGAAGTATCTGAGGATTTTACTTTATAAAGGAAATCTGATCATTTTAATTACCCATCATCTATTTTGACTTCAGATAACAATGATTTTTCAAAGGGGACTAGCCCTCCCTGACTCATATAGCACATCTGGTTTGGCATATGTAACTACTTCTACACTCTGAATGTTGGAAATAGTATCTTGCTAATTAGAGCATTTTATCTCCTTGGCCACAGGGGATACTCAAAAATGTTACATATGACCTAATATAATCTTCTATACCCCAATAATGAGAATTTCATGAAATTATTTGCAATAAGACTATCTCCTGAGACTATTCATGACAAAGGTGGTGGAATCTCAACTGTGCTGGGTCTACCATGGTATCTTATGATAATGCCAATAAAAACAAAACCACTGCCACTGATGAAACAGGATCCTATGGATGAACAACATCCTTTATGTCTTTGGATCCATCTAGGAAATTCCACCTATTCTATTGCCATAGATGCCCAAGATCAAATTTACTAATATACACTAGTGTAACACCTTAGGAATAAATTTCAGCCAGGTTAAGAGTAGGATGGCTGGAGTGATGGTACACCTGGGAAACTGTTGTTGGACTCCTCCATGCAGGGTACCCTCAAAATATGCTGGGCTTTTTTCTGTTCATTGCCCTGGGCACTCTTGAGTGCTCTCTGTTAGGAAGAATCCAATATCAATTTCCCAGTCTACCATAACTCCAGCCAGCCCACGTTCAGATCTGGCTGAAAACAATTCCTAAAGGTATTATGATAACCAGTACACTTAGTTAAAGGTAAACAGAATCTCCAGAACAGATGACAGAGACCAGTAGGGTCAAACAATGCCCATAAGATAGTAAGAACTTTTCAGACAGCATCTTCAAGCCTGTTGATTGGTGTTTAGTAATTGTATCTTTTACTAAATCTTTTATCTACATTCAAGTAAGTCATATCCATTTGCCTGGGTTATGTTGGCCACATTCTATCAATCATATCACCTTGGAAAAAATCATGATATAAGGTAACCAAAAATTTTTTAAAAGAAAATTTCAATACAAATTGAAATCTAATCAAGCATAATTTTATGTTTGCTAATAAAGTTCCACTAACTATAATGCATTTCTTCTTTTGTTTCCTATATTGTCTTCAGTATTACTTAATTTAGATCTAACAAATCTGCAGTAAAAGAGAAAACTGTTTAACTATGTTCAAAGGTTAAACAATCTAATATATTTTACCAGGAAACTTTTTTCTATTATCTTCATAAGGCAAAGTTTTCCTTTATCCACAAGCTGGAAATTAACTCACTCAAGGATGCAATCAATACCTTTATAACTGTTATTTCATATGTTCTTTTCTTGACTGACTTTGCCAAGTGAAATGTACCAGATCATTTACTCAATTTTACCAGCTAAGAAGCATTTATTCCTTTAGTTCTCACTTCTAGGATTATATATATTGAAAAATTGGGGATCACCCTAAATTTACCTTGTCACATAAACATCAGATAACATTTTTACTACCATATTTGTTCCTTCAAAACAAAACCAAATAAAACAAACTCATTCCATGCATCCCAGGAAACACAAAAATATTTACAACTGAATGCAAAGAAAAATATTAGATTTTCTATTCCCATTGGTTTGTATCTTATTTTTATCTCTATTTGTTTACACTCTCTAATGTTCTTAACAGATTAGCACAGTAGTACATGTATATGAACATTCATATACCTAGGGTGGGGATGTTCATGTACATATTTTTACTAATAGGGTGGATGGTGTAAAGTTTGGGAAACATTTCCACGAAAAATTAAAATTATTTCCCTTTAAATAGAATGTTTTCTTTTTCATTTGATTACTCAGTCAGTAATTATTTATTTAATATCTACCATGTACTAATTACATAAACTGAGATACTGTAGGTTTATCAGTTAAGATAAAACAAGGCAAACAAAACAAAATTGTCAAAAATCTCTGCCTTCACAGAGCTTACACTCTAGAGCTTTACATATAAAACTCTTAAAATGAGATGGCACTGGAATTATCTGCTGACTTGCCTTTCTTCCCCACTGAGATATCAGCCAGCTTCTGTGGGGCAGGGGCTGAAAACGTCTTACAACTATTTCATATTCAATGCCGTATTTGCCATTTGATAAATAATACATGTTTTTTTGAATTATATTGAACTAAGCTTTCTGCTTCTCTGCTTAAAGGACCCCAGAAAATCTCAGGACTTTTTTATCCTGCTAACCTTCTTGAGTGTTTAAATAATTTTGGAAGAGTGCTTCACTTTGCCACTTATGTTTGGTGCTATTCCTTTAAGAAAATTACCTCGGCTCTTAACAATTTCTCTAATTTCACCAAACCTTCTATTAGAAGATTTTTTCTTTTTTTTCCTCCCCACAGACTATTTGTTTACCCACTTATGAAAATGCACATTTTTACATCAACAATAATCACTATCTGGACAATAATTTCCACTCTTACTTTATCATCTATTTAGAGACTCCAAGACAAAATATGCCTATATTTCACTGTATAAGTGATTGACTCCATTTTTGTTATTGTCAATGCAAAATGACTTTGGACGATGGAAATTCTATCACACTGTTTTTCCCTAAATCTTATGGTGTATTTAGTTTCTGTAAATTACATAGTTCCTTAGTTAAACGAGCAAATGTTACTGAATTGTTCTGGAGTTCTTAAGAATAATTTGTTCCCAATTACTAGGAGAGAATCTTGAGCTAAAAAGAAAAGAAAGGAAACTGCGTTTTATTTAGCACTCTACCATGTTTCAGATCTTTCATACGGATTTTCTCATTTTAACCTTACGAACCTAAAAATAAGATTTGTAATACCTCTTAGATGAAGAAGCTTGTCTCAGTTCACTCAGGTATGCAGTGACTCTAAAGACCTTGTCTCCTACCTAGAACTCTATTCCACATCACACCAATCAAATTTGCAGTTAAGAGATTGAATTTGACTCAAGTAGACATACCTTTCAGCCACTTTATTTCACTTTAAAACATACTCTCTTTATTCATTTTGAATTGCTCCATACAACAGATTTCCTCCCATCTCCTTAATTGAAAGGTTGGGTCTGAGAGATTGCTTATTTTCTGTGTCTGGTGGGAACAAAGTGCTCAGTGGTGATTGCAGGACTGTAGTTGCATTAAATTTATGTCTTATGACTTTAACAACATTGGCTATTTCTGTAACCTCACTAGCAACATTAGGAACTGATCAGCATGGCTGTCTAATCTTAGGAGCTTAAATCAAAATTTGGCCATTCTGAATTTCCATTCACATCAATTCTGCCTGCTTTCTTTACGGGTTATACATCACTGGTCACAGACCTTACTCTGTATAAGCAGAAAAGGCGTCAGGCAGTGCTGTGACTGAGTACATCTGACTAGAATCATAAGTAATACAGAGTTTGTGGTAATGATTTCATTTCTAGAAATATATGTGTAATTTTCCTCCCCTTGATTTATTGATACACATGTATCACATGCAGGCAATTAATTTGTTCATGTGTTTTTAGCAGAGGAAAGGGAAAAGAGACCAATAACAAAATACAAGCAGTCCAGTAAGCAATGTGAGAGCAGGGACAGTCAATATGAAATTTAGAAATTGCTATATTGTGCACAAATATGTACAAATATTTAAACTAAACGGCAAAGGAGACAAAGTAAACTGCATGTTAATTTCTTAAAGTTGCTTTTTTCTATTAACCTAATGAAAGACATTTGATCATGTGTATATAATAGCTAAATCATACATTAACTGCAAATCAGAAAAGCAAAGATGAAGAGATATATAGATCAATGCATATTATAACTACAACATTCTTGGTAACATAAAATTAAGGGAGTTTGGTAAGTTTCTCTGATAATATATGACCTGCCACACTAAGGTCTCTAGCTAATAATCTCACGGTCTCCTCCTTTTCTCATAATTGTTCATTCCCTTTTGCTACCCTCCAGCCCCATCAGTTAGAAAACAAAGAACACAACTTTGTAATTTGATTCTTGATCCCAGACCCTTAAATGCAGGTTGAGCCAGTAAAATATCTTGAGTCATCCCTGTGCTGAACCACCCGATTTGACCCATCCCCAAAACACATCCCTCTGTAAGTTACTGTTTTACTCCCTGTATGCTGTGTGGAAATCTCAGGACATTTCTAGAGGCAAAGTGAAAAAGGTTTTTGCAAAAACAAAGCATCTGCATAAAGTCATGGGTAAAAGATTTTGCTATGTTCCCAATTGTTTGCCGCTGAGCTTGCTTGTCCCCACAATAGATCATGGGGTGTATTACACCAGGGAGTGCTTGGCTTTTCCTTCCTATAAATGCTTTCAGCAATGTTGGCATACAAGCCAGGTTTTTCTGCTCACCTGCATGAAGCGACTACACTGATTCTATAATCAACTATGTCAGATTCATTTTCACACACCACACACAATGAGAGCTTAATGCCATTCAGGGTAACCAGTTCAGCAATGCGTTCTTTCTTTTCCTACTCTCCCCTGTTTTTCTTGGAAATATTTCAAATAAGAATAAAAATGAATAGGTCTCACAATCAAAATATTAGCTGTCCAAAAAGCATAAAAGAGAGGTGTTTTGTTTATTGTAGTTGATACATTTGTCATATCGTCAAATCCAGGTTTAATTCTAAGGGGTTATTATTTGGTTGCCTGATAGGCTTCATTTTTCTATCTCATCTTCATACTTTCTAGACACTTATTACATAAACTTACAAACATTTTACTTATGGTAGTGTCCATTGCAAGACTGAAAGTAGTGGAGTGACACGATCTCTTTTAAAAAGATCTCGCTAGGTGGTAGTGGAAAAGGATTCTGGGTGGAGGTGAGTGCAGAAGAGGGAAAAACTGGAGGAGACTTAGCTAGGTTAGGCTGTGATCTAAAGTAGAATTGATGGGGCAGGGAGGGAGAAAAGTGGATGGCTTAACGAAGTATTTTGAAATAAGGATCAAGACATTTTACATGGGCAATTCTTCCCAGAGGCTAGACTACCCTTCCACCTCTTTGTCTAGCTAAGTAATACTCTTCCTTCCAAGCCTTCATACCCAGGGAGTCTCTGTACTGAACTGGCTGAGTAATGGTCATGGGAATGATTCCTTAGCGTTATGTCTTCACCTCACAAGAGCAACTCTCTCCAACCATTTCTTTACTTGTCACCCTCATGATACTCTGAAGTGTTCAGAATTAAAATCAACATTTTCCATTTCTGTAACCTCAACAACAAACAATATTTTTGAGATACACTAAGCTTATTAATTAAGATTGGATTTGGCTGCATTAAACAGAATACTTAACTTTCAGTGACTTAAATACTTGTTTTCATACAGCAAGATGTATAGAGGAAGTGTGCATTGGAGTTCATTCACTTGCCCAAGTGCTGGAAGATGTGTATCTGTGATGATTTTTCCTTTCCCTAGGAGCCAATATCATAACTACACTGAAAGTGAAATGAACTGGGAGATCGAGAGACCAATGATATCTTTTCTTTTTATCAGGAAAATCAAAACACTTCCCAGAAGCTCCCCCCAAACTGCCATTTATGTTGAATTAGACAGAATTGTTTCAAACAGATCTATAGGTTCAAAGGAGGCTAGAGAAGCAAGAATATAGTTTTTTCTGTCTTCTGGTATAGAATAAGAAGGACAAAGGGCATTTGAAATCCTTAATAACTTAGTGAGTCAACCATAGTTACTTAACCAGATGCTCAAAACTGTATTTCAATAAATTATTGAAATATTCAGTGGTTAGTAATTTTCAGGTAATATAAACAATACAAATACTAAATTAATAGAAGACAATTATTACTACTCTGATGTAAAATTGGGCTCAAACTAAATAAATTTTAAGTACCCTTTTTTGCTCTAACAAAGTATTAACTCAAATTTGATGTCAACTCAAATTTGACAATCACCATAAAACTTAAAACTTAATTTTCACACTTTAGAGATCATGGCCTGTGCATTCATATGTAATGATTGTATTAGTTAGCTTGAAATGTTATAACAAAATACCATGGACTAGGTGGCTCAAACAACAGAAATGTATTTACTCACAAGTAACTCTGAAAGTCCAAGAGCAGGGGGCAAGCTTGGTTGGGTTCTGGTGAGAGCTCTTTTCCTGGATTTCAGATAACCACCTTCTCACTGTGTGACCACATAGAAAGAGATGTAGAGAGAGTGTGGGAATCGGAAAAAGAGATTTCTTCTTCTTCTTATAAAGCCACAGTACTATTAGACCCTTGGAACTTCATTTAACTTTTATTACCTCTTAAAGACCCCTATCACCAGATACAGTTACATTCAGGGTCAGGGCTCCAACACAGGAATTTTGGGAGAACACCATTCTGTCCATAGCATCTATACAGCCAGTTAGTTATTTTCCATGAATTTGGGTGGTGGGGGGGGGGAACCACATTTTTTCTTCTGCCAGTCCATGAACAGTTACATTTGGATATCTAGCAAATTAACTTATTCTGTATCACTTTTTGTTTTTTCTGAGCTTTTATATTCTGTATCACTTTTATATTCAAACTTATTTCATTTAGAATGGTGGAGTCAAAGATACTGTATATCTTCTCAGAAGTTTTACTGGGCGATATAATAAGATTTAACATCTATCTATCTATATATCTATATCCATGAGAAACCATCATCACAATCATGTATACCTGAATATGTATACCTGAAAACAATTATTCTGTTGTTATCAAGTTGAGTGTTCTACAAATGTTAGCGAGGTCAAAATTCTGTTACTAGATAAAAAAAACATAATTATTATGTTCTCATGATAAAAACTGATGCCACATCACTAATAAATATAGCTCTTTATACTTGGTAATATTTTTCCTGTGAAATCTATTTTGTTTGATATTAATATAATCACCTAGTCTTCTTTGGAGAGTGTTAGCATAGTATATCTTTTTCCATCCTTTTACTTTTAACCTATTTGTGTGTTTATATTTAAAGGTGTTTTCCTTTTGGCAGCATATAGTTTGTTCTTGCTTTTTATGCACTGGACAATTTCTGCCTTTTAATTGATATCTTTAAATCATGTACCTTTAATGTGTATATTAATGACTGTATTATTAAATATATAATATTGCTATTTGCTTTATCTTCATCCTATCTGTTCCTCTCCAAATTTCTCCCCTTTCTCCTTCTGACTAAAAACAAAGCAAAGGACATGGGCAGTACTCATTTTGACATACTAGCTGTCTCCTGTTCAATATGGTGGCCACTTGCCACACGGTGACCACTGGAATAGTGAAGTGAGAGAAATGCAAATCAGAATACATTTCAAATGTCAAAAACTTTTTAAAAAAGTAAAATATCTCATTTTCTAAATTTATTACATATTAATTTTTAGAGACTTAAATGAATTGCATTATTAAAATGAAATGTACTTGTTTTTTACTTTTTTTTCTAACGTGGCTACTAGAAAATTTCATTATATATGTGACTTACCTTACATTTCTAATAGATAGCACTGTCTCAGACCATGAGTCAGCAAACTGTTTTTATAAAGGGCCAGATAGCAAACACATTTGATTTTACCAGGCCTATAGTTTCTGTCACAACTATGCAAGGCTGCCATTATAAAATATAAGGAGCCTTAGACAACACATACTAAATGGGAGTGGCTATGTTCCAAAACAACTTTACATACAAAAATTTGGTAGATAGTAGATTTGGCTTATGGGTCTAGATTTACTGACCCCCTTTTAGAGAGTAACATTGGAGAACTGAAGCCATGTGTAATTTATGATCAAGGAAAAGAAAAAAAGAAACCTTAGTCCCTGATGATATTGGAGTTACTATAGCAACCCTTGACCAACAAAATTTTAGGTATGACAAGAATAAACTGCTCTCATATAAGCCTCTATTATTTTTAAAACATACATAGCAAAACCCAATTCTAATTATATTCACATGTCAAGATTCTATTATACAATTTGGCAAGTTTAAAATTTATAATGCCACAGTCCATCCATAGTCCAAACTTGGCCACTTCCAAGTTCACAGTCTCTTTCATATAACTAATTAAAATCTAACTTACTATCTTCATATCATCAACCAATATCTAGATTTGCTTTGAATTCAACTAGGATTTAATAAGTACCAGTGGAGCAAATAAAGATCCATATCATGTACCAAAAAGTATCCATCACTAAAACCTATACATCTAAGGAATCAATCTCAGTGAACAAAGAAAAAGGAAGTTCAGTTAGTAAAATACTATAAAACATCCAAAAAGTCCATTATTTGAAATCCTGTTTACGTAATTTTCTTCATAACTCAATCCTTATGAGAAAACACTCTCAATAATTGATAGCTCAAAGTAACTCATCAGTTGATAGTTCTTCATATCCTGATTATGATATGAAACATCTTAATTGACTGATTCTATTTTTTAACCCTCATTACCTAAACAAATTGTATGGCTTTTTGTTCTATTTGAATTATATGACCGCCAATAACAGATTTGTGGCAGTTCTGGCCAGCTCATCTACAGGTGAATGAAGCCAGGTTCAATGTTTTCTAAATAATATAGCAAGAAATTAAGTAGGACTTAAATAACGTACAGGTACATTTGGATATCTAGCATTAACTTATTCTGTATCACTTTTTGTTTTTTCTGAGCTTTTACATTCTGTATCACTTTTATATTCAAACTTATTTCATTTAGAATGGTGGAGTCAAAGATACTGTATATCTTCTCAGAAGTTTTACTGGGAAATATAATAAGATTTAACATCTATCTATCTATCTATATCCCTGAAAAACCACCATCACAATCATGTATACCTGAATATGTATACCTGAAAACAATTATTCTGTTGTTATCAAGTTGAGTGTTCTACAAATGTGAGGTCAAAATTCTGTCACTAGATAAAAAAAAATTTATACTCATTATTTGTTTCAGAGGTAGAGATCTGTGATTCAACAGTCTTGCACACTTCACAGCGCTCACCATACCACATACCCTCCCCAATGTCTAGCACCCAGCCACTCTCTCCCTCCCACCCCACCCCCCACTCCAGCAACCCTCAGTTTGTTTCCTGAGATTAAGAATTCCTCATATCAGTGAGGTCATAGGATACATGTCTTTCTCTGACTGACTTATTTTGCTCAGCTTAATACCCTCCAGTTCCATCCACGTCATTGCAAATGGCAAGATTTCATTCCTTCTGATGGCTGCATAATATTCCACTGTATATATATATATACCACTTCTTTATCCATTCATCTGTCAATGGACATCTTGGCTCTTTCCATAGTTTGGCTATTGTGGACATTGCTGCTATAAACATCGGGGTGCACGTACCCCTTCAGATCCCTACATTTGTATCTTTGGGGTAAATACCCAATAGTGCAATGGGTAGCTCTAATTTCAACTTCTTGAGGAACCTCCATCCTGTTTTCCAGAGTGGCTGCACCAGCTTGAATTCCCACCAACAGTGTAGGAAGGTTCCCCTTTCTCCGCATCCCCGCCAACATCTGTCGTTTCCTGACTTGTTAATTTTAGCCATTCTCACTGGTGTGAGGTGATATCTCATTGAGGTTTTGATTTGGATTTCCCTGATGCTGAGCGATGTTGAGCACTTTTTCATGTGTCTGTTGGCCATTTGGATGTCTTCTTTGGAAAAATGTCTGTTCATGTCTTCTGCCCATTTCTTGATTAGATCATTTGTTCTTTGGGTGTTGAGTTTGATGAGTTCTTTATAGATTTTGGATACTAGTCCTTTATCTGGTATGTCATTTGCAAATATATTCTCCCATTCTGTCAGTTGTCTTTTGGTTTTGTTGACTGTTTCTTGTGCTGTGCAAAAGCTTTTTATCTTGATGAAGTCCCAAGAGCTCATTTTTGCCCTTGCTTCCCTTGCCTTTGGCAATGTTTCTAGGAAGAAGTTGCTGCGGCTGAGGTTGAAGAGGTTGCTGCCTGTGTTCTCCTTTAGGATTTGGATGGACTCCTGTCTCACATTGAGGTCTTTCAACCATTTGGAGTCTATTTTTGTGTGTGGTGTAAGGAAATGGTCCAGTTTCATTCTTCTGCATGTGGCTGTCCAATTTTCCCAACACCATTTGTTGAAGAGACCGTCTTTTTTCCTTTGGACATTCTTTCCTGCTTTGTTGAAGATTAGTTGACAATAGAGTTGAGAGTCTATTTCTGGGCTCTCTATTCTGTTCCATTGATCTATGTGTCCGTTTTTGTGCGAGAACCATACTGTCTTGATATTACAGTTTTATAATAGAGCTAGAAGTCCAGAAATGTGATGCCGCCAGCTTTGCTTTTCTTTTTCAACATTCCTCTGGCTATTCGGGTCTTTTCTGGTTCCATACAAATTTTAGGATTATTTGTTCCATTTCTTTGAAAAAAGTGGGTGGTATTTTGATAAGGATTGCATTAAATGTGTAGATTGCTTTAGGTAGCATTGACATCTTCACAATATTTGTTCTTCCAATCCATGAGCATGGACGTTTTTCCATTTCTTTGTGTCTTCCTCAATTTCTTTCATGAGTATTTTATAGTTTTCTGAGTACAGATCCTTTGCCTCTTTGGTTAGATTTATGCCTAGGTATCTTATGGTTTTGGGTGCAATTGTAAATGGGATCGACTCCTTAATTTCTCTTTCTTCTGTCTTGTTGTTGGTGTATAGAAATGCCACTGATTTCTGTGCATTGATTTAATAACCTGCCACTTTACTGAATTCCTGTATGAGTTCTAGGAGCTTTAGGGTGGAGTCTTTGGGGTTTTCCACATAAAGTATCATATCATCTGCAAAGAATGAGAGTTTGACTTCTTCTTTGCCAATTTGGATGCCTTTGATTTCCTTTTGTTGTCTGATTGCTGTGGCTAGGACTTCCAATAGTATGTTCAATAGCAGTGGTGATAGTGGACATCCCTGCCGCGTTCCTGACCTTAGGGGGAAAGCTCTCAGTTTTTCCCCACTGAGAATGATATTCGCTGTAGTTTTTTCATAGATGGCTTTTATGATGTTGAGGTATGTGCCCTCGATCCCTATACTCTGAAGAGTTTTGATCAAGAAAGGATGCTGTACTTTGTCAAATGCTTTTTCTGCATCTATTGAGAGGATCATATGATTCTTGTTCTTTCTTTTGTTAATGTATTTTATCACGTTGATTTGCAGATGTTGAACCAAGCTTGCAGCCCAGGGATAAATCCCATTTGGTCGTGGTGAATAATCCTTTTAATGTACTGTTGGATCCTATTGGCTAGTATTTTGGTGAGAATTTTTGCATCCATGTTCATCAGGGATATTGGTCTGTAGTTCTCCTTTTTGATGGGGTCTTTGTCTGCTTTTGGGATCAAGGTAATGCTGGCCTCATAAAATGAGTTTGCAGTTTTCCTTCCATTTCTATTTTTTGGAACAGTTTCAGAAGAATAGGTATTAATTCTTCTTGAAATGTTTGGTAGAATTCCCCTGGGAAGCCATCTGGCCCTGGGCATTTGTTTTTTGGGAGATTTTTGATGACTGCTTCAATTTCCTTAGTGGTTATAGGTCTGTTCAGGTTTTCTATTTCTTCCTGGTTCAGTTTTGGTATTTGATACATCTCTAGGAATGCATCCATTTCTTCCAGGTTATCTAATTTGCTGGCATAGAGTTGCTCATAATATACTCTTATAATTGTTTGCATTTCTTTGGTGTTGGTTGTAATCTCTCATCTTTCATTCATGATTTTATTTGTTTGGGTCCTTTCTCTTTTCTTTTTGTAAGTCTGGCCAGAGGTTTATCAATCTTATTAATTCTTTCAAAGAACCAGCTCCTAGTTCCGTTGATCTGTTCTACTGTTCTTTTGGTTTCTATTTCATTGATTTCTGCTCTGATCTTTATTATAATTTCTCTTCTTCTGCTGGGTTTAGCCTTTATTTGCTGTTCTTTCTCCAGCTCCTTTAGGTGTAGTGTTAGGTTGTGTATTTGAGACCTTTCTTGTTTCTTGAGAAAGGCTTCTATTGCTATATACTTTCCTCTTAGGATTGCCTTTGCTGCATCCCAACGATTTTGAACAGCTGTGTTTTCATTTTCATTTGTTCCCATGAATTTTTTTAATTCTTCTTTAATTTCCTGGTTGACCCATTCATTCTTCAGTAGGATGCTCTTTGGCCTCCATGTTTTTGAGTTCTTTCTGACTTACCTCTTGTGATTGAGTTCTAGTTTCAAAGCATTGTAGTCTGAAAATAGGCAGGGAATGATCCCAATCTTTTGGTACCTGTTGAGACCTGATTTGTGACCTAGGATGTGATCTATTCTGGAGACTGTTCCATAGGCACTAGAGAAGAATGTGCATTTTGTTGCGTTGGGATGGAATGTTCTGAATATATCTGTGAAGTCCATTTGGTCCAGTGTGTCATTTAAAGTCTTATTTCCTTGTTGATCTTTTGCTTAAATGATCTGTCCATTTCAGTGAGGGAGGTATTAAAGTCCCCTACTACTATTGTATTGTTGCTGATGTGTTTCTTTGCTTTTGTTATTAATTGCCTTATAACTGGCTGCTCCCTTGTTAGGGGCATAGATATTTTCAATCGTTAGATCTTCTTCTTGCATAGACCCTTTAAGTAGGATATAGTGTCCTTCCTCATCTCTTATTATAGTATTTGGTTTATAACCTAAATTGTCTTATATAAGACCCCAGCTTTCTTTTGGTGTACATTAGCATGGTAAATGGTTTTCCACCCCCTCACTTTCAATCTGGGGGTGTCTTTGGGTCTAAAATGAGTCTCTTGCAGACTGCATATCGATGGGTCTTGTTTTTTTATCCAATCTGATACCCTGTGTCTTTTGATTGGGGCATTTAGCCCATTTACATTCAGGGTAACTATTGAAAGATAGGAATTTAGTGCAAATGTATTGCCTGTAACGTGACTATCACTGTATATTGTCTGTGTTCCTTTCTGGACTATGTACTTTTAGGCTCTCTCTTTGCTTAGAGGACCCCTTTCTTGTAGGGCTGGTTTTGTGTTTGCAAATTCCTTTAGTTTTTGTTTGTCCTGGAAGCTTTTTATCTGTCCTTCTCTTTTCAATGACAGCCTAGCTGGATATAGTATTCTTGGCTGCATATTTTTCTCATTTAGTGCTCTGAATATATCATGCCAGTCCTTTCTGGCCTGCCAGGTCTCTGTGGACAAGTCTGTTGCCAATCTAATGTTTCTACCATTGTAGGTTACATATCTCTTCTCCGGAGCTGCTTTCAGGATTTTCTCTTTGTCTATGAGACTCATAAGTTTTATTATTAGATGTCAGGGTATTGACCTATTTTTATTGATTTTGAGAGGGGTTCTCTGTGCTTCCTAGATTTTGATGCCTGTTTCCTTCCCCAAATTAGGGAAGTTCTCTGCTATAATTTGCTCCATTATACCTTCTGCCCCTCTCTCTCTTTCTTCTTCTTCTGGGATCCCAATTATTCTAATGTTGTTTCATCTTATGGTATCGCTTCTCTCTCGAATTCTGCCCTCATGATCCAGTAGTTGTTTATCTCTCTTTTTCTCAGCTTCTTTATTTTCCATCATTTGGTCTTCTATATTACTGATTCTCTCTTCTGCCTCATTTATCCTAGCAGTTAGCACTCCCATTTTTTATTGTACCTCATTAATAGCCTTTTTGATTTCAACTTGGTTAGATTTTAGCTCTTTTACTTCTCCAGAAAGGGTTTCTCTAATAACTTCCATATTTTTTTCAAGCCCAGCTAGTATCTTTAAAGTGATGATTCTGAACTCTAGATCTGACATCGTACTAATGTCCATATTGAGTAGGTCCCTGGCAGTCGGTACTACCTCTTGTTCTTTTTGTTGAGGTGATTTTTTCCATCTTGTCATTTTGTGCAGAGGAGAATAGATTAATGAGAGAACAAAATGCTAGCAGAGTAACAACGTCCCCAGAAAATGTACTCTAAACAAATCAGAAAAGACCTGAAGCAGTCTAAAAAGAAACGGAAAGAGAGAAAAAAGAAAAAGAAAAAAAAGAAAAAGATAAATATAAAGATAAAAACAAACAAAAACAAACAAAACAAAACAACAACAACAAAAAAACAGAATGTGGGCCCCTGGGTGGCTCAGTTGGTTAAGCGACTGCCTTCAGCTCAGGTCACGATCCCAGGGTCCTGGGATCGAGTCCCGCATTGGGCTTCCTGCTCTGCGGGGAGCCTGCTTCTCCCTCTCCCACTCCCCCTGCTTGTGTTCCCTCTCTCGCTGTGTCTCTCTCTGTCAAATAAATAAAATCTTTAAAAAAAAAAAAACCAGAATGTGATCAAATATGATAAGGCTGGCATATAGATCAGTGCCACACACTAGATTTGGGGTATATTTTGGTCTTTTAGAAGAAAGTGCCTCCCAAAATTTTAAAGAAAGAAAAACTTATATATGTACAAAAATAAGGGTTGACATGATGAAGGGATGGAATATGACTGTAAAGATGGAAATTATAAAAGATTTTATAAAAAGAATTGATAAGAAGTTGTTTGAAAAAAGAAAGAAGAGGATTTAAAAAAAGAAAAAAGAAACTAAAAGGGAGAGAATGTGATCAGGCAGGGGAGTAGAAAACACCATATACTAGAGATTTAGGGTATATTTTAATCTGTTAGAATAAACTATCTCAAAATTTTGAAGAGAGAACAACTTATATATATATGCCAAAAATACAGGTAACTACTATGAAGGGATAGAATATGACTCTAAAAATGAAAAATAAAAATGTTTTTTTAAAAAAAGGGATTGATAAGATGTTGGTTGAAAAAGGGAAAAAGAAAAGTTCAAAACAAAAAAAACAGTTTAAAAAAAATAACTTTGAAAGACTAAAGAATCATGGTAAAAAAGCCATGAATTCTATGTGCAGTATTCCCCTAGTGCTGGAGTTCTGCCGTTCTCATTGATCGGTAAACTTGGTCTTGGCTGGCTGTTCTCGCTGATCTTCTGGGGAGGGGCCTGTTGCCGTGGTTTCCAAATGTATTTGCCGGAGGCGGAATTGCCCCGCCCTTGCCCCCTCCCGGCTAAGTAATCTGCTCGGGTTTGCTCTTGGGAGCTTTTGTTCCCTGCGAGCTTTCCGTACAGCTTTGGAGGCGGAGAGTGAAAATGGCAGCTTCCCAATCTCTGCCCCCCCGGAGGAGCCGAGAACTCAGGGCCCTGCTCCTCAGTGAGCCCCCAGAGAAAGGCCATTAGTAACTCCTGTCTCCCTGGTCTCCAGCCGCACTCCGTGCTCACCCGGCCTGTGACCACACATTTCTATCTCTGGCACCCGACCCCAGGTGAAGTCTCCAAATCCAGCAGATCCCTGGGGTGCACTCCTGCGCGGCTCCTCCCGGGGGAGGAAGGTGAGTGTCCCCGGATCTGCCGCTTGTTGGGTCTCTGCTGGAGGAGCAGGGGCCCGACTGTGCCGCGGATCACAGTTTAGGGCAACACCGAGCTGAGAGCCCGCGCCTGGGCTCCACCTCTGCAGCCGGCTTCCCTGCTTCATTACCTGGGAGCTCTGCCACACTCAGGCACCCCCAGTCTTTCTGTGACCCCGAGGGTCCTGAGACCACACTGTCCCGGAGGGTTCCAACCCCCGCTTAGCCACCGGAGTGACGTCCCTCAGCAGAGCAGACTTTTAAAAGTTCCGATTTTGTGCTCCGCGGCTCTATCACTTGCCAGAAGCGGCCGACGGAGGCCCCTCCCCCGCTGTCTATCCTCCTGAATATCGCCTCGGATTCACTTCTCCACACGTCCTACCTTCCAGAAAGTGGTCGCTTTTCTGATGAGAGAGTTGTTGCTCTTCTCTTCTTCGATCTCCTGTTGAGTTTGTAGGTGTTCAGAATGGTTTGATCCCTCTCCAGCTGAATTCCTGAGAGGAGACAAAATCCAGGTCTCCTACTCCTCCGCCATCTTGCTCCGCTCCCCGAGGAGTATTCAGTTCTTATCAGCACGGAATCACAAAGAATTTCTCTGTGAGGCATATACTCAATAATGCATATGACTACAAAGGCATCATGCATTTGAAAAAATGAGACTTATATGAAATAGTATTTATTAAAATTGCTGTGTTGATAGGACACAGACTCGTAACAATAGTACAGAAAGTACATTTGAAAGTACTAGTTTTGTATACAAAGAAACATGATAGAAGTTTCCCAAGTGTGAAGATAACCTTCAAAATCCACATGACATAATATTTATTTGTGAACTGACAGAACCCTTTTAAATTGTCATTATTAATTTAAAAATAATCAACCATGCTAGTAGAAAAGATGGAATTGTATTTCCGTTCTCACTAAAGAATTCAAATGTGTTACAACATAAAGAAGTTATTAGAGAATATACAACCAAAGAAAAAGTATAACAAAGGATGTATCAGGCAGTTAATTAATACAGTTTAGACTTTCTTAAGTATGTGGAATTTGTCAGGTTCTTCAAATTTAAATTTCATTGTGATCTCTTTGTTAATTCTAAATAAATGTTCACAATCATTTGTTTTGTATTCTTTTCCCTAAAAAGTACTCCCAAAAGTGTAGCTTTAAGTCCCACAAAACCCCGATCTGTCCCTGTCTATGAAGCAGATACAATTTTATCATTACTGAGACAGAAAAATTAAGCATCCAACCCTAATTTACCCGGAAATAATTATTGAGAGTAGAATTTGAATCCAGGATTAAGTCATTTCAAAGCCCATGATAATGCCACCACTCTTCTCAAATAAGGTGAGGGACATAATAGCTCTCTAATGGAAAGACAGAGGCACAGGCCGGGTTTATCTCTCTGAACCCTTAGCCAGTTACCTATCACTCACTGGTAAAGTTCCTATTACAGATACATTATGGGACACTCTGGGCAAACAAGGGCTTTCTATTAGGGACTTCATTGCTTTGAATAATAGGTCACAGTGTGGGGAAGTCCACTGAGATGATATGCACCAAGTCTTAAAAAGCCAGTAAGCTGTAAGGTTTTTTGTTGTTTTCCCCCCCCTTTAATGCATCTACAGTGTTAAGAATGAATGAAATGTGAATTAAAGCCCTCAAATATTCTTTATGTTTTATTGCATGGGAAGTATTTTGAACTCAATGACGATTTACTGTATCATAATTTATGATGTATTCTGTTCACACCTCTTAAGGTAAGCTGTGCCATGATCCACTAATAACCTAATTGCTTTAATTAAGCAGTCAATGCTATCCTAGCATTGCATCTTAATTATATACTATACAGAAAGGTACTTATTTTGCATATGTAAACTAATTAGTTGTCAAAGCAAATGTAGATTGTATTCTGCATATAAAGATTTTAATTTTCTCTAAAATTCTATGAATATTCTTTAAATGAAATTAATATTCACACTAAAACTTTTAGTTAAAAAACATGAATACAGATTAAAGTTTCTTTGTACCTTAAACATAATCAAGTGTACAGTTAAGATATTTCATTAATGCTATCTAAAACAGTAGAATTTCTACTGCCTCTAACTTACAAGCTTAAAACATCTGAGGCAGAGAACAGAATAGTGGTTTTGAAACCAGAAATTGTGGGGTTTTATATGAATACTTCAGAGATTTATTTTATGACTGTGAGCACTTAACCTTTCTAAACTTTATATCCAACAATCATAAAATCAGCAGAATCAGTCCACATCAATGCTGATGCCTTCACCATTTTAAGAATCTTATCATAAAGCACAATGTAAACTCATTTCTGGGCCATCTTTGACCTGTTTTATACACAAACATACACCAGCATTTCTGTTCGTAAGGTTAACATCAAAGCAAACACCAGAAAGTTGGTTATATCCTCGATGCATTCTGTCAGAATCATATAGGTAAGAAATAAATGTGCAAAGACAAATGATAAACACTTCTTCTGAAAGTATGAAGTCCTTTACTTTTCTCACTTGCCAAGGAATCACAATATTCCAATCACCTTTATGCACATAATTGTATTCTATTTTAGCTAGAAATTAACTTTTTATTGTTTCATTCTTTTAAGTGAACATTGTTCTGCCTCTCCCCTCAAGTCTTTATGGTCCTAAAAATTCAACAGAGAAGTAAATAACATTTCCTTCTGCTTTTTTCTGCAAATGCTGTATGCCCTAACATCAAGGTAGATACATAATTTGAACTTAAAGGAAAGAACCAACTAGTCTTCCTTCAACCAAAAAGTCTTCCCAAACTACTGAAGACTACAAAAAACTCCTCACATGTCTAATACTCAACCAATCCAACACATCTCTTCATTTCTCCATGGTTCAGCTTCATTTGGAAGAAGATATTCCCTATTTCACCCATAATTATACCCATAATGAAGACAATAGCAATCAACTGAAATCAATCTAGAACATAGATATTAGATTAGTAGACAAGGACATTAAAACAATTATAGTAACTGTATTCCATATGTTAAAATTTAATTAGACAATGCAGAAAAAAAAGATTACTGAAGCTGAAGATACAATACAAATGATCTAAAATGACACACAGAAAGGAAAAAAAAAAATGTAGTGAACTGTAAGACAACTTCATGTGACCCAACATAGGCAATTGGAGTACCTAAAGGAAAGAAAAGAGAGGGATTTTGCTATGACAGAGGAAAAGTCATAAAAGAAAGGAAGGAGGCTACTATGGAAAACAAATGAACTTGGAAACTGATGGGCTGTAAGGAGAAGGAAGATGTGGAAGAACACTTGGCAATTCTGTTGAATTAGAACCTAACCAGTAAACATATATATATGAAAGATTAAAATAAAAAAAAGAACCTAACCAGTAATAAAATCATAATCCCAAATATACTCCAGAGTTAAAGTGAATCAAATAATAGGAAAATAATAAAGCATCTAACAATTTATAAAGAGGATGGGAGGACTGATAGAAATTCATATAGATCTTGTTTGGTTCTTGCCTATACTCAGACTTGGATTCTTTTAGCTTCCCAATACAACATGATGATTTCTTTGCAAATGAGACTTTTGAGCTCTGTGATAAAATGACCAGGATAAAATACGGCACAATTTAAGAAAAATGAGCCATAGGGATATTGAGATTGTGATCCCATATTATTGCCTAAACTTCTGATTGACACTAATTTTTCACCCCGTTTATATGTAACCTAGTATTACTAATCACTGTCAGAAAAATTTTATCATGTAAATTTTTCTCAGTTATACCTAAATCATCTATTAAAGAGCCTTTCTTTCTCTAAATATTTATAAGATACTTAGAAAAAATAAAGAGATCTTCACAGTTAAGAGCTTAAAACTATAAAAACTCAGGTATTTTTTAATTGAAGGAAGAATAGAAGGTAAATTCACTTGCATACAACTATAAACTTGTCCAACAAACATATTTTTATACACCTAGTGGAGTTCCTGACTAAATAATAATGCCCTCAATCTGTTGGACACTTTGTGCCATCTCCATAATAAATGTTTAACATGAAATCATGATAATCTAACCAAAAACAGCGGCAGAAAAAATCGTATTTTATAGTGCAGATAAGTAAATGAGAAAACTGCTAAGTATATTTTTCTAAGTACTCATAACTTCAAATTTTATATTGTTTACTACATCAAATAGCATTATAATGATTTTTTATGTGAAAATCCCATTTTATAAATATGAATATATTCATTTGTATCTAAGTTGTAATGATAAATCTATTTACATTAGGATTTTGATAAATTTTATAATGCATGATCTTGGGAAAAAATTTCAATTGCTAACCATAATTCTTCGACACAGAAATAATCAATTTTAGCAGTTTGATATATAATCCTCCAGAGTTCTCTCTGTCAGTCACACACACACACATTTAAAAATGTATCGTGGACATATTTCCTAGGTCAGAAATTATAGATGCATCATTTTGAATAATATATACTGTTTATTATATTACCCCGATACTGATGGAGATTAAATGTCTTTTATTTCACTATTATAAATAGCTCTGAGATAAAGATTGTAACATGTATATTTTTGCACATATTCCACTATTCATTTATGCACATAACTGTTGTCTACATTTTTGGTTCATGTCCTTTTTCAGTGATATCCTGATCTCAATAATCTTGCTTGATTTCTACTCTTGCCAACAGAGTGATCCAAAAATGATTCTCAACAATGTGTACTTTGGTTTAAAATTGGAAAAGTCTAAAATACTGTTAGTCAAAATAATTCTATAAACAGGTGATGATAACATATATTAAAGCAATGACCACAAAATGGACAGAAGGCCTGAAGGCATTTCTGACATGGAAAAGTGATTGGAGATCTTGCTCACTCTTCTTCATTCCCAATGCTTATTATTCGTGGCATATACTAAGGGATCAAAAAATGAAAACAAAACAAATGAACAAACAAAAAAATGGTATACCTGAAACAAATGTAACATGGCATATTAATTATACTTCAATTTAAAAAAGAAAAGAGGGAATTAATGAAAAGGAAATTTATAGTAATAGATATCTAAGTTATGTAGATACTACGAAGATTGTTTTTCTTTGAGTGCCTCTGCTGTGAAAATAGGAGGAGCCATGCTCACATTGCTATTTCCACTTTGAATGCGTTTTTTTTTTCATCATAGCATGTATGCATAAAACACCTTCTAAGAACCTTTCTCTGTTCTTCAAATCATTACCCCAGGGAATGTAAATTTCTTCTCTTCCAAATGACAATAAACATTTGCTGTTAATTTCTACTCTATGCTATAGTGATATATGTGGTTTCCACTACTTGATGGCAATGTACTACAAGTACCTTGTTTTCATACTTAAATCTCCTAGCTCTTTGTGTAATAGCATAAATACTATATTTTTTTTTAAATTTGTAAATAAAAGGACTATGTATGTGTGGCTAACTGTATTCCATATATTACCAAAGTTATTAATGATATTGGTTATTTTAAAAATAAATGAATCTAGTTTTTTTTTTTTTCATTATATTTTGTGAGTCAGGGAACTGTGTTTCCCAAACACTTACCTGCTGTTTGATTTATGGCATACTGAGTCACACTGAGACTTCCCACAATCTGTGCTCAGGCACCCCTGTAATCGACTCACCAATCAATCTTATTTAGAAGCGGAGGATTCATAATAAAGTATGTGAGAGCAAAGACAGGGAACAAAATCCCATAAGATAAAGATATTCTGTGTACTTTTAACATGTTTCTTGTAACTATACATTCATTTCTCAATTTAGCCTTTAAATGTCTTCCTTAAGACTTTGCATAGTTCACTGTGGAGTAAGCAAAACAGTTACTTCCCCATATATAAAAGAGTTCGAAGATTGTTTACTTACTGTATAGGCTAGGACAGATCATGTTATATAAATAATTGATATCACTTTAAAAATAAATTTTCTCTTACCTTCAGTAATTATTCTGGATACCAGTGAAATACACTGTTAAAAGCATTTCCATCTTTTTTTTTTTTTTGAGAGGTGGGGGAGGGGCTGAGGGAGAGGGAGAGAGAATCTTAAGCAGCCCCATGCCCAGTGCAGAGCCCCATGCGGGGCTTAATCTCATGCATGACCCTGACATCATGACCTGAGCCGAAATCAAGAGTTGGATGCTTAACTGACTGAGCCACCCAGGCGCCCCCAAAGCATTTCCATCTTAATGAAGTATTTTTACACAGAAACACAAAAGCCCCAAATCCTGATCTTTGTATGTAAGTGTGGGCTCTCTAATCAGAATACATACTTTTTTGATGCTTGACTCTATTATTTGATTTAGGTCATGGGCAAGTTATTTAACCTCCTTGGGTATTAGTTTTCACAAATCTGTTCATAGAGATAACAATAATGACAGAGACTGTGGTTTTAAGTATTAAAAAAAATAAAATAGATGATGTTCTCACACTGTCTGGCACACCAAAAGTGATGAATAATAAATATTAGCTTTCTATTTATCAGTGGATTCCTGCCACAGTCGCTGATATATTTCAGGGTGTATAAATACACATTTTCTTGTCTGTACTCTCTCACTACTTAACATATTGAAGCATATGTTATTCCGGGAGTTACTGCACCTCAAATGTAACCTTTATTAAATGGATTACATTAGTTAATTATGGCTCTTGCTTGAGAATGCCCTAATAGTATTACAGGAAAAAAATAATCAAGAGGTCACTGTAGAGAGAGAAGTACCTTTCTAATATAGAGAACTACCTGTGTTTAGAAAAATGTCCAATGAATATGGATGAGTACAGAAATAACATCCTTCAGGCTTGGTTTGAATGAGCTGGAATGAAAGGTAAGTATGGCTGGAGAGAGACAATAAAGGAGAAAAGCAAGTCTACAGAAATTCTCTGTGGGAATATATGACTGAAGATTTAAGAATGGAGAATATTTTATATATTTTTATTGATATGCTATGGTTTATATTTTCTCTCAAATCTAAAATTATACTAAAAAACATGCTTAATATTTTTAACAAAAACTGGGGATGGGTTTCATATTTGGCTAAACTGATGGCACAGAGAAGGCTTTAGGCATTATTGTAAATGTAATTATTATTAAAATGGAAACAAGATATTGATGAGGGGACTTTGGAAATGAGAATGTAAGCCACTAGTAGACATCTTATATTGGGTATTAGATTTTTCACAGGATATAGATGGGAGTTCAAGCCAAATTTAAATTGAATATGTCAAGTTGACCCCAGGTCATATATCTTCTTCATACATACAGTTTATAGAATATTATAGTCTTTAAAATTATGCTTATTTTTTTTAAAGATTTTATTTATTTGACAGAGAGAGACACAGCGAGAGAGAGACCATAAGCAGGGCGAGTGGGAGAGGGAGAAGCAGGCTTCCTGCTGAGCAGGGAGCCCGATGCGGGACTCGATCCCAGGACTCTGGGATCATGACCTGAGCCAAAGGCAGACGCTTAATGACTGAGCCACCCAGGTGCCCCTAAAACTATGCTTTTTAATGACCTGTGTTATTGATTATTAATCTTCTAGTAGATAGATATTATTGTTGTAATAAATATCTTGCATACCCTTCTGAGTAGGCTTAGAAAATGTTCATTACTGCTCATCATTTATGTAGTGATATGTACTGGATATGTATTTCATGTCTCCTAACTAATAATTATATTTAAGCAATTTGAAAGATTTTTTTGTCCCCCAGAGGCAACATAATTTATAGAATACCAGAACTAGGTGATGTACATTTTTAGGGGTTAATCTTTCCACAGTTCAGTTATATACGTGTACTCTGAACAGTCCTATTTAGACAACCAGCTTGCCCCCTCAAGTATATTTCTTTAATAGGAGTACATATTGTCAAGAGCAGAACTGAGGTGGAGAGAGATGAGCTGCCATATGTTGGAGGAGTTGATTAAAACAACAAGCCAAAACCAAAGTAACAGCCAAGCCTTTAATCACTTACTGCTACTATAGTAGAAGAGGCTAAATTCCTCCACTGTTTCATTTTTCCCCATGGAACTGTGCTGGGCAAGGGTGAGGTGGATTAGAACGGATGTGGGATCCTCTCACTGCAGAAGGTGAGAACCTTTAAATAAAAGGTTCCTGCCATTTTATGGATGAGGAGCAGGGAGGATGGAGAGGGGAAGGGCTCGAAAGGAAAAGGTACTTGGGACTGAGTTTGTGTGGAGAAAAGTTATCTTCAAGCTTCCCCTCCAGTTAGGACACTTCCCAAAGGGGATGCCCAGGCTAGGAGTAAAGATGTGCATAAAAGCATAAACAGCCACAAGTGCCTGAGTCCTTGACTCATAGACTGTAATAACAGGTGTACACCAAGTGTGCTGTGAGTTAGCTTTTTCCCACAAGGCACTGCCAGGTAAAACCTTTTAAATTGCCTATGGTCAAGACTGAAAGATCATTCACCAACCATGACCCAAACTAGTCAAATATTTGACCCAGCTATTAGGCCTACTACCTATTATTATCTAGACCCTGACCTTTTGTCCATGGTTGATGGGATTCATAGTAAGATAACTAATCTCATGAAAAGATAAATTCCATTTCATCTCAAGGGGCTAAACAAAATCATAAAATATGGAGCTACTAAAAACAAAAAAAAAATCTATTCCCCCAACCCATGGACTAAACAAGCAGAAATAGTTATTAAAGAAAAAGAAAACTGAAGTAAATGCAGTCAATTAGTGAGGAGCTGAAAAAAAGAAAATTCCAATTTTCATCTTAAAACCTGGTTCTAGTTAATTCTTGAGGTCCAGTTAGATCTTTATATTTCACCTCAATGGATATTTCTTATTACTGTAATATGCATTCTACCACTTTGTTTGAAGCAGCTAAAATGCTTTTGTTATTTGAAATCAAGAGCCCCAGGAAACACAAATGCATACATGAAGAGAAAACCAAAAAAGTAATGTGCTCTCTGAAATTTCTAAAACATATGTAACCACTTCTTTAAAAATTTTCTCCGAAAACTATTTGGCAAAGCCTTTTATTATATATAGAGATTGAGGCTATAGATTTCTTTAAATCAATTATGTCTCCTGAAAATGTCATCCTAAATATCTTCATTCAGTCCTCTGCACTGAACAAAATCAACTATAACTTTTCCATATGATCACTGCTTAATGAACTCAAAAGAGCTACGTTTAATAGGCTTTTGTCAATTCACTTGGAATCCTGACTATAGTAGCATACCAGGTCAGTGAAAAAATTTTTCAAGCTTTGGTTGTGTCTTTTCTTCCCCCAGACATATTTAATAAACTTACACTAGAATTAACTGTGTGTAATCTTTTTAAAAGGATAAACAAGCAAAGTAATATGAGCTGGGAGTATCTTAGAAAGAACGTAATCTCCTCATAAAGCTGGCGGTAAGACTGCATGTAGTCACTGAGAAGTCTCCTTAGATGAATGGGTAAATAGCCTCATTGGTGGAGAGAGAGTAAATAATGAGACATTCTGTGTAGATTTATATAAAGAATATTTAAAAATAGGAGATCCTTAAATTTGTCAGTGAGATAGTAGTTGTATGTCTGTGAAAGACAGGATGCTAACACTTTCATGATTTCATGATTCTGAAGTGCCAGGCACTCTAAGAATTCCCAGTGTATGAGAAATGAAGCAGCTCCACATGATTTGGGAAATGAATGAAGGGTATTTTTAGTGGATTCTACTAGAATTCTATTTTTTTAAAAAAAACTTGAGAACCTGCAACCTATCATCACAGAATGGAGGAAAAAATTACCTCTTAAGTCTATGTAAGATTTATCTTCAAACATGACACTCTAGGAGAAGCAAGGGTAGCAACCTAATAATCAGACCTAGGTCTTCTCTCCATTGTGAGTGGAATCTGGGTAGATGCTTTCCTGAAGAAGTCAGAAGAGGATGGTAGTAATCACCAGAGTAAGATATTGAATTTTCTTTTTTAAATGTTTTATTTTGAAGTAACTGTAGATTCACAAGAAGCAGTGAATATTGTGCATAACATCTGGTGTAACTTTGACCTAAATTTCTTCAGTGGTAATATCTTATATAGCTGTAGTACAGTATCAATACAAATACCAGTAAACTGGCCTCAGTATAATGCTGTTAAGTGGACTATAGCCCTTATTGAGTTTTGTTTTTACATGCATTCTTGTGTGTGTGTATGCGTATGTACATAGTTCTAAGCAATTTCATTATCTGTATGAACTCTTCCATCACAAGAGAACTCCCTTACACTATCCCTTTATATTCACAAGAACATGCCTAGTCCATGTCTCCTGACAACTACTAATCTATTCTCTACCCCACAGCTTCAAGAATGCTATATTATGTTACATAAAATGAAATCATATGGTATTTAAACTTCAGAAATTGAATTATTCACCAATAATGTCCTAGAAATCCATCTAGATTATTGCACATATAAATAATTGTGTTTATTTGTGTTGTTGAGTAGAATTCCATGGTATGAAATGTGGCAGTTATTTAAATATTTACCTCTTGAAAGACATTCGGGTATTTACAGTTTAGGGCTATTAAAAATACCTGGTATGAACATTCACGTACAGGTTTTAATGTAAATGTATGTTTCCATTTTTCTCAAAAGTGTAATTACTGAGATGTATGATTGATACATGTATAATTTTATAAGATATTGTCAAATTATTTTTCAGAGTGGTTATACTATTTTATATCACCAGAAATGTATAAAAGATCCAATTTATCCATATTCTCACCAGCATTTGGCTTTGTCACATTTTTTTTCTAATTTAAATGTTCAAATAAGTGTGTAGTGGTATCTCATAGTGATTTTACTTTGCATATCCTTATAGTAAATTTTATCAAACATATTTCCATGTGTTTATTTGCCACCCATATCTCTTCTTCTGTGAACTGCCTTGTATGTGTCTTTTGCTGATTTTCTAATTAGATTTTTTTAACTTCAGCTTTTGAGAGTTCTTTACATATTCCAGATATAAGACTTTTATCAGATATGTGATTTGCAAATATTTTATCCCAGTCTGTAAGCTTGTTTTTTCATCCCTTCTTTGGGCCTTTCACAGTGCTGTTCCTTTTAACCCAGCAGAGTTTTGTCTAATTAATAAGAAAAGAAATAAAAGCAAGCAAATATAACTGTATTTGCATGCTGAGTTTGAGGAGTTGTTCTTATTTAGTAACATAACCACTATTAATTATATTATAGCAATGGAAAATATATTCCACTTTTCAAATAATTGATTGACACATCACTATTTAGAATACAACCCACTCTTAAGTAGGAGGCTTCCATTTAAATGAACTAAGTTGGAACGAAAACTGTACTTTCTTTTCCTAAACACAAATATTTTGAATTTTACTCCCAGTCAATTAAAATGAAAAAAAATTAATGCCCCAAATATCTTTTCATAAATTTTACCTCTAAGCCAATATTTTGACATTTGTGTGATATTCACCTGGAAGTATCTAAAATTTCTATTGAAATTAATATCAATATTCCAGATTCTTTGTAAGGAATATTTGTAATTCTTTTCCATTTTTAACTTAGCTTTAATAAGATTAAGTTTCTTAGGTGGTAGAAAAAAAAGTGACATATCTACTTAAACCAATGTACAAATTTAAGATGTTACCCCTAACATTATTATCCATTGCTCTTTCCTTATACTCAGAAGACATTAAATTTCCACATATCTGGCATATATGTGATTCTAAGTTCACAACTATTCTATAGTGATGAGGTTTCATCTATCAAGAATTTACATTTTTGTTTCAAATCTTATTTATTGACCATCTCTTCTCTGGCTAGTATTATGGCAAATATTTTGAATGCCTAAGGTTAAAATCTGATCTCTGACATCAGGAATATTACTTTCTTGCATAAATAATATGAATCTGAACCAATTTATCATCAACTAATTCAGTTTGTAATAAAATGTTAAATATTCATTGCCAGCTAATATTTTTTGAGACTACAGAGGAAAAAAATGTACTAATGAGAAAATAAAGCTTAAACTGGGCCCTATCATATTAGGAGAATTTGGATTACCAGGTCACAAGCATTAAAAAAATACCTAAGGAGATGCAAAGGTGGTAGTTGGAGAGGAAAGGAAAGCAAAGATATTTCCTTTTTCTACAAAAAATAATTTCGCAATGATATAAATAATGTGGAGTTTTCTATTTGTTTTTCCTTTAGGTATCAGTTTATCTGTAGTTTTAAAGAGAAACATGAATATATATACACAGCATCGTCAGAGAGAACACCCATATGACTATAAACTCATTTAAGGATTTTTAAAAATCTAAATAGCATATGCTTATTAGAGCAAAAAGTTAGACTTTGTGTTAATCTAAAAATAAAAACTGAAATATTGAAAGTTTACATTCAATGAGTATTTTAATTCTACGTTGGTAGTCAAGTTTGTTGGAAGCAAATGCTGTATAGAATCAAAACTCAAACATATCAACAGAATGACTCATTGCTCTTAAGTGTACAAATATATTTTAAAATAAATGTATATCAATCGGCTTAAGCTAGGTTATGCTGAATTAAAAAGCAATGCCAGGGGCACCTGGGTGGCTCAGTCAGTTAAGTGTCCAATTCTTGATTTCAGCTCAGGTCATGATCTTGGGGTCATGAGATCGAACTCCTGTGTTGGGCTTCATGCTGGGCATGGAGCTTAAGATTCTCCCTCTCCCTCTGCCCTCTCCCCACACCCCCTTATCTCTCCCTCTCTTAAAAAAAAAAAAAAATAGCAGTACCAAAACCTCAGCGCCTTACATCAAACATTCATGTTATATTGCAAGTCAGCAGAAAAAGTCTCTTTAGGAGAAAAGGCTCCTGTGGCAGAGAGAGAGAGAACGATAAATAGTGGGACTCCCAGAGCTTCTGCTCCCTATCACCAGTTATTACATCCACTTCCATTTCATGGCCAAAGCAAATTACATGGTCAAGCCTGATGTGAGAAGAGTGGGTAGAAACAAATCTTATAGTGGGAAGGGCAATAAAATAATTGGAAATACTAAGTCAATAAACTACAGATTAATTAGAAAAAGTTCACCTTCCAAGTAGAAAAATATTCACAGTACATAAACATGTGTTTCACAGAAGGAAGTATTCAAATGACCAAAATAACATAAAAAGCAATTTAAAATCTTTAGTATTAAAATAGCAAATTAAAATTATGAGATATAATTTTTCAACTATCAGTTTAAAATGTGTAGCTAAAATCTAGTGTTAGAGGTGTTATGAGGAATGAGATATTTTATAATCCATTCTGGCTGTAGCCTATGTACTACTCTGAACATGCTCAACATACTTTCTTTTTTTTTTTTTTTTTTTTTTTTTAAAGATTTATTTATTTATTTGAGAGAGCGAGAATGAGACAGAGTACATGAGAGGGGGGAGGGTCAGAGGGAGAAGCAGGCTCCCCACTGAGCAGGGAGCCCGATGCGGGACTCGATCCAGGGACTCCAGGATCAGGACCTGAGCCGAAGGCAGTCGCTTAACCAACTGAGCCACCCAGGCGCCCTCAACATACTTTCTTTTAAAAAAGGGCGAAATTGATATTGATTCTCTTCAAGAAAGGGTTGACTTCCACACTCCATTACCTGTGCCAGTCTGAAAAATTGAATGCTAGCCTGTTCTGTGGCATTCTGGACTCTGCAGAGAAAGCCCTTCACAATGCCAAGTTAGACAAGCCATAGATACATGTCCTGATCCTGAAAGGTTTTCTGTGCAGAGTTCAGAATACCACAGAGCAGGCTAGCACTCACCTCTCTAAGAAAGATATCTCCAAGCAAGTGTTGACTTCTATACCTCTATTATCTTCAATGGAAAACAAATGAAAAGAACATAACCCCTATGAGGCTATTGTTTACAAATCACCTGTCCAGGAACTTATCTGACAAGGTTCAGGATTTGTTGTTCTTGGATATCACTACGTTTCCTACTGGTATTAAAACTCGTGATGGGGTCAAAATTGCATGATCAAACACAATAGCAATATGCCCCAAAACAGACATAGACCTTCACTACTTAGACAACCAGCTCAGTGAACATTCCCTAGTTTATAAAGGTGAATGTGCCATGGCAACCTGCTTGGCAAGTTTTTATTCATAGGCATATTACTGTTTTCCATAATGTATCTCAGATTATAATCTGTGATAACAATACAGAAAAAAAGAAAAAGATTTCCATCACTAAAGACATCTTCCTTTGAGCAAGGAAGACACTGAAGGTGCAATTCAGGACACTAAGAACCACAAAGTTGAAATGAAAAGCAGAGACAAAGGCCTTCTAAGTATTCTTTTAAATCTTAACAGTTCAACGTGAAAGCCATGGTTGAAGGTAAAAAATATCAAAAGCATTATCAATGATTAGGACAAATATAAGATGTTTGACAAGGACAAGGAAATCATCAACTGGCTCAATAAGAATCATATTGCAGAAAACGAGACATTTGTGTATCAGCAGAAAGTGATGAAGAAAAGTCTACATCCCCATCGTTACCGAGCTGTACCAAGGTAGAGAAGCATACCAGAAAAAAACATTTAGGTGCTTCCCTGGGGCAGAAATCTTTCATTTGGACTTGCTTCTTCTGAACCATCACTGAAGAGACTGATCAAGCCAACAAGAGCATAGAAAACTTAGCATTTTTCCACAGTAAAAAAATGAAAAGCCCACAGGTGAAGCAAATTCAATGATAAATTGTTGAACTAATACATCAAATTTTCAGCACTCTCAATACATAAATGAGTACAGAGGGGAAAAAAGATAACTGTGCAGTATATCAACTGTGTTGTAACTTAATAGAAAATGCAGTATCCTCAATGAAAACCCTGTTTAAAATTTGTACAGAAAATTATACTAAGGGTTACTAAAAAAAAATTGTAAATAAAAGCCAGTAAAATAAAAACCAACACATACAATTCATATTTAACTACTGTATTCTAAATCATAGATCATAATTGCTCAATTTTATAAAATTTACATATTAATCTATTTCCAAATTGATAAGGAATCAGTGCACATGGCTGTTCACTGCTGCCTCTTTGTAGATCCCGCAAGTTGAAAATAAAGAATAGAGGAAGAAGACAAAACAAAAAGAAAAACATTAAAAGATGAACAATCATTTTAATCATTACCATAATTACTCTACTTCCTATTAATTTTCTTTTTTTTAAATAACTTAGTAAACTTAACAAATTGATACTAGAAGATAAAATTAAGAATTTATCTTTTAATGTGGCATTTGGCTTACTAGATTTTCTCCTTTCCTGATAGTAATATTGTTGATAAATGAATTAAACACATGATACTATCAATTAAAAAAGCAGAGAAGATACTTCCACACATTTATCTCATTTATGGTTATATTACTTCTGGGCATATAAGGAAATCAAGGACTGGAAAAATATAAATATGGAATACTTAGCACTAGATATGCACAATGTATCAGAAAAGGGATTTTTAATTTTTTTTTTTCATTTTGAAATGTAAAATTGCTCTGCTTTGCTGCCCTTGTCAGCAGGATCAATAAATAACAGTTTAATGGTGTGAAGGATTTAACACAAGAGAAGACTTATGTGCTCTCTGTAGCTGAACTGCAGCCAGACTATTTCTCATCTGTTTTAGGTACTCCTATTAGTTTCATCTGCTATAAGTACACAAACGGAAGATCTGTATGCATTTATTTATACATAACTCAAACACATGCTAATAAACATATTTTAATTGGACAGAAACTGTACTACTAAAAAAAGAAGTTTATCACCAACATATATTCATAGATCAACTTAGTGTGAATCATCAAGAATAACTTAAAAAATACTTTTTAACTGTATCTCAAAAAGTTCTTGTACATATTAACCTAGATGCTTTTTTTTTTTGCAAAATTTAGATTGCACTTAAGAGTGATAGTTATAGTCTAGGGAAAACACAGAGAGAGGAAGACAAGTCAAGAAAGAATATTGGGAGATTTAGTGAAAAACATAAGATATATAGAAATGTAAGGAGTACATCGCTTCTTGGCCTTTTGGCTAAGATCAAGTGTAGAAATGTAAGGAGTACAGACATCTGTAATCTTAAGATTTTAAATTATTTTACATTTTAATAATGATCCATTCATTAAAAAACAGAAAAAATAATCCATGATAGAAATGCCAATTAAAATTGTTAAAATTTATTGAATAGTTGAAATTGTCAGTTACTGTGCTCTCCCTTCCAGAGACTTCATATTATTTCACAAACACACACACACGCGCCCATGAGAGTGTGTTATTATTTTCCCTACGTAGTACATATATAAATGATAATTCACATACATAAGTGACTTTCCACTACTTCCTTGCCAAGCCTGAACTTTGAAATTTGGGGATTTTTTGTGACGTTGAGGACTTTTTAAAAAATATTTATTTATTTATTTGAGAGAGAACAAGAGAGCACCCTGAGATCATAACCTGAGCTGAAATCCAGAGTCCGACGCTTAACTGACTGAGCCACCCAGGTGCCCCAAGGCTGAGGATTTTTTCTTCTTGCTTCCCCACACAGCCATCATTACCTAAGTTTAACTGTCTGCCTTGGGCACTGTCAAGAATCAGGGAAACAGTCTCCATTGCTCAAGTCCTCCACAGATTATTCTCTTTTCCGTTACTGCATGGAATATGCACATCCTCCCTACAGCTTTTCCCTGTCCCATCAACATTTTGCTTGGAATTTAGTCAAAGGTATTGTAATAGCAGTGTATGGTGGCAGATGATAGCTACACTTAAAGAGAGCATAGTGTAATATATACACTTATCCAATCACTATGATGTATGCCTGAAACATCGTGTGTCAACTATACTTCAATTTAAAAAAAATCTAAAAGATTGTCACTAAAAACCAGGAAACTGATTTAGTGTCCACTTAACAAAAAAGATCCCCCCCCAAAAGTAAACCCCTTAAACATGCAAACATTCACATATCATCATGTCTTAATGATCACATACAGCCATCTGGGTTAGAATGACTCCAGAGTCAAGAGTTCTTCACCACAGCAAACTTGAGATTATTTAACACTTAAATACAAATTCAGAAGTAGACTGGTTAGATTCAGTTCCCAGCTTTACCGTGTGTTCATTTTCTCACAATGGTTGATAATCACTTTTTGGATAGAATGTGTCTTTCTTAGTTTGTTGTGATAAAGTCCTCTAAAATTAAAGTGTGGTTTTTTTGTTCTAGGAAAAATAAAAATGCACACCTGCCCTGATTGTTTCTCTTCATCAATTCTCATGCAGACTTCAACCATTGATGCAGACTACCTCATATCTTGTGTTTGTCAGACTTTGATTTTGGTAGACAATATTGGAGGGTATGAGGAGCATAGGTTTTGGGAAAATATCGAGTCTGCTCTTTTTATTTTTCTTAATTGAGATAAAATTAGCATATAACATTATATTAGTATCAGGTGTACAACATAATAATTCGATATCTGTATACACTACAAAGTGATCACAATAAGTCTAGTTGCCATCCATCACTATACAACTGACCCCATTCACTCATTTTGCCCACCCACACCCCTTTCTCCTCTGATAACCACAAGTCTGTTCTCTGTATCTATGAGTTTTGTTTTACCTGTTTTTTTAAATTCCAAATATAAATGAAGTAATATAGAATTTGTCTTTCTCGGTCTGACTTATTTCACTTGGCATAATATTCTCAAGGTCCATCCATGGTGTTCCCTCCTTTTTTTTTCTTTCAATACTGAGTAGTATTCTAGTGTCTGTCTCTGTGTGTGTGTGTGTGTCCCACAACTTTTTATTTATCCATCAATGGACACTTTGGTTGTTTCCATTATCTCAGCTATTGTAAATAATGCTGCAATGAGCAAAAGGGTGTATCTTTCCAAATTAGTGTTTTTGTTTTCTTCAGATAAATACCCAGAAGTGGAAAATCTGGGTTACATAATAGTTCTATTTTTAATTTTTTGAGAAATCTCCATACTGATTTCCACTTTCCAAATGAAAAAAGAATACAAAACCTCAGAAAAAGATCTTAATGAAACAGACATAAGTAATCTACCTGGTGGAGAGCTGGAAGTATTGGTCATGAAGATGTTCACCAAACTGAGGGGAAGAATGGATGAATGTAGTGAGAACTTTAAAAAAGAACTAGAAAATATAAGGGAGTGCAAACAGAAGTCACAGAGTTGAAAAATAATTGAATTGAAAAATACACAGAGGGGTTCAACTTCAGACCAGATGAAACAGAAAATGTACCAATGACTTGGAATACAGGTAAATCTGTATGATTGTGGATAAGATATTTCCAACTTCACCATCATATTCTTCATAAGTAAAATGAAATTATAATACTAGAGTTTCAGTGAGGATAGGTGAGCTAATGAAGAACTTTTCTCAGGTCATACTACCACCACTACCACCAATACATCAGTAGCAGCAGCCACAATTTGATGACCACTCTATATATTCTAGATATCTTTGACTCATTTTGTAAAAACCATGACATTTAACCCTTACAAATATTGGTTTAAGAAGTTATTAGTATTGACACTTTAAAATAAAAATTCTGACCTTTAAAGAACCATTCCAGGGTTTGATTTGTCCAAAAAAACTACTTATTCAACCTTAAAATAATGCAATTCTGAAGTCCATATTCAAATTTTACATAGTTATATAATTCAAGCTAGTGGTCACTATTATTTATATATTCTAGAAACCGGGAGAACTTTTAAGTTCCTATTGATATCTTAGTATATCATGGTTTCTGACTCCAGACAATCACTAACTAGTTTGAGAAGAAACATTAGAAGATAATTAAAGGTTCTCAGACTCATTGATAGGATCCAATTATCTTGCCCTTTGTTGGACATGCACCCTGTACCACTGCAGATCACAACGCTCATCCTGAGCATTGTATAGGAAAATCCCCAGTGCTCCTGTTACTTCTGAAAGCCAGACGTCTGTGTGCCATGACACCATAAATGAATACCCTGGTGTTGCCTGCATATTGATCTCTTATGTGAGTCTATCTGAGTGGCAGACAAGCCATTTTTCTGCTACTTGGCCTCAAAAAAGGATAGGAAACAAGCTGTATCTCTGGAAGATGGGACGCATGTGAAATTTTCCATGCCTATGAAGACTTTGGAAAATGCCAAGAGGCCAAGATTCATGATGATTTTCCAAAACACTAATAAAACTTCAAATCTGTTGTTTTTATAGTCCAAGACAAATTTTAAAATTAGCCACACACAACGCCTGTGCAGCTTTGGAGTCACCACATTTCCTAAGATTTCTATCTGCCACAACCTCTTATAAAACAGATTGCTGAATAAATGAGTGTTCAAATAAATGGCTTTACGAAACTACTTGTGTCAGCACAGGTTTACAAGCTATGTCATAAACTAACATTGTTATTCTCAAAAAAAAAAAAAAATAGCTGAGGTATACTATTTTGGAAACAATACAACCATGTATAAATCTGTTTATACCATACCTGACACCACTACAGTTACTCCCTAAGAGTACCTGTGCTACCCTCCCCACCAGAAATGAATGTGCTTGTGTTGCCTGAAAATGTCCTTTTCTGAATTAGTGTTGTTATAGGTCATGTTCAAAAACAACAAAACTAAGGGACTCCAAACATCTTTTGCTCTCATTAAAAGTAAATGCCTATAAAATTCTCTCTTACGAAGATATATTCCTTCTTCCTTTCCCCAGAACAACTACTAACCAGGTATGGAGAGCAACCTCAAAACCTGCCAAGTGGTTTTCCTCACCAAAAGCTGAGATCCATGAAGGTGTATAGGTTTTTTTGGTTTGTTTTTCATTTTCTTTTTTTTATTCTTATGTTAATTCCCATACATTACATCATTAGTTTTAGATGAAGTGTCCCATGGTTCATTGTTTGTGCATAACACCCAGTGCTCCATGCAGAATGTGCCCTCCTCAATACGCACCACCAGGCTAACCCATCCTCCCACCCCCCTCCCCTCTAGAACCCTCAGTTTGTTTTTCAGAGTCCATCATCTCTCATGGTTCATCTACCCCTCCGATTTCCCCCGCTTCATTCTTCCCCTCCCGCTAGAAGATGTATAGCTTTTATGTGGTAATTCTTTAAAGGTAAGAATTTAGAAGGGCAAGTTCTCCTTTCTTATCACACTAAGTAATCCCTAAAAATGTCTGCTTTCAGTTTGATGTTAAGAAACGAATTGTCAAATGCTAGAGCCATTACATAGTAGAAATCAAGCCTACGACTGTCTTTGAATTTTTTATTTATTTGCAAAGAATTCCCCTGGGTAAGTACTCAAAGTCCTGTATTCATCATATGATTCAATACTTATTTTTTTATTCTTTTGTTTTTTAATATTTTTTTATTATGTGATGTTAATCACCATACATTATTTTTTGATGTAGTGTTCCATGATTCATTGTTTGCATATAACACTCAATGCTCCATGCAGTACGTGCCCTATTTAATACCCATCACTAGGCTAACCCATCCCCCCACCCCCCACCCCCCTCTAGAACCCTCAGTTTGTTTCTCAGAGTCCATAGTCTCTCACGGTTCGTCTCCCCCTCTGATTTCCCTCCTACACTGTTGGTGGGAATGCAAGCTGGTGCAGCCACTCTGGAAAACTGTATGGAGGTTCCTCAAAAAGTTGAAAATAGAGCTACTGTATGACCCTGCAATTGCACTACTGGGTATTTACCCCAAAGATACAAATGTGGGGATCCGAAGGGGTACGTGCACCCCAATGTTTATAGCAGCAATGTCCACAATAGCCAAACTATGGAAAGAGCCAAGATGTCCATCGACAAATGAATGGGTAAAGAAGATGTGGCATATCTACACACACACACACACACACACACACACACACATACACAATGGAATATTACACAGCAATCAAAAGGAATGAAATCTTGCCATTTGCAACAACATGGATGGAACTGGAGGCTGTTGTGCTGAGTGAAATAAGTCAGAGAAAGACATGTATCATACGACCTCACTGATATGAGGAATTCCTAACCTCAGGGAACAAACTGAGGGTTGCTGGAGTGGTGGGGGGTGGGAGAGATGGGGTGGCTGGGTAATGAAGGGGGGGAAATCAATATTTATTTTTAATAGGTCAGACAGTGACTGAAGAGTAAAAGGACTTTGATGAAGAGTAGTCAAAAAAAGGATGCTTTTCAACCTTCCTGAAGAGCTGCTTCCTTGGTCAAACCATTAAGTGAAAAAGTAACTTTTAAACTAGTTCATTGAAAAAAGCCAACACTTATATAATTCCTTTAAATTGAATTCTATAAATTTTAATGCTACAGTCCATCATATAGAAGTTACAATTATAGTTTACACGGACTTTAAAATCCCAGTTACATTGCACAATACAAAACAACGTGTAAACAACAGCAGAACAATTCTTATATGACTGTTTTTTTACTGAGTAGCTATAGGAAATCTCGGAGCTGGTAGGAAGTTCAAGAACTTTATTACTACTTCCAATTAAGACTTATATAAATATTCAAGACATAAAATTACTTTAAAAATATTATAGATGAAATTCATGGAGTGCTTACATCAACCACAGCTCTAAATCTTTTGCATCCATTCATGCATATATTAATTCAACAAGGTTGGCATGACCATCACCATTTAAAGACAAGAGAAGCAAAACAAAACAAAATCCTAAACACAAAGATTAAGATAATTCTAAAAGGGTACATGATAATTCATTATGAACCTCAAAAGGGCATATCATAATTCATTACAAACCTCTTAAAGCACTCTACTATAAAGCACTCTACTCTAAATTAAATAATATGTTAATTTTTAGCTATTTTGCAAAATTTTTGGAATCTGCACAAAGTATTTGCAAAGTATAGAAGGAAATGTACAAATGTATAAAACTTGGTTCTTGATTCTTAGCCTTTATTAAATTCAAAATGAGTGGTGGATGGAATATGTTGAGAAACAGACATCTATTCAACATGAATAATAGCATGCCAGTAGTATACTCTTAAAGTGGAAGTAATCAATTCTGTCTGTGGTTAAGGAAGTGAACTGAGCATTCAGGGATAAGTATCTGCCAGGCAGAAAAGTGGGGGAAGATGAAGAAGAGGTGGTGAGAAAACATTTCAGGACTGTTAAGTATGAGATTGTAAAAACACAACTAAGATCCTCAGTATGATCAAAGCACTGTGGTGGTTTTTTTTAATTTTTTATTGTTATCTGAATCACCATACATTACATCATTAGTTTTAGATGTAGTGTTCCATGATTCATTGTTTGTCCATAACACCCAGTGCTCCATGCAGATTGTGCCCTCTTTAATACCCATCACCAGGCTAACCCATCCTCTCATCCCCCTCCCCTCTAGAACACGTAGTTTGTTTTTCAGAGTCCATCGTCTCTCATGGTTCCTCTACCCGTCTGATTTTCCCCCTTCATTGTTCCCCTCCTATCTTTTTTTTTTTCTTACCATATATTGCATTATTTGTTTCAGAGGTACAGATCTGAGCTTCAACACTCTTGCACAATTCACAGCGCTTACCAGAGCACATACCCTCCCCAGTGTCTATCACCCAGGCACCCCATCCCTCCCACCCCACCCTCCACTCCAGCAACCCTCAGTTTGTTTCCGGAGATTAAGAATTCCTCATATCAGTGAGGTCATATGATACATGTCTTTCTCTTTTTGACTTATTTCGCTCAACATAATACCCTCCAGTTCCATCCACATCATTGCAAATGGCAAGATCTCATTCCTTTTGATGGCTGCATAATATTCCATTGTATATATATACACTTTTTCTTTATCCATTCATCTGTTGATGGACATCTTGGCTCTTTCCACAGTTTGGCTATTGTGGACATTGCTGCTATAAACATTGGGGTGCACATACCCCTTCGGATCCCTACATTTGTATCTTTGGGGTAAATACCCAGTAGTACAATTGCTGGATAATATGGTAGCTCTATTTTCAACTTTTTGAGGAACCTCCATATTGTTTCCAAGCTTGCATTCCCACCAACAGTGTAGGAGGGTTCCCCATTCTCTGCATCCCTGCCAACATCTGTTGTTTCCTGACTTGTTAATTTTAGCCATTCTGACTGGTGTGAGGGGGTATCTCATTGAGGTTTTCATTTGGATTTACCTGATGCCAAGCGATGTTGAGCACTTTTTCATGTGTCTGTTGGCCATTTGGATGTCTTCTTTGGAAAAATGTGTGTTCATGTCTTCTGCCCATTTCTTGATTGGATTCTTTGTTCTTTGGGTGTTGAGTTTGATAAGTTCTTTATAAATTTTGGACACTAGCCCTTTATCTGATATGTCATTTGCAAATATATTCTCCCATTCTGTCAGCTGTCTTTTGGTTTTGTTGACTGTTTCTTGTGCTGTGCAAAAGCTTTTTATCTTGATGAAGTCCCAAGAGTTCATTTTTGCCCTTGCTTCCCTTGCCTTTGGCAATATTTCTAGGAAGAAGTTGCTGTGGCTGAGTTCGAAGAGGTTGCTGCCTGTGTTCTCCTTTAGGATGTAGATGGACTCCTGTCTCACATTTAGGTTTTTCAACCATTTAGAGTCTATTTTTGTGTGTGGAGTAAGGAAATGGTTCAGTTTCATTCTTCTGCATGTGGCTGTCCAATTTTCCCAACACCATTTGTTGAAGAGACTGACCTTTTTCCACTGGACATTCTTTCCTGCTTTGTCGAAGATGAGTTGACCATAGAGTTGAGAGTCCACTTCTGGGCTCTCTATTCTGTTCCACTGATCTATGTGTCTGTTTTTGTGCCAGTACCATACTGTCTTGATGATGACAGCTTTGTAATACAGCTGGAAGTCCGAATTGTAATGCTGCCAGCTTTGCTTTTCTTTTTCAAATTTCCTCTGGCTATTCGGGGTCTTTTCTGATTCCATACAAATTTTAGGATTATTTGTTCCATTTCTTTGAAAAAAGTGGATGGTATTTTGATGGGGATTGCATTGAATGTGTAGATTGCTCTAGGTAGCATTGACATCTTCACAATATTTCTTCTGACAATCCATGAGCATGGAACGTTTTTCCATTTCTTTGTGTCTTCCTCAATTTCTTTCATGAGTATTTTATAGTTTTCTCAGTACAGATCCTTTGCCTCTTTGGTTAGATTTATGCCTAGGTATCTTATGGTTTTGGGTGCAATTGTAAATGGGATTGACTCCTTAATTTCTCTTTCTTCTGTCTTGTTGTTGGTGTATACGAATGCCACTGACTTCTGTGCATTGATTTGATATCCTGCCACTTTACTGAATTCCTGTATGAGTTCTAGCAGTTTTGGGGCGGAGTCTTTGGGGGTTTTCCACATAAAGTATCATATCATCTGCAAAGAGTGAGAGTTTGACTTCTTCTTTGCCAATTTGGATGCCTTTGATTTCTTTTTGTTGTCTGATTGCTGTGGCTAGGACTTCCAATAGTATGTTCAATAGCAGTGGTGATAGTGGACATCCCTGCCGCGTTCCTGACCTTAGGGGGAAAGCTCTCAGTTTTTCCCCATTGAGAATTATATTCGCTGTAGTTTTTTCATAGATGGCTTTTATGATATTGAGGTATGTACCCTCTATGCTTATACTCTGAAGAGTTTTGATCAAGAAAGGATGCTATACTTTGTCAAATGCTTTTCCTGCATCTGTTGAGAGGATCATATGGTTCTTGTTCTTTCTTTTGTTAATGTATTTTATCACGTTGATTGATTTGCGGATCTTGAACCAACCTTGCAGCCCAGGGATAAATCCCACTTGGTCGTGGTGAATAATCCTTTTAATGTACTGTTGGATCCTATTGGCTAGTATTTTGGTGAGAATTTTTGCATCCATGTTCATCAGGGATATTGGTCTGTAGTTCTTTTTGATGGGGTCTTTGGTTTGGGGATCAAGGTAATGGTGGCCTCATAAAATGAGTTTGGAAGTTTTCCTTCCGTTTCTATTTTTTGGAACAGTTTCAGAAGAATAGGTATTAAATCTTCTTTAAATGTTTGGTAGAATTCCCCTGGGAAGCCATCTGGCCCTGGGCTTTTGTTTGTTGAGAATTTTTGATGACTCTTCAATTTCCTTAGTGGTTATAGGTCTGTTCAGGTTTTCTATTTCTTCCCAGTTCAGTTTTGGTAGTTGATACATCTCTAGGAATGCATCCATTTCTTCCAGGTGATCTAATTTGCTGGCATAGAGTTACTCATAATATGTTCTTATAATTGTTTGTATTTCTTTGGTGGTGGTTGTGATCTCTCCTCTTTCATTCATGATTTCGTTGATTTGGGTCCTTTCTCTTTTCTTTTTGATAAGTCTGGCCAGGGGTTTATCCATCTTGTTAATTCTTTCAAAGAACCAGCTCCTAGTTTCATTGATCTGTTCTGCTGTTCTTTTAGTTTCTATTTCATTGATTTCTGCTCTGATCTTTATTATTTCTCTTCTCCTGCTGGGTTTAGGCTTTATTTGCTGTTCTTTCTCCAGCTCCTTTAGGTGTAGGGGTAGGTTGTGTATTTGAGACCTTTCTTGTTTCTTGAGAAAGGCTTCTATTGCTGTATACTTTGCTCTTAGGACCGCCTTTGCTGCATCCCAATGATTTTGAATAGTTGTGCTTTCATTTTCATTGGTTTCCATGAATTTTTTAAATTCTTCTTTAATTTTCTGGTTGACCCATTCATTCTTTAGTAGGATGCTCTTGAGCTTCCATGTATTTGAGTTCTTTCTGACTTTCCTCTTGTGGTCTGAAAATAGGCAGGGAATGATCCCAATCTTTTGGTACCGGTTGAGACCTGATTTATGACCTAGGATGTGATTGATTTTGGAGAATGTTCCATGAGCACTAGAGAAGAATGTGTATTCCGTTGCTTTGGGATGGAATGTTCTGAATATGTCTGTGAAGTCCATTTGGTCCAGTGTGTCATTTAAAGTCTTTATTTCCTTGTTGAAATTTTGTTTAGATAATCTGTCCATTTCAGTGAGGGGGGGTGTTAAAGTCCCCCACTATTCTTGTATTGTTATCGATGTGTTTCTTTGCTTTTGTTATCAATTGCCTTATATAATTGGCTGCTCCCATGTTAGGGGCATAGATATTTACAATTGTTAGATCTTCTTGTTGGATAGACCCTTTAAGTAGGATATAATGTCCTTCCTCATCTCTTATTACAGTCTTTGATTTAAAATCTATTTTGTGATATAAGGATTGCCACCCCAGCTTTCTTTTGGTGTCCATTAGCATGGTAAATGGTTTTCCACCCCCTCACTTTAAATCTGGGGGTGTCTGTGGGTCTAAAATGAGTCTCTTGCCGACAGCATATCGATGGGGCTTGTGTTTTAATCCAATCTGCTAGCCTGTGTCTTTTGATTGGGGCATTGAGCCCATTTACATTCAGGGTAACTATTGAAAGATAGGAATTTAGTGCCATTGTATTGCCTGTAAGGTGATTGTTAGCATATATTGTCTGTGCTCCTTTCTGGTCTATGTTGCTTTTAGGTTCTCTCTTCACTTAGAGGACCCCTCTCAAGATTTCTTGTAGGGCTGGTTTTGTTTTTGCAAATTCCTTTAGTTTTTGTTTGTCCTAGAAGCTTTTTATCTGTCCTTCTATTTTCAATGACAGCCTAGCTGGATATAGTATTCTTGGCTGCATATTTTTCTCATTTAGTGCTCTGAAGATATCATGCCAGTCCTTTCTGGCCTGCCAGGTCTCTGTGGACAGGTCTGTTGCCAATCTAATGTTTCTACCATTGTAGGTTACAGATCTTTCTCCCGAGCTGCTATCAGAATTATCTCTTTGTCTCTGAGACTCGTAAGTTTTACTATTAGATGTCGGGGTGTTGACCTATTTTTCTTGATTTTGAGAGGGGCTCTTTGTGCTTCCTGCATTTTGATGCCTGTTTCCTTCCCCAAATTAGGGAAGTTCTCTGCTATAATTTGCTCCATTATACCTTCTGCCCCTCTCTTTCCTCCTCTTCTGGGATCCCAATTATTCTAATGTTGTTTCGTCTTATGGTATCGCTTATCTCTTGAATTCTGCCCTCGTGATCCAGTACTTGTTTATCTCTATCTCAGCTTCTTTATTTCCCATAATTTGGTCTTCTATATCACTGATTTTCTCTTCTGCCTCATTTATCCTAGCAGTTAGCGCCCCCATTTTTGATTGCACCTCATTAATAGCCTTTTTGATTTCTACTTGGTTAGATTTTAGTTCTTTTATTTCTCCAGAAAAGGTTTCTCTAATACCTTCCATGCTTTTTTCAAGCCCAGCTAGTATCTTTAAAGTGATGATTCTGAACTCTAGATCTGACATCGTACTCATGTCTGTATTGAGTAGGTCCCTGGCAGTCAGTACTACCTCTTGTTCTTTTTGTTCAGGTGATTTCTTCCCTCTTGTCATCTTGTCGAGAGGAGAATAGATTAATGAGAGAACAAAATGCTAACAGGGTAACAACGTTCCCAGAAAATACACTCTAAAGAAATCAGAAAAGACCTGAAGCAGGGTGGAAAGAAAGGGAAAGAGAGAAAAAAGGAAAAGAAAAAGAAAAAAAGGTAAAGTAAAAAACAAACAAAAACAGAACAAAACAAAACAAAACAAAAAAAACCAGAATATGATCAAATATGATCAGGCTGGTATATAGATCAGTGCCACACACTAGATTTGGGGTGTATTTTGGTCTGTTAGAAGAAAGTGCCTCCCAAAATTTTAAAGAAAGAAAAACTTATATATGTACAAAAAAAAGGTTGATATGATGAAGGGATGGAATATGACCGTAAGGATGAAAATTATAAAAAATTTTATAAAAGGAATTGATAAGTTGGTTGAAAAAAGAGGAGGATTAAAAAAAAGAAAAAGAAAAAAAAAGGGAGAGAATGTGATCAGGCAGGAGAGCAGAAAAAAACCAAACACTAGAGATTTAGGGTATATTTTGATCTGTTAAAAGAAACTATCTCAAAATTTTAAAGAGAGAACAACTTATATATATATATGCCAAAAATACCGGTAACTACTATGAAGGGATAGAATATGACTCTAAAAATGAAAAATAAAAATGTTTTTTAAAAAAGGGATTGATAAGATGTTGGTTGAAAAAGGGAAAAAGAAAAATTCAAAAAAAAAAAAAGAATAAAAAAAATTAACTTTGAAAGACTAAAGAATCATGGTAAAAAAGCCATGGATTCTATGTGCATTGTCCCCCTAGCACTAGAGTTCTGCCGTTCTCATTGATGGGTAAACTTGGTCTTCTGGGTAAACTTGCTGATCTTCTGGGGGAGGGGCCTGTTGCCTGGTTCCCAAATATCTTTGCCGGAGGCGGAATTGCCCCGCCCTTGCCAGTCTGGGCTAAGTAATCTGCTCGGGTTTGCTCTCGGGAGCTTTTGTTCCCTGCAAGCTTTCCGAACAGCTTTGGAGGAGGAGAGTGAAAATGGTGGCCTCCCAGCCTCCACCCCAGAGAAGCTGAGACCTTGGGGTCCCACTCCTCAGTGTGCCTCCAGAGAAAAGCAGTCACTCCCATCTCCCCGGTCTCCAGCTGCACTCCATACTCACCAGGCCTGTGACCGAACATTTCTATCTCTGGCAACCGACCCCGTGCAGAGTCTCCAAACCCAGCAGATCCCTGAGGTGCGCTCCTGCGCTGCTCCTCCCAGGGGAGGAAGGGGAGTCTCCCCGGATCTGCCGCTTGTTGGGTCCCTGCTGGAAGAGCAGTGGCCCGACTGTGCCGCGGATCATTGTTTATGGCAACCCTGAGCTGAGAACCCGTGCCTCAGCTCCGTCTCTGCAGCTGGCTTCCCCGCTCCGATACCTGGAGCTCTGCCACACTCAGGCACCCCCAGTCTTTGTGACCCTGAGGGTCCTGAGACCACACTGTCCCACGAGGGTTCCACCTCCCTCTTAGCCACCGGAGTGACGTCCCTCAGCAGAGCCGACTTCTAAAAGTTCTGATTTTGTGCTCCACAGCTCTATCACTTGCCAGAAGCAGCTGATGGAGGCCCCTCCCCCGCCATCTATCCTCCCGAATATCGCCTCAGATTCACTTCTCCGCACATCCTATCTTCCAGAAAGTTGTCGCTTGTCTATTCAGAGAATTGTTGCTCTTCTTTTCTTCGATCTCCTGTTGAGTTTGTAGGTGTTCAGAATGGTTTGATCCCTATCCAGCTGAATTCCTGAGCGGAGACGAAATCCAGGTCTCCTACTCCTCCGCCATCTTGCTCTGCCCGAGCCATAGCAGTGTGTTCTTAGGACTATTTAAGGAAGTGGAAAGGAATTAGGAAATATAGCTTGGGAAATTGGCAGAGGCTAGTTGGGAAAGTAATTGGAATTTTATATTTTAAGCAACTCTTTAAGCAATAAGGAGAATGATCAGATATTTAGACACACCATTTTGACCCTGACAGCATTTTAGTAATACATTTTTAAAGACCAAGTTTAATACTTAAAACTATATTACCACTAATTAATCTCTATTGAAAATATATTAAGCCATTTCCATCTATTACTTTTCATTTATTCTAGTTAATGTTACTAAAATGTTATTTTCTATAAATATTTTAAGATTTTTATTTTTCTACCATTTTGAATTTTTTTCACTTTAAAATTTTACTCTTTATAGCCTCTGGTACTATTAGTTTGTGTGCATGTGTGTTTATGTACCATATCTGATGGCTAAGGGTACAAATACTGCCAAATTCATTTTTACAATGAGAAGTTTTGGTCATTATTCTTTTTACTTTATATTAAAGACAGGTGTGAGTCATATTCTTTATGAGTGAGGTAGTGAGTACTTCTTCCCTACTTAACCAATGAGACAAATATGGCAAACTATCTTCGTCTTTATTGACCAGACTGCATGTGCTCTGCCACTCACTCTACTCTTCACCTGTCTTCTTACTGCTTTGTACATAGTGCTGTAATTCTTCCTACCAGTAGCAGGGCAAAGATGAAACAGAGTCAAGCAGTGAAGTCAAAATATCCCTGAGTGTAGGGGTGCCTGGGTGGCTCAGTCGTTAAGCGGCTGCCTTCAGCTCAGGTCATGATCCCAGGGTCCTGGGATCGAGTCCTGCATCGGGCTTCCTGCTCGGCGGGAAGCCTGTTTCTCCTTCTCCCACTCCTCCTGCTTGTGTTCCCTTTCTTGCTATGTCTCTGTCAAATAAATAAATAAAATCTTAAAAAAAAATCCCTGAGTGTAAAAATGAAAAGGTCAAAATATTTTGCCATAAAGTGATGCTATCACAGTTGCTTAAAAAGGGAAATATTATTTAAAAATTAAGGACAGTTGGTGGCATCATGGGGAAAGGCATGAAGTAAAAGGAAATTTAAAACAGGAAAATAATAAAAAGAGTGTGATGGCAGCTAAAACCAGTGATTCTGAATTGTCCTTAAGAAGCAGAGTCAGACAGGTAAGTGAGAGGAATCTGCCCAAAAAAAAAAAAAAAAAAAAAAAACTGGTAACAGAATAAATGGAGTAAATATTGCTAAGACAGTTATTTAAAATGGAAGCAGAAGGACACTGAGGAAGTGGGGGTTTGCATGTCTTCTGTCTCAAATTCTTGAAATCACTACTGAACTCAGCTAAAAGTGCGAGTTTTAGACATATGCTACATGTTAGAGTGGACATACATGCACTTTCTGCTTAATCTAGCACCATCCATGTATAGATTAGTGCAACTGTACCTATATCAGCACCAATAACATTTTGTTCAAAATAGTTTATGTAAAATGCCTCTTTCCTCTTTAAAAACTCTAACCTCCTTTGTCTCTCCAAAGCACATTTCTGATTTTGTCAAACCTATGTCTCCTGGATTGTAATCCCTAATATCCAAAACAAACACACATACTTTATTTGCAGCTTGCAGTTTTGTCTTTCAACAACATGTCATTAAAGGATAGTGATATGCAACAGAAATCACTGTTTTTCAAGTGGCTTAAACTACAGAAATGAAATTCCAACTAAACATAATTTGAAAATGGAAAAAAAAGTCTCACATAGAATTGGCAACTCTTAAGTGCAAAAAGTCAGATTCCTATTGATACTAGTTTTGTCCAGATAACATTTAAAGGTGTATGTTGTACACTGTTCCCAAGATTCCTAAATATTTTATGACTTATATGACTTTAGGACTTGTATATTCATGATTTTCATATTTTATATTTTATAGCTTCTGACTTCACCGTTCTGATTCCTTCTAACTTTCCAACCCAATTAAGCTTCATGTATCCATGATTCTTTTTAAGTCTACTCAATTGACTGTCCCTTTTAGATACACACTCATACATACATACCCTGTGAGGAGAGGAATTTTATATCAATAATTTACATCAATGGTTTAACAGACTGTGTATTAAGCAACTTTTCTTACGATTTCTTCATTTTTATCAATGACCCAAGAAATTCCACCTTTTCCACAGGTTTCATATTCTTTTTTTTTTTTTTAAGATTGTATTTATTTTTGCAAGGTCGGGGGAGGGAGCACAAGCGAGGGGAGCAGTCAGGGGCTGGGGGGCAGAAGGAGAAACAGACTCCCCACTGAGCAAGGAGCCAGATGTGGGACTAAATCCCAGGACCCCGGGATCATGACCCAAGCCAAAGACAGATGCTTAACCCACTGAACCACCCAGGTGCCCCAGTTGTCAGATTCTTCCCAATAACTAACATTCCCTAGGTCCTCCTTCTCCTTTATTTGCTGCTCCTTTTCCTCTCCTAAATTCCTATTTATTTATAATGGAAGTTGCATTAGCTATCCCTTTGGATCTCTCCCTAGCCCATCACTTAATTAGTGCCCTACCTTATAATGTCCAATAATAACTGCTCCTAAACTTGACAGTTCTCTCCCTCAGAAGGATTTCTTATTATTTACTTTGGGTGTTTAGATATATTTCCAAACTTTATACTGTTAAGCTTTGTGATCTGCTAATATTTGCATGTTATATTTCTACTTTAGAACCTGATTAGGTATTTAACCTCCTTGTAAAGACAGCGATGTCTCTCCACATCCAAATGCTAACTTCCTCATTTCATTTCATTTCAACCTGTTTTACCAATCACCTGAAGGAGTTTATTAGTGATGGTTTAACAGGTCAGCAAGAATTGCTGATATTCCTGAGGATAATAAATGCCATCCTAATGAGGGTGAGTGAAACTGCTCTTTCTATACAATGCAGTCCTTTCTTATTTAAAATCTTATTTTTAATTAAGTTTTCATTCATTATTCATTTGAGTGAGGATTCTGAGCAATGGCAGTTATGTTGCTGCTCCTACAGCCTATATAAAAAAGGAATCCTGACAAATCTCCACTAGCATCATAGTGTTGGAATTTTCAGTCCACATGTCCTATGAAAATAACTTGAACAAAGTGATTTAAACATGATAATGCTAATGCTTACTTCAGGAATCTACGTAGTTTATTCAAGTAACCCCAAAAAGACCCTGGGTGACCAAAGTTGTGAACATATTCCAGATAAATGACCAAGATTTCAAATTGTTGCATCCATAAAGCCCAGAAAAGTAGGAACTAATCATTGCCCTCTTCACACACAAACACACACACACACAAAAGTTAATTCATTAAGTCAGGAAACATTGCAAAGCCTTGGGAACTAGAAGGCTGAGATCTATTAAATGTTATGTTTCTAAATAAATCAATTATCAGATCTACATATCAAAAATCTGGGGTTGGTTTTATTTGACCTTCCCGTTTCTCATGGTATGCAGTGAGAATGAATGAGATAAGGTAAAAGATTGGTTTTGAATTTCTTGAAATAAATGTCCTATATCTATTCTAGGAACGATTTCAAGAGATGGATTTCAGAACCTAAAATCTTAAATTGCCTGCTGTATGACATGCTGCAGCATAATGTCTTAGATTCTTCTCTTTGCCCTGGGGCAGCACTGCCCAATATTTTTTCAAGCTGTGACACGGTTATGAACTTCTGGGGGCACATTGTATAAACAAATAGAACTTCTCAGTTGGAGTTGCCTCAACATTAAGGGAAATTGTATTTATAGACCCTCTACCATGCAAGAGGCACCATATAAAGCTTGTTCCATATATACACTTAGCACTTCCCACAATTCTATGCAATGGGTATTATTTTAGAGCAAACCAGGGTACAGACTATTTTAATTGTCAAGCTGATTTCCAGCTTACCAGTTACATTACATTAAGAAAAATTTCCTAATTTTTACGATTGACTGTGAGGCTGAGGATGTTCTGCCATCCGTCACACTGATAGCTAAGTGCTTTCACCCTCATCCCTCAATTATTAATATGCATTCTCTGACAAAAAGGCCAATCTACTCAGATTGAGATCGGCTATTTAGCCAAGAATTCGTTAAGGTAAAGAATTAGCTAGAACTTCCAAACAGGGTCTCAAGAACCATTTCTCAGAAATGTATTAAATCTTACTTTCTGTAGTTCCAAAATTCTGGTAATCATGAAGCTGTTCTGTGATTCAAGTTAAATCATATACATAAATGTGCATGTTAAAATTAAAATCTAATACAAGTATAAAATCATGAATAGTCATTAAACTACAAATAACAGGAGAAAATGAGTTAGAAAGAAAACAACTCAAAACAAAATGTGGGTAAAAAAGCTAAAATGCATGTGCATATACAGGTGAAAGATTCTTGCTTAGAATTCTGACCACAATTTCACAATCAAAGTCACCAGTCAGCCTAGTCCCTGCTATGTATGGATCTTGGACATGGACTTGAACAACCTTACATACTGCCAATCTTTCTGCCACAAAGACAAATCCAATGTGACCAGCCAATTAATTAAAGACTTACAAGAGCTGGGACAGTCACAGTTTCCAAGTTTGGTTTAACATAATTAGAGTTTATCACTCCCCCTCCAAAAATCAGCAAACAATATGGGGTATCAAGAAAGCTTCAAGTCATATAAGACAGTATCTCCTATTTCTTGCAAAACTGATTAGATTCTCATCAGATAGGTGTTCTACTGTTCTTTGCTTGATAAATCTAAATATAGTATATAAAAAAGGCTTAAAAGACATTTCCCTCCTTACTGATTAGCCTCTGAATTATAAAAATGTTTATAGAGCAGCCAAGCATGGCATTGTGTTTATTAAAAATTATGGTGCTCAGTGTGCAATCCTAGCAAAGCAGAGATCATGTGGGGTTGAATAATAATTATCCAATCTAAGACTTAGTGGGCCAAGGCTATGCTTAATGCTTAAAGTCATTATTAAGTATATTAAGTTAATCCTTTTACTACCTCAGTGAGGCAAGTATTACTATTCCTTCTTTATAGATAAGGGAACCAGTATACCTAGTTTTATGTATGTTGCCTCCTCCTTTGTGGAGTCAGTAGCAGAACTGCTGTTTGAAAGGGTATGTCTAATTCTGAACCACTCTAATACTGGAAAGCATTTGGGGAGCCAAATCATATTCACAAACTACTATTTCTAAAAACAGCCCTTTTGTAACCTTGCTATATATTTTTTTCACTTAATATATACATTGTTTTATATTTTATAAAATTTGAACAAAATGATTTTTACGTAAGCACAAAGATTTTCAATAATGTTAATTATCTATATATTCCTTTACATTGCACTTATTATGTTGTACGACGTTTTTAAAATGTGACAAAATATTTACGCCAGAAATAAAAAAAAATGCCATTATATGCATTCTAAAATATGGATTACATTTAAAATTCTAATTGGACTTTCATCAAGTTTAAGTCAATATCATGTCATTTCTCCTAATTAGATATTAATTTAACTAATGCCAAATCTAAATATTTTCATAGACCTATACATAATTATATATTACGTACTGACATTCCAAAACTAAAGATGATAAGTGAGTCACAGTACTTAATGTAAAAAAAAAAAAAAAAAAAAAAAAAAGATTTTTTTTTTTCTTAATTCGGTGGCTTTCTTGTTCTAACAAAATTATTTGTTAAATTAAAAGATGCTAAATACCACTAACCATCAGGGAAATATAAATCAAAACCACAATGAGATGTCACCTCACACTTGTTAGGATGGTTATAAACCACAAGAAAAAAAAGGTAAGAGCTGGCAAGGATGAGGAGAAATTAGAACTCTTATACACTGTTGGTGGGAATATAAAATGGTACAGCTTTTACGGAAAACTGTATGGAGGTTCCTCAAAAAATTAAAAATAGAACTACCATATAACCTGCCAATTCCACTTTTGGGTATCAATCCAAAATAACTGAAATCAGTATCTCAAAGAGGTATTTGCACTCCTGTGTTCGCTGAGGAACAATAGTCAATAGGAAGGATAAACCTAAATGTCCATCGAGGAGTGAACAGATAAAGAAAATGTCTTATACATATGATAAAATATTATTCATTGTTAATAAGGAAATCCTGCAATATGTGACAACATAATGAACTCTAAAAAAGGACATTACACTAGATGAAATAAGTCAGTCACAGAAAAAAAACACTGCATTATTCCACTTGTATGAAGCATATAAAATAGTCAAACTCACAGAAACAGAAAGCAGAATGGTAGTTGCCAGAGACTGTGGGGAGGACTAGAGGGGGGTTGCTTGCTGTTCAATGGGTACAAAGTTTCAATTATACAAAATGAGTAATTTCTAGAGATCAGCTTTACAACATAGTACCTATAGTTAACAAAATAGTACTATGCACTGCAAAAAATTTCATATTAAGTGCTCTTACCACATATGCACACAAAAAAAGAGACGTAAGGGAAACTCTGGGAGGTGTTGGATATGTCTACTACCTTGACTGTGGTAATGGTACCACAGGTGTTTGCATATGTCCAAACCATTCAGTCTGTACACATTATATATGTACATTTGTACTTAAAATTTCAATAAAGCAGTTTTAAATAAATAAATAGCAAGTCCTTCTGTCCCACCCCCAAAAAAATAAGAGCCTGGAGAAAAAGTTGAGACATCTGAAATAATGTTGGAAGGTTTTATAGTGGAGTAAGATTATGCATTATTTTCTAGGACATCTTGACCTTTTTTGAAGGGCATTTGAAAGCAACTGGAGCCTTGAGAAGGAGAAGGATTGGAGTGACACAAAATTTGCTTTTTGAAAAGATAAGGGATCACTGTGACTATATAAAGAGAACCAATCGAAGAGGGGCAAAACTTGATGTGGAGAAACTTGTTAAGAGGTGAGAGATGATTGGGCACTGGAAAAGGGAATAGTAAATAAAATGTAGAAAAGGAAATGGAATCAAGATTTACCGTAGAATGACTTAGAGAATTGAGAGATGAACTCAAATGGATGGAAAGAAGACATCCAAATGGGAAATGGATGGAAAGAAGACATCCAAATAGATTCTTAGATTTTGACTTGCACAACTAGATAGATGGCCTTGCTATTCATTTAGAAAAGGGATCCAGAAAGAAATCTCAGTGTAGAGTGAATGAGGGATCATGCTTCTTTTTGCCTGTTGTTTAAGTGACACCAGAGAATACATTTCAAATGGATATAAGGGTCTAGATCTCAGAGGAGATATAGGCTAAGGATATGAAACAGTAATGGGTATTAAGGAGGGCACATATTGCATGGAGCACTGGGTGTTATATGCAAACAATGAATCATGGAATACTACATCAAAAACTAATGATGTACTGCATGGTACTAACATAACATAACAAAATAAAATAAAATTTAAAAAAGATATGAAACAGTGAGTCATTTGAATTTTAAGTATTAATTAAAGAATAAAGGAGAGGTGATTTTGAAGAAAGAGATTATGTATTGAGAAGAGAACCTAGGACAAGTCTTAAAGAACTCCAACTTGTAAGAGCTGAAAAGATAAGAATGAGTCTGTAAGACATGAAAGAGATGTGTGAGAATGCCAGGGGGATATAGTGTTACTAAAATTAAGTAAATACATTATCCTGAGAAGGAGGAGGAAATCAATGAATGCTGCCCATGAGTCAAGAAAGAATAAAAATTTAAAAAATTTATACTGATGACCTTGAGATAATAATTTGTCAGAAACCAAACTGAAGTTAACTGAGCAATAAATGAGAAATTATGAAATAAGAAGTAAATGCAATTCTTTTCAGAAGTTTTCTTAAGAGAAGATAAGAAAGATAGAGATTTGTGTCTGGGAGTTTGGGGTCAGTGCTTGTTTCTTGTTTCCTTATGCAAAAACAAATGCAAAAACATTTGCAAGCACTGTGTAAGATCCAATCAAGAAGTAATGGTTAATAAACACACAAACAGGAAAAAAAAAATTGTATACTTTCCTAAGGTGGTAAGAGGAACGGATCAAAACATAGGTGGCAGGATTATTTTTAGATAGTAAGGCACTTCTATTGCAAAAAGTAAGAATGAGGAAAGGTACAATTAGAAGTAGGCTGGTTTGTTTCCTGGAGGGACATTCACAGAAATCATGATTACTGGCCAATTTCATTGCCTTTTAAGTATTTTCTTTGTAGAAGATGACATCACCTAAGATGTGGGGGGAAATTTTAGGCATTTTAGGAATTTGGGGAGAGTGAAGAATGACTAGTTGTAGTAGGGAGGGTGAGAGTGTGTTGAAAAAGAGAGAAATAATAGAATGGCCAGAGAATAATAAGGCCTTGCATTTTGTGACCATAAAGTTGTAATAGTACCAAATATATAACTCTTTCCCAGCAGGAGTGAGATACTTAGAAAGAGGTATGGTTAAAATGAATCCTTTTGTTTGATCCATGTTTTGAGATTTGCCAGAGGGTATGGGTAAAAATGAATGAACAAGGGAGCCTATAGTTTTGTTAAAAATGTCTGATTTTAAATAAATTAATATAAAAATTAAAATGAATTAGAATATCATTTATAATTAAATATATGCAAAAAAGTATTTGTACTTACATACCAATTTGACAAACTGTGTAATTTATGATAATAAAAGCTCATATATAAATTACATGTATTTTAATGCTAATTTTTACCAATCAAGATTTAAGTATTTTACAGATATGAGTCATTTCATCCTCACAACAATCCTATAAAAGAGGTACCATTACTGAGAACACTAAGGAAAAGAAATCCGAGCACATCCATCTAGACAGGGATGGGATTTGAACCCAGATTTTGTGGCTACTGAGTCCATGCTCTTAACAACATGCTGTCACATTTTCTGAAATGGAAAAGAGTGGGGCACCTGGGTGGCTCAGTCGGTTAAGGGGCGGCCTTCAGCTCAGGCCATGATCCCAGGGTCCTGGGATCGAGCCCCACATTAGGCTCCTTGCTCAGCAAAGAGCCTGCTTCTCCCTCTCCCTCTGCCTGCTGCTCCCCCTGCTTGTTCTCACTCTCACTATCTCTCTCTCTGTGTCAAATAAATAAAAATAAATAAAATTTGAAATGGAAAAGAGCATAATAAGATTATAAGTAAGATGGATAAGATGGGAGATAAAATAAAGATTTGAGTGATATATTTTGAACAGATCAAAGGATGTTAGACTGAAAGTCTCAATGAAGCTGTAAAAGACAGCTACCAAAGGTGGGAGTAACTGGACAAGCAAACCGCAAAAATAAAAAATTATAATAGCAGGATGTAAAGCTTGACAAAGAAATTTTCGGAGATGAATTAGAAATGTTTAATTACAATGTACAGAATGTGGGCAGGTAAGCGGGGAGCTAAGACAGAGGATCAAAAAGTGTTTGGAGATCAAGAAGTCAAGAATGGCTAGTTCAGTTGGGTATAAAATCATCCAGCATGATGCCAGGTTTAGTAAAGTAAAATATGGGAAGCCAGGTATCAGTATCTTGGCTGAATCAAGATGAATGGCAGGGTGGTTGACAAATGGTAGGATAACGAAGGACAGAGGATATTCAATAAATCAAACACTTAAGCATTTTAAAAGATAGTCAGAAAATAATGACTGGGAAAATACAATACGGTAAGATGATGGACACCAGCTCCATATTCTGACCCTGAGGTTTAAGGGCTATGAATACATAGCTACTTCTTTTAGAGAGGGCATGATGATAATCAATTCCTCAGGTAAAACCTGGCTTTTATTAAAGCAAAAGGATAAAAGAAACATCCAGACAGAAAGCTGAAATTGAGTTTGGGGATTATGGTAAAAAATATGCATTTGTCTTGGGGCGCCTGGGTGGCTCAGTTGGTTAAGTGACTGCCTTCGGCTCAGGTCATGATCCTGGAGTCCCTGGATCGAGTCCCGCATCGGGCTCCCTGCTCGGCAGGGGGTCTGCTTCTCCCTCTGACCCTCCCCCCTCTCATGTGCTCTCTCTCATTCTCTCTCGAATAAATAAATAAAATCTTTAAAAAAAAATATGCATTTGTCTGTTGAAGGGCATCTTGGCTCTTTCCACAGTTTGGCTATTGGTCCATATATAGAATGGAATATTACTCAGCCATCAGAAAGGATGAATACCCAACTTTTGCACCAACATGGAACTGGAGAAGATCATGCTAAGTGAAATAAGTCAAGCAGAGAAAGTCAATTATCATATGGTTTCACTTATTTGTGGAATATAAAGAATAGCATGGAGGACATTAGGAGAAGGAAGGGAAAAATGAAGGGGGTGAAATAAGAGGGGGAGACAAACCATGAGAGACTATGGACTCTGGGAAACAAACTGAGGGTTTTAGAAGAGAGGGGGAGGAGGGGATTGGTTAGCCCAGTGATGGTATTAAGGAGGGCACGTATTGCATGGAGCACTGGGTGTTATACACAAACAATGAGTCATGGAACACTACATCAGCCGCAGCAACTTCTTCCTAGAAACATCGCCAAAGGCAAGGGAAGCAAGGGCAAAAATGAACTCTTGGGACTTCATCAAGATAAAAAGCTTTTGCACAGCAAAAAAAAACAGTCAACAAAACCAAAAGACAACCAACAGAATGGGAGAAGATATTTGCAAATGACATAACAGATAAAGGGCTAGTATCCAATATCTATAAAGAACTTCTTAAACTCAACACCCAAAGAACAAATGATCCAATCAAGAAAGGGGCAGAAGACATGAACAGACATTTTTCCAAAGAAGATATCCAAATGGCCAACAGACACATGAAAAAGTGCTCAGCATCACTCGGCATCAGGGAAATCCAAATCAAAACCTCAATGAGATACCACCTCACACCAGTCAGAATGGCTAAAATTAACAAGTCAGGAAACAACAGATGTTGGCGGGGATGTGGAGAAAGGGGAACCCTCCTACACTGTTGGTGGGAATGTAAGCTGGTGCAGCCACTCTGGAAAACAGGATGGAGGTTCCTCAAAAAGTTGAAAATAGAGCTACCATATGATCCAGCAATTGCACTACTGGGTATTTACCCCAAAGATATAAATGTAGGGATCCAAAGGGGTATGTGCACCCCGATGTTTATAGCAGCAATGTCCACAATAGCCAAACTATGGAAAGAGCCAAGATGTCCATCGACAGATGAATGGATAAAGAAGAAGTGGTATATATATATACAATGGAATATTATGCAGCCATCAAAAGGAATGAGATCTTGCCATTTGCAACAATGTGGATGGAACTGGAGGGTATTATGTTGAGCGAAATAAGTCAAAAAGAGAAAGACATGTATCATATGACCTCACTGATATGAGGAATTCTTAATCTCAGGAAACAAACTGAGGGTTGCTGGAGGGGGGGTGTTGTGGGAGGGATGGGGTGGCTGGGTGATAGACATTGGGGAGGGTATGTGCTATGGTGAACGCTGTGAAGTGTGCAAGACTGTTGAATCACAGACCTGTACCTCTGAAACAAATAATATAATATATGTTAAAAAAAAAAAAAAGAGGAAGAAGATAGCAGGAGGGGAAAAGTGAAAGGGGGGAAATCGGAGGGGTAGACGAACCATGAGAGACGATGGACTCTGAAAAACAAACTGAGGGTTCTAGAGGGGAGGGGGGTTGGGGGGGAGGGGTTAGCCTGGTGATGAGTATTAAAGAGGGCACATACTGAATGGAGCACTGGGTGTTATACACAAACAATGAATCATGGGGCACTACATCAAAAACTAATGATGTAATGTATGGTGATTAACATAATAATAAAAAAATGACATAATAGATAAAGGGCTGGTATCCAAGATCTATAAATAACTTATCAAACTCAGTATTGAAAAAAACAAATAATCCAGTCAAGAAATGGTCAGAAGACATGAACAGACACTTCTCCAAAGAAGACATACCAATGGCCAACAGACACATGAAAAAATGCATCTCTTGCCATCAGGGAAATACAAATCAAAACCACAATGAGATACAACCTCATACCAGTCAGAATGCCTAAAATTATCAGGACAGGAAACAACAAATGTTGGCAAGGATGGAGAAAGAGGAACCTTTTTACACTGTTGGTGGGAATGCAAGCTGTACAGGAACTCCTGAAAACAGTATGGAGGTAACCTCAAGAAGTTAAAAATAGAGCTACTGTATGACCCAGCAATTGCACTACTGGTTATTTACCCCAAATACAGAGATGTAGTGAAAAGAATGGGCACCTTCACCCCAATGTTCATAGCAGCAATGTCCACAATAGCCAAACAGTGGAAGGAGCCAAGATGTCCTTCATCAGATGAATGGATAAAGCACAGGTAGTTCATATATTTAATGGAATATTACTCAGCCATCAGAAAGGATGAATACCTACCATTTACACCAACATGGATGGAACTGGAGGGGATTATGCTAAGTGAAGTAAGTCAAGCAGAGAAAGACAATTATCATATGGTTTCACTCATATGTGGAACATAAGGAATAGCATGGAGGACCGCAGGGGAAAGAAAGGAAAACTGGGAAGAAATCAGAGAGGGAGACAAACCATGAGAGACTCTGGACTCTGGGAACCAACCTTAGGGATACAGAAGGGAGTGGGGTGGGGGACTGAGTAACTTGGGTGATACGTATTAAGGAGGGCACATGTGGTGATGAGCCCTGGGTGTTATTCACAACTAATGAATCATTGAACACTACATCAAAAACTAATGATGTACTATATTTTGGCTAATTGAACATAAATAAATAAATAAATAAATAAATAAATAAATAAATAAATATGTACTGTATGGTGACTAACATAATAAAAATAAATAAAATAAATAAATAAATAAATAAATAAATAAATAAATAAATAAATAAATAAATAAATAAAATATGATTTTCCAAGGTTGTACACTAAAAGTAAATTATTCTGTGTGTGGAAAGATCCCTTATGGGTAGGCTTCTCAATCTGTCAGGTTATGTTCTTTCAAGAAGCGGGCAGGCATCTAGGAGACTTTTGTTATTGCAATGAACTATCAAGAAATCATCTGGCTGCAAAGGCTTAAGCACCAGCTGTAAGGTTCAAGGACCCACTGGTCCGAGAGTCTGAAAGATCACTTTAGTAGGTTGGGCATGCATCGTGTACAGTAATCATTCCAAACTGAAAAGAGGTAGACATGACTGTTTCCGCACTTAGGTAATTCTCTAGCAGCCTTCAAGGTGGGGTGATGATTTTTCTCACAAACCAGTTAATCATAAGGACCACCATTGTTCTGTGATCATTTGTGTTTGTTCTCTTTGTTGCTTGCATTCATGTCTCCTGAGTTTTGAAAATGTCAACAATGCTCAACTCAACCACCAGTGAGGTGAGATTGACATTGTTTTCCTATAACTCTCCTGTTTTCCTGGTTGGTGCTTTATTCTTCTTGAATCTTCTGATGCTTTGTAACTCATTCCTTTTTTCTCTTGCAGACAAATACCTCTCTTTTCTAGATTATAACTTGGGGGAAGCAGAGTGGTACAGCCAAGGTCCTGAGGTCCTTGGCAACAGTCCCCCCTTTTTTTAACTCATAGTCCCCTCCTCCTTGTAATAAGCAAGTATTTAAAAGGAGGTGATAGTTGGTGTGATGCCATATTAGGATGTACTCAAATGCAATGTTATACAGTACCAGTGACCACATCTCACTCACCACTCTCAGAGCTACTGCTCATTTATCAACCCTGCCAGTACCATTTTTCACCATGATGCTTGTATTCTCCTTCACCTCTCTCTAGACACCACCTTCCAGCACTCTACCCCTGAGATAAAATATAAAACTCAAAATGTCAGGTGTGTTACGATTTATCTGAATGGGATTCCTGTTGTTCACCACTGGATCCCTGGATCTTATACAAGAAATTTGCACAGACAACTGTTTAAACATCCTTAAACATTCTCTGTGAGTTAAAGAGGATGTTTTTCCTCCTCTTCTGTAGATACCCTTATTTAGATGGTTTTATAAAATAAGTAGACTGTTTCTAACCTAGAGTAATTTTTAAAGCAGTTTTAGCAATTAAACATTAAAACATTAGAATACGGATGGAGAATGCTACCAATGAGTAATTTAATCAAATTTTACATAAAGTCTTTTTTTTGTTTTGCCAACTGACCCTCCAGTGGCCTTGAGAGGTTGAATTAGCTCTAAGTGCTTTCACAAGCCTTTGTGCAATTCCAGTGTTTTATAACAAATGCCTAACCCCATCATTTTTTGCCTTTTCTAAAATGGCTAAAGTCACAATTTTCCTTTCATGTCTGAGCTACAACTTTGATTTTCCATCAGCACAAACATGTGGATAAGCTAAAATAGATCTAGAGCTAATGCTCAACACCAACAGATCGAGATGAAAACACATACACACATGTAGTATTTGTTATCAGCTTCATCTGAGCAGAGCAGGATGGAACATTAACTTCAACCTCCTCACCTCACTGATCCTGGGCTAAAGCTTTCAAATGCGGTGTTGATTTTGAACTCCATTAGTCTTTTATGCTCAGGCTGTGAGAAGATTCATTCTCATGCAAGGCCTGGAACTGGTTGCTAATAAAATCCTACCCTGACAAATAAATGGACTGTAATATAACCTGCTTTAGGGCAGTGAAATCTCAACCACTCAAATATTATCTGTAGCAAAGCAATATGCTGCTTACTACTGTTTCCCCAGCAATTCCCACAGAATGGTACTCTATCCCTTTGCTTGTCCCAAATTTCTCCATTAATGAAACTAAAACCATACATCATCTGCCTTAGGATTGCAATGTTCTTTTGTTATGATATCTGAGATATGTTCGAACAGGATAGCTATTAAATTTAATAAAAAGCTCCTGTTAGAGCTGTATACACAAAATTTTAGGATTTTTTGTATTGACCAGCATGATGGAGACTGATTCAAGTATAATATAAGTTCTCCATAACAAGCTGAAAAACCTGAAATTTTCTATTTTTTCATTTTATGTATGAACTAAAATAACATTTCCATTAAAGCAGATGGCAACTATTTTTCTAAAATTTGTAATTATAATTTACCAAACTCTGAAAGACACAAAAAGGGAGAGTGAGACAGGTGTGGAAAAGATGATTACACTGATGGGGGCAGGTTCAGAAGATTTATAAAGTACACCCTATAGAATTTTCTTCCTTGCTTTCCTCTCAGGGATGCTGTGAGGATCAAATGTGGCAAGGCACTGAAATTGTACTACACGTTATGAAGCAGTAGACAGAGGCAAGATATTATTTTGACCAAATAGAATACTGTCAGTCCTTAATAAACATAACCATTCATTAAATTCTATTTCAACTATGAATCTGACACCATAAAATATAACAGTTTTACAAAAGGAAAAAGAGTCTGAACGCATAATTTATTATTTAGGCCATTTTCATAGTTCTCTACAGGTATAAATAATGTTTACCTTTCTCTCTAGTAAACCTTTCTGAACAGCTCAATTAATACTCATTACTAATAAGCTTTTTTTCCTACTTGTATCACACTAAGGAATTCCCAGGTACCACCTTACAGTAACTACACTGTTTTCACTGAGTTCTGTACATGGATTCAGTTTAGAATTGTGTAATTTCGTATTTTCTTCACAGAGAGGTTTCAACAAAGTAGGTCCAGTCAATGAGTACATCAACAAAACCAGAACATCATGAAGCAGACTCACCTGCAAAAGGAAAACAGAGAAACATAAAAGAAGAGGATGTGAAAAATCAGGAGCACCAATCAAGGTAGGCTTTCTAAGTGAGTGTAGCCATGAAGGAAAAGGAAGTGGTAGGTTCAGGAAAAACAAGGATGAGGGCATAGCCAGCAGAGATAATGCCATACAACATGTATAAGCAATTTATGTGAGATGGGTATAAGATCAGCTGGTCACCCTGCATCGTAGCTGGACAAATAGATGAGCCCCAGTGAAAGACTGGTAAAATATGAAGTGGTAGAAGTTCTTCAAATGTCTCAAGATCTCGGAATCTTTTGAAGTGAAACAATATATTTTTAATTAAAAACAATGTGTGTGACCCTGCATAGATCACTTGACATCTCCAAGTCTTGGTGTTCTCAGCTATAACATGAAGATAATAATAACTGCGGTCAGGATCATTATGAGGTGCTCACTGGCTAGTACCATTACTACTTAGCAATTATTGGATAAGACAGTGTTTAAGGAAGATAAAGACAATTATTTGGAAAAAAAATATTTCATTTTCTTCCAATCAAGTTCCCCAATCATAACTGAATCACTTAAGAATCATAGGTCATGGGATTTATTTTACTGGGAAGTTTTCCAAGGATTAAAAATATCATATATCAAAAAGAAAATAGACTTAGTCATTTATTATGTCATTTTGTACAAAATATTTCTTATTTGTACAGTAAGTTACACAGTTGTATTTGTAACTAATGTACAGTATGGTGACTATAGTTAACAATACCATGTTGGGGAAAAAAAAAGAAGAAGAAGCTATCTGGCCCATAATTCCATCAATGTGGACATTTAACTTGATGTAGAACAAAATTCTTCTAAAAGAACTCAGTAGCCTTCATCAGAGAAAATGGTATTCCTCATTCAAGAAGAAAAGAAAAACATCTATTTCAGACTTCATTAGCCAGAACATGTAAGGTCATCCTTTAATATCTGGCAGCATTTCAAGACATTACTTTCCTACTTTCCTCCATTTCAAGACTAAACCCTGCTTTTAGCATAGGCTTTTGGAAGGGAGATAGAGAATACAGAAAATGTTATTTAACCTGAGATCTTTGGTTCACTTCTATCTCTGGCAAAATTCAAGTAATACTATTTCTAAGAAAAGCAAACAGTCTTTAATGCTCTACACAGAGCCTAGAAAATTAATCTCAAAATGTTATCAGATGACAACTTGAAATACTTAATTGAAGTCATTTACTGTTTTTGGTAACAGTACATCATAATTTAGAACTAACTTTTTATAAAAAAAAATTCAAATTAACTGGGATGAAAATGTAAGGATTATTACATAATGGGTAACACTTAAATATTATAACAAAAAGATGCTGAAAGAGTATTATACATGTTTGAAAATGAAGCATTCAGGACTTTGAGCATTGCTGCCTTGTCAGCACCTGATGTTAGGCTCAGAACTATGCATAACTGGGCCTCAACTTATTTATTAGTTACTTATTATTTATTAGTTATGATGTGTTATTTATCACATAATTAGTTCAATCATAAGCCTTAGTCACTCAATTTTTTAGACTGTGAGCACCTTAAGAAATGCACTCTGCCTTTTTTACTTGGCACTGAGTTCACCTCTTGTATTTAGTCAATGAGTAAATCAACCAACATATAGGAAGTGACTTCTATATGAATCTTGGATTAAGAAATTCATTTTTTAAACATGTTTAAGTAAATTCTGCACTAGCTGTGGAGAAAAGGCATATGTATATGATGAGAAGAAATAAATTAGTGATCAAATTTGAAACTAAAATTCATATAGCACTCTGGTTGCAAAAGAATATATATTAACTAATGATGATGGACTCTTTTGCATGTAAAACCCTCAATTATACACTAGATTCTGCCTTGAGATTTTACATATACAAATAATAGTTGTAACTGAGACATATTATTTTGTGTGGCCTTTCAGAGCCAAGTATAAAATGGATCCTGATTATGTAATTTACCCATTTTCTGATTTGACAGTTCTGTGACAGATATGGGAGCTCTTTGGATCAAATATTAGAAAAGAAAAAAAGGTTTAAAGCAGTTATTCCTAATTCACCAACAGCCATCCTTTAATATCTCTTCACTGAGTTCCATATCATGAAAGATTATGCCACTAATCATCAGCACTGATTAAGCAATAAGTAATTTATTTTCCTATTTATTTAAATGAAAAACATCTGTGTTTGCTTAGAACTTGTGCCATTAGCTACACCATAGCTTTTATTATCACAGCAAGTAGAAATAATTTCTACTAACATATTTTATGATACTCACAGACTCTTAAGCTAGTCACAGCAGGTTTACCAATGCTAAGTGTACTTTGACCTACAGGCTCTTTGCAAGACCAGATATTGCTTGTGTACATCCTCCCCTACACACCGGCCTTTAGCAGACTAAGAACACATGAGCTCACATTCAGAAGCACGGACTTATAGTTCGTAGACAGAACAGGGACTAATTTGTAAATAAGAAGAATCCAGGGACAAACTTTAAAAGGGGTATTGTAACACTCCCACAAATCCTAAAATTTTATAGGCACAGGACTGTGAGGAAATGGAATAACATGTATAACATATTGTTAAATGATGACATCCTATTAATTTGATTAAATTTGGAAATCAAAGATACAGATGTTATTTCACCATATCAAGCATGGAGTTCCTCATACACCCATCATTTCAGTCATCAACAGACAGTAAGGAAACAACTTACTTATTTGGGTGAAAAACAAGGTTATTGTGCCAGTGTTCAAATCTTTGTAATGTGGACTTTAATATAAAACTAGGTAGTAATTACACACTAATGCAGTATTTAAGAAATAATCAGGTACTCAGTTAACTATTGAATGATAATTTTTGTTCTTTCCATTTTTCACATTCTAATGCCTACACTGAAACCAGAATGCTATTTTAGTTTTTTAAAGCACATTTCAAAACTAAGTATATAAGAGTAAAAATACAGCATTATACCCCAATACTGTTTTAATATCTAGTTGTACACATATTTGTATGAATATGAGATTTAAGAACCAAAGAAATATGTTTCAGATATGTGTTACTACTTACATTTATTCAAATTATTCCAAGTAAATAGAATACATTGTAAGTAATAAAGGTATCCGTGCTCATAAAGAAATCTTTTATCTCAGCCCACAGTCTCCTTTAGCCATTATTACTACAGCTTATCCAAAGAAATGGCCTTGCTCTCTAATGGATTCTTCTAATGTTCTTCTACAGTACAAACTAAACACTGAATCAAAGATGAAAATGAAATTGGCCCAGAGAAAGTACAATGCAGGAGACATTATTTATGGATTTTCCAGTATAGACTTAATGGCAATGAAGGCTGTTATTAGATAATAAAAGGAGGCAACCAGAAGCCTAGAATTCTATAAATATAAGATTCTTGGTACTGTGGAGAACACAATGTCAGCCCAGCCCAACCGTCTCAATGCCCTTGAGCAAAACACTTACATATCCTATGCCTCTGTTTATTTATCTTCACAATGAGGAGTTGGATGAATTGGCCTTTTAGTACACTTCCAGATCTAATACTTTACACTAGCCTACCTTTTACTTTAATAGAAACAATCACTTTTATGCTCCCTTCTCTTTTTGTACTCAGGAAGTAGCCAAACATTCCCTTTCTAAAGGATGTGTTGCCACCTAAGTTAGAGAAAGAGATGGTTCATCATTATGGAGGAAAATAAACTACATACTAGACTATCTCTGCCCAGAGCAAATCAGGAAATACCCCACTTAAAAACAAATGTTCTACTACTGTACTATCTTCCAGTTTGAATAAATGTTTTTGCAATGATGTGATTAGTCCCTCTAACTTGTATTCAACAACTTATTCTAAATGCCTAAATCATACCAAAACCAATGATTAATGGTTTACAGAATCTCTGATAAATGTACAAACAAGTGCTGATTCATCCCGTGTTTCACAAGTCACAGGAAGCAAAAGGGAAGCAAACAGAGAATGCACCTTCTGCTCTGGGTCCTGACTAGCTATTAGATGAAAGTTGTCTTTTCTTTCTTTCCACGGTTGACATACTGGATAAAAGAAATGCTCTTTGACAGCACATCCTCTCCCTGTGCTCACTTCATCTATGTAAATATTGAGACACTGTGAAAGCAAGGTCAGAAACAAAGCCCAAATCTATCATTCTTTTAGCTTCTCAAGCAGATGCTTATAGCTCCCTGGCTGGGAGCTATTTCGGTTTTCTTTTTGAGGCTCCCATTCCCCTAAGATGAGGCGCACATGACCCAAGCTGGGAAATGCTACTCAGCGAACCATAGCAAGAGGTATTTCAACAATGTTTCAAGGAGAAGTTGCCAAGATATTAAAATCATCTTTTTCGCTGTGATTGTTGTGATGTTTGCACCCTTTTCCCTCAAGCCATAGAAGAAAATGTAAATGGGAAAGCATTCTTTATACTCTGGCATGGCAAGAACAGGAGAGTAATGAACTCAGGACACGCTCCATTGCAAGAGTATTTACTGGAGCTTTGGCAGCATAGGAATTTGATTTGGTTTTTGAGAGCAAAGAAAGCTGATTAGAGGCTTTGGGGTTTTTGTCTCTTTCTATGATATAGGAACAAATGATTTCATCAAAATGATGAATTTTGACCATGTGGTAAAAATGTAATATTTTATTTTTTCAAGGACATCTGTCTCTTAAAACATCAATTTCATTTGGAAAAATAAGCTGTACAACCAAAAGAAATGTTCCACTGCTCTTTTAATAAAGCTATAACTGATACCTGTAAGCCAGATGTGTTTTAATGATAAAAGGACAGTGACAACTCTCTGATAAATTTCACAAAAACTGAAAAGTGTGGGCATGCTGGTGGGACATAGGAAGTTAATGGACATGGCTGTCTTTTCAATTAAGCTTCTATGAATATAAATTATTCAACCTTTACCTTAAAACAACCACCTAAGAAATTTAGCACATGTTGTCAACAACAATACCATCAGTATCCTGTAAGTAGGTCCTTATTTTTCCAGGTATCATACTGCAGATAAATCTTCAGTTGATTTTTAGTTCACCTTTCAAAGTTCTAATGACCTTTAAAATAGCTTACTATAAAAAAGAGAAGGAGAGTAAAATTGAAAAAGGGTTGATGGCAGTAGTGGGGGGAAAAAATCTATTAGTAGAAATCAGAAAGGAAAAGAACCCTTGTCGAAAAATGGGAAAAGTTCAAATCAGGGAAGAACTTCATGTTCCCCAGGGCTTCAGTGAGAACATAACGAAACAACTGCGTTAACAAAGTCACAGAAACAGTATCAGATATTGAAATCAAGAACTTGACTAACTTAATTTCAAAACTGATCTTTTCACCATCAGGCAAGGAATGACTTGTTTTCTTAGTATATAGTGGAAAGCCTGAAGCTACCAGGCAAATTTTGGCCCAGAAGTCCCCACCGTCCCTACCGACAGCATATGCTCTTTCTACATTTCACTTCCTGCCATTTTCATCACAACACCGCATCATGCTGGCAGTCACTGAAGTGTCCCATATTACTTAATTGAAATCCTCATTTCCTATAAACGGGCTACTGTCAAACTCAGGAGATAAGCTCTAAACATATATACACTGATTTTATTTTTATTTTAAAATTCTTTTTCACAGAAAAATACAAACTTTAAATGTACGAAAGACATCACCCAAAGACCTGCTAGCCACCAAAATCCACGGTGGACTTTTTATCATATTTCTTCTTAAGAAAGAATTTTTAACATTTATATAGTCACTGGTATATACTTTTGTAGCCTTTTCTTGCTTAGATTTTTCTATATTTGCCAGAGTCGTGGCAGCTTTATTTCTAATAAAGTTTCTATATGATACTAATAGAAATACTCTATGCAAAATGGGTGAAGGGGAATGGGAGATACAGGCTTCTAGTTATGGAAGGAGTAAATCACGGGCATAAAAACTACAGAGGAGAGAATATATTTCATGTTTCTGTTAATAGGTTTCATGGTTAATAGATGGTAGCTACACTTGTAATGGCCATAGAAAAAGGATAGAGTTTTTGGATCACTATGTTGTATACCTGCAATGAATGTAACATTGTGCACTAACTATATTCAAATAAAAACAAAATAAAACAAAACAGGAATATTTTACGACTTATAAAGAGCTCTAATCATCATTTTATGCATATCGTACTACCTTATGTAACCATTCCGAAACTGTCAACTATTTAGGTAGTTTTCTCCATTTCAGTAATACTGAAATTAATTCTTTAGTCTTGTGCCAATATTAATTCTCAAATATGGTATAGTTTCTCTATGTCAGGCCTATCCAGGTTAAAATAAATTTACAATTAGATATGTAAAAATTATATCTCATTTTAAAATTTTCATTATCGATTTATTAAATTAACTATTATGTCTCAGGGTTATTAGCCATTTGCATTGTTTATTAATTATTTTTATTCTTGCATTTTATTAGAATTAAGGTGCCAATTACTTTCTGTTTTATAAAGTACTCTATGTTTTAAAGCTATCAATCTTTACAGTAAATATACCTTCAGTGTCCAGTTTAGGTTTTAATTTTGTTTAACAATATTTTCTTCTACCTTTTTTGCATTACTAATCTTTCCAAATCAGAAAAAAAAAAGAGGGGAGGAAAAGAGGGAAAGGTTATCATTCTAGGGTTCACAAGATAATGACATCTTTACAATTGTTAACATGCTCTTATTCACACACTGTAAAGGTGATTCTTAGGTTGTTTGGACCTTTTCAGATATAAAGACAGTTGTGGCTACCTGAGCAATAGGTAGGCTGCCATTTTGATCTTGCAAAAGGAAAAGCAATCATACCTCCAAGGCAACAACAAGCTGACTTTGTTCCTGCCATAACTCTTTTTATAATCTACCTCCAGGTAGTCTTCAAATTATTAACTAAAAACACCAGCTATCATGGTGATTATACTATTTTAGTTTTCTAGTTATTCTATGATGAAACACACATACATGTATCCATTAGAACACTTAAAAATCAAGTCTATAATTACTTATTTATAGGTGTTTCTTCCCAACAAACCGTGAACTACTGAGGAACGTGTATTCTTTTTTTACTCCAATATTATGCCTAGAAGAGAACAGGTGTCCAATTAATGTTAAATGAAGAGCATAATTACCTAATTATTTAAAGAAGTAATTAGAGAATGAAATACAGAGGGGCAGGAATAGAGTAAATACATAATTATACCATTCTCTGTCATGGCACAGAAGGACTAGCAAATCAAGACACTTGGAGGCACCAAATCAAGAGAAACTGTGGTCACTCAGTCACCTCTTCAGACAGAAAGGAACTGGCTGGATTTCCAGCAGAATGTACATTTACCCAAGCCTCTGGTTTCCTGTGGGAGATACCATCATCATATCTGGGGTTAGTCAGCTTCACTAGAGCAGGGTATCTTAGGAGTTATGCTCCCTCTAGAACCTGCTTTCTCACATTTCTGCTACTATGATTATGATGAACAAAAAACAGATATCCCTTTAAGTGGGATATACTTCCATTCCCTATGTAAAGACCCATAGAGATGCCTCATATACCATGTGGTAGTCCACTCACTCTCCCACAAAGACTGGTCTACCATAAGATCAGTCTCTTTTAAAAAAGGAACAAGGAAACTGCATCATAAGGATGTTAAAAAAAAAAAAAAAAAAAAAAACAGGAAATAAGAATTAAATCAGTGAAAGAGATAAAGTAAAATATTGTGATAATTAAGGAAGTAAAGCAAAAAATGCTCTTCAGGGAAAGGAAATATTAAGTTCCAAACAGATCAAAAGCTAGGGTTTCTATGGAGAGTTTCCTGAAGGAATAGATAGATCTATTATGCTATTCTTAAGATGAGTTTGATACTCACAAGCTAATATAAGAAAACAATCTGCAGAAATCATGACCTATATGTAAAGTTCCTATGATTAACCAACTAGTATGATCTAGGAAGACTAGTTAGACATGTTTCCTTAGATAATACAGAGCTTCTCATCAGTTTAAGCATTTCCAATCATACCATCTTTTATTAAACATACATTTATTAATCTTAATAGGAAATCAAAATTTATATAATACAACTGGTAAGCAAAAGTATAGCAGAAATTACTGCAAATGGACACTGCTTATTTATCATCTCTATATTCATTTTGAGAAGAAAAAAAAGTTTCCAGGTAAGGCATTTTGCCATGTACAAGTTTAAACTTAGTCTCATTGTTCCAGTTTTAAAATGGCAGTTATAAAAGAAAAAAAATAAAATACCCCATTTCCTCATGGATTCCACACAAAAATCAACAAAGAGATTCAATGATTTAAAAATACCATCTTCAAAGAAATTCTGATATATCCTTAAGACCAAATTTAATAAATGAAGGACTGACACATTTAGTGAAGACAGATAAGGATGCTCATGATTATAGGCCTCATAAAGTTAGGATTTCATCATGAAAACTACAGCCTATGGACCAAACCAATTCCTTATTTTTAACAATGGAACCCAAGGGCAGGGCTGTAGCAATGAATTCCACAGACCCCATTCAGCAAGTCTGAAGAGGCAGGTAAAATATAAGCACCCAGACAAGTCATTTTTGTAGAAAGCAAACTAGCTGTGTATTAGTGTAGAGAGAAAACACTGCATTTTTACCAACTCTGCTATTTTCAGTTTGCTGTGGAGACAAAAAGCTGAAAAAGACACACCCACAGTAACGAGATCATGAAGAAAAATCTGCTACCACGGGACCTCCCTGAAATAGCTGGTCCAGGAAAATCCCAGTACTTCCAAAGAGGAGTAATATTATAAAATGGAACCAAAAATAGATCTACTCAAAGACACTTAGTTGTCTAAGAAAAAAGAAGCCTGAGGAAGGGAAACAGAAAAGGAGAAAAAAAGGAAAGGAATAAAAACCTTAAAAAAAAATGCTGCCAAGAGAAACTGAAAATCATAACCAAATTTATATATTTATATTGACACATATATGAAGCAGGGAGGACATCAGTATCAGTCTCAGTATACACTACACCTATCCTACCAGAGAGTTTCTACAATGCCCTCCTCATTCAGGGCACTTGGAGCAAGGCAACAGGTGTGCTGGCTGCTGGCAAGGAGGCAGGCTAGCTTCTATACCACATTCCTGTCTCCCTCTGCCTCTCCAACAAGGCTCTTCCCTCCAATCTTAGAAGGGGATTTAATCTCTTTTCCTAGGGTCAGAATAGTGCCAACCTGCCTACTATATGGCTTACTGAAAACTTCTTTGCTCTATCTTCCAGGCTTGGTGCTCTCAAAATTAATTGTTTGTACTTTCAAAAATTGTTCTTTGCAGATTAAAATGCTTGTTGGAGATATGTACTTTGAAAACCCTATTTCCAACCCCCAACCTGCTTGTCTACCTTCCTCAGGCTCGAACTGAAGAACACTGAGGCCACGAGGAACAAGCATAAGTTACTAGAAATGTAAGTACTTCAGCTTAAAATATTCAAAAATAGTATTTCTGATATAATAATATAATAATTAAAGTTTTATCTGCAGTGGAAAATCTGAATATATGAATATCATAATAAATTAATTTCTTATACCATAATACAAATATGTTGAGAAATGACTATGAAGAAATTTACCATTTCTAATGTATATATTAATTCAAAAATATTTGCTGCATTTTTACTATGTTCCAGGTATTATACTAGGCACTAGAAACAAAAGGATGAATAAGACACACTTAACCTTCTTCCATTTCTTCCCTCACCGGCCTGGAATTTAGGGTTATTCTCAACCTCCCTCATCCTTAGTAACTTATCTTCACTCTGCCTTTTTATTCTGGTGAGAAGCATCATATCACCAAGCAACATGTTTGGGAAAACATGTTTATTTCACAAATTGTATCTCTTTAAAGTCGGTAAACAAGTCTTTGAAAATACTAGCCTGTGGACATGGTACTAATGTACACTGAGATATGATGCAACTGAAATATGTATTTACATTCACATCCCATAAATGTAAAGAAGTTCCCCACTCAGCCTTCAGGATATTGTTCCACATTCTCTTAGTATGTTCACCTGCTGATCCTAACCACTCTCTAACATTAAATCAATCCTATTTATTTCTTATGGTGCATACACTATTGACTGACATCCTAAAAGAATACAAAGTCAGAAACATTTTGCTTATCACTGTACCCATTCTCTTGGGGCAAAACATTCCTGACTGGTGATTACTTCCTATCAAACCTCTTTCGATTTACGTTCTTTGAGTAATTGCCACAAGTAAGTTCATCTATTTTGCAAATGCATGCAGAATTGGACATGACTCTCTGTAGTTCTTATGGTTTCCCCTGTTGTAAAGATTGAGTTGCCTATTTTCCTGAGAGGAAGAGAAGAAACAGTATGATAATCATTTGATTGTCACAACATCCTCATGTAGTAAATACTATCACTACCCTTCTAAAAAACAAACAAAAAAACCCAAAAAACGAATGGGCAAGAAGTTTGCTTGCACTTTGATCATAGTCATACAATTAATTAGTGGTAAAGTCAAGATTTCAACCCCGAGATCTGGCTTCAGGTCCAGTGCCAAGTTTCTACATTACTTCTCCAGTCTCCCCGTATTCTCTAGTGGTCTTTCAATCTCCTGGGTCCTTGGGATCCTAAAAAGGTCTTCCTCAGAAAGGAAGAAGAAAATGTAATCAGGGAAAAAGGAGGTCTGGAAGTATGGAGAAACCACTCATACAGTCTAGGATAAAGCACGTCTACTGACGAGTGGGAATAAAATATTTAGCTTTAAGAGAAAAAAAAATTCCCTACTAATTAGGACAGGAATGATAGAGTATTTTTGTCACCTCATCTCACAAAGAAGTTTCTAGGGGCGCCTGGGTGGCTCAGTTGGTTGAGCGACTGCCTTCGGCTCAGGTCATGATCCTGGAGTCCCTGGATCGAGTCCCGCATCGGGCTCCCTGCTCGGCGAGGAGCCTGCTTCTCCCTCTAACCCTCCCCCATCTCATGTACTCTCTCTCTCTCTCTCTCATTCTCGCTCTCTCAAATAAATAAATAAATCTTTAAAAAAAAAAAAAAAGAAGTTTCTAAAATCACTAAATAAAGAGGAGACAGGGAATACTTCTCATCCCATCTTATAAACAAAATTCCTACGTCCTCTCCTTTTTTCAACTTGATATAAAATGCATGGACTACAAAGAGAATTCTTGATATTGAGGATTTCAAACTCCACTATTTTGAACAAATACATCCAATGCATCTTCTATGTAATTGAAAAGATGGAATTAACTTTAGGTTCCTGCCGAACACAGTGTTCTACTATTTGCCAGGTACAGTTTTACTGGTACACACAGAGATTTTGAACAAAAGAGATGTCCATCTCTGAATTTACTGAATTTATTTTCCAGTGGATATACAGTAAATAGTAATAATTAATACAATATGTCAGATGGAAAACTACATTAAGGAGAATAATAGAAGGAGAAAAAGCAGTGCCATCTTTTTTATTGATTTTTTTTTTTTTCTCTTCAGAGAGGGAGACAGAGAATCTAAAGCAGACTCCATGCCCAGCGCAGAGTCTGACATGGGGCTCAATCTCACAACCCTGAAACTATGACCTGAGCTGAAATCAAGAGTCAGATGCTTAACTAACTGAGCCACACAGGTGCCCCAGCAGTGCCATCTTGGTATGAATGCCATTTTGGATTGGATGGCCAAGAAAAGCCTCACTGATATTTGAGTACACACCTGAAGAAGATGAGAGTGAATCATACAGATAGGAAGTAAAAACAGCTTTTCATCATGAGGAAATAGAGTTACAAACCAAAACAGACGGTCTTCATTTGGGAGAGAACAATATATAATAATGTAATATTCAAAACCAAGATATTTAATAAAATTGCTATAGTATTAAAAAGTCATTTGTTCTATTGTCTAGTGCTGTCTGGCTATTTCAAATGGAATGAATACAAAATAACTGTAAATATATTGTTTCCTAAATTGCAAATTCACTGATATCTGAAGGAAGTAACTCCCAAAGGGGAGATTAATATCGAAGAAAGTTGTATCCAAACATCACTATTGTCATACATTGTACCACAATGCCCTTGCACTTTTTCCAGAAAATAATTTTACCCTAAACACAGTGTTGTGCATCACAGCAATCCTGCCCAGAAATTCTTAGTTGTTAACTATGTAAAGATTAAAAAATAAATAAGGACTTAAAAATAACCTATACCATACACTAAAAACAAACAAAAAGCTTAAATGGCCACATACTGTGAACATTCTCTAGGATTATCTGATTTTTATTCTGTTAAAATTAATACATTTTAGGATTCATATACAGATAGAAAATACCCTATAAAAACCACCAACAGCAAGAAGTGGAACAGCAAATGCCTAACCCAGTGCTCAACCCCCAGTAGGGCTCACTTACTGTCTGTTGAATGAAGAAATGAATAAATAATGAATGGAGGTAAAAATATTTACATATTGAGAGATTTAGTGACAATTGCAAATCATGATTAATCCTTGCAATTCATTTCCCTATAGCAAATATATTTTCTTAATGACCCTCCACCTCTGTAATATATTTGTGTATTAACACACTATCACAGTACACAGCACACTTCTAATTTGTAGATTTTTCACACTAACCCTGTAATCAAAACCTTGTTGATAGACTAGGACCTGTTTTTAAAAATATGAATGATATCAAAAGTGCAGAGCCAAGCTGAAATCTGGCTGGAGAGAAAAGGAAATATTTCTAGGAAGGAAAAGGAAAAATAAAAAGAGTAGTATATGAAAATAAATTAAAAGGTAAATTATTAATTTTGGTTTCAGGGCGGAATGATGATGGAATGGCACTTCAATTTGTTATCATTACCTTCTCTCAAAAAATAACCCATATTATGAATTGATTTCATATATGTACATAAGGAATTTATTCTCAAAGGAAAGGAAGACATCAGATCAGCTCTTCTCTGCTAAGATTCTACAGACAAGCATTCTAACATATAATATTAATTTTATAATTTCTGGGCCAACTGGAAATTAGGCACTACTTAGGACTAGCTCATTCATTTATACCAGAAGGCCACCAATACCAAAGTCATGGTACTGAGCTTTTGTTGTCACTTTAGCTCTGATGTCTTCAATATTCTCACCTACAAAATGTCTCTTGCCAAACCTAAAAATATGGAAATGTGCTCTGTTGATCATAAAGATAATGGATAAAAGTTGCAGTTTTATTTCAAAAGAAAAAAAGAAAAAGAAAATAATTCAATTTAGAGCATAAGCCTCAATTTCTGAAGATTTATATGTACCTTTCTACCAGAAAGGGTAGAGAATGGTCACTGTTACTAACATAAATTTTTAAAAGTCATAAAACTAAACTACCATTTTAAAACACCTGTCCATGAGCACGATGATTTTATTTAAATACTGTAAAATATAGCAGTAAACTCAATGGCTTAATAAACTTAAAATAGAGTATTTCTTTGTCTTTTTTTCTAATGTTAAGCATCCTAAATAAACTGTCATGTGAATCAAAGTCTAGAATGCAATGTTAATCTCTTTTTTCTTCTATTTTCCATGTGTTGCAATTAAGGAATCCCATGTGTGTCTTAGTGGGGTTTTGTGTTATTTAGATAAACTCTTTCCCCACACCCACTCCCTAAATTTATTTTTTAAATGCACATAAAAAATATAAACAGGGAAAAGCATATATAAAGAAAAATAATTCTCCCACACATTCCAGGCTTCATTCTCACTGAACAGTTTTACCAGTTCACTAAATTATTATGAAAAGTTCTACACATTGTTCACAAATGTTCATGTATATATACACATGTGTGTGCATGTGCATAAATGAGAGGATATCTCATATAGCATTATTTAATTGACCTTTTGTCCACTAAAGCGTAACTATATTTCTTTTCTAAATTGTGTTTGCAGTTATGCCTGATTCTTTTTGATAGCTAAAGACTATTCCATTTTTGGTTGCTATAATAATTTATGTAATTTTTATTTTAACAACTAATGCTGATAGACCTTTAGGTTGTTTTCAGATAGATTTCTATTACACAACTGAAATTGTATCATGTGCATACATTTTTGCTTTTATGTGATAGTATATGTAGTATATATTTGTAACTTTCAAGCTGATCTGATGATTATTGTTTTGTTTTACATAACATACTATAGTGAAAAATGAAAAAAGACTTGTAAGATCTGAGATGAGATTCTCATTCCTTAAAGTAGATGGCTAATATAAGAATTGTGCTAACACCTTTATATCCTCTGTGGCATAACCAGTATTACCTCAGGTTAGCTATCTATTAAAATGAAAAGATTGGCTATGCGATCTCTAAATGTCATTTGGAAAATCCTTTTGATTAAATAATGTTTACTCAACATTAAATAAATACATGATCCCACTTAAGTATTTAATTTTGATTTCATCCCTCAAGAAACCAAAATACAAAATAGATGGTATCCCCCTTCCATTCTTTTTTTTTAAGATTTTATTTATTTATTTTTCAGAGAGAGAGTGAGAGAAAAAGAGCACAAGCAGGGGCAGTAGCAGGCAGAGAGAAAAGCAGACTCCCCACTGAGCAGGGAGCCTGACGTGGAACTCGATCCCAGAACCCTAGTATCATGACCTGAGCCAAAAGCGGATGCTTAACTGACTGAGCCACCCAGGCATCCCATCCCCCTTCCATTCTTGATTACAAGTTCCAAGAGATCAAGTGTAATGATTATTCTCTTTATTTCTTCTATACCATGTAGCTCTTCCCTGCTAAGATTCTATGGTCAAGCCTTCTCAAATATAATTTTTTTTTATTTTACTGTATTTTGTGGGGACTGGAAATTAGGCACTACTCAGGACTAGTTCATTTAGTTATACTGTAAGGCCTCTGATTATTTCTTTAGAATTTTATACTTAGAATGATATACTAGTATCACAGAAATTATAACATGCATTATCAACTACTTAAAGTCTATCATAATTTTTTTATGAATTTAAAACATTTCGATGTTAAGTGCTATGCTACAGCACATAGCTCAGTACTTGGTGGACTCAAAAATTCTTTCCTGAGTTAAAAACCACAATACTTTCTCAAAGAGACCCTAACATAAAAGATGGAAAATAACATTCTAGAGGAACAAGGATCATTCACTGTGCATCTTTTTAGCTCCTGTGCTTCACACAATATCCAACTAGCACAGAACAGTCAGGGTCAAAATTATGCATGGATTTATAGTTTCCTCTTTCAAGATTCAGGAAAATAGTATTAAATTCAATTAACAACAGGAAAACATATTACATCATAACTTTACATATTTATCATGTTTTCTAAGTTGGGGGCACAATAAGTATTTATATATGCATCAATGTAAAGAAAAAAGAAGGTAGAAGACTTCATGAGAAATTAAATAATATTAGCAATATAAATCTTCTAATAATCATTCCAGATGTTATTTTAAAATGCTATATCTGTAATACATGCTTAAACAAAAAGAAAGATAGGTCTTTCAATAACAATTGGGTGACCCAACTTCACTTTTAATGCTTATAAAATTAAACAAATAAGGTATCAATGTTATTATTTAAAAATGAATAAATTTTTAAAGATTTATTTATTTATTTTAGAGAAAGAGCAGGGGGAAGGGAAGAGCAAGGGGGAGAGGAAAGAATCTCCAGCAGACTCCCTGCTGAACATGGAGTCTAATGTGGGGCTAGATCTCATGACCCTGAGATCATGATCTGAACCCAAATCAAGAGTCGGACACTCAACTGACTGAGCCACACAGGCACCCCAAATGTTGAATAATTTTTGATAAAACTTTATATGGAGACTGGGTAATGAATACAGTGAAGTCTTACAGGTGTTATATCTCATATGCCAATAACAATTAATAGAGTTATTGCTACCAATTAATGAAAAAGAAAAAATCTTGAGTGTTTACAAGTAAAAGCTAAACACAATGAATTGTTTGCTTGAATGACTTCTGTTCTCATCCAGAGTGACTGACAACAGTGGAATAGCTTGTTTCAAAACATCTCTTCCATCAAGTTCAACTAGAGAAGTTTGAAAAAAAAATTTAAATAAGAGAAAAACAACTGTTTGAAGATGCTGGGAAACTCCAAATCAACCAGGATTTTGAGGGCCAAGATCCTAGAAATAAGGGAGGCCCAAGGAAAATTTAATTTAATTTGGTGTATGTAGCTTTTACACTTGTGAAATTGAGAGACTGAGAAGTTGCAAAGAAAATGGAAGCTTAAACACTGAGAACATAAAAAGACCTTTAGATCATCTCACAGAAAATATTTTGATTTCAGGGTCCTCTGAGGAAGAGGGCTATTGGTAAGGACCTCAGACTTTCAGCTAAAACCTCCAGAATGCTATAATCCAAAGGGTTAAAGGAAACTAAAAATAGATAAACTCTCAAACAAATGCTAGAAAAATCACCGTCAACCTCTAAGTGTATGTCCCAGTCAGTTAAGTGTCAAAGTCTTGATTTTGGCTCAGGTCATGATCTCAGGGTCATGAGACTGAGAACCCCAAGTCCAGCTCTGCATTCAGCAGGGAGTCTGCTTAAGATTCTCTACCTCTCCCTCTCCCTCTGGACCTCCCCTCCACTTGCACACGCTCTCATTCTCTCTCAAATAAAATAAATAACTATTTAAAAATAAATAAATAAAATGGCAACAAAACAAAGATATTTTTAGACAAACAAAAACTGAGGAAATTCATTATGTATATGCTAAAACCAAAGGAAGTGCTAAAGAGTGATTTTCAGGCAGAAGAAAAAGGATCCAAGAGAAAAGCATGGTGATATATTAGGAATGAGAAGCAAAGAGTAAATATTCAAAGAAATCTAAATGAATATCATATATACACACTAACAACTATAATGATATGTGTGATTTAAAATACAATTAAAACACATAGCAATAGTAACTTAGATGCCAAGTGGCAGTGAATAAATTTAAAATGTTAGGTAACATAGAATTTATGATAGATTTTAAGTACTTAATGTTGCATGTTGTAATTTCTGTAATACTAGTATAAAATTCTAATGAAATAAATAACAAGAAAGTTAATGGAAGAAAAAAGGAATTTTCAAAATAACTTAAAGAAGTGAAAATAATACAGTAAAATAGAACAGACATAAAAGAAAAGCATAATGGCAGATTTAAACTTAAGTACATTAGTAACTATATTAAGTATAAATGGCTTAAAAATAAAATGCTCCTTCAATTTATATATAAAATAATTGGGGCACGTGGGTGGCTCAGTCAGTTGAGCGTCCAGCTCTTGATTTCATCTCGGGTCATGATCTCAGGGTCTTGAGATCAAGTCCCGTGTTGGGCTCCATGCTCAGTGGGGAGTCTGCTTGAGTTTCTCTCTGTCCCCCTCTCCCTCTGTCCCTCGCCCCCACTCACTCTCTCTCTAAAAATAAATCTTTACAAAAAAATATATAAAATCATATTTCTTGAAATCTACTCTTATAAGGAAAAAGTGCTATATTCAACAAAAACTAAAATGAAGAAAATGAAGAGGGACATACACAATGCAGAAAAGGAAAAGAAAACAAAAAAAATTTTAAAAAGAGAGAAAGATGAATCACAGACCTGTACCTCTGAAATAAATAATACAGTATATGTTAAAAAAGAGTAAGATAGCAGGAAGGGAAAAATGAAGGGGGGTAAATTGGAGGGGGAGATGAACCATGAGAGACTATGGACTCTGAGAAACAAACTGAGGGTTCTAGAGGGGAGGGGAGGTGGGGGGATGGGTTAGCCTGGTGATGGGTATTAAGGAGGGCATGTACTGAATGGAGCACTGGGTTTTATACACAAACAATGAATCATGGAACACTACATCAAAAACTAATGATGTAATGTATGGTGATTAACATAATAAAAAATAAAAATAAAAAAAGAATATAATTGGCATAAAAAAAGAAAGAGAAAGAAAATAAGGGACAGTGATTCTTACAAAATATTATTAAATAATATGCAATATATTTTTGCTCAAATCACTAATTTCTGGGTTTGCATAACTTTAAGTGGATTGTCAGTCACTTTCAAAACTAATTGGCTATTCTTGGGAATATAGCAACCTCTACAGATAGATGGGTTAGTGAGCAAATCTGTGCTTTAAATCTAATCTGTTAAGTGAATAATTTCCATCATGAGCTATCAACTGTGCTAGTAAGAAAAAAAAGATTACAGTTAAGATAAATAGTATCATTTACCTTATTTGACATAAGATCCTACAATTATGTATAGGATGTGTGTGTGTGTGTGTGTGTAGGTCTGGGTATTATATTTTAATTAGCGTGATCAATGAATCAGCAAATGTGGGAAAATATATCATATTGGAAAGCCATTACACCTATAGCAAACATTTAATATTAGGCCAAATAGAGGATTAACAGAAAATAGTATGAAAAACACAAGCTTTAAATCTGCAGAATATTGTGACAATTTAAAACCCTACCAAATTCCAAGCACACCCAAAAGTATCTTGCATTAAACCCTCATAGTCAATGGCAATGAGGAGGATGTCTGACAATGGGTTTTATGCCTGTGATACTACTGTAATTATTAAAAGCAGTTTTTCAGTTTCTAAAGTAACCACTTTGCATAATAAATTATCTGTTCACCCTAATTTTACATCTATCTGACCCTCCCTAAATCTCAACTTCTTATTATTTATGCCCTGGCTCTTTCTTTCTCTGCTTTACACATTATGTCAAAATTAGCAATTCCTTGTGACATATTTTATAATAGCAGAAGTGTGTGGGTGAAGAGAAGGATGCAGGGAGTTGTTTGGAGGAGGAAAAGTTGTTTAAAAGATGCAGGGAGTTCCCTAAAGGAGAAGAATACCTATCATAGTGATCAAACTCCAGAAGGGGGAATCATAAAACACAGGTATTAGAGAACATCAATTTTATCAAATTAACACTGGCTAAATACTTAATTAAATACACTTAATAAAAATTGTTCAAATACACTTTTATAGTTAATACATCTTATTTATGAAATTAAAAGGAAACTCAAACAGCATTTTAACTTACAGTGATTTGAGTAACACTAGGGCAATTTAAATGTTAAAGATTTATGTAGGAAATGTTAATAGGCAAGATTTGAATTCATGCAAAAATTTCTTGCCTTATAATAAATGTCTTATTAATTGCACTGTGAATATACTCTTAATTATTTCTCATGGAATGTGAAGCCTATTACTTATTACTGAAGGAAAGTTTTAGAGCTGAGCTCTCAAGGTCCTTCAACAAAACTTTTCCACAATATTATTTAAAATACATGCTACTGTGGTTGAAGCATATGCAAATATATGGATTTCCATATTCAATTGCATACCATGTCAATATATCTTTTCACTGCAAAGATCTTACTCCAGAGTATTGGCTCAATAAAAGTTTGCTGGATGACAGTACCAGAGAACAAATTCCAGTGACTCAAGTATGTGTGGAATGGCAGTGCTAGAAACTAGGAGGGTACAGTGATTTTTCTTACACAAAATATCACCGATTGTGATACAAATATAAGATGATACAGTGGAAATTATATTTAATAAAACAGGAGGGTATGTGCTATGGTGAGCACTGTGAATTGTACAAGACTGTTGAATCACAGATCTGTACCTCTGAAACAAATAATGCAGTATATGTTAAGGAAAAAAAGAAGAAGAAGATAGTAGGAGGGGAAGAATGAAGGGGGGAAATCAGAGCGGGAGACGAACCATGAGAGACTATGGACTCTGAAAAACAAACTGAGGGTTCTAGGGAGGAGGGGGGTGGGAGGATGGGTTAGCCTGGTGATGGGTATTAAAGAGGCACGTTCTGCATGGAGCACTGGGTGTTATGCACAAACAATGAATCATGGAACACTACATCAAAAACTGATGATGTATGGTGATTAACATAACAATAAAAAGTCAAAATAATAAAATAAATAAAAAATAAATAAGTAAATTTAATAAAACATACACAGCCAAGTGAACTGGAAATAATGTAACTTGCAGGTACCACCAAAAGGTGTCATGTATAAATCTAGAAAAATGTGAGCACAAACTCAGTGTACTGAATGCTTTGCCAAAAGACTAAAGGCTTGACACCTCTCTGAACTAATTGCACACCACCAACAATTTTGCCTTGGTCATCGTCTTCTCAGAATTAAATATTTGATATCTGGTAAGGTATAACTCACTCTTAAAATCTGGTTTCATAAACTTGATCATTGCAAAGCATTTCTGAATCATTTTTAGAATCCTCAGAGTATTTCTCTCAGGTGAGAAATACTGAAACCTTAATTCATATCTGGAGACTGAAGGATGAGGGTTTTCTTCTGTTTTGAAGATTTATTTACTTATTTGAAAGAGAAAGAGAGAGCCCAAGTGAGTGGGGTAGAGGCAGAGGGAGAGAATCTCCAAGCAGACTCCCAGCTAAGCAAAACCCCCTCAGGGCTACATCCCACTACCCATGAGATTACGATCCATGAGATCACGACCTGAGCCAAAAACAAGAGTCAGATGCTCAACCAACTGAGCCACCCAGGTGTCCCAGAAGGATAACATTTTTAAATGAATTATCTGTTTACAGTTAAGTAGCAATTACAAAGTGGGACTGATTTTTTGAGGCTTTTTCCTGGAGGTAACAAAATACATACTTTTAGAGATGAATTCGATGACTGACCCTGAAAAGTGATTCAAAAGAAAAGTTCATTCATATGCACACCATCATGAAGATGACACTAATGACTATAAAACATTTAGATGTTGATCAGCTTCATATATTTGGATTAATATTTACCTTTAAATTATCACATTAGCCCTATCTCTTAAAATTAATTTTAATTACTGTTTGTCAAATGATTCCCCACTTCTGGTTCTAATTAGATAAAATGCATTAGAATGCAGACATTTTAAAAAATCAGGTAGTCTTCTTTTTTTAAGATTTGCTTATTTATTTGAGGGAGAGAGAGCATGAGAGAGCAAAAGCAAGGGAAGGGACAGAGGGAGAGGGAGCAGACTCCCCATTGAGCAGGGAGCCCAAGGCAGGATTCCATCCCAGGACCCTGGGATCATGACCTGAGCCAAAGGCAGACACTTAGCCAACTGAGCCACTCAGGCACCCTAAAAAAATCAGATAGTCTTCTAAGAGAAGACTCAATGCTAGGCAGTGATCTTAGCATGACTGAACTATCACAGACCATGCTAGGTATGAATCTGCAAAGAATATATAGTTTTGTATTGCATCTATATAGCTGGAGTTGCTGAGTCTATGATATGAGACAATAGTCAAAAGCAGTGGTTCTCAACCGCAAATAAATTTTACCCTTAGGGACACCTGACAATGTTTGAAGACAGTTTACTTGTCAAGACAGGAAAGGCATTCAAGTGGCATCTAGATCAAGTGAGTAGAAGCCAGGGGTGCTGCTAAACATCCTACAATCCATAGGATAGTCCCACAACAAAGAATTATCTAACCCCCAACGACAACATAAAGGGGTTGAAAAACCTAGGTCAAAGATAAGGGTTCTAAGAATAAGTCAATAGCTAATAAAAACATTTAATTGAGAGCAAGCAACTGCGTTGAGCCTCTGAAACACTTAGTAGTGTCAAGCTTTCTTAAGTGTCAGTACAAGAACAGTAAGTTGAAGACGGTATCAAAGTATTGTTGAAATAACTGCTCAATATTACACAATATGCCTATTATAAGATTAATGTGATAAAATTATACTCACGATTAGTAATGAAAAATATTTTTCTTTCTTGAGGAATCTTTCATTTCACTTGAGAGTTGCCTTTCCTTTAATTTTGGCTTGACAAAAATATGAATGATTCATATTATCATTAATACACTCTCAATAACTATATTAAGTCATCAGTGTCTCTTCTTACGTCTTTTATATATTCTCTTTCTTTTACCCCATTTCTTGCCTTTTTTTCTCTTATTTGATTATAGTTGAGACACAATGTTACATTCAGGTGTAAAACATATTGATTTGACAACTCTGTATGTTACACTATGCTCTCCACAAGTGTAGCTACCATTTGTCACCATACAACACTATTACAATACCATTGATGATATTCCCTATGCTCTACTTTTCATCCTCATCAATATTTGGAGCAGACATGATATTATACATAGAAAACCCTGAAGACTCCACCAAAAAACTAATAGAAGTAATAAATGAATTCAGTAAAGTTGTAGGATACAAAACTAATATACAGAAATCTGGTACATTTCTGTATGCTAAAAATGAAATAGCAGAAAGAGAAATTAAGAAAACAAGTCCATTTACAATTATGCCAAAAAGAATAAAATACTTGGGAATAATCTTAGCCAAGGAGGAAAAGACCTGTACTCTAAAACTATAAAGCAATGATGAAAGAAATTAAAGTTGACACAAACAAATGGAAAGATATTCCATGCTCTTGGATTGGAAGAATTAATATTTTATTAAAACATCCATACTACCCAAAGCAATCTATCGATTCAATGAAATCCCTATCAAAAGGCCATTTCTTGCCTTTTACATTATTTTTTACATAGAGGAATCAATTGTATCCAGACATAGAATAAATAATATAAATAATTTGAAGAGTTTTTAGCATCTTGCCTTATTAATTAAATGCTAAGTTAAAAATTCATCAGTTCATCATTATTTGTAAACTTGGACTTGTTATATAATTATTAAGGTCTGAAGAGTTGTAATAAAATTATCAAAGATCATAAAACTGCTAATTCACAAGTCTGTCAAAGTTCTAACTGGTCAATGTTATTAACAGAAAAAAATATCAGTAGGGAGAAATACTGTTTTTTTATTTTATTTTTTTAGATTTTATTTATTTATTCATGAGAGACAGAGAGAGGCAGAGGCAGAGGGAGAAGCAGGGTCCCCACACAGCAGGGAGCTTGAGGCGGAACTCGATCCCAGGACCCCGGGATCATAACCTAAGCCAAAGGCAGACGCTTAACCGACTGAGCCACCCAGGGGCCCAGAAATACTGTTTAGAAAGTTTACAATGAAAATGTAAAGACTTTTAAGAGATTGAGAAAAGCATTTTTCAAAATTATGATTTTTCACATAGATGAAGCCAAATAAGCATGCTCTTCTTTTGACACTAAGAGCTAAAATGTTACTAGTAGGTATACATAAAGTAGCCATCTAAAATCGTTATTTTTTTAAAAATGAAAATAAATATGTATGCATATTTAAAGTACATATGAGTATGTTCCATATATTAGAACCACCAATAGTGAAATAGGTAAGTAGACAGATGAGATAGAGATAGATCTCTATAAGACAGATCTACATATAAACATCTCATTATTGGTGGTTCTAATATTTGGAAAATTTAGGTTAAAAAATTAAAAATACTGTGTAGAGATATGATTCAAGGAAAATCAGGAGGGACTTGTTCCTCAAATCTGCCTTCCTAAGAGAGCTCCTCCTTCCTGTAGTTAGGAAGGAAAAGCGAGGGAAGGGATTTAATCCTGGAAGTAATTTACTTACAAACCTGATTAAAAAAAAAAAAAAAGGCTGCGGGGCAGGAGGTCTTAGGAGTCTCAGGCACCCTGTCCTCAGCTGGCTGCAACTCTAGAACTCATCGGGTGCCCAGCAGACCTGCAAGCCTGCCCTATGCTGCCAGAGAAACCACAGCTCCCATTTTCCTCCTTGGGAAATGCTTGAGAGAGAAAAATCTAAAGTAGAACCTGGAATTGCAGGTCAGTGTCAGAGCATCAGGAAAATGTAATTTTGACCTTTTTCAACCCTGTGACACAGAGAGGAGCATCTAAGTTGGGTGGGTTTGATGCAAGATGCCAACAGGTTATCAAGCACTCTGGTATTGCAATGGAGGAGTGGCGATTATTGCTTCTCAAAATGACAGAATTCCCCATTTCCAGTTTATAATATATAGCAATTATTGCTTAAATAATTTAAACTTCCAATTCTCAGATCAGTGCAAGACAAAGGAAAAAGAAAATTTTCTTTCTAATAGGGTTGGCAAAAGTCAATTCTTGGTTTATAAATGTTAAAAGTATGTTGCTTTATACTTTCTAAAATCATTTTTTCTGGTATCATAATCAGACATCACATCGTACGGGACAAGAACCAAGATACCATTGTTTCTGCTGGAAGCACTCTGTTTTGGACTTTCAAGTCCCAAATAAATGGGACATTGATCTGTTTCTCTGTGGGAGTTACTACTCTAGTCTTGTGCCAACCTCCCTGAGCTCCTTCTCCTAGATAGAGCTCTGTCTCACTCTTTAGTGTCAGTGTTATCTATCTGCTCTTCTATTTATCTTCTCAGAAACCTAATGTTTTGTCACTGAGCTTTAGGTTTCCTGAGACTGGACAATTCCTCACAGTTTTCCCCAATTTCCCAAATCCCATGCAGTTTGCCAATTACTTAGAATATTATTAACTGCTTTTTCTTTTTGTTATTATGTTCAGTTAGTCACATAATTAGTCCTTGATGCAGTGTTCAGTGATACATTAGTTAAGTATAAAACTCAGTGCTCATCACAGCACATGCCCTCCTAAATACCCATCACCCTGTTACCCCCTCCCCCCACCCTCCTCCCCTCTGAAACCTCCAGATTGTTTTTTGGGGTCTATAATTTCTCATGGTTCATCTCCCTCTCTGATTTCTCCTCCTTTGGATTTCCCTCCCTTCCCCTATGGTCCTCCATGCTATTGCTTATGTTCCACATATAAGTGAAACCATATGATAAATGTCTTTCTCTATTTGACTTACTTAACATAATCCCCTCCAGTTCCATACATAAAGGGCTGATATCCAAGATCTATAAAGAAATTCTCAAACTCAACATTCAAAAACTAATAACCCAGTCAAAAAATGGGCAGAAGACATGAACAGACACTTCTCTAAAAAAGGCACACAAATGGCTAATAGACACATGAAAAAAAATGTTCAACATCACTACCCATCAGGGAAATACAAATCAAAACCACAACAAGATACCACCTTACACCAGTTAGAATGGCAAAAACTAACACAACAGGAAACAACAAATGTTGGTGAGGATGTGGAGAAAGGGGAACCCTCTTACACTGCTGGTGGGAATGCAAGTTGATACAGCCACTCTGGAAAAGAGTATGGAGGTTCCTCAAGATGTTAAGAATAGAGCTACCCCACGACCCAGCAACTGCACTACTGGGTATTTACCCCAAAGATACAGACATAGTGAAAAGAAGGGGCACATGCACCATAATGTTCATAGCAGCAATGTCCACAATAGCCAAACTGTGAAACCGAGATGCCCTTCAGCAGATGAATGGATAAAGATGTGGTACATATACACAATGGAATATTATTCAGCCATCAGAAACAATACTAACTGCTTTGTAGGAGACTGGACTAGTAACCTCAAAGAGGTGAGGTTAACTTCTGATCTAGAATTCTGACAGGGTATAAGAATGGGAATTTGTAGGCTGCCCTGAGCTATGGGGCTCATGCAAAGCAGAAATAAAAGCCCACCTGTCGAGGAAAAGTGGGCTCAGGGAGAAAGGGTGTGTGCAAAGGTTTGCAGATGAGGATATATGAGAAAACAGATGGAGCTGGGAGATGGAACATTGGAGATTACCTGATCTAGTAGGAGGCAGAGAGGAGATCTTGTCAAATGTTTCCCAGTAGACCTAAGGGAGAGATACATTAGTAGGGTACATCTGGCTAGGGGCATTTATAGGATATTAACAACTGTCAGCATGCCCCATGCTTGGAAAAAAACAGAGAATTTTGTAGAGTGGAAACATATTTGTAAGTATGCCAATCTGCTGGTGGGTGATTTCTCTCTCATGCTTGCCTGTAACTCAGGTCATTGCTTCTATTGTAACTTGTGGCCTGACCAGACAACCATTTCCAAATTATCATTCTTCTTCTCTGGCTAATTCTGCAATAGCTCAAATTCCAGTTACAGCATATGACTAGGAACAAGTTCTAACAGAATAAAAAATGAAGATTTTTCTGATTTATTGTAGTGTTTGGTCCAATAATCTTAAAGGCAAAGTTAATACATCAAAGGCAAGTAAGTGGAAAATTCACACGCAAAAAATGCAAAGGAGAAGTAAAAAGTAGCATTTCTTTGGAAAGGGTAGAGTATGGAGATTTGAGTTAGAGTAACTGATTAGAGTCTCTCAAACCACCATTCATCATACTAACCAGTTTGGGAAATAAAACTACTTAAGATAATCCTTTAAAGAGGCTTAAATAAGTCACTATACTATAACCTTGTTAATTATATGCATATCTAAACTGTAAAATCATACTCTCATATCGGAACAATTTTAACGTTGTTTTTTAGTTTTATACTGCTTATTCTTTCAATTATTCATATTTGAAGGTCCTTGTTTATTCTCTTAATCATTTTTATCATAGTCATCTCTTTCTTCATCTTAAATTATTTTCTAATTCTTGCTATTTTAAATTTCTGGTTTAAATTTAAACATATTGAGAGTCTTCATGGAACATTTTTTTTTTTTTTCCCTTAGACCCTTTAGGTCTTCTGGTTTTCTCTCCTTCCAATAGTTCTCAATTCAATGTCAAAGCAGTGTTACACTAATCTCCTTTATTTCTCCTGTGGAGGTTAAGGCACAATTCTCTGTGAACAACTACTTTAATTATAAAGTTTGAAACATATTTTTATCTTTCTGTCCTTGACTCTTCCATTGAGAAAGATCCTCTACTGAAGATTTTTCTTTCTCTTACTGTCAGATGACATTGATCAGCAATACTTAAATTTATCTGTGTCCACAAAGACAAATCACTTGATGTGGTCTTGCCTTTTTAAGGTAAATAATCCAGGAGTTAGATATTCAGGTAATTCAGAGGATGCAAAAAAATTAACAAGAGTTTTTGCCATACCTACTCTTTCTTGAGTTAAGTAAGACTGGTACAATGAAGTACTATACAGAAGTCCGCATACATAAATCTCAAGGTCTTAGCATAACATTACTTTTGCCAAGACAACAATAGTGAAGAAAAAAGGTTTGAAAATCTAGAAGAAAAAAAAATAATGAAAAAGAAGCCTTTTATATTTCTATCAGTTAAGTCTCCATTTGTCTAGTAGGTGAACAGTGCAAATGAAAAAGGACAGAATTTTTTTTCCCCAAGACTGTAACATCTTTGGGTTCTACAAACACCGGCAATGTAATAGAAGCAACGGTATTAGTAAGATATAGACACAACATTCAAATGTCATATTTAGCCATCATATAGTCAGATTTGCCTATTATAATACACATACATTTCATGCATCACATTACTGAGATGAATGATGACATTTTTTTCTCCCAGATTTACATCTCTTTCCCCTTTCCTCCCCATTCCATTCTCCAGTTTGATGAAGCAACTCTCTGAAGCTTCCTGACAACTTGGAACTTGCTTGATCATGCTGGGCTCTTATTCAAGACTCATCCAAACTCAACTTAACTTTATCACAGCAACCCCTTAATGACTGGGATTGGCTATGTTTCCTTAACCCCTAAGGAGTAAGAGTTTGAGTGGTCACTGGTGGGGAAAAACAATATAGTAATACAGAAAGGGAAATACCTCACTAAAAGTCTCCAGTATCAGTTGCAACAGATCACTCATAGATCACCACGGTCGTACCTCTCACCTGGGTTACCAGGGTAAAAGGAAGGCAGCATCTTCAAGCAAGAATATGAGATTTTAAAATAAGTTTTATCTATGAACAGACTCTCAAATATACTATGTAATTTTATTGCTTTATTTTCAAACATGTTTTTAATAACCCACTGCAGATGAAAGTATGGGCCCACCCACAAGCGCCAGCACTGTAGCCACTGTAAGTCTAGAAACTGTAAGGTAACTTTCTCTCCTACTACTCATAATAAGAGGATCATTTTAAACACTGACTGAGGTTTTATGAGAAAAGGGAATTTTCAACTTCAGGTTTCTTATGTGAAATCTTCTGTTAATTAAATTTCTCAATACAATTTTCTGCTCAAGAGTGATGGCTAGTTAAGGTGTTCATGTAAAGCTATCTAGGTTCTTGAGTAAAATAGATTCGATTCAAAATTTATTAGAGTTATTGCAACCATTTTAAGATAAAGATACATTGCAAGCATGCTCACAATTCACTTTACATGTATGTAGATACTATATATACATGTACATTTATATATATTCTATGTATCTTTCCCAATATGTAGTCATTTATTATTATTACTTGATCAAAGAATTAAAAAGGATCAACTATCAGCCATTCCTAATTATTGTTTGCAAACTTACAGTACTTCATATTCTAAATGTTAAATGTTAATCTTTCCAGAAAAATTCACTGAATCCTTTAAATCCCTGAAATATTTTCAATGCCCTTTAAGGAGTTATTTAAGATACCTCTTTCAGAATTGAACATGATAAATTATAAGAAACAAAACCATCAGGTCAAAATTAAATCAAATGCCTTAATTACTGCTGGATGTCTTTAATTCCCAAGCTAGAAAAATATTTCCATGTGTTAGATGTATCTACAGTATTTAAATGTCAGTGGAGTTATTTGGGATTATAGTGAAAATCAAAGGCCTGGCTACCAGCTACAGAGGAATAGTAAATGCTACTAAAAGCAGAATAAATGTGCATGATGCTGAACACTATTATTTCAATATAAAAGTAAAAATGAAAGCCTAACACTGAAGAGCAAGTCTTCAGTTATATTTATTTCCTGAGCTCATATTTACTTGCCATGTTTACTTAGGGATGAATAAATATAGCAGTACATATTCAATAAATATTGTTAATAAATGACTGACATATTGGTATTTTATTGAAATTGAATAATAGGATCATGATCAATAATGATAACCTCTATCTTTGTATTGAGGAGACAAGGTGGCCAAACACAAATTTCATACATACATGAACATGGAATTCACTGAATGAAAAGAAAAACAAAAACAAAACATAGGAGAAAATTACAAAATATACTTGAAGGAGGTAGGTTTTTAAAAGGGACAGTAGTTTATTGAGATGACATCCTGAAACCTTTGAACCTATGGGTAGTAAGTCTTAAAATGGGTAGTATTATCCTAAAATCAATCTCTTATACCTCGACTCATAAATTACGATTGATGCTCCATTGTGCAACATATATTGCTGAAAGCCTCTGGGAAATGACTAAAGCCTGGTAACCTTCCATGGTAAACACTCAATTTACAGGAATTTCACAAATTCTTGAGAAGCCAAAGCATGAAACATCAGGAGCACTGCCACTCCTTTTTTCAGCCCACCTCTCTCCAATTCTGTTTGTTCAGTAACACACACAAAAATATGAACATGTATAATGCCTAATTAGGTGCCCAATCCAGGAAAAAAAATGCCATCCCACTCCTCTTTTAGATACTTTATCCAATTTTTGTGAGTACTTCCTCTCACTTGGTTTTGGCAGGGGGAATCATTCTTAGTTTCTTCATCATATTTGAACCTTTCACCACAAAGACGATCATTCAATTATCTCTCCCACCCTTGTCTTCAAATATACAGAAGGGAGATTTATAGGATAGTTAGGTTGAAGCAGACATGGCATAGTAAATGCCACATGTGAAATCTTGGGAGCTGGTTGGTCATTTTCTTGAAAATGACCTTTCTTCCTTTGGGCCTTAGCCATAATTTCAGAACACGAGGAAAATTTTCAATCAACGTATTATTATATTAATAATTATTTTCAAGTTTTCCATCCAAATAATCCTTGAGTTTCATATGGGCAGATATTTCTCAAGTATAGTATTCTCCAAAATCACTGGTTCAAAACTTATTCCTATAATTAATATCAGAATTCCTACACAGCACATTTTCAACATTGACAATTATTAGATTGCTCCTTGGCATATGGTTTTAAGTTGAATCACTGTCAATGGAAATGTCAATGTTCAATGTAAATTTTTCACCTCCCTATAAAAAACAATTTTATAGGATTCAAACTAATATTTAAGAGGAATAAAAGAGCTAAGATGGCGGAGGAGTAGGAGACCTGGATTTCATCTGGTCCCAGGAATTCAGCTGGATAGGGATCAAACCATTCTGAACACCTACGAACTCAACAGGAGATCGAAGAAAAGAATAGCAACAACTCTCTGAACAGAAAAGGAAGGTAGGACATGTAGAGAAGTGAATCCCAGGCGATATTCAGGAGGATAGATGGTGGGGGAGGGGGCCTCCGTCAGCCACTTCTGGCAAGTGATAGAGCAGCAGAGCACAAAATCGGAACTTTTAGAAGTCGGCTCCACTGAGGGATGTCACTACAGTGGCTAAGTGGGGGGTGGAACCCTCTCTAGGACAGTGTGGTCTCAGGACCCTCGGGGTCACAGAAAGACTAGGGGTGCCTGAGTGCGGCAGAGCTCCCAGGTATCGGAGCGGGGAAGCCGGCTGCAGAGAGGGAGCCGAGGAGTGGGCTCTCAGCCCGGGGTTGCCATAAACCATGATCCATGGCACAGTTGGGCCACCGCTCCTCCAGCAGGGACCCAACAAGTGGCAGATCCAGGGAGACTCCCCTTCCTCCCCGGGGAGGAGTGGTGCGGGAGCGCACCACAGGGATCTGCTGGGTTTGGAGACTCCACACAGAGATAGAAACACTCGATCACAGGCCGGGTGAGCACGGAGTGCAGCCAGAGAACGGGGAGACGGGAGTGACTGACTGCTTTTCTCTGGGGGTGCACTGAGGAGTGGGGCCTCGAGTTCTCGACTCCTCTAGGGCGGAGATTGGGAGGCCGCCATTTTCACTCTCATCCCCCAAAGCTGTACGGAAAGCATGCAGGGAACAAAAGCTCCCAAGAGCTAACCAGAGTAGATTACTTAGCCCAAACCCGGCAAGGGCAGGGCAATTCCACCTCCGCAAAGACATTTGGGAACCACGACAACAGGCCCCTCCCCCAGAAGATCAGCGAGAACAGCTAGCCAAGACCAAGTTTACCGATCAATGAGAACAGCAGAACTCCAGCACTAAGGGAATACTGCACATAGAATTCATGGCTTTTTTACCATGATTCTTTAGTCTTTCAAAGTTAATTTTTTTTTACCTTTTTTTTTTTTTAATTTTTCTTTTTCCCTTTTTCAACCAACATCTTATCAATCCCTTTTTTAAAAAACATTTTTCATTTTTAGAGTCATATTCTATCCCTTCATAATAGATAACCTTATTTTTTGGTATATATATATATATATATATATATATATATATATATATATATATATATATATATAAGCTGTTCTCTCTTTAAAATTTGGGGATACAGTTTCTTCTAACAGATCAAAATATAACCCAAATCTCTAGTGTATGGCTTTGTTCTAGTATCCTGCCTGATAACATTCTCTCCCTTTTTTTTTTTTTAAATCCTCTTCTTTTTTTTTTCAACTTATCAATTCCTTTTATAAAATCTTTTATAATTTTCATCTTTACAGTCATATTCCATCCCTTCATCATATTAACCCTTACTTTTGTACATATATAAGTTTTTCTTTCTTTAAAATTTTGGGAGGCACTTTCTTCTAACAGACCAAAATACACCCAAAATCTACTGTGTGGCACTGATCTATGCACCAGCCTGATCATAATTGATCATATTCTGTTTTTTTTGTTTTGTTTTGTTTTTGTTTGTCTGTTTTTATCTTTTTCTTTTTCTTTGCTTTTTCTTTTTTCTTCCTTTCTCTTTCTTTTCCCCCAGTTTCAGGTCTTTTCTGATTTGTTTACTGTATATTTTCTGGGGACGTAGGTACCCTGTTAGCACTTTGTTCTCTCATTCATCTATTCTCCTCTGGACAAAATGACAAGATGGAAAAAATCACTTCAACAAAAAGAACAGGAGGCAGTACTGACTGCCAGGGACCTAATCAATACGGACATTAGTAAGATGTCGGAACTAGAGTTCAGAATGATGATTTTAAAGATACTAGCTGGACTTGATAAAAGCATGGAAGTTATCAGAGAAACACCTTCTGGAGAAATAAAAGAACAAAACTCTAACCAAGTCAAAATCAAAAAGGCTATTAATGAGGTGCAATCAAAAATGGAGGCTCTAACTGCTAGTATAAATGAGGCAGAAGAGAGAATTAGTGATATAGAACACCAAATGATGGAAAATAAAGAAGCTGAGAAAAAGAGAGATAAACAACTACTGGATCACGAGGGCAGAATTCGAGAGGTAAGTGATACCATGAGATGAAACAATATTAGAATAATTGGGATCCCAGAAGAAGAAAGAGAGAGAAGGGCAGAAGGTATATTGGGGCAAATTATAGAAAAGAACGTCCCTAATTTGGGGAAGGAAACAGGAATCAAAATCCAGGAGGCACAGAGAACCCCTCTCAAAATCAAGAAAAATAGGTCAACACCCCGACATCTAATAGTAAAACTCACAAGTCTCAGAGAAAAAGAAAATCCTGAAAGCAGCTGGGGAGAAGAGATCTGTAACCTACAATGATAGAAACATTAGATTGGCAACAGACCTATCCACAGAGACATGGCAGGCCAGAAAGGACTGGCATGGTATATTCAGAGCACAAAATGAGAAAAATATGCAGCCAAGAATACTATATCTAGCTAGGCTGTCACTGAAAAGAGAAGGACAAATAAAAAGCCTCCAGGACAAACAAAAACTAAAAGAATTTGCAAACATGAAACCAGCCTTACAAGAAACATTGAAAGGGGTCCTCTAAGCAAAGACAGAGTCTAAAAATAACACAGACCAGAAAGGAACACAGACAATATACAGTAACAATCACCTTACAGGCAATACAATGGCACTAAATTCCTATCTTTCAATAGTTACCCTGAATGTAAATGGGCTAAATGCCCCAGTCAAAAGAAACAGGGTATCAGATTGGATAAAAAAACACAAGCCCCATCGATATGCTGCCTGCAAGAGACTCATTTTAGACCAAACCCCCAGACTGAAAGTGAGGGGGTGGAAAACCATTTACCATGCTAATGGACACCAAAAGAAAGCTGGGGTGGCAATCCTTATATCAGACAAATTAGATTTTAAACCAAAGACTGTAATAAGAGATGAGGAAGACACTATATCCTACTTAAAGGGTCTATCCAAAAAGAAGATCTAACAATTATAAGTATCTATGCCCCTAGCAGGAAAGAATGTCCAATGGTAAAAAGTCTCTTCAACAAATGGTGTTGGGAAAATTGGACAGCCACATGCAGAAGAATGAAACTGGACCATTTCCTTACACCACACACAAAAATAGACTCCAAATGGTTGAAAGACCTCAATGTGAGACAGGAGTCCATCAACATCCTAAAGGAGAACACACGCAGCAACCTCTTCAACCTCAGCCGCAGCAACTTCTTCCTAGAAACATCGCCAAAGGCAAGGGAAGAAAGGGCAGAAATGAACACTTGGGACTTCATCAAGATAAAAAGCTTTTGCACAGCACAAGAAACAGTCAACAAAACCAAAAGACAACCAACAGAATGGGAGAAGATATTTGCAAATGACATATCAGATAAAAGGCTAGTATCCAAAATCTATAAAGAACTTATCAAACTCAACAGCCAAAGAACAAATGATCCAATCAAGAAAGGGGCAGAAGACATGAACAGACATTTTTCCAAAGAAGACATTCAAATGGCCAACAGACACATGAAAAAGTGCTCAGCATCGCTCGGCATCAGGGAAATCCAAATCAAAACCTCAATGAGATACCACCTCACACGAGTCAGAATGGCTAAAATTAACAAGTCAGGAAACGACAGACGTTGGCGGGATGCGGAGAAAGGGGAACCCTCCTACACTGTTGGTGGGACTGCAAGCTGGCTCAGCCACTGTGGAAAACTGTATGGAGGTTCCTCAAAAAGCTGAAAATAGAGCTAGCCTATGACCCAGCAATTCCACTACTGGTATTTACCCCAAAGATACAAATGTAGGGATCCGAAAGGGTACGTGCACCTCAATGTTTATAGCAGCAATGTCCACAATAGCCAAACTGTGGAAGTAGCCAAGATGTGCATCGACAGATGAATGGATAAAGAAGAGGTGGTATATATATACAATGGAATATTATGCAGCCATCAAAAGGAATGAAATCTTGCCATTTGCAACAACGTAGATGGAACTGGAGGGTATTGTGCTGAGCGAAACAAGTCAGTCAGAGAAAGACATGTATCATATGACCTCACTGATATGAGGAATTCTTAATCGCAGGAAACAAAGTGAGGGTTGCTGGAGTGGTGGAGAGTGGGAGGGATGGGGTGGCTGGGTGATAGACATTGGGGAGGGTACGTGCTATGGTGAGTGCTGTGAATTGTGTAAGACTGTTAAATCACAGACCTTTACCTCTGAAACAAATACATTATATGTTAAAAAAAAAAAAAAAGACGACGAAGAAGAAGAAGATAGCAGAAGGGGAAGAACAAAGGGGGGGAAATCGGAGGGGGAGATGAACCACGAGAGACTATGGACTCTGAGAAACAAACTGAGGGTTCTAGAGGGGAGGGGGTGGGAGGATGGGTTAAGCCTGTTGATGGGTATTAAAGAGGGCACGTTCTGCATGGGGCACTGGGTGTTATATGCAAACAATGAATCGTGGAACACTACATCAAAAACTAATGATGTAATGTATGGTGATTAACATAACATAATAATAAAAAAAAAGTGAAAAAAAAAAAGAGCAATAAAAGGGCCAAATAAGAACCAACATAGTAAAATGATGTAGTAGGTAAATTATAAGTATAGGTGAAACTATGACTAGCTATCATCTTTTGTTTTTCATACAAAATCCTTTGCTTACCTGTCTGATTAAAAAAATACTCTATATTTCTATTATACACAAAAACAAAACTGTACATGACTATTGTGTCTATGACTTTGTAGATGATGGAAAAAAGGTGCAAATAATATGAAGGAATATCAGAGAGAAGCAGTAAATGAAGGGCTCAAAATATATGAGGAAGAAGGGCCTGCTATTCTCTCTTGGTTTCATGAAGACCATGTCTGTCCATATTTATGTCCCATATCTGGTCCTACTCTTTTTTCTCACATCCTTATCCATCTAAGTAGATGGCTATAGACAGAATACAAGACTACCATTCCCAAAATACATCTGACTACCCAAGAATTTTGAATACATGTATTTTTAGAGCTCAGAACCCATAAGACCTATTTTAGCTTAGCCAAAAAAATTCTAAACTTTGGATTAACTTTTTACTGAATCTTATCTATTCTCATATTTGTGCTTTTAGTTTGTAGATTATCTTTCTCTGACCTTCCAATCCCTTTCTATCTCTATTTTTAATAAAAGTAGCTTTAATTTGGGGCGCCTGGGTGGCTCAGTCGTTAAGCATCTGCCTTGGGATCAGGTCATGATCCCAGGGTCCTGGGATCAAGCCCCACATCGGGCTCCCTGCTCGGCCGGGAGCCTGCTTCTCGCTCTCCCACTCCCCCTACTTGTGTTCCCTCTCTCACTGTGTCTATCAAATAAGTAAAATCTTTAAAAAAAAAATAGTAGCTTTAATTTTAAAATTCCTTTTTGAAGATCTCAAGGATGAACTTTTCCAAAGAGTTACATGGGTATGTACCACCAGAGTACTGCCAGATGCTTTCAGGTGCATATAAATGAATATATAACGATTGCTTTTACTGCATTTATCTTTCTTATTTTGTATTGCCCACCTACCATTCAAGGTTCTTAGTTGTGTGCAACAAAAATGTACTTTGCTTGATTAATGTAGAAAAATATTTTACCAAAAGTAATTGGGAAAAATCATTGAATTATTAAGATTTTGAGAAAACTGGGGTGCCTGGGTGGCTCAGTCGTTAAGCATCTGCCTTCGGCTCAGGTCGTGATCCCAGGGTCCTGGGATCGAGCCCCTACATCGGGCTCCCTGCTCCGTGGGAAGCCTGCTTCTCCCTCTCCCACTCCCCCTGCTTGTGTTCCCTCTCTCGCTGTGTCTCTCTCTGTCAAATAAATAAATAAAATCTTTAAAAAAAAAAAAAAAGATTTTGAGAAAATTATCTCAGGAAAATATCAGAGGAGGACAGATAGGTTATTCAGACAAAACTATCAGCAAAGCCATGCCAGAAAACGAGTCACGAGGATTCTGTTTCTGCTGCTGCAGCTCTTGAACCACCCACCACAGTGTACAGCACGGCCACCTCCACCTTAGCCTCCAGCTGTGATTGCTCCTAGAAGTTGGCTGTTGCGGCCGCCACTGCCTCAAAGAAAATAAATTCTCCTGTAAGGAACCAGCTCCAGATTAGAAATCCAATTCAGGTGCCCCAATTATCACCCAATTATCACTTGATGGCTAAGAAAGCATTTCCAATTTCTGTGGTATAAGGTATATTCTGTCTCACACTGGAGAGACAAAGGATGCAAAATGCAAAAAATATTTATTCTTCACTATGGCACTAAGATAAAATTTCTGTTATAGATATTTGTTTACATAATTCATTTAGATAAAATTTATTTATCTAATTTATTTAGATATTTTTTTATTTAGATAAAAAAATCTTCATTTATAATATACAAGTAATTCTTATGGTGGTATGCCAATATGGCAATATTTATAAGGTGATACTGAAATGCTTGGATTTTGAGTAAGACGGATGTATTACTCTGGCCCTCAGTACTTTGCAGTCTACTACTAAGTCTATCAGGAACAGAGGATTTTTGGTCCTGTGCGTGTAGTGACTGCACTCTGATGTTAACTCTTCTTTTCATTTTTCCTCTGCACGTTAACCTGACCCAGTTAAGATGCTAATCTGAAGAATTCTGGGTTCTTTATCTTTAAACCTAAAAGCATCATGGAAGTAGCATACTTGAGGTATTAAAAGCCTTTTAGTCACTGGTAAAAGGCATGATAATGGCTGAGATAAAAAGGATTTCATAGCTTTAAAATATATGTAATGTTGAACACTCAATGCTAATCTAATACTCAATTTTCATAATTACTCAGTTGTGAGAGTAACCAGAGGTGTCAAATGCATAAAAATAAACAGAAAATCTATGTGGTGTGCCTTAATTTTCATTATGGAATGGAAAAATCATTCATATTGAGTGAAATTTAAAGGATAGTGGAAGATAAAAACAAAGTTTTACATTTGTACATAAACACAAATAGTGTTTGTTCATGTCACCAGTTAAGAAGATTTGGAAAACACACAAAAGTGTCAAGGAGATGGAAACTGATTATCAGTTTCATTCCTAAAAAGGCTCTTGGATATGTGACTACAACTAGGTTTTAATCTATCATATCCTAATTACCGATATCCCAAGTACCAGCTGGGAGTAGTCTTCCAGTAGACCCTAATCTAATCAATTGTGAGAATTGCTACCTCAACCTCATCTTCCCCAACTAGTGTATCAGTTAGAGATGTATCTCCTGACATGTGTCTGGATATCCATTCTGCACCAAGTGTGCAGATGGCATGGAAGCCAGAAAAGGAGGGAGAGTATCTTTATCCTGTAGGCAGCCTACCCTAAAAAGAGAAGTAAATAGTTACTATTTTATATTCATAAAATTTGTTTGCAATATTGTTAATAAGATCTGTGTAACTGCTTCTAATTATGTGAAATGGAAAAATGAAGCAGAAACGTAACTCATATTTTTCTCTGAAAGCAGCAAATCCTTTCCAGAATTAGGAGGACAAGAGCATAGTGGTCTTTTTAACACTGACTAATTTGGTTCTCTAAACCTATCAGGCTTAGCAGTTCAGGTTGTTGTTAATTCTAAAGTTGTCCTCATGGAGGAAGAGTGCAAAAATATTTAATGCAAACTTGCTCTCACTTTTATGAGACCACCCTCAAAAGCCAAACACAGTTCCTTCATGCATCTTCCAGAAAACATTGTTGAGCAGTACAACTTTTGCCCTAGAACACTCTGATACATTCTATCAATTAAATTCATTTTAAGGCCAAACTGCCCTGTGGGCCAAAGCTTCATTTCCTCTTCTATTACTCATTTTAGATTATGCCCAGCCAAAATGTCCAATACAGCTCCCCAGACATTATGCAATGACAAAAATCAGCAATATAAACCTGATAGAATTTGTTCAATAGAACCCCCTCGCTATTATCAAATGCCTAGGGTGGCAAAGAAGTTCAATAAGAATTAGCCTTTTCCTTGTACAATAAGACCAAAATAAATAAATGTCTATATTTATTTCCAACCTACTTTCTTAACTCAGATCAATTTCGGCCATCATTAGATATCTGGGTGGACCTGGGCTATGGGTAATTTTTGGCTTAAGATTTTTAGAGTTAATTCAGAATCTTCAATATGTTCATTATTTAAAGAGGCCAAAAAAGTGATAATGCATATAGGATTATTATAATTTACAAAATGATAAATATGCAAGAAAATTCCCAGGCCCTACAACAATTACCCTAGGAAAAAGCAATGTTTCCATACCTTAATACATAGTATAATCCAGACTCACATTGCTTACTATTGTCAAAAAATGAAAGAAAAAAAGAGAGACTCAGAAGTTTCTAAGATATAGAAGGGAGTAGTGAAAATCTTGAAGAAAAAATATGTATTTTCTTGCATTCAGTCTCACTAGGATTTTAGTCTATTGCAATCATTAAAAATCAATGAACCTAAATACAATTGTGAGAAACCCCTCCATCAAGTAGTTGATCATGATATTATGATTAACATAGCTGCAGGAAAATCTGCCTTTGCTTCCTGCTTTATTTCATAGAGAATAACACCCAACAGATCTTCCTTCTTACAAAATGCTAGAAAAGTGCAATGATAGTCCCCTTTGTCAACTGGTTACAGGTCAAATCTTCCCCATGCCACAGACATAAAATCTTTTTATTCATCTTCCTCCTTGGAACCATTTTTTGGACATTCCAATGCTGCATGAAATGTGGCCTTCATTTGAGGTCATTTCCTTTCTCTCTCATGAGCAGACTTTTTTTTTTTTTTTTTGGTACTTTGGACATTGGTTTTTGCTACCTCCCGCCTCTTGTTTCTAATTATTTTAAAACTAAAAAACTTTTTTAGTATGGCTTTCCCATTGTTCTCCCATTTCCTTCTGGTATTGAAATACCTACAATAGAATCCTGGACTGAAGCCTCTCTTAGGATTTCTGAGTGTAGGGCTGTTACTGCTCACTGATTGTTTGATTTCATTTTCTTTTCCTTTTATTTATAATCCAGAGTTTTTTCCTAGCATGCTTTCCTAGAAGTCACAGTTTAGAATTTACCAAAATTATTCATTTTTCAAATGTATTGAACTCCCCTGCTTTGTATGGCCCCAATGAGGAAACACATCAGATCCACAGCACACATCACAGAGTAACTCCAGACTTACTCTAAATCCAGTATTTAATGTGTTAACATTGTCTCTGGATCCTCTGTGGTGTCTCATCATGCCAGTGGTTCCCCTCAGCGTTCAACTCCACACGGTTTCTAGTCAGGGTCTCTTCGTACCAGCATCACCTCCCGAAATAACTGTGTTACCTTGAAACTTAGGTAATAATGCTCTCAAATGCTCCCTCAATTCTGTCTACATTTTTTATCTATACTTCACAAAGTTCTCAAAAATTTAAAAGGTGAATTCCCAACTGTTCATATTGCCTATCTGTAGCTTTAAATATTGTGCCATTATAATTTCCTCCTTTCTGATTTCTTTCTGAATCCTTTTAATTCAAAACCTACATATTACAAACCCATCATGTGCTAGCAAGATATAAGGAGGTAATCAACGACCGCAGGACATATAGCTTCTACTCCCATCCCTTAAAAAAAAGATATTCATAGTCTCTTAGTCCTAGACAGAGTTTGAAATAATATAAAGAAGAACAGAATTTAAGACTGTCGGTAAGATACCATCCATGAATACTTACCACTAGAAAACTATAGCTAAATGTATCATATGCTATTAATCTCTATCTCCTGTACAAGTTAACTGGCTCCTGCAGTTTAACTTCTGGCCTACAACCTAAGTGAAAAACCGCAACACAATATAGAGAATAATTAGGGATTAAAAGATAACTCTTTGCAGACTATTTAACTCTGTGCCACTCCTCAGGAGGCCGTGGCAACAACTATGACTCAGTTTTAAGTACCAAGGCCTAAAAACATCATACCAGTTAAAAAAATAACCACATGATGATGTAGAACAGTGGCTTTATCCTGTCGAAGAAAGGCTTGTGTCTCTTACTAATGTCTCTTTCATTAATAATGGCTACACTTTGAGCTATATACATAAATCTGTTCGCTCCAGTTACTAAACGTTAAGTCCCACTCCATTTTTCATTGTTTTCCAGACAAAGCATAATTTGTGGTGGATAATTAATCATATCCTTTCAACGACTAATATTGCTGGTACTAATGGAGGAAAACGTGTGCGCATACACACACACAAATAATCATAAAAGGGAAATCAACATGTTAGCTTTAGAATTATATAAATTGAATTGATAAAAAGGAATTAAATCTGTGATTACAATTGGTTTTCTTAATATTGTCTCTATTCTCTGTGGAAGGGTGTTTCAATACATCACCGGAACAATATAATTATCTTGCCATTTAAAGTGATGAAAGCATAATCTAAAGAACATAATGGCCCATGCTCACCAAGCTCCAGTAATCAGGAATACAGACAGACCTCAATCCCAACTAAATGAGTTTACCATGTAGACTCAGAGAAGGGAGAGCAATGACCTCCATCTTGTGTTCAGCCTGGACTGATAGAGAGAAAATGGAGCTTAGTACAGGCAGGCAGTAACCTTTTATCCCAATTAGAAAAAGCCTTTCTCTTTGAAAAGAAGAAAGAGGAATGGGTGAATGTATGGGGTCAGAAGTGTTAATTTAATGACAACATGGGGACAGTTTGTGTGGCTGTCTAGTTGCTTTCTAAGTGTGAAGAGCAGACAGGAAAGACTGACCTTTAACTTCCTTTGCTATTTCTTATATGCCGCTTAAAAGAAAATTCAGGAGAGTAGCATCATCAAAAATGATAGAGTAGGAAAAAAAAAAAATGATAGAGTAGGGAACTCCATGGCTTTGTCCCTCCACAAAGCAACAAATGAGCTGGCATAACAGCAAAAGTCAACTTTCACAGAATTATAGAATCAGCCAAAAACTTACACCAACCAGGCAAAGATTAGGTGAAAAAAAGAAATTGATGCTTTGTGGTAAGAGAGTGTTGTGGCATTTCAAATAGCTCACATGCCATCCCTCAACTCTCATTTTGCAATGGCCGTCAGATGGCATCCCACACTCCTGGTACGTGCTGCTAGTACCAGAGCTAACAACTATACCTTACTTTCAAGGAAACGTGGTTGTTCATTTGGACCTGTCTAGTGGCCACCCAGGAATTTGTGCCAGGGCTTGCCTTTATTTAATCCATCCCCGAGTATTCTCAGGGCTGGGGTGGCTTTCTGCGTATCATATGCCAAAGCACTGAAGGCACAAGTATTGGCAGCAGCAGATTGAGACAAAGAGCAACAGTCTGGATGGGAATGTAAAGAGAAATCTGAAGTAAGTTCAGAAAAGGGATGTAACCGACCAAAATAACAGCCTTTTGGGGGCATGTTTCATGATTAGGATCTATAGGTTAGTGTGCTCCATTTAGCTGTAATTTCAAATGCAGCAGTTCCCCAGTGGTTGTGTGCCTGATGAATGAATGGATCACTACAAGAATGCCTAGGTAGATGAATGGAATGAAAATAGTCTACACTCACTACTTATTTATTATAACTTGATTCTTATTTATCCTTTGTCCATATTTCTGTTTAATACATATCTCCATACTAAAACCTTAAGACCCCCTTCTATTACTTTTACAGTAGCCAATGTTATATATATGTATACATATATACCATTTTTTAAAATGCTGTCTACTTAAGTTGTGACTTCATACTGGTTTCTGTTTTTCTAATTTATGGGGTAAAGTCATGAAAATGTACAGTTGAGTACAGATTATTACTAAGAAAAAGCTACCAATTTCATATGACCAGATTAAATCTTCATAATGACCTGTGATGTATTTATTAGACATGTGCTACAGATGTGGAAGCTAAAGTTCAGAAAGTTTCAGAAAAAGAAACAACAACCACCAGGATAACACACAAAGTAGCTCTACCTAAAATTAAAAGTAGTTCTACTGGAATTTGAAACCAGGTCTGTCTTTCCTTAAAGCCAGGATATTTTTATACACTATCTCCATGCACAATATAATAATTGAGAGAATTATGAACAAACATAGTATTGGCATTAATACTTGAAGTTTAAATCAAAGGCTTTTGATTGCATTATGTATTCATGACCGTTTTATTCAAGCAGAAGATTTAAAGATTAAGTAAAAATTAAAAAAGAAAAAAAAAAAAAACTTGATGGGGCGCCTGGGTAACTCAGTCCGTTGAGCATCTGTCTCTTGATTTCGGCTCAAGTCATGATCTCAGGGTCGTGAGTTTAAACCACGTGTTGGGCTCCACACTGGGAGTGGAGTCTATTTAAGATCCTCTCTCTCCCAGACACGAACAGACATTTTTCCAAAGAAGACATCCAAATGGCCAACAGAAACATGAAAAAGTGCTCAGCATCGCTTGGCATCAGGGAAATCCAAATCAAAACCTCAATGAGATACCACCTCACACCAGTCAGAATGGCTAAAATTAACAAGTCAGGAAACAACAGATGTTGGCGGGGATGTGGAGAAAGGGGAACCCTCCTACACTGTTGGTGGGAATGCAAGCTGGTGCAGCCACTCTGGAAAACAGGATGGAGGTTCTTCAAAAGGTTGAAAATAGAGCTACCCTATGACCCAGCAATTGCACTACCGGGTATTTACCCCAAAGATACAAATGTAGTGATCCAAAGGGGTGTGTGCACCCCAATGTTTATAGCAGCAATGTCCACAATAGCCAAACTATGGAAAGAGCCAAGATGTCCATCGAAAGATGAATGGATAAAGAATAATAATACACAATGGAATATTATGCAGCCTTCAAAAGGAATGAAATCTTGCCATTTGCAACGACATGGATGGAACTGGAGGGTATTATGCTGAGCGAAACAAGTCAGAGAAAGACATATATGATCTCACTGATATGAGGAATTCTTAATCTCAGGAAACAAACTGAGGGTTGCTGGAGTAGTGGGGGGTGGGAGGAATGGGGTGGCTGGGTGACAGACACTGGGGAGACAGACGTGCTATGGTGAGCGCTGTGAATTGTGTAAGACTGTTGAATCACAGACCTGTACCTCTGAAACAAATAATACATTATATGTTAAAAAAAAAAAAATAGTAGGAAGGGAAAAATGAAGCGGGGGAAATCAGAGGGGGAGACGAACCATGAGAGACTATGGACTCTGAGAACAAACTGACAGTTCTAGAGGGGAGGGGAGTGGGGGGATGGGTTAGCCTGGTGATGGGTATTAAAGAGGGCATGTACTGAATGGAGCACTGGGTGTTATACACAAACAATGAATCATGGCACACTACATCAAAAACTAATGATGTAATGTATGGTGATTAACATAATAAAATAAAATTTTAAAAAATGCATAAAAAAAAGATCCTCTCTCTCCCTCTGCCTCCCTTCTCTCTAAAAAACAAAAAACAAAACAAACAAACAAACAAAAAAAAAAACCTCGGAATAACCAATACATCTAGGAAGTTTAAATTTCCTGTGCAACAAAGTAGATACTTAAATGTGAATAATAAGAACTAAATAAATAGCATTTATCTAGGTGCTATGCTCTTTCACATACTTCATTATTTTATTATTTTTTTAAGATTTTATTTATTTATTTGACAGAGAGAAACACAGCGAGAGAGGGAACACAAGCAGGGGGAGTGGGAGAGGGAGAAGCAGACTTCCCACGGAGCAGGGAGCCCGATGTGGGGGCTCGATCCCAGGACCCTGGGATCATGACCTGAGCCGAAGGCAGACGCTTAACAACTGAGCAACCCAGGTGCCCCTTCATTTCATTATTTTAGATTAAAACTCTAAACTGTAGATATCCAAACTCTTAAATGATCAAACCAAATTCCAGAGAGTATAAACTGAGAGGACAAGATGACATTCAAACTCAGAGCTAACACTTCCAACCCAGAGATTTTTTTTCCTTTCAATCGCAGATCCTGAATCTGCTCCAACTTTTAAGTAACATGTTTTTTTTTTAAATAATGCATTGACAAATAGAGTAAATTTAGTGTTGCTCCTAAATATAAAGATAAATTAGCCAAAAAAGGAAGTGTTAATATTATATCCTATAATCTTAAAATAGATTAAATCCTATTTTGGGGATACCTGGGTGGCTCAGTCAGTTAAGCATCTGCCTTCAGCTCAGGTCATGATCCCAGGGTCCTGGGATCGAGCCCCGCATCGGGCTCCTTGCTCAGTGAGGAGCCTGCTTCTCCCTCTGCCTGCCACCCCCCACCCCCCGCCTTGTGCTCTCTCTCTCTCTGACAAGTAAGTAAAATCTTTTAAAAAAAATCCTATTTTCAAATGAAACCAGAGTATTTCTTCTCACTTGGATTATGTCATTACCTGCTTAATAATGCAGGTTATGTTTTACAAATATGCCAACATATTTTATTTGTCATTATTTATTCCTAAATAGTGAGAATGTGCTTGTACCCAAGGTATGTGACATAACCAAGGGTAAAGGACAGGTTAACAATATACACCATGAATGAGTTAGGTCCTACACATATGATATCTGATTTTATCCTCATTATAACCCTATGAGGTAGCTATTTTAAATTATATTTAACTGAGAAATACTGATAACTGAGAAATAGAGAAGTTCTAAATCTATTAGTATATATCACATTTTCCTAAGTGTTCAAAATCACACCCACACAATATATTGTAAAATGTCACAGTTTCCCTTCCTATTACCAATCTCTGCTTAACCTACATTCCCTGACATCCTAAGGGCTACAGGGATTTGGGAGCTGTGTAGCCTGAAGGGACTATAGACTTTGCATGTCAAGAGTTATCAAGATGAAGATAAGAACGTGCCTGGTACCAACTCCCATGCACTGGAAAAAACTGTAACAAAATGTTTCCACTTGCTTCTATGCCCATTTTTACAAGCAATATATCCACACACACACACACACACAAAATATTTTATGCCCACTTTTATAAATAATATTTGTTAAAACAAATAATCACTTGAAAATAATGAGGAAAGACTGGAAAATACACATTGTCAGGGGCTTATCTACAAAATTTTCGTGAATAATATCCTCTCTAGGAAAGCTTGAAGTTGTTCTCTCTGCTACCAGACAGCTTCATGAGAATAATAAAATCTGTCAAGTCCCTGCTACCTGGGTTGCTGTTTGCCCTCATTATGTTACTCTAAGTCTCTACAGAGATTTGACCAGAAAAGGGTACTGTATGGTGATTTATTTTATCTTATTAATCTTATAAATTATCACATTGAACTAAATCTACATGTTCACATGTCTGACACTCTCACTATCTGATAGATTTTAAGTCCCTTAAAAGCAGGAGACATTTCTTATTTTCTTTGTTTCATAGCACTTAACCCAGTTCTCGTTACAAAGAACTTATTCAAGAGTTTATTGACCTAAACTACATAGAATTCTTTAGTGAGAAAATAACTTTGTCTTAGAAATAATGAACCAATTTTCTTTTAAACTACTTTGGTGCTTTAATATTCCCTCAGGAAGCTGATATACAGATGAGGAATAATTCTGAATCCATAGAGGACTAACACTGACACACACCCTGTAATGGAGGTCAACCTTTTGACTTTCCCCAAATAGAATACAATTTCTTTCTTGCCAAGGGGAGCTATTCCACTTATCATTAGATCCATGGGAAATCCAGAAGGTGGTAATAATTTCACAAAAGTATCAAGTTTAAATTTAAACATACATGGGAAGAACCGGGCCTTATTTGAGATACATACTTATATTCACTAAGATAATTTTATTGGGATTGATTGATACACAGGGTCTCTCTAGACATAGAGTCTCTATATATGCTTTAAGAGATTAGAAGTATTTTCTTCTAACAAAGGAATTATCTTGTAGATATACTGCCCTGCTAGAATGGATGTATTACTATTTTAAAGTAAATGAATCAAGACTGGGCAAGTAGTTAGGATTTAAAAAATTAGTAATGATATACTGGATACAAGTATCCACAACCAGTCTCAATTCTAAAATAAATGTAAAAAAATGGTGGATTCAAGCAGAGTCATGTGTCATAATTGGTAGTTTCTTATATATTATAATGCATGAATGAAATGTCCATTTTGATGGAGTAGGCAGGAATTCCTTCTGAGGAAGATGGATTCTGCATTTAAATATTGTTATTCCATCTTTGAACAAACAGCTATTAGGGGGTGATGTTTCTCAATAATGCTTCTTTATATTTGGTGTCTTGCTATAGAACTAAAAAAAAAAAAAATAATGTATGCATGGTTTCTAGAAATGTTTCACGAATAAATAATAAAATCTGTTCCGCATATAGAAACATACAAAACTAAGAAAAGTTGGGAGTTTTTACTTAATGTTTTCAAAGGCTTCTTCCTTAACACTTATTCAGTTCACCTTGGATCAGATAATTGGACAAATTTACAGTAAATACACATTGAATAAATGAATCCTTATCAAATACTATGTGTGAAACTCTGTCCTAGAATCTCGGATTACAGACATGAACAAAACCAAGACCTATCATGGAATTTAACTGCAGTGCAGGGGAGAGGAGATAATATAAAAAGGAGATTAATGAATAGTTAATTTAATTCCCACTTGTGATATCTATAAAAAAAGAAAGGCAGGTGAAACAGTGAAGAGTTTTACACAGAGTGATTAGAGAAGGCCTACTTAAGGGATAACACGTATAGGGATAAAAAGAGACCTAAAGCACGTAAAACTATCAGGTGGCTAGAGACCTCTGAGAACAATTGTGACAGTAGAAACTATTGTAGCAAAGACATAGAAACAAGAACTAGCTGGCAGGTTTAAGAATAGTAAGAGAGCATTAAGCGACTGCCTTCGGCTCAGGTCATGATCCTGGAGTCCCAGGATCGAGTCCCGCATCGGGCTCCCTGCTCAGCAGGGAGTCTGCTTCTCCCTCTGGCCCTCCCCCTTCTTGTGCTCTCTACCTCATTCTCTCTCTCAAATAAATAAATAAAATCTTAAAAAAAAAAAAAAAGTGGGGCGCCTGGGTGGCTCAGTTGGTTAAGAATAGCAAGAGAGCCAATGTGGAAAAGTAAGGAAATATTAGAACATGAGATGGGTAAGGTAGTCAGGTTTCAGATCATATAGATATTCTCCCAGGTTATGGGAAGTGTTTATAGTTTAAACAGGGAAATTAAGGAATCAGATTTCGTTTGAAAATCTCTCGCTAGATGTAGTGTGGGTAAAAGCCAGAATAGGTATAAGAGGCTGGGAGATTAATAAGGAGGATATTATAGTGTCATAGGAAACTGATGATGATGATGATGATGATGAAGTGAGCTTATAGCAGTCATATTTGATAAATATTTTGTATGTAGAGAAAGCATGACTTACTGCTGAACTGGATGAGAGGTAAGGAATAAAGAAAAGGACCGAAGATGACTCTATGAGACATCAAAGCACAGGGGTTTAAAAGACAGTTAAAGATATGAATTTGAAGCTCAGTTGAGAAGAACCCCAAATCTCAAATTTAGTTGTATATCCATGATATTTAAAGTTCCACACCTTGATGAAATCATCTGGTAAATGATGTAGATAGATAAAACAAGAGAGCAGAGGGATCTTCCTAAAAACATCTCAAATATTTTAGCAGACAGTTCAGAAATAGAGATTGAGAGGGAGTAGCCATGAGTAAGATGAAAATATGAAGAGTATGGGATCCCAAAAGCCAAAAGAGTTAAGATGCAGATATTACTAAAAGGACAACGTGACAAAATAATAACAATAATAAGATTTGACTTTTATAGTTGTCAAAGGGAGGGGCTGGATAACCTTGGTCAAAATAATTTTAGTGGTCAAATAAAAGCTTATTAGATTGAGTTACAGAAAGAACTGTGAAATGTGGGAAGTAGACACAGTATAGACAATACTTTTGGGGAACGATCTTGTAAAGGTTGGCAGAGAATCGAACAGTAGCTAGAAGAGAACTTGAAGGAAGGATAATTTTTAGTTTTTGGTAGGGGATTTTTAAATATCTCACTATTATCTCCTGCCTCAAGATGTTGTAAATAGATGTTGAAAATCTTTTTACAGTGAAATATTAGTTTTTGTTCTTGTTTCAGTCCAACTCTCTCATCTGTGCACTAGATTCTAGCCCTCTCTCTTTTGTTCATACTTTGCCTCTGCAATTATCTTCTTTTTCATCCATATTACAAATATTTTCTCTCCTTTGGTTAATTACTGTCATAATGACAATGTATTACATCCCCTACCAAATAGTCCCTAATTTATGTATGTAAAAACAAACATGATTTCCACTCTGAAAATATTCCCACAATAGCTCGTATCAAGCTACCAGCATGACACCATAAATGGAACTGAGAAGAGCTGAGTAGTAGTACACCCTAATATAGAGAACTTTCACTATGCTGAAACAAGACAGTAAATGTGTTAACTCTGAGTATATACTAAAATATAGAGAACTAATTAAGAAATCAAGAGTTTCAAGTATTAACTTGCTTTTAGTACAATTCAATTCTAAATTTATGTAATTTAATTTTTAAAAATGACTTATTTTATAAACCAGCTCTCAAAATTCCTGAAAATTTAAAAATTGGCTTTTGTGAGCTGGTATAATCTGGCTCCAGCACACCATTTCATCAAATCCTTACACCTTAGGGTAAGGTAGTAAGATGGTTGTCATAAGCAATTATTTCAAATTTTGATAGATATTGACACATTGTACCAAAAAGTTTATCCAGTAAATTTCCATCAGAGGGGGGATGGTTTGGCACATAGGTGAAATAGGTGATGGGGATTTTTTCTCTATATTAAAAGTCCATTTTTTTGGTTAAAAATAAATAAATAAAATTTCCATCAGTTGAATCTGTTTATCAGTGCCCTCTATAAAATTAATAATGGTGTTTAAATTTTTCACTCTTTATTTGTAAATGACATTTCATTGTTATAATTTTCTATTACTTTACGAATTCATAAGATTTGTGTTTATTAGCCCTTTGTTTTTACTTCTGAAGACATCAAGTTATAGCGTTAAAATTTTTTCATAGCAATTGTCTTATTTTTACATGAAATGTAACAGTCATTAATAAGTTCTATCTTTTCAATTAATTTATGGTGAATTACATAGCAATAAGCTAAAATCTGTCAACATTTACCATTAAGGCTTTCAGTTTTCACATCAGGTATAGAGAAAACTGTACCCATCCACTAGAATCTACAATCATTCTCTGCTATATAATTTCATATTATTTTATGTTTAGTAAGCTATTATGTTAATATTTATATGCATATATTATGAAAATTGATCTAATTTAATTTCTCCCAAAGCGATAGTTTTAGTATTTTATTATTTTTTATATCAATGGTATGCCCAGATACTACCTTCTGATAAAAAAAAAAAAGTAAGTACCTTCTAAAGTAATTTTGACCATAGTTAATGGTATTTGTATCATAAAAATAATGGATTATCCAATATATTGTGTTAAGGCTATTGGCAGTTTACTCTGAAGAAGGCAAAATATTTAGGAGTATTTACATTGCTTTTTTCTAAAGCTTAAGAAATCAGTGGAAAATGAAAGCTAAGACTTGACCACATCAAGAACAATAACATACTATAATTGCCCACCAGATATTTATGTATTTCTCAGAGATAATTTAGGGGAGACACCGGATATACAGGCAACTGGATAAACAAAATAAAGGAATGTGATTGTGGGACTTTTTACCCAAGTAAAATTGATAATATAAAACTTATTTTGCATTTAAATATTTATTGTACCAGTCATAATATTTGTATTTTCTAATGAAATCTCTTCTTGATAACAAGACTACTAAAGGCTCTCCCAGAGTAGTAAGGCATTCCAACTTTGGATAGAGGGATTAAGATGGCCTCACTCACATGTCTGGATCTGGATGAACTATCAGTTAGGCTCTCTCTATATACAGTCTCTCCATGTTGTGCTCTAATCAAGGGGCTCCTTACTGTTACAGGAGTGTTTCAAGAGGGAAAAACCTCAATGCTCAGGAGCTTCTTAAACTTCTTTTTTTGTCATGCTTTCTGATGCAGAACACAAAGCAAAAGATACAAAGCAAAGAAGAGTCATGTGAGTGAAATCTGCATAAAAGCTTGGATACTGGAAGCCAGGATTCATTTGAAACCATTAAAGTAACAATCTACAACAGTGTTCTTCATAGTATAAACATCACCTTCCATTTCATAAAAGATATAGTTTAAATTTATACTTTGCCTGATTTGAGGTAAATTCTGTTATTCAATACTATAGAGAAGGCTGAACTATGCTCAGGTATTTTATGCCAAGTAAGTTTCCACAGTTATTCATTACTTTAATTATTTGATGATCTCAGTGGATATTAAGGTCCAAACCATTATAATAGTGTATAACAGGTCAAAATTATCATTATCAAAAACAATTCAAGTCCTTAGATTTAAAAGTCAATAGCTAACAATTTTCACAGATTTTGTGAAATTAAAAAAAATAAATAACCCAAATACTTCTGTAATGTTTGTAGAGATATCATGGGAAAATGATAAAGGCAAAAAGAACAAAAATAGCTATGTGGTTTTTCATTTGTGCAGCTGCATTTGGAATCATGGGAATGAACCTGGACTCTATTGACTATGATGTTTGTTAAAACACCTGCTTTACCACTAAGTGGAAGTTAATGATTTGTGATGTATATTGGTCCAAAATGAGCCATGGGGCTAAAATCCAGGGCTGGTACATTCTGGAGGCTCCAGAGGAAAATCCTTTTCTTTCCTCTTCCAGCTTCTAGTGGCTGCCAACATTCCTTGGCTTGTATCCGCACATCTCCAATCTCTGGTTCAGTAATCAGTAACCACATTACCTCTTCTCTTCTATCGTCAAAGCTTCCTCTGCCTCTCTTGTTATAAGGACGCTTGTGATTATATTTAGAATACATCCAGATGGGTGTATAATACCCATCTCAAGATCTTTAATCCCATCTGAAGTCTCTTTTGCCATGTCAGGTAACACGTACAACTCTAGAGACTAGAATGTAGATATATTTGGGGACCCTTATTAAGCCTGCTATAAACCCCATAATCATGTGAAAACAATCAAAATACAAACATTGTCCAAATCACAAAAATGACCAAACATCCCCCTGGGTAATATTAGTGACTGGTACTTCTTTATCAATTACAGCTTTAGCCTCACGCTTTATTTTCATCTTCCCTACCTCCAGATTAATATTTCTCCAGTTGCCGAATCATAGAATTACCCCCAATTCTTGGCAGAATCCAATCTTGAACTAAACCTCACTTCCTTAAACTCTCCCAAAAATCACCTAACAGGAGTCCAAATCCTATAAGACCTTTGCATCTTTCTCTTTCTGACATGTCCATGGTTCCCAAGCTTTGGGTTCTCCTTCCCTGCAATGAGCAATGAACAAGCAAACCTGTTCAACTACTATTGTGTCCTGGTGGTCTTTGGCTAGAGGGCTTTGACAAATGAAAAGCCATAAAATATAAGTACATATTTGAAATTCATAACTGAAAAAAAAATAGAATCCTGACTTTATTAAAATGTTGCTATAATACAATAAGAAGAGGAAAAACAATATAAGCATTGACAAAGGACATGAACTTCACAAATGAAAAACACTAATGGTGAAGATAATATGAAGAGATATTTGACCTCAATAATTAGGGAAATAAAATTAAAACCACAAAAATAAGTTATAATATACCACCACCTTGACTAGAAGAACAAAATTTTGAAATTTAGATAAATAAAAAGAAACTTGTATATTGCTGATAACAATGTAAATTGGTCAGTCACATCACATCACAATGTAAATAGATTGAAATTACCTTGTATACCTCAACAGTAGTTTTCCTGGTAAAATTTTTTTTAAAAAAAACCAACATTCATTAGAGTAGAATATTCTTTTAAAGAATTAGAGTCTTTCCATTTTACAGAGAATTATTAGAGTGAAAATGAGTGAACAATAGCTGTAATATGAATATGAATGAAGAAACAATTATTAGAAGAATACAGTGTAACACCATTTTTTATAAATTCCAAATTGCAAAACTAATGTGTTATTTTAAATTATTCTTATATGTGGTAAAATTATATATATAAAAAAGAAGAAACAGGATTATAAAATTCAGAGTGAAGAGGGGCACATAGATCTTTTTCAATGGTGTCATATTCCATTTTGTAGTGGGCATGGGGTTGCTTAGCTAATTATGTGTTATTGTATACATATATGTATACATGTGTAAATGTATATAAATGACACATATTCAATCGTATGGGTTGATATCATACATTTAAAAAAATACTCCAATTCGGAGCCACACTTCTTAGCTAAATGTTCAGTAATGTCAGTGCTGAGAAGCCTTTCCTTAACTCCAATCCTCCCCTGCTCAAAATCTAAAACCACCGACATCAATTCCATTTCACCTTTCCCTGATCCCAGTATTTCTACTTGCAGGGGTCTCTCCAAACTTCCCCTGTAGGTTGAGTCCCTTGAAAAAGCACCACATAATCTCTCTAGCTACTCTTCTATTTACTTTAGCCTTCCTCTCGTCTGTGACCTACCTGATGAAGGAACTGTGGCCTCAAACACAAGCAATGTGACTAAGAGAAGTTGCCAAATTCCCTAACCCTCAGGCTTACGAATTATTTTACTCTTATGGAAGATTATTATATTTCCTAGCTCACAACATTTACTTTTGCTTTCCCACATTACCAAGGGTCCACATGTTTTAGAATGGGTGTTTTGATAATAAAAAATTTAAATTTTTAAAGACCTCCTGATTTTACAGAATTTAATTGTGATGCTCTTATTTTATTTTACCTTATTTTTTAAAGATTTTATTTATTTATTTGACAGAGAGAGAGAGCAAAAGTAGGCAGAGCAGGAGGGAGAGGGACAATCAGGCTCCCCACTGAGCAGAGAGCCCAACTCGGGGCTCCATCCCAGGGTCCTGGGATCATGACCTGAGTCATCTAGGCACCCCTGTGATGCTCTTATCTTGAATTACAGGTTTATTCTATTCTGTATCTTCTACTTGGATATTACCTCCCTGATAACACCTGTACCTTTATGATGTGGCCCTCGGTTATCAATAAACATTTAACTTTGATGCATGCTATCAGCATGTAATGACAATTTGTTTAATTCAGCCAAAAACAATTTTGGTTTCAATATTAACATCTCCCTAAATTAAGAAAATTATTTACCTGATTTTAAAGTTACTAAGATTTAAATGAAATGTCAAAACACAGAACCAATATAAATCTGACCACAGGTGAATCTCTTAAATGCTTTTTAAATATATTGAGAGATTTTCACCAAAGCTCTATTTTAAAATATGAAACATAACATTGCCTGAGGATAAGAGTTGGGAAAAATCAAAATAGCGGCCTTCATTTAAATTGTCCTCTGGCACATAACAGCTGATGTATGTATATTAGAATACTGATTTTCAAACTTTCATAATCAAAAGACCTCTTAACCTTATCACTATTTGTTTGACAACTGAATCATTTTAGTGCATAGAAAATGAACAGACTTTAATAGGCTTAATGAAATGCTATATTAATCAGAAGTAATTGTAACACCCAATTCAATAGCTTCCATTTCAAAAGGTCTATGGAAATATATAAAAAAGAAAAACAAGCATTGAAAAAATGTAAAAGCAAAAAAATTGAAGAGGGAATGGCAAACAAATGGGCACAATTGTTGCAGTTTTACTCTACCCCAAACTGCTTTAGAATATTTGGTTCTAACATAGTACTTTTTCAAAATGAATAAAAAAGGAGATGAAACAGACCAAGCATTTAGAAAAATATACAACAGAAAACTCACAATTCTAATAGTTTTCAGATAATCAAAGAATCAAGATCCCAAACCCAAGAATCTAGTCTGAAGGTCTGTGCGTCTATGTAGTAACCAGTAAGATGCTGCTCTGTTCCTTTAGTGCACACCAGAACTGTCCTGCATGATCACCCATGAAAATGTGCTCGTTTCTGTTTTGTATTTTTATTTATTGAGTATTCTGTTTTAGAGAATTACATATTTTTGAGAAATGGTGTTCTCTTTTCTCTTACAACTGTGAATAGAACATGTGAGTAAAATAAAGATGGGATTTTAAATATCTCCTTGATTTAAACGTAAGTAACACCAAATGAAATTGTGCTAAGTTTGCTTTTTTGGACAAACTTTTCTCCCTCTAAACACTCTCCCTGGGTAATTTTATTCATTCCATATGGGTAATTGTACCTGCATATTGACGAATCTCAAATCTTTATCATACCCTTCTCCTAAACTTCAGATCCATGTATCTGAGTAGGTACCGGAATTTTTCACTCAGACACCTATAGGTACCTAAATTTCAAATCTGTCCAAAAGCAAATTGGCCATCTTTCTCCACATACCAGATTGCTCTTGATGATTACCTCAGCATTTAGAAAGGCCATTCACTGTACTGCTGAATCCATTAACCAGGACACAATCCTTAACACCCCTTTACCTTCACCTTCCAGCCTTTTCGGAGATTCTTCTAGTTTAGATATCATAATGCGCCATACAGTCTGATCTTCAGTACTGAGGGACCTAGAATCTAGAAAAGCTGCATGCTTACAGTAACCAGAGGTCAGCTCTGTTCAAGAATTGCTCTCAGATGACTTCTCCCCAAGCTCACACCTTCCTTGGGGTAGCCTGCCCCTAGTGACTACTCCATGCAGATACAGAAAAGCAAACATTGACTCCAACCCAGAACAACCCTGAACACTCAGCTCAGCTGGAGCTAAATCATGTCTTGGTGATGAACTGAAGTTCAACTTTACCCTCTGCTCAATCCTACTTCTTTCTCCTCCCCCACAGGTGTTATTTATTCTCAAGAACACTACTTCCTAATCATGTTCCTGAACGTTCCTTGCCATCTCAGAGTCAGGCTCCTGAGAAAGCCAATCTACAATACCTTCCAATTCAATGTCCCAAAAATATTTTGAGTGTATCCAGTAACTCCTGATCCACTTCATCATCCAAGTACTTCACATTCATCTCTCACCTGGATCTCTGCCTTATCTTCACTTCCCACCCCTCCAATCAGTGCTTTCTTCAGACAAAAAGGGCCTTCGAAAATGTTAATCTAATGACATTAGCTCCATTAAAACTTTTTAGTTGTCCATTGCATTTAAGATAATGTCCAATCTCTTTAACATGGCTTTTCATGATCTGGTCCCCGATTACCCTGCAAGGCTATGCTGAATCTTCTCCTTAAACCATAGGTCCTCAGACCCTCCTTTCAACCCTCTTCTTTTCTCCAGATATTATAAATTTCTTTTAGTTCTTTTATCAAGTGATATAATATACAGACATAAAACAGTGTAATGTTTAAGGACCCTGGCTCAGGAGGCTATCAGATCTGGGCTTCACACCTAGGAGGCTATCAGATCTGGGCTTCACATCTAACTAAACAACTGCATCTGTAAAATCACCAGCAGACATATCACACAATCTGTATGTCTAAAATGACAATAATAAAAGTTACTTCAAAGAGTCATTGATAATTAGATCTAATTAGAAATATTAACTAGAAAGTACAAAGATTAGACCTAATACCAAAGTGCTTGGCAAACTTCCCAGCACAAACTCAATAACAATTATGTTAGCTTCATCATCATCATCATCATCATCATCATCTTTAGGCATTGTCTTTGCCCACTCAAAGGCTCATGCCTTTTGACGCCAGGTTCATATCACTTATAAACCTCAGGTCATGCAGCTACTCTCTGGAAACACTTTTTTGGCCCACTTAGGTTAGTTGTAGTTAATAGGTGGTCACATTCCTTACTATATTTTCCTTATGTTAATATTTAAAGTTACTCATTAAATAATCTTAGCTAGATCGCTAACCATGTTTGTTTTTGCTTTGTATATAAGGGCCTAGCATAGTACCTGTTTTATTTCACTGCATAATTGACACAATGTATTATTCCATGCAGACTTTCTTTCCAAAGGCCTTTTTGAATTAAAATCCAGTAACATTTTGAAGGTTTTAGAATGAACATCATTTCATGATATAATTCCTTGGGAAATAATATAATTACAATCACATTCATAATATGTAATAAATGATATTCATTATAAAATTACAATGCTGGTTTTTAAATTGAAAATAAAATGCACATTGATGAAGAATCACAAGTACAAGAATACATATCCACTGAATTAGATAAGCAGATAAATGCTTCATAATCCAAATCACTGAGACCCTAGTTCTCCACTGGAGAGTAGCAGAGGTAGCCCAACTAGAGGACACTTATTAATGTCTAAAGACATTTTTGGTTGCCATAACTTTGAGGGGGAGTAAGTGGTACTGGCATCTCTAGGGTAGAGGCCAGGGTTGTTGCTCAAGAGTCCACAATGTGCAGGACAGTCTCTATCAACAAAGAGTTATCAGCCCCAAAATACTAATAATACTAAAGCAACTCTGTGCTTAGAGTAAAGGAGACAGCATTTAAAGAAAGGATAAAAATTCAAAATGTCCAGAGTATGTTGTAAAGTCACAGACTTTGTAATGAGATATTTTAAGAACAGGAATGGTGATCTTTCCAACTGGCTGAAGTAAAGAGCTTGATTAAGGACGTTGCTTACTGACCCTTGTAAAAGGCATTCCAATATCTAATTCTGAAATTAAATTAAATGTGAAAATTAATGTGTACACATGTATTTCAAAGAGGAAAAAAGGAAAGAGACATGAATAAAATTATGGAATCATAACAGCTGACAAGGCAAATGAGTAAATGTGGTCATACTACATATTACTTGTCTTACAAGACACACCCACGTGTACCATCAAATGTCTTAACCATTCTTACCCTAGAAGATTAAAGCAAACTACTGCCACCACAAAGTGATACAACTGCAGGACAATTTTCTCAATAGACTAATTATAAAGAAAATTTTAAAATATAAGTAAGTGAGCTCGTTTTACTTTTTAGAAAGCTCTTTAATAAAACTGACTATAGTCAGATTGAACAAATACCTGTGTAGGTAGACAGCTGCCATGAAATCCTGTATTAGGTAGAAAAAGCACTGTTTCAGGAATAGAATGTTTCCCCACTCATCCTAATGAATAATTCACATAAAACTCTTTTCTCATCATTGACAGCTAACATGGCTTAGCTAAGTCCAAATGAATGGTGAGTTAATGAAAAGATAGAGCCATGTGCAAACTGAGCTAAGCCAGATTTTTGCTATCAAAGCAAAGTGAAAATTTGAGACAATTATGAGAAATTCATATATATATCTATCATGTATTTATTTAGTACCAAATTCTCATACATATTTTTCTGCATTCGTTACTTAATGTCTTTGAATATTTACTTTCTCAAGCATAAAATATAGATGCTAATATTTTTATGATCACTTGTAGTTTTTGCTTAAAATGTACAGAAACTCAGTGCTTCCTAATGATGGTAGATATTCAATAGAAGTTAAAAATTATAGCACCTAGTGGAGCATTCTCAAAAGCTTAAAGTTAAAAGCTGACACTTAAGTTTGCTTGTTTTATTCACATAACCATCATGTTTTTATAAATTATAAACAATGTCCCCTAGTTAATCAGGAAAAAAAAAAAAACTTCTTTAAAGAACAAGAAACAGATAATTTTTAGTGAGACACATGGATATTTGTTGCCACACCCTTCAGGAGAACCATCCAATCCAGCTCACTTTTTTTTTTTTTTTTTTTAAACATCTGAGGGCTCTTTTATGTTGCCTTAGTCTATTTGGGCTGCTATAACAAAATATCATAAACTGTGTGGCTTACAATTAACAGAAAATAACTTCTCATAATTCTGGTTCCTGGAAGTCCAACACCAGTGTCTAGTGAGGTCTCACTTTCTGGTTCATAGATGGTATCTTCTTGCCATGTCCTCACATGGTGGACGGGGGCTAGATCCCACTGGAGTCTCTTTTTTTTTTTTTAATTTATTTTATTTTATTATGTTATGTTAGTCACCATACTGGATTCTCTTTTATAAAGGCACTAATTCCATTAATGAGGACTCCATCCTCATGACTTAAGTACCTCTCAAAAGCCCATCTCTTATTACCATCATTTTTGGGGGTTAAAATTTCAACATATGAATTTGGAAGGCACACAAGTCTTCATACCATAGCATATGCACAGAGTCTAAATAGAATCCTTCTTAATAAAATAATAACAGGGTCATTGTATCCATTTTATTTAAGAAGGATTCAGCTGAAAAGGGGAACTATACTTTGGGGAAGCAGCCAGAAGTAAGATATTGCGGAATCCATGCCACAGAAACTTTATCATATTCTCATAAAGTCAAGTATACCATAGAATCTTCACTGTTGGTGGTGGTGGAGATGTATATTCTTCCCACCCTAATTTCTACTTCAGCTGACCTCTGCTTTTCAGATTGTAATATACCACCACACTCCCTGGTTACCACCATCCCTACAGCTGGACACTTCTGTTACCTTCATTAGATGCTGCAGTTTCTGAAAGACCCAAATTCTTCTGCAAGGTACCATTACTGTTTCTCAATTCACCTCATCCACTTAAGTCTCACAATTTATGCTCAGTAATGTTACTTCTTTAAGCAATACTGTCTCATCCAGGTCCCTCTGCCAAGCATCTTTTCTGCTACACTGCTGCTGACACTTAGCTTCTGCCAAACACTCCCTGCAAACTTTGCACTCCTGTGGCTCTTCCGTGCACTACAGTGAAGGAGGAGAAATAGTTCTGTCTTTTCCTACCAATGTTTTAATTCCTATCAGGAAGTAGCATATATATCTCCTGTATCTAAGATAGTAAACCTTTATTTCTTATATTTACAAATAAATCCTTCCAATCCTAGCTGCTTCTCAAGACACAGACATGGGTTCATTGGAAGTTAAACAAGAGGTTAATGGGTGTGAGATGTCAATAGGTGACCCAGTTTACATGTAACATGCAGCATGCATATAAAGGCAAAGCTTGCCTCTGCTGCCTGCTCATCAGGGACAATTTGCCAGGCAGGGTGGTTCTGCTGAATTGCTCTTTGCTATGTCTTCAGAAATGAATCACAGAACCTTTTAATTTTAGGAAAATAGTGCACTTGCTTTTTTCAAACATTGTAGAAGCTGATATAAAGACAATCGTGTGTTACTTTTATTCTGAAGTTTTCAATATTCAGTTCCAAAAACTACGTTAACCTTACCTCCTTGGCTAGACCACGTGACTGAGTCCTTTTTTTCCTTTCAGCTCCAGGAAGTAAGCAGAACCAGAAAAGAACCTGCCTAGAATTAGGTGTGGCTGATATTCATCATTCTGTCTCTCTACTAATATACTGTCAGTGGGAAGAATGATACAATTAGACACCTGGGCTTTTGAGATTTAACACATCATCTTTTAAGGTTCCCAGAATTTTGGCAGTCTCAAAGGTAGGTGGCCTTCATATTTTCATTACCATAGTAAAAAGAAATTTTTTTGTTAATATGGAACAATTCAGGAATTTGCACATCACCTTTGCACAGGGGCCATGCTAACCTTCTCTGTATCATTCCAATTTTTGCATATGTGCTCCCAGAGCAAGCACCCCCCAGTAAAAATTCTCATGTCCCTTCTAGGAACAGAGTTTGATTACTGGGTCAAGCTTATCAACTGACTCTTCCTTTCAGATGTATTTTTTTCCCAGTGTTTTGGGGTTTTTTTAGGATATTTTTATTTCCAAGTTCAATGTCAATCTCTGAGATCTACTGAAGCTGGAATCTTCTTTCACATTATGCTCATTAAGCTAAAGATGAATACTTGCTCTAGTGCTGTTTATGTTTCCCCACTTTTGTAACAGAAAAGAATACAAGCCATAAGTAAGTTTGATTCAGAGCTTTTCAAGTTGACTGGAAGATGGAATTCTTCAGAATGACTTAACGCTTTAGTAAACCAACATAGAGAGGAAGATCATACAAGAGCTGAAATGTCAATTTAATTGGGATATGTGATAGAAAACAATAATAGTGGTGATATTAGCTGCATTTTCAAATAGAAAAACTAAGCTGCAGGATATTATATACTGCTCTTACTTAAAATTGAAAGCAACCTAGAGAAACTTATGCATTTTTAAAATGACTTTAATTGGCTCATTTCACACCAGGAAGTCGATGTTTGTTAAATTATTAAGAAAAGATATCATATAATGATACAGGTCAAGTTCTTTTATAAAATGTCTTTACAATGAAAAATTTACTACAATGAATATATTTTCAAGGCACAAGTTAGTGACCTATAATGCTTTGGGGGTCCTAAAATAATAAAATCAAGAAACTGGTAATTCAGTATGACAAATGCTTCTGTTTTTAACAGACTGCTAAAAATTATCATCATATTTCATTTTTATTCTCTTATTAGCCCTCATTCAAATGTAAAAGTATGGTGTGGGAAACAAACCTTAAATGGAACACTCTTAGGTTTCTGAAAATTATACTAATCATATTATCTTATTGTCCAATTAAATAAATCATCTTTCCCGGTAGTACTATAATGACATTATCACCTTTTTAATATCTCAGGAACAAAATGCACAGCTGAAACACTTCCTCCAAACAAAAGAATATCAGCCTGAGCCCGAATAGGTCTATTCCAGTATACCTCTGATACTCTATAAATAAGCTTTCAAAAGATCAAAAATGAAGATGTCAATGCTACCTAGAGCAATCTACACATTCAGTGCAATCCCTATCAAAATACCACCCACTTTTTCCAAAGAAATGGAATAAATAATCCTAAAATTTGTATGGAACCAGAAAAGACCCCGCATAGCCAGAGGAATGTTGAAAAACAAAAGCAAAGCTGGAGGCATCACAATTCCAGACTTCAAGCTCTATTATAAAGCTGTCATCATCAAGAGAGTATGGTACGGCACAAAAACAGACACATAGATCAATGGAACAGAATAGAGAGCCCAGAAATGGACCCTCAACTCTATGGTCAACTCATCTTCGACAAAGCAGGAAAGAATGTCCAACGGAAAAAAGACAGTCTCTTCAACAAATGGTGTTGGGAAAATTGGAGAGCCACATGCAGAAGAATGAAACTGGACCATTTCCTTACACCACACACAAAAATAGACTCCAAATGGTTGAAAGACCTCAATGTGAGACAGGAGTCCATCAATATCCTAAAGGAGAACACAGGCAGCAACCTCTTCGACCTCAGCCACAGCAACTTCTTCCTAGAAACATCGCCAAAGGCAAGGGAAGCAAGGGCAAAAATGAACTCTTGGGACCACATCAAGATAAAACGCTTTTGCACAGCAAAAGAAACAGTCAACAAAACCAAAAGACAACCGACAGAATGGGAGAAGATATTTGCAAATGACATACCAGATAAAGGGCTAGTATCCAAAATCTATAAAGAACTTATCAAACTCAACACCCAAAGAACAAATGATCCAATCAAGAAATGGGCAGAAGACATGAACAGACATTTTTCCAAAGAAGACATCCAAATGGCCAACAGACACATGAAAAAGTGCTCAGCATCGCTCGGCATCAGGGAAATCCAAATCAAAACCTCAATGAGATACCACCTCACACCAGTGAGAATGGCTAAAATTAACAAGTCAGGAAACGACAGATGTTGGCGGGGATGCGGAGAAAGGGGAACCCTCCTACACTGTTGGTGGGAATGCAAGCTGGTGCAGCCACTCTGGAAAACAGGATGGAGGTTCCTCAAAAAGTAGAAAATAGAGCTACCCTATGACCCAGCCATTGCACTACTGGGTATTTACCCCAAAGATACAAATGTAGGGATCCAAAGGGGTACATGCACCCCAATGTTTATAGCAGCAATGTCCACAATAGCCAAACTGTGGATAGAGCCAAGATGTCCATCGACAGATGAATGGATAAAGAAGAAGTGGTATGTATATATGATGGAATATTATGCAGCCATCAAAAGGAATGAATCTTGCCATTTGCAATGACGTGGATGGACTGGAGGGTATTATGCTGAGAGAAATAAGTCAGTCAGAGAAAGACATGTATCATTTGACCTCACTGCTATGAGGAATTCTTAATCTCAGGAAACAAACTGAGGGTTGCTGGAGTGGTGGGGGGTGGGAGGGATGGGGTGCCTGGGTGATAGACATTGGGGAGGGTATGTGCTATGGTGAGTGCCGTGAATTGTGTAAGACTGTTGAATCACAGACCTGTACCTCTGAAACAAATAATACATTATACGTTAAAAAAAAAAAAGATCAAAAATGAATTTGAGGTATTAAGTATGTTAAAAGCTAAATCAACTTAAATCACAAATTTTTACTTGACATTCATTTGTAACCTTGACATGGCACATATTTCATGTGCATGTGTGCATTTGAAATTTTTGAAGGAAAGAATTCCTAACTTCAGTCAAATTATCAAAGTAATCACACAAAATGCTTAAAAATTATTTTCTCAATCATTTCTGGATTGAAGTACTACAATGCCCACTTTGATCAAATATGAGCTAAAGTGTTGAGACTTACAATAAGCTCATGACAAAAGATTTCAAGAAGCATCAGGTTTAGTCAATACAGTATGGATGATACCTGCATAGCAGTAGTCTAATGACTCCTGGGTACAATTTCTGACATCCCAGCCCCTCCGCACTAAGGAAAATGGTGGTCAAGGGAGATGGGACTAAGTGAACATGGACCACCTCAGCTCAGAAAAGCCATGAACTCAGAGGTACCTCAGGAAGACATGACTAGTTCCTATTCTCTACTATATTGCAACAATCCTGGTTACTCTTCACTTTATCAATAATACCTACAATAACAATGCTGCCTGGCTCAGTACATGGTCCTTAGCCAGATTCTCATTTATCTTGAAGTCCATGTACTCTCATTAATGTCTTGACATAGGATTACAAGGAGGATACACCAAGTTATTGGTCCATTGGCCAGGAGAAGAGATGGAAACAGATCTTGAAAGATTAATAATGCTGCCTTGTTGCAACAAACTCCTCTATCATTGTCAAGCCAGAAAGAGGACTAGCCTTACCAAAAAGGAGTGGGCCACTTCTGCTTTCTCAGAGACTTAAGATGATATGGATATTAAAGATTTTCAGGTGCATAAACCCAAATATCCTTATCACATGCACAGAGTTCCTTTCTTCCCTAATCAAGGTTCTTTCCCGACCATTACAGACCTGTCTAGGCTGAGAATGTAAAGTTTGTTGAAGCTCTTATATGCTTACAGTTAAGTTCTGGACCTGACTCTCAACTTTTCCTCACCTAAAGCTACAAGGATGCTGTGACCTATTTATATGACCCCAGAAGGTCCACTGGCTTTTACTCTGAGCTTTTAATTGATGATTCGTCACCTGCCATCTTTTACTATCTTCCTCAGAACATCAATGACCCCCATCAACAGGTATTTTCTTTTTAATTACTGTATCTCCTAAATGTCTCACAGATCTTAGATTTGTTCCCTAGTATAATATTCAGTTCACCACCAGTGAAAATTTGAGCAACAACATTCCTACCTTGGGCTACTGTCTATTCATACTCAAACCAACTACCAGGAATTCTCCTTGCCAGCCTCTGGCTGTTGATAGTTCCAAAATTCCTTCACATCTTCTTTCTGGACCCATACCTAGCACTGTCTATAACAAATTGAATCTCCTGGTATGCAAACTCTGAGGTGGATATGAGTACAGTGAGCTTACTGGGGTGTGTTCTTGAAGGGTAACAGCAGGAAATAAAGTTGGGCTGAGGAAGAAATTGGACTACAGCGAAGTCATACAAGGCCTCCTCCATTCCCACGAGGGGTTATGAAGCAAGAATGGTCCTTCAGAGCTGCCCCAAGTTGGGACATGGAGCCAGGTTTATATACTCTCACAATAACCAGTAACATGTTTCAGAAGAAAGCATTAACTCCAGGAAAAGTGGCTCTCTTTGGCTGAAGGCAACTTCCAGAGAATTGGCAGATGAGGCTGTGCTATAATCTGAATATTTAAGTACCCCCCAAATTCTTATGTCAAAATTCTGTTAAGGTGATGATTTTAGGAGGTGGAGTCTTTGGGAGGTGATCAGGTCATAAGGATGAAGGTCTCATGAATGGGATTAGTGCCCTTGTAAAAGAGACCCCAGAGAGCTAGTTTGTCTCTTGCACCACATGAAGGCACAGCACCATCTATAAACCAAGAAATGGACTCTCACCAGCCACCATACCGAATGTGCTGGTGCAAAGATCTTTGCTTTCATTTCCCAGCCCCCAGAACTGTGAGAAATAAGTATTTGTTGTTTATAAGCCATCAAACATATAGTAATTTTGTTACAGCAGCCCCAATGGACTGAGATAGGCTGTGACCCCGCAGCACTCCAGCAACAGATGGAATCATTCCTTTAGTTCTGAAAAGTAGTATGAGAGTACAACATAGCATACACTAAAATGGTGCAATTAAATTAACTAGTACAGTTGTCAGTGACGAAAGGTTTAATAGTTCTGCTCGTTGATGCCTAACTAAATTAGACCTAAGGATCCTTTTATTTTCCCATGATTAGAAGAAAGTAACTATTTAGTTAAGAAAATTGATAAATCGTTCAGATGGTATGAAACAGAACCAACATATATGTGAAAAAGAAATGAAATGAGGGGCGCCTGGGTGGCTCAGTCGTTAAGCGTCTGCCTTCGGCTCAGGTCATGATCCCAGGGTCCTGGGATCGAGCCCCGCATCGGGCTCCCTGCTCCGCGGGAAGCCTGCTTCTCCCTCTCCCACTCCCCCTGCTTGTGTTCCTGCTCTCGCTGTCTCTCTCTCTGTAAAATAAATCAATCTTAAAAAAAAAAAAAAATGAAATGAAATGAAATGAAATGAAATGAAAACAAATCAAAACGAACGTCTATTAAGACCCTGATTATATAATCAATACTTTTTGCATTATAAAATTCCTGGGCACAATTAACTAACATTCAAATGACACTACCTTTATATATACTCAGGGGGCCTCTATTTCCTTCTCTCCTATTCCTCCACCCTAGGGCAAGTGAGAGGCATGAGGGCAGAGTAAGTGGCTAAGGACAGCTTTAGGGAGGGTCCAAGCATGGGAAGTGATGCAGCATGAGGAGCCAAATTTGAATTTGAATTTTAGCAGGCAAAAGTGACACATAAGCACTGAAAGGTGTAAAGAGAAGAGTTAGGTGGACACTCCCAATAAGGTCAGGGGGTTAATATCAGGGATAAGCTCATCAACTTCATGCTGGTAAGGCCAATATGATATTGCATAAAAGAGATGTTGCATGAGAAAGATATTAGAATTCAAAGAGATAATCATTTTGAAGTTCTTCTTAACTGTATTAAAAATTAAACTTTATTTTCTAGAACAATTTTAGATTAACAGGAAGATTCTGAAAATAGTGAAGAGAGTTCCCATATAACCCACATCTGGTAACTTTGTTACATTTAATCAACCAATACTGATACATTGTTATTTTATATTGCTATTCAGATTGCCTTAGTTTTTGCATAATGTCATTTTTCTCTTCCAGAATCCCAACTAAGGTACCAAATTCCATCTAGCTGTCACATCTCTTTAGACTCCTCTTGGCTATATCAGTTTCTCAGACTTTCTTTGTTTCTGAAGACCATCAATTTTGAGGGGTCCTGGTCAGATATTTGGTAAAATGTATTTCTACTGGGATTTTTCTGATGTTTTCTTCATTATTAAAATGGGGTTATGTGATTCGAGGAAGAAAACCACAGAGAAAAGTACCATTCTCATAACATCGTATCAGGAATAAATAATAATGTGATTTATCACTGTTGATATTAACCTTGATCACCTAAGGCAGTGATTATCAGATTTCTCCACTGTAAAGTAACTCTTCCCCCATCCCTTTTCCATACTGTATTCTTTTGAAGTTACTGTGCACAGTCCACATGTAAGAAGTGGGAAGCGATACTCCACCTCCTCATGGGTAGAGTGTCTACATAAATTTTTTTGAATTCTTCTGCATGGGAATTTTGTCTTGTCTCTGCATTTATTTATTTATCCATTCATTTCTTCACATCATCATGGACTCATAGATATGTATTTTATACTTCTAGTTACAAATCAGTATACTACTTCATTTTGTTGGTCAGATTATTCCTGCTTTGACCACTAGGAGCTTCATTCAGTTGGTTCCTGTATTCCACTAACATACCTCCTCATTTTGTTTTCATTTTTTTATTTGTTTGTTTTGAGCACATACTTCCTTTTTTTACTATAAAATGCTGCAGTCTCATCTTATATATTCCCTGCTTCTCTCAGAATCAGACATTTCTCCAAGGATCCCCAACTCATTTCACTGGAGAATGGTACTAGAAACCAAGATTTGGGGGCTAGGTGTGCGCATAGTGACTCAGGTGTTATTTTTTAAGTTATTTTCAGCTGACAAATAAATACATGCATGTGTACTAACCTATGTATATCTACAAATATAACTGTCAGTATATATATCTAATTATGAATTTAGTGGGATCTCTGATTCTGAACCATTGCCACATGGATCATTATAGTTTGCTTCACTCGTTTATCTGCAAACTCCCACTTCAACACTTAGAAAATTGATCTTTCATTTGCCATCACTTATTATAGTTTAATTCTGGTATACATGTATAGAAGCTTCCAGGATAGAAGAAGTATACATGTATAGGATACATATGTAGAAGAATTATTAACTTGCACTTATTCATAAGAAATAATTTCATTAACTACAGTTTAGCCTATGTTCCTTCTCTTGTTTTTCAGGCTTAATTTATTTCCAAAGTTTTAAGATCAACACATTTTCCCCCAGGTTATTTCATACATTTGTAAGACAGACTGTTTTCACATTATGCCCTCCATTCTGTGATTCCCATGAGCTCCTAAATTATTTTATAAAATGTGCATACAATAAGGTTCACTCCTTGTGTTACAGAGTTCAATAGATTTAAATGAATGGTGTCTTATAGCTAAAATTATAGTATCAAATAGAGTATTTTCATCACCAAAAAAATCTCCCCTTCTTCATCTATTCAGTCCTTGTCTTCCCTTCCTGAACCACTGGTAATCACTGATATTTTTACTGTCTCTGTAATTCTGTGTTTCCAGATTGTCATACATTGGAATCATTCACTATCAAGCCTCTTCAGATTCGCTTATTTCACTTAGCATTATGCATTTAAGATCCATCTAAAAATGTTCATCACTCAATTCATTTTTATTGCTAATATTCTTTTTTATTGATTTACCACAACTTGTTTACGCATTCATCTATTCAAAGATACGTGGCTGCTTCCAGTTTTGGATAATAATGAAAAAAGCTATTATAAACATTCATGTGTGTATTTTTGTCCAGAAATAGTTTCAAATTTATTAGGTATCTATTTAGGAACATGACTGCTGGATTGTATTTTAACACTACATTTAGATTTGTTAGACACTGCCATACTGTCCAAAAGTCGCTGTACCATTTTGCATTTGCACCCAGCATTGAATGAAAATTTCTGTTGCTCCACATCCTCAGCAGAAATTGGCATTGTCACTATTTTTATTTTAGCTAATCTAAACAAAATAATCTAATACTATCTAGCATACATAGTGTTACCTCATTGCGATTTTAATTTTCTATTCCGTAACGACCAAAAACGCTTACTATCTTTTCATATACTTGTCATCTACATATCTACTTTTGAGATGCCTGTTCACATCTTTGTTCTTTTTTAAAATTGGTTGCTTGTTTTCTTAATGTTTAATTTTAAGATTTTGTATATTTTAGATATTGCGGAACTTTTTGTACAATCTTAACTTTAAATCCTATGGAAAGCATTTTCTTACAAATTTTAATCTCTAGCAAAACTAATTTATTGAAAATTCCATCACCCTAAAAGACTATTGAGAAAGTTTCTCTTGCCAGAAAGGTCACAAGAAGAAAGATTAATAATCTCCTAAAAATAGAACCATCCTGACTACCAATAGTAGTATATGCACTACAGAAGTTGGTGAAACAAAGAAGCACGTTATTGTAATGACCCAAATAGTTCCACTAAATGTGTGGAAATTTAAGTAACATTAATGGTATTAAATATTTCTATTCACAACACCTCCAATTCCTTCTTTTTCTCCATATATTTTCCCCCCAACATCTCCTTTTTCCACAGAATTAACAAAAATGCTATATAACTGCAACTGTAATATTTTTAAAATTCTTCCTTATTCCCTCTAGATTTGTTTATGCCAGGTTTCCTACTCTGTTTCATCATTGTAGTGTTCTTCCACAATAGGAATAACAGTCTTGAATTCTAAAGAACACTTCTGATTACCAAAGATCCCCAGAAGCTTCCATGGTTTGATTTTCTGATTAGGCATTCAAGTCAGAATTACCAACAAAGATTAACTGCTGCTTAGAATACAGGTGAAGCAAGAGGTCCTGATCAGACACAGAAAAACTATATATGTTTGGAATATTTGTAATGCGTCTAGATATTATTTTAAGAGATGTGTAAAAGAAACTGCATGTCTTATATAATTGGATTTCAAGACCAATAGTTATTTCTACAAAGTATATTGAACAAAGACTGCAATTGGAATTAAAAATGATTGAAAAAGTATATACTGGAACTAAGCTGAAATTAAAATAAAATCCACCTATTATTATGCAAAGTTTTGCTTAGTAAGTTGAAGATCCCCATACAGAAAAAATAATAATTAGCTTATCAAGAGGCATTGGATATGGCCCAGAAATGCACCCATTTATTATTAAGTGAGAAATAAAGAAAGAATAACCATAATATTAAATAAGTAGATTTATGATGATACTGAAATAAATCATTATAGTTTAATATCGGTTGAGACTTATGGACAACTTAAACTACGACTTTAAAAATAAATTTCAAAAAGTGCTATATAAATCACTGGTGTAAGTCAGTATACAGTTGCATGTAGTTTACCATTCTTAAAATCACAACCAAAGAACCAAGAATGAAAACATTTCATTGAATCACAGATTTACTGAACATTACAAGTTGCTGTGAGATTGAGTATTGATTTAACTATTTTAAAATACATTAATACATAAGGTAGGATTTGTGAAAAACATAGAATTATTGAATATCTTCTTATATTTAATATTGAAAATCAATTAAAAACATGTTTAATAGTATGATACCACTGAGTAGCTTTAAAATGTAAAAAAGACTTCTGCTTCCAAGAACACAGACTTTTCTCTATTCCTCCCACTAAATACAACTAAAAACCCTTGATACTGTGTATAAAACAATCTTAAGTAGACCCCGAAACATGGAGAGAGGGCAGAATGGCTACAGACTTTGAAACCCAAAAAACGGAACAGTGGTGAGTTCCCTTCACGTTCTGTTTTGCCTCACAAATCTCAGACATACTGCTGGAGAAGAGAGTAACCTGGCAACAATAAATGGCACATCAAAAAAGCCACAACAAAAGTTTCCTCTCTCTAGCCAAAGACCAGGAAAAAGGCAGTATGGATTTAGAACAGAAAAGTTTTAGACAGTAACTGCTCTACTTTAGCCAAACACTAAAGGAAAAACTGTGGTTCCAAACTCCTGATGTCAATAAAGGCTAAAGGAGACTTCCACAATTGCCAGGTTTTATCTAGGCGTAACAAACTCAACTTTCTCTACTAAGATAACCAGAGAAGGCTAACAAGGGAGTCAGAACTTAGTTTTGGTTAGTAACAAGCCCCATCCCATTTGCTGTGTTAGTGGAGATAGCATGGGGAGCAGGAACTTACAGCTCCAGCTGCCAGTAATGAGACCATAAATCATGTACGTTACTGTAAAATATAAAACAATAAACATTTTAGGAAAAAATCCATAGGAGAAATTCTTTGGGATCCCAGACTAGGCAAAAGTTTCCTTAGACTTACACCAAAAGCACCACTTATAAATGAAAAAATATAAATTGCATTTCATCAAAATTAAAAAGTTTTGCTCTATGAAATGCTCAGTTGAGGATAAAATACAAACTAAACACTGGGAGAAAATATCTCTAAACTACATATCTTAAGAAAAAAAAAACTGGTATCTAGAATATATAAAGAATTCTCCAAACTCAACAGCAAAAAAAGAAAAAAAAAAATCCTGTCAGAAGACGCAAAAAGTATTTCAGAGAAGAGCACATCCAAGTGGGAAATAACCAATAGAAGATATGTCCAAAAGTATTTTTCATTAGGGAAATATGAATTAAAAATAAAATATCACTACATATCATAATGGCTAAAACTTAAATAATGACAAAATCAAATGCTGGCAAAGATGTAGAGAAACTGTATTCTCACCTTCCTGGTGGGAATGTTAAATGATACAGACACTGTGGATAAGTGCATAGAGGTGTGCTTACCATTATAAACCAGAGATTGTACTGTTCAGCATTTATAAGAGAAATAAAAACTTACTCACACAAAAATTTGTACCTAAATGTTTATAGGGTTTTTTTTTTTTTTAAGATTTTATTTGACAGAGAGACAGCGACAGAGGGAACACAAGCAGGGGGACTGGGAGAGGGAGAAGCAGGCTCCTGGCTGAGCAAGGAGCCCGATGCGGGGCTCGATCCCAGGACCCCAGGATCATGACCCGAGCTGAAGGCAGACGCCTAACGACTGAGCCACCCAGGCGCCCCCTTTTTTTAAAAAAAAATATTTTATTTTTTATTTATTTGACAGAGAGAGGGAGAGACAGCTAGAGAGGGAACACAAGCAGGGGGAGCGGGAGAGGGAGAAGCAGGCTCCTGGCTGAGCAAGGAGCCCGATGCGGGGCTCGATCCAGGACCCTGGGATCATGACCTGAGCCACCTCCGTGCCCCTGTTTATAGCAGTTTTAATTGTAACAGGCAAAAGCTGGAAACAATCTTGTCTACAGCAATATTTGGTAAAGTGTTAAAACTATGGCATATTCCTAACACAGAATGCTACTCAGTAATAAAAAGGGCAAACTCTAGATATACACAGTGACTTGATGGATCCCCAGGGAATTATGCTTAATGGAAAAAGCCAATCTCACAAGATTACATACTATAGGATTCCATTTATGTAGAATTCTTGAAATGACAAAATTCAAGAAACGAAGAATAAATTCGTAGTTGGCAGAGTTTAAGAATTCAGGAGGGGAGGCGCGCCTGGGTGGCTCAGTCGTCTTGTGTTCCCTCGCTCTGTCAAATAAATAAAATCTTTAAAAAAAAAAAAAAAAAAAAAGAATTCAGAGCAGTTCCGATAGCAACAGAGGAGGGCCCTGAACTCAGCTCCTCCCACAGGCACGCCAAATCTGCATCACCTACTACAGAACAAGGGCCTCAGGGAAAGCGGCTGCTGGCCTTCCACACACCGACGAAGGAGAGAAGGCCCACCTCCAAGCAGGCAGGAGACTGCAACGGTCTTCCGGTAAATCTCACCCAGGGCGCAGCGACCCCAGATGGGGAGGGAGGAGGAGCAAGGGGTTTGAACCCCCACTGGGCACCCCACGTTTTAAGCCATGCAACTGACAGATGGCCACTCAAAACACCCAGCATTGACGAACGACAGGGCCGGTGCCCAAGAGAACCACGAAGCTGTGTGCACCCCGAGAACGCTCTTAAAGGGCTTGCACCGGACTCACCCCTCCCAGGGCTCACCTGAGGTAGGAGAGGTGGAGAGGTGTCCACACATCACGGGAAGGAGGCTCCTTTGACGGTGTTAAGGCTCCCGCCTGAAGGGCAGGCATCGGGTTTGGCACGCACCTAGAGGCCCGCTGCCCGGCGGGGGAGCCATCTTGGCGCCTTCCCTCTGCCTTGCTCCACCCACCAGATGCCGGCTTTTGTTTTGTTTTGTTTTGTTTTCCCCAGCTCCAGATGTTTCAGGTTTTTCTGGAGTCTGTGGTGGCGGTGGTGGCGGGTTTCTTTTTCCCAGTAAGGCCAGATTTGGCCTTCCCTCCACCTCACTGGAGCTGGGGAGAGACACCGGGCTCTCCACTCACCTCACTCCACAGCGCCTGAGCCTCCTGAGGGCAGATTTATAGCCTGTGGTGCCCGGATGTTTGAGTCAGCTGGGAAGAGCAGCCTTGATTACCGGCCTCTGGAACCCTGAATGTTGACCTCTAATTTTTAACTACTTAGCAATAAACTAATCTAATTCAAGTTGATTTTGTGGTTGGAGCCCGCTTATACAGTTACTTACCTTTTTTTTTTTTAGAGAGAGTGAGAGGGGGCGGTTAGAGGGAGGAGAGGATCTTAAGCAGACTCCAGTCGATGCAGACTCCATCTCAGGACCCTGAGATCATGACCGGAGCCAAAATCAAGAGTACGGCTTGACCTGCCCAGCCGCCAGGCACCCCCAGAGTTATTTACTTTTAAACACCTATTTTTATGAAAGTGTTTTTCAGGGGCGCCTGGGTGGCTCAGATGGTTAAGCATCTGCCTTCAGCTCAGGTCATGAGCTCCAGGTCTGGGATCAAGCCCCCAGCCGGGCTCCCAGCCTCTCCCCCTCTCCCAGCCTTTACCCCTGCTTGTGCTCTGTCTCCCTGCCTCTCCCTGCCAAATGAGTAAAATCTTAAAAAAAAGAAAAAGTGTTTCTCAACTATAAAATGCTAAGCAACACATGATTTTAATCCCATTTTCATCCAGCTTTAATCAATTGATGAAAAGCCTCAATGTGGAATAAAAAAGAAACATCCATAATAACAAAATTTAATTTCAAAAAATGGTTGAATTTTTATTATACCTGTGGCTTCACTTAGAGGTATATAACTTGCATCTGAGATTTTATGAATACATTATATATTTTTTTCTTTTAATAAACACAGAGATGTTCATGAAAAGAAGATACTTCCTAATTTTATAGAAACCAGAAGGAAGTAAGGAAATAGACAAAGAAATCTTTCATCAGCCTCATAGTACAGGGGCTTTTAATCTTTGTCTCTTGTGATAGGCTTACCAGAATGATGAATCAATAGGAGAGTGTTCATTATTCTCCCAATTCATTTGAACCAGCCTTGTGAGTTGACTATGAAGTAAAGAAACAATTGAGTGAAGTCAGATAGTCCTCTGAGCAGTAGTTTTAGTATTGTCCAAAGCAGAACCTATAGATTTATAGATCCTAAATTGAGCAAGTAAAAAAAACAAAGCAAACAAAAACAGTCTCAGTGATAATCTCAGAAGCACACACATTAAAATTATGGTCCTTTCTAATTGTGATGTAAAATATCAGAGATGGAATGAGTTGATGGAAAGTAGATGTAGACATATCAAAAATTAACCCAATAATTATTTTACCTGTTGTGATTGTGATTTTTTTAACTGGAATTTATAAAATTTGGAAAAGTGAAAACTGCCTACATTAAAAACTTGCATTTGTAAGCATGTTAACAGATTGAAATATAATCCAAAGTGATGAACCATATTCTTTTTCTAAAACAACAAAATTTTGAAGCCCACTGTAAAAAAAAAAAAAGTTTCCCTTTATCTTTTCTGACTCCTTCAAATAAGCTGTGCTTCATTCTCTCCATTTCCAATTGGCTTATTAATCAGAAGACTCTACATGTTTATATTTGCTTTTCCTAGAATTCCATGTATTAATTCAATAAACCTGTCTGTCCACCAACATCACCTAAAAGGTTTGTTAAAAATGCAGATTCTCAAATACCCAACTGTATTTCCTGAATCAAAATAATAGACATGGAACCTAGAAATCTGAATTTTTAAAAAAATCTCCCCAGGTTACATAGCAAATGTAGAAATATAGATCAAAGACTAAATTTGCAATAGGAGACATTTCTGTTTGTTGCTCATCTGCTTGTGGAAAGAAGAAATGGGAAGAGTGATGCATATAGCAGGAGCTCACCTCCCCAGTCTTCATGGAAACTGGTTTTTATACCTCCTTATGTGGAATTGGTTAGGTGTGTGCTGATGGAGGTTTTCTTTCTCCTGGCAGTTACTCTCTTTTATTGTCTTTTCTTCAAGAATATCTTTCCAAAAAATGGTTCATTGACAGAAATAACCTGTGGACATGCAGTGACAGCTCTGGGCACTTCTGGGGTGGGAATACATGACACATTTAGATACCAGTGTATGGATCAAAATCTGCTAACTATTGGCTTGGATTATTTTTCTTTTACTTAAATTATCTAGGTCCTTAGTCTCATCTTTCACTTCACTTCATCTCCCCTCTAAAAGCACTAGGACGTATGAACAAGTACTTAGAGACTTGGATACAGCCATCCTCACTTAACGTGTCTATTCCTGGGTACGATGTTTGAGCACAGTCTAATCTACTCCTTTTGATGGACCTCAGATGTAAAATGTCCAAAAATTTTCTCGGGGTTGTGTCCTCTGCCAGCCTCTCCTACCCTCAACTTAGCAAATGTTCCTCATTTTTTTTTGAAACCCACACATTTACATATACAGACACACAGATATTTATCACATCCTGTAGGGTTGAAGAGTATGGAGAAGAAAAGTATAGGTGGAAAAGGATATGTATTCATTTTGTCCTTGTAAATCTACAGCAGAAAGTTCATACACGTACATGCCTGTGTGTATGCATAAAGACTTCCACACTAATATACTCCTGCACTCCATTACACTAATATACGCTAATTGCATATCTTGGTATAAAACAAGGACTAGAAATCTAAGACGTGCTTATCTTAGTCCGCAAAAGTGAAAATATAGCGTAACAGAACTATAGCAAGCTTTAGCATGACAGATCTAGGCAACTTATTATGGACATCATCAAACATTCTATCAGCATGAACTTCTGCTTCCACACTCCCTCAAAGACTAGACATACTTGTATTCCTTCACCCCTCCACTTTAGTACCCATTCCAGCTGCCTCTCTGATGGCTATTAACTTATTTCCTGCTAGGAGGTGATGGATTACTGTTAGCATTCCAGAATATACACAATTTGAATGGAGACAATTTAAGAGTCATGTGTGGATTTGGAAGGGAGCCAAACTAGACAATTTCCAAGGCAATGCACTTGGCCCAGCCACTTTTTGTAGTGGTTTCTTCTTTGGGCATGAGTATGCTGTCTTATGTGTGTATCTGCCCCCTGACTAGCCTCATCCTCTAACACAAAATGAATGTTCACCTCTCCTGTGCTCATGAAATTGTGAATATATACACCTATCAAACTTTGCTATGGTCTGGTACATATGCAGGCCACTGTTAAAGCAGCAGCTATCTGGTAGACAATGAACACAAATACTGGTTGTGATCAAACATGAGACTTGTCAGTTATATTAAGACTCTGCTTTGCCAGTGATGGAAAATCCAACTCAAACTGACCTATGTCAAATTGAATTTATGTACTCAACTGAAATTTATAGGGCTATCTACCTTTGTGTTTAGCTTATTTAAATTTATATAATCAGGAATTAGTTTTGTTCCATTTTTCACTCCTCTTACCACTTGGCTTTATTCTAGGATTCCATGGATCATTTTTTGTAGCGATAGGCTCACATTCTAACAAGTTCACTTTAACCATACAGACAATAAGCCTCTCTTTTAAAAGATCCAGCCCAAATCTAAGTCTTATATCATTGAGTAGGTCAAATGCTCACCTCTGAATCCAATACCTAGTGCCAGAGGAAATAACTTTCGTCTTATTAAGCCCACGGCCCTTGGCTATTCCTAGAGTTTGGGGGGTAGAGTCAGCTCTACCTAAAATTAATGAATTAGAACTGGAGGATGAGTTAGTGGCCATGGAAGAATCTGCGTACTGTTTACCAGAGGAAAAGTGTTTGAATGTTGAACGGCAAATTTAAATAGATACCCCCTATGTCAGCAGTGGCCATAAACTGGCATTCATGCCAGCACTAGCCCACATCCATCCATGACAGACATTTTTATTAATCTTGGCCCCATTCCTATTGTACTCACCACCTGTCTCATAATTCTCTTCAATGCACTCCAGGAAACAACTAGCAGTTCTCCTGTGCAAATTTAATATGACATCCTTTGTTATGCTACACATGATAATATATTTGATGACTGTGGGTAAAACCCTGAATATGTGTCAATAACTCATTATTGATCTCTCACCCTCAAATGTATCTCAGTCCTTCTTGAGTCTACTTATATTTTTGACTTTTCCACCTCTCAGGATAATTAATTATCTTCATGCCTCTATTTCTAGAGGCATATCAAGTAGTTCAGTCTATTGCCTCTTCTTCCTGGCTTTACATCTTCAATTTAAGATTGAATTTTTGGTTAAATAATAGAAGCATTCAGATGTTAAAGAGCCAAATGTCAGAAAGATGCAGGCAAAATGGAAACTTAATTTTGATCTCCAATGATATGTAACTAATCAAAAGAACACAAAGTTGATATGTGTTTAGATGCACGTATAAAGGAACAAAAATTTATCTCACATTATAGAAAATGACTTACAGATAATATTTGAATTGCTGCACAACTCTTAAAACTGTATAAAGACTTATATGATGATGCACATCCATATAATTTAACTTTCTGACTTTAACATGTTAAAATGTCATCCACTGACTTAGAAGAATATATTTGAAAATTGAAATTTCTATGCTTTGTTCCAACTCTAACAACTGAGAAGATAACAAGTGACAGAAGTAGGAAGGCATCTCTCTAGCCACTTAAACTATCATTATTACGTGAAACATCATACTTTGCTCTGAAATTATACAAATCTATTTATTAAAATACATCCCAAGTGAAATGCAAATCAAAGCAATTCTGACATTGGTAATGGAAAAATTCATAAAATGATTCCAAGGTTCCAATATTTTTAAATGTATAAATATTTGGTTGCTCTGTGTGTGTGTGTGCGTGTTTATATACTCTTGCATACAGAGCATGCAAGAAAGAAACTTAATAGCTAGATTTCTTATGTAAGTCTATAAATGACATATTAAGATGGTAATAGTGTTGTAAAGGTGACAAGAATTGTTTCATGGTAATGTTTGGCATTATAGTGTAACTAGTAACAGCTCTAAATATATTGTGAATCTCTAATAAAATGTTTTGACTTCCCTTGGAAGGTTACAGTTGGTTTCTTTTCTATATATCTTTAAATTGGGGATTGTTAATGTCATCTAATTAGTCAACTTTGCTTAACTACATGCAATATCATGTACCTCTCTAATATCACTTGTTTTTTTAAAATTGCCTATTATTTTCAAGGTCACAACCCACAGTTATTATGAGAAAAACAAACAGCTTGATATTTAGTATTAGTAAATACAGAAAACAGTTTTTTATTTCTTTGAGGAAGGGGCAATTATTCTTATTAATAATTTTGTCAAAAATAATAAGTATCCAAATGACAGATAAAGGATTTGAAGTCTGTGTACCAATGCCAGCTCTTATCTGATGCCCCCAGACAGAATCAATAACTCCAACACTGTCATTCCTAAAACAACTCATACAGAAATCTCCTATGACATTAACTAGGTTGTATAGCAAATGTACACATTTATGTGTGTATTCACCCCATATTGTATTTTATAGTTCAGAGATCCTTCTATCCTTTCCTGTATTCTCAGCATTATTCAACATATAACAGGTATTCAAACAACATTTTTTAATGATATAAAATAGAAAGGAAATGTAGGTGATAAAATTTCCAAATCAAACTAACCATTTACCATCAGATTTCATCCTAAAAAAAATCAAAATGTTGGTACATAGTAATATGAGCTCACTTTTCCAGGCATAAAAGCTTAGCATTAGGTCTCACTATGTCATCCTCTCTATCCATTCCCAATATGTCACTATATTCTTTTGTACTTCCCTTTATGATATTTGTCATATCCAAGCTCCTGATTTTATTTTTAGGCTCCCTAATTCAATATCAATTCTACCACATTACCCTGGCTTCATCTAAATGTTATCTACAAACTTATGATCACACACCAGTATTATTAAATTTTTCACTGATCACCCATTTCATGTATATATATGTATGTGTATATATATTTACAAAAAATAAACATGTACTAAACAACTTTGGTGGACCCTTGAACAATCGCAGAGGTTAGAGATGTTGACCCCCTGTGCAGCTAAAAATCTAAATATAACTTCTGATTTCCCAAAACCTTAACAACTGATAACCTACTGTTAATTGAAAGCCTTACCGATAATATAAATAGTCTATTAGTACATATTTTGTATGTTATATGTATTATATGCTATATTCTTAACAATAAAGTAAGCTACAGAAAAGAAAATGTTACAAAGTATATCATAAGGTAGAGAAAATACATTTACAGTAACTTACTATAAAAAAAATCTACTTATAAGTGGACCTATGCAGTTCAAACCTGTGTTGTTTAAGGGCCAAATGTAATATATAACACATATTCAAAATAAAAGTAATTATTAAAAGTATAAAAATAAAATAAATTTTTAAAAAGTTCTTTCTGCAACGTAATGAATTGAAATATATGCCTTATGGGAATGTAACATAGTTTGTAAGATAATTGATCTAAACTATATTATATGATGACTTATAAGTTATCTTATGACAGATTTCTTGTTTTTAATTTCTCCCAGTCTCCTGTGCATCCAGCACTCAATGTCTTTTTAAAACACTACTGCCTGCATAATAGTGTCCTGATCAGAAATCTGTAATGGTTAAGCTCAACTTAGATTCCTCAGTATGGATTTAAACATTTCTATATCTAGGTCCTTCTTTGCTAATCCAAATTTATTTCCTGCTCTGTACTCTTCAGCAACACACATATATTAATTCTTCTATGTTATGTAGCATCTCTTATCTTTCTCATGTAGCTTGCTCATTTTCTCCATTGTGTTTTTACCTATACCATTTATCTTGCCTATGTTACAATAGCACAATAGCCTGAACCCTACCCTATATCACATACCCTCCTGATCCTATGTTACCCATTCTCGAAGCCTAATTGCAAAAGCAGTTGTTCAATGAAGTTTTCCTCATATACTGATGCAATTTAGCCATGCTTTTAAAATAAGGGTACATTAGGTATCTATCTCATCCCAGACAGATAATATTCTTGTTTCTTTTTCATGAATACATCTACCAGAGTCAAACACCTCCTCTTTTCGGTGTTCTAGAGGCTCAATTTCCAACAGTGATGGTGGTGGTGGGAGTGTCCCCCCACCAAGCAGTGCTCAGGACACCAGCTGGGTTTCCTAGAATTCAAATCAATTCTGACATTATCCACCTGCAGATAGCATCAGATTTTACAGTTTAAAAGTTCAGTCCTACAAGAACACTGACCCCACCGCCCCACCCCCACTTCAGATGCCAATCACAAGCCCAGGTCGTTACCTGTACTTCTGACAGACTGCCTATAAATTAGGTTTCCAGGACCTCCTTCTTGGTTTGATTAATTTGTTAGAGCAACTCACAGGACTCAGAGAAGTATTTTACTTACTAGATCACCAGTTTATTATAAAAGGATGGAAGTTAAGAACAACCATATGGAAGACATGCATAGGGCAAAGGCATGGAGCTTCCATGACTTCCAAGAGTGTCATTCTCCAAGACTTTCAAGTGTTCACCAACCCAGAAGTTCTCTGAACCCAGTCCTTTTGGGTTTTTATGGAAGCTTCATTACATGGGCATGATTGATTACATGACTGGCCATCTGCAATTGATTCAACCTCCAGTATCTTGGAGGGCACCTTGGAGGGCAGGAGATGGGACTGAAAAATTCCAACCCTCTCATCAAATGGTTGGTTTCATTGGTAATCAGCCCCCATGCTTAGGTGTGGCTCAAGGTCACCTCATTAATATAACAAAAGATACTTTTAGCACTCTCAACAATTAGGAAATTCCAAGGGCTTTAGGAGCTGTGAGTCAGAAACTGAGACCAAATATATATGAGAAATACATTTTAGTTATATGAATGACCAAATATATATTCCTTATAAATCACAAAATTGTACCTCCCAAGCATAAAACACATACACACACACACACACACACACTTTAACCTATAAGTGTCAGGAAGTGGTGGTATCAAACACACAGTTAGATCTTCCATAAATGCTTACTTTTACTGATAATAATCTTCTTAGGATATATTCCTGCTCCCAACTTCTAGTGAAGTCTTAAACAAGCACCCTCAAACTAGTATAGTTATTCTCAATATTTAAATGCCAGTAAAATTTCTCATCGTAGGATAAACAAATAAAACTGTAGGGTATCTGATCATTCGTATGCAGCCAAATATTATCTGGGAATATTCTAATGCTTTATAGGGACTCTAGACTTTCTGAAATATTCCTAGACACATTTTGTTATCTGAAGGAATCCCATTATTTGTTTTTGTGATGTTTGTGGACAAATACAGAATTAGCCAAAATCTTCTTCTGAATACCAATGACAATAATCAAAGACCCAATCTTTCTGGTAACAAAACACAATAATCTTATTCTGGAGTTTAATGAATAATTTTCTATCAAGTTGGGACAGATGGATAAAACAGAGCAAACAGATTCCTCTGGCTAATCATTACATGTTAAGAAGATAAATTTTTCTTCATTTCTTTGAATTTTATTTTTACTGAGAATATCATGCCAGTTGGCATGACATTCTAGTTTTTATTTTTAAAAGAGTGGTGGTGTTGGCAAATGTAATTATTAGTCTGCCTGCTTTCAAAAATGTAAAAGAAAATAACGCTTTAGAAATTTCTAAAACATTTTCTTAAATGATTAGTTCTGCTAATCTCATCAATCTACCTATTCAAGTGTCAACATATCAGAGCACTTTCAGAAAATTTTCCAAGATCTTAGCCTCCTAGCAATGGTCATAATCACATTTGCTCAAAATAGACATCCCTGGAGGAGTCACTCTGATGTCCTTTGCCTTGATTCACACCTTTATTTAGCCTCTTTGATTGAGATTATTATCGGTTTCCAGTTGGAATCTCAGCTTTGGCCTCATTACTGAACACTATTTTTTATTTTCTTCTTATAGAATTTTTTTTTATTTATTTTAATTTTTCATTTTTAGTCAGTGCCATAAAACTACCTTTTGTAGGATCATCTTCTTGGATCTTTGCTCACAAAAAGATTTTTAGGTCTCTGTTCAAGAAGAGAGTTGGGCTTTAATCCAGAGAGTTTTCCATTAGATAAAGCTAACAATTACCATGATTATTTTGTTTACTTTATATTACCGTTCCCTTCATTTTAGTTCTTCCTTTTCAACATTATAAGCAAAACTTAAAGCATATTTCTTCTCTTAGTTTTTAAGCTCCATTTGATGGAACTCCAGGTCAGTGGTCCTCAAATGTGGCTTAGACCCCTTTCAAGGGGTTAATAAAGTTAGATCTATTTTTCATAATTGTACCAAAACAGTATCTTCTATTTTTATTCTCATTCTTTCACAACTATACAGATGAACTTTCCAAAAGGTAGATGATTTATAATATCACAACAGACTGAATGCAGAAGTAGAAATAATAAAGAAAATTGAAAAAATAAACAATGCCACTCTATTTACTAATTTACTTATTTTTAAAAATATATTTTATAAAAGTTATTTATATTAATATGTAACGTTTATAATGTTATTTAAAATAAAGTATTACAAATATTTAAATTTTCTTCCAGTTTTGACTACAGCAAATAACAATAGATATAATACATATAAACAAAAGTTCTTGGGGCTTTCAGTAATTTTTAAAATTGTGAAAATGGGAGCATGTGGATGACTCAGTCGGTTAAGCGTCTGCCTTTGGCTCAGGTCATGATCACAGGGGCCTGGGATCAAGTTCCACATTGGGCTTCTTGCTCAGATGGGAGTCTGCTTCTCCCTCTGTCCCTCTACCCCACTCATGAGTGTGCATTCTCTTTCTTTCTCTCTCAAAAATAAATAAATAAAATATTGAAAAAAAATAATGGGTATTAAAGAGGGCACGTACTACATGGAGCACTGGGTGTTATACGCAAACAATGAATCATGGAACACTACATCAAAAACTAATGATGTAAATGTCCACAATAGCCAAACTGTGGAAAGAGCCAAGATGTCCATCGACAGATGAATGGATAAAGAAGATGTGGTATATATACACAATGGAATATTATGCAGCCATCAAAAGGAATGAGATCTTGCCATTTGCAACGACGTGGATGGAACTGGAGGGTATTATGTTGAGTGAAATAAGTCAAACAGAGAAAGACATGTATCATATGATCTCACTGATATGAGGAATTCTTAATCGCAGGAAACAAACTGAGTGTTGTTGGAGTGGGGGTTGGGGTGGGAGGGATGGGGGGACTGGGTGATAGACACTGGGGAGGGTATGTGCTCTGTTAAGCGCTGTGAATTGTGCAAGACTGTTGAATCTCAGATCTGTACCTCTGAAACAAATAATGCAATATATGTTAAGGAAAAAAAAAAGAAGAAGAAGAAGGTAGCGGGAGGGGAAGAATGAAGCGGGGGAAATAGGAGGGGTAGACGAACCATGAGAGACGATGGACTCTGAAAAACAAACAGGGTTCTAGAGGGGAGGGGGGTGGGAGGATGGGTTAGCCTGGTGGTGGGTATTGAGGAGGGCACATTCTGCATGGAGCACTGGGTGTTATGCACAAACAATGAATCATGGAACACTTCATCTAAAACTAATGTTGTAATGTATGGGGATTAACATAAGAATAAAAAAATGAAAAAAAAAAAAAAACCTAATGATGTAATGTATGGTGATTAACATAACATAAAAAAATTAAGAGAATAATTAATAGCAACTTACAATGACATGAAAAAATAATTAAATACATAATGGTAAATTTTTTTAAATAAATAAATAAATAAATAAATAAAATAAAATTGTGCAGATGTTCTGGGAACAAACTTAGGCACGTTATTCTTATCCATAAACAATATAACTTGCATCCCAAATATAAATACATCTAAGTAAAATTTATTTCTTAAAACTGAAACAACAGATGGAGTGTCTAAGTCCTCAAAACTGACTAGTGTTCAGGTGACAATAGAACCCAGAAAACCTAATTCTAACTGAGTTCTTTGCTCCACCAAATTACAATGGATTAGTAATAGAGAACACACTATGGTTTAATAAAGAAAGAGTGACATGAAAAATTAGGTTAATTAGGTTATCATGGAGATTCCACTGGCAAACAAGTGATAAGAGTTGGAATCAATAAATCCCCTTCAATGTCATTTGTGTTAGCAAATGAAGTCAATACACATGACTACACCCAGTCCTTTAAGAAATAAATAGGTCTAGATTTAAGAAATCTAGAACTACATAGTCATCCAAAGTAAATGTATTCCGTTTTGCCCCAGTAGAGTGCTTAGTTCCTGAACATGCTCTTTTAGAAGTCTGCTAATTCAAATAACTCATATTGTTTTCAAGTCAGGTTTATTCAGACAGAGCATAGCAAAATTACTACCTAAAACTCAAGCAAATTTCATTTATTTCTAACTCAACATCTAGAAAATGCAGTCAACAAATCAACTTCTTCTGAATTTGTTACTCTGATATTTCCTGTTGGTCTCATCCTGAAGGTCAGTTTCTGGACTAGGAGAAACCCAGGCAAGTGTAAGCTGCCAGCCTTATAGATGTCGTTATTATGCTAGGAAGAGCCTCTTACACACCTAAGATAAAATTTCTGGATGTGTAAAAATCAAGCGATTGACAAAGAAAATACATGATTCCTGGGGAACAGAAAGGAGTATATTTATATAAAATTAGGGCATTTGTTAGTAGATATAAAGGAAATATCCCATATTTTTATTTTCCACAGAGAAATTACCATTTTGTGTATATTGATTCTCATGTGAATAATGCAGTAGACATTCTGTGAGAGGTTTGCATGGGTCTATTTTTTTTTTTTTTAGAAAATCTCAGTTATTCAGCAAGAGTAGAAAATACTGTGAAATTTTTTTAAAGTTAAATAAAAATGCTTATATATAACATGGCCATCATTAAATATGATTAATGTGGAAAGGAATATGAAAGCAGTAGTGGGACTCATTTAGAAAGACCAAATAAGTTCTGAGGCATTGGTGAAAATTAAACTTAGCAATATTTTTAGAAAGAAATGCAGTTCTGGAAGCATTTCATCAAACCTAGAGCTTGATGCTTTGGATTGCATATATATTTTGGAATTAGATTGTATTAGGTGAAACTCTCCAATCAGTCATATTTACCGTTTGGGCAACCTATCATATTACTATGATTATTTTCCTTTGTTCCTCCATTCTTTCTTCAATGCTGTTCTTTCTCTCTCTTTCCTTCCCTCTCCCCCCACTTCTCTCTTTTTATTGGTATACTAGGATTGTGGAATTGAATTAGTCATAATCTTTTTTTGCATCAAATACCTTTATTATTGGTTGATGCAAAGCTCCATTCTCTCCCTCATCGTCCCTTCCTTCTTCCCTTCCCCTGTTTTTTTTTTTCTCTCTCTCTCTCTGTGTAACGTTGCACTATTTTACCCTTCTTATCCTCATTTTCTTGATTTGTTAAAATCAAAATATGAACATCTATCTACCGTATTGAAATGCCATGGATATTGTGCTTGCTGAGTGAACTCTCTCTTCTGCCTTCCTGTGAACTGGCTGATGTGACAGGGACGTGTCAGAGTTGGCCCAGTAGGTGCAGTGCATGAGATTATAGTCCTCTAGGCCACCTTTGCAGTGGGTCTCTGGGTGCTCACTGAGCAAGTCCTAATAGCCTATCAGTTTAGTCTTTTACAATTCAATAGAAAAAAACTTACATTTGATGGGGGAGGAAAAGCCAAAGTAAAATCTGGATTAAGAGTTTATATTTTTTTGCCCAGCTAGGCATCTGTTTCCTATTAGCCACTGACATCCATGATATAAAGCAGTTGCTTGATGTCATTCTCTAAATTATCACAAAATTCAGCTTATCATGGCTTATATTGTTATTACAACTGCATACACTATGCATGCATATAAAGGGGAAATCATCATAAAAATACAAAGAATATCATATATGTTTCTATGGGATTTATCATGAACACAGAAATCCTTTGTTTTTCTTAAGATTTTATTTATTTATTTGAGAGACAGAGAGTAAGCACACAAGCAGGTGGAGGGGGACAGAGAGAGAGAGAAACAGATTCACTGCTGAGCAGGGAGCCCGATGTGGGGCTCAATCCCAGGACCCTAAAATCATGACCTGAGCTGAAAGCAGACACTTAACCAACTGAGCCACACAGGCACCTCCAGAAATCCTTCAATTAGTACTTTGTTCTTGAAAATATCTAACATAGTTTTTCCCTCACGTGATGTAATTTTTTGTGGAGACAAAAATTTGACCTCAGAATCTGAGTAGACATAAGGTGGAAATCAAATATGACCAGCAATTTCCACCCTATGTCCTGGCTGTTGCTCTGCACACTGGTATGAGCATTATTACCAAGGTCTCAAACTGCCATCATCATGTCTCTCTTCTACTGTACAAGCAGTGGAGTGGAGAACACCCACCCTTATCTGCTAGCCTCATGGAAATATGAAGAGCATAGATTAACTTCACTGAGCATAGACTCCCTTATCCTCCCCTTCTACTTATTATTCATCTACTTGTATGATTAGGAATGGAACATGAAATGTAAAAACACTTCAAAATGGTTTTATTGGGTATATATTCATTTGGAAATTTTTTATCAACATCTATTAACTAGAGAGCTAACTCATCTAAAAGACCTTTGAAAATTTGGGGTGCCTGGGTGGCTCAGTCAGTTAAACCTCCAACTCTTGATTTAGGCTCAGGTCATGAACTCCGGGTTATGAAATCAAGCCCCTGTGTCAGGCTCCGTGCTGAGTATGGAACCTACTTAATATTCTATCTCTCCCTCTCCCTCTGCCCCTCTCCCACCTGCCCACTCACTTGGGTATGCTCATTCTCTCTTAAAAAAAAATTTTTTTTGAAAATCCAATTTGGATTAAAATGACAAAGTGTTAATATCACTTATTGCAACTTTAGTTGTTTTTTGCCACCAGCCTTTAAAGTATCTCTTGTACTATATTAATTCAATTCCAACATGCATGCTCAAAGTCCCTCAAAATACCTTTGTCAGCAATTAATTCTGATAGTCTCTCTTTTCTCTACTTAGGAATAAACTTTATCCTCTTCTGTTTTCTTTTTAATCCCAAACAATAAATAAAGTTAAATGTATAAATGCCCTGTATGTCCTTATTGCTATTTATTCATATTTTGCACCCCCACTTCTAAATATAGATGTTTTGAAGTGTCCTTCTATTTTTACTGATAGCTCTGTCCAGTGAAGAAAAAAAGGAAACCATAATATTTTAAAAGAAAATTAAAGGCATACCTTTTGAAAGGAAGATATAGATTGATCTGTATTCACATGATAGCCTATATTTAAAAAATTCTAGAAATTCACATACATATGTACACATACACAACAAATAACTTTCCGAACAAATAAGTGAGAGTATCAAGGTTTCAGGACCAAATTAACATAAAAAATATTCTTATCCTAAATACTAGCAATCTACATTTGAAAATTCAAAATCACATAAAAAACAAAATGCGTAAGAATAAATTTAACAAAAGCAAATTTAGTGTGCAAGACTTCCACACTAAAAATTCCAAAATACTATTGAGAGAAATTGAAGATGATCTAAATTAATGGAAGGATATTCCATATTCATGGAGTGAAAGACCCAGTATTATTATGTTAACAATTCTCCCTAGTTGACCACTACATTCAACAAAATATATCTCAAAATTACAGCAGGCTCTTTCTGTTGTTGTTGCTGTTTTTTATAGTGACAAGCTAAATCAAAGCTTTATATGAATTAAAACAACAATGTGATACCACTACACACCTATTTGAATGTCCAATATCTGAAACACTGATACCACCAATGGCTGGTGAGGATGTGGAGCAACAGAAACTCTCATTCATTACTGGTGGAAATGTAAAATAATACAGCCACTCTGAAGACAGTTTGGCAATTTCTTACAAAACTAAGCATACTCTTGACCACATGATCTAGGCATTGCACTTCTTGGTATTTAACCAAGGGAGTTGAAAGCTTAATGTCTACACAAAAACCTACATGTGGACATTATAGCAGCTTTATTTGTAATTGCCAAAACTTAAAAGCAACCAAGATGTCCTTCAGTAGGTGAATGGGTGGATAAACTGTGGTACGCCAAACAATGGAATATTATTCAGTGCTAAAACAAAACAAAACAAAACAAGAAGCTGTCAAACCTTGAAAAGACACGAAGGAAACTTAAATGCATAATACAAAGTGAAAGCAACAAATGGAAAAAAAAAACTACAAAACAAATAGCACCATAAACACTACTTTTAAAAAATAGCATCCTGGGGTAATATTTAAAATATACGATAAACGAATGGTAAGTATACTTAATGTATAAAGTCAAGAAAATATATGATATAGATAATATATAAATTATATGCAGAAATGATATCAAAACAGAGTTATCTTTGAACTCCAAGGGGGCACCAAGTTTTCAAACTTTGTTTCCTCTTTCACCTTTCCCTCCTCCCCACTTCTCCACTAGGAAATCAACATGACATGAAGTCAACTACATTTATCAAATCCCCTTAGGCATCAGACCTTATCTAGAGGCTTAGGATAGAATAAGGAGCAAAATATAAAGAGACCATTCTCTTTAAAAGTTTACATTCATGTTTCATTTATTATCAACAGACACAGTAAAGAGATTGATGTATGAATAAAGAAGATAATTTCAGGTATTAACTGAGGCTGTGAAAGTCAAATAGGATAATGCTATGAAAAATCACGGATTTATTGCTTTTAACCAGAACAGTTATAAAATACCCTGATGGAAGGTTTTTTAAATATATATATATATATATACACACAAGCATATGCCATATATATATACATGCATATGCCTTATACTTTATACTAAAACAATGGATTTAAATTAATATTTTTTAAAGATTTTATTTATTTATTTGACAGATAGAGACATAGGGAGAAAGGTAACACAAGCAGGGTGACTGGGAGAAGGAGAACCAGGCTTCCCACCAAGCAGGGAGCCCAATGCGGGGCTCGATCTCAGGACCCTGGGACCATGACCTGAGCCAAAGGCAGACGCTTAATGACTGAGCCACCCAGGCACCCCTAAATTAATTTTTATTATGCACACACTATACTATATGGGCCTATATGGCCTTCATCTTCTTATGCTGAATGCTAAGTAGATTGGCCCTCCCACCTTTTGCTGCTTCCAGCACTCCTAGCTGCCCTTAAAGATTCAACTTAAGTACTACCTCCTACAAGATGCTTTCCTTCATACCTTGCCCTGACAAAACACTTGTTTTAGAGCTCCTGGGATGCCATGTCTAGTTCTCTACCTCTGTATTTACCACAATGAAAACTTCTGGTTATCACTCTATTCTAAAAAACAGCAACTTTTTCTCTTTGCATTCCCAGCCCCTGCTCCAATTCCTGGCACACAGGAGCTGCCTCCCCAATGTCTGATAGATGAACAAGTAAAGGAATGAATAAGTGAATAAATGATTCTAGGGCATGGATCAATAAGCAATGAGAAATCACATTTCTATACGAAAGGAGGAAAGTGATTTGAAATCTCAAATGGAAACCAAATCTTATTCTGATTTGCATTTATATCCCAAGAGAGTAATGTACATTCCATGCTATGGACATAAGAGAGTTAGTGGCAAATGCATTCTAGTTGATTTACAAACTTTTTTCTCTCATGCTTTTGCTATGTTTACTTCATATAAGTATACCAATAATAAACACAAATATTTTGGGAGCCTCAAGTATACGCAGGGTTTTTTTTTTCCTTGATAGTTGGGTCAAGCAAAATTGGATAATTCCTGCGTCTTTCAAGAGGAAAAAAAAACTTGTATTACCAAATTTTATTTAATATGTCTTTCCATACCAAAAATTACTACCACTTAATGATTACGAGAAAAAAAAAGAAAAAATTAACAAAAGAAAGACAACCTACCATAACATTTTCTAATTTTAATCTCTAGCTATTAAGTTAAGCTTGTTGGGAGTTCTTCAACAATAAAATTACAAAATATCAGTAAAATTGTAAATAATAAAAAGAATAGCAATATTATGATCTATTAATTTTATTCCATATCCATTATATCCATTACAGTTTTTAGCACAGCTATGAGGAAATCATTATTACAGGTGTTCTCTGAAGTGTATAAAGGCAACACCTCTTTTTATTTAATCAATAAACATTTCCATAATTTTCAATATTTGAAGCAATTTATTCATAGACTACTAACCATGGAGCGCAATAATTCAATATGCTTTGAAAAATAACATTTTAATCTTCTAGACTCAATGTTGCATTTTGCATTAAATATTAAGTTTGTAATGCCAGAATTACTTAAGCAATAGAATTATAAATTTGCACATACATATGGATACACCATTTTTATTTAATTTGTGGCCTTTCTCTTCATCTCATCAAGTTCTCTGATTTTTCCATGCCCATGAATTAGTATAGCAAGTCAGATTCTTAATATGTTAAATGGTAACTATGTGAATTTAGAAAATCTATACTTCTAACATAAAGCATCTGTTTCAAACTCTTTTCTGCTTATGGGCTATAGTCATGTTCTCTCCCATAATGCCAGACAAAAATAGTCCTGAAATATTTGAGATTCAAAACTGATCAAAGACAAATTTGTTCTATTTAGAACTACTTATATTTACTATATCAATAAGACTCATGGCTTGTCTTTGAATGTAAAAGGCTCAAAAACACATGATTTCAGTGAGAAATAGAAATATATGTTTCATATGTCTAAAATCCTGGTTATCCATTAAGATGTGTCATTGATTTATCAATGTTAATAGTTTCAGAGTGATATAATGTGAAAATCCAGAAAAATATAACTTCATAAAGGATAGTATCTATTTGAATACATGTTTTGGAAATAGCTTTGTCTAATTTATTATTCTTTTTCCCTCCACCTACCGCAGGCATGAAGAGATTTTTCTAATATTCACTGAGAGAACTAGGTCCAGTTCTTGGAGATAAAACTCATGCAAAGCTGGAGATGCCCTATGACTGGGTTTCCCTGGAGTTTTTAACTCTCAGAGATGCCCACAGTGAGCCTCCAGTTACAGTTCAGACTTCTTTCTAATAGCACGGGGTTCCTACATGTGTTTCTGCTCAGGGGTCTTTACTCCTACAAGTAGTCATTCTCTCTATTCACCTGCAGTTTCCTCCAAGTTGGAAGCACCTTTTCAATCTGTGACCTCACTTTTCTTATGAATCTCTGAGGAGTTTTGATTTTTCACTTTGTTTCGTTGGTTTTTTGGAGATTTTTGTTGTTGTTGTTGTTTTTTACTTATTAGGACAGATTGTGGACTTCCAAGGTTCTTACACACCAGACCAGAAACTTAGTCCCTTTGTCCTGCTTTGAACTTTAAAAAATTTTCCAAAAATATTTAAGATGCTATTCCATTCATCCATTCTCATCTATTTCCTAGAGTTTCTCCTGAGATGTTTTAATTCTACTCTTTTGTATATTTATCATGTGCCTCTTGCCTGATATTGTTATATACACATACACACACATTCTAAATATTTGAGAAAAATATCTATGTATTGCTTTACTAGCTCAATCAAGTAGTAAAGTAAAATGAAGATATTTTCTGTTAAGTTTCAAAGAATATGCCTAACACAAAACTTATTTGAAGATGCTATTGGAGAATATGCTCTATCAGAATGACGAAGCACACCTAGAGAGAAGAGGATTCCAGAAACAATAATGTAACACATAATATAGACTGATTAAATACTGAGATTGCCAATTGTATAATCACTATAGAGAGTTATCAGCCCAAAGTTTAGCACAAAGAATCAGGAAAACAAGGAATCAGTAGACTGTCTGCCTCATATCTCCAGGTGGAAAACTATATTGAGAATCATTTAATAAAGCTGTTTAGACAAAGAGAAAAACTATAATTCAAAGAAATAAGAATATGAAGAAAAAAGGGGACTAATGGCATCTATAAAAACTAAAAAATATAAACAAAAGAAAGCATAATCATAAAAAGATTTTTCTTTTAACAGTGATCAATATTTATCAAATCATGATATTTACTTATCAAATAGTTGTGATATATTGAGAGGATGAAGACAAAAGAAGAAGGGGAACATACCAAAAAAATAGGTTTAAGGGAGTTAAAATTCTCATCTACTATAAGATAAACTAAAAACATAATGTCTAAAACTGGTAACAAAAACTTCAGTATATGCAGAAATATGGAGAAAATGGAGATACGGAGAAATATGGACATATGGAGAAATATGGAGAAAACTGCTATAAATAATAGCTAATTTTATGACAAGGGTTGGCTCTAGGGAGCAGGGTGGAGTTGACTGTTAGAAGCCTGCTGAATTTGGTTTAGCCTTATAGTGGTAGTAGTATGTGAATTTTGTGAAGTATACATGTATATTGATTAAAAACATTAAAAATAGTCCCCAGATAACCAACAGAGGAATCTCTCACTGTAGCCTAAATAAAATACTTTATCCCACCAAAGATACTGGCATACCTCTCCTGGTGAAACTGGATCCCCATAACTTCTCCATCCCACACATCATTTTTACTTTTATCTATGCTTGTGCATTTTGCTTGGTGTTCTTGTTCACACAATTAGACAGTATGTAAATTACTACATTTTAGCATTCTAGAGTCGATCTTTTTCTCTTTAAGGAGTGACTAACATTTGACTGTGAATATATCACAATTCACTGTATATTACTTCACCTAAAAATGTGCTTTTGTTTTGTTTTGTTTTCCCATAAAATGTTTTCAAAGTGCTGCAATTAGCAACTTCATTCATCTTTCTTATACATCACAAGTTGTGTAAATATTAAAATTTCTAAAAGTAGAATTGTTGGTTAAGGAAATGTGAATTTTTAAATTAGATCATGTTTTCTAAATGCCTTTTATAAATAATTGCAACAATGCACTCTTTAACCAACAGTACATAAGAATGCCTGCCTATTTCCTCATACATTCACCGTTACTACAAAACACATACATACAGGCCCATCTGAGAACTGAAAATAGCATCTGATTTATTCTGTATTTACTGAATTTTGAGTGAAGTTGAGATCCCTTTAATATGATTATTAGCTATTTTTATTTCTATGAACTAATTCATATCATTTATTAGGTTGTATGAGTTTCATTACTCTCAATACCAGCCTTACCAGATATCAAAGCATCATATATAATGTGGTGTCAATCTCGTAATTCTACATTACTTTTTTTACATCGATTTCTGTGCCTATTTTTGCTCTAGTTACACACAGCTTTAATCTATGTTTGGGTTTTTTTTTTTTTTAATGTTATGTCATAATATCAAGTGGCACAAATTTCCTTTCATTTTTCTTCTTTGCTGTCATTTTCTGGAAATCTTTCAGGAAACCATTAACATTGTGATTAAACTTATTATTTTTAAACTCAAGGTATGTGGCATTTCTGTTTAAGCAGTGATTTTCCTCTATACCTTTCAGACTCATCTGCATTAGTCCATTATTACCTGCATGTCTCAGGAGGAGTATAAAGAAATTGAGAAAAATCCAACATTATCTTAATAATTAAACAAACATAAATATCTCATATTAGCTAGCCAAACTAACAGAGATTTGCTGTTTTCTTTTGAGTCAGACAAACATGGGTTTAAATTCCATTCGTACCATATAATAACTTATCAACAAAGAGAAAATGACATCATTTCTTAGGATTCAGGTTTCCTTATCCATGAAAGGGAGATAAAATATCTTGCTCAAAAACAAGATATGTATTTGAGGGCACTGTCAAATACTGGTTAAGAGCTCATATTTTGAAGACAGACATTCGCAGGTTAAATTCTGGTTCTAACTTTTTAGGTTAAGAAAGCTTGTATAAAAAAAAAAGAAAAAAAATAATAAAAAAAAAAAAAAAGAAAGCTTGTATAGGTCACCAAGTCAACACCTTGTCTCTAATCACTTCTAAATTTGTGATCAAAGTTAGGAACTTGTTTCCTAATACCTTAATTTCCTCATTTGTAAAGTGGGGATAATAGTAACTAAATGAGTTAATAACTAATGGTACTTACAGCAGGACATAACGCTAAGTACTCAATAAACTCTACTGAGTATGAACTCAATGAACTCTATTACTACTTGGACTTACTTGACATTTTATGGGGGTCTTAAATAAAAAATCAACAAGTGAACATATGTTGGAAAGAAGGGCTTTACTGACTCTTTTGTGATCCTTCCTTGTGAGTCCACTGTGCGTTTCTAATACCTGGAAGGAAGATGTATCTATGATTTACACATCTTTTTGACCTTGAAGCCCAAGGACATCCTATGTGAGCTAAATCCAGTGGCCTAGACTCCCCTGTGTTATGCATCTAAGCACTGTAAGTGAAACCCACTTACTGCATTTTCTTTCCAATATATAAGGGATGAAGATGAGCATGGCACATACAATACTTGCCTCTCCTCTTTCCAAAGCCATGAGAAAGAAAACTATGTATATATTCGTAGTGTGGGTGTGTGTGGGTGTGTGTATGTATAACAGAAAAAAATACATGTTGACCGATTTCTGCATTTGGCCAGAGTCGGTGTGCATAAAAGGACAGGGAAGAATGACAATTTGGAGTCATTTCAAATTTGTTTTGATTCTGGCTTACTCTTAGAGCAGCTAATAAGCACAAAGTTACAAACAGCATGTACGTGGTTGGACCTGGCTACCATTTCCTACCTTGTGTCTCGTGGAGCTGTGCCAAGGTGTGAGCCGCCACAACTCAGTTGTGGGGGTCTTACTCCATTAAGTCAGAAAATCTGTAGACTTACATCAGGAAAATACGAATCTGTGGATCATCTCGGCACACAGAAATTACTTACTTGTAACTGTAAATAAACCTTTTCCCAGCATGTACACCAGATTTAATGTTAGGGTTACAGGCCTCAAATATCTGGCTTTGTCTGCACAGGGTCACTCTCTCCTTATCTGCATACATGCTAGTGACTAGAAGATTCTCCTTTATGTTTACCTGTAGATTTTCAGTGGTCAGGCCTGACCACAGCTCACCACAACCTCAAGCTCAATTTTTCTACCCCAGCACACAGTTGGTCAATGTGTTGCTTCACAGCAAGAATCCAAATCAAATGCCTATGAACAAAGCTTGTTGTGTAGGAGGCTCCTGACTTGCTTTTGAACATTAAAAGAGAAAAGAAAAAAATATTGCTGAATGTGCCTCCCACAGTTTTTCATAGCACTGACCTCCAAACCTGACCCATCAGAAATGAAACATCCATTACCTTTTGTCTAAAGGTTTCAGAACCCTATGTGACTGAACAGGGAGCTTTGTGAGAATTGATTTTGCCACAGAACTCACACCTGGGTATTGCTTAGTATCATTCTGAAATCACTGGAGGCTTAAATCATTTAGGGAATGTTTACTAGGGGGTTTTGTTAACAGTCACTGTAACTAAACATAGAACATATATACATGGTTAAAACAAGACTATTTTGTTTTACATTTGCTAATGACCTTTCTACTCTTAATGAAATTTCCACATTAAATCTGATCTTTGTTTTATTTACGATTTCAGAGTTTTCATATTTTAAAATATTTTACATAGAAATATTATAATAGTATCATATCAACTCCAAAAGAGACACTATCATCAGCTGGACTACAATACTCACTGAAAATTTAGAATAAATTATAGCTTGCAAATACTACCATATGACAATTTTCTGATCAGTTGACTAGATATAGATACAGATACAAATGGCAGACTTTTAAGGGCTGTAAAAAAAATGTTATACACCTATTTTGAAAGAAGTTACTCCGAAATGTGAATATAAAGTTTAAAATCTTATCATAAGTGATTCAAAGACATTCTTGAAATAGTATATAAAAAATCAGAAATTTTTATAAGGAAATCAAAATGTCTTACAGAAATTAAGGCCAAGAATTCAGACAGCTGGGCATGAGAAATGGCTCCAAGTCTACAAAGAACTTTCTTTCTATCAGCTGACTCCTTCCCTCTCTACATGTCCACTCTATTCTCTTTCCTCACCTACTTTCTTTATTTTTCCAGACCACAAGGCCAGGGATGGTCACCTTAGTGTCTGAATAATGCCAGTTACACAAAATAATAATTGGTTTAATTTGAGTCAGAGACATGCTCCCTCAAATCCTGTGTGAATGGATTGTATACTATTAAAAAAAGAAAAAGAAGAGAAGTTATGGCAGGTAATGATTAATAGAAAGACAAAACAACAGTTATACATCATTGTATCATTTAGTCATGACCTCTTCCCTTACCTGTCACCTCTACCATTTCTTCCAGGCAATACATGGCTCCCAAACAAAAACCTACCTTCTATACTTTAAAACCAAAAATAAGGAGGACTGAATATGCCCATTTCGTTGGATCTTTTAGAACACAAGTTTTTTTCATCAGAAGTCACCCCCTTTTTTTTCAGGCAGACTGTCCTGGAAGATATTAAAATGTCACTGGCGCAGACTGTCCTGGAAGATATTAAAATGTCACTGGCGTAATGGCATGGTCTTGACTCAGGGACTCTTACAGTGCAAAGTCAATACTGTCTTTTAAATAAAACATGCAGACACTTCCTAGATTTCACTTAAGTTCCTACTTTCTGAGGTCATCATCCAAATATACTGGAAAGGGAACCAAAACAGATTTCATGCTCCACAAACCCTTATGTATGTTTATGCAGTCCCTTCTGGTAGCTATTACCACTGCTCTGAATATCTCCTTCTTTGAAGATCCAGAATCATCCTTTTTTATGCAATGCCCTTTCACATATTTATGTATTTTTAAAACATGAAGGTAATTGCTTTCCAGGTTTGCAAAACTCGGTCATTTAATATGTCTGGAATATATAAGGACTGTTTTGGTGGAGGAACTAGAGTGGTGTCAGAAGAGTTGGGAGGGAGTTTCCAAAGGGCTGACCAACAGAGAATCAGAAGGCAATCTAATTGGATATGTTGGTATTTATCAAGACTAAACCTATTAATGCTTCATTAATCACATTTACACAAATAAAAGCAAGTATTTTAGAACTCCTAATAAGACTCCATGAAGAATTAATAGTAATTAAGTAATTAAGTGCCTGATGCTATCAACATGCATCAATTCAATAAGACTAGTGATCAGGTCTGTTGTGAACACCACTATATCCCCAGTACTTAGCCTATACTCTGGTAAATAAGTAGACACTTGATAAAAATATTTTGAATGAATAAATAAGCAAACACAAGCCATACGTTAGTTAAAATAAACATGAGGGAGAAGAGTAACTTTGGAGAATCCACTCATTACATCAGGAGCTTTATTATAATAATGGTTCCTAGAGCTAGCCTGCTGAAGAGTAGTTTCCTGAGCCTGGAAGCAGAAACAAATACAACTTATTTGGTAAAGCAAATCTATCTTTTCTGTGACTTTCTGAGGCATGCAGGAGTGACACAGGGAACATTCTGGACTGGGATCTCAGCAACTATCTTTTGGCTCCCCCTAGGGTATGAACTAGAGATGTAAAACTGCCAGAGGTTTTGAGTTCTGAAAAAATATGTATACTGAGGTGTAAAATAAAAAGTATGGGGGTGCCTGGGTGGCTCAGTTGGTTAAGCAACTGCTTTCGGCTCAGGTCATGATCCTGGAGTCCCGGGATCGGGTCCCGCATCGGGCTCCCTGCTCGGCAGGGAGTCTGCTTCTCCCTCTGACCCTCCTCCCTCTCATGCTCTCTGTCTCTCATTCTCTCTGTCTCAAATAAATAAATAAAATCTTTAAAAAAATAAATAAAAATAAAAAAAATAAATAAAAAGTATGACTGTAATATGATGGTTGAGTCATGAATGAGTAGTTAATAAAACCCAGGGTTGCTGTGGTGAGGAAGGGTATTTGATACTGATGAAGGCACTGCCAAGCATGACCACCTGAAATTCTCCACAGTAAATGTTTATAAATGTGACCCAGTCGGGAAGCTATTTGTGCTCTACCAACACCATAGTAGCAGATAGAGTGAGGAGTCAGACGCAGCTTTAGAAGAATCATAAAAAAAAAAAAAAAAAATGAAGCAGTAAGAAAGGCAGTGAATTAATTAAGTGCCATTAGCCCTTTTTATTTCTAATTCTAGCAAAAAATAGTTTTTAATTCAAGTAAGTAACTGAATTACTCTTAGTTTTTGAGGATCTACTTATGTATCAGGGTGGTTTGCTAAGTTTATTTATGTTTTATCATTTAGTCTTTACAAAGATTCTGCTCGCCAAGTATTAATATCTATAGCAGCGTAATTCAATATGTTTTAACCCATACTTGTTTTTATATTATAAAATAAGGGTTGAGAGTTTTGAACCCAGATCTCTTATTTCAGAGTCAGTGCTTTCTTCCACATTGTTGTTGGGATGTATAGTTGTTGCCGTGACAACTTAGTGACCTCCTTAAGGGTAACTATCTTTTCACAAATAGGTCCCTGATGGGTCATGAGGCACCTTCTAAGCTCAGTTAGTCAAAGACTATATTCTGCTTTATTTATGTTATAAATACATTATAACTCAAAGATCTTATACAAAAGAAGATGAAGAAAACAAACTAATTGCCAATTTAATTTACATGGTCAATAGGTAATCTGGCCTTTTATTTTTTTAAAGAAAAAAGTTTTGGTATGGCAGCTACATAATACTTAAAATCTGTTCTTATGGCTACTTGTTGTCACTGTAGTTTCCATAGGGAATTAATTTTTAACAATATTGGTATGAAATATCATCTGGGTGCTAAGGAAAAGAGATAAATATTATTTAAAAACATCCATAAATTAAAAATGATTTATAGGGATCTTTATATCTGTTGGTTGAATTCTAAGCTTCCAAGTCCCCTTCCCTCTTCTCAAGATGTAACTAATTTTAATCAGGACTCCATCTAAAAACTCATTGTCCTTAAGCTCCAAATTCTAGTCCATGTGAATTTGTCTAAGTCTGTCAGCAAATTCCATTTTCATGGCCAAAGTGATTTATTTAGGGGCTGGAAATGTGATTTTCACCAGTGCAATAAGAGTGAATGTCAGGGCTTTCTGTAGGATCTACCTAAGAAACCTCTCCATTTATGTGAGCCATCCATTACTTGCAAGCAAAAGTATCTGAACTGATTCAGAATTTAGTATAGGGAAATAGGGATTGGCAGTAACAGACCCAACTAAAATGAGATAGAACAAAGGGTAGTAAAGACCCCTCCTCTCCCTCCTCAATGACGGAAGTGGGCAATCCTTATGTGTTAGTAAAATAGCTGTGAATCTGGGAGCACGGTGCAATGGGACCCAGATCTTGTGTTTCCAAAGCTTGCAAAATTGGGGTTGGGGCAGAAAAATGTCTTAATGTCTGAGTGTGTTGACTCATTCTGCAGCTTTAAGTAAGGTCCTGAAAGATACAAGCTTTTCCTGACATCAGCCCATCTGAAAGCAGGAAAAAAAGAGAAAAAAATAGAGCTTTGCTAAAAGCTTTGCCTATGGACTAAAATAAAGAATGACTAAATTCTAAACATTTTGGAAAATGTTGGAAAAGGCAAATTCTCTATATAAAACTAAAGTTAGGACAAAGTTATATTAGATAGCTTTTGATAGGTAGGATATTTGTCAGGCTATCAGATAAGAGCCTAAGGGAACCTGATACTACCCCCTACCTCCAAACCCACAGCCTAACTGAGAAGCTTCAACCTTCTTATTAAAAAGAGGAGGGGGGGGGGGGCGCCTGGGTGGCTCAGTCCTTAAGCGTCTGCCTTCAGCTCAGGTCATGATCTCAGGGTCCTGGGATCAAGCCCCGGATTGGGCTCCCTGCTCTGCGGGAAGCCTGCTTCTCCCTCTCCCACTCCCCCTGCTTGTGTTCCCTCTCTCGCTGTGTCTCTCTGTCAAATAAATAAATAAAATCTTTAAAAAAATAAATAAATAAAAATAAAAAATTAAAATAAAAATAAAAAGAGGAGGGGGGAGGAGAGGGAGGGAAGGGAAGGAAGGAGGAACAGAGGAATAAGAAAGAAAATTACTTCGGGGATGTGTACCGAGAGCAGGGACTATGTTCGTGGCAACCGGCCACCCACGGTATTGAAGAGACATCATGAATGGCAGGCTATGGTACAGAGCATGTGCAGGACTTACTAGCTTCACAACATTCACAGCCCTGAATCCAGGTTCCAATGTTATAATTAAATAATGTCTTTCTAGGTCTGCTTTTAGCACACATAATTGCCTCAAATCAGGGAGATGTGAAGCTTGTTAAAGTTTTAAGGGAGTAGTTTTTAAAAGGAGACTCCAATTTTGGTACATAGATACCTGTGATTGTGCATCTCCCTAAGCGAGGGTCGCACTGAGAGGAGGATCCTTAGGGCGGGTTGGTTCCTAATACGTGTAATCTCCACTCAGTGCCCCTCTCAGATACAAAAAGGAAGGACAATGTGTAAGGGAGAGTTTCCTGGAACAAACGAAACCTGTGGCGGCCAGGCACCCCCTCTACAATAGGTAAGAAAGGCTCTGGTATTTCCAACAAGCAGACCAGGAGATGTCCACGGGGGAGACAATGGAGGGTATTATTTCCATCCTCTCCTGTTTGAATGGAAACTTCTGCCATCATTGACAACCAAATGTGTCCTAACTGCTCCATAAACGTAATAAAATGGTTTCATTCAGAAGGCCTTTGTGGGGTAATCAGATCCTTATATTCCTGAGGGACAGAAATGGGACGTATTAATGATGTAAAGGGTGGTTTGAAATTTGAAGGCAAAACATTTTAGATCGCTGTCTTGGTACCAAAGACGGTATGCATTAACTCTTTTCTTTTTACATGTGGCAGTTTTTATTCTTTTTGTGTTAAAGTCATTATCAAAGGAACATACAAGATTGCCATTGATTATCTGTGCTTTATAAAGTGTAAAAAGGTGAAAATCTATGGTTCTTTGTCATATATTTTTCCAAGGAAGTATTACCCAATGCATATTCTGAAAAGCAATAGATATATGATCCGTTCCTTAAAGACGGGAGCCCCTCATCAAAGAAATTTATGTAACTTTGTATATATTTATTTCATTTTTTTTTTTTTGTGGAGCATTACTACACTAAGTAATCTATCAAACTTTGCGAAAAGTCTTAATTTTTTTTAAAAAAATTGCCAAATTTCAGTAAGCTATAAATATGTTTTAAATTTTCATTATTATTCTTTGACCTTTAGGTTAGACTTTTTTTTAATATCTGAATTATAGACTACAGATTCAGAGATGTGGATATAGATATGAAATGAAAAAGAATATAATAATTCCATGTACTCCTAAAAGATCATTCTTAAAGAATATAGGGATTGCAAGAAGACAAAGATAATAAATAGTGTCTAATTCAAGATAGAATAAAATCTATTCTAAAAATTAGAATTTTTCACAAGATAGAATTATAAAACTTTTAAATTAAATGCATGAATTAATGTTATTTAACACAAATTCATCAATTAGAACTAATTGCTAATATCAAGTAATGTGAGCTTCATTTAGACATCTGAAATATAGTTATATGGAACATTTTCTTTAGAGTAAAATCACTAATCTTTTCTCCAAATGTAAACATTGAGACATATTTTTTCCCTTTTAATATTTTATAGTAGCCTATACTAAAATGAAAGCTAATATACAAAACAACTAGTATTGTTGGGAAAGGATTCTGGTCAACACTTGTCAATGTAATTATTTCTTTTCTATCTGAGCTACTGCAGTATAAAGACATTTTTTTAAATAGGAACTTTGTAGCAGATATTTACTGTAGGAAAGTCTTATTTCTTATAATCCCCCAATATCATGTGTTTGGCATTAGTAAGTATCAATAGACAGATCTTTAACCATAGAAACACTGATCGCTATCCCTAGAAAGGTTGAACTATAAAAGTACTTGGCTTCAATAGCTGAGAGTGACCCATTTAGAAACTCATATTTTGTTTGGGGAATAAATACACTGATAATGACCAAGTGGATCATTGATTAATAAAGAACAACAGAGGCCATAGTAGAAAATCACCCATCCCATACCATACATCTAAATTAGGTTTCAGCACTAACCTAAGGGAAAGGGAGTTGTAGTTTATGCCAAACTTTGCTGAAGTAAAACAAAGAAAGTAATTAGAGAGAACAAACTGAGGGTTCATGGAGGGAGGTCAGCGGGGGATGGGCTAAATGGGTGATGGATTTTTTTTTTTTAAAGATTTCATTTATTTATTTGACAGAGAGACAGCGAGAGAGAGAACACAAGCAGGGTAAGTGGAAGAGAGAGAAGCAGGCTTCCCGCCAAGCAGAGAGCCCGATGCGGGGCTCGATCCCAGGACCCTGGGGCCCTGACCTGAGCCGAAGGCAGACACTTAATGACTGAGCCACCCAGGCACCCCGGGTGATGGGTATTAAGGAGGACACTTGTGATGAGCACTGGGTGTTATATGTAAGTGATGAATCACTAAATTCTACTTCTGAAACCAATACTACACTATATGTTAACTAGCTAGAATTTAAATAAAAACGTGAAACAAAAAATTAATTAATTAAAATAAATAAGTGTGTGTATGTAATGAGCTAAAAGCTTCATATGAATTATCATCTGGACACTTCTCATTGCTTTTCTGTTTATGTCTAATATTTATGTCTGAAATTAATTAGTATTAAAATAATGTAACATGAGCATGCACGAGACAATACACAATAAATGATGTAATTTTGATTAAGCATTTCTAACACCAAATGAGTATATAGAAAGCTAGAAAAATAACAATGAATGCTCCATACTGAAGAGATATGAAATGCATGGGACCATGTGAAATAAATGTATGTTTTAGGACAAAGACCACTCAGTGCACAAATGTAAAGAATAACAAACTTGTTGGACAAACGTGGAAAGAAACACACTAATTCCAAGCTAGAGAATCTCAGGATATATAATAATATTCTATTGACTAATTGGGAAGTTGCAACAACTCTGCACATGGCAAGGGCTGCTTTAAAGAAATGAAATGTAAAAGGCATAAAGTTCTCATACAAAGTCAGCTTGCCAAGGCCAATGTGGTTGACTCTTGATTCCTTCATGAATGTTCCAATTAATCAGATTTAGATCTGCCTCAATACTTCCATTCCTTCCCTGTGTAAAAACCACGTTGTCTCAGAAGTGATTTAAAAAAGGGGTGGCTCATTTTATTGGTTATTTCCTGGGTCAAAGGCACCACAATCCTAGTAGTCCCTGGCAATTAGAAAGGTCATTTATCTTTCTGTGGGACTACGGAATATAGAAAGGTAATTGGAAAATTCTTTCATGCTATCTCTTTTAACTACTTCACTCCAATTAATAGCCCTTTGCATTAGTTATCCAGAGTATTACTCATATTAACCTTTCATACATTAAAATACCAAACACAACCTCACAAAAACAGTCAGAGCAAATGTTAAGATTGTCACTCAGAATAAGTCCTGAGACGTCTATATAAATGCATGTCACATTTTTATTATCTTAAGTCAACAATGCATTTCATATTGTGTATTAGTCTTTCTCAATTAATCTTTCTATAGCCTTGGGTTAAAAATAATACTTTTCAGTTTTACTGAGAAGAGTAATTTGAATTGAATCGATCTCACAGACCAGTTTGGTTGATGCACTGGACAGCTCTTGCGTCCCACCCCACATTTCTCACAGCCCACTTTTTACTTTGGCCCTGGCTGCAGCAACCAGCTTCTTACAACTCAGACATGTCTGCACCTACTTCAGCTGTTCACACCACTCTGGCTTTCTGCTTCTTGCTTTCTGATCCAGCAGAATGGGATGCCTTGGGAAACTCTCTAAAGTCACACAGACACAAAGCAGTGCTGCAAAGGATATGGGAGGGAGTTCCGTGCATAAATAATGAGAGAATCTTTAAATACCCCCTTGTAGTCCCTTGCACAGACCATTCAAAGTATCTTCTCTGTAGGTCCTTAGAAGATTCTGGCAAGATTGGGCACAGTTACTCAGAGGCAACCTTTGAACATGCACCCTAATATTGGCTTTTCCTCTTTACTAGTGTAATTATTCCCAGTCCTTTGTTTTTATTTCTTGAGATAACTTTGCGAAGTAAGCTTATTTCTCTATAAGCTTGTCTCGGGATTCTGCTTTCCCAGGAAAAGAAAAGCTCAGGCACTTAATATCCTGACAGACAGACAGGGGCAAATAAGTGAGCAGCTCTACTTACAAAATGCTGGTTGGCCAGGCCTTCTTTTACTCTACCTGTTTCATAAATATTGTAGGATAGTCCCACTAACATACCAAAAATTGAAAAGTACAATTGTGGCTTCCAAGGTCTAGCTTTTAGTAATCCTAAACCCATTGCTAAAGGGAGATGTGTGCTGAGGGATGGTAGAGGCCGCTGCTCAGATAAATGCAGGAACAGTTTGTCGAGGCAGTGTATTGAATAAGTTACCGAATCTTTGGTTTCTTCACAGTTTCAAGATTATATATATATATATGTGTGTGTGTGTATATATATCCTTGATATTATTTTGTCTTGCTTTTTGCATAACATTTTGTGGAAAGACAAAAATAAAACTACAAACAGTTATAAAGACATCTGTGAAAAGAGGGTGCACCGTCTGTTCTGACTGAAAAAGCATATAGAAGAGTTGCTTCATAAGGTATGCATCTTGCTTGAAGAGCACCATGTTTGCCAAAAAGCAAGCACTTTTGTGTTCTCGTTGTCCCAATATTTCATGTGAAAAAAATATCTGCTAAACACAGGAAATTTGACTACAAGCTATCCTCCAGCTTAAGATCTGAAATGGATATACTGGGTTGTCAATGAACAGTTCAGAACACTAACCTGGTGGTAACTCTTCACTGTTCATTGGTGCAGCTAGAATTTTCTACTGTTCCCCTTGGAGGCTTACTCATGGTCTAGAAATAACTCAATTAGCCAAAAATGAGCAAACAAATAAAATTCATCGAAAACAATAATATAGGATTTACAGAAATAGTCTATGACATCATAAAACGTATTGCCCTAACTGTACCCTGACATCACTGGCCTTCCTTGAGATAAGGCTTCTTGCTGTTGGTCTTCGAGTGGTGGGATCTGCCATTCACTGTTGTGTAGCTCAACCTTCTGGTCTTTGGGCATGGTTCACTGATTACCATGGCTCACTAATATCAGTTCAGTGGTCTCTCCTATGGCCTCTGGATGCAAGGTCTAAACTCTCAACCCTACCACAGACTTTATTCAGCTTATTGGTGCTCTTTGGATCTCCACATTTTTTAACATTATCAACTCTTGACTATTTTCCCTATGGCATTCTGATTTTGTCATTATCCCATCCACATCAATACCACTCTTTGTCATTAATAATCTACCTCCTATATGCTCTCCTTTTTTGAGGGAGCATCTACAAATTTCTAGGATTCTGTCCTGGGTAATATACACAAGCATTCTCCTTTTCTCATTCAAATAAAAAGTGCCTTGGCTTTCAAAACACAGTTTCTGCTCTGCACTAAAACTCATACTTGAATTTCTAAACTGAGACAAACTTTTCTGTGAGGCAATAATAGTCATGGCAAAATCCTAATGTCAGATGTTTTGTAGAGGATAACAATTATAAAGCATAAACAATCTTTTAGACTATTCTGATACAAGTGCTAGAAAATGTGTTCAGACTGGGACTACTTCTTGCATAAGATAAGCAGTGTCTCATACAGGTTTATATGTATATCATTTTTTACTTCTTGTTCTCAATAAAAGGGGAGCCCTTTCCATTGTACATTGAAAATTAGTAAGATATAATCCATATAACATAACTGGTGGGATATTGAACATAAGACACACTATTAGTGGTGAATTTGTGTTTAATGGGAGAATAAAATTAAAGGTAACTTTTGTTTTCATAAGTTCTTATTCTTGCCTGAAAAGCATTTGATTTAAAATTTTATACATGCAGATATTTGTGTATATACATGTGTATTCCATTAATTATCTAGTAGTAGAATGAAAGATTCGATGTATTCACTTCTTGATCTTTGTGCCCACAATTTTGAGATCTAGAGACCATGTTTGGGCAATAGAATAGTAAGTAATGTGAAGAGCAATGATTTCAAATAGTTTTTATCTAAATACCATGCAACTATTGTAATATCATGCAACTATTATAAAAATAAATCTGATGAATACCTTTAGGTCAGCCAGGGAAAGATATTCAACTTTAAATAAAGATGGATTAGTCAATAAGTTGTTATACATATGACACAGAATAAATTTGATATTCACATATCCATGCTAAAAATTTCAAAAAACTTTACCCTTTTTTGATATGTAAAAAATGCTAAAATTTGAGAATGCTAAAAATAGGTATCTTTAAACAGTCTCTTGTAGACTACCATCTGCTGCCTTAGATGTGTAAGTTATTATTGTCATTAGTATTATTTTGAATTCTTTGCTACCTTCTTCAAGAAACATGATATCATGTGTACCACCATTTTGTTTCACTCATCATTTTTTTTTTAAGTAGGCTCCATGCCCATCACAGAGCCCAACACAGGGCTTGAACTCAAAACCCCGAGATCCAGACCTGAACTGAGATCAAGAGTGGGACGCTTAGCCATCCAGGCACCCCTCACTCACCAAGTTTTAAAAAATGGATTAGTGGTAAAAATAAAATTACTTCTAAAAAAGTTTATTGGAAGAATTCATCCTTATCAAGACACAGACCAATTATAATATCCCATGTGACACCATCAGTGTCCCTTTGTCTAATGACAACTGTGGCCAACCCAGTCCACCTGCTGTTTTACTGATGCTTATCTTATGTCTTGGAAAGTCATGTTTTTCTGATAAACAAAGTCTACATAATTCTAGTCCTTTCTGTTTGGGCAACTTAAAAACAGAGTACAATGAGGAAAGCATTTCTCTAAGATGGAAGTTGAGGTCTATGGTCAAAAACCATTGAATTAGAGTTCCCCACAGCCTTATTGAGGATAAAAGCAGTTTTGCTAAGGCCCTTAATAGTGCTGCAGTGTAGCTTTCAGCAAAATGATTCTACTGTTGTCTCTCAAGGGAATGAGTAATGGAGAATGACAAGGAAAACAAGCATACACACATGCACACATACAACTGGATATTTTTTCCTGTTAAACTGTGAGTTATACCCTTCTGGGAGCTTTTCTCAAGGGTATGACTAATAACAGCAAAGAGAAAACTCTCCTCTGACCATAACTACTCAAGAAGCACATATATAAGGAAATTAAGGAAGCATTGCATGATTTCATTACTGTAAGCGATATTCCCCCACCTTTTTTGATATGAAGACCCACAGGGATCAAGTAAGATTTTTAAAAAATGGTTTTTTTCTAACATTTATATCTGCCAAAACAGATTTTTAAAACATAATTCTGCCTTTCTTTTAAAAAAGAAAAGAGAGCCAAGTTATTATTGACTCAAAACAGGAGGTCTGGTTGTTTTAAAAGCTTGACCTTATTTGTGGAACATAAGGAATAGCATGGATGACATTAGGAGAAGGAAGGGAAAAATGAAGGGGGGGAAATTGGAGGGAGAGATGAACCATGAGAGACGATGGACTCTGAGAAACAAACTGAGGGATTTAGAGGGGAAGGGGGGAGGGGGGAGGGGTTAGCCCAGTGATGGGTATAAAGGAGGACATGTACTGCATGGAGCACTGGGTGTTATATGAAAACAATGAATCATGGATTACTACATCAAAAACTAATGACCTAAATGTGAGACAGGAGTCCATCAATATCCTAAAGGAGAACACAGGCAGCAACCTCTTCGACCTCAGCCACAGCAACTTCTTCCTAGAAACATTGCCAAAGGCAAGGGAAGCAAGGTCAAAAATGAACTCTTGGAACTTCATCAAGATAAAAAGCTTTTGCACAGCACAAGAAACAGTCAACAAAACCAAAAGAAACCGACAGAATGGGAGAAGATATTTGCAAATAACATACCAGACAAAGGGCTAGTATCCAAAATCTATAAAGAACTTATCAAACTCAACAGCCAAAGAACAAATAATCCAATCAAGAAATGGGCAGAAGACATGAACAGACATTTTTCCAAAGAAGACATCCAAATGGACAACAGACACATGAAAAAGTGCTCAGCATCACTCGGCATCAGGGAAATCTAAATCAAAACCTCAATGAAATATCACCTCACACCAGTCAGAATGGCTAAAATTAACAAGTCAGGAAACAACAGATGTTGGCGGGGATGCAGAGAAAGGGGAACCCTCCTACACTGTTGGTGGGAATGCAAGCTGGTGTGGCCACTCTGGAAAACAGTATGGAGGTTCTTCAAAAGGTTGAAAATAGAGCTACCCTACGACCCAGCAATTACACTACTGGGTATTTACCCCAAAGATATAAATGTAGTGATCCAAAGGGGTATGTGCACCCCGATGTTTATAGCAGCAATGTCCACAATAGCCAAACTATGGAAAGAGCCAAGATGTCCATCGACAGATGAATGGATAAAGAAGAAGTGGTATATATATATATATATATCACACACACACACACACACACACATACACACACACAATGGAATATTATGCAGTCATCAAAAGGAATGAAATCTTGCCATTTGCAATGACGTGAATGGAACTGGAGGGTATTACGCTGAGCGAAATAAGTCAATCAGAGAAAGATATGTATCATATGACCTCACTGATACGAGGAATTCTTAATCTCAGGAAACAAATTGAGGGTTGCTGGAGTGGTGGGGGGTGGGAGAGATAGGGTAGCTGGGTGATAGACATTGGGGAGGGTATGTGCTATGGTGAGCATTGTGAATTGTGTAAGACTGTTGAATCACAGACCTGTACCTTGGAAACTAATAATACATTATATGTTAAAAAAAAAGAAGAAGAAGATAGTAGGAAGGGAAAAATGAAGGGGGGGAATAGGAGGGGGAGAAGAACCATGAGAGACTATGGACTCTGAGAAACAAACTGAGGGTTCTAGAGGGGAGGGGAGTGGGGGGATGGGTTAGCCTGATGATGGGTATTAAAGAGGGCACATACTGAATGGAGCACTGGGTGTTATACACAAACAATGAATCATGGAACACTACATCAAAAACTAATGATGTAATGTATGGTGATTAACGTAACATAATAAAAATAAAATAATTAATTAAAAAAACTAATGATGTATTTGACTAACATAACATAATTTTAAAAATTAAAAAAAAAAAAGCTTGACCTGGGATTATGTAACTTCAAGCCTTTGAATTTTTTAGTTTGTTTTCCTGAATGTCTAACTCAAAAGTGTCAATCTTGGGATGCCTGGGTGGCTCAGTCGGTTAAGCGTCTGCCTTCGGCTCAGGTCATGACCCCAGCATCCTGGGATCGAGTCCCGCACTGGGCTCCCTGCTCCTCGGGAGCCTGCTTCTCCCTCTGCTTCTCTCTCTCTCTGTGTTTCTCATGAATAAATAAATAAAATCTTTAAAAAAAAGAAAAAAAAAGTGTCAATCTCTTGGTGGGCCTAAACCACACAAGCAAACATTACCATTTTACAAATTGGGGTAAACCAACTGTAATGCTGATCTGTCATATGAGCTCTCCTCCACACAGGTCTTCAGCAAATCTCAGCAGGTCCCACTGCTTTCCAGCTTGTGCCAGATACCCTGCAGATTAATTGGTAAACTACATGAAGTCTACTTTGAATCCCTAGTAACACTGAGAGTGAATGAACTCTCTACAAGAAATAGCTCCCTGCCTTCTTCGGTTTTGCAAGGACCACGTATGGTATAGTGTGACAGTCAAGAATAATTTCTTCATATACCTATACAATACTTATGAAACACCCACTGAAGTCAGTTTTGGTTTAAGCATAAGAAGTTCAAGAGCCAAGTACAAAAATAATCAAAACAATAGCACTTGGATGCCTGGGTGGCTCAGTTGGTTAAGCAACTGCCTTCGGCTCAGGTCATGATCCTGGAGTCCCGTGATCGAGTCCCACATCGGGCTCCCTGCTCAGCAAGGAGCCTGCTTCTCCCTCTGGCCCTCCCCCCTCTCATGTACTCTCTCTCATTCTCGCTCTCTCAAATAAATAAATAAATCTTTAAAAAAAAAACAATAGCACTTAAAATAATGTTCACTATGAACTAAAGCAGTTGCATCAACAACATGTGTTTGATTTCTTAGATATGCATGTGCTTGCTGCGTGTCCTATCTGCCCTTGGAAGAGTTACACATAGTCAAATCTCCCTTTCTTTTGTTTTCTTTGCAAACTTCTAATATTGAAATTGCCTCTTTTTGGAATTGTATTTGCAAATCACCTTTAGTTCCTGGAAAGTAATAAAAATACACAGTAATTTTAGTCCTAGAAATAATAATAGGTACTTCAGATTAAAGAACTCATTATCAGAAATTGCACTATTTCTTATATCTTTCTATTCAATTTATTCAAATGATCCACAAAACTGATTTCACAATATCTTGATAAAATGGCTATTAATAGAGAATATAAGTGTTTGCAAATTTATTTACTTTCATAGAAGAGATTGATAGAGGAGCACATTTTGCAAAATTTATGATAAAAATCATCCCATCTATAATTTATATCAATTTTTCAATATTGGAATATAGCTTTGGTTTTGTTTTGATTACTGCAGACTTTTCACAAACAAAATAAAAAGAGCATATTCTTGAAGAAAGTAGAAAGTAGCAGAACTTTGTAAGTAACAACTTGTGTGAAATGACCTATTTTAATAGGAAGAATGTTTAGGACTATTTCTTAAAGGCTAAATAAAATCTAATAAGGGTTCCTGATAAACATCAAAATTCAATTACAATTATGTGAATTTTTTGCATTTTTTGGCATTTTTACCTCTTACTAAACATTATAGCATTATCCTTTCTTTATATATCATAATATATCTAATTCTAAAAGGATAAATTCCTAAGATCAACTTCTGGATTAATCAAATAACTTCCCTAATTCACAGATTATGATCTTAAATCTATGATTTAACAAGTAAAATACATTAGTATTTGACTTACTTGTTTTTGTATTCACCATAACTAAAATCAAGAAATGATGAATGAATAAATGAATAAACCTGTCTTCGGTTGAAAAAAATAATTTGTAGACAAGTATAATCTATCACTACTATTAATAAAACTGTATGCTCAAATATATCATTTAGCTCAAATATATCATTATGAACAAATATATCATTATGCTCAAATATGTCATCTTTCTTGAATATGATGATCAAGCAAAATAATTTTGTTTGTTATTCCTATGTAAACCATGTTAGGGTTAAGTAATTTTTGTAACTTGTTTTTAACAAAGTAAACAAAAAAAGAATGAAGTTTTTATTGATGAGTTTACAGTCTTTTAAGTATTTAAGATCTGGCAATGATTTTGTCATCAAAGATAGCCAGAGACAAACATGTACTACCCAGTCGATAGAAGAGGATTTTGCTGAAGATATAACTTGGGTTCAGTTACTTCAACTCTCTTTCCTTTATGATACAAGGGATTCTTTTTTAACTTGGATTGCTTTAAACATGCCAAAAATATTAGATAGTAAATGCTAATCACACATTGAAGTGATCTACTTATGATTTCTTGAAATTTCATATTAAAGATATATACCTGTCAAAAGTGATAATATATCACTTAAACTGAGGGTTGCTCTGGCATTAACCATAAACCTACTCTCACTAGGGAGATTTTAAAAATAATGACAAGGGGAAAATTTTCAGTTCTGATGAAATTATTTTTTTTCACCTCATTGACCATTACCTGATGACATGATTCTGAAACACTCCTGGTGTCTTCTGATGTGACCTTATTTTTTTAAAGATTTTATTTATTTATTTGAGAGAGAGAGACACAGTAAGAGAGGAAACACAAGCAGGGGGAGTGGGAGAGGGAGAAGCAGGCTTCCTGCGGAGCAAGGAGCTTGATGTGGGGCTCGATTCCAGGACCCTGGGATCATGACCTGAGCCGAAAGCAGACATTTAACGACTGAGCCACCCAGGCGCCCCTGATGTGACCTTATTAATATACAGGTGGTAACTCAGCGGAAATTGCTCCGAATCCACCTTCCATTCTTTGTTGTTATCAACTCTACTTGTTGTTGTTGTTGTTCCTTTGGCTATTGCCAAAATTCATGCAAGTGCTAGAGCTTCGAGCAGCAATTTTCCTCATCCTTAAGGAATTTTCTTCATAAAATGCTATAAAGTGTGTTTATACTTTTGTAGGGAGCTATCTTATAAAATTCCTAGGCCTTATATCACGATCCTTATTTGGATGGTATGCTATTTGGAAAAATTCCTTTCCATCCTCTATTTGAATATAAGCTGTATAAAAGCAGCTCTATCTGCCTGCTTTGTTTTCTGGTATATATGAGGACTTAGAGGAGTGACTCGCATGCAGTGGGCACAAAATAAATATTTTTGAATAAATGAATTCAGAAGTTATTTATAATTTTATGAAGACATACAAATAAGTAAAACTAACATATCTGTAAATGGACTTCTAATTGGTTAAGTAAAACTCCAATTTGAACTATTAAAATCAATGTTTTAGTAAATTAGATGCAATAGCATTTTACTGAAGAGACAGATTTGTGGGTGGGCATATAGATCATACATTTTCACAGAACAGGCAAGACTTGAGCCAAGTTTAGATCTGAAAAGTTGATGGGAAAGAGTAATTAATGATGGGGTGTCTTTGTGCAAAGCCCCAGTAATGCCATATTTGATGCAGTCATTCCAGTTTGATAAACTGTCCTATTTCTAAAGATTTTATACTGAAATTATAAAATCTCTTTTAACTCCACTCTCTAAACCCCTTTCTTAATAAGATGATGAAGGTGAAAGTGCATTTTGGCAAGGTTATTTTATTAACACATCCCTTCAAAAAGGGCAAGATGGATCCCCATCTTAATCAGTTAGATTAATTAATTTTTTTTAGTGAATATTGTCCTATTAGGTATAACATATTATTGGTCCATTTTATGTACCATAGATATGTTGAAAAATGAAAACTTTACAAAAACATGAGTATTACTACAATTATTACTTAAATAATGTGTGTTTTTTAAATAAAAGATAATGGTGTATCTGGTTTGGTCATAAAGACTGATAGAGAATTTCCATTTAAGCCATGAAATTAGTGGGATAGCAAAGAAGAAATGAAATAAAATGACAACCTAGGCAGAACTGACCAGATGCTAATGGCAGATGGAAAACTTAAAGTGAAGTATTAAAAGAGCAGGTTTATAATGCTACAGCTGGTGATTAAAATATCTCAGTATCTAATCAGGCAACAACATCTGGCCCACTGCTATTCAGTGGTTTTCAAACAGTAAGAACCACAATATAATTTAATAATCAAAACTGAATTTCTAAGACTAGCCAATGAGTAGAAACTCAGAAGACCCTGCCATACTCTCTCTTGACTGTTTAAAACAAGAGAAAGAAAATATTAAAACTTGCCTCTTGATAATTAAATTCCATATATTGTGGAACTGATGTTGGATAAAAGTTTAATCAAACTTTGTGGGTGCCATTAAAAAGGCAATAAACAAATGATTGCATAAATAACAAAAACTTCTGAGTTCTCCTCTAATTGTCTAAGAATAAAATTAACAAGACAAAGTGTCACTTGGGTAATTGGCAACAATATACAGCAATAAAAAATATTCATATTTAATTTTAAAAAGTTACGGTGGTCATAATTTCTCCATTTTCACTTGTGATTTCTTTATTTTCTATTAATTTGAATAAGAGATATAAAGCAATAAGAGAGATAATGGCTCGGTAATGTTTAACATGAGGGAGATCAACATGAAAAACATTTTTATTCTGGAAAATCAAAACTAATTATTTCATTAAGGATACTATATCCTTAATTAAGTAAAATAATATCCTATGAATTATATTACATCTCTCCTTAAATCTTGTTATAGTACTCAGTTGACTCAAAGCTTATATCCAAAGACTTAAGTGTTATGTAAAAACCTTTCTCTCTCTGGTCTCAGCCTAAATCTCTAACCTCGTGAACCAACATATCCTCCCATGAATGGTAAATGTGGCATGCATTAAATTAGTTATAATTGTAGAAAATAACATCATCTTCCACTTCTTTATATTCTTATTCATAATCTCTAAGCTTTCCCCATCTCTCTGCTTTACAATCTCTTCTCTTCATGATTTAAGCCCAAATGTATTTCCTGAGAAAATCCCAGGTGGGTTTTGTCTCATTTTGTCATTTATCACAAATCATTGCCTTTATTTATTCAAATGCATATTACTGTCCAGAGTTGCTAAAACCTGAGTAACTTGTAATTTCATTATGAAGTATTTTTAAAAACCTAGTCCATGGCTGCCAGAACCATGTAATACATTACATTTACAATGAATAAATGAATTAAGTAATTTTATTATAAAGTCAACTTACATATAAGAATGTATTAAAGACATTTCTGGCCAAGTAAACTGCTTTACTTCGCATGAAAACAAATTTTAGGGTGGACGTATTATATAAACTTTATTGTATTCTGTTTCTCTTTATCTATTACTATATCTGAGATACCCATTATCTGGTCACATAGAAAATTAACTTCTGAAGTTTATAATTATCTTACTTTCCAAAATTTCTTTTCAAATGTAAAACTAAAACCTGATTTTTTTCAGAAAGACTTTTATTTGGGAGGTTGGGTGGTGGTGGCTGAATTTCTTGCATCTAATTGAGTAAAATGTAACCAAGTTTACAGTAAATTGCTCACTTTGAAGAAGCGATAATCATCACCTTTCCTCCATCAAAACCCTTCTCTCCTCTGATTTGACTGACTCATTTGATAGTCAGCTCTTTATCCCTAAGATGAAGAAAAAGAAATACATCGCTGACTTCCAAACATGACTCTGATGAAAGTTACTACAGTGTCTCTGACAGCAATTTTCAAGGTTTGTTTTCCACACACCTTTAGTCTCTATGTCTACATTAATTTAAATAATACTGAAGTGCTTCCAGAGTGCTGCTAGATAGTTGCCATTTTGTCATGATCCCTATATGTATTACTTGGACTTCTATGCCTCAGAAAATGACAAAGGAAAGATAAGGTCTGTAGGAATGGATGATGGAAATTAAAAGTGACAATGCAATGACATATTGTAAGCTATATGTGGAAAAAACATGAAAAAAAAATCAGAAAAGCTATAATATAAACAGTAAACTTCCCTCTGTGTTAAGATGGTTTGTGTCCAAGAAACTTAAAAACTTGGGGCACCTGGGTGGCTCAGTCATTAAGTGTCTGCTTTCGGCTCAGGTCATGATCCCAGGGTCCTGGGATCGAGCCCCGCATCGGGCTCCCTACTCTGCTGGAAGCCTGCTTCTCCCTCTCCCACTCCCCCTGCTTGTGTTCCCTCTCTCGCTGTGTCATTCTCTGTCAAATAAATGAATAAAATCTTTAAAAAAAAAAAAAAGAAACTCAAAAACTTGAGTCTCTAAATTTTATTGTACTTCAATGAGAAGAAGTCTGCATTTTAAAAGTAATGTTTAATTTTCATTGGAGGATATAAAACTTGAATAATCAACACATATTCCATTGGATATCTTATTTTCCCGAGAAAATATTTCACCATATACCAATTAGAGTAAGGTTGCCATATTCTCCTTATACGACTACTCGTGACATCATTGAGTTTTAAGGAGTGGTTATAGGACTGTCTGAACATCAACCTTTTTTTCTAATGGCAATCTTTCTACCTACCCGCCTTCACCACCCCGGACATACATAGTGATGCTCAAACAATCTTCCTAGCTACAATTAAAGACGCTCAGTGTGGAAAAGTGACTCAGGGAGGGCCAATGTATCTCTTCACAGAAAGCATGAAAACAGTTTCTTTTTAATGGTAATAGATATAAATCACAGTTCTTAGTGGCCAACCTGTCTACAATGAGGAGATTTGGACTACAATGAGGAGAATGGGAAGCAGAAACTGGGAAAAACAGAGACTGCTCATAGTTCAAAGGTTCCTGATGCTCAGGTGAACTTGTGTCCTTACTTGAAGCTGTGTCCAATCCCTTTTTGGATTCCATAAATCAGTTTTATTAGTTTTGGGATTTATTCTGCTCCATTTTAAACATATTTTATGTTTTGTCGTGCACTTTTTTCAATTAAATTTTAAATAATAACTAAAAGCTAATATTTATGATCAATTATTACGATCCTGGTAAGTGGGCAAAATAAATGTTTAATTTTTAAGTACCCCTATGAAAAAGGTGTTACTGGCTTCATATTAGAAAAGATGAACCAGAGCTTAGTATCCTTTGTGACATAGTTTAGAACCCAAGTCTTCATGATTGTAAGCCTAACAATTCTAAATTGCAATCCTACCCTCTAATTATTTTCTGGTATTATTACAAAATGTTAGTATCATTTTGAAAATTATTGAATAAATTTTTAAAAGATATAAATATAAATAAATCAATATAAATATGTTTGAGGACAAAACAAGTAGTTCTGAGTCATGCAACAAAATCTGAGACTAAAAACTGTAAGGTAACTAGTAAAATCTCAAATATTCTTATGCATTTTTTTCATATACAACGAATCATGCTTTATAAGTGTATATATATTTTACTAGCCAAACAATAATGGATGGATAAAAATGTACTCAATAATGTAAATAAAATTTCAAATTTAAAACAATATAGGCTCACACACAGAAAAAAGTATTGCTTCATTACAAATATTGTTAGGATGGTCTTAGTCATGATTTCATAAGCAGAATAAGTTTAACAATTTCCATTATTTGAGTCTCTACTGTGAATTGGCTGATTTTGACCAACAATTGTTGCCATTTATCATTCTTTAAACAGTTTGCAATTTAAATTTGGATAATTTGATGCTGCAAATACAATGATGGAAAGTATAAAATAATTTGATAAAGAATACAGTATGCACTCACATTTTAATATTATACCAAATTCTGCTGTAGCTTATTTTTATTGTATTTTAAGTATTATGTCAATATTTTAAATTTTACAGAAATGATTTTTAAATCTTATTTTAATAACATTTAAAGGCATAACTTCAATTTTGTATATTAGAATACAACAATATTTTTTATATTTTGTGAAGTTTGCATATTTTCACAAATTCTAATTAATCAGGTGGGACTTATAGATGCAAATAATGTCAATAAATATAGATGGCCCTTCAAATCTTTTGTTGGTCTTAAAATAGACAGTAACTAATAGAAAACATAAAGTATTTTCTTATTGCTAGAAAAACTATGAAAGTTTTAAGAATAATTGGCTCTTTGCCATAGGTGTGTCAAATCAGAGTATACTTATCATGGTCAAGTAGATGTTGATGAAATCTTAGACAAGGGTATCTGTTTTACATTGTTCCTCATACCCAAATGTGATTTCTAACAGTTTTAGCCTAGCTTTTAAAATAACAGCATACAGTTTTTATACTATATGCTATAATTTATATGTGGGTATGTATATATATTAGGGATTTGTTATATTTTAAAAATATACATATGTAATTCTGGCAAAGCTTCCCAACTGTGGTTAAAATTTGCTTCTTAATATTGTCATCTAGTGTTCATGCCTTATCTGTATCAATAATTTCTAGGTGAAATGCTTGATATGTTCGTATCAGATGAACTCCAATACAGTGCATAGGAAACATCAACTTAGTTCCACTTCAGACAGAAAAATACAGAAAGAGTGGAAAGTGAGAAGGGGAAATTCCTCTTAGCAGACAAATTTTAGAGTCGTCAAATTTGAGTGTTGGCATATTTCATATTTTAAAAATTCTTCCTGTTGTGAGGATACTTTGGAAAAGTTATCTGACTAAAAAGAAAAGATATTAGAAGAATTTTATTGTTAGTGTACACTTTTTAAGGAGCTTAGTGACAATGAGTGAATAATGGTGCATCTTCTAGCATAATTTCACTTTTGCTTACTGCATGCTAATTTCAAATGATGCTCTCATCAAGGAATACTTCTGGAGTTAGTTACTTATTTGAGACCTTTAGAAAAGATTGGTTGATTTTCATTTCTATACCAACCATATGGACATAAGATAGTTTGCATTTAAAATAATTTAGCTAGGGGCGCCTGGGTGGCTCAGTTGGTTCTCTATTTCAAATTCTAGCACATGAATATAGATAGATGGGCATGCCTTTGAAATAAAGTTTTGGAACATCAAGTGGGAAGTATTTTGTAGGTATAAAAGACAAACCTGACTGATGAATTTTTCATGATAGTTCATTATAACAAATTATAACAAATTTCAAATACAAATATGAAAATTGTTACAGTTACTGCCTTATATGTAAATTTTAGAATACTCTTTTCTATATTTAGAAAAATATTGCTGGTTTGTGAAAACAATTTTGTCAAAGCTTTTTTTTTATTATTTTGGGGCAAATTAACATCTTTTCCATATCAAGTCTTTAATGCATGAGCAGGTTATACCTATTTATTTTGATCTTCTCTGGTTTCTTGTTTTTACAATTGGATATTATTACATGTAATGTTTGAGGCAACAGTCCTGGTGTTGGGTAAATAAGAGTCTTAATGTAAACTAGAAGCTTTATGAGGATTCCATGGCTTTTTAAGTGTTCATTTACTATAATGGAATAGGATTTAGAAGAAAATTGATACACTATCTTGGCCTTATTAACATATAGGATGGACTTTAAGATGGCGAAGTCATTTACCAGTTTTCCAGATTTACTAAGAGGTTCTGAAATCCCAGCATCCTGCCTCATGGTAGATTTTTTTTTCCTGCTGGGTTGCCAAGGGACCAGCAAATACAGAGGTGCTATGCCATCTTGTGGCCTGTGTGTATGCAAAGGACTACGCACACTGCTGGAGTCTAGTCCTTGCCACAGTGAGGCAAGCAAATTGATACGGAGCATCCCATATCTCCTCCCTGAGGTTGCTTAGTAATAGTGTACGAAATTAAGTTAACAATTCTACCTGGAAGAAAAGCTGAACTATTACATTTGCTTGTCTTAACATTGTGATTTTATCTAAAATATTCAGTGAATTAAAAAAAAAATCCACACACTGGACAAGTAAACTTTATCCATTCACATATGTACTAGAGGTTATAGCAATAATATCCTGGCTTTGTGATATGCGTTCCTTCTTTGATTTCTTTAATCTGCATTTTGTAGTTTTGTAAGTCCTGTACATATTTTGTTGGCTATACCTAATAATTTCATTTTTTGAGTGACTGTAAATGGTATTATATTTTTAAATTCAGTGTCCATATGTCCATCACTCTTATACAGAAATAAAATTGATTTCATATGCTTATCTTACGTCCTAAAAACTTTATGAACTCACTAGTTCTAAGAGTAGTTTTGTAGATTTTGGGGGATTTTCGACATACACAAACATGTCATCTGCAAATAGGGACAATTTTATACTTTTTAATTGGTATGCCTTTTATTTCCTTTTTATTGACTATTTGCATTGGATAGAACTTCCAGCACTTTGGTGAATAATAAAACAGTGATTCTAGTCCTGTTCCCAATTATCGGAGGAAATGTTCAACCTTTCACCATTAAGGATAACATTAGCTGGATGTCTTTTCTTTCTTTTTGTTGCCAATTGCTCTGGCTAGAAATTCCAGTATGATGTTAAAAGAAGAGATGAGAGCTGACATCCTTGTCTTGCTCCCCATCTTAGGGGGAAAGTATCCGTTCTTTTATCGTCAAGCATAATGTTAGCTCTCGGTTGTTCATGGATTATCTTTAGCAGACTGGAGAATTTCCCATCTAGTTTGTTGAGGTTTTATCATGAAAGGTGTTGGATTTTTTGTCAAATGCTTTTTCTGTATCTATTGATATGATCGTGTTTTTATTCTATTGATATGGCATATCACATTAATTGATTTCTGGATGTTAACCAACTCTACCATCCTTGGAATACATTTTAATTAGCCATGGTATATAATTTTTTTAACATGTTGCTGGATTTGGTTTGTTAATATTTTGCTGAGGATATTTGCTTCTGTATTTATAAGAAATATTTGTCTGTAGTTTTCTTGTGACCTCTTCGATGGTTTTGGTTTCAGAGTAAAACTGGCTTTATAAAATGATTTGGAAAGTATTCCCTCCTTTTATGTTTTGAAGGGGTTTGTGAAATTGGTATTCATTCTTATTAAAAGTTTAATAGAATTCAACAGTATGGGTATAGGCTTTGCTCTGTGGGTAGTTTTAAAATTATTTTATTATTATTAATGGTAAATAAATAGCAAATCATAAAAAAATTTTATTACTATTTTAATCTCTTCACATGCTCTATGTCTATTCACATTGTTTATTGTTTATTGTCTTATTTCTTATTATTGAGATACTTTTGGTACTTTATGTCTTTCTAGGAATTTGTCCATTTCATCTGTTAAGTAATTTGTTGACATATAATTATTCATAGTATGCCTGTATAATCCTTTTTATTTCTATAAGGCCCATGTAAATGTCTCCTCTTCTGTATCTGATTCTTGATATTTGAGCCTTCTCTCTTTTTTCTTGGAAGTTTGGCTATAGTCATGTCAATTTTGTTGATCTTTTCAGAGAAACAACTTTTAGTTTCACTGTTTATATTGTTTTCTTATTTTTTATTTCATTAATTACCACTCTAATATTTACTATCTCTTTCCTTCTTCTCACAGTCTTTTAAGGTGGAAGGTTTAAGTACTTATTTGAACTATTAAGTATTTATCTCCTTCTCTTTAATATAGGCACTTGCAGCTGTAAATTTCACTCTAAGTACTCCTTTAGCTTTATCCCATACACTTTATATGTTTTGCCTTGAGTTTCAATTGTTCAAAGTTTCATTTCAAAGTATTTTCTGATTTCTCTTTTGATATCCTCTTTGACTCACTTGTGATTTCTCACTGCATTTAATTTCCACATGCTTGGGAGTTTCTAAGTTTTTCCCTGTTATTTATTTCTAATTTTATACCACTGTGCTCAGAAAATAGACTGTGTATTGTTTCTACCCTTTTTAATTTATTGAAGTTTGTGTTATGGCTCATAATATCATCTATTCTGGAGAAGGTTCCATGTTCACTCTAGTAGAATATATACATCCTATCACTATTGGGTGGTATGTTCTATAGATGTCTACTAGGTATAGTTGGTTTACAGTATTATTCAAGACTCCTATTTCCTCATTGAATCTTCCATCTTGTGTGTATACACTATTGAAAGTGGGTTACTTACATCTCCTATTGCTATTGTTGAATTTTGTATTTCCCCATTTCTTTCAGTTTTGTTTCATGTATTTTGGTGTTTATTGTTAAGAACATATGTGTTTATAACTGTTTTATCTTCCTATTATCTTTATAAAATAAGCCTCTGTATTTTTTAGTATTTCTTTGTTTTAAAGTTTATTTTATCTGACATCAGTATAGTCAGTCCAGCTTTCTTGTTTGCATAATATCTTTTTCACCCTTTTATGTTCAATCTTTTTATATCTTTGAATATAAAGCATGTCTCCTACAGACAGTATATATTTGGATCTTGTTTTTTGCCCCCAGCCTGACTCTCTGCCTCTTATTGAATTGTTTAAATCATTCATATTTAGTATTATTGTTAACATAGTTGGGTTTATATCTGCCATTTAAAATCTTGCTTTTTATGTGTCTAACATATTTTTTAACCTCTCCTTTCTGTAGCTCTCTTCAAGAAAGTAGCCACCCTATAATTTAACATGTATTTCACATGTAGTTTTGCTAATGAATCGATACTGAATCTACAAATTTCTCAATTTCCACCCTCCACCACAGTCTCCACTGTTTTTGAGAATACCCTTAGACATGCTCTTTTGTTAATGAACTCAATTCCTTTGCAAAGAGATTAGGAGCTATGTATTTTACTGTTTACTTCTCTCTCCATGCAAAATTTCTAGGCCAAGGTTCTGGGGGTGGGCATGATGGCAGGCTTCTCTCCAAGTGACACCTTCAATCTATGAACTGAACACTCAAGAGGAAAGGGGCAGTAGCCTGAATTCTTGTTGGATTGCATCACCTGGTATGGGACCACTAACTAACAAGCTGAGGCAAGAGCATATTCTCAATGGTTTCAAGTCCAAGACCAGAGCCTCTGTTACACAGATGGGTCCTGAGTAGAAGAAGGTAGTCCCTGCCTCTTAATTGCACTCATTCATCACAGCCTAGGCAACAGGTAGCTGGGGACAGGATGAGAAATATCCTCCTGAGAAGATATCCCTGGCAGGGAGCTAGAGGGAGAAAGAGCCCATGTTTCTGTTTTTGGCTGGAACAGTTTGGAGTGGAATTTCTATCTTGCTGAGCTTATTTCAAATACTAAACTCTTATTTTTCTTGCTGAATTTTCATACATTTTCTTGAATAGATATTTATTCACTTGATGTATGCTCTTTGGAGCGTTTTCAGAGGGTACAAATGGTTGCTTATAAATATGCTGTTATATTTATATTATATATAATAAATGTTATATATAAATATATATTATTGCTTAATTATAAACATATGACTATATAAAATTATATGTATTTGTATCTATGTTCATATATAACTTTATATTTATTCTTGTTATATATATACTGGTCATTTATATATATATGATGTTATATATGTATATATAAATTTTCACCAGTTTTATAGGGAAATGGTCTGAAGAACTCATCATGCTCTCATTCTGGGAGTAGATCTCCTCCATTCATTTGTTTATTTTGTTTTGTTTTTGAGGAGGAATAAGGAAATATATGTCCATACCCAGAAGCAGAGTCCTCACATTAGTTCTCATTTTTATGTAATCAAATGTAGCAATCTGCCTGTTTAGTGCTTCTGGTGTTCTTTCTGAGAAAGTGCTTTATCATCCCAATAGTAATAAGTATTTTATCCAATTTAATTTCTGTAGTACATAAACAATTTGATTAATGTAAATCTTTTATTTCTTTGGAAAATATTTTTATACTAATATTGATCCAACCTAGCTGATGGAGTATTTCTTTCTCTGTCTCTCTGAAATGAAAGGCCAGGACAATTTTCAGGACAATTAAAATTCAATATGTTTGTCCAACTAGGCTTTCTATTCTCTTTCATTAATTGTCCTGTTTCACTATGTACCTATACCAATATAGTTAATATTTTTTAATTATATGATAGATCACTACAGTAGGTTGCTCTCCTTTCTTGTATATGACTACTTTTCTCTAAATAGTCTTCTTTTTCAGAACTATTCTGAACTTTACAATTAGGTTATCTACCAAATGAAACCACAATAAGTTTAAATTTACTTCTTAGAGTAGTAAAATATTTTAATAGTAAATCTTTCTATCTAAAATCAAGGTATGGCCATCCATATTTACATGATTCACACTTAAGAGAATTGAGAGTTTCTATAATTAGATATTTAACAAATTCCCATTGTAAATGTTTCTTTTATATGAAAAAGTTACAAAATGTTAATATTATGCTGATTTTTCATATTATTTATAATAATGTTTTATTCGTTCACATGAGTGCTCCAGTTACTCTACTCTTATCAGTGAGAAATATGGACTGAATTTTTTAATTACAAATTTTCATATCATCCATTTCCCTGATCGGTGATTATACTACCCAGAACAGTGATACACAATCATGACTATTTATGTGCTGCTCAATAGAACTGCACGGTGTTTGCATGTGTGTTAAGTACTATGCTAGTTGCAAATAATTGAATAATGAACATATCTGATGTAACAGCATAAAAATGTTGCAGAAGTCATTATATACAAATGTATTTTTATTTTAATAAACATTTTATCAAAAATATTAAATTTTGTCAGATCTATTTTTAGCATTTGTTGAAATTTTTTTTAACTTCTGACCCAACAATAATCCAAAAAGTATATACAGACTCTAAATGTTTAACAACCATTGAATCATGGCTACAAATTCTATTTGGCTATAATACACCATTTTTTATTATGTTGCTGCATTGTTTTTGCTAATAATTCATGTAAGATTTTATTGATATTAATATGGAATATCAGACATACTGTTGTATTCTTATAAGTGATTTTTCCTGCTTTTAATAATTCAGTAGTCATAGATTTTTTTTAAATAGCTTTTCCTTACATCATTCATAAAAAAACTTAGTTTCTTCTTTATGTACTTGACCCCCTTCAGTTTCATGCACTAATTGCCAGACTTTGTTCTTCTCTGACACTCATTTAAGATTTTCTAATTCTTGAGTACTTGCTTTGTCCAAACACTCTTTAAAGCCATGTGCATTTAAAAATGTTGATTAATGTAAATCTTTTATTTAAGTATATCATACTGTATATGTAAAATAAAATAGTATGTAAACCTTATAGAACATACATGCAAGGAGAATTTAATGATATGGTAAAATTCTTGCATTACATGTTTAATGAAAATTTTAAAGCTGCATAAGTAGTGACGGAAATTTGACTTAAATAATTGAATTTTTTTGTGTACATATACTTAAGGAAAAAAGCAACCAAAAATATAATAAGCATTATGTCTGATTTGTCAACAATATAGATTTTATCTTCCATGTGTTGAATGCTCTGTGTCAAGACATTTCTAAGTATACAAGTTAATATTTTTTAATCTTATAATTACTTTAAAACATTATTATTTTTGCTAATTTAAGTAATACTTGACAGTGGCTTTTTCATTAAAGTTATGTGGCCAGTTATAACGGCATTAACAGTTCCTACTTAGCCCATAAATCATACCAGGCCCTTTTCTAAGCACATTTTTCATGAATTTGTCACTTAATCCTCACCACAAATCTGTGGAGGAGGCATTTTAAAATACAGTGGATTCAGTCGATGAAATTCCAAAATTTTAAAGCTACAGTCCTAAAAATTTTTCCTGTGTCCATGTGACACTAAAGCCCATGCTTTACAGCACTAATCTAGCTCCCTGTTCTTTGTTCCTTTTTTGTAAAAATAATACAGTGTTTCTCTATTTAGTATGAGTGAAGTGTGATGCTAAGTAACAGATAATATACTGTTATCTTTGCACTTCCCCTCACTGATCCTATGTAAGTTTTGTTATTAATTATCTTCTATTACCACTACTACCCCCACCACTACTGCTACATTCGACAGATTACGGATTGCCTAACAAGGATTAATAAATAGAACTAATTGGTTACTGATGTGCCATCATCTCAACTGCCAAGGCCGCAAATTTGACTTCTCTTGCAAAGGCAAATGCTTTTGGAATATGGAATGACAGGTATCAAAACGTTATTGTGACTCTACAAAGCTTAAACCACAGCCCTTAAAACATTATCTGGATTCTTACGATTGCTCTTTTGTTATCCTTCCTGTGCCCTTCATAGTCTTTCATTAGCTGAGCCCCAGAGGTGATCCGTTCTGATTAAAAATTATGACACTTCATTTTCATAATAGAGACTCATTTCAATTCTACAACCAAAAGAGTCTGAATGAATAGAAAAATTCTCAGTGAAAAGCATGTCATCAAAGAAGAACGCTTTACAAATCTGAGCTGATAGTCAAGGCACAAACAAAGAAATTTCTAAGAAGCTCATATTCTGACCACATATTTGTATGTTTTGAAATTCAATTGTTTATTATGTAGAAATACTGTTTTCAGATTTCTTCATGTCCTGAAGACCTTGGCTTGTACACTCTTTCATTTACAAATGAAACAAAATTTTCTCTCATTGTCTCTTAAAAGACCAGGACTGCTTCCTGATGTGTATGGCAAATATGAGAATGACTGATAATCTGTGCAAATCCTAGTTTTACTCAGCTGTAAGTCCTGAGGGCTTAAAGCCAGAGTCAGATTCAAATCTGCCTCATTGCTGACCAATGAAAATCAAATTTGTATGAATTTTCAGAAGTCCATCCTCCTAAATTCAAAGAGGGAATGTCTTGAACTTTCCTCCTTAATTCAAACAGGGAATGTCTTCAGCAGTGTATTGAGTGATCCTCCGTGACTGCATCAGGCCTTCCTTTCTCTGACATCTCATGTCCTAGTGTGTGTAGACAATCCATGTACAGACACATCCTTAATAGTTGCTTTTGCTTTGGAAGGTAAATTTGATCACACTGTCTTTGAGAGGCTGAACAGTGTCAAGTTAACTCATTGGTTCAGTGTCAGATTGCCTGGGGTAACAGTGCTTGTGTAACTGTGTGACCGAGAATTAACGTATATTCTCGAAGGATAATCTCCTCATATGTAATTTAAAGTAGTTTTAACATCAAGAATAGGACTTTGCAAAGATTAAATGAGTTACTATAAGGTAAGATGCTTAGAACTGCACCTAACCAATACAATAGTAGGTGCTTAATATAGGTACAGTGGCTTAAACATATGTACTTGAATTATTTGATGATACTTTGACAGCCGGGTAGAGCCTAATTCTCCTACCCTTGAGTGCAGCCAGATTTAGTGACTTGCACCTGTAGAATAGAGTTGTAGATATGATAAATTCTGGTTTCTTAGGATGGGTCACAAGAGACATTGTAGTTTTCATCTCTGTCTCTTCCAGATCACAGGCTCTGGGGAAAGCCAGCTGCTATGTTATGAGGATACTCAGGCAGCCCTATAGTGGGGCCCAAATGGTGAGTAACTAAAGCCTCCTGTCAGCACCCAGTAAGGAGCTGATATAGTCTGTCAATATTCTGGTGGGAGGGAGCCACACATAACATCAGCCAAGCTGTTTTTGAACTCCTGATTGACAGAAAATGTTAGGCAATGAAAATTTATTGTTTTAAGCAATGAGGTTTGGGGGGTAATTTGTTATATAGCAATACACAATGAATCTAATGCTTTAGCTATCATTGGTATTATTCTCCGGCCAACATTTCTCAACCAGGCCCAGTGTACCTTTCATTGGCACTTGGTCCAGGCCTTTTTGTAGATGGACATTTTCAGAAACAAAACCAAGCACTACAGTCATTTCAACTGGTAGTTGTCTGGTCTATCAGCTTGAAATGCCTATACGCTGACACTGCTCTAGGCAGATAGATTTTTTTTTTCATTAACGATGAAATCTGGGGAAATATTTGGGAAAATATATCATTCATTACAGAACAATCAAAACATAATTTCCTAATCATGCCGCTATCCATCTGTACCTCAATATACTCCTGCCCATAATGTTACGTACCTCCTTCACTTTATATTTACAGTGTCTTTTCCAGCCAAGTGATTCGTTTGATTCTGAATTTCATTAATCAGAACCCCCTAATATGTTTCAACCTTGAACAATACACCTACTTCCTAATAAATAAGAAAATAATTTCTCTTTGATATGGGTCTAGAAACTCTTACACCTCTGTGTGTATTGTAGTCATAGAGCAGACCAGATGTAATGTGTTTTTTTGCACATTGTAATTTATGTGGCTACCCACATTCCTGGTGGGTCATCTTACAACATCATCAGTCTCCAATACTCACACTAAAATGTTGTCTCAGCTTTAGCTGAGCCCCCGATTATGCCTTAAACTCCCAGTATGTCTAAGGGTACAATACCTCATGTTAACAGCACAAAAGCCTGAAACTCTTTTGACCCCTTCATACCCAAATAATTTTTCTGGCACTCTCTTGCTGGGATCATACTGAAGACAATCTAACAGCAAATCTGTCACTTCATAGTTGAAGATGTTGAACAAAGTGATATAACAGGTTGGGCTGTGGCATAATTCAAAGATTATTAACTTTTTTTTTAAATGATCTGTGCTTATTAGAAGCAGCTTACCTGGTGAATTCTACCAAACTTTAAAAAAGAATTAACAGCAATTCTTCAGAAACTATTCTAAATAAATAAAAAAATACTCCCAATTTATTGTGTGAGGCCACTATTACTGATATCAAAACAAGACAAGGCATCACAAAAATGAAACAAAACTGCAGACCAATATTGTTTATGAATATAGATTAGAAATTCTCAAAAAACAAGCAAACAAAACCCAAAACTAGAAAACCAAACCAGCAAAACATGAAAGGCATTGTACAACCTTAGCAAGTGGGATTTATCTTCAGAATGAAAGGTTGGGGTAGACATCTTCAAATCAATCAATGCAATATACCATACAAATAGAAGAAGCACACACACAAAAAAAACCCATGATCATCTCAAGAGATGAAGAAAAAACACTAGAGAAAATAAGACATTTTCAAATAAACATACCAAAAAAAATCAGGAATATAAAGGAACTCCCACAGCCTGATAATAAGTATCTACAGCAACAGACTAACAAACAAAATAACCCACAGCTAACATGATACTTAATCATATACAAGATGAGGAAGAAGACAAAGATGCAGGGCTTCTTGCCATTTCTATTTAATATTATACTAGAGGTTGTAGCAAAAGACTGAAGAAAAACAAGTAATAAATAAAAAGCATCCAGATAAAAGAAAAGTTTAAAACTATTTCTGGGGCACCTGGGTGGCTCAGTCGTTAAGCATCTGCCTTCAGCTCAGGTCATGATCCCAGGGTCCTGGGATCCAGCCCCGCATCGGGCTCCCTGCTCGGCGGGAAGCCTGCTTCTCCCTCTCCCACTCCCCCTGCTTGTGTTCCCTCTCTCGCTGTCTCTCTCTGTCAAATAAATAAATAAAATATTTTTTAAAAATATAAATAAACTATTTCTTTCCATTGTATATAGAAAAGAAAAAAACTGCTAAAAGAATTTACTAAATCTAATAAACAAGTTATGCAAGGTTACTCAATACAAGATCAATAATCAATGGTATTTATACACACTCACATATAATAATCTAAAAATTAAGGCAAAACAATGTCATTTAAAATAGTATCTAAAATGATAAAATATTTAGGAATAAATTTAACAAAAGAAGGGCTAGGTTTTTATTCTGAAAACCACAAAACACTGTCTTAAGATATCAGTGGTGTTCTAACTAAATAATAGAACTTCCATGTTTATGAATCAGAAAATTTAATATTGTTATGGGTGACAAGCCTCCCAAAACTGGTTCACAGAATCCATGCAATCCCCACCAAATTCCCAGCTTTCATTTAGTAGTAAGTGACAAGCTGATCCTGAAATTCATCTGGAATTGCAAGGGAGTCAGAATAGCCAAAACAATTTTGAATGAAAACAAATTTGGATGACTCATACTTTCCTATTTCAAAATTTCCTTAAATATAATATTTAGTTACTATTTATAGTAATCAAGACAGTATAATCCTAGCATAGAGATAGATATGTAGAATTGAGAGTCCTAACTGAACCATCAAATGTATTATCAATTGACTATCCATAAGGAGGATATGGTGGAAGAATAGTGTTTTTAAAAACAATGCTTAATAGTTGGGTACCTATGTGAAAAAGAATGAAATTTGACCCCCTACCTCATACTATACAAAAAATTAATTCAAAATGGATCAAATATTTAAATGTAAGTGCTAAACTTAAAAACTCTTAAAAAATAAGTAAATATTTGTGTTCTTTCATAAAGAAATGTCTTAATATGACACCAAAAACACAAGTGATATAAGAAAATAGATAAATTATAATTAATCAAAATTAAAAACTTTTATACCTCAAAAAACACCATCAGGACAGTTTAAAGTCGACATGTTAATTGTGTTCCAAGCAGCTTAAAGGTTACATATCTCTAACTCATTAATCTGTGACCTCTAGTTTATAGCGTGACTAAGTATAGCTTCTTTGAGATCTCAACAGGACACTGATCCTGGGCAAATAAGGAACCAGGTGTTCCCAAGATCAAGCTTGACCACACTAGAAAATAGACTTTCCTAATGCCAGCAAGTCTGCTTGAGATCATACTGAGAATGCTTTCCCTGCAAGTCAGCTCTCACCACCTCTCTGTGCCTCACCTTTAAAAATGTCCTGCTTGAGCCATCAAAAGGAATGAGATCTTGCCATTTGCAACGACGTGGATGGAACTGGAGGGTGTTGTGCTGAGCGAAATAAGTCAATCAGAGAAAGACATGTATCATATGACCTCACTGATATGAGGAATTCTTAATCTCAGGAAACAAACTGAGGGTTGCTAGAGTGGAGGCGGGAAGGGATGGGGTGGCTGGGTGATAGACATTGGGGAGGGTATGTGCTATGGTGAGTGCTGTGAATTGTGCAAGACTGTTGAATCACAGATCTGTACTTCTGAAACAAATAATGCAATATATGTTAAGAAAAAAAAAAGAAGAAGATAGCAGGAGGGGAAGAATGAAGGGGGGTAAATCAGAGGGGCAGACGAACCATGAGACGATGGACTCTGAAAAACAAACTGAGGGTTCTAGAGGGAATGGGGTGGGAGGATGGATTAGCCTGGTGATGGGTATTAAAGAGGGCACGTTCTGCATGGAGCACTGGGTGTTATGCACAAACAATGAATCATGGAACACTACATCAAAAACTAATGATATAATGTATGGTGATTAACATAACAATAAAAATTAAAAAAAAAACCATACAGTGGAAAAAAAAAATGTCCTGCTTGATCTGGGACTTTGGAGGTGGTCTTTGGACCTTTGTATGCCATCTGCCCAGGTTGCCTGCTTCCTGAATAAAGCAACTTTTTCTTTCCCATCAACACTTGTCTCTTGAGTATTGGCTTTCAAGTGATGAGTGGCTGTACTTGAGTTTCATTAACAAACAGGAATGGAATAAAGTGTTTGCAAATCGTATATCTGGGAAGAAACTTGTATCTAGAATATTTAAAGAATGCTTACAACTCAATAATACAAAGAAAAATAACCTAATTTTTAAAACAAGCAAAGGTGAAGAGACATTTCTCCAAAGAAAGCGTTCAAATTTACAATAAGCACATGAAAAGATACGCAGTATCATTATACATTAGGGAAATGCAAATCAAAACACAAGGGATACCACTCCATATCCATTAAGGTGGCTATTTTTTTAAAATACAGAAAATAAAAAGTTGGTGTGAGTATGGGGAGTAACTGAAATTCTCAGGCATAGTTGATGGGATCACAAAAATGGTGCAGCCACTTTAGAAAACAGTTTGGCAGTTCCTCAAAATGTTAACCATACAGCTACCATATAACTTAGTAATAATACTGCTAGGTATCTACCCAAGAAAAATGAAAAAATTTATCTGCACAAAAAATTGGACGCAATGTCCAAAGAAGGAATATTCATAATAGACAAAAAGTGAAAACAACACAAATGCCTATTAAATGATGAATGGATAAGTAATAGGCATATGTTCTTATAAAGAAATATTATTTGGCAACAAAAATGAATGACACACTGATACATGTTACAGAATGGATGAACCTTGAAAACTTAATGCTAAGTCAAAGAAGCTAGTCACAAAAAAGCCATATATTGTATAATTCAATTTATATTAAATACTCAGGAGAGGCAAATATAAAGCCCCTCTTATCCGGGGGTGGGGGGAGATACATTCCAAGACCCCCATAGATAACCAAAAATGCAGATAGTACTGAAACCTATATATGTTATGTCTTTTCCTATATGCAGATATCTACGAGAAACTTTAATTTATAAATTAGGCACAGTCTGAGATTAACAATGATAACTAATAATAAAATATAACAATTATATACTATATATATATAATACGTGAATATACTGTATTGCAAAAAAACTTCATGAATGTGGTCTCTCTCAAAATATCTTATTGTACTGTACTCACCCTTCTTTTTCTTGTGATGATGTGAGGTGATAAAATGCCCTTGTGATGAGATGAAGTGAGGTGAATGACATAGACATTAGGACGCAGGGTTAGGCTTCTATTAACCTTCTGACAATATGTCAGAAGGAGGATCATCATCTGCTTCTGGATCACAGTAGACTGTGGGTAACTGAAACTGTGGAAAGCAAAACCATGGATAAGAGTGGGGCACTACTGTGCCTAGAAACAGAAAGAGGGTTACCAGAGGCTGGAACAAAGGAGAAATAGATAGTGAATGCTAAACGGGTATGAGGTTTCGTTTTGGGGTGATGATAATGTTCTGTAATTAGATCATGATGACAGTTTTTATAAACCTGTAAATATACTACAACTACTGAGATTCACTTTATATATATCTGAATTTCATGGCATGTGAATTATATCTTAATAAAGGTGTTATTTCAAGAAAAAAAATTAAGGAACCCACTAGAAATGCCCTAAAAGCTGGAGATGATACATACCTAATTCCTGTACTAAATAATCACAATTTCTACACTAAAATTGCTCACTTACTAATTAAAAGACAAACAGGTATTAGAACTATTCATTCTAACATAACATAATGAAATAATTTTTTTTTAAAAGTTGATTTTTGAAAATACTTGTTAAATGGAAGAATACTGATAAATGCTTTTTACATTTTCTGCCTTCTTGTTTCTCAATAGAAGCAATTAAAATATTATTTTTGAACATAAAAAAAAAAGGACTATTCATACAGTTGTGCAGCACTGTGATAGAGCTGTGAATTGGGTGCCTGGGGCACCCAGGACAGGGTGACAGAGACACAGAAGAGATGGTTTGTGGACTGGGTCTTGAAGGATGAGCTGTTATCAGCTAATGAAGAAAGGAAGCAGTGATGTCACAGCAGCATGGTATAAGAATGAGAAATGAACAATTTGGTAGAGGGGATCATAAAGGAGATAGAGTTTTATCCTGAGAATTAAGAAAATTCCAGTGAGAAGTCTAGGTGGGAGGGGGATTACCCAAACAGAAGTCCTTTAAAAAAAAAAAAATCCCTTGAATGAATGGATAAAGAAGATGTGGTATATATACACAATGGAATATTATGCAGCCATCAAAAGGAATGAAATCTTGCCATTTGCAACAGCGTGGATGGAACTGGAGGGTATTATGCTGAGTGAAATAAGTCAATCAGGGAAAGACATGTATCATATGATCTCACTGATATGAGGAATTCTTAATCTCAGGAAACAAATTGAGGGTTGCTGGAGTGGTGGGGGGTGAGGGATGGGGTGGCTGGGTGATGGACATTGGGGAGGGTATGAGCTATGGTGAGCACTGTGAATTGTGTAAGACTGATGAATCACAGACCTGTACCTCTGAAACAAATAATACATTATATGTTAAAAAAAAAAAAAGATAGTAGGAAGGGAAAAATGAAGGGGGGTAATTCAGAGCGGGAGATGAACCATGGGAGACTATGGACTCTGAGAAACAAACTGAGGGTTTTAGAGGGGAGGGAGGTGGGGGGATGGGTTAGCCCAGTGGTGGGTATTAAGGAGGGCACATACTGCATGGAGCACTGGGTGTTATACCCAAACAATGAATCATGGAACATTACATCAAAAACTAGTGATGTAATATATGGTGATTAACATAACATAATAAAAAAATAATCCCTTGAAGTACGATAACTGGTAAAAACAAAAGCAAACAACAACAACAAAATGGTAGGAATCAGCATTCACAGATAAGGGAAGAGCTGGAACTGAACCTTCTGCTTTGAAATCCTGTCTTTACATTTATGCCTTCTTTCAATGACTTTCAGTTAATGGTGATTTTTCTTTTTCTTTTTTTTAAGATTTTATTTATTCATTTGAGTGAGAGAGAGAGAGAAAGAGCAAGGGGGAGAGGCAGAGGCAGAGGGAGAAGCAGGCTCCCAGCTGAGCAAGGAGTCTGATACAGGACTCGATCCCAGGACCCTGGGATCATGACCTGATCTGAAGGCAGACGTTTAATTGACTGAGTCACCCAGATCATCATCACCACCAATCATCCAATGGTGATTTTTCTTTCTTTCTTTTCTTTCTTTCTTTTTTTCTTTCTTTCTTTCTTTCTTTCTTTCTTTCTTTCTTTCTTTCTTTCTTTCTTTCTTTCTTTCTTCTTTCTTTCTTTCTTTCTTTTCTTTCTTTCTTTCTTTCTTTCTTTCTTTCTTTCTTTCTTTCTTTCTTTCAAGATATTTTATTTATTTATTTGACAGAGGGAGAGAGAGAGCACAAGCAGGGGTAGCAGTAGAGGGAGAAGCAGGCTCCCCACAGAGCAGGAAGCCCCATGCAGGGCTTGATCCCAGGACCCTGGGATCCTGACCTGCCTGAGCCGCAGGCAGATGCTTAACTATCTGAGCCACCCAGGTGCCCTGCAATGGTGATTTTTCTTAATGTTGATTCTTATCCCCATTTTTTCCAACTCCAGACAAAAAAGTAAAACTGCAAAAATGTAATTCTAAAGAATGATTCAAAATACATTTAATAAATAATGTTACTACCTAGAGTCTACCAAAAAATATTTTAGAAATACCACATACACTTTATATTACCCCCCTCCAAACAAATTATTTCTGTATGGGTGAGTATAATGGTTCAATTTCATTAAACGTCAACAGTTTCCTTGATTAAAATGACATTTAATTAAACCTTCTTTCTTTGCCATAAATTTCTGTACCAATATCTGACACCTTTCCATAGTTAAAGAGAATATTTTAACCAGAGAATATAAACATAGTCAGTAAAGATGGGAAAATGAATCATTACAACCTGTTAATGTGTAGGAAAAGGAATTTATGTCTGCTCCTTGTTATCCTACTTCAAATTTTGTTCACTCATAATATTCAGATAATGCATTTCAATAATTTTTATGGTGACATGTATAATTTACAAAATTATTAAATTATATGTTTTAAAAAGAAATGAACAGGGGCTGGCTTAAATTTCTTTAGGATAATTGTAGAGTGAATTTCCAAAGTGATTTCAATTGCCTGCTTATTCTATAGCTTGCTTATGATATAATCCTAATTGCCACAAAGAAAATTTTTTTCAACAAAGATTGCTAACTAATACTCATATAAATTTAAGAAATGTTTCACATCTTTAATATATATTTTATATAAAAAGTATATCTTTCCTTCAGTCTTTCACCTCTTTCTTCATATCACTGTCAATCAAATCTAATTGAATTTAAAATTTATATACATATATTGAAAACTGGGGATACAATTTTCAAAAAAAAAATTAGGTAGTATATATACAACAATATAACACATTGATAATACTAAAATTAAGGGAAATAACTTGCCAACATATTACACAAACCCTATGGAAATATTTCCTTTAAACATGAAATGAACAAAGATATTCTCAAGAAAACAAAGCCAAGAAAACTTGCTACCAGCAAATTGATCTACAAGAACATCGAATACAGTTCATTAGGTTGAGGAACACCAATGCTGGATTAGAATCCATAGTCCAAGAAGAAAGGATTAAAATCTGCACTTTAAGAAAGTGCAGATAAGTGAATAAATACAAAAGACAGTAGAATGCATAAAGCAACCATAATGGCAATATCTTGAAAAGTTTCTAACACATTCAGAAGTAAAATATATAATAACATTTGGGATTTTTTAAAAGGGATAAATGAATATAAATTGTTACAAACTTCTTATATTGTTTGGGATGAGATAAAAGTAGTAGCTTAAGATGTCAACAATAATTTAACAAATTTTGAAATAATATGAGGAACCACTAAAGAATGATGAAGATATTACCAAAATGCTAATAGAAATGTTCAAATAGAATCCTAAAAAACTTAATTAATATAAAAGAATATAGGGCGCCTGGGTGGCTCAGATGGTTAAGCGTCTGCCTTCGGCTCAGGTCATGATCTCAGGGTCCTGGGATCGAGTCCCGCATCGGGCTCCCTGCTCCTTGGGAGCCTGCTTCTCCCTCTGCCTCTCTCTCTCTCTCATGAATAAATAAATAAAATCTTAAAAAAATATATATATATAAAAGAATATAGGAAAGAAGGAATCAAGAACGAAGGACAGATGTGACAGAAAACAAATAGCAAGATGGTAGATTTAAACCCAATTATATCAATAATAACATTAAATATGAATGGACTAAAACAACCAACTAAAAGACAGAGATAGGATAAAGAGAAAGAGAGAGAGAAGAAAAACCTAACATCCTGCTTATAAGAAAAACGTTAAAAAGATAGGTTGGAAGTAAAATAAATTTTTATTTTTTTTAAGATTTTATTTATTAATTTATTTGACAGAGAGAGAGATCACAAGCAGGTGGAGTGACAGGCAGAGGGAGAAGGAGAAGCAGGCTCCCCACTGAGCAGGAAATCCCATGTGCAGCTCCATCCCAGGACCCCAGGACCATGACCTGAGCTGAAGACAGACATTTAACTGAGTGACCCAGGCATCCCTAAAATAAATTTTTAAAAAATCATGTGACAACTAATCCAAGGGAAGATAATGTAACTATGTTAACACTGAACTAAGGAGATCTTGGGGTGCCTGGGTGGCTTAGTTGGTTAAGCTACGTCTTCGCTTGGGTCATGATCCCAGGGTCCTGGAATGGAGCCCAGCATCCAGCTCCCAGCTCAGTGCTAAGTCTGTTTATCCCTCTCCCTCTACCCCTCCTCCCCACTTGTGTTCTCTCTTACTATCTCTCTCTCCTCTCAAATTAATAAATAAAATCTTTAAACAAACAAACAAAAAGGAGATAAGACATGGATGGCCAAAATATGAACAGTCCTCAAAAACACATTTTAAATACAAAACAAATTGATAAAGGAAAGTACAATGATGGAAAAATATACACCCAAAATAAATCAGAGTGTCTCTGTTAATGTCAGATAAAGGAGGCTTTAAGCCAAGAAGTATTATGAATGATAAAGCAGAACATTTTACAATCATAAAAGTCAATAGAATGATATGGCTGTAAATTTGGGGACAGATAGTACAGTTTTAAATTATGTAAAGTAAAAACATAAATAAATAAAGACAAAGTAAAAATCATAAGAGAGATTTAACAAGCTTCTTTTGGTAGGGATAAGAAATAAAAACTTAAGAGTGTTTTAGAAACACTGTTAAGCAAACTGATTTATTTGATATATAAAATATACATTCTGTATAATAACTGTAAAATATACATTCTTTTCATATGGTCACAACACACTTAGCAAAATAAAATATATTCTAAGTCACAAAGCAATTTTCCAAAAAATTCCAGTTAAGGAATAATAAAGTATAAATTCTCTAACCATTGTAAAAATAAATTAACATTCAATAATGATAGGTAATTAGAAAACACTCAAGTATTTGTTAATTAAACAACTAACTGCTAAATAATTCATAGGACAAAGTAAAATTCCAACAGATATTAGAAAATATTTTGAGATGAAAATAATAAAATTATGATATTCCACAAAATTTGTGGAATGGAGGTAAAACAGTTCTGAGCGTTAAATTTTATATTTTAAAATGCACATATCAGACAGAAAGAAAGTTTAAATACCATGATTCAAGCTTCTAACACATGAAACAAGAAAAAATATGCAAATGACCCACAAGATAACTACAACACTATAGTAATGAAAATATTTGATACTATGCCATCCATACTCATTCAGGTTAATGAAACAGAATTTAAAGCCCAGAATAGCCCTACATATTTACAGGCTTTTATGACAAAGATACCTCAAATGTATTATGATAAGTGTTTCCCCCCTATGAATAGTGCTAAAGCAATTAGATATCCAGACAGATAAAAGTCAGTAAAGTCACATCCTATCTTACACCGTGCAGAAAAATTAACTTGAGTTTGATTGTAGATTTTATCAGATTAATCAATAAATATTAAAACTAAAACAACATTCTAGGGAGAAAAAAACAACATTGAGGAGAACATCTTCATGCTGGACCTTGGAGTAGCAAAATATTTTTTAAATATTAATAAACATAAAACACTAATCAAACAGGAAAATCATTCATATAGTACATTCACATTCATTAAAGAACTTCTGGTCATCTAAAGAAATCATCTTTAAAGCTAATGAAAAGAAGATAGTCTGGATAAATACATCTGAAAATGACTTGTATCCAGAATATATGAAGAACATTAGAAATCAAGAAAAGAGGCAAAAAAAAAAATACAATTAAAAAGTGGGGCAAAGCTTATAAAACCACATTACAAATGAGTGTATCTAGATAATCAATAAGCATATGAAAAGATATTCAACATCATTATCATCAGTGAAAAGAAGATCAAAATTACAATGAGATTACAGAACACACCCATCAAAACAGCTAAATTTAAGAAACTAACTATAGGATGTATTGATGAGAAAATAATGCTACTAGAACCCTCATACACTATTGATAAGATTATTTGTTGATCAATTTTTTAAAAAATCCTTAGCAATATCTACTAAAACTAAACATATATATATCCCCTATGACTCAGATATCACTCCAATGAAAAATTTGTGCAAAAATCTATCAAAAGATATTTACATAAGTATTTACAGAAAGTTTAGTCATAACAGATAAAAATTGGAAAAACTCAAATGTACCAAGGAAAGGATAGACAATTTATAATATATTTATAGTGGCATTCTATTACACAGCAATACATAAAAGAACAGTCTCCTGACATGAAAAGATGCTCAACCTCACTCATCATTAGGGAAATGCAAATCAAAACCACAATGAGACATCACTTCACACCTGTCAGAATGGCTACAATTAAGAAACAATAAATGTTGGAAAGGATGTTGAAAAAAAGGAACCCTCGTGTACTGTTGGTGGGAATGCAGACTGGTGCAGCCACTATGGAAAAGAGTGTGGAAGTTCTTCAAAAAATTAAAAACAGAATTACCATACAATCCAGTAATTCCACTACTGGATATTTACCCAAAGAAAATGAAAAGATATATGCACACCTATGTTTACTGCAGCATTATTCACAATAGTCAAATTATGGAAGCAGCCCAAGATGAATGACTGATAAATGGAAAAGGAAGAAGTGGTATATATAATCAATGGAATATTACTCAACCATAAAGAAGAATGAAATCTTGACATTTGGAACAATATGGATGGATCTAGAGGGTATAATGCTAAGTGAAATAAAGTCAATCAGAGAAAGACAAATACCAAATGATTTCATTCATAGATGGAAATTAATAAACAATACAAATGAAGAAAGAGAAAAAGAGACAAGCAAAAAAACAAAAACAAAAACAAAATTAAAAAAAAAAAAAAAAACACAAGCCAGAACAGACTCTTAAATATAGAAAACAAACTGGTGGTTACCAGACAGGAGATGAGTAGGGGGATGGATGAAATAGGTGGAGGAAATTAGGAGTACATTTATCATGATGATAATAATGATATATTATCTGAATAATACATAGAATTGGTGAATAATATATAGCACTGAATAATATATAGAATTGGTGAATCACTATATTGTACACTTGAAACTGATATAACACTGTATGTTAATTATACTGGAATTTTAAAAAAGAGTCTCCTGATGTTTATTACAACATGGATGAACATCAAAATATCCTGTTGAACAAAAGTAGGAAAAAGAAAAAAAAAACACAAAATAGTTATATTTTATTTGAATTTCAACTATAGGAGAGCTAATATATACTGTTAAAAGTTAGCATAGTAATTATGGCAGGTGCCTCCAAGGTTTACTGATAGTGTGAAGGAAACGTCTGAGAAATTATTGTATTTTTTAAATCAAAATAAATAATAATGCAAAATAAAATATATTACTTTCAACACTGGAAATTCTATTAACATCAGAATATAAAAACAGATCAAATATGTGATTATATAAATTAGTATAAGTATTTTAAGTTATACTAGGAAAAAATAAAGGTCCCTTTTCCAATAACAACAATAACTCTAAGGTATCTAGAAATAAATTTTTAAAAAAATGTCTGTGAACTTCCTGGAAAAAAATTGTAAAACATTATTTAAAAAACAAGACAAAACAAAAACATAAAGAAGGCCTGTGCATAAGTAGAAGTTACATGTTCATAGATGGGAAGATACATATCTAAATGATAATTCTTTTAAAAATTAATCTAGTTAAAATCAATGCAATTTCACTTAAAATTCTGTCAGGGTTTTTCATGAAATCCAAAAGGGATGAAGATAATTCCTTATCAGATATCAAGATTTATAATAAAAATTTGGGAATGAACACTGTTCAATACTGCACTTAGATAAACAGACCAAAGAATATAACAAAAATACATAAATAGACATGATAGTATATAATAATTTGACATATAAAAGAATCTATATCAATAAACAGATGGTAAATAGACCATTCCACACCAAAATAGGAAAAGGAAATATAACTTTTAAGAGACATTACAAAAACAGAATCTAATCATATTAAATTACTAATTTGCCTTCTTAAAACATAATATAGACATGAATGCAAACAAAAAATAATGCCACCATGCAAATGATAACAAAGATCAAATATCCAAAATATTTATTTAAAAAAGATACACGAGGGACGCCTGGGTGGCTCAGTCGGTTAAGCAGCTGCCTTCGGCTCAGGTCACGATCCCAGGGTCCTGGGATCGAGCCCCACATTGGGCTCCCTGCTCAGAGCGGAGTCTGCTTCTCCCCTGCCTGCCATTCCCCCTGCTTATGCTTGCTCCCTCCCTCTCTCTCTGTCTGTCAAATAAATAAATAAAATCTTTAGAAAAAATAAATAAATAAAATAAAAAAGGTATACAAGGTATTGACAAATCAGCCCAAGAACATGCATAGTAAATTACAAAAGAGAAAGCCTAAATGGTCAATAAATATAAGACAATTTGTTCATTTTTTGTAGTCATATATGAAAGCAAATTAAAAGAGCACTGAAATAATATTCCACACTTAAGATTAATCAATGTTAAATATTCTTACAATATCCAATGTGGTTAAAGACGTGGACGGTAAGACATTGTCATTCACTTGGATAAAGATTTTGATAATTAACAAATTTGGGGATGATGTTTCAAGTGGAAGAAACTAAGGAAACTTATCCATGGGATGTGCCATTTGAGATGGGCTTGATTGATATCAGACATTAAAGAGTCAGGGGGATAACAGGAGAGCTTTACAGAGAGAGAGAAAAAAAAAAAAGCCAGAGAAATATTACAGGAATGACTGCTTCTCCACCGGAATCCTTAGTGTTGACCCCTCCCTTCGACAATGTGGAGCCTCTTATGTGGAAAAGTATTCATATTAAAATCATTGCAAAACAGAGGTGAAAATAGTGGTCCTTTCTAGAGATGACACGTGCTATAGACCACAGTCGATAGAGAAGAGATTGTAGGCATGGAGAATATAGAATGATGTATTAACTGGAGCTTTCATATCTGGAAGTGAAGAAATGTTCTGGGAAGCAGTTGGCCGGAAAGGTTTTCCATCTGTGTATATCTGAGCTTTATGTGTCCTGAGAAAGTGACTCAGAGTACCCAGCGGACATTCAATACAAAGCTGACATCCAAAGCTTATCACCCTCCAGAGGTGCTTTGACCAGAATGTTAGGCTTTATCAGTTTTACATATTAGATTCCAATGTGTTATTTTATTTTAACATAGGACTGCAACACAAACAACTTTGATAACTACCTGTTCACATTTATATAATGCCCAAAAGAAGACACTTTGGCTCAAGGTCTCCAGCCAGGTGATTGGCTGTAATTAGAGATACAGTCTCCTGATTCTCAGCCCTAGGAAAAAAAAATCTCAGAAAAATCAGTGAGCACTATAGAGTGGAATGAGCCAATGGGCCTTATTTGTGCATCACTGCTCTGTGTATATTCATTTGATCGTGAAAATGTGGTTTGGGTAAAAGTGCTGCAAAGGAATCACATGTCAGCACACAGACCTGGTTAAGGCTTGCGGACTGATCCTGTGTATTAGCTGTGACTAAGAATTTCAGTGACAGTGGAAATTTTGAAAACCATTTGGGTGAAATGAAGCCAAACAAAACGCTTTCTATATTTCTACTTCACAGATTTCAACCTGCGATTTTCATCGTGCCCATGGAGCTTACAGTCATCACCTTCCATCTTTGGTCCAAGGGCTGTACTTAAAGTCCTCAAACATGCCACTCTGGGTCTTCCTTTCTTCCCCAAGCTATCTCTGCTGCCTGGGCCTTTTGCTAGTTTTCTCTCCCCATAAACCTATCCTCTGTCTGTTCTACAAGATACCACTTAAGGTTTTCTTTCTAGAAAACTTTACCCTGTCTTCTTCAGACATGCATTGATTTTGTTCCAATAGCACTATGGGTATTACTTCTTCATGTCACTTATCTTACTGTAAAATAAATATTTGCGAACATTTTCGTTTCTCCAATTAGGAGAGTTGATTAAGGGAAATTCTCAGCACCCAATGCTATCTTTGTGCAAGTAGCAAAAAAAATTTGTAATGAATATATGAAAAGGAGGAGGTAAAAATACTGCATGGATGATGAAATTAGTGATCAATAAAAAGAACTGCTACTTATGTAGTAAAAAAATTACACAGGGTATTGACTAATTTTAAAAGATAATGTAGGATCAGTTTTAGTCTTTTTCATAAAGAGTGGTCAAGCAATAGAGACTTAAAAACATACATTTCTGTCAGACAACTTTGCTATTATTTGAAATAATTACTCAGTATATATGACTGTCTACCAATATCATATTAGGAAATTACATACATATATGAATGCATATGGATACATGAATATATGTATGAATTATGAAGACTTATTGAATCGAAATATGTGGAGATGGGCTCCCCCAGCTCAAGTCAATCACTGACCATTTTGTTCTTACCTATGGATGGTATATAATTAACAATAGAACAGTTAGCACAAATCAAGAAAAGATTACACAAATTTCATTGTAACAATAGTAAGAGACACTACAGTGTCTGTTAGCATCTTAGACTATCTCCTTATCTCCAGTGTTTCTCTACTATAGAACTTTGTGAACATTTCTCTTCGATTAAACATATTTGGCTGAAAGCAGCTATAGAACCACTTCAACCCACCAAGAGAACTTTTTTTCCTATCTCTTAGAATAAGTGTATTTCTCTTTGACCATTATTTCCAAAGATTAAGTACTTAAACAGTATTACTAAGCACATCTTGTCTTGAGCCTTTCTGTAGACTGGGTAAATTTAATTCTTATGCTAAATTCAATTATTTATATTTCTCTCTCAAACACTGTGAAGAAGCCCTCCTGTGTATTTTTATGCATCTTGCTGTACAGTAAACCCCACTATAGTTATGGTTTATTCTAGAGCCATGTTTAATAGGATGATCAGGTCACTTCACATTCAGACATATATAATTATCTTTTATGGGTGACTGGTCACAAATTCAATAGAATTTACATGAATGCTTTGCACAGTTCCCCATAGAGAAGGGTCATGACCTATGAGTTGCTCAGAAGTACATCTATTTGGTCATGCTCTGTTGCACATATTCTTCTTTTATGGAAATCAATAATTCTCTTGGTGGAATCTTGGATTTGAAATTTGCATATATTTAGGCAATAACTGTTTGCATAGCAGAATTATGCAATGAGGTAAACAGTTTCTGAATTAATCAACACCTAGATTGTTGGTCTAGTTGTTTATTAATTTTTGAGTCATTTTTTCCTATTGCCAAAAGAAAAATAAAAAGGTAATAATTATTCTGATAATGTTCCCAGGACAGATTTACTCTCGTGTCAGTGATCTACAGAAATCAAATATGTTTAAGAGATATAACTGCCTCTTGCTCATTTTGTAATTTTTCATGTTTCCTATTCAGCAACCTGGGTATATCACACATATTTCAAAAATAACACTCAAGTTTCTACCCCTTTGGAAAGCACACACATTTAGGATATCTTATAAAAAGCTAAATATTATTATGCCTTTACTTTTTTAAAAGATTTATTTGAGAGAGAGAGAAAGAGAGAGCATGAGCAGGAAGAGGGGCAGAGTGAGAGGGAGACAAGTAGATCCTGGCTGGGCTGAGTGGGAAGCCCAATCTGGGGCTCAATCCCAGGACTCTGATTATGACCTGAGTCGAAATCAAAACTTGGACACTTAACCAATGCAGTCACCCAGGCGTCCCTGTGCCTTTTTCTTTTCGGCATGGAAAAAAAAGGGGAAAGCAACTTGGAGATCATATGTGACATCTAAAATTCTGGTATGAACTAAGTGGATAGGATGTTAATGCATAGAAATCTAATGAATGTTAAATGTTTAATTTCCCAAGTTATCTAGAACCTTTGCAAGTCATGGTAATTATTGGAAATAAGTATAATCATAAACATAAAAATAGACACATTTGTATATGTATTTCTGAACTTCTCTAACCCATGTAGTAACGGTGAGCTCAATAAACTCTATGCATACTGCAAGTGAGTGCCAGTAAGGAGAGCAGAGAGAGAAATCTAGGAAACATTTCTTTTTTTCCAAATAAGCAACATTTTTCTATGATCAAAGATTTAAGATGGACTATTATACTGTATGATGGCTATAACAATCATATAATATGCTAGCATTTACTGGAAGTAAACTGATATTAAGAAAGGTATAAAAAGATATATAAGAAGAATTTTTTAAACTTATTTGAATTTGACATCTCATTTTTAAAGAACACTTCATTGGAGTAGTGTTCTATGAAACACATTTTGGGGATACATTTATTTAATGGCACAAATAGCTCTACGACCATGTCTATTTAGAGATGTTCAAGGAATCGAAGCAACTGTTTCATAACATACAGTGAAAATCAGGCCCAGGGCAGCTGGTTGAATATAGGAACCCTCCCCATGCCTATATACAAAAACAGAGAACAGTCAATGATGAAAATGAACAGTAGAATAAGAAAAGGTATGGAATTAAAGACATAAACTTGATGGAAAATAAAGTGGAACCCAAAGGAATTATGTAATCCAAATTGAAAGTTAAAGGTATGATGAACAGCACAAGGAAAGCAGGCAAATCTAGGTTCGAACCTAGGCTTCATAACTGGTTTGACAAGTAAAATAAATTCACTGACCTCCATTTCCTTGTGGATAAAATAGAACTATTATATCAAAAAGAATAATTAAAATCATACAAGCCACAGCGTGGCACATGGCAGTTGGCCAATACAAAAAGTTATTATAGGTATTAAGGTGCAGTACTGAGAGGTAATGATTATTTTCTGACTTCTTAATATATATTCTTAAAACTGGAACTACATATCCAGTGCCATTTTTATAATCTTGCAAGCATGCATTTGAAACTTTACCAGGACTGTTTGAAAAACTGTGGCTGGCCTGTGGAAATGTATCCCTGTAACTGGCAATGAATCTAGTGGTAGAACAGAACATTTATGGGAAAAAATAAAATAAGAACAGAAGGTGGAAGATAGATGAGAGGTTCCCCAAGTTTGGTAAACATACTATTCTTTTTATGGCCACTAATATTATGTATGTAATAGAAGGGAAATACAGTGACAAAGCACAGATATGGTTAAATGTGAGCAATTTTGTTAAAGGCCTAAGGTATTTCAATTTTGTCTGCTATCACGACATTTCCTAATAACAAACTTTCAGCGTTTTAGTGATGGTGTTTAATCAGAAGTGGATAAACAAACTCTCTGATTGCAATATATGATATGGAAATTCAAAAGAAACAAATAACATGAATTACAGTATCATATGGACATAGATAAAGGCTTTCAAGAACGTATTTTACAGTATTTTTTTTTTTGGATTTGCTCTATTGCTCCTTAAAATTCAGCTCACTGATCTATTAAACTTTTTTATACACATTTAAAGCCAAAAGTTTCCCTACTTATATTGCTTTAGCTACATCCCACAATTTATTGATAGTGTTTTTGTTATTCCATTCAAAATATTTAAATTCCCCATTATGATATTTCCTTTGACTTATGAATCACTTAGAAATGTTTATTTTTTAAAATACTTACATAACACATTTTGGATATCTTTTTAGTTCTCAATTTTGTATTCTGATGATTCCAATCCTTTGGTTTTGTTGAGATTTCCTTTATGGTCAAGTATGTGACCAATTATTTTTATTTTTATTATTTTATTTTCTTTTAGAGAGAGAGCTCATGTGCGGGTAGGGGAGGAGCAGAAGGAGAGGGAGAGAGAATCTTAAGCAGGCTCCATGCTCAGCGTAGAGCCCAACCTCACCACCCTGAGATCATGATCTGAGCCAAAATCAAGAGTCAGATGCTTAACCAACTGAGCTACCCAGGCGCCCTGTGACTATTTTTAAATGTCCCTTGAGTGCTTAAAGCCTGAAAGTTACATTGGGTGGCCCACTCGTGTGGGGGCTGTGGGACTTAGAGAGTCACCTACTATTTCTGTTGAGAAACATAGGTTTATAAAGTCTTTTTTTTTCTCCCTTTCTAGTAACACTGTAATAAAATACCAATAACTAAAAAAAAAAAGGTAAGTCTATTTTATCTGGATAATTACTATCCCAGGACTATCACCCCTGGAGCTCTCCTGCTCTGCTCTCTTACTCCCTTTAATGTTTATTTTCCGTGATGATTTTGCATCTCTAGTTTTACCTTTCTCTTACTATTCCTAGAAGAATAATTCTAGAGGTTTAAATACAATAGGCAGAGTTGGACATATTCTACAACCAAAACCTTTTTGTAAAATTAGGGGTGAATAACATAGAGATTTTTCATTGTGCTTGAAGTGTCATTTCCTTTGTAAAATTCCTGAGCTTCAAAGGAAACCATTACCCTATTTGTCTTCAATTTTTATGCATAAAGATTTTATTAAAACATGGTCAAAAAGTCAAAGCACTGATTAAAAACTGCATGCTTTTATTAGATAAAAATTAAATTTAGATAAAAAATAAAATCCTTTTCATGGCCTACAAGTGTGTACCAGGCTGGGCCCTAACACATTCTCTTTTCCTCTTTCCCTCTTGTCTGTGTTCCAGCTATATTACCCATTTTTGTTGAGGTCCATTTTCTTAAAAATAATTTCCCTGAAATCAATAACACATCTATTTCCACTTCCTTGTCCACAATGTCCTGTATTTTGCCTTCATAACCTTGATCACAGTGCATAATTGTTTTTGAGATTTGAATCATTACTGCATTCCACTAAAATATTAAGACCAAAAAGTACACAATGATACATAATAGCCAATAACAATGAATAAATACACTGCAATAATTTTGCAATAGCTCAACCAAATCTATAATACCTTCAAAGATCAAAGATCGCAGAAATTTTCGAATGTTGAAAATAGGTCATCAAAGTAAAGACAAAGATATTTGACTTGTCATTTTAAATAATCCATAATTTGAGCCTCTTTCAGTTTCACATTTCTTGATCGTTTTGCCTCATCTATTTGAGATTCTGATTTCATTAAAACTGAGTGACAATTCTAGATTCATTCAATTTCATTTTGACACCTAGAAATGAAAAGAGGCCATCCAGGAGGGCTTCTTAAAAGTGCTGAGGATCTGACCTTTGGTTACAAAAAAAAAAAAAAAAAAAAAACGAGTTTCACTTTCATCTCAAGGTCTCCACAGCTTGACAGAAAATTTCTCTACCTGTCATTTATCTCCCTCTCTTAAGTAAATTAAGTTATTGCTGTGACTGCTTAGGATCGTCATCTCTTCTTTATAAGCATATATCAGATCAAGATTTTTTAAAACTGGTTTTGTGTGACTTATAGGTGGATAACAAATTTAAAGGAGTCCTTGTGTAGTGGGACAGCATTCTGCTCACTCCGGAGTTCATATGAGGTACTGACTGTTGTTCTCTGGCTTTAAAATATATTTTGTTAACCGATTTTTTTTAGCCGGCTTTACAAAATATTTTAAAAAGTGTAAAGATGGGTAAAACTTACATATGACCACATCAGAATATTATTGTCTTTTATTTGACCACTTATAATAAATTGTAAAGTTTTCATTCAACATTAAAAAAAAAGTATTTTCTGCAAATAAAACAGCTAAGCTCTTAGAGTGGAAAGTAAAATCTAAGAAAAATCTCTTTTCATTCATGTCTTCAACCACATATACACAGACTCCCACACAACAAGTGAGTTGAGTGTGTGTGTGTATATATATATATATATATATATATATATATATATATACACACATACACATATATATAATGTTTAATGTATATAGAACTATATATACATATATACTTCCGTTATCTAATTCATATATATACATATATAGACATGATCAACTCTTTGCTCAAGATATTTAGAAGTTACTAAAGAAAGGGTTGTTACCCTGCCAGTTGTTTGTCTGAGATTAGGTTATGACAGAAAGAGTAGGAGAAAGGGAAGATGGGAAGTCAGCTTACACCTAAGTAGGAAAGGAGCCACTAGTGATAAAGGAGGTAATTAAAAATATTTCCTTACATATTTGATATTGTCTTTGGATTATAGCCACTTGAGTATGAACCTGATATCTCATTTTGGTTTTAATTTTTATTTCCTTAGTAACAGAGACAATGTCTCAACTCACTGTACAGTCAGTCTTGCACAGCAGAATCTAGCTCTCCGAGAACAGGGACCATGATGGTGTTGTTCTGTTAGGGTGGCTGTACACAGAGGCACTAAATAGTCATTTCATGATTAAATGCATCTCTATAATATATAAGCATTAAAGTGATTCATATGAGGAATGTTAAATTCCCTTCACATTGTCTGCGTTATAATCAGTGAATTAAAAGTGGGTCATAAAATATGTGCAGCCTGATTTTATTTATAATTTGTAAAATATATAACATATCTGAAGTAAAATGTTAACGATTATTTCTAGATGGTATATTATTTGTAAGTTTGTCCCAGATGTAATTTATAAAGCAAAAGGCTTAAAAATTGTGGGTTTTTAAAATTTTATTTTTTCAGAGACAGAGCAGGAGGAGGAGCCGAGGAGAGGGAGAGAGATAATCTTAAGCAGGCTCCCCTCCCAGTGTGGAGCTCAATCTGAGGACCCTGAAATCATGACCTGAACTGAAATCAAAAGTCAGACATTTAACCAACTAAGCCACCCAGGCGCCCCTTAAAAATCAATATCTAACATCTACTCAGTTCAGGAATATCCTCGTGAGGCCATTCAGCATGTATGTGAACACTTACTGACACAGAGCTCATCATCTGCTACTCATCCACATCACAAATTCTGTTGAATTGCTTTACAGGACACTAAAATTTGACTACTTGTAAATTCCTCTGTTCCTGCATCTATTCTCCAAACCAACAGGTTTCTGCAGTCATGCAAAGAGCCTTCAGGCTTTAGTCTATCTCCTCAAGTCCATCATTAACAGATTTCTTCAGTGAGGTTTCATCTGACATTGTTCCCAGATATCCTGCCATTCTTGTTTGTCACCTACAGTCTCATTTTACATTATCAAAGAATTATGACATATAATAACTATTTATGGAAATAATACTCAGAAGAGCACATTAGGACTAATAACAAAATAATAACTACAGTTTTGAAAAATGTACTGTATGCAGTAAATTGTACCGAGTGTTTGAGGTACATATGTAATACATTTTATAAATACCTGTATCTATTATTATCCCCATTTTGCAAATGAGAATGCTGAGGTTTGGGAAAGCAAGAAAATCATATGACATCTAACAAATAAGTAAAAGAATTTCAATTTTTATTCAAGTGTGTCTGATTCCAAGGCTCTTGTTTTCTTGACCTGAACACTGGGCTTGTGTTCTGGTCTTCTGAACCCTTACAATGTCAGGATATACACCTCAGTGAGTCTAAGGTAAGAAAGCCTCTTTATATATTAGGATTTTTTTTGCTGAATAATCAGATTCCCATTCTCAGGCCTGCTTCCAAAATCTGCAAAGATAAAACGTGTTACTAAGAAAACCAACTTGAGAGCAAATTGGTTAATAGCAGAACTCTAACACTACAGAAGGGAGTAACAGAATTTTTGTTGTTAGAGATGGGTAAATTTCCCCTTATTCTAACTGTCTTAGAGATAGCCTGTTACAAGCCCAAATCCTGAGCCTAACTAGGCCCCAGGATACTCTGTGGCCTTCCCACCCCAAGGCAGCTTGGTTGTCCTCTTCCCATTTGGGGACATTATGGCCTTGTTCCCAAGGAAGGCAAGACACATCTTTTTTCCTGGCTCCAGGCCACCAAAGATACTACTTGGAAATATCAAATCTAAGCCCCTTCTGCTTCTTTTGATAGCAAGGGCTCTCTCATATTTGAGGGCAAATGCAGACACCATAAGATAAAGGATCCTTCAAGCCTTTGCAAGTCTGTAACCTAACACTGCCTTTTCCACACCCTTGGGTTCCAGCTACATTCTGGTCTCTAAGCCTCAGTTGCTCTAAGGATATAAACATGGAAAGCATGTATAAAACAGGCAAACATCTAAGTGATCAATCTCTTAGAAATCCTCAGAGACTGCTTTAATTCTGAGATCTTAATATTTAGACACAAATATTCTCAGAAATAATTGCCTTGAGCAGCTATAAATTTCTAAAGCCCCTAATTTCATTTTTTTTTTCCTGGATATGAAAATCTATATGGAAGCCAGTGCCTCAACACTTTTGCAGGAAAATCTCTGAGCTGGGATAAGCATTCTCATCAGTGGCGGGAGCCACAGCCTGGGCTGAACGCAGATTTCTATATAGGCTTAGATTTCCCACTTAGGAGGGACTTACAAATTATCCAGCAATGGTGGGCACCTCCTTCACTGCTGGCTCAGCTCTTGAGCTTCTCTCCGCTTCTCTACAAATTTTTCTAGCCTTTAGCATTATTCATTCACTACCATTTAATTTCCTATGTTATGTATTATCTGAGGAGAGAGAAAAACACATCTTTTACTTTGATTTCCTCACCCAGACGAATGCCATTTGGGCAGAATGCTCTCTTTCTTTTCTCCTGTGAAGATATTAGCAGAGACCAGCCTGTCTCAGCTCAGCACACTAGACCCAGGACACTTCTGTCAGGAGGTGGTGAGGGCCTGACCATCGTCCTCTGTTTCAGTCTGTTCCAGCTCAGCTCTGCCCTTAGAACACTACCTCTCTCCCCAAGGTGTCCGTACTCCTCTCTCCTAGAGCTACCTCCCACCCTTTCCTTTCTCTCTGCTTTGTCCTCCGAACCTTCTTTCTCCTCTGTCTGATCACTAGTTATCTTAGTGGTGTCTGCTATTCTTCTGTTCCTTTCCTGACAGAGTGATGATGTGATGATGAACATCACTATTCTAATCCCTTGTTAAATTAATATATCTTCCCTTATTATTTACTTATGTCCTGGGGCCCCTGGAATAGTGAGAGTAGAAACTACTGTCTCAAGCCAGGACCCAGAGAACAAATGCGGAAAAGCCTCATCTGATACACACCTAAAAGAAAGTTTTAGGGGCGCCTGGGTGGCTCAGTTGGTTAAGCCACTGCCTTCGGCTCAGGTCATGATCCTGGAGTCCTGGGATCGAGTCCCACATTGGGCTCCCTGCTCAGCAGGGAGCCTGCTTCTCCCTCTGACCCTCCCCCTTCTCATGCTCTCTCTCTCTATCTCATTCTCTCTCTCAAATAAATAAATAAAATCTAAAAAAAAAAAAGAAAGTTTTAGGTTAAATTGCAGATAATCCTCAGCTTCTAGTACAATGACTGCAAAAGTGGTGAGTTCATATATACTATGTATCAAGTTTTTCTATTTTATTTTACCCTTTAAGTTTAATCTTCATGCTACACTCTTTTTTGGTAGACTATGTTTCAGTATTTGACCTAAGCAACAACCAGAGTGACCTGCCCCAAGCCCCATAGCCATTATATGTGTAGGAAGTGGCCCAGCTGAAAGAGTGTTTGGGAAGCAAAGGGGGCTTTACCTTTAATTCCTGAGTGACACGTCACCCTGTGTTTATCCCCGCATCCTTTCCAACACCCCAATTTATCTGAAGAATTGACCTACCCAGGGTCCCGTTTCAAATCCTAGCCATATTTCTTTATCCCCTGACCCTCATGTGATCCACAGGCCTTCTGACTCCCTTTGTCAAGCATTCTAGTATCCTTCTCTCTCCAGCTCATTTATTAAATATATATATAGATATATATATATAGATATATATATATATATAATCTTCCACTTATTAGCATGCCCCTTTTGCACTCACGGTACTAGTGAAGAATAGGAAATAGAGAAACTCTGCTTCAAGATAACCTTGAGTAAGTTCCCGAAAATGTTTCTTTCTTAGGTTAAACTCCACTATCCTTAGTAATGCACATGAAAACTCCAGTATCCTAGGAAACCAGAGAACAAGCTGAGATTTTTACTTGGCCCCTCACGACATGGTAGCATGTCTATTGGAAGCAGGGAGTTTGCTGAGCCCAGTTCAAAGCTGTCCTCATAATCCTCCAGCCCTTACCTTGCTTCAGAACGACCGCCACCTCCTCTTCTCTCTGCTGCACAACCCTCTCAGAAATGGATCTGGGGATGGTGACAGGGGCGCCAGCCATCTGAAGTAAATCTTGCTCTCTTTAAACCTCTGAGCTGAGAGTAGCAGATGATGTGCTGCAGGGGGAGGGAGTTTCCACCTATGCCCTTTGCTCGATGTCGTCCTTTTCCACATAGGCCTCATTTGGGAGCTGAAGACGTGTATGCAGACCACTCAAGCAAGCAGCTGGGAGGAAAAGGCCCCCCAGGACACCAAGAACCTCTTTCCTTATGTATTATATCCTCTGTCTAACTCATCTACTTGCTCTTTACCATTTGGACCTGCATATAATACATTCTGTTTAATACCTATAATACAACTATTGCTCTCTTTAATGGTTGGCTAGAGCAAAGATGTGGGTATTACAGGAGATACAAAGAAGAATCAATCAATCATCTCCACAATGATGGTGTTTTTTGATCAGGCTACCTCCAGCAGCTACAGCGTGGCAGTCATCTTGTAGACCAGTTAGCTGAGAAGAAAAAAAATGGAGGACAAATTAAATTTTATGTTTTGGGGCACCTGGGTGGCTGTCAGTCAAGTGTCTGCCTTTGGCTCAGGTCATGATCTCGGGGTCCTGGGATTGAGCCCCTCATTGGGCTCTCTGCTCAGTGGGGAGTCTGCTTCTTCCTCTCCCACTGCCGCTCCCCCTGCTCATGCTCTCTCTCTTTCCCTCAAATAAAATCTTTTAAAACATCTTTATGTTTTAACACACACACAGGTATTGAATATTTGCAAATTATTAGGCATCATGCTAGAAACTTGCACATGCAGACCTCGGCTTTGGTGAAAGCTTGGCATTGGCAGGGTTTTCTTCTTTTGTTCTAATCTTCTTTATTCCTGGCCATCACTGCTAGGAACTGAAAGCAGAGAGCCCCGTAGGCCAGACCACTCCTTCAGACTGGGTCAGAAATAGAAGGGCTTCTCCGTGAGAGCAGCGTTTGCCTATGGAGCCCTTCTGTGTGCTCCATTCTAGCCCCCTCCCAGCACCTTTCAGCTCCAGGCTGGCAGTTATTTTTGCCTCTGACAGTTAACTACTCAATCTTTTCTGCTTCCAGCAAATGCCCCTGGCACCCATAGCTTCACACACTCCCCAAATCAATGCCTTTCTTTTGCCATTCACCTCTTCTATCACATTCCTCATGTAATAGAGAGACTCGTCAGGTAAGACATTTTTTTTTTTCCTTCTGAGAAAATAGCCTCAGGATCTTGATATAATCCAAAACTGGAATAAAATATATACCCTATCTACCTAGCTACCTATAATTTGTTCCCCATGATACACAATTTCAGGTTTTATCATACTGGCTCTTATCGAAGAGACTTTCTGTTGATACCCATGTTTGCTCCAGTCCAGTCTTTTAAAAGTTAAGAAATTCTAATCTCACTTTGGGCAATAACTTTCCGGGCTGCATTTTCCTTTTCTTAAGGTTAGATGATTTTTCATTCTACTTTCCACTTTCCAGATCATCACAGATGAGTAAAGGTGAGAAAGAAAATAAACCAACATAAAAGGCAGCAACCATCACTCAGGTGGATAGTGAATGCATGGCAAAGTTACTTCACGAAAACTGTGGTGGACATGAGGCTCCTACCAAGGAGTACCTCATTATTTGTAGGTTCTGTTTCTTCAGGCATAGTTGATCTCCTCTGGAAGGAAAATGATAACCTTAGCCTTTCCCCACTCAGTGACTTGGGTCTTCTGTACTCCCTCCTCATTGAAAGTGTATCTCAATCCACTCCCATCTCTGCCCAAGAAACGGTGCCCCAAAACTTACTTCCAGACCAGCAGGAAGCTTCTCTGATATCCTCAACTTCCAGATGTTTCTCCATTCAAGTGTTTCATTGCAGCTGGCTTTTTAAGGCAGGGTGCACTGATCCTATAGCTGGTCTATTCATGGTGCTCAGATATGTGGCTGACCTCAGTTCTTGTCCAACCCTCTAAGACATCATGGGTGTCCCAATTTCCAATCATCCTTTTCTCTAGATGGCTGTTGGGATTTGAATATTGCCCAGGGTTCTGGAGCTTTCTTTACCTTGTCGGTTACTCCTCAGGATTCTGCCATCCCAGATTAAGTTATATAGACATAAACCAACTGCCTCCGAAAGATAATTTCTTAAAGGAAATGCTCTCACTCACTTTTCATCACATGCTTAATGACTTCTGTATTTGGACATGCATGAATGTTTGGCTTAAGGAAAAAACTATCCTCCTGGTCAGAAATACCCTACACCTTTCTATCCTCCTGCATGTCACTTAAGGCAACAACTCCTCAGTAAATAATACAGCTTCCTCTGTCACCAAAATGAAATGAGTGACCTATTTTTTTTTCATTTATATAATTATAGTAACCTAAGAACCTTATTTTTACAAAGACTACTATACTATTGTACAAACACTACTATATAGAAAAATAGAAAAAATTAAAAGATTTTATTATTAAAATCCCATCATCTTCACAATCCATTCTTTTGTATTTATCTCTTCCCATATTTATTCTAACAAGGAGACATTTATGTAGATTTTAAGTAGCATATGTGAAATTTTAGAGGCTTCATTTCTTCATGTCACAGCTTCATATTTAGACAATATTTAGAGAAATTCTTCAAATTTAGACAATACTCTAAATTTCAAGTGATTTGAGTGAAAAATATTTTTTAATTTGAGAAACACTATGATGTTTATATTACATGTTAATTTTCTTCCCTTTACTATATTCTTTAGCTCAATTCTTAGAAATTAGAACATACAATGAGAGTTTGAACATTGTAATAACCCCAAAATATCTTACCCACTCTTCCAAAGATGTATTATTTTTTCCGTTGCAATCAAGAGTATAGGTATGACAATTCCCATTGTGCCACGTAACGAGGAGGAAAGTTAATAAGGGTTCCCAAGGTAAGATTGGTAAAATTATTTTTCAAATCCCCAGGGTAAGGCTCAAACATTTTCGAAAACAGAGCAGGTGACTATTTAACCAAACTATTTTTTTTGAACTTCCCACATGCCAATTTATTTTCCAGAATCAACAGTTCTCAAACTAATATCTGAGTGACAGCTTGAAAATACAATCCTCTTCTCTCCTTGTATCTTACCTTTGTTCTAAAAAAGAAAGCAAGTCTTGAAAATAATTTTTCAACAATAAAAATTATTCTTTCCTGTGGAAACCACTGGACAACTTTACAACTTCATTTCATAAAATATTTCAGCATACCAAGACATGTTTCTAAAAGTAAATATATAATAGTTTTAGAATGTATATGTATGTATCTATATATAGATATCTCATCTTCATGGCATGTGAAGATTCAAACATATGTAGACAATGCCTGACATAATGTTATAACAAACCACCCTCCTTGAACTCTTAAGAAAATACTAAACAAAGATTTCAGAAATGCTGTTTTACTTAAACTTTATGAGTCATATATGCATAGGCAGCACTACTTTAGTTCCTCAGAAACTAACGGAAACAGATTTAGAGGAAGAAAAGTAGAAAGAAAAGGAAAAGGAGACTTTCTCCTATCCCAATTAAAAATTGACTGATGTGGGGGCGCCCAGGTGGGTCAGTCGGTTAAGCATCTGCCTTTGGCTCAGGTCATGATCCTGGGGTCCTACTCAGTGGGGAGCCTGTTTCTCCCTCTCCTTCTGCCCCTGCCCCCACTCATGCTTGCTTTCTATCTCTCTCTCAAATAAATAAATAAATAAAATATTGTTTAAAAATTGACTGATGTCAAATAGTGGCACCAGGAAAAGTAATGGGCTAAGTTATGGTGCTCTTTACTTACATAATTACTGTTAATATATTTACACAGTTGTGTCTACGATTCCTCCAAGGGAAACCACTTGTTCCCATAAAGCAGTACAAAGTGTTAGAGATCTTGGCTGGACTGGCATATCAGTGCTGACCCTGAATAGAAGATGAGGACTAGAAATATGCATATAAGAACCCTTGAACCAATACTTGAACATTGGATTTCAAACAGGAGCGATTGCATGAAATCAGATTGGTTATATTCAGATTTCTGCTTCTGAATATTGGTCTTGTGATTTGAACTTAACTTCTGTCTTTTTATGGGTGTTATGGTAAGTAACAATAAAGTGCTGTTTTAAGGTTCAATTCTAAATTTTGAAATTTCTTATCACTTAGTATGGACACAGTTTTGAGGGAAATTGCAGCAAAACAGCAAATCTTACCATTTTGTTGCATTGTCCAGTAAGTGGACTCAGGTCACTCATGTAATAAAGGCCATACATGTGAAAATGAAAAAGGAAGGAAAAAAATAAGAAAAGAAGGCAAAATAAAGGGGAAAAAAGTGAGGTTTTTCCTTTAGATTATTTTTAGCCTAGCTTAAGGTAAGGTGCCTAGGCTTCTTAATTTCACATGTAAAATATTTTTGTTCCCTCTTCTTATTGTTCCCTTCTTTGTATAAAGACTCTGTAAAATACACATTATTATCAATATTTTCTTCTTTTTTTAAACCACTAATAATTCTCCATAATTATGTCAGTTCGTCTTATGTACTGATTTCTCTGCACATCCAGGAGTGTGTATAGAGGCTACTTAAATCCTCATTTTCTCTCCTCATTCATGTCTCTTTTCCATTATTTTTGTCATTACCACTCTCTTCCTTATACAGCAGAAATATCTAGATGATTCCTCAGACCTTTTCTCCTTTTGGAAAAAAGAACTTAAAAACTTGCTCATATTAAGCAATGAAATAAGAGAAAAGAAAATTTTCAAAAAAGGAAAGTAGCCCAAGTGCTTGGAAAAATGATGAGTGACATTTAGTAATCAGCAATATCAACTGATTGGTCAGAACTATACCTAGGTTATTATTAGAGAAATCAAACTGAGTGTGTTGTACTGACCCCACTGAGGCAGGATGAATCTCATAACTGGCTTGGATGTTGAGACTGATAATGTCACACATGCACCAAGAGGAGAAGAAAATATTCTCTCCCAGGCATGTCCAAATATGGTTTGAGAGACAAAGAAGAGGCAACTGGCTTGGGGTGTTACCGTGGCTGGGGACACAGCTGGGGTGACTTTGTGGGATGGGGCTGGGGTGGAATTCCTACTGGTGTCCTAGGAGGGAACACTCAGTCTTTCTCTCAGATTGCCCAGACAGACAGAAGAGGAAAGGGGAATGTTGGGACTGGAAATCTGTCAGCAGTCAAATGTTCCAAATGGAATCAGAATCTTTATTACAAGTGATAAGAAGGATACTAAAGAGACTTTGGGAATGGAAGAAGCTATAGAAATTTATGAACAAATAAAAATAAATTAGCTTTGAGTTCAATGGTTACATGTGATTGATTACCGCTTGCCCTTTCAATGTCTTATAATTGTCTTCTTTATCTATTTAAGATACAGATGTGAAGGTTATTAAAGCTGCTATGGCACCTCTACTCTATTGTCAGGGTTCATTAACTCATATGGCTGGTTGGGTACTATCCTTTTACTCATCACTCAAGGATGAATGAGAATGAAATACTCAGAGAACAAAAATTTCAACTGAGAATATATACGATATTAAAATATGAATTGTGTCTGCTTAGAAAGGGCTATCCTCATACTAGATAATTTGTAATGAAACAAGCCCTATTGATTAATGAGTTAAAAATTACTAAATTAAAATAGTTGGGAGAATTGTTTAGAATGTGAAAAGGGAAAAAAAAAACTTCTTAGATTCTTACCTCATACCAACACCAATATTGATTCCAGATTTAGGATAAATACAATAAATTTTTAAAAGCTTCAAAGCCGAGAATATTCAGCTAATAGAAACAGAAAATATGACATCCCAGCCTAGAAATCAGCATCCCGGGAGACTGGCAGACCTGATTCCATGAAAGTACCATCTGTGCTGGTTGTAGTCCTGGGGATAACAATGACAATAAGAATAAAACCCCATTCCTTTATTTCCTTAATAGGCAAGGGGGATTAAGGGGCACAAATATCCAGTTATAGAAAAGTCATGGAGGTGAGATGTACAGCAGAGGGAATATAGTCAATAACACTGTAATAACACTGTACGGTGACAGATGGTGAGCACATTTATCATGGTAAGTGCTGAGTAATGCATAGAATTGTCAAATCACCATGCTGTACACCTGAAACTAATATAACATTTCAGGTCAAGCATACCTCAATAACAAAAAATAAGAACAAAACTCCCACATCAAGAGGTAGTCGTAATGAAAGAAAAACAACAAATTATAAAAAATGTCTACAGTTAACATTTTATGTACTTAGAGCTTAAAATTTGTAATAAGACTTCAGTAGTTAATTAGACACAGAAAAATTATAAACCATTTTAAATGAAGAAAACAAAAAGTAGTAGGAGACATGATGATCTCAATACATAAAACAGAAATGCAAAAAGAGAGTGAAAGCCCTGGCACAGCAGTTTTTAACTACAGTAACTGGAGAAAAATTATATAATACTCTATCCAGAACAGTGTAAAGAGATGGACACCCTCGTTATGCTGCTATTAGAAACATGAACAGGGACATTTGTATAAGCAAGTTACCAAAATATACCCAGAGCTTCAAAATATATATCCATTTAGTCCCAGTGATTCAACTTCTGGTAATAACTTAGGGTTAAATAAAACAGAAATCTAGAATAAAACAACTTCATGAACAAATACTCAAGTTATTTATAATGACATTTTTTTTTAATTTTATGTTATGTTAGTCACCATACAATACATCATTAGTTTTTGATGTAGTGATCCACAATCCATTGTTTTCGTATAACACACAGTGCTCCATGCAGTACGTGCCCTCCTTAATACCCATCACCGGGCTAACCAATCCCCCCTCCCCCCTCCCCTCTCCCCTCTAAAACCCTGTTTGTTTCTCAGGTCCATAGTCTCTCATGGTTCATCTCTCCCTCCAATTGCCCTGCCCATTTTTCCCTTCCTTCTCCTAATGTCCTCCATGTTATTCCTTATGTTCCACAAATAAGTGAAACCATATGATAATTGACTTTCTCTGCTTGACTTATTTCACTTAGCATCATCTCCTCCAGTCCCATCCATATTGATGTAAAAGTTGGGTATTCATCTTTTCTGATGGCTGAGTAATATTCCATTGTATATATGGACCACATCTTCTTTATCCATTCATCTGTTGAAGGGCATCTCGGCTCTTTCCACAGTTTGGCTATTGCGGACATTGCTGCTATGAACATTGGGGTGCATAGGGCCCTTCTTTTCACTACATCTGTGTCTTTGGGGTAAATACCCAGGAGTGCAATTTCTGGGTCATAGGGTAGCTCTATTTTTAAATTTTTGAGGAAACTCCACACTGTTTTCCAAAGCAGCTGTACCAACTTGCATTCCCACCAACAGTGTAAGAGAGTTCCCCTTTCTCCACAACCTCTCCAACATTTGTTGTTTCTTTCCCTGTCCATTTTTGCCATTTAACTGGTGTAAGGTGGTATCTCAGTGTGGTTTTGATTTGGATTTCCCTGATGGCTAATGATGATGAACATTTTTTCATGTGTCTGTTAGCCATTTGTATGTCTTCTTCAGAGAAGTGTCTGTTCATCTCTTCTACCCACTTTTTGACTTGATTATTTATTTTTTGGGTGTTGAGCTTGAGAAGTTCTTTATAGATCTTGGATACCAGCCCTTTATCTGTAGTGTCATTTGCAAATATCTTCTCCCATTCTGTGGGTTTCCTCTTCATTTTGTTGACTGTTTCCTTTGCTGTGCAGAAGCTTTTTATCTTGATGAAGTCCCAAAAGTTCATTTTTGCTTTTGTTTCACTAGCTTTTGGAGATGTATCTTGAAAGAAGTTGCTGTGGCTGATGTCAAAGAGGTTACTGCCTATGTCCTCCTCTAGGATTTGGATGGATTCCTGTCTCACATTGAGGTCTTTCATCCACTTTGAGTTTATCTTTGTGAATGGTGTTAGAGAATGGTCGAGTTTCATTCTTCTGCATGTGGCTGTCCAATTTTCCCAGCACCATTTATTGAAGAGACTGTCTTTTTTCCATTGCATGTTTTTTCCTGCTTTGTCAAAGATTATTTGACCATAGAGTTGAGGGTCCATATCTGGGTTCTCTATTCTGTTCCATTGGTCTGTATGTCTGTTTTTGTGCCAGTACCATGCTGTCTTGGTGATCACAGCTTTGTAATATAGCTTGAAATCGGGCAACGTGGTGCCCCCAGCTTTGTTTTTCTTTTTCAACATCTCCTTGGCAATTCGGGGTCTTTTCTGATTCCATACAAATTTTAGGATTGTTTGTTCCAGCACTTTGAAAAATGTCATTGGAATTTTGATCGGGATGGCATTGAACGTATAGATTGCTCTGGGTAGCATAGACATTTTAACAATGTTTATTCTTCCGATCCATGAGCGTGGAATATTTTTCCATCTTTTTGTGTCTTCTTCAATTTCTTTCATGAGTGTTTTGTAGTTCCTAGAGTATAGATCCTTTACCTCTTTGGTTAGGTTTATTCCGAGGTATCTTATGGTTTTTGGTGCTATTGTAAATGGAATCGTTTCTTTAATTTCTCTTTCTACAGTTGCATTGTTAGTGTATAAGAAAGCAACTGATTTCTGTGCATTGATTTCTTATCCTGCCCCATTACTGAATTGCTGGATGAGTTCTAGTAATTTGGGGGTGGAGTCTTTTGGGTTTTCCACATAAAGTATCATGTCATCTGCGAAAAGAGAGAGTTTGACTTTTTCTTTGCCAATTTGAATACCTTTTATTTCTTTTTGTTGTCTGATTGCTGTTGCTAGGATTTCTAGTACTATGTTGAACAACAGTGGTGAGAGTGGGCACCCTTGACGTGTTCCTGATCTTAAGGGAAAGGCTCTCAGCTTTTCCTCACTAAGGATGATATTCGCTGTGGGTTTTTCATAGATGGATTTTATGAGCTTGAGGAATGTTCCCTCTATCCCTATACTTTGAAGAGTTTTAATCAGGAAAGGATGTTGTATTTTTTCTAATTAAATATTTTTTTATTCTTATGTTAATCCCCATACATTACATCATTAGTTTTAGATGAAGTGTTCCATGATTCATTGTTTGTGCATAACACCCAGTGCTCCATGCAGAATGTGCCCTCCTCAATACCCACCACCAGGCTAACCCATCCTCCCACCTCCCTCCCCTCTAGAACCCTGTTTGTTTTTCAGAGTCCGTCGTCTCTCATGGTTCGTCTATCCCTCCGATTTCCCCCACTTCATTCTTCCCCTCCCGCTACCTTCTTCTTCTTCTTTTTTTTTTCTTAACATATATTGCATTATTTGTTTCAGAGGTACAGATCTGAGATTCAACAGTCTTGCACAATTCACAGCGCTTACCAGAGCACATACCCTCCCCAGTGTCTATCACCCAGTCACCCCATCCCTCCCACCCCACCCCCCACTCCAACAACACTCAGTTTGTTTCCTGTGATTAAGAATTCCTCATATCAGTGAGATCATATGATACATGTCTTTCTCTGTTTGACTTTTTTCACTCAACATAATACCCTCCAGTTCCATCCACGTTGTTGCAAATGGCAAGATCTCATTCCTTTTGATGGCTGCATAATATTCCATTGTAAACATATACCACCTCTTCTTTATTCATTCATCTGTCGATGGACATCTTGGCTCTTTCCACAGTTTGGCTATTGTGGACATTGCTGCTATAAACATCGGGGTGCACATACCCCTTCGAATCCCTACTTTTGTATCTTTGGGGTAAATACCCAGTAGTGCAATTGCTGGATCATATGGTAGCTCTATTTTCAACTTTTTGAGGAACCTCCATACAGTTTTCCAGAGTGGCTGAGCCAGCTTGCATTCCCACCAACAATGTAGGAGGGTTCCTCAGGATGTTGTATTTTGTCAAATGCTTTTTCTGCATCAATTGAGAGGACCATATGGTTCTTCTCCCTCCTCTTATTAATGTGTTCTATCACACTGATTGATTTGCGAATGTTGAACCACCCTTGCATCCCAGGGATAAATCCCACTTGGTCGTGGTGGATGATCCTTTTAATGTATTGTTGGATCCTATTAGCTAGGATTTTGTTGAGGATTTTGGAATCCATATTCATCAGGGATATCGGTCTGAAATTCTCCTTTTTGATGGGGTCTTTGCCTGGTTTGGGGATTAAGGTAATGCTGGCCTCATAGAATGAGTTTGGAAGTTTTCCATCTGTTTCTATTTTTGGAAACAGCTTCAGTAGAATAGGTATTATTTCTTTGAATGTTTGGCAGAATTCCCCAGGGAATCCATCAGGTCCTGGACTCTTGTTTTTTGGGAGGTTTTTGATCACTGCTTCCATCTCATTACTGGTTATTGGCCTATTCAGGTTGTCAATTTCTTCCTGTTTCAGTCTTAGCAGCTTATAGGTTTCCAGGAAGGCCTCTATTTCATTCAGATTGCTCAGTTTATTGGCATATAGTTGTTGATAATAATTTCTAATAATTGTTTCTATTTCCTTGGTGTTAGTCATGATCTCTCCCCTTTCATTCATAATTTTATTAATTTGGGTCCTTTCTCTCTTCTTTTGGATAAGTCTGGCCAGTAGTTTATCAATCTTATTAATTCTTTCAAAGAACAAACTTCTAGTTTCGTTGATCTGCTCTACTGTGTTTCTGGTTTCTAATTCATTGATTTCTGCTCTACTTTTAATTATTTCTCTTCTAATGGGTGGCTTAGGCGGCCCTTGTTGCTTTTTCTCTAGTTCTTTAAGGTGTAGCGTTAGTTGGTGAATTTGGGATTTTTCTGTTTTTTTGAGTGAGGCTTGGATGGCTATGTATTTCCCCTTAGGACCACCTTTGCAGTATCCCATAGGTTTTGGACCGATGTGTTTTTGTTCTCATTGATTTCCATGAATTGTTTAAGTTCTTCTTTGATTTCTTGGTTGACCCAAACATTCTTGAGCAGAGTGGTCTTTAGCTTCCAAGGGTTTGAATTTCTGCCAAAATTTTTTTTGTGATTGAGTTCCAGTTTTAGAGCATTGTGGTCTGAGAATATGCAGGGAATAATCTCAATCTTTTGATATCGGTTGAGACCTGATTTGTGACCCAGTATATGGTTTATTCTGGAGAAAGTTCCATGTGCGCTCGAGAAGAATGAGTATTCTGTTGTTTTAGGGTGGAATGTTCTGTAAATATCTATGAGGTCCATCTGGTCCAATGTATCATTCAAAGCTCTTGTTTCCTTGTTGATTTTCTGCTTAGATGATCTGTCCATTGCTGAGAGTGGAGTATTGAGGTCTCCTACAATTAAGGTATTGTTATCAATATGACTCTTTATTTTGGTTAACAGTTAGCTTATGTATATGGCTGCTCCCATGTTGGGGGCATAGATATTTACAATTGTTAGATCCTCTTGTTGGATAGACCCTTTAAGAATGATATAGTGTCCTTCTGTGTCTCTTATTGCAGACTTTAGTTTAAAATCTAATTTGTCTGATATAAGAATTGCTACCCCAGCTTTCTTTTGAGGTCCGCTGGCATGGAAGATAGATCTCCATCCCTTCACTTTCAGTCTGGATGTACCTTTAGGTTCAAAATGAGTCTCTTGTAGACAGCATATGGATGGGTCCTGTCTTTTTATCCAATCTGCAACCCTGTGCCGTTTTATGGGAGCGTATAGGCCATTCACGTTGAGAGTGATTATTGAAAGATATGAATTAATTGTCATCATGTTGCCTGTGAAGACGTTGTTTTTATAGATTGTCCCTGTAAATTTCTGTTGTAGATCACTCTTGGGGTCTTTCTCCTTTTATAGAACCCCCCTTAATACTTCTTGCAGGGCTGGCTTAGTGGTCATCTTCTGCTGGTCGTGGAAGCTCTGCATCTCTCCATCCATTCTAAATGAAAGCCTTGCCAGATAAAGTATTCTTGGCTGCATGTTCTTCTCATTTAGTACCCTGAATATGTCTTGCCAGGCCTTTCTGGTTTGCCAGGTCTCTGTGGATAGGTCTGACGTTATTCTGATGTTCCTCCCTCTGTACGTAAGGAATCTCTTCCCCCCAACTGCCCTTAAGATGGTTTCCTTGGTTCTAAGATTTGCAAGTTTTACTATTACATGCCCGGGTGTTGGCCTGTTTTCCTTGATCTTAGGAGGGGTCCTCTCTGCCTCTAGGACTCGAATGTTTGTTTCATTCCCCAGATTAGGGAAGTTCTCAGCTACAATTTGCTCAAATACATCTTCTAGTCCTCTCTCTCTCTCCACTCCCTCCGGGATTCCAATTATTCTGACATTGGAACGCCTCATGGTGTCACTTATTTCTCTGATTCTATTTTCATGGATTCTGAGCTGTTTTTCCCTGGCCTCCTCTTTTCCCTTTTTACCTATTATACTGTCTTCCAGATCGCTTATTCTCTCTTCTGTCTCAGTTACCCTAGCTGTTAGATTATCTAGATTGGATTGGATCTCATTGATAGCATTTTTAAGTTCTGCCAATTCACCTTTTATTTCTGCCCTTAGAGACTCTATGTTGCCATTAACTGATTTCTCCATTCTAGCCATTGTCTTCACAATTGCTAGCCTGAATTCCATCTCTGACATCTTGGTTATATCTGCATCCATTTGTAAATCTGCAGCATAAGTCATAAACTCTGAGTCTTTTCTGTTTTGGGGGCTCCTCCTCCTAGTCATTCTGTTGATGGGTGTTTGAGGGAATGTATAGAGTCCAAATTATTGACCAGAACCCAAGCAAGATGCACCTGTTTTCTTGGGACCTTAGGGTTGCTGGCCTCTTGTTTTCCCAGCCTGTCTTCTGCGGGAGGGGCCTGCCGCACTGTTACTCAGGCAACCCTGTTTGGGCGGAGTTGCCCTGCGCCCCTGTGGTGGGGGATGGGCTCAGTGGGAATCAGTCTTTGGGGCTTTTGTTCTCTGGCGCCTTTCCCTGGGGGCTTTCCGCGTCTCTTCTGGGAGTCAGAGCAGAAGAGACCATGTCCAACCCTCTGCCTCAGAGCAGAGAGACCGCAGTCTGTTCTTCAGTGAGCTCTCCAGGCCACACTGTCTCCGTTTCTGTCCCTGCTGCTATAAACTGCAGCGTCCTGGGTTGTGCGCCCCTCCACAGCGCTCCCGGTCCTGCCTCCAGGTTGGGGCACGTCTCTGCCCTTTGTGCTTCTAAAACTGCCAGCCGTGGGACTCCACCTCTCTGGGTTTCCACCCCAGGGTTGCAGTTCACCAGCGCGACCCCAGCTCACCGGGTTTCCGTCTCGGAGGCTGCAGTTCGCCTGCGTGCGACCGTCGCTCCGGTTTCTGTCCAGGGGCTGCGGTTCGCGCCGCGTGCGACCCCTCCGGTCTGGTTTTCCACCTCGGGGGCTGCCCTAAAGTCTTTTCCCGACACTACCGGTCTGTGAGTCTGTGCCCCGTCTGCAGCGCGGGAGGCTGTCACTCACCAGCAGTGTAGGATCACCACAGCCAGGCACCCTCCAGCTGCCGTTTATCCTCCGATATCTGACCGCAGAATCACGGCTCTCTGCTTCGTACTTCAAAACCAACCGCCTGCAATATTCTGTTTGTAGAGATCCAGATCTTCTTACATCTCAGGCTGGTTTCGCGGGTGCTCAGAGTGGTTTGGTAGTTATCCAGCTCAATTCCGGGGACCAGTTGAAATAGGGTCCCCTACTCCTTCGCCATCTTTCCCCCCTATAATGACAGTTCTTATTATGGAAGACATGAACAACATCCAATATGAGATTAAAAAAAAACAAATGATTTTTAAAAATCTAACATATACCCATTATATGGAATGTAATACACGTATTAAAATAAAATAGTCTTTATAAAATTATGTAATAACATGAAAATTCTTATCATATATTTTTTAAACAAAGAAGTCATTTGAACATTAAGGATAATCATTAGAATGTAGACTCCCCAAAGGATGGAAGTGTAGGGGTTTTTTGCTATTGTTGTTATTGTCATTGTAGCTGACTGCCAAATCCCTACCACATAAAACAGAGCCTGGCAGCCAAGCTGGCATTCAACAAGTATTTATTGAATTAATTACAAAGATGTTCTGCATTGCTTTAGCATATAGAAATAGACCAAATTTATTATCTATAATCATCAATGTGTAATGAGATTATGGACATTGCCTTCTTTCTCCATAACTGCATTTCAAAAACCTTTTCAAATTGCTTTATGAAAATAAAATTACTTTTGAAAATAAGGTAGGAGAAGAAGTTTAGGGGACCCATGTGCCTTCACCTTCCTACTAGGAGCCAAATTTCTGGAGGTTTACATGGGTTAGAGAGTACCAAACACAAAAAAAGGCAATTTACCTGGGTTGGCATAGAGGAAACACAACATTCATTAGAGTAGTCATGATTTTCATTATTGGACATCAACAAAAATTTCAGGAGGGTGACCAGTATAATCCTACCTGAACAATTTCCAGTCACTGCCAACTTGAATATAGATGTCAGGGCAGAGCAAAGGACAACCTCAATCCCATTAATATAAGGCCACTTAAGACAACTCCCATTTGGGACTGCAGTAGGGAGAAGAAGATAGAGAAGAAATCTGAGAAAATGATTCAGCCCTAAAAGCCTGCAAAAATTATCACAGTTGATTTAATTTATTGAATTGGACAAACATACTTAAATGCATTGCCCAGCAAGTATGTAGATTAAGGTTGTATAAGAAAAATATGATCATTTATAGAAAAAATACATAAAGATGCATTTTATCTACAACTCTTAATATAAGGGAATCTGTGACCCTATGATACAGGAGATATTTTTTTAAGATTTTATTTTATTTATTTATTTATTTATTTATTTATTTATTTATCTATTTATTTAAGAGCGAGAGAGAGAGAGACACAGAGAGAGACAGAGAGACAGAGAGAGAAAGCAGAGGGAGGTAGAGGGGGAGGGAGAAGATCCCAAGCACACTCTGCAGGGAGCATGGAGCCCAAGGTGGGGCTTGATCCCAGGACTCCAAGACCACGACCTGAGTGACCTGAGCTGAAACCAAAAGTCTGACGCTCAACCTACTGAGCCACCCAGGCGCCCCCCAGGAGGTATATCTTGATTTTATGATTTCTAACCCCCAACTATATAAAATTATGAATGATATCTCTACAAATTCAAAAAAAAGCTTATTTTAAATAGTCTTATGCAAGGAGAGGGATGAAATATTGAGTTTGTAGCTGGTTAAAGAAGAGAAAGACTATGGCTATCAGGTCTCCTTTGGGAAAGGATATAATCAGTGTTCCGGCAGCAGGCATCCCCACATCCTTGGGTTTGGATTACATGCATAAATGTGACATATCAGGCTTCTGTCTTCATGTTTGGACCAGACAGGTTTATCATTTTTCAGAGATACTGACATTACTGATTTGAATCTTCTCTTACTCTAAATAGTAGGAGTCCAAATTTACCAGAAGGAATGATCTGGAAGCTCAGTATTTTTTAAGGGTGGTATGGACTTATTAGAGAGGATGAGTACCCTCCCTTCTGAAGTCCTCAAGAACAGACTATGCAAATCCTTAGTGAAAATATGTAAGGAATTCATGAATGAAAGGTCTGGTTACATACAGATCAACTAGTAACCTTATGATTCCATATTTATGTCCTATTTGGCTTTAGTTTAGAATTTAAACTCTATCAAACTAAACATTTTAAAATATCTCAATAGTAGCACTGAAATGTTATTGGAAACTTAGATCTTGTGAAAATGATATGTATATGCCACATTTTGATAAATATAAATGTGTATGTGTATGTGTTTTGTGGGTGTGTGTGTCTGTGTGGATATGTGTACATGTGTATAGTATAACAGAAGGGAAATACTGTTGGTCATTTTAGTTGTAGCTCAGTTTAGTTTAGATGGCTTTAAGTGTTGACACCAGCAATCCCAATTACTAGGTATAAGATCCTTCAGAGTAGAGACTTAAATTATGGGGTTTTTTGTTTGATTTTGATTCTACAGTACTTAGCACAGGGCCTGGTATGACTTATATAATACTTATAAATAAACTGATAAATAAAAAACTATACAATACATATTAAAATTTTTTGTCTACTTGTCCTATATTCTTTCATGTTTAGTTAGGCATAATTTCTTAATATGTATTAAGTATTACAAAAATTTAATTTACATAAAGTATATGAAGAGAGATATTACAAAAACTTCTCTTCCTTTTTGAATAGCTCCATTATTTTGGTTTTCTCTCAAAAAATAAAAACAGATTTTAAAAAGAAATTAGTTATGCCAATATTTATTAATCAGGCATACTTTGTCCTTAATTTATTATTCTTTTTCTCAATCAATATTATTCAATATTATTCCATTCAACATGCTATAAAATGAAGCATAGGAAACCCAAGATTATTGTCTTCCTTTTCCCTCTTCAAAATTTAAAATTTAATATGTATATTAACAACTTTATACCTAAAATGGTAGTTCATAGTATTATATAACACAGATATGATATAGAAAGTATTATATGCTTTGAAACAGAAGAGGGATAATTTTTCCTTTCGAAGAATGGATAAGATTAAATGAGTACTGGAAAATAAAGAGATTCTTGAATAGCCACTTAAAGAATCTGTAATTTACTTGGTAAGTGATGAGTAGGCTTTGAAAATTTTAGACCAAGAGAGAAATGTGGAATCTAAAGATAGTGGATGTAAATGCACTTGATAGACTGAAGTAGAACAAGCTTGGAGAAGAGGAATCGGAATAGAATTCTCTGCAAGCAATAGCTCCAGCAGAAGCTGATTACTGTCTGAATGATGGTCGTGAGGCAAGACTGTGAAAGAAAATGAAGAAAAAGGCAGCAAAACTTGGGTACCTATTTACTTTCCTTGGTAAGAGAGAATTGAATATAACATTTGGTTTTAAAGACACAAATTTTACTTTAGCTCCATTAATCTTCATCTGGATGGAAATTCTCTTCAGAATTTGGCACTACATCAGTTTCCTATTCCTTCTGTAACATATTCCTACAAACCGTATCTTAAAAAACATTTATTATCTTACAGTTCTGGAAGTCAGAAATCCAAAATCAGCCTCACTGAGCTAAATTCAAGATGCTGGCAAGGCCGGTTCCTTCTGCTGACTCTGAGAAGAGAATGTCTCCATAACCTTTTCAACTTCTAGAGGTCATCTTGAGAATCCCTTGTCTCATGGTCCCTTCCTTGTTCACTCCAACCTATTGCTTCTGGTGTCATATCTCCTACTCCTACTCACTCCAATCCTTCTGTTTCTCTTATAAGAACCCTTGTAATTACATGAGCCCACCTGAATATTCCAGGATACTCTTGTCATCTCAAGATCCTTAACTTAATCACATCTGCAAAGTCCCTTCTGCCGTATCAGGTCACCCATGCACAGGTTCTGAGGATTAGCACATGGATATCCCTGGGGCCATTATTCAGCCTATCACAGCCATGGATTCCTGTGTTTGGGGAAGAGGTGGGGCTTGAGATAAAGATTTGAGAGCCATTAACTTGGTCTGAGAAATGATTCTCTGCATGTGAATAAAATCTCCAGAATACAGTACTAAATAGAGTTGTTAAAGATGCATGGCAATGACTCCAGGTAGTAGGAAGAAGACTAGGAGTTGGAGTAGTGGAAACATCGGAAGTGGAGCCTGGCGTGATACTATCCAAGTAAGAAACTGGGTGTCAAAGCAAAGTTGTAAGTTGGGAATCAGATTGATGAACATCATGTTATAGAGCTGAGAGTGTAAATTTCAACATAATCTTGGATTACACTGAATGACAGATCTTTTAGTCGATAAATATAAATATGTGTGGGGGGGGTGTATCAGTGATAATTTATTTGAATCTCACATTCATCAGATTTAAAATGGAAATAATGATACCTGTGTTGCAGGACTGTTGTGAGAGTAAAAGGTGGTAATGATTATGAAAGAGTTTAGTACATTGTCATCAAATAGAGGTTTGCCACTGGAAAGAATGGCATTATAGATTTCATAAAAAAGATTAACCCTTTTTCTCTGGTATGAAAAACTTTTAGCAAACATAGAGAATATTAACAGAGGAAATGTCACAGGAGAATACATTGTGAAAATAAGTTCAGCAGAAAGTCTGGTGTGGGTTTGTTGTAGGTATCATTGAAGCTATCCAGCTGAGAGTGGCCAAGATTACTCTTGGGAGAGTAATGAGAGGTCCCTGTAAACCATTCTCCTGCTTCTAGAGAAAACGAATGCATGGACTGTTGACTTTTGTGATTTTTAGCTGAAGAAAACTATCTGAAGTAGGAACAGTTTAACACCCTGGCACTGACTATGATCTTTAAGATTTATGAAAATAAGGATTAAAGAAACATTAAGTGTGAAGGTTCCTGCGGATCATCAGTGGAGATGGCAATGCAGAATGGATGTAAAAGGGACAGAAGGAAACATGCAAATCACAAAAGGATCATACTTATTAAGGACCTGCTCTGTATTTAGCACGTTGCAGGTTTTAGGAATATATTATTTAGTTCTCAAAACAAATCTTTGAATTAGACGTTATTACTCCCATTTATTGTGCATGTAGTTAAAGGAGCTAAGAAACATATCCAAAGCCACAAGACTAAACGACAGAGCCCAAATTTGTGTATTTTGCTCAAATTTCATGCTTCTGCTCACATTTTCAATCAAGTGCTGAAACCATGTAGAAAATTGGAAGTGTAAACAAAGTAGAAATTTCTTTTATTTAAGACCTGAGGACATCATAAGCAACTGTAGAAAAACCAGAGGTGGAAGTATAGGTTTTTATTAAAGTCAGAAGTTATTTAGGTTTTCCAAAAAGATATTTTGCCTTTGTATAATGATTTTTTTAAATTGCTTGAATGATAGTTATCTAAGAACTCTTTCCAGGAATTCTGGCATTGAAAACCTGTATCATATTTTGGTTTGGTTAACATTTCAAAATGGGTAATATTTGATCCTTAAATAATTTATCTGTGTTTGTGAAAGGCATTACTGGAAGATGATTAAAATCATATCACTAAATTATTGACATTTGTCCTTCAAGATCCCACTGAAAATTTTACAGAGGGCAAATTGCCAATAAGGATAATGTTTCAGGCAATAGAAAGACATAGAAGTTAATCTCTATATTAAGTAATATATTTAATGCTAAATCAGTTTGTATATAATTGTGTTTTATAATCTTATTCTTTCATTCACCCAGGACTAGAGAGTTAATCCATAGGTTCTTGTGATATGATTTAGCTTTTTCTGAGATAGCCCACCATCTTGAATGTGCTCAGCACACCACGTCCACTTATGCTGTCTTATCCAGGAAATCATAAGTGCCTTACATCATTGGCAGCTTTCAGCCCCATCCTCTCCATAAGGAGTTCTATTCACAGGAGTCACCATTCTTGTTATTACCTGGTTTCAACATCGCATCTCCGGTTGACTATATCACTGATTAACTTCTAACCCAAAGTTATGATCAGTGGGTTTATGTGGAAGCAGAGATAAGGAGCAACTAAGTCACTAAAGTGGCTGAGCATGATGGAAGTGGTGTATTCATGTCTCCAAAGTGTGTATAGCTTCTGGAGAACCTATAAGGTTTTCATTCAAAACAGCCTCTAGTGACTTACTCAATGGCCAACCCAAGCATATGTTAAAAAGCAGGCTTCTCTTTATAAGCAAGTTTATATGGACTAAAGAAGCAATCCCTATGTTCCTATTTAAATATCAGAGAGAGTCTGATTTTTTTAACCCTTTAAGCATTTGCTGGGATCATAAGTGAGTATGGTGGGTAACAGTTTTTAAGACACCTACTTGTCGTTTAGATTGGTGGGAAATATTGGTTTATGGAAAAACAAAAACAAAAAGCATCCCTGTTCTTGTCTCTATTGCTGCTGAATCTCAATATTGATTCAGGCTGAGAATCAGGCTCAATTCTCTGCTATCTAAGGGTAGATTGCTTGTGAAAATTGTAGGATAGATATGGTAAGCATTCAGACTTCCATTGCCAGGTTTTATGGATTGAATTTTATCCCCCACCACCTCCCTAAAAATCCCAGGTATAATAGAGTCTTAACCTACAGTACCTCAGAATATTGCCTTATTTGAATAGAGTGTCTTTACACAGCTAGTCAAGTTAAAATGAGGTCATTAGAGTGAGTCCTAATCTAGGATGATCTTATAAGTATGTCCTTATAAAAAGTAGAAATTTGGACACAGACACACCTACAGGGGGAAGACAATGTGAAAAGAGAGGGAGAATGCCATCTCCAAGCAAGGAACACCTGAAGCTACCAGAAGCTGGGACAGAACAATGGAAGAGATTCTCAGTCACAGCCCTCAGAAGAAACCTACCCTGTTGACACCTTGATTTTGGACTTCCAGCCTCTAGAACTGTAAGAAAATACATTTCTGTTGTTTTAAGCCACGCAGTTCGGTATACTTTGTTATAGCAGCCCTAGAAAATTAATCCATCAGGTTACTGTGTTTTAAACATGAGCATCTGTCAGGCAAGGCAGTCATGTGCTGCGTCCCGCCTCCAGCACGGTCATGTAAGAGTGACTGTAGGCCTGGAACATTTCCTTGTTGGGAGAGAGAGACCCCTCATAGCTGGGTGCTGGGCTTGTCCCATTGTGAGGGAATATATTTCCCTGTTGCTGATGTGGTGTATACCTCTTGTTCTGCTTAAACATGTGCATGTCTATGACCCTCAGGCATGCCACAAACTTTCTGTTTCCCAGACCCTATGGGGGAGAAGTCACTATCATTCTACTGCCGTACCAGATGGGGTGTGTGCAGTGTGTGCAGCTACATTACCCCAGCTGACTCCAGAGTGGATCTGCTGTCCATGGATGGAAGGATCAAAGGACTCACTGCAAGTGGCTGGGGACTTCTTCACCCCTCTTGCTATAAGTAAATGTTAGACCACTTGAGCCTGACATGTATATTGTCCATTCTCAGCAACCTTGAATCATCTTCCCTGAGTTGCAATTAGCTATTTTTGAACCATGGCCACAGAGCCTGGCCATCTAGTGAACTGGAAAATAGCATCAAAAAGCTTGGAAATGCCTGAAGGTTGCATTAAAAAGCAGTACAGTAAATACTGGGCTAAGGGACCACATCTCTTAATGTTTCTGAGTCGGATTAGTAAGACCACTGCCTGGCTGTGTGGTAGTCAAGGAATGTTGTCTTCCTTAATCCTTGTCTATTCTTGCAGGAAAACTTCAATCTTAATTTATGTCTAAATAATTTTAATGGCTTATTTGATCCTTTTCTTTTCTTTTATTTTTATTCTTTCCTTTCCCTCCCCTTCCCTTCTCTCTTTTCTTTTCTTTCTCTTCATCATTAGCAAATTTTCAAAGCTACTCCCCTGGTGGAAAGAGTGGTGAGGGTTAGCTCAGAGAAACAAGAAAGAGGAAAGTCTTTCTCTCCCAGAGCTGTGGGGGGATGCTGAAATCAAGAAACCATGTGGACAGGAGCGAAAGGCTACCAATACCAAGATCCAAGAGAGAGAAAGAGTTGGATTTGAAAGAAGAGGTCAGAGAGCACAGGAAATATGTGTAGAGCATAAAGTTAGAGCAATGGCATCAAACCTAGTCTCACATTAGAACGACCTGGAGTGCTTTCAAAAGCCGCCAATGCCTGGGTTCAGCCCCAAAATAATTAAATCAGAATATCTGCAGGTGGGGCTTAGGCAGCACATTTTTTTACATATCCCCAGGTGCTTCTAATGTGCAGCCAGGGTAGAGAATCACTGAGCTAAAGCAAGTACAGAATTTTCATGGGCAATTATCTGGAAAAAGTGGTACTATTAGATGTCTATGACTTCTCAGCTGATATGCCAGACATAAAAATCTGAGACAACCGGACACAAAAGTACTAGGCAAGGTGCTGTCTTCAACTTTAATCTTCATGTTAATGAAGCTACAGATTTTTTTGCTCTCAAAGTTAATTGACCTCTATTATTTATGTGTAGAAAATTTCTCAACTTAATGAATCCAAAAGAACATAATTTTACATATAACCCTGAATTTAATTGATTTTAATTCTTACAATTAAGTCCCCTATCCTCCAATATCACTATACTTTTTGATTGTAAAATATTTAAGTATAAGAAGAGCCATAAAGAAAAATACAATAAAGTCTCATGTAGCTCTAATAATGTTAAGAATTGAAAACATTATGAACTCTGGTGAAGATTCCTGGGTACCATATCTCTCTCTCTTTCACTAAGCCTTAAAAATAAAATCCATCACCCAGAATTTAGTGTTCATCAAACCATATGTTATTAACTTACATTCTCCACCCAATGTTTTTGAAATCCATTCCTGTTAGTATACATAACTCCAGCATATTCATTGTTTAAAAATCTCATCATATAGTTGTATCATGATAATAATTCATTCCCCCAATGATGCTATTTAGGTTATTTCAAATTATTGCTTTTTTAAATATGCTTATTGACCTATAAGACTTATAAAATTCCCTTTTAAAAGTGTACAACCCAAATATTTTTTTTAGTTTTTTTCACAGGTTTAAAAACATCATAACTATACAATTTTAGAGCATTTTCATCACCCAAAAGATATCCTACATTCAGTAGACGTCACCTCCTTTCATTGCTAAGTGCTGGCAACCACTATCTAGATTTTGTTCCTGTGAATTTGCCTGGACATTTCATGTAAATGAAATCATATAAATGTGACCTTTAATGACTGGCTTGTTTTGATTAGTATAAAGTTTTCAAGGTTCACCCATGCCTTACCATGTACCAGTACTTTATTCTTTTTTTATTGTCAAATAATATTCCATTGTATGCCACATTTAGGTTATCACATCACTTGATGGACATTTGGGTTGTTTCTATCTTTTGACTATTATGAGTAATGCTACTATAAACATTCATGGACAAATTTCTGTGGGACATATGCTCTTAGTTCTCTTGGGTATATACTGCTGGATCATTTAGAAACTATGCTTCATGCTGTGAGGAACTGGCAAAATAGTTTTCCAAAGCAGCCGCACTATCACCAGCAGGGATACCTGGGTGGCTCAGTCAGTTAAGCCTCTGACTCTTGGTTTCGGCTCAGGTCATGATCTCGGAGTCATGGGATTGAGCCCTGTGTCAGGCTCTGTGCTCGGCACAGAGTCGGCTTCAGATTCTTTCTCCCTCCCATTTACACTCTCATGCTCTCTCTCTCTCAAATAAATAAATAAATCATCTTTAAAAAATAAATATTACCAGCAATATATGACTATTCCACTTTCTTGACATCCTCAACATTGTGGTTATTATCTATCATTTTTTTTAGCCTTCCAACTGGGTATGATGTGTCTTGGTATTTTAATTTTTAATTTCCACTTCCCTAAGGATTACCAATGTTGAATAATCTTTCAAGTGCTTGTTGGTGGCCATTTGTGTGCTTTCTATAGAGAAATGTCTGTTCAAATATTTTGCTCACTTTTTAATGGATTTGTCATTTCAGACAAGGCAAGCCCCACAGTGAGAGATACAATATATATCCTGCAAAGGATGCATATTCATAATATATGATTTTTATAAACCAATAAAAAAGAAGATGCTTCAATAGAGAAAAAAAAGCAACTACTATAACAGACACTTTTTAAAAGTGAATATCCAAATGGTTAATAAACTTAAGAAAAAATAATCAATTATATTACTCATAAGGGAAATGAAAATTAAAGTCACAATGAGATACCAAGGTACAGTAAAATACAAACACACATCTACCAGAATGTCTAACATAAAAAGGTAGAAAATACCCAATATTATCTATGATATGAAGAAAATTGAAGTCTCGTGTACTACTGGGACAACCACTTTGGAAAACTGGCATATTTCTAAAACTGAATGTGCCTCATGACCTAAGCATTCCACTCCAAGTAAATATATACCCAGGAGAAATGGATATATATGTTTTCCCTTAAAAAAATATGGGTATTCATAGCAGGACTATTACTAATATCTGAAAACTGTAAACAATCCCAAAATACCCATCAGCAATAAACTGGAAAAATAAAGTATGGTATATTTGTCTAATGAAATGCTATTCAAAATTAAAATAAACGAACTACAACTTCACGCAATAATAATGACCAATCTGACAAACAAAAGACTGAGCAAAAAGAGCCAGACACAAAACAACACATTCTGCATAAATATATATATACTTTGACATGGCTTCAGAAATCACACTAGTAATTATCTCCTGATCCAGGTATTGCAGGCATGGCTGTATTTAATCTACAAAATTCCACTGAGCTGGACACTCAGGATTTGTGTACTTTATGTGTGTATATATGTATGCATATACGCATGTGTATATATATATACATATATTTTCCTTTGGAAAATATTTCTGTTCCCTTGCTTTATTATCTTTCCTTTTCAAATGACTTTTTCTATCCTACTTTAAAACACAAACTTTCTAAATACATGATTCTTTCCCTTTTGCTCTTCACTGAAGAAACTAGAACTATGAACAGCTACTAGGAAACCAATTTGGTAAAAAAAAAGGCATGATGTGATGTGGTCCCAGACCAAAGGTGATAGGGGATTTTAAAAAAAAATATATGAGACAAGAGAAAATTTTCAGTAAAATATGATGGGAGCAGTGAAGGATAAAGGACATCAAAACTATGTCTTTATCCCAAGATCCCTAATGGACTCACACAAATTGTATTGAACAAACAATAAATCCACACATGGGTAAATGCCTATACATCCACCTCTCGTTATTCTGGAGCTTTGTGTAAATGGTCAACGTGGAAACAGTTCTTATCATGAGTCCACTCAAGATTCCTGGGCACATTACATACATTACATCTGCTGTTAAATGTTTACTGACTGAAAAGAATCTTAATGAAAACAGGAGCTAATCAAGGGTCCATCAAAAGTTTGTATTGAGAATATATGTGACTCCAAGAACCAAAATAGCATCTATGTCTGTTAGAGAGTTAGTAGGTTATATATAAAGTTCTTGCCAAACATATGTGATTACAGAGATTATTATTTAGCTACTGGCTATCATAAAGCATGGAGAATGTATGGCTAAAGTGGTTCTCTCCATAATCATCTGCATTTTATCATGCACTTACATATCCATTCTAAAAGACAGGAGAGTACAATTAAGGCCAACAGATAGAGGAAGATTGCATTGGAGACACATACCAATCATCTTTTATTGCTAAACTCTGCTCTGTCTCTGATTTGATTTTTAGCAAAGTATGCTTTGTAGTCTCAATGATGCACTTTCAGGTTTGAAGCAGATGACATTAGTTACATTGCTTACAGCTGCATTGGAACCTCAGAACAGTGTTATTTCAAGAGACATCTTTCTTTATATACAAATGTGTATAAGTTCATTAGATGACTTCACCTATCTCTTTATTTTGCTTTTTGTGTGTCAGGGAAGCTATGTGTTATCATCATCAGAATGGCCATGGAGGTGTCACATATTGCAGGTAATGAGGCAATTATGAAGTTCATTTAGGGCTTCTGAAAAGGGTAAACAACAATATATTTACAACACACCAGATGGCAAATGGATATCATGTTTATTTTATATTTTCATGCTAAAATCTTCTGTGTAATGTGTATTCCACTCATCAAGGTAATTTTAGAAAAAAATACACTCTGCGCTGTTTTAAAGGTGACTCTGCAATTTCTGAAAACGTATGTAGTCATATCTCTAGAATCAGACATATTTTAATCAAATTTATGTAAGTTGCCTTACTTGGTAGTAATGTATTCAAGAGATATTTTAGCAAAGCCTTCTTTCATATATACCTATTCTCTGATTTAACCTCAAATTATGGGTATTGTTCTGGGGGATGGGTAAACTAGATGCTGAGGATTAAAGACTATACTTACCATGACAAAAATTAAAAACTATGGGTATTCTTCCTTTAATACTAAAAATCAGGAACAAGTACACTTGTAAGGTCAGTCTGTATTCAATAGTGGGTTTAGTTCTAATTCCACTAGAGACATTTCAGGATATTTCTTAGGCTATCTTCTTCGGCCTTTATAAATTTTAAAACACTTGAAATTAAATTTAAATTTTTTTTAAATTGTTAAAGAATTGTCTTTCAGCAAACGGTGCTGGAACAAATGGCTATATGCAGACATGCAGAATAATGAAGTTGGACCCCTACTTCACACAATACAATAAAATTAATGCCAAATGGACAACGGAGCCAAATGTAGGAGCTAAAACTATAAAACTTGATCAACAAAGTGAAAAGGTAACTCAGAATGGGAGAACATATTTTAATTGATTGATTGATTTTTAAAGATTTTATTTATTTATCTGAGAGAGAGAGTGCAGGAGCAGCTGGGGGAGGGTGAAGGGGGCAGAGGGAGAGGGACATTTTTAAATAAAATATCTAACAAGGTCATTGTATTTAGTCTTACAACTCAATAATAAAAAGACGTATAACTCACCTTAAAAAATGATCAAAAGATTTGAATACCTATTTCTCCAAATAATATACTGAATGAATGAGTGGCCAAAAGGCACATGCAAAGATATTTAACATCATTAATCATTAGCTAAATGTAAGTTAAAAACCACACTGAGGTACCACTTCACTAGGATGGCTATAATCAGAAAGGCAGATAATAATACAAGTGTTAGTGAGAATGCAGGGAAATGGAAATATTATATATTATAAAATCATGCAGCCATTTTGTAAAAACATTTAGGAGTTCCTCAAAATGTTAAACATGGAGATACCATATGATCCAGCACATCTATTCATAGGTATATACCCAGAGAAGTGAAAGAATATGTCCACACAGAAACTTACACATTATGTCACAGCAGCATTATTCAGAAAAACTGAAAACCAGAAACAACATAAATGCCCATCAAGTGATGAATGGATAAACAACATGTGGTAATAGGCATACAATGGAATATTATTTGGAAGCAAAAAGGAATATAGTACTGATATGGGCTACAACACAGAACTTCAAAAAGGTTGTGCTAAATTAAAGAACAGTCACAATAAAACACATCATTCAAATTATATTAAATGCTCAAAATGGGCAAATTCATAGAGAAAGAAAGCAGATTAGCGGTTGCCAGGTGCCGGGGCATTGGGGGTATGGAGACTGACTGCTAATGGATATGTGCTTTCTTTTGGGGACAATGAGAGTATTCTGAGGTTAAATAGTGGCGATGGTTGCACAACTATGCTAATATACTAAAAGCCACTAAAAGTGCACATTATAAAAGAATGAATTTTATAAAATGTGAACTGTATCTTGGTAAAGCTGTTGTTTAAAACAAACAGCAAATAGAAGTCTCTGTATAAACTGCCATTAAATGACTGCACTAGGATATATTAAATTAAAAAAGAAAAAAGTGTATATAATATACACTGTTTATCTAAAAGAGAGAAAAGGATATGAATATATACACATATCGGCTTATTTTTTAATAGAAAAATAAATCAAAAATCTAATTTAAAAATCATGGTTACCTATGGGTGAAGAAAAAAAGCAGACTGGGGGGATAGAGATAGACACTAACACTCTGTATATATACTCTCTTTTGTAGATTTGACTTCAGAACCTTGTGAGTATTTTATATAGTTACACAACAAAAGTAAATAAAAAAGCAGTCCCTCAATATTGAAAGTAACATTAAACAAATGAAAGTGTATATAAAATTAGTGGCATAACCACACAGAGAGAAACTATCTCTGTCAGTTTAAGAGTTTAAGACATAGTAGTAATTCCATCATGCATCCCAATGGGATATGCCCTAAGGATAAAAATGATTAAAGGAAAAATCTTCAACTCTTTTCAGAAGTCCTCCTGTGAGTAGTGGTGTCGGTATTCTCACACTAGGGCTGCCATATATGTACTGTGGGATCGAGCAAAGAGTAATTTATGCCAGTAATTACTGAGGTCATTGAGAACTGGAACTTTTGGTGCAGAAAAAAAGGAAATACAGACATAAGATTATTGAGGTTAAATAAAATCCCTGTAGTCCTCAGTGGAAGGACCAGTGTGAATAGCTCATGGTATATTTCATCTTAAAATAAAATTCTACTTCCCTTAACCAGTCAGAAAATTCCAAGAAACGTCCATTGTCACACTATTTGAGTTTGTCTCAAACTTCACCCGCATCAAATGATCTGGGTGCACTTAACAGTTAGTGTGATACCACATTAGAGTCGACGCAACAAGATACAATTCTCAGTGCCTGCTTCCCCTCGCGTGCATCTTCATTCACGTGTATCTTTGAGAATTTCTGGCCCTTACCACCCACCATAGAGCTTCTTACTGAGGAACAAGAATGCTTATTCCTGCTCACACACGTACAGAAGCGCACTCACACAGAGGCTGTAAGGGAAACACCTCAGCTCTGTCTGCCCTACTCTGAACACTATGACCACACCCACAGAGAACACGTTTGACACTTCTGGTCACCAAATGCCATTCTCAAGTCCAGCTTGTTACCTCTGTTTCCGACTGACCAACTACAGTCTGGAGGTTCCCAGGACCCCCTCTTTGTACCCAGATGTCAGTCTCAAAACCAGGTTGTAATGGGTACTCCAGACCAACTGGCTATAAACCAGAGGTTCCCACAACCACCTCCTTGGGTTTGGTTAATTTGCTGGAGCGGCTCACAGAACTCAGGGGAACACTTAAGTTTGCTGGTTTATTATAAAAAGATAAAAGAGGGTGCCTGGGTGGCTCAGTTGGTTAAGCGACTGCCTTCGGCTCAGGTCATGATCCTGGAGTCCCAGGATCGAGTCCCACATCGGGCTCCCTGCTCGGCAGGGGGTCTGCTTCTCCCTCTGACCCTCCTCCCTCTCATGCTCTCTGTCTCTCATTCTCTCTCTCTCAAATAAATAAATAAAATCTTTAAAAAAAAAAAGGATAAAAGAGATGGACAGCCAAAGGGAAGGGATACATAGGGCAAGGGATGGGGAAAAGGGCACAGAGCTTCCATGTCCTAGGTAGGTGCAGGTGCCTGCTCATCACATTTATTGCTCTCCCAGCACCTCCATGTGTTCACCAATACCAAAACTCTCCATTTTAGGATTTTATGGAGGCTTCATTACATAGGCATTATTTATTCAATCAATGCCCATTGGAAACTGATGATTCAACCTCCAGCCCCTCTCCCCTCCCTGGGGGTAGGAGGTTGGGACTGAAAGTTCTAACCCTCTAATCATATGGTTAATTCTCCTGGCAAGCAGCCCCCCATCCTCAGGTGAGCCTCCAAACTCATCTCATTAACATAATGGAAACATCTTTATAGTTCTCATCACTTAAGAAATTCCAAGGATTTTAAGAGTTCTATGTCAGAAACAGGAACCAAGACCAAATATTTATTTCTTACTATAAATCACAATATCACAGATGCATACCATGAGTTTCTTATATTAGAATATTATTAAGGAACGTGTGTTGAAGAAAGAAATAGACCCAGGCATCCGAAGAAATGAGCTCTGACTAGAATCTGTCATTTTCTAGACATTTTCCTTTGGAAGGACCAGTCGTCTCTGCAGGCCTCAGTTTCATCACCAATAAAATATAAAATCTGAAATAATAGTACCCAAGACATTTTTGCCTCTGAATTCCATGATTTTATGTACTTATTATGATATATAAAATGATACCAGATACTTCTCACCAGAAATTCTTCTTGGCAATATAAGAGCAGTATCTAGTCAATGAGATGAATATAAAGGTTCAAACCCAGTGACTAATACATCACAGACACTCAACCCGTGGTATGTACCATGATGGTGGTGATAATTTCAAAATATTTATTGTTATTTCTCTATGCTTAGACAAGAAAAATAACAAATGCATTTGTAGGTGCAGGTTCCTGCTTATCACATTATTGCTAGAGCAATTTGCTACATTCAAGAGATATACCAGGGTTTTCTTGTTCCCAGATTTGTTTACATTTGATAAGCCATGGCTAAATGGTGCTTTCTATTTGCCAGAGATAATAATAACAGTATACTCAAACTCATTCATCAATCATTGGCTTCCATAATTTATCACAAGAGAGCTGCATATTTGTTCTATCTTACTTCTGTTAGAAGTTCTATCTTACTTTTGTTCTTATGTTAGGTTATGTCTTATGTTCTATCTTACTTTTGATTCTTTGAAAATATTTAATGAGACTTGATCTATAAGTAATCGATTCATAATTATTTGCCAATGATCTTGAGTTCATTACTCTTGCATATATAAAAGCAACAAAACTTACACTTTGCATAAAAACATTCTTAAAGTGAGTAGCTCTTCAGAGGGTAGGCTCTAAGAAATATCAAAGAATTTCACTTTATTGTTATTTTTAATTTGGTCTAAAATGAAGGTATTTGTTTTAAATTTAGATATAATATAGACTTTGCTTTTTAAGAACATAATCCCAAGGAAGGAAACTATGTATTTAGCAGCATTATGGCAAAAATGGAACTTGCCAATATATATGCAATTATTTTTATGCAGAAAAACTAAGCATCCAGAAATTGATCAAATATGCAGCTTATTTATTGAAGGCTTTCTTAAAGATTAGAATTTATTTACATGCAAGTGTTTCTTAGATCATAAATACTGAGCCTGGTCAATTTCAAGCTCATGGTATTTAACTAGTTTATAGTTAATTATTTAGCCAAATTTAACTATGAAAAATCACATTTAAGTGACAGAATTAGACTCTTTAATCATAAAACTGGGAAATTATAGCAAATGCATAGGTTTTTGGTTTTTTTTAAGATATACCATATTGAGAAACAATTAGTTTGAAAGTACTGAAACGTGTACCTTTTAAGATTAATAAGGGTATTATTGACTTAGTTTAGAGCAAGTTTCAAAAAATTAAAAAACAAAATTCAACTGAATAAGTTTTGAAGTTGAAGATCTAATTGGTTTTATTAAAAAGTTCATGAATCAGCAGTACCCCATCTAGCAAGTAGAGGTAAGAGTTGTATAAAACAGAAGGCTTTTATAGGAAGAAGGGTGGGGCAAGAACATTATTTGCAAAAGAAAGGATTGTTTTAGGCAAGATCACCTTCCCTCAGAGGAAGGGCAAGGGTGGGGGTTCTTATTATGTGGATTATCTCAATTTCTGGTGAGGGGATGGGAAGGCCCACGGGACAGATTCCCTCACTGACGCTGATCAGAAAGTTCCTGACTGACCTGGTTAAGACTGTATTTCTCGGAGAAGTTCAAACTGTAATTAGGTTAGGTATTAAATCCTGGTTTGGTGACTTGGTCTGACTCAAGGCCCGTTTTGGGCCTATATTTGTTTGTTTGTTTTATTAAGTCTCTAAAGTAGAGACTAAGAAAATATCTCTTCATTATTAAAAAAAATTGTTATACTTTTAATATATTAAATGTCTAAGTTTTCTTAGTTAACGACACATATGGGGAGTCCAGATCATGAGACCATATATTTCATCTTATCATAAATGAAGTTATTATTTGCAATTCTCTATTTTGTCTATGTAATGTCTTTCTTTTATAGTTCTGTATTTGCAAATTTACATTTTACTCATTTTACACCAAACATGCCAGCATTTGTTTGTTTTTTTGACGACAGACATGCTCTGTCTCAAGGAGTGAGTGAAAATTTTTCTAGGAGTAATACCTCTTTTTCCCTCTGCATACCTTGTACATTCCCTGCCAAGAATGTTCCTGAAAAGAAGTCACAGGAGAAGGAGAAAGGGGAAGAGAATAAATAAAAAGAAGAAAGAGAAGGACAAGGAGGAGAGAAAGACTGTTCTAACTCAATAATGATAATGACAACTGCTGTTTGTGAAAGACTACTTGTGATAGGGATTATGCTTGTTGCCTCAATTATGATACATAATTTCACTTAATCCCAACAGCAATCCTGGATTATAAGTGTCAATATCCCCATGTTATAGAGAGGAAAATAGGATTACAGGGTTTAAAGTATTTCCCTGAGTTGAAAGAGACATTCATCTGTTTATATGGTATTTCACAAATATTTTGAGACGTATGCTCTCCATTTCCAATGTCACCTTCTTGTGGAACTAGATTATTTGATTATTTGGGCTGGGTGTTGGACAGAATTGATGCGGACATGCTGGGGTTGGGAGCAAATGCTCAAGAAAGAATTCTTGAGACATCTTTGGTGCAAAAAGGTGGTTTTATTAAAGCACAGGGATAGGACCCATGGGCAGAAAGAGCTGTACTGGGGTTGTGAGGACGGGCCCATTATATACTTCCAAGTGGGGAGGGGGTTAGGAATAGCACACCCAAGGTATTTTGGAAACAAGGTTTCTAGGACCTTGAGGGGTTAGCTATTGTTAGAAAAAGGCCATTTACTACTGTCTAGTAAAACCTTAGTCACGAGACCCTTCATATGTGTATCAGGGGGCCATATGCTTGGAGGATGATTGCTAACATGTAGCTTGGGGGGTAGAGATAAAGGACGTTTCCAAAGGAATTTCTATATGTTTAAAGTAGACATAGGATCCTGGGGGGTTGGGCTAAGATTGCCTTCTGCCCTTAGCAAAGTGTCAACATCAAGGCAGCTGAGCTCCCACAGGAAGGTCACTCTACCCTGTTTCAAGGACTTGTCAATGGGCTATAAGTAGTAAGGAAATTTAATTTTTTCTTTTGCCTTTGTTTCCCACAGCAGAATCTAGATTTAAAAATTAATATGTATAAAAATCACAAGCACAAACAGGACAACAACTACTATAATAACAATCTAACACTTTAAGCCAGATAATCCTGATAGAAACGACCATCTCTCAGCCATACCAACAGCATTAAACTGGCATACGGCCTTTTATGGAATCTCCTGATCATTAGTAAAGACATGTGATACCAATAATAAACTGGTATGTCACCTTGTTCTAAAATGTGTTCATGAGTACATCAAATTTACTTAAAGATTCTGAATACAGTAGAATCATATTATATTGATGATTAATATGGTGGATATTATGCTACCTTGGATTTATTTCCTTACACTTCAGTGTGTATGAATACATCTAGAAAATGCATGTGAATATCAAACTTATCATTAAAGTTATGTGGGTAATTTTTGGATGCCTCCTATAAATACATAGCATAAATATATGCCCAAAATATATAGCTAATTCTTCCCCTTAAGAATTCAGGGTGCTGCTAATCTAGTATTCACTCCTCTCCTGATTGAAACAAAAGCAGAGAACATTGCCAGGAAATCACCATTTTCCATATTACTTATCCTCAAACAAGGTTGTGTAAGAATGTGTTAACGAAGAGACCTGTGGCTCCTTTTAATTTTTCAGGGAAAGCAGAGAAACCAGGTCATCAGGGATGTGGCAATTAAATAAGCAAACCTCCCTCTGTGCATAGATCCCTTTCAGGAGAGCTTTCCCTCTTGAAAGAATGTTTTTTCCCAAATGTAAAATGTGTGAGGGTGACATTTTGTAGCCAGTTAATCACAGGTGACTATTTGCCAGGGTCGTCCCCTAGGATGGACTCTAGGTTCTGTTTACATATAAAAAGCCTTAGTCAAAAACCATATAGGTGATCAGCAGCAGGGCTGGATGCTGTCAGGGGGTCTCCGGGGACTTTTTTGCTTTAAAACCTAAATACTTTAGCATTCAAGTAGCAGTAACATTACCAATACCTCACCCTTGATTAAAAATGTATATTCCTTGGGGCTCATGGTCAAGATTTTAGATCTTTCTCCAACTTTCCCTCAGGCATTGTGATAAACTTGAGAGAATTGTTTCTCTTTCTGGTGATTTCAAAGAAATAAGGCCAGAGGTGCTGTTCAAAGGAAAACAGTTAAAAGCATTTTGACACATTCATATCAGGTCCTTTTGTATTTCACCAGCCAAAAGGTTTTTCTCCACAGCTTTCTCTTCCCAGAATCTTCTCCCACTTCAGTGTACCCTGTACCTATCCCATGTGAACATTATTGTATGAATGAATTATAGGCTGTTTTGTTTCTTCTATGATTTCTTTTCTATTATCTATGTTGGATTTTGGGTTGGATCTTATATCATTCTATAAAACATTATCAGGTACTTCTTCCTAGGCCACTGAGTTAAGACTCCAATTCTTCTTGTGGTTGCTAATTTTAGATCAGCTAGTCTGCAAAATCGGCCCTCAAACTAGGATTGCAGGTTATACCCATCTAACTAAATTTCCCATTAGCACCCGGTTTTTGTGCCTACCATGACTAGAGAGGCCTAGCCTTAATATCTCAGACTACAGACATCAAGGTTCTGAAATGTTTTTGGATCTATTAAGGTAGGAAATGGAGCTCAACCAGACTACCTAGAAGCTGTGGTCCTTAGCCCTGGATATGATCAGGGAGTTCAGACAAAGCAGAAATCACAGCAATATTTTGAAGCCAAAGCAATTATGGTTCAATGCTAGTCCGTGCCTGGTCACGTGAAATGATCTGAAAAGGTTTCTCAAGGTCTTACTGGTCTCATCAATCCTACATCTCTTCCATATCATTTGCATTAGAAATGATTTAGAAAATGAAACTGAAAAAGCTGCTTAAGAGCTGGTTTGAACATACACATAAGGTGGATACTACTACAATTAATAATAGTAAACATCTATGAAGCCTACCATGTGCTACTGTTCTAAGTGCAACTCATGTATAAGTTACTTTAATAGTAAGACAATTTGTGTATTTTGCCCATTATCTTTTATAATACTCAAATGACCCAATAATTTTTTTTTCCCATTTTAAGATGAGGAAAGTTTTAAGGGCACACAGCGAATATGTAACAAGTTGATGTTCAGCCATTGGTCTATCTCACTCCAGGCTCCTTACCATCAGCATTTGCCCTCATTCATAAAATGTACTGAACACATATATGTTAAGCATCTGTTTTGCTAATAAAAAAATGAGATATTTGTGTCAAGGGCCTCAGGAATTTTATATGTGAATCATTCTTCTAAAAGTCCATGGCTTGAGTAAGATAGTTCAGTTATCCTGATAGACTTAAAAGAGATGGACAGGTATTGGGCATGGGATGAATGCCTCCAAAGACACCCAGCACCTACACAATGAAAGGATTGAATTACATCAAGAGAAATGCATACTCAAATATATGCGAAATATTGTGATTTAACCGACTATATACAAAATTCACAATCAAAAAGAATTTTATTACTGAATTTTGCTGGATCTCTTTTCTAGGTTAAAATAAAGAGCAAAATCTTAGAATCTAATAAATAAATCGTGCCTTTTCCCATTAGGAACAAAGGAACTTGCACAAAGTGAATTTCAGATGATTGCAAATAATTTAAGGCAAGAGGGTTTAGAATACTTTGTGACTTTGAAATGATATATATTTGTAGGATACAATTTTATATCAAATATTTAGCATAAATCAATGCACATGCAATGTAATATTTTCATATTCAGAATATTAAATGCACTCTCTTCATTGTTATTTTTAATCACGTATTTGACAAGAGTACTTAGAGAAAAAATAACAAGCATGCTGACTTTCAGTTAGCAGTTTTCTGTATTTTCAGTGTTTACATTTTGCCTCTTAGAAATGTGTAAAATCAACCCAACTGAGAGAAGGAAAATTAATAGTAAGGTAGGCTTTTCATAACACATTGAAGAGTGTGTTGACATAACCTAAATGAAAGTCACAGAATCATATATTGAGCTACAACTTTTGGCATTAGTTTTATATATTCACTCATTCAACAAATTTTTACTGAGGGCCTTCTGTGATCAGGCATTTTACTCAGGTGAGCCAATAGAGACAGGTCTCTGTCCGCACTGAGGCCAGTCTGTATGAGTACAACACATATACCTACTTTTCTTTCTCTAATAATATATGGGCTTGGGCGCCTGGGTGGCTCAGTTGGTTGAGCGACTGCCTTCAGCTCAGGTCATGATCCTGGAGTCCCGGGATCGAGTCCCACATCGGGGTCCCTGCTCAGCAGGGAGTCTGCTTCTCCCTCTGACTCTCCCCCCTCTCATGTGCTCTCTCTCTCATTCTGTCTCTCAAATAAATAAATAAAATCTTAAAAAAAAAAAAACCTTTAAAAAAATAATAATAATATATGGGCTTGTCTGTGTGTGGAAGGGTAGGTATGAGTGCATTTAATTTGCTTTAAGCTTGCAGTGGATGTTCTAGCTAAACCCACAGTGCAGTTTCACTTAGGTTGAATACAGAACTATTTTCTCCACACCCCCCATTAGTACCTATTTGCATGAATTGATATGTATAGAGGCTTCAGTTTTATAACAAAGACAAAATGGAAGATGGATGGTTGAAGATGCCTTGAGCTAGAGTATAAGGTAAGAGATGACCCTGGACAGACTAAACCGGGGAATGCCCTGAATAACCATGTAACCAGTAAATCATGGTGAGATGTTGGGATTTGATCTGAGAGCACAGCAAACCACCCTAGATCTTTAACAGAGGACTATCTCCACTGATTTGAATTTTTAGAAAGACTATACTACAGATTAAGTACACACTAGAAAAATGGAGCTGCTGAGGCAAGGAAGGGTGAGCTTAAGAAAGTTTATGGAGGCAATGTGGAAATAGAATAGGCCCAAATACTTCTAAAATCTAATGACAGACATTTTTGGATACATAATCTGATATTCATAATACACTAAATTAATTAGTGTATGTCTACTTTTTGATGGTTTATAACAGTATAAAGAGTTTATTTGCTGTTGGTTGTTATAGAAAAAAGGCATATATTCAAAAACACACCTTATATTTTCATGATTTTGTAGGTTCTATCATGGCTGGATTCTTTTTAATGTTGAAAAGAGGCATTGATCCAGAGATCTGCATATTTACCATAACATCATTGCATGGTTACTTTCAAATGGTTATTTCAAACTAAGATTTTCTTTTGTTGTAACTGCAACTTCTTAGAATAGATTTTAATTTGAGGTATGTCTGATTAGCACCAGAGTTAGATTTGGAGGAATCACATTCTTTTGCAACCAGAGACAGGAGGAAAATAGTTCCATTTGGGGATAATGCTTTTAGAACCTGATATAAAAGGGGAAAAAATAACTGCATAAAACCGCAGCAAAGCCTGTGTCAGACAAAGATATCAAACTTTCTAAAGAATCTGTGTCTGCCCCAATCCAGGAACTCTCTCACTATTTAGAGTGACCTCTACAAAAGTGTTACAATTAATTCTAGGAAAACAATGTCTATACACTTCCATGATACTCATTATCAGGGGTGCCAAGAGCCCCAATTCTCAGCGAGTCAAATTTGTCTTTGAATTTCTGCATCTTACCTGCAACTGCCTACTGCAGACTTTGTCCCTCAGCCCCATGATGCATTCAGAGCTATGAAGGTGCCTTGAAATCCCTGCCCTTGCCTCCTGGGTATCTCTCTAAGGCAGAACCTCAAGATATGGAGCTTATCTGGCCTTTCACCTGCAATAAAACACACTGCTTTCTTTTTCTTTGACCCAGCTGTCTCCCAATTGGCAGATAATGAGTAAGTGAACTAATCCAGGCTAATGTGATAATGGGGACAGCAGGAGAGCCTTTATTATACAAAGGCCTGGAACACAGGGCCAAATTACTCTATTCATTGTAGATTGCATCTTAGAGTAGACACAGCATAAAGCTTCCCAGAGATTTATATAAATTGTTTCTAACAGGGGAACTTCAGTTTGAAAAACCGTGTGGCCAGGGGTCTTTTTCAATGCCTCTTTTATCATACCAAGTCTTATTCCTTGTTCTTCCCATCCTGCTTGTAGAACTGTCTAAAATACCACAAACATCGCTTCTCGGCCTTTTGGCTAAGATCAAGTGTAGTATCTGTTCTTATCAGTTTAAAATACCACAAACACACAGGTGTGCCTTCTACATTAATGCCATCTTCAAGCTTTCTGTTTGGGTTCCCATTCACATTTCCTGTCACTTTTCTCTCCGTCCCCATCTACTTTTTTTTTTTTTTCTCTACCTCACCTACTTTCTTTCTATTTCTCCATCCAGAGAGTTGAAATAATAAAATTGTCAGTAATCTCCCAATTCCTAGGGTTCTCCTATTTTTTGTATTTTTTTTCAAGTTATCAAATGACTTTCATCCTTTTAGTGAAGAGTCAGGAGAGACTATTACAGGTAGTCTAGTTGGCATTAATACAACCATGTTTGTGGATAAAAGAAATAGTTTAAAGTGTATCTGACTGATAGCTGGTACATGAAAAAAGGCTATAGATCCTGAGAAAAATAAAAAGCAATAAAACCCTGGCAATGACCATATTCACATATACACATATATACACACACATACATACATACGCATATATACACACATATATATGTGTATATATATTTATTCATTTATTTATTTTATGAATAATGTTCTCTCTCTTATATATATATATACACACACACACATACACATGTATATGTATATATATATATATATATATATGTAGCACATTATTCATTCAGCCCATGCAAAAGAAGGAAATCCTATGACAACACTGGATGGACCTCGAGGGCATTATGCTAAGTAAAATAAGTCATACAGAGAAAGACAAATACTGCATGATCTCACTTATCTGTGGAATCAAAAAAAAAAAACACTAAACTAAACATTTTTTAAATGGAAAGCTTGATATGTTCAATGGAAACTCTTCCTCTGGTGGGTCATCCTGAACTGAGTTCTGCAGATCCACCGTAGTGAAAAACCAAAAAACCAAAAAACTGCTGTTGTTCTTTTTTATATGCTTCTTGTTTCGACTTTTTAGGTTCCTTCCAGTTAACTTCATAATTTAACCAATAAACAGAGAAGAAAATTATCAGTGCAAATGAGACCCTGCAAATCTCTAATAGATTTACTTCCAGTTCTCTGTGGCCTGTTGTAATCTCTGTCCTGCAACAATGACCTCTGCCCAGCTAAAGGTCAATATTCTTAGTCACTGGCCAGTATTGAAAGCACTGGTAACTTCCTTTAGCAAAGGAAGCTGAAGTTCCCCACAAATCTCTGTGTGTTTCTATTCTCTTAAGAATCTTACCCTACTGGGTGCCTGGGTGGCTCAGTCATTAAGCATCTGCCTTGGGCTCAGGTCGTGATCCCAGGGTCCTGGGATCGAGTCCCACATCGGGCTCCCTGCTCTGCGGGAAGCCTGCTTCTCCCTCTCCCACTCCCCCTGCTGTGTTCCCTCTCTCGCTGTGTCTCTGTCAAATAAATAAATAAAATCTTTAAAAAAAAAAAAAAAAGAATCTTACCCTACCTGTAATAGACATACTTACGGGCAACATTAAGTGTCTTTAACTGACACATAGGAAATGCACAATCAATGTTGGTTTTTATTTTCACCACCACCTCACTGCTGCCACTACAACTATAATACCATCAATATCTTTATTACCGACTTTATTCCAACCACACTACTTTCCAGAACAGATAAAATAGAACTCCAAGCATTATTTTGAACAGCTCACTTTTTCATATCAAATATGTTATTATAAACAACTGCAGCCCTGGACCTTAGAGGTTTACTCTTCATGAACTAGCATTTCGATGATAGGGCCACTTATGCTGCAACTATTATGGGGTGTATCTTAAAATGCATTAATAATATGGTTTTCATTTTCCTTGTTTGAGTGTCACAAAAAGCTCTCTGGCTACTTCCATCTGATTATACAAAAGAACACAATGACCTACATTCAGAGAACTTTCTCTGCTCTAAGGATTATAGCCTTCAAGGATACAATTCAGCAAGTTCTACATGACACTTTGTAAGATATGTCACAGCCAATATATCATAGTGCAGATTTTTCATGGTTATTATTAAATCCCCTAAAACCATTGACTCATGGTGTCCTTGACATAATAAACTTCCTGTTCCTTAAAAATTCGTTACACATGTGCAGTAAACCAGAATTACACTTGCAAGTTACATTTCAATCTTGACACAGAAAAACACTTTTCCCTCAAGTTCAGTGTATCTACTTTTTATTCACCCTTTTCTGTTCCAAAGCTTAAAAAATACCAGTTAGTAAAAATATGTTTTCTTCTTCTGTTGATTCTCTACACAAATTTTCAGTCATAGAATAAAATGTATATTATTTTCATAGAAAGTGAATTGGAGGAAAATAAACCTTGGGGTAACTGGACCCCAAAACAAACTAAAAAAAATCTCACCTATCCTAAATATTAATTACCACCCATGAGAAATTTCGCTGAGAAAATAAAATATGGATACAGCATGAAGTAGTGTTGTTTTGCTACTGGTACTGAGAAGAGATTGCTCCTCTAGGTTTTAATGTCAGGAAAGAGAGAATTTATTTCTCAAGCTATAGCAATCACATCCTCTGAACCTCTGCATTAATTTTGAACACAAATGTCTTAGATAATTAAAATATTGGTCATCTATCAGCCTATTCGAATGCACTGTTTCATCCCTAGTGCTTCTCTGTGCATCTGAGATTTTTAAATATCCCTTACCATAGATCCTGACACTTACAGAAATGGCAAAATTGTGATCTAGATTCTAGATCTAACTCCATGTCCTAGCTCTGCCATTAACTGGGTAACCTAGGCCTCTTTAAACTTTGTGCCTTGGATTACCCAGAGATGTGCCAATGGTTTAATGACTTATATCAGATAGCATCAAGAAAAGTGTGGATCAGCATAAACACACTATAAACATACCAATTACACTACAAACAGTAATTCACTTTCCCCCCGCCACACCCCAGATTTCATTTATTTATTTGGCAGAGAGTGCGAGAGAGTGAGAGAGCAGAAGCAGGGGAGCGGTGGAGGGAGAGGGAGAAGCAGACTCCCTGCTGAGCTGGGAGCCTGATGCAGGGCTCGATCCCAGGACCCTGAGATCAGGAACTAAGCCAAAGGCAGACACTTAACTGACTGAGCCACAGAGGTGCCCCAGTAATTCGCTTTCTCACTGAATTCCACTGCATTACAATATTCAAAATGAATTGCTCTTTTACAACTCTGGAGCTCCATTGATTCTTCTCAGTGACTTTTTAAAGATATTTAACAAGCTGTTCAACAATATGAGTGGATATTATAAAGGAATAAGTTTACGCATTTAATAATAAAAGCAGTTTTTAACCACTGCAAATAAAGAATAAAAATGGAAGTCATTCCTGCAGTTGTGATCTACTTATGCAAAATTATAATACAATTTACAAAATAACTTGATTTGTCATAATACAGAGATGAAAACTAAAATTAACTAGTGCCATCACTCTACGAGGCATTTTCACATGCATTACCCAATTTAATCTTAACAAGAAATATTTGAGTTCTTATTTATTACTTCTACTCGTGAAATAAGATCACAGAAGCTCAGAAAGTATAAGTAATTTGAAGAATATACACACTGTAATTAACATAAATGGAATTCCAACTATGATATATTTGAATCTGAAAGCCCATATATTCTCACACTATATTTCATGCTTCTATTCGTTGAAAAATAACAGATACATCTGAAGAAGATATACTACAATAGAAAACAAATAACACTAGATTAGATCTGTAAACATTTTTATTGTTGTTTGGTAGGAATACCAAATAAATACCAGTATCATTATAGCCCAAAACACACTAATCTTAAAAAATAAATAGGACATCATCATTTCACATCCTGTTTTGTATTATTATCCTGATAGCTAGGTTTGTTAGCTTTTAACACTGTTATAAAATGTTAGTGTGCTCCTTGTTTGAAGAAACAGATATGTATCCAAATAGATGTGTGTGTGTATGTATGTATGTATCTATATAAACATGTGTGTAGAGATCCAAAATCAGTGTGGGGTTAAGTTTTAATGACTTTAGAACATAAATGCCACTACCTTACAAAATATCATTGAGGTATTTTATTATGTAAATCCATTTGAAACTTACATAGCTTTGTGAATTTTTGTAGAGTTAATAGTTACTTTTTACTCAAAATTTGTCATTGTCAATCAGAAACTTCTGTAAAAGTTTTACTTCTGAAGTCTGCCTATTAGTAGAGTGTCTACTTCTAGCCTAACTAGTACCAAACTAACCGTCCAACTACAAAGAACTATAAACCTTGACAAAGTAAATAAGGGAATCCTTTTGATTTCAGTTATTAACCAGGAAGCTTTTCAAGACTATGATCCACGGCGTAACAGTAAGACATCAGGTGAGTCTCATGGTCATTCTGGCTTTCTGCATGGGGGTACTTTCTGGACCACAGATGAAGAAAGTGGAGTACAGAGACAATACACTAAGTTGAGGTGGTAGAGAATAGGGTTAAATGCTGCTGCTGAAAATATAACTTGTTATGTTTGTCCCCCAGGAAGAAGGAAGAATGCAGAGACCGGCAACAGAAGTATGTGGGGAGGTCCCAAAAGGTATTTGACGGAGAGCTTCTCATTCATAAGAGGAGTCTTAGCTGAGGACCCTGCTGGCTCTCGGAAGCTGAGAAGTGAACAGAGCTGAGAGTGATGAGGCTGGGAGCATTTTGCTTTTCCATCTACTAGAGATTGAAGAGTTTTGTGAATTAATTACTTGTGGATTAAATGTAGATCCCGGAACGGCCACACCTTATGAGTAAAGACCACATACCAGAGTAAAGGTTAAGCTCTAGACCTAAAAATACAATTAAAGTAGGCCAGCCTAACAAGAAATAAAAGCAAGCACATCATATTCATAGAATGGCCAGTAATTTAATGGACTCCTAGTGACAAAGCTCAACACCTTTTAAAGGAAGACAACATAACTCATACTCCATCATTAAAAATGTCTAGAATGCAATTAAAAATCCCTAATTTATAAATCAGTTGGAATATGTAATCAAAAGAAAAATCAGTCAATTAAAACAGACACCATGATGCTACAAATATTGGGTTTGGCACACAAAAACATTTTTAAAAGATATATTAGAAATATATTTAAGAACCTAAGGGGAAACACTGACCAAATGAACAAACACGTGGGAAATAGCAGAACAACTGAAACTATACAAAATAAACAAAGAGAAATTCTATAACTTAAAATTTTAATACCTAATGTGAAAAATTCACTGACTGAAGCTGCAGAAGTACATAAATGTGAAATTTAAGAGGCATTAATAAATTGACCTAATTTTAAGAACCAAAAGAGAGAAAGAAAAGAGTGAGAACAAATAAGAAAAGATACTTACACAATTCACAGTGCTCACCACCCAGCCACCCCATCTCTCCTACCCCCCACCACTCCAGCAACCCTCAGTTTGTTTCCTGAGATTAAGAATTCCTTGTATCAGTGAGGTCATAGGATACATGTGTATAAGACGGTTGAATCACAGATCTGTACCTCTGAAACAAATAATACATTATATGTTAAAAAAAAAAAAAAGAAGAAGAAGATAGCAGGGGGGAAATCGGAGGGGGAAAGGAACCATGAGAGACAATGGACTCTGAAAAACAAACTGAGGGTTCTAGAGGGGAGGGGGGGTGGGAGGATGCATTAGCCCGGTGATGGGTATTAAAGAGGGCACGTTCTGCATGGAGCACTGGGTGTTATACGCAAACAATGAATCATGGAACATTACATCAAAAACTAATGATGTAATGTATGCTGATTAACATAACATAATAATAAAATCAATCAATCAATAAATAAATAAGAAAAGAAAATATACTTAGAATCCTGTGGGGCAATATCAAGTGGCTGAAGAGGGACACTACCCCGTGATCCTAAAAAGAAGGAAGATTAAATGATGCAGAAAAAACCTGAGGAAATCATGGCCAAATATTTATTTTCTTCTAGCTATAGAAGTTTAGTGAACACCAAAAAAGACAAATACAAAGAAAACTAACTATACCCTGGGACATCATTATATAACTTCAAAAAGCTAAAGAAGAATTACTGATAGAATCCAAAGGAAAAGGAAAGTTTATACATAGAGGAACAGTGATAAAAAGAATGCATGGATTCTTACAAGAAAAGAAAAAAGCCAGATGACAATGGTATAATATCTCTGAAGTGCAAAGAAGAGCTTATTTTAAAGGAGTCTGGCGGGGTGGGGGTGCCTGGGTGGTTCAGTAGGTTGAGCTGTTGAATGTCTCTGACTCTTGGTTTCGGCTCAAGTCATGATCTCAGGGTCCTAGGACTGAGCTCCGTGCTCAGTAGGGAGTCTACTTGATATTCTCTCTCTCCCTTTCCCTCTGCATCTTCCCCTGAGTGTGCTCTCTTTCTCTCTCAAATAAGTAAATAGAACCTTTAAAAAAAAAAGATTTCTGGATGTGACCTTTGTCTAAGGGATGTATTATAATGAGTAATAAAACCCACAAAGTTTTTATTTTTCTTAATTTTTTTTAAGATTTTATCTATTTATGAGAGAGAGTGTGCATGAGTGGGAAGAGGGGTAAGGGGAGAGGGAAAAGCAGACTCCCCACTGAGCAGGGAGCCCAACTCGGGGCTCAAACCCAGGACCCTGGGATCATGACCTGAGCGGAAGGCAGACACTTAACTAAGCCACCCAGGCGCCCCAAATGCACAAAGTTTTTAAACAATTTACATCAGCTTGTACTAAAAGGGACAAAGACAGCAAAAATGAAAATAGGCAGTTAGACCCTTGAGGTACCGTGGGCGGGAAGCAGGCTGAGAAAGCTACTCAGTTGTAAGCATACATGTTTTCTTACAGGAAGGGGAGGAGGACCCATGAGGTAAAATCCCAAACCCAGAGGGCGAAGAGCAATGGAGAGTCATTCAGCAGAATTAAGACTGTGTTGTGATTAGGGAAACAAGCAACTGGCAACCAGTACTCAGTTGGGTTTCAGAACTCATAGGAGTAATGACTATTGTATGTCTCCCATTTCCCCCTTTTTGAGTGGAAGGGTCTACTGCAGTTATCTTATACTCGTCTCTGTACTGAATGTTGAATAGAGGGAACGGATACTTTGCCTTATTAGTTCACAGCTTTTCAGATTGAGAGAAAATCAATGGATCTGTGATTCTTGTACCACAACCCAACAAATTCATCCACACCCGGCCTTGATTCAGATAAGAACCTCACCTGAGCTTCATTATCTGATGGGATGAGATTTGGGGGTGGTGGGGTAGGATACAAGGTGACTGTATTTAGCAGGTGGGAAGGATCAGAACCTTTTTGTTGAGAAGGCAAACTGTGGAAGATTTATGTTTTTTATAATTGCCATAGTAATATTTCAGTTCACCCTTCTCTTCCAGAATTTTAACTTTTCCCTGTCAAGAGGAAAACAGGGCTTTGGAGACCTGAATTATAAATAGGATATAGAAGAAGTGACACTAAGTCATATCTTAGGACAGGTTAGAAAGACAATTCAGCTTCCACTGGGCTTTCTCTCTTTTAGGATGCTTGCTTTTTGGAACCTAGACATCTTATTTTAGCTCAGGCCACATGGAGAGGTCATATTAAGGTGTTCAAACAGCCCCTACTAAGGTCTCTCATGACAGACAGCATCAATTGCCAGATGTGTTGACTACAAACTTTGAGGCGATTTAACTTCCAACCTTTCAGCAAACTAGTAAAATAAAAGCCAATTAGAGCAAAAAGAGGCTGTTCCTGTTAAGCCCTACTCAAATTGCAAATTGATGAAGACAGAAATATTGTTTTTAAGCACTGATTATGAGGATGGTTTATTTTACATAGTAATAGGTTACCAAAATATGCACATAGCAAAATACGTATCCTCAAAATGATACATCTATATAAATAGTGTGATATAAAACAGAATACATACTTTTGGAAATTAAAGATATAATTTGTAAAAATATGAAATAAAATGTTATATATAAAATGTGTTTATCAATATAGATAGGCTTTTAATAGATCATTTTAAAATCAAAATGGGGGCGCCTGGGTGGCTCAGTTGGTTAAGTAACTGCCTTCCGCTCAGGTCATGATCCTGGAGTCCCTGGATCAAGTCCCGCATCAGGCTCCCTGCTCAGCAAGGAACCTGCTTCTCCCTCTGACCCTCCCCCCTCTCATGTGCTCTCTCTCTCTCGTTCTCTCTGTCTCAAAAAAAAATTCTTTAAAATCAAAATGGTAGGGGCGCCTGGGTGGCTCAGCCATTAAGTGTCTGCCTTCCGCTCAGGTCGTGATCCCAGGGTCCTGGGGTCGAGCCCCGCATCGGGATCCCTGATCGGCAGGAAGCCTGCTTCTCCCTCTCCCTCTCCCCGTTTGTTGTGTTCCCTCTCTTGCTGTATCTCTCTTTGCCAAATAAATAAATAAAATCTTTAAAAAATAAATAAAATCAAAATGGTAATATTCTTAAGTATATAGATATATATGTTATTATAACAATATGCAATACAATAAATTGGTTATAAAACACAGAATTAGTAAAGTATATAAATACTAACTGGAAGAATTTATATAAATTTAGGAGAATATTTGCCTTTACGGGAAATGGGAAAGGTATTTTAAATTTATTTAATATGCCATTTATCTTACATAAAAATTATGGAAAGAAAAAAGAAGATAATATGAACTTTGATTTTTTTCTGGTTTTTTTATAGGTGAATATTTATGAAAAAAATTTTTTTAAGTTGAAAAAGGACAGAATTAACATGGCCAGTTTGCCCTGGGGTCCTCTCAGAAGGCATAGCAAAGACACAAGGAGATTGGAAACTAAATGTTCCAAAAAGTGAAAACAGTAATGGTAAGAAATAAAGATATAGTATCACAAAATGTAAATCTAAAGGACACCAAGGCATAATCCAGTGAAAAATAAGAACTTCTAATATGAAAAGAAACTTCAAGAAAATTACACAAGTAGGGGACCAAAACAAACAAACACAAAATGATTCATCTACACACAAATGGTATTAGATTTCCAACAACTTTTTATGAGTAAGCATGATTCTAGACTATAACGAAGGTCATAAGAACTTTGGAGAAAAAAATGAAATTCTTGGTCCAGCAAAATATAAATCAAGTCTAAGGGAGCAAAATATTGTCATTTTATTACAGGCCAAGACCCAGAAATGTTATTACCAAATAACCATTGCTGAAATAATTTCTTGAAAATGTAGTATGTTCGGTAGATAGACCGAAAGATAACAAGACAGGTTTGAGATTTAAAACAAGGGTAGAAACAAAAATAAATAAAATTTGAAGTAAAGCCTAAACAACTATTGGTTAATAAGTTTAAAATATCAATCTAGTATTAAAACTTTAATTATTTTTTATTAAGTAGTTTGGGGTAGAAAGAAAGTTTAAAGCAGAAGCCAAGCTCTGATAACAAGATTATTTCCTTCACTGGGAAAACACACTTATTTATTACTTCTAAATATTTACGAAAAACATGTAAATGTAGGTTAAATATTTAAGATAATTAAATAGGTATATGATGTTTAATAAAAATATCCTTGAAGAAAGGGTGCTGGAGGAAACAAAGAATAAGTAAAATGAGCAAATAATTTACTCAAGTGCAGAAAATATAAATCAATCAGTCAGTAAATTATTATAGAAAAAAACAATTATTTAAAATGAGGTTTACACAGGGTGCCTGGGTGGATCAGTCAGTTAAACATCCAACTCTTGATTTCAGCTCATGTCCTGATCTCAGAGTTGTGGGACCAAGCCCCTGGGCTCCACCCTCAGCTCAGAGTCTGCATGTCCCTCTCCCTCTGCTCCTCCCCCCATCTCTCTCCCTCTCTCTCTATGTGTGTGTATGTATATATATATACATACACACATATATAAAATAAAATGTTTTTTAAAAAATGAGGTTTACCCACAAATATGCATAAATATATTATACATATAGCAAGCACAGTAAAGGTAAGCCTAACACAACCCTTTGAAAACAAAGACTTACAAATTTTTTTTTTTTAAAGATTTTTATTTATTTACTTGAGAGAGAGAGACTGAGAGAGAGAGCACATGAGAGGGGGTAGGGTCGGGAGGGTCAGAGGGAGAAGCAGACTCCCTGCCGAGCAGGGAGCCCGATGCGGGACTCGATCCAGGGACTCCAGGATCATGACCTGAGCCGAAGGCAGTCGTTTAACCAACTGAGCCACCCAGGCGCCCCCCAATTTTTTTTTTTTAAGATTTTATTTATTTATTTGACAGACAGACAGTGAGAGAGGGAACACAAGCAAGGGGAGTGGGAGAGGGAGAAGCAGGCTCTCCGAGGAGCAGGGAGCCCGATGTGGGGCTCGATCCCAGGACCCTGGGATCATGACTTGAGCCGAAGGCAGACGCTTAACGACTGAGCCACCCAGGCGCCCCATATTTTTTAGTCAATTATAGATATTAGAAAATAGCCCTCAAAAGAAAAAGACAGAAAAAAGATGTAAATGTAGACATAGAAGCAGAAAAATCAGATAATTAAGAAACAAAATAATATCAGATGAAAAATAACTAAAAGGAATTCAATGAGGTATGAGAAGGAAAATTAATAATTGAAGGACATTTACCTTTATGCACCTATAAATATAATATGGCTTTGAAATTTATAAGGAAATATTGTTAAAACTATGAAAATCAATGATATAAATATATGTTCTGGGCACTGTAATTCAAAATGGAATTTTTCTGAAGTATATAATATAATAATTCAGAGGGAGATGTCTTAAGTTATTTTTTACTCAATAATGTTCTCTTTATAGGTTTCTAGTCAACTCTCTTCTATTATCTGTTTTTCTTTTTTTAAGATTTATTTATTTTAGAGAGAATGTGAATATGAGCCAGCAAGTGGAGGGAGGGGCAGAGGGAGAGGGCGAGGGAGAGAGAGAATCCCTAAACCAGACTCCCCACTGAGCTCATAGTCCGACGCAGGGCTCTATCTCAAGACCCTGAGGTCAGGACCTGAACCAACTGAACCACCCAGGTGCCCTCCATGAGTTGTTTTCATAATTGAACTACTAGATTTCAAGCTCCAACTTCCACAATTGTATTACTAGAACAAATGATGATGATGACTGGCTGACTTTACAAGCATTTGTGTCACAAGAGTGGACAATTTGTCTTAAATAGAAAGATTTGAGGCATCAATTATAAACAAAATTATGCAACTATAAGTATTTTTAAATATCATATTTATAATCATCATAGTATAACCTAACTGAATGTATTAGAACAAATTTATGAAAAATATGAAAATGAAAAGAGGGGGATATTAAATGTTTGACATTCCCAAATTTATTGATTCAAATCTGGGATGAATCAATAGCCAATTTAGATAATCTTCAATACAGTTATTTAATCTCTGTTTTGTTGTTGTTGCTTTTGTTTTGTTTGCTTTCTATGTAAAATAGTGAGACATCCCTTATAAAAGCAAACATCAATTCCAGAAAGACAAGGAGATTAAGTGAATTATTTCAGGTGAATTAATATACATAATTATTTACTGATTTTACCTTAAAAAAACTTAAGACTTAAAAAAAAAAGACTACCCAAGTCAAAGATGAAATTTATTTTAATTGTATTCATAGAGTATGATTTTCCTATTTAAAACTTACTTCAATCCTCTTGGTAGAGGAAGTCCATGGGGAAAGCAAGGATTTTATACAGCACAGAAATTATAGCATACATTAAACTATAGATAGTTGCATAAATTGTCCATACTCTCACATAATGCCACTAAAAAATACTCTGAAAATAAAAATTTAAATTAAAAAAAAATCTGCTATCTATAGAATTTTACTGCTTTCCATTTAAACTGGATAATACCCGAAAAAGAGCTGAGGGAGCATCATTATACATGTACACCTGCATTGCTAAAATTGCTTAAACACTACTACTTCTGGTGGCAATCCAACTGCAACAGCAGGTAGTTTATTTATTTATTTATTTATTTTCATTTTTTTTATTTATTTATTTATTTTTTTAGATTTTTTTTATTCTTATGTTAATCCCCTACATTACATCATTAGTTTTAGATGAAGTGTTCCATGATTCATTGTTTGTGCATAACACCCAGTGCTCCATGCAGAATGTGCCCTCCTCAATACCCACCACCAGGCTAACCCATCCTCCACCCCCCTCCCCTCTAGAACCCTCAGTTTGTTTTTCAGAGTCCATCGTCTCTCATGGTTCGTCTACCCCTCTGATTCCCCCCTTCATTCTTCCCCTCCTGCTACCTTCTTCTTCTTCTTCCTCTTTTTTTTCTTAACATATATTGCATTATTTGTTTCAGAGGTACAGATCTGAGATTCACGCAGGTAGTTTATTTTTAATTGCATCTGGTGTTCTAAATGCTCTTAGTGACACAAAATCTGGTGTATGAACCATTCCATACAGAAATACGTAATGTGAATATTTAAAACCATTAAGTATTTTTTTCTGTCACTGAGTCTTATATATAAAATCTTTGCTGTGTTAAGGTGAAGCAGGTGTTTATAAACTCATATTTTAAATAAATGATTTTTAGTTTTCTCAATTTAACAAACATTTACTAAGCATAGCTTGTATAAAGGGAAATGAGAAAAATCAAAGAATATTGAGTGTGGTTATCATAGCAAGGTTTCTAAACTCAAAGTTTCTAAACTATGGTCCAATAAATACAGTAGATACATCCTCATACTAACAATTATCCTCATACTAACATATTATCCTCATACTAACAATTATCAAAAGTACATAATGAAAAGAACCACAAGAAACTAACCTCCAACTTGAATCCAAATCTGTTCTGCATCCAGGCATAAGTGACTTATATCAAACATTAATTACAATGACTACAGCATTCACTTGAAACAATGCACTCAAATCATCACAAAATGATTTTGTGGATTTCTATAGATACAAAAATGGAAAGTGACAGACTTACAAAAGCTCTGAGTTAGGACTACATTTTAATACTATTACAACTCTTGATTTCTCATCTTTACTGAGGTTGATCATTAGCAGCCTCAGATGGAAACAATTTATGAACTATAATGCAAACTATTTACATTGTTTTGTCTCGGAAACCACTTTCAATAAATGTTTAGATTTAGCACAGGTGCTGGATATTATGTAATAACATTACTTTCTTGAACATTTCTTCATTTATATGTCCTTCTTCCCATCATTTTTGTCTAATCATTAAAAACCATACAGACTTCACTCAGAACATGCATTTTTTTAAGTTCTATGTTCCTCTTCATTGAGGCCATCTAAAATACTAAATAGCATTCACTGCAGAAAACTGAAACCACTTTTCTTTGCAATATCTCATGCCGCAGACTCCTATATTTTACCTCTAAATTATTTGCAATCTGTCTCCCATATTCTGAGACTACACTTTTGATAGCAATCCCCTTTCATCTTCAACTAGTAAATGCACAGATGAATTACTTCCCTACAAAAATGATTACCTCATGTTCTTTTCCTGGCTTTCATGGAGTTTGAATTAACCTCACATGATTCCTTTTGTCAGATTTCTATGAGTTTAAATTTGTCTTTTTCAAAAAAATTTATTTTTCTTGTTTTATATAATACGTATCTATAAGAGAAAATGTAAGAAACCCAGAAAAATTGAATTGGAGAAATAAATTATGCATTGCCCAACTAAAACCATTCCTCGTTACAGTTGGGTGTACAGCATACCTATTTTTGCATGTGTGTTTGTGTACATTTAATTTTCTACTCTGTTGTGTTTTAAGTGAATTATACAAAATAGCCAAGCTAATAATTCTGATTTTAAATATAGACTTGGAAAATAAATAAATACAGATTTGGTTATGATAGTTAAAACATGGTCTTTGTAGAAAATAGAAATGTATAAAATTAGGGGCGCCTGGGTGGCTCAGTCATTAAGCGTCTGCCTTCAGCTCAGGTCATGATCCCAGGGTACTGGGATCCAGCCCTGCGTCTGGCTCCCGGCTCCACGGGAAGCCTGCTTCTCCCTCTCCCACTCCCCCTGCTTGTGTTCCCTCTCTCGCTGTATCTCTCTCTGTCAAATAAATAAATAAAAATCTTAAAAAAAAAGAAATGTATAAAATTATTGTAACCTACCCAGAGGAAAGCATATTAATAATTCTATATAATGAGTTACATAAAAGAATGTGATAAATATTTTGATTTCTAAAGAGCATGAATATATACAATATAATATATAAAATATTATGCTAAGTCAGCTAAGTATTTTTTTAATTTGGTTTCTTTTTAATATTTTTCAATGGAGAAGATGGACAGATACCTAATGGCAATCGATATTGGTCATCAAATGATTCTTTATACACTCTTCCAACTATTACTTGTCAAAATTCCTTTCCAAAATATATTGACAAATCAGTGTCTGTATAGTAAGATTTTAAATGGTGAGACAAGAATAAAAGTTCATGGAACAGTTTAAAAAGTGTTATAAAATCAATTCTTTTTCTTTTCTGTTTTCCCTCAAACATCCTCCCCCTACAAATGCAGGTAAGACCTCAAACTGTGTTCTTATTTGTAATGTAAGTGTCATTCGATGGCCATGTGGCTACACAGCATGAAGTAGCTATGATGAACCATGATGAAAAACGACAGGTGCAAAATGAGAAAAGTTTGCACACAACAACCTCAGCTTTATGAAGGCTTCAGGTTTACCCATCATTGGAGAACCTTGATCTGCTGTGGCTCAAAACAAGGAAGGGAGTCCACCTGTTTTGCCTGAAGCAATAATTAAGATCAAACAAAACATGCTTTGCAACAGTAAGACATGACAAGTAGGAGAGGAAAAGGCTTTTCCAGCAATGGCAATAGAAGTCACTTTCTCCAAAAAGAGTCTAGGTTATTATCAAGTAAAGCACTGTGGGGATAACCCAGCAGCAAATCAGATTAAAGAAAAGCAGAATAAGCAGGTGGTAGAACAATATTTGCATTTCCACAGAATAAATAATTTTAAACATTCAGGCAAAATGAAAGGACAGAGAACTCATTAGTTTGAGATATTTCCTGTGGCCATATCTCCACATTTTCTGTGGCACCTCACTGAGCTTCAGGAGAAGTCTGAACTGGAGTCCATTTGTTAAATCGTAACTATAAACATCTGACAGGTTAGCTAGTTGTAATGGGTTAATATTTTTTCTTAACCATGACATTTATACATATATGTATATGTATACATGTGTATATATGTGTATATATGTATGTATGTGTATATATATTATATATGTATACATATATATGCATACACACACACAGTTGTAAAATACCTATAATCACATTATGCAATTGAGATGAGAGAGGCGCTTATATAAAGGATACTTCAGCTGCATCTGTTGGATATGAGATTAGAAAGCTGACCTAGAGACTGGCAGGCACAATGAATGATTTCACTCCACCCCTCCCGCCAAGTGAAAATGTATTTATAATGATCAATCCGTATCCTCTCCCTAATGAATCTTGTTTTTGTCAGGGCCAGAGAAGTATGGATGGCAGTATTCTGTAAGATGGAGCAAACTGCCTCATAAAGGAATCAAGCTCAAAACCCTATGCTTCTACAGATTCTAAACAACTATGGTAATTGGACCTAAAAAATAATAGGTGCCTGTGCACACAGATAACAACGATGACAAATAACAGCATAATCTTACTGAGTCCAAGCTGAACCTAAAATCTGATAGCTTCAGACTCCAACATTGAAAAATAAATCCCCAGTGCAAAGCAACCATGACACTCTTCCTCTCTCCTGGAAAATGGAAATCAAAATATCATAAATGAAGTATGCCTATTGTCTATTCATATTAATTATAATGGTAAATTAACACTTCCTAAAATTTTAATTTGAATTTTAATAAATGCAGTTTAGTATAATTTGAAAATATGGAAATAAAAATATTCTTTCAAATTTCAATGCAAGCAAGAAGACATTTTGAGTATTTGGAAGATATTTCTTTTCAATATTTTTTACATGAACATGAATTACAATGAGTAAAGCACTCATAAGAGTTTCTGGTATATCATAAAAACTCTGCAAGAATTTATGTAAAAATTAATGAAAAAGTTTGCACACCACAACCTCAGCTTTATGAAGGTTTCTGGTTTACCCATTAGCAAAGAACCTTGACCTACTCTGGCTCAAAACAAGAGAGTCCACCTGTTTTTATCTGTATTTACAATCTTGAGGTACATATAGTGTTGTGTCATGTACTTTTTTTAAAAAATTAACATGTGGTTATAATCATTTTTATGGAAAAGACAGAAGGACAACATATAACATGTACACATACAAAAGGGTATAGAATGAAAAATTAGCTTCACTCTAAGATTTTCAATCTCACTTAAGAGACATAAATACTAACATATTTTCTTGTATACCCTTCCACACATATCCCTTATATACCTTACACATATATTCATATGAATGTATACCTTACATATATATTCATATGTTTGTTTACATGTTTATGCATGACTAGACTAATTTTTCATTAAAAATCTGTATATTATAACCAATGTATTTTTACAAACCAGTGTGTTTTGGAAGTGTATCATATATGTATGTATGTACATATATTCATATTTGAATGAATAAAACTCTCACCTAAGTAGGAACAAAAGAAGTAAATTCTTACTCTGATAGGCATCTTTAAAAGAAAAAAAAAATACCTATATCTAACTCTACTTACAGGTCAAATACTGAATTATCCTCTCCTGAACTCAAAAACAAAACCTGAATATTCACTATCACTACTTCAATTCAATTAGAGGAACTACTAAATAAAACAAGAAAAAGAAAAGTATGCAAATTGGAACCCAAAGAGTAAAGGTGTCAATATTATAAGATGACATAATTGTATACACAGAAAATCCAAAATTCTTTACAGAAAAGTTACAAGTATAAGGGCGCCTGGGTGACTCAGTCCATTAAGCGTCTGCCTTCAGCTCAGGTCATGGTCCCAGGGTTCTGGGACCAAGTCCTGCGTCAGGCTCCCTGCTTAGCGGGGAGTCTGTTTCTCCCTCTGACCCTCTGCCCCTCTCATGCTCTCTCTCTCTAATAAATAAATGAAATCTTTAAGAAAAGAAGAAAAGCTACAAGTTTGGATGAGTAAATTTAGCAAAATTCTTGGATACAAGGTTGCTGTATACAAAGGAACTGAATCCTCTACGTAGTTGGCAAACTTTCTTTAAAGGACAAGACAGTTAATATTTTAGCCTTTGCGGGCAACATGGTCTACTTGATTCTGTCCTTGTAGCATTCCTTTGGTTTGTTCCACACTAGAAGATGCTATAAGCCTCTGCTGCTTGTAACCTGTGCTGTTGTGTCCACAGTATATAATATGTCAGTACTCTCTGTACTGTGGTACTGGGTCCCATTCACTTAGTTCTCATCAGTCCCCTGTCTCTACCTATTTTGATATTCAATTAGATTTGTTTGCCTTACGATATAATCCTACCTACAACATATTTTTAGATATCCATGAATATTTCTGGTCAATTGATAGTAACTTTACCCATCTGCTGGTAATAATTCAGTGTGGTTTTTTTTCCCCCTTGGTTTCATGCACATTTACTTCATTGGATATCAGGGATTTTAAGCAAGTGGGATCTGTCATTTTGAAACCAGTAGTCTGGCCATCAATTACTCATCCAGAAAAACACTTCTGTTTATCTAAAGGGAAACATGGTAAGCCTCATTATCCAAGCTTCTGCCTGATGTTACAAGCACATTTTGAGAAATTGATCTAATGATTTCTACACTGAACAGGAATATCAACCCAGTTTTAAATACCAACAACCGCTTGTTCTCAATGCTGCTTAACATGTGGAGGAAATTGACTGCAGGGGATACAATCAGCTAATACTTTATTTGCAATACTCCATGACCCTGAAACACTAGCTCTTTCACATGCATATATTTTAGTGCACAGTCATCTCGGGGAAGAAATTAGATCATACAGAGCAGGTTTGTCCTAATTTCTGTCTTTATGTACCATTTGACTTCATAAGAAAGCATCACCAGAAACTATCCTAAGCATGCTAATAAACTCAAAGTTTCATCTTCTTTAAAAGGACGACATTAAAAGAGTAATGGAAACCCATTCTGTTAATAGGAAATAAGGGGAATTTTGGTCACCAGCAAAGGCATATAAGATATGGCCCAATAAATCATTGACAACTATATTAACAGTAACAACTCTATCCAGTAAGTTGAACACAGAAATGTTTATATTTTTATTCTACATAAAATGCAGGGCTAAATGCTTACACTTCCAGTCACAGATAAACTGGGATGCATTCACTGGGCTTGCCTGACCCTCTAGTCCCTGCATCATTTTTTTTTTCCTCAAAGCTGAATCTACTCAATCTCAATGGTAAATTCAATGTCTCTAAATTTCCAGGGTTAATGCTCACTGGAGACAGGAAGAAGGAAAGGGGCTGTGACCTATTACTCTGTGACATTTCCTTCCCATCCTTTGAAACTCTCCAGAAAGAATATTTTTGCATAGTTCTTAAGATGTAGTGTCTATTAGTTTCCTCCATCGTGTTCAATGTTTATTGTCCTAGTGTTAAAATCCATATTCTGCTTCCTTTCATGGTCCCTGATGAGCCTGAATCTAGGATCTTGTCTTCCTCTTGACAATCTGATCTCCAAGGAGCTTTTCTTGTCAGATCTATCCAAGGCTTTTGTTATATTCTGGGTCAGACTACAGCTCTTCTAGACTTTGAAATGTGGCCTCACTTTCCTAATAAAAAATGTCTAATGTCAGTCGCAGCCTTCAAAATAGGTATTATATAATGGTGTCTTAACCTATAATAATCAATGTCTTAGCCTAGAAAAGTAAATTACATCTTATAAACATCTTCATGGTGATAATCTAAATATGTATCATGTAAATGTTAACAAAAATCATTTTTAAAAACAGACTTCTACTAAACATACTCTAATTATACAGTCCAACAATCACACCCCTTCGTATTTACCCAAAAGAACTGAAAACATATGTCGGCACAAATAGCTGCACACAGATGTTTACAGCAGCTTTATTCATAATTGCCCAACTTGGAAGCAACCAAGACATCGTTCAGTAGGTGAATGGGTAAATAAACTGTGGTACATCTAGACAATGGAATATTGTTTGGTGTTAAAAAGAAATGAGCTGGGCGCCTGGGTGGCTCAGTCGTTAAGTGTCTGCCTTCGGCTCAGGTCATGATCTCAGGGTCCTGGGATCGAGTCCCGCATCGGGCTCCCTGCTCCTTGGGAGCCTGCTTCTCCCTCTGCCTCTCTCTCTCTCTGTCTCTAATGAATAAATAAATAAAATCTTAAAAAAAAAAAAAAAGAAATGAGCTATCCAAGCCATGAAAAGGTATGGAGGAATCTTAAATGCATATTACTAAGAGAAAGAAGCCAATCTGGAACCAAAAATGCTATTTGATTCCAACTATATGACATTCTAGAAAAGGCAGAATAATGGAGACATGAAAAAGATTAGTATTTGCCAGGGCTTAAAGGGGAGGAGGAATGAATAGGCAGAGCATAGAGGATTTTTAGGACAGTGAAAATATATGGTGGATACATGCCATTATGAATTTGTTCAACCCCATCAAACCAACACCAAATCAACACCAGGAGTGAAACCTAAAGTAAACTATGGATTTCAGATGATGTGTCAGTGTAGGTTCATCAGCTGTAACAAATGTACTACTCTGGCAGAAGATGTTGATAATGGCTATGCATGTGTGGGGGCAGAGGGTATGTGGGAAATCTCTTTACCTTCTGCTCAATTTTGCTGTGGATCCTAAAACTGCTTTAAAAAAATAAAGTGTGTTTAAAAAAACCTGACTCTTAACTGTGGCATAATCCACCCTTTCTCCTGATATAAAAACCATAGCATCATTCATAAATTCTCTTTTTCATCCCACCAGCGTGTAATATTACTTAAAATGTTATATAATAGCTTTCATTAGTAACGATCTGAGAGAAAGCCATTTTACATGATCAGAAACTGAATTATTAAGTAATATTTAGAAATTTAATTTCAATATTTGAAGGTATGTCTAGTAACTCAAGTAATAATAACATATTTCTAATTGCCGATTCTACAAAAAAAATATTTTATTAAGTAAAAGATACTTCCTTTCACCTGTCTCCATCAGATGTTTGAATTTCAATTGATGATTCTAAGATAGTTTAAAATGTTTATAAATTTCATATTTTAGTCTTCTTCATATTATTGATTGGTATGCATCTTTCACCTTTTTGAGCAGATAACCATAAAATTTAGTTACTTCTTACATGAATAAGAAGGAATTCTTGAATTTCTAGGGCCTGGAAAAATAAGGCTGTTTTGCAGTATATAATCTTCCCAACACAATAGAGTTTTCTGAGTCTGGCACAAAGTCATGATTTAGCTTTTAGAGCAGCAGTTTAAAGGTATTTTTAAAAATAAGAGATACCATAACAAAGACTGTTATTATGTAGTTTAAGTACTGATTTAATTAAGCATAATAATTTTATCAACTATACTTTTATTTAATTATATAGTAGTTACTTAGTACTTATTTAGCTATGTTAATCATATTATACAACATAATTATGTAATTAACTTAATTAGTACCTGATTATCATGATCATCACTAAGTGTCAGCAGAAATGGCCACAGTTAAACACATTGTCCTAGGTCATAAGTAACTATAAACATAATCGGTAATATATTTGCAGAGGCTTGAAGCATTGGTGAGAACTATTCTATCTCAAGGTTAGTCTGTATTTATCCCAAAGTCTTCATAAACTCTACACCTCAGTGATAGTTCAGACTTAACCTCAAGTTGGCACAATGGCTGGAAACCTTGTAAATGTAAAAGTTGTTCACTGGATATTAAATGGAAAATATTCTTTTAAGTAGAAGATCATCCAGTGTCTGTCTGTACCTGGATGATAACAAATCTACCTACCTCCCCTCACACTTAAGTTATTTTATTGATCTCTACAATAGTTCTAGAGTTTCCTCTACAGTTGCAATTATTTTCATCTTTTTAATCCATTAATTCCTGCTTTTATGTAATTTATCAATATCCCTTTTAGATTATGTCTTACTGCTTTTAGGTGTTTGATTAAATTATTTAAATTTTATTTTCAATCATTCTTTATAATAATCACAATATTTATAGCTATAGGAGATTTTTCCAAGTAAAGATTTGCTTACATTTCATGTATTTTAATAATTTTATTTACTTTTCCTAAATTTTTTTCTAGTGGTATTTTTTTCCATTTACAGCCCCAAAACTACTGAGGAAGAAACATTTAAAATAAAGCTAAAAGTGTTTGGGCTTTTCTTTCTTGGTCTTATTAAATCAATATTAGTTGGATTAAAAAATTAAATATGGTTGTATTATGTTCAGAGAATGCAACAAATTTTACCTTTTAGAATCAAAGTTTTATTTATAACATAAGATATTAATTTTCTAGGTCACCAAAGGAATTTACTGTGATGGAAAATAGTTTATTTCAATCATTCTCAACCCATCTTCATGGATCAATTACTAACACAACAATAAGCTTATAGAAAAGAAAATGGTGCATGTATATTGGTTTTAACGTAGAAAGAAAAAAGTAGAAACACTCTCTTCTATCCTAATTTACTGATACACAGTATACTGACAAGATCATGGCATTCTACCTCAAGCTGGATGTGAGAGATGAAATAGGAGAGATATCTTTACACCATGATTTGACCACAATTGGGTTCCTTATTATGTGGCTATTGTCTACAGGGAGAAAGTTTAAGTAGGATTTCATTCTCCAAACAAGCAAGGAATCACAGCAAAGTAGAACCACACCAAATTTACATTTTATTGATCTCAGTCTACTTTGCCTACAATCATCATCAGAATAGGGCTCTCTGCTCATCCATGAATGAAGAGCCCTCATTCATCTTCCCAAGGTTGTACATCAAAAGTAGGTTTTTAATTCCAACTAACTTACACATTAGGAGATAATCAGGGGTTAGTTATTATTAGATCAAATACTCTTATCTCTCATTGGGGTACAACATGGCAGTGACCTTTTAGTAGTCAGGCTATCAATGAAGAATCAAAGATGAATTAACAGTTATAATCACAAGAAAATTCTTAAGATATGACATAACATTTAGCATTTGTATATGTTTTTAGTTGTATGGAATGAACCTCTCGGCTTACTTGGCAGTGATGCTGAAAAACTAAGTACTTTGGAATGATTTTTCTATGACTTTTTAAGGCCCACCTCCAGAAAGAATTCTAGTTGTTCAATACTCATATTTTTTTAAATTTTATTTTATCATGTTATGTTAATCACCATACATTACATCATTAGTTTTTGATGTAGTGTTCCATGATTCATTGTTTCCATATAACACCCAGTGCTCCATTCAACACGTGCCCTCTTTAATACCCATCACCAGGCAAACCCCTCCCCCCACCCCCTCCCCTCTAGAACCTTCAGTTTGTTTCTCAGAGTCCATAGTCTCTCATGGTTCGTCTCCCCCTTCGATTTCCCCCCCTTCATTTTTCCCTTCCTATTATCTTCTTTTTTTTTTTTTAAACATATAATGTATTATTTGTTTCAGAGATACAGGTCTGTGATTCAACAGTCTTACACAATTCACAGCGCTCACCATAGCACATACATCCCCAATGTCTATCACCCAGCCACCCCATCCCACCCACCCTCCACCACTCCAGTACTCATATTTCTTACCCATATGCACACTAGGCAATCTGTAATGGATGTGTCTTTAACATGAATTCTACTATGAGACTGAGAAGAAATCAAAATAATTTGGTCTACAGCGACTAACCTGCTTCATCACTTCCCTAACAGATTTGTTTATGAAGTTCTTCCTTCAGTAGTTCAAAACTTTTACTGTCGTGGAACTCTGGCAGTTTTAGTTAAACAGAGACACACAATTCAAAACTGTGGACCCAAGGCTCGATTCTTTAATGTGTTATTGTTATGCTTCATTTGTATCTTTTTCCCCACAAATTTCTCACTGAAAAAAACAATGACAAACTCATCAAACTCTCATAACATGCATGGCTTTTCCATTCATTAACCCATCTAACTGAATATAAATGACTGTACCTAAGGCATACATAAGTTGGGCATCAGATAAATTACACCCCAGCACAAATAGAAAGGAGTAAAATGTTGTTTCTCTCCACATAAAATGGAAAACATCATGCCAATGATAACACAGGTAACAAATAATAATGATACTTCATGACTGCTGAAATAAGATATTAGGCTGCTTTTTTTCTTTAGTCACTTCGCTTAGAAAAGTGTAGTTTATATATGTTTAAGTCTTAAAATTAGATGGCTGAGAAGGAACACTTGTAAGTAGAGGGTGGGAAGTCAAGCACTATTTCTTTCCTCCTTTCCTCCTTCCCTTTTTCCTTCTATCCTTCCTTCACTTAATTCTTTTTCATAAACCCTCTGTTCAAAACCAATGAGGGGCTGGAACTTGTAAGAAAGCTTAATATAGATATATTATTCTATGGCAAAAACAGCAATAAGAAGGCACATACACTTTACTCTTCAATGTTTTTGCAATCTGCTGAGGAGAAAGATATATAAGTTAAAGTATTACATTATAGTGGGATAATATAGCAAAAGAAAACTCTTCAAGCTGAAGTCTCACTACAGAAAAAAAAAAAAAGAGTAAACTTATTGAGGGGCTTAAGGGAGTTTTCAAAGACTGTGATATTTCATCATGCTTTGGAGGGGAAAATAGACGCTTTCCTGGTTGACAAGCATAGCAAAGAATACTCAGGCAGAGGAAACAGAGGTAAGATACTAAGTAAGAGTCAGTTCCTTTCAGGGAAGTCAGTGTCAGTGCATCAAAAACTTGGCTGGTTTTTATCTTTAAAATTAGAAACATCTGGAGATCTTTGGAGCATGGGAGGAGAGAAAGAAATGCATGTCATTTCTCTACTCCAGGCTTAAAAAATCAGAATCTCTATTTTGGGGGGAAAGTGGGGATAGGGTGTAGAGATCTGTGTTTAAACTAATTTCTAAAATGATCATGGTAATGATAGACATTTATATACTATTGCTCTAAACTAAAGAACTCAGTATCTCTAGAATACAGTATATGTAAGTGGAAGTGTGGGGAGGGGCAAGAGTAGGGATAAGTAGGAGAGCAAGCAACATCTATAAATGTTTTTGTCAAATTCTAATGGCCATTCTGGGATAGATTACCATTTTTGGCCACCTATGACATGAAAAGTTGGCAGTTTTAGAGTCACTGAATGATTTCCACTATGAGATCAGTTAGGAAGGACACTAATTGAAAAAGAAATTGGATACAGAGGTTGATATCATTGGTTTTATGCTTGGGGGCTTTGAGGTGTCAATGGTATACACAGGCAGAAACATTCAATAAACCTATCAACATGCATGCTAGGGGCTCAAGAAAGAATGCTAGGTGGCATATAAAGGTTTGGCTTCTTTCAGATATACCTTTAAAATGTATCTAGAATTGGAGATTCTGTCACTACTTCTACTTTATCATCTCAGTCCAAGCACTGCTATTTCTTGTTTTGACTACTTTAATAATTTTTTATTGGGTTACCTGCTTTGACACTTACAAACCTATATTCTAAACTCCATAAAGCCACCAGGGGAATTCTTATATTTCAACTTACTGTAAAATCCAGAGTTTTAACATAGCCTAACAGTCCCTAAATAATTTCTCCCTCATCTCTTACTAGTCTCCAAATATTTACATCTCCAAGACTCCATTGTCCTGCCTTCTATGCCTGCACATCCAATGCATGGTTCCCCATCAAGGATCTTACACATAGTATCTTCCAGGCCATTCATTTACCTCTTTTAGGTCATTAGTAAAATGTTACTTTATCGTACAAATCTTCTCTGAAGACCTTATAAAAAGATATCACACTCTTTGCCAGTCTTTACCATCTAAATCTGCCTTATTTCTCTTTCTAATTCTTTCCTCACCTGATGTTTACTTTTTTTTTGTTTGTCTTCCCTCCTTAAATTCAACATCCATTTATAGGCAGGGGATTTTTTGCTGTCATACATTGTTGTATCTCTAGAGCCTAGAATAATGCCCAGCATATAGTAGATATTTGGTATATAAAATAAGCAAATGAAGCAAATACCAGTAGTTTCCAGATGAGAATAGAGGGTATGGATGAAAACACTCAGTGATTTGGATGAATGAGAAGAAAATAGATGCATTGAAGAGAACTTTGAAAAGTTGGCTGAAGAAGAGATGTATATAGCAAAGGTTGATGCTGGACAGTCACAGGGGCCAGAGGGAAACCAGGGGGAAATTGGGTCAGAGAAAACAGAGGAGAGAAAAAGAGCATTTGAAGGGGATGATCAGAGGAGTCTAATGCTATGGAAACCTCACAAAATTTCACAGAGTGTACTGGGGGTCATTAGTGAATAGGTGGTACTTTATCTGGGAGGAGTAAGGCCAGTTAGTTCATTCGGCTGAAAAGTACAAAGTCTTTCTGAACATTCTTTTACATGGCTTTAGAACCCACAACCAGGAAAAGTGTATTAAGCTACAAATGATGACATGCAAAGAGACTTATATAAACCATAGAGAGGAGGGGAGGGGAGGAAGGAGAGGTGAAAAAGAGAAACAAAGCAATGATAAGTCACCAACTCAGGGAAAAGGAAATGCATTGATATTAAAACAAAAATAAAATTCTTGTCTTAATATTTACTAACTTTGTGATATTTTATCTGTGCTGCTGCTTCTTAAACCATAGTTTTATTTACTTATCTTTTCATTCATTGATTCATTTTAATAAAATGCAGGTAATACCATTCTCTCAAGGCTGTTTTGAGAAGTAGATATCTCAAGTACCTAACACCATGCAATAAATATATAACATATGATAAAGTGTTTTTTAAAAGAGAAAATAGAGAAAGAGTAGTTTCTATACAAGAACACACAAAAGAGATGTCTCAGAGATACCTCTAAAGAGGAAAACCAGAAAAGTATTGACTTTGGAAATAGCAGAGCATGAGTCCAAGGAATAGGAAAAGGTCAATGAGGACTTAGAATTCTCTCATCTTAGCGAAGACCTTCTTATCTCTCATTTTAGCATCTCTTTGCATTTCTCTTCCAATTATTTTCCCCTGAACTCATTCAGCCATTAAATATATTTATTGAGCACCCACTATGTGCTTTCATCTCTGTCCTAATCACTTTGAAGATAGAAGTGAACAGAAGACACACAGCCCTGTCAAAGCATAATTTCTGGTGTAAGCTTAACAGAAGTCCCATCTGCATCAAACTTGCCACCCACCAGAAGCCACACAGAACATCTAGGCGAACAAGAAATTAACTTCTATTTTGTTCAAGTCACTATACATCTTGGGGTGATTTTGTAAAAGCAAGTAACACTATAATAATCAATGCAAGAGATAATTTACAAAAGTAAGATAAAAATGACCACCAAATAATTAAGTTCTTTGAACATTTGCATCTAAGAACGTATTTCAAGATCAAAGAAAAATGCAGTTGTTAGTTGTTTCATCATTTATAATCATGAAAAATGAAAGTAACCTAAATAAACAGTAATAGAAGTCTAATTTAATAAATTAAGGAGAAATTACTAAATGTAATGGTTTGCAATAATAAATTAGTATTTCTAACAACATTAAAAAATTCAAGCCAATATGGGCAAGAGATTTTATAAAGCAAACCATTTAACCTCAAAATGGAAGGCAGAGGTGTAGCTCTGTTCAGAACCTGAAGTATCTTCATGAAGAAGAGGAATAAGTTTTTTCTATTTTGTTTGATAGGATAAATCCTGAATAAGTGGGTGGCATTACAAGACAATATCAAATAGAGTAAAACAGAAGTTTTGTATCAGGAAATGCTTAATCCAAAGCTAATTAATCATCACTAAGGGTATTATAGAGATGCTTCTTATGTTGGTTCTAATATTCTTTCTAAGATTCTAAAATTTTATGAAATGTATAACAGCAGTTGAGAAACTGCTAATTGGAAAAGCCTAAGATTTGCCTGCAATAATATTAGGCACAAATCATGTAAGATCTGAAGCTATTGTTATTTAATTTTTTTAAAAAGAAAGTAGACTCACAGACTTGTTACTTCCTCTTAATTGAAGTCTATGACCACCAGAGACCATTACATTTAAGATGTACCTTTTTCAGGGCTATATCTTCCCAGAGGAGAAACAAGTAAGAAGGCATGGATGCTAACAGGGATATAAGACCTAGAGAATCTCTGGACATCTGTAGTAACAGGAAATAGAAAAATGCTAAATTCTTTGTCTCTCTCTCTAACTTTTCCTTCCTCCCTCCCTCCCTCCCTCTCTTCCTTCCCAGAATTCTTTAGGCACTAAATATTTGGCTTGAGAGAATACTCAAGTGGAACATGTATAAAATTTCAGATTCTTGCCCGAGAAATAAATGAGATACAACTCATTTCTAGATAATGGGTATCTTCAATTTAGGAATGTAACTTGAGTATGCCACGTAGCTTTTTGTTCAATTATATACATTTCTTAAAACATATAAATCATAAAAAATAGTAAAGAAAACTTAGGAACCTCTTAATATGTCAGTTATAGGACCTATCTTTTGTTGTCATAGTATCAGTTGCATTTATAATGCTTAGTGAGGCTTTTAAGATTTTGTCACTGCCTAATCAGTAAAAACAAGGAAAGTCACTCCTACTTCATTGGACAGTGGTCATTCTCTCTTTGACATTACTCTGTTAAAAAGGCCCACTATCCATAAAGCCTGATGATTCACACTTTTGGAATATGCAACTGACACATAAGAAACTTTTTAAAAATAAAGTGAAATCTTGTAGAATCCAAAACATTAATCTTTTTCCTTTTCTGCTACTTAACCCATACCCATTTACTGGAGAGTAAACCCTGAATCATGAGACTTATAAAATATAACTTAGGTTATATTTTTCCAACTAAGATATGGGTTCTAGCAAAAAGCAAGTTTGTTTTAATTCTTTGACCAATTAGAGGTCTACCAACATTTGTGAAGATCATTCTCTTTAACAAGTATTTTTTTTTAATATTTTATGTATCTTTTTGAGAGAGAGAGAGACAGCACATGCAGAGAGAAGGAGAGAGAGAATCTCAAGCAGACTCCACACTGAGCATGGAGCCCGATGCTGGGCTTGATCCCAGGACCCTGAGATCATGACCTGAGCTGATACCAAGAGTCAGATGCTTATCCAACTGCACCACCCAGGTGCCTCTCTTTAACAAGTATTTTGATGAGAAACACCAGAACAGAAAACACAAAACATATGCCTAACTTTCTTATCCCACTAGACTCAATTCTGAAATGTGTTTTGGATATACTGTTTTTTCATTTGGAATCAAGACGGAGAATTTGAGTCTTAAAAGAAGAGCTGTGTCAATAAATTGTTGCCTTGTCGTTTCACACCACTGAATAATGCAAATGAGCATAAAGTGTCTATGTGGTTTTTTTGGTGAAAGAAATAAAAATCACATTGAATAATGGAGAAAAGAATGATTTTTTTCCCACAGGTTTCTCTGTCCAACCTGTTTGAGGCCACTGATACCCACTGTGGTTTTCATCTCTGTGTTCTTTTTGTGTGTGACATCAATACGTCACTTCTCTCCCTAAGGCAATGTCCATGCATTGAGAAGATTCAAATCATATTCTATGAATGATTTATTTCCTATTAATTTTGAATAGGGTACAATTGAACAGGATACCAAAAGATGATTTTTATGAAGTAAATTTAAACAAGCTACATTCATTTGCTTTATTTTACACTTTTCTTCATTTCTAGACATATATATGCTACATAAGCCCTCTTCACAACCATTTCTCTCTCTCTCTCTTCCACACACACACACACACATACACACACACTCACCAACATTAACACTTGTTATTATTTTCTTCAGGGTAGTAGTATTACCTATTTGGAGATGAATGTGGGAGGAAAAAGACCAGAGAAAATTTAAAAAGTTTATTTTGTTTAGGAAGAATGTTCTCTCAGTATGAAAACTCAAAATATTCCAGATAACTGCTGTTTTACTTTAAAACACTTCCCACTAGCACTCCTTGAAGTTGTGGAATTTTGTTTCCCACTGACATGAAAACTTGCAAGTTATGTCTATTGACACCAACAGATATAAGGTTTTAAGGAATGGCTTTCAAGTAGAACTTACGTCAACGTCAAGGACTTTATTTTCCAGTGTTTAAGTATGCCCCCAAATTTTAAGTAATAAATTGAACTGAGATTTAAAAAATAATAGCTTTTTGCACACACACACAAAATTAAAATGTCCCTTTAATTTTCTTTGTGGGAACTCAAGACAATGATGTAGTGTCACATTGTTAAGATTACTACTTTGACTAATGTCTAGTAAGGCGAAGGGAGTTATACATTAGAACAGGTATATATACATCAATTTCAAAGAAGAATATTAGGAAGAGGAAACCTAAAAAATCAAAAAGGAAAAGAAAAAATCATCGTATTTAACATAAACACTGCTTGTTAATAATTGTTGTACCCTACAATGCATGTACACTGGCTAATGTAAGAGTATATTTCATAAGTAGATTTAACAGCATATCATAAAAAAACTCATTAAAGTAATGATGAAGGAGGACAAGGTAATGTATCCTAAGGGAGTAGACAGTACACATTTTTGAAGGCCTAGCATTTGCATGGCATCGTGTTTTAAATTGTAAGGGATATAAAAAATTACCATCACTTTATTTTCTTCATCCTTTTTTCCTCCTCCTCAGTTTGCTTTTGTTTCTTCTTTCTTTCCTTCTTTACATTTCTTATAAAGTCCAAGAAGATAAAAATTAAATATTCATATTGAGTATTAAAGACTCATATTATCAGTACTAAGAGTATATATTTATGTCTGAGGTCTCCAGAATCCAAAGGGCAAAGAAAAAAAACCATATTTAGTTACAGGTCTTTAAGTTTTAAGATTGGTTTTTGCCTATTTCTCAAGGGAATCAAAACATTTCTGAAATTCTGATTTTATTTATTTCACTTTTTAACTCCAGAATTCCTTTTTGGAATTCAGTTAATACATTGTTTGTACATTATTTATACATTATTTTCCTGTTTCCCTTTAGTCTTTGCACATGGCTTCCTTTAGGTTTTTATGTATACTTAAGCCAGTTGATTGAAAGTCTCTGTCTATGAAGTTCAAAGACTAGACTTCCTCAATTATGGTTTTTGTCAACTTAGTTTTTTTCTTTGAATGGCCTGTATTTCCTCCTTCTTTTATGCTTTTGGGGGGGGGGTTGTTGCAAATTGGACATTTGAATAATATGTGATAATTCTTGAAACAAAATTCTCACCTCTCCCAGGGTTTCTTGTTCTTGATTTTTAAAGGCTACAATCATTCCTTTTTTTTTTTTTTTTACAGTATCTGTTCAAACTATTTCTGAAAAAAACTATATTCCTTGTTGTGTGTGGTCATGGAAGCTCTTATTCCTAGAGATCATGATCAGGCAGTGTTTTGACAGAGACTTCCTTGAATGCTTGGAGTTTGAGCCAGTGGTGAAGCTGAAGTGGTGAGGATTCTCTCATGTATTTTTCTGAGCATACATCCTGTGCTAGGCATGCATATGGTTCTCTAAACTCCCCAGTATACAAAGGCACTTTGAAATTTCCTAATTTCCCAAAGAATCTCTCTCCCCTGCTTTAACTCCCATGTTTTAAGTGGTCTCTTTTTCGTCTCAAATGTAATCCTTCACCCTAGGTAGCTGCAACTTTTTTGTACACCTTACCATGCTTACCACATGTCCACTTGGAATGGGGTCTGAGTTCGGTGAAACAGATGAGCACATTGTGTCAGTGCTTTTGACAGCATCAAGATAAATGAGGTTAGGCAAACATAATGATTTGTGAATGAGGTCTGCTCTGCTTTCTCTAGAACCAGTGATCAGGACCCCATACTGGTAACATGGGCTGCTATCTTCAAGACTGCCCCTGAACCTGGGAGGATAGAAGTCAAGGCCTACTAAAAGTTAAAGGTTTGCTACCAATTTTAAGTTGTCCTTTTCTTATTAAGTGTTTGTTTGGTTTCTATAAAACTTTGACTATTTTTCAGAGTTCTGAAAAAGTTGGTTCTTACTTAATGGACTGACTGTTGAAATCCTACACCCTCCACCCCTACCCCACTTCAATGATATTAGGAGATGGGGCCTCTGCAGGGTAATTAGGATTAGATGAGGCTCTGGGGATGCAGCCCTCATGAATGGGAGTAGAGCTCTTATAAGAGTCAGGAAAGAGCTTGCTTACCTTCTCTGCTCCCTTCTATGTGAGAATATAAGAAGTCAGCTGTCTACAACCAGGGAGAGGGCCCTCATGCTTTGACGTCAGACTTCCAGCCTCCAGAACTGTGAGAAATGAATTTCTGTTGTTTATAAAGCAAGCAATTTGTGGTACTTTGTTACAGAAGCCCCAACTGATGAATACAGATACTTTTTCTTGTTCTTCAATGTTTCTGTGAGAGGGACCTTGTTTGGAGCAGCCTACTCTCCATTTTGCTGGTGTTGAAAAAATATAAATGAGAAAATGTCTTCAGTTAGCAGAGTTGTCTATTTATGAAGCAATGTTCAATAATAGGACTACTATTTTGTTTTGTTTTGCTTTTAATTTTATAAGAAGATAGGACAAAAGTAGATATTAGGTGGATAAATTAACAGCAAATAAAAAAGACTAATAATACAGAAAAAAGATCTCAATGCACAAGTTACTAGCCAATATGATGTTAATCAGTTACTAATGGGGAACATATTTAAAGAGAAATAACACTACCTACTTACAATTTTTAAATATTCAAATGATTCTTACAATTTGTAGGATTGAAAATTTGAGAACAATTTAGTATATATCACTAAGTAACTAAGAAACCAAAGCTAATGCACGGGCTCTCTTACTTTTGCATGTACAAAAGCACTAATGAGTTGACATTAAATATTTAATAATTTCCTCCTCCTCTCTCTCTCTTATTTTTCTTTCTCTCTCTCTCTCCCTTTCTTCTTACACTTGCAATCTATTTATCTACCCACCCCTATCTATCATGGCATCAAATCTTTACAGTTGGCCAACAATGATTAAATTTCTCTTAAAGAAACAGATTGTAAGAATTCACCAGATGTTAGATATTTGAACAGCAAAATCCCTGTTCCACATAGGCTCACAGTTTCTAAGGAGTACACAAATAATTGTAACATATTACATTATACAAATAAGATATAAAATTGTGCCTATTGATTGTCCATATTTGAAAAGTGACCAAAACTATTTATTGATATTAATTTTATTGACCTCTGCTTAGTATGTAAAAGGACATAAATGACTGCATAAACACTGCCAATTGCTTATGCCCTATGTATGTGTGAGCAAAACAATGTTTTAACAATTGTTTGTATGTGTATCACTTAGCTATTGTTTCATAACAAATCATCTTATATTTCAGGGGACAGTCGGGTGGTTCTTATGTGGGCTGTTTCATCTCAACCAATCTTGAACATGATTCTACAGTCAACTGGATGGTCACCTGGGCACTGGCTGATTTAGAATGGTCTTACCACCTGTTTGGTGGCTGGTTGACTGTTCATCTGAGTATTAGGAATGATTGGGCCAATTTCTCCCATTATTCATCAGACTAGTCTGGACTACCTTATAAGGTTGTTGCAAGACTCTAAAAAACGTGTTAAAGCAAGCGTTTTTGAAGATTAAGTTCAGAACAGGAACACCATAAAATCTTCTGAAATCCACTGGTGGAGGTAAATAATAAGGCTAGCCCATATTCAAGAGCTGTGAAAATAAATTCTATCTATACCATTAGTAGGGGTATAGATACAGAGCCAGGAAAAACATTGCAATCTTTTTAAAAATCAATATAACTACAATATAGTTTGTGCTTATTTGTATTCGGAAAGCTTTGTAGATCTAATATATATATCACACATATATATTACACACATATATGTTATATGTTATATATATGTATATGATATATATATGTGTGTGTATATATATGTAATGTTGAAGATACTGATTTGGGTTCACCATCTAGTGTTTTCTAAGGTAAGAATATTGCCCTTTGTTATAAGGGTTATGACATTAAAAGTCTTTAATTCCACTGTGCATTCTAGTCTTTTCCTATACAGAAAAGCATACTGTATTACAGTAGACACTTGACACCTTCTGGGAGGCATATGAGCACTTTGCCAATCTCTAAATTAGTAAGCATCAGAATAGCACATAAAAAAACACAAAAGTGACGTGTACTGTAGCATACCATTTCTAATGTACACAGTTCATAAGAAAAGGTTACTCTTTATTATTCCACACTTAAATTTATCAAAAATGTACATATAATGCTAGGATTAAAATGAGTCATAAGAATTAGCAAAATTATATTGGCATCAGATAACCCCATCATCTTAAATTAAGCTTTAAGGCCACCAGGATTATGTTAAAAGATAAAGAATTTCTCCCAGCTTTAATGATCACCACCCTTAGGTCCTGTCAACAATTGGAACAGTCAGTAAGAAGGAAATTAAACAGAATACTTCTTTATATGTCTTTGAATCTTTTTTATATCCTTGACAAAGATGACAAGTTCAGAGTTGGATGAATAGGAGGTGGAGGGACACTGGGAAGTGTGTGTGTGTGCGCGGTGTGGGGGGGGGGGGTCTTTTTCATCTTAAGTCAAATGAGAGGAGTTTCAAGGAATCTTATTGGAAATATCTATTTCCTGGAGTTTTACAAAATTAAAAAAAAATAATAAACAACGTAGATGGGGAAAGAGAGTGGTGAGAAGGTCAAACATCCCACTGTGGATTTCTAAACCTGAAACAAAACTGAAATATCAGGATAGGGAAGAAGCAAAAGAAAAAAAAAAAAAGAAATTGAGAATTGTGATTATTTTACTGAAATTGATACCTTAATTTCTTAAATGAGACTGTTCTTTTGACTAAAATAACGTATGACTCAGAAAGCTGTGGAATGTGCTTGCATCTTATAAAGGTGGGGAATAACTAACATTGACAGAGGATTTGAAGAAAATATGGAAAGAAAGAAAACCAAGGTTGCTTCATATTTTTATCCTATGAAGTACAGTTCATTTAATAAAAATGGTAATTTTTTAACATTTACACATAACATGTTTTTTCCCCTTTCTTGTCACTTTTCATTCTAAAATTAAGAGTCAGGTTCTGTTATGAACTGAATTATATCCCCCAAAGTTAGTAAATTGAAGCCCTAATCCCAAATGTGACTATATCTGGAGATGGGGTTTTTAAGGAGGTAATTAAGGTAAATGAGATGATAAGGGTGGAGCCTTAATCTGAAAGGAGCAGTGTCCTTTTAAGAGGAAAAAACACCAGAGATCTCTGTCTCTGTAAGTGCAATATTTCAGTTGATGAAACAGACATTATGTCAGCTAACTCCCTCTATGTAAACTCATTCTATACAAAAGTATAAATATGCAAGTGATTTAATTTAATACTTTGGGTAAAAATGACAGAAACAGAGTAAGAGCACTATGTAGCCAGTTGTTGAGTAGCTTCATGGACATTTGCAAACAGTATCTGAATGCTAAATATAAAAATATTGATGATATGCATTATCTGATGTACTGATGTATATTTGACCAATTAAGTGAAGTCCTGCTTCTTTGTCTTCTACACAATTACAAATGATTTAATGTCTGAATTTTCTAAGGACTGTTCCTAATCTACATGGCTTAAAACATAGCTCAGTATTTTACATGAGAAGATGTTCATTGAGAAAACCAATTAAAATTGTTGCTGCTCTGTCTGGCTGCATATGCTATCTGCCAGATGTTTACAAAGCTGAAATTCCCAGGAGTATTGTAATATAGTCTAGAATGCCTGGAGGATTACTGAAAGAACTTGAAATTCCACTGTAAACTATGATGAATAAAATTAAGAAGTAATAATACTTTAACTTATTCTTTCCATATGTCATTATGTATGTCATAAATGTCTACCAGTTATAGAAATCACCCAGACTATACTCGTATATATCACATTTTACTATTATTTACCAATAACTATAAAAACCACTTTAACATATGTTACATGTAGGTAAGTATGTATGAAAGGGGTCTATGTGGGATGTCCAGAATAATTCATAATCTTTTTATGTCATCTTTAATACTTACACATTTTCTCTTTGTGTATTGGTAATTCATATTCTGTACATGAGGTAGCACCTCAAGTTTGGGTAATGTTGCAATAAATTATTATCTTAACTATATGACAAACTCTCTAATATATTTGATTGATATGCTATTCTTGTGGATCAATGAGACTGACTGCATAATTTGTCATACTTTTATAATAAGAACTATTCAACCTATCACCAGTCTAAAGTGTTGAGGTATTATATATCATTGCCAATAGTGTATAATGCTCCAAGCTAATGATGTGAATAAAATATATGTAGCTTTACTTCTGCTTTAATTTAGTATGATGTTAAATCCCATGACTAAATCCATTCCTAAATCACCACCACCTCCATCAACCCAACTGGCTCTCTCTCCTGAATCATCCACCTCTGCCACCCCCAAACCTGCCATCACACCTTATGATAAAACCAAGGTAAACATTCCACTGGCTCCACGGACAGAAAGGCTTTATTTTATTGGAAGTAGAAGGGCCTGAGATAGATAATTTTGTAAAATATTTTTAATATGAGAAGATGCAAATCATGTACAATCTCCATCACTTTGTATAGTTGATGAAATTTAAGAAGTGCCACAAACCCAGAATTGAGTAAGATTAATTCCTTTTTTCACTTCCTAAAGTAATACAATTAGAGCTATTAACATTATAAAAGGGGTAATTTATGATGTTATAAAGTATTTTTTGTCACTGATTTGAACATCAGAATTAGTTTTATATTTTAAATTCCTAGAATAAGAATACACATACATAAAGAAATGACTCTCTAGAGGGGAAGGGGGTGGGGGGATGGGTTAGCCGGGTGATGGGTATTAAGGAGGACATGTATTGAATGGAGCAGTTCCATGAATCATGGAACATTACATCAAAAACTAATGATGTAATATATTGTGATTAACATAATAAAAAAAGAGAGAGAAATAAAAAAAAGAAATGACAATGAAAATATTCATGTAATCTGATATTACTTTCCCCTTTTATAGGTGACAAAACTGAACCTCAGGGAATGTATCAGTTTATTTCAGTAGAACAGAACAGTGAGAAAAAAATCTGGAAGTGTGATATTCAGTATAATGTAGGGCTAATTAAGCTATTACATACAGATCTACCTGTTTTTCAAAATCCCACTATAACCATTTTAGTTCATGTCAACATCATCTCTTGCTTGAATTACTATATAGCTTTTTGTTGTACTTCTCCTTTCTGATCTTACACTCAATAAAGTCCATCTTGCAGCCATATTTATCTTTTTAAAAATATAACCCAATTATGGAATTCTACTGCTCAAAATATTCTAATGGAGGGATTATTATAGTCATGCCAGTCTTACTATTTTAGCTTCAGCCTCTTGCTGAGTGGTAGAAATGAAGCCAGACAGAATAGTTTGACTTACAGTTTTGTGTTTTGTTTGTTTTTATTTTTAAAGTAAGCTCTACACTCAACATGGGGCTTGAACTCATGACCCCAAGATCAGGAGTCATGAACTCTACTGACTGAGCCACCCAAGGTGCCCCTAAAATTTTGTTTTTGAAACTTCAGAGAATATCAAGAAAATTAAGAGTTCCAGAAACAAGATCTGGAGGAAGAAACTCAAAAGGGTGATGTGAATATTGGAGTCACTTTATGGAATCACTTGTAGATTCCTAAAGTGACTGATTAGACACAAAAACCTGATGGAAGCTTTTGGCAGATTCACAGACTCACATGGATACAATTAGATTTCAGGGAGTGGTAGTGTGGGTAAAACTCCCAGGTATTGTATTGGAAATGTGAGAGCAAAACCCTAGGAGCAAGAGTGAACTGGAAAACTTCAGACCCTCAAATAGCCTCAAGAAACTCTTTAATAAAATTAAGGTGATATGGAAATATTACTGTCCCTAGCATATTTTCTAGGCAAATAGAAAAAAGAAAAAAAAAACCCAAACAACTGAAAAGTGATAAAATCATTCAAATTTTTATAATTTTTCTAGAATTTTTAATAATGTCTGCCACTCATACAAAAGTAACCAGTCATAAAAGGGAAGAAAGACAATAATATGAACAGAATCCAACAGAAACTGAAGATAGTAGAAACAGATCTACAAGAGATCTAGGTAAGAGTTATAAAACAAGGGCAAAACCAAAACAAACCCTTCCTATTTTTAATATTTTCAAAGCAAGAAGAGTTGAAGAATTTCAGTAGATTGGAACCTTTAATTAGCAACATGAAATTATAGAAATAAAATGCACAATTACTGAAATTAAGAATCCCATTGATGGTTTCAATGGTAGATTAATTATACACAACGGGAGTGAAAACTGGAGTAAAGACTATCAAAAAAAAGAGTTTAAAAATAAAAATGTGTAAGAAAGTGTAATAGGTGGTAAGAAGTCATAGCATGTATATAACTGGAGTCTGAGAAAAACAGGAGAAAAAAATGGGACAGAAGCAATATCTAAAATGATAATAATGAGAAGCCCATAGAGAATAATGCTCACACAAAAATGCACTCATTCACACGCTCTCTCTCTCTCTCTCTCTCTCTCTCACATACACACCATTGCCAAGCAGCTCAAAATTAAAGTAGAAAATTCACATGGGAATAGACTTTTAAAGGACAATGAAATTATATCTAGCCATATGCCATAAACAACATAGTTAGGGAATGAAATAGTATCTTCAAAGTTGTAATCTAGAATCCTATACCCAGTAAACATACTCCCCCAAAATAAAAAATGAAGTAAAGACATTATCAGGGACAACAAAATAAAACAAAAATCTGTGAGAAGGTCAAAGCAGATTAACACTAACAGAAACATTAAAATCTGTCCCTCAGGAGGAAGGAAAAGAGTATCTGGAGCTTCAGAAATAAAGAGCAAGAGAGGACAAATATATTAATAAATCTAAGTCTAAATAGCACAACTGAAAAAAACAGTAAGGTTATAAAAATTGACCGTATAAAATAATGTTATAATAATATAAATTCCAGTTGTTACCATTTTTAAATAAATTCTTATGATACAAATATTGACAATATAAGCACTAGTAATTATGTTGACAAAATAATACCATAAAAGTTGCAACAGGGGAAAGTGCCCTCCCTGCCTCCCAGATACAAGTATTTGGGGCCTGCTGAAATCTGAAAGCAGAGCAAAAATAAGGGAAGCTATAGACAAAGTCAAGTTTTGAAACTGATCATGAGGCAACACTTGCCTCATGCTGGGGAAATGCAAATGAATTTTGAGTTATTGTGTCCATTTGGTGAAGTTCTTTAACCAGATGGTTAAGGGCAGGACAGAAAAACTGAGATAGAATGGCATGCTATTAGATCCCAAACATGCTCAAGGGAAGTTTGTGATTCTGCTCTCAAATAATTTTTAGACTGTAGCAAACTAAATCTAAATAAAGTAACAGAAAAGTTCAGACCAGTAGAACCAGAGATTTGATTAACTCAAACCACCACCCAGCCTACCATTGGCATGAAAGAAGACACAGCCCATGTCTTTGAACAGAATACAGTATTTACTTCAGTCTTCCATGTTTTTTTTACACACAATGTCTGCTATTGAATCAAAAAATAAGATATTCTTACATGAAAAACATGAGAATATATAACTCATTGACGAGAGGGACCAGACAACAAAACCAAACCTACACATGGCTCAGATTTTTGAATGAATAAAATTTAAAATAAGTGAAATATATAGGTTAAGTGATCTTGTGGAAAAGGCAGAAAACATGGGTTAACAGGCAGAAAATTTCAGCTAAGAGCAATTATTGTAAAAATTGGAAATACTAGAAATAAAAAATGAGGCATCAGAGATCAAATTTTATTTTAATTGATTTATCAACACACTAGACACATCAGAGAAAAGAAACAAGTATACTTGAAGACCAGGATACAAAATTTTTCCAAACTAAAACACAAATTGGAAAAAGAATGACAAAAGGGAAAAGAGCAACCAGACATTTTAACACATGTATATCTGGAGCGCTACAAGAAAAGAGCAGAATATTGGAGCAGAAATAATCGTTGAAGACACAATGGCCAATGATTTTTCAAAAACAAGTAAAAACATCGATTCATAGGCCCACAAAACTTAAACTTCTAAAGTTAGCCCTGTAAAAATTTATCATGAATCCTTTACTTTTTATATAATATTAATTATTATCTTTAGCCCTTCCCATACAATTCATGGACCTTAGAACACTTAAATCCAATTGTAGGGGTGCCGGGGTGGCTCAGTCGTTAAGCATCTGCCTTGGCTCAGGTCATGATCCCAGCGTCCTGGGATCGAGCCCCACATCCTGCTCCCTGCTCGGCGGGAAGCCTGCTTCTCCCTCTCCCATTCCCCCGCTTGTGTTCCTGCCCTCGCTAACTCTCTCTCTCTCTGTCAAATAAAATAAATAAATAATCTTTAAAAATAAATAAATAAATAAATCCAATTGTGATTATTGTTGTTCTAAACAGCTAATGTAACATAATTATATAAACAGTCAATATTAATAATATTGTTTTATTTAATCATAACAGTTTTATACTCAATATTTACATTGTTTTAGAGTCAATAATCATAATAGTTACTTTATGAATTAAATATGAATTTAGATTTACCTACATATTTGCCTTTTTTGTTCTTTGTTTCTTCCTAAAACTGCATAACTTTTGAAATCATTTTTCAAAAATTAGTAATTTCCTTTAGTGTTGGTCTACTTTTAACAATCTCATAGATTTCTTTTCTTTGTTAGTTTGCTTGCTTTCTGATAATTCTTTATTTCATCTTTATATTTCCATTTTTATTTTTTAAATTTTTAAAAGATTTTATTTATTTATGTGAGAGAGAGAATGAGAGAGAGAGAGAGAGAGCATGAGACAGGGGAGGGTCAGAGGAAGAAGCAGACTCCCTGCAGAGCAGGGAGCCCGATGCGGGACTCCATCCTGGGACTCCAGGATCATGACCTGAGCCAAAGGCATTTGCTTAACCAACTGAGCCACCCAGGCGCCCCTATTTTTAAATTTTTTTTAACATTTATTTATTTATTTACTTTAGGGAGAGAGAGAGAGTGCATGAGCAGGGTGAGGGGCAGAAGGAGAGAAACTCAAGCAGACTCCGTAGTGAGTGTGAGCCTGACACAGGGCTCAATCCCAGGACCTTGAAATCATGACCTGAGCTTAAATCAAGAGTCAGATGCTCGACCAACTGAGCCACATAGGCACCCCTCATTTTTTTTAATTTTTCATTTAATTTCATTTTTATTTGTATTTACATTTCATTTTTCTTTTTATCTTCTCATTTTTATTTATTTTATATTTATTTTCATTTTTATTTAATTTGCTGGGCATAGAATTATAGGTTCGCACCTTGATTATTTGAAGAAGGGATAATAAGATCTAATAGTTGGAAATTATTGCTATTGTTCTTCACATTCCCTGAACCTAAATTTTTGCGTCAATTTGCTTATTGGCAAATTTGGGGTTCTGATTTCTCTCAAATTACTTTCTTATTCTCTGATTTTTTTTTTAAGTTTTTTCTTCCTTTTTAATACTTTTGCATTTGATTGCTTTTCTTCATTGTGGTCACAAACACATAAAATTTACCATCTTAACCATTTAAAGTGTAAAGCACAATACTATTAACCATATGTACCTTGTACAACAGATATCTAGAACTTTTTAATCTTGAAAATCTGAAACTGTATACTCAGGGAACACCAATTTCCTTTTCCTCCTTCTTCTTGTCACTGGCAGCCACCATTCTACTTTTAGTTTCTAAGAGTTTGACTACTTAAGATACAGCATACAAAAGCAATCATGCAGTATTTGTCTTCATGTTGGACTATTTCACTTAGCATAATGCTCTACAAATCCATCTGTGTTGTAGGATATAATAGGATTTTCTTCTTTTTTGTAGCAGAATAATATTTTCTCATATGTATATACCACATTTTCAGTATCCATTCATCTGCTGGTGAGCATTTAGGTTGTTTCTACCTCTTGTCTACTGTGAACAATGCTGCAATGAACATCGTTGTTACAAATACCTCTGAGAGCCCATCCTGTTTTCAGTTCTTTTGGATATATACCCAGAATAGGAATTACCAGATCATATGTTAATTCTGTTTTTAATTTTCTGAGTAACTTCTGTACTGTTTTCTACAGTCACTGCTCTATTTTTTATTCCCACCAACAGTGCATGAGGGGCCCAATTTCTCCACATCCTTACCAACACTTGTTATTTTCTGTTTTTTCTGGTAATGGCCAATTGCACAAATGTAAGGTGATACCTTACTATGGTTTTGATTTGCATTTCCCTGATGATTGTTCATGTTAATGAATATTTTCCTGTACTTTTTGACCATTTGTACATCTTCTATGAAGAAATGTCTATTCAAGTCCTTTTCACATTTTTAACTTGTTCTTTTCAAATGGGTTTGTTGTTGAGTTGTAATTCTTCATATGTTCTGGATATTAACCTCTTATCAGATATATGGCTACAAATACTTTCTCCCATTCCATAGGTTGCCCCTTCACTCTGTTATTTCCACTGGTCTATGGAAATTTTTTTTAAATTTGATGTAGTCCCATTTGTCTAATTCTTTTTTTTGCTTTTATTATCTATACTTTCAGTGTCACAGCCCAGAAACCATTGCCAAGACCAATGTTATGAAGCTTCCACCTCTGCTTTCTTCTAGAAGTTTCACAGTTGCAGGACTTATGTTTATACATCTTCAATCCATTTTTAGTTAGTTTTTGTATATAGTATAAGCCATGGGTTCAGCTTCATTTTATTTTCACAGGCAGATCGTTTTCTAAGCACCATATGTTGAAGAGACCATCCTTTCCCTATTGAATGATCTTGGCACTCTTGTCAAAGATTACTTGACCATATACACGAGAGTTTACTTCTAGGTTCCGATGGTTTGTATGTCTATCTTTATGCTAGTACCATACTGTTTTGATTATTGTAGCTTCATAATATGCTTTGAAATTAGGAAATATGAAGCTTGCAGCTTTGTGTTTCCTTTGTTTTGGCTACTTGAGGGTCGTTTGAGATTCCATATGGATTTTAGGATTTTTTTTTCTATTTACAAAAATGCCATTGGGATTCAGATAGGGATTGCCCTACATGGATAGAACACTTTGGGTAACATGGACATTTAAAATATTAAATCTTGGGCGCCTGGGTGGCTCAGTTGGTTAAGTGACTGCTTTCAGCTCAGGTCATGATCCTGGAGTCCCTGGATCGAGTCCTGCATCGGGCTCCCTGCTCGGCAGGGAGTCTGCTTCTCCCTCTGACCCTCCCCCCTCTCATGTGCTCTCTCTCTCTCATTCTCTCTGTCTCAAATAAATAAATAAAATCTTTAAAAAATAAATAAATAAAATAAAATATTAAATCTTCCAATCTATTGATAGGATGTCTTACCATTTATCTAAGTCTTATTTAATTTTTTCAGTAATATCTTTTTAATTTTCAGTGTAGAAATCTTTCACCTTCTGCACTAAGTACTTTATTATTTTTGATGCTATTATAAACAGGATTTTTTTCCTTAATTTCTTTTTTGGTTTGTTCATTGTTAGTATATAAAAACATAAGTGATTTTTGTGTGTTGATTACCCTCTTGGTTTATTGATTACTTCCTTAAATACTCTTGATTTCTTGACTTGCCTAACTTCCTAATGACATTTATATCTTTACAATCCCCAAAAAAACCCACCTTAAGTTGTTCCCTAAATTATTAGCTGTCTCATCAAGAATTTCTTTTTGAAAAGACCTTTTTAGGATATGAATAACTGTCTTTGATGTCTTCTTGTGAAAATCTTTTTTTTTTTTTTAAGTTAACAAAGTTGCTACCACCACTTCACAAGGAGTAGCAAATTCAATGAACTAACTGCTTTTTAGCAGGTATATACAAATTTTTTGAGCAGTCCCTATAAATGACTTATCACCCAAGTCCTGGGCTGCCATGAAGTGTGAGATTATTTCTGTTTCCACTTCTGTAAGGACATAGGTTATGATGGTTCCTTGTTTATCAGCTTCCTTGAATTCCTGTGACAGAATATCACAGGGATATTTTTCTTTAGTTGTGTGCAAATCCTACTTTTCCCATGAATAACATTCTAAGGCAGTAAATCTTTGTTTCTTTCAAAAACCATTGTTGGATTTTTGAAGATACTTCCTCCAGAGCAGCCTCTTCCAATGATAATCCAATAGTAAGCAAATCTGCATGTCCTGTGAGGACAGTGTAGTACGCCACACATGTCTTTTTGTGGCCAAGAATTGTAATTCCTTTTCATTGCCCATTTTTTCCTGTTTCCACTATTCACTATTACTTTTTAAAACTTGTAAGGAATGGTGATTAAAACCATCTCTACTAATTTTCAGGGATTATCCCTGTAACTGCAATTATCCCAAAGCATAATGATTTGGAAGTGAAATGCCCGTTATATTTACTTAGGAATATATTTACTTAGTTATAGTCTGTGTGATTTAATGGGAAGGGAATCTGCACAGCATTACACATCCCCGAACTTACACCCTGGATCTGCCACATGCTAACTGTATAACCTTGAGCAAATTAATTTCCTCACGTGGATATGCCTGCCTTGATAGGATAGTAAAATGCTCAATAGTAGCAATTACCATTAGACGTACTCAGGCTGTCTTTCTACCTCTTATTTCTGTGTCCTCAGATCCAAACCACTCAACTGCTCTGAAGCTCAGTTTCTCATCTGTAGAAAATGAGTGATACCTGCCCATTCAATCCCACATAGCGGGGATGTGCAGGTCAAATGATATAATAATACATGAGATTGGTGTGTAAATTGAAAAGCTACCATATTAATTGAAGAGCAACATAATGCATTATGATGAGATGATGATCATGATCAAGACGAAACAACTTGTCCAGGAAAATTGCTGATAGCTGATTCTCTGCTGTATTTATTTTTAAAAAAAGTTATTACAGATAAAGTTCTCATATTATAATTAGCATTAGCAGGATGATTTCAAGTAAAAATTACTGCAATTAATAAATATTTTCATATTACTAAGGCTGAAATAATTGTAACTAAGTGTTTAATCAGACAAAGGGAAAAATATTCTGAGGCAAATGCCTCCTTAATCAACCGGCAATTTAAAAACTATAATCAAGTGACTATATGACAGAAGTGATAAAATTGTTAATAAAGTCAAGCACAAGGTAGATGGAATTTGAAAAATCTCATGTTTTTCAGAATAATCTGAATGATGTTGTGTAGTTAAATGTTTCTTAGTTCAACCTGACAGACCCAAAACAAAATGATTCACATAATTTCTTCACATTCCTCAAGTTGAATGTTTGTTGAAAATGTACTAACATGTAAAAATGAGAAATTATAAACCCCATGTTACTTATTTGTTGTAAATTAGAATCAGAGACACACAAGCTTCTTTTAGCTATGTCAATGACAATATTTACAAAGAATGGAAAGCAGATGACCCAGGTTCTTGAGGCAGACATGCCTTGAGCTATAATCTACATTCTGTTAGGCAGTGAAGAAAATGTTAGCTAAGATTTATACACTAATTCTATATCTTAACATAAGGTTCAATTTTCATTTAAAGTGTTTTGCTAAGAACAAAGAACTTTCTCATAATCACTGACATTTTTGTACGAAGAAAAAACTTGAGAATACAATGAGTTTATTAGAAGAATGCACATTGCTAGAACGTTAGAACATTGTGTGTCGCTGGGTTGTAAACTATAATAGTCATTACGGAGTCATTTTACCAAACAACCTTAGTGATAATTAACTCATTAAATGATCACTGATTGGGTCTAAGTAACCAAGCTTTTACAAAATGATTATGCAGATGCCCTCAAGATTAAAAACAACATGAAAATTATCTCTTTCTTGTGAATGTGTTTTCAAACTAAAATTAAGTATCTTAAGAAATTAACTTTAATAGAGGTGCAGAGCCACAATTTCTTTCAGCAAAGATAATCTACCTTTTCCCGGAAAAAAAAAAAAACTACTGTAATTTGTTTAAAAACCTCAGCCTTCATGCTAAAGAAATGAGGAATTCTCTCTAGTATATCTTAAGCTTTTTTGGTGGCATTATGCATCTTCATTGTTTTTTTTTTTTTCCTCCCACAGATAAACTACTACAAAATTGATTGAATTCTTTTAGGAAGTTAAGGCTAACCTAAAACAGTTTGTAGCAAAAATAAAATCAGTACACAGAAAATCATAACTAGAGTACTAAAAAGTGATAGGAAGTGCAGAATACCAAGAATACAATTATATGAAACCATATGTATACTTCACTTAGTTTTTGGCAGACCTTAAATGTTAACATCCCTATTCCATGGAGATCACAAAGATATGTGGTCTATAAAAGCGGTCCAGATTGATTGAAGCTCATTCACATGTAAGTGAGTGACCAGATACACCCTTATAAATATTACGTGAATATACATCTATGCTTCATTTGTTTTCATAATATTCTTTTTTATAAAGGCCATATTTTATTATTTTTGAAATGGAAAAGAGATAATAAAACATCAACCCAATTACACGGTAAATATGCTATAAAATATACTAGAAGCTTACTTTTAACCTAAGGCTTATAAAAATGATTCAGAAGATATCCTTAGTAATGGTAAAAATCATCAAAGGAACTGAGTCATAGTTAATTTTGCTGTGTCACAAAAAATAAAAAGCCTTTAGGAGGCAGTATTCTATGCTCATTACATGATCTGTAAAATCAGAAATATCCTGCTTTAGACCACAGCTTCACTATTTGTTGTATGACTTTGGGCAAATTAAAAATGTTTTTTCATCTTCAGATTTCTTATCTAAAAGATAAGGATATGAATAATAGTGCCTAACAGGTACCAACTAAAAAATGAGGACATAATAAGAGTACCTCATGGCCTTGGTATGAGAAATAAATGCCATAATATATGTAAAACACTATGAGAACTGCCTATGATATAGCAAACAATAGTTATTATTATCATCATTATTATTACTATTACCTGCAGCAGCAGCATAATCATTACCATTATAATTTTAACAACATGATCATGCCTATGCTTTTCTTTCAAAGTACTATGAAAAGTACAACCTCAATGTAAATCAAATGCTCCTCTAGTCTCATCATTATGGTGGCTGCATGAAGAGATTAATTGATATTGAAAATAGCTACAAATCAATTTATCAAAAATGTCCTTACTCATTAGACAATTGATGCACTGAAATGAAGGTGCTTAGTTTCCCCTAGATGCTAATGTTCCATGAGATGCCTGATGTGAATTAAAAAATTAAACATACTCTGTAGCCTAAATAGAAATAATTTCTTCAGTGACAATAAATAGGTTTTGTGTGGCAAAGGGAAAAAAACTGTAAAATTTAACTTGGTTTATCAAATACCCTAGTTCACATCAGAGAGGTTTAAGACTAAAAAATGTTAAGAATGATGAATATCATTTTAACTCATTACTTTTAAGCCACTTTCCATGCATAGATAGCAACTAGATGATCACACAAGGATGCAATTTAATATCAAAGGACACTATTGTCTATTAGGCAAAACAAGAAAGAATAATAGAGCAATACCTTCCTTATCTGGAATGTATCTAGGAAGCATTTAAAATGGATCTTATCAGTGAAATTATAAATTACTAAGTCTATACACTAAAACTTATGTAAGTTAATTATATGCATATCCATTGGCCTTCATTTAGAGACTACTTAATTTTTATCACAAAATACACGCGGCTAAGGTATTTGGTTTATAAGCTTATAACTATTGAAAGAATTGTCACATTTACTCCAGAATTATATACATTACAAATGACTTCAAATGACTAAAAATAGAAAAAAAAATTTTGCAAAAATAAGTCACAACTCAAAATGCACAGGCTTATGAAAAAGGTATTATAGCACAGAATGGTAATTGATATCTATAATAATGACCTTAATTTATTTAAAAGGTCATATTGCATTTAGTATGCCATGTTGAAGAATGCCAAGAAATGTACAGCTCATTATCAAAGGATTTCCATCCAAAACAGTCAAAACCCCAGCAGGTTGCACACTCCATGATTTGGAAGTGCTATCAAGAATGATTTATTTTTGTATACAGTGTAAGAAAGTGGTCCAGTTTCATTCTTTTGCATGTAGCTATCCAGTTTTCCTCAAACCACTTATTATTTAAAGACTGTCTTTTCCCCATTGCATATCCTTTCCTCCTTTGTTGTAGATTAGTTGACCATAAAGGTTGGGTTTATTTCTGGGCTGTCTATCCTGCTCCACCGATCTATGTGTGTATTTTTGTGCCAGTATTAACTAACAATAAATCATTCAGTCTTTCAGAAGACTAAAGAGTAGCCCTAACTGAATAAGAAGTACAATTCTTAAGTAATGATAAATAATCCGAAGGCGGGATTAAGGAAAGGATAGTTATGTGTAGAAATGGAATTATTTATGCCAATCTTCACTTCCTTTAGTTGTATGATATATCCACACCCTCGCCATAGACCTATGGTGGACAGAATGTTCCTTCCCACCAGTGGACTTGCTGTTGTCCATGTATCTTGCTTTGGTCAATGAGACATTGGCAGATATGAGGCAACAGAGACATGAAGTATATTTGTGCAGCTGAACTTTCCCACTTGTACCACTGTTATTGGTGTGAAAAAAACCAACTGGGCCACCCAAGCGCCCCTATGGTCATTCTTTTTGAATAAAACACACTTATATAACATATTTGATTACCTCTAGCTGGAGATGACACCTAGCTAATCTATTCAAACACCTTTAAATGAAATTATACTACTACTTATAATAGTAGAAACTCACTAGTTTTGTAATTTTAAATAACTTTCCTTCATAGATCATTGTGGAAAAAGAGTACATTTAATAGAAAGAAGTTCAGAGAGAGGAATGATAAGGTAACTTATTTTAGGTCAGAAGCAGCTTAGAGTTTTAGCAAGTTGTTGAGATGTGTTCAAAAGTACTCACAAGTATTGGGGCACCTGGGTGGCTCAGTTGGTTAAGCGACTGCCTTCGGCTCAGGTCATGATCCTGGAGTCCCGGGATCGAGTCCCGCATCGGGCTCCCTGCTCGGCAGGGAGTCTGCTTCTCCCTCTGACCCTCTTCCCTCTCATGCTCTCTGTCTCTCATTCTCTCTGTCTCAAATAAATAAATAAAATCTTCAAAAAAAAAAAAGTACTCACAAGTACCAATAACTAAGTATAGTAAATACAGTTATGCTGTGACTGCAAAGCCATCTTGTGAATAGAATCCACAGGCTTAGGATAGCAGAACCAAAAGGCAAAAGGAATCAGGCATGGTGTTTCTATGGAATCCCAAACTAAGCAGCCTTGGATTGGCTTCCTCTAGATTTTTATATTTTATGTTAAGAAAAACAAACTTCTTCCTTGTTTAAGCTACTTTCATTTTGTGTCCTCATTAATTTTGCAAACTACAGTCCTAACAGATAACACACATATACTAATTGAGCTTTTCATGTTTTATCTGTGGTGTTCATGAGACACTGAATGACTGTATATTTATAACAATACTTTGTAGGTTTTTTATAAACTTTTATGATTTTTGTTATAAATTGTATATTTCTTAGTATATCAGATCGATTTTAATTGCATGCTCTGTAATTATTCCAATACATTTTAACATTGACTTTTACTATATCAACCAAATACATTTAATAAAAAAAATATAGGCCAAGGATTTTCTGCAGAGAACTTATTTTTCTTCCAAGTTTTTATTTAAATTCAAGTTAATTAACTTATAATGTAGCATTGGCTTCAGGAATAGAATTTAGTGATTCATCACCTACATATAACATCCACTGCTTATCACAACAAGTTGCCCTCCTTAATGCCCATCATTCATTTAGCCCATGCCCCCCCACCCCCCATCAAACAACCCTCAGTCTGTTCTTTTTTTTTTTTTTTTTAATAATTTATTTATTTATTTGACAGAGAGAGACACAGCCTGAGAGGGAACACAAGCAGGGGAGTGGGAGAGGGAGAAGCAGGCTTCCCGCGGAGCAAGGAGCCCGATATGGGACTCGATCCCAGGACCCTGGGATCATGACCTGAGCCGAAGGCAGACGCTTAATGACTGAGCCACCCAGGCGCCCAACCCTCAGTCTGTTCTCTATAGTTAACATTCTCTTATGGTTTGCCTCCCTCTTGGTTTTTATCCTTTATTTTCTCTTCCCTTTCTATGTACATCTGTTTTGTTTCTTAAATTCCACCTATGAGTGAAATCATATAGTATTTGTGTTTCTCTGACTGACTTATTTCGCTTAGCATAATGCACTCTAGTTCCTTCCACATCATTGCAAATGGCAGATTTTATTATTTTTGATGGCTGAGTAATATTGTAATATTTATACATATACACATATACACACACACACCACATTTTCTTTATCCATTCATCAGTCAGTAGACATATTTTGGTTCTTTCTGTAAGCTGGCTATTGTTGATAATGCTCCTATAAATATCAGGCTGCATGTATCCCTTTGAATCTATATTTTTGTATACTTTGGGTAAATACCTAGTAGTGCATTTGCTGGGTTCTAGGGTAATTCTATTTTTAACTTTTTGAGGAACATCTATACTGTTCTCCAGAGGGGCTGCACCAGCTTCCATTCCCACCAATGGTCTAAGAAGTTTGCCCTTTCTCCGCATCCTTGCCAGCATCTGTTGTTTCCTAAGTTATTAATTTTAGCTATTCTGACAGATTATGAGGTGGTATCTCATTGTGGTTTTGATTTGCCTTTCCTTGATAATGAGTGATGTTTAGCATTTTTTCATGTGTCTGCTAGTCATTTGTATGTCTTCTTTGGAGAAATGTCTTTTCATGTCTTCTGCCCATTTCTTGACTGGATTACTTATTTTTTGGGTGTTGAGTTTTATAAGTTCTTCATAGATTTTGGATACTAGCCCTTTATCGGGTATGTCATTTGCAAATATCTTCTCCCATTCTGTCAGTTGCCTTTTAGTTTTGTTGATTGTTTCCTTTGCTGTGCAAAAGCTTTTTATCTTGATGAAGTCCCAATAGTTCATTTTACTTTTGTTTCCCTTACCTCTAGAGACATGTCTAGTAAGGAGCTTCTGTGGTTGAGGTCAAAGAGGTTGCTGCCTGGGTTCTCCTCAAGGATTTTGATGGATTCCTGTCTCACATTTAGGTCTTTCATCCCTTTTGAGTTTATTTTGGTGTATGGTGTAAGAAAGTGGTCCAGTTTCATTCTTCTGCATGTCGCTGTCTAGTTTTCCAAAACCATTTGTTGGGAAAAAGAGACTTTTTTTCCCATTGGATATTCTTTCCTGTTTTGTCAAAGATTAGTTGACCACATAGCTGTGGGTCCATTTCTGGCTTCTCTATTCTGTTCCATTAACCTATGTGTCTGTTTTTGTGTCAGTACCATACTGTCTTGATGATGACAGCTTTGTAATAGAGCTTGAAGTCTGGAATTGTGATGCCTTCTGCTTTGCTTTGCTTTTTCAACATTACTTTGGCTATTCGGGGTCTTTTCTGGTTCCATACAAATTTTAAAATTGTTTGTTCTAGCTCTGTGAAAAATGCTGGTGTTATTTTGATTGGAATTACATTGAATGTGTAGATTGCTTTGGGTAGTATAGACATTTTAACAATATTTGTTCTTCCAATCCATGAGTATGCAATGTTTTCCATTTCTTTGTATCTCTTTCAATTTCTTTCATAAGTGTTCTATAGTTTTCAGAGTACAGATCTTTTATCCTTTTGGTTAGGTTTTTCCTAGTCATCTTATGGTTTTTGGTACAATTGTGAATGGGTTCAATTCCTTGATTTCTCTTTCTGCTGCTTCATTATTGGTATACAGAAATGTATCCTGTGACTTTGCTGAATTCATGTATCAGTTCTAGCAATATTTTGGTTGAGTCTTTCAGGTTTTCTACATAGAGTATCATGACATCTCTGCAGAGAACTTTTAACAGCATACACATGGGCTCATTTCTGACAGATAATAATAATGTTTGGTAAATCCATGGTCATTGATACAGTGCTTTTTCTGATTACACTTTCATTACATTTTGACTAGCTGTATTTTATAAATTTCCATGAATAACTAAATGTCTTCTTTATTCTTGTGATATAAGTAATGATTATCATGATCTTAATCATCACAATAAGCTACAGTTAAGTAACCTGCTTGTTTACTTATAAATTAACTATCACAAATCTTAGCTAAACCAATACATTGCTTGAAGTATTTTCTCCTTCCTGCCTGCTTGCCTTCCTTCTCTTTTAAAAATATAAAATACCATAACTTTACTGATATGAAAAAGGGACAAATAATCACTATTTCTTGAACTGAACTAATGAAACTACTCACATAAATTGTCCATTTTGTATGATCTTTATGGACAATATAGCCCTTGTTTGTATGTTACAAGCAACAGTTTTCTTAGTGATATACTGAGGCTGTATATATTTTTTGAAACTTTTAAAATGATACATAATAAAGTCAGCACTACTAGTTTTTAAAAAGTTCTACTTGCAGTTTAAAATGAGCCAGAGTATCAACCACTCATGAACATTCTGCCAGGGGATGATCACAAAAATCTAAGAAGAAAGGTAAAAACAGTATCTTATGACAGCCTTATACCCTAATGTTTGAGGAGAAAAATAATTGTTGACCTATCGATGCTGGTCCTCATGAAACAGGTCAACATTCTGAAAGTATGTATTTCCCAGGACTGTGCATGTCTCCTGGATAAGAAACATGGAAATTGGGGAACCATAATATCATAATAAGGATGTGGAGTATTTAGAAGTGGCCATGTACTAGTTCCCTACTATTCTTTTCCTTATTTTTGACTAAGGAACAGCACCTTCTAAAAAACAAGGTGATAGTGAAGGATTGTGATTCACTGCCTCCTAGGCATCCCCAGAACTAATATGTGTGTTTGTAAGAAAGTCCTTTAATATTGAGAAAAACTGAACACAACATAGATTTGTCAAGTACCATTTGTTGGAAGTGGTTTCCATGAATTAAACCTGTATTGGAAAAGATCTAGTTGAAAAATGAACCCACAAGGTAGTCTCGTCTCAAAGACTCTCAAAAACAGGGACCATGTCATCAGGACCTCTTTCCCCAACTCTCAATATCATTTGTCTTACAATGTGGATACATTTTCTCTTACTGCAAAACAATAGCTATCAAAAAGCAAAGCCATTCCTATCTCAGTACTTATTTATTGTACTCTTACTTTGGTCAATACCATGTTCTAGGCTTTGGGAACTCAGTGATGAACAAAATGGAAAAAACTGCTCTGATCTCTCCCATTAGAGTAGAGGAAGACAGAAAATTAACTGATAATATATTATTTAGCAAGTCAGAAGGTGATAAATGTTTCTGGGGGGAAAAAGCAGGGGCAGGGTAATAAAGAATTCTTCCAGTGGAGGTAGGGGCTATATTTGAAAAATGTGGCCAGAAAAAACTTCTTAAATAGTGTAACACTTGAGTAGAGATGTGCAGGAAATGAGAAAGCAGTCCATGTGGGTTTCCTTTCAGCCCAGGAGAATGGTTCATGCAAGGGCTGCATTGCAGAAGAGGATTTGAGGAGTTGAGCAAGAGCAAGAGGCCAGCATGGAGAGACCTGGGAGAGTGAGTGGTGGAGTGGAACAGAGAACCTGCAGGCCATTTAAGAACTTCTATATCACAAGAGATGGATTTTATACCAAAAGAAATGGAAAGCCACTGGAGAATGTCATAAATGATCAGGCTTAACTTTAAGAGGGTCACTCTGGCTTCCCCAGTGAGGCTACTCTAGGAGAGTAAGGAGACCAGTTTAGAAGTGAGGCAGAAAAATCAAATGGTGGCAAGGACCATAGGAATAGCAGTAGACATGGAAAAAAGAGACCAGATTCTAGTACACATTTTTCTCTCATAACAACTATTTAGCTAGAGTTTTGCTATAAGGACTTTCAAATTATACTACTTTCCAGATACTTCTTTGTTTTTTGTTTTTGTTTCTTTGTTTTTAAATAGTACAACGTCTCTCTTACCCAATAGCACACACTACATAAATATGTCATAAGAAGTAATACTTCAACATCATGGTACCAGTCTAGGACATTCACTAATTTACTTGACATCACAGTTTCTTGTCAGAGAATGTCCTATGGAACAAAAGAGAACTGTCCCATGTTTGGATGAACCTGAAATGTTTTGCTTTATATTCTTATTCCAAGTAAGAAGATTATAAGAGCAGTATCTTTTGCAAGTCTTTAGCCTATCATTTAAACGGACTTTTCTCAGGTATTTTTTAGTGCACTCATGTTTGTCTCTAAAGTTTTTTGTTTTTTTTTTCTGTTATGACTTTTCATTTATTTTCACTTTATATTTAGGGGAAGTTTGATGTAAAGAGCACCATGACCCCTAAAAGATTGCCTCTACTTCCCTTTAAAGAGACTCCTTTGCATCCCTTCCACAACACCCACCATCAACTGGTCACTTCTTCCTTTGGAAAATATAGTCAACCATACAGAATGCACCCGAGTGTATAAAAACATATCTTCATATCTAATTACCAGGATCCTATCCATAGTCTTGGCTGAACTCTGTGCCCTGTAGCTGCCACTGCTCTTACCTATTCTCTTATTATTTTTTTCATTATTGTTGGGGGGACAAAAGGTGTCTTCTGAAGGCTTTTCTTAGCATATAACTCACCACGTGGTCATTCTCAGGCCATGGGATATACTCTAAAGCCATAATTCACAGGGTTTATTCAGCAATTTAATAAATGTACACACAACAAAAGCATATAACAGGTGCTTACTAGGTATTCAGTTTTCACGGTGGCTGACCCTAAAACTAAAGTTATTTATAACAATAAAGTTATTTAAAATTTAAAGGGGGGGCATCCTCTCTCAGGGGTGCGGCACTGTCATGTGCACCAACAGGAAACCGAGCGCCTCCTTACATGTTGCATCCTAGGTGCCTGGCTTGCCTCACCCTAGTCCTGGTCCTGTCTTTTCCATTAATTTTTATTTGCTATTATTATTAATTATCCTTCTCATTATTTTTGTGTGGACAAAAAGAAACATCCCCTTAACTTATTTTCCTCATCTATTCAATGTAGAAGCTTAAGTCAGGATTACTATTGGACTTTAGAGCACTGTTGTCTGGGTTCAAAACTTGACTCAATTACCTACTTGTAGTACCAATATGGACAGATTATTTAAACCTAATTATGCCTTGGTTTTCTCATCTGCAAAATAAGGATAACATCCTATTTAACATAGTTTTTTCCACAGCTCAGCTCTTCAATTTCACATACAACAAACCCTCACTTGATGGCTATGTTTCATCAAGGGTGCGTAAATAAATTTTTCTCTTTCTCAATCCCCCCCCTTTTTTTTTAAGCTCAAATGATTCAATTCATACATATTAATGGGGAAAAAAGTGAAATCCCCTTTTGGACACCTGCAAAGTAACTGTTAATACAAATGAAATAAATGGAGAGAACCCTGCATTTATATAGGTAGATCTCTAAGTCTAGGATTGGTGACTGCATCTTTCCAATCAATCTAAAGTCCTCTTAAACAACACAATCATTCCTTCAATCTCACATAGTAGGTGAATGATATTCTCTTTGAAGTTACTTTCTTTTAATTCCAGTATAGTTGACATACACTATTCTATTAGTTTCAGGTGTTATTTTCTTTGAAGTTTAAGTCTATTTTCAGGAATAAAAACCTTGGGGCTGGTTTCCTTAACAATGATTCAAAGTAGAACCTGATAGATGCTTTTATCTAGTACAATTGTTTTATGGAAAAAAAAATAGTTTGTGCATTATATTTCTTCATATAACATAACATTTACCAAAAAAATCAAAGCATCTAACCAAATATTTAAGGTTATTCTATAATATTCTCAGTCTTTGACAAACCAATGATAACAAAATAAAATGCATAGGAAAATTTAGCCACAATCATATTTCTGGTATTAAAAATAAGTCTCTTGGGGCACCTGGGTGACTCAGTCAGCTAAGCGCCCAACTCCTGATTTCAGCTCAGGTTGTGTTCTCAGGGCCATGGGATAGAGCATTGGGCTCCATGCTCCATGTCCCTCTCCCTCTGCCCCTCCCCCTACTTGCACTCTATCTCTAAAATAAATAAATTAAATAAATAAAATCTTTACAAATAAATAAATAAATCTCTTATGACCCCATAAAGGAAATTGGGATTTCTACGCCAATCTCTTCAGGATTTGTTGGTCATAACTAGTCTCCAAGAATAAAATCCACTTGGGAAGAGATGATAATTCATGCCTATAGTCCTACCAAATGAAGAACTGATGCAGAAATGTGGAGTATACACCAGAGTGCAGGGAGCCTATTAGGCTTCAGTCTGTGTAGCTGGAAATCCATTCTGTATCTCTGTACATACTGTCTCCCTCTAATTTCACATATGCAATTCTTAAGTTTCCTTGTTATTTCTACAAAGAAAATTTGTATGTATAATAAAACCATGCTTTAATTAAAATTTATGGAATCTTTTATAGAGACATGTGCACAGCAGATGTTAAAGAAATATTAAATGGGATAAATTAACAATTACTGGGGCAAAAGCCAGTCTGAACTAATAAAGATTTGGAATCATGGAGTCTTTAGAAATTCAGGTTTTTTAGGGTTTTTTTTCCAATTTGATTTGCTGTTTATCAATTAAACACAAAATACATAAAGTTGTGCTTGGTAGCTGTCCATAGGGTGATTCTACAATTACTAAATGAAAAAAAAGTTCAATTTAGCACATCAATTATTTTAAAATAAATTCTTATTATATTTTATTGTTTGAAAACAGTGTGTCCTCTTAAGAAGTTTTAAATACTCTCTCTGCAATCTTGATTGCATTATTAATTTCCAGAACTAAATCTAAATGAACATTAGTTTGCCCATATTCCAATTAAGGGAAGTTTAATTCGCTTTTACTTTATTTCCCTGCTCTCCTTTTTTCAAACCAGGGACCTGGGAATATGACTTTGTTGCTTGTATAACAAACAGCCTGTAACACCACAGGGCCTTGTCACTGTGAGAGAAGCAGGCAATTGCTGGTGTACAGTCTGTGGGTAGTCTATGCTGCTGTGGGTAGTCTGTATAGAATCTCTCTATTGCTTGAGAAACTACTTATGAAGTACTGATCTGTGTGCTCTTTGCCAATTCTTCCCCCAATCTCTCTTTTCTTTTTCCTTTGCCGTATCCTTGTCTCTAATGTTTTAGTAGTATATGTTCCAAGTCAGGACACAGGAAAGTTGATGAAAGGATCCTTCTTTCCTTGCCATTAAGTAAAAAAATTTGCTATATAAATCTCCCCCATTTAAAAAAAGTTTAAAGACTTAACTGAAGGGGGTGCAGAGTACCAGGCACTTAAAAGGCTAAAAAAAAATCAAGACCTTAATCATTAAGTTCCTGAAGCCAGAGCATTTTAACAGTGGAAAAGTAGTAACTCATCAATTTCAAGGTGCTCAAATCATTTTCCCCATTGATATAAATAGGGAAGCCAAGGTGATTCATTTAAAAAGCTAAAGGAAAATCTTTACATAAATTCTGTGCAAACTCTAGTGGCTGATCCCAGACTCCTAAATAGGAGTAAAAAAAGGCACAAGTGAATGATTAAAACATCATTCTTCTCATATTTTAAAATGCACTGAAATAAAAAAAAAATTCAAATCTGAATTTAAGATTTACATGGAATCAACTATGCCCCATGCTTCCTGACTTCCTGAATGTGCTTTCTTCCTTTTTCTACATTCAATATAAAAAATCCAGTGGAGCAGCCTGCAAAGTTCAGAGGAAAACCAAGTGTGACTCAAGAAGAGAATACTCAACTAAGGAATGGTTAAACTCTAAAAGCAATAGACAGACATTGCTAAACAAGAAATAATATCCCTGAGTCCTTCTTTAAAAAACAAAAGAGAGAGAGAAATCTTTTTATCAAAACCCAATCTAGTGATCAATAAAATATATAAGTCAGGAGGAGAAAAACTATGACAATATGATATGGTGAGTCTACATCCAGGATTAATACTCACAACTCAGAGGAAAAGTATTAATATTTCTATAAAATGGCAATACATAAACCTTATTAAAATGAAAATGTTGTCATTCAAACATGAGGACAGGGCAGGTGAGAATCAACATTGGAGGAATAATTTATCTTTCACAGCAGGGGGAAAATAGTACTTTGTAAATCTGAAACATGGTGTTTAAAAAATGACTACAATGTATAAATATGTTCTAGAATCTTTTCAATTTGCCTTGGAGGAATATTCAAGTAAGTAATCTATTAAGATGAAGAAAAATTTATTTGAAATTCAACAGTTAGTTTGGTTTCACTTGTGTTGTTTCTTTCTTACAAATTAAAGCAAAACTAAATTTGATGGCTTTGTATTAAACAGTTTCTACAGTATATAATTTTCATTTGAGTATCTGCCTGTCTAGTTCTCTGTGTTTCTAATCTGCATAGATGTAAAGTAGTGTCTGAAAGTATATTCAATTGAGGTAATGACAATTATTTTTCAATAGAGGAATTTGAAGTTGTTTACCATTTGCATTTTCTGCATTGTTTTAATTCCTAAAATTGAACATAAATAATATTTATAGAATTGTGGAATCACTATTTTTTTTAAAGATTTTATTTATTTATTTGACAGAGAGAGACACAGCAAGAGAGGAAACACAAGCAGGGGGAGTGGGAGAGGGAGAAGCAGGCTTCCCACAGAGCAGGGAGCCTGATGCTGGGCTCAATCGCAGGACTCTGGGATCATGACCTGAGCCAAAGGCAGACGCCCAACGACTGAGCCACCCAGGCGCCCCTTGAATCACTATTCTTACAACAAAATGTACACTCTCACTGAAGGTCCACTTAGGATACAAGAAAAGTCTGAGAATTTTTTTACTCCATCTTTGAAATATACCTTAGTGTGAAATATTCCACTTTTCTCATCTTTTTTAAATGTGCTTTTGGGAAGTTTTTCACACCTTCACAAACATGAGCTCTTTCTGTCAGTGTGGAATAAATAGCTTATACTCAAAGTTACATGATTTTGCATTAATCACTATGTTTTGTCAACTCATCCTCTAAAACATACATTTATACATTTCCCCTCTCTCTTGCTCTTTACCAAAAAAGGAAAAAAAAAAGGAGAAGGAAGAAAGGAATGAAGGAAGGACAGAGAGAAAGAGGGAGGAAGGGAGGGAGAAAGAAAGAAAAGGAGAGAGAAAGAAAGAGGGAAGGAGGGAAAGGGAAGGAATAAAAAGAGGAAAGAAACCTCAACTAGTACTAAAACCATCCCGATAGTAATTTAGAGTAGTAACTCCTCTTTCTTCATTTCAATTAATATTTTACAAAATATTTGCCTTTGGATAAGCTTTCATACTTCCTACACACACACACACACACACACACACACACTGAATGTACTAAGGTGAATTAATTCGTTATAATTTGATGCAAATATTCTATGTACTTTATTTAACTTAAGCAGAATAATACATAATAAATTCAGAGTAATTTATTATTTTATAATACTCTGATATAAATTTCCAACACTCTGTTCTAAGGAATTAATGAACGCACTTTATCAGGTGTGACATAAGCACATTCCAAAATTTTATTTTAATTATATATATATATATATACATTTTATGTTTCAAGTTTTTATTTAAATTCTAGTTAGTTGGGGCGCCTGGGTGGCTCAGTTATTAAGCGTCTGCCTTTGGCTCAGGTCATGATCCCAGGGTCCTGGGTTCGAGCCCCACATCGGGCTCCCTGCTCAGCGGGAAGCCTGCTTCTCCCTCTCCCACTCCCCCTGCTTGTGTTCACTCTCTCGCTGTGCCTCTCTCTGTCAAATAAATAAATAAACATCTTTAAAAAAAAAATCTAGTTAGTTAACATATATTCTAGTAATTGGTTTCAGAAGTAGAATTTAGTGATTCATCACTTAAATACAACACCCAGCGCTCATCACAAGAAGTGCCCTCCTTGATACCCATCCCCCATCTAGCCTATCCCCCACCCACCTCCTCTCTAGCAACCTTTAGTTTGTTCTCTATCTTTAAGAGTCTCTTATGGTTTGCCTCCCCTTCTCCCTTTTTCTTCCTTCCCCTATGTTCATCTGTTTTGTTTCTTAAATTCCACATATGAGTACAATCATATATTTGTGTTTCTCTGACTGACTTACTTCACTTAGCATTCTGAAATTCTATATCCTAAGTCACTGATTTTTATCGACTTCATTTTTAAAATAACATTTTTTCTAATTATCTGTTGAGATAAATTTGAATTCATATGAGGTAAAATCCAGATGCTACACATGTTCTCAGTTCATTTTTTCCACATGTCATTTGGATGGTTCTCATATTTGACATAAAATGTGTCATTCAGTTGCTCTGTGTCATGCTCCCAATCTGTACTACTGAATGTACGTTCTGTTTGTTTGGTGTCTTCTCTCATACTTCTGGTCTCTTCTGAATATGTCTTTATCTATCTTGTTCTGCTCCTTAGGGTGCTCAGATCTAGAGGATAAGTCCAAGCATTTCTCATTTGATCTGCTGAGGAAGCGGGCATGGGGCAAGTTATAACTTGAGGAGCTAGAGAAAGCCTTCCTGTCGGTTGATCTCCTCGGGGGCTTGGGCCCACAGGGGTAAGAGGTACTTACCCCTCATTCAGCCATTTCAAGTCCTCTCTAAAACTAAGGAGAATGGAGACAATTCTTAGGAGCTGTTGTTAAGCATTCTTCATAGAGGGCACAGGGACCTGGGATCAAGCACTTCCCCGAAACCAACACTTTATATTGGGAAAGTACTAATTACCAGAGGCTAGCCCAGCTTCAGTAGCACCTAAGATTTCGTGGTAATCATAAATGGTCATAATATAATGGGCATTCCACAAGAAAATAAATGTAGATCTTTGATATCATTTTAACAGTGTTTATAAATAAAATTTATATTAAATATAAAGTTAAAATTTAATAGCATTTTAATGTATTATATAAATGCACAATAATTTAACCATATCTAAATTATTTTTAGCCTTCAGCAAGAAAAAAATATTTGAATAAAACAAAGTTTTTTATTATGGCAATAATTAAAACTAGCCTTTACACAGTGCCTATAATAAAAATTACATCAATCGAAGTTATATGCAAATAATTCCTTCTACTGCATGGAAAAAATTGTTTAGACCATGGTGTACAGAGACCATGCTGGGTCCTCTTCTTGGCTCATTATCTATATCCCATCCTGCTTATTATTAGATGCTTTTGTTTACCTCATACTGCACCTCTCTTTTTTTTATTTTTTATTGTTATGTTAATCACCATACATTACATCATTAGTTTTTGATATAGTGTTCCATGATTCATTGTTTGCGCATAACACCCAGTGCTCCATGCAGAACATGCCCTTTTTAATACCCATCACCAGGCTAACCCCTCCCCCCACCCCCTCCCCTCTAGAACCCTCAGTTTGTTTTTCAGAGTCCATCGTCTCTCGTGGTTCGTCTACCCCTCCGATTTCCCCCCCCTTCATTCTTCCCCTCCTGCTACCTTCTTCTTCTTTTTTTTTTTTCCTTAACATATATTGCATTATTTGTTTCAGAGGTACAGATCTGAGATTCAACAGTCTTGCACAATTCACAGCGCTTACCAGAGCACACACCCTCCCCAGTGTCTATCACCCAGTCAGCCCATCCCTCCCACCCCACCCCCCACTCCAGCAACCCTCAGTTTCTTTCCTGCAATTAAGAATTCCTCATATCAGTGAGGTCATATGATACATGTCTTTCTCTGACTGACTTATTTCGCTCAGCACAACACCCTCCAGTTCCATCCACATGGCTGCAAGGGCAAGATCCCAGTCCTTTCGATGGCTGCGTGCTGCAGCTCTCTTGCAGCACAGATTTGTTTCTCCATTTGTTTGTTTGTTTTCATGATTCATTGACCTCGACCTCATTTCCTTTCTTTCTTTCTTTTTTTTTTTTTTTTGCTTTGGGTTAAAGTACATCTCTGAGTTTACAGGAAACTTTACTTTTTATCAAAAAAGGGCAGGGCTATGAGTTGTGTCTAGATGCCCCTTTGTGTGACTGGGATATTTATAGAAGAATAGAAAGTATGCACAATAAAAATGATAGAAGAACAAAAAATAAGCTTTAAATGTTTACCGGAAGAGGAGCAGCATCCTTTCGTCCAACAGCTGCTCTCCCTGCCCCTCGCTCTCAAGTACATCTTTTATTCCCAGAATATCACACCTCTCCTCATTCTACCAACTTTCCCTATTATCTGTAAATCCTTCAAATATCCATTTCAAACCAGTCTACCCGACAGCACATTCTCCGTCACCACACCTCTATACCTCCAGCCTCTAAAGAGGACTGCTCAGCTGCTCAGTCTATTTGGAAGGCAATCATACACATTTTATCCTAATCACAAAGGTATGAAGACTCAGGAAACCAAAAGCTAATGAAGAAAACAGTACAGGAAGTACTGGAAATCCCACAGGACATTTCAGATTGGAGACTTCCTCAAAACTCCCTAAGCCCTGCTCCTGGACTTGCCCATGCCACTTCAAGTTCAATCACTTGGCTCTTATGTTGTCTGGATTGTCCATGTGTTTCTTCTTACTGTCTCTCTTTCTCGTCTCCATTGCCTTGATCTCTCTTTCCTCTCTCTCTTACACACCTATTTTTCATAAGCCTGCATTCATTTTGCTGACAGAGTTTTTCCTTTTATCTAAGAAAGAGCGACCTCTAGTCAGTATAGAAGTCCCCCTTCCCAGCAGTGCTCACATCCCAGAGTGATTAAGAGCATAGAGAGGGGAAGCTGGATATTCTGGGCCTGACTCCCCAAACTGCCTTTACTTTTTTGTATTCGGCAAGTTACTTAAATACTCTGTTTTTCAGCTTCCTCATATTTAAAGAAGAGGTGATAATAGAAGCTACCTCACAGTATGTTTGTGAGCATTAAGTAAATTACACCTGTTCGCATGTGGAATAGTCCTTGGCATATGACAGTGTCAATTGCTATCATTATTACCACTAAGAAGGCATATATACCTGAAAACAAACCATCCCTTTCTAGGATCTCCTACGTCTTTGAAACAAAACAAAAAACAACAGGGAAATTCTCAGCTTTACGACACCTTTGAACATAGCCCAAGGTCAGGAACCAAATAGGAAAAAGCAAAGTGGTCATAATTTGAAAGCACCTGTTAAATTTAAGGTTTTGCCATAAGGGCCAAGTGAAAACTAAAAATTCCAGGTCAATCAATCCAGTACATATGGGGAACTGTCTTCAAACACCAGTTCTGTTGTGCAAAGACTATTTTTTCCTAAATGCTCAGGCACTTGATACACAGTTTTTGGATTGCAGTGTAATTTGTACTGTTCCCAAATCATCTCTGCAAATATTATCATTTATCTATTTCTGCAGTAAAATAAAAGCTTTGAAAACTATTTGCTTCACATGTGGTGTAATAATAGCTCTCACATAAATAAACAAGTTACTTTTACTTCATTATTTTGTGAGTAGTTATTTTTATTCTCACAAGTTTAGACTCTATCTTGGTAATGTGTCATGGGCAAATAAAAATGTTTCTTGTAATCTAAAAATGAAAAATAGCAACATTTTTTTTTCTGAGTCTGGCTGTGTTTATTGGCAAAGGAGAGTTACAACAAAATGCTTTGGCAAGATGTCGTTAATCCATGCTGCTAGAATATGTCACACTGGAGAACAATAGCAACATGCAGAGAAAAAAAAAAAACCCATGAATTAAATACTTTTTCTTCTAAATAGGTTTGAGTATAAGACATTTTGCCAAATATTTTAATTGTGCCTGCCCTGAGATTAAAACACAAATCCAAATTCCCATCTCCATAAGCACTTGTCCATATTTGTATAAACTGTGCTGTATGGCACTGAAGTTCCTTATTATGGGGGTATTTAACCTCATACTGTTTGCCACAACTGGATAGCTGGGCCTGAAACAGAGCACCATCAAATTGGTAACATTTTGCAACACAGTAAATGTTTTTTAAATTAATGAGAGCTACAGTGGATGGGGCAGATGCTGAGACCCTTTTGCTCTACAGACATATTTCTATAGCTATGCATCATTAGTCAACTCTGTTTGGATGCTCATCTACAATACATGAGCATGATTTGTGAACCTGCATCCTCCAATCCATCCAGCATACGCTAAGTGGTTCAATGAATCATTATTCCCAACTTCAAGGTTAATAAAGAAAAAGGATTGATATTAATCTAATTAAAGCAAAATTCTAAAGAGATATACATGGTTTGTAATACATGTGTATATATGGTTGTAGATTTCATATGAGAAAATATTATGTAAGAATAGTTTTCATGGATCTCTAAGTACAAAGCTATATAGGAATATCTATATATATTGTTATGTATATGTAGATAAATCTGACATATACTAGCTTTAATGGCATATTGGATAAAAATTACAGTACTGGGCGCCTGGGTGGCTCAGTTGGTTAAGCGACTGCCTTCGGCTCAGGTCATGATCCTGGAGTCCCTGGATCGAGTCCCACATCGGGCTCCCTGCTCAGCAGGGAGCCTGCTTCTGCCTCTGACCCTCCCCCCTCTCATGTGCCCTCTCTCTCTCATTCTCTCTGTCTCAAATAAATAAATAAAATCTTTAAAAAAAAAATTACAGTACTGTTTGACATACTCATTAGTGCATATTTTTCAAGAGGAGTAATACATTAACTAGTTGGTGGTATGTATATGAACAATACTTTTAGAAAACTAAGATGAGTTAAGAACTAGCCAGGCCCACATAACTATCTTTGTCAAACTATTCAATGTATGCTATTTGGAGAAATTGTTGTCCATAAAAAATTCTGCTATAAATTTCCTAAGTCAGTGGGAGATTGGGATTGATTGGAAATCATTTCAGTAAATTGTCTTTTAAACAGATTCAAAAAGTTCACTAGCACAAGGCTCCTGGTTAAATTGGAATAATTAGAAAACCATATGTATTTTTCGACTGGGAATAATGATCAAGTTTTGCCTAGTACAGGTATTTAGGAAATAATCCTATTTAATAATGATGGTGATAAAAATGATAAACATTTACTTAGTACTTAGTAGTTGTTAGTCACTACTCTATTTATTTATTTATTTATTTATTTATTTATTTATTTATTTATTTATTTATTTTAGAGAGAAAGAAAGAGCATGAATGGGAGGGGCAGAGGGAGAGGGAGAGAGAATCTCAAACAGACTCTGTGCTGAGTGCACAACCCTACATGGGTCTTGATCTCATGACCCTGACATCATGACCCTGAAATCACAATCTGAGCTGAAACCAAAAGTTGGATGCTTAACCAACAGCACCACCCAGGTGCCCCACTGCTACTCTGTAAATGTATCAACATTTATAATTCTCACAGCAATTCTGTAAAACAGATCTAATTGTATTTCCCATTTTACAGTTGAAAAACATGAGGAACAGAAAGGTTAAGTAATTTGGCCAAGGCTCAATAATTACTCACTAGTGGAATGGGGGTTTAGACCCTATCAGTTTGGCTACCAGTTCTCACTCACTGCCCCTTGTGTTGTAGAGGAACAAGCAGGGGTTTTGATCCAATGACTGTTAATTATCAGAAGAGTTGTACAGTTCAGAAATACTTAACTTAGTTTGCATAATATACAAATGGATATATTATCATTAGTATCAGAAAGGATAAGAAAGCTTGAATGTGATGATCTATATGAAGAGCTATTTGTAAAACATTTATTTTGTTATAAGTGTTTTTAATAACAAAAAAGGAAAGGACATCTCAAAGTCCTCTTAGGGCATGAGTGTGTGCACGTGCACCCCTCTATGGGAAATTTGCTATTTAAATAATTCATCCTATTTTCTTATTTGAATTTTCTTTTAGCCTTCCTCCATGGCATTCAATATTATTATTCAAAAAAGTCAGTGGCTACATAATTCTCTGTAACTACTATTTATTTAACCATTATCATCTTGTAGAAAATGTAAGCCTTTTTACACTATGTGATTAAGAACACTGTAGATAAATCTTAGTCCACATTTCTTATGGAGTCCTTAAAATACATTTCTAGATGAGAAATTACTACAGAAAATGATATAAAATTGTGTGTGACCCTTGATATGTATCATAAAATTACCTCTAAAGAAAGGATGCATAAATTTATACAAGAGTATGAAAGCCCCTATCACCACCAATAATATGTTTCAAAATGTTTTGCTAATTTAGAAGGCAAAAAAATCCAATCAATTTTTTAATTCACATTTCCTTCATTCCTACTGAGGTTGTACATATTTTCCCATATTCTTAGCTACTTTTATTTCTGTAAGAATCAATTTGCACCCTTTTATTTGTAATGCCAAATTGATTTGAACTTTTTAAAATGCCAGTGTTAACTTTTGGTTTCATGTATTTTTTTTCCTGTAGGTTGTTTTTACATTTTATTTATAATTAGAATACATTTTATAATGAAAGTAATAAATTTACCTTGTAGAATTGTCAAGTGTCACTAGATCATATAAGGATACAAATGAAAGTACCCATTTTCAAATCTACCAATAACATTTTAGTCCATCCATATACAGATTCTCTCTTTGTTCTTTTCATCACTCCTTTTGACTATACTCCACCTTGTCTTACTCACCTCTGCCCTCACTTCACATCTCTCTCCTCCTATCTCTTCCCTTTTAAACATACCTCTCTCTCTTCTTCACTCTGCCTCCCTCCCCTCATCTCCCTTCCCTCTCTCCTCTCTTTTTGGGAGAACATCTATATATTCACAAGCACATACAAAATGGGATCATTGGTGATTATACACTAGTTAACTCCTCCACCACCCACTTCCTCCCCCACTTAATAATGGGTATTGTTTAGGGTCAAGACATATGGTATCACCTAATTCACTTTAGAAGTTGAGTAGTATATCACTGAACAGATGTATCATAAACTTTGTATCCAGTCTCATAATTATGGACGCTTGGACTGTTTCTATTTTATAGTTTTTATAAATCAATGCTTTTATTATCAATGTTAAAGATGAATTATCAAACATATATCTTTGTGTGTTTCCATTTTTATTTTGTCACGATTCCTAGGTAGAAAATTAAAGCTTTATGTAGCAAAGTTTGAATTCACAGATATTTCTGGTAGAATCAATACTTAGTGGAAATCCTTGTACCTAAATTTTTGTACATTTGCTGAAGCATATTATAAATTTTGAGGTGCAAAAGTCTTAAAATTCATACAGTAAATTTATTTTTCATTTGTGATTATCTTATAAAAACAAAATTTTCTTTATATAAGCTTGGTTTTAGAACATTTATTTTAATGAAAATGGAACTAAAAAATATAAATGAAAATAAGCCTTGAATAAGAGGAAAAGGTCAATCAATGCCTATTTTCCTCAATGATATTTTGGAAAAAGCTAAAATTGATTCAAAACCATAATTCATCCAATTTAAATGGATGTTTAATTCAGTATTAAAATAGAAAAAGCTACTTACACGTTTTTATTTTCATAAGCTATTTTAAAACTTTTCATATAGAAGTAAAACATTTTTTAAAACTAAAAAATAGCATACAAAGAAAAAAATTAATTTCACCCATAATCATGACACTCAGAGGTAACCTTGCTGGTATTTGTGTATCTCCTTCCAGATGTCTTCTTTACACATACAAACATATGCAAATAAACTACTCACACACACATTATACATATATAATTTACTACATACACAAACGTTATACTATACTTATTATATTATTGCATTTTGAGGGTCTTACTCTTATTAGTGTTCAATTTTGTTTTTTAAAATATATTTAAAGATTATTAAAAAAATATTTAGCAGAGGGGCGCCTGGGTGGCTCAGTTGGTTAAGCGACTGCCTTCGGCTCAGGTCCTGATCCTGGAGTCCCAGGATCGAGTCCCGCATCGGGCTCCCTGCTCGGCAGGGAGACTGCTTCTCCCTCTGACCCTCCCCCGTCTCATGCTCTCTCTCTCTATCTCATTCTCTCTCTCAAATAAATAAATAAAATCTTTAAAAAAAAATATTTAGCAGAAAAGTCATGATATTGTTTTGGGTCACCAATTGAAAAAATTGTCTATTTATTTATTCTAAACACAGCATATTCAAGACATCCCTGTTACTATATTTGTGTATACACTAACTGCATTCAAATCCCTGAAAATGAGAAATTTCACTTAGGTTCTTCAACCTGAGCATTGGGACTATGACACTGACATGACCTAAACTACTTGGACTTCAGAATACTGAAAATGGGGTTAAGTTTTATAAGACAACTGATATTATTATATTGTCAAATAATATTAAACCCCAAACATATATTTACATCTGAATGAGGAAATACCATAAAGCAGTGAAGACATATGTTTAAGACAAATGAAAATAACCAAGAGAACTGATCAGCAGGTTGTTGTGATACATTTTATTTATATGAGCAAAGAAATCCTGATTTTGTATGTATAAAGAACATTTCTTCAAAGACTACAGCTAGCATGAAAAGTATCAACATGATATCTGTTCTGTAACTTAAACATTCCAAATGATTCTGGAAAATAGAAAACTAAAAAGCCTCATCCCAATGAAACTGCCATTGGAGTTAGGGTCAAGGTGATAGGAAAAGTGCAGGAGAACCTTGAATGGTTGAAGTAGGAAGAACTTCAGTGTCACTAAAGGAAGAATGAAATTCAGCAGAGGCAAGAACACACTATGGCTGAAGTATCACGATTCGAGAGATATCAGAGCACGTCTATGAATTCTGCATTCTCTACAAAACATTTCTCAACATACCAACAAAGAAACTGACAGTCAAATATTCAGGAAGACAACCATATAATTTTTATCAATTATTGGATTTAAGCTAAGCATTGGGAAGTACATCATTTAATCCTGAATGACACACGGTGGCATCTTATGACAGGTTGAAAGTAGCCAGATGCAAATAGTTACCTTTTATCATCTTAGAGGTAGAACCCAAAGAATCTTGGAAAATTTGAAGCTAGCAATGAATGGGAATGATGAACATGCAAGTAGAAAGTACTGAGGTAAACATTATGGTATCAGTAGGTACTGACATTAATGAAGCTAAGCCAGTTTTGTTCTGGGAGTCCCAGGGAAATTCAGTTACAAGTCTGCAGTAGGAAGCCTATGGTGAAGATCAAAACAGCAACTAAGGAGGGTAATAGGCAAACAATTTTGATATTTTGACCTTTGGATCAGAATGAGGTCTGGGGTGACCTACAGATATGCTAGATTATCCCCATGATTTTTAAAGAAGAAGAGACATGCATGGTGCCTGGTGATTCTACATGGGGGTTCTTTAATCTCTTTCAGTTCTGTGTGCGGTCTGGGAAAGGGCTAGAAGGAAAGCTGCTCTCTAACTGAAAATTTCCGGAAGCCTTAGGAACAGTATGTGATGTGAGGTGTATCAAGGAGGGCACTTATGTGCAGCACTTACTTAAAACTGACTGGAGCTAAAATAATTTGTGATAATATATTATTCTGTTATCAAGCAGTTCACCAGGATAATTCGTTTTCATTTAGTATTTTAGAGTGTTTTTGAGGGTGGTTTACTTTGATTTCAAATGAATAAACAAGTAGGCCATGTTTTCTAATTACCTTATAAGATACTAAATTGTGTTAAAAATCACATATGAGGGGCGCCTGGGTGGCTCAGTCGTTAAGCGTCTGCCTTCGGCTCGGGTCATGATCCCAGGGTCCTGGGATCGGGCCCCGCGTCGGGCTCCCTGCTTGGCAGGAGGCCTGCTTCTCCCTCTCCCACTCACCCTGCTTGTGTTCCCTCTTTCGCTGTGTCTCTCTCTGTCAAATAAATAAATAAAATCTTAAAAAAAAAAATCACATATGATTTCTAAACAATGTTTAAATTGGATGAACATTTCAGTAATCCTAATTTATGTTTCATCCACTTTATGTTCCATTTTATGTATATATGATGAAAATGAAGTGAATAGTCAAAAAAAAAGGAATCACCCTTTGTGTTTCACTTTGAATGTTGGAAATATAACAGAGAAACCATTCTAGCATAAAAAACAATATATAAATATTCTGTATCATTATTGAGATAGGCTTTTGAAACCATGGCTGATCTACTATACTTTCCTTACCATTTCATTCTAAATGTATTGGGTAATACAGAAATGCTTCCTTTCTGGATTATTTTCATTTTTCATCACTTGGGTATTTATAGCATTTGATTATCCCTTCTCTCTGCTAAATAAATTAATGCTGCTTCTAGTACTGTTCTGGATTCAGAACTTAATTAAATTTTTTTTTTTTAAATCTTAATCATCAGGGTTTGCTTAAGAGCATCTCTTGGGAGTGCCTGGCTGGCTCAGTCAGTAGAGCACAGGACTCTTAATCTTGGGGTCATGAGTTCAAGCCCCACGTGGGGTGTAGAGATTACTTAAATAAATAAAACTTTAAAAAAACAGAGTATCTTCTAAAGTTGGATTCATTCTTTTCCTAATAGGTCTTTCCCTTCTTCCCTTGGGTTGATGAACTTTTTATCTGTGAATAAATTCTGAGAACTGTCAAACTACAAATTAGCTTCTAAGTCCCTTTAATATGTAAGGATGTCAAGGTCATAGGGTTTTGCTTTTTAAAATTGCTACCATGTGAAAGTAAATTCTGTGGAAAATAAAATGGGAGTGTGTGTGTGTGTGTGTGTGTGTGTGTGTGTGTAGTCACAAATCTTAACATTGATCCAGTAATCATATTTCTTGGAAATTATGCTATGAGAAGTTTTCAAAATATATATATTGACATTCATTATAGCATTATTTATAATAGTGGAAATGGGAAGTAACACATAATGTAAATAAGTCAGGCATTTAGCTCAATATAGGAAATAGATTAAGTAGTTTGTGGTTATTTATTTAAAATAATATTATGAAGTTTCCCATTTCTCTCAAGATTGTGAATTGACAAGGGTACCTGGATTCTCACCATAAACATGGAAAACTATAGAGACAAACATAGGTTAACAGAATTAATAATAAACTCACTCTAATCCACACCAGCTCAAGTGGTCTGTTAACCATTCCACTGGCTTCTCCTTGTCCCAGCAGACTCCCTTCTTGTTCGGCAAGCTTGATTCTCTACCCACCCATATTCCAAGATTCAGCATAAGCCTGAAGGAAGAGATGAGCCACTGCTCTATGGTTCTGGAAAATTCCAATACCTCTCTCGAATGTAATTTTTAATTTATTTTTTTTAAATCTCCAGCTCTTTGTTGGCTTTAACACTTATGACTTTTAATGTGTCCAGTTGTTATCTAATTTTTAAAACACAAACAGTTCTTTGGCAATTCAGTATCGTAATTGGGAGCAAAGTATCTGGAGACAAAAAGCTCTCATTTATTATAATAGTGATAACTGCTGATGTTTTTTGAATACTGCTATGTGTCCAGTTCTAAATTAATCACTTTATACACAATATTTCAATTAATGCTTAAAAATAGGTAGTTGTCCCATTTTAAATCAAGAAATGTGAGAATAGAGGTTAATAACTATATAAATATCACACATCTTTAAGAGACTCTTAATCTCAGGAAACAGTGTTGCTAGAGTAGAGGGGGGTGGGAGGGTTGGGGTGGCTGGCTGATGGACACTGGGGAGGGTATGTGTTGTAATGAGCATTGGGTATTATGTAAGACTGATGAATCACAGACCTGTACCCCTGAAACAAATAACACATATGTTAATAAAAATAAATAAATAAATAAATAAATATCACACATCTAGAAAGCTATGCCACAACTGAGCTTTGAACCCAAATAGAATTTGCTCCAAACATGATGCATGGTATTGATTTTGCCTGATGTAGACAACACATAATACACTGTTATCAGCCCAGAACCTATCAAAAAATCTTATGGACAGAATCAACGGGGGCCTAGGGAGTTAGAGCTATTACTCAGTATTCATGTAGATACACACGGACTGCCTTCTGACACACCCAAGATGGGAGAACCATCTGCCTTAAGCTATAGATGATGCTGAAAGCATTCTCAGTGTGCTGAACAGCATTATATTCATGGAATCAGAAAATGGGAAACATCAACCTTACATGCTACATTCTTTCACCCCCTGTGGCTAGACAGGTTAGGGATAGGCAGTGATGTACAACAGCTACTGAAAATTAACAACTGATTCTAGGCATTCTACAGATGATTGTTAATTTGGGAGCATTAATTAGGTATACTGATTTACATTTTAGAGATAGGTATCAGAAGAGTAGAAAAAAAAGTCCACTGGATCTGAAGAGTGTTGCAGCAATTGAGAAACAGATAAAAGTTGGATAAAATTGCAGAAGATGCAAGCATCTCTTTGAGTAAAATGGATCCAATCCAAACAACAATGTTATGAGCATTAGCATGAAACAATGTAATAATACGAATGAGTGGGATCTTTAAAAAAAAAGTGTCCCAAGAGGAATAAAACTCTAAAAAGGAAAACAGAAATAAAAATATTTTTCTCTGAGGGGTGCCTGGGTGTCTCAGTTGGTTAAGCATCTGCCTTCAGCTCAGGTCATGATCCTGGGGTCCTGGCTGCTCACTCAGCTAGGAGCCTGCTTCTCCCTCTTCTTCTGCCTCCCTCCCCCCAACCCCACTCCTATTCTCTCTCTCTCAAATAAATAAAATCTTAAGAAAAATAAAATATTTTTCTCTGAATCAATACTTTACAGTGGGCGAATGATAATTCTTTAAATTGACATTCAGATTTTCAAACTAAAATGTAGATCTTTATCTTTCTGGCATCCATTTTATCTTCTCTGAGCCAAAATCATAAAGATAAATGCAGCATATGTTAGAGATGGAAATGATCATTTTGTCAATGTCTACAATACCCTGAAGCTCAAGGAAAACTATGTTTTAGTTGTCTTTCTCATGTTGGCATAAGTTCTCAAGGGTGGGAAGGGGATATTCCTTCAAAAGTTGAAGTTTGCCTTTAATCTAAAAAAGAATTCCACATTCTTAGTTTTCTGTATGCTTGATTTAAATGCCATTACATTTTAAAATTCTTGTTTTTTGGTTTTAAGCCAACTCCAAGTTAAATCTTTTAAATTTTTCTGTTAACATTTAATTAGCTGCTGTGATGGAGCAATATATAAACATTATACATTACAAATTATACATAAGATTAGACAAATTAACCAGTATGTCAATAAATTCTCCCTTATTCAGACTTATATTCCTCTATCCCTGGTTCAGTAATCCCAAATCTTTCCAGATGTGTTCCCTCATTCCTGCCAGGACATATACATCGGGTATATTTAATCAACTCCTGTAGTGAGTAAACTATTCCTTAAAATAGCAAGGACTATACTACTCTCCACCATCAAAATATGCTATGAAGTGATTCTAGTTATTGGTCTGGAGGCAAAGACTGGAGATGGTGTCATATCTTGTAGAAGGCAAGCATCAATTTGTGAGCTTCTGGTCTCAGGTGAGGGTCTAGTAAACTCTAAGCCAGGGGTGCTCATCTCATCTACCTCTTCAAACTGTACCTTATGGCTGGAAAGTCCAGGAGAAACTGGGGTTTAAAGATCTTCAGGTTTTTCTATCAAAATATCTATATTCCAAGTCACAAAGTCACATTCTTTCTCCATTTGGGCCGCAGAATTTGGTCCTGAAGACTGACAGAGGCCTGCCTTCATCTCTGCAAAAGCTGTGCTCCCCTTACAAAAATAACCAGCCACCTTTTCACCAGACATCCCTGAACCTGCAGAAAGAAGGTGCTCTTCATACACTGCCATGGGAGTTTTCCAATTTTCCAAGGAGCCATGAATTAACAGTTGACTAGTAGGGGATTACCATTTTCTTTCCTTCCCTTCTCCTTTCTCTTCTCCCCTCCCTCCCCCTCCCTCTCCCTCTCTCTCTCTCTCTCTCTCTCTCTCTCTCTCTCTCTCTCTCTCTCTCTTTCTTGGTTTCTAAGGCTGCTAGCCAAAGCCAGGTAATACCACAGTCCTTAAAAATACCATTGCCCCATATGTTTAAATGCCACGACCATTACAGAAGCCAGAGTTTCAAACTTCGCCGCATGGGATTCCCACCCACCACAAACAACTCTTAGTAACATATTTTACAATGAGACTTTTGATTTGTTGAGACTTTGATACTGCCCCAAGTCAGGGGTGGTTACCTTCCCACTTTATCATCAATAGAGTCTTTATCACTGACACCAAAAGATCCAGATCCAGAATCCCATAGGGAGCCTGTGCTTCCTGTGGCCATTTTCCCCACTCTCTTAGCCTAGGCTCTCCCCCAAAAGGTAACACTTTTAAGTCAGTGGTGACTGAAACAGCAAATTGAAGGAAGAAAAGCAAAATCACAGTGTGTTATGGAGTGGGTTATCGTGGGGTGAGGATGGGACATGATGGCACCTAGGACACTGTTAAGAGAACGTAGCCTGCACCTTAGACCCAAAAAAAGGCTATTTTTCCACTAGCTCTCATATGTCATTAATCAAGTCTTACTCTTAATAATTTCAGGTTTGTGAATGTGTCAAAGTTAGATGGTGAATTTCCATAGTTATCACAGCAGCAAAAATACAGAAAATCTCCCGAAGGAGGATGCCGTCCTGTTGAAGTGACAGGACTTCAGTTCCTACCTGCAGAAAGCGGGTGGCTGTATCAATGGCTGAAACAAGCAAGCAAATAAACAAAACAAAACATACAAAAACTGCTCAGGGGACTCGAGACAATGTACCAGAGGTACATATTTTCTGCTCCATGAATCGGCTAAGAGATTCAGGGCCTGAATTGTAATAATCTCACCTGCTTTGTTATCTATAACCTTAGCACCTTTTCATTTTCAATCAACTGTTTTGCAGCGTCATCAATTCCCTCTCTGGGTGGGTAACCAGATTCCTCAAACCTGCTAATGGCAGGAAACTGTCTTATCTTATGGAATCAGAAAACCATGGCTCCTTTAGAAGACCCAGACCCTCTGCAGCATTTTCAGATTTCAATGTTACAGGATTCTTTCTTCCTGTGGCCATTTCCTTACTCACCAGTTTGACACTGAGTGTGGTTTCCCTCCATGGCCTTGGATTTCATCTTGTATCCTGGAATCACCTCATTTACTCACAAACCAGGGCCCACAGAGGATTTTCTCATGATTTTGGGTACGTCTAATCTAACCACGGCATCATCTTGCAGTTACAGGACACAGAAATGACTGCTCTCAAAGGCAAAGGCATGAACACCTCAAATCTAATTTTCAAGTAGCTGGAATTTTTTCCTCATTAATGGTATTTCCTATAATTTCTCAGGTTTCTCTTGGTTATTCCCTGACAATTTAGTGTTTGTGTCATTTCTAGGAATTCATGCTCAGGAATGTCCACTTTAAAATAGTAAATTCTAGGGGCACCTGGGTGGCTCAGTCGTTAAGCATCTGCCTTCGGCTCAGGTCATGATCCCGGGGTCCTGGGATTGAGCCCCGCATCGGGCTCCCTGCTCCACGGGGAGCCTGCTTCTCCCTCTCCCATTCCCCCTGCTTGGGTTCCCTCTCTCGCTGTCTCTCTGTCAAATAAATAAATAAAATCTTTAAAAAAAATAAATTTATGTTGTCTACTCAGGAAAGACAGAGGAATATTACAACCTCCTTCAGTTTATGGACATAGTATATTGAATTTAGACTATTAAGACTACAGTGTATTTGGGATAGAGTCACAGTTACATTAAGATTTTAATGATCATATGGGCACCTGGGTGGCTCAGTCGGTTAAGCGACTGCCTTCGGCTCAGGTCATGATCCTGGAGTCCTGGGATTGAGTCCCGCATCGGGCTCCCTGCTCCGCGGGAAGCCTGCTTCTCCCTCTCCCACTCCCCCTGCTTGTGTCTCTCTCTGTCAAATAAATAAAAAATCTTAAAAAAAATAAATAAAAAATAAAATAAAATAGTAAATTCTACACCTGAAGCTACTATTACACGGTATGTTAACTTACTGGAATTTAAATAAAAACTTGGAAAAAAAAATTTGTTTTAAGCCACACTGACCACTCACCTCCATTTTCCTATTAATAATAATTAACCTGTTACTCTTGCTTCCTTAATTAAAAAAAATAAATAAACACCTCCGGTTTTCTAGGTACTATATCAAGTGCTACAAGTAATAAATATGTTATCCCCATCTCTTCCTTGGAGGATATTACTATTGAATTAGAGGAAAAACATTATTCAAAATGAAATCATAATGTGGAAAAGAATATAGAGTGTGATGTTACTAGGCTTAAAAATGTCAAATTTTATAATTAGACTGGCACATAATTTTAAAAACTATGTCAGATTTTTTTTTAAATGAAGAACCACTTTTTCACAAAAACAAAATCATTTGTACAATATTTTAAGGAAACAGATGGAAGAAAAACTATTTCTTTATACCAAGTATCTTGTATTGTTTTGGCTGTTTGTCATACACTGTAATACTTCATTTTTACAAAAGAATATCAAACTGTCAAGATAAGTATATTATGCATCCTGTCTTATAGATGAGGAAACAGAGATTGATATCAGATAGCCAAATTATTTAAGGCCATGCAACTATTTATTATGTGGCATCTCAGATTTTTCTTTTTACAATTAAACAATCACTAAACAATATGCTAGTTTTCTGATTTTGACTTTCTACTGTCAATTGCTGGAAATCTTAATTACATTTATATTCTATAACTACTATTTTCACTACTCCCACCAGTACTTTTTGGTTTGCTTCTCTTGTTCCTCTACCATTGCCATTGATTCTATTATTACTACTATTACTACTGCTATGAGCACTCCCACCACCCCAAACAAGCAACCTCAGCTATGTATTGAGCACTTTATGAATTTCAGGCATATGCTAAGTGTTTGGAACCCTCCCGGAATTCACATGATATTGTTGTGCAAAGTATGTATTAGTAAACATGAGTTAAATGGACCTAGGTTTGAATCCCAGTTCTGTATTGTATACTTATTGTTTTATCTTTGTAAGTTATTACTTGAAAATAATTTATACTATTATATAAGGAAATTTCCTCATGAAAATACCTATAATTTCCTCACTCAGAAATATTAATGTTAAATTGGGGCACTTGGGTGGCACAGTCCTTAAGTGTCTGCCTTCCACTCAGGTCATGATCCCAGGGTCCTGGGATGGAGGCCCGCATCGGGCTCCCTGCTCCACGGGAAGCCTGCTTCTCCCTCCCCCACTCCCCTTGCTTCTGTTCCCTCTCTTGCTGTGTCTCTCTCTGTCGAATAAATAAATAAAATTTAAAAAAAAGAAAGAAATATTAATGTTGACATTCTCATATATTTATTCATTTTTTCCTAATAAGATTGTTTGTAAAAATGGGATGTTGTGAATAGATAAAGAAAATTAATGTATTTGTGCATATTTCTGGTAATTTCCTCAGGATAAATCTTAGAAACATAAATAATAGCTCAATGGTTATAAACATGTAAATGATTCTTTTTAATATTTTCACATTGCCTCATAATATGATTTTATCTAATTTCTTAGTATTGCTTTTTAAAATTATTCTTGTTCATGTTATCTTTTTTTTCATATGTTATCTGATTAATCAATAACACTGTACTTTGTGGATATTTTTATTTAGCATATCTTCATATATTAGTGAGTTTGAAAATGTTTTAGTAATGGTGGCTTGAATCTGAAAAATCTGCTTTCATATGTTGTTCACTGTTATTGGTGTATTATTGTTTTCTAGTTTTCAAGTCTTATTCTTGACTTGTGAAATTACTAGTATCTTATGACCTTGACCCTATATTTCCAATATCTTGAAGATATTTATCCTAATTTGTCCCTTTTTTCCTCATTTTATTTGAAAGTTTACGATTTGTTACGAATTTTTCATGTCAAAGTTTTGTTTTCCTTTATGATACCTTACATCGTTTTATGCTTATAACCCCTTGCCTTTTACTCTATATTTATTTTTATATATTCTTCTAGTTCTCATGAGATTTTATCATTGGAAGAACAATTCTTAGAGTTTTTGGATTTAATTTTAATTTGGTACATATTGTGAGAATTGGAATATAACATCATTGTTACTTTTAATCATTCCAAAATCACCAATTTTCCTTCTTTATATATGGTAAATACTCATATAGAGACCCAGATCACTTCTAAGATTTCTATTATTCTGTCTCCTATTTCAGGACAACTGGTATTCTTTAATAATTATTTACTGTATTTTAATCAGTTTAAATATATGATTATGCTATCCCCACTCATACGGTTTTAAACATTTTTTTAAATATTCCTAGATATTAATATTTAAAATTATCTAAAAAGTACTCATGGATGTGGCCATCACCAACTTAGGAGGGTTCCTCCTCCAATTCAATGAGCTCTAAGTTCCTATGAGGACAGACCACTGACTAACCCTGTCACTATGGGCAATTTACATAACCTTCCTAGTTCTTTTCCATCTGCGGGAGGAAGTAATGCTTAGTATTTCTTTCATGGGGTTGAATCCTAAAGAACACTAAATGAGACAGGACACTGCAGTACTTCAAACAGTGCTTGGATAATTGAAATTCAGTAACTATCACTTCTTGTGTGAGCACAGTGATAAGGAGGAGCGTCCAGCCTGCACATGCTTGCAAAGCCCTACCTTTACCGCAACTTTCATTTCCATGTCCCCTGCCGACAAATGTGATGACCATGTCAAGGTTTCTAGTTTCTCAAAATCTCAACACTGGTACCCCTTACTACCTTACATTTATACATATATTCATTACTTACTCCTTGCTGATCAGAAGTTCTGCCCTTAGCTGTCATCATCTCTGCTTGTTTCCCCCTCTGTGGGAACAGACTGGAGCCTCTTCTGCAGTATTTGTCAAATGCTACCCCCCTCCCAGATTCCAATTGATTCACAGAGCCAGAACCCCCAAGTGTACATTAGCCCTTTATTCTGATTGTCTACATTTCTTTCTTATGTTTTCTCCAGAGAATTTAACACTTATGTACCTATTGCTTCCTATTAGTCACTGAATATGCTCATTATTTCTGTAAACTCATTATATCTTTGAAAGGAAATAATATTATTATTTTCTCATCATTGCCTATCATGGAATACACAGATTACTCAATAAATACTAATAAACTGATAGAAACAAATTCCAACCCATGAAAGATGATGGAGAGATTGCACTGTGACAGATGATGATTGGTACAAAATTAAGACAACATTTCCCTTTTTTATTATGCTTTGTTGCTATCTCATAATTTCCAAAGACTGTTATAGGACATTAAAATGTTTTAATTTTAAAAATAAACACTGTTTGTCAACTATACTTCAATTAAAAAAAATTATCTGAAGGATTGCAGTTTCTATGGGGAAGCAAAGACACAAGGAGCACCAAGTAAAAGTGAAGGATTTAATTATAGCTGACTTTCTTAAATGTAAATGAAAACTCTCAAAATTGATTTGTGTTGCACATCCCACATTCTGGGTGGTGTACCTAAACATTATTTGTAATTTTAAAAAGGTTTCAGGCACATAAAGGTATTCCATTGAGGCAAGGAAGAAATTAAAATAATTCAAAGAAAGATCCAAGAGAATATGTTAGGTTAAAAAGATCAGCACACTAATAACTTTTTTTTCACATTAATGGTTTGGTATTAGTAATTTAAATACAAGAAAAATAACTATTCAAGCCACAAAAATAATTTACATCCTTTACTTATGTTCTGCATTAATAGTGTCATTTCATTATTATTGCCCTGACCATGGGTGTGAAATTAGATGAATCTTATTGTGTTTACAAGTGATAAAGAGAGTTATGTCTGCAAATATTATTTTATTAGGAAAAGAATAAAGAAAGAAAGAAAATGAAGTGTCCTGTGAAGGTCACTATTTACACAGATGAATTCATTTGCAAGAACACATATAACAAATCTGTTCCTTTATGCATTAACAGAGTAATTTCACAGTTGAATAAATTTATGTAATTAGCTATCATGTTTCGGCATAATAGTGCCTTTATCCATAGTTGGTGAGTGATATTTAAACTTAGAATTCAGAAAGGTAGCCTCTGAGTAACACAGTAGCAAGTGTTTCTTAATAATGGTGAAATATGTGTATAGCACATTGTGGTTTACAAGGCACTTTCACATGCATTATCTAATGTAATCTTCAAAATAATCAAGACAGTGTCTTAGGGTGGGAGTTTTCTTCCTAGTGAGCAGGTGTAGAAAATGAAGCACAGGAATATCAAGGACATCTTTTTCCAGAGTGACTTGCTACAGAGTTAAAACTAAAACACACTTCTCCTGGTTCCTAATTGTACTTTATCGAGTACTTTTCTTTTTCATCTTTGTGTCCTGGGTCTTATTAACTAAAAATATATATTTGATCTGGAAATAGGGCTCTGACTTATTTTGTCTCATAACTGGACTGAAGCCTTTTCCCCTACCTTTCTAGATCTTTATTCTGTCTTATAAACTGTCCACTGTTTTAAGTCTTATTCAACATTATTGGCTCGCATTGACTCCATTCAATAACAGTACCTAGTTAAGATAAAGTTTGATATTTTTAGTAATCTACAGTATATTGGAATTTAAATCTTATATAACCAATTTTAATTTTCTGCTTTGCCCTTAAATATCTACTTGACTGTGAGGAATATCTCTTGATGTATTTATTTTCAATATACTATTTATTTCTGTATATTGTATTTAGAAAAACTCTTCCTTATATTGTGATAAGAATATGTTCTACAATAAGAAATTTTTCTAATTGTTACAACAACCTATAACTAGTTGATAAAATTCTATCCTGAATTGAAAGTATTAATTCATCAAGAATACATTATTTTTTTAAATGACAAAATCACTGCTATTTTTTTGGCATCATCTCATTTCTTGTAAACAATAATAATGTTTAGACATAAAAGTTAAATTTCTTCCATCAGTACCATGAATATTAAAACTGAGATTATATTAAAAACATTAGCATCTCTATTTGTTATCAAGAAATGATAAACAAACCAGACTAATACTTGTCAGTGAACTATTAATAAATATAAATAGCCAAAAACATAAGATATAAGGCATGTGAAGGAACAGACAAATTGTCCAAAAATGAACTGTGTTCAGAGGGCCTGGTTATTTTTGTTGTTGGTTTAGTTTGACTTTATTTGGTTACTGATTTTTACACACAAGAATTTATTTGATTATTTTTATTTATTTATTTTTTTTGGTCACACAAAGGAAACTTTATTTGCAGCAAATAAGGACATCATGGGGAATAACTTCCAAAGCCATGACTCCCCAAGCAAGGGTGAATGGGTTCCTATGTAGAGTCAGACATAAGGTTGCTGGTGTGCCTTTTTTTTTTTATTAACATATAATGTATTATTTGTTTCAGGGGTACAAGTCTGTGATTCATCAGTCTTACACAATTCACAGTGCTCACCATAGCACATACCCTCCCCAATGTCCATCACCTAGCCACGCCATCCTTCCCACCCCCTTCCACTCCAGATTATTTTTAATTTTAAGCAATTTATCATTAAAAATTTTATAGTCAGTAGCTCTGACTATTAAAAGTATGACTACTTTCGAAGTTTAAAATATTATTTACTTATGTATGCTTACATTAAGAACATGCTATGAAAAGATATTATACTCATTCTTTAAAACTTAAAATCTATCTTGAAAACATTAGACTAAGTTTTGAGTATACCATGGCCTTGAACAACTTGAGGTATGAAAAACTCTTCTGCCAGTAAATGTAGTAGATTCATAAACAGTTGGGGTTTTGATAAATTATCATTGAAAATTTTTCCAACTGAAAAATTAGCTTTATTTGCCTTACATTTTCACATATAGCACTATAAACCAGAAATAAGTAAAAGGGAATATTTGTATATATATTAAAACACCTCCACACTATGCAATAGAAATAGTTCTAATTTAAATCATGATAAAAATAATGATAATTAAGATTCCTTGGGATCTTTCCACATCAAAAAATAGTTACTACAATGGAAGAGTCAACCATCCTGATGTGTTTCATACTAATTAACCTTTCTTTTTCAGAAGTTTTTCTTAACAACAGCATGGAGTGTATAAACTAAAAAGAGCATTAACATATGTTTAAAGTATCGTACATAATCAAAATATTTTAGTATTAGCATAAAAGACACATAGACCAATGGAACTGATTAAATATAAGCTCATTTATAGATGGACAATTAGTTTTTGACAAAGGAGACAACACTATACAATGGATAAAGGACAGTTTCTTCAATAAATGGTGTGAGGAAACTGGATGGCCATATGCCAAAGAATGAAACTCAACTTCGATCCTACACCATACAGAAAAATCAACACAAAATGGATTGAAGACTTGAACATAAGGCTTGAAACCATAAAATTCCTAAAAGAAAATATAAGGGGTAAGCTCCTCGACATCATTCTTGGTAATGACGTCTTGGATTTGACACCAAAAGCAAAAATAAACAAGTGGGACTACATCAAACTAAAAAGTTTCTACTCACCAAAGGAAACAAGCAAAGGAATGAAAATGCAACTTATAAAATGGGAGAAAATATTTGCAAACCACATACCTGATAAGTGGTTAATATCCAAAACACACTTGGAATTAATATAACTTTTTTTTATTTTTAAAAAATTAAAAATGGGCAAAGGACCTGAATGGACATTTCTCCAAAGAAGACATACAAATGGAGAACAGGTACAGGAAAAGGTGCTCAATATCACTAATTATCAGGAAAATGCAAATCAAAACCATGATGAAGTATCACCTCATACATGTTAGGATGGCTATTATCAAAAAGACAAAAAAGATTACAAATACTGGTGAGGATTTGGAGTAAAGGGAACCCTTGTGAACTGGTATACTGTTGGTAGGAATGTAAACTGATATAGTCACTATGGAAAACAGTGCAGAGATTCCTTGAGAAATTAAAGATAAAACTACCATATGATCTGGCATTCCCACTTCTGGGTATATATCCAAAGTTAACGAAACCATTATTTCAAAGATATACCTCTGCTCCCATATTCATTGCAGCCAAATATGGAAACTACAATAGCCAAAATATGGAAACTACATAAGTGTTCATCAGTGGAGGAATGGATCAAGAAAATGTGGTGTATGTAAACAGTGAAATATTATTCAGCCTTAAAAAAAGGAAAATCCTGTCATTTGCAACAACATGGATTAAACAGGAGGGCATTATATTAAATGAAATAATTCTGACAGAAAAAGACAAATTCTTCAAGGATTCAACTGTATGTGGAATCAAAAACTAACTAACTAGTACAACTCATAGAAAGAGAGAGCAGGAAAGTGATTGCCAGGGGCAGGTGGAAGGTGGGGGAAATAGGTTGGTAAAAGGGAATAAACTTTCAGTATCACATGAATAAGATCTGAGGAATTATGCACAACATAGTGACTGTAGATAATACTATATTGTATAGCTGAAATGTGCTAAGAGAGTAGAATTTAAATGTTCTCTCTCTCTCTCTCATACACACACACATGCACACACACATGGTAAATATGTGAGGTGATGGATGTGTTAAAAAAAAAAAAAAGGAAAAATTTTTAAACCCTCCCCAGGAAACTTCTGATTCTCTATGCCTTCCTTAGATGGGAGTTCAATGTCTAAACTGAACTTTTTCTCTTTGTGTATCTCTGGGAAGTCATAATTGTCATCTCACACTATAATTATTGTAATCGCTATTGTTGCCAGAGCTACTAATTATTTCAGGTACATTATGCTCCAGTGCCTTAACCTTCACAGTTAGTCCATCTCATGACACAATGGATAATTTGAAAAAAAAAAAATGTATGTCATTGCACTTGCAAATTACAATGGTTCTTTTTCTACTCAACAAGGAAGCTACAAACACACTCTTCAAAAAATTAACTAACCCACTTTGAAGGTCCTGGCGCCAATGACTGTATCACTTGGGATATAGCAGAAAGTAGATGGTATACTAAAATGTATAACTGATGAGAGTTAGAGGAAGAGATTATTTACAGAGGTGTTTCCTAAACATAGGGATGGGAAAATGCTCAAGACTAAGAGCAAAATGTATTCACCAACCTGAGAGGGAAGAGCAAAGGACAACACTGTCAGAGCATGAAAAGACTATGAAGCCTAGAAAAGAAGCCACTGAATAGGAGGTGTAACCATAGAACATTGGCAATGCCAGAGGAGGAAGTAACTACCTTAATTTCTTGTTCCACAGTCACTTCTATTTTCTAATAAGCTCTATTTTTAGCAAAATCCAACCAGATATTTAAATCCCAAAATGTATAGAGCTGCAGTCCATAAAAGTCAAACTTCTAGTAGCTTAAAGAGGACAGAAAAAGTCAGAGGACGAACTTGGAGATGGAGCTTGAATAGAGAATAACCATAAAAAGAATGATGTTCCACCTCATTAGTAGTGAAGATACTGTGAATTCAACGAGACAACACAAAGAAGTAATACTAGATACCAACCAGAAGGTTAAAGATCAAAATGTCTATTGAAACCAAGTGTTGGTGAAGTTGTAAAGCAAAGAGAACTGCTGGCAAGAGAGGAAATTGTTATAAACACCTCAGTAAAGCGTTTTCGATTGTTTATTATCATTGAAAGTATCAATACTCCATGATGCATCAGTCTACCTTCTTGGTATATATCCAACAGAATGCATTCACAAGGTAACCAGAAGACATCTATGGAAATATTCATAGCAGCACTGTTTTTAATAACTAAAAAAAGGAGCTATTCATATGTATATCAAGAGTAGGATGAATATTATACCTCAGTAAAGCTACAAAAAAAGAGTGGATAACTAAATTGTGATTTATTCAATTAACAAAGCAGCAAAGATCAATGAAAAGGAAGGGAATGTACCTACATACAACAACGTGGGTAAGTCTTACAAATGTAATAAGAGAATGAAATGTGCATGAAAGAGCATGATGGCTGATTTTGTTATGTAAAATTTTTATAAATAGAAAACTGATTTGGAGTAGTTTAAGGATTTATTCTTATACAGTAAATCTAGTAATAGAAAGCAAGGAAATGATTATCCTAGCAATCAAGACAGTGAGTACATTTTGGAGAAGGTGGAAGTTATAGCAATCAGAATGTTACATGTGGACCTTATGGATTTCTGGCAATATTCCATTTTTTTTTACTTATTTGGTAGCATATTGCCATTCACCTTGTGATTAAAAAATATTGAGCATGGCAAAAAAAGTCTTACAAAATACAATTATATTTACCATTTGAAATGGATTTTAAGATGCATAGAGGAAAGCCAAAATGAAGATTTTCTCATCCATGTGATCCACACTTTAGTGACCACTTCTGCTTTCAGTGTTTTACCTGCACAGCCAATGAACAAATGATGCCAATGGTCTACCTCAAAAGGTCTTAGTATCAGGTGGCAGTGTGATGTTTGGAAGAACAGATTTGGGAGGTAGAAGATCTGATTTCCATCACCAGTCTTTTTACATTAGTTAACCAACATTAGTTGGTAACAGGCAGTTTACTTAAGACAAATGGATCTTTCACTTCTTTGCAAAGTGGGGATAAAGACAACTAACTTCCAGAGAAGCTGGGATGACTAGGTGGGACCATCTACTTGTAAAGTAGCAGGTGAAATACATTGTGAACAATCCTTGACTCCAAAATGGTGATCAAAAGTTGGAAACCAAATTCAGTAATACATTCCTTATGCAATTCTCTAAATCTGGTAAGGGATTCTTCCTCCCTGTCCTCCTGTGGTAACTGACCTCTTTCTCAGGAATATGTTACCTATGACAGTAAGACCTTCCCTGGTCCTCACGCCTGAACCAACAGCTCCCATTCCAGTACTCTCAGCCCATGCTTAGCTCTCTGCTTGATCCCTTCTCTAACACTGCCTCAGGTTTATTTTACTTTGAGTTTCTCTATTAAAAATCTTAAGGTCAGAGAACATGTCTCATCTATTTCTACATCTCCTGGAGAGTGTTTTCTCACTTAAATAATAGGCGCCCAAAGAGCAAGACTTCCTGGAAGAATACATGGATGATGGCCCCCCAAAAGCTCTCCTAGTGTTTTGAAAGAGGGAAGTGAGATAACAACATAGATTTAAAAAAAAAAAAAAAAACTTGATTAAACATATACATGCCGTCCCTGGTCAGACCAGAAAGATGTAATCCTCACACAGATGGGATTTTTATCTTCTTCCTTGCCTGCTGTTCACCCAGATTATATTTTATTTTCAGAAATTAAATACTCCCAGAATCAAGAGATTTGGAGAATCAGATCCATGGGGGAGGGGGGATCAAAACAAAAGGAAAGAACCTCTACTGCCTTATGTGGAGATAGATGTAAAATCTATCTTCTCTGAAGAATTTTTTTTAACCAATTCCAAAGTACAGAATTAGAAATGTAAAATTCATGCTTTTGATCTTACATCTCCATTTCTATATTGTCAGGTAAAGGTTTGGGGCTGTTCGAGAATACTCATGGACTTAGAGACAAAAAACAGTTTTAAAAAGAGCCTTGGAAGCAGAGGTTAAGGACAGACTTTGACACTTAAAAAGACAGAGGAGAGGTCAATGCATTCAATTATATATTCTATCTGTATATCTGTTTTCTTGTTATACAGAGAAATTTAAATTTATTTCTTCTCTCATCTAACGCTGGATCTCTTCCACCCTTAGTAATTTAAAAATAAATAAATAAATAAAGCCTCTCTACATTTGCTTCTTTTTATATCAAATGTGAATGTGTAATTTAATGAAGCTTTAAGATCATCTGGATCTCATCCTGTTTTAATTTTATTTAATAGCAGTGATTTGTCAGACAATTAGGCTGTACAAGGCCAGTGAAGAACTACAGTAAAGTATGGTTTATATAGATATAATACATAGATAAATGTATAGATAGATAATAAAAAAGTTTTTTTATCATGTTTTCCTTGGTACAAATTGATGTATTATTTTTTAAAATCTATTTGCACAGTTATTTCTCTTCAAAAAACCTCACAGAATATTTTAAGTATATCATTTCTCACCAAGTGTAATAGCTCTAATTATGTAGTCAATTTTGTAATGGAAAAAGATATGATACATAGTGGGAACTGTTTCTTGTCACAACATTAAGGTATAATGAGACTTTTCTAGCTAAATTCAACATAATTAAACTAACTGATAGCAATTAATTATTTTCCATTAATAAGAAAAGAGCCATGGGCCTTTTCAGTTATGGGAATGCTTACACTCCCATGAAGTTATGTTTTTTCCTTGTTTGAGAAAATAATGAAGGATGAAGGCACGATTAGTATGTAATAATAAAAAATAAATAGTTATTGAGCGATACTTTAGTTAGAACACGAGGAAGTTGACATGATACCTAGAATTCCTTATAAAGGATTTGTCAAGATCATTGTTTTCTTTCACCCAACAGAGTTTGCTCATTAATGATGTTGTTCATTAATGATTTATTATTATCTTGTTACTATCATCACAAGATAATAAGTGCTGATGTGCTTAAATTTGATCAATTTCACTTACAGAGGACAAACTTAAAATTAAGTTAAATGAAGCAGCAGATATTAAAGCAGGTAAACTCATAGATTTCAGCATTTTTTCCAATTTACAATATGCATTTTAAAGCATTCTACAGAGAAGAAATGATGATTCATGGTAAATATTCCTTAAAGCAAAGCCTGGGACTGATGGTAGAACCATGTTATTATTTATCTTGTTTATATCACCATTGTATTTCCATACCAATTTTGCTATTTTTCCCTATCAAAAATTTTCTTTTTGCTTTTTTTTTTGGTATCTGATAATCTGCCTTCTTTAGTATTTTTCTAGAAATAAAAATTTGCATCTTCAGGAGAGCAACAGGTTAATGGCTTTCCATAACACAGGACTGAAGCACATTCTGCTTCATTTGTGGAAGGCTGATCAAAAGTCATTTTTATTTTGATAGCTGATTTCCTCTGTACACGGGATTTTAATTGTGAGATTTTAGTAACTGGTAGAAATGTAGTAATACAATGTAATAATCACAACTCCAGGTAAGTTATTACTATGTTTCTCCATTGCCGTATTTGTAGAATAAAAAAATGTTTACAATATTGCCTGGTATATCACAGTAGTTGTGCCTAATGGAGTTAAACTACAATGATCATCATTACATAACATAGATCCTCTTCATACATACATACATAGATGTAAGCATGAGCATTCATAGATGTCAAACCAAATGCAACTCATTAAGACCTCAAAATATTGTGTCTTCTTTAAAGATACATTATGAGTACAGTTAAGAATTTTATACTTTTTTATTATAGCATGTCTCCATATGGAAAGATAGCAGAATCTCAAAATGCCATTGTGTGAGAAAGCAGAATAAAGCAGTCCTGATTATGTAGTCTTATTTTAGCTGGAATTTTTGTTGACCCCTCAAATCCACCCATCAAACCCACCTTCCTTACTTTTATAAGGAAAAAAATTAAAAATATACAAAGATATGGGTACATAATCATTCACTGCAGCATTGTTTATAACACTAAAAATTTGAGAAACAACCAATCCATTCCATAGTAGCTTGTTAAATAAATTCAGGTGCATCCATCCATTTACTGTTGTAATCATTAAAAACTCTTGAGAAGGAAAGGTCATGTTATTGACTTAAAATAACCAGATACACAGCCATATATCTGCATTTGATAGATCTCTCTCTCTTTCACATACACGCACATACACACACACAAATGCACATAAATGTTTTGAGTCATCTATAAAAAGCATGTTTAGAAGAGTTTCCAATATAATGAAAAGAGAAGTTATATTTAAAGATGCAATTTCAAGTGATTTTCAACATTTTTCTGTTTAATTTGAATATTATTTTCTAAATGAGCCCACTTCATTTTGATGATCACAGTAAAAAGATTTAATTATTTAGAGGCAGAATAGAAGATTCTGCAAAAGAGCAATTAGCATCTGACCAGGGGGAAAAAATGCAAAAAAAATGACAAACAAATTGATGTCTTAAAACATGGTCACAAAACTGAAGGAATCCTTACAGTTCAGAGTGAACCACATTTTAAAGTAGAAATGCATCCAAAGACCCCCATATATGGAAAATATCAATAATTAAAAATTTGAAAATATATGAGGAGAAGATGTCAGGTCAGGAAACCAGAATGCTATTTCAATTTACAAATAAGTAAGTACTTAGGAAAGATACATAAAGCATAAATGTAATTTCCAAAGTATATGGTTTAGCTCAGAATTCCAAAAAAAAAAAAATTAGAGATAGCAATATGGAATAGAAAGCAAGAGATTTTCTGTGAGAAGAAAAGGAGGTAGATTTTAATACAGTAGAAACTAGGCAATGCAAATTCTTTTCTGGACTTTGATGGGTAGGGAAATTTGGAGATAAGATGGAAGCATTCTGTCAGAGGTCCTAATATTGTCAAAGTCAACTCAACATAGATAAACATGGAGTCTGGTTATATAAGGTGACTAGTTTAACTAGAGTTGAAAATATATGTTGGGCAATAGTGGAAATGAGATTGGAAATTTAAGATGGGTAAATTTGAAGAAAACTTGAAAAATATAGTTCAAGCTTAATTTGGTAAACAATAATATCAGAGTATCACAGTGTGTGAATGCTGAATAGGATATCAGACATTCACTCCAATTCTCTGTAATGTTTAATGAGAAAACTGGTACTCTTAAAGGTTTCAATGGCTGGATCATAAGGATGGTATCAAGATCTAAAATCATATTCTCACCTGTAACAGAAATGGTGGGATCTTGTAATGATAAATTCTTTGGGGGACAGTAATCTCTAACTATACTAAGGAAATATTAGCAAGAGTAATGGAAGTAAAAATGAACTGAAAAGATCCAAGAGCACTTCCAAAGGTAGGTGTAAACATAAATATTGAATATATCACTTGGAAATGAGAGTGAGGGGTGAGTCCTAAAGAATTTTCAAATGAAGATGTGATTGTAAGAATTAAAAAATGAAGAAAGAGCCATCAATTCTAGGTTTCTGATCTAGAAGACTTTGATACAACTAGTCATACTCAAAGCTAAATTGCTGACAGCAATAACGTATGTATGGGGGAACTAATGTACAGACTAGTTATTATGAGGAAATAATCATCCAATTTAACTCTTTAGAGACATATATCAAAATAGTGTGATTTCACACTGTTTCCGCAGGTTTCTTTAAAAAAAAAAAAAAGTTGTTTTCCAGAAAATCTTGAACCATACACATAATCACCAAGAGGATATTGGGCTTCAAGGAACACATTTCCAAACATGCAGTTTACTTGTTTGTTTCTTAAATTAGTCATGTTTCTAGGGAACAAAGATTAAATAAAATGACAATTATTATGTCATTGGGCTTTTCATCCCAAAGTGGAGACCAAAGTCCAAACTGGAATATTCAGAAGATATCAATGAATGAATCAAACAATCTCAATCTCTCTCTCTCCCTCTCTTCACCTTCTACTCTTCTCCTCTCCTTCCCCGTCCCTCATTCCCTTCCACCCTCCTGCCCCTTTTTTATACAAACACACTGATACCAGAAGTTGTTAGAAAAAGTAAAAATATTACACTGTAAGTAAATATCGGCTTGACACATTATAGTTATGTAAGTTACAACTACAACGTATGAAATTCAAATTGCCAGTGTGCTCTGGCTTTTGCCCTTTATTTTCCTCTTCATCAACTTAATTCATCCTTGCTCCTCTAAATACCTAAGACAAAATTATCTATTTAGTTTCATCTACCTTCATCTCTGGGGAAATCAAGTCTCTGGTTTCAGGAGGTCTTGCCCTTTTGTTCAGGCTAGCCGACATCCAAAACAGCCTTTGACACTGCTCGACGCCATCTCTTATCAGCATTTCTCATGACAAATCTCTCCTTTTCTGGCTTTGTTGTATCCTTCACCATTTCTCTTAAAACATTTATAACTGATTTATTTCTCCTTTTTCAGACAAAGTTCTATTTAATTAAGAACAATTGCATTGCCTTCTTTGGTCGCAGAGCAATGGTACATGTATGAGGGCATCTATGGAAGCTACAGGCATTTGAATTGTTAGGTATAATTTGAAAGTTGTACAATAAAGAGATCAGAAGAGGAAGCAAGAAGGCAATGAATAATCTATCAATGAAATACCTTCAAAGAAATACTCAAATCATTTAAAATGTGTGGAACATATAAATATGTTATAACTCAGAACACGTACCCACAGTTGTTAAACTTTGCATTTTAATTCACTGAGAAATACTCTATCAGTTATATATTTTTACTCTGAAAGAATTCATTAGTAATATCAACTCATCATGTGGAAATATAAAATGGAATGTATAGTGACTTTTACAGGCCCAATAAAAAGTCATCCATAAATAATTATAAAAATTGCAATGGATAAAAAAATAAATAGAATAATGTTCAATTCTCTAATTAGCAGAATACCAGAACAAAGTAAGATATTAACATGTAAATCATCTATTTGGAGGGTAAAATATACATGAGGTCAAACTATAATTTGATGCATAAAATACTAATTTTTCTTCCAGAAGTCACTGAAGTAATATCCATAAATTCTCAATTTTTAAACAAATTTTTTATCAGTAGATAATATATGTCAGTACTTATCTACATTGTTGATTAAAATTGAACAGGATAAGCCAAAGGAAAAATCCTTCCATTTGACAATAACTGATCATTTATGCAATTGTTTCTGGATAATAGAGTTCCAGCAAAACTTTTAAAAATTGCACATACCTATATCATATATCTCATTTTTCAATATCATTTTCAAAGATAAAGTAAGAAACTAAGAGAGTATTTTGCTAAAATATAGAAACCCTATCTTTTGGGTATTAGTCCTGCTGGAAATCATATAATTATGGTATTACTTATACCTGGTGGTAAAAATTGTACAGGTATACTATGCTTCTTCCTGCTCTGTCCAGTTACAAAGTGGGACTAATGACTCATTCTGTTAAATGGGCTATGGGTAGAGAGGTCACGTGTCTATTCCATATCAAAGCATTAAAGGGTCAGCATGATGCCTGCACAGTGCCTTCCCTTGGTGCAGCACTTAGCAGGATGCATATCCCAGACAGTGATGTCATTAGATGCTGAAGCTTCTTTTGGAAGTCAGCCTGGATCCCTGAGTGACAGTGTGGAGCAAGGAACTCCTGGAATCATGTCGATACATTTTTGCTGTGTCAAGCCACTGAGATTTGGGGATTGTTTTTTGTTACGAAGTATCCTAGCCTAAGAAATATGTACTTAAGTATTACTACTTTCTACATACTACATACCAGGGACTCTTATTTATTAATCTGTGTTAAGATTTCTCCAGAGTGTATGTCAATCTTACCTACAGCTGTCTTTTCTAATTATTTGTGGGTTTTTTTCAATTATTTAAATTTGTAGAGTCAAAATAATTTTCCTATTTTTACTTCCCTATCCTGCCATAACATAGAACAGAAATTTCAGTTGTATGAAAATCTTTATCTAAAAACTTCTGAATCCAAAACAGCCATGAAGTTATATAAAAGCAGAGTTGCCATTTTATGGATTGTTGGGGTTAAACTGGGCCAAGTTCTATATAAGAGGTGTAGTAGAGCAGACGAGTTAGTCACAGCGGTAGAGAGAAAGATCGTTCTATGTGATTTCTTGGAAGGTTTTATAATGTAAATGGTGTAAAAAGATATTTATATTTAGACCGCTTGAATTTCTGTAATATGGACATGTTTTATTTTTAAAATATATATTCTTTATTTCCAGTATTTTGAATAAAATGAACAAATTTACTAAAAAATGGTCCCAGAGACATTGACAGAAGAGATGTGAATAACCTCAAACCTGTGAGCAATGTTCAACTCACCAGAAACAAAATAAATAAAAATTAAAACAGCAATGAGATACATATTTGACTATCATATTGGCAAACACTGAAAGAGTTAGAGAAAACAGAGTTGGCATGGTATGAGGAAGCTAACTATTTAAAGATAGCTTTTGGGAATGAAGAGTGGTGCAGATTTTCCTTCAATTTATGTCAAAATACAGCAAATATTTTCCAGAAAGTTCTAATTATAATGGAAATAAATGGAAGCAGCTATAAAGTCCAAAGTAAGAGATTCAAATAATAATAATAAGAAGAAGAGGAATTCATATGGAATACATATTAAAGGATTCAAAATACATTTAAAAACAAAATTTATTCATTTTTAATAAATATTTATTCATCCTCTATTTCTTATAAGTGTGTCACAGACATTCTGGTCACTGACGGTGTAGTGGTGAATAGACACATACCTGTTCAAACGTAAAGCATAAATTCAAACAGTGATCAAGTAATGCAAATGGAAATCTTGATGATGTGACAGGGAATCACGGGGAGACAGAGAGGCCAGTGAGGTAAAGCTTTGCTGACAAGGTGCCATTTAACTTCAGATCTAAAAGACAAGAAAGAGCCTGACATAGTCGAAGGAAAGGTCATCTGGACAAATAAAAGCAGCAGCTCTGCAAAGGAAATGAGCTTGGTGTTCAAAGAACAGAAAGCAAGCACAGGTTTGAGCCTCATGGGTCATGGCAAGAGTCCTGGGGAACAAATTCCAAGGTAAATAACCAAATCAAGGTACTTGAAGGCCATGGTAAGAAGAATGGACTTATTTTCAGGTGATAGAATTAAGAGCCAGAGGATTTTCACCAAGGGAAGTGTTGTAGATGTGTTGGCATTTTAGAGATCATTTTGGCAGCTGTACTGGAAATGAACTGTAGAGGGAGCTAGACAGAACAGTTCAACCAGGACAGTGAATGCGGTAGTACTAAGAAATCAAAATGGTTTGGGCCAGGACAGCAGCTGTGAAAATGGAAGGAAGTGAAATAACTCAATATACATGGTTGCTCCAGTCTTAGATACAGGATTTGGTGGAAGGGAGGATTCTGCATGTTTTGGATAGAGCCACTGAGGGTGTTCTTTGTCACAATGGGAAGACTTGGGGAAGAATACACTAGGGGTCTGTAGAGGCGAGAAATCATGAGTCCTAACTTGGTCATTCTGAATATAAGCTGAAATTGTTAAGTAGGCTACTATATAAATAAAGTTGGGGCTCAGTGGATTGGTCACAGAATATGTTTGGGAGCCCTCTGCACAGAAATGATTTTATCAGCCAAAATAATAAATGAGAACACTAAAGGGACAGTGTAGAAAGAGAAACCTTTTGGAAGTTTCCTAAAGTCCCCTTTAAAATCTAAGCCCCTTAATATTCACCAGAATGCAATTATGTTTTTTTCTCTTTCCAGAAAAATATGAAATTGAAGCTGTTAATAAGTTATAAGTAATCCTCTAGTACCACGTTTCATATAAAGACTGTTAACCAATATTTCTGTTTTTCTTTTTTTAATAATTTAGAAATGAAGACTTACTTCGCTTTCTATTAGAGTAGAAAAAATCTAAAAGAAATTTTTTTAGGTTTTGTTTTTGGGTTTTTGTTTTTGTTTTTTTCCAAACACTATGGGCACAAAGCTATTTTTTTCCCCTAAGACTAACCTGACTATACCATGGATGACACTCCCTCTGTGAGCAGTCACCCTGTTTTTTATTTTATTTGAAAAACTGGATGGTAGCACTCATTTGGATGCACAGAACATGTGAATTTCCTTTCTGTCTGAAGTATTATCAGTAGCCATTCTTCAAAAATTTCATGATCCTATTGACTACTTTCCTTAATGAGAACACAGACATGAAAAGCACTGATGTGTGTTTTGTTTTTTTAAGAGCGAGAGAGAGTGAGGGAACACACAAGTGGGCGGGGAAGTGCAGACGGAGAGAGAGAATCTTGAGCACGCTCCACCCCAAGCACAGAACCAGGACGCGGGGCTCGATCTCACGACACTCAGACCATGACCTGAGCCAACATCAAGAGTCTGACGCTTAACCTACTGAGCCACCAGGCGCCTCAACACTGCTGTGTTTTGAGAAAAAAAACAATCTTGCTTTGCTGAGGGAAATTTAGAAAACTCTGTGGAGGGGTCACAGTGCCTCAGACCTGACTCTGTTGTCTCCCTGTGTCTCCCTTCAAACTGCCTCCAGGCTCTGCCTCTGCAGAACACACGGATTTTACTTTTTTTTTTCTTTCTCTATTCCGGTTAAATTATTGGGTTGTAATAAAATCCTCTGGGAAAAAAAAAAATCTTATCATTAAAAAACTTATGTAAGTGAGGATATCACCAAGGCAAATTGAATATGAGCTGATACCACAGTCAAAAAGGGCTTTGAGAGTGAATGTGTTTAGTTGGTTTCTTGCTATTTTGTATTGTGTGTGTGTGTGTATTTGTCCTAATTTCTTAAACTCATTGTCTTTTATGCCTGAGATTTCTAGAGAAGAAAAAACAATGGCTTCATTGTAGAGACTGCCCTGGGAGGAAAAGGACTTCATCTTTTTCGTTGCCATTATTACATGTAAATTTAGTGTCCGATATAGAGAAAAATAAGTGAAATTACAGAAAGAATAAAAGAAACAAAAACTATACTTTTAATTTAATAGAGTTTGAAAATGAAATCCTATTTATTTTTACTGAACATATCAACATGGAGATAAGCAAAACTCTATTTTCAAAAAGACACGGTATCCTTATAAGGAGAACTCTGAGAACATAACCTACTCATTCTCTTCCTTCTTATGTTGCAAAGGACTTGAATTCCTCTGTTTAGTTCCGTTTAGGCGGCACATAGAGCTGTAAGCATTATCAGTTGCCACTGGAACAAACTTTAAAAGAAGCAAGCTAGAAATATCATTGATTATCTTGTCCAGACAGTAAATTCTAAAATCACTTTGTGTATTCACTCAGTCAGTAAATTCTAAAATCACTTTGTGTATTCACTCAGTATACTCTATACTGGAATTTATAATTATGCATCTTCAAGTGTTAGATTCCCATTGTTCTAGAATATAAACGTAATTTTTCATTATTTTGTAATGGACACCAAAACATACTCATCATCCTAAAGCCCAGCCTTTCTTCTGTAAGAAGATACTGCTGAATGAAGCCAGCTACCTCAACCTCTGTTCAAGTTTACATAAAACACTGGAAGATGAACATAAGTAACCATGTGAATCTCAGGGGTGGGGGGGCTGAGCCTCTGTTATGAAATATGCCCTCTCCAGTTGTCTGGGTATGATTCCGTGCTTCCCTTCCACTCCATTGCCTGGCAGGACTATTCAAGGAAGTCTGAATTGCTGCCTAAGTGTCATGCTAGAAATTCCACAATCAATGCACTGACCAGGATGGACACCTGACATTCAGTGGTAGAAAGGAGCAATAATAACATTTTAGAGGCTGCTTCTTGAAAGACAGTTCTGAACAGGCACATAAAAGATGTATTCCCCTATGATCCCTGGAAGAAAACTGTTGGCTTAGGTATCTATCTCATGATGCCTCTCCCATATATTGAGAAGTTGCTAGAGATTAAGACCTATCCGAAGGAGGATAGGAAAGAGATGTTTTGCAAATTTCAATTCTTATCCAGATTGCAATCTCCTTAATTACAAGTGAGCAGGCCATCTCCAAAAGACCCCTCAGAGTGTTTCAATCACCGAAACTCATACCCAGGAAAATGACAAAGTATAATTCTTTTACTCTCGTGGTCAAAAATCTGAAACTTCAAAAGTCTGTCAGTGGATCAACTTGTATCCCCTCTAAAAATCTTTTAGCAAGTCAGAACATTGAGATGATTATGCTCTACTGTCACAAAATTTTTAAATGATGTTACTGGTGCAAATGAACTCTAGTTTATGATAGCACCCTTTGCGTAAAGCACAGGGCAGATTATAATCTTTCTGGTATCTTCCATTATTACCTGGGTTTTAATAGACCTGCTGCTTATTGATTTCTCTACCTAAGTAATCATTCTTGAATTGATGCATAATGCTGCTTGTGCTAAATAATTGATAGCATGGAGATTTATGGGGAAAGCTATGACAAGCCAGAGGATGTGGCAGAAAGAGGCTTGGCAGTATAGCAATAAATGTAGTCAGAAGAGGCCGGTGCTGTCAGGATGGGAATATCGTATGATTAATTGCTCTATTACTTCCCCTTGGTCTACAGAACAGCAAGAGGGGAATAAAAAGGGAGTAGAAAATAAAGCAGCTTGTTCAATGTAGCTTCCTTATATTTATTCATTGGAGTAGAGGGTGAGAGGAGAGTGTCTTAGTTTCTATTATATCTTTATTTACCAAAGGCAGAGTCAGGAACTGATCTTGTTGAAGTTTTATAGAAAAGCATTGTTATTCCGTAATTAGAGATTCATTAATGTTACAAGACTATTCATAAAGAATGTCCATTTCCAATGAATAGCCATCATTTTGAATGTGGGTTACTGAGGGAAAACAGTAATACCAAAATTGTTAGTACAGTGGCCATGAATTGATCAGAGAACAGTTATAGTGCTCAAATGAGGCTTTATGTTTAAAATATGTGTTGGTTTTGTTTCCATGTATTGATGAAAAATTATACTGAAATTTGCTGTATTTATGTATGGGTGTGTGATTATAAAGGTATACTCTAACTTCGTTATATACACACATTCATGACTTTAACAGAGAGAAAGAAAAATCAGTTTTACATTATAACATATAATTTCAATATCATGAGTTTTCCAGATTTATCCTTTTTATGTAATGATATAATAATTAATCAGATTTGTACTGAAATTAAGAAAAATAAAATTTAAAAAAACTTTTCTATTGTAATCTCGTTTCTCAGAAAGTCAATTCTAAATTTTAATTCAATTTTTATCAGGGTTATCAAGAGTCCAGAACTCTTTGCCAGAGGGCGAGGCTTGGCTATATGTACACCATGCAGAACAGACAGAAGGATATACATTAAAGCCACGTGCAGATTTTACAACACTCACTGCCGACATGAGAACTTGGTACCTTGGTTCTGATAGAGTGGGTAGGGGGGGTTGGAGGTTCATATATGCCTTCTGTAGTTGTTTGTTTTGTTTGTTGTTGTTGTTGTTGTTGTTTGGTTTCCCTAGCCACCATCTTATAATGTGTGCAAATTTGACCACCTAAACTACTCCCAATCACTTCACTGTTCACAGACTCATCTTTTAAGCAGAGTATATTACAAGAGAAAACAGCACAGCTCATCCCTTTAGTACAGTGCAACCTATAAATGTGGACCATTTTCTCCTATTCATCGAATAGCATAAATTTCTGATATTATTTCTTTCATCCATCTCCTGCCAATCTTATAAATTTTTACCTATATATTTAGAAAATAAATCTGTGAAATGGTTGCCTACCCATAAATTTAAACAAGAGCAGTGGTTTTGAACACTTTAATATGGTATGATTGGTTTTTTTCTCATTTAGGTTTAATATAATGGGGGACCCCAGACACTGGGAACAGGGATTTGTTAAAAATATATGTGAACATTTTGTTCTTAATACTATTTGAACCTGTGAGACAAATGCTAAATATAATTAGCTCTACTGAAAAAAAAAAAAAAAAAGAATACTTACATAAAATAATTAATAATTTAGCCAATTTGACTTATCCTTCCAGTATCCATTCTAAATCTCATACTGGATCCTTTTCCAAAATTACTATTAATTACAGAAAAGGAATACTTTGTTAAATAATATTGGAAATATATTAGTTTACTAGCTTATTAGTTTACTAGTATACTTAGGACATAATAGCCAAGGCCCATAATAGGTGCTATGGAGAAGAGACAGCTATACTTTATTATCACAAAACAGCCAGATGTTATTTTATTTTTGAAAGAAAGATAAAGAGAGTGCACGGGGTAGGGACAGAGGGAGAGGGAGAATCATAAGCAGGCTCCATGCCTAGCGTAGAGCCTGACATGGGGCTCAATCTCACATCCCTGAGATCATGACCCGAGCCAAAATCAAAAGTTGGACGCTTACTTGACTGAGCTACCAAGGTGCCCCAGCCACATGTTATTTTTAAACATAAATCAGATTGTCTTTTCTTTCTTTTACAATATTTTAAAGATTTTATTTATTTGAGAGAGAGAGAGAGCACTCAAGCGAGAGAGAAAGAGAGAGAGCATGCATGAGCTGGGGGGAGCAACAGAGGGAGGCAGAGAAGCAGACTCCCCACTGAGCAAGGAGCCTGATGCAGGGCTCAATCCCAGGACCCTGGGATCATGACCTGAGCCAAAGGCAGACACTTAACCTACTGAGCCACCCAGGTGCCCCAGATTTTTTCTTTCCTTAAAGCCCTCAGTTGGCTCTTCAATTGATCTAAAGTGAGTAAGTCAGAGCAAATCAGACACTAAATAAGCTAATAAATCTGGACCCTAACTAACTCTCTATACTCATGGAATACTACTTTCCCCTTAGCTTTTTAGGATCCAGTTCATTTATTTACCTTCTTTCTGTTCTTCCACTTTGGGCATTTACATTGTCTTTGCCTTTACCAGAAAGGATCTGCCCACGTTGCAACATGATCTCCATTTGTTACTAGTCCCAACTTAAATGTTCCTTCCTTAAGAAGAGCTTCTCTTACACACAGTCTGTGAGCAACTGTCTATTCTATCACTGCTTTATGGCGTTTCACAGTATATACCAGTGTCTGAAAGTATCACTTTTGCTTATTTATTTGTCGTGTATTTTTCTCTCCCATCATTTAGCTCTTGTGGTAAGCAGAAAAATGGCCCTCCAAAGATGTCTACATCCCAAGCCCTGAATCCTGTAAATATGTTACCTAATATGACAAAAGGAACTTTCCAGATGTAATTAAAATTAAGGACCTTGAGACGAGGAGTTTATCCTGGATTATTCAGGCAGGCTCAATTTAATCATAATGATATGAATCCTTAAAAATGGAGGACCTCTCCTGGCCGTAGTCAGTCAGAGGGAGATAGGATTATAGCAAAGAAGCCTGGAAGAATGCAACATTGCTCATCATGAAGATGGAGAAAATGAGTCACAAGCCAAGGAAAGTGGGAGTCCTCCAGAAGATGGAAAATGCAAGGAAACAGAGTGTCTTCTAGAACTATCAGAAAGATGTGGAGTCCTGCCAATACCTTGGTTTTAGCTCAGAGAGCCATGTTGGACTTCTGACCTACAGAACTGTAAGATGTGTGTGTGTGTTAAGTTACCAAGGTCATGGTAATTTGTTAGCAACAAAAAACTAATACAATGATAAAATCCTTAGGATCAGAAACTTCATCCATCTGATTCACTCTGGCCAGAGCCCAGAGGTGTGCCTGGCACATAGATAGAGCTCAATAAGTAGTTGTTAAATACATAAATGTATGTAGTGATTAACTAGGAATAAATCTTTCCTTAAAGGTACATAATTGATAAGACATTTGTTTTTTTATACAACTAATATTTTATTAGGTAATTTCTATTCTCCATTTTTCTCTAGACATCATATATTACATGAAAGTCATATAATTCCTATACCAAACAGAGTCAATTATCACTAAAGATAACCCCTTCTTCCCTACTGCAATGAATGGCTAATAAAGGCTCCCTCCCTCCCCAAGCATTTGCTAAAGTGGAATAATAAGCACCATATACCCACCTCCCAACCTCAATAGTTATCAAGTTGAGATACTCATGAGAAATATTCATGATCAATCTTACTTTCTCTCATTCCCTTACATTTCCCTCTTTTCATATTAATTTGAAGCAAATCTAAGAACTCATATAATTTCAACAGCAAATATCTCAGTTTATAGCTTTTTTTAAAAGACTTTATTTGAGAGAGAGAGGGAGCATGAACAGAGGGAGGGGTAGAGGGAGAAGCAGACTTCCTGCTGAGCAGAGAGCCTGACACAGGACTCAATTCCAGGACCCTGGGATCATGACCTGAACCGAAGGCAGACACTTAACTGAGCCACCCAGGCTCCCCTCAGTTTGTATCTTTAAAAGGTCAGGACTCTAAATAATTTGATGAACATTTTCCAAAGTTACAAGTTGTTTTTATACCTTTTGATTCTGAGCTAGGCCCTCCCGGCGATTTGGGCAAAGAATGGTAATGGATGGGATGCACAGCTGTTTGCACCAGCTTCGACATGTTCCCTGAGACTCACGCTTTCCCTCTGCCACTGCTCTGAGAAGATGCTTAGAGCAGTGCACCAGAGGGTGAGAGACACATGCAGTATAGCCAACTCACCCCAGGGGACCAAGCTAAAACCATCCTAGATCAGCCTCTACCCACCTGACCCCAGACTGGGGAGTCCAACTAAATTGAGCTGAAATTACCCTCCTACAGACTGTGAGCTAAATAAATGCTTATAGTTATAAGTCACAGAAATGTGAGGACAGGTAACAAACATTACGATAGCAGTAGGTAAGTGATAACAAGGGCTCTATTTTATAAATCAGTGATGGGGTAATGAGTATCCACAAACTCCTTTTTCCTGGGGGAGAAGATCCAGGTTTGGAGAGACCAAAATCTTATGAAAGCTGGAGTCTCATTTTAGAAAAAGAATAATTACAAATACAAAACTAAGTATGAAAGGAAATACAGTATTAGAATAAGAAAATAATAACAGAAGCCTTGTAAATCTAAATAACTTTCTTCCGAAGTTTGCTTAGTCATTCTACTGAAATGGTTGTACAGAATTGCTTCTTAATTGCAATCTGCCTTCTCCTCTCTACCCAGAACACTTTATAAACTCCAGCACTCACAGAGGCCCATGCACAGAAATAACCTAAAGCTTAAATTCATTAGTTTCACTTTATGATTTACATAACGAGGAGGTTAAAGGAAGCACTATTAAAATAAGATAGTGTTGTAACAATTGCCTTTCTGCTGTCTGCAGGAGTGATTCTGAGGTAAGGAGCGAGCAGACAAGACTCCTGGGTACATGTGGAATTGTCAGGTTCATGATGGAAGCTATGTTGTTCATGTTTCAGAAGGGCTGCAGAGTACAAAGTGAAGAGTTGCTTTTGTCACTCCATTAGTTCTGCTTTCCCCATTCTTCCAAAATTCTGGTACTTTTATATACTTTATTTAAGAATGAGCTCCACGCGGGGGCGGAGCAAGATGGCGGAGGAGTAGGAGACCTGGATTTCGTCTCCTCTCAGGAATTCAGCTGGAGAGGGATCAAACCATTCTGAACACCTACAAACTCAACAGGAGATCAAAGAAAAGAAGAGCAACAACTCTCTCATCAGAAAAGCGACAACTTTCTGGAAGGTAGGACGTGCGGAGAAGTGAATCCGAGGCGATATTCGAGAGGATAGACGGCGGGGGAGGGGCCTCCGTCAGCCGCTTCTGGCAAGTGATAGAGCCGCGGAGCACAAAATCGGAACTTTTAAAAGTCTGCTCCGCCGAGGGATGTCACTCTGGTGGCTAAGCGGGGGGTGGAACCCTCCGGGACAGTGTGGTCTCAGGACCCTCGGGGTCACAGAAAGACCGGGGGTGCCTGAGTGTGGCAGAGCTCCCAGGTAACGGAGCAGGGAAGCCGGCTGCAGAGGCGGAGCCCAGGCGCGGGCTCTCAGCTCGGGGTTGTCATAAACCATGATCCGCAGCCCAGTCGGGTCCCTGCTCCTCCAGCAGGGACCCAACAAGCAGCAGATCCAGGGAGACTCACCTTCCTTCCCCGGGAGGAGCCCCGCGGGAGTGCACCGCAGGGATCTGCTGGGTTTGGAGACTCCACCCGGGGTCGGTGCCAGAGATAGAAACGCGCGGTCACAGGCCGGGTGAGCACGGAGTGCAGCTGGAGACTGGGGGGATGGGAGTGACTGATGGCTTTTCTCTGTGGGCTCACTGAGGAGCAGGGCCCCAAGTTCTCGGCTCCTCCGGGGCGGAGATTGGGAGTCCGCCATTTTCACTCTCTGCCTCCAAAGCGGTACGGAAAGCTCGCAGGGAACAAAAACCCCGGAGAGCAAACCCGAGCAGATTACTTAGCCGGGAGGGGGCAAGGGCGGGGCAATTCCGCCTCCGGCAGAGACATTTAGAAACCACGGCAACAGGCCCCGCCCCAGAAGATCACCGAGAACAGCCAGCCAAGACCAAGTTTACCGATCAATGAGAACGGCAGAACTCCAGCGCTAGGGGAATACTGCACATAGAATTCATGGCTTTTTTACCATGATTCTTTAGTCTTTCTAAGTTAATTTTTTTTTTAACTGTCTTTTTTTCTTTTTTTTCTTTTTGAATTTTTCTTTTTCCCCTTTTCAACCAACATCTTATCAATCCCTTTTTTAAAAAAAAACATTTTTATTTTTCATTTTTAGAGTCATATTCTATTCCTTCATAGTAGTTACCCATATTTTTGGCTTATATATATAAGTTGTTCTCTCTTTAAAATTTTGAGATAGTTTCTTCTAACAGATTAAAATATACCCTAAATCTCTAGTATATGGTGTTTTCTACTCCCCTGCCTGATCACATCCTCTCCCTTTTTTTTTCTTTTACTTTTTTCTTTTTTAAATCCTCTTCTTTCTTTTTTCAACAACTTCTTATCAATTCTTTTTATAAAATTTTTTATAATTTCCATTTTTACAGTCATATTCCATCCCTTCAACATATCAACCCTTATTTTTGTACATATATAAGTTTTTCTTTCTTTAAAATTTTGGGAGGCACTTTCTTCTAAAAGACCAAAATACACCCCAAATCTAGTGTGTGGCACTGATCTATATACCAGCCTGATCATATTTGATCACATTGTTGTTGTTGTTGTTTTGTTTTGTTTGTTTTTGTTTTTATCTTTATCTTTTTCTTTTTCTTTTTTTTTCTTTTTCTTTTTTCTCTCTTTCCCTTTCTTATCGCACTGCTTCCGGTCTTTTCTGATTTGTTTAGAGTATATTTTCTGGGGACGTGGTTACTCTGCTAGCATTTTGTTCTCTCATTAATCTATTCTCCTCTGCACAAAATGACGAGACGGAAAAAATCACCTCAACAAAAAGAACAAGAGGTAGTACCGACGGCCAGGGACCTACTCAATACGGACATTAGTACCATGTCAGATCTAGAGTTCAGAATCATCACTTTAAAGATACTAGCTGGGCTTGAAAAAAATATGGAAGTTATTAGAGAAACCCATTTTGGAGAAGTAAAAGAGCTAAAATCCAACCAAGTAGAAATCAAAAAGGCTAATAATGAGGTGCAATCAAAAATGGGGGTGCTAAGTGCTAGAATAAATGAGGCAGAAGAGAGAATCAGTAACATAGAAGACCAAATGATGGAAAATAAAGAAGCTGAGAAAAAGAGAGATAAACAACTACTGGATCATGAGGGCAGAATTCGAGAGATAAGCGATACCATAAGACAAAACAACATTAGAATAATTGGGATCCCAGAAGAAGAAGAAAGAGAGAGAGGGGCAGAAGGTATAATGGAGCAAATTATAGCAGAGAACTTCCCTAATTTGGGGAAAGAAACAGGCATGAAAATCCAGGAAGCACAGAGAACCCCTCTCAAAATCAATAAAAATAGGTCAACTCCCTGACATCTAATATTAAAACTTAGGAGTCTCATAGACCAAGAGAAAATCCTGAAAGCAGCTCGGGAGAAGAGATATGTAACCTACAATGGTAGAAACATTAGATTGGCAACAGACCTATCCACAGAGACCTGGCAGGCCAGAAAGGACTGGCAGGATATCTTCAGAGCACTAAATGAGAAAAATATGCAGCCAAGAATACTGTATCCAGCTAGGCTGTCATTGAAAATTGAAGGAGAGATAAAAAGCTTCCAGGACAAACAAAAACTAAAGGAATTTGCAAACACAAAACCAGCTCTACAGGAAATCTTGAAAGGGGTCCTCTAAGCAAAGAGAGAGCCCAAAAGCAACATAGACCAGAAAGGAACACAGACAATATACGGTAACAGTCACCTTACAGGCAATACAATGGCACTAAATTCCTATCTTTCAATAGTTACCCTGAATGTAAATGGGCTAAATGCCCCAATCAAAAGACACAGGCTAACAGACTGGATTAAAAAACAAGACCCATCGATATGCTGTCTGCAAGAGACTCATTTTAGAACCAAAGACACCCCCAGATTGAAAGTGAGGGGGTGGAAAACCATTTACCATGCTAATGGACACCAAAAAAAAGCTGGGGTGGCAATCCTTCTATCACACAAATTAGATTTTAAACCAAAGACTGTAATAAGAGATGAGGAAGGACACTATATCCTGTTTAAAGGATCTATCCAACAAGAAGATCTAACAATTGTAAATATCTATGCCCCTAACATGGGAGCAGCCAATTATATAAGGCAATTAATAACAAAAGCAAAGAAACACATTGACAACAATACAATAATAGTGGGGGACTTTAAGATCCCCCTCACTGAAATGGACAGATCCTCTAAGCAAAAGATCAACAAGGAAATAAAGACTTTAAATGACACACTGGACCAAATGGACTTCACAGACATATTCAGAACATTCCACCCCAAAGCAACGGAATACACATTCTTCTCTAGTGCCCATGGAATATTCTCCAGAATCGATCACATCCTAGGTCATAAATCAGGTCTCAATGGTATCAAAAGATTGGGATCATTCCCTGCCTATTTTCAGACCACAATGCTTTGAAACTAGAACTCAATCACAAGAGGAAAGTCGGAAAGAACTCAAATACATGGAGGCTAAAGAGCATCCTACTGAAGAATGAATAGGTCAACCAGGAAATTAAAGAAGAATTAAAAAAATACATGGAAACCAATGAAAATGAAAACACAACTGTTCAAAATCTTTGGGATGCAGCAAAGGCAGTCCTAAGAGGAAAGTATATAGCAATACAAGCCTTTCTCAAGAAACAAGAAAGGTCTCAAGTACACAACCTAACCCTACACCTAAAGGAGCTGGAGAAAGAACAGCAAATAAAGCCTAAACCCAGCAGGAGAAGAGAAATAATAAAGATCAGAGCAGAAATCAATGAAATAGAAACTAAAAGAACAGTAGAACAGATCAACGAAACTAGGAGCTGGTTCTTTGAAAGAATTAACAAGATTGATAAACCCCTGCCCAAACTTATCAAAAAGAGAAGAGAAGTGACCCAAATCAACAAAATCATGAATGAAAGAGGAGAGATCACAACCAACACCAAAGAAATACAAACAATTATAAGAACATATTATGAGCAACTCTATGCCAGCAAATTAGATAACCTGGAAGAGATGGATGCATTCCTAGAGATGTATCAACTACCAAAATTGAACCAGGATGAAATAGAAAACCTGAACAGACCTATAACCACTAGGGAAATTGAAGCAGTCATCAAAAATCTCCAAAAAACAAAAGCCCAGGGACAGATGGCTTCCCAGGGGAATTCTACCAAACATTTCAAGAAGAATTAATACCTATTCTTCTGAAACTGTTCCCAAAAAATAGAAATGGAAGGAAAACTTCCAAACTCATTTTATGAGGCCAGCATTACCTTGATCCCAAAACCAGACAAAGACCCCATCAAAAAGGAGAGTTACAGACCAATATCCCTGATGAACATGGATGCAAAAATTCTTACCAAAATACTAGCCAATAGGATCCAACAGTACATTAAAAGGATTATTCACCATGACCAAGTGGGATTTATCCCTGGGCTGCAAGGTTGGTTCAACATCCGCAAATCAATCAATGTGATACAATACATTAACAAAAGAAAGAACAAGAATCATATGATCCTCTCAATAGATGCAGAAAAAGCTTTTGACAAAGTACAGCATCCTTTCTTGATCAAAACTCTTCAGAGTATAGGGATCGAGGGTACATACCTCAATATCATAAAAGCCATCTATGAAAAACCTACAGCAAATATTATTCTCAATGGGGAAAAACTGAGAGCTTTCCCCCTAAGGTCAGGAACGCGGCAGGGATGTCCACTATCACCACTGCTATTCAACATAATATTGGAAGTCCTAGCCACAGCAATCAGACAACAAAAAGAAATCAAAGGCTTCCAAATTGGCAAAGAAGAAGTCAAACTCTCATTCTTTGCAGATGATATGATACTTTATGTGGAAAACCCAAAAGACTTCACCCCAAAACTGCTAGAACTCATACAGGAATTCAGTCAAGTGGCAGGATATAAAATCAATGCACAGAAGTCAGTGGCATTCCTGTACACCAACAACAAGACAGAAGAAAGAGAAATCAAGGAGTCGATCCCATTTACAATTGCACCCAAAACCATAAGATACCTAGGAATAAATCTAACCAAAGAGACAAAGGATCTGTACTCAGAAAACTATAAAATACTCATGAAAGAAATTGAGGAAGACACAAAGAAATGGAAAACCGTTCCATGCTCATGGATTGGAAGAACAAATATTGTGAAGATGTCAATGCTACCTAGAGCAATCTACACATTCAATGCAATCCCCATCAAAATACCATCCACTTTTTTCAAAGAAATGGAACAAATAATCCTAAAATTTGTATGGAACCAGAAAAGACCCCGCATAGCCAGAGGAATGTTGAAAAAGAAAAGCAAAGCCGGCGGCATCACAATTCCGGACTTCCAGCTCTATTGCAAAGCTGTCATCATCAAGACAGCATGGTACTGGCACAAAAACAGACACACAGATCAATGAAACAGAACAGAGAGCCCAGAAATGGACCCTCAACTCTATGGTCAACTCATCTTCGACAAAGCAGGAAAGAATGTCCAATGGAACAATAACAGTCTCTTCAACAAATGGTGTTGGAAAAATTGGATAGCCACATGCAGGAGAATGAAACTGGACCATTTCCTTACACCACACACAAAAATAGACTCCAGATGGTTGAAAGACCTCAATGTGAGACAGGAGTCCATCCAAATCCTAAAGGAGAACACAGGCAGCAACCTCTTTGACCTCAGCCGAAGCAACTTCTTCCTAGAAACATCGCCAAAGGCAAGGGAAGCAAGGGCAAAAATGAACTCTTGGGACTTCATCAAGATAAAAAGCTTTTGCAAAGCAAAGGAAACAGTCAACAAAACCAAAAGACAACTGACAGAATGGGAGAAGATATTTGCAAATGACATATCAGATAAAGGACTGGTATCCAAAATCTATAAAGAACTCATCAAACTCAACACCCAAAGAACAAAGAATCCAATCAAGAAATGGGCAGAAGACATGAACAGACATTTTTCCAAAGAAGACATCCAAATGGCCAACAGACACACGAAAAAGTGCTCAATATCGCTCAGCATCAGGGAAATCCAAATCAAAACTTCAATGAGATACCACCTCACACCAGTCAGAATGGCTAAAATTAACAAGTCAGGAAATGACAGATGTTGGCGGGGATGTGGAGAAAGGGGAACCCTCCTACACTGTTGGTGGGAATGCAAGCTGGTGCAGCCACTCTGGAAAACAGTATGGAGGTTCCTCAAAAAGTTGAAAATAGAGCTACCCTATGATCCAGCAATTGCACTACTGTGTATTTACCCCAAAGATACAAAAGTAGGGATCCGAAGGGGTATGTGCACCCCGATGTTTATAGCAGCAATGTCCACAATAGCCAAACTGTGGAAAGAGCCAAGATGTCCATCAACAGATGAATGGATAAAGAAGATGTGGTATATATATACAATGGAATATTATGCAGTCATCAAAAGGAATGAGATCTTGCCATTTGCAACGACGTGGTTGGAACTGGAGGGTATTATGTTGAGTGAAATAAGTCAAACAGAGAAAGACATGTATCATATGATCTCACTGATATGAGGAATTCTTAATCGCAGGAAACAAACTGAGTGTTGTTGGAGTGGGGGGTGGGGTGGGAGGGATGGGGTGACTGGGTGATAGACACTGGGGAGGGTATGTGCTCTGGTAAGCGCTGTGAATTGTACAAGACTGTTGAATCTCAGATGTACCTCTGAAACAAATAATGCAATATATGTTAAAAAAATAAAAGAAGAAGAAGGTAGCGGGAGGGGAAGAATGAAGCGGGGGAAATCGGAGGGATAGACGAACCATGAGAGACGATGGACTCTGAAAAACAAACTGAGGGTTCTAGACGGGAGGGGGGTGGGAGGATGGGTTAGCCTGGTGGTGGGTATTGAGGAGGGCACATTCTGCATGGAGCACTGGGTGTTATGCACAAACAATGAATCATGGAACACTTCATCTAAAACTAATGATGTAATGTATGGGGATTAACATAAGAATAAAAAATAAATTAAAAAAAAAAAAAAAAAAGAATGAGCTCCACGCTAGTGTGTTCAGTTATGATACTCTGAAAGACCTGCCAGGACTGCTGGGAGGGACACCATATTGGATCTTAACAGTGTGCTAATTACTTATGACATTTATGTAAAAAGGCAATTGTGCCTATTTAAAAAAAATTGAATGTATTCTTTTTACTAATGCCTTCCTAATCTCAATTGCATATGTCACCTGACGTAGGATGAGATATTCAAAATACAGCAAACACTTCTTTCCTGAAAATGCCAAAATCATCAGCTCGATTTGCGTCAGTAAATGGGAGTACAAAGCTGAGCCCTGACTGATGACAATATCAGTGATTTGAAGGTTGATTAATTTTTTTATTTTTATACCTTTGATTTAGCAGAGCCTAAACTTTTTCTTAGCAGAGCCTAAACTTAACAAAATTTGATTGTGTAAAAAGAAATTTTGAACAGACTTTTCTATGGAATCTTTTGTTTTAATCTTTATTTTTCCTTGCATATGGCAAAGCAGATACTTATTAAAAGTAATATATTTCAGAAATATAAAACAAAGAACATAAAAGGGCCCAATAATTCAACTCTCCATTCTGTTAACTGGAACTCTGCTAAATTTATTACTGTATTGAAAATTTTAATAACCCTTACCTTTTCTCAGCACATATGTGTTTAGCAAGACGAGCAATAGAAGTACTCATAAAATTCTCTTGTAAATTTTTCAAAGTAGTTTAAAATGAATGATTAATTTGATGGGCGCCTGGGTGGTTCAGATGATTAAGCGTCTGCCTTCAGCTCAGGTCATGATCCCAGAGTCCTGGGATCGAGTCCCACATCGGGCTCCCTGCTCCTTGGGAGCCTGTTTCTCTCTCTCTCTCTCTGTCTCTCATGAATAAATAAAATCTTTTTTAAAAAAATGAATGATTAATTTGAATGTCAGATTTTTTTGTGTTTATTAGAAAGGTTATTTACATATGTATTATTCCTTTTCTGGTAAACAGGTTGACAATGAATTATATTCCACATTAAAACAGTCATTTATGTTGTTCTGGTTCAACTTATTTTATATGTGTTTATAATTTTGAGTATGTCTTTTCTTACCTTTTAACCTATGGACACACCTCACTTTCATTACTACCCCAGGAGTGTAACAGTACATATGGGCTACTTTATGCTGTGGTGAATAACAACTTCATCTCCCAGTGGATTTATCTAAACAAGGTCAATTTCTCATTCACAGCACATGTCCAGTACCAGCTTTGCAGGGACATTGTTCCTTGTGGTCGCTCAGGGACCCAGATTGATGGAGGCACTATTATTTTATAATACATCATATGAGCCCAGGATTCCTGGTCTGCCATAGGGAAAGGGAATGAGGAGAATCACATAATGCACACTTGGCACATTGAACTCTGAGAATGGATGGTACAGTTCTCTCACGTGCCAGAAAAGAAGGAGGAATTGGTGAGCAGTAATGATTTACCACAAGTTTTTAGCCCTAAGATGGTGATTCATTATATCTCCTATTATTTCCTTCTTGTGAATAAACCCCAATAAACTATTTGATTTGAGCCTCATATATACAATTATTTATATTATGCAGAGGAGAGAACCAAATTTAAAAAAAACTTAATTAAGTATTTAAAATCATAGAGCTAGCCAATTATGCTCCAGGCCTTTTTTTTTTTTTTCAAACTTAGAAGACAGAACCCTCCTTCATCACATCATTGTTCCAAAGTAAGGAAACATAATTCTGCCAAATTACATTAATATTTGCCTTTCTAATAAATCATGTGGGTAATTTTACTGCTGTATAAAATATATTTTTAAAAATTGCACTAATAGATTATGTGGGAAAACATTCTATTGGCAATAAAAAGGGGGAAGGTAATATCAAGTTGGAGACTTCAATTATTGAACAATATTAATAATTATTACAGAACATAATACAATTAAAGATGTCTTACATATATACGTTAAGTGTTCAACCCAATCGAGACTGATTAGTAATGGCTTTTCCAGTGGACTTTATCTAGTTTCCTTCTCATAACTGAATTACACTTAATCTCCTGAGTCTCTTAAGGAGGATAAAATCAATATTGGGGTGGTGGAATGAAGACAAAAAATTTCTACCTAAAGCTACATAAATCATCTAGATAAAAAAAAAAAATACAAGATAATCACAGCCACTCTCTTATATGCTGTTTTTGCTGTCCATGTGCTAAGTTCAGCATATTTTGCCAACTATTTCTTTAAGGTTATGGGCTTCGATAATCTGATTAGTCTGGGTCCAGAGAGTATAAATGTTTTAGGCTCTATCTGTAGGAAAATAGAAACAAAAACAAAACCATGGGTTCCAAGAATAAGGCAGAGGATTTGATCACTGGAAAACTTAATTTAAGTATTATTAATCTGTGTTCCATTTTGGTAATGTGGAAATCAGCTCATTTTTTGATAAAAAATTAAAACCAAGACCCTGAAAGAGATGAGGTTATTAACCCTTGCTCCCCAGCCAATTCCCATTTAGATAATTGCACTGTGCTGCAGAGCTGAATTCTTCCAGTAATTTCGTTTTGAAAAATAAAATTAGCAGACTCTGGCACCCTTTTCCAAATCGTACTGTAGTTCTATAAGTGTACTGTTCTACAGCTGCTATGTTCCACCCCTTAAGTGGTTATGTTCCCAATTTTCCAAAATAATTCATTTTTGTAAAAATAATACATCTCGTTTATATAGAGCACTCCATTTCATGATGACAATGTTATTTCCATTCAACCCACATAAACAGTATCAGTATGAGACTGAGGATAATTTCACAGATAATGAAACAGATGCCCAGAAAAGAGAAAGTAAAGGGCACTTGGGGAGCTATAGCTCTACTTCTTTTAAAAATGTTCTCCTAAACCCTCTCTAGGATGCGTGTATTTGCCCACAATGTGTCTCTTGATTAGGTCTCTACATAGAATGATAGGGGGAGTCACCTCTATCACAGGGCAGATGAAATTAGAAACTTAGGACACATGAAAAATGAAAACAAATATGCACAGAAGTCCAAGAATATTAACCAGTCTTTTAACAGGCCTCATATTCATGATTAATTTGATAATTCTAAAAGATATTAAAAGCATGCTTTTTAACTTAATGATACAAATGAGTAAAATCCACTTGACCGTCCCGAGGTGACCGTGACATTGTGCAGGGAAGGCACAATAATGGGTAGAGGGGTGAGGCTGCTGTAACAATAGGATTAGTGCCCTAAACATGCTGTTCTCTTCTCCTTGTTGCCCATCAGCCTTCCCTGGGGAATGTTATCCAGTGGTAGCAAGACTTCCATCTAGTTTATCAAAAAGAAACATAAGTATAGTGGTGGAAGTCATCTCTTTCTCCCTAATAAAGTAAGTGCGATTTTTCTCTCGTCCTTTTCAACTTATACGCCTCTAATTGTTTTCACTGGTCTGTTTCACTGGCTGATACTTACAAAAGCATATGAAATAGAAGCAAATCATAGATTACTCTTTTCTTGGAGTTTTGGATAAACATCTAATAACTTGTATAAAACAAGATGTGAGCTCAAAAGCTACTTTGTATTTCATTATGTAAAAATCCATCTGTTCTCATTTTATGGAGTGTTTTCATTTAAGGAATGGGATTTGACTTTTGTCAAATTCCTTTTCAGCTTCTAGTAAGATGATCCTATGTTGGGTTTTTTTCCTATTAGATTAATGTAAAATAGATTAATGGATTTATTAATCCTGAATTACCTTAGAATTTCTAGAACTCCACTTGGTTATAATGTGTCACAATTTGAGTACATAGATATTAAGAAATTTCTTCATTGTGAATTTTTGCCTTTGGTGTTATAAGGTCCTCTTTCTATTAAATAATATTTTTTTGGCCTGATTTACATCATGCCTGATTAGATAATGGTCGCTGTGTATTTTCCGTGTGCCTTTTATTTTTAACCTTTCTGAACGTCTCTTTATTTCAGGTATTATCTTTTGTACAGGCCACAGAGATGATTTCTGTTATAAAGCCTTTCACTATGTGTTTTTTTATTTTTTCATTTTTCATTTAAGAAAGTTCATATCTTCCTTTCTAAAATTTACTCTATATGATAGCATATTTATGTAGGGGGGCTCAAAAACATAAATATTGAGCCATACATATTAATTCACTTAATTTTTATGTTAGCTTGGACTAAAAGAGATAATGTCCACTTTAGGAAGCTCATTTTTAAAATAAGACCTAAAATCTGTATTTCTCTGATTCAATTCATATTTACATAATCCTAGTAAAAAGGAGAAATATATGGAAGACCTGAGGGGCCACATTTTCTATTTTCAAATTAAAATTCCAAGTATGCTTTCACTTAAAATTAGTTATATTTATAACACATTTAAAAATAGAGAAAAACTAATAGAGAAAACTATTACTCTAAAGAATCATTTAAACACTGTAAAACATATATAACTAATACATATGGATTACATATAGTATGGCTATGTATATTTATGCAATTCATAAACAATTTGCATATTTTTTTAAATGGGACATGAAGTAGGAACAAGTAATGAGTGGATAAGTTTGATGAATTTAAATTTACCATGATAACAGAAAACATATAAGAGCAAAGATAGAATTTAAATATTACAAAAAAAAATTAAAATCTCATATCTTTGATCTTGTCATTTGCTCCACATATCTGATAGTACGTATGTTTTCTCTTCGGAAAGTGACAGGAGTTAGTGCCCTATTTCAAAATATAAACCCTTGTGAGTGCCCGAGTGTTTGCATGCACTTACACGTTTACATAATTATGTGCTTGACATGCTATTTTTCTCTGCCTAAATTCTTTTTTTTTTAAGATTTTATTTATTTATTTGACAGAGACACAGCGAGAGAGGGAACACAAGCAGGGGGAGTGGGAGATGGAGAAGGAGGGGAGCCCGGCGCGGGGCTCGATCCCAGCACCCTGGGATCATGACCTGAGCCGAAGGGAGATGCTTAACGACTGAACCACCCAGGTGCCCCTCTCTGCCTAAATTCTATACAGTCCTTTAACTACATCACTTTTTTTTTTTTTTTTTAAGATTTTATTTGTTTATTTGACAGAGAGCGAGCGGAGAGAGGGAACACAAGCAGGGGGAGTGGGAGAGGGAGAAGCAGGCTCTCCGCCGAGCAGGGAGCCCAAAGTGGGGCTCGATCCCGGAACCCTGGGATCACGACCCGAGCCGAAGGCAGACACTTAACAACTGAGCCACCCAGGCACCCCTAACTACATCACTTTTTTTGGCCATTTCTTTTCTGCTTCTGTCCCCTAACGCAACAGAAGAATGGGAATCAGAGGCTGTCTGGAAGGTGCATTTGTGCTACCTCCTTGGCCCCTCCTAGGAAAGTGCATTCTGCACCAGCGAGTCTAGCGCCCCCCAGAGGTGAGTGAGGAAAAGCTACACAGAAAAATTAACAAGCATTCTTGCTGCACAAAGCATAAATGTCATCTAGTTGTTGTTTCTATTTTAATTTATATTTTTCTAAATTCAAAAAAGAAAGTATCTTCTTGTTCAAACTGTTATCTGTAGCACGCACCAATTCTAAGAAATAAGGTGAAACAGATATAAATTATTCCAAATTCACTTTATAAATTATGCTTAAAATATGAATATAACTTATCCACAAAGACAAATTTAGACTAATTTGTTTCATGTGCTTAGGAAAACAAAATCATCAAGCCCTGCCTAGGTCTCAAAACTTACTTCAGTTTTATTTTTCCGACTCTCATCTGCCAGCCCTTTTACTGCCTTGTTCAGCTTTCTTCTCCATGCCTTTGATCACTACTTTTGAAACCAAAATAGGATTTTAAATATATATAACAGAAATGCTTCACCTTGACCACTTTGAACTAGGTCAATCTGAAGTGCAGACTTGGAGGTGAATGATTCAAAAACCTATTAATCTGTAAAGGCCTCGAGTGCCTTTGTGCCATTATTCTTTGCTTTACTCTTTTATATATAAGCCACACATCCGACAGGCAGATTCTGAAAAGGTTGTTTTGAATCTGCTATCCACAGTCTTCTTCTGGTTCAGGAGAAAAATGAGATTCACTGAAGGAAGAATTTTTGTGTCACATCCTGACTGGAGAAAGAGTCACTCCTCTAAAAGGCAGAAGAAATAAATCCGCAATCACATGAATTAAACTGAAGAGGCAAAGTGCTCCCTCCACATTCATGGTATCCATTGTGTGACTGTGTCATTTCTGTGGCTTCCTTTTTATTTTTATCAAAAAAGAATCTTTTGGGTAATACACTGCGCCAGTTAGCCAATCTGGATGGCTGAGGACTAAACTTTCAGAAAGAGGTTATATAATTAATGATTTCAATAGGAATATCTTAATGCCTTACCAAATCCCACGTGGCTTTTAAAAAGGGAAAGCTGGAGAGAATATTACTTAATTTACCAAAATCTTTCAACACATTATTTTTGATCATCAATCGATGTCAGTACTGTTTTAGGGACCAGGGTTAGAATAGGGATGAACAATAAATCCTTGCCCTGACTGTGCTCTCACTCCAGTGGGACATGATCTACTAGTGTGGGAACAGAGATCCCTCATCAAATGTCACCTTTCAGAGAAAACTCTGATCAACTTATTTCTCTTCATGACAATTTTCCGACACAGATGATTTTATGGTTTGCGTGTTTATTTATTTGAAGGTGGAATTTCTCAGAAACAGACATTTACAGATCATCATACAGGCAGAGCTGCTAGCGGAGAGAGGCCTGGGGCTCTCAGTCAGGGTAACGGGAGATACAGAGAGGGGGGCAAGAGATAGGTCTCCGGAGTTGGATGACTGGCAAATCTTCAGAGCGGTGAGACTAGTGATTTTCCTCACAGAAGCAGGAATTCATACGAAAATTCTGGACCAACCTTCCTTGCCTCTTGGGTACTTGATAACAGAAGTCTAGCTTCCTGTCTTTTTTCACAGAAGGTCCACCGCCTTCTGTCCTATCATCCGTCACCCTGGGACAGCCCTTTGGCTGCCTGCCATTTCTTACTTTTAATGCATTCATCTTCCTAAACAATTTCACTTTCGTGTTGCAAAGGCTCTGCTGGAGAGCTCAGAGAGATGGGCTCATCGACAATCTGAGAAATACCTATGACAGAAAGTGAGACATACCAAGCAAGAGGCAGAAGAGAAGGGGGAAGAAATAAAAACAGTAAAAGGAGAGTTCTAACAACAACGAAAATATATGATAGCTGGTCCACTCCCTCATCTCCTCCTCTGTGGGTCCAACCACATCTGCGGTATCTCTGAAATGCAGTATTAGAGATAAAAGAGAGAGAAAAAAAAAACAGCTTGGAGGCACAGGAGACATGCAACCGCTTTCTGAAATCAATTATGGGCTTTTTTTATTTCAGGAGTCTCTCCCATTCACGTGGTTTCAGGTCTCACTTATTGCTGGGAATTTAGTGTTTAATACAAATTAAATATTTCCATTTATTCTCTCCTGCTTTTATTTTATGCTTATCATTTTATTGGTTAATAATAGAATATAAAAGCTATGAATTCAAAAAGATTGGTAATTTATAGATATTACTATAGAATTAGACATCTTCACATGAGCTTTTATTATATTGAAAGTATTGTAAAGTCCAATATATTTCAATTTAGCAGCTGCTCAAATAATGTCTGTTTACATAATATACCATCTGTTTAACTTAATCCTTGACTATTAATATTCAAAAATACAAAAACAAAAATAGCCTCTTTTCTGAAATGGAACTACCGAAACTGAATGGTTATATTGCCTATATGGATTAAAAATACCTATACATTATATTTAATAATAGATATGCATTAGCCACATATTGTATAGGAAAAAAAAAAACTATCATCAGCACTAGAAACACAGCAATGAACAAGACAGGTACAAATCTCTGTATTCATTGGACTTGCCCTCTAGGGAGGGGAGGATGACAGAAAACAAAAGAAGTAAGAACAATGTAGAATGTGCCATATGTTGATGAGGAAGGAATAAGGAGAACACTGAAGTGGAGAGAGGAATCCAGAATTGGGGATGAAAAGTGATTTGAGAGGTTTCCCGAAGGAGGGGACATTTGAGGTCAAACCTGAATAAGATGGAGAAAACCAGGGAGGCATTTTGAAAGAAGAGTACCTCAGAAGAGCTATTCGTTAGTGCGGTCTGTCTCAGGAAACAGCAGCTAGGCCAATGGGCTAGAGCAGAGCAGGAAGGAGGGAAATTCACAGGACAGGAGGTGGAGAAGACAAAGGAGCCAGATGGTATGGGTTTTTACAGGTCACTGTAGGTATTAAAACATTGTGTATTAGAAATATTTTGTCATGTCAGCAAGCATTTTCTTTTCTAAGATAAGTGTCTTAATTTCCTGAGTGAAATAGGATGTCAGTGAAGGTATTAATCCCTTTGTGTATTAGAAAAGCTTTTTTTCGTGTCAGCTAGCATTTTCTTTTCCAAGAAATGTGTTTTTCATATTTCTCGACACTCCCAAGTTTTCAATAACACCTATTTTATGCATGGTTTTCTTAATTTATGATTTTTGTAAAGATTTTATTTATTTTAGAGACAGAGAGAGCATGTGAGCAGGGGGAGGGGCAGAGGGAGAAGGAGAGAATCTCAAGCAGACTCTGTGCTGAGTGCAGAGCCCGACGGGGGCTTGATCTCACGACCCCGAGATCACAACCTGAGCCGAAATCAAGAGTTGGGGGCATAACTGACTGAGCCACCCGGGCGTCCCCTTAATTTATGATTTCTAAATGGAGTTCTGGATCCTGGTCAAATGGATAATTGCCTGGGCTAGGGCAGGAATCACCTAGAAGCCAAGAGTGCCTCATTTCCATAAAGTGTGAATTTCCTTCAGAAAATCCACTATGTGTTTTCCCATTGCACCATTTTCACTGTATTTACTGTGAATGGAAGTCTTGACCTCTCATAACCTGAGTTATTCACAAATCATCTTTCATTCTCTTAACATAAGGAGAACAGGCCCAGTATATTCCCTAGTCCTAAAAGGTGAAATGAGTAAGAGATGATAAGGACAAATCTCTAATGATCCTGAAATATTTGACTCACTAACACACAGTGTTGATCTAAACAGGAAGTGAAGAAATGTATGAAAACATGCCTAATTTAGTTATGATTAGTTACTTTATTATTAAAATCACTGTAATCATTATGCTTTATCACATTAGACAGCCTACCAATGTGGTAGATGATGCTTTGGCTATTACATCTTACTTTGGGCTGATAATAGACATGTAGTCAATACATTCCCATTTAGCTAATCTTTATTTTTACAGACATTTTTGGTTAATGTGAGTGTAAATCTTCATATTCCCCCTAATAAAATTTATCTGGTTATACTTATTCCACTTTTCCATCCCTCTGAGGCTTTTTTAGCTACTGATGATCTCAATCCATGTAGTTTTTATCATTCTAGTTCCCTGCCACCTGATAATTTGTTCTACGTGTCATCTAAGGCCTCATTCACATTATGATAAAAAGGTTTTAACACAGTGCAACTAACAATAAAACTCTGCTATTTAAAACTAGATTATTCCCTGTCCATTGAGGTTGACTTAGATCCTTAATGTGATACACCAGATAAGATTATTTAATCAGTTTAAAATTCTCTGCAAATTCATCTCATAAATAAGACCCCAAATCATATTTATCACTTATATAAGTGATACAAATAGCATTTTCGTCACGTCATTCCCAAATCCAAAACTTGATTTTTTTTTTAATATTATGCCATAACAGGACAATAAATCAGGATGGTGCGTGATACTGCAATAGACCTAGCTCTTTATGAACCCATTCTGTCTTTGGGGGATCATTCTTTCCTCTGTATACAGTCACAATCATAATATGCATTGAAAATTGACATGTTTTAATTTGTCCTCCACATCACTTCCTGATTCTTACTGCTACTTCTTGAGATACAATTTTATTGTTTGCAAATGGAGAAATCATCCTCTCTACCTACTCATCTCAGAGCCCAATAACATTAAGTAGGTCCTTTGTGAGATCTATGGGAAAAGGGCATTGCTGTAACAACCTGCTGTTATTGTTACAGCCTCTTAATAACTCATTTTTCCTTGAAGAGTGCTATGATCTGGATGTTCCCCAGCTCCTTAAATACCCATAACAGCTGCATAGCCACATCTTCTAATAAATGTGCTAAAAACTTAAAAGCCATCACATATTTCAAAATCTTTAGTTTACAGCTATTCTGCTGATAGTACAAAATTATGTCAAGTGGTCAATTTCAGAGGATTCCCAGGAGCCTTCCAAGTGACTTCATTTAGAAAACCCTTGATGTTAGCAAGTAGACTGACTTGGACTTTTGTCAAACTTTTACAAGAGCTTGGCTCTGTTCCAGTTTCAGGGCCTATGTGTTACATTTAACACCTTGCGAACTCTGCTAATAGCCCCTCCATTGGTTTAAAAAGGTGCTAACTCATAAGTTGGAGAAGATCCTGTCAATTAAGACATTGCAATGGTCTGCATATTCGGAGAAAGACTTCATTAGTATCACTTTAATATTATGATATCTAGTGGGGGCGACATTTTATTTATATTCATAACAACTTTTAGATTACAAAGTTTTTAGCTTTATCTATTTTAGAAAAAAATTTAAGAAAATAAAATTCAGTTTCCTACCACCGAAAGAACAATTTTCATCAATTGTATACAGTGTTGAAGCTATTAAAATATGTTATCTAAAATTAGTATCATGATCTATATATAATTTTAGATCACATCTTTTTACTTAATATTACATAATGATCTCTCAACAGTAGAAGATATTTACAAAAGAATGATTTCAATGGTTGGTTATATTTTAACATTTTCCTACCTCAAAATTAACTCAAGATTGATAATGATTAGACACTTGGATCATTGCCCATTTTTCAATATTGTAACTACTTTAGCAGAGAATATATTTTTACATAAAATATTCTGAATATGTTTAATGTTTTTACAAGATACCTTCTCAGAAGAAAAATTACGACAACTGAAAATACAATTTTAAAGCTCTCCATACAAAACCATCAAATTATATTCCTTGAGTGTTTACACTTTCATGCCTTTGTTGATAGCAAGTAGTAATTATGTGCTTCACACCAAGACTAACCATGGTAATTTTAATTATATTTAATTGTTCGCCTTAGGGCGCCTGGGTGGCTCAGATGGTTAAGCGTCTGCCTTCGGCTCAGGTCATGATCCCAGCGTCCTGGGATTGAGTCCCGCATTGGGCTCCCTGCTCCTTAGGAGCCTGCTTCTCCCTCTGCCTCTCTCTCTCTCTGTCTCTTATGAAAAAATAAATAAAATCTTTAAAAAAAATGTTAATTGTTTGCCTTAGTTCACATATTATTGATTACTGGCAAGATTAAAAATATTTGCAGTTTACTTACCAATTTACATTTCTTCTCTGTAAGTTTTCTAAACTACTTTTGTATTACACTAAAGTTTTTTTCCTTCTCTTTGTCCATTTTAATGATTCCTGTCTTGAATTACATTTTTTGTTGTTAAAAATGCCATCCTATTCTATTGTTTCTCTTTCCCAGGTGGTTCAATTTCCACTCTTTGAGTCTTAACTTCTAATATCTTGCTTATGCTGTCAGTTTGCTTCTTTTTTTTCTAGGGATTAAATAGATGTTTTTTCTGTTGTCACCTTTAAGTTATTTAAACTTCTCTTTCTCTATCAAAGTCAAAAAGCATACCTATTAAAACCAGTTTTCACTCATATGTGGAACATAAGGAATAGCTCATAGGACCATGGGGAAGGGAGGGAAAACTGAATGGGAAGAAATCAGAGAGGGAGACAAACCATGAGAGACTCTGGACTCTGGGAAACAAACTAAGGCTTACAGAAAGGAGGGGGGTGGGGGCATGGGGTAACCAGGTGATGGGCATTAAGAAGGGCATGTGAGGTGATGAGCACTGGGTGTTATACGCAGCTAATGAATCGTTTAACATTACATCAAAAACTAATGACATACTATATGTTGGCTAACTGAACATAATAAAAAAAAATCTTAAAAATAAATAAAAATAAATAAATAAATAAAACCAGTTTTGTAACATGAGCATTTTAGCATTTTAAGGTATGTTGCTTGTTCTGTCTCACTTCACTACCCAGTGTTTCCCAGCATTAGGTGGCCTTTTTTTTATTCAAGTTTTTATTAATTTTAGCTCAAGTATTCTTTCATCAATTACATTTGATATTCGCTTTATGTTCCACATTCACACTAAGCCAAAAGAAGAAGGTTTTCTGTTTTCCTTGTTTGGGCATTTAATTTAGGTCACTTCTTTTTCACTCTTGCTTCTCACATTATACCCATTTCCAAGTTGCCTGGTGTATTTTCTGGTCAATGTTCAGACATGGCACCATGGCAGTGTATTCCCAGAATCCTTCCATGTCTTAGCTATGTTTCTATTGATTTTACAGATCACTGATAATGAGGGGGATGAGGAGAGAGAAGGAAATGATATACTGAAGACAAAAGCTTAACACCCCACTCAGAAAACAGTACACAACACACACACACACACACACACAATAAATGTGAACTATCATTGTATCTTAAAGTGAGGCTATTCTTATTAATTGCACTTATAGCTAGTGAGCTCACTCCATCTATGTACTCTAGGTTATCTTCAAGTTAGTGATATTTTTCGCAATACATTTACTCCTTGAATTTAGCACACCCCACCCATAAGGAAGCTAATGTCACTGATGTGCATTTTATCTGCAGTTCCCACTCTTATTTTGATTTTGGCAATTCAGTTTTTCATATAAAATCAAGCTTCCCTTAATTATGTTGTCCTATATATAGCCTCCACTCTCACTACTTTAACACCTTACTTGGTTTTAATCTTCTTCGCAGCACTTACGACCACTTGGCAAGTTATAAATTTATTGTCTATTGACACACTTCAGAATAGGGACTCTGTTGGTTCATTCATTGCTGCATTCACTGTTTAGCATGGTTTCTGGCATCAAGCACCATTCAATAAATACTGCTAATGAATGAATAAAAATCAATAAATACTCAAAATTTAATTTACAACCATTAGCTAGTATCCTATTGCTTATTGTCTGTTCCAGTGAAACAATGTGTTTTAACTCCTGAGCCTCATACTCTCTTGAGCTTTCACATAGCTTTCTTGACAATTTGTTAGTATATAAGCCGTTGTCATAAGGAAGCTAATGTCACTGATGTGCAGTTTTTCTCTTTGCTTATTTCAAGGGCACCTTGAAGATAGTTGGGTGACCTCCCAACTTCTCTAATTGATATGATTATCCCCAGCAGGAGCACTTTGTGAAAATGTAGAACTCAGGTTGCCAAAGTCAACCATGTTATACTCGGTCCGACCTGCAAGAATACTCTCCGCAGTCCCCTTCATAGTACTTAGGTAATCAAAATCTAAATAACATAACGTTCGATGGCCTGATCTAAATTGTAACTCTTAGCACACAAAATCAGATGAGCTTGGAATACGTTCTGTGTCTTCATAAACCATTCCATATTTTTATGAGGACGAATTATGGTTCACTGTTTTCTTCCCAAATATAAACTCATTTGAACATATCTTACAGGAGAAAAAAAGAATGTTTAATTTCACCGGCATATGAAATGTCCTCTTCTCTGTTTCAACTACCAAAGCACCTTTTCCCTCTTTTTCAATAGTGCTTTGTAATTTCAGTTGAAGTGGGGTGGGGATTGGTGAAAAGACTTAAAATGAAGTAAACGATAGTCATCATCATAAACCAGTAACCTATAACTAAGATTTTCTTAAGGGTTCTTATTGATTACTATAGCTCTTCTAATGACTCAGGAATACTCATAATTTTATTGGAATTTTAATATATCTACAGCCATATTTTATTACATAAGTCATATTCATTTAGAAAATCTTACTAGTGAATGCATTAATTACATTAGGCCATTATTAAATCAGTTATGCATAGTTTATGAAGTAGTTCTCTCTCATAGATGGAAAGAAAAGAAAGATGTTAACGGTTACCATGCTGAGCAGAGCTACAAGAAGCTGTTGCACAAATAAACATTTACATTACATGTTTGAAATACCAAAATATTTGACAATTTCTAAAAAATGTAGCAAAAACCTAAGGTGTATTATAACATAGTATGTATGAAATTTAATAAAAGTTAATCCAATATTTGGTTAAGTTAAAGCTATGAAAAACAATAAATTTGACATTCGTATGTAGTTTGGTAAATATAATAATTTATGCTGTGTCCTTGAAAATGAATAAAAAACAAATATATTCCAGCTGTATGCATCAATACTAATGGATGGTTAAGCTAAAGGGGAAAAATTTTTAAATGCAGTACAAATACCATTTACATAAAGTTTAAAAACAAGCAAAATTAAACACTGTTTTATTTGTATACATGAAACATATATGGAGAATAAGAATATGGGAAACACAAAATTCAGAATCATTGCTTTCTCCGGGTCCTAAGGCTATATGAGGGAAGCTATACAGAGTTTGGAGGGCTTTATGAGAATTTATTCAATAATCTGTTTCTTAAGTGTGATGATGGGTATGTAAGTATTTTCTGATTCTTATTTTCAAATACAAATATATACATAATTTGTATAATAAAATATTTTACAATTACAGGAAATGGAAAAATCTTCAAATCAGTTAAATAATGTTATTATTTAACAAAAATTTTAGACTAAATGAATTCATAAAATGATTAATAATTTCCTATAGCTACTCAGGTCATTTCTTTGCTCTTACATTATCTCTCTTTTCTCAGTCTCTGCATTTCCAACATCTCATGAGTTTCCAGTGGATACAGAGAAAATTTTATCCAAAAAACCTTCATAATTTGTCTAGTAGGTTGTATCTCACTCATATGTCAATTTATCTTATGTTTCAACATTGTAACTACATTATTTCCTTATACATTTTCATCTAAAAAGATAGTATTTTTTCCTAAACATGGACTTCTTTACAGAAGTTAATAAAATGCCTCACACGTAAGTACAATGATAAAATTTTGAAACATCAATGAATGAATATAAAACAGAATTTGAAATATTTTTCTTGCTTTTAATTAGAGAGGATTTTTTTCAAGTTTTTATTTAAATTCCAGTTAACATATAGCGTAATATTAGTTTCAGGTATAGAATTTAGTGATTCAACAGTTTCATACAACACCCAGACCTTGTCACAAGTGCCCGAGAGAGGATTTTTAAATGAACCACTATATATATATATATATATATATGCAAAGATGACTTTTTCACTTATTAGTGTCTTTAAAATCAAAGGCAGTATAGATTTAAGAAAACATAGTACTTAATGCACATGCAGAATTGGATATTCCAAACAGAAATTTCTATTTTTCTGTTTCTGTGGGGTCTCCAAGACCATATTGCCATACGATTTTCAAAAAAAATGTAAAGATTATACTTATAGGCTTTTTTATAGTGCTTAAAGTTAAAGAAGAACATTCTTCTCTGGGAAAGGAGAGTGTATTGGAATTATCTAGGCATTACAAAATACCACTGATTGTTATTTAGATAATCAATCCTGATAAATACCCTTTGTTTATAAAAATAGGTTAGCTACCTACTCTAATAATAGTTCTATTCCCAGGCTTGCCATTCTATACTCTTTATTAGTACTTCCTCTCCAAATATATGTTCTAGGTATGATTGCTTGAAATACCTGAATATATGTACAGAGTAAATTTGAGGTAGTTGATCTTCATGAATTTACTTAACTTACCACTACAATAGTAACATACTCATTTGACAAGGTGAAACCCACGTCTCTCTTGGTAATGACTTGATTTAGGAATTTAGCACACACTGAGGACAACCACATGTGGAGGTGAGCATAGGGAACCTAGCCAACTTTGAGGTAAATGTCTTAAAGTCTTCCCGGAAGAGGGACTCTGCTGAGTTGTACCAGGATAACCCACTCAATTTCTCTACTTTGGCCAATAAAAACACAGGTAGAATAAATTGAAAATTCATTCTTCCTCCCAAGGTTACTTTCTTGAGTGACACTGGGAGATATTCCCAGTGTTTCACCCCTCTGCATATGCAGACACAGGACGATTGGGAGCCAGAGCATCAGATTGCTACAGAAGCAAAGTTTTCCTGCCATCTCATGATTTAATTTTCTTCTTGAATGCTGTGGTTTTATATAAAGTAATGAATCTGATTGTTCACTAAGAATGTACCTATTTTTATTTTTCACTGACACGCTGAGAATCATTTCCTCGGAAAAATAGGAAAAAATGCTGATGGATCATCTTATTGAAATATTTGCAAAAGATTCTGAATTTTTACAAAACTAGTTTCTCATTCTCTAGAGAAGATGAAGTAGTGACAAGGAGAAGAAGGAGGGAAGTTGGAGGGGTTAATACCCAAAGGAAAGATAGAACAGGTAAGCAGAGGAATATTTGAATGGAAGGAAGGAGTATTTCCCAACTTGATGACCAATTGATAGGAGGAAAAGGACTCAGGAAAAGAAATTTCCTCAAACATGAAACTCTCATCAGCACCACTGCCAAATATCCATCATTGTACGTAAGTCAGCAAACCTCACCCTCCCTTCACAAACAAACAAGTTTTAAGACATACAGACCTTGTGTATAATGGCACATGAAATGAAAAACCCCTCCCTGAACAAAAGAGAACAAAAGAGAAATGAACAAAAATAACCCGTTGTTTCCCTCTGAATGGAGTAGTAGGTATCTGGCCCCTCTTAAGTGTAACTGACTTCCACTGTATAAGTACTCTTCGCCTATCCCTTCTCTTTGAAAAGCAGCAGCAGATCATCACTAGTAGTCAATGCCCTACAAGCTGCATGAGGAAGCAAATACGACCACCAGGTACAAGTACCTAAGCACATTCAGTACCACTTATTTCAGCTTCATTGGTTCAATGAAACGTATTCAGTGTTACAATGTTAACCAAGTTATGTTGCTGAATAGCTTGTGTTAATTTTAATTTTCAGGTCCACTTCTATGTTAAACCTTGCCTTTCACTCTGTATCTCTTGGCCTGCCTTTGACTATGACTATATAAACTGTAGAGTCTGAACTTATCTTGAAATTTTCTGTTCTGGCATGATCACACTTGTGATTTCCTTCCTTAAATGAATCAGAGTGAAAAAAAAAATTCCCTATGATCTTAGATCCAGTGCAGTAATTATGCATATAGTCATCAGGGAACAGAAACTTCATGCCTAAGATTCTGAGTATCAGCTTCTGACTTCCTGTAGAACTTCAGGTCCATAGAGTGCTGCCATTAAAATGTATATGAATGTTCTGCTTCTGACAATATTTTAAGATAGGTAATCTGCAAAACCAGGTAGTTATGAAAAACCTGCATGTACTAGGAAAATATGAAAAATATGCTTTAATCCACATAGTAAGTCTTATAAGTCAGTAAGAGAGTTCATTTTTTTGTAATATCAAAGTAGCTTATATAGGAATAATCTTCACAAAGATAATTATAGAGATTAGACAAAAGAAAAACAAAATTATTTGAGGCACTGTAGAATTATGAAAACTAAGCACAAAACCAGGAGAAACATGATCTTAGAAAGAAGGAATCCTGTATTCGCTTTCTAGAGCTGTGTAACAAATTACCATAAACTTAGCTTAAAACAACATTCATTTATCATCTCGCAGTTCTGTAGGTCAGGCTGGGTTCTCTGTTCTGGTTCTCATGAGACTGATATTATGGTGTCAGATAGCTGTGTTCTATCTGGAGCGCAGTACCCTCTTTCAGGGTCATTCAGACATTGGCAGAATTCAGTTACTTGCTGCCTGTCATCAGGGAGTTTCTCCCAGCTCCAGATCCTGCTCTTATGTTCTTGCCACATAACTCCCTCCATCTTCAAAGCCAACAACAGAGGATTCTGTGTACATGAAATTCTCCCTTATGCTTCAAATCTCTTTCACCAAGGGAAATTTCACCAAAGGTTTATACAGAGCGGATAAACCAGGGGATAGAATCTTGGGTGCTATCTCAAAATTCTGCTACCCAGAACCATTCTGGATAAATACTCATTTTAGAAAGCTTTTACCATGACAGAATTCTACAGAACCCAAGAATGCTGAGTGACTATAACCCAAGTAGAAAGTCAGCAGTTTCAGTGTCTTGAGATACTAGAGAACAAAGATCAGAATGTCTAGAACAGCTGGAAATTGAGGGGATAAATTTCAGAAAGGACGAAGTCATAGAAAGGAACAAAACACCTGCATATAAACTGTCATATTTTGGGGTGACCCCTATTTTATCATGTTAATATGGTAAATAACGGTTAATTTTCAAATGTTGAATCACTCTTGTGTTCCTGAGATAGCTCTCACTTTGTCATGCTGCATTACCTTCACACATTCCAGATTTTATTTAAAAATATTTTGTTGAAGACTTTTACACGTATGTTCAGAGGGATATGGATCTGTAGTTTTCCTATAATATCTTTATCTGATTTAGTATTAAGGTAATACTGACCTCATGAAATGAGTTGAGAATCATCCCCTGTTCTGTTGTGTAGAAGAGATTATATGGAATTGGTATTATTTCTTTTTGAAATATTAAGTAGAATTTGATAGTAAAGTCATCTTGGCCTGAAGTTTTCTTTTTTGGAAGATTGCCTTTGCTTTTAGTGTCAAATCCAAAGAATTATTGCCAAAACTTTATCAAGGAGCTTACTCTCTTGATTTCTCTTAGGAATTTTATAGTTTTGGGTCTTAAATTTAAGTCTTTAAATCATTTTTAGTTGATTTTTGTGTGTGTATAAGATAGGGGTCCAGTTTAATTTTTTACATGTGGCTGTCTCATTTTCCCAACCATTTATTGAAGAGACTATCCTTCACCCATTGTGTATTCTTAGCTCCTTTGTCATAAATTCATTGGCCATATTGCATGGATTTATTTCTCGGGCCTTTATTCTGTTCCATTGATCTATATATCTCTTTCTATGCCAAAGCATACTGATTTGATTATGGTATCTTTGTAATATAGTTTGAAATCAGGAAATGTAATGCTCCTGGTTTTGTTTTTCTTTCTCAAGATTGCTTGTCTATAAAATGTCTTTTGTGATTCCACACAAATTTTAAGATTTTTTTTCTATTTCTTTGAAAAATGCTATTGGAATTTTGATAGGGTTTGCACTGAATCTGTAGATTGCTTTGGGCAGAATGGATATTTTGAAAATACTAATTATTCTAATCCATGTGCACAGACATCTTATCATTTATTTGTGACTTTCTTCAATTTCTTCATCAGTCTTATGGTCTATTGAAATGATCATGGGTTTTATCATTTCTCTTGTTGATGTGATATGTATTACATTAATTGATTTACAAATATTGAACCACCCTTACATCCCAGGAATAAATCACACTTGATCACTGTGTATGATTTTTAAATGTATTGTTGGATTTGGATTTAGATTGCTAATATTCTGTTGAGGATTTTTGCATCTATGTTAATCAGAGATATTGGGCCTGTAGTTCTCTTTTTTTGTAGTGTCTTTATCTGGTTTTGGTATCAGGGTAATGCTGGCTTCATAGAATCAATTTGGAAGCTTTTTTTCTCTTCTATTTTTGGAACAGTTTGAGAAGAAGAGGTATTAACTCTTCTTTAAATGTTTAGTAGAATTCCCCTGTGAAGCCGTATGGTCCTGAACTTTTTTGTTTGTTGGGAGTTTTTTGATTACTGATTCAATTTCATTGCTGGTAATTGTTCTGTTCAAATTTTCTATTTCTTCCTGCTTCAGTATTGAGAGGTTATATGTTTCTAGGAATTTATTCATTTCCTCTACATTGTTCACTTTGTTGGCATATAATTTTTCATAATATTGTCTTATAATCCTTTCTATTTCTGTGGTGTCAGTTATTTCTCCTCTATCGTTTCTGTTTGAATTATCTCTCTCTCATTTATTTATTTTTTGATGAGCCTGACTAAAGGCTTATCAATTTTGTTGATCTTTTCAAAGAATCAACTCCTGGTTTCACTGATCTGTTCTACTGTTTGTTTTAGTGTCTATTTCATTTATTTCTATTCTAATCTATTATTTCCTTCTACAGGTTTGGAGTTTTGTTTGTTCTTTTTCTACCTCCTTTAGGTATAAGGTAGATTTTTGAGGTTGTATAGTTGAGATTTTTCTTGCTTCTTGAAGTAGTCCTCTTTTGCTATAAACTTCAGTCTTTGAACAGCTTTTGCTGAATCCCAAAGATTTTGGACCAGTGTTTTGTTTTGTTTTTATTTGTCTCCATGTATTTTTTGATTTCCTCTTTGATTTCTTGGTTGACCCATTCATTGTCTAGTAGCATGTTATTTAACTTGCATGTATTTGTGGTCTTTCCAGATTTTTTTCTTGTGGGTGATTTCTAGTTTTATAGTGTTGTGGTCAGAAAAGATGCATGGTATGACTTCAATCTTTTTAAATTTTTTGAGACTTGTTTTGTGGCCTACTATGTGATCTATTCTGGAGAATGTTCCATGTGTCCTTGAAAATAATGTGTATTTTGCTGGTTTAGGATGGAGTGTTCTGAAGCGATCTATTAGATCCATCTGTTTCAATGTGTCATTCAAAGCCACTCTTTCCTTGTTCATTTTCATTTTGGGTGATCTACCCATTGATGTAAGTAAGGTATCAAAGTCCCCTACTATTATTATATTACTATCAATTAGTTCCTTTAGGTTTGTGATTAACTGCTTTATGTATATGGGTGCTCCCGTATTTTATTCTTTTTGATATAATTGTAAATGGGATTTTTTTTTAAATTTCTTTTTCAGATCAGTCTATCTTTTATGACTCATCCCCCACCCTCTCACACTATTAAAAGCTTTTCATTATGTCCTCTGGAACTTATGTCCCATCATTGACACAATTTTCTATAATCTTAACCTACTATCTCAACAACTCTTTCAGTACCTTATTTATTATTAAAGGATTATAGGAGAATATTATGAAAAATTATATGCCAACATATAATAAATTATTTTACCTAAAAGCTGAATTATCTCATGAAGATATTGACTCTCTTATACCTCTCTTAAATGTTTAATATTTTTATTACCACACCACATTTTATCACTAGCTTTTGAGGTACATAGGTGTCTTCATTTCTCTTTAGTAATACTTTTAGATCATTTCTCTCTTCCCTCTCTGAAAGTACCTAGCTTTGAATTTCACGTCATGGGATTAATATAGCCAAGAACTCCTCCTAATTTTGGTCACCAACAGACTTCAAGGTCACTCTGCCTCATTTTTCAAATGTACTAACTCCTGAATTATTGTCACTCTCTCCTACACAATACTAGTCCTATTACTTTTGATATAAATATCTGGATGATCTGTCCAATCTGGTCTATTTGATCCTTGAACTTCTCTCCTCCAGTGATGTTATACTCTACTTTTGACTTCAGCCCTTATTTTCAAGGTCATACATTGGAACTTATCATTTTCTTTATCTTCACTGACTATAACTGCAGTTTCCAACATTCCATTCTGTGAGCACCATCTCTTCTTGTTCTCTCTCAGTTCTTCTAGTTCCACAAATTGAGGAAACACTCAACTCCATTGGAACTTATATTCTATTGATACAACCACCCTTTTAACTCCCCTTCACCTCCTCATTTTCTTTCCCTAACACTATTAAATCTAATGGTTAAGCATTGCAAACTTTCTGTATATATCCTTAACTCTCTCACTCATCCCTTTCTTCATCTAACTGTGCTGACAAACATGCATGCATCTCTGGTTAAATCTGCATCTCCACTGCTTCCATATCTGCACTAATGTAGCTTAAATATGACTGGATAAAAGTAGTATTATATTGACTGGCTTTGCTTTTAGTTTAAGAGCACAACGTTTAATGATGTTATTATAGATAATGCGACCACATATTTTATTGTCAAAACTGAAACACTTTTGATAGTGAAAAAAGGTGTTATTGGTAATTACCATAAATATAAATCAGTACTGTCCAAGGTAAATTGGGACTGTCCTGGGCCAATTGTTATGTATGGTCACTCAAATTTTTGATGAACTGCCCATAATACTATCTGAGCCAAGTGGGCATCTTTGGTATAACTGACTTCACTCAAGGGCTTCACTGCAATAATTCCCCCTTCCTCCCATATAATTTTCTTCATACAAAGGATAGTTATTCTCAATGACCTCTACATTATTAAGTCCAATGGGAAATTATCTGTGTTCATATGACTGTACTTCCCAGTAGTATTTTACAAATATTGCCATACTCCCCCTGAAAAACTTTTCTCAGCTGACATCTAGAACACTACACACTTCCAGATGTCTCCTTAATTTACTGGCTGCTTCTTTGCAGAATCCTTTGCTAGATCCTCTTCATCTCCCAGGCTACTTAAAGTTTTGTGCCCTATGGCACAAACCTCAGTCCTTTTACTTTCTCTACCACCACCCATTCCCTTGTTGACTTAAACTTGGTTCTTGGAGTTAAATACTAGCTAGATGGTAATGGTTTCACATTTGTGTCTCCAAACAAGCTCTCTCTCCTTAATAGAAGATGTTCATATTCAACTGCTTATGCTCTCTAGTTAGATGTCAAAAAGGTAACCAAATGTAACAAAGTTAAGATTTCCAAATCTAAACTCTTGACTTTCCCTCCAAAACTGCTATTCTCTCAGTCATCTCCTATCTTTGTTAAAGAGGGCTGGTATCCAAGATCTATAAGAACTTCTCAAACTCAACACCCAAAAAACAAATAATCAAGTCAAAAAATGGGCAGAAGACATGAAAAGACACTTCTCTGAAGAAGACATACAAATGGCTAACAGACACATGAAAAAATGTTCATCATCATTAGCCATCAGGGAAATTCAAATCAAAACCACATTGAGATGCCACCTTACACCAGTTAGAATGGCAAAAATGGACAGGGAAAGAAACAACAAATGTTGGAGAGGTTGTGGAGAAAGGGGAACCCTCTTACACTGTTGGTGGGAATGCAAGTTGGTATAGCCACTTTGGAAAACAGTGTGGAGGTTCCTCAAAAAATTAAAAATAGAGCTACCCTATGACCCAGCAATTATACTCCTGGGTATTTACCCCAAAGACACAGATGTAGTGAAAAGAAGGGCCCTATGCACCCCAATATTCATAGCAGCAATGTCCACAATAGTCAAACTGTGGAAAGAGCCGAGATGCCCTTCAACAGATGAATGGATAAAGAAGATGTGGTCCATATATACAATGGAATATTACTCAGCCATCAGAAAGGATGAATACCCAACTTTTACATCAACATGAATGGGACTGGAGGAGATGATGCTAAGTGAAATAAGGCAAGCAGAGAAAGTCAATTATCATATGGTTTCACTTATTTGTGGAACATAAGGAATAGCATGGAGGACATTAGGAGAAGGAAGGGAAAAAGGAAGGGGGGGAATCGGAGGGAAAGATGAACCATGAGAGACTGTGGACTCTGAGGAACAAACAGGGTTTTAGAGGGGAGGAGGGAGGGGGGATGGGTTAGCCTGATGATGGGTATTAAGTAGGGCACCCACTGCATGGAGCACTGGGTGTTATATGAAAACAATGGATCGTGGATCACCACATCAAAAAGCAATGATGTATTGTATGGTGACTAACATAATAAAATTTAAAAATTAAAAAAAAAAAGTCTTTCAGTTATTCAAAGCAAAAACTTGAAGTTAGTTTTTAACTCTCTTTTACTCTCCCACTCCATCTTAAAATCAACCAACAAGTCATATTCACTTTACCTTCAAAATATATCCAGAGTCTGACCAGATATTACTATCTCTACGATTACAATTCTGATCTAACTCTTCATTATTTCTTACCTAGATTATAGCAACAGATCACCTTGCGTCCTTCCTTTTTCCTCTGTAGTCTGTTCAACATAGCACCTACAGTGACTATTTAAACCTAAAACACTGTCACTATTTTGCTCAAAACCTCTGCAGGATTCTTATTTTACTTAGAGTAAAAGTTGAAGTTCTTTGGTAGACCAACAAGCTCCTTCATTATATTGCTGCCACTTGGCAGTACCTGACATGATTAGTGTCCTCAGATTATTTTCAGTCACAACTGCTGTTTCTCAAGCATAACCAGAATACTTCCTCAGAGTACTTGTACTCACTGTTCCCTTTACCACAAATATTTTTCTTCCAGCTATCCATATATCTTTCATATGTTGCTTACATTTCACTGTCTCAGGAGATTCAATTCTTATATTCACAAACCACTAAAAATGCAATTTCCATAAGAATAGCGATTTTAATCAGTTTTTTCCCCTCACTGTTCTATTGCAATCACAGAGTAGATTCTCAATAAATACTCACTGAATAAATGGGTGAATTCAATATTTCTTTGTTTCTTAGCAGGCTCTGATAGCTTCCTGATTTTATAATATAAAACAACGGTTGATCTCTCTAATAGTTGATGACATAATTGAAATTTTACCCCATTGACTTGGAGCAACCGTATGGTTCAAGGTAGAGAAAAAAAATCTGTCATATTTCTAAAAGGCGAGTATCCCAGAGGAACTGTAACACCAGACTCTCTGTTGAAGTTCAGGGTCTCTTTTTTACATGGCTCTTTCCTGGTCTTTCCTAACTTCAGAAAAATATGAAATCAAAAGCCAAATTCAAAAAATAAGGCCTAGACCCAAGGCAAATGGAAAATAGAAGGATGTGTTTATCCTATTTAAAGTCCTGAACAAAAGTTTAATGAATAAAACATTTACTTGTATTTCATAAATGTTTCATGAGGCAACCACAATGACAGGTGTTTTTATTCTTAGTGTGTATAAGAATCCCATTGTTACTTCTTCAAAATGCAGATTACCTGACCCCATTTCTAGAGGTTTGTCCAGTGAATTTTGGGTGGGGACCAAGATGTAGATTTCTAACAAGTAACCAACCCTACCTATGATGTCAACCAAATAGCAAAACACATTGAAAAAGACTGACATACATGTTTGAAAACTGAATCCATTACTAATCAATAGTGGTTATTTGGAGAGTATGCCATTTATCTTCTTGAAGAAGCTACAGTTACAGCACACAGCTAGTTAAAGATGCAGAAATTCTTATTTCAGCCTTACATTTTCCGTCTGAGGCATCTCTAACAAAAACATGATCCCTACCTATTAAGAAAAATGTTAATTTTCTTCATTATCATCTATTTAAGGATTGGTCATAAATTTGCAATTAAAATCAATCCATCTATTTGAAGTTGGTATTTCTAAATATCAACTCTACTCCAAAACAAATTACTTACTTTAAAGCACAACAAACCATATCACACCCAAACATCTCTAGGGGTCACATTGCACTCAAACCGAAGGTAGGATATTACTGATAATTAAAAAGACTGTTCTGGTAAAGGATAGGTTAATTTATTGGAAATCAACATGGAATGTCAAAAACAATAAGGAACCTCAATTAGTAGTGCTGGTTCTGCCACTGGCAGGACTTATTTTCTATATCTTTAAAATCAATAAGCTTGACTAACAATTTCTACTTTTCTACTTGCTCAAGGTTGTATCTTCAATATCATATCTTTACAAACCAAGAAAATAAATTCATGAAAAATTTTGTCAAATTTTTAAAATAAACACTAATTTTTAGATGAAATAGTTTTAGTCATCTGGAGAATTAATTCCTTGGGAAATAATTCCTCACTTAATTCCTTATAAGTTGTATACAGAAGATCTCACTATAAATTTATGCAAATTAATTACCAGTATATATTCATATCCTTCATAATTACAAATATTGGTCAGAGGAATAAAATGTATTTAGAGAACCTATCAATGATCTCTGCTATTGTCACCAATCTAGCACTGATTCTCAGAGACCACAAACCCTTTGAACTAAAATGTATAAATCTTTTTACTTCAAAACCAAATCAATCTCAGTTTCTTTTAGAAGGTCTAACGTTATGTAATTGACTTCAAGACAAGAAGTCGTAAAAATCTGTTCAACTGATTGCATTAAAAAAGGAGAAAAAAAATCCTCAGAGAAAATCACTAATCCTATTGCACCAAACCTGGGTTGTGGTGGTAGTTTATGTGAATATGGTTCCTATGTGTATACTAAAAATTACATTTAAGAAAAATAAAGCTACACAAATCACCTTGAAATCACATACCACATCGTTATTATTATAAATTCCCGGACCATATTAGATAATTATTCATGGTGATTATAAATTAATGAATGATTAGTATGCAATAACTAGCTAGAACCATTATTTTACCATTTATGAAACAAAGGACTTTGTGCGGAATTGTCAACATTTGTATGTGTATTGGATTTTTCCTTCTCTCAGGAAGTTCTGGTATACCAGTTGGCAGGCGATCTGGAAATATGTAGAATTTAGTATCTGAAAGAACTGTAAGGCACCACACAGAGTCTCTAATTTCCCACAAAGTGTATTTGTAGCAATTTGTAAAAGTAGTGCTGAATTAACCCAGGTGGCCCTAATTGTTCCATAATTTGCTTCAGGATCCCCTGAAGCAATTTGGAAACAGTTGAATTTATACAACAACTTAATTTCCCATGAATTCTTTGGACCTTTGCTACCAGTTCAGATGCCAAGAATGACTCCTGGAATCTTTACAACATTGCACTTCACTGTCCATGAGGCCTCATCATTTTTGGTTCAATAATGGTAAATAACCATTCAATAAAAAAATGAATAGGTATTGATTACATTGTAATTAGATGCCCATTATAAGATATATAAAGATTAATTCATCCTGATATTTACAATCAGGGAAAAGGCCATTATATTTTACTATAAATCATGTAATACAGTATTAGGTTCCAAAAGATTATTTCAGATAAATTCATTGCTAGTTCAGAGATGAGAACTATATATTTCTTGGTAGATATTTGTCTAAGGGTAGCATGAATTTGAATTAGACCTTGAAGGATGGGTGGATTTTGAATATACGAGAATTGGGTGGAACATATACCAAACAGAGAACAGCGCAAAAGAATATAGGTCTTTATGTATAGGAGAGTAACAAAATGGATGAGATGGGGGACATTAGGGGAGAAAGAAAGAAGAAAGGGAAGAAGGAAGGAAGGAAACGAAAGCAAAGAAAATTTGTGAAAATGCAGTATAAGTTGAGTAGTTTGAAGAAGATTGCAAAGTCATATTAGGGCAATGTCATGGAAATCTTTGAATGACTGAGTGAGACACTTAAGAGTTGCAGTTAGTGACCTGAGATTTAACAATCTGTGGTGAACATCTCGTGACCTGTTCATTCTGTATGTTCCCAATGTTTGTTTCTTGTCAAAATGAAGAATCAAACCAAGATATGTCCATTTGCCATGATTATAATTGCTGCAACAATTTGGTTTATTTTCTTTGACTGTCATGTCAAAACCTAATAAACATAGATTTTCTTTATAAATGTCTACTGAAAAAAGGGAGGAAGTGAAAAATATTAAATTTATGGTTTTCACTTTCTCATATTTCCTGTAGCTCCACAGTTGTTTTTGTTTTGTTTTTTTTGTTTTTTGTTTTTTTGTTTTTTTGGAAACATTTTCTTCATGCTGTGAACTGACAGCCAATCTTCAAAGTGCAATTCTCCTTAAGTGAGGACCGTTCAACATCTTTCTCCTTTTGGCAAGGAATCAATAGTGCATTAAATTCTAGAATGTGCATTCTGTTGGCAAAATCTTGCCATTTGCAATGACATGGATGGAGCTAGAGAGTATTATGCTAAGCAAAATGAGGCAGAGAAAGACAAACACCGTATGATTTCACTCATATGTGGAATTTAAGAAACAAAGCCAATGAGCAAAGGAAAAAAAAGAGAGAGAGAGAGAGACAAACCAAGAAACATACTCATAACTATGGAGAACAAACTGATGGTTCCCAGATGGGAGGTGGGTAGCGGGAGGAGTGAAATAGGTGATGGGGATTAAGGAGGGCACTTGCTGTGATGAGCACCAGGGGTGATGTATGGAAGGGTAGAATCACTATCTTGTACACTTGAAACTAATATTACACTATATGTTAATTAACTGGAATTTAAATAAAAACAAAAGATTTATTTTATTGTATTGTTTTTATAAGACTTGAAATCTACTAGGATAAGAAGATGGTTTCTGTCTTGAATTAGGCAAAGCTAAGAGATCTAAGCTAGGTTTATATATGTATGATCCTGTTTCTAGTTTTCTCTGTCCCTGAAAAGTTTAGAAAACCTAGAGATAGCGAAGATGCTCTATCATGATCAAGAGTTTATACAAGGAAGAAGAAAAAGTTCACTAATACAATAAATAACCCCAGAAAATGAGATATTTGGTTTTGTTCTTGATGAATTAGGAGATCTCCTCTCTTGTTATGGGTAACAGAGAGAGGAGGTTTAGTTAATAGACTGTTTTAGGAGCTGTCCTGAAGGAAAACCCCGCTTGGGCCACGATTAAGTAAGATAAATTGTTCAAGACAAGAAGAGCATAGTGCATGGCTCTTGGAGGTCAATACTAGGGTAGACCAAAACTGGGTGCAAATGAAAGTTTACCAGGAGATGATACGGACCTTTAGAGAACTGGGGCAAGAAAAAACAAAGCAGCACAATAATTTTATATTTAATTTATGTAAGTGGAAAAGTCAAGTGTGAGGTACTACTGCTGTATCAGTCTTAGATACGTAGGAGATGGTGTGGACTTGGATTTATAGACAGATGAGAAGCCAGTGTCTTACTGGCAAGCTTGTTGAATAACTGGGACTATCACACTTGCCCCATTCCTTCACTTCTATTCTCCCTCTTGGGAGCACAATGAGGGGATGGCATGGTCTATATGCAGAATAATATGGTACAATATTATAGATAGAAGAAACTAAATAAAGAGTTATTTAAAATAAAGCTAAAAATTTACTAAAATTCTAGATTCGTTATATATAATACCCAAATATAAGACCCTCATTTTTTTATTCCTTTTCAATTTTCATGTTAGTTAAGAAACTTCACTCCTAAGTTATTTTATTGATTGTAGTTCTTTTGCTTTCTCCTGTGAAAATGCATATACATGGGTCAATAACTTGTTAGTTTCTGGGCAATATATTGATCCTTCTATTTGTTTTTCTGTTGTCTTTGTCTTCCCATGTACTCTCATCTCTTTGAATAACTCTTTCTGGAGTAAACTAATATGCTCTAACAAGGAGTTTAATTATATCTGAGCGGCATAATATTTTGGGCAGTTTATATACTTGAACTCAAAGTGAACCTGAACCTTTAAAGCTGTTGTTGAGACCAAACTGCTGATGGAAACAAAAATATGCATCTCTGGTTACTCATTAAATGCAAGAGTGTACAGTTTTTAAAATCATAACTAGAAATTCATGATCATAAAGCTCATTGAAATTCATGTATACAGAGTGAACACATCTATTGATGGTAGGATAGCCTAAAAATTCAAGTTCTATTAAAAAGGCAGAATGTTTCACAGATTGAGTGATTTTTTTTTTTAATACTAAATTACAAATAAACTAAGTACAAAAAAAATTTTCAAGGAAGTAATTTCTGTAACTGAATTCAATGTTTCCAAATTTTTTTAAATAAAATGAATTTATATACAGAGAGAAAAAATACCTTTAAAAGTTTTAGTTCTGGAAATGGTGGCATATATATATATATATATATATATATATATATATACACACACACACACACACACACATTTTTTTTTTTTTATCAGAGTGATACTCCTTCATTTGGCAATTAAATACTGGAAAGGGAGCCTGTCTGAAGTCACTTGAGAGAAAACAAGAACAGACAAAAACTAGAGGAGATCTCACCCTAGGGAGAAAGGAAATATTCATAAGAGTCAAGTTTATATGGATTTTCTGAGGGGATGATAGGGTCTATGACCCTATGAGGTGCTCTACACAGTTCAAATCAAAATCTTCAGACTGATTGGTCTCAAGTCAGAGGAGATTGGGACTTTCTAAGTGAGTGGAAATTGAGATTAGATAAATCAGGAAAAGGATAAGCCATAGCTGAGGGAACCCCCAAATCTGTGTAAAAACTTCCACTAAATACTTGATTAACCCCTGAACTGTTCTTATGTGGGCAAGACTCTAGTGAGTTCAAGGAAAAACAGCATATGGAAAGGTGAAAAAGGTGAGGAGAGATTTCAATTGCTGCCTACCACAAGGAAGGCAGAATTTGGTATTTGGTTCCCTTCAAGTAAACATAATTTAGAAAATACCTCTTGTCCTCTGTTGACACTCCAAAGAGCACTGCCTCAGGAGCAAAAAAAATGTATCCTTGGACAATTAATTCACTGTAGGATAATGGGTCAACTGAACACAAAACCACCCTAACAAAACAAAACTAAAATGTAAGCCTACAGGACTCTAAGGTTACCTCCTGCAAGGTTACTGGCGGAAGAATAAAATAGAAGCAGAGTTTCTATAATTATCAGAAAAAACATCCAGTAAATAATACAAAGTTACCACCCATGTGGAGAAACAAAGACATAGGAACCATGAGCAAGGGAAATGCCATTCAATAGGAAAACAATCCACAATCTACAATGTTAAAAGTAGCACAGATGAATATGAAAGTGATAGTGTTAAAATCTAAGAATTTATACAAGAATACGGATAAAATGGGTAAGGAAATAGGAAATTTAAGGAGAGATTTAGACTCTGTAAGAAGGAAAATGGAAAACCTAGAACAGATAACTAAAATACAAATTTTTTAAATCACTGGATTAGATTAACATCAAAGTAAACAAAACAGAAGAAAGAAAATCAATATAGGAAATAATACAGAAAACTAATACATATTTAGTTAAGCCAAATATGGCAAAAAAGAGCAGAAAAAAGGTAAAAGGTGGAAAAACTATACTATGCAGGAGTAATATTAACAAAACTGTTAGGATTCTATAAATTCAAAATAGAATTCAAGTTGAGGAGTGTTACAAATAAATAATTTCATAACAAAGAGTCGATTAGTTAAGATGACATAACAAACTAAATGTGTAATATAGCAGAAATATGTCTAAAAAAGAAAAGAAATACATTTTCTCTAGTGAAAGAGGGGAGAAACTTCCCCTCTTCCCATTCTTAGAACATTCACTTAAGACAACTTGTAATTGTGAATTTTTTTCTCTGCCACCCTGAGATGTATATAAATTTTTTATTTTTAAAGATTTTATTTATTCATTTGAGAGAGAGAGAGACAGAGAGCACAAGTGAGGGGAGAGGCAGAGGGAGAGGGAGAAGCAAACTCCTCAATGAGCAGGGAGCTCAATATGGGTCTAGGTCCTAGGAGATCATGACCTAAACCAAAGATAGATGCTCAACCATCTGAGCCACCCAGGCCCCCATATGTAAATCTTTTTAAAAGATAAATAAAGCCTCTTGCCAGTGTTATAAGCCTAACCCTAGCCCTCAAGGACTTGGGAGCTGTCTGGTAATGTAATCAAGGAAGAGAGCACCCCTCCCATGGGAGGGTAAGGGCCTAACTTTAGCTGGCTTCAAGTTTAAAACCTATGACCCATCATAGAGATGGAAGAAATTCACTTTCCTTTAGATAAAGGCAGTTAGCAAACACAAGTGGCTTCCCAATTACCAGATAAATTTAGGATGAAGTATGTGTATCAAATGTGCTGTCAGGTCCTCTTTCTTGAGTTATCATTGAGCTTGAAAACATGTATGAAATGGGCTGCATCTGCCTGAGTATATAAAAGGATGAAATTTCTGTTTTTGCAATTTAGTGGGTTACCTGTGATAGACATCACATTCCAGATTAATGCTTATTTAATACGAAAACTATGTTCTTTTTTTTCCACTTCTGTGGAGAGGTTTGCTACAGTGTCAAGAGACTTTCTTTTAAATTATTTTTTCCCAACTGTATGCACCTAATAACATAGCTTCAAAATATATGAAGCAAAATTGGTATGACTAAATGGTATAATAGAGAAATCTATACTTCTATTTAGATTTTTTTAAACTTTCCTTACTCAGTGATTGAAAGTTGACAAATTATCAATACTAAACATGATTTTAAAAACACCATAAGACAAACTAATAAAATATAAAATATATATAGTTAATAAAATATTAATCAATTTTTGTAAAACATTACAATGAGTAATTGCAGAGTACTCATTTTTTCAAGTGCAACTAGGGTATCAGATGGGCCATAAAATATTCTCAGTAAATCATTTCAAACACTGAAATACAAAGTATGTTCTCTGACAAAATGTAATGAAATTGAAAATAAGTAAGATTTCTAGAAAAGCCCAATATTTGGAAATTAAGCAACACACATCTAAATGAACCAAGGGGCAAAAAGGAAACCATATAATTTGTGGTTCTAAGAGGGAAATGTATAATTCTATACTCATATTAGAAAAAAATGTATTAGGAGGGCGGAGCAAGATGGTGGAGGAGTAGGAGACCTGGATTGCGGCTCCTCTCAGGAATTCAGCTGGATAGGGATCAAACCATTCAGAACACCTACAAACTCAACAGGAGATCAAAAAAAAGAATAGCAACAACTCTCTCATCAGAAAAGCGACCACTTTCTGGAAGAAGGGACCCAACAAGCGGCAGATCCGGGGAGATTCACTTTCCTCCCCCAAGAGGAGCCATGTGGGAGTGCACCACAGGGATCTGCTGGGTTTGGAGACTACGTGTGGGGTCGGGTGCCAGAGATAGAGACGCGCGGTCACAGACCAGGTGAGCACAGAGTGCCGCCGGAGACCGGGGAGACGGGAGTGACTGACGGCTTTTCTCTGGGGGCTCACTGAGAAGCAGGGACCCGAGTTCTCAGCTCCTCCAGGGCGGAGATTGGAAGGCCGCCATCCTCACTCTCCTCCTACAAAGCTGTACGGAAATCTCGCAGGGAACAAAAGCTCTGGAGAGCAACCGGAGCAGATTACTTAGCCCGGACCAGGCAAGGGCGGGGCAATTCCACCTCCAGCAAAGACATTTGGAAACCACGGCAACAGGCCCCTCCCCCAGAAGATCAGCGAGAACAGCCGGCCAAGACCAAGTTTACCCATCAATGAGAACGGCAGAACTCCAGCGCTAGGGGAATACTGCACATAGAATCCATGGCTTTTTTACCATGATTCTTTAGTCTTTCAAAGTTGATTTTTTTTAACTGTCTTTTTTTCTTTTTGAATTTTTCTTTTTCCCCTTTTCAACCAACATCTTATCAATCCCTTTTTTAAAAAACATTTTTATTTTCATTTTTTAGAGTCATATTCTATCCCTTCATAGTAGTTACCCATATTTTTGGCATATATATGTAAGTTGTTCTCTCTTTAAAATTTTGAGATAGTTTCTTCTAACAGATCAAAATACACCCTAAATCTCTAGTATATGGTTTTTTCTACTCCCGTGCCTGATCACATTCTCTCCCTTTTTTTTCTTTTTTCTTTTTTTAAATCCTCTTCTTTCTTTTTTCAACAACTTCTTATCAATTCCTTTTATAAATTTTTTTATAATTTCCATCTTTACAGTCATATTCCATCCCTTCATGATATCAACCCTTATTTTTGTACATATATAAGTTTTTCTTTCTTTAAAATTTTGGGAGGCACTTTCTTCTAAAAGACCAAAATACACCCCAAATCTAGTGTGTGGCACTGATCTATATACCAGCCTGATCATATCTGATCACATTCTGGTTTTTTTTGTTGTTGTTGTTTTGTTTTGTTTGTTTTTGTTTGTTTGTTTTGTTTGTCTTTATCTTTTTCTTTTTCTTTTCTTCTCTCTTTCCCTTTCTTTTCCCACTGCTTCAGGTCTTTTCTGATTTGTTTAGAGTATACTTTCTGGGGACGTGGTTACTCTGCTAGCATTTTGTTCTCTCATTAATCTATTCTCCTCTGCACAAAATGACAAGACAGAAAAAATCACCTCAACAAAAAGAACAAGAGGTAGTACCGACGGCCAGGAACCTACTCAATACGGACATTAGTACGATGTCAGATCTAGAGTTCAGAATCATCACTTTAAAGATACTAGCTGGGCTTGGGAAAAAAATGGAAGTTATTAGAGAAACCCTTTCTGGAGAAGTAAAAGAACTAAAATCTAACCAAGTAGAATCAAAAAGGCTATTAATGAGGTGCAATCAAATATGGGGGCACTAACTGCTAGGATAAATGAGGCAGAAGAGAGAATCAGTGATACAGAAAACCAAATGATGGAAAATAAAGAAGCTGAGAAAAAGAGAGATAAACAACTACTGGATCACGAGGACAGAATTCGAGAGATAAGCGATACCATAAGACGAAACAACATTAGAATAATTGGGATCCCAGAAGAAGAAGAAAGAGAGAGAGGGGCAGAAGGAATAATGGAGCAAATTATAGCAGAGAACTTCCCTAATTTGGGGAAGGAAACAGGCATCAAAATCCAGGAAGCACAGAGAACCCCTCGCAAAACCAAGAAAAATAGGTCAACACCCCCACATCTAATAGTAAAACTTACGAGTCTCATAGACAAAGAGAAAATCCTGAAAGCAGCTCGGGAGAAGAGATATGTAACCTACAAGGGTAGAAACATTACATTGAGAACAGACCTATCCACAGAGACCTGGCAGGCCAGAAAGGACTGGCAGGATATACTCAGAGCACTAAACGAGAAAAATATGCAGCCAAGAATACTCTATCCAGCTAGGCTGTCATTGAAAATTGAAGGAGAGATAAAAAGCTTCCAGGACAAACAAAAACTAAAGGAATTTTCAAACACAAAACCAGCCCTACAAGAAATCTTGAAAGGGGTCCTCTAAGCAAAGAGAGAGCCTAAAAGCAACATGGACCAGAAAAGAACACAGACAATATACAGTAACAGTCACCTTACAGGCAATACAATGGCACTAAATTCCTATCTTTCAATACTTACCCTGAATGTAAATGGGCTCAATGCCCCAATCAAAAGACACAGGCTATCAGACTGGATTAAAAAACAAGACCCATCGATATGCTGTCTGCAAGAGACTCATTTTAGAACCAAAGATACACCATGATTGAAAGTGAGGGGGTGGAAAACCATTTACCATGCTAATGGACACCAAAAAAAAGCTGGGGTGGCAATCCTTCTATCAGACAAATTAGATTTTAAACCAAAGACTGTAATAAGAGATGCGGAAGGACATTATATCCTACTTAAAGGGTCTATCCAACAACAAGATCTAACAATTGTAAGTATCTATGCCCCTAATATGGGAGCAGCCAATTATATAAGGCAATTAATAACAAAAGCAAAGAAACACATCGACAACAATACAATAATAGTGGGGGACTTTAACACCCCCCTCACTGAAATGGACAGATCCTCTAAGCAAAAGATCAACAAGGAAATAAAGACTTTAAATGACACACTGGACCAAATGGACTTCACAGACATATTCAGAACATTCCACCCCAAAGCAACGGAATACACATTCTTCTCTAGTGCCCATGGAACATTCTCCAGAATCGATCACATCCTAGGTCATACATCAGGTCTCAACCGGTACCAAAAGATTGGGATCATTCCCTGCCTATTTCCAGACCACAATGCTTTGAAACTAGAACTCAATCACAAGAGGAAAGTCGGAAAGAACTCAAATACATGGAGGCTAAAGACAATCCTACTGAAGAATGAATGGGTCAACCAGGAAATTAAAGAAGAATTTAAAAAATACATGGAAACCAATGAAAATGAAAACACAACTATTCAAAATCTTTGGGATGCAGCAAATGCAGTCCTAAGAGGAAAGTATATAGCAAGCCATTCTCAAGAAACAAGAAAGGTCTCAAATACACAACCTAACCCTATACCTAAAGGAGCTGGAGAAAGAACAGCAAATAAAGCCTAAACCCAGCAGGAGAAGAGAAATGATAAAGATCAGAGCAGAAATCAATGAAATAGAAACTAAAAGAACAGTAGAACAGATCAACGAAACTAGGAGCTGGTTCTTTGAAAGAATTAACAAGATTGATAAACCCCTGGCCAGACTTATCAAAAAGAAAAGAGAAAGGACCCAAATCAACAAAATCATGAATGAAAGAGGAGAGATCACAACCAACACCAAACAAATACAAACAATTATAAGAACATACTATGAGCAACTCTATGCCAGCAAATTAGATAACCTGGAAGAAATGGATGCATTCCTAGAGATGTATCAACTACCAAAACTGAACCAGGAAGAAATAGAAAACCTGAGCAGACCTATAACCACTAAGGAAATTGAAGCAGTCATCAAAAATCTCCCAAAAAACAAAAGCCCAGGGCCAGATGGCTTCCCAGGGGAATTCTACCAAACATTTCAAGAAGAATTAACACCTATTCTTCTGAAACTGTTCCAAAAAATAGAAACGGAAGGAAGACTTCCAAACTCATTTTATGAGGCCAGCATTACCTTGATCCCAAAACCAGACAAAGACCCCATCAAAAAGGAGAATTACAGACCAATATCCCTGATGAACATGGATGCAAAAATTCTTACCAAAATACTAGCCAATAGGATCCAACAGTACATTAAAAGGATTATTCACCATGACCAAGTGGGATTTATCCCTGGGCTGCAAGGTTGGTTCAACATCCGCAAATCAATCAATGTGATACAATACGTTAATAAAAGAAAGAACAAGAACCATATGATCCTCTCAATAGATGCAGAAAAAGCTTTTGACAAAGTACAGCATCCTTTCTTGATCAAAACTCTTCAGAGTATAGGGATAGAGGGTACATACCTCAATATCATAAAAGCCATCTATGAAAAACCCACAGTGAATATCATTCTCAATGGGGAAAAACTGAGAGCTTTCCCCCTAAGGTCAGGATCGCGGCAGGGATGTCCACTGTCACCACTGCTATTCAACATAATATTGGAAGTCCTAGCCACAGCAATCAGACAACAAAAAGAAATAAAAGACATCCAAATCGGCAAAGAAGAAGTCAAACTCTCATTCTTTGCAGATGATACGATACTTTATGTGGAAAACCCAAAAGACTCCACCCCAAAACTGCTAGAACTCATACAGGAATTCAGTCAAGTGGCAGGATATAAAATCAATGCACAGAAGTCAGTGGCATTTCTGTACACCAACAAGACAGAAGAAAGAGAAATTAAGGAGTCGATCCCATTTACAATTGCACCCAAAACCATAAGATACCTAGGAATAAATCCAACCAAAGAGGCAAAGAATCTGTACTCAGAAAACTATAAAATACTTATGAAAGAAATTGAGGAAGACACAAAGAAATGGAAAAACGTTCCATGCTCATGGATTGAAAGAACAAATATTGTGAAGATGTCAATGCTACCTAGAGCAATCTACACATTCAATGCAATCCCCATCAAAATACCACCAACTTTTTTCAAAGAAATGGAACAAATAATCCTAAAATTTGTATGGAACCAGAAAAGACCCCGCATAGCCAGAGGAATGTTGAAAAAGAAAAGCAAAGCTGGCAGCATCACAATTCTGGACTTCCAGCTCTATTACAAAGCTGTCATCATCAAGACAGCATGGTACTGGCACAAAAACAGACATATAGATCAATGGAACAGAATAGAGAGCCCAGAAATGGACCCTCAAGTCTATGGTCAACTCATCTTCGACAAAGCAGGAAAGAATGTCCAATGGAACAATAACAGTCTCTTCAACAAATGGTGTTGGGAAAATTGGATAGCCACTTGCAGAAAAATGAAACTGGACCATTTCCTTACACCACACACAAAAATAGACTCCAAATGGTTGAAAGACCTCAATGTAAGACAGGAGTCCATCCAAATCCTAAAGGAGAACACAGGCAGCAACCTCTTTGACCTCAGCCGAAGCAACTTCTTCCTAGAAACATCGCCAAAGGCAAGGGAAGCAAGGGCAAAATGAACTATTGGGACTTCATCAAGATAAAAAGCTTTTGCAAAGCAAAGGAAACAGTCAACAAAACCAAAAGACAACCGACAGAATGGGAGAAGATATTTGCAAATGACATATCAGATAAAGGGCTAGTATCCAAAATCTATAAAGAACTCATCAAACTCAACACCCAAAGAACAAAGAATCCAATCAAGAAATGGGCAGAAGACACGAACAGACATTTTTCCAAAGAAGACATCCAAATGGCCAACAGACACATGAAAAAGTGCTCAATATCACTCGGCATCAGGGAAATCCAAATCAAAACCTCAATGAGATACTACCTCACACCAGTCAGAATGGCTAAAATTAACAAGTCAGGAAATGACAGATGTTGGCAGAGATGTGGAGAAAGGGGAACCCTCCTACACTGTTGGTGGGAATGCAAGCTGGTGCAGCCACTCTGGAAAACAGTATGGAGTTCCTCAAAAAGTTGAAGATAGAGCTACCCTATAGCCCAGCAATTGCACTACTGAGTATTTACCCCAAAGATACTAATGTAGGGATCCGAAGGGGTACGTGCACCCCAATGTTTATAGCAGCAATGTCCACAATAGCCAAACTGTGGAAAGAGCCAAGATGTCCATCGACAGATGAATGGATAAAGATGTGGTGTATATATATACAATGGAATATTATGCAGCCATCAAAAAGAATGAGATCTTGCCATTTGCAACGACGTGGATGGAACTGGAAGGTATTATGTTGAGCAAAATAAGTCAATCAGAGAAAGACATATATCATATGACCTCACTGATATGAGGAATTCTTAATTGCAGGAAACAAACTGAGGGTTGCTGGAGTGGGGGGTGGGGTGGGAGGGATGGGCTGACTGGGTGATAGACACTGGGGAGGGTATTTGCTCTGGTAAGCGCTGTGAATTGTGCAAGACTATTAAATCTCAGATCTGTACCTCTGAAACAATGAAATATGTTAAGAAAAAAAAGAAGAAGAAGAAGAAGGTAGCAGGAAGGGAAGAATGAAGGGGGGGAATCAGAGGGGTAAATGAACCATGAGAGACGATGGACTCTGAAAAACAAACTGAGGGTTCTAGAGGGGAGGGCGGTGGGAGGATGGGTTAGCCTGGTGGTGTGTATTGAGGAGTAAAGACATGCATGGAGCACTGGGTGTTATGCACAAACAATGAATCATGGAACACTACATCTAAAACTAATGATGTAATGTATGGGAATTAACATAAGAATTAAAAAAAAGGAAAAAAATTGAAAAAAAAATGTATTAGACCCATTGTCTAAACATCAACTTTTAGAAACAAGGAAATGAAGAACAAATTAAAATCAAAGCAAGTAGAAAAAGGATATGACAATGAATACAGAAACTAGTTAGTTAGGAATAGTAGTAGAAAAAATGAACAAAACTCTAATTTCACCCTTTAAAAAGTGCAAGAAAATTTACAAACACATAGAATAATCATGAAAAAAGGGAATATAAATATTATAAAAAATAAGAGAAAGTATATCATTTCAGACCCTACAGATATTTAAAAGGCTAAAAGAGGAACTCACTACGAATAAATATATGATAAAAAATTTTACCATTAGATAAAATGGACAAATTCCTTCATATGATTATTTAGGAAAATTAATGCAAGATTTAGAAATATTGTCCCTTTTCAGGCCTATTTGGCATCAAGCATCATTCTATGATCACAAAATTTATTTATGCACTAATAAATATAGTAATATAATTATATAATATAAATATTATAAATATTTTGTTATATGTGTTTATTATGTTTTAGTAATGATAGTCTATCTATATTTATTCAATTTATTTGCTATTTTATTAAAAGCCTTAAGTTTGGTTTCATAGTGACAGAATCTGATTTTAGAATCCCCATTTCTTTAAAGCTCTGACTGCTTATTTAAGACACCTAACTGACACTTCAAGCCATAGCATTCTACTCAGGCAGTCACTTGATTAAAAAGGATATTAAAGACATGCATTTATGCACATGTGTGTCTATACATAATGTATACATACTAAATATTTTAAGATATGGATGTGGCGTAACACAACTCTATTTCATAGTATCTAGATAAACCAATCACAACACTATGGTAATTAACTCTTAAAATTGTGATACTTAATATCAAAATAGCACCTTACACAGGGAACTTGTTGCAATTTCTATGAAAAAAACTGAACTATTAAAAGCAGAGTCGCATGATATTCTGTGGACAAAGCTACTGATGCAATAGCCTCTCTTCATATGAACTCATGTGAACAAATGTAAGGCTACAATGTCTCTTAACTTGCTCAGCAGTTTCTACTGGCATTGCATTATACTGGCCCATCAGGGGGAAAAGCCAGTTTATTAACACAGTCACTTACTTAGAAATACAAAAGTGGTAGAAATGATTGCTGTAACTGTCCAAGGTTTCTCTGTAGGAGATAATGATTTGCAAAACCCCTTTGAACAAATCTGATTAGGATATAGTTTTTCACACATTATCTCTGTAACACATGGTAAAGAAAACAAAACCTCTAAACACCTCAAATGAGTAAAATCTTTAGGGTATTAAATATAGTCTCCCTAACTGGGTAATGAATAGTGATTTTAAAAACTCAGAATTATCTATTTAGTAAAGAAACAAATTTAAACCTTATTCTAGTCGGTGAAAAACACATCACATTGTGAAACAAAATTGTGATTCCCATTCTCTTCATTAGTTCAGAAACCCAGGGAGTCCATACTGGGTAACTGGCTACAGCAGGAAATTCCACAGTTTAACTGTTCACTCTCAAAACTACAAATGATTTTGCTCGTTTACTTTCTATAGAAACACGACTAATTATGGGATGGTCTTAACATCTCCTAAATAAACATTTTATTTTCTAATAGCCCACATAAAACAGGAGGTTTCACAGTTGACTCAAAGTTACATTCTATTTTATCGTATTTTATTTTTTAGAGAGAGAGAGAGAGCATGTGCAAGCCAGGGGTGGGTGCCGGTGGGCAGAGGGAGAGGGAGAGAATCTTAGAGAATCTTAAGCAAGTTCCACGCTCAACACGGAGCCTAACTTAAGGCTCGATCTCATGACCCTGAGATCATGACCTGAGCCAAAATCAAGAGTTGGACATTTAACTGACTGAACCACCCAGGCACTCAAAGTTATATTCTATTACAGAGGGTTGCGAAAATGCACTTTCAGTTTTGGTTAAACTATGACAAAAATGGGAATAAGTTAGCTCTTGATGGAACAAAGGGATCTGCATTTTCAGATATAAATACTTATGGTGCATCTACTCTCAAAAACAGGTGATGATGAGAAAAATGATGCATTTATTTAACCAGCATGTCAGTGATATGATTGGCACATTTCAGGCACTGCTCTTTGTAAAAGCACACTGTTTTTTTACAAATCCATACCTTATCATTCTTTATGTATATGATATATTTATCAAGTATTGACAAGAGTTTATTTAACATATGTGCAAATTATGAATAAAGTTGCTATAAACACCCATGTGCAGGATTTTGTGTGAGCACAAGCTTTCTACTCCTTTGGGTAAATACCACAGAGTGTGATTGTTGGATCTTACAGTAAGAGTATGTTTAGTTTTGTAAGAAATGACCAACTGTCTTCCAAAGAGACCATACCATTTTGCATTCCCTCCAGCAATGAATGAGAGAGTACCTATTGCTTCACATCCTCCAACATTTAGTATTGTTGGTGTTAGGGATTTTGGCCATTCTCATAATATGTAGTGGGGTGTCATTACTGCTTTAATTTGCATTTCTTTCATGACATATGATGTGGAGCATCTTTCTGCATGCCTATTTGCCATCTATCTCCTCTGGTGAGGTGTTATGGCTCATTTTTAAAATCAGGTTGTTTGGTTTCTTACTGTTGAGTTTTAAGAGATCTTTGTAAATTTTGGATAACACACAGCTGTTTAACACTTAAAACGTGGCTAGTCTGAATTGAAATGTGCAGCAATTGTAAAATAGACACCAAATTCTGAAGGTGTAGTATAGCAAAAAAAATCTAACATTGCTTACATTGTTTGTAATTGAAATAATATTTGAGTGAACTGATTAAATTAACCACATTATTAAAATTAATTGCACTTTTTTCTACTTCTTTGTAATGTGGCCACTAGAATTTTCAATTTAACTATGTAGTTCACACTTGCAATATGTTGAGGTATATATGTTCTATAATATGTTCTAATATACACACACACAGCCCTCCTGACCATAATAGCATCTATGCATGAATATGATGTCTTAAATATAGCACTTCCACATTTGACACATATCTACATTGTTAAAATCCAATTTCAGTTTCGGTAGTTTTAGAACTGCTTTCAAACAAACAAATTTAAAAACTTGCATTTTAAGGTTGTCTTGTGGCCAATGCTACATCTCACTTTCCTTGCTTATAGTGTTCTGGATGAACTGTTAAACTAAAAATTATATACCTTCATGAACTGAAAATTATGCATGAAAAAAGTGGTATCTTATGAAGAAAAATTCACTATAGTTTCCAGTTTTGAAAATAATCAGATATAATTAGATAATAAAATAAAGACATACATATACATATGAAAATGAGAAAATTAGTAAAGGAAATTTAAGATACCAGTAATCTACTGAAGAAGGAATCACCAACTATATTTTACATACTTTCTATCATTTTTATTTTAAGCTTTATAGTATAAGATATAAAACTGAATGATGCATACTTTCTAAGTAACCAAGAAAAATCCCAAACTTGTTTTTAGAACTGGTGTTTTCACTTGAAATAAACCAAGTGTCTATTGTAATGCTTATTAGCAGAAACCTCTCTTTAAATTATTGTTTGAGAGAGAGAGAGAGAGAAAGGAGAGGGATAGGGACAAGCAGACTCCACGAAGAGTGCAGAGCCAAACACGGGGCTGGATCTCATGACCCTGAGATCATGACCTGAGCCAAAATCGAGAGTCGGACACTCAACCAACTGAGCCACCCAGGTGCCCCATGTACTTTAAATAATCAACACTACTGCTAGGTATTTTTCATTGAAATATGTTTTTATAAAGTTACAAGGATGTTATGGATTTAAATTTGACTAAAACATATTAATTTTAAAGAAATATCATCAGAACCCCATACTTGAAAAAACTTCTACTTAACAAGAAGTTATTTCTGAAATCCTGCCTAGGACCCCTGGTTTGTTCCACAGTCAATTTATGTTGACTCACAACCCAGTTAGGCTGCTAAAACCCATCTTCAGACTTGCAATTTTTAATTCTGCATAATAGGTCTAATTGAAAAAGAATTATTCATTTATATATATAGCACGTGTCCATTAACCCAAGCATCTACTTTTAAAAACTTGCTGTCCGAATGGGAGAAGATATTTGCAAATGACATATCAGATAAAGGGCTAGTATCCAAAATCTATAAAGAACTCATCAAACTCAACACCCAAAGTACAAAGAATCCAATCAAGAAATGGGCCGAAGACACGAACAGACATTTTTCCAAAGAAGACATCCAAATGGCCAACAGACACATGAAAAAGTGCTCACCATCGCTCGGCATCAGGGAAATCCAAATCAAAACCTCAATGAGATACCACCTCACACCAGTCAGAATGGCCAAAATTAACAAGTCAGGAAATGACAGATGTTGGCGGAGATGCGGAGAAAGGGAAACCCTCCTACACTGTTGGTGGGAATGCAAGCTGGTGCAGCCACTCTGGAAAACAGTATGGAGGTTCCTCAAAAAGTTGAAGATAGAGCTACCATACGATCCAGCAATTGCAATACTGGGTATTTACCCCAAAGATACAAATGTAGGGATCCGAAGGGGTACGTGCACCCCAATGTTTATAGCAGCAATGTCCACAATAGTCAAACTGTGGAAAAAGCCAAGATGTCCATCAACAGATGAATGGATAAAGAAGTGGTATATATATATACAATGGATTATGCAGCCATCAAAAGGAATGAGATCTTGCCATTTGCAACAACGTGGATGGAACTGGAGGCTATTATGTTGAGCGAAATAAGTCAGTCAGAGAAAGACATGTATCATATGACCTCACTGATATGAGGAATTCTTAATCATAGGAAACATACTGAAGGTTGCTGGAGTGGGGGGTGGGGTGGGAGGGATGGGGTGACTGGGTGATAGACATTGGGGAGGGTATGTGCTATGGTGAGCGCTGTGAATTGTGCAAGACTGTTGAATCACAGATCTGTACTCTGAAACAAATAAGACATTATATGTTAAGAAAAAAAAAAAAAAGAAGAAGATAGCAGGAGGGGAAGAATGAAGGGGGGGAATCAGAGGGGGAGATGAACCATGAAAGATGATGGACTCTGAAAAACAAACTGAGGGTTCTAGAGGGGAGGGCGTGGGAGAATGGGTTAGCCAGGTATTAAAGAGGGCACGTTCTGCATGGAGCACTGGGTGTTATGCACAAACAATGAATCATGGAACACTACATCTAAAACTAATGATGTAATGTATGGTGATTAAAATAACAATAAAAAAATTTAAAAAAATTAAATAAATAAAAACTTGCTGTCCTGTGGAAGGATTTCAACAGCTCTACTCAATCATGGGAAAAGTATCGATATTGGTATTTATTATTTAACTGTATGATTGCTAGATCAGATTGCTACCCTATTTCACATGATCTGTTTACTGTAGACTGAAAGAAAAAGAGAGAGAGAGCATGGCATATTTTTCTAGCTAAAATGTTATTTTGCACTTTATTTTTAAAGATTTTATTTATTTAAATAAATAAATAAATAAATAAATAAATACACAGCGAGAAAGGGAACAGAAACAGGGGGAGTGGGAGAGAAGCAGGCTCCCCACGGAGCAGGGAGCCCGATGCAGGGCTCCATCCCAGGACCCTGGGATCATGACCCAAGCCGAAGGCAGACGCTTAACAACTTAGCCACCCAGGTGCCCCATATTTTGCACTTTAATAATGAATGGCATAATATCCTGGAGCTACTCATCCATCTTACATCAAGGAGAGTCAAGTCTATTTTTCTAACCATTGAACTTATTGAATTAGTAAAGTTCATGGTACCAACAAAGACAGTCAACTCAATCATCATCATGGAAAATACTGCCAACATTAAATAATGTATTCTCTATTTCCAAAGAACCAGTGATAGGTAAGTAAAGAAGTTACACCAGGAAGATTTATCTACAAATGCATATTCCAGTCATGAACAACTGGAAGAGGCTTAAAAAGCATCACCATGTTTTATAAACCTCATTTCCAACAAAATGAATTGAAAATGACCTGCCAGAGTAAGAACAGAGTGGCATTAAATGAACAAACTAGTATGAATAGCCACCAACTCTGATATTATTAAGGCTAATATGATACCTTTTTAAAATGCTTTTATTTCATAAAAAAAGAATTGGTTTTATTTAGTATAATGAATGCTTCTTGAGTGTTTTTTGAAAATTCAATTTGCCATCAATATTGATCCCATTTACTGGCTGCCCCTAAAATCACATGGAGATGCAAGAAGATTTGAAATTGAATTGCATCATTTTGCAAAGTGCACACGGTTCAAAGCAAGTTCTTTTCAAAACCCTTCGCTGACTCCTTGAAGTTCTTCCCAATTCTGATACTTTCGAGTTTCAATGCTTTCTGATAGCTGACCCCCTTTACATCAATTTTATATCACAAAAATTATATATTACCTCACATCAGACACAAATCTTTTACACTCTGTTCCTATGTGTATCACTCTTACATTCTGTGCTCCACCATATCCCATTCTCGCCCTCACAAATCAGAGTCAACCCCTATGCACCAGCTTGCCCTCCTTTTCATCTCTCAATTCTGCTCTCTTCTACAACTTAGGTGCCTATACAAATGAACTAAGTTTCCACCAATTTTCCTACTCCACACCTACTATAACTATATCAACAAAGAATACTACAAATTTAAAGCAGGAAATCATATCTGCATGTAGATAGGAGTTAAAATATTAAAAAATGAGTTTATAGCATATGACCTCAGGGACTTGGTTTATGTGGTATTACTGGTCAGTTAGTAGTGAGGGCCAGTATTTCATGTGATCATACCACGAGTTATTTGGGTCCAAAAACGATTAGGTAGGTGAATATGAAGTTTGCTTCAAGTGAAATTCACGTCTATTATCAAGGAAAATCTATGTGTAAATTTACAGACAATAGAACAGGAAGAAACCTTAGAACACAAATATTCTAATTATCATCTGTTGTTCTATTTTCTTCCACAGTATCTCTATCAACTGAATGTCAAATATCTGCTTGAATACTTCCATGGAACTTGTACTCAGTACCTCCTCAAATAGTCCATTTTAGAAAGCTCAAATCTGTCACAACATCTCCAATCATCCAAGGGCCTAGGACAATTAAAATTCTAAAATAACTCCATTTTGCCCCCAACCAACCACCCTCTTTATTCAGAAAAATTAAAAATAAACAACAAAATCATCAAATAGTTCACTATTTTAATGTACAATGTCTCCAGGAAATTTTTTTTGAAACTGCATTTCTATAGATGGAGAAAGGGATCTCCATATATTTGAAGAAGAAGCATCTGATCTCAGGTAAGAAGGAAGAGATATGAAAAAAAATAATAATGTTGAGAGAATGGCTCTAATTTAAGAGCTGCCATCACCATTGAGGTGGGAGAGAGAAGCTCGGGCCTACATGTGTCCAGAAGGAGAAAACGGGGAAGGGGAGACATAAGACCATTATGCTCTCGGATCTGCCTTTTCCCATATGAAAACATGCTCAAGAGACAGTCCTTAAAAATTAACTGATGTGTCCTCAGGTCTGCAAGTAAGGAGCTTAGAAGTCACCACTTCATCAAAACAACAAGCAAAAAGCTGAACAAACTTAAAAAACCCACAACTTTTTGGGGGGATCTAGAAGATAGGAGGATACAAGGCAAACCACTGCCTCCAAGGTTGGAGAGAGAGCAGAAAACAAGATGCCATGACTTACCAGGGCAGACAATCATAAGTGGAAGCTGCCACAGGGGCCAGCGCCGAGTAGCAAAACCAGAGCTGTGTTTGATGACTTGCTGGAGGCTAAGTGTGGACAACTCAGAGGGTTACATAGTTCAGGAGAACTGAGTCATGGGAGGCCCCATATTTTGTGAGGTGTACCTCCAGGAACTCAACCAGGTTCTCACAGTGGAGATCAGAGAAATCTCCCCTCGTGTATCTGGCAGGGGGAGGGCAAAATAACAATTCTGAAATCCACCAGCACACTCAGTTCTTAACAAGACCTGCCCTCAGCAGAAATTAGTTAGGGAGAGCCCAACCAGCAGGGGCATTATTAGAGCTTAACTGACCTGGAGGAAGGGAAATACCCAACACCGGTGAGCTGTAGCCTCCCACGTGAGGGAAGGTCTCCAGCCCACACTAGCCATCCTATCTTAGTGGGGGAGAAATAAAAAAACTGGTAAACACTTGTGAGGTTTACCATGCAGAAGCAGAGGCTCACTAAAAGACTGAGGCAAATCATAGAATGTGTCCCATCTCCCCAACCTCAACAACACATGACTAAAGGCCTATTTATAAGCAGTTCCTTTTACCCAGTAGACTACATCTGGCTCTCAGGAAGAAATTACAAGGTATCTTAAAAGGCAAAAAAACTCCATTTGAAGACATAGATCAAACATCAGAACCAGAGTCAGATACAGCAGGGATATTCGAATCATCAGACCAAAATTTAAAACAACTGGGATTATGGGCTCTAATGGATAGAGTAGACAGCAAGCAAGAGTAGATGGACAATGTAAACAGAGAGAGGGAAATCCTAAGAAAGAAACAGAAATGCTAGAGATCAAAAGCACTGTAACAGAAATGAAGAATTGTGAAGAAAACCTTCAATAGGCTTATTAGACTGGATGCAGCTGAGGAAACTACTCTGTTGAGGATATAGCAATAGAAACCTCCAGAACTGAAAAGCAAAGAGAATAAAGACTGAAAGGAAAAAAAAAAAAAGACTATCCAAGGACTGTGGGCCAACTACAAAATATATAACATAGGGGCACCTGGGTGACTCAGTCGTTAAGTATCTGCCTTCAGCTCAGGTCATGATCCCAGGGTCCTGGGATCCAGCCACGCATCAGGCTCCCTGCTCGGCTGGCAGCCTGCCTCTCCCTCTCCCACTCCCCCTGCTGTGTTCCCTCTCTCGTTGTCTCTCTCTGTCAAATAAATAAATAATCTTTTATATATATATATATATATATATACACACACACATATATAACATATGCATAATGGGAATATCAGAAGAATGAATGGATAAAGAAGATGTAATACACACACACACACACAATGTAATATTACTCAGACATAAAAAAAAATCATGAACTCTTGCCATTTGTGACAGCATGGATGGTCCTAGAGGGTATTATGTTAAGTGAAATAAGTCAGACAGAGAAAGACAAATACCATAGGATTTCACTTAAGAGTGATATCAAAAAAATAAAACAAATGAACAAACAAAAAAACAGAACAGACTCATAAATACACAAAACAGACTGGTGGTTGCCAGGAGAGGAGGTGGGTGAAATAGAAGAAGGGGACTAAGATACACAAACTTCCAGTATAAAATAAGTAAGTCACGGAGATGAAAAGTACAGCACAGGAAATATAATCAATAATATTGTAATAATGTTATATGGTGAGAGATGGTGACCACACTTACCATGGTTACCACTGAGTAATGTGCAGATCTGTCAACTTGCAATAAAAAGGAGAAATAAAGAATTTCTCAGAAAAATAAAAATTGAAGTTTTGTTGCTAGTAAACCAGCCTTGCAGGAAATGTTAAAAAAAAGATCATTAGAGAGAAAATAGCTCTAACTCAGATCTACATGAAAGTATGCAAGAACATCAAAGCTGTGAATTGTGCAAGACTGTTGAATCACAGACCTGTACCTCTGAAACAAATAATACATTATATGTTAAAAAAAAAGAAGAAGATAGTAGGAAGGGAAAACTGAAGGGTGGGAAATCAGAGGGGGAGACGACCCATGAGAGACTATGGACTCTGAGAAACAAACTGAGGGTTCTAGGGGGGAGGGGGGTCGGGGATGGGTTACCCTGGTGGTAGGTATTAAAGAGGGCACGTATTGAATGAAGCACTGGGTGTTATACGCGAACAATGAATCATGGAACACTACGTCAAAAACTAATGATGTAATGTATGGTGACTAACATAACATAATAAAATAAAATAAAAAACCAGTTATATCAAACAGATTTGTTCTGCAAGTTTAAGATTCTTTAACATTTTATTTTTTACCAAATGACATAATGTGTTAGTGTCTAAATAAAGTCTGGACTCCAGGCATGTACTATGTGACTCCGCACCTCAACTTCAGTTGCTGTGTTTCTCTTCACTGAGTCATGCAAAGTGTCTGTCGTCCTGCATATCCTAGGACATTGACTGATTTAATTTGATGCCCTCTGTAGATTTGAAAGAACTTTCTGAACAAGGCATAAGAGCATTTGAGACCTACTCTGATTAAGCAGTGGGAACTTAGCAAGTTACCTGGTCACTATGGGCTGTGGGCTGGAAGCAGATGGTGTGATCTTTCCCACCCACCTTGCATATGGCAAAACCAGTTTGTGAAAAAAACAAGTTCTAAATAAGTGTATTTATCATTTTCGGAATAGCCTAAATAAAGAAGTAAACTGAGACAAGATCAAAATTGTCAAAAAAAAAAAAAAAAAGGTGAGTTCACTTGGGAATAGCAAGGAATTGCAAGCTACAGGTGAGTCCATGACTTGGTAATGTTATGGAAACAATGCGGTTTCCTCGTCCAGTGAGATGAAACTTTAAATGATCCTTATGTCCAAAATCTGTTAGGTGCTATACTCCTGCCAGCAGATTTGAGGTTTGGTAAATGAAATTCATACAACTGCCCCCCATCTCATGGATTAAGTATGTTCTAGTAACTGCATGTTTTCACATTGGACTGAAACTTTATCGTGTAAGCAGACAACTGTCTGTTCTGTAGCTAACATCCTATTAGAAAGGATTATTCCCACTTAGGAACAGTCCTTGAACTTCATGGTGATCGGGGAACCCACTTCATGGATCAAACAGCTCGACAAGTCTGTGCTGTCTGGCCAGCTCTGCCGCACTTTCATTGTGTCTTCAGGACTGGTCAACAGGACAAATTATTAAGACTCAGCTAAATTAGTGGAAGCCCTTCAAATACCCTGGCCAAAAGCATTACCCTTGGTTCTTCCAAATCTTAGATCTACTTTCTTTGGGATACATAAATTTCACCTTTTGAAATAATTACAGGACAGCCCATGAACTTAGCCCCTGCTTCTTTTGACCCACAGCTAATAAAAAGGGATACCCTTCAATTTTGTTAAGCCCTGATCAAATCAATAGGAAACAATTATGCTCTGGTAGAACAATTTTCCCACAGTGAGCTCCTGGGAGACAGAGGCATCAAACATTACAGCCTGGAAATTTCATCTATTAGAGAAGACATCTCCAAGGAGACAAACCATAAAGACTCTTAATCTCAGGAAACAAACTGAAGGTTGCTGGAGGGGAGAGGGGGTGGGAGGGATGGGGTGGTTAGGTGATGGACATTGGGGAAGGTATGTGCTATGGTGAGCACTGTGAATTGTGTAAGATTGACGAATCACAGACCTGTCCCCCCCAAACAAATAATACATTATATGTCAATAAAAAAATTTTTAAAAAAGAAAAGACATCTCCAGACAGACTCTTTTCAGCCTCACTGGAAAGGACCCTGTCATGTGTCATTAACCCCTGTGTGACAAAGCTTGAAGGAATAGACTCCTGGATTCATGTGTTACATTTAAGAAAGTCCCAAAACCCGAATGGACATGTACATCATCGGTGACCAGAAACTGAAAATTTCTAGGGACTGGAAATTTCAAAGTACTCAACATCTGAAACAGACAGCTCATCCAAGATATCTGACCAGGTCTGCATAAGTTTCCTACTTTTTCTCTCTTTCTTCTCACTCTACATTCAGTTAAATCACGTCATCCAGACCTTCAATTATTCTTTTCCTGGTTTTTGTATAGTCCTTTACTTTAGCTCCAACACATCCCTTTACCCCCACCCTACAAAAACTCTCTGATTCTGCTAAATTTACTGATTGTTGGATTTGTTCCAGAGCAAATATTATTTTTTAACATTTTTTTCTTTATTGGAGTGATGGTGAAAACAAAACAGCTAACATTCAACTTGGAGGAAAAATAAAAACTCAAGTGAGTTTATTTTAAACACTTGTGTACTGTTGTTCTCCCACATATTTAGGGAAGGAAAATCTATGAAGCATACCAGTAGGACAAAAGAAAGTGACAATTGATCCCTTCTTTAAAAAAAAAAAAAGGTCTTAAATTCTTTTTATGTATATAAAGTTGCAATTCAAACCATCACGCTTGGTGCTGTGAAATGGTTGTATTCACTAGTAAACTCCGACTATCAAGTTAGTCTAGGAAAAACACAAAATAAGTTTGTATAGAATAGAAGCAGAGCAAATATTGATGATTCTGAATTGGTGGCCCTGACACTATCTTTAGATGGACGGCAAAATCTATCTGGTAAAGATGCAGGATTGTCCTTTGGTACATTGAAATCACACATGTTCTCCCTTCCAAAAGACTGATACCAAAATTATGGCTTTCCATAAGCGGATAACTCATAAGGGGATAACCCCTCACTCAGATCTGGACTCTTAATCAAAATGTTTGTTTCAAAAAAAAAAGTGATAGGAATGGCAAAAGCTTAGGATATCTCTCACAAAGTATCTGTAACTATACTAATTTATATGACACAGATAAACATGAAATCACTCCGTTGGAATTCAGAAGACTATATCATCTCTTCCATGATTTATGGAGCAAGGGTGAGGCAAGGAAAACTATATTATTGGTAAATGGGAAGCTGATGTGCTCCCCACTCAGTGGTGCTTCATTAGGAATTAACCAAAAATGTGGGGAATGGTGGAAACTTAATGCAACTTACTGTTCCCTAGAGATCTTCCAAACATCCACCAAAATCTTCCTCATACTAGATCAGCTATTTGTTACTTCAGATCTATAGACATGTAGGATGCTCATAACTATTCCCAGAATGCTAGCAAACCATACTATCATGTGCGGTGTATAAATGATTATAATTCTGATCATGAGAGCCTCTCTTTCATTCCAAGGAAAAGAATCTGGGCAAAGGAACCCAACTATGCCTCATCCTTAGAAGACACTGGGTATCTCCTTTTAAGGAGAAGAAACATTAATTGAGGGGCATTATGGGATTGTTGCCCTCACACTTGATGCTAAAATTAGAAAAACTCTTCCTTCTACTGCTAATCTGGGGTCTTTCTCCTATGACTTATTGGAACTGGGAAGGTAATGACAAAAATTAACAAACAACAGCTGAATGACATAATTGATCAGTGATGTTTTCTTTGATCAAAAGGAGGAAATGTGGAAGAATTTCAATCTAAAATGGAACCAGAGGATATAAAATGGAAAATCTTGGGTATGTGCCCTCGGGAAACCTAACTTAAGGACTAAGAGACTGATGTCGTGTAAATGCCTGATATATAGAAAAATGCTAATATTATTATAATATAATGTTAATATTATAATATTTAAGAAAAATATCACTTTTCTTAAGTGATAGGTAGTTGGTCAGGGGTTGCCTCATATTAACCCTGGGAAGTTTTGCATATGGTTTCCAGAGACATGAACAAGAAATGACCCGGGTTCGGTTGGTCTCGCAAAATCAACTGAATTGAGCTTTGTTTGTATGACTGTACCAGTTCTGTCTGCTCAGGGAATTTTCAAAGCTGGTCTCATTTGTTTTTGATTTTCACAGACTGACTGAGCTCTTACCTCTTTAAATTCCTTGCTCATAAATACAGCCTACCCCAAACCCTCAACGGACTCATCCGTAATGTGCTACAGTTCATGTGTCCTGAATCCCAATTCCTTTGCTATTCCTGAATAAACTGTTTTTGACGATTTTGAGCTTGCTTTAGTTTACACCTCTTTATTTTGGTCGACAGCCCTTTCTATATATTACTTTCATTATCCAAAAAATATGTTAATTTTGCAAACATTAGAATATCCACAGGGACAAAATGAAATGGAAACTTCAAAATATCTTAAAACTTAACTCCTCTATAGAAGTTGTTTTTAGTCCTTTGAGAAACTTTCATATGAAAATGCATAGCCACTTAAAAAAAACAAAAAACAAAACAGCATAATAGGAGAGAGATTCTGTTTCATTTTTTCAAATGCCCAGTACTCAGGAAATATTTGTAATGAATACCCTGCTTTTTTGGAAACTTCACTAAACAATGAATTCTTAACATCTTTCTAGGTCAGAAAAGACTCAAAAAGTCACTTTTAATGGTACACTGCATGGAAGTGTCTTTTCACTTTTCTATTTATTTCTTCACACTACATGTATCTTGAGTCTTCTCATGTATTTAAAATCTATCCAAGAAAATCTCGTATTACCAGCATTAGTTGAATCTGCAATAAATATTTAGGATTTGACTTATTTACGCTGATTTTTCCAAGTTAAATCTCCCTATATGAGTCCTATTAAAGACTGACCCTAGTGCTGTAACCATTTATACTTACTTCCTAACGTCTAAGAATATTACAACTAAAGCTCACATTGAAACTATAGGTTTCACTTTTCCTAGGTGTTTTTCCCATTGCACACTGGAAAGCTGTTCAGTCCCACCCTGCCAAGTCTATACGGAAGCAGGTAATTTGCTGTATGAGGTTTCCCCTTTCAGGCTCCTTATTTCAAATACATTCCAGGGTTTCGATATTTCATAAAATATGGCATTCTCCTAAGTGTTTTCAAATTTCAGAATAACAACATTTTAGCCTGATCTCACTTGTGGAAGACTCTTAAATCCTTGTTCTAGATATTATATTCCTTCTGAAGTTTTCTATGCTGGCATATTCTATGATGGTATATTCTATGATGGCATATTATATTGGTTTTAAAGTTTTATTCTTTCTGCATTAATAATGTAACTCTAAGCAACCAAGTCACTCAAGATTCCTTGACATATGAGTTGTCGTTTTTATTTTTGAATTCATCTGACAGCTTGCTGTCTGGCTCATTGGTATATTTAGACACTTCTCCCTATTTCTTTCTCAACATATTTGTATGCACTTTCCTACTTTCCTTTTTACATCCTTCTATCCCAGAACTACTTTTTTTTTTCTTCATAAGAATGCAAATAGACTCTATCTATCTGTGGCAGATTGGTGAGATGCTCACAACTCCATTTCATTTTCTTGGTCCCACTAGAACGTTTACATTTCTCAGCCTTGCTTGCAATACGTTTGGGCCATGAGTCAAGTATTTTGTTTTGCTTTGCCAAGGAAAAATGAAAAGAATACATGTTTTTCAACACAGGGGTATTTGAGTGTGAGTCTAGCTCTGTCACTTGTGAATTTAGTTGAGTTATTCACTCTTTTTTAAAAAATAAATTTTCTATACACCTTGTATCATTTGACCTGAAGATGGAACAGGGTGCCTTCTTATTCTCATTCCTACTTCCGAAACATTTCCCTTTTCCTTGCAAAACTCTTGAGCTTTAATCGGCACTCCATCAGATTATATCATATGCTAGTTCTCTCAGTTTTGGCCTTCTAAATACCCCAAAAGCACTCCATTTTGTTCCTTGAAGGTTTTAGTACCTGGGTCACTCTCAGTCTCCCTAAAACTACTGTCTTCATCCTTGGTGATTTTAATATCCACTTGGATGATCCTTCCAAGACACTTAACCTTAACTTTTTTGAACTCTTCTCCTCCATTGACTTTGACTTCTACCCGATTTTAGCCACTCTCAGCTGTGGTCACACTCCACCTTTCAATCACTAACAAAATCAATAATTTGTCAACATACTCACCCATAAATCATATTCTTGTACTAATACATCCCATCTTACTAGCTTACTTTCACTAGCACTCTAACAGAAATAACTTATCAATAGACTTACACTCTATTTACATTCCTCATCTTCCTCATACCTTTACTTTCCCCTTTAAACTGGTTAAAATCCATAGTGCACAACTCAATTACTCTCTTGCGCATGTACTCAACTTTCATATCCCAGGTTTGCTTTTTCACACATAACCTTGTTAAAAACAGTTTCCTACAACCTCTGTACCTACCTTAACAGCTGAAGATAAGCAGAGAATAAGCCAAAATTATGTTGATTGGCCCTGTTTTCAACTTATGACAGACAATCCCAAGGAGGCCTTAATTCTGCAAAGAATTTGTAATACATTTCCCACCAGTGGGAGGATATGATAATTTCAGTCATGGATGACTATTTCATAGTATTTCTTAGAGGCTGTATAATGTAGTTGTTAATATCCCAGATGTCTATTTGACATCTTTACTTGAATCTTGAATATTCAGTTTGAACTTGTCATCTATAAAAATGAACTCATCATCTTTCCTCCAGATGGGTCCCTTTCTTCACATCTTATTTAAGGCCCACATGGTCTGCCCACCCTCCTCATATGGAGCACATTTCCTCCACATGTTCACTCTCCTCCAGCCATGCTAGCCTCCTTGCTTTTTACAAATACCTTACTGATCTTCTGCCTGTTTGATTAACCAATTGTCAATTTATCACATTGAAGCCTCCAACTATAAAAATGGAATTTTCTATTTCTTTTTTTTTTTTTAAGATTTTCTTTCTTTATTCATGAGAGGCAGAGAGAGGGAGAAGCAGGCTTCCCATGAACTCGATCCCAGGATCCTGGGATCAAGACCTGAGCCGAAGGCAAATGCTTAACCAACTGAGCCACCCAAGTTCTCTGGAATTTTCTATTTCTTATTTCAGTTCTATCAGATTTTACCTGAACATCACCATCAATCAAGTTGATGAAATTAACATTTATAGACTTAATCCCAAAATACCAAAACACACATTGTTTTCAGATTACAAGGAACATTTACCAATAAGACCACATTCTGGGCCATAAGGATGCATTAACAAAATACAAGTAAAGAAATCATACAAAATATATTCTCAGACCACAATGAAACTAAATTAAAAATCAGTAACAGAAATATAGCTTGGGAATCCCAAAACATTTTGAGATTCAACAAAGTACTTCTAAATAACATATGGGTCAAAAATAAATTTCAAGATACATTTAAATTATTTTCAAATAGATGAAAATAAAAATTCAACTTATCAAAATTGTGAGATGCAGCCAAAACAATATGTACATAGAAATTTAGAGCATTTAATAGATCTATTAGGAAAAAAAGGTGATTAAAAGCAATAATCTAAGATTTCACTTTAGGAAACTATAGAAAGAAGGGCAATGTAAACCTAAAGCAAGCAGAAGATAGGAAACAAAAATTATAGAAGAAAGCAACGAAATTGAAAACAGAAAAACAGCATAGAAAATCAATGAAAATGAAAGCAAACTACCAAAACTCACACAAGGTAAAAGAGATAATCTGAAGAGGTCTTGTATCTATTTAAAAAGTTGAATCAATGATTAATAACATTTCAAAAACAAAATACCGAATTAAGATGGTTTCAGTAGTGAATTCTATAGAACATTTAAGGACAAAATGATACCAATTATCTATTATCTCATTCAAAACACATAAGCAAAGGGGATACTTCCCAACTCATTCTATAAGGCCAGCATTACCTAATACCAAAAGCAGATAAAGTCATTACAAGAAAAAAATCAATAGACCAATATCTCTTATAAACACAGATGGAAAAATCCTCAAAATATATTAGGAATTAAATTCAACAATATATTAAAATTATTATGCATACAACCAAGTGAGATTTATCCCAAGTATGCCATGATGTTTTAACATTCAAAAATCAATAAAGGTAATCCACCATATCAACAAACTAAAGAAGAGAAATAATGTTGGGACACCTGGGTGGCTCAGTCATTAACTGTCTGCCTTCGGCTCAGGTCATGATCCCAGGGTCCTGGGATTGAGCTCTGCATCAGGTTCCCTGCTCAGTGAGAAGCCTGCCTCTCCCTCTCCCGCTCCCCCTGCTGTGTTCCCTCTCTTGCTGTGTCTCTCTCTGTCAAATAAATAATTAAAATCTTCAAAAAAAAAAAAAGAAGAGAAATAATGTGATTATATAAATTGATGCTGAAAAGCCTTTGACAAAATTCACCAACCATTTAGCGATAAAATCTTTCAGAAATTATGAATAGAGGGATACTCTCTCAATTTGATAAGGAACATCTGAAAAGTTACAGCTAACATCAAACTTGGGTTAGTATATACACATATATTTTTCAGCTCTGATAGCTGAAAGGGCCTAAAAGAAATGATACCCAGTAGTAATGAGCACCCTAGTACCCAAATTTTGTTTCTAATACTATTCTCCAATAAAAACGACGAAGTCTTCAAAGGCAAAGGACTGATTCCAGGCTGGGGCAATAAATATACAAAATGACCATGGTACATCTCATAGTGCCAAAAAATAATGAACTGCTAATATAGATAGATGATAGATGGATGGATAGATAGATGGATAGATGATAGATAGATAGATAGATAGATAGATAGATAGATAGATAGATAGACAGACAGAAAGATAGATAGATAGGGATATGTCAAAGGGGCACAAAATCCAACTGAAAGAATTCCTAATACCCAAACTGGAACAATTGAGCAACCAAGTGAATAAGGTAGTATTGGATTATGACCAAAAAGTCTTTAAGAAATATTTATGAGTCTAGGGGTGCCTGAGTGGCTCAGACAGTTAAGTGTCTGCCTTTGGCTCAGGTCATGATCTCAGGGTCCTGGGATCGAGTCCGTGGGGAGCCTGCTTCTCCCTCTGCCTCTGCCTTTCTCTCTCTGTCTCTCATGAATAAAGAAAGAAAATCTTTAAAAAAAGAGAGAGAGAAATAGAAAATTCCATTTTTATAGTTGGAGGCTTCAATGTGATAAATAGATAATTGGTTAGTTTCTTAGTTTCTTAAGCAAAAGAATTCCAAATAATTTATGTAGCTACTCTGCACTCCACATAGTAACTTCCTTCCAAAGAGTATAGCATGGAAAGAAAGATGGAGTATCTTTACAGTGGAGAAACCTGGCAAACACTACCTCAGCTGGATGGTCCAGATGAACATCAACACTAATAAATCATGTTGATAGTATATACCTTGATATGATGTGATGAAAAAATTAATTTACCTCTATAAATTTCCTCCCCCAAACCCAGAAACCCCATCTAATCATGATAAGAACATCAATCAATCATCAATAGAGGGGCATCTTATAATAAATCTGAGCATTCCTCAAAATTGTCAAGGTTATCAAACAGGAGCCTAAGGGGACACATGAAAAAATATAATGAAATATTGAAGATAAGATCCTGGGATAGAAAAAGAAAAAGAAAAAAAGGACATTAGGTAAAAACTAAGGAAGTACAACTAAACTATGGATTTAATTAATACTATATCAGTACTGGTTAATTAAGTGTAATGATGTACCATTCTAATGTAAGATGTTAATAATAGGGCAAATAATCAAAAGGAATGAGATCTTGCCATTTGCAACGACGTGGATGGAACTGGAGGCTATTATGTTGAGTGAAATAAGTCAAACAGAGAAAGACATGTATCATTTGATCTCACTGATATGAGGAATTCTTAATCGCAGGAAACAAACTGAGGGTTGCTGGAGTGGGGGGTGGGGTGGGAGGGATGGGGTGACTGGGTGATAGACACTGGGGAGGGTATGTGCTCTGGTAAGCGCTGTGAATTGTGCAAGACTGTTGAATCTCAGATCTGTACCTCTGAAATAAATAATGCAATATATGTTAAGAAAAAAAAGAAGAAGGTAGCGGGAGGGGAAGAATGAAGCGGGGGAAATCGGAGGGGTAGACGAACCATGAGAGACGATGGACTCTGAAAAACAAACTGAGGGTTCTAGAGGGGAGGGGGGTGGGAGGATGGGTTAGCCTGGTGGTGGGTATTGAGGCACTTCAATTGAGGTGCCAATTGAAGTTGTCCCAAAATTGAACTAACTTCTCTCTCCATGGAGCACTGGGTATTATGCACAAACAATGAATCATGGAACACTACATCTAAAACTAATGATGTAATGTATGGGGATTAACATAAGAATTAAAAAAAATAATAGGGCAAATAGAGTGTGGGGTTTATGGGAAATCTCTATACTATCTTTACAGTTGTTTTGTAAATCTAAAACTTTATTTTTGAAAAAAGTCTTTTTAAAAAAATTGCATACTGCAAGATCCAATAAATGGTGCATCTGTTAGTAGACAACACTTGTAATGGAGTTTCCTTGTCTTTTTAAAAGATTTTTGGTAGTGAATATAAGCTTAAAACTATAAAACTTAAAACTATAGTGGCCTGGAATAAAACCTAAGCAGTATTAGGCAATATTTAGTTTGTTTAAATTAGAATAGAGCACCCTTTTATCAACCACAGGAACTATAGAACATTTCCATTGATACAGATATGACCTAATTTTCAAATATCAAATCATATCTTACATATCTTACAAGTAACAGGAAGGGATTCTGAGTAATTTCTCAAGGGATAGTTCCTGCCACTATAATTCACCCAGGGTGATATTATCAATATATTTATTGCATGCTAGTGCTCATACCACTAGGTAGTAAATATGTGATAGACCAAATGTATGCCAGAAAATATCCTCTAAGCAAGAAAGGTGCAAACCATTGTCAGGAGAGGATTCAAGATGGGCGTAAAATTCAAAGAGGATTAAGAGAAAGAATCAACTTAAGACAAGACAGACATACAAAGGGGTAAAGAAAAGTTACATACAAGATCATGGAGTGGTTGAAATTAGATAATTCAATATAGGATGTAAATTCAGGAAAAACGGCATCTGATGAGACTTACTCTTAAATAGGATTGGACATACTTGGCCATTATGGATAGAGAATCCAGAGAGGCAGACTAGACTACTTATTCTTTTTTTTTTTTTTTTAATATTTTATTTATTTGACAGAGAGAAACAGCGAGAACAGGAACACAAGCAGGGGGAGTGGGAGAGGGAGAAGTAGGCTTCCTGCTGAGCAGGAAGCCCGATGTGGGGCTGGATCCCAGGACCCTGGGATCATGACCTGAGCCGAAGGCAGACACTTAACAACTGAGCCACCCAGGAACCCTAGACAACTTATTCTATATAGAAATAAACAAAGGAAGTTTCCAGGATTTGATCTAGACTTAAAGTGAAAATTATTAAATAGGAATGTACATTTGTCTAAAAATAACATCAAAAGGATCATTTCAGGTATCATGAATAGTAGAGGTGGTTGTTTTTACATTTTCAAGAAAAACCAAAACTGCTGAAAAATACCATTCTGACAAAGCAAAGATGATCATATATGGAGATAGAAAAGAACCTATGAATTTAAAAATGATAAATAGTCCTGAATGCCCTCAAACTCTGAATGTCTATATATAATCATGAAAGAAAGGAATGATTCCCTGATCAAAAAGATATATGGCAGCTACACAGACAACATTAGCACTGAAATTAATGAAACAATATTCATAATCTAAAGTTTGAAAAAATATTTGCAACAATTTGAATTATGCCAACAATAATATCATCTTCCTAACTTATTATTAAATTCTGGGAAAAAATCCAACATAAATGTTTTGATGAGCCAATATATTTACTGAAGGCTTATTTTTGTGCATTTCACACACATTTAATTAATGTCCTAAAAATATTACTTCAATGTGATTTGTAAAGATGCAGGGGTAAATAGAGACATAAATTTACCAATGGATTTTCAGACCAAGTAGGGTTTATAATGCGGTGGTGCAAAGGCTGGTGTTGTTGCTTCTTATGTCCAGAGGCAGAGGTAAAAATGCTTCAGTGTAGCTATAAATGCTCTAATTTGATTCTTAACTACTTTGCATCTCTGACAAATTTCAGAGCCTGATGAAACTAACTAACCACAGCATATACTCTGAGCAACTCTATAATGGTGTCCTCACCATTGTATAAACGTTCAGTATCTTCAATTTGTGTAAAACATTAAAAGTCCACTTCTTTTAACCAGCTTTCCCAAATCAATATCTAATTTTCCTTCCAGAAATATATTATTTGTGAATATTAATCTTCTACATGCCATTGAGCAAATATGTATTCTCTGTTTAGACTCACGTGTAATAGAGCAGAATAACAATACCTATCTCACAGCATTGTTAGTAAAGACAACACATGTGAAACATTTAGGAGTGTCTGGTTCATGGCAATCTCAATAATTAATAGCTACCGGTGTCATTTTTATTAATCTATTAGCATAAACTGGTCTTTGAATATTGCAGCTTTTGCATTTTTGCCCACATGGCTCCACCAAAGAGAATACTCTTACCATTTCTTTCTGCCAATCCAAATTCTATACCTCTTTAGAAACTGGTTTAATCCCTATCAGCACTCCTGCCAATAGTTCTTTAACTCACATCACTTGGTACCTGGACTATTCTTATGAAAACTCAGTACCTTCTTACTGCATTTCTATTACTATTGCTTTTGTTCATGACTATGAATTTTAATGAACTGTGTTTCATTTTACTTATTGAACTTTAAATTTGTTAATTTGAGTCCCATCTCATTTTTCTTGTCTCTATTCTCCTCAGTTGTCCCAAAATTGAACTAACTTCTCTCTCCATCCAAGGCTTCATTGCCAGTAATTGAAGCAAGATAGCAATACATATCAGGCAATATTAAATAACCCCCTCCCCATCATTGCTTCTACATATACACGTACTTACATACATACTGTGTGTGTGCGGATCACGTATCTTAGTTTGGGTTCCCCAGAAGCAGAAAACGGTTCATGTGTCAGGGATTTATTAAGAATGTGCTCTCAGGAGAAACTTATAAAAGAATAGTAATCTTATAATCCAATAACTGGAAGACAAATGACCCACTTTACTCCCCCCTTTTTTATTTAATTTCAATTAATTAACATATAGTGTATTATTAGTTTCAGAGGTAGAGCTCAGTGATTCATCAGTCTTATATAATACCCAGTGCTCATTACAGCATGTGCCCTCCTTAATGTCCATCACCCAGTTATCCCATCCTCCCACCCCTCCCCAAGAGCAACCCTCAGTTTGTTTCCTATGATTAAGAGTCTCTTATGGTTTGTCTCTCTCTCTCTCTGATTTTGTCTTGTTTTATTTTTCCCTTCCTTCCCCTATGATCTTCTGTTGTTTCTTAAATTCCACATATGAGCGAGATCATATGATACTTGTCTTTCTCTAATTGACTTATTTTGCTTAGCATAATACCCTCTAGTTCCATCCTCTAGTCATTGCAAATGGCAAGATTTCTTTTTTTTTTTGATGGCTGAGTAGTATTCCATGGTATATATATACACATCTTCTTTATCCATTCATCTGTCAATGGACATCTCTGTTCTTTCCATAGTTGGGCTATTGTGGACATTGCTGCTATAAGCATTGGGGTGCAGGTGCCCCTTCGGATCACTACATTTGTATCTTTGAGGTAAATACCCAATAGTGCAGTTGCCAGGTCATAGGGTAACCCCATTTTCAACTTTTTGAGGAACCTCCATACTGTTTTCCAGAGGGGTTACACCAGCTTGCATTCCCACCAAAAGTGTAAGAAGGTTCCCCTTTCTCCACATCCTCACCAACATCTGTCATTTCCTGACTTGTTAATTTTAGCCATTCTGACTTGGTGTGAGGTGGTATCTCATTGAGGTTTGATTTGGATTTCCCTGATGCCGAGTGATATTGAGCACTTTTTCATGTGTCTGTTGGCCATTTGGATGTCTTCTTTGCAGAAATGTCTGTTCATGTCTTCTGCCCATTTCTTGATTGGATTATTTGTTCTTTGGGTGTTAAGTTTGATAAGTTCTTTATAGATTTGGATACTAGCCCTTTATCTGATATGTCATTCGCAAATATCTTCTCCCATTCTGTCCATTGTCTTTTGGTTTTGTTGACGGTTTCCTTTGTTGTGCAGAAGCTTTTTATCTCGATGAAGTCCCAATAGTTCATTTTTGCTTGTGTTTCCCTTGCCTTTGGAGACGTGTCTAGACATGTCATGCTGCAGCTGAGGTCACAGAGGTTACTGCCTGTGTCCTCCTCTAGGATTTTGATGGATTCCTGTCTCACAACAAATGACCCACTTTACATTGGCAAAAGTTTTGAATAGACATTTAATCAAAGAAATATGAAATGAGCCAATTGACAAAGGAAAAGATGCTCAGCATCGTATTTGTAAGAATGGAAATTAAAGCCATAATGATATACCACTTTATACCCACTAGATTGGACTAGAAAAGACAGTGGGAAGGGTAGAGAATTACTGATAACCTCATACATTGAAAGAGGACAAGTAAAATGGGAAGCTTCCTTTGTGAAACAGTTTGGTACTTTCCAAATAAATGTAGCTTTACCACATGACCCAGCAATACCACTCCTAGGAATCTAACCAAAAGAATGAAAATACATGGCCACACAAAGACTTATATGTAATGCTTATAATGCCTCCAAACTAAAAACAACCAAGTGTCTATAAACCAGTGAGCAATTAGCGAAATGTGGTTTATCCATTCAGTGGAATACTATTCAGCAATAAAAAGGAGCAAAGTACTGATATCTGCTATATGGATGACTCACAACAGTATTTTACTTTGCAAAATAATTCAGGCACACATAAAAAAACAAACAAACAAAAACCTACCACATTCTTTGATTCCATTTATATGAGTTGTCCATAAAAAGGCCAGGAAGTACAGTAGTGGTTGCTTAGAACTAGGGTTGGGAACATGGGGTGACTAGGAAAGATAAATGGGATCTTTTTGGAGTATAGAAAAAATATTTTAAAATTGGATTGTTGTGACAGTCATATAACTCTGTAAATTCACACAAAAAAAATAAATTCTATAGTTAAAATAGGTCAATTTTATGGGATGTGAATTATTTTTTAATAGAACTGTTTAAAAAAAAAAAATGAAGTTTGTGGAGACTTCTCCCTATTTCACTGGTAGTTACCAGAGTTACCAGCTGAAAAGGGGTCCTCTCATTTTGCAAGTGAATATCCACTGGCAAATTCTGTGTTCCTGTCCTTCTTAGATTGTTAAAGATCCTTTGTCTCTTCACTCTACCACCTATGCACTGTTGGTAAACCTGGGTTGTTTCTTTTGAGGGTGTGGGTTCATCTCTCCCATTCATCTTGTGTTTCATGGAGATTCCTTATCATACAGTTTTATTAATGATGTTATCCACGTAAAATTTATTTGTTTTGCTATCCCGGCTTGTTTTTCCTGGAGGATTTGGAAGATAGAGTAATTTAAAAATGCATGCTATCATCATCCTTCCCCACAAGGAAGTCTGAATTGTTTTCTAAGTCGTAAAACAAAAAATAGTATCAAAAACAAGAGACAGTAAACATGATAGCATTCACAATGCTAGCCAAGCATGCAATAGAGAGATAAAAAATGCACAACGTTGCAAACGTCAAGTGAAGGAATCAGAAACTAGTTACACAAATATTTACCACACAGTGCCAGCGCGCCATTATGGATGAATTCACATGCTTGCAGAGAAGTACATTCATATTGTTCCAGCCCTCACTTCAACTGCAGAAGTCCTGCACATTTTCAGCAGCTACTATAGAATCCACCTTTCTGTCTTTCTTTCTTTGTTTTTCCGAAGAAAATTGCCCTTGATCCACAAATGCTGAGTTAGCTGTACCCACATTTATGGTATTCCCTTTTAAATTTATCAAATTTATTAAAAGTGGTTGTTTACTTATTTGTTTCTCCCTCTAAAACGTGAGTGATTAGAAGCTAGTGGCTGTGTTAATCTTATTTATCTTAAACCCAGCAGCTCAACATATGTTTATTGAATTAATTAGCCATCTAATCATTCCTTCCTTACTGAGTCTCGATATTTGTAAACCTTCATATTTCTTCATTTTAGCTATATTTTCTATGGTTATTTCGACTTAACATTTTTGCGGTTCACATTTTTGCCTCATAATTTTTTTAAACTTCTGATTTTTATTTTCCAACAGAAATTTCTATATTTTCTTCCTGCTTTGAATGTCCATGGCATATTGTTTAAATCTGTCTTGTGATATTTATTTTATACCATTTTGTGCAGTAGTTGTCTTTTTCTCTCATACTTGCTACTAAAATCTAAACCATCTGTGGAAACAACTGGGACTTTCTAACTTCTGTTTCCTTGCTAGATTTTGCATGCAGTAACTATACACTATGCGTCTGATTAATTTAGAATAATTTAACTTTATTGAGGACATAACGTGTGCTAAGCATGTGTTAAACATGGAGACACAGTGTATGTATTCTCTCAATTTCTTGATCTGACAAAATATGTGGAAGCCTGTTTACAGCCTGTTTTCTTCTAATTAGATGAATTAGAAACCGTATTATGAAATAAGCCTAGGTAAGAACTGCTACTTTCTTATATCTATTTATTTGTCATGCAGGGATCTCTTATCTACATTCTGTGTCTTGACAAAGCAGAGTATGATTATTAAGGTAGCAAAATGAACCCTTTAACTATTAGGATTAAAAAGATAAAACCCCTCACAGTTTTTTTCTCTTTAGTGGATAAAATTCCTTCAAGATATGCTTTATACTCCCTATGAAACTACCCAGGAGATGCATAAATCCACCATTGATTCATTAATTCTCAGTCAAAAAATTATATATCAAATGCCATGTGATTTATTGAACCTTGTTGTATTTCTTATCATACAGACTCAACATATGTTTGTTATTGTGGCCAGTTGTTTTTCCTAGTAAATATATATACAGGTCATTGAACATTTCTTATAGTATTTAATGTGAAGTAAAACTATTTTATTGCTTACCTTCACCTTGGTGTGCCTAATATCTTCCAAGATTTAATGATCTTCTTTACATGAACGAGATGCTCCAGCTTGCACACTTGAAAATTATTGGTGATTAATATCACATTTGTTTCAATTATTTCCAGCCATAACAAAAAAATAAAAGTGCCTCAATCTAGTTTACATACTGATATACATCTCATCCCAAAACTTGCCAGTGATAGGCAAAAAAGAAGTATTTAGTCTATATTACTTATAAAATAGATGCAGCAGCCCTAAAGGCGACAAATACAGTCCAGCAATGTATCAATTAAATATTAAATCAAAATACTCAAGAGACATTTCAGAAAAACACATATGGCTAAAAATTAATAAAACATATATACAACATATAGAAATGATGTCTATTCACACACATATATATGATGAGTTGCTTATTAGTTTTTATATACTTATCAGTTTTATATACTTTCTATCATAGAGTTAATCAAGAAAATATATTACCATAAACTGGAAGAATTGAGAGAAATATTGGCCAATAAAATATATCCTTCAAAATAATTTTAAAATAAAGGCAAATAACTGAGAAAAATGATGAATTGATTTACTCTATACATTGAACAGATAGAAATTTATACAGAGAATTTTTACAAATTATTATGAAAACCACTATAAAAAGCCCAGTATAAAAATCAACAGTAGAAATGAAATTTCCATTAAAGTTTTAATTTTAATGTGTCCCCTGAACCAGAGAAAATAGCTGGGTCAATAAAAATGCAAGTTCTAGCTTTTAATATGGGACTTTAGTAAAAGAAAATAAACCACTTGGAAATTATCACACCCTTGCAAATTGAAAATGAGGGAGACGGAAAGTAGGTAGGAAGCCCTCAACTCCTAGAACAAAGTGAAAACGGGACTGCAAGAAAGCTGAGCCCATGCCTGAGCCCAGGTCCACCCCTCTGCCTGGAAAAAAGGTGGTTAGACAGCTCTGGCAGTTAGTGATCTAAAAGCAGCCATCAGCATCTGCAGTGGACTGGATGTTTTATGTTCCTCCAAAATGCATATGTTGAAATCCCAATCTCCAGTGTGATAGTATAAGGATGGTATAAGGCCTTTGGGGGATGATTAAGTCATAGGGCAGAGGCCTCCTGTCTGGGCTTAGTGCCCTTATAAGAGTGATCCCAGAGAACTTTCTTGTCCTTCCACCATGTGAGGACACAGCAAGAAGAAGTCTGTCTATGCAGGAGGAAGCCAGTCTCACCAGGTGCCTTGATCTTGGACTTCCCAGCCTCCAGACTGAGAAATAAATGTGTGTTGCTTCCATGCCACCCAGGCTACGGTATTCTGTTACAGCAGCCCAGATGGACTAAAATAGCATCCATCGTCTCTGCTATCAGCCACATCTATCTGATAGGATGCAACAGACACAAGGGGCAACTGCCCTGCGAACATTCATGTCGAAAGCAGTCATTTGCCCTGATGTCTTTTTTATACACTGTCATTCAAAGAAGAGTCTGAGTCTCCGACTCTCATAAATATAAATACATATATTTAATGTAATACAGTTTGTGTCCTGTGATTGAATTGTAAAGTTGGAGATAATAAGTTAGTTTTAATCTGAAACAAATGTGTTCTTATGAGCTGTTACCAAGTCTAAAACCTTCAGATTTAGGAGAATGCCTCAGGAAGGCCAAGGTTCATGTTCTTGTGGCTGTAAACCAAGTGACTTCAATAGCATCTTGTGACAGGAAATGCTGGTGTACCATGTGTAAGAGAAACTGAACTAATAATGGATGTCAGAAAGTTGGCAAACCACTCACCTTCCCTCTCTCTTTCTCTCTCTCTCTGTCTCAACAGCCACTAGTGAAGAAAGCAGAAAATGAGTAGGGAGAGAGCCAAATGCTTTATTCTCTGAAAGCTTGCTCTGAAAGCATGCTTTTCTAGCAGAAGGGGGAATATTTGAAATTAAACCAAGTTCAGAGCTTGCATTGTATTATTTGTTGACCTGGGCATTCTATTTACAGGATTGACATTTTGCTTGTGATTTTAAAGTGATTGCAAGCATGCCTTCTATCCTAAAGCAAGCAGAAGTCATAGTGAGCTGGAGTACTGATACAAGGAAAGGGGAAGATTTTCTCCACTTCGTAAAATTGTAACGGAAAGTGGGAGGCGAAAATCTATGCTATGATTTGAGCACAATAAACACTCAGACTTGTTAAAATACCAATTACATTTTATAAAGACAGAAGCCTATGGCAAAGGACTCCAATTCTCTATCGTCTATGCCTGAATGGGCTAATTCTATCCTGGGGCATAATAGTGGAAAAAAATTCTGATGTTTCAAGTCATGCCCCACAACCTAGTTTAGAAACAATAGAATTGAGACTTTTTTTTCTCATTCTGCTTACCTCTTTCCCTTTCATAAACAGCAAAAGAAAGAAAAGAAAAAAGAAAAAACAAACTTTTATTCTCCTTCAATTGCAACAGATATTCATTTATTCATTTGTTTTTTAACTGTTGAGTCTAATATCTAGTTTATGCTCAGTCCCAGGAGGAATTTGGTGCTGAGCATATTCTCAGCCAGGAAAAATTTGCCTGTACAACCAACTTTATTAAATGATGATCACCATGTACAATAATGACCATCATAGATGCCTTGATAATCTTATAAACATATCCCTTTTTTCTATTTGTTTTTTTCACAGCATTCACCAGTACCTCTGATACGCATGCACACATGCATACATATATGTGTGTATGTATTACATATGTATATATGATTGTTTATAGCCTACTTCTTCCAGAAACCAAGTTTCATGAATTAAGAAACTGTCTAGTTTTTTTCAGCACTATAATACCTAGTCCTACCTAGTTCTAGATCACAGTGAGACTCATGGTAGAAACTCAGTATATACACAAATAATAAATAAGCAACATATATGTGTTCAAATCAATAAAGTTGATCTACAAATAAAATGCAACTTATGTAGCTAACCTATGAGAAACAAAGCTTCCAATCCCAACTGTTGGAATCTTAACTAATTCCTATACATTTTTGAACCTCTTATTAGAGGTTACTCTTTAATAATAACTCAAATTTATCCAAGCTTTGGTAACTGTCTCTTATGTGGCAAAATGGTAGAATAATTATTGTCCATTCTGTATGGTTTCTCAGAGAATATTGTTATCAAATTACCAATGGTTCTAGTTCTAAACATTGATGTAATGGTGATAAAATTTAGAAGAATAAAATAGATAAGATAGAAGTGTAAATTATTGCTAAGGTACTGGGGTTAAAAGTAGCCACCAAAAATCAAAGTTTAAAAAGCCATCCAAAGTTCATTCTAGTTACTTATTGTTATCACTTTTGAGGGGAAAACACCATATTACACCTAATTTTAAGGGTGAAGTTGACATTTTCAGCACAATTCTACCATGGCCAGATCTAATAGGGTAATCTAATAAACACTAATGTCAGATATGCATAGAAAGCAAGCTAAGAGCAGTTCTCTTTATGATAAAAGTTCACTTCCATAAAGGCTACAGGTAATAAATTTAATCAATATTTTTAATTTAAATAAATTTGCTCTGACAAAGGTTTGGCATTAGCTATTTCACAAACATTTTTTTTTTAAGAATATTGTGTTTTTTTGTTTTTGTTTTTGTTTAAGATTTTATTTATTTATTTGACAGAGATAGACACAGCGAGAGAGGGAACACAAGCAGGGGGCGTGGGAGAGGGAGAAGCAGGCTTCCTGCTCAGCAGGGAGCCCGATGCGGGGCTCGATCCCAGGACCCTGGGATCATGACCTGAGCCGGAGGCAGACACTTAACGACTGAGCCACCCAGGCGCCCCTCTTTCACAAACATTTAACTAGTTCTCAAACAAATCTAACAAGAAATAGGTGTTGACATATGGCTCTTTCTTGTCACATCTACTTGTTTTTCTTTAATTGGCTTTAGTCTCAAAATCGACATGAGTCCAAATCAGTTTTTAAATAACCTTCTACATTGCTGTGTCCTGTATACTTCCATTTTGCATACCTTTTAAATATGTTTTTGCAATATTTAACTATCGGCCTCAGACAATAAATAACCTTTAAATTAATTACAAAGTTGAATTTGTTGCATACTCTAAAAGGGATGGGTCACTATAAATAAAAATATATAACTCCAATGCAAACTTTAAAATGGATTGTTAGATAAAATCCTATTATAAGTGTTCTGATTTCTACACAAATATATTTAAGGCTGTCTTTCTTTAGAAATCACAAAGCAATGTGTCTTGCCCACTTTAATAGTGATAAAAGATGTCACATGCAAGAAAAATTTAACTTCTTTGAATCTAGCCTTCCCTTGGACTATATCAATACACTTAAAAGAAGATTTTAGTAATATCTCATTATTTATAATAACCTTCAAGTAAATAAAGCTTATTTATACGGCTAGTTAAATAATGACACTGGTTGATCAGAAAAGTATAATTTCCAAGTCAAATCTGAAATAAATCCAAACAAGCACTTTGAAAGATTCTTAATTCTTTCATGATGGTAGATATCATTATATTTTATTTGTTGTTTTTAAAGAACACGACATAACAGGACATATATAGAAAGATAAGGGATATTCATGTGATTTTTGTTGAAACAGATGAAAAGAATGAAGGATGTTGATGGCTTTACTCTAACAAAGTAAACAAAAAAAGGAAAAAAGTAAAACAAAAGAGATACCCTGTACTATTGGGATCTGTTGATCACAGTCCTTATGTTACTGAACTACTTTAATTCTTAGGAGGCCAAGAGATGATTAGGGATCAAACGCATCATTAACCGGAGTATCACTTTGAAGACTTTAACAATGATTTATAACATTTTACGGGTAAAAAAGTATTCATATTAAGTACAGAAAAAATATCGCCCCCCCCCCCAAAAAAAACCCCAAACTAATACCAGAGCACATGCCCAATATTCAAGAGTTGTTAGTGACAACCTATGGAGAATTTTGATGAAAACTTCTAGGAAAATCTGGAAAATATCCTGACTATAATTAACTTGACAGTACCAGAAAGGCACCCTATGATGAGCATCTCTTGATACTAGTCTACCAACTCCTCCCTTTTATTATATCACTTACCATGTTCTAAGACAATTACATGGAAGTACAATGAAGCTAAGCATTCACTTTCAACAGTACCTTTTGGTTGCCACCACCGTAGGGCCAGATATTAAACTAGTCTACCAAGGAAAGGCACCTCATCACAGCAGGGACTTCTGCCTCTAGCCATGCTCCACATTCTGCGCTGCATGCTGTAGATGAGTTGTGCCTTGGGAAACATTGTGTGTTTACCCATATGTTCAGTTGTATTTCTGGGATACTTGCAAATGAGGTGATGCTTGTAAATGTTACAGGTTTATGGCTTTATACATAATGCAGTTTTGTCAAATGTAAAAGAGGAAATAAAATGCAGCTTTTGCAAAAAAAATTAAATATGTTTATCACATCTGTTGATACGGTTGAATTTTATTAACTTTGGAAATTTTCTTTTAGAAAGTATAATCGTTTCCCAAGGTTTATTAAAGATCACTTACTCCTAATAATGCATGGTGTTGTGCCATGAAATTATCATGAAAAAATAATAAAATATGTGCTCTAAAAACAATCACATAAGCGACCTCCACATTTATTCATGAAGAAGCAGCAGGTTCAGAATTATGGAATGGTTTGTGTCCAGGCAGTCAATTAAATGGTAGAGTATACTGTTAGACCAAAAAGTTTTAGTTCCCCAAATGCCTTAACTTGTTAACTGAAGGCAACCTAACAAAACATCTCAGGTAAAATTCCTATTAATTTGTAATCATTCTGCATATTGTTTCTGCACGTGTACTTCCTTTTAGATACAAACTTCATTTGTATTTTCCTTTTTTCTTCTCTTTTTTTAATCATTGCTGGATTATTTATTTATTTATTATTTATTTATTTATTTATTTATTTATTTATTTATTTATTTATTTATGTATTTGGCTACTCTATCTTTTCGTTGCCAAAAAGTATTATGCCAGAGAGCAGAGCTTCTTGCCCATTTAAGGTTTGAGAACAGGTTGTGACCATTTTGTCCCTAAGAGCTCTAATCATCCACTTTACCCAATAAAACTGTATGAGTTCATGCGCAGAGCTGCAGTTATCCTGAGGGAACCTTCAGAGTGAAGCATGGTTCAATTACTTTTTTGCCCCCGTATTCAGTTGTGATGACCGATTTGCATAACAGGACCACTAAGGACCTCCACCAGAGTTTCCTCTGCCTCTACCCCGCCCACATACAGCTGTCAACAAGAGTGCCGAGAATACTCAGTGAGGAAAGGACAGTCTCTTCAACAGGTGGTGTTGGGAAAACTGGACATCCACATTCAAAAGAATGAAATTGGACCCTTATTTTGTACCATATACAAAAATCAACACAAACTGGATTAAAGACTAAAATATAAACTCATAGGAGAAAATATCAGGGAAAATCTCCTTGACATTGGTTTTAGTGATTTCTTGGATATGATACCAAAGCAGAGGCCACAAAATAAAAACCAGACAAGTGGGACTATATCAAACTAAAAACTTTCACACAGCAAAGGAAACAATCAAGAATGAAAAACTTTCATACAGCAAAGGAAACAAAAGAGAATGAAAACAATCAAAAATGAAAATGGAATGGGAGCAAATATTTGCAAATCACTTACTTGATAAGGTGTTCATACCCAAAACACAGAAGAGTCCTACAACTCAATAGCAAAACAAACAAATGAAAAACAAACAAAAAAAACAAGTCAGGGTTTATCCAGAAGCTTCACTGGAGATAAAAGAGCAAATCTTAAGGAGGTCTTGTGCCTACAGCCACCAGACCTGTTCTCCTTCACTCACCCCCAATAGATAAGTTACTGGATAAATGGAAATATATCTTAAATAATTTCTTTGATTAAAAACATAATCAAGCCTCATACTCCAACAGGCACACACCATATTTCACATATAATTAGCTCATAAATAAACTTAGCAATGTGTAAAAAATAAAAATAAAAAGGGGGGTACCTGGGTGGCTCAGTTGGTTTGGCATCTGCCTTCTGTCTTTTTAAATAGGAGTCTGCCCATTTAAAAATGGGCAAAGAACTTGAATAGACATTTCTTCAAAAAAGACAGACAAATTACTACCAGGCATATGAAAAGGTGCTTGGCATCCCTAATCACCAGAGAAATGCAAATCAAAACCATCACAATGAGACATCTCCTACTTGCTAAAATGGTTATTATCAGGAAAAAAAAAAGATAACGTGTTGGTGAGGATGTGGAGAAAATGAAAACCTTGTACACTGTTGGGGGGAATATAAAATGGTGCCATTAATATGTGGAGGTTCCTCAAAACTATAAAAATAGAATTACCATATGATTTAGCAACTCTATTTCTGAGCATATTCCAAAAGAATTGAAATCAGGATCTTGAAGAGGTGTCTGCCCTCTTATGTTCACTACAGCATTATTCACTATAAGATATAGAGACAACCCAAATATCCACCAACAGAAGAATGGAAAAAGAAAATGTAGTATATACATATAATAGGATGTATTACGAATGAAACATGGGCAAGGTTGCAGCTGTTTTACTTTGTCCAAAATCATCAGGATTAGAGAACTTACTCTAAGATTCTGAAAATCTTAAAAACTTATCTTTTTCCCTACATTTTGCAGGTATTTTGAGGTTGAGAGCATCTCAGTCAGGAACTGTCAACTGACAGGTAAGTACTTTTAGCTTCTTCCATGATGAGACCTCATAGATTTGCCCATAAATTTCTTACACTGACAGGCCATAGGAAATCTCTAAACAATGGTTTCACAAACCACATAAAGGAACAGAATAAAGCAATAAAACATAAATTTTGATACTACAACTTCTGCTAAAGTAAGTGTGCCCTTTCAAAAGTAGTGTATTTTTTAGTATAAAACCCCTTCTGATGCTGAAAGAAGATGAAATCCAGCTATCCTGGAGACTTGCAATTTTTATGGAAGCTACGTTGACATGTGGGAGAACTTTTTTTTTCTTGTTTCTTTTTTCTTGAATTTTGTTAGTTTTCTTGCTATTTTGACAGTAAAGAATCCTATAAACACTAAAGCAAAAAAATCATCATAATTAGGTTTATCTATAAAGAGGAATAGAATTAGGCCATTCATGAAATTATCCTCTATTAATATTGGATCCCAGCACACAAATAAATAATAATTATAGTTTTATAGTAAACTAAAGGGGCTTGCAATTTCTTTAATTATCCAGTTTGTCTTTTACTAACCAAGATAACTGAAAGCCATTCTCAGATATACAAAGGCTCAATGGAATGCTAGCTATAATTTTTTTTTCTAAAACACTTATTCAAAATTCATTCTGGGCAGAGGCAATGCCAGGAGAAGAGACAGCTGGGCAGTAACTGGGCAAAAAATAAATAGATAAATAATGAAGATAGATAGATGATAGATAGATAAGATGGAGGGATGGATGAATGATAGATAGATAGATGATAGATAGATGGATAGATAGATAAAAGTAGCCAAAAGGATACTAAGTAATCAAGAGGCAAATGTCATAATATGCATTCTGAAAAAACGATTTGCTAAAGAAAAGAAGACTAAATACAGAAAAGTGGCTAAGGACTGTCACAGAGAAGTGAAAGTCTGTATTGCTCCTAAAAGGGAAATAAGAGGGAATAGCAAGGACCCCAGTGCACCCAATAAGCATTCTCTAATCGTTTTCTTGTTTTTTTAGCATCACCTCCAAACCAAAGAAAGCATCTGAGCCTAACCAATGGCTATGTTGCAAAGAAACTATAAGATGTGAAAATACTGCTGTAGACAACAAGTGGCCGTATTGTAAAAAGAGGCTAGTAAAACAAAGGACAAATAAGAAACAGATTTTACTGCATACCAGACTGGAAGAAAATTTGATGTGGAAGTAAAAGAAATTGCCAAGGCTGAAAAATACAAGGAAAAAGAAACCAAGAAAAGATGTGATACATGAGGAAAACAGAAGGAGGAAGATCAAGATTATGACACAAACTCGGTTAGTTCCAGTACATTCGTTTTCCTGTCTGGAAGGAAGAAAATCCCCTTCTTTGGAAAGAAAATAAAACATTGAAATACAAGGCTGTATCAGATATATATAATTAGCATGTATTATATCTTTAAATAGTTCTGGCCTGGTGCTATATGAAATAGCTACTCACTTCACCTGGTAGAGTATGGGAGTGTGAAATTGGGTAGACACTGAAAACATTTCCTGTTGGTGGACCGTAAACAACACAAATTAATTATATGTGGAGTATTTTTTTTTTCATTTTTAATTGTGTTTGAAGCAGCTTACATAATTATTGCTGTTTTGTTACCTGAATGCCATTCTGTGATTATAAAAATAAATGTAGCTCTTATGTTGACATTCTGAAGTATTTAAGAAAATATAGTTTTACATAAAAGAACATAATCCGGCTAAAAAACGTACCACAATAAGGAAGTCAGTAATGCAAATGATAGGAGTAAGCCTGGAGTCCACGGATAAAATTCTAACTCAAACTCTCTCTTTGGCTTTGGGGACTTACTTAAAGTTGTAAAGCAGGGCTAATTACAGTAATATCTACAAAATACTTAAGTGAGACAAGGCATACAAAGATTTCAAACAGAGCAAATGACAAGTAATCAAGAAATACACTTATAGTGTAGCTCTTGGTCTCTAATAATTAGTCTAGGCTTATTTAAGAAATTACATGTTAGCATTAAGCATAAGAGAACATGTGCACGTTTTAGTTTTTCGTTCAGAGATGCCTTTCAAAGCATGAAATTGAAAGAGAAATAAAATATTAGCATTACATCTCAGAAAACTTAACCAAGAATGGTTACAAAACGTAATTACATGCCACAGCCACATACACACAAATTCAAATGTTCCCTTAGCCCCTGCTCCAAAAAATGATCTCCAGTGAATGTGTCAGGGCAGCACGGGAAATACTGGGCATAAAAGAGAAGTTCATCCAACATCTTGAAGGAAAATGAGTTACTCCCCTCCAACTGCCATATAAGTGTACATCCTTTCTGGAAACCATACTATTTGCCTTGAAGATCTAAAGAACTCATATTTCTTGAAAGATTTACAGTGATATTTACTTAAAGTATTCATTTAGATTCTAGCCACTGTAGAGTCTGTGATATTTGGATGGAGAAATAAAAATAAATATTGCTTTTTCCTTCTTCTGAAAGATTAAATATGCTTTTTCATTAAATTAATTCTTCCAAAATTCATGCAGATTGAAATGTGGAAAAGGTGTCAAACTATAACATAAAAATACACAGCTTGCATAAGTAGGAATTATACAGCCTCCCACTGATTTCTCACCCCGCTGCCCGGTCAACCTTATTTCCACTCACTTCTAGCTTTTGCTCATCACCCCAAACTTCCATTTTTAATCTCATTGGGAGGTAGTTTTGATTTAGTAGAAAAAACGGGTAACTTGAAATCATGTAGATGCGACTTTTAATAGCATTTCTTGCTCATAAAAGTTTTGTGAGCCTGAGAATGTTAGTTACTACAGGCTTGAGTCCCCTCACTGTTTTTCTCATACCTAAGACGCAACCTTAGATCACGGCGTGTTGTTATTAAAGGCACAGCCTCGGGGATTAGTCTGCCACTAACAGCTGTGTAAATTTAGTGAGTTTAACTAACTCCCAGCCTCAGGGCAAAAATCTAGAAGTGGACGAAAAGGAGAGTCCGGACACCTGGGTGGCTCAGTCGTTAAGCATCTGCCTTCGGCTCAGGTCATGATCCCAGGGTCCTGGGATCGAGCCCCACGTCAGGCTCCCTGCTCAGTGGGAAGCCTGCTTCTCCCTCTCCCACTCCCCCTGCTTATATTCCCTCTCTTGCTGTCTCTCTGTGGCAAATAAAATCTTAAAAAAAAAAAAAGAAAAGGAGAGTATTTCATGTGATTTTCTGTGGGTTAAATGAAATAATTCCTTGAATGCTCATAACTGAGTTCCTGGCCCCCGATGAACAATCTATAAACATTAGTTATTATTTTTGTAAGGTTTTTATGCTCAATAAATGAAATTATATCAGTTTCACTCCCCACTTTTCTCTCATTTATCCCAGAATATGTGGAAGAGGTTATTCCCGTTGCAGTTTCCCACATGAATTTCATGTGATTTCAATCCCTTCACTTTGACATCCAGAATCTTGTGCTTCTCCTTCACCTTCCTATCTCCAGTGCCTGGTGTGAAGCCCCACACATCGTGGGCACTAAACACATATTAATTGTATTTGTTCCATTATCCCACTTGGCACTTTTAAGTAGCGCTGCTTCCACATGTCTGCTGTTATTACTTAGTATTTCTGTTTGTAACTTTCCTGAAGTTTGGTATATCTTCAAAGTTTGTTATTTTTCCCTGTCTCTAGAGACTGCTACAAAAAAGATGGTAAATATATTTTGATGACTAACTGGTTAGCAAATGAATATATGGGGTGTTTTTATTTTTGAGTATGTATTACCTTTGTTTTATTTTTAATGTAATTGTAAGTTTATAATTTTATTTTATAATTATAAAATAATTTATAATTCTATTTTATAACTTTATTTTTTTATTATGTTCAGTTAGCCAGCATAGTTTTCGATGTAGTGTTCACTGATTCATTAGTTGTGTATAACACCCAGTGCTCATCACAACATGGGCCCTCCTTAATGCCCATCACCCGCTCCCCACCCCCCTCCCTTCTGTAACCCTCAGTTTATTTCCCAGAGTTCAGAGTCTCTCATGTGAATATATGCTTTTTAATAATCCTAGGAGTACCTGAACAAAGATCTCATTTGCTTTTCTATAAGTATTTTGTAATCATACTTTTCAAATGATTAAATTTATTTCTGGGGAACCATTTCATACATCAAAATGCCGAAAGATACTTGTAGAGTGACTTCAAAAGGTTATGTGTCCTGCAATAACTAGACGGAAATACTTATTGTACCATTAAAATTTAGAAATACACTATTTAAATACCTTCTTTTTTGAAGGAAAAGAGTTTATTTATTTATTTTTAAAGATTTTATTTATTTGAGAGAGAGCAGAAAGGGAGAGAACATGAGCAGGGGGAGGGGCAGAGGGAGAGGGAGAAGCAAACTCCCCGCTGAGCAGGGAGTAGACATGGACACGGAGCTTGATCCCAGGACCCTGAAATCATGACCTGAGCCCAAGGCAGACGCTTAACCAACTGAGCCACCCAGGCGCCCCTATTTATTTATTTATTTCAGAGAGAGAAGGAGAGAGCAAGCGCAAGCAGGGAGGGGTAAAGGGGAGGGAGAGGGAGAAAGAATCTGAAGCAGACTCCACGCTGAGCATGGAACAGGAGGGGGCTTGATCCCTGGATCATGAGATCAGGACCTGAGCTGAAGCCAAGAGTCATATGCTTAACCAACTGAGCCACCCAGGCCCCTAAATCAAATACTTTCTTTAAAATGTAAACATATTTCCTGAAAACTGACATATCTTTGAAGGCTTATAGTAGGGACACTATCCACGGTTTATTTTCAGTTCCTAACAACTTTTCTTTAAAACTCAACTTGTAAATTATTGTTTCCATAAAAGGAATGTGGCATAGAACACATACCGCTACAAAATAAGGATATGTAAGAACACTCTGAGAAAGATGGAGAGCCACAGGGCTTGCTGGGAGAAAGAGAGCCTAACCCTAGAGCTTGGGATGATTGGAAAGAATTAAAAACTGGACAGAAACCAGGTAGGCCATTGCAGAAGAAAATGACTAGATCTTAATACATTTCAGAACACATAGGAGGGAGAAATTGATCGTTATATAATGAAGGTGTATAGAACTAGAGCTTGTAATATTTACTTACCTTCGGTACCTAATGGGGCAGAAAAAGAGGCTCAACTCCACTGAGCCACACACCAAATGCATTATGATGATGCCAGTCCAACTGTTATTGCCCAGACCTACCCAAGATGCCAGGGGCTGAAGGCAACACAGGGAAACCCAGCAGAATCTAGGATCCTTGGAGTCAGGGGATCAGTGAGCTCAGAACCTTTCAGAGAAGACAGGGAGGTGGCAGGAGGCAGACTCTTAGAGCTCAGGCTCCAAGACCTAGACACATACTTCACTGTCTAATTGGACTTCACTTATAATGCAAACTCAAAGAGTAAATCATTAAGAATTACATTCAAGAATTACATTTCAAAGGGTGCCTGGGTGGCTCAGTCGTTAAGCATCTGCCTTCGGCTCAGGTCATGATCCCGGGGTCCTGGGATCAAGCCCCGCATCAGGCTCCCTGCTCAGCAGGAAGTCTGCTTCTCCCTCTCCCACTCCCCCTGCTTGTGTTCCTTCTCTCTGTCTGTGTCTCTCTGTGTCAAATAAATAAATAAAATCTTAAAAAAAAAATTACATTTCAAGATAGCAACTGCAGAACATTAAATTCCAAGTATGGGGCCCTTCTGAGTTCGGGGCTGCTTGCAATTACACTGGGCACATGAACAAGAAGTGCTGGTGCTAAGCAGTGTTCTAGGTATGGCCGATAGTGTACTGATGCAAAAGAAGACAAGAAAACCTCGCCATGGGGCGCCTGGGTGGCTCAGTCAGATAAGCGGCTGCCTTCTGCTCAGGTCATGATCCCAGGATCCTGGTATGGAGTCCCGGATCGGGCTCCCTGCTGAGCGGGAAGCCTGCTTCTCCCTCTCCCTGCAGCTCCCCCTGCCTGTGCTCGCTTTCTCTCTGTGCCAAATAAATAAATAACATCTTTAAAAAAAAGAAGAAGAAGAAAGAAAGAAAAAACAAGAAAACCTCACCAACACAAAGCTTGTATTCTAGTCACTGAGGACACCTTAAACAAAATCAACACATTTTACAATATGTTAGAAGATGCGAGGGTCCATGAAGAAAAATGCATCAAGGAAGGGAGAAGGATATGGAGTTATGGGCATAAAAATTTTAAAGAAGTTGTTCAAGGAGGTCTCACTGAGTAGTTGAGAATTGTGCAAAACCTGAAGGGAGGTGAGACTTTGGATTATCTTGAAGAAGAATGTTCCAGATAGAGAGAGGAGCAAATCCATAGTATGGAGCATTCATGAATCATTTAAGAAAAAGAAAGAGGCTAGTGTATTGGAGAATGAATAATGTGAAAAGCAGGAGGGCAGTAATTTGAGACCCAAATTTTAAAAGACTCCAAACTGTGGTGATCTGTAGACCACTGAAATGACTTTAGCTTTTCCTTTGAATGAGCAAGAGTGAGTGGAGAGTTTATCAAAGAATGAAATAATTCCTCTGCCTTTTAAAGGGATCTCTCTGGCTGCTTTATTGAGAAGAGACGGGAGTGGTTCAAGAGTTGCAGCAGAAAGCCAGCAGCAGAAAGTTAATGCAATGATACAATTAGGAAGATGACTGTTGGTGCTCCAGCCATTATTCTCACATCCCAGGCAGCAGATTCAGTGGGAGAAGGTCGTGCCCATCTAACTTCTGAGTGAATTTTATCATAATACAGTAGCTTAAGAAGAAGCAGCGTGAAATCACGATGAGGTGATTAAAAGGAATAAAACCTTTCCCCAAACCTTGGAGCTTCAAGAACAGTCGGCTTGGTGTCTACAACCACTAGGATAAGGGATCATACCATTTTAATGGACTCTCATGAGGTACAGTGACTAATCGGGGTGCAGACTCGAGGATAGCTAAGTAATTGATATCTGTCCATAAGGGGCATAAAATTTCAGAGCATAATTTGAAAACTTTGTATTTAGTCACACATGTGTGACTTACATAGAATTAAAGAAAGCGGGACTTCTTTAAAAAAGACAAGTCTCAGAACAGGGCCTGCAAACCCACTCTAAACAAATGTCCTTTTGTGCAGACACAGCTGCCAAGTTGTCAAAAGCAGAAAGTCATTCATCAATATTCCCGTCTAGAAATGTTAGTCACTATCTGATAATCCTGCTCCCTTATAAAAAGGCTTTCTTGCCCATCTCCTATATATATATATATATATATATATCCATGCTGGTAAAACCACTTAAAAGTTATAGGGTGTATTTTACAATAAGTCTCAACATGCAATAGCTGTACCTACACGTAACAAGCAGACTGCCATGCGGGACTGACCAGCTCGTGTGCACACCCCCTACGTCTGTAGGTAAAGTAGATGTTGAACTTCACGGAAAGTCCTTTGATCTTTCTGTCAATGTCATAGAAGAGAAGAAAAAAGGGATAGCCTAATTTTACTTGGGTATCTCCTCTATTAATTTTAATAATAAAATTATTAGCAAGAGAGTCCCACTATCCCCTAAAGTAATATGGGGTAAATTTAATCAAGCATATTCTGTCATACTGTAGCCTTTTCTCTGACCTCCCATACTGTAGCTATTTCCCAGACTGCTCTTTACTTCTAGAGACAAACCCAAATCTGAAAATCCCAAACCCCCACATTAACGAGGAAGACTTTCTACGTGTAGGAGGAAATTTTACAAACTGATGCAGAGCCTGAAATAGACTGACACAAGTTTGAAAGTGAGTCCCCTCACTTTCCAGCTTTGTGACTATAAGAAAATAAAAATAAACCCACCTAATGGTTTTTCTGTTAAAGGAAGCATGTTAAAATTATGTTTAGTATTTTCCCAAATACAGTAGTAATGCATGGTCTTTATTGAAAAAATTAAAGAATGCTAAAAAGAGAAACATTTTTTAAATTGTCCCTTTAACTCATAGACAACCATTATTAACGTTTGGGGATTTCCAAGTCCTTCTTAAAAAAAAATCTATCCTTGATGACAAGTTTTTTTTTTCCTGGAGTTCTCTGACAATTAAATTCATGCCTCTGTATCTGAAGTTTCTTTGATCCCTCATGACACGTGACTTAATATCTTGTCTTCAGAAAATATTTTATACCATGTGTTCCCTCAGATATTCATCCATGGTTCTGAAAGTGAGTTGTAGTTTAGAAAAATAACCTTTAAGCCTAAGGGATGAATTTCCTATTTCTACAAAAGAGGCAAGATCACAACGTTCAGTGACAAATTAAAGCAAGGATTCTCCACTCCCCCACCCACAACTCTACCCCTGTGGTTCCAGTGACTCCTTACCCTTTAAATTTGTAACCCGAGGGAAGATCTACCTTCAGTCATTATGGTTGTGGCTTATGCAATAACAACCTTAAAACTGTGGCAGAAACTAACTTACCCTCAATTATCATTCAGTGTTTATTATAATTAAATATGAACAAAGGCGATATTAGAAACAAAAATCATCTCAGTCTAAGCAGGTAGTTTGAAACAGCTCAATTTTTATCTATTAGTTACCAGAACACACTCTAGAATGTTGTGATCTTAGAGTTATGGGGAAAGTGCCTAATCTATTTTTTTTGTTGTTGTTTCAAGTTTTTATTTAAATTCCAGTTAGTTAACATGTCCTAATCTATTTTAAATAAGAGTCTCCAGGAGATTGTGATGCAGCTAGTACATAGAACCACTTTGGGGAGCCACTTAGTTTAATCTAACTAGATTTGCTTTATAGTTCTTTCTACATTTTCATATTCTTTTGCAGTGCTGTGCATTGCTTGAGCCAAAATTTCAGATGCTGGTTGTTTTGTTAATGGCAATAGGATTCTACTTCATACTGAGAAATGCATGGCGAATGTAAGGAAGGACCCAGGCAGTGAGTGATTCTCAAACTTTTTCTTTAAGAAGCAAGCATTTTAAAAGCACAAATTCTAGCCTCTATTTCCAGACACCATAATTCTGTAGACATTGACTTGGTAATCTGCAACTTTAAAAAATATCCAGGGGATCCTTATGTAATATTTCTCTGAGACATACTCAAAGATTAGACAATGCTCCGTTTGCTTTGGGTGATTAATTTAAGACCAGTAGGAAGCATGTTCCATATATCATTAATATTTAGCTCAGCATTATGTGAAAAACAACAGTAAAGTAATAGTATTGGAGTCTGGTCTTTTATAATATCTATTTCTATGTCAATTCAACACACCTTTCTTCCTGTAACTGTACATACATAGGGTGATGATTGATAGATGGGTGCATTTACTTATATTGATGTGTGTGTATGTTTGCATACAGAAGAGAGAAGGAGAAGGCAAATGCCAGTATTACCTAAAGATCAGGTTTGTTTTTCTTTTTTCTGTTTTATAAAGTTAGGGTTTTTTCTTAAAAGATTTTTGCAAGTTTGTTTGACTTCATCAATCTCTTGACTCAATCACATCAGAAGAGTCGTCCTTGAGAAGACGTTTAACTTTGTAAACAGGTCCTTGGAGGCAACCTTTGGAAAAAATAACCCTTAGATTGATTTTCCTATCATGCTTTGAAATAGCGTTAATACTGATTCCCAAAGGAAGGTGGCATAAAAATGGTAACAGAAGAACAGTCATGATTTAAAAAAAAAAAAAAAAAAAAAAGCTCTGATAGTAAGTAAATCATTCTGCCACGGTGCAGAATAATTTGAAGTCACTATAAAGGCTAGAGTGCTGCTTTGTGTCACTTTGAACAGCGTGCAAAACAAATAAAAAATTTGCCTAATGATATAATTATATATTATAAAAATATATTTATTACATATTTAAGAAATATATATTACAGTTTTTAGAGGTTTCCATATTTTCTGGCTTTTTATAATTTTCTTCATTAAAAGAGTAGCTCATTATTTTTAACTTAGTGGATTATATTTGGTCTTTTGCCATTAGATAATAAATAGTGTCCCAAGCAGAACCAGGGTAAGCTAGAAAGTATAAAATGGGTATTGCTGTGTCTCCATCTTCTCCTTGTCCCCAGAGACAGTGTTCCCAGCTTCCTTGCTCCTCCACCTCTGTGCAAACTACAACTCCATGCAAACTACAATTCCGTGCAAACTACACCTCCGTGCAAAGCTACGTTAGGAAGCAGCTGATAACATGGAGCACTCCAAATTTAAAAGGCATGAAAGCATTAAAATGTTATCATGCAAGGAACACTTACATCTTTTAAAAACTACTTTTACTTTTATTTAGAATTATAATTGAAACTATTATAGTTTATTATGTCAATACAAAAATGCATTTAGTACGTCTTGCAAAAATGCAAGACATTTTTATGAAAAACATTTACTCTTTTTCACTTTCTCTTCCTCAGGGACCACCCATTTCAACTCTTTTAGTTGATAATTTGGTATTTAACTCCATGTTTCTAAATAACATATTTAGAGTATTGTTTCTGATTTTCAGTGTTTAAAAATATCCAGTGTAGATTTAGCTGGTTTCTTATATTGTAAACTGAAACACTCTTTCCATGACTCCATCTCTTCAATAGAGTGATTAATAATGTTTGTTAAAGTCAATGTTTGGTGTCACTGTCATTATTACATTGTAAATAACATTGCTGAAGTACATTATGATTTCATTTTCTTTTGTGTACAGCTTTCCTCATTTTCCTTGAAGAAACAGTCATTTTTATTTTGCTTGCTTTGTTCTTTGTATCTTAATGTATCCACCAAACAACCAATCATAATTGTAAATTTGCTTTGTAAATATTAAAAACCATCAAATATCCTGTTTGATGTGTTTTATTTTCGAAAATACTTCTTATGGAGTCCTAAATCCTTCTGCTCAAATCCAGACTCTGCTTCTCCAAATTTAGTGCAAAGTTGATATCCTGGGCTCTTCAGTTTTAATTTTGGGGGAAGATTCTTTCCTAGATACAGTTTTAATCTTCTGTTTCTTAAAATATATTTTACTCTTTTAATTCATTATCTCAGTTGAGATAATACCTCTTTCAGTAGAGTTCTTGGAAAGACTGCAAGAGAGGAAATTTTTAGATACCTTGCATGTCTGGAAAATGTCTTCAAGCTACTCTTCTAACTAGTTGGTTTCTTGGTCAAGTAGAGAATTCTAGGTTCAAAACAATTTTCCTTTAACTATTTTAAAGTAATTTAACCACTGATCCACTGTCTTCTAGATTTGAGTATAGTTCTGGAGACACTCAATACTATTTTGATTCCAAATATTTGTAATAAGACTTATTCTCTCTCAATCTCTCTCTCTGCATTTCCTCCCCCTCCCCTCCCTCCCTCTCTCTCTCTATATACATATATATCCTTTAGGATTTTCTCTTTGATCATATTCTTTTGGATGTGTCCTTTTAAAATACATTTTCTAGGCACTACTGGACCTATTCAATCTGGAAACACATGTTATTCAGTTCTTCAAAACATTTTAAAATTATTTGTCTGATAATTTTCTCCCCTCTAGTTTCTCAATTCTCTCTCTCTGGAATTTTTATCATTCAGATGCTGGACAACCTATATTTATTGCCTAAAATCATTATTTTTTCACTTTTGCTTTTCATTGCATGACCTTTTTTTCCGTATTCTTTGAAAGAATATCTCAATTTTATTTCCAATTGTTTCATTCTTAATTTCTGCTCTCATATTTTAAATATAAGCCTTTTTCTTATCTTATAAATTTTTATCCTTAACGTCTTCTTTATGTCACAGAATATTTTCCAATTTCCTCTGAGAATATTAATTATATAGATATATATGTAAAACATTTATTCCTGTTTCCTGTTTGCATGCTCACTTGCACTCAGGCTCTTGCTCTTTCTACATATCTATGTGTATCGATATACTTATGTCATTTCCTTTACACCTCTTCATTTTGGTCTTTGCCTTTCAGATTCAATTGTTTACCTAAATTTCTTGCCATTCTTTGCTATGAATTCCTATTTAGTAGGAAGCACTGGAAAGCATATCAGAAGCTCTGAAGGCAGGAGTAGGGCTTGCAGACTGGTGGGAGGTCCAGCTCCAGTCTACATACTTTGATGGAGGAACTCCTACTCTCTGTATCGTAAAGAATGTTATCTCATACAGGATTGTTTGTAGAAATGAAACTTTCACACTCCTAATTAGAGATTTTGAGGCTGACAGTGATAGGTAACTGTGCAAATGGGCTGATAAATCTGACAGTTTAGCATATTGAACTTCACTTAATACCCCTTTTATCATCTGTGACTAATATCCCAGAGTCCAGATTCCCTCTAGTTTGACTATTGATAGAGTGAACCTTCCTTCTTCTGCTTGCACTGAGCAAGGGTAGTTGCGAGCTGTGACAGATATGGAAAGGGATCAGGTAACAAACAGCATCTTATAAAATTTTTTAAAAATCTTCTCCACCTGAATCTCCATTTATGGAGATCCCTGTCGCCTCTTCTATCTGAGCCTTTCCATGGTTGGGTATGTGACTCTGTCCTCTGCACTTCCCTGACCATTTGTTTAGATTTCAAATTTCTCTGCTCTTTTAAATCATTGAACATTCATCTATCTGTTTTCCCTCTTCCACAAATATATTGTGGTCACACCATCTCTCATTCTCTTAGTCCCTGTGCATCTTGCTTTACTGTAGCAATTGTAGTGAGTATTGGGAGAAAGCAAAGGTAAAAGCATGAATTCAATCCTTTGTGCTTAGAGGACTCTCTGCTATTTAATTCTATTTTTGATTTCAGACATAATTTAGCTGGTAAAGGAACAATTTCGTGTTTCTTAAAATCGTGGTAAACGCGTGGGTGCCTATTTTTCCTGAGTTAATTGTGAATAAAGCCACTATATGCACTTGATTTCCATTTGCATCATGTATTTATAGTGTAGCCCTTTTATGAATTTATGTGACTTTCATATATGGCGATCTCTTGTTATTTTAATATTTTTCCTAATTTGTTGAAAAATGTGTTTTCAATTAGATCGTCCCATAAATGCTTTTAGTATCAGGGTTACAGAAACAAAATATTTCTTGATCATTTTCTTTAATTATATCTTCTAGTGATCATATTAGCAGATGGGAAAATTAGATATATTAGAAACAAAATATCATCCCATAACTGTGAATTATTTAAGTTTCAGTCTACACAAAATTATACAAAACAAAACAAACTGCAATTATGGAAATGACCAAAAGGAAAGAATGAATAGCTGATTCTATAACCCTTCCCTCTAGTCTGAGGGACATATAAGAATTTGACCCTTAGTCAATTCCTCTTTTGCTGCATATGGATCAACTCAATCTACCATCACTATCAATAAAAATTCACATAACTTATTCACAACTGTACATACTATCAAAATCATTAAAGCTGAGGACCAGGTTTCATTGCTCCAGGATCTTTCCTCATTGCTTTTTCTGAAATACCAATTTCAAAGTGTAAGAAATAAAGGTCAGACTGATAAGGGTAGATTATAAAACAGATGCTTGAAAAGTATAATGAGGAAGTGCAGGATTTAGCACCAGGGTGATATTGTTTGGGATGCTCAGGCCAACATGTACTGGATATATGAGTCAGCAATGGTTTGTTGATGGAATTAAAGATATTAACCAGTATTAATTATACTGACCAATAACATTATTTACTAGCAAGCAGAAATGCTAAAGTGCCACCCTTCAAGTGTTGGCCTAGACTCTTCAATACAGAATAGCTTTCCCTGGGATAGGAGTATATATGATGTCTTTTCTTCTATTGCTTGAGGAATTCCCAGACGAGTTTAAAGCCAAAGTTAGGGCTAAGATTTTGGTTCCATTAAAGTCAATTGCAGAAAAGATGGGGGGAAAGGTGAAATATATATCTACTCTCCTTGATGACTTGCTTTTGTTCAGTTCAAATTAGTTTCAGTTTTAGGTAACTAACAAACCAGCAAAGCTACAAAGGCCTAATCGAGGTAGAATTTCCCTCTTACAGAAAAATTCCAGTTGTGGGTAGTCCAGGGTTGGTGTGAGCATCATCGAGGAGATGGAGTTTGTTCTATCATTCTGCTTCCACACCCAAGCTTGGCATCTGTGCTCCAGTGTACTTCATGGTACAAGAGAGCTTCTGGAGCTCTGTCCACCACATCCAAGTCCAGGTAGCAGGGTAGAGGAGGAGTGGAAGGGTACAGAGTGCTTCTCCCAACTGAGTTAATGCTATTAGCCACCTTCTAGTATTTCTTTATTGGTTCAGATTTGGTCTCAATAGCATATCTAGACACAAAGGATGGGAAATGTCATCACTTAGCTGAAAATATTGAGCACCCAAGTGATATTCAGGATCTGCTCCTAAAGAAGGAGGAGGAAATAGATAGGGTGCAGCAATTAGCAGTCTGAGAAGATGCTTGCATTCTTTCCCCTGCAGTTTTTCCCCACTAATACATAAACCTTGTTAATTTGCTATGATCCTGTCTTTGCCCTCTTATTTTCTGCTTCTATGGCTTCACTTTCTTGCCTTATTTATTACCCCCATGTTCCTTCCATTCCCTTACCTAACCATAATATAAAACCAATGTGTGTGTGTGTGTGTGTGTGTGTGTATATATATATATATATATATTTTTTTTTTTTTTTTAAGAGAGAGCATGTGTGAGCGGGGGAAGAGTCAGAGGAAGAAGGAGAGAGGGAATCTTAAGCAGACTCTCCCCTGAATGTGGAGCCGAACTTCGGGCTCAATCTCACAACCCTGAGATCATGACCTGAGCCAAAATCAAGTCAGATGCTTAACCCACTGAGCCACCCAGGCACCCTACCAATATCTTTTATATTCATTTTATTCACTGTAGGTAATTTTATGTTTACATTAGTTTTGAAAGTGGCAAGACTAATTATTTAAAGTTTTTCTTCTAAGGTAATTGATAAAATGAATCATGATATCTTTAGCTCATGTAATTTTGTTACCTTTTCTCCCCTTTCAGTTGTGGTAGCTATGAAATAAGGAAAACTAACCTTTTCCAATGATATGATAAGAACTTCCTGGTCTCTTCTCCTTCATCCTTTCGGAATAAAACTTTTATCCTCTGTGTTCATGGGCCATGAGTCTTCTTTGTTTTTCTTTAAAGTGTTAATTCATGTTTGTAAACTCCAACACTTGGGGTGCCTGGGTAGCTCAGGCTAAGTGTCTGCCTTCGGCTCAGGTCATGATCCCAGGGTCCTGGGATTGAGCCCTGCATCAGGCTCCCTGCTCGGTGGGAAGCCTGCTTCTCCCTCTCCCATTCCCCCTGCTGTGTTCCCTCTCTCACTGTGTCTCTCTCTGTCAAATAAATAAATAAAATCTTTAAAAAATAATAATAAATGAATAAATTCCAACACTGAATCATATGTTCAATAAAATGCATCTTTTAACACTTGAGTTTTATATGTATGATTATATTAATATACTAATTATGTGATACTAAAAATATATTGTAAAATTATAAAGAGTATGGAGTGATAATGTATTATTTGCAATTTCAGAGGAAATAAAAACAAATTTTGATTTTCATCATAAAGATTAGCATCAGGGTAAAAAAGTCTAGAAAATTATGTCCAATCATCTGTCCCTAGAACTATGGTTGTCAAACTATAGTATGCATAAAACTTACTTAAAACCCTTGATAAAAATCTTCAAGCTTTATAGGCCTCATCCCTAGAGACCTCTGATTCAGTTTATATAATGTGGAATCCAAGAAACTTTTAAATCAGCACACCAAGGTTCACAGGCAGGATGCCGACAGGAAAAGTGGGCGGGGGGGGGGGGTGATGTGACAGAACAAGGAGAACACTCCTCATCAATAGAGGTTAAAACCAAATAAACAGCAGAAAAGGAAAAGGTAAGTACATCTATGTTAGAGTCTTTTGTTGTTAAAGAAAAAATACTTAAAAAAGAGTGATTTTAAAAGATAAGAAAAGAACTTACCAATTTTAAGAGAAGATTAGAGGGAGAATATGATTATAATTTTGTACTTGGTGAGAAACTGAAGCTACATTATGTAAAATGTTAGAGATTTATATATGCCCAATATAAAATTTGGCAGACAGTGATTATATTTTGTAACCAATCAAAAAATAGAAGCAAATTATGATAAATATTGCTATCAAACAGGAATAATATAATGATTAGGTCAGTGACATTCTTTTTTCTTCATCAGAAGACTATGCACTAATTTTCTACTATGTATATGTAATACTTAAGAGCTCTACCTCCAGAAACAATTCCATTACCTATTAATTACATTATAAAGACATTTTTTTTCTATTTCTCAGTTGTTTCAACCCTAAAATTAGGATGAATTATTAATCAACTCATGAGATTGTGATGACAATTCACTATAATACATGTAAGTATGTAACAGTGTCTACTGCATGCATGCCCAGTATCATCATACTTATAACATTCTCTCTCATATCTTCCAAAGCTGTGACTAAAAAATAAATAAGGGTGATAAGGGTGGAATCAAACAATAAATCCTCATACTCTACAACTCCTGGGGGAAAAACAAAACCCTGCTATACAAAGGCTTTGCCTAATCATGGACTAAGGATATTTTATTCTGTAAGGATTCAAATGCCCTTAAGGTTTGGCTGTCTGAAGGCACTTGGGTGGCTCGGTCAGTTGAGTGTCCAACTCTTGGTTTCAACTCAGGTCATGATCTCATGGGTGTGGGATTGAGCCCCACACCAGGCTCTGCACTCAGCAGGGAGTCTGCTTGAAGATTCTCTCCCTCCACCCCTCCCCCAGCTCATGCTCACACACACATACTCTCTCGCTCTCTCAAAAATAAATAAATAAAATCTTTCTTAAAAAAAGATTTTGGCTGTCTGAAAAAATCCTTTAGTTTGGAATGAATGTGGAGATGAATAATTACTGAAAATCCTTTGTCTATGGATTACCAAGTTTTCTTCCCTATTACTACTGCTATTATTCATTCCTATATGTATTCTCTCCTGGAAAAGGAAGAAGGACTAGACCACTTTCAAAGGAAAGTCTCCACTTATGCATCTATTCATCTGATTCCCCTCCACAGTCATGGGTTTGCCTGGATCTGAGCAATTAACTGAGCAATGCTATCCCTAAGGTCTTTCCTGCTTGACAATCTGGATTCATGAACTGGAGAGAATATTTATTTATCCTACCTCATAGCCCAACTGTATTTATGAGTTGCCTGCATCTAGTTTACTTGCCTTCTTAAAGCAGGTATAAATTATCCAACTCAATTTTACTTGGTGTTTTTACAACTGAATGCATCAATCAGTCACTAGAAGGAGATAGCAAAAACTAGTACAACAGAGCCTGCGGGGTTCATTTAGTGTAGGATATAATTAAATGTCCTGTAAAAATTAAATGGCTGTAATTGTCACCTCTCTGCTGGTAGCAACCAAATCTGCATTCCAACCCAAATATCTCTCCTGAGTTTCAGATCAAAGAATTGAGTTGCTTCCTGGACTACAAAACTGTAATCTCACAAGCAACTCCTATTCCACAAATCATTCAGGCCTCCCCAGAGCTTTTCACAGCTCCCCACACTGCTTTTCAGTAAATGACATCACTAGAATCAGTTACCAAGCCCTGCACTTTTCCTGTCTACTTCTTTATATTCAGATTAGACATCTTTAACTATGGTCCTCATCACCTCTTGTCCAGATTGCTAAAACTGAAACCCAGATTATTTCCTTTCAGTCTGGCCCCTACACCAATGTATTTTCCAAACCACCACCAAAATGATGTTTTTAAACAATTCTGAAGTGCTCTCTCTTGCCTATTATATCTTCCAGCAACCATCCATGGCAGACAAGATGAAGGGCCATTTTCTTGGCATTAGGCATTTTACTATGCCTTTATCATCTCATTCCAGCATAGAATCATCTCCTGCCATGACTGTGAAAGCTTACCAACCAATGATCACCACGCATCTCTCCCCAAACACATTTGGGGTTATTTAGTTTCTTGCAGCAAGGGAGAACACACATCAGAGGAACAGTGAAGTGTCTCTCTAAAAGGGAGTTAGGAGGAGCTTATTAGAGTATTTGGACACATGCCAGAGCTGCTAAGTAGGATTTAGAGACATGTGAAGAATTCAGAGTGGGATGCTGTCAGACAGCACAGAGAAATCAATCACTGGCTATCTTCATATTTTTTTTTTTTATCTAGGAGGCAGGGAGTTCAAAGCGGAGCTAGACTTGTCACTAGTAAAGAAACAAGAGTCATGCATGCCTTCATGAAGAAGAGGATGTTACGCTTGTGGTTGAAAGTGTAACATCTCTGTCTTACTCTATAGCAGTCACAGAATGGTCTTCTCTGAGTATTGATTCTATCCTGAAAAGTTGTTTATGTTTACTGTGGAACATTTCCACCATGCTGTCAGCTTCCAGCCGGCTGCTAGGGTCATTTTCCACTTTCTCACCACCGTGCCAAGTTCTACTTCCTCGTTTACCCAACACTGCGCAGCCCCCTGAAAGCCATGTGCTATTCCTAGTTTATGAGTCTTGACAGAAGAATTTATCAAAGCTTGAAAAACTTCAGTTGTACTTTTTCCAGGACTTCCTCCTACTTCTTAGGATTCTTTTCCTTAAAATATAGAAGAATACATAAATGTATGAACATTGGTTTTTTTAAAATAAAATAAACTATATAAAATTAAGGAACATAAAGTGTCCATTCACTAATCCATTCAGAAGCCATCTTATTCTTCTTCCCAGTTTCAAAATGAGAATAAGATTGTTCTATTCAAGGCTAACACCTTGAAAAAATGTTAATACACCAACAGCACAGAGATTCTCATTTTGCTAGGGATGGATAGGCAACCAACGAATCTATAAGTTATTTATTTGAATTTCAGAGGTTTTTATAATATATTTAACAATATTGAGTTATGTTTATTCATGTGTCTTTTTTAAAGCTGTATTTTAAAGGGAAATGATTTTCCCAATTCAACTATTTGATGGATAAGATTAAAAAAAACTAATCTTGACTTTGAAATCAAATTCTCTAAAGATATGTCAAAATAAAATATTTTGGAACTATACAAAGAAAGTATCCCCACGAATTCTAACAACTGGGACAAATGCATTAGAATACATGATGTGTATATATATATACACATATATACATACATACGTATATATATGTATGTTCACCAGAGTACTACTAACAGTACCTTAAAATCCAAAATATTTTGGGGTGCCTAGGTGGCTCAGTCAGTTAAGTCTCCAACTCTTGATTTTGGCTCAGGTCATGATCTCAGGGTCCAGAGGTCAAGCCTGGCATTGGCTCCATGCTGAGCACAGAGCCTAAGATTTTTCTCTCTCCCTCTCCCTCTCTTCCTCCCTCCACTCACTCTCTCTCTCTCTCAAATAAATAATCTTTAAAAAAAATCCAAAATACTTTGTAATGCTTTAAACTCCTCTAAAGAACCCTGTTCTATAATAAATAAATCTCATAACCACTTGTTCATTTAACCAGTATGGTGCCATTTCAGCAAACTCTCAAGAGTGATGAAATAATGACAAGAATTACCATAACAATGTTAGATCAGTATATATGGAATGAGCTACATTTCTCTAAGTCCATTAATAGTACCTTTGGGAAACCGAGAAGTTAAAAGTAAATTAACAACAACAACAACAAAAAATAGAATCAGGCCTTGAAGTGTGCACATAGCTCACCTTCCTGGAACAGAACTCCAAACATAATATGAATAAACTCAAATAAGTAATATTAATCTAAAGTTTAGTACAATAACTCGGTAATGCAAAGGTTAATACAACAACATAGTAAGTGGAGCTGCCCAGAGCTGGCCTCCTTGCTCCCCCTGGCTGGGCACGTGGTAGAGACCCTAGAGACATAAAGCCACTCTTCCACCACGCGCTGAGCTCGCCTGTGCTGGGAGTGCGGCTCTGTAGCTCCTCCCCCCAACCCCATGTGCCTCGAGTTCTGTCACCTGTGATACCCACGGTGGTATCTGGAAGGCTTCTGGGGGTGGCCACTGCCTTGCTTCTGTTGGATCAGGTGCCCAGAGGGCGGACTGAGGGGTTTGAGCATGATGAGGAATTTCTAAGGAAGATGCACCACCCACTGCTGGAGAAGGATGTGTCAGAGGGCACCTTGCAATGCCCAGAGTCTGGACATCTGTTCCCCAACAGCAGCAGGATCTCCAACATGCTGCTGAGTGAGGAAGGCACCCAGACTTAATCGTGCCACGTACCAGTTTTCATCCTGTGCCCCTGTGGATCTTTGTTTATGTATATCCTGTTTGCTGGTGCTGCCGTGTGTCCCCAACCCTTGACACAGTGACACACCAAATTCAGTGCTCCTGAGCTCCATATTCTATCTTTTTCCCACTAAAGGCTCAAACCCCTCCCCTGGTCCCCCCAAAAGAGGAAAGATTAAATCTTACATTTTGGCATAATGAATTAACTAGAACATAAGAAAGAGAACTTTAACTTAAAACGTAGACCGTGTAGGAGCTACTTGTAAACAGTTAATAGGGAAAAATTCTTCTCTGTGACAAAATGACAAGGATTTACAGAAAGAGGTAAAATAAAATATAGCCAGGTGACAGTTGGTTATCCAAAGCAGAATTTAAGTTTAACTTTGAATTTACCTTAAGAATCAATCCTAATGTAAATTAAATGTTAATCAGAAGATGTAGAGATCATTTGAAATAGGATAAAACCTTCCTCCAGAGTAATTACTCATAAAATTATAATTGGCTTAAGGGCAGCACCAATTACAAATGCATTCCAGCTCAACCATAACTAAATACCTATAAGCAAAATCATCTCTTAATACTATATTGGATTAACCTATATATGCAGAGAAAAAAGTACTGTAGTAACAAATACTGCTTTGAATAATCCCTTATGAAAATGGATGAGCCATTGATTGAGGATAGAAAAAAACTTGTTAATATATTAATTTAACATACTGTTAATCTGAAATATAAATGCAGTAAGGAATGATTGAAAGAAGTTAAAGTAAATGAACATTCAACCTTCCTTTTATTTGCTAAAGGAACCCATAAAAAAAAACTTAAATGTATTAATTGAATATGAAAACTAGTATCTACCAAAGCAGAGGAATAATTATCTGAATTAATTATTTTGGTTCAGTGACCTCAGAACACAGAAAAGCCAGCAAATGGTCAAATCTAGACTAATCACTCAAAATACATCACCATCATTAGTTGCACCAAAATTTTTATCAATAGAACAGATTTCTCAAGTGGAAACAATGAAATCCTATTTTAGAGATCAAATTGATGTTAAAATGTATGGTTTTATTGTTGCATCCAGACATCCTAAAGATAACTTCTAGTAAAAATATTCTTTTGTTCCATCATTAAAATTCTGCGTGGCCTGAGATCAAATCAGAGCAGTTCCTTTTGGTTTCACTTCATATAAAGATACCTCATAGTATAAAAGGACTTGAGAAATAAGGTCTATTCAACATGAAAGACTGATATTAAATATCAGTGGATATAAGAGATTATTAAAATCCCTCTGTAAGAATTGGGCTCATTGAGGTGATAGGTAATAACATAATACCATAGGCAATAACATAAATTTAAAACTTTGTTTTGGGGGGCTCAAATATTTTATTTTAACAAACATGTTACCAATTATTTTGCAGTTACTAATTACTCCTATCTATTAGCCTTGGCCTTCTCAATGCTTAACCAAAAAATTTAGGTCACATTGAATTTCAAAAAGAACCAAAGATTGTAGGTCCATTTGGACTTCAGCCACTGGCAGATGCCATCAAATGATACAACAAAGAACAACTTTGACTTCTAACTTTATCAACACTAATATAGATTATTGCACCTATTATCATCCTGACCTTGCTTAAACAATCTGAACGTCCACACTAAGATCATATCCACTAATAGAATTAAACTTCAAACTACCATTTGTCTGTATGAAGCTTAGCTGTGCAGACAGTTAAGCTCAGAGTGTGCCCTCTAACTGGAGCTGTGTGAGCATAACAAAACTTCCACATGAGGTCATGTTGGCAATTATTCTGTTATAAGTAATAATAACTACATAAATATATGCACATGTGCCCTTTGCATGAACAACTACCTTCCCTAAATAATTGGCTTTGATCTACTTGTAACTTTTGGGAAGAGAGGCAGAAGAAGCCCAGACAAGATTTTATTTAACTGCTTCTTGGAATGTGCAATTCAGTACACAAGTTAAACCTCCCAACTTGGTAAAATGAAGAATTATCTTCTGCCCTTACATTTGCTGAATGAAGCTTATTCTTAGCCATTTTACATAGACTTATCTACTTTTGACTATACTCAGCAAATCACAAAGTGATCACTATATTGACTACATGGTTTTTAAACTCAAATAGAATAGTAGAGACAACTAATTCAGGCTGACCTTAATCAGTGAGGGCTTTTATTAGGAGATGTTTAGATTTATGGCTGATTATAATTGATTATTATTGCCCTTGTCTTGATAATAATTTTCTTTATAGCAATGCTAAACCCATTAGTGGTATCATGTCTTAATATTTTTATCTCTTTAGCTGATGGCATATCTATCACCTGAGCCCCCACAGCCTAAAGGAAATAAATTTTAAAAAATATTACAAACACTATTTATCAACACCATCTTAGATGTTTACATTCGAATTATTATGAAACATCACACACTAATTCTGACAGCATCTATGACTCATGACTACTTACAAAAATAGACTCATGGAAAGTGTGTAATTACTGGTAAAACATTCCCCAACCATGTTTTATATGCCAAATAAAGCTTTACTTCACACACGATCACTTCACTTTTGGAACTGACCCTAATACTGACCCTTCTAATTGCTCTTTATGTCTTTATATACTAATGTATTGATACTGATCCTATTCTTCTTGTACTAATTTAGTACAACTAACTCAGAATCTTAGTTTTGCTTTAAACCCAGTGAAGAGCAATTAATCTATTAGTATCAAGATATTTAACATTATTCACTTCCATAATTAGTCATTTCATTCCTATTACCACAGTAACAACCTATATACAGAAAAATCAAGAACATGTGAATTGGATTTGAAAATCTAGAACTGTCCACCTGTAGTTTACAAGAAAATGCTTCCCATATTAATCAAAGTGTTACTGTTTGACCCCCAAATTTTATTGTTACTAACACTGCCTTGGACTTCCCAGTATATCAACCTATAACAGAAGTAAATAAATAAAATAAATAAAATAAAAATAAATAAGCAAAAATAAAATAAAAGCTATGAGTCACAGATTTAGCCTAAAAATGAGTTATAAAAAGTCTGGTAAGAGTAAAATTAGTTAGTGTAAGCACAAGACAAATAACTTTGACACCTTATATTATGGGTTATACCATAATTACCTAATACCCTTATCCTCTCAGTTACATTCATAATAGCCTTCCTAAGTCTTTTAATTTATCCCATATAACAACTTCATTATAATGTTTAGTGGGCATCATTTTTATTTATTGTAATACTTTATTAGAACTGAATGCTTAGCACTTCTTCTAAGACTGATAGGTATACGCATTTTTTTATTTCAAAATTCTCAGTCCATATCAACTTTAAAAATTGCTTTCCCACCTTAGGTATGGTGCTCCAAAACAAATAAAATCTGAAGTAGCTACCTCTTAAAACCTCATTATTTAATAAACTTATTACATGAAGAAATAAGCTTTACGTTTTTATTGTACTATTTTTCAACTCACTATCTACACATTTGCCAGTAGATACAAGTAGATTATCACTATTCATACTAGTCGCTAGCCAATTTCACCTAACGTGCCTGAAATCCCCAAATAATGCTCTATTTCAATGTTTATTTTAGTTCAAATAGTTTTAATCAAACATTCACTAGCACAAAACTTACTTTGTTCTATATATTATTTGAAGCAATATTAGTTCCAATATTTATTATTGCCATTTGATAGGAAACGAGACCCCAAAAAATGAATACAGGATTCTACTTTTCATTATATAAATTAATAGGATCCTTTCCACTTTTAGTAGCCCTGACTTATATTCAATATCAGAGACTCACTAACTTTACTTATAATATAATGTTGTACTTCCAGATAATCCCCAGTAGGTGATCTCATAAATTACTATGACTAGCACCCATAAGGACATTTATATTAAAAAATAACCCTACAGAGGCTTTATCTTTGACTCCCAAAAGTGCACATCAAAGCACAAATTGCACCAATTATGGAATGAGATTATGGAGACAGTGCCCCTATCATTTTTTTCCTAACGTTTACTATGTCTTAATATGCCTTAGAAAATGTCTTCCACTGATGGATACCTAAGACATTATTTAAATATTGATTAATTAAATTAAAATATGCTAAGTAGATTATTTTATCTATTTGCTTTTGGAAAACATTTCTTTTGAATTCCTATCTTTCTAGACTCTCATGAACCTCCAAAATTAGTAGATATACATACTAGCCACCCCTCTTCCTAACAATATTCCAATTGATCATGCTCCCTGTATGTACTTACAAAGAAAATTCTCAATGAATACTACTATAGAAAAGATAAAAGTTTCCATGCCATTCTTTATTCTGTGGGTAAGAAGATCTGAACAGATGTTATTACCAAAATCAGCAATTTAAATTATTAAATAAAACTACTCTCTTATTCTTTTAGCCCCAGCTTCTGTTCAGTTTAAATGCACTAGGATTCTGGTCCCTGCTGTGGGAACACAAGTGTCAATAAGTATCCTAGATCCATGTTTTAAATAAATGGTTTTATGTCTGTAGCCTGAGTGTCCCTAGTATCCTCCACACTTATGCACGCCTGAACAACAAAAATAAAGAGTCTCTCTTGTTTGGATCCTTTCCTGTTATGATTTTCCAGGTGTACCTAATCAAGTAATCATCATACAGGCAAGAATCTCCACTGAATTCATTGACTCTAGATAGGAAAGAACGTGTTCCTAATAATAATGACCCTAATCCTCTTCTAAACAAAATGGTCATAATTATGAATTAGGGATAAAAGTGAGGAACAAGGGAGTGCATTATAAAGCAAATATGTAATGTGAATGTCAGAGAGGATTTACATTACTAAAGATAATGGACAGTCTGTGTGCAAGGTGTTAAAGTGTTTTTCATAAGACCTGCTGTTATGCTTTCTCAATAATATAACACCGGTACTTATTCATCTTGGAAATAACAATGAAACCTAACTGAGGGCTGTAGAGTAAATAACTAGCTGACAGTCACCTAGCACACCTGCTAAGGCAGGTCTGCTAGCTGACAGTCACCTAGCACACCTGCTAAGGCAGGTCTTTACCAGTTTGCCCACTGTAAACCTCTTATACAGGTGACCCTTAAACAACATGGCGGTGCAGGCCATGTGCACCAACCCACCTCAAGCCCCATAGTTGAAAGTTCACCAAAAAAAAGTGCACAGCCAATCACATCTCCTCCTTAAAATATTTTCTCCATCTGGTTTTCAGTGACATACACTCTTCCATTTTCTGCCTGTCACAATGGCTGCACATCTTCAGTTCATGTTGTTTCTTCTTCCTCATCTACCTGATCTCTTCATAACAATGTAAAATGGAAACAGCTGCAAGAATTTATAGCACTGAAGACTATACAGAAAAAAAAATCTTGAAAATTAGTATTGATAGAATTATTTTAATTGGAGAATTTAATATGCTCTCATTTCATGGTACTTGAAGAAAAACAGGGAATATAAAACACTTGGATTATACAATTATAATGTTTGTAGAATATACATGTGTTAAAAACAAGGCCTGGATGACTGGTATTCAGGAGGAGCTCCCATCTCCCATACTGGCATGTCAAACTGGGAGAGTTGCTATACCCAAGCTCTTAATATCCCTCCTTCTAACTCGTATGTGATTGTTCATATTGTTTACATACAGTCTTACTCTTAGACTCATGACCTTGTTGATTTGTTTGCATTATTTTGTTTTTATTGTTTCTCTCTGTTAAAAGAAAATAAATAGGGGAAAGCAGGAAGGATCCATTAGCTCTAATGAGAGGAGCAGCCATTTCAACAGTCTTTAGTCTGTAAAGAGTTTCCTATCTGCCTCTAACATTGGATGTGTATTGTGGGAGCAAAAAACCACTGGAGAAAGAAATTAACCATAGTATGCCAAGATGAAGGAGGATCTAGGAGATGTGATTGGTTGTGTCAAGTGCTACTGATAAGTCAGGTAAGAGCGCTTGGAACTGACCTTTGGACATAGCGATATGATGCTTAGATGATGGCCTTGACAAGAGCTATTTCAGTGGAACCATGTAAAAGCTCAAATGAAGTTTGTTCAAGAGAGACTGAGGAGGGAGGAATTACAGACCTCAAGTATACAGAGATCTTTTGAGGAGCTTTCTTGAAGGGGAAAAGAGAAATGAGCAAGACTTGGAGATGCATATGAGGTCAAGAAAAAAATAACATAAAGTGAGAATATTAATGGCATGTTCTTAGGCCGACAGGAATGACCCCAAAAAAGAAAAACTTTGAAAACTGAGGAAAGAAAAGACACAGTTGTTAGCCAAGTTTCCAGGAGGGAGAGATGATGCATTCTAGTGCATGAGGGGAAGAACCGAGAGCCACCGAAAGCACAGACAATTCTCCCCCTAACAACAGAAGTGAGGAGAGTATGTGGTGCAGACGTAGGAAAGTTAATCTTCTAGAAGTGAGGCAAATTGCTGAAGAACTAAGAGGCAGAGTATAGCAGGAGCTTTGAGGAGAGTGAAGGCACAAAAGCATAATTTCAGGGAGTAGAAGAGAAAATAGGCTAAGGAAATGTCATATGGTTATTGTTCTAGTTTGTTTTCTGCTTTGTCTTCTTCTTTTCCAATATTTAAATGAGAATAGGTCAATTCTACCAAACTTGGTATCGGAAAAAGAAATTTTTTTTAAAAATGGAAGAAAAGAGGGCGGAGCAAGATGGTGGAGGAGTAGGAGAACTGGATTTTGTCTCCTCTCAGGAATTTAGCTGGATAGTGATCAAACCATTCTGAACACCTACAAACCCAACAGGAGATCGAAGAAAGGAATAGCAACAACTCTCTCATCAGAAAAGCGACCACTTTCTGGAAGGTAGGACGTGCGGAGAAGTGAATCCGAGGCGATATTCGGGAGGACAGATGGCGGGGGAGGGGCCTCCGTCAACCGCTTCTGGCAAGTGATAGAGCCAAGGAGCACAAAATCGGAACTTTTAAAAGTCTGCTCCGCCGAGGGACGTCACTCTGGTGGCTAAGCGGGGGGTGGAACCCACGGGACAGTGCGGTCTCGGGACCCTCGGGGTCACAGAAAGACCGGGGGTGCCTGAGGGCGGCAGAGCTCCCAGGTATCGGAGCGGGGAAGCCGGCTGCAGAGGCGGAGCCCAGGCGCGGGCTCTCAGCTCGGGGTTGTCATGAACCGTGATCCGCGGCACAGTCGGGCCACTGCTCCTCCAGCAGGGACCCAACAAGCGGCAGATCCGGGGACACTCACCTTCCTCCCCCCGGGGAGGAGCCGCGTGGGAGTGCACCACAGGGATCTGCTGCATTTGGAGACTCCACACAGGGTCGGTTGCCAGAGATAGAAACGCATGGTCACAGGCCGGGCGAGCACGGAGTGCGGCCGGAGACCAGGGAGACGGGAGTGACTGACGGCTTTTCTCTGGGGGCTCACTGAGGAGCGGGGCCGAGTTCTCGGCTCCTCCAGGGCAGAGATTGGGAGGCCGACATTTTCACTCTCCGCCTCCAAAGCTGTACGGAAAGCTCGCAGGGAACAAAAACCCCGGAGAGCAAACCCGAGCAGATTACTTAGCCGGGAGGGGGCAAGGGCGGGGCAATTCCGCCTCCGGCAGAGACATTTGGAAACCACGGCAACAGGCCCCTCCCCAGAAGACCAGCGAGAACAGCCAGCCAAGACCAAGTTTACCGATCAATGAGAACGGCAGAACTCCAGCGCTAGGGAAATACTGCACATAGAATTCATGGCTTTTTTACCATGATTCTTTAGTCTTTCAAAGTTAATTTTTTTTTAACTGTCTTTTTTTTTTTTTTTGAATTTTTCTTTTTCCCTTTTTCAACCAACACCTTATCAATCCCTTTTTTTAAAAAACATTTTTATTTTTCATTTTTAGACTCATATTCTATCCCTTCATAGTAGTTATCCATATTTTTGGCATAAATATATAAGTGGTTCTCTCTTTAAAATTTTGAGATAGTTTCTTCTAACAGATTAAAATATACCCTAAATCTCTAGTATATGGTTTTTTCTACTCCCCTGCCTGATCACATTCTCTCCCTTTTTTTTTCTTTTTTTCTTTTTTTAAATCCTCTTCTTTCTTTTTTCAAAGAAATTCTTATCAATTCCTTTTATAAAATTTTTTATAATTTCCATCTTTACAGTCATATTCCATCCCTTCATCATATCAACCCTTATTTTTGTACATATATAAGTTTTCCATTCTTTAAAATTTTGGGAGGCACTTTCTTCTAAAAGACCAAAATACACCCCAAATCTAGTGTGTGGCACTGATCTATATACCAGCCTGATCATATTTGATCACATTCTGGTTTTTTGTTGTTGTTGTTGTTTTGTTTTGTTTGTTTAGAGTATATTTTCTGGGGACGTGGTTACTCTGCTAGCATTTTGTTCTCTCATTAATCTATTCTCCTCTGCACAAAATGACAAGATGGAAAAAATCACCTCAACAAAAAGAACAAGAGGTAGTACTGACTGCCAGGGACCTACTCAATACACATGAGTACGATATCAGATCTAGAGTTCAGAATCATCACTTTAAAGATACTAGCTGGGCTTGAAAAAAGCATGGAAGTTATTAGAGAAACCCTTTCTGGAGAAGTAAAAGAACTAAAATCTAACCAAGTAGAAATCAAAAAGGCTATTAATGAGGTGCAATCAAAAATGGGGGCACTAACTGCTAGGATAAATGAGGCAGAAGAGAGAATCAGTAATATAGAAGACCAAATGATGGAAAATAAAGAAGCTGAGAAAAAGAGAGATAAACAACTACTGGATCACGAGGGCAGAATTCGAGAGATAAGCAATACCATAAGATGAAACATTAGAATAATTGGTATCCCGGAAGAAGAAGAAAGAGAGAGAGGGGCAGAAGGTATAATGGAGCAAATTATAGCAGAGAACTTCCCTAATTTGGGGAAGGAAACAGGCATGAAAATCCAGGAAGCACAGAGAACCCCTCTCAAAATCAATAAAAATAGGTCAACACCCCAACATCTAATAGTAAAACTTATGAGTCTCATAGATAAAGAGAAAATCCTGAAAGCAGCTCGGGAGAAGAGATATGTAACCTACAATGGTAGAAACATTAGATTGGCAACAGACCTATCCACAGAGACCTGGCAGGCCAGAAAGGACTGGCAGGATATAATCAGAGCACTAAATGAGAAAAATATGCAGCCAAGAATACTCTATCCAGCTAGGCTGTCATTGAAAATTGAAGGAGAGATAAAAAGCTTCCAGGACAAACAAAAACTAAAGGAATTTGCAAACACAAAACCAGCCTTACAAGAAATCTTGAAAGGGGTCCTCTAAGCAAAGAGAGACCCTAAAAGCAACATAGACCAGAAAGGAACACAGACAATATACGGTAACAGTCACCTTACAGGCAATACAATGGCACTAAATTCCTATCTTTCAATAGTTACCCTGAATGTAAATGGGCTAAATGCCCCAATCAAAAGACACAGGCTATCAGACTGGATTAAAAAACAAGACCCATTGATATGCTGTCTGCAAGAGACTCATTTTAGAACCAAAGACACCCCCAGATTGAAAGTGAGGGGGTGGAAAACCATTTACCATGCTAATGGACACCAAAAGAAAGCTGGGGTGGCAATCCTTCTATCAGACAAATTAGATTTTAAACCAAAGACTGTAATAAGAGATGAGGAAGGACATTATATCCTACTTAAAGGGTCTATCCAACAACAAGATCTAACAATTGTAAATATCTATGCCCCTAACATGGGAGCAGCCAATTATATAAGGCAATTAATAACAAAAACAAAGAAACACATCAACAACAATACAATAATAGTGGGGGACTTTAAAACCCCCCCTCACTGAAATGGACAGGTCGTCTAAGCAAAAGATCAACAAGGAAATAAAAACTTTAAATGACACACTGGACCAAATGGACTTCACAGACATATTCAGAACATTCCATCCCAAAGCAACGGAATACACATTCTTCTCTAGTCCCCATGGAACATTCTCCAGAATAGATCACATCCTAGGTCATAAATCAGGTCTCAACCGGTACCAAAAGATTGGGATCATTCCCTGCCTATTTTCAGACCACAATGCTTTGAAACTAGAACTCAATCCCAAGAGGAAAGTCGGAAAGAACTCAAATACATGGAGGCTAAAGAGCATCCTACTGAAGAATGAATGGGTCAACCAGGAAATTAAAGAAGAATTTAAAAAATACATGGAAACCAATGAAAATGAAAACACAACTATTCAAAATCTTTGGGATGCAGCAAAGGCAGTCCTAAGAGGAAAGTATATAGCAATACAAGCCTTTCTCAAGAAACAAGAAAGGTCTCAAGTACACAACCTAACCCTACACCTAAAGGAGCTGGAGAAAGAACAGCAAATAAAGCCTAAACCCAGCAGGAGAAGAGAAATAATAAAGATCAGAGCAGAAATCAATGAAATAGAAACTAAAAAAACAGTAGAACAGATCAACGAAACTAGGAGCTGGTTCTTTGAAAGAATTAACAAGATTGATAAACCCCTGCCCAAACTTATCAAAAAGAGAAGAGAAGTGACCCAAATCAACAAAATCATGAATGAAAGAGGAGAGATCACAACCAACACCAAAGAAATACAAACAATTATAAGAACATATTATGAGCAACTCTATGCCAGCAAATTAGATAACCTGGAAGAAATGGATGCATTCCTAGAGATGTATCAACTACCAAAAGTGAACCAGGAAGAAATAGAAAACCTGAACAGACCTATAACCACTAAGGATATTGAAGCAGTCATCAAAAATCTCCCAAAAAACAAAAGCCCAGGGCCAGATGGCTTCCCAGGGGAATTCTACCAAACATTTCAAGAAGAATTAATACCTATTCTTCTGAAACTGTTCCAAAAAATAGAAATGGAAGGAAAGCTTCCAAACTCATTTTATGAGGCCAGCATTACCTTGATCCCAAAACCAGACAAAGACCCCATCAAAAAGGAGAATTACAGACCAATATCCCTGATGAACATGGATGCAAAAATTCTCACCAAAATACTAGCCAATAGGATCCAACAGTACATTAAAAGGATTATTCACCACGACCAAGTGGGATTTATCCCTGGGCTGCAAGGTTGGTTCAACATCCGCAAATCAATCAATGTGATACAATACATTAACAAAAGAAAGAACAAGAATCATATGATCCTCTCAATAGATGCAGAAAAAGCTTTTGACAAAGTACAGCATCCTTTCTTGATCAAAACTCTTCAGAGTATAGGCATAGAGGGTACATACCTCAATATCATAAAAGCCATCTATGAAAAACCCACAGCGAATATCATTCTCAATGGGCAAAAACTGAGAGCTTTCCCCCTAAGGTCAGGAACGCGGCAGGGATGTCCACTATCATCACTGCTATTCAACATTGTATTGGAACTCCTAGCCACAGCAATCAGACAACAAAAAGAAATCAAAGGCATCCAAATTGGCAAAGAAGAAGTCAAACTCTCTTTGCAGACGATATGATACTTTATGTGGAAAACCCCAAAGACTCCACTCCAAAACTGCTAGAACTCATACAGGAATTCAGTAAAGTGGCAGGATATAAAATCAATGCACAGAAATCAGTGGCATTCCTATACACCAACAACAAAACAGAAGAAAGAGAAATTAAGGAGTCGATCCCATTTACAATTGCACCCAAAACCATAAGATACCTAGGAATAAATCCAACCAAAGAGGCAAAGAATCTGTACTCAGAAAACTATAGAATACTCATGAAAGAAATTGAGGAAGACACAAAGAAATGGAAAAACATTCCATGCTCATGGATTGGAAGAACAAATACTGTGAAGATGTCAATGCTACCTAGAGCAATCTACACATTCAATGCAATCCCCATCAAAATACTATCCACTTTTTTCAAAGAAATGGAACAAATAATCCTAAAATTTGTATGGAACCAGAAAAGACCCCGCATAGCCAGAGGAATGTTGAAAAAGAAAAGCAAAGCCGGCGGCATCACAATTCCGGACTTCCAGCTCTATTACAAAGCTGTCATCATCAAGACAGCATGGTACTGGCACAAAAACAGACACATCGATCAATGGAACAGAATAGAGAGCCCAGAAATGGACCCTCAAATCTATGGTCAACTCATCTTTGACAAAGCAGGAAAGAATGTCCAATGGAACAAAGACAGTCTCTTCAACAAATGGTGTTGGGAAAATTGGATAGCCACATGCAGAAGAATGAAAATGGACCATTTCCTTACACCACACACAAAAATAGACTCCAAATGGTTGAAAGACCTCAATGTGAGACAGAAGTCCATCAAAATCCTAAAGGAGAACACAGGCAGCAACCTCTTTGACCTCAGCCAAAGCAACTTCTTCCTAGAAACATCGCCAAAGGCAAGGGAAGCAAGGGCAAAAATGAACTATTGGGACTTCATCAAGATAAAAAGCTTTTGCAAAGCAAAGGAAACAGTCAACAAAACCAAAAGACAACCGACAGAATGGGAGAAGATATTTGCAAATGACATATCAGATAAAGGGCTAGTATCCAAAATCTATAAAGAACTCATCAAACTCAACACCCAAAGAACAAAGAATCCAATCAAGAAATGGGCAGAAGACATGAACAGACATTTTTCCAAAGAAGACATCCAAATGGCCAACAGACACATGAAGAAGTGCTCAATATCGCTCGGCATCAGGGAAATCGAAATCAAAACCTCAATGAGATACCACCTCACACCAGTGAGAATGGCTAAAATTAACAAGTCAGGAAACGACAGATGTTGGTGGGGATGCGGAGAAAGGGGAACCCTCCTCCACTGTTGGTGGGAATGCAAGCTGGTGCAGCCACTCTGGAAAACTGTATGGAGGTTCCTCAAAAAGTTGAAAATAGAGCTACCATATGATCCAGCAATTGCACTACTGGGTATTTACCCCAAAGATACAAAAGTAGGGATCCGAAGGGGTACATGCACCCCGATGTTTATAGCAGCAATGTCCACAATAGCCAAACTGTGGAAAGAGCCAAGATGTCCATTGACAGATGAATGGATAAAGAAGATGTGGTGTATATATATACAATGGAGTATTATGCAGCCATCAAAAGGAATGAGATCTTGCCATTTGCAACGACGTGGATGGAACTGGAAGGTATTATGTTGAGTGAAATAAGTCAAACAGAGAAAGACATGTATCATATGATCTCACTTATATGAGGAATTCTTAATCGCAGGAAACAAACTGAGTGTTGTTGGAGTGGGGGGTGGGGTGGGAGGGATGAGGTGACTAGGTGATAGACACTGAGGAGGGTATGTGCTCTGGTAAGCGCTGTGAATTGTGCAAGACTGTTGAATCTCAGATCTGTACCTCTGAAACAAATAATGCAATATATGTTAAGGAAAAAAAAAGAAGAAGAAGAAGGTAGCGGGAGGGGAAGAATGAAGCGGGGGAAATCGGAGGGGTAGATGAACCATGAGAGACGATGGACTCTGAAAAACAAACTGAGGGTTCTGGTGGGGGGTGTGGGAGGATGGGTTAGCCTGGTGATGGGTATTGAGGAGGGCACATTCTGCATGGAGCACTGGGTGTTATGCACAAACAATGAATCATGGAACACTTCATCTAAACTAATGATATAATGTATGGGGATTAACATAAGAATAAAAATTAAAAAAAAAAAGGAAGAAAAAAAGAAAAAGTACTTTCCATATATTCTACTTAGGTCTCCTTCATGTCTGTCTGAACATCATTTGAATTCTCCCTAAGGTATGGTAGGGCTGGATGTTGTAGATTTTGATTATTCATTCAGATAGCAGAAAGAAACTATTAAGGGAGCTGATATTATGTGGGCAGTCACAACTGGAGAGATACATTTTGCTTTCTGTCTCTCTAATTCTGCCTAGAGAGAGTTTTAAGCTTAGTAGCTGTGGCACTCAGCCCACAAGATGGACTCTAATCATTCCTGACTCCTTGTATTCATATTTTTGTCTAGTTTCTTCCTACATTGAATCAGGATGGGTCTGTGCGACCAATAGATATGGTGGAAGTGTGATTTCCAAGGCTAGACCATAAAAGGTATTGCAGTTTCTCTTTTGACTTTTCAGATTGCTCACTCTGGGGGAAACCTATCATGATGTGAGGACATTTAAGCAGCCCTAGAAAGGCCAGGAAAAGGCACTGAAGCCTCCGACTAATACTGACCACCAATATACCAACATTGCAACACCATCTCCTGTAAGTGGATCCTTCAGCTCTCTGCAAACTTTCACGTGGCTGCAGCCCCAGGAGAGGCCCTGAGCCAAAACTTCCCAGCCAAGTCCCTTTCAAACTCCTGACCCAGAAAAACTGTGAGAGATATGAAATTATTACAGTTGGATTAAGAAGCTAATATTTGGGCAGTCGAATCGTTGCTTTGGCTGGACCCGGACGTGTGGCCCGCTGCGCCCGCTCTTTGCGCCCCGTCACTCCCGCCCGCCCGCAGGATGGCCCACAAGCAGATCTACTACTCAGACAAGTACTTCGACGAGCACTACGAGTACCGGCATGTCATGTTACCCAGAGAACTTTCCAAACAAGCCCCGAAAACCCATCTGATGTCTGAAGAGGAGTGGAGGAGACTTGGTGTCCAACAGAGTCTAGGCTGGGTTCATTACATGATTCATGAGCCAGAACCACATATTCTTCTCTTTAGACAACCTCTTCCAAAAGAGCAACAAAAATGAAGTCTATCTGGGGATCGTCAATTAAATCTTTTCCACATTTAATGTATATGTGTATATAAGGTAGTATTCAGTGAATACTTGAAGAATGTACAGACTGTTGATCCGTACCTGTGCAAGAGCTGTATTCTTCACAGCAACAGAGCTCAGTCAAATGCAACTGCAAATAGGTTACTATAAGGTGTTTAAGATAAAATTTCTTCTAGTCGGTTTTTCTCTTAATATAAGTGCCTGTTTGACTTTACCTGTTACTTTTGTTAAATAAAGTTTGTATGTTGCATTAAAAAAAAAAAGAAGCTAATATTTGGAAGATCTGCTACTAAGCACTAGATAACTAATAAAGGAGAATTTATCCAATTGGAGAGATATGTAACTTGGTGAGATTTCATGGTAATGGAAACTCCTATGGCTCCCTGATTTTCTCTTTTCTTCAGACTGCATGCATTGCTGGTAAGAGTCTGTTGGAATTTGGCTCCAAATAGGTTGTTCTCCCTTTTTCTTAAATTCTCACAATATTTCCCCCCATCTCACATTTATTTTTTAGCTAACTCTAGATTAAAGAAAGCATTGTCTTAATTCTTTTAACATGAATTCCACATTTCAAAATACATTAAAAATGCCATGCTGGTATCAAAGTAAATATGCCAAGTAGACTATAAAGTTAAAGAATGCTAAATATCCACCATATAAAAATGATCCATCATTACTTTAGGAACTCAAATAGGGAGAATATAAAATACAGATATGTTTAAAAAATAGTAAGCTATATAAGCAATATGCAAAGAGAGAATAAATAAGGTCACTTTGACTGAAACTCTCAGATTGCCAAATACAGGGAGTGAGCTGATAAAATCACACACTTTCCCAATTGCCAACATACCCCAGGAGGATCATCTGCTGAACAAAGATAAGCCATAAAAGGAAAAGCAAAGGTATTAGATAAATTGAAGAGTATTAAAGCAAAACACAAAATGACGATATAGCACTATTTTCAAGAAATCCAAGAAATATTTTTCATTTCATACAGAGCTTCATCTTGTTTATATTTCAAGATTAAATATCTTGACATCTTCATCACTTTCTCCCATTTTTTACCATGAGAGTTTCTAAATACTATTCATTCAATCAACATGTATTTATTGAGCACCTACTATATGCCAGCACTATTGTAAGCACTGGAAATAGAACAGTGAATAAGAAAGACAGTCTCATCCTTCATGGAGCTTAAAACTAGTGCAGATAAAATTAATAAATAAGCATATCACATCAGATGAGTATTAAGTGCTATGGAAGAGAAATTGAAAAGGTAAGGTGATACGTAGTCAAGATGGATGGTTTTGATGCAGGCTGGCTGGGTCCAAGAACCCAGAAGAGGTCCCACAGGACCAGCCAAGAGGGTCTTTGGCTTCACACAGGATGGAAATCAAACACAAGCTGAGAGGAAGTAAGAGTAGTTTATTGAAGACATAGAGCAAATACAGAGTGTCTGAGAGACTCAGAAGGGAAAGGAGAGAGAGTCTTGTCCTTGCTTGGGGTCCAGAGTTTTTACTGAGGACTGTGGTCTCTTTAGGCATCCAGGAACAAAGATGAGTGTTTAGGTGTTCTCCATAAGTCACTTATGCCCTGGAGCCAGGGGTCTTGGTGAATCAGTGGTCTTGGAAAATATTCATGATGATCCCACCTGGTCACTCCTTAGATGCTACCTATTGTGCTGGAAGACTCCAAAGAAATCATTAACTCCTTGACCTTTACAAGGAGCACATCCATTATCTGTTCTATAAGGCAGGTGTAAGGTGAGGGTGTAGGTCCCAGCAAGAATAGAAGCAGGAAAAGGAGCAGAAAAGCAGTTTTTCATTGGGTCTCTTTAGTTTCCCTGTCTCAGCCTATTTAAGAGAACATAGTCAAAGTCTAACAAAATCAGTTACTATTAAATGTAAAATAGGTATAAATTTGATTCTCAACACTTGAGTGCATAAACTCTCTCTCCCCATGTTCCAAATTGAGTTCAATTTGTCTTTGAGGACTTCCTTATCTCTACCCTCTCCTTGAATGTTTAATAAGAAATTCAATCAATCATTTTGCAGGAGACTCTTTCACTTTCTTAAGGTCATTTAGGACTCCAAACATAATAACTTTGGAAAGCTTAAAGGAAGACCACAGATCTATGCGTCGTGGCCCCCACAAAGATCTTCATTGTCCAAGGCTGCGTGGGTCATTCAAAGGCATACAGTGTCGATACTCTAGACCAAGTCCCAGCTTTCTCATTACTATGATTCTCAAGACTCTATCACTTATTCTTCAGTTCCTAGTAACCCAAATGCCCCCTTAAATGTGCCTACCATCTCTGGGTAAAGTACAAGTCTGTCTTTAATTTACAAATTTGTAATTTACAAAGCATTCAATTTACAAAACTTAGGGAATCCATATGTCCTCAGGGTCTCCTCTCTCCTTTTTTAAAAACCAAGAATCCTACCAGGCTCAGACAGTTCAGCTTTTACCTCCTGAAAACTCTTATTCCAAGAGAGTAAGAGAAAAAGAGGCAAAGAATTCCCGTCATTCTTTCCTGATAAGCCCAGAGGAAGTTACTACAGCAAATTTTTCAGTGAGGTTGTCTGCCACAGATACAAGAATAAAGAGGAATTAAATCCGCTTCCTCCAGTTTTTATAGTTACACTTGTCAGAAATCAAGATTTGACTACTAGATGTCACAGTGTATTTGCAGCAAGACAGAGTAGGCTGGAGGAAGATTGGGGCATAGCACTAAACTTACATATTTGGAGTCAGTGAAACACAATTTAGGTTACAAAGCCTGTTGTAATCAGTACAGAAATCTCTGTTCCTCCTTCAGGTAAATATTTTAAAATGGGAAATGAAATGAAGCATCAAAGAGTCTTAATATTCTAAGTCAGTAGAGCAAAGCAGGGAAAGTTTGGATGCCCAGACAGCCCAATAGATGGTCTCTTTAGGTATGATCAAAAGGAACCATGACCAGAAGCACTGGGCTTTGGATCAGAGGCAAGACTGCTAGTCTCAGGGAAAGAAATTGATAATAACAAGACTATGGATTTCTAAATAAGCTCTTGGCAAAGAAGGGTTTAAAAAATAAAACAAGCAAATAAATATAGATTGTTTTACATGGAATTCAAAACAGAATATGGTTAGGGCTTAGACATTCTTGACAAGGTGGGTAAAGGCAAAACACTGTATCTCATGGAATGGGTCAAGAATACCCTTTATAGGGGAAACCTATAAGCCCCAAGTTACCAAGTGTAGACACATACTCCACCATTCTCTCATCATACCACAGAGAAGCCAGGTGAGGACACGATGAGGCTGGAGGTAATAGCCATGCAGTGGTACTCCAGGGAAGGGCCCTGTTTTCTCTTCCATACCTACTTACAGTACAAGTTGGTGCATAGTCTTGGAAGCGAGGTATAAAAAGGAAAGTACCTAGGCACTAGAGAGTCTATAAATGCCAGTGCATTTGTCTGAGTTGTCTGAGAAATTGTATTTATGCCACTAAATCAATGTTCTTCAACCAATTTTTATTAGTGCCCCACCCCAAAGAGCCTTTCGGAGACTTTGCTCCTAATAACATCCCTGATGAAATTTTAATACCCAATATACTATATTTCTGTCTGTGTGATATATGTATATTATCTGTGCTTTATGCTTAAAAAGAAGACGATTTTTCTCAGTACCCCCCCCAAGAACCAATTTTTACCCCCTTGGGGGTGTATTACCACCACTGAGAATGCATATACCAGAGAAAGGAAGGGAGTCTCACTATCTGAAGGTAAGTTTGGGTGCAATTCCTTCCATGAAGGAAATGTGGCCTTGCTCATGGTCCACCTGTGATGGGACAACCTGAGCTTCTAGGGTCATGCATATGATAATCCTGCTTTTCCTCCTCTATTGTTTGTCAAATAAATGAATAAATAAAACACTCAGTCTTTAAAATTTAGCAATAAAAGCCAAATTGCTGATTCTGTGTTATTACAGTGGTTTCGGATCTTCTTGCCTATCTAGTAGTAGTCATAAAATATTTTAACAACTTCTCTTATGATATTGATGTTGCAATTTCTAATTAAGTTAAACAGACACCTAGTTTGTGACACACAGCAATTCCATTCTTAGATATATTCCCAAGAGAATTGTATCATGTACAAGAATGTTCAAACCAATTTTATTTGTGATAGTCCCAAACTGGAAAGAGCCCAAATATCTGTCACATAGTCTATAGCATATTAATGGGATAGAAGACTACTCATCCATCCATTAACAAAAATCAGCTACTGATGAGTATAAACCTATGTCAAAAACATTATGTTGAGCAAAAGAAGCTAGGCACAGAAGATTTGTGATGTATGATATATATATGTGTGTGTGTTATCCAGAATATATGATGTATGATTCCAGTTATACGAAGTTCAAGCCTAGGCAACACTAATCGATGTAGAAAAATCAGAAGAGTGAATGTGTAGGGAAGGGGGTGGATTGATAGAAAAGGGCCATGAGGAACATCTATTATTAGGTGATGAAAATATCCAATATCTTGATGTCAACATTTGTCAAGCTATGAACTTAAGATTTGTGCATTTTACTGTATATAAATTGAACCTCATAGATAAAAAGATATTGCCACCAAAGTGATGTTGTCAGCAAATGTCATGGCAGTTTTCGTGGTGGAATCCATTTTTAGTTAAAAAGTAACTTTTTCTGCCAAGAGGAAAATACTCTGTAATTGCTATTTGCTGCAACATAACAGAAGATGCTGATGGAGCAGGCCAGCATGCTCCAGATAGAAAGCTGCCAAGCAGACTGACAAAAGACATTCCTGACTTAAAAAGGCACCTGTTTTGTGCACAGCCTAAAATCAGCAAACAGCCTGTACACAAAGTGAACTTTGAACATTTAGAGCCCACATAAAAGGACTATGTGAAATCACATTTCGGGCCATGAAATGAGGAAACATTATCCCAACAGAAAATGATAAGTGATCAGATCCCACAGGACTCAGAACAAAAGGGTCAATTCAATGGATGCAATGAAAGAAAAATGGAAGTCCAGCCTCATCCAGACCAAGGATTATGATTTTAACCCAACATACTAAAGAGAATTACTGTTTCCTCAATAGCAAAAAGCTGGGAATTCATGAATAAATTTATGTTCATGTGAATAAAATTATCCAAAACATAAAATGTACATAATAAAAGCACCATTTTCTTTACATTCTTTTGAATGGGTTCAATCCATTTCAATGAATATATTAAGTAATATCTACAGTGAAAGAACCTCTCCAGCCATTGTTGCAGAGTTACCTGGACTGAGTGTATCCTACCTATTAATTCTACCTGATTGTGCTAAAGATTATCCTTTAAAGCACAAAGCATAGTGCTTCCTCCCTGAAATCCATACAGGCCTGAGCATTGGAGCAGGACTGATCCAAAGGCAGGAAGGAGACCACAGAGCAAAGAGAATGAAGTGAGGGGCTGATTTCTAATTTACCAAAGCCTTGCTCAGCTCTATACCTAATTAGATGTTAATAACAAAATCAGAGTCAGGCCAGAATGTGTTTTGTTAGCATGTTACAAGTGAAAGAAAATAAAATAGAGAAAGAAAAACAGTATATGTTTCTATCATTTTATAGTAGAAGAGGAAATCATTTGAACCATAAATGGGTAAATGTGGTCATCTTATAAGGAATACATTGAATGTGTGCACATGGCTTAACACTTTCACCTCGATTTTATTCTTTTCTTAGGGAGCATAAAATGAAATGTACCGTTTTCTTGGGACACCGGCTTTCTCAGACTCGGTCTAGTGAGCAAAGTTGAGATTTTCAAGACTTTGGGGATCACAATCATTTTAAAATCTACCTAATCTGTCGATCAATCTTAAGCTGGCCAGGTTCGTGTGAAAATAACTATTATGGTGAAAGAAAGCAGATAAATATTAGAACTATTTGGTGACCATTCTTTCCATTGCAGGTACCAAGGAAAGCTTTATCTAAGACAACAGTTGTCTGTTTTTCCATTATGACCTAAGGAACCCTTTCAATGAATCCTTCAAAGGGGAGGGCCATCAGTGTTTGGGATGCTATTTAAAGGATTCATATATTAATAAGCAAAAGATGAGTAGGTAAATGCATTATAAATTTGGGGGCCAGGTAGACAAACTCTTATAATTTGACCCTGCTGCTATGTAGTTATGGGACTTAGAGCAAGTTATAGCAGCTTAGTTTTCCTCATCCATAAAATTAAGATAAAAATAATCATCCTCACGGTACAGATAACCCTGAGGAATAAGTAGGATAACATAACAAAAATACCTACCATGTATTTAGGCCTAGAACATGGTAGTTTCCTGTTTTATTTTCCAGTGGCTGCCTTAACCACCACTGTAATACCATAAACCTGGTGGCTTAAAACAATAGAAGTTTCTTTTCCCACAGTTCTGGAAGCCAAAAATTCAACATCATTTTCAGTAGGCCAAAATCAAGATGTCGGCAGGACCATACTCACTCTGCGGCTCTAAAGGAGAATCTGCTCCTGGTTTCTTCCGGCTTCTGCTGGTTTCCAACATCCTTTTGCTAGTGTTCACATCACTCCAATCTCTGCCTTATCTTCACAAAGACTTCTTTTCTCTATGTATCTCTTTTCTGTCTCTCTCTTCACTTTTGATGGCATTTAAGGCTCACTCAGATAACCCAAGATGATCTATTCATCTCAGGATTCCTAATCATATCTGAAAAGACCCTTTTTTTCCAAATAAGATGACATTTATGGGCTCTAGGGATTAGGACATGGACATATCTTTGATGCATGGGGGTTACTGTTCATCCCACCTCAGTGCTCAATAAATGCTAAGAGGCTTTCTCTGTCATATATATGTGAGCATAAGGAGCAAGAACTTTATCCTCTTCAAAGCCTGAAGCCATATTTGTGGGACTGGTCTAACAACAGTGGGTGCAAAAAACATATTTCTTCACTAAGGTTGAGAATAACCAAAAGTCAAGGAAAGCCTTAGAGATATTCTCTTTTCCAGCCATCAGAAGTATTCTCTTAAGCAAAAAAGAAGTATTAAGATTACTTTATCAAGAAATAAGCACTCAACCAAATACAGCTTAAAGAGCAGTATTTCTTAAGTAATAATAGTATGTATATTTTCTGTGAAGCTTATATTTGTATAAAAATGTGGAACATTCACACATTCAGTTATTTGAATTTGGTGTCTGTTGAAAACAAAACCAGAAAAATGTTGAGACTTTCAAAGTAGGCCACATATGTAAAACAAAGCGTGGTAAAAGTACCTAGCTTGGCAGATGGCTCGGAGTGAAATCACAAAGTGGTGTGGTGAGACATTTAATGAAAAAAAAAGGCAATGATAAGCTGTCAGCTAATGCATTATTAATTGCACTAAAAACTTCTTCTCACCAAAATATACTAAAAGGCAAAATCTTTTGCACACAAATATATGCTAAAGCACTTTCCTTTTCACGTCCAAAGAGGATTTTTTTTCAAAGCAGTAAATTAGAAATCTTAAATATTAGACTTTCATAACCCATCTACATAATAATTTGTAAGGTTTTTATGCAAAAACAATTCTTCCTAAAATGTCTGAAGTAAGTAATGCTTACATAACTAAAAGAAAAGATAAACCAATAGGGATTCTCAAACTAAATTTTCCTTTATTCAAATGAAAAACAGTGATGATGGAAAGTAGAATGGGAATTTCCTTCCATCTTTTGATAAATGCATTTTTTTCAATCAACAAATTCACATTCTGATGATATGCTACCAGTTCCTTTCACAGCTAATTCCTAAAATGTCCAAATCTTCAATGACACAAAATCCAGCCTAGCCTCAGTATATTAGACATGACCCTTTTAAAAACATTATGGAACACTCTGGAAGGTAAGTTTAGATGTATCTCCCTTAGAGCCTCCTGCTCTCAGATACACTCCAGATTCACACACCCATCATTTTGTAACCGAACTCAAGGGGTTCCTACTTAGGTGCAGCAGCATCAAAATGAACACAACCCAAGGTAGTATTGAAAGCAAACAAGTTTTTATTACTTGTCACAAGTGAGGAGACAGGAAGATAGCTCTCAAAGTACTGTCTGTCCATGGGGTTAGTGCAGGAAGCTTTCATAAGTCTACTACCGCGTGGGGGCAGGGTACATTTGGTTCAATTGTGCGTGTCCAGGATGTCAACGTGCTAAGGCATACATTGTCTGTTCAAAAAATGGCAGAAACCTCCACCCATAGGAGATCTTAGTATTACAATGAAATAAAGCTAACTTTAGAACAACTGCATCCTAGCTAACAACTTGCAATCTTAATTGTTCACAGCTTCCAGCCCCATCTCCCGATGTCAGAACAGTTGGGTAGGTGTGTAAAGTTGAACATGACTCCTCTCATACCTTGAGATCTATAGGCAAAATGGATTTATGCATGCCTTGAAAAAGTTGATCAGAAAGACTATTCCAAGAAGTCACTAGCCTTGCTAATACTGTAAGCTAGGTTGCAATGTGAAATTACTCCAATCAGAGGCCTGACATCTATCAGCAGAAGGGAGGAAAGAGACAACAGCAGGGAAGGAATGCATTTTGTTTTGCAGAACTAGCAATTCCCTATAGCCCTTTATGTAAGCCAGTTTGGAGTGGACACCTGCACAGAAGCCCCACAAGTCGTCTTAAAGTTACCTTTTAGCTCATTAGAATAGTAAGATTCCCTCCTATGGGTGGAGTTTTCTGCCATTTTTTGAACATAGGATGTATTCCCTAGCATGTTGACGTGCTAGGCATGCACAATTGAACTAAAGTGCCTAAGACATAGAATATGTGTAAGTTCCTTAATGCACATGCAAGCTCCCTGCCTCCACTTCCTAATACACTGAATAAAAGCTTTCTGTACAAACCCCACAAGGAGACAGTGCCCTGAGAGCTATCTCCCTGATGTGGGTCACCAAGGGCAAAGGTCAAGAAAGAATTCTTGAGACATTTTATGATGCAAAAAGGTGCTTTTATTGGCAGAAAGAGCTGCACTTGTGATTGTGAGGAGCAACTCATTATATACTTCTGAGTTTTGGGGGGAGGGGTAGAGATAACTATGTCTCTAAAGGGATTTCTGCCTGTTAATGAAGAAATATAGGATCCTGGAGGGCTGGCTATTGTCAAGATAAGGTTGCTTTTAGTCTCTAGCAAAACATTCACATTAAGGCAGCCTTGAGTTCCTTGAGGACTGTCACGCTCTGCATGCCTCAGGTATTTATCAGTGGGCTGCAAGTTTTAAGGAAATTTAATTTTAGCTGTATTTCTCTTGCCTTTGTTCTCCTCATCATCCCTGCCTCCTTACTTGTAACAAGTAATAAAACTTCTTTGCTTTCAACACTTCCTTGGGGTCGTGTTCCTTGAGTTGTGTTCAATTTGATGCGCTGCAAGCAGCAAACCCCAGGAGTTTCATCAACTACTACATTTAAAGTACCTCCTGGTTCCATCACTTCCTCTGTATTTTAAGCTGCTGCCCCAGAGACTGAGCCTTTGTGATGTCATCTTATCATCCTCCTCAACACCTTCCTCAGTTTTTTTTGTGTTTTGTTTGCCGTGCATTTGTTAGCCTTATTATTCCTTGAGTAAACAGAAAGAACTAGTTTGCCTTAGTGGCACACTCTGTTCCCTATTGGGTAGCCTAAGAAGAAATGAGCTCAGCAGGTCTGATACAGCTTCATTGCCTTAGGAAAGGTCAAGGATGTGAGTTTGTTGATGACTAAGCCCTTGGGTCTGCTTGCCAGATAAAATACAAAATGCCCACAGGTCTGATACAGCTTCATTGCCTTAGGAAAGGTCAAGGATGTGAGTTTGTTGATGACTAAGCCCTTGGGTCTGCTTGCTAGATAAAATACAAAGTGCCCAGGTAAATTTTTATTTCACGTAAACAAGGAATACTGTTTTAATGTATGTCCTAAATATCATATGAGGCACACCTAGACTCAACAACTATATTCATTGTTTATATGAAATTTGAATTTCACTGAATGTCCTCTTATTTCTTCCCCCTAAACTTAGCAGCCTTACCTTGGTCACATGTCTTCCCCTCTTTGGTAGCTCAGATAGTAGCTCAGCAGGTCCATGAAAGATAGCTCCATGGAAGCATCCACTTGAAAAAAGGTAAGCAGAAGAAAAAACTTCTCTCTATCCCACCTAACATAACCCTGAGAAGGTTCCATTGCTTTTGATTCAGAAACATATCTGCTTTCATCCATACAATCACAGCTTTCATGGGACTGGCATATTTTTATAATTAAGTTTATATCCTTCTGTTATAAATGTAATTCATGCTCATTAGAGAAAACTGAAAATTCAGAAATGTGTGAAGTCACTTTGTGCTCCTGCATAATAATACTATTCACAGTGATAATAATACTATTCCTAGTTTATAAGTTATTTCATGATTGCATTTAATTCACACTGCAGAATGTTATATAATGTTATATAATGTTATATAATCTACTTTTACTGAGGAAGTTGGAGCTCAGAGAATAATTTGTTAGAGAGAATGAAGCCAGTAAACAGCAGAGAAAAGCTCTAAACCAAGATCTCACTAACTCTAGAGTCTACTCCACTGTGCTCCCTCTGTGCTATTAACATGTTGCTATATTTCATCCTGGGGTTCTTTCAAGGGCTGTTCTGCATATTATTAATTATAATAAATATGTCATTTTCCAAAACAAAGGACTGTTTAAAAAACTTTCTCTAAGGAAGTATAATTTTACATACAGTAAAATGCCCCAGCCTCTGCCATGAAGCTTTCCTTTATTCTCTTGGCCACCCTGACCTCTCCTACTCAATATGGTTAATGTGCACATTTGGTTTTCCACAAATAACTCATAATCTCCCAGAAGGCACATATGATGGCTATAATTCCCCATTCACACAGAGCTGAGCACAAAGCAATAGTCCTATTATTCTAATAGCCTCTAATGAAGTACCTCTATGGTGAGAGGCTCTTCACACACATTCTCTGCAATCATAACAACAACCCTGAAAGGTAAATATTATGTACATCATAAAGATGAAGAAACTGAGTCTCAGAGATGTTAACAAGCACCCTGGGGCACAATGTACCTTTGTGGGAATGAAACAAAGGATTCCCTACTTCAGGGTGGAAGCAGCTCTGAGCATCTCCTGGCAAGTAGATCTTGGGCTGAACCCTCACTGACCGAGAGAACTTGAATGGGGCACAACCTGCACAACCATACACAGCAGCTCTGCGCAGTATGACACAGCTACTAAATAGCTGTGTTTAAAGTCAAGTTGTCTGACACCAAAACACATATGTATCCACCATGCTATGCAATGTCTGACTCTCTGATTCCTCCTATTTCACTCTGAAGTCTGAAGTCTGATATATAAGTTTTGGAGCTACTCTATCAACATCCCTCTTACAATTCTCCCACAAGTCTCCAGTTCCTGCTCCAGACTTACTGACAACACCCATCGCTGCTGCATCTCCCCACTTCTGCCTCTGAATCATATTATGCTCAATGCCTCAGGAGGAAAAAGACATTCTTCCCTCTCCAGACTAGGCTACAGTGTATAAAAATAAGCTCTCTCGGGATCATGGGCTCATCTAACATGGTAAATTCTATACTTTTGGTGAATTCTCAAATTTTAACCATGGAGAACTAATCAAAAGCATAGAAGTCACATTCACTTGTGCCATGATTTGTCTTTGATCTTACATTTATGCAGAAATTCTTTGCATAAACTTGTTTGCTAGTGAGTTGCAAAATTAATTATTAGATTCAGCAAAGATCTGATGTTGTTTTCATCAGTACTCAAATCTGATCCAGTTTTTTGGTCTTGCCCATCACACAGTATTTTACCCTTTGTACATCAAGCTTAACTTATTTAAGTTTGCTTATTAAGTTTTCTAAAAATAATGCACAAATATATTTATGAAACATAATAAAATGTTCATATAGAATCATAACCTTTTTGGGTTTGAAGGACTTTTTACAGAATCCAGGTTAATTTCTAAAACAGATGAGCATGCCACCCCTAGGGCATGTGGGGCCCGAGCAAATATTTTTTGTGGGGCAACCATCTATATAATTAACTTGGTTAAACATTTATTAGAAAAACTATGGAACCTTAAGAATAGTAATTTATTGATGAAAATGTAGAACAATGAGTAGAGAAGAGTTATTTATGTATTTATTATTGTCTCATCAGTGGTCGTGAAGATTCTACATAGTTCGCAAGCACTATCTCTTTCCCCTCAAGTCAATAAATTCTTTTATATTCTATATTGTGAAATATGCAGTTCCTGGCTAATTTTACATCTCCCAACTTAAGAAAAATGCAGCAACAGTTATTACTCACAATGCAATGGCTTTTTAAACAGGTTTGTACTGAAATAATATACAACTTAATATCCCTGCAGTTTTATAATACCATTTATTTAATGCTAATTACATTATTTCTCATAATGCTATGTTATCCACTATGCTACCCATGAACACTGACTTCCATTGATTCTCTCAAAAGTTATTACTCTGCATTGTTGACAATGACCACAAATGCAAGTGTTATGCAGATTAAACAGAAAAATGTAAATAATAATTCACTATATGAGCATGTTGAATTCACCATTCAGAATCATACATATTAAAAATATAGAATAACACATCTTCCAATAATATATTCTCTTGAACTCTTTAGGTCTTGACCACTGTTTTCTCTCTATCTCATACCACCCATTGAAAAAATTTCATGCTGGTCAGTGGGAGCAATCAAATTGCCAGTCCTGGACTCAAACATAGACCCTTAAATAACTATACACATGCCAGTTATGGAGATCCCTGGGGTACCTGGTCAGCCTCTCGCATGAAGATAGAGTTCAAGAGCATCCAGAAGTGGATTGGAGAGTGGGGTCCACACAGGTCCTGGCACTGGCTTGGGCAGGATACTGCTGGATACTGGTCCCGCTGGATATTGCTGGCCATGGCCGGTCCCAAGTAATTGAAGAAAAACTTAAAATTTTCAGGAGAGAGTCTCCAAAGTGCATTCATGTTTGAGTGCTTGTGTGGATCTACAGGAAACACTAAAAATAATGAAACTGTGCTTAAGTGACATGGCCAACAATTCTCAAAAGTCTGTGAGAGAACTAGTTCTACATCTCAGGTCTTCAACTTCCAGGGCTCTCATCCTGTCAATGATTATTTCACAAAAATCCAAGACTTGAAAGAAATCTAAAGTTCATTTTGTCAATCCCCAAAATTGATTCCTACCTGTAACATCTCCAGCAAGCAGTCTCCTATTTCACACTTAAATTGTTCTAGTTATAGGAAACTTACCACCTGCTAATACAACATTTCTTCTCCAAAGGGTAAATCAAAGAAGGTGATATTAGACCTTTGTGTTCCCATGGTTCTTCACTATGAGTTCCTTCCAATATTTGAGAACAATTACAAGCCTTTTGATAATCCCCTCTTTGGTAAATTAAATGTCTTGTTCACTTAGTGTTATATGATATGCTTTTGAGCCCTCTCAACATTCTGTTTTATCTACTTTGTCAGTACTCATCTTAAAATATGAACAAGATGAGTGCAGAAGACCTGAATCTTTCATTTTCAACAATAATTATCAGGATTTTCTTATTGGAGAGTTCTTATCATTTCATGAGTTACCCTATTTGACCAAATGTTAACCTTTGAATTCCTTAGTGTTTATAAAGCAACTGATGAAGAAACCAAAGTATAAGTTTGCTCTAGGTCTAAAGGAAATACCTATTCAATATTAATATAAGAACTATATGGACAACTGAAAGAACATAAAATGATACTGACAGAGGATGAGGAAAAAATCATATGCAATGTCTTGATTATATCATGAGAAAGACTCTCAATACTGGCACTCATGTAAGCCAGTTATATAAAAGAATTTTAAGGTTAAAAAAAAACCTGAATTTTGTCAAGCAGTGCCTGAAACAATTATAAAATAAGCACATATGGTTTCTCTTAAGTCATTTTCTTTCTAACAGCTGTGAATGAAATCCCAAGAGCATTCACTCCAGGCAAATATACTTTAATACTGAAATTGGACTCAATGTAGTCACATTTCTCTCTGGAAGTCATGGAAAAGTTGGTTGAGAAATTATAGGCTTCATGTAGTCACCTCCCTTCTACTTTTTTGCCAATAACCCCTTCCTTGACATGCTCTTAGTCATGGGATAGGAAGGTAAAAAGCAAAGAATACTTCACTGTAATGATCCCAGCCAGCCTTTAGCTGTAAAAGAGAGATTAGATATTAACAAAAAGTTAAATAGTGTATACCAAATTCTTAAAATAAGTTTCCCATTTTGTTTTGGACTGTACTCACTGGAAGTTTTGAAAGGCTAAAATATCTTCGATGCACCAATTTGAGCCAACAAGAAAAAAAAAAGAATTATTTTGTGTGAAGAAGTTGGCCATCCTTACGTTGCCTAGTTTTGGTAGCTACACGTGAACTACAGCAAAATGACTACAATTATAAGCCCTTGAGTCAGACTGCTGGGCTGAGATTCTAGTTCTCCTATAATAGCTCTATAACTTTGGGCAAGTCACATGAAAGTGTTAAGATCTAATAATAGTAATTTGTAATGTATTTTATAGTTCAAGAGCTATTGTCCCATCTGTTAACTTATTTGTCCTCATAGCAACTGTCTCAGAATAATAAAATGGTTATTCTTTTTTTCCATCCAACATGTTTATTGAGAATCTACTTTGTGTCAGGATATAAGGAATCAAAAATGTGGACAAGGTCTGAGCTTTCATAGAAATATGCTAACAGATATAATCAGGCAACATCATATAAATAGTGATATATAAGGTAATTTCAGATAATAATAATTGTTAAGAAGCCAATAAAGTGGGGCGCCTGGGTGGCTCAGTTGGTTAAGCGACTGCCTTCAGCTCAGGTCATGATCCTGGAGTCCCTGGATCGAGTCCCGCATCGGGCTCCCTGCTCGGCAGGGAGTCTGCTTCTCCCTCTGACCCTCCCCCCTCTCATGTGCTTGCTCTCTCTCATTCTCTCTCTCTCAAATAAATAAATAAAATCTTTAAAAAAAAAAAGAAGCCAATAAGGTTAGGGCTGAGTCAGGTTTATCATTTAAAAAAAGACCTTCCATGAAAAGGTACTATTTAAGATGAGAACCTGAATGGAGAGAGGAAGTCAGGGAGAATATCTGGGTGGACAGGGGTAGGGGGATGGTAAATGTTCTAAGTAGTAAAGTATTAGGTAGCTTTCAACAGACAAAAATCACCGAACATTAAATATATGTAGGGGTTTTTTTTGAATATCAATTATACCTTAATAAAGCTGTGTGGGTTGTTTTGTTTTGTTTTTATTTTAAAGTCAACAGAAGGGTAGTGAGGACAGGAAGAATGAAAAGAGAGTGGGTCAGGGAACTAGCTAGGACCAGAATCCTTCTGCAGTGTGCAGGTTCATAATCAGTAAGAGACCCATCCCAAGGTCACTTGAGAGCCAGGACTAGAGTCTAGGTTTTCTTGCTCCAAATACATTGCTCTTATCCTTGATAAGATGCCTTCCTTGATAAATCATACTGCTGGATAGAACTCAGGAAAAACACCTTGCTCACTTTAGAATCTTTGTTGAAAAACATTTATATCTTCTCATAAAGTAATACTCTTATTATCTTCCTCAATTATTATCGAGTAATTCTAATGTAGCACATACTCACCTAAACATTATGCATGTTAAGGTTACTTGTCCTACCAATAACACTGTGAAGATAGTAATTAAGTTCTTTTTTTAAATGATGAAACTTAGATACAAAGTATTTATAACCTCACCTAAAGTAACACATCTAATAAATGGTAGGCTTAACATTGGAATTTAGTTCCTGTAGTGGGCATTTTGACAGAAGACACCTTAAATGCTTACGGGAAAATAAAAACATTCATTTCACCAGACATTGCCCAGGTACCTTATTCAAACATCCCTCTTAAGCATTTGAGAGCTCGTAGGTGTAGAATTTTATGATTTTTATGAAGTTTGTCTTAGAAAAGCTCAAAGTGTAGCCAACGTATGATCAATACAAAGGTTGCCAGACAGTGATCTTACTACCAATAGGCTTACGTTTACCTCAGTTGACATTACAAATGGTGGGACAGGGACCTTATTCTTCAAGCATGAAAAAATATGTCAAAAAATGGTTCAGATTGCTGAGGTTATGTGGATCAGGTTGTTTGAAGGGTAGGTGAGTGGGCTAAGTGTGGACACAATAGTGGTGAGGTTTATCTTGTGGTGAGGTTTATCTTGCAATGAGTAACTGAAATTAATTTTGATCAACCAGTAATCAGGATATTTATCAATTTTTCTACAGTCTTTTTCAGAATTAGATGCATATTTATAAGACAAACACAAGAGCATTCTACTGCTTTCACATAATGAAACCAGTATATACAACATTTTGCAATATAATGATTAAAGTATGGACCCAGGAGTCAGACTGCATGGGTTCAAATTCTAGTTAGAGAACTAGAGAGGTAATAGCTGAAAAACTGGGCAAATTACCAACCTCCAAGTGTTTTGGTTTCCTCATCTTAATTGAAAATAATAATATATGTACTTTATGACAGTATTCATGAGAATAGTATTTCGCATGTAAGCATACTGAACAGTACCTGACACAGAGCCATGATTGACTCCAGAAATAGTAGGTGTTATTATAATTGTTATCATTGTTACTCTATTTTATGTATTTTATCAACATAATATTGTGTTTTCTAGTAACCATAAGACTACTCAAACTAACTGCCGAGCACTAGAGTGGATGTTATGGGAAGTGTGGAATTTTCAGATGAATCCAGTGCCTTTTTCTTCCACGTAAACAGTACTTCTCTTCTCTCAATCCTGTTCTCCTTGCAGTGCTTATCCAAAACTAGCAGAAGAAATAGCAGTTACAGAGAGCAGCTGAACGTTTGATTATTAACTATGACTCCTAATGCTTTTCCATTGTCCACAAAATGATGAAAACAATTTTCCCCCCGGCCACTATAGCTATTAAAGTAGAGGCATGAGAATATTTGTGTTTAGTTTAACAAAATTTTATTGGGCACTGACCATGTGCCAGACATGCTTTGGCTTTGGATCACAGAAATAAATGATACGGAGTCCCTCAGCTTTATAAACTCCAATTTTTCCCCCTTTCCTGGTAATTTCATTCTTCTGTTTCTCTCTTTTAGTCTATCTGGAAATTAACAAAAAGTAAAATGAAATCATAAATCAACCCTGTCAGGTGTTAGTTCAATAGCCACTAGAACAACAGAAGAGTTAAAAAAAACAAAAAACAAAAAGATTAAAAGTTGCTTGTCTGAAAGACAAGTTCCTGGTTTCTCTTTAGAAATATGCGGCAACAACAGGATCCAATTATGATTTCCCCTAATCTTATTAAAGGCAAAGTATGGGCCATATTTTGTTTGACTCTGTATCACTTTAATCCTTCGGATAATTAAATAAATTCTTCTCATTCTGTGCACTGAGGACACTGCAGTCTAGGTTCTAGTGACTCTCCTAAGGTCACTGGTTGCAGGGGCAGAGCCAGAGTCAGAAACCCTGTCCTTCGGATTCCATCCCTTGCCTTTCGTGCAGCACTTCATTCAGGGAGTTTATGAAGACTGAGATTAAATTCATGAAGCGCTGAGATTACTTAACATCATCAACTTCTAGAGGGTGGTGAACGCAACTTAGCCAGGTTTATACTGCCACGCCTAGCATACTAGTCAGATAAATGAATGCTCAACACACACCTCCTGAATGAAGCAACTAGTGAGCCAATAAACAGGAAGGAGGAGCTGAGACTATGAGGAATTTACTCCTTGATGACAAAGAGCCCATCATTAAGTATTTTAAAGCACTCTATTGGATATTTTATAAGGTCTAAACAACATATAGTCTGTTGCACAGTGTATTTGTGGTACTTTTAGAGAAGAAATGTTATCACGAGCCAAATTTTGATATTATAATGCAGAGAGAGAAGAAAGTAGAATTGTATGATTGTCTCAAATATTTGTGATAACTTGAACTTGGCTGCAAACACAGATTGAATCTCAGTATTACAAAATATCTTCCCCTTAAGCCAAAAAGCACTAAGGACTGAATTTGCCCAAGACAAATAAGTGCATAGAGATTAAATGGGAAAATATGGTGACGATTATCTTGATATGAAAATTCATCTAATGATGACAATTTTTTTTCCTTTTACATTCCATTGGTTTTCAGCTAGTAATAAAACACAACTTGAAAAAAATATATTTATCAGCATGGTTCGACCCTTGCAAAAGAAATGAACTGCTCCAACAACACTCGGTTTATAGACTAGGCTGAGGCCATTTCTGAACTAATTGAATTAAATAGACAGAAAGCACAGACTGATGGCTCTCCATGGCCTTCCCAGGACCATAGAGAGCTCATAATCCATAAAAGCAGCCAGATAAATATAAATATAGCTCTTATGAGAACACTGACAAATTCACCCCCTCATTCAATAAAAAGCCGCCAAGTGAGATGATACTCCCAGGAATGGTGCAAATGATCCACTGTGGGGATGAAAAAAACAAAGGCCTGGGTGTTATACGCAAACAGTGAATCACGGAACACTACATCAAAAACTAATGATATAATGTATGGTGAGTAATGTAACATAATAAAATTTAAAAAAGAATTAAAAAAAAAGGCCCAGGACAGATATTTTCTATATAAAAACAGAAAGTATCACATTTGTAGGAGCTGTTGGAATGATGAGCTTCTGTCAGGTAAATACGCACCCCTGTTTTTAGCAAGGCACTGAAAGTTTCCATTCGAGAACGTCAATCAAGTACACTGCTTAAAAATCAGGTCCTTTAAACACACACAGTTATTTATTTGTTAACATGGAAAAAGTTCTATTCATCTGAGCTTTTGTGTGGATGACATAGGTGTAACATGTCACTGCTATTTTTCATTTAATCTTTTGTGAACTTGGCTGGGGAATGGAAATATGCTCACAGTCCCAGGCGGAAGAAGGCAAGGAATTTTAGAAGCAGAACGTAACTGTACATCTTTTGGTTACAAACAATAAACTGAAGTTCTGGAGTATAGATGCAATGGCCTAAGTCATAAACAGACAGGATACCAGTGTTGTCTCAACTAAAACTTTGGTTGAAGCATCGATAGTTTTCGTTTTTGTCTTTTAGTACTTCAACCAACTATTTTGTGATGTGGACCTTTTAACAGAGATTGAGAACTGGTTATGGGCTTCGTCCCCACTTGGGTCAGAATATTGTTTTTGTTCTGACAGGTCTGCACGTGAGGCTCACCTCTCAGGCTAGGTAAGAAAGGTCAGGAGTTGTCTGCTGGTTTTTCCACTCTATTCCAAGGCAGTTGACTGTAGCCTGAAACTCCAACTGTTTTGTAAATAAGGAGGGTTTGTAATGGGGATAGTGGCCCAGAGTGCTTATATGGATTCCTACAAAATCTTCAGTGTTGCTAGAAAAACACTGTGAAATGATTCTATAGGAAGAATGCTGTATTTTTATCTACCCAGTGTTAAGCTCTTTGAAATAAAAGCCTCCATGGAGCTTATCTAAAACCATTATGAGTTTCATAGACTGATTTAAGAACTTCTGTTTCCCAGAAAATAAACACAATATGGACAAATATAGCAACAAAAAATCACAACTCTATCCTAAATCAAACAAATACATCATACCACTTCTCTGACTTACTAAAAACAAGAGGCCCTCACAGGAGTCTGGATTTGGAAAAATTTTCTTTGTAGTCTGACAAGAAGTATTTTCCTACTGATGATCAGGTTTAAGTGAAAAGTGCTGCCAGATAGCTGAGCTCAAGATTAAATGGATCAGGGTCAGATAAAAATTTCAAAATGATTTTTTTTTGTTTCATTTGATCTTTTCTCTGAAAATATCTGACTTAAGAACAAAAATATTGCAAATGTACTATTTTTTAAAGAATGGGATAGACAAGTGACAATCACAGGGTTTGTAACATCTTTTTACTTTCAAACACACACAAACACACACGCGCACAGGAAAATAATGCTCTTACTCCAAATGTTACTGGGTTTTTTTCATCAAATACATGATCAGGGTTATGATGGGTTTTTCCCCCTTTTATAAAATAAGACTCCTGGGAATTTTTTTTATATTTATATCTTGCTCAAACATTTCAAAAAATTAGCATTATTCTTACCTTTTGAGGAAATAGGCAAGAATATAGTTTTAGAAGATAATTTAAAACCTTGATTATACTGTCATCATTAAAACTTATAATACCTGAAAAGGTAATGATCCTATACTTAAAAAACAAATTAAATCAATAAACAAAAATGATTTTAAACAATCTCAGAGGAAACATGAGGAACTTGAACTTTTATAAAGGTAGTTTATTCTACTTTTCTCCATAACATAAAAGCATTTCTCCAATTAACAAAAGACAAAACAAGGACCTGGGACAGAGACTCCAGACAAGCTTCTCAAGTGAATATGTTGATGAATGAAAGACTGGTTCACATGTCAATTTAAGGCTTATCAGATCATATACAAATCAGTCAGTATATAAAGCATAGCAAAGCAACTTTATGAAGTGTTTAAAAATATGCCTTGAAATTAGGGAGAAGATATTTTAAAACTCATTTCTCAGACATATTTACCATATTTTGTAACACTTTAAAACATGTTTAAAATGAAAAGGGGAAAAAAATAAAATGGAAAGGGAGTGATCAGGTTTTTTGTTTATTTAGCATCTTTGTGGAAATGGAAATTGCCTTTGTAAAATTGGGTTCATGTTACAGAGAAAACATCTGTTGTGTGATCTGTCCTGATGAGCTATCTCAGTTGAGGTAACTGCATATTCAGAGGTAGAGAAACAAATGACAAATCGGAGTAGTAGCCTCTTTTCTCTTTGGGCTGCCAGCACAGTCATCAGCCTAAGGCAAGCTCCCACTTGTGGAGGAAGCCAAATGAGCTTCATTTTCTCGGCACTTCTTACCTCGAGGCTGATGTTGCAAACCACAACATGACAGGGGCATGAGATTGTGTAGTTACAAAAGTTGGAAGGGAAACCCTCTATGTTTACACACCCCAGTTAAAAAGAAAGCTCTGCTTTGGTATGTGAGAGAAAAGACAGGTCTATGAAGAAAGAAGGAAAGAAGGAAATCTGTTACTTGGATTTCTGTGGCATTATTATCTCCTGTGCCTCTGCGACACGTTCCCCTCACAGAGACTTCGTCAGAGACACTCCATGGGATCAGATGGGAACAAATGAAGATAGAATCAAATACAAGCATCTCCTGCTTAATTGTAGTAAACTACTAATAAACATGTTTCTAGTAACTTGGAGCTTATTTCCATTGTGTTAAAGAAAAATTATAATACTTTCCCAAACCTCTGTTTTCCTAAAATGTTACCAAAACAAAGTAATGGAACCAAATTATCATTAAACAGGTAAAATGATTAAAACATCACTTCCTGATCACCAAACAAGACGGTTAAAAAAACAGGGATTTTGGGGTCATCTGGGTGGCTCAGTCATTAAGCGTCTGCCTTCGGCTCAGGTCATGATCCCAGGGTCCTGGGATCGAGCCCCTCATCGGGCTCCCTGCTCAGCGGGAAACCCACTTCTCCCTCTCCCACTCCCCCTGCTTGTGATCCCTCTCTCGCTGTGTCTCTCTGTCAAATGAATAAATAAAATCTAAAAAAAAAAAAAAAAAACAGGGATTTTTGTTTTGTTTTCAGTTATGTGGTAACAAGCAGAATTTTTGTGTTCTGCATTTATAATTCAACATGGCAGAAAAATACTCAGCAACAAGTATATTTGATAGAAAAAAATGAGAAAATTTTACAATAAAATATGAAGCAATCTATGTATCTAATTCCTTTGCTTCAAGAAAGTTTGAAATCAGGGCTAAAGCAAATTCTTTTTTCATTCGTTCATGTTGTTGCATGTTGGTTCTTTTTTGTTTGTTCTTTTCAATTGCTGAATAGGATGTCACTCTATGATTGTAACAGTTGGTTTATTCATTTTCTAATTGATAGATACATGGAAGTTTCCAGTTTGGGGCTATAATGTAGTGAGCGTGACAAACATTTTATACACATGATTTATGCTTCAAATCTTTTGAGTAAGTACCAAGAATAAAACTGTTGAATCACAAGGCAAGCATGTGTTTAATTTAATAAGATATTGCAAAAGTTTTCCATAGATGTTGTACCTTCGCATGTTCCCCCAGCAATATGTAAGGAAAACAATGTTCCCTCTCCTCTCCAACATTTGATTTGTTAAATCTTGTTAATATTAGCTATTTTAGTGAGTAGTGGGATTTTACTGTGGTTTAAGATGCACTTCTCCAACAACTAATGATGTTGAGAATCTCTCCATGTCTTCATTACATATTTGTGTTTTCTTTTGTATGAAGTGTCCATGGAAGCTTTTTGCCCATTTTTTACTGAGTTGTTCTTTTTTTTTATTGACTTGTAAGAGTTCTTTTTGTAGTGTAAATATTATTCCTTTGATGAATACATGTACTGAGAATCTGATTATGCAGTCTACGATTTTCTTTGTGTTTTGATGAGTACAGTTTTTAATTTTGATGAAGAACAGTTTGATGTTTCTGCATTCTAAGAAATCTGAAGACTCATTCACATTGCAATAATATTCCCCTCTGTTTTCTTTTATGAACTTTCTAAATTTAGCTTTTACAGCGAGATCTGTAATCTACCTTGAGTTAATTTTTGGTATGGTGATTTTGTGTATAATGTGAAGTATAAGTCATGGTTCAACTTTTTTCCCTACAGATATTCAATTGGTCCAGAGCCAGTTGTTTAAAAGATTTCTTTCCCCACTAAATTATATTGGTGCGTTCGTCAAAATTCATTTGTATATATGTAAGTCCATATTCTGGGTGTTTTATACTCCATTCTTTGTTCATCTATCCTCACCCCATTACTGTTTCTCTACCTCTTTTCTTCTGACCCAGCACTCCTCCTGTTCCTGTGCTCTACTTCTTGCAACCTACTCATAACCTCTCTATCATCCTTAAACAATATTTGAAAGGTGTCCTTCACTTTGCCTGAATTTATTCCTCAAAGGCATGGCTAGATCTGTCATAATGGATATCACTCCATTGTCTTCTGGTTTGCATTGTTTGAGAAAAATTCAGTAGTTATTCTTTTTTTAAGATTTTACTTATTTACTGGAGAGAGAGAGTGCAGAGTGAGAGAGAGAGAGAGAGAGAGAGCATGAGTGAGAGGGGCTGAGGGAGAGGGAGAAGCAGGCCCCCCACTGAGCAGGGTACGCATTGCCAGCCTCCATCCCAGGACCCTGAGATCACAACCTGAGCCAAAGGCAAGCGCTTAACTGACTGAGCCACACCCAGGAGCCCCTCAGTGGATATTCTTATTGCTCTTTCCTTGTATAGAGTATTTAACCACTAATCCTGAGTAGTCGTAGAATCTACTCTTTTGTCTTTAGTACACTGTAATTTGAAAATGATGTACCTTGGTATGTATTTCTGAACATTTATTCTGTTTGTGATTTGTAGTGCTTAGATTTGTGGGTTAAAGTCTTCAACAAATTGAGTAGGTTTTAGCCAATATTTCTTCCAATGTATTTTTTGCCCCATTCTTTTCTTTCTAAGAAGAAATTACAAATGACACATACTTTAGACTGTTTGATACTTTTCTATATATCACTGATTCAATTCAGCTTTTTTAGTCTTTTTTTTTTCTCTTTTTGCCTCATTTTTGGACAGTTATTTGGCCTGTCTTCACAGTAATTCTTTCTCTTATGGTAGTCATTCTCCTGTCAAATCTTCCAAAGTTGTGGATTTCAGTTATTTTATATTTTTCAATTTATGGAATTTAGAATAGATTTTATAGATCTATTGCTTCTTCTGTGGTTTCCATTTCCATGTTCATTCACTCATTTTTCTACATTTTCCTGCAATACTTTGAGCATATTAACAATAGCTATTGTAAAGTTGTCTGCTACATCTAATATCCAAGTCATCTCTGAGTTGGTTTCTGTTGCATAAATTTTCCTTAGGTAGAGGTTCCATAGTCTTGTGGCTCCACACAATTTGTATCTTTTCATTGGAATACTAGATATGGTGTTGATAAGAAGAGTGATGGCTGGATAATAATACTGCATATTTTTCCTGGAGAATAGAAGCTCTTTCTTGTCTCTCAGCTAAGGTGAAAAGTACTAGAAAGAATCGAATTGATCTGAGATTTCACTTTAGTTTAGGAAGTTTGAGTACAGGGGTACAGTCCTGGATAAGCAAACTAAAACCTCCAGCTGCAGTAATCAGCCACTACTGCTGGGTCTGCACAGGGGTGATTCCACTTAAAAAGTGTCTGAGCTTAGGGGCACCTGGGTGGCTCAGTCCATTAAGTGATGGACTCTTGATTTCAGCGCAGGTCATGATCTCAGGATTGTGAGATTGAGCCCCAAGTAGGGCTCTGCACTGGGTGTGAAGACTGCTTAAGATTCTCTCTCTCCCTCGCCCTCTGCCCCTCCCCCACTGCACATGCACTCTAAATAAATAAATAAATAAATAAATAAATAAATAAATAAATAAATAACAGTTTGAGCCTGGAACCAGGAGGATATTGAGACAGTGTACAGTTTTTGTGTTCAGAGGTTCTATGAATCATGAATACTTGAGACTGCAGGGGCTTCCTTTGCCTTTTAGTACCACCTTCACTTCTTTTTATTTTATATAATTAAGGAGCTATTGATAAGATATTGATATTAAGGATGACAGATATATCAAACAAGTTATTGTTACATTTGGGCCTTCCAGACATGAATAAACCACTTGTCCCTGCCTTTTTTATTTTAATTTTATTTTTAAATTTTAATTCCAATTAGTTAATATACAGTGTTATATTAATTTCAAGTCCAGTTCAAGACTTCCATACATCACATAGCACACCTGTCTCTGCTTTTAGTTATAATTCCGCTAGCCCCTCTTTCCCCAAGACCTTCCCGGACCCAGTGTTTGCCCACCGTGACTGACACTGTTTGCCCAGGGAGCTCACTGCTCAGCTCAGAAAGACTCCTTTCTTGGAAACTAGAGTTACAATATGGGGAGAGTTAAGGACAACACATCTGTGAACCTTCGGCAAAGAGGTGATCAGAGAGATAGTCCAAGTAATAGTAAGGAAACAGTTAATGATAGGGAAACAAGTGGTTGAGGAAGGAAATCTTTTCATATAGAAAATATAGTCACATATTTCTGGTCATGACACAGTAGAGAAAGAAAACATGATAATTCAAAAGACAGGAGAAATTTGAAAAAAAAAAAAGAAGAAGAAGAAGGAGAAGGAGGAGGAGAAGGAGGAGGAGAAGGAGGAGGAGAAGGAGGAGGAGAAGGAGGAGAAGGAGGAGGAGAAGGAGGAGAGGGAGGAGGAGAAGGAGGAGAAGTAGGAGGAGAAGGAGGAGGAGAAGGAGGAGGAGAAGGAGGAGGAGGAGAAGAAGAAGAAGAAGAGAAGAAAGAAGAAGAAGAAGAAGAAGAAGAAGGAGAAGGAGGAGGAGAAGGAGGAGAAGGAGGAGGAGAAGGAGGAGAAGGAGGAGGAGAAGGAGGAGGAGAAGGAGGAGGAGAAGGAGGAGAAGGAGGAGGAGGAGGAGAAGAAGAAGAGAAGAAGAAGAAGAAGAAGAGAAGAAAGAAGAAGAGAAGAAAGAAGAAGAAGAAGAAGAAGAAGCAGCAGCAGCAGCAGCCCTAGAGTATTACAGGACAGGTGAATGGATTGGGCTTCAGTAGGAGAGGAATCATGTCTTCCATTAGGAAAGTAGGGTAGGTGGTCATTACATATGTAGGTAAGTTTGTATCCCTGGATTCCATTTATTTTATCAGTCAAGTATTACATCAGCTAACAGCAATGGAAGAAAGAATGTGTTTTTGTTTGAGAAGGTCTGAAAAAGTCACATTGGAAAATAAAGCAAATATATTAAGGAAGAATGAGGTCAGTAGAAATAGTGGGTAATGATCTCCAAAAATCCTCTCCTCCATAAAAACAAGGGGGAACACTGGCAAAAATTGTCAAAATCATCTCTTTATGAACTCTGAAAATTAAAAAAAAAAAAAAAAAAAAGCTCGCAACACCGGGAAGCAATTATTCAAGAAGAACAGCTGCATCTTGGTAAGAACAATGAGGTTTTTGGTGTTTAAATTATGATAATCTCATCCAAATCTCTCTGAACCATGGTAGCCTTGAAAACCAAGAGCCCCACAATCATGATAAAATCAACCCTCTACCCACCTCTGAAGAGGGATTTAGAGTTCCTCCAAAACCCAGTTCCCAGATAATTTTCATTATTTGATGTGTTTGGCAGATCCCTGAGAAAATCCTGTTTGCAAGGTTTATCTTTATTTGACCTTACTCAGAACTCATCCAATTCAGACTGACCTCACCTGCTCACTATAGACAGAGTTATCTCCAGGAGGGGGAGACCATACAAAACTATCAGTGGTGATCATTTAGCACTGCTGCTACCTAGGGTGATGACAACTGTGGGGATGAACAACAATCTGACTAAAAACATAAAGGAAAAACTGGGGAAAGAGATGTAACTGGATGTCTTTGAAAGCTAGAACATATCCCTGAAACTCCAGAAGACCATGCAAATATGTAGATGTGTGTCCATGTCCAGGACTGGATAAGTGCCCAGAAAAGACCTACATGTTTACCTATGTCTGACCTAAGGGCTCTGTACAAACAAGGTTAAGGTGGAGTTGTAAAATGTCATCTTAGCATTGAACACACACTCCACGTGTACCTAGAGCTCCTTGACAAAGTTTAGATCGTTTACTTGTTCCAGACATTTAAGGGAATCTCTATACAATTATTAGATAATCACTAAGATAATTGAGCAAAGATTTCAGTGGTCTCATATGACAAAGAATGCAGACTTTACAGAATTATTTAAGGGAAATCACTATTTCATCCACATCCTCTAGCAAAATTAACAGATAAGCCGATGTCAATAGTTTGCTTAAGTATGTAATGCCATTTAATTTGCAGTTCTCTCTACTTTAATGCTAAAAACACATGGAGACACATTATAAGACATGGGAAAAGCACCTATGGGTAGAGTGAGAAGAGAAGCCAGATGAGGTAGCTGTAGGAGGAAAATATGGATCAGACCATCAAAAACCTTGGATGTAATGTGAAGATATTTGCATTTGAACTTCAGAAAGATCTGAGACTCTGGGATGGTAAACGAATAATTGAGTTGGTGAGTGTGCTGGATATCTTCAATTTGCCCCCTAGCCCTACACTCTTCCCCTTTAAGGTTGATCTGTATGAGCTGTATTGATGGGCTCCCTTATCCTATGGCTTCTGGTTGGATTTTACCAAATGGTAGCACTGGTAGATCAGGGGGAGACATGAAAGATGTGTTGGAGTATTTGCTCACATTCTACCTTTGGGAGGAGTGGGGGTAACAGTGGGCAGGCTGCCTCCTTCCATCAGATTCTCACTTGAAGGTCCTAGTATCCCTTTCCACATGCAACTCTATCCTGGATTTGGGAACATTCCTCCTCTGCTTATTCCAGCCTGTGGAAGGTGGTGGAACCTGGTAGTTACTATCCCTTGTAGATACGGCTTTTTCTACGTTCCACTCACATCTTTGTAAATGGTCCTCTAAATTCTTCCCAAATTACCCAATTTAAGTCTGCATCTGTTTCCTGCCATAGATGTGGATAACAATAGGCAGAAATAAATTGATATATACTATTGCATAGTATCACAGTGGACAACTGACTGAAGTAAAGAAATGTGCACATTTCTTTGGGTACTTTCTGAGGTACCTTACCTCAATTAGTACACTTGATGATGATAAGCACATGTACCTTTGTATGAAGAAAAATCTGCTGCTCTCTCATGGCAGGTGAAACTCTACACCCAGATGCTCTGCCTGGTGAGCTAAGCATGGGCTGGTTTTCCAGCCTCCAAACTTTAAGTTTCTAATATTTATGATTTTGTGTACAGTGACACCATTAACTAACAAAGAAAATACAGGAAGAGGAAATTTTATGTGGTCAAATTTGTTGAGCTGAGTTCCAACGTACTAAATGTAATATACCTGTCTGGCCACTAAAGGGAGAGAAAAATTAGGAAAGAATACCATCAGAAAGTCAAAAGAGGGGGCCATTTCCAAAATGAAATAGCCTCTTGATGTCTAAAGCTGCAGAGGTTACATAAGATAAGGACTGCTGGGCACCCACGTATTTTAGCAACTTAGAGATCACTGGTAACCTCATCAAAATCGTTCTCTCCTGATCAGAGGGAAATCTTGTCTTCATTGGTTTGAAGAGTGAAAAGGGGTGATCTCATAAAAAGGGTAAATACTTTGTCTTTCAAAAACTTAAAAGAGATGAAGAAAATTTATCAGAACGATCACAGGAAAACCTGGAGGATAGGTTACTCTTTTATGAATAAGTAGACCTTCAAAGATCAGATGATTAGGTCCAATACCTTCATTTAAATGGGGAAGCAGAGTCCTCCCTACCCCCCCCAATAAAATTAGGGTAGTTTGTTTAAGATCCCACATCTAGGTCAGAAATTTTGATTCCCAAAGCAATGACCCATCAACAACATTATATTTTCAAACCACTGGAATTTTGTTTATGTGATTGTGCTACATTTAACTGTGTTTTTATTTAAGGTATTCATATTTAGCTTAGCTTGAATGTCAGTTTGAACTGAACAAAGTGATGCACTGTAGACACATTTTCATATTCTGTATATGTTAAAATAAACATCTGAACCGCAAAATAGAGTGTCAGTAGAAATTATAGGAATTTCACGTGCTTTGAGGGCTAAAGTTTTATTTATAGTTAGAAGTACATTGCCTCAACTGATGTTAATTTTGAAAATATTAGGAAATCATTTTACATTTTAAAACTTTATTTTCCTTAGTTTCTAATCGTTGGTGATGTCTTTTTAATTTTTTGGACCATATTTGACATATAAAATTTTTTTTAAATTAAGGGGTACATGGGGCGCCTGGGTGGCTCAGTCATTGAGCGTCTGCCTTGGGCTCAGGTCATGATCCCAGGGTCCTGGGATCGGGCCCCACATCGGGCTCCCTGCTCCACGGGAAGCCTGCTTCTCCCTCTCCCACTCCCCCTGCTTGTGTTCCCTCTCTCGCTGTGTCTCTCTCTGTCAAATAAATAAAATAAAATCTTTTAAAAATAATTAATTAATTAATTAATTAATTAATTAAGGGGTACATGTTGTTGACACATTTACATATTATAATCTGATTGCCATTGTAGCCATAATCGGCACCTCTACCATATCACATAATTATCATTTCTTCTTTGTGATGGGAGTAATTAAGATATAGTCTTAAGATATAGCAAGTTTGCCAATTATAATGCAATATTGTTGTCTATATTTATTATAGAACGCATTAGGGCTTATTTGTTTACTAGTTGCAAGTTACATGAAAGTAAAAATTCTTTGACTTACTTATATTTCTTAGATGTGAACAAGCCAACCAATGGCATGTATGTTGGTCAAACTTGCCATGTGACATAAGATACTATGTTGTCTATTTCATGACAGGAGTCTCTAAACAATCTTCATATTTCAGAAATTTTGCCTCTTTTTTCCTTTCAAAATAAATCATAGCAACTGCTATTTTGTTATTCTTATTTCTTTTAAGGATTAAAGTAATGATACTCATGATAAATTCATGGTCTGGGATTTTCATAATTTGCAAGTGATTTGGCCTTCTAAGTCAGTAAGGTTGCCTGGGTAATCCAATAAAACAAAGTAAATCCATAATTTAAATATGAGAGTTCACAAACTTTATTGAATGTGAATATACCACAACAAAATCTGTTTAGATCTGTTCTTACCCCATGAATAGGGATTACTTCTTAAAAAGAGTTTGGTAAAACTTTCGTGTAAAACCCCATTACACGGGGCGCCTGGGTGGCTCAGTCGGTTAAGCGACTACCTTCGGCTCAGGTCATGATCCTGGAGTCCCAGGATCGAGTCCCGCATCGGGCTCCCTGCTCGGCAGGGAGTCTGCTTCTCCCTCTGACCCTCCCCCCTCTCATGAGCTCTCTCTCTCTCTCATTCTGTCTCAAATAAATAAATAAAATCTTTAAAAAAAAAAAAAAACCCATTACGCTTTCCCTGTAGAGGAGTTTCTTAACCACGCTGGGTGTTATAAAATTCTGAAGCTTTATCCTTCAACAGAATTGGGTGTGAACATTTAAATGCAGTGTTACTATCATTTAATTTCAATATTTCAAACTCTAAATGGACAATTATAATTTTGACCAAGTGATTAAATTCCGGTGCAGTTTCCCTTAAATGGAAATTTTATTAGCTGTCATCAAAGACTCCAAATCCTATTCCATAAAATAACCCAATATCTTTTCTGAACTACTTATTTAAAATTCCAGCTAGACAGAAATGCATTAGGATGCAATTAAGTACTGGAAAATCAGTGCTTTTATTGGTTTTTTTTTTTTTTTTGACCTAAAATCAGACGTTTGAACCAAATGATTAATATTTAAAGTGTGAGAAGAATTAAGTCTTTGGAGTTAAACTATATTTTAGGTATATAATTTGCATAATGTGCTTTGCCTAACTCATCACGAATCATTTTTTAATATATTTGAAAACTGGCTGAGCACATCGCACAATTATGAGCACCTGAGACTGTCTCATTGCGAGGGAAAAAGAGATACTTTTCCATATTTTACTGGCTTACTAAATGCTATCCGCACAGAGCTACTGAAATTCTTGAGATGTGTTAATTTGCAATAGGGAGAGCTGCTTTGGCAGGAATACTGTGGTGTGCCACCCAGAGATACTATGTCTCAGGCCCTGGCATGTTTAATTGTCACTCATTCAATTAACACTTACTGTTATTATGTCCTTCTATGTGCCCAGCCTCGTGGTAGGAAGAACAGAGTGGAGGAATGATCACAATTGTACTAAGGTCAGGAAGGGAGAATACTAGGAGGTGAACCTAAGAACAGAGTAAGTCCACTGTGGGGGAATTAAATAAGAGGTGGGCCCATAACAAAGAGAAAAACTTCCTCACATTCTACTGCCTCCTCATTTCCATTCCCAGTGGGAACAGCATCAAAACTCATCAAAAACAAACAGAACACTGTACACAGTATGTTATTTTTTATGTGAGTGTATATAAGAATATATAGAGATATTTGTTTGCATTTGCCTAAAGAAACACCGGAATCGTAATAAAACCCCGGAAATACAAAAATGGTTATCTGTACTGGTAAGTGGAAACAAGGTAGGAGCAGGACTTCTCTGTTAAGCAATTTTTAACATGATTGTGACTCTCGGGTCATGTAATTATACTATTTCAAAGCAACTAGCAATTTGTAAGGACACATAGATAAAGGAAAGAGTGTTGGGATCTTGAAAAAATGGAAAATGTGCTAGTAGTTACTTAGGAATAAAATCTGTTATTTGTGTTATAGTGTGCGTTCATGCATGCCCCGTAGCTGTCCAATCTCTGGGGAATAGTGTTTGGGATGCAGTAACAGATACCATATATTCAGGACAATTTCTGTGCCAACCTGCACAATAACGTTTCACTTAAGATATTCAGCAAGTTCAAAATGTTTTTATTAACTTCTGGGTTTTTTTGTTTGTTTGTTTTCAGGCGAGGAAACCAAGTGGAAGAGAATGGATAAGTCCCTAAAAGCTCAGCCTGTGTTGCCTGAGCTGCTGGAAACTAGAGCTCCCGTTCTCCAAATGCCATGAACTAATCCAAGAAAAACATTCCAATAGAAACCGTGACTTTCTCCCCCTGAAGAACACCCTTCTGAGACCCCAAGCGCCTTTCACAGACAGTACCTATCAACAGCTGGCTCCCAGTTCTTGATTTTCCCTAAACACAGACAAGATTCATATTTTTATACCCTAATCCCCACCCACACCCCCCGGAAAAAGAAGGAAAATAAAACTCATGAGGATAAAGAATTTCTCTGCTAGGGCACCTGGGTGGCTCAGTTGGTTAAGCGACTGCCTTCAGCTCAGGTCATGATCCTGGAGTCCCTGGATCGAGTCCCGCATTGGGCTCCCTGCTGAGCAGGGAGTCTGCTTCCCCCCTAACCCTCCCCCCTCTCATGTGCTCTCTCTCTCTCTCATTCTGTCTCTCAAATAAATAAATAAAATCTAAAAAAAAAAATTAAAGAAAAAGAATTTCTCTGCTAGAAAACAGACCCAAATATGAGGATCAAGCAGAACACCTTAGCCCCCACATGCCTTGATGTCAGATACCAGGCGATGGGGAATCTGTGCCTTCTTTTGTTTCCTTGCTGACTGTGGTCGGCTATGTTTTTCCTTTCTTCCTAACCATCCCTGAATCCAGCTGCTGTGATGTTGCAGAATTTGATTCTAATCCGGAAGTACAGCAGGTAGGGAACCAGATGGGACTTAACCTCTCTTGATGATACCCACAACTAGGTTTGTACCGACCTTGTTTGATACCCAGGCTGAGCATCAGTCTCTGCTGGGCTTCCTAGCACTTTCAGAGGTGGGTCCATAACTAAATGGAGTGTCTGTGCCTGAATCAGCCAGGGAGCGTCAGATGGCTTCTGCAGAGTGGCTGCTTCCAGTCCACGTGCCCATTTCAACCTCTCTACCTTTCAAAAGAACATACTATAAATATGTACCTCACTAAAACTCCACTTACTAGTATAAAACTGTTGCAGCATAGTTCAGTGGAGGTCAAGATAAAAGAGGTACAGCCACTTTAAATGCATGTATGCTCTAAGGAGGGATACAATTTAGCAGATACCTTTCAAATGCCAGACTCTCTGCTAAATCTTTTGCAAGTATTATCCATAATCTTTACTGTTACTTCAAGATACTATTACTGCATTGACCCCTTTTACACATGAGGAAAACAAACCTCTCCCAACTAATACTGTTTTTTGGTTTTGGTTTTTGTTTTTTTCCAAGTGGCCCATTAGTTACCACTTGGTAAAACCAGAAATCAGCTCATGGTGTTTCAGATGTCAAGGCTATGTCTTTTCTGTAAATCTCAGGCTGTTATTCATTTAGAAGAATAAATCCAAAAAAAGGATTATTAAACACTAAATTTGGAATCATTCATAGGACAGAGCTGCCAATGGCAACTACTCTGAGTATCACTTGCAAATAAGCTAAAAAAAACTGACTTCATAAAAACAGAGCTTTTATCTCATAAATTTTGAATCTCATTTGGGACGATGATAATCTCCAAAAGCCTCACAGAAGCCACATGCTGACAATGCCGCATTTAATGAAGGTTCTGATCAGTTAACATGAGCCCCAAAGTCAAATTGCATGGTGCAGGTTCTAGAAAAACAATACTCATCATTTGAGCTATAGATACAATTCATTTGGGAAAAAAATAGGGATATATGAAAAATGCCTTCAGAATGTTAAAGTGGTATTGTGGGAAAAGGGAGGAAGATGTTCTCTCTCTCTCTCTTTTTTTTTTTAAGATTTTTTTCTTTGAGAGAGAGAGAGAGGACACACATGGGTGCTGAGCCGAGGGAGAGAGAGAATCTTAAACAGGCTCGTCACTCAGAGAGCAGCCGGATGCCAGCTGGATGCCAGACAGACCGGACAGACGCCGGGCTCAATCCCAGGACCCTGAGATCATAACCCAAGCCAAAATCAAGAGTCAGACGAATCATGAAACACTACATCAAAACCTAATGATGTACTGTATGGTGACTAACATAACATAATAAAATTAAATTAAATTAAAAAAAAAAAAAGTCAGACACTTAACCAACTAAACCACCCAGGCGCCTCAAGGAGGAAATGTTCTATGTTATTCCAGAGCAGTGTTTGCTTACCCTGGCTCAGTACTGGTCATCTGAGGAGCTCTTAAAAAGCTCTCACAGCTGGACCCAATCCTAGAGATATTGTTTTAAATGGTTTGAGGTAGGGTTTGGGCTTTTGCAAAGTATCCTAAATAGAAGCCAAGGTTGATAGCCAATGCTTTAGAAAGAAACGAAAGGACAAACAGGTAATAGTAATATTGAGGGAGGTTTCACTGATCCCAGGATTGACGTCAAACTCAACAGTGATGCTGAGTACCTAAGAAAGGCACAAAGATAATCCCATGAATGTAGCATAGTCCTTCACAGTCTTTATCCACTAAGAACTTATACACCAGGAAGAAAATGTGTTTACGTGGAACTTTAATACACTGCATACTATAATAAGAGTTGTGCTAATTTGTTTAATGGACATCATAAAATCTGATGAACAAAGAAGAAACCTTAAGTGTATTTAAATCAATTTTAGAGACCACAGGAGAGTCAAGTTGGAGTAATGATTTTTACTATAAAGCTTGAAATATAGAACGTTGAGATAAGTCCATCAATACAACAATGTAAAAGGCTAAGTTGAGAAGCAGGGTGCTTTCCAAAAATGAAAATACTTGAAAACTGGAGGACATTTTATCAGATATATAAAAGCAATTTCTTCATTGTGTAGGAAATCAGACTAGACAGTAGTATCAGCCAGGGTTCTCCAGAGAAAATTAAAGCAGTAGGAAATCAATCTATTGATATATAGATGATAGATAGATAGATGATAGGCAAATAGACTGATAGTCATAGAGAGATAGATCCATGGATAGATTAGCTAGATGGATGAATGGATGGATAGATGGATGGACAGACAGACAAAAAGAGATTTATTTTAAGGAATTTGTTTATGCAAGTAAGGGCTAGTGAGTGAAATCTGTAGGACAGGTCAGCAGGCTGGAAGGTCTCGGACAGAAGCAGAAGCTGACGCTCTAGTCTTGAGACAGAATGTCTTCTTAGGGAAACTTCAGTTTTGCCCCTCAGACCACCCACATTATTGAGGAAAATCCCCTGTACTTAACATTGACTGAATGTAGATGTCAGCTGCATCTACAAAATACCTTCACAGTAATACCATGATTAGTGTTTGATTAAATAACTGGGCATCATAACCTAGCCAAGCTGACACACAAAACTAACCATCTAGCAACCTATAATTGTTCTTCCTACTCTAGGATTTTATGATTCCAATTAGAAAAACAAAAAGAAAAAAATATTCTTTTCACATGTAAGCCACCTGTCCAGAAATAGGATGTGCAGTTGCCATGCCCACTATCCACTTTATGTTCTAAATGACTGTCATCCTTCATTATTGTCACACATCTCACTTATGCAATCTAATTACACTGAGATACCAATAGAAAATTACTGAGAGATCCAGGTCTGTCCAAATGCTGTCCTTTCCATTACTTCTTTTTCCTTCCTTCCTTCCTTCTTTCCTTCCTTCCTTCCTTCCTTCCTTCCTTCCTTCCTTCCTTCCTTCCTTCCTTCCTTCCTCTTTCTTTCTTTGAGTATAGCTGACACAATGTTACATTCATTTCAGGTGTGCAACATAGTGATTCGCCATCTGTGCAGGTTAAGCTGTACTTCCACAAGTGTAGCCACCATGTGTCACCACACAACACTATTACAATATCATTGACTACTCCCTATGTCTTTCCATTACTCTTTTTTTTATTTTTTATTGTTGTGTTAGTCACCATACATTACATCATTAGTTTTTGATGTAGTGTTCCATGACTCATTGCTTGTGCATAACACCCAGTGCTCCATGCAGAACGTGCCCTCCTCAATACCCATCACCAGGCTAACTCGTCCTCCCACCCCCCTCCCCTCTAGAACCCTCAGTTTGTTTTTCAGAGTCCATTGTCTCTCATGGTTCGTCTACCCCTCCGATTTCCTCCCCTTCATTCTTCCCCTCCTGCTATCATCTTTTTTTTTTCCTTAACATATATTGCATTATTTGTTTCAGAGGTACAGATCTGTGATTCAACAGTCTTGCACAATTCACAGCACTCACCATATTTCCATTACTCTTTATCTCCCCCTGGATGCTGTCAATGTTGACACATGCAAGGAACAATAGTCAGTTCTGAAAATAAAATAGTAAGTTATTTATTTAAAGATTATTTATTTATTTGAGAGAGAGAGAGAGAGCATGAGTGAAGGGGCAGAGGGAAAGAGAGAAGCAGACTCCTTGCTGAGCAGGGAGCCCAATATAGGACTCGATTCCAGGACCCTGAGATCATGACCTGAGCCGAAGGCAGATGTTTAATGGACTGAGCCACCAGGTGCCTGGGATCAAGCCCTGCATCGGGCTCCCTGCTCAGTGAGGAGTCTGTTTCTTCCTCTCCTTCTGCCCCTTTTCCCCCCACCCATTCTCTCTCTCTCTCAAACAAATAAAATCTTTAAAAAAAATAAAAATAAATAAAATGAGCATTATCCCAATATAGGATCCTGGTAAAGGTAGGTTTTAGTGGCTTTACATCAGAAATCTAAGCGAAGCTTCCTCCCTCTTTCTAAGCTTACACCTCAAGTTAAATCTTGGATTCCCATGACCTTTACTTGTGTGCAGAGTAACACCTGGAGGTACAGACCCCCAGCTGAAACCTGAGTGCAGAGTGATAACTGGCAGAACCCAAAGCAGGTAGAGAGGACAGTAAAAGCAACTGAGCTAGAGATGAGTCTATGACACTTTTTTCTCAAACTGACATAACCTAAGAAGGAATGGATTTATGCTTATTCAGATTAGTAGTTTCTTCATAATATAGAAGAGATACTAAAGAATAAAGAATAGGTGAGAAAAAGGCCACTCGGGCAAAAATTAAAAAAAAAAATTAGGAACTGGGACATCCTCACATATCACTGCAATAGAAAAAAACTAAGAAAAACTACTGCAAATATTCCAAATCACAGAAAAATCCAGCCAGCTGTGTATTTTGGTTTGGCTTTGGGTAGTTAGGAGGTAGGCCTTCATATAATTTTCTAATTCAGGAAGTTTTAAAGATCACTGGGTTGGGACATGTTGAGGGCATTAAATATCAATGTTACTAGGTTACAGTGAATAATTGACTATGCTTTCCTACAATTGAAGCTTATTTTAATTTTGCGCTCTTACTTTTAATTTGACTGGAATCATGAAATACCCACAAAGGTATTACTCACATAAATGTACTTGGTTTCGAAAGGAAATGGTGCAAATGTAAAACTCCAAAGAGAGAATTAAGAAGAAAAAGAGGTAATTTATAATAGAAGGAGCACAGGTCTGGGACCTGGGCTATATTCTGGCCCCAAGGCTACCAATAATTAGCTGGGGAGCACAGGAAAAGTTGCTGAGCATCTGGAGCCTTTAATTTCTTCCTATAGAAGTTGAGCACATGAACCACATCTCTAAGGCCCTCCTATTTCTAAAATATCATAAATCTTTTATCTTGAAATAGGTGAGTAGATAGAGGTTGAGCTTCTGAATTCAAACCTCCCCTATTAAAAGTTGTTCAGAATCCCCATTGTCTTTATAACAAAACCTGTGATATGAAATATCTATATACAGTACTCCTATCTCTTTCTAGTTTATTCTCCATTGCACTAAGTTCCAAGCATGCTGAACTGCTCACATATTCTCATATGCCCAGGTTCCTCTGTCTAGATTCACCCTCAACAAACATTCAGAGGTCAAGCTACATTTTCATACTGAATGGGACAACTTACAGTGGTAAAAAGGAAGGACCTGAATTTGTAGTCCTAATTTTTGCTGGGGATTATTTTGTTCTCGTATGCGAATCCCTGAGCTTGTCCTCTAGGGAAGAAAATTAGTTCAAAGTATGAAAGGATGCATGTATTCCCAAGCAATACCCACTATGGACTTCCTGAACCATGAAGAGCCTTAGGAAAAGAGAGTATCCTTAAGATAACTGCACCTATATAAAATGTCTCAAAATCATTGTCTGTGACCTAACAGAAGCAAAATGTCCTGTTACGGGAATTATTTTCTCTGCACTCAGGGATGATGAGGTTCCAGTAAGAGTAAGTCGGATCATCTCAGTAGCATTTGGGGGTAACACAGGGTTCCATATGCCCGACTAACAACAAGTGAGCACGGGATGCTGAAATGTGGTCTTCCCGTCACCTAAAATCTTAGAAATTCCCCTTAGGTCTGAAGAGATTTGAGACATAGCCACAGGTAAAGAAAATAACAGAGATTTAGGATTGAGGGGAAAACTCCAAAGTTCCACTGCAGTAATCAAGGATAAAGAGGAGAAATATTTTCTGTACACTTTAAGAGTCTGAGGCATGATAAAGTTCTCAGTTATCAAGTGGGGATTTCAGTTCTACCATGTCCTACTGATGATGTCTATTACTTAAACTTGTCAAGTTTGTCTTTCTGGAATGAAGCATGACCTAAATGAACTGCAATTCCTATGAAAAAGGTTTTTAAACAGCTAACACTTATCAAATATTACTATGAATCAGACACTATGCTAAACACCAGATATATATAGTGTTATTTGATACTTAAACCTCCAAGGTAGCTGTTACTATCCTCATTTTACAGATGAGGAGACTGAGACATAGAGAGATTAACTAATTTACCACACAATTCACAAAAGGAAAGCCAGGTTATGGACTCAGAAGCTTGTGGCACAAAATTTGTGTACTTAACCACTGTGCATACTTACATTACACTTGGAATAACTGTAACAAACTGTATTATTCAGGGCAGACTTATTTATCTAACACCCAAATGTAGAAACATTATTGCTCATTCACATTACAGTCCCATGTTCAGTGTGTGTACGTGTGTGTGTGTGTTTGTGTGTGTGCGTGTGGTATGGTGTGTATGTTGGAAGGAGAGACAAGAGGGACAATGGCCCCTTACAACTTCTGACCCACCATGTATCACACTAGGCTTCCAGGGTGTCTACAGAAAGGAGAAGAGAGTGGAACTGCTTGAAGATGATTTGAAAGTAGATGTAATACCATCACTTACACCCCTTTTTCATTGGCCCAAGGTCAGTGCTATGGTCAGCTATCATGCATGCAGCTGTAATCAGAAAAAGAGCAGAAGATAACCATTTCTGTCACAATGAAACAGGGGTTACATAGTGATGAAGTTAAAACAAATCTAGGGAAGTGACACCATCATACAACATTATTATTCACCAAGAATATCTCTTTACTATGAAAAGTCCATTTCATGCTCGTCTACTTTGGTAAATCGCAAAATTGAGTTTAAAATTGGTTAAAAATGAGAGTGATCACAAGAAAACTAAAAGGCATTTGATGTTGATAATCAGAGGCTGGCATGTGCCCAGATGTTAACATAATCTAATTCCAGTTCATGATCATAATCTGTGCGATTTCTTTTCTTGGAATGGATGCTCACTTCTTGTCTGCTGTTCATGTCCTAATAAATGCTGATTTTTTTTTTTCAAAAACAGGAAAAGTTGCACAATGAATACTACTGAAAACTATAATCTTTAGTGTCTAGTCCAACCTAGGCAGCATTTAGGATGTATGTCCAAAAATATCAGAGCAAAAAACCAGTTTTTTTTGTACTTGCTATAACCACTGAATTCTAACATCTTAGCAACCATGCAACAAATGAAAGATTTACCCAGATAGTTGCTTTCATACCCACCACAGAGCAAATCAAATGATTTGAAGAGGGGGATAAATGTAAAGTTTATTGTTTCATAACTACTATAATGTAATAATTTTCTCATTTATAATACTTTATATTCATAGTCAACAATGTAAGAAAGTATCTTGCTGTTTATGATTGGTACATTATAATAAATGAACCATCAAACATTTTCCTATTCATAAAATTTTGTATTCATGTTTGATGGCATCATTTGAAGATCACTGCAATGTACTAATGATAAACAACTTTTTAAATTTAAACCCGAGGAAATGTGATTTTGTAAAATTGTCAGTCTACAGAGATAAAGAACTATATACAAAAAAAGAGTAGATTAAAAGATAAATACAAAACCTGGAAAAGGAGTATTGGAACCAACAGGTAAAACTATTGCTTTGTATTTATTTACTTCTTTTCTGGTAATTCAGGGTCCAAAGACTATGAAAACTATGCCAATCCTAAGACAGTTGCCATTGCTTCTTTTTATTGTTTATTTTTCCCACTATGGGAGGGTGGGTAGTGAATTTGAGTTTTGTGTGTATTTTATACTTTTTTTACAAACATAAAATAACAGCACAGTGAAAGAATAATGGCATATTGGTTAAAAATTAGACTCTCTGGGGGCATCTGGGCGGCTCAGTTGGTTGAATATCCGACTCTTGATTTTGGCTCAGGTCATGATCTTAGGGTCATGGGATGGAGCCCCAAGTAGGGCTCCACGCTCAGTGCAGAGTCTGCTTGTCCCTCTCCCTCTGCTCCTCCCCTGATCACTCTCTCTCTGAAATAAATAAAATCTTAAAAAAAAAAAAAAAGGAAAGGAAAGAAAAGAAAAGAAAAGAAAAAAAAATTAGACTCTCTGATCTCCCATTTATTGGTTGTGTGACCTTTGAGATGTTGGAATCTTTCAGAAGCTCAATTTACTGGTCACCGGTCACAAAAAAAGGGGACAAGAAGAATCATTAACTTACAGAAGTATCATGAGTCTTAACTGAAGTAATACATATAAAACACTTGTAACATAACAGAGCAGATGTTATGATCTCAAAGCATGTATGTTATTAATATTATCATTATTAGCTATTATTATCAACCAAAAACATTCACTACATTATTATTATATTATTAATAACTACCATTATTTTCCCATCTGCATCTCTTTGTTCAGGGTGTGGCCACATAGCATTAAAGCAGAAACCTGTTTTATCCAAAACACTTAAGAAAAACAAAAGGTGGTGACAAGTAAAAGGTCATATAGCCAGGAGAGCTCTGGATAAAGCCTACAGGCTGCATCCCCTTCGGTCGTATGTCACAGTACTCGCATGATCTGTAGGAAGGAACATATGCATGGGATATTTTCAACAATGTTAAGTCTGGAACTGTTGAAAAATTTGTAACTGAGAAAAACAGAATCAAAATTGATGGAAAAGTCTCAGAACTCTGAGCCCAAAATACCAAAATATAATTCTGCTGGGAAGGATGCAAACTAATATCTCCAGGGATACATAAATAGTAATAGATATTCAAAGAGCAGAGAAGACAGAAAACCTTATTACTGGGTGATTCCTAGGTGTGTTAATGGGAAACAAATTAAATGTGAATTTATATTAAAACATAAGAGTTTTAAAGAATGAAGTGAAATGCTAAAGGCTTAATAAAAGCAAAGTACTTATTTCGCTGGAAACAACTGATAGGATCCACGGTTAGACAATCATGTACAGGCAACTCTGTTTTCTGAGAGAAGTATCACAGAGACAAAAACCTCATAAGTAGGATTATTTTACTAAGGGATGGTGAGAAGGAACTGGCAAAAGGCATAGTCCCCACTGACCAATGGGCATTGGGAGAACATCAGAAAGCCCTCTTGTTGGAAGATGAGAGAGTATAGTGGATAGTCAACATAAGTCTTAGGGGAAAGTGATTTTAGGATGAATTTTCATAAGAAGCCTTCTTAACAAGACCCACCGTATCAGTTTCCAAGAAAGTAAATACAAATTAATCCACTGAACTTGTTTATAATTTGACTGAAACATTACCCAGGAAATGTGTGTATGGGAAAAAATATATATATTTCACTAGGTAAATAAAGTGTCTCTATTTTTGGAAGGTGAAAACATGTTTTAGAACCTGGAAATAACCAAAACAAGAAGAAAACCCTATGTATCGTTATAATTTATTTCACAAAGATAATTCTGATCACTAGAAAAACGGCAAACTTGGGCTTCAGTGTAAAGATGGTGGCCAGCAAGGGGCACTGGCATGGCCTTCCCCAAAAGTCTCAATAAAGTACTTGGATTCCATTATTTCATATCTTGTTTCCAACCATTTCCAACACTGGCATGGTACCACCTCACCCAAGCAGCTTCCATAGTGTCTCCTGTGCTCCATTCTGCTTTAATGTCTCTCGACTCCAACGCAGGTTATAAAACACAGCCTGACTTCCCAACTTCAATTACTTCTTTGTCACTAATTTGCTCAAGTCTGTTCATGGCTCCCTACTGCTTACAGATTCCTTAAGAAAGACAAAATTCACATGAATGTTGAGATTTCCTTTTGTCAAGTATCGGGCCAAACATTTTACATGTTTCATCTTATTAAAGTTCACTGGAGCTATAGATGGGGATTATTGTCCCTAGTTTACAGATACAGAAGGTTATATCCTCACAGTGACAAAAAACCTATTCCATCTCAGGGCACTGTGATTTAAAATCCATAGTCTTATCACTCCTGTACCTTGATATTAGTGTTTATTTATCTAAGGGAAGATGGTCCCATGTTTTCTCCCATTATTAGGAAATTTCTACTGTCTGTAGAAGTCAGCTCTGGAAAGCCTTGGCAAATATTTAAATACATACAGACATGGAAGTAGTTAGACACGATTTAAAGTTCTGCCCCACCAGGCACCCCACCACACATATATTAATCCAAAAAATACCTCCAGTAATTGCTATCTTTCATTGATAGTTTTCATCAATGTAGCATATCACCAGGTCTTTTTGGGGTTGTGTTTTTTATTTTTTTTCTTTTTTAAAGATTTTATTTATTTGAGAGGGAGAGAGAGAAAAAAAACACACACGAGCAGAGGGGAGGGGCAGACGGAGAGGGAGAAGCAGGCTCCCCGCTGAGCAGGGAGCCCAATGAGCAACTCAGTCCCAGGACCCTGGGATCACAACCTGAGCCAAAGGCAGATGTTTAAATTGACATGGATATATCCCTCCTACAGCTCAAACCTACAAAAATATATCTGCAATTCCAAAGAAGGAACAAAAGGAATGGACTCAGGAAGAGAATTGATGCATCTTTGATCATTTCTACAGAATTCTGATCTTGACTGCTATTTCAGATTTTTTTTCTTTTAGCTTTATCCCCTCAGTGAGGAAAAGCAGCAACTCTTTCCAACCATCCTGATTTAGAAAGTTAAGGCTTTTATTTAATAACCGACAGACTTCTCATCATTTCCAGGACAGAAAGAGAAGTCTCTAAATCTCTGATCGCTTATTTCAAATAGCTAGAAGAGATAAAATTAGAACAAGGGATCACAAACTTTGTGAACTTGCTGGATTGCTGAAATGTAATGAGCTGGGCTGAAACAACTGAGGTAATAATGTGAGGAGACATAGTTATTATGAATGTTAGATTATATTTAGTCTTTTTTTTTTTTTTTTTTAGTAGACTCCACACGCAGCATGGAGCCCATTGCAGGGCTCAAACTCATGACCGTGAGATCAAGACCTGAGCTGAGATCAAGACCTGAGCTAAGATCAAGAGTCAAACACTTAGGGGTGCCTGGGTGCCTCAGTTGGTTGCCTGCCTTCGGCTCAGGTCCTGAACTCGGGATCCTGGAATCAAGCCCCGTGTTCAGGCTCCCTGCTCAGCTGGGAGCCTGCTTCCCCCTCTCCCTTTGCCCCTCCCCGCCACTCATGTTCTCATGCTTTCTCAAATTAAAAAAAAAAAAAAAAAGTCGAACACTTAACCAAATGAGCCACTCAGGCACCGCAGATCACATTTAGTCTTAAATATTTAGTTAAATAAGGGGTGCCTGGGGGGTTCAGTTGGTTAAGCATCAGACTCTTGGTTTCAGCTCAGGTCATGATCTCATGGGTGGTAATATCGGAGCTGGAATTGGGCTCTGCACTCAGCAGTGAGTCTGCTTGAATATTCTCTCCCTCTGCTCCTCCCCCTACTCTCTCTCTCTAAAATAAATAAATAAATGGGGCGCCTGGGTGGCTCAGTCGGTTAAGCGGCTGCCTTCGGCTCAAGCCCCACATCAGGCTCCCTGCTCCGTGGGAGGCCTGCTTCTCCCTCTGCCACTCCCCCTGCTTGTGTTCCCTCTCTCGCTGTGTCTCTCTCTGTCAAATAAATAAAATCTTTAAAAAAAATAAAATTAAATAAATAAATAAATCTTTAAAAATATTTATTTAAATAAGCATTTTTTAGATACATCTATGGGCTAGACACTTAGCTCTATGTGCCCATATATTTCCTAGATGTGTAGGTCACTTTGTAATGAAAAAAACATTCACTTCAATTTCCAAAATGTCATGAGACATATATAAAGAGGATATTATCCACATTTTAGTAATGCTTCTATAACCAGCAATCACCTGATTTCAAGTTCATTCTTCATCTCTAATTGCCATTATCAATCCAAAATATGCATGAATTATGTCATCATCAATAGACCACTTGAATATATTCAAAATTATTGTATTAAAAATAATAAATTCTCAAGAGGCAGTGTATTACTGATTTGCATATGCTCATGTGTTGAGATGTCCCCTCCTCCCACTCTACCCTCCCCCTCAAAATTTTATTAGTACTATAGGTTCTAAAATCTTAGATTAGTTTCCCCAATTGGTTCCTACACTTCTCTTTACTCCACACCATTTCTCAGAGATTTTATCTTTATTGCAATATTAGAGTAATATGTACAGACATCACAACTGACATAGCCCATATCCCATGAGCATAAGAATATGAAATAAGGGCTTATGTGGGGCACCTGGGTGGCTCAGTCGGTTAAGTGTCTGCCTTTGGCTCCGATCATGATCCCAGGGTCCTAGGATTGAATCCCAAGTCGGGCTCTCTGCTCAGTGGGGAGCCTGCTTCTCCTTCTCCCTCTGCCTGCCACTCCCCCTGCTTGGGCTCTCTATCTCTCTCCCTCTCTCTGTCAAATAAACAAATAAAACCTTTTTAGGAAGGAAGGAGGGAAGGAAGGAAGGAAGGAATTTATGTAGAGGTAAAATAATTAGAAAGTGGTCCCTAGGAAGCAAGAGTGAGGGACCAGGGAAGTGAAAGGAAGAAGGTAAGTAAAGAGCATAGCCAATACAAAAATATTCCCTTATTGGCTGTGTCTGTGAGCAGCTAGAATGTTTGATCCAACCACAGCATTCTTCTTCTTTTTTTTTTTTTTTAAGGGCAAAAAGAAAGGGAGAAGCAGACTCCTCGCTGAGCAGGGAGCCCAACACAGGGCTTGATCCCGGGACCCTGAGATCATGACCTGAGCCAAAGGCAGATGCCCAACCAACTGAGCCACCCAGGTGCCCTAATCACAACATTCTTAAGACATATAGAACATGTTATAGATTCATCTATCACATATTGTCCTCCATTGTTTAAGAGTTTACCCACAAGGCAATCGTTTCCTGACTTTTGGAGTTGCATATATATATGAGTGCACTGGTTCTTTGGCAGAGTCAGAGAAACTTCTGGAACAGAAACACAAGGTTCTCTAAACATTTGAGGCAAGGTACTCAGAACTAAAGAAGTGGAAGCCTGCAGGGAACATTATAGCTATGACTGGGCTCAGTGACCAGGCCAAGAGAGTAAACTCTTAAGTATCCAATACAAAAGCATAGCCATGGATGTCTGATAAATGTTTGATGTTTATACCATCACAAAGCAAAGATTACTGCCACTTATATTACAAATATCTTTAGCTGATCCCAAATATTACCCTGCTTTATTTTTTACACATTCACCATGCTCCCTGCTCTTGTCTGGGTTGTTAAGATATTATTTCTGATATAATGGAGGAAGAATGTGCAGATCCCCTATCCCTTCACTTCATGCCTACATTTGATGCTATATGAGTGTTGCATTGACAGCAAATGGCAATAGAGACAAAAATACTGATGCATCTCTCTAAACTTTTCCTCAGAAATATGTCTTCTTTTTGTCTGAATTATTTGGTCTTTGATGAACATGATTCCCATAAATACATAGCCAGTGTGGAGAAAGGAGTTGGTAGAACTTGATAAAATCAGACAATGCAAACTAAACATCAATTTGATGCCTGAACTAACCAAATAATTACTAACCCTCTCCTTCTTCCTGCACTACATGTACTTTGCCTAAGAATTATCCTGGGGATTTATGTATGTGGATGCCAACCACTGTAAGACGTTTCAAAGATAAACTATATTTAAAACACATGCAAATTCTGTTGAATTGCATTTAATTAAAACATTCATAGTGTACACATGAGTGGCAGTGATATTTTGCAAATTACTAAGTGCCAGAGAAATTCCTAGCCAACCCAAGTAGTTACTGTATTCTATGCTTACAAAGATTCTGATTCATCCAGGGAACATTTATATGCAGACTATAACAAGTAAGCAAAGCTTTGTCACTCCTCTTATTAAAGGAATTGATTTGACTTTAGAAAGAGTGACTTTAATTAGCTGTGCAAATGCCATTAATTCCAATTAATCTTCTCACACTGTCAAGACAAAAATCCTAGGAGAAGATAAATTGCAGCAAATCAATATAGCCCTTGTTTTTACCAGGAACAGGTGCTCAAGGAAAGAGGAATGTCATTAATGAGTGTCTATATCAAGAACTAGTTAAACAAGACAGTAATTCAATGTGAAAAGCTTCTAGATGATTTCTTATATCCTATTTATATATCCCTTAATTGCTTTCAATTGGATAGAAAGTATTTACCATAGAGATTTTGAGAATTATTATTGCAAGTCTATGGAGAACTCTACTACAAATTCAAATCATTCTTGCTACTGTAGAAAATATTAAGATAAAGACATATGTTCAAATGCATTGTACTCTCCATGTGTTTTTAGTTCATATACAAATATAATTGTTTAACATGGTAACAATGATTAATAGTCACCACATCAAATTAAAACATCACAGTAAAATATCAATGAGTATAAATACAAGTGTTTAAGGTAAAAAAGGTTAAAGTAAAAACTTTCCATATGCTGACATCAGAGAGATTATCCATGTCAATACAGAATATTGAAAGAGTATATATTCTTAGACTACATATGGTATTTTCTAAGCTCTAACTTCAATTCTTACCAATTTCCCTCTCATTCATTTATTCTCCCCTCAATTCAGTTTTCTCTATTCCAAAATATAAGCTAAATCCATTGCTACCATCAGGACCCTTAAGTTGGTTTCTCTGCCATCCGAGCCTTTCATGAGCCTTCCAGCAAGGACCTCTTCCCATGGAGACCAAGTGCCCCCAACTCCTTAGTCAGTCTGTCCCTTGGTAATTTTGATTGTATTTACAATTTAGCACTTACCTTACCTGAGATTGTTAGTTTTCTCTTAACTAGTTTCCTCTATGGCTCTTCCCAGCTCTGTGAGGCTACCCTCACAGAGCTCACAACTGTATATTCTATATCTAGCACAGTGCCTAAACCATAGTGGAGACTCTATGCATAAATAAATAATGGGTAAAACAAATTGACTGAACTGTAAACACAGACACCTTCTTAAAAGTAGTACATAATGTTGACTCGTGGGTCATGGTCCTCTAAGCCACCTTCAGGCTCAATGCTTTGCTTGAACTCACAAAACTCAGGATAGCTATTATACTCATGGTAGTATTTTATTACAGTGAAAGGATAGAGATGAAAATCAGCAAAGGGAAAAGGCACAAGGGATGAATTCCAGGAGAAACCAGGAGCAAAGTTCCAGGTGTTCCCCTCCCAAGGGAATTGTACAAGGACACATTTAACTCTCCCAGCACGAATGCATTGACAACAAGGGCGAAGTGTTGTCAAACAAGGGAAAAATTCACCCACACCTTAATGCCTAGAATTTTTATTAGGGATGCAGGCAGCACCCAAATGCCTGACCTCAGATATTCAAACCCCAGCCCCCCAGAGCAAAAACAGGTGCTCACGAGAAATCTAAATCGCGCTGTTGGGATTAACTTCTCTGGTCACATTTATCACCATACAAAAACACTCTAAGCCCCAGGGAAGTGGAGGGCCAGGGGACTGGGCCTTCTCTTTTGTCCTTAAGAGAAGTCAGCCTTCCAATCTACTCCTGAACTACTTTTTTTTAAATATCTGTCTCTTTCTGCTGCTGACATTTTATACTTTGTTACTCCTGACTGAAATTGATCCCTTTCTCTGGGCTTCCTTCCCTTTCACCACCTTCGGGTCCTTTGTCATCATCACACCGATTTGTTGGGTATTCCGTTCCCACCCACCCCGCCCCCAGGTTCCTGCTTGTAATCATCACCTAGATTTCTTAGGCAATATCACTTTTAAAACTACCTAAAAAAGCAAAGTAGCAATGACAACCACAACAAAAACCCTCTTGAGACCTATGTTTCCTTTTTTTTTTTTTTAAGATTTTATTAATTTACTTGACAGAGAGAGAGAGCACAAGCAGAGGGAGGGGCAGAGGGAGAGGGAGAAGCAGGCTCCATGCTGAGCAAGGAGCCCAATGCAGGAGTAGATCCCAGGACCCTGGGATCATGACCTGAGCCGAAGGCAGACACTTAACCGACTGAGTCACCCAGGCGCCCTGAGACCTGTGTTTCTTGAGTAATTATTCTGTCTCAGGTTTGCATCAAGTTTCGCAGATGGTGCACATTTGCTGATCAGCCTCCTTGCTTTTACTCTTCCTCCGTCTCTAGCACCCTGATCCCTTTATCTGTCTTTCCACTATAATGAATTTTACCAAGTTCACCAGGAGTCTTTAATTACCAAAGAGTCACTTCCGTTATCTTGTCTTACATAATTTCTCTTTGATATTTGACTTTATGGACCACTTCTTTCAAGAAGATCTTTAATACTCCACTTGCCCTGCGACTATTTTATTCGGGTTCTCAGCTCCTTCCCTACAGCATCACTGGCTACATACTCTCCCTGTGCTCTATCCATTCCTTCTCAGCCTCCTTGTGCAGTTTCCTCATTCCAAAACAAGGATAATAATACCTACTTCACTGGCCAGTAGCTGGGAATCTGTGGGAACAAAAGTGAGGAATCACCTAGCATATCATCGTCACTGGAGCACCGTTATTACTGGGATCCCATCGGTTCATATAGCGTATAGCAAAACCATCCTAAATCATATAATTTACTTAACTAGCAATAAAATTTCTCTTTTCCTTAGAAAGGTACATCTTATACAAACACTGTAGTATCAGTTAAGGCCTTACTTTAAAACTGGAAAGAACAAGGTGCAACAAACATGAAACCATTTTCAGGATCACAGATCAGTAATGCAAACAGCGATGTGGAATGTTGGTTAACTGTCCTGCGAGCACTATCAATGTAACTGCACTAACTGATCTTTTGAATGATTGATTGATTTTAGCTGAAAGTTCTTCCAGGAAAAGTAATTTACATAAACCATAGAACAGCTGGATAATGAATTACAGTTCTGAGAACTTGTTGGGAACACATGGTATGTTCTTCAGGGGCACACAGAGCTCCTTTGCTATATTTTATAAACAATGATGAAAGTTTTTTGATTTACAAGGAGCTATTTTTCCTTTTTTTTTTTTAGGAGATTTTTTCCTGAAAATTTATTCTTAATAAATTTATACTTAATAACTCAAACGGGTAAATAGAGTAGCTGCTTTTGCATTTTATAAGATTTTAAGAAATTAAATTCATTTATCTAATACATATTGAGTACCTTCTAGTCCTTAACACTGGAAGTATCATGTGTTGCACCGTGAAAGATACAAAGCCAAGTCAGAAATAATTATTTCTTAAGTTAAATTTTTAAGTACTTCTCAACATATGTGAAGTTCAACTTGTATTTCCTGGAAAGTCTCACATTGGTCTCTGTTCCATCAGAGAGATCAAGACTGAAGACAACTATTTCAAATTTGTCAGCATAGAATGGTAGTTAAACCCGGGAGGTGAAGGAGATCACAGAAGATATTATGATAAGTGAAAAGTTAGTAAAAATGAGGGTTGATGAGTGATATCGCCAAGACGGTGACACAGGTTATTCCTGACTTCACTTCCCCTCACAACAACAACCAATGTCTATTCAAGAACAAGACCCTACTGAGAGGACCCTAGAACATGAGGGTGAAGCTGAAGCATTCCCCCCTGCACCTCAGAGACCAAGACAAAACTGCATCAGAAGGGTAAGGGGAGCAGCTATGCACTGACCACATTGCCTTCCCTCCAGGACAGTGTAGCGCCACGTGGAAAGGTTCCTCCAGTGGGAAAAGGGAACCCGGGGAGGACTACAAAGCCTTCCTCAGCATTTGGGGGTCACTTTGTGGGAGCCCCTACTCTGAATTTGCACCACAGGGATTGCAGGGGAGTCTGCAGGTCTCAACCACTGGGAATCTGACTGATGGAGAAGAGGGGAGGGGCTTACAACAACCAGTACACAGATCTTAGCAGACCAAGTTCATCCCTGCAGTGCCCAAGTAGTAATTTTGCTCATCCACAGAACCAAGTTGTGGGTACACTCTGACCGGGGAACCTGGTGGAGTATAGATCTGCCTGATTTGGATCCTCCAATGACAAGTTTTGCTGGCCCTAGAGCCCAACTTGTTCACATCCAGGCAAGGTGCTGAGTCACAGTCCCACCCACTGGGGAGACTGCCTTCCAGCCCCATCAGACCAGTAGGGCTGGTGACAACCCCTAGAAGTTGTGTGGCCTGGTGGCTCTTGAGCCGAGAGGTGGGTCAGCAGAGCTGATTGTTCCCAAAGCAAAGCCACTAACAGGCATGGATGTTTCCCCTGCTGTGCACACGCAGGGGGATTAACTCATAGTCAAGGCTGAGAGTAGCTCGCAGCCCCTTCCAACCCGAGAGACTGAGAAAACGAGAGTAGCTTGGGGCAGCCCCTCTCCCTCCTGCCCAGGCGAGAGGACTGAGACATAGTCCCACTGACTGCACAGAATGTCTTCTGGCCCCATCGAACCAGAACTGCTCACAAAAGCACCTGAAAACCATGTGACCCAGGACTGCCTGAGCCAAGAAAAAGGAAGATAGTTGATAGTTTCCACATCAAATTTGCCTTGTTCAGCTTGGGAACTTAGGCTGTTGGTCAGCTTGAGTCCAGACAACAAAGAGCTTTACCAGTTTTAGAGGCTTGTTCCATTTCAGTCAGGCAGGGAATCTAATCTGTAGCCCCTCTCATCATCAAATACAGCCCTCAGCCTGTCTGACCGGGGAACTTGACCAGAGAACTCAGGGCTCACTCAGGCCTGATTCTGACCCCCAAACAATGAGCTACACAGGCCCTGGGCCCTGGCCTGTTATCCTGCCAGGGCAGGGATGCTAATTCATAGCCTCATCTAATACTGATTATAGTACTCAGTCCCAAACATCTAGTAAGCTTGACCAGAGAATTAAGACACCCATGGAGCCCATCCTACAGCCTCACTTGGGTAGGGAACCAAACCCACAGTTCTATTCAACTGTTCTCAGTCAGTTCTCAGCCCCCATCCCTGTCCTCAGAACTCAAACAGTTGCCTCACCCCAAAATTGAACATAAGAGCAGGTCCCACCAAAAACATTACTAGCAGACACACCCAGAAACCCAAACTGAGCTCACTGGTGAAGAACTGTCTCTGCCAAAGCAAACATGTAAGGTCTTAAAGAGGAACCCCAGTACTCAAATGCACAGATACCAATGTAAAAAATCAAGGATCATGAAAAATCAGGTAAGTATGACACCACAAAGGAAATTAATAAAGCTCCAATAAATGACCCTAAAGAAATGGAGATCTATAAACTGTCAGACAAAGAATTCTGGATAAGTAAATCTTAAGGAAGTTTAGTGAACTACAGTAAAACATAGGTAACTAAGCAAAATTGGGAGAAAAATGCATGAACAAAATGAGAAGTCTGACAAAGAAATAGCAATCATCAAACAAAACAAAACAGAAATCCTAGAGTTGAAAAAACAATAACTGAACTGAAGGATTCCACAGAGAGTTTCAAAAGTAGATTTGACCATACAGAAGAAAGATCAGTGAAATGGAGGATAGGGGGAAAGATGGCGAAGTAGGGGACCCTATTTCAACTGGTCCCTGGAATTGAGCTGGATAACTACCAGACCACTCTGAGCACCCACGAAACCAGCCTGAGATGTAAGAAGATCTGGATCTCTACAAACAGAATATCGCAGGCAGTTGGTTTTGAGGTAGGAAGCAGAGAGCCGTGATTCTGCAGGCAGATATCGGAGGATAAACGGCAGTGGAGGGTGCCTGGCCGTGAGGATTCTACACCGCCGGTGAGCGACAGCCTCGCATGCTGCAGGCGGGGCACAGACTCGCAGACTGGTAGTGTCGGGAAAGAACTTTAGGGCAGCCCCCGGAGTGGAAAACCAGACTGGAGGGGTCGTGCGCACGCAAACTGTAGGCCCCCCGGACAGAAACCAGAGCGACAGTCACGCACACGCGAACTGCAGCCTCCGAGACGGAAACCCGGTGCACCGGTGAACTGCAACCCCCGGGGTGGAAACCCCAAGCGGCGGAGTCATGCGCACACGAACTGGGAGCGGCTGGCGGTTTTAGAAGCACAAAGGGCAGAGACCTGCCCCGACCTGGAGGCAGGACCGGGAGCGCTGCGGAGGGGCGCACAACCCAGGACGCTGCAGTTTATAGCAGCAGGGACAGAAACGGAGACAGTGTGGCCTGGAGAGCTCATTGAAGAACAGACTGCGGTCTCTCTGCTCTGAGGCAGAGGGTTGGAAATGGTCTCTTCTGCTCTGACTCACAGGAGAGACGCGGAAAGCCGCCAGGGAAAGGCGCCAGAGAACAAAAGCCCCAAAGACTGATTCCCACTGAGCCCATCCCCCACCACAGGGGCACAGGGCAACTCCGCCCAAACAGGGTTGCCTGAGTAACAGCGTGGCATGCCCCTCCCACAGAAGACAGGCTGGGAAAACAAGAGGCCAACAACCCTAAGGTCCCAAGAAAACAGGTGCATCTTGCTTGGGTTCTGGTCAATAATTTCGACTCTATACATTCCCTCAAACACCCATCAACAGAATGACTAGGAGGAGGAGCCCCCAAAACAGAAAAGACTCAGAGATTATGACTTATGCTGCAGATTTACAAATGGATGCAGATATAACCAGATGTCAGAGATGGAATTCAGGCTAGCAATTGTGAAGACATTGGCTAGAATGGAGAAATCAATTAATGGCAACATAGAGTCTCTAAGGGCAGAAATAAAAGGTGAATTGGCAGAACTTAAAAATGCTATCAATGAGATCCAATCCAATCTAGATAATCTAACAGCTAGGGTAACTGAGACAGAAGAGAGAATAAGCGATCTGGAAGACAGTATAATAGATAAAAAGGGAAAAGAGGAGGCCAGGGAAAAACAATTCAGAATCCATGAAAATAGAATCAGAGAAATAAGTGACACCATGGGGCATTCCAATGTCAGAATAATTGGAATCCCGGAGGGAGTGGAGAGAGAGAGAGGACTAGAAGATGTATTTGAGCAAATCGTAGCTGAGAACTTCCCTAGTCTGGGGAATGAAACAAACATTCGAGTCCTAGAGGCAGAGAGGACCCCTCCTAAGATCAAGGAAAACAGGCCAACACCCCGGCATGTAATAGTAAAACTTGCAAATCTTAGAACCAAGGAAACCATCTTAAGGGCAGTTAGGGGGAAGAGATTCCTTACGTACAGAGGGAGGAACATCAGAATAACGTCAGACCTATCCACAGAGACCTGGCAAGCCAGAAAGGCCTGGCAAGACATATTCAGGGTACTAAATGAGAAGAACATGCAGCCAAGAATACTTTATCCGGCAAGGCTTTCATTTAGAATGGATGGAGAGATGCAGAGCTTCCACGACCGGCAGAAGTTGAAAGAATATGTGACCACTAAGCCGGCCCTGCAAGAAATATTAAGGGGGGTTCTATAAAAGGAGAAAGACCCCAAGAGTGATATACAACAGAAATTTACAGGGACAATCTATAAAAACAACGTCTTCACAGGCAACATGATGACAATTAATTCATATCTTTCAATAATCACTCTCAATGTGAATGGCCTAAATGCTCCCATAAAACGGCACAGGGTTGCAGATTGGATAAAAAGACAGGACCCATCCATATGCTGTCTACAAGAGACTCATTTTGAACCTAAAGGTACATCCAGACTGAAAGTGAAGGGATGGAGATCTATCTTCCATGCCAGCGGACCTCAAAAGAAAGCTGGGGTAGCAATTCTTATATCAGACAAATTAGATTTTAAACTAAAGTCTGCAATAAGAGGCACAGAAGGACACTATATCATTCTTAAAGGGTCTATCCAACAAGAGGATCTAACAATTATAAATATCTATGCCCCCAACATGGGAGCAGCCATCTACATAAGCCAACTGTTAACCAAAATAAAGAGTCATATTGATAACAATACATTAATTGTAGGAGACCTCAATACTCCACTCTCAGCAATGGACAGATCATCTAAGCAGAAAATCAACAAGGAAACAAAAGCTTTGAGTGATACATTGGGCCAGATGGACCTCATAGATATTTACAAAACATTCCACCCTAAAACAACGGAATACTCATTCTTCTCGAGCGCACATGGAACTTTCTCCAGAATAGACCATATACTGGGTCACAAATCAGGTCTCAACCGATATCAAAAGATTGAGATTATTCCCTGCATATTCTCAGACCACAATGCTCTAAAACTGGAACTCAATCACAAAAAAAATTTTGGCAGAAATTCAAACCCTTGGAAGCTAAAGACCACTCTGCTCGAGAATGTTTGGGTCAACCAAGAAATCAAAGAAGAACTTAAACAATTCATGGAAATCAATGGGAATGAAAACACATCAGTCCAAAACCTATGGGATACTGCAACGGCGGTCCTAAGGGGGAAATACATAGCCATCCAAGCCTCACTCAAAAAAACAGAAAAATCCCAAATTCACCAACTAACTCTACACCTTAAAGAACTAGAGAAAAAGCAACAAGGGCTGCCTAAGCCATGCATTAGAAGAGAATAATTAAAATTAGAGCAGAAATCAATGAATTAGAAACCAGAAACACAGTAGATCAGATCAATAGAAACTAGAAGTTGGTTCTTTGAAAGAATTAATAAGATTGATAAACCACTGGCCAGACTTATCCAAAAGAAGAGAGAAAGGACCCAAATTAATAAAATTATGAATGAAAGGGGAGAGATCACGACTAACACCAAGGAAATAGAAACAATTATGAGAAATTATTATCAACAACTATATGCCAATAAACTGAGCACTCTGGATGAAATGGAGGCCTTCCTGGAAACCTATAAGCTGCCAAGACTGAAACAGGAAGAAATTGACAACCTGAATAGGCCAATAACCAGTAACGAGATTGAAGCAGTGATCAAAAACCTCCCAAAACACAAGAGTCCAGGGCCTGATGGATTCCCTGGGGAATTCTACCAAACATTCAAAGAAGAAATAATACTTATTCTACTGAAGTTCTTTCAAAAAATAGAAACAGAAGGAAAACTTCCAAACTCATTCTATGAGGCCAGCATTACCTTAATCCCCAAAACAGGCAAAGACCCCATCAAAAAGGAGAATTTCAGACCAATATCCCTGATGAATATGGATTCCAAAATCCTCAACAAAATCCTAGCTAATAGGATCCAACAATACGTTAAAAGGATCATCCACCACGACCAAGTGGGATTTATCCCCGGGATGCAAGGGTGGTTCAACATTCGCAAATCAATCAATGTGATAGAACACATTAATAAGAGGAGGGAGAAGAACCATATGGTCCTCTCAATTGATGCAGAAAAAGCATTTGACAAAATACAACATCCTTTCCTGATTAAAACTCTCCACAGTATAGGAATAGAGGGAACATTCCTCAAGCTCATAAAATCCATCTATGAAAAGCCCACAGCAAATATCATCCTCAATGGGGAAAAGCTGAGAGCCTTTCCCTTAAGATCAGGAACACGTCAAGGGTGCCCCTCTCACCACTGTTGTTCAACATAGTACTAGAAGTCCTAGCAACAGCAATCAGACAACAAAAAGAAATAAAAGGTATTCAAATTGGCAAAGAAGAAGTCAAACTCTCTCTTTTCGCAGATGACATGATACTTTATGTGGAAAACCCAAAAGACTCCACCCCCAAATTACTAGAACTCATCCAGCAATTCAGTAATGTGGCAGGATAAGAAATCAATGCACAGAAATCAGTTGCTTTCTTATACACTAACAACATAACTGTAGAAAGAGAAATTAAAGAAACGATTCCATTTATAATAGCACCAAAAACCATAAGATACCTCGGAATAAACCTAACCAAAGAGGTAAAGGATCTATACTCTAGGAACTACAAAACACTCATGAAAGAAATTGAAGAAGACACAAAAAGATGGAAAATATTCCACGCTCATGGATCGGAAGAATAAACATTGTTAAAATGTCTATGCTACCCAGAGCAATCTATACCTTCAATGCCATCCCGATCAAAATTCCAATGACATTTTTCAAAGTGCTGGAACAAACAATCCTAAAATTTGTATGAAATCAGAAAAGACCCCGAATCACCAAGGAGATGTTGAAAAAGAAAAACAAAGCTGGGGGCATCACGTTGCCCGATTTCAAGCTATATTACAAAGCTGTGATCACCAAGACAGCATGGTACTGGCACAAAAACAGACATACAGACCAATGGAACAGAATAGAGAACCCAGATATGGACCCTCAACTCTATGGTCAAATAATCTTTGACAAAGCAGGAAAAAACATGCAATGGAAAAAAGACAGTCTCTTCAATAAATGGTGCTGGGAAAATTGGACAGCCACATGCAGAAGAATGAAACTCGACCATTCTCTAACACCATTCACAAAGATAAACTCAAAGTGGATGAAAGACCTCAATGTGAGACAGGAATCCATCCAAATCCTAGAGGAGAACATAGGCAGTAACCTCTTTGACATCGCCCACAGCACCATCTTTCAAGATACATCTCCAAAAGCTAGTGAAACAGAAGCAAAAATGAACTTTTGGGACTTCATCAAGATAAAAAGCTTCTGCACAGCAAAGGAAACAGTCAACAAAACGAAGAGGCAACCCACAGAATGGGAGAAGATATTTGCAAATGACACTACAGATAAAGGGCTGGTATCCAAGATCTATAAAGAACTTCTCAAGCTCAACACCCAAAAAACAAATAATCAAGTCAAAAAGTGGGTAGAAGAGATGAACAGACACTTCTCTGAAGAAGACATACAAATGGCTAACAGACACATGAAAAAATGTTCATCATCATTAGCCATCAGGGAAATCCAAATCAAAACCACACTGAGATACCACTTTACACCAGTTAGAATGGCAAAAATGGACAGGGAAAGAAACAACAAATGTTGGAGAGGTTGTGGAGAAAGGGGAACTCTCTTACACTGTTGGTGGGAATGCAAGTTGGTACAGCCACTTTGGAAAACAGTGTGGAGTTTCCTCAAAAAATTAAAAATAGAGCTACCCTATGACCCAGCAATTGCACAACTGGGTATCTACCCCAAAGACACGGATGTAGTGAAAAGAAGGGCCCTATGCACCCCAATGTTCATAGCAGCAATGTCCGCAATAGCCAAACTGTGGAAAGAGCCGAGATGCCCTTCAACAGATGAATGGATAAAGAAGATGTGGTCCATATATACAATGGAATATTACTCAGCCATCAGAAAAGATGAATACCCAACTTTTACATCAATATGGATGGGACTGGAGGAGATGATGCTAAGTGAAATAAGTCAAGCAGAGAAAGTCAATTATCATATGGTTTCACTTATTTGTGGAACATAAGGAATAACATGGAGGACATTAGGAGAAGGAAGGGAAAAATGGGCAGGGGGAATTGGAGGGAGAGATGAACCATGAGAGACTATGGACCTGAGAAACAAACAGGGTTTTAGAGGGGAGAGGGGAGGGGGGAGGGGGGATTGGTTAGCCCGGTGATGGCTATTAAGGAGGGCACGTACTGCATGGAGCACTGGGTATTATACGAAAACAATGGATCGTGGATCACTACATCAAAAACTAATGATGTATTGTATGGTGACTAACATAACATAATAAAATAAAAAACTACAAAATAAATAAATAAATAAATACTCCTTTGGTACCAACTAAAAAAAAAAAAAGAAAGAAATGGAGGATAGGATATTGAAAAATACCTAGTCAGAGGAACAAAAAGAAAAAAGAATGAAAAAGAGTGAAGAAAACCCATGGGAATTACAGGGCACAATGAAAAGAAACAATATTTGCATTATGGGATTTCTAAAGGAGAAGAGAGAGAGAAAATATATTTAAAGCAATAATGGCTGAATCCTTCCCAAACCTGGGGAAAGAAATAGACATCCAGATTCATGAGGCCCAATAGGGCTACAGAGAGACACATTATAATTCAATTGTCCCAAGTCAAAGACTTGGCTCAGAAGGTTAAACATCCAACTTCTGATTTTGGCTCAGGTCATGATCTCAGGATTGTGGAATTGAGCCCTGCATGGGCCTGTGTGCCCAGCGTGGAATCTGCTTATATTTCTCCCTCTGCTCCTCTCCCCACTCTATCTCTCCCTCACTCTCTCTCCCTCCTATCTCAAATAAATAAATAAATGAAATCTTAAAAAAAAATTTTTTTTCAGGCCAGAAGAAAATGGGATGACATTCAAAATATTGAAAGAAAACAACTGTCAACCAAGAATGTTACACCCAGTGAAGCTGTCCTTCAAAAAAATGAAGGCAGGATAAAGACTTTCCCCAAACAAACAAAAGCTGAGGCAGTTCATGCTACCAGACACACCTTACAGGAAATTGCTAAAGGGAGTTCTTTGAGTATAAATAAAAGAACTCTAATTAACATCATAAAAACACCAAGAGGTCGGGGCGCCTGGGTGACTCAGTTGGTTAAGCGACTGCCTTCGGCTCAGGTCATGATCCTGGAGTCCCAGGATCAAGTCCCGCATCGGGCTCCCTGCCCGGCGGGGAGTCTGCTTCTCCCTCTGACCCTCCTCCCTTTCATGCTCTCTGTCTGTCATTCTCTCTGTCTCAAATAAATAAAATCTTAAAAAAAAAATACACCAAGAGGTCGCATAAATCTCACTTGCAATGGTAAATGCCTAGTCGTAATTAGATTCTGCAATATGGTAATAGTGTTGCCTAACTCACAACTGCAGTTTAAAAATTTTTTAAAAATCAAAAATAGCAAAAATAACCATAAATACAATCATCCTTTATTAGTTACACAATATAAAAACATGTAAACTGTAACAGCAATAACCTGAAATGTAAGGGGGAAGAGTACACGTGTAAAGTATATGAATTCTATTGAAGTTAAGCTGTCGTCAGTTTAAAATAGGATGTCGTACGTTTAAGATACTTTATGTAAGCCTCATGGTGACCACAAGGGAAAATCCTTTTAGCAATTATACAAAGAACACAATAAAGAAGTCAAAAAATACTGGTATCAGAGGACATCAAAACACACATACAAAGACAACAGAGTAAGAAAACATATCTCCAGGAAGCCATCTAAGTCTAGGAAATTAGCTTTCTTTATTCTCGGGATATTTCTGTCAGGGTAAGGGCAGCTGGTCTTCTGGAGAACACAAACCTGTCTCCTGGATAGTACTGGAAAACAGTGACAAATGCCATAGGTACCATCTCAGTGTGCCAGGAAAGTGACAGAGCAGTTGGACAGGAAACCGTTTCCTTTTACATTAGTGACATTTAAACCATGTCTTCCTCTACAGTGGGATTAGTCATTTTCCCCCTCTCCCAACAACATGTGTAAGCTCTCTCCTCAGCTTTCAGTGTTCTGATTACACTGCTTTCTATTTTCACTTTCAGAAGATGTTCTTTTCCTTATTCTCTCCTCACATGCTGGATATTCTAGTGTAGTCCTCCGTGTGCCAACAATATTCAAGTTTTAAGAATGACTTTAAAGCTGTGTGCCAGAACCACTGCATTTACTAAGAATTCACCAGGTTCTTCACAATGAAATTACTCAAACAAATTATTGATGTGTGTAAAGCTACTGAAATGTGGTGACTTACATGATTTGGGAGGGCATAAATTCTCCGTGGGCCCTGAATTCTAATTAGTATATGGATATGTGTTAAAAATCGAAGAGGAAATAAATTTATACAGATCATACTTATTCAGTCCAATGATTTTTACACATCTGGAAGAAGTTTGTATTATTTTTTATCTTGTAGCAAAGGCTATGCTGACATAGATGTGAAAGTAGAGAGCTGGAAAATTATGCATTAAATTAGATCATATAACTTGATCGTGTGTGTGTGACTTTGTTAATTTTTTTTTAATGAAACAAGTATTGAACACATAAGTTATCTTGAATATTTATAGAATTCGGCAGTATATAAGGTAAAAAAGTATAAGCTGATTTTATGCTCTGGTCTGCTGTGAATTTCTGTTTTTTAAACATGAATGGGCATTGACCTTTCTAAACTATTATTTTGATATCTTCTGAAATAACCACATGGCTTTTCTCCTTACTCTTTCAGTATAATAAATGACATAGAATGATTTCCTAATATTGAACTGACCTTGTTTATTTGGAATAAACCCAACTTACTGGTATAATATACTGGGTGAACAGTATACTTGTTAGGCAGATGAAGATGAAATCTCAAATAAGGTAAAGTGGGTGGCCAGAGAGCCTGACCAAGGAGAATGACCAGCAGGGTTTAATGGCACCAAAAGCTCAAGTAAATGAGGACAGAAATGGTTCCTTATTTTAACTATGTGATGGCTATCCCTTCATTACCACTAAAACCTGTCACTCACATGATCAGTCAGTGCAGTTTAATTGTTCATGCTCTTGGAGTTGTTTGTTTTCTTTCATGTGTTACTGGAAAAGAGCCATGAAGAAAGAAGCCCGATTGCAGGGGATTTGGGATGATGAATAGGAAATGAGGAAGTGGGCATAGAGCTTTGTCTGTGAAGAAGGGAAAGTTTGCAAGGATACATGATTAGATGTGTGTTTTTGTTACTCTCTTCATTATGAAACGATACATGAAAATTAGGTTCCATCTGCATTTCCCTGGAAACGTCATCAGTTGTTTCAATCTGTACCTCACAGAGACGATCAAGGAAGGGAGACACTGGAACATAATTCCAATGTCTGCTTAAGCATGGCCCTGGCTCCTGAGTAGCAGAGCCACACTGCAGTTTTTCCTGAGTACATGTGTGTTCCTAGGTATTACTTTAACTTGGGGTGACTATTTGGAAAACTGTTTCGTTCATACGCTCAGGTCATAACTGTCATTTCAACTCCACACCGTCAGCTTTTTAAAAAGTCCACGAGCAAGAAGCTTATGGGGAAGGCTTGACCGTCATTTACAAACATGATCCCGATGTACAGGATGGAGAGTCCAGACAAGCATCATCACCTAGAAGACCCGTGCCTGAATATGTACGACCTAATCACAGCATTGCCAAGTTGGAATAATAATGATATTAAACAGGCACATAACACCTACTGTAGGGCAAGCACTCTTTTCTGGCACTCTGTGATTCATTTAATCACAACAACTCTATGAAGTGGGTACTGTTATAACCCCCATTTTACAGATGAGGGAAGTGAAATTAAATAATTTGTATACAGTCACATTAATAAGGATGGAAGAAGTGGGTATTGATTCTGGAATCTAGATCCCACACCCTATTGTCTCTAGATTGGCTGTAATGTGGCTATTTTTAAATCCTGCCCCAGCAACATGATTTTGCCTAAAAAGTCAGAAAACAAGAAAGATGTCAAAAAGGAAGAGTTCCATTTGCATCCCATGCCAGGGCCAAGGTGCTGATATAATGTGAAAGGTTGGAAGGAAAACTGGAGATACTATTCATACCTTGAATTGATATCAACAAGTTTTATTGTAACATAATTCTCAAAAACTAAATACCATCAGACTGTATTCAGCTCTGAGTGCCGGGCATGAAATCACTGACTTGGAACCAAGCTCTGTGCTCCTAGACAACTGATCTAATTTCTATGAGCCTCAGCCTTCTCATCTGTGAGATGGGAATAATAACTACCTCCTAACCCTCTAGAGGTGGGGCTAACCACCAAATCGTGACTGTCCATCACCTTAAGGATGCTGCTTCAGGAATATTGAGGAATAAATTGTTTTAAAGTAAATATTGTGATATTTTTGAGATAACTCATAAATTATTTTTATGAATGAGTTCCTTTAAAATATATTTATAGAAAAATAAAAAAGTGGAAGATATGCATACATTATAACCTCTCAATGCTATGTCTGCTATAGGAAAACTTTGCTCAGGTATACAGTAGGCGTAAAATTCAAATGGCACTGTTTTGTTTAACAAAACAACAAAACAGGAACACAATGTAACTGCCCGTCACTCAGTAAATATGAAATACCCACCAAGCTATATACTGCTCAAATGAATAAATTAGATCTAAAAATATCATAAGAATAAATCTAAAAAAAAAAGTTGCGTGAAACAAGTTAGTAGCAAAAGGATACATGCACTGTGATAATATTCAAGTGTATATATCTATAGATACAAATGTAGCAAAATCACATACACTCAAAAGCTAAGGAAAAACACCTGCCTTCCTCAGAGTGATTCTTTCTGTAGGGGAGGTAATTACTGGGAGAATGACCAGAAGTGGAGTCTGAAACTGTGGATGAATTTGTAACATTTTCTTTTTTGATATAGAAAAGATAGCTCAACCAATTTTTTTTTTTATTTTAGACAGAGAGGAGAGAGAGAGCATGAGGTGGGGAGGGGGAGAGGGAGAGGGAGAGAAAGAATCTCAAGCGTACTCCATGCCCAGCGCAGAACCCAAGGCGGGGCTCAATCTCACGACCCTGAGATCATGACCTGAGCCAAAATCAAGAGTTGGATGCTCAACTGACTGAGCCACCCAGGCACCCCTCAAACAAGTTTGATCAAATGCTAATGTCTACTTACAGTAATGATGAGAATTTGGGTATTTCCTTTTCTTTGTATATGCTTGAAATATTTTGCAAGTTAAATAACTATTACAAAAACAATAAAAAAGAGACTAACAAAGACAACTACTATAACTATCCTATTAGTGACTTGTCCAACATCTAGATGGTACTACTTGCCTAGATATTTGCAGGAGGGGATATCTGAAGCCAGTAGGAGATTGTCCATAGTCATTAAGGTTCTTTCAGCTTCCAAAATATATGATTTTATGAAATAAATCTTAGAAAATCCTTTAGGTCCAATTTAGTTTACAAAATTTGTCTCCTTTGAACTCTAATGCATATGAAATTCTAAAATCTGTTGGGCCTTTTATGACTGTTGGCTTCAGGATTGTTTTGTTCTTGTATTAGGAAACAAAGACAGCCACCCACTAATGGATGAGTGTAGTTGACCCTGTCAGTGCTGGGCCATGATCCCCTGGGATACTGTTAACCCCTTCTGTGCACACCTACCATGGATTTTATATACTTTTGCTTCTAATGCCCAGCATCTGTGACTCAAATGTCTCAAATGACTGTCCCAGGCTGCTGAAGCCACTTGGCCTACTCAGACAGCTCCAAGTGCCTTGGGGGTTGACTTCCCCAAGCCAGCCCCAGGGCAACCTTAGCCAATGACTAATGGAAAGTATGAAAGCCCAGCTCCTCTTAGGAGAAACCATACTTTGCACATCACAGTTCCCCATAGGATTAGGCTGGGGCTGAGACTTTATCTGAATCCTGCCTTTGCTCGGCCTCTTCTGCTTTCTGGTTCTGCTTTCTGCACTCCCTTACTGTTATCTCCCTGGAACATTTAAATTACTTGCTCACAAATCCTTGTCTCAGGGTCTCCTGAGAATCCTGACCCAAAGCAAGCAGTTAAGGAATTTATTTGTTCTTTTTTCATCACAACTCATACATCAAATCATTGTTGTAAGGTTAGTCATTCAAATCTGACCATCTCCAAACTCCCATGAACTCATATCTAGGTCTTAGGCAAAAACAGGGCTTTGAGGAAGAAATGAACAAAATCACAGTAAGAAATAAGAAATTAGGACCCCACTATCAGAGTATAATATTAAGGTATGAAGTGGGGCTCACTGTCCCCCATGTTATCACAGATCACTTTATATGTTTGAATTTTGGAAAATTCTTTCCAGTAACTCTTGGAAAGAGATGGCAGGAGCCACAGTGCCAGGTGGTCCACTGTCGGGCCTGGCAGGTAATGTCAGCAAGGCTTGGCAGGCATGGTGGCACCGAACGAAAGCAGCAGAAGGGCCCAGCAATTGGCTGACACATGGCCAGCCCAGCAGGGCACAGTGGCTGGCAGAGACGCCTGGTAGGCACACATTTCCTAGCAGAGGTAACAAAAGCAGTATCTGACAGATGCCGTATGGTACCTGACTGGGCTAGTCTGAGAGCACATGTGAGCGATTCCTTGGCTGAGGATTTTGCACATGGCTGTGGGACGGCCCGAAGAGGTTTCGACAAGGGCCAACGAAAGGGGCTGCTGGTACTCTGGCGCATTTATGCCCACAGCATCGGAGAAGTAGGCCATGCTTAAAAGACTTGTCATCAGGAAGGAGAGAAAAACAGTGTTGGAAGCCCATAGCCACAATCATTTTTTCTAAAAAGTCTAAGAGATGACATTGTTTTTTGAGAAGCATTTACACTCCCGAGGATGAATGGTGGGTAGGTTACTTGTACTTTGTCATCAGACTTTTTAATATCCAAAGTGGGAAAAGAGAAAGGGAGGTAATGAAAGAATAGATATAAGACTGCAAACATCAAAGGCCAGGTTGTAATCAAAAGCCATAAATGTGAGCAGAATAATATTATTTTCCCCATTAACGTTAAATGTTAAAATGCCAGAGATAGGTTTGAATTTCTTGAAGTTTAGGAATGAATAGGCAGGTGTGACATAAGAATTCTTGGTCACACAAAACTTCCTTTGGGCCCAAAAGCACACAGCTATAACTCAACTTTGTCATCTCCTTGTGTAAAAGGCACTCTTGACCATTTCAAATGACAAAAGAAAGTGGATTGCCATGCTGCCATCTGAATAGAAGTCTTAGCTTTCTGTCACTTTAACATAACTTCACCTCTCTGTTTTGAATTAATGTGTTACATAATAAGAGATCAGGCTATTGGCTCCTTAGTTAAGGATTATCTCATATTTCAAAATAATAGTTATTGTTTAAAAAAAAACAGAGTTCCTTCCACTTGCTGATACTTCTATACAGAAAATAAATATAATTCACAAAAACTTCTGTTACTTTCAATGTACATTTCATTAAACTGGGCATATAGTAAAACTATGTTTGGCCTAATTTCCATGATACACCCCTCCTTTTATCAATAATTACAATAGATGCTCTACTCTAGATGTTATACTATATATAACACTTTTACTTTCATTTTGGAAATTTTTTCTATAACATACAATAATTCAGAAGTTAACATACAGTGATTCCAGAGCATCAGGTGTTAAAAGGAAGTGTTGAATCATGATATTATACACATGAAACTAATATTACACTGTATGTTAACTAACTGGAATTTGAATAAAAACTTTAAAAGAATTAGCCAAAAAAAAAAAAAAATACAGTGCTTCTTTATAATCTCTCTTAACAAGGACTTCTTGATACCCATTTGGAATGTGCCTTCTGGAGATGTGTTCTGTTTGGAAATTATGAAAATGGAAATTGTTCAGTTATCAACTAAAATTCTTACACCTAGGTACCAAGTGTCCATACATCCTGAGACCATAGTTTCTAGATTTTTGATAGTACCCTGACAATAAGGCTTTTGTAATACTCTTTCCCCTTGGATATCTCCTTTCAGACATAACAATAAAGTGCAAATTCCATTATAGAATATGCATTGTAGTGTAATGATCTTCACAATGAGAGTGTAAGTGTCTCTCAGAATTCAGTCAAACATCTATCCTGCTAATATCGATACATTAAGCACATACTCCTTTGTGAATTTTTGGCTTTAAAAGTGAAAGCATGAATATGTTGACTATATAATATGGGCCCATAAAAACAGTATGTTAACACACATACAAAAAATAAGTCCAACCTCTTTTGGGGGGGGGCGGTTAGAGGGAGGAATGCTAAAACAACTTAAATTATTGAAGCCTGGGCCATTTGTGAGACAGAACTGTGGGGTATTTTTTTATACTCTACATTCCTCATGTCACTGGCACCCAGCTAAATCCAGACCCAGGCTTGAGGAGGGAGGCCTCACCAATGTTTGTGAATTTTTAAGTGTCTCGACTTCCCTTTTCACCTGTCCTCAGGATTCTGCCTCCATGAAACAGAAGGCTCAGAAGAGATACTCTCATATCTCTTTGATATCTACCAAGATGGGCAAGTTTCACTTTATCAAGGGCAGTAGTGAATTGCCTGAAGTGATGTGATATGAAAGACAATGCATCCTGTGGCCAGAGAATGAGCTTCTCTGTTAGAGAGATGAAGTGGGAGTTCTCCTTCTTCCTCGCGGTAACTGTGAACTTGAGCATTGCCCAAGGCAATGACCCTTCACCATATACATCAACCTATGGCGATCATTTCATTTTGTAGTTCTCCATATCAGCAATTACTATATTACATAATCATATATGATCAAAAGAGTCAGTGGGGTGCAGTGAAAAGCAGGCATATTATGATGGCTAATTTTAGGTGTCAGCTTAGTGGTGCTCCAGGTATGTATGTGGTCAACCACCATGTCAGATGTTTCAGTCCACTGTGAAAGTATAAAATAAAACTGTGTACACATTTATACTCAGGAGGCAATACTGCAATCACTTATTAATTTAAAAAGGAATAGAAGTACTATGAATTCAAGCAACTATTTTACACTACAAAATGTCAGGACTGTGCAATCTAGCAGATTGGACAGATTTACTTGTCATTTTAAAATTATACCTAAAATAGAATTTGATAAATGAGGTCCTCTTTAAGTGACACCAGCAACGAACTGCGGAAGTTATAGTAGTTTGAGCAGCATTAAGACAACATAGTATTAAAACATTTTAAATAAATGTGTTTTCAAATAAAATTTTTCATTTGATTGGGATTATTAGCATTCAAGGTAATTTGCAAATTTCTATCATAAAATAAATATTTCCTAAATCAGTGTGTCCACTAGGAATAATCAAAATATTTTCATAATGGGCATTTGTTTAATATTAACAAATACTAGTATTAAATATTTTCTTCTAAAAGAAAAATTTTAACTTCTGAGAAAATGAATGCAAAAAAGATGAAATAATCAAAATTGTTTCACTATCTGAAATGTTGACTGTTAATACTTTGAATTACTATAGATAATTGAGAGTATATTTAATGACATTATACATATCATTTTTAAATAATGAAAAAATATTAATGTATCTATGCATTGCAGTGTTTCATTTAATATACAAAACTATTTAATGTGTTAGATATTGGGCACTGGAAAGTCTGCTTGGATTGCCATCACAAATTACCATAGATTGGATGGATTGGATTAAAAAACAGGAATTTATTTTCTCACAGCTCTGGAGTTTGGGAGTCTAAGGTTAGGGTGCCACCATGGTTAGGTTCTAGTGAGGGTTCTCTGTCTGGCCTGAAGACAGCCCCTTTCTCGCTGTGGCCTTTCCTCAGTGCCTGCAGGTAGAGAGAGACAGAGAGCATTGCTCACTGGTGTCTCTTGTTATAAGGGCACTAATCTCATCATGAGGACCCCACCCTCACGAACTCATTTAAGCCTAAATATCTCCCAAAGGCCCACCTCCAAATACTATCACTTTGGGGGTTTAAAGTGTCAACATATGAATTTTGGGGAGACAAAATTTGGCTCATAACACATGCTCTCTCATAATTAAAGTCAAGGTAAAAAGTGGCAGTCACTGGCCCCATGAATAAAGGGGATATTGGATCAAGCCTTTTACAGTGACTCCATAAGGACAGATACTTTTCCTAAACTACATGAAATTCCAGAGTGGTAAGAAATATAAAATGTCTATCCACACCATGTAGGGATAAAGAAAAGAACAAAAAGTTTAACTGAAGAAGAAGAGGATCTAGAAGATAAATACAGGAATTAAGAAGGGGGATTGTTGAAGGACTAGAGAAAGAGGGTCTGGGGCACTTAGGGGAGGCTTCCTACAAAGGCTAATCGTCAGTTCTTCTTTTTTTTTTTCTTTTTCAAAATGGGAAAGAGAGAATATTCTAGTATTCCAGTGAGAAACATATGAAAGCATGAGAGAGAAAGGATTATTTCTGCAGTATAGAGCATAGTACAGATTTACTACTATCTTCACTGCACCTTTTACAGAAGGAATGTATAGAAACATACTGATGAGCTTTTCTCTTTTTCCCTTCTGCATACTTGGCTTCCATCTATGAATCTAGGAAATAGATTTGCTTGGGTATGGTATTGTAAGAGTTGGCATTGGAAAAGGGGTGGTAGGTATAGGACTGTTATAGAATGAATATAAAAAGAAAAATACATTTATGATTTTGCAGTAAGCCTATAGAATTGAACCACTAGGCTGAATATCATTATATATGAATCTAACAATACGAGAGTACATAGCTATAACTAACAACTTGATACCCTAGATGAAGTGATATTTTTCTATCTGTGAAAACTCATCTCATCTGCTAATTATAAAGTAAAAAAGTAGATATCCATGAACAGGTGAGCAGGAAGAGTGAACAGCCAGACAAGCCAGACCAACCTGGCAAATCACAGCCACCAGAATCAGACAATAGAGATTAATGAGCATAATTTTTGTTTAGACATCTTCATCTCTGTTGGAATTCTATTGTCTCTCTATGTTTCATTCAGCCATTATCACATTATTCAATGAAAAACTATATTATTCCCAGCTAAGAGTTTCTTCTGGGTGGAATTTTAAATTTGAAATAGCTCCCTGGAACTACACTGGAATGATTAAAAAATGAGGCTGTCAGAGAAGCTCCATTTTATTCCTAAGCCTCCAAACCCAGAGACGTGTGTGCATGAAATGTTCTCTTTCAACCCCCAGGGTCTCCACAGCAGATATAAACAAGGATTAAAAAGGGGAGAGATTAGTTCATCATGATTATTCTTGGTCCTTGGTATCTAATTCATAGCTTCTTCCTGGTCACGAAGATATTTTAATCTTTGGCAGTCTAGAATCCAGTGGATAATGATTATATCTTACAAAATCAGATGTGTAGGTATATATACCACAGAAGAGACATACCTAAAAAATCCAGCCCTTATGACTGATCCAGATACAACTATTAAAACTCTGAAATTTGATCTATTTGTCATTAAATAATATTCATTTACAAACATTAAATTTAATGTTTTTAAAACATATCAGATTTATAACATTCACTACTTTATTTGATGCTTACAAATCATTTTAAGGAAAGCCAGTATCTCTTTAATAGGTACAGATACTGAGTTTCTTGAAAATTAAACAACTTCCCAAGATCATATGGTTCAAAATTGTTATGGAAAGTTCTCAAAATCTAATCCTTTTATTCTAAATCCCACACCAATTCTATGAGGTATTACCAAAAGTCCAAGAAACAGAGAGGTTTCAGGGAACAGAGCACCAGACCAAGGCTTGGGTGAACTGAGTCTCTGTGTCCTGGGTCAATATATCATTTCATTTAACAAACATTTACTAAGTGCTTACAATGTAAGAGGCAGATAATAGCTGTCTGAGAGATAGCAAGATGAAAGAGATATGAATTCAGACCTCATTAAATTTATAATCTAGTGGATCAAGATAGCCATGCATGCATTTAATAATGTGAGATGGAATACTGCTGGTTTTGCAATGAACAAGTAGGGGTTCTAGGAAAAAATGCAAGGTGAGACCATCTTTAGAGAGTTAGAGTGACTTTTTGAAAGATGTCTTGGGTCTAGGCTGTTTACTACTGTTTAAGTTTTGACTGTCAGAGAAAATCAAAATGTTTTCCATGTGGAAAATGTAGATAGCAGTATTAGTCTTGCTCACCAAATGTGAACAAGTTAATGGCACACAGGACTACTCGGAGTCTGCTTCTAATTAAGTTATTAAGCCAATTTGGTAATTGAAAGGAAAAAAGAAACCTTATTGATGAGAACTGAAATATAATAATCACTGTTCTACTGTATTCCACAAGAATATTCTAATTATGACCTTAAGGTCAATCTACCAACTCAAACAACATGTCTAGTGTGCTAAAAAATAAATTACATGGACGTAAAATAAGATTACAAAGGACAAAAGGTAGGCAATGCATGGTTTAAAAGTTGAATATAAGAGATACGGATTATAGGGCCCCTGGGTGGCTCAGTTGGTTGAGCAACTGCCTTCGGCTCAGGTCATGATCCTGGAGTCCCAGGATCGAGTCCCGCATCGGGCTCCCTGCTCGGCGAGGAGCCTGCTTCTCCCTCTGACCCTGCCCCCTCTCATGTACTCTCTCTCATTCTCACTCTCTCAAATGAATAAATAAATTTAAAAAAAGAGAGAGATACGGATTATATAAAAACAATTATCAAAAAACATAAGAAATATAGAAAATTATTGGCTAATTAGATTTAAAAATTCACATGCAAAAATTAAAATCATTAATAACGTAGTGAAAATGTATATACAGAAACAGCATTGGAAAACTAAACATTTAAATGATAGAATTATTTTTTTCATTTTGAAAAAAAAAAAAAAAGACCAAATAGGAATGGCCAAATCTCGAAAAAACTATAAAAAGCAAAGGTTAAACTTGTATGTACTTATTTTCAAATATAAGTTTTAATATTTTTTAAAAATCAGCAAACAGCAAAGCAAGCAATTACAAACACATGATTTCCTAGGAAGGATCTCTGAACTGAAGCAGGTCCCAATGAATGGGACTCTGGGGAATAATTAAAATCTTCCTTAAAAAAACATGGAGCATATTTTTCTCTACCTTTGACCTAGTTGCCAGTTCCCAGAGTACATCAGAGAAACAAAAAGATCAATTCTTACAAATATTTCTTATGGAAATAGGCAAAATAACAAAACAAGTTTCATTGACCTTATATCTTTAGCATTAAGTATTTATTTGTTTTTCTTCTAAACCACTGTTTTTTTAACTCTATAATCATATAGATGCATTGAGTGAAAGATGGGTGGTGCAATCATTGCTTTCTGATACTCTGCTCTTTGTTTTTAAATAAAACTTGAATATCCAATTATTCTTTTACTATTTTGTTCTCCTATGTTGCTATTTAATCATTACCTGTTTAATTCTTTAATTTATTTTCTTTTAAATGAAAATTTCCCCATCCCCCCCTCCCCCACCAAAAAGTGAAAATTCCCCTTGCCACATCCCATTGTCCTCAGGTCCAGAGATAACTTTACTTGCAATAACTTCCTCCCACTAACAGACAAAACATTACTCCAAACATTTTCCTTCCATTTCAATACAGGACTCAGAACCCATTCTCAGTGTCCATCTTAAGACATTACCCAAATCCGTGATTCTTTTATCATAACAACACACATTAATTCTTAAATAAGGTCACTGAATTCATAGGTATGTGATTTTAAGAGGCTCAAATAGAGAAGTGCTTGTTCTTTACACGTAAATTGCATAAGCTAAAAAAGAATGCCTTTTCCATCATTTAAAAAGACACATTGTAGTCCTAGTTCCCTTTAATGTTTCCTTCCTGCTAGCTTCTATTTTCTCGTTGAACTCACTGTTACCATTTAATGCCTGCTTCAAAACTTGGCCTCCACATCTCTGTATTCAATCCTTTGACATCTCTGCACCGCCCTTCCCCCCCACCACACACACAGGCCTGCACACTCACGGAAATTTTACCATGTGTTCATTTCCCTCTAAATTCTGACAGTCACCCTCCAACTTTTGGAACACAACTCCTGATGACTTTGTAACAATATCCTTAAACTTACCTTACTTTTTACTGCTGTTTACTTAAATTAAAAGCCATACTCTCATTTTTATGGGTCAGTAAATTAGTAACTACAATAATAAGCCAAGAAAATACATGCTATTTAATGTAGTTAAAATAAATTTCTGTGTGCATATTCAAATTTCATAAAATTATTATAGTATCAAATAAAATTATGCATACACAGTACTTATCACAATATATGGGACACACTAAGCTATTAACAATGTAATAATTGCTCCTACTACTACAATTACCACCACTATGACTACATATTACCATACTAAAAGATGTCCATCACTGAAAATAGAATTATAAAACACACAAAATTTTTAGGTGTATGAAAATGATGATTAAATGTATGTTTTCTCATAAATTCTGAACTCTAAAAATAAATACAGAAGTTTTAAGACAAAAATATCAGCTTAACCATTGGTAAAACAGAGCTAGAAAACACATCTTTGCTTAATGCATCCATTATCTTTCTACTTATTTCTGTTCCCTCAATTGTCTTATGCATTAGTCCCTGGCCACCCACTGGGCAATGGCTCACTTATTTTGCACAGGTAGAGCTAGCCTGATTAATCTCTTAATATCACAGAAGTGGCAGGAGCAGAGAAAAAGAGCACATATGAACTGTGGCAAGCTGCATAAAGGAATAGGAAGGGAGGCAAGAAGGGAGGGGGGTGGACACATTGACTTCTCCCCACTCAATAGTGTTTTCCCCATGTCTTCCCAGTCATGTATCATTGATTACATGATCTTCAGTAAAGAGAAATGAGTGTGAGTTGAAAATAATCAGAAACTCTGTCACATTTCCTAGGGGACCAAAGTTCCTATTTTATGGGTAGAGGAAGGAAAAGAGGAGAAAGGATGGCTTCCCTACAAAATATTTTATTTATGAAAACAACAGCAACAAAGTTTTCTTGATCACCTACCTGTCTTATTCATTCTGAGCAAATTATCCCCAATAGTTTGAAGTCATAGCTATGGGGGAATCACTTGGCAAGTTCCTCCCCTTGTAGACACCCTCCCCTTCCTTACTCACACAGGTAACATTAATGTGATAGATTGGTTGTGTCTCTCACTGGCTCATCCAATTGATGAATGAGAAAAGTAAGAAATATAAGGAAAAACAGAAGGTTTGTAGCGTGAAATTTACAACAAGAAAGTTTTCTAGACTCTGATGCATGTACTATATTTATGGTAGAAAATCATTACCTGAATTTCCCACTTTGCGTAATATTTACATGCTATTTACCTAGATGAGTAACTGTTTATGTGACTTTTCTAGTCAAGTGCTTGTACATCAGTCATGAGTAGAAATTGTGTTTGGTATCTCATTTATAGCACCAGATTCCCATTTTGCTGCCATGACTTAGAAAGTTCTGGTGGGTTCTCCATTTATTATATCTTAAGTAGAATATTTATACCAAGTTTCTCTCTATGCGAAACATATTTTAAAAAACTATTTCTGAAAAGAATTTATGTCATACTTCATATTTTTCCTTCACATTCCTATATTTTGAGAAAAACTAGGAGTTCTAAGGGAGTCTTAGTAGACAATTAGTTTTGGCTTCCAGGACTCTGTCACCCATTTTTGGAAACTCTACCCTGATTTCCCACTGGGACATCACCCACTTTCTGACTTTCAGCTCATGCACTTCACCTAGTCTCCTCCACCCATGTCTTTTTTTTTTTTTTTTAAGATTTAGTTATTTATTTTAAAGAGAGAGGGGCAGAGGGAGAAGGAGAGAATCTCAAGTAGACTCCCTGTTGAGTTGGGAGGAGCCTCATGCTGGGCTCAATTTCACGACCCTGCGATCATGACCTGAGCTAAAATTAAGAGTTGGCCCCTTAACTGACTGAGCCACATAGGCGGCCCTCTTCTATCCATGTCTTGAGGGATGGAGTATGTAATCCACTCCTAAACCAGTCTATGCATCACATGCTTCCAGCCAAATTGAGTAGTTTATGGATACTCACATCCCTCAATCTATTGCAGTCATCTTGCCAACAAAAGGAGCCTGTGGGAAAAAAAGAGTTTTAAGAAAGAAGAGTAAAGATAGAGGAGTGACCTTACAGATAAAAGAAAAAATGAGGAAAAAATCTAGGGAATGCATGGGGCTCATCTAAAAGTTGAAGTTCTCAGAGTTCTTCTACACGCTATTCCCTCTACCTGGAATGTTCTTTCCCAAAGAACCATACTGCACCTCACTTCCTTCAGGAGATTCAGCAAATGCAACTTTATGAGAGATATCTTTCCTAACCACCCTACCCTGGTTTCTCCTTCAAAAACTTTGTAAGGAGCTACTATATAGCATATTTATTTGTTTTGTGTTTATTCTTCTCTCTATTCTCTGCTCAACAGAGGAGACTTTGCTTGTTTTTCATTGCTGTATGTCTGGTAACTACTGCAGACCCTGAAATATGGCAGGAGTTTAATAAATATTTTTTGGATGAAAAAAAATCAGCATCTGATTTGAGAAAAGTACAAATAGGCAGTCTTTTTAACTAATTGAAAAAATAAACCCACAAAAAAAGTTGCAAAAATGTACTAAGAATTTAAGCTTATCTCTCACCTAAAATTCACAAGCTGGTCACATCTTGCCATAACTGTTCAACTCCCCATCTCTGTACGCATCTGCTTCCCTTTGCCAAGCCATCCAAGAGTATATGTTTTCTCCCCCAGACACTTACGACACCTTCACAGTTAGCTAATGAATAACTTCATGTCAGAGAAAAAGCAACAACAACAACAAAAATATTCCTACAAAATGTCAGAATCACATTGAGCAAACTCAAAAGAGAAAACGAAAGAGACCATTATAATTAGGCATTTTTTCCTATATATATGGATTTTATGAATTGTGACAGAGGATAAATCTGAATGACTATTAGGCTCTAAATTTTTTAGGTAATTAAGTTGGATGGTGAAAGGATGATTTTGCATAGCGGGTCATATTGCTGGGTTTTTAATGTTTATCTTCATTAATTTTATTGTGCATGGACACACAAGGTGCTTTGAGTCAGAGAAAGATTTCTCATTAAATGCCTCATAGTAAATGATAAGTGTGTTAACTCCTTTACCCCAGGCCTCACCCCTAAGGGACGTGAAGAAAGCCAGGGCAAGTATCCTATGCAAGTAGCTAGACCACCATCAGTGAGTCAATAGGGAAAATGATCTTTCTCTGCTTAAAAAGGAGGCTCTTGTTCTCTCCCCTCCTAAAGGGGCTTTTTCTTACTCCAGCCCTTTGCTGTGTGAATAAAATCTCTTGGTGGGATCTAGATAGCTTATGCATCTCCAGCTTTTATGACCTAGGAATGTCTCCAAATTCTAGACTACATCTCTTCTGACATGTGAATACCTAGAAATGCAGCCAAACCAGTGCTCCTGGCATCAGTTAGTCCTGGGATCCTTTTCTGGCACAGAGCTCTAAAACCATTGGAATTTCCCAAGTAGTGAGAATTAGAAAGGTGTATTTTATTATGTTAATGAGGTGACTTTCAGAAAGCAGATAGGTAATCTAAGGATGGGGGGCTGGTTGCCAAGGGAGCCAACCATGTGTTTAGAGGGTTAGAAATTTCAGTCCCACCCCTAACTCACCTCTGGGAGGGGAGAAGGGCTGGAGGTTCAATCAATTGCCAATGAGTTAATCAGTCACACCAATGCAATAAAGCCTCCATAAAAACCCAAAAGGATGGGATTCAGAGAACTTCCAGGTTGGTGAACCAAACTGCTTCCACATGCCAGACCCCAAACTCCACGAGGTTAGAAACTCCCTTTGTTCAGGACCTTACTCTATGCACCTCTTCATCTGGCTGTTGATTCTCATCCTTTCCTCTGTAATAAACCAGTAATCTAGTAAGTAAGCTGGCTTCCTGAGTTCTGTGAGCCACTCTAGCAAATTAATGAAACCCAAGGAGGGAGTCATAGGAACCTCTAATTTAAAGCCATTCAGTCCGAAGCAGAGGTAATAAGCTGGGCTTGTGATTGGCATCTGAAGTACAGGGCAGTGTTGTAGGACTGAGCTCTTATCCCCTGGAATCTGCTGCTATCTGCATGGAAATAGCATCAGAATTGATTCGAATTGTAGAACACCCAGCTGGTGTCAAAGAATGGCTTGATGTTGTGGGGACTCTCCCCTTTATCCACACACATGTTGGAATTAGGTGCAGAACCCTCTATTGGGGGTTTCACCTAGTGACTCTGTCTAGGCTGTAACCATTTGGCCCTTTCTAGGGGATAAGAGAGGTAATACTATTCTTTTAGATCAAAGCAATTAACAAAGACTACAGATCTAATTCTCATGGTATATGAAGACTCTCGTGAGGCTAGGATCTACCACCAACGCTGAGAAGTCCAACCATGTTTCATTTCCCCACACATGTTTAAATAATGGATTTTTTCTTTAAAAGAATCATTATAAACATGATTGTGCATTATTTTATAACCAGAACACTATAGCAGCTTATAGATGAAAGATTTCACCTACATAAAACAGATTCATAAGAATAAAGTTTTAATCAAAACCTCAATGAGATACCACCTCACACCAGTCAGAATGGCTAAAATTAACAAGTCAGGAAACGACAGATGTTGGCGGGGATGCGGAGAAAGGGGAACCCTCCTACACTGTTGGTGGGAATGCAAGCTGGTGCAGCCACTCTGGAAAACTGTATGGAGGTTCCTCATAAAGTTGAAAATAGAGCTACCATATGACCCAGCAATTGCACTACTGGGTATTTACCCCAAAGATACAAAAGTAGGGATCCGAAGGGGTACGTGCACCCCAATGTTTATAGCAGCAATGTCCACAATAGCCAAACTGTGGAAAGAGCCAAGATGTCCATCGACAGATGAATGGATAAAGAAGAAGTGGTATATATATACAATGGAATATTATGCAGCCATGAAAAGGAATGAGATCTTGCCATTTGCAACGACGTGGATGGAACTGGAGGGTATTATGTTGAGTGAAATAAGTCAAACAGAGAAAGACATGTATCATATGATCTCACTGATATGAGGAATTCTTAATCGCAGGAAACAAACTGAATGTTGTTGGGAGTGGGGGGTGGGGTGGGAGGGACGGGGTGACTGGGTGATAGACACTGGGGAGGGTATGTGCTCTGGTAAGCTCTGTGAATTGTGCAAGACTGTTGAATCTCAAATCTGTACCTCTGAAACAAATAATGCAATATATGTTCAGAAAAAAAAAAGAAGAAGAAGAAGAAGGTAGCGGGAGGGGAAGAATAAAGCGGGGGAAATCGGAGGGGTAGACGAACCATGAGAGACGATGGACTCTGAAAAACAAACAGGGTTCTAGAGGGGAGGGGGGTGGGAGGATTGGTTAGCCTGGTGATGGGTATTGAGGAGGGCACATTCTGCATGGAACACTGGGTGTTATGCACAAACAATGAATCATGGAACACTTCATCTAAAACTAATGATGTAATGTATGGGGATTAACATAAGAATAAAAAATTTAAAAAAAAAAGAATAAAGTTTTAAACCTGTTCAAGGACAATATTAGATTTTATTACCTTATAAATAAACCCTATAAAAATCCTAAGTGATAACAGAACTATATAATTTTAGTAGGTTTATTCAGTGAGGGTAATGTCAACATTAAACTAAAATAGTTGGTATCATAAAAACAATCATCTTTCAGTTCCAAACCAATCATTTAATATTCTACCTTGTGATGCGGGGCTGGGAGTCTGAGAATCACATTTCTCCTTTGCTGGCTGGTGACCCGCTAGGCTTAGCCAACAGAAGGCACTAGAGGGAGCCAGTAGGTCAGAGGGAGAAGAAAGGACTTGGGCCCCGTTGCCCAATGCTTCTGTCAGCCTCCCTTCAGCCATGGACCTTTACCCTAGTAGTGGTGGTGAGCTCTCATATTAGTAGATGGTTCCAGTTACCAGCATTTTTTTCAGACTCCTCAAACGAACCTCATCCCACCCTTTCAGATACACAGACACTAGCCAGACAGCACCCATACTTAGTGGTCTGAGACCCAGGTTCTGAGCTTCTGAGTACTGGTTGGACCCCAACCTTGTTCCCTCAGCCTAAAGGGTAGATTTTTCCTGCTGTTGCCTCTGTAACCTCTTTGCTTAGTTAAGTATCCAATATGTATTTCAACAACCTCCCATATTAAATTCTTTCTTTAACATAACTGGAATGAATGGCTTCCCTTTCCTGACTTGACCATGACTGAGAGTTAAAAATCGGATCACCCCAAATAGAGGAGATGTGAGCTTCCAAGTCAGTAAGATAAAGGTTCAAGACCTGTAACCAAGACATATTCATATTATGATCAAGATTTTATTAACTCTGAGCTCAAAATATATGGATTTCAGTGTCACGTAAGTGAATATCTGATGGTGATTTAGATAAGATGATTCAAATAATTTGGATCTACTTGTTTTTTATGTGAAATATTTGGATAAGAAGATTGATTCATCTTGAGCTCCAAAATTCCATTATACTTGCTGCAAATTTTTCAAGGATAAGTTAAAATGTAAGTCACATGTGAGCAAGTTCCTAATCAAAAGAGATTTAATCTCAGAGGCAACAACATCAAATCTAGAATACAAAAACACGCACATGCTTACACATACACACATTCATACACATTCGCAGGGACACAGACTTCTTGAGATTAAACAATTCGCAGAGGTTAATAGATTTAGAATCACTAGAGTTAATCATACTTTTCACTCATTATAAGACAAAGCAATTTTCTTTTCACAACTGGAATTTCAAGTGAAAAAAAGCACATCATAGATACTTCACAGATATCTGGAGCAGTTATAATAAAATCTTTGTTATGTGAAATTTTCACTTATGATAAAAGACTTCTCAGATTTTTTTTAAAAAAGGTATTAAAGCTAAGACTTTTTAAAAGTTCCTTTCCTAGGGCACCTGGGTGACTCAGTCAGTTGAGTGTCCAACTCTTGGTTTTGGCTCAGATCATGATCTTGGGGTCTTGGGATCAAGTTCCATGTCGGGCTCTGCGCTCGGTGGGGCATCTGCTTGAGATTCTCTCTCTTCCTCTCCCTCTGACCTTCACTGCTGCACACTCTGTCTCAAATAAATAGATAAATCTTTTTTTAAAAAGTTTGTTTCAGGGGCGCCTGGGTGGCTCAGTTGTTAAGCGTCTGCCTTCAGCTCAGGTCATGATCCCAGGTCCTGGGATCGAGCCCCGCATCGGGCTCCCTGCTCCGCAGGAAGTCTGCTTCTCCCTCTCCCACTCCCCCTGCTTGTGTTCCCTCTCTCGCTGTGTCTCTCTCTGTCAAATAAATAAATAAAATCTTAAAAAAAAAAGTTTGTTTCCAGTTTTATTTAATCTGTTTGGGAGTGTTATGTTTTTATATGATACAGTGTTTCAGTTTGGTGAATTTTCTTGCTAAATTATTGTATCCCCTAAATGCTGATTCACATCAATTTTATACGCAATCTGTCTTTTATGAGAGATAACAGTAGGTAAAATAAAATATATAGAAGTGCCAAAACCATGTCCAAAGGTAAGTTACATACACTATCAGGCACTAAATTCTGACAGCAGATTAGTTTTTCCTTTTACATCCCTTATTTCTAAAATGTCCCTTTTTAATGGATATTTCCAGACCAACAGCCTGATGATTTTAAAAAACTGCTTAGGGTTTTCACTTGGCTCTCTCTCAATAGTCCATGAGTCTATTTTCTATAAAAATATAAGAATCTTAGTCATGTTCAAGTCTCTTCCAGTAGAAGAGGAGTCTCTTCATCTCCATAAAGGGTCTGAACTCACATTTCCTTCCTTGAATAGCCTAGTTTTTCTTTAAAGAAGAGTTGATATACTTCCTTGTTTCTTTTCATTTTTCATGAGTTTTTGTTGAAAATTGGACCTTTAAGTGACAGAACGTGGCTACTCTGTAAACCAGACCCTCCAATCCCAGGTTTTGGTATTGTCACCGCTTGTCATTGGCAATGATGCTGCTGTTTGCTAGGTTAGTGACTTTTCTGAACTAATTCTGTGAAGTCTGTGTTCTTGGTAATGTGTGGCCAAGGCAACCCCTGCCTGGTTTGCTTAGTGGTCAGCTGACGATCAGACAGAGATTACATTAAATGCCTCGCGCCCCTTAGTCCACCAGCCCTTGCTAAGCGGCTCCATGTGTCTCTGGGTTGTGTGCCTTTAATGCTTCCGTAGACAGTTCATTCCTCTGCTTTTGCCTTCATTTCCCTACATATGGAAATGTCTACGAAGAGACATTTATGCTTTCCAGAATCTTTTCCAACCCACACTTTCAATCCTACCTTTCCTCATTTTACTTGAAGAAAAATATTCATACAACTGAGATCATTTTTTAACAGACATTGTTACGATGAATAAACATGTGTGCTCACTTTATAGAGAGTTTGTAATTGATCTTTGGAAAAAAGAGAGTCAATTTCTAGGAAAAAAATTCATGTGACAGAGGTATGTATTTTTTAGAATTTTCTAGCTTGGTCTTTTTGCAGGACTGGGTAGATGGCATTATTGATCTTTTCTATTTCTTACATTTGTAAGAGAACTCTGGGAACTCAATAAACACTGTTGACTGATGACTTGAAAGTTCTTACTCTATTTCAGGGGAGCTAGTCACTGCACATCATCTTTATTCATAGCACTAGATGGTCTTCCTTTGTGTTCTGTTTACAAATCAATTTTGAGGGCAAATATACCAGGATATGCACACATACACAGCTATAATTTCTTGTATTTATATGTATGCTGATCAACTATAATAGGTGTGTATATGTAATAGTAGAGGTGAGATGAAAAACAGGCAAAGGGAATGTCATCATTTGTCATATATGAATCTGTTTTAAAAAAAAATAACTGCCTATATAATTCTCATCAGTTATCGAGTATCTGAGGAAAGCGGGATACTCATTTTTCTGCAATACAAACTGCTCATTCATTCTGGATTATTAGTTCCTTTATTAGAAAATATTTGGGATAAATTGCCTACAGATAATTTATATATCTTAACATGACTCTTATTAATGACAAAACCAGCACTAGGACATCATTGGTAATAAGCCCACATGGATATTGTTACAGCAGAGTTAAATTTAAACCCTTAACTATAACTACAAAACCATTGTTAGATATCTTTGCATTATTTGCCCATTGTGGTGTTTGTGTACCCATATGCACCATATATACATAGATAGAATTTCATATGTGTGTATATGAAAATTTACTTCAAATTGATTTATCAGAAAAACAAAAGTATTTTCCCCAAATTAAGAGACTTCTCTCTGTATGTCAACACAGACATTCTTTTCCTCTGAAATAACAAACAACAATTAGCAAAAAATAAAAAGTGGTTTTGAAACTCAGGCTTACAAATCCTTCTTCTCTTTAGACTTTCTGGGGGGAAAAAAAGTTTCTTCTGCTATCATTTTTAAAAGCTCAATCCATATTCCACTTCTTAAGTATTTTCTAGAAAATGTTTACTGGAAGAATGAAAAATTTTAGGCATTTACCCTCTCACTAAGGTCTCATTTTATTCCTTCTTTTATTTACCACCTTCTAGTTATATGACTTCAGCCAAGCTATTTAATCATCATAAGCCTCAGTTTCTCTTCTGTAAAAGGAAAAGATAATGGCAATATGTATCATACCTCAAAATATTGTTGAGAAAATTTAAAAAGTCCTGTTTCATCTGTGCTTAGCTCCTGGTAAGGATGCAGTAATGCTAATATGTTTTTTTTTCCCAGCTTTACTGAGGTATGACTGACAAAAATTGTATATACTCAGGTTGTAGGATGTGACCTTTTTTTTAAAGGTATCACATGATTTAATATACATATACATTGCAAAATGATTACCAAAATCAAATTAATTAACACATCCATCAACTTACATATAGTTACTTTTTCCATGTGTGGTGAGACCACTTAAGATCTACTCTCTCAGCAAATTTCAAGTACACAACACAGTACTGTTAACTATTACCACTATTCTATCATTAGATCCCCAGAACTTATTTATCTTATAATTGAAAGTTTGTATCCTTTGACCAACATCACCCCATTTCCCCCACTCCCCCAGGCCCTGGCAATCAGAGTTTCTATTGAAGGAGAGGGGTTTCTTTAGACTTCCTTTGGCTTAAAATAATAGAATTCTTTTTTTGTCACCAACTTTCTATACTTCAGTTTTCTTAAGATTTCAAACTACACATCTTATCTACTTTTTAAATATAGCTATTTCTAGGGACACCTGGGTGGCAGTCAGTTAAGTGTCTGACTCTTGGTTTCGGCTTAGGTCGTGATCTCATGATTGTGAGATCGAGCCGGCATGGGGTACGCTCGGCACAGTCTGCTTGAGATTCTCTCTCCCTCTCCCTCTGCCCCTCCCGCTTATGCTCTCTCTTTCAAATAAATAAATAAACCTTCAGAAATAAATAAATAGGGGCACCTGGGTGGCTCAGTCGTTAAGCATCTGCCTTCAGCTCAGGTCATGATCCCAGGGTCCTGGGATCGAGCCCCGCATCGGGCTCCCTGCTCCGCGGGAAGCCTGCTTCTCCCTCTCCCACTCCCCCTGCTTGTGTTCCTGCTCTTGCTATCTCTCTCTCTCTGTCAAATAAATAAATAAATAAATCTTTTTTAAAAAATAAATAAATAAAGCTATTTCATAAAAAGAATATTTTAATTATTCTTTAAACAAACTTGGATTGTCTCAAGTTAAGAAAACAAAACTTCCTTAAATGGTTACATCCTTTCATAAAATTGGGCAGATTTTCTTAAATATTTTAAACTTCAGTTATAGATTTAAAATATTTGATTTTTCCTCTTTTAAGTAATTTGTTTTTTTAAGGTTCTTTATTTTGTTTGTTTTTGTTTGTTTTAATTCCAGTGTTACATTAGTTTCAGGTGTACAATATAGGATTCAACAGTTCCATATATTACTCAGTGCTCATCAACATAAGTGTACTCATAATCCCCTTCACCTTTAAGTGCTATGAACGTCAGACAGAATTTAACCCAAAGAAGCAAAACATTGAATCAAATCTTATAAATCTAATAAATTAAGTGTAAAGTAAATAAAATAATTTATTTTATACATTCAATAGTTTACATATTTAGTCAGGTTTTCTTTATCTTTTCTAACTTAACATCACAAATGTAATATCAATGGCATATTTCTCTTTTTTTAAGATTTTTTTTTTATTTATTTGAGAGAGAGAGAGAGAGCACAAGCAGGTAGAGCAGTAGGCGGAGGGGCAGAGGGAGAAGCAGGCTCTCTGCTGAGCAAGGAGCCCGATGCGGGGCTCGATCCCAGGACCCTGGGATCATGACCTGAGCCGAAGGCAGGCGCTTAACCATCTGAGCCACCCAGGTACCCCATATCAATGACATATTTCAAATTGAAGTTTCAAGATTAAAATGTTAGATTCTTTAAACAGACATTTAACAATATACACACAGATCATTTTGAATTTATGTAAAATTAGTATTTACTTGATTTAGTTTACCAGTCCCATACTTAAATCTTTACCTTGCATACTTAAGAAAACAGAATTACTATCTCAGATAGTCTAAGATTATTTTAACCTTTAAGCAACTGACTTCAGTCCCCACTTAGCCCTCTGGTGGATACACTGAGTCTTTTATACTTAGTACCTCTACAGGAGTTGCCAAGTATCCCACGCCTCACAATTCAAGTTCAGATACATGATTTTATTGAACATTATTCTCCACCCACATTGAGTTCAACTAATTTCTTTTTTTTTAAAGATTTTATTTATTTATTTGAGAGAGAGAATGAAAGAGAGAGAGCACATGAGAGGGGGGAGGGTCAGAGGGAGAAGCAGACCCCCCGCCAAGCAGGGAGCCCGATGTGGGACTCGATCCTGGGACTCCAGGATCACGACCTGAGCCGAAGGCAGACACTTAACCAACTGAGCCACCCAGGTGCCCGAGTTCAACTATTTTCTTTCCTGAGGGATTGGATTCTGCATTTTCTTTTACACTTTTCTCGGTTGCTTAACCACAATCTGTGACATTTTAATGCCTTTTTTTTTAAGCAAGTTTTTGACCATGTCCCTGCTGACACTTGAGTACTCTATAGTCTTTATGATGGCTTTTGACATTTCTAACATTTTCATTTTTTTCACTTTTATGAAAACACTTTTGTATCTACATATAGCCTCATCTTTCATTACTTATTTTGACTGGACACTTAATAATATTTAAGTATTCGTGAAGTATTACTACAGATAGACAGGCAAATTGTGTTACAGAAACACTTTCCTACCATCATTGAAAAAGACACCGTATTTCAAGTTATCACTTGATGGTAGGCCTGATTTAACCCTGGGGAGCCGGGGAGTTTTGGGGATTTCTCATAATCCATAACTGCACCAAGTATTATTTATGAACTTAATAAATAATGTTTCCTAGATAATGTTCTGCCTTTTCTAAAGCTTTTAGATATTGTAACTAATTAAATATAATTTGTTTTAAACATTTCTAGATTTGTAGTCTTCTGTTTTTACGTACTTTTCAAATGGATGTTAAAATGTAATTGCAAGCATCTGGGATTCCACAGAATATTTTGATATTAAAATATGGTCTTTATATTTCAAAGTTTGTAAGCAAAGATGAATAATACATAATTCCTGATTTCAAGGAGTTTACATTTTAGTAAAAGAAAAATTTATCTATGAAATGGACACCAATAAAAAACATCCTATGGCAGTAGGGTGCATGGTATGATAGGGAGAAATGAGAAGAGATTAATTCAGACTGGACAGTTTTTAAAAGACTTCATAAAGTCTTTGTAAGAACTGAAATAAACATAGTGTGCAATTGCTTAAATTAAAATAATCACTTTCTGACTAAAACTTAGCATCTATCAACACATTTAAATCTATTCTTTTGTGCAGACTTGCTAAAAATATTATAAATGTTTATTTATACTTTATTAGCCAGAGGGTGGCAAAATACAGAGCAAAATCCAAATCCAGCTACCCTATTCATTTATTTATCATCAAAACCTCTTTTGCAATAGTGACATATTTGAACAGTGTAACCGAAACCAGATAGCTGGTGAATCTGAAATTATTTGTTCTCTGGTCTTTAATGGCAAACAATTGCTGAGTCCTATTCCTTTTATATTAATATTAGACATTCCTGAAATGTTAACCTAAAACTTCTAGGTGTCCTAAATCACAATGCTCTGGTTAATTATCACAGCATCTGGCTATGGAATTGGTCTCATTTTCCTGAACCTTATTCCCCTAAAACATTTAATGAAGAAAGGGCAATTTCCTACATTATATATATATTTTTAATGATGGAATTGCTCCCCTTCTTTCTGCCTGAACTAATGCACACCAAAAGCTTAATTAGTTCCCTAACTGAATCTCCTGTATGTTGTCCTCACAACACTGAGAAAATGGCCACATTTTATTGCCCTTGAAAAAGGCTTATTCAGAAAGGAATAAAACATTTCACATGGAAATATATAGAATTCTTGAATAGGGTCAAAATAGTCCTGACCTTAGGGAGCTTACCACCTGAATAGATTGAAGACTGTGGAAATAAACCAGTCTTTTCTAATAAACAACAGATCCTTCAACATAAAGAAATATGCACCTGTGAACACAGAGTAAATAGTGATTTTTTATAGTCTCAAAGTCTTCATTCATAGAATAGTAAATATGAGCTTCATTCAAGATTTCTGTGTTTTGTGTCTTTTTGTAAAGCAAAAGGTCAATGTGTGAACATTTATTAAAGGCTTACTCTTTACCCCGCATTAAGAACACTGAATCAAAGTAAGCAAGATATTGTCCTTAGCTCTAAAATGCTTATATATTTATAGAGGAGACACATATTTACTGAGGCAAGTGTGACAAAACAGTCTTCCCTAAGTGTTGCAAGAAATATATTTTGCATGATGGGAGCAGAAGAGAGTCACTTAGACTGGAATACTGGAGTGGGTTCATTGAGAAAGTGACATTAAACTGGACCTTAAAGCATGGGCAGACATTTTTTCAAGTGGAAATGAAAAGCGTTTTCCAGATCAAGGGAACAAGTAAATCAAATATCTAGACTAAAGATGAATGGTTTTGGTGTTATTAACTTCTGGATATAGCTATAAAATGTTATTAGTAATATCCGGGCCAGTAATGAAATTATTTGGTCAGTCTTGTATTCAAACTTAGGCATTATGTTTAAATGTTAGTTAATTCATTTGCAAGATAAAATTCTGACTTAAAGAGCTCTTTAAAGTTAAAAGTAGGAATAAATGAGCAATTAGTCTTTCCATGGTATTGTTTTAGAGAAAGATTAACCTCCTGCAGCATTTCAAATATAACATCAACAGGGGCACCTGGATAGCGCAGTCAGTTAAGCGTCTGACTCTTGGCTTCAGCCCAGGTAGTGATCTCAGGGTCGTGGGACTGAGCCTGCGTGGAGCTCCACACTCAGCGCAGAGTCTGCTTAAGATGTTCTCTCTTTCCCTCTCCCTCTGCCCATCCCCCCTCTCTCTTTCTCTCCCTCTAAAATAAATAAATAAATCTTTAAAAAATATATAACATCAGCAGACAGCACGTCTTTTGTTCTCATCTGCCCTTTTAGACTCTGTCCTATATTCTCAATAGTATTTATTGACAAAATTTCAATAATACTATTTGAGGATATATATACTATGAGTGCTGCATATTCTCTTATATTTAAAACTAGAAAAAGGTGAGCTTTGTATTTTCTTAAACCATATTTCATAAACAAAGAGCTATTTTTTTTCTAGAAAGTACTGATCTCACCTTAGATACATGTGCAGCACTCCAGTTACACATAGACACAAAGTGTCTCTCACTCAGGAAGCCAGCTGAATTGAAGGAACCACAATACCATCTAGTGTCAGCCATGCAGAGTCTCTCCTAACACGGAGAAGAATAGTAGACTACATTAACATAGAGAAAATAATGGAAAACAAAACCTGTGCCCTCTTTCTTCAATAATCTGAGATACAAATGTGTTGTCTAGCACTAAGTGCTCTCTGCACCTCCCCTATCTTTCATTTATTTTTGAATCAAACTTGTCAAGAAAAAATATCAGTCTCCTCAAGGATGATAGTCTGCCATTTTGCTGTTAAGACTGACCTCACAAATAATAGCCCATCAGATTACTAAGGCAGTATTTCTCAACAGTGTGATCTCTTGGGTTGAGACCATGCTGCCCACAATAATGTCACTCAGCAAAATTACCTGTGATACAATTCAGCCATTATTCATCCCTATTTATATTATCTATGCTGAGTCTACTTTCATTGATTCTTGCCTTTTTCCCTTCATCGCAGTCTAGAAATTGACATGTCCCTAAATTGGACTGAGCTGCTTTAGGAAGTTGTGCATTTCTGGATGTATTTAATCTAAACTTAAGTGAGGTCTCCTGCATGGAATTTATAAAAGGGAGTCATGTCCTTATACCTGAGGGTCTCTGAGTGCCAGAGCCCTATCTTTTTAACATATCTCTCCTAAAATTTCACCAGTGATTGCTTTCATTGATTGGGCATACAATAAATATGTTGAACCAATTTATAATAAAATTTCTCATTTCATGTTTGTCTACATCATGCAATGTCTTCATAATCAGGCTGTGAGATCTCTGATTTCAGAAGATTTGTATACTTACAACTAACAAAGCTTTGCCCACAAGAGCCACTCAAAAAATAGCTGTTAACTGGCATCTAGCTTGGAATATATCCTGCTATATTAAAGTTATATTTATATAACTTACACTTCTGCTGTAGTGCATCTTACAGAAGCTCAAGCCACATCTCCTCTAACGTATTTTGACAGCTTTAATGATCTGTAATTGACACATAACAAACTGTATATATTTAAAGTGTATAATTTGATCATTTTTAGCATACCTATACTGTCGTGAATCCATCATCAGAACCAAGATAAGGAACACCTCCACCACCCCCCAAAATTTCCTCCTGTCCCTGTGTAATCCTTCTCTCTACCCTCTTTTCCCAGGTGCTACCAGCTGAATTTTTCCACCCTCAAAATTCACATGTTGAAGCCCTAACCTGCAGTACCACAGAACATATTTGGAGATTGGCCTTCAAAGAGGTGATTCAGTTACAGTGAGGCCATTACCATGGGCCTTAATCCAATCTGCCTAGTGTCCTATTGAGAAGAGGAAATTTGGACACAAAGAGACAGAAAGGTCACATGTGCACAAAAGAAAGACCATGTGAAGACACAAGGAGAAGGCAGCCATCTGCCAACCAAGAGAAGAGACCTCAGAATGAAATCAACCTGCAGACAATTCAACCTTGAACTTCCAGCCTCCAGAGGAAATAAACTGATGTTATTTAAGCCACCCAGTCTGTAGTATTTTGATAGCAAACTTACACCAGGCAACAACTGACTACCTTTCTGTCACTATAGATTAGATTGAATTTTCTAGAGTTCTATATAAATGAACTCTTTTGGGTCTGGCTTTTTTTTTGTTTGTTTTTTCATTTAGCAAAATTTCTTTGAGATCTACCCATTTTGTTGCTGTAGCAATACATTTCTATTCATTTCTGACTTATATTCCATTGAATGGATATACCACAGTTTATTCATCTATTCACCTATTGCTGGAAGTTTGTCTGTTTGATTGAGATTACTACAAATAAAACTTCCATGGACATTTATTTACAAGTTTTTTAAAGATTTTATCTTGTGTAAATATCTCAGATTAAAAAGGCTGGGTCATACAGTGCCTGTGTAGCTTTTTAAGAAATTGCTAAACTGTTTTCCAATATTGTACCATTTTGCATTCCCATCAGTGGCCAAGAATTCCACATCCTTGCCAAAAATTGATATGGTCAATAGGTATGTGACTACATTTTTAAATTTGCATTATGTTAAGACAGTGGTGTTGAGCATCTTTTCATTCACTTATTTGCCAAAATCGAAGTATCTATTCAAATATTCTGCATCTTGTATTGGGTTGTTTTCTCATTACTGAGTTATGAGAGCTCTTTATATATTCTAAACAAATGCTTTATCAAATAGGTTACTGGCAAATGTGCTCCCTCAGTCTGTGGCTTATCCTTTTATTCTTTTCTTAGTATCTTTCACAGAGCAGAAAATTTTAATTTCAGTTAAGTCAATTTATCAAAATCTTTTATGGATCATCCTTTTGGTGTTGCATCTGGGAAATCTTTGCCTAACTTCAGGTTAAAAGGATCTTCTCTTGTACCCCAAAGATACAAAAGTAGGGATCCGAAAGGGTACGTGCACCCCAATGTTTATAGCAGCCATGTCCACAATAGTCAAACTGTGGAAAGAGCCAAGATGTCCATCGACAGATGAATGGATAAAGAAGAAGTGGTATATATACACAATGGAATATTATGCAGCCATCAAAAGGAATGAGATCTTGTCATTTGCAACGACATGGATGGAACTGGAGGGTATTATGTTGAGCGAAATAAGTCAAACAGAGAAAGACATGTATCATATGATCTCACTGATATGAGGAATTCTTAATTGCAGGAAACAAACTGAGGGTTGCTGGAGTGGGGGGTGGGGTGGGAGGGACGGGGTGGCTGGGTGATAGACACTGGGGAGGGTATGTGCTCTGGTAAGCGCTGTGAATTGTGCAAGACTGTTGAATCTCAGATCTGTACCTCTGAAACAAATAATGCAATATATGTTAAGGAAAAAAAGAAGAAGAAGAAGGTAGCAGGAGGGGAAGAATGAAGCGGGGGAAATCAGAGGGGTAGACGAACCATGAGAGACGATGGACTCTGAAAAACAAACAGGGTTCTAGAGGGGAGGGGGTGGGAGGATGGGTTAGTCTGGTGGTGGGTATTAAGGAGGGCACATTCTGCATGGAGCACAGCGTGTTATGCACAAATAATGAATCATGGAACACTACATCTAAAACTAATGATGTAATGTATGGGGATTAACATAAGAATTAAAAAAAAAGGATCTTCTCTTGTTCTTCTAGGACTTTTTTAATTTCAGGATTTAAATTAGGTCTATAACCAATTCTGAGTTACTATTAGTACTCTTTTTTGCTTTTACAGGTGAAATCATTGAAAATAATGATGCTTTCTATCTTAAATGTTTTACCACCATGCTCCCCTGTGTCCATACTCACTGCACCTCTTTCTTCTTTGATCACCTCCTTTTAGCCAAACTTTGGGTCCCAACCCCTTCTAAGTCATCATGCTTCTGGCTGCATCAACAATACTAAATATTCAAACCCTATCTCTCCCAGTTTCTTTTCACCTATGTGCAAGTTCAAGTCTCTTCTACCAAAAATAAGAAGTAAAATAACACTTTTTTGAGCCTACATAGCTTTCTAACAACACTAACTTGCCTTCTTCTCTCCCTATAAAACTATTCTCTTAAGAGAATTGCCTACTTTTTCATTTTTCTCTCCCCCAACACAACACTGCCAGGTTTCTGCCCTAGTCATTGCACTAAAACTGCTCTTAATATCAGCATCTGTGATTTCCTTTTGCCGCGTACACAGGTCCCTGTTCACCTTTTATCACAAGGCTCTCAGGGAGGCATTTACACGGCTGTCCTCCCCTAATGGTGGAATTGCCTTAGCTTGTATGAATCTACTTTGCTGGGTCTCCTCCCTGTTAACCCTCCTTAGTCTTCCACATCATCTCCTGATTTTCTCCTTGAGACATGTCTTCCCCACATTTTCTCTTCTCGTTCCATACACTCTACCAGTGATCATACTCAGAAGCAAAGATTCTACTGCCATCTTTAAAACAATTAATCTCTTATGTATATTTCTAGTCCAGACTATTATAACCAGACCTACATAATTAACTTCCTGCTGTATATTTTCAGTATACAATATGGGCCAAACTTAATTCATTCTTCTTTTTATCCAAACATGTGGTCCATTCTATATTTCCTGCGTTGGTAGATGGCTTAGCACTCACTCTGTCACCTAAATCAGAAACGTGTGATTCATCCTTAACAACTTCCTCTCTCCATTCTCCAGGAAAAACAGGAAAGATCTTTCGGTTATGTCTCTTACTTAACATCTTCAATCCATGCTTCCTCTCCATATCCATTGTTTCTCCCCTCGTTATATCTCATCTGAAGTTCTGGAACAGACTTCAACTGGTCCGACAGACTCTAGCCCTTACTCTCTACAAATCCAACTTTCATACTGATGCCTCGGTAAACTTTCTGAAAGGCAAATCTGCTCATGGGAACAATATGTAAAAACATGTATCTCTACTACCTGTAGGCAAAATTACACCCTTTCTTATACAACATAATCTGTCTTCTATGATCTGAATACACTAAACTTGCCATTCTTTCTCTTAAATCTTATCACTAACAATCACCCCTCTACATGAACTCTGAGATCCATGCATAACTATCTTCTTAGCATCTCCTGAACGTGGCATTTTAATATACCACCAGATCTTAATCCAGGATATATACATCTTCTCTAAATGCCCTTTCCTTTCATGTCCATTGGTGACCAACACATCCTGAAAAGGGTAGCTCATTCCCTCTCTTGCATGGAGCCTTCCATGACTCAGTAAAACCTAGATGTGTATTCCTTTTATCCCCAACGATACACTTGTATGATAATTATATTTTTACCTATTTTTTCCCCGACTGCTACACTTGAGGTTACAAGCCAGCTCAAATTTCTGTTTATACCCTCAGTGCCTAGGACAGTGTATGGCACACAGAAGGTTTTCCACATGTTTGTTAAATTAATGATCAGTTTCCCTCTTTTCCTGCAGACTCTTGCTCAATAGAGATCATTTGCAATCAAAGCCCCTTTTCTTTAAGGGGATAGACATTAGGTATGTTCTAATCTAGAGACTTTGAAGCTACAAAATGCTTCCTGAATCAGGTGTGATGAAAAGTAATTCGATGCATTGGGAATACCATAAATGTTCAGCTCTTTAAGGTTCAGTGTGCAATCATAAACTCAAAAGGCACTAATGGTATTCAATCTTTGTAAATGTTTCTACTCACCCTAAAAAAGGTAAAATCTTTTCTATCTGCATAGAAAATAAATGCTGCTTTTGCCATTTTGCTTCCTGTTATTTACAATTATAGAAGAAAAACTTGGTCATTTAAAATGTAATTTTTAAATAACAATTCTAATAATTTGCTTTTAACTTGATAGCTAATGGTTGGACATAACTTAAAAATTAGAGCATGTGTAAACTTAAGAAAATAGTTTATTAGACATAAATCATTAATATAATATTCTCAAAGTACTTTGTGAAAAGCCTACATATTAAGAAGAATGGCCTCTACTCTTTAGGTATGAAAATATAGAGAAAGATAAAGAAAGTTAAAACAATCATAAATCCTAAGCTGTTTTATTTCCCATTATTTTTATCTTACTGTTCAATACTAAAGGCCCTTGTCATCACGAAACTATCAGTGAGGAAATGAAATATTGAATCCAGGACTGACAAAGGTCTAGATAGAAAAATACAGTGAGAATTCACATACTAAAATCATTTCTTCCGTTTCAATTACCATCCTAAAGCCAGCTAGCAGTACTCACTAGGATGACCTGTGAAAACAGAATGGGGTACAAATCTGAATTCTACTGCTTACTATTTGTGTGACAATAGGAAGATCATTAACCCCTGACTCTGTAAACTCACTTGTAAAGGGCCAAATTAGCAAGGCCTACTTAAGCAAAAGAATTTAATGAAATATATGTGCTAATCAGGACAAGCTGGGCTATGCTTTGGCCAATGAACAACTCCAAAATCTAGCGACTTCAAACCACAAACTTTATTGCCCAATCATGCTCCAGGTACATCATAGTTGGGCAGCAGGCCATTCTACTCCATATTCACCCTCCTCTCTCCAGGACCCAGGGTCACACAGGATCCACCATCTAGAACGTTGCCAGTCTGCGAGGAAGGAAATGGAAGTGCAGCAAGTTGCATATTGACTTTTAAAGTTTCGCCCCAGAAGGAACATGTGTCACTTCTGCTCATATTTCATTGATCATATTTCAAGAGGGAAGTGAAATCCTACCATATGCTAGAGGGGATGGCCAGAAACATTTATTTTATATAAATGTTTTATATTAATACATAATATTATGCTACAGGGGATGGCCAGAAACTTTTATTTTATATAAATGTTTTATATTAATACATAACATTAAAGTATATGTTATAGCACTTTGATGCATTCAGTGGTACTGGGCAGAGAGTAACAGTAATAGCTCACTGTAGTGAGGGCTTACTCTGTTCAAAGCACTCTGCTAAGGGCTTTGCTCCCATTATCTCATTTAACTCTCATATTGGCCTATAAGGCAAGTAGCTGCATCTACCAGGCACTGCAATTTGCCCTTCCAACAGCCACCCCCACCCTTTTCTTTTACTAACACAGCTCAAGGTAACAGTGTATAAAGTTCACATTATCCCGATAGCTACCAGGGACCAGGTGAAAAACTTCTGGCCAAACCATGATACATGGAATTCTCTGAACACAGCATCACTTCTTGAAAAAAATATATAAATAAGTAAGGCAGAATTCTATCTTCTTTCCACATTTCTGCAGAAGGCAGAAATGATGCCAAGTGATACAGCAGCCATTTGGGAACAGTGAGGTTGAAAAGCATGCGGGTGGGAAGATAATCATGGAAATACTGGCCATGACATCATTGCTGATGATGCTGATCTGATGCCAGCAACCACTTATCTCTGGCCTTCCTGTGATGTGAGCTAAATAAGCCTGTTCTTCTTTGAGCTGATTTCTAAAGAGTTTTATCTTATTTTCATCTGAATCATTTTTAATCAATGCAGTGTATATCCCCATGGTTTAATAACAAAACAAAACGAGTTAAGGAGAAGTTATATACACGGGCCAAAATAACAAGACCAATTAATGTCAGAGCTGGAACTTAGATCTGTAATGGCCTGACTCGAAAACTGGGCGATTCACAAGGGACTTTCCAATCAATTCTAAACAGCTGTGAGTCAAATCCTAGATACTTGACATTTCAAAACATAATGTGAAAATCAAGTTATTAATAAAATGAAAGTATCACTAAGGAACTGAGAAATTCTCAATGTTTATAAAATAGAGCTTGCATAAAATCATGCTTCAGTTCAATGTATCCAAGTTTTCTACTGATATAACTTGGGCATTGTGATTTCATTGCTTAAATATATTTTTAAATGAAAGATTAACAATATAGGATAACCATGACCTTCATTAGGCTTCAGTTCCCTCACTTATGAATTGTAGTCATTGATTAGGTAATATTTATTACTTTCTAGTCTGTGTAATCTATGATTTTAATGAAGTGATGAAAGCAGGTAAGTTTTAGGCACCTAATAATTCTTTGCACACCGTCCCTGATAGAACAAATAGGAATTATTTGTTTTAATATCTGTCTTCTCCAGGGCTGCAAACTTCCTGAAGGCATAGTGAGGCCTGCCTTGGTCACTCTGTGCTTCTAGCATTTGATAGAGGATCTGCTTGAAGTATATTAGCTCATGGGTAAAATGTTCAATATTATTCTACTTGAAAACAGGGACAGAATAAGAAAAAAATATCATGTTGAATTAGTCACAGCAATTTCTATTAATTTTTTTTTTTTTTAATTTGGAACCAGTTGTGAATATTGCAAATAGGCAAACGTAGGCTTAACTAACTAAAATTTTCCTTACCAGTTAGGGCTTCTTTTTTTTTTTTTTTTTTTTAGGCCTGCTTTTTGATTAATGATCTCAGTCCCAGAATAAAAATAGTAATAAATACTAACCTTGAAAAAGAGACATTTTTCTGAATTGAGTGAGGATAGACTGGTAATATTTAATTGATAATAAATAGATTCTAAGATTTGAATAGCTAAAAAAAATAAAATTATTACTTGTTCATATAACAGTCTTGTGTATATTCTCTTCAGTAGTGTGACTTTCCTCCCTGAAGTAATTCAGGGATCCAGCCTCCTTTCATCTCTGACTCCACCGTTTCCTTGGCCTCCTCTCCATCTGTATCCACTTGGCAGAGGAGAAAAAGCAGGAGGGAGGGTCCATCGTGGTGTTTTATGGTCCATGAAGGAAAGATGTTTAGGAGCACTCAGTCACTGGTAAGAACGTGGGTACAAGCCATATTCAACAGCAAGGAAGACTGGGAAATGTAGAACATCTCCTCAAAAATCAGGATAAAGGATTTCAGTAGACAACTGGTCTCTACTAGTCATATTATAGTTCTGTGATCTGTAATTCTACATGAAATAATATAGGCAACCCTTCATGGAAGAAGAAGGAGCTACCCTTTGTATATTTACTCTGGTCTTTCAACTCCCTGAACCCATCTTGAAGCGTTGCTGTTTTTCCTTGATGACATTAAGGCTTGGGGAAATAAATTTAACTCATTCTGAAAATTTTAGTGTGGGAGCTGCCAATAATATTCTTAATGTTGCTTGTGTCACATGCTCATCAATGAAAGACTGTGTGATGCTAATTCAGTCTCAGCCTCTGTATTAATTCACATTATTTCCATTAGAAGTTCTATTCATTACGGAGACTGGATAAGCACAGAAAACACAGAATTGAAAAGACATTCATTTAAATTGACTATAATGAGTCAGTGGCTTCTATATTCCCCTTATTATCTTCAAATGCCAAATGAAACTTTTAGTAATGGGCACTGGCCATTGTTCAGTTTCATGATTATTTCACATTTGTTCAAAAGTCAATTGAAATAATTACCTTGATTAAAGTAATTGAAGGTCATCTGTAAACTGATTTATCTCGTGTATGTGTGTATGTGTGTGTGTGTTCTCTATAAACAAGCACCTACAACAAATTCTGGAATTTTTTTTTGATATTTAAGGGAAAATAAAAAGCAAACAAGTAATAAAAATAAAGGGAAAAATATTGTGATGTTATATTACATTATTTTTTATTTGCTCCTAAAATTTAGACTAGTAAGTCTGATGTTGATTTTATAAACATTCACATACGTGTCCTTACCCAGGCTTTTTTATTTTAAGCCACTTTTCACCCAATTACTCTTTAATTCTCAAGGGTCAGGGATCATGTCTCTCTTTCAAAATTATGCCACATAAAACCACATTATAGACACTCAATAACTTATTTTCAATGTTGATATATATAAAACTTCATTTCAAATATGTCAGGCTCACCCTGACATACATCTACATCCACAACACTTTTCCTTCCCCTCCCCCCCCGCCCCCCCGCCACAAACACACACCCTTACATCACAGGTTATTTTCTGTGAAATAAAAGACAAACAAAAAATGACAGCTTAAGTTTCCATTATTTAAGTTTTTTCTGCTGAATGGCAAATTTGAAGGTTCTTTCACAATACCAATGCCATTATTGGAAATCTTGAATAAGTACTTTTATGGACATGTGAAATATTTTGATCACAGAATATTATTAAAACATTTTGAAAGGAGGAAAATATTCATAGGGCTAAGAAAGTACTTTAAGGGAAACTACATTTAGCAACCTTGACGCAAGAGCCAGCATCATTATTTTATAACCTACAAAATACATAAGATTATTTTATGTGAAAACTAACTTATAAAAATATTTTTAAAAATCGACTTACTTATTTGAACTACTATAACCATCCATCTTTAATAATTTTGCATTTTAATTGTGTTTATCCAAAATATTTTCCATTTTTAATACTCTAATATTCCATTATGCAATATTCTAATATGCACACACACCAAAGACATCCCTCTTCTCCTTCCATTCTCATTGTCTTAATTACCACCATCACCCCACCACCACCTCTACCTACCTTCAAAATTATGTTTACAGAGAAGACAAATTAGAGTGTGGCTTATCAAGGATATATATAATCTTGGGAGGAGTAGGAGACCTGGATTTCGTCTGGTCTCAGGAATTCAGATGAATAGGGATCAAACCATTCTGAACACCTACGAACTCAACAGGAGATCAAAGAAAAGAAAAGCAACAACTCTCGGAAGAGAAAAGTGACGACTTTCTAGAAGGTAGGATGTGCGGAGAAGTAAATCCGAGGCGATATTCGGGAGGATAGACGGCGGACGAGGGGGCCTCCGTTGGCCGCTTCTGTGAGTGATAGGGCCGAGGAGCACAAAATCGGAACTTTTAGAAGTTGGCTCCGCTGAGGGACATCGCTCCGGGGGCTAAGCGGGGGGGTGAAACCCTCGCAGGACAGTGTGGTCTCAGGACCCTCGGGGTCACAGAAAGACCGGGGGTGCCTGAGTGCGGCAGAGCTCCCAGGGATCAGAGCGGGGACCCGGCTGCAGAGACGGAGCCAAGGCGCGGGCTCTCAGCTCAGGGTTGCCATAAACTGTGATCGGCGACACAGTCGGGCCACTGCTCCTCCAGCAGGGACCCAACAAGCGGCAGATCTGGGGAGAAACCCCTTCCTCCCCTGGAGAAGCGGTGTGGGAGCGCACCACAGGGATCTGCTGGGTTTGGAGACTCCACACCGAGTCAGGTGCCAGAGATAGAAATGCTCGGTCACAGGCCGGGTGAGCACGGAGTGCGGCCGGAGACCAGGAAGATGGGAGTGATTGACTGCTTTTCTCTGGGGGCACACTGAGAAGTGGGGCCCCAAGTTCTCGGCTCCTCTTGGGTGGAGATTGGGAGGCCGCCATTTTCACTCTCAGCCCCCAAAGCTGTACAGAAAGCTTGAAGGGAACAAAAGCTCCTGAGAGCAAACCGGAGCAGATTACTTAGCCTGGACAAGCAAGGGCGGGGCAATTCCACCTCCAGCAAAGACATTTGGGAACCATGGCAATAGGCCCCACCCCCAGAAGATCAGTGAAAACAGTCAGCCAAGACCAAGTTTACCGATCAATGAGAACGACAGAACTCCAGCGCTAGGGGAATACCGCACATAGAATCCATGGCTTTTTTACCATGATTCTTTAGTCTTTCAAAGTGAATTTTTTTTTTAACTGTCTTTTTTTTTTTTTTTTTCCCTTTTACACCAACATCTTATCAATCCCTTTTCTAAAAAAAATTTTTTATTTTTCATTTTTAGAGTCATATTCTATCCCTTCATAGTAGTTACCCTTATTTTTGTCATATATATATGTTGTCCTCTCTTTAAAATTTTGAGATACACTTTCTTCTAACAGATCAAAATACACCCTAAAACTCTAGTATATGGCTTTGTTCTATTCTAGTCTCCTGTCTAATCACATTCTCTCCCTTTTTTTTTTAATCCTCTTCTTTCTTTTTTCAAACAACTTCTTATCAATTCCTTTTATAAAATTTTTTATAATTTTCATCTTTACAGTCATATTCCATCCCTTCATTGTATTAACCCTTATTTTTGTACATATATAAGTTTTTCTTTCTTTAAAATTTTGGGAGGCACTTTCTTCTAACAGACCAAAATACACCCAAAATCTAGTGTGTGGCACTGATCTATGCACCAGCCTGATCATATTTGATCACATTCTGGTTTTGATGGTTTTGTTCTGTTTTTGTTTTTTATCTTTTTCTTTTTCTTTTTTCTTTTTCTTTCTTCTTTCTTTCCCTTTCTTTCCCCCTGGATTCAGGTCTTTCCTGATTTGTTTAGAGTATATTTTCTGGGGACGTTGTTACCCTGTTAGCATTTTGTTCTTTCATTCATCTATTCTCCTCTGAACAAAATGACAAGATGGAAAAAATCACCTCAACAAAGAGAACAAGAGGTAGTACCGACTGCCAGGGACCTACTCCATACGGACATTAGTACGATGTCAGATCTAGAGTTCAGAAGGCTGATTTTAAAGATACTAGCTGGGCTTGAAAAAAGCATGGAAGTTATTAGAGAAACCCTTACTGGAGAAATAAAAGAACTAAAATCTAACCAAGTCAAAATCAAAAAGACTATTAATGAGGTGCAATCAAAAATGGGGGCACTAACTGCTAGAATAAATGAGGCAGAAGACGAAATCAGTGATCTAGAAGACCAAATGATGGAAAATAAAGAAGCTGAGAAAAAGAGAGATAAACAACTACTGGATCACGAGGGCAGAATTTGAAAGATAAGCCATACCATAAGATGAAACAACATTAGAATAATTGGGATCCCAGAAGAAGAAGAAAGAGAGAGAGGGGCAGAAGGTATAATGGAGCAAATTACAGCAGAGAACTTCCCTAATTTGGGGAAGGAAACAGGCATCAAAATCCAGGGAGCACAGAGAACCCCTCTCAAAATCAATAAAAATAGGTCAACACCCCGACATCTAATAGTAAAACTTACGAGTCTCATAGACAAAGAGCAAATCCTGAAAGCAGCTCAGGAGAAGAGATCTGTAACCTACAATGGTAGAAACATTAGACTGGCAACAGACCTATCCACAGAGACCTGGCAGGCCAGAAAGGACTGGCAGGATATATTCAGAGCACTAAACGAGAAAAATATGCAGCCAAGAATACTCTATCCAGCTAGGCTGTCATTGAAAATTGATGGAGAGATAAAAAGCTTCTAGGACAAACAAAAACTAAAGGAATTTGCAAGCACAAAACCAGCCCTACAGGAAATCTTGAAAGGGATCCTCTAAGCAAAAAGAGACCCTAAAAGCAACATAGACCAGAAAGGAACACAGACAATATACGGTAACAGTCACATTACAGGCAATACAATGGCACTAAATTCCTATCTTTCAATAGTTACCCTGAATGTAAATGGGCTAAATGCCCCAATGAAAAGACACAGGCTATCAGACTGGAATAAAAAACAAGACCCATCGATATGCTGTCTGCAAGAGACTCATTTTAGAACCAAAGACACCCCCAGATTGAAAGTGAGGAGGTGGAAAACCATTTACCATGCTAATGGACACCAAAAGAAAGCTGGGGTGGCAATCCTTATATCAGACAAATTAGATTTTAAACCAAAGACTGTAATAAGAGATGAGGAAGGACATTATATCCTACTTAAAGGATCTATCCAACAAGATCTAACAATTGTAAATATCTATGCCCCTATCATGCAAGCAGCCAATTATATAAGGCAATTAATAACAAAAGCAAAGAAACACATCGACAACAATACAATAATAGTGGGGGATTTTAACACCCCCCTCACTGAAATGGACAGATCATCTAAGCAGAAGATCAACAAGGAAATAAAGACTTTAAATGACACACTGGACCAAATGGACTTCACAGACATATTCAGAACATTCCATCCCAAAGCAACGGAATACACATTCTTCTCTAGTGCCCATGGAACATTCTCCAGAATAGATCACATCCTAGGTCATAAATCAGGTCTCAACCGGCACCAAAAGATTGGGATCATTCCCTGCCTATTTTCAGACCACAGTGCTTTGAAACTAGAACTCAATCACAAGAGGAAAGTCAGAAAGAACTCACATACATGGAGGCTAAAGAGCATCCCATTGAAGAATGAATGGGTCAACCAGGAAATTAAAGAAGAATTAAAAAAATACATGGAAACCAATGAAAATGGAAACACAACTATTCAAAATCTTTGGGATGCAGCAAAGGCAGTCCTAAGAGGAAAGTATATAGCAATACAAGCCTTTCTCAAGAAACAAGAAAGGTCTCAAGTACACAACCTAACCCTACACCTAAAGGAGCTGGAGAAAGAACAGCAAATAAAGCCTAAACCCAGCAGGAGAAGAGAAATAATAAAGATCAGAGCAGAAATCAATGAAATAGAAACTAAAAGAACAGCAGAACAGATCAATGAAACTAGGAGCTGGTTCTTTGAAAGAATTAACAAGATTGATAAACCCCTAGCCAAACTTACCAAAAAAAGAAGAGAAATGACCCAAATCAACAAAATCATGAATGAAAGAGGAGAGATCACAACCAACACCAAAGAAATACAAACAATTATAAGAACATATTATGAGCAACTCTATGCCAGCAAATTAGATAACCCGGAAGAAATGGATGCATTCCTGGAGATGTATCAACTACCAAAAGTGAACCAGGAAGAAATAGAAAACCTGAACAGACCCATAACCACTAAGGAAATTGAAGCAGTCATCAAAAATCTCCCAAAAAACAAAAGCCCAGGGCCAGATGGCTTCCCAGGGGAATTCTACCAAACATTTCAAGAAGAATTAATACCTATTCTTCTGAAACTGTTCCAAAAAATAGAAATGGAAGGAAAACTTCCAAACTCATTTTATGAGGCCAGCATTACCTTGATCCCAAAACCAGACAAAGACCCCATCAAAAAGGAGAATTACAGACCAATATCCCTGATGAACATAGAGGCAAAAATTCTCACCAATGGCGCCTGGGTGGCTCAGTTGGTTAAGCGACTGCCTTCGGCTCGGGTTATGATCCTGGAGTCCCGGGATCGAGTCCCATGTCGGGCTCCCTGCTCATCAGGGAGTCTGCCTCTCTCTCTGACCCTCCGCCCTCTCATGCTCTCTCTCTCTATCTCATTCTCTCTCTCAAATAAATAAATAAAATCTTTAAAAAAAAAAAATTCTCACCAAAATACTAGCCAGTAGGATCCAACAGTACATTAAAAGGATTATTCACCACGATCAAGTGGGATTTATCCCTGGGCTGCAAGGTTGGTTCAACATCCGCAAATCAATCAGTGTGGTACAATACATTAACAAAAGAAAGAACAAGAATCATATGATCCTCTCAATAGATGCAAAAAAAGCTTCTGACAAAGTACAACATCCTTTTTTGATCAAAACTCTTCAGAGTATAGGGATAGAGGGTACATACCTCAATATCATAAAAGCCATCTATGAAAAACCCACAGCGAATATCATTCTCAATGGGCAAAAACTAAGAGCTTTTCCCCTAAGGTCAGGAACATGGCAGGGATGTCCACTATCACCACTGCTATTCAACATAGTATTGGAAGTCCTAGCCACAGCAATCAGACAACAAAAAGGAATCAAAGGCATCCAAATCGGCAAAGAAGAAGTCAAACTCTCACTCTTTGCTGATGATATGATACTTTATGTGGAAAACCCCAAAGACTCCACCCCAAACTGCTAGAACTCTTACAGGAATTCAGTCAAGTGTCAGGATATAAAATCAATGCACAGAAATCAGTGGCATTCCTATACACCAACAAGAAGACAGAAGAAAGAGAAATTAAGGAGTCGATCCCATTTACAATTGCACCCAAAACCATAAGATACCTAGGAATAAACCTAACCAAAGAGACAAAGGATCTGTACTCACAAAACTATAAAATCCTCATGAAAGAAATTGAGGAAGACACAAAGAAATGGAAAAACGTTCCATGCTCATGGATCGGAAGAACAAATATTGTGAAGATGTCAATGCTACCTAGAACAATCTACACATTCAGTGCAATCCCCATCAAAATACCATCCACTTTTTTCAAAGAAATGGAACAAAGAATCTTAAAATTTGTATGGAACCAGAAAAGACCCCACATAACCAGAGGAATATTGAAAAAGAAAAGCAAAGCCGGCAGTATCACAATTCCGGACTTCCAGCTCTATTACAGAGCTGTCATCATCAAGACAGCATGGTACTGGCACAAAAACAGACACATAGCTCAATGGAACAGAATAGAGAGCCCAGAAATGGAACCTCAACTCCATGGTCAACTCATCTTTGACAAAGTAGGAAAGAATGTCCAATGGAACAAAGACAGTCTCTTCAACAAATGGTGTTGGGAAAATTGGATAGTCACATGCAGAAGAATGAAAATGGACCATTTCCTTACACCACACACAAAAATAGACTCCAAATGGTTGAAAGACCTCAATGTGAGACAGGAGTCCATCAAAATCCTAAAGGAGAACACAGGCAGCAACCTCTTCGACCTCAGCTGCAGCATCTTCTTCCTAGAAACATCGCCAAAGGCAAGGGAAGCAAGGGCAAAAATGAACTATTGGGACTTCATCAAGACAAAAAGCTTTTGCAAAGCAAAAGAAACAGTCAACAAAACAAAAGACAACCGACAGAATGGGAGAAGATATTTGCAAATGACATATCAGATAAAGGGCTAGTATCCAAAATCTATAAAGAACTCATCAAACTCAACACCCAAAGAACAAAGAATCCAATCAAGAAATGGGCAGAAGACATGAACAGACATTTTTCCAAAGAAGACATCCAAATGGCCAACAGACACATGAAAAAGTGCTCAATATCGCTCAGCATCAGGGAAATCCAAATCAAAACCTCAATGAGATACCACCTCACACCAGTCAGAATGGCTAAAAGTAACAAGTCAGGAAGTGACAGATGTTGGCGGGGATGCGGAGAAAGGGGAACCCTCCTACAGTGTTGGTGGGAATGCAAGCTGGTGCAGCCACTCTGGAAAACTGTATGGAGGTTCCTCAAAAAGTTGAAAATAGAGCTACCCTATGATCCAGCAATTGCACTACTGGGTATTTACCCCAAAGATACAAAAGTAGGGATCCGAAAGGGTACGTGCACCCCGATGTTTAGAGCAGCCATGTCCACAATAGTCAAACTGGAAAGAGCCAAGATGTCCATCGACAGATGAATGGATAAAGAAGATGTGGTATATATACACAATGGAATATTATGCAGCCATCAAAAGGAATGAGATCTTGCCATTTGCAATGACGTGAATGGAACTGGAGAGTGTTATGCTGAGTGAAATAAGTCAGTCAGAGAAAGACATGTATCATATGACCTCACTGGTATGAGGAATTCTTAATTGCAGGAAACAAACTGAGGGTTGCTGGAGTGGGGGGTGGGGTGGGAGGGATGGGGTGACTGGGTGATAGACACTGGGGAGGGTATGTGCTCTGGTAAGCGCTGTGAATTGTGCAAGACTGTTGAATCTCAGATCTGTACCTCTGAAACAAATAATGCAATATATGTTAAGGAAAAAAAAAGAAGAAGAAGAAGAAGAAGGTAGCGGGAAGGGAAGAATGAAGCGGGGGAAATCAGAGGGGTAGACGAACCACGAGAGACAATGGACTCTGAAAAACAAACTGAGGGTTCTAGAGGGGAGGGGGGTGGGAGCGTGGGTTAGCCTGGTGGTGGGTATTGAGGAGGGCACATTCTGCACTTCATCTAAAACTAATGGTGTAATGTATGGGGATTAACCTAAGAATAAAAAGAAAAAAATAAGTTGAAAATAGAGCTACCATACAATCCAGCAATTGCACTACTGGGTATTTACCCCAAAGATACAAATGTAGGGATCCAAAGGGGTATGTTCACCCCGATGTTTAGAGCAGCAATGTCCACAATAGCCAAACGGTCAAAAGAGCCAAGATGTCCATTGACAGATGAATGGATAAAGAAGAGGTGGTATATATATACAATGGAATATTATGCAGCCATCAAAAGGAATGAGATCTTGCCATTTGCAACAACGTGAATGTAACTGGAGAGTGTTATGCTGAGTGAAATAAGTCAGTCAGAGAAAGACATGTATCATATGACCTCACTGATATGAGGAATTCTTAATCTCAGGAAACAAAGTGAGGTTTGCTGGAGTGGTGGGGGGTGGGAGGGATGGGGTGGCTGGGTGATAGACATTGGGGAGGGTATGTGCTATGGTGAGTGTTGTGAATTGTGCAAGACTGTTGAATCACAGATCTGTACCTCTGAAACAAATAATGCAATATATGGTAAGAAAAAAAAAACAAAAGAAGATAGCAGGAGGGGAAGAATGAAGGGGGGGAAATCGGACGAGGAGACGAACCATGAGACATGATGGACTCTGAAAAACAAACTGAGGTTTCTAGAGGGGAGAGGGGTGGGAGGATGGGTTAGCCTGCTGATGGGTATTAAAGAGGGCACATTCTGCATGGAGCACTGGGTGTTATGCACAAGCAATGAGTCATGGAACACTACATCAAAAACTAATGATGTAATGTATGGTGATGAACAATAAAAAATTTTTTTAAAAAAAGGGATATATATAATCTTGACCACTGATTTGGCAAAACCTATTTTGAACAGTTTGAGTTCATATTCAGCAGAATTGTGACAATCCTCTGACCTGGTCCCCTAAGGAAGTAGTTGTCACATGAAATATTTAAGATCAGAAATATCTGTGAGATGGTGTTAAATATCTTCTCCAATGATTCACAGTGCATTTCTTTCATTCTCCAAATGTTCTTCAGTCCAATGCAAAGAAAATTCCTCTTGGAAAGCTTTTGGAAACATTAAGATCATATCTGAGTCAGACATCACTTTACAGCAAACTGTATTCTCATTAGTCATTCATTATCTTTTAATTTTTTTAAAGCTGACTCACTGTCATTCATTACTATTATTTTTGAGCACCAGACAAAATAAAAGATGAGCTTACCTTGACAAGTCCACTATTGATATTCTTGTTATAAGTATACATAACAACTCTAAGATACTTGTTAACGATAGAAAAATGCAGTGAAAAAATCTGGCAAGTCATTTCTCATTGTTGCATGCATTTTGGTACACTACAGGTCAAACAAGTGCCCCCAAACAAAACTTCAAAACTTCATAGAGAATATAGGCAGTGTGGTAGGCAAAATTCTGACATCCCCCAAGATCCTGATCCCCTGGTTATTTAACCAAACACTAAGCTACACACTGCTGTGATGGGACTTTGCAGATGAGGTTACTAATCAGTTGAACTTTAACTAAGATTATCCTGGATTTTCTGGTGTATTGATATCATCACATGAGCCTTTAAATGCAAAAGAGGAGGGGCGGAAGAACCAGGTGCAGCAGAAGAGCAAGGCAAGAGAGATGAGGTAAAAGGGAAAGTTGGAGAGATGTGCAATCTGAGGACTCTTGCTGCCCTTATTGGCTTCAAAGGGGCCTGACAACCAGGGAATACCAGAAATCCCTAGAAGCTGAGAACAATCAACAAAGAAACTAGAACTTCATTCCTATAACCACATGGAACTGAGTTCTGTCAACAGCCTGAATGAGCTTGGAAGCAGACTCTCCCTCAGAGCCTCCAGAAAGGAGCGTACTCTTGCTGATACTTTGTAGGGTTCTAAGTAGAGAACCAACTGAGCCACCTGTGAAATCATGAGATGATATATATGTTTTGTTTTAAACCATGAGGTTTGTGGTAATAAACAATAAAAACTTAACACAGGCAGCTCGATATGTGTGTGTGTGTTTATGTGCATGCATGTGCCTTTATTGTTGTTCATGCAGTATCCCTAACACTTAATGCAGAGGTGGGCATGTGGATTGAAGCGCATAACTATTTGGGAGAGAAATTTCTTTAACTGCAGCAATTACTTAGTGCCTAAAGTTAGGCAAAGTTACTCTAAGGACAACCAGACTGTTACGCTAGTATACATTTGTTTGTGTGGAATCCAACCATCCCTATGACATTCCTAAAGTGAAGACACTGGTACTTCTATGTTAGAAAGGGAAGTTAAGGAAGGAAAAGAAAGTTAACAAGGTCGTATCAGAAATGGGTATTTGCAAGAGACCCAAACTATCATTACTCTTTAAGTCTTTGAAAGAAATGTGGCATTATTAAGGCATGATAATGAAAAACAAAATGTCTGGAAAACTTAATAACCCCCTGAGAAACATCAAGTGCATTAATAGGGCAAAGTCTCTTAAAAAATAAATATAGTAATGCATAAAATTAAAAATGCTACAAAAAGAACTCAATGTCTCTGTTTTTATAATTAATGTAGATTAAAGCTGGAGTCATTCATTATTCTCCAATTAAACATTTCAAGTATAATAGAATCTACTAAGCCTCCAAGAACCAAGATACCCAAACACAAAGTGAGACCTGCTAGGTAAAGAATGTATGAAACACACACACACTTATGCATGTACACCCTCAAATGCATCCATTTCCTGCCTCTGGAACCAACTTATTTCATCAAGCCCCTTGATGAAAAAGCTAAAACTGGTACAGCCAACCCTTGAACAAGGCAGGGCTTAGGGGTGCTGACCCCTTCTGCAGTCAAAAATCTGCATATAGCCTTTGATTCCCTAAAAACTTAACAACTAATAGCCTACTGCTCAGCAGAAGCCTTATTGACAACATAAGTAGTCGATGAACACATGTTTTGTATGTTACATGTATTATATACTATATTCCTATGATAAAGAAAACTAGAGAAAAGGAAATGTTATTAAGAAACTCCTAGGGGAGAGAAAATATATTTACAGCACTGTACTGTATGAAAAAAAAAAAAATCTGCATGTAAGCAGACCTGTGCAGTTCAAAACCACGTTGTTCAAGGGTCAGTTATAGTTCTTTTTTTTTTTATTCTATTATGTTATGCTAGTCACCAGACATTACATCATTAGTTTTTGATGTAGTGTTCCATGATGCACTGTTTGCTTATAACACCCAGTGCTCCATGCAATATGTGCCCTCCTTAATACCCATCACCGGGCTAACCCATCCCCCCCCCTCCCCTCTAGAACCCTCAGTTTGTTTCTCAGAGTCCATAGTCTCTCATGGTTCATCTCCCCCTCCGATTTCCCCCTTCATTTTTCCCTTCCAACTATCTTCTTTTTTATTTTAACATATAATGTATTATTTGTTTCAGAGGTACAGGTCTGTGATTCAACAGTCTTGCACAATTCACAACACTCACCATAGCACATACCCTCCCCAATGTCTATCACCCAGCTACCCCATCCCTCCCAACCCCCACCACTCCAGCAACCCTCAGTTTGTTTCCTGAGGTTAAGAATTCCTCATATCAGTGAGATCATATGATATTTGTCTTTCTCTGATTGTCAGTTATAATTCTGATAGGGGTACTTGATTTTCCCAGATCTGGTGAATGATATCTACCTCTCTACCTCTGATCAGGTTAAACCACTATACGTAGTCCAGACTATCTAGTGCCCACGTAGTCCTTGGAAAGAAAATACTCGTCTGAAGAAAAGACTCTACCCTCCTCTCCTAACATCCTTGAAGTCTAGAATGTGACCTGCTCCATTCCCCCTGGGAACATACACCCCAATAACTTAATAACCACTTGAAAAAAACACATTTTAGAAAAGAGAGCTGAGCTGGTGCTCAAACACTCCAGGGTGAGGAGGTGGCAGATAAGGTGCTCTTGCTGTTGGGGCACTGGGAAGAGAGCCCAAATATGTGAGCGTGTCTTGGGAAGATGTTTGGAAACATCGCTCTAAGCTCATCTGTCACCTGTCCTGCCAGGACTGTTGAACCTGCATGGGGCCTAACCAGAGCACAAAGCAGATGCCCAATCCATACAGCTGTGGAAAGTGAGGCCTGTTGTAGGTCCAGGCTGGACCTAGAGACAAATGAAACCCTATACACATGTTTATTCAGGGATTTTTTTGTCTGATTCTTTCTCTAGGAGATCTCAGTTCATGTATCCTGAGCCAGTATTTGGGGATAAGACAAGCAGCTGGGGAAATAAATTAGGGAAAAGTGGGGATAATAAAGAGTTTACATGTGCTGAAAATATTGGGACGAGAGTAAATTAATTCTTACCTGTCAGGTTACACTTTGCTGCTGACATTTTACCTATTAATTTCCATGTAAGTTCTAAACTTATGGAGCAAGAGATTATTCTGTTATAAAATAATGGATTGAGAATTTTCCATTTTTATACTATTCCCCATCCAAGAGTTAGCCATTGCCTGACTTTTTTCTCTCTTTTTCCGTCCCACAGTTAGACTCAAACATGAACTCTTGGAACTCACTGATGACACTTCATCTTATTTCACATAGCAGCTAACTCAATGTTTGACAAATAAAAGAAGCTTAAATGCTGAATTGCATTCTAAATATATACTCATGGAATTAGAAAATCTGATAATAGGAGAAGGGAACCTTTACCTCCTATCTCTCCGGTTCCATTATGCAGCAGCCAAGGTAGGGATAGCAAGTATGTAGTACCCACAATGACTCTACCGAATTCAGTGTCTACCATGGACACTACTAATCTACCACAATAGTTTCCCATTGAAAAGGCAATTGCATCCATCTCAGTACAGAGATCCAGAGGGCTATTCTTAATTGATAACATATGTCATGTGAAATAAAAACAATATATCCATCATAGAATATTTTATTTCCTCATTGAGAGATAAGGAAACCAAGTTACAAACAGTAAGTACTTTAGACACAGCCACGAACTAGTAAGTGACTGAAATGGAATTTGAATACAATCCTGTGGAGATCCTTAGCCTTCACTCAATCTACCCTCCCACATTATGTTTCTAGGCAAAACCAGCCCCCAAAATCTATTAAAATATTTCATAATGTATTCCAACAGAGAACGATCTCTGGTCTCAGAAATAATTGATTCATCTATTACCTTTACAACTTATTATTTCTGTAAGCTGGACATGGTTACTTAGGGTCTCTGTGTTTAGTTTCCTTATATGGAAAAATAGGATAATCACAATACCTACTTAATTGTGCTTTTATTAGGAGTAATTGAGATAATACATGTAAAATGCTTAGTCCAGTACCTGAAATCTAGTAAATACCCATTAGAAGTTATCATATATCATTAGTATTGTCACCTGCTACACTGAGTGAATGAAACCAGCAATATAAAGCCCATGTTGAGATGGAAATTATGACTGTGCACTAGAATAATCAAATACCAATTACTCACCTTTAAAAAATAGAGCAAGTTAAGCATTATAAACATTTTTCTCTGCACTGGTTCCAAACATAATCTTCTACCATAGACAAGTGCTCAGGGTGCATTGAAATCATATGTAAAGGCCCTATACTCCTAAAAGAACTTCAGGAAATGTGTAATTGGATAGTGTCATGCATAATAGACAATGCACACTTTAGCTGTTTGCAAAGCTGAAGAGTTTGTTATTGGGAATCACTACGAGCTGATAATGCAGATGGAGGTGAATTCCTTTTTCCTCTGCTTTGGGCCGTCGGGATGCCTGCCAGTTCTGTGTAAACTCAACAGCGGCTGCTGACGATGCGTTGGTGGGCACTGCAGGGGGGTGGCGGCACGGAAAAGGAAGGATTGGGATGGGAAAACAGGCATCAGGAACCCCCCAGGAGGGACAGAGTAGTCATTCAATATGAAAGCAAGAGATCAGACATTCTCGGGCTAGGACTCTGTACTACCATGCTGTGTTCTGCTCTTTTGAAGAAACCTATTAAATGACAAGGACAATCCTAAAAAATACTAAAATCTCCCCAAATGCCTGTCATCTAGTGTTGAAATATAGCCTTATGGACCTGAGCTACTACCATCTAAAGAAGCTCCAGGAGCACAATTCAAGTCAGGGGCACATTACAAGTGCCCTGGGAATTCTAACCAGTGTGAGGCTTTTTAGAAGGGAAAAATTAAGCTCTACTTTTTTTTTTTCACCTTTGTGCAGTTATTCTTTTTTAAACTTGGCGGAAACTGCCACTTCTGTCAGCGTCTAGCAGGAAAGGACAAGTGCGGACAAAGTGCAAAAGAAAGAAAAACTGATAAGCAGCACAAAAAGGGGATTCTTGCTTCCTAAAAACCAACGGATCGGGTCAGAAAATCGGAACAACAGGGGGTCATTACCACTTCCAGACAAGAAAACTGAGCCCCGGAGAGATAACGGGACTCACATAGTTAGTGGCAGAGCTGACACTGAATGTCCAGTCTCACTCCTGGCACACCAGTGCCACACGGCAATACGCTCTGACTCGGTGTGGTAGGCCAAATTCTCAGACGACCCCCAACGTTCCTCCCTCCCCCAGCGTAACACAACGTCTGCATTTGCACTATGAGCTTCCCTTACTCAGTTTAAAAGTAGTCTAGGTGCTACTCTGAAGGGGTTTTCCAGAGGTAAGTAAGGTTCCAAATCGGATGGCTTTAAGATAGGAAGATTATTCTCAGTGGGTCTCACCTAATCAGATGGGCCCTTAAAATATCTGTATCTTCCCTAGTGAGACAATTCAAAGCACAGGGGAATTCAACAAAGCAGGAGGGAATTTGACAGGGCAGACTAAATTGTGACCACCGCCCTCCCAAATTCATATGTTGAAGCCCTAATCCCTACTGTGACTGTATTTGGAGACAGGACCTATAAGGAGATTAAGGTTAAATGTGGTTATAAATATGGGGCCTTAATTCAATATAACTAGCGTCTTTATAAGAAGAGAAGGAGCCACCAGAGAACCTTTCCCCCAACACCTGCACACACACACAGAGGAAAGGCCATGTGAGGCCACAACGAATAAGCAGCCATTTACAAGGCAGGAAGAGAGGCCTCATCAGAAACCAACCCTGAAAGCACCTTGATCTTAAACTTCTAGCCTCCGAAACCGTGAGAAAATAAATTTCTGTTGTTTAAGCCACTCTGTCTGTGGTGTTTTGTCATGGCAGCCCCAGCAGACTAACACAGAAAGACCGCCCACTTCATGTTATAAAGATTAAGAGGGTCATGTGACAAGAAATAGGAAAAGTGGTATCCAGCTGACAGCCATCAAAGAAACAGAAACTTCAATCCTACAGCTGCAGGGAACTGAACTCTGACTCAAATACATGAGTCCAGAGGAGAACCTCGGGATCCAGATGAGGACACAGCCAGCAGACACTTAGATTTCAGCCTTGAAGGAACCTAAGCAGGTAACAGCCACACTATGCCCAGACTTCTGCCCTCTAGAACTGTGACTTAATACAGAAGTTTTGTCTTAAGCTACTAAAATGTGGTAATGCCTTTAAAGGTGACAGAAAACTAATACACCTACCAGCATTAATTTTATTTTTAAACAGCTTTATGAAGGTATAATTGATACACAAAAAACGGCACATATTTAATGCATATAATTTGATGTGTTTGAGCATATGCATACTCTTGTGAAACTACCACCATAAAGTAATAGACATTTCCATCGCCTCCAAAAGTTTCCTTGTGTCCTTTTTTTAACAATAGATCTCTAATTTATGTACTTCATTTTGCATAACTAAAACCTTATATCCACTGAACAACTTCCATTTCTCCCTCGCTCAGAGGGGGCTACCTCCAGCCCCTCATAACTACCATTCTGTTCTTCATTTCTTTGAATCTGGCTATTTTTACTGCCTTATGAGTAGATTCATGCAGTATTTGGCCTGCTGTAATTGGCTTATTTCATTTGACATAATGTCCTCCAGTTTTACCTAGGTTGTCCCATATTGTCCTCTAGTATAAAACTAACAGACAAAAGTACTAAGAATAACTATAACTATGAAACTTGGTTAATGAATATACAATATAAAAAGGTGTAAAATGTTACATCAATAACATAAAGTGCAGGAGGGAGAGGTAAAAATATAGAAGTATAGAGTTTTTATATGCAATTGAAGTTAAATTGTCATTAAAATAGACAGTTGTTGTTCTAAGATGTTTTATTTAAGTTGCACGGTAACCACAAAGAAAATACCTATAGATGACACACAAAAGAAAAGAGAAAGAAATTAAAGCATATAACTACAAAAAAATCAACAAATCGCAAAAAAAAAGGTAAGTAAAAAAAAAAGAGACAAAAGAATCACAAATCAAACAAAAAAAGAACAAAATGGCAATAGTAAGTCTTTACCAATAGTTATTTTAAATGTAAATGGATTAAACTCTCCAGTCAAAAGTCAGAGAGTAGTTGAACGATTTTTTATAAAAAATCCAACTATACACTATCTCGAAAAGACTCACTTTAGAATTAAAGACACACATAGGTGAAAAGGAAAGGGATGGAAAAAGATATTCCACGCAATGGTAAGAAAAAGAAAGCAGAGACAGCTATATTTATATCAGACAAAATAGACTTTAAGTAAAAAATGGTTATAAAGTCACAACAATATATGTATATATATCATTATATATAATGATAAAAGGCTCAATTTATCAGGAAGATATAATAATTATAAATCTATAAGCACCCAACATCTCTATAACTAAATATATAAAGCAAGCATTGACAGATCTGAAAGGGGGAATAGACTGCAATACAATAAAAGAAGAGACTTCAATACCCCACTTACAAAGGATAGACCATTCAGGGAGAAAATCAATAAAGGAAGAGTGGGCTTGAACTATACTACAGACCACATGGTTCTAGCCAACATAAACACAACATTCCATCCAGCAACAGCAGAATACACGTTCTTTTCAAATACACATGGAACATTATCCAGGACAGATCACATTTTAGATCATATTTTAGATCATAAAACAAGTCTCAACAAATTTATAAAAAGGTTGATATCATATCAAATATCTTTTCCAACCACAATGGAATGAAACTAGAAATCAATAGCAGAAGGACAACTGGAAAATTCACAATATGTGGAAACTAAACAATATACCCTTTAACAGACATTGGTTCAAAGAAGGAATCAAAAGAGAAATTAAAGAATACCTTGAGAAAAATGAAAATGAAAATAAAACACACCTGAAACTTAGGGGATGCAGCAAAAGCAACTGAGAGAGCAGTTTATAGTGATAAATATGCACATTAAAAAAGAAACAGCTCAAACAAACAACCTAGCCTTATACCTCAAGGAAGTAGAAAAGGAACAAACTAAACCCAAAGTTTTCAGACTAAAGGAAAATTAAAGATTGGAGCAGAAATAAATGAAACAGAGACTAGAAACACAATAGGAAAAAACATCAATGAAACTAAGAAGACTTTTTTTTTTTAAAGATAAATAAAATTGACAAACTCCTTAGCTAGACTTACTAGTTCTAAAATTTGATACTTAGGAAATAATCAGAGATACAGGCAAAAGTGTTACTTAATAAAAAATTTTCAAAATAGTGAAAAGTTTAAAACCTCCATGTCCAATGATAAGTGATTGATTACGTCAATTGTCAGTCAGATGAAACACTCTATAGCCATTAAAAATGTTTAAGAAAACAACCATAAGAAATAGGTAAATATGAATAATGTGATCTCTATGTATGTAATGTATGTACGTATGTGTTATATATATACACACACACAGATATACGTATGTATTCATTTCAAAATGTTAGTAAATATTAGCTCTGGTAATTGGATTGCAGAACATGGATTGGAACTTTTTTGTGCTTTTCTTTATTTATCGATGCTTCCAAAATAGTAGCTATTATTTGCAATAAAAAAGAAACAATACTAACAAATTACATTTTTTAAGGCTGCCATAAGTGAAAATGTCTTTTCATATACCTACAACCCTCCAGAAAAGAGACTCACAGATATTTTTTAGTGGGTTGTTCAACATTTTTCTGGAGAGAAGCTCCTTTTTTTATTTCGTAAAGTTCTATACGAGGTGAGCTCTGAGGTCTGGGCTGCAGGCGCATGCCCAAATGGGGTATGAAATGAGTGTGGAGAGCCTCTGGACATTTCACAGGGACTAGGCAGATCGATGCTGACATTTATTTTTTGTGGCTCCTAGCATTTTAAATTACATTTTAAAATACTTTTCTGATAGCCCATAGGCTTGAGAAATTAACTCAGATGGGACATTTTGATTATGTTAATCTGTTAGATAGACATGTAACTGCTCACAGTGACAAATGAGGGGGGTGGCAGCATCAGCAGGAATGCCCTGGATTTTCTCACATATGCAGTGTCCCGCAGTACCTGAGTGCCAACTGATAGCATAGAAAAGTTCAGTGATGATTTAATTTAAAAGTTCCCTGTGCTTTATCATTCACATGTAATTATAGTTAGTTCATTAATTACCTTCTTGAGAAGTGAGACTGGAAAGAGAATTAAATGGTACTTTAAAAAGCTAATTTTGCAAACAATTAAATGAAGCCAAATATAATTGATAATTGCTGTACCAACTGGCCCTGAGGCATTCCTCTTTAGAAAAATTGTTGTTTAGACTTTGGTAATATGAGAGAATGGAAACTCTCCCCGTAAGTTTAAATACGCATGAAAAAGTCGAAGTAAAAACGATTAAGTTTTTCATAAAATTTGGCTCAAGCTAAAGGGGGCAGCCTTACCAATACGAATTTTAACAGTGTCTCTCTAAAAAAATATGGTTGACGATGACCAGGTCTTGAAGTTGGGAAATAATATATTTCAATCACAAAAGTACGGATCTGAAAAAGGCAGTAAATCTGTGACTCTCGTGCCTTTCTGAGGTAAGCATGACTCTCCTGAACCTCTCTTTCCTAGTACTCTTGGCAACCTGGAGAGTTTTCAAACTGGAACCATTGAGCATACGGTTGAGTATTTGATTGTAAAATATCATTATCAAACACCTACTGTGTGACAGGCCCTCTGCTAAATGTTAGGGATCCATCTAACCCTTCCCTCAAACAGCTTAGAGTCCAGCAGAGGAAAAACATCCTGACACAGCCAAGCACACGAAGGGCAAGAAGCAGAGCAGCGCAGGAAGAAAGCGCACACATTTAGTCTGGATCCGCCAGAGCAGGCTCAACAGAGAAGTGGCTCGGGACTGCCAAGAGCAGGGTGTAGAAGGCGTAGATAGCCCCTGACGCGACAGACTAGGTGATGAAGGAGATCCCGATAAGGAAAAGCATTCCAGGTAGAGACAGGAGCATGGGAAAAGACTGGCAGCTGGGAGCAAACTGTGACAGCTCCTCAGGCAGCTTGCAAACTTTTCCTAGAAGGGATTCGGAGGTTTTGAAAAGGATCCTGGCATCAATACACATTTGGGTTAACTTATTCATTCCTGTAATAATCAATTATTTCTGACTATCCATGTGCTTGCTTGACACTTGGCTCAGGGGACCAGAATGTTCCCAAGACCAAGTCTTTCCCTTGGGGATCGCATGAGGCACTGGAGAGAAAAGGAGGAAATCAAGCAAAAAGCAATGTAGGGCAGCATGAATGTCTCAGAGCACAGCTTTTTTTGTTTTGTTTTTTTTTTAAGCAGCAAAATGACAGCCTTGGTGGATGAATTGTGACTGGTCTAAACCATCGTGGTAATCCCAGTTCCCTTCACCTAAAGCTCCTTTCCCAGCCTCCCTTGCCGTTGGGAATAGCAGAGAACAAGTGAGTACTGAATGGTAAAGCTGGATCCTGGTTGTGTTTCGGTGTTACATTTACATTGTATGTTCTATTATGCACACTACACACACACACACACACACATTCACGGTGTACATATAGCTATATTTATATGTACATATTATATATATATGCATATATTATCTCTTCCACATAACAGCTCTTCAGGAATCTACTTAAAACTACCAAAGCAATAACCATGTGCCACCTGATAAAGTCTACACCCTCATTTCCCATGCTAGCCCTCCTAGAGACATAGGCTGCTATGTGAGTGCCTTTCAAGAAACGTGTGTCTCAGATCAGGGCCCGCCTTCTGCATGACCTACCAGAGCGCAGGAGAACTACTTGCTTCCTTGGTAGCATAGAATAGTCCTTACTTTTATCTAGAAAGGAACTCTATCACTGAACTGAGATAGGCCGAAAAGCAGTCATTGCCTTTGACAGTTTTAATGTTTATGGGTCCTTTCTATCAGAATTTTGACTGCCAAAATCCTGGACTCATCTTTGTTATAATGATATCAACTTTGAAAGCAAACATCACCATACTAATGAGTAATACTTTTATCTTGGATACAACTCACACATTGCCAAAGTTATAGCTGCCTCTCCCCTGGTCAGATCCATCTTTATCATGTGCCCTGAGGCCTGGCATCCTCCTGCCTCCTAGGACTGGTGCCTGAAACCCATTCAGAGAAATATACTGATTTGGCTTCTGCTGTCACTGTGTTCCCCTGTACCCCCACTACACTGCGCGTGGGCTCAGATAGTAACAGTGTCTACCCCAGGGACACTCTGGGACCTAGCTCAGTAAATGCACTGGCTGACATTCTTCCTCTTCACCTTGGGTTCTTTCTAGTTCTCAGGAGTCTGCTAAGACTCCCTCTCCGTGAAGCACTGAATTTCTCTCTTTCTGCAGCTGGTCACCAAGACAAAAGCATTCTGAGAAACAGCACAGCAAAGACAAAGCAGGCCACACACTCTGTCCCTTGGTGTCCCATTCTCTGTAAGGTCTTCCTGTCATCAGGGAGGAGGCCCACGTGTAGACCCACGCTGTACAGGGCCCAGGTCACACGGGAAATAACTTCAGCCTGAACCCGGGGGCATGAGTGGATATGCCACCCCCTCTCGTCTCCGAGGCACTGGAATGGTCTGGTGCCGGAGAGAAGAAAAAAAATGCTTTCTCCCACTACGATCTGATCTGATCATTGTCAAGAGTAGCCGGAACAAATGCACTGCATTATATACATAGGAAATAGAATCAAAGTGACCGAGAGAGATAAGAAACACTCTAGATATACCCCTCAATGACTCCAAACCTGGACTATCCTACTGGAAGAAACGTAGCTTCCACAGCAAAAGGAATTAAGTGTACTCTCTCCCATAATGGTAAGTAAGGAATGTGTCAAGGTTCTGGGCTCTGAAAGGAGCAAGCAGGACAGATAACAATGATACAACAGACCAGAGATGAGAGCACAAGGGCAACAGAGCCTATCCTAGTGGGGGGATGGGTGGAAGTTACACTTCAACACACAAGTCACTGGCAAGCTGCTCTGCAAAGAAAAGTTTTATCGATTTGCAAATTCACTAACAGTATATGAGAGTAAACAGTTCTCCTACCGTCACCTACACTGGATATTAGAGTGCTTTAAATGTTTACTAATAGGATAATAATTGTATTTTGCTTTATTTTTATATTCAAGAGCTAGAAAGACTTTTCATACATCTACTGATAAATTATATTCATTTCTCTGTAAATCGGTGAAAGAACTGACAATAGATATTTCAATAATAATAACTGATATTGAGTAAGAAATTCCCCTATGCGTCCTGGAGTCAAGTCTTACATGGCCATGCTGTTCAGTCAACAAGGCTCCCATGGAGCCCACCCTTGTCACATTTGTAAATGAGGTGATGGACATTCTGGTAATTGGATGTGTGAAGTGGGAATTACCTGCTTCACATCCCAGCCACCAAATTTAGTTTATCTTGCTTATTGTTTTGTATCAACACATCTGCTTATGTCAAGATGCCAGATTAGACTCAAGGAGCAAGAACAAGACCTGATTCAGGATATGGGTATATTTATGATGCTTTAAATCTAATTGTTTCCTGGTAACAAAGGCAGGCACAGGCATTATAATTGCCTTGTGTTCCTTTTCTGTAATTGCTTTGAATCCTTTTTGAACATAGGTGCAATAAGTTCTCCTTGACTGTGAGTTTCTCTAGAGCCAATTACATTTGTATTCTCAAGGTTTAGAACAGTGCCTGGTACAAGGCAGTTGTTAATCAGTATCATGAAATGCTTTCTGATCATACGAATGGGCTTCAAAAATTAATGTAATAAAATAACAATATCTGTGACATCTAAGACTGTAAATTCTTATGAATGTCAACAAAAAAAGGCTATTCTGACATCTCTTTTTTCATGCAGTTGAAATTCTAAAAATGTCATTCTAGTGACATAGTGCTTCCCTCTTCTCATCATTCATGACAATGTGTCATTCTCGCTCATTTTATGGGTAGAAGCTATTGGCATTTTTCTATAGAAGCATTTGCAGGGATTATACATTCTCACAGTTTGGTGCATTCTTTGATAGAAAAATGTGCTGCATTGACCTGATAGTTGTAAAATACTTGAGATTTATTGTCTTTCTCTTCTGTGAATGATGAGAAATAGCTCCTTTTCATTAAATAGTAAAGAAAAATTATTTTTCTACATAAATATCATCAGTCATAACATTTATCTTCTTGATAAATATGGAAAATAATGTTTATCTTTAAGAACTTCATGAAAAGCAGGTAATTCAAGGCAATATATGCCTTAAAAAACCCATTAATCTTTATGAATTGAAAATAAATCCTATGGGAAATGTATTATAATTTCCCCCTTTTAAAAAGCATTCTTTTCTGATTTTTTGATGACAAAGGAAACACAGTTTCATTTTTTCTAATTAGAAACTACCAATTTGTTTTCAAAATAAATTAAAAACCACATATAACCCATTACTACCCAGGGGTAACAGCTAGTAACAAATTATTATATGTTCTTCCTATATTTTCTTACATATGAGTATATATTTATAAAAGAGATAACATTTTGTGAATATCATTTGCAAGGCTGTTAAAAAACAAAATTGTTATTTCGTGACCTTGTTCCCATGTCAATAAATACTGATTTAAAAGACTTTGTGGGGACTTAACTACAATTTATTTAACCATCTGCCTACTGCAAGAAATTTAGATTGTTTACAGTGTTTGGTTATAATAAATAACACTGCAGTGGATATTTATGACTCTGTATCCAGTCCACTCTGAATATGAATACTTAATATCCCTGACAACTCATTATAGGCTTTGGAGTACTTTCAATTTACTCTCCTCAAAAGAAGGAAGAATAATTTAAAAAATTTTAAGTGCTTCATACCTAACATCAAATTATTTTCCCAGAAAACATACATATTTACATATATAAATATACATATTTATACATATTCACATTGCCATCTATGGTATATGAGAGTATTCCCATAAGATTTAATAGTTCATTTTAATAATAATATTTCTCCCTGAAACCTCAGCTACTGGCTACATTTTCAAGTAAAGACCACAACATATGCTTTGGTATAATGTCTTAAGTGAAAGCACAAGTCTATGGCATATACTTTTCCTCTCTAATAACAAAAAGAAGACATTTTTTAAAGATAAATTAAAACCATACAATTATACATAAAATAAACCATGAAATCATCCCTCATGGCCCCAATACTGCTATATTACTTTCCCGAGAAAATAAATGTATGTCAGTTTTGTCTATACATATATGTTTGTATATACATATACACTCTTTCTACACACACTCACACAAATACACACACAGGTTAGATGTGTTTGTAGAAGTAGCTTTTCTTTTTCCAAAATTGGGATCATATCCAATGTATTATTCTGTACTTTTTGCTATTTAACATTGAACATTTCATGAATAGTTGTCATATTGTTGTTATAGCTTTTTATAATATGAAACTCTTTTGAATATATTTTTTTCATTTATTCCAACATGTCCAGCTCAGATCTCCTATCTCAGCAATCACAACTTATCAAAAAATAAGTATTTTGAATTTGCTTATAGACTCCATTTTTATTCTTACTAGCATCATCAGAAAAGGCCAAGAAGTGAATAAAAGCAAAATTGTTTTATCTTGTGAAGCTACCTCTACCTTAAATTTTTTAGCTAGCTATGCATTACCAACAAAATTACAGTAGTGTTAGTTTTGCACAGGATTTATTTTAAAAGGAAGAAAAAAGAATTCTGCACTTTTGTTGTTAACGGTCTTCAGATGGTGAGTTGGAATAGTGTGAAGAGGTGAATTTCTTCACTTAGTCCCATAAACTAAACTGAGGGCCAACATCCTCAGGTCAGATTGTGTGTTTTTATTTTAATCAACAAGAATACAGCAAAAATGAAGGAACGAAGTGTGCATACTTGCTACATGTGGATGAGCCTTGAAAATAGGCAGAGTGAAAGACGCCAAACACAAAAGGACACCCAGCTTGCCCCCTTGTTCTTCTAGGTGTGACGTCATTTTTCCTAATCACTCTTACAGTATCACAGGCTGAACAGGATCATTCAGAAGTGAGGAACACAACCAAACATTCTTCTGATGTGAGGAATTCTCCAATAACTACAAATGCCATCTATATGTGCCTAAAACAACCAGCTCTGTACCATCCCTAAGTCATGCCATGATTTATTTCCTCTGACCCGCCTGCCAACCCCAGTCTAACCTTATTATCTCCCTCTTACCATTCCCATCCAAGGTTCTACTCACCCTATGGGTCATCCCTGCATGGTCTTGCCCAGAGTGTCACAGGACCTAGTCTTCAGCTGGGAACATCTTTTCCTACCTGTTCTTCTTATAATTTAGGTATCGGCTGGATCCATGTGACCAATATTTCTACTGAAGGAAGCTAGTCCCAGAAGAGAGTCCTGTGGTCTCTACTCTGTGATAGGTCAGCACCTAGGAAACAGAAACATGGCCATGGTTTTCTTTCTTCTGAATATTTTCTTCCCCATTTTCACCCGTTTGCACTCTGGGGATCTGCTGCAAGGTCAACCAAATTACTGAGCTCTTAATCTAGAGCCAGTAAATATTCTCTTTACCTTCAACATATTTATGCACTGAATAAATGTATACTGGAAAATAGGAAATAGAGGAAAAGTGTGAGGTCCAACAAAGTGCTGACAGGTAAACATATTCCCCAAGGAGTCACACAAAAAGAAGTATTTTCCCAAATACATTTGTCCTCTTATTTATAAATTATTAAAAGGGAAAAAGAGCAAATAGACCAAAAAAGTAGAGTGACAAGACCTCAGTTTTAAAATATATTTTTATTATAAAATAATGCAAGTGATTTGCCAAAAATACAAAAGTGTATTTCTAAGGTCTTTGCATAATTATTCTTACTAATCATTTAATCTATACCCTTCTGGTTTTTCTTTTACAGATCACATGATTGTTTATATGTTATTAGTCCTTTTCAAATGTCTTGCAGTACGTTTTTCTTTATTGCTTTATTGTGTGTGTGTGTGTGTGTGTGTGTGTGTGTGTGTGTGTGGTGCAGCATGTTTCTATTTTTTCCCTTTATGATTCATAGGCTATGTGTCATGCTTTGAAAAGCATTTCCTACTCCCAAGATTATATGATTTTTTAAAAAATAATTTGTATATGGTCAGAGAGCAAAGGATGATAGAAAATCTTTCCTTTCTTATAACAAGCTTTTTATAGACGCTGAAACCAACTAGCCCCTGGGAAAAGAATGACATTGCATTTAATGGAGCGGAACATGTTTGGAATCAAGTATAAGATCAATTAACCAGAAAATTGATAGCCCCATAAATTTATATAGAAGCCTCTCAATGAACCTACCTACAGTTTATGAGTACTTGGCAGGAAGGACACTTAGAAAAATAATCTGTACATTTTACCATTAAGTCACATTGAGATTTATTTAGAAATGTAAACTATATTGAAAATGAAGCACAAAGACATACACAAAGCTGGCAGACTTAAAATGGCTTCTTAACTATTCTCAGAAAACTTATAGTCACTATATTAAACTCAGGTTTAATATTTTATTTCCATTTGTATATGCAATTTGTTGGCTTTATTCATCATAAATTAAACTTTCTGATGTCACCTCTCCAATAACTTTATAATCAATTAGCAATCTAGACTTGCTCCATTTCTGGTTAACATCTTTTTTTTTTTTTTTTGAGTATACTTGACACATAACATTACATTAGCTATAGGTATACAACAGAGTGATTCAATGTCTCTATATGTCATGCTCTGCTCACAAGTGTAGCTACCATCTGCCACCATACAACACTATTACAGTTTCATTGACTAGATTCTCTATACTGTATCTTTTATTCTGACGACTTCATTCCAAAACTGGATGCCTGTATTTCCCACTCTCCTTCACCCATTTTGCTCATCTCTCCTCTACAACCATCAGTTTGTCTCTATATTTATATATTTGATACTGCTTTTGGCTTCTTTATTCATTTATTTTTTAGATTCCACATAGGAGTGAAATCCTTTTTCTCAGTCTGTCTTACTTCACCTAGCATAATACCTTCTAGGTCCATCCATGTTGTTGCAAATGGCAAGATCTCATCCTTTCTTATGGCTCTGTAATATCCCATCATATATGTTCCACGTCTTTATCCATTACTCTACTGATGGACACTTAGGCTGTTTCCATATCTTGGTTATTGTAAATAACCAAATAAATAAATATCTGCTGCAACAGACATAGGGGTACATATTTCTTTTTGAATTAGCGTTTTTATTTTTTGGGTAAATACCCAGTAGTGGAATTACTGGATCATATAGTATTTCTATTTTTCATTTTTTGAGGAACCTCCCTACCAGTTAATAACTTTTAACACCCATATCTATAAATTCAGAGAAATACAATAATTTCAACTTCTTGCTCTTTCTAAACACCTTTTCCAATTATGCTTCTTTCTGAACAAGCTGCTTTGGTCGGACATCAGCCAGGTTGGGTACCTTATTACTTAAATTACAATAAATATGTCATCTGTTTTCATTAATAAAATTGTTTAACAAATATGGGCAGATTCAGAACTTTGCCACAAACACTAACCTACCTACTTTCTGATGGTCACTTAAAAACTATGACACCATCTAACCACACTGAAATCCTGCCAACACCTTAATGAAGTTTTACAGATACCATGAGAAATACTCTGCTAAAATATAGATATACTACTATATGTACATTCCCTAGCTTTATCATCCTAATAACTCCATCAATCTAAATGGTTGATATTATCCATGCAATTGCCTTTCCGTTTGTGGTCAAAGTTAATGACTGTTCTTGTAACAAGAGAATTTTCTGAAAACGGGATTAAGCCCTCCATTTAATCTGTTTTTTTTTCTTAGTAAGTATGTAAATGTCTCATTAGTATAAATAAATAATTTTTCATACTGTGTGTGATTACACAAATCATACATGCTGACTATAGAAACTAGAATGATGCAGAAAAGCACAAAGATTAAAATAACTCATAATTTTAATATCTGCAGGTAACCTGTATTAACATTTTGTTGACTATCCATCTAAGTAAATAAGTATATTTATAGCTATATTTTTCTTTATTTCAAATATAGTCCTACCTTTACCAAATACTGAAAACAAACAAATGCACCCAAAAGCCAAAGCCAAAAAGTACAATGACATTTTTAAAGCTAAATCTAAATACAGAGACATTAAGGAATGTGTACATTCCAAGTATCTACAGAGGCTGCTAAAGAAATCTTTTCTTCTGGTCAGGAGCAACATGGCGGAGGAACAGGAGACCTGGATTTCGTCTGGTCTCAGGAATTCAGCTGGATAGGGATCAAACCATTCTGAACACCTACAAACTCAACAGGAGATCGAAGAAAAGAAGAGCAACAACTCTCTCATCAGAAAAGCGACCACTTTCTGGAAGGTAGGACGTGCGGAGAAGTGAATCCGAGGCGATATTCGGGAGGATAGACGGCGGGGGAGGGGGCCTCCGTTGGCCACTTCTGGCAAGTGATAGAGCAGCGGAGCACAAAATCGGAACTTTTAGAAGTTGGCTCCGCTGAGGGACGTCACTCCAGTGGCTAAGCAGGGGGTGGAACCCTCGTGGGACAGTGTGGTCTCAGGACCCTCGGGGTCACAGAAAGACCGGGGGTGCCTGAGTGCGGCAGAGCTCCCAGGTATCGGAGCAGGGAAGCCAGCTGCAGAGACGGAGCCGAGGCGCAGGCTCTCAGCTCGGGGTTGCCATAAACCGTGATCCGCGGCACAGCCAGGCCACTGATCTTCCAGCAGGGACCCAACAAGCAGAAGATCCAGGGAGACTCCCCTTCCTCCCCTGGGAGGAGCAGCATGGAGGCTCACCACAGGGATCTGCTGGGTTTGGAGACTCCACACGGGGTTGGGTGCCAGAGATAGAAATGCTCGGTCACAGGTCGGATGAGCACGGAGTGTGGCCGGAGACCAGAGAGACAGGAGTGATTGACTGCTTTTCTCTGGGGGCGCACTGAGGAGCTGGGGCCCGAGTTCTCGGCTCCTCCGGGGCGGAGATTGGGCGGCCGCCGTTTTCACTCTCGGCCTCCAAGACTGTACGGAAAGCTTGCAGGGAACAAAAGCTCCGGAGAGCAAACCCAAACAGATTAAGTAGCCCGGACCGGGCAAGGACAGGGCAATTCCGCCTCCAGCAAAGACATTTGGGAACCACGGCAACAGGCCCCTCCCCCAGATGATCAGTGAGAACAGCCAGCCAAGACCAAGTTTACCAATCAATGAGAACGGCAGAACTCCAGCACTAGGGGACTACTGCACATAGAATCCATGGCTTTTTTACCATGATTCTTTAGTCTCTCAAAGTTAATTTTTTTTTACTGTCTTTTTTTTTTAATTTTTCTTTTTCCCTTTTTCAACCAACATCTTATCAATCCCTTTTTTAAAAAACATTTTTATTTTTCATTTTTAGAGTCATAGTCTATCCCTTCATAGTAGTTACCCTTATTTTTGGTATATATATATATATATATATATATATATAAGTTGTCCTCTCCTTAAAATTTTGAGATACAGTTTCTTCTAACAGATCAAAATATACCCTAAATCTCTAGTGTATTGCTTTGTTCTAGTCTCCTGTCTAATCACATTCTCTCCCTTTTTTTTCTTTTTTCTTTTTTTTAAATCCTCTTCTTTCTTTTTTCAAACAATTTCTTATCAATTCCTTTTATAAAATTTTTTATAATTTTCATCTTTACAGTCATATTCCATCCCTTCATTGTATCAACACTTATTTTTGTATATATATAAGTTTTTCTTTCTTTAAAATTTTGGGAGGCACTTTCTTCTAACAGACCAAAATACACCCAAAATCTAGTGTGTGGCACTGATCTATGCACCAGCGTGATCATATTTGATCATACTCTGTTTTTTTTTTTTTTTTGGTTTTATTCTGTTTTTGTTTGTTTTTATCTTTTTCTTTTTCTTTTTTCTTTTTTTTTTCTTTCTTCTTTCTTTCCCTTTCTTTTCCCCTGTATTCAGGTCTTTTCTGATTTGTTTAGAGTATATTTTCTGGGGATGTTGTTACCCTGTTAGCATTTTGTTCCCTCATTCATCTATTCTCCTCTGGACAAAATGACAAGATGGAAAAAATCACCTCAACAAAAAGAACAAGAGGTAGTACCGACTGCCAGGGACCTACTCAATAGGGACATTAGTACGAAGTCGGATCTAGAGTTCAGAATGCTGATTTTAAAGATACTAGCTGGGCTTGAAAAAAGCATGGAAGTTATTAGAGAAACCCTTTCTGGAGAAATAAAAGAACTAAAATCTAACCAAGTCAAAATCAAAAAGGCTATCAATGAGGTGCAATCAAAAATGGGGGCGCTAACTGCTAGGATAAATGAAGCAGAAGAGAGAATCAGTGATATAGAAGACTAAATGATGGGAAATAAAGAAGCTGAGAAAAAGAGAGAGAAACAACTACTGGATCATGAGGGCAGAATTCGAGAGATAAGCCATACCATAAGACGAAACAACATTAGAATAATTGGGATCCCAGAAGAAGAAGGAAGAGATAGAGGGGCAAAAGGTATATCGGAGCAAATTATAGCAGAGAACTTCCCTAATTTGGGGAAGGAAACAGGCATCAAAATCCAGGAAGCACAAAGAACCCCTCTCAAAATCAATAAAAATAGGTCAGCACCCTGAAACATCTAGTAGTAAAACTTACAAGTCTCAGAGACAAAGAGAAAATCCTGAAAGCAGCCCAGGACAGGAGATCTGTAACCTACAATGGTAGAAACATTAGATTGGCAACAGACCTATCCACAGAGACCTGGCAGGCCAGAAAGGACTGGCAGGATATATTCAGAGCACTAAACGAGAAAAATATGCAGCCAAGAATACTATATCCAGCTAGGCTGTCATTGAAAAGAGAAGGAGAGATAAAAAGCTTCCAGGACAAACAAAAACTAAAGGAATTTGCAAACACGAAACCAACCCTACAAGAAATCTTGAAAGGGGTCCTCTAAGCAAAGAGAGAGCCTAAAAGCAACATAGACCAGAAAGGAACACAGACAATACACAGTAACAGTCTCCTAACAGGCAATACAATGGCACTACATTCCTATCTTTCAATAGTTACCCTGAATGTAAATGGGCTAAATGCCCCAATCAAAAGACACAGGCTAACAGACTGGATTAAAAAACAAGACCCATCGATATGCTGTCTGCAAGAGACTCATTTTAGACCCAAAGACACCCCCAGATTGAAAGTGAAGGGGTGGAAAACCATTTACCATGTTAATGGACACCAAAAGAAAGCTGGGGAGGCAACCCTTATATCAGACAAATTAGATTTTAAACCAAAGATTGTAATAAGAGATGAGGAAGAACACTGTATCATACTTAAAGGGTCAATCCAACAAGAAGATCTTACAATTGTAAATATCTATGCCCCTAACATGGGAGCAGCCAATTATATAAGGCAATTAATAACAAAAGCAAAGAAACACATCGACAACAATACAATAATAGTGGGGGACTTTAACACCCCCCTCACTAAAATGGACAGATTGTCTAAGCTAAAGATCAACAAGGAAATAAAGACTTTAAAAGACTTTAATTTGGACCAAATGGGCTTCACAGATATAGTCAGAACATTCCATCCCAAAGCAACAGAATACACATTCTTCTCTAGTGCCCATGGAACATTCTCCAGAATAGATCACATCCTAGGTCATAAATCAAGTCTCAACCAGTACCAAAAGATTGGGATCATTCCCTGCCTATTTTCAGACCACAGTGCTTTAAAACTAGAACTCAATCACAAGAGGAAAGCTGGAAAGAACTCAAATACATGGAGGCTAAAGAGCATCCTATTAAAGAATGAATGGGTCAACCAGGAAATTAAAGAAAAATTTAAAAAATTCATGGAAACCAATGAAAATGAAAACACAACTGTTCAAAATCTTTGGGATACAGCAAAGACAGTCCTAAGAGGAAAGTATATAGCAATACAAGCCTTTCTCAAGAAACAAGAAAGGTCTCAAGTACACAACCTAACCCTCCACCTAAAGAAGCTGGAGAAAGAACAGCAAATAAAGCCTAAACCCAGCAGGAGAAGAGAAGTAATAAAGATCAGAACAGAAATCAATGAAATAGAAACCAAAAGAACAGTAGAACAGATCAACGAAACTAGGAGCTGGTTCTTTGAAAGAATTAACAAGATGGATAAACCCCTAGCCAGACTTATCAAAAAGAAAAGAGAAATGACCCAAATCAACAAAATCATGAATGAAAGAGAGATCACAACCAGCACCAAAGAAATACAAACAATTATAAGAACATATTATGAGCAACTCTATGCCAGCAAATTAGATAACCTGGAAGAAATGGATGCATTCCTAGAGATGTATCAACTACCAAAACTGAACCAGGAAGAAATAGAAAACCTGAACCTTATACGCGAACAATGAATTATGGAACACTACATCAAAAACTAATGATGTAATGTATGGTGATTAACATAATAAAAAAATAATAAAGTGCTTGAATTTCTTAGTCTTTAAAAAAAAAGTTCCCTTCTATTCTTGCTTTGTTGAGTATTGTCAAATGTTTTTTCCAAATTTACTGCAGTGATAGTGATCATGTGATTTTTGTCTTAATTTCTATAAATATAGTGCATTATATTGATTGATTTTAGATGTCTAACCAACTTTTCGTTAGTGAAACAAATCCCACTTGGTCATGTTCTATCATTTGTTTTGTGTTTGGTGCACTAGGTTTATTAATCTTCTGAGGATTTTTGTGTTGTTGTTCATTATGGAACTTTATTGGCAGTTTTATTTCTTATAATGATATCAGTGTAATAATGGCTTCATGGAATGAGTTGGCAAGTGATTTTTCCTCTTTCTTCATAAAGTTCTTCAAGAGTTTCTGATAAATTAATGTTAATATTTCTTTTGTGTGTGTTTCTATAACACAAGATATTTTAATTTTTTAATTTTTTGCTTTTTACTACCTTAATATTTCTTTAAACATTTTCTTTTTTTCTTTAAGAATTTAACAGTGTAGCTATCTGGTCCTGGACACTTATTCATAGGATTACTCTTTTTAATTACTAATCCAATCTCTTGTTATAAGTCTAATTAGATTTTATATTTCTTCCTGGGTTAGTTTTGGTGGTTTTTCTCTTTTTAGGACTTTGACTATTTCATGTAGGTTATCTAATTCGTTGGCATAAAGTTGTTCATGGTGATCTTTTATAATCCTTTTTATTTCTGTAAAGTTGGTGAAGATGTCTCATCTTTCATTATTGTATTTATTCATTATTCATTGAGTAATTTGATTCTTTTCTTCCATAACCAGTGTAGTTAAATTATGTCAATCCTATAGATCTTTTCAGAGAATTGACTTTTGGTTTTATTGATCTTTGCTATTATTTTTCTATTCTCTATTTCATTTATTTCCACTACATATCATCTTTATAATTTCCTTCCTTCTGCTTACTTTGGGTTTCATTTTTTTTTTTAAGATCTTATTTATTTATTTGACAGAGAGAGACAGTGGAAGAGGGAACCCAAGCAGGGGGAGTGGGAGAGGGAGAAGAAGGCTTCCCGCTGAGCAGGGAGCCCGATGTGGGGCTCGATTCCAGGACCCTGGGATCATGACCTGAGCCAAAGGCAGACGCTTAATGACTGAGCCACCCAGGCGCCCCAAGTTTCATTTTTTTTTTCTGGTTTAATAAAGCGGAAGATTTGGTTATTTGAGATTTCAAATATTTCTCCTGTTTCTTTCTCTTTTCTCCTCTAGTATCTCCATTATGCCATTATGCATCTGTTATACCTTTTGTAGTTGTCCCACGATCCTTTGATATTCTGTTCTGATTTTTTTCAGTATTTGTTCTCTTTGCTTTTTGGTTTTTGAGGATTCTATTCTAGATCAGAGATTCTTTCCTTAGCTGTACCCCATCTACAAACAATCCATCAAAGGCATTCTTCATTTTTGTTATAGTGTATTTTATCTATTGACTTTCTTTTTATTTTTCTTTAGGATTTTCATCTCTCTATTTACGTTGACCATCTATTCTTACATGCTGTCTATCCATTTAGCACTCTTAACATATGAATTATAATTGTTTTAAATTTGTGGTCTTATAGTTCCAATGTCCCTGTTATGTCTGGTTCTGATGTTTTCTCTGTCCCTTCAAATTGTGTTTTTTTCTGATATCCAAACATAATGTACTGGCTAAGAAGAATTGTAAGTAGTCCTTTCATAATGTTGCAGGGAGGTGTAGAGGGAGGGGATGCATTCTCTAGCCCTATAAATAGGCCTCAGGCTTTTAATGATCTTCTGCCTCTGGACTGTGAACTTCACAAGTGATTTTTTCCCCCCTTTGGGTGGGATAGGATGGTGAGAGTGGGCTGGAGTTGGGTATTTCCCTTCCCCTAGTCAGTTAGGCTCTGAAAATACCTCATCAGGTCAGGCTATGGTGAACTCCTGTCCCCTCAGGACAGGCCTTGTTAAGAAAAACCCAGTGCTCTGTCTTTCAAGATGGTTCCTTCCCCACTCCCCTTGCTGGAAGCATGAGGGGATTATTTTTTTCTCATACTTAACTGTTGGAACCTGCCCAAGATCCTAGAGGTAAAGCCCAGGTGTCATCCCTCAGATTTGGTCCTTCTGGCGTCTTTTACAATCACTTGTCCACACGGAACCTCCATCAGTCCATTTCCAGTCAGGTTTCCTACCTCAGCCCTGGTTCTGGTGACAGTTGTGCACGTGAACTGTGACTCTCCATATTTGCCTGTCTGGGGGGCAGCAGTTTCCCCTGTGTCTTCCCTCTCTTCCAGATCCAAGAACAGCTGTTTATTTTTCAGTCTGTTCAGTTTCTTACTTCTTGTTGTTACTTCCAAACTACTGACATATGGAACTAGAAACAAGAAGTCCCCCTTTAGTTCCTAAATGTGGTTTGCTTTAGTTCTTTGCAGATATTGAAAAGAGCTGATGTCATTTTTTTTCCTGATAATTCTGCCAAATAGGCTTCCTCAGAGATAGTTTCTATTGACTATTTTTTTTTCCTGTGTGTGAGCCTTGCTTTCCTGTTTCTTTGTGCTTTTTCATTTTCTTTCTTTCTTTCTTTCTTTCTTTCTTTCTTTCTTTCTTTCTTTCTTTCTTTCTTTCTTTCTTTCTTTCTTCTTTTTTTTTGAAACAGGACATTGTGAATAATGCAACATTGTGATCCTGGAAATCTGATTTCCCTTCTCCTTAGGGTTTTGGTTATTGTTGTTAACATTCTTTTAGTGACTGCTCAGCTAATTCTTAAAATTCAATATTCTTCCTCATGTGTGTTCATGGATCATCTTAGCTTTCACTTGCTGCTTGCCCTGGCCTTTGAGGGTGGCCAGAGGTGAGAGCTGAGGGGCTTTGCGTGTTATCCCTGGGCATGCACTTAGCCTTACCATGCACTTAGCCTTACCCTTGCAAGTGGACTTCTGTATCTCCTGGGAAAAATCAGAGCTTTTCAAAAGTCCCCTGTGTATTCTCATTCACCAGTGTTTTGTTTTAAATTCTCTGGTAAGACATTTGTTTGACCTGACTGGTTTTACCACCTCAGGCTGTTGTGATTTTAACAGATGCCACTGATTGTTTTTGACAAATGCCATGGGGATTGGACTGTTTACACTAAGCAAATTCTGAGTCAGGTCAAAAAAAAGTCCTGTGAATGGGATTTTTTTTCCGGGATCTTCCAGGCAGCTCAAATAGTAACTATTCTCTGTGGTGGGGCTTTTGGGGAAGGCTTCTGGAACTTTGGGGGAATACCCAACTCCAACCTGTTCTTCTCCCTCTAGAGGCTGCTAGATAAGAATTGAAACATACACCAAAAATGCTTACTCCTCCAGAGTCACTCTGGGATACCTCAGCGTCCTCCAGATGGATAATGCCTCAAAGCCTCATAGAAACAGAATGTGCTAGTAGTCCTACCTAGTGGCCAGGCTATAGTCACTTTATCCTGTGTCTACACACCTTTTGTGCCCCATGCTAACCAGCCCCTACTCACACTACTCCTTTCTCAAAGCTCTTGTCATCAAAAGTAGTGCCCGATTTTCAAGAAACTATCACCCTTAGAATTATTGCATCCAATTGACTTATTACTCACAGGTCAATGCATTAGTAGTGGTGGGCAAATTGCCATTGTCTAAAAAGCTTTGGCTATTGTTGATAATGCTACTATAAATATCAGGGTGCGTGTATTCCTTTGAATCTGTATTTTTCTATCCTTTGGGTAAATAATTAGTAGTGCAGTTGCTGGATTGTAAGTTAGTTCTATTTTTAACTTTTTGAAGAATCTCCATACTGTTTACTCCATACACCTCCAACACCTGTTTGGCTAAAAAGACATGAGTAAACATTTTTCCAAAGAAGACATACAAATGGCTAACAGACACTTGGAAAGGTGCTCAACATCACTCATCATCAGGGAAATACAAATCCAAACCACAATGAGATACCATCTCACACCTGTCAGGATGGCTAAAATTAAAAACATAAGAAACAACAGGTGTTGGTGAGGTTGTGGAGAAAGGGGAGCCCTCTTGCACTGTTGGTGGAAATGCAAACTGGTGCAGCCATTCTGGAAAATAGTATGGAGGTTCTCTGATGTTTATAGCAGCATTATCAACATTATCAACAATAGCTAAACCATAAGAGAGAGCCCAAATGTGCACTGACTGATGAATGGATAGAGATGTGGTATATGTGTGTGTGTGTGTGTGTGTGGTGTGTGTGTATGTGTATATATATGTGTATATATATGTATATATATACACACACAATGGAATTTTACTCAGCCATCAAAAAGAATGAAATCTTGCCATTTGCAACGACATGGATGGAGCAAGAGTGTATTATGCTAAGTGAAATATGTTAGTCAGAGAAAGACAAATACCATATGATCTCGACTCATATGTGGAATTTAAAAAAACAGAGGATCATAGGGGAAGGGGAAAAAGAGAAAAAGGGGAAAAGGAAACCAGCCAAAAGAGATTCTTAAGGATAGAGAACAAATTGAGGGTTGATGGAGGGGAGTGGGTGGAGGATGGGCTAGATGGGTGATGGTCATTAAGGAGGGCACTTGTTATGATGAGCACTGAGCGTTGTATCTAAGTGATGAGTCACTCAATTCTACTCCAGAAACCAGTATTGCATTGTATGTCAACTACCTAAAATTTAAATTAAAAAAAAAAAAAAGAAGACATACAAATGGCCAATAGCTACATGACCACTTGCTCAAGATGATTATCAGTGGGGGCACCTGGGTGGCTCAGTCCGTTAAGGGTCTCTCTTTGACTCAGGTCATGATCTCAGGGGCCTGGGATTGAGCCCCACGTCAGGCCCCATGCTCAGTGGGGGTCTGCTTGACCCTCCCCCTGCACATTTCTCCCCACTCGTGGGCTCTCTTTCTCTCACATAAATAAATAAATAAGTAAAATCTTTAAAAAAACATCATTAATAATTAGGGAAGTACAGATCAAACCTACAATGAGATGTCACCTCATACCTTTTAAGATAGATGTTATCAGGAATCAAATAAAAAAGGTAAGTGTCAGGGAGGACTGGAGAGATTGGAACTCTTGTGCACTGTTGGTGGGAATATAAACGGTTGAAGCCACTGAGGGAAACAGTATGGGGTTTTCTCAAAAAATTAAAAATGGTACTACTATGTATATGATCTGGCAATCCCACTTCTGAGTAGATATGCAAAATAATTGAAATGAAGATCTCAGCAAGAAATGAATTTAATTTCCTGAAGAGACTGGATATAATTCCCTGAGTTACCAGGTTACCAGCATGGAAAGATACTCTTTAGAGAGAAGCCACGGGAGCCAATAAAATACTGTGTTTTTCAAGAACCAGTATGTAGCTGAGTAGGACGTTTGTCATGAGTAATGTGGATGACAAAGGAAGAAAAAATTTCTTTTTTTTTTTATTATGTTATGTTAATCACCATACATTACATCATTAGTTTTTGATGTAGTGTTCCAGGATTCATTGTTCGCTTAACACCCAGTGCTCCATTCAGTACGTGCCCTCTTTAATAGCCATCACCAGGCTAACCCATCCCCCCACCCCCCTCCCCTCTAGAACCCTCAGTTTATTTTTCAGAGTCCATAATTTCTCATGGTTCGTCTCCCCCTCCGATTTGCCCCCCTTCAGTTTTCCCTTCCTACTATCTTCTTTTTTTTTAACCTATAATGTATTATTTGTTTCAGAGGTACAGGTCTGTGATTCATCAGTCTTACACAATTCACAGCGCTCACCAGAGCACATACCCTCCCCAATGTCAATCACCCAGCCACCCCATCCCTCCCACCCCCCACCACTCCAGCAACCCTAAGTTTGTTTCCTGAGATTAAGAATTCCTCATATCAGTGAGGTCATATGATACATGTCGTTCTCTGATTGACTTATTTCACTCAGCATAATACCCTCCAGTTCCATCCACATCATTGGAAATGGCAAGATTTCATTCCTTTTGATGGCTGCATAATATTCCATTATATATATATACCACATCTTCTTTATCCATTCATCTGTCAATGGACATCTTGGCTCTTTCCATAGTTTGGTTATTGTGGACATTGCTGCTATAAACATCGGGGTGCATGTACCCCTTCAGATCACTACAAATTTATCTTTGGGGTAAATACAGAAGGGAACTTCTTCAACCTGCTAAAGGACTGGAGTTTCTGGCCAGGGCGATTAGGTGAGTAAAAGACAGAAACGACATCTAGATTCAAAAGGAAGAAGTAAAACTATCTGTTTTGCAGATAATATGATCTTGTGCATAGAAACTCATAAGAAAGCTGCAAAAAAATCATGAGAACTATTGAAGGAGTTCAGAAAATTTGCAAGATATAAGATCAATATGCAAAAATCAATGTTATGTCTACACCCTTGCAATGATTTGCAGGAACTGGTACAAATAATTCCATTTGCAATAGCACCAAGAATAAAAAACTTGGGAACAAATTTAATAGAAGTACAAAACTAGCACATTGAAAATGACAAAGCATTGTTGAAAAAAAATGAAGACTTAAATAAATGGGAAGACTTTTCACAGTTATGAATTGAAGGACTTAGTAAAGTTAAAATGGCAATGTTCCCAAATTGATCAAAAGATTCAACCCAATTGCTACAAAAATCCCTGCTGATTCTTTTTCAGAAATTGACATGATGATCCTAAAATTTACTACTACTCTAAGACTTTTTGCATGGCCATTCATTGGAGAACCTCATTGGCAGCTTTATTTCTTGTAGTGTATTTATCTGGTTTTGATATATCATAAAATTCACCCTTTTAACGTGTATAATTTGGTGACTTGTAGTATGTTCACACACATGTGCAAACATGAACATTATCTACATTCAGACCCTTGTCACCACCCCAGAAAGGAATGCTGTCATCCATCAGCAGCTACTCCCCACCCACTTTTGTTTTTCCCTACAATCTACTTTATGATATATAAATTATATCTCAATAAAGCTGTTATTACTTAAAGGGTGCACACACCCAGCCCATAAGAATATATACACATTCATTACAGTCCATACAAATGCACACATGTAACAAACACCAGAATGTTTTTTATAACATTAGTTATGGCCAAAACAAAACAAAACAAAATCCTGGAGAAAAAGGGACCTACTCAAGAACTGGAAAATTATGGAATAAATTGTAGCACATCCATTCCATGAAAATTAAGCACCCATAAAACAACAGTGTGTTAAAATATCACTTGGGGTTTCTGTCATCAGGGTAAAGTGGATAAAGCTAGATATAGAAAAATATATGTGGTATAACCCCATTTTTATAAATGAATGATGAAGTTTACCAAATGTGTGTATCTGTGTATGGTATTTATGTACGACTACATGGCATTGAAGAAAGGTTGTGAACTGCTAGTCACCTGGGAAACGGGAAGAGACAGGTTAGATATGCCAAGAAAAAAGTTGCCCTTCATATAACTCCGTGGATGATATGATTCCATGCATATATGTAAAATTATGTATATTCATAGAGATATATATTAGAAGACAACCAGCAAAATACGAATGCACTGTTTCAAGATATTCAGATTCCAGGATATTTTGATTTTTGTACTGTTCAATTCATCTTTACGACTGATTTGTTATCAAAAGTCAGAATTAAAAATGGTTCAACCATTCTCTCAATGAAAGTAAACAAAAATTATCCATTTGAATATATCCCTAATGCATCGACTTATACAGGATTAGCCTCCTTAACACAACTGGTAAAAGGACAGAGCAGTATTATAAATACTTTGTGTTACATAGGCCTCCGTGTCCAACCATCATCTTTCCACATTCGGCATATAGTTTCACATCTTAGAGTACTGTTTACTCAGTTATAACTGAATATAATGAAAAGATGGTTCTGATGTCATGATATAGAATATTCCAAATGTGGGGGCACCCAGGGGGCTCAGTTGGTTAAGCATCTGACTCTTGATCTCACTCAATCTCAGGTCAGGTCTTGATCTCACAGTCGTTAGTTCAAGCTCCACATTGGTCTCCATGCTGGATGTGGAGCCTACTTTATTTATTTATTTTTTTTAATTTTATTTATTTGACAGAGAGAGACACAGCGAAAGAGGGAACACAAGCCGGGGGAGTGGGAGAGGGAGAAGCAGGCCTCCCGCGGAGTAGGAAGCCTGATGCAGGGCTTAATCCCAGGACCCTGAGATCATGACCTGAGCCAAAGGCAGATGCTTAACGACCGACTGAGCCACCCAGGCTCCCCTGTGGAGCCTACTTTAAAAAAAAAAAAAAAATTATATATATATATGTATATATATATATATATATATATATATATATATATTCCAAGTGTGTAGTATTATGCTTTGCAAGAGATATATTAAAATGAGTTGCTTGGGGCGCCTGGATGGCTCAGTCATAAAGCATCCGCCTTCAGCTCAGGTCATGATCCCAGGGTCCTGGGATCGAGCCCTGCATCGGGCTCCCTGTTCGGCGGGAAGCCTGCTTCTCTCTCTCCCACTCCCCCTGCTTGTGTTCCCTCTCTCGCTGTGTCTCTCTGTCAAATAAATAAACAAAATCTTTAAGAAATAAAATAAAATAAAAATGAGTTGCTTTTCCATGCATAACTTCATGTTAAAAGTCAAAATCTCTAGCAATTTAATCTAGTATTTTCTTTGTCTTTCAAATCCAGTAAGTTAGGATCTTGACTTGAAGTTTTTAGTATGGTTAAGTTACTCTACTCACATATAAACTAATGAAACCATCAAAATGTTTATTACATGAAGAAAAAAAATTTTTTTCTCAAAAATTTTTGCAAATACACTTATTTACCCAAATAAGTGTATTGTCAGTTTGCTTTTAGTGATGTTAGGCAGAATAATCCTTTAACACTGGAATCAAAAGTACCACAAAGGACAAAATGTATTTGCTCTTTACAGGGTGAGTTAGGGTTTCTGGAGAGTCAGTTTAATGTTATTATGTTTCCAAGGAAATCAGTGGGTTACAGGTTAGATTAGACAGAAATAGAGGTCAACACTGGCTAAAGCAGTCAATATATGGCATCAGTGCCTTAGGGACCTGGAGGTTGCACACATTGTAGGAATGGGATTCTAGAAAAGACAGAACATATTATACTAAATATGTGTTAAAATTCTACACTCAGTAGAACTATGATTATGATTTTTAAAGTCCAACCTTCACTTTTAATCAACTCTGTAACATCTGATGATACACTTTTTTTTTTTTAAAGATTCTATTTATTTATTCATTAGAGACAGAGAGAGAGAGAGGCAGAGGGAGAAGCAGGCTCCCAAGGAGGAGGGAGCCCGATGCGGGACTCGATCCCAGGACCCTGGGATCATGACCTGAGCCGAAGGCAGACGCTTAATGACTGAGCCACCCAGGCGCCCCTGATGATACACTTTTAAAGTACCCAATGGTAGTGGGCCTCTGACCTTTATGATTCAGCTAAACAATACCTCACACCCTTCTCTGGGACCTCGTGTCTGTGCTCCTTTGCACTCTGCAAATCCCCCTCTACTGCTGTTTGATATTTTTATGTTGCAGATGTTTAAACTATAGTGCCAATTTGTATTTATACTTCACTGGAAGAGCTCCAAGGGCAGAGACCTCTTTTTGTTTTTACTTTTGAGATCCTTTTACTTACTATAGTGCTTGTGCCATATAATAAAGTAATAAATAGTAGCCAAGTTTATGAATTAACTTATTACATATATACAAATTAATGAACCTATATACAAAATAAAGAAGGAAGGGATAAACAAATTAATGAATACTTGTCAAACTATAATTAGGACACAGTTTTAAACACATTATATGGAAAAGAGAGCAGGATGGCCAAAGAGTGAACAAAAGATAAATATAATTACCATTTCTGTACTAGTTTCTTTTTTTTAAGATTTTATTTATTTATTTATAAGAGAGAAAAAGAGAGTGGGATCTGGGGGAGAAGCAGAGGGAAAGGGACAAGCAGACTCCATGCTGCACAGTGAGCCCAATGCGGGGCTCCATCCCACAGTCCCAAGATTCCGAGATCACAACCTGAGCTGAAACCAAGAGTTGGACGCCTCAAGTGACTGAGCCACCCAGGCACCCCTCTCTGGGCTGATGTCTAAGGAGACTTTGAGAACAGGTAGGACAGCATGATGAGATGGGTATATTCACTCTGAAAAGAAGAAGGAATACTTGAAAACCTAACCTGCTGATATTTTATCAGTAAGCCATAATTGCCCCAATCTGAACATCCCTCCCCACAAAACACATACACACAGTCATCAACTTCATTTCGGAGCTGCACAGAAGTGAAGGCAGTGTGTCCTCAATGTTAATGGGAAGAGAACAATTCCACTTGATATTTTTACATGAGAAAATAAAAAATATATATAGTCATTCTGTTACAAGACATTGCTTTGACAATCACCCACTTAGACACCATTTAGTGCTTGTATTTAACATAATTGAAACAATATTGAACATCAATTCATGCAGAGAGAATGGGGGAAAATGAAGAGGGGACTTGAGAATGGGTTGCCTATATTTATATTACTGTAACATCTTTTTTTTTTGCTACAAAACATTATTACAAATAAATATTATTTATAAAACTCCCCTCATTAAAAGAATATATATACATATATTTATACAATATAAATTATTAGAAATATAATTTAGAATTAGAATAAAATTAGAAGTTATTCAAACTAAAATAACTATACATTTATTTTGGATATGATTGGGGATAAAAAGAAAATTAGTGTCATGGTTATTTGGATAAGCATGTGTTTCATAATTAGCTATTTGGTAAACCCTCTTTTGAGTCAGCAAGTTTAGATCTTATTCAGGGTCACAGTTTGGACTGGTCTCCTTGTCATTAGTTGACTCGCAACCTTGGAATTTGGTCCCTTCCAGGTCTTTCCATGGTGAGGGAGACAACCGAGGCTATGCTTGGTTCCTGAGGGAGCCAATGTCCACATTATCTAGACTTCAGCTAACCTCTTTACTGTACTTCAGCTTGTCTCAATTTGACCAACTGCGTTAGTTCTCATTTACCCTTGACCATGTCTCAATGAATTAAAAAATGCAATCTTACCCTACCATAAACACAAGCCTGAACCGTGGTGTGTCTATGATTATCAGGGTCGTTAAAAATGAAAAAGCATGTCGCAATGACAACAGTTCATTTTGACAGGTCTTCTGCCTTTGCAAAGACATAGATCATCTGTTTGTTTTGTTGTATCTGTTAGATCTCTGAGGTGCCAAATTACTAGAAGTACATTTTCCTGCTATGTTCTTTGCCAGTGATTCTAAGTTTTTCTCTCATGATAAAGAATCTGAAATTACCATGTGTCTTATAATTAATATCCAAATAACCCCTCCAGAATGTGTTATTAATTTGATCAGTTGCCTTTTGATCTTTACCATTTAGGTTGAAGGAAGAATACCAATTTAAAAAACAGAAAAAGATGAAGCATCTATCCCAGGTATCTAATGAGTTAATGATTACAAATGTCTTGCTCCCTGTAGTACTCTCTGATAATGTAAAATATCAATTACAAAACAATTTCCTATAACTGAAAACTTATTTATTTAAAAATACATTTTTAATATTATATTTAGACATATCTATGTCTGTCTACTGATTCAACTAAAACAGTTTTCATTAATCATAGGCAGAGTATGCAGATAAAACATGAACAAAATAGAAAAAAATTCCTTAAACTCAAATTGTATTTGTGGTCACTAAGCCTCTCCAAACATCCTAAAAGTGCTGCTTCCATAAGCAAACAGAGGCACATGGCCAAAAAATATCCAGTAGTTGAGTGATGAGCTCAAAAGCACAGTCAAGAGGATTAAAGTTTTTAAAAACCTAGGTTTCCAGGGCACTCTTAGGTTAGATCCGCTTTTGTAATGTGGAAGGTTCATAAGGGACTTCCCAGGAAAATCTCATTTCACACGTTTTATGTCAGAAGTTGAGCTGTTTGCAGCCTGAACCTCCCTACATGAAGTAGCATCAGGCCAGCCAAGGACAGCATGTTCTGTCACTTGGACGACTGAAATGGCCTCCTGCCTTTCTTCCCCTCCATCCAGAAGCCCCATCCCAGCCCAAATTATTCCCCATTTTCCATCCATAGCGGTCTATCCAAAACCCCATGTTAACTACATTATTCTCATGCTTGATGTTCTTCAATAAATTCCCACAGACTCTGGGATAAAATCTAAACTCACTAAAATTGCTTATAAGAAAGACTGTCAGCAGACAGGTCTTGGCTACCGCAAATTTCATCTGTCCTGAAATGTACTCTATCTCTCCTCCAAGGACTTTGTGCAGATTTTTTTATTCTAGTCTTCCTTACTAATTCTACCTATCATCAGGTTCCTGACTCTGAACCTTATCCTGATGAGGCAAAGGTTAATCCCTCTGGCAAATGCTCCAACAAAGCCCTACACTTCGGCTTTATGACATCCATGGCTATACTAAGAGCTTATTAGTTTTTCTAACTAAAATAGACATTCATGGGAATAGGAAAAAAAAAATCTCTGCATTATTCACTGATATATCATCATGGGCTAGCATAGTGTTGACACATACGAGGTGGATGATAAATGTTTGGTAAACGAGTGAAAGAAAGCTCAGACTGAGATTTTCCTGCCAATAAAATTCTGCTAACAAGTATCTTGAAGTCATCAATCAATCCAAAGAAAGAAATGTCCAGCATTCAAAGTTCTCCAAAAGACTAACATGATTGAATCTAAAACTGCCATTAACACCAAAGACTCACTGAAACAAGACAGAGGTACAATGTATTAAAATAAAATCAAATGAAATCATACAAATGAAACTGTGTGACCAAACCAACATAAGTTTGCTCCTTGGTGAGTCACAAACTGCATCAAGCTGAGTTGTCATACAAAGAAACTTTTATTTGAAGCAAATAAGGAGTTCACGAAAATTGATTTCCAAAGCCATGACTCTCCAAGAGAGGGTGAACGGATTCCTTTTGTTTAGGGTTAGGATGAATATTTACATAGCGAAGCCCTGTCATCATATGTAGAGGTGGACCTAAGGTCGTACATGTGCCTTAAGGAAACATGCCTATACACACATGCTATGTTATGTATATTAGGCTGAGGCTCCTCCCTGGGTGGAGATTTTAGTATTAAAATGACGTAAAGGTGATTGTAGGTCATTCCAGAGGTCACTCCATGGTCCATCTGTGCAAATGCGAGTCAGGTGTAGCTCAAACGGTTTGGGTGGTCTGGCCAGAGGGAGACTTTGTCAGGGGAGTTGCCATCACCTGGGGGGTGGTTTTGGGTTTCATTTGTCTGAGTTAAGGGGAAAGCTGGAAAGAAGAACTTAGAGAAAACAGTAAGACGAAGGTGAGTACAAGCAGGTAGGCAGTGAAGGCCAGGTCCCAGGGTCTAGCTGATGACAGTTGCGTGATAGACTTAATATACATTCAAGACTAATAGGTAAGCGGAGCAAGATGGCGGAGGAGTAGGAGACCTGGATTTCGTCTCCTCTCAGGAATTCAGCTGGATAGGGATCAAACCATTCTGAACACCTACAAACTCAACAGGGGATCGAAGAAAAGAAGAGCAACAACTCTCTCATCAGAAAAGCGACCACTTTCTGGAAGGTAGGACGTGCGGAGAAGGGAATCCGAGGTGATATTCGGGAGGATAGACGGCGGGGGGGGGGGGCCTCCGTCGGCCACTTCTGGCAAGTGATAGAGCCGCGGAGCACAAAATCGGAACTTTTAGAAGTCGGCTCCACTGAGGGATGTCACTCTGGTGGCTAAGCGGGGGGTGGAACCCTCCGGGACAGTGTGGTCTCAGGACCCTCGGGGTCACAGAAAGACCGGGGGTGCCTGAGTGTGGCAGAGCTCCCAGATATCGGAGCAGGGAAGCCGGCTGCAGAGGTGGAGCCCAGGCGCGGGCTCTCAGCTCGGGGTTGCCATAAACCGTGATCCGTGGCCCAGTCGGGCCCCTGCTCCTCCAGCAGGGACCCAACAAGCAGCAGATCCGGGGACACTCACCTTCCTCCCCCGGGAGGAGCCGCGCGGGAGTGCACCGCAGGGATCTGCTGGGTTTGGAGACTCCACCCGGGGTCGGGGCCAGAGATAGAAATGCGCGGTCACAGGCCAGGTGAGCACGGAGTGCGGCCGGAGACCGGGGGACGGGAGTGACTGACGGCTTTTCTCTGGGGGCTCACTAAGGAGCGGGGCCCGAGTTCTCGGCTCCTCTGGGGCAGAGATTGGGAGGCCGCCATTTTCACTCTCCGCCTCCAAAGCTGTACGGAAAGCTCGCAGGGAACAAAAGCCCCGGAGAGCAAACCCGAGCAGATTACTTAGCCGGGAGGGGGCAAGGGCGGGGCAATTCCGCCTCCGGCAGAGACATTTGGAAACCACGGCAACAGGCCCCTCCCCAGAAGATCAGCGAGAACAGCCAGCCAAGACCAAGTTTACCGATCAATGAGAACGGCAGAACTCCACCGCTAGGGGACTACTGCACATAGAATTCACGGCTTTTTCACCATGATTCTTTAGTCTTTCAAAGTTAATTTTTTTTAACTGTCTTTTTTTCTTTTCTTTTTGAGTTTTTCTTTTTCCCTTTTTCAACCAACATCTTATCAATCTCTTTTTTTAAAAGAAACATTTTTATTTTTCATTTTTAGAGTCATATTCTATCCCTTCATTGTAGTTACCCGTATTTTTGGCTTATATATATAAGTTGTTCTCTCTTTAAAATTTTGAGATAGTTTCTTCAAACAGATTAAAATATACCCTAAATCTCTAGTATATGGTGTTTTCTATTCCCCTGCCTGATCACATCCTCTCCCTTTTTTTTCTTTTGTCTTTTTTTAAATCCTCTTCTTTCTTTTTTCAAACAACTTCTTATCAATTCCTTTTATAAAATTTTTTATAATTTCCATCTTTACAGTCATATTCCATCCCTTCATCATATCAATCCTTATTTTTGTACATATATAAGTTTTTCTTTCTTTAAAAATTTTGGGAGGCACTTTCTTCTAAAAGACCAAAATACACCCCAAATCTAGTGTGTGGCACTGATCTATATACCATATAGATCATATTTGATCACATTCTGGTTTTTTTTGTTGTTGTTGTTGTTTTGTTTTGTTTGTTTTTGTTTTTATCTTTATCTTTTTCTTTTTCTTCTTTTTCTTTTTCTTTTTTCTCTCTTTCCCTTTCTTTTCCCACTGCTTCAGGTCTTTTCTGATTTGTTTAGAGTATATTTTCTGGGGACGTGGTTATTCTGCTAGCACTTTGTTCTCTCATTAATCTATTCTCCTCTGCCCAAAATGACAAGATGGAAAAAATCACCTCAACAAAAAGAACAAGAGGTAGTACCGACGGCCAGGGACCTACTCAATGTGGACATTAGTATGATGTCAGATCTAGAGTTCAGAATCCCTTTAAAGATACTAGCTGGGGGCGCCTGGGTGGCTCAGTTGGTTAAGCAACTGCCTTCGGCTCAGGTCATGATCCTGGAGTCCAGGGATCGAGTCCCACATCGGGCTCCCTGCTGAGCAGGGAGTCTGCTTCTCCCTCTGACCCTCCCCCCTCTCATGCTCTCTCTATCTCATTCTCTCTCTCAAATAAATAAATAAAATTAAAAAAAAAAAGATACTAGCTGGGCTTGAAAAAAATATGGAAGTTATTAGAGAAACCCTTTCTGGAGAAGTAAAAGAACTAAAATCCAACCAAGTAGAAATCAAAAAGGCTATTAATGAGGTGCAATAAAAAATGTGGGTGCTAACTGCTAGAATAAATGAGGCAGAAGAGAGAATCAGTAATATAGAAGATGAAATGATGGAAAATAAAGAAGCTGAGAAAAAGAGAGATAAACAACTACTGGATCACGAGGGCAGAATTCGAGAGATAAGCGATACCATAAGATGAAACAACATTAGAATAATTGGGATCCCAGAAGAAGAAGAAAGAGAGAGAGGGGCAGAAGGTATAATGGAGCAAATTATAGCAGAGAACTTCCCTAATTTGGGGAAGGAAACAGGCATGAAAATCCAGGAAGCACAGAGAACCCCTCTCAAAATCAATAAAAATAGGTCAACACCCTGACATCTAATAGTAAAACTTACGAGTCTCATAGACAGAGAAAATCCTGAAAGCAGCTTGGGAGAAGAGATATGTAACCTACAATGGTAGAAACATTAGACTGGCAACAGACCTATCCACAGAGACCTGGCAGGCCAGAAAGGACTGGCAGGATATATTCAGAGCACTGAATGAGAAAAATATGCCACCAAGAATACTATATCCAGCTAGGCTGTCACTGAAAATTGAAGGAGAGATAAAAAGCTTCCAGGACAAACAAAAACTAAAGGAATTTGCAAACACAAAACCAGCCCTACAGGAAATCTTGAAAGGGGTCCTCTAAGCAAAGAGAGAGCCTAAAAGCAACATAGATCAGAAAGGAACACAGACAATATACAGTAACAGTCACGTTACAGGCAATACAATGGCACTAAATTCCTATCATTCAATAGTTACCCTGAATGTAAATGGGCTAATGCCCCAATCAAAAGACACAGGCTATCAGACTGGATTAAAAAACAAGACCCATCGATATGCTGTCTGCAAGAGACTCATTTTAGACCCAAAGACACCCCCAGATTGAAAGTGAGGGGGTGGAAAACCATTTACCATGCTAATGGACACCAAAAGAAAGCTGGGGTGGCAATCCTTATATCAGACAAATTAGATTTTAAACCAAAGACTGTAATAAGAGATGAGGAAGGACATTATATCCTACTTAAAGGGTCTATCCAACAACAAGATCTAACAATTGTAAATATCTATGCCACTAACATGAGAGCAGCCAATTATATAAGGCAATTCATAACAAAAGCAAAGAAACACATCGACAACAATACAATAATAGTGGGGGACTTTAACACCCCCCTCACTGAAATGGACAGATCGTCTAAGCAAAAGATCAACAAGGAAATAAAGACTTTAAATGACACACTGGACCAAATGGACTTCACAGACATATTCAGAACATTCCACCCCAAAGCAACGGAATACACATTCTTCTCTAGTGCCCATGGAACATTCTCCAGAATTGATCACATCCTAGGTCGTAAATCAGGTCTCAACCAGTACCATAAGATTGGGATCATTCCCTGCCTATTTTCAGACCACAATGCTTTGAAACTAGAACTCAATCACAAGAGGAAAGTCAGAAATAACTCAAATACATGGAGGCTAAAGAGCATCCTACTGAAGAATGAATGGGTCAACCAGGAAATTAAAGAAGAATTAAAAAAAATACATGGAAACCAATGAAAATGAAAACACAAGTATTCAAAATCTTTGGGATGCAGCAAAGGCAGTCCTAAGAGGAAAGTATATAGCAATACAAGCCTTTCTCAAGAAACAAGAAAGGTCTCAAGTACACAACCTAACCCTACACCTAAAGGAGCTGGAGAAAGAACAGCAAATAAAGCCTAAACCCAGCAGGAGAAGAGAAATAATAAAGATCAGAGCAGAAATCAATGAAATAGAAACTAAAAGAACAGTAGAACAGATCAACGAAACTAGGAGCTGGTTCTTTGAAAGAATTAACAAGATGGATAAACCCCTGGCCAGACTTATCAAAAAGAAAAGAGAAAGGACCCAAATCAACAAAATCATGAATGAAAGGGGAGAGATCACAACCAACACCAAAGAAATACAAACAATTATAAGAACATATTATGAGCAACTCTATGCCAGCAAATTAGATAACCTGGAAGAAATGGATGCATTCCTAGAGATGTATCAACTACCAAAACTGAACCAGGAAGAAATAGAAAACCTGAACAGACCTATAACCACTAAGGAAATTGAAGCAGTCATCAAAAATCTCCCAAAAAACAAAAGCCCAGGGCCAGATGGCTTCCCAGGGGAATTCTACCAAACATTTCAAGAAGAATTAATACCTATTCTTCTGAAACTGTTCCAAAAAAAAAAAAAAATGGAAGGAAAACTTCCAAACTCATTTTATGAGGCCAGCATTACCTTGATCCCAAAACCAGACAAAGACCCCATCAAAAAGGAGAATTACAGACCAATATCCCTGATGAACATGGATGCAAAAATTCTCACCAAAATACTAGCCAATAGGATCCAACAGTACATTAAAAGGATTATTCACCACGACCAAGTGGGATTTATCCCTGGGCTGCAAGGTTGGTTCAACATCTGCAAATCAATCAACGTGATACAATACATTAACAAAAGAAAGAACAAGAGTCATATGATCCTCTCAATAGATGCAGAAAAAGCTTTTGACAAAGTACAGCATCCTTTCTTGATCAAAACTCTTCAGAGTATAGGGATAGAGGGTACATACCTCAATATCATAAAAGCCATCTATGAAAAACCTACAGCGAATATCATTCTCAATGGGGAAAAACTGAGAGCTTTCCCCCTAAGGTCAGGAACGCGGCAGGGATGTCCACTATCACCACTGCTATTCAACATAGTATTGGAAGTCCTAGCCACAGCAATCAGACAACAAAAAGGAATCAAAGGCATCCAAATCGGCAAAGAAGAAGTCAAACTCTCACTCTTTGCAGATGATATGATACTTTATGTGGAAAACCCTAAAGACTCCACCCCAAAACTGCTAGTACTCATACAGGAATTCAGTCAAGTGGCAGGATATAAAATCAATGCACAGAAGTCAGTGGCATTCCTATACACCAACAACAAGACAGAAAAAAGAGAAATTAAGGAGTCGATCCCATTTACAATTGCACCCAAAACCATAAGATACCTAGGAATAAATCTAACCAAAGAGACAAAGGATCTGTACTCAGAAAACTATAAAATTCTCATGAAAGAAACTGAGGAAGACACAAAGAAATGGAAAAACGTTCCATGCTCATGGATTGGAAGAACAAATATTGTGAAGATGTCAATGCTACCTAGAGCAATCTACACATTCAATGCAATCCCCATCAAAATACCATCCACTTTTTTCAAAGAAATGGAACAAATAATCCTAAAATTTGTATGGAACCAGAAAAGACCCCGCATAGCCAGAGGAATGTTGAAAAAGAAAAGCAAAGCTGGTGGCATCACAATTCCGGACTTCCAGCTCTATTACAAAGCTGTCATCATCAAGACAGCATGGTACTGGCACAAAAACAGACACATCGATCAATGGAACAGAATAGAGAGCCCAGAAATGGACCCTCAATTCTATGGTCAACTCATCTTTGACAAAGCAGGAAAGAATGTCCAATGGAACAAAGACAGTCTCTTCAACAAATGGTGTTGGGAAAATTGGATAGCCACATGCAGAAGAATGAAACTGGACCATTTCCTTACACCACACACAAAAATAGACTCCAAATGGTTGAAAGACCTCAATGTGAGACAGGAGTCCATCAAAATCCTAAAGGAGAACACAGGCAGCAACCTCTTCGACCTCAGCCGCAGCAACTTCTTCCTAGAAACATCGCCAAAGGCAAGGGAAGCAAGGGCAAAAATGAACTATTGGGACTTCATCAAGATAAAAAGCTTTTGCAAAGCAAAAGAAACAGTCAACAAAACAAAAGAAAACTGACAGAATGGGAGAAGATATTTGCAAATGACATATCAGATAAAGGGCTAGTATCCAAAATCTATAAAGAACTCATCAAACTCCATACCCAAAGAACAAAGAATCCAATCAAGAAATGGGCAGAAGACATGAACAGACATTTTTCCAAAGAAGACATCCAAATGGCCAACAGACACATGAAGAAGTGCTCAATATCGCTCGGCATCAGGGAAATCGAAATCAAAACCTCAATGAGATACCACCTCACACCAGTCAGAATGGCTAAAATTAACAAGTCAGGAAACGACAGATGTTGGCGGGGATGCGGAGAAAGGGGAACCCTCCTACACTGTTGGTGGGAATGCAAGCTGGTGCAGCCACTCTGGAAAACTGTATGGAGGTTCCTCAAAAAGTTGAAAATAGAGCTACCCTATGATCCAGCAATTGCACTACTGGGTATTTACCCCAAAGATACAAAAGTAGGGATCCGAAGGGGTATGTGCACCCCGATGTTTATAGCAGCAATGTCCACAATAGCCAAACGGTCAAAAGAGCCAAGATGTCCATCAACAGATGAATGGATAAAGAAGAAGTGATATATATATACAATGGAATATTATGCAGCCATCAAAAGGAATGAGATCTTGCCATTTGCAACGATGTGGATAGAACTGGAGGGTATTATGTTGAGTGAAATAAGTCAAACAGAGAAAGACATGTATCATTTGATCTCACTGATATGAGGAATTCTTAATCGCAGGAAACAAACTGAGGGTTGCTGGAGTGGGGGGTGGGGTGGGAGGGATGGGGTGACTGGGTGATAGACACTGGGGAGGGTATGTGCTCTGGTAAGCGCTGTGAATTGTGCAAGACTGTTGAATCTCAGATCTGTACCTCTGAAACCAATAATGCAATATATGTTAAGAAAAAAAAAAGAAGAAGGTAGCGGGAGGGGAAGAATGAAGTGGGGGAAATCGGAGGGGTAGACGAACCATGAGAGACGATGGACTCTGAAAAACAAACTGAGGGTTCTAGGGGGGAGGGGGGTGGGAGGATGGGTTAGCCTGGTGGTGGGTATTGAGGAGGGCACATTCTGCATGGAGCACTGGGTGTTATGCACAAACAATGAATCATGGAACACTTCATCTAAAACTAATGATGTAATGTATGGGGATTAACATAAGAATAAAAAAAATTTATTAAAAAAAATAATAATAAAGTAGCAAGACTAATAGGTAAGATCCCTTAGTGGGATGCTATTTTTGCAAAAGAGCTATTTTGATATAACCCAAATGGCAAAGAATTGACCTTATTTTCAACTGGCTACTTTGACTCTGGTTGAAAGGTAAAAGAAATGAAAAATGCTGGTTCATTTATTTAACTGACTTTTTAAAGGAGGCAGTTTAACACATTTCAAACTCTAAATAATCTTGACTCCTAGCTACATTGGTGAAAATTAATGTTCTGTGTTTTCCTTGCAAGTAGTTCACATATTTCTTTATGTACTATAGATTTGGAAAACCTAATAGATCATGGACAGTATTGACTTGGGCAATCTCAAATTTGATTATTTACTTAAAAACTGTGTGGGTGTGATTTTTCTAGAACACTATATTGTGATCTGGTAAATTGGGTTTCTACTTGAATTTAATGCTTCTTTATTGACAGGATGCTGTTGTCACTGCAAGACAACTTATCATCTCCTTTTGTTTGAAGCTTCCTATTTTTCTCTAGTGTGAATCCTATCTGTTGCTGTCCTGTAAGAAGCATGAACATGGAACTTTGTCAAAATCTCAACTTGTCAAAAATAAAAAGCTAAGGTTATATTTTCTCCAGAAGCTGGTCATTTAGGAAAGAAATTGTTCTATTCTCATGCCAGTCAACAAATTCCAATTCATTTCTGAGACTGAACAAGCATCATTTAAATGGGTACTGTTTTCTTTTAATATATAATTCATTAAGTGTTAGAAAATGCATTAAAACTTGTATATAAATTAAAAATATTCCATATTACTTTTAAAAAACCTGTTTAGATTATTAGAAAAAAAGATTATGTATTTTAATTAATTCTACCCCATTCAAAACTTAAGGTGAGGGAATGTTTACTTAATAAATCAAACTGAAGTTTTCATTCAACTCTCCCTACTGCTAGCTGAGTTCTCATATATGTATTTCAGAAGAACTGCCAACAAAAGAACCAGATTCCCAGGCATTAGCAGCTGTGCTACAGACAAGAGGATAAATCCACCATCAGAGACCCTCAGTTCTTAGCACTAACAATTCCTAGCTGTGTGTCTTGAGGAAAGTTGTTTAATCTGAGTTCCAATTTAATCACCCATAAAATGCAAGTAGTAACAACCCTTTGCAGAGCTCGAGGACTAAATGAGACAGAATGTTTAAAGTGTTCTGCATACTTTTTGGAATTTAGTAAGTCATCAATACATGATATTAGAATTACAATTAATATTATCATTAACATTATTATGTGTAGATTGGGAATTAAGGTTCATGCCATAGGCATGTTTCGTTTTAGACCTGGGGGATACTAATATTGCTGCCTCCTGACAGTTTATTTTATCCCTCGGCCCCCTTCCTTGTTACAACCTCAGCATTTATAACTTAACCACCACAGACAACCAAGAAGGCTTGCCAGTCTTTTCCTGGCAGTCTTCTCTAATGTGAGAACTCTCCGCTTCTGGTTTTCCTGTTACTGGGCTCCTCCCATCCACAGATACTCCATGTTTGGACCTGCCTACCACCTGGTGCTTGCTCACACAGTTGTCAGATTGATCTATTTGCTGGACTGGGTTTTCTTCAAGTTCTTGGAGTTGGGTCTCTCTTACACTTACCTCCCATCTACCCAACTACACACCCCAGATCCCTGTTCTGAATCTTAGTACCCACTAGTTGGAAGCAAATCTGAAAGCTACTTATACTAAAGAAATCTGTGACATTCACTTTCACAAATGTCACCAAGAAGCAGGGTTAATCAGAAAATCCAGAATTAGTTATTTCACTGCCTTCAAAAAAATCAGCCATCTTAACTTTTAATTTAATCATCACAAAATATATGAGAGGGCAATAGTAACTGTTTCCAATATTTAAAAAAAAAAAAACTGCCAATATTTCCTAAAGAATGTTCATCCACATTCATGAGTGATATTGGTTGGTAATTTTATTATCTGGGTCAAGTTTTGTAATTGCATTGTGCAAGCCACAAAAAACATTTTGGGACATGTTCCCTTCTGCTCTATTTTCTAAAAACTTTTTTTAAGATTGGTACTATGTCTTCCTTAAATGTTTGAGAGAATTCACCAGTGAAACTGGGCATAGAGTTCTCATTGTAGGACTATGTTGATAATGAATTAAATTTCTTTAATAAATGTAGAGCCACTCAGTTTTTCTTCTTCTGCATCATTTAAGTAAAATGTTTTACAAGGGATTTGTTTATTTCATCTGATACATTTGTTGTCTTCAAACTCTTTCATTCCCTGTATTTGTAAATTGTGTTTTATTATTTTCTACGGCAGCCTTGCTACATATTTTTTAGTATTCTTTTTTAAAGTTTGATAAAATAGACGTAACAAACTACACATAATATAAAAACCATCTTAACCATTTTTAAGTATGCAGTCAGCCATGTTAAAAACAGTCACCTCTGCAACCAAGCCCCAGAATGCTTTTTGTCTTGCAAAACTAAAACTCTATACCTACCAAACAACTCCCCTCCAGATCCTGGCAACCACATCCTAATGTTGGTCTTTATGAATCTGACCATTCAGGTAAACAATACCATATTGTATCTGTTCTTTTGCAACTGGCTTATTTCATTTTGTGTAATAACCTCAAGGTTCATCCCTGCTGTAGCAAGTGTCAGAATGCCCTTCCTTTTTCATGCTGTGTGATAGTCTACCGTATAGATACCACATTTTGTTCTATCATACTTGGGTGGCTTCCACCTTTTGGTTATTATGAATAATGTTGCTATGAACATGGATGTACAAATATCTTTTCAAGACCCTGCTTTCAACTATTTGGGGTATATACCTAGCAGTGGAATTGCTGGATCACATAGTAATTCTATTTTTAGAGGAACCGTCATATGATTTCCATAGCAGCTACACCATTTTATATTCCCCCGACAGTGTACAAGTTTTACCTTTTTTTTAAAAGATTTTATTTACTTATTTGTTAGAGAGAGAGAACAAGCACGAGAGAGAGCACAAGCAGGGGGAGCTGCAGCAGAGGGAGAAGCAGGCTCCCCGCAGAGCAGGGAGCCCGATGCGGGGCTCGATCTCAGGACCCTGGGATCATGACCTGAGCCAAAGGCAGATGTTAACTGACTGAGCCACCCAGGCGTCCCTGTACAAGTTTTTCAATTTCTCCACATCTTTGCCAACACTTATTTCCTGTGCTTTTTTTTTTTCTTGTAGTAGCCATCCTAATGGATGTGAAGTGGACTACATATCTAATTTTTGTCTTTCCTGTACCAGACACTAAGTGCTTTATGTGTGTTCCTTAACTCATATAATGATTACAGTACTATGAGCTAAGTATCATTATTAGCCCTATTTAGAGAATGTTTGTGGATTCAGATAAGATACTTAGAAACACCTTTATCCTTCCGATTGCATTTTTGCACTCTGTTAAGCTTCTAAGAGAAGGTTTAGAGAAGATATTGTTCATCTTAGTCCATCATGGACAGAGGCAGAAATCTCCAGTCTTGCTAGGATTTTTATCAGTTTTCAAAATCAATTGTGCCAATTTTCAAAGACACTTGACTTTTAGCACTATGCTATCTAGGTCAGGATTCAACTATTAATTATTTAAAAACAAAACCACAGCTTTTGTAGTGAATCTCATATCGAATACTGGGAGATCCAAGTTAGTAAAATGAGCAAGTCACTGAAAAACTTTAAGTCTAGTACTTTCATCTGTAAAATAGAGGAAAATCTGGAAAATGAGGAAAATCAGTTTCTATGTTACAGGTTTTCTGTGAAGAGGCCATGCAATAATGTCTGTGAAGGGCTTCTTAGTTCGTTGTCTAAAACGGCAATTCTGAAAGTGGTCCACAGAGCTCTGCGGTCCCCTAGACTCTTGTATTGAGGCCATTAAGGCAAAACTATGGTCAGTAGTTTGGAAATAATACTAAATATGATTTCAGTTATTATTATTAATTATTATTAATACAATAATACCAAGATATCATTCGCCTTTTTCACTGTTGACATTTGCACCGATGATGCACAATCCATGGTGTGACAATATGCATGAAGAACTTTTGCTTTCCAAAATATTATGATTGTCTTAAGGAAAAAATGAGTTGAGAGGTAAACCACTTGTCAGTGGTTTTCTTTGAAACAATAAGCACCTTTTTTCATGGAACACTAGTTTTAAGAGAATGACTAACAGACAAAAATAGTTACTAAAACCCAGGTATTTGACATTTCCTTGAAAATGAACAAAAGGAGCTTGTTGCTTCAAAGAAAACCACTGACAAATATTTGTTGACAAAGATATGATTCAAGATTTCAAACAAAAATTGGTATCTATCATTGGAAAATTTGTATCTCCCATGATGAACTCAACATGCCATACTTACAACATTTTGTAAGATCAATAGTGATATTAATAAGCGTGATTTTTAAAAATTATATAATGAAATGTGTCAACACTGGGATGGACTATATAATTCACGAACCAATAATTTCCAAATAACCAAATACATGCACAGGTAAAAGATTTATTAAAAGGGCAAGGGAAACCAGGGGATTTTTATGTAAATTTTTATGTATGAAAAGTTCATTGATATGGTTTCAGATTCCACATTGTGACTAAGCTTTAAGAAACTACCACTTGCTGGGCACTTGGGTGGCTCAGTTGGTTAAGCGACTGCCTTCGGCTCAGGTCATGATCCTGGAGTCCCGGGATCAAGTCCCGCATCGGGCTCCCTGCTCGGCAGGGAGTCTGCTCCTCCCTCTGACCCTCCTCCCTCTCCTGCTCTCTCTCTCATTCTCTCTCAAATAAATAAATAAAATCTTTAAAAAAAAAAAGAAAGAAACTACCACTTGCCAAGCTTTGGTGTAGTATCAAAGAAGAATATTTTCAATTACAGGAAAGATTTAATAATATTCTTATCTTTTTCCAACTACATAGTGAAGCTGCATTTTCTTCATATCCTTGCAACATACTGAATACAGAAGCTGATGGGTATTCAGCTTTTATTAACACAGACATTAAAAACATATGCAAATATATAAAACAATGTCACTTCTAAGTAACCTTTTTCTTTTAAAAAGAGTTATTTCTTAGAAAATTTGCTATTTAGGGCAACTTTTAATGGATTTAATATGGACATTTTAAAATAAATCAATTCATAAATATAATAAAATGCACAATATTTTAACATTCATACATTTTTGAGTCTTACTTCATCATACACCTTTCTTCTAGGAAATAATTTAATAATTTAACTACAGACAAGAAACCATCACATATCTGGGAGGGTCTTTAAAACACTCCATATGCCCTTCTCTCTTTCTCAACACAGACTTCTGACACTCATGTCTTGATCTTTTATAGCTCTCTGCCCTGAGGGATTCAGATACGACAGCTAAATTATTGTAAATCCTTACTGTGATAGCACCAGTATTTCTCTTTCCATTTCATACTTCAAAAATATGTTTTAAACAAAATAAAAAATAATACTGAAACAATTAAAGAGAGGAAACCAAGAAAGTGAACAAGTATCATCTTAAGTAAATTCATTGACTGCTAAGGAAAAAAAAAAATATCAAAGCAAATGCCAGAAAATAAGCCTAAAATGAAAATAAAAACAATCCCAGGCTACCATTTTATTTTGCCATATGTTAAGTAGGCTTTTAAAATCTTGCAGTTTCTAAATTAAGCCACTGCAAATCTTAAATAGTGCTCAGAGTGAGAACTGAAAAATCTCTAGTGTTACACGTTTTCTTTTTGGTTAAGTATGGGGTTGAAAATGAGTATTCTCAGCCACTGAACTGATAGCACTTTATTTACAGCCTACTGTATTTACCCTAGCAGGTTACAGCCATAATCTTTTGCTACTAACAACCAGGAAGGAAAATTTTCAGTGCCAGGAAGAAATAGCAATCAAAGAATCCATGTGGTTATATTTTGCAAGTTTGTGCAAATATTTCTTTAACAAGAATCCAAGAACAAATCTCTAGAAATCCAAAATAGAAAAATATAATGAAAGGCTCCTGAGTGGCTCAGATGGTTAAGCGACTGCCTTCGGCTCAGGTCATGATCCCAGGGTCCTGGGATCAAGCCCCGCATCGGGCTCCCTGCTCAGCGGGGAGCCTGCTTCTCCCTCTCCCTCTGCCTGCCACTCCCCCTGCTTGTGCTCTCTCTGTCTCTGACAAATAAATAAAGTCTTAAAAAAAAAACTTTAAAAAATATATAATGAAAATGAATTTTGGGAAAGCTAAATTATGTTTCCAACCTAATGTCTGTAATGTTTTTTGGTTTTTTTTTTTAACTTTGGGAAAATTTTACTAAATCTTCAGAAACTTAAATCCTCTATCTGGTCAACTAAGTTTTTAATCCCTTTTTTTCCTTGAAGACCACAGATTTTTTTTGTTTTGTTTTTTGTTTTTTTTTCTGTGAAGATGCAATGTAGTTAAAAATTATTAGTTGATTGCCATTTTTATGTGTGTGAACAACTTCTAAATTAGAAAAAATAAGATTAATGAAAGAAAGGTAGAAACTCCTATTTTTATTAGCCAGTTTTTGGTTTTAAGTTTCAGCTATAGGGGAGATTTTTATTATGAAATTTTACTTCACAGTATACATATTTATACCAATGTATCATATTGTTTAGGATACTTAACTCATTTCTAAATAGAATGAATAGTCCTTTTCCTTGCTGATGTATTATTCAAAGTGTTTCATTTTGAACTGTTGGTGACTCCCTTAAACAAGTGTGTATTTTGACAGATGTTTAGCATAGATAAACTTCAGATTTATATTGCCACCAGAGAAATACAGAACATCTGGCATTTTTGAAAATGAGCCTTTCTTGATTTATTTAAGTATAATAAATGTATTTACATGATTGTGATTCTGAATTTTATAGTAATAGATTCTAAGACTAATGAATCTGAGAATAACTTAAATATCCCTTGAATCCCAGCTTCACTGGAATGCCTCACTAATCTATTTTTTTCCCTTTTAGCTATTCTTCTAATTCATTGCTTAATTGCCTAACATATAAAGAGGCATTTTGCCTAAATGAAGCAACATCAGTAAAACAAATGAGGCTAGACATTGACTATGATATCCATTCTAGTGCTTAATCACTTATCCACAGAAGATTATCTCTGAAGGGCCCTAGTCCCTCTTCTATTTCTCTCCAACAACACTCATGTATATATTCTAGGAGCATTTTATTTGATTTGCATTTAGTGAGAATAAGCTTAGATATGGGAAAGCTGACAAAGTTTAAAGTCACATGGCTGATAATTTTAAGTACTGACCTGAGCTTCCTACACTGAATTCCTCTTTCAACAATATTTGGAAAAGAGTTTTTTATGACTAAATGAAATTAACACCACATGCTTTTGTACAGAACAGAAAAAAAATATAACCATGAGCTTCTAGGAGGATAATCAGGAACTACTGTCAGATTTCACTGGAGATCCTATAGTAAGGGCATCACAGAACAAAGACAAAATGAACAGGTGTGGCCTCACTTTCCCCAGGTCTATTTCCTATTGATTACCACTCATTAGCTATTTTAATAGAAACTTCATCCCTCTAATTCTATTCTGGAGTTGTGTTACTCTGTTCATTAGGGTCCCAGTAGAAAGTGCAAGGTACACTAAGAATGGAATTTTTACGATAATTTAATGAAGAGACTAGTTACAAAGAAGGGAAAAGGGACCGATAAGGACTATTAAAACATCCTGGGACAAGCAAAAGTGGAAGCTAGCTATTGAACAGAGCTACAGGGAACACATTCCAGCCTCAGAATCCAATTAGGCAGAGCCTGTGGGAGGGACAATGTAACACAGTCCCTGCAATGGTATTCTGGGGGCCTATCTAATAAGCACGTAGACTACATGCAACTTGTTGGCTGTATTGGAGAAAATGCAGAGACCTTAAAATAGTCATCTAGTCAAAAGAAAAGAAGTTATCTCATGGCCCAACAACCGATGAATCCTGATGTTAAAAGTCACATGCATGGCCAGGTCATGCAGGGAATACCAATCCCAAATACTGAAAGCCCAAAGTCTGCAGAGACCCATCAAGCTTTGTTCCTTCACACTACATATTTCACAAAATTCACTCATCAGGTCTGCAAAGGTACCTTCCACTGGAGGGAGCAAGACAATTCTTTGCTTCTATAAATTTTGTTGCCGTTTTGGCAGAATGTAAGATGCTCTTAAGTTCTTAACCTTATATAATGTACTGGTCTCTCTCTATTTGCACTAGACTTAAGCCTGGGTCTAAAAGAGTAGGGAAGGAACAGTAGGAACCCGATGAGAGTTGGAGCCATAGAAGTTCCTGAAAGGAGATGTAATTTTAGAGGCAGAATTGGACCAGAACTGGACAACCGAGATGGGGTAGGAAATGAAATAACTCATCCTTTCTCCTCTTTACTCTGATCTCCCATTGGCCAAACTCAACCAGAAGCCCCAGTACAAAGCAGCTCCGGTGATGTATCTGAAGGGCTAGTCTCTGAGGCACAGAACAGGGCAGGAAATTTACAGGGGCAGGGGTGAGGGGTGGAGGGTAGAGAGGGCGAAGCAGACAGAGAATAAGGAAACCAACTAAGTTACTAAAATTGTTGTCATTTTGTAAATCAAATCACATATAAAGTCAAAAGGGTAATGTCCTACTTAAGGAAATTGAGGAGTGAATTCTCATTTTAGGCAAATTTTCGATTATTTTATATTTTAAATATTTTATATCAATATGCAAGGTCTTTGAATGTGTAAACATCTCATAATGAAAAAAAATAATTTCTTTTAAGGAAAATACTTCTAATTTTCTTTTTAGAAAACCTTGGCTTCAATTTCTTCATTTGAAAATAATTTAATGTTATTAAGTGACCACTAAATGTTATTACAGTGCTACAGTTCTAATTATATAACATCGAATGATCCCTGCATTAGCAACTCTTCTGATTCAGTGTTGAGCCTCTTTTCTTAAGTTTTATGTAACACCTAAAGCTGTATATAATGCTACGTAACTATGCAGCTAAGTTAGAGGTTTGTTTCTTTTTTGTCCTGTTGCTCTTTTTAATTTTTGAGTACACTTTGCATATAGTAAAGGATAAAAACATTAAGCACCATAAAATTATATAAATATATACATACAGGGACACCTGGGTGGCTCAGACAATTAAGCATCAGCCTTTGGCTCAGGTCATGATCCCAGGGTCCTGGGATTGAGTCCCATGTCGGGCTCCCACTCAGCGGGGAGCCTGCTTCTCCCTCTGCCTGCCGCTCCCCCTGCTTGTGCTCTCTCTCTCTGACAAATAAATAAAATCTTTTTAAAAATTAAGAAATATATATATATATACACATACACACACTCATATGTCATATCTATATATCTAGAGATATATCCATACAACCACCACCAGAAAGAAATATAGGGCATTTTAGTTAAAATTTGACTCATAATCTGTCAGCCCTGTTTATAAGAGAATCATGACAATGTGTTGCTCATTTTGGGCTCAGAAAATGTCCCTCGGGCCTTCTTATCCTTGTTCTTGCCTATTTGACACAGTCATCCTAACATGCCCTACTTAGACACAGCATCCAATGTTTGGCTCACATCCCATAGTAGTAGCTGGCACAAGAGGAGTGAAAGAGGAATTACTATTTGGCAACCATCATAGGAAAAATTGATTTGGGCAAAAAACATCAATAGATGTTAAAAAGTAAAAGTACAATGAGGACTAGAATACTTATCTGGCCCCACAAAATTTATTAATTATACAGTGTATTTATTAACTATAAAAGAAAACAGTAAGTTTACAATGCAGAAACTTGGCAGAAACCCCAACTGATGAGAGCTATAACATCATTAGTAATTCTTCCTGATAATCGTGAACTGAGAAGAACAAAACAACGCTCCCATGGTATTCCTGTCAAAATTGAATACATGAACTCGATCATGGGGAGACATTACCCAAAGCTAAATTGATAGTCATTCTCTAAAATATCAGGCCAGTTCTCCTCAAAGATGCTAGCACCACTAAAGACACAGAAAAATGAGGAAATGGAATTCTTGTTCACTGTAAAGGATAATATGGGGACAACAGTAAAATTCTGAATATGTATCAATGTTAATTCCCCGTTTTAATAATTATACTTCGGCTACATTAGGGAAAGTTCTTGTGTTGAGGAAATACACCACAAACTGTACCACATAAGAGACATGAACTGTTCCACATAAAATGATGTGAATTGTTGAACACAGATGACATAAAGAGAAAGATATATATCTATGCATATACAGATAGAGAGCACATGAGAGAGAGAAAGTGCAAATCTTAACACTTAGAGAATCTTGATGGAGTTAGGAATACTTTATACTATTCTTGAAAAAATGTCAAAATATGTATGTATTTTTTCATTTCTGGGGACTTGTCCAGGATTCCTGTCAAAATAAAAAGTTAAACAAAGGGGAGAGAAAAGAGGTAGAAATCAGGCTAGGTAAAGGAGCACCATGGCAGAACACAACAAAACCCAGTCGTAGTCCTAAAGCAAAGCAAAGAATATGTAAAGAAGTTCCACTCCTCCTACCACAAAGCAGAGCTTATTCTCTCTCTTCCAGCAAAACCAAGGAAAGGAAAGATCTTGGGGCAGAAAGAGTGGGTGATGCTAAAGGAAAGCAAGATCCAGGTATGGCATTTTTATTCGCACACAGCGCCCCATGCCCTGAGCACAGGGGCTGTAAAACAGCTGCCTCTGAGGGTACCAGGTTTGTTGCCATAATGGACGCTCTCTGTTAATAGTGAGGACTGCTGGATGCCAACTAGAAAGTGCACTCCACGTCTCACCATTACACTAAACCATAACAGTGGGATTCCCAAGAATGACTGATATTAACATTTCCAGCAGCCTGGCAGAATGTGGGCTCTGAGACAGACTTGGGGTGTTTCAAACAGAGTTCCAATTTCTTTACATTGTCACCAACGCTTGTTGTCTTTTGTGTGTTTGATAATAGCCCACCCTAACAGGTGTGAGGTAATATCTATGTGGCTTTGATGTGTACTTCCCTGATGATGAGTGATGTTGAGCACCTATTCATATGCCTGTTGGCCATCTGTATGTCCTCTTTGGAGAAATGTCTATTCAAGTCTGTAGCCCACATTTTTTTTTTAAGGTTTTATTTATTTGACAGAGAGAGAGACACAGTGAGAGAGGGAACACGGCAGGGGGAGTGGGAGAGAGAGAAGCAGGCTCCCTGCCGAGCAGGGAGCCTGATGCGGGGCTCGATCCCAGGACCCCGGGATCATGACCTGAGCCAAAGGCAGACGTTTAACGACTGGGCCACCCAGGCGCCCCTGCAGCCCACATTTTAATTGGGCTTCCAATTATTTTTTGCTACTGAGTTGTAGGAGTTCCTTATATATTTTGGATATGAACCTCTTATCAGATATGTAGTTGGCAAATATCTTCACTCATTCTTCAGGTTGCCTTTTCACTCTGTTGATTATTTCCTTTACCAAGTGTTGGTGACGATGTAGAGAATGGAAACGCTTGTGCATTGATGGTGGAAATGCCAAAAGGTGCAGCGACTATAAAAACAGTATGGAGGTTCCTCAAAGAAACAAAATACACCACATGATCCAGCAATCCAATTTCTAGATATTTATCCAAAAGAAATTGAAATCAAGATCTCAAAGAGACATTTGCCCTCCCATGTTCATTACACCACTATTTACTATAACCAAGATGTAGAAACAACTTAAATGTTTAGTGATGAGTAAGTGAGTAAAGAAAATGAGACATATACATACATCACAGTATTATTTAGCCTTAAAAAAAGGAATCCTACAATATGTGACAAGATGGAGGAATCTTGAGGACATTAGGGTAAGTGAAATAAAGAAGTCACAGAAAAATATTGCATGATTTTACTTATATGAGGTATCTAAAATTGTCAAACTCATAGAAATTGAGTATAATGGTGGTTTCCAGGGACTGGAGGGAAGGGGCAATGTGAAGTTGTTAATGGGTATAAATTTTAACAAAAGATGAATATATTCTAGAGATTGCTGTACAACTCGTGACTAGAGTTAACAATACTGTATTGTACACTTAAAAATCTGTTGAGAGTAGATCTCAATAATACCACATAAAAAAACTAAAATTAAAAGATCCCTTGAGCTGCCCCTCCCCCCCAAAAGGAGAAAAAATAAATGTTCTAAATTTGGGGTTAAATTTCTGTGATGAATTAAGAATGGTCTCAAATTCTTTATGACTCTCCCATAAAGAGGGGGGCCTGTTTTTCAATTTTTTATTTATGTTTTTCTCAATGATTCTAGAAAGGGCCTATGACTTCTTTGGCTAATAGAATATGACAGGAGTAGCACTGAACCAGCTTTCCATCCAGCCTTTGAGAGATCTGGCAGTTTCCACTTCTTCTCTTGGAATGCTCATTTTGAAAGTCCTGGACTTCTAAGAAATCTCACTATCTGCTATAGAGACCAAGTGCAGAGGCCATGTGCAAAGGGAAATAACCTGAGATTACATGCAAGAGAAGCTAAGCAACCCTAGCATCCCAACTGAAACCAGCCTTCCCCCAGTCCTATGGGTCTCAAGGCATGTAGGGGAACCATCTTGAATATTCTAGCCCAAGTTGAGCCCCCAGATGGCTGCAGTCCCAGTTGACATCGTGTGGAATAGAAGATACACCCAGGTGAGTCTAGTTAACCCTCGGAATCACAAGAGGTCATAAAATAGTTGTTGCTTTAAGCAACGAAGATTTAGGGTAGTTTATTATAGAGTAAAAAATCACCAGGATAGACTTATATTCATTCACATTCATAATTATTTCCTTCATTAAATAAATATTTTATTAAGCACTAAATAAGGAGCCCAGGGGTAGGCTTCTTGCTGGTGATTTCTGTCTAGCTGGAAAAGAAACATCAAACACATAAGAACATAACAATGCATCTCTGATATATGCAACTAGAAGGAGGTGAGTGGAATGATGAGATGAGTTTGACCCAAGCATGGAAGTCAAGGTGGTGAGGATTAAATTATGATCAAAAGAGGTAGTAGGAGGTGACTCCACATGGGAGAAGCAACCGTCTGTGAGAATGCTTATTTCAGAGCATGGCACAGTGAGGATTAAGAGAAGGCTATTGCAGCTGGGGTTCAGCACACTGGGGGATATGTGGTCAGGTGAGGCCACAGTCAAAGACTGGGGTCAGAATTAACTTAATAAACATATAAATAGGGACCATCATGTTCACTTTATATTTTTACTACCTAGGACATTTCCTGACACAGTAGATGTTCAATAAATGCTAAATGTTTCCAGGAAGGAAGGAAAGGAGAAAGGGAAAGGAGGACGTTGTTCTTTGCTCTTACAAAATCTGCTTACACAGGAGTATGTTCTCATTCAGTGGTTCTCAAATTTTGCTGCGTATTAAAATAATCTGGGATTTAAAAAAAATCTCTATACGCAAGCTGGACTATATAAATAATGAATTAGAATCTCTTTAGTGAGTGGGGTTCCTGGGTGGCTCAGTTGGCTAAGCTGTTGATCTCAGCTCAGGTCTCGATCTCAGGGTGGTGAGTTTAAGCCCTACATTGGACTCCAAACTGGTCGTGGAGCCTACTTAAAAAAAAAAAAAATCTCTTGAGTGGGATTCAGACATCACAGGAGATTCCAATGCAAAGCCAAGTTTGAGGAGTGGTGTTCCCTTGAGTCTGTGCTCCTCACAGTAAAGTGGGGAATGGTGCTCCCTGGATCATTTTCTGTATTGACCTTGCAGTTTTAAAGGTCAGCAAATTAATCTCGGTTCTAATGCAACCAGACATTGGTAAGAAATGGGGAACAAAGGATCAGCATTCAGTGTCATCAGATCTTACTGAAAATACAAAATCTAATTTGAAAAATAGGTCCCCATGCCTGTGTGCTAATGAATTATGTAAGTAGACTATGTAGCAGTTATTTACTGAAACACTCACTCAATAGAATATATTGAAAAAAATATGCCAGAAAAAAAATGAGCAAATCTGGTTCAATGACTACTATATCATGGACTGTTCAATGAAAAAAAATACTTTTGATCATAGGTCTCAGCACCAGCCCAGCATAAAAACGTAATTAGTGCTCCAATTGATGTCTGTATTGTTGCTGATAAATTAGCAATGCTAACTCAATTACTGAGTCAGTAATAACTGTGGAAAAGAGCTACAAATGGACACACTATTTTCACTTGTTTATAAAATACAGCTTTGATGCATATGCTATATAATCTTGGTCATTTTTCTCACTCCTTATTGTACCTGTCCTGAAGTATTCTATGAAAAGCTATTCTGCATAACTTCATTAACTTCATGGAGAACTTGCACAGGGAGGATTTAAATATAAGAATTTCTCAGCATTTTTTGTCTCTCTTCATTCTGAAAGTAAATACACACACACGCGCGCACACACACACACGGCTGGTTTGACGCTTTGAAGACATAAAAGTGTCTATCATTCAACAATAAAAAACTACATAACTTTATAAATAGTATATATGTGATATTAGTTGCCTCTTAGACTAAAGTCTTGTGTTCTAATAAAGAAAAATTTTCATAGAAGACATCTGTCTATTTCTTGGAGCTCCAGTGGTCATGGCAAGACCAGTCTGTTACCTTGGCTGGTAGGCTATGCTTTCATTTTTGTTCTAGTCCAGGAAACCATGGTTCCTTTATGGCTGTATTACATGGAGTTGACTATGTATCAGTCTCCATCTGAGTCTTCTATCTGTGTAAATTTAACCCTGAAGTTTTGCTCAACTCCTTACTACTGATTAGATGTGGGTCTACATTCCTCTCTCTGTGTGTCATGAGTTGATAAACAGACACTTTCATGACACTGATTGCCTGAAATCTCAACAGCTTTCCAGTTTACTTCATTCTCTCTGGTATCTTGGTACTGCTCCCCCTCTCTCCACATACATTTTCCAGCATGCCACATGACCATCATATTGACTTCCTAGTAGGGGCTATTTCTATGTCATGGAACCGTTAGGTGTAACATGCATTGTTAATTAATCGTTAATGACAAATCTGTGAGATAGGCACTATTATTCTGATTCTAAAAATAAGGAAATGAACACACAGAGATATTTAGTGACTTGCACAAATTCCCAAAGTCACAAAAGAACAAAAATATGATGAGCCGGAACTCCCAACCCTAAGTCCAGTGCTGTTTAATTGTATTCCAACTGGAGGCGATCTGGCTTTACTCAATTAAGGAGACACTGTCTCAATATTCAATTTAATGGGTTAAAAACTTGGTTTTGAAAGTCCCTATCACTTGATATAATAATATTAAATCTCATTTCTAAATATTTCCTGTCTTTATTTTAAAAAGAGGAAGTGTAACACTTTAAACCAAAAACAGACTGCCTCCTTTCCTTGCTACTCCATTGCTGCTTTATGGCAAGTTTTTTCCTATAAATTTTCTATATCAGGCTTTTTGTTTGACATTGTTAACTCCCTGAAAGTATGGACTCAGAAATCACACAAACCCGATTCAAGTTTCACTACAACCTGCCTGAGTGAACTTAGTCAAGCTCCTTAGCCTCTTGATGTCTCAATTTTCTCATTTGTAAAATAATGTTAAGAGTAGAGCCCAGAGCCCAGGGCCCAGTTTACTGAGTGGTAAAGAGAACCAGATAAGATAATGTACATAAAGAACTCAGCACAGTGCTCCAACAATACTAATGACAATGATGATGATGATGATGATAACAATACTTAGAGGAATTGATATTTACCTTGAATGGGCTTTGGGTGAATTTGTTTTCAGCAAACTGATATGACACTTAACTTCACCAACTTTAACCTAGAGAATGTCACAGTACAGTTTCTTTCTCTTTCCTAGTTTTTCTACAGCAAGAACCACGCCTTCCTCATCTTTGTAGTTAACACAACTAGGTCTGTTCATAGAGCAGTTAATTTAGTAATACAGAATGGATGAATAACCAAATCCCTGAATCCTTGATCTCTATGCTTCTGTGCCTCACCTACAGCCAACGCCATCTTTTCCTGACATATCATTAGAAGCTTCCAAACCAGTTGCCCTTTCTCTAACTTCTTCCCACTACAGATCCATATACGGCCCTACTACCTAACAGAACTTAAGACGTTCTGTTTGTATTAATACCATTAAAAACTCTTCATAGCATTCCATCAGCTACCATATAAATTACACCCTCCCGGCTTTTATCAATACTGCTTTATAAGCAACATGATGGGTTTTGTTCGTTTGTTTTTGTTTGCTTATCAGTTTGAACTTGTTATCCTATCTTCTTGAAACATTACACTGATGCCAACTCATCTCTCATTTGATTCCATTTACCCAACTTGTATAAATCTTTTATTTTACAAAATATCTTTCATTAATTTTCTACCTCTTTTTTCAGTTTAGATGCTCCCTTCTCCATGCTTCTAGTATACCCTCCACTTGTCTTTTCATTTCACTCATCACATTTTTATTTCAAGTTCAATGTCTCTCTTCTCCACCAGACAGTAAGCTACCTGGGCCAAAGCCAACCCATCCTATTTATCACACTTACCCCAAAGTCCAGCAAAATGCCTAGCACTAAACAGAAACTAGTGCATGAGTTTATGAATGAATAAATAAATAGATGAATAAATGCCCACTGAGAGTATCAAAGACAATTTATATTTCACATTCTTGCAGACCTCTCAGAAAAATTTGACTCCTGCCCAGAGTCACTTCCTGGAAGAGATCCAGAGGGAGAGGCAGGGAGGGGAGCTGGTACTGCAGCCTCTTACAATTAGTCTAAAAAATTCCCTTGCATGGAACTCTTGGGATCACTCAGTTGTGGATTATTGTCCTGACAGTACCTACCAGTATATGGTTAGGTTGGAGACATTTGGGGTCAATACATCTCATGGAAAAGCAGTCCCCAGGCCTGAACAATTAATGTTCTAGTGATCTATTACTGTCTTCATATATACTTGTGACACTTGATTTGATTAGTGTTTCTTTTGACCTCATGATGAGCAAATTTATATTAGAAATAAAGCGACCTGACTTCCCTCTTCTTAGGGATTTCACATCTGAGGTTGTGGCTCAATAACACAAGTAGAAAAAAAAAAAAAAGGAAAAATGAGAGGCAACCAAAGGTATATTTTTAATATTGATAATAATAATGGTAGTAGTACTAATGATATGTGTAGAAGGAGCTCATATTTTTAAGCATATACTATGGATCATTCATTTTGCTAAATGCTTTATGTATATTATCTTAATTTTCACAACATCCTTATAAATGGTATTCTATTATTTTTCCCTACTGTAAGGTAAGTATACAGGTTTTAGGGATTAACACCAGCCAAATAGAACATTACATATGGCTAATAGGAACACAAATTGAGATCTCATTGCTTGGATATAAAGCCAGCACTTCCATGATGATTGGGGATAATAGCTCTAGGTCCAGATCCTAGTTATCCAGGACATATAGTTTCATCTTTTGGCAAAATTACTTCACTTGCTTCATCTCCTTTGGAAGTCTGCAGACAAGTTAACAGAATGCAATTTCATACTGACTTCTTTTGCAAAAGTAGGTTTAGTCAGGATCTATGATATGCACTCCAAATTGGACAGATAACAACCATTTTACACAATAAGAACACTGAGTATGTTTACAAATAACAGTCTAATATCAACCTAGAAAGTATCATCTTGTCTCCACAAACCCACTGAGAACAGTTATATCCACCTAGATAAAAGTGCTTTATGTTAACACAAAAGGCAATAGTCTGTTCTTTAAAAGTATCCCTAGATACATCATCTTTTAAATGACTGTCAATATTCCTGGTTGTAGATTTAATGCTACACTTAGGTTCTAAGCTATGGAACAAAACTGGAGATCAAATCATTATAATGAGACCCTTCTGTTTTCTTTCAATAAAAACAAAACAAAACAAAAACCAACACAAAGCAAAACACTGTCTTAGCTACAATAAAGAGGTGCCTGACATTTTTAAGAACACGGTGCTTACTTTTGGTTAATAGTGATTTCTGGAACCTTGAATGCTAATACATTTTTCCAAGATTTAAAAGAATTGCTTTAGCCACTTTTATTGGGGAGTCTCAAAGCATGTAGGAACAATTTTCAGTGTTTGCAAAGACAAGACAGTCACCATCATGCTAAATTAGGAGACCTGGATAATAATGGGTTGTTCTCTTACTTCCTTTGAAGGACATGAGTATAATAGATGGGTCTGAACCTGGATCTTCCCCAGGGTAAAATATTATTGGGAGCTCCTATCCCGTTTGGTACAGGCATGGAGGGCATTCAGAAAGCTAGAGTGTTTTCCAGGGTCCTCAGAAAGCATTAAGTCTTCAAGTCAAAAGCTGAACCAAGGTGATACTTGTGTTACTGTTTTTCTTTTTCTTTTTCTTTTTTTTTACCCTTTAAAAATACTTAACACACACCAAGAAATTTGGTAACTTCCTTAAGTAGCTCATTTAATTTTAACTCTCCCATAAGTACATGAGATGAAATGACTTCCCTAGAGAGAGTGGTAGAGAAAGGATTTAAGCTCTGTTTCTATGAGTGCAGGTCCCCTAATCTTAGCTGCCATGCTCCTCAGTGTCCTGGATCAAGATGCATGAGGTCCACATCCTCACCAACATCTACTGTTTCCTGACTTGTTAATTTTAGCCATTCTGACTGGTGTGAGGTAGTATCTCATTGAGCAGTATGGAGGTTCTTCAAAAAGTTGAAAACAGAGCTACCGTACAACTCAGCCATTGCACTACTGGGTATTTACCCCAAAGATACAAAAGTAGGGATCCAAAGGGGCACGTGCACCCCGATGTTTATAGCAGCAATGTCCACAATAGCCAAACTATGGAAAGAGCCAAGATGTCCAGCAACAGATGGATAAAGAAGATGTGGTATATCTACACAATGGAATATTATGCAGCCATCAAAAAAATGAAATCTTGCCATTTGCAATGACGTGGATGGAACTGGAGTGTATTATGCTAAGCGAAATAAGTCAATCAGAGAAAGACATGTATCATATGACCTCACTGATATGAGGAATTCTTAATCTCAGGAAACAAACTGAGGGTTGCTGGAGTGGTGGGGGGTGAGAGGGATGGGGTGGCTGGGTGATAGACACTGGGGAAGGTATGTGCTATGGTGAGCGCTGTGAATTGTGTAAGACTGATGAATCACAGACCTGTACCTGTGAAACAAATAGTACATTATATGTTAAAAAAAAAAAAAAAAGAGAGTAGGAAGAGAAGAATGAAGCGGGGGAAATCGGAGGGGGAGACGAACCATGAGAGATGATGGACTCTGAGAAACAAACTGAGGGTTCTAGAGGGGAGGGGGGGTGGAGGGATGGGTTAGCTTGGTGAGGGGTACTAAAGAGGGCACATATTGAATGGAGCACTGGGTGTTATATGCAAATAATGAATCATGGAACACTACATCAGAAACTAATGATGTTGCGTCTGTTTTTGTGCCAGTACCATACTGTCTTGATGATTACAGCTTTGTAATAGAGCTTGAAGTCTGGAATTGTGATGCCACCAGCTTTGTTTTTCTTTTTCAACATTCCTCTGGCTATTTGGGGTCTTTTCTGGTTCCATACAAATTGTAGTATTATTTGTTCCATTTCTTTGAAAAAAATGGATGGTATTTTGATAGGGATTGCATTAAATGTGTAGATTGCTCTAGGTAGTGAGCCATGAGAGACTATGGACTCTAAGAAACAAACTGAGGGTTCTAGAGGGGAGGGGGTGAGGGGTTAGCCTGGTGATGGATATTAAAGAGGGCACGTTTTGCATGGAGCACTGGGTGTTATGCACAAACAGTGAATCATGGAACACTACATCTAAAACTAATGATGTAATGTATGGTGATTAACATAACAATAAAAATTTTTTAAAAACTAATGATGTAATGTATGGTGATTAACATAACATAATAAAATTAAATTTAAAAAAAAAAAGATGCATGAGGTCCAGAACCATGAGTCCAAATTACAAAGGAACAGTCACATGAAAAGGAGGGACTTAAAGCTGACCCAGAACCAGACAGTTCCCAATTGCTTATTCATTTGTTATAACGATGACCATGGGTTAGCTGGCATCCACTGGCATGGATTCCCTCAAGAAACAGGGCCATCTTGACATGCTGAGGTATCCTGTTTCTAAACAGAACTAGCTAGAGTGCCCAGCAGAATGTAACAGTCTTTCCTTTGGATATAAGGATATGACTGACAGAAGCAAAGTCAGATCCAAACTAACTAGGTCCAAATCACAGAAGCAAACAGCTTGCTCTATTTCCAGAATAATGAGAGTCTTAGTGTGGTTCAGATATTTAGAGAAGAATGCTAAGAGATGAGGTGGAACACTGCACCAGACTCTTCAACAACAATACACACATAGCAGAGTTAGACTTCAGACAAGCATGTTCCAAGAAACATACTTACAGAGAAATGGGTATGAAAACCACAAAGTGCCTTTTGTGGAAAAAGAGCTGTGCTTCAGGGACCAAGTGACCAAAGAGATGGTGAACCCTCAGTGAGTCTATGAACTTGATTGCTGACGGACTCGGTGCTATGTGCTCCAGCACCATGCCAAGCACAGCACTTCTGAAAAGAATTAAAAAAAAAAAAAAATTCTGTGAAAAGAGTGAAACCACAAGTTCAGCACAGATCTCCCGAGGGTAACTACACAGAAAATATTAGGCTCCTACGTGGAAAAAAATTAACACGTGCATCCGGAAATGAAAGCAAACTGCACACCTAAGTATATTGAGGAGAACAAAACTAAATCCAAATTTATATTTAAATCATCCACTTTGAAAGGTTCTAGGAAAGAGACATTTATCTTCAGCAGGGAATGAGAGAAAGGCTGTCTGACGGCGCAGCTTGTTCAATTCACTTCTGCTTTCTAGAAACATTTACAGTGGGAGAAAGGTTAATGAGCTCCCCTGGTGGTAGTCAGGGCATATACACTAGAGAGGAAGAAGAATGAGTTCTTGTTTCCACCCAATCTGTTTTTCTTTTCACTCTAACGCAACATGCCAAGTGCTCCTATTACAGTAATTTACCGTAATATATATGGTGAGACGACCCTGACACCAGGCAAAGCAATGAATGTGCCTTTTTCTCAAATAATTGAAAAACAGACACTGAAACATTTTCTTTAGAAAGGGACCATTAGATTGTCTACGTGGCGTGATGACTAGCGGGATACTTAAGGAACAATGCAACTGGTATTTATGTATTTCTGGACAGGTACAGCTGACAGTATAAACTCATTTTACAGGATAGCTGAAACAGCTGCAGGAAAGAGATAAAGACATTTTATCATTTTAATTTGCTATCACCTAAACATAACAGCAGTGTAACAAAATTGCCTGGGATTATTGAAAATAATCTGTCATCAGAATTGATGGTATTTACCAAAGCAGTTTCACTAGCAAACTTCAGTCTGTTCTTGGGTTTAAAAAATAAAAATCTAGTACATGCCATGTGAAAATGCCCTTGGGTCTATCTGTACTAATAAATAATAATGGGAACTGCAACAAAAGTGATTTGGGATAAAGAAGATTATTCTTCTGAAAAACAAATAATTATCCTGGAAAGGTAGATCAGAAGAAAGTATATCCAGACTGTTTAAGAGAATTACCACTTAAAGCCACATTTATACCTAGGTTTTAAAAGCATCTGAATTCTTATTTACCAAAAAACAAACAAAAATCCCTCTTTATGCAATTTTTTACATTTGTTGAAAGCAAACAACCTCGATAAACTCAATAAAGAGAGAAATTCATTCCCAGAGCCTTATTATCAGTGCTAAACCAGATCATTTTTGAATGTTGAATTTTGTACCAAACCAATACCTTGAGTGGTCAGAGACAGGCTATCAGTTATGATGGCAACATAAAAATTAGGATAACTCTATCAGGAATCACATTGAGTATGGGATGGGAAGGTTATTAGTTTGTCTTTTCCACTATGAGGAGAACCTTTGCTGACAGGACCTAAGAACCTAAAACACAAAAGCCCTATTTTGTACTTTCCCGTAGGAATATTCCCCCCACCTTTTGTAAGTTATCTCTTCCTCCTTGAAATACCAATAGCATTTATTGCTTGTACAACTCAGATAAACAGAGATTATCATCTGTTTTCATAGTCATAAAGCTGAGAAAGAGGTCCAGGAGAAGGGAAGCTAAAAATAATATTGTTATTTTTACAATGGTTATAATGTGCCAGATAGTGCTCATGGACAGGGAGCTAATGTGGGGAAAAGGCTGGGAATAAAGAATATTTTCCTCTGACTCCAAAGCCTCTCCAAAATCTCTCTGTAATTATATTGTTGCTTATGTCAAATGCCCAGATAGGTTGGTAAGTTTTCTGAAATCAGGGATAAGGTTTTAGATCTATCTGTGCACCCAGTACTACCCACTCAAGTGCGCTTATCTAAACCATTCAGTAGAGATTTAGCTGTCAAGAAAATATAGTTTACATTTAAACAAAATGTAACTAAAAAGTAGTGCTTGGGAATTTGACTTTGCAGCATTTAAGACTTGAAAGGATATGCAAAATCATCTCATTCGACTCTCATTTTAAATTAGTATTTATTGTATCAAAATAATACAAGCACATGATTTTAAAAGTCCAATTATAAACATTTATATCAAAATATTAATTCTGCCCTTCCCTTCCATTCAGGGTTCTCAACTAAGGGTAATTTTCCACCTAGGAGACATTAGGCAATGTCCGGAGACATTTTTCGTTGTCACTATTTGAGGAGAGAGTTGATAATGGTATTTGGTGGGTAGAGGCCAGGGATACTGCTAAGCATACAAAAATGCACAGGACAGAGTCCCACAACAAACTTCAAATAGCACCAAATTGAGAAACCTCTGCCACAGACCCCTCCACAGAGGCATCTACTTTCCACTTCTTAAGATTTTATGACGCTCACATACCTCCATGTTTCCAAATAACATACATACCCCGCTACCTTTTGTAGTACCAATTAAGTATATTATCTATTGACTCTAAATTATGAAGATGGTGATTCAGTTCTCTTTTGCGATCATTTTCTCTGCTTTTCCACAACATCCTCCTGAAGTCGTATGCAAATTGTTGGTTAAATAAGTTATATTTAAATATACTTTATGTATTTATATATATTTATATATTTTACAAATATACTTTATATATTTATATACTTATATATTTATATATTTATAATATATAATTTAGATATACTATATAATATATATAACTTACTAAATAAGTTTTATATATATATATATACACACTATACGCAACTGAGCACTGTTCTGTTTGATTTAATGTTTTCTTTTTTCATCATTGATGTTTCTTCGCACATGTTGCTAATTCTTCATACACCTTCCTAAAGTCAAAACCTTTAAATGAAATGTTACACAAGGCCAATCACATCATTTACATTATTAGTCCTATCTGTTTAAAGAAATCTCTTCTGAAACTTTCATGCTCTTGATATTTAGATTGACTTCTCTCTCACTCTGCAGGAAAGCCTTTATCTAGGGAATTCCTCTGCTTGGATCCTTGAATTTCTTTTGTTTTCCTCCTGGCTTGATGCCTTTTTTCTGGAGTCTGTATCTTCCTCCTTCTTGTTTTGATGGACAATATCCATCCTCCAACTGTGACATTAAGTTCAAAAGTCAGAGCAATGTCAGAATTCTTGGTTATTTTTCCCTGCAACAGGCCAGAATCTTGAATCACACTAATCCAATTTGGTGTCACTCTGACTCAATTTTCATACATAAGAATTACCAGATGCCAATTAAATTACAATTCTGGGTATGGCACTTATCTCTCTCTTTTACATCTTCCAATATTACATTGTTGTTTTCTATTTCTTTGTTCTCTTAATTTTTACATTTTGTTTTGTCTTGACCATAAACATCTCATTCCTACTAATTTTGGTGGTTTAGGGAAAACTAAAGGTCTTATGGACTCCTGGTGGCTCAGTAGGTTGAGCATCTGCCTTCAGCTCAGGTCATGATCCCAGGGTCCTGGGATTGAGTCCCACATCGGGCTCCCTGCTCAGTGGAGAGCCTGCTTCTCCCTCTCCCTCTGCTGTTCCCCCTGCTTGTGCTCTCTTTCTCTCAAATGAATAAATATCTTAAAAAAGAAAAAAGAAAACTAAAGGTGTTTGTCCAATCCCTCAGTTGTACACAGAACTCAGATCTGAGATCTGAGAAGTCCAAAGATTTACCCAGGATCACATAGTTAGCAGCATATTCAGGACCAGAAGCCAGGTTTCTTCTTTTAGTTCAGCCTTTATAAACTTTCCATTGACCATCAGATCTACTTAATTAAGTTCTTCCAAAAAATATGCTAATGACTCATAGTTATACCTCTTCTACAACCACAGGATGCATGTATTCCTACACTCAGCGATTCTCTATTGGTTGCCTAATATGTCTGAGGCATGACTTAGACACTGGAGATACAGCAGAAAATCAGACCAAAATGCTGGTTCTATTAGAGTTTCCAAGTTAGTGAACAAAGACTGAAAATTTAGGGGCACCTGGGTGACTCAGTTAAGCATCCAGCTGTTGATTTCAGCTCAGGTCATGATCTCAAGGTCATGGTATCAAGCCCCGCATCGGGCTCTGCACTGGGCATGGAGACTACTTAGGATTCTCCCTCTCTCTCTCTCTCTCTCCCTCTACCCCTCCCCCAACCAACTCTCTCTCTCTCAAAAAAAAAAATTGAAAATTTAACTAACAGGTAAATTATTATATTCAAATGGTCATGCAAACAAAAAAAAGCAGAAACAGACCTATAAATACAGAGAACTGATGGTTGCCAGAGGGGTAAGGGTTGGGGGAATGGGCAAAACGGGTGAAGGGGAGGGGGAGATACAGGATTCCTGTCCTGGAACGAATAAATCATGGGATAAAAGGTACAGCACAGTGAATATAATCAATGGTATTGTAGTAACACTGTATGGTGACAGATGGTAGCCACACTTGTAGTGAGCAGAGAATACTGTATAGACTTGTGGAATCACTATGTTGTACACCTGAAATTAATGTAACATTGTGTCAACTATACTTCAATTTAAAAAATAGTGGAAAAGATCCAAATTGTCATGAACATATGACAAATTAGACACATATGCACACATACACATACATCAATACTATCAAGATGAATACTGAAATCCTCATGCAAGTATCTCATACTTCTATCTTTACCTCAGTGTAAAAACAACTAAAGCTATATTTATTGACTATCCAACTAAACAGAGTAAAATAAAACATCTACAAAAATCTCTACTCCTCTTCTTATTTTGCCTTTATGGGTCATGAGCACCGGGCACCTGGTCCTTCAAGACATTGCATCCTTTATCCACCATATTCAGTCAGCCTATGATTCCTGAAAATTTCTAAATCTCTCTTTTTATCAATTTATTTCCAGTGTTCCTACCTTATTTCAGCCTATTGTCATTTGTGAATTAAACTACTGCTTTAGTCTGATAACAGATGTATCTCTTTCCAACCTTAAACTCTCTTCTTCTCTTTATTCCTCAGTCACACTGGGACCCAAGTTATCTTCCCAAGCACACACATCACAGCTCTACTTGAAGGGCTGCAGGGCCTCCCTAACACCTATGGAATAAAACCAAAGCTTCCTGCTACATCAGATATTGCCCTCTGTGACTGGTATTCCTCAGTGGAGTCCCTAAGGCACTTTTTGAAGACTTTAGGAATCATTTTAGGGTAGCCACAATGACTGAAGGGTATTAAGAGCATTAAGTGAGCAAGGGATAGAGGTACTAGGTGTGCAGGGCAGATTTGTATCAGAAAGAATTGTCATACACCCTACACGACCTCCAAAAGACTCAGCCAACATTGATGTAGGAAAAAACCATATTTAAAATAGTCTGAGCCAAGAAGTAGCTTATTTTATCCTCAAAACAATTTATTTTAAACCATTTTATATGCATTTAATATTCTTGGAATAGAACTTCAAGTCAATTAAGGAAAGATGATTCTTAGTTTTGTTCAGAATTTCATCAAGGGTTATTCGTGATTTTGTAAAAATATCTCTTCAGCAATTCCTCTAATATATCTCAATACAACAGGTGTATCAGTCAGCAATTGTAACTGTTGCATTAAAGGTGGCTCTACATATTAGCAAAAACATCTGACTTCTTACTCCTATTGTCTAATACAGTCTTTTCCAATCGCTGATGTAGGCTGCGTTCTTTGGGAAACAGACTCTAAAACTCTGATATTTTAGTGCAGGAGGGTTATTGAGGATACTCTCAGAGACAATAATTTGAGGGGTAAAGGATGCAGGACTGGGCCAAGGGAGAAGATGAACTGGGGTTTTGTTGCAATAGAGGACCCAACCTACCCCACCAGGCATCCTGGAGCCATCACACCTTGAGGAAGGGACCAGTTTTTAAAACCACACTTACGACTCATTAGTTGCATTGTCTCCTAAGATGGATTTTTAGGTAATTCTGTATATGGCATAAGACACAGATCAGGTTTTATTTTTTTGCCTATGGGATTCCAAGTGTTCCAGCACCATTGGATGAAAAAACTATTCTTTCTCCACTGAAGTAACTCTGCACATTTTGTAAAAATCCAGTCTACAAATGTGTGGGTTATTTTTGCCTTCTCTATTCTGTTCCATCGATATGTCTATTTTTATAACACTATATTGCGTTGATTACTGTAGTTCATAATGTCTTGAAATCATCTAGCATCAGTTCTCCAATTTTGTTCTTTTTCAAAGCTCATTTAGCTATTTAGTTGTTTGATTTTATAGAAATTTCTTATACACTTTAGAAAAAGCTTGTCAATGTCCAAGACTATCTACTGGGATTTTGACTGGAATTTTACTGCATCTATAGATCAATTTGGGAAGAAATGACATCTTAATCATTTTGAGTCATCACACCTATGAACATAGTACATCTTTAGAGTTTCTTAAGTCCTCTCAGTACCGTTATATAATGTTCAGTGTGCCAGTTTCTCGTATCTTTTGGCAGATTTATTCCTATGTATTTCACACATGTTGTCTTTACTTGTTTGTTGCTAATACAGGAACACCATATCTTCGGCAAATAAAGACAATTTTGTTTCTTCCTTTCCAATCTGGATGCTTTTTTTTTTTTCTTGCCTTGTTTCACTGGCTGGAACCAGAACCACCAATCCAATGTAAAATAGAAGGCGCAAGACTACACAGCCTTGATTTGCTCCTGATCTTAAGGTGAAAGCATTCAGTCGTTTGCCATTTAGTATGATGTTAGCTATCATTCTGTTTTGTTTGTTTTGTTTTTGAAGATGTCCTTCACTAATTTGAGGAAGATCTCTTCTATACCTCATTCTTCGCGTGATTTAATCAGAAATGGATCTTGTCAGATATTTTTCTGTAATAATGTAAGGTTTTTCATGACTCCAGTCTTTGTCTCAACCTTCTGTACCCAGTGCTTCAAGGACCCATTCAATACCACAGTGTGATGGTCTCTGACCTGCCCCCAAGCCTAGGAAGAGTTGGCTACACTGTCACCTGTATTTCACATCACTGAATATATTCCTTTCAGATGGCCCTTGTACTACTGTATTATTTGTATTGCACCTGTCTCTTCTGAAGGGGAACCCTGAGGCTGATCATTTCCCTGAATTCAAATGATTTGGTCAATGTCTGGCATATAGCAGACAATCAGTGTTCGATTAACTGAATTGAATTCCAGACTGTTAGCAGTATCTTAGAAGTCTCAGTTCACTCCACCCATCAGGAGTGGAGAACATGACTGGAACTGACATACTGAGCTCCTGTCACTTCTATCCCCAGCCAGAATATGTGAGTGCAAAGCTGTGTGAAATTAAAAAAATCATAGTCCAGAGATTTTAGGTGTGTGGACCATTTCATTATTTTATTCCAACAACCTTATCAACATGCTTTATAACAAGGAAGCTATTCGACCAAAGTAAAAAGAACAGAAAAAAAAAGTGTTAGTGAATTCTTGTAGGAACAGAAAACTGAAAGACATGCTTTGTCAGTTTTCTTGGAAGATATTCTCCAAATTCTCATGTACTGAAAAATATTAAGAATTTTGATATTACACCAAAATGTTTGCCATGGTTGCACACCTACTTAAATTGTTTTGTTTCAGTTTATAAATATCTCTGATGCTAAAAGACATTATCTAATAGGTAATACAGGACTCTCTAGAAAAATTGATTTTTTAAATCAATACTATAGCCAAATGAAGACTAAGTCATTATGAGTCTCTTTAAAATATCACAATTATATTATTATTATAAATTCTGAGAAATACTTCCAAAAAGTCTTTAAAATTAATGATTTTTGTTGCTCAAGTAGTTATTCATATCTCAAATTCAACTCTAAAGCCATTTCTTTACATACTACTATTTCATATGGATTTTAACTTCTTCCCTAATTTTCATAATGATCCCATGAATTCATGTTGACATCTTTTGTTTTCAACATAAATCATTTTGATGATGTAATGAAACTATTCCATTTATATAATAAAGCTTCAGTAAATCTTTTTTTTTTTTTTGCTTTTAAAATTTTATTTGGCTTTTTTCTTTAGGGCATACGCCTACAAGTTAATTATATCAAAAGATAAGACCATTTGCATAGCTCTTAACATATTTTACCAAATTTCTTGAAACAAGTTGTGCCATTTTATAACATTTTTTTTTTAAAGATTTTATTTATTTGAGACAGAGAGAATGAGAGAGAGAGCACTTGAGAGGGGGGAGGGTCAGAGGGAGAAGCAGGCTCCCTGCCGAGCAGGGAGCCCGATGCGGGACTCGATCCAGGGACTCCAGGATCATGACCTGAGCCGAAAGCAGTCGCTTAACCAACTGAGCCACCCAGGCGCCCAAGTTGTGCCATTTTAGAACATATAGGCATATCCTGCTTCCTCAGCCCACTAATTACCCACTAAAGAGTAGAGTTTTTGACTCCGGGTGCATCCTGGACTGCATCTACCTTGGGGGCAAATTAGTAGGAGAAAAGAGCCTGCCACCATCCCTCCCCCAACCTTTTGCAGCTCACGCCACCACCTTTGCCTGCAACAGAGTTGTAGTTTCATTGCTGAGACTCTCCTAGGATGCAGACAAGGAAAGTCTTAAGAGTTCTGTCCCACAATGTACCCTCTTCCTGGTCCTCTGACAAAACAGCCTTTTCTGTCTCTATCTGTTCACAATTCCAGGAGATACACATGTCTCAGCAAAGAGACATGGAAGGCAAAACAAGCAAGCAAATAAAATTAAAAATAGACTAGACTAGATCTCCAAAGTATGGTCATTCTTCAAGCTTTGATATCTCTACCCTGTCCATCTGCCCTTTCTTATTTTCACTTTTAGTTTGAGTATAGTTGACACACAGTGTTACATTAGTTTCAGGTATACAACATAGTGATTCAACAAGTTTGTATCTTATACTATGTTTTATGCTATGCTGACACATGTAGCTACCATCTGTCACCACACAACACTATTACAATATCATTAACTATATTCCTTATGCTGTGCCTTTTACTCCTGTGACTCATTCATTCCATAGTTGGAAGCCTGTATCTCCCACTCCCCTTCACTTTGTCCAACCCCTGACTCTCCTCTGGCAACTCTCAGTCCACCTGCTCTTATTTAATTCTGAGAGATCTCCAGTAGCTACTTTATGAATTTTGTCTGAGGATTTTGGCTATTATCAATAGGAGAGCTGGAATGAAGTATATTTATTCCTTTTTTACTGGAACCAGAAACTATCAATAAGCTTTTAGTTGGGAAAGTGTGAAAATAGATTTTATTCTTTGTGTCATTAGTTGATTTCAAAGACTGTGGAGTGATGATGACGACATATATTGGTTTTGAATAATCTGATCCAGTGGTTGAGATTTACCATTTATTCATCTCTTTGATACGTATTAAGCTAGAATTTTATCGGTTGGACCACTTAACCCTATTAAATAGTACAAGATGAAATATATGACAGTAGTTTTTGTTGTTGGCTTTTTTTTTTCCCCCTCCACCTTCATGTGGGAACCCAGATCCAGGGTCAGTAGTTTTGGGGGGTTTTTTTCTGTAAAGGGCCAGATAGTATTTTAAGATTTGTGGGGTAGTATTTTAGGATTTTAGGATTTCAGGGACATACAGTATCTTTTGCAACTACTCAGCTCCGTTGTTGTAGCATGCAAGCAGCCCTAGACAACATGTGAATAAATGGGCATGGTTAGACTTAGCCAACAAGCTATAGTTTGCCGCCTTCTGGCTTAGAACATTGAATTAACATCTCTGTGCCTTGGTATTGATCCACTAATAAAACTGTTACAGTAAAAACCCATTGTAACACTTCATGTGGATTCAAAAATTTCTACTGAGTGAAATGTGCATTTGTATTATTTTGGGGTGATGCCTGGATGAGACTGGACCCCTAGTAGGCATGGGTCTCTGTTCTGAGGTTTCCAGGAGCCAGTCACAATCACTCTAATTTATATTTGTTTTATTATTTACATGTGTGTCCTTCTTGTGACCTCCTCATGAATTAAATGGCATAAATTAAATTTCTTATATATGACCCTATGCAATCTGGAAAAAAGGGGGGTGAGGCTTTCTAATTTCATTCCAAAGTTTAAAGATACAGGGCAGTAACATTTAGAGTGGCGTGAGTTGATAGTTGCCAGATTCCAGGTTGAACTGTCACCTTACTAGAGACAGAATTTTAGAAGATTCAAGTATCTCTTAGAATTTATTTATTAGGAAATTATTTAGGCTCCCAGCTTTGGTATAGCCCTCCAAATCAGAAAGAACTATATTCAGTTTTTTTGCTATGGCACCACATAAATGTAAGTTCTGTCTTTATATGAAACCCAAATTTAAAATAGAAGTTTTTTTTTTAATATCCTCACTGAGTACTTAGAGTTTGTCTAAGTTAAGGGGCTTCTGTATAAATCAAGAGCAGTCTCAATTTTTCATATTCACAATTCAGAATTTTCTAGCTCTATTACCATCCTGTTATTTTACCATGGTTCTATCACTCATATTTCAAAAAACAGCCATGACAGGACCAGAAGAAATTACAAGACAAAACATAAATTTGGGGGCAAAAAAGATCTAAGGAAGAGGTGATAACCAGAGCCATAAAACATTATATATTTTACTACATAAATATGACCAGTATTTATGTAGCAATTCATGCCATAAACTAAGTCACCCTACAAACACTCAGCAGACAATATCCTTTGAATAATTACAATTCAAGAAGGAAAAGAACCCAATATTGCCAAGTTTACCAAGGGTATTTCAATGGGGGATTCATAAAGAAATATAATTGTGTAAAATATAAATGTAAAGATGTTGAAGCACAGAGAAGAGGATTATATGGAAGGCAAAAATTTGACTTAAAGGAAAGTAGGATGAGAGTAAATGAAAGAAAACGTAAGGCGTCAGAATATCTTCTGAAGTTATGAAAGGGATGGGCTCTTATCTCTTTTCTCCCAGGTTATAGTCATCTATTTTCTTGCCCCAGAAGTTATTTCAAATCATATTTGCCACTGCTCAGAGTAGCAGAACACATACTCATTACACTCACTTTCTTAAAAAGGTGTACTAAGAATATGAGTATAAGCCACACAGAGGAGTTTACTGGCTACATAGAAGTACAGACCACCACAAGAGAGGGCAATCCAGTATTAAACTGTGCTTTTTTAATGACACTGCAGAAGGAACTTTAATTCCCATGAGTGAGAAATTACATGGTTCTGCAAAGAATAGCGTTATTAGTATTTACAAAAATCACATTGCCAGGGGCACCTGGGTGGCTCAGTCGGTTAAGCGACAGACTCTTGATTTCAGCTCAGGTCATGATCTCAAGGTCGTGAGATCAAGCCACTCCTATGTAGCGCTCCCTGCTCAGTGCAGTGTCTGCTTGAGATTGTCTCCTTCGCCCTCTGCCTCTGCCCCCTCCCCTGCCTCTCTCTCTCTCTCTCTCAAATGAATAAATACAGTCTTTAAAATAACTCACTTTGTCAGATGAGGTATTACTCATCATGCCTCACTGTATGTGCAGTTCAGCATGTTAGGACTCTGAGGGGCTAAATAGTAAGGCATGTGAAGAAAAGTTTATGGACGGATTTGTTCTGAGAATTTATTCTTTCATGAAATTCTACATGTCACAATATGGACCCCATTTCTTAACTTATCCAGCTTGTTACCATTATAAGGAAGAAATGGAAGTGACTCAGTCACTACACATATTGTCTCCCGACTGTCAAGGCATCACTCACACTTGGCTTAACAGGACCCACTGAGAAAGAGAAATACAGGAGGGTCCTGTGCTTTAGTAAGGAAGATTACACCCAATCCCTGTACCATCTGCTCCCTTTCTAAATTCATTTAGTATGATTTAGGGGTCTGGACAGATTTTCACTTTAAGTAAAGCAAGCCTAGCAAGGGGCTTAAAAACAAAAACAAAACAACCAACATCAGCAGTGTCCCTTGGTTCCTTTCTCATGACATTTTAGAAAAATACTAATGCCCCCTGAAATAATGCCGAGTGATGGAATACCTGCTATCACAAACTATTAGGGAAGGATGATAACATGTCCATCCAATCTCTACATCGATTTAAACCTTGGTGTATTAATTACTGGACAATTTACCTCTGTTCTTAAGTTTCCTCATCTCTAAAATAATAGCATCTACTTAATTGAGAATGATATAAGACTAGACTCTAGAAAATATCAGAATACTAAAAAATAAAAGAACAACTGAGAGAGTGATACATTTGCCTTGGGGAGCAGGAGTTGGATATGGAGATTATATATAATATATTTCTGAGCCGGGAAATATGAATAGGGCCTTATATAACAGAAGAGTCCAAGCAATTCAGAGGGAAGAGCATGACTAATACACTAATACACAACTAGAAACCGACATAGCTGATTCATTGTGGAAGAACATAGGGTTACAGGTCATTTCAAATTTCAAACTGAGGAGTTTGAAATTTATGGTTTCCATGGATATCCATAAAATATTTTTAATGAAGAGATATGAACAGACCAAGGGTTATTTGATGATCTTCACAAAAGCAGAGCAGTTTTGGCAGAACAATGATGAAAATAAGTCATTTGGCTATGTTGAAGTAAATTAGACCATACAAAAATCAATTCCAGAGAGACTGTAGATCTAAATGAAAAGGGTAAATAAAGCTTTTAGAAGAAAATATAAAATGTCTTCATGACCTTGGGGTTGGCAAATATTTCTTAAAGAGATACAAAAAACCACTAATCATAAGGGAAATTTTTTTAAATGAAGAACTCTTGGGGCTCTTGGGTGGCTCAGTCAGTTAAGTGTCTGAGTCTTGATTTCAGCTCAGGTCATGATCTTGGGTCCTGAGTTCGAACCCCGAGTCAGGGTCCACACTCCGTGGGGGTCTGCTTGGGGATTCTCTCTTTCCCTCTCCCTTTGCCCTTCCCCCTGCTTGTGTGCTCTCTTGCTAATAAATAAATAAATCTTTTTTTTTTAAATGAACTCTTACTCATCAAAAGACAGCATTGAGAGTAAAACGACAAACCACAGAGAAAGATGATGTCTTCAATATTTATATCTGGCAAAGAACATACACCTAGAAAATATAAAGAACTCCACAAATCAATACAATGCAGACAACCCAACCTAAAAGAAAATAAAAATATGCACATCAATGGCACAGAAATTATACTGATAGATACATAGAATAAAATGTGTAAGTTTACCAAAAAATATGTCTGAGAATGATCAGGACAATTAACCAAGTGTCTAGCCAAAGGATAAATTCTCATACATCCATATGATGGAATCTAACACAACAATAAGAATAAACAGTTACACATACACATAACATGGACAAGGCTCACAAACATAACACGGTGTTTGAGAAGTTTGACATGTAGAGTACATTCTACAAGATCCCATTTCTATCAAGCTCAGAGAGAACTGACATACAGTGTTAGAAGTCAGTATAGTGGTTATGGGCATAATGATTAAAAGGAGGAATGGATAGTCTTCTAATATGTCCATAGTGTTCTGTGTCTCAATCTGATATTAGTTACATTTTTTGTTTACTTTGAAATTCATAAAGTTGTATTTAGGATTTATGCACTTTTCTATGCATATACTGGAATAAAAATTACAAAAAAAAAAAAAAATCAGAGGGACTTCTACTTCCAGCATTGTGGCTAACTAAATATTCTGAAAAGGCTTCCAATGCGAATGTCAAGATACTAGATAAATTACAATAACCATTTTTAAATCCACAGCTAAGCTCATGAGAAAGTACAGGAAATATGCATGGGACAGATAAAAACCAGAAGGATGCTGAAACAGAAAAATATGAAATTTAAAGCCTGTGTTACCCTCAGGGCACACATTTCCTAGGAATCCAGAATTTGGGGATTAAATTGCCACCCTGGGTTATCAGACTATAAAGAATTTGACTCTCCTCTTCACCTCCCTGTCCCTCTTCCTTTCCTCCTTTTCACTCATTGATAGAACTTTGAGATAGCTAAGTAGTTAAAACCAACCTGACAAACTCTAAAGAATTCTTATAGGAAGCATACATGTGAATTTCAAATTGAATGATTTACTCTTTCAATTTTCCCTAAAATATGTAAACAATTCTCTCGCTTTTCTCATTTTCTGACAGTAAGTGGGCTTACCCTCAGCAATCTTGTGATTTACATTCAACCCATCACTTATGGACACTCTTTTTTTTTTTTCTAACTTCATTTAAGGTACCAGATGACCCTCTGTTTCACAGATACTTCATATACAACTACTTCTGGAAGAAACTACTGTTATGGAAGAGTTCTGCATTGGAATTCAGAGGGGAGAAAAAAAGCATCTGGCACCAGTCCTGACATTTCCACTAAATCTGTGATGACTTTGGGCAAGATACCCAACTTATCTGGGCTTAGAAACTTCATTTGTCAAATTTAGTGAATGGACACTGATTTTCCAGGCATTATGTTGTAGGAGAAAAAAGCATTAGCTTTGAGGTCAGGCAAACTGAAAATCCGTCTCTGCTCTGGACCAGGTAAGTAAATTGATATAAGCATACACTGAAACCCCAGGCAGCCCTTAAAGAGATGAAGTAGACCTGTGAGCCTTGAAATAGAAAGATTTTCAAGACATATTGTTAAGCAATAAAGAGCAGAGTAATATAAATGGCATTTCATTTGTAAAAAAAAAAATAAACATTATGAATAAAAAATATATAATCAATAAATGTCTGCAAGGGACTACATAAATCAAATTTCCTCTGTAGATTTAAAAGAAGAACGAGTATAATTTTTCTATATCCATTGAATTAACATGTGGATGTATAACATAATTTTATAATTACATGTTTAATTAAAATTTTTTTCAATGGCTGGCATGAAGTTCTAATTAAATAAAAAGTCATCTCACTTTTCTGTGGCAAATAGCCTATGAAGCTATTGATTTGGGGAGGTAAAAAAAAAAAAAAAACAAGAATGAAATACTTGAAATTAGTGGATTATCTGAAAACATCATAAATTTTTTTTTAAATCAAGTTTTACAGTGAGTCCTGTTTATTCAGGGTTGAGTGGAGCTTAGGTGGGCAATCAATGCTGAGCAACAAGTTTGGGTATAGACAGAGGAAAAGGAGAAAGCATTTAGCCATGTCATTTTTCTTTGGGAAAGAAGATGAGACAGAAGAGGTGGTGAATGCGAGAGAGATGGAGCAGGACAAAGGACATGGTTGTGGCATCATCCTGAGATTACAGAGGCAGCCAAGAAGGCATGGTGGAGGTATGTGGAAGCTCCTAAACGTGATTATACATGTCTAATGTAGGCTCTCTAAGTAAGTGCAACAGTGAGAGGAAAGGGGCATTAAGTAACCTGATAGAAAGTTTTTGGTCTCACTGTCAAATTCAATGTAAGTTCTAAAACAGAAGGTGTAGCAGAGAGAGAAAATTCTTAGGTAAAAGTTTTTCTGACCACCAAGGAGTTATTTAATAGGACACCATTTGGGGAGGCACAGTCCAGAAAAAAGAACAATTTTTCTGGCAATGAGACTGAATCAAATAACCACCCTGAGCCCCGAGTGACATAAATGAGCCTTCTTTCTCATAAGTGTCCCTTTCACCAACCGCTCACAAATTGTAGGTTGGCTTACTGAAGGACTCCTGTGTCAACGGTGCCATCACTTTGTCTTTTGGCCTTTTATAAAACCAGCCATTTTAGCTCTTTTTAAAGAACATTTTTCTTTTCTCAGGTTTATTAGACCCCATATATCCATCAGAAGTTCCTGAATTCCTATCCTATTTTTCTTTTTCTACAGCCATGGTTGTTGTAGAGGAATACAGAGGACATTTACATAATCTTCAAGTAACGAAGGCCTTTCTAAGCCTGATAGGAAACTAAATAACCTCAAAAAAATGAACCTTGGCAAATGCAAATGATAACATATTCCTAGCCACAACTAACTTCAAAAGTCTCTGGAAAGCAGTCAAAAAATAATCGCACGGAAAAAATAAATATCTTCAGAAATGGCAAAAGTCCTTACCAAAAAAAAAGACAAAGAAATGCTTCAGTAAATTAGACTAAGAACATAGCTAAAAATCTGGAAACAAAGTCATCAGAATACCTACAAATCCTCGAAATAATTTATTTAAATGCAAATTAGGGTGGTGAATGATTTTTTCACATGTGAAAATGAAAATTCTGAGAGTGTACATTTTTAAACATAGTTAAAGGGAAATGTATTAATATATTAAAATTAAGACATAAAATTTCTTCATCAGAATTAATCTTAAGTATCCTCAGTTATAGCAAGGAGGAAACATGGATGTCAGCACCTGACATGTATGAGGAGGGGAGACATTTACGGAGATTGTTAAGTAGAGTATGCCAAGCAAAGGCCAGTCAGTGGGGAGCAAAGACGGTTAGTATTCCTGAGACCCACACTCTTCTCCCATCTTCCAGCCTCCTTCACATTTAGATTGGTGCCACGTGCCTAAGTTCTAGCCAATGCCATCTGGGCATAAGTGACATAGGCTATATTTAAGGTTTATCTTAACACCCCTGCTCAATCATCCTTTTTCTATCTACAGTGGTCATGGAGACCATGGAGACCACGGATTGACAGCATCATGAGAGGAAATGATCCCTGAACTTGGGCAACAGCCCCCATGGAGAGCCGCCTAACCCATGCTGTCACCCAGAATAAGCCTTTATTCTGTTAAGTCATTGTGATTTCAACATTTGCTTGAAATATTACAGGAAAGCCTAGAAAAGTGCTTCTGAAATTTTGGTGGGCCTACAAATTCTCTGAAGACTTTGTTAAAACACAAGTTTCCGAGTCACCTTCCCAGAGATTCTGATTCAGTGAGTCTAAGACTAGAGAAACTCATTCTTTATTTCTAACCAACTCTCAGTTTTTGTTGATGCTGCTGGTCCACATCGGCCTAAATATCCTGAATAAAATACTAGGAGTGGAACTACACAAAGTTTGCGTAGAAGATGTGAGGTTCTGAGGCAGCAAAGAGCCTCAGTCTTATACATACAAAGAACTGAAGGTAGAAGAGTATAGAAGAAGAATAAGCAAAGATTATAATTCAACAATGATCCTGAAATTTGAGATGCAAACCCGGAGATCATATTGGCACCAAATAAGAATTCCCAGAACAAGCCTAGGGCACTAGTTCAATATTAATTGACCCACTAACATATCATGGCATTGATGGGGTGCAGGATTTGTTCACAATTAGGATACAGACGAATGCCAATATATTCATTTCCTTATACCTAGACGTCTCCAGGACAAATTGAATGGATCTTGAAAAACCCGAAGAACCAGACATTTTCTATCAGTTGTAAAAGCTTCAGTGTGAATGGGAATTTTATGTCTGACCCCTCCTGTATGAACAAACTGTCTCTGGTTTATGAATTAAGGCTAGGAAATGAGAAAGGAGCCAGAGTGGCATTAGCTTGGAGTCACCAGAAACCTCATGAAGAAACAGCGGTGTACCCAGTGAGGACGATGACTCCCGTGGGCAGGAGATTGGTGCCCAGAGCACTGGTTCTCAATACCAACTGCACATTAGAATCCTGATGTGAGTTTTACAGATTACTTTGCCTAGGCCACCCTTGGAGACTGTAATTCCACTGACCTGGGTTAAGGACACCCGGTATATCTTGCCATAGTTTTTTTTAAAAAATTCAACTGACTCCCATAAATGTTCAGACTCTTTTAGTCATTAAAATTTTCATTCTGGTTCCTAAAATCTAAACACTAATCATTTTAAAGACTCAGTGTCATTAAGCATTTATCCTCTTCTCCTCCCAACACGGGCTAGAACAGAGGTATAGCAGCTTAGAGAGGAAATATATAGGGGACAGGAGAGGAGAACCTGTTTGCACTTACACCTTTCTTTTTCTTCTTTCCTTTCCACATGCTAGCCCAGTGATGTTAAGATGGACATACAGGTAGAGGATGCAACAATGGCTACTTCGGCCACCTCTGGTGGTGTGGCAGTTTCCTGCTTCTGTTGGTTATAACTTCTTGTCTTGCTAACACTTCTTTGGCCCTCACCTCTATGAGGCATGCTTTCCAGTGTGTCTCTCATGTGGGTACATTGGTAGACTCTTCAAAAAGCCTAATGGCGTTCTCTGTTATGGGCCGAATTATCCTCCTAAAATTCACATGTTGAAGTCATAACCCCAATTGCTTAGAATGTGACTGTATTTAGAGACAGTGCCTTTAAACAGGGAGTTGGGGGAATGAGTGAAATAGGGAAGGGGATTAAAAGGTACAAACTTCCAGTTATAAGACGGTCATGGGGATGAAAAGCATAGGGAATATAGTAAATAACAGTGTGAAAATGTTGCACAGCAACGGATGGTAACCACACTTACTATGGTGGGCATTGTGCAATATAGAGAATCCTCCAATCAAATTAAGGAAATAGATTTTTAAAAATAGTGGCAAGAAAGCAGATACATATGAAGAATAAATTCAGAAAACATTTTCCAGTATGGATGGCACATATATTACAAGAAATTCTTACCAAATTAATCAGAAAAAAATGGAAATAACTGTAATGAATAATAAATGAAAATATTGTAAAAATCCTACAGCAGGGTGAAGGTTTCAATAACAGAACTATGTAGGAAGCATGAAAGATTTATAAATTTGAGCACATAAATTTTAAAATTTGATGGGCAAGTTCAACCACAAAACAAATATCCTACCATTAACTATGTTAGAAGACCATTTGCAATCACAGACAAATATATTTGATAAAATTTTCAATCTAGTAGAAAGCTGGATGAAAGGATAAAATTAATTCACAAGAATGTAAGGCTATAAAAATTGTCAATTTAGAATAAAGAATAAACTATAAACAATATGCCAGCATTAGCAAATATATATCTAAGGATATTTACTGCAAAATTTCTACAGATCCACCCTTGGGAACACTCATTACTTATAATTCAAAATTATTTCCTGATTTGGGGAAATACATATGGTGCATATATTATGTAATACCATCAGAGGCATTCAAGAAAGCATTTCATGACCAAACAACATTAATATTTCTGTAGCAAAACCTCTGAATAGTCACACTATGTGGGATAAATAGAGACCATAAATAATTTCAACTAAGTTCTAATCATGCTTTGACAGCAAATGAATTTGGGTAAGGTTAGGTTTGAATACCAAATTAGTGGGAAAATATTTTCAATTTTAAGTGTTTTTTGGATTTCAGAATTGCGAGATAAGAGACTGTGGACCTATATTAGAAAAAAATGTGGAAACAAATGTTCATCAAATAGTTATCTTCAAGTTGTGGTTCTTCTTAACATGTATGCTAAGCAATCATTTTTCAATAGTGATAAAAGCAACATTTAAAATATGAATGCCCAAGATATATGATAAAGGGAGATAAACAAGTTTGAAACCAGCTTCATTATGCATTTCTTTTGTACAGCAGGATTTCTGGTGACATTTACTTTTCTTTGAGAGAAATAATTGACATGCTAGACTTGAAAGCTACTGAGAGGAGACATACAGATTTTATAGGTTGTGTTGGGTCTTTTTTTGAGCTTCAACTTCTTCTAATAAATATCATCTTTTCTACCTATAGGTAATAAAACTTACTAAAATGAATCAAGATGAACCTGAGTGACCAAAAGTGAGTGACAGTGGGGACAAGGAGGGGTCCATATAGCATCTCCATAAAGGCAGAAAGAGTCAGGTGTCAAGGGTAAATGTAAATTTAGTTACACCTGAAATTCTTGCCCAAGTAAGGTAAGGGTTACTGTCTGAGTGAATTAAAGATCTCTAATTTGAAAAGCATAGGGCACTTAAACTCATACCAACAAAATTTTGAATTCCCTAATGTACAAAAACACTGCAAATCAAGAAGGAAAACACTAAAATCTCTTTAGAAACAAATCAAAAAAACATGAAAATTCATATACAAAAGAATAATTCTTTTTTTAAAGATTTATTTATTTTAGAGAGATACAGAGCACACACCGGGGGGAGGGTAGAGGGAGAGCAGAGAGAGAGAATCTCCAGCAGACTCCCCACTGAGCACAGAGCCCAACAGGGGGCTCAGTCTGGGACCCTGAGATCTTGACCTGAGCTGAAATCAAGAGTCGGCCACTTAACTGACTGAGCCACCCAGGTGCCCCTGTAAGTAATTCTTAAAAATGTTTTTAATCATCCTTTCCCTCTGTGTTTTATTTTAAATATTTTCTATGGTTATGTTTTTAAGTTTATCTGAGACCTAACCTTATTCCTAAGGTAGTGGCAGGTTTAACTTCCAAATGAATGATATAACTAGATTTACCCTCCCACCTAAAACAAGCAAAAATGGACACAATATCTGAAATAATGATTTTCAAGACACAAGACATCACACAAAAAAGGACAATGTTTTGCAACAAATTGGAAACAAACAAGGTGAAACCTTTGGTGGCCCCAACTTTCTAGTTTTGGAGAACTCCCAAGCTGTGGCCCAGCTAACACTCCTGAACTGAGCAGATGAGAGTAAGAAACTAGAGATGCAGGGGCTGCAAGTCTCAGGATAGCACCTCAGAAAGGAAAAAGCCACACAAGGAGAGAACTTGAGAAAGCTATAGAGACCTCCCTCTGGTAGGTTCATCACAGCAACTTCACAGGTACTTTAAAAGAAGGTACTTATTCCTCCGTAAGTGATATGTCACTTTTTCCCCAGCTGTTTATGAGATTTTTTTTTTCTCCTTATCACTGGTTCTGAACAATTTGATTTTGATTTAACGTGGTGTAATTTTAGGTTTCAGATGCTTGAGTTTCCCTGATTTGTAGTTCCATCAAATTTTGAAAGTGTTTGATGACAATTTCTCCAAATATTTGTCTTATTTCCCTACCCCCACCCCCCACCTTTGGGACTTCTATTACTTGCATTTTTTGGCTGCTTGAAGTTGTCCCATAGCTCGTCGATATCGTCATTTGTTTGTTTGGAGGGGAGTGTTTTGTTTTTGTTTTCCTCTGAGTTTCATTTTAGATTGCTTCTACTGCTATGTCTTTTGGTTCTTTTTCTTCTTCTTCTTATTTAATGTCTAATCTGCCACTAATCTCATCTTGTAATTTTGCTTCTCACACATTGCATTTTTCATCTCTAGAAGTTCAATTTAGGTCTTTTCTATATCTCCTGGGCTTTTTTATTGCTAAACGTACTGAAGTGCTGTAAGAATTGTTTTCATGTCCTTTCCTGTTAATTCTAACATCTGTGCCAGTTCTGGGTCAGTTTCAATTCATCGATTTTTTTTATTATCATATGGGCTGTACTTTCACGTGTATTTGTATGTCTGGCAATTCTGGATTGGATACTTACTATAGTGAATTTTGTGCTGTTGGGTGCCAGATATTTTTGCGTTCCCATAAATATTCCTGAGCTTTTTCTGGGCTGTGGTTAAATACCTTGGAGATAGTTAGATCCTTTGGGGTCTTTCAAAAAAAATTTGTTAGATAGGACCAGGGCAGTGCTCAGACTAAAGCTAATTATTCCCCATTGGTCACACAAATCTTTCTTTGTACGTATTATCAAATACCCTTTGAATATAAGGTTTTCCAGACTAACTGATCGAAACATATGCTATTTCTGGTGCTATATGAGTACCAGAAATTGTGTCCTCTAATCTTTTTGAATAATGGTTCTTTCTTGGCCTTGGAAAGTTTCCTCAAGTGCACCTTAATGTTCTGAAAGGAAAACGAAAATTTAACCTAGAGTTCTCTAATCAGCAAAATATCTGTCAAAAACCAAGGTGAAATGTTTCTTCAAAAATGTAAAAGCTGAAAGAATTCTTCAGCAGCACTCTCTCATAAGAGAAATGTTAAAAGAAGTGCTTCAAGCAGAAGGAAAGTGATTACTAATGTAGATACAGATCTATACAAGGAATGAAGAGTATCAAAGGGCAACTACATGCATGAATATATAAAATTTTCTCATCTTGGGGTGCCTGGGTGGCTAAGCATCTGACTCTTGATTTCAGCTCAGGTCATGATCTCAGGGTCATGGGATTGAGCACCACATAGGGCTCTGCGTTGGGCATGGAGCCTGCTTGGAATTCTCTCTCTCTTTCCCTCTCGCCCCCTGCCCTCTAAAAAAAACTTTTTTAAGTGTTCTCATCTTTAAAATGTACTTAAAATATAATTGACTGTTTACACAAAAACAGTAACAATGTAATGTGACTTTTTAACCTATATAAAAGTAAAATGTATGCAAAAATAGCACAAAGACTGGATGGAGAGAAATGGAAGTTCACTGGTGCAAGTTTCTTTTACTATATGTCAAGTGGCTTAATATCACCTGAAAGTAGACACAGATTATATAAACATATACCTTAAAGCAGTCACTTAAAGAATAAAGATTTATAGCTAATAAGTTGATAAAGGAGATAAAAATTATAAAATACTCAATATGCAACAACACATAAATATGAAAAATGAATGTAAGAAGAGATGGGGCAAATAAAAAGAGCTATAGATTAGATGGAAAGCAGGACATATCAATAATGACATTAAATTTAAATGGCCTAAATGTCACAGTTAAGAAGCAGAGGTTGAGGTTGTCAGATTGATTGCAAAGTAAGGTGCAAATATATGCTGCCTACATGAAAAAAACTTTAAATGCAAGCTACAAATAAGTTAAAGAGTTGAAGAATGAAAAAAATATGTACTATGCTCACACTAATCCAAAGAAAGCTGGAATGAACATATTAATTTCAGAAAAAGTATTTCAGAGCAGTGAATATTAACAAGATTTTTTAAAGGTAATTTCATAATGTAAATGGATCATTTTATCAAGAGGGCATAACAATCCTAAATGTTTCTGCACTCAATAAAGAGCTTTAAAATACACAATAGAACTCCAAGGGAAATTAGCACATTCACAATTATAGCTGGAGATTTCAATAATCCTCTCTCAATGATCAACAGAAAAAATAGACACAAGGAGAGTAAAAATATAGAAAATGTAAGCTATACAATTAGTCACCTTGATCCAATTGGTATTCACATAATATTCATCCCAAACAGCAGAACACACATTACTTCTAGATGCACAAGAAACATGTAACAAGATAGACTATATCCTGGACCATAAAACAAATCTCAACAAATGTTTAAGAGATACAAGCCATACATAGTATGTTCTCTAACCACAGAAAAATTAAGTTAGAAATCAATAATGAACGTATCTCAGGAAAATCCCCCAATATTTTGAAACTAAATAACACATTTACAAATAAACCATGGGTCAAGAGTAAATCAAAAACGATTTTTAAAATAATTTTGAACTGAATAAAAATTTTAAAATACCAGATGTTATAGGATGCTGCCAAGCAGTATTTAAGAGTAAATTTATAGCACTGAACCCCATTCATTAAAAAAGAAATTTCTCAAGTTAATGGTCTCAGTTTCTACCTTAAGAAATGAGGAAACATGAGAAAATTAAACCCAACGTAATTAGAAGAAAAGAAACACTAAAAATTAAGACAGAAATAATGAAATAGAAAATATCAATGTAATGAAAAAAGCAATGAACTATTGTCAATAAATGCAACAATATGAATGAATCTCAAAATAATTATGCTGAGTAAAGAGACTGGCCTAAACCAAAAAAGAGTGCAAAACTCTGTGGTTCCATTTACACAGAATTGTGGGAAATCAAAAACAATCCCTAGTGGGGTGCCTGGGTGGCTCAGTTAGTTGAGGGTCCAACTTTTGGTCTTGGCTCAGGTCTTGATCTCACAGTGCTAAGTTCAAACCCTGCACTGGGCATAAATGCTGGGCATGGAACCTACTTAAAAAAACAAACAAACAAAAGAAAACAATCCCTGTGACAGAAAGCAGATCATTGGCTAAAATGGGGCGGAGTGGTGGTTAGGGAGGGAAGAGAGAGAGAGAGAGAGAAGGATTACAAAGAGGCGTGAGGAAATCTTTGAGAGTGATGGATATGTTCGTTGTTTTCATCATGGGGATGATTTCGTGGTCATGTACATATGTCACAACCCATCATACTGGGCACTTTAAGTATGTTCAATTTAGAGTATGTCCGTTATTTTTCAATAAAGCTGTTACCAAAAAACTACACTGAAAAATCAAATGATAAATGGCATATGCACAAGGTTATTCCACATAAGATACAAAAAATAAATTCAATGCAACCTAATGTCTAGAAACAAGAGACTGGTTAAATTATGCTCATCCAAGAGAGAAAGCAAAATATCTTTATGCATGGCTATGTAACAATCTCCCTGATATATTGTTATGAACACACACACACACACACACACACACACACACCCTTCAAGAATAAAAACAAAATCCAGACCCATTTTATATTTTCTGTTTCTGTTTTTGGTATAAAAAGAAAGGGTAGACTTTTCAAATCACTGTTGTACACCTGAAACTAATCTAATATTGTGTGTCAACTATACTTCAATTAAAAAAAGGATAGACAAGGAATATTTCACATGAGAAAGTAAAAATATTAGCATTGGCAAGGTGACATGGGTGGCTAGAAGATGAGAGTGATGGTAAACTGTTTCTTTTTTTTTTTAAGATTTTATTTATTTATTTGACAGAGAGAGACAGAGCGAGAGATGGAACACAAGCAGGGGGAGCAGGAGAGGGAGAGGCAGACTTCCCACAGAGCAGGGAGCCCAATGTGGGGCTTGATCCCAGGACCCTGGGATCATGACCTGAGCTGAAGGCAGACACTTAACGACTGAGCCACCCAGGCGCCCCAGCAAACTGCTTCTTAAATATGATCTTGATATTTTCTCTCTCTCTGAAACATGCAAACGTCTTACCTATTTAAACGTATTCTTTAAGAGCCCTGGGAATGTACCATACTAATTAAAAATCAATCAAGCTCTTGCCAAAATAAACTTTATTCCCTATAACTTAAAAACAAAAAACAAAAAAACTAGTCAAGCTCTAGATTCAGATAGCTTGTCTTAACCATGTGATTTGGGCCAACTTTGTTAAACTGTCTCCATTTCCTTAAAAGTATAACACAGATAATGAGAGTGTCTCCTTATAGGATAATTATGAGTATTAAATGAGCACTTAGAACAGAACCTGACACTATGGTAAACATGCAGTATGTTTTAGATATTATTTGCTTAAGTTCAGTTTAACATGGCTGGTTGTAAGGGTGTCTGGATGGCTCAGTCGGTTAAGTGCCCCACTCTCTTGGTTTTGGCTCAGGTCATGATCTCGGGGTCCTGGGATCAAGACCCACATTGGGCTCTGCACTCAGCAAGGAGTCTACTGGAGATTGTCTCCTTCTCCCTCTGCTCCTCCCCTGCTCACAGGCACTCTCTCTCTCAAATAAATAAATAAAATCTTAAACAAACAAACAAAACCCATGGCTGGTTGTAAAGTGCACTGCCTGATTTGGGTTTGGTTAACATTCATAAGTTACAAGTAACTCCAAACACTTTCAGGTTGGTTCATTTTACTCCCATCTCTTTGCTCACACTGGACTGACTCACCAAGTCAGTTCAATGGGAGTTCAATGTTTAGAGGAGTACAATCATTGTTTCAAATAAGTAGTAATTCAATAGTAGGTGAAGATCCTTAGAAACAGTTTGTCATCTTCCTCATTCTAAAGAACCACACAATATGTTATCATTATTGACTGTGCAGTCCATTATGAAGTTACACCTGAGCCCCAACAGCTTATTCAAAACTCTGAAGAATGAAGTCTGAATAAATATGTATTCACATATATATATGAATAACTAATTATAAGTAGACTTTATACAACACACACACACACACACACCCAAGAGGGAGAAAGAGCTCTGTGAGTTTAAGGGATTCATCCATGCTCATGCAGCTCATTGAACAGGAGCTGTGAACAGAACCTTTGCATGGAACAAAAGTCATAGCATCTTATAGCTTATAACCTCTCTTTGTATCCCTCTTTCCTAATATGTAACATACAGATAAGAGTTCAAATCCATTTTATCATTCCTAAGAGAAGGGAGCAGATCTCATTCCTGGTATATGAAACAAAATAAACAAAAACCTGAGGGGCCTGGAAAGTAGACCAAGTTTATAGAGCAAGTGACTAGATCCTGGGTCTCTTGACACCATTTTTTTCTTTCTTTAGAACCATATTATCTTCTCTTTCCCCCTCTTGACCTCGAATAGACCAAGCAGAATCAACCACAGAATCTTAGAAAGACTTGAGTTCCTGCAATGCCACTTCTGAAGTATCCATCACATATTTCCTAGCTGATTAGTGATGCACTGATCTTTCCAACTTTATAAAGCAAGAGTTCTACGATAAGAAAGGAAGAAGAAAGAGGAGGAGGGGGTGAACAGATTTAAACCAATGTCACACATCACATATAGTTCTATTATACTGGATATTATTTTATATATGATGCTAATTTGCCAATGAAAGAAGTATACACAAGTTTCATGGATCTAGGTCATCATTTGGTTATTTTTGATTCCTGTGCTGTAGGTTGCAAGGATTTATTGTGGAGACAGATGAGGGTAAATTTTGTCCCTTCAGAGGACTGTGGCTAAAGGGCTCTCACTCTTAGTGCTTACAGTATTCTGGGAACAAGTGTAGACAAGGTGTTTATCAAGTGTCTCTGACAATAGTCTGAGGGTTATTGGATCAATTTAGGGGATCAAAATAGGGATTACTGGATCAATTGCATCTTCTCTTAAAAAAAAGTGAATATAGCTAAATCTTATCTACATTGAGTCTGTTAAATCTGAGACAATGCTAACTCTGCATGCATTATTTCATTTAATCAAAACAATACTCTGAGGTGGTTATTATTTTCATTCCCATTTTGTGGATGAAGCTATTAGGCACAGAGCAGTAAAATAACTTTCCCAAGTTTGCACGGCTAGTATGTGGGCAAATCTCTGAATTGAACCAAAGTTCTGATTTTCCAGTACCCTGCTCTTCCTCCTTGTCTAGGAATCAGAAATTAGTGTCCTTGTCCTGAACAGTGATTATTTGTATCTGATGGACACCAGGGTCTCTGAGATGTACCAGGATTTCATTTGAACCCATGAATGGGATGACATTTGTTTACCTAAACTTTTATTTTCAGATCTCTGTGCTAGTTATTTAGTTATTGGCCTTACTTCCTAGACCTCCCCTGTTGTTGTTTTTTTCATTTCTCATCCACCCTTCACTGGTGATAACTTGCTATATTTTATGCATTCCCTGCTAGCTGCATTAAATCCCTTCTGTAATAAATAAATACATGTATAAATACATACCAAAGCAGTCATCTCAGAAAGAGGATGGTGGCTGGTGACATATGAATTATAAACTTGCAATGAGCAAGTAATTACTTCATTATGTTTCCATTTGTCCCTTTAATTAAAAATTCATTCTCTGTAGTTAAAGATGCCTGCAAAACTGTCACAAATTTCTCATGAATTAAGGATTTAAAATCCCTGGGTTTTGAGCAAAGACTTTATACCAGTTTAAATAAATAAATAAATCCACCACTTAGCAAAGCCAGTGAGGCTGCCAGAATCAACCCAGAAAAATTTCTGACCAATTCATCATATGTGCTACATCTTAAAAGTAAAATAATTCATATGGCTCACCAAGACCACACAGTGAATAGTCTAGCATTGTTAATTTGGTCCTCAGGTGGTGGATTCAAATAGCCTTCCACACCTCATCTCCTATCTCATAATGGATCACTACCTCATATGCCGAATACAATATAATTTCTTTTCCCTCCTCTTTTAACCAAATAAGTAAACCACGGATCTGGAATTTAGGTTCTAAAAGGGCCTTATAGATAATGTAGTGTTATCCCTGTATTTTACTAAAGAGGAGGGTGAGTTATAGGGTGATTAAATAACTACCTAAGATCATAATGCTACTTCAGGTGCCTGGGTGGCTCAGTCGGTTAAGTGTCTGCCTTCAGCTCAGGTCATGATCCCAGGGTCCTGGAATGGAGTCCCAAGTTGGGCTCCCTGCTCAGTGGGGCGAGTCTGCTTCTCCCTCTCCCTCTGCCTCTCCCCCAGTGCTCGTGCTCTCTCAGAATCTCTCTCAAATAAATAAAATCTTAAAAAAAAAATCATAATGCTAGTTAGACTCAGTACTGGGACTAGAATCCAGGCCCCAGAACTTTAATTTTTTTTTAATATTTGTAGTAAAACCACACTTTCTATTTCCCAGGGGGGAAAAAGGTTTTGACTTTTATGACTGTTGTGACATTTTACCAAGTATGAATTAACTCGACAGAGTTTAGCAAGCATGTTAATTTAATCAATAGTTCTACATTTTCAAAACTGTATTTTCTAATAGAGAAAGGAATTTTCTAGAAAATGTCTTCTACCTGTTAGAAATTCCATCAAACATGAAAGAGTTGAGAATCAAAGTGCACTACACAAAGTCACAGAAGTTCTCAGCCACTCCACAGTTTGCACTGCCAGTCACATCATGGCCATCCTATTCTTTTAAGTTTTCCAGCTCCATGAAACAAGTTAAATGTGACAGGAGGAAGAAAGTGGAGTGGCTGGTTTTCTCCATGAGAACAGGTGTCATATGCTATGGACTGAATATTTGTGCCCTGCCACCAACTACATATGTAGAAGCTCTAATCCCCACGGTGATGGTATATGAAGGTGGGGCCTTTGGGTGGCAACTAGGTCATCAAGGTGGATATTAGTGTCTGCATAAGAGACATGAGAGAGATGAGGTGCCTGCCTGAGTGGCGCAGTCATTTAAGTATCTGACTCTTGGTTTTGTGATCGTGAGTGGTGATCTCAGGTTGTGAGATCAATCCCTGCATCAGGCTCCACACTCAGCGTGGAGTCTGCTTGAGATTCTCTCTCCCTTTGCCACTGCCTCCCAGTGCGCTCTCTCTCTCTCTCAAATAAATAAATCTTTAAAGACAGAGAGACATAAGAGAAATGATCTTTCTCTCTGCTATGTGATGATACACCAAGAAAGTGGCTATCTGCAAACCAAAGAGGGCCTTCACCAGACGCTGAATATGCTGATACCTTGATCTTGGACTTCTAGCCTCCAGCACTAGGAGATGATTTGTATATCGAATTAATAATAATGTCATTAGAAGATTCCCAGGAGAAAATCCTGCTCAAAGAGATTTTTTTTTTCCTGTAAATGAGCAGGGCTAACAAATTGGGATAAGGGTGAAAGGTAGAAAAGACATAGGTATCTAGATTGGGGGAGGTTTGTTTGTTTTAGTGAAAACTTAATTTTTAAATATATTTTCTCGATCAACAGAAAGGATATTGAGAATTAGGTTTCCCAAATACCACTTTTTAAAGATCAAGGAAATATATTTAAATTTACAATTTGGTGAGGAGAGAATATCCGATTATACCAAGAAGGATGTGCTGTCAGGAGTAGCTGAGTTGGCTGTGGAGCTTGAATAAAATAAAACATAAGCACTCAATACAACATAATGCTTTTGCCCTTACTTGATTTCCCATATGTCCATGGTGATTTAAAATGAAACAAAACCAAACAAAACCCTATACAATGCCTTCGGGATTAAACAATTGATTTCCTGGTCCAGAGAGACGAGATGTTCTTATTAGTCATAATTTAAAACCTTTGAATCTCAGAAAACAATAAGCATACAATGAGGATTTAGAAACAAAAGGTCAGCTCTGTGTAGAGCTTAATGAGAGAGAAAGCACATTAAGGAAAGTACAGCTGCTACAATTATTTCAGTGCAAACTGCTTGTCCATGTTTTAAACAAGTACATGGACATCTAGCTCACTGAGGGGTGACAAAGTGGATGGAGAGAAAATGGGGCTGTCAGAGTCACCTATGATTTGTGTCTCTCAGATCTTAGTATAAAGAGCAGTCTTCTATATTTAAGTGTGAGAGTGAGAGGCCTCAGTTGGATTTATTTTACCTAACTGACCCACACTGGACGTGGAGGATGTGTTTGGTGTTTTACTCACAAATAATCTTATAAAATATATTTCCTTAAATAACATGTCATTTCCCTGTGAAAAATAATTGTAACTTACCCTACAATTCCTCATTTCATTGTCACTCCATACAATCAAAACCCTAAAAGGTATAATCGTACCTTTGACCAAGTAGATAACAGGAATTGGAGTTACTCTATCCCATAAAAACACGAAATAAAGTAGACAAAATGGATGAACTCAGTATTATAGATGTTGGACATCAAGCAGCAGAGGACAGTGACATCTGAGAAAGGGGAAGCAAACAAAATAGCCCTGTGGCTGCCATCACTCACCGAATGGAGCAAGTTTCCTGGCCACCGTGGGTGTGGGGAAAGGAAGCTCAGAGGAGCCCAGCAGTTTCTGTGAGGGAGGGAGATGGAGTTGGGAGCTCAGGGAGGCTACCATGGCTAGAATATATAATTCCAGAGATGAAATCATACGATGATCATGCTCAAGTGCCTCAGCATCATTTTATCTGTGTAAGATGAGATAACTTTTAAATCTTTGGCAGCAATTAGTTGTGGCTTTTCCTTTTTGTCCTCACAAAAACTATCAAATCCCTTAGTAAAGTTATGTGCTTGTGAGGACATCCATTCTTTATTATTTTCACTGATCTTTTCATTAAATCTAGACTTCTTAGTAGATTCCATGCTTTTCTGCCTCACATCCATTTTTATGGCAAGGTCTCTATGACGGTACTAATGAACTGTATGCATTCGCTTCTCTCAGCGCATTTCTTTGTCTTACATTTTCTTCTTCTAATATGTGTATGAGAGGGTTAGGCCTTTAAAAGTCTCTTATTTCTTCTTAAGTTGACTTGCTTAGAAGACAGTTTCACTTAATAATGAAGGGAAAAGGAAAGCAAGGATGCAAATATATATAAACACCACCCAAACAGGATATTGTTCTATACGGAAAAAAAGCTAAGGTAGACTGTGGTGTATTCTATACTCTCTTACCAAGACTGAAAAATAACTTAAATGTTTTTTTCTAGCTTGGCTTGTGGATTTGTTATAGGGGATTTTTATTATTATTATTCTGGTAGTGAAATGATTTTGTAAGCCCTCATTTTGAAGGTCCAAAAATGAGGGATACTTGTATTTAGTAGATTTAGGGACAGAAATCATTGAATTCTACCCTTAGAATTATTATATAACTATTTATAGTCCTGTTTGATACACTAGACTCCTTATCAAGGGAATTCATCCTGTTCATTTTTACTTTCTTCCTCCCCACCCCACAAGAGAAATAATTGTAGACATATATCTGAACATCACATTAACTAAACCACAACTGAAGAAGGAAAATAAGTTTAACTTCTAAGGGTGAATACAAAGTAATTTAAAAATAACATTTTTTCCACACGTGTATTTAACTCCTCAATTGTCTACAAATATCAGGCTGAGAAAAATTAGGAATTCACACATTCAGTCAGAGTTACCAAAGTGTCTGAGGTGCATCGCTAGAGCCCATGGGGCCCAGGTAGTCGGCTGGCCAGAGCTGAGAGGAGATGCTGAGACAGGAGCAGGCATGTTGGAAATGAAGAGAAGTGAAGAGGAGTACTTTACATGCGTCACTGAGTGCGAAGACCCCAAGGCCCACACCACGCTCCTCCGCAGGGCCAGCAACGAGAGTCTCTTGGAAGTGGAATGCAGCCTCCAGGATGCCAAACAAGTGTGCCACAATGTCCACCTGGACCCCCAGCCCATTTCCGGGGTGGAGCCTCTGAAATGGCCGTGGCCCAGGCCTTGACAGAAAAATCCAAGGCCATGACCGGTATGGAAGAATGGCCAGACAGGGCTGTTGCCCAGGCCTCAGAGGTCATCCCTCGTACCCTGATCCACAACTGTGGGGTCAGCACCTTCTGACTACTTCCCTGCCTTCTGGCCAAGCACACGCAGGACAATGGTGAGACGGGCACCCTGGAGGACAGGAAAGCCTTGGGCATCTGGGAGCCACGGCTGTGAAGCTGCAAACATACCAGACAGCAATGGAGACAGCAGTTCTGCTATTGCGGACTGATGACATCATCTCAGGCCACAAAAAAGAGGGTGATGACCAGAGCCCGCGAGGCGGGGCACCGATGCTGGCCAGGAGTGAGTGGTGGGCAAAGCAACCTCAACACAGAGCCAGCAGAGGGTCCCTCTTCCCCGAGCCAGATGGCCAGGGACACAGGGGATGTCTTTGTTTGGAAGGGATCAGGGTGAGGGGCAGCCCCAGCCCCTTTCTGTCCCAGCTCAGTCTGCAAAGAGCGCAGACGTGTAATTCTTCTCTATTGTAAGCTTTCCATTTAGTTTGCTTCCGATGATTATATCTAAGTCATTTGAAAAAAATGTTAATATCAACTGTTAGCAAAGCGGAGACAGAATATAGGACTAAGTGAACTAAGTGAGGAGGGTCCGAAGAAGCAAGTACTATCGCTTATGTGGCACGATCCAGATAACAGTGGAACTGGAGAACAGGAGGGCTCAGATCCTTGAATACCTCAGGTCAGTTGGGGAGACAGAAGAATAGTCCATCAGGGTTTTCCTTTCTTTTTTTTTTTTTATTTTTTTTTAATAAGCCATAGAAAAAAAGTCCCTTGGAAACTGTTACGATTCTCTGCTCACTACAATCTTCTCATCTCAGAGCCCTTACTCCAGGAATGCCCCACACATCTCCCAGGGAGCTGCCACCTCGTAGGTTTCTTGTTAGGAGTACACGAGATAGTCAAGAACACACCCCTTCCTCAATCCCTGGCACTCACTGCTAGAATTAGGAATCCCTTAATCCAAAAACTGTTATTTAACCTGGCAGCAAGAAAACTGAATTCTATCCCAAAGAAGGTAAACAGAAGGCACAATTGGGATCTTATCTGGCTTTATAATTCTTCCCTGTGAAGTGAAATCAAAGGTTGGAAGCTCTTTACTCCTTTCTGTCTAAAACTAGATTTGCAGGTCAAGGGTACAGAATGAGCCGAAACACTAAACAATCAGTCTTTAATTTTTAGCATGGAGGGAGCAATGCCACTTTGGGAATCACGATCATATGAACCAAGAAAGATTCCCATTGTCCAGAACCTATATAACAGTAATTATCCTACTAATCCACCTCCCCACCACCACCACTTTCTCCTTCCCTAAGGAACTGATTCATTCAGGTAAGCAGGTGTAGATCCTTCAGATTCAGGGAAAATATGTCCTTTTACTGGTACTTGTAAAGTAATCATGATTAGTCTAAGCCAACCATGAGAACTGCAGTCCCCTTTTCTGTGTATTTTCCCCCGCCTCTTTTAATAGTATGCATATATGAAACAGGTTCCAGATAAAATGACATAAGGAGGAGTTCTGCAGGGGAAATCTGGGGAGGGATTATCTCTACAGATAAATATGTACAACTTTCATAAAGGAAAGACATTTTTCCTAGATCTTTTTAGCCTAAAATGAGGGATGAAAATGTGATGCCTGGAGCTTGACAACTATATTGCCACCATGAGGCAATAAAGCACAAAAATGAAAAATCAACCCACTCGGAGCACTGTGAAGCAGAAGTATGGAAATCCTGCATCCTTGACATCATTGAACCTCTGAAATAAATCAGGACGTACCTACCTCTAGTCTTCTTTTACTGTATTAAATATCCTTACAACTGAAGCCCTTCAGTGCATTTATAGTTATTTGCAGCCAAATCAATCCCTACATATTCAACTTCAAGCAGAGGGCTGGAGGAAGTGGAGAGAATAGTCAGATATTTGGACACTGTGTTTGATAAAGCTGTATGAAATCTTTTCTCTCACTGCATATTTAAATTTGTTCTACTTCATTTCAAATATGATAAACTGCGTGTTTAGCCAAAGACTGGCCACTCCCAGAATAAATGGGGAGGTTTTAGATTTAAACCCGCTACAAATGTTTCTGCTCTTCACAGACATGGTTGCATTAACACAAGGATCTGACCCTGACTAGCATGAATGGAGATTTTAATCTCAGGTCCTGAATCTAGGTCCCTGTTCTGCTGTATGAAGTCAATGCACAAGAGACTGGTAATCTTAGTGTCGAGATCTTTATAAACCCATGGGGTTTGGGGTTAATTTTTTAGACTGTCATTTTGTTTGTTCCAAACCCCACCCTGGTCTTACTTTTCAACTCTTCCATCTAAAAGGCAATTCACTAGAATAGTATTGGCTACTAAGGTAGATTAGACTTATTTTTTAAATAAGTATTTATTTTCAGTTAGCCAAATAATGAGTTAGTCTTTCACACAGTTAAAAAGTCAAGTAATACAGGGGTGCCTGGGTGGCTCAGTTGTTAAGCGTCTGCCTTCCACTCAGGTCATGGTCTCAGGGTCCTGGGATCGAGCCCCGCATCGGGCTCCCTGCTCCGCGGGAAGCCTGCTTCTCCCTCTCCCACTCCCCCTGCTTGTGTTCCCGCTCTCGCTGTGTCTCTGTCAAACAAATAAATAAAATCTTTTAAAAAATAAAAAATAAGAAAAAAGTCAAGAAATACAAATAAAGTCAAGTGTTTGTTGGTGTTCTCACCAGAGGTGACCTCTATTGTATGTTTGTGATTCTTCCAGATCCCTTCTACTGATTTGTTTACAAAAGCTTTACCTAAAGATATAAATTACATATTTACATATATGTTAGTTATTTGTATATATAGAACATATAGTTTTGTGTTTTCTATTTACATAAAGGATTTATACTATACTCACCATTCCTTTTTCACCATATATGTCTCTTTGATTATTGCATAGAATTTTATAGTGTGCATGTACTATAGTTTAACACCTATTATTAGATATATAGGGGGTTTCTGAAACTTTGCTTTATAAACAATATTGCAATAACATCCTTCTATATGCATCAAATATAACTGAATCTAAGGAGAGATATGGGAAAGTAGAATGCTTAAGTGTACACAGTTTAAATTTTAATAGTGTTTGCCTAAATGATAGTCAAAATTTTATTTCCACATGGAAAATTCACAAAAGTACCTATTATTCAGTCACTTGATATTATCAGATCTTCAAACTTCTGATAATCTGATATATGAAAGTAGGCATCTGAGAGTTATTTTAATTCAGTTTTCAGGATGTACACAAGGTTAAGCATCTCTTCATATGTTTAAAGGCCGTTTGCATTTCCTCTTCAGAGAATAACCTGATATATGTCTATTTTTCTATTGAGCTTTTAAATCTTTTATTTTTAGGAGCTTTTTATGAACTCTGAATATTAACCTTTATCTTTAATAAACAATTGTTTTTATCCAAAATACTTTATCCAAATGGTCATTTTTATGGTGACTTTTTGTCATAAAGAATATAATTGGTAGAGTCAATTTTTCAGTGTCTTTATTATCTTTGCTTTTGGTTTAATTTATGTATGCTCCCCATAACCCATATATATATGTATGTATGTGTATATATATATATACACACATATATACAAATATATAAATAAAATATTTATATAACCATATATATTACATATTTTATTATGTTTATATAATATACATATCATATTAATAGAGACACAATTGTATTTCTGGAATAATTCCCATGCATTTGGAGAATAAATGCCAATAGATTCATATCTCCCCCACCACACACAAAAAAACAAACTTCAGCTAGACTGAAAACCTGAAGGTAATATATATACACGTTACGGCGAGACTGTAGCTAAGCGGCACTTGTCACGTACCGCCAGCGCAGTGCTAACATGGCTAGGTTTACAGCAGTACCTCACCTGAAATTCTAGGAAATCTACATTGAAATCTCGAATACAATCACATGGGACTCTGTTTACATGCAACTCTATATGGATACTTGAGGCCTACTGTATTTTAGCCTTACCGAGAAAACACGACTACAAGCACAATCCTTTATGGCCATAATTCTGTGAACATAAGCTAGCTTTCACAGAGGAGAGGTTACATATTCCACTGAGAAAAATGAATTCTGTAATAAAACCATTTTGTTAAAAGAAATTTCTAGAGTTGGGAAGGAGAATAGTAATTGAATTTTTTTTCCAAGTGAAAGAGAAAAAGCTGGTTTCCTGCCATGTTAGAAGACCGTAAGTTCTGTACAGTGCGATTTATTTAATTACTGGTACCAGCTTCCCAGAATGTGGCCAATAGTGAATGGATGTGTTGCTGGAACATGGAAACTAGAACAGGTTAAAAATGTTGTGACAGTTTTTTTTTTAATGGCTTCATATCCTGTAAAAGGCATTAATTTTCAAGAGAATGATTTTGGTTTGCCTTTTATGTACCATTATATCTAATTTGTTTTATGCTCCAGCAGTGAAAATCATTTTCCTCCCTTCAATTTACATGGCAAACACAAATGAATATTCAAGTAAAAAAAAAAAAAAAACTGGTTTAATTTGGCCATTCTCTGCTTCACCATAAAAGTATGTACTTTGTCCTGAACTAAGTGGGTAGAAATAACAACTGGTCTTTAAATCACTGCAATTCACTTGGCTCCAAAAAAAAAAAAAATTATTCTTGAAAATAAGTAATCATTCTCATTTCAGGAAGGTAAAAAGGTCATTGTACCTAGGAAAACCAAAGCAATTGTAATATTTAAAAACTGATGGCTTGATATGGCCTGGCTTTCTCATGAGGAAAATGCAGGAAATCTGGATGGATAGGAAAACTTCCCCCGGTATGCCTAATAAAACTAAGTCTAGATCTGAACTATTCTTGTTCAGATATTAAAACACTTGTGTTTATTCATTTTTGTAAGTAAGCAAGGTCAGTCCCATTATGGTAAGAGCTGAAGGAACCTGGGGAGACAGACGTGTGAAGAGTTTTTTATTTATGCCAGAAGTTTCCTTTCCTACCTAATGAGTGCATCAAACTTTGGTTAAAACCTAAAGTTAATACCTTCATTACCTAGATCAATTATAAATGTTCAGAAGCCAATTTTCATAGCACTAACAGTCTAGGGAACTCATGCCCTTCTTTCGGGAGTGCAACAAAGAACCTAAGCCAAGATAACAGGATCCACACCCTGAAAATCCAGAGAAATGACACATTGCTCTGAAGCCATAGGGTTCATTCTAGGAGGCATGAGAGGTCCATATGATGTAACGTGATGGACTCAACATGATGTTATCTACTTTATTAAGTGGAAGTTTCTGGGAGAGGGAGGATGAGCCCTGTGAATGAAAAATACAAAATACATAATTTGAAATTGAATCCATCCCTAGGTTGCCCTGGAGAACAGACTCGTTAGGGCCAAGACACCAGGTCCTGCCCTTGACATTATTTTGTTTCTCAGATAAGCCGGTTCACCATCCTTGATTCATATTCTTTTGTGTATACTCTGCGGTAGTGGCTTTCAAACATGATTCCCAGACAAGTACTGGACCCAGGCAAAACTTCCACTATTTCTTGGGAAGCAAGGAAAAGAAACATGAATTTTCAAAAAGTTACAATTATTCTGGGGTGCCTGGCTAGCTCAGTCAGTTGAGCATCCGACTGTTGATTTCAGCTCAGGTTATGATCTCAGGGTCGTGAGATTGAGCCCCATGCTGGGCTCAACGCTGGGTGTGGAGCCTGCTTAGGAGTCTCCCTCTCGTTCTGCCCCTCCCCTGCTCACTAGCTCTCCCTCTCTCTCTCTCTAAAAAAAAAGTAAGAAAAAAGTTACAATTATTCTTTTTTTTTTTTTAAAGATTTTATTTATTTATTTGACAGAGAGAGAGACAGCGAGAGCAGGAACACAAGCAGGGGGAGTGGGAGAGGGAGAAGCAGGCTTCCCGCCGAGCAGGGGGCCCGATGTGGGTCTCGATCCCAGGACCCTGGGATCATGACCTGAGCCAAAGGCAAACGCTTAACGACCGAGCCACCCAGGCGCCCTACAATTATTCTAATAACAAAAAAAGTCCTCTTACTCTGAGATTTATTTATTAAATTATGGTGATACACATAATGGTGGTATATAAGCCCCTAGTTCTTATTCAGGAAAGGTAACTGCAATTAAGGTTTTTTTCCTATGAAACATAAATAACTGGGAAATACTAGTCTATGGTGAGTAAAGATTAGACAAGTAATTTTGGGAGGGTGAAGCAGGATTGGTAGATGTTGATGCTAAAAAAAAGTTGCTATTTTTTTGCTTTTTGTAGTTGAGGAAACAGATCCGTCTGTTGTATCAATTCAAGTAAGAAAATCCCTTAGGCAAAAAGAAAATGATAATAAATGGAGTTCTAATCTACTCAGAAGAATGAAGAGCACTGGAAGTGTTAATTAATTGGTCAAATATAAAGTTGTTTGTTTCTGGGCAATAGAACAGATCTCATTTACTTTTTAAAAATTCAAATCAGGGGTGCCTGGGTGGCTCAATCAGTTAAGCATCAGCCTTCCGCTCAGGTCATGATCCCAGGGTCCTGGGACTGAGCCCCAAGTCGGGCTCCCTGCTCAGCGGGGAGTCTGCTTTTTCCTCTCCATCTGCCACTCCCCCAGCTCATGTTCTCTCTCTCAAATGAATAAAATCTTAAAAAAAAAATTCAAATCGAAAGATATTAACAGTGGTGCCTGGGTGGCTCAGTTGGTTAAGTGTCTGACTCTTGATCTCAGTTCAGGTCTTGATCTTTTGGTTGTGAGTTCAAGCCCCACGTTGGGCTCCATGCTGGGCATGGAACCTACTTAAAAAAACAAAAACAAAAACAAAACCTCTTAACAGAACGAGTAGACAAGCCAGAGCAAGTTAATGACAGAGCCTGGAATAAAGGCACACTGTGTAACTCTCAGGGAAATTTTCTTTTCATGACCCAGACTAATTCTAGAAAAATATAAGCCCTTCAATGTTTTCCCAAAACTCTAGAGTTACCTGTTATCTCAAATACTACATGGTCAATAGTAATGTCTATGTTAGACTTCTCCCTTAATGGAGTTTCATGTTTTATTTGAGAGAAAGAGAAAGAGAGAGGGTGTGAGAGATCATACTTGAGTGGGGGGAGGGGCAGAGCAAGAGAGAGAATCTCAGGTAGACTCCATGCTGAGCGCAGAGCCTGACACGGGGCTCAGTCTCACGACCCAGAGATCATGACCTACACCAAAATCAAGAGTCGGATGTTCAACTGAGTGAGCCACCCAGGTGCCCCAAGTTTCACATATTTCTAAATAAATTCATATTTTCTTCTATGAAAATACAGCATGATAAAACCCAGCAATTTTGTACTCTGTACTGGTTCTGTTCTAGTCTTTCCTATATGCACCATTTATTTTTTAAATGAAAATACTTAGACTGAATATACAACATTCCATTATCTAAATATTCTTTCCTTCTTTGATTTCCATGAGCATAGATCCCCCATTCATTATATAAGGCACTGAGCTGGATGCTTAAACAGGTCAACTTAACTTTCTCCTCATCTGTTTCTAAATTCAGCCCCATGACAGCCACTCACCAATGAAGAAAAGGAGTTTCAGAAATGCTAAGAAATTTGACATTGGTTCCTCAACTAGTACGTGACATAGATGTTTGAACTCAGGATTTCTGATTAATTTAATAAAACACCTAAAACAGGGGGAGGTACATGCAGTTCTTCAGTGAATATTAGGTCATTTCCTTTCTTCCCTACCTGCTCCTCCATAAAGTCATCCTGATTTAAGAAAATGCCAAATATAACATGTATCATACCTCATGATTCATAAAGCATCTTTATACATTAGATAAACAAGAGAAGACATATATAAAAAATGCAATAGTAAGTAGACTGGTATAAACAATGAGTGTGGATAAGAAGCTGTGAGGTAGATACTGCCTCTATTTACATTTGTGGAACTGCTTTAAACCTGGTGTGTAGCGCATGTCCGTCCTGGAACAGCCAAGGAGAGGTGCTCAGGAACTGGTCAGTTCCTCTTCCCGAGCCCCGGAGGGATGCGAGCACCCCCTCTTGGATCACTTCCTAAAGAGGAGGCCACGAATGTGAAACCACCGTCTTCCTGCCACAGGATTGCAGGAGCCTCACCAATGTGAGGTTACAGGATAGTTAGCTGTAGGCCAAAGCTGACGTGGCTCCGTCCTGGTACTCAGGAAGCTCCGCGATCAAGGTTTGCTCCCACACACAACCCCAGGCACGCTCTTCTTCTCTCAGCTTTTCCCGGGTGACCTCGTGTGACCTCTGCCTCCCACCCTGCTCTCCATTCCGAACCACATGCTGCACGCTGCTCAGACACAACCTGCCTTGTTCTCCCAGATAATCCCTTCTTGTGAGACATCATGGCCTATTGTCACTCTGATAAGAGCAGCCTAGGGACACTTTCTCAATACTGCCCAGGAAAGCACCTATTTTTCTTCTCTAGTGAATCCTCTGAATGAGACAATCCTCTCTCTCTCTACATTTCAGTCATTCTCATTTTTTAAAAGTAGGCCTGGTTTTTTTTGTGTGTTTTTTTTTTCCCTCAGCATGAAACTGTAAACTTCTCGTTTACAGCCCCACATTGCTGATCAAAAGACTTCTTCCCCAGCATAGGGATTGTTTTTCAAGGATGGAAGAGAAGTGCATAAAACCGCTTCACCTTTTTCAGCCCATGCTAGTGAAAGCTATAAGAAATCAAACCCTTTATGAATGATTTCTCTTCTTTTGAATATAGTAAGATTTGTTTGAGACCTAGCAAGAAAATCAGCATATATGAATGCTTTATGTATTTGAAAAACAGAAATGTCAGAGCAGACCCACGTTGCATTGGGAAGAATGCAATGAAGGAGGGAATGCTGTCTTACTTTGGGGGCTAGTAGGGTTTTGTTCAAAAGCTGATCAGGAAAAAAACAAAAAGAAGGACTTTTCTCGTGCCTCTGAGAGACCCTGACACAAGAAATAGGACAAGAATATGAAGCTGTATTGTGAAGTCTAAAATTTCATGGGCTGCCTTGATGTGTTCAGCTTCACAGGGCTCTGAAGGCCTACCATGTGGTCCCCTGCTGCGGCCAGATACACTCCACACCTCAGGAGTTAGTCTCTCCGTAGGGCTAATCCCCTCTCCTGGCTGGACAGTTGCCATCTACCTGTTCATCAACCTAACGGCCTTAGCTGCCCTGATAGCCCACAGAATTATTCAGATAAGCCAACCACACCCTCCTGTGTAAACTGGGGAGCACTTCCCCTCCCTGTTCCTACCAAGCCTGCCTCGTGTGGCCCCTAGTGGTTCACTCAACTCCGGAGTGCATCCCCCATGTGTCCCTGCATAGCACACAGTCTCCTCCACTCCTAGGATGTCAGTACTGTGACCAGTGTTGAGTGGCCTATGTTTGGCCACCTTCTACTATCAGACCACGTATCCCTCCCTCACCACCGGGGTGAATAGAAGACAATGAGAACAGGAGCCCACACTGGTAAGTCAGAAATAGACATTTTTAAGAGCAAATAGTTTCCAAGTAACTTTTTAGTTGAAAAAAATGATCCATTGCAGTCACTGGGAAAGTAGCTAGGTAAAATGTGTACCTGAACATCAACAAATACCGTACAGGCATCAACATCATTACAGCATTTTGCAAGAACACATTAAACACATTAGAACAGTTATTCATCAGGATGCTGGGGGAATGAGAGGTGGGTGCGCAGATACCAGGGAATAAACAAATCACTAAAATTAACCAGAGAGGGGCCTTACATAGACTCTACACCATAATGTGCCATGAATTGAGGACAGGATAGACACAGCCTCTGTATTCCAGGAACCCTTTGCCCAAAAAAGGCAGTAATTCATGCACATGGTGTGTGTGCACATTTAAAAAATGGCTATTTGTTTTCTGTCTTGGAAATCTACTTTTATGTATTAATCTTATGACCAGTTACTTTATTAACCTATTTTATGTTTCCTATTAGTGTTCAATGTCATTTGTGGGCTAGGTATGCATCCCTGATCATCTGCAAATAAAGATAATGATCTTGTTGCCTCCTTTCTCATATGTGTTTCTCCTATTTCTTTCTCTTCTCTAATTGAAATGGCTAGTACATCTGGAGCAATGTTAAATCATCAATGAATAGTGCCTCCTTTTTTTCCTGACTTTTATGAGGCTGCTTCTGGTGCTTAATGATTAAGGTTGCTGAATACTCTTTTATAAATATTCAGCATTATATTTAATTATGAAGCAATAGAAATATTCTTACAGTCATAGGAAAGGAGTATTTTATTAAGACATGTTCTTTGTCTACTGGGAATGGGAGTTGGATTTTTATCACATGTCATTTTTATACCTCTGGAATTAATTGTGTGGCTTTTCTGCCTTGGCTTCTTCTTAGAGTGACAGATTCTTTTATTTGTATTATTGTTTAGAAGATGCACAGTCTATTTTATAATATGAAATGCAAGCAATCTAAATCTGTAGCTGTTCTCAAATTAATGTGTTGAGGAGCATTACTACATGAACATGCAAATCTAATAGAAAGAGATGGCCAATAAACTTTGCATGTCCTTTGATGTGTGGCATTCCAGATTCTTTCATTTTGTCTCACAGAGAATGGTTCTTTTGGGAAACCTGGCTCAGGCCCCAGCTACATCTCCTCCAGAATGTCTATCACTATTATGGCATGTTTGCTTGTGATACAGTTTTATTTCTGTGCAATCAACAGCATGGATTTCTGTTCCCCCAAGAGGAGCCGTTTCGATGCCTATATTTTGTCCGGATTATGAGCTGCATGATATATTCGTCTGTGTTTACATTGTAAATTTTCTACAATGCTTCCATGATTTATTCAGAATTTGATGTTTGGGAGCAATTACTTTGATATAAAACCTGTAGGCTCGGTGAAGGCAGAGACAGCATCTGTTTTATCTCTAGGGTCTTCCTGGCACAGAGCTTGGTACATAAAAGATGCTCAATAAATATTTGATTATTTTTGTTTGAATTTGTTTTGAAACATTACAGAGGTTATATGGTTCTATCTTTAGAAAATACTAATTTTATAGGAGGCTGTCTTCGAAAGTGCTACTAGGAATGCCATAATCCTATCCTTCGTGCATTTTTCCAGCTTTAATGAGATATAATTGACACATCACATTGTACAAGTTTAAGATGTCTGGCATGTTAATTTGATACAGTTATATATTGTGAAATGATTACCACCCTGGTGTTAGCGAACACCTGCATCCTCATATAATTACCATTTCTTTTCTGTGGTGATAATATTGAAGACCTACTCTCTTAGCAACTTTCAAGTATGTAAGAGAGTACTGTTTACTCTAATCACCATGCTGTACATTACATCGCCAGAACTGATTTATTTGGTAACTGAAAGTCTGCAAGGGCTTTAAAGGTACTTCCCATGGTTTAATTAAGATTTTATTACTCTTTAAAGTATACAATGCATTTTCATATTTCACTTCAATTGATTTTCACCCAGATCCTTTGGGGTGAGTATCCTTAGTATTCTGTTTTAAATATGAAACAAAAATCACAGAGATCAGGGAATTTACACAAAAGCACTAATTTGGTAATCCCTAAAAAAATATACCCAGCAATTCTAAATCCCAGATCACTGAATCTTCCACTGTATTTTTACAAAATATCCCTGTTCTTTTTATATTCATCTCTAAAGATACTTATAAGAAAATAACACTTAAAATAAATACTAAAGTCAATTAGAAAGCCAAAATAACAGACAACAGGTTACACAACAACAGTGTTTGGCCTGAGGGCAACTTTATGGAGAATGAAAGTAGTTTATTATTGGTAGAAAAAAAATGCATTTGAGATGCTTTCAAATAAGAAAAAAATAGTATTGAACAATTCTAATAAAAAAAAATTACCAGAAAAAAAAAATCAGGTAATGCATTTATAAAAAGTCCCTCAGGGTGGAGACTACATTTTCATCCTTGCTTTTCTTATACCTAGAGCAATTAATATTTGGCATTTAGAACATGCTCAAAAATGTCCTACTGATTACTGAATAAATAATCATAATAATTTACTTCTAGGTTTATGTAAAACATTTTGAAAGTCACAGTAAAATTTCAAAATGTCTATATTAGGTTCAGGCTCTTTTTATTATTATTAAAAAATCACTGATAGCTTAGTTGTAGAGTTAACTTAAATATTATCCCCAAAATGCATCACTTAGAAGTCAACTTTTGTTTATTTTTGTGGTCTTAAGGAAGGATAAGGCACAATTTTTCATGTAGAGTTTGATATCTAACTCCTGTGTTTTTTATGACTTCTTTCTGGACTTCCTGCTCTTGAGATTCCCATCTGAGGGGTTAGATGATCTCCCTATGACTTTTTCTTTATTTTTTCTGATGTGACCTTTTCTGCCATGTATACCTCAGAAAGGAAGACATCAGTAGAAACCCAGACTCTGGAGCTCAACAAACCTCACTCTTGGTACAGAAATTAAATGTAGGTATAGGTACAGCAAATAAAAGAAATTTGTGTCATTCTATTTAGAATTACATGATCCCAGAGTTGTAAGGAAATGTACACTCAGTTTATTCCAATCACTCATTGAAGGCATATAGGCTCACTCTAACAGCCTTCCATTGAATGGTATGCTTGGTAATTTTTTTTTTACTTCATGTGACGTTTTATTTTTTTAAAGATTTTTTATTTATTTGAGACAGAGAGAGAAGGCATGAGTTGGGGGGGAGGGGCAGAAGCAGAGGGAGAAGTAGACACTTCGATGAGCAAGGAGTCTAGATGCGGGGCTCAATCCCAGGACTCTGGGATCATGACCAGAGCCGAAGGCAGACGCTTAACCGCCTGAGCCATCCAGGTGCCCCTCATTTGATGTTTTAAATTGTAGTGGTAATTCTTGCTTATTTTACCCACTCAATTCAAAATATAAAGTTAATAATCTGCATAAATTCACACTTTACAATAGCAATCCTTTGGAGCATCTATTATTAGTAGTTGGGCATATATCATTTCACATCTTTTTTTATGCTTATGGAAGCATCAATAGGCATACTCAGAATTACTTTCAAACATAAGTCATTCTGACCTTGCACGACTCTTTCAGAAACTTCCTAAAATTTTATGATACCTTAGAAACTGAGATCTATATTAATACATAATTATTTTTAATAGACAAACTCCATTTTAAAAGAATTGTGCCCTTTGATTTTATTTATGCATAATCATGCTCAATATAAAGGAAACGTAGTTTAACTTATACCAAATACTAACACAATTTTTAAATTTTTTTTATTAACATGTAATGTATTATTTGTTTCAGGAATACAGGTCTGTGATTCATCAGTCTTACACAATTCACAGCACTCACCATAGTACTTACCCTCCCCAATGTCCATCACCCAACCACCCCATCCCTCCCACCCCCCTCCACTCCAGCAACCCTCAGTTTGTTTCCTGAGATTAAGAGTCTCTTATGGTTTGTCTCCCTCTCTGGTTTCATCTTGTTTCCTTTTTCCATCTCTTCCCCTATAATCCTCTGTCTTGTTTCTCAAATTCCTCAAATCAGTGAGATCATATGATACTTGTCTTTCTCTGATTGACTTATTTCACTTAGCATAATACCCTCTAGTTCCATCCACATCGTTGCAAATGGCAAGATTTCATTTTCTGATGGCTGCATAATATTCCATCTCATACACACACACACACACACACACACATCTTCTTTATCCATTCATCTGTTGATGTTTCCATCCACAGAAGGATGGATACATAATTGCAGTGTATTTATATAATATGATACCATAAAGCAAATCAGTGGATTTTAGCTAAATGTTCAACATGGATAAGTATCAGAAAGAAAATACTGAATAAAAAATCAAGTTATAAAGGATATGTGCAATATGCTACCATTTACATAAAGCTACTACCATGGGAAACAATGAGATTATTTGTTTATTCAGAGATAACTTCACAGGGTAACTTAAAAGCATTGAAATATTCTTAAGCACATGGAACACTAAATTTAGAGCCAGATTTCTTTGGAAGTGGAAGAAAAGAGAGTGGGAGTGAGAAATGTTCACATTTGATAGCCATGATTGGTTAAATGGGTGTTATGTTTATATGTATGTTGAAATTTTTCCTTAAAAACATCCAATGCAGCAAAACTGTCATCCATCCTTAAAAGGGATAATACCTGTTGCTTAAGATGCACAGCAAATGAAGTATTCAGTTTGTATTTAAGGATAATATTGTGCAATATCACTATATACTTAAAACTAAAATCATATTGAGCATAATTAGATGCCCAGAATGTGAGAGAAATACTAAAACCTGGAGTCCACTGGCAGGTTGGCAGATTTAGGTCTCTTATCTTAAACCCAGTCCAGGGCACATCTACATACTTATCATTAAATGGAAGAGTACTTTTCATTCTATTTGAAATATACGCATTCATTCATTCATTCATTCATGTTCTCTCTCGCTCGCTCTCTCTTATTCTTGCTCTGTTTTCACATACAGTCAGAAAATAGCTTGAATGATGAGCAGTGGGCTCATTTCTGTGTGCTCTGATTTACCAAGAGTAGTCCCAAATCCAATCCTTCATTTACTTAAACTTAGAAACCTCAGCAGGGGGTAGTTGAATGTCTATTTTTCATATTTTTTTTCCTTTCCTAATTATCTTGGATAATGTTGGATACAATATTCTCAAAATCCAAAAGGACTGTGCAGGAGTTCTCAACTACTTGTGTTTCTGAGATTAATGAATACTGGGACTTTGGCTGGCACAGGCAATGGAATTCACGGCTAACACTTTATACTTTATGGCCATTTACCATTGTTTAAATAGATTTATTGAGTACTCTACTGGCACTAGCTTACATACTCAGAAGCTCTTAGAAGTTTTCATTAAACCTATAATTTTTCTCAATCACTGGCCCAACATTTCATCATCACATTTGCCCATTCTGCTTTGACAGGCTTTGCCATATACACATATGTGTGTGTGTGTGTATATATATATATATATATATATATATATATATATATATATATATGGTATATATGTGTATGTGTGTTACATTGAAGCAAAAGTAAAATCATTAAAATATAAAGTGTCTATTATAACAGCATGTCATAGTAGAAATAAAAGTTTTGAGAAAAGTTGATCTAACCCAAAGTTAACTATCTAATTGGACAGACAGCTACAATTCTATGTCAAAGCCTATTTTAACTCAGTTTGTAATTGTTAATTCATAAGGGCTCTAAATCTTACTATTTTGCACAAGACACATCCTTCTTTAATTTATCTGGTCTTTAGATATTATAAGACATTTCCCCATTCTAAACCTAGTCCCAGTAAAACTCCCACTTCCACCAAAACAAAATGAAATGACAAAGCTCGGATTTTATAGCCTCTCGGTTCCAAGAGTTTCCATTCATGCAACTCCAACCAGATTCTTTCCATTCTAAAATTTGTTACATTTCTGCATTAACTTCCTAATCTTAAACTCAGTTCTAGTGGTTAAGATTGTGGATTATGGAGTCCAAAAACCTGGATTTGAGAAGAGTTTCTGCATTTTCCCGTCTATGAAGTCACACCACATTCTCAATTTTCTTAACTAAAATATGGTGATAATAATGATACCCACTTCAATGGACTGCCATGTGAATTAAATGAGAAATACTCTGATAGCTTTTAGAACTATATCATTTAGTAAATACTCAATGAATTTTAGGCATTACTAGGTCATACTAGGCTTCCCCATTATCATTGGAAAAAGCAGGTTTCTCTTGTAATCTCAAACAAAGCTGTATTTCTTGTCCAATCACTCTGGTTGCCAACATAAGAACACAGGTCTTGCATCCACTGTCTACCAAAACCATCTGCCTCTTTGCTTGACAGTTCTCATCTTTTGTCCATATGTCCAGATTATCCCTCCTTTACATCCCATAACTAGCCAACATTTCAACATATTCTCTTTCAATTAAAGTTCTACAAAAAATACACTCTTTGTCCTGTTTTCCTCACCAGAATGTAAAGTCCACAACAGCAAGAACAAGGTCTGTTGTATTCACCAGAATCTAGAAAATTCACAAATAACAACAGTAGGCCTTTGGTAAATACCAAATAAGCAAGAGACAAAATAGTGTTTAAGTTCAAAGAGGTTAAAGAACTCAGCTGCTTTATTCATTGCAAAACTGGAACAGAGAACAAATCTGAATTAAATAAGTAAAATTTGGAAACTATAAAATAATAATGTATATACATTTGAAATCCATAAAAGACAATCAATTAAGAAGGCAAAAGACACGGATACATCACAAAAGGTGTATGAATGGCAAATACACACATGAAAAGATGTTCAACGTTCTTAGTCATCACGGAAAGGCAAATTAAATTTACAATGAGATACCACTACAGACCACTAGAATGGCTGGGGGACGGGGCGGGGCGGAGACCAAGGGACCAAGGGTTTTAGGTTGTGGAGAAACTGCAACTCTTGTTCTGCCAGAAGAAATATAAAATGGTACAATGACTTCAGAAAGCATTTTGGCGTTTCCTTAAAAAGTTAAACATATACCTTTCGCATGACCTCACGCCACTTCTAGGTATTTATTCCTAAGAGATAAAAGCAGGTATTCACTCAAAAGCTTGTACATGAATATCCATACCCAGTTTATTTGTAAAACCCTGAAGTGAAAACAACCCAAATGTCCGTTAACAAACTACAGTATATCATAAAATGAAATACTACTCGCCAGTAAGAAGGAATGAACTAGGGGCACCTGGGTGGCTCAGTCGTTAAGCGTCTGCCTTCGGCTCAGGTCGTGGTCCCAGGGTCCTGGGATCGAGCCCCACATCGGGCTCCCTGCTCCACGGGGAAGCCTGCTTCTCCCTCTCCTACTCCCCCTGCTTGTGTTCCCTCTCTCGCTATGTCTCTCTGTCAAATAAATAAATAAAAACTTTAAAAAAAAAAAAAAGAAGGAATGAACTAATGATACATTCAACATGATTCAATCCCAAAATCATTATGCTGAAAGAAGCCAGACAGAAAAGCGCATATACTCCATCTATATAAATTTGTAGGAAATTAAAATGAATCTGCAGTGACAGAAAGCAGAGTGGTGGTTGTCAATGGACACTGATGGAGGGAGGGATGGATTGCTAATGGGCACAAGGAAATTTGGGGGAGAGATGGAAATGTTTGCTATCTTTTTTGTGGTAACAGTTTCATGAGTATACATAGAAGTCAGAACTCATCAAATGGTACACTAAATATGTGCATTCCTGGGCCTCAATTATGCCTCCATAATCCTGTAAGAGTCATTTCAACCTTGTGTTCAATAACTATGACAAGATAAGAATGATAACATCTACCATTCAGTACATTAACTTTTGCTAGAAAAGTTCTATGCTCTTCCCAGGGCAAATTGTCTTCACATCCTGCTTTAGCCCATGTTTCCCCCCCAAAACAGTGCTTGAAATGAATAGCTTGAGTGTATGTGTTTTTGGAAGTGGTTGTAGGGAACAAGAATTGCAAGCAAGGGATGCATAAAATAGGTGAAGGGGATTAAGAGGTACAAACTTCCAGTTATAAAATAAGTCATGGGGATGAAAAGTACAGGATGGGGAATACAGTCAATAACACCATAACGATGTTGTATGGTGGTAGATGGGAACTACTCTTATGGAGAGCACAGCTTAATGTATAGAATTGTCAAATCTCTGTGTTGTACACTTGAAATTAATATAACACTGTATGTCAACTGCACTTCAATTTAAGAGAGAGAGTTGCAAGGGATAGGAAAAAAGGGAAAGCCAATCCAAGGGTAGCTGCTATGACCTAATCTGTCTGGAGATCCCTAAGGGCCTCCAATTTGTCACCCTGAACTTTCTGGTATGCATATGTGCCACACCAGCTAGCCTGGCTTCCACAGGCCTCCCACAAGGTTACATAACTCACAACATACCTGAAGAAGCTGAATCAAGATTCCTATCAAGCTATACCTTGTTGAGTCCATGGCTAGAGGCAAAAAGATGAGCTGAGAGGTGAGACATGGCACAGAAGATGCCAGACACACATCCTTAGAAAATAAGTACCGTTAACACCTATTTTTAACAATGACTGAGTGGAAGAATGGAGCAATTTAACAATTTCTCATAGGTTACATGTTTGCAAGTGGAGACCTTGATCCCAACACTTATATACAATCTTAATAAAGTTTATTCACTTCTTATCCAGTCCTTCCTGGAACTGCTTCCTCACTTGATTTCAATTCAATGTTCCTGTGAAAATATTTGTTATTTATAAAATTTATAAAATACAGATAATGCAGATAAGGCTAAAATCCTCCTTGACCACCACTTTCAGGTTTTACTTCCTTCCACAGAATTAGATACTATTATCAGATATGTATGCTACCAGACCTTTTTCAAAATATTTCCCTGTATTACTGTATGCATGTAAACAGATTTATACACACACATCAATTTATATAGATTAGTATTTAGTAGTATGTATATATTTACACATAAATGATATTGTACAATACTTTGAGAATCTCACCACATAAGCATGCACACGTTCTCTCATTGTTTTTAACTGCTGTGAGATATTCCATGATATGGCAATATCATATTTTGACTAGTCCCATTCACACAAATGGGCTTTTTTCAATTTTAGTATTTTAAATTCCAGGGCCATACTGAGAAGTAAAAGAACTGTGTTCAAGGACACATTCCTCACTCAAATGGAACTGATACAATCAGATTATTTTTGGCCTATTACTGGCTCCCTAAATCTCTAAATGATAAGTAATGTAGTTATTTATTATTTAGGTCACATATCATGTCTTTATCTCATTTTAAAATACATTTTAGGGACTTTATATAGAGTTATGCGTCTCAGGAGACAATGGATAAAGCTAACATTCCTTCTTTTAAGACTAAATTTGATCTCTAAACAAGTTTGTTTTTATTACTAATGTTAACCTGCTTTGAAATAAGAAAAAATAGAAAGTCAGCCTAAGTAACAGTAATTCAACTAATGAATTGGAATGCCATCCTACTATTACCTAGGCAGTATCTATATTTAAGTAACCAAGCTTCATTTATGCTTGATGACTAACACTCGCAGATGAACTGTCAGCTTCAAAATTTCAGATGTCTTCCAAACAGGCTGCAGTGGAGCAGAAATCACACTTTGAAAGCATTATCTAATTATGTATGGAAAGGAAAATATTAATTACAAGGAGAACTTGCTCAAATGCAGTGAATTTCAACCTAACTTTGTCTATAGGACAATACAGTCAAACATTTCTGATATTTGCTACTCGGTATACCAAGATAAATTAATGATCTTTAGGTTCTTTCACTTTTTACTTAATTGAGCTAATCTTCATTAAATATGTCTTAAAGGATAATTAGGAATGAATATAAACCAAGAAAATATAGAATCCAAGAATTCCTCAAGTTATTTTCCCATTAAATAGATACAGAAATGCATTATTGTTTTTCACATTTCTTATAAAACCTTTTCTAAATAAAGGATATTTGAGATATACAGATAATGCAGATAAGGCTAAAATCCTCCTTGACCACCACTCTCAGGTTTTACTTCCTTCCACAGAATTAGATACTATTATCAGATACGTATGCTACCAGACCTGCTACCAGAGTAAAGGTTTTTACTTAACAAATTATATGGTATAGTCTTATTTCCCCTGATATAGTCAATTTTTAAAGTTTGTGACTGAGCACATTTCATTATTTTTGACACTGTGAAGCACAAAGACCAAACATATGTCCCCCTTTCAACAGCTGCAAAGAATCATATGTGCATATTATGACTATCACCTTCATTTTAATTTTCTACTTACATTCTTCTCTTATCTCGATTGCAAAATCTCTCACTATCATTATTTTAAATTCTTATCTCTAAAGAATTATATATCATTTTTTGGAATGTAGCTAGTACTATGTAACATAGTAGTTTCTATCGTCAACCACACTTCTTCATTTTTTCCTGCATCCATACCTTTGGTTGTGTGACTTTGGAGTTCCTCCCCTTAACTTTGGGTGCAGCCATGTGTAATTGCTTTGTCCAATTGATTGAGAGATATAAAGTGTTCAAGTTCAGAGCCCAGGCCTTAATATATTTTATCCATTTTGATAGGCATTCTTGAGATTCTGTCATTGCTATTGGAAGAATATTCCTGGATAATATGATCCAAGGTGAATGGGAAACACATACAAAAGACTCAAAGAACTAGAGTATGAAAGAAAGCCTCTTTAGCTGTTGTAGCCCAAATAAGTGGAACCAGAGACATGTAACAGAGCCCAGCTGACACACCAACACCTAGCTAAATAAGATCCTTTTGTTATCTCCCATAGGAGTGAATAAATTGTTAAATGTCATTGACATTTTTTGTTTCCCTTTTTTTGAAAATGTTTTAGTTTCTTTGTTACACAGCATTATTGCAGCAATAGCTAACTGATGTTTGTACTGTGTGTGTGTGTGTGTGTTTTCTCCTAAATTTGCATGCTGTTGAATTCTGTTGTCCAGTTATGTCTCACCCAGCTCAAAAGCGCTGAAATACTAATAAACATTAAGCTATTAGTGAATGGATTTTACTTGTTACAGATGAGAAATCCAATGACCTTGTTTCAAGCCTTAGCTCCAGAGCCTATCATTCACAAGATGTTGTGACTTTAAGTGATAGTTTACCATGCTGAACTTCAGTTTTATCATCCAAATGCAGTGGATACTTGAATATTTGGCCTCAAGCGCAACCTCAGGATCCTCAATAGAGTCATAGGGTATAATCAATTAATGATATTTGCCATTACTATATGGTTGAAAGAAAAAAGTGGGTTATCTGCTAGGTATTTGCCTTCCCTCTAAATATCCCTCAAACATCACCTATTTACTTATTCAGTTTTATGGCTAACAACACATAACTCCCATACCCCCTATTACTTAAATGAAAATTTCTATAAAAATCAAACATTATAAAGAACCAAGGTCAGTAACATTTATACAAGCACCTGATTTAGAACCCTAGTCTCATGGTACAGTCCATAAAGATCATTTCATCTATCACTCTTATTTAACAAGTGAGATACTGAGAATGCAAAGGTTAAGTAGTTATTCCATGGTGACAAATTTATCTAGTAGCAAAAATCAAATAGGAATCTCCTCCTTACCCCTAGTCCAACACTCTAACCAGGAGGCTTCTCTAAATCTCTTCTGGCCTAAAAGTCATTTCCATGATTTTACTAACTACTGCTTTGTGGAGCCTTGGTCTTAATTTATAGCCGTTTACAACAGAGTAATGGCTTTTAAAAAAGAAGGATTTTACACATTTGGGAAATAAACTCACAGTTAACCAATAAATCCATATTTTCTACATTACTGAATACGAAAAAGCAAAGACTAGAAAAAGTTAAAGTATCTTCCAATGTTTTAATTAAAAGTCTAAGTATCTGATCATCTTTTTTGTTTTAACTAAGCCTCCCATTAAAGATTATGTAAACCTTACTTCTAATGTAACTCTTGATGTGAGTTTCTAGAGAAAGAGGCTATAAAAGAATTCCGTATGAGCTTAAATTTATGATTCCTCCATGAGGAAGAAAACAGATTCCGAAGTGTGCTTTCAAAGGTGTGGGATAGGTGAGCCTCTTAGAATTACTCTAACTCCAAAATAATTACAAAGAAAAACAGATTGTACAGGTTTCCGAACTTGGTTAATTGAAGAATTGGGTGTATGTCTGCACTTGGGCCAATGCTGATTTAATGTGAGAAATAAATACATTGTTAAGGGGATGTGGAGATAAACCCCAGGGAAGGTTAAACAATGTTAACAGCCACTGTCTGGTGGCTTCACTGACTTCAAGATACAGAAAGAAAATTTGAACAGAGAAGACACAGAATTATATGTGGCATCTGATTCAGGGAGGTAATGGTGCATCCAAGAAGGGGGTCAGAACAAAACTGTAAGCCAGCTAATAATGCACTTAAGAAAACGTGTTTTCTGGTGTTAGACTTCCAAAAGTGTTTTGACTTGCCATCTAGAGTTTTCTGATTATATTTGTATCAGGCCGCTGTTTTCTGATTAATTCTAACAATTTATATCCCTCCTTGCAAAATCTGCGCTTGGGCACAAGTGAGTGTATGCGTGCGGGCGGAAGCACATGCAGCGCAAATGGGTACCAGTTTCTCCTTATCCTGCTACTTCTGCAATGCACCATTTCTACGGATATGATACTAACTGCCTAGATCTGATGTTCAAAGAGTGCATTCTTTTGCTCCATGGCCACCATCTGGCACTGCCACCAAAGCCAGCTATCCTATAGATTTATTCTTCATAGCCTAGGCATCTAGATTTGAAAGAAAGATTTACAATAATTTAGAGCCAATACTGGGAAAGCAGTGTAAGCGGAATCCAACAGGCCTTTTTAAAATACCCAGTATTTACCTAATGCTGTGTTGGGTGCTGGAAATAGAAAGATGAATAAGGCACAATACTTAACCTCAAAGAGTTCACAGTCATGGGCTGTCCTGAAGGTGTGTCAATAGGGTTTATTTGATATACGAAGAGTGGAAAGCCATTAAATTAATAGTTAAAGGGGTTCCTAAGGTAGGGTAAAGCAAAATATTCATCTTCCTTGGCGTTTATTGACAGGTAGAAGTAGTAGTCAGTGTATAGTAACCATCTACCCCTTACAGCTAGTCCTATAGAGGATTTGAGGCTGTTACACATATAATTGACCCATAAAATTGCACTCTTATTTTTCCTGCCTTGTCAGTCATGAAGAAAGTAGATTATCCCCACCCTAACTTGGTCTGGAGATACCTCTTAACTTGATCTTCTGTAATTGCTCTTCTTAAATATATTTTAACTCACAATTTTAAAAATTATAAAATATTTATTATGAAAAGTTCAGACTATAAAGAGGAAAATATTTTTTAAGAATCCTAATTCCAAAACTCAAAGAAAATAATGACACATGCCTATTCATTTGGTCATTCATTTATAATTTCAACAAATATTACTAAAGGCCTACTATGTGCTCTACTTGATGGCCTTCTGGATTTCATCCTTGCATAAATATGCATTTAACAAGTAACTTTCACAAAACTGGGATCATGTTGTATTCTGTTATATAAGCTTGAAAATATATGTGGTAAATATTTTCATGTAGCATTAAACATTGTTACACTTATCCAAATATTCACTGCCTTAATGTCAGCACAACCCCTTCACAGCATACTGGCCACAAGGAATGGCTATACCTATAGGCACTGCTTTCAGTGTTAAACATCAATAATGACCAAAGCAAAAAACGCCTTCCTGAAATTAGGTGGAAGCTTCTTGAGAACAAGGACAATGTATCACATTTTCTTTTGTCTACTGTAATATATAAGATTAAGTATGTAAAAATTGATAAATCTCTGAATTACTACCAATTTGTCATTTTATTTAATCTTCTAGGAGTACTTCAAAGTACTTGTATTATCTCTACCATGTATTTTTATCACAAATAACATTGCTTTAGTACACTCTTACCAATTAATCTGTTTAGGGGCGCCTGGGTGGCTCAGTTGTGAAGCATCTGCCTTTGGCTCAGGTCATGATCCCAGGGTCCTGGGATCGAGCCCTGCATCGGGCTCCCTGCTCCGCGGGAAGCCTGCTTCTCCCTCTCCCACTCCCCCTGCTTGTGCTCCCTCTCTCGCTATGTCTCTATCAAATCAAATAAATAAATAAAATCTTTAAAAAAAAACAATTAATCTGTTGAGTTTTTCTTTTTATCTATCCCCAGACAAGACAGCACGCTCCCCATTCCCACTGGGTCTCTTTATTATACAAGTAAGATACCCTCTTCTAAATGCACTTTCCCACCATATTATAATCATCTGTTTACCTGTCTGCACTATCCAGCCCTGACTAGATTATAAACTCCACCGAGGCAGGGGCCACATTCATATAGATTATCACTGCACCATTAATGTCTGTAATTAAGTGTGTAATAATTAGTTGAGAGAAAGGTGAAAAGTTGAAATGTTCTGGATCATCATGGTAGTAGTTTGGCTAGAAAGCTCATGTGGAAAGTGCCAGAAGTTTACAAAACATCTGAATGTATGATGATCATCCTGTCCATAGGGATCTATCTACATGGAGACATACCCCCAACGACTTTCTTCCCCACGTCTACCTCCAGTACTCCAACCAACCACATTTGGGGAACTGGTTGGTTCTTTCCCTAAAAGGAGGCCTGTCCTTGAGACGATTTTAAAAGACTTTTTGGGGTTTCTTTTTCTAGATTCCTGACTCATACAGTAATCTCTCATTCCTGATCTACTGTCTGCTTTGAAGGAAGAGAGGCACACAGACAAGTGTTCTGAACACTGGTTTCTGGCTACATCCTCATGTTCTATAGCTGTGTGCTCTCTCACTCTGACTGTTTTCCCACTCAGCTTGGAAAATAGGAGTGATGTGAGGAAGGGAGGACGTGGTGTCATTAAGCCCTACATGTGAATCTTGACCTTACCATTATTGAGGATAGAAGACACGTTTATCACAACTTTCCTGACCCTAACATCATCAACTATCAGAAGAGGCATTTTCCACAGGTTGTTGTGAACATGAGAATAGATCATATGTGTCTGATACATACCAGGAGTCCAGAAATATTAATCCACTTTCTATGCCATGATGACCAACAGCACCCAGGGCTACTTCCACTCCTGCCCGATTTGCCCTCGCGGTTATTATTCAGAGCTTTGGTCTTAGTGCATTCTTGGTGAATCTCTAACTCACCACTGCCCACACTTCCACCTCAACCATAACCTCTGCACAACTGATTCACTATATCCATGGGACAGGTTAGAAAAATTACCTTAAAAATGTGAGCAAGCTAAATACAAAATCTTAATACCCCAAAGAAACAAATCTGGTTTATTTTCCAGAGTGATTATACAGACCTCATGCTTACCTTCTAAATCAAATCCATCAACAATTTTTAAACAGGTTCCTATGAATGTTGTAACTTTGTATTAGAGCCCTTGTTCTATTTTGTAACAGTGAAGACCATGATTAATGCCATCTTAAAAAGTTCAATTACAGTTTTGTTTCTGTCAATTTTATATTACTAGTACATAATGTTTTTTAGCAGCTTATCCACTTTTAAATGTGCAGTTCACTAGTGTTACATCTATTCAGACGGATATTCAGAATCAGATCTTTTCATGGTCTCAGAGGTTAATATACGTAACATACTGATTTTGGTTGTCTTTGCGTTTTCTCTAAGACTAAGGAACATATAAGAGTGAAGTTTTTTCTGATAATTTTAAAGTCAAATTAAATGTTAACAGTGGGAATCTAAAGGCAGTGCTAATTGTCATTAAAATTCTAATTCCCTTATTAAACATATCTTGAATTCATAAAATATACGTTTTCAAAAGGAAAATGTTTTCTCTAAGACTCCTAAATGTTACCTGTCTTTGTTTTTTTAAGTAATGTAAAGATAGGACTTTAAAGACTGAAAAAGCACTCCATCTTTTTTTATTTTTTCAAGTTTTTATTTAAATTCTAGTTCACATATATGGTAAAACTGGTTTCAGGTGTAGAATTTAGTGATTCATCACTTACATTTAACACCCAAACACAGCATCTTTTAAAATTTTCTGAAACAGTAAGCCTTCTTTGGGTGATACAGCTAATTAAAGAATAACAACATATGTAGCTAAATATGGATATGGACAGATATAGAAAAATAACTACCAATACCTGTATATCATTTCAACTCATATATAATGATTATAGCTATCTGGGGGAAAAGCAATAGGCCAGTCTACCAGCAAACATCCTTGCTTCCTGATGCATGCAGATTCCGTTAATCTTTGTATGCTTAATCACCTCTTCATTCTTCACCTCACTCTTGGTGTCCTTTAGAAATCCTTTCCAATCCACCCCCATAACCCCTACCCCCAAAGATTGACCTTAGGGTAGAGCTAATTAACATGCTCTGCCCTTCATTACTGGAAAATTTGTTTCCATATTTGTTTTTTTGTGTGTGTGTTTGCTCCTTTTTTGTTTCCTCTAATGCTATAATTATGAAGCCAGTCCACTCAGCAAAGCAAGTGTTTGTAGTTTACACAACGAAGCTTGGGCTGAGCGCTTTTATCTACCTGACTATATTCTCCTGGGGAGATGCTTAGCCACCTTCACTCTTGTGCTTAAAATTAGGCAAATACTCCAGTTTTGTTTTCTCTCGCTTTATTTTTTGTCTTTTTTCTTCTCCCCTACTTTGTCTCATGTGCAGTTTCCTAATGAATTAGTTTAATTCCTTCATCTTAGCTAACCTTCATGCTTTTCCTCCTCCTACATAATGGATTTCTCTAATCAATGTATCTCCCTCAACAGCATGATCAAATCTGACAGCCTTTTTCAAATCTTCCACTCAGTTACTTAAATTTATTCCCTTACCAACAGTTTATGAGAGTGCATGCTTTTCTGTATACTGCAGAACTATGTAAATTCAAACTTTTTTAAATTTTTGCAAATCTGATAATAGTATTTCATAGTTTGATGTAAAACTTCTTTAATTACCAAGGTTTATGTTTTCACATCTTTTTGTATATTTTTAGGCACTTTTACTTCTCTCAATATTGTTTTCCATTCTTTGCCCACTTTTCTAATACTTTGTTTCTTTTCCAACGAATTCTTGAGCTTGTCATAAATATAGAAAATCAGACCTTTGCAACTTTAAGAAAAACAGTATCTCAATGACAAATTTTGAGTGGTGATTTTTTTCCTGGAATGGAGAGTACTTTTTATAAATGTATACTTAGTTCTTCATTATAATAGGACTTTCTAAAATATCTTTTGATACTTTTTTTGTCCTGGTTTTATGGCCTTTTCTAACTTCTGGGATATTAAAAAATCTTATAATTATTTATCTTTGTCTCCATAATTATCTTATCTTTGTATCTAATATCTATTGTGCCTTACTCTTTGTTTTCCCTCTCTGAATTCCCTGCAATTATTTCCAGACTTCCCTTTGTGATTAAGTTAGTGCTCAACTGTTTCTGTTCTGTCCCTTGATCTGTGTAAATTTTTAATTAGTCCTGTTTGTATTGTTTGAATCATTTTCATAACTCTCTCATCTGCAATTTCAGCTAATTCTGCACATGCATCTACCCACCCCCCCATACACATACAATCTTGAAGTCCTTGTTTTATTTAATTCATGTTCTCAGTAACTTAGTAATATGAGGTAGCCTCAAAAAGCTTCCTTCTTTGTTTATCTGGTTTTGTTTGAGCAATGTTTTCTAATGCTTTCCAGAACTGACCGTTCCTCTGTCTTTGGTTTGCCTTCTATCTTTTTCTAATCCGATTTTGCTTTGGTATGTCCATGTAGCTTTCATAGTCTTTCTGTGGTTTTTCTTTCCTTTGGCCAATTCTAAAATAACCACCAGCAATGTAGACAATTGAGTCCTAAACAGATAAAATTAGTATAATATGTGATAAAAGAAAAGTTTACTTATGATGTTTATGTTCACTATCAGAATTAACATACCAAAGAGAAATCTTCATTCCTACCATCAAGATTTGCTTGCTGTTCTTACTGAGATTCAGCCATTTTTCTTGAATGAATACTCCCAGGTTGCTCCAAGTCTTTAGTTAATTCCCAGAGTTTTGAAAAATTCAATCCTGGATATACTTTTTTTTTTTTCATTACTTTTGTGGAAGGGTGAATTTTTTGTTCAGAGGTCCTTATACTGCCACTGTCATGATGTCACTCACTTCTCTTAAGGCTTTGATAAGCCTTGAACCACATGGATAATGGAGTGTATTCCTCTGGGAAATTCTCTATGCCTGGAGACAGGTTTGGAAGCATTTGATGAAGGTGCCCTTTTATCCCCTCAAGAGACCACGTAGCCCTGGAGTTCAGCACTTGGAGGGACTTTCAAGCTTGGAGGGGGGCACGGGATGCTACTGAATCCTTCTCCCTAGAAGACTACTAAGATTTTTTTCTTCTTATTCGTCTTCCGCTTGATTTCATCCTCTTGGAGCATCTCTAAAGGAATTTGAGCCAAGACCACTTGATCTCTGCTGCACTTCTGATGGTACTCAATGATCTTAAATATAAATCAAGATTTTATAGTATTATATGTGGAACATAAAAATAATATTTCTTTGGCTTCTGTAGAAGCTAAAAACCATGATATTTTGCTTAATATGATTTGTCTTTAAATTTATCCTAAGGATCTGGATTTATTTTTTTCTTTACTTGCATCTTAAGCTGGCCTACTTTCTCAGGCAAGGCTTATATTTATCCATGCTATCTCCATTTCCCCCTATGTTTTGACCTCTCAAGTAGACTACTTAGTAAAGATTCAACTATACCAGGAAATACCTTAGAGAGAGGGACAGTAAATAATATCTGCAAATAAGTCATTTTTATCTAAACAAACAATTCGAAGGAAGACTTTTTACTCTTACAAGATCACTTCCCTCTACATCAAATTTAGAAAGAGAACGCCTCTCAACCTAGATCATGCTCCCCAAACCAGAGGACCAAACCTAAATTTCAGAAATTCCAGGCAAACTATTAATCATCCAGTAGCAGATCAAAGAAGGAAAGCAACCTGCTCTTTAATGCCATGTATATGGGCCTGTTCATATTAAATAATGTGACTTTTATTTATACCCACACTTTGTCTCTATCCATGCTTACATATTTATGAAAAACTGATAGCAAAAAGGACCTTCACTGAGCTCATTTTGACCTCAATAATCAAAGCATTATAGACAAGAGGACATGTAGGCTTAAGGTATCACTTTGAAATACAGTCATCCTTAACACAGAGTTGCATTTATATTAGTAGCAATGACAACTGCAGTGACCCCTTGCAGAATGTCTTTGTGTATCTTGACTGTCACCACGCTGGTCTGGCTACCATCTTATTTGGTCAACCAAATTTAGTTTAGTTTGGTCAAGCCAATTTAGGCTTAACTGAATCCACTCCCACCATTCTCCAGTTCACTCTCCAAAGGGTAGCCAGGGAGATCCTTTAAGAATACACACCTGATCATTCCACATTTCTGCTTAAAAACCTTCAGAAGAGCCTCACTGTTCCAGTACATGGATCTGGCAAGAATTTGAATCGGACACCCCAGCCTACCTCACCAGCTTGATTTTTAAGCCACTCTCTTTGTATTTTCTGACAACCAACCTCACATTATTTTTTTCCCATAGTATACACTTATTTTTCCCACCTCAGAACACTGGAACATGCCCCTTCCTCTGCTTAGAGCTGTTTCCCTCTGTGTCTAATTAATTCTAACTCAACCTTCAGAGTTCATCTCAAGCGTCACTTCCTTAAGATAACCTTCACTACCTTCCTAATCCAAATCAGAACTTTGTCCTTCTCAGCAATACCACAGTTGTAAATAATTGATTGCACAATTTGGTGTTAGTGCCTATTTCCTCCAAAAGAATGTAAGTTCCACAGATGCTGGGACTTCACCTTGGTCATTACTGCATTCTTACTTCTCAGCACAGAGTACTTAGTAACTCTATGAATTAAATGTATAAATAAAACTCACGAGTAGGATTTATAAATGAAGTGAAAGCTGAAGAGTTCAAAAAGGTGTTCATATAGTTTCTCTTATTTCTCTACCTCCTCCCAAAAAAGTTTTATAGTAAATAACAGTATTCCCATTTGACAGATGAGAAAACTGAGGGTAAACAAATTTCTTTCTTAGGTGAGACCAATAGTTCACTCTGCTCAGTTTTCCTCTGACAATAACATTAAGAAACATTGTGTGGGGGTGCCTGGGTGGCTCAGTCTGTTGAGTGTCCGACTCTTGGTTTCAGCTCAGGTCATGATCTGAGTCCCGCATTAGGCTCCATGCTCAGTGGGGGGTCTGGTTGAGATTCTTCCCCTCTCCCTCTCCCATCACTATCTTTCTCTAAAATAAATAAATCTAAAAAAAAAATATTTTGTGAATAAATATCATTGTCTACCACCAAAGGTATATAATACAATTGGATAAACTTATTTTCCTTAGTATGATCTAGAATTGTCATCATTAGTCTAGACCCATCTTAAAATAAATCATATTTGCTTTAACTTATATAATTTCTTAGGACTTAGATTTAGTCCTACTGATTTACAATACAACTTCATTTATTCTAAAATGGTATCTTGTTTTTTTATGGCAAATAAATGTAATTAAAATCTCTTTAGTTTTCAGTGTTTCTATGTTCAATGAACACCTCTACTAATTTAATAACATCAAATAGAAATTATGTATCCATAATATGAATATCAGCATAGAAGCCAAAGTACTCCAGAAGAGAAATTAGGGTGGCTTTGCTATGGGGATATGTGTGTATTTGCATGTGTGTGTGTGTGTGTGTACAAATTTAATTCCCTTTTACAATCTAAATGTCATCTTTAAGCATTTACTCTACTTCCTCTTCTTGCCTAGTGAGTCTAACGCAAATTCTCCTTTGGTACCTTTATTAATATGCCTTAAGTAACAGTTTCAGTGTGTTCAATCATGAAATTCCTCTTCCAGTTTCCTCTAAAACTTACAAAATAGGCAACTCTGAGGCTTCAAATGCTTAAACCCTCAAAATAACATTTGACATTTAGAAAGTAGGTCAGGTGCCCTATCTCAGGTTTGACACACATATACTATTCATAAACAATTTTAGCCACTGGCACCACAAATGAACATTTAAATCTGTTTCTAATACTCCTTTTATGTTTTTCTACTTAAGGGAATAGAGCTTTACATAATACTGAGCATGAAATGAATTTTATAAGCCCAACCCATAGCCTTATTTCAATACTTTTAACAAACTCTTTTCTCTTAGTTTTGTTGGCATTTTGGAAAGGAGAAAAGAGAGATCAGAATTTGAGTCTTAGTTCTACTTTCTAATTATTGACTTTGGGCATATTAGTAATCTTCTTTGTGAGTTAATTTCCACATCAAAAAGAAGATAATAATTACACAAAGATGTCCAAGGGCCCAAATCACAATGATCATCACAATACACAAGACTTTTTTTTATTATGTTATGTCAATCACCATACATTACATCATCAGTTTTTGATGCAGTGTTCCATAGTTATTTGCACACAACACCCAGTGCTCCATGCAGAACGTGCCCTCTTTAATACCCATCACCAGGCTAACCCATCCTCCCACCCCTCTCCCCTCTAGAAACCTCAGTTTGTTTTTCAGAGTCCATCGTCTCTCATGGTTCATCTCCCCCTCCGATTTCCCTCCCTTCATTCTTCCCCTCCTTTTTTTTTTTTTTTAACATATAATGTATTATTTGTTTCAGAGGTACAAATATGTGATTCAACAGTCTTGCACAATTCACAGCACTCACCATAGCACATACCCTCCCCAATGTCTATCACCCAGCCATCCCATCCCTCCCACCCCCCACCACTCCAGCAACCCTCAGTTTGTTTCCTGAGATTAAGAATTCCTCATATCAGTGAGGTCATATGATACATGTCTTTCTCTGATTGGACTTATTTCGCTCAGCATAATACCCTCCAGTTCCGTCCACGTCATTGCAAATGGCAAGATTTCATTCTTTTTGATGGCTGCATAATATTCCATTGTGTGTGTGTGTGTGTGTGTGTGTGTGTGTGTGTGTGTGTATACCACATCTTCTTTATCCATTCATCTGTCGATGGACATCTTGGCTCTTTCCACAGTTTGGCTATTGTGGACATTGCTGCTATAAACATCGGGGTGCAAACCCCTTCAGATCCCTACATTTGTATCTTTGGGGTAAATACCCAGTAGCGCAATTGCTGGATCATATGGTAGCTCTATTTTCAACTTTTTGAAGATCCTCCATACTGTTTTCCAGAGTGGCTGCACCAGCTTGCATTCCCACCAACAGTGTAGGAGGGTTCCCCTTTCTCCACATCCCCGCCAACATCTGTCATTTCCTGACTTGTTAATTTTAACCATTCTGACTGGTGTGAGGTGATATCTCACTGAGGTTTTTATTTGGATTTCCCTGATGCCGAGTGATGTTGAGCACTTTTTCATGTGTCTGTTGGCCATTTGGATGTCTTTTTTGGAAAAATGTCTGTTCATGTCTTCTGCCCATTTCTTGATTGGATCATTTGTTCTTTGGGTGTTGAGTTTAAGAATTCTTTATAGATTTTGGATACTAGCCCTTTATCTGATATGTCATTTGCAAATATCTTCTCCCATTCTGTCGGTTGTCTTTTGGTTTTGTTGACTGTTTCTTTTGCTGTGCAAAAGCTTTTTATCTTGATGAAATCCCAAGAGTTCATTTTTGCCCTTGCTTCCCTTGCCTTTGGTGATGTTTCTAGGAAGAAGTTGCTGCGGCTGAGGTCAAAGAGGTTGCTGCCTGTGTTCTCCTTTAGGATGTTGATGGACTCCTATCTCACGTTTAGGTCTTTCAACCATTTTGAGTCTATTTTTGTGTGTGGTGTAAGGAAATGGTCCAGTTTCATTCTTCTGCATGTGGCTGTCCAATTTTCCCAACACCATTTGTTGAAGAGATTGTTTTTTTTTTTCCATTTGACCTTCTTTCCTGCTTTGTCAAAGATCAGTTGACCATAGAGTTGAGGGTCCATTTCTGGGCTCTCTATTCTGTTCCATTGAGCTATGTGTCTGTTTTTGTGCCAGTACCATACTGTCTTGATGATGACAGCTTTGTAATAGAGCTGGAAGTCCGGAATTGTGACGCCACCAGCTTTGCTTTTCTTTTTCAACATTCCTCTGGCTATTCGTGGTCTTTTCTGGTTCCATACAAATTTTAGGATTATTTGTTCCATTTCTTTGAAAAAAGTGGATGGTGTTTTGATGGGGATTGCATTGAATGTGTAGATTGCTCTAGGTAGCATTGACATCTTCACAATATTTGTTCTTCCAATCCATGAGCATGGAACGTTTTTCCATTTCTGTGTGTCTTCCTCAATTTCTTTCATGAGTATTTTATAGTTTTCTGAGTACAGATTCTTTGCCTCTTTGGTTAGATTTATTCCTAGGTATCTTATGGTTTGGGGTGCAATTGTAAATGGGATTGACTCCTTAATTTCTTTTTCTTCTGTCTTGGTATATAGGAATGCCATGGATTTCTGTGCATTGATTTTATATCCTGCCACTTTACTGAATTCCTGTATGAGTTCTAGCTGTTTTGGGGTGGAGTCTTTTGGGTTTTCCACATAAAGTATCATATCATCTGCAAAGAGTGAGAGTTTGACTTCTTCTTTGCTGATTCAGATGCCTTTTATTTCTTTTTGTTGTCTGACTGCTGTGGCTAGGACTTCTAATACTATGTTGAATAGCAGTGGTGATGGCGGACATCCCTGCAGTGTTCCTGACCTTGGGGGAAAGCTCTCAGTTTTTCCCCATTGAGAATGATATTCTTTGTGGGTTTCTCATAGATGGCTTTTATGATATTGAGGTATGTACCCTCTATGCCTATACTCTGAAGAGTTTTGATCAAGAAAGGATGCTGTACTTTGTCAAATGCTTTTTCTGCATCTATTGAGAGGATCATATGATTCTTGTTCTTTCTTTTGTTAATGTATTGTATCACATTGATTGACTTGTGGATGTTGAACCAACCTTGCAGCCCAGGGATAAATCCCACTTGGTCCTGGTGAATAATCCTTTTAATGTACTGTTGGATCCTATTGGCTAGTATTTTGGTGAGAATTTAACACACAAGTCTTTTTAAAGCTTCAAAACCAAGCTCTGAATTTATTGAACTATTGAAATGGTATAAATGGGCCTAAGTGACTTACCTATGTTGTTGTTGTTGTTGCTTACAAGCAACATGTGCAGTTTTCTCCTTCTCTTGCAGTATTTTCTCAGTCAAGTCAGTGCTATTCTTTGGCGTAGTTACTTTAATCTAGATCTGTAGTACTATTACTCTTCCTATAAACACTACCCTGTTGTTTTTTCAGGTAACTTTCTAAGATTGTCCATCTATTCCATTTATATTACAATCCCTGAATCACAAAATTCTTCTACTATTGCTTTGCCTTTCTAAAGTAATTGTATACTTTATGTAATAATTAAAACCTCTCATATTTTATGAGAGAGAATATATAGCTCTGTAAAAAATTGAGATCTATCTTGTACAGAGGTTAAGAAAAAAATGAAAAGTAAATTCCTTTCCAAAAAGATGTAGCAAAAATTATATGAACATAGTCATGTCATGTGAAAATAGTGACAGCTTCATGTCCTCTTTTATTTATTTACTTGTAGATATTTATTTTTCTTTCATTATTGCACTGGCTAGTAACCACAGTAAAAAAATGAATAGAAGTGTTTGAAATGAGTATCTTTGCCTTGCTCTAACCTTATTTTGTACCCAGGAAGTCCAAATGAATCTGTAACTATTATAATAAAAAGGAATTTAGCAAAGTCATGAAATACAAAGTCAAAAGTATTGTATTTATACACCCACACAATTAAAACTTAGAAATTTTTAAATAATATTATTTACAGTAGCATCAGAAGATATCAGACACCTGGGAATAAATCTAACAAAAGATTTCAAAGACCTCTATACTAAAAATTATGAAACACTAATGAAAGAAATTACAGAAAAACTAGATAAGATATGCCAAGTTCCTTGATTTAAAGACTGAGAATCATTGAGATGTTCATCTTCTCAACATACAGACTAAATGCAATTCACTATCAAAACTTGAGCAGGCTATTTAAAGAAATAGACAAAAAAAATTTTAAATGTACATGCAAATGAAAAAACCTGGAATAGCCAAAATACACTTTTTTAAAAAAGATTTTATTTACATATTTATTTGAGAAAAAGAGTGAGAGCAAGAGGGGAGATGGAGAGGGACAAGCAGACTCTGCATGGAGCACGGAGCCTGATGTGGGGCTTGATCCCAGGTCCCCAAGATCATGACCTGAGTGGAAATCAAGAGCCAGACACCCAACCAACTAAGCCATCCCAGCACCCTGCCAAAATACACTTTTAAGTGAGGAAAAATATTGGAGGATTTATAATACAAGGGAAATGGAAATGTATGCCCACAAAATACTTGTATATTAATTTACGTCCTTATTCACAATAGCCAAGAACTGAAAACACCACAAATATTCATCAAAAAAGGATGTGAATAAAACAGTATATCCATACATCCACACAATGAAATAGTTATTCGCAATAAAAAGAACTACTATTGACTCATGCAACATGAACAAATCCCGCAAAACATTAGGTAATGGAAAAGCAGTCGGACTAAAAGTTCACATTGTATGATTCTAATGATATTAAATCTAAATATGGGAAACCTCATCTATCGTGAGTGTTTGGTTCACACACCCCCCTCTTATGCCAAAGAACAGGACACCTGTACCTCCTCTACAGGGGACAAATTTAGCAGTGGGGAGGACCATGATCCATATGACACACATGCTTACACAGAACAAAGAGGACACACTGAGTCCTGGAACAAATTGGGAGAACAAGCTACCACTTATAGGTATAGATTGTATTTCTGTTTGGGTAAAATAATCCCAATGCAAGACATTTAAAGGGATCTCAAAAGGGGGGCCTGGATGGAGCAGTCAGTTGAGTGTCCGACTCTTGGTTTTGGCTCAGGTCATGATCTCAGGGTCGCAAGATCGAGCCCCGCACTGGACTCTATGCTCAGTGAATGTCTGCTTAAGTTTCTTTCTCCCTCTCTTCCTCTTCCCTTCTCCTCTTCTCTTTCTCTCTCAAATAAAATCTGAAAAAAAATAAAAATTAAAATAAAGGGATCTCAAAAGAAATGTCAGAGTCCAAGCCCACATGCAAGGACTACACGCTGCCCCAACAGAGCTATGTCCCTCACAAACCCCTGATTTCCTAGGTTAAAGGTTAATAAAAAGCAGTATCTATCACTCAAGCTATAGGTCAATCCCCAGGAAAAACAGAGTCAAGGAAAATTAACCCATACCATATCATAACAATGAGAACGTCTGGATATGAAGATGAATCAGTTGCAAAAGAAATGGCATAGAAACTATGCAAACATACAAGACAGAGGGGAAATGCAATGAACAATAGAACAAAAAGCCTGAATAAAACAGAATTCAAGTGACTTTTGTATCACCCGCTATTTGCCTGGTACAAACAACCCCATGACACAGGTATTATTATTACAGATCAAAGAAAGAAGAATATTCTTGTGCCATAGAAAAAGGCTCCTATCCCAGCTTCATCTTATAGAAGCGGTTCAAAAGAAACACAGTGGGGCGCCTGGGTGGCTCAGTTGGTTAAGCGACTGCCTTCGGCTCAGGTCATGATCCTGGAGTCCCTGGATCGAGTCCCACATCAGGCTCCCTGCTCAGCAAGGAGCCTGCTTCTCCCTCTGACCCTCCCCCCTCTCATGTGCTCTCTCTCTCTCTCATTCTCTCTATCTCAAATAAATAAAATCTTAAAAAAAAAAAAAAGAAACATAGGGAATCAAAAAGATCCTGAGAACTTTAATAAATACCCCTGAATTGGAAAAGTATAGGCTGAGAGAGTGGGAGGATAATACATAATTTGGTGTGGTTCTTCTCAGTATTTTTCACTATTGTTTTATTTATTTAAAGGATATAAAGTCATTTTCTTTAAAAATACAAACAAAATTACTGCATTACCTTTTAATTATTGATCGAATTTTCTAATACGTAACGGAATAGGGTCACAATGTCATCATTTTCTTAAGGGCCCACTTGTATATATAATTTCATCCCAATTTTAAATCCTTTAAGTCAAGTGCCCTGGATTCATTCCTTGTTTTCCCTATTGATGCATCAAGAACAAAATTAACAAATAAATAAAATGTGGACAAAGCAATCGACGGTGCTGGTGAGAATGTCACTAAAATAATTCACCATGAGCTATAGGCTGAGTGAAGAGTGAAGGGCAGTAAAGCCAGAAAGGGGATGACTTCACCCAAACCCCCTCTGTATTGACTTTTCCATATCTTACCCAGCAATATGTTAAGTGGGAGTGAAGGGAGCAAGTGCAAGAGGCAAGTAGGATAGAAAATGTGATCTGAGAATTTTAGAGATTGGCATTTCAGGGAGAACAGCTCTGTGTGGTAAAAAGATCTTAAATGTAGTTAGCTGAGTGGGTTGCTGAAGTGACGGAAGTCACTTAATCAGATGGAATCCCGGAGTGATGCTGCTATGTTGAGATCATAAGCTTATTAATTGTGAACTAACCCAGGGGCTCAGGTGCCAAAAACTTTGTGAGGTGAACTAAATCCACATGCTTGAAGGTGAGGAGCATTTCTGAATGAAGCTGAAACATGTCAGGACTGGCACAGGAGCCAGAGAAATGCTGACTATGCATGATGCTTCCAAGTAAATAGGTATGAATGTGGAAATGTGTGTGTGTGTGTGTGTGTGTGTGTGTAAATGAAGGTCTCCGTGTGGTTCAGAAACTAGCATGATAACAGGAAAGACAATTAAGGTCCAGAGGTAAATCCAATAGTCAGGGGAAAGCTTGAGGTTATAAAAATGCTATTCTCAGTGAATTGAGATTTCCAGAAGGCCCTTGGAAAAAATTGATGGGATCTGCAAGAGATGGCCACAACAGTAGGGAAGGAAAAAAGAATGAGGACAAGAATATGGGGCCTGTGTAAGTGTTGAAATTCATTTGATTGGTAGATCTTTAATGGAAGGCAGAGGCTATCAGAAGGATTAATTCAACCTGGAGCCCAGCACATGTACATGGTTAGTAAATATTAAAAGAGCAAATAAATTAAATATCAGCCTCAGGTTTGCAAACGAGAACTTGGTGTGAATTTTTTTTTAAAGATTTGATTTATGTATTTATTTATGCATGTACGCACATGAGAGAGAGAGAGAGAAGGGGGAGGAGCAGAAGGGAGGGATAAGCAAACTCCACAGTGAGCAGAGAGCCTGATGTGGGGCTCAATCTCATGACCCTGAGATCATGACCTAAGCCAAAAATCAAGTCGGAAGCTTAACCAACTGAGTCATCCAGATGCCCCTGGTGTGAAGTTTTAATTTACTTTCCAGAGGCAGGCATGTGGCTGAAAGAGACCAAAGAGGCAAGAGTATACAGTGGGGAAAAGACAGTCTCTTCAATAAATGGTGTCAGGCAAACTGGACAGCTATATGCAGAAGAATGAAACCAGACCAATTTCTTACTTGACAAAAAAAGAATAAATAAATAAATTCAAAGTGGATTAAAGACCTAAAATCACAAAAGTCCTAGAAGAAAACATAAGCAGTAACCTTAGACATTAGCCTTAGCAACATTTTTCTAGATATGTCTCCTGAGGCAAGGTAACTTGTTGGGACAACACCAAAATAAAAAGATTTTGAACAGCAAAAGAATGATCAACAAAATGAAAAGGCAACCTACTGAATGGGAGAAGGTATTTGTTAATGATATATCCAATAAGGGGTCAATATCCAAAATATATAAAGAACTTACCACCAAAACACACACAAAAACAAACAACAAAAAGAATAATAATCTGATCTAAAAATGGGCAGAGGACCTGAATAGACATTTTTCCAAAGACAACATATAGAAGGCCAACATGAAAAGATGCTCAACACCACTAATCAGGGAAATGCAAATCACAACCACAATGAGATATTATCTCATACCTGGCAGAATGAGTAGTATCAAAAAGACAAAAACAAATGAACGAACAAAGGTAACAAGTGTTGGTGAGGATGTGGAGAAAAGGGAGCCCTCACGCACTGTTGGTGGGAATACAAAATGGTGCGGCCACTGTGGAAAACAGTATGGAGTTTCCTTAAAAAAAATTAAAAAGAGAAATACCACATGATCCAATAATTCCACTACTGGGTATTTACCCAAAGAAAATGAAAACACCAATTCAAAAAGACATACTCACCCCTATGTTTATTGCAGCATTATGTATAAAAGCCAAGATAATGGAAACAACCCAAGCGTCCATCCATAGATGACAGAGTATCTTGCTATTTGTGATAACATAGATGGAACTAGAGGATATTATACTAAGTCAGAGAAAGACAAATACCACATGATTTCACTTATATGTGGACTCTAAAAAACAAAAGGAAACAAAGAAACAAAAAAATAGGAACAGAATCACAAATACAGAGAATGAATTGGTGGTGGCCAGAGGGATGGGGGTTGTGGGAGGGAAGGCAAAATAGGTGAATGGGATTAAGAGATAAGAACTTCTAGTTATAAAATAAATAGGTCATGGAGATGAAAAGTACCACATAGGGAATATAGTCAATATTATAATAATGTTGTATGGTGGCAGATAGAAACTACAAAAAAGTATTTTTTTAAAATAAATAATTTCATTAATATATCCATTTCCCTCATTGTAAGTAATTTCAAAGATTAGATTATGAAAAATGGCATTATTTAGTTAAATTATATAAATGTGTTTATGACTCTCGAAATCCATTGCCAAATTGAATAGGAATAATTCTTTGGAATGCAGCCACAAATGATAGTGATGAACAACTCTGCCAGTTTTTTTCCCCCAACCTCAAGAACTCTGAGTGTTGTGAACAGTGCTTTCACATTTGCTAATTAAGGATGAAAAGGTTATTTGCATTTTCTTTGACAACTAATAAAATGTACTATTCTTTCTCTCTCTCGGTATGTATTACTTGTATTCTAATACAGAACATAGCATGGCAATGGAATTAATGTGAATGTGATGTCAAAATGATCTGGCCTTGAAATCTATTTTGCCTATTTTCCTGACTCCTCTCCTAAACTATATCTAAGTCCAAAAGAAGACTATTATCTTACCTATTTTTGAAATGTCCAGCATTTAGTCCAGTATCTATCACTATTAGGGAATCAATAAATGTTTGCTGCTTTGAGCTGTGTCCACAGGGGATTTACCTAGTTTCTCTGTTTCACTTTTCTAGAAAGTGAAGCTAGCAATGGTAAGGAGTCTAAAAGGTGATATGGATAGGCCCTCATTTACCTTCCCCTTTATTTTCATATGGATTATTACAACTGTAGGTTTTCCCCTTGTTTCCGCTTTCTCTTCATATGGATTGTTTCCCAGTTCCCTTTGTATGAGATCTTCACATAATCCAGTTATCAAAACTCTGTCATTGACAAATATTTCATTTTTTATATGCTTGCTCAGTTGTACCTCTAGGTAACCTTTCAAATGCCAAAGAAAACTTCTATTTGGATGCTGATCGGTAAAATATTCAAACTGTAGACTGACTTGGACAGGATGGCTATTTTCACATTTAGTGGAAACGAGAACATGATCCAACTCCCCGGTTACCTCTTATTCTTTTCTTAAACCTCAGGGAAAAGGAGACAAATTAAACATACAAAATAAACATAACCCCTCTGTTCATGATGGGCCATTGTCATTGGTCTGGTGAAGGCTCTGTTCTTAGTTCATTTCCATTCCATTCATAGCAAACCTCTCCTCTACCTTCCTCCATGGATACCCATGTCAACTGATGTATAAAATGTATCTTTGGGCATGTCATTTTGTAGTTTTCTTCATATAGTTCACTCAGATTGCTTCGTGTCTGTTCCCCAAAATATTTATCTGTTATATTGTGAATGGTATTTATCAATTATATAATTTAGGTAGTTGTTGCTGGAACTCAGGCCACTTATATTTTAATTATTTTTCCTTACTCAGACCCTTAAGTAAACTTTTCCATTACATCTAATAGTTTTGAGTGGTCTACTCAGGATTTTTTACTTATGCAATGATGGATCTATGAATAATTATTTTTTCTATTTGACAGTATTACCTTATTATTATTATATCAACAAAAATTTCCACAATCACGAAAAAATAGCAATTAAAATGTGTGCTATTAGCCATTGCTATTTCACTTTTTAATTTAAAACAGTGTATTTATTATTCTACTATAGAGTTTGAAGTAACTAATAGTTTAAAAACCTTTTCCTCGCTTTGTCTATTTTATTTTGTTTTGTTTGCTATTTGTGATAACATAGATGGAACTAGAGGATATTATACTAAGTCAGAGAAAGACAAATACCATATGATTTCACTTATATGTGGACTCTAAAAAAAAGGAAACAAAAACAAAAAAATAGCAACAGAATCACAAATACAATACACAAATCTCTTTTATTTTATTTATTTTTTAGAGAAAAAGTGCAAGCAGTGGTGGAGCGAGGGGCACAGAGAGGGAGGGAGAGAATCTCAAGGAGGCTCCATGCTGAGCACAGAAGGGTGGCGGGGAGGGGGCTGGATCTCATGATCTTGAGATCCTGACCTGAGCTGAAATCAGGAGTCAGACACTTAACCAACTGAGCCACCCAGGTGTCCCGTAGCTTTGTCTATTTTAAAATATGTTTCTTAGGGATGCTTACTGAATTTTAGCCAACATCTTTATTGGTTCTTATATAATTATCATTTTCATTCAATTAATTATATATTAATCACAAATCCCATTTAATCTTTCTTTACATATTTTTCTATTACAGCGGGTGGGCTTATGATACAGTGATCAGTGACACATCTGTAAATTCCCTCAGATTTTTAAATGGAATATGAAAGAAGAGAAAATCAGTAGTCTATTCCAGCTTTCAAAAACACTACCATCCACTGAAATCAGAACCACAGAGAAGGGACTCCACACCAGGTCTGTGTCCAGCACATACTTAAGATGTTAACCAAATTATGTAGACAACTGTCTGGAAGATGGAACTTCAGTGAGATGGCAAGCGTCTCTATTAACTCCTGACAATTCTTTAAGAAGCTCTGATACTATCACCCTGTGATAGATTAATTGTAAATATGCAAGTACTTTAGGTGCCAACTAGACCACCTCTTACATGTGTAAGAGCAATTAAAAAAACATTTAGTCATTATTCATCACTAATTATAATAATTCATCAAATGTCTACTGTAAGTTCTGATAAAGAGTAAAGTACGGCTCTATGTTCCATGAATTATAACTGCACAACTAAGAGATGGGAATCTCACCAATTAGACATTAGACCAGGGAGAAAACTACTTTGAAATCCTGCAGTGTTGCTTGGCACTAGCTACCACTCTTAGTGACCTTAAAGAATACATATGATGGGCCAGCAGCCGTGACCACCATTTGAATCTCTGTGACGTGCAAGATAGGATCATTACCTAACTTACTTGACTCTGAATACCATATATTTAAAATAGGTTTTTAAAAACTAGGAGTGTTTTTCTTAGATAGGTTTTTCTAATTTGGCCTAAGAAGTAGTTTTTCCTCCTCCTTGTATTCACATATTAAAACTAGTGCAGAATGACATTTACTCTCATGTATTTAAGGCCTCCAAATTAATGAAACTCATTTGTCCTTTGACAAAAATTTAGTATTAAACTTTTACAGAAGATGGAGTTTGGGGCGCCTGGGTGGCTCAGTTGGTTAAGCAACTGCCTTCGGCTCAGGTCATGATCCTGGAGTCCTGGGATCGAGTCCCGCATCGGGCTTCCTGCTCGGCAGGGAGTCTGCTTCTTCCTCTGACCCTCTTCCCTCTCGTGCTCTCTGTCTCTCATTCTCTCAAATAAATAAATAAAAATCTTAAAAAAAAAAAGATGGAGTTTGTATAATTAAAACGACACTGAGTTGTTTTTAAATCTCCCTTTGGATAATGTTGTGCCCCAAATGTTGTGTTTCCAAATATGCAAATTGAGATTTCAGCTAGAATTTTATGACTCATATCACTATTTATCTCTAACAAGAGATGTTCAATTTCAAAAAGAGTGATTTTACATTTTTCCGATGAGTACACATGGCCAGCTGCAGCATGCCCCTATACCGGTTAGAAGTTTCAAATAAGTTAGCTGATGTTACCTGAAAAAAATATTAACATATATGCTTAGACAGGTTCCCTCAAATCCCAGACTATTCTTTTTCATTATTCCTGAATGCCAGAGAAATAGGAGTCTAAACCAGGAATTAGGGATTGTTCCCTGCTTTTAATTAGTGCTTTTATATTCCCTTGAGAGAAGAGATAGGTTAGTAAGCAGTTGGCCTTGCTACCACGCACCATGAATAATGCTGCGAGAAATACTATAAAAGACAGAATCGTGCTCATAGAACAGGACTGCAGCAGTTGTTACTTGGCTTGTTTTCAGCGGGAACTTCATCTAGCCAAACTTGGATCCATCCCATCATCTTCATATCCACATCCAGCTTGAAGGATTCCTGTGTTCAGTGAGTGCTCTTTCCTGGGATCTAGTATTGAGGGGAAAGGATATGGGCATGGCTTTCTTCTGGATCCATCAAGCCCCACAAAAAGGACTTGGAGATGTCATGTGCTGCTTCTATTGCTGAAATCATTAGGCCTTGTTTTAAGTGTCCAGAACTTAGCTGTGTTTTTAGGTCATGAAGAAGCCAATCACTGCGGCTTGGAGCCAACAGAAAGTAAATGAACACATATAAGTCCTTATTTTAATGGACAAGGACTTCTAGATGAAAATATATCATGAGAAAAGCGACACACAGGAAAACATCATGAATGTTCCTACGGCTGGTCAAGAACATCTGCGGAGGTGACCAATATCATCCACACCGTCATTGAATCTTGTATCCCTGAGCCACGAGTTCTCCTCCTCTTTCCATAGATGAAACATTTAGCTTAATACACAGCTCCAGCAGTTAGTCCCTAACAGTGTCATTAGCTGACCATCTAATAGAATCAACCTCTATGTGAGATTTATCTGAATTTCCCTATTATTAGAAGCATACTGACCCATGCAATTATTGATGCAGAGATTTGATCTTTGTCTCCAATTAGTTTACTTTCATGATGATAAAGTGGGATAATGAAATGTTCATAGAATAATCAAATAGAGAGCCCACAACCTATTTATATCCATAATTTAAATATCACAGTAAGGTAAGTATTAGTTTCCAAATGCTGCTATAACAAATACCACAAACTTAGTGACTTTAAACAACATAATTTTGCTGTCACAGTTCTGGAGTCAGACATCTAAAATGGGTCAGCAGGCCTGCATTCTTTCTGCCAGCTCTAGGGAAGAATGTTTCCTTGCCTTTTCCATGTGGGCGAGAGGTTTCCCACATTCCTTGGCTCCTGGTCCTTTCTTCACTCCAATGTTGGCTTCCATTGTCACAGCTCTCTCTAACTCTGATCTTCCTGCCCCCTTCCCATAAACATCCTTGTGATAATGCTAGGCCCACCTCAACAATCCATCGTCATCTTCCCATCTCAAAATCCCTCACATTACCACATCTGAAGAGTCACTTTTGTTCTGTAAAGTAATACACTCACAGAGTCCTAGAGTTAGGATGTGGGTATCTTTGCGGGCCATTGCTCTGCCTACTATAGGAAGCAATACCTTCCTCTCATTATATTTCCAGAAATACTGTCAAGAACGTTATCATGTTTTTCCCAAATGAGGAAACTGAAATCTAACAACATTGTACATGTCAGATCACATGTACAGGCTCATGTCTTTCACCACAGCACAAAGACAACAGGCTCACTGTCCCACCAGGCTCCCATGGCCATCCATCCCCTACTCCACATAAGCTTTCCATGCTTCCCAATTGCTAGCTAAAGTGTTTTCATTTTTAGCTTTAATAAATAATGCTGAAAATAATTGCATGTAGAACATTATCCCAATCAACAAGGAACCATGACATATATTTTTGTCAGTGCATACATTTTATTATTATGTTAATCACCATATATTACATTAGTTTTTGATGTAGTGTTCCATGATTCATTGTTTGCATATAACACCCAGTGCTCCATACAGAACGTGCCCTCTTTAATACCCATCACCAAGCTAACCCATCCTCCCACCCCCTCCCCTCTAGAACCCTCAGTTTGTTTTTCAGAGTCCATCGTCTCTCATGGTTCGTCTCCCCCTCCAATTCCCCCCCTTCATTCTTCCCCTCCTGCTTTTTTTTTTTTAAACATATAATGTATTATTTGTTTCAGAGGTACAGATCTGTGATTCAACAGCCTTGCACACTTCACAGCATTCACCATAGCACATACCCTCCCCAATGTCTATCACCCAGCCACCCCATCCCTCCCACCCCCCACCACTCCAGCAACCCTCAGTTTGTTTCCTGCGATTAAGAATTCCTCATATCAGTGAGGTCATATGATACAGGTCATATGTATGAATATACAGGTCATATGATACAGGTCATATGTATGAATATTATGCAGCCATCAAAAGGAATGAAATCTTGCCATTTGCGACGACGTGGATGGAACTGGAGGGTGTTATGCTGAGAGAAATAAGTCAATTTCGCTTATTTATTTCGCTTATTTCACTTATTTCACTCAGCATAACACCCTCCAGTTCCATCCATGTCGTCACAAACGGCAAGATTTCTTTCCTTTTGATGGCTGCTTAATATTCCATTGTATATATATACCACTTCTTCTTTATCCATTCATCTGTTGATGGACATCTTGGCTCTTTCCATAGTTTGGCTATTGTGGACATTGCTGCTATAAACATCGGGGTGCACGTACCCCTTCGGATCCCTACATTTGTACCTTTGGGGTAAATACCCAGTAGAATGCGTACATTTCTATTAATTCTATAGATGTAGATACATAATGATGTGTTCAGGACAATCTATCTCAATTTTAAATGGAAATTTCTCATTTCTCCCATTGATTTATTAGGAAATCCTCTAAAAATCTATCCTAGTTTATTTCTTGGCAAAATGCAGTCTAAACTATTCTCCATGAAGAACGGTTAGGATTTAGGCCAAAATATTCTACAAATACCCAAGGTGAAAAAAAATCTGACTTTATAGTCAAGAACCAATTAATGAGCAAATTGTACAAATTTTAAAATGCCATCATTTAGCTGATAGTCTAAAAGAATCCATATCAAAATTTTATTGTGGTGATTAGGTCAAAAGATGATTAGGTTCTCACGATATATATCACATCATTGCATTTGGTTCACCAGAGATTTGTTTAAGTCACCCATCCCCTTCCTTTCAACCTGTTTCTTACTTTTTATTTTTTTATTTTTATTTTTTTAAAGATTTTATTTATTCATTTGACAGAGAGAGAGACACAGCGAGAGAAGGAACACAAGCAGGGGGAGTAGGAGAGGGAGAAGCAGGCTCCCCTCTGAGCAAGGAGCCCGATGCGGGGCTCGATCCCAGGACCCTGGGATCATGACCTGAGCCAAAGGCAGACGCCTAATGACTGAGCCACCCAGCCGCCCCTGTTTCTTACTTTTTAAAGAGCTGGATATACTCCACTGTTATCTGAGGCCTCTATCAGGTCTATGTGGAAAGCAGAACCACACTACAGATTTTAATTCCGCAGAGTTTTCAGAAAAGCTGAAAACATGGGAAGATCAAGTATCCAGAGATAAATCATCTGTGAGAAGTTGCTGTTACCTTTGAAAGTAGGGGTATATAGAGAAGAAGAGATGATATCAGAATCCAGAAGCCAGGGTCATCAGGAGGGAGCTGTGATCCCAGTGAAGGAGCTGTCCGAGAGACCACCAGATAAGCCATGTGGAAGGGGCCACCAGCTGGGAGCTGGAACTCAGGAGGAAGAACGACAGGCGGGAGTTGGATCTATGGTGTGGGCTTCCAGAGGCAATGGAAACCATAGAGTAAAGAACTAGTGGCAAGATAGGGCTGTACAGAAAGAACTAGAATCATGGAGAAACAGCCACTGCTGAAGATTCCACCCAAAGTAAGGAGGTGAAGAATTAGCCTCGCTGTCCTTTACCCACTTCAATCTCCAGCCACTTAGGATGAAAGAAAGTTGAATTCAATGGGCAATCGAACCTTAGCAACGTAGTTTTCAAGATCACTCCCTGCTCTAGAAAGAGGAACAGGGAGAGGGGGGAGGAGGAGAGAGGGGATAGAAAGTATGCCTGAAAATAAATAGTCACAGGTAAAATGGCTAGAACAATGGCCCAGAGAAAATAAAAGTAGGCATTAACCTTTAAGACAAATGTCTAATTTTAAACGTGATTTGCTCTACTGTTTACTTCTCACTGCTGAGTGGAAATCATTGCTGATCTGTTCTAATGTGCACTGGCAACAGGATTATTAAATCTTCTCAGTGTTGGATATAAACCTTTATCTGTTTGGAGAAGTATTTAGGCCCATTAATAAAAATTCAGTCAAGGCACTTTCATGCCCTGGGGCAGTGGCCATTCCAGATTTGGCATATCGGTTAACCTCCTTATTTTAATATATAGATCTTAACATTATCCTCTTCTCAGTTCTAGTTACCTGAAAATATGTATATAATTATTATCCCCCAAATTAACAAGTATGCTCACATTTCCTATAACAGGGCTCATAACAATTGTGAGGATTCAGGAGGCTGGTTTTATGCCTCCTTTTAATGAAGGAGAAACAAAGATCAGAGGTTTTAACTAACTTCATCCAAGTCAAACAACTAATAACAAGTAGCAGACCTAGAAATAAAAGCCAATACTTAGAAAAGGAAGCACTTTGTTCTCTTGTCTAACCATTATGTTGGATACATAATTAACTCCAGTTACATCCTGGTAACTGCAAGATATGGAAGCTAGATCTTAAAAAAAATAACAATGGTGGGTATGTGACTTAAATGACACTTTGAAGAGCTATTTACTATCAAACAATTTTGGCTTTTTGAGAAAACAGCGTGGTTTCTTTACAGATAGAAGATAGAAAGATAAGGAAAACTAATTTTAACAAATACTAAAATACTGCATTTGTGAATTCAATCTGAGAAACAAATGATTACTATGGAAAAAAAATCCTCTTTACAAAAGGAAAAGTGTTTGCCTTCTATTTAAGCAGAATCAAATGACATAGCACTTATTACCCTTTGCTGGTCCTCTCCTTCCTTAGATTCCCACACTAATATTTTTAATTTTGCAAGGCACAGAATTTGTTAAATACCATTTGTGTTCCTCAGGTATCTTTGGTATATTTTTCTAGATGACTGCCAAAGACAGAAAATAAGTCAGACTGTTTTTGTTTCCCCAACGTTAATTTGATCTATTTTATCTTGCTTAGAAACACATTCTTTTATTCATGTGATTATTCTGTTTAAACCTAGAAAATTATGTGACAATTCAAAAAGCCAGTATTGTATTTAAATGTAACTATTATTTCTTGAGCATCCTCTCTCTCTTTGGTATTAGAATAAGGGTATCATTACCTGAAATCACATAGCCTCATTTTTATAGTTACTATAAAACCAAAATAGTTGTATGGATATAGTGAAATACACACACACACACAGATACACATATATGTGTGCATACCTACATATATACATATGTATTTGTGCACATGTGTATCTTGTGGCTGGATGTACACTCTTATGTTTACAATGGACATAGAAGAGTAGAGACAGAAGGAGAGGTTAAAATGCCAGCAAAGTAGATCATCACCTTGCAAACAGAAATGGGAATAGCCTATTTATGTTTGTGTACCCCTGTGTGTATATATACAGTCCACAGAGTCTGTACTCTTTTGATCTATGATTTCTCATATTCACCTTCCCTGGGCTCCGAGATTGTAGGATCGGGGCACATGTGTGTAAGAAAGATTTTAGCAGTCACAGTGGCAGTTTGAAACTAGGAATTTATTACAGAGAATGAGAAGTGTTTACCTGAGACATTTTGACCCAGAGCATCAGGGAAAAAAATACAGAAAAATTCAAGGACAACTACACCTAGGGCCAAATCACCAAGGTTTGGGGCAGAAATACAGCAACCTGGCTCCCCAGAGGTCTCTAATTGCTCACTCAGACAGAAACCACCATGTCCTAGCCCAGAAAAAGAGCAACTACATCTTTCCTCTCTTAACCTTTTGGCCCCAATTTCATTCTTCCTCCCTTTTGGTCTCTCTTTTGATGTCTGGAGAGAACTCATTTGTTTTCAGTGTGGTCTCACAAGAAATGCTGGATGCAGAGAAGTAGCTAGACAGGAAAAAAAGGAGTATCGTTGATGAACAAAGGAGCTTGCCTCCCATGGGGGTGGAGGGGTAGGTGGGAGGCAATGGTTTGAGGATGAGCAGTTGAAAACACCAAGGCTTTCCAACAATACATCGCTTCCAGGTTTCTAAATATAATATGGGAATCTTGCAGGTTAAATGAAAGGACTAATAGCAGTAACTATATAATTCTATGTTCTTGGTTTCTTTCCCCTCATGTTTTGTGATTTATCTTTTTCTTATTTTCCTTCATTTTTAAATTAGGCGAGTGTCTTTTAATGTAAATTGAGTCAATTCATTTTGAAAGTAGTTCAGGCAATGGTTATAAATATGCTAACATAACTTAATACTATAGCTCCCATCAACCTCTACTGTCTTTGTTTTCAAACCAAAGATCCTCATCGGTAAGTTGTTTTTCTTTCATTAGTCTATTATGGTTTTTTTCTCCTCTCTAATAATTATACTTAGAAAAATAAAAATATGCAGTTCTTTCTTATTCACCAAGTATGGGTCATATATAGGTATTTACATATCTTTCCAAACCTCACAACAACTCTGTGAGAGGCAGTTACTATTCCTGCTTAGTTTTATAACAAAATAATAAGAAAGGAATGGGCACTGTTGGGATCCGTAAATAGTACATGTGAGGGAACTGAGGCTGTAAGGAATTCTACAAGGGACCTATCTGCCCAAATTCTCTGAGGGAATCCCACAACTCTGGTCAGTCAAGAATCACCCCTTTGAGACCTTCTGACCTGGGAATTCCCCTGCGAGGACATTTATGTGTGAAATTCTGCAAAGAAATGTGTGATCTTGCTTGTGGCAGCCTCACTTGTGGTGGATCAGCCCAAAGTATCTATCCACCAATAAATGGTCAAATAAATTATGGTTTATCTATGTATGGAATATTAAAAAGCTTATAATTAAATAGGCACATTTTACATGTTAAGGTGGAAAATCTCTCAGGTATATTAAGCCAAAAAAAAAAAAAAAAGCAAAGAATAGTGTACAGAGTGTGATCTCTTTGTTGTGATACTTTTCACAATACATATAATATTTAACGTGTTATTAACATTAAAGATTTTGTAATCTTTTCATAATATCTATCATTCTGTATGACATATAACTGATTATATATGTACATACACACACACACACTCACTCACTCTTACAAAAGGATACCTACCATAGACAAAAAAATCTGTAACAGAGATTTTGAGGTGAAATAAGGTTGGAATAAAGTTTATTTTGGTTTTATAACTTTTTGTGTGATTTGAATTTTTGTCATACTTGTATATTATTTTTCTATTAAAGGAAGTTAAGATTTTTTTCAGGGGTGTGGGATTATAGACAATTATTCATTCAATTAGTCATACTTCTCCACAGATTGAATATGCACAAAATAAATATTTTGAATTAAAGCTAACAATGAGATTCATGAAAATAAAGTATAACTTAAAAACTCTTAAGAAAAAAACTTGATTATTTAAACACACACACACACAGGTCAGAAGCAAACAGGAGAAGGAAACACACAAGAGAACTTGATACAGTATTAAGATTATAAAATGCTGGGACAATATAGAGAATAGACAATATTTTAAGACATTTTCAATAGTATAGCTCAGAGTTGAAGGACTATGCTTTGTAACTGAAAGGGTCCACAAGTGCCATGATCAGACAGAAAAGTGCATTAATAAAACATTCCAGAATACCAGCTATCTTTGTCTGGTTCAGGTTGTTGTAACAAAATACCACAGACTGTGTGGCTTATTAACAACAGATTGCCTTATGCAGATTGCCCTATGGTTGTCCCTCTACCCTTGGATTTTGGCTTAGATCCAGTAATTTCACAATCTTTGAAAGCCTCAATTTCTTCTGGGAGCTTTTGCTACTCTCTAGGCATTTACCTTCAGAGCTTCTTTGCTCTCCTGTCTACCTTCCTGTGTAATATTTTTACACCGTATATCAACTTAGATATATAGACTGCCTCTCTGCCATTTAACTTCCCCCAAAATAATCACTTTCATAATAAAAATAATTAATGAGAATTAACCTTCGTACTAAAATACTTTATGAAGTAAAAAGAATCGGAGAACGTGATTAGTACCTGGTCAGAAGTCACCTTCCAAAAAAAGGAGCCAGGTATCCTGAACAGTCATTGACAGGTTCTGGGTAAGTCTCTGTAGGAAAGGCTGAGTGACAGCCAGGGACCATGAACACATTGTCCAATGAAACTTTGGAAACAGCAGAGTAATCTCAGGTCTAAAGCCTGGACCTGGAAACACTGTCCCCTGGTGTGTGTGTCCGATGCTGTCCCCTGTGTGCGCTCTACCCCTTCCTGATGGTATAAGGAAATAAACACAGACGAATTATATGGACACAAACTAGACAAAAGTAGTCCTAGGATTCATAGAGGCCAGCTTCCTTAGTCTCAAGTATAAAAGCTCCTTCTTCCCAGAAGACAAAATGGTATAGAAATGATGAGTTTAATTTATAAACTCTGCAGGTTACTTGCTATGTGAGATCTCCATCATATTCTTCAGTAACTCTGAACTCTATTTTCTCATCTATTAAATTGTGTATGGGAGAATTTTCTGAATAAGACATAAAAAATAGCTAACATGTTCTATCCCTGGAAAACGGATTATCAACCTTTACTTATTCTCCAGTGTTTTCCTAACAATCTTTATGAGTTTGAAACACCAATCTGCTACCTTATTTCTTTACATTTAGCTTTATTTCCTTGACCCTGATATTCTTTAGGGATTCTTTCAAGGGTTTTCTCAACTAAGTACCTTGAATGTACGTAATTATTGCTTGAATTGACTGTGTTGCAGCAGATTTTTAAAATATTGTGGCATAATGAATACATAATGTGGCATGAAATGGGCTAAAGACTCTGTTGAAACCATTAAGGGGTGGGATCTATACTTTAAAGGAAAAAAAAAAAAGAAGAAAGAAAGAAATGTAAAGTTACCTAGAACCGTAAAGAGTTGAGGGGAACACCCACTCCATCTCTCTATCTAAACCATGTCTCTTTGTGCATCACCAAAATGTAGGCAATTGAGAACATTATTTACCTCCCCAGAGAAAAGATGATGGATCTGAAGAACCAATATCAAAGATTGGATCTTTCAATACCAGATATTATCAAGGAGACTAACTAGCACAAGATTGATAATCACACATATAGTTGAGGATAGTTCCTCTTGATTGCAGAGGGGAAAACATTCCCAACTAGGTAGGACTCACTGAGTTTATCTACAATTAACAAAGAAGAATATCACAAAGGTATAGTCCTTGTCACAAGTCAAGATAGACCAGTTATGCTGAAGTAAACAAACAACTCCCAAATCTGAACATAGAAAAACGTAAGTTCTTGCTCATGCTACAAGTCCAGTGAAGACTATTTGGGGGAGGGGATGGTTCTACCTTTTCTGTTTTTCAGGGATACCGGCTGACAAAGGTTCCATCAACCATTAGGTGATTTGCACATGTCTTTATCGTGTGTCATTTCCACTTACTTTATGTTGGCCAAAACAAATTACATGACCATGTCTAAATTAAAAAGGGACAGAGAAGTACAATCCTATTAAGTGGCTAGAAGAAAAGGTGAAGCCAGGTATTTGTGAGGGCCCTCTTCACTGCCATATGATGTCATAAAATTATAAATATAAAATAAATAGATGTACAAACTACTAGGGAGTAAAATCATATTACTTGTAAATAAAAAATAGAATTAAATAAGAAACTCTGGAAGAGAAGGGCATACTTCAAGAACTGCCCATGCAGGGGCACCTGGGTGGCTCAGTCGTTAAGCGTCTGCCTTCTACTCAGGTCATGATCCCAGGGTCCTGGGATCCAGCCCCACACAGGGCTCCTTGCTCAGCAGGAAGCCTGCTTCTCCCTCTTCCACTCCCCCTGCTTGTGTTCCCTCTTTCGCTGTGTCTCCCTCTGTCAAATAAATAAATAAAATCTTAAAAAAAAAAAAAAAAAGAATTGCACATGCAGTCATACTGATTCTATATATGGAAGCAAAAGAAAGAATTATCTGATGTCTTTGGATAATTATGAAATACGCCCTTTCACCAAATTTTTTGGGAAATACCTGCAGGTACTGAAGGCTGATTTTCAGAAAGAATTTTTGAACAGGATGTTGATAAAAATGAGTACTGACAGATCCATTTATCAAAGAGGTAGGTGAATAAGATCACGGAAAGCAATAACCGTAGCTGGTTAGAATTATCTAAGCATCGAAACATACACATTAACAACACACACACAGTAAAAAACAAACCCACAACCATGTTTCCAGAGCTCCAATTACATTACTAGGTTAGCGGAAGACTGAAAAGATAAAAACGACAAAATACAGCACTTCTCTTTCCCACATAATTGAGTCCACAGATATAGTGAACTATTCAAATTACGTGAAGAAATGATAATAGCTAGAAAAGTTTTACGATAATCAATAACATACACACACACAGCATTAATGATTTAGTTCCTAAATTGATTTAGTTTCTAAATTTTTAAAATCATGCTTAATTCAGCAAAAGGTAAGGAGCTGAGTAAAACCTGGTGCCAACACCTTTTATACAATATTGCTTCGTACAATTCTTAGTAACACTGAGAATTTCAAATCCATCTTATTTGTTTAGGTAAAAGGTTAGTTACAGAGTTGAAAGGCAGGATGCGGCTCAAATGTTAGAATTTTCAAAAATAAATATATTTATATTTTTCTATCTACAACAGACATGCATATAATTTAAAAGTTAGAATACATCAGTGGACAAAACTGTCTGATATATGGCCAGCATTGTTCTTCTCCTTCTCCTATTTAAATCAGTAAAATGTATGGGAAATACTGTCAAGTGAAACAAGAAAGCAGACTTAAATGATGAAGAAAGGCACAGGCAGACATGACAACACTCAATCTATTTACATCCAACAAACAGCAAGGCATTCCGGCACATTAAGCAAAAATTCTGTTACAAATACTAGGAATAAAAGAGAAACATACTTGCAGTGACATTTTAATTCCTTGTTACTGTTATATGACCATTAAAAATAGATAGAAGATAGGAAATCAGAAATAGATACATTATGGGATTTGATTCCATTCGCATGTTTTCTCTTTGACTATTTTTCTTGCTTCAATTAGCGAGCTTAAGGTCACTGAGTGTTTTGTGCTGTAGCTGAACTTTCTCAGGCACCATAGCTTAAGACTTAGCTACTAATGGTATCAGCACCCTTTTCATGTAAGGCAGAAATCTCTGAGGCCAAAAATCTTTTAAAAATTATCTCAAAGAGGCGCCTGGGTGGCTTAGTCGGTTAAGCATCCTGCTCTTGATTTCCGCTCCGGTCTTATCTCATGGGTCTTGAGATAAAGAGCCCCGTGTCCGTCTCCTTGCTCAGCCGGGAGTCTGCTCAAGATTCTCTCCCTCTACCCCTCCCCCTACTAGGGCACACTCTTCCTCTCTAAAATAACTAAATCTTTAAAAATAAATAAATAAAAATAATCTCAAAATCCAAATGTATGTTCTTCGATACGCCCACTGAAATGATTTCAAGATTGTTTATTCAACATTCTACTCCTCTCCCTATTAATGCGTTAATTAACCAAGATCTCCTATTTGTTATTCTTTCCGATTTTTACAACTTGTTTACTACACTATTTGGTTATGATGCCGGACTGATTGCTTAGGAAAGATCTAAAAGCATGAAGATGTAGCTTTCTCTACTGTAAGAAGATTACAAGTTCATTTTCAGGGTAACTAGTTAGAAAGCCAAAGGGCATTAATGCATTGATGCCCTATTGTCTTAAATAGCATTGTCGTTGTGTGATCTAAAAGCCAAAGACTGCATTTTATCTCAGTAAATTTGCTCTAGTCTAAGCCTGTTAGATTCAAACTCCTCATGTGTGGGAAAAACAGGCAACAAATGTACTGTAAATGAATGAATATAAACTAAGTTGTTGGAATTTATAATAAGAGATGAAATTAAGGACTTATTCTGCCTCTTAGCAGTGAAATGAGTTCTAGTCAATTGGATTATTTTTCAGTAAGTTTTACGAAAGCCTAAATCAGAAAACACAAATGAAACCAAATTAGAAATCATGTGCAAAATATAAATGCAAATTTACTTTGAGAGAGTAAACTAATGTTGAATTGATTGGGAACATGAGCATAGGGGATTGTGACTTTTAATTCCTTAAGTGTCATAAATTGAACAGTAATACATGTTTTTATTTCAGCAAAAATCTGTGTCTATGATGACTAGAAATTTTAGGGTACAACCATATCTTAACGATCATAAGGTCTAATTCTTCATTTTCCACATGGATAATAGCAGCCTGGAGAAGTGACCTCCTCTGAGGGACTGGAACCTGGGTGTTAGCATACGGTCCTTTTCTTTCCAGAGATCTACAGATCATTGTCATCCCTTATGAATGGGGACCATTCATAAAGCAATGGAGACAGGGTGTCAGTGTTGGGGAAAAACAAAAAACAAAAAACAGTGGTACAGGAGTCCTAAAGTTCTGATCTGGAAAAGCAGAAAATAATTAAGGAAACGCCAAGCTGAGAGCACTCCCGTGAGAAAATGAGGAGGAAGAACTACATGGCATCCAGATCAGGACATGACAGGTTTAAAAGTCAGGAATTCATGAAAGAAAAGGCACACAGCATCTTCAGAAGCAAGGGCGGAATAGGGCAGAAGAGAATGGCGCCTGCCAAAGCGCAGCGTCTCACACAAGAGTGCTTTGCAGTCGAAGGAAGCTGCAGGTGTCCCCTGATGGACGTGTGGTGTGCCGTGGTTGGGCCTGATGGCCAGACCCTAGAAAGCTGCGTGATGACAAGAGTCATTAAGGAGTTAGAAGTAACAGGATTATGTAATGATATTTACATGCAAGCAGGATTATTTTATGATTAGGAGCATCCAAATGAATAACAAATGTGCTCTCAGTGTTGGGAGTTTTCTGCCCTGCACGGTGGGAGTTTGAGACCAGGGCTGAGCAGGTGTGTGTGTGATACTGCAAGATTACCCCAAAGCACCCCAAGACCCAGGTTCTCCCAATGTCTAGTGATTTTACTGCTTTTGTAGCCCGGCGGAGGTGGTGGGCGGAGAGCCAGGATTTCTACTGGCCGGCCAAGCTTCCTTCCTTCCTTAAAGAATATCAGTCACTTCAAGTCCCTGGAATTTGGATGTGGCTTTTACACATTCTTGTTTGTTTCTACATACAGACTCAGTTTGTTTCTGCTCTCAATTAACAGTGTCAGGAGGAGAGATACAAAAGAAATATACATCAAGCGGGATTCACACACACATGCAAACAAACAAAGCAGAAGCTCTACAGAGATGTAGAGACCCAAAGAATGAACACATACAGAGATAGAGACAGGCAGAAAGAGAGATATGCATGCACAGGCATAACCATAAGACACAAACAGCCAGAAATATAGATATACTACACATACAGAGAGAAACATGGAAGAGATACAGTTTCAGAGAGAAACACAGGCATGCAGGCAGAGTAACGTGCAGAGACAGATATGCAGAGAGAGAGATCCAGGCAGCATATATGGAGAGACGAGTGGAAAGACACAACAGGAGATACATGCAGGGGGAGTCCCGCCGAAATCCAAACTTGTGTTCTTCTCAACAGTCCATAAAACTGTGCTTGCCAGGGCCTCAATCACGCCAGTCTTACCAGAACTGCCAGGGCTAACACCAGGAATAAGCTTTTATAAAAAAAACAAACAAAAAAACAAAACAAAACAAAAAAACCCAGATATTTCTATTATGTACCTTTGGCGAGAAACATTTCGTATTAAATTTTCATCAATCGTAAAGTAATGCATATTACTAGATTTGATGCATATCAATCATTCCTTTTTTTTTTTTTTTAACTGAAAGAGCCTTACCAGTACACTAGAAATTTTTTTGTGGCTTTTCAATGTCTAGTGTGTCACTTGTCCCCAATTTTAGCAACTTTCTTGCCAAATTGATTTGTAATTTTTAATTATTCTCTACTTTTGTATTCTCATTTATTTTAGCTTTCTAATATTTTGGGTTCTCTGGTTTCACCCTGTCCACTTTTATTATTTTTATTTATATGATTTTAAAATATTGTATTTTATTCATCTTAATTCTTGGGCTAGCTCTTTTTATTCTCGGCTGTTATTAAATCAATTGGAAATTTTTAAAAATCTTTCAACAATAGATGGAAAAAAATAAATTAATTGGAATGCCATTGATAGTAAGCAATGGAAAAGACAAGTCAAACTGGCTTAAACAATAAGAACACTTACAGACTCTCGTACCTGGAAGTCCATAGGTCATGTAGGTTGTAGGCTTTACTTAATTCAGTGGCTTTGATTCCATTCCCCTGTGATTCTTGGAGAGGCAGGAGGAAGTAGGAAACCTCTCTGTGTATTAGCTTCATCTTCAGGCTGGTAATCAGACCGCTACAGTGTTCCTAATATACCTACCGAGAGCCAGCAGGACAAAAATATCTTTAAGATTTTCCCTTAAGAAGAGTGAAAAGTTGGGCGCCTGCGTGGCTCAGTCGGTTAAGCCACTGCCTTCGGTTCAGGTCATGATCCTGGAGTCCCAGGATCGAGTCCCGCATCGGGCTCCCTGCTCAGCAGGGAGTCTGCTTCTCCCTCTGACTGTCCTCCCTCTCGTGCTCTCTGTCTCTCATTCTCTCGCAAATAAATAAATAAAATCTTAAAAAAAAAAAAAAAAGAATAATGAAAAGTTTCCCAGAATCCCCTTTTCAAAATTCCCCTTACATTTCATTGGCCCAGATTTAGTCTTGTGCCCTTTCCTGAGCCTATCTCTGGCCAAGGAATGCCCTACACTTTTTATCACACATTTGGGTTCTTAAACCAATCACGGGCTGGGGAAGGGGATTTTATTAATTGACACAGACTAATTAGGGCTCACAGCTGAGCTGGGGCCAACCTCTAAAACCTCACCGTTTCTACAAGTCAGAAAAGGAGTAGATACCAGAAGGAAAATTGAGGCGTTAGCTTGGAAAGGGCATAGGTAACCAGCCAGCTCCTGGATGGGCAACCAATTATAGCCATTAACATCATCACCTTTATTTCTTGACAGGTCTTAACACAAATAAACATGACAGGTGTAAAATGCCTTACATCTGTGACAGTTCTTCTGGCCATCCTCTGTTTTGTTTTGTCATTTTTTTAACTAGCAAATTGAGAGATTTGGTAAACTGTTAACCTTCTCTGTGAAATCTGCCCTGATTTTTAACCCCCAGAATTAATGACACTCTTTTATGATATTTCATTTATATTTTTGTCAGTGTTTATTGATTTACATTTATGCTACACCATGACCCCATGAGATGGGATGAGGCATTCATTCTCAAAGCTTCATGATCTTTTATAGTCCTGGAATATATTAAGTGCACAATTAACGTTTACTGAGTTGATTTAAATATCAAGCAATTGGAATGTTTATAGAGCATATTCACTGACATAAAAGAGACTGTGAGGGATGATTCCAGATGATGATAATTTTGAGAAAAACTCCATGAGGGCTACATCACTCTGCCTTAAACTACTTTGGGGAAATTGTCCATATTTCAACAACTTATAATAAAAGCCTACAAAAAAAAGCTCCTAAAGTATGAAAAGTATGGCATAGGGAATACAGTCAATAATATTGTAATAACATTGTACAGTGACAAATGTTAACTATACTTATCATGGTGAGCGTTGTATAATGTATAGAACTGTCCAATCACTATGTTGTACAACTAAATTTAATGTCATATTGTAGGTCAACTGTATACTTCAGTAACAAAATCTTTTTAAAATTTCTAAAATTAAGAAATAGCATTGAGATATAAGAATGATATGCTGATGAAAGAATATGTTGTTATAGTGCATTACACATCCTTAAGTCAATTTTGGATACTCAACAGAATGTCTCAGATACATTTTTTAAAAACTGTTCATTGAAACACCTAGGGAAAAAATTCAAAATATCAGTGGGTTCTGGCAATAGGCCATTAACTTATAAGCAAATGTCAAAAAATTATTTTTAAAATATTTATAATTCTATATACTTTGTATATGTAATATTACATTGTTTCCTATATATGTACAAAATATAAAGGGTAGGTTCAAAAACAACTTATGTATAAACAAAACCTGAGTATTATTACTTGCCTCTCACAATTATTAAATTAGAGTTTAAGACTGATTTTGTAAAACAGAAATTTTAAAGAATTCAGAGAAGTTTCAAACAATTCAAAGAGGATTAAAAATCAAACATAACCATCTTAGGATGGAGACTGTGAGTTGGCCAGCTCCATTTCTGTCCCACCATCCTCCTGCGGGACCTTCCTATAGAGAATCTTGAGAGCAAAGCCATGCATTTCCCAGACTCCTTCACAGCTAGGGTTTGGAGCAAAAATTAGTTCTCACCAACCAAGTGAAAGCACAGAACTTTTGGAAAGTGGAAGTGAAACCGAGGTTATCTCTGGCTTCTTTTTCTATTATTATTACCTATTTTTCTATTATCTAGTATTATTATTACTGCTATTAGCAAACAGGGTTGTGGAGACATTAGGCTCTCCTGCCTCAGCCTTCCCACCTGGTCTCTGGCTCCCCAGGCAATGGAGTGATGGAAGCAGGTGGGGCAGAGGTAGACTCCGGATTCCAGCCTCCTACACTTTGGATATCAGTTTACGCACTATATTTTTTTTTTTTTTTTAAGATTTTATTTATTTGACAGCGAGAGAGGGAACATAAGCAGTGGGAGTGGGAGAGGGAGGAGCAGGCTTCCCGCGGAGCAGGGAGCCCGATGCGGGGCTCGATCCCAGGACCCCGGGATCATGACCCAAGCTGAAGGCAGACGCTTAACGACTGAGCCACCCAGGCGCCCCCGCACTATATTCTTAAACTCAGTATTTCCAAGCTGATTTCAAAGGCAGCATTTCATTTAATAGGTCAGTTCTTCAGAGTTCAGAAAATCATTCCTGGCATCCCAGGCTAGAGTTTGCTTCAGTAGAAATTCTATAAATTTTATAACAAATGTCGACTTCCTTTCTACCTGGAACATTGACAGGATGTACCAACCAGAAACAAAAGTTCAAAGCAAAGAAAATGTGAAAAACGTGATAAAACAAGAATACGTGGAATCAGAAAATATTATATGAAATAACAGAAATAAGATGAAATATAAGAGTGATGGTCATAGATGAAATAGCTAAGCTGTTTCCTCCTTTTTAAATGAAATGCACTCCTATGCATCAAAATAACTTATAAATATTGACGAATATAAGAAACCTATTGCTGCGGCACCTGGGTGGCTCAGATGGTTAAGCGTCTGCCTTTGGCTCAGGTCATGATCCCAGGGTCCTAAGATCGAGCCCCACATTGGGCTCCTGGCTCAGCTGGGAGCCTGCTTCTCCCTCTCCCTCTGCCTCCTCGCCCCCCCGCTCATGCTCTCTCTCTCTCTCTCTGTCTCAAATGAATAAATAAAATATTTTTAAAAAAAGAAACCTATTGCTGTGATCCAAATGTCAAATGGAGAATGCTAAGCAAAAATACACTCAATAAATTAAGAAGAGAAAAAAAGAAGCTTCTTTGCTTTCTTTCTTGCAATGATTGCTGTGTTGATACCAGAGAAAACGGAATTTGATTTAAAAAGCATTAAACAGAAAAATAATATTATATTCTCAATAAAAACACAAGTCATGAACATTTATGTCCACACAACATTGATTTTTTTTCACATTTTGTGAAAATTCAATTCCTTAAAACTCTGCAATACCATGCCAAATAATTCAAAAGTTGTCATAAGATGAAGATTTTTGATGTACAAAAGTCAGGCTAATCTCTTTACACTTTTCCCTTGTTTGCACAAGCATCCCTAATTACTGACTCAACTTTTTGTTAATTTGAATGTTATTCAAAAAGAATGCAAAATGAAATTTCTAAACCTTGAAAAAATGGAGCATTTTAGGAAGTGGATGAATCTAACATTGATGATATTTAGACTGTATTATGTTTTGATATCTTACAAATGCTCTATGAGCAATTCTCATTGCTTTTATAATTAGTCAATAGTTAAAAAGAAAAATATTGGGAAACAACAATTTTCTGAATTCTAGCTCTTATTTTGGTCTTTATGTTTTTATATCTTTCCCGAAGTTTACATAGTATTTTTATTACTTTTATATCAGAGAATTTAGGTTTTAAAGGCTACATAGGTTTCACATTTCACACATCGTTGTGCATCAATGGCATTAGCAAATTTTTTAACATTCTTTGAATAATTTCAATAATGCAGATTATATTTTTGTTTATTCTTATTGTCGTCAATGCTTAATTTATTCCAACTGATCTCAGAGGTCTTTAGGGCATTATTTCTATGCTTTTTTTTTTCCCCCTCAGAGAAAGAAGGAGTCAGTGGTGTTTATAAATATTAATTTCAATCATATAATTCTGCACCTCCATTTCTTTTCCACCCTTTTAGTTACCGTTGTGTCAGGCTGAAAAGATGAAAAAATACATTTTATAAAATTAGATTCCCCATTGACTGTCCAAACAATTCAGATGGAATGTTTAGCATCTATCCCCTCTCCACATCCTAACCAGACAATCGTTTTTTGTAACATGGAGTTTATATTCTCTCAACAAGATCCCTGCTACTAACCCCAGTGTCCTGGGAGTCATTAAAACCTCTTGAAAAATTCAAGACTCTCCTTCTGGCATTTAGTAATTATCATACAAGGCAAGAATGCTCAGTTTCCCCTCTGTCAAGAACTGCTAGAGAACCACCAGGGTAAGAGAACAAAGAGCACAATGTAACAATTATTTAGATTCAAGTTTGTCTCACACTGTTTTGGCATTGAAAAATTTTCACTAATAATAGTAGTAAATGGGCTGTACTTTAGAGTTAGTTAATACTTATGTGTGGAATGGGGAGAACAGAAAATAGGCTAATCCCTGGAGGACTCTCACAGTAAAGAATGTTGCCTGTTTTAAGGCTGCAAATGTGTTGAGCCAAAAAGTCCCCAGGTGTTTGTCTTCCATCTGTTTTTTAAAAAAGCTTTTTTTAAACAACCCACACCTGTGTTAAGATGCCTTTTATTTATTTATTTATTTTTAAGATTTTATTTATTTGAGAGAGAGAGACACAGTGAGAGAGGGAACACTAGCAGGGGGAGTGGGAGAGGGAGAAGCAGGCTCCCCGCCGAGCAGGGAGCCCGATGTGGGCTCGATCCCAGGACCCTGGGATCATGACCTGAGCCGAAGGCAGACGCTTAACGCCTGAGCCACCCAGGCACCCCCAAGATGCCTTTTAAATCAAAGCAAGAATTATCAGGTAAAATGTTTCAAGGAGCCTCTTTATTTCCTTAATTTCATGTTAGAAATCAGGTAGCTAAATAGGATTTAACTCATCTCCAAATCAAAATACTTGGGTGTTGTTCAAACCACCATCAGAATTCACATGGATTTAATCAAATGTGGTAACTGTAGAAATTATCATACGGGCAGATCCAACCTTCTGCCCCAGTGGGGAAGGGTCTGCGATTAGGAGGGGTTCTAATCCAATTCGGTGCTGATCAGATTCATTATCCTCACAGGGTTCAGAGACAAGAGGGGCACAGAATGCCTCTACCTGAGTGGGGTGGAGATTCATATCAAAGAATCCCAGGAATTTTAGGGATCAAGAAGAAAATACATTATACTGGAAAAACTGAGCAAAGAACATTGTACATATGGAGATACAAATGGTGCCTAAACGTGAAAAAAATAGCATCTTCAACAAGTGAAGAAATGAATACAGAAACAATATTGTCTATTGAACTGGAAATAATTTAAAATTATAGAATAATATAAAATTATTTGTGGCAGCAAAATGGACAGATTCAAACTTTGCTACCAGGAGTGTAAGTTGGGAAAATAGTTCATCTTCCTTGTGGCATGTATCTCCTCAATAATTTTGTTTCTTCCCTTTCCTTTCTGCCCCCCCTTTGCCAGCATTCTATTTCAGTCATGACTTCTCTGATGAATGGCTACCATTGCCTCCTCTCTACTCTCCCTCTTCCAGCCCTCTCCTCCCTCAAGTCTGTCCTGTACATTACCCCAGAGTACTCTTTCTAAAACCCAAATCTGATCAGGTAGATGCCCTGCAGAAACCTGTTCAGAGGCCCCCCACTGTCTCCAAGCAAAAGCCAGTTTCCTGAGCATGACCTTCAAGGCCTTTCTGATCTGGCCACTGTCTGACCTTTCCCACCTTCTCCCACCAGACCACCTGGCTTCACCTCGAGGCTCCTGTCCCTACCAGCCACGTGGTCTTCGCCAAGTTGTGTAGAGTCTCCCTGTGCTTCAGCGTCCTCCCCTCTAACACAGGAACCATAATAGAACCAATGCACAGACTTGTGAATGTTGCATGTCTCGATATAACCAAACTGCTCATAGTGGTGCCTTGCACATCACTGGCCCTATAGTGATATTTCCTGTTATTATTTGCCTTTATTATTATTTTATGATCACCTTCCACAGGATTCTGTGAGTCAAACTTCTTGAGATGGTCTTCTGTCAGCCCTGCCTTTGCCATGCTCTTCCCCTTGACAGACTGGTATACACAACACTCATTCTTCCTACTTTTTCCTGTAAATGTCTGGGAAGGCCTGAATTCATTTTTTCCCTGCCCCCGCAGGACTTATATTCAAGTAAGGAAAGATAAATAAACAAGAGGTAAATATAGGGCGCCTGGGTGGCTCAGTTGGTTAAGTGTCTGCCTTCGGCTCAGGTCATGATCCCAGGGTCCTGGGATCGAGCCCCGCCTCGGGCTCCCTGCTCAGCGGAGGGTCTGCTTCTCCCTCTCCCACTCCCCCTGCTTGTGCTCTCTCTCTCGCTGTGTCTCTCTATGTCAAATAAATAAATAAAATCTTTAAAAAAAAAAAAAGAGGTAAATATATACTTTATGTGTGGGGATAACAAGTACAATGGAGAAAAATAAGGTCTTCTTGGAATAATCACAACCCTGTTAAGGGCTTCTGTGCTCCAATAATGCTCTGTTCATTGGATTTTTTGACTGATTATTTTGTCCTATTATTAGACTATGAGTTCCCACGTTTACTTAATTCCCTATCCCAGGGCATGCCATTTTGCCGAACACATGAAAGGTATGGGGCGTACTTAATAAAGACTTGTAAAATGTATAGATGAATGCATGCATAAAATAAGTATCTGAGTGAATATGTGTAATCCTTATCTCTGTCATTTATATTTCAGAATATAAAACCTTGTAATTACATTATCATTGCATAGACAGTAGAAATTTAAAATCACCTATTTGATGTATACGCCTCCCTCTGAAATGCCTGACTTGCAAATATCCAGTACAGAACTGTAACTGGGAACTTGACTGCATATCAAGGCTGAGAGATCCCCCTTTCTCACCATAATTGCAATACCCAGGAAGCTCTCTGCCAGCACTATGATGCCCTTGACCTTCCTTCCTCACACATGAAGAATTTTTTAAATCCCATTCCACACACTACTTTTCACAGTCATTTCGAGAGATGGGAACAAGGTCTTCATTCAATCCAGGAGAATCCACCCAAATCCAATCCATACCTGGTCCTGAGATGCTACCCAGGATGAGCTTTTTCAAAAAACATGCTACACATGGTCACACTATTGTTTTTTATGTCTAATTTTCTTGCATTTAATATGAAATGGGCTTTCCCAAGCTCTCCTAGGTACATCACCGCCATTCACAATGAGCTTTCTGTGGAATAATCTCTTCCAACTGTCAGCCAATTTACGAAGGAGTATTTGGAATTCTGCCCATTCATAAATTGGGGTTTGTCTTCCTTACTACAAGACGAGACTTACTTCAAAACCTTCCTGCTGCATTCAGGCCTCTCTGCTATTCAACATTCAATTTATCTTCAGAGACCATCATGATGCCCAGAACAGAGCAGATACTTAATAAATGTTCAACGAATGAGACAATAAATCCTACAGCACATTTAAAATTGAAATGAAATATCTCAAGACTAGGTCTGACTTTTTCATAATGTGAATAGTCGGGATTCCTTTGGTTACAAATGTCAGCGGTTCTCTTCAAACTAGTTTAGGCAAAAGGATAAATTTATTGTAAGGCTCAAGTAACCGTGGAAAGGAATGCAGTCATTTCTTAGGGATTCAAGGGCCACCAAGACTCTCCCTCTCTCACCCTCATTTCTCCCTCTTTGTTGGCTTCATCTCTCAGACTAACTTGCTTCACATTCCAGAGCACCTGCCTGTCAGCAAAGCAGGCTTGCCATCCTCCCCTTTCTTTTGTCCCTAAGAAAGGAATCTGTTTCACCCATCTTGGGGCATGTGCTTACCTCAAGATAAATCATGCTAATTGGCCCTAAATATTTCTAATTGTTTTTTCTCTCCTAATTCCCAAACCTTCATTTTCAATTGCCTACTTAGCAAGTAAATGAATAAAAACGAATAGATTAAAAGCAGTATGTTCAAATTCAAACTCATTTCTCTTCCTACATTCCCCCTTCTGTATTCATTATCTATTAATAACACCATAAATTTAATAGTCTCCTGGGCACCTGGACTTGAAATCTGTCCCCTTGTCTCAAATTTAATTAGGTGCTAAGTCATTAGCTTTTGTTTCTACCAGGACTTTCTGTATCTCCTTCCTCATTTTTCTTCTCATTCCTGCCTCCCTAATTCAAGTGTACTTTACCTTCTTCCTGGACTAATGAAATAATGGCCTTCTAATTGAGCATCATACCCCCATTCTTTATTCTAATCTAGACTTCACACTGCTGTCACAACCCCACTTCTCAATAAAACTCAATACCCAATCTTTTCTGTATTCAGTCTCTCAGTGGATCCCAGTGGCTACTGAATGTAAAACAATCTTGCCATCTTGACATTTAACATCCACAATTTGAAGCTGAACCTGCCAGTCTTGGAGAAGCTGCTCTCCTCCATACAGAACCCTTGCCCATATGCAATTTCTTCAATTTGAAATGCTGCCTCCTCCCCCCCCAAATCAAACCTTCGTTCCACTTCTGAAAATCTTGTCTTTTTACGTTGGTAGCAAATGCCACATTGTTTGTGAAACTTTGCCCATTTCCATCAGATTATGAATTTTTCTTCCTGATGGTTCTTGTATTTTCATTCACACTCTTCATTTGTACCTACCCTAATGGCGTTGGTTTATAGTCATGTGTATGCTTTAGTCACTTTAACATCTGTTTTACCTCTTTCCTTGGTTAAATGGCCTCCTTGAAAGCAGAGTATGGGCCTTTATCTTTGTAAATCCTTCTGCAAGAAGATGGCATCTTTCCTAAAAATATTTGTGTTAGTGGTATTTCTGAAGTAAATTGAAGGACTTTAAGATTCTTTCCAGGTTTGCATGAAGGACACTAGATGTGCTTGGTATGCCCAGTCCCAGCTTTTATGAAGCTGTATAAAATCACTAATAATGACAGTAGCCCTGTGCACTAAATATAGGGAAGACCTGCAGAATTTCTACCCACTGCATTATTAGTGAGGACCTAATGAGTAACACCTTCCTAAACTCTCTCGGGACTATAGTATGTCAGATGCCACTACAGAAGGTGGGGGACACACTGGCTTTCCTACTGTCTGCACCTAATTTCAGGATTCATAGGTCTATATGGATCATAAAAGGGGCTGGTAGTCCCCAGCAGCATAAAACTGTCTTGTGAACTCAAATCTGATAATTGTCTTTTTTTGGCCCCCTCGACCTCTTGGTCCCCTGACACTTTCTCTCTCCTCACATTTACTCAGAGATACCCTACATAAAAAGGGCCTAGAGCACGTAGCATTTTAAGATGTTTAACTGCATTTAAAAAAAGCATTGTATTATTAATTTATATATAAATTAAGAAATATATAAGAAATGAGCATATATATATATTTTTTTAATTTATTTATTTGACAGAGAGATAGCACAAATAGGCAGAGCGGCAGGCAGAGGGAGAGGGAGAAGCAGGCTCTCCGCTGAGCAGGGAGCCCGACGCGGGGCTCGATCCCAGGAGCCTGGGATCATGACCTGAGCCGAAGGCAGCCGCTTAACCGACTGAGCCACCCAGGCGCCCCTGAGCATATATTTTTAACCCAGCATTCTACAGGGATGTGGGTACAGCAAGGTAGGCATTCTAATGGACTGCCAAGTGGGAATGTAAACTTGTTATAACCTTCCTAGAAAGCAATTTGCAACATGGATTGAGAGATTTTGAAATGGCACACTTTTGGGCGCCTGGGTGGCTAAGTTGGTTAAGCGACTGCTTTGGGCTCAGGTCATGATCCTGGAGTCCCTGGATCGAGTCCCGCATCGGGCTCCCTGCTCAGCAGGGAGCCTGCTTCTCCCTCTGACCCTCCCCCCTCTCATGTGCTCTCTCTCTCTCATTCTGTCTCAAATAAATAAGTAAAATCTTAAAAATAAATAAATAAATAAATAAATAAATAAATAAATAAATAAATAAATAAATAAAATGGCACACTTTTGGACCCAGTAACTTGCCTTCTATGAATCATTCCTAAGAAACAGTCAGATATATGGGTGAAGATTTAAGGCCCCTCTCTCTGAGAGTGCAAGGAGAAGATAAAGGAGAGAAGTTTGTAAAATGTACAGCTCCACAATGCACAGGAGGGAAGAGGAACCGAGGAGAGGGTAGGACAGAGGAGCTCAGATAATGCAATGCTTTGGAAGTCAGTGGAGGAGAAAGTTTTAAGAAATCATGGTGGTCAGACGTCAAACTCTGCAGTAGGGCAAAAAGGATGAAGACTCAATTCAGACCATTAAATTTAGTTATTAAATAAAATAGTAACTAATAAATTTCATTGTCAAGAGATTGTCAGTTTTCAGGACAGTTTCATTGAGTGCAAGTTCACAAGGGCTTTGGTGTAAGTTAGTGAGTGGTCAAGAGTAAGGGATATCTGATTGAAACTACACTCCTAAGTACCCGACAGTGAAGAATGTGACCAACAGACATTTAGGGGGACCTACTCTGGGAGGGGAGAGGGTAGTGAAAAACAAAGGTAAATGAAGTCCAACTCTCGTCCCCAAGGAGTTTACAGTCTGCTAAATCTCTTAGAAACTGGCCTCAGTAGGCACTGTTCATTAATCAGTGACCTCCTCAGTGTCAGATTTTCAGGTCCTCCATTTTCCCCTCCATATGGAATACACTTATGAAACCCTCTTCAAGATTTTCTAGTGGTCTTCTAATTCATCGGTCGTGCTTGCAGAATTTCTATCCCAGCTCTTTTACTAATTGCTGTGGTTTGGGCCAAGCAAAAGGAAAAGGCCAGTGTTTTGGACATCCTGTGTTGCTATGACACCTGAAATTAACAAGCAAAGACTAGAAATCTATGGTTTCTTTCTCTAAGAAATCAGCCAATTAATCCCTCTGGTCTGAATTATTTACACTATGGTGAAAGTGAATTTAATGGCCCTGCCAATTCATGTGAGGTGATGTGACAGAGTCTGACATGAGGCTTATTTGCTTTTCTGAGAGGCAGCAGTGAGTACACAGGAGGCCAATCCCACTCTGCCCCCCAGGACTCCTACAATCAATGATTTGCATCTAAGAGATGATAGGATGATCTCTAAACTTGGGTCAATAAATCAAAGGGATGCCACTGGCCTATTGGACAACCACACTCAGGAAGATACTCATTCAGGAGACCCTGTGGATGGTCAAGGTGTTAAACCCAAAATACTGTTGCAACTCACACATAAAAGAAATGGGAGCAGACATTATAGCTCCTCTGATGAAATCAGCTATTGTTGAAAAAAACTGGGGAGAGCATTTAACTGGGGGAAGGAAAAAGCATGCAAGGTTAAAACCAAGCTTCCTGGCTTCTTGGGGCTTGCGTCCTAAGGAGGAGAGGCCGGTGAGGCTAATCCTGATGAGCCGACAGCGATTGTGGGAAAGAATAATTCAGTGTGAATCATGATGTCTGCGCTTCCCTCCTCCTTTTCAGTGTTTTCAGGAGTGATTTCTTTGGCTATCTGGGCCATCTGTCTGCTGAGTCTTTGAGACCGGCCCTTGCACTCATTCTCTTCCTTCTCTACTTGTTTTATTGTGAGAGAATAGTGGTAGGTTTTATATAAAAGCTGATGGATTTCCTTAATTGCTGATTTTTTTTTTTTTTAATCTGCAGAAGCTGGGAAGCAGACAGGCAGAGTTATCAGTTATTCCTTTGCCATTCGAGGTCTAATGTTACCATCACTAAAAAACACTTTCAAAGCAGAGTCCCGAATAAATAAGAGAACAAACTGGTGGTTGCCAGAGGGGAGTGGTGGGGGATGGGTGAAATAAGTGATGGGGATTAAGAAGTACACACTTCCAGGGGCACCTGAATGGCTCAGCTGGTTGTGCGTTGGACTCTTGATTTCAGCTCAGGTCATGATCTCCGGGTCCTGAGATGGAGCCCTTGATGGGCTCCGTGCTCACAATGGAGTCTGCTTGAGATTCTCTCTCTCCCCGTCCCTCTGCCCCTCTCCCCACTCTTGCTCACTCGCTCTCTCTAAATAAATAAATAATTAAATAAATAAATTCTTTAAAAAAAGAAGGTACAAACTTCCAGTTATAAAATGAGTCAGGAGGATGAAAAGTATAGCAGAGGGAATATAGCCAATGGTATTGTAATAACTGTGTGGTGACAGATGGTGACTACATTTACCATGGTGACTATTCCATAACATATATAAATGTTAAATCACTATGTTGTACCCCTGAAACTAATATAATATTGTATGTCAATTATACTTCAATTAAGGGTAAGAAAATGAAAAATCAAAACAGGGTCCTCATTGTTTCTGGTTGCTGTAGTCCCCACAGGTCTCAGGAAATATCTTTTGGACCCATTCTTCCCATACTTCCTTTTGTTCATTCCACCCTTCTTTTTTTCCTTCCCCCTCTCCTTCCTCTCTTTCTTCCACAAAGGTTTATCGAGCATTATGTGTTTAGGGTGCAAATGCTGGAGATAAGGGATATCGAGAAAACTTTGTTATGTAGACTTAGGGGAGTCAAAGTCAGCTGGGGAAGAAGCCATTACACTTGTGATTCCCTGTTCAAAGTTGAGTGTCTCAAAAGGATGAGTAGATTAGGGTGTGAAACAGAGGTTGCTAATCAGGTCTGTGGATAAATGAAAGCCTTTCTTAAAGAAATGACATTTACACTGAGGCCTGAAAGATAAATGTGTCATATTTATACGTGATTTGAGTCAGGGCTAACACTTTTCCCATATTACTTTATTAAGTCTCCTGGCACCTCCATTTCTGCCTTTTGGGAAAAAAAAAAAAAAAAGCCTATACACTTTATCATCTCATGTGCTTGTTAGAATTTAAGACTAAGGGCGGGGGGCGCCGGGAGGATTTGAGGATTTGGGAAGGATGCCACTAACAATGTTGTGTTGGGTTTTTTTTAAGCAAATACATATTTAGTTTAAACTGAGTATCCAGAAGTTGCTTATAAGGAGATTTCATTGGTTCGTGAACTCTGAGGAATCCCTGTGAGAATAATATCAGAAAACTCACAATGGACCTGAACACAAATAACTGACCAGCAAGAGAATAAATTCAGGTAAACATAAGTTAACTTACCTTTTGGAAAAAAAAAATAATAATAATGTCAAATACTATACTGTACAAGTTCCTTATAGAAATAAATGGACTCCGAATTTTTAGGGAACCAATTTCAGAAAATCATTGGTGGCACATGGATTTGAGGCCTTTGTTCAACTAGGATCTCTGTGGGAAAAGGGTGGAGAACAAGCTCCAGGGGACTGACAGTATCTCCACCGGGCAGCCCCAGGGGGTGATGGGGTTGGGCTCATCAGCACAAAATGATGGATTAAGATTCACAGCATTCTCTAAGGAAGCAATTCCTTGTCTGTTTCCAAATTATGGCTCTGAACACCCAATTCCCTTTTTCATAATTAATTTCCTACAAAAGTGGCATTTTAATAAAGGTTTGAAAAATTTAAAAGCTGTGTAAGACTAGAAATAGCAATTGGAAGATGCATCATTTTATTAACAAGAAAACCCTGCCTGTGTTTCTCTGTATCTCTTTGCTTCTAGGAAAATTTTAAAGCAAAGCACAGGGCACATACGTATAATGAGAAGTGAGATGTGCTTTGAGGAAAGGAGAAAAACCTAAAATTTAGAGCAACTGATTAAGTTTTAAGACCACATCAGTAAATTTATAGTTGAAATTTATCTCATCTGGCCCAGAGGTTCCCAAACTTTCTCAGTTCATGGCATCCTTTGTATCATTTTTTTCACAGCATCCCTAGGGCGAACAGTTCTATTTGTTAGTTTCAACCTTCTGAATAGATTTGCATGTCCTGGCAAATTTGCAGCTTTTTTAAAAAAACTAATACATGTAGATTCAAAGAAAAATATTTTTATTTAATTCTCAAATAACCATAACAACTTATTGATAGGATGTGGGTACCTATTATTCACCACAAATTTTTCCTCAAACTAGACTCCATCACTCACCTCATTTCTTGTTGCACATTGATTTTTGGGGGTTACCTGTTTTTTTTTTCTTCTCATGCACCTAAAAGAGTTCCTGGCATAAAGCAAATGCTTTAAAAATATTTATTAAATGAATCCAGAACCATTGGGGTTGGGGAGACCTGAATTTCCATCTGGCTTTACTCTAAACCAACTCTATGACCTTGGACTTAACCTCTGTGTCAGTTTTTATTCTTCTAAAACATGGATAATAAAAATGAATGACTACCTGGACTCTTCTAATGATTAAATGAGCCTTAAAAATCTCAGTACAGCTTTGCGCAGTGGCAGTATTGTAGCCAATGAGGTTTATCCAAGGCGCAATTATTGCTAATTGAAAAATCTCAGCACAGTGTCTGACATTTGTAACTGCTTAATGAGTGATACTTTTTAATATTACTACTACTACCATTCCAGGTCTTTTTTTCCTTTCATAGTTAGCAAGTCTTCTAGAAGGCATATTTTAAAATCTGACCACAATAAATAACTACAGTCAAAATACCAAAGGGAAACAGAGGATTAGAATTATATTGAAGGAATTCCTAGGTCTATTCTAAATGAAAATTCAGAGGTGGAGTGGAAATAGCATCAAAAACCTAGTTTAAATCAGACTTCTGCCTCTCAACAGCGTTTCTGCCCCTGAAACTCTCTAACCCTCATTTTCCTTTTCTGTTGAATGAGGGAGAAATAATACTTCTCAGAGGGATGCCATTAGGAAAAGCAGAAAAAATAGTTTCCTTCATCTCCATGTAGAAAAGAAGCTGAACATGCTCGCCTGGTGGAATTCTGAGTCCCAAGGCTCGAGACTGAGAGGAGGTCTCATATCAGTATCCACGATAGCATGTTCCCTATTTAATCTTGACATAGACTCTCTAACACTTGGCCATTTTATCAATCAGAGTTTGGTTTAGAAAACAGAAGCCACTGTAAGTCTTTTATACTGAAAATAATCTAATGCCACGTATCAGAGACTTACACAACAACTGGAGAGGCTGATGGAATCAGGAGACGATATGTCATGATAGCTTCTGCTAGCTTTCACCCAGATGAATGTATAAGAGTTGCAAGGAACCACCTTTGCTGAATCACAGGTGGACACCCCAAAACTACTGTCAAAACCCCACAGCTGCTGTCTGCTAAAGCCCATGTGCCTTCTCACCACTGCTGAAGAAGTGATGGCTTTTCTTCTTCCATCTTCCATGTGAGACCTTCTCATGGATTAGAACGTAAAACAAAGCCCTCCTGGCAAGGAAGTAGAAGAAAAGTAGTTTCCAGGCTTCTAGGCTTTGCAATACTAGAGACTGTAGAAGAAAGCAGGAATGCTAACAAGAAGCCAGTATCAAAGACTAAGGCGGGGAAGGAAGGATATACTTAGGTATGAAGACCCAAGTGTCCAATATAGGGACTTGAAGGCAGAGCAGCGGTAAAGGACAGGGCTAAGACTAAGCCTCCAGGAATACAGGGGCTAATCAGCAGCTCCACCTTTTCTTTAGGACGAAATCAGGGAATAGCCAGAGTGGTATCATGGGTACACAGTGCAGTTAGGTGACAGACTTCCCAGATGATAGGTCCGTCATGTCATCTTCCTTGGTCAGCCTTTCCAGGATCCCACACCTCCAAGGCAGCCCCTGGGTTAACCTGGCTCTCACTGAGACCCTCATTCTGAGGTCAGAGCATGCTGGTGGAGGGTACCTGGGGCTGGTGCTAAAATGTATTCCGCTTTGGGCATTTATCAAATGGGGTCCCTTTTGCTGATCCCTGGTGTATCAATATTATGAGAAAGGAGAAGGAAAAAAACAACTTGAAATTGTTTCCATCTCATGCATATCCACAGACATTCTGGATGGCAAAGTTTCACTAAAATCGTGGATAAATTCCATTGTATAGGCTTCAACATCCTCTTAACTCTCACCATAAACTTAAAGTTATTTTTCCTTTTTTAAGGAAACAGTCGTGACAGTTTTTTTTTCTCAAGAAAATGACATCAAGGTTTGTAGATACCTGTTCTCAGAAAGATAAATTCGCCATCGTTGTAGCATATGGAATATATGTTTGCTAAGTTCCTCTGAGAATCTTAGCTCAAAAATCCTGCCAGCTTATTTCTTAATGTCAGTCTCAAAAACTGGAGCTGCTTATTGAACTCAACTTATTTCCGTCCTCAGGGATAATAAAAGGAGCCAGAGAGCAGTGTACTTAGAATTATCCTTAAGATAGACAAGTTCGTCTGTGGGTATACCCCTGCAAATATGCAGAGAAAAACCTGCTAGCACTTTTGGAAGAATTCGCTTCACACACAGTAGGTTAAAACCCATGTGATGATATCTGAGCGTAAGGTAATTCTGTTTTGAATAGAGAATGAAAAGGCAGCAGAATAATTCTTTGAATGGCTCCTAGACCTCTTGGTGTCTTAAAATTTCTGTCCCAATGCGGATCTCAAAAGAACAAACATTAAGCCTAGTCAAGACAAGGAATTTACCCATGACTTCAGCAGACTCCTAATGAGTCTACTAGGGGTTTGTGGCCCCTCTCCCCAATTCCCAGCCGGGAACAGGTGCCTTACAAAACCTCCGGTAATGGGGCAGAAAAAAGGTTAAGATAAGTTGTACCAGGGGATGGTAAAAACACAAATATTCAAAGACGACGGTTGTCTAATGGGCTGCAGCTGTTCCAGCTCTGCTCCTTGTAATGATCTGAGGGTTTCAGTACCATGGGGATCATTTATCAGTGACCACCAACACCCACTGCCAGGCACTGTTATAAATCTAAAATCTTTTTTTTTTTTAAAGATTTTATTAGAGAGAGAGAGAAAGAGAGAGAGAGAGAGAGAGCATGAGAGCGGGGAGGGTCAGAGGGAGAAGCAGACTCCCCACCAAGTAGGAAGACTGATGTGGGACTCGATCCCAGGACTCCAGGATCATGACCTGAGCCGAAGGCAGTCACTTAACCAACTGAGCCACCCAGGCGCCCCTAAATCTAAAATCTTTTAACCAATCTTTTAACTTTTTTAAAATCTTTTTTTTATTTTATTTTATTTATTTATTTGACCCAGAGAGAGACACAGCGAGAGAGGGAACATAAGCAGAGGGAGTGGGAGAGGGAGAAGCAGGCTCCCCGCTGAGCCAGAAGCCCAATGTGGGGCTCGATCCCAGGACCCTGAGATCATGACCTGAGTGGAAGGCAGATGCTTAACGACTGAGCCACCCAGGCCCTCTAACTTGTTTAAATCTTTTAAACAAGGCTATGCTATTATTATAGTCATCTCACAGTTGAGAAAACTGAAGCATAGGGCAATTTAGTGCCTTGCCCTCACAGACAGCAAGGGATCGAGCTGGGATTAAGACCCGGGTGGTCTGACTCCAAAGGCCATACTTGGAACTCTTGGGACACTTGTCCCAAATCGTTAAGGCAGGATGTCCCCACCTACATGCTGTATAAATTGCTTGCCAATATCAAATTTCCAACTGCTATCCTAGGTACTTGGTAGGAGCTGGTGGGAGGCTACAGAAAGTTGAGTTGCTTCCCCAGATGAATTTTAGAAGACCTCTGAGAAAATCCACGAATTCTGAAAGACCCAAGGCCGGGCTCCACATCTACTCATTACTCAGACCACTCCTCCCTTTGGAGGCACTCACAAATTGTTCCGGCCTATTTCATTGCCGAGTAGGATCAGAATATATGATAGCAGACTAGTCAGTGATTCTGCCAGGCCCTCTATGCAGTGGGATAGGCCATTTCCTAAGCACTGCTCTTTGGGGCCATTTAACCTTGTCCCCTGCTGAAGCCAGCAGACCCAGGAAGCATTAAAAATCAGGCTGCCCACCTGGGCAAGGTGCAGTGCTAGGGAGATCACACGTCTGAATTTGTCTGGGCAACAGTCTTGGTTTACTTCTGTTGCAGTGCAATGATGAATAGCACTCACTTTTGCTTTCAAGAGTCTCCCAGTGTGGACTATGAGTAATGACATTGTCACCGTGGACATGATCCACCTCTTCTTGCACATAGCCAGGAAGGAGCCCCATGGTCGGCTCCTTTGGGGGGAATGAGATGCTAGATGCATCCTCTAGAAATCAGGGACTCAGCAGCTCTGTGGATACCTAGATCTGAGCAGAAAGCCGGATGACTTCAAGGAGATCTGGGATTATGTGACCATTTCTAAATTTCTTTCGGAGAGTTTTAAGCTAAGTATAAACCTTTCAGAAAACTTTTTCCGTTTATGGATTTTTTCTCATCACATATGCAAAGCAACTATTTTAAAAACTTGCTCCCAAAGCTATTATTTTCAAAAGTAACACATCACTGTTGGTTTCTCTGTTCTCCGAGAATCCTCCATTAGCATAAGAGGAAAAACACACAGCCAGACTACATATTACCATGAAAGGGGTCACCTGAGGGAATTAGGGAAAGCCTGATTGACAGATAGGTAATAACAACTGAGCCATGACTCCCGCTCATCAGTCACAAGTTCGAGCAGCCATCAGGAGTGAGTAGGTGGGCCAGGAGAACTGGGTACACACAATTCTCCAGAGCGTCCATTGTGTTTGGGTCATTCACTTTCAATACATATCTAATTTGTTTTCAGTTTGGTAGTGGTAGGAAGATGATAGACCGGATTGGAGCAGAAGAGTAATAAAGGACTAGCCAGGACCTGATTGTTAGGGAGAGGTTGAAGAGGCTAAATCTAAGCATTGCCTGCTTCCAAAATTTGGTTAAGCCAGTTGTGCACAGGGCCCCAGTCAGCCCACAACTTCTCTCACTCATCCTGCACACTAGAAACACGACTTAATGCCCCAATCATCACCCTCCTCACCTCCCTGCCCAAATCACAAGCAAACTGAATCTTGAAGTGCCTCCACACCCACAGAATCTGGTGACAACTTGGAGGAGCAGCCTTCTGTGTAGATGTCCAACAAAACTGACCTTCTCTCCCAGACATTCAAAGGGCATGAGGGGTCACTGACAAGCATTCACCAAAAAGATTTGAGTGAGTGAGTAGAGGTATCAAATTCTGAAGAATGCATTAAAATAGCATTTGCTTCAATTTTTAGAACTCTCCTATCTGAGGCTAATGTGGCCAAGAGCAAGAGGCAACCCTGAATGCCACCCATATGTATTACATGAGTAAGGTATCTGAGGCCTTGAAATGTACCCACCCTGTACAGACCCCCAGTGCTGAGCCCAGCAACATTCTGGCTTCACTCACCTCGGCTTTACTCACCTCACCTCCACCCTACATTCTGTTAAACTCCCTGTGAAGCTTCTCCAAAGCTGGAATCCTGGAACATCATGGTATGGGATGCTCTGTGTGGAGGAAACCAAAAACTTGATTTGGGAAAAACCTTTGATACACCAGAGTTGGCACTCAGTACTTCCATTATCTCAGCCAGATTCCATAGGGAATTGTCTTTTCTTCCATCCTGAGTTGGAATTCCAAATCTGGCCTACTATAATGATTCCCATTTCCGTCAGATATTCTCTTTCTTTTTGACCCAAACCAGAAGTCTTTCTCCATATCCTCCTCGGAGAGGTTCATGGGCCTTCTTTCCTGAGATTCATCACTGAGTAATAACTGAAACCCATACATACCCCAAACCTTGTTGTTCAAACTATTTTGTGTTATAGCAACTGGGAACAAACTCCCATTCTCAATTTAAATATTAAGAACAACAAGCACAAGCAACACATTACTGTTGGTTTCTCTCTTCCAGAACTCCCTCATTCCACTAGCTTTCATGTGAGAAACTCCATTAAACTTCAGCCATTCTTGCTTGGCATCCTCACTTACTCCGACTTCTCAGGATTTGTGAATTAAATACATCCATACCATGATACACTGAGTTTTTCTTTTCCAATTCGAAATACGTTCCTCTAGCTCTTCCTCTTCAGATTGGCTCTGCCAGACCAAAAACCTTAAAACGAATACAAATCTTAGCTCCTAATAGAACTCACGCCCTGGGATTCCTTATCTGTTCCTCTGCTATGCCTTTTAAGTAGCTAAAGCAAACAAAAATGTAAATATTGTATCCCCATATTCAACAAGGAAATATTTATGTATCATAAGGGATTTCTCATATGAGCATGCAATTAATGATACAAGTAATCTTTCATGAACATAATATTTAATTTGAGTTAGAGTTTTGAGGAAGAGGCAGTGTTCCATTACGTTTCAAGAAATAGTTTTGCCTATTATTCATTTCTAATAATAAAAAAGAGGGGGAAAAATATCATACGATTTGCTTTAGTTTTTATGAATATATCAGAGGATGTCCCTTCTGAATATTGGAGGATATACTGGTTCAGATACAGGGTATATTGTTTTAAAGTATTTTAGCTATTAGTTATAGCTGTGACTGACTTGCTTGTATTCAAACTTTGAAGAACAGTTTTCTATTATAAGTACTGATTCTATAAAACTATATAATTTAAGAAACCCAAATATTCAAGATTCTATCAATAAAACTTTGTCTATCCTTGGCCCTGTGCCTATTAGTAATGAGATGGATGCAACCAAGGGAGGGAAATCTGGATCATCTTATTTTCCTACTAGATAAGAGCACTGACCCTAGGCTTTCTGAACAGAAAAGGATCTTCCAGAGCCGTCTAGTCAAAATATAACACCTGGGGGGGGCGGAGCAAGATGGTGGAGGAGTAGGAGACATGGATTTCATCTCCTCTCAAGAATTCAGCTGGATAGGAATCAAACCATTCTGAACACCTACAAACTCAACAGGAGATCGAAGAATAGAAGAGCAACAACTCTCTGAACAGAAAAGCGACCACTTTCTGGAAGGCAGGACGTGCGGAGAAGGGAATCCGAGGCGATATTCGGGAGGATAGACGGCGGGGGAGGGGCCTCCGTCGGCCGCTTCTGGCAAGTGATAGAACCACGGAGCACAAAATCGGAACTTTTAAAAGTCTGCTCCGCTGAGGGATGTCACTCCGGTGGCTAAGCGGGGGGTGGAACCCTCTGGGACAGTGTGGTCTCAGGACCCCTCAGGGTCACAGAAAGACCGGGGGTGCCTGAGTGCGGCAGAGCTCCCAGGTATCAGAGCAGGGAAGCCGGCTGCAGAGGCGGACCCCGGCGCGGGCTCTCAGCTCGGGGTGGCCAGAAACCGTGATCCACAGCACAGTCGGGCCCCTGCTCCTCCAGCAGAGACCCAAAAAGCGGCAGATCCGAGGAGACTCACCTTCCTTCCCCGGGAGGAGCCAAACGGGAGTGCACCGCAGGGATCTGCTGGGTTTGGAGACTGCACGCCGGGTCGGGTGCCAGAGACAGAAACGCGCGGCCATAGGCCAGGTGAGCACGGAGTGCAGCCGGAGACCGGGGAGACGGGAGTGACTGACGGCTTTTCTCTGGGGGCTCACTGAGGAGCGGGGCCCCGAGTTCTCGGCTCCTCCGGGGCAGAGATTGGGAGGCCGCCATTTTCACTCTCCGCCTCCAAAGCTGTAGGGAAAGCTCGCAGGGAACAAAAGCCCCGGAGAGCAAACCCGAGCAGATTACTTAGCCGGGAGGGGGCAAGGGCGGGGCAATTCCGCCTCCGGCAGAGACATTTGGAAACCACGGCAACAGGCCCCTCCCCAGAAGATCAGCGAGAACAGCCAGCCAAGACCAAGGTTACTGATCAATGAGAACGGCAGAACTCCAGCGCTAGGGGAATACTGCACATAGAATTCATGGCTTTTTTACCATGATCCTTTAGTCTTTCAAAGTTAATTTTTTTTAACTGGTTTTTTTTTTTTTTTGAATTTTTCTTTTTCCCTTTTTCAACCAACATCTTATCAATCCCTTTTTTTAAAAAAACATTTTTATTTTTCATTTTTAGAGTCATATTCTATCCCTTCATAGTAGTTACCCGTATTTTTGGCATATATATATAAGTTGTTCTCTCTTTAAAATTTTGAGATAGTTTCTTCTAACAGATTAAAATATACCCTAAATCTCTAGTATATGGTGTTTTCTACTCCCCTGCCTGATCACATTCTCTCCCTTTTTTTTTCTTTTTTCTTTTTTTAAATCCTCTTCTTTCTTTTTTCAAACAACTTCTTATCAATTCCTTTTATAATATTTTTTATAATTTCCATCTTTATAGTCATATTCCATCCCTTCATCATATCAACCCTTATTTTTGTACATATATAAGTTTTTCTTTCTTTAAAATTTTGGGAGGCCCTTTCTTCTAAAAGACCAAATACACCCCAAATCTAGTGTGTGGCACTGATCTATATACCAGCCTGATCATATTTGATCACATTCTGGTTTTTTTGTTGTTGTTGTTTTGTTTTGTTTGTTTTTGTTTGTTTTTATCTTTATCTTTTTCTTTTTTTTCTTTTTCTTTTTTCTCTCTTTCCGTTTCTTTTTCCACTGCTTCAGGGCTTTTCTGATTTGTTTAGAATATATTTTCTAGGGACGTGGTTACTCTGCTAGCATTTTGTTCTCTCATTAATCTATTCACCTCTGCACAAAATGACAAGACGGAAAAAATCACCTCAACAAAAAGAACAAGAGGTAGTACCGACTGCCAGGGACCTACTCAATATGGACATTAGTACGATGTCAGATCTAGAGTTCAGAATCATCACTTTAAAGATACTAGCTGGGCTTGAAAAAAATATGGAAGTTATTAGAGAAACCCTTTCTGGAGAAGTAAAAGAGCTAAAATCTAACCAAGTAGAAATCAAAAAGGCTATTAATGAGGTGCAATCAAAAATGGGGGCGCTAACTGCTAGGATAAATGAGGCAGAAGAGAGAATCAGTAATATAGAAGATGAAATGATGGAAAATAAAGAAGCTGAGAAAAAGAGAGATAAACAACTACTGGATCACGAGGGCAGAATTCGAGAGATAAGCGATACCATAAGACGAAACAATATTAGAATAATTGGGATCCCAGAAGAAGAAGAAAGAGAGAGAGGGGCAGAAGGTATACTGGAGGAAATTATAGCAGAAAACTTCCCTAATTTGGGGAAGGAAACAGGCATCAAAATCCAGGAAGCACAGAGAACCCCCCTCAAAATCAATAAATATAGGTCAACACCCCGACATCTAATAGTAAAACTTACGAGTCTCATAGACAAAGAGAAAATCCTCAAAGCAGCTCGGGAGAAGAGATATGTAACCTACAATGGTAGAAACATTAGATTGGCAACAGACCTATCCACAGAGACCTGGCAGGCCAGAAAGGACTGGCAGGATATATTCAGAGCACTAAACGAGAAAAATATGCAGCCAAGAATACTATATCCAGCTGTCATTGAAAATTGAAGGAGAGATAAAAAGCTTCCAGGACAAACAAAAACTAAAGGAATTTGCAAACACAAAACCAGCCCTACAAGAAATCTTGAAAGGGGTCCTCTAAGCAAAGAGAGACCCTAAAAGCAACATAGACCAGAAAGGAACACAGACAATATACGGTAACAGTCACCTTACAGGCAATACAATGGCACTAAATTCCTATCTTTCAATAGTTACCCTGAATGTAAATGGGCTAAATGCCCCAATCAAAAGATACAGGCTATCAGACTGGATTAAAAAACAAGACCCATCGATATGCTGTCTGCAAGAGACTCATTTTAGAACCAAAGACACCCCCAGATTGAAAGTGAGGGGGTGGAAAACCATTTACCATGCTAATGGACACCAAAAGAAAGCTGGGGTGGCAATCCTTATATCAGATAAATTAGACTTTAAACCAAAGACTGTAATAAGAGATGAGGAAGGACATTATATCCTACTTAAAGGGTCTATCCAACAAGAAGATCTAACAATTGTAAATATCTATGCCCCTAACATGGGAGCAGCCAATTATATAAGGCAATTAATAACAAAAGCAAAGAAACACATTGACAACAATACAATAATAGTGGGGGACTTTAACACCCCCCTCACTGAAATGGACAGATGATCTAAGCAAAAGATCAACAAGGAAATAAAGACTTTAAATGACACACTGGACCAAATGGACTTCACAGACATATTCAGAACATTGCATCCCAAAGCAACGGAATACACATTCTTCTCCAGTCCCCATGGAACATTCTCCAGAATAGATCACATCCTAGGTCATAAATCAGGTCTCAACCCGTACCAAAAGATTGGGATCATTCCCTGCCTATTTTCAGACCACAATGCTTTGAAACTAGAACTCAATCACAAGAGGAAAGTCGGAAAGAACTCACATACATGGAGGCTGAAGAGCATCCTACTGAAGAATGAATGGGTCAACCAGGAAATTAAAGAAGAATTTAAAAAATACATGGAAACCAATGAAAATGAAAACACAACTATTCAAAATCTTTGGGATGCAGCAAAGGCAGTCCTAAGAGGAAAGTATATAGCAATACAAGCCTTTCTCAAGAAACAAGAAAGGTCTCAAGTATACAACCTAACCCTACACCTAAAGGAGCTGGAGAAAGAACAGCAAATAAAACCTAAACCCAGCAGAAGAGAAATAATAAAGATCAGAGCAGAAATCAATGAAATAGAAACTAAAAGAACAGTAGAACAGATCAACGAAACTAGGAGCTGGTTCTTGGAAAGAATTAACAAGATTGATAAACCCCTAGCTAGACTTATCAAAAAGAAAAGAGAAATGACCCAAATCAACAAAATCATGAATGAAAGAGGAGAGATCACAACCAACACCAAAGAAATACAAACAATTATAAGAACATATTATGAGCAACTCTATGCCAGCAAATTAGATAACCTGGAAGATATGGATGCATTCCTAGAGATGTATCAACTACCAAAACTGAACCAGGATGAAATAGAAAACCTGAACAGACCTATAACCACTAAGGAAATTGAAGCAGTCATCAAAAATCTCCCAAAAAACAAAAGCCCAGGGCCAGATGGCTTCCCAGGGGAATTCTACCAAACATTTAAAGAAGAATTAATACCTATTCTTCTGAAACTGTTCGAAAAAATAGAAATGGAAGGAAAACTTCCAAACTCATTTTATGAGGCCAGCATTACCTTGATCCCAAAACCAGACAAAGACCAAATCAAAAAGGAGAATTACAGACCAATATCCCTGATGAACATGGATGCAAAAATTCTCACCAAAATACTAGCCAGTAGGATCCAACAGTACATTAAAAGGATTATTCACCACAACCAAGTGGGATTTATCCCTGGGCTGCAAGGTTGGTTCAACATCCACAAATCAATCAATGTGATATAATACATTAACAAAAGAAAGAACAAGAATCATATGATCCTCTCAATAGATGCAGAAAAAGCTTTTGACAAAGTACAGCATCCTTTCTTGATCAAAACTCTTCAGAGTATAGGCATAGAGGGTACATACCTCAATATCATAAAAGCCATCTATGAAAAACCTACAGCGAATATCATTCTCAATGGGGAAAAACTGAGAGCTTTCCCCCTAAGGTCAGGAACACAGCAGGGATGTCCACTATCACCACTGCTATTCAACATAGTATTGGAAGTCCTAGCCACAGCAATCAGACAACAAAAAGAAATCAAAGGCATCCAAATCGGCAAAGAAGAACTCAAACTCTCACTCTTTGCAGATGATATGATACTTTATGTGGAAAACCCCAAAGACTCCACCCCAAAACTGCTAGAACTCATACAGGAATTCAGTAAAGTGGCAGGATATAAAATCAATGCACAGAAATCGGTGGCATTCCTATACACCAACAAGACAGAAGAAAGAGAAATTAAGGAGTTGATCCCATTTACAATTGAACCCAAAACCATAAGATACCTAGGAATAAATCTAACCAAAGAGACAAAGGATCTGTACTCAGAAAACTATAAAATACTCATGAAAGAAATTGAGGAAGACAGAAAGAAATGGAAAAATGTTCCACGCTCATGGATTGGAAGAACAAATATTGTGAAGATGTCAATGCTACCTAGAGCAATCTACACATTCAATGCAATCCCCATCAAAATACCATCCACTTTTTTCAAAGAAATGGAATAAATAATCCTAAAATTTGTATGGAACCAGAAAAGACCCCGAATAGCCAGAGGAATGTTGAAAAAGAAAAGCAAAGCTGGCGGCATCACAATTCCGGACTTCCAGCTCTATTACAAAGCTGTCATCATCAAGACAGTATGGCCCTGGCACAAAAACAGACACATAGCTCAATGGAACAGAATAGAGAGCCCAGAAATGGACCCTTAACTCTATGGTCAACTCATCTTCGACAAAGCAGGAAAGAATGTTCAATGGAAAAAAGACAGTCTCTTCAACAAATGGTGTTGGGAAAATTGGATAGCCACAAGCAGAAGAATGAAACTGGACCATTTCCTTACACCACACACAAAAATAGACTCCAAATGGTTGAAAGACCTCAATGTGAGACAGGAGTCCATCAAAATCCTAAAGGAGAACACAGGCAGCAACCTCTTTGACCTCAGCCACAGCAACTTCTTCCTAGAAACATCGTCAAAGGCAAGGGAAGCAAGGGCAAAAATGAACTATTGGGACTTCATCAAGATAAAAAGCTTTTGCAAAGCAAAGGAAACAGTCAACAAAACCAAAAGACAACCGACAGAATGGGAGAAGATATTTGCAAATGACATATCAGATAAAGGGCTAGTATCCAAAATCTATAAAGAACTTATCAAACTCAACACCCAAAGAACAAAGAATCCAATCAAGAAATGGGCAGAAGACATGAACAGACATTTTTCCAAAGAAGACATCCAAATGGCCAACAGACACATGAACAAGTGCTCAATATCGCTTGGCATCAGGGAAATCCAAATCAAAACCTCAATGAGATACCACCTCACACCAGTCAGAATGGCTAAAATTAACAAGTCAGGAAATGACAGATGTTGGCGGGGATGTGGAGAAAGGGGAACCCTCCTACACTGTTGGTGGGAATGCAAGCTGGTGCAGCCACTCTGGAAAACAGGATGGAGGTTCCTCAAAAAGTTGAAAAAAGAGCTACCATATGATCCAGCAATTGCACTACTGGGTATTTACCCCAAAGATACAAAAGTAGGGATCCAAAAGGGTATGTGCACCCCGATGTTTATAGCAGCAATGTCCACAATAGCCAAACTGTGGAAAGAGCCAAGATGTCCATCGGCAGATGAATGGATAAAGAAGATGTGGTATATATACACAATGGAATATTATGCAGCCATCAAAAGGAATGAGATCTTGCCATTTCCAACGACGTGGATGGAACTGGAGGGTATTATGTTGAGCGAAATAAGTCAAAAAGAGAAAGACATGTATCATATGACCTCACTGATATGAGGAATTCTTAATCGCAGGAAACAAACTGAGGGTTGCTGGAGTGGGGGGTGGGGTTCAAGGGATGGGGTGACTGGGTGATAGACACTGGGGAGGGTATGTGCTCTGGTAAGCGCTGTGAATTGTGCAAGACTGTTGAATCTCAGATCTGTACCTCTGAAACAAATAATGCAATATACGTTAAGAAAAAAAAAGAAGAAGAAGAAGGTAGCAGGAGGGGAAGAATGAAGCAGGGGAAATCGGAGGGGTAGACGAACCATGAGAGACGATGGACTCTGAAAAACAAACTGAGGGTTCTAGAGGGGAGGGGGGTGGGAGGATGGGTTAGCCTGGTGATGGGTATTGAGGAGGGCACTTTCTGCATGGAGCACTGGGTGTTATGCACAATGAATCATGGAACAGTACATCTAAAACTAATGATGTAATGTATGGGGATTAACATAAGAATAAAAAAAAATGAAAAAATATATAACAGCTAGATATCATTCTATGTTTTAACTCCTATGGAAGGAGGATGTAGAGGCAAAAACATTTAGGGAAGAAAAGTCCGTTGCTCACAAATTCGGTTTGCAAGAGAGCCAGATTTCAAAAAAACTGTCTCATCAAATAAAAACAACAAATATTTAAAGAAAAAAAAATCTGCAAAATTACCAGTTCATCAAATTTGCAGTTATCTGTTCATGGTAGAAAAAAAGAGCAATATTCTCAGTTATCATATCCAAGAAAATTCTGACATAATCTCAGGTATCAGCGTTATAAAAATCAGGGATAAAGATGCTTTTGTTAGAGTGACACCTGGTGGTGCAGTTGGTTGAGCATCTTACTCTTGGTTTCAGCTCAGGTCATGATCTCCGGGTCCTGGGATCGAGCCCCACGTCAGGCTCTGCGCTCAGTGTGGAGTCTGCTTGAGATTCTCTCTCCCTCTCCTTCAGCTCATGCTGTCTCTCTCTAAAATAAATAAAAATCTTTTTTTTAAAAAGATGCTTTTGTTAGAAAGTCAGTAACTTATGAGAACACTCATGATTTCATTTATTTTGAGACTAAAACTAAATATAGTGACTGGTTTGTGTCAGGGTGCAATGTTTTGTTGCTTTGTTTTTGTTTGTTTTCCTAATTGTGGGATGTGATGTAAATTTTACCTATAATGGAGAACTGCCAAGGGGTCAATTTCACTTTCACGCTTCAACCAACTGACAGAGGTTATGGAAGCATGAAGGATTCTGGAAGCCTCATCTGGACTCAGTACAAAACGACGTATTTGAACATTATTTTCTGCCATGAGTATGGCAAGAGTGAGTGAAACCATTTCTTTCTTCTTCCTTTCTTTCTTTTTTTTTTTCAGTGAGTGAAATAATTTCTGCCAGACACTTTTTATTTTTTAACCTCTGTGCAGTTTGAATGCCCTTCTTTTAGTTATAAAGAAAATGGATGGGACGGGAGAAAGGCGACCAGGTAAAATCACACAAACAACACATAGCATAACTCTGACTTGAAACCAGATGTTGTAATGAGTAGTCCATCAAATGTGTAGGGGGTGAAGAGCTGAGTGGCACTCATAAATATTTGCGGTGAACTATTTCTTTCGATTTCACTAAGCTGTATACACTCCAAGAACTAAAATGACCACATCGTGCTCTGGAGCTTATCCATTCCAAGTAATTATAGTTTCTTCACAGTAATGGTTTCTTTTTCAATGTGGAGAGAATGAGTTTTTTAAAATATTAAGGTGACTAATCCCGGTATGCAATATAATCACTGACTGTTCATTGTATGGAAGAGTTCAGTTGGCTTGCCAGAAATCTCAGGGTGACCCTCTGGCTGAGTGGTAAGGAGTACAATGCGTTAATTTTGTGAAGTGACTGTTGTATGTTAATTACATGGTGCCACAGAAGGAAGGGTGCTGTTTCTGCCCAACTTCTTTTGTAAAGGGTCAATTCTTTACCTCTAAAATTTGATTTTTTAGTCTCTACTGGGTTCATTGATAGTTCTTTTCCACATAATAAATGCTTAGCTTAGCCAAGAATGTTTTCTAGTTTTGCTTTAAAGTGCATGGTTTCCATAAAAATTCCCTCAAATAATCCTTGTCTCTTTTCCTCAGAGATGAGTTGCCTTTTTTAGGTTGAGTGTGGCAAACCGAGGGTTTCTTCTTCAGCTACAGTCCCCTCACTTGGCAGTGGAAAGGGGCAAGTAGATAATTTAGGAATTCCTGCCAAATAGACTGCTGGTGTCATTCACTTCCTTTAGAGGTCTAACCACAGATGGCTCATCCTACAGCAAGGAGGGCTTTAAGACCAGTTTATTGTAGAGGACTCGAAACCACTGTGGATCCTAAACATCCTCTGCATAAGGTAATTTCATTCTAAAATATTACTAGGAAATGCAAGGACAGTAAAGCCTAATCCTTCTTGCACATTAGTATTTAAACATATAATTAATAATTAATATTAATTAATTTATTAATAATTAGATCCCCCAAAAAGCCACTCTTAAGAAAAGACACACTTGGTCTTGAAAAGGGCTAAGAATCTCTTCGGAAGGATACTATGTAAAAACTGAGTAGGAGTGGCAGGAAAAAAATAGCTTGAAAGCTATTGATTCTGCAAGAGAATGGAACTCAGTGGAGTTCTGTTTCTTTACAGACAGCTACTTAAAGTCCACTGACAGATTATAGCATTGTTGATGTTGAAGTGAACCTCAAAGAAGGAATTGTAACATAAACTTAAAGATTGCTATTTTTTCCTTTAAAAATGCATAAGAAATCAAGGTAGCATTTTACTGTGTTGTTAATGCCAACAGCAATAAAATGTTTAAAACTGGGAAAAAAGTTTTGTCACAGCCTTAGAAGACACAGCCCTTGTCTCTAAGGATGGAAAGAGCTGTTTGTCCTATGAATTCCATTTGCATAAACAAATATTTAACATTAATACTTGAATGTTTCACCAAAAAGTCCTGCATTTTAGTGAGCTTTGTGAGATCCTGGAAGATTGTATCAGAAAAAAAACATCCTTCATGCTCACTTCGGCAGCACATATACTAAAAACATCCTTCTGCATCTATATCCTAATTATAAAAACCATTGAAATATATATTGTTCACTGAGCTTTTCTTATATTATTAAAACACATATATGTTAATTTGTGGGGAAACGGCATTAGGAGAACAAGACTGTAACCCCTATAAATGACGGAAATGAACAAAGGAGTATTAAAATGAGGGAAAGTATCTACTTGTTCAGAATGGTCACATTCTGTGATGGTTATGTCAAAAGGCTGAGGGGTTGGGGCACCTGGGTGGCTCAGTCTGAGCATCTGACTCTTGATTTCGGCTCAGGTCATGATCTCCATGTCCTGGCATCCAGCCCGGCATTGGGCTCCACACTCAGTGGGGAGTCTGCTTGAGGATTCTCTCCCTCTCTCTCTACCCCTCCCCTCCCACTTGTGCTCTCTCTGTGTCTCTCTCTAAAAATAAATAAACCTTTTAAAAAAAAGTTGAGGGGTAAATGCTGACACACAAAACAGAACTAATCAGTTTAAATAGGTCAAAAAAAGAAATTATTTTATCTAAGGCAATGCCAAGATCATTCTATAAAAGGTAATTCCATTCCTGGAATGGAAATAAAAGAATATTTCCTTAACACCATAAATGTTATCTATCATTATATGTAATGAAGAAATTCTTAAAGCATTTTAACTAAATTTAGGAAAACAAAACAAAAAACATAACCAAAATTATTAGTAAATATAGATCTGATAATATTAGCCTAAATGAACAAGAAAAAAGAAAAAAAGAAAGATATAAATTTGGAAAGAAAATGAGATATTATATTTATTTGTAGATATGATTTCCTAGAAAGCCCAAAAGAAATCTCTAAAAATAAAGAAAACTATTGGAACTAGAGAGACTCTTTCATGCATACCTGGTACAAAAGAAATATACAAATAGCTCTGTTATGTACGGTGATACCTACTTTTTCCATACCAGCTTTGCCAGGAGGTCCTGCCCTGGGAATTATAGCAAACCCTTAGGTAAGAGTGAGCAGTAGAATTAAAAACCCATTGCACGGGGGAAAAGAGCTTGATAACAAGTACTTAGGGGCAGGAAGGATATTTATATTTCACATACACCTTTCTATTTATTTGAATGTTTACTATGAAGACTGAGAACACTTTCATTCAACTTTTGTTTTCTATTCACACAAACATATTTAACATAAAAATATTTTATATTATTAGCTAGATGAATTACTTAATTCCTACTGTTGCCTACCACTCTCCACTCATTTCCACTATATTTCTGAATATGATGATGCTTCAGGAAGATATTCGACAATTATACTGTGGCTTAACCTACCCCATAGTATACAGTATCATGATTCCCTAGGGAATGAAAAATCATAATTTGAGAAACACAGCTCTAATTTAATTTTAATATGACAGTTCCCTAATTCAAGCACATCTTATTGAAATATATAATTGAATCTTTATGGAATTCCAAGTTTAATTGAAATGGATATGGTTCTAGTTGTTTGCATGCTAGCCTTTATTTGAGAGAGAAAATAAAGGTATTTTCGGTCATTGCAGAAGCCAGTTTAGGAAATTTGAACCAGCCTGTTGAACAAAAGAGATAAAGAGTCTTTTTTAAAATCCAGACAATTATTTCTTTAATTAATATCTGTCACTATTAGACAGACCACCTTCTAAATGCATAATTTAATTTCACGGACTGATGCCTTTCTTGGAAGTGCAGCCTTGTGTAGTTTGTAATTTGTCATAGTTGACTTCTTTACAGGGCAAAAGATTAAAATTTTTAGAAGTTTAACCATTTTATTGTTGCCCTACCATGGAGTAAAACAGCATTTGGAAGTCCAGGGTTTAGAATTCTCATAACCAGAAAGAAATGTTCTTTTGGCTATAACATATCTATATGCTATAATGACAAGGACAGTATAAATGTTATATATATATATATAATATACATATTATATATATGTTTACTTTCCAACAATAGTAGTCAGATCATTTAAAATACTTTTCTAACACCCTGAGGGATAAAACATAATAAATAAAAAGGCCATGGAGGATGGAGGATGCATATGAAAAAGACAAAAATACAATCTAGCTGATAAACTCTATTAAACAATATAAATCATAAGATTTGGAAAGTAACTTTTTTTCTAATGCCCATAGAACATTTATAAAAATCAATCCCACATTAGGCAAGAGACAACCCCCCTCACTGATTGCCCCAAAGCAGGTACGAAACACTGAGGTCAGTGCAATGAGTAAACATTTATTTATAATTAAAAATACTCAACCATTTGTATAAAAATACTCTCCTATATAACTCTTTGTTAAAAGAAATCAAAAGGGCAATCATAAAATTCTTAGAAATAAGATAAGAATAATACTACCTATCAAGCACCATGATTCCAATAAAGGCAAATTTAGTGGAAAAAACAGATCCTTAAATGCATTAATTATCGACAAGAAAAATCATATAGGTGTTCAATTAAAAAAAATTTGAGTAGAAATAAAGCGTTATTAAAGATAACATAAGGCTGATGAATTAGAAACCAGAAAATTAATATAGTTGATTTTCTCCCATTCCCATTCCTAACAAGTAGCAGGGCCAAAATGACTTCAAAGATCATCCCTTTAAATGTTTTATTACACTTCAGCACAATCAACATAAGAAAGGCAGCATGTATACAAAAACACTCTTGAAAAAGCTGAAAAAAGAAAAATATTTAGTGATTAAAAGAGGAAGATACCTTCCATCACACTAAAGAAATAAATTCCATAGATATTGTAGAAAATAAACTTTGCATGCTCTGAAATGAGTGAAACTCTCTTAAGAAAGGAAGAAAATTCAAAAGTCTTAAATGAAAAAATAGAAATATGTTATAATGTAAAAATGAAAAGTCTTCCGTGGCAAAAGATATTGAACATGACAGTTAAAAAAAAAAAAACTGATGGGGGGGCAAAGTTTTGTAACATGTATATATACAAAAACTTAATATTCCTGTTCACCATACTGCAAATTCATAGTAAAAGGATAAACATCAAGGAAAAAATGGACAAAGAATACAGAAAGCAAATTCATGTGAGGGAAAACATAAATGATGAAACTGGACAATAAGCGTGTGAAAAGTATTTTTAGGTTTGCTGATAATTAGGAAAATGTAAATTATAAAATGAGAATTCAATTCTGACCCATCAAATTGGCAAAATTAAAATGTGTGGTGATCCTAAGATTTAGTGTGAATGGAGGGAAATGGATACGTATACATTTCCAGTCAGTGTGAACCGGATTATCTACCAAAACTTAGATTAAGACACAAGTTAAGTGAAGATATATGTGCAAGGAAGTTTTTCACAGCAATGCTTTTAGTAACAAAAACTGGCAATTCCTATCAATAGAGGGAATGTCAGGTATATAAGTAGTAACTCTGAGGAGGGGCCAAAAGACAGCAATTACACACATTTATAAAATCTAAACTATATGATTGTTGCTGAACAACTTTATGGTAATACAACTCAAAATTTGCCCCAAAAGATAACTTTCCTGGAAAATGAAAATAATCATCTCAAAAAGTAGATACCAGAGCAGATCAATAAATAAGGAGAAAAAAGAAAAAATGACATTATCAAATGATCACTTTCAAAAAAAAATACCACATCCAGAGATCTGCAGGATGAATTTATCAAATCATCAGGGAATAGGTACAATGAGATTTTTCCCATTTTTTTCTTTGACTTGTTTTTTTGTGAAAAATACACACATTCAGAATAGTACATGAAGCCTAAATGGTGATTATTTATTAAGTAAGCACCTGTGTAACACCATGCAGTCACAGAAGGAATATTTCCTGCACACCTGATGCCCTCCACATTTATCTTTCCATCGTGGTCCCTTCGCTCTCCCAGCCGGGTAACTGGTATCATAACTCTACTTAATTTCTTTGTTTCTCTTTTTGGGTCTAGCCTATGGGAGCATCCCCAGTGATATGGTTGAATTTTTCATGTTTCTAAACTTTATGTCAATGTATGTATTCTTTAGTGTCTAGATTCTTTTATTCCATACTTGTTTGTAAAATTCATTTATGTTGTTGTTGCATGAAGCTCTAGAGCATTAACTTTTATTGATTACTCCATTGCATAAATGTCATTGCATGGAAAGTCTGCAAGTCAGTTATCCAGTTTGCTATTGATAGATTTGAGTTGTTTGGAGCTTTTAATCTATTACAAACAATGCTACTAGGAACATTTTTGCATGTTTCCTGACATACAGACATCGATTTCTCTAGCACACACTCCCAGGAATAAAACTGCTAAGTTATGAAGTATATGTCATTAAATACTAGAAAATGCTATACTGTTTCCCAAAGTTGTTATACCAATTTGCCTTTTACCTAGCAGTGCATGAAAATTCCTATCGCTGTACATCCTCGTTTTAAATTTTTTAATTTGACAGTCTGGTAGCCATGGTTTTAAATTTGATTTACTATTGAAGTTGAATACTTTCACCTATGTTTATTGATCATTTAGATTTACTCTTTTATGAAGTACCCATTCAAATATTTGGTCCATATTTCTATTGGTATTTCTTTTTAAAGAATATTAATTCGTAAAAAAAAATTTTTTTAATTTTAAAAAAAGAATATTGATTTGTAAATGTTCTGTATACAAGCCTTTTATTGGTAAATATTCTCTTCCACTCGTTGGCTCGTACCTCTTTATGGTATCTTCTGATGACCAAAAACACTGAATTTTACTGTAGTTAGATTTATCATTTTCCCTAATATATAGACATTTTTGTCTTGTCTAAGATATCTTTCTGTATCTCCAAGTTAATAAAGATATTATCTGCCATATTATCTTCTTGCATATTCTTCCAAAACCTATAGTTTGTATTGTTCTTTTAGGTCTGCATGCACCCATTGATTCTGTGTCTGGCATGATGTCCAGTACCATTTTTTCCATATAGATATCTCATTGCTCCAGCATTTTTTATTGAAAGACTCCTGTATTTGCTAAGTATGCATGGATCCATACATGCATATATGCATATTATGCATCAATCTATTTCTTGTTCCTTTATTTTGATGTGTCTAGCTCTGCAATAATACCACACTGTCTTAATTAGTGTAACATTATAATAAATCTTGAAAAGTGATAGGGAGAGACCTCCTACCCTGTCTAGGCTTTTTTGAAGCTTTACACTTCCATATAAATTGAGATTTTGATAAGGATGGCAATAAATTTATAAATCAATTTGTAAAACTAGAGACACAATTAACTTGCATCTAAAGTGTACCTCTTCTCTGAGAAATTATTTCATGGAAAAAAATTGCTATTTCATCTTATACTTTAAAGACTCTCCATCAAAAAGGTATGCCAATTTTCTTCTTGATATATTGCAAGTCTGTGTTTCTTAGACTTATGATCCATAAAACAAACAGGTGGGATTTTACACAGCTATTCTTTTTTTTTTTCTTTAAAATTTTTTATTCTTATGTTAATCCCCATACATTACATCATTAGTTTTAGATGAAGTGTTCCATGATTCATTGTTTGTGCATAACACCCAGTGCTCCATGCAGAATGTGCCCTCCTCAATACCCACCACCAGGCTAACCCATCCTCCCACCCCCCTCCCCTCTAGAACCCTGTTTGTTTTTCAGAGTCCATCATCTCTCATGGTTCGTCTCCTCGTCTGATTTCCCCCCCTTCATTCTTCCCCTCCTGCTATCTTCTTTTGTTTTATTTCTTACCATATATTGCATTATTTGTTTCAGAGGTACAGATCTGTGATTCAACAGTCTTGCACAATTCACAACACTCACCATAGCACATACCCTCCCCAATGTCTATCACCCAGCCACCCCATCCCTCCCACCCCCCACCACTCCAGCAAACCTCACTTTGTTTCCTGAGATTAAGAATTCCTCATATCAGTGAGGTCATATGATACATGTCTTTCTCTGACTGACTTATTTCGCTCAGCATAACACTCTCCAGTTACATTCACGTTGTTGCAAATGGCAAGATTTCATTCCTTTTGATGGCTGCATAATATTCCATTGTATATATATACCACCTCTTCTTTATCCATTCATCTGTCGATGCACATCTTGGCTACTTCCACAGTTTGGCTATTGTGGACATTGCTGCTATAAACATCGGGGTGCACATACCCCTTCGGATCCCTACTTTTGTATCTTTGGGGTAAATACCCAGTAGTTACACAGCTATTCTAATGTTGGCACTTTACCATGTTTAGAATTAATTATTTTTATGTAATAAGGCTTTTAGTGAAGTTTTCTTGATTGCTGATTCTGTGAAAAGAAACTGTTTATGAGCCAAGCTCTGCAGAATAAATAAAGTCCCCTGATGTATGTATGTATGTATATTACAATATTACATGAAATTGAGAATTGATGGGTTGAAGGCTTAGAAAGCACATTGGAGTTCAATGTTAAGTAATGTAGGAATCTCTAAGCTTCATTAATAAAATTTAACTTTTATTATAACTATAGCATGCTCATAACATTTAATTTGGAAAGCATAGAAAAAGAACAAATCAAAACTCACCAAAAATGATTTTAACAAAATTAACAACTATCAATGTTACTATGAACTAAATTTCTTTCTTGGTTTTACATTCAGCCACATACTGATATGTCTATATATTCCAAAACCATATAAAAATAATTACTCCAATAACTGGCACCAGGGATCTTTTGATAGTTTTAAGGACAGCTTCATATTCTCAAAGAACAGGCAGTTTCAATTCTGTATAATTTTCTTTGGAGTACAGGAAAAGATGAAAGACTATTCAACTCATTTTCTGAAACTTGAAAAACCTAGTTGCCAAACTATGACAATCAGCAGAAGTAAACAGACGCAAAACTCATTTAGGAATGTAGAAGGAAAATCTGTAAATGAAATACCAGAAAACAGATTTAAATGACATATTGGGGGGCATCTCGGTGGCTCAGTCCGTTAAACGTCTGCCTTTGGCTCAGGTCAAGACCTCAGGGTCCTGGGATCAATGCCCCCCCCCCCACACACACACACACTGCTCAGCGGGGAGTCTGCTTCTCTTTCTGCTTCTGCCCTCCACTCCACTTGTGCGCATGCATGCATGCACTCTCTCTCTCAAATAAATAAAATATTTAAAAATAAATAAATAAAAAAACGGCATATTGGAAGGCCAATCTACCTTGCTCAAGGAGAGTCAACCTCAGGGATATGAGGACGGCTTACAATTACGACATTTCTAAATATATTTTGCAACACCACCAAGTCAAATGGGTAAATAAGGAGACTGAGAAGGGAGACCAGATCTGCCAAGCTCGGAGTCTACCCTGAGGCTGGAGAATGATGAACAGAAAGCCAGCCCTCCCAGAAGCGTCAAGAAACAGCCAGGAGCTCACCAAGACTAAGCTCCATGCTGGGTTGCCCTTGGCCGGGTCTCCTCTCTGCTTCCTCCAAAAGTGCTGGGCTCCAGAACTGATAAGACTGACATTTATAAAACAGAACACAGAGGAAACCCAAGGAGAATAGTTTAAGATAAATACCACATCTAACTTATCTCTTTATTTAAGAATGAGTAAACAGAAAATGCAAAGCACTATCCTCTGCAAGGTAGAGGAGACAAATGCAGCAATCAAGTGAGAGAAGAAAATCATAATTTTATAATTTCAAAAAATATGAACTCTAGGAAATAAAGGATCAAAGGTGATGCTATAAGGTAAAAGTGTGGGATAAAAATGAAGACTGGCTTGCAAGAGAATATAAATTTTTTAAAAGATCAGATTAGTTAACTATTAATGTAAATAACTAAGTTGTAAAAATAATTTAGAACACTGAAGAAAAAGAAGAAAATGAAGAATTAATTTAAATTTCATTTATGAGATGTAAACACGTTTCTTATATATGATATTACAATATTTTTGCTATGTAGGACTGAAGAAGGTAAGACTATATATATAATTAATATAAAAATATATTTTCTTGATTCTCACATATATATTCTAATATTCCATTTTATATAAAACCACTTAATGATTCAATAACAGCTTTTGGGGGAAAAAGAAGTATTTAATGTACAAAAAAATTTTGCTGGGAAAATATTGAATACATTAATACACATCTGTGATATTTTTCTTTCGTGTCACCAAGTCTGAACTGAAACCTCCTTCACACTCAGAGACTAAAAATCCTGTAAATCACTTTGGCCACAGACTGTGGTAAAAGCATCACAAAAGCACACAGTTTTTCCTAGTTCCTGATCGGGTGCTTGAAATTTGAGGCCCTTTATGATTACTAACTTATTTCAAGGAAAATCAAAGAATACTGGAGTTCAAATTCCATTCCCAAATTCGTTAAATGCCTAGTTGTTGTTGTTGCTGTTGTTTTTAATTTTATTCGAATAACAGTGTAGAATATTAAAAAGCTTTCCTTGCAAGTCTGATGGAAAATTTTGACAGAATATGTTTGGCACCTGAGTGACATCTCTGAAAATTCCAGGATCCCTTCTTTCCCCCTAGCTTTGTTGAGGTGTAACTGACAAATAAAATTATATATGTTTAAAGTCTCCAAAGTGACAGTTGGATATACATATACTTTGTGAAATGGTTACCTCATCAGGTTAATTAGCACATCCATCACTTCACATAGTGCCCTCTTGGGGGAGGGTGTGTCATGCGCACTTGGCACTCGCGGCGAGAACACAGAATCTACTCTCAGCAAATTTCAAGGATGCTTTCTGAGGTGACGGTTTCTACTGTCTTTAATTATATTACTGCCTGTGTGACATGATGTCTGCTGCATGAGCAATAACTTAATTTCGATGTTGCATCCACTATTTTGGAAGATATTTTTAGCAACAACTAAGAATTCATTTTTAACTTTTAAATACTTGAGATGCTACCAATGAGCATAACTGAAGTGATCATCAATAAGTTCCCCTTGGACCCCATGAGGTTACCACATGGGCAGATAATAACCATGTCTCAACTCACTCCCTTGCTTGGTGGCTGCCAAAAATCTTTTGATATTAATTTTAAGACACAGCATGATTTCAGAAAATTGGACAAAACATGCATCTTTGAATGGAGAACATTCAGAAATAGCATGTATGTGCACTTCATATTTTCTTTTTTTACAAAAGTGATATAATAGGATGTGTTTTTACATTTTAAGGCTATTTATTGGGAGTGTTTTTCCATACTATTATCTATTCTTTTCATTTTTAATAATAGAATAATATTATTCATTTTATGGCTATTAAAAACATTATCAATTAAAATTAATTAAAAACATTATTTGGGTCATATTAGTTGTTTATAATTCTATGCTACTATAAATAAGCAGTGCTATGTAGCTAAATCTTTGTGAATATCCAATGTAAACTCCTGAAGGCAGAGTTTCTGGGTCAAAGGATGTGCATGTCCTTATAAAGGCTTTGACTGCTTCAGGCCTAAGTGTCCTACAGAAAAGCCATGTCCTGTCCTACTGCCCTCCTCCTGCTCTTCTTCCTCTTCCTCCTTCCTCTCCTTCCTCTTCCACTTTTCATCTAATTGCCACACAGCTCCAGCCCTGTCTCCTCTTAAAAGCCTTCGTTATATTCCCAAAATGGTTAGGTGATCCTGCTCTGCTCTTCTGCATCATAACTGTTTTTTCTCCTTGTGTTTCTTTCTTTCTTTTTTTTTTTTTAAAGATTTTATTTATTTGAAAGAGAGAGTGAGAGAGAGAGAGAGCACAAGAGGCGGGAGCGGGAGAGGGAGAAGCAGACTCCCTGCCGAGCAAGGAGCCCGATGCGGGGCTCGATCCAGGGACTCCAGGATCATGACCTGAGCCGAAGGCAGTCGCTTAACCAACTGAGCCACCCAGGCGCCCTCTCCTTGTGTTTCTAATCCCCCTCATTCCGAGCAAGGTTTGAGGCCACATGGTGTGTTTAATTATTAATTTGCATTTTTGCGTCTTTATCTGGACTCTGAGCTCCTGCCTGGCAAGGTCTCTGGATTGTTTATCTTTGTATCCCCAGCACCAAACACAGTCAATTTTCAGTAAATGCTTGTTAAATGAATTCAGGAGGAAATAAATGGCTGCTTTTGTTTGTTTGTTTTCAGCTATTATGTCATTTTTTCTTTTCCCTTTTCTTTTGAAGTTTTCAGAGATTTTAATAGACCTGAGCATATTAATTTCAAAAAAAGGAAAATAATTAGATAGCTTCAAGGTTGTAAACTCAGATGCCCTCGATACCGTAGTCCTATTAGAGCTACTAGTAAGTGAACAGCTGCTAATTATGGAACCCAAACAGTCAGAAAGGAGAAACAAAGATGTTATATACACTTGAGTGGAGAAACTGTAACATTTATACTCAAGGAAGATAATGTTTTCCCCAAACAAGCACCCATTTATAAGATTGAAACTCACATCCCTAGCCCCTCTGACTTAGAGGGTAAATTAGTCATCACACAAAAGGTTAAAAATAAAACTACAGTAGCTGCATATGCGAGATAAACACTTTTCTTCTTCATGTGGTCGTGAGAATGCCAGATTGCTGGTCCATTATTTTGGCAGGTGTCTCTTGGAATGAACAGTCAAGAGGCCTGGCATGATTTGACAGCATTTTGACAGGACGGCGTCTCAGTCGTGCAGTTCCTGAGTAAATTGGCTTCAGAATCTCCCTTAATGGAATTCCAAGTCAGAGCGATCTGAGGCAGCCATGTCAGTTTACATTATTCTCCCCCAGTCTCCAAAGACAACACGGGTTCTCTGTCAGCTCTCTGCAGACATGCTGTCCGATTAGCCTCAGGTTTTACAAAGCAAAGGAAATGAATTTACTTTACTAAATTTCAAAAAAAAAAAGGGGGGGGGATTTTCATAAGCATTCCTCATGGGACCATCAGGTTACTTGAATCCAAATCCAACCTTTTCCAGGAACTAGCTACTGAATTTAAACCACGCACTTAAGTTCTTTTAGTCCAAGGGTCTTCATGTGAAAAATGAGCATGAGAATATCTAATTGTTAGATCTGTTGTGTGGATGAAATGAGAAAACCCATGCAAAGTTCCTAGCATGTTGCCTGCTCAGTGCAGGTTCAATGATGTTAGCTCTGACTATTCTGAAGAAGACTTCTTCACCTTGTGGCAACTGGGAATAAGAACCTCAACGGTCATTTGTAGAAGTCATTCCACACGCACACAAAGTCGTCACCAGTTAGGCATAAAACACAATGTGTCTACATCCCAGCAGAGCCCCAGGCAATCCTGAGAGAATACAAACAAATGTGCATTCAAATTCTGTTCACCTCACCATTCTCAGTTTTGCTATACATTTATAACATGTATAGAGGTATCGCTTTTTATTATCCAAGTAAACTATGTTCATTACTGGAAGACACAAAGAACCTTAAGTGTGCACCCAACCAACAGTAATCTCTGGATCCAGATGTAAATACAGATAACATGAAGGTATTTATCCTTCTGCTTTTATTTTTCATTTAATATTACTTCGTGAAGATTTTTCAATACCTCTTTTTTTAAAGATTTATTTTTTTGAGGGAGAAAGAGAGAGCATGAGGTGGGGGGTTACAGAGGAGACAGTCTTAAGCAGAGTCCATGCTGAGCGCGGAGCCCAATGCAGGGCTTGATCTCACTACCCTAAGATCATGACCGGAGCCAAAACCAAGAGTTGGAAGCTTAACCAACTGCACCACCCAGGCACCCCAAGATTTTTCAGTATCTTTAAGTATCCTTCTAAAACTGACTACACAAGAGTTTGTTTAAACAATTTCCCATTGTTTGACATTTAAATTCTTCCTAATTTTAATTTGTTATAAATTATCTTCCACTGAATGTGCTTTCATACACATCTCTATAAAATAAGTGGAATTAATAATTTTTCAGGAAGTATAAAATTTTCATAAATACAAATTTATCTCTATGTATTTTTATTTTTTTCTCTATATATTTTTAATAGATTATATTCTCAACAGTAAAGTATGAGGATGTCATTTTTTCTCACTTCTACTAGCATTGGATATTAACATATAAACATTTTTTGTCTCAACATTTAAAAAGGCAAAACTTTATTTGCTCTTTTATTTTGCAGTTTTTAGATCTACTGCCAGTGTATATTTCATTTATGCATTTTGTACTTAAGGTATATATTGAGTGTCTATTTTGTGCCAAGTTTATTGCCAATATTTTGTTTATTTGTCCATTTATTTAACAGCATTTATTGAGGGCTTGCTAAATAATTGCCATTTGTATTTTTCCTGTTGTGATTTCCAACATTTTACTTCTGAGTTTTTTAGTAAGGCATTTGTTATTTAATACTTTGTAAAAATTCCTAATATAGATTTTAGTCCATCATATAGCCTGCCATTATTTTTCCGGTTTTGTGTGCCTTTTAATAATATTTACTTATAAATCAGTATTTTCATTTTACAAAGGAAATACAGGTTTTTATGAAGTTAGCATAATAAATTGACGAACGAAAGCCTAGTACTTCTTTGTAATAAAATCACTAGGTCTGTGTGGGGGGGGGAGTGGGTAGGGCAGGGGCTGAATGCTCCCACATACTCATAAGCTGAGTTTTTGAAATAAAATAAGAATAATTATTATAAATTTCCCCAGCATGTATGTAGGTATTAGCCTTGTTTCTTTAATTTTGCTGGGCCCGCTATAAGTCACTGTGATTCTGTGAATTTTATCTTCACCTCAGAAAATTTGTCTTCTAATACATTTAGGTCATTTTATTATTTCCCTTTTGTTCTCATTTCTTCTTCATGATTCCTAATGTTGGATATCTTGCTGCTCTCTCGTGTTATCTTCTCGCTGACTACTTTCGCCTCCCTGGCCTATTCTGCTATACTTGGGGAACTGTCTCAAATTTATAGTCCACATCACTTTTGAATTTTGGTGTAGCTTTTTCTTCACTGTTTTCTATGTCATGTACCATTCTATTATTAAGTTAGTGATTAATTTCTCTTCCTTCTGAACATCAAGTTCCTCTTTACTCCATTGCCATTGCTGTAAATTCTTTTTCAATCTTCTTTGAGTTAATAATACATATGTAGTTTTACAACTTTATTGATTGCACAGAGCAGAATCTATTCGTTTTAGGTGTGTTTTGTTTTGTTTACTATAAAACTTTTCCAGAAGAACATTTATGCAAAATGCAGCTCTCTCCTTTATTTTCTATTACAGCAATTTTCAAGGGGCAATAAACCACATGCTATATATACTTCTTTCACTCATTCTTGCACAAGAAGTCTGGCCAGGCTTTGTATTGATGGGGAAAACCATGCAGGGGGATTCCCCTCAGCCATGCTCACTCTCCTCCCAGATGCTGCCAGGATTTTCTTGGATCTTATGTGTGAAGAGTTTGCTCCTATAAGGTAAAATAACCCCAGGATGGGTCAAGTGCCCTGCAGGAAGCTGGGGGTGTGCGTGTGGGTGGATCAATAACAGAACCTGGTTATTTTAGACATTCTGCTCTGGTTGTGATGAAGCCTCAGTCCAAGAGAGGGTTTTTACCACCTGTTTTCCATAGTCCAATCGCAGCTACAGGGACAAGTTAGGGTTCAGTTTGCCCTCCTTCCTGCCACTAATCTTCTGTGTCAGGCTGGACTTCAGATGCCTACATGCATTTTCTTGATGCGACAACTCTTGCCATGGGAGAGCAAATAGAGATGCCTTGGAATTGTAGTATTCCAGTGGCTCCTGTGACTCATGAATCATCTTGCTCTTTAGCCCTCTGCTAATTAGAGAATGTTAAAGTGATTTTGCTAGGTTTCCTCCTCATAAGTCTGTGTCATTATCCAACACAAATTCTTAGAAAATAAACCTCCTCAAATCATTACATCAACCTTATATTTTTTTTAAAGATTTTATTTATTTATTTGAGAGAGAGAGAATGAGAGAGAGAAAGCACATGAGAGGGGGGAGGGTCAGAGGGAGAAGCAGACACCCCACCGAGCAGGGAGCCCGACGCGGGACTCGATCCCAGGACTCCAGGATCATGACCCGAGCCGAAGGCAGTCGCTTAACCAACTGAGCCACCCAGGCGCCCAACATCAACCTTATATTTAAGAGAAAAATGATTTGGGAACAGTGAAAACATTGTCCCAGGATTTCCTTTAGAAATGGATGTGTATTTCTTTGTAATAATGTGGACCACAAGACTAAATCATGAAGTATCAGGCTGTGGGCAGAAATGCTTTATTTGAGCCAAGGGGAGAATCTATGCCAGACATTGTAGTAGATTCTAAAAATAAAACCTTCAACACGGTAGCTGTCTGCTCTCACTGAGCATAAGAGTCTAGTAAGAAATATAAACAACTAATAAATGAAGTCTATGTGATAAGTGGGAAGGTAGAGGAAACTTCCAGGGCTGTGGGAGCATAGAAGAGGGACGTGGACTCAGATTTGTGATGGCAGAAGCAATTTCACAGAGAATTTCAGACCTGATGGGTTGAGGGTAGTCAAGTTGAGTAAGGTAAAAGTGTGGGGAAGGAAGTGTGGGGGAGGCAGATCTGCAAGGTCTTACCTCAGGACTCTGAGACTCTTCTTTATGATCATCTTTTCTTAATCATATGGAAAAGTTGGACATGAAAAGAGCATGGTAACATGAGGTTTGGGCCATTCCACCTCAAAAGAAATATACTGAACTCAAGTTTTTATTGTATTTTTCACTTTTAGAACATCAGTTAGATTCTTTTTCATATGATTCAGTTCTATGCTGAAATTATAAATTGTGTCATATAATTTCTTAGAGATATGAATCAAGGCTATTTAAAAATCAGTCAGGATCTTCTGTATATATATTCTATTGTCATTTGTTCTCTCATTGTTTTGGTCAATTGTTCTTTTCTTCTGGCATGCCAGGTCATTTTCCAGCAAATGCTGGACTTTATACATTAAAAAAACTATAGAGATAATTTAAGGTTCTAAATGTTATCATTTTTGCCTAAGAGAATTTATTTTGTTTCAGGCAGGCAAGCTGCAGATAATCTAGTCTGAGATTTAGCTGACTCAAAGTTAGTTGGTTTCATTCTTGGTGAGGGCCAGTCTATTTCTACTTTAACTGCACTCTTATACATAGCCCTTTGTTTGCCCAGCTGAAAGACTATACTGTTTTCCATGGTCCCTTCTACTGGGCCTTCCCCAAACTCCAATTTTTGCCTCCCCTGTTCTGTGAGACTTTCCAAAGCTCTCCTTAGCATCTTGGTATCTAGATCTATAGATCGCTTATAAATGGGCAGATACCGTAAAAGGAAAAACATAGGTGAATATCAGTTTCAAGTTAATCCATACTTTAAGTGCTTTTAAACATATCAATTATAAAATATTCTACCCAATTTCGCTAATTATTCTTAGTTGCAGTATGTGATTATTGGAAAGAGAAGTCTTTTTTTTTTTTTTAAAGATTTTATTTATTTATTCATGAGAGACAGAGAGAGAGGCAGGGGGAGAAGCAGGCTCCCAAGGAGCAGAGAGCCCGATGCGGGACTCGATCCCAGGACCCTGGGATCATGACCTGAGCCGAAGGCAGACGCTTAACCATCTGAGCCACCCAGGCACCCGGAAAGAGAAGTCTTAATCCCTTCCCCCTTAGTATTTTTTATTAATATTGATTGAATTCATTAAAGATTAACCTATTGTCTTTTTATATAGGGTACTACTTTTTATATTGGCTACTGAGTCCAGAACTCATTCTGTTTATTCAAATTGCTGATTTGAAATCTGCTACATTCACGTCCCTACAGCTCTGGTTCGCACTGTGAGAAATAAGGCCAAATAGTGAATGGATAATGATATTCTTATCTTAACATTTACTCTGGCCTTTGAGCTCAATTGGGAGAGACTTATTATAGCATCATACTGCTATTTTTTTTTAAAGATTTTATTTATTTATTTGAGAGAGAGAGTGAGAGAGAGCATGAGAGGAGAGAGGGTCAGAGGGAGAAGCATACTCCCCGCTGAACAGAGAGCCAGATGTGGGACTTGATCCAGGGACTCCGGGATCATGACCTGAGCCAAAGGCAGTCGCTTAACCAACTGAGCCACCCAGGCGCCCCCATACTGCTATTTTTGATGCCTACATGAAGTAAGGACCACACCTTCAAAACCCTGAAATCATCAATAATGATATAGATTATCAGAAGCCAGAAAGTTTCAAATGAATATGTATTTTTCCATTAAATAACACACATTTCCATTAAATAACACACATTAATCTGTTTTTTTCCACTGTGGTTTCCCCAGCACCTACTACAGAGCTGATACAGTCTATCAATAAACAGGTACTGAGTGAATAGATGAATAATAATTGAGTGTCATAACCTACAGTATGTTAGGTTACTCTGCCCAGAAAGTACTCATTAATTAGTTTTTGTAATGATAAGGAATCTTACAACAATCTGGTCTCACTTTTACAGCTTTCCAGTTGGGTACACTATCAAAATAGGAATGCCTTCAAAACTCAATCTGATACACTGAGCAAGTGCTTTATGTGAAACTTTGCTCCATATTAAAATGCTGATCAGGGGCACTTGGGTGGCTCAGTCGTTAAGCGTCTGCCTTCAGCTCAGGTCATGATCCCAGGGTCCTGGGATCGAGCCCCGCATCAGGCTCCCTGCTCAGCGGGAAGCCTGCTTCTCCCTCTCCCACTCCCCCTGCTTGTGTTCCCTCTCTCGCTGTGTCTCTCTCTCTGTCGAATAAATAAATAAAATTAAAAAAAAAAAAAAGCTGATCATTTCTTCATGTAGCATCAATGCCTATATGCAATTCCGCAGGTAACATCTCCTTCCCACTTGGAATTTTTCTTAATCAAGTGTCACATGATGGATGATTCACTGAGCAGAGGTTAGGGAACTGGTTTGATTCTCAGCTCTGTCTCCATCAGGCTGTGTGTCATAGGAGAACTTGACTTACCTCTCTATGTCTGGGTTGTCATTTCTCCCCTGGGCAGTATAAAACATGACCTATTGTGAGAATTCAATGGGGTTAGAATGAGTTCCTCTAGAATATATCATATCATAGGCACTCATAAGACATAAGTTCCCTTTCTTAGTGCAACTGAAGAAATCTTTTAGACTCTATTTTTCTTAATGTGGCTTGAGTAAATTAATCTGTGTTAGGTTATGCAGAAGGTAAAGCTGTATAAAAGTAAACAGCAATGGGCTACTTACATTAAAAAAAAACTATTATAGAAGAGCATATATTTTTCAGTCCTTTAAGTACCAAAAAATGTCCTTACTCCATTTACAAAACTTCAGCCTGCTTTACGGTGTTCTGTGATACAGACTATACTCTTACTTGTTCCAGAAATTCTATGATGTTGCTAGCATTAACAGACCCATCCCTTCACCCTGTAGGAGGAACAAGCTGCTCCCTTTGCCTAAGAAAAAAAGGCAGATTTCCACAAAAACAAATAATTTGCAGTTATGAGATTATCGTCAGGGCCAAAGATAGTAAGCAGCCGGGTAGACATCTCCTGACCTTGAGGTAGATATAGCTATCACCAGCTCTGGGCACGGCAGGGACACCACCTGTGGTAACAACCTTCCTTCGGCAATGTGCACAATCACCACTTCCACCCCTCCCCCACAGTCGGCCTTGCTGTTCCAAAGGCAATCACTCTACAACACAAAAATGAAACAGGAGAGGGGCGCCTGGGTGGCTCAGTTGGTTAAGCGACTGCCTTCGGCTCAGGTCATGATCCTGGAGTCCCTGGATCGAGTCCCGCATCAGGCTCCCTGCTCGGCAGGGAGTCTGCTTCTCCCTCTGACCCTCCCCCCTCTCATGTGCTCTCTCTCATTCTCTCTCTCTCAAATAAATAAATAAAATCTTAAAAAAAAAAAAATGAAACAGGAGAGGATCTGCCCTACCCTGTGGATGCCTCTATTATATTCCTAACTCCAGCAGAGCTTTCTCTTTATGCCATACATCCTTCCTCTCCATTTTTATATGTATGTGCCTTTGAAAAAGGATGTAGCTAGAATAACATTGATCTGGCCAGGACTGTTGGGCAGAGTATCTGGGAAAGCCTCCAGACCCCTGTATTATCTGTTGATTTAGGGCAGGTTCTCGGAATTTCAGAACCCTCAGGTACTAGCACCAAAACCAGGCACTACAAAAAAATTACTGGATCTGCCTATGTTGCTCCGCCGTCAGCCATCCACCATCTGAGATGGGAAGACATTTTAGATTACAAGGAATTCGTCTGTAACATTTTTAGACAAGGAAGGACTCCTTTGAAAATCTGAGGATATTTATGACTCCTTTAATAAAGAAAGTAGAACATTCAAAATTTTACGCTATATATCAGGTAGTAGAATTCCTCATCAAAGATACTAAGAAGCGCATGATTCCTGGAACGATGCTGTGGCAGACTTGGAGTTGCCGCCTTCTAACCTGATGTGTGACAATTAGCTCCCACGGGCCAGAGAGGAGGCCCAAGAGGCAGCATGGTCTCACGAGCCAAGCACTGGCATAGGTGTCAAACAGGTAAGAACTCCGTTTCTAGAAGAGTACCTTAGGGGCTGGGTGACTGATCGTAGTCATTTTTTATATGTAAATAAGAAAACTTAAGTGATTTTGCCAAGGTTTGCAAAGAGTAAATTATGAACCCATATCTGATGGGCTTCAAGTCCATATTCTCTGCCCTATGTTATACTAGCCAGAAAAAGAGGAAATCTAAAAATGCCATTTTCTTATTAGTTCTAAGGCCGGAGGTATGCCATTTACAGGTTTATGACTGAGATGGAGGAGTCTGAGGCCAGACAGAGCAAGCATTTAGAAGACTGTCCAACATCTAAGTAAAGCAAGTCCTACCCTCTCGAGTAAGAAGCTCCAGGAGGGGATTTAGAGCAAGTAATTTTTACCCAGGCAGAGGAAAGAACACTAGACTTACGTTAAATAGTGCTTAACCAGAGTATTCGGATATTTCTTCAGTTTGTCTCTGTTAATACAAAACACTCTATTTTATACTCAATTAATGTTGATACTTAGCTGTGTCAGCCAGGGAGTCTGCTTTTTTAAAAAAATATATTATCTTAAAATCATGTAATAAAAATAGAAAAGCAGGCAACTATATTTATGACATATAAAATATGACTTTAAGTTTGACTAAATATGTATTTCTGAAGCATAATTGCTGGATTTATTACAACAGAGTTCAGTCCCAGCTCCCTCTGTTATTAGCTGGACAACCTTGGGCATGTGACTGAACCGTGCACCAACTCCCTCAACTGTAAAACGGAGATAATAATATTTCCCTCACATAATATTTATTTGGAAATTAGGCGAAATAATGCAAAAGGGTGACTGATGAATTGGAGCATGAAAAGGATGCTGGAAGTTTCTGTGTAGAGAGGTCGAATCAGAATGTCAACTTGGAGCCAATTTTCTGTGCTTAGTAAAACAGCTCTCCCATTACTCCTGACATGCAGAGCTCTTGGAGGCCAGGGGCCTCCTGGAAGGGAAGAAACCAAGATACTATGATTCAGAGTTAGGGAAGTGTGTTGGCATTGGCCAGGATGATGCTGATAGATACTCAGTGGCAGGTAAGGGGAATGGAGGCCCCGAGCTACAATGACATTGGCATCAAGAGAGAAAGGCTGCAGACTCAGTCTGGCACTAAATCTGAGAGGGGGTGGGGTATTGAAAGGAGAGAGAAAAGGGAAAGCCACCCAGTCCAGCTTTCCTAGGACAGACTCGCACTGTGAAGAAGTGGCTGTATGAATGACTTTAGCTTTAACTCCAGAGAACCAGCCATCCTGGCATGGAATTTTTTCTGCTGAGGAACAGACTGTCCTCTAAGAGCTATGTCAGAAGAGGAATGTGCACTAGTCCTTGGGGAGGGGAAAGACTAAAGCTCAGTTCCTAATCTATGGCTTTGAGTATGACCCTAACCCTAGGGACAAGGCTTCCTCCTGGTAGGTAAAACTCTGCCACACACGTAGACTCATAATCACAGACAACAGATTTTCAATATAGAGAAAAATTCCCCTCAGAGACCTCAGAAGATATTTTATTGATGTGTAACCTTGAAGAGAACCTAGGTCACTTCAACCACAGCAATAACTGATGGCTGCAGAAACATTTACTGAGCACAATACTCCATGCTGCGCTTGTATTATCCTCTTTAATTTCCCAAACAACATTATGAGATTGGCACTATCATTCCCATTTTATGTATAAGAACACCGAGACTCAGCAAAGGTTAAAAATGTGCCCAGCTGGTAAGTGATAGATCACAGATTGAAAATCAACTCTAGGGTGCCTGGGTGGCTCAGTTGGTTAAGCGACTGCCTTCCGCTCAGGTCATGATCCTGGAGTCCCGGGATTGAGTCCCACATCGGGCTCCCTGCTCGGCGGGGAGTCTGCTTCTCCCTCTGACCCTCCCCCCTCTCAAGCTCTCTATCTCTGTCTCATTCTCTCCCTCAAATAAATAAAAATCTTTAAAAAAAAAAAAAAAAGAAAAAGAAAAAGAAAATCAACTCTAGGGGTGCCTGGGTGGCTCAGTCCATTTTATGTCTGCCTTTGGCTCGGGTCATGATCTCAGGGTCCTGGGATCCAGCCCTGCATCGGGCTCCCTGCTCAGCAGGGAGTCTGCTCCTTCCTCTCTCCCTTTCTCTCTGCCTCTGCCTTGCCCACCACCACCCCTGCCCTGCAGCTTGTGCTCTCTCTCTCTCTCTCTCAAATAAAATCTTTAAAAAAATAAAAAATTCAAAAATTGGGAAAAAAGAAAGAAAAGAAAATCAACTGCGTCCTAATTCCAAGCCTCACACTTAACCCTTACACTTTGCTGCCTTGAAATCACTTCTTGACAAAGTCTTTGACTTTCCAAGAAGCCAACAGGTGGGCAGCAGCTATTCTTGTGAAAGATTTCTGCTATAGGAAATTTTCTGCAAGTGGCCACAGCAGAACTCCCGTCCCTAGGAGTTTGAGCTTCAAATTATATTCCAGGTTCCCAGAGTCTATTAGGTTTAAAAACAGCCTGGGCTTGGAGCTCCCGGGTGGCTCAGTTGATTACGCATCCAACTCTTGATTTCAGCTCAGGTCATGACCTCAGGGTCCTGAGATCGAGCCCCTCATCAGCTCCAGGCTGGGTGTGGTGCCTGCTTAGGATTTTCTCTCTCTCCCTCTCCCTCTGCCCCTCCCACCCTAAAAAAGAAAAGCAAAAAACAAACAAACAAAAAATGAGCCCGGGCTTTTTCTCTCATACATTACCTCACTACTTTAACACATCTGTAAATACAATCGGCCGGCGCGTGTCATTGAAGGAGCACGCCCAGACAGCTATGCAAACAAAAACTAACTTTGCTCTTAAATGACCAGTAGACCTCTGATGACTCCCTGTCAAAAAGCATGTTATGATCACAGGCTTCTCTAAAAAGATCTCAACCCTCCAAATCTGTGAAACTAAGCCTGAAGTCTTCAGTGATAATACAAATATAGTATGATGATTATGATTAGCGTAGTTTATTTGGCTGCCTAGATACCCAATTTAGAAATTTTTCTTCACGCTAAAGAGCATTTGATGAGTCTTATAACATTATTTGTATTCAATTTGGTTTAACCCTGTCTCTTCAAGCCTAGCCACCCTGTTTTCAACAAATGCACATGCTAATAAGCACAGACAAATTAAGTCTTTGTAACAACTCCTGGGAGCTGCCTCATTTTTAGCAAATATGAATTTTGCAACATCAAGTGAAGAGATTCTGTCTCAATGGACTATGCTGTGAAAAACCGAGAGCTACACCATTTTATTTTAAGTACCAGACTGAATTTTACTTTATTTGAATTTTACTTAACCTTCTGGAGGGTGAGACCTTTTGAATTCTTAGTTAAGGAGACTATTAGAGAATTGTGCAGACACTGAAAAGAAGAGTATTTGCTATTTAAGATGCCCTAGTATAAAAAGTGCAACATCTAAAGCTTGGCACCTGCAGAAAAGAAATGTTAGAATAGGAAGTAAGAATGAGTAGAATATATGTAATTATCTGTAATCACCTGCTTAGAGGAAGGGAACATTGAGAAAGGTAGGAAGGCTGACCCAGTGACCTTAGTGATATGTAACAGGCCACCTTCTATTTATTTGTGAATTGTTGCATTACAGATATGTTCAAGTGCAGTAATCTTTAATATAGCAGTCATTCTGACCCCAAAGGATTCATATAAGCAAACCACAAAGTAACACCTTGGTGAGTTAGAAAAACACAAAGTAGGTTCTTCGAGATGAAAACTTTATCAACTTCTATGAATAAGGTGGAAACAAAAACAAGTCTGAAAGATTGGTGAATAGAACAATGGGTTAGGCAGGAAAGATTTTTGAAATATCTTCACTGTAAGCATCCCTGAGAATTGAATATTCTTACTTTATTGAGATATAAATCATTACATTTTATGTGGAAAGAGAAAAGTATTTTAATTAGTGTTATTTATCATTGATGGGAACATCTGTAATTCTGTGGTCTCCTTGTAATTGATTATCACTGTTAAACATGTTTTCCAGTATAACCTAAAGAGGAAGAAGGTTTGTGTGAGAAATGTGGCCAGCACTCCCCTGTAGGAGTTAACGGAGTTCTTCAATCTGGGACAGAATTGCTTGGGGAAGAGTCACTGGACTAGGCCTTTTTCATTTAATGTAGAGCTCACAGAGATGCACTACCTGTTGAAAGGGCATGGGAGGATCTTTTATGAGTACCTCCACTTTCTCTCTACTTTTCTGGATGGGCAAGGCTTTTAAAAGTCAGTATATTTTCAAAGGGACCCCCCCCCCCCCCGCCAAAAAAAACCCACTGGGGTAAAGATTGGGATCATTTCTCTTGTGAGATTTATCATTGCCCTTTCTGATGGTTGGTCCATCACCAAATGGACAAGAGTGAGGCAGGGAGATCTGTTGGGAGGCTTTTGTAATAGTTCAAGCAAAAGACGATGGTATATTTGGGCTGTGTTTTAAGTAGTGGATATAGGAGACCCGGTCAGGTTTGGGATAGATTTTCCAAGAACTAAGAGGATTTACTGAGAGAATGAATGGGGGAATGTGTGGAAAAGAAAGAAGGTAGTGAGGGGATTTTTTAAGAGAAAGTTGATGGTTTGGGATCACCTGGGTGGCTCAGTCAGTTAAGCTGTCTGCCTTCGGCTCAGGTCATGATCCCAGGGTCCTGGGATAGAGTCTGGCATGGAGCCCCTCATCCGGCTCCCTGCTCAGTGAGGAGCCTGCTTCTCCCTTTCCCTCAGCCGCTCCCCCTGCTTGTGCTCTCTCTCTCTCAAATGAATAAATAAATCTTTAAAATAAGTAAAAAGAGAAAGTTGTATTAGACAGGGTCATACAGTTCTAAAACACGTATACGTACTTTCTCCTTCTCTCTCTGCTGCTTCTGTCCCAACCCTGAACACCATCATTTCCTCTAATTTTATTAATTTCTTTTACCTTTTCACTTTTATTTCCTTAGAGTTCTTGGATAATCACATGGCTAAAACCTCAAGCTTTAGCATATTCCACACTTTCAATAAAAGTCTTAGTCTAAATTCATATATCTGTTCAACTTCTCCCCCAGTTAAAACAGGCTTTAACTTTAAAATCTTTGTTCAGAAGACTGAGAGACCATGTCCAAAAGAGAGTATGCATGTTCCCCTTTCCAAATGCTTCCTTAGGTAACAATAAAGCAAGAATGTCAACACTGAATGGACTCACAAGTGATGTTTAGTACTTGTCACATGGTGGCCCCTCCATAAATAGTGTTTTAAAAATTAGTGAGGGGCACCTGGGTGGCTCAGTCCTTAAGCGTCTGCCTTTAGCTCAAGTCATGATCCCAGGGTCCTGGGATCGAGTCCCACATCAGGCTCCCTGCTCAACAGGAAGCCTGCTTCTCCCTCTGCCTGCCACTTTCCCTGTTTGTGCTCTCCCTCTCTGGCAATAAATCAATAAGTAAAATCTTAAATAAATAAATAAAAATTAGTGAATAAATACATACGACTATTACCTTCGCACACCATGTACAAGATACAACTATCTCTGCACAGCACCCCTCAAGGAAATTTCTACAGAACACAGCAAGTTTAAAGCTTTGGCTTTAGGAGTGATGAAAACCTGAGATTGAATCTGGGCTCTGCTACTTATCGACAAAATGACCTTAGTTGCCTATTTTCTCAAAGACTCAATGACCACATATTTAAAATAAAGACCTGAGTGCTTTTGTAGGATTAAATGAGATAATGTGTGAAACCTGGCATAGTAACAGCTTTATAGCACACCATCAGTAAATTATAATAATTGTTACTGTCTCCAGCTAATTAAATCTCATAAAACTTTCTAATGATGTATCGATGACCTATGAGCGATATAATCAATTCAATCAGGCAGAATACAAAATGACCTGGGGAAATTTTTTCTCAACATTATAACTGTGTTAGTGATAGAATGCCACCCTTTACTTTCACCTGCATACTCATGGTACAGACTCAATAAATTTTCTAAACTGTAATAAGATGACTAATGGGTGAGAGTGGATGAAATAAGTCCATTAAAATTCTATGTAATGATATGCCTATTAGTTATTTGAGCCTGGTAGCTGTGTTGAAGCTTCATCCTTCTGAATAATATTATGAAACATGATTTGTAATCATCCTTTGGCCTCTGCTATATGAGGTGGTCATGACTGTAATCAAAGTTAATCACTAGTTACACAGCAGAGGAGGAAACGGTGTGATGGAGAGGGACAGTGAAGGGAATGCCAGGGTTTAATCACTGGATGCTGAGGTGTCTATATCAGCGGATGAGAAATTTGGCTTAGGAGAAAGTGAAAATTAAGGGACTACATGCATCAGATCTTAGAGGATGAAATGTATAATGAATTGTGTTTATTTGCATAAGTGGAGACTTTAAGCTGAAAAGTATGAGTTACCTGACGTAAAGTGGCCTTTTCTCAAAATAGAGGAAATGCGAAAAAGATTTATACAAAAATAAAAACTCATTAAAGTACTACAGGAAAACTGACCACAAGTAAATGTCTAAAGAACAATGAAATGATTAACGAATTCAGTTATAGGCACATCTTGGAAATCAGTCAGCCATAGAGCAATGCTTACAGAGACTAAGATAACATGAGAAAGTACTTGTGTTTAAATATTAGGGAAAAAATCATAATTAATTTTGTAGGTGCTATGATTATAATTCTATAAATAAACAATACATATTCAAAAAAAACAAAAAGAAATAGGTTAATATATTTACTTATTTTCTTTCACTCAGGACTAAGAGTATTTTTCCTTTGACTACACTGTATATTTTTAAGAAGCACATACTACTTGATTTATTCTTTATAGTTAATTCAGAATGAATTCTCAGTACTCTGTCTGATGCAGTGGGAAATGTCTTATACTGTGGAATTCAATTAAGTACTTCTTTCCAGCACATCAACTAGAGCTCTTTTGGTGTGAAAAAAATAATTAAACTCAGAAAATACTCCATTTACAAAGAAAGATTAACTCAGGCCATGTGGCTCATGCCAACACCCTGCGAGTTGTCTCAAATTATTTATACTAAATGTTTAATCCTTTAAAAAACTGCATTCTTATATTCTTAAAAGAATAGCATAAGAATTCACTCCAGTTATATTTGAGATCAAATTAGGATTCACAGAGCAACTGTATTTTATAACAAATCGAATACTAGAAAATAAAACAATATTACTACGTGAAAATTTATAAAAATAACTGTTGAATATTAATTGAACTTAGATAATAACTTTGGGATATATTTTATTTCTGAGAATTGTTATAAGTCAGTCAATTAATTATGCCTATGGCCCAGGTGATCAAATGGAAGATTTAGCCGATGAGTCTGATTAGTCTTAAGTAAACTAGGCTAGGCTTTCTTCTGACAAATTACATTTTTAAAAATGATGTGAATTTTACGTGGTATAAGAAGTTGGAACTTATTTCCCTTTGGTTAGTGATGGGAGGGAGGTGCATTTAACTATAAATAGTTAAGCTGTCAGCTGAAATCAGTACTATTCCACATAGGTAAAGCAAAATCTGAAACACTTCAGGACAAGTCCTTGCAGAAAACAAAAACAGAACCCTACATGAAAAGGCAGCATTCTACTCATGGTTCAGAAATGGAATACTGTGATTACGAAGAGGTCATGAGACACTAAAGGAGACAGGAATCGCAAACAATGAATGATCTTAGCCTTTGGGGCTGATCTGTCTTCAGTCTACGACTACAGGGCAGTTCAAGGGGAAAGTGTGTTCCTTTGAAGTACTCCTCTGGAGTGATTTTCACTGGATGGATGGCATCCCTGAGAGTTAGTCCACGAGACTTTTGAGACTAGTGTAATGAAAGCTGCTTGTCCTTACAGACAGCCATGACTGCCAATCTGGGCTCTGCCACGTACAACTTATGAAACCTTAGACATGTCATATAAATTCCCTGAATCCGTTTTCCATCTGTAAAATAGTTACAGGATCATCTTTTATAGATGACTGTAATAATTAAATTAACTGCCACATAAAAAAGAGAATAATAAATATATTAGAATTCTGCCTACTACACCCTCAATAAATGTTTGTGGCTCCCCTGCTATTTCCAAGAGGAACAGAGCCTTGTGCTGATTTTCCATCTTAATATTCATGAAAATATCCACTGTCCACATAGTCCCTGCAAGATCTGAGAAATTCAGAGCTGGCATTCCAAAATTCCAGGCTGCAGGGTCACCTGATGGGTCTGCTAATTCAGTAAGGGATATTCACAGAGTGATACCAGAAACACTGAAAAATCCACACTCCTGAGCTGAGAGCTAATGATTGTACGAGTGTAGTCTACATGAGCAAAATGTAAAATACAAGAAGGACCAGTTAAGACAACACAGATGCTCCCTACAAACTGTACCCTTATTATTGCTCTGCATAGTTGAAATTCATGCTCAAGTAAGGAGTGCTTTGAGATTGGTTAAAGGATCAATGAACATGTCAGAAATAAAACTTCATGGAATTAGGCATGGTGATCTGGACCCCACTTGCCCACTAAATCAGGAGATCAAATTAAAATGCTCTCAAGGAACTAATGAGAAGTCAGCAAAGTGGGTAAGACTTCCAGATCTGACCAAGGAGCCCAGAACATGGGAGGTCAGAACCACTGGTAGTCACCTTTCCCACCACCCGGAGGAGCCTGAGGGAATGATATCAATAGGTGCTTCACATGTACTTTCTCAATTAAAGCTGTTCATCTTCACAATAACCCTTTGAGATTTTTACAAATCCTAAAACAGAAGTTCCAAGAGGTTAAATAATTATCTCAGTTCTCACAGTTTGTAGGATGGCAGAGTTTATTTTCAAACCCATATTTGCATTACTACAAACCCCATCTTACTCAAAGAATATTATTCCACTTCCTATAGTGGTTACTTAAGAATGAGTACCTCTCTTGAATGAAATATTATTTCCCAACATATTTATTTGCTGAACACATATAAACAAAAGTATAATGTGCACGCACGTCCTCCCCAAGCTTAATGGTTGAAAAATGCTTGAACAGATGAGTCTATTTACTCAGTGTGTAGAATCATAACAATCTCAGAATTACGACACGATTGACAGGAAAGTTAATCAACCTTAACTCAACATAATTGGTTACATTTTCATCTCTTGGCTTGAGACCAATTACTATTCAGCCAGTGGCACTCCAAGTCTGCTCAGGCTTCACCTTTCACTTGCAAACCCAAGTACTATGAATAACTTGAATATGAGTTGTCAGGACTTCATTTTTCATATATTAGTATCAGTTAAGAACAAGAGTTGAGTGAAAATCTCCAGCTATGAAGTTGCCAGAGCTAAATAAAATGAAACCAGAGAATAACATTTGAGAATTCTAGTTCTGTTAAAACCATGATGAAAGAAGATGTTCCTCTTACTATCTTTATTTTTTTTATTCAAGTATAATTAACATACAGTGTTATATTAGTTTCAGGCATACGATATAATGATTCGACAATCCTTTACATTTCTCAGTGATCATCAAGTGTATTCTTAATCCCCTTTATCTATTTCACCCACTCCCCCATCCACCCCCATCCTACCAAGCACCAGTCTGTTCTCTATATTTAAATATAAGTGTCTGGGTTTTTTTGTTTGTCTCTTTTTTCTTTGCTCATTTCTTTTATTTCTTAAATTCCACATATGAGTGAAATCATATGGTATTTATCTTTCTGTGACTGACTTATTTCACTTAGCATTATAAATACCCTCCAGGTCCATCCATGCTGCTGCCAATGTATATAGAGTTGTTTGTACTATTCCTTTACTGTCTTACTGTCTTTTTAATGTGGTTTGTAGTGATATCTTCTGTTTTCTTTCTCATACTGGTAATTTGTATTTCTTTTTTCCTGTCAGTTTTACTAGAGGTTTGTCAATATAATTGATCTTTTCAAAAAAAGAGCTTTTATGTTCATTGATTTTTTTCCCTATTTTTTTTTTCTGTGCCCAATATCATTGATGTGCTTTTATTTTATTATCTCCTTCCTTCTGTTTGCTTTAGGATTATTTTGCTCTTCTTTTTCTCTATTTCTTTTAAGTGAAAGCTTAGATTATTGATTTGAGATCTTTATTTTCTAAGATAAGCAATTAATGCTATATATTTCACTCTAAGAATGTCTTTAGGTGCATCCCACAAATTTTGATATGCTGCACTTTCATTTTTGTTCAGTTCAAAATACTTTCTAATTTCCCCTGAAACTGCCTCTTTGTCTCATTCTTTTAACCTCAGTTGACAGATGGTATTAGTTCTTTCATATTCTTACTGATTTTCTGTCTACTAGTTTCATCTGTTTCTGAAAGAAGAATGTTGACATATCAAACTATAATTATTTATATGTAAACAGGTTTTTTCATTGAATGTGTCTCTCTTGGGGCTCTCTATGTGGTCTTTCTGTCTTCTTGTACAGAGTTGCTCAGTGAGCCCTCAGTTCTTCAGGAGGAATTGCTTTATAAATATGTGGAGATTTGGAGTGTCCACGGAGAAGTTGAGTTCAGGGTCTTCCTATATGTCATTTTGGAGCAGAACTCCTCAAACTATAATTTTAAATTTATTTCTCTTTTTATTTTCATCAGCTTTTGCTTCGTGCAGTTTGAAGCTCTCTTGTTACATGTGTACACATTTAGGGTTGTTATCTGTCTTGGTGAACTAAGCTTTTTATCATTATGTAAATTTACTTTTTTCCTCATTAATTTTCTTTGCTCTGAAATCTACTTTTTCTGATATTACTATGGTTGCTTTAGCAATCTTTCCATCACTAGTCGCATGATACGTTTTTCCACTTTTTTTGTTTCAATATACTTATGCATTATATTTGAAGTGATTTCTTAGGGATAGTACACAATCTCTTTGCATTGATATGCACTGACATCTTGCATTTAATGTAATTATTGACATATTTTCATATGTCTAACCATTTGACTACTTGTTATTGGATTATTTCCCTCCTGTTTCAAAATCTTCTACTTCTCTTTGATGATGTTCTTAGATTATTTGAAAATTTCTAGTATTCTTTTTCTTTTCTTTTTAAATTTTTTAATTTTTCTTTTATCTTTGTTATCAGTATATTTTTAGCAATTTTTCTAAAGCATTACAATCTATTTATTTATATTTTCACAATTTAAAATATTTTACTGCTTCAAGCTGAATGTAGAAATGTGCTACAGTATAGGTGTCTGAATTTCCTCCTTCTATGTTGTCATGTGTATTATAATTCATATACATTAACCCACCAAGCAATGTTTTAAGTTATGCTTTAACCACTATCTAGATTTTAAAGAACTTAGGAGAGTAAAAAATATATTTAGTCATACATTTACAAATTCTGTTGCTCTTTCTTCATTTCTGAAGTTGTTTCCCTCTAATATGATTTCTCTCTTTATTAACAACTTCCTTTTGTATTTGTTTTAGAGCAGGTGTGACAGTGATGAATTCAATTTATTTTTCTTTATCTAAATCCCTACATCTGATACATTATTTTGGGTGAGATGGTCCTGTGGGGAAGTGGCTCTGTTCTAATTGAAAAATTATGTGAGAATGAATCATGAAAGGAATGAATTATGGTTATAGATAAGATTGCTAAAATTTGCATACCTGTTTGAAGGGTATCTTGGTACTCAACCTGACCCATTGGAGTTTCCTTGGATAACAGCCTTGGCAGGGACCCAGCACAAGACATTGTCCAAGGCACAATGTCCAGGGATGAATATATTTTTCTTATCTAAATCCTATGGTAAATGTTAATATTTTCATTTGTTTTAGCAGGCCATCAATTAAGTTAACATCAGGCCACAAGTTCTAACCTATGTCTTGTGGTCTGTGGTTCCAATGTCAGTTCGCTTTTTACAGTGCTATTCAGACCTGTTCTGATTGCCCAAATCTGGGACCTATGCAATGCTCCACTTTGTAATTCTGTTATCAAAATTTTGGTATTTGTTTATGGTCAGATCCATACACCTTGAGAATGAATCCTCTCCTCAATATCTCTGACTCTCCATTCCCCATGGGCTCCTCTTCTAATCTGATGGCTAGAAACCTAGGGCTTTTGTTCCCCTTTTTGCCATGCACTTCCCTAGCTGAATATGCCTCCAGAACCAAGCAGTGGGAGGATAAAAAGAAACAAAAAGCAGTAGGTGTCTTTTTAGTAAATGGGGCTGGGGCAACTGGATATTCAAATGCAAGGAAATGAAGCAAGACCCCTACCTCACACTGTTTTATTATAAGCTACTTAGGGACGGAGTTCGCTGTTCCTTGGGTGAACTTTCAAATATGTGAACATCTTTTAAACCTCCCAGTCTTATTTTCAGGTATGGAGGTGGAGTGGTGGTAAAATATGCTAGTCTTCTGGAAAATGGGTGAACAAGAGGAACTGAAGACACTACCACTCAGTGAGGATATTCCTCAGTTAGGAATTCCAGCATGTACTATGCACTGTGGCCCTGCAAATTTTCACATATTCTCTCTATTTTTTAGATGTGGGCCTTTACTCCTGCCTTTTTGTTGTTGCTTGTCCAGAACTTGTCTATGTTAATTTCTCCAGAGAGTAAAACTTTGACCCCTTGCCAATGAGTGGGTATGAATGGACAAGAGTAATTACCTGGCTTTCAGAAGTAAGAGAGGACCAGGGGTTCTAACTCCTTCCTCTGTTATTTTCAACCAATTCCCTTGTTTGATACCTCCCCACTGGAGAACCTTGTGCCTCGAAGTCCAAGGCACAATGTCCAGGGATGAATATACTTACTTATCATTAGCATTCCTGTCTGAAGTCATAGAGGTTGGGTTCTCCCTGCCTTGATAAATCAGTTCTATCTTTTCACGTTCTCCCTAAATGAAAGTCTTTTATGCTACTGTCTTATTTTCTTCTATTTTGTCTATATGGACTTAAAACCTTGTTTTCATTCTGGTAATATCAGTGTGCTCTTAGCAGAGAAGTGCTATGTTTAACTAGAAATTTAATGTATTGTTTTTGCATTATATCTTATCTATCAATAACTTAGAACTGATAAAAGCCCCAAAATGCCTTGATCTTTAGTATTAAACTTTATCTCTCCAAGCTAGATAACAGAAATGAGAGAATAAAGATGAAACCACACTCTTCTGGTTCTCTGAGGAGGTCCAAGGAATGAATCAGTCAATGAGAGGTAAATCCCTACATCTGATACATTATTTTGAGTGATTTGGTCCTGTGGGGAAGTGGCTCTGTTCTAACTGAAAAATTATGTGAGAATGAATTCATGAAAGGAATGAATTATGGTTACAGATAAGATTGCTAAAATTTGCATATCCTTTCTGTTTGAAGGGTATCTTGGTACTCAGCCTGACCCATTGGCGTTTCTTAGATAAGAGCCTTGGCAGGGACCCAGCACAAGTAATTTATGATCTGAGAGTAGTAATTTATATCACATCTATCATCGTCTACTCGCTCCAAGGGGAGAATGCCCTGACCATGAGATAATTCTGGCTGAGTATCAGAAATCAGGGCTGATGTTTAATACTCTGTAGCCACTTATATAAGTGAATTAGGTAAGGTTAAAATAGAGCACCATTAATGCATTTGGTTATTTTAGGAGCCATCTGTAACATACCACCCAAAGTAATGAAAACCCCATGAGGGATCTTGATGGTAACCTCTGGTTGCCTTAAGCATCTCTATTCTGCTCTCCCATTAACACGTAAATAGAGTTGTTGTGTGACTTGTTTGTGGTGATTTGAACAAAACATTTCACTTTCAGTCACGAAAATGGAACTGCTTGAAAGCTATTCTCCAAGATTGATGACAATGAAGGTCATGGGCTTCAGCAAGAGAATTAGAAAGTACAGTGATGACTGTCTCAGGTTTGCAGAACATTCACCTCTGAGATAAAACCTTGGTTTTTATTTTCAAGGATATCCTAGAGAAGGCAAAGGTAATGCAATTATTCTCAGAGGAAGTACACAGTGATAGAACAATGGGAACACTTAAAAGGTGCCCTTAACCATTTTCATATAAAGGGAAGGCTGAAAAGGCTCTGTTCATTCATTTATGTTGTCATTATAAAATGCCTTAGAAACCAAGGTTCATGAATGTAAATTGCTGGGGAAGCAATTGACATAATTAATGGAGGAGAAAATGCTCTTTAAAAAATGTTTCTACAATCAGAGCTTGGATATAGTGTTCTTTGAAATTCGTGAATATTGATTTTAAAATTTGACTTGGAGATTTTTTTCTCTTGTGCATTCATTGGGCATAAATGAGTATTAGACTCTACCCACCTTGTTATTTTAGAATAGTACTGCATGTATGACATCAGTGGTGCCTGAAAATTTTGAGTTTTGACTATGACATTTGTATGCACATCATATTCAGGCATTACTTAATATTATTAAAATAAATTCCCAGGCAAAAGTGACACAATTTAAAACCTGATGGCAAACTTACAGAGTTGTCAATTTATTTTGCATGTGTCCATACCCTTTATCTAATGTTATAGTTTATGGTGATTATAACATAAATAACCACAGAAAAATATTTCTAATTCTGTATGTTACTTCTGTAATCTGGTGCCATTTTATAGCAATGATTATAAGAAATAATCATTTCAAATTGATAATTTATTTTATCCTAAATAATATTGACAGATAAAATGCTCAAAAAATAGTATTTCTAAATGAGATTCAAAATATAATTGGAGCTAAATTGCCTTCATAATATGCCTATCAATTTTATATTTACTACATTATAGTTAGAAAATGTCATTAATGATAGTACCTACTTTATATAGGGTTGTTATAACATTTTAATGAGTTAGTTCAGACAAAATGCTAAAATAGTGCCTAAAGCATAATACACACTCAATAAATAGTTTACATTATTAACAATATGATTTATAGTTAGCCTGACAGTTACAGACAGTAAAGCTGAATAATGGTTTTACACTCCACCCTTGAATCTTTTGGGCACTCATTCAGCTTTCCTCTACTTAAATTAAACTTTTAATCTACATTTAAAAGTATGGGGTGCCTGGGTGGCTCAGTCAGTTGAGCTTCCAACTCTTGATTTCAGCTGAGGTCATGATCTCAGGGTCCTGAGATCAAGCCCTGTGTGGAGCTCCACACTCATCGGGGAGTCTGCTTCCCTTCTCCCTCTCCCTTTGCCCCTCCCCCTGCTCACACACACTCTCTCTAAAATAAATAAATAAGTCTTTAAAAAATAATAATAAAACTAAATTAAATAAAAATCTGGGATAACATCTTTCATCCCAATAAATACTTTACAAATGTAGTGAATGTCTTACCAATCCCAAATATTTTCTGTAACTACAATCTGGTAGTTGGGTCCCATAAATAAAAATCAAAACCTACAAAAAAATCACCAAAACACACCACAACTATATCACAAGAGTAGACACATTATTTCAAGAAAATGTGTATGGCAAACAGTGTTTTATATTACAATTTTGCCTTAGCATTTTCTTTTCCTATTTTCCACTAAAGATACATTAAATCCAAGGCAAATTTTGTTAATGCAAAATTATCATAGAAAAAGTTTATGATAAATATCAACTGGCACAAAAACTAATTCAAAGATTAGATGCTTTATCCCAAAAAACCCCACAAATACAAAAGTAGAAAATTCTGTCAGGGAGCAAGATTCCTGTTCCCTCAAAGGTCCTTCTTGCTGGACTAAGAACCAAACTGATATGAGACAGATTAACAGTAGAAAAACAAATTTAATTTCATACTTATGAGGAATCCACACAGATATGGAAAGTCCAAAGACGTTCAGGCAAAATGAGGAATGTATGTCATTCTGAACTAAGCAGAAGGGGGCAGGGGTCTGGGACTTGAGAGGAAAGGAATGCAGTCCACAGGGCAATAAGCAGAAGAGCAGAAACTGGTAATTAGATGCTGCCCTGCCATACAGATGCGTCACTCAGTTAAATTTATCTCAGCTAATAACCCTGATTCTGGGAAAGATCCTCAATTTTGATTCTTCTATGTAGTTAAGGGAGGGGCTAAAGTTTCTCTTAAGGCCACAGGGTCTGGAATGCCTTCAGCTCAGAATAATCTTCATGCCAAAGAGGCCCATCTTGAGACAGCCTGTCCAGAGTCCCTACAGTTCATACTCCTCAGACTTAGTTCTTAAATGTGTCATAAGTAATGAGATCAGTGGAGACTAAATCCCTAAAACCAAGGTCAGATTGAATTTGGAAAACCAATAAAACAATACCCAATAAAACAAGAGCATCACGATCTCCATTATTTCAGATTCTCTTAAACATTAAGCCATTTCTCATTGGCCTTATCATTTCTGTGGGAAACATAAAAGGCTGTGTTGAGAATTTTATCTGGGAATATTATATTAAACCTGAAACACAGTAGGATTTCTTTCAAATGTCTTAATTTACCTACACTTGATGCTTCCTTTAGAAAATGATAGCAAGTCCATGGTTCAACACAGGTAGAGCCAAAAAACCATGTGACCTCAATTGTAAGTTTTGACTTGTGGCTGCCAGTGAGAGACAATACAGCTGACACAGAAATAGGAGTCAGCAGACATCCGCAAATTTCAGAACCCTTCTTGCAAGTGGTTTTAGGTCTAGGGGTCTCTTGGGGGAATGGGGTCCATTAAGTATGAAGCAGGACACAGATAAAGCTTGAGCCATAAGGTCCATTCTCCAGGAAGAAGGTTCTGGCAGGTTCAGTGGGTTGTCAATACCTGGCCCAAGTAGGATTGAGGTCCTTAGCAGAGAAGTAGAGACAAATAAGGAATGGAGAGAGAACCCTTATTTAGACAAACTAAGCATGCATGGAGGATACTGTGCACAAACATAAGCTACCCCAAGATTCATGTCAGATACACAAGATTTAGACAGGTCAGTGAGCCTAATTCTGGATGTTGCCAATACATCTGATATCATTTTACCACCACTCCAGATGAGGTTCAGCTCTTAATATATTACCAAATTCAAACTCACTCAACTCCTCAGCACATCCAGGCCATACTTATAGGTGAAGGGTCTCTAATCTCTCCAGCTGATCAGAGAAAGGTGTGGACAGTAATAGACTCTCTGAAGCAAGGCCTGACAGAGCCTGAATATTTGGGAAGGTGCATCACAGGAAATTTCTAAGTTTGATTCCATGGCTTTAAATCCAGGGTAAACACATCATTAGCTTTTGATGTAGTGTTCCATGATTCATTGTTTGCATATATCACCCAGTGTTCCATTCAATACGAGTCCTCTTTAATACCCATCACCAGCTGACCCATCCCCCAACCCCCTCCCCTCTAGAACCCTCAGTTTGTTTCTCAGAGTCCATAGTCTCTCATGGTTCCTCTCCCCCTCCGATTTCCCCTCCTTCATTTTTCCCTTCCTACTATTTTCTTTTTTATTTTTTTTTTTAACATATAATGTATTGTTTGTGTCAGAAGTACAGGTCTTTGATTCAACAGTCTTACACAATTCACAGCACTCACCATAGCACACACCCTACCCAATGTCCATCATCCAGTCGTCCAATCCCTCCCACCCCCCACTACTCCAGCAACACTCAGTTTGTTTCCTGAGATTAAGAATTCCTCATATCAGTGAGATCACATGATACATGTATTTCTCTGACTGAGTTATTTCGCTTGGCATAATACCCTCTAGTTCCATCCACGTCGTTGCAAATGGCAAGATTTCTATAGTTTTGAAGGCTGCATAATATTCCATTGTATATATATACACCACATCTTCTTTATCCATTCATCTGTCGATGGACATCTTGGCTCTATCCATAGTTTGGCTATTGTGGACATTGCTGCTATAAACATCAGGGTGCACGTACCCTTTCAGATCCCTACATTTGTATCTTTGGGGTAAATACCCAGTAGTGCAATTGCTGGGTTGTATGGCAGCTCTCTTTTCAACTTTTTGAGGAACCTCCATACTGTTTTCCAGAGTGGTTGCACCAGCTTGCATTCCCACCAACAGTGTAGGAGGGTTCCCCTTTCTCCGCATCCCCGCCAACATCTGTCGTTTCCTGACTTGTTAAATTTAGCCATTCTGACTGGTATGAGGTGGTATCTCATTAAGGTTTTGATTTGGATTTCCCTGATGCCGAGGGATATTGAGCACTTTTTCATGTGTCTGTTGGCCATTGGGATGTCTTCTTTGGAAAAATGTCTGTTCATGTCTTCTGCCCATTTCTTGATTGGATTCTTTGTTCTTTGGGTGTTGAGTTTGATAAGTTCTTTATAGATTTTGGATACTAGCCCTTATCTTTATGTCATTTGCAAATATCTTCTCCCATTCTGTTGGTTGTCTTTTGGTTTTGTTGACTGCTTCCTTTGCTATGCAAAAGCTTTTTATCTTGATGAAGTCCCAATAGTTCATTTTTGCCCTTGCTTCCCTTGCCTTTGACGATGTTTCTAGGAAGAAGTTGCTGTAGCTGAGGTCAAAGAGGTTGCTGCCTGTGTTCTCCTCTAGGATTTTGATGGATTCCTGGCTCACATTTAGGTCTTTCAACCGTTTGGAGCCTATTTTTGTGTGTGGTGTAAGGAAATAGTCCAGTTTCATTCTTCTGCTTGTGGCTGTCCAATTTTCCCAACACCATTTGTTGAAGAGACTGTCTTTTTTCCATCGGACATTCTTTCTAGCTTTGTCGAAGATGAGTTGACCATAGAGTTGAGGGTCCATTTCTGGGCTCTCTATTCTGTTCCATTGAGCTATGTGTCTGTTTTTGTGCCAGTACCATACTGTCTTGATGATGACAGCTTTGTAATAGAGCTTGAAGTCCGGAATTGTGATGCCGCTGGCTTTGCTTTTCTTTTTCAACATTCCTCTGGCTATGCAGGGTCTTTTCTGGTTCCATACAAATTTTAGGATTATTTGTTCCATTTCTTTGAAAAAAGTGGATGGTGTTTTGATGGGGATTGCATTGACTGTGTAGATTGCTCTAGGTAGCATTGACATCTTCACAATATTTGTTCTTCCAATCCATGAGCATGGAACGTTTTTCCATTCCTTTGTGTCTTCCTCCATTTCTTTCATGAGTATTTTATAGTTTTCTGAGCACAGATTCTTTGCCTCTTTGGTTAGATTTATTCCTGGGTATCTTATGGTTTTGGGTTCAATTGTAAATGGGATCGACTCCTTAATTTCTCTTTCTTCTGTCTTGTTGTTGGTGTATAGGAAAGCCACTGATTTCTGTGCACTGATTTTATATCCTTCCACTTTACTGAATTCCTGTATGAGTTCTAGCAGTTTTGGGGTGGAGTCTTTTGGTTTTTCCACATAAAGTTTCATATCATCTGCAAAGAGTGAGAGTTTGACTTCTTCTTTGCCAATTCGGATGCCTTTGATTTCTTTTTGTTGTCTGATTGCTGTGGCTAGGACTACTAGTACTATGTTGAATAGCAACGAGTTTGGACATCCCTGCCATTTTCCTGACCTTAGGGGAAAGCTCTCAGGTTTTCCCCATTGAGAATGATATTTGCTGTGGGGTTTTCATAGATGGCTTTTATGATATTGAGGTATGTGCCCTCTATCCCTATACTCTGAAGCGTTTTGATCAAGGAAGGATGCTGTACTTTGTCAAATGCTTTTTCTACATCTATTGAGAGGATCATATGGTTCTTGTTCTTTCTTTTATTAATGTATTGTATCACACTGATTGATTTGCAGATGTTGAACCAATCTTGCAGCCTAGGAATAAATCCCACTTGGTCGTGGTGAATAATCCTTTTAATGTACTGTTGGATCCTATTGGCTAGTATTTTGGTGAGAATTTTTGTATCCATGTTCATCAGGGATATTGGTCTGTAATTCTCCTTTTTGATGGAGTCTTTGTCTGGTTTGGGGATCAAGGTAATGCTGGCCTCATAAAACGAGTTTGGAAGTTTTCCTCCCATTTCTATTTTTTGGAACAGTTTCAGAGAATAGGTATTAATTCTTTTTTAAATGGTTGGTAGAATTTTCCTGGGAAGCAATCTGGCCCTGGGCTCTTGTTTGTTGGGAGATTTTTGATGACTGCTTCAATTTCCTTAGTGGTTATAGGTCTGTTCCTGGTTCACTTTTGGTAGTTTATACATCTCTAGGAATGCATCCATTTCTTCCAGGTTATCTAATTTGCTGGCATAGAATTGCTCATAATATGTTCTTATAATTGTTTGTATTTCTTTGGTGTTGGTTGTGATCTCTCCTCCTTCATTCATGATTTTGTTGATTTGGGTCATTTCTCTTTTCTTTTTGATAAGTCTGGCCAGGGGTTTATCAATCTTGTTAATTCTTTCAAAGAACCAGCTCCTAGTTTCGTTGATCTGTTCTACTGTTCTTTTAGTTTCTATTTCATTGATTTCTGCTCTGATCTTTATTATTTCTCTTCTCCTGCTGGGTTTAGGTTTTATTTGCTGTTCTTTCTCCAGCTCCTTTAGGTGTAGGGTTAGGTTGTGTACTTGAGACCTTTCTTGTTTCTTGAAAAAGGCCTGTATTGCTATGTACTTTCCTAAGTCAACTTAGGACTGCCTTTGCTGCATCCCAAAGATTTTGAACATGTGTGTTTTCATTTTCATTGGTTTCCATGAATTTTTTAAATTCTTCTTTAATTTCCTGGTTGACCCATTCATTCTTCAGTAGGATTGTCTTTAGCCTCCATGTATTTGAGTTCTTTCCAACTTTCCTCTTGTGATTGAGTTCTAGTTTCAAAGCACTGTGGTCTGAAAATAGGCAGGGAATGATCCAATCTTTTGGTACCGGTTGAGACCTGATTTATGACCTAGGATGTGATCTATTCTGGAGAATGTTCCATGGGCACTAGAGAAGAATGTGTATTCCATTGCTTTGGGATGGAATGTTCTGAATATGTCTGTGAAGTCCATTTGGTCCAGTGTGTCATTTAAAGTCTTTATTTCCTTGTTGATCTTTTGCTTAGATGACCTGTCCATTTCAGTGAGGGGGTGTTAAAATCCCCCACTATTATTGTATTGTTGTTGATGTGTTTCTTTGCTTTTGTTATTAATTGCCTTATATAATTGGCTGCTCCCATGTTAGGGGCATAGATATTTACAATTGTTAGATCTTCTTGTTGGATAGATCCTTTAAGTAGGATATAGTGTCCTTCCTCATCTCTTATTACAGTCTTTGGTTTAAAATCTAATTTGTCTGATAGAAGGATTGCCACCCCAGCTTTCTTTTGGTGTCCATTAGCATGGTAAATGGTTTTCCACCCCCTCACTTTCAATCTGGGGGTGTCTTTGGGTCTAAAATGAGTCTCTTGCAGACAACATATCAATGGGTCTTGTTTTTTAATCCAATCTGATAGCCTGTGTCTTTTGATTGGGGCATTTAGTCCATTTACATTCAGGGCAACTATTGAAAGATAGGAATTTAGTGCCATTGTACTGCCTGTAAGGTGACTGTTACCGTATATTGTCTGTGTTCCTTTCTGGTCTATGTTACTTTTAGGCTCTCTCCTTGCTTAGAGGACCCCTTTCAATATTTCTTGTAGGGCTGGTTTCATGTTTGCAAATTCTTTTACTTTTTGTTTGTCCTGGAAGTTTGTTTTTTTTTTTTTCTTTTTTTTTTATTATGTTATGTTAATCACAATACATTACATCATTAGTTTTTGATGTAGTCTTCCATGATTCATTGTTTGCATATAACATCCAGTGCTCCATGCAGAACGTGCCCTCTTTAATACCCATCACCAGGCTAACCCATCCTCCCACTCCCCTCCCCTCTAGAACCCTCAGATTGTTTTTCAGAGTCCATCGTCTCTCATGGTTCGTCTCCCCCTCCGATTTGCCCCCCTTCGTTCTTCCCCTCCTGCTATCTTTTTTTTTTAACATATAATGTATTATTTGCTTCAGAGATACAGATCTGTGATTCAACAGTCTTGCACACTTCACAGCGCTCACCATAGCACATACCCTCCCCAATGTCTATCACCCAGCCACCCCATCCCTCCCACACCCACCACTCCAGCAACCCTCAGTTTGTCCTGGAAGCTTTTTATCTCTCCTTCAATTTTCAATGACAGCCTAGCTGGATATAGTATTCTTGACTGCATATTTTTCTCGTTTAGTGCTCTGAATATATCATGCCAGTCCTTTCTGGCCTGCCAGGGCTCTGTGGATAGGTCTGTTGCCAATCTAATGTTTCTACCATTGTAGGTTACAGATCTCTTGTCCCGAGCTGCTTTCGGGATTTTCTCTTTGTCTCTGAGACTCATAAGTTTTATTATTAGATGTCGGGTGTTGACCTATTTTTATTGATTTTGAGAGGGGTTCTCTGTGCCTCCTGGATTTTGATGCCTGTTTCCTTCCCCAAATTAGGGAAGTTCTCTGCTATAATTTGCTCCAATATACCTTCTGGCCCCTCTCTCTTTCTTCTTCTTCTGGGATCCCAATTATTCTAATATTGTTTCGTCTTATGGTATCACTTATCTCTCAAATTCTGCCCTCGTGATCCAGTAGTTGTTTATCTTTTTCTCTTTTTCTTTATTCTCCATCATTTGGTCTTCTATATCACTAATTCTCTTTTCTGCCTCATTTATCCTAGCAGTTAGAGCCTCCATTTTTTATTGTACCTCATTAATAGCCTTTTTGATTTCGACTTGGTTAGATTTTAGTTATTTTATTTCTCCAGAAAGGGTTTCTCTAGTATCTTCCATGCTTTTTTCAAGCCCAGCTAGTATCTTTATAATCAACATTCTGAACTCTAGTTCCAACATCTTACTAATGTCCGTATTGATTAGGACCCTGGCAGTCAGTACTGACTCTTGTTCTTTTTTTTGAGGTGATTTTTTCCATCTTGTCATTTTGTCCAGAGGAGAATAGATGAATGAGAGAACAAAATGCTAACAGGGTAACAATGACCCCAGAAAAATAGACACTAAACAAATCAGAAGAGACCCGAAACTGGGGGAAAAGAAAAGGAAAGAAAGAAAAAAGAAAAAAAAAAGGAATATGATCAAATATGATCAGGCTGGTGCATAGACCAGTGCCACACACTAGATTTTGGGCATATTTTGGTCTGTTAGAAGTGCCTCCCAAAATTTTAAAGAAAGAAAAACTTATATATGTACAAAAATAAGAGTAAATACGATGAAGGGATGGAATATGACTGTGAAGATGAAAATTATAAAAGATTTTATAAAAGGAATTAATAAGACATTGGTTGAAAAAAGAAAGAAGAGAAATTAAAAAAAAATAAAAGGGAGAGAATGTGGTCAGGCAGGAGACTAGAACAAAACCATACACTAGAGATTTAGGGTATATTTTGGTCTGTTAGAAGAAACTGTATCCCAAAATTTTAAAGAGAGAACAGCTTATATATATACACCAAAAATAAGGTTAACTACAATGAAGGGATAGAATATGACTCTAAAAATGAAAAATAAAAAAGATTTTTTAAAAGGTGATTGATAAGATGTTGGTTGAAAAAGGGAAAAAGAAAAATTCAAAAAAAAAAAACAGAAAAAGAAAAAAAAAGAAAATTAAAAAAAATTAACTTTGAAAGACTAAAGAATCATGGGGAAAAAGCCATGAATTTTATGTGCAGTATTCCCCTAGCGCTGGAGTTCTGCCCTTCTCATTGGTCAGTAAACTTGGTCTTGGCTGGCTGTTCTTGCTGATCTTCCGGGGGAGGGGCCTGTTACAGTAGTTTTCAAGTGTCTTTGCCGGAGGTGGAATTGCACCACCCTTGCCAGGGGCCAGGCTATGTCATCTGCTCTGGTTTGCTCTAGCTCTCAGTAGCTTTTTTTTTTTTTTTTTTTTAAGATTTTATTTATTTAACAGAGAGAGACACAGTGAGAGAAGGAACACCAGCAGGGGAAGTGGGAGAGGGAGAAGCAGGCTCCCCACTCAGCAGGGAGCCCAATGCGGGGCTCAATCCCAGGACCCCAAGATTATGACCTGAGCTGAAGGCAGATGCTTAATGACTGAACCACCCAGGTGCCGCTTGGTAGCTTTTGTTCCCTGCAAGCTTTATGTACGGCTTTGGAGGATGAGAGTGAAAATGGTGGCCTCCCAATCTTTGCCTGGAGGAGCTGAGAGCTTGGGGCCCCACTCCTCAGTGTGCCCCCAGGGAAAAGCAGTAATCACTCCCATCTCTCCTGTCTCCAGCCCCACTCTGTGCTCACCCGGCCTGTGACTGAGCGTTTCTATCTCTGGTACACGACCCCATTTGGAGTCTCCAAACCCAGCAGATTCCTGCAGTGCATTCCCCTGATGCTCCTCCTGGGGGAGGAAGGGGAGTCTCCCCGGGTCTGCCACTTGTTGGGTCCCTGCTGGAGGAGCGGTGGCCCAACTGTGCCACGGATCTCAGTTTATGGCAACCCAGAGCTGAGAGCCCACTCCTTGGCTCTGTCTCTGCAGCCAGCTTCCCCACTCCAATACCTGGGAGCTTGGCCGCACTCAGGCACTCCTGGTCTTTCTGTGACCCCGAGAGTCCTGAGACCACACTGTTCTAGCGAGGGTTCCACCCCTCACTTAGCCACTGGAGCGACGTCCCTCAGTGGACCCGACTTCTAAAAGTTCTGATTTTGTGCTCCACTGCTCTATCACTTTCCGGTAGCCAGCTAACAGAGGCTCCCTCCCCCCGCGGTCTATCTTCCCGTAGTACGCCTTGGATTCACTTCTCCGCACGTCCTACCTTCTAGAAAGTGGTCACTTTTCTGTTCATAGAGTTGCTGCTATTCTTTTCTTCGATCTCCTGTTGAGTTTGTAGGTGTTCAGAATGGTTTGATACCTATCTAGCTGAATTCCTGGGACCAGATGAAATTTAAGTCTCCTACTCCTCCTCCATCTTGCTCCCGGACTACCAAATTGTCTTTTAATTCAACTCCTCTCTCTTTATGGTATTTAATCCCTCCATTTTTGGAAAGTGAGGGATGCTGCCAAATGCTCAGCATTCATAATATCTTGCTACCCAATGTATTTTTTTCCAGGGGTTACTCTTCTCCCACACTGTTTCTCTGATAATCAATAGGGCTTACCTTCACCAACTGTAAGGATTCGGAAATTAGGCATTGACACCCAAGTTCTCAAATCACGTGACCTTTGATATGGGTAAAACTGAGTTTACTGATTCTGGGCTACATCCTGCTAGGATCGCCTTCTATGTTCCTGGGCCTAATTGCCAGCATTAGCCTGAGCTAAGCACATATATCCTATACTTCCTACTCCTATAGAAGCCAACTTCTTGGCCAGAGGTGGATTTACCTTGAGGCTAATTGAGCTTAATCTTCAGGGCTTCTCCCTCACATAGTCCCTGCCAGAGCTGAGAGTTGTGCAGTGTTCCACATTGAGAAGGAACACTCAGATACAAACAGGCAACATCATGATGTGAGGGTTTCTGGTCGTTTATCCAAAAAAGATCTAAGAAGAAAGATCTGAATCTCTAAGGACATGGATCATTTCTTGTGATTCCTTTTCTTATCTTTATAAATATTCAAATTTGTACCTAATTTTGTATTCCTTTTTCTTGACGAGTGCCCCCCGCCGCCAATTAGCTTAAGCTTCAGTCCTCACAAAACCTGGATCCAACCCTGCTTTTGGCATTCCTTATTTTTGCAGCCTGCAATGTTCCTGCCTGTTAACAGGGAGGGTGAGTGGTAGGAGGATGCCTCCCTGTGTGTTACTCAGTTGGCAACCAGGGATACATTAGCTCTCTAAGAACTCACACTAGTTGTCTGCACTTGACTTCCAATAGGTTTTGTCTGGGACATCCTGCTGCAGCTCCTGATCCTTAATTGGCTCAGTGGTGACTTACGTTTCCTGGTGGCTCACTATTTTTTATTATTATTATTATTCTTATCTCAGCTTCCTGGCCTGTTTAGCTTTTTATTTTCTTTCCCACAGAACACTCTGATGAGAAATGTTACAGGGGAATCTCAGTGATTATCTTAATTGTGAAACAATTAATTGGAGTTCTTACGGCATTCCCTATAGAACCCCCTTTTTCTATAAGAAGCTAGTTAGTTCTCCAGCCTCAACAATTTCTACATCTTTGGAACACAGTCTACTTAAACATGCAGAGGCAGTCTCTCCTCTATGCCCTGGTTCATTTTAAAAACCAAATTATCTGACTGAATTCTTCCATAAAAAGACAAAGGCTGTCAAATTAGGTTAAAAAACAAAATCAAGCAACATGCCGCTCACAAGAAATTTGCTTCAGACCAAGTGATAGAGAACAGTTGAAAATAATGGGATAAATCAAGAGATACCAGGCAAATGCAAACATAAGAAAAGGTAAGAATGTCAATATGTCATTAGAAAAGCTTAGATATAAAATTTAAGCAGTTAGTAGTATAAAGAGGGATGTTTTAAAATTATAATAGGTATAATTCATGTTATTGTATCAATCATAACCCAGCATGTAGTACCCAGTAGCAAAAGAGGTATATATACATCCTTATATTAGAAATGTAAGGAGATAGTGATAAAAATAAAATTACAATGTAAAGTTAATAAAATCATTTTATTTGTGGGTCAAAGGTCAAAAATTAGGGAAGGAAACTGAGAAAATACATAACAGTGTAACTGCTTCTCCCCTTGCTTGTATTCCTTCTGATTGTGGCTCAGATTATGAAGCTACTTCTGGCATTCTACCTTGCTCTTTATTACCACCTCAACTGCCTAAATTTACATTGCAAAGGGGATCCTGTACCATGAAGAGATCATTTAAGAGACTCCTTTTTACCTAAGAAACTATCTCTATAACAAGACAAACTTGGTTTCCCAAACCGCTCTTACCTTCTTGGAATGACCTTCCTCCCCTTTGTGTTCTCAGACCCCACCCCTCTCCTTAGCTCAGGATGTTATGTGAGCCATGTTTCGCCTGACTTTGGAATTTTTTATTTTATTTATTTGACAGAGAGAGACACAGTGAGAGAAGGAACACAAGCAAGGGGAGAAACAGGCTTCCCGATGAGCAGGGAGCCCGATGTGGGGCTCGATCCCAGGACCCTGGGACCATGACCTGAGCCAAAGGCAGACACTTAACGACTGAGCCACCCAGGCGCCCCTGACTTTAGAATTTCATGTCTGTATGGATTCCCTGTAAGTACAAAATTAAATTTTATTTTTTCCTGTTAATCTGTATCATGTAAATTTAATTCTCAGTCCAGCTAGAAGAACCTTGTACCAAGGAAAAATTTCTTCCTATCTGACAAGGGTGAAAGATGGGAGAAATCTGTCATGGCAGCTGGTGGGTCCCCTAAAGTCCATCTCATCATTTAGTACAAGGGAAGAGGTTGCAATTCCTGCCACAGGACAGCGCCCTGACAAGACATTCCTAATGGGAAGAGCAGCACTTCCTTTCCCAATGCAACCAACCACCAGATGTACCCACCTGGCTCACTCTGTACTTCATTCCAAACAATTAAGCACAAATTCAAAATGTAAACCACCAGTTACATCACTGTAAAAAGACTAATTACAGTAATAAGTTTAAAGGCTTCAATAGTTTAAGTCAATAATCTCGTGGCCATCTGAGAGTAGTCTGTAAAAAGTGAAGATCCTTGAGGATATTCCCAGGATATTCTCTGGCTGCAGTCCTTTTAGAGAATTGGTCCGCCATACAATCTTGTAAACAGGGCCAGCTATGTAAATGGTGAAGTCTAATGCAAAAAGAAAATTCAGGGCCCAAGCCAAAGGTGGGGAAATCAATCTCCCCTTCCCATCAGCCACCTTCCCAATTCACAAGTAGGCAACCCCAAGGAATCAAAATCTCTGCTCTAGGGACATGTATGGTATTTGGATAGAGATAGTTGAGAGGCCCCTGTCAAACCACCTGCCAAACACATCGTTGCACTGTTAGCCTGGTGTGGGGACACTGCCATCATCCCCTTCCCTGGAACACCACAGGAGACTCTCAAACCTAATTCTCCCCCCATGAACACCCAGGTCTCCAGAGGGACAATCCAGATGCTGGAGGGACATGAACCTCCCTTCACCAATTCAACCTGGCCACTGCTCCTGATGGACACTAGAGCAGTCAGGCCAGAGGTGTGGAGAGGAAAGCCAAATAGAGCCTGGGGTACCAGGGATGGGGAGCAGGGGGCTAATAATCTATTTTAGAGAGGTGGGGAAACTGCAGGAGGCAAGACCACATGTGAGCCACAATGCCAGTCCCTCCCTCTACGTGTGCTCCAGTGTCCCACTGAACTTCAATTATAAACAAATTCAAAGATACAATTATTATGAATTTAGAGATTTCAGGCATAGAGCATTAAACCCTAAACATGGGACCCTTCTTAGCGTAGAGCCCTATGCAACTACACAAGTGGCACATCCTGACTGTAAAACATTGAAGGTTCCCAATTATATGGGAGACATTGTTGTGTAAGGGGCAGGGGTTGGGGGCCTTTGGCATACTGTTGGCTTGATCACTATCTTGTTACCCGTGATGTCACTATAGTTCTTTGAATTTCAGTTTCCTCATCTATACAATAAGAAACTTTTCAAGTTCTAGTGCACTAAGATGGAATCTCTTGGAGACCTCAGAATCTGTATTTTTGCACAGATCTTTACATATTTGCTGTCCTAAGTATGGTGCACAGACCAGTAATATTAGTGTCCCTTAGGGGTGTGTTAGAGATGCAGGATATCGGGCCTCACCCAAGACCTACTGAATCAGAATATTCATTTTTAACAAGACCCCCTCGTGATCTGAATACACATTAAAGATTAGGAGGCACTGGTGTTGATGATTCCATGATCAGCCAGGTATGGGAGCATCAATGTAGTTTCTCTAAGGCCTCATTCAGCTATCAACATTATAATTTTATGTGAAACTAAATTCTAACAACCATTAATGCCCATATTAGGGAATCAGGCAAATTCATTAAGGAAGATCTTGCTTTCATTTGTTTTAAGTCCTAAATGTGTGTTTGTTTAAATGGTTTCATTCTGTTTTCATTACAGTCCTTAGTGACTGCCTGCTCAAATAATTGATTTAATCTTCCACTGTGTTTAGGAAAAAGAGGAAGGGATCTTACATTAATATTTTCACCAACCAGTCTCTGCCATTTATGCCCAGGAGTTTCCTTAAACTTAAATTCATTTATTAAAATAATTATTACTATGATTTTATGACATCTTTTTTGAAACTTCAGACATTAGTTTCTCTTCAGTCTTTAACTTCAACATCTATATTATGTTTCTAAAAGCAAAGTGATTGCATTGGATGACATTGATCCTGAAATTTTATCCTGTAGCACCCTTTAGGTAAATATGCTAATTTCCATGGAAACTAGAGATAAGTCTCTGACCAATTTTTCATATTTGCATTTTATACTCAGAGGCTCTTCAGACTGTGAGTACTGACTATAGAAATGTTACTGCTCTCCACATTCTTCCTGGCAGAGCCAACATTAGGTACGTTTCAACATGAAAAATATCAGGAAGAAGTTTTTTCTCTCATATAATTTATGCTGATTTAAAGAATAAAACACTTTTGTAAGTTACATAGATACAAGGCATGAGATGATGAGTGTCCAGCCAGTGAGGTCTTAGAGTCTTCATTCTTTAATTTTGAAGCTTCCTGGAGCCGGAGATATTTCTCATGATCAATGTGAGGGGAAGAGCATGAAACAATTGGGTAAGTAGCGTCACCCCGCATGAATTATTGGCTCAGATTCCAGGGAGTACATTGGCAGGCTGGCCTACAATGGAATGGTTTTGTTCTTCCCTGGCTCATTTTGAAGCATCTGCCAAGAGGATTTCAGACCTGCCATGTAGCTAACATAGCCCAGAAGTTTTTTGAAAATTTGATAACCTGTCTAGTGGGTTGAATTGGTACTTTTTTGGACCTGCTGTTTCTCTCTTTACCTCAAATATAAATCACTGGGTATAGAAGAGTAGTAGGCAAAGGGTTAGAGAGAGGGTCAGAAAGACCCTCAACTACTGCTTTCCGATATGAATGAAGAGGGTATTGACTGATGAGCAGGTAATGATGAGTTACTTCAAAAGTATGGAAGCCATTCTTCTCCCTGCTAGTAGAAAGTACAAGTGTAAGCAATATCACCCATACACCCAAACAACAGGGGTCTCTGCCCCCCTTGGCCCTCCTCTGATTGTTCCCATTCCTCACAGAATTAGGAATCCACAGGAACAAATAGATGTGGTCCACACAGAGGGCACATCTGCAAGACTCCTTCTTCCAAACCAGACTTTGGATGCCTGGGAAACTAGAATTCCCATCCAGACTGTTCTGAGCCCACTTTCACAGTCTGGGTAGGCCTCTTTTTTGAGGCAGATTGTCATGTTCAGGTATATACCTCCAGGCCAAAGGGAATCCAAGGGGGGGGGGGGAAAGGGTGGATGGAGAATGGCTATGGGGGCCAGAGTGCCTACATGGTTATGCATAAGACTCTTCAAGGTGCAGACAGAGCCAAGGGTGGAAAGAGAAGGGGGACAGGATACAAGTCACATCTCGGTGTGCAAATCCAAGGAGTCCAAGAGTTCTCAATTCAAAACTGGCCTTGTGAAAACAGATGTCTCAGGATACAAGAATAGAATATATTTTATTAGTTTGTTAGTTTGCTTCATAACTTTTAAACACTTAGATTTATGGTACATGGACCTCCATCTCTTTATGTGCCCTAAGACCCACAAATGTTAAAACCAGGCCTGAGGATGAGACATAAATGCAAAGAGGTACATATTCTCACAAGGCCAGGTTTATGTTGTGGCTGAAACACAAGGAACATGAAAGCATCAAGCTTGTGTTTCAGTCTCAGCTCTGCAACTTACAAGCTGAATGAGCTGGTTCCTGTTCTTTAACCTCTCCGAATCTGAGTTTCCTCATTTCTAATATTAGGATAATAATGCCTACCACAACAGATTTTTTAAAATAAGGATTAAATCAGTAAGAGGTTTTTATAAACATAAATACATGCAGGATGATCTGTGATGGACCATAGCTATACCTAACTATCTAGAGAAAGAGGGATGGAGGGAAGGAGAGAGAGACAGAGACAGAGAAAGAGAGAGAGAAAATAGATCCTCAAGAAGTTGCTGGCGATATTTTTTTTTCAAGATTTTTATTCATTTATTTGAGAGAGAAAGAGAAAATGAGCAGGGGAAGGGGCAGAGGGAGATTGAGAGAGAATCTCAAGCAGACTCCGCACTGAGCACAGAGCCCCATGCAGGGCTCTATCCCCCAGGACCCTGAGATCATGACCTGAGCTAAAGTCAGACTCTTAAGCCATTGAGCCACGCAGGCACCCCACTGATAATATTTTTAAGGTATACCTTGTGTGTAAGCAACTAATCTTTCCTTTTAAGAATTTTCTTGCGGAGTTTACTCAGAGGCACAAAGTTTCTCCTGACTAATGCATATTAACTCTTTACATTTCAGCTTTAGAATATCAAATCATTTTTCCATTTTAGAGACCCATGGAAATCTATCTTTCTTCTCTCAAGCACCAGGATATTCTGTGACGGATTTTACATCCTAGTTTACTTGCTTCTTATTGTTTCATGTACAGAGAAATATCAAATAAAATTCACACAGATTTTCAACACTCAGCCTAAATCGTAATACTTTTTCTTAAACAAATATTTTATAAATATTTTGGAATATTATTTAGCATTTGTACCTGACACTTGCCATCATATGACAGAGCACTGCCTTTATTTACAGTACTCAGCTTTACTCCCCCTTCTCTCTCTGACAAGAGCCACCTACATTTTCAAGGGCTTGATTTGAAATGTTACTTACAGCCTCACCTGTTTCTGTTCCACACACTTAAAAGACTGAGGAAATTCTATCCTCCCTCCCTCCTCAGTAACCCACTTGACATTGGTACTAAGATGCATGCATTCCTCTACTTTGTTCATTTGCCCATAAACCTCACTCTATCTAGCTTATAGGTTAGTTGTGGTGGATGGTGCTGTGCCAGCCTAGTTACACTAAGAACTGCATTTCACAATCCTTATTGCTGTATGGTTTGGTGAAAGCTGGCCCAAAGAGAAAACTGAGACTTTTTTTTTTTTTAAGATTTTATGTATGTATGTATTTGAGAGAGCCAGAGCATGCACAAGGGGTGGGGCGGGGGGGGGGGGGCAGAATCTCAAGCAGAGTCTCGAGCAGACTCAGTGCTGAGCCCCCAGCATGGGGCTCGCTCCCACAACCCTGAGATCATGACCTGAGCCGAAATCATGAGGCGGTCACTTGACCAACTGAGCCACCCATGTGCCCTAAGAAAACTGAGATTTAAAAGGTAGAATCTTCAAATGATAATAAAATAGTGGAAACCATTCCTTCCATTATTTCCATTACTGCCATTACTACCAATGCAGATGCAGATTGTCCAATCTGGTGGATTTAATAAGGAAGGTATTTATATATAAAATATCTATATTTTATGCAAGAAATCAGGGTTCTCAGGGGATATTAGCTGCCCAAATCATATGTTTACAAGTAGAAGTTACCGATATTATACAGTCTCTACCAAATCATGGTCCTATCCAGGGCTCTACAGAAATAGCATGTAAGAATCCATTTAGGGAAATAGTGGAAGAGACGGGCATAGTACCTACACTGAAGGCAGTTTTGAAAGAAAGCTTTCAATCTGTGATCCAATGAAAGGCAGATACCAGAGATTTCTGTGTAGGTTTATGCCTCTAATATGTAAGTAATAATTACCAAAATTATCATGAATATTTAACCTATTATTGTCGAGTTATCTACTATTCTTAATACCACATAAAGTGAAATCAAGGGACTTCATGAAAAATTAAATGTACTAAATATCAGTGTGGTCTTCGCCTGACCTGAATCCTGCTGTTTACATAGATGAGAACAAGAAATTCTCCCTATTAAAGTCTGGTTATTAAAATAACCCATTAAAATAAGAAAAGTTTCCACATTAATAAATACCATCAATTTATGCTATAAACTTAGAATTGTCTGTAGAAAGCCCCTAACAGTAAATTAATTAAATCTCTGTTCCATTATGTGTCAGCTAATTTGGAAACTCATTATTTATTTGGCACTAATTTAGCCTAGCAAATTAATTAGAAAAAGCAAGGGAAAATAGATGATTCAACATGAAAGTCCAAATCAAGACAAAGAGGCAAGATCAAAGAATTTATTTAGTGAAGAGGGATAGTTATATCATTTTCAGAAGGGCCTTCTCTCTTCCCGAAAACACATTAACAGCGCAGAGAAGCTGCTCAAAAGTGGAATTAGGAAACCAGAGTCAGGAATTGTCTTTAAGAAAAATAGCTTCTCCTGCAAGCAAGGGTTGCCTACAAAAGGCCGCACCGCACAGTGTGTTTACAGAGCTCTTCCTGACTTCAGCCTTCTTCATAGTGCAGTGGAGGACTCATGGTTCATTTGGCACTGGTCAGCAATCTCTAACCCCGGCCATACTAGGGTATTAGAAATGTGGTCTCTGCAAGGATTTGAAAAGAAAGAACCTGTTTGTAGCTGGAGAGACATTATTTTTGTGGGTACAAAAAAAAGTGGTCTGGTGGGACATGGTAGCTACCTATACTTCCAGATAGTGTTACCTGAATAAAATAATGCTTGAGGCAAAGAAACTTCCTGCCTTCCTCAAGAGTTCAGGGAAGTGCAGGAAAATTAACAAGAAAAAGGTGTTGAGTTCATCCCCTTGGTCAATGTGGTTGGTAACATTTCACTGGAATTTGGAATGTTTTCTTCTCTTTAATCTGAAAATTTGCCAGGCTTTAACTTTTTATGGATCTCCATGAGAATGGTGAGTTAAACACTGCTGATAAGCAGCATGATCATTTGGAAGTCTATGAACTAAAATTTTATTAAATCACAAAAGACATGTTAAATACTTACTAGATAAGAATCACTGGACTGTAAGCTCCTCTCAGTGGGGAACTAAATGCATTAGTGAATATATAATTAGAAATTTTGATAAATAATTAGAAAGGAACATGCAAGGGTATGATGAAACTTGGGGAACTTAGTTTAGATTGAGGGGTTAGGGAATCCCTCACTTAAGATATTACATTTAAGCTGAGACTTGAAGAAGAAACAGGAATTGTCCCAGATATGGACAATAAAGAAGAGATGTTTAAAGGAGGAAAGAGTTGTGTGAAGGCTTTGAGGCAGTTTTGAGAATATTTTTTATAAAGTCAAATGAATGAGATGAGAAATGGAAGTGGAGCCATGGGCCAGGTTGGATCAAGGAGGCTTGGGAATCATGTTAACATTTCGTATTTTATCCTCAGGGCAGTGAAAAATGATCAATGGTTTTAAGGGAGAAAATGACATGATCACGTTAACTGGCCTAAAAAGTCACATTGGCTGCTGCCAACTGGGAAAAATAAAATAGAGAAAAGGCAAATCTAAGTTTTCAATTCAGTAGTCACCTCACACCACAGGTGATCATGAAGGCCTTTTCCTCAGAGGCTTTTTTTTGGTGCCAATATTTCACTTTTCCTCATATTTTAACATTTGGTTTTCCTCTAGGTATGGCACATGATTCTTTCTAGCAAGAAAGGATCTGGAAGAACTATTCAACTAAAGCCAGCTACACCTAGGTCTTGGCAATTCCATAAGCACCACTTTGATGTGAAGAGGTGTTTCCTGGAAGAAAAGTGTATTTGTTTCTCTCAGGGAACAAAGACCTATTGACGATGTGTTATGTAGTCCTGCTTGTTCTTTCTTATGATAAAACACTTCAGCAAGCACATAAATCAGACATTCATAGATTGAATTTGTACCAAGAAAATGACTTTTTATTCCATTCAAAAAAATACAGCAACGAGTTAGAGTCCAAGAAACAATTTCCTGCAGTGATGGACTACCTTCCATCCAACTTTTTATACTACTGGCCCCCATGATCCTAAGGTCTACCCAACTGCTTGCATATGATTGAGCAAATTAATGAGAACGCTTGTGTTTTTACTGAAGTGAAAACACAAGCATTATTACCTTAGGATTCTCAACTGAAATTTCTTTCAGTTTTTTGTTTTCTATCTAAAACCCAGATTCAGGTCCATGTAAAGAATGTCAACAACCGCTTTAAATAAAGAGAGGGGAAATGAAGTTTCTTTCGTAAGATGACACTTAAATTAACACCTTTAAATTGTCTTTTGGTATTCACTGGTGCCCCTAATTTTTTATTTAATTATGTTCATGACCCCTTATTAAGAAGTCATTAATGATTCCTGGTTAATGAAAACTTAATAAGTTATCAAGAATGTGGATATGGGAGGGAAAATTGTATGTAATTGCAATAAATGAAAATATTGTTTCCCCTTTTCTCTCTGCATTTCTCTATCATATATGGTCTGCAGTAACTAAAAGTACAGATTCCTTAGATATTGGCTGGTTTTCCAGAGACTCTTGGGCACTGATACTTTTTCTTCTGATTAATTTGAGAAATAATATCTGATACTAAAACTACTCAGAATGTTTTGGTTTGGGGTTTGTTTTTGTTTTTGTTTTTTGTTTTTTAGAAAAGAAACATGGGGGGCACCTGGGTGGCTCAGCCGTTTAGCGTCTGCCTTCGGCTGAGGTCATGATCCCAGGGTCCTGGGATTGAGTCCCGCATCGGGTTCCTTGCTCGGCGGGGAAGCCTGCTTCTCCCTCTCCCACTCCCCCTGCTTGTGTTCCCTCTCTCGCTGTCTCTCTCTCTCTCTGTCAAAAAATAAATAAAAATCTTTAAAAAAATTAAAAAAAAATAGAAAAGAAACATGGGACAAGAAAAAGCGTGATATACCCACCATCCTGAATCCAAATCTGGTGAAGAAATATAGTGAAGAAGCATGACTCAGATACCAAATATGAGTATTCCTGGCAACGCAAATTTTCATGTGCTCATTTTCATGTGTTGTGTTCACTGAACTAGAATTTATTTAACTCTACAACTGTGACAGATATATTGGGAGACACAAAGATAAATCAGACATAGATTCCATCCTCATGAAGCTTACACTGAAATAGGAAATTTAAAAAGTGTTAATAAATACCCTAATAAATTGTGGTGAGTGAATTTGTACAAATAAAGTGTGATGAGACTTAACAATGGAGAAGTAGTTGCTTCTGCCTTAGGGAAACTGGTGAACAACATAAATAAAAAATTATATTAGAAGTGAAATTTGAACGAAATAAAAGATTTCAATCATGTGGTTGTTCTGGCACCATGGTTCTCAATTGTTTTGTTTGTTGTTCTCAGAAACCCTTCACACTCTTAAAAAATACTGAGGACCTCAAAGAGCAGTTTTTATGTAAGCTATATCTATTGGTGTTTTCTGTATTAGAAATTAAAACAGAATTTTTAGAAATATTTATTTACTCATTCATTTGAAAAATAGACCTACTACATGCTAACATAAATAATAAATTTTTATTAAAAATATATCTTCTGAAACAAAAAATTTCAAGTAGAATGACATTATTTCACATTTTTTGCAAGTCCCTTTAATGTCTGAATTGAGAGAAGATAGCTGAATTGTCATATCCGCTCTACATTAAATCTGTCATGATGTATTGTTTATGTTAAAATAGATGATAAAAAATCTAGCTTCAAAAAACACACAAAAAGGGAGGAATATTTTAACAGCCTTTTCAGATAATTTTGTACATTCTTAAAACTACATAAAACCTCAATAAGTGACTATGGATAAGTAAATCATATAAACATCACTTATCCCCCAAAGATAATATTAGAGATCTTTAAAATGAAAGAGAATTCAGAATGTTACTCAATGGTACTCTCCACAAGAAACCAAAAAGGAAGAGGAACACTGGCCATAAATGGCTAGAGATGATCACAGGGGAATCTGTCTGAGTTGAGTGTCCAGTCAACTTTAGCCCAGCGATATTTCAGTATCATCCTCCTTTTTGCCTATTACATTATGTAACATAAATAAATATGATCATGTATTATTTCTGCTGAAAACTCTCAAAGGGCTACCCATGGCTTCAATAGAGTTCACTTAAAATAAAAAGGACACATTTCCCAACATAACATGCAAGTCCAACTGTTACCTAAATTCTTCCTCCTTCTCCGTATGTGTCCCCTAATACCCCAGGCCTTGCAACATATGCAATAGCAAACTCCTTCTGGCTGCCTCTTCTCCCCATCCCAACACCATGTTATTTCTCACCTATGAATTTGCTCATACCATCTCTCCTTTATGTAGAGGTAATTCTTGATCAACCTTTAACATTAAAGGACACCATCTGCCATCGTTCTTCAAGTCTCTGTTAAGATTTACTCTCCTCCATCATATCTAAACAGTTATCTGCCATTAAACTTACTATTTACCCTACTGCCTTCCAATCACTCATTTATTTGGTTTTCTATGCCACTAAAACATGAATGTCTTGATGACAGGAAATGTGTGATATGAATATTTATACTTTAATGCCTAGAACCAAGTTTGGTACATACTAGGCACAAAAAAATGTTTGTGAAAATAATGCACATTTTTCCTATTTTAAAATTTGTTTTCAGCACTCACATTTGACTGAACTTGTACACTGCCCTTCTAATATGATAAGTGTTTTTCACAAACAGGAACTAAATGATTCCAGAAACAAATCACCTAATGTAGACAGCTGCAAATTTAAAGTACTTGTCAGTAAACACCATAGCACTGTCCTGGTTGTTTTTCTTTCAGAAATGACTTTCTGACATAAAATGATCAACACTTCAGCCTGCAGCTTCTTGCAGTCCAGAAGCAAATGATTCATACTTCTTGTTATTATATTAATGCATAGGGAGAGCAATAAAAATTCTGAGGAGCCATAATATAGTCACAACATCATAACTTTCTCTCATTACCCAGAAGTCAATGGATCATTACTCCTGATACGTATTGATTCAGGCTGACAGCATAGGGAGTTTACATTCACTGTCACTCATATTCTTTAGGTCAAATAACTGTCATAACCACCTTAATGCATTCACCAATGGAAGTACACTAGACTGAGGGCGGAAAGAAATAAGGTGCTTGTCTAGGGCCCCAGTTTTCCATATACTGTGCTAAGTACTTTATACTTAAACACTATGTCATTTAATCTTCACAAAAAAATGTGAAAGAGTTGGTATTATTATCCTTATTTTATAGATAAGAAAACTGAGGCTCTGCGTGGTTGATCCTGAACATCACTGATAGGCTGGGGACACAAATATCCCTAAGCACCTGCCTGGTTCTCAACCCTTATCTGCCCCTGCTGTTGCAGGCTGCTCCTGATCATCTCCACCTGCTAACATCTCTGCAGAACTCACCATACTTAATGCTGTACTGACAGAGATGCAGTACACAGGACTTACCTGATTCTCTGCTCTCATATGTGAGCTGTCCATCAAGAGCTCACCACAATGAAAATCACATGATCATTTCAACAGATGCAGAAAAAGCATTTGAAAAAGTACAACATCCATTCATGATAAAAACCCTCAACAAAATAGCCTAGACAGAACACACCTCAATATTATAAAGGCCTTATATGAAAAATGCACAGCAAACATCATACTCAATGGGGGAAAAACTAAGAGCTTTTCCCCTAAGGTCAGGAACAAGACAAGGATGTTCACTCTCACCACTTTTATTCAACATAGTACTGGAAGTCTTAGCCACACAAATCAGACAGCAAAAAGAAATAAAAGGCATCTAAATTGGTGAGGAAAAGTAAAATTTTCACTATTTGCAAATGACATGATACTATATGTAGAAAACCATAAAGATTCCACCAAAAAAAACTACTAGAACTGATAAGTAATTCAGTAAAGCAGAATACAAAATCAAATGTACAGAAATCCATTGCATATTCTATACACTAATAATGAAGCAGCAGAGAGAGAAATTAAGAAAACAATCCCATTTACAATGGCACCAAGAATAATAAAATACCTAGGAATAAACTTAACCAAAGAAGTGAAAGACTTGTACTCTGAAAACTATAAAACACTGATGAAAGAAATTGAAGACAACACAAAGAAATGGAAAGACATTCCATGCTTGTGGATTGGAAGAACAAATATTGTGAAAATGTCTATACTACCCAAAGCAATCTACACATTTGATGTAATCCCTATCAAAATACCAACAGTATTTTTCACAGAACTAGAACAAAAAAAAAATTCCCAAAATTTTTATGGGATCACAAAAGACTCCAAATAATCAAAGCAACCTTGAAAAAGAAAAAATAAAACTGGATGTATCACATTTCCAGATTTCAAGTTATATTATAAAGCTGTGGTAATCAAAACAGTATGGTACTGGCACAAAAACAGACATATAGATTAATAGAATAGAATAGAAAATCCACAATTATATGGTCAAGTAATCTTCAACAAAGGAGGAAAGAATATAAAATGGGAAAGAAACAGTCTCTTCAACAAATGGTATTGGGAAAACTGGACAGCTACAGGCAAAAGAATGAAACTGGACCACTTTCTTACACCATACATAAAAATAAACTCAAAATGGATTAAAGACCTAAATGTGAGACATGAAACCAAAAAATTTCTAGAAGAAAATATAGGCCATAATTTCTCTGACATCAGCTATAGAAACATTTTTCTAGATATGTCTCCCAAGGCAAGAGAATTAAAGTAAAAATAAACTACTGGTACTACATCAAAATAAAAACTTCTGCACAGCAAAGGAAACAACCAACAAAACGGGAGAAGATACTTGCAAATGACATGTCCAGTAAAGGGTTAGTATCCAAAATATATAAAGAACTGATAAAACTCAACACCAATTTATAATTTGTAATAGTTCAATTTAAAAATGAGAAGACATGAACAGACATTTCTCCAAAGAAGACATCCAGATGGCCAACAGACACATGAAAAGATGCTCAACATCACTCATCATCAGGGAAATGCAAATCAAAGCTACAATGAGATATCATTTCACACCTGTCTGTATGGCTAAAATCAAAAACACAAGAACCAAGAGGTGCTGGCGAGGATGTGGAGAAAAAGGAACCCTCTTGCACTGTTGGTGGGAATACAAACTGGTGCAACCACTGTGGAAAACAGTATGGAGGTTCCTCAAAAAGTTAAAAATAGAACTATTTTACAATCCAGTAATCACACCACTGAGTATTTACCCAAAAGATACAAAAACACTAATTCAAAGGGATACATGCACTCCTATATTTATAGCAGCATTATTTACAATAGCCAAATTATGGAAGCAACCCACGCATCCATCAATAGATGAATAGATAAAGAAGAGGTGGTACATACATACAATGGAATATTATTTAGTCATAAAAAAACAAAATCTTGCCATTGGCAATGACATGGGTGGATCTAAAGAGTATAATGCTAAGTGAAATAGAAAAAGACAAATACTGTATGCTTTCACTCATATGTGGAATTTAAAAAAAACAAAACAAAGGAAACAAACAAGCAAAGAAAATGAAAGAAAAACCAAGAAACAGACTCTTCAATCAGAGAAAGACAAGTATCATATGATCTCATTGATATGGAAAATTCTTAATCTCAGGAAACAAACTGAGGATTGCTGCAGTGGTGGGGGGTGGGAGGGATGGGGTGGCTGGGTGATGGATATTGGGGAGGTTTTGTGCTATGGTGAGCACTGTGAATTGTGTAAGACTGATGAATCACAGACCTGTACCTCTGAAACAAATAATACATTATATGTTTAAAAAAAAAAAAAAAAGAAGAAGATAGTAGGAAGGGAAAAATGAAGGGGGGGAAATCGGAGGGGGAGATGAACCATGGGAGACTATGGACTCTGAGAAACAAACTGAGGGTTTTAGAGGGGAGGGGGGTGGGGGGATGGGTTAGCCTGGTGATGGGTATTAAGGAGGGCATGTATTGAACGGAGCACTGGGTGTTATATGCAAACAATGAATCATGGAACACTACATCAAAAACTGATGTAATGTATGGTGACTAACATAACATAATAAAATTAAATTAAAAGACAAAAAAAAAAAAAAAGAAACAGACTCTTAACTACAGAGAACAAACTGATGTTTACCAGAGGGGATCAGGGTGGGAGGATGGGTGAGATAGGTGAAGGGGATCAAGAGTACCCTTATCATGATGAGCAATGAGTAATGTATAGAATTGTTGAATCACTATATTGTATACCTGAAACTAATATAACACTGTATGTGAACTACAACGAAATTAAAATTTAAATTAAAAATAAATAAATAAGCTCACCACAACCATCATCACTGCTTCTATACTGGTATTGTAGGTATGCTTGCTTCCCTTTACTCAATTCATTTATGGATACGTGCCAGACACTACAGGGCACAAAGCACCCGCAAAGCACCTGCCCCCATGGAGCTTTCATTCCAGTAGATGCAGCTCTGCCCTGGGTCTTCAGCTGATTGGCCTGGAGCTTCCAGAGCTAAATGGGCCCTAGAAGATAGAATGGACCCACCCTCTCCCTTGCTGGGCATGCAGAGCAGGCCCCTCATAGCATTGTCTTAGAGGAGTTTTCCAGAGGCCTGGCCCTAGGAGTCTTTGTCAATAATTCTCTATTGTGGTCTAGAGTTGGCCACAGGTACTTTGAGCACAGTGGGACTCAAGGCAGACAGTTTGCTTTGACTTCAATTAAGAACACGCACTGCTGTACCTCTAAGTCAGGGTTGATTCTAGAGCTCTCCAAATACCCTTTAGTTTGGTTGTCTCCAGGAGGTGAAGGGCCTGCATGCAAATGATACGCAAGAGTGTGCAGGATATCCAGCTATCTATAAGAGCCCTGGACTATATTATATATGCATGAATATAACAATACCTACTTAGTAATATGAAGTCCTTAATAGGACTTAAGATGTTCATGCTGAGAAAGAGGTCATAGGACATGAATTAACAACTTAGCCTTTCCTCCCTCTCTTCTTCCTAATGCTGATTCTCTTGTACTTGTGACCTTCATGTCAGCCACCTTACACCATCAGCCCTTGCTAACTTGCTGTAGCATCAACTTCTCTCTCACTGCTCTTCTTCATTTCCATGTAGCATACAAGACCCTGTCATCTATAAAACAAAACAGATCCCTCTCCCGACACTTAGAGACTCATATTCCTCATTTCCTTCCCAGTCATGCCTCTTTTAACATTTGTCTGCACCCAATGTCTCTACTTCAACCCTCGTTCAGCTTGCAAATCATGGAAGTCTGCTCCTGCCCAGCCCCCCTGCCCTGACTCTACTCTTCTTAACCCCAATCACCATGCGATTGCCAAATAAAAAGATTCTCCTAGGTCCTTATTTTTCTTGGATTTTATGCAGCCTTGACACTACTGAGCACTTTGTTACTGAGACACTTACCTCGCTTGGTTCCTTATCCCATTCTCATGCTGCTGCCAACATGCTCCTTTAGTCTTGCTATTTGCATCTGCTCTGCTGCTTACTGCTCTGAACACTACATATATTATATCCTGCCCCCTCCTCCAACCTCTTCTCCCATGTCTTTGCTAGGTTGACTCTCTTCCTACTTTTCATGCTCTTGATAATTCATTTCCCCTAGAACATTTACTTAGTTGGTCCTTCCCAGTCTCCCACTGCCATCTCTGAATGTTCTCAGCCTGTCATTTCCCTTCTTTTTTTGCACATTCACTAGCAATTTCTCTTCTCCAAAGAGTCTCTTTATAGTAACTGGAGAGAGATGGGTTCCTCACAATGCCTCCCAGATCTGCCATGTTTAAACCTTCTCTACTCAACATTCCCCAGTCTATATTCAGTCTTTGTTTTATACCACATTATTATGTTAAAATTATTTTATGGATGTGCCTCTATTATATGCTGTCTGGGTTGGACCATATATTTATTATGAACAACTGAGTGTGTTACTAAGTGACCAGAAGGCTGTTTATATATAATTCTCAGGTGAGTATGGACCTAATTTTTCAGTCACAGTCATGTTCAAAATAGAAGAGTCCTCTAAAGAGGAAAGGGATATTGATAAATTTTGACATGTTCTCTTCTCAATTCAGTACTAGGAGTCCCATGATGCAAATAGCAAAGTGGCCATAGTTGCTTGCCTTAAAACATTCATGAGCCTACCAACTAAAAACAAACCATGGAGAAAATTTATGTTTATTTCCTCTTAATATTTGATCTCTCTCTTCTGTTCCCTCCCCACCCCTTCCCTCTGGAGGAAGAGTTCTTTCTGAGTTTGTTTGTTTGGGTTCTTTACTTTATTCTCTCTTAAAATGTTAAGTGATACTACTTTCCCTTGTTTATTTATATAGCTCAGAATTTTTTTAAAAAATTCATAAGAGAATACAGTGAAAAGTCTTCCTCCTGCCCAGAGCCACTGTCACACAATCCACCACCACAGAAACAACAAATCCTAATAGTTTCTAGGTCTCTTCCTAGATATTTTAAGCACATGCAAATGATCAAACTCCCAAAGATCTTTCCAGAGACCAGAATCTCTTTGGAAGCCACTGATCATTTTTCCCTTCACACACTTGAGTATTCTGTGCTCTTCCTAGTCTCTCCCTCCCAGCCCCAACAGAGCACACATGAAGCTATTTAGGAACTCCCTCCAGGTTCTGCCTCTTAAAATTCTCTTCTGCACCTACATGCTTAGCCTTATTGATTTCAGTGTTGTTGTTGTTGTTTCCTCTGAGCATGGCCTCATTGGATAATGGTTTTTTTGGATTTGGGGTTGGCTCTTGGTTTTGGCTTTGTTCCCTGGCTGCTGCCTTTTCTATCTCTCTTGGCTCCAGGCTCTGTAGTTCACAGGCAGTTCTGACCCTCCTCTTACACTCCTGAAACCCTCCTCCAAATCTAGTATCCTCTACATTCACAAGCAATAGCGTTTGGACCTTATAGGCAAACTCCAGCTAACTGTGACAATACCACCACATGCCCCACCTTTTTTCCATTTCAGAAAACACAGAACTTTCTCCTCCTCCCACCCCATGCCTTTGTTCCATCTTGTTTCCTCTTATTTTCTTGCTTATTTATACCCAGCCATTATCAGAAATCTCCGACCATCTGGGCTAATTAATTCATGTTCCTTTTTCACGCAGAGAGCTAATAAAGCAGAGGCTACAGTCTTCATGTTATATAGCTCCTTCCCTCTGTGAAAAGAAAACTCTATCTCTTTATCCAGTAATTGGCTAGCACACCCCTATGACCTATAGCAGAAATCGAAGCTTCTCCAGCTACATAAACAGTCTGCCAAGTCAGGAGTACACAACTATATCTGGGATTCTTTTTCTGCCAGTGTTAGGAGAAAAGACACCCCAAAGACCATGTTACTCAAAGTACCTGATGAAATGTGCAATGCCACACTGGCAGAAATCTGCTTCCATGAAGAGTAAACTCTGGTTGTATCCTTTCAGATTGAACTCTTGTATGTGAACCAAAAATGTATGTGGGCATATCAGGGCTTTCATAAGATGATAGAGTCACAAGCTCATGTATTTGGGAACCTTTGAAATATAAAAAAATTGACAACTGTAAAGAGTATTCTCCAGGCAGATAATGAAATTCAACTAACTGGAAAGTAAAACTGATCGTGTCCTCCTTGTGAAGTGAATTAAACTGATGACTATTAAAATACCCTTGTACTGGGACGCCTGGGTGGCTCAGTCGGTTAAGCATCTGCCTTCGGCTCAGGTCATGATCCCAGGGTCCTAGGATTGAGTCCCTCATCGGGCCCCCTGCTCCGCGGGGAGCCTGCTTCTCCCTCTGCCTCTGTCTCTCTGTCTCTCATGAATAAATAAATAAAATCTTAAAAAAAAAATACCCTTGTACTATAGTCAGACACTATTGCCCATCTATTTCTCTCTGACAAAAATATAATTCACTTTCCTAAGTCAGCCATTAAAATACCTTTCTTTTGATTGGTTTTTTTGAGGGTTTTTTTTTTTTAAGATTTTGTTTATTTATTTGATTGAGAGTGAGCAAGATGGAAAGAGAATCTGAAGCAGACTCCACACTGAGCACAGAGCCCGATGCAGGGCTCAATCCCACAATCAAGGGATCATGACCTGAGCTAAAACCGAGAATCAGATGCTTAACTGACTGGGCCACCCAGGTACCCCTGTTTGGTAGGATGGATGCATGGGTGCTTTGAATTTTCCTGTTCTTTTTGCCATAGAGGGTGGAGATGCCTGAGAAGTACAACACCCAACCAGTAAACTATGTGATGTCAAAAAAAAAAAACAAACAACTATGTGATGTCCTTGGAAAATGGCTCCATTTTGATTTGCAGGACTATGGAATCAGTACCTTGTGTTTATGAGTTAAATATGAAGGCTTACTGTAAAGCTAAACATGGACCAATTAACTACTGTATGCACATACCTAGACTGAATGACTTTACAAGAAGCTTGCGTATTTTGCAGTATACATTCTACAGTACAAATTTTGTCTGTAAGTGACTTGAGTTGCCAAGATAATTGCAAATGATAACTCATCAAAATATATGGGTTGGTTCAAAGCAACATGTTTACTATACTGCACATACTTATCATTTCTGCTGAAGCCATCCTAGAGTCCTGTGACATTAATGCTTCCAAGTAAATAGAACTTGGCATATAAAATTAATCTCTTATAAGCTGCTATGTGTAAATATGTGACTAGAGCTACATCTAGGTGGATTGGGACTGGTGACTGAAATACCTAATCCTGTCTGTCATGATTCGGTCACTATCTTAAGGATAAAAGTGTTTGGCCATGAGTCAAACAAGGTAATATCAAATAAAACAGGAGGTCAGCTAGGCTGGGTACTTTACTTGCATTCTACTTCCTTCCTACCCACTCTTGTGTTTGTCTTATCTCATATTCAACCAATCTTCCAGATCAAATAAAAACCTGCAGATGGAAGCAATATAAAATGTAAACTCAGGTGCTCATATTGATAGAACAAGTCCTTGTGAATGGGACCACTAGAATAATAATGGTACTTGGAGCATGCCAGAAGAAGCATGCCAAACTTAGAAAAGACTTCTAAGTCTTTTCCTTAGAGTAATTCATTTATGCTTTGCAACAGCCCTATAACATAGATATTTATTAATATATATACTACATATACATATGTTACATAAGTATATATATTATATTATTATTTTGTGACCATTTTAAAAATGAGGACACTGAAGCAAAGAGAAGATAAGTGGCCCATCCAAGGTCATACATTGGGCAAATGACAGATGTAGTCCAGTCTTCAAGTTCAAGGAAGTTTGGCCTTCAAAATCTGAGCACATAAACATTATACTACATGCCTCTTACATAAGAAGCAGTTTCTGTCCACAAATAATTCCCCTTTAGTTTAGATAATCTAATAGGAGAGAGGAGAAGAACTCAAAGAAGAGCCAAATTAAGAGTTTAAATAACCAATATTTTAAAAGCCATTTTATCTTCTTCAAAGGGCTTTCAAATATATAACCTTACTTACTTTTTTTAAACATCTGTTCTACACGTTCCTAAAGGACTTAAGATTTATTCCCTGCCACAAAATAGTTTACTTCTGCAACACTAAATAACATAATCAGCATCTTCATCTTAACATCATGTTGCCTGGGAAGATGAGAACAACGCTGAAAATGACACAAAAGAATTTTACAATAGCTTGCATTTCAGTTCTCAGAACTCTGAGCACTCCATCTACATATTGCCATCTACTTCACTTTGTGACCCATAGTCTGGAAGTGCAGATGACTAGCAAATGTGTGGAGGGTGAGGTATGGTAAGCTTAAGAAGAGTCAAGTAAATAGAATCACTGAGAGGAGAACCAAAGTAGAAAGAAAGTATTCCCAGGAGGTTAAAAAGTGGGAGATTTCACAATGTACAAGCTAAGCTTTCATGGCACATGGCTTAGCAGAGAGAAAAAGAGCTGAACAGAGTCCATGGAGAACTAGACAAACATCTGGAAGGTCACGACACTGTGGAAAGAGAATTCTTCAGACTTCTACTTGTTCAAATACCAGTCCAGATGTGGCTGTAAAGGTATTCGTTTTTAACGATTTTATTTATTTATTTATTTGAGAGAGAGAGAGAGAGAGAGAAACAGCATGAGAGGGGAGAGGGACAGAGGGAGAAGCAGGCTCCCCGCTGAGCCGGGAGCCCGATGCGGGACTCAATCCCAGGACTCCTGGATCATGACCTGAGCCGAAGGCAGTCGCTTAACCAACTGAGCCTCCCAGGCGCCCCTGTAAAGGTATTTTTTAGACGTGAATAAAATTTAGACCAGTAGATTTTGAGTAAAGCAAATTACCCTCTATGGTGTGGGGTGGGCCTCATTTGATCAGTTGAAGACCTCAAGAGCAAAGATGGGAGATTTACAGAAGGAATTCGCCTTAAGACTGCCACACAGAAACCCTCCCTGAGTTTCCAGCCTCCTACCTTGTAGAATTCAGATTCAAGACTTCAACATCACCTCTTATCCTGAATTTCCAGCCTGTCAGCTTGCCTACAGATTTCACACTCTCCCCCATAATCACATGAGCCGATTCCTTAAATCAGTCTCTTTCTTTCTCTGTTTCAATAGATAAATAAATAGGGAGAGAGATCCTATTGGTTCTGTTTCTCTAGAGAACACTGACTAATACACTGACTAAATTTCATGATCTCACAGACGTTATTTAACTTTTCTGAGCCTCAGTTTCCTTATTTTATAAGATAGACATAATTATACATGGTTTACATAGGGTTGTGAAGCGTACCTATGGTAGTGCCTGGCACAAGTAACAATAAATGATAGCTGTTACTGTTTTGATGTAACTAAATCAGTGCTTTGGTGATTTATTCAGGTGAGTTTTTTATCCATGCAGTATAGGCCAGAAGGATATTTTCAATATTTTAAAACTCTACCTATTTTTCCATATGAAATCGATTATTTTAGTTCACTTTAATTCAGCAAGCAATTCAACTGGTCATCTCTTACATGTCTGCCTTATGGTACCAGATGGTACAAATGTGCATAAAATAACTGAGTAGCAGATAGGACAGATGTGGATATAAACTAATACCTCTCTATCCTGCCATTCTATGAGAAGGAACAGAGGGACAGTTCAATTCTGTGAGAGCTCAGAGTTCAGAGGGTGGTTGAGGGGAAGAAGTGTTAGGAAAAGCTACAAAAAAGCGTTTGAACTGGATTCTAAAAGAAGAGTGAAAGGCTGCGCATGCAGGGCAGGGTGTGGTTACGGTGGTGGTAAGCAAGGGCAGTAGGGTTTTCTTGGGATGAAAAAACTATTCTCCACTCACTGTTAACAGAAAGCAGACCTCAACAGGCCCTAGGACGTGGCAGCTCCATTCCCTCCAACTTGCTAATTAAAAGCCCATCTTGTGCTCATACTGCAGATACATGGACAGGATGGAAACAGGCAGGCAAAGGCTTAAACCCCCAGGGAATTCATCAGTAGAGAGGAACTAAGATTTTACCTTTTATTTGGTTTAAGTTGTCAGGCTAAGGTACCTGGAATGTTAGACTTGTGGGGATATTTAAACAAACAAGAGCCTGGGGCTTCAGCAATCACTGAAATGCCCTTTGGTGGGCTTACGGAGTGACAGCAGGTTTCCCGGTTGAAAAGGACCCACAGCAAAGCTGGAGGTGTTATTAAGCTTCCCCAGAAGGCAGTTTGAAACAGTCCACTGCATTTCAAAGCCTCTAAAACAGAATAGAAATAAAGAGCGCTGCAATTTAAATGTTAATATCTCATCAAGTTTTATCTGCGGAGAAAAGGGGGAGTAGCAGTTCTGTAGTCTTTTTCGGAAGCAGATAATGTAGCAATAAACAGCTGGCTGCCCTCAACTCAGGCCTTTTGTTCCACCTTTGTGATCCGTCTTCCCTGCCACGTGGTGACATGAAATCAGAAGAGGCAGGCTTGGGGGCGCTTTCGTCTGAGGCCAGACCGCAACGTGTAAGGAAACATGGCTCTTTCAAAGAAGAGCAGTGCTTCTCCGGCGCCCGGGGCAGCTGGTCTGGTGAGGCTGGATGAGGACATCCAGGCATTTCCCGGCAACAGGTGACGTAATGCAGCTGTTACCACGGTCAGCAGGTGTTCGTGAAATCCTCAGGGGCCCACTAAAGCAACTTCAGAGGCACATGCTTCTCAAAGAGCATGTTAGGGAGGCTCAATGAGGGTGGAGCAATTGGGATGCTGCTGTGTGGGTGAAAAGCACTAAAGCTTCATCAGAGTTTGACCGCGTCGTCTCAAACCACTTCCAGGATGTCAGGCAGGGAGACAGAGAAGGTGCAAGGAGTGGGGATTCCTGCCGCTATTAGGGCTACATGTGTACAGCAATGTTGTATTAGCATTACTGGTGCTACCACTGGGACTACTATGATTTAGTTCTTTGTAAGGGTTTATAGTAGGCCAGGTTCTAAGCATTTCATATGGATTACCTCATTGAAGGTAATCATATGACTGAAATACAAACGGTAATGCAGTACTACTATTTACATTTTCCAGATGAGGAAACTAAGACCTAAAGATGTTAAGAATGCCCAAGTTCATATAGCTAATGAACAATGGAATCAGAATTTGAACCGAGGCCATATGGCCTCGGAGACCGAGCTGTTGTTATTACTACTAATCCCTGCCTCCTCGCTCCCAGGCAGGAGCGCAAGAGGTCCGTGTGCATTAGGATAGAAATGTCTATCCTTAGACCCCCTCTAAATACTTCCAAAAATGTATCTCCTATCTAATTTCTGACGTTAATGCTGCTTTGCTAAGGGACAAAATCTTTCATTTCCTAGGTACAGCTAAACCTCAGGGGGCATTTATATAGTGACCAAATTTAAACTAACATGTCAACAACCAGTGGAGAATTGGATGTCTGAGAAGCTTCCTCTGGGTGCTAAATGGCTGGTATTGACAAAGTAACAAATAACAGGACTGGAGTTAGCAAAGACATACTTATTGCTTAATTTACAATATCATCAGTGTTTACCAGAGCACCCTCTTAAAATGTTCTGCTCTATTTTTTTTTTTTTTTTGCATTATCTGTGTTATGCTACAAGCCTTCAGGTATGTATTCACAGCAATGCCTTATGGGCATAAAGTGCTGTACCTTTCCCCAACTGCGGATTATGAGGGTAGGCAATATGGATCTTTTTTACTCTTACAGAGAAATGTCAAATGGTGCGGTCCAAATCACCTTTAGATCTATATCAATCTCCTCTGAGTTCCTATTTTATGTATGCTCTATAGGAATCATATTGGTGTCTAGACATTTATTGTTTTGAACCATAATGTCATTTTTTTTGTTTGATGTCCCTGTCTTCCCATCTGGGAGGCCTGAGTGTTCATTTCATTTTTTTTTTTATACTCTCTTCCCTGTTTAGCAAAATTCTGCATCAAATCTATCACTCAACAAATATTTGCTAAGATACTATAAAATTTCTTATTTTATCGATTGAGATATCCCACAGTATCAGATTTCTTTGTGTTGGACTCTCCTGGCATTCTCAGAATCATATTTTTTGCAAAGCTTAAGAGAAATTACCAGTAAATCTACATGTTTTAGGTATTTTGGGGCAAGGGCATTAGACTTTATAGAATATTTTTATTTTTCTTCCAAATGATAAATCTACCGAGATTTTCTACTTATTTTTTTTAAAGATTTTATTTATTTATTTGAGAGAGAGAATGAGATAGAGAGAGAGAGCATGAGAAGGGGGAGGGTCAGAGGGAGAAGCAGACGAGCCCGATGTGGGACTCGATCCCGGGACTCCAGGATCATGACCTGAGCCGAAGGCAGTGGCTTAACCAACTGAGCCACCCAGGCGCCCCTACTTCTTGAATCAATGTGATAGTTTATATTTTTTGTGTTATTTAGACTTTCAAATTTATGAAACTAAACCTGAAATTGGGAAAGATATACTGCCTTTTTAACTGACTTTTCATATATTAATTTTTTATTCTTAATATATTTGTGCTTTTCCCTCCATGTATTTAACGATTTTTTTAGTTGCTCTTTGCTTCACGTACATTCATGATAACTTAATGCTCAGGAATACACCAGGCTGTTTGGCACTAGCTAAATGCACCCAATGCACAGACAGACATCTATTAAGGATCTCTGGAATGGTTAGTAGTAAATATGGGTAACCTCTCAGAATGGCAAAAGCAAGCTTCCCACATCTGGTGGAATCCTCATTTGTGCAGGTCATGGAGCAGCCACCATGAGGGGGTGGAGAACAATTATGGGCCCTGAGAATCCTGGAAGTACATTGTCTCCTACTTTATGGAACTCTTTCTCAGTTTCCACGTCCTATGTTTTTATAGAAACTTTACACTTCTTAACCATATCTACTGGCATCTTTCTGTCAATCAAATCACAGTTCTACACGCCTGCCTACTCAGTGTCCCATGCACTTATTCTTGCTCTCTCTACCTCTCCCCCTCTCTCCCTACACACACCCACCCACCCACCCACCCACCCACACACACACACACACACACACAGTGTATTAGCTCAGGCTAATGTAACAACACAGACTGGGTGACTTAAACAACAGAAATTAGTCTTCTCAAAGTTTCTCATAGTTTTCTGAAGTCTAGAATTCCAAGATCAAGGTGCCAACAACATTGGTTTTTGCTGAGACCTCTATTTCAGCTTATAGATGGTGCCTTCTTACTGTCCTCACATGGCCTTTTCTCTATGTGCACCTGGGTCTCTTCCTCTTCTTTTAAGTCCTATCGGATTAGGGTCTCCCCTTTATGATCTAATTAAACTTAGTTACCTCCTTAAAAATCTCTATGCGTGCAGTAACAATGGGGAGGAGGGCATGGTTAGGGCTTGAACATATGAATGTTGAGGGACAAAATTCAGTCCATAACACACACTCACGTATACACATAAATTGCCTTGCTGTGCTATGGTGTAAAATCACCACTGTGACCAGCCATAGCAGAGAAGTCAATAAAGGCCCAGTGTTCAACAAGTACATTTCAACTTCATCTCTTGTGTTAATTACCAAAGATTCCTTTTTGGAACTAGAAAGAGATATACCTTAAAATGCCTAGATAACACAATTTTGATGAACCATCTACTTACTTTTAAAGAGGATCTCTGTATGTTGCATTGACTTATGATTATAAGGAAGTATTCTTAAGATGATTTGTGGGTTTACAGGTATAATTTGTTAAACCACAAATAGCCAGTGGTGATCTTAACTTACATCACCTAATCCTTAAGGACTACTTTCATAACAGTAACTATAATATCTACATATAACCAATTCAAAAATAAATTGTTTTGACTTTCTTTCAGGGGTTTTGGGTCAAGAACAATGTAATTTTATCATGCTATTGACTAATTAAAAAGAGAGGATCAGACGGTTAATGTTTCTCAAGAATTTAACTTAATAATTTTCTAATGTGGAACCATGAGAATATGTGCCCAGACATAGCATGAGATAAAGAATTTAAGAAAGAAGGAAATAAGTTTTATCAGTCTAATATTGCAAGCTTTCTGGATGAAAATGCCCTTTTGACATAACATCTCCCCAGATGAAAATTTCTTTACAGACAGAAAAATGAATGGAATTTCATTAAAAGTGGCATGTCTGACTCTGAGATTTATGTTAACTGCAATGGAAATGAGATAGACACATATTTTTAAGATACATTAATTATGACAAATACAAAGCAGTTGTTTATGGCTTTTAACCAGCTAAAAGGAAAGAAAGGAAAGCTGTTTGTGGAATATTTGCAAATAACTTCAAAAGTACTTGTGAAATAAGTCATTTTAATATCTGGCTTATCAGCGAAAGTCCTGAAGCTGATGGCATTTGGCTCACTAAATGTGGTAAGCAAAGACATTTTAGCATGTTGCTGGAAGTATATTTTTTCTCTGACTCAGTTAATCATTTTGAGTTAATTCGACTTATTATAAAGATGTAAATATCTCTACAGGTAAATCATTTTATAAACTATGTATGCATAAACACAATTCCACAGCCCCACTGCCAATGATCCGTCTATCCATTTATTTACCCCTTATACAACTTTGAGTATTTGGATGCCCAGATAAATAATTTTCACCCATCATCAGATCATTATACTTACAGCATAGATGCACTGGATGATTGGCAAGGAGGAAAAATGAAAAGGTAAGCAAAAGTAAGATTAGTAATATATTCCAAGCTGGTTACACTTTATCCTGATGGCAGTGGGAGGCCATTAAAAAAATACTGAGCAAGGGGCACCTGAGTGGCTCAGTCTTGGGTAAGCATCTGATTTGATTTGGGCTCAGGTCATGATCTCAGGATCCTGGGATGGAGCCCCACGTTGGGCTCCCTGCTCAGTAGGGAGTCTGCTTCTCCCTCTCCCCTGCTCATGCACTCTCATGCTCCCTCTCTCTCAAATAAATAAAATCTTAAAAAAAAAAAAAAAAGGAATAAGTTATGTGGGAAGAAAGGCACTTCCTCCATCGGTGCAGGAATAAATAGGAAAAATCACCATGGAGGCAGCTATTTTGTTTTTTTGTTTTGTTTTTAAGTAGGCTCCACACCCAGTGTGGGGCCCAACAGGGGGCTTGAACTCATGACTGAGATCAAGCATCAGCTGCTTAGCCAAATGAGCCACCCAGGTAGAGGCAGTTATTTTGAAGTTTTGTACAAGAACATGAGGGGTTTCTTGGTTACAGTCATGTTTGGGTGATGGAGGTGAGGTCTTCCCTGAGGGGAGATAGGAGAAAGAGGGGCCAGAGGCTTGGAATTCATGTAAACACATATATACATGAATCATATATTTTTTTAGAGTGTTTGCACAATCAGAATCAAAGAGATTCTAATCACAGAAAACCAAAAAGACTAGCCCCAAGGACCTAACTGAGGTTAAAGACAAGACTAAAAGACTCAATCAAAATAAAATAGTTTGTAGAGGTAAAAAGGAAGTAGAGCAAAGATATGCAATGTGATTGCAAAGAACAAAGAAGCAAGGAAGAGTGTATTAATATCAGATGAAGCAGAATTACATTAAAAATTCAAACATAAGAGAGGAGGCTCTTTTAAATTTTCAAATAAAAGTTAGCATTCATAATCTAAAAATATAAAACGCTTTGATATGTTTCCCCAACATGCTGCTAGGTGTAGGCTTTCATGTTTTCATTCCAGGCAGCAAAATCACTAGCATTCATTAATCTTATAAATTTCATTCTTGCTAATTTATACATGTTGGCTGTAAGAGATAGGTCATATTTACATGAATCATGTATTTTTTAGACTGCTTGTACAATGAGAGCATAAAGATTTTAAAAAGTATAAATTGCCAAACCATATATGAGAACTCTGAGACACCATAGAAAAAAAATGTTAAAACGTTGGAGTTCACAGCAATTAGCAAGAGAGACTATAATACTGGAATGAAACTCTACCATAATGAATATCAACTGAGAACACTGAAGAGAAAAATTTGGAAAAAAAAAAAAATAGATCATACTACCTGTCCATATGATATGGGAAAGCCTTGTAAGAGTTTACATGTTTAACCCACTGAATCTTTAGAAAGTTTGTATAGGAGTTACTTCTGTCAATCACTACTGACCAGCTAAGTTTAACGAAGCTCAAACCAGTTACATAACTCACCGAGGAAACAGCTAAGATAGCTGAGCTGAAATTTGGACCCAGGCAATGTGTCTTCAGAGACAAGGCCCTAAACTTCTATAAGGTACTGGATTCACTCACAGTGAGTGTCAGAGACCCAATTAAATATCAATGCAGATATTTGCATTGAATCAAATGAGAGTATTATTGGCCTCAAAAATGAGTGGGAAGTATTCCTTTCTCTTCTGTTTCTCTTGTTATCTCTTCCTTTTTTTTTTTTTTTGAACAAAACAAATCTACACCTTTATTTATTTATTTTTCAGTAAGTTTAAATCCTTGACAGTTGTAGCATCACACAGATTCTGTGGTCAGTGGCTTTAGCAGGAAGGTTGCTTTGGAATTAGCATGAACCATGCCACTGTTTCCAAGAGCACGTGTTACTTTTCCCCAGATTCCTCTGGTTTTGTTTGGTTTGCCACCAGAAGTCGCTGTGTTGTTCTTTGTTTTGTACACCAGAAGCACATCTCTTGCCTAGATAGAATTCAATTTCATCTCATCACAGCGTAAGAAGAGCTGTGTGTTCCCTTCCTGACATATTTGTGGTTTGGGGAGTCCTATCCCAGCAGGCCTCCACAGGCTCCAAGATGGCGGAAAGAGGGCTCCATTGTTAACTCTTCTTTAAAAATTTGTTAAGATTCTCCAGTGAAGGGCGCCTGGGTGGCTCAGTTGTTAAGCGTCTGCCTTCGGCTCAGGTCATGATCCCAGGGTCCTGGGATCAAGCCCCGTATCGGGCTCCCTGCTCAGCAGAAGTCTGCTTCTCCCTCTCCCACTCCCCCTGCTTGTGTTCTCTCTCTCGCTGTGTCTCTCTCTATCAAATAAATAAATAAAATTTAAAAAAAAAAGATTCTCCAGTGAAATCATGTGGGCATGAAGATTTTTTTTCAGGAGTTTTTAAATTACAAATTCAGTTTCATTAATGGTTAGAGGATTATTCCAGTTATTGATTTCATCTTTTTGACTTGCAGTAGTTTGTAGATTTTAAGGAACTGGTGATTTAATTTAAGTCGTTGAATTTATGAATATAAATTTTTTTGGTACTTTTTCCTCATTATCCCTTTAATGGCTACAAGATTTGTACTAACATCTTTTGTTTCACTCCTAATATTGGCTATCATCTTCTAGCTCTGTCACTTTTTTTTAGAAGGGGTAGGGGCAGAAGGAGAAAGAAAATCTTAAGCAGGCTCCAGGCCCAACACGGAGCCTGACTCAGGTCTCAATCTCACAACCCTGAGATCATGACATGAGCCAAAACCAAGAGTCGGATGCTTAACTGACTGAGCCACCCATGCGCCCCTAGCTCTGTCACTCTTGCTAGACATATATCAAATTTATCAGATTTTTTTTTAAAGAATCAGTTTTTAGTTTGTTATTTTCTCTGTTGTCTTATTTCAATTTTATTGATTTCTACTATTATTTTTATTTTTCTTCCTACTACTTGCTTTAGGTTTTTTTTTTTTTTTCTAGTTTCTTAAAGTAGAAATTTAATTATTGATTTGAGGCTTTTCTCTTTTCTAATGCAAATGTTTAGTGCTATAATTTTACCTCTCAGCACAGCTTCAGCTGCATCCCATAAATTTTGATAGGTTTTATTTTATTTTCATTTATTTCTATGTATTTCTTAATTCCTTTGATTCATGGATTGTTTAAAGTGTGTTAATCTATGTTTGTGTTTGTAGATATTCCTGTTGTCTTTCTGTTATTGATTTCTAGTTTTATTCCATTTTGATCAGAAAACATATTCTACATGGTAAAAGCTTCACCTGTCATCACTTAGGATAAAGATAATGCATTCAGTGAATTTGCAGCTCCAGAAAAAAAAGGACAGGAAAACAGAATAATAGTAGGATATGTTGGTTAATATTGGCTGCATTTCACAAAGACATTTAAAAGAGAGATAAGCCTTAGAAAAGAATTTGTGGTTTTACAAGCAAAAATGAAGAGACGGGAAAGGTCAGAAGCTTTCCCATCTGGAAGAGCTAAAAAAGATAAAACTGAGTAGGCATATGGGTAACAAAGACAGATTACTATTCAGCCCAAGAATCAAATGAACAATATGGGCAGCATATCTGTTGTTAAAATCTCTAAATGGATTAAGCTGTCAAAGAGGGAGGAAGCAACTAAGGTTTTGGCTCAGTAAATACTTTCAAATGGACAAAACAGCCACAGAGCCTTGACAGATATATCAATCTGTCAAATAAGCCATAATATACCTTACCCCATAAACACAGATACAGTTGAATTTTTTTTTTTTTTTTTTTAAGCATAGCACCAAAGGCAGCCACTATCTATTGAAGGCACTTAGCCCTGCCATCTAAAGTACACCTGTTTGCCATTCTGGGTAGTTTGTTTATGTAGTCTGTACAGGTGACTTGGCAACTCTTTAATTTTTTCTCTGCTTCTTATATTTTTTTAATGGATGCCAAATCTTTCAGTCTCCTAGCTTCTCTCCACATTCAGTGCCCTAGAGGGAGCTCCAGGGAAACCAAAAGAACATAAAATAAAGAACAGTGAGTGGAAAAGTGAGGAGCAAAGTATAAATGCAAGAGTTGCTGTTTCAGATACAGGGAGGAGACAGCACATGACCCTACCTGGAAATAGCTTTTATCTCCCCAAGAGAGGAGAAAACCAACTGATGAGAAAGCAGATCTCTGCGTAAAGAAACTTTAAACTTTTCCAGAGATGTTTTGGCTGAGCCTGGGAGAAGATGGGCCGGGAGAAGAGAAGGAAAGTTATAGAGCGACCAATGGAAGTGGAAAGGTGATGAAGGAGGCAGACGAGAAGCAAGGGAAGGGACCCAGGATGATGCTGTCCTCACAGATGAGTTTTCTCCACTCCACAGCCCATCACCTGTGGACAGCCCAGCATTCAATATTCCTGCACATTTTAAATCCTTGAGCAGAGTCCATACCTCATAGTAGAGCACTATGTGTAACTAAAACATAGAGAATTAATGTTATCTGACAGAAACTGGCGGGAGGAAGGATGGAGGAAACACAGAAGGAAGAATAGATGGGTTAATATTTCTCTTCTCACATAATGGGGAGTCAAGAGATGTTGTCTCAAGTTAGTGAAACAAAGAGTAGTATTGAAAGTAACAAAAATATCCAATTAAATAGAAATAACAATATACAACCAAAACTGAGGAAGATGAAGGGGAGAAAGAAATTGTAGGATGTGTCTATTAAGTTAAATTCTTGCTTTTAGAGCAGGAATTGAATAGAAAATACCAAAGAAAGAAATAGTATAGTTGCATTATTTCATAAATGGAGACAAATGTAAATGTAAAAACTAAACTCATTAAAAGATATTTCTAAGGAGACCAGGAGTAGAGAAGATGTATGTGTAGGAGTTCCTTTTTATTATAACCTTACATATTCCTTTTTCTTATAACCCTTTTAAAATGTTTTTATTGTGTATTTATTTTACTTTGCTAAAAATAAGAACAAAAATATAAACTTATAAACATCTGAGGACTTATAGCTCAGTTTCCAAACTTTGTTTCCTAGGAACTAGGAGAAAGTCATCAATTTTGCTCAAGAAGATTAAGATCACTTATTAACATACTGAGAAAACAGAAAATTATGAACATAATATGAATTCTAGCATTAGTAACCTCTCAGGATCTCATGTTTTGAAAAGCCTCTAAGACACTTTTCTGTTTTCTTCTCAGACTTATGGACTTAACTTACAGCAGAGTTAAAACAAGAAGATAAATGGGTGTCGGTATTGAGAAGCATCAATGCTTAGAGACTGCCAAGAAAAAACCCAATTGCTAATGTAGAGGCAAAAGAAATATTAAGAAGAGAAAAATTTGCTGTACAAATGACTATGAAAAATGACACTAAAAATGATTGCTATTAGGAAAAAACATTGTAGTGTTTTCACTACTCTTTCCTTCTTCTTACAGATATATGGTGGGGTTTTTTGTTGTTTGGATCTGTTGTGTTTTTTTTTTCTTTTGCAAATATATGGTTTAATAACAAGATTCAAATCCACTTATGGTCATTGATAGCCCCATATTTACATGTATCAGTTTCCTGGGGAGCAGTAACAAATGACTATAAACTAGGCAGCTTAAAACAACAAAAATTGCTTAAAACAACAAAAATGTATTCTCTCCCAGTTCCGTAGGCTTAAGATCTGAAATCAAGGTGTCAGCAGGGTCATGCTCTGTCCAGAGGTCCCAGGGGAAAATCTGTTGGTACTTGCCTCTTCCAGCTTCTGGTGGTCCGAGTGTTCATTCCTTGGTTTGTGTTTGCGTCCCTCCAACCTCTGTCTCTGTGATCACATTGCCTCCTCTTCTGGGCCTGTGCCAAATCTCTCCCTGCCTCCCTCTTGTGAAAATTTATGCACCAGGCATCCAGGACCCACATGGACAATACAGGACGACATCCCCCTCTCAAGATCCTTAATTTAGTCACATTCTCAAGAAAAACTTTTTCCAAATAAGGTTTACAGGTTCCAGAATTAGGACTTGACATCTTTGGGACCACCATTCGGCCCACTACAAATAGTAATTAAATGAATTGATTTAGGATGATACATTTGCTGGGACATATTACAAATACATAATAAAAATCCAACTTCACCCCAATGACAAGGATCTATGAGTAGCTGTTTCTTCAGAATTTCATTTTCTAGTGCACACATTAAAAAATTGAGCTTTATTTATTTTGTTAGCAGAAATAAAGGAGGTATTTGCTGTAACAACTCAAAGTCAGATTTTATATTATGCTACCATTTCCTTCACATCAAATATCGACTAAGAGACTTGTGCCTTGATTTTAATTTCCATATCACTTGTTGCTCTGGCTACTTTCTAAACTGCTAAACAACTTCAAGAAATGCAGAAAAGGCCCATCTTATCTGGGGATACGTATGAAGCTACTCCTGTTGCACAAGAAGCTCCTTATATTTTAGGAAGTTGTGAGCATCTTGAATCACAAAATATTTCACCAAAATGTTGATCCTGCTCAATACATAGGAGTTTATAAATGAGGTGGAATTTACATAAAAATAAGTTTGGGAGAGAATTAAAAAGTGTTCTCCTGGGGGTGACTGGATGGCTCAGTAGGTTGGGTGTTGGACTCTTGGTTTCAGCTCAGGTCATGATCTCAAGGTCATGGGATCGAGCCCCACATACTCCTCTGAGTTCAGCTTGGAGTCTGCTTCAGATTCCCTCTCCCTCTCCCTCACACTCAGTCTCTCTCTCTAATAAATAAATAAAATCTTAAAAAAAAAAAAAGTGTTCTCCTGATGCAAAGAAATCAGGAATTATATACACAATCTAGAACCAAGGCTCAAAGAAAACATTTGCAAGCACTAAACTTTGAGAAAGCAGAGGTGTGGTATTAGAGATACTGTTCTGATATAGATTTTCCTAAATATTTTTAATAATTTTTCATGTCAATAAAATCAACACATAGTATTGTAAAAAATCTGGAAAATACAGGAAATAATAAGGAGGAGAATATATCATCTAATTGCCTGATATATCACCACTTAGCAAACCATGCTTTATATATTTTACCATTTCTACGCATGTATATAATATTTAAATAGCATTGGGATCCTGTTATACATACATTTTTCTCTAACTAGTTTATGTCATGAACAATCCATAGTGAGAATTTCTCCATAACACTGAATTATAAATTGTGGTTCATAGTGTGGATATGCAAAAAAATTTTAAGTCTCTCCCAGTTAGTATACATTTTTAAAGTTTTGTTTGTTTTTGCTATTCAAAAATGCACTTCAATAATCATCTCTGTAGGTCAATCTCTGTGCTTGCTTATTATTTCCTAGATTAAAAAGTCAAATTACTAGGCACAAAGCTAAGGATGCTTTTGTATTAACTGCCAAATAACACTCTAGAAAGGTTGTACCCATTAATGTTCTCATATGCAGTCTGTGCAATACACATTTTACAGGGATAAAAAGAGATAAGATAAAACTTGATATTATTTTTATTTCAAATCTTTACTAATTTTAGAGGTGAAATAATAGCTCATCTTAATTTATATTTAATTACTAGTGAGGTTAAGAATTTGTTCATATATTGTTTCTTGGCCATTGATACTTCATTTTTTTATTAATTTTATTTGTATAATTTGACATAATTCTCTTTTAAGTTGTTCAACTATTTCTTATATGGTTTATATGAACTGGATAGGAGATAATGAGTATCTTCAACTTTACTCAATAAAACCAACTTTTTGTTTTCCAAAAAGTTTCATATCCTCATCCAAATATTGTATTGTCAGACTTTTAAATTTGGTGGGTGTTGTGGTGTCTCATTATAATTTTGATTTGCATTTTTGTAATTGTTAACGAAGTTGACTTTGTGATATATTTATCATCTAGCTGGATTTTGTGAATCTCTTTCCATCAGATTGGCCTTTTCTCATTGTGTGTGTGTGCGTGTGTGTGTAAAAATACATATGTATATGTTTTATATGCTATTTATTCTATAGATAATTATGTCTTTTTAAAAGATACCTGCTTATTACTGGTATACAGAAATACAACTGATTTTTTATACTTAGTTTGTATCAATTTTGTCAAAGTTCCTTACTAAGTCAGATAAAGCATTTGATATTATTTTGTATTTTCTACATACACAGTGATAATTTAAATTCTTCTTTCCAATCTTTAAATCTGTAATGTATTTATCTATTCTTCTTTCCTTCCTTCCTTCCTTTCTTTTCAGTGTACAGCACTGGTTAGAATATCCAGTTCACTGAAGAGAAGTAACATTGTGGGCACTCTTGACTATTCTCACTCTCTACAGGAAAGTTTTAATTGTTTCATCATTAACAGTGATGTTTTCTCTAAGTTTCTTTGGGCTGCATCTTGAGTACATTTTTCATATTTAAATTTTAATTCACTAATTCCCTCTTCCACTTTGCTATGATTCTTAGCCCCTGCTTTGAGTTTCTAAACTCAGATATTATTTTTTTTTATTTTTAAAAGCCTCATGGACTTGTGTTCACCAAAATCTTCTTGGTTACTTTTAATGGTCTCTTGTTCCTTACATATATTCTTCTTTCCTTACATATATTCTTCTTTCTGTTTTTTATTTCTTTAAATGTGTTAGACATACTAATTTTATATCCTGCATGTGATAAACCTAGTAACTATAGACTCTGTGGATGAACTGGTTGTTGTTTCTAATGACTCTTATTCATAGTGTCTTATTTTCTCTCTCTCTCTCTCTCTCTTTTTTTATTTGAGATGTTTGATTGTGAGCTCATTTTCCTCTGGAAAACCTGTATCCATGGAAATTCTCTGAAGCTTACATTTAAGGCTTTCCTCTCCAGAGATCAGAAGTCTCCAGTATTAACAATTAGATTTTAATTTAAACTAAATTTTCAGACTTTCTTCAGGTCTTTGATCTAACATAATCATCTGAATTTTGTTCCCTCTTAGGTGACAGCTGGCTTGAGATTATGAAGAATAAAAAGAATTTTTTTCCCCTTCTTCCAGAAACAAAGTTGAGGAGGACACGTTGTTTTATGTTTCTTTGTGGGATTTCTTCCCCCTTGGGATTTCATCCGTTAGAGTCCTGACTCTATATGTATGTTATTTTATCATAATCACCACCATATGACTATTAGAGTTCTCATTAATCAAAATAGGGGGTTGCCCTGCTACTGGGTATTTACCCCAAAGATACAAATGTAGGGATCCGAAGGGGTATGTGCACCCCGATGTTTATAGCAGCAATGTCCACAATAGCCAAACTCTGGAAAGAGCCAAGATGTCCATCAACAGATGAATGGATAAAGAAGATGTGGTGTATATATATACAATGGACTATTATGCAGCCATCAAAAGGAATGAAATCTTGCCATTTGCAACGACGTGGATGGAACTGGAGGGTGTTATGCTGAATGAAATAAGTCAATCAGAGAAAAACATGATTCATATGACCTCACTGATATGAGAAAATCTTAATCTCAGGAAACAAACTGAGGGTTGCTGGAGTGGGGGGCGGGTGGGAGGGATGGGGTGGCTGGGTGATAGACATTGGGGAGGGTATGTGCTATGGTGAGTGCTGTGAAGTGTGCAAGACTGTTGAATCACAGATCTGTACCTGTGAAACAAATAATGCAATATATGTTAAGAAAAAAAAAGAAGAAGAAGAAGATAGCAGGAGGGGAAGAATGAAGTGGGGGAAATTGGAGGGGTAGACGAACCATGAGAGACGATGGACTCTGAAAAACAAACTGAGAGTTCTAGAGGGGAGAGGGGTGGGAGGATGGGTTAGCCTGGTGATGGGTATTAAAGAGGGCACGTTCTGGGCGCCCGGGTGGCTCAGTTGGTTAAGCGACTGCCTTCGGCTCAGGTCATGATCCTGGAGTCCCAGGATCGAGTCCCGCATCGGACTCCCTGCTCAGCAGGGAGTCTGCTTCTCCCTCTGACCCTCCCCCCTCTCGTGATCTCTCTCCCATTCTCTCTCTCAAATGAATAAATAAAATCTTTTAAATAAATAAATAAATAAATAAATAAAGAGGGCATGTTCTGCATGGAGCACTGGGTTTTATGCACAAACAATGAATCATGGAGCACTACATCTAAAACTAATGATGTAATGTATGGTGATTAACATAACAATAAAAAATTTTTAAAAAATAGGGGGTTGCCCTGAACAAATGAAATATAGGGAGTATTAAAAGAATATATATTGGGATCATATATATACATGATGTATATATCAATATACCTATATATCTCAAGATCCATTATGTTTCCCATTTCAGTTGAATGTTACTAGGTCTACTACTGGATGACAAGCATTAGAGCAATTTAACATAAGAGTTTCCCTATATTTCATTTTATCATAAAGTCAGTCAGAAACATCATCATCCTTGGATACAGATCCAATTATTTTGGTCCATCATGAAAACTGAAATACTGTCATTCTACAAATAGAAAAACACACAGATTTTTAAGGTTACAATATGTATTTAGAGTAATATTTCTCTTTAACTTATAATAAATGTTATTTAATAAAATGTGAGGTATCCCATAGCACATCTTTATTAACATAAATCACACTACACAATGCTTTCTAATCCTTAATAATCATACAAGCAAGATAATCCAAATAATGGGACATAATTCAAATATGAAAAAAAGTCATCCTCTCACATAATTAATATTACTAGACGGCTTTTTCTTCAGATCTTAGTAGATATGACAATGATATGATTCATACATTCAAGAGGTTAATTAAATGTGCACACGTTCAAATCAAATTTAGGACAAAACTGATTAAAAGTGTCAATTTCCAGCAAAAATGACTGATTGGCTTACTGTACTGAGTATGCTGAAATATTCAGAAAGGCAAGTTTAAGGGAAAAGGAAGGTGAATTTGTTTCCTATTGCTGCTATAAATCATTTTTACAAATTTAGTGGCTTAAAACAACATAAAATTATCATCATACTTTTTTGGAGTTCAGAAATCTGAAATGGGTCTTATGAGGCTACAATCAATAGTTTTATTTATCTCTGTTCGCATAGCACCTACCCCAGTTCCTAAGCCCTACAAGAAGCTGACTGAATGAATTAACAAAAGAACTGTAAACCTGGGGCGCTTGGGTGGCTCAGTTGGTTGGGCGACTGCCTTTGGCTCAGGTCATGATCCTGGAGTCCCGGGATCGAGTGCCGCATCGGGCTCCCTGCTCGGCAGGGAGTCTGCTTCTCCCTCTGCCCCTCCCCCCTCTCATGTGCTCTCTCTCATTCTCTCTCTCTCAAATAAATAAATAAAATCTTTAAAAAAAAAAAAAGAACTGTAAACCTGGAGGATACCATAAATCACTGGAAAACCAAGGATCAGAGTATTCTGATGCCATCCCTCTTGGCTAAAAAGCAAGCTGTTCTAGAAGGAAATAGAAACCAGAGAATGAACAGTTTGAAATCAGAACTGTGAGACATGTACTGAGCAATTTCATGCACATATTCTCAGCAGCATTCCTGAGACAGTCATAAGGTAGTTTCATCTGCAAGGATGCTAAAGATCATAAGGTTACTCATAAGATATCACTGAATATTTCTTTCATGCTAGTCAAGGTTGATGAGTGTTGGCCCTGCGTGAATCCAGCCTCTTTGCTTTGCACATCTTGCTCCTTCCTAGTATATCAGTATTGCCAAGGGTACACAGTACCCTCGGTGAACGGTGTAGTTTTTTCTTATATGTGCAAATACCTAAGCCTTTCTAGATATCTAGTGTTTTTGGCTAGGAAGTTTAACACCTCATTTTAAAGCATGGCTTTCTTACCATGATTATATTAAGGTATAAGGAAGCATTTGGAGGGATTACTAGACCAAACCACTGATGGATAATCAGTTAATATACATCAATGACCCAGGACCCTCTACAGAAGGGACACTATGGTGTCATGATTAAATCTGAATATGATTTCTGTCTGCAAATGTTTTATTGGAAATAAAGGAGTATGATTCACTGTAGCGAGGCTACAAAGAAATTTTTATGGGAAGTTGAATAGTCTTGCTACAGCCTGATAATGTTAGGTTTCCTCAAGAAGAAATCTACAATATTGGCACTTCAGAGGGGAGGGAAGTCTTATACCAACGCACTCAGCAGTTTAGCTGGTTTATTTTCCTAGCAGAAGTTTTTAAAATCACAGTTGACTCATGTGGTCCCAAGCAGCTTAGGAATCAATGTGAGCATTACTTCACTGAACTTTTTTCTCTTTAGGGCCAATAGGGTTAACAGACAGGGTACTAATGAAATCTCAGTGAACTCCCATTGCATGAGTCTTGGCAATAACAATAATCACCATTTTGTCTCTTCTTGGAAACATTTTCAAAGTTTTACAGTAATAGGACCCTAAAAAATAAGAGTATATCAGAACATATAAATAAATCATTTTACTAAAAAATGCTCCAAAATTTAGGATAAGCTTGGAATACACATGGATGACAGTGTGGTATAGTGGAAAGAGCATGGTCTTTTGAATCAAATGGACTTTGTCCAAACATCAGTATTATTACTAACCAGCCAGATATGCTTGAGGATGCATTCTAACACATCCAGTTTTTAATTTTAGTATTTGTAAAATGGGAATATTCACACCTACCTTGTGAAACTGTTTTGAGACTTAGAAGAGATAATGTATGTAAAGTGCTACACACAGTGACTAGTCATAGGAGGTCCATATAATCTTAGTTCCCTCTCACTTGAACAGGGACAAACACACCATTCTATGGCAGCATCTTCCCTCTGACTCCCCCCCTCCCCATTGTCCACTTGCTGCTCCTCATCATAAGACCTTAATACGAAGATGAGTGTTTTCTACCATGAGGCAGTCATTCATTTTATCTATATCTTGTCTACTTCTCAATTAAAAATAATAATTAAAGGCTAGAACACACTGAACTGGGCAGCCCAAGAGGACAGGGGGAAGAAGTAGGAAGGAAAAGCACAGAGAGGGGTGTACCAGGTAGCCTGAAAGTTCAGAGATCTCAAGGCCAGAGCTACTCCTCAACAGAAGTCTTGCTATTCACCAGTGAGTAAATCCTGCTGTTTCCACTCATGGACAAATGGAGTCTCTTCTCAAAAATTTATCCCTGAAATCTATAGCTATGATATATGTTTTCTATGTGGCCAGTACACTGATTCAGTGTCCCCTTGCTTCTTCCCACCCACGAGCCCCCATCCTGAATTTCAGAAGATTGGCTGACCCATTTTTACACTAAATTGAGATAGCACTGTATTTTTTAGCAGAATCTTGACCAAATCACATTTTAATTAGTTGTTTTAGGTTCTTTTTCCCAAACCACTCCTGGAAACCTTCAAACTTAACCTCTTATCCAATTTCCTTGTTGGCTACTTCATTAAGAAGGTTGAAGGAACCTAAAGTGAGTCCTTCCTACACCCTCCATATTCCTCCTTATGTAGACTGATCATCCTCTGCTGAATTCTTTATACCTTAGGGGAAGGAGGTGACTTATTTACACTCCTTTTGAATCTCGGCCTCTCTTATTTACACTATGGGATAGCCTCAGGACTAATCTCTCAGCCTCTGCTACACCAATATTTAGGAGAGTCATTCTCTTTAGACAAATCAGAACATGTCACTCCTTTCTCCAAAACATTTCCATAGCTCTTTATGGCCTAAGGCCAAATGCCAGATCCTCATGATGGTATGTGGAAGTCACTATACCCATTTTCCATCTGCTTTCTCCAATATCAGTATCTGCTACATGTTCTTCCCTTTCCATGTTATCCAGCAATTTTCTGGATCTTAACCATTCTGTGGGCTTGCACACTTCCACACTTTTGCTCATGAGTTTTCCCTTTCACCTTTATAGATCCTCGCCACCTTTTCTCCACCAATGACCTTTCAAGGCTGAACTCAAAATTACCTCTTTCATATGTTTTCTCTGATTTCCCAAACTGGAATTAATTCTCTTTATATTTTTTGCTGCTTCTTTCTCAATTACAAGATTTATCACATTCTGCTTTATATTTACCTGTTTGCTTCTCCCTCTCCCCCCCTCTCTCTCTTTTTCCAGAAGAGAAAATAAGTGTTAGTGATCTGCTTTCCCAGAGTACAGAGGATAATGTTTTGATTATAGCAAGTGTCAGTAAAGGCTTGGTGAATGAGTAAACACAAAAGGAGGTGTTATTTATTTATATCCCCTTGCTATAACCGACTCTCATAGCAGAGATTAAGATGGTAAAATTGCTAAAACACAAAGTGGACATTTTCTTCTTTACAATCTTACAGATAAACTTGAGGGACTTTGAGGGATGGACAACCCCCTACCAGATGTCCTCAGCCTGACAAATTCCTAACTTGGGACTGAATTAAAGGAACTGCTCCCTATCTCCAAGATACCAGAATTATGTTAAGAGTCATAAACCCAGTAAGGAACCAACTGCTTTCTGCTCTGAGGAAAATCCCTAGAACTCTGCAGACTTTACAGTCACTTCCAAGACTGAATGCAGGCTTCGAACTCTTAAAAACACTAGGGCCTTCTACCAGGCAAAACCTAAAGCCAGCAGGAAACAGCAAGAAGAGTGAATGACCACGGATGACATTTAAATTTGTCTTATTTGACCTGAAGGGACAGAATTTATTGTGTGAAATCAGGGACATCCGAAGATACAGTTTATCCAGAGGACCAAGTGGCTATTAGGCCCTTTGGAATCTATATTTCCAGAATAGTACCTGGTTGATTAACACCATCACTACTACCATGTGTCACCTATGAACTTAGGCATTTCCTGAAGCGGAGGAAGGTCCCCACAGAAAGTGGGGGGTAGGGACTGCCTAGCTGAATCAGCACCTATTTGCCTAGCTGAATCAGACCTATAAATGAACAGGTCTGGACAAACAGAACCATTCTACCAATAGATCTGCCTTAGACTATATCAAAATGAAAAATGGGGAAACAAAAGCCTCCAAGGGCAGCTGTTCCAGCCATCATTCCACCTCCCACTCATGTCTACTCAAGGCCTACGTGTTCATTTTCAAGAATGATAAAGATATGTTTAGGGCTCCATTGCTTTCTGACTTTACCAAAAAGTTCTAACAAGAAATGACAAACTGTGCTCAAGTGATTTGAACTTTTTAGGCGAAAATGACTATGTAAATGTATTTTGTACCTAGTAAACCACTGGTAGCAGCAGTCACTCCTTTGGATGCAGACAATACTCCAACTGCCATTAATCAGTTTATCTTCCAACCTACACATCAGAAGAGGTGTGTTACTTCTCCAGGGACTCCTACAATTATAAGAACTGATAGATGGTTCTGTGCTTCTGTGGCTAAAATAATAGAATTGTGATTATCATTATTAAAAATGAAGCATTTTTATTTACCCAGTGTAGGATATGTCTCTCACCTCTATCTGAGTTATGGACTGCCAAAGAGAAGTTTCCCATCCAACATATGACGGCGCTGGGAATCCTTAAAACTAAAAACAGGCCGTGACTTTGTTATAAACTTGACTTATGAGTTTCTTCACACAAGGAGATATTTATACACAAATTTTTCCACTTACCATAATTTCAAATTGCAACTAAGTGATGCTGGGATAATGCCTAATATCTGTACTCAACTATCCTCTCACTTCTTTAAGGGAGTTCTCTGTAATCCACGCTAACCTGGTTTTCCTGTTCCCATGCATGGGTTCTCTCCAAATCTTAGTGCATTATATGTTTGAAATTTTCCATTAAAAAATTTAAAGATATAAAAAGTTGGGTAAAGTTGTATTATTTATGAAGTAGACTTGAGGATATAAAAGATGTCTTAGAGTTCCTATGAGAGAAAACCCTTAATGTTTCTTTTTTTTTTTAAGATTTTATTTATTTATTTGACAGAGAGACACAGCGAGAGAGATAACACAAGCAGGGGCAGGAGAGGGAGAAGAAGGCTTCCCACCGAGCAGAGAGCCCAATGTGGGACTCGATCCCGGGACCCGGGGATCATGACCTGAGCCGAAGGCAGATGCTTAATGACTGAGCCACCCAGGTGCCCCCAAAACCTTTAATGTTTCTATCATAAAATTGTATGTATGTGCCCTGCAAAAATGTTCTTTTTTGCCAAATTTTGTACTAGTTCAAACATATTATTTAAACAGAAAATACTTCAGATTTAAGTTTGTAAAAACAAATTCTTTTCACCAGACTATTTGTGTTATCATAATATATGATTATGAACGATGTTTATTTAGCCTCAATATTTCTATTTTCATAACCTTGAATTAAGTTGTGTGTCATAAAGCTTGAACCCTTTCTGTTTTTACACTGTATTTATCTCGTCATTATAAATCTTCAGGAATTTCATTTTTACACCTACAATAAAAAGCAATGCAAATTGTAAAATGTAATATCTATCTTGGTGAGCTGAGGGAAAATAGCTAGTAATTTGCTTGGTAAGTGAAGCAAAATATTAAATGATTTATTATCAGATTTTATATTGTACTGAGAATCTGTGAAATAAATCTTACTATATTTGAATAATAACGGTGGACAAATCACTTTCTATGACTTCTCCATCATAGTAAAGAAACCATGATTATCCTTCGCTGATTCAAGAATGGTATCTATTTGTCACTTTTGACATGACAGAGCTAAGTGATGTTAGGACATAATAAGCGTCCCCTAACCATTCTGAATGTCTGTATTAGGGAGGGGGAAAAGTGGAGAAAAAGATAGCAGTAAATAGTAAGGACAGTGAAGAGAAGTTTGAAGGACTTTTAAAAAAAAAATGCAATGGAGGAGAATATATTGTGTTAAGAGTGCAAGCCAAATGCATTTTTGCGTGGGTGACTGATAGTAATGTGAAATCCCACAGGTCTTAGACGAAGAAAACTACAAAAAGCACTCTCAAGTATGAATCAGACGTACATGCCTGGAGAAGAAAGACCTTGTTCTTAATGAACATATTAAATATTGTAAAGATGTCCATTTATCTCAAAATAATTTAAAAGTTTAATGTGAAACACTAAACTTGTAAATATTTTTTAAGTTAACAAAAATTATTTTTAAATACTAGAGGAAAACATTTTGGATTAGCTAAAATTTTGAAGAAAAATGAAAAAAAGTTTAATTTCTCTGTCAGGTAATGAATATACTATAAAGCTATAACTGTGATAGTTTAGTCTGTGCAGAGAGTAAAAGAACTACAATCTATCGGGCGCCTGGGTGGCTCGGTTGGTTAAGCGACTGCCTTCGGCTCAGGTCATGATCCTGGAGTCCCGGGATCGAGTCCCATATCGAGCTCCTTGCTCAGCAGGGGGTCTGCTTCTCCCTCTAACCCTCCCCCCTCTCATGTGCTTGCTCTCTCTCATTCTCTCTCTCTCAAATAAATAAATAAAATCTTTAAAAAAAAAAAAAGGTTAAGAACTACAATCTATCAGACAGAATCTATCTGTATCTATATCTTAAATGTATATAATCCCTTGTTATTAATTTTATATAGAATGGAGGCAGGAATATCATGCCAAATATTCAGAAAATAATATTATTCAATAAGTATAGTATTGGCAGTATTCGCTACCTCCATAAGAGGAAAAAAATGTTTAGATCTTCAACAAAGTTATTTGTGGGAAAATAAACCATAATAATAGTGGAAGACTCTACAGCTGGAAGAAAACTAAGTTCTAAGTTTAAGAACAATGGTAGAATTCTGAAAATGGTTAATATGAATACTACACATTCAGCATATCAAAAACACCCCACGAAAACTAATGAGAAAGTGGGAAAATACCTGTAGGGTAAAAAGGGTCATTCACCTAATGTAGAAAATGCTTCTTAAGAACATGGCTAAAATCCCAATAGATACATTGGCAAAGTCGTTGAAAAAAAATGAAGTACAAACACTGGAAATATTCACAGCTAAGAAACATGTTCAACTTGTAGTAATACTTTTAAAAATCTAGCTAAAATAACAATGCTGTATCACGTTTTAAAGAAGTTAACTTCTATTACACCGGTGAAAAAAGATAGAAAAATCTTTATTTTTAACAAGGGCATCAAGTGATTTCTTGAAACTGGTGACCGGAAGTCAAGGAGCACATCCGCATATTTTACCTCATTTAGACACGGCTCTATTTGGCTGTCACTCCCCACATACTCCGCATCATTCATTCACTTTATTCAGTAAATCTTACTGAGTGCTTATTATGCTCCAGGTACTATTTTACATACTGGAAGAGTAGCAAAAAAATACAGATGGGTCACTTCACAAAAACATACTGGAAGGGAAGGAACTAAGATATGGGTGAGGGGGCAGTGATGGGGCTGTTCATTGAGAAAATGACTTTTTTTTTTTTTAAGATTTTATTTATTTTTTGACAGAGAGACACACAGAGAGGGAACACAAGCAGGAGTGGGAGAGGGAGAAGCAGGCTTCCTGCGGAGCAGGGAGCTCGATGTGGGGCTCGATCCCAGGACCTTGGGATCATGACCTGAGCTGAAGGCAGACGCTTAACGACTGAGCCACCCAGGCACCCGAGAAAATGACTTTTGAGGAAGGATTTGAAGGAGGTGAGGCGCTAATCCCCGTGATGATAACTTGGGGAAGAGCCTGCCAGGTAAAGAGCACAGAAAGAACCAAAGTGAAGCCACCATTATTTTTTCATAGAGCTTCCCAAGTGATGCTAACGTGCAGCCGGGATTAAGAGGCACTGGTGTAACATTTTCAAGAGTGGCCTTAGTATCTAGCTTAAGCTGAAAATTCTTGGAAAGAGATGCAAAGAAATTTTGTCTAAATCTTTCACCAACCCAGGCAGAATCAGGGCTCATTTTATTTTTCAAGTGGGCAAGTTAAACAACCAGTGTTAAGCCCTTTGTCATTTCTGCCCATGTCCCATTAAAGACATTTTGAAAAGCGGGGGGGAAATGAAATCAGTTTTTATTTAGCCCAAGGTTTAAAAAACCTCAGCCGGAGCATTTACCAAGAGACAATCACAGTAACATGGTCTCAGTCCTAAAATAGGAATTATTCTAAAGTTTTTATTATCATATACAAATCTAATTCATATTCATATTTAGTACTTATATTTAGTACTGATATGCATACCTGTAAACAGAAAGTAAATGTGTAGACATAAAGAAAAGTGGGTCATTAATGACAATTGCCTCTTATGATACAATATAACGGGTTCTTAATGAACTAGTCTAAACAGGAAATAAGTTTTAGAAACCTCTTCAAAGACCTAAGCTAATAGCAAAACCTAGACATTCCCCTTTTGTTTATACTTTGAATTTGAACCACAGGTCAGGAGTAAAGCATGATAGATTTTAATAGAACCTTCAACTAAGGCCTTTCCTCTAGCTCTAGTCCCTGTCCTAAGCAAAGTTATGGCAACTCAGTGATTCTCTGTTAATAGCCTATTTCACTGCCTAACAATTAGCAAGGTCAAACATAAAAATACTCCTATCTCCACACTCTTTCAACTGCATGTGTATTACATTAATTCCATTTAATTTCTTTAAATCCATAATATATGTCAAAGATCATACAGCATTTTATGTCTATCTTACAGTTCAGCCATAAAATGAATTACTGAAAGGTCAGCCTGGTGCTAGGTTTCACTAATTTAATTATGAATTGCTTTTCCATTTACTACCGAGTGACTAGAATAATGCAACATTGGGTGATGTTTTATAATAATGGAATGCATTTAATACAGCCATAATTCAAATAAAATATGATTATTCTAACATCCTCATTCTGACCATTCACTTCATTTCACTGCAGAGTAATGAACATAAAAAAATAATACCTGGCATTACTTTCATGACCCCCCAAACATCAGCAGGTACACAAAGCACAAGGATGGGGGCAACATTTTATTACCTTGAAAATCCAGTCAGTTAAACTAACTTATTTAAATCTCACATCACAAGTTTTATTATTTTTCTGAATGATCTAACTATGATATCTACCTACCCAAAGCCCATATATAATGCAGGCTCCCCACTACAGCTGTTCTCCTTAGAAATAGGAGTAAACATGAGTGAGCAAATAATAAAAATACTTAGAGAATTTATAGCATTTTATTATAATCAACTATATTGTTTCTATTTTTTGTGACTTCTTCATGATTTTTTCATCTCTTTGTCATTCAAAATGTAAGACTGGATATTGATTCAGGTTTTCTCTCAGTCGTGCTTTTCTCCAGTTTAGAAAGACATTTTGGGGAAGATTCGCTCTTCCTCTTTACCATTATCTTGTTCTATCCAATTCCTCTTCTTCCATACTTTCTTGAGCGCTGTGCAATTAGTCCAATATCCCCATAATCCCCCAAAACGACTCTTCAAGGTCATTAGCAAGGTCTCCGTTCTCACCTCACCTGAAGCTCCACAGCATTTAGAAGAGTTTTCTCCTCTCCCCCGTGACGCATGTCCTTACGTGACTTGCGGGCCTCGTCAGTGCTCTGTGAAGAACTCTGATGCAGAGACAGTGCAGACTGGTCCGAACTACGGTGAGATGCCAGTGAAAGACCAAGGAAGACCTTACACAGACCCAGCATGCCTTGCAGGCTCCACTGCTAGATCTCGGGGTGTTTGCAAAATCTATAAACAAATGGAATGGATTTCCCTGATACTCCTAGTCATCCTTCTTAAGAGCAGCATCCCAGGGGCTCCTGGGTGGCACAGGTGGTTGAGTGTCTGACTCTTGGTTTTGGCCCAGGTTCAGGAATTACCACAGGTATTTAATTGTATATGGAAAGTCTTCCATGCACATTACAGAACATGGATAAGTGACTTTCACTGATAGCAAGAACTGATGTTTTTAACCTACCCAAACCCCAATTTTCTACATTGATGACCAAAGAAATACTCAAAGACAGGTGAAAAAAAAAATCTTCCATTGCTAAAAACTGGGAAGGTGTTATAAGTTCCATGATCTAGCCTTTGGGAAGAGAAAATATACCCATAAAAGAATCAAGAAGAATCCCCCCAAACTTAGAAACTCAAAGACATAGGAACAAAGAGCAGATCCCAAGCCTTTGGGTAATGAAGAGGCTACTGGCACCATGGCAGCTCATTACCCCCAGCTAACTCTTGGATCCATATGCTCAATAAAAAGGGAAGAGGGTAGTGACAACAAACTCTTAATAGTGAAGCGCCAGATGGAGAGGACTGCAGCTAACTCTGGACTTTCCTAAATATACAGAAATAGAAATTTTTCAGGTAGAGTAATGCTTTCCCATGTGGTATGACTCTTCCTTCAATACTTAATACAGGCCACTACATTTTCATGCTAACAGCCTAGAGTGTATTCCTCCATTTTTCTCCAAACTCACAGGCACAGAGGCAATATTTATTTTATGAATTTTAAGTCATCACGTTTAAAACCCAATGGATCCTGATTTTTCTCAATCAAGTAGAATTTAAGAATTTAAGCTAAGGCAGATACAATCAGAATCCCACTAATGCTTTCCTCTTTTCTGAATTCTCACCAAAAGGACATACTAATAACCCAGTTTGACATATCAAAGCTTTTTAAAAAATAAAAAGACTTATTTATTCATGTTAGAGAGAGAGAGAGCAAGCATGAGCAGGAGGGGAGAGGGAGAGAGAATCTCAAGCAGACTCCCTGCTGAGTGCAGAACCCGATGCAGGGTTCAATCTCATCACCCTGAGATCACGACCTGAGCTAAAACCAAGAGTCCTACTCTTAACTGACTGTACCACCCAGGTGCCCCTCAAAGCTTTTTTGAATAGCAAGACAATGTTAGCTCTTGTTGATTAAATCTCCGCATGGATGGGTGGGTGGGTGGGTGTGTGTGTGTGTGTGTGTGTGTGTGTATCCCAGCTCAACATTGTTTAAAGCCCTGCAATTAAAAGACCAGACTAATTGACAGTATCGTTCACCTGCCAACTCTAGGTATAGACTTGTCCTTATTCATAATGTTTTTGCATGTGCTCTAGATATGTTCAAGTTCAGTGAGGATTAGTAGTAATTTTCACAAATTCCTTATGTGTCTTTAGCTGGAATCCAAAGTTTCTAAAATGAATACTTATCAATTTAGATTATTTTAAAAACATATATAAGTATATAAATATGAGAAGGAAGCTAGCTACAGGCAAAACTATGTTTAACCATATTCTACTATCTTGAAATTGAGAATCAAATTTGGAAGATTTGTATTACCAGACTTAACCAAGGTCATGTGGCATTGGCATATGGATAGACAAATAAATAAATGGAGCAGGCAGAGTTCAAAAGCAAGCACAAAGTTATACGAATAACTGCTTTTCAACAAAGGCACCAAACAATTCAATGCGGAAAGAAAAGTCTTTACAGAAATGGGGAAGAGCAATTGAATATCCATGTAGAAAAAAATTAATCTTAACCATGACCTCATATCATACACAATAATTATTCCAAGAAAGATCACAGATTGGAATCCAAGAGCTTAAGCTATGAGGTTTTTAGAAGAAATCATAAAAGAATATCTTTGTGACTCTGGAAAGGAAAAGATTTCCTAGGACATAGAAAGCAAAAACTTAAAATTATAAATTTTCGTTATAATTATCCCATCAAAAAAATGTTTGTAAATGTGAAACATAAATCTGAAAAGGGCCTTCTATCCAGAAGGTATAAGTAACTACTACCAATAAATAAGGCCAACAACCCCATTTTAAAAATGGACAAAACACGGGCACCTGGGTGGCTCAGTTGGTTAAGCGACTGCCTTCGGCTCAGGTCATGGTCCTGGAGTCCCGGGATCGAGTCCTGCATCGGGCTCCCTGCTCAGCAGGGAGTCTGCTTCTCCCTCTGACCCTCCCCCCTCTTATGTGCTCTCTCTCTCTCATTCTCTCTCTCTCAAATAAATAAATAAAATCTTTAAAAAAAAAAAATGGACAAAACACTAAACTAGGGGCGCTTGGGTGGCTCAGTCGGTTGAGCGACTGCCTTTGGCTCAGGTCATGATCCCAGGGTCCTGGGATCGAGCCCCGCATCGGGCTCCCTGCTCGGCGGGAAGCCTGCTTCTCCCTCTCCCACTCCCCCTGCTTGTGTTCCCTCTCTCGCTGTGTCTCTCTGTCAAATAAATAAATAAAATCTTAAAAAAAAAAAAAAACACTAAACCAAGAGTTCACATGTGAACTTATCTGAATAGCCAATCAGCAAATGAAAAGTGCTCAACATCATTCGTCATGGAGAAAATGCAAATTAAAATAGTAACAAGCGGCTACCATACACCCACTAGAATGGCTAAAATTAAATATACTGACCACACTAATTATTGGTAAGAATAAGAGTAGCTAGCAGAACACTAATACACTTCTGGTGGGAATGTAAAATGGAGAAAGGCCTAGCAGTTTCTTATCATGGTAAACATACTCCTACTTTTGACTCAGCAATTCTACTCCTAGGCATACAAAACGAGAAATAAAAACATAAGCTCATGCAAAGATTTATACAAAAATGTTTATAACAGATTTATTCCTAATACCCGAAACTGGAAGTAACTCAAATGTCCATCAGCAGAAGAGTAAATAAGCAGATAGTGGTATATTCTTACCACGGAGCACTACTCGGTTGTGAAAAGGAACGAATCACTAATATATACAACAACATGGATGAATCTCATAAACATTATGCTGTGTGAAACAAGCCAGTGCAGATAAGTGGAAACTGTATGATTATATTCACCTGAAGTTCTAGAACAGGCAAAATTAATACCTGGCAGGGATGGGGGCCAATGACTGACAGGGAAGGGACATAAGGAAAGTTTCTCGATGACAGACATATTTTACATCTTGATAGGGTATGGGTTACATTTGTACATTTCAATGTAGTAAATTTTACCTAAAAAAAACTATTTAAAAAAACCAGTAAAAATGGGGGGAGAGACAAAATTAAAATGACCAAACTATTAGATAATTGTTTAAGCTGGGTGGTGGGTACACTATTCTGTTTGCTTTGTGTAAATTTTTCTAATATAAAATGTAAAAAAAAAAAAGTCTTGGCAGTTTTCTTACACAGAGAATTACATTTACAAAATGAATCCTCTGGCCTAATTATGTGCAATGCCTGGTAATAGCCACCCATTGCAAAAGAAAACTATGTTTCAAAAAATTTTAAATAATTCTCTTTTTGCCAAAACTTCACATGCCATGTTTTAACTGCAGGGGAAAAAAATCCATAAAATATTAACCCATAAAGAAACATTGTACATTAGACTTTACTCTGACACTGAATGTCACTTCCCACAGTGCAATGTGTACATTTCAGATACTGCTAAAAAAAAAAAAAAAACAACTCATTTTGTAGCCTAGATTATTATATTAAAGAAAAGAAAATCACAGGTTAACAATGTTTCAAGTATTAGAGATCAAAATGGGAAATCATAGTAGAATAGGATGGTAGCTGTATTTCTGAAAAGGATATATGATATTAACCAAATTCATTTTTCAAATTATATTGGTAATATTTTGGCATTCATGTCTTCCAGTTTCTAAAATAAACAATAAAAAGATACTTTAATAGTGTAAATATGTAAATCTAATTGAAAGGAATTTTTTTTCATTTAAATTCAAGTTAGTTAACATATAGTATGGTATTGGTTTCAGGAGTAGAATTTGGTGATTCATCACTTCCATAGAACACACAGTGCTCACCCCAACCAGTGTCCTCCTTAATGCCCATCACCCATTTAGCCCATTCTCCCACCTCCCTTCCATCAACCCTCAGTTTGTTCTCTATAGCTAAGAGTCTTTTATGGTTTGCCTCCCTCTCTGTTTTTAACTTATTTTATTTTTCTTTCTCTTCCCCTATGTTCATCTGTTTTGTTTCTTAAATTCCACATATGAGTGAAATCATATGGTACTTGTCTTTGACTGACTTATTTTGCTTAGCATAATACCCTCTAGTTCCATCCACATTCTTGCAAATGGCAAGATTTCATTCTTTTTGATGGCTGAGTAATATTCCATTGTGTGTATTATGTATATATATATATATATATATATATATTCTGTATTATAATTCCATTTTATGTATATATATATAAAATATCTTTTTTATCCATTCATCAGTCAATGGAAAATTGAAAGGAATATTTTTGTTCTTACCACATTTTTAGAGATCTTCTCTACCCCATCAGAATCAGCCAGATAGTTTTAAAGTTCCCTCAACCTAATTCTTTTTTTTCTTATCAATATTTCTCCTACACATGCTACCATACTGATTTCTAAACTCTCAGTTGCTATTTTATTATAATTTTTATTCTTCCATAATGTTTTATTTTTTAGCAAGTTTGGAACCTCTTATAATTGATTCTTTGACAGTGACTCCAAATTACATGATGCATTCCTTAATTCCAAACAGAATCTATGCATTCACTGAACAATTTGCTGTATCCACATTTAACCTGTTTTCAAACAGGTCTTAAGTTTCAATTGCATAGTCATAAAAAATTCATTTTCCCTTATTTTGTGTTAAATAAATTGTTAAAAGCAGATCATATTTACACATGAACCTCTTGACTACACTCTCTGAGTTGGTTGATAGAAATGATATACTTCACATATCCAGATGATATGTAACCAGTCACTTGGCTGTCATTCTGAACTGGCTATTGAATTCACAGTTTATGTTGACCCAATTCACTGTGGGGCAGAGGTGACTTCCAATCAAGCCCATCTTTTACAGCCAGACTAAGAACCACACTGTCTTTCAATACTAAAAAATGGGCAGAGAAGGATGACTAGGGTTACTTCTCCCCTTCAGGACTGAAGCTTTTTTAGAGGCATCAGTCACCATCCTACTTCCAAAGCAAAATCAAAACCATGATGTCAATTTGTGATAAATAAATCTTGGGCTGATGTTGTTTCACTACCAGTGTCTAATTCCCAAATATACCCCTTTCTATGGTAAAACAGTGGCTATTCACAGTTTTCTATGTTTAACTCCTTTGTTAAGTGGCCTGCTGAGTGGTGTATGTATATAGTCACTGACAATCTCTGAATTAGAAAAGATTTAGAAGCTCTTAAGGCCCATTAGGAAGACGCCTTTCCATTTATAACTTCCCCCATTTTTTGCAACATTTACTATTGTGAGAACAAATCTACTTTGTTGTCAATGGGCGTATTTGAAGGAATTGTCAAGTAGGGCAGGGCTCATGCGTTTAAATATTGACTCTGGACCTAAATCACGTGGCACACATGCACGAAATTTAAACAAGATCTTTGGAAGTTTCAACCGGTTGATCTAACTATGCACAGCAAATTCGTTGTTTTTTGACAGCTTCGGGAGGGCCACTCTCACTGACTACGCACCCAGACTGTGCACTACTCACATAAGGTCACCGTGAACATATGGCTAGATGTCTACTTCTGATAATTCGGTTACTTCTCTTGCTGTCTAAATGTTCCTGATATGGAGGCTTTAATTATTGGGATACATTTTAGTTGCTAGGATACTCATTTTATAGGCAGCACTACAGCATTTCTACTTAAGCTAGATTTTAGCTTAAAAACTAAAGTGACAAAGAGCCTTAGGTACACTAATTAATTCTATACTTCTTATTCCAGAGATTTCAAAGCTACAGGCACCATAATATAAAAATTACCCATATGTTGACCGATGGTACAAATAAGGAAAATTGATTCTTCTCCTTCAGCTTTATCATTTTTCTCAGTTTAATCCCTAAACACAAAAGTCGGGTTCTGGGTCAAGCTGGACCCAAAAGAGGATCCTGAACTCACCTTCTCCTGCCAACACACCAGACCTACAGCTACACATGGAACAACTTCCCCTGCAAAAAAACCTAAAAACTGTGTGATTTCTACATGTCAGAAAAAATGAGAGAAGACCCACATCAAAAGGAACAGGAGAGGCTGGGACACAATCTCTCCATAAGCCCCTCTTCCAGCACAGCCACCCACACTTGAGAGGGAACTGAAAACCCAGAGTTTCTCCTGGAGGAGCTAAGGGTTTGAACCCCACATCAAGAATCCCCAACTTTTAAGATCTGCACCTGAGACATGAACCCCCAAAACATCTAGCTTTGAAAACCAACAGGGCCGCGGCTATCTGACAAGTACTCTTCAAGGGCTCCGGCGCTCACTCACCTCAGCAGGGCCCAGCAGGAAGTGGCTGGTCTAGGAGTGTTGACCTGAAGGGCAGTCATCTGATTAACACACTTCTGGGGGCCTGATGGGGTGTTCTCTGGGATGGAGGCTGGCAGGCACCTTCTCCACACTCTCCCTTTCTCCCTCTGCATGGCTCCAGCCAGCAGACGCCATCTTTTTTTCTTCTCAACCCTAAGTACAAAAGTCAGAGAGTGATAAAAAGCCTTCATTATGAGAATTAACCATCACTTGCCCCCCTCAGCTGTCTTTCTCCACTCCTAATTCTACACACCAGCGGCAATGACTTTTAAACTTGGCTACGTATAGTTCTAAAGATGCTTTTCTTCATGTTGCAAAATAAGGTGTATTTATAGCTTTCTTTATATTTCAAATTTAGATTTTCTCCATTTCTTTTCTGCCATTTATATGAAGATTTAGATGATTTATATAATCCTCTTACTCCTCCTATTTCTTCTTAGTATAATCAATTATTTTTGATTCCTCGACTGAGGAAGAGTGTATGAGAGACAAACTTTCTGAATCGCTTAATATATGAAGGTCTTTAATTTCATATTCACTCATGACTAATAATTTGGCTGGCATAAGTATTCTAGGTTTAAAGTTAATTTTACTTTGAACTTTAAAGAATTACGCTATCATCTACTAGTGGTACTGACTGATGACATGCCCTAACTAGTTGTGTTTTATTGTACGTATTACTTTCCCTTATGAAAAGCTTTTAGAATCCTCTATACTTGATTTTCTGAAATTTCTCACAGATGTCTAAGGTAAGGTCTTTTTTCACACAGAAGCCTTTCCTAATTCAAGACATGTGTTTCCCTTCAGTTCTGGAAAGTTAGTTTAAAATTTCATTTTGGGAGGAATACTTTTCACTCCACTTTGTCAGCACTCTCCTGGAAATTTGATCAGTTGAAACAGAACTTCTTGGACTGATCTTCCATCTTATATATTTTCAAGGGGATTTATCTTCAACTGCAAGGTTTCTAAAAAAAAAAGATGCTTGCATGCATATTTTTAATTTCTAAGAGTTCTTTTTGCTGCTATTCTTTTTTACTATATTTTCTTGATATATGGGTAAAATACAAATGTATTCTTGAATTTTTGTAGGCTATTAATTAAAAGCATGTGGGGAGAGGAGGCGAGGTTGTTTGTTTAATTTTCTTTCCTCCATATCAGTTTAACTTATTTTTTCAATACTTTGAAGACTTTCCTCAGATACCTAATGAATTTTTACAGTCTCTCCATATTTTAAATTAAAGAAAAAGAAAAGTTACTTAGAGTGTCTGTATCCACAGGCATTTGCTAACAGTAGACTCACTTGAGTGTGAGTGGCCAATAAATGGGCAGCTTGCTGGGGAACCCCTTCTAGGGTGAACATACATGGTAAGTAGAAGAATGGTTGCCCAAAGATGTCCACATTCTAATCTTCAGAACCTGTGAATATGTTTAGTTACTTGGCAAAGGGGAATTAAGGTTGTAGATTGGTGTTAAGGTTGCTAATTAGCTACCATTAAGACAAGGAGATCATCCTGGATTACTCTCGTGGACCCAGAGTAATCACAAGCATCGTTAAAAGTAGAAGAGGGAATTGAAAGAGAAATCCAGAGGATGACAGTATGAAAAGGACTCTGCCTAATATTGCTGGCTTTAAAGATGGGAGAAAAGTACCCACGAGCCAAGAAAAGTGGGCAGCCTCCATAAACTGGAAAAAATAAGGAAATGTGTTCTCCCCTAAAGCCTCCAGAAAGGAACACAGTTCTGCTGACATCCGGATTTTGGCCCCCTGAGATCCATGTTGGATGTCTAAGCTACAAAACTGTAAAATAATAAATTTGTATAATTTAAAAATCACCAAGTTTGTGGTAATTTGACACAACAGCAACAGAAAACTCATACAGGTTTTGGTTCTGAGAGTAGGGTGCTACTGTAGGGTGTTCCATAAATATATGGAAGTGGCTTTAGAATTTGGTAGTGGCAGAACCTTGAAGAATTTTGAGGAGCACGGTAGAAAAAGCCTAGAGTGACTTAAGCAGACCTTTAGTAGAAATATGGATAATAATGATTCTTATAGGAAGGATACAGAAGGAGGTGAGGAGCATGGTAGAGAAAACATGAATCACTTTGAAGAATCCCCAAATCATAAGCACACTGCTGGTAGAAAGAATATAGACATTAAAGGTGCTGCTGGTGAGAACTTAGAAGAAAATGAGCAACACACAACTGGCAACTTTCAGCTCCTTTTTTTTTTTTTTTTCTATGTAGAATTTCATCCTCTGGGTAGAATACAATGTGTTCCTAAGTTTTTGTAGGTCAGTAAGAGGGGAGAAGGGGAGAAGGAGAGGTTGTTCGATTAATTCTGCTTCCTCAAAGGCCAGTTTTTCTGTTTGTCTTGTTCTTTCCTTCCTCTGTAGACTTTCCTCAATTGTCTGGGAAAGAGAATCCTTGTAATGGAGTGGCAGACAGCTTAGCAGAACTGTGGCCTGCCGTTCTGTAGAAATCAAAACTTTTAAGTGAGAAATGTGGATACTTAGTGGAGGAGATTCCAAGTCAAGTGTTGAAGGTGTGAATAGTTCTGTTTTGTTTTTTCTTGCTGCTCATTAGAAAATGTGAGAGGAAAGGGAGAAATTCAGGGAAGAATTATTTAAAAGGAATCAGGACTTGACACTTCGGGAACCTCAGCCTATTCAGATTGCAAGAGATGCTGAAATTACAAGACCACTCCCAGGAAATCATGCTCTAGAGAAACAACTGAGGGTGTCACTGAATAATTTCACTACTAACTGAGAAAAACCAGTAGGTCTAAGTATTCAGACACACCAAAGATTAAGCATGCCACTCACAGATCTCCTCAGCCAGCTGAGCAGAAGCCACATTTGAGATAGGAATATCCAGGGAGGGCACCTGGGTGGCTCAGTTGGGGAAGCGTCTGCCTTCGGCTCAGGTCATGGTCCCAGGGTCCTGGGATCAAGCCCCGCATCAGGCTCCCTGCTTGGCGGGGAGCCTGCTTCTCCCTCTCCCGCTCCCCCTGCTTGTGTTCCCTCTCTCACTGTGTCTCTCTCTGTCAATAAATAAATAAAATCTTAAAAAAAAAAAAAAAGGAATATCCAGGGAGATGTGTGAAGGAGGGGTCCTCTTTCTAGTGAAGTGAATTCCTAGACGCACATGACTGAAAGGCAAGGTTCTCGACAATGTTCACCAGCAGAGCACTACTAGCTCAGACTGAAAGGGACAGAGAGAGGACAAAATAAAAGGGCTGTTTTTTTTTTAATTATCATTAATAACACAATGCAAATTTTCCAGAAGCCTAATTCATTCAGTAACCTGTATCTTCAGATCCAGGTCAGTACTTTTGGCAGGACTGCTTCATAGAAGATATGGTATATTTCCACCACAAGGTACATATTACCTAACTCTCTTTTTTGTAGGTGATGCCATTAGCAATTAAGGATTATTGCCTAGATCCATTCATTAGGAGTTGCAAAGCAACTCAGAATACTGATTGTATCATTTCTTCATTTACTAGTTTTATTACTTATGCTGCTGAATGTGTTTTTCAAAAAGGTAAAATCATGACTTTCATGCAAATTTAACATAAACACACATCTAGGATTTTACTCATAATTAAGCAGAAAAACAATCATATATAAAAAGTGGTTCAGCCTCAGTCAGATGGGCTGGAGGGACTTCTAGAAGCAAGAGCACAATGGCTGCCCACGGAGAACCCCAAGTCCAGTTCAAACTTGTATTGGTTGGCGATGGTACTGAAAAAACTACATTCGTGAAGCATCATCTGACTGGTGAATTTGTTTTTTGTTTTTTGTTTTTTTGTTTTTGACTGGTGAATTTGAAAAGAAGCATGTAGCCACCTTAGTGTTGAGGTCCAATCCTTTGTGTTCCATACCAACAGAGGACCTATGAAGTTCCTGGTATGAGATACAGCTGGTCAGGAGAAATTTGGTGGGCTGAGAGATGGCTAGGACATCCAAGCCCGGTATGCCATTATAGTGTTTGATGTAACATGAAGGATTACTTACAAGAATGTGCTTAGCTGGCATAGAGATCTGGTACAAGTACATGAAAACATCCCCACTGTGCTGTGGGGCAACAAAGTAGACATTAAGGACAGAAAAGGTAAGGCAAAATCTATTGTCTTCCACCAAAAGAAGAACCTTCAGCACTATGACATTTCTGCCAAAAGTCGCTACAACTTTGAAAAGCCCTTCCTGTGGCTTTCTAGAAAACTAACTGGAGACCCTAACTTGGAGTCTGTCATCATGCCTGCTCTTGCCCCACCAGAGGCGGCCGTGGACGCAACTTCGGTAGCACAGTGTGAGCATGATCTAGAGGTTTCTCAGACCACTGCTCTCGCAGCTGAGCATGATGACCCGTGAGAAAGTGCAGCTGGAGCCCAGTGTCAGAAGTCTAGGGTTATAGGCAACTGTCCTGTGATGTCAGTGGTGCAGAGTGTTCGCCATTTTATTCTACAGCTGAGCAGAACATGTGCTTCATCTTTGGGATGCTGAAGAAGATGGACAGGCTTCGGAGTGAATACGGCAATTTAAAAAGTACCTTCATTTTTTAAGACCTGCATATTTAGCGGTTTTGGAATGCAGTTGTTTGCTTCCTGAGCTTCAAATATAAGACTGCTATAGTCACATTTAAAAAAAAAAAAAAAAAAAAAAGAGGCTCAAAGAATGTTTTGAGGTGCTAGGAATTTATTATCAATTTAATAAAGGAATGATAGAGTCAGTTTGTTAGATTATATACCAAACTGGTTGGTGTTTTATCTTTCAGGTTATCTTTTCCACTGGGCAGGAACAATTTGCTTATCTACTAGACAAAAATCTACAGGATAATATGCACTTAATACGTAACTTCACTAAGCCTATAATCTGTGATCAATTGTCTTAATACTGCCTAGCTTCACTTATCTTTTTAAAGGTAAACTTCCCCCTCAGCAGTTCTTTGGTCTCTAAGAAGTACAGTTACAGGGTAAATCCTTGATTCTTTTCCTTTATCTGCCTGTATTCAAAACAATGAGCTTCTTAAAAAATAAATCATGATGACCTCATGGATTTTAACATATCTGAGGTGTTTCAACTCATTGTAATTGTGATCTGTATTATCCATGTACTTTTTAAAATAAATGGAAGCATGCTAAACATTTTTGATAGAGATTTTTAAAAAAGCTAGCAAAAGATTAATGTGAAAAGAACCAATGCAAACTGGTTGGTAAGAGGGATCTTCCAAATCTTCGGTGTGCTTGTGGAAACTATAATCCTATGGAGAAATGGATACCATGTAGAACATAATAAACAGAGATAATATTATAAAGAGGATAATCAGAAAGTCGCAGGTCTTCTCTCAAATTTTACAGTAAAATTAAATGCAATCAAAGTGTGGTCCTAGAAAATTGCATCCTTAACACCTGAAAGGAACAGAATCAAACCCTTCACATACGACTGTGAATACCAATTTTTTTATTAGTCACTTTTGCACTTGTGTGTAGATTATTAAAATTAGTATCATACAGTAAATATAAATTTCCTTTTATACATTACATGATCCCTGTTAGCTTTCTAACTCAAGTCCCTTAGGAAGAGACTTCACTAATCTAGCATTGAATTAGGTTTTGAAGCCAATCTTTTACACAGTAATAGCTCATTTGGCAAAATAATTTAATTACAGAAATGTGACACACATGAGCATGTTTGTAATGATTAATGAATCACTTCATAAAAAGTGAATTTCTAATGAGCTGAAAAATTTATCTATCAATTAAAACTCAAGAAAATAAGTTTATTGAGTATTTTTACTGAGCTAAATTAATCACTAGTTATTTTTAAATAAATATTTTTAATGACATGGAGAGCTAAGAATTTTAAAGCCATGAACAACAATCTATGGTTGCTATCCTTATCTGAAATTCTTCTCTAAATTAATTGCAATAGCTGCAAACATGTTTCCCAAACTCAGGTGGAGCTCCAAGCTGCCTTTCTTGTTCCTCACTTTTTAATTGTTTGGGATGAACTGACAGGCAGCACCCCGTCCCCCTTATACCATTAAATCCATGAGTTTTTCCTGTTGGAGTCACTGAGTCGACTTCCTTTAGCTGTTGTTTCCCTGTTGCAGAAACTTCTACTTCTGTGGGGGTAAGTTTTAACTTTTTTTCCTGACACTTGAATTCTTTGGGGGTAATAGTATAGATGACACTGGACAGGATGTTAAGCTGTGAAATGCATATATGTCTAAATACAAGCGGTCTTGTAAGAGGGTCACAGTGTCTCAGGTGACCGAGGACAGCTGAAATGCATCTAATTGAAATGCCATTATTATTTGTGGGACATACTTTTAATATGCCTCTTTGAGATATCTTTAATCCATGTATCAAAAACTTCTATGTATATATATACATGTAGGTCTATTTAAACTGTAGTAATTTACACTGAAAGCCAGCATTAGTTTATCAGAACCTTACAGAGCAGTTATCCATTCTTACTCTATAGATTCTTCATTTGTATTCAGGAATATCACAGTCTTTTGGAATGCTTTTCACCTCTTGCATAATTCCTTCTCACTTTCTTTTTCAGATTCCTCATTTACTCAGTCTCTAAGTATCGGGCTGCTCCAGGACTCAGCCTTTGAGTCTAGACAGAAAAGAGAACAGACTCAATTCTTTTCTGTCTGGACTCAATCCCTTAAGTAATCTCATCCTACATCAAAGTGCAAAACCCATCTCTACATAGATAACTTCCAATTTTGTATCTCTAGCTTAGCTCTCTCCCCTGAACTTCAAGAGAGTATCCTCAAAGGCAACTCCATTATTCTAGTTTCTCAGGCCACAAATGTAGGCATCCCCTAGATGTTTTTACACCTCACCCCACATTGGGCTCAGTAGTAAATTGAATCAGCTCTGATTTCAAAATGTCCATAATTCAAACACTTTTTACCACTTCCACTGCCATCAACCTGGACCACATCATCATCATATCTCCCTGGAATACAGATCGGCCTCGTATCTGGTACACCAGGCAATTCCAGGCAGAAAACAGATGACAAATATGAATAAGAAGGATTTAGTCAAGGAACTATCTACAAAGGCCAAGGAGTTGTTACAGGAAATCAGAGAAGCAGCTACATGGAGAGAGGCACTGGCAGGAACTGTGGCCCTGGTGGATGGACATGAACAACCAATGGGGACCTGAAACAGCAGGAGAAGAGGGTAATAAACAGAGAAAGCTTGCTCTTCACCCACTCTCTCCCATGAGAGTCTCTCATTAATTGAACCCAATGCAAGCCAGAGTCAAAGAAGCCAATTAGTGGTTAATATAGATCATACAGGTCAGCCCTGTGGGGCACAGGGCAGCAAGAAAAGGCTAGAGAGCGAAGTCCACCATTATTCTCCCTTCTACCTGCCCTTGCCTTTTTTTTTTTCCCAAGCATAGAGCCAAAACAGTTTTGTAAAAACAAGACAGACCTTGTCAGACACCTGCTCCAAGCTCCCAGTGATTTTCTGTAGCACCTTAAAAGTTTACAAGGCCTATATGGCACCCCATCCAAAGCTCTTCCATTTTGATGGCCTCAGCTCTTGTTCTTTTACGTAATTTTTTTGAGTGACACCACTCTCCTTACGGTTTCTTGAACCTTCAAGGCACACACCTGCTTCAGGGCCATTACAGTTTAGTGCTGTCGGCTTGAGCTCTCTTCCTCCAGTAATTCCCTGCGACTCACTTCAGGATGTACTCAGACGTCACCCTCTCTGCAACGTCGTTCCTGGCCATCTGGCTAACATTTCGCCAGCCCTCACATCAAGTCCTGACTCACTTTTCTCCACAGAAAAATTCTATTTTCTATCCTATTTCTACCTTCTATTATATTTTACATTAGATGTCACTTAAACATCTAATATATTTAGTTTAATGTGAGCTCCGTGAGGACAGGGGTTGTTGTTCTCAGTGTCTAGATCAGGGCTGATGCAAGTAGATGCTTAATAAATATTTGTTTATCAAATGAATAAAACCAAAAAAGGATCTCACCCCTCTTTTCCTCAGTATTTTCCTATCATATCTGAAATCCTGTGAGTGTGGCAAGGTGTTCGTTTTTAACTGGCTTTATACCTGCACTTAAACAAACAACCCTCTTCCTCGCATCCGTGATGACCTGGAAGGCAGACAGCACATGTAACACTGCAGCCTGTTTATCCATAAAAGTCAGATATTCAAACACACAGTAGCAGGAAAAGGAAAGCTTGCCCTCACCATACAATTTCAATGAGGAGTGGTGAGATTTGTAATATCCTCAGGAAGGAGAACAGGCCCTTAGCAATTTAAATTCTGAGCATACAGCCAACAGTAAACTGCAGGAAAGCATATCTGATGTGGGTGGTGATATAAAGGAAAATTAATGGGAAAAACTGTGTTCTCACACTTCAAACATTATCATATGCTGTGGGGACTTACACTCTATCAGCAGCAAAGTACAAAAGTTACGGTGACTGGCATGTTGGTCTGTCTCTATTTAGCAAACTGATTAGCCTCCCCTTTGGAAGATGATCATGGCATTTGTTTATCTTCAAAATGCTGTATTATAAATGCTGCTTAAATAAATTAAAGTTATTTCAATTTAAAAACATAAGAGAGATGATGACCTAAACATGGTATTTAGGCTAAAGCAAAATCCCTTCTGCTTTCTTTCCCCATCTGCACAATATTAAAAAACATAAAGAGAGATTAGATGTCCTCAAAGAATATCAGGATAGAAGAGTAAAATATTTCAGAGTATAATATCTCATGCTGAAAATGTATCTCAGTTTGAAAATTTAATTGCCTTCAAAAATAAAATGTACTTAAATTAGTTGAGAGTAAATCCATGTTTTAAGTATATCTGCTAATTACTACAACAAAAAAAATATCCAGGAGACTTCTGATTACAGAAAAAAGGTACACGATTTAGTGCTCCCTTATCAAGTAATCAAACACAGGTTCCTAAAAGTAGTTGGGTTTATATTTATTCGTGTTTCCAATAAACTCATATTAATTCTTGACTTCCTAATTCCTCTCCTCCTCTTTGTCAGTGTAATCCATCTTTTTGATCTCTAAGTAGAACTCCTTCAGCCCTGAAAGTGGAGAAACAGAACACCCTGTACATTTCTGAATTGCCAAAAGGAAATATAAAACCCTAAATAGATCTGCTATGTGAAAGAAAGAAAACATCCAGACCTAGTCAAGATCAGACTACCTATTTGAATATACACATTAATTAACTAAGAAACACCAAAGCTAAAAAACGTATCAGTCATTTCAGGGTCACACGCACACACACACACACACATACACATACACACACACGCACACACACGAATATATTAGAGAACATAAAACTTATGATCCTCACGAGAACCAAATAAATCACAATCTTACTATGAAGTGTATGCATGAAAATGTTTAGGAGATCAAAGCATCAAAGTTTTCCTAGCTAGAATACTTTTCAGATGTATTAACTTGAATCTGATAAGAAACAACTGAATAAAGAAAATCTATGTAGAGTTCACATGTTCATTGGCACTCAACCCAGTGCCACTGTCCTTGCTTGCTGGGCTAGCTGTTCAGTAGTCCAAACTACTTACGCCCTCTCCCACCTCACCTCACTAACTCCTGGCACAGAAAAATCAGTATCACCTCAAAAAACTTCCCAACTTTCTGCCCTTTTTGCTGCTACTTTATGTTCACCTTGCCCCTCTTTTAAGTACTTAAATGTAGCAATTTGGGGCTAAGAATGCCTGTTTTTTGTCTCAGTTCTACTGCTTATTAGCTGCATGTCCCTGTTTCCTCATCGGGCAGATGGGAACTCTTGTCCTGTATCAATGAGAGGACACATGTACTGAGTCTGACACACAGCCAGTGCTCAAGCAACTCCAAGATCTGAACTGTGAAAGAGGAATCACATGAATCTTAGGTCTTACCCAACAACAAGCTTCCCTGAATAGTAGTGAAGTAAACGCATGACAAACACATCCATGCATCTCTGGAGAACCTCAAGCTATCCGTTGCAACTTCCCAAAAGTCCCTTTTTCAACACTGGGACATGTTTCAGTTTCATAGTAACGGTTCAACACAACCTATGTATGTCCTCAAGTCAGCTCCGAGAAAGACATTTCATCTTGGAGTTCCTTAGGTTTTAGAGTCAGCTCGTCACTCAGGGGACTTCCAATCTCCTCCAATCAGCCATGAGGATATGCGACCGCCCAGTGTGTGCCTCTTCCTGGCCGCCTGGCCTGGTGCTCCCAGTTCCTCCTGCTGGCACCAGTCACTTGAGGCTCTCTGCCTTCCTTTTCCTAAGTCCCCACACCCAATAGCACATGCCTAATAGCAGATATCTCTGCTTATTGCCTCTTGAGCCGAAGGAGAGAGGCTTGGAGGAGGTTTTGATCCACCTGATGTTCTGACAGCAGCCAATTACCTTGTCAGTTGCCCAAGGGCACCTGGGCCACGCTTCTGCCATTTCCACATCTGGAGCACATTGCAATGTGTTCCCACATTTTGAACCGGGCTTCCTCCCGTTACATCTCGACAGCTGTTTCCTTCTTCAAATGACTTCACATGTGTTTCATGTTCCAAAAATTCCTCGTAGCTTTATAACAATCAAAGGTAATCTTATTTTTTTCAGTTTGGTTATTGATTCATAAACACAGTTACATCTATAGATATAGGTAGGAAAGGGAACCTACTGGACATGTATCTCTATCTATATAATTGCATTTTCTAAGGATTTTGTTAGCTGACAGGGAGATGACACCACAAAACTATTTGAATCTACTGAGCTTAACAAGATGCCGCACCTATAGAAAGACCTATATTTCTATGGAAATGAAAAGTCATAAATTGAATAAAGCACTTAAATGTAACCCCATTAACAAAACAGAAGATTTTTAAAGGTGGTTCAAAACATGGATTTTATTTCAATTTCTGAAGAATGCTAAAAATAAGCAAAGCTCCTGTATCTCTAGACTACAACCATAGCTCTTTCTCCAAGCAGAATAGACTCTAAAGTACCATGATAATGCAAATAATTTTTTAAATGTATTGTGATAGAGAAATATCAGAGAAAGCAAGACTATCATTGGAAGCCCTCTGACAGAGACAGACATTTCTAGGCATTTACATTAACCCATTCTTTACATTCAATCATAAACTTAGGCTACATACTAATATTGGCAGCAGAGTTTGGGACAATTTTCTCCAAAATGTTTGATCATATCAATTACTATAGGCTTTCTAGATGGACAACTGATCAACACAAATCTGAAAGTATTCTTTATTCTAAGAAGACCACCCTAAACAAACAAACAAAAAACAAAGACTCTACTGGTTTACCTGAAAGTCTCAATCAATGTTTCATGGAGGGGCACCTGGATGGTGCAGTCAGTTAAACATCTGACTTGGTTTCGGCTCAGGTTGTGATTTCAGGATTGTGAGATCGAACACAACATCGTCAGTGCAGAGTCTAATTAAGACTCTCTCTGCACCTCCCCTTTCTGCTCACTCTCTCTCTCTCTCAAATAAATAAATCTTTAAAAAAATGTTTCATGGAACCCATACAACTCCATAGCAAAAAACAAATATCCTTATTAAAAATGGGCAAAGGACTTCTTTTCCAAAGAAGACATAAAAATGGCCAACAAGTACTTGAAAAGGTGTTCAACATCACTAATCATCAGGGAAATGCAAATCAAAACCACAATGGGATACAACCTCATCCCTGTTAGGATGACTTGTCAAAAAGACACAGGATAACAAATGCTGGCAAGGATGTGGAGAAAAGGAACCCTAGTGCACTGCTGGTGGGATTGTAAACTGATACAGTCAGTTTATGGAAAACATTATGTTAGTTCCTTAACAGTTAAGAATAAAACTACTATATGATCCAGCAATCCCATTTTATATATCCAAAGGAAATGAAACCAGTATCTCAAAAAGATATCGATTCTCCCAGTTCATAGCAGCATTATTTACAATAGCCAAAGGATGGAAACAACCTGAGTGTCCACTGATGGATGAATGGAACAGAAAAAAAAAATTATATATATATATATATTTTTTTGTGGATTACATTATTATATATTGTATATATAATATATTCTATACATTATATTTTGTATATTATTCAATATTTAAAGAAGAGGAAATCTGTCATTGTCAACAACATTGATGAACCTAGAGGGCATTACACTAAGTAAAATAAACCAGATAGAGAAAGATAGATAAGCATGGTATCACTTGTATGTAGAATCTTAAAAAAAAAAGTAGGACCCATGGAAACAGAATAGAAAAGTGGTTGCCAGGGGCTGGGAGTTGGCAGGTGTGGGGATAGAGAGAAACAGAGAGATTGGTACAAGGGTTCCAATTTTTAATTATAAGATGAACAAGGACTGAAGATCTAAAATATAGTTGTATATAGCTTTAATTACTATTAATTTTTAATATAAATAATTATCTGTAAGTTAACCAAGTATAGGTTTCTAATTTCTGTCCCACTCTCAAACAAAACATAAGATTTAGCATTCTTTATTCATTGAGCATTTTCATGCCAATATCATTTATTCTGGTCTGGATTTTTAGTTCTACCATTTTTAGGCTCCCAAGGTTATTGTAATTAATAGCTACTATAAGTAACTGACATTTTTTTAAATTAATTTTTGAGTTCACACATTTCCCATACTTTTCCTGTGTCCAGTATTTCTGCTAGTGAAAAATCTTTTCTTTAAACTCTTAATCTTCAGATAGCTAGAAATGTCTCTATTTTAACTTGTTTTTTAAAAAATATTTTATTTATCTATTAGAGAGAGAGCATGCACAAGTGGAGGGGGGGCAGAGGAATAGGGAGAAGCAGATTCCCCACTGAGGAGGGAACCCGATGGAGGACTTCATCCAGGACCCCGGGATCATGACCTGAGCTGAAGGCAGACACTTAACTGACTGAGCCACCCAGGCGCCCTATTTTAACTTATTCTTGAATTCAAGTTTATTTAAGTATAAAATGAGAGATTAACAATTTTTAATCATGTATATTATGGTTCCCCATTTTCTTTTCACATTTATTTTATTAAGATGTCTGTTCTAATTGTCATTTCTTTGTAGATAACTGCCTTATCTGTGTGATAACTTTAAAGTTTTCTTTTCCTTCATTCTTGATATTATTAAAGTGTCTACTTTTATGTTCCAAGCATTGTTCATATTTTTTATCTTAATCCATATAAGAAACTTCTGTACTTTTAGAAATATTCTACAACTCCATTAAAATCTGTCTTGTTGAACATTTATATTTATTTATTCTGCCTGTAACTTAAAATGTGCTTTTTTCCCCTAAGAACTTGGGTCTTTCATGAATTCTTGAAAAGTCTCTTACTCTCTCCCCTTATTGTTTTTATTTTTATCAAATTTATGCAGTGACTTAGTTTATAAGAGTCTTATGATTATACAAAGTTTCCTGTGAAAAGTAGCAGTTGCCATCCCTGCCCTAGCATACGCTTCTTTTCAAAGAAAACAATCTTCCCCCTCTTCTAGCAGATTATTTTAAGATTTTTACCTCTATATCTCTTAATATTGCTGATTTCTCCATTTTTTTAAAATAGGTTCTGCACTCAACGTGGGGTTTGAACTCATGACCCTGAGATCAAGAGTCACAATCTCTACTGACTCAGCCAGCCAGAAGCCCCTTGATTTCTCCAATTTTAAGCATTACCAACACTGACTTGTCACTACAAAGGGTGAGAATTTAGCCTTCCTTCCTTCCTTTGCCTTCATCACACACATACACATACCCTTTCATGCTGACCCCCTAGAAGTCATAACCTTATATAATCTCTCCCCCCAGTGCAGGCAGAACCTGTGACTTGCTTCTAACCTATAGAAGAAGCAAAGGTGAAGCATTTTTACTGATGCAATTAAGGCCCCAAATCAGTTGAATTTGAGGTTATCAAAGGGAAGAATATCCTAGGTAGGCTTGACTTAATTGGATAAAATTCCTTAAAAGAGGGGCGCAGGCACTTCTGCAGGTCAGAGATGCTCTCTTACTAACTCTGAAGGAAGCAAATGAGCTCTTCTAACCACCTGAGGGAACTTGGAAGCGGGTCTTTCCTCACATGACCATGCAGCCTAGCCAGCACCTTGAGGGAACCTTGTGAGACCCCAACCAAAGGATCCAGCCAGGCTCTGCTTGCATTCCTGAACCACTGAAAATGCGAGGTAATAAATGGGGATTGTTTGAGGCCACTAAATTTGTGCTACTTTATTATAGCAATAGAGAATTAGTCCTTCTTCCCTTGTTAACTTCCCAAATAGAGTTTCAGTCTCATCAGTTTTGAGTGTTTATATGATTATGACATGCAAGTGCTTTTTATAACTTAGTGAACTATGGCTACTTTTCCTTCCTGCAGAAAAATTAATCTTTGCTCTGCGACTCACCCCCCTTTTCTTTGTTATGGTATTTTTTAGTTGTCTAATTTTCCTTTCAAAAGACTGAAATTCATCAACTATTCTCTTTTTTTTTTTTTTTAAATAAAGACTTCATTTATTTCTTTGTCAGAGAGAGAGAGAGCATAAGCAGGAAGAGTGGCAGGGAGAAGAAGCAAGCTCCCCACTGAGCAAGGAGCCCAATGTGGGACTTGATCCCAGCACCCTGGGATCATGACCTGAGCCGAAGGTAGACACCGAACCAACTGAGCCACCCAGGCATCCCGAGATTCATCAAGTATTCTATTAGTTTCATTGGCCTGGGTCTATTCCAGAAGTTTTTTCACTCGATTCAATTATAATCAGTTCCCTCTAATCTGAACACAAGGCTGTCGTGCTGTTCCCGCCCTTTCTGATCATCCTGGGGAGTCCCTGACTTCTTTTCCATGTGGCAGATGTTGTTTCCTAAACCATATGTATTCCTCTTACCCTTGTTTGGTGAATCATGACTTCTAGAGGCCTCATGTCTTCACATCACCTTTTAATTTTATTGACATTTTGGCTGGGTATATAATTGTAGTGAGAAATTTCCCTCAGAACTTTGAAACCTACATTACCTAGATACCTTCTTGTCTATGGCCATACCACCCTGAACGCACCCGATCTTATCTAAATACCTTCTGGTGTTGTTGTTGGGAAGGACAAAGCTATTCTGATTCATATTCCTCTGTATGTAGTCTACTTTCTTTCCTCCCTGGAAGTTGAGAAGCTTAGTCCAAAGTGCTTAAAATTTCAAATTGCTGCACCTTGGACAGTTTATACCAAGATGATTTGCTTTTGCAAATTACTCCATTTACAGTTGTTTCTCTTTTGTATTTTATCTATCATTGTTACATATTTGTAGCAAAGAAAGATACATCAAAGCATGAATGTACAGCACCATCCTAACTGAAATAAACTATTTTAGAATGTCAAAAACATAAGTAAAACATTAAGTTAACAGTTTTACACTTAAGGTGTTGAATTATATTCTTATTAAGAAAATTATACTGGGACAAATGAGATGTAAAAGCATTAAATACTAATAATCTGAATTTGCCCAAAATATTTTCTTACTACAAGAAAAAATACCACTCTGCTTATCTCCTATTGAAATTCATCCTTATTCAGATTTTCAATTTTTGGAAGTCTGAGTGAAGAAATTAGACTGTGTATTTGTTAAACTTATCACCAGATGAGTTTAAAAGTATATAATAGAATTTTGAGCTTTAAGAGTTTCAATTAAAAAAAAAAAAAGAGTTTCAATTAAAATTAAAATGTCTCTTGGATTCAGGGATAGAGAAAGAAAGTCTTAATCTCTATGAAAGTGCTAAGAATAAAACAATTTAGGAAAAAGCACAGAAATTTACATCAGGGTCTATATTTGTCAAAGAGAACAAACCACACAACTTTCCTAGAGGATTTTCTGAAAATAGCTCAGAATATTATGGCCTATTCTTTCATTTTGTTTCTGGGATCCTAAATACACGTTAGTGAGAGGGTAAATGCCCATTTAGTTAACATCTTAAAAACGTCTAAAAAGATTTAAAAAAAAAAGGTTAAAATATTAATGTTTACTATTCATCACCCTCTAAAACAAATAATTGAATAAGATGAAGTGGAAAGTTAAAGGGGAACCCTCCTACACTGTTGGTGGGAATGCAAGCTGGTGCAGCCACTCTGGAAAACAGTATGGAGGTTCCTCAAAAAGTTGAAAATAGAGCTACCATTTGATCCAGCAATTGCACTACTGGGTATTTACCCCAAAGATACAAATGTAGGGATCCGAAGGGGTACGTGCACCCCGATGTTTATAGCAGCAATGTCCACAATAGCCAAACTGTGGAAAGAGCCAAGATGTCCATCGACAGATGAATGGATAAAGAAGAAGTGGTATATATATACAATGGAATATTATGCAGCCATCAAAAGGAATGAAATCTTGCCATTTGCCACGACGTGGATGGACTGGGGGTATTATGTTAAGCGAAATAAGTCAGTCAGAGAAAGACATGTATCATATGATCTTACTGATATGAGGAATTCTTAATGTCAGGAAACAAACTGAGGTTTGCTGGAGTGGTGGGGGGGTGGGAGGGATGGGGTGGCTGGGTGACAGACATTGGGGAGGGTATGTGCTATGGTGAGCGCTGTGAATTGTGTAAGACTGTTGAATCACAGACCGGTACCTCTGAAACAAATAATACATTATATGTTAAAAAAAAAAGAAGAAGAAGAAGAAGAAGAAGAAGAAGAAGATAGCAGGAAGGGAAGAATGAAGGGGGGGAAATCGGAGGGGTAGACGAACCATGAGAGACGATGGACTCTGAAAAACAATCTGAGGGTTCTAGAGGGGAGGGGGTGGGGGGATGTGTTAGCCTGGCGATGGGTATTAAAGAGGGCACGTACTGCATGGAGCACTAGGTGTTATACGCAAACAATGAATCATGGAAGACTACATCAAAAACTAATGATGTAATGTATGGTGATTAACATAACATAATAAAATAAATAAAAAAATAGAAGGTTGAAGAAGGTTATGTTAATAAAATGCACAAAGGCTGAGAACATATAATTCATATAAGAAAAAAATTTAAAACTAAGAAAAAATGTTTAGAATTTTTGATAAGCAAATCAATTCAATTTTGGAATATTTTTACATACATAAGTAGGCAAAGATGGAAAAAAATACCTACTGGTAGGGTGGGAAAGAAAAAACAATGTCATATGCTGGTTTTAGGAGAATGAAATCGTGTATCTCTATGTACAAATTTGGAAATATTTTAAATACTTACATTCAAAAAGGAGGTTAAAAAAATGGGTTAAAAATTAGTGATATGATTAAAAAAAAGGCCTTTTTTAAACGATAATGAGAAAAATTAAGACAAATACTTCAGAAAAAAATCTATAATAGAAAGGAATGGCCCAGATATAAAACAAACCAAATCAAACTATAAGACTACAGTTCACTATAATTCAAGATTCTTCTCTGAGCTGGACAGGTTTTGTAGCTTATAATTATTTTTGTCTCTGAGTCCAATCATAATATGAAGCTCTAATTGTGACTGATATTTATATAATTATATTGCTGTTCATTATTTATCAAATTTTAGATTAACTCTGAAGGCAAATCCTAGGAGAATTCATTATCATAATAGAATAGCATGTAAAAGTTATAAACTCTGATAGCAAAATAATGATACAGCAGAGAGAAACTGACAGAGAAAAATGTAGGAGATTGATACAGGAATGCTTTTCCCCTCATTCTGCATAATGGGGAGTCAAGAGTTATGGCTCAAAGTTGTATGTATCAGTTGGTAATGTGTTCAACTGTAAGTTACAGGAAAACAAAGATTAAGAGTAATGAGAATATGGGGTGCCTGCCTGGCCCAGTCAGAAGAGCATGTGACTCTTGATCTTGGGGTCATGAGTTCGAGCCCCACAAAGAGGTCCCATAGGATCTAAATCCACCAGACAAAAAAAATTTTTTAAAGAGTAATAAGAATACATATGAGCGTGTGTGCCTCCGTTCTGGGCTGGTACATCTTGTCAATAATTTCATGAAGAGCTAGAATCTTCCTTCCTTCCCTTCCTTCTTTCCTTCCTTCCTCCCTCCCTCCCTTCCTTCCTTCCCTCTCTCCCTCCTCCTTCCTTCCCTTTCTTTCCTTTCTTCCCTTTCTTTCTTTCTCTTTCTTTCTCTCTCTTGTATTCCAGGGCCAGAGAATGACTGTTGTGCCTCCCCACTTTATGTTCATGTTCTAGACAAGATGAAGGGGGCAGAATCAAAGCTAATGGGAAAGTGGGTATTGAGTCACTTAATAACATCCACCACGATGAAGAAAATAATTTTAGCACTTAATCTGAAGTATTCAAAGTCATACTACTAACAACACTCAGGAGGCGGAAGCACAGCGAATTTGAGCTAAAATATCTCATTATTTAGAGCAGGGAGTCAAAATAATTTCCTTCACTGACATATCAAGAAATACAAATAATACCCAGAAAAATTAAAAACAAAATCAAAGGCAGTTTTTTTCCCTTAGGAACAGAGATGAGACGTTGGTGAATGGGAAGGTCTTACAAGAGAGTTCTGCTTTTTTTCCATTCACATGTTCCACAAAAATGATTGGTTGACTCTTACATCCAAGGAGTTCTTCTCATCACTGGGGATGTCCCTGAGGATAAGACAACAGGGTCCTTCCCTTCATTTATATTTTAGGAGCAAATAAAACAAAAAGAGAGACACACAATCTCAGAAAGCAATAGGTTCTAAAAAGCTAGAAAGAGATGTGATTAGGGAGATTTGCGACAGGATCAGGAAAGCTCTCTCTGAAGAGGTGACTTCCAAATGAAAATGGGAATGAGGTACCACAGTCAGCCTTGTGTAAAGAATTCGACTACAGAGAAGACTTTAGGTCTGTTTTATCTCAGAGCATGGGATCATATATTCACTACTTTGAAAATCCAGAGAGCTGATTCCCCAACTGCTCTACCAGGCACTAATGAGGTTCTAGTTTTAACTGTTACTGATCAAGCCTGTCAGAACAACACCAATCAACTTCACTCAAGGCCATGAAACAATCTGCGATAGGACTAACCTTGAATCCACTGTGTTAGTATGCAACTTACGAGGCCCTAAAACCGTGTCCCTTCCAATGAGATATATTTCAGACTGGAACTGCTAGCAGAATTCAACATTTACCCAGGCATCAAGAACCTCTAGGGAAAAATGAGCAGAATAACAGACTGGAGAGAATAACTCTGGATTTTAATCCAATCTAAGAATCTTGGACTTTGGGCTTTTACTCATGCAGTCAAGACAATTTTATTTCACAGTTGGTATCTTCAGAATTATAATCTTTGACCTGAATTTGTAAGGCAGTTCTATATTTGAACTTCAATTTCTCCTAGGGAATTTAATAAATGCAGAGGACAAATCTGGGGTGACTATATTACTGGCATTTTGTTGATGGAAGGTTTTTTTTTTTTTTTAAGATTTATTTACTTATTTGAGAGAGGACGTAGGGGCCAAAGGCGAGGGAGAGAGAATCCCAAGCAGACTCTGCAGAGAGCCTGGAGCTGATGCGGGGCTCCATCTCATGACCCTGACATCATGACCTGAGCAGAAACCAACAGTCGGACACTCAACTGACTGGGACACCCAGGTGGAAGGTGTTTCATTCCAGCACTTGTCCTCAAGGCAGAATTTCTTACATGATACATTAGATAATGTGGCTGCATATATTTTGGCTGAGATATAGAATAGGGTATAAGATTTCAGCCTTTAAACCACGGAGATGGTTTGATTACATACTCTTCTGAACCACTGCAGACAGTGTCCAATGCCCACAGTGCTCCCAGGAGGAATGATCCAAGGGAGCAGAGGTTAGCACTGAGGAAGTGAACTCATAAAGTTGAGAAGAGGGCTGTCAGGGATTGAAGACTCCCTGCCTCTGAGATGGACACAGACTTGTGGTGACACTCCTGGTCTCTCCTGTCCCTTTCCTCTCGCTGCCATGACTGGGAAGTAAGGAAAGAATAAACTAGGTATACTTGCCTCTGCATTTCTCTTTTCCTTCCTAAGACTTTCTTGCCAACAGAGAGGGTTTCTGTTCTACAGTGCTGCCTATGGCTATGCCTCATTCTGGAGGTATGAATATTAAGATTGGAGGCCCCATAGGATCTAAATCCACCAGACAACTTCTACCTTGTCAGTTCTCTTGGAACCTGTCTCTCTGACCTTCCACACACATCCCTGGTGATTTTGTGTTATGATTTTTGTCTTAATCTGCAGCATCCAGTATTTAACAACTACATTTATTATAATGCCAGGCAGTATACATACACCACATATTGTTTAGAGCTCAAAGATTTACGCAACTTTCCCAAACTCACAAAGTGGTAGAGCATGGATTTAAATCTAGGTCTGTCACATCCAGCACTAACACATAAAGACCTGGTTCTCCTGCACAGTCTGGTGGCCACTCCTTCCCACACAAGAGATGTTTTATCCAGAATTCTCTTCTGCAATAATCTACCACTGTCAGAAGAAAGCCTAATCTCTGATTTTAAATAGGGAGTAGAATTCTCCTTAAGTGACTACTGAATAAAATAACAGACCTATAGGAAAACTAGGGCACGTTTGTGTGGATAACTTACTTCCTTGGGGATTCACAAGGCACTTCATAGGGTACCTAGGGTCACATTCTGTGGTCATATCCTATAATATCACATTGTTCAGGAGAACCTTTTTCTAGATGAACTGATGGGAGACATGCTTGAATATCTTCCCTGAAATTTTGGGTTCCACACGCAAATGGATTCCTCTGTACCCTCTGAGGAGGATAGATATATTCAGCTCCACTGTAACCCTTAGTCACTTTCATCAGGACATTCTGAGTCCTCTACTGTTATTTCCAAAATCCATACTTCAAACATATTGTAATCTTAATTCCAAAAAAAAAAAATCCATAAAATGGTGCTATTTTCCATAGTGCTTAAGAATTAAGCATAAACTTCTGTGGAAATTTAATTTTAGTTAAATCTTATGACTCTATTTCATATACCTCCTATGCAAAAATCAGAAAGGTGCTTCAGAAAATATATAAGGAAATAAATGAGATGAGATACATCTTTGACTCCTCAAGGAGTTCACTGTCTACAAGGAGTTAAGGCAAGTCAAAATGTAATATAAGTGGCATAATAATAATAATTTCCAAAGTATCATGTAAAAGATCAAATCAAACGCTATAAAAAATCAAAGGAACAGAATTCATATACTATGTAGGAATTAGGAAAGAATTTGTCATTAGTTTTATTCGATAAATAAGATTTCAATAAGCAACGGCAGAAGGAAGAAACTAGGTAGGAAAAACCACAAAGAAAAAAGTACAAGAAAGGAAAAGCAAGAGATGTGTTCATAAACATTTTTGAATTTAATATGGTTGAAATGCGTGTGTGTGTGTGTGCGTGTAAGAGTAATGCAAAATAAATTTGGAACAATATGTTTGGGCTTATTATGAAGAATTTAAACACCAAACTGAAGGATTGCTAATTAATTCATTAATGGGAAGCCTGTGAAAAAAAATTATACGGGAAAACAAATGATTATTCTGGCTGTAGTTTAGGGAGAGATCACCACACACTGAAAAGATTATATTTTCCAGCTTCTTTTGCAGCCTGGCTATGTACCTAAGTCTGGACAAGGAAATTTAAGTGGAAGTGTTGTGAATATTTCCCAGATATCCCCCTACAAGGAGAAAGAAATCCTGCTTCTTCCCCCCTCCTCCTTCCTGTTGCTGGGAATCCTGATACAGTGACACTCAAGCAGTAATAGAGGACTTTGAGAACAAAAGTCATATGAATTGGGTAATAAAATAGAAAGATCCTAGTTTTCTGATACTGTGGATCTTGTACAACCTGATCTTGACTTCCTACTTTTGGAATATTCTTTTCTTTCTTCTTTCTTTCTTACTTTCTTCCTTTCTTTTGAGAGAGAGAGCTCAAGCAGGGGGAGGAGCAGACAGAGAGGGAAAGAGAGAATCTCAAGCAGACTCCCCACTAAGTGCTAAGCCCAAAAGGGGGCTCCATCTCACCACCCTGAGATCATGACCTGAGCTGAAATCATGAGTCGGAGGCTTAACCAAATGAGCTACCCAGGCACCCCTACTTGTGGAATATTCTTCTAGAGAAATCTATTTCTACTTTGTTTACACCATTGTTTGGGGTCCTTGTTATTGGCATCTCAACCAAATCCAAGCTAACCAGGTGGGTACTCAGGAAGGTCGAGGGGGGAGAATATAGACCTTTTACCTTCCATCCCCAGTGTAGAAAACGTAGCAGAAGAGAATTCTGCTTTAGAAATGTCAGAGGCAAGCAGAAGGAAAACTACTTAAACTATCAATCAAAAAGAGCATGACTAGGGACCAGAAATATTGAAAAAAAATCATGGAATTTATTCTTTTAGGTCAAAATCTATTAAATTTATTTCCACTGTTGAATTTGATTAAATCTGTCCATGGCTAATTTCACCCCCATCTATTTTGTTAACTTTGTGCCACTGTTTATGGTGAAATATGAAAACTACGAAAAATGGCTATCCTAAAGGGTGAAATTTTATTAACAGAAAGAGTATTTCAACAGCACCTCAGCTGTGCTCACTGTTTTCATCTGCAAATGTTATAGTTGTTAGTTTATTAGCCTGAGAAAAACACATAGAAAGGAATGGAAAGAGAAGACTATGCAAGGGAATGAAATCTGTGTCCCAAATCCACATTCACTTTCATGTCCAAGATGCACAAAACACTGGCCCTCTCTCTTGTCCTGCGAAAGCTTTGGGAATTTATTCCAAGTCCTTCATTCCACCATGCAGAGTACATTCCTGGGATGGAGGCTTAGAGGCACAACATTGATGCAAGAGCAGAGGCAAAAAAAATCACAGCCTCCACACAAACAGCCACTGTTCTTCCTGTGAGTGGACTATGAACTCTAACACTTTAAGGTAACATATTTTGCTATCTGTGACTTAAACAGTTAGTGTGTCATTCACAATGAAAGGTAGGTGAACTACATGTATCATTTGTAAAAATGCTCACCTCCTCTAAGTTCATATATAAATATTTCCTTAGCACTTCCTCACCTTGCTCTCTTTCATGCATTTGCCAGCTTTATCTTGTGTTCCATCCCTTGGTTCTTTCTTACCTTCTATGGGATGATATTTCTCTGCTTTTCTGTTTCTCTTTCTGATGGTGCAACTACTGCTGTTTCCTGGAGTTGTCTTCCTCCTCCCATCTTCTAATTGGAGAGTGTTATTTTATTCCCCTCCTGCTTCAGGGTTATACCCTGGACACACCCATCCTCCCTACCTAAACTCACTGTTCTAGAAAAACTTGTTGAATTTCATGGTTTTAGCACTAACAGCCATGTTAGTGGCAATGACTCTAATACCTACAACCACGACGCTTGCCCTTCCATCTGCCTATGTAGAGCCTCACGGAACTCGCCAGAACTGACTCCTCAACATCAACACAGCTTCTCAAATGTGTACAACCCTTGTGCCCATTATTTCAGGTAATGGCAATAAACTCTCTTCATCATTCAGGCTCAAGATACTGCTGTCCAACAATCTTCAATAGTTTCCCATTGAAAACAAATAAAAAAGGCTTTTGACATTATTTAAGGCCTTCAAATCTGTCCTAAACATCGCCATATCATTTATGCCATTAAAGATTCCATGCATTACATATCACCCTTTGTTTGGATTTCACTATTCTTCTACCTCGAGGACTCTTTTCTTCATCTCCACTTGCCAAAATATTAATTAGTACTCAGGTGTTACATCAAATGCCCCCTTCACTGAAGTTACATGAACAGAAATAGAACTCTACCCGTTCTTCTTTTGTGGCATCTAATCATTTTTATCTTAATTATATCTTGAGTATATGTCTTCTCTTTTTACTACATGACTGGTCATTAAACTTTATAAGCCCTGATTTATGTCTTATTCATGTTTGATTCCTCTTTTTTGTAGCTCCTATTAAGGAGCCATATATCTACCAATCAATCAATCTGTACTAAAGGAATAAGAAGAGTGAATTAAACAACTTAGAAGAAAATCAGCATGAAATACTCCAACAAGAGTAGGTTTTTTTGTTTTGTTTTTTCCAACGAGAGTGTTTGAAAATGTTCTGTCTCATCCAAAATGTGCCAGACAAAACATAACTGGAAATCACGGGACTTGGGCATTATAATGTAGATGGGTATTTACTACATTATGAATCATATTGAAAAATTATTCCTGAAATATTTCTTAGAAACTAAATATTTCTCACTAATGCTGTTTTTCTATACGTTTATGTCTAAATAGTTACAAGAAAATCTAAATGTTTTTAAGATTCAGACCATCATAAAAGCAAAAGATAGATAGCATCCAGTTAGGATCACAGCATGAAGTAAGACCATCTCATAATGTAATTAGTTACTATATCAGCCCATGATGTCATAAAAATTGGCTGTCTTGTACACCATTGGCAGTCCTGGTACCCAGTACAATCTCTCACACATAGTAAGTAATAAATACACATACCTCACTTAATATTATTTTAACTAAAAAGTAAAATGACCTCTCTGATTCTCTACCCCTGTTGTCTATTATATGTTAACCACCATTATAACAATTTTATGCAAATAATTTATTATATATTTTATGTTTATGTACCTCAAATCTTTTTGCTTACTCTCTCTTTCCCTCTTTCTCTTTCATCACATAGGTATGTTTTAGGTATATGAATTCATTCATGTAGGAAATAAATGTTTGTTGATTGGATGAATGGAGTTAAATAAATTTGAGTCTAACTTTCCTTTTTAATTTGATAGATCTGAGATGGATTTTAACATTCTGATGTTTGCTTTTTTCTGAAAGACTTTGATTTCAAGTATTTAAATTAAGTTTCCTTTGGGAAAACATACACAATTCATTACATAAGCATGTAAAATGTAACAGACTTTCAAAGTATCTGTTCTCCAGTTGTAGATATAAGCTGTGTGTCTATGAGCATCATTCGAGAATGAATATGACAAAGCTTTTAATACTTCATTTCTTCTCATCTTCCTTCCACCCCCCCCACTCTAAACAATTTTATTTATACAAGCTATGTGGACTTCTCCAAGAAGAAATACAGATTTTGAAATGTCAACTGCTCTAGCAGAAACATGGTTGTTTTCTCATTTCTTCTTTGACACGGCCGGTTCCCCACCGTACCTTTTCAAAGGGTTTGACGGTGCTATTCCTTCTAGCTGATATGTAGTGCTGCAGTTCATATTCCTTTTGCTTCAAAATAGCCAAGAATCCAGGGACAGACAATGGTTCATATATAGTAACTCCCTCCAGCAAACCAATTTAATGGTTTTGAAATATCTTATAAATCTACTTCCACTTACGATTTCCAACTGGGATAATAATTTGAAATAACAGAATAAACTAAGAAAGTTGGTCATCCATTAGCTTTTATATGACCTTCCTGTAGCAGGTATAAAATGGGGAAATGATAAATCCTTGTGATGATCAATTTTATATGTCAACTTCGCTGGGCCATAGGGTGCCCGGATATTTATTCAAACATCATTCTGGGTGTGTCTGTTAGGGTGTTTTATGAGATTAGCACTTGAATCAGTAGACTGAATAAAGCAGATTGTCTTCCTAATGTGGGTGGCCTTCATCCAATCAGTTGAAGGCTTGAATAGAAGAAAAAAGCTGACTCTCCTGCAAGTAAGAGGGAACTCCTCTTGTCTGACTGTCCATCTGGGGCACTGGTCTTTTCTTGCCTTTAGACTTGAACTGAAACATTGGCTCTTGTATCTCAAGCTTGCTGACTTTTGGACTGAAACTTGCACCATCAGCTTTCCTAGTTCTCAGCCTTTGGACTTGGACTGAAACTACACAACTAGTTCTCCTGGACCTCCATCTTGCCAATTGGAGATCTGGGGACTTCTCAGCCCCCATAACTGCATGAGCCAATTACTTATAATAAGTCTCTCTTTTGTTCCTCTCCCTTTCTCTCTCTGTCCATGTCTCCCTCCTTCCCTCTGGCTCTCATATATGCTGTTATTTCTGTTTCTCTGAAGAACTCTGACTAATAGAGTCCTAAAGACAGGACATTTTTATCACTAAGGGCAATTTCTAGTCTCATTTGCTGAAGGTGAAGGTGAGAATAAAAATGGGTCACATTTGGTAGAAGAAAGGAGCTTTTGAGCAATACTGGAAGGTACGCCAGGTGTCAATTATCCCAAAATATATTCTCATTTTATACTCCAGGGAGATCAATGATATTCCTCCTAGAGACACCTTTTCTTTTTGTCTAAGAGCATTCAGTGAGTATTTCCATACACTTCAGAAGGACGTCAAGCGTTGACACCTCTAGTAGTTCTGGCAAGGAATAAGTTTTGAGCAACCACCATTAGGAGCAAAACTCCAGGAATAATACAATTTATATGGTAAGTCAATGAAGTATGTCTCTTTTTCTTCTTCAGCTGTTTCTGTTTCAAATTTTAAGGACCTTAAACATACAAAAATCTATGTTTAGGTTTAAGGACTCTAAATATATGAAATATACTCTGAAATTCAACAATTAAAATGGTAGAATGTAGTCTTTGGTTAAGAATCAAAAATGTCAGACCATGCATGACTTAGGTAGACCTAAAGCAGATCATAGTATATACGGATATTTGACTATATGAAAATTAATAATCTTGGGAAATGCTATGGATTATTCAATTAAGTATTTCGTGAGCCAAATTTCAAGTTAAATAACAGAATGCACTAAGTTTTTAATCACATTATAAGTATCTATGTGTGTAGATGTGTGTGCGTGTGTGTGTGTGTAGTGTAGAATAAAAGGCAAAATTTAACTGATCCTGAGACATCATTGAGTCTTCTAAGCTTGAGAAAGCAATCATAGCAAAAGTGATTCATAGATTTGAATTCTGAACTCTGGAAGTTTAAATATCTAATATTTGTATGTCATAAACTACCATAGAATTCAAGCAAATGAATCGGAAAACATGATTCAAATTTGATGGACAAGAGGTAGGTAGCCTTAAAATGAAGACAAAACTGAGGAAATATTTTAAAGCCTTATAATAGACAAATGTTATATTTCTAGAATATATAAAGAAATCCTACAAAATAATAAGAAAAAGACAACAGAAAAAGAAGCAAAAGAAAAAAGGTATTTCACAAAAAGGGAATAGAAATGATCAATAAACACACTGTTAAAATCTGAGGAAGCAATTTAAATCAAAGTGAGATAAACTTTTATTTTGAGTAGACTGGCAATGATTAAAATTCTGACAATGTTACATACTGGTAAGGATGTGGAATTAGGGGAATTTTTAGTCAATGTGGGAGTGTTCTTGTTTCAGTGATTCTGATAAGCAATGTGGAGCTACCTTATAAAGTTTCAGAATGTGCCTATGCTAATACCCACCAATTCCACCCCTAGAAACTCCTTCACATGAACACCAGAAAACATGTACAAGAAAGACCATGACAGCATCATTTGTGATAGAGAAAAACTGGAAACAAGCCAATTAATCATGAAAAGGACAATGAGCAAATTATTTTGATATATTCACAGTGTAAAATACCACAGAGGAGTGAAAATTAATAAACCAGTGATTTACATATGAACATGGAAACACCTCAGGACAAAAAAAAACCATGGTAGATTGGAAAAGACAACATGCAGAAGAAGCATTCATGTAGTGTGATAACATTTACCTGGATTTCATAATTCAACAAAAATTCACATCATAATGTTTATATTATATCCATATGGATTTGGAAAATCAAAGGAATGATAGACATAAAATTCAAAATACTGTTTCCCCTGGGGAGAGGGAGGCAAGCAGGGAGGGTACAAGGGCACAACTGCACTGGAAATATTCTTTTACTTAAACTTGGTAAACAGGTGTTTATCATTTTCCTTAATCAATGAACACATTTCATAATGGTCATATTTCATAACTTAAGTAAATATACACAGAACAAAAATGCAGAGAAAATTATTCTACTTAAACAAAACCAAAAAATCAACTTAATAATAAAGATAGATGGCTGCCACTTGGATGCCGATAGAGTGAAAAAGAAGACATGCGGAAATTTTATGAAAGAAACAAGGAATATTTTGACAAAAAACAATCTTATTCATCCTCTGAATTTACTCCACTTTAATAAAAGATCATACAATTATACAGAATTTAATTGTTAATATAATAATTGCAGTTAGGAAGCTCAGAGATATTGCTTTGGAATTAAAAATTGGTTCTCTTGAATAGCCAAAGTATTTTATTACATTCTATAGTCTATTAAATGGCATGTGTCAATGTTCAGCTTTCTAGGTACCAATACTGAATTTAGTTGCAATTTGACATGTTTCCTTAACATTCAAATTCATACCTCTGGGACAGTAATTTTTTCATTTATTTTTGTTTGATATTCTTTATCCTGATCACATTTTTCTGCTCTGTTTTCTAAGCTCTTTATTTTTTTATATATTTCTAATTAGAGTATAGCTACATACTTAACTATAGCTATGTACTTAAATGTAGCATATAGTGGTGAAGAGCACAGGTTTGAATTCTAACTCCTGAAACCAAGCTCTGCGAAGTCACTTAAGCATTCTGTGCCTCTGTTTCCTTATCTGCAAAACTGAGGATAACAAGATAATCCACATAGGATTGTGGGAGGATTAAGATAATACATATGAAGTGCTTAGAGTAATGCCTGGCAAGTAGTAAATGTTAGGTATGTGTTTGCTCTTATTATTTTTGGTGGTGGTGGTAGTAGTCGTAATAGTAATGGTATGAACGATGTAAGCAACTATGTGAATGTATATGTGACTGTCTGTCTCAGGCATCACAGCATCATATTAGTAGTTAAAAATATCAAAGAATTGAAATATTTAGTTAGGCTGGTATGTCTAGGGATATATAGATAGATAGATAGATAGATAGATAGATAGATAGATAGATAGATAGATATATACCAGTCATGTATTTTCTAGACATATTAGTCTAACTTAATCTTTAAGCTCTCTGAAATTTTTAACTACTAAAACAACACTGTGATGCTTGAGACATCCAGTCTGCGTATTTCAACCTGGTTCTATCATTTGTTCCTATCGTCTAATTTGTCTGGGAAGAGAAAAGGAAAACAGGAAGAGGGGAAGACAGAAGAGTAAAGAGGAGACTTGTATATATGTTTTTTCTATCTCATGTAATACCATGAAATAAATATTTGAAAAAGGTATCTAATTCTGAGGAACTGACAGAATGTTTCCTTTATCAATGTGAAGGATCTTCTAAACACAATCTGGATATGTTTATAATCTAAAGTCAGTCATTGTCATAGCAGTGACTTATGAGGTCATATAAGAATTTCTCAAAGAAAACCATCTTATATACTGTCCTCAGTTTTGGGTTTTTTTTCCAGCTTAAACTTGAAATTTTTTAGGTACAGAAATTCCCAGGATAAAGCAAAGCATGATGTAAGATTTTAACGTAGAGCTTATAATTACAGTTGATCTTTTGGAAGTAGTAGCCCATGTTATGTTTCTTATGTGTTTCCAAGAATAAAGTCTTCTTCATATGTGAATAAATACTAAATATAATATTCAATTCCTATATGCCATTTTACCTGGGTGATGGACTTGCATCCAAGTACTCGGGTACATTTGACAGGGTTGAGAATTACTGATCTGAAGGTGTTTAGAAACAATCTGTATATTACTACCATGCAGATTATTTCAAAATGTGTTCTTTTCAATAGCAAAAGCCAAAAAAAAGTGGTCCAAGGAAGACACAAGATACTTTTCTAAGAAGATATTAATAAGTTTGTTTATCTGAAATAGATTTATATATGCAAATTATTGCTATTTATATAGAAATTGATATAATCTGATCACTAGAGGGTGTTAGAAATACAAACATTTTTAAGCAAAACATATTTATTTATTGAACTTATTACACATAAATATGCCATTCTCATGAAGACTCTTCATGAAGCTCCATGTCCTAGACATAACTGATCAAAGAAGTGACTACACCAAAGGAGTGGAAGTTATCAGTTACATAGTGACTGGTTCCTTTTAGTTCATATCTAGTCTAATAATAAATATAGTAAATTAAAGATTCTTCTAAGCCATTCTTGGTACATAAAGATATTTTTTTTAAAGATTTTATTTATTTATTTGAGAGAGAGAGAGCACATGAGAGGGGGGAGGGTCAGAGGGAGAAGCAGACCCCCTGCTGAGCAAGGAGCCCAATATGGGACTCAATCCCGGGACTCCAGGATCATGACCTGAGCCGAAGGCAGTCACTTAACCAACTGAGCCACCCAGGCGCCCCATAAACATATTTTTAAAATTCTCTTCAACTCTCCAAAGGCTTGAAAGCTCTGGAACTCAGAGGAAAGGACATAACCAAGGCTAGAACAACCATTAACAGAATATAGAAACTCTTTCCATACCAACACCCTAGCTATTGCCCTGACTATTCCTCCCCTGTTCCTACGAGAGTATTTCCAGAATGGGAAGGCAAAAGAGAAAGCAAGTATGCAAAGGAAAGGCAATAATAAAATAATAAAAGGAAATATGCCTGAGCTTGGATCTTTAGGTAGAAAGGGCCCCCTCTGAGTGAGAGCATGAATATTGATAGAAAGTGCACACTTACACATATCCTAGGGAAAATTCTGAATTGCAGTAACATAAGAAATCCCATAAGCTTATATAAAGAAAAGTAAAATAGATTGTCTACAAAGGAAAGAAAATTAGGCTGTCTTTATTTTCTTGTCCGCAAGATTAATGCTAGAAAACAATAAAACAATGTTACAGCATTCTGGATAAAAAAGATTGTGACCGTGGGGTTGTTTTATCCATGTATGTGGGCAAAAAGAAAGGCATGTTCAGACACATCAGGATTCAAAAAAATATAGCACTCGCTCCACTTTTTGAAAATATTTCTTGAGAAGTTCCTTTGGGGAAATAAAATAAGAATAAAAATATTGGCATATTTCTCAGTAGAGTATTTTGAAACTCTTAAAAGAAAAACATAAACCTTGGGTTTTGGAAAGGGAAAAGGTCTTCAATTTATTAAGGAAAGGAGTTAATGTTAAAATAGTAAATTCATTATGGTTCACTGTGAATATACAGATATAGATACACATGTAGATGTCGATGATACAGATACTATCTGAATTCTAAATATTGGTATAGTTAGTGCTTTTTTTTTCAGTGGGAAAGAAAGAAAATAAACAAAAATGCCTGATGTGTTGGCAGATACCTGCTTATTTTTTTAACCCCATCCAGTTTAAATAATAATAAATAGAGCTTCATGTCTGCTCAGATGGGAACGGTGTCTCTGAGATTTCGTATGAAGTTTGGGTCAGGGAAGCCAATCATTGGCTGAGCTCTGCTTTTGGGGTTTAGAGACAAATCTCCTGCCACATGTTGATTTTTTTTTGCATCTTTGTACATTGTCTTTCTCCTTCTCAAGGACATTACAGGAAGAGTAGCTGAGGTTGAGTAAAGCATTCAGGCATCGCCAGGACCCTCTCCAAACACTGGTACCCGGTCATACTAACATCATCATATCATGGTACCCTGAGCTGAGCCTGAGATACAGTTTGCTCCACGTTCGAGACTGGTGGGGAAAATGTCTTGGCCTCACCCATGTTGTGTTCACCTTGATTTATTTTCAAACTGTCAAACAATGATGAAAAGATAAGTTAAAAGTACAGGTGAGTCTATATAGATTCCTTGTCTTTGTAGTTCTTTGTTTGGTTGGTTGTTTTTTCACACAACAGTACGACTAAAGTTTGGAGGTCAAATGTCCTCTTCACTGAGCTAGGCACAAGCCAGGTCAGGGGCATCACCACACTTTACATTCGGCTGTTAAGCGAAGGGAGGACCCCCTCTAGGGTCTAGCAGTTAGTTTTTCTTTATCTCTCTCTCTGTCTCTTTTTAAGATTTTATTTACTTGAGATAGAGTGAGAGTGAGCAAGCATGAGCAGGGGTGAGGAGCAGAGGGAGAGAAAGAAGCAGGCTCCCCGCTGAGCAGGGAGCCTGACGTGGGACTAATCTGAGGACGCTGGGATCATGACCTGAGCCAAAGGCAGATGTTTAACCAACTGAGCCACCCAGGTGCCCCTCCAGCAGTTTTTCTATCTTCTTCTGGCAGACCTTCTGGGGCCCAATGCACACACAACTTCTGACTGCAAGGAACCAATTTTCAGCTCATGTCTGCCTCCTTCTTAATTCTTTCATAATTCGATTGCACAGAAACTTAGACCTTTGCATATACATTCGAAAGAAATAACCGAAAAAGAAAAATTTATGATATGAAGATACTCACTGCAGTGTTCATTGCAATAATGAAAGCTAAGAACAATTTTAATGTTTAAAAATGTAAGGATACTTATGCAATGACATCACCACTCCATGGAATGCAGCCATTGAAATGAAAATTACAAAAATTTATCACACTGTAGACATATTTTTGACACAGTTGAATGGAAAAAAAAGCAGAAAAGTGTACAAAATTGTATTTACCCTTATTATTTTAACTTTGCTAAATAGGTATTCATATAGACAAAACCAGAAGAGAGCCTAGAAATATGAGAATTATTTTTCTGGAAAGGACAATATTCTGGATATTATTATTTCTAATTTGTTTTGTTTTTACTTAGCAGTTCATTATTTTCACTCAGCGATCTAATAAAACTGTTTCCATTAAGCTGAGTACCGACCGTATGTAAGTCATTTGGCTAAGTGTATACAGCACGCAGCAACACAAAAGTAACATTTAAAACGCAATCCCTGCCTATGAAACTTTTCATGTGATTAATGGAAAACAGATATACGTAATTTTTCAAAGGGTTAAACTAAGAACTAAGAAGGAAATACTTAAGATTCATTCTTGAGGGAGAAGATCACCTATAAGCAGAGATCACTTCCAGACAAAACTCCTAAGCTTAATGCAAGAAAAACAGGACTTAATTCTAGCTGAATACAATGTTTCAAAATTAATTTCACAGAAGGTAACATAGCTGAAGGAGAAAGAAATCAACAGAAGGGATTTAGTTAGTATGGAACCATGGGAAACTGAAATCAGTGAGGTAGAATTTTGTAATATCCATCCAGTGTTGCCCTAGAGGAAAGGAACCGTCCGCAGCAAGAAGAATGTGGTCCTGAGCCAGGTCCAGCCCTACAGTGGAAGTGGGTATGTTCAGTTATCATTGCTTGGCACCATTAGCTACCAAGATTTTTAATTCACTGCCAACAAGCAGCTGATTACAGCCTCACTGTCTTCGGAACTTTAATAGAAGACTACAGTGTGCCCTTAAGATTGTTAGGAACATTCTGATCCAGATGACTTTTTGTTGGTTTTCATTAAGAAATAATGACTTAAAAAAAAAAGAAAGACAGAATGAATGACTTAGTATTGTGCTCTATATGATTATGGTGATTGCAAGCCACCTGTGAGGGGCAAGTCCACCAGGATCCTGAGAACATGGGTCTCTGCACCTGCAAAGTTGAGGGTTGCACACTTGAGGAGAGTGGCTAGCTGAGAAATTCTGCCCTTCTTTTCCCTGTCCCGAGGCCAAAGAACTTCCTTAAATAACAATCATGCTATCTTCCCTTCAAAATGCAACCTCCCTCACAATGTCGCAGAAAGTAGAGTACATTGAGCCAAGGGCTAACAGAGAGAAACTAAAAATCTGTGATGGGGGCTCAGAAGAAGCAAAGATCCATTCCAGTGGAGGGAAGCACTGGGAGAAGATGGGCATGACTTGTGAGGTTGTGGGGGCTCTAGGAAATCTTGGAAGGAATTCACATTGGTGATAAGGCTTTACAGCTGAACGAGCTTTTGCTATGTTGGGAGGAAACAAATTTTCATTTTCCTGAATGTCTGCAGTTCAAGCAGTTAGTGGAGGAGTACCCACTGATTACACGCGCAGTGAATTATGGAAAGGGGCACCACTGCATGGTATGGCCACCAACACCACTCTGGGACCAGGAAGCCAGCCTCAAATGTAGAGACAGATGGAACAATAAGAAGTATAGCCAAGGAAAGGCACTAAATCTAAAAATGAAATCACAATATCTAGCAGATTCCAATCTACTGCTTGGGAACTCCCAAATTAAAAGGAATACGCTGAACTGCTCTCAATCACAGCAGGCATAAGTCTCAATCATGTTTTTCCCACTGGGAGACTTGGCAAAATGTAGCTTAGTATTTCGGGAATTTTATACCCAGTAGTGGTCAAGAGAAAGAAATACAGTGTTGGTTCCTGGGGGGCTTTGATCTAGAAGAGAAGACAATTTTCTCACTGTAATAAATACTCTCATAAATAGTTCAATCAACATGTGCTCAAACTGGATGTTATTAAGATATGTTTAGCAAATGAAAAGGAATATATTGTATATATATATATTACAATATATTGTAACATGAATATTTTATGTCTTTATTTGGCAGCTTTCTTCAACTTGTAACCTGAGAGTAGGTGTTTGAAACAACTGAAAAGATGAGGAAGATGGTAAACTGGGAACACTGAGAACTATCAAGGCTCATCACTCATCCACCCACCTGCAGGATATACCTTCACGCTCCCTCACACAGCAGAACCTTGACCACAATTATTTATCCACTCCATTTCCACTCAACATCATCAGTGATATAAAATACATACTGAGGAGGGAACTCTTTTAGCATCTGCTTTTCCATAATCCTCTTATCTAGTTAAGTCTCTACATTCACTAACATGAAAAGTATTTTGGAGATATTATCATTCCAGATCATTCCTTTTCACCACCTCAGAATGACTTCCGCAGAGAGGATACCTAACTCATACTTACTTCTTTGCATTTTTCCCTACGCTTGAAATTCTGAAAATGTATATTACAAGTGTCCTTTTTCTAAAAGCCATGATCTCGATAAAGTTTATATATAGCATTGATAAATAAATTTTATAAACTGGTAAATACTTTGTAGACTTAAGTGTTATAATTTCGAGTTGTGCTTTATCCAGCTTTGCACTAGGAGTTCTAAAAGCCATAATTTCTAAAAACCTTACAAGTCAGAATAGTTTTTCTGTCACATTGACAAGTTACAGTAAATAAAGCTAAAAATGCAAGCTAGCTTCCCCCTACCCTCAGGTGATGTTAAAAGACATTACTGCGGGGCGCCTGGGTGGCTCAGTCGTTGAGCGTCTGCCTTCGGCTCAGGTCATGATCTCAGGGTCCTGGGATCGAGCCCCGCATCGGGCTCTCTGTTCCGTGGGAAACCTGCTTCTCCCTCTCACACTCCCCTTGCTTGTGTTCCCTCTCTCGCTGTCTCTCTCTCTGTCAAATAAATTAAAAAAAAAAAAATCTTTAAAAAAAAAGACATTACTGCTTTCTCTCAGGATTATTTCAGTGTCTTAATTACAGTAAATTAGAATAATTAGAGAGAAATTATATGAACCTATTATTCCCGAAAGGCTTTCTGCTGCCTTTTAGTCAGATAATGAATGTTAATATAAATAATTGATACATTCTGAGTGCCTCCAAATCTTCACACCTTACATTTTTCTTTTTAATCTTGCTCCCGATAGAAGGTGAACCATGTCAGGCATTATTTCTTTGCTCTAAAGAGCACTAATTAGGCTTTTGGTGAACCTGATTACAAATAAAACAGCGCAACTCCACAGTAACAAAGAGGCTTATGCATTTCTTTCTTTCTTTTTTTCCCCCCCTAATCTCCCTGGACTCAAGTAAGTGCAAAATCTTTCCAACAGATGTAGCTAAGGCTTTTTAGTTCTGTTTATTTTCATGAACATATTGTTTAAGGCTTAAGATTTTTGCAAAATGTCTTTGGTGACACTTTAAACATGATGGTATTGTCGGACGGCATAACGGGAAACCATAGCCAAACAGGTAGAATATCAAGGAGGACTGAATATTCAATTTTTAATACTGACTGGTATATGAGGAATAATGATGTGTCAGGGTCTTCTCCGGGTGCTGGTGGAGTTCTGTACGAATCATATTACCTTTGCCCTTGTCAAGTTTATAAGAAACTGCAGGTGTGACGCACTTTACCAGAAGGGAAATACAGAACGTGACAAAGGGACTACTCTGGTCCGAGAGGCCAGAAGAGACCCTGCTGAAGAAGCAGTACCTCAGCAGAAGCTTGGAAGACGGCAGCAGCAGAGACTTGCCAGGAAAGGAAACCACGTGTGCAAAGGTGGGGGGTAGACAGAGAACGTGTTTGGCTCTGGGAACAGAGAGAGCGCAGGTGTAACTAGAACGCACAGTGAGGTGCGTGTTTGGAGGGAGATTAGTCTGGAGGGAGAAGCAGGGGCCAGGCAGTAAGGCCTCAGAGTCCACAGTGTGCCCCTGAGGAAAAAATACTCGTTCTCAGGGGAATTAACAGCAATTCAAACAAAAGTAAAATTGAAGTACCATTTTGCGCACGGCCCACCTAGTTTGGGGGGAAAGGAACGTGGCATATGACAACTTACACACTAGTAGCACCCATCTTCTCTCCACTTGCAGATTCCAAGGTAATAAAACGAGTATTCAAGTATAGGCTACTAATGTGTGTGGCCACTGGAAATTTGCTGCACCTGGCTAAGCCTCCGTCTGCTCATCTGTAAAGCTGACGTGAAGGTATCTACCTCAGAGAGCTGCTGGGGACAGCCAACGAGGTGATGAACGCAGAAGGCCCCGCCCATGCTGCCTGCCTGGCATATGGTATGTTATGCTGCCCACAAGAAATGCTGCTTCCTCTCAGCCTTGCTCACACTCACGCCTGCACGTGCAAGACGCCAGCAGTGTGCTCTGAGAGACCAGCGTCACTTACCCTCCAATCTAGTCAGACACAGGCAAAGCCCCGAGCACACAACCAGCCCTCCCTACTGCGCCTGCCTCTCCTTGAAGTTCTTGAAGTACCAGAGGGTCCAAGCTATTGGCATAGCAAGATACCACTTTCAGCCATCCATGCTGCTGAATCCACGCCTCCCTCCTGCTATCAACAAAGGATAATGTAGAAAGGTAAGCAATTCAATGCCTTCTTTTAGTTCTGATTTTATCATTGGACTGACTATATAATTTGTCACTCAATTAAGGACACTTCTGAGAGTGAAAAGGAGACACTCTTAATAATTATTCCAGGACAACAGGGGAAAACTAGAATATATGGTCACCGTAACTATAATACACATCACAGATACCAAAAGCAGGGGTAGTAAGGTACACTCCGTACTGATTGATTGTGGCCAAGAGAGTGGAGAAGTAATTATTAAAATGCGAATAAATTCTTGCTTTCCAGATTTTGCTCTAGGTATCATTAATAATTAGGAAACATAAAAGTTAAAAAATACCCAGCAGACCCAAATCTAAAAATAATTTCTACTCTAATATTCTATCAGTCTGATCTAAAAGAATACATTTTGCCTTATCTTGCAATTTTAGATTGGTGTCAAATATAAATCCTGTGGGTTGTTAGGTCCTAATAACAGGTGTTAGTGAATATTGTTATGGCTACTGCCCTTTTAATATTATTTAAAAAACAAAAAAGAATGCTCATTTCATGCTCATCTAGAGGACATTTATTTCTATATAAAATATAGAATGAATTTTGGTATTGCATGAGCTTTTTAAATTAGGGTGCTAAAGGGAAACTGCTTCACGCAACAAATGGCTTATATTTTTTGAGCAATATGACAAGTACTATGTTAAGTATAGGGTGAGCAAAAGACTCAGACTAGGTAAAACTCTGACTTCTGGGGGCATGCAGAACAGTGGCTGACTTACCACAGTACAATCTGTGAAAGACCATGATAGAGATGATGGGAGAGCTCTGAGGATGTATTTGACGAGTGTCTAACTCAGCCCCCAGTCATCAGGACTATTTGATATCTGCTTTCACTCCAAGTATGAGTACGATTTAGCTCTGAGAAATGGAGCAGATGAAGAGGATATTGAGAGCGGGAGAAGCACGTGCACAGGTGTAGAGACTTATGGGACTTCTCCACAACAAAAAAAGTCACATCTGGTGGATGCTGAGATTAGGCGCTACCCCTTCAGCTGGAAGAAAAGGGAGGACCCCAAGCCCAGACCAACTGCTTGTCCAGATACCGTCATGTGAGCAGTCCCAAGTTTCAGGGGGCAATCCTGTTCTTTGCATAGCAGCTCTGAAACTCTACCATAAAAATGATACATTTTAGAGAAAATGTACAAATTACTACCTAAGTACTAGAGAAATTGGAAAAAGGTATAATCAAAATATCAAAGATAACTTGGAAAACACCTGGAAAGGAACTGTCTGATTTAACTGACAATGTTTAGCATGAGTTAATGAAAACGGAGACTATGCCTAAACCTTTGATATATATGATGTGGAAAAGTATTTATCTTCTAAAAATTTTGTTTGCTGTAAAACACTGGGTTTTTTGTTTGTTTGTTTACTGGTTTGTTTGTTTTTTCAGAGTATCCAGAAAATACAAAATTTATTTTGTTATGTGATAAGCAGCCTTTTTTAAAATTTTTATTATGTTATGTTAATCACCATATATTACATCATTAGTTTTTGATGTAGTGTTCCATGATTCATTGTTTGTTTACTGGTTTGTTTTTGTAAAACAGTGTTTTTAAGCCTGATGCTTTGCTTTATGTCTGAATACACAAAAGTTGATTTGCTCCCTCTATACATTGCATTCTATAGAATAAAAATCATGCTATAATAAAGAAAGCCTGTAACTGCAATTACTCTTATCTTGCACAAAAGTTCAAGTGGGATTCCCATGAATAAATAGCACTTAATAAATTCCACAAAGATATTTGGTGCAGGATAGGCCCAAGGAGGTCAGTGTCTCCTTGGCCTCTTCTGAATCTGCTGTCTTATCCATAAAATGGGAAGTTTAAACTTAATGATAATTTACCTTCTACTTTCCAAAATCTAAACAACTGGGGTTACATGGAGAAGAAACAGGATGGCAATTTTTATGTATTACAAATAACCCTGAATTGAAACCCTAAATGAGGGTGCCTGGGTGACTCAGTCAGTTAAGTGTCTGCCTTCGGCTCAGGTCATGATCCCAGTGTCCTGGGATCGAGCCCCACATCGGGCTCCCTGCTCAGTGGGAAGCTGCTTCTCCCTCTGCCTGCCACTCCCTCTGCTGTGCGCTCTCTCTCTGTGTCAAATAAATAAATAAAATTAAAAAAAAAAAAGAAACCCTAAAGGAATAGGTACGATAAAGCTAGTAATTTTGCTCTCTGATTGATATTTTATATCAAATTTATTAAGTTTATTTCACTAACATCTATTGAACAGTTGCTATATGCCAGACACTGTCTTAGACACTAGAAATATAATGAAAACTAAAATCATCATACTCCTTTGCCTCATAGAACTTATAATCTAGAGGCATAGGTAGATTTGAAATAAATGAACATGGGAATGCATATACTATGTGCTACAATGGAAAAGTAAAGGGCTAGGGGAGAGGCCTGACTTAGATTGATGAATGAGAAAACTGTCCCAGGTATGAGCAAACTCCCTGGGGCAAGAAAGAAAGAACAAGGAATATACGAGAAAATGGGAGAAGTCAACTGTGGCTACAAGAGCATGAGAAGGGGAAGGCTGTGGAAGATGCAGCTGGAGAGGTGGGCACGGTCCACATCACCCAGACCTGCAGAGGACACACTATCAATGTGATTTTCATCCTTGGTGCAATGTGGCTTCCAACAAGTGTATTAAACAAGGGAATTCCATGATTCCCTTGAAGAAAGAATTGAGGAGAGGATAAAGCCCAAATGGACAGAAGACTTAGATATCTCTGTCAAGATCCCAGGTGGTTTGCCAGAAGGGTGGCAGTGAAGATAAGGAAAAAGTGGGAAATTTGTCACGCATGGCAAAAGGGATAATAACACAAGTGTTCTAATAAAATGACCTTCAATTTTCATAGTCTGAAAAGATGTTTTGGTTTTTTTCTCTCATCTTTCTTTCTTATTTCTAAAGTCATTCAGATAAGAGTAGAAAATAATTGCCTTTGCATTTTTCCCCTATGGCAGAGAAAAGAAATGATACACACACACACAAATGCATATCACTTTACCAAAATATGGAGGCAAATAAAATGTCCCCACTTTCACACTTTAAATCCTTCCATGGGATAGGTATTCCCTCTCTCTCTCTTCTTCTCTCTCTTTCTCTTCCTTTCAGAGATGACTAGACATGCATTATAGCTTCTCAAAATTACAAATCACAAATGACTATTTTTATCAACTACAAAACATTTTTAGATGAATATTACAAACTATTGGTATTTCTATTTGCATGATATGAGAATTCTCCCTTCTTGATCTCTCTATATTGTTTGTAACTTTAACACATTAGTGGATACTGTTAGCAAAATATCTGATGTGATTCACTTTTCAATTTTACCAGCATCATTGGTTAATCACTGTCATCTATTGGTCAGCCTTGTATGTTGGTGAAACAGCCAAAGACCTTCACCCAGAAACCAATCATGCCACCTCACAGCTGGGAAACCAGAACAGAGGACACTGCTTTGTTTCTGTAAAAGGGTTTCTGGCATTCCATGCATTTCCCACACAACACATAAAGGGGAAATATTTTGCTAGAAATACACGTCTATTAAAAATCAGTTTAGGGGTGCCTGGGTGGCTCAGTCAATTGTCTGCTTTTGGCTCAGGTCATGATCTCAGGGTCGTGAGATCGAGCCCTGTGTCAGGCTCTCTGCTCAATGGGGAGTCTGCTTCTCCCTCTCCCTCTGTGCTCTTGCTAATAAATAAACAAAAATATTAAAAAAAAAATCAGTTTAAACGTGAGTATGTTTAATCCATCTTTCAAGTATGATTTTACAAAATATAAGTGTACCATATCTTTAAAACTCATAAAAAAACTAATCAGTTCTGCCCTCAACTTGGAATGGAATGAAAAGAAAGTGTTTCACTACACATATACTGCAGGTCTCTAAATCTAGGTCTGTAATCATTCTGACATTTTACTATCTCAAAGTTCATTATGTCTATACTGCTTTTCTTCAAATAATCAAACTCTCTGCCCCGATTTATACTCTGCATAGGTGGTTAATCTTCAGATCTTAATTGCAACTTGATCATATATTTTAATCTAATTTATTGTCTTACATTAGAGGCATTTCATATATTTTATTTAAAGGTACAACTGGAGGCAGCTAATGTTTCCATTATGAATCTTCTGTTTAGATTTGACATTTCCTTTGAGAATATTGAAGATAAATTCTGTCACCCTGTTATCTAGACTCTACTGAGTTTTAAAACATTTAATTCAAGTTTAAGAGGCATACAAAGCAAATACATCTATGTAATCATTAGCAAGATCAAAACACAAAAATATTACTAGCATCCAGAAGCCCACCTTCTTCAGAGTCCAAGTCATTAACAGCTTCACCAGAAGTAACTACCCTGACTTTCATCATCACAGATTAATCTTGTGTAATATTTTTATATTTATATTGTATAATTTTGTGTAGTATTTTTAGCTGCTTATAAATAGAATTGTACACTGTGTATTCATCAGCTTTCTTCCTTCAACATTAAGCCTGTGAGATCCCATCACATTGTTTTGTCTAAAATAACTCATTTGTTCTCAATACTGTATGTTATTCCACTGCAGGAATACACCAACTTTTATTTGTCCTTTTTGCAGTTAAATGACTTCTAGGTATTTCCAGTTTGAGTCTATTAACAAATTGTGCTATGAAAATTCCTGTATATTTGTGTGTCTTTGTTCCTCTGGGGTACATACATATGCATATATGAATGAAATTGTTGGATCAAATGGGAAGAGTATGTTCACCTCTTTTTTTTTTTTACATACTGCTAAATAATGTTCCAGGTGGTTCTACCATTTTAAATCATCATGAGCAGCGTATGAGAGCTCCAGTGGTCTACACCCTCATCTACTCTTAGTAGTCTCAGTTTTTCATTTTAGCCATTCTGGTGCATATTTAGTAGTATCTTATTTTGACATTGAAGTTTTAACTTCCAGTTTCCTGCAAAACAGCACATTATGTGTTCTTTGGCTATTTGGATCTCTCTCCCCGTCTCTTTGTGTGTGTGTGTGTGTGTGTGTGTGTGTGTGTGTGTGTGTGTGTGTGTGAGAGAGAGAGAGAGAGAGCATGCAATTTGTTAACCGGGTTTTCTGTCTTTTTTTCCCATTACGTTGTGGGTATGTTTTATATATTCTGAATATAAGGCCTTTATAGGATATATGTTTTACAAATGTCTTCTCCCAATTTGTAATTAGTATATTCACTTTCCTTAACATCTTAACAGTCTTGGATGAATAACAGTTCTTAATTTAGGTGAAGTCTGATATTTGAATGTTTTCCTTTATCATCAGTACTTTTAATAATCTATAAAGAAATTTTTACCTAATGCTAGGTAATAAAGTTATTCTCCCCTCTTCTGTTCTGCTTTTAGCATTTAGACCTATAATCTATCCAAAAAAAAATTTCACATATGCTACAAAGCAGGGGTCAGTTCTTTTTCACACAGATATTCAAATAACCCAGCACCCTTTATTGAAAAGGCCATCTGCTTTCCACCAGACTGCAGTGTCATTTTTTAATGCATACAATTTAATGTGTTTGAACATATGCATGCACCACAAAACCATAACCATAATCAAGGTAATAAATCCACCGCCTCCAAAAGATTCTTCTCATCTCTACCCTCTATTTTGCAGTAAGAACACATCACTTGAGATCTACTCTCCTAACAAATTTTTCAGTGCACGATACAAAATTGTTAACTATAGGTACCGGGCAGTACACCAAATCTCTAGAATTTATTTATCTTGCATAAATGAAACTTAATATGCATTGAACAGTAATGCCCTATCTTCCTCTCTCTCCAGCTCCTGGGCACCACCATTCTACTCTCTGCTTCTATGAGTTTGACTATTTTGGATACCTCTTATAAGTGGGGTATCCAAAACCATGCAGTATCTGTTCTTCTGTGACTGACTTATTTCACTTACACTAATGTTCTCCAGGTTCATGCATGTTGTTGCATATGGCAGTATTTCCTTCTTTTTAAACGCTGAACAATATTCCATCTCATATTTTCTTTATGCATTCATCTGTTAACAGACATTTAAGTTATTTCCATATCTTGCCTATTGGAAATAATGCTACAATGAACACAGGAGGGTGGATATCTCTTTGAGATCCTAACTTTAGTTCTTTTGGGTATGTCCCCAGAAGCGGAAGTGCTGGGTCATATGGTAATTCTGGTTTTAATATTTTGAGGAACCACCACACTGTCTTCCATAGTGGCTGCACCATTTTACTTTCTCACCAACAGGTGCAAGGATTCCAATTTCTCGTTATCTCGCCAACACAAAGTTTGCATTTTATATAGGTCTCCATCCTTTTAATCTTAACTTTTACTATTTGCTCGCATTTAAGTTGTGTGTCTTACAGGCTGAATTAAAGATAATTCTTTTTCTTTTCATCCACTGATAATCTTTGCCTTTCAATTGGAATATTTAGTCATCTTACATTTAATGTAATTATCAATATATTTTGCTTTAAATCTACCTTATTATAGTTACTTTATAGATTCTTTGTTTCTTTTCTTCTCTTTGAAAATTTCAAATATTTTTATATTCCAATTTTCTCCTTGATTAGCTTATTTATTATTCTTTTAATGATATCTTTAAGATTAAAATGTGCTTCCTTGACTTATTGTGATCTAATATATATATTAGTACTTACATCACTTGCCTGACAATACTACAACTTTAGAACACTTAACTCCATATATCCCTCATGTCTTGAGTTATTGTTGCCATATATTTTAATAACATAAATAACCTATAAGGTATATATTTAATTATATATTTAACATAGATTATAACCTGATATGACCTCATTTCACTTATTCTGTACATGTAAAACTCATTTAGATTTACCTCCATAGTTGCCCTAGCAATTTGCATGGTTCCCTACTCCTTGGAAGTTCCTACTCTTCATCTCCCCAGAACAATGAGATTCTTGAAGGTTCTACCTAGTTTCTTAGTCTCTTATCTGAACTTTTCATTTGGTTTATCATAGGTAGAGGTCACACACAAATCACTGAGTGCCTGAAGGTGAAAAGCAGTGCTGAGGTTGGACTGGCTTCTCTGTACTTACATTTTCTCTGGAATCTCGGTTTGGCTGCCACAGTAGCCATGATCTCTCATCCTTGTCTCCTCAGCCCCTAAGAAAACCACCAAAAACTCTGCTTAGCCATTGTTCTCTATTGCCTTCCTGCTTGGCTTCTCTGCCTTTTCCTCTACCCCACTTTAGAATAAAAGCAACATAGATTGTCAAACTCATATCCCTGAATTTCCTTCTCCAGGATTTTGGCTCCTTCTACCTTGGGAGTTCATGGATCCCTTCAAACAGATTTTCTTAAATTGAGCTAAACTACTTTTCTGTCAAAGAGAGATTGGATAGGCTGTAAGCTATTCCACTGTATTGAAAAGTGGCAATCTCGGGGTGCCTGGGTGGCTCAGTTGGTTGGGCGGCTGCCTTCATCTTAGGTCATGATCCCAAAGTCCTGGGATTGAGTCCCACATCTGGCTCCCTGCTCAGCAGGGAGCCTGCTTCTCCCTCTCCCTCTGCCTCCTGCTCCCCCTGCTTGTGCTCTCTTTCTCTCTCTCTGTCAAATAAATAAATAAAATCTTTAAAAAAAAAAGGAAAGTGGCAATCTCCCTGATTTCTCTTATGAGTTTTTAACACAATGCTTTTTACTTTCTTGGGAGAAGGGGAGATTGTTGAGAGGGTTATCAGATATCTGTCCCAAAATACATTATGCATATTTCTATACTAACTCTGCTACCAAATTTAGTCAATTTGATAATAGGACCATTTATTTGCTGCCTCTTTATATTTGTAATTATTTGAGTAGAAAGAGATTTTGTTTTGTTTTGTTTTTACACATCACATAGCTTACTCTGGTTTGTTCATTTTACAGAAGAAGAAACTGAGGCCTAAATAAGTTAAGGAATTTTGTCTGTCATACAATTACTTATTACCAGATCCAAGACAGGAATTGGGTTTGAGATTTCTAGTAAAATACACTTTCACTCATTTTAGAAGGTTTCTTGGCCAAAGAACCAGGTATACATCTTTCATCTTACAAGGTTATTTTAATAAGATGCTGAGTGAGATGTTTTCTGGAAACATGCATCAGACACGTGAAGTAGTGACTTGCTCACTCTTACTTTAACCTTAAATTTTAAAGTTAACATTAAATTTTAGTCATATATTATCCACATCAGTTTCTCAGGTCTTTGCCGGTTTTGTTATTTTCCTCGAGTTTTTAAATATATCCAAGCCAACTAGAGACCATTCCTTATTTTAAGAGAGGTCCCAAAGAGAGGTTCTTTCTGAGTTAAGTGCCTTATATATGACCTGGTAACTGATTTTCTCTTTTATGCTTTAGGTGATTGACAATAATTTCCTTTTTCATTGAAAGGACTTACAAACATGATTTCCTATTCCCTAATAGAAATATTGCAGGACGGGCTCCCTGCTCAGCGGGGAGTCTGCTTCTCCCTCTGACCCTCCCCCCTCTCATACTCTATCTCATTCTCTCTCTCAAATAAATAAATAAAATCTTTAAAAAAAAAAAAAAGAAATATTGCAGGGAAGGAAGCCTGTAAAATTATTGAAAAATATAATATTTAAAAATATTTTAAAAACTGCATACTTTGGGGGTGTCTGGGGGGCTCGGTTGGTTAAGCATCCAACTCCTGATTTCAGCTCGGGTCATATCTCAGGGTTGTGAGATCAAGCCCCCAGGGATGGAGCCTGCTTAAGATTCTCTCTCCTGCCCCCTAAAAAAAACTGCATACTTTGGATATCTTCCATGATATAACTTACATAAAATATTTCTTGGGAATGAAATGCCCCATGTATTGAGGTACTATGCTTTCCTTATGACAGTTGATAAAGTTGATTTTTTTTCCCCCAGATTGTCACATGGCAAGTATCAAGATCCTTAGCGAGCTAGGTAAAATTGTCTTTTGCACAATGAACTTTATCCAACTAATGTGCATAGATTTTCCTCGTTCACATAAAAATATATTTGGAGGGTATAATTAATGGCATTCAATTATTCTGAGATACATATTTTTAAATATTTTATCATCTCTGAAATCAGAATGCATGTTACAATTACTAGTTTGCCATATTTAATTGGTAGCATTTTAAAAAGATTTAGTGACTCATAAAACAATGGTATATCTTATATTCAGTATGGTATACCACAGTGGACTAATTTCAGTTTAATAAAGCACCAGAGTTCTACAAAACCAGTCAGATGTGATAGATATATTTTTCAACTAGATGATCTTTACCTACATGCATTTGGGATTTTTTTCTGTGATTTGTTGAAAACAAATTCAGAACTATACTGTTTTGTTATATTTCTCTCCCCAGCAACTTCAGATTGATTCTGTATTTCAGCCAGGAAGTGTTTCCTCTCATGTTCCTGTGTCCCTTTGGTTGTCAATTACCTCTGCATCTTTCCACATACCTCTTCCTCCTCTTCCTGCAGGAACAAAAAGTTTCCTATTATCTTCCATTTCAATGATCAGAAAGCTGCTTTCTATCCTCTCTCTCCCACTCACTTCACATCTCCTACCATTTTCTTGGCTTTGAAATAGGATGATAAGAAATGTGTGTACCTGACAATGTTCTTGTGAAGATCAAATATGTGAAAACCCTCAACAGATATTAAATTTGATACAAAGATAATCATTTTGGTTTCTTTATTTTATTTTCACCCTACCTGCTGTATATAGCAAAAAGCTCAGTTTGAAACACTCCTGCTCACTGCTGGGATTCAGGCAGGTTCAGGCATGTTCAGGCAAACTGAAACGATAGGCCTGTTGGAAGCCTATTTACAAGGCCGAGGAGCCTCCTAAGAAAACTTGAGTTATATCGCTTCCTGGGGTTCAGACATATTTGGGCATGTCTGCCAAACTGATGGGTCTATAAGCAGGCACCTGAAAACTCTTTTCAGAAAAACACATCCTACATAATAAGAAGCCTGTCACAGGTTGTTTAAACTAATATAAAGTTTGTTGTTGGTAAGGATTCTGAACCCAACATGGTGGCAGCAATTCGAGTCTGTCCTTAGTCCTAACCCCTGGAAGCTCTGTCACCAGGATGGCAAAGACTAGGTAAAAATAATCCCTCTCACAAAGGTAAGTGCACTTTTGTTCCAGGATTTCTTTTCCTTCATGGCCCTGGTTCTTGGTCACACCACTTCAAAGAATGAAGAGGTAGACTAGACAAAGAGTGATGGGCAGCAACACAGTTTATTGAGCAGTAGTGCAAAGCTCCCAAAGAGGGAGGGGACCCAAGAGGGTTGCTGTTGGAGCTTCTAGCTCTAGGGGTTTTTATGAGATTGTTGGCGGCCGGTTTTTTGTTTTTTTTGTTTTTTAAGATGTATTTATTTATTTGTTAGAGAGAGAGAGAGAGAACACAAGCAGGGGGAACAGCAGAGGGAGAGGGAGAGCAGGCTCCCGGAAGAGCAGGGAACCCGACATGGGACCCCATCCCAGGACCTTGGGATCATGACCTGAGCTGAAGGTAGATGCTTAACCACTGAACCACCCAGGTGTCCCTGGTGGGCTGTTTTAATCTAATTAGCCCTCCATAAGCCTGTCACCAATCAGGTTTTTGTCCACACGCTCATCTACATATCAGGTAGTTGTTCACGTGGGCAGGGGTGGAGAGCTCCTTCCAGGGTGGTGTAGAATAACAGGATGGGGTCTTTTTCCTTTTAAGGGTAGTTTCCTCTTAGAATGGGGGTCCCTTGCCCCTGCCTGCCTTTCTATCGACCATCCTCGATTACTTTGAAGACAAAAGAACAAAAAGAAGGAGGGAGAGGAAGGGGGAGGAAGAGGAGAAGTTCAAACATTAGCCAGCAGTTTAGCAAACACATGAATGGATAGAGAAAGAATATGGTGATTAACATAACATAATAAAATAAAATTTAAAAAAAGAGAAAGAACATGAGATTTCAAATGTCAAATCCCCTACTACAAATCTCCCTTCCTACAACGTGGCTGCCTCATGTCAATCTTCCTGCTCGACACAGAGCAATCTTTTTCAAACCAAACTCTCATGATTTTTTGTTCTTCTGTCAAATACTCTTTTTTTTTTTTAAGATTTTATTTATTTATTTGACAGAGAGAGACACAGCGAGAGAGGGAACGCAAGCAGGGGGAGTGGGAGAGGGAGAAGCAGGCTTCCCGCAGAGCAGGGAGCCCGATGCGGGGCTCGATCCCAGGACCCTGGGATCATGACCTGAACCGAAGGCAGACGCTTAACGACTGAGCCACCCAGGCGCCCCCTGTCAAATACTCTTATATTGCTCACCATTTAGCAAAGTTTCCAATTTTTCAGCCTGTCATATGAGGTCCATCATAATCTGTTCCAGACTAATTGTTAACATATAAAATAAGAATGGTATGAAGTGGGAAGCATGATATAATATTAACCATAAAAACTGGGGCGCCTGGGTGGCTCAGTTGGTTAAGCGACTGCCTTCGGCTCAGGTCATGATCCTGGAGTCCCGGGATCGAGTCCCACATCGGGCTCCCTGCTCGGCAGGGAGTCTGCTTCTCCCTCTGACCCTCCTCCCTCTCATGCTCTCTGTCTCTCATTCTCTCTGTCTCAAATAAATAAATAAAATTTTAAAAAATATATTAACCATAAAAACTATAAAAATTGATCTAATGGATGTGGGAAACAAAGGCAAAAGAAAAATTAAATTTCCTTACTACTTACAGCCCATTCACAAGTCCTTAAAACAGGCAGAGTGACATTCCTCTAGGAACTCAGCTGCCTCAATGGCTAACAATGAAAGGCAGTCTTAGCCAGACCCCCAGGTTCCTATAAGTCTACTTAAACATACAAAAATTCCTTTTTCTGTACCCCCCAAAATACATGTTGGCAATCATCCCCCAAGCATATGACCCACCAATATGCCAATATGCCAATATGACCCCCAACCCCCAACTCCCGAGTATATAATCAGCCAACCCTCACAACCCCAATGCAGCAGCTCTTTCTGCCCAGGGGTCCTGTCCCCGTGCTTTAATAAAAGTCACCTTTTTGCACCAAAGATATCTCAAGAATTCTTTCTTGGCCCTTGGCTCCAGACCTCACCAACATTCAAAAACTACATCACTATGATATTGGTAATTCATCACTATGAATTTAGTAAAATATGCTGCAACTTATAGAATCCACATTTCTCTTTTTTTCTTTTTTAGATTTTTCTGATTCAAATATCAACATTATACTGACATGGCAAACCACACATTTAGCCACAAACTGCTACTTTCAATTCACAGAAGACCTTAGCGAAACAATACTGGCATTATTGTTGTTCACTTTTCATCCTTGATACAATTTGTTGTGAAAGTGACCTTTTCACATTGCAGTTTTTTACCATGAGACACAAAGTAGGATGCAAAATTGCTTCCACCTAAGGCAAAGGCAGCTGAATCTTATTATGATGATGACATGATAAAGTCCTGATAGTTAAAATGCCCTTTGTCTTTGTCCTCTTTTTTTCCTGTTCAAGTTAATATCACCATTTTTAGAAGACTCTATGTTTTGTATATTGCTTCATTTTTTTAAGGATCACCGCTCCCTCCCATTATTGTTATTTTAGGTATATAAAGTCCTCAAAGAAAAATAGGTTTTTATAATATAGGGGTGGAAAAATGATTTTCCCTCTACCTTTGTAGGTTCTTGGCTAAGACCCCAACCCTCCTGTAATAAACGGCAGATTAATACATATATATACCTCCTATATACATGAGAAATCCCCAGGAAAAGTAACTTCCCCAAATGGCCCAGGTGTCACCACCTTAAATACCATCTCCAGCTAAAGGCAAAGGGAGATGTTGAGGACTAGGGAGCCAGTTATTGGAAGCAATCAGAAAAAGCACAGTAAACATGGGTATGGTTTTTACACAGATTTAAATCAGTGTCTTCACCTACAGATTTAGTCATGCTCCTCTTCCTGGTATCCAGATGGAGACACACTTACAAATGGAGATTTCTTTTATCAGAAACATTGCCAAAGGCAAGGGAAGCAAGGGCAAAAATGAACTATTGGGACTTCATCAAGATAAAAAGCTTTTGCACAGCAAAAGAAACAGTCAACAAAACCAAAAGACAACAGACAGAATGGGAGAAGATATTTTCAAGTGACATATCAGATAAAGGGCTAGTATCCAAAATCTATAAAGAACTCATCAAACTCAACACCCAAAGAATAAATGATCCAATCAAGAAACGGGCAGAAGACATGAACAGACATTTTTCCAAAGAAGACATCCAAATGGCCAACAGACACAGGAAAAAGTGCTCAGCATCTCTCAGCATCAGGGAAATCCAAATCAAAACCTCACACCAGTCAGAATGGCTGAAATTAACAAGTCAGGAAACAACAGATGTTGGGGGGGATGCAGAGAAAGGGGAACCCTCCTACACTGTTGGTGGGAATGCAAGCTGGTGCAGCCACTCTGGAAAACAGTATGGAGGTTCCTCAAAAAGTTGAAAATAGAGCTACCATACGATCCAGCACTTGGATTGCACTACTGGGTATTTAGCCCAAAGATACAAAAGTAGGGATCCGAAGGGGTACGTGCACCCCGATGTTTATAGCAGCAATGTCCACAAAAGCCAAACTGTGGAAAGAGCCAAGATGTCCATCAACAGATGAATGGATAAAGAAGATGTGGTGTATATATATGCAATGGAATATTATGCAGCCATCAAAAGGAATGAAATCTTGCCATTTGCAACGACGTGGATAGAACTGGAGAGTGTTATGCTGAGCGAAATAAGTCAATCAGAGAAAGACATGTATCATATGACCTCACTGATATGAGGACTTCTTAATGTCAGGAAACAAACTGAGGGTTGCTGGAGTGGTGGGGGGTGGGAGGGATGGGGTGGTTGGGTGATAGACATTGGGGAGGGTATGTGCTATGCTGAGCACTGTGAATTGTGCAAGACTGTTGAATCACACAGATCTGTACCTCTGAAACAAATAATGCAATATATGTTAAAAAAAAAAAAAAAAGAAGATAGCAGGAGGGGAAGAATGAAGGGGAGGAAATCAGAGGGGGAGATGAACCATGAGAGATGATGAACTCTGAAAAACAAACTGAGGGTTCTAGAGGGGAGGGGGGTGGGAAGATGGGTTAGCCTGGTGATGGGTATTAAAGAGGGCACATTCTGCATGGAGTACTGGGTGTTATGCGCAAACAATGAATCATGGAACACTACATCAAAAACTAATGATGTAATGTATGGTGATTAACATAACAATAAAAAATTTTTTTAAAAAAGTCCTTAAAAGAGGCAGAGTGACATTCCTCTAGGAGCTCAGCTGCCTGGATGTTCATGCTTTGCTAAGAGCAAAAGGCAATCTTTGCCTGACCCCCAGAATCCTATGAGTCTACTTTAACATATAAAAATTCCTTTGGAAACCTCCTTTATTTCTAAACCCCAAGATATATGTTGGCAATCATCCCCCAAGCATATGGTCCACCAATACACATCTGAAGGGTCTCATGACTAAGGTTTTATTAGGCACCAATAAATGACCTTTTCTTATCAACAGCTAGCCCCCTCAAGGTCCTGGAAAGCTTGCTTCCAAAATTCCTTAGAGACTATCCCTAACCCCCTCCCCACTTGAAAGTATATAATGGGCCACTCCTCGTGACCCCAGTGTAGCTCTTTCTGCCCACAGGTCCTGTCCCTGTGCTTTAATTAAACCATCTTTTTGCACTGAAGACATCTCAAGAATTCTTTCTTGGCAGTCAGCTCTGAACCCCAACATCTTTCCCACATCAATGTGATTTCTCTATGCAATTTATTTTGTTATCAATATTATAGAAAATAAGATTTTTTTCACCAAAAATGTTACTTTTTAAAAAAAATATTTTATTTTATTTATTTTGACAGAGACAGACACAGCGAGAGAGAGAACACAAGCAGGGGGAGTGGGAGAGGGAGAAGCAGGCCTCCTGCTGAGCAGGGAGCCCGATGTGGGGCTCCATCCTAGGACCCTGGGATCACGACCTGAGCCGAAGGCAGACACTTAACAACTAAGCCACCCAGGTGGCTTAATTGTTACTTTTAATAGAAAGTATCATATATAACAGCACTCATCTTTTAAATCATTTTCAAGTATCTATAAGCTTTTAATTGATAGCAATTTTTCCTGCTGCATTAAGTGTAACTTCATAATAAATATGCTTCTTTAAACATTCCAGGAGTTTTTGATTATAAGCTAAGATGTTTACATATAACCTAAGGGTTATCCATAAATCCAAGAACAAGTTTCAAGGCCCTTTTCAAAGTGATGTGTCAGTCAGGATTTTGTTTGCTTGAAAGAGAGAAAATCATAATGGAAAGTAAGCTCAGCAGAATGGTGATTTTATGAAGAATTTGGGCAGCCCATGGAACAGAAGGTGGGACCACGGGACCCAAGCAGCTCCTGGATCCCCAGAAAAGCACCTGGCTGCCTCCCCATTCTTCCCTTGGGGAACTTGTAATAACCACTACAAAGGACCCATCAGCTACCATTCCCTAACCTCAGACAGCTCCCACCCCAGGCTCCTCCTCTTGCAAAAGCCTTCAATTCCTCAACTATTCCTGCCTTAACCTCATCAATACTTCCCTTATGTTGGGCTTCCCTCTCCTCCTACCTCGAGTAATAGAATAATCTTCCCTCCTCCTTCCTCACTGAAAAAGTTCCTCCTATGACAGATGGGCATGCCTAGTTGAGAGCTGTGTCATCAATAAAATAATTATTTACCTATGTAGTTATTGAGTGATAAAATAATCATTTAACTACATAGTTATGGAGTAACCACTACGTGATGGCATGGTGCTAGGGCCTGAGGAGAAAATAAAAAGAAAAACCACAGGTGTTTAACAGTTCAGGGGAGAGAAGAACAGTATTAAATTATTACACAAAAGGATTGTAGCAGGGCCTGCTGCTTGTCCTCCAGGATAATTTCTTCCATCTCCATGATAAATGAGTTTTTATCTGGGCAGAATAAACACTCTATTTTCCAGACCCACTTGTAGCTGGAAATTGTCACACCCTAAAAGGAGAGGAGGGGTTGACCTTCTCTTCTCCTTTCCCCCTTCCTGCTGGCGGGCGGGTGTATCCGATGGCCATCTCCGCAGTGCACAGGAGGCTATGCCCCTTGCGTGGCTGAGGAACCAGACAGAAGGAAGTGTGGCTCTGCTTGACCTCCCGGCTGCTCTGCCACCCCTGGGACCGCCGACCTCCACACTATTAGACCGAAGAGAAATAAGCTTCCCTCTTCTTGAAATCACTGTTACTCCCCCTATTACATAGAGGGGGGGAGTATACATGCCAATATTACTATGTATTTTCAGACTGTAATAAATCCTATGAAGCAAGGAAGCGAAGACTCTGGCCTAGTAAGAAAGATAAAGGAAGATGTCACCCATTCAGTTATTATTCAGAGAAAATTACCTACTGACTATGAAGTGCCAGGCACTGTTCTAGGCGTTAGGCATGCCCGGTGAACAACATTCATGTCCTCACTGAGCTTACATTATAGTTCCTACAACAGGCAATCAATCCATCAGTAAATAGGTAAAAATATAAGTAGTGATAATGCGGCAAAGAAAAACAAAGCAACGTTAGAGGAAAAAGAGAGAGAGGGGAGGTGCTATTTGGAGTAGGGTCACCAAGGAAGACCTCTCCAAGGCAGTGAGGCCATTTGGGCGAGACCCGGATGAAAGAAGAGGGTGAGGATTCCGGTGACGATCTGGGGACACTGTCCAGGAAGAGGAAATGGGCAGTGTACAGACTCTGCTGCAGACAGGCAGCTTGAAATGTGAGAGGAACAACAAGAAAGCCGGTGTGACTGAGCTATATGACCACATTGACTTTCAATCACCTAGCAAATGAAACTTCACATTTTTTTGGTGCAGTTCCTGTGACCAATGTTTTGCTACCTTGAAAATAATCACTTAGAGAAGCAGAAAAATACGAAAAAGAAGAATATTTTATATTGAGTTTAAGCTAATTGGAAATTATAAATGATGCTGGATTACTAAACAACGTTCAAACACTGCCTTAACATGTTGCCATTATTATTAAGCCTTACACATACAGGCAGAGGTTAAATGAAGTGTGTCATTCAACATGTAAGTACCTTGAGGTTCAGACTTCTGTGTTTCCTGCCTCCAGATGTTTCCAGGTTTTAGTTGGGTAGTAATGGAAATGGGAGGCACATTCCTTCAAAAAAATATGGAAGACTGATAAGCCATCTATTTTTCAAGAGATAATGATAAAGGCAATATTTAGGAAAAAACACATGCATAATGCAGTTTCCAGAGTTCTTGAACACTCAGTGTCTCGGGACACTGAGGTCCCAGCTGAAGCAGTGGTAAAGCCAGAGTCTACAGCTGAGAGTGACTTCACAGGACTTTGGGAGTCGGAAGATTTGAGCTTCCTCCTCTCCTCTTTCTGCCCACCTACTCTCTTACTCCTCCTTGACTCCCTGCTGCCAGTAAATTGCAATAGATTAGAGAACATCCAGATAACAAAAAAGAGCTTTAGCAGAATTCTCCGGCTTCATATCACATTTACAAAATTAAGAATATTGCATGGATTTTTTAAATGTCCACAATTGCCAAAATATGGAAAGAGCCCATCAACAGATGAATAAAGAAGATGTGATATATATATATAGATATACATATATATATGTATATCTATATATACACACACACATATATATATAACTCAGCTGTCAAAAAGAATGACATCTTGCCATTTGAAAGAATGTGGATGGAACTAGAGGGTATTATCCTAAGTGAAATAAGTCAGTCAGAGAAAGACAAATACCATATGATTTCACTCATATGTGTGAAAGTTAAGAAACAAAACAGATGAACATAAGGAAAGGGAAGAAAAAAATAAAATAAGATAAAAACACAGAGAGGCAAACCAGAAGAGACTCTTAACTAGGGAACAAACTGAGGATTGCTGGAGGGGAGGGGGTAGGGGGATGGGGTAACTGGGTGATGGGCATTAAGGAGGGCAGGTGATGTGATGAGCACTGGGTGTTATATGCAACTGATGAATCACTAAACTTTACCCTGAAGCTAATAATACACTATATGTTAACTAACTTGAATTTAAATTTTTAAAAAAGAAAAAAAAGAATATTGCATGGATTTTTTTTAATTAAATTTTTAACATAATCTTATGCTAAAAGTGTTTTCAAAGATCTCTATAAGATATATTTCCTCAAATATTCTGCCCAAAGCAAAATTAGGGGAAATAGTTAACTGCATACAATGTCACTGCCAACACTCTGCACCCTCCTTTCCTCTACATAAAAGGATCTGAGAATCTCATGGCAGACTCTTATGAAATATATAGGTAATTCAAGCACAGCTAATATCATACAATGAAAGTCCTTCTATAAGAAGCACAATTAAAACAAATAATAAGGAAAGGGTGCTTAGTCTTTTAACAATAGCAGAATTTTTAGGAATAGAATTTTTGATGCAAAAGTTAATATTGTCTCATCTTGAAACATACATGTATTAGAACTTATTGGTGCATGAATTGGCCTTGGGAATTTAGTTTTCAATAAAAAATAGTATTTCCAGTTCATTCTGACAGCTGGCTCAGCAACCTCCAATGCAGCTCCTTTCAACTTCTCCCCAAAATATCAAAGACAGAAGACAGATAAATACCCAAACCCACAAAGAAAAATATAACTATTAGGCAGTCTAACACTATAATCTTGGAGGGATTGACAACAATTGCAAGGCTGTCAGGGCTAGGTTTAGAAAAACAAATCAGAATTCAGCAAATGACACCACTGGCTTCAATTTATGAGAAAATAAAAAAACCACCTAAAAATATAGTCAGAAAAACATTTGTTCTTCCAAACCATCCATGTTCCTGACCCAGAAAACTAGGGATTATGTCAATCAGAAAATCATGTAACTGCTCTTCTGTGCCAAAGAGATGTAAACCCACCCACACCTTTCTTCCATTTTTCTATATTCAGAATAAGGTTGCAAATACCAGGGAACAGTCAGAACATAGTATTAGTAGGGAATCTGGGGACTGGTGGAAACTCAAAGAATTCTAATAATTATATCCATATGTATTAGCACTATAATCACAATCTTTAATAAAGATCAGAAAGGAAGAAGTAATATTTTTATTCAAAAATCACATTGATATGTAAATAGAAATTCTAATAGAATCTACAAAAAAAACTAATAATAAATTTTCCAATGTCACTGGACAAAAAAAAAATTGAATACAAAATTAATTGTATTTCTATAGACTATCAATTAATAATTAAAAAACAAAATTTCAAAATATTATTTATAATAGCATCTCCAATACATCTATTTTAACAAAAGATTTGCAGGAACTGCACACTGAAAACTATGCAATATTATTGAGAGAAATTAAGGAAGACTAAATAAATGGAAAGTTATACCATGTTAATGAATGAGAAGACTTAATATTGTTAAGATATCAATTCTCCCTAAATTGATCTATAAATTCAACAAAATGTTGATCAAAATACTATAATGTTTTTTGTCAAAACTGGCAAGCCAATGCTAAAATTTATATGGAAAAGCAAAGGACCTAGAATAGCCAGTCACATAAGAAAAAAAGATTTTTATTAAATGTTACTAAAATTTTGTGCTTGGTTATCATGCAGCATTATTGTGGAAATGGTTAACTATCTAGAAATCCCTAAGAAAAAGGGCTGTGGCTTAAAACATGTCAGGTCACCTTTGGAGCCAAGTAGAACATGGCTAACAAACGACAAAGGAGAATGAAGAGAATGAATAATGAGAAAACCATTATAGGAAGCTGGAAAAGTACAAAGTATGTTACGTAGGGCAAAAACTTGTCTTAAATGATTACCTATAACTTGGAAGACAGAAAATGTACCCAATGAATTCATAACCTTGAGCAAGGAGGTATCTAGGTGAAATGCTGACACCATCAGCTGGCTCATTCTGGCTGCATAAAATAGGGCACTACAAGAGAGAATACAACTCCAGTAAGACTGAACCATATACAAATGCAAGGAGAAAATTTCAAAGGCTCAAAAATTGTAGCATTTGCTGAGCTGGGAAGTAAAACTGTGTCATTGTCAGTTTACATCTTTATGTGTATCCATGATCTCTGCCCCATTCTTTGTTCCTTTCTCATTACCTTCCCGGCTTTTATGTACATAAAACTTACTGTATATCATTTTTGCTTGGATTCCCACAGTATAGTCAAACTTTGAGTTGAATTAATAGAGTTGAAAGCATGTTCATTGCTTTGAAATTAATAGAGTTGAAGATGTTCACTGATTTGAAAAAGTTTGACAATTAACTGAAAGAAAAAAGGTATCTAAAAAATTAATAAGCTAAGATCCAGTTTTTGTTTAAAATAAAATATATTCCAGGGACGCCTGGGTGGCGCAGTTGGTTAAGCATCTGCCTTCGGCTCAGGTCATGATCCCAGGGTCCTGGGATCAAGTCCCACGTCAGGCTCCTTGCTCAGCGGGGAGCCTGCTCTCCTCCCTCTGCCTGCAGCTCCCCCTGCTTGTGTGCTCTCTCTGTCTCTCTGACAAATAAATAAATAAATAAATAAATAAATAAATAAATAAATATTAAAATAAAATATATTCCATAGACGATATTACCAGATGACATACATTGTAGTGTTTCAGTGGTTACCTCTGAATGGCTGGTAGTAAATGGAGGCATTTATTTTTTTTATTTGTGCTTATCTGCATTTTCAAATTTTTCAGTATAAACATACTTCCATTCTGTATTCAGAAAAACAATAACCAAAAAGAAAGTCAAGTTTTGATTGAGAAAAGCAGAAACTGTGAAGAACTGAAATCTTAAATGATGTCATGTTGTTTCCCATAGCCAAGCTATACACTGGAAAAAGTAAGTTTCTATGAAAAAAACAAAACAAAAAGTAATGATGTAATAGCTGGCACATACTAATTAGACTGTAATTGGAGAATGCTAACACGGACCATTAAATATAAAAATTGTTTCTCACTAAAATCACTAATTTTAAGCTAATATGTGAACAATGGTTCTTCGTACTCCCAACATGAAAATGGCCATTTAACTTCCAACCACATTTATTTTCATATTTTAATCCCATAAACTGCCAACAGTATATTGTTCTAGGATTATAATCACCATGGAGCAATCGTTAGAATATCAGATTGAACCCTTGATAATAAGAAATCTTCCTAAAAATAAACAAGAACACTCTTTTCTATCTTAAATTTAGTAATTAATCAGTTTCCAGAATTATTATCTAAATTATTAGAGTATATTTATCCCAACAGTGACTTTACAAAAATGTAATGAGAACAAATTCTCATCTTAAAACCTAAAAATTGTATACTTCAGTTCTAAAATCCATGACCTCAGGCAAGCAGCTGACACTGTTTGGCTGATTAAAATATCAGAATTGGCCTATTCATCAGATACCATCAAGTTGACTTAAATATTGCCTGCATGAGATGCAAAAAATAATGCTAGCTGTCTTTCAGGCAATGGGTTCAGGCATCCCCGGCATGTAGCTTCCATGGTCAAATAGTCTGTTGTTTAGATTCAGCTGAAGCAACTTTCTCTTGAGCATCTGTTGAGCTTCCACAATGTGAGCTGCCCAGAAGTAGGTGTTGAGGTGAAACACAGCTGAAGGACAGCAAAAAGGCCCAGTGACTGCTTCACCACTAGGTCATTTTCTGCTAATTCCACTCCAGTGATGGGAGTGCAGAAGTCCTGCAAGAGCAAGACCCTAACGTGGAGTTTGGTCTCAAACAGAAAAGGGGGATGTTCTGTTAGGACTAGTTCTGTGTTAGGCACGGCAAGATGAAGCCACACAGCACAGCACGACGAATATTTAGGGACTCAGTGGTAAACAGACTATAGACTTGGACTCTGCCTCAACAAGGACTTTTGCTAGAAAAGGTTTCCCAAATAGAGACTTTTTCTAAATTTTCAACATTTTATGACTTCAGCTTCATTCTGTCACCACTCTGCTGTAAATTTGGCAAGGTAAATGGCTTAAGCTCTGAGGATTCTTTACAGTTGGAAACAGCACACAGTGAAGGAAAGACTCTGCTACCAGAAAATGTATATCTTAAGGCAAATCCTTTAAGATCTGTGAGTTTCAGTTTGCTGACCATTAAAATATGGATAATGGGACGCCTGGGTGGCTCAGTCGGTTAAGCGTCTGCCTTCGGCTCAGGTCATGATCCTGGGGTCCTAGGATCGAGCCCACATCGGGCTCCTTGCTCGGCAGGAAACCTGCTTCTCCCTCTCCCACTCCCCCTGCTTGTGTTCCCTCTCTCGCTGTCTCTCTCTCTGTCAAATAAATAAATAAAATCTTAAAAAGAAAAAAAAAAAAGATTATTTAAAAATAAAAAATAAAAAAATAAAATAAAATAAAATATGGATAATGAAAAATCTTACTTAATTTACCAAACGTTAGAAAGAATCCAGCTAGAACCAAAAATCATGTCATAAATGCATTTTAAAATTATAGTTTATTAGGGCACCTCAGTGGCTCAATTAAGCGTCTGACTCAGGCTCAGGTCATGATCTCCGGCTCATGGGATTGGGCCAGACATGGGGCTCCGTGCTCAGGGAGGAGTCTGCTTCTCCTCTCCCTCTCCCCTCCCCCTGCTTGTGCTCTCCCTCTCTCTCAAATAAATAAATATTTTTTAAAAATTTAAAAAATAAATAAAATTTACTTTATTATGAATAATATTTCCAATAACAACTGCCTAACTGCAATGTAATGCAAGATCACATTTCTCTATGTCCATAATGAAACTGATGTTCACACACCAAAAACACATCTCCTATTAACTAACATATTAGTAATGCAGAAAACTTATTTTTTCTATCTTTGCATGTGTTAAGTGAAGAGCATTTTACAGATGTAATTTTGTAATTTCATCATCTTTACAATGGTAAACTAGTGGAAAGACCTTTTTATGCAGAGAAATAATTCTCTAATTCAAAGTTTTCCTGGTCTAGTATCAGTTAGGCTATTCATCTGTATTCAGTTATATCTCAAATTCGTTTCACTGGAATTTTATCTTTTATTACTTACAGTTCTGTGTCATCTGGTGGCAAGCCTGAGTGTATGAAAGATTAGTGTAAATTGAATTTTATGAATCAATTTAGATTAAAAGTGCTGTAGATTACCTCAAAATTCACTTCATAACTTATTTCTTAATTCAGCTATTTGCAAGCTCAAAAATTGTTATACTGGCTTTCTTAAAGGGGATTTGGCGGGGCGCAAAGATGAAACTGGTAAGAAGAATACATCAGTGCTTACTACTCTATAGACAGTCTGTTCCTTTCATAGCAAAACTTGCTAACGTCTGGAAAAGCATATTGTCAGTATTAACCACTTCGAGGAAAAACAACTTACCATTCTAATCAGTAATGCCAATGATATAGGCTTTTACAGTAGGTATTGAAATTTCAAATTCAAACTTTTTTTTTTGGTGTGAATGTGTAATACTCATCTCTATTTCTGTGCAAGGAAAGTAGGATCTAATTTGTAGATATCACACCATTGAAATCTACTTTCATAGAACAGGTAATTCATTGAAACGTGAGGCAGTAAAGATGGACAAGTAAGCACTTTCTAAGTCAGGCAGGCTACTGCATTTCCTGCTTTGTTGATATTCTTCATTATATTTATCAATTTCATGGTGAAATTTAATACAGAGAATAAAAAGGGACTAATCAGAATAAAGGGGGAAAAGGATCTCTCAAATAAATACAAGGTTCTTAGATTATGGAATGAGGAGTAGATGAGTGGCATATTGCATTTAGATAATGCCCCATGTTTTCAAATCACCTTTTTATTTAACCTCTGATTAAAAGATCACAAGATTTCTGTAATGTATGGGGCTATCCACATGAAACTATCTTCCTGTAAGGAAACCTCATTAAAATATGACTTGTAAACATAATGCTAATAGGGTTATACTAACTTCTAATTCAGTTGGGAAGTTGCCAATTTAAAATGTAATTAATGAAACATAAGCTATAATGCTGGGTATGATAATGCCAATGATTCCGGTAATTAAAAGAGTATTTCCAAGTAGTTACTGAAGAATGTCTGTGTCCCAGTAAGATTGATCAGGGAAGAAGTACTCTGGCTGATAAGACTATTCTAGTTCATTATAATTACATGAATTATAAAGTATAATATATAAACTGATATAAAACCATCCTGCTATATTTATTTCAACCCTTTATTTACCAAATACTATCATCTGAAATTGACTTTGTTTCTTAAATAGTTGTTCCTAATGCAAAAAGGAGGCACTAATCAACAAACAGAGGTATTCTATGCTGCCATTTCCCCAGTCTAATCTATTTTATTCTGTTCTATAAAGGGGTCTATTATCAATTTAATCTAACATAGATCAACTAACCCCACCACCACCAAGACAAAATACCACCCCTAGTGAGCTAATGAAGTCAAATTAATGAGAAATTAAACCCAAGACTGTTTAGGACTGGCTTTCCCACTGCTTCATTCCCCAGACCCTGTGTAAAAAACAGCAGAATGGCTTTTACTTATGTATTAAAATATATATTTTTGTATATGTAAATTACATAAAGGTTTAACTAGTAAAAGAAACTTCAGACATTTAAATATACTATCCCTTATTCACTCTGACCGATTCTTCTTCCTTTATTATTTTGAGGAAAATATAGGTGTTTCTGCAAATAGCTTAGGACATAAAGTCTAACATAAGACTACACACATTTTTTTAAAAGACACTATTACATTTAGAAACTAAATATCCCTTTATCATTATCATGTTTTGTCTCTTTATTCAAGTAAATTATAAAACCTTTTTCAGAATTTTTAGTATCTTTTTCCCTACAGTGGACAATGGTGAACTTCAATTCAATGTGAGATAAAGTAACACCATGTTACCTTTTAAAGTCATTTTAAAACAGACACCTTCTGCTATTCTAGGTGAAATTAGCAAATACTTATATTATTAATTTTTGCTTATTTTTCCATGAGAATCTTTATAGCACCGAGGGTAGTATTGACATAGGGAAACTGAAGGACTCCATAAAAATCTGCTTTTGCTCCTTTGCTGGCTTCTAATCTTGCTGGGACCTGCACCCCAACTTTACGCATGCCTCAGAATGCAAATAGTGTATGTCACCCTTTTAAGAGACTAGGAGCTAACGATTTCTTTAGAAAAAATAACATCTAAGGAAGGACCAAGTGAGAATGACCAAACGAAGCTATCACATGTGTATTCCAGACCACTGGCGCTACACGTCTCAATGCCAAGAACGTCTGGCTTGAAGGAATAACACCTGAGCCCTCATCTCTGTCCTAACCAGTTCCGGGATGGCTGAGGGACATGTATGCCAGACCACAATCCTCAGTAAAACCCCAGACCCTGAGCAAAGACAAGATTCTCTCTCCTTTCCTTTCTTAATCTCACAGATACTCTGTACCTGCATTCTTTCTGTACCTTCAATAAAATCAGCTTTCACCTCCTGCTGGCTCATGCTTGATTTCTATCCTGTGTGCAGCCAGGGAACATCTTGGCTGGTCCTGCAGAAACCCCTCTGGGTCCTCAGATCTGGCCTGCCTGCATTAGTATTTCTCAGACTTCTCTTCGTTACAAGTAAAATAAACTTAAATTCAGTTCACTGAGATAATAAATGAGTTTATTGACTCATCCTCAAAAGGGACGGGGAGCAAGAATCCAGCTCTCAGGAACGATTGATATGTGAAACCACAAAAAACAGACATGAGAACAATCAGAAATCCCTCTCTTCCTCGCTCTCATTTTTTTTTTGTTGACTTTTTCTTTCAGAATCACTTTTTCCAACACAGCTATAACTATTGACATAGGTGGCTCAATTTTTGCCATCAACAAGTCAAGGGCTTTCCATTCTAGCTCCACTAAAAAAAACCTAATAGGTAGATTCAGATGGTCCAGGCGCAAATCTCTACCCCATCATCTCTGGACCACTTACTGTAACTGGAGAGTAAGGGTGTCCTGTGATCAGCCCAGCTTAATCAAGTACTTGCCTCCTGAACAACCGTGTCAGAGAGGCATGGATCCCAAAGTACCGGTAAGACCAATGCTGGGGTAAGGAAGTGGAATATAGTAGAAATATGGCAAGAATATAGCAAGGCAACCACTCCTATTTGTGTCAATTACTACAGTGCATGGGAGACAGTAAGGAAAGATTTGACCTTGAGAAGTTAGTAATGAAGGAATGATCGGGTATCACTGTCTTGCTGCTTTACTGCCTATTCTTGCTGACTTAAAGAAGCAATTCAATACCAGCTACCTTCCAAAAACATTTTTTTGGTGAAAGGTATTATCTTTACTGGAGAGAGCAGCAAACAAACAAAAAAAAACATCAGAATGATAGATTCTTTTAATTTTGGTGACTTCCATTTATCATCTAAAAATTGCAAAGCTGACTTCAACACAAGGATGTTAATAATAAACACATATAACAAACTGTTATATAACAAATTTTGAAAAAGCCACGATTTAGAGTTAGTGTTACATATGAGTTTGGAAAAATCAAGAGTATGGTTTTTCAAGAAACTGGAAAAGTGAGGACATATTTCAGAAAGCAGGCAAAGATCAAACAAGCAAAACTGATTTTTTTGGAAGGGGTAGGATGAAGTTTTTGGAAGCATGAGGTTGCGTAAGTACTTACAAAAATTTTTCAAATCATTCCTTATACTTTATACTTTTCTTGCCTCTGTTTTATTGTCATAGATAATTGCCAATATTCTCACATACCTGTAAAACAACTTTGGTAGTCAGTAAAAACTCTTCACAAAAAAATTTTTTTCTCATTCCAGGCAAATAGTGGATTGAACTACTTGCCCCCTTGGAGTTAGATGACTTGCTTTGGGCTTTGAAATGAGCTGATGCGATATATATCATTTTCAGGTGGAACTTTTTTTTTAAGTAGGCTCCACACGCAGCATGGAGCCCAATGCTGGACTTGAACCCACAACCCTTAGATCAAGACCTGAGCTGAGATCAATAGTCAGACGCTTAATCAACTGAGCCACCCAGGGGCCCCTCAGGTGGAACTTCTAAGGACCAGTGCACCATCTGCCACACTCACTCTTTCCCTCTGTCACAAGGGCTGGCAAATTTTCCAGAGGGTAAGCAGCTGCTATGTCAACCCAAGAACCTGTGAGGGTGACACAGAGGACAGCTAATGCAGCTGATGTGTAACAAGAGCAAGGAATAGTCCTTTGTTTTAAAACACAGAGACTCAGGATTGTTTGTTATGACAGCATAATGAGCCCATCCTGACCCATATAATAATTACAGAAAAATATGTATTTATATTGTTGGCATTTGACAGTACAGCAATAATGGATAATATTTAAAACTGAAAACTCAAGAATGGATATTGTTAGTATTAAATTTACTGGCTGTATTTTCTTTGTAATTTTCCATACATTTCAAACTGTCATTAACGACTGGGTGTTTAATAATCATAAAATAAGTGATACTTTCATTAAATAACAAAAAAATTATATTAAAAATAAGTAAGCCTCACAATTTTAAATAATAAATTATTACATTGGGACCTTTTATTTTATCAGACCTTCTAACTCATTTTTTTTTAATTTTTTTTCTTTTAAAGATTTTATTTATTTATTTGAGAGAAAGAGAGTGAGAGAGAGAGCCCAAGAGGGGGTAGGGTCAGAGGGAGAAGCAGACTCCCTGCTGAGCAGGGAGCCCGACGTGGGACTTGATCCCAGGACTCCGGAATCATGACCTGAGCCGAAGGCAGTCGCTTAACCAACTGAGCCACCCAGGCACCCAGACCTTCTAACTCATTTTATCTGTATTATCACTAATGTTTTCTTCAAATACAATGCTTTTTGTTTCATAATGCATGTGCATATTTATACATGTTTATTCATTACAGATATAAAAGTCATTTTCTGTATTTTGAAATATATTTAATGCACTATAAGTGTTTTTTAATGCATGTGGTAGTGCACAAGTAATATTTATAACCAAGTATTTCTGCAATATCACATTTATACATATTGCAATTGATTTTTATGTGGTATAAGGAAGAGTTATTTATAAATGGAACACGTCTTCTGTTATCTTTTTTTTTTTAACAGATACCAAAATGTGAACTGGAATCAAGGACCAGTGGAAATACAGCTTCCCATTATAACAGTCACCATTTTGAGCACCAATTTTGTGCTGAAAACTAGGAGGAAAGTATATTGCAATTTAAATGACCTTCCCCATTTTCAAAAGTTGTTCATTTTAATAAAGTTTAAGATAGGATGGTATTTAGTGTTAATACATACAACAACAATCATATGCAGGGATGAACTTGCTTTCAATATTTAAAAGCATTTATCGGGCGCCTGGGTGGCTCAGATGGTTAAGCGTCTGCCTTCGGCTCAGGTCATGATCCCAGGGTCCTGGGATCGAGTCCCACATCGGGCTCCCTGCTCCTTGGGAGCCTGCTTCTCCCTCTGCCTCTCTCTCTCTCTCTCTGTCTCTCATGAATAAATAAATAAAATTAAAAAAAAAAAAAGCATTTATCAAAACCTGCCCAGGCTAATCATTCTGCATTCCTTCAGTTCATTTCTCAGAAGGCATTAATTCTTTGTCATATCCAACTACCTGCAGTTGCCTGAAAGCTTCTTACATCCCACTTCTCCCACCCATGAATTTCTAATGTTACCTGGTCACAGAAGCCATTCTTGACCTCCCAGGTAGGCAATATATATCCCACTCAGTATGTATGTGTATATATACCACGACACATTGATATAATTATTTGTCTTTCCATCCTCAGATTATAAAATTGATAATAATAGGGACTGATTTACATACATATTTGTAAATCTAGACCTTAATACAGTATTGGGCAAGTGGTCAAGATGACTACAAAGACTGTGAGGGATGGCTGAATGCTCACATTCCATTATGCTTCCCACCGCCTCATTGTTCTATCCTCCAAGAATAAATGGAGCTTTGTTCATGATTTCCACACTTAGAAATGTTAGTCAAACAAACTTCACTTTAAAAAATCATTTTACCCCAATAGTTATTTATAACAATAAATATACTTAAATTAAGCATATCCATATATCAAATATGTAAAAATACATTCTAAGTTAGCAACTGTCCTAAAGAGTCTCCACATTAGTGCCATTTGGTGCAGCTTCCTTGTGGCTATTGTACACCAGGCTTTTGGAAAGAGTGACTTGAGTTGAACCCTAGGATCCTAAGGAGATGTGATAATTTCAACATATAAATACATATACTGCCCCAGGGAAGATGCCTATAGGTTTGAAATTTTCCCCAAAAAATTATAAGTGAAAACATAATTTAAAAAATCTATAGAAAATTGTGAAGTCTGAGGGATTTTTTTAAGATTTTTTATTTATTTATTTGAGATAGAGAGTGCGCACAAGCAGCAGGGAGGGGCAGAAGGAGAGGGAGAAGCAGACTCCCAGCCCAGCAGGGAGCCTGATGCGGGGCTCAATCCCAGGATCCTGAGATCATGACCTGAGCCAAAGGCAGATACTTAACTGACTGAGCCACCCAGGTGCCCCTGAAATCTGAGTTATTAAAAATTAGTAGGACAGTGTGTGTATGTGAGTGTGTTTATATTACAATTTTGTCTATGTTTGGAAAGGAAGATTTACCAAAAAATGTGACAGCATTTTACTGTGAGATATAAAAAATAGAACACAACACTTTTTTTAAGTTTTTATTTAAATTCCAGTTAGTTAAAATACAGTGTAGTATTAGTTTCAGGTGTACAACACAATGATTCAACACTTCCATACAACACACAGTGCTCATTGCAAGTGCACACCTTAATCCACATCACCTATTTCACCCATCCCCCCAACCACCTCCCCTCTGGTAACCATCGGTTTGTTCTCTATAGTTAAGAGTCTGTTTCTTGGTTTGCCTCCCTTGTTTTGTTTCTTAAATCCCACCTATGAGTGAAACCATATGGTATTTGTCTTTCTCTGACGGACTTACTTCACTTAGCAAACTACTCTCTTAGCTCCATTCACATCATTGCAATGGCAAGATTTCATTCTTTTTTATGGCTAATATTCCTGTGTGTGTGTGTGTGTGTGTGTGTGTACACATCACTTCTTTATCCATTCATCAGTTGATGGACATTCAGGCTCTTTCCACAGTTTAGCTATTATTGACAATGCTGCTATAAACATTAGGATGCATGCATCCCCTTGAATTAGTATTTTTGTATTCTTTGAATAAATACTTGGTAGTGCAATTGCTGAATTGTTTGGTAGTTCTATTTTTAACTTTTTGAGGAACCTCCATACTGTTTTCTATAGTGGCTGCACCAGTTTGCATTCCCACCAATAGTGCATGAGAGTTTCTTTTTCTACACATCCTCACATGTTGCTTCTTATCTTGTTGATTTTAGCCATTCTGACAGGTGTGGAGTGATATTATAGTTTAGAATAGCATTTCACTGATGATGAGTGATGTTGAACATCTTTTCATGTGTCTGCTGGCCATCTGGATGTCTTCTTTGGAAAAATGTCTATTCATGTCTTCTGTCCATTTTTTAATAGGATTATTCATTTACTGGGTGTTGAGTTGTGTGTTCTTTGTATATTTTGGATACTAATCCTTTATCAGATATGTCACTTACAAATATTTTCTTCCATTCTGTAGGATGCCTTTTAGTTTTACTGATTGTTTCCTTCACTGTGCAGAAGCTTTTTCTTTTGATGAAGTTGCAACGGTTTATTTTTGCCTTTGTTTCCCTTGCCTCAGGAGATATATTGAGAAAGAAGCTGCTATGGCCGATGTCAAAGAGGTTGCTGCCTATGCTCTCCTCTAGGATTTTTATGGTTTCAGGTTTCACATTTAAATCTTTAATCCATTTCAAATTTATTTTTGTGTATGGTGTAAGAAAGGCATCCAGTATCATTCTTTTGCATGTTGCTATCCAGTTTTCCCAACACCATTTGTTGAAGAGACTGTCTTTCTTTTTCCCGTTGGACACTCTTTCCTGCTTTGTTGAAGATTAATTGACCATATAGTTGTGGGTTCGTTTCTGGGTTTTCTAATCAGTTCCATTGATCTATGTGTTTATTTTTGTGCCAGTACCATACTGTTTTGGTGACGACAGCTTTGAAATATAACTTGAAGTCCAGAAATGTGATGCCTCCAGGTTTGTTTTTCAAGGTTGCTTTGGCTATTTGTGGTCTTTTATAGTTCCATACAAATTTTAGGATTGCTCTAGATCTGTGAAAATTGCTATTGGTATAGATAGGAATTGCACTAAATGTGTAGAATGCTCGGGGTAGTAAAGACATTTTACCAGTACTTGTTCTTCCAATCCATGAGCATGGAATGCTTTTCCATTTCTTTGTTCCTCAATTTCTTTCTTAAGTGTTCTGTAGCTTTCAGAGTACAGGTCTCTCACCTCTTTGGTTAGGTTTATTCCTGGGTATCTTACTGTTTTTGGTACAATTGTAAATGGGATTGATTCCTTAATTTCTCTTTCTGTTACTTCACTATTGGTGTATGGAAATGCAACAGATTTCTGGATGTTGATTTTGTATTCTGTGACTTTACTGAATTTATCTATTAGTTCTAGAAATTTTTTGATGGAGTCTTTCAGATTTTCCATTTAAAGTATCATGCCACCTGCAAATAGTTAAAGTTTTACTTCTTCCTTGCCAATCTGGATGCCTTTTATTTCTTTTTGTTGTCTGATTGCTGAGGCTAGGACTTAAGTACTATGTTAAATAACAGTGGTGAGAGTGGACATCCCTGTCTTGTTCCTGACCGTAGAAGAAAAGCTCTCCGTTTTTCCATATTAGCTGCGGGTTTACAAGACTTCTAATATTAACACTTCCATTTGATCCATTTGGAAGCATTTCAATCAGAAGTAAAATGTTGTAAATGGAAAAACAAACTATAAAAGGAAGACATTAAAGTTTTTAAAGCAACCTGAATTGGATTGAGGTTGTATGACTTTGTTTGGACAAAGACTAACGCCCAGTTTTTGAAGAATGCAATGTCATTGTTCTATTAAAACTACTGAGTGTTTTCCTAGCCTAGAAAACGGAAAATACAATTCTTAGTTGTTATTAATGGGCTTTTTTTGAAACATGCCATTACAGGGGAAAGCCCCTGGCACTATGTGTTTTCAGAAATAAATACTGGGAAGAGTAAGGTTAAGAGAAGGGCAAATACATTCTAACCTTAGAAATATGCACACCCAACCCCGTTCCTAGTTAAAATGCCAACAAAGATATAAAAAGGGATAAAACATTTTCCTCATTCCATACAATAAATTTATTTGGAATTTCTGAAGTCATGGTGAACAAAAATGAACATACAGATGGAGAAATAAATACAAAAAATATCATTTGAATAACCTAGTTATCTCATCAGAAAACAAAAATAAGTTGACACACTTATTTTTAATTCTAAGAAGAAAACATGAAAGAATTTTCTAGCAACCAAGAAAGGTGAATAAAGATTAAAAATAAGGTTCAAATTGGATGTAAAAAAAGAATTCTGTTTTCATAATGTAAGATGACCTCTTTAATCTTTAGTTAATCCAAAATCATTTCTATGGGTTTTTGTATACAAGGGGCTCCACTGCTCTTTTAAAACATGTTTAAAAGGACATTTGATTTATTTCTTATTAATATTTAATAATTAAAAGCATTTAACCATTAATTTCTGGAAAGAGTTTGGACTGGACCACGTACATTTTGATATGTGGAATTTTATGTTCATCTTCCTGAAAATCATGCAAACAATTCTGAATTCTAATTTCAACTAATCATTGTTTAGAAAAGTAGTATCTCTTATTTCCAGTGAATGTTTTAGTTTCTTACTTTGTTTGCTCTTTTTTTTTTTAAGATTTATTTATTTATTTGAGAGAGAGAGAGAGAGCATGCAAGCAGAGAGAGAGGCAGCGGGAGAGGGAGAGAGAGAATCCTGAAGCAGACTCCCCACTGAGCACAGCACGGAGCCTGACTCAGGGCTTGATCCCAAGACCCTGAGATCATGACCTGAGCCAAAATCAAGAGTTGGACGCTTAACCGACTAAGCCATCCAGGCAGCCCAGGTTAGGGTTATTTTCAAGTTGTTTTGTTTCATTGTCATAAAATGTAGCATATGCCTTTTTTTCAAATTTATTATAATTTTTATTATATATTTATACTGAACTCAGTGTATCATCAATTTATTTAAAATGTTCTAAGATTAAGAAGGTGTATGTCAAAAATAAAAATAAAAAAGGTGCATTTCATTTGTACATCACGTTTGACAAATATATACTAACACACATATTCAGATCTGTATCTCTGATTCTCTAAATGCTTGTTTTGTTTTGTTTTTAAGATTTTATTTATTTATTTGACAGAGAGAGACACAGCAAGAGAAGGAACACAAGCAGGGGGAGTGGGGGAGGGAGAAGCAGGCTTCCTGCCGAGCAGGGACCCCGATACTGGGCTCGATTCCAGGACCCTGGGACCATGACCTGAGCCGAAAGCAGATGCTTAACAACTGAGCCACCCAGGCACCCCTAAATGCTTGTTTTTATTCTATTTTTATTCTTTTTGATCTGTCACCAACCAAAGTACAGAAGTTTCCTATTACTCTCTGATTCTGTCACTCTTAAAAATATATTTCTAATAGTCAGTGGATTTGCCAATGGGATCAACAAATACTGATTTTAATCACTCTGTATAAAAATTAATTTCAGGATGGAAATTTTTTTTTTTAGCCTATTTTATGTCCAGGGCCTACCTCTTGGATAATGAAGTCCGATCACCTGACTAGAACCCCACTAGACTGTATCCAATGTGATAGAGTAATTCCCCAAAAGTGTTTGGAAGAAAGAATGGATACAGAGGGCAGATACACAAACAGCAACTATATATGGCCCCAGTAGGATCCAATATCCAAAACACTCCCTTCTGTTCTTTGGGAAATGAGGTAAGAAATTCCTTAAAGTGCTAGTTGTTACCTAGGGAAAACATACATGACACATTTTCTTGGAGGCATAATATTATTTCAGAATTTATCAGGAACAAAACACTTTTAACAGTAAAAAAACATAATAATACTATTTTTTAAATTCAAAATTTGCATAAATTTTTGAGATAAAACAAAATCCTTCAAAAGCATTTCCATGCTTGTCATCAGTTACTGAGACCTGAGAGCAAGCTCTGAGACCTCCCTGGTCAGAGTTCCTTCTCCCCTGCTATGCCTTTTACAGATACCTCTTTTCCTCACAAGGGAGGCATTGGGCCAATTCTATAGTCCTGTGAGTCAAGGAAGTCCTCTGAACTTTGCCTTCAGCCTTATCCCTGGGCATTTCCACCAGAATCTCTCCTGTTTTTTGTATCCAGATTCTTCTCAGTTCTGCCATTTGCACTGACAATTTACTTTTGCTTTTGTTTTTGCCCATGAAGCCTCTCCGATTCCCCCAGCTCTGCCTATACCCCACCCTCCCACTAGGCCAAGGTCTCAGAGTGTTATACCACAGCCTGGCTCTAACACTCTGGGATTCCTGTCACCTAAGAGGGTGTATCAGACATAAATATCCAGGAATACTAACATCTTCTTGAATGTATCCACATTTCATACTTGATATCTATCTTTGCAGTAAAGAGGTATATAACTTCACTATTGTACCTTGTACCTTCCTTTAAAAGGCCTAAGACCAATCCCAAATCTCCTGGTACTTCTATTTTGGGCAAACCTGTGTGTACCTTTCATGATTTATGGACTTTGATCACATATCCCTTCATCTTTCATCTTACATGAATTTTAATTTTTACTCATCTATTCTCTTCAGGGAAATGCTCCAAACTTCTAAAAAGCAAGGCAGGGGCCATCAATTCTTATGTCAGCTGAAATGGTACTATTCTTCTCAATGTATGTTTGAGTTTTTATAGTTCTTAAGTCCAGTTGCACCTATAAATTTTGAGAGGGGGAAAAAATGGGAGAGGATGTCATGTGGAACCAGATTGATCTGCCATAAAATTCCAGCTTGGGCTCTTACTGGCATACATTTAAGGAATGCCCTTAATCAAGTTGCTTAACTTCACCCTGATAAACTTGGGCTAGAACTTTATTTAATATCTGGTGTGCCGGGGCACCTGGGTGGCTCAGTCGGTTAAGCACCTGCCTTTAGCTCAGGTCATGATCCTGGGGTCCTGGGATTGAGCCCAGCGTTGGGCTCCCTGCTCAGCAGGGAGGCTGCTTCTCCCTCTCCCTGCTGCTTCCCTTGCTTGTGCTCTCTCTCTCTCAAATAAATAAGTAAAAATCTTTTTAAAAAAAATACCTGGTGTGCCTTTGCTCTGACTCTAACTAGGGGGTCATGATGACACTTTGGAAGCCCAGGTATCAGTGTCAGCTGGGACCCTATGTTCAACAGTCCTTGAAATATCTGAGTGTTCCCCCTTTCCCAAGTGTAAGAGTTACCCAAGTGAATGACTAAGTATCTGCTATAATAATATCAGCAGCACATCTCCAGATCACCCACAATGATGTACCTGATTCAGGTCTAGAGATCTGTGTGTAGGACATATATTGGGGATTATGATCTCCTGATCCTGTATCACCTATAAGCAAGAGAAGGAAGAGGGATTTGTAGACAAAGGCAGAATGCCAACTAAGAATGTTTGCCATAGAGCCTCAGCCAATCCCACAGGCATCAGGCTTATCCCTTGACCAAAGCAGCTCCCTTCAACTGAGGGTAATTTCCAGAGAGGGACTCAACCAAGATACCTGGTGCCAGGAGTTGTCCAAGGAAGCAAACCCAGCTGTGAGTCATTGGCAGTCAATATTTTGGCAGCTGGGGGAAGGTCCTGAAATGGGGGTCTTTGCAGCATACAGCATCCATTACACTAAGTGAGGTTAAAACAAGAGCCCCTACACTATATGCAGAACCATTATTCTCCAACAATCTTGAGGATTTAAATTCAGCTTAGCATACCAATCTCCTCTTAGCCTCTGAGGTCCTCTCTCATCAACTCTAAGGTGCTACCTTGAAATTTTGCACCATAGCATTCTCACATCCCCCAAAGGCTTCCAGAGATTTTTTTTATTATTATGTTATATTAATCACCATACATTACATCATCAGTTTTTGATGTAGTGTTCCATGATTCATTGTTTGCGTATAACACCCAGTGCTCCATTCAGTACGTGCCCTCCTTAATACCCATCACCAGGCTAACCCATCGCCCCACCCCCCTTCCCTCTAGAACCCTCAGTTTGTTTCTCAGAGTCCATAGTCTCTCATGGGTCGTCTCCCCCTCCAATTCCCCCCCCTTCATTTTTCCCTTCCTGCTATCTTTTTTCTTAACATATAATGTATTACTTGTTTCAGAGGTACAGATCTGTGATTCAACAGTCTTGCACAATTCACAGCGCTCACCATAGCACATACCCTCCCCAATGTCTATCACCCAGCCACCCCATCCCTCCCACCCCCCACCACTCCAGCAATCCTCAGTTTGTTTCCTGAGATTAAGAATTCCTCGTATCAGTGAGGTCACATGATACATGTCTTTCTCTGATTGACTTATTTCACTCAGCAAAATACCCTCCAGTTCCATCCACATTGTTGCAAATGGCAAGATCTCATTCCTTTTGATGGTTTATATATGTATAAACATTGATTGATGTCATGTAGACTTGTTTGTTTTCCAGAAGGTTTCTTAACTACTAAGTAAAATGGGTTAATTGAGAAACATATCAAAGATGAGGGAGATTTTCCATCCTCACACAACCTACACCAATGATGCTTTTGCAGAGCAACTTATTACAATTATTATCACTGAACTACTGCTGCTAATCTTGAACCATCCTGAAGATATTTCTACAGTGGATATTTAGCTTACAAAATAGATGGGGTGCAGTCAGCAGGAAGAAGAAAAAATAAGGCTCTCATTAGGATAATCAGGCAGTTAGGGGAGGACCTTGACATATGGATAATGTCTTTAGAAAGCTTCAGAGGCCCAGTTATATGGCGGTTGCAATTAGCATCTAACAAGGAATTAGATTTGTTTATACATGCTTCAGGGGGAAGAAAGATTATAGAGGATATTTTCAAGGCACCAAGTGTGATGGGAATTGATGAAATATTGAATGACACCCTAAAAAATAAATTTTCTGGAATTGATACTTAGGTCTGTATAACTGGCCATGCTGAGAGAAGTGAGCTAATAGGCTTCAGGGTGATTTTCTATCCAAACAAGGTTGGAGTAGCTTAAGCAATTAACAAGAATTCTGAGCTGATTCAAGATTATAAGAAAATTGTGATGTGCAATATATGCTCATGTGGGAATTCTTAAAAATCATCTCTGTGATTGTCCAATGATGAAGCCATAATCACAATGCTGGCATCCCCAGGCTTCCTAACTCAGAGGTTTCTGTGAATCCAATATTCTCATTAATTGTATTCCTTTCAGAGATCAAGAACTAGAAAAAAAATGGCCCTTTATGCATACTAGCAAGATATGATGTCCTAATGAGAACCTATACTGATTCTTGACTTCATAATGGGGTTGACATTCTCCCACTGGGTTTATAAGGGGAAGGTAATGATTTACTCCCACCGGAGAGGTAGTACATGGGAAAGACAAAGCCCAGGCAAAATGAAACCCTGAAATAGCTGACTGAATACAAGAAGACTCGTTCTGGCCCTGGTCACAGATCCAACGATTTAATGTATTGCATGGAATCCATCTGTGTTGGGAGGTGGCCGACTACACTTCTGATACTAGCTTATATAGATTTGATTATACTCAGGACAACACTGAAGATTTCTTGTTTACTGTAGACAATAGGAAGCTGCATACACATTTTTACTGAATAACAATAGCTTTAAATTAGGTGGAAAAGATATGACTTAAAGATGAGTTACACAGATAAGCAATTATTTTATTCATCCTCCTATTGAGACTAGATCAAGGCACACTTTTCATTTCCATTCCTCTGTCATTAACATTTTTATTTTTAAATAGAATGATACAGAGTTTGATTTTCCCTTAGCGCTTTGGGTCTAAGCAACAAAAAATGAAATAGACATTGCTTGCACCCTGATTACTGTACAGTGTGCCACCCCAATTTTCCTATCTGCCTCCAACCAGGCTATGCTATTAGAGCTATAAGCCCCCTGGCTCACAGATGCCATGCACTGTGGCAGAAAGTCAACCACAGAGTATTTTCTATTAAAGGTGGAGCAGGAATTGAGTTTGGGAGACAAACTTCCATGGGCATATTTCAGGAGACTTCGACCTATAAAATATTAAGAGATATGTCATTATCTCAGGAGATGACAGGTAGATGAACTCCCTTACAGAAAATTTGGAGAAAAATATTACCATGCAGCCCTTAATGATGTGGATTACACTGTATCAGGTTCCTGTGTCAAGATATTATTTTCTACTGTTAATTCTCCAGTATCTCAGATTTCGTTTTCATATGCAACACGGTAACACATATATAATAGTGTTGGTAACCACATTGGTGGTGCTTTCTTTAAATATTTGAGATGGACTGTTGATATGATACCCATCAAAGGGTATATTTTCCTGCTTGCTCTGTCTCTTTCGTCTTGTCTTTGTGGTCCAGGCAGCTGGAAATATTTTGGATTCCTGAAAAATCTGAGGATAAGAGCAGCCAGTAAGCCAAAGGAACACACCCAGAAAGAACAGTATTATCTCCTGTGAAGAATTCAGGACCCCTCTGGGTGGAAGGTGGGGCACAGTACATCAATATTTAATTCTGGGTTCTATGCTGATAAGTTAATATACCTTCTGGAATGACAATTCTAGCTGCCCAATTCTGCATTCGGTCAACCTCCATGAAAGTAGACCCAGGATCTGAGAAAAGAAAAGCTATTTGTTTTCCTTTCCACAGGGACCACCAATCCTATAATGTCTTATTTTCTTTTCTTCAGACCCTTTGCTACATCCACTTTTGTCTTAGTACAGCTTAGATTCTTTACTCCATTTATGTATGATACTATCTTATAAATACATTCAAGTCTTTTTCCCAATTATTCTCCTATTATAACTGGCTGATAAACCCATGGCCTGGATCAATCCCCTGTTAGTTTTCTCCAGGATTATATCTAAAATCCTGAACAAAGCTCAGGACAAACACACAAATTTGCACATTGGTACCAGTTTAAGTTCATGGTTTTGAAACTCAGATCACCTCTCTATGAAGTCCAGAAGTTCAGAAATTCAGGACTTTGTAATGCTGGAGAAAAAAATCTTCTTGTGTTACAAGCAATAAAATGTAAGATTGAAAAGAAAAAAAAAGGCATTGAGGAAAAACCTCCAATAAAACTTTTCAATTGGATGAAATTACTCAGTGCAAAGGTAAGAATAAAGGATTATCCATTCCTCAGGGGCCTGACACCTGCATTTTAGCTGTCATTGAGAGAAAAAGATATGCAGAGAAGAAAGCAAAAATATAGAGCATTTCTGGAGATCTTACTTTGAAAGGAATTCTAGAGGTAATAATTGGCATATGGAACTGACTTCAAATAAGAATGAAGCTTAATAAATTTTGACAGAGTTACACCAAAAGCTTAAACTAAAAATTCATGTGACTGTTCCTGATTTGAAATAACCCTTGAACATCCAACTGTCTATGAGCAGGTGGCAGGATGAGAAAGAAGTGTATTTCCCAAGGAGGGCATATTTCATGACAGCACTTTAGATGTGAATGAGAGGAATAACAAAAAGAAAGCACCTCTCCAGAGATAGAGCCAGAGGGTAGAGAAAACAATGGGTAAGGAAGCTCCTTTAGAGATCACATCAGGGCCCTTAAGGAACATCCCCCACCGCTAGGTCAGAGCATCCTCACAATGTCCACCATCAGGATTTCAGTTTTTACAGACCAGTGACTACTGTGTATTTTACATTAAACTCATTTCTGAATGGAAATACTTGCACTTAACCAAAACTCATGCCACCGTCATAAATTATGCTTTAGGGGGTTGGATTTTTTTTTTTTAAGATTTTATTTATTTATTCTAGAGAGAGAAAAAGAGGAGGAAGAGCAAAGGGAGAGGGAGAAGCAGACTCCGGGCTGAGCATGGAGCCCGACACAGGGCTCAATCCCAGAACCCTGAGATTATGACCTGAGCTGAAACCAAGAGTCAGACGTTTAACCAACTGACCCCCCAGGCACCCCGAGGGTTTGGAATTTGTTTATCACAGTTCCCTGGGCCAAGAAGAATTATACCTGGATCTACTGACTTTCAAATAGGGACTACTTTGCATCCCCAGAGATCCTGGACTTAGACTATGATGCTATGACTGCATAAGACATGTGGGTTTTCTCAACTAAGAAGGGGATTAGTATGCTCTGTGTTTGGAAAGAAATATGAACCAAAGATCTGATGTCAAGGGAGTTGAACTATGGTAGACATTTTTAGTGCTCACAATATCTGGTTTGCCTCTCTTTCCAGGCAAGTGAAAGACAACACTTCCCAATGTTAATTTTCCTTAAAATTAGATGGGGCTCATTGACTAGTTCTGGCCAGTGGTCTGCAAGTGGAAGGGACATGTCAATTCTGGGCAGAAAAGAAACAGGTATAAGCTTTCCATGTCCCTTCTTTTCCTGTGGCAAAAAAACACAGAGACCTCATGGTGAGGTCCCAGAATCAAGAGATTGAAGCAGTCAAAATCGAAGAGTCAGAGCATGAAAAAAGTTAACCTGGCAAGTTACGTGCAGCAAACTGGGAAAGTGTGAGAAATCAACTTTCGTTGTGATAGATGTGTTAGACACAGAGACATTTCTAATCCGCAGAATAACCTAGCCTATTCAGACTAGATTTTAGTGAAATCATGCACATTTAACTTAAAATCTAAATTGCCATTCAACATTATTTTCCTTCAGCATTTTGAGAATGTAATCCCATTATATTTTGAGATCTATTATTACTGATAAGCAGTGTGCTGATAATTTAAAATGTATTGTTATAAGTAATCTTTATTTTCTTTCTGCTAGCTTTTATAGTAATTGTATCTTTTAATATCATGCCATTCTACCATGATTTCTCTGGTGAGGTTTGCTTTCATTTTTGTCCCTGCTTGAGACTCAAAGTACTTCTTCAACTTCAGAATTCATGCTTTTCTTCAACTTTAGAAAATTCTTAGCCAAGACTACTCAGAACATTGCCTACTAGATATATATAGGCTCTCATGGTGGTTTCCATATCCCTTAACTAATATTTTAATGTTTTCCATCACTTTCTCTCCCAATGGTGCATTCTAAGTGATTTCCTCAGATGTGCTGTCCAGTTCGTGAATTCCCTTTTCATCTGTGTCTGGTTTACTGTTCAGGCTTTGCATTCAGAATGTTTTTTATAGAGAGACTTTTTGTAGAGAGACCTTTTCAAGTTTTCTAATCCTTTTTATACATTTTTGGTTTTACCTTATGACTTCTGTTCCTTATCTCTTTGAATAGTTTAAATAAACTTATTGTAAACTTTCTTTCAGACTTCTGTTATTTCTAGTTCTAAGCATCTAAATTATTCTACTTACCAGATCTGGGACTCTCTCTCACAATGGTTCATTCTGTGTTGTTTGAACACTTGCACTATGAGCTTATCTTCCTCCTGTCATTCTGTATTCCTTTTTGGGGATGTCAAATATGCTCAGGACTATGCAAATGTCTGACATAGCAGTTTCTTGCACAATATTGCAAGTCCCAAGTATTTCACTGGCTCTTAATTTCTTGACCCCTCATATGTATCTGACACAATTCAGATGTTTTCATTTTTCACCCATGGACAAGCTAATGGAAGGTGAACTTTCTTGCTGCTTCCTAGAGGCAGTGAATGGAGATTTTCTGGTGTTCACTTCAGGGATGGGGAAGCTTTTGCTGATTCTGGCTTTAAGCAAGAAACTTAGTAGTGGTTTCCTAGGCATTTGAGACCTATGGCTAACCATTTCTCCCTGTCTGTGCACCTAAAACACAAAACCAAGCTGTTAAGATCTCATTGTATTTTCAATAACCCCATGGGGATGTTGGCAGAAGCCCTTGCTCACAGCTCTGATATTGCATGTTTTCTTCATTTTTGTCTCATGGTCATTTCTCTTGCTTGGTTTTGAGCTTGGCTATGTTTCCAAATATTCTTTGGTTTATTTTAGCCATCATTTGCTTGTGTGTAAAGCTGTTTGTATGTTATTTGACATATTTCTTGTGAAATCTAAAATTTAATCTTCATGACATTTTAATCACGATTAAACTAGAAATATAAAACATAGAATAGATATCTATTACACCCAAGGGTACATCACATTTACTAGATATTTACTACATATTTCTTATACACTCTCAATATCCCAATAAGGCTTTGAGGTTTAATTTATGCAAAAACATGAACATCTGCCTTTAAGTTTATTCCTGAGACTTTTTAAACTACAGTTTCTACCTGTTTACTGGTGAAATATAAATACTTGTATTGTCTTAGTAAACTCTCCATTATTAAATATAGATATTAACTCATTAGGAGGCCATTATGTTAGTCTAATGGGAAGAAGAGATGTCTTGAAACAGAGCAGTACCATGGGAATGAAAAAAATCTGATCTATGAGATTTTTACAATTACAGTTAACAAAACTTGATGAGATGTGAGGCGTGGAAAAGACAGAGATATTGAGGATATATCCATGTTTGTAACTTGATGGTAGATGGAAGTGCTGTTGATTGAGAGGGAAAAGACCGATAAAGGAGAGAATATGGGAAGTTTAGTTTTGTGGTAAATTTTTATTAAAAACTCTTCTCATTGAATAATTTATTACACCATTGAAGGAAGGTATTTTGGAGTAAGGCACAGCTTCATGGAAACACATGAGCCACTGGAGAGGCTCTGAGTGACCAGAAAGGGCAGAGATGAAGAGTTAATAACAAGGCCCAGGATCTAGACAAGATATCTAAATCTCCTCTTCTGGAGGTGTTGTGATTAGGTCAGGAAGTCAAAAGCAGCTTTTTTGCATGCAGCTGAAAGAAAGATATTGAGATAACATTTTGAACACCCTATTTCCGTCTCTAGCCCATCATAACTAATACATTCTTCAGTGATAAAGAAATAAAATACAATTTATCTTTCTGTATTTAAAACTTGCAGAGCAAAAGGCTCCATACAAATAAAATGTCCAGGGGCGCCAGCGTGGCTCAGTCAGTTAAGCGTCTGCCTTCCGCTCAGGTTATGATCCCAGGTTCCTGGGATCGAGTCCCACGGCAGGTTCCCTGCTCAGCAGGGAGTCTGCTTCTCCTTCTCCCTCTGCCCCTACCCTGCTCATTCTCTCTCTCTCTCACTCTCTCTCTCTCTCAAATAAATAATCTTTTAAAAAAAGAAAGGAAATAAAATGTCAAGTTCCTTGATGTTCTAAATAGATCTGACAGTAGAGAAACATTTCTTTCTCAGTAGCACTCCAGCATCTTTATGCAGGAGTCATCAGCACAGTCATTAGCATCTTAATTTAGCTGTGGGTGCTTTGTGTGTGAAGTAGATGGAGTGCATTTTGAGAGGTTTTTTTGGCGGCCAGTCTGTGATAGTGTTGAGAGATAGCCCAAGGCACTTCTTGTCCAACATTCTGCATGACCCTAATGAAAGAAGAACGATTTCATCACCAAATATGTGCGAGAGCCTAATAAGGCAGTTAGAGCTATTATCAGAGCAAATGAGCCACCTAAGTGACAGCATGACTGAAGTGTAGACCACATTCTCCTCTGCCTTTGCCTGCAAACATGAATTCATATGCAGGTACACTCTGTCAGTCTTCTTAAGGAGACCATTATGGAATTTAAGATTTCAAACTTCAGAGCTGGCATCTTTTCAGACTGGAGAGTATATAAAAGTTGCACCCAAAATGAACCCACAGAAACACAGTCCCATGATGGGAAAAAAAAAAGGCCATATTGTTGTATGTTTTGTATTTATTGCTTTATGGCCTTCCCCAGCCTCAAAAAAAAAAAAAAAAAAAAAGACCCATAGCTTCATGGACCTCATAATCACCTCTGCTCTAATAGAAAGATAAGCCAGGGAAAAGAAACAAAAGAAAAATTTCCCCAATATAGCTTCCTTTATGGTATGTAAGAACTTTTGGAAAAGATAAGAATGTCTTAATTGATTAGTTAATTAATTCTACAAATATATTGATGTCCTACTACTAATGAGGCTCTCATATCCCTGGGTGAACAAAAATGAGGACTGCCTCTACAGTCAAGCTTAGGGATGTATGGCCAGCCATTAACCAACTTGCAAAACAGTAATTTTGGTGCAGTCAGCCTCTTTTTTTTTTTCCCTCACATCATTTCTTATTTTCCATTATTCGTCTCTCCTTTCAGTCATACCTTCAAAGTCTCCTCCAAGAAATCCCTGACAATGCTCAGTGACCTCCTTAAATGGCCTATTTAAAATAACTAAAATAGGACAAGAGAATATTCCTTAAGTAAAAATGGTATAAATTTAAACAAAAAGGCTACAACATTATACACAGTGAAATCTCAAGCAAAACAAGAATGGCTGATATCAATATATTTTTTAAAGATTTATTTATTTGAGAGTGAGAGAGAGAACAGGTGGGGAAGAAGGGCAGAGGGAGAGGGAGAGAGAGAATCTCAAGCAGACTCCTGGCTAAGCCAGGAGCCCGATGAGCCCAACACGAGGCTCCATCTCACGACTAAGAGATCATGACCTGAGCCAAAACCAAGAACCCAATGCTTAACTGACTGAGCCACCTAGGTGCCCTGATATCAATATTTTTAATAAAATGTTTTAAAAGTCCCCATTTGTTTCCTTCCAATCCATTTCACAGGCAGCTGAGTCAATGTAGTAAAATGTAATTCTAATCATGCCATCTCCCCCATGAAAATCTTTCAACAGCTTTTTAATGATCTTAAGATAAAAATCAAATCCTTAAAGTAGCCTTTTAAGCTTTGCATGGCCATCTAGTGCCCCTCTCCTTTTAGCTCAGTAAGTATCAACCAGCCTGGCTTTTAGTTATTAAAGAGTGGATCTTTCCACATCAAGAGATTCTAAGTTTCCTTTGCCTGCAATGGTTCACCTGTCCCTCTACTGTCCTCTAACTCTCAAGCCACCCCTCTACACACACACACACACACACACACACACTTTCTCTCTCATCATCTGCACAATTTACCTTTCAGGTCTTCATTCAAAGTATCACTTCCTTGGAGAGAAAGAAAATCTCCCTTCCCCTTCTCCATTATTCTCTCTTACACTGCCATGTTTCCCCTCACCCCATAGGACTTTTCATATATTGTTATTATATTTATTTAGGCAATTACTATTTAATATCTTTCTCCCCTCTGTACTGTAACCTCAATGGGGGTAGGACCATGTTTGTTTTGTTCAATGCTGAATGCCTAGCATGTAGATACTCTGTAAGTATTTACTGAATGAATAAATGAACAGCTAGCATATTAAGATGAATAAAAACAAGAACATAAACATGTTCATCATAAAACATAATTTCTGAAATTAGATTCAAATTAGTTCTGAGTTTCTTGGCAAATAAAATGAAGAGACTGATCAATTGGGATCAACTATATAAGATGAATCAAACCATTTCTTCAAGGCAACAAAACCTTTCCTATCAAAAAATGTAGAAAACTTTCTTGAAGAGATAACATCTCCTCATGGTACTGAGCACAGTTTATAATTATACATGTGTATGACTTAAGTTAATAGGTGTGTCCTACATTAGAGCACAAACTTCTCAGAGGCACAGACTTTGTCTGTTTTGTTCACCATAATATTCCGGCCCCTAACACAGTGCCTAAAACATCAGGAAGTGCTGCTAGTAAGTGCTCCTTTATTAATCCATTTATTCTTTCATTCAACAAATATTCACTAAGCAGTTATTATCCATGCAGCACTATCCAAGATACTAAAGAAGTACCATGAGTAAGTGATGAAAATAGTATACCTAATAATTTTTTAGCAATGGGAATCACAAATTCTATATGGCAGCTTTTGGGTTTTGTTGCTTTTGCTGCTGTTGTTGGCATTAAAGTATGAGAGAAAGCATTACAACATGGGAAAGCCATGCAACAAGAAGCATAATGAAAGTTTCCACAGACTTCACTTTTTAAAGGCTCAACTTGAATAAAAGTTGGAGCAACCACAGGTGGTGGGAAAGTACAGGCCCCTTAGTACCACTTCTCTCTGCTGAGCTTATGGCAGAAACCTGGAGGAACGAACACTCAAGTCTGTATCTGCTGATGATGGCAGGTAGTGCTGGTTCCTCTGTGCTCACTCTTCTACAATGTTCTGCAGAACAAGGCTGGTTTGCCAAATTTTCTTTTCTTTATAGCAGAAGACAGTGGAGAGTCACCCACTTTTCTTTCCTCTTTCAAGTCAACTTCATGCTTTCAGGATCCTAATTCCATGTAGGTTTATCATTTGAAGTCCTTTATAGTTAGTTACTCTACAGAAATACATAGAAGGGTAATGAGGGCACCAAAAACAAAATCATGATACTTGGGCTACAGCTCCTCAATGTTAACTACACTTAAGGCCACTCTACTTTAAATTCCCTTAAGTACGACACACCAATCACCTAAATAAATGAGTAATCTGATCCCTTCTCCTTCAAGAGCATGTTTTGAGGCACAAAAATGAGAAAAGGCAATTGACGATAACTCCCTCGTGTTTCATGTGGATTATCTGCATGTGTAAGGACCTCCAGCAGAGTGATCCCATTGAATAATTCCTCTGCATCTCATGAAGTCTGCTTATGAACATCAGCAAGCCTACTGAAGTTCTGGAGAGAAGATCACTACACTTGTACATGAAGCTGAGCAACAGGTAAACTCAGTGTCAATCATGAAGCAAAACTGGATGGCTGTTTTCTGCTAAACAGACACATCCCTACTAGAGCTGTAGCTCTGTTGAAGTCAATCACTCCGGACATCATTTTCCTTTACATAAAATGGGGACAAAAATATCTGTCTTGTCTGTTCCACAGAGTTTTCTAAGGATAAAGTGATGCAAGGTACATGAAAATATTCCCTGACATTTCCAGAGGTGGGAAGGATATGTGGTTAAGCTCCTCAACTTTGATGACCAAAAAATACTTATCTTTTCTAGGCATGTTTTTCCATGTTCTTCCACTCAGTTTTCCATGGAATGTGTGTGGAGTTTTTGAGTTGAGCATTAAAGGAAGGCTTGCACTTTCTACTCCCATCAGTGTTTATCACCAGAAATATATTTTTAAAACACAGCATACTCCTCTTTTGCCTGGAAATATATATACTTAAATCTCTCTGGATGAAGATACTAGAAAATTTTCTATGTGATTTTTAAACTAGTTCAAGTTAATTATAGCTCCAATTATTATCACAATGTAAAATCTATTCGGACATTTAAAAAAATATAGAGTAAGAAAGGCAAGCTTTCTTCCTTTTTTTTTTTTTCTCTCTCTCTCTCTTTCTTTATTTCTTTTTGCAAAGCAGGAAAGAATATCAAATCAGAAAAACCAAAATAATTTCAAAAACAAAACATAAAATTGCACATCCTTCTTTCAGTGAAATAGTCCAAATGAGAGAATCAAATTGCTGTTACTCTCACTTAAAAAGCTCAGCAATCTCTAAAAACGAATGAGTCACAAAAGCTTGTTTTTGTATCATTTATCTCAGATTTCCCTTTTCAGCAACATTTTTAAAAGCAGAAATAATGTCAGTGATAACTTCCTTTCAAAGGACCCAAAATGGAGTCACTTGTGCTACGCCCCATGGCAGCAAGCCCGAACTCAATTTCAACCTCTCCCAGGAATATAATCTTAAACCAGGCCATCTGGAATTTCCTGGTCAGTACTAGCGAGATAATCTGCCTGACAGACCCCGTGTGGCCCCCGAAGAAAAAGAGGTAATCTGCTCTTTCCTTGTCCTGGCCCACTTCAGCCTATAAAAGTCTCCCACTTTGTTCAGCTCTTTGGAGCTCCTTTCTATCTGCTAAAATGGGATGCTGCCTGATTCATGAATCACTGAATACATCCAATAAGATCTTTAAAGTTTACTCAGTTGAATTTTTGTTTTTAACAGCTTCATCTCATGTTCTAGAAAAATAGAGCAGAAAATTCCCCACCCCTAGGGCATTGGGTGTAGAACTGCATAAATTATTTAAACAAACCACAGCACCTATGCTTGCACTGACTTTTGAATGATTCTCTTGGATATGAGTTACTTCCCTATAGTGGGCACTCGGCTCTAATCTTCACTGCCCTTTATTTCTCAGACTTTTCTATTTTACAGTCTGCTAGATGTCATAGAATTATCAAAGCCCTAGTTGATTTCTTGACTGTGAGACTGGGGAGGCTTATATCAAATCTGTTTTTAGTGACTTTACCTAACCAAGAAAGTTAGTGCTATTCATTTGCGGAATCAATCATTCAAAAACATTTATTGATCCCTTTGTGTACTAGAATAGTGCTAATTATATGAGATAAAGAGGTTAAAGGCTACATTCTTGCATGCAAGGATGTCACTACTCAGTTGGTACAGACAATTAAGGAGACAATTATTATATAGACATACAAAGCAATCAGAGAGAAAGAGAGAGAGAAACACAGGTTACTATAGAAGCACAGATAAAAGGTTTCTAATTCAGATATGCCCTGACTGGAGATTGTTGGCCTGGGGAAGCTGTGAACTAAAAGAAAGGCATCTTATATGATTCATTTACTTCAATAATAATTATATTTTGTTGGATGTCTGCTTAAAAAGAGTTTCCAAAACCTTTTTGGTAACTTTGTAGACTTACATGCTAAATTAAGTAATACATATTCATTAAATATCTAGATCATTTTCTACGTAAGATTGAATACTGAAACATTAATTACTAAACATAAATTTAAGTTTACATACCTTAACTTCTTATTTTACATGGTACAGAAAGGCTAGATATTTCAGGCTATTAATAAACATGTCCCTTTTTTGCCACAATAAGGAGCTATACTATAAGGAAGCAAATCCCTATAAAAATTATGAGATAGCATATTCATAAGCTTTGCCAGTCTGCTACAAAATGCTGGCATATGACACACGTTCATAATTACCTATTTCTTAGCTTTGTTTATATAACAAAAGTTATTAATAGTTAATACTTATAATCAATGTAAACGAAACCATAAGGGCAAAGGGAAATAACTATGTGTACAAAGCATGCAAGGTACATAGGATGTGTTATTGTTAAGGAAAAAGAAGAGTAATTTTGGGGTGCCCGGGTGGCTCAGTTAGTTAAGCGTCTGCCTTCAGCTCAGGTCATGATCTCAAGGTCCTGGGATGGAGCCCCATGTCAGACTCCCTGCTCAGAGGGAGCCTGTCGTTTCTCTACACCATTAAGGAAATAAAGACTCTGTGTTCTATCAGAATAATTTCCTGTGCTTTAATGTTGAGTTTACCATGCCCTTGATTATTTAAAAGAACCAAGTCTTCTTACTTTTAAAAGAGCTAAGGATCTTTTAATAATTTTGTTATCTCCGATATTTACTTTTGAAATCTTTTGTCACTTCAGTTAAATGGCAGCCAAGCATGGTTTCTCAATGACCCATGATCAGATTTAACCAGCTTTTCAAAATATAATATTTTGCCTTCTCCAAATCTAATCCTAAATAATATCTTTTACACATAAAATTGTATGTGGGACTTCCCAGAGGGCCCTTAGAAAGTCACTAAGGAGCTCTCACTTTCTAAAAAGAAAGATACAAAAAATAATTAGGGTTTTTTTGATATGTTGAATTGGATGGGAATTGTTGTAAAATAAAAAAAGATACTTAACCTTCCCTAGGTTATGTCTGTATGGGTAAATGATTAATATAAATAATTTTTAAGTTATATGAAGTTTCTAGAAATGCGTCAATGCTCTTGATTAATGTCCATGATATGTCCTAGCATTATGCCTAATACCAAATGAAGGATGTAAAGGCCAAGAGCAGACTGCCCCAAGATGGACCACTTTGGCATGAACATTATTTTGAGTTAAAAGCAATCAATACCCAGAAGATTCAGAAAAAGCTCTTTACTTCCTCTTCAGCTGCTTAAACTTACCCTAGAAAGGAGAGCCTGTACCACAAGAGAGCTATTAATACTAATTACTCTTTACCTAATAAACGTATCTGATTAACAAGGCAAACTTTGTTTTCCAAACATCTCCCCTCACCCTCCTGCTACTGGTTTTCCTCCACTTTGTATCTCCAGACCTCCATCCCTCCCCTTAGTTCAGGTTGTGACATAAGCCTCATGTTACCAGACTGTCTTCAGAATTTAATATCTATGTGGATTCCCCATATGTACAAAACTAAATTTGATTTCTCCTGTTAATCTGTCTTGTGTCAATTTGATTCTTAGTCCAGATAGAAAGACCTTGAAGGACAGATTAAATTTCTTCCTTCCCAACAAGGGTTCAGAACAAATATCCCCAAAATGTGATACTTTAGCATGTGGACCATTTTGAGCTAATGGCAACTGAGAACATCTAGTCTTAAGAGAAGCTTTTGCCCCAACCTTAACTACCAAGAAGAATCTAAATTTGGGATCTTTCCCAGAATAAGAGTTATTGCCACAGATAAATTTTGTCTAAGTGACCCATCTATATGGCAGGGCAAACATCTAATTACCAATCATCTGCTCTTCTTATTGTCCTGTGAATTGCCCCCCTCCCCTTGGAAGCCTCTATGCCATTCTTTAGCTCAGGATGGCATGTATATCTCATTTTACCTTTATTTCTTTGAACCTCTCATGTATGTGAAGTTCCCATATGTACAAAATTAAATCTAATTTTCTCCTGTTAATCAGTCTCATGTCAATTTAATTCTTAGACCAGCCAGAAGAAGCTGATGGATTCATGAGATTGCTAACCCAAGATCAAGAAGAACAAGAAATAATTCCACAGGACTGTATGAATTTATGAAGGATGACTATGGGTTTTATTTGGGAATATTACTGATGCTTTAATGTTCTATTTCCTGGATATAAGGAATCCTTTTCTCTTTTTCCTTAAGCTATCTATAACTCATAAAACTATTTAGAAGATTTCACTTTTGTAAACATAAATGAAATTCATCTTTTTCTCCCCACTTAATCCTCCTCAGAATTCAGAAACTTTTGTGTTTTCTTATTTTTGTGGCAATATAATTATTTTCATAGGTTTGATAAAAATCTGTCCTCCTTGTAACAGAACATAATTAAAAATATTGATTATATAACCAAGACTTTGATTATAATGTCATAGTTGAGAGGGATGTGCATAGAATCAGATATGACCAGACGGTTTTAAGGAACTAAGGTCAGCTTTAAGGAGCCAATGCTTACAAAGCCCTCTTGGGAAAACCAGCCTGATGCCTGGTTTATACATTTCCAGCCTTATAGATAAGTAAGGAAAGTCATTCCTGGAAGGCCAAGCTCAAAAAGAGAGGAATTCACCCAAATCTATAAGTACTGCAAGCAAAATCTGGTGACAAGTTCTTGGCTCAGCTTCCTAGCTTCAAGAGGCTTTTAAAGTTCAATCTACAAATCTTATAGAAACTTCCAACAAAGCAAACTTTAAAAGGTTTATGTGGGTAATTACCATCCTTGCTGCACCTATGTAAATAATCAGGTCAAATCTAATAAGACCAAATTTATTTTGTGATTGAAAATAATCTTACTTTGATTATCATTGATCAAAAGTGAGGTGACTATAGAGAGAAATTTTATGTTTCAAAAGAAAACTATAGTACAGTCTTGTAAGTTATCAAATTCTGGTCCTGTTCATTGTCTCTGAGTTATTTTTCACCTCTTTATAAACTTCATGATATTGTCACCTATCGTAAAGTATATGAGATCCTGTCATCTTACACAAATTGTCAGCACTTAAGAAATTTAACATTTTTACAGTTTCCTTCAACATCTGACTAAAACCCTCCAAACAAACATTTCCAGTTTTTCCACCACACTTCTGACTTGGGAGTCACTGAAAATTAAAATCTGACTGCCCAGATTCCTACTGAACTATACATTGTCTTCTAGCTGGCCTTTCCCCCAGGGATCTGAAGAAGACCCAAGATTTAAAGCCAGATGACTCCATATAAATTTCAAAGGGGCTCATCACTCAGCAGATCATGTATCAGCCTTCATGCCTCAAGGTGCAGCTATATGGGCCACAGAGAAAGTTCATCAGAAATCCTGTATCTTCCAAATTCTTCTAGAAAATAACTATGGCTATGGTGAATCCCACCAAAACCCCTCTGATGTCTATACCATCACTAAAATATTCCAACTGCAAACTGAAAAATCTGTTGTATTGCCATTGCCATCCTCACTGCACCATCTATAGACACATCAAGCCCAATGTCTAGGAATCTTCTTGACAGACTACTTTCTGGACTCAGGAACTGGGTTTATAATCTGTTCTAACCATTAATGTTTGTTCTCCTTTTTATTTCCATAGGAAACCCCTTATTAAATACCCAATTGCTCACACTGTCCAGCAAATAACCTCTCCTCCCAAGTCTCAGTAGATGGTTCAACCAGTCCTTCAATAACACAAATCTACTTTAACAAAGCAGAAAGACTAGCTTTCTTAAATTGTTCAGTGGAATGCCTGGTTTCCCTAGAACAAAAGGGAGGACTGACCAACACCAAGGGCCTTAATTTTCTTTCAGCCTGATGAAATTTTAGATAGGCTTCTTCCTGCCTCTAGGACCCTGACCCTCCCTTAGAGCTTTTACTTCAAGAAAACTCTAATTGTAGGAGTGCTTGGCTGACTCAGTCAGAAGAGCATGGGGCTCTTGATCTCGGGGTTGTAAGTTCAAGTCCCACATTGGGTGTAGAGATTGCTTTAAAAAAATAAAATCCTAAAAAAAATAAAACCCTAACTGTAAATTCTTTCTCATTACTTTTGTTATGTAAATCTTTTTAAAAGCCTCTCACCAGTTTTGCAATCCAGGAATGTCTTTCTTAAAAACCTAAATGCCGAGTTGCCTGGGGGGTGGCTCAATCCTTAAGTGTCTGCCTTCAGCTCAGGTCATGATCCCAGGGTCCTGGGATCAAGCCCTGCATTGGGCTCCCTGCTCAGCGGGAAGCCTGCTTCTCTCCCTCTCCCACTCCCCCTGCTTGTGTTCCTGCTCTTGCTAACTCTCTCTGTCAAATAAATAAAATCTTTAAAAAAAAAAAAAAAAAAAAACCTGAAGGCCATCCTTCTGAAACAGAATCATTAAGGAGGTTAACGCCCCATCTCCCACTTTCTGTGGAAGGATATGAGCCTTTGGCAGGCAGTTTTCTCCAAGTTGTAAAATTATCTCTTGTCATGAAGATACAAAGTAGTTTTTCCTTTGGATAAAGGCAATTAGCAAACAGAGATGACCTAAGATTCTCCTTCCGTCCCCAGCTCTCTGTTACAGGGGAGATGAGCTCAGACATAATTGTAGTATCCCACAAACTATCGTTAATAGCCTTGAATAAAATCTTCCTTGCCTGTTTCACACTGTCCCATGCAATTTTTGCATTGACAGAAGCTACCATGATCTATCAAGAACCTAATAGTTATGATAGACCAAATGGATTAAGCCTGTTTATAGCAATCTGCACAACCTTGGATAAGTTATCCTCCCTGAGGCTCAGTCTACTCACCCTTCAAACATGAATTTACCGTGGGATTTTTGTAAAGATTAAAAAATGACTGATGTTTGTAAAACCAAGCTCATTGACCAAAGAATCTGACAATGTAAAAAACTGTTAATGCCTCTTCTTCCTAACCCATCTCCTTGGCCAGTCACTTAACACACTACAAGATGATTTTTTTATATGTTGTGTGTCATAGGTATCAGAAACTTCTCTTAAGAGATTGCACTTAATCTGCAGTTACTCTTTTAATGAATAAATTTCAGATATAAACTCTCTGAGGAGATGATGCCTCCCACTATTCAAGGTAGCGCCCCTTGCGGGCGCCATTTCAACACTCCATAGGTAGACAACAATCTGGAGCAGCTGCAGAGACGGACAGACTAGAAATGTGGAGAGTGTGCAGAGGCAGTAGAAGAGCTAACAATGAAAAGCAGGGATTTACATGCTTCCACAACCCAACAAGAGCCTCTTCCCAGATTAGAAGCTCCCTAAGGCCAAGCTCCGCTTCAGGCAGCCACGCCTGTCATCTCTATCCAGAAGAGCATCTGGAGGCATTCTCCCTGGAAGCTGCTTTTTCTGGCCTCATTCTCTTTTAATCCATGTATTGTTTCAGGCTGATAACCTACAACTCTATTTTATGAAACAGTTTCAATAAATGCAATCTTTTGGAGGAGGTGTCATTTTCTAAAATTAACTCTCTCCCTTTATTAATACTTGTTCTTTCACATTGGGAAATGTGAACAGTAAGTGCCTTTCATTGGTTTCATTCATCTGTTAAGTATCGAGGGGCCAGTAAGTACTTCAATCAATACATGCCATCTTTCAGAATTAAATTGCCCTGTTAGGAAGCCAGAGAAAATGTCTTCATGGGATGAAACACTTTGTGTTTCGCTCAGTTTCCTTTGTTCAGTTGTTTTGGAACAAATACATATTTTTGCCTAATTGAATTATCACCTGTGAGTGTTTGTAATCATCCTCAGGCATTATGTAAAGGGGGGGGGTATTTCCTATTTTTAAAAATAGTATTCTGATTCTGACAGCATTTTTTTTTTAATTATTTTGGTAAATGGAATCATATTAAGAGTAGAAGAGGCTCAGACTGTTTAAATAACATCTGTGATGACTGACTGGATTAAGGGAATATTTTGTCTTCTCAAAACTCAGATCATTGTTTACCTCAGGGGAGGGTGGGCTATGAAACTACTCATGGTCTCCCACCCCACCAAGTTTGGTGTCTGATTTCCGCCACCAGTGGAGAATCAGAAACAGCCCTAGGACTGGGGGAACAAAGAAAGAGGTTAAAATCATTAAAACCTAGAAGCTTGCAAAGTGGGTCTTTCACATAAACCTGTGACAATAATGTGCCATGAACTCGACCCTCCACAAATATACTCACATTATAAAATACTCACATTATAATAATAATGAAATCGATCTTCCTGACAGCTTACTCTGTATTACGTCATGTGATATCTAAAACATATATTAGCAGCTCAAAATATGGCTCAAGAACATCCTAGCATCCTCAGGACCCTTTCAGGGACTCTGCAAAGTCAAAACTAATTTTGTAACAATGCTAAGAAGTTCCATGTCTTTCTTCATTGTGTTGGCATTTGTACGGATGATGAAAAATTTATCCTGGGAAAAACTCATGGCACCTAAGCATGAATCAAGGCAGTGGCACCAAAATAAAAATGTATCAGTCATACTACAGTCTTCACTGCCATGAACTTGCAGGTAGGAAAAAAATAAATAAATAAAGCCAGCCTCACTTGAGATTGTTTTTAATGAAGTAGTAAAAATTATTAATTTTATTAAATTTTACCTCTAAAATGCTCATCTTTGTAATATTCTATACGATTAAATGGAAAGTACACATAAAGCCCATCTGCTGAGACTGAAACATTGTGGTTGTCTCAAAGAAAGGTGTGTGATTATTTGAGCTGTAAGCTGCACTTGCCACTTTTCTCATGGAACACAATTTTTTCTTGGAAGAACAGCTGACAGACAAACAATGGTTTTCAGACTTGGGTATTTGGCAGATACCTTCCTGAAAATGAACAAAGTAAACCTGTCACTTCAAGAAAAACAACTAACAATATTTGTGGCCACTGATAAAATTTGAACTTTCAAATGAAAATTCGAATTTTGAAGTCTTGTATTTACCACCGTGAGCTTCACAGCTTTCCAATACTTAAGAGATTTTTCTGAAAAAATAAATAAATAAATAAATAAATAAATAAATAAATAAATAAATAAATAAGAGAGATTTTTCTGATACAATAGGTGATGCGTTAACAAATGTGATTTTTGTTTATATGCTGTGATAAAATGTGTCAACACTTAGAAGACCTGTATAACTTAGTAAACCAATATTTTCCAAATGATCCATACACACAATGCATAAGATTATATGTGGGTGAAAGATCCATTCAAAGTGCCAAGCAGACCAATGGGTTTTAATATTACACAGGACAGAATGTTCACTGATATGGTTTAAGATTCCAGACTACAACAAACCTTTTTATAAACTACCACTTGCTGAGTCTGGGTGAATATCAAAGGAGAATATCCACAATTACTGGAAAAGGTTATAAGAATAGTCTTCTCTTTCCCAGCTATGAATCTGTGTAAGGCCACATTTTCTTCATGTACGTCAACCAAAACAACATATAGCAATAGATCAAATCTAGAGGGTATATATGATAATCTAGCTGTCTTGAAGACATTAAAGAGATTAGCAAAATATAAAATAATGCCACTCTCGAAAGCTGTTTTTAAACAGTTATTTAATTAAAAAATATTTTATTTTTGTTAAAATATAATGGGTTTGTTATTGCTATTTTAAAAAAGATAAATATTACAGAAATACTTCTTAGCTTACTAATACAGTAAATGTCGACAGATATATAACATAGAAATAAAAAGTTTTTTGAAATCTTCAATAATTTTTAAGAGCTACAGGAGTTTCGAGTTGAAAATGTTTGAGAACTGCTGCTTTAGATATATCCTTTTATTTTAACTCATTCATTCTTTAAGATATTAGACTATTACTGTATTTTCAAATGAGCTGCCTGAGATTCAAAGAGACTAAGTAACTTGCTGGAGGTCACTCAGCTGGCTGGTTAAGTGCCAGAGTTAATATAATTAGCCACTGGATATAAGTATATAGTAGATGAAAATAGTGCAAAACAGCCAGGTGGGGCAAAACAGGAAAAAAAAAAAAAAAAAAACAACTAACCCAGGACACTAAACATCTCATAGTTGGTCAAGAGATGAAAACACAGGAAATAGGTTTATAAAATACGTATTTTTGTTACTAGCTCCACGGAAATTTTTGCATGCCCTAAAGTTCTACCAGGGAATCCTGTTATCACTCAGGGGGATATCCAACATCATACTAGCTTTTGTGAGGGCTACAGTGCATTTGGCTGGGACATCCCCTTCACTGGTTACCTATTTGGAGCTTTTAAATGTTACAGCAGATGGCTGAACAGGTTTGTAACCAAATGACTTAGATCCTTGGGATGATAAGTAGCCCATCTGGCCTTCCCCAGTAAATGTCTAAGAGGAGAAGGAAGTGTGGCAGGGCTTAGATTCACTGAGTACCTGGGGCCTGGATGGCATCACCTGCGTAACATCTCATGGAATCTTTACGACAGTTCCTAAAAAGCAAAAGGTTTCCTTGTGTTTAAAACAGGACCAAGATTAAGGCTTCAAAAGGTCTTGTGAGGCAGAAGATGAGTGAGTGCAAAATAGGTCCTCCCCCTCAGAACAGTGGGTCCTACACAGAGACCAAATTTTGAGATGAGGTAAAAGGGACGACTAGCAGATCAATTAGCAGAACTACAACAATCAAGGCCTGATTACCTACATGGCCATCTCCATTTTAAGTCACAAAGATCTGGTTTAAGTGATATCCTAAATTCTGCAGCCAGATGTTTCCAGTTGTTAAAACTGTAGAGCCATGGAGACCAAGATTTAGGCCAGACTTGACAATGAGAGTCATTTTTAAGAATAAAAATATTACCGTTAAAGATTATTAGCATTCTACTACACTCATCTCCCTACTCTCACTTGAGATGAATTTTTCATGTATTAAATCTGCATAATTCATAATTCTAGATTTCTCTATTCTTCTGACAGCTAGCTAACTAAAGATTATAAGGGGAACTAAAATTTTACGTATCTGAGTATGTGGTGTCTAAAATATCCTGATTATATGTTTATAAGTTATAGCATTGGTGTGTTTATATAACAATCTGTGCATTAAGGATAACACAAACCAATAATTGGGTTTCTTTTCATGGGAGTGTGGTGAAGACAGGAATGGATGTTTCCCCATAAATGGAAGCCTATCAGACCAATTTTTCCTCTATTCCTAGACAAGAGGATAAATCTTTACCTAATTTCAAGATAAATTTGCAGTCCTGTTCTTTTTTTTTTTTAATTTTTTTTTTAAAGATTTTATTTATTTATTTGAGACAGAGAGAATGAAAGAGAGAGCACATGAGAGGGGGGAGGGTCAGAGGGAGAAGCAGACTCCCTGCAGAGCAGGGAGCCCGATGCGGGACTCGATCCCGGGACTCCAGGATCATGACCTGAGCCGAAGGCAGTCGCTTAACCAACTGAGCCACCCAGGCGCCCCTGCAGTCCTGTTCTTAATGCTATCACCACCTACCACCTGATTCCACAGGAAAGCTGGATGCTCCAGCAGGTCACTGCCAGTCTTGTGACCTTTGACAATGGGCAGAGTTCATCTGCGGCCACAAAACAAGTCCCCAGGATGTGATTCTTATTAGAGGAGTAGCCAGAAAATATGTTGGATTAGAGGTGCTGAGATCCAGTCCTATGTTATTTGTGCACTGTAAGAGCCACAGAAAAGTCCTATAAGAGATGTTTTATAAAATGTTAAATAGGATTAACTTGAGAAACAGGACAAAATGAGCTAATTAATGAAGGAACAGTGAGGCTTAAATTATGATGATAGATTTGAGATGACTCACTTTGTCTTCAACTTTTCCATCTTACTCTTACAATGTTTCTGCCAAGGATGCTTCTATTATTCCCCTGTTCCATGTCGTGTTAAATACCCTCTAGGATCTATTGCAAAGGTTGTCTTTCACATGGCAGTAATCACAAGTGAGTCTTTTTTCCTCAGGACTGAGGCTGCTGAGTCTGTTTTAATGGGTCACTCAAATGTTGCTGGTGTGATGGACATTTGTGTTTATGTCTTATCTCTTTTGTACGAGGGAGCCTCCTGTCTGCTGGCTACCAGTTCCCATATTGAGGGACCTCTGTCAGTAGAGCACTCTTGGAGGAATGACTAGGTGACTGATGAATGTGACATGAAACCAACGTCGGGCCAGCCTAACTTCAGGAAGCACGTGTTATGGTCTGTTCGTGCAAGCCTTCTGTTTTACAAGCTAGTCACGTCACTCCTCAAGAGTTGCCTGTGCTTTTTTTAAGGTTGTCTGTGATTGGATAAACATACCTAATTCTGGGATCCAACTTTAAAAAAGACCACTATTATCATACACCTAAGTTGCATTTTCCAAAAGCCCTCTTAGTAAAAAGTTGGTGTTTTAATCTCATTCTCCATAATTCCTTTGTCTTTGATTGAATAAAGAAAGGAGCTCTTAGGAATTGTCCTTCTAGGGGCACCTGGGTGGCTCAGTCGTTAAGCGTCTGCCTTCAGCTCAGGTCATGATCCCAGGGTCCTGGGATCGAGTCCCACATCGGGCTCCCTGCTCAGCGGGAAGCCTGCTTCTCCCTCTCCCACTCCCCCTGCTTGTGTTCCCTCTCTCGCTGTCTCTCTCTCTGTTGAAAAATAAATAAAATCTTTAAAAAAAAAAAAAAAAAGGAATTGTCCTTCTAATGCCCTAGTTCAAGAACCATGAGAAAGAAAGAGCGGAATTTGGGTAGTAAAATAATACCTGGAGACTGAAGCATCTGCTGTGGCCATGAGAAGAGTGTTTCTACATTTGAAACAAGAGAGAAACATTCAGCCTATTTTGTGTCATGCACAGGACGGTTTAGTTTCACTTTGTTTTGCTTTTGTTTTTAGCCGATATGTTCTGAATGGGCAGCTTTAAGACTTAGACTTTAGCAAGTGATTATCATGTGGCACTTGAACCTCGTTGGGTCATCAAGGTTTATGACAGCTTCAGCCATACGTAAGTGGCTCTTTGATCAAGGCTGAGCCACAGGCACCAGGCAATAGCAACATATCCAGACACGTGCCATGAAGGACTCAGGAGGAAGCTGCTGCAGTCTGACCTTGAATTTCACACGAGTGGCTTGGCCTCATGTTGAATGTAATGCTGTGTCGGTTAAAGCCTCCTAAAGCATCAATGAATGGGCGAAATTATTTTATTTTACTGTTTTGCAGACAAATCTGTTGTACAGTGGAGTTCTACAGAGTATGAGTTAGGGTTAGGCTATAATGTTAGTACCATGTCTGGGTAGACAGTAAGGGATTGGTCCTCAGCCCCAAATTCCATTCTTCATTTAGGAATCAGAAGAAAACTATGGAGCAACTAACCTTAAATTCATGAAACTTGCCCACAGGCCCAAGAGCCACCCCACCATTTGGTTTGAAACTAGATTTAGATTTTAGAACCAAATTCGGTTTCATCCAGAGAAAAGGAGTAGATTTTGTTATGTACTAACTAAAAAGACATGGGATCCTTATTAAAAAGAAAATATAGCAACTTCTTGGAGTGCTTTAGTCTTTCTCTTAGAATAGAAACAACTGAAGAATGAAAATCAAATAAAGAAAGGCATTCTGGTTAAGCAGAAGCAAGAGAAAGAATAACTTAATTACTTAAGATATTAACTAAACTAAATAGACATGGAAGAAAGCAAAACTTAAAGATCAGAATAAATGGGCATAAAATCCAAGAGTCTAACTACTTCTTTAAAAAAAAGATTTTATTTCTTTATTTGAGAGAGAGAGAGCATGCACACACGCGTTTGTGTGGGGAGGGACAAGCAGACTCCCCACTGAGTAGAGAGCCCAACCCTGGGCTCAACCCCAGGACCCCGAGATCATGACGTGAGCCGAATACAGACACCTAACTGACCGAGCCACCCAGGCGCTCCTAACTGCTCTTAAAATATTAGAAAAATGGGACATGTTTTAGTTCAGTGGTTCTAAAACATTACTGACACTGGAATTATTGGGGGACTGTACCCCAGACCAAATCAATGACAATCTCTGGGGTGGAATCTGGCATCAGTGTTTTTAAACCTCCTAGGTGGTGCCAACATGCAGACAAGTTTCAGAAGCAATGTTTAAACAGGGGATTGTTTAATTGTTTCAATTCTTACTAAATCAGAAAGAGTGCTTAGCATGGAAATCTAGCAGAGGAAAAGAGAGGAAAGATATCAGATAATACTGAAATGACTCCTCCAGAGACAGGCAGGATCCAGAAAACCACTGAGAAGCACCCTGTGAAAGTCACAGAAGGAGAATCCATGAGAACAGGTAAAATACTCAAAAGTATTCCTGAGTCAGAATTGCAGTGAAGGATGGGGGCGCCTAGGTGGCTCAGTTGGTTAAGCGACTGCCTTCGGCTCAGGTCATGATCCTGGAGTCCCGGGATCGAGTCCCATATCGGGCTCCTTGCTCAGCAGGGAGTCTGCTTCTCCCTCTGACCCTCCCCCCTCTCATGTGCTCTCTCTCTCTCATTCTCTCTCAAATAAATAAATAAAATCTTTAAAAAAAAAAAAAAAAAAAAAAGAATTGCAGTGAAGGGCACCTGGGTAGCTCAGTCGGTTGAGTGTCTGCCTTTGGCTCAGGTCATAATCCCAGGTCCTGGGATCAAGCCCCACACGGGGAGCCTGCTTCTCCCTCTACTGGTCCCTCTGCTTATACTCTCTCTCTCTCTCTATCCCTCTCTCCATCAAATAAATAAATAAATAAAATAACTTTAATTAAAGATTGCTCCTGAAGGTGGAGTGATAGAATTGAGATCATAACCAAAAAGTTTATGGGATTAGGATACTAAAGATGAAGCATCTTCAATATTAAATGGAAGCCATGGAGGGCAATAATGTGTAGCATCAAGGCCTGGATTAGATATTGATCTGATGGGAGAGCACAACCTGGTGGGATTGCATAAACCAGAAAAACGAAGGCAAGAGGATATTAAACAGTAAAATTAGGCAGACCCAAAATTCACTGATTTCATATCTCTTGCTTAGGAGACCCTAAAGATAGAATCTAGAACATCATGCCAGAAAGATTTCTTGGTAACATATTCTATGCTAAGAGAATTATTCTGGTTGGTAAATTTAGAATAATCAACTGGATACTCAGTTTCTGTAGAGGATTCTTTTAGGCAAATAAATTTGAGCAATGGAATGTAGAAAGGGCCCACAGCGACCCCCTGGCTGAATACAAATAGGTCCATCAAGCGACCCACCTCAAAATATCCATAGGCCCCATCTGACCAATGGGCTACTTACAACTAGGCACAGTTACCGGAAAAGGGAGAATTCCATATGTCCCCATACTCCTCGGCTTCCCTCTTTTGTTTTTGGCTTTGTCTGGTTTTTTTTTAAGATTGATTGATTGATTTTTTAGGGTGCCTGGGTGGTTCAGTCATTAAGTGTCTGCCTTCAGCTCAGGTCAGGATCCCAGGGTCCTGGGATCGAGGCCCACATCGGGCTCCCTGCTAGGCGGGAAGCCTGCTTCTCCTTCTTCCACTCCCCCTGCTTGTGTTCCCTCTCTCGCTGTGTCTCTCTCTGTCAAGTAAATAAATAAAATCTTAAAAAAAAAAAAAAAGATTGATTTATTTATTTTAGAGAGGCAGAGACAGAGACAGCATGAGCAGGAGGGATGGATGGAGAGGTAGAGAATCAAGCAGACTCCACACTGAGTGTGAGCCCAAGGCAGGGCTCAATCTCAAGACCATGAGATCACGACCATGAGATCATGACCTGAGCCAAAACCAAGAGCCGGACACTTTAATGGACTGCACCACCCAGGCACACCTCACCTTCCCTCTTTAAAAACAGCCCCACCTGCTGCCTCATCACAGCCCCTGCTTTGCTGTCCTTCCCAAAGCTCCCTTGCTTCCTCAGTACACATCTATCTCCTTTGTTCTGCCTTGGGTGAATCCTTTCACCACCAGAGTCGCTGGCTTCCACCCGATCTTTGCCCCCCACTCCCGGGGCCCCATCCATTCGGACAGATACCAGTTTCCTTCCTGAGAATCAGCTCTGCAGAGAGCATAGCTTGAGATCTGCTCTTCTACACTGCAGGTTTTCAGGGGCTACCCTCTTTGCAGAGCATGGGGAGGTTGTGCCTCGGAGGACACATCTGTCTAACACTGGGTACATTATTAAGAATCCGTTGTTGCCTCACACCTAAGCCACATCAATACTATCGTACAAACACTGGTATTTTGATTTTACCTTTGTGCCAACTTTGTCTCTCCCAACTGGTTCAGAACTTGGTTTGGGAAAGGCTTATTAAATATTGACCTCCTGAAAATCTTGGTATTCCCTAGTCTTTACGAGATCATAATTTCTCAATGGTAGAGACCCTTACACTTGTATTGGCCACAGTGCCTGACAACTGTCTGACACATGATAGCACCTCCATAAATATGTGTGAAATGAGGAATAATGGTTTTTCCTCACCTCTTCCCTCTGACTTAAGAATGAGAGTCCGCACATTAGTCACTGACACTCACCTCCTCCACATCTAAGTCTAGAGCTTTCTGGAGAAGAGAGAACTAGCTTAACATTCCCCCTCTAGCTGGCGCTAGTTTTTCCTTAAGCTCTAGCAGCAATTGATGGTGGCTTATGTGCAGAAGGCACCACCTCTCTTTAAATACTAAGGTCAGAGTAAGTCCAAGGAAAGTAATATGGAGCAATAAGCAAGCCTTAGAGCTCAGCCTGACATTCAGTCCATTTCACCAGCAATGAAACCAGGGGAATTTGGGGCAGAATTCATAGCTAAATGTAAAAAATTTACCTCCAAAATGTATCTTCTGGACAATTTCTCCTCAGTCACAGAGTGAATTTGATATATTTGAGATTCCAAAATGAGATATCCCCTCATGTCTTCTCTTTAGAGCTGGTTTATATATTAGCATTTTTATATCCAAAACCTAACCCTCTACCCACAATAATTAGGGCCACAGATTCTTTCTCTAGCATATAAATGACTTAAAGTTGTTGTAACAGGAATCCTAGCAGCATGCAATAAAGAATCCATGGATAGTAATTTAGGGTCATCCAAACCTCGTTTTTTAGAAGGATGGATGTTGTGAGAGAAATTTAAGAGAGGAAAAGAGATTTTTATACGTAGATCAGTTAAAATCCAATGTGTAATTAAATTCTGCCTGTTGAGAATAGTCCTGTAAGTCATTGTTTTAGGCACGACATTAAAAAGCATTTAGCATGTTGATTCTGGCTACCCCATGCCTAATTCCAGAGAAGGTACCAATCTCTTCCATTTTACTCTGCCTAGAATATCTTCACTCTGCAATACCCATCCCTGAATGAAATGGAAACATCATCCTATGGGACCTACGCCCTGATTATCTGTTTGTCATATATACTCTACTACTCTCCATTCTGAGGCCCAAGAACTTTTTCCTTTTTTACATTCATTGGATCAATCAACCTGAATTTCAAAAGATGTCAAGAAAACCCCCAATCTATTTCTTTTATATGCAAATGAATTTCCTCGTGTCTTTTTAGAATTCCAGCTTCACTCCTCTTTCAGCCACTAAAGCCTTGTTACTCTGCTTTAGCTAGCCTAGGCTCAGACTCAGCAACCTAGAGCTGCCAAATCCTTTGGTATTCAGCACACAAATCACTTCCATTTAATGACAAGTTTTATTCCTGAATTTTAATGGGGCCTATTCTCACTTTTAATTGCTTTTAAAAATGAGATAGTTTTGAAGGAATCTACACATATTTGACACAACCATAAATATTTTAAAAAGAAAAATCTCATGCTGAAGAACCATGAAAGACTCATCAGTTAAAGTAAACAGGAAAGAGCAGTTGCAGTATTAAATTTGCATTATTTCACATCAGATTGGGGCAATTAATATGTTAAACTCTAGTTAACATCAAAAGCACAGGATATGTTAAACTTGTCTCTTCAATTATCAAATGACTAAAATGATGTAATTACAAAATTTCTATTTTCTCATACTACAGGAACATGCTTCCTTCGTGTCATACTATTCCTCTGAATTTTGAAGTCCCCCGCCCCGCCGCCCCACTGATACTGAATAACAACAGACCCTTCAAACAGCTTCATTCTATGATGATCAGAATCCATACAGCTCTATGCAGCTAATCCTTAGCTTTTACCGGTTGGCATCAACCATTTGTACCACAAAACGAGAAGTCAAGAGAAAGACATCTTCACTAAGAGAACTGAAAGAGGAACTTCAGAGGAGTAGCCTGCCTCTCAGATATCACCAGGTCTACTTTTCCTCTCACTCGCACTTCTGTCTCTGTTGGAAAAAACTTGTTAATAAGACTAACAAAGGTGAGGGGTGATAGGGCAAATATAGACAGAGAAACTTGCATTTAAAAGCTGATCTCTTCTCACATACTTAGGTTGCACGAATGAACTTGGAGAACTTTTATTTCTATTTGACAACCCCACCCTACCTGAAAACTGTGGCCTGTGGCACAGAGAGTCACTTCCATGTTTAGGGAAGCAGAAAGACTTAGGTTTGATACGCCCCATGTTCACCTGAAAGTTGTTCCATTCTTTCACATTTTTATCCTGTCCCTATATTTTTAATTGTGAAAAATTTTATACACACCAAAAGCACAGAAGGTACTATAAAAAAAAAAAAAAACACCTTTACCTATCTACTAGGAATATAAACACTACATTATTTTTGCTTCAGTTTCTAAAATGAATAAATAAAACATTGCAGATGCAGTTGGAGTTCCAACTGAAAATGGCCCAGGTTGATTTCTCTCCATCTCTCTCCAAGAGCAATTGCTAACACTGTTTAAGCTGAGTCTTCTCCCTCTCCGTGTTCTTACATTTTAACTACTTAGTATATATCCAGGAGCATATTGTTTTATATTATAGGTTTATCAAATTGATGTGAATGATAACATGCAAAGTGCATTTATATTGCTACTTGCTTTCATTCTCAATGATGCTTTTAAACTCTATCCATATTACTACATCTTGATCTCATTCATTTTTAACTACACCATTTAAGTACACCATTGTATAAATACACTGCAATCTGTCCTTCCACCCAACTGATAGCTGCTGAACTTGTTTCTGATTGTTCACATATGCTTAATTGTAAGTATGGTGTATTACAACTTATTTTAGACCCCTCCTTGCCTAAACTCTAAGAGTAGCATCTACATTTTATTCTCATGTTGCTTTTATTTTTTTAAAGATTTATTTATTGGGGCACCTGGGTGGTTCAGTTGGTTAAGCAGCTGCCTTCAGCTCAGGTCATGATCCCAGGGTCCTGGGATCGAGCCCCGCATCGGGCTTCCTGCTCAGCAGGAAGCCTGCTTCTCCCTCTCCCACTCCCCCTGCTTGTGTTCCCTCTCTCGCTATCTCTCTCTCTGTCAAATAAATAAATAAAATCTTTAAAAAAAAAAATAAATAAATAAATAAATAAAGATAGATTTATTTATTTATTTTAGAGAGGGGGAGGGACGGCAGGAGAGGGAGAGAGAAAAACCTCAAGCAGACTCCCTGCTCAGCACAGAGTCCGATGTGGAGCTCAATTCCAGGACCCTGAAATCATGACCTTAGCCAAAATCAAGAGCTGGTAGCTCAACCAACTGAGCCACTCAGGTGCCCCTCCCATGTTGCTTTTAAATTCTCAAATATGCTGTTACTGTTGTTGCTGTTGCTTTTAAAGTTAGTCTTTCTTTCTTTCTTTCTTTCTTTCTTTCTTTCTTTCTTTCTTTCTTATCTCTACAATTCCTGCTTGGTTCTTCTATGCAAACTTTTCCTTTTTTCATAATGTCCTTTTCTTACTTTATGATGTCTATCCTTCTTCCATCTCTAATCATTCTTTAAAAATACTGTTTTTTTAGTCCTTTCTAGATTGCTCATTATTGGAAATTCTTGGGTTATTTATACATGCATTTGTTACCTGCATTGACTTCTTAAGGTGACTTGTTCCCTCAAGAACTTTGTATTTTTTAACATCTTCAGTGGGATTTTTTTTTTTTTTCCCTCATAAGAGACGACCTCAGAGAGAAGTTCCATATTTTCCTCCCCTGGGTCTTCAGCATTCTGCAACAGGCTTCAGTTTTAGCTCACTGTTCTGGCTTAAATTCCTCTGGGGGTCTGAAAATGGGATTTCTCTTCTTCTCCTCTGAGGTTGGTTCTATATTCATGTTTCCTGTGGTTGTATATTTCATTAAGCGTTTCTGTGTTTGGGAGACTTGTAGGAGTATGTCCCCTCCTCTACTTTCTAGTGAACACTTCCAAATATTTCCTCAGAGCTCTATAAGCTCTACAACCAATTTCTGTACGCCCAAAACACTCCTCTGCTTATAAAGTAAAAGGAAGAGAATTTGTGTTGTAACAACTGCAATTTACAGAAATTTCACTTGCCCATTTTATTTGTTTGAATATTGTTTTCCTTATTTATGTAATTTATTTTTCCTTTGAAATCTGAAATCCTTTTCCACATTTCACTGCTAGGATGAAACACATCAAAAGGTAAAACTCAGGCTTCCAGAAGATGTGTATGGTTTTATTCACAAATTTAACTAACATGAACATTTTATTTGAAAGCAATTAAAGAAGTATTGCTTTCTAACCTTATTTCATCTATAGATATATTTTTGTTATTGTTGTTCTTTTGCTAAGATTGTGTCCTTTCATGAAACTCAAAATAGTCTTTGTGAACAGCCTGTAGAAATATAAATCTTGTGATCAATTTTCAAGGAGAGAGTTGAAGTGAAATATGTTAACAAGTAGGTTTGGGACTTTTTATTTGAGAGTTATAAGGGATGGATATAACATATTCTACAATATAAGCCCAGGAAAGAGTACAATCCTTCTAACCCTTGTAGGTATTTTTTTTTTTATAATTGCCCTTAAAATTGGGCAAGAGGAAAAACATACCGGGTGTTTGTTTGTTTGTTCGTTTGTTTTTCCTAACATTAAATAGCATTCAGGAAATTATCTTATTTCAATCCAAGGATAGACAATATTAGCTATTTATCAGTTTTGACTCAGATTTCAAAACCATAGGATTAGGAAATCTATTTTAAATTAAAGTAAAATTTAGTAAATAAAGTAAAATTTAAGCTTCCATATTAAGTTGGCATCTATTATACATTTTTTCTGAAGCTGGAGAAAAACACTATTTTTTGGACCCTCTTGCAAAATTAGTAACACAGAATTGGGAAACAACACTCCTCAATTGCCTCATTGAGGAATCAGAAATTCAGAGACATTAATTAAGTGACAGAGCCAGGATTTGGACCCAATTTTATCAAATTCCAAACTCCGTGTACTTTCCACTTTACTGTTTTTCCCACATTACAGATTTTCGTGGTCTGGCATGCATTAATGAAAAGGTCTCTGTCCTAGAAGTCAAGAGATTTATGTTCAAGCTTGGACACTGCCACACCCATTCTTCCCATTTTGGATGTCTTAATGAGAAATAATAAGGAAGCCTTGATAGTTGTCAGCTGGGAGCTGACCTGATACAGCTAGACCATGGTATTCTCCTGTTGAATGTAAACAATGTCACAGAGCATCAACTTCAGCAGAGGTCACCCTCTGACAGAGTGAGAAAAACACAAGATCATTTTATAATCATGTCCGATCCTAGACAAAAATAAGAACAATATGCAAACCACAGAAATATCCAAACATCCACCTCTCCAAGCTATCATGAATGCCAGATGCATAAATCAATACAGCTGTATCCCCACTCTGTACCCCCGTAACTAAGATATAAACCATTGATCTCCAGTAAAGAATAGCTCCCATCCCGATAGTACCCATTCACAGCAAACTCCTGCCTCCTTGACCCCTTCTTCCTCCAGTCACCTAACAGAAAGCCAAACTCTATAACAAATCTTCCTACACCTTCTTAATTTGATGTTCAGACTTGCCCACAGGGTCCCCTTAGTGCATCAAGTAATAAACACAACTTCTCGTGACTTCAAGTGTCCCTGATGGTATCTAACTGGTAAGCATCAACAATAATACATCACATATTTCCCTGGAACTTTACAGGTTGTCCACTTGCAAAAAGAGGAAACTGGACTGATAGCATCAGTCTAACACTCCAAGGGCCCTTCCAGTTCTGCCATGCCATAGTCCAAAAGTTTACTATTTCTGCCCCTTTCTCCTGGTTTTGTATGGTATTCACGATTGTCTCTACTTTCCACAAAAGATTTACAATAATTAGCACAAGCACTGAGCTAGAAGGCAATTCTCCAGTGGTCTCAGAATGATTAAGAGTCGAGGAATGCTGCTAAATAATCTATACAACTTTGAATGTGGAAGTATCAGAAACCCAGATTCACACTGTAAATAATCCTGTAATCATCTGTGCCATCTTTATCATCTTTTCCTGCCTCTCAGCTTTTAACCATTTTAGAGAAATTGAAGCATGGAAGTGCATTTTTTGGCATGATGGTTTAGAAATTAAGTGTGGTTAAAAGAACTGAGTGATTAAGACGCACTCATGTAGCTGTAATGATGAAGTCAGTAAATCACATGCAATTTAATGATATTTCTGATAATACAGGATATGTAAGTTACGCATCATAATAATCCTCTGGTTTAGAAACCGTTTTCTACCTTTGGTTAAGATCTGGCTGAATGAATCTGTCAAACGACAAAAGTAAAACAATTTAGTAACAAGTTTGATGTCCTTTATGCAAGGGAACATAATCCATGGATTGGGGGAGTATGGTGCCTCACCAGCAGCAAAGCACTCTTCCCGTGGGATTTGGGGCAAGAGTGAGTTTTATAGAGCATTAGAAGCAGCAACACAGAAACAGAGCATGATTGACTAGGAGCTCGGAGATTTCCCTAAAAAGCTAGCAGGACCTGTTTTCTAGGGTAAGGTGAGCTAGCTGAAGCTGAGCTGGAGGACTGGGGTTGTGTGTGTTGGGTCTCCTTGACAGGTGTTTCCTCTCCCGTTAGTGCAGGTTGATTTCGGCTTAGATTTGTGATGTGGTCCTGGCCCCTGGGGGTGGCCTCCACTTTTCTGGGTCTTGACACACAAATTAACTTTGTCAGATCATTTGGATTTAATAAGTCTTGATTAGAGAAGGATGACTCTCTGTCACTGGGAGAAACTGACTTAGACTTCAAGGGAGAAAGGTATGAGAGGAAATGGTGCTAGTGGGAAGGTCCATGGAGAATAATCAAAGGTAAACTGACTGCCAGACTAAAGAAGAATATGAACAAGGAGAGAGGAGCAACATTGTCAAAAGAAACTACTTGCAAAGAAAACCTGTAGAAAAGCAGATCTTAGCAATGATAAAGGGCTATGAATTAGATGACCTTTTTGAACTGCGGGAGCAAAGACTTCCTTTGCTTTGGAAAATTGTGAGAGCAGCCACAAGGAAATCTTGGTAAGCAGCAATGATGGAATAACTAAAGACTTCCCAGAAAGTAAATATTTCCTCATATCGAAGAATATTTTAAATGTAAAATTCAATTATTCTGCCAAATGCACCTACTACTGATGGTTTGAAGGGTGACTTCCTTTATTTTAGTAAAAAGGCACATTTTATGGGCAACCAGGAGGGCAGTTTAATCAGACCTGAGTAATAATCCCAGAGCTACCCACTCCTATACAGCACTTCCTCTCCCTCGCCCTCAATAAAACAAGTCTTGAGTAGCATGCCTGCCACCTGACACCCACCTAAAGGATTATTCAGGAAGTGGTCTTTTACAGAAACCACCTGGGACCACCTAAGAGACTACCAACAGGACATATGAACTCCTCACCACGGAGGTTTTCTAACTTCTGTAACTTTATCAATTTAGAGTTCTAGAAATCCTACATATTAGCCCAACTCCCTAAAAAGGAACTTGTTAATCTACAGTCACTATTACACCCTCAGCTTTTACTTCTGAATATTTGAAAGTACATAGGTATGAGAATTAGCATCTCTGACATTAGAGTTTTCAAGGAGCTCTACCTGATGTGATCAGCAAAAACACAGAAACAAAACCAAAAACTCTGTTTGGTAGCTGGAGCAGTTATAATTTTTCCTGTTTAACAGATGAGGAAATTGTGACTCACAGAAGTTCCTTAAGTGCCGAGATGTCTCAACAAGTAGACTGGACTAGAACTGGCCTTCTGACATTGTGTTCCGGGCTCATGTGAGGTCTATGCCACACTATATGAGATGCCCACCACTAGACCAAGGTGAAGAGAGTGTGAAGATTCTTGGCCCCCTGATCATTCCAGAGTTTCTTTTTCCTATGATATTCATTTGATGTTTCTTAAAATAATAGAAAATTTTATGTATTTCAGATCCAAGTTCAAAGCCTGGATACTTCCAAGTTAGTGTTTTTTGAAATGATCAATAGATTCAACTTGAGAATCATGGTGATGTAACTGGCAAGTCCAGGCACACATATTAGATATAACAGCTGGCACAGTTCTGCATGTGCATTTCCCCGATTAGGTCAGTTAAAGAACCATGGGAATTCCTATTGATACTAAGTCAGTGTTAGCTATATAACAAAAATCTCAAAATTGTAGTGACTTACAACAAACATTCATTTTCTTACAGACCTGAGAGTAGCCTGGGGAAGTTCTGCTTCAGGACACAGGTCAGGTTCAGGTCAGCTCCACTCATCTTTCGTTTTCCTTGGACCAACAGCTACCTGGGATCTGTTCTTCTGGAAACAATGACAGAGTGTAAGAGACAGAAGGAGAACCACAGAATGTCTTCAAAGGCCTCTTCGCAGAACTGGACATTGTCATAAACCAATGGGATGGGGAAGGATACCCACAGCCTTTGGTCAGATGTTCTGCAAAGTCTCATGATAAAAGCTGTGGATGCATGATGGTAATTCACAGAGAGAGTGAAGAAATGGGGACATTAATCCAATCTACCACACTATTTTATGTTTTATTTTGTAAAGCAAGTTTGTAGTAATGATGAATACCAGGGCCAAAAAAGAAGTGGGCCCTTGGGACCATAGAAATACTGACTTAAGTCCTGCTGCTACTTCTACTTAGGAAAAATGAGAATCAATTTTTAAGCCTGCAGAACTCACTAGTGGCTGGGTATCATACGTACTATGACTGTGTTGTTTCCTCAATTAGAGTTACTTTGTACTAAAATCTCTACTGTAATCTTAAGGAAAATTATACAGTACAAATAATAGTGAATTTCTGGCAAAAGTAATTTGGAGGCACATCTAATGAAACTTAACATTCATATTAAAACAAAATCACCTATGAAGTCTGAGCCTGCATGCAAACTGCTCTGCTATATATTCCAAAACAAAGAGCACACTCAGCACTGGGTGCTCTATATTCATATCCATCAACTCATTTGCTTCTCAGAACAAATCACCACATCCTCTACTCCCACACAGCCACCACCTAGGGAACAGACCGGACCCCAAATTCACATACACCTAGGGAACAGACCAGCCCCCAAATTCAAACACAAAAAAAATGAAAGAAAGGCGAGTCCTTGAATCCCAACTTCTTTCAATTAAATTGGACCAATCTCACCTTCTGCTTAAAAAATAACTACAAGAATCTAAAAATTGGTAATTGGTTTTTTAATTTCTAAATAATGAAGTGAGTGATCTTGATGTCTTGTTTACTTCAGGATATTGATGCTAAAAATCATTCTTCCACATCAGGTACCAGAACTACTATAAATAGACACAATGAGCATACATCCTCCTAATTCCTATAATCCATACCCATGTGTCTTGTATTAACTCTGCCTCTGGGAAGAAAACTTCTGCTACACAAGCATCATTGAGGTATCATGTGGCCACATAAAGTGTCTAACATGTGTTCCCTGAGAATTATTCCCACAGCCACAGCCCTGGTACAGACTTCAGTATCTACTGTCTACTTTAGTGTAGTAGTTTCCCTCCTCCTCCTCCCCTCCCCTTTCTCCCCGCCTGAGTCTGAGTCAGCTCTCCCACTGCCTGCTCCTGCTGGGCCAATGGGTCCATGAGAGGCTTTACAGCAACGCTCACCCTTCCCAGGGGTGCCACAGCGTAATCTGCACTGCATCATAGTGTCCCCATTAGGGCAGTAACTCCAGGGCATCAGGTTGTGGCAAAAGGGCCTGTACAGCTCTCTTTCCCACATCCCTTTCTTGTTCCTAGAATCACAAGGTGATTTCAGATACCTCAGTTCAGACATTACTACTGATAACAGTTACGGGTGAAGCACTTAATCCAGAACTGGGTCTGCACACAAGGGCAAAATATTTTAAAAGCCAAAAATAATCCCCCAAGTTTTCACAGGCAGCTCGCTCAAGGCACATGTGGGAGACAGAATAGGGGGAGGCAGGTAAGAGTCTGTGCTTCAGAGTCCAGTGACTTGGGTTCAAGTCCTGGCCCTGCCACCTTCACACTGTGTGATACTCAGGGAGTTGTTAGACCTCTTGGTCCCCAATTTGGTCATCTATAAAACGAGGTATTGTTAGTTTTTATATGAGATCTTTCGTAAGATTTAAAAGAGATCATTCCCAAAAAGTGCTTTTAAGCACATTGCATGGCACATAAATGCCAACAAATGCTTATTACTACGTTGTTGCTGTTGTATGCAAATTATCCACAGAACAATATTCATTAAATTGTCTTGTCTTTTCCTTCCAGAAGCAAATACATTGGATTCAGAGTGGGTAAAAAGAATGCCTGGAACATAGATCACTGCCTGTCATATAGTGGGTGGTCAACAAATGATTGCTCAACATTGATTCCTTCCTTCTTATGCAGTCAGTTCTTAATTTTCCATACTAAAGAAGAGGGAAAGAGATGTTAACAATCCAAAATGTTTTGGTAATCTAAAAATAATGTATACTTGGCTTATAGAAGAGTATTTCATATACTTTATTAGAAGAATAGGTCCAAAGTTCACAAAACTCGAGTCAAGGTGATTCTTTCACTCAACTGACAAATGTTAGTTAAGACTATGCCTGAGACCAGGCACTGTGCTGACTGTGTCTTCAGTACAGGAGGGAACGAGACCACTGATCTCTGCCCTCATGGAGCTTAAATTCTGATGGTGGCAAGTAGGCCACTTTATGGCTTTTGTGGGCCCTACGCACTTTTGTGTGCCTCTTCCTCTATTAAAAACAGATTAAAAATTACATTTTATGGCTGTGTTCCATAAGGATGAATTATTAACATTATATATCAAAACATTTCTTTGACCTCGAAATCCATTTTTTGTCTTTTGATTTGAAAAGAACTTAAGACATTGTTGTGGATCTCTCAGAGTATTTTGGGCCCTGAGTACTACACCTGATGGAGAAGGCAGTGACACAGGAAAGTGAACATGGGAATAAAACATCCCAAGTGGCTTTTGGGTTTGTTTTTTTTGCTGAACCATTTGAAAGTAAGTTGCAGACACTATGACATTTGACTTCAAAATACTTCAGCAGGCATCTTCTAAATAAGGACATTTTCCTATGTATCCACAATATCATTGTCATACCTCAGAAAATTAACATTAATTGATGAAACTACAGTAGTTTAGCCTACATTATAGTTTCTCAGTTCCACATCATATAATTTTTGTATTTTATATTGATACTTCTATCTTGAACCCAAATTATATTACCAAATTTATCCATTCACATTATTTGCTGCTTTTATCTTTGGATGACATTTGTGTCAAAAGTTACTCTCTCATTTTTAATGCTTAAAATGTTTCTTTTGCTGAACTGCTAGTGATGCTTTATGGAGACACAAAGTTCTCTATCCTATTTTCTTTCATTGTCATCCTTTGATAATTTTTTTCTTTCTCCCAAAAATCCTTAGCCCATACTCATCTTCAGGAGTGTTTTCATGTATCCAGTTGCCTAGGCTAAAATATTAGAAAAGAGAATTGTCATATTCCATTTGTTGGATATCATTTTGTAAAGTGCATATGATAGTTACAGAAGTTAGTAGGCAGATTTGATCATACACCTTATCTGTACCATACTGTTTTATCTACAGAGTATCCTTCAGAAGAGACAGGACAGGGCGCCTGGGTGGCTCAGTTGGTTAAGCGACTGCCTTCGGCTCAGGTCATGATCCTGGAGTCCCGGGATCGAGTCCCGCATAGGGCTCCCTGCTCGGCAGGGAGTCTGCTTCTCCCTCTGACCCTCCTCCCTCTCATGCTCTCTCTATCTCATTCTCTCTCTCAAATAAATAAATAAAATCTTTAAAAAAAAAAAAAAAGAAGAAGAAGAGACAGGACATAAACTCAGAGCAAAACTTCCATATAATGTGTGATGATCTCACAACCTGGCGAAGGCAGGTTAGGGGAATAGCTAAAGTTATCAGGATAGAGACACAGGCTTAAAATATCAATCCTTATAGGATGCCTGGGTGGCTCAGTTGGTTAAGCAACTGCCTTCAGCTCAGGTCATGATCCTGGAGTCCCTGGATTGAGTCCCGTATCGGGCTCCCTGCTTCAGCAGGGAGTCTGCTTCTCCCTCGGACCCTCCCCCCTCTCATGTGCTCTCTCTCTCTCATTCTCTCTCTCTCAAATAAATAAATAAAATCTTTAAAAATATATATATATATATATATATATATATATATCAATCCTTATATATCTACTTAACCCCTCTAAGCCACGGTTCCAGCTGAAAATAGAGCTGGTAACAATACATTATATGATTAAATGAGATAACCTGTGTAAAGCACCTACATATAAACTCTACACAATGTCTCCCTTCCCCTTCCCTATCTCTTCCCTAGTGTTCCACTAAGAGACCATCCTCAAGGATAATTCCCACAAAGAGAGCTATGCCTCCCCTAAAACCTTCATTCCTTCCACAAAGACCAACCATGGGGTCTCACTGATAAGTAACAAACTATAGATAACAAGGGATAATTATAAAGACAGATATTTGTTTTATTTGAAACATGTGAAACAAAATACTCAACATTTTCAGTAATGAAAAACAGTTAATCAAGATTCCATTTGCTAAAGCAGGCAAATAATACTTCAATCACCCAGAACCATGAAGAAGGAGAGCTGCAGTATATAAATAAATGTCTTATCCTGAGTAGTTCAATCTAATGTATATAATACAGCAACATCTAAATATGCTTCCACTTCTGAGAAGATGGAGTAGACATACTTTCCCCTATTCCTCCTGCTACATACAATCAAAAACTTTGGACATTATATATACAACAAACTCAGGAAGACTCTGAAAGGTGAAGAGAAGAAAGACCGATTAGGGACAACAGAACTTGAGGGAGAACATGGTGGTGAGTTCCCTGGGTTTTCTTTTTGCCTTCAATATCCCAAATTGAAGAAGCTGGCAAACCAGAAACATCAACAAGTATAAAGAAATTTTTTTGATTAAAAAAAATAAATAAGCCTGGTCTCTGAGCCAAAGGAACAGATCAGGAGCAGACTAAGAAGACTTTCAGATAATAACTACTCCATCACAGCCAAACACCGGGAAAAAAAAAATCTATGGCCCACCCCCAGTCACAGCAGCAAAGACTGGGTGGAGAGCTCACAATTCCACCCTTGGGAACTGCAGCAAGGGATCCCAACACCCCACCAGGGTGGTGTCAAAGAAGATCAAGGAGGGAGCTGGGACTTTCATCTCTGCTGCCAACTAATGAGGCCACTGCCTCCACCATCAGCCCCACCCAGGAATTTCAACATCTAAAACTCAATCGATGTAATCTACCAAATTAACAGACTAAAGAAGAAACCTGCTCATATCAATGATGCAGAAAAGAATTGATAAAATTCAATATCCATTAATGATTTTTAATAGAGGGGTACTTCCCCAACTTGATAAAGAGCATCTTCAAGAAAACCTGCAGCTAACAATATACTTCACAGTGAATGACTGAATGTTTTCCTCCCAAGATTGAGAACAATTCAAGGATGTCTACTCTTACTCTCTTAACCAACATTGTGCTGGAAGTTCTAGCCAGTGCACCAAGGCAAGAAAAAGAAGTAAAAGGCATGCAGATCAGAAAGAAAGACATAAAAGTGTTTACAGATGACAGGATTGTCTACATAGAACAGGTAAAGGAATCCACAAGGAAAAAAAAAATCGTGGACAAGTAAATTAATTCAGCAAGGTTACAAAATACAAGAAAAACATACAAAAATCAATTATATTTCTATATACTGACAGTGAGTATATAAACACAAAAGTTAAAAATTCAATACCATCCCCAATTGCTCAAAAAATGAAATACCTATATGTAAATCTAATAAAACACATGATATAGAAGCTGAAAATCGTACAACACTGATGAAAGGAAGATCTAAATAAATGAAGAGAGGGGCACCCAGCTAGCTCAGTCTGTGGAACATGCAACTCTTGATCTTAGAGTTGTGGGTTCAAGCCCCACGGGTAGGTATAGAGATATCTTTAAAATAAAAATCTTAAATAAATAAATAAATAAACATACTGTATTCATGGATTACAAGACTAAGTATAGCAAAGATGTCAACTCTCCACAAACCAACATAGAGGTTTAAACAGTTCCTACCAAAATCTCAGCAGTATCTTTTGTAAATTCTAAAATTTATATAGAAAGGCAAAGGAACTAGAAAAGTGAAACAATTTTGAAAAAGAAAAACGAGGTGTGAAGAATCTGTTTACTGAATTTCAAGACTTATTATTTAGCTCCAATAATCAAGACTGTGTGATGTTACCAGAGGAATAAACACACAGACCACTCAAACAAAACAGAGAACCCAGAAATAGATTCATATAAATATGTCCAACTGATTTTTGACAACGGTACAAAAGCAGCTCAATGGACTAAAGACTGCTTTTTCAATAAATGGTGCTCAAGCAATTAAACATTTATGAGCAAAAACAAGAAAAAGAAACAACAACAAACTCAAAATGGATCACAGCCTTAGATGCAAACCATAAAACTTAAAAAATTTTTAGGAAAAAAAAAAAAAGAGAGAAAATCTTTGGAAGGTAGGTCTAGGCAAAGAGTTCTCAGATTTAATTCCAAAAGTATAATCCATAAAAGGAAACTTGATAAATTGGGCTTCATCAACATTAAAAAACTTTAGCTCCATAAAAGACCCTATTAGCAGAATGAAAAGACAAGTGACAAACTGGGAGAAAATATTTGCAAACCACATATCTGACAAAGAATGGATATATTATGAACTCTCCATTTTCAACAGAAAAACAGTCCAATTTAGAAAATGGACAGAAGACGTAAATAGACATTTCACCACAGAAGATATACAGATGGCAGATCAGCACATGAAAAGATGTTCCTTTATCATTAGCCATTAGGGAGATGAAACTAAAACCATGATGAATTTTCACTATTTGTCTACCACAATAGCTAAAATGAAAAAAATAGTGACAATATTAAATATAAGTGAGGATGTAGGGAAACTGAATCACTCAAACATTGCTGGTATGCACGTAAAACTGTACAGCCTTTCTGGAAAATAGTTTGGCAGTTTTGCAAAAAACTAAACTTTCAAATACAGCAGCAACAGCACTCCTCTCCCAGGGAAATGAAGACTAATGCTCACACACACAAAACACGTACATGAATGCTGATCGCAGCTTTGTAACGGCAAAAATTGGAAACAACCCAGATGCCCTTTAATGGGTGAATGGTTAAACAAACTGGCTCATCCAGATCACGGTATACTACACAGAAATAAAAAGGAAACAACTACTGATAAATACAACAAACTGAATGAATCACAGAGAACTGTGCTGAGTGGGGAAAAAAATAACCCCCCAAAGTTGCGTACTGTGTGGTTTCATTTATGTAACATTCTCGAAGTGACAAAATTATAGAAATGGAGAACAGCTTCGTGGTTGCCAGAAGTTAAGGAAGGAGTTGCTGTGGAAGATAAGTGGGTGTGGCTAAAAGAGGGCAACATGGGAGATTCCTTGTGATAATGGAAATGTTCTGTATCTTGACTGTATTCAACGTCCGTAGCCTCGTTAAGATACTGTCCTATAGTTTTGGGGAAAGGGCATATGAGATCTCTACTACATCTTACGATTGCATGGCAATCTACAATTATCTCAAATTAAAAAGTTTCATTCCACATGCACACAATATGCATAGTTTGCCAAGAAGCCATGCCTCTCTATTCCTGATAATTAAGTTTATGACCCTGAGCAGGGGCTCAGGACTTCACACCCAGGCTGCAATGTCCAAATTCATCAGCTTTCTGACTGACAAACATTGCTTTAAACTAATGGTACTGGAAATATAGTAAGCCTTGATTATCTGGAAAGCTCATTAAAAAGTACTTGTCAGCTGATTTGGCTATGTGGGTGGCTGTTCTGATCTGATGCCATGTTTCACTATGAGCTCCTGAACCAAATCAATTTCTCAACAGTTTATTCCTGCATCAGCTACCATCCTAGCCCCAACCAGTGGCTGTCAACCAGAGGTGAACATGAGAATTGCCCGGAGAGTAACTGATTCAGTCAGTTAGGGCTGGGATTCCAGCCTTATTTAGAAGCTCACCAGGAGATCCACATGCAACCAGAGTTGAGAACTACAGGTCCAAAACAAATCAGCAAAAACCTACCTTCACATTGAAAAGAAAATGACCAATACTCACAGATTTTAAAAATTACAGCCAATATTGGCAAGGATGAGGAGAAACCTCTATTCTCATTCACTGCTGAAAAGAGAATAAAATAATTTCCAAACCTTTAAAGGGCAATTTGACATCTCTATGGAAAAACTGCCTTCCAGGGAGACACCAATGACCTGGAGTAAGCCAGAGGGAGGACTCAGAGATTGCTCTCCCAGCCTCCCAGTCTCAGGCAGGACCGTGGTCAGCACTTAGAGGTGTGCTAAATTAGAAGCCTGACCCTCGGGCAGCAGGTTTTGAAATACGAATGGGCCTCTTTCAGGGAAAGACTGAGAGATGAGCATTTTGGTCTGTTCCCTCTACACTGAGTCCTGGGGAGATAGCCACAGTGAGTCCTCGTCTTCCTGAGCCCATTAAGAACTGTTTCTTTGTTAGTTACAGTCTTGTGGGTCTCGAGGATACCAAGCCCCATTGGCTTTCTGAGTTGGGTATTTGGGGGACCCACCTCTCAGGTGGAAGTCTTAAAGTTGGGATGTTGGGTCCAACCTCTTCACTCTTCAGGGAGAAGCTGGAAATTGTCAGTTGCTTCCCTATTATATGTCACTGTGCTGGGGGTAGGGTTTGTGGCAAGAGTATATCTCAGCCTTTCCTACCCATTTCAGTGTGGGTATTTTCTTTTTTACCCCATTTGTACTTATTGTTCAGTTAGTTTCTGGAATTCTTCTAGAGGGAATTGTTCTGTGTAGCTGTAGATTCAGCATGCCAGTGGGAGGAGGTGAGTTCAGGAGCCTCCCATGTTGCCATCTTGGACTAGAGGTCTCCCCTTTTCATTTCTTAAAATCAGTAGTGTGGATCTCTGACCTAAAAGAGAGGTGGTACTTGGCCAGCTCTGCTGGCATTAGAACTCCTGGGATCTTTCTCTATTAATTCTTATAACTGTATGTGAATCTATAATTATCTCAAAAAATTTTCAATTAAAAAATGCATGGCTAGTAACAGAGCTCATTCATCAAAGTTGATCACCCTAACAGAATCATATACACCAACTGTATCATGAAATGTATACTATAGCTCTTACCTAGTTCACTCCACCTAACTTACTTTGCAGTATATTTTATATTTGGGCCATTCATTTATGTGAAACTTTATTTCTTCAGCTATTAATTTTTGGTGTTTCTCCTACCAAAGTATGACTAGCTTTTTTGTTGTTTATTGCTAGTGGTACTTGTATCTCTGTTATTATCATTTCATCACAAAAGAATTTAAAAATTTGTAATAAAATTTTTCCAAATAAGGAAAAAAGTGAATATAGCTTCTTAGGAATAGACATGAAAATTCTTGCCCAGGATATGTGGTCATTCATTTTAACAGTGCCAAGCACTAGCCTAGGTACTAAAGATACAGTAGTAAATTAAAGTCCCTGCCTTCATGGAGGTCACAGTTAAGCAGGTTAGAAAGATAAACAGATAAATAAGTACATAATATAATATTACATACTACTACTAAATACCATAAAAAATACTGCATCTGGGTAATTACTGATGGAGAATGATGGTGACGCTAATATAGATAGGGTGGTGATCTTATACAGCTTGTCTGAAGAGATGACATGCGGACAGAGATTCGCATAACATCTGAGACCATATACAGTATGTAGCTCATAGGCATCAAGACAAAACAAATGCTGGCTCTTCTGAGACAGATGCTTATTAATTTTTGATTCCCATAAGAATTAATAGAGAAATGGGTGCTCAGCCAAACTTCTTTATCTTTCAATCCAAAGGCTGAGGCATTTGGTTACAAAATGAAAAGGCACCAAATACTTAATACCCCATTCTTTCATTCTCCTTTCTTTTGGTATTTTTTAAAAAGCTGGTCTAGTTCTAAAAGGAAAAAAAAAAAAAACCACCATTTTAATGAACATTGCAATTAAGAGATTCAGCCCTTGGAAACTAACACACTTTGAGCCTCTGTGATGTTGACCTTTTCCTGATTTGAGGTCAATAAAGTTATGGTGTTTGTGTCTCCCAGGGAAAATCCCTGCATGTAAAATCATTTGACTCACTCTGACTTCCCCAAATCCTCCTCAGAAGCTCTATCTGGAGATCAGAGCCGGCTACTCCTTTTCAATTAACTCTCTTTCAGACTTGATCATTGTCCTTGTCTTCATTTATGTCAAATAGCGCTCCCTGTGGAGACAGGCAGCTGGTTATCCGGAGCTCACTCAGATAATCCTTATTAAAATAACCACCTCCCTTGCGCAAATCCATCTATCACCTTCACCTTGACAGGCCTCTGTCAGCCTCGTGCCTGGTGCCATTTCTGGATAGGCCTCCTCCCCACCCACCTTGAAACACTGTACCAGTAGCTTTGGGATGCTGTTTGCAAGGTGCAAACCGCATGGGGAGAATCTGAGCCATTTGCTCTTTGAAAGTTTAATTCAATTCAGGAAATGTTAACTGAACAAATATTATAGCTTCTGGAAAAATAGGTATGGGATCCTAGAATCCCATGTTAAATGAGAATAATGGCTTTGCCTCAAAGGTTTCCTTGGAGACAATAGGGAATGTCCTGGGTCTGTTTGTTATCTAGTCCAATAAATGCCAGATGGATGTTTTTGTGAGACAATACCACAGCAAGTGACACAGGGGGAAGGGGATAAGAGCTTTTGAGACCTAATAACCTCCAGGTTTAGCATGGACACCTATGTAGGAAGATAGGAGTTTATGCTTTCTGTTCAATATTTAAAAATAATCTAAAATGAAAGAAGAAGAGCCAGTCACAGCAGCTCCAGAAACCTTCCTGAGCCCTTCCTATCCCCTTCTTCCTTGGCAGGATACTCCCTAAGCTTCTCCTGGAATGCATATAAGCCACTCTTGACTTTAGAAGTGACCTGTCTTGGCCTCTAAATTCAGAGTCACACTGGGATTGAAGAGTGAATGGAGCCAAGCAAAAGGCCCCCTGATGTAATTTGTGTGATGATTACTCCTGAGAGCTATACTGGTCTCTACAAATGTGGGGCCTGAACTAGATGTGGCAAGATGGTAGGCCTGTCGTGGGCAGGGAGGAGCTAGTGAACCAGGCAAAATGACTGTTTCTTATTTTCCCTTTGATACTCATAGAAATAAATGGGGACTATTCTCATATACGTAGACTTAGCCAGCATAATGAGTACTAAGGTGGACTGGTAGATGCCATGGTACAGACTCATGCACCTTCCGACTTCTTTGAAAAGTCACTGAAGGGGCGCCTGGGTGGCTCAGTTGGTTAAGCCACTGCCTTCGGCTCAGGTCATGATCCTGGAGTCCCGGGATCGAGTCCCGCATCGGGCTCCCTGCTCGGCGGGGAGTCTGCTTCTCCCTCTGACCCTCCCCCTTCTCATGCTCTCTCTATCTCATTCTCTCTCTCAAATAAATAAATAAAATCTTAAAAAAAAAAAGAAAAGAAAAGTCACTGAAGGGCCCCAGCCCTGGGGTCACATACAGCTTCATCCCCTAAGCAGACAGAGAATTAAAATCAAGGACTATGAGTAAGAGACAAATAATAGGGAGTGTCAAAAAAAGGGAAAAAAAAAAACAAAAGCAAAAGCAAAAAAAGGGGGAAAGTACTGTGCTACTAGATGATTCTCTGATTATCCAAGAGCTTATAAACTAAAACCATGAGAGACAGCGTCCTCTCAGGGAATTATGGATAAGGAAGGTTATTGCCAGAGCTGTGACTATTGCTACCACAACTATAATCACCAGCCAGTATGTTGGGGGAATTTAAGACTTAGGAAGAGCTGCAGATTCCCTGATATAAGAAGTGAAACATCTACAAGTCTGGATGTAGTAAGAGGGCCATGCCAACTGCTACAACCTTGCCCTGGTGGGGAATATTACCCTGAAGAATCCTACTTCGGGAACTTGGAAAAACTATGAAATTTGGTTACCAAGTCAGTAGAAATTCCAACATTTGCTCATTTCTTAAATAAGGTTCCTTCTGACCAACTGTGACTAAAGAGTCTGTAGACAGAGTTCCCAGACTGAGGTAGTGGTGGTGTCTGTTCTCTTAATTTTCTCCTATCTATCATCCATACCCTCGTCTCCTGTGTAATCGCTCTGTTGCATAAATGTATTTTTGTCATCTTGTTTTGATAATCATTCAATGGTTTCCATTGCAATAAACAGCAAGTTCAAAATCTTTAATGTAGCTTATGAAGCCTAAATAATTTCTCTTTCCAGCTTCCTCTCTCATCATCGTCAATATGGAGCTATCCTGTACATAAGTGGCACAGTTTTCCATGAATGAGCTGGGTTTTCTCACCTCAGATTATTCCTTCTGCCTGGTTCCCCCACCCCTTCACTAAATTAACTCCTTTCCATCCATCAGGTTGCAATTTCGATTTTACTTTCTCTGGAACACCTTCCTCAGCCCTTAAATTACATTACAAATCTCTCCAAGGTGCTCCCACAGAATCTCATCCTTATTCCATAAATGGTACTTACCACACTGTGCTATTATTACTAGTTTATCCATACTCCCTCACCAATCTGTAAATTTCTTGTGGGAAGATATGCATCTTGTTTATCTTGACATTCACAGAACAAAACAGGATCTCTTGAATGAATAAATGAACGTATGAAAACAGCACTGTCACCAAGAGGCAGGAGATCTGCATTCAAGTCAACACCTCACTATTTAACCTTGATTGTAAGCAAACCATAAGCTCCCTGGAGAGGAGAATACAGAAGTAGAAATGTGATCCTCTGTCTGCATAAACCAGGTGGTTGGACTGGACAATGCCTTTATGGTCCTTTCAACACTACAATCAATAGCTCTGTATGCAAGATTGCAAAGTACATTGGGTTGCTCTAAAATACATGCAAGACAAGCACCCCTGGGCACTCTGAAGAAGAAGAAATATGAACAGTCTCTATAGAGGCACAGATTTAAAAAAAAAAAACCTCTCTGTTCTAATTGTTATGGGAAGGAGGGAATTAACTGAAAGGTACAGTACAGAAAATGAATACTTGGCCAGATTATGTTCCAGCTGAGCTCTCTAAAATTCAAGTGTCATTAAAAAGCTAGCCTTAATTAGGTAGGACCATGACCTTTATTGATTGGAATTTATCTATTAATTTTTAGCATTGCTTCCAGTTTTCATTCTGGCCATTAATTGGGCCCCTTTCCTTAAGTGAAAAATGTTCACATGTCCAGAATTTGAGCATTTCCCAGCACTAACTTCCATTTTGTCCCCATCATGTTCAAGCAAGGGCAGGATCCTCTCTGTTCTAGCAGAACCTTGACCGTGTTTTAGCTGGCATGCAAATGTAGAGTGTGATCCATCATGTTTTATTTAATAGAGTCGCTGAGAGAAAGGAAAAAGGAAATTGTTGTGAATTAAATGTCCTTGTCATTTCAGGCAAGAAGATAAAAGTTCTGATTGATTGCCAAGATGGCTGAAAATGGAAGTATTAACGCAAAACAATGATTTTGCTATGTTTCTATTCTCTGGAGTGTTGCAAATGGCAGAGAACATTTTATTCAGGAAACAGATTGAGTGTCTTTCTCCCTTACCAGAACACACAGATTTGGTGAAGTTGGGAAGCATTAGGTGAAGAACCGAGGAATAGGGCCGGGGGATCTGCAACCCAATCCTGGCCCTGCTATGTTCCCTTGGTGGCCCTGGACAAGTCATTTACTGCCCTAACCTCAAATTCCTTAAGCTTTGAAGATGTGGCTAGATAGGAGATCTAAGACCTCTTCACTGCCTATACTGCCATACAATTCTTTCTTCTTCTAAATTAATCCAAGCAATAGGTCTTAAGTAGCTGCCATCCACTGGAGGATGCTACTGACCTGCTCTGCCCACTAGAATCTTGAATAAAATTACCAGCAGAGATTCCACCAAGTTCTGCCATTTCTTTTCAATGATATATAAAGAAACGATTCTACTAAGAATCTGACTGTAACAAAAGAAATTATAAGATGTTAAATGACCCCACTCAATGGACTAAACTTGACAATTTACCAGAATTAACCTAAGCACAATTACATACACAATGAACTACATGTAATATGCAGAATGGTTTTGGTGTTAGCTTTTACTTCCTTCCTCACTTAAAAAAAGGGGAAAATCCTTAGTTAAGCCAGATAACGAAAATAGCTCTGTCCTGATCTGGTCCAGATCCTCCTTTTTTTCTCACTTTCCTGAATCTGCAACTTTCCCTGACTCTATGAATCCCTGGGTTCATATTGTTCCATTTGCCATTCTTACAGACAGAGGTGTTGGCTCTTTCATGGGTCCAGGCCTTTAAAGTCCTCAGAGGAAATTCCCAGTACTTGGCTACAACTGATCAAGGTTCAGAGTTTAAATTGCACGTCTTTATCTACTACACTTCTTTCTCTTCCTCAAAAACTACCATTCGGCCTTGGGCATTGTGCAAAACCAACTGAGCTTCGATTTTCTCTTCTGCAGAGCACCCAAGATGGTTACTTCAGAAATGGCTTCTGTCATCTCCCTCTGTGGCTCCTACTCTGGGGTGTGTGGGGGTGGGGGGGCAGACAGAGATAGAGATCCAAAGAGAGAGACAGAGAGACAGAGATGCGAGCACAGAGAAAGCTGTTAAGAAATAACTACCAGATTCTATAGCTCAAAACAGAGTATATATGATCTCAGACCAACCTTATCCACTGGATCAGAACTCAGATTCAATATGACAGCAGATTTTTAAATAGAATTTAGGTATTTGTCTTCAAACAAAAACCAGACCCCTTTCAGAACTCACTCCAACAAAGAAAGGCACTTTTAAAGTGTTCATGGAGTGTTCTTTTAGTTTACATGGCTTCAGCTTCTTTTTGGTTAAATATCTGATTCTTAAAACACTAGCACAGTTTGCATCCTGCAAAACTTGAAAGATATTTCTGTCCAGATTACAAGAGATTGTTTTGCTCAAAACAATTACTTCATAATTTATATGATGTAATATCCAAACTTAACACCAGGCCCCCAGCAAGCACTGCTTTTTTGGTTTTATTTTATTCAAAAGTTGTTTTTGCATGCAGGAAGTCAAGTACAGAATGATGAAATCTGGTGTTATGGGTGAAACTGATGAAGTCAAATCTTTCCACTTGGTGAAATGACTTTCAGATAATAAGCCATCTGATCATTCTCTCTAGCCACCAGGGAAGAGCGGCACACACGGTGTGAGTAATTCCCTAGCAGAGTAAATTAACAAATGTAACTCAAATGAACTTAACTTCTTAGAGTATAGAGTTAATGAGCCTGAAACGTGTGAGATTAGTTTAGGAGAGTGAGCTCAGGCAGGCTCCAAAGCAACACACTGCATCCCAAACATGAGGGAATGTAGGTCGTTTGTCATAAGGAGCAGTGGGAGCAAAAGAATCAATAGTCAGTATACACCCATCATCCTTGGAGGAAAGGCAGCTAAAAATGGACAGGCAGAGTCAAAAGATATCACAGCTACATGCTTTACAGAAATGGGTGAAGCATTTCCAGATTGAGTGAGTTTGGAGGACACGTATAGATTTATATTAGTAAATTTAAATTTGTATCTAATTATAGTCTTTATAAGACTCTTTATATTTAGCCTTCAATACCCTCATAATTCAGCCTGAAAGTACATTGTTACATCCTACTATTTTTCAAATATTTAAAAGGGAAAATAAAGATAAAAACATAATTATGAAGAAAATGTAATCCAACTTAGATCTCTCAGAATAAACTTCTAAATCTTGGCCAGTCTCTCAAGTCAGACTACCTGTTGAAAGATACTAACTTTCATGATTCTGAAGCCAAATGTTACTGCTTTGACTTGGGTGAATAATGTAACCTTTCTGTGCTTCGGTTTCTTCCATTGAAATATTGAAATAAAAATAGTATCTACCTCACAGAGTCAGTTTTACTGTGTGCCTGGTACTTGATGCATTTCTTTTTACTGTTTGTTTCAAAATATGTATTATTCTAAAAATGGAATGAAGTTAGATTTCTTCTTTATGCCATATAGAAAAATAATGATGATGATTAAAAGATTTAAATAATAATGAAGACAAAAAAAAAATCCCTCACAAAGTATACAAGTTTCAGTTATAGAAGAGTGAGTCCTAGAGATCTACTGCACAGCATAGGGCCTGAAGTTAACAATACTGTATTATAGATTTAAAAAATGCTATAGGGGCGCCTGGGTGGCTCAGGGAGTTAAGCGTCCAACTCTTGGTCTCAGCTCAGGTCTTGATCTCGGGATCATAAGTTCAAGCCCCAGGTTGGGCTCCATGCTGGGTGTGGAGCCCACTTAAACAAAAAATTGCTATGAGGGTAGATCTTATGTTGTGCTCTTCTGATCAAAAAAGTAATAAAAATACTAATAAATAAAGAGGGTAGGAAGAAACTTTTGGAGGGGATGTATACGTTTATGGCATAGATTGTGGTACACATTTCACATGTGTATACTTATCTCCAAACTCATTATGTTTTGTACATTAAGTATGTTCAGCTTTTTGTGTCACTACACCTCAATAAAGTGGTTTTAAAAATAAAGGAAGAAATTACAGAAAAATACAGTTTGCAATCTTGAAGTGAAAAAATTTATGGAAGCCAGACAACAAAGGTACGAATCACAGCAAAAAAAAGAACAGGTTCATATTTACAAAGATTTACATTTGCTGTAAGGAAAAATAGTTTCCATAAAAAAAAAACTCGAAAAAATAGATGAAAATTATCTTTTTAAATATTTGACACTTAGGGGACAAAAAGGTAATGTACTTTACATATAGAAACTAACAAAGAAGAGTTTCCAATGTAGAAAAAAATATAGGCAGAGTACGTGAACAGGCTACTCACAAAAGAAGTAATACATGTTTCCTTTTTAAATGCTCACCGCACTCATAATCAAAGTCATGAAAATTAAAACAACACTGAGATTAGTAATAACTGGTTGTGTCAATGGAAAAATGTGAATCTGGTCTGGGGGATGGGAAACTGGTTAAGAATAAGGAAATGAAAAGGAAAATATGGAGAAGGCGATCAATGTGGAGAAAGGAAAGGAATAGGGAAGAAAAGTCTGGTACACTTAAACTGGAGGCAGCCTAGACGGCCTTTGGATCTTGGCATGAAATGAACCTGTGTCTGAATCTTTTCTCTGATGATCACTGTTACATAGTCTTGGCAAGTTACTGGCTTTCCTGATTCTTAGCTTCTTCATCTATAATGTAAAGCACAGCTATGAGATTGAGCAAAACAATATACTTGGTTTGGTCAACGCCATCCCACCTGCATCCAGCTTCCAGGTTTAGTAAAACCGTTTTTACTGATTAATGCAATTCTACCCCCTGCTGCTGGTCATGCAGGAACCAGCCAGTCCTGAAAGAGCAGGCCAGGCCTCCTTGATCCTTGTACTCCATCGATAAAACTGTCAGCAAGAAAGAAACAACAGACTCCTTCCGAGGTTAAAAGCAAAATGGACGTGAGATTTTCAGGTGTCAGTCCGAGCTGTCTGCTCCAGCACCCAGGGCACAATCCCTTCTTGACCAGTGAGCGAAGCAGACGCAGTGCATTTTGCTAATCATTTTTCTTCCTAGGGAGTGCCGTATGGATTACACCGCATTTGGTCTATGGTTATTATATATAGTTTGCTCTGGGGTGGGGGCTGTGTGTTTGATTTTTTTTTAATTAGGTCACCTTTTCTGTATTTTATGTACATTTATGAAGTGTAAAGGAATAGTCCCTCCTGCTGCAATAGCATGCAGAAACCCTCTTCATTCTTCCAGAGACGGAAAGAACATTGTGACAGGAAGTAAATCATAAATAGTTTCCTGAAGATAAATGAAATGTTTCGTGGGAATAAGAGGCAAAAACATCATAGGAAAGAGAGAAGGAGGGAGGGAGGGAGAAAGCAAGAGAGAGAGAAAGAGAGGAGAAAAAAAAAAGAAAAAGGGGGCCGGAAGTAGAAAGAACCACTGGTGGTTGCTGGAGGGCAGGGGTTTCTCCGTCAAAGACTGCCACCTGGTGGCAGTCTCATAACGTGCTCTTGGCCTCTGCTAGTCCTGGAAGGCGGCCAGAGCAATCAGACGCTGCTGACCTGCAAGTCTTCAAAGCTAAATGAAAAGCAGATGAATAAATGTCGGTGCATCTGTAGATTCTAAATCTTGACAACACGGAGGCCTTATTTAAGTTGATCCCTGTGCATCAGAGACTTTAAACTGCCATTAGTCAGGCACGCTGCCACTCTCTTCTCCATTGTAGAAGGCTAGTGCTCTTTATGGGGCATAAACCAGCTATATTTCATGTGAGCAAGTAAAAGAAAACAAAATCTCTTGTGATAAAATAAAAAGAATAAATATAAACACTATTGCTTTATCCCGCATAAGCCTTCCTGGACCTCTTTTCTGCCCATTTTAGATAGGTTTCTCAAAAAAAAAAAAAAAAATAGTACATATGTATTTGCAATTTTTGAATAAATGAAAGGACCACTAACATTTTTTCAATGATCAAAGTGGCTTGAATAGAGGTTAACTCTATCCAGTAAAGAGATAATAATGTTGCAAGAAAGAAAAATATGTTCATACTATCAAACAGAAGGGAAATCGGATGTATAAAGAATTTATCCTTAACTCCGTGCCTCCACACTACTTTGCTGATTTAAACAAGGATTACTATACTATATAACAAAAACCTATTTAAATTCCAAAAGCAACTGTATTTCTAAGCCTTTGTATTACCTTTTTATGTGGTAGGGGAAAAAAAGCAAATGAGATTTGTCTTTTATTTTTTACTCCTGCCCAGAAAAAAAAAAAAAATCTTAGAAGCTCTCATATTCTTTTTAATCACAGTTTCTACCTCTAGGCTCCAAATTCAATTCTCATTTACAGATTTCTAAGGTTTGCATAATTTTTAAGGCACAACACTATATATTTCTGTCCTGTGGGTTGAATACTCTGAATTCAGCTGTTTTTTGGCACACAGATTTAATGACCATCCAGATTCTTGCAAAGAGAACAGGTAAAGAGATCCAGGAAGATACTTTCTCTGCTATGCTAATGTTATGGAAAAGTTAACTGAATAAAATTAGAACATATGACCTACTAAAATAAAAAGCAAAAACTAATGGTAAGATATTCATTTCAGTACCCAATCCAAAAATCTTGACAAGAAACAAAAAAATAGTTTCAGTGGGTATATGGTATTCATCATTCATTTTGAAGATTCACTTACATTTTTACAAAAAAGACAAAATTTATTGAGCAGACAATAAAGACAATAAAGGATTTCTGGGAATCAGAAAAATAACCAAGAGAATAAAATTTCATGGTACCCAATGGTATAGAGTTTCAAAAAAGAGGTAAATACAACTAAGAAGTCCAATAAAATAGTCTTGAAAAATGCCCATTAGGTACGGCAATGAAGGAGTTACTGGACCTTCGGGAGGGCAGTCTCAGTAGAGTGGTCAGGGCTGAGGCCAGGACGCCGTGGATCAGGGAAGAAGTTGTAGTAGTACAAGTAGAGATCGCAATATTACTCATTCAAAAAACATGGATAAAATAGGAAGAAAAAAAAAGGAGGAGGAGGAAAATCAGGGGTCCAATGAGGAATATTTTTAGGATAGGAGCACGTCCAGAGTTTAAAATTAAGCTACTCCATGGTATTGCTGCCTCAGAACCCATTCTGTTTGGCCAAGTGGCCTTGGGGGCTTTACGCTGATGCTAGCCCCTCACACAAGCCCACAGAGTCACAGGCAAATGTGAGCTCATGATATGACTTCCCCAGCAGCCCTTGTGTTCAACAGTCTCCCTGCCTCCCAGCGCCTGTAATCCCTTTCTTTAGATAAGACCCCCAAAGGGCTTACAAAACCCCTCTCTTGGAACACCTGGGTGGCTAAGTTAAGTTAAGCGGCTGCTTTTGGCTCAGGTCATGATCCAGGGTCCTGGGATTGAGTCCCACATTGGGCTCCTTGCTCAGCGGGGAGAACCCTCTGCCTGCAGCTTCCCCTGCTTGTGTGCTCTCTCTCTCTCTGACAAATAAATAAAATAAATAAATAAAATCTTTTTTTAAAAAAACACTCTTATGCTTTGAATTGACCAATACACCACCCACAGGCCCTAACAAAGGCACGTGCCCCAGATCCTGCTTCTCTCTCTGCCTGCCCTCTGCCTTGACCTCCTGTGTGGCCCTTTGAGGCATGCAGGGATAGCTGTGGCTATAGATATGTGTTTAGGCACAGGCGACAGAAGCACATCTGATGGCTTCAGTGAGGTAGAAAGGAAGGCAGCTGTTGAAACCAAGGAAAATATGAGGACTGGCTGGAGATCTAGCCTAAGGAAAGTAGTGAAGATTTGGAACAGGAAAAGATACTGACCAAGGGTAGTCCCCTGCCTGTAAGAGAAAGGAAGGCAAATGGTCCCATGGATCCCAAATTGGGTATTTTCTTGCGTAGATGTAGGAGAAAAATTTTTTGAGTAATTTATTTTCTGTACCCAAAGTGATCCCCAGTAATCACTCACAGAATAAGGTGTTGGCAACTAGCACATTATGGCTGATTTATAAGTCCAAGTACACATACCACCTTCCCCCAGAATATTAACAACCAATTATCATCATGAATTTGCATCTGATGCTAAGCCTCATCCCATCTCCACCATTATTATCCTTCTGTTCTAAAAAAACAAATAACAACAAAAAGACATGAAGGGCAATTTTTTCTTCCTTTCTTCCCAAAAATGTTTTAAAATTCCTTCTGTCCCTAATATGCCATTTGCAGCTGCCTGGACTCCTCTTAAATTTTTAAAATAATACACTTTACAATATTAGCATATTTCATACACCAAGAATTTTCATCCGTATTTGCATATTTGATTATCACACAGGGGACAGATAGCTAAAAGGGACAGATAGCTAAAAGCTGGAGATTTTTAAGCGGCAAAGATTTAGCTCCAACTCCAAAATTACAAACCATAAAAGACAAAATTGACAAATGTGACTGCATCAAAATTAATACTGTACTGCAAAAGATAATGCTAAGAGGGGAAAAAAAGACAAGCCACATATGAGGAGGAAAATTTTGAAATCATGTATGTGGCAAAGGATAGATTTTTCAACAAGAAGCACAGAAACCACTGGACATACATATACATGGAAAAAAACCTTGAAACTATACTTCATATCACATAAAAAATTAACTCAAAATGAATCACAGATCTAAATGTAAAGCCTAAAAACTATAAAACTTCTAGAAAAAGGCATAAGATAAAATCTCTGAGACCTTGGGTTTGGCACGTATTTCTTAGATACAATACCAGGAGCAGAATACATAAAAGGATAAGTTAGTTAAGTTAGACTTCAAAGCTCAAGTCAGTTAAGTGTATGACTCTTGGTCTCGGCTCAGTCATGATCTCAGGGTCATGAGCTCGAGCCCCGCGCAGGGCTCCACACTCAGCATGGAGCCTGCTTAAGATTCTCTCTCCCTCTCCCTCTGTGCCTGCCCCCCACTCTCTTTCTCTTCTCTCTCTCAAATAAATAAATAAATCTTTTTATAAATAAATAAGTAAAATTCCTCCCCTTCAGAAGACACTAAAGAGAATGAAAAGTAAGTCATGAGATGAAAGGAAATTTTTGCAAAGCATATACCTGATAAAGAACTTATATCTATGAAATATAAAGAACTGTAAAACCAAACAAGAAAACAGTGCAATTTTTTAAATGAGCAAAAGATTTGACTATATATTTCACCAAAAATAGATAGATGGACAGATAGATGATAGATAGAAAGATAGATGATAGACAGACAAATAAGCAAATGACAAGGTTTACTTCAACATCATTATTCATTAAGGAAATACAAATGAAAACCACAATGAATAGTTAAAACTAGAAAGTCTGACCATACCAAGCACTGGAGAGAATGTGGAGGAACTGCAACATCCACACCCCATTGGTGGGAAAGTAAAACGGTACAACTATTTTGGAAAAACAGTTTGCTATTTTCTTAAAAAGCTAAATATACACCTACTATATGATCCAGTCATTCCACTCCTAGGTATTTGCCCAAGAGAAATGAAAGTATATGTCCACACCAAAATACTTGTACAAGAATGCGTATAGCAGCTTTACTTGTGAAAACCTGGAAGTGACTCAAATGTCCATCAGCAGGTGAATAAATAAACAAATTATGGTACATCCATCCATTGGAACACTATTCAGTGATAAAAAGGAATAAACTCTTGTTACATGCAAAAACATTGATGAATTTCAAAATAAATATGCTAGGTGAAAGTAGCCAACCAACATAGAGTAGATGCTATATGATTACACTTACAGAAAATTCTAGAAAATGCAAACTGATCAATAGTGACAGAAAGGAAATCAGTGATTGGCAGAGTGAGGACGATGTAGAACAGAAGAGACAGAGTACAAAGGAATTTAAAGAAACTTTTAGGGATGATGGATGTTTTTATTTTCTTGATTGTGGTAATGGTTTCACAGGTATATTCATATGTCAAAACTTCCCAAACTGTATATTTTAAACGTACAGTTATATTTGTTGATTATACCTCAATAAGGCTGTTTAAAAGTTCCACAGCCACCTATTGTTTGCTCCACTTAAAAATGTCTAAGCAAATCATGTAAGGAATACCCATGTATGAATCACCCAGTTAAAAATAAATTATTAAAAAATAGATTTGAAGCCCGTAAATATATCTCTTGCAGTTGCTAGAAGATCTCACCACCTCCCTACTGAGGAGGATCTGCAGGTACCTCACAAGCCCACATTTCCCCTGTGTGAGTAAACACGCACAACAAATGATAAGTAGAATAGGGGTTTCATCATTCCCCGGAAATTCTTTTGCCATCTTCTTGTGACATCAAGTTCAAGGGCCCCCTGTGCATAGTGGTAAATAGAGAGCCCCTTAATCCAACCACACAGGCCTCCTCTCTCCTCAAAAGGAGCATGTTTGGATTAGCTCCAGCACTGCACAGTCTCGGCACCACTCCACTCCATAAGCAGGTGGGGGAGGAGGGAGCAGAGATGACTCTGAGCAAGCTCAGATGCACATGTGGCCTCTTTTTACTTCCCAGCTGACCGACAACTGTGAGACAGTCTCTTCACATCTGCTTTATTACTCTAGGCTGTCCCGCTTTTCATGCATTATATACTCCCTCCCTGTCGGAAATGGCAATGTCTCTCCTGGAAAAGAAAAAGTTCAGCCCGTCAGCAGTACAGTGGGAAGTAAATGCACTCACAAGTTCCCATGTTATCTTAGCAACTGCTTTTCTACACATTTCGCAATAGTACAAGAAGAAAGGCCTTTCTCCCCAATGACATGACCCCAAAACATCAAAGAATTAGTGTCAGGCTTGAAATGGGAAGAATATACTCTGCCTTAAGATTAATCTCTGGAAGTAAAATAAACAAGCAGATTTATAAGTAATTATGCCTTTCACAGAAAATCTCAGAATGTGAAACTCTCCAAGACTTCAGAGACCACCGCATTCAAGACTCTTGCTCTACAAACAAGGAGCCGAGGCCATGACATTTATTGTGTTCTACTTTTAAAATGTTCTAAATCTCTAAAAGGTCACCAGAGTAGGTCCGTATTTATCATGTCTTTTAGTGCTCTGCTAATGGCTTTTCAAAACTTTCCAACTGCAGAACCATAAGCTTCAACACAGTGGGATGTTCTCAAGAAGTGGGGCTAAAGTGAGCAATCTGTAAAAACTGATTACGTTTTATCCAGGGATGAACCAGGATGCTCCTGATGTAACTTCTCCCAGTTTTCCTGGGCAAGAAGAAAGGCTCAGTCGCCCCCACTTTGGCCATGTCACAACTAGCAGCACCCACAAATACTCCAGTGACTGATTACTGATGGCTTCTTGTAGAGTCCTCAAACTCCTTGCTTCCACAGGTCAGGAAAGCTGACGTGCATGTAGGTTATGAGGGTCTAATGGGATTGATTTTAAGTGTGATAAATAACCCCTCTGTGAACACTGCCATAGAGGGATCTTTCAAAGGTAAATGTGGAATCGTGACTCTCCTTTAAGATCCTCAATAGTATTTTGGGATGAAGTTCATTCTCTATTTCTCTATACAAAGCCGTTCATAACCTGTATCTTCCCTATGTAAGCCTCATTTTCAACCTTTACCATTACCATTACTCTACCCCTGCACTCTAAAATCCAGTCAAATGTTTGAATATTCTCCAATCAAACCTTCCTTGTGCTCCCATGGCATGGCTCATTTGGGTCCCCTTTCCTTGAATGTGTCCCTCCTCTTCCCCCACCCCAAATCTGCCTTGATGAGTGCTCACTCATCTATAGTAAGAAGCTTCCTAAAGATCCTCACCTGGTATTCATGTCTGTGTGTAAATCTCTCCCCTTCTGTGTAGACTGAACCTCGTGACTTGCTTCTTGTGAATAGAACACTGAGAAAACGATGGCAGGTCCCTTCGAAAATCAGGCTATAAAAGACTGTGACTTTGGTCTTACTCACATTCTCTTGCTGGCTCTTCTTGCTAGCTCACTCTCATAAAGCAACTGCGACGTGGGAAATGTCCCATGCAGAGACCTACAAAGCAGGAAACTGAGGGCAGCCTTCAGCCAACAGCCAGTGTCCAACAGCCTGGGAAGAACTGAGTATTTCTAACAACTGTGTAAGTAAGATTGGAAGCAGATCCTTCCCCAAAGGTCAGGCTGACTGCAGCCCAGCCAACATGTAGACTGCAGCCTCACAAAGAGCTCGGAGCAAAAACCACCCCATCACACCATGCCCAGACCCCCGATGCACAGAAACTATGATAAATGTCTGAAGCCACAAATTTTGGGGGTAGATAGTTTACACATTATCTCTTGACCCTCAATTCCTAAGACTACCTGACAAGGAAGATTTAACTCCTCTCTCCTTTCTAACTGTCTGCCTCTGTCATAGAATTGCCAGGTATATGCTTCTCTTTCCCGTTTGGCGTGAAGCTCTTTAAGACTGGAAACAGGTCTTTTTATCTTTTTAATCCCGAGATCCCAACACAAGGCCTGCCACATGAAAAGACTCAATAAATGTTTCTGAATTGAGGGAATTAAATTACAACCTAGTTTCAGAGTTGAAATTTAAAACAAAATTTACAAATCAAATTTGTTTTCTTGCAAATATGGGGGAATATTCGAAGAGTTGTCAGGGTAGGAAAAAAAAAAAAACCTATGAGAGGTTTCTTTTTTTATTCAGACAACTCTCACTGACCACATCACTACCCAGTGTGAGGGATGTTTGAGGCAACTCTTCCTGGGTGAGGCAGAAACTCCGTTACAATGGAAGTCACTCAGGCTAAACATCCTCAGAGATATAAACCAAGGAATAAGTACCTATTAACCTACTTTGTCTCTTCATAACTGTTTGAAGGAGGTCCCTTCCAGAAATCAGAAATCAGAGGGGTAGCAGGTTAATGAGCCCTTCCTTATTAACCCCCCTCCTCAAAAATGGCAAGATGCAGGAGCCTAAGGGGGGGGGAGGGGATTCCAGTTACATTTTCAGAAGGGAATTACAAAATATTTATCAGTGACTGTGTATTGATTCTATCTGCTACGTTAGTTTCACATTTTGTAGAATACTAAAATGCATAAAATCAAAAGCCCCTGGATTTGTCTTCCGGGAAACAAAGTGTGTGGAGATTACAGGCCACTCTCTTGCTCATGGGTCTCTTTTAGCTATAGAAAGGCTGAAAAGATTAGAAAACATGGAAAAGCCAGCTAATTTTCTGAAGCCAGCTGCAAAGAAGGAAAGTAAAAATAATCAACTTCCCTCTTTGAGCTATTTTATCTCCCCATTGTTACCACACCAATCCTATGCCACAAAATTAACAGCGTTTTCCGATGTTATGGTTTCAGAATCCAAGGTGCCAGGGAATTAAGTAATTTGTCTTAGGTTCCACAGCTGGTAAACAATAGGATAGTGACTTAGAGCCAGCAAAGGCTTCATTCAGTCCCATATTCACTGCTCTCACACTGTAGATAATGTGCTGACTTAGACTATAATTCACTTGTCCTTTATTTTAACAAGCATTGATGAGCATCATCAATGTGCCAGGCTCTTTGCCAAGGGAGGCAGCATACGACGTGGCACTGGGATGGTGCACTGGGCGACCAGCACCCCCGATGAATCTCCTGCCAGTAGCAGCCCTTAGATTAGAGGAGGACCTTTTTTTCAGCTGATAGTTTTTCCGACATCATCTAAAAAATTTTAATCCATATCCCTGTTGCAAGAGAACAAATATTCTAGCACAAACAAGACTGATTCGGTCAAGTGTAGGAATGGCAAGCTAACAGAATACTTGAGTTAATGGTGAGTCTAGAAAGGTAAGTGGGAGTTGGACGATACCTTGCAGTTCATGGAAAGGAATTTTGATTGTTTTAAACCTACATGGAAACACTGAATGTTTTTGGCAGAGGCATGGTATGATCTGATTTGTAATTTTTAAAGATGATTCTGGTTGCTGTGTGGGGAATGAACCTTAGATAAGCAAGAGTGGAACTGGGGAAATGAGTGAGGAGGTCTTTACGGCCATCCAGATCAGAGATGGTAGAGGCTGGCTTGGTCCAAGGAGGTAGCAGTGGGTATGGAGAAAAGTGGACAGACTTGAGATATGCTGTCGTGGTGGAACCAGCAGAGCTCACAGAATTTAACGTGAGAAGTGATCACATGGGGTTGGCAAATGTACTGCCCATTTATTACCCTTTCATACAGATTTTTTTAAAAGAAAAAACAACTGAAATGTAAAATGTTAAATTACTGTCAATTATGGTTGACCCTTGAACAATACAAGTTTGAACTACATGGGTCCACTTATATGCAGATTTTTTTTTCAATTAATATACTGGAAATTTTTTGAAGATTTGCAACAATTTAAAAATAATTTCTTTTCTCTAGCTTGCTTTATTGTAAGAATACAATATAAAAGACATATACAAAATACATGTTAATCAACTGTTTATGTTATCAGCAGGCTTCTAGTCAGCAGCAGGCTATGAGTAGTTAAGTTTTTGGAGAGTCAAAGTTATGCACAGATTTTCAACTGTGTGGGGGTTGGTGCCCCTAGCCCCCATGTTGTTTAAGAGTCAACTGTATATCTCAGTAAAACTGAAGCAGGGCATTGGGGGCGGGGGTGGGGGGGAGGGTGGTTACTGGCAAGAGCTAGAGAGTGAAAGCACTGGGAATCACACGAGTTATGCTTGACTTGAAGTCCTTAACCATTGTGCTCCATAGCTTCACATGTAACCCTTATCCAAAATTTCTCCAGGAAACCTAGATTTGTCCTATCTTCTACTCCTGGTCCTTGACCTTCTGGTTTTTCACCAGGACTGCCATGTGCAGCCATGTCATGTGTGCCCTGCACAACTAGGGGAAGGAGGGGACATAAGAGTACTATGGAGGTTTTAAAGACAGGTTTACAAACTCATTGATATTCTTCCCCTCCAAGTATTTACTTCCCTTGCTCTTTTTTTTTTTTTTTAAAGATTTTATTTATTTGAGAGAGAGAGCATGAGAGGGGTGAGGGTCAGAAGGAGAAGCAGACTCCCTGCTGAGCGGGGAGCCCGATGCGGGACTTGATCCCAGGACTCCAGGATCATGACCTGAGCCGAAGGCAGTCGCTTAACCAACTGAGCCACCCAGGCGCCCACTTCCCTTGCTCTTGAGTATGGACTGGACTTAGTGATGTGCTTCTGATAAGAGAACACTTAAAGGTAATAGTAGGTCACTTCTGAGATTAGGTTATAAAAAGACTGCAGCTTCTGTCCATTCACATTCTTTCTTTCTTTCTATCTATCTATCTTTTCCCTCCCTCCTCACTTATCAATGACTCTGAGTTAAACCAGCTGCCATGTCATGAGGACACTTAGCAGTATGGACAGGCCCACATGGCACAAGTTTTGTAAACTCTGGCTTAGTGTTCATCCCTGACTTGCTATGCAAACATGGCCTGTAACTGGAACTGGAAGCTAGATTTCCTGTGTCCTCTTCAGATTTCCTGCACACATGCGATATGAAGTTTACATTTTTCCTCTACACATTTTCTCAAAGGCAATAACCGAATTATATTTGCTTAATGTCTGCAAAGAGGCAGCAATAAGTATGTATCAAATTTACATATGAGACATTTTGTACTTTTAGGAAAGTGGGATTCGACTTGATGGAAGTTAGTACTCTGAACATATAAATTTATTTTCGGTGATCTCACTTTTGCAATAACTAATTTAATTGGTATCTTCTCTGACTCTGTGGAAAACATGAAGAGCATCTCAATAAATTAATAAATGACAGCTTTTGGGTTTATCAGTGATTGAGGCTGCAAAACTAATAGCTAAATAAAATACAGCAAAGCAAAAATAGAGCCGTTTATTCTGTTAAAGTTAAATTCAGGGAAACAGGGTCGTCAGCAAAATGCCAGAACCAAAGATGCTACTGGAAAGGGATTCTGGTAGGAATAAAGGAGACCGCAGTTTTCTAATTAACACTGCAACGAATACTAAAAATGACCTTAAAGCAGAGCTTAAAAGGTATTTTAATGAGTTTTTGGCAAGGAGTGCTGATGAGGCCTTTTTCATAAGTGAAGAGAAATGTCCTAAAATTAACCAAGGCTTATGATCATCATGTTGGAATCATATTTCAGGGAAATAAAACCCTTTGCTGGAAGTTAAACAGAAGGCCCAGTAGGAATACTAATCAAGCTTGTATCTTATTCTAATAACTCTGACAAGAGGCAGATTTCTGAAGTCTAACTATTATGCTATTGTCCCCCTTTTAACCTTCTGAGAAATTGTCACTGATTTTATTTTATTTTTTTAAGATTTTATTTATTTATCTGACAGAGAGAGAGACAGTGAGAGAGGGAACAGAAGCAGGGGGAGTGGGAGAGGGAGAAGCAGGCTTCCTGTGGAGCAGGGAGCCTGACGCGGGGCTCTATCCCAGGACTCTGGGATCATGACCTGAGCCTAAGGCAGATGCTTAATGACTGAGCCACCCAGGCGTTCCTGTCACTGATTTTAAACACACACACACACACACACACAAACACACACACATACTTCATTACTCCATGTTTATCTATTTGTCTACTTCACTGTCCTTCCCTTTCCCACCAGTGGTTCTTCAGATTCTTCTCCCAGTCCATTTTATTTTTTTTTTAAATACTCTTTTTTTTTAAGATTTTATTTATTTATTTGAGAGAGAGAATGAGATAGAGAGAGAGAATGAGATAGAGAGAGAGCATGAGAGGGGGGAGGGTCAGAAGGAGAAGCAGACTCCCTGCTGAGCAGGGAGCCTGATGCGGGACTCGATCCAGGGACTCCAGGATCATGACCTGAGCCGAAGGCAGTCGCTTAACCAACTGAGCCACCAAGGTGCCCTCCCAGTCCATTTTATTAAGACATACAATCATCTCCCACATTTTTTAAAGACTTCACTTGCACAAGACCTCTAGTTTAACATAGTATCTGCTACCAATTTTCTATGAAAATATCTCTGTAGGTGGACCCAAACAGCCTACACTCTAGCTCATCATCCCACAAACTGGCTCAATTCCCATAGTCACTTGTAAGTTTGAGTCTAGACTCACCCAGTCACTCCTGCAGTGCCCCCTACCCCTTTGTGCTGTAGGGAGGGATCTGCCACCTTGTCTTTCTTCAGCCCTCTTCCATCTGCTTGTATGAAATCTTGTTTCACTCTGCCCTCTTTGAGCACTGACATGGAGTTCTCCCTATTGTGATACTTATCCTCTCATTTTAGAATAAAGGTTAAAAAAACTTGTAGGCTCAGGATAAGCCCACAAGAACTGATGTGCTTATTACCAAGAATAAATTAATAATAATAAATTAACAAAAATAATATAAGAATTGATAAGTGTTTATTAAATAAAAGGCCTCTCTGTCCCATTTCTCTAAAAGTGTAACACAGATTTTAGGTTCCCTCAGGACCACTTAGCGGTTGGTCTGGAAAATCTAGATTGATGTTCACAGTTGCCACAAAGGGGAGGGTAAGGAGATACATCTTCTGTCTCAGTTTGGTCAGGGAAAAGCTGGCCTGTGATCATCTGTAATAAGATGTGTTCTATCTCCTGGGGAAACTTTAAGATTAACAGCAAGAATGTAAGTAGGAGTTCTTATTTTAGAGCTAGATAAAAGTTATGTAAGTTATTTAAGAATAAAAATATGATTTGTCATCAAGAAGCCAGAGGTATTTCTAGGCATTTGATCCACAGCCACAACCTATGCATCCTAGGCAAAACATTCTCTAGCTCAACAGGTGTGCCAAGAGGGGAGTAAAAGATTAAAGGAAAATCTCTCCTTTAGAATTCCTTGAAGAATTCCACCATCAGTCTGGGGTCTCAGTCTGGACCCTAGATTGAAGCAGAAGAAGTGCATAGACAGAGACCATGCCAAAGCATTATCAGCACCTTGCAACTCTGAGTATGGTCCTTGGACCAGTAGCATCCTGGAAGCTTGTTAGAAATGCAGACTCACATGTCCCACCCTAGACATTTACTGAATTACAATCTGCCTTTTTAACAAGATCCTCACGTGATTTGCATGCCCCTTAAAGTTTGAGAAGCTCTGCCCTGGAGGAATCTTCTCAAACCAGGGGCTCTAGAAAAGTGGGACACTGGATCATTAACTTCTCCAGATTTACATCCTCCTATTTGTCCCTCCTCCCCACTTTTCCTGGGCCAGAGGGGTTACTCATAGAGGTAGGGGCCTCGGGTGATTCCAAAGACCAAATTAAGTGGTATGACCCCCAAATTCCAGCAGGACCACAAAAGCTTGGCAGGGCAAGGTGTCCTGAATTCTATTAAGCTATATTAAAGAAAAGACACAGACTTCTGAGAGTCCCATATTAGTCAAGGCTCTCGGAGCTGCAGCAGGAGAAAATCCAACTCAAAAAAAGAAAAGTTATCCGTTCCTGGAACTGAAAAGTCCAGATGTGGATCAATTCCAGGCACAGCTGGGTTTGTGTATTTAAACAATGTTGTAGAAAGCTGCCTACCTCTTGTGAACATCTACTTCTCTCCGTGTTGGCTTCTTTCTCTGGAAGACTTTGTCCTAATTAGTGTCCAGTGCGACCTCCTATGAACTAAACATGGAAGGTCTTAGCCCTGATCAAAGTTGCCAGCGATCTCCAATGCCTCTGGGAAGTGTGACTTCGCCTCAAGAAAACACTGATCTCTCTGTGTGTCTGAAAAATCAAGATACAGAGCTGTGGTCGCCTTTGGAGATTTTCAATTTTGTTCTCCACTACTCAACTCTCAGGTGAATTATTCCGTACAAATCTACTTTAATTATGTATTAATTTCAATATTATTACATGCAGTACACAACTGCTGCTCATTAAAAATTAATCTGGATTCTATCGGCTTTATTTAGCATTCATTATAAGGCAACGTTCACTTTTTTTGAAAAAGGCCTCCAGATAAATGTGTTGCTCTACATAACCAAGTAGTGATCTGCCAGAAATAGAAATACCTTCGCAAGAATTCTGCCTACCTTTTCCCTTCCCTCCTCTCTTGAGCAGCTTCATTCACAGCCATCAACAATGAATGGGCAGAAGAAGGAACTGGCAAGGACTGGTTAAGGGCAGAACTTGAGGACCCTACTGTGTTCTAGGTTGTTGTGGAGCTGGAATGCCAGAGTCCTATTCTCATTTTGCTATTAAAAGGAATTATTTCATGTCCTTGCCTTCAACAGCACTGCTCCAAGATTCTGCAGTAGGGATGCTTTTGTCTAGACGTTGACCAGAAGCGCCACAGCTTTACTTCTCCACATCTGTTATAGTACTTTTCCATGCAGAAAGATGCAGAGCAAAAGAATAATGCTTACACTGTGTGTGGAAAGAATCACCTAGGATTGCAAATAACAATAATAATAAAGTCTAAAGCAGTTTTCTTCTGAATCTGAAAATAACACTTAACATTTATGTAGACCTTACTATGTGCCAGGTATTAAACACATCTTATTTAATTCCAAGGTAAATACTGCAGTTACTCCTCACATCAATTTTGCATTGTTTTCATAATACCTTAGAAGGATTCATACATATGCTCACAATTAGTGAGCAATACCTCAGCAAAGAAGAACAAAACCTTTACCTTGAATTCACCACGCCAAATAATTTACAGAGAAAACAAACTTTTACAGTACAGTTGTGGTCTCTTCACAGTATCAAATCAACATTTCAAAAAAGAGTTAAGTAATACATACGGGCTTGGGCATTTTTTTCTTAACATAGGAACTGATGCTGCACTTGGGGCTATTTCATGAAAATGTGGGCTTCAAACTAGAATTGACACAAAGAGAAGTTCTACAAAATAATATTCTGTGGTTGCTTCTCAGTGAGCTACACCTGAACAGGTTCCCATCCTACCTTTTCCTTGACTTTCTCACTGGCTCTAGTTAACATACAAAGAGAAGTAAGTAATGTGCCAAGCCAATGTATTAGTCAGGCTATTGATGGAGAAACCAACTCAGCCAACAAGAGTAAAAAATAAAAGACAAAGTAGAGGGTAGGGGGTGTGATACAGGGGCATTATATAAACCAAACGCAGGAAGCATCCAGGCTTGAGAAAGTGATGGGAACAGGAATGAGAAGTGGGTCAGGAGCTTTTCCTTTGCTTTTCACCTGTGACACTTTCTACTCTCTTTGCAGACCAGCTTTCTCTGCTTCTTACCCAGATGACAAAAGATGGCCACTCACAGCTCCCAAGTCTAATGTTACATGTTGGCCAAATAGGAAACTATGCCTTCTCCCTCTTTCTCAGATCCAATCTCAAATTCTCAAGATAAATAATCTGAAAGGCCCACGTGGAGTCAGATGTCCACGACTGGACAATTCATATGGGAGGTGGGGTCAGATAGAACAAAAAAGACTACAGGAACCATCAACGCGGGTTAGAAAACAGATGCCAAAGAAGAGGGAGTGACTGTGAAATGGGCGGATGTCCTAACGGATGTTTGGTTAGTCTGGGTTCTACAGAGAAACAGAATCAACAGGATATTGGTTCAGGGGGAAGGAGAGGGAGGAAGAAGGGAGGAAGGAAAAGGAGTTAGTTCACAAAATTATGGAAGCTGACAAGTTCCAAGATCTGCAGTGAGTAAGTTGAAGACCCAGTGAGCCAATGGTATAGTTGCAGTCTGAGGGCAGGAAAAGACAATGTCCTAGCTCAATAGTCAGGCAAGGGCACTTACCTCTTACTGAGCCTTTTTATTTTATTCAGGTCTTCTTCAATTGATTGGATGAGGCCCACTCACATTAGGAAAAGCAATCTGGTTTACTCAGTCTACCAAATGAAATGTTAATCTCATCCAGAACCACCCTATGGACACACTCAGGATGGTGTTTGGCCAAATGTCTGGGTTCCCTGTGGCCCAGTCAAGTTGATACATAAAATTAATCATCATGGATGTCCTCCACCACAAACAACACAGTCCCTTCTGGCATCTGACCATACAGACAAAATTAGAATATTCACCTGATATTTTAATTTCTTTTGACAATATGAACCATGTCATAATAAAATTTTGTTAATAAAAAAATCAAATGCTATCTACTTGGAAGGAAAGTAGAATGTCAAGAGGGTGCCTTGACCCAAAAAGTATAATCCCATTGATCACAGATTCCTTTCAAAAAAGACATTGGGACAAGTAACCCTATCCTATTTTCCTTACCAAAAATGATGAAGTAATGATGAGGGAATTCTTTGGTTCAGATACTTTAAATTTATTTGAAGATTTTAGACTTTTTACGTCATCGTATTTTTTGCTTAAAAGATAAAATGCATTCTCTGATTCCAAATCAAAATTGACATAAATTAACCTAAGACTTAACACAGTTGTGAATGTGTTGACTTTTTGCAGTTATTAAGCTGAAGCAGAAGCTAATAAAAAGACAATGTTTTAATTCACTAATGTAAAGAAAACTTATTAGTCTGTGGTTTGCATTATTAAACAAGTTTGAAAGGTTAAATACTCATGTTCTAAATTATAGAATAAAGGTTACTCTTAAAATCTCTTTGTTGCAGAAAGAAAATGTGATAAGAAGAGGAAATATAAACAATTTTGGAATACTTAGGCTTTTTAAATAATTTATAATCATTTATTCACTGAATACTTGAATACCTACTATGTAGCAGAGCTGGCCCTAACTTTAAGAGATTTACTTCAAATGCAAAATGTATGTTTTTTTATTCTTGAGTTATTTGATTCTATTAAATACTATTGCCATTTAAATAGTCTTGTCTTTAAAAGAGACCTTTAAAAAATATTCTTTGATTTTTTTTTTTTAAGATTTTATTTATTTATTTGACAGAGAGAGACACAGCAAGAGAGGGAACACAAGCAGGGGGAGTGAGAAAGGGAGAAGCAGGCTTCCTGCGGAGCAGGGAGCCCGATGTGGGGCTCAGTCCCAGGACTCTGGGATCATGACCTGAGCCGAAGGCAAACGGTCAATGACTGAGCCACCCAGGCGCCCCTGATCTTTTTTTTTTAGAGAGGGAGAGTGTGAGGGAGGGGCAGAGGGAGAGAATCTTAAGTAGACTCCACACCCAGCACAGAGCCCGACTCGGGGCTTTATCCCACAACCCTGAGGTCATGACCTGAGCCAAAATCAAGAGTGGGATGTTTAACTGACTGAGCCACCCAGGCGCCCCTAAAAAATATTCTTTTAAAGATATCAATCTTTTCAATATTGAGCATTTACATACACAGAATTATTCTGAGAAAATCAGGTTATACTCTATTTTTTTAAGATTTTATTTATTTGACAGAGAGAGACACAGCGAGAGAGGGAACACAAGCAGGGGGAGTGGGAGAGGGAGAAGCAGGCTTCCCACAGAGCAGGGAGCCCGATGCAGGGCTTGATCCCAGGACCCTGGGATCATGACCTCAGCTGAAGGCAGATGCTTAATGGCTGAGCCACCCAGGCGCCCCTATACTCTATTTTTGAGATTCAGAAAAAATAAAAGAGAGAGAAAAAATATGATAAACAAATAGGGAAAAATGTAAACAACTGGCAGAACTGGAATAAACTGGAATAAAGAGTTCTTTACACCATTCTTCAAACTTGTCTAAGTTATATTTAAAATTATATCAAAACATAAAGTTATTAAAAAATGGAAAAAAAAATAAAAATATGATCCAGTAACTCCACTTCTGGGCATATAACCAAAGAAAGTGAAATCACTATCTCAAGAGATATCTGTACTCCCACATCCATTGAAGCAATATTTAAAATAGCCAAGACATAAGAAGTGTCCACTGATAGATTAATGGATTAATAAAATGTGATAGATAGATATACACACGATGGAATATTATACAGTCAAAAAAAAAAGGAAATCCTGCCATTTGCAACAACATGGATGGGCCTTGAGGTCACTATGCTAAGTGAGGTAAGTCAGACAGATAAAGACAAATACTATATATGATCTCACTTATATGTAGAATCCCTAAAAACAGAATCACAGAAACAGAGAAGAGATTGATAGTTGCCACAGTTGCCAAAGGATTGGGGGGGGGGGGCAGTGGGTGAAAGTGGTCAAAAGGTACAAACCTCCAGTTATACAATAAATAAGTTCTGGGGATGTAATGTAGAGCATGGTGACTATAGTTAATAATACTGTATTGTATAAATCAAAGTAGCTATGAGAATAAATCTTAAAAGTTCTCATCACAACAAAAAATATGATTATGTGAGCTGATGGATGTTAAGTAAACTTATGTGATCATTTTCCAATACACATATATATCAAATCATTATATTGTACATCTTGAAGTAATTCAATGCTATATGTCCATTATATCTCAATAAAACTGGGAAAAAAGAAAAATTGACAAAATTGGTAAGTTGATAAACTGTCTACAAAGTCAGTTTATGTAAATAGAAGGCAGGATTCAGCAGGAAGATACTAAATGGTTTAGCAAAATCACGGCAGATCACTTTTACTGAACCTAATTTTTAACTTTCTGCCCAATGAGAAATGTCTGGAAGGAATGGCTGACCTGTCTGGAGCTGTGGTCCTCGGGGAGGCTCTATCTCCTTTACAACTTCAGAAAGTTATAAATGAGCTCTCCAGCTGGGATCGGCCAGCTCAATCTGACTTCATCTTCTTGTTGAGAGTGTCACTTCATCAAGTGGGTCTCCCAGGGGGCAGCAATGAATCTATCACTGAGGACAATCAAGTAGGACCAAAAACACATTCCAACTAAAAGTTATTTAAATAAAGCTAAGTTGATGAAGAAGAAATAAAAGAGAGGATTACAAGATTTTCACTTCATCATATACAGGGTGGGAGGATTAATTAGCTTGTTTTTATAAAGCGCTTTAAAGATAAATGGTGCTGTTAACTTGCTAAAACTCATTTCTATTATGTTCATTTGCTGTGCCCTACATAAATATTTAATGATTACCCTGGGAAAGTAACTCTTGCTTAATCCATCATCCTTTCCTTATTAGTAGATAGTACCCAAAAGCCAAATTTTTCCCCTGAACATATTATTTTTAAAAAAGGCCTCCAAGATAGTTTCCTATCAACTAAGCAATAATCCACAACTAAGCCATTAATTTTTTATCACTCTTAGCAATGAGAAACACATAATATGGTAGAACCTATATGTTGGAGCTCCTTCAAGGTAAACTAGGAGTTACTTTTCCTCAGCACCATTGTGGTCAAAATCCAATTGGTCACTGCAGAGGTAAGGCTTTTAATAAAGAAACAATACAGGTTCTGATTCACTCAACTGTTTGTTTTTTTAAGATTTATTTATTTGAGAGAGAGAGAGCACACGCACATGAGCTGGGAAAGGGACAGCAGGAGAGAATCTTCAAGCAGACTCCCCACTGAACAGGGAGCCTGATGCTGAGCTTGATCCCACAACCCGTGAGATCATGATCTGAGCTGAAACCTAGAGTCCTCGAGTTGGACACTTAACTGACTGAGCCACCCAGGTGCCCCTCACTCAACTGTTTCTAAGCATTACTGACCACAAAACATGCCTTATTTCCAGACACACGGGTTTCACAAATTAAGAGAAAACATTCCTGGTGTCACCCAAAGTGGTGATTTTCAACTAGCATGCTTCCTGTCCCACTAATTAATCTATCTGGTAAGAAGGTAGAGAAAGGAATAGCAACACATCTTTTCACTGACTTTTCAACTTTTTTTTTTTTTTAAGATTTTATTTATCTAAATGAGAGAGAGAGCACGAGTGGGGGAGGGACAGAGGGAGAGGAACAAGCAGACTGCCCACTGAGCAGGGAGCCCAATGTGGGGCTGGATCCCAGGACCCTGGGACCATGACCTGAGCCAAAGGCAGATGCTTAACCGACTGAGCCACCCAGGCGCCCCTGAATTTTTAACTCTTAAGGGAGATCAGCACAGGCCCCAGGCTCTGGCCAAGGTGCTCAGCCCTGCAGTGCAGAGGATCCCTGGCCGGCTTTCCTCTTGATCTGCATATCCTTGGCCCTCCTTGCGTAGCCTTGGCAGAGGAGCATCTTGGCCTCCCAAAGCAGCAAGAGCAGGCCCATGTGCATACGTAGTACCTGGCAGTAGCAGGCGAAAAGGGCAGAAAGCCAGTGGATAATCCCTGGCATGTGAGATTGGCAGAAAAACAGCAGGAAGTGAGCAGGGGGGTGATGATTAGGAGAAACACCGTGTACACAGTTACCCACCATAGGCCACAGGATTACAGTGTCTGTCCCATTCGCCAGTGAACATGCTAACAGGGAAGTGGCAAAGTCTTACACGTTTTCAAGTGTTGCTAGGAAAACCATGTCTACAGTACAATGAATCTGAGTCCAACTGGTTCAAAACCACTGACCCAATGAACATGCACCTAATTCAAAAACACTGGATAGGGGCACCTGGGTGGCTCAGTCGGTTAAGCGTCTGCCTTCGGCTCAGGTCATGATCCGAGGGTCCTGCGATCGAGTCCCGCATCGGGCTCCCTGCTCAGCGGGAAGCCTGCTTCTCCCTCTCCCACTCCCCCTGCTTGTGTTCCCTCTCTCACTGTGTCTGTCTCTGTCAAATAAATAAATAAAATCTTTAAAAAATATATATTAAAAAAAAAACACTGGATAATGTTCTTCCTGACTGAAACCTTAGCTGAGAGGCCAGGCTACAGACACAGAAATGAAGGGAGCTACCCTTTGTTCCTACCACAGTTGCCTCTATTCCCTCAATCAAGCCAGAAAATCTGACCCAACTTTTCCCTAGAAAGTTCCTCACAGCCACAAGCGGCAGAGTCAAGGTTATCATTGCTTTCCCCACCCCGGGACTTGCCCTTTTTCCAAGCTGTGTGACCTGAGACTTGAGCTCACCTTTGGAGAAGCAGGCCTCTTTGGGCAATTCTGTGCCTTGAGTTGAGTTCCTTCAAAGGGCAGGAGTGCTGTAGAGGGTTAAGTCCTGCAGCTCACAGAGCAAGATGAATTTGAATCTGGGCTCTGTCACATAAGATCTGTGTGACCTCAAAGTTAATCCACATTTCTGAAGCTCAGTTTGCTCACTTGGAAAATGAGGAAAATGGTATTCTTATGATTAAATGCCAGCTAGTACCATGTTCTTCTTCCTAAAATGTAGTCAATTATATTTTAAAGTAGATAGTGAATTTAATGTGAATGAAAAAATTGCTAAGCTTTAAGTGTATACATTTATCCATACAATTATATATCACTCTATCCTTCAGTATCATGACCAAAATTTGTCTTCTTTTTTATTGTGATGCCTTTTTTAACTGAGCATCGAAAGATGTTTCTGATTTACTTGTAGCCATTTTCAGTTATACATTTTTCTTTTTTTAAACCTACACTCATGAGCTTAACTTTCTCCACAATTTCAGTTTTGACAATGAAACTGTGGGGCATTCCGAACTGCTGTGTATGGTTATACACTGGTTAGGTACAGACAGCCTTAGAAAACATCATTCACATAGATCACAAGGGCATGTCTAAAAATACCACACTTCCTTAAATGAATCACGAATTGCCGAAACAAGCCTGCTCTTCATGAAAGCTATCAGACCTGGTGTAGATAAATGTTCAACCCCCTGGGATCAACGTCTGTATGATGTGTGACTTGGTTAGGCCAACCTCTCCACTTTAAAGATTATGATTTATTCAATAACATAGGGCTAGCTTAATGAAACATCGCTTGTAATCATAAATATAATTATTTCACACTGCTAAAAGAGACAAGGAAGATGCATGGACTTTATTACGGTTTTAGAGATACATTTGTTCTGTTGGATGTTCTCTTGAGTGACCAATGAACAGTCCAGAGCAACCTTAAAATCCCATCTTTACTTTCTAAATTACACATATCATGCTTCAAAGTTCAATCTGCCTGACAGAAATATTTCTTACAAAGTCATATTAAATCACTATTCTTACAAATCTATTTTTAACTATAATGCATTTAACTAATCATAAAGTATTACATACTCATGGCAAACCATTTTGAAGGATATTTTTATAGAAACAGAACAAAATAATGGTTGCCAAAAACTGTAAGGAAGAAGAAATGGAGAGATGTAGGTCAAAGGGTACAAACTTTATAATATGGTATTGTTTACCTGAAAGTTCCTGAGAGTAGATCTTAAATGTTCTCACCACAAAAATAAAAAATATGAAGAGTTAACTCTGAGATGATTGTGTATCAACCATTTTGATCTTAGTAGTTATTCCACAGTGTATATCAAATCATCACATTGTATACTTTTTTTTTTTTAAAGATTTTATTTATGTATTTGACAGAGAGAGACACAGCGAGAGAGGGAACACAAGCAGGGGGAGTGGGAGAGGGAGAAGCAGGCTTCCTGACGAGCAGGGATCCCGATGTGGGGCTCTATCCCAGGACCCTGGGATCATGACCTGAGCCGAAGGCAGACGCTCAATGACTGTGCCACCCAGGCGCCCCACATTGTATACTTTAAACATACAATTATATTTGTCAATTATTCCTCAATATAGCTGGGAAAAAAAATATTTCTATCACCCAGTTGATATCTACTGGGTAACTACAATGGGCCAGACGCTGGCTATGACTTCAAGAAATGCAGTCTAATAGAAAAAACAAAATCACAAATGAGTGAAAGAATTGATAAACAAGTGAATATTATGTTCAAATAAGTATGCAAAATGAGTTTTAGCTAAGAAAAGGGGAAGCAACCACCTGAGGGGGGGAAAAAAAAACCCTGAGTTATAGCAAGCAGTTGTATAGCTCAGCTTAGAAGACCTTCTCCCTTGAAAAATATCTTCTAGATATTAAGATGTATTTCTGGTACCTAATATTTTAAATGTCATCATACTGGGGAAGACCAGACATACAGCTTCCAAAAGTTGGCCAACCACTGAGTGGATGCAAAACAGAACTTTAATCAATACCTTGATTAAAGAGCCAGCCAAGGAAAAGAATCTTAACAATCCCGGGCCAGATCCAAACCTTGTGACGAGTGTGTGCATTGCAAATTTAAATATGGCCCAGGAGAGTACTCTCTGCTTTTCAGAGGCAGCACTTAAAAAGAGTGAAAAGGACATGCGGAATATTTTTTGGTAAAAGGCATTGCCCTTTTTATAAGCCTTCTAAAATCAGGAAAAACGTATTTAATTTGGAAATAATGCAGGCATATTAGTATCTAAAATTTCAATGCATCTTAGGAATTTAACTACAAACTTTTGGTATAAGTTGAGGAAAGGCATGAGGCTAAAATCAGCAAGCCTTAGAGCAGTAAATGTGGCCAAAAATGTTCAAAGAAAACACAGAGCGAAAGTAAATTGAATCAAAAGAAACTTAAAACACTGCTGAAATGCAAAAGTCAGCCTCCTTGTTCTCTTGTTTTGCAGTTAATCTATCCCATTATGATCCTCTGACCTATTATTTACCATCAATTTCACTGGCAGGATTTTAGTTGCTCTTTTAATATTCCTTCAGTATACATATGAACCTCAGGGCATAAGTGACCTCCAGAGCAAACAAAAACAAAAACAAAAATAAAAAAACACTGAACCTAAAGATGCATACCTGGCACTCTCCCAACATTCAGAAGTGCTTGTGTTTGAATAATCCTGCCCTGGGCTATTGTTCAAACAGCAAAATCTAGACGTTAAAGGATGAGACTCTAAGATGATGCGTCTCTGCTTCCACATTCAACATTGTGTAACTCTGGCAAATCACTTAACCTTTTTTAAGCCTATCAAATGTGTATTACCAAGATAACACTAAAGAATTGTGAAATCAAATATGACCTGTAAAAAATCATAGCATATAGTGCAACACAATTGCTATTATTGTGATAATTACTTAACTATTGTGCTTACAAAACAATTCTGAGTTCTATTTCATAGCTATTTCTTGTTGAAATATCTTAAGGAATTTTAATCATACAGAGCTTGCTTTGCCCAAATCCAAACCTCAAAAAGGAGAATTCTCGCCTCATGACCAGTTAGTTTCTAACAGTACATGATATTCGAAGCCTAATATTTCTTATTTCTGTTCTTAAGTGTATTTACCTCAGTAAGGTTCATGAAATGAGGGGGAGAACATATAGATTTATAGCCTGTAGAAATGTGTAATTTTTAAATTTATTACTCAGGAAGAACTCTTTGCTCTGATGAAGGGGAGAAGGTGAAGAAGGGGAAGAAAAGACGTCAAAAACCACAGACACCAGACCATCTCTGAGGGGCAGGTGACCATCCACCCAGACCCACATTGACACTGCCTTCTCTTCAAGATGGTGGAACAGGACAGCTTGTTCTGTAAGGATAAGGACCTCTGGCTCAGGATTCTGTCTCAGGTGATGGCTTTCCTACATTGGCTATATTGATAATGTTTTAATCGTAAAGATGATGACACCCTGCCTGGTTCTTCCCTGCAGCTTTCTTAAAATGTGGAATGCAGCAGAACATCTAGAGCACTGAAAGGAGGGAGAGAGTGAGAGACTCTTGCATATAGCACCAAATTGTGGAATCAAAATTTACAGAAGCCTTTATAGGAACTTTATGTCTCAAAAGGCGTAAGTTTCTCAGTCACAATGAGAAGAGGCAAGATTCCCAAGGAAATCAAATAGTCAAACTTACCTGAATAGTGTTTTGAGGAATGACCAAAGCACATATGTATTTGGGAAATAACTAAAATTCCTGAACGAAGGCTTTACTTACTTCACTCTCCACTCCATTTTTCCATCTAGGTTCTCAACCCAGAGAGACCAGAGAAGACCAGAAAGTCAGAGAGAGCAAAACTCTGTTTAATTGCAGGATCCAATGCTCTGTGGAAGTTTGAAAGCCTGAGTCCTTTACTGGAAGTATAATCTGCATCTCCTTTACAGCAACCCAGTTCCACTTGAGACAGCTTTCTTTCTAAGTCTATCTTTGCAAATGAATTTAACCCAAAGAAATTCATTGGGCGCCTGGGTGGCTCAGTTGGTTAAGCGACTGCCTTCGGCTCAGGTCATGATCCTGGAGTCCCTGGATCGAGTCCCGCATTGGGCTCCCTGCTCGGCAGGGAGCCTGCTTCTCCCTCTGACCCTCCCCCCTCTCATGTGCTCTCTCTGTCTCAAATAAATATAAAAAAAAAAAAAAGAAATGCATTTGCTTACTATTCTCTTAGGACAAACAGATTATCGTTGATGCGCTTGGCATTCTGAAATAGTAACCCTCATTATTTTCTCTGTTGTTATCCACAAACTTTGACATCTTCCTGCGAGTAGCATTATACATGTAATTCATCAAAGCTTCAGTTCCAACATAAATTCCTCAAACACACCTCGCTTGTGAAGTATCCTCACTGGCTTTCTTCTGTTATATCCCTTCGAGTTAACTTCCAGCTGACAGACCAAGATTTTTTTCTTTTCTGTAATCATTAATCTTCACTGAAAAGCTGTTCAAATGCCTTCCAACAGCTTCAGGGGCAGAGCCTCCTGCTGGCACTAGTAACTCTCATAAATATTATTGGGATTGTGCATGTACATCAGGGAGAGATTTTTAACCCAAGAGAACATGAAAGGAACACCAGCAGACTCATTCTGAGTCTGAGTTCTGCAGCTGAGCACAGTAGAGAATGAGTGCCAGAAATTAGCCAGCAATTGAAAGGGCAAACAGGTGTTTCATGCAGGCTCTGCTTCTAGTGTGCAGTAAGAATGCCACACTTTATTGTGTATTATCATTACTTATTATTACATCTTATCTCCTCTGGTAAATGGCAAACTCCATGCAAGAAGCATCTTTTTATTATTAATGAAGTATCTGGCAGATAGGCATTCAGATGTTTGTTGAATAAATGAACTGGATGAATGGATAAATGGGTGGATAGATGGGTGAACAGCTTGTGAAGTAAAGCTTATATTATTCACATATCAAAAAAAAACAATGGTCCCCAGTAATAATATACTCCCCAACAGCAAGATTAACAAAATATTCCAAGATTTTTTTAAGGAACTATCACATTATTTATGTTGTATACACGTGTGTGCACACTCATGTGTGCCCGTGGGTTATTTCTCAAAGCCACCTATGTAATTTTTCTGGCTGTTTTGGAAATTAAAAACATGACTGTGCTTTGAAAAAAATCTTGACGTTAGATGTCTAGGCATGTGCGAAAGCCTTAGGAGCATTTTCTAAAGAAATACTGCCTGTAGAAATTAGTGAGGGAATTAGTGACAGGGAAAAAGAAACATTTTTAACAAATTGGATCAAAAGAACCTATAATCTATTCCTTAAAAAATATATTTAAATTAATGTTCAAAACATTTCTATAAGAGCTAGAGAAGGGATAAAGCTCTTGTGATGAAGAGATTATGAATTTAGAGTTCTGGAATTAAGTTTGCCACATTTAAGTATTCTAGGAAGAATAATATTCTAACAGAGTGCCAGAGGGTTTCTTCTATTTTATTATTTCACTTTTACTCCTGGCAAGCTGGCCAAGTGAGCTCGCTGGTCTGTGATGATTCTCTATAAACTTACATAGTGATAAGCAACTCTGAGCACTGCTTAAAACCCTATGCAGATTCCAGTCTCTGCCCCAGACACTGGAACTCTTTGACAGAAAATTTAAAATAACTCTGATTAATATATTACAAGTTATCATTGAAAAGGTGGTAGATATCCAAGATCAGAGGGGTAATTTCATCAGAGAGATGCTAGAAATAAATAAAACAGTAATAAAGATAAAGAATGCCTTTAACTGCTCATCAGTACATTCAATACAGCTGAGGAAAGAATAAGTAGACTTGAAGAAATGTCAATACCAATTACCTAAACTAAAACCCAGCAAGAAAAAAATTTAAAAATGGAACATCTGAGAGCTGTGGAACAATATTCCAGAGGATGAGAGAGAGAGAGAGAAAGGTCAGAAAAATATAGTTAAAGGGGTGCCTGGGTGGCTCAGTCAGTTAAACATCAGCCTTCACCTCAGGTCATGATCCCAGGGGTCCTGGGATCAAGCCCCGCAGCAGGCTCCTGCTTAGTGGGGACCCTGCTTCTCCCTCTGCCCCTCAGCCTGCTCATGCTCTCTCTCTCTCACCTCTCTCAAATAAATAAATAAAATCTTTAAATATATATATATATATGTATATATATAGTTAAAAAAAATAATAATGGTTAAGAAAAAAAATAATGGCTAAGAGTTTTCCAAATGAATGATAGTCATGACACAACAGATCCAAGAAGTCCAGAGAAAAGCAAACATGATTTAAAAAAAAAAAAAAAAATTCTAGGCCTATTATATTCAAACTGCTAGAAACAAAGACAATGAAAATTTTTGAAGACAGCAGATATAAAAGAAACATTATATACAGAAGAAGAAAAACAAAACTTATAGCAAACTTACCATCAGCAACATCCAAGCTAAAAGACAATACCATTAAAGTGGTGAAAGAAAAACTGCCAACCTAGAATTCTATATCCAGCAAAAATATCACTCAAAAAGGAAGGAAAAAAAAATACTTTTCAGAAAAAAAAAAAAAAACAGAAAATTTATTGCCAGCATACCTACTCTACAGAAAATGTTAAAGTGCTTTAGGCAGAAATAATACATTGGATTGACAACTAAACCCACAAAAAACCCACAAGAATTTAAAAAATGGAACAAATGAAGGTAAAATTAATCTTTTCTTACTTTTAATTACTCTAAAAAATAACAGCACTGCATTCTGTGTTTATAGCATATGAAAAAGTAGAAGAATGGAAAGGATGAATTGAGAATATACAGTTGGAACGTCCTTACTCCACACATGTAGCTGCATAGTATCACTTGAAGATATTATTAAACATGTATATTATAAGCCCTAGGTTAACCACTAAAAGACATTTCAAAAAGGTATAAATAATAAGTCAATAGAGAAGATAAAATAGAATCATAAAAATCTAGGTAGAAAAGGTGGGAGAGCAAAGAACAGATAGAAGAAATGAAAAATAGCCAGAAAAATAATAGATTTTAATCCAACCATATCAATAATCACATTAAATATGGATGATGTAAGGAAAAGTTACAATACAACAACTTTCAGATCGGATAAAAAAGCAAGACCCAAATACATGTTGTATTTAAGAAATCTACTTTGAATTTAAAGACATATATAGATAAAAGGATAGAGAAAGATAAACCATGCAAACACTATACAAATGAAAGCTGGAGTAACTATATTAGTATTAGACGAAGTAAACTTCAAAAAAATAAGATATGGGATGAAATAGAACACTATCCAGAAGGTCAATCCTCCAAGAATGGATAATAATAATAAAATACTAATCTGTTCATCTCTCAGTGTTTTCTACTAGACTGTGGGTTCTCTGTAGAGGGACTATGTTTTCTTCACAGTGGTGTCCTCCCTCAGAAACCAGCACAGTACTGATACAAAATTGATAAAGAACAATTGCTTTGGTAACCAAAGAAGCTTCAATGAATTTTATTCTTAGTTATAGTTTATTCAGGGAATAACTATTTTTATGTAAATAGCATTATAATCAATTGAACCTAATTGAGCATTTCTCAGTTATTTATGGAATTTCATGTAAGTTGAAAATCAGAAAAGAAGACACTATTAACATTACATTATAATAAATTAAAAGAGGTTATGTTTTTTAAATATTCTTATTTTATAGATTAGCTCTCATTCCAAAAAGAACTTGAGGTGACCTAAATAAGAACATACAATAATAGTAACTTATATTTACTGAGTGCTTAATTAAATGTCAGGTTTTCTTCTAACAACCCCATCATTATCCCAATTTCACAAATGAAGAAACTGAGGCGCAGTGTTTAGGAAAATATACAAGATCACACACAGATGAATGGATGAGTTAGGACTGAACTCAGACCCTCTGGCTCCAAAGCCCTCACTCTTGGGGACTGCAGAACTGCCTGGGCACACAAAGATGTCAGAATCAGCTTTGTGCTGATTTTTATAGCCTGATGTGATTTCTCCATATTCGATATCCAACCATTAAGTACAATGAATTGAAGCGCGAACCACACTGAGGTAGACAATGTTCGTATTTTTAGCCCACCCCTCTTTCATCCCTTAACTTCTCTCCTTGTTGTAGCCTTTTTTCCCAAAACGCCTATACCCTCACGCCCTCTCTGCCCTCCACTCCATCCACACCTACAAACACGAACGGACCTTTCAACTTGTTCATTCTCAAGTATAAAGTGACTGACGTGACAGTGTTAGCCCTCCCAAGGAATTTGGATTTTTAACAAGAAACAGAGTCTTAATCAAAAGATCAAATCTCTCACCGTAAGGGATTCAAGGATTGACAAGGCTGTGAAAGGGATAGTTTGGATAGAGAATTTCTGGTACCACTAAAATTACACCCATAAAAGAAACTGTCTGGGCTTCTGAAAACAGCATGCGCTTTGGAATCTACCATTTTCTAGCTGTGTGAACTTAGGAAATGTAATTAATTGGGCCTCTTTTTTTAATTTTTAAAGGACAACATAGTACCCACTTGCTAGGGAGGTGACAAGATTTAGTGATAATGTATATAAATTAGCTCCTGCAGTCTCTGGTGTAAGGTTACTGCTCCATATATTATTGGTACTGGTATTTAGTATTCATGTTGGTATTAGTATAAGTATTAACATTAGTGACATTAACATTAATTAACATTGATGAAAAAGTACTGAAGCTAGCATCAGAAAACCTAGATTTGAGCTTTAGCTCTGCCACTTCCTCGCCTCATAAACCTGCAAATAACACGTAATCCACCCAGACTCTGTTGGGAGAGGCAATGCCCATGGGTCCTGAACACCTGCATGTTTTTGCTGGGTATGCTGAGAATGCAAAGCTATGATGGTTCTGTATGGGGTTCATTTCTCAGGGTTGTTTTTGCAGCAAGCAACCTTGAAGGGTAAGGTAATATTCCCACTCAAAGAGCAGGTTTCCTGAGTGCTCACTAGAAAAACAATAAATTCCTCTTCTGTAACACAATCCAGGGCAGGGGCAGCATCCGTCCAGGCCCATCTACGTACCCCTAGGACTTGGAGGGCATGGCGAAGAGGAGTCGACACCATGCTCATGCTGTTTGTGGTGCTGCCTCTGTCTCTGACCTAGGATTTTTATGTCTTCTGCCAGCATCCAGAGAACAGAAACAGGCTCACATGTCTGCTTGCACGTATGGTAAAATCTCAGAGCTTTCACCAATCATGATAGACTCGTAGTTTTCTCATTTACCATAGAAGAACAGCACCACCTGCCCTATCTCCCTCAAAGAACTACTGGAATAGCTGAACAAAATATATATTCATGCACATTGTCAACTTTTATATAAGATGAGAGACTAATAGAACACAAGTGACTGCAGATCATAAGGAGATCCTTGTGTCACAGCGATGAGAGACTCTCAAAATATAGTTAACAGGGGCGTCTGGGTGGCTCAGTCGTTAAGCGTCTGCCTTCGGCTCAGGTCATGATTCCAGGTCCTGGGATCGAGCCCCGCATCGGGCTCCCTGCTCTGCGGGAAGCCTGCTTCTCCCTCTCCCACTCCCCCTGCTTGTGTTCCCTCTCTCACTGTGTCTCTCTGTCAAATAAATAAAATCTTTAAATATATATATATATATATATTAACAGTTTTTTGTTAATTACAAGTCAGCAAGTGTCTGTATTTTTTAGGCTCTATCTTAAAAGCATTCCCTGTGGTTTTGGTATCAAGAGATACCAGATACCAAGAACAATGGCATGTGAGTGATGCACTCTTATGCATGCACGCATGCAAATGAACCTTCTGGTAATTCATAAACTGAAACAAAGACAAAAGTCTCCAAAACATCAGCTTTCCTCTGTTGAGATTACATCGTCCCTTCTTACTGTAGTTTTGATGTATTGACTTACATATTCATTTTTCACTTACTTAAATGACCTTTATACTCTAGGGATTCAAAACTAGTTTCAGTAAGTACCTGGTCTTTTTCTTTTGGACTAAAAAACCATGCAGATGCACAGAGAAAGCCAGATTTTCCCTGCTCCTCCCACCCCACATGCATCAAGGTCAAAGGAAAAAAACATCTGCTCTGAAACTTACTGCCAACTACAAGAACTAATGGAAAACCAGGGTCTTTGAATGGTGCACATGCTAGTTCCTGAATCTATCAAGCGATTACTGGATCTGCAGTGACCCATATGCTGAAATCATCAAATGACCAGATGGGCCCTACCCAAACTCAGAGAACCACTGAGGGTCATTCAAAATCACCATAACTAGTACCCTTGACATTTACCAAACCATAAACCAAATCTGGCCCGTGTGAAAAGTGATTAAGTGAAAATCATTAACACGGTTTTAATATTTCATAAGAAGCCTCTAATTCAAGGGCAGCCTTTTGTTTTGACGGTAAACCAAAATGGTCAGAAATCCATATGCATGCGAGTATGATGAATGTTTTATTAATAACAAGTGGCCCAAATTGAGATCCAAACACATCTATCTGCAAATGTCAGATGAAACAGTGGGAGGCCCAAAGGAAGTAATTTGCATGAATCAGTTTGTAAATGAGTGGGGTTTGGGGGGGGTTGTTTTGTTTTTGGTTTTGGTTTTTGGGGACGTTTTGACTAATGAAAGAAGGAGGTTACGTGTGACGCTGAAAAAAATCTGAGAAATGGACAGGAGGATATAGTGCATGCTTCTCCCCTTTGCCACTGGACCCATGAGCACAGGCAGAAGCAGCTTTTGAGGCTCTGGGGAATATCAGAGCATAGAGACTGTAGCTTTGATTCCAAGTGACAGAATGAAACCTGGAAACATACAGTCTTCCCAGCAATCAGAAATTGTGCTCAATAGCTTTTGCTGTTGTTACACTAACACTTTAACCAGGTGTCTGGTCTATTTGCTCTGGTTCGGTGATCCTAGACAATAGACTTTAATGTGAAAAACAGGTTAACAGCTCAACATTACTAACTGAACAGTCTAACAGTTTCTTCAAGGTTTGAGGGGATTCTTTGCAACCTGCATGTTCTCATAATAACAGCCAATCAAGACAGTGGAGGAAATGACGGAAGAAAGGAGAGGGGAGAATGAGAAACCGAGCAGGTTCTCAAAACGCAAATTCTCAAAGTACTGTTTTTCAGTTAGTCTTTATAAAAAGAGCCCTTTTTTCATTTCTGTTTTTCCTTTAATTTTTGAAACATTGATACGATGTTTTTAAACACTATTACAATTCCTAACTGCAACAGTGCCCGTGCTGCTTCTAGTGTGGATCCCTACACCTCAGACAATCCTTCTCTTGGTCTTTTTAGGCCTCTGGCACTGACCTCACCTGCCCAGGACACAGTCACATTCTCAGGAAATCAAACGCTCAGAAGTGAGGAGGGTGAGGTCATGCCACTCAGCCTTCTGGGCCTTCGGAGAATGTGGACATTCTATTGCAACCTGCAGTCTGATTGGGCAGCTTGACCCTTGGAACCCAGGAACCAGAGGCTCCTTGAGACGCACAGTTCCACAGCAGGTTAGTTTGGAATAAAGAGGGCAAAGACTTTCAGCGACAAACTGCAGAGAGGAAGGAGACAACTGGACATCATTAGGCAGGTACTGCCTTGTTCTCCACCGAAGCTTTCAGTATGATGCACGTACATTGTACTTATGTCCATCCAGAAAACGTGTGGCACAGCTGCCTTAGTGATCAGAAGTTTGTAGTCATGGACTTGTTGCTTTAATTATATTTTGTCATTGATATCACTCGTATATTACATACCAATAAAGCCCAAACTATCCTGTAAACCACCACTCCCAGGCCTCCTCAACCTCAACATTCATTTAGGACTGTGAGATCCAGTAAAAACCCTCAGGCTCAGCTTCCACCTGCCCAACCACCCCCAGGCAGATGTCACTCACCCTTTCTTAGTGAGGGAGCTTGTAGATGTGCTCCCACATGCTCCCACAGTGCTCCTCCTGACCACCTCCCTCAATCCTCCATTCACCTGCTTTTGGCACTCAGGGAATGAGATGCATGGTGCCATTCGTGGAATGTCTTTTCCACCAAAGTTGAGTAAAAGGGGCCAATGTTTCTGTCCCTTGTCCCTTCCATGACTCCCTGTATTCTGCTTTATCTACTTTAATGCCACCCTCTTAAAAATCTCCTAAATATAAAAAAAAAAAAGTCTCCTAAATATGACAGTCTTTGTTCAAGGTTTATATCTTTTTTTTAATTAAGTCTCCATCCTGCCTCCCATATTTTAGTATTCGAGTTCCCCTGAATAGCAAGGGTCATAAAGTGTGGCTAATAAAATCAGAGAAGCTGGGTTCAAGTCTGAGCTCTGCCACTTTCCAGATGAGTGATATTGGGCAATAATTTCTCTCCATCCCAGGGCGCTCACCTATATGGGCCAACTATTGTACCTCAAAGGCAATTGTCAGATTTATCTGTTACACTGTCAAATTCCTGCAGACCCTGCAGAAGTCCTCTTATCTAATGTATCTGGGACTAGAAGTTTACAGATTAATCAAGAAAAGCCAGAAATATGGAGAAATCTTATATGGAGAAATAATACATACTGTGGTGAACAGAACAACTGGCCTCCCAAAGATGTACATATCCTGATTCCCAGAAGTTGTGACTATGTTGTTAGATGACAAAGAGGAATTAAGATGGCAGATGGAATTAAGGTTGTTAATCAGCTGATCTTAACACAGGAAGATTATCCTGGATTATCCCGTTGGACCCAATGTAATCACAAGGGTCTATAAAAGCAGGAGTGGGAGGCAAAAAAGGGACAACCAGAGAGGGGAAAGCATGAGAAGGATTCAGCCTCACGCCTTTGCTGTCTTTCAAGATGGAGGAATGAAGCCACAAGCCCAGGGGCATAGGAGCCCCCTAAAAGATGTAAAAGGCAAGGAAATGGATTCTCCCCCAGACCTTTGATTTCAGCCCAATAAGACCCATTTTGGACTTGTCATCCACAGGCCTTTAAGATAATACATTTATGGGATGCCTGGGTGGCTCAATCAGTTAAGTGTCTGCCTTCGGCTCAGGTTATGATCCCAGGGTCCTAGGATCAAGTCCCACATCGGGCTCCCTGCTCAGCGGGAGTCTGCTTCTCCCTCTGCCTCCACTCCCCCTGCTTGTGCTCACTCTCTGTCTCTGGGGATAAATAAAATCTTTAAAAAAAAAATAATACATTTGTGCTATTTCAAGCCACTCTGTTGTGTACTTTATCACAACAGCAAAAGAAAACTAATTCATATTTATTAAACATTTCAGATTAAAACATGTAATTGTTCATTCACCTGCCAATCTTTTGATTTTTGGCTATAATTTCTAGTTTGATTTCTTAAAATGAAGCAGGTATTTGCTAAAAGACTGTATCGAAATATATAAATAACTCTTACAACTCGTTACGGTGATGAAAAACAAACCAATGAAAAATAGACAAAAAAGTGGACAAGTCACAAAAGAAGTTTTAGGAATAACCAATGAGCATATGACAAGACACTCAACATCATTAGTCATCAGAAAATGCAAATTAAAATCACCATGAGATACCACTACATATACTACTAGAATAACTAAAATTTAAAATATCAAGTATTGTCAAGAATTAGAGTTTTAATTATGCAGCTTTTTTTTAGTTTTAAAAAATTTTTAAGTAAGCTCTAGGCCCAACGTGGGACTTGAACTCACGACCCCAAGATAGAGAGTGATATGCTCCACCAACTGAGCCAGCCAGGCACCCCTTATGTAGCATCTGAAATAATGTATTTTGTTATCTATTCTTACAAGTTTCAGCAATGGTTCAGCTGAGTCTACAACTTACTCAAGAAGCAAACTGATGGGGGGGCGGAGCAAGATGGAGGAGGAGTAGGAGACCTGGATTTCGTCTCCTCTCAGGAATTCAGCTGGATAGGGATCAAACCGTTCTGAACACCTACAAACTCAATAGGAGATTGAAGAAAAGAAGAGCAACAACTCTCTCATCAGAAAAGCGACCACTTTCTGGAAGGTAGGACGGACGTGCGGAGAAGTGAATCCGAGGCGATATTCGGGAGGATAGACGGCGGGGGAGGGGCCTCCGCCGGCCGCTTCTGGCAAGTGATAGAGCCGCGGAGCACAAAATCGGAACTTTTAAAAGTCTGCTCCGCTGAGGGACATCACTCTGGTGGCTAAGCGGGGGGTGGAACCCTCCGGGACAGTGTGGTCTCAGGACCCTCGGGGTCACAGAAAGACCGGGGGTGCCTGAGTGTGGCAGAGCTCCCAGGCAACGGAGCAGGGAAGCCGGCTGCAGAGGCGGAGCCCAGGCGCGGGCTCTCAGCTTGGGGTTGTCATAAACCATGATCCGCAGCCCAGTCGGGTCCCTGCTCCTCCAGCAGGGACCCAACAAGCAGCAGATCCAGGGAGACTCACCTTCCTTCCCCGGGAGGAGCCCCGCAGGAGTGCACCGCAGGGATCTGCTGGGTTTGGAGACTCCACCCGGGGTCGAGTGGCAGAGATAGAAACGCGCGGTCACAGGCCGGGCGAGCACGGAGTGCGGCCGGAGAGCGGGGAGACGGGAGTGACTGACGGCTTTTCTCTCAGGGCTCACTGAGGAGCGGGGCCCCGAGTTCTCGGCTCCTCCGGGGCGGAGATTGGGAGGCCGCCATTTTCAGTCTCCGCCTCCAAAGCTGTAGGGAAAGCTCGCAGGGAACAAAAGCCCCGGAGAGCAAACCCAAGCAGATTACTTAGCCGGGAGGGGGCAAGGGCGGGGCAATTCCGCCTCCGGCAGAGACATTTGGAAACCACGGCAACAGGCCCCTCCCCAGAAGATCAGCGAGAACAGCCAGCTAAGACCAAGTTTACCGATCAATGAGAACGGCAGAACTCCAGCGCTAGGGGAATACTGCACATAGAATTCACGGCTTTTTTACCATGATTCTTTAGTCTTTTAAAGTTAATTTTTTTTAACTGTCTTTTTGTCTTTTTATTTCTTTTTGAATTTTTCTTTTTCCCTTTTTCAACCAACATCTTATCAATCCCTTTTTTTAAAAAAAAAAACATTTTTATTTTTCATTTTTAGAGTCATATTCTATCCCTTCATAGTAGTTACCCATATTTTTGGCTTATATATATAAGTTGTTCTCTCTTGGGGCGCCTGGGTGGCTCAGTCGTTAAGCGTCTGCCTTCGGCTCAGGTCATGATCCCAGGGTCCTGGGATCGAGCCCCGCATCGGGCTCCCTGCTCGGCGGGGAGCCTGCTTCTCCCTCTCCCACTCCCCCTGCTTGTTCTCCCTCTCTCACTGTGTCTCTCTCTGTCAAATAAATAAAATCTTTAAAAAAAAAATAATAAGTTGTTCTCTCTTTAAAATTTTGAGATAATTTCTTCTAACAGATTAAAATATACCCTAAATCTCTAGTAGATGGTGTTTTCTACTCCCCTGCCTGATCACATCCTCTCCCTTTTTTTTTCTTTTTTTTTCTTTTTTTAAATCCTCTTCTTTCTTTTTTCAAACAACTTCTTATCAATTCCTTTTATAAAATTTTTTATAATTTCCATTTTTACAGTCATATTCCATCCCTTCATCATATCAACCCTTATTTTTGTACATATATAAGTTTTTCTTTCTTTAAAATTTCGGGAGGCACTTTCTTCTAAAAGACTAAAATACACCCCAAATCTAGTGTGTGGCACTGATCTATATACCATATACATCATATTTGATCACATTCTGGTTTTTTTGTTGTTGTTGTTGTTTTGTTTTTATCTTTATCTTTTTCTTTTTCTTTTTTTTTTCTTTTTCTTTTTTCTCTCTTTCCCTTTCTTATCCCACTGCTTCAGGTATTTTCTGATTTGTTTAGAGTATATTTTCTGGGGACGTGGTTACTCTGCTAGCATTTTGTTCTCTCATTAATCTATTCTCCTCTGCACAAAATGACAAGACGGAAAAAATCACCTCAACAAAAAGAACAAGAGGTAGTACCGACTGCCAGGGACCTACTCAATATGGACATTAGTACAATGTCAGATCTAGAGTTCAGAATCATCACTTTAAAGATACTAGCTGGGCTTGAAAAAAATATGGAAGTTATTAGAGAAACCCTTTCTGGAGAAGTAAAAGAGCTAAAATCCAACCAAGTAGAAATCAAAAAGGCTATTAATGAGGTGCAATCAAAAATGGGGGCGCTAAGTGCTAGAATAAATGAGGCAGAAGAGAGAATCAGTAATATAGAAGACGAAATGATGGAAAATAAAGAAGCTGAGAAAAAGAGAGATAAACAACTACTGGATCACGAGGGCAAAATTCGAGAGAGAAGCGATACCATAAGATGAAACAACATTAGAATAATTGGGATCCCAGAAGAAGAAGAAAGAGAGAGAGGGCCAGAAGGTATAATGGAGCAAATTATAGCAGAGAACTTCCCTAATTTGGGGAAAGAAACAGGCATGAAAATCCAGGAAACACAGAGAACCCCTCTCAAAATCAATAAAAATAGGTCAACTCCCCGACATGTAATAGTAAAACTTACGAGTCTCATAGACAAAGAGAAAATCCTGAAAGCAGCTCGGGAGAAGAGATATGTAACCTACAAGGGTAGAAACATTAGATTGGCAACAGACCTATCCACAGAGACCTGGCAGGACAGAAAGGACTGGCAGGATATATTCAGAGCACTAAATGAGAAAAATATGCAGCCAAGAATACTCTATCCAGCTAGGCTGTCATTGAAAATTGAAGGAGAGATAAAAAGCTTCCAGGACAAACAAAAACTAAAGGAATTTGCAAACACAAAACCAGCCCTACAGGAAATCTTGAAAGGGGTCCTCTAAGCAAAGAGAGAGCCTAAAAGCAACATAGACCAGAAAGGAACACAGACAATATACGGTAACAGTCACCTTACAGGCAATACAATGGCACTAAATTCCTATCTTTCAATAGTTACCCTGAATGTAAATGGGCTAAATGCCCCAATCAAAAGACACAGGCTAACAGACTGGATTAAAAAACAAGACCCATCGATATGCTGTCTGCAAGAGACTCATTTTAGAACCAAAGACACCCCCAGATTGAAAGTGAGGGGATGGAAAACCATTTACCATGCTAATGGACACCAAAAGAAAGCTGGGGTGGCAATCCTTATATCAGACAAATTAGATTTTAAACCAAAGACTGTAATAAGAGATGAGGAAGGACACTATATCATACTTAAAGGATCTATCCAACAAGAAGATCTAACAATTGTAAATATCTATGCCCCTAACATGGGAGCAGCCAATTATATAAGGCAATTCATAACAAAAGCAAAGAAACACATCGACAACAATACAATAATAGTGGGGGACTTTAACATCCCCCTCACTGAAATGGACAGATCGTCTAAGCAAAAGATCAACAAGGAAATAAAGACTTTAAATGACACACTGGACCAAATGGACTTCACAGACATATTCAGAACATTCCACCACAAAGCAACAGAATACACATTCTTCTCTAGTGCCCATGGAACATTCTCCAGAATAGATCACATCCTAGGTCATAAATCAGGTCTCAACTGGTACCAAAAGATTGGGATCATTCCCTGCCTATTTTCAGACCACAATGCTTTGAAACTAGAACTCAATCACAAGAGGAAAGTCGGAAAGAACTCAAATACATGGAGGCTAAAGAGCATCCTACTGAAGAATGAATGGGTCAACCAGGAAATTAAAGAAGAATTAAAATAATTCATGGAAACCAATGAAAATGAAAACACAACTGTTCAAAATCTTTGGGATGCAGCAAAGGCAGTCCTAAGAGGAAAGTATATAGCAATACAAGCCTTTCTCAAGAAACAAGAAAGGTCTCAAGTGCACAACCTAACCCTACACCTAAAGGAGCTGGAGAAAGAACAGCAAATAAAGCCTAAACCCAGCAGGAGAAGAGAAATCATAAAGATCAGAGCAGAAATCAATGAAATAGAAACTAAAAGAACAGTAGAACAGATCAACGAAACTAGGAGCTGGTTCTTTGAAAGAATTAACAAGATTGATAAACTCCTGGCCAGACTTATCAAAAAGAGAAGAGAAATGACCCAAATCAACAAAATCATGAATGAAGGAGGAGAGATCACAACCAACACCAAAGAAATACAAACAATTATAAGAACATATTATGAGCAACTCTATGCCAGCAAATTAGATAACCTGGAAGAGATGGATGCATTCCTAGAGATGTATCAACTACCAAAACTGAACCAGGATGAAATAGAAAACCTGAACAGACCTATAACCACTAAGGAAATTGAAGCAGTCATCAAAAATCTCCCAAAAAACAAAAGCCCAGGGCCAGATGGCTTCCCAGGGGAATTCTACCAAACATTTCAAGAAGAATTAATACCTATTCTTCTGAAAGTGTCCCAAAAAATAGAAACGGAAGGAAAACTTCCAAACTCATTTTATGAGGCCAGCATTACCTTGATCCCAAAACCAGACAAAGACCCCATTAAAAAGGAGAATTACAGACCAATATCCCTGATGAACATGGATGCAAAAATTCTCACCAAAATACTAGCCAATAGGATCCAACAGTACATTAAAAGGATTATTCACCATGACCAAGTGGGATTTATCCCTGGGCTGCAAGGTTGGTTCAACATCCGCAAATCAATCAATGTGATACAATACATTAACAAAAGAAAGAACAAGAATCATATGATCCTCTCAATAGATGCAGAAAAAGCCTTTGACAAAGTACAGCATCCTTTCTTGATCAAAACTCTTCAGAGTATAGGGATAGAGGGTACATACCTCAATATCATAAAAGCCATCTATGAATAACCTACAGCAAATATTATTCTCAATGGGGAAAAACTGAGAGCTTTCCCCCTAAGGTCAGGAACGCGGCAGGGATGTCCACTATCACCACTGCTATTCAACATAGTATTGGAAGTCCTAGCCACAGCAATCAGACAACAAAAAAAAATGAAAGGCATCCAAATTGGCAAAGAAGAAGTCAAACTCTCACTCTTTGCAGATGATATGATACTTTATGTGGAAAACCCAAAAGACTCCACCCCAAAACTGCTAGAACTCATACAGGAATTCAGTAAAGTGGCAGGATATCAAATCAATGCACAGAAGTCAGTGGCATTCCTATACACCAACAAGACAGAAGAAAGAGAAATTAAGGAGTCGATCCCATTTACAATTGCGCCCAAAACCATAAGATACCTAGGAATAAATCTAACCAAAGAGACAAAGGATCTGTACTCAGAAAACTATAAAATACTCATGAAAGAAATTGAGGAAGACACAAAGAAATGGAAAAACGTTCCATGCTCATGGATTGGAAGAACGAATATTGTGAAGATGTCAATGCTACCTAGAGCAATCTACACATTCAATGCAATCCCCATCAAAATACCATCCACTTTTTTCAAAGAAATGGAACAAATCATCCTAAAATTTGTATGGAACCAGAAAAGACCCCGCATAGCCAGAGGAATGTTGAAAAAGAAAAGCAAAGCCGGCGGCATCACAATTCCGGACTTCAAGCTCTATTACAAAGCTGAAATCATCAAGACAGCATGGTACTGGCACAAAAACAGACACATAGATCAATGGAACAGAACAGAGAGCCCAGAAATGGACCCTCAACTCTATGGTCAACTCATCTTCGACAAAGCAGGAAAGAATGTCCAATGGAACAAAGACAGTCTCTTCAACAAATGGTGTTGGGAAAATTGGATAGCCACATGCAGAAGAATGAAACTGGACCATTTCCTTACACCACACACAAAAATAGACTCCAAATGGTTGAAAGATCTCAATGTGCGACAGGAGTCCATCAAAATCCTAAAGGAGAACACAGGCAGCAACCTCTTTGACCTCAGCCGAAGCAACTTCTTCCTAGAAACATCACCAAAGGCAAGGGAAGCAAGGGCAAAATGAACTATTGGGACTTCATCAAGATAAAAAGCTTTTGCAAAGCAAAGGAAACAGTCAACAAAACCAAAAGACAACCGACAGAATGGGAGAAGATATTTGCAAATGACATATCAGATAAAGGGCTAGTATCCAAAATCTATAAAGAACTCATCAAACTCAACACCCAAAGAACAAAGAATCCAATCAAGAAATGGGCAGAAGACATGAACAGACATTTTTCTAAAGAAGACATCCAAATGGCCAACAGACACATGAAAAAGTGCTCAATATCGCTCAGCATCAGGGAAATCCAAATCAAAACCTCAATGAGATACCACCTCACACCAGTCAGAATGGCTAAAATTAACAAGTCAGGAAACGACAGATTTTGGCAGGGATGTGGAGAAAGGGGAACCCTCCTACACTGTTGGTGGGAATGCAAGCTGGTGCAGCCACTCTGGAAAACTGTATGGAGGTTCCTCAAAAAGTTGAAAATAAAGCTACCCTATGATCCAGCAATTGTGCTACTGGGTATTTACCCCAAAGATACAAAAGTAGGAATCGAAGGGGTACGTGCACCCCGATGTTTATAGCAGCAATGTCCACAATAGCCAAACTGTGGAAAGAGCCAAGATGTCCATCGACAAATGAATGGATAAAGAAGATGTGGTATATATATACAATGGAATAATATGCAGCCATCAAAAGGAATGAGATCTTGCCATTTCAACGACGTGGATGGAACTGGAGGCTATTATGTTGAGTGAAATAAGTCAAACAGAGAAAGACATGTATCATTTGATCTCACTGATACGAGGAATTCTTAATCGCAGGAAACAAACTGAGGGTTGCTGGAGTGGGGGGTGGGGTGGGAGGGATGGGGTGACTGGGTGATAGACACTGGGGAGGGTATGTGCTCTGGTAAGCGCTGTGAATTGTGCAAGACTGTTGAATCTCAGATCTGTACCTCTGAAACAAATAATGCAATATATGTTAAGGAAAAAAAAAAGAAAAAGAAGAAGGTAGCGGGAGGGGAAGAATGAAGTGGGGGAAATCGGAGGGGTGGACGAACCATGAGAGACGATGGACTCTGAAAAACAAACTGAGGGTTCTAGAGGGGAGGGGGGTGGGAGGATGGGTTGGCCTGATGGTGGGTATTGAGGAGGGCACGTTCTGCATGGAGCACTGGGTGTTATGCACAAACAATGAATCATAGAACACTTCATCTAGAACTAATGATGTAATGTATGGGGATTAACATAAGAATAAAAAAAAAGATTAAAAAAAATAAAAAGAAGCAAACCGATGGATTGTCCAAGAGAAATTTTATTTCTCTTTATATTATTTATGAATTATTTATATTATTTCATAATATTTTATGATTAAAGTTATCTTTAAGATGCATAGTCAAAGAAAAATAGATCAGATGAACATGACATGTCTTTCCTAAAACAGTGTTTCAGAAGACAAAGAGGCAGCATCAGTAGTCTCAAGGAAAGAATACTGTGACCCAGAATTACTGCTCCTGTGAAAAGGAAAAAGTAAAGCTTTAAAAAAATGCTAGTGAGCCATGTAACAAGCAGGAAGAGGAGGAGGAAGAAGGAGGAGGAGGATGGAAGAGAGGGAGGGAAGAGAGAGAGGAATGAATGAAGGAAGAAGTGAGAGAGGAGGGAAGGAAGAAGGCACATTGCTTTGACTATGCTTAATAAAGCAGGATGTATAACAAAAATAATCCTTGAGAAAAGGAAATACAACAAAAAAATAATAATGTGGATCTAAATTACTACATATGTTTTAATATCTCAGGATGTAATTAATGATGTGAGAAGAGAAAGTAAAAGCACACTAGAGTTCTCAAGCTTTTACTCACTGCCATATGTGAAATGTTTTAAAATTTCCAAAAATTGACAACTTTCACACAACTAAATGTTATATAGTAATTAAAAATATGTAGTTCTGATTAAAGATAGCACAATAAAGCAATTTCTCTTAGGTCACATGGACCAGACTTGGTCCCCATGCCCATCCCTGGACTAATTTGCAAAGACCAATTATGGGGCATTCTCGGTGGGAATGAGGCTTCTCTTTGGGAAGAACAAGAGGCTTTTAATAGCCACACATTATGGTTTTGTTTTCAGGAAAGAAAAGATGGAAGGACTGGGTGTTGAGAAACCAGTGGTTCGTGTCAATGTCCTCCAGGCAAAGATCTCCAGGAACACACCCATACTTGAATGAGTTGGGGTTAGTGCTCATTGCAGTGAGGGAGAACACACAGATGGGGAACCATGGGGCATCTCAGTAAGATAAAAAGGAGAAAGGGTTCATTATAGAAGTTGGCCATGGGTGGTGATTTGAGGGAGGGCTAAAGGAAGCAGGCTTTGCTATGGATTGGATGCTACCAGAAACTGGGCTAATTCTAGCCTTGTTGTCCTAGTAAATCTGACCTATAAGGTAAGTGGTAGGAACCAAAGGCAGAACCGTGACAGCCAGTCACATTAGTCAAGACAGGAGGATGTCCGGTATTGTTGTGGTTTGTTTTTGTCTGTGCTTACACAAAATGATCAAGTTCTCCCATTTGTTTTTTCTCTGATTTCACCGCAGTCACAGAATGCCCTTGTCTGACGTGATGTTCAGTGAAGTCGTTTATGTCCAACAGGAGGGTCTCGTTGTAAGTGTTCTGCCAGGCCCCGAATGTCAGCAGCAGCTTTCCTCCTTTTCCATAGTTTTACCCAGATGGTGGGGATGAGGTGGGAGCTAATTCTCATGCCATTATTTCTACCTAATATTCTTGGTGCTTCATATGCCTACTAAGAGGCACAAATGTGGCAAGATTTCAGTAACAACTACTTAAGGAAAAATGTGTTTGCCTTTAAACTAATGAAACAGTTAATTTTCTCCATGTAGGAAATAATGACCCCCTCCCACTCCTCATTTGCCCTAGAGAATTTCTAGGGCATTTCTGTTTGCAATAAACATGTAGGGTTTTATTTACTTGGTCTTCCCTAATACTCACAAATATTGATTTATATCAGAGGGTTTATTTAACCAGCAAACAAAAAGGAGCTTCCCCAAATGAGCATTTCTAAGCCAAGTCTCTGGCCGGAGGGAATATGTTTCCCTTTCAGTTATAATTCTCTCCAAACAAGGTACTATCAGGGGAAGGTGAAGAAACAGCCTGTGCCACTCAGCTCATTGCGGCTTTGTATCAAGCTTCTGCTGGAACCAGGGCTGAGTTACACAACACAGAAACCAATGCAAATAAAAGTTTCCATTCCCACTGGAAGAGTAGATTCCAAGTCTCAGTGGGCAACCAAGAGAAAAAGAGTACTTCTCGGAAACAGAAAAGGAGGCTTTTTCTATCCCTACTCACCTTCAGAGTGCTGCCATTCTGACTTTTTGCACCATTTTAACCTTCTCAGCTCAAGGAAAGCAAAATGAGATGAATAAACTGGCAATCGGTAAGTCAGACAAATCCAAAAAATCACCTTTTGGTAACTATCTTCTACCATCGTCTAACTTGGACAAAGAAGACAGCTAAAGACACGAGTCAGGCAAGTGTGGCTCTGGGGAGCTGGAAAGCCCAGGAACGGGGACATGGATCTCAGCTGTGCCCACTCCCCCAAAAAAGAGGTGAGCAAAGCTCACCTGTCTGAGGACATGTCCTGAGGTGTCATTAAGGGTTGGAGAAACGACTCCCTGCAGATTTCCATCCTTTTCCCATTCCCTGATGCCTGGACTATCATAGGCTTCTGGTCCACCCATGGTCAATGGGTCAGAGCAGCCCTTCCTTCTGGTTTGGAGGACATTATTCCAGGACAGAGCCTTCCAGGAAAAACTTCACAAGCGGTTGACCCCTGCCTTATCTGTCCGACTCTGCCTTCCCCAGGCCCTCCCCGCAGAAATACCTGATGACCCATTTCTGGTCTGATACAGCAGGGACGGGAAGGACAGCAGGGATGGGAAGGACAGTGGGGACGGGAAGGACAGCAGGGACGGGAAGGACATGGGGACAGAAAGGACAGCAGGGACGGGAACGACAGAGAGGACAGAAAGGACAGCAGCAGCTTCACACCTCAAGATGAAAGCATGTGACTCTTGATCTCAGGGTCATGACTTAAAACCCCACGTTGGGCCTAGAGCTTACTTAAGAAAAAAAAAAAAAAATATTGCCACAAATCCCAAGGTGGTGCCTGGTCCTGACCCCATCACCCATGTACTTAGGATCTGCCCTGGGCCAGGGGGTAGACCCCTAGTCACAGCTTCCCTTTCTGTCCCCTCCACCCCATCCCTTGCCCTGTGTAGGGGCCAAGGGCAGCGGCCCCAAGGGACACTTTGGCATGAAGATAATTTTGAGTTAGAAGCAATCAAAAGCCAACAAATTCAGGAGAAGCTCTTTACCTCCCCTTCAACTGCCAAAAAAGAATTCAGATGGAAGACCTACCTCAGGAAGAGAGCTATCACCATAGACAACTCTATTATAATATGAACTTGGCATAGTAGACAGAGAGGGACCCAGCAAGGCCCATTTGATCAAAGTCCTCTATGGCCCATTGTTTCTGAGCGGCCAAGCAAACACTTGTTTACTATTTACTCTTTTTCATCTTCCTGTGAATTGTACTCTTTTGTTTTGAAGTCTCAGACCCTTACCCCCTTCTCTTCAGTTCAGAATGACATATAGACCCCATTTTGCCTGGCTGTCGTTTTAATTTCATGTCTGTGTAGATTCCTCATGCATACAAAATTAAATTTTATTTTCTCCTGTTAATCTATCTCATGGTAATTTGATTCTTAGTCCAGCTAAAAGGATTGAAGGGCAGAGAAAACTCTTCCTCCTGACACCTAAAGTGTTGACCCTGACTCTGGGACATCACTTCTTCCTTATACTCCCACTGTTCCCTAAGACCGCCTGAGACCAAGGAATCCTGATGAGGGCCCATAGATCATACCAGCCTCTTCTGGGAGACTGGGTACTATTTCATCTCCCTGCCCCTGGCTAAGGACCTAGTTTAAGTTGAATTGGTCTTACCCCTTCCAAAGCCAAACCTTTCACCTTTATTCTGACCTGAACCAGAGGTCTCAACCCCTCTATTCTTCATCAGAATATTCTGCCCTGGTGGGTAAACAACAAAAATCAGATTCACAGCCTCTGCTATACAAGCCACAAACTGATGATGTGGTACAATCATGTCACCGTTCAAGAAGGATATGGGGTACATTTAACAAGAAATCATTTGCTGAGTAATGAGTCTGAGCCCAGTTTCTACTCACTGCTGGCTGTGTAGGTGGCCCCTGAGAAACAGGGAGCACATATACATGAAATTAAATGCCTGCCTGGGAAATTTCCACATGTCAATCTGTGACCCATAATCAGTTGCACATAATGGTCACATTATCAATGTCACGTTCTATGTTAATGTTTAAAAAAGGTGGACCGTTCTGATGACTCTCTCATCCTCTGCCGAGTGGTAAATCAGGGTTCCAAGGAGCCTGCACTTCCTCTCCCTTCCCCTCTTCCCAGGATGGTTTTGAGGGTTATGCATTTGCCCTTCAGCAGTGATGAATGGAGTGTTGTGCTAATGCTCGGTGCCACCATTATTCATGTCCCTATCCTCTGTCCAGACCTATAATTGCAGCATCCTGGAAGTAGAAGCAAAAACTGTATTACAGAGGAAAGTTCCATCTTCCTGATTATAATACCTGACAAAAGGAAGGCTTTTCTATTAATCTTGGGTACCTTCCACCAGAGGGGCATCCATTCACTCACCACGTGTGAGCAGGGCCCACATCCAGGCAGCATCACATAGAAACAGACTATGTGGCTCTTGGGATCTATAACTTCAGCCTGAAGAAGATGAGCTGATCAGGGCACCTGGGTGGCTCGGTCGTTAAGCGTCTGCCTTCAGCTCAGGTCATAATCCCGGGGTCCTGGGATCAAGCTCCGAATCGGGCTCCCTGCTCGGCGGGAAGCCTGCTTCTCCCTCTCCCACTCCCCCTGCTTGTGTTCCCTCTCTCGCTGTGTCTGTCAAATAAATAAATCAAAAAAAAAAAAAAGATGAGCTGATCATCCTATCACACCACGGCCACATCCTTAATTGGCCCATTACAGGCATAAATTAGGAATTTTACTGGAGAGAAACTGTGTCCCAGAATTCCCTGACTGCCAGGACCCAGATGAGCTCTTCTGAATAAACAAGTTTTCCAGCATATTCCAGTTCTCTCACTGCAGTCTCTACAGTCCAATTCATGCTTCTTCAGAAATGCCCTGGATTTGTCAGAGTCATCTCTTTCTTCCTTTTTAGTTCTTAAAGCGATATCCAAATGAGAGTTTTCAGTTATACAAATCATACTGAAAGGATACTGGCCAAAGATTTCTTGTTCCAGATGTATAATGACAGTGATTTTTGTCATAACTAACAAAGAGGCAGAACAAGTGACAAGCCCATCAGAGCACAATAAAAGCATCAATTTGGGTTACAAGACAGTCCATTACTATAGTTGATCATGGTTTCTATTAAGTCTTAGAGCTATAAAGGTTGTAACTTTGCCATCTGCTACTCCACTGAATGGTTTCTAGGAAAGGCTCTGGCCTGGAGAAAAACTGCCATACAGCTGCAGGCTGCTTGCTTCTCTCTTTTCAAATTAAGACAAGTCTAGGATCCAACCCAAAGCGGAGCGCTCACAAACCCTGGAGAACTCACAATTGTACAATCTGGGCCATGAGTTAGTTGGAATTCACTGTCTACTGGGCCTTGTCCTAGCCATGGGGGATACCTAGGTAGAGGAAATACAGTGAGATGGGGCACCTGGGTGGCTCAGTTGGTTAAGCATCTGCCTTTGGCTCAGGTCATGATCCCAGGGTCCTAGGATGGAGTCTGGCATGGAGTCCCGTGTGGGGGCTACCGCTCAGCAGGGAGTCTGCTTCTCCCTCTGCCCCTCCTACCCACCCCCAACCCAGCTTATGCTTGCTCTCTCGCTCTCTGAAATAAATAAATAAAATCTTAAAAAAAAAAAAAAAAAAGGAAATATAGTGAGACCCAGCCCATTAGCCACCTGGGAAGTCTAACTGCCTCTCTGCAGAGGGACGCAGCAGACCTCCCTCCAGGTGGCCCACACTGGAAGCCACCATCCTTTCTATAAGTGTGGAGACAGCCTTTCTAGAAGTGTAGAGACAATAATGAGAGGAGGGTAAAGGCAGGGTCTTTGCTCCTCCATCTGCCCTGGCCCCCCTGAACCCTCTGTTTCTCGGTCCACAACAGAGCCCTCTCTGGTCCAAGACCGATGAGGGCACAGTCAGAAGAGAATCACAGGGCCGTCCCTAGATGATATACAATGGCCCTAAACATTAGGCAACTTCAAGGTTTCTTTAAGCAGCAAAGGTTTTACTAAGGAGTTTTTGTTGCTCTAAGACTGAAGAGAAAACACAATCAACTACAAAGTTCAAATGATCCATTTAAAAAAGAAAGTCAGGGTCGTAGAGCAAACAGAATTACTTATTTGCAGCATCAGGAACTGACCGCTTTCTGACAACAAGGCCCCTTTCTCAAGAGCCAAGGATGAATCTGTTCCTTTGGTATCTAGGACAAAACTGGTGACACCACCGCACAGTGGGGCACAGAAAGAGGCAGTCAGAAGAGGTGCCAGTTAGTGGAAAGCACCAATTTTGAACACTTGAACAGTGGCTTCTCTTTCTATCCTGCAATCCCCTTTTTTATAAAAGCTACGGTGGGGGGTGGATGTAGAGAAAGACAGAAAAAAAGTTAAAACAAACTTTCAGAGAGTTTCTATTCCCCCCAAGCATCTCACAGTCTAGTCAAAGACATGGACAAAAATTGCAATAATTGAAAAACAGCATATTACACTTCACGATGAAAATGTGTGGGCACCAAGGAAGGAGTGGTAAACTGGTAAATGCTGTCAGGTGAAGGCAGAGAAGGCTTCATGGAAAAGGTGATCAAACTCACTCCTGAAGAATGAATAGGAACGTCAGATATCTTAGGGGGTCAAGGCCACTGAACCTTGGAGGCCACTGAATACCTGCTTTGCTTAGGTGAGAGGTTCTCAGACTTTAGCCTTGCAAGTGTATTAAAGCACAGATGGCTGGGCCTCCCCAGCAGAGTTTCCGATTGAATGGGTCTGGAGTGGGCTCACAAACTGACATTTCCAAACAAGCTCACAAGTGATGCTAACACTGAAAACTGGGACTTAGGTGCAGGGTGAGAAGTGGAGAAAGACATGCTAGGACATAGGCAGGGCCTGGATCATAAGGGACCCTGGGGTCCATGGAGAGACCATTCACTCTCTGGACAGTAAAGACCCACTGGCAAGTGTTAGGCCACAGAGTGCAATAACTGTATTTGTGTTTTCAGAGGTCAACTTTGGTGGAAGTGTACAGGGAAAGGGTAGTTATAACTCAGTTTCACTCAGGAAATGATGAAGTTAGAACAAAAGCCCTGGGGAGTGATAGGAATGTCTAGGAAGGATGTGAGGTTACTTATGTGAAAATGAGCACAAAAGCCTGGTCTCCTGAACTATCCTCTCAAAGGGGGAAATAAGTCAACTGTCTCCTTTGCCTCCAGAAACTGTTATTAGTTCTCATCCCTTATTAAAATATGCATGATGTATTTTCTGGGAAAGGACACATGGATTTTAGTATCATTTACCTAACTGCCATAGTTTGTTAATTCTTTTTTCCAAGAAAAAAAGGAAAAATCCATATTTAGTGAGGTCAGAGTATCCCTGTGGGCCTTTCACATGCACCTCTGTTACCTACAAAGCCCTGGGTTAAGGGTATATGGGAGATGAAAAGAGTAGGGTTGTGGGAGCCCATGTGTTCACAGTTTGGGCAGAAGCTAACCAGAGAAGGTTAGAGTTAGCACAGACTAGCGATACAGAGGAGGCAGGAAGGGTGGCAGGAATACCAAAGGTCGGTGCACCTGCCGGGAATAAAATGAGGATTTCTGGGAAGCCCCAGAAATATTTGGTAGGTGACTGAATTTCTTCTAGAATATGTTGGATGGGGGAAATATTAAAAATTAGCAGTAACATTAAAAAAGCTAACATTTAGGGGCATCTGGGTGGCTCAGCCAGTTAGGCATCTTACTTTTGATTTCAACTCAGGTCATGATCTCAGGGTTGTGAGATCGAGCCCCATGTTGGGCTCCGGTGTCGGGCTCCATGCTGGGCATGGAGCCTGCTTAATGCTTAATATCCTCTCTCTTCCTTTCCCACTGCCCCTCCCCCCTTCTCCATCTTAAAAAAAATAAAAAAGCTTACGTTTACTGATGCTTACTGTCTTAGCCTGGGTTCCCCTAAAGCAGAGCCTGACACAGAGGCTCACGTGCTGGTGGTGGTTGGGAAGCTGGGACCTGAGGGAGCAGGAGATTGGGAGCAGAGAAAGCCCATCTCAGCTGCAGACAGAACTGAGCACTGCCATGGGCCACTGTTAACCTGACCCCACAGGGCCTCCTGAGAAGCTTTATAAAAGGATTCTCAGAACCATCTGTCTAGGAAGAAAGGGGGCAGGGTTCAGCCACTGGCCACCTTCCCCCAGTGGTCAAGTGCTGGCCTACAAGATGTTATTAAACCCCTTGCACTTCCGAGGGAGCATCCACTGCACACATCAGAGAAGCCTGGGCAGGAAGTGAGAGTGGTAAGGAGCTGTCAGGCTGTCCCTGCACCCAGTGGGTGGGGACTGTGCAGATCTGGTCACCACACGTTGGCATCGAGGTAAGGCTGAGAGCATATGCGCCAGTCCTTACACTTGCGATGGGTCAGGTCCCAGGCTAAGGGCCTCACATGCCTTCTTTTATTTAATCCATATGACAACCCTGTAAGGCAAGCAGCGCTATCCCCACAGTACAGTTGAACAAATGAGGGTTAGAGGCCCAAGATGAGCCAGCTAGGAGGTTGCAGAGGTAGAACTCAAATCCACTTCTTTCTGGCTCTTTCTGGCTTCAAAGCTTATCTGGCTTACCCACGATATTAGGCTGTACCCAACACATTCACCTAGATGGTAACTCAGAAAGTCAGTTTAGGAAGCCACATCAACAACCTTTAAAATGCTTATTAATTTGGGTGCCTGGGTGGCTCAGTTGGTTAAGCGACTGCCTTCGGCTCAGGTCATGATCCTGGAGTCCCTGGATTGAGTCCCGCATCGGGCTCCCTGCTCGGCAGGGAGTCTGCTTCGTCCTCTGACCCTATCCCCTCTCATGTGTTCTCTCTCTCTCTCAAATAAATAAATAAAATCTTTAAAAAAAAATGCTTATTAATTTTATTTCTATCCTAGAAATCTGACTTAAGGAAATAATCAGAAATGTGCACAAAGAAATGATGTTTACCCCAATCTTATTTATAATGGGATAGATAGATTCATGTGTGTGTACATGTATATATATGTATATACATGAGTATCATGCAAATATTTAAAATGCCTTTGAAAAATATAATATGGTAGAGAACATGTAGAACACATAGCATGAGCTTAACAACATAAATAAAAACATAAATACATAGAAAAAAAGACTGAAAAGTCAAAACTGTTAAAGTAGGTAACAAGATAATACTTACTTTACAACTTTTTCTTTTTACTTCTCAATATTATTAAGTTTTCCACCAAAAACCCTATTACTTTGATGATCAATGATATTTTTTATTTTATTTTAATAGGCAGTGGGGGGAGCGACTGTTACCCACCAATGGTTCCCCAGTCACCTTCCAGGACCAGCTGGCTTGGGTGGTCTGTCCGCCCTGCAAGGCTGCTGTCACTGCGGAAGGGCCCTTTGTGGCTGCCAGGTTTTGCATGCTTTACAAAACAATCTCCTTCCAAACATTCGTCTTGGTGCCTAGAGCTGTGTCTCTATCCCTGGGCTCCAGAGACATCCCTGCCACCCCATGGTAGGCACCACCGCAGCCTGGACGCTGCTCTGTGTGTGTCCGCTGCAGTGCTGAGAGTCCCGGGATGCTGGCGTCTGAGATCATCGTAACTGGGGGCAGCCCCGCGGACATGAGCTCTCTGTCCCGGGTGAGGAGGGAACTGTTTCCTCGGCATTCCCTGAAGTCCCAGGAGTCCCCCTGGTGCTGAAAGAAGATGGGAATGTGGGAGAGGCAAAGGGCAGGGGATCTGTGCCTTCCTACCCTTCACTACCATCTCCAGTGCTAGTTCTGCCTGCACACCCTGGTGTGCCCAACCTCCTCCACCCTCAACGGAGAAATGCGTCCATCAACAGGATTTCCCACTTCTGAGTCTGCCAATTAAGTCCCTCCCTTTCATTTGGTTTTTTTAGGGACAGAGGTGCCCCTTGCTACATCTCTCTCATAATTGCTGTGTGGCTACTTCCATTATCATTTTGGTTTTGGAGACTTTTTATTTTAATGTTTTATTTAAATTCAAGTTCGTTAATATATAGTGTATTATTAGTTTCAGGGATAGAGTTTAGTGATTCATCAGTTGCACAGACCACGAGTGCTCATTACATCAAGTGCCCTCCTTAATGTCCATCACCCAGTTTACCCCATCCCCCTGCCCACCTCCCCTCCAGCAACCCTCTGTTTGCTCCCTATAGTTAAAGAGTCTCTTATGGTTTGCCTCCCCTCTGCTTTTATCTTATTTTTCTTTCCCTTCCCCTCTGTTCATCTGTTTTGTTTCTTCAATTCCACATACGAGTGAAATCATATGGTATTTGTCTTTCTCTGACTGACTTATTTCACTTAGCTAATACACTCCAGTTCCATCCACATTGCTGCAAATGGCAAGATTTTATTCCCTCTGCTTAACTCCTGGAAATAATTACTGGAGACCCAAAACTAGAAGACCACCAGATTCAGAATGCTCATGGCCCAGTGCTTCACAGTGATGTCTCAAAAGGCCACATGGTTCCCTTTAGTTCTTTAATAAATAGTCTGGGCTATTTTGGGGAAAAGAGAGTTGCTTGGTCGGGTGCCCAATGGAGGAGACAAGGCTATAAATTCCGGCTATCACCTGAAGCACATCTGTAGTTCTATCTTTCTCTACATTATCAGACACCAAAAAGATACTTTGACAAGGGAATCATTTGGAAGAAACCTGAAAACCAATCATTTGCTGGTTTAGTGAATGTATAGCACATTTTAAACAGCATTTCTGTGTCTACAGGATTCCACACTTTACGAGGTCCATATCCCCAAAGGAAATGTGAGATCAGACTACCTAGCATCACAATGACGTAACGGTAAATGTTTCACAATTAGCTTTGCGGGGGGGCGGGGGGAGGTAAAAGGCCCTGATTTGTATTACTTGCCAATTTTCAGGGTGTAAAGACTCCTAACAAGGCCAGTGTCAAGGGACCATTAGCTTAGATTAGTATAGATCAGTAAGCTGATCTATAAAATCCTTGAGACTTAATAGTCAGCTCTCATAAGTTGATTTGAGCCGTTTCAATATACCACAGAACAGGGACATGACTCAGGCTCCCTAAACAGATGCACCTGCATGAAATGAGCTTTGAAGAGAGAAATATTAAGAAGCAGTCTCCACATGGAATCTATCTTTTTGCAACCTGGCAGGTGGCATGTAAAGGCCTGGTTCTAGTGTCCAGTCCTAGCTCTGGCTGTGTGAGTGGCTGTGTCTGTTCCCACAGCAATGGGCTTACGGTCGTCCGTAGAGCAGACCTGAGGTTCCTTTAAGCATTGTTCCTGACTTCAGGGCCTCCCGCCTCTCCTTCAAGTTCTGTGAACTTCTTCATCTCCCTTAATAAATCTATTTTGTGGTTTGCTTGAATAGGGTGAATTCTCTTATTTGCAAATAAGAGCCCTAGCCAATTCTGTTTGAGGCAGAGGTAGATACTTGGAAGCAGAATTAAATATTACTTCCATGACATCTGTCTTTAGAGTTTATGATTTTCCCCACACCAGGGTGAATTCAGGTTTCATGCAATCCCATGTGTTCCCACTGATAGTAGCGGTGGACAGAAACAAACTCAAGCTCGGATGACTCTGCAGCTCCAGATGCACGAAGGGGGCAGCTTTACTGTGCAATGAGGCATCTTTTAAGATAGCCTGTTTCTCCCAGAAAGCCCTGGGGAGAGTGAGGAGTAATTCCCTCCACCTCAGCCGTGCCAGCTCTCATGTTCACCAAAGGCACCGTGAAAAACTCTTCAGAAGAGCAATACAGGAATCATGCACATTATCCACACCACACATTTTGATAACCTCTCCCAAATAATGGATTCCTCAAACTTTACCTTAGATATTATTCTAGCATTTTTTGGACCTCTCACCTCCAAGGGACCTGCAATACTTGCTAAAAATTATATCTGCCTTGCCAGACCTCCTGAAGACCAGGAATTTACATTTTCAACTTGTTCTTAAAATTGTTGAGAACCAAACTTACTTATGATCCATATAACAAAATATCACAAAATTAAAAATACCACAAAAAAGGGCAACACTCCACAAAAATATATATTTAAAAATTTAACAGAAAATCCTAGTAATTTGTAACACAAATTACAAGCTTAGACTTTCGGGCATAACACTGTCGTGAAATGATTAATAAAAAAAAAAATTTAACCCATTGTTTCAGGCCAATAAAATTTTCCAAAATGCCTAGGGGGTGTGAAGAGAAGCTGAGAGGAACCCAGTGTATTTTGCTGAAGTCACCATCCTCCCCCATCTTTTTCTCCATATCTATAAACTTCCTGTCTCCCCAGGTAGTTCCCTAAAGAGAACTCTACCCAGGCAGTTTCCAAATGTTGCTGCTTCTTAATATGCCTGAAAGATATGGTGGACTTAAAAGTAATAATAGCTAAGCTTGAAGGAGGTCTGTTTACAAGACACTGTGCTAAGCACTTTGGATGATTTCATTTAATCCTCACAACTTTGTAATGTAGGCACACTCATTATATAGATGAGGAAACCAGACATAAGCAAATTATCCAGTTCTCAGGAAGTTAGTGGCAAAGGTAGGATACGAACTGTGGCAGTCTAACTCCAGAGTCTATACTCTTAAGAGCTGCACCACACTGATAGTACTTGACAGTGGTCAGATCAAAGACAGAGGGGAGAGCCAAAGCAATCTTGAGAAAGAAGAATAAAGCAGGAAGTATCAGGCTCCCTGATTTCAAACTATACTCTAAAGCTCTAGTACTTAAAACAGTGTGGTTTTGGCATAAAAATAGACACATAGATCAAAAGAACAGAAAATCCAGAAATGAATCCAGGTTATAAGGTCAATTAATCTTCAACAAAGGAGGTAAGAATACACAATGGAGAAAAGACAGTCTTTTTAATAAATGGTGTTGGAAAAACAGGAGAGCTATATGTGAAAAGAATGAAAGTGGACGACTTTCTTACACCACACGCAAAAGTGATGGATCAAAGACTTAAATATAAGACTGGAAACCATAAAAATCCTAGGGGTAAACAGGCAGTAAGCTCTTAGACATCAGTCTAAGCAGTATTGTTCTAGATCTGTCTCCTCAGGCAAGTGCAGAAAGGGGCAAAAATAAACAACTAGGACTATATCAAACTAAAAAGCTTTTGCACAGCAAAGGAAACCATCAACAAAATGAAAAGGCAACCTACTAAATGGGAGAAGGTATTTGCAAACGATATGATCTATAAGGGGTTAATATCCCAAATACATAGAGAACTCACATAACTCAATATCAAAAAAAAATAATCCAATTAAAAATAGGCAGAGGACCCAAATAAACATTTTTCTAAAGAAGACACACAGATGGCCAACAGACACATGAAAAGATGTTCAACATCACTTATCATCAGGGAAACATAAGTCAAAACCACAGTGAGATATGACCTCATACCTGTCAGAATATTCTGATCAAAAAAAAAAGGGGGGGGGTGCACCTGGGTGGCTCAGTTGGTTAAGCGACTGCCTTCGGCTCAGGTCATGATCCTGGAGTCCTGGGATCAAGTCCCACATCGGGCTCCCTGCTCAGCAGGGGGTCTGCTTCTCCCTCTGACCCTCTTCCCTCTCTTGCTATCTGTCTCTCATTCTCTCTCTCTCAAATAAATAAATAAAATCTTAAAAAAAAAAATTTAAAAAAAAACAGGAAATAACCAGTGTTGGTGAAGATGTGGAGAAAAGGGAACCCTCTTGCACTGTTGGTGGGAATGCAACTGGTGCAGCCACTATGAAAACAGTATGGAGTTTCCTCAAAAGATTAAACACAGAGCTACCATATAATCCAGCAATTCCACTTCTGCGTTATTTGTCTGAAGAAAGTGAAAATGCTAATTCAAAAAGATATATGCACTATGTTCACTGCAGCATTATTTACAATAGCCAAGATATGAAAGCAACCTAAATGTCTCTCTATAAATGAATGAATAAGGAAGATATAATACACACACACACAAACACACACAAATGAACTATTACTTAACCATAAAAAAGAATGAAATCTTACCATATGCAACAACATGGATGGACCTAGTGGGTATTAGGCTAAGTGAAATAAAGGCAGAGAAGGACAAATCCCATATGACTGCACTTATATGTAGATTCTAAAAAACAAAGAAATGGGCGCCTGGGTGGCTCAGTCGTTAAGCGTCTGCCTTCGGCTCAGGTCATGATCCCAGGGTCCTGGGATCGAGTCCCACATCGGGCTCCCTGCTCGGCAGGAAGCCTGCTTCTCCCTCTCCCACTCCCCCTGCTTGTGTTCCTGCTCTCGCTATCTCTCTCTGTCAAATAAATAAATAAAAATCTTTAAAAAAAAAAAAATTAAAAAAATAAAAAAATAAAAAACAAAGAAATGAACAAATAAAACAAAACAGAAACAGACTCATACAGACAGTGAACAACCTGGTGGTTGCCAAAGGGCACAGGGGTAAGAAGGTGGGCAAAATAGAGAAAGGAGATTAAGCAGCACCAACTTCCAGTTACAAAATAAATGAGACACGGGGATACAATGTACAGCTTTGAGAATATTGTTAATAATTGGTAACAACTTTGTATGGTGACAGATGGTACCTAAATTTATTTTGTCGATAACTTCATAATGTATATGAATGGTGTACATCTGAAACTATTATAATCTTGGTTTTTTTGTTTCAAGTTTTTATTTAAATTCCAGTTAGTTAACAGAAACATAATATTGTATGTCGACTACATTTCAATAAAAGAAAGAGAGAGAGAGAGAGAAGAAAGAAAGAAAGAAAGAAAGAAAGAAAGAAAGAAAGAAAGAAAGAAAGAAAGGAAAAGAAAGAAAGGAAGGAAGGAAGGAAGGAAGGAAGGAAGGAAGGAAGGAAGGAAGGAGGGAAGGAGGGAAGGAGGGAAGGAGGGAGGTAGGGAGGGAGGAAGGAAAGAAAGAGAAAGAAAGAAATGGAGGAAATGAAGTGTGCTACGAGGAAGCTGCCTAATATACATAGAAGGGACCTACCCGAAAGCCCAAGGCTTGCAGACAGTCTTGGAGAGTTTTACAGGCACTGGTGTCCTTATTAGCTAGCGAGGACTAGTCTGTGACACATGGATGGTAGCAGCACTTGTGACCCCACTCACAGTTTGTGGCCTGAAAAGTCACAAGCCACATACGTATAGTAAAGTGGCTACAGTTCTTACTACAGAGGACGGATTCGGTCATTGCCATCTGATCCTTCTGTTGTCTTCATTAAAAACCAGGGGGAAGAATACCTTCTAGGGTTTCTGCCTAAAGAGTGCACCCAGGGGGCTCCCTGAAGTAGCCCCTGGCTCAATCCCACCTCCTCCACTATCTCGCTTTCTCAGGTTTCACAGGAGCTAAAGCCCTTCCCTTGAAGCAGGGCAGCACGACCAGGGCTCAAATCCTAACTCTACCACACAAGCTCTGCAACCCTGGGGAGGTTAGCTGACCTCTGAACTGTAGCTTTCATGCATGAGAAAAAGATGACCATTTGTAACTCACAGGAACAGTATGAGGATTAAATGAAAACAGCACGTAGCAAAGGTCCTGGCAAAGAGTAAACAATAAATAGTAACTACTTGGACCATCACAAAAGCCCACATCTCTTCCTAAATCATTTATTCATTCAATTCCTTTATACACAAGTGCCTTCAACAAACATTTCTGAGTTGTGTGCTTTTGCTTTGTGTATACGCATATCAACAGGACATGGAGAGATGGTGGGTGTGGGTAAGTGTTATCAGGCCTGTGCTCACTTCCTTTGCAAAAGCAGTATCTGGAAGATGTAGCCGCACCCAGGGCAGGACCCGTTCAGAGAGACATCTACCGCAGCCAGGCCTAGGGGACCCTGGGAAGCAAGCTATCTCTTCTTCCATGTTCTTTACCTTTTCTCTCTGAAACAGCAGGAACATGGTTTCTTTTTATATGGGAATAAATGGGATGCAGAAAGTTTTTCCCTCCCATCCCTCTGCTATCTGTGCACAGGCTGCCTGGCTCTCTGTGTCTCTCCATATTGTGCTATCTTGAGACTCTGTAACAAAGAGAAGTAAATCAAGTCCACATTCAAAAACCACACTGAAGAGTAAAACAAACTCAGATAAAAGACTGTGCCTCTTCTGATGAAGGAGGACTGCCAGCCCCATCAGCTAAGGTAAGACTTGAATGATGCCTTTATATAGAGTGCATTTTCTGGCTTGCTCCCTGTGCCTCTTAGGTTGGCTTTTTTCACGTATTTTTGACATTTATTCATAGGAATAAATGGATTGTTTGATCTTTCTGGATTTCCCCTTCAGTGACTAACCAAGACAAGAAAAAATATAAATACATAATTTCCAAGCTCTCAAACCATCTGCAAAGAATGATAAGAAATGAACAGACTCGGTTCTTTGGCCAATAGTTATCATATCTTATATACCTAGCTATAAGCTCACTGCCTTCGAATTTCATGGACTAGAGCAGGGATCTCAACCTCAGCACCACTGACATTTGGGGAGGGGCATTTCTTTGTTGTGGAGAGCTGTCCTGTGCATTATAGGGTTTTGGTGATATCTATAGCCTCTACTCATTGATGCCAGTAGCACTCCCCATCCAAGTGTGCCAACCAAAACTATTCCCAAACATTGCCAAATGTCCCCTGGGTGACAAAATTCCCCCTGGTTGAGAACCACAGGACCAGAGAGACATGTAAATGAATACTTATCATGAAATGAGAAGGTGGAGAAAGGCAAGAATGTGTCAAGCACTACAGAAAGAAAAACTCCATCAGGGAAAATGAGGAAGACAGAGGAGATGACAACTGAACTCGAATTAGAGCTTTTGTTGTCAGAAATAATTCCCTATTTTGAACTTAAATTAGCCTTTTTTTTTTTTTAAGATTTATTTATTTATTTGAGAGAGAGAGCTCACACAAGTGTGGGGAGGGGCAGAGGGAGAGAACCTCCAGCAGATGCTGAGCATGGAGCCCAATTCAGGGCTTGATCCCAGGACCCTGAGATCATGACCCGAGCTGAAGTCAAAAGTTGGACGCCTAACCGACTGAGCCACCCAGGCGCCCCTCAAATTGGCCTTCTGACACAACTATCCTTTGGTCTAGATTCTCTCATTTGATCCTCTGAAACCATTAATGAGCACAAAAACTGTCTGTCTATACAAGTATTTCCCAGCTCACATGATACTGTCTGAATTCACTACTTTGGACTCTGGTCTTGAAAGAGAAGAATGGGGAAAAAAATCACTGTTTGAGCCTCAGCCACGATCCATGAAGAGGAGGACAACGCAGAGCGCAGATCCTGGAAGAAAACCTGAGGAAGCAAGATGGTATCATCCATCACTAAGCATAAGCATCCACGTTTACATTAAAAACGGAAGTCTGTACAAGAACTTGAATAGTCTGATACATTCTTCTACTAGGAAATGAAACAAAAGTGAGCTGTAGCTATTGAGTTTTTTGAAATGTCCTGAGTTTAAACTACTGAATTCAACACTTACTCAGAAACCCTATGCTTGTGACCAGTGCTGTTCTCAGTGATGTTCCCTTTGCTCTCCTTCCAAGTTTAAACTGTTTGCTCCTCTTCAGGTTAAGAGAAGTTCCAGATGAAACAGCAGGTGCTCAGACACTCACTGCCAGAGGCCATTCACAGCAGGTAGCCACACAGTGTCACTGTCCCACGTATGCAAAGCTGTGTGGGTACACGGGAACCCATTTAACTGACTTTTAATGCCGATAAATGTACAAAGTAAAAATGAAGGGACTGGAGGGAGGCACTTCTAGAATGATGGAACAAGAACCTCCAAAGATCCATTCCTCCATAAAAGCAAGGAGAACATTGGCAAAAAACACATGTCAAAATTCACTTTTTCAGAACTCTATAAATTAAAGGCTTGCAATGATCCAAGAAGTATTTATTCAAGTGATGAATCTGGGTAAAAAAGGGTGAGCTTAAAGGTATTTGAACTTGTCCTATTACCACCTAGTTTTGAATCAGAAAGTTTGCACCATTATTTGTTGAACAAATGGATGCAATTTGTTCTGGTTGATTAAGCATCAACTGGTTTACCATATGGCTGAAAATATGCATTAACAGCAAAGAAACAATTTCACTATCCATAAACCCAGCTTTGGCAATTAAGTTTTTTACCAGTAAGTGAACTGACATGGTAATTTTTCTTGTGGCCTATGGAATTCACATAGATCCTAAGAGATGACTTTAATAAGGAGAGAATCTGAGAGCAGGATAACACCACACGTCCTGAGTTCTTTGTAAGTTCTTGATATGCAATCATCACTAGTTTCGCTAGAAAATGTGTCCATGGGCTTTTGATTGGGCCTCTGCTACTGAGCTTAGAATTATGAAATAAGAGCTGCAGGGGAAGCAACAAATAACCCTTCACTGTAACTACTACTCCTGATGGGATGTAATCCCCTATGCAAGAATGAAAAAAGAAAAGTTAAATTGCCTACAGCTGTTAGTGAGTGTTTCAGTACTTTTCACACCTTTTTTTTTTTTCCCCAATTCTTTTTTGCCAAGAGTAGAAGTCCCTCTCATATTATCTGTGACTGTTTTGGTTGCCATGCTTTTTTAGCTTTCACTACTTCTGGAAATAAACAACCCATTAGATTTACGTCATTGCTAATTTGTCTCTTTGTATAACACAGATAGGTGATTTGTAGCCTGGAAATCAGCACTAGGTTCTCCTGAGTCTCCCTTAGTGAAAAGTTGACACAAGGATGTTTTACAAAATATATAATAACCTGACTTCTACTTAGGAGATCTGTCCTCATGAAAAGGTAAGTATTGTTTCTAGTGTATGAACTTTGCTTGCTTCTAGTGTTACTAAAGAGAGCTTATTTTGTTAACCCTTTGTACATTTTCCCTATTATCTTATACCCAGGCCCCTTTTTTCACAGACAATGTAAATGTAAATTTTTACAAATGTAAAAATTAAAATTAGCTTAGGCTAAGATGGCAGAGGAATAGGGGGGACCCTAAACTTGTCTCATCCCTCAAACACAGCTAGAGAGTTACCAAATCATTCTGAACACCCAAGAAAGCGATCAGAGGTCTGAGAGAACAAAACTTAATAGTATACAAGTAGAAAAGCAACCACCTTTTGGAGGGTACAAGGTGCACAGAACAGACGTGGAGGAGATGTATCTGTCGATACCATGGCGGGGAGGGTGCCTGCTTATAGAGGCTACCAGAAAGTATTATAAGCAGCGGAGTGCAAAATCTGAACTGTTAGAAGTCCCCTACCATGGGGGACATGCCTGGCTTACAGGTGCTCAGGTGACGAAGCAGAGCGGAATCCCAGGAGTGACAGCGTGGTCTGAGGATCCCCGGGGTTGCAAGAACAGGCGGCTCCAACATGCTGCACTGTTCCCAGGCACAGGAGTGGGGGAGCCGGCTGGGAGCAGCAGGTCTTGGCACCAGCTTTCTGCTCTGTTTTGCCATAAACTGCGAGCCACTACATGGTCCTGCAACTGCTTTCCTGGTACAGACCTGCATACAGCAAAACCCAGGGAGACCCTCCCCTGGAGGAACAGCATGGGTCCGTGGTGCAAGAGTCCCTAAAACTTGGGAGTTCTGAAACTCAGTCCCTAAAACTTGGAGTTTTGAATCTCAGTGTCTGAGATAAAAAAGGTTGGACACAGGCAGGGCGAGCGTAGGGTTCGGACAGAAACCACGGAGATGAGGGGGGTGATTGATTGCTCTTCTGTGAGGGCTCAGAAGAGTGAGGGCGGGGCACAAACTTTCAGCTCCCAGGCCAGAGAGCAGGGTGCCACCATAGTCATCCCGCTCATTAGTGCTGAAGGCCTTCAGGGAGCAAAACAGCACCACCTAGTGGAGGCCCGAGCCGCTTACACCAAGCCCCGCCCCCCCCCCCAGACCCCTGGAGGCACATTTCCATTGAAACAAGTCAGCCTGAGAATCAGCACAGTGGGCCCCTCCCCCCCAGAAGATCATCACAAACAACGGTCCCACCAAGTATATTTGATCACAGAGTGCTGCAAAGCTTCACCTCTAGGGGAAGTAGGATCTAGCTTCCTTTTTACTTTTATTCTTCATTTTTTTATTATTTTTTCATTTATTTTCTTATTTTTTTAATTCCTGCTTTAAATTTTTTTTATTTTGGGATCTAGATTTTTTTTAACAAGCAGATGAAAACACACCCAGGATCTAGTTTTTTTGCTTGGGGGGGGGGTTGTCTTTGGTTTTTTTTGTTTTGTTTTGTTTTGTTTTTCTTTCTTCTTTTCTTTTCTGGACAAACGACAAGATGGAGAAATTCACCCCCAAAAGAAAGAACAGGAAGTAAAACTCACAGCCAGGGATTTAATCAATACAGATATAAGATGTCCGAAGTAGGTTTTAAAATAACGATTATAATGATATTAGCTGGGCTTGAAAAAGCATAGAAGACACTAGAAAATCCCTTACTGCAGAGATAAGAGAACTAAAATCTAGTCAGGATGAAATTAAAAATGCTATAACTGAGGTGCAAACACAAATGGAAGCCAAAAAAAGGGGATGGATGAAGTAGAGTTGCGAATCGGTGATATAGAAGATAAAATTATAGAAAATAATGAAGATGAGAAGAAAGGTAATGTATCATGAAGGTAGACTTAGGGCACTCAGCAACTTATTAAGACATAGTAACATTCATTTTCATAGGAGTCCCAGAAGATGAAGAGAGAGAGAAAAGGAGGCAGAAGCTTTATTCAAACAACTTATAGCTGGAAACTTACCCTAATCTGGAGAAGGACACAGACATCAAAATCCAAGCAGCACAGAAAACTCCCATTAAATTCAGCAAAAGGGGGCACCTGGGTGGCTCAGATGGTTGAGCCTCTGCCTTTGGCTCAGGTCATGATCCCGGGGTCCTGGGATCGAGCCCCGCATCGGGCTCCCCGCTCCGCGGGGTGTCTGCTTCTCCCCCTCCTTCCTGCTCGAGCTCTCTCTATCTCTGTCTCTCTCAAATAAATAAATATTAAAAAAAATTTTTCAGCAAAAGCCAAACACTGCCGAGGCATACCATAGTCAAATTCACAAAATACACACACAAGGAAAGAATCCTGAAAGCAGCAAGGGAAAAGAAGTCCTTAACCTACCAGGGAAGACACATCAGGTTCACAGTAGATCTGTCCACAGAAACTTGGTAAGCCAGAAGACAGTGGCAGAACATATTCAACATGCTGAATGGGAAAAATATACAGCCAAGCAAGGCTGTCATTCAGAATAGGAGAGATAAAGAGTTTCCCAGACAAATTCGTGACCACTAAACCAGCCCTGAAATAAATTTAAAGGGAGACTCTTTGAGTGGACAAAAAAAAGACCAAAAGCAACAGAGACTAGAAAGGACCAGAGAATATCACCAGAAACACCAACTCTATAGGTAACACAATGGCACTAAATTTATATCTTTCAATAATTCAATAATGTAAACAGACTAAATGCTCCAATCAAAAGACATAGGGTATCAGAATGGATTAAAAAAAAAATCCATCTATATGCTGCCTACAAGAGACTCATTTTAGACCTAAAGATACCTGCAGATTGAAAGTGAAGGGGGGCGCCTGGGTGGCTCAGTTGGTTGAGCGACTGCCTTTGGCTCAGGTCATGGTCCCAGGGTCCTGGGATCGAGCCCTGCATCAGGCTCCCTGCTCAGCGGGAGGCCTGCTTCTCCCTCTCCCACTCCCCCTGCTTGTGTTCCCTCTCTCGCTGTGTCTCTCTCTGTCAAATAAATAAATAAAATCTTTAAAAAAAAAAAAACGGGGCACCTGGGTGGCTCAGTTGGTTAAGCGACTGCCTTCGGCTCAGGTCATGATCCTGGAGTCCCAGGATCAAGTCCCGCATCGGGCTCCTTGCTCAGCAGGGAGTCTGCTTCTCCCTCTGACCCTCCCCCCTCTCATGCTCTCTCTTTCTCTATCTCATTCTCTCTCAAATAAATAAATAAAATCTTTAAAAAAAAAAAAAAAAGAAAGTGAAGGGATGGAGAACCATCTATCATGCTGAAGGACGTCAAAAGAAAGCTAGAGGGGCGCCTGGGTGCCTCAGTCATTAAGCATCTGCCTTTGGCTCAGGTCATGGTCCCAGGGTCCTGGGAACAAGCCCCGCATCGGGCTCCCCGCTCAGCGGGAAGCCTGCTTCTCCCTCTCCCACTCCCCTGCTTGTGTTCCCTCTCTCAATGTGTCTCTCTCTGTCAAATAAATAAATAAAATCTTCAAAAAAAAAAAAAAAGAAAGCTAGAGTAGCCATACTAATATAAGACAAACAGATTTTAAAACAATCTGTAACAAGAGAAAGGAGGACATTATATCATAATTAAGGGGCCTATCCATTAAGAAGATCTAACAATTGTAAATATTTATGCCCCAACTTGGGAGTACCCAAATCTGTAAGTCAAATAATAATAAACATAACAAACTCATTGATAATAATACAATAATAGTAGGGGACTTTAACACCCCATTTACAGCAATGGACAGATCATCTAAGCAGAAAAACAACCAGGCAACAATGGCTTTGAATGACATACTGGACCATATGGACTTAAGAGATATATTCAGAACATTTCATCCTAAAGCAGAATACACATTCTTTTCAAATGTACATGAGATATTCTCCAGAATAGATCACATAGTGGGTCACAAATCATCCCTCAACAAGTACAAAAAGATCAAGATCATACCATGCATATATTCAGACCACAACACTATCAAACTTGAAGTCAACCACAAGAAAAAATTTGGAAAGACCTCAAATACATGAAGGTTAGAGAATATCCTACTAAAGAATGAATGAGTTAACTAGGAAATTAAGGAAGAAATAAGAAAATACATGGAAGCAAATGAAAATGAAAACACAAGTCCAAAACCTATGGGATGCTACAAAGGCAGACCTAAGAAGGAAGTATATTGCAACACTGACCTACCTCAAGAAGCAAGAAAAGTCTCAAATACGCAACCTAACCTTACACCTAAAGGAGCTAGAAAAGGAATAGCAAATAAAACCTAAAGCCAGCAGAAGAAGGTAAATAATACAGATTAGAGCATAAATATATGATATAGAAACAACAACAACAACAAAAAAAAACCAGTAGAATGGATTAATGAAACTAAGAGCTGGTTCTTCAAAAGAATTAATAAAATTGATAAACCACTAGTCAGACTTATCAAAAAGAAAAGAGAAAGGACCCAAATATATAAAATCACGAATGGAAGAGATCACAACCAACACCACAGAAATACAAACAACTGTAAGAGAATGCTATGAAAAATTATATGCCAACAAACTGGGCAACCTGGAAGAAATGGACAAATTCCTAGAAACTTACAAACTACCAAAACTGAAACAGGAAGAAACAGAAAATTTGAACAGACCCATAACCAGCAAAAAAAAAAAAAATTGAATCAGTAATCAAAAATCTCCCAACAAACAAAAGTCCAGGGCGGGATGACTTCCCAGGGGAATTCTACCAGTTTTTGTTTTTTTTTTTAAATGTGAGATACAGAGCAAAAGAGCACAAGAGGGGGAGCAGCAGAGGGAGAAGGAGAAGCAGCCTCCCTGCCGAGCAGGAAACTCGATGTGGGACTTGATCCCGGGACCCTGCGATCATGACCTGAGCCAAAGGCAGATGCTTAACCATCTGAGCCACCCAGGCACCCTCTACCAGACATTTAAAGAGTTAATGCCTATTCTTCTCAAAATGTTCCAAAAAAATAGAAATGGAAGAAAAACTTCCAAACTCATTCTATGAAGCCAGCATCACCTTGATTGTAAAACCAAAGACCCCACTAAAAAGGATAATTACAGGTCAATACCCTGATGAACATAGATGCAAAAATTCTCAATAAAATACTAGCAAATCAATTCAACAGTACATTAAAAGAATTATTCACCATGATCAAGTGGGATGTATTCCTGGGCCATAGGGGTGGGTCAATATGTGTAAATCAATTGTGATACACCATATTAATAAAAGAAAGGACAAGAACTATATGATCCTGTCAACAGATGCAGAAAACGCATTTGATGAAATACAACATCCTTTCTTGATAAAAACCCTCAACAATGTAGGAATAGATGGAACATACCTCAAATCATAAAGGTCATATACATAAGACCCACAGCTAATATCATCCTCAGTGGGGAAAAACTAAGAGCCTTTCCCCTATAGTCAGGAACAAGACAAGGATGTCCACTGTCACCATTACTACTTAACATAGTACTGGAAGTCTTAGCCTCAATAATCAGACAACAAAAAGAAATAAAAGGCATCCAAATCAGAAAGGAAGAAGTCAAACTTTCACTATTTGTGGCTGACATGATACTCTATGTAGAAAACCCGAAAGACTCCACCAAAAAATTGCTAGAACTAATACATGAATTCAGCAAAGTTGCAGGATATAAAAATCAATGTGCAGAGATCTGTTGTATTTCTACACACCAATAACAAAGCAGCAAAAAAAAAGAAATCAAGGAATTGATCCCATTTGCAATTGCACCAAAAACAATAAGATACCTAGGAATAAACCTAACCAAAGAGGTGAAAGACCTGTACTTAAGAAGGAATTGAAGAGGACACAAAGAAATGAAAATGGATTAGAACAAACATTTTTAAAATGTCTATACTACCCAAAGCAATCTACACATTAATGCAATCCCTATCAAAATACCACCAGCATTTTTCACAGAGCTAGAACAAACTATCCTAAAATTTGTATGGAACCACAAAAGACCCCGAATAGCCAGAGCAATTCTGAAAAAGAAAAACAAGACTGAAGGTAACAGAATTCCAGATTTCAATCAAGCTCTATTACAAAGCGGTAGTCATCAAGACAGCATGGTACTGGCACAAAAACAGACATATAGATCAATGGAACAGAACAGAAAACCCAGAAATGGACCCACAACTATATGGTCAACTAAACTTCAAGAAAGCAGGAAAGAACATCCATGGAAAACAGACAGTTTCTTCAACAAATGGTGTTGGGAAAATCGGACAGCCACATACAGAAGAATGAAACTGGAACACTTTCTTATACCATACACAAAAATAAATTAAAAATAGATGAAAGACCTAAATGTGAGATAGGAAACTATCAAAATCCTAGAGGAGAACACAGGCAGCAACTTCTTGATCTGGGCCACAGCAACTTCTTACTAGACACATCTCCAGAGACAAGAGAAATAAAAGCAAAAATAACTATTGGGACCTCATCAAGATAAAAAGCTTCTACACAGCAAAGGAAACAATCAACAAAACTAAAAGGCAGCTCACGGAATGGGAGAAAATACTTGCAAATGACAAATCAGATAAAGGGTTAGTATCCAAAATGTATAAAGAACTCATCAAACAAAACACACAAAAAGCAAATAATCTAGTTAAAAAATGGGCAGAAGACATGAATAGCCATTTTTCCAGAGAAGACATCCAGATGGATACATGAAAAGATGTTCAACATCACTCATCAGGGAAATACAAATCAAAACCACGATGACATACCACCTCACACCTGTCAGAATGGTGTGATGCTAAGATCATTTGGACAGGAAATAGGACGTGGCCTCTTGGGAGATTATAAACTTTTGCCCAACTTTAAATTAACAACACAAGAAACAACAGATATTGGTGAGGATGTGGAGACGGGGACCTCTTGCACTGTTGGTGGGAATGCAAACTGGTACAACCACTCTGGAGAACAGTATGGAAGTTCCTCAAAAAGTTAAAAATAGAACCACCCTAGGGATAACCCAGCAACTACACTACTAGGTATTTACCCAAAGGATACAAAAATACAGACTTGAAGGGGTACGTGCACCCTGATATTTATAGCAGCATTATCAACAATAGCCAAACTATAAAGAGCCCAAATGTCCATCGACTTATGAATTGATAAAGATGTGGTATATATATGTACACACACACACACACTGAAATACTACTCAACCATCAAAAAGAATGAAATCTTACCATTTGCAATGACATGGATAGAGCTAGAGAGTATTATGCTAAGTGAAATAAGTCAATCAGAGAAAGACAAATACCATATGGTTTCACTCATATATGGAATTTAAGATACAAAACAGATAAACATATGGAAGGGGGGAAAGGAGAGAGGGAAACAAACCGTAAGAGACTCTTTTTTTTTTAAGATTTTATTTATTTATTTGACAGAGAGAAACACAGCAAGAGAGGGAACACAAGCAGGGGGAGTGGGAGAGGGAGAAGCAGGCTTCCTGAGGAGCAGAGAGCCCGATGCAGGGCTCGATCCCAGGACCCTGAGATCATGACCTGAGCCAAAGGTAGACACTTAACAACTGAGCCACCCAGGTGCCCTATTAAGAGACTCTTAATGATAGAGAACAAACTGACAGGTGATGGAGGGAGGTGGGGGGGGGATGGGCTAGATGGGGGATGGGCATTAAAGGGGCCACTTGTGATGAGCACTGGGTACTGTATGTAAGTGATGAATTCCCGAATTCTCCTTCTGAAACCAATATTGCACTGTATGTTAACTAACTAGAATTTAAATAAAAATTTTTTAAAAAAGCAGCTCTTGTGTCAGGAAGAAGGGACTAAGACCAAATATTAGAACATAAGACGTTCTTATCCTCTCTATCACTCAAGAAATTACAAGATTTGGGAGCTCTGTGCCAGGACCTGGGGACAAAGACCTAATATATTATTATTATTATTATTTCACAGTATCACAGAGGTACTTCGATTCCTTTAAGCCGCAGAATTAATCAGTCTAGAATCCGGTAGGTGTGAGTCTCCCAAATGACCTCAGCCCCATCCTGTCCAGGACCCAAAGAGAGCTCAGCATGAAAGAATATGGTTTCATACCCACTAGCAAGAAAGAAAGTTGGGCAAAAGTTTATAATCTCCCAAGAGGTCACATCCTATTTCCTGTCAAAATGATCTTAGCAGCTCCTCAATCAAGGCCATATTCCCTTTTGGTGTCGTGTGCCCAAAACCTTGATGTTGGGACTTCCCAGACATCCACCCCATCCCACCCACACCATCTCTAGCTCAGTTGCACCCCTGACATGTAATCCTTGTTAGTAACTTTAGGCCCTAAGCCCTGTCTCATTCATCCTTGTACTGTCAGCACATACCACAGTGCCTGGGGCATAGGATGCTCTCAATTGTGTTGAAATAAATGGAAATAAAGTTATTTGTGAAATGAGCTATGTGTGCACGAGTCTGCGATCATAACAACTTGAATGCAGAGTGAGATATTTGAGGGAATAATAGGTCAGTGTGCCCATCCCAGGCTAAGCCCAAAAAGAATAGCAGTTTGAGTGGAGTGGCCAAGAATCAGGGAGGTAAGATACACCTAGGCCACCAGCCAATCCAGACAGAGTTCAAGAGTCAACATCACATATTATTTGCCTTCCCTATTGGCACTGGGATGTAGCCTTGATTTCCAATGTCCCCTGTATCCATTTATTCCTTGATTCACCACTCAGCAAGCCCAAGTGCAAAACCCCCATCTGTGAGATATAGGGATAACTAAGGCCTTCCATGGCCTGCAGAGATACTTTGGAGATGCACGTGGATAGCCAAAATACAAAACCATGGAGCTCCTGGGTGGCTAAGTGTCTGCCTTCAGCTCAGGTCATGATACCAGGGTCCTGGGATCGAGCCCCACATTGGGCTCCCTGCTCACTGGGGAGTCTGTTTCTCCCTCTCCCTCTGCCCCTCCCCCTGCTCCTTCTCTCTCTCTCTCTGTCTCTCTCACTCACTTTCTGTCTCTCTCACTCACTTTCTCTCTCTCAAATAAATAAATAAATCTTTTAAAAAAATACAAAACCAAATGGGCAGTGGTCATAAGTGAGAGATAAATGAAGTTCTCCTTGATAAGAGATCTGCTAATAACTACCTTCCAACTTGATTTTTATGAGAGACGTTTCTTCTCACTTATGACTTTCTAACCATACATGCACAGGAGAAAGGAATTATGACAGGTGCTCGGCCTGGTCCCTCTACTCAGAACACTGGTCCCTCCTCAGTCAACTGTACTCATCATTAGGTCTCAACTTACAAGTCAGCGCCTCCATATCTTCTTCCATCCTCTCCAGGTCGCTGCCACATGCCCCAAGGCACATAGGATTTTCCTTATCAGACACTTACTACACTATCTCTTATTTGCTTAATTCTCTGTCAGATTAATTAGATTAAATTCCCTGAAAGTCGATCTGCACCCTGTATCTCTGCTCAGGGCTCAGTGCACAGTAGGCAGGCAGTGAATGTTTTACATGTCTTTATCAGTCAGTCAACACAGAGCACATTTAAAGAACCTCAGCAAAAAACAAAGCAGAAATAACATTAAGTAGCCAAACTGCTCATCAATCTAACTGGACATGAAAACGGTTTCATGCAAATCTTTAACAGCAAATACAGAATTCGAGGCTACAGGCCCTGCCCCTCATGTATGGAAAGGGGTTCAATGGTGCTCACAATAACTCCTAGATAATCTGAAACCCAAAATTATCCAACATTTTTTTATCCCTAGCTACCATGAGTTTCCCCACCACCACAATACCTTTTAATAGAACTACTTATAAATTAGGAGGCACAACCATGCCCTGACTTGCCCCTCCTCCCTCTTCTGCCTTCCGCCTTCTGGGAGGCTGGGGGGTGGGGGGGCAATAGCCAGAAGAATGAGGAATAAAGACTGAACGATCCCCGTGCTTCCACTCTTAGTTGTCACGCACTGTCAGTTCTTCACAAAGGATCAGAGTTTCGCCCAAGGTCTGAACAAGCTGGGGTGCCAGTATTCAGGGCTCTGTATCCCCAGTCGTGGACCCTCTGCTCAGTAAGCTTCCCCATAAAGGATGCCTCTCCACCTAAGAACCAGGCTGCCGGGGGAGGCAGGGTCCCACATCCATCAGCATCGCTGAGTGTCATACACACCTGGACAGCCGCTGAACATGACCCCAAGCCACCAAATTACCACAGGGATGCAAAAAACCACCTGTGCCGCGCTTCTCAATGGAAATGCTCCCGTTTGATCTGTGTCAGGGCACAGTGCTTTTTCTACAAGCCTGTCACTGCATGTGATGCCTCTATTACATACATAGCCTCTGGCAACATGGACAAGACTGAATCCCTGCCCAAAATCAAAACATGCCAAGCAGATCAAAATATGGAGCAGTGCTTAAGTTGAGGTGGAGTGCAACTCACAGGCACAGACATCTAACTCATAGCTCTTTCTCTGCTTCTGTCCTTCGTTTCCAATTGTAGGTGGATCCTACATCACCGCCCTCCTCCTCCCTGCTCTTCAAACCCATCACCACCACCAAAAATCACCCAGATTCCACATCATCATACAATGCTATTCATTGGATTCTAGCAGAGAGGCAATGGAAACACAACATGACATCTTCCATTTCCAAACAGGGCCCAGGGAAAGCATGGCTCCGCTGACAAATGCTTGCTTTCAGGTGCTCTGAGCTCTCCCCAGGTGGTTCATATGCACACCCAGCTGGAGTGGCACTTTCCCATCCAGAGCAGCTGTTCCACTGAGCCACCCTCAGAAGGTTGCCTCAGCTAAAAGCCAATTTTTTATGGCAATGCACATCGATTAATAAAGCATGTGCAAAGAGACAGCCCTCCAAAAAATTAGCCTTCCTCCTGCAGATCATGGGAAGCCATACCTGATCCAAGGCTGCCTTCAATTCTGGCGCCTTAACCAGCACAGCTGTAAGCAAATAAGGTCTTTAGTTATGAACTTCAGGTGCCTTTGCTAAAGCACAGGTGAGAAAAGTAGGACCGAGTAACTTCCAGCTCTTAGCAGAATGCAAACATGCTTCTCTCTCTGAGCTGGAAGGCACCAGTGGGGTGGCCATAAAGCTCCCACCTAAAATGAATGCACATTTGAGGAAGAGTGAGAACAAGGACTGATGTAACACCTTCTTGAGTCTATATTTGGGGACGCATAAGAAAAAGGACTGATAATGAACCTTGTTGGGATTGATTCTTGCAGCTGTTTTTTTTTTTTTAAAGATTTTATTTATTTATTTGAGAGAGAGAATGAGAGACAGAGAGCACGAGAGGGAAGAGGGTCAGAGGGAGAAGCAGACCCCCCGCTGAGCAGGGAGCCCGATGTGGGACTCGATCCCGGGACTCCAGGATCATGACCTGAGCCAAAGGCAGTCGCTTAACCAACTGAGCCACCCAGGCGCCCTCTTGCAGCTGTTTAAAGAAGAATGGTTTTTGGGGGCGCCTGGGTGGTGCAGTCACTTAAGCCTCCAACTCTTGATTTCAGCTCAGGTCATGATCTCAGGGTCATGGGATTGAGCCCCACCTCAGCCTCCATGGAGTCTGCTTGAGCTTCTCTAGCTCTGCCCCTCCCCCTGCTTGTGCTCTCGAATGCTCTCTCTCTGTCAAATAAATAAATCTTCTTTTAAAAAAAGAATAATGTGTTTTTTACTACAAAAGGAATTAATGTTCACTGTAGAAACACAATCATGGGAAGAAAAATAAATTAGTGATAATCCACTTTCTAAAAGTAATTGATTTTACTATCCAACTATTAAGATTTTAATTCCTTCCTTCCATGCATGTGTGCACGTGTGAGCATGTGTGTCCTTGTGTGTGTGTATTTTTGGTTGTGAGTACTATTTAGTAACTGGTGTTTTTGCTTAATAAAAATTACTATGTTAATATTTTTGTACATTTTTTAAAGACCACACGTGTGGGTACTAAAAATAGCTAATATTTATTGAACCAGGAACATTGTATTATCTCTTGTTAAAAGACAAATTGAGCCATATTAAAAATGTTAAGAGTTTATGTGAGCCAAGAATCGATTCAAATTGAGCAGCACCGAACTGAAAGTGGTCAGGCACGTTCCACCAACAGGAGCCAAGGGCAAGACTTACCTGCACAGAGAAAATGCAGAAGCAAAGCAAGGGAATTAATGACTGGCTATAACTGCAGACCTGGCTGGCTGTTTGTGCCTGGCTGTCCTTACCGTTCTGATTTCCTAACTGAGTCCTGTGCAGGCTTAGATTCTGGTTTGCTAAGGGAGGCTATCAAGGCATTCAAGCCACCTCAGTCTAATGGTCTAAGGACTCTCTGAGTTGGGTACTATGACATTTTGCCATTTCGTTAATTAGGATACAGAGATGTAGAAGGAAGATGGGCTGTGTCTCTCGTCTGCTCCTCCCTTCCTTCTCCTCCTCCCCGTACACCATCCTCACACCAAGAGACAGAAGACAGCCTCCGGGGCCTTCTCAGAGCTCTACAGAACCAGCCAGACGAGGCCCTGTGGAGACAGGTCACTGGGCAGATGTTCCAGGATCATCCCTGCCAGAGCAGAGCAGGTCTGTGGGCAACTGTGCCCTCAGACTTCCAAGGACAGCCTCCTGACACTTTTCTGTCCTACTTCCCCCACCGCAGTGCTGGCCCTAACTCAGTTTAACCCTACTGTGGGAGACACCCAGCACCATTTTCTGTGCAGCGTTCTCTCTGGCTCTTTAGCTCTTGTTTTGAATGATTTTATCTCTTGTTTTGATTTCTTTTTCTCCCATTTCTCTTCTCTTTCCCTCTATTTTAAGACAACAATTGTTCTCCTTTCTCCTGTTCCCTTTGTTCACTGAACATCTCCCCTAGTTCACTCCAGTCCCCTCCACCAACTAATGGTTTCTCAGCTTCATTTTCTGTAGATCTCACTCTGGTATAAAAGGTCCCCTTCCCTTCTCCCTTGGTCTAGCATGCTCATTCAAGACTGCTTCTGGCATCTGGAGAAGCGAAGGACATCCAAACGGACAGATCCCTGCTCCATATAATAAAGAGACAGTGGGAAATGATCCTACGGGGAAGAACCTGCTGGCCGCAGCCACACACACACTCCCCCTACCAAGGGGAAGCTGTTTCCCTTACTTTCATTTGTCTGCATTCTTCCTTAGTGATTTCCAGTGCTCATTTGTTCCGAAACAACCAAAACCAATGTGATGTTGTTATGCTAAAGGGTCTTTCCTAGAGCCTCTCAGTCAGCATTTTGCTTCACAACGGGTTATACCTCACAAATGCAAATATAAGTAATGTGTGCAGAAAGATTACAATGCACCCTACAGGTACCATCTGGAGTCAGTTCTGCTTAGCTTTTTGACAAAGGCCGAGGTATTCCTGAGACATTTCACTGCAGTTCAACCTGCTATCTAGAAAGCAGGCTGCCTGATTTCACTTGTCACCAATAACTCAGATTGAGGAGTCAGGACATTGCAAGCCCTTTGCGGGGAAGGGGAGGGCAGTCTACATGCAATTCATTTTGCTTTCTGGGAGGACTCTGCAGCAAAGCATGAGGGAGCACTTGTTTTTCACTTCGATTATATTCCCTTACCACTCCAGGGTCTCCAACTCCTCCCTGTCTCTCCTCTGTGCCCCGCCCGCCCCCCAATTTGCACACGCACACACTCGCACGTGTGAAAATCTACCCCCAAGATTCCAAGGACCTTCAAAACGTACTCACTGATAGAAACCAAGAGCTGCTTTTAACAGGTCTTTTTTGTTGTTGTTTTTAATTTTTACCATAATAGAAAATAGAGGAGAGAATTAAAGACAGGTAGAGCTTATAATGAGGACCAATCCCTATGTATCTGCTAAGACTGACCACTGAAAATCTCCTAAGAGGCCTAGACAGCCCCCAGGGGGCTGGTCCTACAGGCTTGCTGCTTGAGAGTCCCGAGTTGTTGGCAGCATCACCTGAAAATAATGAAGGATCCAAGAATGAAGAGTGTTCTGCCCACTGGGTTTGCTTTCTACAAGTATATCCAATCCTGACCCATCCTCTAAGGGCAACTTTGGGGAGCTATTTCGTAGACATAGTGTTGCAGTGGACAGTAAGGAGGCTCCCATCTAAATAGTGTAAGATCAAAATCGGGTTGCTGCTTCACCTCAACACAAAGTCTCTCACTGGAGGGGAAATGATAGTGGCCCAACTCTGCTTTGCGTTGAGCTAGGAAAAGAATTTGCATGATTTTCTCAAGGATGACAGAAACATACAGAATACGTCAGGATACAAATATCTCACTTAAGACTGAGTGCACAGGATTAAGACAAAGTCTACAGAGAAATCAGAAGAAGCATTAATCTGGGATGCTCTCAAGCAGATAGGAGTGAGACGCAAGGCTTTAAATAGCTACCACCAGCTATAAAAATAAGTGAACTGTAAATTCTTCTGACTGGAGGTTTCCTAAAACAGTAGAAATAGAAATATTCCTAAAATCCTAATACAGGGAAAGTCACTCAAATAACTACTTCTTAAGGGAACTGATGCATTAAGAGGAAGCATTTGCAGACTAAAAGCCACATAATGCACAGCGGTTGCATCCTGACAGGATACTTGTTAGAAAGGATCCATTTGCGGCTCCAATATTCAGGGTCAGTAATCTCTCAGAAAAAGGTTAATGGAAACAAAACAGAATTCAGGGCACATTCTTCCAATCAGTGTGCAGAAGCCTAAGCAAAGTACCTTTAGCACACCCTCAGGCTATAGAAAGCAAAATTATTGCAACATTCTGTTTAGTAGAATTTGCAACCGGCACAATGGAGAGGAGAGGGAGGCCAAATGCAGGGGGACGTTTGTGTGTGTGACTGGGCAGGTGGGCTGAATGACCCAGGTCACTTCCAGAGAGGAGGCAGTGACGTCGTGTTTGAAGGCAGAGCGTATGGATGTGAAGAAACCAAGTGGTGACTGGATATGGAGCTGGAGCAACTTTCTCAAATCAGCTTCCAGCCCCAGAAGCTACTCTGAAAAATTTATAAATGTGTCACAGACTAACAGATTGGGGCAAGTTGGTGGAGAAGGAAGCCATGAAACCTAATGGCTGTGTGGTCTCTTCCTTCCCTCCTGGAAAGCAAGGGAAACCTGATCTGGGCAGTATTCTAGAAAGGCTGGGACAGTGGGAGTCTGGCTTGGCTTTCAGGGTATAGAGCAGCAGTATCCTCTGGAAAATCACAAACAGTGAAGGCACCAAGAGAGCAAGAGAAGGATCAAGCTAGAGACGATGCAAAGAGAGAGTCCGTAACACCAACAGGATAGAGGGACCTTGTGCATGGAACAGGATGAATAAGCAAATATGAGGCTGGAGGGAACCCTTCCAGAAGCTAACCCAGGTCAAAGGACTTTTGAAAAAGACACCACTGCATTGAAGAGACCACACAGATATCCATACAAGTCAGCCACAGCAGGTCATTTGTGTCCTTTGGCAGAGGGTAGTGCTCCGTCCAGACTGACCGTGAATGGCTTTCAGTGAGGCCTCACCAGCTGCCAGGCTCACCAGGTGGTGTGTGTGCAGCATGCTAGGTAGTCTTCACTCCCGCCCTCCAAGCCTCATCAAACCCTTCCACTAGAGAGATTAACATTTATGGACGATTGATGGATTCTGAATTGTATCCTTCTGTCCAACTAGACAATCAGAAAGCTATACTGTATTCTTTGTAAGGATTCTTTTGAGGCACATGGTGCTCACCCTCCCCCTTCCACCTCAAACTCTTTTAATTAAATAGCACTGTGGTATGACCCATCTGCAAGAAGTAGTCACGTGAAAAGTATCATTGGCTTAATTAAGGGTATTATCTATTGCATTACACAGAGTCCTATTTATGAGTCCCTAAGAGACATACTCCTGACCTTAGTGTTAAGAATTATTATAGCTCTCCTAGCACATGGCATGTTTTTTTACATTATAGACACTGGGAGTCTGGCTTGGCTTGGGAGTCATTCAGCTGATCCTGTTTGCCTACTTGCAGGGCTGCTAGGAAGCTCCAGGCCAGATTTGTGGCCCAACTCAAGGCATGCTGTTACTCTAACTTCATTCCATTCTTTCTTGCTCCACTTTTTAAATATAGTTATGCTTATCATTTTTATCCTATAAAATTATGTGCATTTTTAAAAACCCTGTTTGTACAAGATCAGGTATAAACACATACATACATACATTCATATGTACAGATCTAAGAGTGGTATGGCCAAATTGCAAAAACAGTGCAGGTACTAAGAGTTTCATGTACATATAATTGAAATTAGTGAAGTTCTTGTCCCCTGTTAAAATTATTTCTTATTAAAATTTATGAATAACCCAGTTTTCCTGCTTCACATTTTTACTGAGAAAATCCATTTTCAACTTGCCAGAAACCGGAATTTCTTTAGTCATCATAGAGGAACCAAGCCTTCTGATTTATATGGAACAACTTCTCCATCTATTGGCACAATTTAATATTGCAAATAATATCCTGAAATCAAATATTCCCTTATTACTCTATGCAGATTTTGTTTCCTTCATTAAGTCTCTCAAAAAGTTGCCACTGTCAATAATTAAATACATCTCCCCTGCATTAAGCTCTTTGCCTTCCGGAGTTAATAAACCTATAGAAATTAAATTCATGGGCGCCTGGGTGGCTCAGTTGGTTAAGCGACTGCCTTCGGCTCAGGTCATGATCCTGGAGTCCCGGGATCGAGTCCCGCATCGGGCTCCCTGCTCGGCAGGGAGTCTGCTTCTCCCTCTGACCCTCCCCCCTCTCATGTGCTCTCTCTCTCTCTCTCATTCTCTCTCTCAAATAAATAAATAAAATCTTTAAAAAAAGAAATTAAATTCATGGCATTATTACTGGGCTGAGAGGATTCCTAGATCATAATCTTCACCTCCTAAAGGAAGTCAAGCCAAATTTTCCAAAATAAGATATAAAGGAATGGAGAAGTATTATACATAGACTTAATTTAAACCAATTTAGGATGTGATAATCATTTTAAAGTCATATTTAAGGATTGAGTGAAATACTGGACATGCCAACAATTTAATCCTCTTGAAGGATTAAAACATATGGGCATCCAAAGGGGCCAGTTTTAAAAATATATATCATAGACTAACATTGAATTGAGACAACACCAGTCTCACCATTCCCCACCTACCAACATATCTCTACCTTTGAGTAAGTCATTCCTTCACCTGACAAGGCAATCCCACTTTCCCATAAACAAAATACACCACTCTTGAAATTTTTTTTAAGCATAAAATATTCTTAAAATCTCTGTGATGTTGCAGGGTGCCTGGGTGACTCAGTCAGTTAAGCATCTGCCTTCAGCTCATGTCATGATCCCAGGGTCCTGGGATCAGAGCCCTTTATTAGGCTCCCTGCCGGGTGGGGAGTCTGCTTCTCCCTCCCCCTGCCCATGCTCTCTCCCTCTCTCAAATAAATAAATAAATAAATAAAATCTTTTTAAAAAAACTCTGTGATGTTGCAATCTCTATATGACTGTATATCTGCAGTGAATTTATTTCTATGTACATCTCTTGCATTATTACCCTACAGATCGGAGCTTAAAACCCAACTTTTCCACTTATACAAAGTGTGTAGCCTTGAGCAAGTTACTTTTACCTCCATAACCTTCTTTTCTCACGTACACATGAAAATAATACTAATTACCTTGTAGGACTATTATGAGGATTAAATAAGATAATTGCTTAAAAAATATCTCACACTTAGTAGACACTCAATAAATGGTAGATTTTAGTAGTAGCTGTAGTTGTTGTAGGAAGAAGAAAAGGCTTAATCACACTTTTCCCATAAGTCCCTTGACTGTTCAATCCTTCTCACTCTGGCCTGAAGAAACAATTTTCAGGGGACCTAAAAGCAAGGAGGTTCACAAACAGCAAGAAATAAGGGCCTTAATGAAAATTATGAAGAAAGGAAGAAGCAAATGGAAGCAGAATCAAAAATATGAACTAAAACAGAAATCGATAAAACTGAAAACAGGAAATCAATAGAGAAAATCAACAAAACACAAAGTTGGCTCTTTGGAAAAAAATAAGCCTCTAGCCAGGGTAACAAAGCAAAAAAGAGAAAAGACACAAATTAGTAATATCAGAAATGGAAGAGGGGACACCACTATAGATCTCATGGACAATGAAAAGATAATAAAGGAATACTATGAACACCTCTATGCCCATAAATTTGATAACCTAGATGAAATCAACCAATTCCTTGAATGACACAATCTGCCAAAGCTCACACAAAAAGCAAGAGATAAACCAAATAGCCCTATAGCTATTACAAAAATTAAATCAATAATTAATAATCTTCCAAAACCGAAAGCACTAGGCTCAGATGGGTTCACTGGTAAATTCTACTGAACATTTAAGAAAAAAAATTTTAGCAACTCTCTACAATCCCTTACAGAAGACAGAAGCAGAAGGAATACTTCCTAATGCCAGGATTATGCTAATACCAAATCAGACAAGACATTACAAGAAAACTACAGACTAATATCTCTCACGAACATAAATGCAAAAATCCCCAAGAAAATATAAGCAAATCGAATCCAACAATGTATAAAAATAATTATACACCATGACCATGTGGGATTATCAGACATATGCCTGGCTGGTTCAACATTTGAAAATCAACTAATGTAACACATCACATGATCGTATCAATAGATGCAGACAAAGCATTTGACAAAATCTAACACCCATTTATAATAAATACTTTTAGCAAATTAGGAATAAAGGGATGTTCATAAAGAACATCTACAGAAGAATCTATAGCTCGTAGCATACTTAATAATGAAAAGCTCCAAGCTTTCCCTCTAAGATTAGGAACATGGCAAGGATGTCCCCTTTTGCCACTGCCTTTATCTTGTTGAAACTTCTATCTAATTCAATAAGACAGGAAAAGGAAATAAAAGGTATGCAAATTGAAAAGGAAGAAATAAAACTGTCTCTATTTGCAGATGGCATGATTGTCTACATAGAAAATCTAAAAGACGAAAAAAATTCCTGGAACTAATAAGCCATTGTTAGTTCAACAAGGTTGCAAGATACAAAATTAATATACGAAAGTCAATTATTTTCTTATATACCAGCAATGAAAACTGGAATTTGAAATTAAAAATGCATTTCCATTTACATTAGAGCCCCCCAAAATGAAATGCCTAGGTATAAATCTAACAAAATATGTACAAGGTCCATATGGAGAAAACTACAAAGTTCTGATGAAAGAAATCAAAGAATAATAAATAAATGGAAAGATATTCCATGCTCACAGATAGGAGAACTCCATAGTGTCAAGGTGCCAGTTCTTCCCAACTTAATCTATAGATTCAACACAATTCCAATCCAAATCCCAGCAATTTATTTTGTGGATATCAATAAAGTTTCTGTGGAGAGGCAAAAGACCAAGGATAGCTAATTCAATATTAAAGGAAAAGAACAGGGGCGCCTGGGTGGCTCAGTCATTAAGCGTCTGCCTTCGGCTCAGGTCATGATCCCAGGATCCTGGGATCGAGCCCCGCATCGGGCTCCCTGCTCCACGGGAAACCTGCTTCTCCCTCTCCCACTCCCCCTCCCACTCCCCCTGCTTGTGTTCCCTCTCTCGCTATGTCTCTGTCAAATAAATAAATAAAATCTTTAAAAATAATAATAATAATAATAAATAAAAATAATAATAATAAAGGAAAAGAACAAAGTCAGAGGACCTACTACCCGACCTAAAACTATGAAGCTGCAATCATCAAGACGGTGTGGTATAGTGAAAGAATAGACAAATAGTTGATGAAATACAATAAAGGGCCCAGAAACGGATCCACATACATACAGTCAACTGATCTTCGACCAAAGAGCAAAGGCAATATAATGGAGCAAAGACAGTCTTTTCAACAACTGGGGCTAAAACAACTGGATGTTCATATGCAAAAAAAAAACAAAACAAAAAAACAATGCAGACACAAACCTTACACCCTTCACAAAAATTAACTCAAAATGGATCACAGACCTAAATGTAAAATCAAAATTATAAAAGTCCTAGAAGATAACATAGGAGAAAACCTAGATGACCTTAGATATGGCAATGACTTTTTAGATACAAAACCAAAGGCCTTATCAATGAAATAAAGAATTGATAAGCTGGACTTTATTAAAATCAAAAACTTCTACTCTGTAAAAGACAATCTCAAGAGAAGAATATAAGTCACAAATTGGAAGAAAATATTTACAAAAGACACAGCTGATAAAAGCTGTTATTCAAAATACACAAAGAACACTTAAAACTCAACAATAAAATAAACAATCTTATTAAAAATGAGCAAAAGACCTGAACAGACACTTCACCAAAGAAGATATATAAATGAAAAGACAGTCAACATCATAAGTCATTGGGGAACTGCAAATGTACACAATAATGAGATCCCAATACATACCTATTAAAATGACTAAAATCCAGAACAGTGACAGCATTTCGTGCTGGCACCAAATGCCAGAGAGGACATGGAGCAAGAAAAACTCTCATTCATTACTGGTGGGAATGCAAACTAGCATAGTCACTTTGGAATACAGTTTGCAATTTCTTACAAAACTAAACATATATTATCACAAAATCCGGCAGTTACACTCCTTGGTATTTACCTAACTGAACCGAAAACTTACGGCAACATGAAAACCTGCACAGAGATTTTTAAGGCAGCTTCATTCATAATTGCCAAAACTAAGAAGCAAGCAACTTGTCCTTTAATAGGTGAATGATTAATTAAACTGGAACATCCAGACAATGGAATATTACTTAGGACTAAAAAGAAATGAGCTATAAAGCCATGAAAAGACATGGAGGAAACTTAGATGCATATTACTTAGTGAAAGAAGCAGATCTCAAAAAGCTGTATGATTCCAACTATTTAATATTCAGGGAAAGACAAAACTATGGCGACAATGAAAGGATCAATGGTTGCCAGGGATTAGAGGAGAGGGAGGGATGAACAGGAGCGCACAGAGGATTTTTCATTTGCCTTTCCATATCAATTTTAGAACCAGCTTGATTTCTACAAAAAAAATCCTCCTGGATTTGATGGTATTGCATTGAATCTACAGTTAAATTTGAACAGAACTGACATCTAACAATACTGAGACTTTAAATCCATGAGCACTGTATAGTTGTCCATTTACTACACTTTCTTTGGTTTTGTTCATCAGTGTTTTGTAGTTTCCAGCATATAGATCCCATACATATTTTTTTGAGATTTACACCTAAGTTGTATATAATTTTTGTGCTATTGTAAACAGTACTCATCTTTAATTTCAACTTCCAATTGTTCATTGCTAATATATAAAAATACAATTCATTTTTTTTAATCTTGTGTTTTTTTAAAGATTTTATTTATTTATTTGCTAGAGAGAGAGAGTGAGAGTACAAACACAGGGAGCGGCAGACAGAGGGAGAAGCAGCCTCCCCGCTGAGCAAGGAGCCTGATGTGGGACTCGACCCCAGGACCCTGGAATCATGACCCGAGCCAAAGGCAGCCGCTTAACCGACTGAGCCACCCAGGCGTCCCTACAATTGAATTTTATATATTGACCTTGTATCCTAAAATCCTGCCAACCTTATTAGTTCTAGTAATCTTTTTGTAAATTCTTTGAGATTTTCTACATAGTTGTTCATATCAGCTACAAGCAGATTATAGTTTTATTTAACTTTCAAGTTTGTACGCCTTTTATCTTTTGTCATGGTTTATTTCATCGGTTTGGACCCAGAAGAAAACTGAATAGGAGTGATGACAGTGGACAGCCTTGCCTTGTTTCTGAGCTTACAGGGAAAGCATTCAGTCTCACCATTAAGTATAATGTTAGCTGTAAGTTTATCATAGATGCCCTTTATCTAAGGTTGAGGAAGTTTCCCTCCTGCTCCTAGTTTGCTAAAGTTTTTATTATGAATGGATGTTGAATTTTGTCAGGCACTTTTTCTCCATCTATTAAGGCTGATTATCGTTTTTCTTAGTCTGTTGATACAATAAATTACACTGGTTGATTTTCAAATGTTATATTGCTTTCCTAAGATAAATCTCTTTTTCATGACCTACTACTCTCTTTATACGTTGGTAGATTAGATTGGCTATTATTTTGTCGAGGAATGGACTCATACAATATGTGATCTTTTGTGACTGGATTCTTCTTTTTAGCATAATGTTTTCAAAATTTGTCCCTGGTGTAGCATGTATCAGTACTTTGTTCTTTTTTGTTGCTGAAGAATATATTCCATCGTATGGATATACCACTTTTTGTTTATACACTCATCAGTCGAAGGACATTTGGATTGTTTCTACTGTTGGCCATTATAAATAATGCTTCTATGAATATTTATGTACAAATTTTTATATAAATAAATGTTTTCATTTATCATGGGTATATACCTAGAACTAGAATTGCTGGGTCATATAGTAACTCTATGTCTAATAGTTTGAAAAACATTCAAACTGTTTTTAAAGTGGCTATACTAGGGGCGCCTGGGTGGCTCAGTCAGTTAAGCATCTGCCTTCGGCTCAGGTCATGATCCCAGGGTCCTGGGATCGAGCCCCGCGTCTGGGCCCCTGCTGTGCTTCTCCCTCTCCCTCTGCTGCTCCCCCTGCTTGTGCTCTCTCTCAAACAAATAAAATCTTTAAACAAACAAAGTGGCTGTACTATTTTACATTTCCATCAGCAGTGTTTGAGGGAATACATTGTATGAGGGGAACCAATTTCTCCACATCCTCTTCAATACTTATTATTATCTGTATTTTCTTACTGTGTTTAGTTTTTAAATGTTTCTGCTTTGAACACCATATATTTCTAAAAATAAATAAACACCATATATTTCTGTATAGCCCGTATCTCTCTAAGAGAAGATTTTAGATGGTCTGTTTAATTATAGCAATGTCAATAAAGCCAGAATCAGTTAGTGAAACATTATAAAATTCAAATATACATTGTCTATAACCTATGTTAAATAAATAAAATTTTCAGGGCGCCTGGGTGGCTCAGATGGTTAAGCGTCTGCCTTCGGCTCAGGTCATGATCCTGGGGTCCTGGGATCGAGCCCCCACATCGGGCTCCCAGCTCAGCGGGGAGTCTGTTTCTCCCTCTGCCTCCCCCCTGCTCATGCTCTCTCTCTGTATCTCTCTGTTTCAAATGAATAAAATCTTTAAAAAATAATAAAATAAATACAAAAATAAAATTTTCTACTGCAAAGTAGTTTATATAGTCTCAAGAGTAGGGGCGCCTCGGTGGCTCAGTCATTAAGCGTCTGCCTTCGGCTCAGGTCATGATCCCAGGGTCCTGGGATGGAGCCCCGCATCAAGCCCCGCATCGGGCTCCCTGCTCGGCGGAAAGCCTGCTTCTTCCTCTCCCATTCCCCCTGCTTGTGTTCCCTCTCTCACTGTGTCCCTCTCTGTCAAATAAATAAAATCTTTAAAAAAAAAAAAAATAGTCTCAAGAGTAAAGATCAGTGTGTCACTGGAGAACAACTTGCTGATGAACTGGCCTGATCCAAATTCATGAAGACAGAAAAAAAGAAACTATTCAAGAAAAATCTGGCTAGAACTTTATTTATCCAACCTGACTAAATATTCATATTTTGCTCCCAAAGGGCTAAGCCATTTTTTCCAGCTTTAATGAGGTGTAACTGACAAATGAGAATCATATATATTTAAAGTATACAATGTGATGTTTTGATATGTGTATATGTTGAGAAATATTACCACCATCAAGCTAATGAACAAATCCATCCATCACCTCATATTGTCACCTTTGTGTGTGTGTGTGTGGTGAGAAAACATAAGATCCACTCTCTGAGCAAATGCAACTGTAAAACATTGATGAAAGAAACTGAAGAAGATATAAGCAAATGGATTTATGTATTGGAAGAATTAATACTGTTAAAATGTCCATACTACTGAAAGTGATCTACAGATTCATGCAATCCCTACCAAAATTCCAATGACATTTTTTACAGAAATAGAAAATGCCATCCTAAAATTCATATGGAACCACAAAAAAAACTCCAAATAGCCAAAGCAATCTTGAAAAAGAACCACAAAGCTGGAGCTATTAAACTTCCTCATTTCAAACTACATTACAAATCTAGAGAAACCAAAACAGTACAATACTGGCTAATATTTATACTTTAAAAATGTCAAATTTTCAGCTTTCACCCTCATCTCCTTAACAGCACATAATGACTATCTCAGTGCTTTTCACTTTCAGACCATCCATGTCAACAATTTTTTTTTTTTTTCTGGAGATACACACTATGGAAATGTGTGCCCTCTGGTTTCAGCCATAATTTTGATGAAGGCTAAATCAGGAATATTTTGGTCTTATAATTGTATTTACAAATTAATATTTGATAAATATAAATTTTTTAATGAGCATCAATTTCTCCCATTAAATTAACAAAAAAAATTATTGATAATATCCAGCATTGTGAAGGACCCTGAAAGATGGTTATTCTGTCTCATCCAGTGGAAGTTTGAATTAATACAAGCTTTCTGAAGGACAATTTGGAAACATATTTTAAAAGTTTTAAAAATGTGCAAACCCTTTGACCCAGCAAATTCTTCTTGTAGGAATTTGTGCTAAGGAAATAATTAGATATTTAGTCAAAGTTTTATGCATAAAAATGTTCACCTGTTCATAATGGAAAAGTAAGAAAACTTTTAAATAGCTAAAAATGGGAGATGGCCAAGGGTTAAATAAAATGCAATCTATTTGTGTCTTATAATATTATGCAACAATACAAAAATCATGTTTTCAATTAACTTTCAATGGCCTGAGACAAGTTTCTAATGTTATGTTTAAAAAAAAAAAGCAACGTATAATACTAGCTACTATGAGCTCCCCACTTACTGAGATAAGATAGACATTGATAAAACTAAACATATTAGCAGTGATAAGTCATCCATGGGGGATAGGATTATGGGCAGTTTTGGTTTTTTTTTAAAGATTTTATTTATTTATTTGACAGAGAGAGACACAGCGAGAGAGGGAACACAAGCAGGGGGAGTGGGGGAGGGAGAAGCAGGTTTCCCACAGAACAGAGAGCCCGATGCGGGGCTCGATCCCAGGACCCTGGGATCATGACCTGAGCCAAAGGCAGACGCCTAGCGACTGAGCCACCCAGGTGCCCCAGATTATGGGCAGTTTTTAACGGAGTGGGATTGGGTGTAGGGGTGTGCGTATGTGATGTGTGTGTGTACGCACAGACGTGGGTATATTTTCAAAGTTTTTTGTAGTGAACATGTTTTACTTTTATAACAGTGATGAAGGGGATGTACAGAAGTGTTCTTAATTTCACCTCTGTTTAAAACCACTTTTTTCTTTTACTGCACAGAGATAAATGTCTCTTTCAAGAATACCTCATTTTGCTTTCTCCAAACGTTGCAAAAACACCTTAGATAATGAGCAGTTTATTTGCAGTAATAACATATTGGCACTACTTAGGGAACTAGCTCACAGAACTTTTCCCTATGGCAAAACAAAAATGTCATACACGGAGGCATTACAGTGTTTATGCTAACTCTGGCATTTTACACGCTTGAGCTCATTATCAGTCTCATTAATTTTGGGATTGTTAATAGCACTGCTATTTATATGATGACTTAACCTTTACAAATTTATATCAGAGATTTTAAAACTCAATGGAGAATGTGTCTAGAATGTAAGAGGATGTATCTTTGAGTGATTTTTACCAGTGGGGAGCATATTTTGATCCTTACTATCTTTAAATAATCGGGATGCCTAGCTAGAGAAAAGTCGAGAAACACTATTTTATCAGTAAAGGTATAAAAAAAATCGTAAACGGCTAACTGGCTTTCATAAAAATGCGTACGAGTGTCAAAAATACCTACGAAATTAAAAACAAAAGAAAACTAAGGGCGTGTTTTCTAGATGTTCCCTTTTACGAAGGTAATTTGCAAAGAAGCACGGAATATGAACCTTTTAACAACGAGCCTTATTTTCTAACAAAAGCTATCCCAGGCTTAAGTCTGAGTGAGATAAACGGGGGAATCCAAAGCGATAAAAATACAGGAAGTTCTCTATTTTAACTGTCAGGGATGCAGTAGGGCCCCGCCGTTCACCTTCGCCACCAGACGGCTGAGGCGGGTTTGCACGGCCGTTTTCTCGCGGGTCACAGAGTCGTTCTGGGTCAGCGGTGTTTCCGTGGAGCTGTGAAGTGTTTTACAAGCGCTGTTAACGCCACGACACAGGAGCAGCATAAGAGCAGTAGGAACCATTATTACCTTCCATCTGAAAGCACGATTATTACCTGCTGCTGAGAGGAAGAATGTGACGGCAAAAATCTCCACGTCGGACAAAATACCGAATCCGTGGCCGAGGCTGCGTAACAGCGCTTCCACACCTATGGACGGTGGCCCCGCGGGGATTACGGCCTGGTTGCCCCTCGGCTCCCAATCGATCCTGTCTCACTCCCCGCTCTTTGATGCCGGAGCCAGGATTCTCAAGCCACCGGCCCGCTTTGTCGGCTCTTGGTCAGGACAGAGGCTGGGGGAGGACGGGAAGGACTGGCTCGGTCCCGTCTGTTCCTGTCTGCTTGCGGTTCCCATGATGCTTTTCTTTTTTTTCTTTTTTTTTTTCTCTTTTAATTTGAGAGAGAGAGAATGAGAGACAGAGAGCACGAGAGGGAGGAGGGTCAGAGGGAGAAGCAGACTCCCCGCCGAGCAGGGAGCCCGATGCGGGACTCGATCCCGGGACTCCAGGATCATGACCTGAGCCGAAGGCAGTCGCTCAACCAACTGAGCCACCCAGGCGCCCCTCCCATGATGCTTTTCACCCTCACAGCCGCAGTGCTTTCCCACAACAGCAGCGAAATTCAGTTCTCGGTTCCCCCCGTACTTGCAAACTCCCGTCTCCCATAGAAACAGGATATACAACAGCGGGCCACCCCCTTCAAGATCTGGGCCCCGGACCACAGAGCTCCCCATTTCAAACTCAGAACCACAGCACCAGTCAAGCAGCACCATCTCCAGCTCCACAGAGGTCTGAGTTGCCGTTTCATGGCACCCCTCCTCTTAGTCCCCTCTGCAGGGGACTGGTACAGGCTTCCTACACTTGCTGCCTTTTTGATTCCCTAAAGCTCTCTTTTTACCCTTTCAGCAATTTAATTAACCCTATACCTAGTGAACAGTTCTTTACATTAAATTCCATTGGTTCAAAGAGCTGGTGTGGTTTGTTTTCAAATTTGACCTTCTCTTAGTCACTTTGAGCTCTGCAACATGTTACCACAGGCTAAGTGGCTTAAACAATAAACATTTATTTCTCACAGTTCTGGAGCCTCGAAGTCCGAGATGAAGTCAGTTGGATGCTGGGTAGGGCCCTCTTCTGGGTTGTAGGGTGCTGACACTGCATCCTCACAGGGCAGAGAGCTCAAGCTACCTCTCCAGCTCCACCCTCATGACCTAATGACCTCCCAAAGGCCCCACCTCCAAACCATCACATTGGGTGGGAAGGTCAGGGGGTCACCAAGATTTCAACATATGAATTTGAGATGACACATTCAGACCACTGCAGACCCTAACTAATACAGAAAAGAATTTGGCAATGTCTAGCAAAATGACATGACTTACCCTTGACCCATCAATACTTCTTCTAGTACTCCATGCAAAAAGCTATATGGTCTAGGATTTTCTTTGAAGTGCTATTTGTAACAGCAAAGATTGGAAACAAAAATGTCTATCAATGGTACATGCACATTACAGAATATTATAAAATCAAAAAAAAAAGGAATGGGAAAAGTTTCTATATATTGTTATGGAGTGATCTCCATGATAAGTGGTTAGGCAAAAAAAAGGGCGGGGAGAAAATATGCATAAGACACCCCTATTTGTCTACAAAAGAAAAAAATAAAAGCATATTCACATATTTTCTTTTGTTAAATGAAATTGACAGATAAACAAAAAAATACAGGGTGCCTGGGTGGCTGTTAAGCATCTGCCTTCAGCTCAGGTCATGATCCCACAGTTCTGGGATTGGGTCCCACAAAGGGCTCCCTGCTTAGTGGGGAGTCTGCCCACTTCCCCTCCCCTCAGCTTGTGCTTCCTCTTGCTCACTCTCTCAAATAAATAAATAAAATCTTAAAAAAAAAATACATAAGAGGTAGGAAAGAATAGGATGAAGAAGACTGGGATAGAAGCTAGACTTCTCGGGACACCTGGGTGGCTCAGTCAGTTAAGCCTCTGCCTTCGGCTCAGGTCATGATCCCAGGGTCCTGGGATCGAGTCCCACATCGGGCTCCTTGCTCAGCAAGGAGCCTGCTTCTCCCTCTGCCTGCCTCTGTCTCTCTCTCTCTGATAAATAAATAAAATCTTAAAAAAAAAAAAGAAGCTAGACTTCTCTGAATATACTTTGTTTTATAGATTTGACTTTGAAAGATTCTGGTACCAATTTCAACGTGGGGGTGTGTGTGTGGTAACTGGGGAGCGGGGGTTCCCACACCAGCAAGCAATTCTCAGACAACAGCTGGGTATCCCACAATTTAAATCAATTCTGACACTAACCACCTGAAGAAAGCATCAAATCTCACAGGTTGAGGGCTGATTCCAACAAGACTGTCCCCCATCCGCATTTCAGATGCTAGTCACAAGTCCAGGTTGTCACCTGTGCTTCTGACAAGCTACATAGAGTGGAGGTTCTAACAACCCCCTTCTTGCTAGAGCACATACAACTCAGAGAAACATTTTACTTACGAGATCACTGGTTTATTATAAAGGATATTAACTCAGGAAGAGCCAGATGGAAGAAAGCATAGACCAAGTTATGGGGAAAGGGTGCAGAGCTTCCATGCCCTCTCCAGACACACCACTTTTCCCAAATCTCCACATTTCACCAAGTCTGAAGATCTCCGAACCCTGTCCTTTGGGGTTTTATAGAGGCTACGTTACACAGGCATGACTGCTTAAATCACTCCTAGCAATTGATTCAACCTCCAGTCCCTCTTCAGCTCCCAGGCCTGAGAGTTCCAACCCTAATCACACCGTTGGCTCCTCTGGCAACCAGCCGCCAGCCTTAGATGCTTGCCAAAAGCTGCCTCATTAACATAACAAAAGACACCTTTATTGCTCTTATCATTCAGTAAATTCCACGGGTCTTAGGAGCTCTGTGCCAAAAGCTGGACAAAGACCAAATACATATTCCTCATCTCAAATCACAATATCACAACTTTGAAACTAAAAATAATTTACATAATTATAAATCATATTCATAAATAAAATTAAAAATTTTTAAAGGATGTATTTTATAAACAAAAACTCCATCCACTGAAAAGACATTGTTTCTACAAAGACCAACTCCACAGCCATGAGCATCCCTAGGGCACAGATTATGTCTCTAAATACCATTTCCCAGTAACAGGAATCAGGTTCTAGGTCTGGGACAGAAAATATACAAAGTGAATGAGGAATCTCTTATTATAAGGGATTATATATTCTGGTATATGCTTATACCAGAAAGCAAGGAAGCTATCAAAGACAGCTAGGTTATGTCAAAAAAAAAGACTCAGGAGCCAACTTGAAGATATTCTATTAGAACATCTTCATTTCCATCTCCTAATGATTAGTGAGTCTAGGAAATGATCATCAATGTCTGCTAACATCAAAAAAAAAAAAAAAGAAAGAAAGAGAAAACAAGGTGTTATGTGAGTCCTAATAAAAGTATACAACATCATCTATGAAGTATTCTTGTGCAAAACACAAAAGCATAATCTAATCAAGCTTCAAAATACATATACCTATTTGCAGAGGATAGAAGAACATATTAAACGACACCAAGGAGATGCAATTAGCAAAATCCAGGTGGTAGAACACTACAGGACAATTATTTCTTCAACAAATCAATTGCAAGAAAAAAAGAGAATGTGTAGATCTGTAAATTAACAGAGAAAGGGTAATAGGCCCAATTTAAACAAACAAATTATTTAAAATTTTTATAAGATGATCGGGGAAATTTGAATATAGGCAGCATATTTTATGATATTTTGGGATTAGTGTATTGTTAACTTTGTTAATATAATGATGATATTGTGGTTACATTTTTAAAATAAAATATATGATACATGAAATTGTATAAAGTCAGGTATTTGCTTCCAAATTACCAGGTGTGGGAAGAATTAGGTGAGGATGTAGTAAAAACAATAATGTCCAAGACTTTATAATTGGAGAGTCTGGGTCATAGGTACATGGGGTTCATTTATAATTCTTTTTACTTTTTCATATGATTATATTTTCCATAATAAAAAGTCCATTTAAATTCAAAATCAGGGGCACCTGGGTGGCTCAGTCCATTAAGCATCTACCTTCAGCTCAGGTCATGAATAAGGCCCAATGTCAAACTCCCTGCTGGAGTGGGGGGAGCCTGCTTCTCCCTCTCCCCACCCCCTGCTTGCGCTCTCTCTTGCTAACTCTCAAATAAATAAATAAAATCATATAAATAAATAAATTCAAAAATCACCTGAGTTGACATTTTTGGATCTAATTCTTTGATAACTTTTCCTATTACTTGCATGATTACTGCACTAGCCAAGTTTGCCATCCCTTCTAGAGTCAATTTTTGGTAATTTATATGTAATGCTGTGAACAAGAAAAATTATTCATTAGAATTTTTCTTAGAGAATAAAATAAATACGTCCACTCTGAAGAGTATAATACTATAGGCAAACCCCGACCTTGGGAAGAACAGTCATACCTGATTTAAAAAAAAAAAAAAAAGTGAGGAATTTCTTGGTTACATATGAAAGAAAGTGAGGGGAAGAGAGAAGAAAGAGTAGGGATGAAAAGGGCAAAGGCAGCAGATGGCTATGCAATATGTGATTGAATCCAATGAACAGAAATAGTCTCTATGAAATTAAGGGCTTGATAATAACATCTAACATCTAGTGAGCATGCACAATGTGCCACTTTTCTAAGCACGGTACACATATTAGCTCGTTCAATTTTCATTGCAACTCTGAAGAATTATTACCACTGTTTTCAAAATGAGGCTCGCTTCGGCAGCATATATACTAAAATGAGGAAAATGAGGCACAGAGAGGCTCAATACTTTTCCCATGTTGACACAACCAGTAAAACGTGGAGTCGGGATTAAACCCAGAATCGAACGCAATATGGCTACACGGCCTGCATTCTTTAGCCATTAACTTTAGGGCAGAGTTGACAAAACTACTGCCTACGGGCCAAACACAGCCAGTAGCCTCTTTCTGTACCTTTTTTTTTTCAGGGGTGGGGGCACCCTGCTTGGAGCCCTGCAGGCCCGCTGCAGGGGTGCATAGTGACAGCCCAGGTGCCCACCGCGCCCTCCGCGCCTGGCCGGCTAGTAAGTTAAGGTCGCGGGATTCACCTGAGGAGTTGCCGGGTGATGCCAGGGCTCACCTGCAACAGGAGGGCCATCCGCCATGCGCGCTGGTCGCTGGCGAAGCAGTCGGCGAAGCAGTCGGCGGCGGTCAGCGGCAGCGCCCCTAGGCCGGGAAAGGACAAGGCTGCGCTGCCCGGGCGCACCAGGAGGAGGAAGCGGGAACGTAAGCCCCGCCCTGTGCCGCCTGCCGCCCCGCCCACCGCACCCCTGTTCTAGGCGCCCGGCAGGTAAGGCCTGGGTCTGAGTAGGGGGCGCACGCTGGGTCCCGGTGACCATCCAGCATGTCGTCCCCCAGGGCAGCAATAAGCGCAGCCCCCCATACATCCTGAGAGCTCAGAAAAGTTTTGCGGCTTTTAAAAAGGTTGTAAACCAAGAAGAGGAAGAAGGACGCGGAGAAGGAGTAATGTGTGCGCCCACGAAGACTAAAATATTTGCTCTCGGGGCGCCTGGGTGGCTCAGTTGGTTAAGCGACTGCCTTCGGCTCAGGTCATGATCCTGGAGTCCCGGGATCGAGTCCCGCATCGGGCTCCCTGCTCAGTGGGAAGCCTGCTTCTCCCTCTCCCACTCCCCCTGCTTGTGTTTCCTCTCTCGCTGTCTCTCTCTCTCTGTGTGTCAATTAAATAAATAAATAAAATCTTTTAAAAAAAATAAAATAAAATAAAATATTTGCTCTCTAGCCCATTACAGAAAAACTGAGGAACCCTTCCTGTGATCTGAGTGGTTTCCGTGTGGAAAATTGAAAAGCGGCAGATCGGCTCATGTTTAGATGATGCTGGGAAAATAAGTACAGCCTACATGGATGCAGGAGTGTGGATGCTTAGCAAACTATGGAGCAGTAACAAAATCCCAGAGCATGAGCAGGTTTTTGGATTGTCACAAGCAAATAGAAGTGCCATTTGAACCAAAGTCAACCAAATCTCTGAGGGGTGGAAGCTACAGCTGATACAGATTTTGTATATATTGGTCAGAAATTTTCTTTCTGAGTTTCAAAATTATTTGCATAGAATATTTTACAGTATTATATTAAAGTATTTTAACATCTATATTTGTAGTTATGTATCTCAACAAATGTTTGCATATTTTCTCATTTTTTAATTTGTCAGAGATTTGTATATTTTATTTATTTTTTCAAAGATGCAGTTCTCCCAAGTAGTCAATGCTATATATTATAAATTCATTAATATTCTATGTTACTCGTTTATATTTTCTTTAGTTTTTTTTCTAACTTCACTAATTTCTTTTTTTTGTTTTAATAACTACAGAACTTAAGGTTATATATTTGCCACTCTACATAGCCTTTGGTTACATCCAAAATATTTCAGGGTGGGGGAGAGAGAGAGTTGTGATTGTTTTCAAAAAATTATTAATGGAACAATATGTTCTCTGTTCACAAAATACCTCTTTAGAAATACAAATAAAACAAATATACTATAATATAAAACAAAGCAAATTCCAGTCAATGATTAAAACAGAACATATTACGAATGCAATCATATAATTTTATAAATGTGCTGCAAAGTCATTGGGGATAGGAGGCAGATGTAGAAGTAACAAGGTCAGCCACGAGTTGATAATTGTTGAAGCCAAGTGATGTCTATATGGGAGCTCATTATACATATCTCAGTAATTTTGTAACTTAATTTTAAATTTTTAAAATAAAGCTTAAAAAGTGACTAAATAAAAATGTTCCAGATTTCCAGCTTGGCAAAATTTGGGGCAGTCACAAGACAAGTTTAACAAACTGATTTTTTTTTTTCTCAATGAGAAAACAAAATTGTACAAACTCAATTTGTGCCTGGTGATTTCAACCAGACATCATAGCATCCCCCACTCCCCACAAAACCATATAGATACCATCAGGGTCTGGGGGTTTATTCTACTTACAAGCTCGTAAGATCCTGTTACCATTTTGTAAATACTGGAAAAAGACACAAGACTCTTAAGTCACAGAAAAGGACTTTATTACCCATGGCACAGTGAGCAGCATGAGCATTGTCCCAGATCCCATGGGGTAATGTGGAAGGACCCGGAAAGATGTACTACATACAATGGGTTTGGGTTGCTGATGAGGAACACAGCTTGGGAATCCACTGTTTTTATAGTAAGTGATAAGAAAGCCTGTACTTTGAACCTGCATGTACCTGTGACCCAGATTCAACAATTACAAACTTTTAGATGATATGGTTCTATACTCTTACTCAGTTCTTCCCCCAACCCAATCATTTTGAAGCGAATATCTGACCTACATATAATTTCAACTCTCAAGGTTGTTCGTTTTAAACACAACCCTGAGAAATGGCATTAGGAAACAAGAGTCAGGAAGAAATTTGCATTCTTGGCACACCCAACAAACAGGTGCAGGGATGTTCAGGGCCTATAGAATACTATTTTCCCCATCAATCCACCTTTGTCCCTACCTGTCTTGGATCCTGGCAAACTGTCACTGAAGTATTTCACTCTGTTGGCCACTCTGATTAATTTAACCAACAGAGGCTAGAACTAAATCTGTTCAATTGGTCTCACACAGCACTTAATTAAGGCTACTGTCATCAGGACTCCAAACAATGAGATGACGTTAACCTGTAGTATTGACCTCAAATATGCCTTCCGGGGTCCTGGACCCAGGCAACTGTCCCAGGGGAGACCAGAGGACTATTTCAGACAGTCGGGATTTGATCTAGTCTAAGACCCATTCATTATCCATTTCACTAACCTGCTGATCTTTAGTGTCATCACCAATAATTACAGGAGGCAATAGATGGGCAAATAATCCACCTCTATCCCTGACGGAGAGCTATTTCATGGCCCATTCCAGCCATATACAAGCATATAACCCAAGTAGGCACAGGTAACTCCTATCAGGATTTGTCATTAAACTTGATTTGGATCAGCATCACGTCGGTTCGATTAAGTCACATGGGCAGTGTCCCTGAATGGTTGTAACTTCCTTTCCTATCTATGGCACATCCCTCTCAGGCATCAGAGAAGCATGTGAATTTGTAACAGAATGGGGGGAGGTGGTGCCAGTCCGTGTGTTTGTACCTGTTTAAAGGGGCTCCATGTTGAGAGCTGCAACTGAAGGTTGCTCGGGCACAGCAGTGTATCTGACCATCAGCCACGTCCACAGACTGTCTGCTGCACCTGCTGTTCACCTTGAGTGATGGTGCTGGGTCTAGGCAACAAAGAGAATATTCATTGCCCCCACGCTTGTACATCTGGAGTCTAAGGTGTTCCTACCACAGCTGCCAGGGCTGTTTAATCCCGAAGGCTATGGTCTTCCAAGGGGTGGACCAGATAAGAGACCAGACAGCTAAGTCATTGGGACTATCCCAAGAGTCAGTAAAAAATACGTTTCATCACAGGGAGTATTGATCAGAGTTGTAAAAACGGCCTTGGGGTCTGTGCAGTGAGTGAACAACAACGCCAATTTTGCATACGGCATATATGGAGCAGTAAACAGCTAGAGGCCCCCAGTGGACACTAACAGGTTTGAGCTTAGCCAAACCATCAGTGAACCAGGCCCCAGCATTAAGGTGAGCCTCTGGGAACTGAGGGCCCCATTGCTCCTGTGGCTTTATTTCAGGTGCTATAATGTGAATCTAGTTTCCCCACAGCAGTAGCTGCTGCTTTTCCATATAAACCAAGATGCTGCTGGAGTCAGGCTCCTAGGTCCTTGAATATCGAATTTCCAAGTGTGGAAACAAATTTCCAGTTTGACAGGTGAGGTATATTGGACCTTTTCCTTATTTGTTGTCAAGCCTGATCTAACCCACACCCAAATGGGGACGTTTTGTGAAGTCACGGGTCAGGTTTTCTTTTTCAACAAGAGCTCAGCAACAGGTCAATAGTCACGCCTCCTACCCCCTTCCCCAACCCCCCACTCCCCTGCCGCAACCCCAGTTTTTTAAAAGAGGTGCACTTGGTGCCTGGATCAGCAGGTGGCGATGTTGTACTAGGGAATTGCTTCTCTGAATTTCTCAATAGTTTTTAACTAAAGCTGTGATTTCCATTTCTTCTCAGATTTTATATTCTTTTTGCTAGACCACCGATAAGAGGACAGAGATTACCTCTCTACATGCCACAGTCCTTGAATGAAAGAATCCTTTCTGGACTTCATGAGTATTCACATATTACAAGCACGTATAACATGAATATCAATTATACATTCGGCAGTGAAAGACAATAGTACATTGAATCAGCCCAAAAAGCCCTCCCTACCAGGTCACTTTAATTTTCCTTCTTCACAGGAAATGTTGCCCAAACCCCCTCAGTTGATTTTTGGATGCCTCCCCTCACCCCCCACCCCCAGCAAGGATCCCATCCTTGGCATTACTAACGTTTTGGGTTGGATAATTATCTGTTTGGGGAGATGTCCTGTGCATCCCTGCTTCTACTCACTACGTGCCAGTAGACCACACCCTCCTTCCTTTAGTTGTGACAACCAAAGATATCTCTAGACATTGTCAAATGTCTAGAGAACCACTGCCCCATGGAACATGGACCAATAGACCAAGAAGTCTAATAGGCATATAAAGGGCTACAGCTGCTGGAAGTCTAGAAGGTGGGGGGACACAGACAGAGGGGGAGGAAGATAAGCTTTGGAGGATGGCTTTTTTTTTTTAATCCTTTGTCTCTTCAAGCCAGGCTCCACACCGATTTCCTTGCACATATCCTTGTGGGTTTCTCCACAGTCCTTGGTGCCTTCAGCTACCCTGGCACCTAGCACCCCAACCCCCCACTAACTGGGCAGGATTGTAGCCTGGGCACTTGCAATCACCAAAGCTAAAAATATTTGAGTTTCTCCCTTCTTGAGGTTCCTCAAGCATACTCAGCTTTCTCCTTAAAGCAGCTGAAGTTGGGGTGTGGGGGAAGGGAGGAATTGGGAGGTGCAGAGGAACAGAGCAGTCCCTTGCCAGTAAGCAAGGCTTTGTATCAACTTTCAGTTTCAAGTAGCTGCCAGCAGGGCTCATCCAAACCAGCGCCCGTTTCTGATCCACCTAAGTTTCTATCTCCATACTGCTGACATCATTTATCTAAATTTGGGGACCCCCTGACTCAGCAGCTACAGCCACTTTTGGCTGCCCCACTGTCATATAACATCCCTTTCTCTTTCTACTCTTGAGTGAGTACAATCAAAACATCATTTGGGTAAATTGTTTCAATCCCGCTTTGTATCACTTATCCTCTAAATGTACATTGAGGGGGCAGGAGGGGCCTACTCTGCACCTTGCTCACCACTTGGATAAAAGCATTTGCTTCTAGATCCTGGAGAGTCTTCTCTTGCCCACTAACACAGCCTATAGGGTCTTCCAGAAAGGCATGTCTCTGCCAGCATCCCATCTTGTCACCAAAACTGTCAGAAACTAAGATTTTACCCTATGCGTGTTAATAATTTAGCCTGTTACTGTTTCATGGATGTTGGCAGAAGACACGAGATCCTTGGGTCAGAGATAAAGTACTTTATTACTGATACACAGCAAGTAGCATGAAAATAATGTCACATCAGTTACCCGTGGGGACTAGGTAGAGGGCCCAGGTGGACGCTATGCATACAGGGAGTCTGCTTTGTGGCTTAGGAAAAATGAGTTTAGGGAATCCAATGCTTTTGTAGTAACTGCAAGACAGGTCAGAAAGAAATACCCAGGGGTGCCTGGGTGGCTCAGTCGTTAAGCGTCTGCCTTCGGCTCGGGTCATGATCCCAGGGTCCTGGGATCGAGCCCCGCATCGGGCTCCCTGCTCCGTGGGAAGCCTGCTTCTCCCTCTCCCACTCCCCCGCTTGTGTTCCTGCTCTCGCTAACTCTCTCTCTCTGTGTCAAATAAATAAATAAAATCTTTAAAAAAAAAAAAAAAAGAAAGAAAGAAATACCCAGAATGAAGGACAAAGAGAATAGAGGGTGGAAAAGAATGAAGAGAATATAAGAGCATGGGGGCTGTAGTAAGATTTTTTAAAAGTGGTTAATCTAATATATGAAAACAGTCTCCTCATAAACTGGAAATGAAAATGAGTCCAATTAGTGCCATATTTGCTATTTTTCTCTCATTTGTCGATGTTAGCAAATCATTTTCTTGAAAAAAAAATGAAAAAGTCAGTAGCTGCAGCCTCAGGATAATGATATTACTGCTCCTGACTTCCAACATCTCCATCCCCCAGGACGAGGAGCATTTTCACCTGTGTGCACCTAAACTGTAGGGCTGCATCAGGGATCTTTGTACTATAACCAGGGAGAAGAAGCCCTGAAAATCAATGAATAAGGAATTCTGGACTATGTGGTGTTGGACCAAAGTTCCCTCCTAGAACACTCACGTTCCTCTTCTTTTCTGCAAAGAATCATTTATAACCTCAGAGCATCTGATGATTTCACTTAAATAAAATTATACTTCATCACATAGAGTTAAAAGCACAAGCTCTGGAGTTAAATCTGCCTTTGTTCAAAACCCAGCATCACAGTTATGTGATGCCAGTTATGTGACCTGAAGTAGGCATAAAATCACTCTGAATCTGTTTCCTTATCGGTGATATGGTAACAATGTCACCAAGCTTCAAAGGGTTGTTGTGAAGATTCAGTGGGACATTTGACCACATTTGGCTTTTATCACTAGTTATGTGGAGGGGGATGGCGTTTAAAGCAGATGGCCAGGGGTTCCTAGTTCCTTGGGAAAGCAGCTCAAGGATTCAGGCACTGAGGCAGTAAGAAAGGGAGCACAAAAATTAAGTAGATGATGGCTGTGGAGGGGGGTGGCAGTTGGATGTTTGTGGGGGGCCAAGATGAGGCTAATCACTGCCTTTCTCTATTATGAATAAGCATTTTTTAAAGGAATGGAAAACATTTATTTCAAACTTCCTCTAGTATGAGGAAGACATACATTGAGTGATGAACACGGGTATTCTAGAGTTCCCTCAAACAAGAATTTCAGGAAGGACCAGGGTGCCTGTGTGGCTCAGTCAGTTAAGCATCTGCCTTCGGCTCAGGTCATGATCTCAGGGTCCTGGGATCGAGCCCCGCATCAGGCTCCCTGCTCCGTGGGAAGCCTGCTTCTCCCTCTCCCACTCCCCCTGCTTGTGTTCCTGCTCTCACTGTGTCTCTCTCTGTCAAATAAATAAATAAAATCTTAAAAAAAAAAAAAAAAGAATTTCAGGAAGGACCACCTTATACTTCATGCATTGCCAATGTTTCCCCCTCTGGGCCATGGATAACATGGAACAAAGTGTAATACAGTAGGGGGCAGGAAGAAACTGACAGTAAGTAAGAGTCAACAAACTTATATTGAACACCTACTATGTTCCAGGCTCTGTGTTAGGGGTGATGAACAAACTGACATGGTCTCACCCTCATGGCTTATATTTCAGGCAGCAGCTCCCTGGTGCCAATCTGTGGACATGCTAGATCACCCGCAGTGTTTAGATTCCTCAGACTCTGAGCACAGATCCCTCCCCTTACCTAATGAATCAACATTCACCACTACCTTCTGTGGAAAATTTTTTGAGCATTCCCAGACCCACAAAATAACTTTTTAGGCTTTTCTGATACCTTAGGACACATCTTGCTAAGGGATGCACAAAATCAATCGAGATAAAGCACAGATGCTCACAGACGGTCCAAAGCCATGGTGGCTTGATGCTGTGTTGCTGACTGAGTGTAGTTCTGGGAGGAGCTTGGCGGGGCCACTCTCCCCATCTAACAGCTTGCGGCAAAACAAACACTGAATGCTATTTTCACTTTTCATCTTTCTCATAAAAGTGAAAATCGTTTTCAGATTTCTTTCAGTTAGCGAAAACAGGTAGGACCGTAGGTCTTTCATAAAACTGAAGTGTGGAACACTGACTCTTAAAAAGTAAGGGATATCTGGATTTCCTTCATGGTTTGGGCCAGTGTTTACTAATAAATTCCAGTTCCCTTTAGAGTTTTGATTTTATCATTTCCTGTCAAGAAATGATATACTAGACATACTAGGTGTCTGTTATCATTGAACATGATCACCCTAACTTCCAAGGGAACTCTATTATTATTTTTCAGAGTTTGTGGTGAACCTCTGGCATGTGGTAGACACTCAAGGAAAGTTCGTTCAATGAATGTGCATAAGAAGAATGGGTGAATGTGAATTTAGGAAGCGTGTGGGAAGAAAGTCTTCTTCCATATTGGAAATACAGTAAATATCTCATCTTTCAAAGTTAAATATAACCCTTTATATTTAAAAATTAGATATAATTAGGGGATAGCTGTACCCTAGTATAACATGATGAGGAAAGTATGGGCTTAGAAGACAGACAGGCATGAGGACTGAATCCCAGCTATGGGGCATTTCATATCTGCAAAATGGGGTAATATTCCTCACTTCACAGGGCAGATGGAGGAGTTGAATTAAATAAGATATGTGAAGATCCAACCATAGGACCCTGCACAGAGGAGCAGAATGGTAACTAACTGGTAGCAGTGGGAATTAGTTTTAGTTATTAGCTATTCGTCCTATAAGCTGTTTATTCAGATGTTCAAGATAGAAAACTACAGTAATTTTCCATATAAGTTGGCAGGAAAACCTCACCACTTTTGATCTGGAAAGATCTAATCACTTCTTTCTACTCACATTTGTTTGAAAGGGTGCAACTCCAACCAACCTATCAATCAAAAGTGGATCTTGTGGAGAAGGCCCACTCAGTGTCAACTCTCAGCCATTCCTCTGATATCCGACTGGTGAACAGCCTGCATTATAAAGTGTCGTCACACGTTAAAAAAATTTTTTTACACTAGAAACTTTGCATTCATAACCATGGGAACGTCGAAGTCCTATTATGTCAGCGTGATTCCGATGCCCATTTGGTACGTTTTGCAAGGCATTAAGGCGGGAGTAGGGGTAGGGGGTGGACACAAGGGGGTGAAAGGGGGCGAGGCGGTGAGGAGAGGGGTAACGTGACCACACATACGGGAGCAGCCAAAGAATGAAGCCTCTACCTTTATGGCAAAGTCACTTTTTAAAAGCAAAAAAGAAAAACGACATTTCTTCCCCACCCCTTCGGCTCACTTCCTAGCGGGAGCCGGGCAGTCACACCCTATACCTCGGAGCGAGCGAAAGTCCCCCGCGCCCCAGGCCGAGGGCCCGCAGAGCCGAAGGCGGCCGAGCACGCGTCGGCGCGCTTCCTGCTGCGGAGCCCTTAGCCACCGCCCCCTCCCGCCCACGGCCAAGTCGCTCGGCCCGGGCCGGGCGGGGCTGCCGGGACAGACTCCGCCCCGCCCCTCCGGCCGCGGCCCCGCGGCGCCCGAGCCCGGCGCCCCCCGCCCCGCCCCTGCTCCGCCCACCGGCCGGGGGCCCTGGGGGACGCAGGGGGAGGGGCGCGGAGGCGGCGGCCCCTGGACCCGCGCAGCGCGCTGGAGCTAGCCCCGCGCTTGGCGCCCGCCCGCCCGTCAGACCCCGGCTGTGCTTTCCGCGGTGAGTACTGGCCCGGCCCGACGGATGTCCCGGGGCGGGAGCGCCGGCCGCCCTGTCCCCGGGGCGGTCGGCGCGAGCCTCTGCCGCGGCGCCCGAGGCCCCTTCCCCGAGCGGGACTGAGGTACGCAGAGCGGCCCGGGGCTGGAGAGGAGCCGGGGAAGGCCCAGGGGAGAATCGGGGAGGGGACTAGCTCCTGGGGATTGACCTCTCCGCCTTGTCTCCAGCCTGTGCCGCGCTGGGGACAGGGTTCGGGGACTGGAAATGGCTTTCCTCGTCCCTCTTTTGCCTTGGCTGTGCATGCCGCCGGGGAGTCCTCGCCGAGGTTGTGCGGGCCTCACTGGGAGTCCTCATCCAGGCTCCACAGGCCGGCCGAACTGGCGAATCCTAACCCAGAGGAGGGTGTGCGGGCCTCGCTGGGGTGTCCTGACCCCGGGAGGGTGTGAGGGCCTCACGAGGGAGTTCCCGGCGCGCCCGGGCTTGCGGAATAGGGAAATCCTCCGGCAGATCGGGGAATGCACACCAAGTGGTAAGGGGCAAATGGGGTGAGGTGGAAGAGTTGGGCACAGAGCCTACCCTCATAGATTCAGAGACCCAGGAAGGAAAATGAGCTGCCTTTCCTAATCCAGCCACACATCAGAATGGCACGTCTTTCCTGCAACACACATAACCCGCCTCACAGGCTTGGGGGCAGGGAGACAGCCCCTAGGACAACAGTTCTCAAACTTTTGGGGGGCTCAAAACCCCTTTACACATAAAAGTTCCTATACCTTTTGTTTATGTGGGTTATATTTTTTTATATTTACCATATATATAAAACAAAATTTACCATATTTAATAACCATTTTTTAAAATAGTGCACGTATTATATATTAACATAGCATTTTATGAAAATATCCATATTTTCCAAAACAGAATGTTACTGAGAAGAGTGGCGTTGTTTTATATTTTTGCAAATATCTTTATGTCAGGTTTAATAGAAGGCAGCTGGATTCTTAATATCTGCTTCTTCATTCCGTCTTGCAATATCACATCATGTAGCCTCTGGAAAACTCCACCGTATACTCCTGAACATGTGACAGTGAAAAAGACAAATTGCTTCTTGGTATTATAATGGACGTTGTTTTGATCTTGTGGATACCTAGAGTTCCTGCACCACACTTTGAGAACCACTGGTGTAGGAAATGCTTTGGAGGCTTCAGTCATTGGTCCTGCTTCTTGTTTGGGATGCTTGCTCTAAATGGAAATACACACCACCCCATGCATGGACAATGTTAACCTCTGGAATTTGGGACCAAGCTTGATCTTGCTTTGGAAACTAAGTACTAGGTCCCCACATAAGAGATGATGAGCCCCAGTGAGTGGCCGCCTGAAAACTCAGCAAGGCTCACAGATGGCTCTGGTTGTTTCTGTGCCCACAGAGCTGATCTGTCTGTGTGCCCAGGTCGAGCAGTGATGTGGCAAACAGGACCTGTGGGTTCAGAGAAGTGGCCACGGGGAGCTCATGCCAAGTGTGTAGGGGTTGGTGTGAGTTACCAAGTAGTCAAAAAGTCATTTCCAAAAGAACATTGCCTTCCTTTCCTCCACGTTCATTGCTATTTGTATTTGTGTAGCCTTGAGCTTGTTGAAATAATATTAGGATTCCCCCGTCTTGCTGCTCTTTCACTTTCCACTTTTAGAGGTGTACCACCTGGAGCGGCCCTGCCTCAGCCCCTACCAGAAAGCCATGTTCTGCACCCTGCTGTGTGGTAGGTGGGATCCCTCATGGGTTTATTTCCTTGGCTTCATGCTCTGTCAAAACAAGTTCCAGATAGAAATTACATATGTATATTCACCAAAGGAAAATGATTCTCTAACCCTGTCCTCCCTGTTGCTCCTCCATCCACAGAGCCTCTCCTGCTCTGATGAAGCAGCTTGGATACTGCAGCTGATAGTTGAGAGATGTTAAAGCACATGAGCGTATTGCATGTTGTTGCCCTGGCCACAGATGGGAGAAGGGAATGGGATCTCTGTGCACCTGCTGTGTTCTTGGAGTAAAGCACCACTTTGATGGCGGGGGTCTCATACCTTTATCCCTTCAGTACTTAATTTATTGACTATCCACTTTACCATGTGCCCAGCTCTGTCCTGGACACTGGGGGGGAAGCAGTGAGCACAAACAGACGCAGCCCCCGTCTTTCTGGAGTTCACAGTCTGGTAGCTTAGGTAAATGGTTAATGGAGACAGGCCACTGTCGAGTGTTCGCATGAAACCTGGTCCTGCGTGACGAACACTACCCCTACCAGCTGTGTGCTTCAGAGCACATGCTGAGAAAGCCAGAGTCCCAAGCCACGAAGATAGTGATAAATCCAACATTTATTACATGTGCCTGGTGAAGAACTTCCTTTGCCTTCTTTCCTCTGGTCTTCCTTTTACAGAGGAAGTGACTCCCTGAGGGCAGCCAGACCCTGTACTGGGAAATGAGCTCTAGTGGGGTTCCAGTCACTGGGGCAGCCTTGAGCAAGACACTCTCTCTGGGCCTCAGTGTCTACATCTTTAAAGTGGGTGGTGGGACCACTGATGTCCGAGGAACCAGCGGTTTGCATCTCCTCCCAACTCCATGTTCAAGGGCGTCACATTTTTTTAGCTTGAAGTTAGCCGTTATGGGACTGTCCACACCATGGAAATCAGCAAATGGTGTAATCCAGAGCTCCCCCACCGCAGAGAGCAAGTGGTTAAAGGTTTACCAGCACACCATTGCTGCTGTCAGAGCCAGCGGGCTTTTGTGTGTTTGTAGGGTTGACCCTTGAACAACATGGAGGTCAAGGGTACTGACCCCCTGCGCAGTAGAAGATCCAGGTAAGACTTTTGATTCCCGAAAAACTTCACTACTAATAGCCTACTGCTGATCGGAAGTCTTACCAATGACATAAACAATTAATGAACAGTTTGTATGTCATATGTATGATATGCTGCATTCTTATAATAAAGCTACAGAAAATAAAATGTGAAGAAAATCATAAGGAAAATACATTTACTTTACTATACTTTATTTATTGACAACAATTTGTGGATCAGTGGACCCATGCACTTCAAACCCTTGTTGTTCAAGGGTCACCAGTATTTTTTAAAAAATAAACTCTTTAAGGACGCCCAGGTGGCCCAGTCAGTTAAGCATCTGACTTTGACTCAGGTCTTGGTCTCAGGGTCCGAGGATGGAGCCCTGTGTCAGCGGGGAGCCTGCTTTTCCTTCTCCCTGTGCCTCCCCCGGCCTCCCGCTTGTGCTTTCTCTCTTTCTCTTAAATAAATAAACAGAATCTTTAAAAATGATTATAATAATAATAAAATAAACTCTTTAGCCTAGACAAAGACACCGAATATGAGGTATGTGATTCAATTCCTTCAGAACTTTTGATAGGGAAAAAACAGTCTGTTTTTACCATATCCTAGAACATGAATCAGCAGACTTTTCTTTAGGCTCCTTGGGCTCTACAGTCTCTCATAGTCGCCTCAGCTGTTCAGCTCTGCTCTTGTGTGAAAACAGCCATAGGCAATATGCAAATGAATGGGCACAGCTGGGTTCCAATAAAACTTTATTTACAAAAACCGGGGCTGGGCCATAGTTTGCAGTCCCATCTTAGAATGTCAGAACAGGAGCCACGCCTTCGAGGAGATAATTTCATGGAAAAGTACATTGTTTAGGGCTTTATCCGTGAATACCACAGATTTGGTGCTCGAAGACAGGTATAGCTGGAAGTGGCAACCGCAAAGGATTTGGAATTGATTGAAAAAGCATCCATAGTAGGTTGTCTAAATAAAGGCCAAGTATGTTCACATTTTGAGGACACAGCGATGGATGGTGAGGAAGGGGAGTGTCTTTATTCCCAACTGCCTCTCTCTCAGGAGCCACGACAGATGCTGGGATTGATAGACCTGCAATCTAAGCCAGCATGTGAATTTGGGGTGTTCTTATGCAAAAACCAGTAGTGCTTCTAATAGCTATTCTGATTCCAGGAAGAGGGACAAAAGAAGTGTTAAAGAAAAGGAAGGAAAATTGTCATTATATGTGTTTATGTTACATACACTGTATATGTACGTTGTGTGTGTACATATGTATACATGCATATTTGTATATTTATATATGTACCTAGGATATGTGGCTGTGCGATTATTGTTCCATGTATTTAAAATAGTCTTATGAATGTTTGGAAGACAGACATGCCAAGCTCTTACCAGCAGCCAGTTCTGGGCAGTGAAATGGGGTAGAAGAAAAATGGGAATTTTTACTTACTACTCTTTGTAATACTGTGTGTTTGCCTACCCTGCAACATTCATGTATTGCTTTTATAACCTCAAAATAAAACAAAAAACTAAAATCCCAACAACCTATACTTTTTTTTTTTTTTAAGATTTTATTTATTTATTTGACAGAGAGATAGCGAGAGTAGGAACACAAGCAGGGGGAGTGGGAGAGGGAGAAGCAGGCTTCCTGCTGAGCAGGGAGCCCGATGTGGGGCTCGATCCCAGGACCCTGGGATCATGACCTGAGCCGAAAGCAGATGCTTAACGACTGAGCCACCCAGGCGCCCAACCTATACTTTTTAAAGGAATATAGGATTATTTCTGTGGTAAGAATATTACCACCACCCCTTCTCCCCCAAGAAAACAAATTATTTTAACTGTCACATTACAGTTCACTAGTATATATACTACTATATGTATTAATTCAAAATAATATTGGAAGAGAGGCCTCCCAGATCAAAACATTTTGTTAGACGACTTAACCCCCTTTCCAAGATCACAAGTACCAGATGAGTGTTCTTTAATGGACTACTAGGCAGCCCTTAAACTAATGTTGTAAAATGTTGTTTCATGAGCTGTCATGAAGTGTTTTTACCCTTAAAACCATGCTACCCAGGAATATTTTCCTGTGGCCCTTCGTGTTCTTACAAGGAGAGAACGCATGTGCATGGGTATATGGGCGTGCACACACGTGCACAAAGGCGAAGGATATGCCAAACGCTGAGTGGTTTTCTCTTGCTGGTGGGATACAGTTGATTTTTTAATTTTCTCCACTTTGCTAATCAGTATTTTCTAGCATGTATTAAACAAGTATTACGTTTGATAGAAGCATTAAATTTGAACAACTATTTAATTTGATAGGACCAAAAATAACCACCCACTTACTTGTCCAATGGGGACAACACAGTTGCCTTCATTTTTCTTAGACTCGGTTACTCCTGACTTGCCCCCGAGCAGAGCCTGCTTACTCCCTTGCTCCCAGTGGGAAGTAGAGAAACAAGTGTGGAGCAAGAGGCTTGGGGAACCAAAAACGGGCCCACTGACCGACCTCAATTACATTGTGCTTGTCCACTTCCCTGTGGAGTCGGCTCCAGCCTCAGCCCCTCCCTCTCCCTCCAGGTGACCCAGAGGTCAGAAAGTTCATAGGATTCATGCCGTTACCTGAGGAGCTATCAGCTGACCATCTTCCTAGAATAAATGGCCTTCTTTCCTTGTTTCTTTCTCTCTTTTTTTTTTTTTTTAAGTAGGCTCCATGCCCAGCGTGGAGTCCAATGTGGGGCTTGAACTCAGGACCTTGACATCAAAAGTTGGACACTTAACTGACTTAGCCACCCAGGCACCCCTCTTTTTTAGCTATTTTTAATGGAAAATTTCAGATATACGAAGAAGTAGAGAGAGTATAAACCCAGCCTCAACAATTAGGAACGTTTAGCCAGTCTTGGTTCATCTATACCTTTCCCCCAGTTGACTTCTTTTTTCCCCTCTTCCAGGAGTTAGCATTTTATTTTCAGCTGTATAAATTAACAAAAACTTATTCTGTATTGTGTCTTTTTAGCAAAAAGCATGCACTGATGCTGTAGCAAAATTCTTTATATTCTACTGTAATGTCAGCCCAACTGAACAACTGCCCAGCCCTTGAGCACTTGTTTCCTGCTCCCCTGTGTTGGCATTTATTCTTCTCTCTGCCTACGAGTCTAGATCAATCTGCCCTCATTCCTTCTCCCAGTGCTCGGTAAGGCCTTTCTCAATTCCCCTGACCATAGCTGTCTCTTTCCTGGACTTACTTATGACCCCTAGCATATTATAGTTATTTGTGTGCTTATCTCCTTGTTAGATTGTACTGTTCTTATGAAACAAGGAGTATTTGCCTGACCTCCCTCTCTCCGGTGGTACTTAACAGTGCTTAATGCAGAGAAGATGCTCAGAAATATATGCTAAATTAATTTGACTTGATTAAGTTTGTTGAGGAAAATTTTCGATTATAAAAGAAACGCATCACATTAAAAGGAAAATGTTCAGATACAGCTTAGGACCAAGAACATTTTGTCTCACCTGCAAGGATTTTATTTTATTTCATTTCATTTTTTAAAAGATTTATTTAATTATGGGGGGTGAGCAGAGGGAAAGGGATAAGCAGACTCTGCACTGAGCGTGAAGCCCAAGGAGGGACTCTACCCCAGGACCCTGAGACCCTGACCTGAACCGAAATCAAGAGTCGGAGGCCTAACCAACTGAGCCACCCAGGCGCCCCTCACCTGCAAGGATTTTAAAAGGCTTTAAAGAACTGTGATGAAAAGAATTTTCAATTTGGGCCAATATAGAAAGGCAACTTCTTTTGAGGAAAATAATTTTTCGTTATGGTCTGTAGTCCCTTTTTCACATATATATCTGGAGCCCGTAGCTCTTCTGTGCTTTTAGAATGCTTTTTTACCCCAGTTAGGTCAGAGTGACCCTGACTATATTTTAGAATATCCATTGTGTTTTAAAATGTAGATTTAAATCTTCAGTAAAAGGAACAGGCTACATGTAGGACCCACATGCCCCATGAAGTCAGTTGATACCAGCCTCATGAATAACGGTAGCTCACAGGTATTGAGTTCCCCGTGTACTCTGTGCTTTCACCTGTCCCCATGTTTAGCTATCACCGCAGCCCTCGGGAGCTGGGCAGAGGAGTGCAGGGCAGGCATTGTTACCTTAAATCTGCAAATACGCAAACTTAGGTTTAGGGAGATGGAGTGATTCTTGCCTAAGGCAAGATTTTGGTTTAAGCGTGGATTGGAAACCAAAAGGGCTTTGGGATTAGATGTTGCAAATGTGCAAAGATAGGAAACTGTCTTTTTCAATATTATACGTCTTTGGGAGACAGACCACGTTGTTGAGGTAAGTTATGTATCCCTTAATGCTGTAGAACCACGGAAGTGATCTCCTACTTTCTGAACCAGTCGTTTCTCAGATCCCTCATGTTATGCCTTAGTCTTTTGTCGTAAGAATCAATCCACCTTCTGATGAATTAGCAAGGCTGTTGTGCACGCATGCTGGTGTGGTTCTCTCATTGTCCTTTCTTGACTTAAGGAGCACTCTGGGCAAGCCCATCTTTGGATAGTGTGACTTGCCTGGGCTCTTGCTCAAACAGATTTGTATGGAGGACTTAATTATTCCTTATCCTCATCATCCTTTTATGACCGTTATTATAAAATTACAAAGCAAAGTATACACTGTAGTGTAGTTCATGAAGAAGGTGTGTGTCTAAGAGTATCCTCCTACATGATCACCAGGTTTGAATTTTTGGTTGAGAAGAGGAGAGGTGAATAAATCATTGCTGACGGTCTGTTATATGCAAGAGCTAGACTAGGAGAGGCATACAGAAGGTAATAGTGGTGGCAGAAGGATGAGTCTCAGGATTGGTTTTAAGGGTGGTATGTTGCATAAAAGCTTTATTTGCTCAGTGAAGGAATCAGTTGCATTTTTTTTTAAGTAAGCTCCACACCCAGCGTGGAACCCAATGTGGGGCTTGAACCCACGACCCTGAGATCAAGATCTGAGCTAAGATCTAGAGTCGGACGCTTAACCGACTAAGCCACCCAGGCGCCCCATCAGTTGCATTTTAAATGCTGGTGTTGTCTGTATTACTGACATCAACTCATCCTTTCAAAGCTACCTGTCATGCCGATTTTGTCAAAATCAAGTATATTTTAGGGGAAAGAGAGGTTGACTTTCTAGTCTTGACAAATGTACCTTGGAGTGTGAAGATTGTTTTAATATGAGATTTCATTTTTTAAATCCATTTGGTTAATTTGGGGTTTTGTATGAGGAGTGACCAGAAGTTCTATCACTTGTGCTGCTGACTTGAGGCAACATGGTGCGAGAGTCAGCCCGGCATCCCGGGGCCTGGCTTGACTCCAGGCTTGGCCACTTACCAGCCACAAGGCCTTGGCAGCTTACTTAACCCCTCTAATCCTCAGTCTTCCCGCTGGTACCACAGGATGGTGATGCCTTTCTCACAGGGTCGCTAAAGGACCACATTAGACAACGTGGCCGAGGTGCCTGGCACCCCACAGACGCCCAGCACGTGTCCCCAGCTGCAGTGCGTATGGATCGATGGAGCACTGGTGACATAACGCCTGCACCTGCTGCCGTTCTTCTGCACTTTTGTCCCAGCCCAGAGCTCCTGAGCTCCAGACCCACCTAGGCAGCTTCCTGCTGGATGTCTTCATCCCCAAGTCGCCATAGCTAAAACTGATATGTTGGCTCTGGTCTTGGTCACTGGCTCTGCCAGTTTGCCCAAATGAGGCACATGGGAGCTGTCCTAGACCTCTTCTTCATCTCTCATCCTCAGTCCATTCTGCTTGCTTAACTCTCGCTGGGATCTGTTGCCTCTGACTTCATTTTCTGACTTGGTGACTGTCACAGCGCTGTAACCTGCCTCCCCAACACCAGTCAGCATCCTTCCCCTGAGGCAGTCCTGTGACTACCGAGTGATCTTGGACAATCAAATCAGGTCTTCAAGAGTCCAGCCTAGAATCCTTTAATGGTGCCTCCTGTCTTCAGGATGAATCTGAGCCTTTTGGTGAGGCTCCTCAAGATGTAGACCCTGCCCTTCTCTTTCCCACCTGTCTTAGCTCCGCCCGCACGCACCCTGTACCTCCTCCACCTGCGACTTCCTGACTCCCACAGGGTCACACTTCCATGCCTTCACAAGTCCTGTTTTCTTTGCCCAGAATATTCTTTCAGTGACTCCCTCCCTCCGTGTAGTTCTGGGAGGCGTGTGGATGGTGTTGCTTGTCCCTGCAGGCCTTCCTGTGCCCCTGTTCCCAGGCTGGATTGGCTGCTCTCCCTAGAGGCTTCTGTATCACCATTCATCCCTGCTGTAGCTGCCATTTAACTCCTCACCAGTCTCTGTGTGACTCGAGAGCAGTGGGGACTTTTATCCCTTTATCCCAGTGGTCTGTAAAAGTCGCGTGTATGAGTGAACTTACATCCCTTCAACCCAGAGAGGCTCAGGTACCAGCCACGTCTGATGCTGTCTTATTACTTGTCGCATATTTGACGCAGTGAAGTGGCAATTGCATACAGATGCCATGTCGCTGCGTGGGCCACTGATGGAACTAGGGCAGAGCTGCCTAACAGGTGGGCTCTAGAGTCTGGTGCACTTGATTTTGAGTTCCAGTTCCGCCCCTCAACAAGCCTGCAGTCGAGCTTCAGAGTTCCAGCTCCTGACCACATCTGCCAATGGGGGAAGAACGTGATGGTCCAAAAACAGGAGCATCGGGTCCCCCTGGCAATTGCCTTTCTTCTGAAAAATCAGCAAATAATGGGTTTATAACTCAAGCTTCTGGGAACTCCACTAGCGTGAGTCCTCCTTCTTGAGTCCAAGCAATTCTGAGGTGGGTGGGGGTAGATGACCTCAGGAGCCCGGTGAATTCATGGAGATCAAGGCCGCCCTGTGAGACCCTGGCAGCCTGACACCCTGCCTTTTGCGCTGACACTGTTTCTGTTTCCTAAAATTTGGGTTAGAAAAGTTCATTACCAAGCATCTACAAAATTAGCTCAGGAGCTCGAGGAAATCAGGCAGCTTTCTTAAAGAATGGCTATCAACCAGACCTGCTTCATAATGCTTTTAAAAACACAGTTGTCTGCCCTACCCCACTTGTCCAGCTCTCAGAAGTCAGATGCAATAGGACGTGGTTCTGCAAATGTCATTTTTGGGGTGTCTGCAGGTGTCATTTTTGAAGCCCCACTGATCACTGTGGGTTGATACAGGGTAGGGGACCCTCATTCCAAGAAGGGGCTGAGGACTGACCTTAATGAGGACAGGATGAGGTCAGAGGCAGAGGCCTGGGTCAGGACGCCTGGGGCGGGGGGCGGCGGGGAGGCTGCCCTGCTTCTTCCTTTCCTTTCTGGCCAAATGTTTTATGACCTCATGATGACTTTCTCTTCTCAGTGCATCTCTGGAATTATAAATTCTGAAGTTCACAAGACTTTTTGTGAAACGGCTTGTTTTGGCCCACGGTGGTATCAGAAATTAAAATTATTTCTGTTCTTTCGAGTTTGTGCTACTGCAGTTAGTTTAAAATAAGCTTAAAGGATGTGTCGGGGAAGCCTTTCTCCTTTGGGAATCAGACATGATGTGCTGGCTTAGCCAGCAAGCCTAGAACCGGGAGTCTCAATGAGACAGGGGCTGTTGGATCAGGCAGTGCAGTGGCCACGGCCCGTGTCCCCACATCCTCACTGCTGCCTTGGCAGTGGTTGCTGTATACATCTGCTGAGTGAGTCATGATCACTTTTATGGGACATCGTTAAAAATTTCCAGTGTTACTTAATAATGAAGTTCAAGGAAACAGAAGGGTTAGATTTCAGGAATTTTTCAATGCCATCTCGTATTTTCATGTTATGACTTAATTTTGTATCAAACTTTAACAAATTCTGATTTTGGAAATCTACAGTTTAAACCAAGTGTAAAGCTAGAACAGTCCTGCTGCTGTCTTCAGTTTGTCTTTAGTCACAGTTCCTACAGTGGCCAATTCTGCTGCCTCTACACCTTCTCTCCTTTTCTGCCCTCACTCACCCTACTCTGGTTTCGTGCCTTCCCTCAGACCCACCTCAGGGCCTTTGCACATGATCTCACCCCTCCTCCAGATCGTCGATAGCTTGTCCCCTCATTTCCTTCAAGGCTCTGCTCAAGTGGCTCCGTATCAGTGAGACCTCCTTTGATCTCCCAGTATCCTTTGCGGCCCAACACTCCATAACTGGCCTCATCCTGCTTATCCACAGAGCTGGTCACGCTCTGACATTCTGTTTGTGTATCTTTTTAGTTGTATAGTCTTTCTCCCTCCCCTACTCCCCTCCCTCCTCATGGAAGCATCACAAGAGCAGGGACTTTGTCACTTTGGTTCCTGGGTATATCCCCAGTGCCTAAAACCGTTCCTGGCACATATTGGATGGTTAATATCAATATGTGTTGAATATGAGTGAATGAATCATAGAATTTTTTTCACTTAGAAGGGACTTTTTTAGTTGAAAATAGAGCTACCATACAACCCAACAATTGCACTACCGGGTATTTACCCCAAAGATACAAATGTAGGGATCCGAAGGGGTACGTGCACCCCAATGTTTATAGCAGCAATGTCCACAATAGCCCAACTATGGAAAGAGCCAAGTTGTCCATCAACAGATGAATGGATAAAGAAAATGTGGTATATATATATATATATATATATATATATATATATATATAATGGAATATTATGCAGCCATCAAAAAAAAAACCAACGAAATCTTGCCATTTGTAATGTGGGTGGGAACTAGAGGGTATTATGCTAAGTGAAGTAAGTCAATCAGAGGAAGACCTGTATCACATGACCTCACTGATATGAGGAATTCATAATCTCAGGAAACAAACAGGGTTGGTAGAGTGGTGGGAGTTGGGAGGGATGGGGTGGCTGGGTGATAGACATTGGGGAGGGTATGTGCTATGGTGAGCGCTGTGAATTGTGTAAGACTGATGAATCACAGACCTGTACCTCTGAAACAAATAATACATTGTATGTTAAAAAAAAAAAGATCGTAGGAAGGGAAAAATGAAGGGGTGGACATCAGAGGGGGAGACGAACCATGAGAGACTATGGACTCTGAGAAACAAACTGAGGGTTCTAGAGGGGAGGGGGGTGGGGGGATGGGTTAGTCCGGTGATGGGTATTAAGGAGGGCATGTTCTGCATGGAGCACTAGGTGTTATATGCAAACAATGAATCATGGAACACTACATCGAAAACTAATGATGTAATATATGATGATTAACATAACATAATAAAATAAAATAAAGAAGGGACTTTTTTTAGGATCATTGGCTAAACTTATATTACAGATTGGGAAACTGAGGCACAGAAAGGTTATATGGTTCATTCAGAATGGAGCTCAATCATTTCAAAACTGTTAACAGCTCTTTTTAAAAATCTAGGAATATATGTGGAGCCTTCTGGGCAGTTGTCCAGGATGAGAAGAAGAATAAGTGAAAATAAACTGATAATTTAAAAATTTAGCAAAAATAAGACAAGTCATTGTATAATGGCAAAACTTTCTGATATAGAAGGCAGAGTCTTATTCATGTTCTACAGCGTAGAGTGCACCTTGTATATAATTAGTGCTCAAGAGAGACGTGTTAATAGATTTGGTTAGTTATAAAGCTATTCCTTTCTGCAAGACCCTCCTTATGTACTACTTTTTTTCTTTTTTTATTCTCTCCCCAAATAGACAATTGTTCTTAGGGTTTCTCATTCAAAATTCTTTTGGTTACAAGTGTCCCATTTAAGAGATTTCTCTCTCTCTCTCTCTCTGTGTATGTGTGTGTGTGTTTAATCTACAAATAGCTAGCAGGATCAAAGAGGTGACCTGGTCTCTGGGAAAATCCAGAGATATTTAGTTATTCCAGGTTTCCAGATGCAGCTACATCAAATAAAGCAAAGAACTAATCTTTCTAGTTCTCCACTTTGTGTAAAAAATCCAGTTGACAAGCCATGGTGGTTTGCCGGCCTGCATGGTTCTGACCTCAGTCTTCCTTACGCTTACACAGACATCCTTGGAATCTCACTTTTGACAAAAAATTGTTTATAAGTAGCATGATGTTTAGATACACAACAGTCAGTTTGGGAAGTGGGACCAATTAATTTCTCTTTAAATAGAAAAGAAATGAAGCACAGCTACTCCTTATAGTGAACTGAAGTGAACTCTAGAGATGCAGTGACCTTAACTTTAGAGTTGGAAGCCATGAAAATTCAGGATGGGTATACTTAGGAAAATGTGAGAGGAAGAGAGATGGGTAGCCACACGAAATAGAAAAGAAAACCTCTTTCTGTTGTTGGTATAGATTTTAAAAATCCACTCTCGTGTGTCTTTGGATATCCCAAATAAATAAACTATTCGGAGGATGTATTGATTGTACTTTAGACCATTCTCGACTAATCACCTACAAACTCTTTCAAACTGTACAAGCTCTCCTGGAAACTGATACACACACTCTCCACCCCTCCCCCAAATACACAAATCCTCTGTCCTCCACACCCCACCACTGGCAGGAGTCTTGCTGCTCAGGATTACCCTTCTCCTCCGCTCCTTCCTGCTCGTGCCTGGACATCCTGAGGTTGGTTGCGGAGCCCATTCATATCTGTGCCTCTTTCTCTATCATAAGATAACCTAAGAGGATTCAACTCTGACAACAGAAGCAGCTAAACCTTGGATTGATATACTCCAAAGGCTGGAAAGTGACTCAAAGAGATGAATCTTACTGTATCTGATCACTGGCATTTAGCTGAAGTTAGTTGATTTTTCCATGCATTTCTACAAATCTGGCTGTGCCGGAAGAGCATCATGGTGTAGCATTCACTGCCAGCCAGGTGTGCGGTCCGAGATGTTCTAGCAAGAGTGATGGGTTAGCGGTGCGCTGCCCAGACTCGGAACTCAGTCTCCCACACACAACCTGATGTAGGAAAGACGTTAGGGTTCGAAGCTGACATCCAAGAAAGAATTCTTGAGATGGCTTTGCACCTTGCAAAAAGGTGGTTTTATTAAAGCACGGGGAGCAGGGCCCGTGGGCAGAAAGAGCTACACTGGGGCCATGAGGAGCCGCCCATTATAAACTTGCAAGTTGGGAGGGGGGTAGGGATAGTGTAAGCCTCCCAGGTATTTTGGAAACAACTTCCCGGGATCCTGAGGGGGCTTATCTATTGCTGAGAAAGGTCATTTAATATTGTTTAGTAAAAACTCAGTCATGAGACCTTTCAGATGTATATCGGTGGGTCATATGCTTGGAGGATGATTTCCAACATGTATCTGGGGGGAGGGGGTAGAGATAAAGGAAGTTCCCAAAGGAATTTTTATATGTTAAAGTAGACTTACAGGATCCTGCGGGTTCGGCTAAGATTGCCTCTTGCCCTTAGCAAAGTGTCAACATCAAGGGAGCTGAGTCCCTGGAAGAATGTCACTCTGCCTGTTTCAAAGACTTGTCAATGGGCTGCAGACAGTAAGGAAATCTAATAATTTTTCTTCTGCCTTTATTTCCCACATCAAAACCCATCTGTACAATTGCTGTCTGGGCTTGGAAGTTCAGTCTGAGTAACAAGATAGCAGAGCTCGCTGAACCAAATGGGGATTTTGCCCATGATTTAAGCTAAAGGGGCCGCTTACCTTGCTATAACCAACCTGCTTCATGATGTATCTCAGCGTGGAGTAAAATTTAGGGCCCCATCAGAGTTTCGGGCTCCCTGCATGGCTGTCTTGCCTCTCCAGGGTTACATGTCTTAGCCACATTAATAGCTCAGTCAAGTCCTTCTCAGAGATAAGAACATTTGGTCACCAGAGGCCAACTTGGGCAGACAGTTCACAAAAGAAGAAATTCACATGGCGAAGAGACAGATGAAAAAGTATCCACCCTCACTAGCAATTAAAGAAATGCCCAAGATTAGCTTTTTAATCTCTCAATTTGGCAAAAAGTAACACAGAATTACATTGCCTGGTTGAGGCACTTGCATTCGCTGCCCTCAGAGAAGGGTCCTGAATAGGCACAGCCTTTCCCGGGCCACGTGGTGATGTTTAACAGAATGGAGACATGCAAATCCTTTCTCCCAGCTGTCCTACTTCCAGGAACCAAAAGCTAGGAATTTATATTGAGGAAATGGATTGAGGACCTACTCAAAGAAGAGGGTCCAAAGGTTGCAGCATTGTTTGAATGTTAATACTTGGAAACAAACTAAGTATTTTAATAATAAGAGATTTAAGTAAATTGTTGTATATCTGAAAGATTTTTATAGTGCAGTTAAAAGTGATATAAAATATCACATGATGGCCTGATAAAGATGTATTGAGTGAAAAAAAAAAGCAAAACATCACAAAACAGTGTGATGGCTAATCCATTTTTTAAAGAAATCCAAATCCTTTTAAAAGTCATGTTAAGTCAAACTCCAAACTCCAATGGTGACTTTTATTTTCTTCTTTTTGTTTATGTTTCTAATGTTTCTGCAATGATCATCTATTTCTTACTATAATATTTTTGATAACTGCAGCAGGTTCGGTCTCCTGCTGGGATTGTTGGGGGAGGGGGCTGGAGAGGGTGGCGAGTAGGAAGGGATCCCGCTTGGATTGATCACGTCTGACCTGTATGTAGTATGCAACTGGTCCATCTGAAGTTAAATATGAACCATTCCTGGATTCTCTCAGAACCATTGCACTGCGTCAGTGGTGATGAAGGACATAGTTTGGGGAACAGAACAGGTTTCTCTAAAGAGTAGTAGTCACATATCTACTTTTAAATAAATCCTCATCAGACATTATTAAAGAAAGAACTGTGTACTGTGGTTCCAGGAACTTTAGGAACTGTTCTATCTTCCTTTCAGAAAGATACTGCCCAGGATGTCAAGTTTTCATTTTATAGAGACACTGTTTCTTCCTGTATGAAATATCCTCTATAGGTATTTATGTGAAAATTGAAAACGACTGCTCCAGCTTTTTTAAAGTAAGTGACAAACGAAAGCATGCTTATGGAAAACAAAACTTGGATTCTATTCAGAGGTTAAAAGTCCTCCCCACCCCACCCCACTCCGCCCTTTACACAATGTATTCTTTCTTCTATCTAGGGATAATCAACGTTAACTTTATTTTAGATCTTTCTTTCCGTATTCATTTACATGTATGATGGTATGTGTGTACATGAATGAATATATACTAATAGTCTTGACGTTTTTAACTTAAATTAGATTCTAGTAATATATGTTATTCTGCAACTTTTTCTATTCCACCTATATTAATGTGAGTCTTTGTTCACATTTCTTATGTTGAATCTGAGTAAGGAATTATATGTTTGATATTTATATCAGTAAAATTTATTTGCCCTTACTCTTCTGCCTCTCAGAATAAACTAAGTCACCCAGGGCAGATTGTTAAAAACTTAGCCCTACGTTGCTTCCCCAAAGTGTAGCTGTCAGTCAGTTCTCTGGAATTTTGAGCCACATGGAAGGCTCAGTCAGTGCTTAGAGAACCAGCTCACAGAAGCGCCAGAAGATTGTGATATGTGAAAGTGCCTAAGTGGTACTTTTTTCAGCTTTACTTTTGAAGGATTGTAACATTCTTTTTTCCCCCCTGCCAGAAATTTGCATTTCACTGGAGAGAAAAATCAGCTGTATTTTCTTCCTAGGTCTACCACTCATCAATCCAGTGTCCCCTTTCTTTCTGGGGGCCTCTGTTTCCTGGTCAGGAAAATGCCATGGCATCTCTAGGGTTCTTTCCAGAAGGCTCAACATTCCCTGATTCTGTCTCATCACCTACATAGCACCTAGGACAAGGTGTCCCGAGGGCATTGGGGGTGGGTGTTAATGCTATGCAACATAAGCACAAATGATGATGCCTCTCCGAGTCACTTGCAGGTGTCCAGAATTGAGACCAAAGGCTGGTTGGCAGCAAGACTGTGGTTGGGGAGGAGCCATGGCTCTGAACTCCCTGTACCTTTTTTACCGACAGCATGGTTCATTTGTTAAATGTCTCAGATCTGTCCGCCTGTGCCTAATGTTTAGTATTTTTAGTAATTTACTTTAAAACTCTGGCGTTCAGTACTCTCTCCTCATGCCCACTCTTCCTTGCATCCGTGCACAAGATGTACCTGAGGGTATCATGACCCTGGACAAGTCACCCAGCTTGTATTTCAGGATGGGTTAGCTTCAAAAGACACTGTTTCTCAACCAAATAATTCTCCTGATTTTAAAGAGTGTGAGCTAGGTGTAGTGAAGGGTTTCAAATACAGTGCAGTGTCTTTTTTTAAATTCCTTTTATATAAGCACTGATTGCGTGTCCTACTTGATTCACAGGCCAGGGCGAATAATGCTCAGCCGTCCGATGGTTCTGAACACAAGTGTTCGTGAATCACAAGCTCCAAATGTTCTCCAACATCACTGCTTAAAAGATAGCATTTCCCCTTCTTAACTTTTTTTTTAATTTCTTTTGTCTTTTCCTCTTTTTTTTTCCTTTGCCTCCATGCAATCCTATCTTCTTTTTTTTTTTAAAGATTTTATTTATTTATTTAATTGACAGAGAGAGAGAGAGACAGCGAGAGAGGGAACACAAGTAGGGGAAGTGGGAGAGGGAGAAGCAGGCTTCCGGCTGAGCAGGGAGCCCGATACGGGGCTCGATCCCAGGACCCTGGGATCATGACCTGAGCCGAAGGCAGACGCTTAACCAACTGAGCCACCCAGGCGCCCTCTCTCTCTCTTTTTAAAAGATTTTATTTATTTATTTGAGAGAGAGACAGCAAGAGAGCACAAGTGGGAAGGAGAGGGAGAAGCAGGCTCCCCTCGGAGCAGGGAGCCCGATACGGGGCTTGATCCCAGGACCCCAGGGTCATGACCTGAGCCGAAGGCAGTCGCTTAACCAACTGAGCCACCCAGGCGCCCCAATCCTATCTTACTCTGTGGAACAAAACAGATAGCACCCAAGCAGATTTCCATGCACACTAACCCTTCCCCCAAAAAAGAAAAAAAAAAAACTAGGATAACACTCCACCCTCTCCCAAAAAATCCACAATGACTGTCTCTGTTTGTTCAGGCCTCCCTTTTAGGAGTACTGAATGGGGATTAGGTAAAATAGAAAAAAGGCAGGAACAAAGCAGAGGGAAGGGTTTGACAGAGAGGGATGATTCAGAGCCTCGAGGCTTTTGAAAGATGTGAGTGACCCACCTTGCCCGGGTCTGCGAGGGTCTCCCGCCACTTCCTGTGGCTGTGGAGATTCTCACCTGGCCCCCAGCCTCAGTGGAGACACTCTTCTCTTGATCCATTTCCCGGGCAGGCAAAAGAGCAGTTTTACTCCGGCAGTTGCTACTGTTTGGGGTGGAAAAGTTAAGTCTGGGGGCAGTGGCATCGGTAAGAAATCAAAGGGAGAATAGGATGATTGCCTTTTTCAGTTTACACCTTCAAAATTCCAGGCAGTGGAATTCTTAGTCTTGTTTTCTGAGCCCACAGATTGGTAAACTTCTGCAGACAGGCCAACGCATTTCTTACTAAACTGCGAATTTGCAGGTTTTCTTCCTCCTGACTGGCTCCTCATTTAGTGGCTACGAGTAAGAAATCTCCCGAATCTATGTGGCATTGAGTGCGCTCTCCCCTCAAAGGGGGCAATTCGGTGACTCAGCAGCCACCTCCCGGTGGCCCACACAGGTAACCTCTCGCCTCCTCCCTTCCCGTAGTTCTCTACCCGAGTTTTCTGTCTCTGGTGACCCTGCTGTCCTCCAGTCCAAAACCTCTGCCCGCCGAGGTCGGTCCACGGGTCACACAGCGCCCACAGGCCTGTTCGGTTTGGCCGTCACGCGGCAAGCCCACATAGTCGTTTAGAAATTACCAGCATTTCTTTTTTTTTTTTTTTTAAAGATTTTATTCATTTATTTGACAGAGAGAGACACAGCAAGAGAGGGAACACAAGCAGGGGGAGTGGGAGAGGGAGAAGCAGGCTTCCCGCGAGCAGGGAGCCCGATGTGGGGCTGGATCCCAGGACCCTGGGACTGTGACCTGAGCCGAAGGCAGACGCTTAACGACTGAGCCACCCAGGCGCCCCTAGAAATTACCAGCATTTCTAAATCAAGAGAATTCATGTAGAAATCCAGACTGCCAGACTTGCTTGAAAGATTGGATGATCTGTCGACACGGGTCTAGGCATTCCTGCATGCGCTCGGGGCTGGAACCGAGTGGCCGCCGTCCCCAGGCCTCCTGGTCCCCAGGCAGCTTCGCTGCTGTACGGTCCCCTCCCTCTCCGTGGAAGCATTTTGGCTGTGATCCCCTTCCCCTGGCAAACATACACCTTCCGTGGTACTTCACTGCCTCCTGCATTAAGTGGCGGTTCATCCCCTGGCCCTCCAGGCTCCAGCCATGATTTTCAAATTGAATGTGTGTCACCAACACCTGGAGATTAAACACTGTGACTCCTGCTTTCCCACGCTCCACCCCCCATCAGTTCGGATTCAGTAGCTGTCGGGGTGAGGTTCAGGAATCTCCGTATTTTTAACAAGAGCTATCCGTGGGTAATTCTAACTCAGATGGCCTAGGGCATATCCAGTTTCCCTTACTGGTCTTTCTATAGTTTCAGTTCCTAGAGAAGGAATTCCTAGAGAAGGAAATCGACTGCCCCAGATTAAGGCATGTAGCTTCCCTCTCCTTGACAAAATGACAAAAGCCACATGGAACTAGGAGCAAGAAGTAATTCCTAGCACAGACACTTGCAGAAAGACACTCCCCCCTGAGTTCTCTGGTGCCCATGACAGACGTCTGGCTTGTCCTCTGGCCTCCAGCACCACGGGCTCCAGGCAGGCAGGGGCTGCTTCTCGATCAGCGCCTCTCCCCAGAATCACCTAGCACTGGACTTAGTACATGCATAAATAGCTAATTCTCTAAAACCTGTAACTAGTTTTCAGAAAGTTATATGTGCACATGGGTAAAAAGGCACACAATATGAAAGGATGTACAGTGGAAACTGAGTCTTACTCCCAGTCTTGACTTCCCGGCCCCTGTCCCAGCAGCCAGTCCCTTCTGTGTTTTAATGAAGAAAGGGGCCTGTCTGTGGAGACAAGAACCACTTGTCACTTTTCATCCCCCCCAAAACAGTCATTTCCTGTACAGGCAGACCTCATCTTACTGTGCTTTGCAAACACTGCGGTTTTGACAGATTGAGAGTTTGCGGCAACCCTGCATTGAGCAAGTCTCTTGGCACCATTTTCCCAACAGCATTTGTTCACGTCGTGTCTCTGTGTCACATTGTGATAATGTTCATAATACGTCCAACTTATTCATTATTGCATTTGGTATGCTGATCTATGGTCAGAGATGATGACTCGCTGAAAGCTCAGATGATGGTTAGCTTTTTTAGCAATAAAGGTTTTTTTTAATTAAAGTCCATACATTATTTTTTAGACATAATACTGTTGAACACTTGATAGAATACAGTATAAACTTTTATATGCACTGGGAAGCCAAAAATTTCAGAGGACTCACTTTATTGTGGTATTTGCTGTATTGTGGTGGTCCAGAACAGAACCTGTGATATCACTCGACTTATGCCCGCATGTGTTTTTTCATTTTACGGTAATATGTTGATCATTCCATATCAGTCATCCCCAAAATATGTTGAATATTTAAGTATTCATAAAACCCCTGGGTTAATTGGGGAAATGTTACTATTTTTTTTTTAAGATTTTTTTTTTAAGTAATCTCTACATCCAGTGTGGGGCTTGAACCCACAACTCCAAGATCAAGAGCTGCACACTCCACCAACCGAGCCAGCCAGGCACCCAGAAACATTATATTCTTAACTCAAAATTAAGACTATTGGGGAATGTATTGGTTGGAGGATTTTTGCCCAATGGATAGAACTGGAAAGCAAGTCTTCCACCTCCTACTCCAGTGTGTTTTGCTTTGAGTTGTACAGTTATTTGAAATTGCTGTTTATCTGTGGTGGAGGCCAGGAACAGTGTCCTCCCTTGTTTGCTGCTTATAATTTATACAAAGATACCTAAGTCCTGCCTGAAGCTGGGGTAGAGGGTCTCCTCCAAACATATCTGGGAAGTTTGGGCCTTTATGCCCACTGCAGTAACTGATTCCCTGATGTCAACACTCTGTTGCCACCATGTGCAAAAGTGAACCAGGAAGACTTTGTATTAACACATTTATTTCAAATGCTGCAGAGACTGTTACAACAGAAGATAGCTGCTTCCGAGCCCTCACTTCCAAAGTTCAAGTTTTAGACAATTGCATGTCGTCTGCTATGGACCTTTTACCTCCTGTCAAGAAAGACAGGAGTCCAGCTCAGAAGTCTGCTCATGTATTCAGGATTTATCCTGAGACACAGCATATCTTATCAGTGGATAAGGCTGGAAAGTTGTAGGCATAAGACAAAAGACCTTCGGGATTTTATGCTCTCTTGAGAGGCAAATGCTAGCTTTCGCAATAGCTTCACAGAAGCCCATTTTATTTGCTGAGATATCATTCTTGTCGTCATGTATGTCCTGCCCTTCTACTTTGAAAAGATAAGTGATGTCTTAAAGTGAACATGTACCATAATTGTTAAAGAAGGCAAACACGCCTCAGAATAAGTGAAATCCAGCTTTGAGAGTAGACATTAAACATTCTCTCTTTTTTTTTTTTTTTCAGGGACACGTGGCCATCAAGAATCATGAGCAACCCATTTGCACACCTTGTTGAGCCTTTGGATCCTGCACAACCAGGAAAGAAATTCTTCAATTTGAATAAATTGAAGGATTCAAGATATGGTAGGTACATGGCTCTCTGATGTAAATGTTCTCACAGCAGTTAAGAATCTTCTTTGCTATGTAATTAATTAGCCTTTAGGAGAGTTGAGAGAGGGAGTAGCAGAAATGGCCGAATGGTCTTAAGTTAAGCACACAAAATCACACACACACACACACACACATCTTTCTTACATTGCCCATTTTTAAGTAATAATGATTATGTACATGTGACATTTATGTAACATTTATAGTATAGAGTGTTTGTACATATATATTATATTATTTAATCTGTATAACATGACCTATAAGGTCATGTTTATAGAATGTAAGAAGTCCTGAGGAAGCTGAGGCCCAGAGAGGGTCAGTGACATGATCAAAAAACAACTATGTGTGTAGTAGAATTGGACAAAAACAGGTCTTTTTTATTCCAAACCCTCTGCTTTTCTACCTTGGCACTCTGATCTTTTCCAAAAAGTATTGGTGAATAATTTTCATAGATCAGGATAAAACATTTCTTTTATAAATAAATAGTTTTTCTTATGAATTATCATTGTCTTATCCTCAGACCCATCACCAGGGGCCATCCTACATGGTGTTTAGGCTTGTGTTTCCTTTGAAAGGTGCATGGGGCTGTCTTTGGTCTTAATTCCAATAGTTGTAAAGGAGTTACTTTCTCATTTCTTAAACACTAGTTTTCGTAAGAAATATTACTTTGTGTTACTTGCCAACACATAATACAGTAAATATCTAGATTGACTTCTTTGATGATAACTTAAGGGAAACTCTGTTTTTGGAATCCAAGGTAAGGCAACAATTTATTATGAAAGAATTAACTGTAATATTTATTTTTGCCTAGTCTGTGGATATTTTCTAGTACCAAATGTCTCTTAAACCCATTCGATCTGCTTACATTTTAAGCTGTGGAAATCAGTTTAAACTTCCCCTCTTTCCCTATTGGAAGAGTAGTCTGAGGCCTTGTATCAAGTTTATATAGAGATTGGCTTTAAATAGCTCTTATGAGAAGGTATCTCATGGCTTTTGTTGGTTTTGTTATGCTTTCTCCTTTTTTCCCTAGAACGCTTACCATTTTCTATCAGAGTTCTCCTGGAGGCAGCCATTCGGAACTGTGATCAATTTTTGGTGAAGAAAAATGACATTGAAAATATCCTAAATTGGAATGTCATGCAGCATAAGAACATAGAAGTGCCATTTAAGCCTGCCCGCGTCATCCTGCAGGACTTCACGTGAGCCTGATGTCACTTCATTCTGCTCTTCACTGCCTCCTTTGTCAGCCTTTAAAGAAAGCTTCTCACACACACACACACGTGCACACACACAGTGCCTGTATAATTTATCACCCAATATCCAGACACTTTTGAAAATGTAAGGGGTCTGTTATCCTGGACAGCAAGACATTGTCTTGGACACATTGGGATGTGTAGTCACTCCGCCTTTTCCAATGGCAAAGGTCATCATCTTTGGTCTTGGAGATCCCAGTGTTGAGTATTCTAGCAGAAGGCGAAAGAAATAGCATGGAGTAGAGCGTTCTTGGAATCTTCTGTCCCTCTCATCCTATCACCCACATAGCCAGTTTCAAAACAGCTGTCCTTAGAACAGTGATGTGCTGTCCCCTTAGGGGAGACTTGTAGGTCACAAACCCCAGTTCACATGCTGCTATTCCCAGGAGTCTTTACTCCCCATCATGGTCTGGTTTTTTTAGACACTACCTTTCCATTTTTAAATGATGTTATTTTATTCCTTCTAGAGACCAAATTTCATTTTTCTAGAGGACAAATTTTATACTCGAAAATAATAAAAAGGAAAGATTCACCTAGTCTAAATTTGATTCATAGCATACTTCTCTGAATTACATCCATTTCTTTAAATTTGGTCTGAAGATGGAGGTCTGATCCATGCATCTTCTCTAGGCCTTTGTCACCCCACCACGTGAACGGGAATCAGCCATGGCAGTAACAGTTCCCGAGTTTTTAAGTGCCTGCTTTGCCATGGTCTCTGTTTAGACCCTATTTGTTGTTAACTTTAATGCAATGACAAAACTGCATGTAGAGGTACCACTCAGTCTTGGCACTTACAACCAATGTCTGCTCAAGTAAAGGTGTTTAGAAGCTTCCACTATTCTGAGTCATCCATTGTTCACCCCACTGATGAAACTGTCTCATGGCCAGTGTTGTTAGTGGAGGCCAAAGCTGACAAATCCAAGGATGCTCGTTCAACGATTTTGTCTTCTGCTTAATGCTTTCTTTTCTTAGGGGCGTGCCAGCCGTGGTTGATTTTGCGGCCATGCGCGATGCTGTGAAGAAGTTAGGAGGAGATCCAGAGAAAATAAACCCCATCTGTCCTGCCGATCTTGTAATTGATCATTCCATCCAGGTGGATTTCAACAGAAGGTGAGAGATTAGGATAAATACTTGGGTTTTCTGTTTTGTGCAAAATCTTGCAGTTCAAGTCTTCTTTGTGTGTATGTAGGTAAACAAAAGAAGAAAATCTTTAAAAGATGTATTCAGAAAAACTCAAACTTACTATAGATTTTCCAGTGAAGATTTGGCGGGGGGGACGGGTAGGTTGTTTGTTTGTTTGTTTTTTTAAATGTATGGGGTTTTTTCTTTTTACTTCTTCTGGGGCCCAGGTTGAAGGAGAAAGCAGCTATCTGGTGATCACAGTGGGAACCCACAATATCTCATGAGGCTTAGATCAGGGCAGGCATAGAATCACTTCTCCTCATAGTGACATTAATCAAAGCAAGTCTCACAGTCCAGCCCCAAGTTAGGGGTGGGGAATACACTCCATCTGTTGCAGAAGCAACTGTAGGATTACACAGGGAGGGCAACCAGGTACTGCTAGAAGAATAACTAAATAGTTATTATCAACTATGAGTGGGGAAAGAAAGAACTATACCACATTCAGTGCTGGGGAAATTAATTATTTGCTAGAGAATTAAAGCATTACTATTTTTTAAATTAAATCATCAAAAAATTTAGAATTTAAGTATGTATGTATCAAATGTCTTGAAGAGAAAGACCTTTCTAAATTTAAAAGCAATGATGAAGCAAAAAAAGAACAAAGAACTATAGTTTTAATGACTTCAAAGTTAACAGTAAATATCTTAAAAAAAATTTGCCACAAATATGACAAAGGGTTAATATCCTTAATATATAAAGTGTGTATAATCCATTAAAAAATGGTAAAACCCAGCAGAGAAATGGGCAGAGGAAAGTGGAGATTCCACAATAAAAAGAAAAGCAACAGTAAACACTATATAAATCCTTTTCAACTTCAGAAGTAATAAAAAAGTAGATTAAATTCTTGAGATACCATTTTCTCTTATCAATATAGTTAAGATTAGAAAATAAACATTATTAATTATAAAGGTGTCATGAGGGAGACACTTTTATACACTGCTAATAATATTATAAATTAGGAATGATGAAAGCAGTATGTGTGAAGATTATTAGAAATTGTCATATCCTTTGTCCTAGAATTTCCACTTCTGAGCATTACCCCTTCATAGATAATCTGGAAATTCAGGAGTAGCTTAATGACTAAATAGTATTCATTAAAGTATTATTTATAATAATGGAAACCTAGAAGCGTTCTTAATGTCCAACAAAGGAGAATGATTTATTAAATTATGGTCTGTCCTTAAAGTGAATTATTAGGTTTACCATTATAAAGTGTTTAATAACACTTGGCGCATGCTCGTGTCATAGCTCAATGAGCCAGATATAAATTGTGTGTATAGCATGATCTCAGCTAGATGAAAAGTTATACAGAGATTAAAAGATTGGAAAAGAGGTGACAAACTGCTAAACGATTTATCTGTGGGATTGTAACTGTTCTTTATTTTGACGATAAGAAGCTATGTTTTTTATAATAAATAGTCATTTAAGAGTATGAAACAAACCATTCAAAGAAAAAAAAAATACTTGCTTTCCTTGTGGATTTAAGTGGGCTCCATACAGCCTCAAGAGAACAGTGGTAACTGGCTGTTCTCAGATGGATGTTGCCAATATCCAAACCAGATAAACTCAGGATAAAGAGAAAGCTGCTTTGTCCCCGGAATTGATGGTTCTTGGAACAAACAGATCCTCAGCAGCTGTTCCCTTTCCTTTGGACTCTAACCTCATCCTTAGGCAACTTGTCGTTTTTTTTTTTGTTTTTTTTTTCCCTTAAATCACATGAGCTCAATTTAATGGTTTGGTGTCAAAAGGGAAGAATTAAAAATTCATACACAAAATGTTATTCTATTTGAGAATAAGGATATTTCCTAACACCCCACTTCAGAAGTTATAAAAGTAGCCTCACAAAATCAGGGGCAACTTTATGTTTTTTGGAGATTCTCACTGGTGTTGATGATTTACCTTTATTGCACTGCCTGGAAGGTGAAAGGACTGGTGGGGACAGAATTGAATTGTTTTAAAGTCTGAAGTCTTTTGACTCAAAATTCAAAGAGCTCCTGACAGTTTATTAAGCAGCAGGAATCTGGGTCATCACGAAGTTCACTGTAATTTGTTTTTCCTCTTTAAACCTTGAAATCCATCAACTCCGGTTTCAATTTTTTATGGACCCTTTTCATTTACTGCACTACTGAAAACATTATTATGAAAACAGCAAAGTCTGGGGGTGGGGGGAGGGGAGGAGGACTTTGATCCAAACTGATATCTAAATCTAGCAAACACTTTTTTTTTAATTAAAGACAACATTTCTGTTAGAAGTGTTTTCACTGGTGGTGTTTTGTTTTTATTGCTCGAGTTTGGTTTTGCAATTTGACCTCCCAGTCTCTTTCTTCGTTTTTGTAAGGAATTAAATGTGATATGTCTCAACTTCTGTGGAACTGTGTGCTTTGGGCTGATTTCCAGCTATTTCCAGAAATGAACTAGAAAAACTGTGAAGGGGTGCTTGGATGATAAATATTCTCATTTAAGTATTTCTGAGCTCTTTGCCTGATTTGAATAATAATAATTGGCTTCACCATTTTGAGGAATGGAAGGTCTACCTAACTCATTAAAGTTTTTCAAAGTTTTCTTAAAAATAACCTTTTTTTAAAAGTAATCCCAACAAGGGGCGCCTGGGTGGCTCAGTCGGTTAAGCGTCTGCCTTCGGCTCGGGTCATGATCCCAGGGTCCTGGGATCGAGCCCCGCGTTGGGCTCCCCGCTCAGCGGGAAGCCTGCTTCTCCCTCTCCCACTACCCCTGCTTGTGTTCCCTCTCTCGCTGTCTCTCTCTTTATTTTATTTAAATAAATAAAAATCTTAAAAAAAAATCCCAACAAGAATATCATAACAATTTCTGACTAGAGTTCATGGGTATGGAAACTGTCTCCTCTGTAAACACCGTTTGTGAATTTCTGGAGTACCATTAAATGTAATACTCAGAATTTGGCATACGTCCAAATCTGAATTCAAATTATGTAACTAAGGAGAAATTTCCTCTTTAGTCCGTGAGGCCATTCATATTCAGAGAACTTATTAAAAGCTCCCTCGAGTGGTGAATTTAGGGAAGTTCTGAGTGGTAGAAAAATCCAAATTCTAGGTCCATTTATTCATTCCAGGAACTAGAACTGTTAATTTGAGCCAAAAAAGATGTTTTGTTTTAATGAGTAAATGGGTTTTTACTCGGAATTAACCTGTCTTAAAACAGCCTAAGCATTTCTGGCTTCTGCTTGTCCTGTGGATACGTTGTTTACGTCAGACTGACTTTGCCAGCATTCTCCGGGGTGAATGTCGCCCTTCCAACCCTGCTTTTCTGCTGGGAGAAGCTCTGATGTCCTTCTAGTGCTGGAGGCAAGAGGGAAAGGGACCCTGACTGGTCGTCCACAAGTGTTCCAAGTAGAAGAGCTAGGGGAGGCTGCATATGATTAAGAGCAGTGTCCCAAGATGCCTTCCTTCCTTTTTAAAAATTAAATCCATGTAACAGACCTACTGTGTGCGAGTATTTGTTGAAGAAACAGGTTAGTTTAAAAGAGAGAAATTAAAGAACATAAGACTTCAGTATGGTTGGTAAATGTAGTAACCATGGAAAAGGGAGCAAATCATCCTGACCCGGGGAGTCCAGAGGGTTCTGCGAAGAGCATCACTTGCTCCACATCCTGAAGGGGGTTTACAAAGAGGGAAGCGCTGGAAAAGGCACTCTACACGGAGAGAATGGAGTGTGAGGGAAGTGAGATTTGGGAGAGTTTGAGGGCTTCAGTGTGGCTGAAACTAAAGAAAGTTTGGACCAGGAGATAGCAGAGGACTTATAAAGGAAGCTTGAGGTCACATGGAAGGACTTTGTTTTTTAAAGCAAGGGATTCATACTTCATATAGAAAATGGGAAGCCATTGGCAGGTTCCAGATGGGTCATGATCTGTGTTTTAGAGAATGGATTCTGGTGATGGTACAAAGATAGGCTGAATAGACTGACAGGAGCCAGTTAGGCTATTTCTGGAATAAATGCTTTGATAGTTGTAAAAAACTAAGTGGTGGGAGGGGAGGTCATTAGATGATATGGACAGATGGGGATGGGGATGAGATTCGGGAAGGAAGCTCACGCATTAGGGTTTGACCAGTTGACTGTGTGGTGTCTGAGGTATTCCCGATGCAGGTGCCTCAAAGACACTGGAAATGGGGATGTGGATGGAGCCCTCAGTGTACTAGTGAGAAGGAGATGAATACCTTGAGGAGTAGCCACACCTGGTCCAGAGGGTCCAGAGGCTCTGCTGTTCTGGGGGCAGCATTCTTATCCTACCTTGTTCCCCTATGTTGGCATCTCTCCTTTCTCTTTACCTTTTGCTTTTCGCTAACACATACACACACTCACAGACATCCATACTCTACATCAGGGATCGGCACATTTTTTTAAGGACCAATAGTAAATATTTTAGGTTTTGCTGCCTACATACTGTCTCTGCCCACGTATCCTTTTTTTTTTTTTTTTTTTTACAACCTTTAAAAATGTGAAACTATTGGCTTGCTTCAGGGCCAAACATGTATAGATACTGGGCTGGAATTGGCCTGTGGAGGTAGAATCTGTGGCCACCTGCTCTAAGGCACCCTCAGGAATTGATTCCATTAAAGCAACTGACACTTACCTCGGAGACTGTTCACACCTAGAGAAAACAATCAGTGTGGTAAATGAATGTGGTCTTTGTCGAGTAAATGCTAAGTGCTTCCAGTCCTTTTTTGCCCAAGGAGCACCTACCTGTCTTTATCTGGCCGACTCCACAAGTCAAATGTCTAGAATCTGTTCCTAAAAGTCAGGCTTTGTGATTAGATTAGTTTCAACTTAAATTCACTTAATGTTTGCTACTCACCATGTTTAAAGGTGTGGTAGGGATCACTTGAAGCAAATAATGATTATTCTTTTTACTTTTGCCGATTCCCTCTCATGTCCCGTGTGAATGAATGCATCAGTACCACCCAGCAAGCCTGTGGACGAAATTGCCAGTGTGTTTATCACCTATCAGTTCGACTGGTAACATTTTAAGCCTTAAAATTTATACATTTAGCTTTTCTCTCTGAACAGGACAGACAGTTTACAGAAGAATCAAGACCTGGAATTTGAAAGAAATAGAGAACGATTTGAATTTTTAAAGGTACGGGCGGAGTTTGGCTCCATTGGTTGTTTCTTTATATACGTGGGTACAAGGAGAGGTGCCAAGGAGATGGGCTGCGGAGAAACGCAGCGGGTATTCATGGTGTGCTTTCTGTTCTCGATTCTAGTGGGGTTCTCAGGCTTTTCGCAACATGCGGATTATCCCCCCCGGCTCCGGAATCATCCACCAGGTAAATCTGGAGTATTTGGCAAGAGTGGTATTCGAGCACGAGGGCTCTTATTACCCAGACAGCCTCGTGGGCACGGACTCACACACTACCATGATTGATGGCTTGGGTGTCCTTGGCTGGGGTGAGTATCGTTCCGGGTTCCTATTCCATATATGCTGTTCTGTAGTGCGTAGCTTGATTTCCACTGATCCCATGACATCCCAGGAGCATGACTTTGTTTACTGCTGGATTTCCAGTGCCTAGAAAAGTACCTGATGCCTACCTAGTAGGCACTCAATAATAATGTTTGGAAGAATGAACCGGAATAAAGGTTAGGGACATTTAGAATAAATGCAAATCACCTGAGCTGTTTGTTAAAAAGTGGAGACTCCCGAACCCCATTCTCCACTTGGTGTAGAATCAAGGGGATTTTGATACAGGTGTTCTGGGGACCACATTCTGAGAAATACTTGTTAAAAATTCTGTAGAGGGAAATCCAGAAAAGATAGCTGTTCTTTATAGACCCCAGATCTACACTAGCACAGCACTGTAGCGGGTTGGATTATGCTTGAGGGACATAGTGAAGCACGCTGAAAGCGTTCTTCCGTCATGCCTTCCTTGCAGGAGTGGGCGGAATCGAAGCAGAAGCGGTCATGCTGGGCCAGCCCATCAGCATGGTGCTTCCACAGGTGATTGGCTACAAGCTGGTGGGAAGTCCCCACCCTCTGGTGACATCCACTGACATCGTGCTCACCATTACCAAGGTAATGATATGCTGCCTCTTCCGTGGTCTTGGACGGTCTCGGGGACAGAGGACAGGGAGCAAATGCATGACGGAGTCCCTCTTGGTTTCCATGTACTCTAGGAAACAGGATGTTGATGATTTTTAAAAAGAGATGAGGTAAGGGGAGAGTTCTGTGGTTAAGTTTTAGACAGTTAATGTTCATTTTACTCTTCCTCGGCTGCATGGCTCCTTTTCTTCAAAAAAATATTTTGAAAGTGTGAAAGAGTTCAAATACACAGAAGTTAAAATGGCATTCATATGCGCCACCACCTAGACTTAACAGATGGTAACATTTTGCCACATTTGCTTCAGAGCTCTCCCTGTGGGTATAGTTTTTAAGAAATAAAATGAAATATTTATGGCTAAAGCCATCCTCCGCAGTCCTAGAAATAACCGCTATCCCAAGGTTGTAAGACTCATTCCCAAGCGTGTTTATACTTTGACTACATTTTTCCACATGGTTCTTCTTTATGTAAATAACAAACTGTTTCTATGAATTTAATGTCTGACTTTTTAAATTCCCTTCTCTGTATTCGAAGTTACATTATTGTAACAGATGTTTCTCCAAGCTGGAAATAGTACTTTTTTTTTTCCTTTTTCTTTAGCTTTTGCAAGAAATAATCTTTTCTTTGTGTGTGTGTGATTTGCTTGCTTTGCAAAAGGAGAGCAGTTTCATTTTGCAAGATTATTAGAAAAGTGTATTTTTTTATTATCACAACCATAGTTTTTTCTGGTTGTTAGGAGGCTTGGAGTGTTAGGGATAGCTACTATTCTGTTAAAGTCCAAAAAATGTTTCTCTTTGATTTAATCCCTATGGAATTTGGAATGGTATTTATTTGAATACTATAGCTTATCATAGAGGTCTGTGCATTGTTCTTCCAATGTAGAATAATGTAGGACTTGCCCACAGAATTTAGCAGAAGCCCACGTAACCTGAAGAGCTTGTCGGTGTGGCTGTCCACGCCGCTGGTGAGACTGGCCTCAGGCAGGGCCAAGTGAGCCATGGAGGCCCCAGCCCTGGCTGATGGCATGTCTGGAAAGGAGATGGGAGTCAGACTGGCTAGACCTTTCTGTTACAATGAACTCGTACTTGTGTTCAGGAAATTTGTTCATTACACCCTTGAAAACAAGCCTCTTCCTTATTAATTCTACTAGTGCAAGACTGTTTAGGGTGAAAGAATTTATTTAATTTTTAGCACTTCTAGGCGCTTCCAGTGATCTCATTAGAGAGAAAAAGTCCTCACTTTGGAAAACTTCTATTAATGTTATCTGTGTTTTGGGCATTACTTTTTCTTTCCTTTTTTTTTTTTTGTAATAATTGTTTTGACATAATTTTAGATTTACAGGAGAGTTGATGTAAATACAGGTAAAACAGAGAGTTCCTGTTACCTTTCTCCCAACTTCCCCAAACGTTTACATCCCACATAACCATGGTATGTATATTAATCAAAATGAAGAACATTGGTACAACACTATTAACTAAACTAGAAACTTCTCCAGTTTTTTCAGTAATGACTGTTTTCTGTTCCAGAATCCAATCCAAGATTCCCCATATTTAGTTAACATTACTTTTTAAATTTTATTTTTTAAAGTAATCAAAAATATGTTGGGCCAGTTTATTTTTTATGTTTACTCACCAGGCTAGTTTATAAGAATTACAAAGTGCTAGCCCTGCATTTTAAAGATGGGCTGTCGAGTCTCAAGCTTTTCTCCTGTTCTGCTGCTCAGCATCTGCGCCAGGTGGGGGTCGTGGGCAAATTTGTGGAGTTCTTCGGGCCAGGAGTACCCCAGTTGTCCATTGCTGACCGAGCTACAATTGCGAACATGTGTCCAGAGTACGGAGCGACTGCTGCCTTCTTCCCGGTTGATGACGTGAGCATCAAGTACCTGGTGCAGACGGGTAAGTGCAGACCCATGAGAGCCGAAGGCCCTGGGTCAGCCTTCCTGGAACTCTGAGGATCGGAGCACTGCTTTCTGCCTCCGCCCCTTGGAGTGCACACGGTCACATTTATTGGGTTGGTTTTTTTCTTTTTCCTTGTCTCTGCGGAATCAAAATGGTTGTCGGGATTTCAGAAATAAGACACAGACACAGTGCAGCCAGTAGAAAGAGCTCAGGTATTCTGGAAACCTAGATGTTTGCACTGGTTTTCTACTACTGGTTATTTGACGGGAAGCAAGTGATCTTGGCAATGAAGGTGTGCTCTGACGAGGTACTAAGCCTGAGGTCCTCTGAATGGAGGACAAGGACCAAAGAGAGGGGGAGTTTTTACAGGTAGGACCAGAATCTGCTTCAGAAAATAGACCAGATCAGTGAATGACCCCCAGTAAATAGCAGCATCAGCCAGAGAATCAGAATATTCGACAGAAAGGTGAAATAGCAGCCGAAATTTAGGTGTGTGTGCAAGCGAAATGTGCCTTCCTTGTGTGACTGCTGGTGGAGGTATTCGTCTGACCAGGACATCTTAACCTCTGTTACTTGTTATTTCTTAAAACACCCATTTAGGTCGTGATGAAGAAAAAGTAAAGCAGATGAAAAAGTATCTTCAAGCTGTAGGAATGTTTCGGGATTTCAGTGACCCCTCTCAAGACCCAGACTTTGCCCAGGTATGAGAGAGTGTGTTTCCTTTTCCTCGAGGCTGTGATTTTAGTTGTGTATGTTTTTTTCTGAGGGGGCGTACTTGTAGGAAATTAGTCACTGCCAAGTCATCACAGAAGAACAAGGTTTTAAAAGACTGAAACAATTAAGAGGATAAGGAATTATAAACATAAAATAACTTCTTCCTTTTCTCCTGGCCAATAAGTTGAGTGGGTGCCCCATTTCTGACCTACTGACTGACTCCCCTAATGTGGAAGACCTTTGAAGATGGCTTCGCCAGAGGGAGTAGGGCTGTTTAAAGGCTCATCTCATCACTGCAGATGAAAAAGAAATGGGGGTAGAGCATAGCAGTTAGTTCTGGTTTATCCAGTGATTTACCTTCATTCATTTTCTAGGGGGCAAACTGATTCCACATTTTTCTGGACAGGCAAGCCCAGAGGGTCACCTAGATGTGGGAGCCTGGTTTCGTTTCACAGTATACTTGAGGGATGGTGATACGCATTCAGGCCCATTGCCTGGCATTGATGCCTGAATGGCGGCATCCTACCAAATCATTTTAGAAAAAAGTACAATGGTTTATGTATCATTTTAGTAGAAAGCCCATCTCAAACGAAGCTCACCATTAAAAAGGATGCATCAGCTGCTTTGCAAAGACGGATGCATAGAAGACGCTGGCCAGCAGCTGGGCACACACCCTGGTCTTTCTGGGAGGTGACAAGGCTTCCTGCTTGTCCCACGCCACTTATGTGCCCATCCTGATCTTTGGAAATTCATTCCTTAAGCATTAGAAAGAACATAGAGTCCTTGTTTATGAATGTGATGGTTTAGTTTGTTTTTGTGGTTGTGGTGTTTTCGGTTCTGTGGCCCAGCTTGCGTTTTTTTTCTCCGAAGGTACGATGTCACTTCTTGAGTTCCTTCTCTTTTGGGTGGACAGGTTGTGGAATTAAATTTGAGAACGGTCGTGCCTTGCTGCAGTGGACCAAAAAGGCCTCAAGACAAAGTCGCCGTGACCGACATGAAAAAGGACTTTGAGAACTGCCTCGGAGCCAAGGTAGGGGCCGGGGAGAGGCAGGTGGAAGTCCCCCCTCCCAACCCAGCCCTGTGCCCTGTGTCTTAGAGCCCACGCTGCTTTCCACCACCACCCCCCATGATGAAGCTTCCCGAAGCCTGACGCTGAGGGCGTTTCTTCTCCATCCGGAAGTCCTCAGTGCCTCTCCCATTAGCCGAGGGCCACACAGCTTCCTTAGAGCCCTTTACCATCTGTGAACACAACTCAGCCACACATCTGCTTTTCCTGTAACTCTCATCACACTATGCACTCGACTTGCCCCAGCTTTTCTGGCCATTGTACTTTCGTTCATGCCCCGCCTCCCCCCACCTGGATGGCTCCTCCCCCTCCCTGCATGTCAGTGTCTCTCAGCCTCCACAGCATGGCCTCACATCTCATAGCAGAACGTCATCCGTCCCTCGTTTGAACCTTCATGACACTTGGTCTGAAACCCTTGGATGGCATCCATGTTCTTGAACTTACATTGCTGGTCCTTTATATTATTTGCAGGTCTGATTTCCCTTATTGGACTGTATGTTTGAGTAGAGGATGTGTGTCAGAATCACCTTTATACTCCACAAAGTACCTAGCATCTTGTATGCAGATTTTCGATGAACATCTCCCCAAATGATGATTAAGATATTTGATAAGTTTTATCCTGGGGCCACCAGCATGACACCAAATGTTCAGCTGTACTTGATTTGCCTTATTGACCATGATTAGTTGAATCTGGCCAAAAGGACACCTTTTTCTAAATTTCCATCATTTTAGAATCAGTGGCCTTGGTTCATATCCATGAAACTCTACAATAATGTCATTGGGTTTAATTAGACTAACTTGGAACTAAATTTGTAGTTATAGCATTTCCATTTTTGAGATGAGAAGCAAGTCAGCATTAATAGGACTTCAAAGCAGAGGGAGAGTCAGAACTTATGACTGCCTTTTATAAAGGTTTAAAAACAATAAAGAGGACTTTCAGTTTTCTGTACCATTTCAGATGAGATGTTTATATTTTGCTAAAAATTGGCTTTTAAAATTATAGTTACCAAGGTATTTTTTTTCCTTCTAAAGTGACACTATTTCACTGTGTTTCTTTTCTTGCATTTTTTTTTTTCTTCCCATAGCAAGGGTTTAAAGGATTCCAGGTTGCTCTGGACCATCATAATGACCATAAGACGTTTATCTATAATAATAGCGAATTCACCCTCACTCATGGTTCGGTGGTCATCGCTGCCATTACCAGCTGCACAAACACCAGTAATCCATCTGTGATGTTAGGAGCAGGTGAGTGCATCTGAATTCCTCCCCGTGGTCATGTGGACATGTGGGTGGAAATCTTTCAAGACACGACCCTGGGGCTTACCTGAATCTACATGTAGTTCCCTGAACCTTGTTTTTTCCAGATGCAGAGATTTGTTGGTCCAGAAGTGTTTACACAGTAATGAGTGTTCAAAGCAAAGTATGTAAAGTAGAATATGTAATACATACTAGTCTTTAGAATTAACGTGGAAAATAAGTAGAAGAAAGCAAAAAAAAAAAGATGAATTTCTGGTAAAGCTTAGAATCTTATGTCAGACTGTAGGAGAAAAAAAAACTGTTTTCATATCACAGATTAGTCTCTTTAAAACCCCTGATAGGCCTTTTTGTACACTGGACTTCAGTCTCTTAGAAGTATTGTAAGTGCATCTGAATTAGGGCACAGGGCACTGGCTCATAAAACTTACTTGGCTGTTACGCAATTCAGGTCAAGTAGTTAATATTTACATACCAAGTTTTATTAATAGAAGTCTCTTTAGTGTCCAGATTTTTTTTTATCATTGCCAAGAGTTCCTGTTGTGTCCACTGACCAGATATCATCGAAGAGTTCTTTCTTTATAAAGTGCACAAGTACATAAGGAAAACCTTCTTTGTCCAAGAATTCATCTGTTGATCCCTAAGCTTTTCTTGTCTGGAGCAAACAGGTTTCCTCAAGACAAGTCACCAGCTTGTCTCTAGCTTTTTGTGCCTTTTTACCCCCACTCCTCATTTCTTTCCAAATTCTATGTTGTTAAGAGAGCACCCAGTGTTTCTGTAATAGTCTCTGTATCTGCCAAAATTCCAGTGGCCTAGAGCTCTTGATTTTCTACTTTAAAAGAATACCTGGGGACTAGAATTTTACTCTAGACTGACTGCACTCCTCACCAACCAGTACACAGTTCATATCCTTTAAGAAAGGGCCCTACCAATTATAATTTTCATCCAAATAAAACGTAATTAGAAAGACTGCTTTTCCTCCCAAAGTTAAAATTTATTCTATAGTATATTCCTAAATGTTTTTTAAGTTTATCTTTTGAAAAAAAAAAAAAAAGAAGCCTATCTCTTCATTTCCTTGACTAATTTTGAGTTTACTGCGTCCGTGTAAATGACTGTGGGCCAGTGAGCCGTTGATTTGTGCTCGGCAGCAGAAAGAGCAGAAAACACCACGAACGGAGCTTTGTCAGGTGGTGGCAGGCGACGCAGACCGAGGGGTCGGTCTCTTTCCTGAACCCGCCCTGGCACCTAGAGCGGGCAGCCACCCCACACTGTGTCGGTGTTGACCATTTCACAGGCCTGTTAGCCAAGAAAGCTGTGAATGCTGGCCTGAACGTGAAGCCTTACATCAAAACCAGCCTGTCTCCTGGAAGCGGTGTGGTCACCTACTACCTGCGAGAGAGCGGGGTCATGCCGTATCTGTCCCAGCTTGGGTGAGGAGGAATTTTCTTTTACACCATCGCTCGGGTTGTTCCACATGTGTCTCGCCGTGTCACCGTGTAACACACATCAGCTCATCTGATGGTATCTAATGAGTCTTGTCAGCCAGTGAGGAGACTTCAGCCCTTCCGTTCCCACAGAATCGGGCCCTCCTGTGGACAGTTGTGCTGGTTGTTCATCAGACAAGGGCACCCTTGAAGGGCAAAGCAGGGCTGAAATCAAGCCTGTGCTATGGTGTTGCTCTGCACCCTTCAGAATGGACGGGGTGCCTTTTCTCAATCAACAGAGGTTACGCAATGGGCTAGCGTTGGCTCAGCCACTGAGAGGCTGAGCTAAAATGGCTAAAAATGTTTAAATTCCTTGGCATAAATGAATCATTTGCTACCAAATAACAATTTCTCCAGTTTCCCCACTATTCCTAATTTGGATGAGAAGGATTTTTTTTTTTTTTTACAACGCTCCTGAGAATGAAAACTTTATAGGAACTCATCGAAGAGTTCTTTCTTTATAAAGTGCACAAGTACATAAGGAAAACCTTCTTTGTCCAAGAATTCATCTGTTGATCCCTAAGCTTTTCTTGTCTGGAGCAAACAGGTTTCCTCAAGACAAGTCACCAGCTTGTCTCTAGCTTTTTGTGCCTTTTTACCCCCACTCCTCATTTCTTTCCAAATTCTATGTTGTTAAGAGAGCACCCAGTGTTTCTGTAATAGTCTCTGTATCTGCCAAAATTCCAGTGGCCTAGAGCTCTTGATTTTCTACTTTAAAAGAATACCTGGGGACTAGAATTTTACTCTAGACTGACTGCACTCCTCACCAACCAGTACACAGTTCATATCCTTTAAGAAAGGGCCCTACCAATTATAATTTTCGTCCAAATAAAACGTATTTGGAACAGTACTATGCTTATTCCACGTGCTGCTGGCCTCTTTAGGTTAGCGGTCTCTAGAACTGTCCTTGGCAGAGCGGCTCACTGAGACTCACTCTCCGCCTTGCTTCTCTTCCTGCGCCTAGGTTTGACGTGGTGGGCTACGGTTGCATGACCTGTATTGGCAACAGCGGGCCCTTACCTGAACCTGTGGTCGAAGCCATCACGCAGGTAATGGCCGAGGAGCCTGTGGGGCTTCGGAGCAGTTGGCTCTTTTCATATGATGTGTGCCCGGAATGCTGGTCGTCTCAGGAAGGCCCAGGGCAGCAGGCAATGTGTTTAGACATACAGTCTTTGGAGTCAAGCTAACCTGACTAGCAGTCTACCTTGTGCCTCAGTTTTCCCAGCTGTAAATTGGGGATGATGATAGGACCTGTTTCACAGAGTGGTGAGCACGGAGATGGACGTGAAGGACTTGGAGCAGTGCCTGGCACACACGGGCTCTTGCACCACAGACGGCTCCAGGACTCTGTGTGCCTGGTCACCTGAAACCTGGCTCCAAGTTAGACACGTCTCCACGCAAACAGTGCAATCGAAACTACATTGCATGGGCTTGATTTTTGGCCTGTAAATTCTGTAGCATTGAGAAGCACGATTTGGTTTGCCTGAATTACAGAACCGATGGAGGTCAGTGTGGCTTCCTTTAGCTTTCAACTGTTGGACTGTTCTCAGGCCCCAGGCAGCGAAGTCACCAGGATGCTGCCTTCTGACGCACCTGGGATTTCCTCGGGAGCAGAAACCATGTCTCTCGGTGTCCTCTGACCCAGAGTGTCTCCCCAGGGACACCCATGTGTGCTTTTCTCCCTGCAGGCAGAGGACCAGGTGAAAGGGAGGTTAAAGAACTGCCCCCGTGATGGGAGAGTTCAGCAGGTGGTCTATGACAAAAAGCCTGGGCCCCTTCTCCGTGTGACCGCTTCTTTCTCTTGCTGGGCTCAGGGAGATCTGGTCGCTGTCGGAGTACTGTCTGGGAACAGGAATTTTGAAGGTCGAGTCCACCCCAATACCCGGGCCAACTATTTAGCCTCTCCACCCTTGGTGATAGCCTATGCGATTGCTGGGACCATCAGGATCAACTTTGAGAAAGAGCCACTGGGTAAGATGTCGTTTGTGTGGCTGCCCTTCACTGTTTCCAGTGAATTTGAAAATATTACTGGAGGAAAAGTAACCACTTTTGTTAATAAATAACGATACGTAGAACTAACAAAGATGAGGAGAGTCTTGTCTTTTCTCCCCCATACACGGCAAAGACAGAACTGGAACAGATGAGAATCAACTAAGGACAAGGGACGACAAAAGGAAATTAATCTGCAAAGTCAGAGAGAGCGTGCTATTCTGGCTTCTTCCCCAGTTCTTTCTAGCTTCTGCTTTTATCTAATGCGACACACTGTTTTAACGTATCCTAATCTGGAGAAATGATGCTTTGTGTCCTTCCCTCTAGAGGTCTTGCTGTGTCCTCCTCAGTCGTTCTCAGTAGATTCAATACTATGACAACAGCGCCCCTTCAGTTCACTTTTAGGAAAGCCCCACTAGAGTTGTAGTTGACCCTCATGTGTGGATTCGATATTTGCAGATTTGCCTCTTCACTAAAAGGTAGCTTAACCCCCAAATCAAGACTCGTCTTGCCTTGCCTCCGTGGTCATTTGCAGACACACACAGAGGGATGCAGGCTTCGTGCACTCAACGTGCACGTTCTCAGCTGCAGCCGGACGAGGCAGGGCTCTGCTTCTCCCCTCAGCTCTCATGCTGTAAATACGTATCCTGTTCGTGCTCCATGTAGTGCCACGTCTTTCCACATTTTTGTGGTTTTGGTGATTTCACTTTTTAAAATAGCCCCCAAGCGTAGTGCTGAAGTACCACCTAGCGCACGGATGCCCACGAAGGCTGTGGGGTGCCCTGTGGGAGGCAGACTTCGTTCAGGCATGAGTTGTAGTGCTGTTGGCTGGGACTTCGGCATTAACGCATCAGCAGGATGTCCTAGGGAAAGTGTCTTTAAGCCGAAGCACACGTGAAGCAAGATTACGTATTGATGGGGTGCCGAAAACGTTGTGACGAGAGGCTGTCAGGAGCCTAACCCACATCCCCCAGCGCCAGCGATTCACGCTTCACTACACAGTGTTTGCATGGACCTCACAGAACATTTCTACGGAGAATGGGATTTGACTGGATGGGATCATGAAAATGGGGGATTAAATGCAGTTTTTCTCCTTAATAAACTTGTTTTCCCCAGGGGTCAATGCAAAGGGACAACAGGTATTTCTGAAAGACATCTGGCCAACCAGAGACGAGATCCAGGCGGTGGAGCGTCAGTACGTGATCCCTGGCATGTTTAAGGAGGTCTACCAGAAGATAGAGGTGAGGTCCCCACCCACTCTGCCCTCATGCGTCCAGGGGACAGCCGTTCCTTTGTGGCATGTCTGCAGACCCCGAGGCTGATGGCGGTGGAAACTAGAGAAAGTCACATTTCTTTCTTCAGATAACCAAGGAAGTGGTTCTCAGTCATTTTCTCCTGTGACTTACATTTTTACACACTCTACACTCCCCAGATGTTCCCAGATCTGGACAAGGTCCCAGATTTGTCAGCAGCCTCAAAAAGAGAGGCCTTAGGTTGTGTGTGATTCCTAGCCAGCTCACCGTAACCACCAGCCCCGCCCCCCACCCCGAGTGTCACTGAGGCGGAGTTCATTGGTTGGATACACCTCTCAGAACTATTTGGATGCTTACAAAAAATTTAAAAAACCACTGAGGAAAAAGCACCAAACTATTAAAATAAATAAACCTTTCTGTGCATTTGACAAATAGGGAGAAAATGTGTGGGGGCTCAGTATCGTTTTCTGAGACCCTTAGATGTTATTCCTTTCTCTGCCCTCTGTGTTAGGCTGACCCAAGGAATGCTGACTGGGGCTTGGGTTTGAAATAAGAGAGCAGACTCTCTGGGGAAGAGGGTCAAATGGGGATCATATTCATGCACCATGCCCTCCCACAAGTTGCTCATCAGGAAGTGGTATGAGCAAGCTTGTTGGGCATTGGGTTAAATGCATTTCTCCAAAGGCTGAGATCATGGCCCCGTGGAGACAGTCCAAGCTGACTTTAATGCATAGCAGTGGTCATTTGCTATCCAGTGTCCACATGACCTGGACGTCTACTTCCACCAATCTTCAGAGAGTAAATGATTTCCCCTTTGGTACAATCTGAATTACTGTTTCCTAAGTTATATTATGTATATGGATTAGTTATCTATTGCTGTACAACAAATTATCCCAAAACTTAGAAACACCATTTATTATCTCATGATTCCTGTGGTTCAGAAATCCATGTGTGGCTTACCTGGGTGCCTCTGCCTTCAGGCTCCAACCAAGGTGTCCTTTGGTGCTGCAGCTCATCTGAAGGCTCAGCTGGGGGAGGATCCACTTCCAAGGCCATTTGCATGGTTGTTGGCAGGATAACACGCCTCACAGGCTGTCGGACCGAGGGCCTCAGTTCCCTGCTGACAGTTCGCCAGAGGCCTCCCTCATTGCCTTGCTTGGGGATCTCTTCACATCTCACAGCATGGTCCTGCCTTCCATCAGAGCAAGCAGGAAAGGGTGAGAGAGACAGAAGGCAGTCTCTTTATAACCTGATCTTGGAAATGAGTCACTAGGTTCAGCCCACACTCAGCAGAAGGCGACTGCTTAAGGGTGTGCATGCCAGGGAGGTGGGGGGCAGGTCCTTGGGTCCATCTTTGAGGCTGCTTATCACAGTGTATATGTATTTTTAAGTCATTGGGCATGACATTGTCTTAGTGTAAAGGAGCTCTTGTGTGTGACTAGAATAAGAACTGTTTTGGTTTTGGTTTTATTGAAGTATAGTTGACACACAACATTACATTGGTATCAGGTGTACAGCATAGTGATCGGACAACTCTGTGCATCACCCAGGTTTAGCTACCATCTGTCACCATTCAACACTATTACGATAGCATTGACTGAATTCCCTACGCTGTACCTTTCATCCCCGTGACTTACTCATTCCGTAACTGGAAGTCTGTACCTCCCCCTCCCCTCTCCCTCTTTTTGCCCATCCTCGCACCTCCCCTCCCCTCTGGCAACCATCAGTTCTCTGTGATTATGGATCTGTTCCTGCTTTGTTTGTTCATTTTGTTTTTGAGATTCCACATATCAAGGAAGTCATGGTATCTGTCTTTGTCTGACTATTCACTTGGCGTACCTGGAGGGTATTATGTTAAGAATGGTTTTTATTGTACTCTTAGAATATATAGTTTCTTCTTGCATGTCAAACTTCCCTTAGAGTGGAATGTGATTAGATTTGCTTTTCTTTTATCTTTTTGTTTGTAAGACCGTGAATGAAAGGTGGAATGCCTTAGCAGCCCCATCGGACAAGCTGTATTGCTGGAATCCCAAATCTACATACATTAAGTCACCACCATTCTTTGAAAACCTGGTATGACTTTTTTATTTTTAACAAAATAAGTTTTTCAAAATGTTTCTTTCCTTATAGAATCTACTTGATTACCCTCTGCCCTTGCTTTGACTACGCATTCCACTGAAACCTTTACAAACCCAAGCAGACAATACTGGGGAGAGTTCTAAGAAGCTGGGGTATTTGGTTCTAGTGGGCCTACAGTGTCTGTCCAGGGGTTCTGTGTGGCTGTGCGGAGACGCCCTGGCCATCCCGTACCACCTGGACATAGAAAAGTCTGAGGGATCGACTGTCCAAGCAAAACATCCCCGGGCCTGCTATATTTAAACCTTATACTCAAAAAAACAAGGGAAATCTTACCTATAACTGACGATCAAAGAGTCCATGCTCTCCTGGGTGGGACGAGGAGGGGAGTGGAAGTTAGGATTCTAGCTGTCCTCAGCATCTGAGTTCCCTGGATGTGGAGACAGAAGGTCATTTGCAGCTCTATCGCTATTGCTTTTGAGGGAATCATCCCAATACTTTGCCTCCCTGCAGGGGTGGGATGTGAATGTTTTGAGTAAATTCACCTTACTTTTCTAAGCACCCCTGATAAAACCAAAAAAACTAGAATTTTCTGTGCAGTGATGTACAGCTGTCATCCGGTTTGGGTCCACAGTGCACTGTGGAAACTGTTCAGACTCCCTGGTGACTTGCTGGAGAAAACCTGAGTCGTCACTAACTTGCTATATTCTTTGCTAGAGTTTGGATATCCAGCACCCTAAATCTATAGTGGATGCCTACGTGCTGTTAAATTTGGGGGATTCCGTAACAACAGACCACATCTCTCCGGCTGGAAATATCGCAAGAAACAGCCCTGCTGCTCGCTACTTAACTAACAGAGGGTAAGTGTGAGTGAGGGGAAGAAAGACTAAAAGGCAAAAATGGAGTGAATGAGGCTAGTATTTCTTTTCACATGTTCTCTTTTCAATCAGACTGATTTTTCAGTGAACCCTGAGGCTTGAAAACCAGTCACCCTATCTGTTTGCTGCTTTCCAGCTTCCTTGGGAGATTCTGTCAGCAAGGAAACCCCAGCAGAGGGGATCTTCCTTCTGCGTGTGTCCCCATTAGAGTCCAGGCTCTGCTCTCAGCCTGTGGCGCACTTGGCAGGGGTGTCCCTTGCCCTGCGATACCGCGTCCTGCCTGAGACACGTAGTGACGACGGATTTGCCGCTGACGCGTCCGTCGACCAATCCTTCAGTCACAAACTGACTTTAACGGGTACTATACCAGTATTATCTACTGTCCTCTAACACGCCGAGAGTGATCGGAGCCGTCCCAGATCTGACTTTCCATGAGAATCATCTGGGGAGATAAACATTCCTGTCTCCCGTCCGCACCTCCCGAATCAGCGTCTAAAGTGATGGGCCCAGAGCTAATCTAAGAACAAAATCCAACACCTTTTTCGTTCTTTCTTGCCTTCTTTCCTTTTTTTTTGTCAGTGGGAGAGGAAAACGGCCTTGGCCCCATCTCGCTTTCCTGGTGGCTAAGGTGTTTTCTTCACGCCTCCCTGTCCTACTGAGCCCCACTCAGTCTCTGCCTCCTCCTGGTGCATCCTATGGGACAGTCATGTTCAGAGCAAAAGTATTCCACGTTCCCCAGAGATAGGAGTGCTGTAAGTTTCAGAAGCTAGCCCACCTCTGGAACAGGGGATGCACAGGAGTCTATCTCAAGATTTTTTTAACACGGGGCAACTACTGTATTAAATGTACAGGGACTTCTTACACACAGACACATATGGTAAGAGTCTAAAGGGATATGATTGTACTTCGAGTGGGAGTCATCGAGCGGAGAAGGGCAGGTGATATTTGAGAGGGGTCGGCGAATCCCTGCTCTTCCCCTCCCCCAAGCCGCTCTGGCTATATCGGTGGCTGCCTCGCTTGTTGAATGTTCCAGGCAAGGGCAAATACCCTTCTGCCTGAGAGCCTTTGGTTGAGCTGGCTATTTTTTCCTCTTGGATGCTCTTCCCCAAAATAGCTGTCTGGCTAACTCCCTTGCCAGTTCAAGTCTTCCTCCATGAGGTCACCCACACTGGACTCCTGTTCTCCTCGCCTTGATCTACTTTTTTTTCCCCTCAGTTATTAACCACAATCTAGTAACACTTGTGTAAGATACTTATTTTCTTATTATGATTATTTCTTTGTCTCCACCTTTTAGAATGTAAGCCCTGCAAAGGCAGGGATCTTCATCTGTGTTGTTCCTTGATCTACCTCAAGCCCTGAGAACAGTTCTTGGCACATAGCTGGGGCTCAATAAAGAGTTGTTGAATGAATGAACGAATGAATGGGAGAAAAGGATTCACCAACAAACAGCGAAACAAAGCGGTTGAGGCTGGAGAAAGAAACTAAGAAAACAAGCAGTGATTTTTTTGATTGCTGATTGTTGACACTTTTGAGACATGGACTGTATAGGGAATGGAATGAAAAGAAATATACCTTCCCAGAAAAGTGCACGTATCCCCAACATTCTGGATATAATTTCAGGAGTTTGTAGACACGCTCACCTGCTCCTAAAGCCTAAACTCTCTCAGTCTTCAGATCACATCTTACCGTGAGATCAGATTACCACTCACACACACATCCTACCATTTTAAGAAACAGCTCAGTGAGCTGACAGCTGTGTTAATTGTAAGATGTTCCTGCTATCACAAAGTATCCTTTAACTGGAGCCCACAGACAAGATTTTTCCTTGATTTCAGGACCAGGAAGAGCTGTTCCGTCTCTTCAGCACTACTCTGATTTTTATCTTATGAAAAATGTAAATCATGTTGCCAGTCATGTGTCTGCCCAATACATTGAGTTCTTGATGACTTGCGGACAAATTTATACCTCCTTCCAGGTAGTTTACAGAATGTATTTTGTGTTTCCCTCATTCTTGGCTCCACCTGACTGGCCCACACTGATTACTCTTTTGGTTTCCTTTTTCTTACCCATTTTGAATATTTTATCTTTTGTGAAGTTTTCTAGGCTACCCTACTGAATCAGTAAAATAAATACTCATTAGAGTTCCTCCTGGTTTTTCTACCCAGATTTATAAGACTAGAAGTTGATCCTGGGAGAATGCTGATTTCCCCCTTTCACTGCCCCACCTCTGACCTCTGACTCTACCCTCAGCAGAAGATACAGAAACAGCTTTTCTGCCTTGGAGAGCGATGCTTAGTAGACTTAGAGGGATATCTAGGTCTATGGTTTTCTCTTTTCTTAATGGAAGCTAAGTTTAATCTTTTCTCCATTCACTAACCTAGCTCCTCTCCTGCTTGCATTATTAGCTTGACTCCACGAGAATTCAACTCCTATGGCTCCCGCCGAGGTAATGATGCCATCATGGCACGGGGGACGTTTGCCAACATTCGCTTATTAAACAAACTTTTGAACAAGCAGGCACCACAGACTATCCATCTGCCTTCTGGAGAAATTGTGAGTACTGTGTCTTTGTCAGGCTCTGGGCAGTTGGATATTTACACAGTCACCTTCCTTTGGGTCTCATTTTTTCTTCATAGCCCCATGCTACCTCTTGTTTCGAGAGAGTTCATCACGGATAGAGATGCCCTTTTAAGTTTTACAACTTTCTCTTCCTGCTTAGAGGTTCTGCTTCGTGGTTTCCTGGGAGTTGAATTTACGAAGGCTCTGAGTGAAATGTGGTCAGTTCAGAGTATTTAAGGGGGAACTTCCAGGTTAAGATAGAGGATATTTATCAACAGGTGCTATTGTATGACTTTATTAACATTTAAGTCCCCATCCCACAAGAAGGAGGAACATAGAGGCCCGCGGAGGCCTGCCTGGGTCCTGACGGGAGCTCTTTGCAGTTGGCCTGTTACAGCGAACTCTTCATTCCCAGATGCCTTGGAGGGAGGGCTTGTGCTTTGAGTCCGACATACTGGCTGTGGAGCCTTCAGCAAGTTATTGCCCTCTCTGAGCCTGATTTTTCTGACCTGCGAAGTAGGATATCCACCCTGTAAGGTTCTGAGGCTTAAGCTTAAATGGAAAGACGTGTATACAACACAGAGCAGAGTATCTGGCGCATGTCATGGGTCCTCGGTGTTGCTTCCTTTCCCAGCAGATGCTGCAAAACTGCTTGAGAACTGTTTGTTACTTGAGAAATCACCCTCCTGACTTACTTAAAAATAATAACAGCTAGTATTTATATGGAATTTATTACATCCCATGTACTGTTCTAAGCTCTTTGCCTATATTGACTTATTTAATCCTCATAACAACCCTTTGAGGGAGGTACCATAATTGTCCATCTTTTAAGATAATAAAAATGGAGATTAAAACCCAGGGAGTCTGGGGACACCTGGGTGGCTCAGTCGGTGGAGCATCCGACTCTTGGTTTCAGCTTAGGTCGAGATCTTGGAGTTGTGAGATCGAGCCCCGCCAACAGTCTCTGCACTAGGCCTGGAGTCTGCATAAGTTTCTCTCTCTTCCTCTGCCTCCCCCCCCCCCAATCAATCAATCAATCTTCAAAACAAAACCCAGGGAGTCTGGCTCCAACATCAGTGCGGTTTATCACCACCCATACCACCTCACTTGTAACAGATTATATTTTGGTAAAGCAAACTCTTTATAGGTAATCACTGATCACCAGGACCCAACACAAAGTCAGCACCCAGTAGGTAGGTGTTCAGTGAAGAGCAGGGATGATAAACAAACTATTAAAGATAGTTAGCTGGTAGAATGCCCAAGAGACAAGGGGAAAGATGTGCAGTATAGACACTTGGGGGGACTCCTGTGTATTGGCTGTCACAGTGAACTTCACGAATTTACAAGCCCTGCCATGACATAGAACTTCTGGTCAGATGGTCAGAGCCTCATCTTAAATAAGGAGACAGAATCAGAGATGCACAGACATTTGAGCCAAGCCTTGAACTTGAAAGATAGACCTAGACAAAGAACGGTGGGGGAGGGAAAGAAAACAGAGATAATGCAAAGAGTAGAAGAAAACGAAGAAAAGATTATCTTCTCAGAGTGATGAAATGATTTTCTGTTGGCATGAAGTAATCAAAGGACGAGAAAGGGCTCTTGATAAAAAATAGTAATTAAAAAAGAAAGAAAAGGCTGTTAACAACAACAAAAAAAGCCCCTAAAAAATTTTCACAGAAAAAGTTGATTAGTTGAGAAAATCTCTCAGAATATAGACCAGAAAGACAAAGGAAAAATTAGAGAGAAAATATAAGAAAATTAAAGACTGAAATGAGGGGGCTCAGCATCTGACTAAACAGAGATGCTAAGAAGAGAAGAAAGGAAATTATCCGGGAAGTAACACAAGGAAAATTCCCCGACTTCAAGATCCGACTCCACATGACATCCACTGAATACCCACATGATTACGGAAGACCAGCTCCAAATCGCATCAGTATGAAGTTACGAACAGCAGAGATAAGAAGATCTAGAAACTTCCAAAGGGGGAAAAACAGCTTCTGTGCAATGTGCTGGAGATCAGAAGTGCTCAAACCAACACTGGAAACTTAGACTGGCTTGCACCCCCAAATACCATGTCCCATGTTAAAGTAATAACACATTCAGATTCAAAAACTTTAAAAATATTCCTCAGTCCCTGTCTCAGGAAGCTACTTGGTGAATGCATTTTACCAAAATGAGAGAATAAGCCAAAAAAGGGGAAGTTGTAGGATCCAGGAAAAGGAAATGCAGGGAATTCCCAGGATGTTGGTGAAGGAAGATTCTTCCATTACAGGAATGCACCATCTCTAGAGAAGAATCAGTCCAAATTAGAATAGGACTGAAGCTCCTGGAGAGAGATCTCTATGGAAAAGATTTTTAAATGACAGACTGCCTGATACATTTGAATGTGTTTAGAGAAGATGTATACTTTAGGCAGAGTGTTTGGGGATTAATTGATGGGTAGTGACATAGAAACAGGTGGGTACACACACAAAAAGAAAATAATTAATTCCAATGGAAATTTTTTTGATTACCAAGAAAAGGAATTCAGAGTACATTACCTGTCTCAGCTATAAATAACATTCACATAGTCAATGTAGTGCAAACACCAAATACTGACTTACCCAAAACGTATGACATAATTATATTGGGAGGCTGGGGAGAGAACTAAATCCCCGGGGCGCCTGGGTGGCCCAGTCAGTTAAGCATCTGACTCTTGATTTCAGCTCAGATCATGATCTCGGGGTCCTGGGATCGAGCCCTGCATTGGGCTTTGCGCTCAGTGGGGAATCTGCTTCAGGATTCTCTCCCTCTCCTTCTGTCCTTCCTTCCACTCACGTATGCACTCTCTCTCTCTCAATTAAATAAATAAAATCTTTTTAAAAAGAGAGGGAGAACTAAATCCCTACTAAAGCAGGAAATTGATAGATAACAAAAATGGAGAAATAGAGAACTGGTAGTTTAAATATAATACTGGAGATACAGAGGAACAATAACGGAAGAAACAACCAGATTTTATGTCCTCTTTTTTTTTTTTTTTTTAAGATTTTTTTTATTTATTTGACAGAGAAAGAGCAGGAGAGCACAAGCAGGGGAGAGAGGCAGAGGGAAAGGGAGAAGCAGGCTCCCTGGTGAGCAAGGGACTCAATCCCAAGACCCTGGGATCATGACCTGAGCTGAAGGCAGTTGCTTAACCAACTGAGCCACCCAGGTGCCCCATCGTCATCTTTAGAAGAGAGGAAATGTGTAGGGAGCCGTTGCTTTATAAGCTCCCCAGATTTGGGTAACACCATGTGGCGCTAACCACAGGCTCCATCAGCCCACCGAAATAGTAATTTGGGAAAGCTTACTTGAGAGGTTGATTACACACCTTTTTAGAGCTTCTTTTGAAGGAAACCCTTTCTTGAGGGATTTTTTCTTTTTTTACTTAAGTAGCCAGGAAGAACAATTGTTTCATATCACCAGCAATGATATCAAATGTCTTTGTGAAGTCTTGGCACAGAGAATATTCAGAATTCTTGTGAGAAACAAATGAAGCTGTTTGTGGAAGATGTTTCTCATATATACCAAAATACTAGTTAATCCTCTCCTGTTCAGTATTGATCTGTGCTTCCACCCGTGTTTCTACTGTCTCTGCCTTGACCTCCTTGTAGAAGGGTGACTGATACAAGTTTGCATTTTGGGGCGCCTGGGTGACCCAGAGTGTTAAGCAGCTGACTCTTAATTTTGGCTCAGGTCATGATCTCAGGGTCCTGGAATCGAGGCCTCCCCAGGCTCTGCACTCAGCGGGGAGTCTGCATGAGGCTTCTCTCTCTCCCTCTGCCTCTCCCCGCACTCGCTATCTAAAATAAACAAGTGTATGTATGTTTGCATTTTATATAATTTCAGAACATGTCACCTTCTTTGTGGTTGCTACCCTTCACAAGTGACCATCACTGAGTCTCTAGACTGAGTCAAAACCCAGGTTTAGGTGGGATTCTCTGTTTCCTAAGCTTTAAAATAGTTTAATCAATGGAAGAGGGGGAAAAATCTGATCTTCTTTCTTTTTTTTCCCTTGATGCCTTAGGATTTGAATGTTTTTCTAAAACCAGGACAAAAACTAGGCATTTTAGTTAAAAGAACATAAAATTCATTGGTAGGGGTGAATTGGAGATTTGTAACACAGGCCACTGATTGGTTGAGTTTTCTGTTGGCTTTGTATTGACTTGGGCCACTGAAGACCCTGTGCTTCTCACCAGGTCCCCCTGGCCTGTGTCCACACTCTGCTGCATCTGTAAACCTTGCTTTTCTCTTCCTCAGCTTGACGTGTTCGATGCCGCGGAGCAGTACCAGCAGGCAGGCCTTCCCCTGATCGTTCTGGCCGGGAAAGAGTATGGCTCAGGCAGCTCCCGAGACTGGGCGGCCAAGGGCCCTTTCCTCCTGGTGAGTGTGACGTGGAGGGACCCCAGCAGGCAAGCTCAGCAAAGCATGTGATGTTTGTTCAGCTCCTGCTTCTTGGCGGATCTGCCTTTACCCCACTCAGTGAAGGGGAATCCAGAGTTGAACCGGTTCCTTAGATCAGATACTCCTATTCTGGGAACCATGGATCTTTGGACGTGTCTGTGGAGCAGTTGGGAGGAGGGTCTGTGAAGTCTCTGAAATTATTTTCAATGTGTGTATGTAGGTCTTCTTTTTGTGGGGAAAAATGGCATGGTTTTCCTAATATTCAGGTTGAGGATGGGACATGTATTTCAGGCCGTAGTCCCAGGCGAGCCATAAGTCCGGACGCTGCTCCCGTGTTGTCCCTCAGGAGGTTCAGGGAAGGGTAAAAGTAAGGAGCTGGTGCTTTGGACAGACTTGGGGAGTGCACTTCAAGTGGCCTTTCACTGCCTCTGAGTCGGCTTATAGACTCTCAAGAGTAAAGGACGCGCTCTCTGGATGTAGACAGACAGCTCTTGAGAACCTGCGGCCATTTCAGGGCCTGAGCCGCTTGAGGCGTCCCCATGGAGGCGCCGTGCAGGGAGCAGATGGTTCTTACCTCTGGAGCATCTCCTGGCCCCAGAAGCAGGGAAGAGTCCTGCTACTCAGCCTGCATTCTCAGGGTAGGGGAAGATGACTTAGCTGGTGCCAATCCCAGGGATTTATGGCTCGAGCAAATTAAACCTTGGGAAACACCGCATACGGTGATTACCACACGTCCAGTAAAGAAGGCGGGGTCTGGCGGGCAGCTGTAAATCTCTTTGAACATCACACCTATTGCTTTGTTTTGTTTTTTATCAAGCATATTGCTTTGTGGGGGGAACAAAAGATGTTCTTTGATTACTTGGTAATATATCAAAAGTCTGCCTTTTCTAGAAGCTGCGGAGAAGAACCAGAGAAATTACAGAGGAGGAAAGGGTTTTAGGGATGGGGCTGGGAGCTGGCCGGAGAAATGCAGCCGGTGGGGACCGTAAGAGCTGAAGGACGCCAAGAGAACTGGCACGCGAGGGGCCCCCTAGGCCCTAGGCTTCCGTACAGAATGGCCCCGAGTTCCGGCTGCCCCGGGCTGGGCCGCTCAGCAGTGCTGGGCTCTCCTCACAGCAGAGGGGGCTGGACGACTGGTTCTCAGCCCCGCGCGGCCCTTGCCCAGCGTAGGGACGTGCATCGGAGGTGTTTACAAAGCTGCCACTCCCCCTCAGAGTGAACACATGTGCACACAGATCCATACAGAGTATCTCCTGTTTTTGAACAGGAATTGCAAAAGCAGCACATCATTTCCTTTCTCTGTAGTATGTTCTGAAAGTTGCTTTTTCGGTTGTCTTTTGTGTCTGCACCTCTTCAAGGGAAATAAAAGAAAAATTTATGTTGTTTTGCGGTGTGGATTCCAGATATAATGGAAGTGCGCTGAGAGGTGTTGTATCACAAACAGCTAAGTGTGTGGTCAAACTGCATGAGTTCAATTACCAGACACCACTGACCGTGTGGGTGAAGAGGGCACAATGGTAGCATCTCCCTCCGAGGGCTGGTGGAGGGTGGGATGGGAGAAGCCACTTTATTATGCTGCCTGTGCATTGTAGGCAGTCAGTTCAGACCAGCTGCTGTGTTACTTGTAACTAGAGTAACTGTTTATGTAAACAAGTCATTGGTACTTACAAAGAAGTTAGGTGTGAGAGGAGTTTTGACTGAAGAAGCCTTTTGTAAAGTTTCTGTATATCTAAAGAAAATTGGAACTGTGTCCAAAGTACTGTCTTGGCTCCTCAGGGAATCAAAGCTGTCCTGGCTGAAAGTTACGAGCGCATTCACCGTAGTAACTTGGTGGGAATGGGGGTGATTCCCCTCGAATATCTCCCTGGGGAGACCGCAGACACCCTGGGACTCACAGGGCGGGAACGATACTCTATCATCATTCCAGAAAACCTCACACCACGAATGAAAGTGCAGGTCAAGGTAAGCCGGAGCTTCCCCATGCCAGGCCCAAGTAAACGGGACCGTGTGTTCATCATCAAACCCGCGAGAAGGAAATGAGTGGACTTGGGAAGGAAAACAGGCAGTGAGTAGGAGTGCGTTAGACCTATGAGTTCTGCTGGCGCCTGCTCTGCCTTCACAACACAGTGGGGGGGGGCACCTGTTGATGGATTACTTATTTCTGTTTACTCATGGAGTTACCATCAGTTCCTTTCTTCTCCCCAACCAGCCCCACTGTCTCCTCTGACTCCCAATCTCTCTTTAGCCCAGAAAAGAGTGTTAGAAGCTCGGAGACAGGACATTTTCACATGATCTAAAAAAAACACCTTTTTTATTATCAAAATGTGAACAGACACACCGCATTCCTGAGCCTCACCCCAGGCTCCAGGTTTTGATTAGCCAAAAGGTAAAAGCGACAGCTCCCGAGGTGAGGTGCGGCGAGGCAGGTACCCAGTGCCGAGGCCCCAGGGTCAGCAGCTGGACCAGCTGCCTAGGGGACAACCTTAATGAGACTTCTGCCAACCCGCAGCTCCCAGAGAGGGTCTAGAAAATACCATCCCTAGCCTCACTAGTAGCTGCTGCCCCGAGAGACCTGGTCCTCAGGTGTCCGTCACCTCCATCATTTGTACCCATGGTGCTTTACTGTGCAGAGGAGTCGGCTGGGGATCTTGTCCAAATGCAGCCCCGGATTCACTGGGCTGGGCTGGAGCGAGGGACGGCACGCCCCTCCAGTGCTGCTGGCTCCGCTGGTGTGCGGACCACGCTTTGAGGGGCAGCCCTGAGGGCAGGGGGGGGGAATCCCTCCTCACACAGCTGCCTGGCCTCCTCCCCCACTGGTTCTCCTCTGCTTCTTTGTCATCACAGCTGGATACCGGGAAGACCTTCCAGGCCATCATGAGGTTCGACACGGACGTGGAGCTCACTTATTTCCACAACGGGGGCATCCTCAACTACATGATCCGCAAGATGGCCAAGTAGGTCAGCTGTGCTCGGAGCCCTGTGCTTGGAGCTGCACCGGGGGAAGCGAAGCGCCACTAGCCCGCAGGGCCCTTGGCGCAGAGCATCCCCTGCGCGTGCCGGCCTCCCTGCATTGACGTAACTGGTGCCATTCCTCTGGGCACAGAATGCGCAGTTCCGACATCCTCTATTTTTGTGGATCTTTTTCTCTTTTTCTAGAATTTGGAAGCTAGAATGGTGGGAATGTCAGTAGTGCCAGAAAGCGAGAACTTGAGCTTGTCTGTAAAGTCACTGATCACAGAATGTCGATTTTTCACTCTTGGCCTGTTATGAACAGCTGGACACAAATAAGTCTTCTCAGAAGGCATCCCCTGTCCTCGTTTCTGTTCCTCTCTGTTATCCTCTGCTCCATGAAACCCTCCCTTGAGGGCCACTGGTCTTTGCATATTATTACCAGTGTTAACTGACATGGTAGATAAAAATGTTCTCAAATCACAGCGGTGATTGTGATTCTCCCCTCTGCCTTTTTCCTTCGGAAGGAATGATCCAGACACCTTGTGGACAGGTCAGACACTGACATTTTTTGATTATGTACCTTTAGATGGATCAACACTAAAAAAAAATGTGATGTTTTCTTTTACTCTCCTCAAAACTTTCCCCCAGAAAATTCATTTGTCAAGAGGAGAACTTTGGAGGTGGTTTTGGAGCGAGACTTAGAACATTTGTAATTTGAGGAAGATTAAATCTATTTTCAAGGAAAGCTTGTTGACTTTGGAATTGAATTGTGTAATGTGTGTGAGGCTCTAGTCTGGGGATATTTCGAGCAGAGCGAGTCTCAGACTGCAGCATCGGGTGACCTTCAGGTTCCGCTTTTACAACCACAGCTGTACCATACGGGGGGACGTGGAAGAGCTGAGGAACAGGATTCCTCTGCCCCGGTTGGGAGCAGACAAGAAGGTAGCAGTAGCAGTATGTAAGTATGGTGAGCAGGTCACCATTTTCTATTTTTGTGCCCTATAGTTAATCTGCTTATGTTCATCACTGACATCATATTGGGGGCGCATGTCTTAGTCTGCTCCGGCTACCGTAACAAAATACCATAGACTGGGTAGCTCAAACATCAAAAATATATTTTCTCCCAGTTCTGGAGGCTAGAAGTCCAAGATCCAGTGTCTAGGCAATTCCTTTCCTGGTGAGAACTTTTTTCCTGGCTTGCAGCCAGCACCCCCTTGCTGTGCCCTTACCTGTCTTTCCTTAATGCGTGTGTGAGGAGATGAGGCGCTGGCTCTCTGGAGCCATGTAAGGACACTGATTTTATCAGATCAGGGCCCCACTCTTATGACCTTATTTAACCTGAAACACTTCCTTAGAAGCCCTATCTCCAAAGAGACGCACTGGGGGTTAGGGCTTCAACACGAATTTTGGGGGAACACAAAAAACATGCAGTTCATAACAGGGTACCTTAGAGCTCACAGGTTGATCTCCTTGTAATGAATTTTAAAAATCTCAAATTTAACGCTCAGAGAGTATGGCCTGGACATCAGAACACCCAGGACTGAGTCCTGTTTCTACCTCTTCCAAGATGAGGGACAAGACAGGTTAGTGAGCATCCCTGCCCCTGAGGTTCCTGGGACCCAGCTTGTGTTCATAAAAAAAGATTACAAACAGAACCTTGTTGTATAAAAAAGCCTATGACCTTCAAATAAGGATCAGTCCTAACACAGAAACACAAAGAAGGGCTGAGAAAACAGACCTCTACCACCTTAGCTCTTCATTACTACACTTCTGGGGAGCTGTCTAGCTCTTCACACTCAGTGGTTATGTGGAGACAGAGATTCTTGTGGCCATAACTTCTAGTACGCTTCCGGACTCCTCTACCTCCAAATGCACCCTCCATCCTGTTCATTAATAAAATGTCTTGCCCAGTGTCACACCCTGGCCCATAACAAGACTGAATAAATAAACTCCTTAGGCCTAGTTTCTCAAGAAGGCACTAGTCCTTTCACTCCAAACGAAATGTTTGCTTCTTGCTCAAGGTGCCTGTCAGTCCCCTTCCTCTCCGTGGGAGTCTCATCTCCTTTGTTAACAGTTTTCTAAATCCATTACGCCTCCTAAGAAACCAAGCATTCTTTGGTGTGCACACTGTTAACCCACAGACTTATTTTAGCACATGTGTCTTCGGCTCTGGGACAGACATTAGTAGGTGAGAGTGAGAGTGTAAGGGTGTAGCAGTCATGATTCATAGTGTTATTAGAAGCACAACTCAAACTGGTTAAGCAAAAATGTTAATAATAACTGGCTCATAGAACTTGAAGAACAGAGGTGGCCACAGCCGTAGGCTTGACTGGATCTAGTGGCTCAAACTCAGGTTCCCTCCCTATCATTTCTCCTCTCGTCTTACCTCATTCTTTAGGGCTGCTCCATGTGCCCGGGGATATGGCCACCAGCAGCTCTGGGGTAAGAGTTAGTAGTTGTGATCTTAAGAGATTTATCTCCCAGTATTCTCTAAGCTAAAGTTGGGAGTTTCCAATCACCAAAATGAAGAACCATATTTTGGGCCCAGTTTCCCTTTCAAGGCTATGTGAGGACAGCGGAGCACCCAGCAGGGTTACGTAGAAGCAAGGTAGACTTACTTCCGGAAAAACAGTAAGGTTCCCTGGCTACTTTCTGAGGAAGCTGTCAAATGTCATGACCACAAACAGAATTTAACACCCAAGTAGTTTTTGTTCACCCAGACAGCCTAATTATCACAAAGATTATATAATTATAGCTGAGAGTTTTAATAGTTTTAATAATTTGCACCCCAAGAACGGAGGCCTGCATATTAAGTGCAGATTTGCTACGTGAAATGCGTACTTCTATTACGTGGTATGATACGAGAGTACCTGGTATGGTCCTGAAGTTAACATCGTTCCGGTTTGGCTCTGGCTGGCTGGCTGGCTGTCCACGTCAGGGCTGCATACCTGCTGTGGTGCTTCCACAGGATGGGAGCGGTGTCCCGTGAATAACAGGGTTCCAGGGTCAGCGTGTTTGGGAACCACTGAGTTCAAGGGGTCTTGTTAGCACAGAACTGACACAGTGCCACACAATGACAGTTAAAGTGTGAATGACTCACTCATTTGAGGGGCGGGCTGGCAGCATTTGGTTCAGGAGCCTGTCTTGACCACAGAATGTTTTCGTTAGAGCATCTCACAGCGTGTGTGTTCCACAGGACTTGCTTGAGAAAATGCTGACCTGATGGTTTGTCTTTTAAAGTAATAATATCAGTTTTACCCTCTGAAACTAATAATACACTACAGGTTAACCAAATTGAATTTAAATTAAAAAAAATTTTTTTTTAATTTTTTTAAAGAAATTCAAGTAGTAATATCAGTTGTAAGGACAGGAATCAGAGTTTACAGCCCTTATTACACAATCAGGCATTTGACCGAAGGCAGCTTCTCATTTCCAGTCAAAAACCCATCACCATGTCAGCACTGGCAGGAACCATAGAGAAACAAGGTCCTGCGGGTGTGTGATTGGTTGTATCTAAACCACCTGAGAAACCTCACAAAGTACCCATGGCTGGACACCCTGCCAGGATGTCCTAATGGGGTGGGGCATGTGCCCATGAAAAAGACTCCCCACTTGGTTCCGACATACAGCTTTTGGCCGAGAAATCCAATGACCAGCATTTAGGCATCAGTCAAGAGTTTGCCATTCTTAAAATGCTACCTACCAGGTTTTTTCATTCAGTAAATAGTAACCGAGTGCCTAACTCTGTTCCAGGCTCTATGCCTGGCAGTGGCTTGACTTGGGGCAAAAAATCCAATAAGGAAATTCTAAGATATTTTTGTTTCACCTTCAGTCTGCCTTCTGTTGGCTGAAGAGAGGACTATTCACCTTCATCCAAATTGGACACCATTTAGATACTTGAAAGAACTTTTCTCGAATCTCCAGTAGGTGTTTTAAACATCCTATTAGAGTTCTGAAACAACAGCATCCAAAAAAGGCAATCATAGATAAAAAGAGACACTTGTGAGATTGTGATTTATATAATAAATACATATTTGACTTTCGTCCCCATTTCTGGCACTGAGCTCCCACAACCCTTGGAATTTCCTAAGTGACACAAGGGACAAAGGTGTCTCTTGTTATGCTAACGACATGACTTTTGGACTACACCTAAGGATGAGGCTGGTTGCCAGAACAACCAACTCTGATTCTAGGGCTGGAATTCTCAGTCCCACCCCCTGACAACTGGGGAGTAGAGCTGGAAGTTGAATCTATCACCAATGGCCAGTGATTTGATCAGTCATGCTTATATAATAAAGCCACCATAAAAACCCAAAGGACAGGGTTTGGAGAGCTTCTACCTGGTGAACAGGTGGAGATTTGGAGAGGACGTGGGAACTCCTTGTCCTTTCCCACACCTTGCCCTATGCGTGTCTTCCATCTGGCTGTTCCTTAGTTATACCCTTTTCTAATAAACCGGTGATTAAGAAAATACAATGTTTCTCTGAGTTCTGTGAGCTACTCTAGCAGATTAATCAAATTCAAGGAGGAGGTCATGGGAACCTCTGATCTATAGCCTGTCAGTGAGAGGCACAGGTGATTACCTGGATTTGCAACTGATGCCTGAAGTGGGATGGGGTGGGGCAGTCTTACAGGACTTAAGAACAATTTCAGTATACTAAGGGCAAAAGTCAGTTTATGGGGGCGGCTGGGAGGCTCAGTCGTTAAGCGTCTGCCTTTGGCTCAGGTCATGATCCCGGGGTCCTGGGATCGAGCCCCACGTCAGGCTCCCTGATCGGCGGGAAGCCTGCTTCTCCCTCTCCCACTCCCCCTGCTTGTGTTCCCTCTCTCGCTGTCTCTCTCTCTGTCAAATGAATAAATAAAATCTTAAAAAAAAAAAAAAGTCAGTTTATGGTGGAAACACTTTCAACGTTTCGTTTGTTCATTCATTCATTCATTCCAGTGTGGCTACTGGGTGTACACTGGCAGGCAGTTGTGAAAGGAAGGATAGGAAAAGAAGTTAAGGCTTTTTAATTTTTCCCAAGTACTTAGAGCTCCATTGGCCTACAGAGTATTAGTGCTGTGATTCACTTGTGCTTTACATATGTGATACAGTTCAAACTGCTGAAAACAATAAACAGGGTGAAGTTAAGTGACGTACTCAGTTTGATACAAGCTTGGGTAAAGTAGCTTCACAGTGGTACACGCAATCCGTGACTGTACCCACTGGGGCTGATTTCTTCAGTCAAGGTCCATTCCCTGTAGCTAAAGACTGAGGTCCTGAGGTCATTCGGACATTTCTGTAGCATCAAAGGATCTCTTCTCAAAAGGAAAATCCTTCCACTTGGCATACAGTTTCTGAGCTCCAGTTGTAATATCCTCCACCACAAAGCTTTCTATTTTTATAACTGGAATCTCAAATGTCTTATACTTCACATGGATTCCCCAGTCATGGCTACAGTTCTGTCTGGCACAGAAGATCTTTGCTCTCTTCTCAAAATGCCCAAAGGTCTTTGGTTTGGGGTGTAATTTACTCACATAGCACTTCTTGAAAGCATCTCCAACCACAGCGTAATGGCAGTCCTACAGATGAAGGGATTAAATAACACACAAAACACAACATTAGAACTAGGACAGAACTGTGATTTTAAAAAACTCCACCACAATCTGAGATGCAGAGCAGATAGGATCCCACTTATTTTACAGATGGAAAGAAGGAAATATGGAAGGAAATATGCATTCACCTGAAGGCCAGACTAGAATCCATACAACCGGACTCCCAGTTACAAGGGTGGGGGTGGGGATGCAAGTGAGGTGATAGGGGCCGTCTCATGAAGAGGAGGACTAAGAAGTTTCCAGGCAACTGAGCTTCTGAAAATAGATGTTCTTTATTAATTCAGAAACAAAAGGGGGTATTTGTTGAAGATCTCCAAAGCCTGGGTTCACCTGACAGACACAATCCAAAGGATACAGAGAACAATGAAAGGTCAATGTGGATCTGCAGAGGGTCACAGACTAATGTGTCCAGAAGCTCCACCTACAGCCAACTTGAGAGTCCCAAGAAAAGCCACTCTCTACAGAACAAATGCAGACCCAACATGCCAGCCCCTCGGGGAAACAGTCACAGAGGGCCATTTCAATAGAAAAATCACTCAAATTGGAGCTGAAAGGACCTTTTCTAGCTAAAGAAGCAGATTCATAAAGGCATGGGAATTTGCTAGTACCACCCTTAATATTCCGCTTCTCGCTCAAACAGATGGACTGATTAGAGACTTCAGCTTTCCAAAGACCAAGGACAATCCTAATAACTCATCATCTGAACCAGCTTCCCCTCTATCAGCAGCAATGCAGTTACAGCCCATTTTTGTCTTTGGAGATTTTTCTATCCAAAATTTTTAAGAAAAAAAAAATAGAGAAAACTAACCGGCAGATGTTTTTAAAATGAGATATTTTGTTTTCATTATAAAAGTGATCCATATCCCAAAAGGAAAGTTTAGAAAACATAAAATAGTAGAGAGAAAAAATCATGGAGTCTCACTGCAAAATAGTAATATATTTCAATATATTTCCTCTAGTCTTTTTTTCTGGACAAAGATAATTTTTTGACGTTTTTGTTGTTGATGGTGATGGTGGTTTTGTTGCTATTATTTCACACTCCTAAAGTCCCAGCATATTTACAACCTTGTATCCTTGTTATTTTTTCTACTTCACCATTGTTTGTAAGAAGTTTTTCATTATACATAAGCTTTGTGATCATTTCATTTAATAAACTTTACTTTGGAATTACTTTAGATTTATAGAAAAAGTGCAAAATTGTCCAGACATTTCCTGTATCCCCTTCACCCAGCGTCCCTGAATGCTAACATCTAACATACCACAGTGTATTTGTCAAAACTAAGAAATTAGGATTGGAACCTTACTGTTATCTACAGATTTTTACCACTTTTTCTAATTAATATTCTTTATCTGTTCTAGGATCTAACCCAGGATACCCCATTCATTTAGTATGACCATTATTTTTAGTGGCTACATAATATTTAATTAAGTAGCTGCTGCTTCTTCATTGTTAAGGGTTTCAAAACTTTTTTGGCTTTTTAAAATATCATGGCCATAACAACAACAAAAATAATAATATTCTTACTATAAATATCTCACCAATAGAGAGTAAGCTTTGATTAGTGCTAAAAAATGACCCAGTGCTCTTTGCTCAAAGGCTGCTTACCTCCACCACTCTGATGTCAGCTGTATAACATGCAAAGCCCTTGCACTTCCGGCAGAGCAGCTTTTTATTTTCCTTATCAGGTACAGGTTCTACTTTTCCTTGACTATCCCTGATTAATTTTTCTTGAATCTGTATCTGGAGAACCTACATGCAAAAACCCAAAAACCAAAAACAAAATCCACTTAGCATAACGGTATAACTAGGAGGTATTTACGCACACGCACATACACCTGCACATACATGTTTATTATCATTCATTCATGTACAGCTTCCATGAACATACAGTACCTGGCTTTGTTTATAAAAATCCCATAGGTAATTTTATTGGGTTCTCCTAATTCTTTGTTAGTGTTTAACTGTGACCTCCGATGAGCCTTTTTAATTTTTGAATCAAAGATGCCCATAAAGGGAGTGCCTGGGTGATTCAGTCGGTTAAGCAGCTGGCTCTTGGTTTCAGCTCAGGTCATGATCTCAGGGTCCTGGGATTGAGTCCTGCATCAGGGAGTCTGCTTAAGGATTCTCTCCCTCTCCCTCTTCAACTGTCCTTCCACTCTCTCACTGTCTTGCTTTTTTTTTTTTTTTAAGATTTTATTTATTTATTTGAGAGAGAGAAAATGAGAGAGAGCACAGGAGAGAGGGGAGGGTCAGAGGGAGAAGCAGACTCCCTGCCGAGCAGGAAGGCCGATGCGGGACTCGATCCAGGGACTCCAGGATCATGACCTGAGCCGAAGGCAGTCGCTTAACCAACTGAGCCACCCAGTCGCCCTCACTGTCTTGCTTTTCACAATAAATAAATCTTTAGAAAAAAAAATGGTCATAAAGTACTAAAGATGTTCATAAAACAGTCGTGTGACCCCTGCTTTCTACTTTAGTAGTTGGCAAAATTTTTAAATCCGTCATAAATAAACATGTATTGACTGTTTCAGGCATAACTACACCCACTTCTAGGGCAGAGACCTCTTAAATGGAACCACAGGCAGAAGAGTCCCCAGCACGTAAATCTTTTTTCTCTCTCCCCTTCCAACCACAGAGAGTATTGTTGAGTTACAGGAAAGTTAAATGCATGTATAGTATGACTGCATTCTATTTCAAAACTTACAACTAAGGGGCGCCTGGGTGGCTCAGTTGGTTAAGCGACTGCCTTCAGCTCAGGTCATGATCCTGGAGTCCCGGGATCGAGTCCCGCATCGGGCTCCCTGCTCGGCGGGGGGTCTGCTTCTCCCTCTGACCCTCTTCCCTCTCGTGCTCTCTGTCTCTCATTCTCTCTCTCAAATAAATAAATAAAATCTTAAAAAAAAAAAAAAAAACTTACAACTAAGAAACTGGCCATTATAGGGGTGCCTGGGTGGCTCAGTCGGTTAAGCGTCTGCCTTCAGCTCAGGTCATGCTCCCAGGGTCCTGGGATCGAGCCCTGCATTGGGCTCCCTGCTCAATGGGGAGTCTGCTTCTCCCTCTCCCTCTGCCGCTCACCCCACTTGTGCTCTCTCTCTCTCTCACTCTTTCTTTCAAATAAATAAAATATTAAAAAAAAAAAAAGAACCTGGACATTATAGATAAAATAAACCTAAGAAGATTCAGAAGGGAAGGCAGACAGCTAGAAAACACAAAACCCTAAGAACAAAATGGTGGTGAGCAACCTGGGTTTTCTTATATATCCCAGACTTAGGGCTGAAGGAACTGGCAACCAGAAGTGTCTATGGACACAGATAAAATAAGTGTCTCAACAGAAGCCTACTACTCTCTCTAGCCAAAGGACCAGGAAAGGGGCAGCCTAGCGAGACAAGAAACTTTTAGACAATAGCTGTTCTACTCCTGCCAAACATCACAGAATAAAACAAACAACTGTAGCCTAACCGCAGCCCATGCCAGCAAAGACTGAAGGGGTACCTAGATTTCCACCTTAACGAAGCATCTCAACACTCCCACCTAATGGCGTCAGAGAAGGCCAAGCAGGGAGCCATGCTCTCAACCCTGCCACGTGGTAGCAGCCCTTGCCTGTGATGTTAGTGGAGACCCTGCAGGGAGCCAGAATGCCCACCCCCACCCACGGAATGACCAGCCAACAGGTCCCGGTTACACTGGTTCTGGGCTCCCTCTCATCCTTTACCACCTCTGCCCGTTGTCTATGGCTGTTAGGGCAATCCCAGATGCTATTCAACATATGTGTAACCTGTGTTTTCCTATCCCATTCCTCGTCCTGGTGAGCTGGCTACAAAAGAGTCTGTGTCTGGCCGAGCCTCCATCTCCCTCAGAAGGCTTTTACTCTTTTTTCCTGCCACACGAGTCTACGTAGTTGGTCACCCAGTGGAAAAGACAAAAATTATGGCATGGATATTAAAGCTATCATGGTTTTAAAGACTTTACTGCCAACATCAACATATGCTACAAAACGGGAAGATGACTCTGTGAAAAACCTCTATTTTTAGTAAAATTCAGGAGGAAAATTAAGAGGAACTAAAAAATTTCCCTGCAGTTCTTCTCAATGAAAATGTGGAAGAAGTATTTTTAAATATTTTAGTCTCTAAACTTTAGGAAGAAATGTTTCTAAAAACGAGTAAATACTGACATAAAGTTGTCATTTTATGTCCTAAAATACGTGTTAATTTGCTTTAGAGCACTGCTCAAAATTTTTTTGAGCAAAGAGATTATGACTTTTTAAAATTATGGACACTATGGAGTTGGTCTACTGAATTGTAAGGTTCATCTTTGTGAAGTTAAAGTCTGCCTCATGCCTCTGTCCATCACAATACTCATTTTTTGAGCACTTACTTTATTCCAGGCACTGTGCTGGGCAATGCATATACCCCATTTTATCTTCCAAACTGCCCTGTGAATTAAATACCATTACTTTCCCAACTTTACGAATGAGGAGACAGATGATTTAAGAGACAGAGTAAGTACCCGAGGTCACACATCTTCCAGGTGGCAGAGATCCCAAGATGAAAGTCTCTGCAGAGGGTCTGGAGAAAGTACGCGGGGCCTGTGTGCCTGTGTGTGCGTGTATGTGGTGTTTGTGTTTCTTGACTTTCCCCAATCTGGTTCCATGCTTCTGTGTTATAAAGGAAATTACAGTAAAATGAAGGTCACTACCAAGAGGCTGAACTGAACAGATAGGCCACTCCACAGCGTGCATTCATACCAATATCTACAAGCAGGCCTTCTAACACATGCACTATCCACGGGGAGCTTTTTTCTGAGGACTCTGGGTGTTAGAGAGAGACAGATTGGAGGGAAAGACCGAGAAGGGCTGTGTTTCGCCATGTTAGGGTGCAGTCCTCAAGATGAGCTGCCGACTTGAGGGTCATCTAACTCAGTTTGCCCTTTTATAACTAAAAACGTCACTTCAAATATTAGCACTAATAACATATATTTTAATCTCATTGAGACCTAAAGCAGAATGAACTGATGTTCACTGCAGGACAAAATTTTAAGCATAAACTTATTGTTCTTATGCAACACTCAGAGCAATATGATAAAAGGCACCAACTATCCTCATATTCTGTTTGTTACTCATGGTCAGATTCTGCAAGAGTGACACAGATTAAAAGACTTACCTTTTCTTTAAATACTGCTTTATCCCACGTCTGAAGCCTTAAAATGGAGTCATTCATCATGTTTTCTTTGTATATATTTATTTTTTCTTTTTCAATTACATCAGCATTGCTGGTCAGAAGGAAGCACTTGCTACCTCTTGCTCTTCCTCTGCCTATCAGAAAATAAATACCTTATTTGGTGTCTTTGACTTAAAACTCTGATAAATCTGAGAAGAAGTTAACAAAGGGGTACTCCTAAAATTCAACTTTCATAGGAAAGCTTTCACAGGTAGGCTGAGCTGTTAGAGCATGGACTCCAATGCAGGTGTGCACCTTCATATTAAACTACATGTTAAACTAGGAGCCCACCTTAGACTGGCTTCCTTGGGGGGTCAGTCTCCAGACAGTATAATTGAACAGCTACATTATCAGAGACAATGCCTTAAAGACAATCCAACATGAATACTCAGGAGGACACTGTGAGCACTGTAAGATGAATAATGAACAGATCTTCCCTCAAGAGCCTTCAAAGAGATGGGGAAATAGATATGTTCACAGCCACCAGAATATAGGTGGAGATAATAAGTGTGATAAGGAAGATAAATGTAAAGAACTATGGGCATTCGAAAATTTTTTGCCAGCTGAGGGAATCAGGGACAGGTGGGGACAAGAGGGAGGAAGTAAAACAAAGATTATCAGTAGCAGTACATGAGCGCTTTCTTCAACAAGGAGAAAATGATGAAGTCAGGTTGGCAGAAGTGGATAATGAATAAAGGGGAAGAATGAGAAATAGATTGGAAAGATAAGCTGGTGCTGGATTTTGAGCTTTTTAACATCACATAAATTGGGAATGACTAGAGACTCTATATAGGGAAGTGACATGCCCAGAGCTGTTTTTCAGGAAGTAAAATGGCGGCTGTCATTAGGGAAATTGGAAAAAGTAAGAGAGGCTAGTTAGGAGATCACCTAGTTCAAGTGAGACAGGAGAATTCTATGGAGTATCTCTTCTAGAATACAGGGGGCCCATCATTACCACAAGCACAACCATGAAAGTTCCACACATTGGCTGCCAGAGTCTCAATCCAAGTGGGAATTATCTTACCATAAATATGTCTGTCAATGTTGGTCAAGTAAACAGTATTCATCATAAACAAGAATCAAAATAGGGTATATATTAGTGGGCAAAACTGTACCCACACAATCCTGATCAAGTAAGCCACCGTCAGGGCCAAAGACGCCAGAGTCCACTGTGCCAATGGTCATACAGCCACTATGGCTCGGTAAAGGAGAAAAGACCAGAAGCACAATGACTGGGACAGAGTACGTTTCTAAATGACAGATACGCTCACAAATCAGAAAAATTGGCAGCCATTTAGTCATGGCATCAAAGCTTTTCTCACCTCTGGTTTGGATCATTCTGATGACATTGCCCACATACTCATACAGGATGACCAAATTACACTGAGCAATGTCAATGCCTTCATCAGCAACTGAGGTAGCAATCAGAATCTTTTTATCTCCATCGGTTCTGAATGCATCCAATGCACACTTCTGTGCTGGGAGCGTCATTCCTGTGTCAGAGTCAGAGGGCATTCATTATACAACTCACCAAAGAGGGAACTTTACCCTCGAAAAATAGCCATTAATTATGGAATGCTTATTATGTGCCAAATACTGTGATAAGTGCTTTATATTCATGATGTCAAAACAACGCTAGGCAGTAGGGCCTATTCCTAGCCTTGTTTTAGAGAGGACATTATGATGGTGTTTAACAATTTGGACTCTGCCCCAAGACTACGTGAGTTCAAATCCCAGCTGTGGCACTAACCAGCTGTGTGACTTCAGTCATGTTATCTCAAAACAAATACTGATTTTTTTAAAAAAAACTATCAACAACTATCAACAATTAATTGTTTTTTTGCAAAACTATTCATCATAATGACTTTGCATATGTATAGGACTTTATAGCTGGCAAAACAGTTTCACAACTAAGTACTTACTGGAACTTCACAAAGCCCTTTTAGGCTGATGTGGCAAGTGTTATAGTTCTCCTTTACAGATGAAGACTTTGAGGTTTTGGAAGTATGATAAACTGACAGGCTAGTTAGTGGCAGAACCTAAGTCTGAGACCCTAACAGTGTGCGGTTCTCAGCCAGTGATATACTGAGAAGAAAAAAGAATTTCAGTGGTCTCCACCTCCAAGTTAATAGAATTTATATAAGTTCTAATTTTTTCCAGTAGTACACTGGCAGCCAAAATCTTCAGATGTATTTTAAGGCCAAAACAAATTCTTTTTACCATCCTCTTCTACTGAACGATGAGCATGCCCAAGACAGACACCATACTTCATGAATTTCTAAACTTACTCGTCCACTTGTTCATCAAACATTTATTCAGCAATTATAGTTTGTCAGGTAAAAATACATGGTTAAAAGGTCCATTTTTATCTACAAGGATCTCATGGAAGAAGGATATCAATAGGAAGCTATAATTCAAGGTGATGAGCAATGGGATGGAGGCAGAATTGCATCTATGGAACAGGGAGGAGAGACACCTCTACCAGTCTTGGGTGGTTGGGGAAGGCTCTTTTGCAGAAGCTCAATAACTGGTAAGTTTCTAAATAAATGTGGATGGATGGATGGATGATGGATGGGTAGGTGATGGATGGATGGATGGATGGATGGATGGATGGATAAATGAACAAACAAGAAAATGTCTTGAGTGCTTATTTGTAAAGAAATAACAAAGTTTGAAAATCAACTCATGTTAGAGTCAGACTGCAGAGAACTTTGAATTCCAACTGCAATAATGTGGTTTTGGACTTCATTTGGTAAGTTAAATTTTCAAAATCTGAATATACTTTTTTCGATTCATGAAGTTTAAAATTTGCATAAGGGGAAAGTGCAAGAGTAATGATTGAGGACTGACAGGATAGGGACTGCTTATTATACACAAAACTAAACAGGAGGAACAGAGTGAGGATCTGTCCCAGCTGGTCACTGAGGGGTGGGGAGCACAGCTATGAGAATGTCAGCTGAGGGCTGGCCACCCAGGGATCCTGCTGGAGGATTACAGAGGCAGCCCTTCATCCTTCAGCCACTGTAGCTGGATTTCAGGATTGTGTGCTTGAACTTTTTTTTTAATTAAAAATATATATATTTCACATAAAAGCATCTATAGCTTAAAAAACAATAAAATGGAAACAGAACATTTTTATTTCCAGCTAATCTTAATCTACTGATTGAGAATTGGAGAAAAAGAGTGACGTGCTCAAACAATATTTTTAAAAATAACTTTGGTTTTGTCTGCAGGACCTATGGGAAGAGGAGATGTCTACAAGTTTTTGTATTCAAACACTGTGATGGCTTTCTGATGTGTCAATGTGGCTAGGCTGAACTACAGTACCCAGTTATTGATCTAGGTGCTTCTGTGAAGGGAATTCGCAGATGTAATTGAAGTTCCTAATCACTTAACATTTAAGTTACAAAAGGGATTTCATTCTCAGTTGACCTGACATAATCAATCGACCCTTTGTAAGAAGGCTTAGGCATTAGTCCCTGAGCTCAGAGACTCCAAACAGCTCATGCCTGTGAGGTTCAGGCCTGCTCTTGACCACCTGCCCTATGGATTTCAAATTCACTTTGCCAGTCCAGTTGTGCATGCTAATTCCCAAATCCCTATGAGTTTGTGCGTGTTTGCGTACACACACATAAACAACATATAGGTATATATGTATGTGTGCATAATCTCTTACTGGTTTTGCTTCTCTAGTCGAACCCTGACTGATACAAGCATTAAAAAAGAATTTGAATATATTATAAATATTCTTATACATACAGTATCCTAACTCTAATTCATATATAGTACCTGTGTTATGATTTGTTTTGCCACGTCCAGTCAATATGCCAGGTTTTAGAAAGCTGAGTTCAGAATTTTCTTCAATCCATTTCTTCAAAGCCTGAAAGTCAAAAGCAATTATCAGTTGGACACTATCTGTAGAACACATTTGTGTAACTATTAATTCAATGCTGATATACTGCAAGAAGAAAAAAAAACTTTAAGTTAGTAAACAGTTCAGTCAGTTGTCTGACAAACCTGAGAATAAAAGCTTTTTGGAATTGAATTCTATGCAATAATTAACTATAATGGTTAAGACCTTTGTGATCTGATACAATTTAATCTCTACGACATCCCTTATTTAAATGAAAAAAGCAATGTTTGGAATAGTGAGTGTGTAAAACTAATAAGTGAGTTTTAGCAAGATCTCAGGACATAAGATCAATATATGGAAATCAGTTGTATTTCTATTCACCAGCAAACAAGCAACTACAGGTACAATTTATAATAGCATTAAAAAATTGACACTTAGGTATACGTGTAATAAAATATGTGCAGAATCTGTATGCCAAAAACGACAAAACAGTGATAAAAGAAACCAAAGATGTAGTAGGTGGCCTCTCGGTTGGCTCCCAGTGATCTCCACCTGCTGGTCTTCAGATCCTTGTAATCCCCTCCCTTCAAGTGTGACCTGCTTCTAATGAATAAAAAATGGAAGAAATGCTCACTTCCAAGTCGAAGTTACAAAATGACTATGACCTCTATATTAGGCATACTCTCTCAATCCCTCTTGGATCACTCACTCTAGAGGAGGCCGGCATGCTCTGAGGCAGCCCTATGGAGAGGCCCACATGAGTGAGCTCAGAAGCACATCTTCTGAGGCCCGCCAATAGCCAGGGAGGTATGGTTGGAAGTTAAGCCTTTCAAGTAGAGTCTTGAGATGACTACAGCCTGGGGAGAGATCCTGAGTCAGAAACATCCAGTTAAGTTGTTTCCAGATTCCTGATCCATAGATATTTTAAGAGAAGAGTTTGTTGTTTCCAGCCACTAAGTTTTGAGGTAATTTGTTATCAGCAATAGGTAACATACAGAAACTATATAAATGAAAAGAGAGAGATATACTATGGTCATGGATTGGAAGACTCCATATTGTTAAGATGTCACTTTTCCCCAGTTTTATCTATTGATTCAATGCAATCCCAAACAAAATCCCAGCAGACTTTTTCATATATGTGAGTGAGCTGATTCAAAAATATAAATGGAAAAGCAAAGGAGGATAGCTAAAACAATTTTGAAAAAAGGAAAAAAGTTAGAGGACTCACACCATAAAGCTAATCAAGACAGTATGGGAAGGGTGAAAAGATAGATGGATATAGATGAATGGAACAGAAGAGAGAATCCAGAAATAGACCTACATAAATAGAGCCAACTGATTTTTCAAAAAGTAACAAACGCAATTCAGTGGAGAAAGGACATTCTTTTCAACATACAGTCCTGCAGCAATTGGATATCCACATACAAAAAGAAAAAAAAGCATCTTAATCCGTAACTCAAAAGGGATTGTAGACCTAATTATAAATTGCAGAACTATAAAACTTTGACAAGATAACAAAGAAAATCTTTGTGATCTTGGATAAGCAAAGGGTTCTTATATACAATACCAAAAGCACAATCCCCCAAAAGAAAAAATTGTTAAAATAGACTTTATGAAAAGTTAAAATTTTCAATCAGTAAAAGATACTATTCAGAGAATTAAAAAACCAGAAGAAAATATTTACAAATCACATTTCGGACAGAGGACTTTTGTCAGACTATATAAAAAACTTTTTAAACACTCAACAATAACATGGTATACAACTCAATCAAATCCTATTTTTAAATGGGCAAAAGATGTAAACGGACACTTCACCAAAGAAGATATATGGATGGCTACTAAGTTTATGAAAAATGCTCAACTGCATTAGCTGAAATGCAAATATAGTAAAATGAATTTTCAAACCCTAGGGAGATACCATTACATGCTCAGAGAATGGCTAAAATTTTTTTCAACTGACAAAAAAATTTTTAAAGTATGAAGTCCTTGTTCTACAGGTACAAAGACTTACTATAAACCAGAGTGATGAAGATAGTGAAGTGTTTGTATAAAGATAAACAAAGAGAGAATCAGAACAGAATAGACAGCCTAGAAACAAACCCACACATATTTGGGTGGGTGCCTGACTGCAGAGCAGTGAGGAAAGGACACTCTTTTCAGTAAAATGGTACTGGGTCGATTTGGTATCCACAAGAAGAAAGAAGCTTACATCCACAAGTGCTCTGGTTTTCACAAAGAGGATGGTTCTACTCTCTGGATTTAAGTGGTACTCCTCTTGCAAGATGAAGGAGAGATCTTGGAGTTTAGGGTTCTCATTGCTGGGATCCATGGAAACACTTTCCAGTTCCTTCAGCTTTTCTGCAAAAGGGGAACATTCTATAAATGGCTTATAAATTCTACAAATTTAGAACACACTGTGACCTTTAGCTATAGTTCAGTTGATCTCTCAATCTTTGACCCGAATTCCAAGAGTAATAACCACTGCTTTAATGCATGCATTAAATGCAGCAATAAATGCATACTTATTTTCCCCAGGCAGCTGGGTGCTCAGTGCATAGCAGCACACCACGGGGCTACATTTATGTATACTAAATACTTTGACATAGGCCAAACTAATTTATTAGCAGTAATTACCTTGGGGAAAAGAATTTTGAGAGAGGGAGAAGGCCGTACTTTTTATTTCAAATCCTCCTATAAACTTCTTGATACATGAGCAGTAGGATTATGGGCCATCTTGGTTTTCTTCTATATATAAATTTATATATAGCATATATAAATTATAATCTCTCTAAATCATTAAAACACTTTTTTAATATTTTTATTTATTTATTTTTACAGATTTTATTTATTTGACCGAGAGAGACGCAGCGAGAGACGCAACACAAGCAGGGGGAGTGGGAGAGGGAGAAGCAGGCTTCCCGCTGAGCAGGGAGCAGGATGTGGGGCTCGATCCCAGGACGCTGGGATCATGACCTGAGCCAAGGCAGATGCTTAACGACTGAGCCACCCAGGCGCCCCCCCCCCTTTTTTTAAATATTTTATTTTTTATTTATTTGACAGAGAGAGGGAGAGACAGCTAGAGAGGGAACACAAGCAGGGGGAGAGGGAGAGGGAGAAGCAGGCTCCTGGCCGAGCAGGGAGCCCGGTGCGGGACTCGATCCCAGGACTCCAGGATCATGACCTGAGCCGAAGGCAGTCGCTTAACCAACTGAGCCACCCAGGCGCCCCCCCCCCTTTTTTTTAAGATTTTATTTATTTATTTGACAGAGAGAGGCACAGCGAGAGAGGGAACACAAGCAGGGGGAGTGGGAGAGGGAGAAGCAGGCTCCCCGCAGAGCAGGGAGCCTGATGCGGGGGCTCGATCCCAGGACCCTGGGACCATGACCTGAGCCGAAGGCAGACGCTTAATGACTGAGCCACCCAGGCGCCCCAAACACTTTTTTTATATTTTTAAAGCATAGTAAAATTACTAAAAGTTGAACAAAAAAATGCCACTACCTCTCAACCATGAGAGATTTTGGACTCCGGGAAACAAACTGAGGGTTGCAGAAGGGACAGATGGGCGAGGAGGGGGGCAGGGTAACTGAGTGATGGGCATTAAGGAGGGTGCATGATCTGATGAGCACTGGGTGTTATATGCAACTAATGAATCACTGACCACTCCCTCAAAAACTAATGATATACTATATGCTGGCTAACTGAACTTAAAAAAGTCTCTTATAGATTTAAAAAAAAAAAGCCACTACCTATTATAATTTTTATGGGATGTATCCTTTGCAAATCCTATTTTTCCTTTTTCAAAATAAGAAATAGTGTAAGCAACATATTTTTTCCATAAGTACCAGATTTCACTGAAGCTTAATAGTCCTGCTGTCTATAATTATCTTCTTAAGCCCAGGACAACTCCTGAGCATCACCGTACACTAAATATAATACAAGTATCCTGCCACTGGAGTCACCAGGCTCCAGTGGCTTCTTCCTCTAGAAACACTACCCACCGGGCGCCTGGGTGGCTCAGTTGGTTAAGCGACTGCCTTCGGCTCAGGTCGTGATCCTGGAGTCCCGGGATCGAGTCCCGCGTCGGGCTCCCTGCTCTGCAGGGAGCCTGCTTCTCCCTCTGACCCTCCCCCCTCTCATGTGCTCTCTCTCTCATTCTCTCTGTCTCAAATAAATAAATAAAATCTTAAAAAAAAAAGAAAGAAAGAAAGAAACACTACCCACCTTCGAATCTCTGAGTGAGATGCTGCTCAGTCTCATCAAATCCTGCAGCTCGGACATCAGTGAAGAAGTCTTTCAAGTAATCCAGAGCATCTTTCATCCGTGCATGCTCATTGATAATGAGGGCATCATTATATTTCTGTTTAAAATGAAAACTGAGTTTCAGTGTTTCCAAGGTCTAATGCATTTGCTGTACTGAAATTCAATTAGCTGTACTTAGCATGGAACTAATTTTTAAAATAAGCTCTTCTTAAATCTATCCCAACTTAGTTTTTTAAGATGAGTGGTTTCTAATGGTACTGCAATAAAACCTTTGAACCAAATACTATTTAAAAAATCTTAATCAGCTAGAATCATTAATTAATTAGGATCATTTTGGAGTCTAGAATTACACCTTGGAAGAAAAAGAGAAAATTACAAGAAAAATGCATGTCAAAGATTAAAAAGCAAAAAACAAAAGCAAATCAACTTCCGCATCAACTTGCCTCGTGATTCAGACATTCAACTTAATCTCCTCATACATCCAGAGCCATCAGGGAATTGCAATAGCACCTGTTCAGAATGATGGCACTGACCACCTACCCCAAATATGCAACTAAGTTCACTAAAATTCTATAAATGCATGCTGAGTGCATTTTTAAATACTTTCAACAGCATGATAAGCAGAGGTGATGGTTGTTGTTTCTTAACTTCTTGGTTAACCAGAAAACAACCAAAGACCCTGGGTTTCTGAGCGTGTGGCTTTGCCAAAGTTAAGAAAACACATGCTTCAAGATAAGGCAACAGAAGTCACTTACTGAATTTTCAAGATGGCTGTCACCTATCACATATCTACAATCATGTTCATCATCCCCCAAATTCTTCCAGTCGTGTCAATCATGGGAATACTAGAGGCACATGGTATAGAACCCCAGCATTTGTTTCTATCCTGTGGCTGCTTGTATTACGTTTCAGTAAGCTGACAGAGAAGATGCTGAATGGGATAACTTTAAAGTTTGCCTCATAGGAACCCCTCGGAAAGTTCCTAAGTGAGCTCTTGGAAAAGGGTGAAAAGTTGATGTTCTCTTGGCTCCCAGAGCAAAGCTCCCAGTAGGTACTACAACTAAAATATATCGCTGCAAAGAAGCCACATACCCGCAAGTGGGAAGTGTACAAATAGAGGGCTTTACAAATCCTGCTCTCTTCATCTTTGTCGGGCAACTGAAACACCATGCATGCCTTCTGAACAGAAACGATCCATTGTTCATATTTCTGTGTTCCAAAATTCCTATTTTGAATTTGAGATACACTTTCTGAGGAAAAAAAAAAAGTTTTTCATTGTGCCATATGGTCAGTCATTTAAAGTTCTAAGCATGCCTCACCCTCAAATTTTCTTTCTTGCTCTCTGTAAGCAGAGTATTCCTCCTGAAACAGTCGGTTTGCAGCAGTAGTGAATCTGTGTTGGCATGTGATTTCTTACTGAATACTTTGCACCAAGAATCAAAGTGTCTTACACTCAAATCCATTTCATTTTCACAAACCTCTGAGGTGGATGTTATATTTTACAGGTGAGGAAAACAAAGCTCAGAAAAGCAAAGTAATTTACCCAAAGTGACAGAGCTAGCATGTGGGGTGAGTGCAGGAATGCAGATCCAGGTGTGTCTAATACTGAAGGCTTGCCAGCTCTATGAGCTGACGACCAAAGCAGCCCAGAGGTAAAACGATGGACAGGAAAATATCTAACTTTGCCTCTAACAATAAAGCAGTGAATAAAAATAATAGGTCTCATGAGCTTCATCAGGAAGATATATAAAACAAGTGAGAGAGAACTCAACACACTCTCTTCTACCTTGCTACGAACTTAAGCTGTCTGATCTCCACAGCACCATTCGCAGGGCCGAGCAAAAAACAGGCACTCAAAAGATGCTCGTCGTGGATGCTTCTGTATGTGTGCATCTCCTAAGCTACGCCTCAGTTGCTCGGTCCAAAAATTGAGCATCAGCTGTGGTCCAGGCTGTGTGCAGGGTGCTGGTGGTAAAAGGATGCAGAAAACAGAAGAAGCCTATTCTCAAGTAGCTCAGATCTCCAGGGCTCCCTGGGAAGAGCACAGTTTAGTAAAACTCACAGGCAAGAGTTATAATTCTGGGTTAAACTGCTCCTCTCACCCATTCATGTTTAGCAGGAGGAACAAAGGAGGCTATTCAGACAAGTAGCATTGACATGCTTCTTTCCCAGCTCCAACTACAAACAAGATGGTCAGCAGTAAACCAGATGAATTAACAAGTATTTCTTGAATGTGAGTAGGTGTGAAAATGAGCTAAGCAATCTGGAAGTGAACAGCTGACAGGATGTAGACTGGGGAAAAGGTGGAGGTAGGGAATTAGAAGTGGGGGGAATAAGAAGATAGAAATTCATGTCTCTCCACCCTTCTGCTACCTCCCTAGTTCAGACTACATCATAATGTTCCTGGAAAATATGACGGCCTCCTAACTTCTTGCCTTGGTCCCTCCAATCCACTGCCCACTCAGCAGCTAAAGAGAGAGTTTCCAAAATTGCAGATGAAACATTTTGCTACCCCACCACTTAAACGCCTGTAGTGGATTCCTCTAGCCAAAATCCTACCCAGTTCTCAGGATCCTCTGTGATCTAGCTTCTGATTCTCATCTCCAGCTGCTCTGCTTCCTGCATTTGACAGGACTAATGGAAGTCCTCATACCATCTCTGCTTTCCTGGCCTTTGCGCATGCTGTTCCCTCTGCCTGAAACACACCTGATCACCACCATCCACCTACCCTATCCCGTTGTTTTATTATTCCTTATCTAACTTTGGCTTTATCATTGTTCTGGAAATGCCACAAGGGCAGGAGCTGTATCTCAGGGTCCACGCTATCGCCCCATCAGCTAGCACACTGCCGAGCACCAAGTAGATGACAAGTGAATGAACATGTTCAAGGAACCGCTAAATCAAAGGATCCGAGTAGGGAAGGAGTGGAAGGTAAAACTGGAAAGAAAAGTAGAACCAGATTGTGCAGGTAGGGCCCAGACTGGCAGGTTAGAGGCTTGTAAGGCAGATTCAAGCAGGATACTAACATGATAAAACTGGTATTTCAGAAAGATCAACCAGGTAACAGGGGGCTGAATGGAAAAGTGAGTGTGGGTGGGCAAACCAGCCAGACAGCAGTCAGCCTAAGTCCTAAATCGAGCTGTGAAAGAAGAGAAGAGAAAAAGCAAAATAAGTGCGAAGAAAGGTGAATTCACAAATTCAACATCTCCAAAGCTGCTCCTAGTTCTGGAACCAGCACTCCCTACTGGTATATCAACAAGTGTGCAAGCCAGAAACCTGGTGCAAATCACTCCCCACTCCCACCCAAAGCCGGCTGGCCATGAAATCAGAACACTTCCTGTTTGCAGTGCTCAGCGCGAGCCTCCTCCTTCCACCAGCCTGTCTTGACTGCCTCTGGCCTTCTTTGTTCACTGGTATTCTTATCACATCGCGAATCAGTTTAAAATCTTCAGATGCTTCCCCCTGCTTTTAGGACAAAGCCTTTCCTGGTCTGGCCCCTGCCTCTCTAGCGTCACTCCTTTCTACTACTCATGCACTGGGAATACCACGAAATGCTTGCTGTTCCTAAAACTTTTTCTTCCATCAATGCCTTTTCAACCTCACGTGGTTGTCTCTCCTTCTTAGCTTGGCTGACTTCAAGACTGCCTCAGGCACCACCCCACCCCAGGAAGCTTCCCTGCAGCTCATTCCAGGCCAAAGTTCCTACGTGCTCTCAAGGCACCGAGGTTGTACCTCTGCCCTGCTGTGTGGGAGCTACTCACATCTGATTCTCATTATTGACTGTGAGTTCCCTGAGGTTGGGACTATGTCTTTAACCTTGTCCTTTCCATTAGCTGGCACAATGAGTATCTGGTGAATGAATGAAAGAACAAAAGAGAGAAGAGAACTTGGTAACTTCATGAGAGAGTCTCAAAAGAGGAAGAATCGAAGATCACTGCCTGTTGCAATCTGAGCCATCAGGGAAATGGTGGTTTCATTCATATAAATGGGGAAGTCAGAACTTAGAACTTTTCAAATTAGCTAATTTGAAAGCCATGAACTGATTTAAATATGGTATTGTTCAGGTATGTATGTCCAGAGATTTACTTTGAATTTAAAAAGAAAAAAAAAGGAAGAGAGACTAAAGGAGGACTTACAGGTTTCCTGAATAACCTATAATCAGGAAAGTTAACCTCTTGATTACGGTCTTGACCCTGTCTGAACTGAAGAGAATGCAAAAAGACACTAGTGAACAATATATGGTTATTCCTAAATGGAGAGAATACAAAATGAGATTTATCTCACCGAGAGTTACGGTACCGAGTTTGTCAAAGATATTCTTTGCCAGACTCTCTGTCTCCCTCATCAGCTGTGATATGATGCATTTAAATCTGTCAGTAGTCCGTGATTCCACTTTCCTGAAAACTAAAGCCATTAAAACAAAGTGAGTATTTTTCAGGAAGAACACATCATAGTTCGAAGCAGGCATCTGCACACCTTTGTCTGCCTCTGTTACTTCTGCAAGACCTGAGGCCCCAAGCTCACAGGGTGGTAGTCTAAATGATGTATCAAATGCTCAAAAACCTTGCAAGAGCTCCCGAGTGCTTAATGTACAGATTCTAACATCTCTGTCTTTCATGGTCTGGGTCTAATCCAACTTCTCATTCTGGTTTTCCTGTTACTCAACATGGAGCCTCTACTCTGACAAGGGTGGTATCCATCTTATCTCTGCAAGTACAACACTTTTTAACCCTCTCTTCTTTGATTTTCTCCTTTCCCACCCAACCCCCAGAAGCGCTCACACTGTTCCTAAAATTCATTATTGCATTGTTTCTGCAGAAATTTAATAACTGCCTACCACGTGGCACGTTCTGGTGATAAACAGTTGAAAAGAACACAGTCTGTGCTCCAGAGAGGTCTGTGTTCTCAGGGGAGAGAAAGGTACATTAGCCAAATAACCACAGTAAACTGCCATAATGTAAGTATGTGCCAGGTGTCAAGGGGCACAAGGAAGGAAATCTCTAATTCTTCCAAAGGAGGAAATGCTGGGGGATAACTAGGGAAAGAGGAATGAAGGAAATGCACTTGAGGAGCCCAGAGGAATGCAGCATGGTTAGACTTATAGGAGGGGGCAATGAAGTACAGAGGGCAGAGGGGACTGGATTCCAAAGAAGTTTGTACTTGGTACTAAAAAGTTTAGATTGGGTACCTTCCCTAAACTCCTTACAGGCAACTCCCAGGAAGGAACTGAATTGCCCCTCCCTGGCTATTTAATGTGTGTTTGCGATGCCTCATTCAGTCATACACTATCCCCAGAGCAAGGATGAAGGCATATATGTCTCCTCTTCTGCTGTCTCTTGCTGGGTTAGTATAGCATTGGAATTTAGTAAACATTTGCTGGTCAATCTTTTTAAAAAATCATATTGATCTGCTGAGGAAAAATATGAACTCAGATTAATTTCATTTCAACCCATATCATCAGATACATTATTCAAATAATGAATGATCACACAGTATCCTCCTCAGGTGTGCAACTCAGGGAAGGACTGAGCCCAGCTCTTGGCCATTTACATGCTTTGATTTTCTCATCTTGTCTCTCTCATTGTTAGTATCCTTATAAGAACTTTATCAAAAACAAAACAAAAACAAAAAAAGAACTTTATCAAACTGAAGAGTAAGAATGTTTGCTTTCAACAGTCCACACTCTTGAGGTTCATCCATTGCTTGAGGACAGAGTTTGATTGAGGAAAGAGGCATGAAATGTAATTATTTCCCAAGTTTGGGGTTAAATATTTTCTACCAAACAGAAAAGGTAAAAATTCAGTATTCATCCAAATGTCTCTGAACTAGGAAAAGCAGAGGGCAACGAAGTTCTAAAGGGCTTGTTACTGGATTCCACTTACACTTCTGGGGCTTATAGACAATTTCTTCCAATTCCTCCAAGTTGTCTTTGACTGTTGCTATCACTGATGTGTCAAGAGAAGCACACAGTTTGCAGATATATTCTATGGCTTCCATTGTGGTTTTGGCATCCCCAATGCCAACCGAGGCAGTCAGCCCAATGACCTGTGAGGATCATTCCAAATTGTCAGACATCTGGAAAACAGCATGCCATTTCCACACTCCCCCATGCAACCCTTTCCTGCTAAAGTAGGGGTGTTTGTTTGTTTGTTTGTTTTACTAATTAAAGAGTAAGAAAACTAATTTTTTCCCTGATATTCTCTATGACACTGCAAATGGAAAGGTCCCCATTAGGCAAAGCAGGAGTCACAACTTATCAAATGAACACGAATTAGCAAAGAAACCAAGAGCAAAAACCATTTCAAGGCAGGATTTCTTTCTTCTCTACCCTTGTGTCCTACATGATATGCAGAACAACATACTAAAAGGAAAGGGACCAAATCAGACACAACTTCATTCTAAACGCAACCATGTCACACTGGCTGTGGATTCTTGGACAAGTATCTTCAGCTCTCTTTAAAGTTGGGAAACAATAGCTATTTAAAATGGTGGGTGTGTGGGGCGCCTGGGTGGCTCAGTTGGTTAAGCGACTGCCTCCGGCTCAGGTCATGATCCTGGAGTCCCGGGATCGAGTCCCGCATCGGGCTTCCTGCTCAGCGGGGAGTCTGCTTCTCCCTCTCCCGCTCCCCACTCTTGTGCTCTCTCACTCTCAAATAGATAAATAAAATCTTTAAAAAAATAAAATAAAATAAAATAAAATAAAATAAAATGGTGGGTGTGTGAATTCAGTAAGATAACATTTGTAAAAAAAAAAAAAAATTAGCTTAATGGTCACCTAATAATTTATGTCTTCCTTGAATAGCCACTCAGTAAACACTGAATAATTGACTCATTAGCAAGGAATCTAATCAACCACCAATTTTTTTTCTAGAACAAAAAGCTGTAAGAAATGTGATTGCTACTGAATTTTGTCTATGGGTACCATACTGAATTTCTTCTAACCTATGCTTCCTAAACAGGTAGTTATTAGGGCTAGAGAACTTTAGGTACTGTGATATTGGTATACTATAAATTCAGGGTTTCCAACCTCATCTGGATCCTTAATGTAACCAAGAAATTCTTCTATATATTCCTCTTAGTTCTCTCTTTCATTTCAAATTCTCTCCATGTATCTTGAGCTCTTTCCCCCATTCCTATCTTGATTATTCTCAGCAAATAATTTGTCTACCTCTTCTACACATAAGAGAAAAGAGAGATTAAATGCCAGGGATTCCCTACCTTTCCTGTCCCCATCTAAGAACTACTACTCTCTCTCTTGACTCTTCTCACACCCTCACCTCTGATGACACCAAAAATGGTGTCCCATCTGCTCTTCTCTACTAATGCACATTCCTGCCTACTTATCCCATACCCTCTGGTCTCTCCTAACATCTTGTTCTATCGATCATTCCCTCTATCCCACTCTGCCTCACCTATTGCTATTTACCACTTCACATTTTACACTCAAATGATATGTAAGACCTTCAGGACTCTTGGGCACACCATGTCCTCTCATACCTCTGTGCCTCTGGACACACAGTAGTGCTTCCTGAAAACCATCCAGTTATCTACCTTGTACATTCTTGTTAGTTTTTACCTAACTTCTGTTGCGTTTTGTCTTACTTTCACAGCACACTTACGAGTTTTCACTTCTGTTCTGACTACACCGTACCCATCTCCATAGTGTGCCATCACCATATATTATGACACAATTCTTACATGTCTGGCTCCCCATGAAACTTCAACTGTTTGAGATTTATGTCTTTTTATATTTGTATCCCCAGTGCCTAGCACAGTGGATAACACAGGGGGGCACCTAATGCATATTTGTTAAGTGAATAAGTGAATGAACAAATAAAAATTAATGAACTATACAATATGGACTTAGGACCTGAGAAGACCATCCTCAATGTGGTCAGTAGAGTAAGTAAATAGGATTTAAGATGGTTATAGCTCTTCTGAGGAATCCACCCGACTCTGGAAATACCTGAGGCAGTGGGTCTGAAGAATCTCCAAGTTTCTGATCTAGATAATTAAACATGATCATATTATAAGGATGGTGTTTACCAGTGTTGTGACATTCATCAAATATCATCAAAGTAAAGACAGAGAGTGATGGAATAGTCCCATTTCTAAGGTTATTCACAAGAATCTGTGGAGTTAAAATGATGATGTCATTGTTCTCAACAATCTGTTCCATTAAGATATTCTCAGATGTTGCTCCAGAAACACCTGCAACTTTGTACCTGGGAAATGACAGAAATTCCCTATTACCAACCATGATGTGAATGAGGAACCATAAAGACATGAAACACTAGGTCAGAGCATTAACTGATTAAGTTCTCCCTAACTCCAAAAGGAATATATGGGAGACAAGTGCTTAGCACAGAGCCATACACATAGTAAATGGTCAACAGCTGCAAGCCAGCTAAAACTGCTAGTAGAGTATGTTAATTCCTTCAAGTCTTAAGAAAATAGTACTTAAAGGAAAGAGTAATATTAAAGAAGTTATAAAATCATTAAAAAGTTAAATGTGTCATTTAAATGTAAAACTGATCTCAAGTCATTTACTTACTCTGCAAGAGCTAATCAAAGGAGTTTAGGATTTCAAGCATACCTAACAAAAGAGACTTGCATCCATGAAAAATTAATTACATCTAGATTATATAAAAGCTAAATCTATTATAAATTTTTGAATCCTAGCTTTCCAAAATTAAACTAAGCTGAATACACACCAGTTAAATGAAGCTAGAGAAAAAGAAATGGGACCAACTGTTATACCTACCCAAGTTTTTCAAAATATTCGGAGAACACGGATTTCTGCTGTTCATACACTGGGAGTTGAATAGCAAAAAAGACAACCTTCCCCTTTTGTCCTTGTGGAAATTTTTTAAGATGATGTTCACATATAAGAAGGGAAATAAACGTTTTTCCACAACCTTTTAACATACAAAGAAAAAGAAAACATGTAATTGATATTATACTAAAATATTTCTATAGAAAGGTAATTATTTTTGGCTCCCCTAAAACCACTGCACCAACTAATAAACTAGGAATGTCGACAGAATTTATACCAGGACAGAAAAATATCAAGTTACTTCCTAGGTAACATGCAAATAAAATAGTCAAGGCATAAAGCAAGCTAAAACAGAGCATTTTTCTTTCCTTCCTCAGGTTCCTTAAAATACCTGGAGACTATATTAATGGGAAAGTTTTCTCAAAAGATATATGGAGCAAGGAAAAAATGGAAACTTGTCCATTTTGTCCCAGTATTCAATACAAGAAAAAAAAGGAAGCAAACACAGAAACAAACCATGTAAGTAGTGGCAATCAACTTACCAGTAGGAGCACATATTATTGTGTTTTCTCCTTCCTTAGCAGGCAAAGCGAGCTCTAGTTGGTAATTTCTTGGCTTCAGTGGGGTGCAAGTAGGAGAGGCTTATGTAATACAAAAGGAACAAAATTACCAAGTAGTTACAGTTCTGAGGAATCAAGGAAAGAGCTGTCATCAAATAGACAGGAATTCTGACTTTAGCAAAAAAGGGCCTCATTTAAGAAAATTTAGAATCCTTGACTCTTGTTAACCATTCCAGCCTCAGCACTGATGTGAAGTACAAAATTCTCCCTCAGTGACAAAGTCCCAATGGCAAGAATCCTTTGAAAAAGCCACAAAGATTTCTTTCTTAAATAACCTTGGAAGTCTAGTAAGGAGAAACTAAAGCAAGAATGGCCTAATTCAGGGCAAGACAGATGGCCACTGGTTAAAAGGAAATGCTATATGGAACAAAACAACAAATCCCTCCTAGATCTCTGAAAAGCAACAAACTATAAACAATGAATTCCCAGAGCAATCTCTTATTGAAGAGCAACCATGCTTTATAATTCTGCAGGCTCTCCCATGGTATCTTCTCTCAATAGGACCAGAAGTTTCAAAAAATAACCAGAGGCTTTTTTCCACAACAGATAAGCGTATGGAATGTTACTGCTAGAAAAGACCTTAGAAGTCATCTATTGACTCCAACCTATTTTAAAGAAAAGGAACTTAAAAGGTTAAGTGAGTTCACTAAAGTCCCTTACATGTCAGAAAAATTTAAAGCAATTTACATTCAGTGATTTTACTCTGAAATGACAAGAAAACTTGTATCATTTGGTTGCAGAAGTAATCTGTAGATCTTCTTGTGGTGTTATCCCCAAATCACACCTTTCTTCTCACACTACCCAGTATTAATCAGAATGTCTTCCCTGATGTTCTTTTGTAAAAAACTTTTTACTGTGGCTCATTATGCAACTTTCTGGTCCCCTCATGAAAACATGCTTCTAGAAAGACAAGGTGGGCCTTATACCTAAGTTATACAGTGCCTTTGTGTGAAATTAGAAAAAGGAGACCCTCTGGAAGGATACAGCCCTTCTGTGCACTGTTTGGCAAATAGCACAGGCAGGATCTCAGTCCTCACTCAAGCTCAGCTGGGTACATTTGTGCAGTGCACAAACTTCATCAACTTACACTGCAGCCCTGGGATAGTAAAAGGAAAGTGAGCAAGTGATTCATAAATATTAGTGTTTCTTTAGAGAGCAGAGCTGATTTTAGATTTCATAGACACTAAGTTTCTGGGAGGACCCTATGTGCATTTTCAATGTAGACATGCACATATGTTCTTAGTGACAAAAGAAAATAAAAGAGGCTGACAATAGCTTTGGAAGAGAGAGAATAATATGTTTTCATTATAGAAAAAGTATCTATTCTAATATAAATTATCTTTTCTTTAAAAAAGATAAATGATCTTTTCTTACTTTTCCTTTAAAACCCTTTCATAACACTATGGCTTTGGGCACTGCAGGCCATGTCCCCACACAAAATACCCAAAGAATACCATTATGGAAAAGAACAATGCTGGGTACCTGAAGGTGGAGATAAGTTCTGACTAAGATTCTGGCATTCTGGTTCTTCCTTATAGAAAATCTGTATGTCAGAAGTTTCTATTTCATCATCCTCAAGAACTTTCGATTCAGCATTTTTTGCATCTGTATGAGACCAAAAAGCATCTTAGAATCTTGATCTAATCTGATGATTGTCTTGATAGCACAAGTCCTACAAAGAGGTCATAATCCTAAAATTTTCAGCTCCATTAAAATTTCTCACAACCACTCCCTTTCACCTTCTAAAACAATGAAAAGAATCTTTTTGAGTGTGATGTCTCAATTTGCAGTCTGAACTTCAATGTCATTTAGGACTTTATTATTCAAAGTGTGAAACATGGGCCAGCAACTTCCAGAGCTTGTTAGAAATGCAGGCTGTGTCCCTACTAAGTCAGAATCTGCATTTTAACAAAATCCCCAGGTGATTCTCACAGACAGTAAAGAAGAGAAGCACCACTTAGCAGACATTTATGGCTTCCATTCCTGACTTAACCCAAGAAATCAGATGGGTATTTATATATATAGACATTTTCTAGAACAACTTGTGATGTAAAGAAGCCTAGGACAAGCGAAGACCAGGCAGTTGATTTACCAAACTCAGACTTTAAAACAATGCTCTGAGCAGAGGTTAGCTTCAGGAAATCACATGATGGCACAGATACTCCTTTTTCAATCCTGTTCTGGCTTAGTTCCTGATGGCTCAGGCAAGAGAAGTAGGCTATGTCTATTATGATTCTACTCTGAAAAGGGGGCAAGTCCTGGAGTTTGAACCTTTCACTCTAGAATTTTAAAGCTATTTCTCTGATAATCTAGACCCAGAGAGTGAGCTCAGATTCTGCCTTCCCCAAATCCTTTGGACCAGATGGGTTAATTCTGGATGAGAGCAGTTTGCCCTGGTCCATTTTAGGGGTTACACACAACCAAATTACTTCTGTAGGCAAGTAGCCACTTGCTTCCCAGAGCTCAATTTCATGCTGCTCTCTCACTAGAGATGTAGCCATGGGTCTCTGAAGGGCAAAATGCCTCTGACGGTGAGTGAAAGACAGGTAGGAATGAAAGAGACCCTAAGTAGAACTATGAGAAAGGTAGAACATGTTTTCAGACCCTCCCAACCTTTCAGAGCTCTTCCCTGGAATATCCTACCTTTGTCCACAATCCACAGTTGACTGAACTTGTTCTCGTCCATCTCCAAAGCAAGTTTCAAAGTTTTGGGCCAGTTTTCCTTGTCTGATCTGAGAAGGCATTCAACCATTTTCTCCGCACCTGCCATCAGCCCCTTGTTGGAACAAACCTAAGCAAGACAACTGCAGCTGATCAATCAATCATTTTAAAAGTTTTCCTTTTATGAGTTTTTATTGAAGAAATATCAATTCAAGCAATAACTGACTTAAAATAATTGTATACTATGGTTTAATAGGTCTTATTCATGACCATTTTTGCCCCATCCAACACAGTGTCTTTTAAGACACCCTTTCCTTTGTCATTGTCTTTACACATGGCATTGCTATGTCAAGCCAGGTGTTTTCACATCCTCTGAGACCTTATATGTATCATCCTCAGCAATATTAGGAAACAATCCATTTGACAACCATTCAAAATATGGGTATATTGGCATGGAGAGATATTTGGAAGAATATAACAAAATATTAACAAAAATTTTTTCAGGATAATGGGACCTATGTGATTTTTATTATTCATCATAACTAAAATTTATTGAGCACTTATTATTATGTGCCAGGCATATGTAAGCACTTTACATATATTATCTCATTTAATCCCTCTAAAAATATCATGTTAATAAGGTACTATTATTATTTCCATTTTATGTGAAGAAATAGGTTTAGAGAAACTAACTTGCCTAAGATCATATTACTAGTAAATGGCTGAACTAGGATTCTAACAAGATTTGTGTGCAGAGCCTGAATGCTCAACCATGAGAGTCTACAGCTTTTGTTCTTTTTATTTGCTAAAGTGTTCAACTTAAAATTTGCATAGAACATTATTCACAAAAGTAATAATAATTTTAACTGAAAATAGGGCAAACCTGAAAAAAACTCGTGACACTAAAAATTACTCAATTCACAACTAAAAATACTATTCTAGGTAATTATGCCTTAGATTTGAGGACTTCTGTGGATTTCAATGATCTTTCTCAGGTCTAAATCAGTGGAGAAAACAGAAGACATTTCCCATGTTCAAATTACCTCCCCCCAATTTAGTATTTTATATTAAATTAAATTAATTATAATTAATTTTGCTAAATAAATTAATTAAATTACCTGTATAATTTCTTCACATTCCTGACTAATTAAACATTCAGATATTTTAGGAAGGATATCTTTTGGATTAACTGTGGTTTTAAATTCTGGTTGTAAACGCTTTAAAAGTATTCTATACTCCTCTAGACTTTCAATTTTTTGGAAATCCCAAGTTTCAATGGCTTCATGAAGTCCAGAATAACCTGGAAAGAAAGAAGAAAATGGGGGCTTTTATGAAACCAACTAAAAGATATTTTAAGATTGTTATCATAGGAATCATGTTTGAATGTATATAGTAAGAGAACTCAAAAGATATCTGTAAATCACCTCAATAATTAATGATCTTTCAAAAAGCAAACTCAGTATTTATTATAGGCAGCCAACATTTTAGGTCCTCTAACAAAGTTTTTCCTCTCTTAGGAAAAAGTACTTAGGATAATGTGAAGTCTTACATTTGGTCTTAGTTCCAAGTGCCCCGTGGACCTCACCTACAACCTCTGACTTGTCTTCCAGTGAGTTAAATCATCATGAAATTATTATCTTCCCAGTGCAAAGTAGCAAAGTGGGCAAAAGGAAATATAAGTCTTAATTCCTGCCTCTTAGGAACTTAACCTTCTACATTACTCCCAGAAAAGAATATTAAGTATAATAGGAAATATGAGGAGAAAAAAAATTATTTCCAACTGTAATAATTCAAGAATGCTTCAATCTAAGTTTCTCAAATAAAATCACCAGATTTGTCTGACTATACAGCCCATATTCTTTTCATTTGGCTATAAAGAGCCTAACAACAAAATGAACACATGGGAACCCACTACCCAACTTAACTAGGATTTCCCAGTACTTTTGTGGGAGTGTGCCGTCTTTTTCCCCACCTTTTCACCTCCCTGCAAAGAGACTACCATCCTGTATTTGATGTATCACTCCCTTCATTTTTTTGAATAGTTGCATGGCATACACTTGATTCCTTCAACAATGTATGCTTAGGGGTGCATGGATGACTCAGTCAGTCAAGCGTCTGCTTTCTGCTCAGGTCATGATCTCATGGGTCCTGGGACTGAGGCCCACATGGGGCTCCCTGCTCGGCGGGGAGTCTGCTTCTCCCTCTGCCTCTGCCCCTTCCCCCTGCTCATGTGTGTATGTGCACTCTCTCTCTTTCAAATAAACAAAGCATCTAAAAATTTTTTAAAAAAAAATAAAGGCTTTAAAAAAACAATACATGTTTAGTTTGGCTTGTTTGGAACTTCATGATTACATCCTACTAAATGTACTTTCCTCTGCTTTTTAAAAAGTTTACTATTACATTTCAAAGCTTCAGCTGTCTTGTTGTCTGTAGCTGCGTTCATACATTGTCACTGCAGTACAGTGGACCCATCATGTGACTATTATAGAATTTTATCATCCATTTTCTTTTTGAAGGATACTGGGTTGCTTCCAGTTTTGTTTGGTTGGTTGCTTGCTTTTGTTATTACAATTATTCTATGAACATTTTTGTATGTGTATGCTGCAATATATGTGCAAGAGTTTTTCTAGGGTACATACTTAAGAGTGAAACTGTTGGAAACTGAGGGTTGCTGGAGTGGTGGGGGGGTGGGAGGGATGGGGTGACTGGGTGATAGACACTGGGGAGGGTATGTGCATGGTGAGCGCTGAGCGCTGTGAATTGTGCAAGACTGATGAATCACAGACCTGTACCTCTGAAACAAGTAATACATTATATGTTAAAAAAAAAGAAGAAGATAGTAGGAAGGGAAAAATGAACGGGGGGAAATCGGAGGGGGAGATGAACCATGAGAGACGATGGACTCTCATGAGAAACAAACTGAGGGTTCTAGAGGGGAGGGGGGTGGGAGGATGGGTTAGCCTGGTGGTGGGTATTAAGGAGGGGCACGTACTGAATGGAGCACTGGGTGTTATATGCAAACAATGAATCATGGAACACTACATCAAAAACTAATGATGTAATGTATGGTGACTAACATAACACAATAAAAAAAAAAGAATGAAACTGTTGGACAGGTGGATACAAGAGAGTTGAACTATATTAGATGATGCCAAATTGTTTTTCAAAATAATTGCATTAATTTACACTCTGTATAGTGACACTTAAGATTTCCCATGATTAAATATCCTCTTCAAGCCTTAGCATTGTTGGACTTCCTAAGTTTTGCTATCTAGTAGTTAATAAAATGCTATCTCATTGAGTTCCTAATTCACAATTCCCTAATTGCTATTTGGGCTGAAAATCTTTTCATATGTTTATCAAGCTTTCTTACTCCCTATTCTTTATAATGTCAGTTCACACTTTTGCCCTGTAGATGTTTTCTTTTCCAAAATGATTTTAAGGCCTTTTTAATATATTCTAGATATTAATCTTTTTGGTGATTATATATTTTGCAAAGATCCTCTCCCAGTTTGTGCCTGTTTTTTCACTTTCTTTTGTGTTTGACAAACAGATGTTTTTAATTTTAATGTCATTAAATATATCAATTTGTCTTTTATGGATAATGCTGTATCCATAAATCCTGCCATACCCCAAGGTTTGGGTAAAACCTTTTTTGTTTCATAAATCCTGCCATACCCCAAGGTTATAAAATATTATTCTATATTCTTTTCTAAAATTGTTAAAATTTTGCCTTTTAGAATTAAGTCTTTAATTCTTATTAATTCATTTTGTGCGTATGTGTGAATGGAATGAGCTAAGGAATACAAATTTATTTTACATGGGTATGTAATTTAGGGTTTGTTTGGTTTTTAACATTATCCTGTTTATAATGGCCCACTGCAACTTATTAAAAGCCCCTCTGTTCCTAATGATCCTCCTTTCCCAGTGATCTCAAATATATCAGGTTTTCATAAATATATGAATTTAATTGAAGACTCTCTATTCTATTTCATTGGTCAGTTGGTCAATGCCAGGACCAACGTTATGCTGTCTCAATGCCTAGCATAAATCTTGCTATTTAGAAGGGGAAACCCCAGCCTACTTAAGTCTTCTTCTTCAGGAATGTCCTGACTATTCTTGGATCATAATTCTTCCATTTACATTTTAAAATCATTTAGAAATTTGTCAAGCACATGAAAAAGCATGTAGGATTTTTATTAAAATTGTATTGAATACAAAAATCAGTGTTGAAAGAGCAGATATTTTTATGGTATCAAGTCTTTCTCTCCATGTGCATGGGTATATATCTCCACTTAGATAGGACTTCTTTAATATCTTTCAATAACATTTTATCATTTTCTCCATTTGGACTTTACACACCTTTTGCTACATTTTTCCTAAATATATCACAACTTTTGTAACTATTCTAAGTGATATTCATTTTGGACTACATTTTCTATTTGCTTCCAGTGGCTAGAAATGCAGCTAATTTTAGTGCTTTATTTTTATTACAGTATAATTAATATACAGTGTTTTATGAGTTTCAAGTGTGCAACATAATGCTTCAACAATTCTATACATTACTCAGTGCTTAATATGATAAATGTACTCTTTATCCCCTTTATCTGTTTCACCTACCTCCCTACCTACTTCCCTTCTGGCAACCACCAATTTGTTCCCTATATCTAGGAGTCTATTTTTAATTTGTCTCTTTTTTATTTTGTTCACTTTGTTTCTTAAATTCCCCATATAAGTGAAATCATATGGTCTTTATCTTTCTCTGACTGACTTATTTCACTTAGCATTATACCCTCTAGATCCATCCATGTTGTTGCAAATGGCAAGATTTCGTTCTTTTTTTTTTTTTATGGCTGAGTAATATCCCATTGTATATATACCACATCTTTATTCATTCATCTATGGATAGACATTTTGGTTGCTTCCATATCTTGGCTTTTGTAAATAATATTGCAATAAACATAGAGGCGCCTGCATCCCGTTGAATTAGTATTTTCGTTCTCTTTGGGTAAATACCCAATAGTGGATCATATGTTAATTCTACTTTTAATATTTGGGGCACCTCCATACTGTTTTCCACAGTGGCTGTGGCAGTTTGCATTCCCACCAACAGTGCACGAGGGTTCTTTTTTCTCCACATCCTCACCAACACTTATTAGTTGTGTTGGCCATTCTGACAGGTGTGAGGTGATATATCATCGTGGTATCTCAGTATCTCATTGTGGTTCTGATTTGCATTTCCCTGATGATTAGTGACGTTGAGTATCTTTCTATGTGTCTGTTGGCCATCTGTATGTCTTCTTAGGAGAAATGTCTGTTCATGTCTTCTGCCAATTTTTTAATCAGATCGCTTGATTTTTTGGTGTTGAATTGCAGAAGTTCTTTATGTATTTTGGATATTAACCCCTTATTGGATATGTCATTTGCAAATATTTTCTCCCATTCAGCAGGTTGTTTTGTTTTGTTGATGGTTTCCTTTGCTGGGCAAAAGCTTTTTATTTGGTGTAGTTCCAATAGTTTAATTTTGCTTTTATTTCCCTTGCCAAAGGAGATAAATCTAGAAAAATGTTTCTATGACTGATGTCAAAGATATTACTGCCTATGTTTTCTTCTAGGAACTTTATGGCTTCTGGTCTTATATTTAAGTTTTTTAATCCATTCTGAGTTTATTTTTGGGTATGGTGCAGAAATGCAACTAATTTTTGTATACTAATCTTATATCCAATGAACTTGTTAAACTCTCCCAATAATCTCTCTGCAGATTCCTTTGGCTATTTCAGGTAGGCAATTATATTATGTGACTGAAAATAATCTTTACATTGCATCCAATTAAGAGACATGAGACACATGAGGATAGCTCAAAATTAATAGCATTTCACTTTTACAGCATTCTGAAACAGTCAAATAATATCCTCTGATTCATGAGTAAGAAGAATGAACTAACCTGCATGAACAAGGGCATCCAAAAAGCCACGGAACCAGCCTTCTTCCTGGAGCTCCAATAGGAACTTAAGAAAAAGTGAGGCAGCCTCCATCGTGCCCTTATTGTTTTTCTCAGCCTGAATATGCTGTACCTCATCTACAAACAGAAGCAAGAGTGGCTCATCAAACTGCACAACCACTAATCACTGGAAGAAAAACCTGAAAAGGGTTGTCAGACTTTCTCAAATGGGGATGGCGATTGTAACAAATCCCAGCAATGGAAGGAACTGCGAGAAGGCAGCAAATTCTCTGTTCAGGCAGATGATGCCCATTCTTCACCAACCGACCTTCCCTCCCACCTCCCATCCTCTCTAGAAACTTCTCCTAGTTTGGTGTGGGAGTCTGGGAACATATTCCATGGCAATCCTTTAAAAAGGGAGTCTCTTAATGATGTGTGAAAAAGTATCCCCATAACAAAGGAGAAACCACTGTAACACTGGATTAGGTGGAGGAACAAAGGCTTCTCCAACATTTGGATACTCCCTTGTTCAAAAGTCTGAATTAAAAGCAGGACTACAAAAGTGTGAGGATAGGACTACTCCTTGGCATCCTTAATTACACCAGACTCAGAAAACAGAGTTAGAAATAAAAAAGATGCTTTCGTGGTCCTCTTTCCAGGTTTTTGCTTAGACAGTATGAAATACGGGAGAAAAGAAAAAGCAAGAGGAGCTAAACAGAACATGAGGCCAGGGTGCAGAATACTATCCACCAAACTGTTGGTGGTCACACGACTTTGTACACTACCTCCATGTCTGGGGCAGTGATGATCAAATGGTTGCCTACACATGACCTGACATTTGATAGTGTTCCTTTTTTCCCCCTTAATGTCAGTGGAATGTAAATTCCAAGCAATAAGTCTGGTTAACTGCTGTATCCTCAGAGATTAGAAGAGGACGTTCTAGCACAGTATAGACACTCCACAAAGGTATACTGAATGAATGAAGAAAGGAAGGGATAGCTTCCTTTTCTGCCAAGGTCTCCGTCTTGGGAACAATAAAATTAACAATTTTAATGTGTAAAACCCAGTGGTTTCTAGAACTGTGGATCTATCACCACTATCTAATTTTAGTACACTGTCATTACTGTAAAAAGAAATCTTGTAGCCCCTAGCAGTCACTCCCATCTCCCTTCCCCCTTAAACCCAGGCAACCATTAATCCACTTGGGTCTCTACAGATTTGCCCACTTTGGACGTTTCAAATGAATGAAATCATACAATATGTGGTCTTTGTAACTGGGTTCTTTCACTTAGCATAATGTTTTCAAGGTTCATCCATGTTGTAGCTTATATCATTCGTTCCTTTTTTATTGCTGAGTAATATTCCATTGTATGGATACACTACATATTGTCTACCTAGTCATTAGTTAATTTTGGGCTATTATGAGTAGTAATGCTATGAACGGTCATGTACAAGTGTTTATGTGGACGTATGTATTCACTTATCTTGAATTTATGCCTAACTGAAATTGCTGGGTCATATGGTAACTCCATTTAACACTGTAAGGAATTATCAAACTGCTGTCCAAAGGAGCTGCACCATTTTACATTCCCACCAGCAATTAATGAGGATTTCAATTTCCACACATCCTTGCCAACACTTTTTTTTTTTTTAATTTTAGCTATCTATATTAGTTTTCTGTGGCTGCAGTAACAAATTAGCACTAACTGGTTGGCCTTAAAACAATAGAAACTTATTCTCTCACAGTTCTAGAGACCAGAAGTCTGAAATCAAGATGTTGGCAGGGCTACACTTCCTTTGAAGGTTCTAAGGGACAATACAACCCTTATAGCTCCTAGTGGCTGGTGGCCTTTGTGGGCCTTTGTGGGCACATCAAATCTTTGCCTCTTTCTTGTGGCCGCATCACTACAACCTCTGCCTTTGTCTTCACATGACATTCCCTTTGTCTCTCTGTGTCTTCCCATGGCTATCTTCTTATAAAGACACCAATCACATTGATTAGGATCCCACCCTACTCCAGTATGATCTCATCTTAACTAATTACCTCTATAAAGATCCTATTTCCAAATAAGGTCACATTCTGAGGTCCTGGGGCTTAGGACTTCAACATATCTTTTTTGGGGAGGACATAATTCAACCCATAAAAGCAACCTATCTTATCACCTATCCCAACTTTTCTGGGCACACAATTTAACTCTATTCCTTTAAGAGAGTTAATCCTGTTCCTAAACCCCATCCTTAGAGCTGGGTTCTTACTCCCAGGCCTCCCTGCTGTTTGTTCTTTCCTCAGACATGCTACCAGCCATTACTGACACTCCACATGAAGGCCCAGATATATCCCACTCACAGCTGAGCCTTTCCCAGTTAAACTGTCTTGCTGTATCAGGGGCAGTTTAGCTTTACTCTGCACATGGTCGGGCCCATCCTGCTGCTACCTGGCCCCGATAACTGCTTCTAAGTAGTGCTACTTTCCTCAAAAGTACTGGGAGTCCGATGCAGAGAAAATTCTATTTTTGGCTGTCAGTATTACCTTTGCCATGCTGGCCACTCTGTGATGCCATCCTCAGCTTCCCAAGGTGGAATTTCTTGATCTCTTTTCTGTGCTTTCTTGGTCTCTTTACATGCCTCTGACTAGAGCACTGACACTGCACAGTATATAGTAACTGTTTGAGAGTCTACCTTTTCCCATTGACTATGATCATGGACATGTTGTATTCATTTTTGTCTTCATCTTTGCATTCTAATCATCAACAAAGTGCCTGGCTCATGCATGTGTCCAGAGCATGTTACTGAAGGAATGGATAAATACTCAGAATTCTGCTCCCTCCCAGATTACTACCCAGGGCTCCTCCAGGATAAGAGTTAGCTTTTGACTCCAAAGGGATACTACCAAAAATTTGTAGCCCACAACCTGGTCTACCTTCAAACATCCTGGATAATATGTGAATAAGCAAAGCCCTGCAGTACCCTAGTCACCATGCAAGGTCTCCAGAAGAAACATGGCTTCGATTCTCCTTTCCCAAGATTCAACTAGTACACAATATCCAACACGTGGAAAGCAGGATTATGGTAAAAGACATACTGGTTATTGCTGGTGTAATTTAAACATATTGGTGTACTTGTGTGTGCATGGGGGAATGTATGGGCATAAGGAGAGTGTGGATAAGCTCCCACTTATAAGGGCAAAAAAATGAGTCCAAATGTTTATAGCCAGCCATAACACTCATGTCTCAGCTCCCTGACTGAATCCTGACTGATAGAATATACTTGTCACAATTAAAGTTAACTAATAGATTCCAGAGATTCCAAAGCATCCAAGAAAAAAATGGGCGATGGAGAAACTTTATCAATCTAACAGAAAACAGAAAAAGATAGGAAGAAAAAAGTTTATGGATACATGTGCACATGATAAAGTATAAAGAAATGAACAGGAAAGATGTAAGCCAACTAAATGACAATAGCTTCCTCTGAGAAGGAGCTGGAAATAAAACCTCTATGGTGTCTTTAACATTAAAAAATAAGACAGTATTACATATAGTGTTCTTCAGCTTGCTGTCCCTATTTACCTTTTGGTATTTTTAATGTGATTGCATTATAACTACAAATTAAAACTAATATATATATTAAAAAGTATGCCACCTTTGCGCTCCCACAGCACACTATAGTTTTCTGGCAGAGCACTTCTGTTTTGTCATCTATGGTTTGTTTAGTAACCTGCCTTCACATATGCACTCTGACTTCTATTACGGGCCATTTCTATCACACTCACCATGAATTTCTCAGTTCCTACTAGGACACTTCTTATTAGATAATATGTGTAATAATATGTGTCAATTCTGTCCAATGCTAACACAATGCCTAACACATATGAGTTGCTTGAATCGACACGAGTGCAAGAAAGAATGGGATTCACACCAGTTTGTTAGTGTTTCATTCATGACAAGATTTCTAAAAGAGATGTCCTGAAGGGGCTTACACTCTTCTGGGGCCCAAGCTACTCTGTGGTCATTAGGATGTTACTTTGTTACCTCTCTCTGAGCACAAATAGAAAGCAGAAGCCCACTTTTGTTGGTGGTATTCTTTCACTCCTCACTCCACAACCTGTGGTTTTTGCAGAGCAATGGGCACTCAAATTACGTGTCTGCTTTCACACAATTTCCCCAAACTGCCTCACATCAGGAAAGATATTTAGGCACTTGGAGCCTGAAAAGGAGTTGCCAGATGCCCTCTCTCATTTCAACTCCTTCGAAGCACCACCTCCCTTTTCCTCTTTCCTCAAAGCCTCTGTGCATCTCCAGCATAGTGCACCTGGATTCAAATTTACAAAGTGGCATTCATCCATCATCAGGTGTCTCACAAGCTAGACAGAAACACTGGAAGTGAAGCCTGTAGCCATTCAGTCCAGAGAGTCTTGCCCTCTCAAGCTGGTTATTACTAAGTGCAAATAAGACCTGGCAAGAGTTAACTGTCAATTACCTTGTAGCTCTGACAGCATTTTGTAATCATTTATGTACATCTGTCCTCACCAGTATCCTGCCCCCAAAATCTTGGCTGCAAAGTATTTTAAAGAGCCAAAAAAAAGGGGGGGGGGGCTATATCTTACTCCTGAATCTGTCAGTACAAAGCCGGACACCTTAGACATAACCATTAGAGAAAATAAATGAAATGGACAATGGTTTGTCTCCCCAGCTTTGAACTTAAATAGATGTGCAATCCTACACAAGTCATTTCACTTCTCTGGGACTGTTTGTCCGTCTGGACCTCCAAAGGCTCCTCAAATTCTCCTGGCAATCTCCAGTCTTAAAATGCTGTGAGGATCTTGCCTCAACACCCGCGTTCCTAGCAGGCTACTTCGCGCTGATTAAAAGGAAGGGGAAAGCAAGTCCTGAGTTGTTTCCTGGCTCCAAGGGGCAGGCGTCACTGGGGACCACTCACCGTCCTTAAACCAGGGGGCCATGTAGCTCAGGATGCAGGTAGGGTCCAGAGTCTTCGTGACATAGTCCCGGAAGGCGTGCAGATTCCGCCGATCCTCGGCCGACATGCTAGCAGCTTGGCTCCCGGTGGGGTCCCTGCTTCGCCCGCGTCCCACTCTCTTGAAAGCCTGGTGGCGGCGGGCTGACACAGATCTTCTGACAAGAGAACTCAGACCCAGTGCTGAGGGGTGGAGCCGCTTGGGAATCTCAAGAGCAGACAGGAAATCGAAACTGCAACCAGCAACCGGCTGGGGCATGCCACAGCAGCTGGACTGCCGCAGGTCCCCGCCTCCCCGACCGCATTTTTCCCTGAGCTTTCGCGTCCTCTGGCTGCCTGGATTGCCAGCCTGTGGGCGCTCGCTCACCCAGAGGGGCCGTTTTTTTCATTTTGCTTTTATATCAGGAAAGTTTGGACTCAAAAAAATGCACAGATTTTAAGTGTATAATTCCATGAGTTTTGAAAAATGTGTATGGGTGTAACTGCTTCCTCCAGGTCGTGTAGGTCCTATGGTAAGTGCATGTTTAACGTCACAGAAACCTGCCCCGTTTTTCAAAATCGATGTACCGTTTTGCATCCCCACTGGTAGAGTAAGAGCTCCAGTAGATACACATTGGTCAATTTGCCATTTTGGTCAGTGTGAAACAGTGTTTCATTGTGGTTTTAACTCCTCAAACGGTTAATGATGTGAGCACATTTGCATGTATTTATTGGCCATTCATTCATCTATCTTCTTTAGTGAGGTATTTGTTCCCATCTTTTGCCTGATTGAGTTTTCTTTGTATTATGGATTTACAAGTTATTTATTCTGGATATGAGCCCACTGTCAAATATATGTATTCTAAATATCTCTTCCCAGTCTGACTTACATTTCATTTTCTGAAAAGTTCTTTCAAGCAAAAGTGAAATGACACAAAGAAAGCAAATGGAGTCATGCGACAAAATAATGGAGGCTGGAAAAAACTATTTCAATACGGTGGTAAAGGCATATCTCTCTGGGTCGGTCACATTTCAGCTGAGTCCTTAGGAATGAGAAGGAATGAGCTATTCAAAAAAGAAGAGGGGTGCCTGGGTGGCTCAGTTGTTATGACCTCAGGGTCCTGGGATCTAGCCGCATTAGGCTCCCTGCTCAGCGGGAAGCCTGCTTCTCCCTCTCCCACTCCCCCTGCTTGTGTTCCCTCTCTCGCTGTGTCTCTACCAAATAAATAAAATCTTTTAAAAAAACAAAAACCAAAAAAGTAAGAAGAGAGGGATTCCATGCAGGGGGACAGAAAGCACAAATGAGTCAAAGAGAAAAAGTGAACGAGGGATAGCCCTTCTTGAACAAGGGATAAATGGCAGACAGTCCTGCTGAATTGGTAAAGAGGGCCTTGTAAGGCAAGGAATAAAGAAACACATTGCAGGATTTTAAGCAAGGAGTAACATAATTTGATGATTTTTTTTTTTTTAATGTAAAGCCTTTCTCTCTGGCTCCTATGCAGAACAAGTAGATCAATGAGCAGTGACTCAAGTAAGAGATGATGAGAGCACAGATAAGACAGTGGCGGTGGAGAATAAGAAATGAAATGTTTCAGATATAGAGGACTGAGTGACTGGCAGTGGAAAGGAAGAAAGAAAAAAAAAATATCAAGGCTACACTGCAGGCATCTGGTTTGAGCAATGAGGAGAACGGCAGCACCATGCCTAAAATGGAGAAGACAGGTTTACAGCTTATTATATCCTAGTGTCGAAGACAGGCAAGAAAGTAAATAACAGTAAGTTCAGGAAGGAGAAATAAAGCAAGATAAGGGAATAAAGAGTAATGAGGGTTGCTTATATAAGATGAGCTAAATCAGGGAAGACCTAAAGAAAGTGAGAGAGAATGTCATTTGGGTGAAGAGCATTGTACTAAACAAGCAAGCAAAATGCAAAAGAGAAAAAAAGAAAAAGCACACACACACAAAAAAAAAACAGGAGTGAACCAGGCCTGCAAAAGAAAAAGGAGGTGAGCGGTCTCGCTAGAGTGAAGTGGGCTGTAGGAAAGAGAGAGAGAGGGGTGGCCAAGGCAGTTCACATACACCCTGACCGACCACAAAAAGGACTTCAGCTTTGGTTTTGATTTTAAATATGATGGGGAACCATGGCAGGATTTTGAAAGGGAATATAAGATCTGTTTTTAAAGGATCACTGTGGTTGACTGGAAGAAAACAAGCTGCCAGGGGACAGGGTAGAAGCCGAGTAACCAGGTAAGAAGCTGGTACCAGCACTAGTCCAAGTGAGAGATGAGGGCATCTTGGATCAAGATCAAAGCTGTGGAAGTGGTAAAGTTGCAGGATATATAACCCTAAAATCACACATAATTTGGTGATGAATTGATGTAGGACATGTGAGAAAGAAGTCAAGGAGAATTCCTGTTTAGCCTGAGCAGCTGCATGAATGGTGGTGCCATCCACTAACAATGGAACACTGGAAGATGGGCAGGCTTGGAGGAGGAAATCAAGAACATGCTTGCTTGCTTGCTGATAATGATCCACAGGCAGTGCTTCCCAAACATGAATGCCCACACAGGTCTTATTAAAATACAGATTCTGACCTAGTAGGTCTGAGACTGCATTTCTTACAAGCTGACATTGGTGATACTGATGTTCCTGGTCCACAGACCTCGTTCTAAGTACCAAAGTAACTAAAAAATATGAGATAAAGGAAAAGGGAGGATAATTTAAAAATCAACATTCCTACTAAAGTGGGGGGTAAGTGAAATCCTGAGCGCATGTGGAAGGGATGTCCTAGAACAGTGGTTCTCAAACTCTGGTTTGTAGGCCGGTAGCATCAGAACCACCTGGAAACTTGTTAGAAAAGCAAATTCTTGGCATCCTAGATGTCCTGAATCAGAAACTGTGGGTGTAGGCCTCAGCAATCGGTTTTAACAAGCCTTCCAAGTGATACTGATGCATTCAAAAGTGTGAGAACTAAAGGCCTAGAGGAAGAGAGCTTCATCCACTGATGGAGTGAAGATGGATGCTATGGTAGGTTGAATGCAAAAATTACAATTCCTCACTTTTCCCAATATTTACACCTTTTGCTACAGAGGTAACTTTTTGGTAAATAGGGTTTATGTTTGCCCAAACCTGGCACTGGCCAGAACTGCCCTGCCAATATGGAAAGCATGTGGTAGAGACAAGTGGGAGGTTTGAGGAGGAAAAGGTATGAAATATACCCATTATACCAATGAGCAAGAACACTAAAGAAAATATTCCACTAACATATTGTATGAAGTTGAGGCTGGGGATTGTGTTTCCATGGTGACACCAATCTGCAGTTACTAATTTCCTTCAAAAACACTCAGCAGGATGCATGTAGGCACAACTGAAGAGTTGGGTCGATCCAAACTGAGGTCTTGCTAGGCCAACTATTGCTGCGGAATCTGGCATGTGACTTATTTTTAAACAGGCCAAAGCTAAAAATTGTTTTAACATTTTTAGTGTTGCAAAAACAACCAAACAAAAAAAACGACTATACAACAGAGACTACATATGACCCATAAAGCCTAAAATATTTACTATATGGCCTTTGCAGGAAAAGGTTGCCGACCCCTGAAATAAGTTAACAAGGAGAGACATAAGGGCAAGAGAGTTGTAGGGTACTGCAAGGGAGTGATTTAAACATAATCTGCAAAATCATAGCTGAGCATGAAGAAAGTATAGAGGAAGAGGGTAATTGATAGGGTAGGGTCAAAAGATTATACTTCTTAATCCTGTATTCTAAAAATGGTATTAGATATTCTTGTAGGTGGCCTAATCTGCTCCACCCTGAGCAGAATTACCTGATTCAATGACCACATGAAGGTAACAGTGACATGCTCCAAGAATTTAAAATGAAGATTAACCTCTTAGAAATTCTGTTTATACCTGGTGGTGGGTATTGAGGAGGGCACGTTCTGCATGGAGCACTGGGTGTTATGCACAAACAATGAATCATGGAACACTACATCTAAAACTAATGATGTAATGTATGGGGATTAACATAAGAATAAAAAAAAAAAAGAAATTCTGTTTATGTCCTACTGCATGCAGGACACCGCATTTGATATTTAGTAGATACAACATAAAACCGAAGAGGCAAGAAAGTATATGGGACTAGAGGGAACACTTGGGTCTCCTTCGAAAGCTTTCCTTCTTTTGCCAGCCTCCTTAATCTTGTATTCTCTACAATCTTCTTACACCTGCTCCTCTTCTTGTTCTACTCTCTGGGAGAGCTCATCCACTTCTACAACCTCACTAGTACTCCCTAGTTTCCCAGGGACTTCTAAATCACCTCCCTAGTCCCAATCTCTCCTCCAAGATTCATACTCCTAGTTCCAGCTACCCACTGGAATTCATCTGCCTGGATGTCCTCCATGCTGTCCAACAGAATTTTCTGTGGTGACAGAAATGCTCTCTACCTGTATTGGCCAATATGGCAGCCATAATCGTCCTTAAACAAAATTTAAAATTCAGTTCCTCAGTTTTACTAGCCACATTTCAAGTAATATCCACGTGTGCTTGGTAGCTTCTATACTGGACAGTGCAGCTGTAGGCAGCTCTCTCTCAAACTGAACTCACTGTCCTCCCCAAACTATCCCTATTCCTCTATTTCCTACCTTGAATATTATCACCAGGCATCTAATTCTCACATGGGGTAAGAAAAATCTCATCATACCAGACTTTTCCCTCTTCCTTACAGCCCATCCTCATCTACATGGTACCCAAATTGTGTCTACTCTACCACAGAAATTTACTAAATCCAGCCTCTTCACTGGATCCCTATTCTTCTACAGGCCCTTCTGATTTCTGGCTTGAGCTACTGCAGAGCTTCTTAGGCAGTCTCACTGAGGCTTTCCCACTCCAAACTTTCTTCTACATTACTGCTGGTTGTTTAAGAACAAATCTAATCGTTCCATTCCCACCTTCTTTAAAATTCCTGTTGGTTCCTACCCAATTCATTGTTATACCCCTAGCATTCAGCATGGACTTGGGCCACATGTACTTGGTGTTTGATGAAAAAATGAATTTTACAGACAGAAAAGCAAAGAGATATCCTTTTCCCTAGGAGAGAACTGTTTACCTATCTAAACTGCAGATGTTTAGAGAAGCAGCTTACTCCAGGCAAATACTAGATACCTAATTCTGCCCCCTCGTGTCTATATAAAAAAGTCCATCATCTAATGTGGCAAACATCACAGCTGCAGCTTCTATGGGGATAAATTTATCGACTCAGACCTTGGCCTAACTGGACTTCCATTTCCCTTACTTCTTGCTTTTCTCAGGCACAAATCCAGTGGATTTACCGTCCACCAATATCCTTGCAGGTAAAGTAAGAATTTCCTAATTTTCATGACATTTTAACAACCGATCTTTCTGTACTTTTTGAAATGGTCCTATTGTGTGGTTTTCTAATACCTAAGTGGTCCAGGCATTGACTAAAAACTCAGAATGAGAAAATAATCAATTCTTTACCAGGTTTTTATTACATCTGTACACGTGCCAGCCGCTCTAGTGGAACACAAGCACAGTTGTCATACCCATGACACAAGCCCCCTTTTCTTCTCCTTTATCTGCTGCCATCACCTGCAGCATCTTCCCTGTACACTTCCAGCCTCACTGATCACTATCAATTCCAATCACCTTCACCTCTACCCATTCTACTTCCAATCATGCCTAGAATTAGGCACTCTTTCAAGTATTTCTTCAGTCTTCTTACACCTACCTCCACTATATCTACTTGAACCTCATTGGAAAACAAATGCTTTGTTATCTCCCTGTTCTTGAAGTATAATGGTCACCTCATAGCTTCACTTCCTTCCCTACACAGCCCAGATACCAGAATGCATCAATTCAACCATACTCACCAGTATCTCAGTTTCCCTTGCCCCTGTTGTTTTATTAGTCACATTCAGCAGAACTCCCAACCGTAAGCCATCCGTGTATTCATTCACTGTGGAAATACTGAACACATACTAAATGTCCACCATTAGTTTCTGCTTCTACTCCCACAGTGCTGAATGCTACCAGGACAAAATCACAAATCTTGGTGTCCCATACAATATGCCATGTCTTAAGGGGAGGCCTCAGGCCTCAGCACTCATCAGTAATTCTTAGCTAACCCTCTCTCCATGCCCCTCAGTGGCCATTTTCTCATTCCTCTCCTCAAGCCCAATCTTACTTACGAGCCACCTTTCTCAGAAGTTGGCACTGCTTCCTACTTCATGGAGAAAAGACAGGCTTTACAGTGTGAACCACCTCATCTCAAATATATCTACTCACATTTCTTTGGGCATTACCTTCTTCTGCCACTTTAGAGTAAGATTTGCCTCTGCTTCTATCCATTACCAATTCACTTACCTGTGTTCTGTGCTTTGCCATTCAGGAACTCTGCTGCATCCATTACCACTCTCCTTTGCCTTTAACTTTTCCTGTCCCATGGTCTCCTTCCCAGAAAGCTTGTCTTCCCTCCATTCTAAACTTAAGAAAAAAACTCTCCTTTGATTTTATACCCCTCACAAGCTTGCTTCTGAGCATGGAACCAAGAGCAGTTGTAACTGTGTATCTCGGACTAAGATCTCAACAGGCCAGGCCTTATAAATGGGATGAGAACGCCTCTCTAGTGACTCTGGCTCCTTCTCACAAAGTGGCTTTAATAATTACTGCATGTTTGCCTTTGTGACTTTTTTTCCTTTTGCTGAGTAAACATGACTGAAAACTCTGATGGACACATACAGGTAACCTGCAGGCCCATAGAGACAATTTTATTAGCTTGTTTTAAAATTATATCAAACTTACAGAGAAAATAGACTTCCTGTATTTTTACCCTCAACTTTCAACATTTTGCCACAATTCACTTTATCACTGTCTCCATCTACGCATGTAGTATTTTTTTCTGAACCATTTGAGAGTAGGAAACATACGCAGTGATCATGATTTAGCTTCCCATGTAGGTTTTTCTAAAGGCATCAATCCCTGGACAGGTCTATATAGTAGTGCCCTCGGCCCCCATCTGCAGTTTTGCTTCTCATGTTTCAGTTATCTGCAGTCAACTATGATTCAGAAGCCTTTTGAAGTCTCTTGAGGTCAATCAATAGCAGCCAAATGCTACAACACAACGCCTAGGTCATTCACCTCATTATGTAGGCATATTACCATCTCACGTCACAAGAAGAGTACAAGTTATTTTGAGACCACATTCACATAACTTTTATTACGGCATATTGTTATAACTGTCCAATTCTTATTATTGTTAATCTCTTATTGTGCCTAATTTATAAATTAAACTTTATACCATAGTTATGTATGTATAGAAAATACGAGTGTTGGGTACTATCTAGTTGCAGGCATTCACGGGGGGGGGGGGGGTCTTGGAACTTATCCCTTGCAAGTAAGGGGGTACTAAGTTCTGGTCTCAGTGATAGCACATTATAGTAATTTAATGTTAACATTTCAATTGCACATAGCTTTATGAGCTTAATATTAGAAATGGACCCATGCTCAGAATTCTGATGAAATCTGGTTTGTGAAGAGGAACTCTTCTCCTCTACTTCCCATCCCCTGCCCCCATTGGTGGGAACACCAGGGCTGGCGACAACCCAAACCAGGTTACACATGGTTTCTGGTATCCTGAAGAACCTTCTGAAAATTTTTCTGAGTCTAGGGATGTGCTGACTGGCTCACTGCATCCATACTCACTGGCAGAGGATTGCAATTATTCCCCATGATGGAAGAACTCCCAGTAAGAATGGGCCATCAGCTTACCTGAATAAGTTGTTGCCCCTTTATACATACAGCCCATCATTATTACACATTAAATAGGTTGGGGAGGCCCTTGGATTGGCTCCCACAGAGCTTCCTGAGAATGGGAAGCGAAAGTAAGAAAAAGTTTTCCCGTCGTCAATCTGAAGATTCATGAAGGAGCAAGTGCAAATGCTTGGCTGCATTTCCTTTAACAAAAAAGTTGCAAAAGTCACAAAAACACTGAAAACGTGAGGTAAGATAAAATGTCTCGTGGACACTGAATTCAGATGAACAGAACAGTGCCAGGCTAAAATCTGACAGAGAGTGGAGCCCTCTGAAAGCAGAAAGCAGGTCTTGGCCAATTTTTAAAATCCCTACCACCTGGTCATCCATCCAGTATGTGCTTCGAGCACTTGTCATGTGAAAGAAAACAGAAGGGATTTACCAGTACACATACATACAGTTGCCAAAGAACTGCAGACTGATGAGAGAACATTTAGTCATCAATTACTACGGAAAGAGCCCAGGATTACTAAAGGAGCAAGTAATTGAGGGGAAAGAGTGGAAGAGGGGCACACTTTACCAGAAGCCTCCTTTAGCTAGGATGGAATTCAGTTTCCAGCAGAAGAAAAATCCACATATGAAGGCTCTGCATTAGCAAGGAGCAGCACCTCCACAGACCTGAAGCAGGTTAGGATGGCCAGAGCACAAGTGAGGTGAGAGAAAACCTGAAGATGAACCAGAACCTGATTAGGCAGAGGTATGTAAACAATATTATGCTGGATTTCTGTTTGCTTTTATTAAGTATCCTAAGAATAACAGAAAGTTACTGAAGGATTTTAAATAGGGGAATGAGAAAACAAAAACAATTTTTTAAAATATCTTTTGAATGCCACATCAAGAATGGTTGGAGGCAAACGGGTAGGTGTAGAGCAACAGTGGACGCAGGCAGACCCATTATAAGAGCACAGGTGGGAGCTCATGGCTGCCTGGATTGGATGGTACAGACACATTAGAAATATTCAGTGACCAGGATCTGGGGATTGAATGAGAGGGCCGAAGGAGGAGAATCAAAGACTGGGAAATTTTTGGCCTGAACACCTAAGAGGATGATGTGATGGTGCCTGTATTAAGATGAGTTTCATGGGTTCAACTGAAAACATTAAGATAGGTTTTCACAAATGTTTAACTAAAAATACCATGTAAAATCAGAAAATGAAAGTGCATTAAGTTTTTAAAACTTAAGAAAAAACAAAATCATGTCATAATTTCAAAGTACATTCCTTGATCAACTAACTATAGCCTTCCCGTAATTTCTCAGTGTCTGAGCTTACTAAAAATGCTGACATCAATTTAGATTGTCATTTGTCATTTTAAAAGAATTTCCTACTGTCATGAGGACAAATACAAACATGACCTACAAAGCTTGGTCCCACACTCTTTGCCCTTTGGTTAACTTTGCCTTCTCTTAGTTCTTGGAATATGCTAGGCTACTCTTCTGCTTTTGGATCTTTAGACATCTTTTCTTTTGCTAAGAACACCTCTACTCCTAGCTAACATCTACTTGTTTTCCGAATTTCAATTCAGCCATCACTTCCACATGAGATTAGGCCCCCACTGTATGTTCTTATAGGAAATTATACTTTCTCTTCAGAGAACTTATAGTTTGTAATATTTACCTATGACCCGTGAAGGCAAGAAGATCTGCTTTGTTCTATCACTGAAATCCTAAAAACATAGTATAGAACCTGTCACACTGCAGGCATTCCAACTTCTGTTGAACAACGAATGAATATGGTAAGCAAGGCAAACTGAAGGCTGAATTAGACTTAATCCAAGTTCTGTTCTCCCCTGGCAATCTTACTTTAGGATAGATGGAAAGCACTTTGTCATCTCTAAAACAGGATAAAACATAAACATAACCACTATGTTTTAGAACTACCAAATGTAAAAAACAACCACTACTAAGAACTACCAATGTAAAAGAAGTTTGGCAAGGGTTTTTTGTTTTTAGTAAGCTAAATGCTACATAGCTGCATTCTGTTGAAGACATATTCCTCATAATCAGATTAAAGAACTAAAATAATTAAAGCTGCGCAGTTAAACACAGATCACCTTCAATTTATATATCTTGAACTATTTTCAAGATTTTAGCTCCTCTAAAATAGTTTTTTTTTTTTTTTTTTAAGGCAATACTGCATAGGAAAATTTCTGGATTCTTGTTTTAAAGTATTACTATTTTATTTTTTATTTTGTTGAATACACATTTGTTTCACTGGCAGCCCAGATAAACAAGTATATAAAGGAAATATTTAAATTTTTCTTTTGGCAGATGTCAAGATAAACTGTGCAGATTAAAATGCCTCAATTTAACCTGAAGAAATGGTTTTGAATCATACAAATTTTTAAGAAGAAAAATAAAGACTGTCCAAAGGGATTCTCCTAGCTTATAACACATTTCCAGAATAACTCTCAAAAAAAAAAAAAAAAAGAAATTCAAAAATACTCATTGACTACTTTAAAAATATGTCAATACCATATGGCTTTATGAAATAACTTCTAAAATTTATATTTTTTTTATTTAAAAAGGATCCCAAGTTTTAAATAAACTACTAGCAGTATCATTTTCCTCACTTAAAAGTGCGTATCTCTGAGGGTAGGACATACATACTTTTCGAACAAATAATGATTTTTACAAATTTTTAACACACACAAAAAAAATCACTTAAAATATTTTTAAGAGGGCAAAGAGCTTTCACCAAAAGTCATCTTTAAATAGACTGCAGTAGATGACACTGTTTTTTCTTTTTTTTTTAATACCATCAGAATTCTCAATGAGATGCTTTGGCAGTTTTAAGACATATCATGGTCTCTACCAAGAGACACTGACATTAATGATGTCCGTGGAGATGGCAATTGCCTTGATGGCTCAGTTTGAAAAGAGATATTACCGGGCTGATTCTCCAAATCAGAGGCAAAAGTACTCTCTTCTCTTACATCAAGAGTTTGTTCAACTGAAGCTGCCTGGAGTGGAATATTATCCATAGTTTTGTTGGCATTATTCAAGTTGTTATTAAGTGTGGTAATACTACACTCCTTGTCTAGGATGCCAAATTCATCTTCTATTGTAACTACCTCTTTAGCTTCAAATGGTTCCAAGGGAGGAGGCAAAAACTCATTTTGTAGAGAGTCCTGAGGACCACTATTGTCACATTCTGTATCCTCCTTTACTTCTGAATCCTTATCACTATCACTATCAATGGTAATTACAACTGGCGAACGTGAAAGATTGTCCCCATGATGTTTCTTATGTTTCTTCTTGTGCTTCTTCTTTTTCTTTTTATGATGTCTAGTTGTATCAGTAGCTTTCCCTTCATAAACTATCTCTACACTTAGGCTCCGGGTCCTCCTTTTTTTCCTCTTGTGTTTTGTCTCTCTGTCTGATGATCGGCTGTCTGAGAAGCTGTCACTCTCATTTTTGTGGCTGCTATCCAATTTTGATGAGGATTTTTGGTAATGACTTTCCTTTACTTTAGAAGCAAATTCACGAGAAGGTTGAGCCACTTCATTAGTACCCTCCAAATGCCGTGTCTTGTATTTTCGTTTCCCTCCAGGCTTTTCATTTCTTACCCAGTCAGGCCCCGTAGATGCAGTCTTTGATCTATTACTGGATAGGCTCCTTGATCTATGCCTTTCATAGTAGTAATACTTTCTTTCACTGTGATTATTTTTCTTCCTAGCATTTGTTCTTTCAGAAAAGGACTGAATTCTAAATTCTGGACTTGAAGATTGTCTGGAATAATGAGCTCTGGACAGAGTCCTCCTCCTATAAGATGATTCATAGCCATCCCTGTCCTTGTTTCTACTATAGTAAGTATACTCCCACTTATATCTGCTTCCATAATTATTTCTTAAATAATAACGATCTCTATTTCTGCTCCGTGATCTTCTTTTACCATGATCACTGCTACGAGATCTTGATCTGCTGGTGCTTTCACTACTGAGAGAGAGAGTTTGGCTTCTTCTTGACCAACTGCTATCTCTAGTTCTTGATCTCTTTTTGTCTCTTCTACCTCTAGGTCTGCTACTCTCCCTGCTTCTGGACCTTTTGCATTTCATCCTTTTCTTCCCATGATGCTTTCTACGATTCTTCTGATCATGCCCACTTCTACTCTGGGAACGTGAATCTGAACTTCTTGATCTTCCCCTCCTCCTGTGTCTACGGTTATATGGGGAATATACTCTGTCTCCTCTGATAGATGAGCTCAGGTCTCTGGGAGACGACAAGGACGTAGAGTGTTTCTCTTCCTTTTTTGACTTGATTCTTTTACCAGAACCACAGTGACCTTTATTTATTTGCTCATCCTTTCCAAGGACAGAGCGTGGAGATGAACATCTACTAACATCACTATCACCAGAACTGTAAGACTGTTCTTGTGTCTTCACGGTCTCTATTTTCTCATAAGAGCCTAACTCCTCAGAATCAGAGGACAGTTCAACAAGTTCTGGGGTCCTCTCTGCTAGTGGTTTAACAAACCCAACAATGACACAATTATCTGAAGAAGAATCACTGTCATTATTTAGGTCTTCATTAGTTTGTACTCCTTGTATCTGAGACGTGGCTCTTCCTCCTGTTACAAGTTCTTCATCTGAACTATCAGAAGTATTTAAAAGGGAAGACATGGCAGCGTGCACCTGCTCTGAGCTTGAGTAAGATGGCCCTGGAGTTTCATCATCCCATGGTGCCTGACTAACAGTGGTTACATTGATATCCAACTCTTGGGTCTCAGCTTCATCAGGAGATATTGTTATGACTGAAGAATCAGAATGGCTACCTTCTTCATATGAAGGAGCAGGGCAATCATAATTAGCATGCTGGTCAAAAGCTGCCATGTTAAAAGGAGATCGAGCAAAACTGATAAATTCATGTATAAAATGCTCAGTCCGATTAAGTAGAAACGGTCTTAAGTCAGACACAAATTCCCGACTCTCCAAGTCATAGCGAGTAACATTACTCATGATGATGTGCTGGACGATATTCACTAAAGATCCATGAGCTCCAAAAAGAACTGTAAGTTCACGTTTTAACCAGGGGACTAATCTGTGAAGGCAAGCTGGATTTCTACGGAAAAATTCAGCTGAAATATCCCTGCAGCGACCACCATCTTCAATATTTCTAACACGGGCACCAGCACGGTACAGAGTTCGTCTAAAATTAATAATGTCCTGTTCTTGAATTTTCCGCAAAGATCTTTCATCTGCAGTAGTTGGCCTCCTAATTGCAATCTGTCTCATAAGTTGAGGAATTTCACCATTTCTAGGTCTTGTTGAAATGCCTAACCCTTCAAATAGTACTCCACTATCTGGTGGAGTTGTTGTTCTTCTATTCATGGTATTATTAGGTGAATAAACAGAAGCACTTCGATCCCTTGTCATAGTTGTACGATAGCGAAATCGTGGAACATCAGGGGTTGCAAAAGAACCATTATATGAAGGCCTTAGGACATACTCCTTGAAGTCATCTTCTGCCCTCACAGAATGGAAAATAGAATCAAAGGGCTGTTTACATAGTGGACATTCAGCTTTGTTTTTTGACCACTCCTGTACACAGCGAAAACAGAACTTATGTAAACAGCGATCTAAGTAAGACACATTATCGAATCTATCCAAGCATATAGGACACTTAGAATCAGGAGATGCATCAGCTGGTACTGTCTGTTGCAATTTGCTAGTACCAGCTTTAGGTGAAAAGTTGTCCATTTTAAATTCCTTAGCAGCTGATGCCATTATCTGTAAAACGGAAAAAAATACATCAGTAACTGGATAAAAATAATAAATCTGAAAAAAAAAGTGCAAATAATGACTGTGAAACATACTTTGGTGAAAATAGTTGAGTAGCTCATTATCCTTGTAATATGAAGGGGCAGTGTAGCACAGCAATATAGTACTTAAAACACAAACTCTAAAGTTAGATATTTCCTGGGTTTGAATCCTCGTTCTATACCAGCAGTGTGACTATGCACATCAGCAATAATAGAACCTGCATCACAGGGTTTATGAAGATATAAAAAGCCCTTAGAAAAGGTGCCTAGTACATAGTAAGCTCTCAAATATTCTGTAGCATTCTATTCTTTTAAAAGAGAATTTAATGGAGAAATATTTAACTGAAAGTAACTGAGAAAAGAAAATCTACCAAGTACCCATGTATCCAACACTCAGATTTAACAACTTAACATTTTCTCAGGGCTATTCCAATTTTTTTTAAATGTCCTCCCATCCTTCTCTAGAAAACAAAAACCCAAAACACCACAGTCCTCAGCAGGTGTTATTTCTATGTATGGTTTTAGATCTTTCACACATATGCCCTGAACAATATAGACTACTGACTTGTTTTATTTGTGGAAAGCACTGTATATGCACCTTTAAAAATAACTGTAGTGAGATAATTTGCATACCAAAAAGTTCACCCATTTAAACCAATTCTGTTTTAGTTTAGTTAGTTTTTAGTGGAAGATTCTTTCACACACACACAAATTATCTTTTAGTGAAGACTAAATTAAATAGTAATTGTAAAAGCATTCAAAGATAGTTCCTGACTCCTAGCAACTACTGCGTACATGTTAGTTGTTGTTATTATTATTTTTTTTTTTTTTTTTTTTTTTAGATTTTATTTATTTATTTGACAGAGAGAGACACAGTGAGAGAGGGAACACAAGCAGGGGGAATGGGAGAGGGAGAAGCAGGCCCCCCGCGGAGCAGAGAGCCCGACGCGGGGCTCGATCCCAGGACCCCGGGACCATGACCTGAGCCGAAGGCAGACGCCCAACGACTGAGCCACCCAGGCGCCCCTAGTTGTTGTTATTATTACTATACTATTGTTACACTACCATATTCAATTCCTCACTGATTCCTTAACAGCATCCCTAAAAAGCCTTGCTTAGCTTTTTTATTTAAATCCAAAGTCAGCCACAAAGTTTCCTGAAATCATGCTTCCAGGGCCGTTCCCTTATTTTTTCCCACAAGGATTGCTAAAATGTTAACGATTAGTTTTGTTTTCTTTAACTTTATCAGTTTATGTTGACCCATAACTTTCAAAATAATTTGCCAGAGCTGAAATTTGGTGTGCATCACATTTTTGGCCTTGTTATCTTATAAAATCACTCTTTAGCTGCATTCTATACTAATCATTGAGTATATATTAAGTATTTGCTTCTTCCTTTATGTTTCCTGGGCCTATTATTCATCTGTCTCCACCTCTTCTATCACAGGAAGTTCCATCGTGGTCAACTGCTATCAGGTTAGTCAAATAATAGAATTATAACTTTCTAAACACCGGCCATACCTAACTCTTAACAAAAACAAAATCCATAACAAAAATTCATGACTGTGAAATGTAACTATTTCATCATGGTTTTCATATTAAACTTAAGAGCTCATCTAGGGCATCTTAACTTTCTCAGAGACATAACTTAACTGGAAATCAATTAATGCTGAACGAATGCTTCTTCAGGCATCCAAGTATTTCTAGTCTTCCATTTTCTAGACTAGAAATAAGAAATCACCACTGTTCTTAAACAGCATATAATTATAAACTGCTTTTATTAATATATTGAACTATATACAATACTAATTGTTAATATATTTAAACCTTAATATTACATAAATTTCTCAGCATTTCCCCTTACTTCTAACATTTTTATTCTCCCTCAGAGGAAAAAAAAAAAAAGCCTAAAAATAAAAATTTTTAGGATCACAGAGTCTGTACATTAGGGGAAGGAAGAGTGGAGAGGAAACTGGGTAGGTTATCGGAGAACCTGGATTGAAGAACAAGTTTCCCCTAAAACTAACTCTATAAACTGGAGACATCCAATTAGATCTAGATTTCAGTTTGCCCCTCTATATAATAAAGGAATTTTTAGACTTTTTCAAAAGACTGGTGAATTTAAAGTTAATACATTGTATCTTAAGTTGTGTCTCGTAAATATAGAATTTTAGTGCTTACTGAACATTTATAGTTCACATAAAAATTATAAGCCTGAATGCATTTTATTAAAGGAAATTAGTAGGTAGTAAACTTGAAGTTCAAATAAAACAAAATCTCAACTAAGTAGAATTTTTTTTAAAAAAATGGATTCTTTTTTTTTTTTTTTTAGATTTTATTTATTTATTTGAGACAGAGAGAATGAGAGACAGAGAGCATGAGAGGGAGGAGGGTCAGAGGGAGAAGCAGACTCCCCGCTGAGCAGGGAGCCCGATGCGGGACCCGATCCCGGGACTCCAGGATCATGACCCGAGCCGAAGGCAGTCGCTTAAGCAACTGAGCCACTCAGGCGCCCTAAAAAAATGGATTCTTATGGGCGCCTGAGTGGCTCAATTAGTTAAGCATCTGCCTTCAGCTCAGGTCATAATCCCATGGTCTTGGGATCGAGCCCCACATCGAGCCTCGCATCAGGCTCCCTGCTCAGCAAGGAGTCTGCTTCTCCCTCTCCCTCTGCCCCTGCTCATGCACTACTCTTGCTCTCTCTCCCAAATAAATAAAATCTTAAAAAAAAAAAAAAAGGAATCTTAGTTTTCCCTTCCCTAGTTTTATAAGCCCGTTAACCACTTTGACAGCATAGCATAAAGCTAAAGGATGATTAGTAATATCATCCATAATAGATAATTCATAGAGTTGTATTTCTCACAGTAATATCTTTATATATGAAGAATGGTATTCATCAGAAACATCAAACAATGGCAATGAATGTACATCATCAAATAAGAGATTTACTCCTTCAAAAGCATCACTAATGCTAAAATTAAAACATTTGCTAATGGGGCATCAGGCTGGCTCAGTCAGTAGAGCTCGTGACTGACTCTTGATCTCAGGGTCATGAGTTCAAGCCCCCCATTGGGTACAGAGATTACTTTTTTAAAAAATTTGCTCAAATATTTGCTGAGATACAAATGAAGTAGGATTACCATATGACTCAAGAATTCAAAACCTATCCAAAAGAAATGAAAATTTGTCCCACATAAAAACTTGCGTGTGAATATTCATAGCAGCATTTGTCGTAAGAGCTCAAACGTGTAAACAATCCTATCAACTGATGAAAAGATAAATAAAATGTGGTATATCCATACAATGGAATATTACTGGGCAATAAAAAAGGATGAAACACTGATACATGCTACAATAAGGATGAAACTTTTCATTAGGCTAAATGGAAAAAAAACAAGTCACAAAAGACCACATGTTGTATGATGACAATGTCCAGAATAGGCAAATCTAAGGTTGGAAACAGACTGGTGGTTGCTGGGGGAGGGAGAGGGATTACAAAGTTTATTTCTGGAATGATGAAAATGTTCAATTATAGTTGCACAACTCTTTAAATATACTAAAACCCATTGGATTATATACTTTAAACTGGTGAACTTTACAGATAGAATATAAATTATATTTCAACAAAGCTGTTTTAAAAATACAAATTAAGACATAAAATAGGAATGGCTAGGAGGCAGATTAAGATTCGCAGGTTTATAAATTTGGGGTTTAGATAGTAAAGATGGACCTGATGGTAGATTTAGTGCTCAGGTTCTAGAAGCCTGCAATAAAGGTTTCTCTATCTTAACACTCTAGGAATTGGGACTTTAAGTTATTTTCCCCATAGGCATAAAGATGAAATCAATTCTCCTGATCCTATTTCCTTAACCACCTCCCAAATTATAAATAAAGTTTACCATCTTTAGGATACAATGATTAAGCCAAACCTTCCCAAAATTTTCAAATCTACTGGCTTTAACAGAGATAAGAATCCTTCCTGTCACATTTTGGGGGAATTTCAGATAATTAACAACCATACTTACCTAGGGAAAAGGATGAGAGGGAGTAAAGAATCAAAAGGCTGGACTCTGAATTATAGACTGGACATTTAAAGATGGTGCTGATTACATACAGGGAAGTGACATTAATTCTAATGCAGAGCCAGGGTTGAAAATCAAAAACCACGTACTAATGGTGTGATCTGGAGGAAATCATTTAATTTCTCAAAACCTTAAATTTTCTCAATTCTAAAATGGGTTAAGTACCAGTTCCCACCTGAAAAGCTGGTTGTGTGAAGGCATATATTCTATGTAAATTTTTAGCACAGCAATTAGCATGCAGTAAGAATTTAATACTGTTTCCCCATGATATGTGAAAATAAAGTTAATTTTAGTCCTTTCCATCACCTATAACTGATTATAAAGATCCAGAAAGATGACAGCCTGTAACAATTTTTTTAACATTATTACTGTATTTAATATATCCAGGCAAAGTGGCTAAAAAGGGTTCACAAGTAGATGAACTAGAATAAACCCCAAGTATTAAAAATAATCTGGGTCCTATCTCTCATGACCTTTGAGAACATTATATTACTGCAATTTAATCACCAGTTCCAAAAGATCATACAGATTTTACAGGATCCACTGACCAGATCCTATAAATATTAACTCCAATTCCAATCATAAAAAGAACTGCTTGGGAACCATTCCCCGCTAAACCCACTCATTCCAGCTAAGCCTTGATTGTTTTTGGCTGACTACAGCTTTGAATTTCATTGACTAAAAACAAAACAAAACAAAAAGAACCCAACCCTCACCATTAACTTAAATGTCGGGTAACTCTTAATTTAACTTAAATATTCTTGAAAATTACCTACCAAAAATTCTGTTCACTTTTACCCTTAAAACACTGTTTGATCCATCTCAGTACTGCCCCCTTCCAGTCTAGGAATCAGCAGCCCACGAGGAAAGCTGAACTGGATGGATGGAGAAACCACAGGCAAGCGAGCCCAGCCCACAATGAGTAACACAGCATAGACAACTCTAAGAGTCACGGTGATAGTGGCTTCCTTGGGTTAAGAACGGCCACCAGCCAAGATCGCAGATAAATCCCACGTGCGTTACATAATCACAACCAACTAAAACAATGTTACTCCCATTGGACAGGCAGACAGCGAGATTAGGGCACCTAACCTAACTCTGGCACACCTCTGAGAGAGGCGATACCACGAATGAGACACGAACGTTTTGTCTTACGGGATTTTTTTTCCCTCCCAGAGACCAAGCTCTTTCCAGTACACCGCTACGCTCGTGCCCCTCGGGAGAGCTTCTAGGAAACGCAACGCTCCCCCGCCCACCCGCACAAATCCACAGGTGCGCCACCGGAGCCGCCGGCCCGCCCGCTGGGAGCCCCGCCCCGCCGAGGCCCGGACGGCCCCTCAGGCCAAGACCGCGGCTCCCAGGTCCCTGGGCCTCATTCCAGGCCGGGAGCGCCAGCCCGCCCAGCCCTTCCGACCCCGGCGCCCCATTGTTCGGGATCTCACTCACCTCGGAGGATACCGGCGCAGTCCCGGCTGGGGCGCTCGTGCCAAACTCCCGGCGGCCCAGAAAGCTAGGTCGGTGACGGCAGGATCCGCGAAGGCGTACCCGGCGACTTCTCCGCCGGCCTTCAGGAGCGGGAGCAGGCGGGGGCGCTTCACCCTCCTCGCGAGACAGCGGAGACCCCGGCGGCTGCTGCGACCCCTGTGACGTAAAGCGCTCATCACCAATGGCAGCTTGGGGGACGGCAGCAGAAAGCGAGACCCACTCCACAAACCCCCGCGCGTCAAAACACAACACCCGCGTGCGTAACGCATGCGCGGTAGAAGGGCGCCGGCACTGAGGGCGGGGCCTAAAGTGCTCGGCCAAGCCCGCGCCCTTCCCCCACCGGCCCCTCCATTCCTGGAATAAGAACTACGAGAGACCCTCCCGGGCACAAATCACTGCCATCACTATCATTCTTGTTACCAGTAGTTTCTGAGGGTTACAGGAGTAATACTTAATATTCCCTCCTAAATTACCCGGAAAACACGATAACTAGCTTGGTCTCATTTAAATCTCACCAAACTCTGGGAGAAGTTACTAAAATTATTTTTAGTGTATAAAGGAACTCAGTTACTTGAAGTGACCGCCTCCGGTTGCACAGCTAGGTCATAACACGGGGATTCGAATGCAATCCAAAGCCAGAGCCCAACCAGGGTCCTACCCAGTCTTCATAAAGAAATCTACTCCAGTCTAGGGATAAACAGGGATTACCTAAGAGAACAGGACCTTAAAATCTTCCCAAGACAGACGACATTCTTCTCTCAAAGGAATACTTTTCCCCTTCCCCATTCCCCGGAATCTGGATTAAAAACCTCTTTAGGTGATATCTGAGATGTACAGAGACAACGTCTGAGCCTAAAGCGGCCCACTGCCCCACCCTACCCACAGGCCTCAGATGTGAGCGTCCCAAACATTCTAGAGCTAAACTAGGTATAAACCGCCCACGTACAAAATAACGTCTTTGGCTTATTATCCGATACGTGCTACCGTTCTAAGCACACCATAAACGCTCAAAACACACTTGTTGATTAGCAGGTACATTATGCCAAGTAATTCGTGCTACGTTATTTCTTCTTAGAAATACCATTTACATCCACAAGCCATTGCGTTCTCAAAGACTTGTTTCTTGGGGGGCTCAATTAACAGGCACTCCCACAACGATTCGTCGCTGTTATATAAAAGTGGGTGGTACTCTTGTTTAAGTCAATGACGACTATACAAACGTCTCTCTGTATTATGTGGAAACAACTAGGGGAGGAAACGTTAATCCCTCCAGCGTTAGAAGCCCGTGTGATATTTAAAATGATTTTTTCAAATAAAATTTTAAATGCTCACGACGATACATCTTGCGTGAATACCGCACTGCAACTGAAAGAAGACCGGTTCGCAAGGCACGCCCATCTAAGTAGCAAAAAAGGTCATTTTTAACATGTTTTCTCCTTCATCGCATCCCCTCCCTCCACCGCGAGCTAGGGCCCCGTATCACGTGAGCCCGCCCCCAGCTCCGGGCGGAAGAGGCCGGCCCGGCTGATGGGAAACGCTCCCGGAGGCGAGGGGCGGGCGCTTGTGCCCGGCTGAAAGATGGCCGCCGCCGCTCGGCAGCCGCCGCCCCGGGGGTTACTCTAGGGCCTGCAGTTTCCCTCCGTTACCGCGGGCCGCCGCCGCCAACTTACCATGAAGCCAGTGAGTCGCCGCACCCTGGACTGGATTTATTCAGTGGTAGGTCCCTGGTCTGGCGAGGCTCTACGGTGTCGACTCCGTAGGCCCGCAGGCGGAAGGCCCCCTATTTCTTCAGCGGCCAGAAACTCCAAAATCCATTCCTGTATTAAGGCTTATCACTCTCTCACCTCGACTCCGCCTCTTCCTGGAAGACACGCTCTTCCGCTTCTTACGTAAGGGCGGCTGGGTGTACTCGCCTCCGGAACCCCATTTATTCGAGTTTTTCACTGAAATTCCCACCTTAGCAATGTACGCGGCAACCTCTTGGGGCGAGGGGAGGGAGGCAAGTATCACTTACAGTAATTTTTTTAATTTCCGCTCTTGCTTTTTTTTAGTTGCTCCTCTCGATCGTGTTGCTCTCTTGGGGATATGTCATCTATGCATCAACAGTGGCCGCACGACGACAGCTCAGCAAGGAATACCCAGACAAAATCTCGGGGATGGATGAAAATTTGTAATTCCTCTGGATTTAATTCTGTGCACGCAGTCCTTTACCTGATGCTTATCTGGCACGTGTCTAGATTTAAAGTAAAATCCATTATGCAAAGTTTCCAAAGTTATTTTTGCAGTCCTTTGTAATAACCACTAATCTGCTAATTTTCACAGAGGTTTGTCTTCTACATTCTTACATAAAACAAATCAGCCTAGATCTGACAACATGTGAGTACTGGATCATAGGTGGAATGACATGCTTTTCAACCTAGAGTTTCTAAATAACCTCTTAAAATGCCTCAGTCTTCTCTAAAAGTGGGTGCAATTGCTGTTCTTATATTTGCTTATTGCAACATCTCATTCTGTTGCATACCTTCACATAAGATTAGATTAGTGTGTAAGAAAAAAAACTACCACGTGACTACTTTTCTATCCTGTTTTTCAAGTTAAGAATGGCCAGAAAAAGGTGATCACTCATATTTCTTTAGCTTATCCAATTTTTACTTATTGTTAAATAATTCAAAGAGTTGCAAATTGTACAATATTTGTGAAGAAATAGACAACACATATCTCAGAGTAAACTTTATTAAAGTTACTTTTCCAGAAAATATATTCAGTAAATACAGTAATACAGCCACAAACTTGGCCTCATACGCCTTTGAAATTTTAAAGTAATCTTCAATGATGTTGATCAGGAAATTCTTTCATTGGTGGAATTACTTCTCCAGTCTCCAGAATTGTATCACCCTAAAAAAACAAAGATGGATTAGTAGAAAAATCTTTGTCTGCAATGATGATAGTTCCACTTGATCAGATCGCACATGGAAAATCTAGTTCAGTTCTGGCATTCACATTTTGAAAGGGACTTAGACAAAGTAGAAGCTGTCTAAAGATGTAATATTCAGAATCTAAAGGTATAAGTGAAGGAAGTATAAGGGGAAGTTTCACTCAAAATGTCCAGAAGGGGCATGAAAGTGGTTTTCATAAAGTGATAAAAAGATAATGTTTATTTTGCATGGCCCCAAGAAATAGGAAAAGCCCTAAAAGAAGTTACAGGGAAACATCTTCAGTCCAACCAGCAACTGAATGTGTTAGGCAATCACGTTTACCACTTGGCTCAGATGTGAGAGACAGAATGCAAACTTTGGGTAGCTGATTTAGGTTATCTTTTCAAACCTAGATACAATATGTGTGGTAGAAAGGGCATGGGCTTTGGAGCCAGAACCAAGAGGTGAGAATCCTAGAACCTTCACTAAGAAGCTGTATTATTTTAGGCAAATTACTTAGCTTTAGTTTCATCTGTGTGTTTAAGAGAGCAGATTTTGTGAGCCTAACAGTCCATGAATGACGGTAGAGTAGAATTATCCCCATCCCCACACTTGCCATTCCCTGACCCCAGTAGTGTTCAGGACTGTTATCTGATGAAGAAATAAACTTTTATTATGTTTAAGCCATTATACATTTGGGGGGTAATTCGTTACTCAGTTGGCATTACCCTAACATAGCAATTAATACTCTATAAAGTGGTACTAATGCCACTGTAATGAAAATCGAACCAATGGCACTGGCTTCACAGTGGAGGCAAGGTAACTGACACTGGAGGCTAAAAGATGGGGCAGCAGTAACTTGGAAAGAGTGAGGTTCTAGGAGAAGTAGCTGAAAAAAAAAATTGTAGTATCTGTTTGACTACTACTAGCTGCCTTGGGAATGTACTTTTAAGAAACATAAGCTCAGGTAGGAAGAGGCTGATTTAAGAGGAGAAATAAAAATGGAAAGAAGAAAAAAATGCAGGACCTTGCAGTATTGGCAAATCACGTTGCTTCTGGTTCTTTAAATACTAAGAGTTAACAATGAAGAGATCCTGAGATACAGAAGCCCAATAAAACTCAAAGGGACTCTGTCCCATGGCAAAGATCAGACTGATCTTGAACCAGTTTTTCTAATGTCTTTCACATAACTGACACAGAGTTAGAGGCAGCTGCATGAGTACAAAGAAATGAGAGAACTTGGTAACTACACAAAGCATAGATGCATATGGGACTGACTAGAAGCAAACAGACTCCCATCAAGTATTTTTCTTTCCTAACTACCAACTGTTGTGGAAACTAGATGGTCAAAGAAACCAAACATACGCGACAAAAGCCTATGAATGTCTGAACTTAAAACAACCTCTGGCACTCGGGCGCCCGGGGGCCTGTCGTTAAGCGTCTGCCTCCGGCTCAGGTCACGATCCCAGGGTCCTGGGATAGAGCCCCGCATCGGGCTCCCCAGTCAGCGGGAAGCCTGCTTCTCCCTCTCCGACTCCCCCTGCTTGTTTTCCCTCTCTCGCTGTGTCTCTCTGTGTCAAAAAATAAAATCTTTTTAAAAAAATAAAAAACAACCTCTGGCACTCAACCTATGAGAAGGAGGCAAATTTTAAACGCTATACAACCCTAAGAAGGGCATGCTTCCCGTACCCATTTTAGAAGTGGTCTAGGTTGAAAATGGAAAACAAAACAAAACAAAACAAAAAACCAAAAACTCTGGACAAAGCCAGGGGCCAGGAAGAACAATGAACAAAGGTATTCCAGAAAACAAAATCAGTGCCCATGCAGGTCACTTACAGCACACGGGGGTTAGGAATCTTTGTATCTGACCACTAGGATTTAAGAATTGCCAAGAACTAATAACTGAATTCCACCACTGAGCAATGGGTGTGTTTGGGGGTGGTGTGGGGGAGACAAGGCATGCAGTTAACTGGCCTTCTTAATTCACTGATCCTCAGATCCCAAGAGAAGTCACATCATTGTACAGCAGCCACACTACTGTACAATATCTGGATGTCCTACATTTGGGGCTGGTTGCAGTGAAGGATGGGACTCTGGGATTTCTCCCTAGGGAAGGAACTGTGTTATATGTGTGGGGAGAAGGAAGCAAAGAGCTATTTGGTAATTAGAAGGATGGACTGTGGCACAGACTCCAGGCATGGTAGGCTGGGAAATATAAAAGAAGCACATAGATATGTGGGACAACGACAATGGGTTCTGGCCAACAGGATCTGAAGAGAAGTGATATAAGCTAGTTCCAAGTTCAGACCTTAAAATCCTCCTGAGATGTCCATCCCTCTCTTTCCCTTAACATGATCTTTGGAAGCCTCATATTCTAGATGGTGTAACTGTAAGATTGTGGAGAAAACCTGACGTGTATCAGTCTATGATGTCAATAAGAAACAGACCTTTGTTTTGTTAAGCCACTGAGGCCTGAGGGTTTGTTACTGCCTATCCTAATATATGTACAAATGAGCATTCTTCAGGTCCTCACAGGGGAAGCTTCTTAAAGGGTCAATGGCACAGAAACAGAACCACAGTGGCAAAAAAGTAAAATAAAATACAGAACTAGGCGAAATGCTATGGAATCACTGTGGTCTTCTAAAGAGAGCCTCACCCTTCCTTTCCTTTGAACAGCAACAGCAAAATAAAGTGATAAATATGTCAATGGAAGATTAAATAAATTACCCAACTGGTGAAACCAGTAACATAGTTTCCTATTCTGAGACTACATAGGCCCTGACACACATTAATTATACACAACAAAATATAGAAGAAATCTCCTATTTCCTAAAGCTGAGTTTCAACTGAAGGATTAGTTAATTTTGGTGGTTCACCCTTAAATTCCCTTCTGTTGCAGACGATTATGGATTATTGTGACTATGTCATTTGATTGAAGCAAGAGCCAACATTGAGTTCTGTTTTTTAAAATTACAGAACTTAGAGATTGATGGTAGTTCATTATCTATGACTAGAAATTGGACAAGAACATAATCTGCATTTTGTTATGCTTTAAACAAGAACCTTACAAAACCAGTAAAAACACCAACTGATGACTAAGTAATCTTTTAATGCTTTAAAGACTCAATTTTAAATTAGGATAATAGCTTACATAGTCACACCACAAAACTTAAAGTACACATTAACAGGATTTTAAATTCACAGGTGGAGAGGTTAAGGTCAAACTGCCATAAGAAATGGCAGTTTGGAATAATAACAGAGGAATTCAGTTGCTGTTACTATGCTCAAGTGTCTGCTCAGGCTAGTGCCCTAAGTCCTTAACCCTACATGAAACAGGGTACCAGTGAAAAACTGTTGGTATCTTCAATTCACTTTAGGACTACAAAGGTTATACAAGTTTTACAGCCAGCTTCAAAAGAAATATGCCCACCTCCCATTTTCAACTGTAGCTGCTGCCTCACAATATTTCCTATTTTTTTTTATAAGAATATACAAAACAGGTACTTACAATGACAGTGAGGAGAAAGGAGCACTTTAATGATCACTTAGGGAGGTAAAGGAGGGAGAAAACTAATAAAAGAAAAATCAGATATATTAAGACTTACTGGGAATATTCTGGGCTTCCTTTCAACAATGGCATATGGTTTTGCCTGCAATAAAAGTAATGCTCTGTTAATTATGGTTTTAGAGTTTCTTCTAAAATAAAATAGATCATATCCCAAATTTTTAACTAAGCCCCAAACTTTCACCAAATTCCAGACTGAAACATTTAACTCAAGATCTTCACTTGGCTATCTCTACTAGTCATCTCAAATTTAACCAGGTCCAACTTTTAACATCCCCCAGCCCCAAACAGTTCCTTACTGTAGCAAATGGCACTTTCATTCTCCTAGTTACAAAGGCCAAAAACCTGGATTCCTCAGCAGATCCTGTTGGTTCTATCTTGAGATTATATCATGAATCCAACCGTTTCTCACCACCTAGTACTACTACCCTTGTTCAAGCCTCTATCATTTTTTTTTTTTAACCTGTTAGTGTCCTGGCATCCACACATGCCTTCTTAGTCTATTCTCCACACAGCAGAGGTGAGTGATTCTAAGATGGACCACGCCTCTGCTCAAAGTTTCATAACTCTTAGAGCAAAGGCCAAAGTCCTTGCTATGATCTCTAAGACCCTACACAATCTGGCCCTTGGCCACCTCTCTGATCTTCTCTCTTTCTCTGTATTGTAGCCACAGTGGTTCCTTTACTATTAGTCTAATCAGTTGGGCCAACTTGTGCCTCAGGGCCCTTATATGTAATAATAATTCCTCTACCTGAAATGCTCTTCTAGATATCTGCTTGATCCATATCATCATTTCATTTATGTTTCTCTTCAAACAGCACTTCCCCAGAGAGACCTAGTCTTTTACCCTGTTTAGTTTTCCTTCCATAGATTATCACTTCCTGTAACATTATATGCCTCTTTATTGCCAGTCTCCAAGACTAAAATAAACACTTCATGAGGGCAGAGACTCAATCTGCTTTGCTTACTGCTATATCCCTGTGTTTAGAACAGTGCCTTGCACACGAGGTGCTAAAAATATTTGTTAAATAAATGTATTTATTAAGCATATACATCTGCACAAGATACCACATGAACAAAATTTTATTAAAAGAGATTGGCATACTGTAAGACTCGAACTGGAGCCAAAAGCAGGAGATAAAGCCAGAATACAATGTAAATACATTAATATGTCTCTCAGTACTGGGACCAGCGGCAAGAAGACACTGAAATGTCCTTAGAAAGACTGTAAAATTCAATTGGTCAGTAAAGGTGTTAGCTGAAGCAAACTGGCTACAACATTAATGAGGATGCAGACCTACCCCAAACCAGAGAAAAAGTAAGGGAAGGGAAAGGCTTTGGAAACTCTATTGACACAAACCTTTAATTACATCCATCTGTGGCTTAGGAAAAATCACCTGGAAGTATGACTTCCTCGGATAAACAACTATATTAAAGTCTTGGATTGTCAAACCAGTAACTGCACCTTATTAAATCTGCTTCTCTTAGAAGGTAAGTGTCTTTTCAATCCTAGAAAAATTTAGTTAAATGCAGATATAACAGAGATTAAACCTAGAGAATAAATGTATGTCAAATTTAGTAAGTTCTTAAAACACTGGGATAATCCATATATTCTGTTATTTAGAGCATTTGTAATGTTTAAGGTAATCAATCTGGCTATTAGAGGTTCTAAAAGATTAGTTTTAGGATTCTAGTTACAATGCATAATTGATTTAGGCTTGTGATTATAAGTTTAAAAAGATTTTTCTTCTTAGGGTCATTAATTTGCTCCATAAATACTTAAAAATAAAATTAAAATATAAATATAAAATGTATAAATGCAGCTTAAAACATGAGAGAATATGATTGTTTGTAAGTGGAATTGTTTTAGGAGAGTTCAACTTGAATTAATCCAAAGACAATAAGAACAAAGGAGACTGTTTATATTTTACTAGATGTGTAAGTAGTTTAACAGAATTTTGAAAACTGAATATAAAGAATTAGGAAAAAAGGTTTTTAAAATTGAAACTAACAAAATGAATTTAAATTTATATTCCAGGTAACTGTGAACAGTTCTTCTGCACGTAAAAACCACTCTTGGATGTTAAAAAAAACTTGCACTGACAGTAGTAATATATTTTTCTCCTCTAGAGTCTTGCATGTTAAGATAGTAAAAAAATAACAGACATATGATGATATGAAATGGCCTGTGGACTTGCAGGTGAACATAAATATAAAATTTTGTTTAAGTCTATCAACAAGAGAAACAAACTATACTCTGACCCTTAGACATATAAATTGTTACCCCTTTTAATGGTTGCGGAAAGATTTTCTGTTTGTTTATGAAGTGAAAACACTATACTTCAATTCTAATGCCTACTAGCCTCCACTAATTTCATATTTCTAACACATAAGACAAGCCATGTCCACTTGGACATCCCCAAAACATGTTGACAGCACACGCTCCTACACAAATTGACCTTTCCAAAACCCTACTTACAACTTCCAAGGCTAGAAATTTTAGAGTCATAAATACCTCTGAATTTTGCTTTCATCCCCAACTTGAGCTGTCTTCCTTAAATAATGTCTTCTGTCTTCACTTTTCTTTTCCATTCCTGCTATCTTCACCCTAACCAGATTCTCATCAGCTAACATCTACTAAACTGCAACAGCCTCTAGCTGATCTACCTACCTGATGTCAGTACTTTCCTCCCTCCAATTACCCCATCATATGAACGTTTATGTTTTCCTAAATATAGCACTTTTATCAACTCACTCACCTGCTGAAAAATGGAAAGCTTTCCATTGCCTACCAGATAAGGTTCAACCTCCTCTGCCTAGTTTTCAAGACCTTCCATTAAATGGTCCCAGCCCACTGGGCCAAAAGACCTGCAATTCTAGTCACCTCCTCAGTCTTGGGTAGGTATGATATGCACATTACTGACTCCTTACTTTTCCTCCTAGCTGGAATAACTTTTCTCCTCCATACTCTTACCTAAATCATACCCATCTTCCAACTTTACTACAAACTCCAGGAATTTTATCTTGCGTATTCTTTCCAGAGCAATAAAGGAAGATGACATACTAGGCACTCCATAATTTATTGATGAACAAACATAATCTCCTTAGTGAAGAACAATAATGGTGTCAGCAGCCAGAATTTTAAAAAGACCATGCAATAAAGAGAGAACAAGTTATGTTAAAGGGAATTTTCTGAAAACACCAATTATTTATTTCACACTCCTTTCAACAAGCTAACAGAAAGCAAACCTCAATTGGATTATCTACAATTTGTTTAGGGAGTCCCTAACTTCTGTTTTATCTTGAAATAATTTTAAACCTACAAAAAGTTGCAAGAATTATAAAAATAATTTTTTTACTGAATCACTTTAGGAAACTGCAGACTGGTTTATTACTTTAGTATTTCCTACAAATAAGAACAATATTCTTAAAATAATCACAATACAGCCATCAAGATCAGGAAATTGATCTGTTTCATTACTGATACAATACTACCTTCTAGCTAGTCTAAAGAACCTATTTAAATGTTACCAAGTGTCTCGGTAATTGTCCGGAATTCTGAGAAAATCCCCTCTTACATGACTTGTTCCTCATTGTGTAGGCTCTAAAATTCTGAATGCCAATGCCATCTTTATTCTTTTAACTAAACAGATAATGCCATTAATCAAGAATTGCATTTAGCTGACATGCCTCTTTAAGTTCTCTTCAATCTAGAACAAATTTTCAGTCATTCCTTAACTTTCATGATCTTGACGCTTTTGAAGGTAACAAGCCATTTACTATGCAGAAAAGTCCCTTGTTTGGTTTGTCTTATGCTTCCTTATGATTAGATTCAGGTTATGCGTTTTGGAAGGGAATAACACAAAATTGATGCTGTTTTCTTACTGCACCTATCAAGTAGTACACAATTTCAGTTTGTCCCATTATTGGTATGTATTTAAGTATGTATTAAGTATTTAAGTATGTATTAAGTAAGTATTTTATGTTAATTTAGATTTCTTGATGGTGTCTACCAGGTTTCTCCACTACAATTACTGCTTTTCCCTTTGTATCAAATAAGTATGCTGAAGTTCGGTATTTTGAGATTAATTTTAGCAACTTTTGCTATTCCTTGACTAAAAAAAATGTTACTCTGATGATTCTCAAGTGGTGGCTTTTCTAATTGTATCAGTCCTTGTCTATTATTTAGCAATCCACTGTACAAAAAAGCGCTGTCTCTTCTAACCATTTATTAATTGTTTATATCCATATGGACTTCTGCATTTGCATTTTATTCAGTTGGCTATAATCTATAACTATCATTAGTTATTTTGATGCTCAAATTGTCCCAAAGGGAGTCCTCTCAAGCTGACTGTGTCCTTTTGGTAGATCTACAACATTCTTTGAACACTTCTTTACTTTCTGGCACAACAGAATTGGCCATTTCTCCAGAGAGCTTTGGATCCTTTCAGTGGAGAATTGGGTAAGACTAGGCTGCTAGATATGCTAATTACCATGCAGTGGCACTGCTCCCAGGTCTGTCGGTGGACAGACCTAGACTATCCACATTTACAGCTATATAGAATTCTGTATCAATACATATTAAAAACCATGAGTTCATACCAATAATTCCAATTCCATTCCAGTACAAGTTTTTCTGTCTTTCCATGTGTGCAACTCCCTTTTCTGACAATGAGAATTCTGGGTTCTGCTATCATCGATACATGTACTTACTTGATCAATCTTCCTATATGTAACCAATCTCCTGTCACTACCATAACACGCCAGTATAAATAACCTCACCTCATTCAGGTCCTGATATCTTACTATAGATTGCCACCTCCATCATTGCCCCATCATTGCCCCAAACCACCCTTCTTGCAGATGTCCTCCTCCCCTTGCTCAGGTTCCAATATTCTACCCCAGGTTACTACCACTGCTTCTCTCCAAACAGGTATACTCACCAACTCCCCTCCACTCCAACTTCCCCCTCTCCCTGAGACCTAATATCCTCCCTGGGTACCAGAATGCCCTCTTCAATCTGTTTGGGTTACGATACTCCATGCTGGGCAGCCGCCACTGCTCTCCCTTCTATACCATTCCCTCAAATGCACTCCTTCCTCATATTGCCTTCGATCCAACACCAGACTATCCCTTGGCTTTAAAATATGGCAACTGCCTCAGTTCAATCACCACACACAAGATCTTTCCAAGACAAAGTTCAAGCTTTTGGACATCCTGGATTCTAAAGAAAGAAAATGGTGAAAAATCAAGACAGAATGAAGGAAAGGGAAATGGGATGATGATAAAGACAACCTTTGTCTAATTTGAATTTATCTTGTATCTCTGCTCAAAGAAAGGAGCAGAAATTCTTTGCTCCCTTCCTATTTAGAACCCCAAGTTTACACTAGTATTATTAGGTCAACTTCATTCTGATCATTTAAACATTGTTTTTAGGAGAAAATGTATTTCAAGTTGTAATCAACTAATATAAAGATTAATTTTTTTGAAAAACTGCACTTTACTTAAGTTTCATTAAACCTTTTACTTAACTACTTTATTCAAAGTAGTTCAAAATCAGTTATAAGTGGCAGATTATTTCCACCAAATAAAGCAGGGTAAGGCATGCCCACAAAATTAGGAAATAATTTTGTACGACATTAAAAATAAATTCTGCAAAATACATACTTAAAACATACTTACATTCACGTGATATTTGATATAATAATGAATAATCCAGGCAGGTATAAGTACATGAGTAAAAGCAAAGATACTGTGTCGGTATGCCTTATAAATCTGGGGGGAAAAGAAACATAAACAGATATACCTTTTTTTATGTCTGTGGCAGAAAAAAAGCATCAATGATATAATAATGTCGTGATTATTTTAAAATGTCTACCTGCTACATACTTCCTTACAGCCTGTAACTAATCTCACCCATTCAAATATTTTTATTAAACATAGGACCAGTGGCGCCTGGGTGGCTCAGTCGTTAAGCATCTCCCTTTGGCTTAGGTCATGATCCCAGGGTCCTGGGGGATCGAGCCCCACATGGGGCTCCCTGCTCAGCGGGAGGCCTGCTTCTCCCTCTCCCACTCCCCCTGCTTGTGTTCTCTCTCTCGCTGTGTCTCTCTCTGTCAAATAAATAAATAAAATCTTAAAAAAAAATAAACAAAGGACCTGCTAGGGGATACCTACAGAGTTCAGAGCAAACAAGGTTTAAGACAAGTAACATTTTGCAAAGCTACAGTAAGGTATTCATAGATATATATAAATATTTTAAAGACTTCTAAAAATATCCTTATTATAAGTTTACTAAAGACAAACATGGCATAAATAATGAAAGAATAATTTTAATCAATTTAATTAGCGTAATCAAACCTACAGAATTTTTCAGGAACAGTCAACCCCCTAATTTATCAATTTCAATACCCACAATCAACATCTAGGTATAAGGCAGACAACCTTGAGCACACCAAAGCTCGAAAAAGAATGTTTTACATACTGGGATAGGGGTGTTCCAAGCTTACTTTGAGATGCTTTCAGCACACTATTTTAAAAGAGAAAGGCAAAATAGAACTGAAAATGGAACTTTTCCGAGGCAGCCAATTTGACTGAAACACATCTATCTAGGATAACTAGATTCTAGGTGTTATAGTATATATGATTATGGAAGAAAAATTAACTCAAAGTAACGAAAAACAGACTAAAATACTTATTTACTTCCTTACATCACTGGCTGATGGGTGGGATGTCAACTTTCAACCAGAAGCTGCCAAAATCAACAAGTAATGTCAGGGATACAAAAGGTAAGACGAGGGTTGAGTTAGAGTTTAATTTTACCACTCTAAATAAGTATCTAATACCACTTTCCCAGAAAAATTTGCACAAGACTAGGTAGCACAGTCAGAAAGTAGATCCACTTGGATCTCAGTGTGAACTCCTTCAATTCCTCGCTCTGTGACCACGGATAAATCACTCAATTTTTGTAGGTCTCCTTTTCCACACATTTAAAATAAGGATTAGGAGTAGTTTCTACCTTACAGAAGTAAAGAATTAAATAAAGTAACACATGTCAAACCCTCAGCAAAATGCCGGGCAGAAAATAAGTACTCAAGTGTTGCTTAATAGTATTACCATTATTATTAGCCAATGTCACAGCTTATTGAAAACAATTCTGAGATACAGTGTTCATCACTTAAATTGATGTAATTTAATGACCTCAAGAAAATGTCCAGAGACCCTGAAAATAAATAAAGGGTGATCTTAATAATAATCAATAAATGAGTGATTTTCTGTAGTGTAAAGTCTAGAAATGCACTTTTAAACTAAACTGTGTTAAAAGAACATAGTGGTAGTTCAGAAAGGTGGCTCTTGAATATAACTCATTAAGGAAAGGAATAAGACCCTATCTTTTTCATGGTGATCACATGCGGCTGTACAACCAATTAGAGACCCCCGTGTCTTCTGGTAGTTGGGTGTAGTGTTATTCTCTATAACCTCAACCTTTTTTTTTTTTTTAAAGATTTTATTTATTTATTTGCGAGAGAGAGAATGAGAGACAGAGCATGAGAGGGGGAGGGTCAGAGGGAGAAGCAGACTCCCCGCTGAGCAGGGAGCCCGATGTGGGACTCGATCCCGGGACTCCAGGACCATGACCTGAGCCGAAGGCAGTCGCTTAACCAACTGAGCCACCCAGGCGCCCCTATAACCTCAACCTTAAAAAGCAGACAGGTGTCCTTAAATACTAAAATCACAGATTTTTCACTCAAATGAATTCTTCTATCATTCTGTAAAACCTAAGCAAAGATTCGCCTCCTTCTCATCACACTTGACAGCAAAAAGGTAGACTCTCCCAAAGCCATACTTGTTCCTTAACTCCAGAGCTCTCCTGGGACAAGATAGCGTCCCTTCTAAATCTAAGTCTCGCTTGAACCCGGCTCTCCCTCAGGGAACTACCGGGACTTGCGGGCCCAGCGATGTCAGTCCTTGGTGTGACTGCAATTAGCAGGCATCCAGCATCCCGGCCGGGGGTGCGACGGCGAGCGCGCATCAGGGCGAGGGAGGCCCGCCACTCACCACGTTCTTCCAGGGGGTCTGGTCCCGCAAAAACTTGTTCCAGAATCTCTCCATAGGCCACACCCGCTGCGGGGGCAGCACCGGCTCCCGGGAGCTCAGCTCCTGGTCTTTTAGCCATCGCCTTCTCAGCTGTTGGAGCTGCTGCAGCCGCAGTTTCTCGTCTGGCGTGTAGCCCGACATGTTGCCGCTGGTACCGAGACCGGACACGGCGCGTCCCCGATCAGGGTCTTGTCACTTGCGCGCGGCCCCGCTTCCGAGGCGACCTTGCGAGGACGCCCGGGAGCGGCGCGCCGTTACGACGTCATTCAGGTCCTGCCTCCGCACCGGCTGCAATCTCTGCGTAGCGCTGGGCTTGCGCAGTCTTCATCCGCGCAGCTCAGCCGGGAGTGGGTGGGGGCGCGTTTTAGTTGTGGGAGAAGGGGGGAGAGTGACGGAAAGAAGAAGACCCGAGAGGGCAGAGGGTAGAGTGGTGTGCTGGGACCTGGAAGGATGAGAATATGTGATCCAGTGAATGTGATGTCCCAAGGCAAATTCTTCACCTCCCTCTCCCGCCTGGGTACTCCTCTTCCCAGGACCTAGGGAGTGTGGAGAACGGTACTTCTAAGTCTAAATCCCAGCTGTGTCAGTGACTGATAAAGTGACCTTGGGCAGTCTCAGTCAGTTCCTTCTTCTGTACTGCGGAGGCTAAAAGAGTAGCTTAATAGCTAACAGAATTGGACACATTCATGCTTTGACCCAGCAATCCCACGTCGAGGATTATATCCAAAAGATGTAGTGCTAAAAATATGAAAAGAATGTGCATGAATATTCATTGCTGTACAATAAAATACTGGAAATTAGCCCCAAATTCCTCAATAGTGGACCGGTTGAATAAATTATGGTACAATAACGCAATGAAGTGCTCTATATTACAACCGTGGAATGATCTCTAGAATATATTGTTAAGTGAAAAAAAACTAAGTGAAGAGAAGTGCATATAGTATGCTACCTTTTATCCAAAAAGAGAAGAGTGGTAGTAATACTAAATATATATATATGTTTGCTTAAATTTTAAAAATAAAAGGAAGCAAACTATTGCTTTGTTTTAAAATGTTACCAACTGGGGGAAAAAGGGAGTAAGATAGAGGAAACAGGGATAGAAGCTAGGCATCTCTGAATATATCCTATGTAACAGATTTTACTCTAGAACCACGTAAACATTTTATATTATTATAAAACAAAATTAAATTTACAAAATCTCTAAAAATCAAAAGTAAAAACACATGAATCTAACTGATCTGCTAAGTGGCATAACCCCCCAAACACACACCATTTCAAGTAAATTTAATCCATCAAATTATTGTTCATCTATATAGAAAGAGATACCTCGAAGACAAAGGAACTGCCAAAAAAAATTTTTTTTTAACTGTTTTAGGTAATTATATTTTTGGAAATGGTGGTAATATTAATCTGACACTGAAAATAAACATTTATGTTGGAATTTTTGTAATGGGAGAAAGATACAAATGTAAACTGTATGAGTTTAAGTAAAAACTCTGAAGTCCTGAATTTGAATCAAAAGACTCAGTAAAAATTCATGATGTATTTTATCTTTAAATATATTTATCATTTTATCTTAGCTCTGCTCATTGAAATGGCCTAAAAATAATGGCCAATCCAGTAACCATGAACATCTCTAGCTCCTAGATTGTGATTTCTAAATACCATTTTCCATTAGAAGGAGCCAGGACTCCTGGGAACAGCAGTTCTCAAACATTTTGCTTCTCAAATTTCTTCAAACTCTTAAAAACTGGGGCTCCTGGGTGGCTCAGTCGTTAAGCCTCTGCCTTCGGTTCAGGTCATGATCCCAGGGTCCTGGGATCGAGCCCCACACTGAGCCCCACATCGAGCCCCACATCAGGCTCCCTGCTCCGCGGGAAGCCTGCTTCTCCCTCTCCCGCTCCCCCTGCTTGTGTTCCCTCTCTCGCTGTGTCTCTCTCTGTCAATAAATAAAATCTTTTAAAAATAAAATAAAAAAATAATAAACTCTTAAAAACTGTTGAGGACCCCAAGGAGCTTTTGTGTGTATGGGTTATACCTATTGATGTTTACTGCATTATAAATTAAAACTGATTTTAAAATAACAAAATATCCATTAACAAAAATTATTTAGTGAGAAGAGTGCCATTGTTTTACATTTTTGTAAATCTCTTTAACATCTGGCCTAATAAATGACAGCATATTTTTTAAAACCTCTTCTACATTTAGTCATAATATCCTACACCAGGTAGCCCTTGGGAAACTCTATATTCATTTGGGAGAGACTGAAAATTAAAAAGGGAAAATAGCATCTTAGTATGAAAATCATTTTGGCCTCACAGACCCCATGAAAGCATCACAGGGATCCCCCAATCACACTTTGAGAACCATTGCCTTAGAGAAATAGCTAATCCCAGGTCTGAGTGAAGAAATATAAAAGAAACCAGGAACATCTTGTCTTAGCAGGAAGCAGGGAAATTTCTAAAGACAGGCTCATGTCAAAAGGATTCAGGAGCCAACTTAAATAGACTTCCTCTGGTCAAAGATAAAAGAATTTGAGCATCAATAAATATAATGACTTCAGTGGAATGAAAAATATCAAATAGATTCACAAATAGATTCAAAATATCAAATAGGGGCACCTGGGTGGTTCAGTCGGTTGAGAGTCTGCCTTCGGCTCCAGAATCCTGGGATTGAACCCCGCATATGGCTCCCTGCTTGGTGGGGAGTCTGCTTTTCCCTCTCCCTCTGCCCCTCCCCACCATTCATGCTCTCTCCCACTCTCTCTCAAATAAATAAATAAAATCTTAAAAAAAACAGATTCACATACATGAGTTCATAATGATTTAAAAAAACTCATTGGTCATTTTTGGATGGTATTAGGGAACCAACTCATTATTTTGAAAACTGTTAAGTGAAGGGGAAAAATCAAGCATTTTTCTGGCATCTGTATATAAATTGCATCTTGGAGTAACAAGATAGTTGGTGAAGGAAAATTTAATCAAAGAAGCATAAAAACAGAGTAAAAGAAGAAGGGATGGCTGAAGTAGAATATCACTATTCTGCAGCCATTAGTTTGTTAATGAATCAATACAGTGATCATCAAAAGCTGCTGACGTCTTAGTGGGTAGAGCATGGGATTCTCAATCTCAGGGTCGTGAGTTCAAATTCCACATTTGGACATGGAGCCTACTTGCAAAAAAAAGAAGAAAAAAGCTGCTGGTGTCCCAAAGAGAACATGTGCGCCTCCTGGTGGAAGACAGCCTCACTGCCTGTAAAGTGTCCTTGCCAAACAAAAAATCGAACTGAATCTGATCAAGTTTCTAGATCTAACTACTCATTTAAAGGAAATACAGAGACAGACTCCTCTAACTCCTATACAATACCAAAATGATACATTCAGAAAAATCCGTATCATCGAAACTTTGGACAAGTGACTCTGTTTCTTGAACAAAAATATACTGAAGGGGAAGACAAAATGAGAGAGGGAGAGAAAGAGAACCCATAGATAAAGAGATGATAACTCAACAGTAAGAAAATGAACAAGAAGTGTAACAAATGGGTCAAAGACCTTAACAGACACCTCACTAAAGAAGATAAACAGGGGCGCCTGGGTGGTTTAGTCGGTTAAGCATCTATCTGCCTTTGACTCAGGTCATGATCTCAGGGTCTTGGGATGGAGCCATGGGTCAGGGTCCCCACTCAGCAGGGTGTCTCCTTGCCTCTCTGCCTTTCCCCCTGCTTGTGCTCTCTCTCAAATAAATAAATAAAATCTTTAAACAAAGAAGTTATACAGGTGGCAAGTAAGCATATGAAAACATGCTCCAGATCATATGTCATCAGGGAAATGCAAATTAGAACAATGAGATACCATTATACAACTTAGAAGGGCCAAAATCTGGGATCCTGACAACACCAAATGCTGATGAGAATGTGGAGCAATAGAAACTCTCATACATTGTTGATGGGAATGCAAAATACTACAGTCACTTTGGAAGACTGTTTGGCAGTTTCTTACAAAACTAAACATACTCTTCCTATATGATCCAGCAATCACACTTCTTGGTATTTAAGGAAAGGCGTTGAAAACTTATGTCCACACAAAACCCATATACGGATGTTTATAGCAGCTTTATTCATAACTGCCCAAATTTGGAAGCAACCAAGATGTCCTTCTGTAGGTGAATGGATAAACTGTGGTATCTCCAGACAATAGAATATTATTCAGCATTAAAAAGAAATGAGATACCAATCAATGAAAAGACATGAAAGAGCCCTAAATGCATATTATTAGGAAAGAAGCCAATCTGAGAAGGTTGCATACTGTGTGACTCACACTATATGACATTCTGGAAAAGCCAAAACTATGGAGGCAATGAAAAGATCAGTGGTTGTCGGGCCAGGGGGCAGGGGGTGGTGTATGAATAGGCAGAACACAGAGGATTTTTAGGGCAGCGAAAATATTCTGTGTGATATTTTAATGATGGATATATGTTATTATACATTTGCCCAAACCCATTGAATGTACAACACCAAGACTGAACCCTAAAGTAAACTATGGACTTCGGGTGATTATGGTGTGTCAATGTAGGTTCATCCTTGGTAAAAAAAAATATATATATATAATAATAATAAAAATAAAATAAAGTACTATTCTGGTGAGGGATGTTGATAATGGAGGAGGCTATGCATATGTGAGAGAGAGCAGGGGGTATGTGGAAAATCTCTGTACCTTTTTCTCAGTACTATTGTAAACCTAAAACTTAAGCAATCAGGTCTTTTTAAAATGAGAGACAATGAGGGAAATCTGAACACTACCTTGATCTTTTATGATATTAAGGAATAATTGTTATTTTTTACATGATGATATTGTGGTAATATTTTTAAAGAGGAGTTCTTATCTCTTAGAAATACCCTCTGAAATATTTATGGGTGGGAGGGTATAATGCCTGGAATTTACTTCTAAATAATTGGAGAGGGAGGAAAGAGGTTTGAAGGAAATAAGATTAGTAATGAGTTGGTAATTGTTGATGCTAATAGGTAAATGCGGGGAATTATACTCCTCTCATATACTATTTTGTATATGTTTGAAGTTCTTCCAAATAAAAAATTTTTGAAGATGTATGCCTTGAAGTGGTAAGAAAATTATGCATTTAAGCTATTATCAATCCTCAATCTATCTTATAATAGCTATATTTTAGACAAAAATTCATCATCCTTCTTAGGCTAGATCTCTCAACTCTGTTCTGATGAGATGCAAACAACTGATAGTCAAGTGACAGTATCCATGAGTGCTTACTCATTCCAGGAAGGATATAGATCCTCAATGAGGCATTTGACAACCCACATAAATGTTTCTTTGATGAGTAGAGTTAAAGACATCTAGTAATTTCTTGAACGTGTGACCTTCATTCTGACTTACTCTGTACTTTCCTCACCTCCTACCACCACTACATTTAAAAAGAAAAAGAAAAAGAAAATCAATATTGTTTTGGAAAATATATTCTTATATCACTGGCTACTGCCTACCATATTTCTACACCTTCCCATTTACCTATGGCTATGACACCCATGAAGAAGATGAGCTGAATAAAAATAAAATACAGTAAGGGAGCATGTTCAGCTTACCACAGCTGGGAAATGTGGACTCCCGAATTCAGATAGTTGGTAGTACCTGGATAACTACTGGATATTCCCACAAGAGGGCACTCTAGCTTTTGGAAAATTATAAATACTGTACAATTAAGTTGAGCTTTATATAAGATCTCGTTAACCAGTCCACAAAACCGGGAAGGAGCTACAGCAGGGAAAAGGAGCCAGGAGATAAGGTGACAGAGTGTCTTCTGTCAATAAACTCACTTCTTCATCTTAGGGTCTAATAAGGGTCTAATACTTCCAGGTATGTTTTTAAAAGCCAGCTTGGTTTGACACCTGAAAGAGTATACTAGTCGGAGCAGACGTGAGATTGAGGCCATGAATTTCAGGTGATGTGGGGCAGATAGCTGAACTGAGTGCAGGACCCCACCACCAGACTGAATTTGCAGCCAGGAATTGAGATGCAAGTTTCATCAAAGTTCCCTTTCAAACTTTCAGTCAGAAATGTAAAAGCCTTTCTGCTGTCTTCATTTTAAGCACTTATTTAAGATATTTAATTTCTCTATAAATTCCTTTATCTTTTAGTAGGTTTCTTTCATCTTGTTCTTTTGCTTTAAAAAAAAAAAAAATTCTATCACCTTACCATACAAGGCATCATTATTTCCAAGGGGGCGAGGGGGAAAAAGATACTTGCCCATGTTGATTAGAAGATAAGAGGGAGCATTCTACATCCTTACTTTGAAATTTTTCAAAAAATCAGTGTCTTAGAGGTATACAGATACTAATATAATCAACTTCATGGCAAAGTTCATTACTTACAAAGGCAGCAGGTCACATGCTCTGTGCCAGAGATGGAGCTTTGAGCTGATCGTACAGTTTCCATCTATGGGGCATAGTTGGCATGACTACAACTGTCTTAATATCCTATGATTAGTAGAGCAGAATGAGTTGTTTGACTTCTTAAGCCTGTAAGTAGTCCAAGACAATGTCCATTTGCTCGAATTTTTACTTCTAGTTGGATCCCTGCACTTTCGGCAGCAAGTGATGCCAAACAGACACTCTAGAAAGAACAATTGATTAAAATCATTAACTCTGCATCGTAGAAGGTGCCCTCCAGTTCTCTACAAGAATTTCTAAATTTTGTGTTTTCATTTCAACAATAATTTAAAAAATTTCATGGAAGCATATTCTAGATCAACCACCTTATAACCAAATACCCAAATTTGCATGTGTGTTTACAATTGTGTGGAGCCAAGGGAAGTGGTGAATGGAGCCACCTCACAGACACAGCACCTCACAACACAGGTTCCATCTTTGTATATATTGACTAGCAACAATTGACTTGGTGAGGTAATAAACAGGTAAAATGAAGAAGTTTTCGTTATATCTCTTTATTCTTAGAATATTTTGTTTCTATTGCATTTTGTAGGCTGCTGTGAAGCAAATCAGCCCAATAAAACAATTAACTGGTTTGAAATTAATGTCATTATTTAAAAGGAAAGATAAAAACAATGTTCAATGACTCAAATAACATTCTAGGGTGTTCAAAATCAAGATAACAAACTATGAAGCAGAAAACCCCAAAATGCATCTTTCCACTATTTATCACATCATTGTTTTTTGTTTTGTTAAAACATATCCATTATTTGAATTTTTTATCGTTATAATTTTGTTTGCACGTAATTTGTAAATTAATATCAGTTCTATAGATGAAGTAGAATATAAACAATGAATTTATATGTAATTTGTGTTTATAAATATTTAAGTAAAGTTATAATGAAAATTACTTTATTCAAGGAATATGCAAGAATTTGTTTTCCCTCCATTAAAAGGGATTCTTACATTACTTAAATTTGTAAAGAAAATACAGGTTTATTTCTTTTTTGTAAAGTTATGAATGACCAACAGGGAATAAGCTAAAGAAAGAACAGTGAGCATGTCTTCATAAGAACATCTGCAAGAACATCTGCACTGCCTTTTGGGGACTAGATTGTCAATTAACTTTTTATACATCTTAATATTCCTAAATGTAAGAGTTCATTCCATAATTTCAGCCTAGTAAATTTTATTTCATAAATTATACATCTCACAAAACATTGGGGCAAAGTGTTAAAGCCTAAAATTTTCTGAAGTCTCCCCAGAAAGACAATTTTTATTTCCTCCCTTTTGTTTCCTTTTCCTTGATCCTCTAAGAAGCAACCAGTTTTGTCTTTTTTTCCTCAATTAATTGTAGCTGGTTTTCTTGAATAAAAGACATGGGTTTGGGAGGGAGGGAGGGAGGTGGAATCTGAATCATCCCAGCTGATAATAATGCAAATTTATATAATAATTGATAAATTTTACCTTTACTTTTTACTTAATAGATCTGACATAAGACTCTTAAAGTCCTTACTGGTAGTAAAAGGGGAAAGTATTACTTTAAAATTTTTTAATGAATTAAAAAAGTTGTTTTTTTTTTAAAGATTTTATTTATTTGACAGAGAGAGATACAGCGAGAGAGGGAACACAAGCAGGGGGAGTGGGAGAGGGAGAAGCAGGCTTCCTGCCGAGTGGGGAGCCCAATGCGGAGCTCAATCCCAGGACCCTGGGATCATGACCTGAGCCGAAGGCAGACGCTTAATGACTGAGCCACCCAGGCGCCCCGAATTTAAAAAGTTTTAATTAACATTAAAACCCTTCATTATTATGAAAGTGCAGTTGTCTTATGTTTTTTGTTTTTTGTTTTTGTTTTTTTTGAGAGAGAGAGTGTATGCACATGCAAGGGGGGAGCGAAGGGAGAGAGAGACTCTTAAGCAGACTCCACGCCCACCGTGGAGCCCAGCATCAGGCTTGATCTCATGACCCTGAGATCATGACCTGAGCTGAAACGAGATTCAGACGCTTAACCAAGTGAGCCACCCAAGTGCCCTGTTTGTATTTTTTGAAATAATATTTTATTTTTTGCTGTTCATAAATTATCTTTGATCTTCACACACCTGCTTTGGTGTATTCATGGGTATCTGTAAAGACATGAGTGATGGGAACATCTGAATGGCTTTTTGTTCTCTTTTCTGTACTCATGCATTTCATTAGCATGATGATGCAGTGGTCATAATCCAGAAGAGTATTATTATTATATATCATTTGAACTAATGAGATGTACCTTCCTTCAATAGTCCCTACCATGGCTGGGCTCAGCATACCTACTTCTATCAGATGGAGGTCAGTTCCTCACTGGCCCATATAACCTCAAGCCTACTCCTTGAAACAATGGCTTACTTTTATTGGCCTATTTATTCACAAGAACTGCTCAGAAAAGCAAGAGACTAATTACAATGGGATCAACTTGGTTTATCTTATATAGGGAGAAAAGGCTTCAATATCAAAACCCAAAATATTCACGTGGCCAGGTGCAAAGTTTTCTGTAATTTGGTTACTTCAAGTAATATGTCATAATAATATTCTAAATATGCTCCACTTTCAAGTTTGTGTCTTACTTCTTCAAGTTTGTGTCTTACCATATGTGAATATGTAAGCAGTCTTCTAGCAACTGTTTATTTATAATAATATATTTTTTTCATGTATCAAATTCCTTCCAAAATATAACACCACCAAATCTTGGTAATTTGTAAGTGTTTACAGCAGGAACCATCCATGCATCCATTCATTCAGCAAATATTTTACTTAGCGTTTTATATATGGCAGACACTAAACTGCGCGGAGAATAAATTTATGAGCAAGACTCAAGGAGACTTACAATCTAATAAAGGAAGGCAGTTATTTAGACAAATATGTGTACATAATGGCTGTGGCAAATGTGTGAATGAAGTCTCCAGCCTTGGTAAAGTAAATCTATCTACCTCTCATTCATTCATCCATCTGTGCATTTACCACGTATTAATTTTGAGTACCTACCAGATGGTAGGCCTTGCCCTCAGTGTCAGGGATACAGAGTTCAGGGAGATACAGCCCCTGCTTTCAAGGAGTCCATTGTTTAGCGCGGGAACCAGGTAAGTAATAAATACTCGGAATAAGCAGAAGATAGTAAAGGCATATGTCTGGTACCATGGCTGCACAAAGGAAGGAGTGATCAGCTACCTGGGTGAAGCTTCAGGGGAGGCTTTGAAGTACAGAATTCAACAGAACTGGATCTAGAGAGATGGGACAGTGTCATCGAGCAGACAAGGAGCGGGGGTAAAGAGGATAGACTAATACTTTTCATTATCTCTGAATGTTTAGAATTAGGAGCTGTGTGTTCAGTCAGATCCTCTCTCAGCCTGAAATGCCCATGAGCGTGCCATGGGGGAAATTGAGTGATGACACATACCAGAAAAAAATGTTTGGGTAAGTCCAGCTTGTCTAATTAATCATATTTGATTGGCCTGGGAGCTCGGGACTATAGCTTCAAATTCAAATCCCCATGATGGTTTTCAAGGCTCTTAAAAGCCTTCATCTTGTCTATGCTGCCTAATTTCATCCTCTTCCTCTACCTCAGTCCTACATTATAGGAACAATCACCTTTCTACCCCCCAACAATATCTCCTTATTCACTCGTCTCTCTTCACCTTCTGCCACCAGTCTTACTTGCCTCCTTCCTCTCTGCCCGTCAACAGTTTAGCTCAAATCCTACATCCTCTGCAAAACTTTGACCTCCGTGGTCCAATGATTTCTATTTCATTTGCCCACTTTAAAGGTCTCCTTCTGTATTAAACCTGTGCCATGTATTGCTTCCACAAATGGCCCAGATGAACAATTTTGCTAAAATCCCACCCTGCCTAGCCTGAATATACCTGGAATACCTATTATATGGACATGGCACATGTCAATCATATCTTGCAGAACCCTAATAGAGTTAACTGAAAAGTTTAATTAGCATAAAACGATGTATGGTAACATTAGTAAATGTCTGCCGGCTAAAGCTGACAAGCCCTGTTGCCCCGTTTCCCATATGTAATCGCTTCATGCCAAGTTCACCATGTCTCAAGCAGTGGGGAGGATCTCCATCCAAACTTCATCATCTCCATCCACAGCCCGCCTTCCTGACCCCATAAGCTCAAACCCTGTCAGGAAGCATTCTGTGGTTCTGCATTCTGCAGTACTGCTAGATGTTTTCAGAATGTATCAACCACGTGCTTACTCTGAAAGCTGGAGAAGAGTCAGAATGCTCACAAATGTGTCCGAAGGAAATGTGGACCTTATTGCTTTTCTCTCACATTGTCTTTTTTCCTTTCTTCCAGTTGTTTCTTCTCTCCTGTGCTCATCAGGGTAATGAACAAACAATCCTCAAATCTCAACGGCATAAAGTATTGAAAACATCTTTTGTGTCCACGTCACAGTCTGTGGCAGGTTGTGGGGATTAGGGAGCAGGGGTAGGCTCTACACAGGCATCAAAGGACCCGGGCTGATAAAGGCTTCTTAGTCTGCCTGGGCAATGACATCCACTGGACGGAGGGTAAGGAGGGGAGATAAAAGAAACATGGAACGTGATGCAGGACATTTTAGGAGCCAGAACTGGAAAGAGTATATACCTCTTCCATCCACATTCCATTTGCCAAAACTCAACCACATGGCCCCACCTAACTGCAGGTGGGGCACGTAGTGAGAAATGTGATTTAGCTATGTTTCCAGGAAGAGAACAAAATGAATTTGGTAAACAAACCCTCTGGTCTGGTGAACAAATCCTCTATGGGAAATTTATATATATCTTTCCTTAGAGGCCTTTTGTCTCCAACCAGTCCAAGGAAACACACTTTGACATCACACAATTTCAACAATGTGTTTGATGGGTCATATACATTCGAAACAAACATCTTGATCCTTTATCATACACTGTCTTGTATAATTCTCAGATTGTTTCACCTATATATATTAATTCTCCAATAAGATTTCATGGTGGAGGGGGTGGTAGTGTGAGAGGAAGCAGACTAGAAAGAGCTGCTTTTCATAGGAAGAGGGAAAAAAGTAAACAACTTAGAACTTTCAGAAACCTAATTGAATGTGTATTGACAGATTATGATATTATCAATCAGTGCAAGAACTTGAGGGGAAATGTATTTATTTCTGAGCAGACTATTTATATCAGAGACAGGTAATTTGGATTTAGAAGCAATAAAACAGATATTTTAAAAACCTGAATGTAAGGTCTTAGAGGATGTACTCATCATAGTAGGGGATAGCCTACATTTCCACTAGATGGCCCTATTTCAAAATATTACAACGCTGGAGATGAGCAGCTTTCTCATGAATTGCAACTCTTAACTTTTCAAGTATTTAGGGCACTTCATTATCAATTGTAGCTGGTTTCCCTAAAATACTATTGATGTGGCAAATTTCATCTTTTAGTATGACATGGAAACTGTTTTGGTAAAAGAAGTTAGCCCAAAGTTTTCTTAATAGAGAATATTTTGTTCTGAATAGATCATTTAAAATGAACAACCTGGCAGTAGGGAAATGACAACCTGTCTCCCAAAGTGCAGAATCAGCAGTGATGTCGGGAGAGTCCATGAAGCAACCCAAGCCATAAATTTCCCTTGCTCCAAGTGGATTTTTAAAACCAACACACATTCTATTCCTCTTTTTTTTTTTTTCGAGCTCTATTTTGAGACACACATTTCAAAATCCCTAAGGTTATTCTACTATGTTATATGGATTCTGACAACTCCAAATAAGTCAAAACCATCCAATTAAAATATGCTCTGAAGCTAAAATTAGATGATTATAATAAAAAACTGCAAACCCAGTATTTAGCAACTAGAGCCTGGTAGTTGCCGTTATAAGGCATCTTGAGATTCCTGATAAGAAAGAAGACATTGTCTACAGCCATACCACCCTGAACGCACCCGATCTCGTCTGATCTCAGAAGCTAAGCAGGGTCGGGCCTGGTTAGTACTTGGATGGGAGAAAGAAGACATTATTAATGTCTCTTTTTCCTATCCATGCATCCATTAGTCCTGGCATTCTTTGTGTTAGGTGCCAAGTCTCAATGTAAGAAGGAAGTTCATCTAATTAAAATTAAAGAAAGTCAAGGAAATAGCTCATTCCCTTCCTGTCCTTTCCCAACCCTCAGTCCCACTGAAAGTAGACCAAGGGTAAGATCTCCTACCACTCTGCTCTCATCATCCTTCTAAGCAAATCTGATAGTAGCAACATTGGTTCATTCCCAGAAACAAAGGAAGTCAACACCAGAGCCTTCTTTCTCCTTTCCTATCAGCCTTCAGGAGTCTTCCTACATTGAAATAGAGCCCTCACACTACACTCAACATTACTAAACCATTCTAATACACATCCACAATCATAGATAAGAAATAAGAGTACTACATTCAGGCTAAAATAATTTCCCATCACTGTTGTGGTCACATGAGTTATCTTCAATATTAAATTGAAAACATTTCCCATCCTGGTTCTTCCAAATTATGGCAGTCATATATTTCCTTGTCCATTTAATTCCAGACCACAAAAATTGCACATTTGTGTGTCCAGAGAGTTAAGGGATTAAGTATGGAAAGCTAATGTGTATATAATGCCACTTCTGACCATGATGAAGTAACAGACACTGGATTTACTTTTGCGCCTTAAACAATTGAAAATCAGGGAAAAAATGTATGAAGTTTTCAGACACTGGACAACAGGTAATATAGGACTGTGATCCATGAGAGAAGGGAAGTAAATGAGGTGAGCCCTATAATTGCCCCAGTTTTCTGCCTGGAAGAAATTACTAGTACAGGAAGTGATAACCCAGAGTATAGTAGTCTCACTGAATTGGGAAGATGGAGATTGAAGTTTGAAGAAGCCAAGACAGCTAGACTTTCCCTCTGAGAGGAGAGAGCTAATACCCACCAGAGAGTTCTGAAATCTTCACCTGGGTAATGATCTGTGCCTGTGTGAAGGAAAACTACCTGAGGCCACAGAAAGAAGCCCAGGAAAGCTGTACACCAAACAGTGCCTGCAGCTCACTCAAGGCTGGGAATATCCTACTGACCAGAGTGAAAAGAACTCAAACTACAAAAGACATTGGGTACTGACTTGAGAAGAGTATTGCCCTCTTGATAGTAGAGCTACTCTGGATCCATCCTAATAAAGCTTGAAAGCAAACCTTGAAACAATCCAACTAATTTCAAGTAATTTTATTACACATCAGAATAAAAGTCCAAGGGGCGCCTGGGTGGCTCAGTCGTTAAACATCTGTCTTCGGCTCAGGTCATGATCCCAGGGTCCTGGGATCGAGCCCCACATCGGGCTCCCTGCTCCGTGGGGAGCCTGCTTCTCCCTCTCCCACTCCCCCTGGTTGTGTTCCCTCTCTTGCTGTGTCTCTCTCTGTCAAATAAATAAAATCTTTTAAAAAAAAAATAAAAGAATAAAATTCCAAGTCTATGTAAGGCATACAACAAAATGCATCATCTAAAAAAGTTAATAACACAATGTTCAGAATTCAATACTAAAAAAAATTACCAAGAATGAGAAGGAGTAGGAAAATAAAATCCATAGCCAGAGAAAAATCAATCAATAAATAGAGCCAGGAGTGATGGAGATAATGAAATTAGCAGACAAGGGTGTCTTAAAAAGTTATTATAAACTTGTTCCATATATTGAAGAAGGTAGAGAAAAACATAAGAATGGTTAGGAGAGGAAGGAAAGATATAAAAATGAGCCATGGAACTTCTGGACAATAAGAATACAGTATCTGAAATGAAAAATACAATGAATGAGACTAGCAACAGCTTAAATACTATAGAATAAAAGATTAATAAATTTGAGACACAGTGCTAGAGGCTGTCCTGAATGAACAGCACAGAGAGAAAAATACTGAAATAAACAGAATATCAGTGACCTGAGGGACACTTATCAATATGCGACATCAGAGTTTAGATATACTATAACATACTGTAAATATAAAGACACAGACTGAAAGTAAAAGAATGGAAATGGTATACAAGGCAAAAAACAATATTTTTAGACAAAGTAAATTTCAGAACAAGGAATATTATCTGGAACAAAGAGAGATATTTGATAATGATAAATATATGTGTACCTAATAAGAGCTTCAAATATATGAAGAAAATTTCATAGAAATGAAAGGAAAAATAGATAAATATATAATTATAGCTGGAGACTTCAGCACTCCTTTGTCAGCTGATAGAAACAAGCAGCAGGAAAATTAGTAATACACAGGAGATCAAATAACACTACCAATCAACTTAATGTATTTGATATTTATAGAACATGTCACACAATGACACCAAAAGACACATTCTTTTCAAATGCATGTGGAACATTCACTAAGACAGACCACAGATAAAATAAATCTCAAATTTAATGGAACTAAAATCATACAAAATATATTCTCTAACCATGGTGGAGTCAAATTGATGTCAATAATAGAAAAAAATATTGGAAGATACTCAACAAGTTGTATATTAAGCAGCACATTTCTAGATATCTCATGGGTCAAAAAAGAAATCACAAGAAAATTAGAAAATATTTTCAACTGAAAGTAGAAAACAAAACACATCAAAATTTGTGGGATTCAGTTAAAGCAGTACTCAGAAGGAAGATACTACAGAAAAAGAAATCAGTGAAATTAACAATTGGCTTTCTTGAAAAGAAAAAAAATAGTAAATTATAAATTTCAAGCCAGACTGATGGAAAAAATATAGAGAGAGAGATCACAGTTTACCAACATTAGGAATGAAAGAGACAATATCACTACAGATCCTATAGACATTAAAATGAAAATAAGTGTTATGAACAGGGGCACCTGGGTGGCTCAGTGGTTAAGCGTCAGACTCATGATTTTGGCTCAGGTCATGATCTCAGCCCCACGTCAGGCTCCATGCTCAGGGGGGAGTCTGCCTGAGATTCTTTCCCTCTCCCTCTGCGCCTCTCCCCACTTGCACATGCTCTCTCTCTCTTTCCAAAAAAAAATACATAAATCTTTTCTTTAAAAAAGAGTATTATGAACAATGCCATGCCATAAATTCAACAACTTAGATGAAATGGACAAATTCCTTACAAGACACATACTCCAAAAACTCACACAATACCAAGTAAATAACATGAGTGACCCTATTTCTATTAAGGAAATTGAATTTGAAGTTTAAAAACCTCACCATAGAAAACCTCAGCTCTATATGGCCTCACTGGTGAATTCTATCAAACATGTAAGGAAGAAATAATACCAATTCTACACAAACCGTTTCAGAAAATAGAAGAGGTGGGGAATACTTCCTAAAACATTCTATGAGGGAAGGAGTACCCTGATACCAAAGACATAAGAAAACACAATTACAGACCACCACTGTCCCTTATAATATAAAAATTCTGAACAAAATTCTAGCAAACCACAGCACATATTATATAAAATGATAAAAACATCATGACTACATAGGATTTATCCCAAGAGCACTGGGTGTTATACACAACTAATGAATCACTGAACACTACACTGAAAACTAATGATGTACTATATGTTGGCTAATTGAATTTAAATTAAAAAAATAAATTAAGAAAAGGATTTATCCCAAGAATTCAGTTTTGGTTTATTCCTCAAAAACTGATGGGCTGCAAGCTTGGTTCAACATCCGAAAATCAATCAATGTGATACAATACATTAATATAAGAAAGAACAAGAACCATATGATCCTCTCAATAGATGCAGGAAAAGCATTTGACAAAGTACAGCATCCTTTCTTGATTAAAACTCTTCAGAGTGTAGGGAAAGAGGGTACATACCTCAATATCATAAAAGCCATCTATGAAAAACCCACAGCGAATATCATTCTCAATGCGGAAAAAATGAGAGCTTTCCCCCGAAGATCAGGAACGCGGCAGGGATGTCCACCATCACCACTGCTATTCAACATAGTACTATATGTCCTAGCCTCAGCAATCAGACAACAAAAAGAAATAAAAGGCATCCGAATCGGCAAAGAAGTCAAACTCTCACTTTTTGCAGATGATATGATGCTTTATGTGGAAAACCCAAAAGACTCCACCCCAAAACTGCTAGAACTCATACAGGAATTTAGTAAAGTGGCAGGATATAAAATCAATGTAGAGGGCACCTGGGTGGCTCAGTTGGTTAAGTGACTGCCTTCGGCTCAGGCCATGATCCTGAAGTCCCGGAATCGAGTCCCGCATCGGGCTCCCTGCTCAGTGGAGAGTCTCCCGCTCCCCCCTACCTTGTGCTCTCTCTCTCATTCTCTCTCTCAAATAAATAAATAAAATCTTAAAAAAAAAAAACCAAGGCACAGAAATGAGTTGCATTTCTATACACCAACAACTAGACAGAAGAAAGAGAAATTAAGGAGTCGATCCCATTTACAATTGCACCCAAAACCATAAGATACCTAGGAATAAATCTAACCAAAGAGGCAAAGGATCTGTACTCAGAAAACTATAGAATACTAATGAAAGAAATTGAGGAAGACACAAAGAAATGGAAAAACATTCCATGCTCATGGATTGGAAGAACAAATATTGTGAAAATGTCTATGCTATCTAGAGCAATCTACAATTTAATGCAATCCCCAACAAAATACCATCCACTTTTTTCAAAGAAATGGAACAAATAATCCTAAAATTTGTATGGAACCAGAAAAGACCCTGAATAGCCAGAGCAATTCTAGTGGCATCACAATTCTGGACTTCAAGCTCTATTACAAAGCTGTCATCATCAAGACAGTATGGTACTGGCACAAAAACAGACACATAGATCAATGGAACAGAATAGAGAGCCCAGAAATGGACCCTCAACTCTACGGTCAACTCATCTTTGACAAAGCAGGAAAGAATGTCCAATGGAAAAAAGACAGTCTCTTCAACAAATGGTGTTGGGAAAATTGGACAGCCACATGCAGAATGAAACTGAACCATTTCCTTACACCACACACAAAAATAGACTCAAAATGGCTGAAAGACCTAAATGTGAGACAGGAATCCATCAAAATCCTTGAGGAGAACACAGGCAGCAACCTCTTCAACCTCAGCCACAGCAACTTCTTCCTACAAACATCACCAAAGGCAAGGGAAGCAAGAGCAAAAATGAACTATTGGGACCTCATCGAGATAAAAAGCTTTTGCACAACAAAGGAAACAGTCAACAAAACCAAAGACAACTGACAGAATGGGAGAAGATATTTGCAAATGACATAAAGATAAGGGCTAGTATCCAAAATCTATAAAGAACTTATCAAACTCAACACCCAAAGAACAAATAATCCAATCAAGAAATGGGCAGAAGACATGAACAGACATTCCTCCAAAGAAGACATCCAAATGGCCAACAGATACATGAAAAAGTGTTCAACATCACTTGGCATCAGGGAAATCCAAATCAAAGCCTCAATGAGATACCACCTCACACCAGTCAGAATGGCTAAAATTAACAAGTCAGAAAACGACAGATGGTGGCGAGGATGCGGAGAAAGGGGAACCCTCCCACACTGTTGGTGGGAATGCAAGCTAGTGCAGCCACTCTGGAAAACAGTATGGAGGTTCCTCAAAAAGTTGAAAATAGAGCTACTCTATGAAGAGCAACTACACTACTGGGTATTTACCCCAAAGATACAAATATAGTGATCTGAAGGGGCACATGCACCCCAATGTTTATAGCAGCAATGTCCACAATAGCCAAACTATGGAAAGAACCTAGATGCCCATCAATAGATGAATGGATAAAGAAGATGTGGTGTATATATATACAATGGAATATTATGCAGCCATCAAAAAATGAAATCTTGCCATTTGCAATGACGTGGATGGAACTAGAGGGTATGATGCTAAGCTAAATAAGTCAATCAGAGAAAGACAAGTATCATATGATCTTACTGATATGAGGAATTTGAGAAACAAGACAGAGGATCATAGGGGAAGGGAGGGGGAAAATGAAACAAGATGAAACCAGAGAGGGAGACAATCCGTAAGAGACTCTTAATCTCAGGAAACAAACTGAGGGTTGCTGGAGTAGAGGGGGGTGAGAGGGATGGGGTGGCTGGGTGATGGACATTGGGGAGGGTATGTACTATGGTGAGCACTGTGAATTGTGTAAGACTGATGAATCACAGATCTGTTATATGTTAATAAAAAATATTTTAAAAAGTAAAAAAATTGATCAGTGGATCAGTGGACAAAGTATATCTTCTTAAAGGCAAAACCAGGATTACAATACAAAAATCAGTGCAAAGTGCTACTGAAATATCAAGAGGAATCTATTTATCTAAAAAATATTTATTAAGTACTAATTATATTCCAGGCACCGGAAGGGCATCTTCAAATACAATGATATGCAAGATAGCCACAGAACTTCCTCTCCTGGAGATGAAATAGCCATTAATAAAATGAATCACACTTGGGCGCCTGGGTGGCTCAGTTGGTTAAGCGACTGCCTTCGGAGTCCCGGGATCGAGTCCCGCATCGGGCTCCCTGCTCAGCAGGGGGGTCTGCTTCTCCCTCTGCCCTCTTCCCTCTCGTGCTCTCTGTCTCTCAGTCTCTCTCTCTCAAATAAATAAATAAAATCTTTAAAAAATAAATAAATAAATAAATAAATCACACTGTACTATTCATCAGGATTATTGGTTATAAAAATGAAACTGACTCGGGCCAAGTGAAGCAGAAAAATAACCTCCTGCAAGAGTATCAGATAGCTCATAGAACTGGTAGAAATATTAGAGAACCAGACTAAGGTAGGAACCAAGGGAGGCCAGACGTAATCAAGATTCTGCTAAAGGAGCTAATACCTGACCCTGATGATGGCCACCCCTGGATATCTGCTACCATGACACTGCCCAGCCAACTCTGCCCAGCCAACAATAATCCATTATGTGTTTTTGCAGTATTTCCTCAAGATTTATTTCTTGTCCAGGCTAAGATCATATACCTTCCTGGATGTGGGGAGAAGAAATGGTCTTCTCCCCTCTTGAGATTTTGTAGCAGGACCTTAAATCTTAGTTAATTGGGTGAAAAGGAAAGAAACGAGTGTTGCAAGCAGAGGAAACTGTATGTTCTGAGGTCCCACAGTAGAAGGGAGCATGATGCATATCAGGCACTGAAAGTAGGATGGACCATGCAGCATCACAAGGGCCACATCAGAGGACTTCAAGATTTCCAGGAGCAATGGGAAGTCATTGTGGGATGTTCAGCTAGGAGGGACCATTGAATTTGTTTGTCGAAAAGATTACTTTGTACTCTGGAGAACAAATTAGAAGAAACAAGAAGCGGAGGGATCAGTTACTTGGCTACTTCAATGATTCAGGCCAGAGGCTGATGCAAGTGCTGGCCGTCGAGATGGAGAGAGGAGGACTGTCAGGAGCTACGTAGAAGGTATTCAGGACAGGCTCTGATGACAGCAGATGTGGGAAGTGAGAGGTAGGTGGGTCTAGGATGACACCTAGGTTTCTGCCTGGCACAACTGCACCAGTAGTGGTGCCAATCACTAAGCTAGGGAACCCTAGGAAAGGGCCAGTTGGGCAGAGAAAATAGTGAGTTTTAGTATTCGACATGTTTAATCTGAAATGGCTTGAGACATCCAAAAGGAAATGTCAGGTGAGTGAGAGACCCCCAACTCAAATGAGTTAAAAAAAAAAAAAAAGATAGAGGAGAGTTAGTGATGCACAAATTGCAAAAGAAAGATCATGGAGGTAGGTCATCAGACACAGCTGGAGTCAGAAGCTGAAATAATATTGATGTGGCTCATTTTCTCTCCTCATTGCTCAGAAAAAGCAATATTAATCCATTCAAATGAAAAATAAAAATACTTCTTATAAAAAACCAACTATGAATTCAAACATGTCCTCGAATCAAGTAGGAAAGAAAGATGGATGGGCTGAATGAACTTCAAAATATCATCCAACCCTAAGATTCTATTATATTGTGTAAGGGTTTGAATTGTCTAGAATATAGATTTATTTCTATTCAAATAAATTGGTTCCTTTTCTTTCTTAACAGTAACACTATTATTATTATTTCAAACAAGCTATCTCAGTTTCCCTGATGTAAATATTCAAGAGGCAGCAATGATATGTTGGATAAAAATATAAAGTTTAGGGCGCCTGGGTGGCTCAGTTGGTTAAGCGACTGCCTTCAGCTCAGGTCATGATCCTGGAGTCCCTGGATCGAGTCCCACATCGGGCTCCCTGCTCGGCAGGGAGTCTGCTTCTCCCTCTGATCCTCCCGACCCTCCCCCCTCTCATGCTCTCTCTTTCTCAAATAAATAAATAAAATCTTTAAAAATATATATATAAAGTTTAAGGGCACAGAGTCCTAGGTTCAAATTCCATCAAACATTAATTAGTTGTGCAAACTTACACAATGCATTTCACATTTCTGAGCCTCAGTTTTCTAGTTTTCAAAATGAGAACAATAATAGTGCTTACATCATAACTTTATGAAGATTAACAGGGCTCTTGAATATTAAAAAAGTCAATATCAATTAGATGATTAGATATATGAGTCTGGAATTCAGAGGAAAAGTCTGTGTGGGAGATATAAATGTGTGAATTGTATGCAGGTCAATAATTGAAGCCATGTTATGGATGACATTTCCTCAGCAAAGAGGATATGGAGAAGAGCGGGGCAAGGCCTAGGGCAGTCCCCAAAAAACTCCTGAATTAGATTTCCTGGGCATGTTAGAGTAGCAAACTTCTTTTTTAAGATTATTTATTTATTTATGAGAGAGAGAGAGCATAGCGAGCAAGAGAGATCATGAGTGGGGAGGCAGAGGGAGAGGGAGAAGTGGACTCCCTGCTGAACAGGGAGCCAGATTCAATTCAGGGCTCGATCCCAGAACCCTGGGATGATAACCTGAGCCGAAGGCAGACGCTTAACCAACTGAGCCACCCAGGCATCCCTAGAGTAGCAAACTTCTTGAGGGACTTTGAAACTATGAGTAATTGTTTGGGTAGAAAAGGAAGGAAAGAGTATTTTGACAAAGCATGAACAGTAGGAGAGAGGCCTCCTGGGAAAGGGGACATGCTCATTGAGGCTGAAGGGTGCACGAGAGAGCGATAGATGCTGGGGCTGGCACAGTAGACACTGAATGATTGTGTATATCAAAAAAATTGGGCTTTCCTGTAAACCAGCCCATCAAATTTTATAATCAGGGCAACAAGGTTTGTAAAAAGAAAATCTGTCCCAAAAAGGGAGGTCAGCCAAGAAAAGGAAGAGCTTAGAGGCAAAAAGAACCAGTCAGGACGCTACAAGGAGTTAGGAGCTCCTCTGAGGCAGTGGAAGGGACATAGGTGTGACATAGGTATGAGATATTTCAGAAGTAGCATCAGCAAGACTTGCTAATGAACTGAGTGTGAAGAAGAGAGAGGCTTTAAGAGGGGGTGAATTCAGGTCCCTAGAGAATCAGGTTAAGGAGATGCACACATCCGACAATTAACATCATTTGTGAACAGCCTCCCAGAGGAATCATAGCAGAACCATCAACTCTAATTAATGAGGTCATCCCATGAAGTTGGGCTAAAAGTCTGTAGTGCCATAAGATCTGTTCTGCCTCTGAAGTTCTTGGATGTGAAATCACAGATGGTAAAAGCAGCAGTGTTGGACTATAGCCTGTATGACCAGGTAGACAGTGGAGCCAGCAACTAAAACAAGGACTACCACCCAGCACTGTGCACACCTATAAAATACAAAACACTTTCTAGCAGCTCAAAGAGCTAGTGGCCACTGCACAAGAACATTAGTGCCTTTAAGGGACATATGGGGAGCAATTAAGATTCCAAGAGTAACCAGAGGGGGAAATGCTCCTGGAAGACTGCAATTTATACACATGGATGTTTAGGAAAGCAGAAAAGTGCCTGTCTTGGGAGAACTGAACCAGAATACTGGCAGGCAGGGGGACTCAAAGAGTGAACTCTAATACTTTGGGCTGGAGACCTTGAACCAATGAGCAAAACAGATCTGGCAATTTCTGAATGTTAATGGGGCATGGGAGCCGATGGCCGAGCAGAGTTACATTAATTTACATATATCTTTATATTTAAAGTAGGCTTCTTGGGGGCACCTGGGTGGCTCAGTCAAACATCTGCCTTGGGCTCAGGCCATGATCCCAGGGTCCTGGGATAGAGCCCCACTGTCAGGCTCCCTGCTCAGTGGGGAGTCAACTTCTCCCTCCTCTTCTGCTCCTCTTCACCCCCCACTCATGCTCTCTCTCTCAAATAAATAAAATCTTTAAAAAATTTTTAAAAAATAAAGTAGTTTTCAGGCGCCTGGGTGGCTCAGATGGTTAAGCGTCTGCCTTCGGCTCAGGTCATGATCCCAGGGTCCTGGGATCGAGTCCCACATCGGGCTCCCGGCTCAGCGGGGAGCCTGCTTCTCCCTCTGACCCTCTCCCCTCTCATGCTGTTTCTCTCTCGCTCACTCTCTAAAAAATAAATCAAATCTTTAAAAAAAATAAAAAATAAAGTAGTTTTCTTGTTGACAACGTATAGTTGTCTTGTTTTTTGATCCACCGCGACAACCTCGGTCTTTTAATTGATAGTATTTAGACCATTGACATTTAGTGATTATTGATCCAGTTGGATGAATATCTACCATATTTGTCACCACTTTCTATTTGTTGGTGTTGTTCTTTGTTCCTATTTTTATCTTTTTCTTCATTTTATATGATTCCATTTTCTCTCCTTCCTAATCAATTATAATTAATATCAATGTTACTTTTTTTAGTCATTGTCCTAGAGTTTGCAGTATACATTTATAATTTAATCCAAGTCCACTTTCAAATAACGCCATGCCACTTCACAAGTAATGCAAATACCTTGTAGTAACAAAATATTCCTCATTCTTCTCTCTCATCCCATGTATCATTGCTGTCATTTATTTCACTTATACATAAGCTATAATCATCAAATATATTGTTATTTTACCTCAATCTGTTATCTCTTAGATAAATTAAGAAGAAAAAAGTTTTTATTTTACCTTTACTCATTCCTTCTCTAATGCTCTTCTTTACATAGATCTGAGTTTCTGATCTCTATTTTGTTTCTCTCTAAAGAACTTGATTTAATATTTCTTGAAAGTGAGGTTTACTGAAAATTCCCTCAATTTTTATTTGTCCAAGAAAGTATTTTTCTTCATTTTTGAAGGATAATTTTAAAAGATGCAGATTTATAGGTTGCTTGGTTGTTGTGGTTGTTGTTGTTGTTATTTTTCTCTCAATACTTTAAGTATTTCACTCTTCTCTCTTCTTGCTTGCCTGGTTCTTTGAGGAGAACTTGGATATAATGCTTACCTTTGCTGGATTCTTTCAAGATTTTCTTCTTTGTGATTTGCTGCAATTTGAATATTATATGTTTAGGTGTAGTTTGGTGGGGGGCAGGGAGGGGCATTTATCCTATTTGGTGTTTTCTGAGTTTCCTGGATCTGTGGTTTTCTGTCTGACATTAATTTGGAGAAATTCTCAGTCATTATTACTTCAAATATTGCTTCTGTTCCTTTCTCTCTTTCTTCTTCAGATATTCTCATTACGTGTATGAGAGAGGCAACCTAGGATTGAAGCCTAGTTCTAATGCCAAAGCCCATGCTAATTTAAGAACATTTTACTAGCAAACATTTAGCTTTAAGCCAAAAATTACTGAACCTGAAAAAGTACAGTGGCATAAGAATATAGAGTGAGCCTGAGTGAACAAAACCAAACCTTAGACAACAGTGTATACGGCAAGGGATGGGAATGGATGAGAGACTGAAATTACTGAGCACTTAGAATGTATCAGGTTCTGAGGTCCAGTCTCACTATATTTTTTTCTCTTTTAGTTCTCCCAACAGCCCTGTGAAGCAAGGATTATTATCTGCATGTTATCAATGAGGCTATGGAGCACAAGGGAGGGTTAATCTGATGCAAAATTGTCAACTTTATGAAGTTTGACTTTTATGCTTTGGTTCCCATTTCTCACTCCTCAATCCTCCTCCTTCCTCATGCTCTCAAGTAGGTGAGGTTTCCTTTGAAATTTGAAAATTGAATTCTTGACAATCTCAGAAGAAAAGTTAATAGAAAAAATTAGGTGATTTAGCTTCATCTCTTGAATGGCTTGATTTTATAATAAAAAAAGTGGGGCGCCTGGGTGGCTCAGTTGTTAAGCGTCTGCCTTCGGCTCAGGTCATGATCCCAGGGACCTGGGATCGAGTCCCACATCGGGCTCCCTGCTCCATGGGAAGCCTGCTTCTCCCTCTCCCACTCCCCCTGCTTGTGTTCCTGTTCTCGCTGTCTCTCTCTGTCATATAAATAAATAAAATCTTAAAAAAAAAAAAGTGTATGGTGTGTGTGTGTGTTTAAAATGAGTATTACCTTCCTTCCTTCCTCCCTTCCTCCCTCCCTCCCTCCCTTACCTTCCTTCCCATCTTCCTTTTTTCTTTCTTTTTTTTTTCCTTCGGTTTTTTGTTTTGTTTGTTTTGGTTTTTTGCTGTGTGTTTAAAAATGTCTGCCTTTTGCCTTGCCACTTGAAATGACAACTTGGCTTAGTATAATAACGTTGGGTCCCACTTTCTTTCCTGCAGAAACCTGTAGATACTGCTCACCTGTCTTCTGTAGAAAAGTAGGAGGCCAGCCTGACCTTTCCCCCTTGTGGGTGGCTAGCTGTTTCTGCTTGGATGCCTCAGGAAAGCTTTCTTTATCCCTAAAGGTAAATACCTTAATCAATGTCAATTTTTTTTGTTTGTTTGTTTTTAAGATTTATTTATTTATTTATTTATTTGACAGAGAGAGAGATAGCGAGAGCAGGAACACAAGCAGGGGGAGTGGGAGAGTGAGAAGCAGGCTTCCTGCTGAGCAGGGAGCCCGATGTGGGACTCGATCCCAGGACCCTGAGATCATGACCTGAGCCGAAGGCAGACGCTTAACGACTGAGCCACCCAGGCGCCCAATGTCAATTGTTTTATATTAAGTAGTTTCTGAGTATATGGTGTACTCTTTCAATAGCAGATTTCATTCTTTTACCTTCAGGGAAATTTTCCTTCATTATATTTGAGAAAAATTTTTATCTTCTATTTTGAGTATGCTATTTCAGGGATAATAATTATCTGCATTTTGTACCATCTAGATATGAACGCCGTGTTTGGTCTCATTATTTTAATTTCTTTATAATTTTCTGCTGTGTTCATAGTGATTATTCCAAGTCTTCAATTCCACTAACTTCTTAGTTCTGTCTAGACTGTTCTTTGATTTCTAATTTATTTGTTAAGATCTGTAATAGTATTATTTTGGTTCCAACTGGTTTCCTTAGCCCTGCAATTTCTCTTTTATCTCTTTCTGTTGTTTCAGCATTTTGTCTTTGAGTTCTTATTTTACTGATAGCCTGTTTTTATTAAGGTGGTTTTGTTTGTTTGTTAGCACTAAGGCAGTCTGGGGGAATTTTCTTCCTTTTTTTAAATTTAATTTTTGTCTTTATCTGGACTATTTCCTTTGCATCTGTACTTTCTTTCTCTCTCTCTCTCTCTCTCTCCCCCTCTTCCTGCCCCCACCCCCTCCTTGGTGACACATTTACAAGGTTGACATGCCATATATTTTTATTTTGCTTAAGCTACAGTTGGGCAGTTCTACATAATTCTTCAGTTTCCCTGATCTACAGTAGTTCTTCCTGACCTTCTTCTCTTCCCTGGAAACTAGTTATCACCCCTGTGGACAACAACTTGGAGGCTGGATGTCATTTTCTATTTACTTTTCTGTATCTTGAGACTTGAGAGTGGGAAGGAGAAGAGCCCCTCTGGAATTGCCTGCAGTCCTTGCTGGGATCCTGGACTGCCTACTCTCTTCTGAGTCCCTGCAAATGTCCTTTACTGGGGCCATCTTCCCAGCAAGGGCCAGGAATTTCCTAACCCAAGGGCTCTGGTTCGTTTCTCCAACTCAGCAGTGACCTTGGAGAAGGGCTGGTCCTCAGCCAGGGTCTGCAGTGGTGCAGAAAGAAGCGCCTGAGTTCATAGTTTCCCACTTATTCATCCTTCCGGCGACTTCTCTTCATCAAGGTGACTTCAGGATATTGGAACATTCCTCAGTTGTTTTCTGGGAAGCAGGTGTGGTAAACAAGGTTGAGAACCACTTTTCAATTTTGATCACTGCTGATAATTTTTGGCCTTTTGAAAAGAAACATTTTTGTTCATTTCATTAGGTACTGGGGGAGAAATGTTATTTGATCTGACTTCCTCTACCCCAGGCTTCCAGAATAACTTTTAAGCAAGCACTGCTGATTCCAAACAGGTGGTTCATGAACAACACTTAGAAAAAAAACCAAAGCATGAAGTTCAGAGTCAAGGTAAAAATAAAATTAAGGATGGGGTGGAAAGCAGAGAGCATTACTTCATGTTGGCTTTAAATATTGAGATGGTTCCTAATTTTATATTTACCTAAATAATATATTTATGCATCCAAGAGCTAAAAAGGGAATGGGGCAAAACACTTCGTTTTTACCTTTCCCAATGTTAAAATGCACTGAAGGTAAATAGTTGCAGGTTCAAAACCTCATATATTAAATATGTTTTAAAAAAGAAACCTAAAGCATCTTTATAATCACATAAGGATATCAGAGGGGCATTAAAATGTGTCCCCCAAACACAATATCCTTTCCCCAAGATGTCTCTGCAGCTGAGCTGAACATCTCTGACTTTACCATACTTCACATTTATTTATCTTATGGAGTGAAATGAATTCTTTCATTACTTTTAGAGATTAATTCTGTGTGCTGACTTCAACAAGACTTGATGATTTCCATTTGTGCTCAGCCACAGTGTAAGCAACACCCTGGGAGATAGAGTCAGTGCTGTGCATAGTTCACATCGAGATCAGCAAAAGGGTGGAAAATCCCTAGGTGCAGTTTTAATTTTGTTGTCAGGGGAAAAAAAAAAAAAAAACAGTGTTCAGGGTCCATCAGGCTTAGCTTCTCTGATGTGCCTCTTCAAAATGCAATAGGCAGGAAACAGCACATCTTGGCACCTGACCCCCCCTTCAGTCACAGCTGCCAGCCAAGCTCAGGAGGCTTGGTCCTTGGGGTTCAGTGATCACACTGCCCAGCATTGCAGGTCACGGGTTCCTGAGGGCTGCTTATCTTCTTTTCAGCATTTGGCAGGTGTGCTTTACCATTATCTTAATTCTCCCTGTGCTTCTTAGATGATTCACGATGATAGCGCCACATGTCACCTTAACCTACTGAGCAAATTTGCAAGAGTTTATTCATTTTAGAGTATAATAATGCCTCTTAGTCACAATGGCTGAAGGGGCCACACAGGCCAACAGCCTTTACTGTAGATTTCTTGATATACTGCACAATGACTACTTAGGTATAAGCTATGGGGGCAAAGTAGCATCTGTTAAGCACCTGTGCTCTGGACTCAGGAATCTAAATCCTGGCCCCACCACCAACTAACTGCATGACAGGGTTCCTTATCTGTAAAATGGAGATAATAATGGTACCAATTGGGAGGACTTTTAAAAAAGTGAATGTATGGGGGAATTCTTAGCCCTGTGCAAATGATGCAGCTGCTGAAGATGATTATCATCTTACTATTTTATTAGAGAAGGCTTCTACCTTCGAGTTTATACATTTAAAATTTTTATTGAATTGTTTTACCAGTGAAAATGAATACAGTGAAGTACTTCTGAAACCAGATGCTTTCTCTTTTCAAGTATTTATTTATTTTACAATTTTATTTATTTGAGAGAGAGAGTGTGTGTGTGTGAGTGAGAGAGAGAGAGAGAGAGCACAAGCTGGGGAGAGAGACAGAGGGAGAGGGAGAAGCAGACTCCCAGCTGAGCAGGGAGCCTGATATGGGACTCGATCCCAGGACCCTGGGATCATGACCTGAGCTGAAGGCAGATGCTTAACCGACTGAGCCACCCAGGCTTCCCTATTTTCAAGTTTTAAAAATTTATTTTTCACTGTATAAAACCACCTTATTTTATGGATGAGGATACAGAGAAATACAGAGACTTGCCTGAGGTCACAAAGCTGACTACAGATAAAATCAACACTAAACCTCCAATAACCTTAATTTGAGTCCAGTGCTCTTTTCACTGCATTCCTCTGCCTTTCCTTGTGTGATCATATTCATCACTAAAGACTTTCATATTGTAGCCGTGTTCCTCTAGAGGCTTTCTACATGTTGGTAACTTCACATTTTGGCTGTTATAACAGACAGCCCCAAAATAACTCTGGGTTAAAAAAGATATTTATCTCTCATGTTAAAGTTCAGGTAAGCAATCCAGGGCTGGTATGGTGGCCTCACAATCTTCAGAGACCCAGGCTTCCTCTAATTTGACGCCCTTCCCACTGCAGCACACGGTGACCATCTTTGGTCGAAAAGGGCGACTCCAGCCTTTACCATCATTTCCACTTTCCAGTAAAGATGTGGAGAGGGGTAAAAAGGTGGGCTCAGTTCTTCTCTTTAAGAGTACACAACATTTTTGTTCATAGTCCATAGCCCATACACCTGAACTTAGTCTTATAGCTACGTGTAGCTTCAAGGGAGGCTAAGACATGTACTTTTTGGTTAATTCTATTTCTATGTAAGAAGGGAAGACTAGATATTGGAGTATAATTAACAGTCTTTGACCACACACAATAAGCTTTAAGTAGTATGATATTTTCACAAAAGTACTAGAGTTCCTGGATTTATTTTTTTAAAGATATCTATATATGTATATAGATGGGGCATGGGGCAGAGGGAGAGGGAGAGAGAATCTCAAGTAGACCCCATGCTGAGCGTGGGGCCCAACAGGGGGCTTGATCTCACAACCCTGAGATCAGGATCTGAGCCAAAATCAAGAGTCAGACACTTAACTGACTGAGCCACCTGGGCACCCTTGGAGTTTCTGGATTTTCATACAACAGCTGAAAGGAATATATAAGTCCTAAGCTTCTACAAAGTATAATTAATCTTTTTCTTGAAATGTGGTTCAGGATAGCACTTCCACCTAAGGATCTAGGAAGGTGGCATGGGGTACCACACAGTCTTTATAATATTTACAGAGCCAACTGATAAAAAGATAGATAATAACAAGTGTTAGTGAGAATGTAGAGAAACTGTAACTCTTGTACTTTGCTGATGGGAACGTAAAAGGGTGCAGCTGCTCTGTAAAACATGCGACACTTTATTAAAATGCTAAACACAGAATTATAACAGTCATAAACTCAACAATTTCACTCCTAGTTATCTACCCAAGAGAAACGAAAGCTTAGGTGCACACAAAGACTGTATATGGATGTTCATAGGAACATTAGCCATAATATCCAAAAAGTGGAAACAAATGTTCGTCAACTGGTGAACAGATAAATAAAATGTGGAATATCTATACTATTTCAGCAAATAAAAAGCAATCCAATACTGATAGATACTTCAATATGAATGAGTCTCTTGGGACGCCTGGGTGGCTCAGTCGTTAAGCGTCTGCCTTCGGCTCAGGTCATGATCCCAGGGTCCTGGGATTGAGTCCCGCATCAGGCTCCCTGCTCAGCGGGAAGCCTGCTTCTCCCTCTCCCACTCCCCCTGCTTGTGTTCTCTCTCTCGCTGTGTTTCTCTTTGTCAAATAAATAAATAAAATCTTTAAAAAAAAAATATGAATGAGTCTCAAAAACATCATGTTAAATGAAAGAAGCCAAATACGAAACACCACATATTGTATGATTCCATTTATATGAAATACTCAGCATAGGCAAATCTATAGAGATAGGAAGTGGATGAGTGGTTGCCTGGGACTGCAGAGTTGCAGAGTAGGGTGCTGACTGCAAAGACACAGGAGGGATTTTAGGGTGATTTTTTAGTATAGATGCTGCCGAAGCCAGCACACATGAGTATTTGTGTGTGTGTGTGTGTGTGTGGTGATAGAAATACTCAAAAATTTTTATTGCGGTAATGGTTGTATAACTCTGTAAATTTACTAAGAATTATTGAATTGTATGCTTTTTAAAATTGAAGTATAATTAACATACAAGGTTAATTGGTTTCAGGTGTACAACATATAAATTATATGCTTTGAAAAGGCCAGTGGAAGCAGCACATGTATCTTCAACTGGCTCACACGATGGGCTAATTCAGGAGAACCAGGCTAGGGCTAGGGACAAGGTAGGTCCTGGAGATACCAGAGATGTAAACACTTGCTCTCTGTTTGCGAAGGGCTCATATCTTAGAGGCTGTCAGGAAAATTTCACTGAAAGGATTTTTTTTATTCCACATAGTGAATTGGATAAGTTAAGCAGAACATTTGAAATTTCGTGACTTTCAAGGTTTAACACATATTCTAGTGATATTTATTCTCCTATCTGAAGGGTTCATGACTTTTTACTTCTCATGTGTTCATCTTCATAGGATGACTGCCTTCAAATCTGATAACTTTACCTCAAATGGTGTCTTCTGTTTTCTGATAACCACACTCTTGAAATATACTCTTAAATGAATTTGTTCTTGTCATCAGCTCAGTGGTTTCTTCAGTCTACAAAAAGAATGAGATAGGTTTGACCAGATGTCCCAGAACATCTTCTAGCTGTAGGCTTCCACGAATCTAAGTGTGTTTTTCATTTGCTGTGTAGCCTGGGAAAATCTAGAATTTGAGGACACACCTGATTATTTGTTGGGGAAATTAAGTGGTTAAAAAAAGCTCAGGGATGAGAAAAGGGAAGCCAGGAGAGTGGCAGCAAGCAATGGGAAGAGAAACACCAAGAGTCGATGATGTTGGACTTTTGTATGGAGAATAAACATGTACAATTTAAGAGGGTATATAGGAGAGTGAGCCAAGCATGTAGTGTTCAGAATGTATTCCTAAAGTCTGTGAGGGCCGTAAGACCAAACCACACTGCAAGAACAGATATTACTAACCATTCATTCATCTATTTTCTTCACATGTTCACCACCCAATATGTTTTGATCCCCCCCTACTGCCAGGAGTAAGGATGCTCCTAAGGGCCCTGACTTGGCTTCTGTTCTGCCTGTATTTCAAGCGTAGGGGCCATCTCAGTATCTTATAAAATATACTTATGAAAATATCTTCTTTTCATTTTTTTTATTTCAAAGAGTCTATATGTTCTTGAACATTATGAAAAAAATTAAGATGAGGTCTAAAATTAGCTTCTCATGCCTGTAATAAACATTTCCAGAAGGTACTACCTTCCCATGTTTCTTGAGCACTTTGTTTCCCTTACTTAATATTACACACTACCTTCCAAGTTCACATATATAGCTACAATATACAACTTTAGACTTAAATATGAGAAAAACTTTAAATGACCATAACTGATTCAGTCATCCAATATGAATACCAATAACAAAATTAAAAAATGATCAAAGAATTCCCTCCAAAAGAATCCCCTAGCCTCAGATAGCTTTGTGGGTAAGACTTTCAAACTTCAAAAAGCACATGATTCTCATCTTTTATAAACTGCTTCAAAGATTTAAAAAAAACAAACAAACATGGAAACTTATCTAATTAATTATTAAAAAACTAAAACTACATTGGTAACAACATTTAAAACAATAGCAACAACTATAAATCAAAGTTACATATCAATATAAATGCAAAAATTTGGGGTAAAACACCTACAAATTAAACTTTAAAATGTATTTAGAGAATTCCCACCATGTCCAAGTAGGATTTCTCCAAGAAATGGGAAGATTTTTTAAAATTAAGAGATATACTAATATTAACATTTGTACAGACTAAAATAGCCACAAATTCCTTGACATTCCACCTATTGAGAGGAAGGGTCTTATTTGGCCTCATCTTGAATCTAGGATGATCTGTGACTGCTTTGACCAGTTTAGAATGGTGGAAGTAATATTATGCCAGTTCTGAGTCTAGCCTTTGAGAGGTCCAGCCGCTCTCATTTTGGTTTCTTGGAGCCCTGAGCCACCTGTGAGAAGTTGGGCCACCCTGCTACAGAGTCCACACAGAGAGGCTCTGAGGCTACACGGAGAAGGACCAGAACCCAGCTAAGTACCCTTCCAGCTATCCCCACCGATATGCCAAGCAGATGAGTAAAGCCATCTTGGACCCAGCAAACAACCTCAGGCACCAGCTCCAGACCATCAAATGACCCCGCTCAACATCAAATGGGAAGAAGAGTCATCTGGCTGAGTCCTGCTTAAATTCCTAACCCACAGGGCACCTGGGTGGCTCAGTTGGTTAAGCTGGGCGTGGAGCCTGCTTAAGATTCTCTCTCCCTCTGTCCCTCCCCACACTCACTCACTCTCTCTCAAAAAAAAAAAACAAAAAAAAACTTCCTAACCCACAAAATCACAAGATATAATAAAATGGTTGTTGTTTCATTTTGGGTAGTTCGTTAAACAATTGGATAAACAATAGATAACTTAAACAATGGCACAATAGCATGTGAACTGACAATTCACATAAAAAAGAAAATACCTAATTTATATACACAAATCTTTAAGCTTACAAGCACAGCATAGGGGAACCCACATTACTCTACTGTTTTTGGGTGCAGAGTTCATGTGATCTTTTTGAAATGTAATTTGGCAATATGCATTCAAATATAAAATTTGCAGACTCTTGATCTAGAAATTTCACTTCTAGGCATTCTTTCTAAGGAAATAACCCATTAAGGGCACAATGATCTATGTATAAAGATATTTTCTGTAGAGTTATATATAACAGAGAAAAATTGTTAACAGTCTAAATGCTCATCAGCATAGGACTGGTTAAATAAAATACACACATCCCTCCAATGACATTGTATGCAGGTACCAAAAGGGATGCCTGGACGATATAAACCAAAATGGTTATGTTTATCTCTAAGGCCTAGAATTATGGGAGACTTTCACTTTCTGCTTTATACCCTGCCCCATTATATATTAGTTTTATTTAAAAAAATAAAAGTTACAATATTTGAAAGGAGGATTCTATATAGTTCGGCCTAATTGGAGTTCTGTCCTGGGGCTTGGGACCCATTCTCAGAGTCACAAAAACTCTCCAGTTGCCAGGCTTGTCCTCTGTGTATATATGGTATTTCCTCTTAGGATCAAGCAGGGACTGGTTTGGCAGAGAGTAGGATTCAAGTGTTTAGCATCTGATATCCTAGCCATCTGCCTCTCAATTTATAAATATCTATTGGCACCCAAGGAGATAACTATGTATGTATACATGCCACCTACAGTTTGAATTTGTAAACAGAATAATTTCATACCTCTCAGGCATCCCTGGAATTAACAACTTAACGTGAAGACGTTTCTCTACCTAAATTCTGAATCTGTATCTGTATCATATCTTTAACCAATGTCTTCATTATCCTACTTCTAGCTCCTTGATTGGGTTTCTTTTAGGGACCAGTTCCCCTGTCACTTACCTCTAAGTTGCATGTGTTTCTTTGTGTTATTCACAAAGTTGAACACAAGCAGCCCGAGGCACTGTCATACTCAGACCAGCGGTCTCTGGGCTTCCAAGGCCTCCAAACATTTCAAAGTTCCTCTCCAAATCTTGCTTAAACCTACTCCAGGAGCGCCTGGGTGACTCGGATGGTTAAGCATCTGCCTTTGGCTCAGGTCATGATCTCCAGGTCCTGGGATCATGCCCCATATCAAGCCCCACGTTGAGCTCCCAGCTCAGCAGGGAGTCTGCTTCTCCCTCTCCCTCTGCCTCTCGCCCTGCTTGTGCTCTGTCTCTCTCTCTCTCAAATGAATAAATAAAATCTTAAAAAAAAAAAAACCTACTCCAGTTATCTAGAGAACTGGACAATCCTTTCTTACTGGGACTGACTTTGACTTGAACATGTAGCCATGGTAACAACTGAGCGTTGGTGATAATAAGAAGCCTTATTTGGAAGAGAACTCTTTTATTGTCAAAGCAGCTGTGTGTGTGTGCCTTCTTATCTGTCTGAATCAATTATTCATTCCATTATTAAACAGAGCTTCTTCTTAAACTGTATCAGAAGCAGGCTGATACATATTTAAAAGAGACAAGGAATCGCTCTTTCTCTCTCTCCAAAAATAAATAAATAAAATTAAAAAAAAAAAAAAGGGGGCACCTGGATGGCTCAGTTTGTTAAGCCTCTGCCTTTGGCTCAGGTCATGAGCCCAGGGTCCTGGGGTAGAGTCCAGCATTGGGTCCCCTGCTCAGCAGGGAGTCTGCTTCTCCCTCTGCCCCTCCCCCTACTTGTGCTCCGTCTCTCTCCCTCTCTCGGGGGAAAAAAAAAAAGAATAAATAAAATTTTAAAAGAGACGTGGAATATTCAGAATGGAGGGAAAGCAATCCAGGTGAAGTTGGAAGCATTGAAGAGTGGATGGGAGACCAGCAGGATGGTAATGGCACTTCTTCTGGAGGAGACAGTGATGGATAAGGAGCCCACTGTTTGATTTTAAGAAGTTACCAGTCAAGAGCTATTTTCTTTTCTTCATAAAAGTAGAAATATCTTAATTTTTCTTGAATACATGTTTACTGCTAAAATTCATGTAATACAAAGGAATTTACAGCGGCCTCATACCTCCTGTTTATAATCCCATACCCTAGAAATAAACACTGTTACCAGTTTATTCTATGCACTTACAGATATTTTATTCATATATTGTTGACACACACATTTGTGATATGTATGTATGTGTGCATGTGTATATATATTTAATTTTTAAATACAAATGGGGTCTATATCAGTTAGGATTAGATTTGGCTACATATAACAGAGAATCCTAAAAATACAATGTGAACAAAATAAATGGTCACTTCTCTCTCACAAGAAAAAAGAAAAAAACAAAAACAGGAGGTAGGTAGTCCAGGGCTGATATGGTGGCCCCATAGTCATCAGGAAGCTGGCACCTTCCCATTTTCTCATTCTATAATCCCTATAGTATGGTTCTTGTCTTCATGGTACAAGATGGCCCAAACCTCAACCATTACATTCCAAGCAGCAGATTGTAAAATGTGAGGAATAAGGACAAAACTGTCTTTTTAAAGGAAACTTCTGATTACACCTCGTTGACCAGAACTTAGTCATATAGCCACATCTTTGCAAGGGAGACAGGGAATCTAATCTTTTAGCTGAGTGACATTGTGCCTAGCCAAACAAAAGGGTCCCTTGATTGGAAGAAGTGGAAGGTTATTTGGCAGGGAACTGACATTCTCTCCCAATGTCATACTATTCTTAGTGTTCTGTAACCTGCCTTTTCTGCTTAATATATTTTTAATAGCTGAATAGTATTCTATTACATAACTATTACATGACTATTCTATGCTGTAACTGGTTTAAATCCTTATCAATGGGTATCTCAGTTGTTTTATTTCTCCCCGCTCCCCAACAAAGATATTTTCTACTCCTTGTATGTGAAAAACATAGAAGACAATTTCCACGGTACCATTAACTTCTGGGCTCGCACCTCTCTCAACATTTCTAATTTTGTGCTCAATTCAACGCAATGTGCACTTACGAGAAGCCGCTTTCCTTTCCTGTACTTTATATACAATGCTCCTTGGGGCTCTGACCAGAGCCCCTTCTTATCAATTCTTATGGCTTCACATCTCATCCCTCTGTGAGTGGGTCCTAAATCTTTAGCCCACTTGTAGGAATTTGTCCTACAGATATGCTTTCAAATGTCAAAAGATATACATTCATGAATTCTCATTACACCATTATTGGTAGTAACAGCAAAAACAACCACAAAGGCAGAAAAAAAATCCTGGTTTTCATTAGATAAGTCAAATAAATTCTGCTACTTTTATGTAATGGGATACAATGCAACCGTTAAAACCCATTGATCTATGTGTACTACTATGGAAAGCTATCCAAGACATATTACTGGGTGTAAAAATAAGATGCAAAGCAATATGCATAACATTATCACATCTGTGTTAAAAAATAAACAAAAAAAGTATACAAACATATTCTGTAAAACTTGACCTTCATATTGTAAGTAGAGTCTAAAAAACTCAGTGGCCCAAGAAAGGAGTTTCCTTTACTGTGAGGTTAATGAAATGACCCCCACCGGGAGTTAAGGTGTTTGAAAACCCAAATCCTACCTAGTCCTAACTGCAGTTTGGTGCTACCTGGGGCCAGTAACCCACTCCAGTTTAAATATTCTTGGGTGGGGGCACCTGGGTGGCTCAGATGGTTAAGCGTCTGCCTTCAGCTCAGGGCATGATCTCAGGGTCCTGGGATCGAGCCCCATATCAGGCTCCTGGCTCAGCGAGGAGTTTGCTTCTCCCTCTCCCTCTGCCTCTCTCCCCTGCTCATATTCCCTCTCTCTCTATCTCTCTCTCTGTCACATGAATAAAAAAAAAAAATTAAAAAAAAATATATTCTTGGGTGCAGTTTCTGGAACAGCAGTAGTGCTTCCAGAAATCCTGTGATTAATTGGCTACATTTACCTAGGGAGACTGGGCCCAGAAAATAATGAGGATATGGAAACCCATATTTTTGCCTCCCCATTTCCTGAGATAGGGCAGCCTGTTGATTTCCTTTCCCTCCCACCCACCATATCTCACTTCTCTGCCCTAAAGCCTGGGCTGAGATAGAACAAGAGCTAAATTCATTGTGTCAGAATCTCAGCTCCCCCGGGGCCGCTCTGCCAGTTACATTGCATATGCTTACATTTAGGACAAGTTATGCTGTTTTCTTTACATTAGTATGTCTTTTTTTTTTTTTTTTAAGATTTTATTTATTTATTTGAAGAGAGACACACAGCGAGAGAGGGAACACAAGCAGGGAGAGTGGCAGAGGGAGAAGCAGGCTTTCCGCTGAGCAGGGAGCTCAATGCCAGGCTCGATCCCAGGACCCTGGGATAACGACCTGAGCCATAGGCAGACGCTTAACGACTGAGCCACCCGGGCACCCCTAGTATGTCTTTTTAAAAGTAAAATTAGTAGACCTGGAAGGAACTGCTGAACTGGAAGGAACAGTGGTTATGAACAGATAAGCTATGGTTGAAACCACTTGATTAATAGTATTTATTTTTAAAAGATTTTATTTATTTATTTGCGAGAGAGAGAGAGAAAGAGAGAGGCAGAGGGAGAGGGAGAGGGAGAAGCAGACTTCCTGCTGAGCAGGGAGCCAGATGCGGGCCTCCATTACAGGACCCTGAGATCATGACCTAAGCTGAAGGCAGATGCTTAATCAACTGAGCCACCCAGGCGCCCCTGATTAATAGTATTTAAAACACACATGCACTCACACACAGGATGCATATCAAACTGCTCATGCTGGAGGCAGGGTCGCCCCAAGGGGGCAATGAAGAGATTGACAAAAAGCTTCCCCACAGTCCTAATTGTAAAATCTCCAGCTTCTCTGATGACAAGTGACACAGAAAGGACATCAACTGACCTTACCAAAAAGCTAAAGGGAGCATTTGTTGATTCAAAAACCCTCATCCAAAGATGATACAGGTCCCCAAACTTGCCACTTAACATCTCCACTTACCACCAGACATCAAGAACCAGAATGATTTGGGGGGAATTAGGAGTCTTTTTTTTTTAAGATTTTATTTATTTGACAGAGAGAGAGAGAGAGTGCACAAGCAGGGGGAGCAGCAGAGGGAGAGGGAGAAGCAGGCTCTCTGCTGAGCAGGGAGCCCGACTCGGGGCTCGATCCCAGGACCCTGGGATCATGACCTGATCTGAAGGCAGACGCTTCACTGACTGAGCCACCCAGGCGCCCCGGGAATTAGGAGTCTTAACATGATTCCTGCATATCGAAAAGACAGAAAGCTGGCAATGGAACGTGTGGAAGGCAACCCAGTGGACCATAGTGAGGTCACCTTCATACCACCACTTCAGGGTGACACAAACAGGCTGCCCACTCTGTTTCTGCGGTTACCAGGCCATAGTAACTGTGTGGGTGATAGAATGTATGAGTAGCAGAGTATATTGCAATGACTCAATGATCACAGACAGGAGATACGGTGTATAACTCAAATGTCTATTGAAAATTGGAATCCATGGTTGAGTGACCTTGTGTCTTAAGCCTTTTTTTCTCATTTCTTATATTTGAAGAAATAATATTCCCACTTTTTCTCAATTCCTTTTCTTCTTGTTCTATTGCATTTAACAATTATAGTAAGAATTGCTTTTCTTTTTCCTCGTTTCCCTTAGGAGATTAACAATAGGTGTTTAAATCAAAAGACATACAGATCACTTTCTAAAGATCATGTGTTAGCATAGTTAATCATGGAAATACTCTTTAGGCAAAGCAGTTACTTACTTGTTTTTAAAGGTGACTAGTATATATATACATATACTAGTATATATATACATACATATACATTATGTACATATACATAATATGTACATAATATGTACATAATGTATATGTATGTATATATATATGTCATACAAAGGGGAATTCATAGTGGGGATTCATAGAGAATCCTTATGGGGATTCTTCTGTTATTCTCAGCAATCTTATTTCTCAGAATTTTTCTTCATTGCAAAATTCTATTTAAAATATATTGTCCATTAGAATGGCATTATTAATCCATAAATAGAACTTATTCTCTCTAAATCACTCATGGGTTACAAATATTCACATATAAGCTAAGTCACGTTTTATTTCTATATAGGGGAATAAATGATTTTTTAAATTCGCTTATTCAACTCAATGTAAAGATGTATCAAAAACTACACTGGCTTTATGATATGTAAATTGGAGCACTTTCAGATTATTCTTCAAATATCTTGGGATGGTTAATTGATGTATGCCTAATGCAAGTAATTTCTATTTTAAATTTACATGTGACAACTTTTTTATGCTTAGTCATACATAAGAAACATGTTATTAATAACAGCAACAGCAATAAAAAAACACCTGAATTGTATTGAGATTAAAAACTGAAGCTGTTTTTCAAGTGAAAAAAATTATTGAATAGAAAACATTATCCCAAACGATTCAAAGTCACTACATAGCATCAATAAAACTCAACATGATTCGACTGTTCATACACAAGTCTCCAAACACTGTCAGATGTTTCATTTCTCCTTATTCCCATCAATAATTTAAAAAAATCAATGTCAATACCCAAAGCTAAACAAAACAAAATAAAATCAACACCATCAAAGCACAAGAAAAAAGAAGGGCTTGTATTCTGGAGAGAGGGAGGATAGAAACAAAATACAGGTAACAACAGACTAACAAAGAAAACTTAACTGTATATCTTTAATACCGTGAATACAGTTACTATTTAATGACAACCTGAAATAGCAAAAACATGGGAGTCAAACAATAGAATCTTTCCCGTCAAGCAAAAGGAAGTAAACACAGGAAACCTCTTCCCTCTGGACAATATAGATACTAAAACAGCTGTTAGTCAGGATGTGGAGAAAGGAGGGGGGTAGACAGGTGGTTTGGATCTACACATGTGCCCCTAACTCTCCTGAATTCTGATACTTCACTCCCACTCCCAACAACCCTTCCTTTATGTAGACTCTCCAAGGGAGAGCTACCACTACTCATGGAAATGAACCAAATCCTCTAAGTATACTGGAACAGAAAAAAAGAGAGTTTTTCATCACTCTTCCAGAACATCTGTACATAAAAATATCTACTTCCTTTCTTACAGGAAAAAAGAAATGAAAAGAAAAAATAAATTCACTAGGAAGCAAAGTATACAAAGACCAATATATATCTTTGAAATTTGTAATTAACAATTGATTTTTGTTCTTGTAGATCCCATTAATCTAAATAATTTGGCAAAGAATCTAGGACATAGTAGCCACTCAGTAAATATTTGCTGAGTACATGAATAAATAAAAATATATCACATAGCCAATATTCCTAAACTGAGGACAGCAAGGTTATTGTTTCTTCTCCACTGAATTAAGTACAGCTCCTGCCATAGCAATTCTTGTTTGCATTCAGTACACTTGAGAACATTAGGAACTAAAGTTATTATATTAAAAAGAAATCAAATCTGTACACAAAGCAAACATATACTGTGCACCTACAATGTATAAGGCTCTGCACTTCATGCTTCCTCCTCTCCCACTCTGCCTGCTTGTGATCCCTCTCTCACTGTGTCTCTGTCAAATAAATAAATAAAATCTTAAAAAAAAAAAAAAGAAGTGTAAAACAAGGCCCTGCCCTCAAGGTACAAGTCTATTTCTCCCTCCTGCTCCGGGTGATGTGAAACACTGGCAAAATCAGTGAGGCAGCTAAGCCCATAGCAAATGCCCTTCCTGTGAAAACATCCTTGGCTGTCTGGCTGTCTCACAGGGGGCCATGACCCCAACCACAGGCGAGAGCAGGAACATCTGAAGGAGCACAAAGTCAGATGCGGTACCAAGAGAGCCAAATGGAAGGGACAAATGTAAGCAATAGCGCTTCCTGCCCTGCCCTGCCCTGAGTTAAAGGTTTATCATCCTCTGGCCTTCAAGAGATCCCCTGTTTCGTCAGCCATCCATAGAGGTGACTGAAATGTCATACCAGTTCTGAAAGGGTAACATAGTTTTTTTAAAAAAGTGATTCTCCTTGCAAATACTACTGACTAGTAATCCACTATGTGTTTATAGCAATTTGTTCATTCATTTGCCAATTGATAAATGTTTCTAATTTTTGACAATTATGAAAAAAGTCATTATAAACATTTGTGAACAGGTTTCTGTGTGGCTATATATCTTATTTTCTCTTGGGTAAATATCTAGAAGTGGGGTTGCTGGTCACATGTGTAAGTGTATGTTTAACTTTTTAATAAGTGCCAGACTCTTTTCTTTTTTTACCTCTCCACCCCTATAACTGTCAAACTGTTTTCTGAAGTATCTATACATTCTGCATTCCCACCAGTGATGCATGTGAGTTCCAATTTCCCTGTATCCTCACTAGCACTTTGTGTTATCAGTTGCTTTTAAATTTTTTTATTTGATGGGTAGTGGTGTGTTGTAGTGGTTTTCATTCGTTTTCATTCATTCATTCATTCATTCATTCATTCATTCATTCATTCATTCATTCATATCTCCCTGATAACTAATGATGTTGAGCATCTTCTCATATGATAAGTGGAAGAGGTGGTTTGGAACCACAATATTTGCCATTTGTCTTGAATATTTGTTTACAATATTTGACAGTTTGCTGGACAAATTAAAATTATATTTAGTGATAGTTTGAGACCCAACATGATGTTAGGCCTTTTTTCTCTACAAAATACCTAAGTACTTTAGCAGTCTGGGACCAAGTTTTGAGGTTTTTCTGCAGGCTGGAATAAAATCTAGACCCCAAACCCCATGCTTCCAGGTTGTAGCCTTTGAGTGTCTCAAGAGGAAGAGATACTACATTAGGGCCTCTCTGTCTTTGAGGGGGATGAATGCCAATCCCGAAACCTTTATGCAACTGAGTCCTCAAAACCTTAGCTCTGTGTCTCAGCTGCTTTCAGTGAGTTGCCAAAAAGCCCCAGAACCAAATTTCAGCCCTTGGGTTCCAGGATATAGTGTGGGTCATTTCCCAAGATTTCAGTGAAGCTCTGCCTTTCAGTTTCCTTTTGACTATCAGTAAATCCTCCTTTGGTTCACCTTTTTGAACTCTAATCATTTCCTTGTTCTAATTTCTTACTATCTCATTAGGTCTCCAATGCATGCAAGAATGTGTGTGTGGGTGTGTGTTTTTTCAATTGTCTTGAATGGGAGGTACAGTTGGAATCCTCTCATTTATCAGTCCTTGAATCTGAAATATGGACTAATATTCTAAGGGGGAGACCAAAAATAAACAAATAAACAAGTGAATAGATAGATATTATGTCAGGTGGTGAAAAGTGCTATAGAGGAAAAATAAGGAAGAATAAAGGAAGATATAGGAATGCCAGGGATGAGAGAAAGAATTGTCAAAAAAGATCTTTCCAAAATGATAACATTTGGGCAAATAACTCTGAAAAGTGAGAAGTAGTTGTTCTAGGAAATTTTGGGTGTAGCTGGAACAGAGTGTGTACAAGGAGAACAGGGGGCAAGATATTAAAAATGTGGAGTCAGAGAGGTAGCTGAAGGTAAGGTCAGGTAGGGCCTTGCAGGTCATACTGTTTTCAGATTTTACTCTGAATGAGGAGTAATTAAATGTTTTGAGCAAAAGGGTGACTTATTCTTACTTGCAATTTAAACAGATCCTTCTGGCCTCTATGTTGAGAAGAGACTGTGGTGGGGAACGGATGGGAAAAGGGGGAGGAAGAAATGGTCCCATTAGGAAGTTATTGAAATAATTCAGGTGAGGGGGTGAAGTATGATAAAAACTTGGACCAAGAAAATAGCAATGGAGGTGGTGAAAAGTGTTGAGATGTTTTATATACAGTATTTTGCAGCTAAAGCTAACAGGATTTACTGATGGATATAGGGTACAGAGGAAGACACGAAATAAGGTATTTGCCTGGGCAACTGGAAAGACAGAGATTACATTTCCTGAGATGTAGAAGACTGTTCAGAAGAGGTTTGTCAGTGGAGCAATTGAGGATGTTGATGTAGAATTAGGGGTTTGATTTGGGACAGGTTAAGTTTGAGATCCCTATTAGATATTTGAGTGAAAGTGTGAGTAGATGGTTGGCCATGAGCTTGTAATTTAGGAAAGAGGTCTGGGCTAGAAATGTAAATTTGGGAATTGTGGGTATATAGATGCTTTCAGAGCTAAGAGACTGGGGATGGCGTTACCTACAGAGCAAATAAAGACAAAGAATTAAAACATTTTTAGGCTAAACCCTGAAGTGTCTTAACACTCAGCAGTCAGTAGATAAAGAGGACCTGACCAGCCAGTGGAATAGAAGGAAAACCAAGAGAAACTGATGTCTCAAGCCAAATGAAGGTTTTAAGAAGGAAGCATGATCAATAGTTCTGAGAGGTACAAATAAAGCCATGGATTAAACAGTGTTCAGGTCACTGATGACCTGGACAGGGGCTATTTCAGTAAACGAGATTGATAAAAGGAAAATGATTCTTCTTTTTCTTTAAAAATAGATTTTATCAAGTTTAACACAGGAGATGATGCTTATTGTACCAACATGAGATTTACTAATTTTCCTCTGAGGCGGTTAATGTGAATTACATTGATAAGCCAATTGCTCAAAGAGGTTTTAGTTATTCTGAATAATCTCATCATTACTTAAATTAGGGCCTTTAATACTCTCGAAAGACATACCTTTACTTAAGAAGGAAAGGGCAAATTTTAGAAAAGTAAATCCAAACAATAAATGGCATTGGCATTAGAATGACATTTGTTCTTTGAGCAAAACCCAAGGAAAACAATTCTAGTAGGATCCTCTGGGCAGCAGCAAATAACAGCCTTGCAAGCTGTCATCTCGACAGATAGAAGTGCTTCCCCATCCCTGCCGTGAAAAACGCTCAGTGGTCTGTCCCTTTATTTATCTGAAATATTATTTCTTTGACCTCAGAAATAGCTTTGTCTACTCTATTTCTGAATTGTTTTTTATTTTGCATATTCTCAAATTTCTCTTATTTATCTAATATTCTCATATTTTGTGAAATGGGAGCAGGTGGGTATTACATATTTTTTGAGCTCTTATAAAAAGCAAAAGAAACATTTAGAATCTTAAAAGAACACAAACAAGCTTTCATGTCCACAATTTCTCAAACATTTTCTTGAATAAGAAAATATTAATAATAAAACCTTGAGTACTACAATTATTTCTAAATTCTGTATATCACCATAATTAGTTCTTCCAAACTTTAGTTTAAACATAACTTTCTTTTCCCCACAGAATGTGTTTATTCTCTAAATTTCCACACAGAATAAGAAATTAAATTTTCCGGGCACCTGGGTGGCTCAGTTGGTTAAGCGACTGCCTTCGGCTCAGGTCATGATCCTGGAGTCCTGGGATCGAGTCCCGCATCAGGCTCCCTGCTCAGCGGGGAGCCTGCTTCTCCCTCTGACCCTCCCCCCTCTCATGTGCTCTCATTCTCTCTCTCTCTCAAATAAATAAATAAAATCTTTTAAAAAAAAAGAAATTAAATTTTCCTTCATCAGAAATAGTTCCCGTCTTTCAATTAAAATTTTGTTTCAATAAAATATTAGATATGCTTAAGCTACTTAAAATATTTAAAATTGGGGGCGCCTGGGTGGCTCAGTTGGTTAAGCGACTGCCTTCGGCTCAGGTCATGATCCTGGAGTCCCGGGATCGAGTCCCACATCAGGCTCTCTGCTCGGCGGGGAGTCTGCTTCTCCCTCTCCCCCTCCCCCTGCTTGTGTTCCCTCTCTCGCTATGTCTCTCTCTGTCAAATAAATAAATAAAATCTCTAAAAAAAATATTTAAAATTGGGAATGGTTCCTTTTTAAGCTCATTTTGATACCTTTATGGACACAGGAAACCTTTTGGTTTGAAGAAAAATAAGGCAAACTAATTGCATGGTTACAATATAACGGTGTTTAAGAATGATAATGTTGGAGACCATCACACTTGGGTTTAAATCCCACGTCTTCAACTACCTAGTTTCATAACCTTGAAGTAAGCCACTTAATCTTTCTTAACCTCATTCCTCATCTATAAATGGGGATAATAATACCTGCCTTGCAGGATTATGATGATGATTTTACAAGATAATATATGAAAAGCACTTAACACAGGGCCAAGCCTTGGGTAGGTGCTAAATAAAAAATTACTATTGATCACCATGATCATCATCATTGGAACTGGACAATCTCCAAAGTCAAGTAGCTTAAAACAAAACAAAACAGAAAGCTAGAGTAAGTATGATCATTGCCAAAGGTTAGAATTCGATTTCACCAGGGAGATACCTATATTAAGGCTTTAACAATAAAACACACTAAAGGGGAAAGGTCGGAATGATTCATTTCATTCCTTGTGCTGGATGACAAGGATATACATCCTTGGATATACATCTCAAGGTAGCCTGACAACAACCCCAGAAGGGAGATAGTATATGCCCACCTTATGGATGAGAAAATGGGAACTCAGAGGGGTGAAGTGATTTGGTCAAGACCATACAGCTGTTAACTTGCAGAATCACCACTCAACTCCAATTTGTTTGACTCCAAAGCCCTGTTTCAACTCAACTTCCAAAGTAGAGTCACTTTGGGGACGATTTCAACTGGACCACTCACCCTCATCCAGACTAGATCTAAATTGAAAACATGAGCTTGGGGGTAGCACAGGCCTTACCAACCCTCAACTTTTATTCTCTCTCTTTCTTATCCATAATCTAATCACACCAAACCCCCAGAATTAAGAGAGTTAGTAACAACACCTGCTGCCTGCATATAGCCTAACTCTGCTGGCTCGAATCTGCCAGCTCTTCTCTGCATGGAGTTGGAGTATTTCACTACCCTGGATAGTGCCCTTCCCCGTACTGAGTGAATCCGGTGGAGCTGGAACAGGATTGACTATACCTCCTGTGGTCCTAGGAATGCAGCTATGATAATTACCAGTCAACTTTGGGGTGAAGAAGTTGCCTGACTCAGCAAGGCTGGCATTTCTTCCTACACAATTCTCTCCAGTTCGTTGGCAGTGGTATCCAGGAGAGGCTGGAGAATTCTGATAACAGCTTGCTGGTTGGATTCCAGGAGAATAGCTCAGATTCTGCTGAAGACTCATCAGAAAGTGGAGAAATACTGACAAAGGAAGTTAATGATAACCCCTTTGGAAACTTTGACTACCTCTACAGATGCCTTCACAACTATTTAAAGCATCACCTCGGAGCTAACTGAGACACCAGAAAATGAAACAAACGCCATGAATGGAAATTAACAATCAGGCTGTGACCCACTTAAGTAGGTGTTATGCTGCTTGCCAAAGGCCTGCCAGAGAGCACACCCTGGGTTAATGGCTTGGTGCCTTCGCTTTCATCCCTTTTAGAAGGAAATTACAATTGTCTCCTAATTCCCTTGCAGAACTGTGCCCTCTTCCTTCTTCACCTCCATTCTTGCTAGCTTTTCCTAACTGATTAACTACTTCACAGAACACAACAAGCAAAGAACTAGAAAAGGTGACAGGCTCAAACAATTGTGGATATTGACATGTTGTTATATTTACCATACAATATAGAAGTCACTGAATCTTGAGTGAAGACACGGTGTATTTGTGTAAGCTGTGGGCAATACTTGGCACACTCAGAGTGATTCATAAATGTTCTTTAAAGGCCTTCCAAGCTCAGGACCCAATCAATACCTCTAGTTACACTTCCTTTGCTATTTATTTATTTTTTAAATATATTTATTTTTTTAAAGATTTTATTTATTTATTTGACAGAGAGAGAGATAGCGAGAGCAGGAACACAAGCAGAGAGTGTGGGAGAGGGAGAAGTAGGTTCCCCGCCAAGCAGGGAGCCCGATGTGGGACTCAATCCCAGGACCCTGGGACCATGACCTGAGCCGAAGGCAGACGCTCAACAACTGAGCCACCCAGGAGCCCTTCCTTTGCTATTTAATCTATGCTCTTATCTAGCACTGTCCAATACAAACAAAATGTGAGTGACTTACGTCATTTTAGTTTCTAGCAGCCATCTTTAAGAAATTACAAGAAGATGAAATTAATATTAATAATATATTTTAACCCAATGTATCTAAAATATTATTTTAACATGTAATCAATACAAAAATTTATTAATGACATATAACATTCTTTTTTGGGGGGGTACCAAGGCTTCAGAATCTAGTGTATTTTTTTTAAAGAGTTATTTAAGAGCATGAGCTGGAGCGAGCACGAGCAGGAGGGTCAAAGGGAGAGGAAGAGAGACTCTCAAACAGACTCTGCACCAAACGCAAAGGCTGATGCAGGGCTTGATATCAGGACCTGAGCCGAAACCAAGAGTTGGGGGCTTAACCGACTGCACCACCCAGGCACCCCTGGAATCTAGTATATATTTTACTCATACAGCTCTTTTCAATTCTGACTAGCCACATTTCAAGTGTTCATTAGCCTGACGTAGCTAATGGTGACCTCACGGGACAGTACAGCTCCAGTCAAAGAAGTTGGAAGAATAAACAAATAAGGAAGTAGTACAAGTTCTCCAGAGGAAAGGAAACACAGAAGGATTTAAGGCATTCTTGTTGTATAAACTTTGCTCCCCAGGACGGTGTGTTGAGACTCAATAGGAATTAACCCACACCATTTGGTCTAATTTTGAAGGAAGTAGAAGCTGAATGAAGAAGATATCCAAGTTGTAAAATGTCTTAAAGGCACAGAGCTTTATACGCTAAGAGTTTTCGGCCAAGAAAAAGACTGTTTAAATAAGCCCGTGAGAATGATGAGAGATGTGAGGATAGGGGAAAGAAGGATCTATTACTTCTGAGATCCTTTCTAACTGGAGGTTTTATGATTCCATATTTTCTATCAACTTTGCAAATGAATACTTTTGAAGTGTTTTACAAATGTTTATTCTTTTTAAATAATTTAACTATTCAATCTAAAATGTTGTCTGTGCTACAAATTCAGGGAATGAAAATTTTAAGTGCCAATCCCACCCTAAACAGAGGAACATGGTTCCAAGTTTCTGGGGTTCACATAAAAGAAGGTTCTAACTTATGTGTAGGTACTTTGCATAGTTGCCTAAAACACTGACTTTGGAATCTGAGAGACCCAGGTTCTAGTTCAGCTCTCCTAGTTTACCGGAATGGCAACTTTGGACGAGTCTCGTAAACCCTCTACATATCATCTACATGATGGAAATAATAATATCTATCATCCAAGCTTGGTGAAAGAATTTACTTAGATGATATGCAAAGCTCCCACAAAATTCTTGCTACTTTACAGTTTTGATTATTCAAGTATAGCCATTCCCATCCAGTAAAATCTTTGGAATGGTTTCTTCATGCTGGTGGAAATTTTCCTTATAGCAACAGCCAAATAAGTGGCTTTATAAAATAATACTTCTTCGAACTCCAAAAGGCTCCCTTCCAAAACAGCCACTCAGGAACAAGAGCCACTGAAAAGTGAGTGTTGTCCTCTCAGTTCCCATGGCAGGAACTGGTTTGTGTAGCAGCATCAGACTGAACTGAGAAGAACCAGGGACCAGATACATCCTTTGCCAGGGGGCTCCCAGCAGAGTTCTTGCAGATCATTCCAGCGTACTGTGGCTCAAATTCAATTCTAAGCTCTAGTTGGGTGACTAAACGCCTAAAGGAGAAAAACAAACAAAACAAAACCCCCAAACAGCCTCAAAGTCCTCTGGCAACAAGAAACTTGTGGCTATCCCTCTACTAGGGCCAAAGGGCCAAGAGAGGCATCTCCAACTTGTAGCTCTCCTACCAAGCAAAAACACGGAAGAGGTTTCCAAATAAACGCACATTCATGAAGAATGAACAAATCACAGCGGGTGTGTGGATGGGAAGCAGCACAAAATTTATCAGCCATCTCTGTTTGATAGCACACATTTAGAAGTCTTGTCAGAAAGTGGTACCTGCTCACAGGACTCACTTTGTTTTAAGTCACAGCTTTACATCATTGGCTTATTCTGCAGACAATATTGCTCATTCCCAAGCATTTGCTTAGCATTTCTTTTTTTTTTTTTAAGATTATTTTATTTTATTTTTTTATTTATTTATTTGAGAGAGAGAGAATGAGAGACAGAGAGCATGAGAGGGAGGAGGGTCAGAGGGAGAAGCAGGCTCCCTGCCGAGCAGGGAGCCCGATGCGGGACTCGATCCCGGGACTCCAGGATCATGACCTGAGCCGAAGGCAGTCGCTCAACCAACTGAGCCACCCAGGCGCCCTTGAATTATAATTTTTTTTTTTAAAGATTTTATTTATTTATTTGAGACAGAGAGAATGAGAGACAGAGAGCATGAGAGGGAGGAGGATCAGAGGGAGAAGCAGACTCCCTGCCGAGCAGGGAGCCCGATGCGGGACTCGATCCAGGGACTCCAGGATCATGACCTGAGCCGAAGGCAGTCGCTTAACCGACTGAGCCACCCAGGCGCCCTTGCTTAGCATTTCTAAAATATCACACTGACTAGAGTACTTTGATAAGCTCCATTGTTCAGGGTCTTGGATCCTTGACTGATAGGCCCCACCCAAGGAAATGGTGCATAAAATAGATAACTTCAAGGTCGAGAGCCTGGTTTTGAGCCAGACAGACTGACCGTTAGAACTTTGGACCTACTCATTACTAGTTTGTGATCTTGACAAATTACTTTAGTCTCTAAGCCTCAGTTTCTTCTTCTATAAACTATGAATAAAAAGATATCTACTTCATTAGGATTGTTACTAGGATCAAATAGAAAGTCTATAAAGTGCTTAGCATAGTGCCTGGCATGTGGTAATATTTCAATAAATGTTGGCCGTTTTCCTACACAAGACTGATGAGAATGTGTCTTAGCAGTTTCCAAAAACTGAAACTAGAAAATTGCCAAATGATAGCAATCTATGCCATCCCAACAATTTATACAACAGAGTAGGATTGCAGCAAGACCATTTACCTGGCTCCACACAAAGCTCCTCAAGAAGAAAAACACCTCTGACTAAAGAACAGCCTGTTAGAGCTAGAAGAGCCCTTCGAGACCACTTTTCTTTTCTTTTCCAAATAAACGAAACCTCTGAGGGGTAAAGTAACTTGTCCCACGTGAAGAGCTAGTTAGAGGCAGGGCCCAAGTTCAAATCCAGATTTCTCGACACTTAAGTCTATGATCCGATGTGTTCAAATGCTTTTGTGGTTAAAACAACTCTTGAAATGGCAAGACATGACTGATCATAGGGAAAATCTCCTGTATTTCTCATTCATGCCATTAGCCACTCATTTGAGACTCCATGATTGTATTCTAAGATGCTCTCTCAACAGCAAACAGAGAGCAAATGACTACATGAAGCTGCAGCCCTGAGAACCATCACCACCATCAGGGCAGATTTGCCTAAGCTCATTTGAGAATAAGGTACAACGTGTGAAACACTTCATCAAATGCCCATGACCATTCATGCCAAAGAACTGGGAGAAATCATAGAATTCTATCCTCTCACCTGTAACCCAAGAGGTATTTATGGCAGGTGAAGAAGGTTGTGCCAGAGAGTCTCTACAATGATACCCAATAATCCCCACTTCCTGGTATTCCCACCCTGTAGTAATCTCATGCCTTAGAGCGTGGACTGAATTTATTGACTTGCTTCTAACAAACAGACTATGGCAGAAGTGATAGGATGTCAATCCTGACACAAGACTATAAAAAGATTGTGGCTTCCATCTTGGCCACTCTCTCCCTGGAGGAGCCAACTGCCATGTTGGAGAGGGCCACATGAATAAGCTTGGAAGCAGATATTCTGAGGCCTGATAATAATCATGTTAGTGAATTTGGAAGCAATTTTTCAGCCCCAGTCAAGTCTTGAGATGACTGCAGCCCCAGCTAACAGCTTGACTGCACTTTTGAGAAATTTTGGGCTAATGCTACCAGCTAAGCTTCTCCCAAATTCCTGACCCACATTAATTGTGAAATAATAAATGCTTACTGTTTTAATCTGCTAAAATTTTGTGGTAATTTGTTAAACAACAATAAATAATGAATACAAAATGCAGACATGTTTGGGATAAAGCATCCCTGAACAGAAGGCTTGATGTAATTGTCCCTCAAAGAGCAAATATCCTTTTTTAAAAAAATTTAGCCAACATACAGTACATCATTAGTTTCAGATGCAGTGTTCAATAATTCATCAGTTGTGTATAACAACCAGTGCTTATCACATGCCCTCCTTGATGCCCATCACCCAGCTGCCCCATCTCCCCACCCACCTCCCCTTCCCCAACCCTCAGTTTATTTCCCAGGGTCAAGAGTCTCTCACAGTTTGTCTCCCTCTTTGATTTCTTCCCATTCAGTTTTCCCTCACTTCCCCTATGATCTTCTGCACTATTTCTTATATATGAGTGAAGCCATATGTGAGTGAAACCATATGATAATTGTCTTTCTCTGATTGACTTATTTTGCTCAGCATAATACCCTCCAGTTCCATCCATGTCTGTGTAAATTGTAAGTATTCATCTTTTCTGATGGCTGAGTAATATTCCATTGTATATATATACACCACATCTTTTTTTTTTAAGATTTTATTTATTTATTTGAGAGAGAGAGAGAGAGTGAGAGAGAGCATGAGAGGGGGGAGGGTCAGAGGGAGAAGCAGACTCCCTGCCGAGCAGGGAGCCCGATGCGGGACTCGATCCCGGGACTCCAGGATCATGACCTGAGCCGAAGGCAGTCACTTAACCACTGAGCCACCCAGGTGCCCAATATACCACATCTTCTTTATCCATTCATCTGTTGATGGACATCTTGGCTCTAAAAATATGGAACGCTTCATGAATTTGCATGTCATCCTTGCACAGGGGCCATGTTATCGTTCCAATTTTAGTATATGTGCTGCTGAAGCGAGCACAAAAAGCAAGTATCTTTATTCTCATCACAGACAGTCCAGAAAAACAGTAACTCATTTTCTGTGAGACCTCTACAAGGCTCTATGAAAATCAGACAATTATATGTGTGTATATCAGTGCTATTGCCTGGGCTGTGAAAAGTGGGAAAATTTAGTTTATTGCTATCCTCAGTGCCTGGCCCAGGTTGGCCTTCTAGAAATAATCATGAATGAATGAAAGATCATCCTAATGGCGTAAGTATGGATCATCACCAGTATCATGGAGATAATATTTTAAAAATACCTTCCATTATTTCCTTAGTAATTTTTTATTAATCAAGGGGTTATTTCTTTTTTTTTTAAAGATGATATTTATTTATTCATGAGAGACAAAGAGAGAGAGAGAGAGGCAGAGGCAGAGGGAGAGGGAGAGGGAGAAGCAGGCTCCCTGCTGAGCAGGGAGCCCTAAACAGGACTCGATCCCAGGACCCTGGATCATGACCTGAGCCGAAGGCAGAGGCTTAACCATCTGAGCCACCCAGGCATCCCTATCCAGGGGTTATTTCTTTCCCATGCATCCCAACTGCCTTAAAGATAAGCCAAGAATAGTGCTGTCCTAGGGAAGGAGGAGGTTAGCACCAACTCAAACAAATGTTTTGGGTTTTTTTTGAAAATCAGAAAAAAATTTTATGAAGTAACATTTTATTTTATTTTTTATTGAAGTATAATTTTATTGAAGTGTTCTATTAGTTTCTGGTGTACAATATAATGATTCAAACATTCTATACGTTTCTCATTGCTTATCAAGATAAGTGTATTCTTAACCCCCTTTATTTCCTTCACCCATCCCCCCACTCACCTCCTCTCTGGCAACCACCAGTATGTTCTCTGCATTTAAGAGTCTGGTTTTTTGTCTCCTTTTACTTTGTTCATTTGTTTTGTTTCTTCAGTTCCACATATGAGTGAAATGACTGGTATTTGTCTTTCTCTGACTTATTTCACTAAGCTTTATATCCTCTAGTTCCATCCGTTCTGTTGCAAATGGCAAGATTTCATTCTTTTTATGACTGAGTAATATTTCATAGTATATATATACCACATCTTCTATATCAATTCATCTGTGAATGGACACTTGGGTTGTTTCCATATCTTGGTTATTGTAAATAATGCTGCAATAAACATAAATCTTTTTGAATTAGTGTTTTTGTTTTCTTTGGGTTAAAAGCCAGTAGTGAATTGCTGGATCATATGGTAATTCTATTTTTAATTTTTTTGAGGCCCTCTATACTGTTTTCCACAGTTACTGCACCAATTTGCATTCCCACCAATAGTGTAGGAGGGTTCCTTTTTCTCCACATCCTTGCCAACACTTGTTGTTTCTTGTGTTTTTTAGTTTAGCCATTTTGCGGGTGTGAGGTAATACCTCACTGGTTTCAATTTGCATTTCCCTGATGATTAGTGGTGTTGAGCATCTTCTCATGTGTTTGTTGCCATCTGTATGTCTTCTTGGGAAAAATGTCTGCTTGAGTCCTCTGTCCATTTTTTAATTGGATTGTTTGTTTGGTGTTGAGTTTGATAAGTTCTTTACATATTTTGGATATTAACTCTTTATAGGATATATCATTTCCAAATATCTTCTCCCATTGAAAAGGTTGCCTTTTTGTTTTGTTGATGGTTTCCTTCACTGTGCAAAAGCTTTTTTTTGTGTGTGTGTAGTCCTAATAGTTAATTTTGGTTTTGTTTCCTTTGCCTGAGAAGACATATCTAGAAAATTTTGCTATGGCTGATGTCAAAGAAATTACTGCCTATGTTTTCTTCTAGGAGTTTTATGGTTTTAGGTCTCATATTTAGTCTTTAATACATTTTGAGGCCAAGATGGTATAAGAGGGTGGTCCAGTTTTATTCTTTTGCATGTAGCTGTCCAGATTTCCCAGGACCATTTGTTGAAGAGACTGTCTTTTTCCCATTGTATATTCTTGCCTCCTTTGTCATAGATTAATTGACCATATAAGTGTGGGTTTATTTCTGGGCTCTCTATTCTGTCTATATATATTTTATACCAGCATCATACTGTTTTGATGACTACAGCTTTGTAGTAGATCTTAAAAATGTCTTTTTTTTTTTTAATTCCATAGCAGGACAGACTTGAAAACCAGATGTTGCAGAGAGAGAAAAAAAAATTTATAAATTCTAAAATATTCTTTTTTTACATATAAGAAGCAATGCTTACATGTCTAAAAATAGTTTTCCTCCAAGCCATGGGCAGAGTGGACTCAGAAGTGACCCAAGGAAAGTTCCTATAAGACAGGAATAGGAAAAAAAAAAAGTATTTTTACCAAAAGAAGAAAAGAATAGTAAGAGGTCAGGTGCTTGGGCCCTGGCTTCCCTTTGCACCTTTGCTTCTGGGTGGTACCTTAAAAGGCTATGCAAAAGAAAACCGTAGAAAGTTTGGGAAAAGGAAAACCAATTTGGGATTTGGAAGCAGAGTACACCATGTGCACATGGGGTATGACAGCAGCATAGAGGAAGACAAAAGAGAATTACATAAAAGAAGTTATACTTGTTGCTCTGCTTGGTATTCATTTTGTTAAATTTTAACCCCAATTCACAAGCAGGTCAGCTTAGGTTTGCCTGGTTTCAGGAGTGCCCTGGAGGCCCAGGCTTAGGTCATTCCGTAGCCTGTGGGAAGAAAGGTGGAATGAGTGTTGTAGCTTTGACTGACTCCCACGTCCCTCTGTCCCTGAGTGATAAGATCCTGCCCAGAATCAGCTGTCCACACAGCATTCGCCAGCAAGTTCTGTCTTTGCTGCTCTTAGAGTAACCCTACTTATTTCCCTTTTGTGGCAGTGTGGTTATAACCACGGGCTGATAGACCTGGGTGCTCCCCTCCACCCTGCCAGTTGTTAGTTGTCTGACCTGGAGCAACCTTCTCTGAGCCTCAATTTAACAAAATGATAATAACTAGGTAGAATATTTCAGGGCTTACAACATGAAAAGCACTTTATAAAGCATATAATATGCCTTATCTCCTTTAACTCACACTTTCACCATAGTGAAGTAAAAACTGTTTTTATCTTCATTTTACAGAAAAGAAACCTGCCAAAGTCACACAGCTAATAAGGAGCGGTAGGAATTGAATCTGGGTCTGGCTGACTGCAAAGCCCATGAAGTTAATGGCCATATAGGAGGATCCCTTGATAGGGCAGATGCTCTGAACACCTCAGAGCATAGGGACCCCTTACATGTAATGTGCCTGCTAATCTGTATCATTTGTTGGTTCTGAATGAGATTAGCACTGATCCCTGTGTGGTCAAGGTCACTTTTTTCTGTGTATATACAACTTTTAAACAAGCCCCACGTTTATGCTAACAAAACTATTTGGGTCTGTAACTATGACTTGCCAATTTCCATTAAGCTCCCTTCTGGGGCTGGGGTCATGCCACTGCAAGCTCCCCCTGGATTTGGAGACAGATGCCTGCTGGTGACTGCCTGAGGCAGCGTACCTTAAAGCCAATGACAGCCTGGGTAGGTTCCCACTGCTGAAATTAGCCTGCAGGATCCTTGCAGGCAAAGGTATATTTTAGGACAGCAGTACCAAACAGCATCACAGAATGGCAAGTGATCGGAAAAGAGCCTCGTCCGTGTTTCCTCTAATGTCCAAACAGTTCCCGCTCATGTTTGACCCTATTGCTTGTATAGAGTGAAAGAATGTATTTATTTGTTACATCAACAAATATTCATGCACATACAATTCAGGACCTGAATGATAATGACTTTCTTTTAATAAATTTTAATTATAATAAAACAAATTCTCTTCTTCATAGGACTGCACCACATTTTAGTTAGCAAACTTATTTATTGCAAATGATTTCATTATCTGCTAAATTCTTCCATGGGAATCATTTAGAGTTCCTGGTAATAATAATGACTGATGATAATGCTTCTTAATGAATTACCATGAGTAAAAGTATGACTCAATAGCCCAGTATGGAAAGAACTTTCTGATCTAGATCAGGAATATTCAAGACAGAAAAAAACTTAGATGTTTTATGCTACACCACCACCTGCCCCGTGGGCATAATTTACAAATCAGGAAGCAGGCTCAGAGACTCTAGATCATTTTCAAGGTCACTCAGTGGGTTTGAAGCTCAGTTACGGGTCCTGACTTCCAAGTCACTTCACCACACTCCCCTCCCCCATTCACAGTCTGCCATACAGCTATGGCAGTTACTGTGAACAAGTAACTCACTACTCCCCATTTTGGGACTGGAACTCAGAAGTTATTATACAGGTCATATTCATAGGAAGAATTCAGAATAGTCATCGAATAGAAAGTTGAAATGTCCTAGGAATCCAAATCCAGGAAAAATTTATTAAACCTTCAACAATGCAGACACCCAGCATCTCATCTCATTTGTACAACAATCCACGGGAGTGACATAATTGCCCCATTTCACAGCTGAGAAAATGGGGCTTAAAGAGGGCATGAAGTGCCCTAAGTTCACACAGTAAGTAATGGAATGAGGATTTATTATTGGACTTCGTGATTCCAGTCCAGGCCCTTTCTACTTCCTCATGGCAACACTGTATTGAAGTTTCCATTGGCACCCTCCAGGGGAATAACTAAGGATCTCCTTGGCTCTATAAATGACCAGACACTGCATCATTGCTATTTCCAGTGCCCATTTAAAGTAAAGGCATAGCATTGAGCTCATGACCCTTACCTTGAGGAATTATTCTTCCTTCTGGCTGATGAACTGAAATTATTCAGAAAGATCTTGGGTAAAGTGTGACTGTGGGCATGAAGGACAATGGTAAGTGAAATAATAATAAATTACAAACTCAAGCATCTTCCCTACTGTTCCAGCTTGGACAGCTTATTACCGCACAGATAAATCCTCCAACTAGCTCAGGAAAAACATAAACATCAGCTTTTGCATTTTGCCCATATTGATAGCTGGTCACGTGCCAAGTGAGTTTGCGATTTAGTATGCAACAGTAAAACCTCCAAATCCACCGTCTTTGGCTTGTATTTGATCCCCCTCCCCACCCCCACCCCCAGCTCAAAGGCTCTGCCATTCATTTCTTTTTTTTTTTTTTTAAGATTTTATTTATTTATTTGACAGAGAGAGAGCACAAGCAGGAGCGGCAGGCAGAGGGAGAGGGAGAAGCAGGATCCCCGCTGAGCAGGGAGCCCCATGCCGGGCTCGATCCCAGGACCCTGGGATCATGACCTGAGCCGAAGGCGGACGCTTAACCGACTGAGCCACCCAGGCGCCCTCTGCCATTCATTTCTATGGCAGCTGGGTATATGTAACTCTTTACTAATCTCCCCTGCCTCTTACAGATCAGCTTCTTCTTTTTTTCATTTATTGCATCAGCTTGCTATGTATGCTAGAGACCTTTAAATATTTAAAGTTGTAATTTAACAAACTACAGAGAAGCCAGAAATGGAAGTTTGGGTTTTTAAAAATTTTCCTATACAAAAGGGTTAGAAATGCACTAACCCAAAGAGGAAAAAGGCTGAATTTCCAGCATGCGTTCGAGAAGTTGCTGGATATACTGTCTTTGTAAGGTGATGTCACCTTGTTAACTATGGCACGTATGGTACGTATTGCCCACTTGTCCCATCTTCCGAGCCTCTCCTGCCGGAGCCACTGCCCTTTCCTCTCGCCTTCTCCTCCTAACTTCCAGTCCCTGCACGCCTACAGAGCAGTACAGCCACAGCCTCACCCCCGTCCACTGGCACAGCTCTTACCATGACCGGCAACAACCTATGATCACTAAATCTGTTGAGTCCTTATCATACTTGTCCTTTGTGCTGAACTGTTTCCTATTCCCTCCTTCTCAAAACTCTTCTCTTTAGGTCAATAATAATAATTATTGTTGTCATTAATATTATAAATTTGCATTAATAGAGTGTTTACAATCTATAAGGTGGTAGGTTAAACACTTTACATGCGTTCTGTCCTTGAATACTCGTAACCCCACGGGGTCAATATTATTCTTATTCCTGTGTTACAGATGAAGAAATTGAGGCACAAAAGGTTAACTAATTTGCCCAGAGTGACACAGCTAGTAAACAGCAGAGCCAGACTTTAACCCAGGCCTCCCTTTCCCTAACTCCAGAGCCCATGTCTGTAAACCTTATCCTACATCGCCTCATAAAGTTTTCAAGACAGTGACTATATGGAGACAACAGAACCATTAAAGCAACATCTAGATTGCAATTCGTTTTTCTAAATTTGAGCTAGAGCAATGTTAGAAAAGAAAATTTTTTTAAAAGGTGGGAGTGAAAATATACCATGAAAGTACCACCAAATAAATTTTAATCTTTTAGAAACACATTAAAGTAAAATAGAAAAGCATTTGATTATCTCCAAGATTTTTCTCCACATCTTGTTTACGGTGGTATTTGGTTTGCAGCCTGTGGCAGACAGACTCTGGAAGGCCCTCATGATCCTCGCCTCCTGGAGTTCACACCCTTAGATAATCCTCTCCACTAAGTGTGAGCAGGCCCTGTGACTGGCTTCTAAGCAACAGAATATAACAAAGGTGATGAGATGTCACTTTGGTGACTAGGTTACATTTTTTAAGACCATCCTGCTAGCACACTCATTCTAACGACTCTGCCTGCTTGCCTCGGCGCAGTAAGTGGCCATGGTGGGAAGTCCATGTGAAAAGAGAGTGAAAGTAGCCACGAAAAACTATGGGCACCTTCCAGGCAAGAGCCAACAAGAAGCTGGAGCCCTTAGTCCTACAACCACAGGGAAATAATGCTGCCAAAAGTCCAAGTGAGCTTGGAAGCAGATTCTTTCCTAAATAAGCTTCCAGATGAGAAGGCAGCCCAGACAACACCTTAACTGCAGCCTGGTTAGACCCTGAGCAGAGGACCCAGCTAAGTCAAGCTCTGATTCACAGAAGCTGTGAGACAATAAATGTGTATAGTTTTAAGCTGTTAAATTTGTGATAACTTGATATGCAATAATAGATACTAATACACAGCCTCATTCATGGCCTCTCCCAAATTTCAACAAAAATTCTTAGGAAATCACATACAAAAAAATATCATAACAATGTCATAACATACCTGACTGAGAGTCTATCTATTCTCAGAATCTTGAAGGGACTGTGCCATGAAAAGAACCCATGCCATGTCAATTATTCTATGCACTAAAAGAAGGGCAATGGTTATCTATTCCCGCATAATAAACTGCCCCAAAACTTCAGAAGTTTAACACATTTGTTAGTATTTATTCTCAAAAAGTTAAAGGTAGAATTACCATATGACCCAGCAATTCTACTCTTAGGTATGTATCTGAAAGAATTGAAAATATGTGTTCACACAAAAGCTTGTACACATATGTCCACAGCAGCATTATTTGTAGTAGCTAAAAGGTGGAAACAACTCAACTGATTGCATGGATCATCTGATGATGAATGGATAAACAAAGTAAGGTATGTCCATATGATAGAATATTATTTAGCCATAAAAAGGAAAGAAGTGCTGATACATGCTACAACATGATAAAGCTTGAAAATATTATGCTAAATAAAAGAAGATAGACACAAAAGGTCACATAATGTATGATTGTCCAGAAAAGGCAAATCCAGAAAGACAGAAAATAAATTACTGGTTGTCAGAGGATAGGAGAGAAGAATTAGGAGGTACAGGATTTATGTTGGGGGTGATGGAAATATTCTGGAGTTAGGTAGTGGTGATGATTGTGCAACATCATGAATATACTAAATACCACTGAATTGTACATTTGAAAATGGTAAATTATATGGATATGAATTTTATCTCAAATTAAAAATTTAAATAAAAATAAATTAAATAAACATTTATTATTTCTCACAGTTTCCATGGGTCAAGAATTTGGGAGTGAATTGTCTGGGAGATTCTGACCTGAGGTCTCTCATAAGTAGTTAAGATGTCAGATGAGGCTACTGGACTAGAGCTGGAGAAATAGCTTCAAAAGTAGTTCACTCACATGGCTATCATATTGGTGCTAGTAGTTGGTAGGAGGCCTTGGTTCTTCTCAATGTGGGTTTCCTCACAGAGCTGCATGAGTGTATTTAAAACAGGAAGCTGCTTTCCCAAAAACAAGTGATCAAAAAGATAGCTAGTCAGGAGACGCCATATCTTTTATTTCCTACCTCAGAACCAATGAAAATACTTTCATAGAAAGTAAGAGATTTTGTTTAGCTTCTAACCACTTTTCTTTCCTTATTAAGAAAGTCAAGGTCTTTACCAGCTAGAACACTGAGAATATAACCATCTATTACAGGAATGACAGATAGATAGATAGATAGATAGATACCAGAATGTTGTTTTCTATCTCCTATTCATTGTACTTTTTCTACATTTTCAGCAACTATAATTCCCATTAGCCATGTCAGCATGAAATGGGGAATGGAGGGAGGGGTTTAGGGCAGCAAAATCAGGTAATGCCATCAGGTAAAGGATAGTAGGTGGAGCTGGAGAAAGATAAACCCTGGGAAAAAGGCATACAGGAAATTATAGATTTTCACAATATCATCTGTTTAGTTACTTAGAGAGCCTGGCAGTGGGGGTAGAAGTCTATAGCGTCTCAGTCCAGCCAAGCCACACTAAATGAAAGCATGCTAGATTCTGCTATCTGAAAATAGAATACAACCAGATTCAAGGGGGCAAAGAATGAGATCAATGACCATCCATCCACTTACCATATCTGTTGGTAGAAATAGCTCTTATTCAAGTATAAGTCAGTAGGGAAGAAAGCATAAAGCTGATTTTAAAAATGCTTTAGAACAAAGAAAAAGGAATTGTATACTCAGTGTAAGAAGAAACCTCTGAACACAATCTGAGATCCAGAAAAAGAAAATTCTAGAAATCTGTTTGCCAGTTTAGCAGGGTATAAAAAATAAGACTCTTATCATTAAAATTAAAAAATTTATCATAGAAAAACTCTTACAGAACAATCCAAGATGGAAAAGAACAGGATGAGATGAACATGGAGATGAGTGAAATAAGAAAAGATATGAAACCAAATATATAATAATATTTAAATCTACATTTGGAGGTTAACATTTACACTATGAAAAAAATGAGGGAAAAGGAATGAAAAAAACATGATTTTTAAAAATGATAGTTATGGACAACAAAGAAAGAGACTTGGACAGAAGAATTATTGATGTTTCTTCCAAAGAAAAAAACTTGAGACAGAAGCAGTGATCAAAGACCTATCTTAGGAACATTTTTCTGAGTTGAAAAACACTGGAGTATGAAAGTTAGGAAGGAAAGGTTTGACTCCTTCTCTACCCAAGGGAATAAATGACCTCAATCAGACCTCACTGTAAACATTTCAATGGTATTTTTTTCTGAATAATCTTTAGCTATAGAATGTTTTCAACAGGATATGCCTGGTCTGTCTAGATTGCTTATTTTGAATAGAGTTGGAATGTCCGGATTTGAGGAACATAGCTAGAGAATAAGGGGTAGTCATATAAGCATTTTCCTATCCATGTGTAGTTAATGGAATATAAATGAAATGATCCTTCAAAACCAAAATGGTTCCCTTTGTGAATAAGATTTCCACGCATATTGTTCAAAATTAATTAGTTCCACACACATTGTTTAAATTGCATTGGTCAATCCAAAACCAAAACACAAGCCCAAATTGTTAAAAAGAAGAAAAAAAAAAGGACATTTTTGCAAACTTTTGCAAGCTTTTGACTTCAGGCTCCTCCAGGAAAAGAATGCTTTGTTTCTACGTGGTGTTTGCCTCTATCCTTTGAGTTATTAGGAACATTTGATGAGGAGTAAGATCTATGATTCCTGAGTCTGCTTTGACTTTTGCATTAGTACAAAGATTGAAAGGATGCATCATGTTCCAGGCAAGACTAATGACAGTAATAATTGTCAATTACTATGAGCCAGGTACTGTGCTATGTATTTTACATCCATGCTTTCATTGAACCTTAACAACAAATCTAAGCAGTAAAGTCATTATTCCACTTTATGTTGAGGAAACTGAGGCTTAGAGAGGGTCATCTGAGGTCATTTAAAGGTCTCAAGTAGCAAGAGTTTGACATTCAGTCTATGCTATTCGATTGCCAAGCTTGAGTCCTTAACTACTATACCTCCTGCCTCCTTTTGGAAAAAAAGATACATGCACAGACATATTCTGGAAAATATGTATTCTGAAAAAAGTTTAGAATTATATGGATAAAGAGAAAACCTTACAGGGATATGTACAAACATGTTGTGCATAAAGGAACCAGGCTGGCCTCAGGCTTTTCTTTTGCAACACTAGCACCAGAACACAATGGAGTAAGATCTTCAGAGTTTTGGGGAGAGAAATGCTCCAACCCAGGTTTTAAAACTTCACTCAAGTGGATGTGAAAGCAATCAAAAGACCATCTCATGTTTGTGAGAGACTGAAAGTCTCTACTCACCTTTCCTCTTAAAAAGCAAGAAAGCAGGCAAACAATAACCTTTAAGATTAAGAGACCAATCAAAATTAAAGGGAAAAATAGGAAGATGTAAAAGAATTGGCAACAAGCATTGAAAATATTTTGAAATAAATCTAAAGAATTATAACCTTTGTTACAAAATGGAATATAGTTGTCAAATTGTAATCCTGGCAGAAAAAAAGATCATATAATATAAAAACAATTTAATTAAAGTAAACTCCAGATTATATTACCAAAGACTAGAAATGGAGATGAGAAAAGGAAGTGTTACTTCTTCATTCATATATAGAAGAAAATCTGAAGATACCCATTTCATTTCTTATTTTGATAATTAGAAAAAATATAGGTTAATAATATTTTTGAAAAAGTTGAAGAACTACTAGTGATCTTCAAAAGCAGAAGAAAATAAAAGGAAATCAAATTACACAAGATATAAGAAGACATTATCCTTATATATGAGGATAATAAAATTATAAAAGATATAAGAGCAGGTACATACATGTTAACTAAATTCTCTATGACTCAGTTTCCCCATTTATAAGTAGGACTAATAATACCTACCTGAGGAGTTGTGAAAATGAAAATGATTAATGTACACCAAGTGTTTAGAATGATGTCTGACATACTGTAAGTACTATAATATTAGCTGTATTATAGGGGTGCCTGGATGGCTCAGTTGTTAAGTGTCTGCCTTCGGCTCAGGTCATGATCCCAGAGTCCTGGGATCAAGCCCCACATCGGGTTCCCTGCTCCGTGGGAAGCATGCTTCTCCCTCTCCCACTCCCCCTGCTTGTGTTCCCTCTCGCGCTGTGTCTCTCTCTGTCAAATAAATAAAATATTCAAAAAAAAAATTAGCTGTATTATGGTATTACACTGTATTTTTAAATTTTCTGTAGTAATACAATGTTACTTTTTAAAGTACTCTACAGTAAGCAGATGTTACTTTTCAAATTGAGAAGAAAAATAAATGTTCCTTTTAAAAAATTAGACAACAGTTTTAGGGCAAATTTTTCTTTCCATCTTCCCTTCTACTATACAAAAATAATCAATTTTAAAAATTATTATTCTAGGGTCGCCTGGGTGGCTCAGTCAGTGAAGCGTCTGACTTCGGTTCAGGTCATGATCCCGGGGTCCTGGGATCAAGCCCCGCATCAGGCTCCCTGCTCAGTGGGGAGCCTGCATCTCCCTCTGACCCTCCCCCCTCTCATGCTCTCTCTCTCTCACTCTCTCAAATAAATAAATAAAATCTTTGGAAAAATTATTATTCTATATATATATGTTAATGTAGTGGCATAAAATTTGAGTTTGAATTTTAAGATCCTTGACTATAATAATTGCAAGCCCTCTATTTACTTCTCTAAAACTTCTACATTGCCCTTGGTTAGGTTCCATTTTTTCTTCTCCAAATTGCACCCCAGGGATTATAGGCAACAAATGTGATCTCATAAACTTCTAGAATTATAAAATATGCATTAACAATTTCAACACTTTTAAGCATTATGTTAGAGTCCAAAAAATTTGCTATGTCCTAACATCAACATTACCTAAAAGAGGGTCTGAAGAATGTAGCCCACGTAATTATAAATGCTTGGAGAATCAGTGCTATAGCAATAATTGTGACAGCAGATATTAGTGTATTTTCCATACCTTTCTTTTTCAGGTTAGGTCCATAGAAATAAAGTAGAGGAATGTTCAGAAAATATGAGCACAAATGTATGTGCACCTACACTCCCACCTACCCAACCTAAAACCCTTGGATTGAAACAATGAATATTTGCAATGTGAACCCAAGCAGATTTTTCCATTCCTGGTTGTGTTGCATACCTGGAGTTTTAGTTTTCAAAGGGTATAAAAGGAGAAATGATGAGACAGATGTGAGACAAGTTACACAACACTGCCTACCACAGAAAACAGTCCCCTTGCAAAGACGGGCAAGCACCTGTTTTTCTAATTAAAGTTATCTCAAATTTAGGAGGGCAGGAAAAAGGAGTGATCAAAAGCTTTTCCTAACTACATCACTGGGGGCACATTCATCAGTGTTTCTGTTCGTAGAAATTCACACTAAACCACAGCATATGGGCTTCTCTTTGTTTTCTGGTGTTATCTTTTTTGTACTTTTCTTAGGCATTTTATTGGGAAGCTTTGGGAGGGCATATCAAGTACTTACTAACGTGGAATCATGGAAACTCATTACTTCATTTTAAGCCATTTTTTCATCAGGCTAAAACTTTAAATGACACAATCTGAACTTTAAAATTGCTGTTTGGAATTATACCTCCCTTATGGTTCTAAGCACACCTCTTCAGCTGAGTTCTAATATCCTAGGATTAGGGAACTATGTTAGCATCCACTACTCCCCATGCCTTTAATGATTTTATTCATTTTTTTTATATCTCCTCTCAGTCATCCCCTTTTCACATTGAATTTCAAGCTTTTCAACCTTATTCTCTTTAACCAACACCCTATTGCCTTTGATCACAAAAGCATGTTTTCCCAAGACCTTCAGAGGAGGGAGTACTCAGGAGGCTAATTTGGTGCTCAAAGAGATATTCTAAAATATTGGTTCATACAGTGAAGGAAATCATCAACAAAACAAAAAGACAACCTCCTGAATGAGAGAAGATATTCGCAAATGATATATCCTATAAGGGGTTAATATCCAAAATACATAAAGAACTTTACAACTCAACACCCAAAGAACAAATAATCTGATTAAAATGGGCACAGGAACTGAATAGACATTTTTCCAAAGAAGACATACAGATGGCCAACAAACACATGAAAAGATGCTCAACACCACTAATCGTCAGGGAAATGCAAATCAAAACCACAATGAGCTATCACCTCACACCTGTCAGAATGGCTAAAATCAAAAACACAAGAAATAACAAGTGTTGGTAAGAATGTAAAAAAAAAGGAACCCTAACCCTACACTGTTGGTGGGAATGCAAACTGGTGCATCTACTGTAGAAAACAGTATGGAGGTTCCTCAAAAAATTAAAAATAGAATTACCATATGATTCAGTAATTCCACTACTGGCTTTTCTACCCAAAGAAAACAAAAACACTAGTTCGAAAAGCTATATGCACCCCTATGTTTATGGCAGCATTATTTACAATAGCCAAGATATGGAAGCAACCCAAGTGTCCATCCACAGATGAATAAAGAAGATGTGGTGTGTGTGTGTGTGTGTGTGTAATGGAATATTACTCAGCCATAAAAAGAATGAAATCATGCCATTGGCAACAACATGGATGGACCTAGAGAGTATAATGCAAAGTGAAATAAGTCAGCTAGAAAAAGACAAATGCCATATGATTTCACTCACATGGAATTTAAGAAACAAAATAAATAAGCAAACAAAGAGACAAACCAAAACCAAACCAAAACAAAACCCCAGATTCTCAAATACAGAGAACAAAACTGGTGGTTGCCAGAGGGGAGGTGGGTGGAGGGATGGGTGAAATAGATAAAGAGGAGCAAGAGTACAATAACCTGGGACGGCCAGGTGGCTTAATTAGTTAAGCATCTGACTCTTGATTTCAGCTCAGGTCATGATCTCAGGGTCATGAGATCAAGCCCTATGTCAGGCTCTGCACTTGGTGCAGAGTCAGCTTGAGATTTTTTTCCCTCTCCTGCCCCTCCCCCTGCTTGCCTGCGCACTCTCTCTCTCTCTCTCTCAAATAAATAAAAAAATAAGATCTTTAAAAAAAAGAGTACATTTACCTTGATGAGCACTGAGAAATGTATAGAATTGCTGAAACATATCGCACACCTGAAACTAATGTAACACTATTTTAATTATACTTGAATTTTAAAAAATTAAAAAATAAAAATAAAGAATAAGTCATCATTGATGCAAAATAAATAAGTAAATAAATATTGGTTCAATGTCTATTTAATGGCTGTCAGGAAGAAACCGGCTTCTGTTAATAAGAGAGGATACCACTTGCTTTATATTAAAAATGTAACACCATCAAAAAAATTGAAGTGCAAGCAGCTGACAAAATATTTTCTGAGTATTCACAGCCTCTCCCACTTCCTCCTAACAAGAATAGATTCTGGCTGCTGAGCAGGCAGCCAGACCCTCCTTGGCTCTGCTGCACCTGAGAAACAAGCATGTGTTTGGGGAGAAAAAAATAAACCTAGGGGCGCCTGGGTGGCTCAGTCGGTTAAGCGTCTGCCTTCGGCTCAGGTCATGATCTCAGGGTCCTGGGATCGAGTCCCGCATTGGGCTCCCTGCTCTGGGGGGAGTCTGCTTCTCCCTCTCCCTCTGCCTGCTGCTCTGCCTACTTGTGCTATTTCTCTGTCAAATAAATAAAATAAAATCTTAAAAAAAAAAAAAAAACCTAAAGAAACCAGAGAGATTTGGCTATTCTCCATAATAAAGGGCTCAAGTAGAAAGGAAAGGAGGGAGACGAAGACCAGCCACAAGGTTCGGGATTAAAAGACTTTGCAGGAGAAAAGAGGAATCATTCACTTCAAAGTCACTGAAAAGAAGATGTGGCTCATATATACAATGGAATGTTACCCAGCCATCAGAAAGGATGAATACCTACCTACCATTTGCATCGACATGGATGGAACTGGAGGGGATTATACTAAGTGAAAAAAGTCAAACAGAGAAAGACAATTACCATATGGTTTCACTCATATGTGGAATATAAGGAACAGCACAGAGGACCATAGGGGAAGGGAGGAACACTGAATGGGAAGAAATCAGAGAGAGAGACAAACCATGAGAGACTTTGGACTCCGAGAAACAACTGAGGTTGCAGAAGGGAGGGGGTGAGGGGATGGGGTAACCGGGTGATGGGCATTAAGGAGGGCATGTGATGTGATGAGCACAGGGTGTTGTATGCAACTAACAAATCATCGAACACAACATCAAAAACTAATGATGTACTATATGTTGGCTAATTGAACTTAAAAAAAAAAGAAGTCACTGCCGATGTGTGTGTGTGAGTGCTGTGTGTATGTCTGGGTCTGTGTGAGAAGGGGATGAGATCGGAGAACGTTCTCTCCCAGAACACTTACTATTTATTAAGGATATTCTGCCACTTTGGCATTTTGTCAAAAGACACTGAGAAGATATGAAATGCTTCCAATTATATTTCCCTATCTTAATCCTGGGATGTATTTTTTCATTCACATAACACCACAGGATGATAGGTCCAAGTAGGGTCCCGATACAGGTGGGTTACAAAGATGAGGCTTTTATTAGATAGACTGACCATAAAAAACAATTTCGTATCTTGGAATTGCCCCCATTTCACTGTTTTTCCATCTCTTATGATTAGACAGCCATTTGCCTCTTGATCTTCACCAGTAACAGCAATAAATGATAACATGCAAATATAGATGCAGTTCAAAATATCTTTAAAACCTTGTTTTTCCAGATTTTCTGATAGTAAAACATTTCCTAAGTTTTTTTGCAATTCTTGTTTTCTCCATAGATTTTCTTTGTGATTTTTTTGAACCAGACCACTTCTTGAGAGGTATATTTAAATTTTACATATTTACATGGCAGCTTACGGTTTAGATAATAAAATAAATTACCCACTTCAGATAAATAGCACCATGTCATGTGTCATGGGTTCTGTCCCCCACAAAAAGATATGTTGAAGCTCTACCCTCAAGTACCTCAGAATGTGACCTTGTCTGGAAATGGAGTCTTTTAAGAAGTAATGAAGTTAAAATTGGTCATTAGAGTGAGCCCTAATCCAATATGACTGGTGTCCTTATAAAAAATGGGAAGTTCAGACACAGAGACAGACATGCACTAGGGAGGACATGTGGAGAGATGTAGGGATAATACCATATGAAGGTGGTGGACTGGAGGTCCACAGGTAAACCAAGGAACATCTGGGGCTACCAGAGCTGGAAGAGGCAAAGGAGAATCCTTACACTACAGGTTTTAGAGGGAGCATGGCCCTACCAAAACCTTAATTTCAGACTTGTACCCTCCAGAACAGTGAGAATAAATTTCCATTGTTCTAAACCACCCAATTTGTGGTATTTTGTCACGGCAGCCCCAGCAAACTAACACATCATGTATTAAAACAGTCTCAGCATTTCGGCTATCGTTACTGTCATGAGGGGACTTTGGGCTTGGATGTTCTCAGGATTGCTATGGTCTCTCACTGCACCAGGTAATTTGCAGTCACTCCTTGTGAAAGTATTTGATAGGTAAGTGTCTTCCCTATGAGGAATTTTTGTCTCTTCTCTTTTCCTTCCTTCCTTCTTTTTTAAAATTCAACTTGATTATGTTGTCTCCCTCAGCAAGATTGGGTCAGTGTGCATTTTTCTAGTATTTAAGGAATTGCTCATGGAAATCTGAGTTAATTAGAACCATATCCTCAATGTATTCTAATTTAATTTTAGCATTTCAGCCAGATGCCCAGGTTAGCCTCCTGGCTCATTGTCAACCACTTAATATGGCTTGGCTCAGCCCCACCCCTCGTCTCAACCCTGGGGCAGATCTCAGGAATAGAATGAAAATGTCCCTTCTCTCATTACTAGTTTTTTCTTAAACTGAAATTTTAATTGTTGTGGTTTATACCCCAGCAAAATGCTCCTGGCTTCAACATGGCTGCATCAAAATGGCTAAGTCAGAATACTTAATCAAAATATTGAATACCTGCCCCAAACTAGCAAACCAAGAGCAAGTTAGCAACACTGGTATCCAGATACCCTGAGAGTGATCCAGGTTCCACCTCAATGATATCTACTCCCTGAAGGCTGTGGAGGAAGACAACATATGTATCATGCCCTAGGGGACCTTCCTCTACCCTAACACACTCCCTCCCCCACTCCTCAAACACACTCCAATCCTGGATCTGAAGGGAGGCCTTAGGTGGGGCTAGAATTCCAGAACCCAAGTCAGAGATCAAGACACAGGAAATGCCTCATTCCAACTGGATTTCAGGCTGGTGCTACAGATGGTCATACCAGAATTGTTACAAGGCAATAAATGATTAAGCATCAGATGGATTGTATCCATCTGCACTCAGCCATTTGGGTAACAACTTCAGTCTTTACCACAGTCTCCTACTATGTGCATTTTTATTTAAATGAACTTTGGCATAAATTGAGTGCAATGTTTCCCTAGCTCTTCTCCCCATCCATGCCCCCTGCAATTTGACTTCGTAGCTCCTCCCACTTAGAGAGAGAGGAACTAGCCTTGTGACTTGCTTAAACCAATATAATGCAGCAGAAGTGATGGTGTACCAGTTTCACATGGCCTCAAGAGGTTTTGCATATTTCTGCTGTATCTCTTGGACCCCTGGCTCTGCCATAGGAAAAGCCTGGCAAACCTAATAGGGGATTGTGGACCATGAAGAAGAAAGAAGGGGCTCCAGCTGACAGCTAGTCAACCCCCATAGGCTTAGCCACTTAGCAAACCTGCAGCTGACCACAGATACATGGAGCCCAGTTGAAACCAAGAGACCTGCCCAAATGAATCCAGCCCAGATTGCTGAGCCAGAAAATCATGAGCTCAATAGTCGTTCTTCTTTTAAGCCATTAAGTTTTGGAGTAGTTTGTTTTGCAGCAAAAACAAATTACAGCAATAACAAAAACATCCTTCCCTTAATGATACAAAAAATTGTCAGTGTGATATTTTTTAAAAAATAACTGTGAAATCATGAGTCTGATATGCTACTAATATATTTTTCTAATACACAATAAAAAGAATATGTAGTTATTAAATTCTCTCACAAATGTTAAAGAAGTTGGAAAAAAGAAGATACTATTCCAGGCAAGGCAGATGGTCAAGAGGACACTTAGAGAGGAGAGGAAATTTAACTAGATTTGGAAAAACATGTAGGATGTGACTGCATTGAGATCAGCCAGGACAAAAAATTGGATTAGGGAGGAATATATTTGTATTCTACAAATATACGGTATATTTGTGGGACAGTGAATAATTCAGCTTGGTTAAGATATTGTTTTGTGAAGTTCTAAATCTGGAAAAAGAATTTGGTTTTGAGAAAAACCTTAATGGAAACTAATGTTTCCAGTTGAAAAGCCAAAAAAAAAAAAAAATCACCATCTGTTCTTTCAAGCTAAGACCAATGTATTTCAACACATTCTAACCTCATTTTAACCTAAAGGAGTTGATTTTTAAGGATCACAACTCTCTTTTAAAGTCCTTTTTCATAGTAAGGAACAGAGAATGACTTGCCATTCCTACATTAAATGATTTGGACCCAGTATGAAGCAGATTCTAGAACCGGTAATAAGGTAAACAGAAAATGTGAGTAACCAAAAGTTAGGGCACCAGCTGATGCTCTTATTCAGCAACTAATGAGCTGTGTAACTTAAAGCAATGACATATCTCTGGCTCTCAGCCTCCTTATTCATCAAATGCATAAGGTTAAACCAGATGATCTCTAAGATCCCTTCCAGCTCTAAAATTCTGTCATTCTCTGTCAGAGGTTTAGCAAGACAAGCAGTCATCAAGAGATGGTCAAATTCAGTGCTGATTCAGCCCACTGGGCTGGAAGTGCTTCTGAGTTCTTAAGGGCAGAGCATAATGTGGTCCTGGTTTACCAAGTCCCGAGTGATGCTCAGTGTATAATAGCTCAGTGTAACTCAGAATCTTGTGTGTGTGTGTGTGTGTGTGTGTGTGTTGAAGTGAGGGTGAATAATGATAAAGTTAGGGTCTTATGACTATATTATATTTAGTCAGTCTGAAAGATTGTTATGTTTCTAAGAAGCACTCAGGATATTTCTGGAGATCGAGTCACACTTTGCCTGCAAATACTATGGTCAGGGTCAGCAAATTTCCAAAACCAGAATATCTTTAAAGGGAGTTCCTGGTGATCTTGTCTTGGCAATTCAAAACAGCATTCTGTCACAGCACTCAAAACAAAGTCCAGTGTCACTGGAATGAATGATAAATAGGAAAAGAGGAGGAGAAGAGAAAACCTTCTTAAAATTACCACTTATTCAATATTCATTCATTCACTCTAACCCTTTCTGGATTCTAGGCACCATTGCAGGCACTGGGGATACAGCAAGGAACAAAACCCACAAAAATCCCTGCCCTTATGGGTCATACAATCTGTCTCCAACTATTCCTTCTGAGATAGGCAGGACATGTCTATTATGTACACATCTGTTTCTGTTCTGTTTGTTGTTTGCTATCTTTTGTTTTCTTTGGGACAGTAAAAAGTTGGCAGGTTGGGGGTAAGTTTCTGGTGGGGATGACTGGAAGACTGAGGACAGCTGAAGGATACTTACTTGGTTCTAAAACCTTGACTTGCTGCATTTGTGCATTCAATCACCAATAGAGATATACAGAACCAGATACAGAGAACCAACTACACAGAAGCTAAGCTCTGCCATTTACAAAAAAATGTAAATAAACCAGATTCCCTGCTCCAAAGCTATTCACAGTTTAGTTTTCCCAAGTGAGAGAAAGAGACATGAAAATACATAATTACAGTTATGTATTATCTATCTACAGGAGGGTACACAAAGAACAGACTGCAAATAGGGGAGCAGTTAACTCTGCTGGGGGTAACTTCAGGGACCTCTTCCCGGAAGAGGTTTGGTAACCTGGGTTTTGAAGAATGAGTAGAAGTTTTGTTGCAGGCTGAGAGGAAAGCAAGTGCACAGGGAAGACAGGTGTATTATGTTTGGAAAGTAGTGGTGGTTCTGTGTGGCCAGAACAGTCATTCTCCACCTTGTTGCATATGAAGATCACCAGGAAAACTTTTCCAACTACAGATACCTTGACCCTACCACTAGATTGATTAAAAAATCAGAATCTTGGGGCACCTGGGTGGCTCAGTTGGTTAAGCGACTGCCTTCGGCGCAGGTCATGATCCTGGAGTCCCGGGATCGAGTCCCTGGATCGAGTCCCGCATCGGGCTCCCTGCTCGGCAGGGAGTCTGCTTCTCCCTCTGACCCTCCCCCCTCTCATGTGCTCTCTCTCTCCTCTCATCCTCTCTCTCAAATAAATAAATAAAATCTTAAAAAAAAAAATCAGAATCTTTAGGGGTAGAGCACAGGCCTCCACAAAATTTTAAAATTTAAATTTTAAAGCTCTTCAGGCTCTAAACAACTCTAAACTATGGCCAAGGTAGAAACTATCAGGCTAGAATAGCATTTCTCAAATTTTAACGAAAACTAAAAGAGGTTGTCGATCCCCTTTGACTTGACTCCTCCTGGGGTCATGTCCTCTTGGGTCTTCCCTCCTTGACTTGAAGCACTGCATTCCAGCACCACCTCCATTCCCATGCCACACCCTACTCCCACCCCAAGCAGGGTGCAGTAGCCTGGTCCTTGGCTTTTCCAGGAGGAGGCGCTAGGGAGACAGAGCTGAGAGTCAGACACTAAGTCTTGCTAGGTGACCAAAGCCAGCTCATTTACCTCTGTAGGCTTCAATTGTCTCATTTATTTAATCCAGTCTCAGGAATTGGATTAAACAATCATTAAGGAAACCCAATATAAAATTCTATAATTGCACTGAAAGCATTTGCTGAACATGATGACTTTACTGAAAATATATTATGCAATCTCAAGCCTTTTTTTCCCTGGATATAGAAGAAATTTTTTTTTTTTTAAACACATAACCTGTCTTTATAAGCTCAATATCAAGGTGTAAAAAGATAAGAGTTTTGAAATATTAACTAATGTTTTGCCCCCAGATTTCTCCCCTCTGCCCTTCTCTCCTATTCCAGTAGGTAGACAATCCTGTGCTTCCTGCCTCAGGGAGAGCTGTGACACATTTGAAAGCAGAAAAATGGGTGTCTTCCCTGCTTTGGTTTCCGTAAGTCTAAGCCTTTAGGGCAGTGGCTACAAAATGGTGGCCCTAGGCGCAAAACTGGGCCATGGAAAGTTTTTTTTGTCTGACCTGCAGTGACTATTTTTCCAAAATGAATTCATTTCCAACATTTAAAATCAGAAAGGTTTCCACAAAGTGAAAATTTCCAGCTTCTTCTTGAAAAACAAATTGGAAGACTTGGTAACTTTGGACCTCAAAGAGAAATCCAAAGCATCCTCTTTTCTAGATCAAAGTGTCCTGGAAAGAAGCAAGGCCACAGAGCCTTAATTCTGGCAGGCAGAGCCACACCCAGCCCCAGGGACTCATCATGAAGATAGTGGGGAGGTTGGCCAGGGCCAGGACCAGCAAATAGAAAGTTCAGTGGTAACACATGTGGTCCCACAGGCAAGGACTCAGTGGGATCAAGGATGGATCTCAGCACATGACTTTGTACACAAATGACATAAAAGACAGATACCTCCGATTACGCCCATCTCAGTCCCAGGTAGGCACCTCAGTTCTAGGTAAATGCCCCAGAATTGACACACAATCCCTTGGGGGCAGAGAGAGAAATAGAAAATCCCAAACATAGAGATTAAGTCTTTGCCACATGACAGGAATGGGGTTCAAAATAGAAATTAATTTGAATTTTAGAAAAGTAAAAGAAATGCGTATTTTCTGCATGCCTCAGTTTGGGACTTAGATATGTACCCATTATAAAAGGCAGTCAAGACAGTAGGATTTTACTTAATATTTGTTTTCTATGTGCACACACCCTTTAAAAAATGACATCAGGTATGGGTGAGAACAGTGGTAAGAACAAACAATTGTGGCTGCATCTTCTCTTCCTGAGTGAGACAAAGAATTGGCTCATTTTGAAGAGTTTGGAGATAGATTTGATCTGGACACTGGTGGTTCTTGACATGACTGGATCATGGACTCCTTTGAGTAGCTTATAAAAGGTAGAGAACTTTTGTCCCAAAACCATACATAGACACCAAATTGTGTGTATAATTACAGGGGCTTCAGAACTTGTCCGCCTTTGGAAGCCCATCTGTGGACCTCAGGAAACAAAACCTTCCCCACAGGGGCTGCCTATGCCTGCCACTCTCCCTGTCCCCATTTTCTTCCAGAGAGTTTCAGTGGATAAAAGAAAATCCTCAGCCTATTTGGAATACAAAGAAAACTGCCTCCCACAGTCTGTCACCCTGGCACCCTCACCATCTGCAGCCATTTAAAGTGCTTGCCCATTCCCAACCCCCTCGGAGCCATCTTGTACGGGCCTCTTCCTGAAGGTCAGGTGTGTTGAGCTCTGCCCTGAGCACCCTCTTTGGGACTGCCTGACACCAATGCACATTATAAATAGAAGGGGATGAGGCCCTGAGTGCTCACCTCACTTTTGGCAGGAGAGGCTTAGATTTGCTGCCTGTCAGGAAATTCACTCTGAACACAAAAGTATATTGGGCAAGAGACGCTCAACCAGAAAGGGTGCAGGAGTATGTGACCGAAGGTGAGGCAGAAAGCGCACTGTGTCAACTGGAAGGCGTAGCACACTGTTCAGTTGACTCAGCCAATGCAGGCCTCCATCCAGTCACCAACACCACATTGATGGAGCCTCCTTTGTGTGGACAACCACTTTGACTTGATGGCACCGTGGAGAAAAATAATAGAAGCTAGCGACATGAGTCTGGTCATGGAGGACTCCCTCACCCATCACACATACACTGGACACTATTGTGCCTCAGACCCTGGGCCAGGTACTCTGGAATCCCAGGAGCACCCACATCCCTGCCCTCCAGGAGTGCATCCACCCTGCAAGAGGGTGGGGCCAGGCAATACTCATGTACTCAATGTGGTCAGCCCCTGGCTCCACTGACCTACTGTGAGGCCTCCAGCAAGTTGCTCTCCCCTCAAGAGCCTCATTTTCCTTATTTGCAACATGAGGGTGTTGGACACGAAGATCTGGAAGGCTCTCTTCCAGGCTGTAAAAATTCTCTGATTCCTTTGGCCTACATAAAAAGCATTTGCAGGAAATTTTATCGCTATCTTTGAGCCACTAGATGGCAATTGTACTTAGTTGCAGAGGAATGCTGACTTAGAAGGATCATTGTTGAAAGAAAGAATGAAAAAGAAAGAAAGAAAGAAAGAAAGAAAGAAAGAAAGAAAGAAAGAAAGAAAGAAAGAAAGAAAGAAAGAAAGAAAGAAAGAAAGAAAAGAAAAGAAGAAAAACACAAAACAAAAAACAAAAATGGGTTACTTAAGTTAGAGAGGAATTGCGTAGAGTTAAATAGATGAAACTGAAATGCAAAGTAGCTAACAGTGTCTGCTATCCATATAATAAAATATGCTTAAGCAGTTATCAAACCAATATATCTAACTCGTCTGTGCTAATTCAGCAGGCACTTGTCTTGTGGCTGTGGTTTGGGAACAGGCAGCAAACCTGATGTCAAGAGACCTACTTCTAGTCCCAGCTGTTCCTGTACAAGGCTGTTGGACTTTGGTGAATCACCCATCCTCCCCATGTCTCCATTTCTGCATCTTTAAAAGGAGAAGGACCTTAACCATACTCTGTAAATTAGCCCTAGCTCTAACATTCTACAATTCTCCAAATAAGACTGCCAAATGCCACTTAATAAAGATTTCCAGCACTAAATATGGATGAGAAATTCCAATATTGTTGACCTCTAGGACAAGAGAAAGAAGCCTTATTGCCACATACACATTTTCAACATAACATGCTGCCACCATCATTTGAGGCAGCTTGGGAAGTATCTGCCCCTGGCCAAAGTAGTCACTGCCAAATTAAGGTAAATATCCTTTAAACCTGAAATTAATCCTTCTGCTCGAGGGAGTGTGCAACAGACCAAACTTGTCTGGCAGACAAACTGTCTTATCCATGAGCAGGCAAACAGCTTCCAATGGAAGTTCCACCGGAAAGCCCTGGAGCTCCTTTCCCAGGCCACCACCATTTCTTTTTTCCTTGGTCACTCCACCTAGCTTCATTTCCTCCCATTCCCCTTCCTCTGGATGCAACAAGCTTCCCGCTGCTGGTGGGGAGGGGGTACCCATGGCTCTCAAGAACAGAAAATATCCCTTGCTAGTGCCATAGCCACAAATGAGTTAGCACCCCAAACCAAAGCCATTTCTCAAAGTGTGGTCTATTGACTATGTGTATCAGAATCAGTTATGCTAAAAATGCACATTCCAGGGGCACCTGGCTAGCTCAGTCAGTGGAGCGTGTGACTTTTGATTTTGGGATTGTGAGTTCAAGCCCCACATCGGGTGTGGAAATTACTTAAAAATAAAATCATTTAAAAAAAATGCACATTCATGGGCGCCTGGGTGGCTCAGTCATTAAGCATCTGCCTTCGGCTCAGGTCATGATCCCAGGGTCCTGGGATCGAGCCCCACATCAAGCTCCCTGCTTAGGGGGAAGCCTGCTTCTCCCTCTCCCGCTCCCCCTGCTTGTGTTCCCTCTCTCACTGTGTCTCTCTCTGTCAAATAAATAAATAAAATCTTTAAAAAACAAATGCACATTCAAATCCTACCTGGATCTGTTGAGGCAGGATCTCTATGGGAAGCCTGGAAATGCATTTTCACAAGCATCCAGATGAGACTAAAGTTGAGCCCCATTGCCTCACTACAAAGCCCCTCATCAAGGTCAAGGTTACTTGAGGTACAGGCAACTTAGTGGAATGCTAGGCACTGAGACTGGAATAAGAGCTAACAGTGCATGATTTGAGAAGGTATATGTGGTATTTGTTGAAACAGAAAAAATGTCAGAGAGAGGTTTGCAGTAGCTCATGTGGGGCTTCGCTGAGTGGCAGTGCTTTTGTAGAATGCAGGCCTGCTCGTTTTCTTTAAAGGTGGAGAAATTTACATTTTCCTTCCCGAATTCATCAGAACCAAGGGCAGCAACTCACCCTAATTAACCATCTCACAAGAGATCAGTAAATAAACTAGAATGTTATTTCATTAATTACAAGGAAAGGCAGAACAGCTAAGCAAACTGGAATATTCATGACAGCATGCCAGAGAGTTGTTCTTTTTTAGAAAAGTCTACATAAGAAGGCAAATTACCATTAGCAGGTTTGATGAGTGTGGAAATTAGATGATGTTAATGTCATGAGATGTGGTGACCAGAGACACAATCTTCACCAAAGGAAGGGAGAGAACAGACCTCCTTGCCATTTAACCAAGCACCTGCTATGGACAAGACACTGTCCCTATTTTTAGTCTTGTAGGCATACACTTGGCAAAAGGACAAGAATTTCTTTGCTAGCTGGTCTGAGCACCCTGTGTATGAAGACCCAGTGATAAATCCTTGCTCTTTTTTGAGGGTGTGCAATTTTTTTGCTAGACCCTGGTGGCCATCACATGTGTCAACTCCATCTTTATTCTGTTTAGTTATAAGACAATTGAACAGGATTCTTGAGAAGCACCTTAGTCCTACTCACTAATAAAATGTCTTAGGGCAATTTCCTCTGCAAATAGGATTCTAATTCATTTCCCATAATTTTGTTTGCATTTTTAACCTAACCTGCAAACTTACTAAACACATATTTTAGCAAAAGGAGGCATAACAAGTGAAATATTTGTGTTCCTACTGAACTATGTTCAAATTATGCACATTTGATTCTTAACATCTCTTCTAATTTATAGCTGAAGCAGCCTTAAATGGAATGGAGCAATCTATTTATTTACATGCAATGCACATCTAACCTATCCACACCTAACTGAGTTTCAGACTCAGCTTCCAGTCTAAGTCACAATGGTGTGCATAGCCTCCCTGACATTCCATGGGTCCACTTTGTTACCATTAGTCACTTGTCATGTCAGGTCTACTGATGTGATCTGTCCTCTTGAGGTTCAAAGGTTAAATTTTTCCTATAATCAACTTAAATTTAGAGGAAAGCACAAAGCCAGAGAAAGCACATGTATTGAAGGCTTGCTTATGCTTGTAACAGCTGCTGGGACAGCTGAAATAGAAAACACTGGCTTCTTTCCCAAGATCTTATGTTTAAAATAAAAATATAATATCATGGTCAAAGCTCTAGAGAAATAATACTCTTAAGACCTGGTTCACATTTTCCTATTTCAATGAAGAGAATAGGATTATCACATAGAAGAGGGCCTAAGGCACAGATAATACAAAATAAATAATTTACCAGACATTTGTGTTTTCATTTGTAATGCACTTTTAAATTTTACAGTATAATGTGAAAATAGAAGTAAAGTGTTCTGGAAAACACATTTTAGTGTAAGCATTCTCTGACCACACTATCTTGTCTTTCCAGCCTTCCTCGGCCCCTACTTACTCTCTGATCTTCACAAGATCTTCAGCAACATCTTCATTTTATCTCAGCCCTTCACTTTGCATTGATCCTTTCCTGCTTCATCCTTCCCTCTCCTGCCCAGATCCCATGGCCCATCACTTAAACTACTCTCTATCTAGATAACCCAACTTCTTCATCCCTTTGCCCTGTTATTATTTCTGTTTTTTAATCCGTAGTCCTATATTAACCCAAACATATCTATCTTCTCCAGCACTGCACATTGATAGCCAAGCATTAAAGAAATACACACCGCTGGGTGGATTGGTTCTACTATAGGGTTAGGATTTTCAGTCTCATCTGAGTCACCAGTGTTTCTAGCCAATGCTGTTTGTTTCCCTAGTCAGTGTCCTTTTTCTCTTCTCCACAGTAGGTCCAAACTTGTGCCACTTTTCTAATGCTCCCTAGCCCACCTCAAGTAACCCCACTTTCTCTAATGAGATTGAGATGACCAGGATGAGGTCCCTCAGTTCTCCACCCGCATTCATGAGTTTGTCTGCACCCATATCCTTCCCTCCCTAGTGACTTGGAGGACGTATGCCTCAAGGCCAGTAGTACCACAGGGCTCTTGAATTTACTCTTCCCCATCTCTATCCAGGAAGTTGTTCTATCAATGATTCATTTGTTCTGTTTCTTCAACTTCTCCTTCCTTCTGGTTTTATCTCATCATCACTTAATCATGTTCAAGTCTCTTCTAAAAAATAACAAATAAAACTCCCACCATCCTGCATGCCTTCTCCGGCATTCATCTTCATCTCCATTCAGCTTTGTCACTTCTTTGCTATCCATCAAATCCTGCATCAGATATGATATGACTTCTGCCCCACAAATCCACTGAAACTGCTTATCCTAAAGCCATCAGTGACTTCCTCATTGCTAAAGCCAGTGAGTAGCTGGTTCTTTCATACTTGACTTCTCTGAGATATTTGGCATCACTGTCTGCTTTCCTCTTCGAAATTCTCTTCTCTAATTTCCTATAGGTATGTAGGCTGTAGGTATTCTGATGACTCTCAAATCATATCTCCAGCCCAACCCTCTGCTTGGAGGTTCAGACCCCCCTACTGAACCGCACGCCAAATGCTTCACCTGGATCCAGATGCAACATATTCAAAATGGGTCTCATTTATTTCTCCCAAAAGCTCTTCCTTCTGTGTGCCCCAATTGCCAAGTCAGGAGCCTGGGAGTCATTCTTAACCCCCTCTTTCCCCAACCACCATCCTTATAGCCAATGGTTGCAATGTTCTTTCTACTCTACTTCCTAAAAAGAAGGCCTCATTTATGACCTACCCATTAAAAGAATCAACTGACTGTTCTCCTGCTTCCCATCTCACCCTAGATAAATCTTATGTGGAAATTAGAATTATGTGGTTTTCAATCTGCTCTTCATCTATAACTTCTACTCACTGAATGAAAACATTGGACTTGGGAAGAGTGAACCCAGCTGCAGTGAAGGGTGCCAGGTGTCAAGCTGATTTCTTTTTTCAATATTTGTGTTGAACAGATGAGATTTTTTTTCAAACTATAATCATCTTGAATTATGTATCTTTGAGCTGTTTTAAGCAGAAAAGTAAAAGAAATAAATGTGTAAATGTTCAGGAGAAGATTGGGCCATGAAAATCAGCACAGGGAAATCATTTGGTGGGACTAAGCCAGGTTCTTGTAATAAGAATAAATCTCATCCGTTCCCTCTGAAATGGAGGGACTTGAGGTTCTAAACCACAAAGTTCCATCTTTTGCTCCAAGTGAGACATGAAGATAAACCAGAGGACAACAATGTGCCTGCCACCCCCTCATCAGTCTTTCTGACACATGGGTAGATAGTCACCGCCACGACTCAGAGCCCTACTCTGGGTCATCATGATGCATTTTCTAAGAACCATCTGGAAGGTATTTGGGAAAAGAAAGGCCTAGAGGACTTCAATGTTTATGAAACATTTCATGTTAATCAGACTCAAACTGTTATATCAGAAAAATTAAAGCAAAAATGAACTAAACACCATCCAAGATTCATTTCAGCTCAAAATTCTGTAATCTCTTTGAGTCACTGGTTTTTAACTTTGGTGACAGTGGGGGTGGGGGATATGCTGCAAATTCCCTTGCGAATCCAGTGGAAAAGATGGATTCTCTTTTCTGGAAGATGTTCTCTCTCTCTCTCTCTCTCTCTCTCTCTCTCACACACACACACACACACACACACACACACACACACACACACACAGCTTTATGTATAATTTCAGAGGTTTCATACCATCCCAGTTTAAGACCTCTTATCTATCTCTGGGCACTGATTAGGGATGAATTTGAATATGACTGAAAGATTTCCTTTTGTAATCAGATAAATATAAGATTCCTACCCAGTACCCCCCTCAAAGTACCCAGCCTCTCAAATTTGTTCCTCTTCCATTTCTCGAGGATTCTTGCCGTGGATTTCCCTGGGGTGCCCAACTCTCAGCTCAGCAGAGAATACTGTTCCCAAGCCACCGTGTCTCAGACAAGAGCCTCTGAGGCACTTGATCCTTCTCCTATCTTCATGCCCATGTCCATGGGATTGGCCGCACCATGGCACTGGTTGGCTTTCCTTTCCAGTTGGACCCTAAGGCTATTATCAGATTTAGAAACTGGATCAGAGTGGGATGTAGGAGGTTAAAATGTTTCAAGCTGTTCCTTTCCTAGAGAGACAAGAAAAAATTGGTCTGGTTTGCCACAGGTTTGAGTCAGAGATAAGGGAGAATTGTTGCCATTAAACTGCAGCTTTTTTTTTTTTTTTAAGATTTTATTTATTTGACAGAGAGAGACACAGCAAGAGAGAGAACACAAGCGGGGGGGGGGTGGGGAGAGGGAGAAGCAGGCTTCCTGCTGAGCAAGGAGCCTGATGCAGGGCTCGATCCCAGGAGCCTGGGATCATGACCTGAGCCGAAGGCAGACACTTAACGACTGAGCCACCCAGGCACCCCACGTTTCTAACACTTAAATGTTCTCAGTACTCAGGTCACTCCACATCCCTGCAAATATGGGAGAGTATTTGGTATTTGGGGAAGCATTATTCTCACTGCTTTGTTATCACTACTGCCATGTGGGATCCAATCTCTCTGTCACTGATACCCACTCTGGCTTCCCCACATCCTTCACTTTCTGGGAATTTCCCTCTACATGATTTCCTAATGGCTGTTTATTTACCACTTGCATTTCCCTACCATTCAAAAGTTTTTTCAAGAATTTCAACAAATACAATTTCGTCTGACTCCCTTTTTAATTCCAAGCCATGAGAAACTATTTTGCATGTCATAACAACTAGATAAACATGAGCTGCAATTTCTGCAACTGATGAGAAAGTCCAATTTTGTTTCATGTTTTTTTCTGCAGACTCGTAGAAAACAAAATGTTGGCAGAGTTCCATGGGGAAAAATAAGAATTTCAGCAGTTTCACCTAATTCCATTACATCATCATTTCCCAAACTCACCAGTTGTCAGACCATATTGCAAAATGTCACCAGCAATTTCACTATTTCATATATTATAGAGAAAAGAGAATTTTGTTGGGTGCCTGGAGAGAAAGCAGAAGAGGAACTTGTACAAGAGAAGTGTCACATGCGGTCATGTGTACACTTGCCTCCTACAAATTCTGATAGGTGCAGAGAAGATTTTGACAAAGTGTTTCTGTTCATAATGTTTATTTTTTAAAAAGAACAAAACTGCCAACTTTAGTTTGTATCAAAGAGCTACCACATGTGTTTGGTGTATTGTGTGGAATACAATACCCATGAAATAGACACTTCCTGTGGATCTCAAGAGTAGGGCCTATCTGCCTGGAGCTCCCTACCACACATACACACACACACACACACACACACGTGCGCACATGTACATGCACATGCACACATCCTCTGGTTCATTTCAGGGCACTCTTCATGTTTCACCAGATTGGGCAAGTGATTATAAACCCAATGTGGGTGGAGAAGAGACTCCACAACTGAAGATGTGGTGCCAACCTGTTTTGAAAAGAGGAGGAACAGTGAGAAATTAGCAAGCATAAGTTTTCAACAAAAACTATGCCTTTCTCTTCCTGCTCCAATCCCCACAGCACTGAAGACTAAACCATTATTTATGTATGTAAGCAGTGGTTGAGAACACAGAATGCCTGGATTTGACTCCTAAATCCAATGGTTACTACCTATTACTATCTCACAGATGTCAGATAAATCATTTAATTTCTTTTTGCCTCAGTTTCGTTATTGGTAAAAGGGAGAATAGTAATAATAATAATAATGATAGTAATAATAATAATCACAATATCTGAGTAATAAATAAGATACATAAGAAATAAATGAGTTATAGGGGTGCCTGGGTGGCTCAGTCGGTTAAGCGGCTGCCTTCAGCTCAGGTCATGATCCCAGGGTCCTGGGATTGAGCCCCACACTGGGCTCCTTGCTCCACGGGAAGCCTCTTCTCCCTCTCCCTCTGCCTGCATACAGCTCCCCGTGCTTGTGCTCTCTCTCTATCTCGCTCTCTGTGTCAAATAAATAAATAAATAAATCTTTAAAAAAGAAAGAAAGAAATGAGTTATATAGGCAGCACCCTGTGTCTAGCACATAATATGCACTATACAATTACTTACTATTCTTGCCTCATACGTTTAAACTGTTTTATTGGGACAGGATAAGTTTTTGAATTACAATCACTGTCTTTTACAACTACACTTCATTCTAATCTGTGACTCCTTCCTCTCTCACTCACTGGACCACCACTGTCAAGAGGTGAAAATGACACTAGGGATGATCCCTTGAGAAGAACGCTTGCCAGCTTCCTCTCCCTGATGCCTGAGAAAGGATTAAAAAGCTTCTCTGGTCTGAGGTTTAAGGGAAGAGTTAGAAGGGAAACAAAAGAGAAGAGTCTGGTGATGGTATCTGAGGACGGTCCTTGGGCTCTGACATGCTGTAAATGAAGACTCCCCCAAGACTTGCTATAAATGAAGAAACAGTAGAACCCCCAAACAAGAGGGAACACCTTAGAGGAGAACAGATCTCTGCCCTGTATCCCAACTGGACTGGGTAGTGCCAACTTCACAGAACAGCCTAGCAGAGTGTGGCAGTAGCTCAGCAGAGATGGTTGCAGACGGGGTTGAAACAGGGAAGACCTAAAATATCCCCATTGGGTTTGCCACTGATCAGAAAGGTGTAGGAGCAATAGACCCTCCCTGTGCCCCAGAGGAGTGTGGGGAAGTTTCCCTGGGGAAACGAGAAAGTCACCTTACAAGGATATTAGAGTTCTGACGCAGGGATAGCACGGTGGAAGGTGAGAGAGTTACATGGCTTGGGGTCAATTCAGAACTTGGTGTCTCCGTAGATGCCAGTGGGGCAGGACAGCAGTGCCCGAGCATAAAAGGAAGTTTTGTACTATCAGTGTGGAACGATGCCAATAACCAGGTGCCCGATTCTCTTCCCATTGATGCTGCGGGATGCTACATGAGGCCCCTGATCTTAGATGCCAACTCTGGATTGAAGGGTGGGATCAGGGAGGACGAAATTCTGGCTTACTCAAGTGTAAGCCTGAAATGAATGGTTTTACCTGAAAGTAACCAAGATTAAATTTCCTGCCTGGTGGTAAAATGGAGCTTGAAGTAGAATAACTTGAGTTGCAGAGAAACAAGGAGCATAAGGACTGAAAATACTTGCTAACTTATCAGAGAGTGGAAATGGCTAGGACTCATATTCTAAATGCCCTGTAAATTGACTAACTGATGCCCCATGTTCCAAGATGACATTGGGAATTCTGTTTAGGCAGTCTTGGGTTTCTCCACTTTCCTTCTAAAAGAAGAAGTCCTCTGTGCTGATAGCCTGCTAGAAATGCCAGAAAAATAACAAAGTAAGACATGATAGTAACAGAGGAAGTAAGTGTATGTTATTTACATGAAATTAAGGAGCAACAATATTGCACCTACTGCAAGCAAGGAAAAAGGCAGATAGCCTGGTAGATAGAGTCCTGAATTCGGGTCAGAGGTCCTAGGTTAAAATCCCATCCCTCCCCTCTTACTTAACTGTGTAATCCTGGGCAAGCCGTTTAGCCTCTCAGAACCTCAGCCTCCTTATCTAAAGGTGTGTCTCCAGATCAGCATGAAATGAAAGCAGATATGGAAAGTACTCTCATATAGCCAGACCCATGTAGGTGCCCACTGAGTATCTGCTAAAGAAAAAAAGCCCTTCCTCCAACTCCTTGATTTCCAAACCTGAACGGATTCTTCCCCCAGGCTTACAGTCCTGTGTACCATGCATACTTCCATCCCTGTTCTTGCCCTGAATGGACGCAAGACCCAGAACCATGATGCAGCCCCACACTAATTCGAGTGTTATTTGCTCTTTAGATTCTGGTAGCCCTGCTCCTTAAGCCTGAGCCCCCAACATTGCCAACAACCCCCCCCCACACACACACACACTCACTCCTCACCCCTCCCTTACCAACCATGCCAGTGAGGTTCCCCAGATGCCAGGGGTGAAACCTGTCCTATATGGCTGGAGCCACTGCAGATGTCTCACCCCAGAGACATCTTATAACCAAGAAGGGAGAGGCTAGCTAAAATAAAAGGACAGGTTTGGCTTTATAATTAAGCCAGAGCCAAACTGCGCAGCAACATCCTATTGTCCAATTTAAGTGGTGTTCCAGGACAGGTGCTGAAGGGGAGTCTATGGAAGAAGCAGAGACAATGAACTCCACTCTCCATAATAAAAGGAGCAGAACCTGGGAGAGGAAGGAGTGCTTTTAAAAGGGTGGCTCTTTGCAAAGCTCCTGGGGCTGGTGGAGAGCAAAAAGGGGGTGCACAGGGAAAGAACCAGAGATGGAGAGGCACCCTAGGGGGTTTAATGGTGGGAGGCCTCACTGCCTCCCTGACAGCTTGATGTATTTCAGTGCCAGAAACTGCTGACCATACCCTTTCTGTTCAAGTTAGCACATTTTGTTGGCTTCCTTATAGGCGTTGAGTTATTCTGTCCTAGTTCCCCGTCTATATTCACTTTACTTCCTTTAATACACTTACGTCTGGGTCCACATTTTTAATAATGAATTCAAAATGTCCTGTTGTCAGGGCTTTCAGGGAAGGAAAAACAAACCAACAACCAAGTGACTACAAAGAAGCAGTGAGGGCAGCTGGAATTGCACTGGGAGGAAGGCTCAATTCAAGCTGCACTCCATGAAACCTGGAAAACTCCATCAGCTTTTCCAGTTGCTCTCCAGCCTCCACATCCCCAAGGACCTCATTGTCCCTAAAGAAAGCCATTAGCATGCACAGACTAATGAGACCCTTCAGTCACTGGAACGGGAGAGACACAATGGGGAGTCCGTTTCTGCACACTTGGCAAGAGAGAGGCTGCTGGAAACACCTGGTCCTCTTCTCCACTCACCTCCCCCCCAAGCTCCAGTCAGGGCAGTGCCAGCTGCTTCAACCTTGGCTGCCTGAGGCCTTCTGCTAGGACAGACACCCCCGAGGAATCAGAAGACTTCTTCAGTTGGTCCTAACCACCATCTGGGACTCCTACTCCCAGCCAGGGGACACCGTATCACAGTTTCATCCTTGACAATGGCTTTTGGGGAGGTCTTCTTGGAAGTGAAAAGGAGCTTTTCATGAAAACTTACGTTAAAACACTAAGAGGGATCCACTGTTTGCTTTAGAAATAAAGCATTCCTCTCAGATTATGGTGGTGGGGAAAGACACATCACTACCATGGCAACCCTTATGTACACATGGATTCACCTTCGTAGACTAAACTCATTCAGTTGCGACTCACGTTTCCTCTGAATGAAAGCCCTTGGTGGCAAAGGCAGCCTAATCCTGTGCACAGAGAAGCTGTGTAGCAGCCGCTCATCGCTCTGTGGAACCTCAATGCCCAACAAGGACCACATGGCAACACGTGGCAGTTTCCTCCCATGATAGCACCAGACCATCTCTATTTCCACAGAGCATGCACCATGAGTTCTAGTCAATACTCTGTAAGTCTCAGGAGCCAAGGCATCCACCCAGTGATGCTGAGATTCCAGAATGACTATCTCACAATTCTGGGCAGGGCAGGGGGACTTACAAAACAACACAACTTTAGTCTCTTCAGGAACATCTTGCTCTATTATCATTTTTACTGTGATTAATCAGTGGGGATTCAGGGCTTGTTTATAGCCTCTGTGAGCCGGGATAGTGAGTCTCTCCCTGACAAGGCATCCATCCTTGGTTAAAGATTAGCTCCTGGATGGGCATGGATGCTCCCAGGTAAGCGTGTGCCTACAGCCAGCCTTCTGCAGTGAAGCCCAGCTCCTCTATTCTCCTCTTTGCCCCAAATAACAGCACAGGCTTAAAAATGACAACACAGGGGTGCCTGGGTGGCTCAGATGGTTAAGGTCTGCCTTCGGCTCGGGTCATGATCCCAGGGTCCTGGGATTGAGTCCCACATCGGGCTCCTGGCTCAGTGAGGAGCCTGCTTCTCCCTCTCTCTCTGCCTCTCCCCCTGCTCATGCGCTCTCTCTCTCTCTCTCTCTCTCTGTACCCCTGTGTCTCAAATGAATTAAAAACAACAACAACAATAAAGATGGACATGCACATGCTGTAGACAGCAAAGAGAAACCGGGGTCCTGCTGGGCTGCTTCAACTACACGCATGTCCCCCGAGGAGAGAGAGCACCATCCTGAGCTTCACTGTGAGGAGGAACACAGGAAGCCCGCTTTCCAGCTTGCCGGGAACTCTGCTAACTGCTTCAGAGTATCACCTCTTCAAGAACAATGCTTGCCCCCTCCTCCTTTGGGTGCTTCGTTTACTTGTTTCCCCGAGGTCAGCTGACAGAGCAAATCCTCCATTTCAGAGGAGGCAAACCTCCCAAGTGTGCCCACCCAGAATGCCCAGTGTCTCTTTTCTCCACCCACAGCACCTTTCCTCTGGGGGCCTAGGAAAAACCTCCCTCTGCTGTTATCTGATGTTGACATCAGCTTCCTACACCAGGTCCTTCCATTCCAAGGTGGGTTTAACACTTTTTCTGGCACAGACAAAAGGAGTCTGAATGTAGCCATTCAGGGTTATACTTCATTTGTTTCTGCAGTCATTCATTCATCAAAAGTTGTGGGGTTCCTACTTAGAAGCAGAGCGGTGGTGGTAGAAATGAGACCACAGATTCGGAAAGTTTTGGAACTTGGCTTTTGCACTTACTTAAATTACGTGCCAGAAGAAATGACAGAAGCATGTATCAGCCTGAAGCTGGATGCCTGCTTCACTTCAACTCAGTTCTGCACACACCAGTGTTTCCCGGGTCCCCCTTTTTATATTGAGCATTACCCAGTATCTACCCCTTTCTCCTTTCTAGAATTGTTTTGGGATTCATAGAGGGGAGAGGCCCTTGTGTTCATAAGCAAACAAACTTACATGTTGCACTTGAAAAGTGACTCAAGGGTATATTTTTAAATCCAGGGAAATAATAGTAAACAAAGATAGAATGCACATCTGATAAGAGATTCAGATACACATTTGGAAAGAAAAGGAGTCATTGCATTCCTTCAGAAGAAGGACGGGGGTATGGCACTGAGGCAATAAAACTACAGATATTTGGAATCTTTGAGTTTCTAACTTTTAGAACACATGACATAGAGTTCTTCCAAATTCTGGAGTCTGAGGTTCCTCACTACAGGCACCCAGGGGACAGACACAGCTCTGGACTTGGGGTCAGGCTCCAGCTGACTGCAATAATGGTGCTGAGCAGAGAGAGAGAGCAAGACCCTACCACCAAGGGGCTCACAACCCACAAAGGCAAATGCTCGAAACAGAAGTGCAAATGTCTGCCAGGACTTTCAACCCTGGTTGTGCATCAGAATTGCTGGAGACACTGTGAAAAAAACAAAACAAACAAACGAAAAAAAACCAGTCAGGCCTGAGCTGCACCCAGTCTTCTGAATCTGAATCCTAAGCTTGAATACCACCTCTATTGCCAAGACTTGCTGAAGCCTCCACATAACATAACTCCCTCGCCTGTGTACCTGTACATACTTCCCTGGTAGGTTTTTATCACACCCCTCCTTACCCATGTGTTCACCTGCAATCCAGGTCCTGCTGTACTCTGAGCCTGATAAGTCATAGAAAAGTATTTCTATGTCATATGCATACTATGTCAATACTATGTCATAGTATTTCTAGTCATATGACTAGAAGGCTTCCCCCCTCCCCCAGAAAACAGCTGGATATTCAAAATTAAAGTTAATAGTTGAGTTTTTACATTAATGATTGGAATCATATGTGATATTTCCTTTTTAATTGGGATCTAGGCATCTCATTTATCACTCCAGAACTTAGAAGGAAATTTCCTAAGACTGCTATAACATACCGAGACAGACTCATTAGTCTAGGCAGTGACCGTGGCCTAAATCTTTTTCAGCAGTGGGACTGAAAGGTGAGCCCGGGGAAGGGGAGAGCTGTCAGGTTCTGACTTTCTCTCTTGGCCAGTGACTCATTTGCCGCTGCCACATGACAAGGGGGCCCAGAGAGTAGATGGGACACTGTGAGCGTCACCCAATTACCAATTTTCACATTTCAGAAAGACCTAGAAATAGGAAAACAGACTATGATAAGCCCTAAAACCACATCACATCTCCTCTTTCCATACAGTTTACTTTCAATCGGCAATGTCATCAGCTATGTCACCCGGCAATGACATATACTTTTTCTCCTGAAAAGCCCTCTAGTAGCAAATGTCCCATGGGGTCACCTTCTCAGCCAGCTGAGTCAAAATCACAGAACTCTGGAAACGGAAACCTGACAGAGATCTTCCTAGTAACAGCGGAACTGTTAATATTTCTTGAGTACCTACTGTGGGCCAGCCACTTCAGATATTTTATTTCATAAAATCCTCACACGAATCCTGACATCTAAGTTTCATTGTTTTCATATTTTAGATGAAAAAAAACATACTTGGGAAGGTGAAGTAATCTGTGCAAGGTCACATATCTAGTGACCCAGATCCATGTAACCTAAAAGCCCCCATTTCTCAAAGTGGAGATTATACACAAGACAGCACGCCTAGAGTCATTAAGAAGCCGCATAAACACAGCACATGCTCTGAAGTGCCAATTTTATTCAATGATAATTTAATTTAAAACACTGTTTTCATTAAAGCAAACATGCACTTATCCGAGGGAGGGAGAATATGAATTTGCACAAAATGTAAAGATAAAACATGAAACTTTAGGAAATTCTTACTTGTGGCAAGCTACTTCTGGTTTTGCCTCTCAGACCCCCAGGGCTGTTACCATATTTCCCAGCCAGGAGGAACATTCCCAAAGTTTTAAAAGCAGAGCCATAAACCCAAACAGAATTTAGGAATGGCACCCCCAAGTGGAAGATGGGGGAATGGTGCGTCATTAAAGAGCAAAGAGTAGTGACTCCATTTGTGAGGAGGCTCAATTTCAATGTCCACCACTAAAGGAATATAAATCCTATAAGGCCATGAGTTGCCAAAACCCCACTCATCTGACTGATGTTTTCAGGAGGCTTCCAAAGCTGTCCGATATGGAGATAAGAATCTACAATGAATGAATGAGCCAGCGGCAAGCCCTACCTTCCCCAAACTCCCCAACACATACACACACACACACACGCACACTCACACGCACACACACATCACTTCTTGTCTCTATCCCTCCCACCCCAGACCTTAATGCCCCTAAGTCCTAGGTATCTTTTTTCAAAAAACACACAGAATCATCTTTGAGGTGACTGCAATCATCCAAGACCTGATTTTAAGGTAGGTAGGTCAGCCTATACTCTGTTGAGGCTTGAATTCCTCCAGAGAAGTTAATCAGTGAATTCTGAAAAGAATAAAAGAAAGGACTCCAGCCAGGTCCTTGGCCCAGTAGAGCTGGGCACAACTGCCTGGCATCCTGATATTAGTTGAAGTGAATAGGTTTAACAAAAACAAAAAACAAACAAACAAACAAAAAACCACTGAATAAGGCAAAAAAAGAGCATCACCGGGTCAGGCTGGAAAGGAGACCTGAGCCAAAGGAAAGGGTAGTGGCACCGCATCTACAGACACGCTGCAGCCAGTCTGTGCCATGCTTGGCTTCCCGAACACATCTGCTCCCCCACCCCACTGACCCACTGGGCTTTGCAATTCCCTTTGACTGGGAGGCTCTCCTTTCTACTCATTGCCTGACTAATTCCTACTTACTCATTAAGCCTCAGCTTCAATGCCACTTCTTCCAGGAAGATTTCCCTGATTCACTTCAGCCTAGCAACTCTTGTTTACTCCCATAATACCCCTTATTTCCCCCCAGTCTAGTGTCTATCATTCTGCATTATAATTGTCTATGTACTTGTCTGTGAATGCTACAAGAGCATGAATCCTCAAAGACAATGCCCAGCACATTGTTAAATACTCTATGAATGCCTTCTGAATGAATGTTAAAGACACACTACAAGTCCCCAAGGAGGACCACTGGGCCACAGAAATATACTTTTCTGGCAACCCAGCCACCTTGAAAGCCCACAGCAGTAAGAGGCTGCTTTGGAGAGGACTGATAAAGGAGAGGAGCTCAACCTCCCATGTGCACTGAAGACACAGAGATAAAACAGAAAAGGTCTTGACACTGGAGACACTAAGTCTAATGGGGTAAACTATTAGGGACACAACAGTGAAGACAGATTGCATTGGTACAAAGCTTAAATGGAGACAAATGTGAAAACCAAACTGGGTGAGCAATGCCTTTGCTTACATACTAATCTTACTGCTCTAGAATGTCTCACTAGACAAAGATTTTAGAAGGAAATATTCATTAAAAAAAAGAAGGAAATATTCATGAGAACTTTGATACACATAATATGCTATTCATTTGTAAAATAATTGAAAGTCAGCAGAACTCTTTCGTATATATATCATTTTATTTCCTTTTACTCATGCATCAAATATTTTGGGGATGCTTCTTTATACTACACTAATATCTACTATTGGGCTAGTTGGGAGGGTTCAAAGATAACTACTTTTAAGGAGCTTGGATTCACATGGAGGAGATAACTAATAACTGTAATTCAAGGCAGATAGAGACAGGGGCTGGGTAAATCAGGATTATTTCTGTTGTAAGTGACTCAATCTGACTTAACTAACAAAGGAAACATATGTCTTACATAACGTCTTACGTCTTACATATGTCTTACATAACTTATCCAGCTTTAGCTTTATCCAGGGGCTTGAATAATGTACACCAGTCCCCTCTCTCAATCTCTTAGCTTTGCCTTATGCTGGGGTAGCATCACTCTCAGGCTCCATCATGGTAGCCACTCACAGTTTCTGGCTCAAATATTCCAAGGCCTGATTTGACCTGAGAATAGAGCTTCTCTTTTCCCACAGGTTTTAATGAAAATTGGGGGCTGATTATCCTTGGCCTGAGTAATGATCACATACTCTCTCATGAGCCAATCACTGAGCCATGGAATGGAATTAGCTGACTGATAACCCTAGGTCACATGCCCCTCCTCTAAGCAGATGTGGGGCCAGGCCCACCCAAACCACATGGGCTGAAAGGAGAATGAGTCTTGAGTAGTCAAGAGTCCTTAACAACAGTCTGATTAAATGCTTGAGACTTAGTCTTCATAACAGCTTTGTGTTTTCACCCTTTTTACAAATGAGAAAGATGAGGCTAGTAAGAGCAAGAACAGGACTAGGATCTGGTCTTTGGACTTAGTTTTGGGCCCCTTCCATTTGTGTTTGTTGGAATTTGTGATGGGACAATATTTCCTTGGGTGAAACATTATAAAATGTTCATGAGCATTATAAAACATTTCACATCCATGCCTCTAATACTAGTGATACCTGCCTCCCATCATTGTGACAACTAAAACTGCTCACACACATTTTCAAAGGTCCCCTTGAGAGGCAGCACCTCCCTCTACTTGAGAAAAACTGAATGTTTTCCAAGCAAACCTTATTATCAGGAGTTTCATCCTTCTCAAAGTTCCTAAATGTAAGCTCTAACATTCAGTTTCAGAGATAGACTGAACTTTTGATTGGACATCTCTCAAAGATCCTCTAGTCCAACCCTGCAGGGCAGCAGTTCTGATATAGAGGAGAAGGGATGAGTGAGGGTGGCAGGGAAGAAGATGGGCAAAGCATGTACTCCTGGAAGGTGAGTGTAAAGTGTTGGAGGTGGTAGGTCTCAGTTTCCCATTAATGCTCCTCTGCTTCAGATACTAAAATCACAGACTTAACACATTTTTATGATCAGGATTCAAGCTGTTTCTTAGGGAAGATAGTATTATCCTCCCTTATTTGAGTAAGATAAGAAATTATGGGCCTGTGTGAGGCAGAGTGTTCAATTCTGGACACTACTCACTAAGAAAGGTATTGCCAAATTGACTTGCATTTTGATGGTGCAAACAGGATAGGTGGGAATTTGAAACTAGCTCTTGACATGTAGAACACGTCACGGACCAGGTCAGACTACATCTGGGAAAACATTCAAAAACCTCCTGAGATACTGAAGACAATCATCCAGGAGTAGAGTTGGAATTACTCTATACAGCCCCAATAGGTCGAACCGGGTCTGATATAGGAACAGAAAACACTTGAGCAATGAGAGATGTCTAAATGCAGAATAAGTCATCTGGTAAGGTAGTAAGTTCCCCACTGCTGGAGGTATCCAGCATCCTGAGGTGATGAAGTGGGTTTGAAGGTTAGCCTCTTAAATGTTCTCAAACAACACAAAATGAATGAAGTTTTAGTGCCCCACGCACTGCTAACAGTGACTACATAGAGCATGTGGGTTGTAAGTTATGCTCGGTTTCTACTGGAATAACTGTAGGGTAATACCCCATCTCCCCTATCCAAAAAGCCTATCAGAACATGAGTGAGAGGGGCGCCTGGGTGGCTCAGTCGTTAAGCGTCTGCTTTCGGCTCAGGTCATGATTCCAGGTCCTGGGATCGAGCCCCGCATCGGGCTCCCTGCTCCGCGGGAAGCCTGCTTCTCCCTCTCCCACTCCCCCTGCTTGTGTTCCCTCTCTCGCTGTGTCTCTTTCTCTGTCAAATAAATAAATAAAATCTTTTAAAAAAAAAAAAAAAGAACATGAGTGAGAGAGACATTATTGTAGCATAATTTTGAGTCTGTTCTAATTCACAAAGGAAAAAAGGACATCTCTAACAAAGCTTTCATATTTTATTGATAATGCATTACTTTTATCCAAGCAAGTAAGCACCTGGTAACTATTGGCCTCGGGAGTTGCACTAGATGATCTCTAAGGTTTGTCCAACCAAAAGTTGAGTCTAAACCGAGGGCTAGAGGGCCTACAGGGTGTTTAGTGATTTACCCACAGGACTTCTGGCAGGTATGACATGTAGTACTGTGCTTCTGCCTGTCTCATGGGCGACAAGAGGCCCATAAACATACAAAGGTTAAAATGACTTTATACTTCACCCTAGAACTGCCTAGGGAAACGGTGACAGGTTTTAGAAAGCAGTTGTGACCTCTCTATGCACTCCTTTGTCTGCAGAAGTACCAGTTGAGACAGCTCTCTTTGTAAAGGGTCATCTCTGTCCGTTAGCAAAGCTCGGAGATAGAAAAGACATTTGTCATTACCAGCGTCTAGCAATGAAGACATTTCAAATCAGAAATGCTATGGAATCGTGGGATGCCAGATCAGATATTACAGGGGCTGGAAAACTCCCATCTCGCCTGAAAATGCCATGTGAGGACCTTTCCCAATCTTTGATCTTTGAAGCCACTGGAGCCAGGCTAGCTGGCCATCACTTAGTTTCATGACATCAAGTCCCTGTTCTATTATGTACCATAGGATTTGGCATGATTCTAGGTCACTGCTCTGTTGAAATTACAAAAAATGGATGTTTCTGGGGGACACCTGGAGCATTAGAGATTGTTGGAATCAATGTACAGAAATGTGAAAAAGTGGGACTTAGTCTTTGTCAAGAGGCTCAGAGAGTGACTGTACCTTATTATTTCTGGTTCTCATCAAGAAACAAATGAATACCTTATAGCCACCACTGTCCCACATCTCAGGATTCTAGAGTCAAACCTTTCTCCCTTCTTTTCTCACTCTACACTTCTCCTTGGAGTATAAAATGTCCTTTCAGGGCACCTGAGTGGCTCAGTCGTTAAGTGTCTGCCTTCGGCTCAGGTCATGATCCCAGGGTCCTGGGATTGAGTCCCGCATCGGGCTCCCTGCTCCGCGGGAAGCCTGCTTCTCCCTCTCCCACTCCCTCTGCTTGTGTTCCTGCTCTCACTATCTCTCACTATCTCTCTCTGTCAAACAAATAAATAATAAAAATCTTTAAAAAGAAAATGTCCTTTCATGATGATAATTATCACCTAAAGTCTATACCATCTTTCCATGTATTGGTGCTGAATTTCAGACCTGTATATCCAACTACTAACCAGTCATCTTCAGAAGTCTGGATGTTCTCAAACCAGAATTCATCATTTGACAACTACTGACCCTTCCTTCTCACTTCCCCCCACTTTCCTACCAACAAACCAGTTTTCCTCCATGTACTTCCAGTCTTAGCTGGTGGCACCACCATTGGCCCATCAGAAACATAGCTGTCGGGCGCCTGGGTGGCTCAGTTGGTTAAGCAACTGCCTTCGGCTCAGGTCATGATCCTGGACTCCCGGGATCGAGTCCCGCATCGGGCTCCCTGCTCGGTGGGGGGTCTGCTTCTCCCTCTGACCCTTCCCCTCTCATGCTCTCTGTCTCCCATTCTCTCTCTCAGATAAATAAATAAATCTTAAAAAAAAAAAGAAAAAAGAAACATCGCTGTCCCACTGGACTCCTTTTCCTTCACTACTGAGGTCTCAGCAATCTTCACCCACACTATTTCTTTAGTTAAAAAATCTAGTTAAAAAATCTCTGTGTGATCTTTCTAAAACACCAATCTGATCATGTCAGCCTCCACCTATCCCCATCCCCACCTCCACCTCCCTCCATTTCCCCACCCCCACCTCCACAAAATGCTTCCAACTTTCCTCATGACTTGTGGAGTAACATCCAGGAGGGATCCAACACTTATATTTTCTCCCATTCCCCCTGCATTTAATCTGTGTTTTAGATTTATCCATCTTTCATCATCTCCATATTCCATACTACCTCTTGCCACTATATCTTTGCTCTTATTTCCTCCACCTGATGCTTTTCCCACTTCATCCATCTGGTAAATTCTTATTTGTGCTTTAAAACCCACTGGTGTGCCACCTCTTCCTGGAAGTCTTTCCTGACTCTCCTGCTCCTTTTTGTCTCTTCATTTTACACCTGCAATCTCTATTCTTATCCCTCTATTGTCACTGAAAGTCCTTTAATAAGCCATGAGCTTCTTGAGAACAAGGATTGTGCCTTAGTTTTCTCTGCCTGTTCAGTTCTGGGTACTGAACCTGGCAAACAATAGAAGCAAATGACTCTGTAAGCGTAAAGGAGATGCTCTCAACTACACTCTAAAGGGGAGGGGAGGGAGAGAGGAGGACAGATTTTTTTTTTAAACCATCAACAATGTTTCTTGTCCTTTAAAGATGGACATTGAGATTCACCCCTGAAGGCACACGATTTCTTCATTTCCGGAAGACTTTAATGATCCTTTATGAAAAAGTGAAGCTATGATCCTCAGTCCAATGAAGTGCTTACGGAGATAGTGAGGATCCAAACTACTCCACATGAAAATATAAGTGGTAGTCTTTACTGATGATAGAGAGGCATTCCCAAGGTTATCATGCTACTGAGAGACTGGTCGTAGACTGAGAGTGAGGATGAAATGGGGTGTTTCCCTGAGTGTCAGGGATCTGGATCAGATAGGCAGGAACTTGGCAAGAGCACTCATTTTGTAGGAATACAAACTGGCTTAAGCAGCAAGGTCATAGGCTGGGATAACCAAGAGGGATCTCTGTGGGATAGCATGGCCAAAGGACTTGAGAAAAGATACCTGTGGTGTCCAGTTGTTTTGGTTTTTTTTTTCCTGTGGTGTCCAGTTTTAAGGCATCCCTAACTCCCTGTATCATTCCCTCCAACACCCTATTCTCCAGTAAAGCTTTATGAAATGTCACAGCCCCATCTTAGCTGAACTCTGGGGAATTAGTACAGTGGCCAACATCCACTGTCACAGAATAAACACAAAGACCTCCAAAATAGTCTAAAATGGAGGCAGAGTATATTGCCTGCTAGGCAAAGAAGAATCATGTTCCTTAAGAAAAGTCAGTGAGAAGGGCTATATGCACCCCAATGTTCACAGCAGCAATGTCTGCAATAGCCAAACTGTGGAAAGAGCCAAGATGCCCTTCAACAGATGAATGGATAAAGAAGATGTGGTCCATATATACAATGGAATATTACTCAGCCATCAGAAAGGATGAATACCCAACTTTTACATCAACATGGATGGGACTGGAGGAGATTATGCTAAGTGAAATAAGTCAAGCAGAGAAAGTCAATTATCATATGGTTTCACTTATTTGTGGAACATAAGGAATAACATAGAGGACATTAGAAGGAAGGGAAAAATGAAGGGAGGGAAATCAGAGGGAGAGATGAACCATGAGAGACTATGGACTCTGAGAAACAAACAGGGTTTTAGAGGGGAAGGGGGTGGGGGAATGGGTTAGCCTGGTGATGGGTATTAAGGAGGGCACGTATTGCATGGAGCACTGGGTGTTATATGAAAACAATGGATCATGGATCACTACATCAAAAACTAATGATGTGGGCGCCTGGGTGGCTCAGTCGGTTGAGCGACTGCCTTCGGCTCAGGTCATGAACCCAGGGTCCTGGGATCGAGTCCCACATCGGGCTCTCTGCTCTGCGGGGAGCCTGCTTCTCCCTCTCCCACTCCCCCTGCTTGTGTTCCCTCTCTTGCTGTGTCTCTCTCTGTCAAATAAATAAATAAAATCTTAAAACAAACAAACAAACAAAAAAAACTAATGATGTATTGTATGGTGACTAACATAACATAATAAAAAAAAAAGTCAGTGAGTCTTCTGCAAGCTAAAAGTGAAAGGGACAGATACGATATGCAGAAGGGGAAGTTTTTTTCAAATTTCTGATTATTTCAAAAGTGGATTGTAAAGTCTCTCTTGAGATTAGTTACTTTTCTGGTTTAGAATTATTGAGGCGCAGGTATGGTTCTAAAACATGTTCAGAATAGGCTGCATTAGGCTCTTAGAGGTCTCAGTGTCACTCAGTGGGCAAATTTGAATAGAATGCTTGAGGCTTCGTGAAATTTTTATTTAACGTTTTTGTTGGAGTAAAACAGTACACAGTTTATAACAGTCTAGTCTTCACACAGAAAGTGGCCATAGTTCAAGGTCAGAAGTCAGTCCAAGGTGACAAGCAACAACCAGGGCGAATGTTTCAGTGTTCCTGAGAAACCCCCAAGGCACCCTGCAGAGGCTTACTTGGTAGAACATTAGGGGCTCAGATGATGGCTATTTGGAGAGAGACTTCTGAACTCGGAGCAACTAGGGCTACCAGGGTTTCTGAATGTCACCCCCAAATTAAAATTGCCTTGAAACCTAGTTCTTCCCTTAATTAGTAACATTGGCTCTTAACCTTTGTATCAGTTGAAGTCAGGGAAAATACCGCATCAGAATTAAAGGTGGGAAACTGGATCTATTCTGCACAAAGACAATCATGCTCTGAGTTATACACCAAAACCCACAGTTTTGTCTACTTAAGCAATGCAAGCCTTCTGCGATCTTTTAAAGAAATATTATCATTTCCTTTCCATGAAAAATTACCAGAGGTATTGTTCATTTTTTTTTTCAATACAATTGAAATCGTACATGGTAGGGAAGTTTTTAATTAGTCCATTCTGAGCAGGAACTGTGTGTGCTCACCGCAGTAGGAGTCTAATAAATTACTTCATAATCTCAACCGGAGGCTTTGTGTTGGAAAATACTCATTAGTTTGCACCAGCAGCCAGCGGCTTCCTGTGAAAGGTCTCAGAAACATGCTGCAGTAGGTGTAGAGCAAGTTGCTTGAGCAGAACTTCTGAGGCAGTGAAAACAAACAGGCCTGCATGGTGAGAGAAGCCATGCAGATCTGAGCTTCAGTGTCTGGGGACAAAAGAACCTCTGGAAATTGCATGCCAGCCCCTTCTGCCCAGTCCACACTTCCCTGCTCATATAGCTCTTCTCCCACCCCCCAATCAAAAGCTTGCCTGCTTGCTTTCAGCTCTTCCCAATATATATATATATATATTTAGTGTGGAGAGATCAAATGCTTGGAAATACTTGTCCCAAACTAGTAAAGCAACGCATATACTGTTCGGTTGAGATACATACATATGTACATATACACACACACCAGTGGGCAAAATGTTATTAGCCCAGCTGGTAAGAATAGTTCCTTTCAGGGGGAGCATAGGATTTGATATGTTAGTCACTTGGAGGAAAGATTGAGACCCCAAGAGGCATGTTCTTAAAATAAAAGATGTTCCCTAAATTGCTTTCTAAGGAGAGAGTGTCTTGCTGATCTCAGCGTTCTAACATTGTTGCACTCTGGTGGTTTGGTAAAGAAATTTGGGTGATTGCTGGGGTAGAACTGTTGTGCAATATGCAGTCAAATGCTCTACCACTGAGCTATACCCCCATGTTCTGCAATATGAAGAGGTGAAAATTTGAAACTGGGGGAGGAGGGTTCAGGGAGAGAACCAAGAAAGCCAGGCTTTGTAAGCAAGAAAGGAAAGAAGGAAAAATGTACTTCTTAGCAGAGCAGGAGAGGTGAATGTCTAAGGGGATTTTGAAGCTATTTGCTGTAGCATATACATAATAAACTCCTCCCTCCATTTGCCCTAGAAAACAGTTTCCCAGAAGCAGACCCTGAGGCTAGGATTCCTATGCAAGGGGCTTATTAAGGAGGTGCTGCCAAGGGAGCCCAAGAAGGGAGCAGGAAAAATGAGATAGAGAAGAGGGAAAAGTCAAGCTAAAATACAATCCAGGCAAAACCCATCAGCCTGATCCCACAGGGGAACTCTGGAGCGTAAGTACTGGTGGTAAGGGAGCGGGGCTCTCACACTCCTGCACCTGTCAGTCATTGGTCAAGGGTGGGGTGGAGGAAGGGGATCAATTCGCAAGCACTTTGGCTCTGTTATGGAGGACAGTGCTCACTGAGGAAGAGTTGTACGAGGTGTTGCGTGCAAGAAGCCAAAGGGGTAGGGAAGGCAGAGCACAAAATGGTAAAAGTGGATCTGAGGAGATCTGATAGAGCACTGATAGTGTCCACTACATAAATCTATAATAAAGTCTACATTTGCTCACCACTGATTGTGTAGGAGTCCATTTTTTGTGGTAATAAAAGAAATAAACCTGACATATGCGTTCAGGTCAAAATCTTCAGGGAGTAGAAGCAGAGACTGTCCTTGTAGGTGCAGAGAACGAGGAACACCTGACATCTAACTCTGTAGGCTTTTGGAACCAACCTCACAATTGCATCCAAATATATATTAATGTATACTCATGAAGCTATATTACTGATGCTAGATTGAGATGCAATTCCTGTTATCAAAATGGGATCTATATATGGGAGGTACGTGTATTCACATCTCTAATAATCTCTGCTAGTAAAATGTCCATAACTCCTGCTTGCCCACCTCACACAGTCTGATGCCAGCCTCTCGCTCCAGTTTCATCTCAGCCCAACTCCTGCCATGAGTCGCCCCTCATCCACACTCCATGCTGCCCTCGCACAGTAGCCACAACTAAACTAAACCTTCACATGCACCAGGCACTGAGCCAGTATGGGTCATGGGTGTCACTTAATCCTAACTCCATGCCTTAGATGTTATTTTATTTCACAAGTGAGAAAACTGCATCTTGATGAGGCAAAGTCCAAGTTCTCTAAATGGGTAAGGGGTGGGGCTGCATTTCGACCTAGGACCTGGCGACTGAAGAGTTAGTGCTTTTCGCTGCCATGCTCCTTTCTCCACGGACATTGTCTCCCCTTCTAAAGCCCTTTCCCCACTTCAGAAAGTCCATGCCCTACCATCTTCCAAGAGCCAGTGCCCATGCTATCTCCTCCACAAAACCTTTTAAATTAGGCAGGATTCTTGGAGGGAAGGGATAGAAATCCAATACACAAGAAAGGGAAATTATTGGCTTGAGCATTTGGGAAAAATACTGGAGTGGTCTACATGTTCAAAGGGATTGCCATAGGAACCAGGGCTTAATAGGGACTTAATGCAGCTAGAATCTTCTTTCTACCTCTATCATTCATCTTCAGCAATATGAGATACCTCTCTCTCTCATCATCCACTTATCAACCCAGAAAGGGACCTGATTGGCCCTATTTGGGTCATGTGCTTAACCCCTGCCTCAATCTCAGAGTCCAAGGAAATGGATTATTATGATCAGCGAGACCATGGACACTGGATTGTTACATGAGGAAGGGGGTGGCAGAAAACCACTCTGGCCAGTTCATAGCAATCGCTCCTACAGTTCATTAAACCATCTATGAAGATCCAGAGAGAATTACTCTGTTCTACTTTCTCTGGCATAAAACAACCATTTTATCATGCTCACAGACTCTATGGGTCAGGAATCTGGATGGGACACAGCAGGGATAGCTTGTCTCTGTTCTACAGCGTCTCTTAGATGAAAGACTTGAAGACAGGGGTTAGAATCATCTGAAGGGTCATTCATTCACATGAGTGGCAGCTGAAGATGGCACTCAGCTTGGGGCTCAGTTCCTTTCCATGTGGCCTCTCCATGTGGTCTGTGTGAGATGGTTTGGGTTTTCTCACAGCAAGGTGGCTGGGTTCTAAAGCTGAGCATCCTGTGAGAGAAAGCCATGTGGGAACTGTACTGCCTTTTCTAACTTAGCTTCAACCTGCTGCATTGAATTTGTTGGAGCCTCACAAGCTTGCCCAGATTCAAGGCAGCGGGTTGGGGCGAGGGTGGGAAAGAGAATCCACCCCTTGATAAGGTATAGCAAAATTCTGGAAGAGAATGTGGGACCAGAAATATTGCTGTAGACATTTTTGGAAAATACAGACTGTCACACATTTTTCCCTGTGAATTTTCTTTATGTTTGTCATATCTCCCCTAAATTATTGTGAGCTCTGTGAGATATTCATCTTTGTATTTCCGTGCAATGCCTTGAGCAAGACCTTACACACAATAGGTCTTCAAAATATGTTGATTAGCTAAATATCTCTAACCTAATGGCATTACAATTTTTCCACCAACTAACTGTGTGACTGTGAGAAATTTATGCAACATCTCTGAGACTCCGTTTACAAACTGAGAAAGTTTAACTAAAGTTGTGGTTTCTAAACATTCTGGTTTAGCAGCAAGTTACAAATCATTTTCTTCAAATTACATCTAATGCAGAATTCCAGTATGTAAAACAGACTGGGGGGGGGAGCCAGATGTGGATAAGAGGGAACCCTGGTGCACTGTTGGTGGTAATATGAATCAATACAACCACTATAAGAAACAGTATGGGGATTCCTCAAAAAAATCAAAAGAACTACCATATGATGATCCAGCAATCCCACTTTGGGTATATATCCAATGGAAATGGAGACAAGATCTTGAAGAGATACCTGCACTCCCATGTCCACTGTAGCTCTATTCACAATACCCAAGATATGGAAATAACCTAAGTGTATGTCAACAGATGAGTGGATAAAGATGTTGTATGTGTATGCAGTGGACTATTATTCAAACATGAGAAAGAAGGAAATCCTGCCTGTTTCGACAACATGGATGAAACTTGAAAGGATCATGCTGAGTAAAGTAAGTCAGACAGAGAAAAATATGCATGGTATCATTTATATGTGGAATCTAAAAAAGCCTAGCTAATAGAAACTGAGACTGGGGTGGTAGTTACCAGGGGCTGAGGAAAAGGGAAGGGACAGTAGAGGAACTGAAAAGATGTTGGTCAAAGAGTACAAACTTCCACTTATAAGATAAACAAGTTCTGGGGATCTAATATACAACATGGTGATTATAGTTAATAACACTGTATTATATACTTGAAAATTGCTAAGAGAATAGATCTTAAATGTTCTCACCACAAAAAAGGAAATGGTAATTATGTGATGTGATGGAGGTGTGGGCTAAAGCTATGGTGGTAATCATTTGCAACATGTGAGTAAATCAACATTTGGTACACCTTCAATTTACACAATGTTATATACCAATTATATTTCAATAATGCTGGTGGGGAAGAAAAAAAACAGAAATGCTCTTTTTGAAGCAGGTATAAGAGGACTGGAGAACTGCCCAATTCTCTCCCCTCCCACTGGCTGCCATAGATGACCCTGAGACAGTATCATGGAGCTAGTGGCCATCTTCTATTTTTAATCTTCTAGAATCTCTTCTGATAACAGAATCTACCTCTTTTCTGAGGAACCTCAACCTCCTCACCATCACCACTCTCCCATTCCACTTGGTTCTTCACACAGAACTGACCCCAGTTCCCATCTCTAAAGATGAAAATGTGACCCAGACCTGCCCGAGCAGAGTCATCAAGATTGGTTTGAAAATGAGTGTGACCCATTTAGGGTCAGTGAGATTCAATTCTAAGACTTTTTACTGAAAATATCAGGAAGGAAGATGCTCTTTGTTCTGGGATTGCTCCTCCAGTAGAATAAAAGCCTAAAGCTGCTGTTAGCCATCTTTGCTGCTTTATGGAAGAGAGTCTGACTGACAATAAAGCTCTAAAACAGAGATAAGATGAACTGAGAGACAAGAATGAGAAAAGCAGGGCACCTGGGTGGCTCAGTCATTAAGCATCTGCCTTCAGCTCAGGTCATGATCCCAGGGTCCTGGGATGGAGCTCCACATCGGGCTCCCCGCTCGGCGGGAAGCCTGCTTCTCCCTCTCCCACTCCCCCTTCTTGTGTTCCCTCTCTCGCTGTCTCTCTCTCTGTCAAGTAAATAAATAAAATCTTAAAAAAAGAATGAGAAAAGCAGGGAAGTGGTGAGTTGATAACATTATTTGAGCATCTGGATCCAGGCATACCTGTTGCTAATATTAACCCTGGATTGTTCCAGACAGTTTGTTTTGCCCCACTTCTGAATGAAAGAATTAGAGCAAATACACAGAACTGAAGGTTCTATGGAACACAGTTTGAAAACCACTGCAGGAGATCATCTTTCAGGTCCCTTGCCCTTCACGAACCACTGAAGGTACAGACCTTTCAGCTTTTCATTGTTTGTCACTATAGCACCATAGCACTGGAAATGCATTGGTTTCTTGGAAATTACAGAATAACTGATGGCCATGAGGACACCAGGAAAATGCGTGTGGATGGATACAAGACTCACTTATGATACCATCTGACATTTGCTCTAAGGCAACCCAGACTTTCTGTTTCTAGGATTGAACTTAGTAAAGCTTAGAAGCTTTTAATCATACATAAATTCTATATTAAAAAGCCGCATGTGAGGGGTGCCTGACTGGCTCAGTCAGAGGAGCATGCAACTCTTGATCTCTGGGTCGTGAGTTCAAGCCGCTCCTTGGGCATAGAGATTACATACATACATACAAACATACATACATACATAAATAGCCATAGGTCTTCGGTAGGAAAAACCACATTAATGGATCTTTAAAATTTTTGTTAATTGTAGAGTCAGGAGAGCAGACTGTTAAAGGCCCATTTTGGCAGAAGAAAAGGAAGAGACTGACCAACCAAATCTGATTGGCTAAGTGTGCTGGTTTCTGCCATGCCTTTAGCAAAGCCCTGTTCACTCATCTATGGAGGAGTGGTGGTGGTCTCTCCCACACGCTCCTAGACATGCTTTAGGGGTTAAAAGCAAAACCTGGTGCTTTTTAGCTCTTCTATTAAGACTCCTGAAATATCTCTTTGAATTCTTCTGTACCCTGCAGGGGGCAATTTATAGATCTATATCAAGAATACGGAACCACCTCAAAACCACGAATGAATCTCACAACGTAGTCAATGTTGACCACTGTAGGATCTGATGTCTTTGGCAAAGGATGTTATTCCAGCCTATCTCAGGGCCCAAAAGAGTCCTGGTGCTGAGTCAAGTTGGATGCTTTGCCTCTGCATGATACTGTCTCTATTCATTTTCCTGTAGTTATTTCAAAGAGATTTCATAATACAGGAGAATTACCACAAAGATGATTTCTAAGTGGTATTTAAATAGGAACCCCTACTCTTTTTCCATGCTTTTCTTAAGTCACCTTTGAACCTTTCCTATTTGCAAATGGTATTGCGGAAACATCTGTGTTTTGGTTTTTTTTTTTGGAAACATCTGTGTTTTAAGTTGAGTCCCTATCATTTGCAGGAATTCCTCTCTCTTTTTTCTCTGCTGCCTCATCCTGCCTGGAGTCAGACTTGGTTATGTCACAATCATTTTCAGGAAGGCAGACAGTGCTGCCAAAGGCTCAAGATTATGACTTTCCCATACAGAACAATATCGTTTTCAGGGCAATTTCTCTTAGAAATATATACCCCAAAGTGAACATGAGGAGGTGGTGATGAGACAAGAGAGGGGTCTGGAGGCTCAGCTTCAGGGGTCTCCTATAGAGGACCCTCTTGCTCATGAAAAGAGACTAGGCAGGGCCCCACACATAGCAGGTACTTCATAAGTGCCAAATGAATGAATGAATCAGTGACTAGAAGAGTGGCATAAAACATGCAATTTCACCCATTTCAGTGAATTCGCATACGAGTCCAATAGTGGAAGAGGGAGAAATGATATGTGATCACCTACTGTCCCTGGGGGATAAACTTGAGGATACAGAAATACTTTCCTAAAGATTATTTTCCTAGATTCTTACCATACTGATGCTTAGAATCAAGGAACATCAAAATTGGAAAGGACCTTATATGCAAAAATTCTTCTAAAAAATTCTTCTAGGGGTGCCTGGGTGGCTCATATGGTTAAGCGTCTGCCTTTGGCTTGGGTCATGATCCCAGGGTCCTGGGATTGAGCACCACATCGGGCTCCTTGCTCCGTGGGAAGCCTCCTTCTCCCTCTCCCACTCCCCCTGCTGTGTTCCCTCTCTCACTGTCTCTCTGTATGTCAAATAAATAAATAAAATCTTTAAATAAATAAATAAATAAATAATTCTTCTAAAAGTCTATAATTGGCCCTGAAGATCTCCAAACTGAGTGTTTCTGAGCATATTGTGGAATATTAAGAGGTGTTATTTGGAGTAAGAAATACAAGTTTTGAAACAAGTTTTGGAAGCAACATGGTAAACAGAAGTAAATAGGCATCTTTACTGCGGGGTTCTCATAGTCTTTTTTTTTTTTTTGTATAAACAGTATTTGTTTATCATTAATAAAGTGGAGGTCTGCATCTTCCCTCCCCTCTAGCACATCTTGTCTCTCTCATAGTCTTTATTGGCTATTGTTTATTGTAAATCTCCAAGGGGCAATATAGTGGACAATGTTCATCAAACATTTTTAACACAGAATCCCTTTTTTTTAGTTTCTCCTATTACTATTACAAGGGCCTTTGATACATGCTTTTGGAAACGCTGTCCTAGAACAAAGTTCTGATTGTATTTCTCCTATGGCTATATTCAGCACAAGGGAGAATCTATTCTCGTCCCCTTCTTTTTCAAGCTCTTTTCTTCCCAATAATGTAGTCCTAAAACTGTATTAAAATATCGTGGCTCTCCCTAAGTTATTTAATGAAATATGAATAAAAATACCAACAGTTTTTTTAACTAGTAAAGATGAGTCTAATGTTCAGATGGAAGAACAAACAAAAACAACGAGATAAAGAAGGAATACGGGTTGTTACCATCAGATGTCAAAACATATTATAAAGATATAATAAAACTGTGTTAATAATTGCACATGTCACATCAACAGATAATAGTGGAACAGAATAGAAAGAAATGCACCAAATGTCCACAGGCACTTGAAATCAGTTGGGAAATGGTAAGCACTGCAATTTTTAGAGTTAGAACACTGACTAGCCATTAAGACAAAAATAAAATCAGATCCATAGTTAACATCTTACGCCAGACTAAAATCCAAATGTTCTTAATGGACAAAAGATTTAAGTGTAACAAATGAAATTATAAAGCACTGAAAGAAATTATGGTGGAATTTGTTTTATATCTTAGAGTGTGAAAGACCTAATTATAATAAAAACCCAAAAGCCATAAAAAAAATGAATGGAAAATCTGACTACAAAAAAAAATATCAAAGGTTCTACATGGCAAAACCCAACATCAACAAAGCCAACAAACTGGGAAAAAATTTTGCAACTCATATCACAGAGGAAGACTCAATTCCCTAGTATGGATGGGCTCCTACAGATCAATAAGAAAAAAGGACTAAAAACTGCCATAGAAAGGATTTGATTATTCCACAAGGAAGGAAATACACATCTGCCATAGAAAGGATATAATCATTCCACAGGGAAGGAAATATACATCTCTCAAAACATCGGAAAAAACAATCAACCTCATTCATAATAAGAGAGACTCAATATAAACTATAGTGAGATATCATTTGTCATAGTATGTATAGTAAACCACTCTGTGTAGAGGAAAAGATTAGAGGGGAGAATATGCTAAGTCCCGGTATATACATAAAATACATCTGCAGGTTTGCCTGAGAAAATCCTAACACTGTCATCTGTAGGGAAATTTGGTAGTTGAGAGACAAGGAGAGAAGGGAGACTTCACTGTCTTTTCTTTTGTAGCTTTAGAATTTTGAATCATGAATGACTTTGAAACGTGAAAAAACTAAGAAATAAAGTTGGATCTAAGAAAATCTATTTTTATTTTCTTTCCACTACATCAGTTGGCTCAGCTATGGCTGGCCTCTGCCACTGCCCTCCTCTGGTTTCCAAGAGTCCTTTAAGAACTGCAAGGGCTGTGCAAAGTCTTCATAATACCCAGGGCTGGTTTCATAGCTCATGAAATGAAAGTTGTCCTCAGAACATTGCCACATGATTTCAGAACACATTTTAATGTGATGTTTCTGACAGAGCAGCTGTGGCTTCACTTAGCAGAATATTTGAGCATTTTAGTCTAAATACGGCAGTTGGGTTCCTAGAATAAAAGGTGGTGAAGGGATGGAAATATGAAACCGTGGAAAGAGACTGATTCTCTAGGTGGCACATATTAAATTTCAGAACTGTAAATTTTACTTTTACATTATTCTCCTGATTAGATTTTATAACATAAGTAATATTTATCTCAACTCAAATACATAGATATACATGTTTTGCTTTTTGTCTCTTACCTTTCAACTGATAAAATCTGATTATTTTCCTCACAGCACTGGGTGAAGAGTTGTAGGATGTTACAGCTAGAAGAAACCAGAAAGATCCTTTAATGGTGTTGTTCGGTATAAATAATCTGTTTGCTAGGTATCAAGGGAATATCAGGTGACCTCCTTCCCTCTGCATTTGAACCCATTGCCCATTTCTGGTAAGATTCAATACAACAGTCCATTTCAGACTCTGAAAAGACATGTGGGGTCATGATAGCTTCTACTAACATATATTAATCTTCCTGGCAGGGTGGTAAGGAGAACTAAGGGGAGCCTCAGAATAGCAGAGTTAAACAGGCTTAGGAAATAACATGAGAGCCTACCAGGATCATGGGAGCAAGTAATTCAAACTCAGTTCAAACAAACAAATGAACAAAGTTACAATGATTTATACGGGTTATGCCTCCCTCCACTTTACACAATCACATTGTAGTTCAACCTTCTCCCATTTTAAAAAGCAAAACACATCCTTTAACAACCATTCTCATCTTCCAGTCCAACCCCCTTGCACAACCATAATAATCCCAATCTTTAAGCAGCAAGGAACCAAAACAGAAAGAAGAATTAAAGCTGCAAGCACAAGCTTTGCTCCCAATGTGAAGGAAACACATCCAATCATTCCTCTTGTGGGCATCTCACATCTCATGCTATTTAATACCTGCCTTTGACATTGAACGTGTCCTCAGATGGATCCAGACTTTCCTGACATTTTAAAACATATCAAATGGGCCCATATCAACTATGGAATTTCTTCTTTTAGCCAATGTTCACATCTCATTTGTATATCACAATTGTTTGAGAAAAGAATCTGCAAATAAAACCAGTTTGGAATCCACTACCTAGGCTGTACAAGCACTATAAATGGAAGGAAGATAATGACAGAATGGCCCCACCCACAGAGAGGGTCATGTGGGACTTTAGAGAGCTCTAAGCCCTGAGGACGGAAGAATACAACCTGCTGAGGGTTCGAGATAGTTGTTGACTGCATATCCCCTACTCTCACCACTACCACCACCACCACCCCCCATTGAGTCTCCCCTCAAGTATTTGAAGTATTCCCAATACGATGAACCACTGTTAATACTGATGAGAATTCTATTCTCTTGTTCTCTTGTTCCCAGGTAAAGGATCTTCCCTAAAGGAAGCCATTTTGGAGCAAATACTGCCAGTTCTCTCCCACCTTAGTCTAGTTCCTCTATATGGGAGAGTCACTTATCTGACTAATGAGATGGGGAGATCCTGACTTCCACTGGTTCACATTCGCCAGAGAGTGGGGGCCTGAGTTAGATGAGAACAGTGCTGGCCTTTACCTTCTTGTTTTCTCTGACTGTTTCAGACTTGCTCAGAGCCCATGCACGGTGGATACCTGTGTTTCTGATCTGCATTCAGGAAGCAACAAGGTGCATCTCTCTCTGTCTCAGGCTCCAGCGTTCCAACTTGCCTCTCACTCTGCTCTTTTCTTTTTCTGGGGTGCTCTCTCTTTCTCTTGCATTTGACAAGATATGAAGTAGGCTCCCTTCAGCAGCTGGCAGGTTATGTGGGCCTGGAGTTCTTTGTGTAGACATCCTTTCCCTCAAATGAGTCCCCAGGTCTAGGCTGAGGTGGAAGGGAAGTAGTAGGAAATCTCACTCTGCCCCAAGTCCAAGCTATGTTCTCCAACGTAATAGATTAGAAGTCCTTTATCTTGGACAATATATCTGATATTACACTTTAAGTCTCATTTGTCTTTTAGTGTCTATTTCTAGAATTGTTAGAATGCAAAATGGAAAAGAGGTCGGGATCCCAAAAATCTCCAACACTCACCATAGGGTTCAAGCAGTCATGGGATCCTTCTGCCTTATATGGATCATGGTGCTCACCTGTCCACCTAGCAAGGGTATATGGGTATATTAACTGCCCCAGAGTTACTGGAAAGAGAAAAATTATGGTCACTGTATTATAGCTTAGTGCTTCCAGCAGGAGGCCTCTGTATCAATGGCCTAAACTGGGAAGAAGGTAGGCATTGGAGTCAGCCAAACTTCAGCTTCAATTTTAACTCTTCTACCTATTCATTCTATAACTCTGGACAAGTTACTTAAGTTCTCTGATCCCCTGTTTCGTCATCAACAAATGGGAATGATAATTATTTTCCTGTCAGTTTTTTTGTGAATAAAATTAAATGGAATCATATACATTATGATAGCATATAAATTAAATCAAATCATATACATTAAGTGCTTAGCACATAGCCAGTGCCTCCAAAACTGAGCCTATTAATATTTCTGTGTAGCTGTAACTGGTAACCCAAGGGCTTCTCCTTGGATCTACTTGGCTATACTAACTCCAGTAGTAATATATGCAATCTCACATACAGAGCTGCAACCCTGGAAGGCCCAGCCTCTACTTGCTAAGCATCCCCATAAAGAAGAGTGTATCTGGTGGCAGCAGGGGGTGGGAGAATGGGGCACATAAGCTTTGAATCTGTGGGTCCTTGGGTGGTGGTGAAGCTCCTGAGAGAGCCTGGCACAGTGAGGAGGGGTTGCTAAGCCAGGGACAGCCTTTGGCAACAGTGTTAAGGAAGAAGAACAGCTGGGGGGATGGCACTGGCAGCCATGAGGTGTGGGAGGGTAGGTTGGCCATTGCTAAGGCGCCAACAGCAATTTCTGGAGCAGTTCTGGCATGGCCTATTTGCCAGCTAAGGCTGTGCTTCTGAGGCAGCTCAGCATGGCCTTGGCCTGGACCCTCCTGCAGATGGCAACAGCTACAGCAGTGAGATCCTGAACTACTTCAGGAGCAGTGATGGGTACCAGCGATATGAGTTCTGTCTGTGTGGACCTCAGGGATGACAGCTCAGGGACGTGGGTGTGGTAGTGATGGTCAGCAGCCTCATAGTTTGTTTCACGAGTGTATTTGCTTTTTTAGGGCTGCTGTAACAAAGTACCACAAACAGGGTGGCTTAAACAACAAAAATGTATTTCCTCACAGTTCTGGAGACTAAAAGTCCAAGATTAAGGTATCAGCATGGTTGTTTCCTTCTAAAAGCCAGAAGGAAAATCTGTTCCACGCCCCTCCTAGCTTCTGGTGATGGGCTGTCAATCTTTGTTGTTTCTTGGCTTGTAGTTGCACTACCATGACCTGTGCCTTCATCATCACATGGCATTCTCCCTGTGTGTGTGTCTATTTCTGTGTCCAAATTTCCCCTTTTTATAAGGACACCAGTCATATTGGATTAAGGCCCACCCTAATGGCCTTATTTTAACTTGATTACATCTATAAAGATCTTATTTGCAAATAAGGTCCTATTCTGAGGTACTGGGGGTTAAGAGTTCAACATATCTTTTAGAGGGACACAGTTCAACCCATAACAATAAGATAGCCTCAGAGGCAGCAATGGGTTCATTCTTGGAATGCCTGGGTACACTCTCTCCCCAATGGGATGGGAATGGAACCCCCAAGGATATAATGCTCTGGCCACAGACTTCCAAGCAGCATTTCCCACTTCCAGAGCTGAAAGGCCATCCATCATGATTGCCCCCCCAACAACTCTCTGCCAGCACCCTTCCCCAGAACATCTTCCCCTCAACAATTTTCCCCTTAGGAGCAGGGTGCTGTTCTAGCTCACTGCTCATCTTGTGAACACACAGGGGCCCATGAAGGAAGATGTGGATGAAGAGGCAAAGTTATGACTACTGAGGATACTCTGTAGGCAAAGGGCCAGTAACCGTTGCTGGAAAGAAAATCATTTGGAGGCCAGCCAAGTATCAATACATGGGTCAGACTCAGGAGTCAAGGCTGGTATGGAAATAATGGCATTTAAATGCCTGTGTGTGAGTCCTCTGGAAATCCTAGGACTAGTCCCCTGCTGTCTCTCTCCCTGATAAATAGGGACAAGATGCCAAGGTGATGCTAAAGGGATTCCTGATGAAACAGGGATTCAAGTTTCCAGGACTGGATAAAAGGCCTAGTCTTTTATGTCACTTGGACATCAAAGCTACACCCACAATGACACATCATCACCTGCTTGGTTTGTTAAAGGTATTTTCATCATGTCATCAGAGATTCTGAATTTGCTCTGCTGGCAAGTGGCTTGCAGACAAAGGTAAATAAAAATCTTTGTTTTCTGGATATCCATTACCAGTCTATCCATAAGCCAGGGAATTCTTCCTTCAAGTGATATCTTGAATTATGAAGAACCAGGTGAAGATGCCAGAGGCTACAGTAGAAACTGTTGAGAAGATGAAGCAGAAAGCAAATCCACAGACTGAAACAGACATTCATGGGCCAGGGGCATAGGAGCCTGACGCGGGGCTCAATCCCAGGACCCTGGGATCATGACCTGAGCCAAAGGCAGACGCTTAATGACCGAGCCACCCAGGTGTCCCAACCCAGATGTGTTTACCAAAAGGAAAGTTGAAGCAGAAAAAGAGAATGTGCATGGTTTAGGGTAGGCAGGCCTCAGAGATGGGGTCAAAATCAGCAGAAATTTTTCCTCAGTGAGTCTCCTCAATCAGGTAAGTCATTCTTGCCAGAAGAGGAAAGTGAGGGGGAAGAGACAGGCAGGGGCCTCCTCCCCAGGATTTCTGTCAGCAAAATGCCTATTCTGTGGGCCAAGACAAAAGTGTGAGGAAACAGAGAATGGCAGCCCCCCTAACAACATAACAGTCATAATGGCTACATTGACTCAACTCCCACTGTGCACCAGGAGTTGTTCCATCTACTTTTGTACATTTAAACTTTGGAACAATCTCCTGTGAGGTAGGTCTAATTATCCCCATTTTACCAATGAGGAAATGGAGGACATGGAGAGGTTAAGTCACTTGCCAAGTTCAGGGGGTAACTGAATCACAGGGCTGGTGTGTCTGACTGCAGAGTCTATACGTGTTCTGTCATACATAGCTAGTTATTCTTCTAAAGAACAGAGAGAGAAACAAAATTCCCAGAGAATTCAAACTCTGTGTGTGTGCATGTGTGTGTGTGCGCGTGTGCGCACGAGTAGCAGGATGAGGATCTGTGCTTCATTCAGATTCTTCAAATGCTGCAATTCTTCTTTTAAATACCTACACATATACCCATAAAATACTGTCTTTCCACTAGATGAGGTACACAAAGTTCAGGCAGAGTAGTCTACCTGGATAATTGGAGTGATGTCCTGGGTATGGAAAAGTCCGTGGTATCAAGTGATGGGCTAAGTCCTCCGAATGCCAGGAATTTACCCAACCAGAAGCCCATTAATATTGGTGGTTTTCCTCCTGCCTTTAGGGGCTGCAAAAGAAATGCCATTTTATATACACTTTCCCTGAAGTTTCCTAGAGTGTGAGAGCCTTGGCATTTGCATAGAGATTTCATCATCTGGGTCCCCTGCCAACTACAGTGGAATAGTTCAAACCTCCAGGCTGTGAAGGCTCCTTGTCAAGGATCTGTGGACACTCTGTTTTGCCAAGGGGTATGCTGTTTGCAAGTCAGCAAAAGGAAGGTTTCTGTATTTCTCAAATGTCCTAGTAGAAATAAAATCTCTGTGAAGAAGACCCTACCCAGGATGACTTGAGCCACGCACTTGGCTTTCTCACAGAAGAATCAGCATGTATGGTATCTGTGTCCCTAACCATGTCATCCTAATGTAACTTGTGCATTTGACAAGACAGAAGGTAAAGAAAGAGCAAGAAGCAGCTCAGGATGCCTGGCCCCAGAGTTTAGGGGAAGGAGCTTAGGACCAGGATTCCACACTTTTTTGGCACTTGCCCCAAGTTCTGAAATCCATAATAATGCTTCAGTGAGCGGATGCAAGCTTGAATATGATTCAAGCATGAGTTGGAGACCAGGGAGGAGGCTTCCATCAAAACTATTTTTCTTCAGGAATCCTTCATAATGCCCCAGTTTCATGATGCCGTTTTGGTGGAATTAAATTTCAAGCAGTTCAGAGTTATGGAATTGGTTACATTACGCTGTTACAAGGCCAGTCACTACAGAAGCAAGCTTGTTAGGGACCCAAGAGGTAACCAGGGCATCAGCAGGAGGCAGGTTAGGAACTCCCAGCCTCTTGGTTCACAGTCTTGAGCATAAAGTGATTAAGCAGCAAGCCCTTCAGTTAGTCCTGGGTATGTCCTGTACTTTTTTATTTAATTCCAGATATTGTCTAAAAAAGTTGTAGAGGCTCCAGAGTAGGCTTTAATTTCTAGACTAGGGGCAGATCACTTTAATTCAGGCCTGCATTGCAGTTTTGCAAGGCCTGATCTATTTCTGGTTTGTTCTTACTCCATGAATATAATACTTGAAGATCCCAGCTAGCATCTTTGACTATCTATCAGGGTCTCTTCTCCTTGGAAGACCCTGAAATCTGATTTGTATCTCCCCAGCACTGTGAGAAAGCTCTACTGAGCAACTTCACCACTTTCCAATTAGTGAACGCCTCAAGGGGAGAAGTGGTTCAGATGGTCTCACTTCCCTGTAGGAGTTCAGCCTCTTGAGTTATTGCAGTCTTTGTAGCCTTAAACTCCCATTTTTATCCCCCCCCCCCACCGTGAGATACTGATGTAAGCTCTGCTCGAATTCCCTGCCTCTTACAAGTCACTTGATGCTTCATTTCCCACGCTATGCATCCTTGCTGCTTAAGAATCAAGAAGAGATGCCTTGAAGGGAAAAGCAGTTTAGAATATCAGGCTCACCTCAGGGAGTTTCCTTTCTATCCCGAATTTTCCCCAGTTCTGGCCATCTTCACATACCTCTCCAAAGCTTTCAAATACTGCTTTTTTATTCAGGTTCTCTAATTTTTTTCAATGGGAAATTTGGTTGGCAATACACTAGTCTATCAATACCAGCATCCCAAAGTAAGTCTTTAACAATACAGTTCACAAGTGTTTTAAACTGTTGGATCCTGTAGAGCAAAGGTTCTTGAACTAGAGGATGGCAGAAGGAATTCTACAGACCCATGACATCCTGAAATTGTATGTAAAATTGTGTGAATGTGTGTAAATGTCTTTGAAGGGACACACGACCCCAAGAGTTAAGGACCACTGCTGTAGGGTATCTACAGATACTTAATTTGTACTAAATACAAATTTGTTTGTATTAAATAAACCTATAAATTACCTATGTTTAATATCTAATTTATTAAATACCTAATTTAATATAATACTGCCAAGGTCTTGTCCCAGAAAATGGTTCTCTATACCTAGTGTCTAAATACTTGATTTTAAGCCAATAAATATTTTTCTATTATAATGTTTCTTTTTCTACCATTCAGTAAAACCACTATAATAATGCCATAGACCTCTTTAGCATTTGAATGAAGCTCATTTCTAGAACTGCAGTCTAAATTTAGAGAAACCGACTCATAAGACTGAAGTTTTTCTTTAGGGCTGTCAGACATAATGATGGCCAACACAGGACTATCATGATGGTAGTCCTTTATGGCCCTGTGTTTCCTTTGTGAATCATGTAAAGGTTGTTTTCTCTTATAAATAAACTATGTTTTATTTTCACAGCTTAGGATAATAAATTTTTTGCATTATTACTGTGTATCCACTTGAAACTCACTGGACCTCTCCTTTTGGATAGACTCTTTAGAGATTTGTTGCAGAAAATACACTGCACACAAGTCTCTCTTCTTCTTTTTCACATGTTTGGAAATCACTGAATAAGATTAAGCTGTGGGATTGTGAGTCCACTGAGAATCAGCAGATTCACACAAAGGGCAACCTGAAAACAAGCAGAAGATTTCCACAGACTGTGTCCTGAAGAAAGGTGCACTCTAGAGAACAAGGCTAAGAGTCGGACACATTTTTTCCTTAGGTCCTTGAAAGTATCAAAATGTTATAAAGTCTCATATCTCTTGCCTTGCTGTGACCAGTCTGCCTTCCGAGGGCCCCTGGCCTAGTCTAGGGCTCAGCTGGTAACTGGGGTCCTGCTGCCTTTGGACAGATTCACCTCCTCCCCACCCAGTTCCACCTCCCCCACTACAAAATGACTGCCTGCCCTCCCTAGACACCTTGCCACATTCAGACAACCTAACTAAAACCTCAAGGAATCTCATCCCTGACCAGGGATAAAAAGGGGACTCAACACCCAAAAAACAAATAATCCAGTCAAGAAATGGGCAGAAGACATGAACATGGCTAATAGACACATGAAAAAATGTTCAACATCACTAGCCATCAGGGAAATACAAATCAAAACCACAATGAGATACCACCTTACATCAGTTAGAATGGCCAAAATTAACAAGAGAGGAAACAACAAGTGTTGGCGAGGTTGTGGAGAAAGGGGAAGCCTCTTACACTGTTGGTGGGAATGCAAGCTGGTGAAGGCACTCTGGAAAACAGTATGGAGAGCCTCAGGATGGTAAAAATAGAGTTACCCTATGACGCAGCAATTGCACTACTAGGTATTTACCCCAAAGATACAGATGTAGTGAAAAGAAGGGGCACATGCATCCCAATGTTCATAGCAGCAATGTCCACAATAGCCAAACTGTGGAAGGAACCTAGATGCCCTTCAACAGATGAATGGATAAAGAAGATGTGGCTCATATATACAATGGAATATTACCCAGCCATCAGAAAGGATGAATACCCACCATTTGCATCGACATGGATGGAACTGGAGGGGTTTATGCTAAGTGAAATAAGTCGAGCAGAGAAAGGCAATTATCACGTGGTTTCACTCATATGTGGAACATAAGGAATAGCACAGAGGACCACAGGGGAAGGGAGGGAAAACTGAATGGGAAGAAATAAGAAAGGGAGACAAACCATGAAAGACTCTGGACTCTGGAAAACAAACTGAGGGTTACAGAAGGGAAGAGGGTAGGAGAATGTGGTAACCAGGTGATGGGTATTAAGGAGGACACATGTTGGGATGAGCACTGGGTGTTATACACAACTAATGAATCGTTGAACACTACAACAAAAACTTCTGATGTACTATATGCTGGTTAACTGAACATAATAAAAAAATTTTAAAAAGGGGTGTGGAGCCAGAGAGCTATGGTGGCAGCACTGGGACATTATAGGTACTCAAAGAACATCTGAATGAAGGAAGGAAACAAATGAATGTGAGAAGAGGCCAAGGAGAAAGTGAAACTCAGGAGCTGGCTACTTGGACAGTGGCTCCTACTCCCCCAAGGCTTCCCTAAACTTTTTTCTACTGAAACCCCTTCAGGACTAGGTAAGTTCTCATCTTCTGGTTCAGTTTCCTTATAAATGTCATGATCTCCTTGCCTCCTGGGTCTGGAAGAACTTCAGGATCCTAGTTTTCTGGGACTAGCTCTCAACTGTTCTCTTAGCTTGGATCCTATTCAGGGTTTACCCCGCCTGCTCAATAGCAATTCCAGATCTAGAATTCTGAAAACATTTCTTAAACACAAAATGCTTCTTGGAATTATACTAAATTCTCTAGGAGATTTCACTATGTGGTTTTTCCTTTATAGATCTGGATATAGACATTCAACATACATTTGGAGCCTGGAATAATAGAGACTAAATCTATATTTTAAAATCTATCCCTCTGGAAAAACATAATAAAATATATTCCTCTGGGACTACTCAGAGAAAATCATGGGGTGGCACTAGGCACTGGAGAGTTTAAGATGAATAAGATGTGAGGCTTATTTTTAAGAAATTAATGCTTTTATACCACAATAGAATTTGGTGGCAAGTGACAAATGGATTTTTTTTTTTTTTTACCTTATAGAACTGAATTATTGAAATTCCTAGCCTGAAAGTCAACTAAAACCAGGAATAGAGTGCTACTAGGACATCTCAGGCTCTCTCTGTACATCAGCTTTCTTCTCTTAGTCTTCTCCAAGTCACTGGAAACATGACTGTTAGCAACATCCAAGCTCACATCACCCAGCTTTGTCACAATGCATGACCCAAAAAACAATCCCAGGAAAGGGTTCTGACTGACCCAGCTCAGGTCAAGTGCCCATTACCAGAAAAATCAGTAGGGTAGGTAGTATCCCTTGGCTCAGCTTGGATCAGATGTCTAGCTCTGGCTGTTGAGCAGTGACCAGAGGACTGAGAACTGTAAGAATGCGGCAGATCTCATTTAAATTGTATGTCTAAAATAACTCTTGGCAGATAAAACAACAAACATCCACTACCACTTCCATAGGACCATGTTCCTTTCACACTTAGAACATTCTAAGATAGGGGTATTTCCTAGAATCCTAGGGCTATTTATTTTTCAATGGGCTATAACATTTTTCAAATGTAGATGCCTCTGTTTGCAGAGGAAAACCTGGATCTTTTCACTGGGAAGACTCCTCTATTCTCTAAATTTGCTCATTATCTGTCTAGAACCCTCCCGGTCTAGGATGCTAACCACTGACTGGTCAAATCTCAGTTTTTTGGTTTTAGGAATGAAAATGTAAAAGCAAGTGTTCTTATCTCTGGTGGGCAAATTTCCCTCTTCAAGCCCCTAAGGTGTCCCATGGACTTTGATGCAGTGGCAGCCTATGAATGATAAGGAGATAGCAAATCTGATTTCTGGCCAGATGCCATTGGCTAGGTTACTTCTCTTAAGACTCAGGAACCCAATATTTGTACTTCACGGGTCACAGGTAGAATCATGGGAATGAGCCTGTATACTTGAGTTGTGAAATGCCATGCAGACACAGGATGGCTATTAATATAAGTCTACTTGCGATCTTTTCTAGAGGTTTCCAGGCTAGCCAGTTTTTTTAGGCCCCACACTGTCTGCTATGCCCATGGCTAACTTAAATCCCTGTGATCTTTGGGGTGGGCAGTCTCTTGCCCTTAATCTGAAGTGGGCTAAGCCTAGTCATGTCCACTGTTCCCATGCTGTAGGACTTGGTCCTATCTAGGAGCAGATACCATGCCATTTCAGGATTTGCTGCCTTAGAATGAGCAGGGAGTGGGAGGGTGAGGAGACAAAGGAAATGTTTCCCATCTGCTCAATCTGGAGGACACTGAGAGATCAAAATTTTGGCACAAAATGTTACCATAGGAGAATGACAATTTTTAATTTTTAGTAACAGAAAAAGCTCTAGACTACGAGGCAAGGGACCCAAGTTTTACTGTTGACTCAGCCGCTAACCAGCTATGTGAAATCTTGAGACTAATTTCACCCTCATTTCCTTGCCTGTAAAATAGAGTGATTGAATTCAGTAAATTGTATGTTCTCCTTCCAGCTCTAACATTTGATGATTTGGATGTCTGTGCACAGGAAGGTTTGGGGTAGCAGAGAAGAGGGATGTAGAAACTCTGCCTAGATCTATGGTTTCCAAGCTTGGCCATGGACCCCCTCAGAGAGAAGACACAGAATTTTTTTAAGTGGTTCTCAAATCCGTATGTGAGCCAAACATCATCTACAGACTGAATAAAAAGTATTTCACACATATGTGTACTATTTTTAAATTTACATAGGTGTTACAGGGATTAATTAAATGCCAATTCATTTTAAAGGTAAGTGTTACTCATTTTAAAACTGTTTCAAACAACAAACACCAAGAGAACAACTACCATTATTCTTGGGGAATATTGTTTGTTTATTTGTTTGTTTATAAGAATCCTTCTTACAAAATGGAGAATCATTGATGAGGAGTAAAACTCAATAGTAGGGAGAGATTGTGTCTGGGATGTATTAACTGAACTACTGCCTTTTGATGGTGAGAAATTAAAGCTAACTTAACACTAGACAAAATTCTATTTAGCTTTTAAACCCTAGCCTCAACATCACCTCCTTTGTGAAGTCTCCTGGCTGGGTCACCATACTGCCCCATCCCAACAAGATTAGATATAATATCAGCCAGGGACCCAGTAAGAAATAATCACACACTCAAATAAAGATGATTTGACAAAGACTTGATAAAGAACGATTTACTCAGGGATGAGCAATTTATAGGGGAAATACAAGGGCTAGGGCAGTACCCGGGGTGCTAGAAGCAGGACTGTTACCACCAGTGGCATGACAAGCTAAGGGAGGTGTGGTTGTTGGAACTGGTAAGAGAGAGTCCTGAGGAGAGGGTGGCCTTGAGTGGAGCTGTGACTCTTGTTGGAGGGACGCAGCTGGCCCCAAACCACACTGTAGGGAGGACACCAGGGGAATAAATAACCCCACTCATTCTCCTTTCCCGATCCTTGTCATCTACTGCTCCCTGTAATGGACCACTGGAACCAGAAGCTGGATGACAATGGAGTCTATTGATAGAGTTCATGCAGGTCAGCCTCCCAGGGCAAAGAAGGGCTGAAAGTGGACCTACAGGAGCATACAGAAGAGACCCCCACTCACTCTTTCTGAGTTCTAACAGTACTCTGTACTTAACCTCTTTCTAGTACTTTCCGTATTCAGTGGTAATTATCTGTTGACATTTCCATCTCCCCCCTACACCATGGTTTCCCTAAGGGCGGGAACCATGTCCTGTTCACTTCCGCAGTGCCAAAACCAAACACAATGTAGATCCTTAAGAGATATTTGTTGAGTTTCAATTTGAGGCAATGGTTTTGAAAAACAAGTGCCATGTGGCTGGTATAGGTGGCATCTGCCGATGCTGCTGGGTGTTCCTGGGACCCGTGGGTCCTGGAACACATCTCCTTTCCCAGAGCACCGCATGAGATGAATGGAGAAAATCACACTATTCATGTGTTTGTGAAGCTGAGGCCAGTGAAGGAATATGTCAAACCTCTTGACTGAAGCTTCTAATTTTAACACAAGTGACTAAATCTCTAACCTCATGGAACTGATCTGAATCTTCTCAGAGTTTCTGCAGGGCAAGTTTCTTTTTATTTTGAAGTGTCTCCTATTAAATTACCCTGTCTTGTTTCCAGAATCACAGAACATGGGAGGGATTGGGGAAAGCACATGTGAGAAAGTCTTTGTGCCAAGATCTCTCAGATTCTGGAACAAGAAGGCCCTGCTTCAAAAACTGTTCCCATAAGATCCAATGCTCCAGAACCTCTGAGAGGTTGAGGGACAATGGGATTCTGTGGACAGAGCTCTGCTCATCACAGGTCTGTCTGATCACATTGACTGATGATTGGGCCTTCTTTTCCTAAACCTTTTTCTGCAGCATCAGGTTGAGAAACTTTGCCAATGGGATGCAGATTTCCAGGACAATGACTTTTCCCTTGTTTCCGCAGGGAATTTATTAAGCTCAGAAAAATGTGACAATGCCACGTAACCCAGGCCCCACAGCATCAGAGTATTAGCCAGTGGCCAGAAAATACAGAAGGAGACTCCAGATGCAAATTCTTTTCACAACTAGGTGAAGAGGGGCACAAACTGTCTGCCCTTCTAAACAAAAGGGAAGAATCAGGCCCAAACCCGAGAAAGAATCTGAGAAAAAAGTTCACAACTGCTTTGTTTGAGGCACTATGGAACCTACGTAGTTCAAACCCAGATGTCCATCTAAAATTAAGGTAGAAAAAAGGAAAACAGAAAGGTAACAACTGAAATTAATGAGATGAAAAAATTGCACTGGAGAAGATGAGCCAAGAAAAACACTGGTTCTTAGAAAAGATTAATAATATTGATAAGCTCTGATAAGATGATTAAAATTAAAAACAAGGTGCAAACAAGCAATATTGGTAATGAAAAGGGGCATATAATTATGATGTTGTGGACCTTAGAAAGGTAATAGGAATATATATATATATATTTTTTTTTTTTTAAAGATTTTATTTATTTTTTTGACAGAGAGAGACGCAGCGAGAGAGGGAACACAAGCAGGGGGAGTGGAAGAGGGAGAAGCAGGCTTCCTGCGGAGCAGGGAGCCCGATGCAGGACTTGATCCCAGGGCCCTGGGTTCATGACCTGGGCCGAAGGCAGATGCTTAACAACTGAGCCACCCAGGCGCCCCAGTAATAGGAATATATTTTTAACTATAACATGCCAGTAAATTTGAAACTTTATATGAAATGGACAACTCCTTGGGGTTCCTGGGTGGCTCAGTTGGTTAAGCATCTGCCTTCGGCTCAGGTCATGATCTCAGACTGGGATGGAGCCCTATGTTGGGTTCCCTGCTCAGCAAGGAGTCTCCTTCTCCCTCTCCCTCGCCCCTCCACCCCTGTTTGTGCCCTCTCCCTCTCAAATAAATAAATAAAAATCTTTAAAAAAAAATGGACAACTCTTGAAAAATATAACTTACCAAACTAACTTAAGAAGAGCTAGAACAGGGGAGCCTGGGTGGCTCAGTTGGTTAAGCGACTGCCTTCAGCTCAGGTCATGATCCTGGAGTCCTGGGATCGAGTCCCACATTGGGCTCCCTGCTCAGCAGGGAGTCTGCTTCTCCCTCTGACCCTCTTCCCTCTTGTGCTCTCTGTCTCTCATTCTCTCTTTCTCAAATAAATAAATAAATAATCTTAAAAAAAAAAAAAAGAAGAGCTAGAACATGTCCTATAACCTTTAAGAAATTAAATCAGAGGTTAAAAATCTCTCATTCTCAAATCCCAGATCTATTAGCTTTATTGGCAAGTTTTACTGAACTTTTGGTAAAGCCAATAATACCATCATACCCGAAGTTTTTCAGAATGTATAAGGCTTATATAACCATGGTTCTGAAACCTTAGAAGAACAATCCAAGAAAAAAAAATCTCTGGTTAATATCACTCATGGACATATATGCAAGCTCTTTAAATAAAATATTAGCAAATTAAATCCAGCAGGTTAGATTTAATCCAAGAATATGAAATTGATTTGTCATCAGAAAATCAATTAAGGGGCGTCTGGGTGGTTCAGTCATTAAGCGTCTGCCTTCAGCTCAGGTCATGAACCCAGGGCCCTGGGATCAAGTCCTGCATCGGGCTCCCTGCTCCGCAGGAAGCCTGCTTCTCCCTCTCCCACTCCCCCTGCTTGTGTTCCTGCTCTCGCTGTGTCTCTCTCTGTCAAATAAATTTAAAAAGTCTTTAAAAAAAAAAAGAAAAAGAAAGAAAATCAATTAAAATGATCATTTCAACAGATACACAAAAAAGCATTTGAGAAAATTCAACATCATTTTATTTATAAAAACATACTCTTTGCAAAATAAGAATAGGATACTCTATTGATCTGACAAGTTTACTTGCAAAAAAAAAAAACTATAGCAAATATTTTTTTACATGTGAGTTATTGAATTCATTCCTTTTGAGATGGGAACAAGAGGACAAGAATGCCAGCAATTATAACAGCTATTTGACATTATACTGAAGGTTCTAGCCAGTGCAGAAAAGCAAGGAAAAGAAATCAAAATTACAAGTATTGGGAAAAGACAATGGCATCTAGAAAGTCCTCAATAAATGCTGCTATTATTATAAAGATTTTATTATAAAGATTTTTTTTAAGTACTGGGCAAAGAAAAACAAAATTGTCATTATTTACATTACATGACATAATTGTGTCATAGAAATTCAAACAATTCTATAAATTTTTTTAACTAATAGAGATGTTAGCAAACTTCAGATACAAAATCAGTTCATAGAAATCAATTGTCTTTTGGGATGCCTGGGTGGCTCAGTCGTTAAGCATCTGCCTTCGGCTCAGGTCATGATCCCAAGGTCCCAGGATTGAGAAATCAATTGTGTTTTGATACATTCAAAGAAACAGAAAAAAAATAAATATCATTTACAAATAGGATTTTAAAGTACCTAGCAAAAATGTGTGAGACTTTAATACAGAAAACTATACAAACTTAATTAAAATACATCAAGAGTATCTAAATGGAGAGATATAGAATGTTCATGTATTAAAAGACTGTATATTAAAAATATGTAAATTTCTCAAGTTGATCAATAGATTTAATGCAATTCTGATTAAAAATTCTATATGTATTTTTGTAGGACTTGATAAGCTGATGCTCAATTCATGTAGAAATGCAAAGAATAGCCAAAATACTCTTGAAGAAGATTGAGGTGAAATAATTTGCTCCACCAGATACCAAGATATCAAGCAAGAATAGGCAATGTCACCAGTGGAATTAACAGAGCGCCCAGAAGCAGACTCACTTATAAGTGGATAACTGATGTATGATAAAAGTGGTATTATGGTGGAGAAAAGATAAGCTTTACAATAAGTGGTGCTGGGATAATTTAGTATCCATAGGGAAAAAAATATGACATTGAATCCCTATCTCTTACCATATACAAATTAAATTCCAGGTATATTAAGACCCTAAAGTTGAAGTCCCTTAAAAGAATAATTCGAAAAGAAAATATAGGAGAATATCTCATGATTTGGGGGTAGAGAAGAATTTCTTAAACAAGACACAAAAAGCACTAACCATAAAATAAAATACTGGCAAATATGTCAACATTAAAATTAAGTGCCCTAAAAGACATCATATAAGACAGTGAAAATAGTAGGAAGTGTTTGTAACACAAATAATCATTAAACAACCTATATCCAAAGTCTATAAAAAAAAACAGCTAATAAGAAAAACAACTGGACAGAAAAATGAGCAAATACTTAAGCTGGCACTTTAGAAAAGAGGATATCCAAATGTCCAATAAACATAAAAAGGGGCTCATTAATCATTAGGAAAATTCACTAAAACTACAATGTTATATCAAAACATACCCATCACATAAAAAATATTTGTAATCCTTATAATACCAAATACTGACAAGGATGAGGAAGAGTCGGAATTCTCACATACTTCCCGCAGGAGATGTAAGAGACCACTTTCGGAAACAGTCTGACAATTCCTAATAAAGTTGACCAGGCACATATCCTTCAATACAGCAATTCTGCCCCTAAGAATATACCCTAGGGAAACACTTGCACATAGACTCCAGGAGATGTGTGTGAGAATGTCCACAGAAACTTGGTTTCTAATAACCCCCCACTCAAAACAGCCCAAATGAGCAGTAGAATGAATGAATAATTGTGGAGCACTCTTCATCAAAGAAAATGAATGAACATCAACCACACAAAACAACAGAAGGTATCTCTCAAACAGGATGTTTAACAAAAGAAACAAGTCACCCAAGAAACTACCTAGTATGTTACTATTTTATGTAGAGTTCAAAAATAGATAAAACTAATGAATACATTGTTTAGGAATACACACATAGGCTGTATTTCAGTTATTTATTGCTGCCATAATAAACCATGCAAAAACTTGGTGACTTAAAACACCAATGATTCTATTTGCTCATAATTCTGTGGATCAGGGATTTACAAAGAGCACACCAGAAATGGCTCACATCTGCTCTACGGAGCCCCACCTGGAGTGACTCATATCTGGGGGCTGGCTGGGACAGCCTGACTCCTGGGCAGGGGGTAGGGGGTGCTTGGGGTGGGTGGGCACGTAAGTGTAGTACCTTGGTTGGCTTGGTTTCCTCACAGCATGGTGGTTTCAGAGTCCCAAGAAGGAATATTCCAAAAGAACCTATCCCAATATTTGCATAATGCTTATCACTGTCCCATTGGCCAAACCAAGTCATATGGACAGAACCAGAAGTCAATGTGGGAAGTGACTACACAAGTGCAGAATAAAGGAAGCCATGGTTCATTGGGGGGCCACCAATGCAATGGCCCACCACAGTTGGTGAAGTAAGAGAATAATTTTCTCAAAAACAGTGGTTACTTTTCAGGAGGAATGAGGAATCCAATTAGGGAGGGGCACAAAAAAAGCATCTAAAATATTGGTGATATTCTATTTCTAAACTGACTGGTAGTTAACATAGGAGTTACTTTATTCTTCTTTAAAATAGAAATTGCACATGATATAAAATTATGCAGGCATTGAAATTTACATTTGTATACTTGTAAATAATTTACGTGACATTGTGTTATATTATTAAATGAAAAACAGGGAAATATATATGTTTATTATAAAGATCCCAACTATGTATCAGAGCTGTTGAAGAGCTAGAGGTAAATAAACCTCCATGCCACAGTGGTTTCTCAGCATAGTAGCAGAACCATGATCGATGCACATTTTCTTATTATCTTTTTCTGTGCTTTTGGAATCACTAAAACTTTCTGGGGTAAAAATAAGAATGACACCTCCCACAAAGTGAGGGATTCCAGTAATCCCTGCACTTCCCTTGACTGGCTTCACTTTATCATTCCTATTTTTTTCATCATAGCTACCAGAAGTTAATTTCTGGAGCACAAGGTATCCCAGGCTTTTCAGAATAGACTCTGATAAAAATTAAATCAGAACCACTTGAATTAGTTCTCAGACATGAATAGTATTGCCAAGCCCTCGATTTTGGTGTTCAAATGGGAACTGTCAGTCAGAGAGGGAAAGGGGCAGAGGGGACAGAGAATGATGAATTGAGGTGTCTTGCAGCTTCTCTATTTTGAATCACAAGATACCAAGAATTTGGCAGTGTGGACTTTTTCTTTAGGTCATCTACAAATACTCCTTCTTCTCTGATTTATAATTGGAGGAAGGTAATTCTAAGACCTATGGGAAGTTATAGAGGAGGAGGTAAAGGCAAGTATTGTATAACCTAATAAATTAAGAGCTTAGGCCCTGGTATCCAACCTTTTCACTGTATGACCTTGTACAAGTTCCTTAATCTCTCTATGCCTCATTTCCTCATCTCTAAAATGGGAACATAATAGTGCTACCTCACACTTCCACGTTGTTGGAAGGATTAAACGAGATAATATATGTAAAATGCTTAAGTACAGAGCCTGGTCCATCAAAAGCACTCAATAAACAATGGTTATCTCCACTGCCAGTCTGTGTGACGCATTCACACCTGTCATAGCAGATGTTCACACAGGTCCTGCTATGGGCCAGCACTCTCCTAAGAGCTTCACGTATATTGACTAATATCACACCTAATCCTCATGATACCTGGGAGTTAGATATTATTATATCCATTTACTGATGGAAAAAAAAGGAAAGTTTGAAGTCTGCAACCTGCCCAAGGCCACAGAGTTCCTGAATAGCAGAGTGGGTTATCCCCAAACCTATGACTTTAAGCTCCCTCAAGCCCCTCTTGCTGGGTATGCTCTTGGGATGGTTGGAGCTGGTGATGGTTAAATTTCCTTACCCTAAGGGGCCTAAGTGACTACTCTCACCATCTGATGAAAAATTGGAAAGAGAAATTAGAGAAAGGCATTTTCCCCAAGGCTCACAGAAAGTCTGCCAAAAAAAAGTTCCTCCAACTAGAGTATGAATCCTCCAAAAAAACTTCATTTTATCCCTGTAAGGAATGTCTTTTCCCCCAATGCCCTCACTCAGCTTCAAGCACATCTTCAAATCCCTGGAATATTTATACAAAAGACTTAGGAGCTCAATTTCTCCTGGGCTGCCTTTTACTCCAAGGAGCAGATGTTGCACAATAGAACTAATAGGCTTCAAGTTACATGAGCAGCAAGACTAACATCTTCTGCTAATAATGCTGTGAGTGATTTGAGCTCCCATTGGGCTATTACTCATAGCGAGACATTGACTTTACTCTCAGAGTCTCAAAAGCACTTGGCTGATCTGAATTAATTAAGCCATATTAACTTCCTGAGAGGCAGAGAGAAAACCTAGGAAGAAAAAGAAGTGGGAGAAGAATAGGAAAGTGTTGTCTAATACTGAGATGAGCGTCCCCAGTGGACTGATAATATTATAGCAAGTGAACCTCACCAGCATAGCTAATGATACCCTAGGGAAAATTACAAGTCATTTGTAACATCAGAAATTACCATTGACAGTGATTAAAATGCTAGGATCTTAAAATACTTAGAGCTCAAAGTGTCCTTAGAGATCATCTGGCATAATCCCCCACTTTAAGACTGAAAAAGCCAACCACTTAGATGAGTGAGAGCAGAAGACAGACCTGCTGATCCTCAGGACTCTTTCCTGCTGCTGGTGATGAGCTACCCAGGACCTTTCCCTGATACTCCCGGCAGCAGGAGGTGCTGTGCCCAAACCAACTTCCCCCAGGACCAGTGGCCCCAAAGACTCCAGGTGTTTCATAGAGCTCCAAAAAAGCTGCCCAAAAGCATAGACTATTCTATTGCACCTATATATTTGCACCTGAATGCAAAGTATTTGTCACCCCATGAACAAGGCACTCCCTTTGGTCCCTTAAAAAGAAGAGTAACGGGGGCGCCTGGGTGGCTCAGTCGTTGGGCGTCTGCCTTCGGCTCAGGTCATAATCCCAGGATGCTGGGATCAAGCCCTGCATCGGGCTCCCTGCTTGCTGGGGAGCCTGCTTCTCCCTCTCCCACTCCCCTTGCTTGTGTTCCCTTTCTCGCTGTCTCTCTCTCTGTAGAATAAATGAATAAAATCTTTAAAAAAAAAAAAAAAAAAGAAGAGTAACAGGGTGAGGTCCCTCTGCTACAGTACAGTCCACAAGTGCATCTAGCTGCATCCTGGCCCAAGCACACTTCTCTATAGAATGCCAGGAAACAGGGACCAGCATGTCTTCTGACCCTCCTCCCAGAGAGTTCCAGCCCCTTCCAGCAATTTCTACTGGCATTCACCCACATCCTTCACACGATATCCATTAACACATCAGCCCTTCTAGACCTTTCCTGTGGTTATTTTTCACCAAATACATTATGGATAGCTCTCCATGTAAGTACACAGAGATGAACATTGTCTTTTCTAATGGCTCCATGGTATTTTACTGCAGAGGTACACCAGGATGTAATCAGCCAATCTTTCTTTGTTGTTTCCAGTTTAGGCCTTCCAATTGTTCACAATTAAAAATAATACAGCAGTGACCAATTGTACAAACACCTTTGCACACTTGTCTGATTATTTCTTTAGGATAAACTCTTATAAATGGAATTGCCATATCAAAGAATATGGACTTTTAAAAAGCTTTTGATATAATCTGCCAAATTTTTCCCCAAAAAGTGGTGTCACAGTAGGTTCCCACAAGATTTCTGAGGTGGATCATCAATGACTTTAAATAGTTTTCTTGCTTTTCATTCAGATTCATTCCAATAGAAGCTAGTAGCCAAAAGTCAAATGCCAAATGGCACATTTACCAGAGGTCTGCAGAGGTTGGACAACTTTCTATAAATGGTGATAGCTTTGAAGAACTGAGGAGAGGTCATCCCTGGAAGCAGTGAGATAAAGGGCTTTTTCTTTATTACGCATCTTAATTTTGATGAAGACATCATTTTCTTTTTGTAAATTTCCAATTTGGGATACTGATGATTTCTGCATGGTGAAATTATGAAATATTATTATTCCTTATTTTGTTTACCTATATTTTCTAATATTTTTACAATGTCCTTGTAATACTAGTGCAAGTTTTTCAACTTTGGCACTATTGATATTTTGGTCCAGATAATTCTTTGCTGTGGGGGGCTGTCCTATGTGGCATAGGATATTTCGTAGCTTCCCTGATCTCTACCCACTCTTAGCACTGCCTGGTTGTGACAACCAAAAATGCCTCTAGATAGTTCCATAGATCTCTTGGGGGTCAAAATTTCCCCCAGCTGAGAACCATTGCTAGAATAATAGACAATATCAAAAATAATAATAAACATCTATAGTAGTTCGTGAAAGATGCTATTCTCAGTGCCTCAGGAGTATTATCATGTTGATTATTTCCAACAATCCTTTGAGGTGGATACTATTATGATATCCATTTTACCTAAAAGGAAACTCAGAATAGAGAGGTTGAGTAACATGCCCAAGTTCAAGAAAATACAGAAGCCCAGACTGGAATCCAGTTGACTCTAGAGCCTGTGCTCGTAATCATTTTTCTGAAGCTGCTTCCCACTGAAATACTTTCAAAGACTCTCTTTAGCCATTTAATTTTTTTCTAGTACATTTTATAAAATATTTTTAAACATATACAATAATTCAATGAACATTCATATATTTATCACCTAAATTTAAAAACTATCAAGACTTGGCCATTCGCAACTCATTTGTCTCTTCCTTCTTTCCCTCTTTCCTTTCTTCCTTTCTCTCTTCTTGATTCTTTTCTCCCTCCCTCCCTTTCTCCTCCTCTCCCTTTTTTCCTTTCTTCCTCTCTATTATATCATTTCATCCTTTATATAGTTCTAAAAAGTATGGATATTTTCTTATGTAGCTATAATGCCTATCATACCTAACAAGGTTAATAAAAATTCTTTGGTATCAATCCGTATTCAAATTTCTCCATTATCTCAAAAATGTCATTTAATTCTTGAAAATGTCCAACTTTGGACACTAAGAAAGACAAAGCAGTATTTCCCCATATACTGTGCACTGAGACTAAAAGAAAAGGGTAGTCATACAAGTGCATTTCATAGGAAATCTCTCCATGGTTTGAGCTGAAAATGAGAGGAAAACACCCAGCCCACAACCACAATAAAGATCCTATTGCTGTTTCTGGGATACAAGTCCTGACATGAGCAGGAACACAATTGATTATTAAAGTTAATTTTAATAACAGCAGGAAACTGGGGCTAGCCTTCAGAGTTTCTCTACTCAGCTTTCTCAATGCATATTTATGAATTCATTTTAGTGCTTGTTGATTTACTGCCACTAGCCCCTAAAAACCCTGACTCTTCCTTTCTGTTGTCCTTGAAACACAGGAGAAATTCCTCACAGGTCTGTGTCCTGTGTCCTGTGTCCTGCTAGTTAAGCTAGTCCTTAACTAGCTTCCAAGAGGGTGAACTGGTCTTGCTTTATTTGAGGGCAGGAGGTTAAAGAGTGAGGATTCTTTGGAGACCAGTGGGAATCACTGCTACTCCTTCACCCCACACTGCCACCTGCTGGAATGGGTTAGGGGCAAAAGCAGAACCTTCCTCATACGAGTTTCTTAGAGCTGCTGTGACAAATCGCCATGCACTTGGTGACTTAAAACAGCATACATTTTTTTCATTTTATTTTATATTTTTTTCATCATGATAAGTGTACTCTTTAATTTTCATCCTTTATTTCACCCATCCTCCCACCCACCTCCCCTCTGGTAATCATCAGTTTGTTCTCTACAGGTAGGAGTCTGTTTCTTGGATTGTCTCTCTTTTTTTTCCTTTGCTTATTTGATTTGTTTCTTAAATTCCACATATGAGTGAGATCATATGGTATTTGTCTTTCTCTGACTTATTTTGCTTAGCATTATAGTCTCTGGCACTATCCATGTGTTGCAAATGGAAAGATTTCATTCCTTTTTATGGCTGAATAACATTCCATCATATATACATATGTATATAAAATATATCACCTCTTCTTTATCCATTCATCTATCAATAGACACTTGAGCTGCTTCCATATCTTAGCTATTGTAAATAATGCTGCAATAAACATAGGGGTGCATATATACCTTTGAATTGGTGTTTTTGTATTTGGGGGGTAAATACCCAGTAGTGTGATTACTGGATCGTAGGACAGTTCTATTTTTAACTTTTTGAGGACACTCAAAAGGACTGTTTTCACAGTGCCTGCACCAATTTGCATTCCCCCTTTCTCCACATCCTCACCAACACTTGTTTCTTGTGTGTTGATTTTAGCCATTCTGACAGGTGTGAGGTGATATCTCATTGTAGTTTTGATTTGCATTTCCCTGATGATGAGCCATGTTGAGCATCTTTTCTTGTGCACAGGTAGGGGGTAGGGGCAGAGGGAGAGGGAGACACAAGCTCGCCGCTGAGCAGGAGCCAGATGCTGGACTCAGTCCCAGGAACCTGGGCTGAAGGCAGACACTTAACCAACTGAGCCACCCAGGTGCCCCTGCCTCCTTCTTATAATAACTTCTGTGATTACATTTAGAGCCCACCAGTTAATCAGTGATAATCTCCCCATCTCACAATCCAGAATTAATCATATCTGCAAAGCCCTTTTGCCATATAAGGTAACATTCACAGGTTCAGGAACTAGGATCTGGATATCTTTGGAGGCCATTATTCAACCTATCACAATTCCTCTTGAGCAGAATTCATTCCAGTAGTAACACCACTTATATTTTGAGACCACAAGGCCTTTTACATGTGTTTTTCATTTGATGATCACAACCATCTTTCAAGTTGAGCAAAGTTTAGGTTCTCCCAGAAGCAAACCCTGAGACAGGGAGTTAAGTGCATGTGGTTTATTTAAGAGGTGACCCTAGAAGCACAGGGAGAGATTGGGGAAGTGAGAAAGGGAAGAGAAGGAAGCCAATAAAAGGTGTGGAATCGGGCGCCTGGGTGGCTCAGTTGGTTAAGCGACTGCCTTCGGCTCAGGTCATGATCCTGGAGTTCCAGGATCGAGTCCCGCATCGGGCTCCCTGCTCGGCGGGGAGTCTGCTTCTCCCTCTGACCCTCCCCCACTCTCATGTGTTCTCTCTCTCTCATTCTCTCTCTCTCTCTCTCTCTCAAATAAATAAATAAAATCTTTAAAAATAAAAAAAATAAAAAATATAAATAAATAAATAAAAGGTATGGAATCAAGCCAGTTGCCACTGTGGAAAACTGGAGCTCTGTTCCTTGGGAGACTAAGAGACAGTATAGAGACCTCGGTTATCCAACCAGAGACTGAAGAAGCTGGGATTTACCTAACTCCCCCGTGCACCCTTGATTGAGGGCAGTTCTGGGGGCATTAACTCCCACACCTTCATCTTTCCCCTGACTCTGAGGCCAGTATTATCCCAAGGCCAGAAGAAGGCCTCAGAGTCACAGGTGTCTTCAGCAAGCAGTCTGAGTGGGGAAGTGAATGCCCAGAACATCGGCCAGGGCACTAGCAGTGTTTGCTATGATCCCATTTACCAGTGAGACCCATTTCTTCTCTCTTTTTTAAGATTGTATTTATTTATTTGTGGTGGGGCAGGGGGAGCAGCAGGTAGAGGGAGAAGCAGGCTCCCCGCAGAGCAAGGAGCCCAATGCTGGACTCGGGACTCGATCCAGGACCCTGGGTTCATGACCCAACAGACCCTTAACTGACTGAGCCATCCAGGCATTCCGTGACCCATTTATTCTTTCACCAAACATGTCTTGACTGCTTGCTTACTCTGGGCCAGACAGCATGCCAGGTGTTGGAGCTTACAAATGAATGAAGCCTCCCTGCATTTGAGAAATTCACAGTGTGTACAGACATGTAAAGAGAGAAATTATGATACACTATGGTAAGTGCTATGCCAGAATTTTAAGTATTTGTGCCTGGCACATAAGGAGTTTGCAATAAAAACTGGTTTTTAGAAAGAAAGTATTAAAAGCACAGAAGACCTCTGTCTGGAGGACAAATGTCCCTCTCCATCATTAGAAACAAACACCCAAATAAGGCACTGAGATAAAATAGGGTAAAATACCAAGTGACTGGGCCAAGGTAACCTGGCCTGTGAACAGCAGAATCAGGAGAAGAATCCACATCTTCTGACTCCTAGGCCAGAATTTCTTTCACTCCACCCAATGGCCTCTGAGAGATGAGACCTCACACCTATTGCAATGCCCAGCACATGGTAAGTACCCAGTATCTTTGTGAAATGGAAAGAGTGCATCTGGTTAACCATGAGGAAGAGAAAGCATAATCCACCACAGGAATGGCAAGGGACTTTTCTTAAGGGCAAAGCCTAAAATGTTGGTGACATTAATCACCTCCCAAATTCCCCACCTCCTAATACTATCACATTTGGGATTAGGTTTCAACATCTGAATGTGGGGAGAGAGGCAGGGACACAAATATCAGGCTATATAGCACTACCTCATTTCACGCTTGCCAAACCAGCAGAATGTGCTTCCCGTGAGAAGGGTCAGAATCCTTGTTCCTTATGGGCAGCTTGCTTCCAGGAAGAAAGAACAAGTCAAGCATGCTCAGTTATTCTTCCCAAACTTACCAGGTAGATAAGTGACTCACCTCCTGGGTGTGGAGAGAGGCCAAGATTGTATTAGGAAAAATGCCTCATTACGGAAACCAGGAGGAGGGAAAAAGCCCTTCCTCTCTAACGCTGTGATTGGGAAACAGAGAACCATCAGAGACTGAGGTTATTCCTTTCTATCAAGGTCTGGGGTTATCTCAGTTTCTCTCAGGGCATCTGCTTCCATCCCTTCACGTGCCCCTGGCTTCCTCTTCTCAGTCTTCTTACTCACAGCCTGATATGGTGGCCTCACTCCCCAAGTTCACTTCGCTATTCAGCTCCCCAAAGTTGACACACTTACCATCTCAGTGTTCCCACTCCAAACTTACAGGAGAAGATCAGAATGGCTCAGCTCATTTTCTTTCTTTTTCTTTTTTTTAGAATTTTCTCTTTTCCCTTTTCCTGAGTTGATGATCTTAATTCCACTCTTCTCTCTTATCCTCTTCACCTCCATGTACCTGGTCTCAGTTCCCGTGTTGAGTGTGCCCTACTCCTGTGGTCCCCATCTCAGGCTTTATAAGAATTACCAAACCCCCTCTACTCTCTCTTTGACGCCTCAATGTGGACTCAGTTCTTCCCTGGAGGGTTGGTTTTACCAAAGGTCACATCTTCTTATGACTCTTTCTTCCCTACCCAAATTACCTTGGGCTCCTGATCACCCCCCACCCCCCCTCCTCCTCTGGCCTGGCTCAGCTCATCTTTTAAAGCCAGGCTACCCAAGAATCAAGCCAGCCAGCAGCTGGTCAACTTATTCAACAACAAAATCAGGAAAGCTCACTCATACCAACAAGATTCACAGGAGGCTGTCTATAAACTAGAAAGCCACTTCACTGACTGTTACAAAGGGAGATGTTACTTTCCACTCACTCAAATATTCGTGTCTATGGAAAGACCATAGTAGAAATTTGAATTAGTGATAAGAAATTATTGAAAATTTTTAGGTCGGATGCTTTTTTGGCTAAGTGATATACCTTGAGACTTATAATTTACTTTAAAATAATTCAGGATGAAAAATAAAGTATAAAAAATTAAAGGAGGCGACTATTTTGGAAAATAGTTTGGCAGCTTCTTACAAAATTAGAGTTACCATATGACCCAGCAATTCTACTCCAAAGTATTTACCCAAGAAAAATGAAAGTATATGTGCACATAAAAACATGTACATAAATATTCATAGCAATATTTTTCATAATGACCAAAAAGTTGAAGTAACTCAAATGTCCGTGAACTGACAGATAAACAAAATGTGGTATAACCATGCAGTGGAATACTATTTGGCAATAAAAAGGAACAAAGTACTAATACATACTAAAACATGGATGAATCTCAAAAATATTATGCTCAGTGGAAGAAGCCATACACAAAAGAACACATATGGTATGATTCCATCTGTACAAAATATTCAGAAAAGGCAAATCTATAGAGACAGAAAGTAGGTTAGTGGTTGCCTAGAACCGGGGGTGGGAATAAAGAGTGACTGTAAATGAACACCAGGTTTATTTTTAGGATGATAGAAATGTTCTAAAATCAGATTGTGGTAAAGACTGTACAACTCTGTAAATATACTAAAATTCTTTGAATTGTATACTTTAAATGGCTGAACTATATGAAATGTGAATTATATCTCAATAAAGCTATTTTTAAAAAGGAAGGGGGAAGGAAGGAAGGAAAGGAAGAAAGGAAGGAAGGGATGAAAGAGGGAAGAAAAGATTTTTGTCAGCCATAATGGTCAGAGCCTCACAGTACTAGAATGTCTGAGAAGCCAAAATCATCAGAATGTTGCTATGTGAGAGAAAAGTGGAAGGTCTTGAAAAATTTTAGATGCAGGAGATCCTGTGAAACCTAACAAACCACCCCCTTCCTGTAACCCCCATCTTCCTCTAAAGAGTGCTAGATAAACATAGCAAATGTCTGACCCACTGGTTCTTTCTTTTCTTTGGTTGATGGTAAATATCGCTCTCCACTTACATACTCTATGTAACATATTCTCTGTAACATACTCTCTGTAACTTTCTAACTATGAAATATGATGGGAGCTGCTATTATTTTTTCTCTAAAAAATATATCCAAACTGCCCTAACTATAAATTTCAGTGTTTTCAAAACTCTTCAGTCACAAATATTCAGACAAGCTCTTAGTTTCCTCCCATAGTATGATATTCTTTCATTGGGTAGGAATTTTTTAACACTCAAAGGGTAATCTTATTTCCAAAGATTTGGGGAACCATCACTCTCAGGCTCATGTATCTCTTATAGTATATTGAGGTACAGCATTATCAGGGATTTTTGGCAAGTCTGTGAAGATTATACACAATTATTTATCAGTTAGATCTCAGCTTTCTGTCTTTCATGGCTTTCTTCCTGTTTTCCAGGACTGTGGTAGAATTAATCTCAAATTAATTCACACAAATCTCTAATCTCATTTCTAGATTTTGGAAGCCTGAGGAAGGAGAGGTATGTGTGTTTGGTCTGCCATCTTGATCCAATTTGCAACTTAATTTATCATGATTGTAAAACATCCCAGTGTGTTGATGTAACATAATTTATATAATCATTTCATATTTTTCCATATTAAAATTAACACTGTAATCAACATTCTTATTTATATATCTGGGCATATGACTGATTGCTTCTAAAGAAACCTTTTTAGTGTCTGTTAAATATAATAATAAAATGATTTGATGGTCTCTGGGTTTTTATAAGCATATATAATCAAAACTTGGACATGTCAGTGCACTATGCTTAATCTAAGGACAAGAGAGTAAGAAAACCAAATCAATCTTTAGTTTGGGGATCAAACCACATCAGAATTCTCTACTCCCAGCTCTTCATGATTCCTAACAATTCATCTTCTAATCCTTTCTTTATTCCCTTCCCAAAGACAGAATCAAAAGAAGGACAACATGAAGAAAGATCTAAGCTGTTGAATAAGCTCAGTCCTGGAGAGCAAATGGATGCTTGGCCAGAACCACTCAGATACCTAAAAGGTTTTCATCTTTGGAACCATTAATCTAATACTTTCATTTGCACCAGCTTTATTTTTTTAACCTAAGAACAGATTAGTGAAAATTCTGGGCTTTCTTTGTACTTTGTACTGTGTTCTGCACAATCTAATGAGCGCTAATGAGCTGCAAGAATTTTTAAAACTCTGTTAATTCAGCACTGGATAAACAATCAAAGCTACTTTACATCTCTGAAGGTCCCAAGTGAAATAAAAAAGGTATAAATGTAGCTTTTACTAAAGATCTTAGTTACTTCCCAAGAGGTAGAAAAGATGGGAGAAGGCATAGAGGAAATATGAACATAACCAGGTAAGTTAGAGGCTCTCAATAAATATCTGTTAAATAAATGAGTCAGAATTACAGCCAAGAAAGGTAGGGGGTGGGGGGGTGGAGTCAAGCCTCTAACCACGTGCATCAAAACAATCATGTTTAAGTCAAAAGGGGGAGAAATAGTATATTTATTATTTTCTATGTTGAAAACAGGCTTATAAGAAATCTCAAAAATGATTAGTATAAATTTGAAAGAAATGGCAAAGTCCAATCCCAATTCAACATGAAAATTTATTAGTTTTCTTTCAATTTTTATGTTTTCCCAATTTTTCCACATTCTTTTCCATCCTATGAGGAAGTGCTGGAGTGAGCAAGGGGGCAGGATGAATTTAGGGAAAATGTAAAGTTAAGAAAATTTGAATTTATTCACTTAGTCTTTCAAATATTCATGAATCTTTTATTCTACTACCATTTATTGAGTGCTAAATATGTGCAGGTGGCCATTCTATTTTTTTTTTTTTTTTAGATTTTATTTATTTGCGAGAGAGAGAATGAGAGACAGAGAGCATGAGAGGGAGGAGGGTCAGAGGGAGAAGCAGACTCCCTGCTGAGCGGGGAGCCCGATGTGGGACTCGATCCCGGGACTCCAGGATCATGACCTGAGCCGAAGGCAGTGGCTTAACCGACTGAGCCACCCAGGCGCCCCAACCATTCTATTTTTAAAAATACTTTTTCTTAAAGGGGAACCCTCTTACACTGTTGGTGGGAATGCAAGTTGGTACAGCCACTTTGGAAAACAGTGTGGAGGTTCCTCAAAAAATTAAAAATAGAGCTACCCTATGACCCAGCAATTGCACTCCTGGGTATTTACCCCAAAGACACAGATGTAGTGAAAAGAAGGGCCATATGCACCCCAATGTTCATAGCAGCAATGTCCGCAATAGCCAAACTGGAAAGAGCCGAGATGCCCTTCAACAGATGAATGGATAAAGAAGATGTGGTCCATATATACAATGGAATATTACTCAGCCATCAGAAAAGATGAATACCCAACTTTTACATCAACATGGATGGGACTGGAGGAGATTATGCTAAGTGAAATAAGTCAAGCAGAGAAAGTCAATTATCATATGGTTTCACTTATTTGTGGAACATAAGGAATAACATGGAGGACATTAGGAGAAGGAAGGGAAAAATGGGGGTGGGATTGGAGGGAGAGATGAACCATGAGAGACTTTGGACTCTGAGAAACAAACAGGGTTTTAGAGGGGAGGGGGGAGGGGGGATTGGTTAGCCCGGTGATGGGTATTAAGGAGGGCACGTACTGCATGGAGCACTGGGTGTTATACGAAAACAATGGATCGCAGATCACCACATCAAAAACCAATGATGTATTGTATGGTGACTAACATGACATAATAAAATTTTTTAAAAAATACTTTTTCTGGGTGCCTGGGTGGCTCAATTGGTTAAGCGACTGCCTTCGGCTCAGGTCATGATCCCGGAGTCCCGAGATTGAGTCCCGCATCGGGCTTCCTGCTTGGCAGGGAGTCTGCTTCTCCCTCTGGCCCTCCTCCCTCTTATGCTGTCTCTCATTCTCTCTCTCTCAAATAAATAAATAAAATCTTAAAAAAATAAAATAAAATAAAAAAATACTTTTTCTTATTATAAAATAAGAGTAGAAATTTTGAAAAATTCATAAGTATGTAGGGGCGCCTGGGTGGCTCAGTCGATTAAGCATCTGCCTTCAGCTTGGGTCATGATCTCAGGGTCCTGGGATCTGAGTCCCATATCTGGCTCCCTGCTCAGCGGGGAGCCTGCTTCTCCCGCTGCCCCTCCTCCTGCTTGTGCACTCTCTCTCTCAAATAAATAAATAAATAATCTTTTTAAAAAATGTGGATCAGGGTGCCTGGGTGGCTCAGTTGGTTAAGCATCTGCCTTCAGCTCAGGTCATGATCTTGGAATCCCAGGTTCAAGCCCCACATCACTTCTCCTCCTGCCCCTCACCCCACTCATGTTCTCTCTGTCTCTCTCTCTCTCAAATAAATAAATAAAATCTTTTTTAAAAAATGTGGATAGCACAAATGAGAAGCTGGATTATTATTTAATTTCATTTTAATTAATTTAAAATTAAATAGCCGTCTGTGGCTAATGGCTATGGTATTGGACAGTGCAGCAATAGTTCATCTAAAGTCTTAATTTGTTTGACTTTCAGAGATTTCCACAAAGTGGCTGCCATTCTGTTTCCATAGCACTGAGTTCAGGAAAGTACTCATACCAGTTGTGTGGGCCATTGGAGTCTGAGGATGATAATGAGGATTTTGTTTACGCTTCATGAACTGTACCCTGCTGTCATATCAGGTGGTCTCAGCAGACACGAGGCCAGGCTATGAGCAGGCCTGGATCTGACTCATGAAAATAAGCCTTATGTATATATGGTAAACCTAGAGAGAAACTCTTTTGCTTCTAGAGGGTTAGATGTGACCCTCCTTACTCAGACATTACCATCCTCATCTGTGTGTCCACTGGTGAAGCTGTGGGGACTTCCTTCTTCACCTTGAGATAAGTAAATGCCAATTAATTTACTTACATGGTGCCTGGGTCTGTTCTGTCCATTAGTACATACCAATTATTGACAGTTTTCAATATAATGGTCATGTAAAAGGTAGGAGCTTTTAAAAGGCTCTTGTCATATCTGGACATATTTCTTCCACTCAAGAGTTAGTACCAATACATTCCCACCATCAATACATGTGAGTGCTCATCTTAGCACATCACGCCCCAGCATAGGTGTTATTTTTTATATTTACAAATTTAATGGATTAACAAAATGGCCATTTAAATTTACATTTCTTACATCTTTACAAGCAAAATGCTAAGAGAGCTCCCATCTTTTAAAAAGTTTTCTCTCTTGACCCCACATGGCCACCTCTAGCTATCATCTCATTTCTCTGTTCTCCTCAACAGCAGAACACTTTTGAGTTATCTCTGCTCTCCACCTCTAATCCTTTTCTCCTATTCTCTCTTAGACTCATTTTATTCAAGCTTTCACCCCCATCCACTCCACCAGAACTGTTCTTCTAAAGGTCACCAATGACCTTCATGTTGCTAAGTCCAGTGATTATTTTTTAGTCCTTTTCATACATGACCTATCAATAGAATTGATGCCCCCACCTTGAAATGCTTTCTTCTTTTGGCTTCTTGGACATGTCTTCATTTTTTCTCCTCACTGAACAATCCTTCATAGTCTCTTGCTAGTTCCTCCTCATCTCCCTAGCCTCAAAAAGTTGATGTTCCTTAGTAATTAGTACTTGGACTTCTCAAACCTATCAATGCTTGATCCCTAAGTTATCTCAGTAGTCCCAGGGCTTTTGATGCTAGCCATGTCCCAGGTCCTCCCAAAATTATTATCTCCAGCTCAGACTTCTCTCCCAAAATCCAGACCTGCACACCAACTCTATCAACAACTATCAACTTTGATATATCAAGTGAACATGTCCAAATTCAAGTTCTTGATTTCCCACCTCAAATCTCAAGTATTGGAATCATCCTTGACTACTCAGTTTCCCTCACATCCCAAATCTATTAACAAATACTGTCAGCTTAGGTTAAGATATATCCAGAATCTGACCCACTTCTTGCCACAACCACTGCTATCACCCTAGTTCAAGTCACTATCATCTCTTGCCTGGACAGTTGCAATAGTATCTCAACTGCTCTCCCTGCTTCTGCCCTTGACCTACCTTAAGTCTATTTTCTATAAACAGCTAGGAGCCTGTTAAGACAGTTAGGACTTCTCTCTCCTTTCCCCAAAACCTTCAACCAGACCTGTCTCTAACATGTGTGAGGCTCCAGGCAAAAATAAAATGAATGCTGCCTTTCTTTTCCCATCCCCGGCTCTGTTCTAAACCATGAAGGGGTTGACAGGCAGAGTATAGACACCCCATCTTGCATGCCAGAGCTTTATCCATACTCAAAAACACAGCTGTCCCTTAACCACCCCACAGGCCTACGGATGTGCATACCTGCAGTACAGTCAACACTTGGGAGGATGGACCTAGCAAAGAGTTGTGCACAAGCCCTGGAAGCAGGTATGGGGCTGTTTGGGCAGGGAATTCTAGGTTTGTGGGTACCTATCACATGGTCTAGAAAGGGCAAGAAGGCGTCCAGGTGAGGCACATCACTTTGGCCTATAGGGAAGGGCATAGCTAGAGGAGCCAAAGAAAGAATCCACTGAAGTGAAGGATCAGTGCAGGGCCTCCAGTTGCCTGGATTCAATGGACTGGCAATGTCCCAAATGGAGGCTGCCTTCTCAGCCTGAATACCAGAGTGAAGACAACCTGGAGCAGGGCTGCAGCTGACCCATCACAGACACATAGTATGAGCATACAGCCCTTGAGCTCTGGAAGTCTTTTGTTGCCATGGCATAATCTATCCTATCCTACTAATACATATATCTTGCTCTATGAATGTGAGTTCTATAAAGGCAAACCGTATCCCATTTGACTTATATCCCTAGCACCTAGCACAGTGCCAAGCACATAATAAATACTCAAGTAATATTGCAGGAATGGAACCTTTCTGGATTTCATCTGTATAATAAAGGGGGTTAGAGTAGATATTTTATAAAGTATCTTCAAATTCTGGCATCCCATGTTTTCTGTGATTTCAGAAATAAAAGGTTCTGCATTTCCTTCTCAAACACCCACATGCCAAAGCCTCATTCCAACCTGAATTTCTTTTCTCTTCTGATGAAAAGCTTTTGTACATAGCTATATATGCTTATAGAATTACAAGAACTGCTTAAGGTTTTTGGTTTTTTTTAAGATTTTATTTATTTATTTGACAGAGAGAGACACAGCGAGAGAGGAAACACAAGCAGGGGGAGTGGGAGAGGGAGAAGCAGGCTTCCCACAGAGCAGGGAGCCCGATGTGGGGCTCGATCTCAGGACCTGGGATCATGACCTGAGCCGAAGGCAGACGCTTAACGTCTGAGCCACCCAGGCGCCCTGCTTAAGGTTTTAAAATCCTACTGCAATCAGCCTGTACAAGGAATTAAATACTAAGAATGCCTTTTCTGTCTCTGATTACTATGACCCTGAATGATGTCTCCCCCCACCCACCCACCCACTTTTGCTACTGGGCTTGGGCAAGTATACCTGCTGTTCAAAGACCATCTGAAATTACCTCTAAGAAGGAACTGCTTTGAGAATCAGGCTTATAATTAAACAGTAATTGAAGTTTCCTGTGGTTTTATGCATGGGTCTTATCTAATGCTTAAGTAGATAAACTGCATGGCTTAAAAGTCAGAATGGAATTAGATGCTCCTACAAGTGAGCAGAGGTCTTTGTTCAGCAATGGTGCTTCTTTAAAATCCAACCTGGTTTCCAGCACTTTTGTCACAGCACCTACACGACAATGACATCAGTCTACCCTGCAGAAGTGACAGTCAGAGAACCATGGAATGATAGAGCTGAAATGGACCTCAGCGAGCTCCTCATCCAAAGTCCTTGTTTCACAAGAAAATAAAACCCAGGGAGGTAAAATTGATTTGCCTCAGGTCACGGGTAGAAGAGGATAAGATCAGGGATTTAGGAGGTAAGACTATGATGACTTGGGTGACTTACTGGATGCAGGTTGTTAGGGAAAGAAAGGAATGGAGGACAATTACAAACTTCTCAGTTGGGGTCAAATGAGAAAGAGCAAGTCTGAAGAAAATCCAATGAGCTCAGTTGGGGTCATGTTGAGTTTGAGGTGTCTGTGTGCCACACAGACAGCTATCAAGCAGAAAATTAGGTATTACAAATCTGAAACTGAAGAAAAAAGACAAAGTTAAAGAGAGAAATTTAGGAGTCAGCATTCTCCCACTCGGTGTTTAAAACTATTATAAAGCAGGAAAAGAAATCAGGAAAAGGGAGCAACAGGGGTATAACCAGCAGAATACTGACATCTAAGGGTTTTATTAAAAATAAAAATAAAGAAAATAAAGAAGAGTTTACAAAATAGTTTACAAGAGTGGCCAGAGAATAGGAGGGAAACTGGGATAGAATGGTGTTGGTAAAGGCAGGGCAAGAGAAGGTTTCAAGAAGGGAGACGTGTTCTGTAACTGTGGCCCACACACTGCTAGCTGCCCCCTCCCCCCTCCACTATTCATTCTCGTTTTCCTTGCTAACAAAATCCTGATTGTTTTTCAGAGTGGCAATAAACCTGGTCAAAAATTAAACCATGATTTCCCAGGCTCTTTTGCATCTAGAGGTCGCCCATATGACATCCCTCTGGCCAACTAGATATAACCAGATGTATATCTACTTGGTGAGAATGTCAAGAAAACAATTATTTTCCTGATATAAAGTTTGATATAAAGTTTGATATCCTGATATAAATGGTCAAACTGCTGGCATCTCACTTTTACCCTTTGTCTTTTCCCCTTTCTCCCAAGATAATGATTCTATGTCCAGAAATACAGCAGCTATCTAATGAGCATGAGTACAAAGGACACACACACACATAATAGATGATATGGAAAATCAGGAGTCTGATTCCTGATCTACTCAGTTGAATGAGTGAGAAATGTGGAGTCAACCTTGATTCCTACCCTCTTACTGCCTTTGATCCAAGATCCTTGACTCTACCCTTAAATATCCTTCAAATTCACTTTCTTCTAACCACCCCTAGTCTCTGCATTGTTCAGGCCCATATCATGCCTTGCCCAGCTGACTGAACTGTCCTCCTAGAAGGTCTTCCTGCTTCCACTCTTACCCCCTGCAACCTGTCCTCTAATCTTCTGTCACCAAGTCAACAAAATGGAATGCTTTCGTGTTGATCCCTGCTGAAAATATTTCCATGGCTCTCATTGCCTAGTGGATAAAATCGAAGGTGCTTAGCCCCACAGTTAGGCTCTCTATGATTTGGCTCATGCCTTATGTTGATTATGACATACTATGCAAATATATAGTGGTTCACAACCACTTTGTGAACAAGGACCACTTACCAAGCATTGTGCTTTATATTTATTTAGTTCTCATAATGCTTTCCCACACATTTGATAGTACTATTCTCATTTTGCAGATAGGTCAACTGACTCTCAGAAAGGTTAGGTCACTTGCCCAAGAACACATAGCTTGTTTAAGCAGGGGAAGGTCTGGATGTGAAAGCTCTTTCAAAGTTCTTTCCACTGCAGTGCCTTGACATGAAAGAATGAACCCTCCTCTCCTTCCCGTTCCTCGCTATTCCTCATCTACCTTAAATGGACAGCCTTGTTGAAGAAAAACAGTCTTGCTCCTGGGGCCAAAGGAATCTATCCCCCACTGCGGTGGGAAGAAAACAGGTTCTTCACACCAGCTTCTGCAAGGGAAGAGAGAATCGCCCAAAGCTAGAGCTGTGTGGTGAGCTGTTGGGCCTGACCCTCCCATTCAAGGCCCTGCCTTCTCCTCGCTAGGTGGGGGTCAGGCGCGAAGTGCAAGGATGGGGATCCGGGTCAGAGAGCCCTTCTCCTTTGACCTAGCCGGCCTGGCTGGCGCCACCACAGTGTTGGAGTAGGATCCCGTCTCCAAGGCCACCTCCTCGAGGGTCCGGAGCTGGAAGACCAGGGGGGAGGGACTCTGGTGACTCCCCAAAGTCTCAAGCAAGACCTGACACCCACTCCTCACCACTATCTCAGCCTGGGAGCCGGTCCTGTGGGCTCTGGCAGCGCAGCCTACTCTGCCGCCGGAGAGGTTTTGCACACACCGCTGCCGCCCAGCGCCAGGACTCAGAGCAGTCCGCCAGCAGCGAGACCCTGGAGCAGTGCAGCCCTCTGAGCCCCGAGAGTCTCGCGGTTGAGAAACCCGCGGTCAGAGAACCCCCTGGGAGCTCTGCTATCAGTCGGGTCGGATCACCCAGATTTGTAACTGGAGAAAGGTCCAGGTCCCCGAGGGCCATGTCCAGCTAGCACCCTCTGGCCCTCGGACCTGAACTCGGAGTCCAGGCTGTCCGGTTGGGCAAATCGTCCCGAGCTCCGCTCTCCCGCCAGCCGCAGACTCGCACCCCCAGACCCTCCCCAGGCACGCAGGCAGTTGCTGCCGCACTGCTCAGCCCTCCTAGGCAGCGGCGGAACGATCCCCAGCTGCTCCCAGCACCCCGACTTGACCCTGGGCAACCTCTTCTGCCCGGGTGGCTTTCCCCGGGGTCTGAACCCCTCGCGCCCCCGCGCGTCCGTCTTTGTTTCTGAGCTTGCTCTGAAAGTGATGTAACGAGGCCAGACTCGCGCGCTGCTTTCCCTCTTTCCCAGACTAAGTCCTTCCTCCCTCCAGCACCAGAGCCCGGCGCTGGGCTGTGCCTCCACTCCACTCCCAGAGCTCTGGAGACCGACGGGCGCTGTTGAGAAAGACGCGCTCCCACGTCTCACCTCCTGGATGCAGAGTCAGTGGGGAAAGCGAGACTTTCCTTCCAGAAACAAGGGAGAGAGCCGAGGGGACAGCTGTTGTGGAGGTTTCTAAGGAGACTCAGACTGGCTTCTTTCCCTGCTCCTGGGAGACGGCAGGAAACCTCAGGTACCTCAGTGACCCCAGTCGGTGGATGTTTATATGAAAGAGACAGAGGCAGTAAGAGAGAGAGAGAGAGAAACAGAGGAAGAAACAGAGACCCAGAGACCGTGATTGACAGACAAGTGGAGAGAGACGAGTAAGAGAGCTAGAGAGTTGGTGGGTGGGAAACTGACTTCAGTTTTCTTTTTTCTTTCTTTTTTTTTTTTTTAAACCCACTGTGGTTTTGCTTCTGACAGAAGAGAGAACTGCTGCTCCCTAGCCAGCAAGCAGCCCCTAATCTGGATGGAGTGAAAGATGCGGCCTGATGACATAAACCCGAGGACTGGGCTGGTGGTGGCCCTGGTCAGTGTCTTTCTGGTCTTTGGCTTCATGTTCACTGTCTCTGGGATGAAAGGAGAGACGCTGGGAAACATCCCCCTCCTGGCCATCGGGCCAGCCATCTGCTTACCAGGCATCGCAGCCATTGCCCTGGCCAGGAAAACCGAGGGATGCACCAAGTGGCCTGAAAATGAGCTGCTGTGGGTCCGCAAGTTGCCCTGCTTCCGGAAACCCAAGGACAAGGATGTGGTGGAACTGCTGAGGACCCCTTCAGATCTGGAGTCAGGCAAGGGAAGCTCAGATGAGCTGGCTAAGAAGGCAGGCCTCAGGGGGAAGCCTCCCTGCCAGGGGCAGACAGAGCTGCCTGTGGCCAGTTACATCACCACCCCCACACCCACGGAAGGAGAACGCCAGAGCCTGGTCCAGAGCGGGCATCAGGAGGAGACATCCAGATACCTGGATGGTTACTGTCCCTCAGGCAGTTCCCTTGCCTACAGTGGCTTGGATGCCAAGTGCTCAGCCTGGGACAGATCTGATTGCCCGGAGCCTGAGGACAGCATCTTCTTTGTGCCCCAGGACAGTATCATCGTTTGCTCCTACAAGCAGAACAGTCCCTATGACAGATACTGTTGCTACATCAATCAGAGCCAAGGCAGGTGGGATCACGAGACAATAGTCTAAGCTTTGCATACAAGAGTCGCTGTGTTGATAGAAACGTGACTACATTCAGCTTCTAGGGGAAGGAAACTGCCCTGCTCCAACAGCCTTCAAACTGTTAGAAATTGACTTGGTATGTGATGGGTGTGCAAGCTTCGGGTGCCTGAAAGCCATGTAAATAGGCATGTTGGGGACACATTTTAGGGAAGGGTGATGAGGGTTAAGGACACTGGAAGAGGCAGTGGGTAGGAGAAGAAGCAGTTCCAATTTCTTTTTAAACCATGTTGGATGTTTTGTAAAATAACCCAGAAAGTGCTACTCAGCATCTGCTAAAATCAAGATAAACCTAGAGTGGGCTGCAGATATCAGGCATGAAATGATACATGGGCTTGCCATAGGGAAACTGACCTGCTTTCAGTCTGAATAAATTGAAAGACAAAACAATTTAGTGCTTCATTGTATGAAATTATTTTTATCTGGTGAAAGCTTTTCACACTTATTTGCTGAAAGAAAAAAAAGTCAAGATAGAAAAGCTACTCCCTCCATAAGTAGGATGGTTTTTGGAGAAAGGGGAGTTAAAGGCAGTTGAATTATGTAATTGAGTTTTATATTATCCTCTGACAAGATCAGAGATTTCAAATAAAGTAAAGTGTGACCAGCTAGGTAAAAAACTAACATTTTTAGATGGTTATGTTTCTTCTTAAACTCTTCGTTTAAATTGATTTACTGGGTCTTTATCTTAAGTGTTTTTTAATATTTACTATCATTCATGTATAATTTCCTCATCAGGTACAAAATGACTTGATGTAATATTTTCATAGATTAGAATTTGTGTTCATCAAGTCAAAATTGGTTTTATATATGTATACAAGTATCTTTAACATTTCTGGGAGTTCTGGTAATAACTATTCCTATATGCCTTTTAAAATCTGAAAACTATGAAGTCAATACATTAGTCTTGAACTTTATGCAGAATTTACATAAAATGTAATTTACATTTGTAAATTGTAAAATGTAATTTACATTTGTAAATTTGTAATTATGTAAATTACATAAAATGTAATTTACATAAAATGTAATGGCTAAACTTCTGGAAGTGTCATTATTTGTACATTTATTCAACATTCCCAAAGACTATAAATGCCAATGAAACGAGTTAATCTACTAGATTTAACTAAAGCTCAGTTTTTATTAAGTTCACCTAATCAGTGAGCATTGCATGACAGGGTCTGTTTTATTTCATACTTAATCTTTTGCTGCTGAGGGAAAAAGGCACAATGGGATCCTAAAATGTATTTCCTATTTCACTTGCTTAATTGTAATAGACAAGAGGGCAATCAGCCAAAATACCATTTAGTCCCTGTTGAAGAGAAATATTGAATTATATAGAGAAATCATGGTATATTTCATCTTGCAGATCAAAATATTTTGCATCCTTTAAAGAATGATGATTTATTTTCAATGATCAGATAGTTTCAGCCACTTTCTCCCAAAGGGAATTGAGGACAAAAATTCTAGCCATAACCCTTTTGTATATTTCAGGTCCAGTTCTGCAAGTCTTTAAGTGCAGCAATCATTCAGTCTTAAGAACCATGCCCTTAAAAATCACAATTTCCAAACCAAGTTCAACATCAAAAGAGTATGATTTTTTTTTAGTAGGGCTTAAATGTCAGAAAATGAGATGTGTGATCTTAAGCAAATTTTATCTTCTTGTACCTCAGTTCTCACTCTTCAGAAATCAGGGAGGAGTGGGACCGACTTACACTAGAGTATGTCTATCGTTCATTCCCAGTTTGAATATTCTATGGCATCATGTCAACGACACTTTATATAATGCCAGGGAATGAGATACAGCAAAATGCATGCCAAAGTTAATGCAATTCATGATAAAAATTATATGACATGGATTGAATTCTTACTACTACTCAAAAGAATTTTGTAGATATGTGAAAGCAGATTTGTTTTATTGCCAAATATTATTATTCAACAAATACATTTCTGGGAATAAAATGAAGATGTTAATTAAGGATAAAATTTTTTTTATATCGGTGTAGCCCCCAAATAATCCAATAAATGCAATAAATGTAATTCACTTTGGATTTGGCATGGAGGGAAAATAGTTTCCTAAAATCACAATACCTCTTAATAATTCTAGGGCATTTAAAAGATGAAAATCATGTTTCAATGAAGGTAAAAATTATTGGATAACTCCCTTAGGAATAAAAGCTTCTAATTTGAACAACAAAAAAAAACCCTTCTAATCTGCTTGCCATTTGTGGACCTCTTCAGAGATGAAGAGATAGCAAGACAGCAGAGAGAGATATTCACAAAGACTCAGCAAATCCTATACAGGGTCTGAAAAGAGATGCTTGTAGTGTTAGGTATGGTTTAAGGTGTGGAAAAGTTATTTTTTGATTTCTTGGAATCAGCTCAAACCCCTTGATATTATATACACACATACACACACATACTCCAATGTCCAAATCCAAAATTAATTACTAGTTTAGAAATCTAAGACATTTTATCACATTTTCAAGTTCTATTTCAGAAGAAACTTACTTCAATCTTCTTCCACCCACCTACTTAAGATACTTAAGGTATCTAAATATGCTCTTGAGGGAATTTTCTGCAGTGCTAAAATAATGGTTTGCAAATGTTGACTGGGTGGCTTAACTCTGACCAGAAAGAATAAAATACGTGATTGTGTGTGTGAATTTTTTTTAACATCTTACATTAGGTAACGCCCTCCTAATATAAAGCAAGGTAGCCTAGTGCCCCAAATCAACACTCATTAAGTAGTATTCAGGGGAAAGCAGCCATTCTGTTGAACAGAGGTGGAAGAGAAGGAAAACAAGATGAGAAAAGTGTCTGAGCTTGTTAGAGGAAAACAGCAGCTCATTCTAGTCAACAGTTTTAGCAAATGGTTAATATTAACGTAATAGACAGGAAGACTATTCCCTGTATCCAGTGAGAGCTTTCAGACAGACATAAATCGAAGTAGGCACTAGTTATTTTTTTACTTGCTATTAATCCAAATAGTCATTTCAACTTGATTTTAAATAGGCATTTTATTTTTGAAATTATTTCTATTGACTTTTTCTTGTTCAATATTCCTATCTATTATGCTCATGAGTTCTTTTTCCAAACTGCTTCTTGATTTTTTTTTAAAGATTTTATTTATATATTTGAGAGAGAGAGAATGAGAGACAGAGAGCACAAGAGGGAAGAGGGTCAGAGGGAGAAGCAGACCCCCTGCTGAGCAGGGAGCCCGATGCGGGACTCAATCCCAGGACTCCGGGATCATGACCTGAGCCAAAGGCAGTCGCTTAACCAACTGAGCCACCCAGGCGCCCTACTTCTTGATTTTAAAGTGTAAATTCAGCCAAGATACCCAAGCTAGAACAGCTTAGTTTCTACTACAATCATAGCAAACAAAATCCAGATATAGTTAAGTTCAGACTCTCTTCCAATCAGGTCCTTTGGAAATGTTTTCAGTACTCTAGGTCTTAATACCCACTGAGCTGGCACAGGTAGGGAAAGAAGACATTCTTTTAAATGCTTTTCCCTTTTGTAATATCCAACCTCTATTTATTAATATCTCCACTCTGCACCTATAGCATCATTTACTTGGTAAATTCACTGTTATTTTACTTTATAACATTAAAGAAAATTGTTTGAAAATCCACAGCCCCACTATCCTAACAGAACTACTGTATTTCCATTTTAGCATATCATCCTCAAGGACTCCCCCACATACACCTTAAATATTATAATTGTGTGGTTTTCTTCTCCTTTTATTTATATGCTAAGTATGTTTTCATGTTTCTATGCAGTGTTCCCAATTACCATTTAACAATTGTGTAATATGCCATTTTTGAGAAGTACCATAATTTAACATGCCATTCTTTTTTTATCATGTCATTCTTTATTGCTAGCCAGATAACATGTTTTATGGATGGTTTTGTATGTTTTTTTTCTATTGTTGGTAACACAGCTACATTATTTGTCATTTGCCCAAAGAGGTGAATATTTACAATCAAAAAGCTGTCTCCTTATAGATGAGAGGAAGGGGGCAGAAATGTGTAAATGGATCAAACACTTGACATTATTGGTTTTCTCTTGATTCATGGGCAAGACATAGGGTAAGAGACAAAATAATGCTTCTACAAAAAGGTCCCCCCTTTGGGACCAGAGCCAGTATTTTTAAGAATAAGATGAGATGAGGCCTATATTTTTAAGAGTAAGATGGAACATTTCCCCAGTTAAGATACCACTAGTGTATATCTCAAAATCAGTTTATAGTGGTGTCAGTCTTCAAGAGCATAATGTTGAACAAGCAAAATGAAAAGTAGATGTAGACAAAAATTACTTTTCAATATTTCAAAAGCACTTTCTTAAAGTATCTCATCATTTATTTTATAATATATTTAATATGTATGTATATTATTACCTATTAGTGACTTACAAATGAACTGGAATTTCAGGAATTCAACAGACTCTACCCATGAGTTTTCTGTTTCTTCCTCAATGGAAAAATGAACTGAAGATGGAATTATGGACAAATGCTTGGCTTAACCAGATATCTCAATAAAGAACTGAATTCCATTCAGCCTCTTGTCCAGATAACATGAAATCATGTAAACACCACTGAGTCATGTCCTTGATTTCTCACCACCTACCACAGGCTCCTCGCTCCATGAACACCCCAAAGAAAGAAGTTTATCATGATGCTGTCCAGATACACATAGGTAGACACTGATATCAGATCTCCACCATCTTTTGCAAATTATTTCTGGGCCTGACCCTTCTTAGAGATCCTTTCTTTGTCTTTCCCTTTATTCCTCCTCCTGATTGCATGTTACAGTCTACAGACCTGGTATCCTCAATGACAGCACAAGGCTTTACATGTTTTATCCATAACAAGGTACAGTGATACAGAATGCGCCAGTTGCAAAACAGGGCATAAAACTATTAAAACGTCTCTTTGACAAATCTATCCCAAGAAAGTTAAATATAACAAGTATCTTTGCAATTCATCACTTTGTTTCTCTTTATGGTAATAAATGATTATATATGAGACAATCCCTCAGTCTGAGGCCAGACCACATTTGTTTAGAAAAAATAGGCTTTTGAACATCAACTGCCCGTAATTCAACATGAAAAGTATGGACATACCTTCTCTGTGAGCGGTTAGACCATCAGACCAACTCATAAAGGCCCGCCTGCCCCTGTGCTCTTCTCCCTCCCATCCTCTGCAGCAGCTTCTTGGCCGTGCCCTGATTGTGCCCTGCAGCTCACTACCCTGAGCCTTCGCCCCATCATTTTCTCTGCCTCCCATGTCCACCCTGTCTTCACCCCTCTGCTGGTTAAGGCCCTAATATCCTTCGGGGGGCAGCTGCCACATCAGTCTTCTGGATTTTCCCCCTCAGAACTAATAATACTTCTACTATTCTCTGGCCTGACAACACCTCCACCATTATCATCACACATTAGCTGAGGATGTCTGTCTCTCTAACCGCAGTGTGAGCTCTTTGAGGGCAGGGGTCACATTTTATTCATCCCACCACTGCACACCCTCCCACACACACTTTGCCCTTCTCTGTGAAAACTCTAAACTGCACCACTTGGTCACTCTCACGGCCTTCCTTCTTCCTCTTTCTCGCAGGAAAAAAATATCTACCTTCTTGATTTGAACTAAATTAAATAGAATATAGTCAGCAAAAATGTGGGTTAAAATAGGCTTCTGTGGGTTGGGACCCTAACTTTTATTTAGCATATTGTTTCTTCGGGGAAACCACATCTTACATAACAAGGAGAAGAAAGAAATAAACCATTCCAGAATATTTTCTCCTCCCTCCATGATTGACCTAACTCCTACTCCCTGCCTTCCTCCATGAGTCAGTGACCATATACACATGCAACAAGAATTGGTGGTTCTAGAAGCACTTGACAGCCAAGCTTCTGAATTCCTAACTAGAAAGAAGGTAAATCAGTGTACTTAGGTTAACCCTGTAAGTAGGTCAACAGAATATAATTTGCCAGCCTGGCTATTGTCCTATTATGCTTCCATCCAATGATGCTAAACAGGACTTTCCAGGCCACCCAGGTATTCCCTCAGGACGCTCTCAGGGGGCTGAGTGGCAGACCCTCACTCTCTCACCCTCAGTGAAGCTTTTCTTCTCCACAAAGTCTGTGAGATGCTCAGAGCCTGGTTTGTGGTTCAGAGAAGGCTCTGGCTTATTCTGGAGCAAGATGATGGCATTGCTCAGCAATTCTCCTGAGTAGTATTTGAGGCCAGTCTTAATAACCTTCAGGCTCATGTAACTGGTCCTGTAAATTTCCCAAATTATCTGACTGAATGAAAGTGGCATTTAATTTGAGTAACTCTTTTTCTTGACCTTGGCAACTATCAGGTTCTCCTTCAACAATAGCAAGAAGGACCTCATCTGAGTATGGGTGGGGAAGGGGATAGCAAAGGGAGAATGTGTCTGTATGGAATTGTCAGCACAGGGAGAAGAGCCAACAATCCCTCATTAAGCCAGTCACTGTTGTGGCCTCCTCCCATGACATCACCACTTCTTGTCTCAAACTTAGTAGCAAATGCTAGAAAATGGACTGAGAGGACAAACCAAACAGAAACATGTTTTAAAGCTGAAAAGAGTAAAAGGAAAATGCTAGAGAATTTTGATACATTTTTTTAAATGGCTAAGAAAAGAAATACAAACAATTTAAGTGTATTCTAATAAGGGCAAAAATTAGCTAAAACTATCCTGCTGGACAGAGTCAAAAGGAATATAAAATAGCATCCAATAAATAATCAAACTCGTTTAAAAATTACTCAATAGACTAGTACAATCAAAACTAGAAATTTGGGCGCCTGGGTGGCTCAGTCGGTTAAGCAACTGCCTTTGGCTCAGGTCATGATCCCAAGGTCCTGGGATCAAGTCCCACATCGGGCTCCCTGCTCTGCGGGGAGCCTGCTTCTCCCTCTCCCATTCCCCCTGCTGGTGTTTCCTCTCTCGCTGTGTCTCTCTCTGTCAAATAAATAAATAAAATCTTTAAAAAAAAAAAAAAAAAAAAAACCAGAAAGTTAAAGGAGTACAAGTGAATACTTTTACCTAAAGTATTCAAAATTAAATCTTTTTAAATTCACTCAAAATGTCCCACTGAAAAAACAGGGTGTGAGATATGAGCAGCAATACTGAGACTGGGACTAAGAGCCCATTGACCTATGCCTGACAGAGGCAAAGACAAACAAGGAACAAAGCTGGGCTTAGCTCTCCTCTCTCTTGAGTCCCCCAAAGCAGGCCCTTACCCTTCAGGTAGCAAAACTACAGAGTCCAGAACTGTTGCTCCCCCACAAGCCTGAGGTCCCTCCAAAGCTCACCTCTCACCCTCCTGTGTTCGAATAGAGGCCAGCAGCTAAAATGTTGAGAGGCAGTGTGCAATCATGGCCTTATGGAGGTCCTAACACAGGAGAAGTGTCACTGCCTACACCTTTGTCAGCCTTGCCTGGTCTCTGTCCTCTTCATCCCCGTTTCCACAAGCAGCACAACGTCCATTCCTTCACTCCACAAGTCCTGGTTAAGCAGTGCATATGTGCTGGGTATTGTGCTGGCCTGAGATGTCACAGTGAACAGAACAGACCAGGCTCCTGTCTTCATGGAGCTCACAGCCTAGCACGGGCTGTCAATGGCTGAGGTGAGGATGTTATGAGGATGTACACTTGGCAGGAGCACCTAGCCCTCACCTCACTGGGGGAGGGTGGTGAGCAGGGAAAGTGGCTAAAGGGTTCTACCAATTCCACAGCGTGTAGGGGTAGTGGGGAGAGTTTCCCCACACACCCAAGCAGTTCTCCAGCTAGGCATCCCATAATTCAACTCAATTCTGATACCGTCTACCTGGAGATACCATCAGATTTCACGGGGCTCAATCCTACAAGACTGCCCCTCCCACTTCAGATGCCAGTTGCAAGTCCAAGTGTCACCTGTGCTTCTAACAGGCTACATATTAAAGGTTCCAGGGACGCCAGGGTGGCTCAGTTGTTAAGCATCTGCCTTCCACTCCAGTTGAGATCCCGGGGTCCTGGGATCTAGCCTGGCAAAGGGCTCCCTGCTCAGCGGGGGGGTCTGCTCCTCCCTCCCCCTTTTCCCCTCCCCCAACTCATGCTCTCCCTCTCTCAAATAAATAAATAAAATCTTTAAAATAAGTAAATAAATAAATAAAGCGTTCCAACAACCCTCTCCTCAGCTTTGATTAATTTGCTAGAGTGGCTTAGAGAACTCAGAGAAATATTTTACTCACTAGATTACTGGTTTATTATTAAAGGATATAATTCAGGAACAGCCCAGTGGAAGAGATGCATAGAGCAAGGTATAGAAAAAGGGCAGAGAGATTCCATACCCTCTCAGATCATGCCACTCTTACTGAATCTCCACCTGTTCATCACCCCAGAAATTCTCCGGTCCATTCTTTTGGGGTTTTATGGAAGCTTCACCACATAGGCGTGATTGATTAAGTGACTGGCCATTGGTGATTGACTCATTCGCCAGCCCCTCTCCCCTCCCCAGAGGTCAGAGGGTGACACTGAAAGTTCCAATCCTCTAATCACAAAGTTGATTCCCCTGGCAACCAGCCCCCATCTGGTGATCCAGGGGCTTTCCAAAAGTCACCTCACTGACATAACAAAAGGCATCTTTATGGTGGTCATCACTTAGGAAATTCCTACAATTTTAGGAGCTCTATGCAAGAACCTGGACAAAGACCAAATACGCATTCCTTCATATAAATCACAGTATCACAGAGTCATGGGGGAAAATGTCTGATATGAAACCTGAAAAATGCATAGGAAGTAGCTGACTAAAGAGGGGAGAAAGTGTTCCAAGCCAAGAAAACAGTGTTTATGAAGGCCAAGAAGGAAGAGGAAAGCATGACACATGTTTATTTGGAAGAAATGGAAAAAAAAAAAATTTCATTAGATGGCTGGAGAGGGGGCCAGGTAGAGAAGGGCCAGGCAATGGCTTAGGCCTCTCCCCACCACTACATTTAGGCTTTGTTACACAGAAAAAGAAGGCCTGGCCACCCTGCTTGTCTCCAGCACAACCATAAGGAAGGAAGATTAGACTCATCTTGACTAGGGTTTGCAGGTTTAACCAAATTCTACTTTAAGGAGAATTGATTCAATAAGCAACTGCTTGATTTGGTTGCATTTCAGGGCAAGGTTCCTTTCACTTGGAGACAAATAACTAATCAAACTAAGCAGTCCACCTTTCAAACATTTGTTTTGCTCTTACATGCACTAAATACTTTGGAGCTCTTAAGTGAAAATACCTGATATAAACAGCTTCTAAAATCACCATTTCTGGGATACTTATCATTATTACAGACAGGTTGGCATATGGAAAGACTTTTTTCCATCATCGAGTACCCAACAATGATGGTGACATTAACCAGATTTACATCTCTACGGTTAACATTTTCTGTGTTTTAAAATGTCCCTAATATTTCTTCCTTACTTCAGCTGCTTGGAACTCAGGTCCCTTGTACAGACACATCTATCCCTGCACAGATACATCTATCATTCTCAAAGAGTGTCCCATGTCCGTTAGCTCCTTGTTAGGTGAATATATGCTACACAATAAAAGGTTTTAATATTCAAATAAGTTTGAGAATTGCTGGGTTAACCCAAGATAAACATATTTTTTTTTACAGTCTGAATCCCCAACACTCAGAACAGGACCTTGTACAAAGTGGGCACCAAATAAGTACTTGTTGAATTAGTGAATGTAGAATTCCATAAAGCCATATATTCACATGCTCTGTGACATATAAGAAGGGAACTGAGTGTGCAGCATTCCATGGGGCTTCCCTTAGGACTAGCATTGAAAAATCTTGCCCTAATCTTTAAATCTAGAAGCACACTAATCAGGAAAAAGAAGACAAATTTCCAGAAATCAAAATGAAGAGACAAAGGAAAGGGAGGGAAGTTACCTAATCCCCAGAATTACCTTCATGTCCTTGGCCCCTGCCATTCACTCAAGAGCAGTCTTCTAACAGACTGCTCTTCCCTCAGCAGGGACAATTTGGGTGATCAGGGTAACGATGTATCTGCCAGACATTTTGCCTCCAGATGCTCATTTCCCAGGTGTCCAGTTTGGCTCAAAAAAGTTGCCATGGGCAAGCCTCACAGGTCCCCTCCCTCTTTGGGAGCTTTGTACTATCACTCAAACTATTGCTCAATAAATTTTGCTTTGCTGCCCACCAAAAAAAAAAAAAAAAAACGGTTGCCAGGTCCTGCCTTGAACTCAGAAATTAAATAGATCCTAGATACCAGATATCGGTGAGAAATGTTTATAAGAGTTCTAAGAAGCTTTATGATGCAGAAGTAATGTGTTATGGAACCAGAAACCCATGGGAAATTGGAATCCCCGCCTTTCCTAGTCCCAGCCCCATAAGACCAGCATTCTCAGTCTCATCTAAGACCTGAACAAGTATCATCAAGGTAGTCCAGTGGTTCTCAAACTCTAGCATACATCAGAATCACCAAAGGGCCTGTTAAAATACGGATTGCTGGAACTTACCTCCAGAGTTTCTGATTCAGTAGAATTTACATTTCTGTGAAATTCTCAGGTGATGCCAATGGTGCTGGTTCCTGGTTGCTTCCTCACCACTACATGTGCTATCAATTGGTTTTTACAGCCACAAGTCTGGTATAGACCCATAGGTCCAGCCATGTAGTAGCACTTGGTTCTAATAACTGGTACATAATAGGCACTCAGTAAATAATTTGATTAAATTAATACATAATTGTTTGTCTAATCCCTAAGATTGGGATCTACTTTGGGAAAGTGTACCCCACCTCCCCTGATGAAACTGGAGCCCAGTCCTTTATCCCCACTTGCTCAACTGGGATCACGACCCTCTCTGCCTACCTCCAGACCTTACAGGGACCATGCGCCCGAAAGAAAGACCTTTTGACTAGTGACAAGTGATCTGACAGAGTCCAAGTGAGAAAGGCCCTTTTTGGACCATGGAATTTAGACTCCTGGCCTGCCTGGTAAAAGCCAACTCCATCATGATCCAGTCTGTCCCAACCGTTCCTGGGTTGATTCCTCTCCTTGCCAGGCCACTTCTGAGCTCCCCAGCCAGATGCTGGCTGAAGATTCACAGCTATTTTGGGACATAAGGCACGTATCTGAACCAGGTTCCAATAATGACTTCGAAAGAGAGACTTGACTAGAGATCTTGAATGCTTTCCCCATCAGCCAGAATAAACAGTGGTTTACTTTATTATTTTCTTTTGTACTATTTTAACCATGCTGTGAGTGCACAGACAGCAATGGCTAATTGCATTCTTCCCTGCCTGTAACTCACATATGTGAAGTGTGTAGAAAAGAAAATCATACTATGCCCCAGGAAGAGCAATATATTTGGGCTTTGATAGATGATGGGAAAAGTAAATTCCAAGAATAAAGATTTTTCCAAGAAATTCAGAAACAAAAATTAAAATCTATTGTTCATCAATATCCCAACATTTTAATATTCTCCACAATCCCACATCACTGAGGAAGTGCAGGTAACTGCCTATGTATAGACACCTGATAGAAGAATGACCCATCTGTGCTAAACCACAGTCTTCCCACTCCTTTTCTGATGCAGCTTCTACCACTGTTTCCCTTGGAAACCAAAGAAGCAGCTGCCTGCAAAAAACATCTCTCTCCCTCCTCACTCATCAGTCCAAAGGACTAGCAGCTTGTTTTCTTGCTTACTGAAAACATCTGATGTTGGAGGATGGCATGCATGTGGGGGACAATATAAAAGATATTACCACAATGGGTCAGACATATTGTATATTCTTTTTTTTTTTTAAGATTTTATTTATTTATTTGAGAGAGAGAATGAGATAGAGAGAGCATGAGAGGGGGGAGGGTCAGAGGGAGAAGCAGACTCCCTGCTGAGCAGGGAGCCCGATGCGGGACTCGATCCTGGGACTCCAGGATCATGACCTGAGCCGAAGGCAGTTGCTTAACCAACTGAGCCACCCAGGCGCCCATATATTGTATATTCTACCTACTATTCTTTCTTAGATGGTTTCATGTTCCTCTTCATTTTATGTACTGTACCATCAATTTCTTCTCTGTGTTGTAATGATTTGTGTACACAAACCTTCTCTACTAGATCCTAGTTACTTAAAGTCTAGGAAGAACATAATCTTCTGTTCAGCATTCACTACATATTGATTAATATGTTATAATAATATCATATAATTAATGTAATATGATTATAACCCAATGATGAAAGTTTTAGTATCCACTGATGATTCTTGCCTGAATTAACTATTACTATAATGGCTTATAAATATTCATTTTCTTCACTATTCTACTTCTATCAATTGGAATTCTACTCTAAGAAATAACTTTTCCTTCTCCTCCATTTATTTGTTGACTTACTCATTTATAAACAAATATGGAGGGGTACCTGGGTGGCTCAGTCAGTTGAGCATCTGCCTTCGGCTCAGGTCATGATCCCAGAGTCCTGGGATCAAGTCCCACATCAGGGTCCTTGCTCAATGGGGAGCCTGCTTCTCCCTCTCCCTCTACCTGCCACTCTCTCTCTGTCAAATAAATAAAAATTTTTAAAAAAAACAAAAAACAAATATGGACTCATGGATTATTATTTTATGCAATGAGTTATAACCCATTTCTATCAATTTTTAATGATGACATTGTCATGGATTATTATTTTATTCATGGGTTATAATCTGTTACTATCACTCTTGAAAGCTCAAATTGTCCTAGATTTGGCCAGAGGGAAGTCTTTGAAGCTTGCTTCTGTCCTTTTGACATGTCTCCATCTTGCTTTTAACACTACTTTCTATCACAAGATATTTCAATAAAACACTTTTTATTTACAAAAAGAGAAACAGTAATTTTATAGCAGATAAACCTGGTAGACATCAGCTCAACCAGTGTTCAAAGTTAATATCACCAGTAATGGTGCCTCCTGATACCATGCAGTGAGGACACATCATCACTTTGATGGTATTTCTGCCAAAAAATGAATAACCTCAATCTAATCATGAGACATCAGAAAAATCCATTAAGGGACATTCTACAAAAGACTGGCCTGTACTCTTCAAAAATGTCAAGGTCATAAAAGACAAAGACTAAGAAATGGTCTTGGATTAAAAGAGACTACAGACATGATACTAAATGCAGTGTGTGATCTTGGATGGAATACTGAATCAGAGGGAAAAGAGAGCTATTAAATATTATTGGGAAAATTGGAAAAATTTTAATGAAGTTTGGAAATAACAGTTTTATATCAATATTAAGTTTCTGATTTTTGATCATTGCCTTATGGTCATACAAAAGAATGTTTTCATTCTTAGGGATTTAGAAACTGAAGTCTTAGGGGGAAAGGAGTATCATCTGCTCCTTACTCCCAAAAGGTTCAGAAGAATGATAAGACGAAAGTGATAACCTGGTTGAAGGGTACATGGGGAAGTGGGTGAAAGTACATGGGCATTTTTTTGTGCTGCTCTTGCAACTTTTCCATAAGCTTGAAACTATTTCAAAACTAAAAGTTACAAAAACTGAGCTGCATAAAAGTCATTTATACTTCACTACATTCTTAGAGGATTAAAGGCAATTTATAACCCTTTCTATACAACAAGATTTTTTCAATTAACTGTCTTCAGCTGAGTTCCCCTAGAAGCAGACACTGAGCCAAGTATTTGAGTACAAGTAGTTGATCTGGGACATGATCCTAAAAAGCATCTTGCCTTGCAAGAAATGTTAAAAGAAGTTCTCCAGAGGGAAAGAAAATGATTAGGATCTTGGTCAGGTACTTGGATGTACATAAAAGTTACTTGGATCTACATAAAGAAAGGAAGAGCATTAGAGAAGGAATAAATAAAGATAAAATAAAAACTTATTTTTCTTATTCTTAATTGATCTAACAAATAACAATTTGTTTAAAATAAAAATAATATCAGGGCACCTGGGTGGCTTAGTCGGTTGAGGATCTGACTCTTGATCCAGCTCAGGTCTGGATCTCACGGTTGTGAGTTCAAGCCCTATTAAAAACAACAACAACGGAGACGCCTGGGTGTCTCAGTCAGTTAAGCATCTGCCTTCGGCTCAGGTCATGATCCCAGGGTCCTGGGATTAAGTCCCACATTGGGCTCTTTGCTCAGCAGGGAGCCTGCTTCTACCTCTGCCTGCTTCTCCCTCTGCCTGCTGCTCCCCCTGCTTGTGCTGTCTCTCTCTCTCTCTCTGACAAATAAATAAATAAAATCCTTTAAAAAAAATCCAACAACAACAACAATAACAATAATACCAACAATGTACTTGATGATTATAACTCATGTTTAAATAAAATGAATGAGAGCAATGATACAAAGGACAGGAGAGAGAAATTAGGAATATTTTGTTATTTTGTTATAAGGTACTTGCACTGCTAGTGAAGTAGTATAATGTTATTGGAAAGTAGACTTGGGTAAGTTGTAAATGTGTATTGCAAACATTAGGCAAACCACTACAATAGGTTTTTTTAAAAAAAGTATAACCAATATGCTAATAAAAGAGAAAAAATGGAATCATATAAGATGCTCAATTAAAACCATAGATGACAGAGAAAGAATGGAAGACAAAATTAGGAACAAAGAACAAGAGCAACAAATAGAAAACAGTAACAAATATGGTAGAAATTAATCCAACTATATCAATGACCACTTTAAACAATGGTCTAAACACACCAATTAAAAGACAGAAATAGTCAAAGTGGATCAAAAAATAAGACTCAACCATATGCTATCTATAAAAAAAATCCACTATAAATACAAAGTAGATTAAAAGTAGAGAAATGGAGAAAGATACACCATGCTAACACTAATCAAAAGAAAGCTGGAGTAACTATATTAATTTCAGACAGAGCAGATTTCAGAGCAAAGAAAATTTTCAGGGATAAAGAGAGTGCTATGAATTGAATTGTGTCCCCCCAAATTCATATGTTGAATCCCCATTCCCCAATATGACCAGATTTGGAGATAGGGTTTATAAGGAGGGAAATAAGGTTAAATGAAGTCATAATGGTCGGTCACTGATAAGATAGGATTAGTATCCTTCTAAGAAGAGGCACCAGAGAGCTTGTTCTCTCTTTCTCCAAGTGTGCTCAAAGAAGTGAGCAAGTGAGCACCCAGTGAGATGGCAGTAACCTACAAATCAGGAAGAGAGGCCCCACCAGAAACTGACCATGCTGGCACCCTTATCTCAGACTCCCAGCATTAAAACTGTTAGAAAATAAATGTCTGTTGTTTAAGCCAACTGGTCTATGGTATTTTGTTATGGCAGCTCATACTAAGACAGACAGACATTCCATAATGATAAAGGGATCAACCCACCAAGAAGCTATGACAACCTTTGATGTGTATGCACCAAACAACATAGTGTCAAAATACATGAGTTAAAAGCTAATAGAACTGCAAGGAGAAATAGTTGGAGACATCAATACCCTTCTATCAAAAATGGGCAAATCCAGCAAGGAGAAAATATCAGATGTGAAAGAAGGGATATCACTATAGATCCCATGAGCATTAAGAGAATAATAAAGGAATACTACAAACAACTCTATGCTTACAAATTTGATAACTTGGATGAAAAGTACCAATTCCTTGAAAAACACAATTTGCCAAAACTCACATAAGAAGAAAATAGACAATCTAAATGGGCCAATACCTACTAAAGAAATTGAATCAATGATTAATAACCTTCCAAAACTGAAAGCACCAGACCCATATGGGTTCAATGATAAGTTCTTCCCAACATTTAGGAAAGGAATTATACCAATTCTCCACAATCTCTTTCTGAAGATAGAAGCAGAGGGAATTTTTCCTAAATCATTCTATGACTCATAATTACTCTAATACCAAAACCAGAGAAAGACTTCAAAAGGAAAGAAAACTATAGACCAATATCTTTCATGAACATAGGTGCAAAAATCCTTGACAAAATATTAGCAAATCTAATCCAACAATGTATAAAAAGAATTGCACAACACAACCAAGTGGGATTTACCCTAGGTATGCATGGTTGCTTCAACATTCAAAAAGCAATTAATGTAATCCTTCATATCAACAAGCTAAAGGAGAAAAATCAGATGATCTTATTAAAAGGTGCAGAAAAAGCATCTGACAAAATCCAACATCCATTCATGATAAACATTCCAAGCAAACAGGAAATAGAGGGTAACTTCCTCAGCTTGATAAAGAACATTTACAAATAATCTACAGCTAACATCATACAACTAACATCTCACTGTCATTAGCAGTTAGAAACTAGAAACTTTCACGCTAATATCAGGAAAAAGGCAGGGATATTCTGTCCTCTTGTACCACTCCTTTTCAACATTGTCCTAGCTAATGCAATAAGACAAGAAAAGGAAATAAAAGGTAAAGTGATTGAAAAGGAAGAAATATTACTCTCTTTGCTCACAGATGACACAGTTGTCTATGCAGAAAATCTAAAAGAATTGACAAAAAAGCTAGAACAATTATAGCAAGACTGCAGGATACAAAGTTAACCTATAAAAGTACATCACTTTCCTATATACTAACAATGAACAAGTGGAATTAAAAACACAATGCCATTTGCATTAACACCTCCAAGAATGAAATACTTAGATACAAATCTAACAAAATATGTATAAGATCTATATGACCAAAACTACACAACTGTGATGAAAGAAATCAAAGAACTAAATAAATGGAGAGATATTCCATGTTCATGGATAAGAAGTCTCAATATTGTCAAGATATCATTTCTTCCCAACTTGATTTACAGATTCAGTACAATACCAATCAAGATACCAGCAAGTTATTTTGTGACTATTGGCATATTGACTCTATATGGAGAGGCAATAATGCCAGAATAGCCAACACAATGTTGAAGAATAAAATCAGAGGATTCACACTACTTGACTTCAAGAATTACTATAATGCTATAGTAATCAAGGCAGCATAGTATTGGCAAACACACACACACACACACACACACAGATCAATGGAACAGAAGACAGCCCAGAAATAGATCCTCATAAATATAGTCAACTGATCTCTGATGAAGGAGCAAAGGCAATACAAGGGAGAAAAGACAGTCTTTTCAACAAAAGGTGCTGGAACAATTAGACATCCACATGCAAAAAAGAAAAAAAAGAAGAATCTAAGCACAGATCTTATACCCTTCACAAAAATCAACTCAGAATGGATCATAGACCTAAATGTAAAATGCAGAACTAAAAAACTCCTGGAAAATAATATAGAAGAATCTCTAAGTGACCTCGGGTATGGTGATAACTTTTTTGATTGAACACCAAAAGCACAACCCATGAAAGAAATAATTGATAAGCTGGATTTCATTAAAATTTAAAACCTCAGGGCACCTGGGTGGCTCAATCAGTTGGGTGTCTGACTCTTGATTTCAGCTCAAGTCATGATCTTCAGGGTTGTGAGATCGAGCCCCGCATCAGGCTTCAAGCTGAGTGTGGAGCCTGCTTAAGATTCTCTCTCTCCCTCTCCCTCTGCCCCGCTCCCCTCCCCTCCCCACAACCACTTGTGTCTGTGTGCGCATGCTCACGCTCTCTTTCTCTTAAAAAAATTTTTTTTAAAACCTCTACTCTGGGGTACCTGGGTGGCTCAGTCAGTTAAGCATCTATCTTCAGCCCAGGTCATGATCCCGGGTCCTGGGATGAAGTCCCACATTGGGCTCCATCCTCAGCAAGGAGTCTGCTTCTCCCTCTACACCTCCCCTCTGCTTGTGCTCTCTCTCTCTCTCATGCTCTCTCTCTCAAATAAATAAATAAAACCTTTAAAAAAAGTTTTTTAAAAATAAAACCTCTGCTCTACTAAAAACACTATCAAAATAATGAGAAGACAAGCCACAGACTGGAAGAAAACATTTGCATAAGACATATCTGATAAAGGATTGTCGCCCAAAATATACAAGGAACGCTTAAAACTCAACAACAAGAACACAAACAACCCAGTTTTTAAAGGACCAAACAATAGGTACATACATGAAAAGATGCTCAACATCACTAATCATCAAGGAAATGCAAATCAAAACCACAATGAGATAGTACCTCACACCTGTTAAGATGGCTATTATCAAAAAGACAAGAGATAAGTGCTGGTGAGGATGTGAAGTAAAAGAAACCCTGGTGCACTGTTGGTGGGAATGTAAACTGGTGAGCCACTATGGTAAACAGTATGGAGGCTCCTCAAAAAATTAAAAATAGAACTACCACATGATCCAGCAATATATCCAAAGGAAATGAAATTACTATCGCAAAGACATATCTTCACTCATGTGTTCATTGCAGCATTATTCACAATAGCCAAGACATGAAAGCAACCTAAGTGTCCATCAATGAGTAAATGAATTATACACACATACAATGGAATATTATTCGGCCATTAAAAAAGAAGGAAATCCTCACCTGAGATAACATGGATGAACCTAGAGAGCATTATGCTAAATGAAATAAGTCAGAGAAAGACAAATACTGTATGATATCACTTACATGTAGAATCTAAAAGAACAAACTCATAGAAACGGAGTAGACTGGTAGTTACCAGATGCAAGGGGTGGGGAAAAAGGATAAAAATGGTCAAAAGGTACAAACTTCCAGTTATAAGATGAAACTTAAAAGTCTTCACCACAACCAAAAAAAAAGGTAATATGTGAGGTGATAGATATGTTCATTATCTTACTGTGGTAATGATTTTACAACATATACATATCAAATCATCAAGTTGTGCACCTTAAACTTACACAATGTTATATGTTAATTATATCTCAATAGAACTGGGAAACATTTTTAAAAATTTCTTAAATGGGGCCAAAGACCTTAACAGACACCTCACCAAAGAAGATATACAGATGGCAAATAACCATATGAAAAGATGCTCCATATCATGTCATTAGAAAAATGCAAATTAAGGCAATGAGATACCACTACATCCTCATTAAAAATCTAAAACAAAATCTAAAATGTTGACAACATCAAATGCTGAGAAGGGTGTAGAGCAATAGAAACTCTTACTCATTGCTGGTAGAAATTCAAAATGGTAGAGTCACTTTGGAAAATAGTTTGGGGATGTCTTATAAAACTCACATACTCTTACTATATCATACTCCTTGGTATTTACCCAAAAGAGTTGAAAATGTATGACCCAAAAACCTACGCACAAATGTTTGCAGCAATTTTATTTATATTTACCAAAACTTGGCAGCCACGATGTCCTCTAGTAGGTGAATGGATAAATAAACTGTGATACAACCAGACTATGGCATATTACTCAATGCTAAAAAGAAATGAGCTATCATACCATGAAAAGACATGGAAGAATCTTAAATGCACATCACTAAGTGAAAGAAGTCATTCTAAAAAGCTATATACTATATGATTCCAACTATACAACATTCTGGAGAAGGAAAACCTATGGAGACAGTAAAAAAAAAAATCAGTTTTTGCTAGGGGTTGGGGGGAGAAAGGGATGAATAGATAGAGCATAGAAGATTTTTAGGGCAGTGAAACTACTCTGTGTGATGCTTTAACGGTAGATACATGTCATTATACATTTGTCCAAACCCACAGAAGGTGTAACAGCAAAAGTGAACCCTAAGGTAAACCATGGATCCTGGGTAATAATAATGTATCAGTGTAGGTTCATCAACTATAACAAGTGTACCACTCTGGTGGGGGATGTTGATAATAGGGGAGGTTATGCATGTTTGGGGAGGAGATATATGAGAAATCTGTATACCTTCTGCTCAATTTTGCTGTGAACCTAAAACTGTTCTAAAAAATAAATTAATTCATTAATTAAAATAAAATAAAAAATAAAATCTATTTAAAAGGAAAAGGAAATTACTTTTTTTAGCTGAATAGAGATCGTTACAAAGCATTTCTGCCCTCTGAAAGCTAATAAGAATCCACACAACTTTAGAAGGTATATCCTACATAATGAGTTCTCAAGTTGGAATCCATGATCAAACTCCACAAAAATTGTATGTGTGTGTGTGTGTGCATATATACATGCATCTTTCCCCCTGGAAAAAATTCCAAAACTTTCATGCTTAATCACTTAATGCTTAATCACCATCCCCTTCCGAAAATCTTAAGGATCTCTGCCTATGACAGTCAGCTCTGAGTACATGCTTCTGACACCTTCATCTTTTCCCCAGTGGCTGATATAGACAGCAAACAGTGCAGTCACAAGGTCTTTCACCCACCTCACCCAAGACATCAGCCTGTAGGTTGCCTGCCACGCCCAGAAGTCAGCTGATTATCCCCAACAGAAAATCAGTTCTGCTCAATTTTGCTGTGATATGTGAGGTGATCCCCTCTGCTTGTGCTCTCTCTCTCTCTCTCTCATGCTCTCTCTCTCAAATAAATAAATTTTATTTATTATATATCTCTCTCAAATAAATAAAATTATATATCTCTCTCAAATAAATAAAATTTATTAAAATAAATAAAGCACCCCTCACAGGTGCTCTCCATCTAGAAATGGCCCCAGCAGAGGAAACCTATTATGACACTCAAGAGCAGCATCTTCACAGTCTCATATATAGCCTGTTGGACATTTTTCCCCCAGGAGAAAAGAGGAAGCAGAGAAAAATGTATAGCATATCCTCATAATTATCAATATTGTTACAGCTATCCCTGTCGCTCCTTAAACTGTTTGACTTTTCCATCCGGGTCTAACCTAAAACTATTTTTTTAACCCACATACCTCAATATCCTTGTATGGTTTCCTCTTCCTGCTACAAAGTAAATATGGATTAAAGAAAATTCTGAGGGAAAATCTCTGTTCTCTCCCACTCCCTGCCTTAGTGGGCATCTACCTCTCTCCCCAGCATGTGTCACCAGCCCTCCTAACCCCACAGTTCTGGGTCAACAGTTCCACCATTTGTTTTTCTAATCATATAGATTTGAAGTTTCATTTATCTTGTTACCTCTCCATTCTCTTCATGCCTCCTCACTTGAATCCTCTCAATTTTCCCCCACAACAATTCTCACATCTGGTGATGAATTCCTTTCTCCTAGCCCTGGCCTGGCCCAGAGCACTCAACCCCAAAATGCTGACATTTGCCACTCCCATTAGTTTATCCTATCACTTGTCCTAACAATAATGATATTCCTCTTTTATTGAAAAATAAAATATTACATTATTCATGTGTATATCAATGGGGTGTGGGAACTTTAACACAATTCTGAGATGAGCATTATCTTCCTTCTCAAAAGAGATGGATACTGAAGCTCCCTACACAAAAATTGTGAGTTATTAGGGCCACCACAGATAAGACAATTAAAAAAGAGATGTGCAGAATTCCACTGAGGCCCCCTCATGAGTTTCCTTAGGTCCTGGCTTCATATTAATGTATAGTAGGGGATCTGAATGGGCCCCAGAACGTCTGCCAGTTAACAACCCTCTAATACTGACACATTTAGACAGACAAGGCAGAGACCTTGGTGAAAGTAGAACATAGTCCATTTGATTTTGACTCGGGACAGGCTTCTAAAACATTGACAAGCCCTCTATCGACCTTAATAAGTGGTCTATAAGTGAGGCATTAGGGTTATCTCATTATATATTAAAACTTGACAAAAATGGTACATTCTTCTCTATATCCCCACACTGGCTAATTAAAGTGCTTATGTCTTTGTAGGAGTCATCCCAAATCCATAAGGTCGTGGTGTTTTCTCCGGCTGATCAGAGCTTCTGGTTGGCAGTTACATACACTTTTGATTAATAAAACATTAGGGAACAAATTAAGCACATTTAATAAGTACAGTTTTACAGGAGAAAAAAAAATTTTTTTTTCAAAAAAAAATTTCACAGAGTCCTTGGTAGTAGCAAGAGGTGGAATTACTGATGTGGATTACTGCTGGCTATTTTATTTGCTGATCCTTTTCAATACCAGCTTTACAACCAGCACAGCCACCCCAGCTCCGTGTTTACCTGGCCAGGCACTGGGTGGTCCTGACCCCTCTACGGCCTGCGCTTTGGTTGCTGGTGTTGCCAGCTAGCACTGCTGTACAGCCAGACAACTGGCCCGTGGCGTCAGCACTCATGGCTGCAGCAGCCCAGCCATCCCCTGCTGCTGGCAGACCTCAAGACAATAGCCAAACTTGTGACCCAAGGGTATGGGGAAAATGGGAGTTCGGGACATCTACCTCTACCTGTTCCATTAAATGGAAGCCAAACCAGTAGACTGTTGAGTTACAAGTTTAGGTAGAAATTATCCAGTACCGACAAATAAGGTAAGTTAATGTGCACTGTGATGTGGAAACACAGATAGCATGGCTATCTAAAAGGAACATACGTTACAAACAGACAAAATAATCACCCAGGATATGAGTTGCCAGCACAAATTACAAAGTTCAAAATTGTCTTCCTAAATATTTATCCAAAAATTATCTTTTGAAAGAACACAAGGTATGGGACACATCAAGATAATTAAGACACAGTCCTTGCTCTCCAAGTGCCTACAATCTAGATAAAGAATGACTGAGTACAGGGACGCCTGGGTGGCTCAATCGGTTGAACATCTGCCTTTGGCCCAGGTCATGATCCCAGGGTTCAGGTCATGATCCCCGCTGAGCAGGGAGCCTGCTTCTGCTTCTCCCTCTCCCTCTGCTGCTCCTTCTACTTCTCCCCCTGCTCATGCTCTCGCACTTTCTCTCTGTTAAATAAATACATAAAATCTTAAAAAAAAAAAAAAAAGATTGAGTACAGTTGACTCTTGAATGACACTGGTTTGAACTGCGCAGGTCTACTTAAGTGTTTTTTTTATAAATACAGTGCCATAGTGTAAATGTATTTTCTCTTCCTTATGATGATCTTAACATTTTCTTTTCTCTAGCTTACTTAATATAAGAATACAGTATATAAGATGTATACCGTACAAAATATGTACTAATGAACTGTTTACGTTATAGGTAAGGCTTCCAGTCAATAGTAGGCTAATTAGTAGTTAAGTTTTAAGGGAGTCAAAAGTTATACTCGGATTTTTTACTGCGTTGGGGGTCGGTGCCTGGTGTTGTTCAAGAGTCAATTGTATATAAAATGAATATCTGGCAAAGTGACCAAAACTGAGTATTTCCTAAGAAGTAACTATGATGGTATCACTGGGTTCAAAAAAAGGAAAGGTTTCATCAGGTTTCATGGAGGAGCTGGTGTTTAAGAAATTAAACCAGTAGAGCTAGGGAGAGCATAGTGAGTGAAAGGAAGAACAAAGACAAAGGTGTGACTCCTAGGAAGCAAGGGCAGGTGTTCTGGAAACAATGAGCCATTTGGTTCCACTGGATATACAATGAGCAAGCAGTGAAAAAGGAAGGTGGAGAGGAATGTGGGGCCCACCTTACAGAAGCGGGAACTATGGTATTAAAAGGAATGCACTATCAGGGCCACACTGCATGGGCTCAAATCCCCACTCTGCCTCTCACTAGGTTTGTGATTTTAAGTATAACTTCTCTGTACCTCAGTTTCTTAAGCTGTAAAATGGGTACAATAATAGTGCCTGTCTCAGCGGGTTGTGGAGAATGAAATCAATTAATATGCATAAAGTATTTAGAACAATGCATGACACATAGCAAATGCAGCATGAGTTACAGCTGCCCACTTTATTACCATGGAGGGTCTGAGATTCCAGAGTAAAGTGTCTGCACTTAATTAGGACAAAGAGTTAGGAAAGCTTCTCTGAGGTCAGAAGTGACAAGATTCAAACTGGGTTTTAAGAAGGTAAGTCGGGGGCGCCTGGGTGGCTCAGTTGGTTAAGCGACTGCCTTCGGCTCAGGTCATGATCCTGGAGTCCCTGGATGAGTCCCGCATCGGGCTCCCTGCTCGGCAGGGGGTCTGCTTCTCCCTCTGACCCTCCCCCCTCTCATGTGCTCTCTCTCATTCTCTCTCTCTCTCAAATAATAAATAAAATCTTTAAAAAAAAAAAAAAAAGAAGGTAAGTCGGTAAGTTGTAAGGGATGGAATGAAATGGGGGTGGAGAGGTGGGGGTGGGAAGTGAACACAGTGCAAGTAATGGGCTCTGGGCTGTGGAAGAGGGACCTATCCCTTCCCCTGAAGATAAATGTTGTGGTTTTGAGGGGGGTTCCAGAGCATGTGGATGGATGCATTCCTTCAGATTCCTCCTTCCCATTCAAATCACCTGATTAAAATATAGAGGAAGTTGAAAAGGATTTAATACCTATGGTAAGAAGCTCTACCAGCCTGAACCAAAAGATGGAAAGCAACTCCTGATATGTGGAAAGGAAAACTGACCTCTAAAAGCTTCCAGTTTTCTTTCTGTATCCTGAACTAAGACTAAGACTGAAAGGAAACTAACAATCTTATTTAAAAGGACACACAAGGGATGCCTGGGTGGCTCAGTCAGGCATCCGACTCTTGATTTTGGCTTGGGTCCTAATCTCAGGGTCATGGGATTGAGTCCCCACTTCCTTCCCTCCCCCCTCCCCCGCCCCCCTTCCCTCCTACCCTCCTACCTGCCCTCCTCAAGCCCTGCATCAAGCTCTCACTCAGCACAGAGTCTGCTGGAGATTCTCTCTCTCCCTTGTCCTCTGTCCCTCCCCCACTACACTCTAAATAAATAAATACATACATACATAAATACATAAATAAATAAAATCTTTAAAAAAAACAAATAAAAAAATAAAAGAACACAATTCTTCACAAGAAAAGACAGACACTTTCCTCTTTGGAAGGTGTTGAGGACTGCTAAAAATCCCCTTCTCTGGGCTTGCCCCCAAACCTAGGTTCTTACTATGTGTTACTTCCATGAGATAAAACAATGGTGATCCCTATTAAAATGCAAAGAGATCCCTTTTCCTATCCAAATTTAACATCTCAACAAGAGTAATTTATTCAATTAATAATAAGCTAGTCCACAGGAGAGGTAGGTTTGACTGGGAGCATGCAGGAGGACATAAACTACAACTCTGGATGAGAGAGTGGCCGGGAGTTGGGGACAAGGAAAAGTACATGGTGGGGAAGGAGTAGGAGCAGAGACCACATTAAAGAAGGAAGCAGATATAGAAAGGGGAGTGAAGGGGCGTAGGGAATACACTTGCCAACCTCAAATCTTGAAAGTCAGCCCTGACCAAGTTTAACGAAACCAACATCTGCCACCCAAACTGTACAACCTTGATCTTCACTGCCACCTGACTTACTGCTCTCTCCTTTTAGCTACATGTACGCCCCCATCAGGGACCTCTATTCACCCATTTCCCCTAAGAAAAAGGAAAGAGAGAAAGAAAGAGAAATGAACCATTTAGTTTTAATTGTGGTGCAGATGATCTGAAGTGTGTAGATGTCTCCCTTCCCACTGGCCCAAGATGCCACTAAAATTTTAAAACTCTAGACTCCTCTATGTTTCATGAAAAGACAGTGACAGGCTACATGGCTAGAAAGAGTCAAAAACCAAGTGTAGAACAGAGAAATTACTTTAAGCTAAGTTATAGAGATATTCATTGTTAATGATTCCAGAATTAAATTAAAAGAGCTTCACTCTGGTCCTTAAATGCGGACAGCAGTGCCACAGACCTCCTTTGGGGACTGCAGCAAATGTCTTTCCTTCCAGCCCATAGGTGACCATTCCCCCCTTCCCCTGGGGAGGAAGAACACAAACATTTAATTAGGGAAGAAATAGCCAACTCAGCCTGAAAAGAAGCCATCCAGTGCTAGACTGACCAACTCACTGGACATGACAGAGCACATCTTCAGCCAACCCAGGAAACGCTGGAGTCCCTGGGGACTGGCATCCCCAAGAGACTTCTCTTTAATCGGTTCCCCACATTGCTGCAGAGAGCTCACCCTGCATTTGGAGCAGAAACAACTGCTTCATGGGGGCCACGAAATGCTGGCTGACTAACGAGTCACACTCACCCGCACACACTCACTGATCCTGCCATGGCTAACAAATCCCACATGTGCTGCCAACCCTGGAGGAGAGAGATGGACTAGAGCTCTGCAGCTACTTGGCCCTTCTGGCACAGCTAAAAGAAGATGATGACCCAGTAACCCTGAAGACTGACACCTTCTTTTTAGGATAGTCACAAAGCAGGCAGTATCCCCACGTGGAAAATTAGTGCCCTTCCATCAACTGTGAATCACTAACACTCTCCCAGCCAAGGGGTTAGAGCCTCAGCCTCTCATTTACATGGAAACTGGTCTTCAGAAGCTTTCATTCAAGATTCACATTGATAGGGGCGCTTGGGTGGCTCAGATGGTTAAATGTCTGCCTTCACCTCAGGTCATGGTCCCAGGGTCCTGGGAGCCCCACATCGGGCTCCTGACTCAGCAGAGAGCCTGCTTCTCCCTCTCCCTCTGCCTCTCCCCCTGCTCATGCTCTCTCTCTCTCCGTATCTCTGTCTCAGATGAATAAATAAAATCTTTTAAATAAAGATTCACATTGATAGACTCTGCAAAAGAAACGTTATCTGCTTATATTTGCTGATCAAGTCCAACTGAATTAATCATGACTCACTTCATTAGAGAAACACTCATGCAGGCAGTGCTCTGTGCAAAAGGAATTTCAGAGTTAAGCCACAGGAGTGAGTTGCTTTTCCTTGGGCTTTTCTATATGGGTTACCATGGCACCCCCTCTGAACATATTCATAGTTTAACTATACAAAAATACCACAGAAACTCTTTGGACAATGTCTGGAGGGAACCGCCCACAAATAATGCACATACATCTCACATTATTTTATAGCTGGCTAAATTGGCTTCAGGCAGAACTCATTTATTTAGTGATTTACTAAGTCACACAATCATTATTCCTGCGACTTTCTATCTGGGGGAGCAGAAGCAGAGTGAAGTGTCTCAGGTCCACCAGAGCTGGTGTGAATAGATAAAGAATCAGGCTCTGGTGAAGTAGAGACAGTGGTACCCCTTCCCCAGGCTCATGTCCCCCATGGATGGAGTCAAGGATTTGGGGACTGAAAATCTAACTCCCCTTAAGCTAGCCCACCTTCTGTCCTAGGGATAACCATGTCTAAACCAATTTCAATTACCTTAATACAATTAGTTTCATCGCCTTTTCTAGGAATCAATTCTCTTTTAAAATAAAATACTCCTTTGAAGGGAAGTATCCTGAGAGTATCTCAGTGGGAATGAGTTCATAAATGGACTTTTCCTATTATAAAAAGGAACTGCAGGCAATAGGAGATGACTGAGTCCAGTGGCTAGGAAAGAGAAGGATGTTGAAATCAGAGGAAAGGATCTGGAAAGAAAATGTGAGAAAAACCAGATATACTTGGCCTGTTTCACAATTTTGCCAAAGATTATCTCACCCTCTTCAATTTAACCCCGAAGAAGGAGTGTCCCAAAAAAGGTCTGATCAGCTCATAATGGTCAGGAGTGAAGAAAATATCTATTTTATGAGCCAAAAGAAACATGTGTGGTCTTTAAGCAGATGCTCAATCCAAACACCTACATCTGTTAATATCTTAATCAAAAGTCAAAGGATTTCCAAGTTTGTTTGAGACTTTTTCCCCTGTGGCAGGGACAGCATGTGCAATGTTGCAAATTCTACCAGTGAGTTTACCAAGAGCGGTGACTAGCAGGGTTTTAAAGACTAGTTTCCTTGCAATGCTCCTCTTACCCTCATGTCTCCACTGATACAGGTAACTGATAGCTACCTTCACTTGAAAATTCCCACAGCATACCAGTAGTCTCCAGTTTGTTCCTGGAGTTGGTATGCACCTGAATGACAGTGGATGTTCAGAGGTGAAGGACAGAAGAGGAAGGAACACAGTTATATAAACCCAGTCAACATCCCCTGCTTTTGCTTTGCCCTGAAAAATCAAGCAACTCTAAATCATGACCAAGGAAATTCAACTCCAAGAATCACCCACTGAAGAGGTGCCTCAGGACACATCCTAGCAAACATCCTGAAGTACTTCACATAGTATCCTACACCTGATTAGCTTTGCCCATGGTAGTTATGTGGCAGGGGCTACTGACCTAGGAAAACCTTGCCTATTCTAGAGAAGAGTCGATGTCTACTCTTTTTGGACACTTATCCAGAAATATCTGCCCTTTTCTCATCATATACCTCCCTGCAGCAGCCAGCTTTTGATTACCTGAGGTAGGTGAGCAGAGCAAGAATAAAGATATAAAATCCCCTAAAACCCCCACACTCTCATCTAACCATTCCTTACATCCAAAATGTTGGGTACTTACCTTATCAGGTGCATCCCAAGTCATGATTTTTTTTGTCACAACCTATACTATTATTGAGTGCACATTTTTCTTTAAATGGATTTATTTAATTGTTTTAATGAAGAGTAGCAAGAATTATAGAGTTAAAAGCATCCCTTGACCTAATCAGAAGGACTGCAAGAGAACTAAAAGAAATAAGTTCCTCATCTAAAATCACCTAATAGAATCACCCCCCCGCAAGTAGAATGACCCCACACTTGGAGGTGAGAGGGTCTAAAGAAAGCCCAAGCACCCTCCCCCATACCTATACACACACACACACACACACAAACACACCACCTTCTACACACATATCACCAAGGAGGAGCTCTGACTTAAGTGTTCCAAACTGGGCCACAGCAGTCAGTAGAGGTTGGAACTTTGGATGGTTAAACCAAAGGGGATGGGAAGTGACCCCTCTTCTAGATCTCTCACAGATTTTTCCCCCCACCTTCTCTCCCACTGTACGGAGTAGTCAGATACGCCAGAGGCTGCCTCCCACTTATCAGGCCCACACCTATCCTTAGTCCTCATAACCAAAACAAAAAAACAGGGAGAACCTAGAGGAGCCATGGAGAGGATACTGAGGCCAGACTGATCTAGGCTTTACAAAATAGGATTCTGTTCTCCTTTGTAGTCTTTTTGGATCTTCTCTTACCTAGAGAGTCTTAGGATCCTGGACTGAGGGAAAGGGTCCAAGGAGGCCGCACCATGCCCTTACCTCATCTAAACCTTGAGCTATGGGACAAAGGAGTCCTCCTGGCTCAGAAATGGTTCTTCTCAGTCAGCAGGATCTAGACATCACTGTTTTCCTCTGACACTGTCACCCCCAAACCCTGATAACAAGTTATAATACTGAGTGGCCCCAACTCATGTTTTTTTTTTTTTAAGATTTTATTTATTTATTTTTGCGAGAGAGAGTGAGACCATGGGTGGGGGGTAGGGGGCAGAGGGAGAAGCAGACTCCCCACTGAGCAGGGACCCTGATAGGGGACTCAATCCCAGGACCCTGGGATCATGACCTGAGCTGAAGGCAGATGTTCAACAGACTGAGCCACCCAGGAGCCCCCAACTTGTGTTTTTATTATCCTGCCTACCTGATTAAGTTTCATTAAGCTGGAAGAAAAGCAAAATTTGGATAATGCCAACCAGAATAATTGGTCCCTGAATAATTGTGTTAATTGTACAACCCAATCATGAATGAACAAAAATAATGAAAACTGTATTACTTTCCATAAAACAGATAATAAACTTGAAACAGCACTTATTGTTTTTTATTTTTACATTAAAATTCTCTTTTGAAGTCCCATTACAACTGTGTAAAATATTAATAATTATTATCTTTTGTTGGCACTATGTGCTAAGATTTTAATAGCATCTCTAAGAGGTAAATAGACTTTCCTCCCATTTTATAGATAGGTAACTAATCTATAAAGGCTGAGGCTAAGGATGTTAAATGCATGCCCAAGAGAACATAGCTTATAAATTGCAAAGCCAAGACCCAAAAGCCAATGCATTAAACACTTCAATAATATCATCCTAAATCCTAAATTACCCCCTCCAGAAAGATAAGTCATAAGAAATAGAAAATGGGATAGCTTAAATGTTACTGTCTACATAGAGCAGAGAATACATTTTCCTAAAAGGAAGGCTTTATTTTGAGCTTTTACTAACCCAGTAGAGGATTGAAGAGAAGGCTTTTAGCAGAATTCTAATCTTTTGCCAGAGTCTTTTCCCATTAAAGAGCCTCCATTAATAAAGGAAAGTGGTTTGGAAAAGAACATAGGCCCTTGAGTATTTTTTTCTTAGAAACTGAAATAACCTGGGTGATAATGCATCATAACACTCCAACTGGAAAGTTTCCAATTGGTGTTTGGCTTTTTACCAAGTTGGCCTTAACTAAACTTCCCCTCAGCTTGATTAAAGTTTAGGTAGGCTTCCTCCTGACCTCCCTTTTCTTAAAGCATTTACTTTAGAAATTTGCAATTGTAAATTCTTTCTCTGAGAAGATGTACATCTTCTCCCAGCCTCTTGCCACTTATACAACCCAGGAAAGTCTTTCTCGAGGACCTGGGAATCATCCCTTTGAAATGTAATCATCCAGAAACCTCTATCTCCCAGTCTTTGTGGGAGAGTAGGAGCCTAACTTCCTTGAACACCAATTGGCAAACACCATCACATTGAACCAACCTCCTTCTCAACATCCTCAATACTCCTACATTAGCTTACCCCAGCACTAAAAACTCTCCCAAAACCTTTTGTTTCAGCAGAGTTGAGTTCAATCTCTCTCCACTATTGCAATAGTCTGGAATAAGGTCTTCCTTGTCTGTCTGACTCCAACTGGTACAATTTTCTTTGACACTTTTGATTCACAATAACCTATGCTAACTCATCGTTTCTCCATTGGCAAAGACTTTGCACTTGTAGTGACTCAGGGTCTGCAGGTTCTCTTATAAAATAAGGAGCTAGAAGTGAGTGCCTGAGGGTTATTACAGTACTGAACATTACAGACCCATGTTTTCTACTTCCTGTGACCAGCTATTACAGAAACTGTAAAGAAATCATCCCAACATAGGCAAAAAGCACCACATTCAGCCTTGCTCAGACATCTACCCCATCCCAACCCTATCACCAGGACAACTTTCTACTCACTGGAGGTTCACTTGGGTTGATATGCAAATACCCTTGGCATTGAACTCAAATAAAACATACCTGGAAATGTTTAGGACCCTACTACCTTTAAAACCATCAAAAACATACAGATCATAATAAGCTCACTAAAACAACACTTATATTTCACAAATTTTCCATCCAACTTGCATTGTCTTCTGTACAGCACCCCAGTTCCATTCTCCACCCCCCAAGTCCCACCTATCCCCATCAAGCTATAATGGTTCTCATCTGAGCAGTTGTGACACCAATGCCCTGAATTAGACCCATTTAGATTTGACATGTAAAGTTAAAAGGAAAGCGTTTCAAAGAGTTTTTTTAGAAGGCAGCAGGCAAAGGAATTACCATGTAACTTGATGTGTAGGAAAACACACTAACTAGTCCTTTGGAAAATGTGCCAATGGGCGCATCTAACTTTGGCTGGTTAACTCCATTCAAGAGGTTGTGTTCACAGTTGTATCCAAATAGACAATATCTAGGCATTTTGGTCGCAACAACTCCATCAACCACTGGCTCTGATCAGAGAAAATGTATGGATTTAAAATCTAGAAGTCTGTGAATCAAGTTGTAAGTCTAAGGTAAGAAAACATGGTGCTACTACTTAATGTTATCTACTGTGTGTCAAGTGCTTTGCATTCTCATTTTATTTGATCTTAACCTTGAGAGGTAAGCACTATCATCCCCATTTTAAGTCACACAGCTAGTAAAGGTTAGAGCTAAGATTCAAACTAGTGTCTGTTTAATTCTAATGCCTGTTTTCTTTCCATTGTACAATACTATGCTTAATTTGGGGTGGGGGGATTAATCAGCTTTCAATTCTTGTTCCTTTGTTCCTGAAAGAAATACAGGGGTGCCAGGGGTGCCTCAGTCAGTTAAGCATCTGACTCTTGATCTCAGCTCAGGTCTTGATCTCAGGGTCATGAGTTCAAGCCCCATGTTAAAAAAGGAAGGAAGGAAGGGGAAGGAAGGAAGGAAGGGGAAGAAGAAAGGAAAGAAAGAAAGAAAGAAAGAAAGAAAGAAAGAAAGAAAGAAAGAAAGAAAGAAAGAAAGAAAGAAAGAAAGAAAGAAAGAAAGGAAGGAAGAAAGAAAGGAAGGGAGAAAGAAAGAAAGAAAAAGAAAAGAAGAAAGAAAGAGAGGGAGGGAGAAAGAGAAAAGAAAAGAAAAGAAAAGAAAAAAGTAAGAAAGAGAAAGAAAGAAAGAAAAGAAGAAAGAAAGAGGGAGGGAGAGAGAAAAGAAAAGAAAAGAAAAAAGAAAGAAAGAAAGACAGACACAGGGCAGGGGGAGGGAGGGAAGGTGGGAGGTTGGAAGGAAAGAAGGAAGCAGCCAGCCATTTGTTGAGCACTCAGAGGATTTGCTCTATGATTCAGATAGCAAACATCTTATAGGAAGTATGTAATCAACTGAGATAGAAATTGAAGGAGATGGTGCTAAGAAGTTAAGGTGTTTGGTTTAGATATGTGGAATCTGATGTCCATGTAGGACATTCAAATGGAGTCAACTCACGGACACTTATCAATATTGGTCTGTAGCTCAGGAGAGAGGTTGGGGGTAAAGATCATGATGTGAAAGCTTTCATCAGCAAAGAGTTGTTTGTAAACTATGGAAGTGAATGAAGCTGCCCACAGACAATGGAAAAAGTGAAAAGACAAGAAGATTGAGGACAAAGCTCTAGAGCTAATAGAGGAGAAGGAACAAGTGAAGAAGACCTGGGGAAGGGGCAGCCAGAAAAGTGGGAATAAGGAAATGTGAGTTGTAAGCCAGGAAAGGCGAAAGATGGTGGCAACGGTCAATAGTCACAAGCCTCAACCAGATGAAGTGAAGTGAGAATTGGACAGTGCTGCAGGACAAAGAATAATTTAAATGGGTTGAGGGTTCCAGAAAGTTGGAGATGGTAGAAAGAGTCAATGCAGATGTCTCTAAGGAATCCAGTGTTGTAATAATAATGGTTAATATTTATAGAGTGCTTACTAGAACCCAGGCATCATTTATATACAGTACCTCACTTAATCCTTATAGCAACTCCTTGAGGAAAGTACTATTACTATCTCTATTTGATGGATAAGGAAAATGAGGCACAAGGAAGTGAAGGAACTTGCCTAAAAACTCAAATCTAGTGGTAACAACATCAGGATTTGATGTCTGTTGATCAGGTAATCTGATTTCAGACCCCAACTTTCTAACCTCAGGCTAAATTTCTTCCCTTCATAGAAGAAAAAAGGCAAGACTAAAGTTAAGAGGGGCGCCAAGAGAAGTTTCCTATACATGCTTGATTTTATATGGGAAAGTTTTGAGTATGTTTTTATACTGAGAAAATGAATTAGTGAAGAAAACCTGAAGATCCTAGAAAGAAAAGAAAATCAATGGCACACGTTCCCATAGGAAGAAGGCAAGATCAGAAGCAATTCCTTATCTATTATTAATTCCTCAAGTCCTTGGTGAATGCTTACATGTCAGAATCTGCTTAGCATTAGGGACTCAGTGGTGAACTACAGAGATGGGGCTCTCACCCCAGGAAGCTTCCAGTCTAGCAGTACAGAGACAGGTCGAAAACAAGGAAACAGACCAACAACATCAACCACAGTATGTGTGATGAGGGGAGCAAATGGGGTGCTGGGACAGAAAACAACGTCCCACAGATAGTGACATTTAAACTGAAACTGAAGTATGGGAAAGAGGCAGACTTGTGAAGATTGCAGGATAGGGGTCAAGGTGGAGAGCACAGGGGAGAACAGAATGAGGTGCCACAAAAAAGGTAAGCAAATCACCTGGGTGACTTTTAAAAAATACTGTTGACCAGGAAACCAGGATGTCTGGTCAGACAGAGAAATGACATCATCACATTTACATTTTTAAACAATTAAGAAAACTAAATGGGGCAGGGGAAGGAATCAGCTTTATAAGGGTAAAAGGTCAGCTCTTTTTTAAAACAGGAAAGAAGGAAAGAAATACTTTTATAGACAAGTTTAAAGGTGAAAGGGAGAGTTCACACCTAAGGACTTCTATTGTCTCTGAAAACAGAAAGACCCTAGTCCCACCTGCAGTGATTAAAGGGCATGGGATGGGGCTCAAAGGAGAGATGGGAGGTCAGAAGCAGCCAACAAAGGGAATTTGGAAAGGAAGACACCTGGGAAAATAAAAGACCTAGAGGGTAGCACTGGACGCCTCAGAAGATGCTGGAAACCAGCTCTTTCAGGGGAGCCACCGTCATTGGGCAAGATTATGTAAGAGTCTCCACTGTGCCAAAGAGATTGGGGACTGTTAGACTAACAGAGACATGAACTGTAGAGCAAGTGCAGAGGAAAATCCAGGTAGTTGAGAATTTTCAATAAGAAACCATTACAGAGATTAACCATGAATCCAAGGCTGTGTCAGAAAGTAAGCCAGGAAAGCTAGTTAGACTGGAACAGTTAAACAGGAGCCTTAATGCAGCTGAAGAACAAACAGATTTATCGAGGGGAGAGAGGAGGGATGCAAGCACGTGGACGCTAATGGGATTTCAAAAAAGGAGCAGTTTCAAGCAATGACAAGGTCTGTGCTGTGATTACAGAGCAGCACTGGCAGCAACCAGTTTGCCCATTGCCCTCTTCAGGGAGCCTTGCAAATAGACAGGCTTTTGTTTATGGACATTATCTAGATTCCACATAAAAAACACTCTACAACCACCAAATATTAGAGTATTGTTGTGAAGGGATGCTGGGGAGATGGCTTCAGGTCATATGTTGATGGTTGCCTGGCACCTTCCCTAAAACACTTAAACCCTGAGTACAGTTACTGACCATATTATCCCAGCAGGTGGAAAAATTCTATTTAAGAACAATTTCCACCATTATGTCATCAAGAAACTAAAATCATTGCCTCGATTCAAAATATCACTGTTGCTGACACCCAGTTCTTACAACCCTGGTTATTTCTCAATCTTGGATGAAATGCCTGTCAAGATCTCAGTTGGCCTAATGCAAGATGATTACCCATGGGTGGTGGTTGTTTTTTCCAGTCAGCTAGAGGATTAGCTGTGAGATTCAGCCAAAAACCCTGGGATAGCTTTGGAGAAATGAGGGTGAGAAGTAGGAATTGAAGCTCCACACACCAGCTGGGAAAGGCTAAGCAGAGTGGAGTTAAGATCACTGGCTCAGTGGTCAGCTCTGACATCCAACTCCATCTCTACTTGCCAGCTGAGTGGATGAATCTCACTTTCAGTGTCCTCTTCTGTACAGTGGCTAATAATATCTACTTTGCCTGCTTTGTTACAAAGATTAAACAAGATTGACTATGTAAAGCATTAAGCACAGGGTTTGGCACATAGTACTATAGAGCTCATTAAATGGTAGTTGTTGTTGTTATTATTATTATTATTAGGTTCTCAACTATATATATAGCAGTGTGTCAGTAAGCCCATTAGGGAAAGGGTAAGGAGGACAGTAGAGCCCTGATTTGTAATGGTTACCAATTTCCATGGTATAAATACATCCACCGTGATTGACTTCAAGCTACCAATGTGGCATCACCAAAAGTACATTTGGTTTTCAGGAATTGATACAAGCTAGCTCCCATACACCACTGAACATTTATCTGAGAATATCCCTCAAGAGTTCTTGGGAATTCATTTGTTAATGCACACACACACACACACACACACATCAAACACCTATTCTACTCTATGATGGGCCAAGCATCTATTGTAGAAAGAAGATTTTAGAAAATGAACAAAGAAGACATGGCTCTCCCTTCCTTGAAGCTTGTAATCTTGGAGGAAAATGGACAACTAAACAGCTATTACAACACTGTGAGGATGTGCCATGTGGAGAGAGCAATGTGACAAGGAAGGTCAGGGAGGACACCTCACATCAGAGAACTCTCCTAGTCTAGAGGATGAGTAGAAGCCAGCCAGGTAAAGTGAGGGCTGGGAGTGTGTTGAACAGAGGAAGAGGAGCAATGGCCTGGAGTAATAAGAAAGCAGAAACTAAGAGGAGATTAATATGGGTGGACATGGCACGAGTTGGAGTGGGGGCAGGGCTAGTCCCCAGCTAAGCCATTAGAGGCCTTGTAAGCTATGTTAGGAGAGCCAGCACAGGGTTTTAAATAGAAGAGTGAGATTTGATTTTGAAAAGATCACTCTGATACAAAGTTTATATAATTAAAAAGAAAATAATTAAAAAACAGAAAATAAAGGTCAGCCTACTTAGCGTGTGAATAAAGGAGTGTGGGGAGGGATAGACAAACCAGAGGCAGGGGATCCTACTTGGAGGTTGTTACTATAATCTGGGCAAGAGATGATAGTGACCTGCCCCTGAGTCTTATCAGGATAGGGAAAAGGGGACAGATCTGAAAGATAGTTGGGAGATAGAGCCACAGGAGCTGGTGACAGATAAGAGAGGGATGTGAAGGAGAAGGAGAGGTCAAGAATGATTTTCAAGTCTCTGACTTGGAGCACCAGGTAGATGAGGGTGCCATTCTCTGAAAACCAGAGGAAGAAGAGCTGAAAGAGAAAGAGTATGGGATTTAGTATTGGACATGTTGGGGCGCAGGTGCCTGAGAGAGTGGGATAATCCCCCTGGAGTTCAGGAGAGAAATCTGAGCTAGTGATAAAACCATCAGAGCCTCTAGCATATAGGTCACAGCATAAGCCGTGGGAGTGGTTGAGATCATCCATGGAGGTATGTAGAGTTAGAAGAGAAGGAGGCTTAGAGTAGAACTCTAAGAGTCATCAATATTAAGCCCCCAAAAGAAGAAGCACCTAGGGGAGCCTGAGAAAGAGCAATCAGGGAAGCCAAAGGAAAACCAGGTAAATGAGGAAGGAAGAATCAATCAGCAAAGCTGATGCTACTGAAAGATCAAGACCAGGAGGACTAGGAAGTATCATTGGCGATCCCTGATGACTTTGGCAAAATTCATATCAGAGGTGTGACAGGGATGAATGTCAAATTGCAGGGGCCAGCAGAGGAAGGATGTGGAGGTAGCAGGTATACACAATCCTTCAAGAAGATTGACAATGGAAGATGTAAAGAATTTGGACCATAGCTGGGTAGGAATGTGGGGTTGATGGAGGGTTGTTCTACTTTGTTTTAAATGTAGAGAGACATGAGCATGTTTAAATGCTGGTAAGGAGGATCCATCAGAGAGGGGAGGCCAAGGGAGCAGGAAAAAACATAATGTGGGCCAAGCTATGCCTGTGATGGACTCCAGGCTTCCAGTCACTGGGGTAGGAACTAAACCCTAAGGGTCTCAGAGCAAGCCAGAGTTCATTGTCCCAGTAAGGAGGAAAGGGAAGAGAAGGAAAGGGGTGTGGAGCACTAAGGAAAATGTGTAGGTTAAATAAATGGGGCCACACCAGTATGTGAGTTCTTAGTACCAAGTCCCAATTCTAGTCAAACACTACCACTTGAGGGAAATGTGATTAAAACTTATCTTAGGTTATTCTATGAAATAAGCTTTTGGTTTTTAACCAAAATAAATCTTTAGATCCTTTAAATGCTTAGAAAAGGAGTCCAAACTGGCAACCTGTAAGTCCAATCCAGCTGGCAGACAAATATTTTGCCTAAATAGTATAACAAAATTCAAGAAATTTCACATAAAAATCTAGACTCTGGAATTCTTTTGAAAACTTGAAATCTGGAAATGCTAGGACCACATGGCATCCATCAGATGACCTAAGTGGTTGCTGCCACATTGAAAAGGGGCAAGCACTCCCCAGGTTGTCCTAGCCTCACCCGGCCTCCTTCCTTTCCTGCCCAGCCCATAGAGGAGGACTCTTCCACTCTGGCAAGTTGGGTTAGATGGCTCTGTCATCTGTTTCAGCTCTGCTCTTTTTGGGGGCACCTTCTACGTGCAGGGCAGAGAGCTAAGGCACCTTCTACATGCAGGGATACAAAAGCAACTGCAACACTGTCCCTGCTCATGGAGCATGTAAGCTGGGGAGGCTGGCGGACCCTTAATCTCAACAATACGAGGCTGCTGGCACTCTTTGACAGTACAGATTTAAGTCTGCATTTGGAAAATATTCCAGCTGTCTGCTCATCCCACACACCCACTGATGAACAAAAGCACATTCGGAATGGATGCTCAACTAGCTATAGAAATTGTGGCACGAATTTCCTGGAGTTGACATTGTATTGTAGCTCACTGCTTTCGGAGTGAGGCCAGACCACTGACTGAAGAGGGCAGGGGAGAACAGTTCAGCACAACACCAGAGAATTTAAAAGAGCATTGGAATGTTTTTGGCAATGGCAGTCTCATTGTATTCCTTCCTTTTTCTTTACAAATTGAAGTCATTTCCAATACTGTGCCAATATCTGACCTTGTCTTTGCCAGACTCAATGGAAGAGAGACTAAAGCAATAGAGCAGGTATGACCCGTAGAGCTCAGAAGATTTGTTTGTTTTGCTAAAACTCTTGCAGCTGATCTTTGGCCAATGTAAGTGTGTCTGCCTGCCCACGTCCCTTGAGGGTACCATTTTAAGGAGAAGGTGCTCCTTGGAACAGAAGGGCTTTTTCATTATTGAGCTTTCCCCTATTCCTGTTGCGGAGAGAGTAGGGAAAACAAATTTGATGAAGTTTTAATGTAGACTGAAAAAAGGCATTTCACATACAAGTAAGACCTTTATTTCTTGCAGTAGAATTTTCATTGAAAATGAAACAATGATGAAAACAGCTGAGGCCCCAAGGAATTTCATACAATAAGACAAAACTAGAATATTTCTGTTTTGAGAACTAGTACCAATCAAAGACTCTGAATGGGGGGTGGAGTATGGGTAGAAGAGGCAAGTTGTTCTAAGTTTGGGGCTGAAACAACTACCAGGATTTAGAAAGGAGGTCACACAGGCTGCTCTTTTGACCCAGCGGTTCCTCCCCCCATCCATCCCTTCCAAATAAAGACAACAGCATAGCTCCATGCATTATGGATCGTGAACTTTGTGTTTGCCCAGGACAGATTTGGACTTGGACCCCAGCTCTGCCCCTTAATGGCCAGGTAACCTTGTGCATTTACTAGCTGGTAACCTTTTTACCTAATGTGTCTAGGCTTCAGTTTCCTCATTTATCAAACATGGCTATTAATCCACATTTCAGGGGGTTGTGCTGACAATGGAGTGAGAAACCTTGCAAAAAGTGGCTTGTCCATAGCAAGCATTCAGTAAGGGACACCAAGAAAGAGACTGAACTCTTCTGAGCATATGGTCAAATAATATTGGGAACCTGTTATGATGTCAGTTATCAAAATTTGACATCTGAATTCTGGTATTCTTAGCCTAATTTTCAAACTATTCAGGAGCCCATTATGTAAATCTAAAGAACTACTACAAAAGGTAAACAGGGTTGGGGAGGTGGGGATACACAGACTAGGGGACAAAGAGGCTAAAAGGTGTGGGAGGGAGAATTACTTTTCATTGTTTATACCATTTTGCATGCTTAGAAATTTTTACAGCTTTACTGAGGTATGATTGATATACACTAAAATTTACCCATTTTCAAGTACACAATTAATGAATTTAGGTAACGTATATAATAATGTAATCACATAACCACTAAAGCAAGATATACAACCGTTATAGCCCCCGAAGAATATCCTTTTGCTCCTTCACAGTCAATCCCCTCCTCCACCAGGGCCCTAGGCAACCACTCATCTGCTCTCTGTCATGATTGTTTTGTGTTTTCTAGAATGTCATACAAATGAAACCATACAGTATGTAGCATTTGACCTTTATGCTTAGTATTTTTTAAAATTCATCCATGTGATGGGGCGCCTGGGTGGCTCAGTTGGTTAAGCGACTGCCTTCGGCTCAGGTCATGATCCTGGAGTCCCGGGATCGAGTCCCGCATCGGGCTCCCTGCTCGGCAGGGAGTCTGCTTCTCCCTCTGACCCTCCTCCCTCTCATGCTCTCTGTCTCTCATTCTCTCTGTCTCAAATAAATAAATAAAATCTTTAAAAAATAAAAATAAAATAAAATTCATCCATGTTATTGCATGTACTAATATTTCATTCCTTTTTATTGTTGAGTAATAATCCGTAGTATGGATATATCACAATTCATTTATCCATTCGCCAGTTGATGCATATTTGGGTTGTTTCCAGTTCGGGGTTATTGTAAATAACTCTGCTGTTAACATTTGCCTACAAGCCTTTGTGTTGTATCCTTTAAATTTTGTCCCAAATGCATGTATTCCCATTTTCAAATTAGGGTTTGGGAAGAATCACCTCTCTAAATAACTGGAACCCAGAATAAATGAATATAATTACAGTTTGAATGACCAAGATTTACGTAACTTCTCTCTACGTGCAATACTCAGTTGTCTTTTTGTGTACTATGTCTTCTGATATACTAACATGTAAATGTGCAAGAGCTATTTGGCTTCTTCTAAGCAGTACATCTGGTTGATTTCCCCAGCAGACAAGATCAATCAAATCACTATGATGATGCAAAATGCTTCCCTGCAGCCTTAAGGGTGTTTGATTTTCTTTAAAAAATAATCCTTAACAGCTACATGCAACAACACATAGGGGAAGGGAATACGTGCATTTGGAACAAAAGAATACATAAATTCAAATACAGTCAAAACTAATCTAGGGAGATAAAAGTCAGATGAGTGGTTATCTCTAGCAGTGGTACTGACAGGTCCAGGAAGGGAGAGGTGGGAGAAGGATATGATCGAGTCTTAGGGTGCTTCCACTGTTCTCTATCTTCATCTGGGAGCTGGTCTCATGAATGTATTCATAAATAAAAATTCATCAAACTATGCAATTAACATTAGCGTACTTTACTATATGTATGTTTACCTCAATTAAAAGAAGTAAAAAGCAAATAATAATCTTTCAATCTTGAGTCAAAAGAGATCATACCTATGACTGCCTGGCATTATACCTGGCACATAATAAACAGTGCTTATTAATATTCATCTTCTTCCCTTGCTTTCATTTCCAAGGGAAATATTTGGCAGAATGTTAACATTACAATCATGGAATTTAAATATTCACTCTTTTTTTTTTGCCTGCATAGATGGGGTCACATTATCTCCCCTGAAAACTGATGCATAATGGGGTATGGGAAAAAGTGCTGGGTAGGGTCTTCACACATCCTATCTTGCCTTACCTGAGTGGATCCCAGCACAGATTTTCAGCTGGACGTTGGGCTTGTGTGGAATCTCAAAGGTCTTACACACAGCAGCCAGATCCAGGGCCATGCTTACTACTTCCCCAGTGTGGAGGAGCCCATTGGGCTTAGGTACCCCAGATAACACCATCTCTGAAAACACACAGATTAATGACAAACTTTAGTTAACTTGAGTTAACTAAAGCAGACTAAGTTTTTTTTTTTTTTAAAGGTTTTATTTATTTATTTGAGTGAGAGACAATGAGAGATAGCACGAGAGGGAAGAGGGTCAGAGGGAGAAGCAAACTCCCTGCTGAGCAGGGAACCCGATGTGGGACTCGATCCCAGGACTCCAGGATCATGACCTGAGCTGAAGGCAGTCGCTTAACCAACTGAGCCACCCAGGCGCCCTAAAGCAGACTAAGTTTTTAAGGCTGCTACTAGAGGCTTGCCATTCTAAACCTTTACCTGGACCTTCCCCCTCACAGCTTGGAAAGTTCACATAGGACACAGGGTCCAGAAAAACTCCCAGGAATGGGTTCTTAAGAGCAAAAGTCACCAAGCTTGGGTAGTCTGGACATAAACTGATCCAATAAATATTTCTGGTCCATAATGTGAATAGATTGCCTCTTGGCAGCTGATGTTTAACCCTCCTTATGTTCAGGTAGCATTGTTTTCTTTGTCTTTCTGAAATAGCCTTGTCCTCTCATATGCGGTTTCATGGCAAACAAGAGAAACAGTGTCGGTCAACCAGCCATGTTTGAGTCAATTTCTTATATCTGCCTTTCATACCAAGAATAGGAGCTCTGGGCCAAAGTTACTGAGGGCCACAGAAAAAATGAAATAATACATCAAATGTTAATTCTTCAACTTCCACAAGACCATTTATACAGTCAGAAGGGTACTTATGGAATAGCAGCCCAGTAGCTTGGAAGAGTCAGTGGAGCTTCCAAAGATATAGAAAATACATAAAGATCACGTCCTAGGTTCAATGTGAACAAAGTGGATTTCCTGGATCAAAGATGAATGACCTCTCTTGAAAAAGCTAACCTTCTTGGGGCGCCTGGGTGGCTCAGTTGGTTAAGCGACGGCCTTCGGCTCAGGTCATGATCCTGGAGTCCCGGGATCGAGTCCCACATCGGGCTCCCTGCTCAGCAGGGAGTCTGCTCCTCCCTCTGACCCTCCCCCATCTCATGCTCTCTCTCTCTATCTCATTCTCTCTCTCAAATAAATAAATAAAATATTAAAAAAAAGAAAAGAAAAAGCTAACCTTCTTTAGAGAAATGTGACAAAATCTCAAAAGCTTTAAATGGTATAATCTGTAAGTGGTTCCCCAGAGTGGTGATCCACGGCGTTAGCAGTTCCTCCAAGAGATGAGGATGGAGAAGCTGGAGGAGAGAAGGTTGATAAAGAGGGGTCAGCAGGATCAGAACATGGTGGAATTGTAATGGGCATCGATATAATAAAGAATGAGAACTTAGACACTTAGACATTGACCTTTAATGTATGACTGCTCTGCTCTGCTGGAGAGAATATCTGATTGTTTGGAATTTTAATTTAAGAGGTGATGCTAAACGATGTTTTTAACCTTTTCTAACATTGTTGATTGAATGGGTAGGGAGACACTCTCTGCTCAGCATACCCACTTTATTTCTGCCTGGATGCTGAAGGTGCTGCTTCCAGATACCATTCAGCAGATACACACACACACACACACACACATATGGTTGTCATGACAATCGAGGCATGGTCTAAACAAAAAACACATTGAGTCCATATCTGAATAAAGCCAGTAACTCAGACATTTTGGTAAAGCCTTTTTTGTTTTGGTGGGGGTGAGGGAATTTGTCTACCCAGCAGCAAAAAAAAAAAAAAAAACTTCATCTGTCTACACAGCAGACAGTAATACTGCCTAACTAAGTGCAAAATCCTGGGATTTGGGGATTAATTGATTAATTAATTAATTTAGAATTAATTTAATTTAAATTAAAGCATTGGCATTTAAAACATCAATTATTTTTCAAAAGGGCTCTCTGAATGGGGTTTGTCCATCTCTTCTAGGTCCTTACCAACCAGGCGCCAAAAGGACTAAACCACAGTAAAAATAACTGCTAAACCATTCTAGCACAAAGTTCTTGTTTCCAGGAAACATTTCTGGTCATTTTGTTTTGGGGGAAACATTAAGGTCCGCAAGTGTCAATCTACCACTTGTTTTTTCACTTGCAAACATTCTGATGCTCAATTCGAATGATTATCTAGGGTCTAATGACTCACTTAGGGAGCAACTTATCTAAATTAGAGCCCAAGTACTCAGAAACAATAAGGAACAGCTAATAATGGTACCTAATTTTCATTGAATGCCTTAGACACTAGGAAAATTATCATTATTACTAATAAGCAATTACTTTGTGGTAGACACTTGGGCTAGAGAGAGATACAAGGTTCAGGGAATTCTATAAATATAAGCCACACTACAGGGCCAAACATAGCAAACAACTGACTAGTTAGACAAGTGGGTAATTAGGAAACCTTGAGGCAAACAAAGTTTCAGGGGGCAAGTGAGACTTCAGCTGAGCCTCATAAAAAGCATAACACTTAAGCATACTGGAAGTAAAGGAAGAACTATTACAGGTAAAAGAACTTCAGGAAAGTGTGGGATGGTTTGGGTATTACCTTGTTTGGCCAACAGTGTTCTACAGAAGAGCAATGGAAAATAATACTGTGCAGTGATGAATTAACCTTACCCAAAGAGAGGTCTGGCCTTTGCCCTCAGCTACTAGGAGTTGACCTCTAGGCCTTTGGAATATCTTGCCTAATAGGTAGGTCTTTGTTGTTTGCAAGCTTTGGCCACTGACAATTCCTAACAATGTGATTTGTGATGGGCCCTCAGGGCATGCAATGACCTCCAGAGGAAACGATGACTAAAGGTATTAGCCTGACCTCTGGGAGTAGTTGGAGACTAAAGGTCAAACACACAGGCAGCATGTGATCAAGCCCTAGTAAAAACTCTGGACACCAAAGGCTCAAGTGAGCTTCTCTGGCTGGCAATACTTTGCATGTATTATCACATATGGAGGAGGTAACGTCCATGACTCCACTGGGAGAGAATGCAGGGAACTCTGCATTTGGACCCCTCCTGGACTCTGCTCTATATGTCTCTTCCTTGGCTGATTTTAATTCGTATCTTTTTGCTGTAATAAAACTATAATAGTAAGTATAACAGTCCTTAGGTCTGTAGTCATCCTAGCAAATTATCAAAACTGAGGGTGATTATGGGGACCCTCAAATATGTAGCCAGAGGATGGTCCTGGGACCACCAAACTTGTGGCTGGTGTCTGAAGTGAGGACAGTCTTGTGGGAACTATGCCCCCAAACTGTATAGTTGGTGAAACTCATGGCAAAGGCTAAAGAATTCAGTTATGGGGGCACTGCACACAGGCTTGGAGAGTTTGGATATAATGCTGTATGCCATTAAGTTCTTAAACAAGAGAACATGATATAGTTTCATCTCATAGTAGTGCAAAAGACAGGGGCAAGGAGACTAGTGAGGGGACTCTTTTTTTTAAGATTTCATTTGTTTATTTGAGAGAGAGAACGAGGGAAAGAGCGCAGGAGTGGAAGAGGGGGAGAGGGGGAAGGAGAGAATTTCAAGCCGACTCCCCTCTGAGCACTGAGCCCCATGTGGGGCTGGATCTCCCGGGGCTCAATCTCACAACCCTGAGATCATGACCTGAGCTGAAACCAAGAGTTGGACACTTAGCTGACTGAGCCACCCAGGTGCCCCTGAGGGGACTCTTTCTTGTTCAGTTGTAGGAAGATGATGGTCTGGACCAGGGCTGAGGCTAAGAAAGGGAAAGGTTGTGTGAATAATAACATTTATTGTGAGCATATGCTGTACCAGGCATCATAAGTACTCCATACACATTTTTTCTTTTGCCTTTTTGTTATTGTTCTAGTTTTGTTTGTTTTTTTAATGTTCATAGTCCCTGCTTTATTTTCATTTGGTCACACACACTTTAAAACACACTCATGGGGCACCTGGGTGGCTCAGTTGGTTAGGCATCTGCCTTTGGCTCAGGTCGTGATCCCAGGGTCCTAGGATTGAGCCCCAAATTGGGCTCCCTGCCCAGCGGGAAGTCTGCTTCTCCCTCTCCTCTGCCACTCCGCACTGCTTGTAGTCTCTTTCTTTCTCTCAAATAAATAAATAAAATCTTCTAAAAATAATAATAAACACACTCACAAAATACCCAAACATCCATAATTAGAAGGGCATAAAACAAGGGACTTACAGGCTGAAAGAAAATCCTAAGCTTCAGAACAAAACAATACCAATCGACTATCGGTTTCACCAAAATTCCTTTGGCAAACACACAAAGATGTTTTGTTTTCAATAGGAAAAATTTAGGGACAAGAACCAAGCTTTTTGTGCTCCCTGAGGCAGGGTGTGACTTCTCTCCATATGCTTTTAATCCTAAAAGCCATCTTATAAGGTAGACAACATTATTATTTCCATTTTCAAGATGAAAAAAAACTGACGCACAGAGAGATTAATTTGCCCCAAATCACCCAGCAGGCAAGTGGCAGAGCTAAGATTTAAAACCAGCTCAAATCTGACTGCAGAGCCTGACTCATAACCATTCTATCAAATGAGCTCTACCTCATGTAAGACATTGTGTTAGAGGAGTCAACAGTATTTGCTAGCCAACTGGATATAAGAGAAGAGTACAGGGTGACTTTAGAGTTTAGCACATTGATAAAGGAAAAGATGTAGTGGCCCCTACAGCCCAATTCTTCTATTTCACCATGAGCAAAAGGACATGAAGAGATCTGCATCGTGGCCCCAAAATGCTACTAACAAGGGGACCTTGGCTAAGTCACTTAATTTTCCTGGGCCTCTGGTTCTTCAGCTGGAAGTTCTCTGCCAGCCATGAGAATTAGCATAGTGAATGGCCAGCAGCATGAGCTCTAGAATGAAAGAGATTTGGGTCCTGGCTTTTGCTAGCTATGTGAGCTTGGGCAAGCAACTGAGTCTCAACAATTCTCACCTGGGAAATGGGGATTGTAATACATAGGTCATAGGGATGTTATGAGGATATTTACTGTAATAAAATAATCCATGTGAAGCCCTTAGCACAATGCCTGGCATATGGCTAAGCATTCGATATATGGTGGTTTTACTGTTAGTATTCCAGCTCTAACATGCTGTGAGATAATGCAGAATTGATTAGCCCTGAGCCCCCCATTCCAAATAATTCCCTTGGCCAAACTCAAGGTTGAATAACTAATTGGTCAATCCTTATTAATAAAGATAGGAGAGAAACTAACATTTTTAAGCTACCCTTATGTAAATGTATATTCTATATTCTACTTTGTGACTTTCATTGCTGTCCGGTGCTGTGGTGATACATACAGTAAGAATACAGGTTTACACTGACATGTAACCAAATTGTGAAACAACAGTAAAACAGACAATAGCATAGGATGAAGATTCAGCATCACATCAGACCTTGACCAAAACATAAATGAATCACCACTTTCCTAAAGCATAACAAAGCAGAACCTAGAATCCCAAGTACTTATTCCATTTTTTTTTAATCAACTCCAAGCAATAGCTACTTCAAATTTAGCCAAAAGATTATTTCAGTTTTCTTTTTTTTTTTCAGTAGTGGCCATCAGAGATAGTATAATGACCTCACTCACATTTCTATATAATGAGCTTACCCTTGGTGAATGAAGGAAAATCCTTTAAATACAGAGATTATTGAAAATCAGCATCCCTGCTTACTAAGTATGTAGTGTCCTATATTTACCCATTAATAGATCTGTTAAATATCCTCATCCTTTACTGGGAGTATGTTTGGGTCTAAACACTTGTTCATTGATTCTGAATTAGAGGCACAGGGAAGAGAAGCTCAATCAGAGAAAAATTAAATACAAAGCAAATGATGACATAGTCATGTATGATAGCAACTTTACTTCTATAATGCAGTGTTTTCCAGTAATGAAAAGAAACACAATGAATTGTACAAGCACAATAGTTTCATCAACATTAACTTCATAATGCAGTATTTTTCAGTAATGAGTGGAAATAAAAGGAATTGTGTGAGTCACAATGAAGCATGCAGTGAATTGCGTGACCTGTAGGTCAAGTAATGAAGGTAAAATGGGAGAAGCCTCATTCCCTCTTCAACGTGGTTACTGGTCTCAGTCTTTCTATATATCACTAGACTGTAAATTTCCTGCACGCAGAAATCCTGTATGTCATGTTCACCCTCATAACCTCCAGAGCTAACACAGTGCCTGGCACAGATTGGATTCTCAACAATTACAAACTGAATAGATGAATTGTAAATATTTTTTAATTATAAATATTTCAAATCTATTTTCAGTTTGCCTGATGGCTAATGAAACATTTCATTGTTCCTGTCTCAATTTATACAATTAAAATTGAAATTAGAAATTATAATGATTGTTCATACCATTTTATCTAATTATTGTTCCATGTTTGCTACACCATCTTTCAAGATTCACCTCCTTCTCTCACTGGGTAAGGGGAAAGGGAAAATACCAATGTGAACAAATGGGGGTTCAAAGGTCAAGCCCAAGAGTCTGACCGCCCAGAAAAAGTATAAAACCAGTTTATTTCCATTATTATTGAATAAAAATGGTTCTCAAGCCAAATCAATAGGCATTTTCTAGGTGCCCACTATGGAAAATGTCAAAGGCATAATGGAGACCACTAACTATTGCTTCCTAGGAGATTATGACTTAGGAAAGTTAGAATTTTTATACAAATTATTTGCTTTCTTAATTCCTAGCTTTGTTCCACTGCCATTTGATATTGTTCCATGTCTCAGGGACTGTCCAATCATCAACAACTACTCACATGCAACTCTGACTGTCTCTACTATGTAGACATCATAATGACCTATAATTTTGCTGAAGGTGGTGTGAAGCTTGTTCAGGAACAAGTGTATCCACTTGTCCAGTGCAGCTTGGCCACTCCCTGTACTGCAGGCTGACGCTGGAAAGCGGAGTGAAGCCCACAGTGCCACAGGAAAGGGGCAGTGAGGTAGAAAAAAGTTAAATCAGGCAAAATAATTGGCAAGACCTGATTAAGCAATGGTACCTCCTTATTCAGCACAATTTTTTGAAGCTCTCAGAATTCTGAGCCAGGGAGACTGGAAAGTGATGGGCCAGTTAATTGCTTTAGAAAATATTCTTCATTGTTTATGATATGTTTGGTTGGTTTTTTGTTTTGGTCTGGTTTGGGGGGTAATCTTTGTTTTTGTTTTTTGTGTTGCTTCAGACTGTGTTGATCAAAGCTAGGGCAGCTTGTTTGATGGGAATACCATCCCCTAACATCTGGACTCTCCCTGTTTCTGTCGATCAAGTGAGTGGGTTTATATAACAAGAGACTCACAATGATTGGGAAGGCTGTGTAAGACTCATTTAGAGAAGTCCCAGGCTGAGGTTCATTTGCTTGCCAGTTATCCTGATTCCTGCATGCATTCTAGATCTTTTATTTCTTGAATGTCAGTGGCACTTTCATTTCTTCAGATAAATTATTTTGAGTTCATACTAGACTCTTTGCTGGAAAGAGGCTTTCTGCCTCCCCCTCCGATCCCCTACCCAGGAGAGTGTCTTCAGCAGTGACAAGGCATGACTCTAAGCTTTTCTAAACTCTATGCTCTCTTTCTCCATCAGTGAAACAGGGAGGACCCCTTGACCCCCGGTTAGGGACTGACTGCTTTGACTGCTGCAGCAAACTCCTGTTAAGCAAAATGTTTAGAATGTTTTAACCTGGGTGCCTGGGTGGCTCGGTCGTTAAGCGTCTGCCTTCGGCTCAGGTCATGATCCCAGGGCCCTGGGATTGAGCCCCACATCGGGCTCCCTGCTCCGTGGGAAGCCTGCTTCTCCCTCTCCCACTCCCCCGCTTGTGTTCCCTCTCTCCCTCTCTCTCTCTCTGACAAATAAATAAATAGAATGTTTTAACCTTATAATTTACAAGTTCGATTTAGGAGTTTTTCATTGAACTTTCAAAACTTGCTCCCAGGCAAGATGACCTTCGCTATGGAAGGGAAGAACTATATGGCCTATTTACTTCAGATTTTAAAACACACTTCCTAAGATGAAGAAGTATATCTTTCTAAAGCAATTTCCTGCTGTTTTTGCTAAACTGGATGCCTTTTAGCTCTAAGAAACTGATTTAAGTTAAAAAAAGAAAAGTGGTGGGGGTGGAGGGACTTAACCAAATCACTGCAACATACTGTATTAACAGCATGCCTAAGTGCTAAGCTCACTGCCACTTTACTCAAACGCCTGCATTTTCTTCTTTTGCAGATAGGATTTGCTCTCCACCTCCTAACAGTCATGCACAAATTTTATAATACTGTAGATTGCTGATCTCTCTGCCTTTTGAGTTGAAATCCTAACTCCAGTTATGTTAATTTACCTGAAAAAGATAGATGCACTCAGGTTACTCTGAGTTTGGCAAGGTTGGCCTTGTCTTAGGTCATCAGCAACTTGTTTTGGTAACATGCCTTTATCAGCTATGAATTAGAATAGTTAGTTATCTGGGGCACCTGCGTGGCACAGTCAGCTAAGCATCTGACTTGGTTTCAGCTCAGGATCTCAGGGTCGCGAGATCAAGCCTCACATCGGACTCTGTGCGCAGCGCAGAGTCTGCTTGAGATTCTCTCTTCTCCCTGTCCCTCCCACTCGTGCTTGCTCTCTCTCTAAAATAAATAAATCTTAAAAAAAAAAAAAAAGAACAGTTAATTATCCTCAAGGAAAAGGACACACAAGGCCCAATCTTCATGTCTGTAGCATCATTTGTCACCACTCGTACTTTTGATTGTTCTGTGTTCCATATATAGAGTAGGGTACTGTTTGTTTGTTTAAATATTTGTTTATTTGACAGAAAGACAGAGAAAGAGACAGAGCACAAGGGGGAGCAGCAGAGGGAGAGGGAGAAGCAGGCTCCCCGCTGAGCAGGAAGCCGGCGCAGGACTCAATCCCAGGACCCTGGGGATCACGACCCGAGCTGAAGGCAGACGCTCAACCAACTGAGCCACCCAGGCGCCCCTAGAGTAGGGTATTGTTTGTATTGTTTGCCTGGCCATGATTGATTGATACCAAGCCAAGCACATTCCCTAACCCGGGCTTCCCTGGAGCCAGTGTGGAGATGGGGTCATGGGTGCTATCAGGGACAGAGATACCAGGAGAGTTAATTGGAGGAATGGAAGCTCTGCCTGTAATTTTTACTGACTGAGCACTTTGGTCATTGAGATGGGGGGGGGGGCAGGGCGGGAGTGTTAGGAAGAGCAGGCTATTACCTTCTTCACGGGGAGTTTGGTGGTACAAGGACAATTTACCCTGACTCCTCTAGTTTGGGGGATTAAAAAATCTAACATTATTTGAATCTTTAAGCTGTTAGAAGAAGGAACCAACTAAGATCTCCATTCTGGCTACAGGGTAGAAACAATCGGAGTGATTTGCCAGGCACATTTAGTGCTCATTTCACTTGCAGAAAGCTTGGGACCCCCTAGAGGGATAAAGGATGAATATTTATTGGAGTCTAATACTAGTGGTAAAATCAAATTTTTTTTTAAAGATTTTATTTATTTTTTAGAGAGCGAGCGAGAGAGAAACAGCATGAGAGGGAGAGGGTCAGAGGGAGAAGCAGGCTCCCCGCTGAGTGGGGAGTCCGATGTGGGACTCGATCCCAGGACCCTGGGATCATGACCTGAGCCGAAGGCAGACGCTTAACCATCTGAGCCACCCAGGTGCCCAAAATCAAATTTGTCTTTTTTCAGTGAAAGAAATAGGGTGATATTTTTGTATTTCCCTCAGGAATTCTGTCTCAATAGTCCATTTTTGATACATATTCACAATCTACCCTGGTAATATGCTAAATACTTATAAATACAGCATGATATGACTATATTGTTATTTTTTGTATTCATTGTTAATTAAGTAATACAAAATGCAGTCAGGCTTCCAAACAATATTTACAGAGTACCTACCATGTCCTGGGCACTGGGTGAAGTACCAGGGACACAAAAATGAACAAAATTCAGTCCTCACACAAAAGTAACATGTAATCCTGCTAGAGTAGGGTATTGTTTATATTGTTTGTCTGGCTATAAGCCTGCCCCTGTTTTTACTTTTTATTTTATCTTCTACTTCTCTGCCCAACTGTCCCACTCCACTGACCCCCATGCTGTCTGTCCAACTCCAAGCATGTGCCTGCCTGTGTGCCTCCCATTCCCTCCACCCCCAGATGCCCCTCACTTCATTCAGGGTTCTGACCACATCACAGAAAACTGCATTCCCAGTCACTCACTCAATCCCTACATGGCTTTATTTTTCTTCTAGCATTTATCACCACCTGATACATCATATAACTACCTGTTACTTTGTATCTTTTCTATCTTCCTCCACTAGACTATGAGCTCCACACAAGCAGAGACTCAGTCTGTCTTGTGCACTGCTGTATTATCTGCCTAGTACAATGCCTAGCACATAGTAAATAATAAGTATTGATTCAATGTCTAAATGAAGAGTCAGCAAGATGGGATCCAGAACCTAAGTAGAGAGGTTGGCCTTGGAAAAACAAATGGTACAGCTCTTCCTCTGAAAAAAGAAGAAACAAGGTAAAGATGAGCCTTTATTTGATAAGGTTAGTGATAGTTGGAAATGGGGGGACATTGGTCAATTTCACACTTTAAAGCCTATAATTGGGAAGGAGGGATGGTGGAGCAAGGTGATCCTCTGGGAGCGAGATTAAGAAGGAATGTAAAGAAAGCATTAAAAGTGAGGAATTGCCATAAGGCAGTTAGGGATAAATAGAAAGACTGCATACAGCTGTAGTCTAGGTGGCCCAGAACATCCAGGTCAATGGCTGGAACTTACACACCCAGACCTCAAGACAGATGGAGAGCTAAAACTCCAGGACTAGAAAACGCTTGCATACAGGTAGTGGTGGCAGCTGGGTGTGGGAGTTAAATCAGAGAGGGTTTAGAACAAGTGAAAAGCATGCCAAGGGCAGACCCCAGGAAACTCTAAGCATTTAAAGTGTGTGTGAAGGATGCTGCTAAAAAACTGAGAGGGAGCCTGCTGGGCAGTAGGAGGTGAAGAGGAAAGAGCGAGTAGGGAAATCTGGTGAGGAAAAGGCTTCAGAGAGAAGGGAGGAGTCAATGGTGTCAAATGCTAGAAACAGGTCAAACAGAAGAAGAACCAGTTATCCCTACTGGTTATTAAATAATTATGGGTTTGGCAATTACACTGCTACTAGATGTTTACTGATTCCCTTGCTTAAAACAATGCTTAGTTTACTTGTTAAACTGCTAGGCCAGTAGTTTCCAAGCAGGACTGCACATCAGAATCCACCAGTGAGCTTCTAAAATACTAATGCCTGAATTTTACCCCTGAATAATTATAGCAGTGTCTGAGAGGTGGGGCCCAGGCATTAGTTTATTATGAAAGCCCCAGGGGATTATAATATGCAGCCAGGATTGAGAAGTACTGTGCTTGGGGAAACTGAGCTTTCCACAAATAACCACATGGGGGAACTCCATGTTTGGCACATACTGAACAACCCTAGCCCACCCAATAGGCTAGAGGACAGAGAACTTTGGTCCTTCAGATAATGGGAACAATCTGTTGGAATGCTGGTGGACCTTGCCTAGGCACCTAAGCCTGGGGATATAATGGTCACCCTCTCTGCCAGGTACCTGCTGCCTATTTGCTTCCTTGGTTTGGCAGATCCTTCAAACAAAGATCTTGTCTGTTCACATCATCATCACCATCATCAACATATCTATCGAGCTCTGTATTGTACCAGGCACTTACTAAGAGCATTACATGCATTAACTCATTTAATATGACATTCCTATGAAGTTGGTACAGTTTTTAACCCCTATTACATGGGATGGAGAAACTGAGGCTCATAAAGTGACTTGCCCAAGGATCATAAAGCTAGAAAAAGGCAGAGCTGGGACACTAATCCAGCTCTGGCTCACTCCAGAGCCTAAGTTCTGAACCATGTCTACATCATACTGCTCCATAACACTGCTGGAGTTGGAATCCTCTACCTGCCTGAGCACCTCCCCTTGCAGCTTCCTAGGAGGACTGCTCTCCCAGCCCCACCTCCCCCTAGACTGGGCACTTCCTTGCAAGACTCATGCACAGCTGCCCAAGATCCAGTGCTGACATTTAACCCTTTCCTTGGTAATAAGTAAAGATTTGTCTTCTACCTTCAACGCACATTGACTTCTGTTAGAGGCACTGAGTTACCAAAATCCTAGTGAAATGAGAACTGACCCTTAAAAATCCATGCAAGCAGAACACAGAATTAAAATCAAAGATGTAAAAGTGTTATTTCCATGGCTTCAGCAATTAACTCTCAGGAAAGAGCATTCCAGAGAAATAAGTTAAATAGAAATGCATGAACTAACCAAATCAGCCTTTATTACTGACATTGTATTTCAATAAAATAAGCAGGTGGTGGTTTTTTGTTTTTCATGCATTAGGTCTCGGATCTTGTCTGCTATAAGTACTTCTGTGTTTGCTATATTTCTCCATCTAAGCATCCAACACAAAGAGAAATTATTTCATGAGAATACTTTGTTCCCTATGTATTAATCTCTATTGGAAAGCACCTAGAAGGCAGGGGGGTTTCCATAAGGGGCTCTTCACTTATAATTATCATCCCTTTAGGATCCAGTAACCAAGCCAGCTATGAAGGGGTGCACTAGTGAGATCTGCCCTTAATGCTGTGATAAATCCATACCTAATTGGGTGCAGTTAGTGAGGACTGGGAAGTCACCCAAAATTACCAAAGACATCATCATCTCTACCAGACTGTGTTGGGAAATTCGTCTTATATAAAATCTTTATTTGTTTGAAAGTGGGTCTTTGAGATGGGTTGTTTTTCTTGTACCTCCTAATCAAAGGCAGTGATCAAGAGTAACATCCAGGCACTGATTTACTGATATTCTGAACAGAACTGCAGAATTGGACAACTTGGAATCATCTGAGTCCCAGTGTTCCCCATCTTTGTTAATGTTAGCCCCACCAGCCAGGAGGATTTGATTGAGCTTTACATCCAAAAGCATGAACTACAAAATCAATCCATGTGATTTTTATAAATTTTATAAATATGAAATTTGATTATAAAATTCAATATACTTTTTCAGACCACTTACAAAACCTGCTCTTAGGGGCAGGACCACCCCAGGATTCACTGATGTAGTATCCCTTTTTATTTTTATTTATTTATTTATTTATTTTATAGCTAGGGTCTTTTTTTTTTAAAGATTTTATTTATTTTTTTTGACAGAGAGAGACATAGCGAGAGCAGGAACATAAGCAGGGGGAGTGGGAGAGGGAGAAGCAGGCTTCCCGCAGAGCAGGGAGCCCGATGTGGGACTCGATCCCAGGACCCTGGGATCATGACCTGAGCCGAAGGCAGACGCTTAACGACTGAGCCACCCAGGCACCCTGTAGTATCCCTTTTTAATTTTAAAGATGAGGAAACTAGCCCAGAGATGCTAGGATGCCAGAGGCTTGGAGATTCAAGCACAGGAGGGCAATTAACCCCATGTCTGGGGCTAGACTGAAGGACTCTGTAACATCCCTGGCAGATCCTTTCCACTCCACCACTGTCCCATGAACCCTTTCAAAGTCACAATTCTCATTTTGTGTTTTAGTAAATTAATTATATAAATCATCATAAACACATATACATGTCTAAATCCCAAAATGATGGGTATTGCGGCTCCATAGCTGTATCTGTGGATGGGGCACACTGCATATGAACATGCTTGCCTTGTTTTCTTCATCATATGTGTCACTTTGTCATCGTGTATTTAATGGCACCAGAGCTCTCCAGAAATACTGGGCTGCCATCTCAGCATTCTGCTATCTCTTCTCTCTCTACATCTTCTCCCTAGAAGGTTTCCTCTCTATCTATGGCTACATTACAGCCCTAGGTAGTGGTGGTCCCCAAACTTCCATCTCCATCTGAGCCTCTGTTCCATGTTCCTGGCACATATTCAAATTGCCTACTGGATCATCTCTACCTGGAAATGGGCTTAGAAAGCCCGGGAAAATGCCAAAAAGTTGTTACTTGATGCGGTAGGTTACTTTTGTTGATATATCTCTTTCCAAGACATAATATGGGTTTATGCTTAGCTGATGACTTCAGATGATGATCAAGTTCCCTTTCCCACCTCACCTCCTTACCTCTGCATACCCTGAAGGGCAAGGACAATGATTCTCAGGCTTCCCTATAATTAGCTCAAGAGAGAGACACTGGAATGCCTAACAGAACAAGAGTCTTCTTTCTGTGGGAGGAGAGAAAAGAATTAAAGAAAAATTAAAACTTAGTATTAGAAATAATCAAAACAGAAGCATGTGCCAAACTCTCTAGACAAAAGTAAAATTTAATCCCTCTGAAAACTATGCTCACTTTCACTGATCTATTTATTCATTCAACTAATATTTACTGAGCACCTACCATGTGCCAACCACGTACTAGGCCTTCAGAATACAGCAGGGAGCAGAGCAGACAAAGGCCCTGCCCTCAAAGAGTGTATAGTTCAGAGGCAGAAGATAGCAAATATACCAAACATATATAATTTGTCAGTTTGTGATAAGACACAGGAGTTTAGGCAAATTAATCTATATCAGGGATGGACCATGGCATCTAAGCCAGGTGAGGAAAAAAATGGGGTATGAAAGAAAGTGAAGTATAATGAGGTCAGTGGATTGGATATCCCACCTAATGCATTGGTGGAGTTGGGAAACTGAAGGGAACTCACTAAAAAAAAGGGGTGGGTGGATATCAAAAAGTGAGATATTGACATGGAGATGTGGAGGTGATCCAGTTATGTGTAATGATAATATCCCAGGTGTGCTATAGAAATGGGTAGCTGAGACAGGTGAAGAAAAAGATCGTGGGAGAAAATGGGGGTCAAAGAACTGACAGAACAGAACACATCCTCATGGATACTAAGGTCAGCCAAAATTATAATGGAAGTAGGGTTGGAGAGAGAGAAACAGGGAGCCCAGGACTAAAACTGTGTCCTTCTACCAGAGAACTACATGGGAATAAGGGAGCAAGATGGAGCCTTAAACAGGTTTCTCAGTCTCTCTGGGTCTCAGTTGCCTCATATGAAAATGAAATGGCACAAATAAATAATCTATAAGGTGACTTCCACCTAACAGCTCCAGTTTCAGACAAGCTGAGATGGTTGATTCAACCCCTTGGCCTCCCTCTGACAAGTAAAAAGGGTCAAATTAGCAAGTGTATCAACTCATGATTCATTTTTTTAACAGTATTTAGAATTACACTGTGAATTAGGCATTCCTTTATGAGATCTAGCCTTGAGCCCTTACTAAGTGTCTTAATTAATCATGAGGGAAAGAAAATTCAATTTTGCCACCAATACCTGTCTCTCCATTCTGTTTATGTCATTCCCACCACTTAAGAGCTGACAATGCTCCTTTCTGATCAAGTGTGACTTTCTCAGCCTGGCATTTAAGAATCACCACCAAAGGACCCATCCTAGTCATCCAGTCATTCCCAGCTCCCCAATATGGGCTGACCAGCTCTAACAATGCTGCTTAGGCCCTTTATTCCCTGTTGTCCTGCACAACCCACACCCTCTCTCTCCCACACACATACTCAGCTCACTCCTGTAGAGGACAGAGTGATGTCAGCCCAGCCCCTGCCATAGACAAGTTCCATATACAGTTAGTACTCAGTATAGAAATGACCTTGCTCATCTGCACTTGTCTAAGAGAGTCCACTTTTAGATATTTATGACATATAGTGACTAGTATGAGCCTTTCCCCATGAAGAACAGTAGTCTGTTGTTCAGTTTTGTTTTCAGTCTCTGTGGGATTACACTTAAATTGCATGGTTGTTGTTGAAAATTAATTTACTTAAACATATATTAAAGCTGGGTAATAACAAGATAATTGGGGGAAATAGGAATAGCCTATGAACCTATGAACCCAAACAGTATAGTTATTGGTATAAAGTAAATTTTCCATTACCATCAAAATTTCATGATTCCTCTGATCTGAGAGTTGAGACAGATTTTCTTATTATATACTGTCATCTCTCCTTCAGCTCTTCTTTGCATTTATTCAAACATACCAAGAGCAGTCAATAATGTTCAATTGTTCTCAATGAAATTCCCATGTCCCTTGATTTATCTGTTAAATGGCATTCAGAAAAACATGAAACCATTGGTCAACATATACAATTCCCAAGGGTTTTACATTTAAAATAATTAAATGAAAACTAATTTCAAGGAACCATGCCCCCACCCTCACTCACCTCCTATTTCTCTTATGATCAATGTCTTTTATGACAGCTTTAATGTCTGCTGAAAATATGTATAATTTTTGTGATTTTTTGGAATTTATAAACCTGGAGGGATTTCTTAGAATAAATAAACAAATCCTAAGGGTGAGAAGAATTTATTTAAGGACTCAACATCCTGGGGAACAAAATCCATGCTCAACATCATTATGATTGGAATGTGGTCAAATGAACCAAATCCCAGAGGATCCCTGTGTTCCAGATGCAGCCAGAGTATTTTTAGTCCTGCTCTCCTTTAACTCAGTCTGCCTATATTTGGATGGGGAAACTCACCCTATTATCTAGAAGACTTTACAGTGGAATTTTGGTTCAGTACTTTTTCAAAAGCATAAGCTATTCAAATAGATAGATGATAGATAGATAGATAGATAGATAGATAGATAGATAGATAGATAGATAGATAGATAGTATTTATCTTATTCTCTCATATATATGAACAAATCAGACAAAACATCATTGTCTGCTAGGATAGGGCACACAGTTCATTGCTGAGCAATGGAGATGCAGACTCCATGATGGTTCGCTTGAAAATATGTTCAATAGGGCGCGTGGGTGGCTCAGTTGGTTAAGCGACTGCCTTCGGCTCAGGTCATGATCCTGGAGTCCCGGGATCGAGTCCCGCATCGGGCTCCCTGCTCGGCGGGGAGTCTGCTTCTCCCTCTGACCCTCTTCCCTCTCATGCTCTCTGTCTCTCATTCTCTGTGTCTCAAATAAATAAATAAAATCTTTAAAAAATATATATATATGTTCAATAGAATCTTACCAAGACTGAGTCACTTCACGTAGCAATCGAAACAGTGGCATACCTGCAGAAAGACATTTTGATGTGAAATCCCTCATCTAGAGCAAATTAAAAATCCACAGAGATTACTCCTGATCTGTGAAATGCAGATCCACTGTGAATTGTTTCAAATAAGCTCAACTATACCCATATTTGTGAATGCTATGAGGTCATAATTATCCAGAAAAAAAAGTGAATATTTCTTCCAAATAAATCTGATTCACTTGTACATGTCACATTTAAAAATAAATTTAGGGGCACCTGGGTGGCGCAGTCAGTTGGGCATCCAACTCCTGGTTTCAGCTCAGGTCATGATCTCAGGGTCGTGGGATCAAGCCCCATGTTGGGCTCTGTGTTCAGTGCGGAGTCTGCTTGAGTTTCTCTCTCCCTCTCCCTCTGCCCCACACTCTCTCTCTCAAATAAATCTTTAAAAAATAAAAAATAAAAATAAATAAATTTAAATGTTCATAGACTGGTCTATAATTAACAGACAAGTTATGTATTATGCTATTTACATTGCTAATATCCATAAGGCTATGGATATCAACTCAGTTATAGTTACAGTTATCCTCAGTAAGAGATATGTTAGAAATACTTTTCCCAAATACTTATATGTCTGTTAATTTTCACTGTGGTGTCATATAATCATATATAAGTGTTTCCTTCTAGTACTTTTAAAGTTTCAGTTTTCATACTGGAAATTTAAAGCTGTCCCCAAATTAATTTTGGTTAAAGGTGTGCACTAGGGATCTAATATTTTTTTTGCCAAATGGCTAGACAGTCATCCCGAATCCTTTATTCCAACAATCTCTCCTTTCCTCACGTATTTGAAATTCCATTTTTGTAATATACTAAATTATCTTATTTACTTTGGCCCATTTCAGGACTACCTACTTATCTTTCTGGTCTCATTTCTCACCACTCCTACCACTCGCCTCCACCCTCATCTCTAAGCTCTGGCCATACTAATCTACTAACAATCCCAAATTGGACCATCCTCTCTTAGATTTTACATACCCTGTTCCCTCTCTCTGGAATTACTTCTCTTTTCCCATTTTCCTGGCAAACTTCTACTCTTCCTCAGCTCACCTCCACTGGGATACCTTCCATAGGCCATTCCCCATGCTCAGTCTGGACTAGATGCTACTCCCATGCACATGACACTCCCTTAGGACTTCTATCAACTGTTCCATAACTCTGTTTGTCTTTCCCACGAGCCCAAGATGTTCTTGACGGGAGGAAATATTATTTATTTTTGTAGCCTTAAGTGCCCAGCACAGTATTTGTTAGGTATATTAATTAGACCTAGTCTGTGCCTACTACTTACAAGACTCTTTGCTGTTGCTTGTAGCTATACTCTTTAGATGCTAAACAGGACTTTCTGCTAGCATCTCCAGCCAGGTCTTCCCAGGCAACAGTGAGTGGGTGGGCCTAGTTCAAAATCCTCTCTAGGCCTTCCTGTGTAGATATAATGATCCACCCATTCCCATCCATGCCCCAAGACATAAAGCCTCTTTCAAGGTAATACATTCAGAAGACAATAGATCCTTAGGAACAATGATGGAAATGGGGTTTGGTTGTAGAATTTCACTAGTTTATGTTTCCTACCACTCAAATGCCCGGCTCTTACTGGAAACCTCAGTTGACAGGAATGTCATCATTGAGCAGAACATCCATCAAGCTTCCCTATGGGCAGTATTCTGTCACAATAACCACATCTGGCACTTTAATGCAGACTTCAAAGAATCTGCAAATGTTTGGATGATCTAATTCTCTGGGAAAATCAATAATACAAACCAGAAACGATTTATCTGGAACATGATCTCCTAATTCCCACTTTAAAATTTGACCTAGTTTTTCTGAGCACAGAAAAAAACAAATATCTTCCTGGATTTAGTGTTGTACACAAATAAAGCTTGCAGATCCACCCATTGTGATACAGAATTAAGTATTTAGAAAAAAAATACCATCACCATCACAGTTCATTCTGGGCCAGGCACAATAGATCTAATATCTCTAATCTGCACAACAACCCTAACTTACTAGGTATGATTATCTCCACTCTAAATGAGGAAACCGAGGCTCAGAGAGGTGAAGTAACTTGGTCAAGGTCCCCCATAGGTAAGAGAGCCAGATCCTAACCCTGATTTCTGCAATTTCTGAAATTCATTCATGGTTTTTTAACATTGCCATAGCACATTCCAATATAAAATACAAAAGCAAAGAGAAAGTTCTCACACCAAGAAAAGTTTTGTTTTCCTCAAAAATACTGTTGCTTTGGAAACAAAGGCAATTTTCACAAGCCAAGCAGTCAAAGACTTTTCAAAGTCTTTCCACACCTGTCTCTCATACATTTGTTTCTCTTTAAGTTGGAGTCCCCCACCCCCACTCCTGAAGAAGGAGAAGGCTCTCCCCAAATCCCAGGTGTGTGGCTGGCATTTCGGTGTGGTTAATTACTACATCTGCACCATCAGCACAGAGGCACACATGCTGCTTTGCATAAACCAATGACTGGCTTGCAGATTATCCATGGGGAGTTCTCCAGTTATAATATTTTTCTCCAATCAAAATTCCACCATCTTTTCAGCTTAAAGCTTGTTTCCCCAATTATCAATTCTTGGATTAGATCACAAATGAGACATCTTCCAAGGGATAGCACAACAGCATTACTTTTCAAAACTGATGCTGTTGAGGGAAGGAATATTTATAGTTGTTGTCCCAGCTGTAGATGAACGGACTTCTGCCTCCTCTCCCCTTTTTTAGGAAGATTAAATGGAATGCTCTGATCGCTCCTACCCCTGACTCACTTTCCACTGAATGACTGGGCTGTCTGATGGGTCACACAGTTAGGGTGTGCTACAATTACCGGGGGGTATCATTGCTAAAACATGACTGTACTGACCACTGTTCCATTCCTGCTCCACATGGCAAGCACCCCTGGACAGACACCCCAGGCCTGCCACTCTTCTTGTTCAATCTATGATGGGGTGGGTGTGGCAGGCATGTAGTCCTGGAATGCCGATGGTTAGATACTTGACTTTTTTATCTTTTCTGCAGGTCTTTACTTACTGACTTACTCTGTCATGTGGCTGAGCATATGAATCTAATGACTTACATTTGGGCTGGGTGATAGAAACATACACTTCAACTTCACACCAGAGTCAGGTTCACCAATCCACCTTTTACCAAAGTTTACTTTGGGTATCAGGAGCTTGTCTACCTATGAAACAAGTGGTAATTGTCTCTCTATTATTCCTTATGTGTGTTCCCCATTGGTCAGAATCAGAAAAAGGAGAGGTGAAGAGCAACCTGAACATCTAACATCTAACAATTGAGAGTTCTCAAAAACCAGGTTCTGAAAATATCCTCCATCAACATTAGAATGGCCCCAAGTCAAGGGCACATAAGGAAACCCCTCCTGAGATATTTTAAAAGAAATACGGCATATTAAAAGAACGATCATTTGTGCCTTGCTTTATAGTCCGCAATATGCTTTTTATACACATATAAGAAGTCAGTGAAGGGCGCCTGGGTGGCCCTGAGGGTTAAGCATCTGCTTTCAGTTCAAGTCATGATCCCAGGGCCCTGGGATCAAGCCCCTCGTCAGGCTCCGTGTTGGGCAGTGTTTGCTTCTCCCTCTCCCTCTGTCCCTCCCCCATACTCGTGCTCTCGCTCTCACTCTCTCTCAAATAAATAAATAAAATCTTAAAAAAAAAAAAAAGAAGTCAGTGATGCTTTGGTTTGCTGAGCCTGGAAAGCTACAGAGCCCCTTGCAAAGGTAAAGAACTAGGAGTTAGTCAGTCTGTGGCTGCCAGATATGCAGGCTACTTTGTATCTCAGAGATGAGTTTCAATATCAGGAGTATTCTGCAAAACTGCAAATGTCCTCCCAACCTAGTGTCTCCTAACCAATGTAAACTGTTGCTGGCCCAGTGCCTCCCCATGTATTTCCTTTCTTTATTTTAAGAGGGAAACAAAGTTGAACACATTGCCCCATCAGTCTTGGGAGTAAAAAAAGAGGGGAAAAAGCAATGTGCCTACTCCCCTAACTTCTCCTGAATCTAAAGTCAGCTATACAGGGTAAGAGAGAATGGCAGGGATTAGAAAGAAACTAAATTACTGAGGGAAAATGCAATCATGATTTTTGCAAACTGATTAAGTTTCTCACACAACCTGTTCACAAAATAAGGCCTTAGATGTGTCAAAAATAACGAAGGCTTTTAAAATAATAACTATTGTACTTTTGCTGCAATCAATGTTCTAGTTTTTTAAACATTTGTGATATTAATTCTATCAAGCTCTGTTACATTAGTCACCACCCCAGTCTTCTAGTCCTAAATGTACCCTGATTTATCATTTTCTCTGATGGGTTAAATATGAGATAAAATATAATATGAATCCATGCAAAGCAAGTACTTGTGTACCAACTCTGAGACATGACTGGTAAAGGCTAACTGAAGCATTGTGTTTAGAAGGATTCTGAGGCCTATTAGGCTCAGAGGAAAAAGTGCCAATAAAAAAATCCTTGGATGTGAACAAGGTCCATAGCACATATTTTCCACCATTGATAGAAATAAAGTCTTATCCATAAGTCCAAAAGGCCAATTCACAAGGACATAGGTAGGGAGGTCTAGTGTCATAATAATAATATATACGAAGCCGATTTGGAGTCTGAACTGACCACAAGCTTAACACGAGCCTACAACATGAAGGCACCATCTGGGGTGGCACGGATGGAGGCATCCCACCCAGAGTCAGGCAGGTGTGTTCTGCTCTGCCCTGGCAGGATCATGACAGGAATGATAGGCTCCATTCCAGGAGCCACACTTGGAAAGAAATGTTAGTCAGCAGTCAGCAGGCTGGAAAGTGGCCATTCAATAAAGGGCTTTGGATTCTGTGTTTTATGAAGAAAAACAAGGTTGTTCAACCTGGTAAAGAGAAAACTTAGAGGGGGCGCCTGGGTGGCTCAGTCATTAAGCGTCTGCCTTCGGCTCAGGTCATGATCCCAGGGTCCTGGGATCGAGTCCCACATCGGGCTCCCTGCTCGGCGGGGTCCTGCTTCTCCCTCTCCCATTCCCCCTGCTTGTGTTCCTGCTCTCGCTATTTCTCTCTCTGTCAAATAAATAAATAAAATCTTTAAAAAAAAAAAAAAGAAAGAAAGAAAACTTAGAGGAATCCTGATACCCATCCTTCCCAGAAATCCAGCATGCTGCTGCCCCCAAAGTAGACCCCTTGAGGTCTTTGGCACCGCTAATTTATCTAATTCAGCAACCCGCATGAGCTCTCTGCTGTATTTACCTGTCTGCCACTACTGTGGTATGCCTGCTGCACCCAGATGTCAAACTAGCAGGCTGGGATCAGTTAGCAATTGTAATTAAAACTGAATGTAATTAATAACATAATAGTGAGATATTCTTGTTTAGTTTCCTGAAGTTGGAAGATGATGATATTCCTGACAAAAGATAATAAATATAAATAAACCTCCAAAATTCAGATGAGCATTTTGAGTCATATCCAAATAACTATTCACCAAGCCATTGTCACCAAGTGGAAATTCACTGGCCCACACACATGTAGGATAATTATCTTAATTAATGATCTTCTGGCCCACTATCAATAGACTTAGATGCCCCTGCTGTCTTTAAATGCTTAAAATACAGATAGCTGATGATTGTACAATAATTTGAATGTACTTAATACCACTGAGCTGTAACCTTACAAATGGTTAAAATGATAAATTTTATGTCATGTATATTTTACCACAATAAAGAAAAATGTTTTAAAAAAATAGCATGGTGTAGTGGTAAAAGTATAGGCTTTTGAGTCAGCTGGAAAGGAGCATAAATTCTGACTGGGTCACTTACTGGTTCTGTGACCTCAAGCAAGTTGATAAACCTCTCTGAATCCCAGTCCTCTGCAAAATGGAGTGATAATGCCTACCCATCAAATGAGGTAAATAGTTGGAGGTAAGGAGTAGGAATGACACATAGAAGCCACCTCAGTGGCTCAGTGGGTTAAGGGTCCAGCTCCTGATTTCGGTTCAGGTCATGATCTCAGGGTTCTGGGATCGAGCCCCACGTCAGGCTCTGCACTCAGCAGGGAGTCTGCTTAAGGATTCTCTCTCCCTCTCCGTCTGCTCCTCCCCCTGCTCGCTCTCTCTCTCAAAATAAATAAATTTAAAAAGAAACAAAGGAAGGAAGGAAGGAAGGAAGGAAGGAAGGAAGGAAGGAAGGAAGGAAGGAAGGCAGGCAAGCACCCAGGGGATGATATGGCAGCTGAGAATGGATTAGACTCAGCATAAGGACCAGTGGGTTGAAGTTTCAGGAAGACCCACTGGCATTCAGGATAAGGAAGATTTGCTAACTTAAGAGTTTCTGACAATGGAAGAGGCACCTCCACAGAAAGACCATAGCTCTGCAAAACCATAGCCCTGAAAACCACAGCTATGGAGAAATGATAACCCAAGAACCAGAGGTTCAAAAACAATGGTTCACTTCCCAAGAATGAGGCTTCTAATCCATTCCATAGGATGAAAGGGCCACCTGTTAGCAGCAGACAACCACTGTATAAAACTCAATTATCAGTGAAGGAAGATAGAATTATTCAATAAATTGCACTGGAACAATAAATTAGTTGTATGATAAAAATTATATTACATCCTCACCTCACTCTATTTACTAAATTAATTTTAGTTAATCCATTGTAAAAACTGAAAATGACATAAATTTTTTTATAAAGATTTTATTTATTTGTCAGAGAGAGTGAGCAAGAGAGAGAGCGCACAAGAAGGGGGAGCAGCAGGCAGAGGGAGAAGCAGGCTTCCCGCTGAGCAAGGAGCCCGACGTGGGGCTTGATCCCATCATGACCTGAGCCGAAGGCAGACGCTTAACCAACTGAGTCACCCAGGTGCCCCAGAAAATGACATAAATTTTTAGAAAGGAGTTTAAAAGTTTGGGATAAATTCACAAAACAATGGATAAACTCAAAAGGAAAATATTTACAGATTTGTCTGCATTAAAAGATGAAACTGCCTAACTCATTTGATCCTCCTGGGAAGATCCAATTAGATTAATATGTATTAAAATGTTTTTACACACCACACAGTGGAATAATTTTAAAATATTTAGGGTCAGAGTGCCTGGGTGGCTCAGTGGGTTAAGCGTCTGCCTTCAGCTCAGGTCATGATCCCAGGGTCCTGGGATCGAGTCCCACATGGGACTCCCTGCTCAGCGGGAGCCTGCTTCTCCCTCTCCCTCTGCCTGATTGTACTCTCTCTCTTTCTCTCTGTCAAATAAATAAATAAAAGCTTTAAAAAATTTAGAATCACTGACCGGAGGATATACTCTATTCATTTGGTGATCCCAATTCAAATTCTATCTTTATCCCAATTTTCATTGGAGCATACTAGGTTCATGTTTTAATTTCTTTGATTTTCTATTATTTTTTCATATCAAAGAACAAAAATATTCTTCCTTGCTACTATTTTTTTTATTATTAACATATAATGTATTATTTGTTTCAGGGGTACAGGTCTGTGATTCATCAGTCTTACACAATTCACAGTGCTCACCATAGCACATACCCTCCTCAATGTTCATCCCCCAGCCACCCCACCCCTCCCACCCCCCTCCACTCAGCGACCCTCAGTTTGTTTCCTGAGATTAAGGGTCTCTTATGGTTTGTCTCCGTCTCTGGTTTCATCTTGTTTCATTTTTCCCGCCTTTCCCCTATGATCTGCTACCTTGTTTCTCAAATTCCACATATCAGTGAGATCATATGATACTTGTCTTTTTCTGATTGACTTATTTCGCTTAGCATAATACCCTCTAGTTCCATCCACATCGTGCCAAATGGCAAGATTTCTTTTTTTTTTTTTTTTGATGGCTGCAAAAGCCTTACTACTATTGTTTTAATGTCCCTGGATATTCTCATCTGTTGATCTTTCCAAAGGAAATTGAGAATCCTTTGTTAGCATGGTCCTGAGGCTTCTGAGGCAGGGCCCAGGCAATGGGAGAACAAGGCACCTTCTACCCTCTCTCAGGCAAGCAGCACTGCCCTCCAATGTGAGGTGAAGCAAAAGCAGTCCATGAATGGGTTTTCTCAACCCAACTGCACTGTTTCTACAACTTCTGGAAATCTGTATTTTCAGAAGCTTCTTTCATGTCAAGCAGAATCTAGCTGAACCCGTTCTAGCTAAACCTATCTTAGACCTGTTAGAATAGGTTGGATGATTATGATAAGTGCTGGGCTTTCTGAGAAATATTACTACTTAATCATAATGCCTGTGACACTTGTAGCAGACAAGCTCAAAATTACTTAGAAATCTTAAGGGGAAAAAATTGTCAGAGAGGTAACTTTTAGGTGAATGGTTTCACATAAAAGCCTAACTGCCGGCGCCTGGGTGGCTCAGATGGTTGGGCGTCTGCCTTCGGCTCAGGTCATGATCTCAGGGTCCTGGGATCAAGTCCCGCATCGGGGCTTCCTGCTCCTTGGGAGCCTGCTTCTCCCTCTGCCTCTCTCTCTCTCTCTCTGTCTCTCATGAATAAATAAATAAAATCTTAAAAAAAAAGCCTAACTGCCTTATTTGGGGGTAAAAAAAATATTTTTAATTGAATAGACTTCCTCCCCAATAACTGATAGAATATTGACCAAATAAAATAGTCTCTATAGCAGATTTAAATCATACCAAAAACTGTGAATTTGTGTTTTCAGTATTCATCCTTTTGTTTTTTAGGTATTTTCTTGAGAAGCTGGGTAAAGATGCATCAAGGGGTGTTAATCAGATGCCATTAAACCATTATAATGGAAAGTTAGAAGGAAGTGTAGTAGGGGTTCTACTAAGTAATCTACCATCATGTGGCCTAGAAATCCAGATATTTTCTAAGTTAAATTTGTGCTACTTTTAATCAGTATTGGGAAAAGTCTGGCTTAATAGTAAAGGAATGTGCTTAGAATCCAACAAACTTGGGTTCTAATCCTGGCTCCATTTTATACTATTTAAAAGCTCTAGGCAAGTTTATTTTACAGCTCTGTGTCTCAGTTTCTTTGTAGATAATGCAGAGAAAATAAAACTGACATTATAGCATTCGAGATTAGGGGTAGTGCATTTAAAGGGCCTTGTACAATAGTTGGCACAAGATGGATCCCTAATAAATATTAGTTATTAATGCCATCAATAATACTGAATAGTCTGTGTTTCCTTATTATTCTAGTCTAAGAGCTCACCTAGAAGAAAGTAAGAGGATATCAACTATGCCGAGTGGAGAGAAAAGATTATAAATGATTCTCCTAGTGTATAGCGTTTCTGCCAAGGAAATCAAGTTCTTGCCTCTGGCTTGAGTAGCATCCAAGGAGCCCACTGGCTGCAGTACAATAATGGGTGCATGTCCCTGCCTGGTACTGAACACACACTCGGAAGCCAGCCTACTAGATCCCACTCTGAGAACCAAGAGCAACTGCATAAATGTCCCTGGGGCCCCAGGGACCATGGGACTCCCTGGCCACCACTGACCCAGGCTCCCCATCATGATCCAGCAAGCCACATCTGAGTGTAAGAAACAGAACAGTGACATCAGTTTGTGCAACCAACAAAGGGAACAAGCCAATCAGCAGACACTCATTGAACAAGTATCCTTAATAATAATAGCTACCATTGATTTGCCAGACACTCCTCCTGGTACTTTACAGGCCCATTCTTATTTAAGTATCAAATAACCCTGTGAGATAGGTATTGATATCATCATTTTACAGAGGAGGAAACAAGCCTCAGAGAAATTCATTGTAACTTGCCCAACATCCCATAGCTGGTAAGAGTCAGAGATAGGATTCCAATCCAGATCTGCATGGCTACAAAACTCAGTGTCATCCTACCATACCATGCTGACTCTCTAAGAGCCCAGAGTTCTTCATGGGCTTCAGAACCTGACTCACAGACTCTAATCTGGAAGGAACCTTAAAGATTACACCAGTTATTAAGCTGTTGCCTCTCAGCTCCAAGCCCACCCTTCCACATTTGGCTTTGTGATGCTAGGGCGAGACCCTGCACACCCCATTTCCCCATTGCCAGCTGCTTCCTGTGAGGCTTTTCCAGTGGAGGTTGGGGGAACAGTGTGCTAGAGTAAGACCTAAAAAAGGGAGAGGTGGCCTGCTACTTCCTGCCTGCTTCCCATTAGGTCAGCAGGGCCCCAGCAGTGTTTCTTCTTTACCCTGACCTCAGCAGCTTGTTCCTATAGCACAGAGATTCTGTTTGCAATTTTCTCAGCACCAGCCACATTGTACCATCCTCCCCTCCCTTTCCCAGAGATACCAGCACCTACTGGTTCCGAGAAGCATGTATAACAGTCTTAGCTTCTTCCCTCTGTTCCCCCAGTCCTAAGTGTGATAGCTGCCTTCTGCAGTTACTACCTCTGTGTTCCCTGTCTGCCTTTCCAGTTCTCTACTACCTGGTTAAGAACTGTTTATAGTAATTTCTCTGTTAAAATAACTGGCATGGTTTCTATCTCCTGACTGGACCCTGACTGACATAAAGAATCATCTACTCTAATGCTTTTTGAATAAGGAAACTAGGCCCAAAGAATTGAGGTGACTTGCCTAAGTTTGCCCAGCTAGTTAGTACTAGAATTCATAATAATGTTGCTGCCATTTATACACTTAGAAAATACTACACCCCAATGAAGTACTTAGACCATCAGCCTTATAAAACAAATGTGAAAACTGAAGTTCAGAAGTTTTGTGATTTCGCTCATGTCATTCACCTAATGAGCAACAGAGGCACAATTTGAACTGAATTAGCCTCAGTGCCCAATCAGGGCTCTTCACCACTATTCTGTGCTTGGCATCTTTTCTCCCCTTACTAAGAGATGCAGACATGTAAATGTCTCTGCATCTTCAAGGACTGGCGGAGCTTCTAGCTGTGACCACTCACTCTACTCCTAGAACTGCTCACTTGACGTCAGTAATCTTTTCTTAGCCCTCCTGGCACAGAATAAAAATCTAAATATCATTCCATCTACTAACACTTCTTAACCAAGTCCCCAAACCAAAAGGGAAGAAAACAGCGTTTATATCATATCACTTGTCTCCCAAGCTATCCAGGAATCTTCAGGATGACTGAAGCCCCTCTCATAGCCAATCACAATGACTCCAAGTCCTGGCTGACTCACAGACAAAACCAGAGGAGGATTAGTTGGCAATAAGGAAGGAGGTAAGATCGCAGTTATGAAACCTATAAATACCTTTCATAACCCTGCTGCAGACCGGGCTGCAAAATGAGGGAGCTCTGATATGCTATTTACCAGTTATCAAAAAAGTTGTACTTCAGAAATATCAGTAAGTCTCTCTCTATTATCTCCTGACAGGTGGAGCCCAATTAGGAGCTTCCAAGGAGCTGGGTTTGGAGTCTAGCCACTCCCTGGACTGGGAGTTCTGCTGATCACAGCTAGACTACAGTCAGTTAATCACAAAAGTAGATGGCGTGGTTTCCGTGCCAGGGGTGCTGCCAGCTTGCCCAGCTTGCTGTCTACTAATGATTCAACCTAGATGACCAGCAACTCTTGTTAGGCTCAATACCCTTGTTTGTAGGAAGCATCCTCAGAAAAATTCATCTTCATTCAAGCCCAGAATGGAGGTTAAGGCAGGAGGCCTCAGAGCATGCAGGAAGCGTTGCTACCATACCAGGGTTGAAACTACCCACAAATACAGGAGTAGAAAACATAATGAGGACAAGCCATGGGCCTTTCCATGTGTCCTGAGCTTTGGCAGTCAGTTCCATGAAGCCCTTGAAAGTTGTGCTGCTTTATATTCAATATCCATTTATGGAGCACTAACTAGAAACCAGGTACTGACAGGATTGTTTTGTTTAATTCAACAAACATCTGCTGAGCACCTACAACATACAAGGGCCTTACCAAAGAGGAAAGACTCATGCCTAAAGGCAGCCTTCTGGGCTGTGTGTTACCTCTACTCTGTTCAGTATCCTTGTTTTCACAGATTTCTCAATGCCTACAGCAGGAGCAGTCTGGTTTACTAGGAAGAGCAATAGACCAGGAGCCAGAAGGTTTAAGTCTAGGCTCTGATGCGTACCCCCTATAAAATTTAGGCAAATCACTTAACTACCCCTCAGTTTTCTCATGTGCCAAAAGGAATCTGACAGGTTAAGATGCAGTGAAATGAATCTATTATTGAAATTTGAGGGCAGAATGGAAAAAAATGTATTTTAGTCCTATTTAGTTTAACCATTATAGCAGACAAATGAAATTCCCTGATTAAAAAAGACATGAGGTCTACACAGCAAAGGAAACCATCAACAAAATGAAGAGGCAAAACTACTGAATGGGAAAAAATATTTGCAAGTCATATATCTGATAAGAGATAAATATCCAAAACATATAAGGAACTCATACAACTGAATAGCAAAAGCACAAACAATCCACTTAAAATTGGGCAGAAGATCTAAATAGACATTTTTCCAAAGACGTACAGATGGCCAATAGGTAGATGAAAAGATGATCACTAATCATCAGGGAAATACAAATCAAAACCACAATGAGATACGACCTCATACCAGTCAGAACAGCTAGTATCAAAAGGCCAAGAAATAAGTGTTGGCAAGGATGTGGAGAAAAAGGAACCCTTGAGAACTGTTGGTGGAAACGTAAATTGGTGCAAATGTAAACTGGTGTGGCCGCTATGGAAATAGTATGGATGTTCCTCAAAAAATTAAAAAGAGAACTACCCTATGATCCGGCAATTCCATTTCTCAGTATTTATCCAAAGAAAATGAAAAACACTAACTCAAAAAAATATTGGCACCTCCGTGTTCATTGCAGTATTATTTACAATAGCCCAGATATGGAAACAATCTAAGTGTCCATTGGTGGATGAATGGATAAAGAAAATTTGGTATACACACATACACACACACACACACACACACACACACGAATATTATTTGGCCATAAAAAAGAAGGAAATTTTACCATTTGCAACAATGTGAATGAACCTCAAGGACATTATGCTAAGTGAAATAAATCAGACAGGGAAAGATATAGTATTGTATTGTATTGTACTATATATTGTAGAGTATAGTATTCAAGTGTATAAAATATAGTATTGTATGATCTTACTTATATGTGGTATCTAAAAAAACAAAAAACAAAAAAACACAAGCTCATAGATATAGAGAACAGATTAGTGGTTGCCAGAGACAGTAAGTAGGGGATAGGAGAAAGGAATGAAGGGGTCAAAAGACACAAACTTCCAATTATAAAATAAGTAAGTCACAGGGATGTAATATACAGCATGGTGACTATAGTTAATAATAGTGTATTGCATATTTGAAAGTTGCTAAGAGAGTAGGTTTTAAAAGGTAAGAAAAAAAAATTTTGTAACTAGCCAGGTGATGAATGCTAAACTTGCAGTGATCATTTTGTAATATACAGAAATATCAAATCATTGTGTTGTACACCTGAAATTAATATGTTATATGTCAATTACATGATAGATAGATAAAAAAGAAAAGTAAAACAAACACCAGAAATGAAAAAGAGGACATAACTCCAGAGAAAGTAGATATTAAAAATCATCAGAAATATATAACTTTATGCCAATATATTTTAAAATGACACTTCTATAAAAATATTACTTACCAAAACTGATTTAAGGGAAAAAAAATTTAAACCTAAATAAACCAATAACCATTAACAAAAAAATAGGGGAAAACTGAAAGATAAAATCACCCCCAGGAAAATGTGGCCACACATAGATTTATTTTCAAGGCTGCTGTAGCTTTTTTTTTTTTTTTTTTTTTTTTTTTTTTTGGTGTCCACTTCATTGAGTGGCCAGCCCCAACATGCAGAATAGCCCTCACCCTCACCCCTCCAGAATCATGAATCTCAGCACTGGAAGGGCCCTCTGCCCATCTCATCCAGTCTCTTGCTCCCACAGGACTCAGTCACCAACATCCTGGTTGAAGCCTTCCAGTCTTTGCTTGAATTAATACATGCAAGGGTGACCACTCATTGTTTATCAATGTGCCACTCCATTTCTGCTCAGCTCTATAAATAGAAAACATGGTACCCAAAACCTTTCCCTATATTTACCTCTCAGTGGTCCTAGTTCAGCCCCTCTGAGGCTACCTGACTTACCTAACCCCTGTTCTCCAGGGTGCTCTTTTTTTTTTAAGATTTATTTATCTATTTAGAGAGAGAGCATGTGAGCATGAATGGGAGAAGGGGCAGAGGGAGAGAATCTTCAAGCAGACTCCCCACTGCACAGGGAGCCGGTCTCAGGGGTTGATCTCATGACACATGAGATCATGACCTGAGCTGAAACCAAGAGTCAGAGGCTTAACCAACGGAGGCACCCAGGCGCCCCTCTAGGGCACTCTTGGACACCCTCATTCTCCTCCTTCACAAGAACTCCTATAAACTGCTTTGAGGTTTAACAAAGCACTTTCCTTACATATCATTAGCAAAATGACATTCCAAAGGGGTGGGGGGAGGAGGGAACCAACACCTTCACATTGCTTGGGCCCTATTAATAGAAATGAGTTCTTTATCCTGTTTATTCAGAAGTTGACATTAGGCATAAAAAATAGGCATGACCTTTTCAGCCAGACTCTAGGCAGAAAACACTAAAAATACATCTATGTCCTCAGGCACATGGTCAGAGCCACTATGAATAACCCTCCATGCTCCCTGGAAATTCAGGCAGGCACCAAGAAGGGGCCTGCAGGGCAATGTGTATGTGGGAACACAGGGGGAGGCCTTTGTCCTCTAAGAGATGAGGCACAGCCCAGAGCAATGGAGACCTTGTCCTTTTCTGAACTATGAGATGGTCCAGAGGAGGAGAAGGAGTGCATTAGGAAAATGGGGGGATTTGGCCATATTATAATCAAACTTCCCTCAGTCTTTGAGAATTATGAGCAAGAACTTGGACTCAAATTAGCTTATGATTAAACTCAGTGTGATAGTACTATTGATTAAAATGAAATATCTGGCTATACTAAGTCCAAGTCACTGTGTGGTAGAAGGAGTTAATCCCATATAAGTATTATCACTTATTAATAACAATAGTAATTACATTTATTGAGCCAGTCACTGTTCTTTAGCTATATTATCTCATTTAATCTATACAACAACCCTATAAAGAGATACCATTACTATCCTCATTTTACAGTTGAGTAGACTAAAGCTAATAGCAAGTAAGTAATTTGACTAAGGTCACACAACTAGTAAATAATTTACTCTGGGTCCATGAGACTTGGATTCCAAGCTCTTAACCAAGAGACAAGAACAGGGGAGCCTGGGTAGTTAAGTTGGTTAAGTGACCAACTCTTGATCTCAGCTCAGGTCTCTATCTCAGGGTCATGAGTTCAAGCCCCGGGTTGGGCTCCACACTGGGCATGGAGCCTACTTTAAAACAAAAAAAAAAAAAAAAAAAAAGAGAGAGAGAGAGAGACAAAAACAGAGAAAGAATGAAGCCACCTTCCATAGCCAGTCAGTTATAGAGCCATTCACACCAGACCAGGGTCTCTAGATACCAATCGCTCCTACCTGTAGACTTCTCCTGGAGAAGCAAGCAGGGCAGGCCTCTGACTGATGTGGACTCCCTCGGTTCTCTGGGCTGGGGACTCTGCCACCTGCAATCTAGGCTTTACCTCAGCTGTCTGGTCACATCATCCCTGAATCCCCAGGCTCCCCTGCCCCTGCTGCCACCGGTGTCTGCTTACCTGTGCCTGCTTGACTGAGCACAGGCACTTGTTCCCCAAGCCTGTGCTGAGCCCCTGGACGCTTAAATCCAGCAGGTCTACCAGGGAAAACATGACCCATCTATTCTTGTCAGTCACCTCCTTCCGCCTGCTTGGAAGGTCTTCCACAGCTGACTGCTTCTCCTCACCTGCACTACACTTGCAGGACTCTGGACGCAGTTCTACAGGTTGCACTCCCATGCCTATTTAAAATCTTCAGAGGCAATAAAGCACAGTGGTTATGGCCCACCACACTTCAATTCAGTCTCAGGTCTGCCATATAGGAGATGGGTGACCTTACGCAAGTTTCTTTCTTTTTTTTTTAAGATTTTATTTATTTATTTGACAGAGAGAAAGAGAGCACAAGTAGGGGGAGCAGCAGAGGGAGAGGGAGAAGCAGACTCCCCGCTGAGCAGGGAGCCCGACATGGGACTTGATTCCACGACCCTGAGATCATGACCTGAGCTGAAGGCAGATACTTAACCGACTGAGCCACCCAGGCGCCCTGTTACACAAGTTTCTTAAACTTAGCCTCAATTTTCCTTCTTTTTTTTTCTTTTTTCTTTTTTTTTTTTAATTGAAGTATAACTGACGTATTAGTGTCAGGTATACAATGTAATGGTTCAATATTTGCATTAGCCTCAATTTTCTTATCCATAAGAGTGGATTTTGAGGATTCAGTGAGGTAGGATACAAAGTGCCTTGAATGTACTTAGTGCTCAGTAAATGTAAGTTCCTGTCTCCAAATTTAAACTTTACTGCCTAACCCAATCCTAACTCAAATATTCCTTGGGTGCCTCCTACCCAGATGCTACCCAAGATGTAGCTCTGAGTCCCTGGTTTGTTTTCAGATCAGAGGGCTTCTCTGAAAACTGATAACTCATCAAATCACACTGAAGCATAAGTATGACTTGCTTTCACAAAGCACTAGAAAGGGAAAGTATCTTCAAGAACAACCCCCTCCCTTCCCCCAGATCACACACCTGGTTAGTAATAGAGCCAGGACTAGAAGCTGGGTTCAAATAATTTCTGTCACTGCCTAAAATGAATTAAAAAGAGATACAGTTTCTTGGCATAGAGATTCCATTTATATGGTTATTTATAATAACTTTGATCCTAGGGATCCCGAAAATTGGGCCATCGAAAAATCCTTTTCTTTCACTTTTGTTGTATTACATTTTCCCGCACAATTAGATTTTGGATAGGTCTGAGGCTCAAATTAATTTGAATTCCCTGCTTTCCTAAGAGCCAACAGTGGAATTTGGTGCCCCAAGAATGGGCTGGGTAGCAGACAGAGCTAGTTAGGAATTCTATTTTGTAGAACATCATCTCTAGGTAACTGGAAAGTTACCAAAGGCTACTTAGACTCACTGTCCCTCAGAGTTAACATTATTTGGCCATTCCTAATTATGATGATTCCCAAACATCATCAGTCACATGCTACCATCACAATTTTTTTAATATCTGGGGCCACTATTATCTACTTCATGTGTTTCTGTAAAAAAGCTTATTTATTTTCTTCAGCTATGTCTAAACAATATCTATGCAATCACAAGCTGATATTCTGGTTAATATTTTTCTAATATGCATTAAAATACGCAACTGTTGGTTTGTTTTTTTTTTTTAATTTCCCATCAGTAATACATAAACCACTACTGGCACATACTGCCTCATGAGATGCACAAATACCTTCCTCAACAGAATAAACATTTGATTAACCAAGGTCCCCTTCACTAGATGGATGATGGCTATTAAGGAGGGCACTTGGGTTGAGCACTGGGGGTTATATGTAAGTGGTGAATCACTAAATTCTACTCCTGAAAACAATATTACACTATATGTTAACTAACTAGAATTTAAATAAAAATTAGGGGAAAAAAACACACCAAAACACCAACATCCCCTTCAATAACTCCAGTGAGGGGACTCACCACTTTCCAAATGTCACCTAAAGATTTAGTTCCCAGCTAAACAGACAGCTCTGGAAGGACACCAGGCAGTACCGAAGTGACCAGTGGTATATTTTGAAATTTTTACTTTTTTTTTTTTTTTTTTTTTCAGAAAGAACCTCTTGAAAGAGAATAAGGCTTTCAGGTCAGAGGTGGTTAGAATTTTAACTCTACTACCTGAAGTTCCTGAGCAAGTGACAACTTCTGAGCCTCAGTTTCTTCATTCTGCAAGGGGACAATGATACCCATGACACCCCTCTGCTAGGGTTGACCATGGGTTAAAATGCATACATGAAGCATCTAGCACAGCACCTGGCACAAAGTAATCACCTACTAAATATGAGTGCCCTTCCATTTCCACAAGAATATAGATTAAATAACCTGGAAACACTAATGACTTTCCTTGGTAAAAACTGACCCAGTTTATCTCCTAGAGGCACTCCAATCACCCTGTTTTTGCATACGAATTTGGGACAGTATTTTTCTTCCTATTTGGCTGGGAGCCTGTTTATCTTTCTAAACCATAACTAGGGGACATGATCATTCTGAATGTAAAGACAGAATTTCTGACTGAAATGGCAGAGCCCTCACTGTTGGTTTTCTAGGTACAACAGGTTTTCCATAATCCCAAGGGGAAATCTAGTTTGCCTTTGGGGATGTGGGGGGTAGGCCCACTAGGGGTGGGGGTGGGGGGCTCTAACCTGGAGGCACCAACCCTGAATCTGTCTGCTTAAGTCCATAGAATTTCAGCAGAAAAGCATCAACCATCACTGTCAAAGAGCTGGGGCCTTTGAACTAAAGTTACACAGCCCAGAAAAGGTAGGAAAAGTAGAGCTGGAGCGCAGACAGTCCTAATGAGGTGGGTTGGTGGTCAAAACCTCACTTGCATTCATTTCACTCATTATTATTTGACATTAAGGAAATTTTCTGCTGAGCAGAGTAACCTTGACATGTGATTTCCTGTGCTCTCTGGGTATACGCAGAGCATTATAAGAAATAATGATTCCCGGGACGCCTGGGTGGCTCAGTTGGTTAAGCGACTGCCTTCGGCTCAGGTCATGATCTTGGAGTCCCGGGATCGAGTCCCGCATCCGGCTCCCTGCTCGGCAGGGAGTCTGCTTCTCCCTCTGACCCTCCTCCCTCTCATGCTCTCTGTCTCTCATTCTCTCTCTCTCAAATAAATAAATAAAATCTTAAAAAAAAAAAAAAAAGAAATAATGATTCCCAAAGAGCCCATCTAATCTGACAATTTTCATCAGCCTCCAAAAGGAAATTTTATCTTTTGTCCATTTCTCCTGGGTTAGTGTTTTTGTTTTTTGTTTTTTTTTTTTAGTGTGTTCCTATAAAAAGAGAGAGAGAACAAGATCTATAACCTTCAACAATGTCCTTGCAAAAGTTAGACGTGTGACATAAATACGATCTTTCACTCATCTTAACCACGACTCAGCATTTCTCAGCAGGTGATTTAAATATTCACTGGCCCAACTCTCCTCTTCGTCTAAATCATGGTAATCTCCAGGCAACCCCTGTGAGTTTAGCCTAAGAACCACAGGCACTAGACTATCAGGACCAAATGGCATGAATCTAGGTAGCCAGTTCCTAATTACTCTAGTCTCAACCAATTTTGAGTCTACATTTGTGAACGTGGGTTATGAGGGACATGGGAATAAAATTCTGATCCTGGCTGTTTACAAACTTTGTGCGATATGAGTGAAATCTACTATCCAACTTTTACCTGAAAACATCTTTTAAAACCACTTTTCAAAAAAAAGATACTGAAAAAACTAAAAAAGAAAAAAAGATTGAAATATGATTGAAATGTTTTATAGTAAAAATTAATCAAAACAGTAAAATTCAGGGATGCCTGGGTGGCTTGGTCAGCTGAGCACCTGACTCTTGATCTCAGCTCAGGTCTTGATCCAGTAGTGAGTTGAACCCCTGCGTTGGGCTCCATATTAAAAAAAAAAACAAACAAACAGTAAAATTCAGCACAAAATCATACTTAATTATTCATCATTAGCAACAGCAAGACTACCAATAAGATGATGGTACTCATTAGCATAGTCAATCACAATGGGTTTAATAAAGATTTAAATTAAAAAGCCATATAAATTTCAGGGCACCTGCATGGCTTAGTCGGTTAAGCGTCTGCCTTTGGCTCAGGTCATGATCCTGGGGTCCTGGAATCCAGCCCCAAGTAGGGCTCCCTGCTCAGTGGGGAGCCTACTTCTCTCTCTCTCTCCCTCTGCCCCTCCCCCTGCTTGTGTGTGCACACTCTCTCTCTCTAATAAATAAATAAATTTTTTTTCTAAAACAGCCATATAAATAAGAACAAAGAGGGGCACCTGGGTGGCTCAGTTGGTTAGGCGACTGCCTTCGGCTCAGGTCATGATCCTGGAGTCCCTGGATCGAGTCCCGCATCGGGCTCCCTGCTCGGCAGGGAGCCTGCTTCTCCCTCTGACCCTCCCCCCTCTCATGCGCTCTCTGTCTCTCTCATTCTCTCTGTCTCAAATAAATAAATAAAATCTTTAAAAATAAATAAATAAATAAATAAATAAGAACAAAGATTTGAGAGCTCAACACAATTTCTTAAATGTCACATGACTTTCTTTCAGATTTATCTTTAATATTGATAGACTGTACATTTCAGCTTCAAAATAAGGAAAAAGATTCTGTTTTCTAGCCCTTCAAAAGCTATTGTTATTCTTCCTCCCTACTCTGCCCCTATTTCTCTATAATCATTCTTTAGCAATCTTCTGAATTCCTTTCCATTCGATTAAAGGCTCCAAGGAACTATTTCTCTCTCACATCCCCCCACACACACTCTGCCTCCATGTCAACAAGCTTTATCTATCCATCCCAGGGAGGAAAACATTTGCATCAACAATCCAAAACAATAGAACATGCCAAACCATTGACTTTTAGTATTAGAATATACTATATAGGTTTTGGGGTAACTGAGCCTTCCTAATAATAGTTTCAAAAATAATGTTTAAATGCACTTTATCAATTTTTTCACACCACGTGACAGGAGGAGGAGCCCACATATTAGAGCATGAGATGGTAAGAATTTGAGATTTTAAATTTGCTACAATGGATACACGTAAAGTTGATTTGACAGGGGACCAAAAAAAAAAGCATGAGTAGCCCCAGGGTCTTCCCCAAACCACTCCTCAGTTCCATATAAGGAGGAAGTTACCTTAACTTCCAGATCCATTCCTAGAACTTCATTGCACAAAACCAAGCTAACAGAGGAAGAAAGAAAATTAAAATGTCCAAAAGGCTATGTTGATCTACATAACGAAGAGCTGAGCAAAGAAGGGAGAAGGAAGAGATAAACGACTTTATGTAGGTTCAGCTGGTAAAGCCCCAAGGCAGTAGCTTGTACTGGGGGAGAAGAGAGACTTGGAGCAGCTACATGTTGGGAAGATACTTTGAGAAGGAAAAAGTAGGATTTTTAAGAAGCCCTGCATTTTCAGGAAAGACAGCAAGAATGCTTTAGTTTATTTATAATTATTATTTGCTGGTCTGTTATTCATTGAATGAGATTCCATGCTGCACTGGACCCTGAGATGATTATCCCCTTATCTACATAATATCAAGTGTCAACAAAGATTCAAATTACCAGATTAGTTGGCAACCATGGATATGGATGTGTGTGTATATGTGTGTATTGTTCTTTTAACAAAGCTTGCTCCTCTCCTATTAGATATACTCTGCCTTTTGTAAAATAAGAATAAAAAATACAGAACTCTACATAGTGTGACAAGATAGACTCACTAAAGTTTACTTCTTGAGTCAAGTCGTTGCTTTGGCCAGACCAGGACGTGTGGCCCGCAGCGCCCGCTCTTTGAGCCCCGTCGCTCCCGCCCGCCCGCAGGATGGCCCACAAGCAGGTCTACTACTCGGACAAGTACTTCAATGAGCACGACGAGTACTGGCATGTCATGTTACCCTGAGAACTTTCCAAACAACTCCCGAAAACCCATCTGATGTCTGAAGAGGAGTGGAGGAGACTTGGTGTCCAACAGAGTCTAGGCTGGGTTCATTACATGATTCATGACCCAGAACCACATATTCTTCTCTTTAGACGACCTCTTCCAAAAGAGCAACAAAAATGAGGTCTATCTGGGGATCGTCAATTAAATCTTTTTCAAATTTAATGTATATGTGTATATAAGGTAGTATTCAGTGAATACTTGAAAAATGTACAAATTGTTGATCCATACCTGTGCATGAGCTGTATTCTTCACAGCAACAGAGCTCAGTTAAATGCAACTGCAAATAGGTTACTATAAGGTGTTTAAGATGAAATTTCTTCTAGTGGGTTTTTCTCTTAATATAAGTGCCTGTTTGACTTTACCTGTTACTTTTGTTAAATAAAGTTAGTATGTTGCATTAAAAAAAAAAAGTTTACTTCTTGAAGCAGATATAGGATTGAGACCTTTTATCTACAATGCCCTCAATGCAGAACGTACTGCATGCCCTGTTCCCTTCACTGAGGCTGAGAGGCAAAGAAGTCCCAGCTGCCAATTCTGCCATCTCCAGCTGCACAGTCCCAGATTACTTTAACTATTATTAATTACCAGCACATCAAACTCATTATCCCATACCAGTGCATCTTAATAGCATGGCTAAGAACCGTAGATATAAACCTATTTGCATTAGGCAACCAAAGAATCCATTTGAAAACCAGAAATTTCTATAGAGACTGACTCCATTGGCCAAAGAAACAATCCCCAAAAAGCAGGGCCAGACAGTGCTAATCAAGCTCAGTGCTGACCTTTCCAAACTCCAAGGCTAGTCTTGCACACCTCTCCAGCCTAAGGGGAATTTAAGGCCCAATACTGTCTTCTCTAAAGTATGGTAGAAAGAGCACTAGACTCACAGAGAACTGGATTCAATCCAAGCTCTGTCATCCTCTTAAGAGGCAACACAGGGTAGGAGGTTGTACAAAGAGATGAACTAGACAGACTGGGTTCAAACCCCAGCTGCCTCACTTACTCTTTTTGTGACCTTGGGCAAAGCACTTCACCCTTTTGTGCCTCATTTTCCTCACCTATAAAAAAAGGATAATAATATTCACTTATCAGGGTTTGCTGTGAGAATTAAGTAAGACACATGTAGAAGCTCAATAAAGGTTAGTTGCTGCTGTGTGGCCTTGGGCAAGTCACTTAACATATCTGGATTTCGGTTTCCTCATTTGTAAAGTAATGGGGATGGATTACATAATTTCAAAGACTCTTGACAATACAGAACTCTAAGAAGATGTCAGATCCCAACAAGGAATAATAGACATAAGGAACAAATAACGAAAGAAAATTTGGCATGAGATGTTGGTTGATTCTTTTCCTTTTTTTTTTAAAGATTTTATTTATTTATTCAGCAGAGAGAGAGACAGCGAGAGAGGGAACACAAGCAGGGGGAGTGGGAGAGGGAGAAGCAGGCTCCCCGCTGAGCAGGGAGCCCGATGTGGGACTCGATCCCAGGACCCTGGGATGACCTGAGCTGAAGGCAGACGCTTAACCGACTGAGCCACCCAGGCATCCCGAGATATTGGTTGATTCTTATCAGAATGGTCAAGGAAGAGGCAGTGAGAGACCAAGCTGACTGGAAGGGTAATCATCACCCAGGTGTTTAAAGGAAGTGGACGTTTCCCATAGTCAGCTGGGCACTTGGAGCAGCTCTCTCTCTCCTCACTGAGGCCATCGTCCCCACAGACTGAACCAATGGAAAGAAAGCAAGCTAAACAAAAAACATTTTAAGACTGAAAGAAGTTAATTCTCTAAAAAACAATTTTTAAATGGAACAAAAAACAAACCAGTCTAAGGTGAGGTTCTAATGCTGGTTCCATCACTAGCTTGGTTTCTAATTTTACTTTGGCTAACCAGGAAACCCACAGTCAATTTACTGTTAATTTCTACTAACTCTATAAAAGTTATATATTGCCACCATAACTCCATTCTCCCTTTCACTTGGTCATTACACTTTATTTTCCATGATCACAGCGTTGGTTGTATTTTAGATTTGCCTATTTCGTTGTACCTATTCTTAAAATCCACTTGAAATCCTTTATGAAACAAGGCAGGGTAGTAAATAAGTAGAAATCATTTTGCAAGTCACTCAATTACTTTATACATCATCTTTCTATGTATAAAATAAGTATTTGGGACTCAATGTCCAATATTCCCTTTAGCTCTAATCCTGTTAATTCTAATCTTTTCATTTCTAAAGCTCAAAGTCCATATTAGGTTGCCTTTATAGAGCTTTGACTTACTGTATATAAGTAGCACTGGGTTCTCCAATGTGTTTTAAGTTTCCTTATGCTTTTATGCTAAGATTATTGTCAGTAGCAATAATGATTTTTAAAGACTCATTTTGTAGATTCCCTTCCATCCTACTAGGCTTTCCATTAGTATCCTAGAATTGGATTTATAATTCTAACTAACATTTGAACAGGGCTTAACATTTATATAGAATTTATCACCTTGATTGAAAGTTTGAAATTATCTCACTTTGATCTTCAGCAAACCTTTGTGATAAGTGAAGCAGGAATACATCTCCACTTTATAGATGAGGACAATACCAGATGAAATAAATAGTACCCCTTTTTACAGATGAGGAAACAAAAATACAAAGATACTAAGTGACTTGCTCAAATTACACAATGACTTGCACAGGGACTTGAACCCTAATCCTCTGACTCTGAACCCTGACCGTCTCCAACCATCTAGCATTAAGTCTTTACCTTCGATGGCCTCAGAAGCCACCAAAGGGAAAAGCTGTGGGGATCAACTTGCGAATCCCAGGAGCTAGTAATGATGACAAACTTGCTTCCGGGAGGGCTGAGCCTGTGACTGTCGGCTTCAATCCCAGGCTTTCTGGGACTCCTGGGGAGCTGGAATTACTGAGGAAACATTTTGATGGTACCTGCTGAAGCCATAGCCAATTCTAGAATTTGCTACTCTGCTTGGGAAAAGAAAGTCTGAACCTTATTTGGATTCCTGGGGGGGGGCTCCTTGGGTCTTGTTGCCTGAGACAGGAAATAAAGCAAATTCCTAAGAGGGGTGGAGCAGGGGACTTGGGGCCCTGCATCAAGAAGTCATGAGTAGAAAGAGCTGCTCCCAAAGGTACTCAGAGGCTTGGTATCCTAGGTGAGGATGAATCTGTCTCATGAAAGCCCCCTGTCCATCTAGCACTTCAAGAGTCTGTCCAGTACTGTCTCCTAGTCAGTCTTCCACGTTCACTTCCATCTCTGTGCCTCTCTGTGCAGACCCTTCAGACTGATACTGGATCCAGCTTGATTCTTGCCCCTGGCTTCCCCTGAAACCATCTGCAGATGTCCCTTGTCTGTTCCCAAAGCCAGTCCCAGCTCCAGAACCCAGCCAGGGCTGTAGAGCCACACCTCTGTTGGCTGGGCAAAGACTGAATGCTCCAGTGCAGAGCCCTCTAGAGCTTCTACACAGAGACTCAGCAAGGACTCTTGAGGAAGGGGACAAGTTTGGCCATGGAGTGATCAACGCTTCTAGTAATTCAATAGTAAAACTGACCCTTGAATAACACAGGTTTGAACCACACAGGTCCACTTACATGCAGATTTTTTTTATACATACAGTATTATAAATGTATTTTCTCTTATAATTTTTTTAATAACATTTTTTCTCTAGTTTAATTTATTGTAAGAATATAGTATATAATACATACAACATACAAAATACGTGTTAATTAACTGTTTATGTTATCAGTAAGGCTTTCAATCAACAGTAGACTATTAGTATTTTGGGGGGCAAGTTAAAAATTACACCCAGGTTTTCAACTGTGTAGAGGGTTGGTACCCCTAACCACTACACTGTTCAAGGTCAACTATACCTAGAACTATGCTAGGTACTGGCGGTATAGCAGAGAACAAGGCCTACCTGGGCCCCATACTCACAGAGCTCAGAGCTACCCTCTGACTTGCTGATATTCTGCTTCCTTACCCACTTCTGGCAGCAGTTTTAGCTTCCAGAGCAGCTTGCATCTTACCAATTCTGATATAGGCAAAAAAAAAAGAGGGTTATACACTCATGGACCCACACCACTGGAATAGCAATACCTCACCATACCATACCACTGGAATGAGTATAACCAAGGTTCATTCTAACCCTTCTACCTGATTCCCATTCTAGTTCATGCATTGCTTCCCTGGGATATCCATGATCTATGGGTTTCTCCTGTATATATTCATCAATGACTTCAAGTTGCTTCTCTTATACAAAGGAAGAAAATATGATAGACAATAAATACCCTAGGGCTATTCAGTGTAGTACATGTTGAACCTGATCTTTCCACTGGAATAAGTGGAAGTAATTTAGCTCATTGGAGTATTTATGACAGCAAGAAAAAACGTAACTCAAGAAATCGTATTTATTTTCCATTAATCTTAAAACATCTCTCACCAGATTAAAACACTCAAAACCAAGACTCATAGTCACCTTCAGGCCATATAATTGATTAGAAAGAGGTATTCTTGAATCATAATGTTGGTTCCCTGAAGGGTAAAACAAGGAGACAGACTACTCACTTATTTTTTTAATATTTTATTTATTTGAGAGGGAGAGAGTGTGTGCAAGTTGGGGGAACAGCAGAGGGAGAGGGACAAACAGACTCTGTGCTGAGCCTGGAACCTGACACGGGGCTCGACCTCACGACCCTGAGATCAAGACCTGAGCTGAAATCAAGAGTCAGGCGCTTAACCAGCTGAGCCACCCAGGCACCCCCAAACTACTTACTTATTAACAGATCCCAAGATAAGGCTTCTCTCATCTATGACCATGGATACTGGTTTCTCTGAATTCTGCAAAGCTTCTAATGTCTAACTTAAATTCCTCCAAATACCATTTAATCCTTACTCTCTCTTTCTTTTTTATAAAGATGTTCCCCCATATATTTTTTTTTAAGTAGACTCCATGCTCAGCGTGGAGCCCAATGCGGAGCTTGAACTCATGACCCTGAAATCAAGACCTGAGCTGAGATCAAAAGTCGGACATTTAACCAACTGAGCCACCCAGGTGCCCCTAATCCTTACTCTCTTATGCTACCCTCAGTGATACTAGATTTTGGAGATCAAATGGACATCATCTAGATAATACACCTTAATAATCAAGAGTTTGATTTAGCATTTTTAAATTCTAAAATTATTTTTAATTGGTTATTTCATGGTTTTTATATTTACTACAATCAAATGTATCTCACTTTGTAGAATAAGCACATCCCAGAAGTCTCATTTTTAAAGTGCATCTTTCCCCTGACATTCATATAAAACCAGTCCCAAGACAAAAGAAAATCACCTTTAATGATGCAGAGATCTTTTTTTTTAAAAGATTTTATTTATTTATTTGAGACAGAGAATGAGAGAGAGAAAGAGAGCACATGAGAGGGGGGAGGGTCAAAGGGAGAAGCAGACTCCCCGCCGAGCAGAGAGCCCGATGCGGGACTCAATCCAGGGACTCCAGGATCATGACCCGAGCCAAAGGCAGTCGCTTAACCAACTGAGCCACCCAGGCGCCCCAGAGATCTTTTTTCTAATCACACATTTAAAGGAGAATTTTTTATGAAACAATAATAATACACACGTGAAGACTAAAGTTTCTTTTGTTTGGCAGAATCACTTCTAGAGTTAAAGGGAAAACAGCAATTATAGCTTAAGAACAGAACATCCTAGACTAAAAATTCATTCATTCAGTTTTTATCAAATCTCCTTGCCATCATTTTACAAAAGAATAACAGGAAACTCTCCTTGGGTACTCAGACCTTGTTTCCTAGCAATTGATAGAGGCTGCAGGCTCTTAGGAATAAGCAATTGAGCTAAGACTGAGGAGAGTACACACTGCGATTCCAAATACCACGGGAAGTGGATCAATAGGCAATTATTAAAAAGTAGGCCTCCCTCTTATGTGTACATAGTGTCATATAGCCAATGTAAAATTAGGCTCTGGACATCATTTAATAATTCCTTTAATCAACCAGAATCCATATATATCCATAAAGGTCGAGAAGAGGAGGCAGAACAGGTTAAGAACAAAGTAACTGTCTAGTAAAAGGAAGCAAAAATGTAGAGTGTTGTGAGTCAGGTTGTAGAGTATACAGGAGTTCAGCACCTGATCCAAAGACACCAGTTACAATGTGTGTGTGTACACATGCAAACAACAATGTAACAACATCATGACTTTGCTAGTGGTTGGTACAGATTAAATCAGAAGAAAAGATAAGTAGAAAAAACAAAATACGTATCAAATATTCAGCATATTTGCAATTACATAAAAGTAAAGGAAATTCACCAAACTTTAACTATGGCTATTTCTGTGATTGTGGATGGTTTGTCTTTGCACTTTTCTGTATTTTCCTAATTTCTATAGTAAGCATGCATCTTTGACTTCCATATATAATGAGGAAATGTTTTGTTTAAAAAAAGAAAGAAAAAGTTTGAGATAAAGGAAAAGCAAGCAAAGGGAAATTCTCCTGGGAGGACTAATAAAAGGAAAACTTGATCAAGAAGCTAGAAATGGAGATAGAAGAGAAAACATTAAAATCCACCTGAGAGGCTGCACCTAAAGTGAGGTCGGGTTTGGCTTAAAGGCAGCTCTAGAAGTGACACAAAACAGGGGCTGTTAAAGCAATGGACTAGTTAGTAAGGTTCTATAGCTATAATTTACCCACCTGTATAGCCCCAAATTGCCTCACACTGTAATAAAATATAGAGTTTGGAGCTAAATTACCAACTGAATGTGCAACTCAAGAACCACTTTGGAAGAGGACATTGAGAAATAGAAGAGAAAGACAGCCATCTCAACAGGTGCCCTCTAGAGGGGACATCCCCCAATGCCAATGGGGAAAAGGCCATGGCAAATGCATCTCGGGAACAGATTGGTGGGCACCCCAAGTCAGTTACTGAAACATATGGCCCAGAGCAATAGCTCCCAACCCCCAGAGACACAGCAGGAGCAATGCATTCCCAAAGGCAGACCTAGGTGAGGGGTAGAAAAGACTGCAGAGTACTCAGTGTGAAACTGTCATCCAAGTCTGCTTTTCCCAGTGACTGCAACACAATCCAGGATTTGACAACCTGAGAGTAAATCTCTAGGGGATGTACATAAAGTACATGATGAGAGGGAAGTAGTTCATGCCGGTTCTCAGCCTTTCTCTTCCCTCCATGCTTAGCAGACCCTCTTCACCCCACCCCCTAGACAGGATTGGTTCTGCTTGGCTAAATAAGCTCTCTTGGACCTTGTAATGCAGAGGAAAAGAGCTGGTGAGGATGACAAGAGGCAGAGGGGCGAGAATTGGTACAGTGGATGCAGGGTTTTTGGAGGAAGGCTGAGGTGAGGGAGATGGGGGAACTGCTTCAATGTAAGAGAAATGGATGGATGAGAAAAGGAGATGTCAAAGATATATTACTATGGTCTCCTTATCTCCCCTTACAGAGTTGAAGAAAGTCAAGAGCTGAGACCTTTGGAATTTATTTTTAAATGCTGGATGGTATTATTTTAACCACAACAGTGTTCTGAGACCGTCCCATGAGAGTGCAGGCTTAAAAAAGACTACACATTGGGCGCCTGGGTGGCTCAGTTGGTTAAGCGACTGCCTTCGGCTCAGGTCATGATCCTGGAGTCCCTGGATCGAGTCCTGCATCGGGCTCCCTGCTCGGCAGGGAGCCTGCTTCTCCCTCTGACCTTGCCCCCTCTCATGTGCTCTCTCTCTCTCATTCTCTCTGTCTCAAATAAATAAATAAAATCTTTAAAAAAAAAAAAAGACTACACATTGATGAGGCACACCTCATTCCCACAGGAACCTTGGGGCTCAGGGGTGAAGCTAACTAGAATCCAATAAAACCACAGCAAACATTTACTTCCTAATGTTCTTGTGTGTGTTGGCTAAAATAAGGGCTTTAACCCTTAGTGTTTCCCCCTGGGGTTTTTTTCCTAACAGAATTGTCCCTGAAGCTTCTAACTCTGAAAGCTGCTCAAATTTCTCTGACAGTACAGAAGGTATAAAAGCACATCATGTTAGAAGTGACAGGGGAAAAAAATGATAATATCTTCCTTAAGTTTGAGTTGCACAGAAATGTCTACTCTGGGTATGTTTTAAAGGATGAATGACCAAATCTGAAATATTCTTTGTATCTAGAGCATGATGTTTGACAATTTCATACCTTGGTTCTCTCTAATGAAAGCAAGGCTCCCTTTAATGAAATTAATTATATTTGGCATAAGAAGAAATAATGAACCATTCTGTGCACACCACAATGGTACTACTAATCTTATATGCACAGTCATAGGCATATATATAAGATGCACAACAGGACCTGCTGGGGATCATGAGAACTTAATAGTAAACCCTGAGCCTTGGTAAACACTTAAGAGCTACATGGTGACAAATGACCTCCATGATATGGTGCAGAAATATTCACTGCCATGGCACAATCTAGGACGAAGATAGTAAGAATGTGGTGTGTGTGCTACCACCCCATATCCAGTGACCATGGCAGACATCATTAATCAATCAATAGAATCTGTCCTGCTGAACTAGGCATGGTCCCAGAAACCTTTTCATTGCAGTTCTCCAGGCAGTCACTCCCAATGGATCAGAGCGGGCACGTGAGATGAAATCTATTTGCCATTCCTAGTCTATGGGATGGTTAGGGCCAAAATGTCTATGTGGGCATGAGCGTGCAAAGATCCCACCCCAGGGGCACACAAGGGTATTGGAATTGGTGGTGCAGAGATAAAGTGACAGCAGAACTGGCCTTCTGCAAAGGGCAACAGGTAACAGAAAAGGCCCCCTGCCTAATCCCCAAACCTCTCCTATTTTACCTCTTGGTTTTTAGGTAATGAAGGTATTTTCAGGAAAGAGTAAGTTTTTGAGCTATTGTCTTTTATAAACACCTTGGCTCAAATTAATTTTTCACATCAACAAATCAGAAACCCAGAAAGACTCTGAAGGATGAGGGTTCAAGCTGGATCAGGTTTGAAGAGGCATATGATTAGGGATTAAAGAAGGTGCAAAGGGCTAGGTACAAAACACTACTTCCTACCCACAGCTCTCGGGAGGGTCAGCCCTATAGCCAGTAAACTGAGCATCAGATCCTCAAATAAGGAACAAAATCCCATAGTAAATAACTAAGGGAAAACATTTGATTAGGGCTTTATCTTTAATAAATGAAATTAAAATTTAAGAAAATAAGTTTATCTCTACTTTTTTAATTAGATTCTAATGGGCACAACTATGTACTAAGTTTTAAGAACTCAAATACTTGAGTTTGAACAACTAAAATATTTGTTAGGAGACATAACTTTTTTAACAAAAAGAGTATAATAGCATTATGTAATATGCTTCACTTCATGATTAATTTGTGTTGTAAGATCATAGAGAGGGTAACTTCTCAAAATACTCAAGGACATATTAATTTACCATTATCAATACCTACCTTTGCTATTCAAATCATTTGCTTTGAGGATCTATGATGTCATAACCCTTATTGGTTTTCTCTTCAATTGTTAACTTACCTGACTATCCCAAACCTCATTTATATGTGATCTGAGCAACATCATTTTCTTCAACCTCGTGAAATCCTTAAATGTTTGTAAGAGTGACAATTTCACTTCACAATCTATTTACATTGAGTTTGCATTTTCACTGTCAAAGTTTACAATATTCATCAGTAAAGATGAATGGAAAAATATGTTGTGAGGTGAGATGAGTCAGGCGGGTATTAAGCAGGATACTTGCGAGGAGACAAATATAACAATATTGAATATTTTCATGTGATAATAAATTGTTGCTGCTCCATGAAATCATGTAATTGTTATGACTGAAATCCTAAACACTCAGCTATTCTGGATGCCTGTAATTATGCCACCTTCCTCCCTGGGCCACAGATGATTGGATCAGAGATAGACAGTGACCCAACTAAACCAATCATCTCTTTCCTGGGATTGAGACTCAGTTACATGTATAGAATAGTGACCTCTCAACTTTTTTTATTATACATCCCTAACAGTAAAAAGATTTAACTACACTTTCCATAGATATCTTTTTATTTATAAATTGTATTGATAATTATATTTATTTGTAAATTACATGAATATAACTTTTAAATCTTTCATTTTATATATGAATGTAAATATTAAAATATTTTAAATTTATGACAATTTTTAAAACTTTTTATTCATTAAAAGTATTAATAAAATATTTAAATTTTTTGAATGATATTCATTTATTATTCATTGTTTAAAGAGACTTTTTCAACTCTATGACCTAAAAATTCATGTTGGATGCTATGTTCACATACAAAAGTTGGTTTTAATGGCTGCATAGCTGAAAACCTAACTCATACAGACAATAGGTCCAGGTGGAAAAAAAGATATTTTCAACATTATGATTTTTTAATCCCAACCACCAATTATGGAAAGGTCTTTGTTGAAATTGGGCTCATAAATTCCCAGCATTTCTGAGGTCAATCAGTTCTTATAAACTAATCATACCCACTGACTTTCTCTTCTGGAAACTTTCATACCAGTTAGAAAACTCTGGTTTTTGAAGTACAGCACTACCAAGGTTTTGTGGTTGAGATACATTGTTTTCAACCACAAAATCATATAATGAGAGAAACATTTCTAAACATCCATTCTCAAAATGTTTCTCCATAGCAAGTGTTCTTTTGAAAAGCAGTTATGTTCTCTCGTTGATAAAAGTATCACCCTTGCCTTGAAGAAGCAGAATAAACTTTTTAGAAGTAGCTATTACTGTCACAGAAAAGGTCAGTGAATTTGGAATAGTTATTGAAAAATAAAAATGTATAATACACATCTTTAAAAAGGACCATTCTTTTGTCACAAGATGACCAGAAAACATCTTGTGATACAAAAGATTTTCACAGCTATATCCTTTCTTTTTACAAAGTTTGGGATGATTCTACTATTAAAGCCCTTGTTTTTCTCAAGTTAACCACTTAAATGACCTCCTGTGGCACTTTATACCCTTCTGGCTTCAACTCTTTCCTACACGAAATTGAATATGAATAACAGTGAATGAATTTCACATGTGGTGCTAATGCTCTAGTCTCACCCAGAATTATTTTTTATTCTAATCAAAGAAACTGTTCTGTTAGTGGTTACACATAGGTATAAAACATTATTTAATTAAAGAACTCATTTCCCATGTGACTATGGCTGACAGTTGTAAGTCCTGTGCACTGTGTTCAAACACAGATACCTCATACCTTGGATGTCCAAGTAGACAGTGTGTGTGAATATTTGTCCATCATCAGGAATCCAAAGGCCACATATCCGACCTTTCCCCTTCACCAAAAGAAAGAAGCTGTTTTATTAACAATAGATACAGACAAGAAAGCATCAATTATAATGACAAGAAAGTGCCCAGAAAAAAGCAAGTGAGAAATGGGGATGGGGTTATTTAAACCCTTTCTCCTGATCAGAGCTACTTTGCAGCAAATGCAGAGCGTAATCACTCTAAAGAGCCCTGAAAATGGGTTATTTTAGCTCCCTATTCAGGATCTAATGCACCTGAATGAAATGTACCTTTAAAAAAAAAAAAATCTCTTTTCTGTGTCTTTTATTCTCAAGGAATATCACAGTAATGAGCTGGATACCCAAAGTACAGTTATTATTTCTAAATGCTCAAATGGCTTGGCCTACATATGCTCTCAAAATATTTGAGTCACTGGAGAAAATTAAAAAAACATACTAGTGGATTAGAAGGGATTTCCAAAGAAATCATATTTTCACCTCAAATCAAAACCTCTTAGCCTGCCATGACTACAAGCTTTTGTTCTTATTCTCACCATATGTGCAATATTTTGGATGTTTCTCACTGATACAAAGATCTGTAATTTAATTCCAAACAACTGAATACAAATGACATTTACCAAATTAAAAGTAAGCACAATCTCCATGGCACTCTTCATACAAATACCTTTCAGTCTTAAAATTTAACAAGCTCCTCTGATTGCAAATGGAATTTTAAACGAGAACCTAGCATGACATCTCTAGTGGGTGGGTCTTTCCTTGCCGTCACTGAGTGAGTGGAGTCTTTGGTAAAGGTTATCAATCCTATATATATTTATTAGCAGTATTGCTTTCTGTTCCTTAGGATCTTTACTTCTCAAGCCTATTTGGAGGTGAGAGTATTCAAGTCAGCAGACACGTGTTGAGCTCCTGCACTGTACAAAGACTCGGTCTCAGTTCTGTGAGGGCTTCAAAGAAGAGGTCCCTACCTTCAAGAGCTTCCTCAGGGAAGACGAGGTAAGTTCATTGTTTAAAAAAATGCTGGGAAGGGGCTCCTGGGTAGCTCAGTTGGTTATGCGACTGCCTTTGGCTCAGGTCGTGATCCTGGAGTCCCGGGATCGAGTCCCACATCAGGCTCCCTGCTCAGCGGGGAGTCTGCTTCTCCCTCTGACCTTCCTCCCTCTCATGCTGTCTGTCTCTCATTCTCTCTCGCAAATAAATAAATAAATAATCTTAAAAAAAATGCTGGGAAACTCAATGATGTAAGAGTTACTAAGTATTCAAAGGGCTCAGTTCCAAAACTCTAAATTATTAAATTGTAACATTTAATTAGCTGAATAATCCAGGCTAATAGCTAAATCCTCACTTCTCCTTAGATCAAAACTAGTTTTTATAGGTTTCCAGTACAGAAGTAAAACGTATAAAGCGGCAGAAAAGACAAAAGGGATAAGTGTACATAAGTGTAACTGGGCTTTTAACCCCTGAATAAATATTATCTAACTCTGCTTGGCATTGTGAAAAGGCACAAAGTGGAGGAGGAGAAGGCTTCAAAGGGGCTGGATTTTTTAATGACAGGACCTCAAAGATAGCACTGAGTTTGAGGTCAGGATCCAGTCTGGTTATGGATCAGTCAGATCCAGATACTGGACCTAAGATGAGTGACCTCTCAGTGACAAGTTCACACTAAATGGACTGGACCAATTCCTAAACCCCAAAAGCCAACCCCTCAATCTTCATTCAAAACATGACTTATTCTAAAACAAATTTAAGGTTACTTAGAAATATGTAAACATGCTACAAGAGAAAATAAGTCCAAAATAAAAAGATAAAGCAAAGAGCAAATAAAAGTAGGAAAGCGGGGCGCCTGGGTGGCTCAGTTGTTAAGCGTCTGCCTTCGGCTCAGGTCATGATCTCAGGGTCCTGGGACTGAGCCCCACATCAGGCTCCCTGCTCTGCGGGAAGCCTGCTTCTCCCTCTCCCACTCCCCTTGCTTGTGTTCCCTCTCTCGCTGTGTCTCTCTCTGTCGAATAAATAAATATAATCTTTAAAAAAAAAAAAAAGTAGGAAAGCAAAATGGCATTGGGAGTGAAGTCAGCCCACAAAGTAGAGCAGTATATTCTTCTTTGAGTAGCCTCCTCATTGCTGGAATAAAGAGGCAAACACAGTGAGTTACATGATGCACTGCCACCATCCTGGGTATAAAGAAAACGAAGAAGTCAAACAACAATCAGAAGATTATCCAGAACAAAGGAAATATGATGGGTAGGAAGAAACATTCCCCATAACTAGGAAAACTTGAGATCTTGTTCCCCAAGCAACACCCACAGCCCAGTGACACAGTTACTGAGTCCACATACTCAGGGTCTCCTCCCTGGTTAGTGCAACAGAGCTGCTTCTCTGTGTCTGCTTTCCTGAGCTCACACTCTCCTTCACTGGTATATGAAGTGTCACTGAGGATATGAGGTAAAATTCCATCAACTCCTCATGTTAGTCTTAGACACACTGCGATCCCATCTTTATCTTGAATTTCACCAGACTAACCCTGCAAACTTATCAAGCAAAATACACTAACAACGAACTGGATAGATGATTCCCCCAAAAGGCAGTGGCAATACTCCCAAGCCCATGGAGATCTTGACATAAGTTAAAATGAGAAGAGTGGCCTCTATACAAATTCTCTATAGCAGATCTTATCGACAACAGTAGGACATTCTCAAAGCTTCTGCAGAAAAATGAGCCTGCCCTTTCACATAATAATTCAGACAATGGGAATGTGTTCTAAGGGAGACACGCAAAACAGGGAGGAAAAAAAAAGTATGTTCAAACATATCCATTGTCAAAGACATCCATGTTGTTTATAATTATTTTTTAAAAATTTGAAACAACCTAAATGTCCAAGAATTGGGAAACTGATAAGCAAACTATTGTGTCAGCTCAATGCTATATTACATATCACTAAAATGATGTTTAAGAAAATTCTGTTGTACCATTGACAAAGGCTCATGATACAATATTAAGATTCTTTAAAGGAGTATAGAAACTTGTGTATACATTAGAATTACAACTTTTGGAGAAAAATTCCTATGCAGTGAATAAAAAGGTTGAAAGGAAATCAATCAAATACTAGCAATTGCCTTAGAATGGTGAGGCCATAGGTGATTTTTTTCTCTTATATCTTTTCCAAATTTTCTTTTATTGTGATTATATTAGTCTTATTATGAAATATATGTAAACAAATCCAAACTACCTTAAAATTTATGAAACATATTAAACAGGTCTTTATATTGTTAGCAATAATAGACAATTAGATAGACAGTAATAGAGATCAGGAGAAGCCTCTGTTTATGGAAGAATCTCTCCCTGAGAATCACTTGAAACAAAGAAGAGGGGTAAGGAGACCAACAGCAGGGCAAGAAGTCTTGCAACAGTGGGTGGGGGCAAAAACAGATATATATTGAGTGTTCTAGTAAACCTTATTTTTCCCTGAAAGTTAGTAAGACTGAGGTACAGTTATAGACTCTGTTATTTAAAGTCACTGCTTTTAGACTAGACAATAGTAGATACTGATCATTTCCAAATCTCTCTCCAAAGTCATTTCTCAACATAATCTCCACTAAACCCTCCATGGTATCAAAGTGGGCCAGAAGTCCCTCCTACCCACCCCCACCTCCCACCAAAGACTTATTTTGAGGGAGATAAGAGATCTTCATATATAAAATAAAAGATAATAAATCTATTATCCTGTTTGACCAACCTGATTCAACTCGTGACCTTTAAATGTCATACCTGTCACTAAAGAGGAAAAAAAAAAAAGTTCTATCTGTTGCATTTCTGCCTGCCCCCCAAAGGCATCTATTTTACATATAGTCTTGAGACTTGACACTATTCACAGAAATTTAAATAGCTCTTCCATTCATTTTCTAGGGCTGTCATAACAGATACCACAGACTGGTGGCTTAAACAACAGAAATTTATTTCTTCACAGTTCTAGAAGTTCAAGATCAATATGTCAGCCAGGTTAGTTTTATTTTGAAGCCTCCTTCCTTTGCTTGCAGATGGCCATCTTTTTCTGGTGTTTTCACATGATCTTCTTTCATGCATGTCCTAATCTCTTCTTATAAGAACACCAGTCATGGGCACCTGGGTGGCTCAGATGGTTAAGCGTCTGCCTTCGGCTCAGGTCATGATCTCAGAGTCCTGGGATCGAGTCCCGCATCGGGCTCCCTGCTCAGCGGGGAGCCTGCTTCTCCCTCTGCCTCTCTCTGTCTCTTATGAATAAATAAAATCTTTAAAAAAAAAAAAAAGAACACCAGTCATATCTGGATTAGGGCCTACCCATATGACTTCATTTTCCCCTAAGTACATCTTTTTTTTTTTTTTTAAGATTTTATTTACTTATTTGACAGAGAGAGACAGCGAGAGAGGGAACACAAGCAGGGGGAGTGGGAGAGGGAGAAGCAGGCCTCCCGCTGAGCAGGGAGCCCGATGTGGGTCTCGATCCCAGGACCCTGGGATCATGACCCGAGCCGAAGGCAGACGCTTAACGACTGAGCCACCCAGGCGCCCAACACTTCTAGATACCTATTGTGTGCACAGGCCCCTTCTCTGCTAAGGGCTATTGGAAACAAAGATGAGACTACCCAGTGGATTTGTTCCCACCATCAAATAGCCTTTAGGCTGCTCAGAAATAATAGCAGAAGTAAAAAGGCTACCTTCACTACATACACACGTAGGTGTCTACTGGATTCATAGTTATCATAGATGAGACAAAATGATAAGGAAAATAGCCCAAATTTTCAACAAGTAGGAGGACTTGACAGCCTGGCCACAAGCATGTCTCCAGAAGAAATTCCCATTAGCTTTTATGCTTTTCCCCTTAAGAGAACAAGTTGCAACACCCTCTCCCAAGTCTCACAGCCTTACCTTTTTAAATACTAATCCTTTCTTTTGACTGCAAAAACTTTTCACTAATAGATAGCTATCACATCTGAAGCAAATAATTAAAATATGGACTTAAAAGATATTTTTGCCTGCAAACCACTCATTTTCAAAAGCATCATCAAAAAGACGTTTGAGGGCACCTGGGTGGCTCAGTTGGTTAAGCGACTGCCTTCGGCTCAGGTCATGATCCTGGAGTCCCTGGATCGAGTCCCGCATCGGGCTCCCTGCTTGGCAGGGAGTCTGCTTCTCCCTCTGACCCTCCTCCCTCTCATGTGCTCTCTCTCATTCTCTCTCTCTCAAATAAATATATAAAATCTTTAAAAAAAAAAAAAGACGTTTGAATTTGTCACTGCTAGGAGGATCGACCTTAATAATCTCAGAGCAAGTTTTCTTCCCCTCCTGCCAATCCAGCATGTCTCCCTCCCCATCCTCAAAAAAATAATTTTCAGAAATAAATTTATGTGTAAATCAAAGTATGCATATAGCTTGTCATTTCAATTAATAAAGTGACAAACGTTTGTTAAATGCTTCCTCTGTGCCTAGCCAGGTTCTAAGCGCTTGGAGACACAAAAGAACCACAAGGAATCTCTCTGGATCCATTTAAAACGTATTGTCACATTAAAAATGCCTCAAAGGTTCCAAAGAAAAAAAGAGACAGAACCTCTTCAGGAACTTTTTTTCCTTTGTAGCTCATGTTAAATACTAAAGAAGAGTTTTTGAAACTTAGATTCTTTAAGGGGAAAATAAAAGGTTGGCCTGCGGTTTGAAAGAGAGGTTGTAACAGCCACTATGAGGCATTCTTTAGGGAAAATAGTGCTCTCAGTGTTTATGAGTTATTCATTAGAGAGTCAGGGTCTGGCTGACACTGTGGGTGCTAAGGCAAAACTTTTATCCTGGCTGGAAGGTAAGAGCTATAAAGCCAGGTAAGGGCTGCCATGTGTTTCTGGAGGGCAATTCTAAATCACAAAAACAGAGAAAGAGAGAACAGGAGACATCAGAGACAGAGAAGGCTTTGCTGTTTTGTCCACAAAAGGAAATGACATCTATCAGATGCAGAGCTGCTCAAGGTCTCATTAGTGGAGGTAGGAGGCAAGGAGACCACCACATTTTGAGAAAACAATCACAGAATCAGAACAGCTACCATAATTTTTAAACTCAAAGGCTAGAATGGTAGAGCCTCAAGTCTGTCTCAAATAAAATATTCAGTTAGATTAAGACCCAACTTTATTAAGCAGACGAGGCTGAAAGATACATGATTAATTGAAATAGATTATAGGCATCCCTGACTTTGCACTGTTCCAACATGTACAAATTTCAGTTATCATGCTTTAGTTAAATTAACACCAGTCATTCAACAAAACAGTTACCACCATTCAAATTTCAGTTACCACCATATATTAATTGTGAGTCATCACATAAAGTGCAAACTTTGCTGCTAACCGTCAGCCCACAAATCACTCCACAGCAGATGGGCAGCATGATCAATGACCAGTGACATCACTTCTTTCAAAGTTTGTCAGTAATTGAGCACCGAGCATTTGTTATTCATCGCTTGCACAGACAGAAAAGAGTATAGTTGTGTTGCCTCCTTGCCCCCCATTGATAAATCCATGTAATATTTTACAACAAGGATTAAAGTGCAACAAAGAGACAAAAAGTGATAATGCTGGAAGTGAAATTGGATGCGACTAGATTTGAAAAATGGTAACAGAAAAGCAAAGACAGGATGAGATCTAGGCTTTCATGAAGCTATGGTATAAACTATGTTGATAAAATGTAATGAATATAAAAAACAAGGTAGAGGTGCCTGGGTGGCTCAGTTGGTTAAGTAGCCAACTCTTGATTTTGGCTCAGGTCATGATCTCAGGGTTATAAGATTGAGCCCTAAGTCAGGCTCTGTGTTGGGCATGGAGCCTGCTTAAGATTCTCTCTCTCCCTCTCCCTCTGTCCCTGCTCCCTCCCTCTAAAAAAAAGAAATAAAAATTGAAAATTTTTTGAAAAAAAGGTAAAGTTGCTCTAACACATTTTAGTTCAAATTGTGGTAGAAACAGAAAGCCAATTATGGTTGAATGGAGTACACCTACTTTGGACTGAAGGCTGCAATAAAAGATAATCCAGGGCGCCTGGGTGGCTCAGTTGGTTAAGCGACTGCCTTCGGCTCAGGTCATGATCCTGGAGTCCCGGGATCGAGTCCCGCATCGGGCTCCCTGCTCGGCGGGGAGTCTGCTTCTCCCTCTGACCCTCTTCCCTCTCGTGCTCTCTGTCTCTCATTCTCTCTCTCTCAAATAAATAAATAAAATCTTAAAAAAAAAAAAAAAAGATTTAAAAAAAAAAGATAATCCAAATTAGTTCAATTCAAACCAAAGTATTAACATTAGCTGCCATATGGAAAGAAAAATGTAATTACAGCGAGACTGGAAAAAAACCTTTTATTGCTAGTAAAGATTAGTTCCATGGTTTCAGATGTTGGCATAAATTGATTAATGTTAAACTATATGATTAAGTAGCTAGCACAAACAAGGATGCTGCTGTGAAATGCGAACCCAGATTGCAAGGATTAGTTAAGGCAGGTAGTTATGATGCTCTCAAACATGAAAGGGGCTATGACAAAAGCATGAGGACATACCAGAAGAAGTGCCACTGACCAACAACAACAACAACAACAAGTTAAAAGAACTCTCAAAGGTATTTCAAAACATTGGAAACACAAAGAATAAAATATTGAAAGCTGATCCAAACTTAGAAAGGATTATGACCATTTGCCAAGGCATAATATATTGATATAAGCTATAGCATGGTATACCTTGAAATATTATACTAAGTGAAAGAAGCCGGTCACAGAAGACTACATATTATATGATTCCATTAATATGAAATGTCTAGAATAAACAGATCTACAGACACAGAAAGTAATGACTGCCTACAGATTGGGAGGGCAGGGTATGGAATTGGAGGGTGATAGCTACAGGGTACGAAGTTTAAGCCAACTGTTTAAATATATCAGAGACAGAGACCTGTCAAAATAGCCAGTATCTAAAGGGCCAAGATTTCAAAGAGAATAGTGAGTCCAGTATTCTTTGTTTCTTTTCCCCTCAAGGAAATGATGATTCTTAGCGTGGTAGGGGTTGTAGTGGGTCAGGGGGGTGGGAATGCTGAAAAGCCAGGCAGAGAACAGATGCTAGAGGCAGAGAAGCCAGTAATCTCAAGGAGATGGAGAGAAAACACAGGAGTCGGGGCCTACAGAAGCAGCCTGGCCTTAAGTAGACGAGACCCTGAGGAGGGGAGGCCTAGGAAAGAGAGCCTGATATCAAGGGATTTCCCTTCAAGACTAATAAAACTGATGATCCTTTATTTAGCAAGACTAATCAAGAAAAATGAGAAAAAGCACAGATTACCAATAACAAAAATTAAAATGAAGACTGACTCACTACAAGACCTGCAGATATCAAAGAGATACTAATGGAATATTAGAACAACTTTATACCAATAAATTGGAAAGTTTAGATGAAATGGACAGGGGCGCCTGGGTGGCTCAGTTGGTTAAGTGTCTGCCTTCAGCTCAGGTCATGATCCCAGGGTCCTGGGATCCAGCCCCGCATCAGGCTCCCTGCTCAGCGGGGAGTCTGCTTTTCCCTCTGCCACCCCTCCCACTCTCTCTCTCAAATATATAAATAAAATCTTTAAAAAAAAAAGATGAAATGGACAAACCCCTAGGAAAATAAGGCTTACCACAACTGATACAGGAAGAAACTGAATAAAATAAAACCCCAATAAGGCTGTAGCTATTAAAGACACCAAATCTATCATTTTAAAATCTTTCCACAAAAGAACCTCCAGAGAGTTAGTTTCACTGATGAATTCTTCCATTTAAGGAAAAACAAACACCACTACTAAGAAAACCTATCTCAGAAAAGATAATCTATAAATAAGGGAATGTATCAAATTTTCCAGTAAACAAGGTCAATATACAACAAAAATACCAAAAATAAACTATTAGAAAATGACACTTGAAAAACGACACAATAGTAACTCTCATCTCTCCCTTCTCCAGTGGAACTGATTTTTTTTTTTTTAATAATCATCTAATGCTGAATTTAACACTTTAAAAGAAGTCATAAAAGAAAGTCTATACTTAAATGGCTGGACTCCTGTTTACCAGTAAACATGAATACATGCATGTCTTCATTTTAGACAGGCCTTCAGAACATCTCTCCTGGCATTCAGCTCCAAGAAAACCCAACATATCCCAGATGTCACCATAGTTCCAGGTATGTCTGCCTGATTTCTGGGAGAGAAGACAGGAAGTTAAATCATGATACGATCCATGAGCTCATCCTCAGCTTATTTTCAAGGGGAACCCTTGTTTTCAAGGGACACTCATTCAGTAAGGAGACTGTCCTTGGGCCCAGCTGAAGCACCTGCCAAAAAATGTAGACAAAAGGGTAAAGGCCAGAGGCCAAGAAGCCTGGCTGGGAAGCCTCCAAATCTGGTGGAAAGCCTGTTTTTAAAACTGTTAACACTTCCCTTCCACCACTGATGACTGGAAAAGTGATTATGACAAATATAACAAAGGGTTATTAATGTCCTTAATATATAAGGAACACACAATTATCAATCCAAAATACCTTTAAGACCTAAAATACAAATGGACTACAACCCTTAACAGAATTTACAGAAAAAAAATATTAACACAAATGTCCAATAACCATCTCAAGAGAGTTGGGCTGGGGTAGAAATCAAAATTAAAATTGAGTTTCCTGTCTTTGCCAAAATTACTAGCAGAGATTTTTTTTTTAACAATCTTTTTTTTTTTTTTTTTTAAGTAAGATGGGCACTGTCATACCTACTGGTGGGTGTACTAATATATCTTCAAACTCTGTAGAAACTTAACAGATAGGAGAGAGATAATTCTATAACAAGGCTAATTATAACCTAAATGCTGTGGGGATGGGGGGTTAAGATGTCTTAGCCCACCTCATGTCTAAATAAGTTAAAATAGCTTTTACTTGAAATAAGTACTTTCCTCCAGCTATAACAAATAGAAAGACTATTTTCCTTTATGCTGTTGACCAACCTGGCCTTTCTATCATGATTCAAGAATGACCTTAACAGAGAGCTAAATCTGGAAAACTACAGTTAATCCTTGAACAATATATATGGATTTTTTTCAATAAATATGGTACAGTACTATAAATGTATTTTCTCTTCCTTATGACTTTCTTAATAACAAATTTCTTTTCTCTAGCTTACTTTATTGTAAGATTTCAGTATATAATACATCAAACATACAAAACATGTATTAACAGACTATGTTATCAATAAGACTTCTAATCGGGGCGCCTGGGTAGCTCAGTCAGTTAAGTGCCTGCCTTCTGCTCGGGTCATGATCCCGGGGTCCTGGGATTGAGCCCCACATCGGGCTCCTGCTTGGCGGGAAGACTGCTTCTCCCTCTCCCACTCCCTCTGCTTGTGTTCCCTCTCTCGCTGTGTCTCTCTCTGTCAAATAAATAAATAAAATCTTTAAAAAAAAAAAGGCTTCTAATCAACAGTAGGCAATTAGTAGTTACGTTTTGGGGCAGTCAAAATTTATAGGTAGATTTTCAACTCCACAGGTTGTTGGTACCACAACCCCTGCACTGTTCTAGGGCCAACTGTATCTTAAGAGTTTTAGCAAACATATTTCAACAGTCAGACTGACAACATAGTCCCAATATGTCCCTCTAACACAAACACACACACACTCTCTCTCACTCACTCACACACATTCACACACATGCACACATACTTCCTGCAACTTTGCCTTTATTTTCAGAACTTTTCATAACATACCGCCTGTGAATCCTCTAACTTTTCAGCTACTTTCTCTGCCAGTTTTCCTCTGTCTGTCCTTTAAACACACCAAAAGTGGGCACCCGGGTGGCTCAGTCAGTTAAGTGTCTGCCTTCTGCTCAGGTCATGATCCCAGGGTTCCTGGATGAAGCCCGGCCAGAGCATCCAGAAGCTTCCTGCTGAGCAAGGAGTCTGCTTCTCCCTCTGCCCCACCCCCTGGCTCATGCTCTCTCCCTCTCTCTGTCAAATAATAAAATAATAAAATAAAATTAAATAAATAAAATTAAATTAAATAAATAAAATAAAATAAACACACCAAAAGGTTTGCATGCTTGGCTTTCTTCTCTATAAGGTTTGTATCTTCTTTTTTTTAAAGATTTTTTATTTATTCACTTATTTGACAGAGAGAGGCACAGTGAGACAGAGATTCTTGTAAGTAGTCCCAGATTCTACTATTGCTTCAAGAACTATCTCTACGCTAACTTCCAAATACATTATCTCCAAACCTGCATGAACTTTCCTCACCAATACTAGATCAATATTTCTTGTATTAACTTCAAATATAACCTCTAAAATGGAATTTTCCTTCCTTACTCGGACTCACCTACTTTTTGTCCTATATTTATTCACCCATTCCTTCAGCAATAGTTACCAAGTGCCAGCCATTATTTTTTTTTTAAGATTTTATTTATTTATTTGACAGAGAGAGACACAGCGAGAGAGGGAACACAAGCAGGGGGAGTGGGAGAGGGAGAAGCAGACTTCCCGCGGAGCAGGGAGCCCGATGCGGGGCTCGATCCCAGGACCCTGGGATCATGACCTGAGCCAAAGGCAGACACTTAATGACTGAGCCACCCAGGCGCCCCAAGTGCCAGCCATTATTAACCATTCATTCTTCCAAACTAGATACTTGAGAGCCAACCTTCATTCTTCTCAGCCCTTCTCCTGGTTGGGTCAACTGTGTATCCTAACTCAGAGAGGTCTCTTAGATTTAGTTCTTCATCCCCACTAACACTTTAGCCCCATTCATCTCAATCTCTCACTGGGATGCCTGCTGCTGCAACTTCCTATACATTTTCCCTGCTAGTGAAGTCAGTCTATTTTCCACACAGTTGGCAGAATTATCTTCCTAAAAATAAATCAGGTCATGTCACTCCCTCTTCTGAAAAGCCTTCATAGCACATAGTGGTGGTAGGGTCTGTGAACCAACTGCACCTGAATCAGCTGGGGAACTCATTAAGCTGTCCCTTCCTGAGCCCCAGACCTACTGCATCCATCTCCTTAGAGAGAAGGCCTAGGAATCCCCACTTAACAAGCTCCCCAGGTGATTCTTGTGCCCACTCAAGGTGGAGACACGCTGGCCTGCAGGAGAGAACCCAAACTCCTTAGGCAGAAATACAAGGTCCTTCAGAAGCCTCTGGGCCCAACTGGTCTCAAATACTGTGCACCCTACACATCAGTCACACTGAACTTCTCACTTCTGTCTAGACACTTCAGGCCCTCCCATATCCCCATGCCTTTCTCTATACACAACTCCTCTGCCTCCTTCTTCACCTAGCAAAACCTTGGCCTACCTTCTTCAGTGAATCCTTCCCTGACCACCACCCCTTTCTCCATCAGAATTGTGTCTTCCTCCTTTGTTCTTTTTTTTTTTTAAAGATTTTATTTATTAGAGCATGAGCATGGGATGGGGGAGAGGGAGAGGCAGAGGAAGAAGCAGACTCCCCACTGAGCAGGGAGCCCAACGTGGGACTTGATCCCAGGACCCTGGGATCATGACCTGAGCCAAAGGCAGATGCTTAACCGACTGAGCCACCCAGGTGCCCCCCTCCTTTGTTCTTCTGAAGCCCCTTCCTCATACCTTCATCGTGGCCAAACACTAGACTGAAACACAGTTTACCTGGTTCATGTGGTGGTCTCCCAAGTAGACTGTGACCTAATGGTATTATCCGGCAAATTAAAAAATCTTCATAAATGTCTAATGGGTTGATGAATTACTTGATTCACTAGGTCAATTTATTTATTTATCTAGTATTCGTTTTGGCAGACTCACTGGATTCAGCTCTGCTTAAAATCTAAAGTTCTATAAGAAAAAACTAAAAAAACTAAAGCGTCTGCCTTCGGCTCAGGTCATGATCCCAGGGTTCTGGGATCTAGCCCTGCATCGGGCTCCCTGCTCCACGGGAAGCCTGCTTCTCCCTCTCTCACTCCCCCTGCTTGTGTTCCCTCTCTCGCTGTGTCTCTCTCTGTCAAATAAATAAAACCTTAAAAAAAAAGAAAAGAAAAAACTAAAATTCTCTCACAATCAGGAAAAACAACCATTGTCACACAAGCCAGGCCTGCCTCTGGAATTTACAGGTTCTAACTTTATAACAGATTAGATCACCAGAAAACTCCATTTCAGCTGCACACACTCCTCACAGAATTATAATTTGATGTAATGCTCTACTGTCACTGTAATGATTAATTTTATGTGTCAATTTAACCAGAACATGGGGTGCAGACATTTGGACAAACATTATTTTGGGTGTATCTTTGAGAGTGTTTCTGGATGAGATTAACATTTGCTCTTGCGCTCTTGCTCACTCTTCCTCTCAAATAAGTAAAATAACTTTATTTTTTTTTTAAGTTAGTTACTTTTTGTTTTTGTTTTTAAAAATATTTGATTTATTTATCTGTCAGAGACAGAGAGAGAGCACAAGCAGGGGGAGCAGCAGGCAGAGGGAGAAGCAGGCTCCCCGCTGAGCAAGAGGCCCGATGTGGGACTTGGTCCTAGGACCCTGGGATCATAACCTGAGCCAAAGGCAGACAGTTACTGACTGAGCCACCCAGGCATCCCAATAAATAAAATCTTTTAAAAAAGAAGGAGAAGGAGGAGGAGATGGGGGGGAGGAGAGGAGGAGGAGAAGGAGATGACTAAGTAAACCAGATTGCCCTCCTCCGTATGGGTGGGTCATTCAATCAACTAAAGAACTAAGTAGAACAAGAAGGCTGAATAAGGGGAAACTGCTGCCTGTTTGAGCTGGGACATTGGTCTTTTCTAGCCTTTGGACTCACACCAAAACACTGGCTCCTCTTGGGTCTCAAGCCTGCCTGATTTCAGACAGGAATTTACACCATCAGCTTCCCTGGTTCTCAGGCCTTTGGACTCAGACTGCAACTACATACATATCAGCTCTCCTGGGTCTCCAGCTCACCAACTGCAGATTTGGGGACCACATGACCCAATACTGTATAATAAATCTTCTTTATTTGTTTGTTTATATACATATCCTACTAGTTCTGTTTCTCTGGAGAACCATGGCCAATACAGTCACCAGGTGGCCATTTGAGAATTGTTTCTAGGGACGTCTGGGTGGCTCAGTCAGTTAAGCATCTGCCTTTGGCTCAGGTCATGATCCCAGGGTCCTGGGATCGAGCCCCATATCAGGCTCCCTGCTCAGCGGAGAGCCTCCTTCTCCCTCTCCCTCTGCCGCTCTCCCTGCTTGTGTGCTCTTTCTTAATCTCTGTCAACTAAATAAGTAAAAAAATCTTTTAAAAAAGCAAAGAAAATTGTTACTATGTTAACCCCCATTGAAAACCTTGTCCAGGGACACCTGGGTGGCTTAGTTAGTTAAGCATCTGCCTTCAGCTCAGGTCACGATCCCAGGGTGCTGGGATTGAGCCCTGCATGGGGCTCCCTGCTCAGCAGGGAGCTTGCTTCTCACTCTGCCTGCCACTCTCCCTGCTTGTGCTCTCCTTCTCTGTCAAATAACATCTTAAAAAAAAGAGAAAGAAAACCTTGTCCGTTAATTTAAGTGCTCCATTGAAACAGTGATAGACACAACTTGAGAGCACTGCTGATACCCAAATGTGTATCACATCCCTGAGTTCCATACTCATGGATCCAACTGTCTACTTTACATCTCAACAGAGTTATCTCATAAGTAACTCAAATCGAACATGTCCACAACAGAACTCCTAATTTTGCTCTCCAAACCAGCTTATGCCCAGTCTTCACTATCTCAAAAGATGGATCATCATCCATCCATATGCTCAAGTTGAAAACCTAGAACAATCTCAATTCCTCTCTCTTATTCCCATCATGTAGCTAATCAGCAAGTCGTGTTGATTCTGCTTCAACCTGAACACTTAATAGCACCTCTACTAGCTTATCCTGAACCAAGCCATCCTTTTCTCTCACTCAGACCTTTGCAATAGTACCAATAGGGACTCCAATAGAAGACCCAATTATTTTCCCTGCTTCCACTCTTGCCTCCTGCAGGCTATTCTTCACATAGTAGCTAGTGGGAATCAGAATTAGACATTTAAAAAGATAACAAAACTTTACCTGCTCAAAGTTTCCAAAAGCTCCCCAATCACAGTTGGGGGAAAAAAAGTCCAAATCTCTACAAAGCCAAACACAGCTACCTTCTCTAGCTTCATCTCCTACCAGTCCCCTGCCACTCACACAATTGCTGTATCCCTCCCCAGCTGTGTACAAGTTTCCTCCAGTATTACTGGTTGTTTCTCAAATATATCAAGTTTCTTCCTACCTCTGGGCCTTGGAACTTGCTATTTCCTCTCATGAAATGCATTTTGCATGGTTCACTCTTATCATTTGGGGTAACTGCCCTTATGTCACCTTCCCAAACAGACCTCCCCACTGTCTCCCCAACACTCTCTATCCCATTAGTCCACTATATTTGCCTTCAGAGCACTCATCACTACCCAATGTTACTTTATTTACTAACTTGTTTGTTGACCCTCTCTCTTCACTAAAAACCTCATGAAGACTGAGAATTTTTTCTTGTACACTTCATATCCACAGTGTCTGGAACACAGCATATGCACAATAAGTAAATGAATGGACAGATTCTTCTTAGTATGTAATACTTAAAAAAAAATTCAGTGTTTGCAAAATGGTATGTATCCTATGATAAGACATATATATATAATGAGAAATTTCATAATTCATGTTTCTCTTTTTTAATTTCCAGGAAGCCCAATTCTAAATTTGTACTCATGTCCAACAACTTAACTTAAATTGGGTTTCCTTTCTAATTATCTATTACATGCTCTTGATCATTCATGATTATTGTAACATCCTATAGAACTAGCTATCTTTTATTATAAACTGCCTTAATTCCTTGGTGTAGGCAGACTATAAAGATTAATGCATACATACTCATTTATTGATACATGGATGTTAATATTGTTTCTCTAACATGACTAAAATTCTTGAAAGCAAGCCTATTTATAATAGCCCTTCATATGTCCTCAAGCACATATCAAAGGGCAGAGCTTAATATATTTGCTCGATAACATTCTAAATGTACTGATTTCTTTATTGATTGATCAAGAGCAAAACCACATTTTGGTTACAAGTGAATAAGCTAAGGTGTAGAGAAAACTGTCATCTCCCTTTCAAAAAGTGGACAAGGCTAAAACTAATGTTGTAATGTAAGGGGATTAACATAAGAATAAAAAAATTTAAAAAAAAATGGACAAGGATTTGTTAGAAGTGAGAGAGGAGTTATCTGCATAAAAAAGAGAAACTGACTTAGTGAGCTGGATAGGGAGGGTACACAGGCACAGCTAAGCCTGACACAAAGTTTAGCAGGAGAAAATCTGGAAAGGCTGAAACCTTCTCCAATAAAATTCTCCTGGAAAAACTGGTGGAGAGAGAGAGCGAATTAAGGGCGAGAAAATAATTTGATGATGTCCGAGGACAACCTTGAAGAAAGGTGAAGGTATTGATCCAAATCTTGCTGGAGAAATAAACCCCCACCTCTTGGCAGGGTGGATGGGGTTAAGGGGAGGTGGGATAAATCTGGGATTAAAGGAACGGGTGCAGTAGATGACTGTCATTAACACTGATTGAGGACTACAGGTGGGGACACTAAAGACATCCCTTTCATCTACCTGTGGGCCCCAGACTAAGGTTAGAGAGACAAGAGAGGGGAAAAGAAAGAGAGAGCTAAGTTCTGATAGAAACCTGGCAGGACTGCCCCCTCACTGTTAATTCTTGACCGTCAGCCAAAAGTCCAGCAGAGACGTTAAAAACCAGCACTAACCATGAAGGCCAGTGGCAGAAGTAGATGTCGGCATGGTGGATATAGCAGTTGTCCCCGCTGGCATCTTTCCAGCTGGCTGGGCCCTCCACGTCTTCACAAAACTCTTTGGCAGTGACCACAGTACTAGACAAGTGCAAGGTTTTGGATTTCTGTAAGTATTTCCCCACCACTCCCCATATGCTCCAATTCCACGATTTGCATTCCTCACACCAAGAGAGAGCCTTGAGATCCTCCTCATTCAACAAGATGGACAAGCTCAATCGAATAAAAATGGTAGACATCCCGCATCCACAGTCTGTTTCAGCACCCAGAGCCCTCTAATGGATACTTTGCTCAGACATTAATGTCTATATAGGGGCCCAGAAATAGCAAGGACAAAATGTGAGGTTTCCTCTGAAAATTGTGCTAAATGACTACATGTTAGTCAGAGTGACTTATATAATATGCCAAGGTCTTTGTAGGGGTTTTTTATGCTCTCGGAGTACAGGTCTCCTTTGCCGAGACATTTACCTATCCCAGAGCAGGGAACAGATGGTAAGGGCAGTTTCAACATGTGAGAGAGAGAACTTTTGCTCAAAGGACCTTTGCCCTAACACTGGACCAGACCTAGAACCAATAACATTTTTAAAACCCCTTGTGGTTATTCATTAAGAGAGGCATTATTAACCCCACTAAAAAATCAGGCTACACTGATGCAAGAACTAAGAGATCCTTCATAAATCTAACAGGTATAGGCAGACTAAATGGAATACATTCACAATAAATCTTGGAAGAAATCATCTACTAACAGCTTCCACTCCCCTCCATATGACACAGCCATATCCATACAAGATCCCCTCCATCCTCAACACACATGTTCATACCTACTTACCATATTCCAAGCACAATGTTACAGCACCATCTCATATAAGCCTCTCAAAAGCCCTGCGAGATAAATACAACTATTATCCCATTTCACAGATGAGGAAACTCATCAAGGTTAAGCCCTCACCTAGTTGATAGAGCCAGCATTTAGACCCAAGTGTTCTGACTCAAGAACTCCCACTCTCAGTCTCTAGGCTACGCGGTCTCCCACAGGATGGCACAGAGCCATTGATAGAAATGTCAAAATGAGGCACATCATCCCATGCAATGGTTCCAACTGACCAGGGTGGATTTACACAACAGAGGCAGAGATGGGTCCTCTTGAAGCTCTGAGTATAATAACTCTGAATACAAGCGGTTTTATTTGCTAAATTAAACCATATCGCCAGCTAAAATTATAGTAACGCAGCAATCACTTTCACTTTCATCTAGTTTATAGTATTTGAAGTTTCCTCCTAAAAAACAAAACACTTTAAGCTTACAAAAATACCTTCTAAAAGATTTCTGAAGAGATGAAATAATTGTAAAGACTCTGCCAATTGATCTCAATGCAGAGATGCGCTTAAACCAAAAATTTTAAGCTCTGGGTCTCAAATCCCTGCAAAATACCACACACACACCCCACATATTTATCACATAAACATCAAACACATACACAAACTACACAAACACCACACACCACAAGCAAACACATTCACACCACACACAGTGCACACCACACACACACACATAACCCACACACCACACACATACCACACACTCCACTCACACACCATAGCGCACTTATTCATTACAAAACAATGCACCATAAATAACACACACATACCACACACATATACATAACATATATATACCCAACACACAAACCACATACCCATTACTTGCACCCACATATACCACAGACACCCATGCCATACAAACCACACACACAACACACACTCAACATATACACACAGGGCGGCTGCGTGGCTCAGTCGTTAAGCGTCTGCCTTCGGCTCAGGTCATGATCCCGGGGTCCTGGGATCGAGCCCCGCAGCAGATACACACAGCACACACACAAACAGTAAAGTTGCAGGTGCTGCCTGTGCTTGTGATACTTATTTGTGGTGTGAGATTATTTATGATGAAATTCGTTTTAAATTTGAAGAGTAGAGCTCTGTAGGGGCAACTGTTTTAAACTTGAGAATAACAATTAAATGACAGATTTAGTTAATTGTTATAGACAAAAATGCAGTTTATATTAGCAAAAAAAAGTATGGGGCTTCAAAAAACATACTTTTTTTTTTAAGATTTTATTTATTTATTTGACAGAGAGAGACACAGCCAGAGAGGGAACACAAGCAGGGGGAGCAGGAGAGGGAGAAGCAGGCTCCCAGCTGAGCAGGGAGCCCAATGTGGGGCTCGATCCCAGGACCCCGGGATCATGACCTGAACCCCGGGATCATGACCTGAACGCCGGGATCATGACCTGAGCCGAAGGCAGACGCTTAACGACTGAGCCACCCAGGCGCCCCTCAAAAAACATACTCTTAAGCCTACTAAATCACTGCAATTTTAAAATCTTGAATCTGCCATTAGAAGGGGAAAGGAAATCTATTTTGCAATCTGGCACATTCTTATTATGAGTTTCTTACTGTGACTCATGCCATAGATGCCTTGTGCAAATGTATAAGAAAATAACCAGACTGATATGTGAGGAGAATTTCAATGATGGGAGAAAAGCTGTTTGGGCGAACCAAGCCCTTCCCAGCCTTTCCAGCCTTCCCAGCCTTGCGGCTGCTCTGACTATACACATCGTGCTAAAAAAAAGAAGAGTAGGGAAGAACTTCATAGGATACCAGTAGGGGGAAAAAATAAGCTTGCCCTATGTCCACCGAAAAACACTCTTAAACCTAATAGCCTCTACTCTAGCTCTTTTCTTCTAATTCAACATCTTATAGCTAAATGCGAGCAGCCCCAACTGCTTGAACTGCCTTCAAGCTTAAAGCTGGGGAGAGCAAATGAAGGTGAAGCAAAAGAAGGAAGTTGAGGAAATTAGTTAATGGGAGATTAGGCTGAGTGGCTTCCTCCCTGAGCGGGATTCTCAAGGGAGGGGTGGCAGAGAAGAGGGAGTGAAGAGCATAGGGCTGAGGAAAGTGCGAAGATGCACATATCTCAGAAGTTCTTGAATAATTCTTTTTTTTTTAATTTTATTATATTTAAATTGAGTTAATTAACATATAGTGTACCATTAGATTCAGAGGTAGAGTTCAGTTATTCATCCACTGCATATAGTTCTTGCTTACTTCTTGACATAGTATGTGCTAAATAAGTTTATTAAGTCCACTTTGTATATTGCCTTAGTGAGTTTGGTTTCCGTTGCAATTTGGGGTTATCCCTGACCATGTTACTATCTCACCCCATTACTTATTGCATTGTGTTTAAGTTTCAGGGGGCAAAACTGTCAAGAATTTTTATCTTTTCTTATTTACTAAGATAGAAGAAATCAGGTGTGTGTTTTTATATAAATGTTGATTAAGATCAGTCTTTAAGGAAGGTCTTAGAAGTTTACTGTGATCATTTACAACAACAATGTTTGAGCCATTCATTAATCTTCTTAATAAAAACCACTATTAAAATAATATAATTTGTTTAAACAATATTTCATAAGTGTTAGAGACAGTAAATTAACAAAGGGTTTATTGTGTGCTACAGGAAAGGAAGAGATTTTTTAGTACTAGGAAAATTCTTATCTTCTCCTTGGGTGTCAGAAGCTGCAGAACAGTTAGTTCAACCAAAGCAAATGCATTTGTCTTGGAGACTTTTCTTGAACATTCAAAATTTAGCTAACAAGTATTTTACTGATAAGTTGACTTCTGTTCTTAAAGTAAAAATACATATTTCTGTTCTTATAATGTTTTCTTTCTAAAGAAGGATTTATGTGATTTTCTTCCATACCCCAGTTGACATAATTTGAAAATAACACATTTTCATGGTACAGATAATTTCCATGCTCTAATAATCCATTACAGAGCATTAAACTTAGGGAACAATTTCCTTCATTTAACAAAATATATATCTGCCTGAAGTACCTGGCTGGCTCAGTCAGTGGAGCTTGCGACTCTTTATCTTGGGGTTGTGGGTTCAAGCTCCACACTGGGTATATAAATTACTTAAATATAAAAATCTTTAAAATAGGGGCACCCGGGTGGCTCAGTTGGTTAAGCATCCGCCTTCAGCTGAGGTCATGATCTCAGGGTCCTGGGATGGAGCCCCACAGGAAGCTCAGCAGGGAGCCTGCTTCTCCCTCAGCCTGCTGCTCCCAGTGCTTGTACCCTCTCTCTCTGTCAAATAAATAAAATTTTTTAAAAAATCTTTAATACATACACACACGCCTGAATAGAAAATCAGAGAATAAGAAATTAAGGCCCTTATAAATACAGATATAAGTTTTAGGATCAAGAGAGATCAAGATCAAGACAATATTACAGCTATTATTTAACAGTTCCTTGAATATTCTGGCAAATGGGGATAGTGAGAAGGCAATAAAAAGAAACAAGTATAACTATCAGCAAGGAGAAAGAATTATCACATGAAAGTCTATCTAAAAACTTCAGGATATCAACTAATCAGAACTCATCAGAATATTCATTAAGGGGCTAGTTATGAAATAAATTACCCAAATTACTAACTTTCCTATATGTTAGCAAAAAGTCAAAAATGTGATGAAAAATTTAAATCCCACTCCAACAGCAAAAGGATCTCTTTACATATGAAGAATCATCACTATGAATAAACTTAAGAAATGTGGAGGATATACATTGAGAGAAAATTACAAAACTATGCTGTAAGACATAAAGGAAGATTTCAATCAGTTTCCAGGAAAGCTCAAGAGCTGTACAACTGAAGTCCATCCAGGCCCACTGAGACCCCACTTAAGGCCAAAACCAGTGACTCTGTGATACTCAAACTTGGAGAACGGGGCTTGTTTCAGGATCCTAGTCATCTGGACAATAGGGACTATGCCAAAATGATCCATTTGTCCATGTTTTAGTGGTAATCAGACTTCACACACACACCCACACACCCCAGTGGAGGTGAACTGTTTCCACAGGCTGCCTTCCTGGGGTAGGACTATGTTACTCTATATTAGTGAGAGCAGTGCTTGCCACTATAAAGATAAACCCCATTTTCTCAATAGCAGAAGAAATGGAAACTACTTTCTTGCTTATTAAAAAATTTAATCAACCTGGGATAAGGAGAAAGGACAGGAACCAAGTTGGTGAGGACCCTGCTATCATCAATACAAATAAGAGGACTCCTATTTAATATGAGTTAATCAAATAAACACTGATTTGTTTTATAGACAAAAAAATTAAAAAATTTAAAAACCTAGATTTTTGACCTTAGAGTCAATCTCTTAGACAGAGCAACTTCCAGAAAAGTGTTGATGACTTTCTCCTTGGAAAACTTCTGCCTAGAAATCTGCTGGATACCATATTTTTTTAGATACCATATTAAACAGTTTAAAGAGCCCATCAAAGCCCTGGGAAGCTTATAATAACCAGAGTCACTCTCTAACCAGTATTACGATGAAAATGTACTTAGCTAGGAAAGAATTCTGGATACCTATACTGTGTTATAAAGGCTTTTCAGAATCTACTTCACTTTTCTAACAAAAACAGTGATCATTAAGTGTATGAAACCAATATGCATTTAGTAGGGTTTTGCCTCCTGGTGTACACACACTAAGGGGATCCCACAAGATACCTTCTGCCTAGCATTTTCACCCTACCATGCATGAATCTCTATAATCATGCACATGGATGAAGGCATGAACTCCAGAGTACTCCCGTTTAAATGAAAATATATTCACTGGAAAAGTAATGTATCAGTTAACTCTACCACAAAAATGCTGCTGATGATTACCACAAAACCAAGGAGCATGCAACAAGAATTATTTATTCTCATGTTCATAAATCTGCAGGTCTGCTGGGACAGCTAGCTCAGCCTTATACTGTGGGTGTGTGGGTTGGTTGGGACAGCTCTGCTCCACATGTCATCATTCTTCTGGGACTAGAGAAGAACCAGGATATGTTTATGGCAATGCAGAAGCACAGGAGGGCAAGCCAAAACATGTCAGCATATTTGAAGCCTTTGTTGTCATCATGTTTACTAACATCTCATTGGCCAAAGCAAATCACATGGCCCATCCCAACATCAGTGGGACAGAAAAATATACTTCATCTCTAGCAAGAGGAACCACAAAGTCACCTGACAAAGGTTTGACACCCAGGGAGGGTTGGAGAAATGGGAACAATAATGCAATCTTTCAAAGGTAACATGAACTCAGTATTAACCAATAATACAGTAACATTTCATGGTGCTTGGCCAGCTCAGCCAGTAGAGCATGAGACTCTTGACCTTTGGGTTGTGGGTTCAAGCCCCATACTGGGTGTAGAGATTACTTTAAAATCTTATAAAAAATAATTATACAGTAACATTTCTGTTTTCATACTTATCTAGTCATAAATACAGGACACTAAGGAAATAGAAGGAAGGGGGAAAGTAGGATCTAGAAATGTGTCACATTTCTGGGAGGGAGGAAGGGGTAGGGGAGGTGCCACAGTGGACTTGGAAGAGAAAATAATAAAGCAGAACATACTCATGAATGAAATTCACTGATAAAAATTAAAAAATGAAGAAAAGCAAGATATGACAGTAGGAAAACATAGGTACATGGAGGGTAAAAGAAAATCCCAGAGAAAGACAAGCTTTTTTTTTTTTTTTTTTTAAAGATTTTTATTTATTTATTTGACAGAGAGAGACACAGCGAGAGAAGGAACACAAGCAGGGGGAGTGGGAGAGGGAGAAGCAGGCTCCCCGCAGAGCAGGGAGCCCGATGCGGGACTCGATCCCAGGACCCTGGGATCATGACCTGAGCCGAAGGCAGACGCTTAACCATCTGAGCCACCCAGGCGCCCAAGACAAGCTTTTTTTAAAAAAAACTGCACAGAGAAATGAAACTGTTCAAGCGTAATTTTTTTCTCCTTTTGAAACTGGCATTCCTTGTACGGCCATCCCTAATCTATTACCTCTGGCTTGTGATTTATAATCTGAAAGAGGTTACGATTTATAATCTGTAAGAATCTCTCTACAACAATCCTCTCTATAAGAAAATTAAAAAACTGTGTTTGTGTGTGTACACAGAATTTTTCTTTCAAACCAGGCAGATCAGAAACTTCCTAGAATTTAAAGCTTGAACATAGGGACACAAAACTGAAAATGGTAAGAGTTCACTCATTCTTCCTGAAGATGCTATCTCATGATTACTGCTTCCCAGGTTCTCAGAGTTGCTCTATATTCCTGAACCCCCACCCCCCCAAAACCCCCTATTCACATTTCCTTCAACTCTGTGAACCATCCTTTCATCCTACCAATAAATATATTTTTTGCTTCAATGAGTAAAAATTTATTTCTGTTGCTTTCAATCAAAGAATTGTATCAGGTACAGGTCCCTTTCCCATTTTCTATCCTCCAAGGAAAGGAGAGACAGAGAAAGAAAGAGAGAGAGAGAACAATAAAGATGCCTTAAAGCAAATAACAAGGCATGCCATCATTCAAGAATCCAGTATCTAAAATCATTTCATGAAAATGACTGTTACCATGGCAACCTTTCAGTGTGTATTCAATGACTTTATGTGCATTCATTAACATTTTAATGTAAACCAAACTGTATTGGCTTATTTGGCCTTGATTCCTTTTTAAATATAGATTGTTTTGTCTCATAAAAGTTATCAGAGCTTCTATTCAAGATGGCTGACAAACAAGTAAATTTACTTTACCCCTAAAATCACACTGAAATGACACTGTAAAGGAAAGCCCTCCATGTTTATCTCCCACCACCACCATTCCATACACACACGCATGTACACACACATACACACGCTCATAAAATCCACTAGAATCCCAGCTCCTGTCATTGGAATCTGTTCTGATTATCCAACATGGTCAAAAAGGTTAATAACCCTCCCATTAGCTGATAAATTAAATGCAATCAAGTCAAAATCCTGAGATTTTTTTATTAGACTCTGACAAGTTGAATAGGAAGTTCATCTGGAAAAGTGACAGCCAATAAAATGTTAAAGAACACTGATCAGACAGGCCATGACCATAGAGAAAGTCAAAGTGGGTAGCAGCAAAGTAGCCCAAAGAGCCTGGGGAGATAGAGCCCTAGGGAGTGGTGTGCCTACTTCTCAACCTGCTGAACCACACTCCAGCACTTCCTCATTATCTGCATCCAGGACAAATTCAGCCAGAGCTTTAGGTAGCAAGCAGTTTCCAAGGCCATATGACACCATGAGCACCACGTCACATTCATGTGCTACCTGATTCTGAGTTTCGGCAACTCGCTGACTCAGAGAACAGCTTCATCCTTCCTGAAGAAACCAGTCAGGCAGTCAAAGAAGATAAATAAAAGGAAATAAAGAGGTGAATCCACATACGCTGAGGTCAACAATTGTTTTTACATCTTCAGAGAACTTAGGGAAAATTTTAAAATATAGTGATAAAAAGAAATAGATTTTATACACACACAAGATCCAAAGGACTAAAAGGATGAAGCACAAAGAAAAGTCAACCAAAAACAGCAATCCTTCCAATGCCAGCATCCCACAAAATGCAAGATCTGGAAGGGGTGACACTGGGCAGCAAAGAAATGGGAGGGTGCTGAGTATGAAAAGGATGAAGATTCTACAGTGAAGAAAACAGACGGAAGCCTGTGTCCATTTGTCTTGTCCTCACAGGAGCGTCCAACAAGCTTGGCTACGTGAAATGGACGTAGAGAAGAGAAAGGAGGAGTGGGGAGGAAAAAAAGAAGAAAAAGAGTTACAAAAAGAAATTCTGTAAAGCTATGGTAATGAAAATTAAAGTGTGAGTTCAGTGATAGTTCAACAGAACTGGAATAGGGAGCCCATAACAGACTTGTGTACGTAGTAACATTTAGTTCACCATAAATGTGGCGCTTCGAGTGAATGAGAATGAAGGCTAGTTTAAAATGAGTTGGAGTTAACAAAATAAAAATTGAAAAAATATAGATAGACCCTATGTCACACTGAATCAAAACTTAAATACCAGATATAATGAAGACCTAAAGTAAAAAAAAACAAAGTATAAAAGTACCAAAAGAAAATATGAGAACATATGGATAAGGAAGGCCTACTTAAGCAAAATATGAAATCCAGAAGCAATGAGTTTTTTTAAAAAAGGAATGCATGTTTTGGCCACATAATAATTTTAAACCTCTGTATCATGAGAGATAGCATAAACAAAATTAAAAGGTTAAAAGGTCTAAATTTGTAAAATATTTGCAATGTAAGTAAAAATAAGAGAAAGGCAACTCAATTTTTTTCATGTGCAAAAGAACACTGGCAGAGACCACAGAGACTGTTCAGTATCTCTAATTTTCATTCTGTGCTGCTTCTGTACTAATAAAAATTTTAGTTGGGCATGGATTTGCCCAAAATAAATAAAGGTTATACTTCACAGCCTCCCTTAAAGCTTGGTCACCTGTGGCTTGTGGCTGAATTCTGGCCATGATAATACAAAAAGAAGTGTCATGGAGGAGATTCCAGGAAACTTCTTCAGAGAGTGTATGTGAGTCCTTAATCCCCTTCATCTTTTCCTCCATCCTCCTGCCCAGAACACAGATGCTTCCATCTTGGACTTGAGGTCAAGGTGAGGAGTTGGATTTGAACAGGAAGGAGTTCCCTTTATCCTATGGAAGAAAGTCAAGAATGGTATGTATATAGGTAAGTGGCAGTGAGGGGATGGAAAGTCAAGCAAAATAATGCTTCACAGCCTCAATTTGTTTGATGAAGCAGGAGAAAACCTAGCTAAGAGTAAGGAAAGTGAGAACTTAAGGACAGTGGTATTGACATGACACTATTGTTGAAGACAAAACAGAAGGAACCTGAAAACAGCAATGCCACAGAATGAAAGGAGAGCCCGGCAAGAGTTTAAGCCATAAATGTGTATGGTACCCATCTGCAAGGTTTATTATAAGGTCTACTGATTTTTTCCCCTAGCCTTGATTAGCTAATCTTTTTATTTTTAAGATTTTATTTATTTGAGAGAAGGCGTGCGCATGCACAAGCAATGTGAGAAGCAGAGGGAGAGGGACAAGCAAACTCCGTGCTAAGCATGGAGCCCAACACAGGGCTTGATCTCATGACTCTGAGATCATGATCTGAGCAGAAATCAAGAGTCAGAGCTTAACTGACTAAGCCACCCAGGTGCCCCTGATGAGTTAATGTGAAGATAAGAGCAAAGAAAGCAAACTGAGGCATCAATCCAGGGTTGGGATATAGTACAGTGAGTTTAGTATAGAAGAGAAGTAAAAGGGGTATTTGTGGGAGAATATTTTAGATGAGCAAACATGAGGTTCATGGAGAAGAAAGCAAGCTTAAGATGGGGCTACTAAACTGGGAGGAAGTGGAAGGACCAAGAAATTGAAAATCTAGACAATGGTGAAAAACAGATATAGTGGAAATGAAGCTATGGAAAAGCTGGAGGCTGGAGTCAGGGATCAGGATACTTGAGTTTTACTTGAATATTCTAAAATGAAGACGTTCTAGAAGAAGGCAAGTTTCAGAATATGACCATGCAAAAGACAGGAAAAGTTTAACAGAGTGGTAAAGAGCATGGATGGACTTTGATCCAGGAAGAATTTCTGTTACTAGTTTTATTATTTATCTTCATTTAGCTTTGGTTTCTTCAGCACACCTGTTCATTAGATTGTTGTGAGGATTAAAAGAAATTTTAATTTCTTTGGATTAAAGTGCTTTGTTCAGTGCCCAGCACATACTAAGCTCTCAATAACTGAGTTTAAAAAAAAAAAAAAAAGGAGAAAAAAAACACATACATGCCCTATTATTCTGTTTACCATTAATTAAGATGCACAACACAGGGACAACTGGATGACTCAGTCGGTTAAGCATCTGACTCTTGGTTTCAGCTCAAGTCACGATCTCAGAGCCCTGAGGTCAAGCCTAGCATCCGGCTCCGCGCTCAGCATGGAGTCTGCTTGAGATTCTTTCCCCCTCCTTCTCCCTCCCCCTGTGCTCCTTCCCCCACCACTTGCTTGTGCGCTCATGCACGCACACGCTTGCTCTCTTTCTCAAATAAATAAATAAAATCTTTTTTAAAAAGGAGATTCATAACACATTATTAGGGTGGAAAAATGTAATACCTGTAATATTGATGCTAATTTTGCCTATGGGCAGCAAACATTTCCAAACTGTACACAAATGCCTAATAAGAAACAAGTGAATAATCCAATTATAAGCTCTTCCTTTCCCTTGATTGTAAATGTCTAAGAAAAAAAGAAAATGTCTAAGAAAGTGAATACACACAATAGTGACTAGTATTCCAGCAATTAACAATTAACTAAGTCAGCAATTACAGCAAAAACTCAACTCCATCAACTAAGCCAACATTTTGAAAAGAGGAAAGAAATGTATTTTTTTAAAGATTTTATTTATTTGTCAGAGAAAGAGAGCGCGAGAGAGCACAAGCAGGGGGAGCGGCAGGCAGAGGGAGGAGAAGCAGGCTCCCCACAGAGCAGGGAGCCCGATGAGGGGCTCAATCCCAAGACCCCAGGATCATGACTTGAGCTGAAGGCAGATGCTTAACCGACTAAGCCACCCAGGTATCCCGGAAAGAAATATTTTTAAATAAAAAATTTTTTAAATGAAAAAGAACCTATTTCCAGATAACAAGTAAAAAATCATCGTAAGTAAACAAACCAAAGAGCCAGAGTGCTTAGAGATAGCAGAATTATTCTTGGTAAAGCTGGAAAGGACGTCAGTTACCCAGTGCAGTCAGCATGTTCAATGTCAGAAAGCTTTCCCTACTCCATATGCCCTTATCACTCCTCCCTCACTCTTTAAATTATCACCTGAAGTATGGGAAATGTATACCTGTACATCAAAAGTATTAAATAAACCAATTCAGCAGAAGCCCTGACAGTGCAGTTGGAGAACAAGTATAACCCAGGTCATGGGCTAAAGGAATGACTGCAGACTTGTTATCTGTTACTTATGTTTGAGGGCACATGGTTTGTTCTGTGATATACCAAAATCCATTTTACTCAAATGGCTTTAAACCACACAGCTATAGGGCAATACCCCCTGTTCTCTGCCTGGCACATAGTAGGTACTCTACAAATGTTAAAATCCATTTGTTTATTTATGTAGCCAGTATTTATTAGGTCCCTAATATGTCCCAAACATTATTGTAGACATCAGAAATAGAGCAAACACATTTTTTAAATTTATTTATTTTGCTGTTGTTTGCATTATGAAAGTAATATATGATTATTGCAAAAAGTAAAACAATACAAAGACATACCAAAATTTTCTTTGTGGTCAAATATGGGATCAACTATTTGAAATGTTCCATGAATATATGGAGAATAAAGTGTTTCTTCTCTATTCAAAGGAAATAAGGTCTTTCTCCTATATTCAAGAGTGCATGTGCAGGGGCGCCTGGGTGGCTCAGTCCATTAAGAGGCTACCTTTGGCTCAGGTCATGATCACAGGGTCCTGGGATCGAGCCCTACATCGGGCCCCCTGCTCAGCGGGGAGCCTGCTTCTCCCTCTCCCTCTGCCTGCCACTCCCCCTGCTTGTGCTCTCCATCTCTCTGGCAAGTAAATAAAGAAAATCTTTAAAAAAAAAAAAAAAGAGTGCATGTGCATACATAGGTGTAGGCGCACACACACACAAAGTTAACTTACCACATTGTTCAATTCCCATATGTCCTTACTTATTTTTTTTAACTACTGGAGATGTCCAATTTTGATATGCCCATACTAAAATCTTACTATAATTATTGTATTTATCTCACTAATCAATGAAAATTAATATTAAAGAATCATACAACAATGAATTGAGATGCAAGAGCTAGAGTAATCCCTTTGTTAAGCACCACATGAATCAGAAAAACATTAAATGAATTATTAATAGAATGTCTATAGTTAAATACATTGTGGATTAAATGATAAGACTTTTTTTCTTCAGAAAAATCCTTTTTCTGTTGATGTCAAATTAAATCCCTCAAGCACAGGAACTACGTATCAGATCATTTACCTCTTCTGAGTCATAATTATTCCCGGTGGCTCATTTTTAATGTTGGCTTTTGTATGGTTGAAAATGACTGTGCAATTAGGTAATTCTGTTAAAAGGACAAAAATTAGGTTTTTCTCTCTCAAGAAATGAGAAACTAAAAAGCAATTCCGAAACACTTTTAACTATAATACAAAGTCCTATTAGGCTAGCCCACAAACATGACTGTGAGCCAAGAGCCTACCAGCATTGTTCATCTTTAAAGGTCTTCACTTTTCTTTTGGACAACTCCTCTTCAGGTTTTAAATAAGGAGCAGATAATGTGCAAAATACAATTATTTCATGGGTATAGAATAGCCCCATCCAGAAAGCAATGAGCCATAGAAGGAGATGCCCTGCTGACCATCTTTGCTATTAGTCACATTGGTTTAAAGTCTCACAGGTTTTATGAGGATAGAACAGAAAGAAAACCTTCCCATAAGAAAGAACCCAGAGGGTGGATACTATAATAATGACAAGTGTCCATAATCATACAAAATGTTCACATTTCATACAGGCATAACAAATGAGTTCATCTGCACCTGGCCAAATGACAGGGAGTTTAATCTCGAAGTGGACTATAGCTCCAAACACTTGTGAAGTGAATTCACCTAAAATCTTCACTTACCAGATTATTGTCCCACTTAAAAATTTAATAGTTTATTAATTAATGTAGAAACTACTGCTGCAAGCTCTCATCTTTAGAAGAGGGACTGTTATTTTTCTTGATATTCTTCTGCATTCAAAATAACTTGTTTTGTCAAGGACGTGTTATTTGGTCGTAGGGTATATTTGGCATCTACCAAAATTAATCTTTTCTTAAGACTGTTCTTTGTTGTATAGTTCCTTATGTCATCAAACAAACAAGAATCTCTATGAATAGACTGAATCAAGTCCACCATTAGGTTTCCTTTGAAAACAACTCTTTGCCATAATCATCATAGTTATTTAGTGACCTTCTACCAAGTGCTCTACCCTCATTACTTCATGTAACCCTGCAGCGCAGATGGTATCTCAGCTACTTTTATGAAGGGGACTAAAGAAAGAATAACAAAACATGTCCCAGCCATGTGAGTTACTGCCTTCACCTCAGCCAGGCTTGGTCATTCTCAACTTGCCTGCTAACACACCTTGACTGAAATTCAAGGCTCCGGAACCAGGTTAAGGGAGATGTTATGTGTGGATACAGGAGGAGGCACCTGGGTGTGAGGGAAGAGCTCTGTCTTCTGACTCTCCAATCCCCCACCCCCACCTTAATCTGTGTCAGGACCACGCTGAGTTGTAGATTCCTCAAGCAAAGTGAAACTAAAGCCACCTACCCCATGGCCTCCCTGCCAAGGCTGGGGGCTGGCACAAACGGAGCTGTAGTACAGTTTATTTAGTGCCTCTATGCCCAGCAGACCATATTACCTAGGCCCCAGCACGAGTGGGGAAAAAAATCTCATCTTGAAGGGACCAGTTTCTATTTCTCATGGCAAACCCAGCATGGGAATTCCTTTTGTCCCGAAGACCTCCCTGTCCACACTACTCACCAACATGCCTGGGCAAGCCTGATGCTCTCTATGCCCATCTCCCTTTCACCAATGAGTTCCCATCTCTTTCTCAAAAAGTAGATGCCCCTCTGGTGTTCCTGCCACCACCAGTAACTGAAAAACAAACTAGAACACTGTGCTCAGCAGGTCAGCCAGACTCCTGGAAATGCACACTGGAGTTTCAAAAAGATGAAGATTTCCTGGAGGATTTTGTGGTGTTTTGGAGAGTCCCTCTGGGCAGATCACACACTGTGACAAATTCTTTCCAAATTATGATAATTCAACCACACCTTCTACAAAGAACTGACTTTTCACACTTAACCATCGGTGGTAGCTGCCCATGTTCATTTTCCCCCAAATCTTGAAGAGAGTTTGGGATTATGATACCAAGACAAATGCATGGTTTTCTGAACACTGCTCCTATTCCGCTCCTATTCCATGGTGCCTGTGAACTGACAAGCAGGCACAGACAGGAGATAAGGGAACACTACTGATGGTTACACTGGCATTGGAAGCCGTTTGGCACATCCAGCCCAAGGAATGCATCCCACCCCTCCCACCCCCCACAGGTGTCAGAGGGAAAAAAAAACAAATAGTTGGACAAGAAGTAGAAATGTCACACTGTAGTCTAAATTGCATGGCCTTCTGTTAGCAGTTTTATGCTTTGCCCTTGAAATTCTTTTCTTTAATCACAGATTCTCATTATAGGGAAGGAGACATTGGGTGGGAAGGAAGAAAGAGAAACTTCATATAAAAAAATTACCTCATCAGGTAATGCTTAAAAATCTTTTAACTAGAAGGCGCCTGGGTGGCTCAGTTGGTTAAGCGACTGCCTTCAGCTCAGGTCATGATCCCAGAGTCCTGGGATCGAGTCCCGCATCGGGCTCCCTGCTCTGCGGGGAGCCTGCTTCTCCCTCTCCCACTCCCCCTGCTTGTGTTCCCTCTCTCGCTGTGTCTCTCTCTGTCAAATAAATTTTAAAAATTTAAAAAAAATAAAAAAAAATCTTTTAACTAGATATTCACATGAAAAAAAGGGGGGGGGGGGCGCCTGGGTGGCTCAGTCGTTAAGCGTCTGCCTTGGGCTCAGGTCATGATCCCCGGGTCCTGGGATCGAGCCCCACATCGGGCTCCCTGCTCAGCAGAAGCCTGCTTCTCCCTCTCCCACTCCCCCTGCTTGTGTTCCCTCTCTAGCTGTCTCTCTCTGTCAAATAAATAAATAAAATCTTTAAAAAAAGGAAAAAAATAAATGAATCTAGACACAGACTTACACTTTCCAAAAAAATTAATTCAGAGCAGATCATAGACCTAAATGTAAAATACAAAACTATAAAACACCTAGAAGACAACATGAGATAAAATCTAGGTGACCTTGGGTTTGGTGATGACTTTACAACACCAAAGGCATAATCCATGAAAAAAAAAATAAGCTGTACTTCATTAAAACTAAAAATCCTTTAACTGGGGACAAAATGTTTTGTTGTACAAATGAAGTTGAAATGTGAATTCCTATCTTAAAAAGATAATGTTGAAGTTTAAAATCATACTAAATAGGAGAGCCTGGGTGGCTCAGTTGGTTAAGCATCTGACTCTTGGTCTCAGCTCAGGTCTTGATCTCAGGGTCATGAGTTCAAGCACGCTGGGTCCCATGCTGGGCATGGAGACTACTTAAAAAAATAATAATAAAAAAAATCATACTAAATATAAAAGACTAATGGGGGCACCTGGCTGGTTCAGTTGGTAGAGCATGTGACTCTTGATCTCGGCATCATGAGTTTGAGCCCCATGCTGGGTGTACGGATTACTTAAAAATAAAAAAATCTCGGGCGCCTGGGTGGCTCAGTTGGTTAAGTGACTGCCTTCGGCTCAGGTCATGATCCCGGAGTCCTGGGATCGAGTCCCGCATCGGGCTCCCGGCTCAGCGGGGAGCCTGCTTCTCCCTCTGACCCTATCCCCTCTCATGCTGTTTCTCTCTCTCTCTCTCTCTCTCTCTCTCAAATAAATAAATAAATACTTTTTTAAAAAATCATTTAAAAAATAAATAAATAAATAAATCTCCTAAAAAAATTTTTAAATAAATAAGATAAAATACTAATGGCAGATCCTTGCTCGGATCTTACTGTTTCATGGTTGTGGTGCAGGTAAGGCGAAAAGAAATGAGAACACCCTAACACAATTACTCATTTATAAGAAGACAGGAAGAAAAAATATTTGTGAAACATACAAGGAACAAAAACTTATCCTAGGGGGCGCCTGGGTGGCTCAGTCGTTAAGCGTCTGCCTTCAGCTCAGGTCATGATCCCAGCGTCCTGGGATCAAGCCCGACATCGAGCCCCGCATCGAGCCCCGCATCGAGCCCCGCATCGGGCTCCCTGCTCTGCGGGAAGCCTGCTTCTCCCTCTCCCACTCCCCCTGCTTGTGTTCCCTCTCTCGCTGTGTCTCTCTGTCAAATAAATAAATAAAATCTTTAAAAAAAAAAAAACTTATCCTACATATAACATGCTATTTCCACTTTACCATCTTGAACATATGCCTTCTCTGAGAGACACAATGATGGTTCAGGTGTTGAAATTAGATTAAATATTTCCTTGTTATCAACAGCCAAGGTCATCTCCGTAAGTCTCAGGTCCAACCCAGCATTCAGTTCACAGTCTTATATATTTTTGCCATTTAAAAAATTCAATTAATAAAAAGAAAAGAGATGTTTTAATATTAATGTATATGAACTCAGTATTTGACTCAAAAAATTTAGGAAAAAAATAAAGAGAAAAGAAATAAAGCAAAAACAAATTATAAAGAGAATCATGAAAGTAACAAATCCAAGAATTACTTTTTGAAAAATAACACTTAATAATAAATATAAGGAAACATCTAGCAAATGTAATTAAGAAAAGAAATACACAATGCAAAACATGAGAAATGGAATTAAGAACAGAAATCAAAATTAAAAAAAAAAAAAAGTGAAGTATGTAACCTTTGCTCACATTTATCAAAAACCATTAAAGAGATCTAGTTCCTATCCAGAGAGAAAACCGTTCTCCAAATTCCCTTCCTCTGGTCCGCAGTTTTCCAGACCACTCCAAAGCTCCCACTTCCCAAATACCTCAAAGTCTTCCCCAAATGTTTACCTCATGTATCTTTTTTCATATTTCTCCTCCCTCCCTCTTTACCATGTAGGGTTATCATGTAGAAGTCAGATCACCTTTCCCATTACTTGAATTCTCTACCACAAAGGATATTCCAGGAACTGATCCAGCATTCTAACCATTCTCCCCCCATGATTTGCAGGTCTCATTTGCTCTCCCCTCTTCTCCTGATACTTCATATCAGAAGTCTGGGTTCCAGGACACAAAGCTTTCACACATGAATCAATCTATAGAACTCACCCCCATCCCATCCATCAAAAATGTTTCCTGGAGTCCAAGCAACATTGAAAGAGTAGCCCTCAGGAGCACCTGGGTGGCTCAGTTGGTTAAGCGTCTGCCTTTGGCTCAGGTCATGATCCCAGGGTGCTGGGATCGAGCCCCATGTCGGGCACCCCCTCCCCACTTGTGCTCTCCCTCTCGCAATCTTTTTCTCGAATAAATAAATAAAATCTTAAAAAAAAAAAAAAAAGAAAAAGAGTAGCCAAGAGGTTCATTCCAAGAACTCAAGGATGGTTCAATATTGGAATTTAATAGAACATGCCACATCAACATAACACTCAAGAGAAATTATGGGACCTCAGAGGCCGCTGAAAGACATTTATAAATACAATTAAGAAGTTGCTAGGACAACAATTTTGAACAAAATGTAGTTGACGTTTCCATAAAAGAGAGATTAAGGTTGGGGGCAAACAGAAAATCTACTTTTCTAGATCTAGTAACAGAGAAATCAAATCCAAAACTTGAATTACCTTCATTTGTGTCATCCTCAGGTCCAACTGAACCTGCTACAGCTTGGAATTTGGCCTTGCAGGATGTCTTTCTGCCTCTAAAGGGCTGGAGAACTGATTTGACTTACTAAAATTATTAGCCATTTTTTGTTTTATCAGCTATTAATATAGGTAACTGAATGTTAATTGCATTCCCTTGTGATCTATTACTTTAAAAAATAAAATCTGGGGTTTTTTTCACATTCCCAAATATATATTCACCGTGGCTAATTAGAAATCTGCACAATATAACAAAATTTAAATTACCTACCTTCTCACCATCCAAAGCCAACCACTAATTAACATTTTAGTATATTTTCTCCAAGCATGAATTTGGGAATATAAACACTCTTGGTGTTTAATAAGGACATAAGTTTGTCACTGGTGTTATAACAATAATTTCTGTGTCCCAAACCCCTCAATGGGACATCAGAGGCTACTAGATTAAAGAGTGTTAACAAATTCTCAGGGCAAAAGATTAAACACTTACCTGACCAAAGCACCAACAGCATTAGATGCCCTCCCATGGTAGTAGAGTGACTTTCTGTGTGTGGTTTTGAAAAAAAAAAAAAAAAAAAAAGCCCTACCAGATGGTTCAAAATAATCAGGGCCTACAGAATGCACATGCATGTGCATGTGTGCTCATATGTGCGTGCGTGCACACACACACACTCATCAGTTGAGAACCTCTGCCCTAGGAAATTCATGGATAATTGATTTGTTGAAAATGTTTGGAGAAAAAAGAAAATGTCTGGAGAGAGGGTCCATAGCTCTCACCAAATTCTCTGAATCTGTGACTCCTTCAAAATGTCAGAAGTCCCGGGGCACCTGGGTGGCTCAGTTGGTTAAGCAACTGCCTTCGGCTCCGGTCATGATCCGGCTCCTTGCTCGACAGGGAGTCTGCTTCTCCCTCTCCCTCTACCTGCTATTCTGCCTGCTCGTGTTCTCTCTCTCTCTAATAAATAAATAAAAAATCTTAAAAAAAAATGTCAAAAGTCCTGGCTTGTAAAATTCTTTCCAATTCTAATATTCTGGCACTATTTGAGGCTGGGGCATTTATTCTGCCTGCTTAGAAGACAAAAGTCTTAGAAGAGCTGGAGGACAGAAGTGAAGCTGGGTTCTTCTATCACAAGGAGGTTTTGAGGAAAGCCGACCCATGGAAAATGCACACATACCCCTTTACCGTCTCTGTGTATCATTTGTCTTGCTTTGACAGGGCTTCCTCTAATATCAAACCATCAAAGACTTGATAACTATGACAATGTAAAAATAACACCACTTTTCAAGGATAGGCCCAGAAGTGTCTGCTCCCAGGGCTACTCCCAGTTATACTTGTGATGAGAGCAAGAGTTACTAATCTTGGGGTCAAATTAAGGAACGAGAGGAAATGAACTATCATATTTTCAAGGCCTACCATGCATTTGACATGCTTCAAGACCCTCATCTGATAAATTTCAGACTCAGGTCTCAACCCTGGCTCTAACTAATTATAGAGTCTAACCTCAGAGCCAAACAGCCTCCCCTTAACAATCATGTATGTTTTGTATTCTTACCTATACCCTGGTTTTCTCTCAAACTTCTATCTTGATTAGGACATCAGTTAAACACACATCAGCCTTATTTAAAAAAAAAAAAACTTACATATTTTATTGTGAAGCATTGATTTTGAAACATAGAATGTGAAACTAAGCTTTGGATTAGAAAACAGATTAAGAATTTCTTGTTCAAATGCTGCCATCTGGCGGCCAAAGACAGTAACCCAAAAAATAGACCTCCCCTTGAAAAGATATGGAAAACCCCAATAGCCCTAATCACCTGGTTTGCTAGCAAACATTAAAATCTGGAATGTTATGTAGGAAAATATTATCTAGAACATTATATGAGAAGATACTAACATGTTTATGTTCCCCTAATTCTGATCCATATGAAATACTTTGTCCATAAACAATGGCAATAAGAGGTTTATTAAAGTGTTTCTAAAAGCCAAAGATGTAGCCTCACCAGACACACTTGACAGTTAAATTCAGCTGCAACAGAGAGAGTGCTGTTTTCTTCATGCTTTCAATGAAACATGAGGTTTCATTCACTCAACAAAATTTTATTGGGATCCTATTATGTTCCAGGTACACTGAATTTCACTGAGTACTCGATGGAGAACCAAAAAACAGCATCTGTTCTAGAGAACTTCATGGTCTGGTGAAAAAAATGGTCCCCGGCCTGTAAGGTTTGGCATCTGTACAGTACCTGGGCCTCAACCTCAGAGATGAGTATGGGCCAGAAGCTCCTGCCTGCAGGGTGCGCCTTTTTCTCATTCACGTTATCGGGACCTACTGTCTATCAGCTTCTCAGACAGATAATTCAGATAGGTATACCTAGTAGGGTCTCTTCCCTAACGCCTGACCAGCCAGAGGGACCACATTTTAGTATTTGACCTATTTCCTACCCTCTCTCTGTCATGAACATTTTCTCTTTTCTGGGTTCTTGAAAGCAAAAATTAGTTTCTGTTCCCTAGTCACTCCAGGTATTTAGTAACCCAGAGAATATTTGTGATACTGGAATTACTGTCCATAGTAGGTAAGAATCCAGCTGCTCAACTGGCTTTTCAGGCATCCTTCAAAGTCCTCTCCTCTGCCCTGGCTCTGACCTCCTATCTCCAGAACCCAGCTAAGGACAGAGCAGCAAAGGTTGATGGTCTACTGGTGAACCACAACATGGAGGTGCCCTAGGACCCTGGCAACTCCAACCAGCATTTTAAGAGTATATCCTATAGTTTCTGGGGAAATTTCTGCAAAAGGTCCTTGGCCAGTAACTAATCATTAAATTTGAAAATATGATCCAGTTTTTCTTCCAATCAAGGCAAACAATACAAGTCAGTAGTGGGGGCAGTGGATTGTGTCAACTTTTCAACTTGTAGCTGCCTTAAGTCCAGGACAGTTTGCCTCCTTTTCAGTCTTAGATCCCATGGTGACAGTGTAGGGCCAAAGGAGCTCCCAGCCTATGGGAATGATGTGTGCAGTCCACATGAGCAGTAAACAACTATTGTTTTGCAAACTGCTCCTCCCTCTTCCGTGAAATTCTAGTGTGGCCCTCCACCCCTCATCTCAAGATGGTCCTGTTACTTGAGATGGCCAGAGTATGCCATCCACCGAAGAGACACAGTGATTAGAGATGATTATGTGACCGAAGCAAAGAAGTCAGGGTGCTTTCTCTGCTTTGGCAGAAATGTGGAAGGGTTGGGCGCCTGGGTGGCTCAGTTGGTTAAGCGACTGCCTTCAGCTCAGGTCATGATCCCAGGGTCCTGGGATCGAGTCCCGCATCGGGCTCCCTGCTCTGCGGGGAGCCTGCTTCTTCCTCTCCCACTCCCCCTGCTTGTGTTCCCTCTCTCGCTGTGTGTGTTAAATGGTATCATTTAAACCCCTAGATTCAGCTATGCCCTTTGCCTCCCGCATGGGTCCAGAATCAGCATGAAGTGGGATAAATGAAGACTTCTTTAAAAACTTACTTTACAGGTTAATGCATGAGTGCAAAGAATTTCTTGCACTATTTAGAAAGCTCATCTGCCAATTTAGTCTGAAGGGGGAAAAAAAAGACCTTGAGGACAGAGCAATGGGAGCTAATCAGCTGATGGCTGAGGACTCAAATCTTAACAGGGAGGGACTTTAAATATAACCTAATCCAAGGCCCTGGTTTTAAATATGAAAAACCAAGACTGGAAGGGGGAAAGGGCTTGCTTAAGAGAATATTCACTAAGGCTTTACAGATCATATGGGGTTAGAGTTTGGCAGAGGAGACTAGGATTGAGTGCTGGACCACCCCAGTGCCTGGCCCTTTCATGTTCATGCTTGTTTAATCCTCAGTCAACCTGGGAGGTACATATTTTAGTTCCATTTGACAGATGATGAAATTGAGGCCAGAGAGGTTAAATGACTACCCTAGTGCCACACAGCTAACATGGAACAGAGCTGAACTTCCAATATAAGCCTAAGGTGATTTTTTTTTCTACTCTACATTTACATGAAAAAAATATTATGAGGCAGGACAGAAGCAAGTGGGACTTAGGAGAGCAGCTGATCCTTATTCTCAAATAAGATGGCAGTGTCTACAGCCCCTGGCTGGCTCAATCGGTAGAGCATGGGACTCTTTATCTTGGGGTCATGAGTTCGAGTCCCATGTTGGGGGCAGAGTTTACTTAAATTTTTTTTAAAAAGCTGCCATTGCGGGCGCCTGGGTGGCTCAGTTGGTTAAGCGACTGCTTTCGGCTCGGGTCATGATCCTGGAGTCCCTGGATCGAGTCCCGCATTGGGCTCCCTGCTCTGCAGGGAGTCTGCTTCTCCCTCTGACCCTCCCCCCTCTCATGTGCTCTCTCTCTCTCATTCTGTCTCAAATAAATAAATAAAATCTTTGAAAAAAAAAAAAAAAGCTGCCATTGTCTAAGAGGATCTGGGAAGAGTCGAGAAGAGGATTGCAATAAAGGCCAAGATCTGGTTTAAATTGCTAAATGAGCCCCTTAAATCTTCAAGTCCCAGCTGCCTTCTAAAAATTGAGGAAGTTGAAATAGATGGTCTCAAAATAAATTTATAAAATGGAACAGACAAAAGGAGTTGAGTAGTGAATGGCCCAGAATCCTAGAGGTCTAAACTCCTAAACTCCTTTCCCACTATTCCACAGTCTGGCCATTCCCTTCCCTGAAGTTTGGGTAGAGAGCAGCTGCTGACAAGGGAACACTCAGGCACTTGAATGTGTCTGATTTAATGAGTCATTCAACAATGGCCTACATAATGCTAATAATGCATCAGAGCACTAATCATCAGTAGACTCTAAAACCCAAAACCCATTCCTTGATGGTAGAGTTTGTTTGCTAAAAAAAATTAAAATAAAATAAATGAAAAGACATAGAGTAGATTACTCTAGTTCAGAGAGTCTAATGGAATTTGAGAACCCTTTTCTCCAGCTCTGACTTAAGATCTGTAATAAACTATTTAAGGTCTACTCTTCATGCTCTCATATAAAGCATTCACTTGCTCAGTTTCAGGTTCCAGTTCATCTCTGTCATCATATCTACCTTCTCTTTAAGCAACAAAAGAACTCGATTATAAATTTGGCTTCTTGGCTAGAGTTGAAGTAACCACCCATATTTAACCATTGTATTTTAATAAAACTGCTGCCTGGCCTGGATATGATGGGGCTTAGGCAGAAGAGGATAGTCCCTAATTGGAGGAAATACAACTTGGAGTCACAAATATGAGTTATATGAATTTGTTCTATTTTTTCATGCCAGTATGCCCAGTACCTAGAGAAGACTCCATCCAATTGTAACACAATAATAAATCTGGGATAAACAGGCAAAGATCGTTTTTTCTAGTGATAATGTAATAATAGTCCACCTGGGAGAGAGGGTGCCATGGGGTCTATATACCTCAATATTTCAGACCCTTTTTCTGGCCCCCAAAATCATTATTCACATTTGCTCATCCAAAAATTCTATTATTCAAGGTCAGAGTAGCCTGGCTGAACAAAAAATGTTGAAATGGTCCAAATTTCCCTTCATTATATCTCACATATTACACTGTGATATAGTTTTTCCTTGGTTGCAGTTTCTTATCAAATATTCTCATTTTGATTTTAATATCAATATGCTAAACTATATAGCATTGTTGATTAGGTAAAAAATTAAATTGAATGTTTTTGCAGTATCTATTTTTAAAAAGTTCACTGGGTACCTTATCTGAAGTTTAATGTTCTGCAATTCTCAAGGACATTGGCTGAGGCCTCAGTGAAATCTCTGCCTTAGTCAGAGATTACTTATGGAGTCCAGCACAGTTTGGACTGTTAACATACTGTACCCAAGAGGTATTGCCACTCCCACTATCCTGGGATACATTCATGATATAGCTGATCTATTTATGCAGATGACTGGTTTTAGTAGTGTAGATTCACTGCCTTTTAGATGGCTCATGGTAAGTCTGTCAGTCAGGGTTCCTAAACCCCTCAGACCTGCTGAGGATTTCTCTATTTCCCAAGATTCCTGTCTCCATGTGATGGCTAAACTGGAGCCAGAAGCCAGAAGCCCCCAGGATGTGCACATGCCAAAGGGTTGAGGGAGGAGCATGAGATCAAAGGAGAGCATCCCAGGGACATCCTAGAGATGAGGTCTCTCCCCTAGACCTCCATAGTGATCCCAGACACCTCCTAAAATCCCAGATGCATAGTGATGACCTTTTTCTCCATAGCAGAGTTTCTTAAGTTGGGGTCCACAGACCCCCAGGGAGTCTATGGAAGCACTTTAAGGGTACATAAGATGTGTATATATATTTTGGGGAGTGAACTTCATGGCCTTCATCATATTTTTAACCTAATCTATGGAAGAATCTTCAGAGCTCTGTGGAAATCTTCAAGTTATAGTTACTGGGATAGAGAGAAGCAGTTAGGTCAATTCTGACACAGCTCAGCCCTGAATCTCTGATATCCAGCCATATGCAGTATATGTGACTAACTACCAGATTCCAGGCTCCAGAAAACATCCCTGAGGCTGCAAGGACTCAGTGACCATCTCAACTATGGTCTGGTCCCTGAAAGGACCATTTGTACCTGGATATCTCAGAGATAGAACCAGAAGAGGAAAAATATATATGCTCTGAGCCTAAGGTTAGCTGAGTTCATCACAGACCCCAGGCCACGCCTCTGAGACTGCCCTCTGAACAGAAGGAGGAGATGGGAATCATTGAAGACGGACAGTCATCAGCTCTAGGCCTTGCCCCTAAAAGCATGGGGCCCGAGGGCCTCCCCCCAATCCCTGTAGAAACAAAGCACCAGTCCCTATAACCAGTCATTCTCCCTTATCTAATGCCCAAGGTCTCCCTGGATCCTGAAATAAAACTGACCCTGCAAAGGGAAGGAAGGCCTGCAACTAGCCCAGAAAGCCAACCAGAAAATGGTGTGTATATCCTCACAGGACAGAGTCTAATCCAGGAGTTTCAGAAATGCAAGGTGCTTTGAAGCCCAGATTTCATTTATATTATGGTTCTCAAACTTTAGTATGAATAAGTCATCCTGAGTGTTTTTGCTGTTGGTTTCTTGTTTTGTTTTGTTTCATTTTGACAGAGAGAGAGAGTGTGCTCGAGCAGGGGGAGGGGCAGAGGGAGAGGGAGAGAGAGACTCCCAAGCAGGTTCCACGCTCAGCGCAGAGCCCAACTTGGGGCTCGATCTCACAACCCTGAGATCATGACCCAAGAGAAAATCAAGAGTCAGCCAACTGAGCCACCCAGGCACCCAATGAATGTTTGTTTTATAGATTCCTATAATCGTGATTCAGTAGTTCTGGGGTAGAGCCCAGATATTTCCAGGTTGTAAAATGGAACTAGCAATTCTGATCTCAGGCAACCATGGAGTGTACCTTTAGAAAGTATCTAGGGTTTCTAGGGGCTTTAAGGCATCAGATGTGGAAAAGGGGCTTTAAAGGAACTTACAGTCCTCAGATAAATCATTGAAATGCCATGGAGAGCTTCTGGCCAGCACAGGCCAAAGGCCCCTGGGGGGGGGTCTATGGCTCCTACTGGTTAGTAATACATTTATATTCTTCAACTAATAGGAAAAATGAATTTGATGCACCAGAACCAAGACCAACTTTGAAGCCCAGCAACTTTTATAGATTATTAAATTTTTATCCTTTAAAGGGTCATAACAATGGTACCTACCCCATAGAATTACATACAGTGAGAAGTAAATGAGATAATTTGAACAAAGTGTTTAGCATAATGCCCAGACACACAGGAGTTGAGTGTTAGCTGCTGTAATCATTAATTACTGCTAATTATGACTATATCCATGCTCACCAAGAAACCACTGTAGCATCCTGTTTGTGAAAGACTGAGGTCAAATGTGGTCTCTATGGACTGAGGTATTCTCCAGAGAGAAGTTATTATTAAGGGTATTTTTTTTTTTAACTCAAGAGCAAAAAGAGTCCAATCCTCAAATAGATCACGAATATAATCAAAAACATTTTAGATTTCCCTTTACCTTCAGTTCTGACATTATCCAAAAATCAACTTGCTCCAACAGTACCATCCAAATTTGGTGAAAAATGAAGCTATGGGGTTCTGTGCAACTTTTCAGTCAACAGCGACCTCTGCATGCATGAGAACTAAATCTGTGACTATTACCTGAACTGCCAACAGTTTTCAACTACCTAAGAGAGCTGCCCCCAACAAATAAACTTTATTTTCAGACGAAAGATCCAAGCAGACCAGCAAGAAGACTTGACAACCAAACCGTGATGAACATTTGGCCAAGTATTTCCTCACCAGCCAGGAACCCCTAATATTAGAAAACTCCATCTCTCCACCCCCTCGTCTAGCCTGTTTGCTTAAAATGAATAAGAACTGGTGAGACACATTTCCTGAGAAGGAAGCATGGGTGGTTTTGGATAGAAAGGAATGAAAGGGAGAGAAGCAACTAAGTTTCTCCATGAAGAAAGGAAAGAGAAAGAATATTACAGAAGAGATTAAGATCAGAAAACAAGACCAATTAGGGCCTTCAGGATAAATATGAGACCTCTCTAGCTGCTCTGATGAAGAGTAGTACCACAGGTCTCGGGGGAGAAAGGATTAAATGTATGGACAGAAATATATAGCCCACCCTCTTCCATATCTTGCATTAGGTCAGTTTGAACATGGCTTTGCCCCCCATCAGTCAGACCTGACATGGATCCTGGAGCCTGGGGATCAGGCCTATCCCAGCCACCATCACCGGAGGACACATCCATGACAAACCCAAATTCCTAATTCCTAAACTACTTCAAGTCACCCCATATTGTAGCCACTCAGGAACAGAAGAAGCTTTGTTTAAAAAAAAAAAAAAAAAAACTGCATGTTTTAATTCAAGAAATAAAAGTTCACAGGCAATCCAGGACAGGTGCCAGGAATTTGCTCTACACAATCAGCCACACCTGCTGCAAAGGTTCAGGCTCCGTGGAATCACTGTGGCCAGTGCCTCCTGAGATGCTCTTTCAGCTGGGGAATGGAAGGCAGCGACTCCTGGCACTCGTGACAACGCAGGGGCAGCCTCAAGAGCTCAGGCATCCCATCTCGGACACTCACTGTGCCAGCGTCCTGTACCATCTCTATCACAGCTGCAAGCAAAGAAAAAAGTTCAGAGCCCAGCTACTCTGAAAAGCCAATATAAGATACCCCCCAGAAAAGCAAATCTGACTCCAAATAAAAATATGCCAGGTATCCTAAAGCTAGTAAACTTGAGGTTAAACCCACTGTGGGGAAAATGGGCTTGATCAGATTCTAAATCTGAGCAACCTGTTTTTGAAATAATTACATTCCTTTAGGACACACTGTAAGCAAACCATGTTACATGTCACCACAGTGCTTTACTGCTGGTTAGCCCTTGGTCAGTGGTAGTTGCCATCATTAATGTCCCAGCATACTGAAGTTCCACAGTATACACATGGGGAAATGCTCCCTTCCACATACATGCAGCCCTCCCCTGTTAATTAACCACTTGTGACATGAGGCTGCCCCCAAGCTCCTATCCAGCTGATGGCAGAAAAGACAACTGTTCAGAGCTTTCACATCCACGAACTCCAATAATTCTCAGGACAATCTTTAAGTCCCCTGTCGTTACAATAAAACATCTTTCTGACTCTGACATAACAGCTTTCTAGGTCCCCCGCAAGAAGGTTGCTCAAAACAAAGTGGCAATCCAAATATCCAGTTTCTTTTATTTTTTTTATTATTTTTTTTAATCCAGTTTCTTTTAATGGGTCTCTCCGTATAGGGACACAAAGTGGTACATGGGCTTTTGAGGCCAGGTAATTATCTAAAGAAACAAGAAAATCAAATATAAGAATAGGAAAAAAAAAAAAAAGAATAGCTGAGAAAATGAAACAAATGTGAAAACTAAAGAACTCTGTTTACCTTGTGATTCTAGGAAGTATTCTGTATTGAAAGAATTCCAATGTTTTTTGTTTTTAAGGCAAGGAGAATCAAAATCCTGGCTGATCACATGAAGGTGTACATGGCTAGTTGAGAGAGAAGGAAATTGACCATTAAATCCATTAAAAACTATGGCTTAATCAAAATGACAAACAGTAAAAGTATGGGTATATAAAATATTGCTAGTGTTTCCATTTAATCTAATTCATTCAATCATTCACTTAAGAACATTTAATGCTTGGGACGCCTGGGTGGCTCAGTAGGTTAAGCGTCTGCCTTCGGCTCAGGTCATGATCCCAGGGTCCTGGGATCGAGTCCCACATCGGGCTCCCTGCTCCATGGGGAGCCTGCTTCTCCCTCTGCCTCTGCCTCTCTCTCTCTCTCATGAATAAATAAATTTAAAAAAAAAAATCTTTAAAAAAATAATTAAAAAAAAAAAAAAAAGAACATTTAATGCTTACTAAGTACCTACTAGAGCCAACCATTATTCTAGCACTGGGAATTTAGCAGTGAACAAAATGAGAAAGGCCTCTGCCCTTATAGAAATTATATTCTAGTAAGGAAAGACAAATTTTAAAAAGAAAACAAATAACAGGGAGAATTCAAATCATTAACATTGCTAAGGAGGGCGCCTGGGTGGCTCAGTCAGTTGAGCGGCTGCCTTCAGCTCAGGTCATGATCCCAGGGTCCTGGGATTGAGCCCCACATTGGGCTCCCTGCTCAGTGGAGAGCCTGCTTCTCCCTCTCCCTCTGCCTGCCACTCTGCCTACTTGTACTCTCTCTCTCTGTCAAATAAATAAATAAAATCTTTAAAAAAAAAAAAAAAAAAAAAAACATTGCTAAGGAAAAACACAAACCAGGGAAATGGGACACAGAGTGCTCAGGGGCTAGAAGTTACCTCTTTAGCTAGAGTGTTCAAGGAAGGCCACTCCCAGGCAGTGATTTGAGCTGAGAAAGCAGTCAGGCAAGCAAAGATCTGGAGAAAGAATGTTTTGGGGAGTGGCAATGCCAAGTGCAAAGACTATGAGATAAGAAAGAACTTGGCGCAATTGAGGAACAGAAAGGTGATAGATAGGGCTGGAATGGTTCGAGCTGAGGAAGAGAGACTAGGTGGGAGTCAGAAAATAAAGAGTCTTACAGGCTGACAAGAGGTCTGCAGTGTATTCTGCTTACATTGTCTCTGATTTGCACTTTTAAAAGATCACTCTGGCTGCCCTGCAGAGAAAGAACTATAAAGAGGGTAACAATGGATACAGAGAGGAGTTAGGAAACTACTGCAGAAATAATCACACCTTAGATTAGAGCTGTAGTGTTTGGAATATATTTTGCAATAGAACCAATAGGACTTCCTAATGGATTAGATGTGGTTTGGGGGAGGTGCCACTTACAGAGATGGGGAAGCTTAAAGGAAAAGCAGGTTTGGGGCAGAAAACCAGGAGTTCTCTTTTGGACTTGTTAAACACTTTTTGTATAAATACGACTCTTAGAATCATTAGTATTTTCTATCCTCCCAATAAATAATCAAAACCAACCAATACATGCAGGAATCCAAAATGGAATACAGGCAGTATCAAACAAACCTAACAGTATTACAAACGAATAAGGGAACCACACTGAAGGGGCTCAGGAAGAAAATAACTAGTGAAATGAACTTCGGAAAAGAGTAGTTTGGATACTGTAAAGATGGAAAGAACTATACAGAAATACTGTGAGTAAATGTCTTTCTCACAGGGTTATGGGTTAGCTAGCAATTCTGTAATTGTTTTATGTATATACTAAGACCAAACAGGAAAGTGAATTTATTATAGCTAATGAGAGCCAGATTTTTCACCCTTGGAGAAAGAAATTACAATAAAGGAAAGGGGGAGACAAGAATGAACCGTGTAGAATTGAACTGGAGCCAGAGATACCAGTATAAGCTTGTGTTTTTCTGTACACATACAGAAATAGATAAAGAAAGAAATACGGAGGTGTGTGTATCTGTATGGATTAGGATTCACACATGTATTTCCTGGCCCTATCTGCCGAAAGGACCTAGGAGTAAAGACACCCTGGAATCAACCACTTCTCTCAATATAGAAACCTAGTATCCAAGTGTTGGTTTATAAATATCTTTCTTTCTCCGATAAAATGAACTAAATAAAATAAAAAGTTCATTCCAGGGCGAGAACAGGAAAAATACAGGATAAGCCTGGAATATCTTATTCCAGAAAATAAAGAAGTGCTCAAAAAATGTTGGAGCCCTGTCAAATGATTCGGGACCCAACCTAAAGGAGCTTCCAAGGACTAAAGCTAGAACAATTTGAGCAACAAAATGAATAATGATAGACTAAATTAAAACCTATAGAATAAAATATCCATGAGTCCACACTGACAAATAACTGAATAAATACATAGTGGGGGAGAAGGGACAACTCTTCCATATAGAAGAATTCTAATTAATAAAAAAAATCACCATTAGGTAAACACCACAGTAATAACTCTTGCAGGCAAGACCTTCCAATAAATGCTAAAATCACTGGGCAAAAGTTTGGGGAGAAACAGGATACTAGCATAGTCTCTAACTATTCAAGACATTCATCAATTACAAAGGGAAATAGTAACTCAGGAGAGAAACCTGGCAGACATCACCCTAAAAAAATGATCAAGGTTAATATGAGCAATAAGCTATCTCGACATCACGTACTCCTTGATATGAATATACTGAGAAGGACACAACATCACCTCTGTGGTATTAGGCGGGGTGGGGGAAGCATAACCTCAATCTAATCATGAAAAAATATCAGAAAAATCCAAAATGAGAGACATCCTATAAAACCAACCAGTAATCGGGACGCCTGGGTGGCTCGGTCAGTTAGGTGTCTGCCTTCGGCTCGGCTCATGATCCCAGGGTCCTGGGATCAAGTCCCACATCGGGCTCCTTGCTCAGCGGGGAGTCTGCTTCTCCCTCTCCCTCTGCCTGCTGCGCCCCCGCTCATGCTCTCTGTCTCTGACCAATAAGTAAACAAAATCTTTAAAAAAAAAAAACAACCACCAGTAATCATCAAAAGTGTCAAGGTCATAAAAACTAGGAAAGGAGAAGGAAGTGTCACAAATTAGGGGAAACTAACGAGAGACAACAAATAAATCCAATGCAGGATCCTGGATTAGATCCTGGAACAGAAAAACATAAAAATAAAAAAAATAAAAAATAAAGAAAGGTGAAATTCAAATAAGGTCTAGAATTTAATTAGTGGTGATATTATGGAAGATCTTTGTTTTGCTTCACACTTTTTTTTATATTTTCTAAACAGAAAATATATTACTTTTATAAGAAAAAAAAATCTGTTACCCTTTCCTTTCCATACTGTTTATTCAAAATTATAAATAGTGATCATAAAAGGAGATGTGAGTGGCAAATTACTGCTCATTTTGCTTCCCACCCACACTTGCCACAGCTCTTTTTAACATTCTTAGAACAATAGCATGTATTACATAATAAAGGTATGGACACCATGATTACTATGTGAAAAGCACTCTGTAGTCAAAGGGCTCTGTTAGTCATGGGCTGTGCAGCACTGGAGAAATAGGATTATGATTATGGGTGACTTTTGCCCTAAATTTTTGAATAAGATTTTAACAAAATATATATACAGTTGATCCTTGAGCTGACCCCCCCACACTATCAAAAACCCAAAAGTGTAATTTTTTACTCCCCCCAAAACTACTAATATCCTACTGTTGATCAGAAGCCTCACCAATAACATAAACAGTCCATTAACACATATTTTGTATGCTATATATATTATATACTGAAATCTTACAATAAAGTAAGGCAGAGAAAAGAAAAAGTTAAGAAAGTCACAATGAAAATACATTTACAGTATTTTACTATATCAAAAAACATCTGCATATAGGTGGACCAGCACAATTCAAACCTATGTTGTTCAAGGATCAACTGCATTTTTTTTTTGTTATTTTCTAAAGTGTTCTATTTCTTTTTTTTAATTTTATTGTTATGTTAATCACCATACATTACATCATTAGTTTTTGATGTAGTGTTCCATGATTCATTGTTTGCATGTAACACCCAGTGCTCCATGTAGAACGTGCCCTCTTTAATACCAAATCACCAGGCTAACCCATCCCCTCACCCCCTCCCCTCTAGAACCCTCAGTTTGTTTTTCAGAGTCCATCGTCTCTCATGGTTTGTCTCCCCCTCCGATTTCCCCCCCTTCATTCTTCCCCTCCTATGTTCTTTTTTTTTTCTTAACATATATTGCATTGTTTCAGAGGTACAGATCTGTGATTCAACAGTCTTGCACAATTCACAGCGCTTACCAGAGCACATACCCTCCCCAGTGTCTATCACCCAGTCATCCCATTCCTCCCACCCCACCCCCCACTCCAGCAACCCTCAGTTTGCTTCCTGAGATTAAGAATTCCTCATATCAGTGAGGTCATATGATACGTCTTTCTCTGATAGACTTATTTCACTCGGCATAACACCCTCCAGTTCCATCCACGTTGCTGCAAATGGCAAGATCTCATTCCTTTTGATGGCTGCATAATATTCCATTGTATATATATACCACATCTTCTTTATCCATTCATCTGTCGATGGACATCTTGGCTCTTTCCACAGTTTGGCTATTGTGGACATTGCTGCTATAAACATCGGGGTGCACGTACCCCTTCGGATCCCTACATTTGTATATTTGGGGTAAATACCCAGTAGTCAACTGCATTTTTTTTAAATGAGGCCCAACATACATCAACCCTATGACCTAGCAACTTCACTTCCAGGAATTTACCAAAGGGCAAAAAAATGAAGTATGTGCATGATATACACAACAACATACATGAATCTCAAAATCATAATGCTAAAAAAGGTCCGACAGAAGAAAAGTACACATTGTATGATTCCACTTATATGAAGCTCTAGAACAGGCAAAACTAACCTATGCAGAAAGAAATCAGAACAACGCTTGAGGGCTGAGGGGAAGACTAATTGAAAAGAAGCGCAGGGGAACTTTCTGGGATATGACAGAAATGTTCTGTATTTTAATCAGAGTGATAGTTACAAGGGATAAATGTTTGTCAAAACTGACCAAACTATAAATCTTGTGCATTTTGTTGTATGTAAGTTATGCCTCTATTTTTTTTTAAGATTTTATTTGACAGAGAAAGACACAGCGAGAGAGAGAACACAAGCAGAGGGAGTGGGAGAGGGGGAAGCAGGCTTCCCTCTGAGCAGGGAGCCCAATGCAGGGCTCGATCCCAGAACCCTGGGATCATGACCTGAGCCAAAGGCAGACGCTAATGACCGAGCCACCCAGGCGCCCCAGTGATACCTCAATTAAAAAAAAAAAAAAATACTGATGGGGGAAAAAATGTGGCATAAAAATTTCATTTGGTTAAAGTGGCCCATCATATAAGTCATAATTCGCTGAATAAAATGTGAAGAATGTTGGGCAGTTAAAAAAAAATAACCAAAAGAAATTCTGACACATGCTACAGAAGAGACGGACCTTGAAGACATGATCCTAAGTGAAATAAGCAGTCACAAAAAGACAGATACTGTATGATTCCACTTATATGAAGCACCTAGAGTAGTCAAATTTATAGAAACAGAAAGTAGAATGATAATTGCCAGGGACTGTAGAGCGGAACGGGATGTAGTTTGGGAAGACGAAAAAGGATCTAGAAGCAAACGATGGTGATGGCTGCATAATAATGTATATGTACTTAAACGCCAATGAACTGTAATACTTAAAATCATTAAAATGTTAAATCTTGTTAGGTATATTTTATCACCAAAAAAACAAACAAATACAAGATAAAAACTCCAAAATCCAATTAGTCTGCTTATCTTGTTGCTTAGCTCTAAAGAACTATGGTGATCTGCCTTGCTTGCATTCTTTAAAAAGACTGTTATTCCTTTCTGAATACTTCTGGGTATGAGCCAAAGGCAAACAGGCTCTATATTTTTCTCTCATTTTACTTTAAATCTTAGATCTACTGAGTTGTCACAATAAAAGTCAGTGATGTTTGTCTCCTTCAAAGCAGTGGTCCTTAATTGTTTAGGAGTTTATAGATGCTTCTGAAAAATCTTAATAAAAGTCACAGGCACAAAAAATAAAAAGAAAAATCAAAGCAAGTCAGGCATAAGGGTGGAAGTTTCAGCCCACCTTCCTTGGAAACATCCCACCCTAGTCCCCTGGGCCTTGGAACTATCAGCACACCTAGGCTGAATCCATCTGTCCACCTAGACAGAACCAGAATGCACTGGCACTACACACGACACTTACCTCATGCTGGGAATGGCATGGTAACCCAAACGGAAGCGGAGTTTGCTGGACCCAGCAAAATCTGTGATCATCTTTTCCCCCACAGTGTGCATGTGTTTAAGGAGCTCAAGGTGTTCCCTGGTCACAGCCTTCAGACTGGAAATGGAAGCCCATGGTAAGACCAGCCAGTGATGACGAGCCTTGGGATATTTATCCTTAATCACCACCACCTGCTCATCTTTGTAAACCTAGCAGAGGGGCATAAGAGAAGGAACAGACATCTACCACACATCTTCTGCATGCCAGGTGCTGTCATATTCACTAACTCACTTAACTCCCAACACAATCTTATGTAAAAGGTTTCAGTATCCCAATTTTGTCAGATGAGAACTGAGACTTGGAACATGTCTTGCACTGTCACAGAGTTAACAAAGTGGGAAGTCTAAGATTGTAAACCAGGTCTAGTTGACTCCAGAGTTCAGTCACCACACTACAAAGAATAAACAGAAAATGCATAGTACAAAATAGTTCCCAAGGTTCTGATGTAACACCCCCGCAAGCATTAATTCAAATGCACCCTTCTCCACTCTAACCCAGCAGACCATGTGTCACAATCATGTGTTCCAAGAAGCCCTACCAGATCTGGCCCCTTGTCACCCAGGATGTAATTTAAGAAGAACTCAAAGACTCCTCCCAGGATGACGCCTGACTATTAATCCCAGGGAGCCCAATAACTACAGTCACAATATATTACCTGACACTCCCTTGAAAGAAACCCCACTAAGGTTAACACAACTTCCCTTAATAGCACCCAGAAGTTTAGGAGGAACAAAGAAGAGGGGATATTCATTTAAGGAACTGAGCTTCTCTCCAACCAATTCCAGTTACTAACTTACTGATAATGGGAAAAGACGCTTGGTTCTCACAAAATAGCCCAATAAAACGAACCTCAGTCAGAAGGACTGATCTCCTTTGCTTTCACTTGTAGTTATGACCTCTGTGGAGTAGTCACTTAAAACATGAAGTGTATTGGGGTGCCTGGGTGGCTCAGTCGTTAAGCATCTGCCTTCGGCTCAGGTCATGATCCCAGGGTCCTGGGATCGAGCCCCGCATCGGGCTCCCTGCTCTGCAGGAAGCCTGTTTCTCCCTCTCCCACTCCCCCTGCTTGTGTTCCCTCTCTCACTGTGTCTCTGTCAAATAAATAAATAAAATCTTAAAAAAAAAAAAAATAAATAAAAATGATGCGGGAGAAATCTATTTAAAAAAAAAAAAACAAAACATGAAGTGTATTTCAATGCCAAAATGCTATTCTGACCTGCATTTTGGGATCCTGCATAGAAATTTTCAAGCCTTGACTCCAGTGACCCAATGATTCCTGAAACAAAAAGGGGCCATAAAATTGCAAATGTCAATAGTTGTATTTGGCATTAGTTAATATTGTATGTCAGCAAAGCCCAACCAAACTTAGCAATGAGATTAGTTTTTAAGAATTAAGCTATACCCCTTTACTCAATCGTTTGCCTTTATAACCTAAACCGGCTCCATTTTCTTCCTATACAGGATTCAGAGCTGTGTGTCTAGACGAAGGCTGGAGATGCCAGTGTCAACTGCATCTTCTTCGCCCTCTCCCACTCCATCTACAGCCTAACTACATTTCCACTTTGACATCAGGATGCGAATCACATGATCTATGAACAGTGTTCCAATGCTAACCTTCTACAGATAAACATATGACTGACCCATTTTAGCAGTTCCATGCTAAGCACATCGCCATTATCTCCCTACCGTCAAGTGGCCTACCTCAGGAATTCAAGAGAAAAGTACATGAAGGGACATTCACCCAAGTGACTGGTGACACAAACAAGTGACTCTTTCATCATGGTTAATAAGCCTTGTCATGGTTAATAACCCATTATGCATATCTGGGCTTTACAGTGTACAAAACAATCAAGCAGTCATTATATCTCATTTAATCTCCACATCATCTATCAAGCACACCGCCCTCACCTTTTTGGTAGATGCATCTTTCCCTTTCTTTGAGGGCACAGAGGATTGGCCAGGGTCACTCCCAGGTTCCAGTCCTCTACAGGACTCAGCTTCCTGGGCAGCATCCCTTTCTATAGAATCACTGTTGCCTGACCTCTTTCTCTTCCTGTGTGTTTCTAGGCCAGGGCTCTCTGCCTCTTCCTCAAACTCTACAATATATGGATAAAGTTCATTCACCATGTGGAGAACTTGGCCAGGCTGCAGCTTCACCTCTTGGTCCTTCCCAATTATGACTGAGTCAATGCTGGTGGGATTGACCCCTACCTATAAATAATCAGAAAATAATTACAAAGATAGCAATAATACCATTAGCAGCATAGCCACTGCTATGTTAACCACTTACTGCATGCCAGGCACCATGCTTAATGCTCACTCCCCACACATGACAGAGAAGCTTCTGTTGGTTGGCACAAACACTCTAAAATCAACAGCATAAGAAAATCATCAAGTATAAAATGGAAATCCAAATTACAATCATACATACCTGCTTCACCTTGACATATCCTTTGTTACACTCTGCTTTCAACTGTACTGAAAGAGATTTTAAAAAGTTAAACCTAAATGCCACAAAGAACCAAGCACGTGCTCCTATTCCTTACAGGACAATGAAGCCTCACTCCAGGAGGCAACTTGACTGTGGTTTCCTCAAAGGCCTATGAGCAAAATTGCCTGTTATGCAGGTGGCTGGGCTCCAAATCCTTCCATAAAACGTCCACCAGCACACATACTCCCTTAGCTCCTACTAATATCCCTACGAAGCAGCTTCACAGAATCCCCACAAATCTCGCTATTCCAGAGCCCTTGGCCCACTCAGGATCACAGACTCTGCAGTCAGGGAAGGGACCCCATTCTCTCACAGACTCTTGGTTCATGATTGTATCAGGCTTCCACTATTTAATAAAACTATGAGATGCTTTCAATAGAAAAAGGCAAAAGATACACTTCTGGAAAAGAGAAATTCAGCTGGCCTTAGTAGGCAGGGTGATTATTCTAGGAAGAGGATTGCAGGAACAGAACAGTCTGAGCATATGTGGGAAGAAATAACATTAAATACTTGTGTTCAGAGAAGTGAACAAAGTTTCTAGGGGGAGACAGGGTGCACAGACACCACAGCTGCTCTCCAGGAAAGAACAGGCAGAAGACAGGCTGACATACAAGTCCCTACAGTTGCTGTTGTGAAATGGGGACAGAGTGAAAAGCAGTATCTGCTTCTGTATCTCAGACCTAGCCAGCTCAAGTATGGTTTTTTTTCCCCATTTAGATTAACTCATGTGGAAAAAATCATAATCAGTACTGCAGACTCCAAGCACGGAGAAACTCTATGGGGAACACATATGTGGGGGTCTGGTAGCAGTGAGCATGTCCAGAGTTTATATGTAAAAAAATGAGGTACATGGTAAGGCTTTTTCCTAAGGACGTTCTTTTCATTAAATCCCAGGAAAGGCATTTCAAGAGCTAGATGCCATAGTCTTATAAAGATAACCCCCTCTGTGTGAGGCATTATGTAAAGGATGGAACTATCCCATCACTTCTCAGACATGGTTTCAGGCTGGAGGTCCCAGAATTAACTGTCTCACTGCTCAATGAGGAATCTCCCTGGGCAAAGCAGGGTACAAGATTCAGGTCCATCACCCTATAGTAACAGGATGGAACCTGCCTATTCTCAACACTGAATATTAACCACTTCCAGAGGGTAGAATCTGGGGTAAATGGGTCCCTGGTGTTAGCTAAAAGAGCTCAGTTCCTGAGTTTTGTTTATGGCAGACAAAAAGATTCTACCAATAGCATCCAGGAAATGTGCATCTTGGGTTATCATTATCCTGAGGAACAAAACACAGTAATCTGCACATTGCTATGACCAAGTACCTTGCTGTCGAGAACATTTCTTGTCAACAATCTTGGTCTCTGGGCCACGCCCAACCATGACTGCTTCCAAATGCGGAAGTTTGATTCGCTGGTGCCGGTTATCCTGTCTCACCAACCAGCACACCCTCATCATTACTCTGAGAGAAAAAAACAGAAGAGAATCACTGGAAAAATTAGCACAAGTCCTCCAGGGCCACACCCCAGCACCACCACATATGCCATCTACCAGTGACTTCACCTAGGTCTCAATTTTCTCACCTCTAAAACATGATGATGACAGGACTCATGAGGCTGTTGTAAGAATTAAATATGATAATGTATATATTTACCTCCATGCCTAAATCAGGCTAAGCAATCAAATATTATGTTTATTGATATACTCTACGTGCTGACCATTAGCCTACACACTGAGGATAACAGAATAATTAAACATTGTCCCTATCCTCGAGGGGCCTGGAGTATAGGTGGGGCAGACAGACTCATATGTCAATTATTACAATATGATGTGATAAGCACCATAAAAAGGGATTAACCAAATATGGCATTAGCCCAGGGAAAGGAATAACTGACTCTTGTAAGTAATATCAAAAACAGGTTAATGAGGAAGGGATATTTATGCTGAGTTTTAAAGCATGAGAAGGAGTTTGCATGGCAGAGAATTAAGGACATAAGAATAGAGGATGTTCTTCAGTCCACAGGCATCTCTATGTATATTAGGTTTCCCTCCTTAATCATCATTAACATATCAATATTAGAACAATACATTTTTTTGCCATCTAACAGAAGACTGTCATAATAAATATGCAAACCTACAATGTCTAAAGTGTGAATGTGGCCCCTCTGTGCAATACACAAACTGCACAACAGTGAAGGAACTGGTTTTCTTTTGAAAACAACCTTTAGGGGCACCTGGGTGGCTCAATCGATTAAGCATCAACTCTTGATTTCAGCTCAGGTCATGATCTCAGGGCTGTAAGATGGAGCCCTGCATTGGGCTCTGGCCTCAGTGGGACGTCTGCTTAAGATTCTCTCTCTCTGCCCCTCCCCACCCACCCATCCCAATCACCGCTCCCTCTGCATGCGCACACACACTTTCTCTCTCTAAAATTAATAAATAAATCCTAAAAAAGGAAGGAAGGGAGGGAGGGAGGGAGGAAGGAAGGAAGGAACGAACGAACAAACGAACAAACAACCTTCATGGCCACATAGGGTATCAGTAGAAGGGAGACAAGAAATTTGGGAGGAAAAAAAAAAAAAGAAAGAAATTTGGGAGAGAGATGAGGCCTGAACAAAGGCAGGGCAAAGGGAATGGAGAGGAAGAAGATCCAGAAAAATTGTGAAGGTAGACTTAATTACTGACTGTATTTGGGGAATGACAAAGGAGTAAAGGGAGACATCAATCAAGACTTCTAATTTGGAAATAGCCATTAACCACACTGAGAAATAAACAAGGAGACATAATTTGAAGTTAAATGGCAGATGAAGAAGGGATGATTTCTGATTGAAACACAATTAGATTAAGATCCACAGGTCAAGGTAGGATATATGGGTAGAAAGCTCAGGGAGAGGAATGGGCAGAATGTATATATTTGAGAGCCATCAACATGTCAGAGAAGGTGAGGCAAAGAGAGAGCATGAGATCACCCAGAGAGGGAGAGCAGGAAATTATGCACAGAGACAGGACTAGGATCTTTGGGATGCCTCCAGAAACTGACCATTCAAGCCTCTAATACCCTCTGAGAAATGTGCCCTGCAGGCAAGGCAGCACTTACTAAGCCCTCTGCACAAGCTCTGTGTCCAAAGGGAACAAAAAGGAACAAGATTTTTAAAAATCAAAGTTTTATTACCAACTGCAAAGAAAGGATAATGCAAAGGAGTGAGCAAATGAGTGCTGAAGAGGTGCAAAGTCAAAGAAATTTGATCAGTCAGGAAAGGCTTTGGAAACCACCCAACTGAAAAGGCCGAGAAGACTGATAAGAAAATAAGTGGGAGGGGACATTCCTTTTTTTTTTTTTTAAAGATTTTATTTATTTATTTGACAGAGAGATAGGCAGAGAGGCAGGCAGAGGGAGAGGGAGAAGCAGGCTCCCCGCTGAGCAGGGAGCATGATTCGAGGCTCAAACCAACTGAGCCACCCAGGTGCCCCGGGACATTCCATTTTTAAAAGCACAGGTGACAGGGACACCTGGCTCAGTCCAAAGAGTGCGCAACTCTTGATCTCTGGGTCACTGAGTTCAAGCCCCACACTGGGTGTGGAGATTCTTAAATAAATAAAACTTAAAAAAAAAAAAGGTACAAGTGACAACACAGATTTCAGCAATAAGCCACAGTTAAGGGGTAGAAAGCAGACCTTATTAGCTGACCCAGAGGAGCTGCCCCAGAGAATCACCAAAAAATTGCAGAGGTACTGAACACTAGGCTGAAAAGTTTAGACTTCACAATCAACAAGAGACAACTGCCAAGTTATTGAGCTGCAGAGCAAAGTGAAACAACAGCTGTGTGTAGGCAGGCTGGAGCGGAGAAGTCTAGAGTCAGAGATTAGTCACGAGGCTGTCAACATAATGACCAGAGTGAGGTCCAAAAGTTCAGGCAGGTCTTTGTGAAGGAATGGATGCAAGAGCATGAAGAGTCAGCTGCATACCTAAAATCCTGAAACTGAAGCCTCAAATGATGATGATGCTACAGGCAAGTCCCACTTTTAAATGCTATGTGTTCAGAGGGGCATCTGTTTGCACTTGCTGGAAACTGATGAATGAGCAGGTAATGGACTGAGAAGTGAAGTATGTCTTCATCAGGCCTTGGGAAATAAGTCATGGTGACTGACTACTCACAGTAATAAAAGAAATCTGGAGAGAGCACAATTTGAGAGCAGGGACAGGAAGGAATCTGATGGGCCGCTGAGAGCATGGCTGGCTGTTGCAGGATAATAGGAACTACCCCTCCTGCCCTATACACACACTCATTCCCACCAAAATTCTCAAGTTATGATGTTCCTATTTACTACTTCTTGAGAAGCTAAAGCAGTGACTGCACAATGCTCACGCAACTAACGTTAAGCAACATTTTGGCCCATTTTAGCCTCCAGTTCCAATTTCTAGGAATGAAGCATTTTAGAATATGGGGAGTACATAAGGATAGGTGCTCCTGAATCTTTAAATTGGTCCATCCAATAAAACTCCATAAACTGCAAGTTCTAGGACAGAAGTCAAGCCCATTTTTTGCTTACCAATATATCTCCAACACTTAATACTTGGCATACAGGAACGCAATATATATTGCAAGTAAATCACCAGATGATAATCCTATCCAGATTCTCATCCCTTTCTTCTCTTTCCCCTGCTCCAGTTCCTCTTAAGTGGTCCTTTGCTCCTCTCTTTGGGCAATCCCATCGTCACATCTAGGCAGATAAATCCTAATTCTCTATTTTCTAACTCCCTACTTTTCATTCCAGGAAAAAATTCTGGTTATATCTTAAGGAACCAAAGTGATCTGATAGGCCACACAAGCCCAGCAATCTGATAATGTGGAACAGTGCTGTCCAGTAGAATTTTTTGCAATGATGGAAGTATCGTTAATCTGCATTGTCTAATAATGTAGCCACCATGTGACAATCAAGCATCCAAAATGTAGCTAGTGCAACCAAGGAACTAAAGTTCTTAGATTTTTTTAAACATACATTTAAATAGCTACATGTGGCTGATGGCTACCATGATATCCAACTCAGCCCCAGAAATTTGCCCAACCTGGTAAGTACCAAATTCCTCAGGCTTGAGGTTAAGACCCTCATACTCTATCCCCACAAAGGTTACTTATGTCACCTCCTACTTCCTTTCATAGAACTAGCCCACCCTTCCCTTCCCCCAGACTCACATACGTTTATTCTTACACACAAATACATCCCTCAGGTATGATGTACTGAGTCACATCTCCCAAGTAAGTCATTCTTAATATGATCTCCTGGCATTGGATTATACCGTTTCCTCCTTCCTAGAATCCCAAATCCTTCTCAATTCCCAAGTCCCACCTCCTCCAGGGAGGCCTTCACTGAACTATCTTGTCTTCTCTACATCTTGCCATAGGGTGTGGTCAATTTATCTTCACAGTTCTCTGAAAATTAAATGTGGATGTAATTCTACTCTCCAAATGAGACTATAATCTCCTTATATACAGCCTGCATCACTACCCATCCATACAGAAAACTCAGGTCTCTAGAAGATTATGGCCCTAGGCTAGGCCTGGCCTTATACTTCTCAATATCCTCTGGTGTTCGGCATACCTTTATCTAGTGCATACTATCTGCTAGGCACTTGTTAAATGTCTTACTTTTATTATCTCATTTAATTTTCCCAGCAACTCTCATTCTAAGGAAAAGAAAATTTAAGGCTTAAGAAAAAACAGGTAACCTATTTTTAGTTTGGCATAACCAATGTGTGCCAGAGATAGGATTTGAATCAATTCTAAAGAATGGGTTTTTGTTTTTGTTTTAAAGATTTTATTTATTTATTTGAGAGAGAGAGAATGAGAAAGAGCATGAGAGGGAGGAGGGTCAGAGGGAGAAGCAGACTCCCTGCCGAGCAGGGAGCCCAATGCGGGACTCGATCCTGGGACTCCAGGATCGTGACCCGAGCCGAAGGCAGTCGCTTAACCAACTGAGCCACCCAGGCGCCCTAAAGAACGGGTTCTTAATCACTACACCATATACCTTTTGTCTTCACTCATTTGATCATTCAATTAAAATTACTATGTGCCGGGGCGCCTGGGTGGTGCAGTCAGTTAAGCATTCGACTCGTGGTTTTGGCTCAGGCTGTGATCTCAGGGTCATGAGATCAAGCCCCACGTCGAGCTCCATGCTCAGCATGCAATCTGCTTGAGATTCTCTCTCTCTCTCTCTAACCCTCCCACTCGTGTGCTCTAAAATAAAGAAATAAATCTTTTTTTAAAAATTACTGCATGTCTACAGTGTGCCTTGTGCTATTCTAGTACTGAGAATAAAGAAATAATACATATCACTCATATAATGGAGGTATAATATATCATGCCTGCCTTCAAAAGGCTCAGTCTTGTGGGGGAGAGAAACACAAAAACATTTATAATAAATGTAGTAAGTATAGTGATTGGTCTGTGCAGAGTATCATGGGAGCACAAGGCTGGAGTACCCAACCCAGACATGGAGAAAGGAGATGTCAAGGAAGATTTCCTATAGGAGTCAGACCTAAAATGAGTCCTATATATAAGCCAGATTAACTAGGTGAAGGGTCATCCTAATTAGGTGAGGAGAAGGAAGTGGATAAAGGAAACAGGGAGAAAATTCAAGTCAAAGGGAATAGCAAGGGCAATGCACAAAGAAATAATAGACTGCACATGACGAAGCAGTTCAGTGTTGCTACAACTTAAAATATGAGGCAGAAAAGAGGCTAGAGACACAGGCACGTCCAGAATAAGCAGAGCCCTGGGTGACTGGCTGAGAAGCTCAAACTTTAGAAGTTCCACTGCATTTTACAATTTAATAAACAATAAAAATTTGCTAAGTGAATGAGAAAAAAGATCAGATGAATGAACAGACAGATACTTAAAGATTATTAAGCAGGACTTTAACACAGATTTGTGTCAAAGATCATTTGGGGGAGGAGGGTACGTGTTACTTCTATCACCTCATGTGAGAAGATACATGGGGAACAGGACTGGAGGCAGGGAAATCGTTCAGAAGGCCATCACATTTCAGATGAAAGATGACAGTGCCTAAAGTAGTTCAAAGGTAGGGATGAAGAACAACACAGATTTGAGAAATATTTAGGGGGTAAAATCATCAGGACTTAGTGATCTATGTGATGAGAGCAAGTTCAGGGGAAGACAGAGTTCAGTTTCAGGCTTGTGAATTTGAACTGTGGGACTTGCAGGCAGAGCTGTCTAGTAGGGTGGTCAGAGGTGAGGGTGAAAGTCAGAAAAAAGGGTCTGACAACTTTGATTTGGGAGCATGTAGAAGGGAGTTAAAACCAAGCTAGTTGATGTGCTCTCAGGCAGTGTATCCAGAACAAAAAGAACAGTGAGCCAAAGTCACAAGCCTTGCAAATACCCAACATTTTAGGGGAGGAAGAAAAAAGACTACCCACAGGAGAAATGGCTGGTGAGAGAGACACATGGAGAAACAGCTAGAATGTAAGCTCCTTACAAGGAGGCACTTTGTCTTCCTAGTCTCTGTATCATAATAAATGTTTGTTAAATAAATCAGCTGAATGTATTATTCTGGAAAGCAAAGCAGTAGAGGAGTGAGAGTTTCAAAAGCAGCAAAGGTGACTAAAAAATGTCTATCTGGTTTGATAATTACTGTAACTTTAAGGTTAAAATTTCAGGGGAATGATAGGTCTCAAAGGGAGACCGAAGAAAGGAGTGAAAGGTGAGGAAATGGAGATAGAATTTAGAATACTCTTTAAAATAGTTTGAATAAGAAGGGGAATAGAGTTACTGGATGACATCTAAAGGAAGGATGGATCACTAAGACTTCCTTCTTTCTAGCTTGGTAGGTTAGGGGGCAGGTGACCAGGAATCTGAGAAATCTGACATGTTTATACAAAACTAGGACATAGGGGCAGAGAAGACAAATGAAAACAAGGTCTCATAGATGAAAATATAAAAGGTAAGAAGCAAAGACACAGGGATTCGCTTTTATCAGAGCAGAGTGAAAGAAAGGTAAAAAGGGTGTAAGTCTAAGACTTTTTTAAGAAGGGAAAGCAGGGGCAAAATTTTGAGGGAAAGGACATCTGATGACCTCAATCCACTCCATAAAATAGTAGGTAGGAGTGAGGTGTTTGGGAGCTTAATGAACAGTTGAAAAAAATCAATGTAATACAGTGGATAACATCCGGCCTCTTAAGTTCAACTGCTTGAGTTCAAATCATGGCTCGGTAACCTACCCACTGTGTGATTTGACGCCAATCATTTAACCTAGGCCTTTAATTCTTTAGCTGTAAAACAACATTAAGAATTGCTCTACAACACAGGGTTGTCACAAGGACTGAATGAGGAAGTATGCAAAGCTCAGGGTCTGGCAAAAAGTAAGCATTCAACACTATTATCACTGGTTAACAGTGAAGACAGGATAAAAGCCAAGAGCTAAGGACATGTAAAAAGATCATCCCCCATCACTGACTGTGCAACTTAGGTGGAAGGGCACAAGTCTGTATTGTCTCCCTACATGTACAGTCTGGTCTCAAGTATTTTAACAATTCCTAATATGTTAGATTCCCTAAAGGCTCTAAACACTAATTCCAAATGGAAATTATATCCCTGCTTTTTTGAACCACTATCACTGCCTACATGATAAAAAGCTTGCTTCTTCTGGCCCTCCTGTTAGGCCTGTTGAGGACGACGTGAAGGCCCCTCCAGTTCCTTTCAGGAAGCGCTTCTAGAGGAAACAATGCCCTTCCTGACAAGCTGAGCCGCCTCCTGGGCTGGACAATACCCTCTCTCTCTCATCTTTTTTTCTGCTTGTGTTGTGACCAAGCTGTGGGGTGAGAGGAGAGGTGCACGAACGTGAGGTGGGGCGGCGACCGAAAAACGGCCCAAGGGAGCTTGGCAAAATGAGACGCCTAGAGCCCGAGGACGGAGCAAAGCCTGACGGGAAAAAAGCCATAAAAGCATTATTCAAGGAACATGATTCAGGGGCAGTAATGACCCCGGTCCATGACCCACAACCACGGTTTTCCACCCGGCCAGCAGAGGAGGTAGGCCAACAACTGCCTTACCTCGAGACCGCGGAGACAGACAAGCGCAAGTCACTCTTCAGAGCCGCACCACTTCCGGCGCTGTGTGATGACGTCACGAGGCCATCCAGGGAGCAACCGGTGATGTCACCAGTGCCCGTCCAAAGATTGGCTGAAAGGGTCTCTCCCAATACCCGGATCGGGAAGCGTCGGCTCCTATTGGTCCCTCTCGGGCCGAGGTCCTAGTGCGGTTTCTGGCAATGATCCCGCGGAGGACTAGCAGAGCTTCTCTCCATCCGAGTCTTCCCCGTCACCACCTCTCAGTCTGAGTCCGGAGAGACTTCAGGCAGCTGTCCTCTCTGTGGCCGTTTCTAGGCAACTGTGCAGTGCCTTGACACTCCGTTAGTAAAAGCTCATTACCTTTAAGGCCATCTTTTCCGCTGTAGAAAGTACCTGCTGTGGCATCGTTTTCCTGCCCTCTTTCAAAACTGCAATCGACTCTCTTTTGTCTGGGGAGAAAGGGCTGGAGGGGCATGCGGTGGGAAAACCTGATTAAGATTGTTTTAATGCTGTCTTTACTAAATGAACTGGCTGACAGGTAGTTAGGGAGGAGAGAAGCAGCAGGCTGCTGGGATGAGATGGGTTTACCGATTTTTATAGCGATTCCAGGATGTTCCCTAAGAGTCATGTATTGCAATTATTCGAAGGCATTTTGGCAGATGGAACAATTCCTATCTTGTGGGTGAAGGCATAGTTTATAATTTTTCTCAAACTAAATACAAACAGCCTTAAAGGAGTCACATTTCTTGCTCAGGATGGAATATATTTCCTTCCACAGAAAAGTGGAGTTAACGGTATGACAGAGATACCAGAGCTATTAAAATAGGGTAGAAGAATCTTCCAGGAAACACAGAAAAGAGACTTCCTCTTTTTAGCAGTGAAGATGCAGGTTTATATTAGGGTCATACCAGGAAGTAGGGGAGCACAGGAAGCATCTTAGCCACACAGCCTTCATGGTGGTGGAATGTGATTCACGGCTACTGGAGGTAGGTGGAAGTTTGGGGGTAGGGCCTGGCATAAGGGTCTTCCTGGAGGATGTCACCACCTCTCATTCCTGATGTCACTGACATTTTAAAGGTGTTTCAGAGCAAGAACTTCGTCTCTGTGTGCAGCTTTCTATCTACAGAGTCACAGCGATGTCTTTATCACAATGATCTCTTCCTCTTCTGATGTGTCACCTTATTCTTGTTTCAACAGCAATGGCACTGCCAGACTTAGGATAGGAATCTGGGAGAGATAATGTAGTGGCTAAGAATATGGATTCTGGAAACTGACTCCCTGGGTTTGAATCCTGGCCCTGCGACCAGCAAGTTATTTATCCTTTCTGTGCCTCAGTTTCCTTATCTGTAAAAGGGGATAATAGTACCTAGCCCATAGGGTTATTGTGTAGATACCTGTACTTTACATCAACTCATTAACTATTTAGTCTTCACAATAGAGTTGATGTAGAGTACGGGTATCTACACAATAACCCTATGGGCTAGGTACTATTATCATCCCCTTTTACAGATAAGGAAACTGAGGCACAGAAAGGATAAATAACTTGCTGGTCGCAGGGCCAGGATTCAAACCCAGGGAGTCAGTTTCCAGAATCCATATTCTTAGCCACTACATTATCTCTCCCAGATTCCTATCCTAAGTCTGGCAGTGCCATTGCTGTTGAAACAAGAATAAGGTGACACATCAGAAGAGGAAGAGATCATTGTGATAAAGACATCGCTGTGACTCTGTAGATAGAAAGCTGCACACAGAGACGAAGTTCTTGCTCTGAAACACCTTTAAAATGTCAGTGACATCAGGAATGAGAGGTGGTGACATCCTCCAGGAAGACCCTTATGCCAGGCCCTACCCCCAAACTTCCAACTCTGCTAGCTAGAAGGACTAAACACCAACCTGTGAGCTCAGCTCAACCCATTCGCCCTACAGGGCTGGAAAGAGCTCTAAGACAGTGGCTGCTAGGTCAGCACTGGGTCTCTTTTAATGCCCGTGCTACTGAACCTATGACTGGGTCTTCCTGATGCTCAGCACAGAAACCCATGGCAAAGGCGCACCCTGGCCTCATCACAAGCCCTACCTCTCCTTAAAGGAAAGCCTGGATGTGGAAGTCTGGATTTAAGCCAGCAGCACTCTCAAGGTCACCTGCAAACTGACCTCCCAGTTTGATGAGTACAGTACTTTCTTAACCCAACACCACCACTACCACCACCAGCAAGCGTGTATACACACACACAAATGCCTCTGGCCTCACTCCCATATTTGGAGAAAACATACAAAATTTAATGTTAAAATACTGAAATGGGTGGTGCAGTCATTTAGGTGTCTGACTCTTGGTTTCAGCTCAGGTCATGATCTCAGGGTCCTGGGATCGAGCCCCAGGTCAGGCTCCTAGCTCAGCGTGGAGTCTGCTTGAGATTCTCTCTCTCCCTCTCCCTCTGCCCCTCCTGCTCGTGCTGTCTCTCTCTCTCTAAAATAAATAAATAAAATCTTCTAAAAAAATTACTGAAATGGCAGTTTAACCCAAGAGTAGAATTATTTCATAACTGCATTGCTAGATAGCTACAAAAGGCGTGCAGAGTTGGGGAGCAGGATTTTAAGTCTTGGAAATGAGAGGGGCCTTTCTAGAGAGAGTCTTCTCCATTTGACAGTCACTCAGCAAATACTTCTCGCCCCCTGCTATATGCCAATAACTAACTGTGCTGGTGCAGGAGATAAAACACCGTGAAGCCATGATCTCTGAGACAGCCCCCCGCTCAGTGGACCCACTGAATCTCTGTCGGGTGTGCTGCCATCCGGCTGTAAGAGGCATCCTTGTGAACTGGCCGCCCTGCCAGTGATGCTGTCAAGGACACTGCTCCTGATATAACACACTGTTCTCTTAAGAGCAGCCCCGGGAAACAGTCCAATCTGATCTCAGCTCAGTGAACAGTTTTACTTTTGCAGAGTAATGGGTTTGTTTTTTTATCAATGGACACCATGAACTGTAGGACCAATGAGGATGTCAGCTTAGAGATAAATTCATGGCCCAGCTGTAGCAAATGTGAAGGTCATTCCTACATGCACTTTTAGCTTTGTCCCTGTTTCTGTTTTGTCTCCACCCATGTTTTTATTTCTTCATTCTCTGCACTTTTAATTTATGGCATCTTGGAGGGGGGTGGTTTTTTGTTTTGTTTTGTTTTGGGGGCTCCTCTTGTATCCTTAGAAATGGCTATGAACACTTCTGGAAGAAGACATCACTGTCAATGTTTATAATACACTATACACATATACACATATGCTATGTTAGAGGTGGGCTCACAGCATGATGTGGGAACACAAGAGAGCTTATAATTCTGTAAAGAGCATGAGAGAAGACCTTGCATAAGGATCGTGCTTGCTTGAGCTGAATCTTTTGTTTGTTCTTTGTTTTGTTAAGGATGTTGTAGGGTTTATTGATAATGGGACAAGCATTAAACAAAATTAAGTTGCTGCCAAGTACAAGATACTAAGAAAAAAAAAATTCTCACAGAGATTTTTATGTCATTTCATGGGTTCATGGAACATCACAGATATTGTTTACAACCAACTGAGGCTGCTTCCACAAGTTTCCTCTCATCAAGTTTTTTTTTTTTTTTCTGAAAAAAAGAGGATGGGGACAAACAATTCATATCTACATCAGAATTTATGTGCAGAGAAGGAAATTCAGATGGAATATCAAAATAAAATTGGAAAATACTTGATTGCAAAGGGAGGTGATAAATTAAAATATTTACCTACAAGATAATATCTACACAAAATGTTATCAACTGGATTATTCAAATAAAGGAGGACAAACAAGATTTAGGAATTAAAATGATCGAGATCAAAAGTCTCAGTTTGGGGGCGCCTGGGTGGCTCAGTTGGTTAAGCGACTGCCTTCGGCTCAGGTCATGATCCCAGGGTCCTGGGATCGAGTCCCACATCAGGCTCCCTGCTCGGCGGAAGGCCTGCTTCTCCCTCTCCCACTCCCCCTGCTTGTGTTCCTGCTCTCGCTGTCTCTGTCTCTGTCAAATAAATAAATAAAATCTTAAAAAAAAAAAAAAAAGTCTCAGTTTGGAGGGGATATTAAGAATCATTTAGTTCAGTTGCATACCTGTGCAGCAGTATTGCTCCTTAATTCTTCATTCCATGTTGCAGGTAGACCCCCAGCCTTGGACTTTCCCTGGCTGCCTGTGTGAGAACAGGGTGAGAAAAAGAATAGTTGCTGACACATTGTTTTAAGTGTGCTCAATCAGCAGATTATTTTTAAATACACTCAGTTTGAGCTCCTTTTCTTTTCTTAAAAAAGAGCTCTATCGATATAAAAACTCATATTGACCCACTGCATACAGAGGACCTCAAAAAAGAAATGTCAGGATTACATGGATGAAGCATTCCACAATTTACAAAAAGACAGCAATAAACATGTTTACATCCTTTCATTCTTCAGCAGTGCGAAAAATTACAACTGTCTTTCTTCACGTTAGAAAAAGAGAGAAATAGAAAAGGTAAACCAGATAGACTCCATGACCTCTTTCAGTTATCTACAAGGCCTGGCACTTTAAAGGGGATACTATTCTGTCTTTGCATTGGGGAAAATTATTGACTTTTAATTTAGAGGGACTAAAGAGAATGCATTACTCTTTTTGCCCCTCTTCCTATTAGAATTTTTTAAAAGCCTTAGAAGTAAAATTCTCAGGAAATTGCTCACTGCTAAGACAAAAGGCTACTCTGAACTCAGCAGCTAGTCACGCTGACATTTCCTGGAGGAGGGCAGCCCAGGCCCGCAGAAAAGCCACCGCAGCACTAAGCTGGATGCTCCACGAGGGCAGGAACACCTCTGCTTCTTCACAATGTTAGATATTCAGCTCCTGGCTTAAAGTCTGGCACAGTGCATATTCATTTATTCACTCAGTAAATATTTATTGAATAACTACTCTGTGCCAGGCAATGTTCTAGATGCCTGGGATATACCATAAAACAAAACAAAGATTCCTGCCCAAGTGAAATTTTAGTTCAATTGGGATGGGGTACAGAGAGAAGAGACAATAGGTAAATAACAGGTTATGTCAAGAGTGCAGTGGACACAAGAAAAAGTAGAGCAGGTAAAGGGGGGATTGGGAAGTGCTGAGAAGGAACAGTAGATTGCAATTTTGAATAGAGTAGACACTGTGGGTCTCGTTGAGAAGGTGACATTTAAACAAAGCCTTGAGGGAGGTAAAGTGCTCAATAAATATTTGTTGATTATAAGCAGGGAGCCTGCTTCTCCCTCTCCCTCCGCCTGCCGTTCCCCCTGCTTGTGCTCTCTCTCTCTCTGACAAATAAATAAAATCTTTAATAAATAAAGGAATTAAAGCAAAATTAAGAGAGCAGAAAAGTATAAGGCATGTTCAGGGGATGATGAGAAAACAACTTTGAGATGGTAGACTATTAGAGATGAATCTGGGAAGGAGGTAGGAGGCTCACTAAGAAGGGCCCTGGGTGCAAAGCCAAACGATATTGATTTACAAAATTTAGTTTACGAAGAACTCTCTTTTATGGTCTTATTTATCATATCTCCAGCAAAGTTAATTTCATCTCCATTTTACCAGTAAGGAAACTATGCTCAGAGAAGTTTAGTAATTTTCCTGAGATCACATAGCAGAGCCAGATGCAGAGCCAGAACTTAAACCTGACTTCCAACTTCAGGCTGTCCCTACAGCCATGTCACCTCCCCCAAGAAAAAGTACAAAGGTAGTAGAAAGAAAGGAGAGTTCTAAAATACACAGTAAAATACATAAATGATCACATGCCAGTTACCAAAAAACAGAGATAGGATATAAAAATAAAATCTAATGTAAGCTTTTATATTTTTAATTTTTTAATGTAAGTTTTCAAAATTATACACTCTGTAGAGAAACCAATAGATTGTAGGTGCACAACAAAAAATTAAAAGACAGTAAACTAGGGCGCGCCTGGGTGGCTCAGTCAGTTAAGCATCTGTCTTCAGCTCGGGTCATGATCTCAAGGTCCTGGGATCGATTCCCGCATTGGGCTCTCTGCTCAGCGGCGAGTCTGCTTCTCCCTCTCCCGCTGTGATCTCTCTTTCACTCTCTCTCAAATAAATAAATAAAAATCTTAAAAAAAAAAAAAAAAAGACAGTAAACTAAGAACCTGTTTTGAATCGTGCCACTGTGGTTTTAGCAACAGAAAATATGTGACTACAAATCTATTTCTACCTTAGCCTTTCTTTTTACTACAAACTTTCCAGATTGATTTTCTCTTACAAACACAATAATACTTTGTAATTTGCTTTTCATTAATAAAAAGTATTATTTCTCAATTATGTAAAAAATACATGAATACTTTCTTTAAAAAGTTAAAGTCCCTAACCTCAGAGATAAGTAAGCAGTACTACCAGATTGGAGTGTATCCTCCATTTCTTTTTCTATGGATACTTGTCTATCCAAGTGCTTCCTGACTACATGTGAGGGTTAATATGTTTAAAACTGAACTCACCATTTTCCCCTCAGAGCTAACCAGGTCCCCTGATTTCCTGTATCAGTAAATGGCAGCACTAATCAGAAACTGTACATTCCATATTTTATCTGCCCCCCTCACCTATCATATCTGATCATCAATCTATTCCTATAAGTTTACCTCTATAAGGTCTGGTGTTACCAGCCTCTCTTCTCCATTCTCACGTCCACTGCTTTAATACTGGTTCTCCTTACCCACTGATTCTACTACTGCCCAGCCAGGTTCATGGCTGTGTGACCCGTGCGGTCACACAGGGTCTCACACTTAGAAAGGCCACATGCTTGGTTTAATGCTCTGCTAGCACTGTCTTTAAATTATTAATAATTTTTTTAATAAGGGGTCCTATGTTTTTATTTTGCACTGAGCCTCACAAATTATGTAGCCAGCCTTATACTACTATAATAGCATCCTAACTGGTCCCTATTTTCCCAGTAAGGCCCTGCTGCAGCCCACCCTCCACAACTCTGTAGGGAATTAAAAAGAAGATATTCCATTGGAATTAGGTCAAGCAATACATGGCACAGAGGTCTGCCAAATTTGAGGCTGAGAGTCCTGAAGTATGACTTTAAATTGAAAAGGTGAATTAATGAAGAATTAAATTTTGATATAACCCAAGAACTAACCCCATTATCTGTGGATACTTTTTGCATTACAAATACTTAGGGAAAATGGCCAAAGTAAACACAACCCTCTGTGAAGCCAGAGTGGTGTAGGGAAAGACAACAGGCTTTGCATTCAGAAAGACTGAGTTCAAATTCCAAACTTGACCACTTTGGTGGTGGACTTTGGGCAAGTTACTCAAATTCTCAAATTTTTATTTTCCTTTTTTTTTTTTTAAGATTTTATTTATTTGACAGAGAGAGACATAGCGAGAGAGGGAACACAAGCAGGGGGAGTGGGAGAGGGAGAAGCAAGCTTCCCACGGAGCAGGGAGCCCAATGCGGGGCTCAATCCCGGGACCCTGGGATCATGACCTGAGTCTAAGGCAGACGCTTAACGACTGAGCCACCTAGGCGCCCCTCCAATTTTTATTTTCCTATTGATAAAATAGAGAAAATTATCTGGCAGGACTTTTGTGAGACTCAAAAAATAATAGAGACCCAGTTCAGTTCAACAAACAGTTTCTGAATGTCTACTCTGTGCCAATGACATCAAGATGAATAACTTCCTTCTCAAGGATACATTATGGAAAATAGGAGGTGACTGAGGTGAGGAGTAACTTTATAATGAAAAACCTAACAAATGCTACCTCACCAAGTGTGATCAGGTAAACATCGATAGTGATAAGTCAGGTTCATAGTATGTACCTTGGATATGATATAATGAAACTAAGTACTTTAACCCTGTGGTCTTACTCCCCCAAACCCATTGTAGGACCAAACTAAAATGGAGTCACTTATGCCAGGGACAAAATGGAGATGGTCAATGCAGGCATATAAGGGAAACTTAACTTAATCTTACAGGAATTTATAGTTCTTCTCAGAAATCAGCAAGTACATCAGCCAATCCCCAAATGCTAAGTCTGTTCATGCCATCTTTGGACTTACTCATTCCCTACTCAGCTTACCCTAATCCAAACAAGAAAGAAGACCACTAGGCAACCAATCATCTGAAAAAACCACGCAAGTTCCACATTTACCCCATGAAAAATCCCTTGGACTGTGGCAACTTGAAACTCATTACTCCAGTTGCCCTGAGCTCCCCAGCTTGCAGGCAGAAAGCCTTGCAACAAACTCATCTTTCTGTTTTGTTTTATTCAGTGTGCAGTTTGGATTTTGACACTATAAACCCAGTCTCACCATGAGAAAAACATTAGACAAACCCAAATTGAAAAACGGAGTCTACAAAATACCTGGCCAGTGCTCCTTAAAACTGTTAAAGTTATCAAAAATAAGAGGGGCGCCTGAGTGGCTCAGTCATTAAGCATCTGCCTTCGGCTCAGGTCATGACCCCAGGGTCCTGGGATCGAGCCCAGCCCCACATCGGGCTCCCTGCTCTGCGGGAAGCCTGCTTCTCCCTCTTACACTCCCCCTGCTTGTGTTCCCTCTCTCTCTCTGTCAAAAAATAAATAAAATCTTTAAAGAAAATAAGAAAAATAAATTTTAAAAATCTGAGAAACTATAACAGTTAAGGGGAGTCCAAGGAGACATGAGGACTAAAAGTACTATGGTATCCTGGATGGAGTTCTGAACAGAAAAGGGACATTAAGTACAAACTAAGGAAATTCAAATGGGCCTTAGTTACTAATAATGTATCAGTATTGGTTCATTAGTTGTAACTACTGTTATCATTTGAACACGTTGAAAATAGGGAAAACTGGATGCCAGCTATAAAGGAATTCGCTGTACTATCCTTGCAACTTTTCTAATCTTAAACCATTCTAAAATAAAAAGGGTATTTAAAAAAATAAAAACTGGGGGTGCCTGGGTGGCTCAGTCGCTTAAGCATCTGACTTCGGCTGATGTACTTGCTCAGCCTACTCCCTCTGCTTCTCCCTCTCCCCTGACCCTCCCCCCTGCTCATGCTCTCACTCACTTTCTCTCTCTCAAATGAATAAATTTAAAAAAATAAATAAATAAAAAATAGGGTGCCTGGGTGGCTCTGTCAGTTAAGCATCTGCCTTCAGTTCAGGTCATGATACTCAAGGACCTGGGATCAAGCCCCTCATTGGGCTCTCTGCTCAGCAGGGAGTCTGCTTCTCCCTTTCCCTCTGTCTCTCAAATAAGTAAATACAATCTTTAAAAATAAATAAATAAATAATAACAACTGGAAGGGTGAGGGGTTGCAAGGGAGAATAGCTCATAAAGAAGATAAACCATGTATAGTTATAAAGAAAAGAACAAGAACAAATTGGTGATACTCAAAAAAAGTATTTCCAAAATATGCAATGGAAAAAAGAGTCTCTTCAATAAATGGTGCTGGGAAAATTGGACAGCCACATGCAGAAGAATGAAACATGACCACTCTCTAACACCATACACAAAGATAAACTCAAAATGGATGAAAGACCTCAATGTGAGACAGGAATCCATCAAAATCCTAGAGGAGAACATAGGAAGTAACCTCTTTGACATCAGCCACAGCAACTTCTTTCAAGACACATCTCCAAAAGCTAGTGAAACAAAAGCAAAAATGAACTTTTGGGGGGCGCCTGGGTGGCTCAGTCGTTAAGCGTCTGCCTTCGGCTCGGGTCATGATCCCAGGGTCCTGGGATCGAGCCCCGCATCGGGCTCCCCGCTCGGCGGAGGCTTGCTTCTCCGACTCCCACTCCCCCTGCTTGTGTTCCCTCTCTCACTGTCTCTCTGTCAAATAAATAAATAAAATCTTTTTTAAAAAAATGAACTTTTGGGACTTCATCAAGATAAAAAGCTTCTGCACAGCAAAGGAAACAGTCAACAAAGAGGCAACCCACAGAATGGGAGAAGATATTTGCAAATGACACTACAGATAAAGGGCTGGTATCCAGGATCTATAAAGAACTTCTCAAACTCAACACCCAAAAAACAAATAATCAAGTCAAAAAATGGGCAGAAGACATGAAAAGACACTTCTCTGAAGACATACAAATGGCTAACAGACACATGAAAAAATGTTCATCATCATTAGCCACCAGGGAAATTCAAATCAAAACCACATTGAGATACCACCTTACACCAGTTAGAATGGCAAAAATGGACAGGGAAAGAAACAACAAATGTTGGAGAGGTTGTGGAGAAAGGAGAACCCTCTTACACTGTTGGTGGGAATGCAAGTTGGTATAGCCACTTTGGAAAACAGTGTGGAGGTTCCTCAAAAAAATTAAAAATAGAGCTACCCTATAACCCAGCAATTGCACTCCTGGGTATTTACCCCAAAGACACAGATGTAGTGAAAAGAAGGGCCATATGCACCCCAATGTTCATTGCAGCAATGTCCACAATAGCCAAACTGTGGAAAGAGCCGAGATGCCCTTCAACAGATGAATGGATAAAGAAGATGTGGTCCAATGGACTATTACTCAGCCATCAGTAAGGATGAATACCCAACTTTTACATCAACATGGATGGGACTGGAGGAGATTATGCTAAGCGAAATAAGTCAAGCAGAGAAAGTCAATTATCATATGGTTTCACTTATTTGTAGAACATAAGGAATAGCATGGAGGACATTAGAAGGAAGGGAAAAATGAAGGGGGGGGAAATCGGAGGGAGAGATGAACCATGAGACTATGGACTGTGAGAAACAAACAGGGTTTTAGAGGGGAGGGGGATGGAGGGATGGGTTAGGCCGGTGATGGGTATTAAGGAGGGCACGTACTGAACAGAGCACTGGGTGTTATATGAAAACAATGGATCGTGGATCACCACATCAAAAACTAATGATGTATTCTACGGTGACTAACATAACATAATAAAATAAAATAAAATAAAAATATTTCCAGCCCCACTAGGTCCCACAGTCAATTAAAAACTAAAGGTTTCAAGAAATATAATTTATACAAGCATAAGAAACAGCATTTTAGCTGCAATTTACTTTCCATTTTGTGCTTTCCAACAAAAATTTTCTCTTTTTAATCTAAAGAAAAGAGTATAGCAGTAATTCTACACATCGAAAACTGGACTCATCTTCGCCCTCCCCAATTCTGCCTCACCACAGCCTTCTCGTCCTCCTCTTTCTGGGCCTCCTATCTCAGGAAGGGCCTCCCCAATCATCGTGTTGCTCAGGCCAGAACACTGGAAGTCAGCTTTGATTCCTTCTCCCTCACCTCTGCAGCTGGTCACCATGAGCTGCAGATTCCACCTCTATGTTTCTATTTCTATTTCTCTCCCTCTCCATTTCTATTATTTAGGCCTCACCACTTGTGATCTTATCTCTCACAATAAAAGCGTCCCAAGAATCCATCTTTCACATCAGCACCAAATGACTGTTGTAAAATGTAAATATTATCAAATCCCATCTGTAAAAAAGCGTTGCTGTGAGGATTAATACATGACAACATTTGTAGAAAGTTCAGCACAGTGCCTGACAGGCACTCAGAAAGAAAAAAGTCAGCTCGTAGTGGTTATATTACCATCCTCCCTAGAATCCTCCAGTGTTTTTTCAAGATAAAAATCACACTACTAGCAGAGTGCTCAAGCCCTAATGACTTGGCTTCTGCCATGCCTCTAGCCATTTCCAGCTACCTCCTTGGACACCTGTAATCTGGTCACATGGTTGGGGAAAGTTATGAAGCATACCACTGAAATAAAATAAATGGTAGGACAAGAGACCATTCATGATAACAACCAAAAAGACAGTGTTTAGTAACAACTTCAAGAAGAAATGATCAGGACCTACCTTTTATTTATTTATTTATTTATTTATTTATTTTTAAGATTTTATTTATTTATTGACAGAGACAGCGAGAGCAGGAACACAAGCAGGGGGAGTGGGAGAGGGAGAAGCAGGCCTTCCGCCAAGCAGGGAGCCTGATGCGTGGCTCGATCCCAGGACCCCAGGACTATGACCTGAGCCAAAGGCAGATGCCCAACGACTGAGCCACCCAGGGGCCCCAGGACCTACCTTTTAAAAAACAGCAACTATAAAACACAATAAAGGGAATATGCAGCTATATGCATAATATACCTTGTTCACAGGTAGGAAGATACAACCTTATAAACATGTTAAGTCTCACCAAACTGACTAATGTATAAAAGCACTGTAATTGTAATCACAATCAAAGTCACATTGGGATTTGGGGGAATTGGCTAGAAATATTCTTAAATTCATCTTGGAAGGATAAACATACTAGAAAGTGCCAGGAAAAACTATAAAAAGGAGGAGCAGTGAGGGGAACTAGGCCTCCCAGACATTAAAACGGCATTATAAGGAGCGCCTGGGTGGCTCAGTCAGTTAAGTATCTGCCTTCAGCTCAGGTCATAGTCCAAGGATCCTGGGATCCAGCCCCACATCAGGCTCCCTGCTCAACTAGGAGTCTGCTTCTCTCTCTCCCTCTGCCCCTCCCCTGCTCATGCTTGCACTCTCACTCTCTCAAATAAATAAATAAAATCTTTAAAAAATAAAAAAATGCAGGGCGCCTGGGTGGCTCAGTCATTAGGCGTCTACCTTCAGCTCGGGTCATGGTCCTGCGGTTCTGGGATCAAGCCCCGCATCAGGCTCCCTGCTCAGAGGGAAGCCTGCTTCTCCCTCTCCCACTCCCTCTGCTTGTGTTCCCTCTCTCGCTGTGTCTCTCTCTGTCAAATAAATAAATAAATATCTTTTAAAAAAATTTAAAAATGCATTTTAATGTAAATTTACTATGTGAGAAAAATGGCATTTCACATTAGGCAGGAAAAATAGAGTATTAAATCAGAAAAACTAGCTCACCATTTGAAGAAAAATAAAACTCAGTTTCTTACAAATAATCCTCAGCACTTCAACCAAAATCAATTCTAGGTGGAAAAAAGATTTAAATGTAAAAAATGGAACCATGAAAGTACTAGAAGAAAACCTGGGAGAATACGTTCATAATGTTGGATTGGTGAAAGCTTCCTAAGCATAACAAATGAAGAAGAGGGGAGAGAGGGAAAGAATGGAGAAGAAAAGAAACACAAAAGCCAAAAAAGGAAAAGGGTAGTTACTTACTACAATTTTAAACCTGCAGTTAAGTTAACCCAGCAATTTCAATTCTAGATGTCCATCTTACAGAAATACTGGCATGAGTGTCTACAGCTATATTTGAGAATTTCTCTGCAGCATTGTTTGTAAAACACTGGAAATTGCCAAAACGTTCATCAATAGGGGAATAGTTAAATAAGTTGTAATACCTGCATAGTATATACTATGAAGCTGTTAAAAACAACAAGGTAGATTTATTTATTCTAACATGGTAAGATGACAATAAATTAAGTGAAAGGAGCAAGTTACAAACAGCATGTATGATATGATACCATTTCTTAACCCCCCCCAAAAAACCACACAAACTAAATTATTGCTCATCTTTTTGTATTTTATATAAGCAAGAATGCTTAAAAGTGCTAAGTTCTCTTACTGAAAAGTTAAAATATTCATAAAGACATATTTTTAGCATCATTAAGTTTCTATGAAGGAAAAATATTAGAACATATGTAATGATGTTCTTTAAGGCCACCAAGAATTACCTAACTTTGCTGTTGGGGTTACAAATTACTAGTTCAAAGCTTGAATTGGGAGGAGAGGATTTTATACTTTTTTAAGTTTGATTTTTAAAATAAGTACTACAGGGGGCCTGGGTGGCTCAGTTGGTTGAGCGACTGCCTTCGGCTCAGGTCATGATCCTGGAGTCCCGGGATCGAGTCCTGCATCGGGCTCCCCGCTCGGCGAGGAGCCTGCTTCTCCCTCTAACCCTCCCCCCTCTCATGTACTCGCTCTCTCTCTCATTCTCGCTCTCTCAAATAAATAAATAAATCTTTAAAATAAATAAATAAATAAAATAAGTACTACATTCAAATAGGTTAAAAATCCCAAAGTTACAAAATGGTATATTCTGAAATGTCTCCCTCCCATTCTCCTCTCACCAACATCTACCTCTCCCCAAAAGCAACCATATTACAAGTTTTTCGGTATCCTTGAGAAATATTCTATACACATACAAGCAAATAAGCACATAGTCTTCCTTTTCTTTTAAACCAACTTTTATGTCCCTTATTTTATTTTTAATAAGGAATTAAGCTCACTTAGCTTGCAGGTTTTAAAAGGATTTTTGCTATCACATTTCATAGCTTTATGTTGACTTCCATCTTTCTCAAAGTTGTATGAATTTCCATTGGATTCCTGAGGCAAAAAGAAACATTAAATATAGTAATATTTAAGAAATACTAGACACAGTAATATTTATTGTGGAAACCCTCAGTTGAAGTGATTTGATATATATTCTACTTATTATTTCATATGCTTAACCAATGTTAGATTAACAAACGCACTGTTTATAGTATGATAGTGTCGGAATTTTACAACTACAACGCCTCAGAACACATGAACAAACTTGTCATTGTTTACTGTTCTCTATTAATTATGTTTTTATACTTGCTGGTCTCTTGATTTGGAATACTCACCTGGATGTGCAAGGTTCTGCTACTCAGGATCTCAATACTCTTCCTTTTCCTTTATTGGCATTTACAACACAACTCGTCCTTTTTTTGTGTGGTGAGATCCTCAAAGGCAGGAACATGATTTAAATGATTTTTATATTACCAAACCCTAGTGCTCTGCCTGCAGTATTAGACTTCCGTAAGTGTGGGTTAAAGAAAAAAAAGTTTATACCACAGGCGATAAGCTGAGATGGTAACCTCTAAGATTGTAAAGATTAGGTGCCTCTCAGTCGAAGCAAGAGCAGAGAAGTGAAGAAGTGCATCTGGGAAAACTGCTGATAGCTTGGTGTAACTAGGTGCACAGTTTAAATAAAAGAGATAATGCTGAAAAAGTACGCATCAGGATGCATTCACGGTAAAGTTCAAAATCCTGAGCTTAGCAAGATATATCCAAGGGTGTTCCCCAAGTATCTCTGAAGCCTAGCCTACTGCTACCAGCTCCCTTAGCTGTGGCAATATCCAATTACTTGCAATTTCGTAGAAGTATCACATTCTTTCACCCCTTAGCCTTCTCTTGTGCTTCTTTGTTGGGAATGTTTTTCTCCCTTTAAAAACTCAGCTCAATGGAGGTTCCTCAAAAAGTTAAAAATAGAGCTACCCTAGACCCAGCAATTGCACTACTAAGTACATACCCCAAATATACAAATTTAGGGATCCGAAGCGGCACCTGCCCCCCAATGTTTAGAGCAGCAATGTCCACAATAGCCAACCTATGGAAAGAGCCCAGATGTCCATCAACAGATGAATGGATAAAGAAGATGTGGTCATATATGATGGAACACTATTCAGCCATCAAAAAAAAAAAATGAAATCTTGCCATTTGCAACAACATGGATGGAACTAGAGAATATCATGCTAAGTGAAATAAGTCAATCAGAGAAAGACAATTATCATATGATTTCACTCATATGTGGAATTTAAGAAACAAAACAGAGAAGCATAGAGGAAGGGGGTAAAAGTAAAACAAGATATAATCAGGGAGAGAGACAAACCATAGGAGACTCTTAACCATAGGAAACAGAGGGTTGTTGGAGAGAAGGGGTGTGGGGAATGGGGTAACCGGGTGATGGGCATCAAGGAGGGCACGCAATATAACGAGCACTGGATTTTCTAAACAACTGATGAATCACTGAACTCTACCTCTGGAACTAATAACACACTATATGCAATTGAATTTAAATTTTTAAAAAATGACATCTTAGAAAAAAAAAATCTGTTCAACTACTTTCCCACAGATGCTTTCCCTATTCCATCAGATTTGATATAGGAGTGTCTCCCCTGCTGACCTCTATCTTGTGGTTCTCTCAAGTTTGTTGATATGTCTGGTTCCCCATTAAAATCTAAGTGATGTGAACCCAGCTTTTTCTACTTTGCATCTCCAGCTTCCTTGGAGGCAGATAAATACTCCCATGTTTAGTATTATTGAATATGAGACTCCATTTTCCATTATGGCCCCCATCCCAACATTTTAAAGTGCAAGGACTCACTTTGCAGACTGTAAATCCAAGTTCACAGACTGGTAGGGCTTAAAATTTAGCTCAGTTAAGACGATTTGTTAGCCACTCTTGGTGCCTCTCACTAGCCAACAGGGTGAATGCCAAGCCAGGAGTCCAAGGCCCTCAGTTTGCACCAAGGTATTCCAAACATTTCCCTGTGCCCAATGTGAAGGACACAGTCGGGGCCAAGGCAAATAACATACGTACAGGGGCCTGGACTTGCACAGAGAGCTCTTCCCACTTGCAATTTGGTGGATTACAAGGCCACGGACTACGCGTGAAAAGGAGCAAGATCAGAGGACTGTGAGATTGTCCAGAACAAGACACTTCTTCCTCGGCGGGTTCCCAGAATCTCGGGGCTGAGGAATTAAGCGAATTACAAATGCCCGAAGCGGCAAAAGAAAAGCCAGCAGGGAGGGAGTACGGCGGGGCTTTGTTCTAAGAGGTTCCTGTTCCGAACTCAGCTCCCGCATGGGGCTCGGTTCCCAAGCCCTCCCCGCCGTCGCAGGCGGCGGAAGCGGCTGCGACCCTGCGGGTTCGGGAAATCGGAGTTGGCCCGGCATTGCACCGCTCCCGCCCGAGAGCCCACGGGCTGGAGGAAAGAACTCCAGAAAGTTCCACGAGCACCAGAAACCCAAGCTCGCACCCACCCCCACAAGGCCCTTCGGCAAAGCTCCTCCCAGTACGATTGCCCACGCGCCGTTGCCCAGGTAACCGCGGGGCGGTGGCAGCGGCGAAAGGGGCGGGACTTCCGTCGAGTGACGCGCCTGGACTCGGCTACAAAAGACGACGGCTGCGGCGCGCCGGGCGGAACTTTCCAGAACGCTCGGTGAGACGCGGAGGAGCGGCGGCTGCCCGAGCTGCGCCCAGCAACGCGCTCCTTCCTGCTCCCCCACACCGGCCTCGGCCCTCTCACCGGTGAGTTTCAGTCCTCGCGCTTCCCCTCGTCCCAAGGCCGGCGCCATTGTTGGCACGGGGAAGCCGGATGGAGCCGCGGTCGGAGGCGGTTGGCTTCGCGTGGGCGGGAGGGTTGTCGGTTCCTGTGCCCACGATTCTCTTTTTGGGAGGGCTGGTGTGGTGCCGCGGCAACCCATCTCCGGCACGCGGTGAGTGGGCCCGAGACGTTTCCTGAAGCATTCTCCACTCTCTGTTTAGCCCGAGGCCCCCAAGGATTTGCCACCTTCGGGTTTCCACCCGCCCCCCCCCCGTGCGCGCCCCCGCGTCCCCTCCGCCCCAGCTTGCTGGGGGTGGGCGACCATGCGCGCACGCGCGGAAGGGGCGAGGGGCTGCGGGGGGAGCGGGGCGGAGGCTGCGGCCGCTTCTCCGGTCTCCCTCCCTTCTCTTTGTTGAGGGCTGGCTGGGGTTCTCCTACCTCTTCGGTCAAGGTGGGAGGAGGAAAACCTTAAAGGTCTGCACCTAGTGCAGGGGGAAACCTAACGACATGTAAACTACGCTGGCTTGGGGCGAGAGGGGTTCGGTGGTCAAAGTGGAAGTGCTGTTAAGTTTTATGGTTGAGAAACATCTTTGGGGGGGGAGGGGAGCTTGCTTTCTTGTGCTTTTAATCAGTTTCATAAACCAATCCGTTTCCCCCTCCCCCGTGCCCAAGTGCTTTTTTTTTTAGGGAGCGTATGGCTTATCAGATTTACCAAAGACAGTGATAACGTAATAACCAATAGACTGAACCTATTGGTGCTCTTTTTGATCACTGCTGTCAATACTGGAAAGAGAAACAGGAAGAATCCAGATAATAGTGGCGTTAGTATGGAGCTTTCCTGTGGGAGAGGGGGAACCAACTGCTGTAGAAGGCCTTTGAATTATTCCTGATAATTACTAGCTAATACTTAGTTCGTTAGAATTTATGGCTGAACTACCAAAGGGATTGTTACCTTCTCTGAAGTTTGGGGAAGGTGGGTTTTTAAAATCAGATTTGGGGAAGAACAGATTTCTTTGCCATACCTCTGATTTTGGCTAATTAAAATTTCCAGTTGAAAGTCAGTTAAAACTGTTTTTTATTTCAGGCTGTAGAAAATGGTGAAAGAAACCACTTACTATGATGTTTTGGGGGTCAAACCCAATGCCACCCAAGAGGAATTGAAAAAGGCCTACAGGAAACTGGCCTTGAAGTATCACCCTGATAAGAATCCAAATGAAGGAGAGAAGGCAAGTGATGTACTCATACTCTTAAATGTAGCTGTGTGGTTCTTTGCCAGGTGTATAGTACTTACTAGAACCTGACGATGAGTATGTGTAATACAGTGACTGCTTTGCAGCACTTTCAAGTGAAATTTCTTTTTTCTCAAACAGTTCAAACAGATTTCTCAAGCTTACGAAGTGCTCTCTGATGCAAAGAAAAGGGAATTATATGACAAAGGAGGAGAACAGGCAATTAAAGAAGGTGGAGCTGGTGGTGGTTTTGGCTCCCCCATGGACATCTTTGATATGTTTTTTGGAGGAGGAGGAAGGATGCAGAGAGAAAGGAGAGGTAAGAGTAACCTAGTCCACATGGAGCAAATTAAAGTAGCCCTTGGTGAAAGCAAATTCTTGAGAAATTATCTATTTGAAATGCTTGTTTACACGTTGGTATAATGTTGCAAACCGGGTTAAACTGCCACTTTGATTTATGATGTTTTTTTAAGTGGGATTGATGTAGCCAGAAATAGCTAGGCCAATCAAGTTCTAACAAGTAAATGCTTGTAAAGGTCTCCGATACGTAGGACTTCAGGAAGGTTATCAAGCATTAATTAAAGGAATAGAGTATAGGACAAAGCCCTTTTTAGAGCTCTTTTTTGACCCCCCCCCCCCCCAGCCTTGGAGTTACATGGCCTTGTTCAGTTACAAGTGAGTTAGAGTTAAGAAATTAACATTTTTTCAAGGTCATATATAGCAAGGCATCAGTAGAGTCAGTAATGGAACACAGGTTTATTAACTCCAAATAGGTTATGGTCTGTTTAATCTTGTTTCTGCTTTCTTATTAAAATATGTGCCCTTAACACTTAAAGAAATGTGGTTATGGAATTTATTTTAGAACGATTTGCAATCATAGTTAATTGTTTAGGATGATTTCTCCTACAGAAAAACAAGCGGTTTTTATTTAGAAAAAAAAATGAAGGAATTGACTGGCAAACTTCGACTTAGATTAATGAAAGATTTTTTTGTTGTGATACTGGAGGATAATGTAACCACACTAAAGGAGTTTTTGTTTTCCTTCCCTGTTTTCTCAGATCTATAAAGCTAAAGTAAGAGGGGCAGTTTCTAGCATGCCAGAACCAACTGCATGGGACTGTATCTGATACAGAACCAAAGGTGGAGCTAGGAACAAAAGGGTATAGTTAATGGTGCTTCACACTTGTTTGGGAACTGAAAGTATTCATTAGACATGTGCATATAGGAGTGAGGGAGCTTTTTTCACTTAGGCATAAGGCAGTACTGTTTGGTGGGTAAAGGTCACTGTGGAAGAATCACTAACTAGGAACTTACTAACCACTGGCAGGTGATTTCATTTCTGTAGCCTTTGTGTCCTTTTGCAATCTCCACCTTCCACTTCACATTTTAAGATGAGATGTGGCACTCCTTTGTAGCCTCTGGCCACATTTTACTTTAGATTAATTCAAAACAAAAATTCCTCTATATGTGGTAGCCTTACTAAGGTGCTAAAGGGCCACATGTGATTTGTAGTTACTGTATTAGATACCACGGATATAAAATATATGTCACTACAGGAAGGTGTATTGGACAGCACTGTATGAGAAATACAGTTTTTAATTACTGCTGTCCCCAAAAGTAAGTGTGCTACTCTTACATCACAAAGAAGTGGGAACTGATAGATTTATCCAGTCTCCATAGAAGACTATCTGCTTCCCTGGCCAGTCTTGCTTAGTTGGAACTTATGGTGTTGAAGAATTTTTGGATGAAGTAATTGGCCGTATCATTATCATACTAAGTGAAAGATTCAAAGAATGTATTAGAAAAGAGATGCAGTTTGGATTAATTTGTGAAACCTGATATTTAACATTGGTTTTCCCAAGTGATTTTGCAGTTGAGGTTTTTGATTGCCATAGTTTGTAAGATAGCCACAAATATGTTCTTAGGCAAATTACTTAACTGTTATCCAGTTTTCCTCATCTGAAATTACATCTCAGTTTGAGGATCACAGGTGATAATGTGACCAACTTCTTTGTATGTAGTAGGTGTTCAACAGATGTATCTTACTGTTTTTATTTTTATTTTTCTTTTTTTTAAGATTTTATTTATTTATTCAACAGAGAGAAAGCGAAAGAGGGAACACAAGCAGGGGGAGTAGGAGAGGGAGAAGCAGGCTTCCCGCTGAGCAGGGAGCCCGATGCAGGACTCGATCCCAGGACCCTGGGATCATGACCTGAGCCGAAGGCAGACGCTTAACGACTGAGCCGCCCAGGCGCCCGTATCTTACTGTTTTTAAAGTGCAATGAACACAAATATAAGAAGTAACATTTCAAATTTTTAATGAGCAGTGTTTTGTTTTAGGTAAAAATGTTGTGCATCAGCTCTCAGTAACCTTAGAAGATTTATATAATGGTGCAACACGAAAACTAGCTCTGCAAAAGAATGTGATTTGCGATAAATGTGAAGGTATGGTCTTTTAACATCTCTAACTATAACTGAAAATGAAACAAACTTTTTTGGATATATAAAACTGACAGTACACTACCTAAATCTTGCAGATTCAAAGTATGAAGAAAACCTGAACCTACCACCTTGAAAAATACTAGCAAAATACCACCTTTTTTTTGTTGTGTATGGTTTTTTTTGTTTGTTTTAGTTTTTTAAAGATTTTTTATTTACTTATTTGACAGAGCAAGAGCGGGAACACAAGCACGGGGGAGTGGGAGAGGGAGAAGCAGGCTTCCGGTGGAGCAGGGAGCCCGATGTGGGGCTCGAACCCAGGACCCTGGGATCATGACCCAAGTTGAAGGCAGTCACTTAACTGACTGAGCCACCCAGGCGCCCTTCATTGTGTTTTAAATACAATTGGGATCAATCGAATTTGGTCAACATTTCCTCAACATTGTTTAGAGGTGAACAGTTTCTGTTCTCTCTAAAACTTTATCATTCTAATGGTTTCAGAATCTATAATATGGTTTTAATAGTGTCCTCTTTTTTTGGACACTTAGCTGTTTAGACAAATTCTTGGCTAAGAACCTCTGGTCTTTTTTGTAAGTTATTTGTTGGAAATGTTCTTTTCTAAAGAGAGCGTATGCTTTAAAATGTTCCCATCTCACAGATAAAGTAGTCGTAAGAATGGTGCTTTGGGAGCACATGTTTCAAGTAAATTCTGAATTTGCGCTTTCTGGGAAGACAGGCATCAAAATGTCAGTAGATAACTGAAGCTGATGGTGGCTATGTTTTACCAATTATAAGAAGGCTGAATTGTAGACTTTTAGGGCAGAATACCATCAGATCTTGGAAATTAAATGTAGTATGTAAGAATTCATTTAAAATATTTGTATCTAATACTAAATTCAAACATTTCTTTTTAAACCATTTAGGCCGAGGTGGTAAGAAAGGAGCAGTCGAATGTTGTCCCAATTGCCGAGGTACTGGAATGCAAATAAGAATTCATCAGATAGGACCTGGAATGGTTCAGCAAATTCAGTCTGTGTGCATGGAGTGCCAGGGCCATGGGGAACGGATCAGTCCCAAAGATAGATGTAAAAGCTGCAATGGGAGGAAGATAGTTCGAGAGAAGAAGATTCTAGAAGTTCATATTGACAAAGGTGAGTTCTGAGCCACTTTCTTAATTTGAATTCTTGAGTGCTGTGGCAAGTTTATTAATACTACATTTTGTAATTGTTAAAAACTATCCTTAATAGGTTTTATGTATGATGTTATCACCCAGGGATAACTCTTAGCTGCGTAGTAAATGCTTTTTCATGCCAAGCTTTTGTATGTTTGTAGGGAATACTTCAAGGATCTCCTCACTTAATATAACACTGACATCAGCAGATGATTGAATAATGTTCCACACTTGATTTTCTTCTATTAAATCAGTTCTTCCACCTTTTTTATTGCAATTAACTTAACACATTGTTAATTTTCTTGGGAACTGCTAGATTAAGGGATATACCTACTTTTTTTTAAGCTTTTATTTTTAAATGATCTCTACACCCAACATTGGGCTTGCAGTTAGAACTCTGAGGTGGAGAGTCACATGCTCACTGACTGAGCCAGTCAGGCACCCTGGAATATGTTTGCTTTTAGGTGAAGAATTCAGGGGCGGGGGGGGGGTGTCTCAAAGATTTCCTTAATTTTTCTAAACTAATGAGCATGTTTGATTAATCGATACATAAGAACTTAGATTATGGTAATGTTCTTCAGACTTTACTAACTTAAAATGAAACTAGTATTACGCACTGCATATTGGTGGAACTATTGACAGTATGAACATTGTATATTATTATATACATTTACATTAACTTAAGCTCCTGCAATAGTATTCTTCCATGTGAATCATGGTACTGACTCTCCATTTTTTTCCTGCTTAATTGGTCCATGTTTAGTATGTCGGTAGGACATCCCCCCCCCTTTTTTTTTTTTTAAAGATTCCACTTATTTATTTGAGACAGAATGAGAGAGAGAGCACATGAGAGGGGGGAGGGTCAGAGGGAGAAGCAGACTCCCCGCTGAGCAGGGAGCCCGACGTGGGACTCGATCCCGGGACTCCAGGATCACGACCTGAGCCGAAGGCAGTCACCCAACCAACTGAGCCACCCAGGCACTCCAGGACATCCCCTTTTGCTACCAACAATATGTATTTTGGAGGGCATTAGTGGCAAGTGAAACCATTTTTGCTGTATTTACCCACAGTCTTTACAGTAGTGGAACAACCAGTAAAACCTAGTTGTTTAATTGCTTCACCACTGTAACAAGACAGTTACTTGGCTTCACAAATGGTTAAAGGCTATTTAGTTTTGTCAGTGTATAATACTGATACTGTGGTTTAAGTTCTTAGTATTTTAGAGGTACATACTGAAGTATTATGTCGGGATTTTGCTTCAAAATATGGGGGGGCATGGATGGAGGTATAACACATGAAATAGTCATGAGTTGATAGCGGCTGGATCTAGTTTGAATATATAGGGATTCATTGTAGTATTGGCTACATATGTAAAGTTTAATAGTGGTTTGTTTTTTTTTTTAAGATTATATTTATTTGCGAGAGAGAGAATGAGAGACCGAGAGCATGAGAGGGAGGAGGGTCAGAGGGAGAAGCAGACTCCCTGCTGAGCAGGGAGCCCAATGCGGGACTCGATCCCGGGACTCCAGGATCATGACCTGAGCCGAAGGCAGTAGCTTAACCAACTGAGCCACCCAGGCGCCCAGTTTAATAGTTTCCATAATGAGTAAAACAAAGTTCTTGTGTGGGTCACCTCGGTGATCATTGGTTCAGGAGATAAGGATCTAAGTAATGAAATTGAAATAATTAACATTTACGGTTAATAATGTTTGCCAGTCAGCTGATTCAGTGGCAGTGTGGGCCTTTTATTTAATAGTCAAAACAGCCCTGATGTGGTAGGTCTCTAGGAAAGTTGGTATTTTTTTTTTGGAAGGTTATGCAACTTGCTTTCCCAGGGTAACCCAGCGAGTAGTAAATAAGAGCTCTAAAATGTGGAACCTCGTCTGTTTGCCTCTGTAGAGTTTGTTCTCTACTATGATCACTTTCTTCAGTAAGAAATCGGACTGATTTAATCATGTGGGCATTCTTAGCCATTTTGGTAAATTTAGCATCCACAAAGACATGACTTTTTTTTCCACACAAACGTGCATCAATGTTTCTAAACAGACTGATTCTGGCATTAGTTGGATGTTAAACAAGAGTATAAAATCTTCTGTTTTTAGGCATGAAGGATGGCCAGAAGATAACATTCCATGGTGAAGGAGACCAAGAACCAGGACTGGAACCAGGAGATATTATCATTGTTTTAGATCAGAAGGACCACGCTGTTTTTACTCGGTAAGAACTTTTATGAACTACTTAAACTGACCTCTTGCATATTTTTTTTCTAATGAGCTTTTCATTACTTTAAAGACATTTCTTGGAAATACCGTAGGAAAGTATAGCAGGAGAGAGTTGGGTTATATATGATGTTTTTTCTAGTTAACCACTGTTTTAATAAGCTAAAAACGGAAAGGATCAGATTTGGGGTTTTTTCCTAAACTTAGTTGTTACCCAACCTGGAATTTGAAGGATGTGCTTTTATTACAGGTGTTTTGTATGAATATAAATGGATGGGTTAGGGGATACATCCCTAAACAGTCTTTGTATAGCAGTTAATTTGAAATAACCTAAAACTTTGCTGCTTTCAATCATGAGTTTGTGATATGTTGGGTTGTTTTTAACTGTAAACAAATGTGTAGAACTCTCTCTGTTGAAAACTAAGTATATAAATTTATATATTGCTGTGAAATACTGTTTATGAAGAGCTGAGAGCAAAGCACGAGAATGATTTAGCAATTTGTTAAATATCTATCCCTTGCTAATTTAAAGCATTGGATGAGAGTAGGGTTCCAATAAATCTGTTGGGAATGACCTCTGAAGGAACTGGTTTTGAGTTAACGAAAAAAGAACATTCCTACAGATGTCTCCATGGAAAATGCTGTCATTTGAGGTGAATCTTGTTACAAAGAGTTTGGAGTACTTGATAAGATATTTTACTAATATGGATTGGAAAAGCAAGTCTAAGCACAAGTAAGGAGTGGGATGAAGAAACAGTTTGGGGATGGTAAGTAGTTGAGGCTGTCTAGAATGTGTGGACGGATTCTAAAGTCTTGTCCAGGAAACAGTTGGCAGGGTCCATGTATATTGGCTGTTTGGAGAACGGGAAAAGAAAGGACATCTTTGTGAAAGATACCTTACGCTCTTGCTGTTAAGAAAACACAATTGCCTGCCATGGTACTGCTAATAATTGGTGATTTGAAAGATTTAAGTGTCTGTCATATTGACATTGATACAGGCGAGGAGAAGACCTTTTCATGTGTATGGACATACAGCTGGTTGAAGCACTGTGCGGCTTTCAAAAGCCAATATCTACTCTTGACAACCGAACCATCGTCATCACCTCTCACCCAGGTATGATATTTGGATGAGCTTGTCTTTCTGTTCTAGTATTGTCATGATCTAAAATACCAGAAAACTGGTATTTTACTCGGTCAGTTACATATCTTTCTTGGGAGCTGAGCTGAAATTGTGTAGGGTATTGGGTCTTTTGGGAAGTCTCTAAAAAGGTAATGGGATTGCCTCGCATAAATTCAGTGAGCTAGAGGAATCTCTGTTCTTTATTTTCCCCGCCTCCTAAAAATGTGACTAAGGAAAAACTCGGCTTCCGTGTTTTTAGGTCAAATTGTCAAGCATGGAGATATCAAGTGTGTGCTAAATGAAGGCATGCCAATTTATCGTAGACCATATGAGAAGGGTCGCCTAATCATCGAATTTAAGGTAAGCTATAAAGTACTCTAGGAATACTGGAGAATGATTAGCTTATTTAAACTAACGACAGAATTACATTTCCGAATGGTAAGGTACATCAGATTGGTATTCTCTCTTGTCCCAGGAAAAAATAAATTAAGCTAATACAAGGCTATAATTGGGATTAAAGTTCAGCAGAAGCACTCAAAATAACTACTGTGGCTTTTTGGCAAAATACTACAAAGCTTGGTTTGCTAATAGAATGGTTTATAAAGCAACCCTCAATCATTTTTTTCAATCTTAAATTGTCTGGCTCTTGACCCATAAATACAGCTTTTATTAAAAACATTTTGAGAAGATGCCAAGGGAAGTGTGCATTTTTGATAAATTCTGGTGACCATGTAGTTCAAAATACTATTTTTTTTTTCTTTAACAAAGTTTTATAGAAATGGAGAATTTTGTTTTAAAAAACTTGGGCAAAGAAAGGACTGCCTTTTTGAGGACAAACAGCTTTTTAACTTTTAAAAGGAATTAGTGTTTCAGGATGGGTTCTCATGTGCTGAATAGAACGGTGATCATCACAGTGCAGTTTTACTAGGATAATTTTTTTTATTGTCTTAAATTCTAGTTCAGGGTACTAGCTAGATACATGCTGTGCCTTTTAGAACACATGTTCTAATTTGGGAATGGCACATTGACCACATGTTTTTATGGGGAGAAAATGGATCAGTGGTAATATATCTAAGGAGCTAATGAAGTATGTCAAACTGAACTTACAGTAGAGATTTCTTTTTATAGGTAAACTTTCCTGAGAATGGCTTTCTCTCTCCTGATAAACTCTCTTTGCTGGAAAAACTCCTACCTGAGAGGAAAGAAGTAGAAGAGACTGATGAAATGGACCAGGTAGAACTGGTGGACTTTGATCCAAATCAGGAAAGACGGCGCCATTACAATGGGGAAGCCTATGAGGATGATGAACATCATCCCAGGGGTGGTGTTCAGTGTCAGACCTCTTAATGGGGCCAGTGAATAACACTGCTGGCATTTTATATGCAGTAGTGAATGAGTGAAGGACTATAATCATAGCTCACTACTTGCTATTGTTTTTGTTTTAATATTCAACTATAGTAGTGTTTTAAAAGTTAAATGAAGAATAAACTCAAATATAAAAGCTCTGACTTTGCCCTGTATGTATGATGACTTCAGTGTGCAAGATAAAGTTTAATACTTGTAAAAACTACTTAAAAAAAAAAATCTCCCCTAGCAATTGTTAGGCCATACCTTGTAATTAATTTCAGCTCTATGTATATGAAACAGCTCAGACTGAAATGCTGGGTGTATGTATTGACTTCGGTGTATGACCCTTAATTGTTAAGCTATGAAGTTAAAACTTGTATTTAATTGGCAGTCAGACAAAGAATTTGTAGAGAAGTGTTGGTCTATAGTTAAGTGGGATTCATTGTGATGCCTCTGCATTTATTGCCTCAACTGTTACTTGAAGATGGCATGCTATGTAATTTGGCCTGTGGTATCATTGACAGAAAGGATACCTCTCTAAAGAAGGGGTTTACCATATGCTGCTGCTTGAGGGCTTGCACTTGTAGAACTGCATTCCCTTCTGCTGTGCCATCTTTTTTTTTTAAATATATATATATATATATATATATCCTGGTTATACTTTTTTTCCTTCTCTTTGGACCATGATAAGCTTCAGACTAGTGACTTCGGGAGCAGGGTAACTTAGAGTGAAGAGACATTTACGTGGAGACGTTAATTTGCATGTATGCGATAGGAAGGTGTTTTTTAGGTATGTTACAGGCTTACTTTAAACCATTTAACTTCTGCTCCGAATTAACTGTAATTTAATGTTGGTAGTATAGCAAATTATGATGAATAGCTTTAATTGTATGTTTAAAAGTCATGTTCACAAGCTTAAATCTGGGTATCAGAATTAAGCAAATGAAATGTATGAATGTCTCCTTAATATACTGATTACAAAGCATTTCCAGTGTGTCACTGCAGGCTTTTTTTTCCCCTAGATTAAAAAAGCATTGGCTTTTCACTAAGTAAGATAGGTGATTTCTCATTTAACTAGTTAAATGGGTAATAGAAAACGCTATTTAAGTACAGTTAAATGTTAAACAAGAGCGGGGAGTGAATGCGGGTGAGGGGTGGTGAGTAATGAGCCAAAAGGGGTTTTAACCTTGGCAAACACTGGCGAATGTGAGAGGTTTTCCTATTTTCTAATTCTGCATCTCCTGTAATCAGGAAGCTTAAACATTTCCAACCCAGAAGTGATCCATGTTGGAAGTTCCCCTCATAGAGCACACTTGAGTTAAAAGGAGAAACCAAAACCTAGTCTGTAAGAGTAGTTCCCACACCTTCAGTGGTTTTTGTCAGTAATTCTAATTGACAACCTTTATCCTTAGATTGTCTTTTTTTAGTCTCTACCATACAGCTACCCTCATGTTCACATATGATGGCCAGGTGCTCAGGAAAGCATAACAAAGTATTCAGAAACAAAAGTATTCAAAATAATGGCTGTGACAAATCTTACATTTCTGCAGAAATTTATATTAAATGTATGTTGCAATACATTTAACATCTTTTAAAAGATAACACATAAGGCTTTCCACCTTAGTCATGAGGGGAGTATAAATCGAAACCACAGTGAGCTACCACTTCATACTTCCTAATCCAAAATGAAAACAGGTGAGAATGGAGAAATTGGAACTCTGTACCTCAGTTGGTGAGAGTGTACAATAGTGTGTCTGTTATGGAAAAGTTGGGCAGTTCCTCAAAAAGCCAAACAAGGACTACAGGACTAGTGTAGTTCCCTCCTTGGCTAAGTAAGATACTTGCTGCCAGTGTTCATTGCAGCATTCACAGTAGCCAAAGGGGGAACAAAGTCATGTCCAACTCATGGACAAACCAGATGTAATGGTGCGTGTAAAGGTGACAGACACAGAAGGACAAATTATCGTGTGCATACAAATGTATGTATGTACTTAAAATTAGGCACATTCATAGAGATCAATTACCAGGGGCTGGGGGGAGGGGAATGGAGAGTTAGGGCTTAATCATTTGTGGTGATGAGAAAGTTTCAAATACACAGTGATGGTTGCACAAGGTTGTGAATGGTATTTAATGCTACTGGATTATACAGTTAAAAAGTGCATTTTATGTTATATAACAAAAATCTGGGGGGAAAAATCACTAAAAGGAAATAGGTAATCTGGAGAGGCAGAAACAGTAAGTTTGTAGTCTAAAAACTGCCTCTCAGAACTTTGACCCAGTCTGACCCAGGAACACATGTGCATCGACACAAGGCAGTGCCGGGCCCCAGCACTAACGCTTTCTCTGATGCTTCCCCCATCCATTCATACTTAGAACAAGAAAGTCCTATGAGGCTGCCCCTGGCACATGGTGGCAGATCTTCCTGTACATGACATTAGCATCCGATCTTTCCTCCATGTGGTACTGGTTCTCAATCTTGGCTACATTTAGAGTCACCTGGGAAGCTTTGAAACCTCTGAGTCCCCCACCCCCAGGGATTTTGATGTAATGGAGCTGGGTGTAACTTAAGCATCAGGATGGTTATGAACAGCCAGTGTTCAACACTGCCACCATGGGGGCATAGTGAGGTTATAATTACCTAGGATAGTAATGGCACTGCTAAGAGAATTGCTGGGGAAGGGCAAATAACGGCAGCCGTTGATCGCGGAGACCAAGGGAGCTCCCCAGCTTAGATGGACACTTTATCATAATTTCTTTTTTGAAATAATGTGGGGAAATGTGTATAGGATCTAAAAATACAGTGAATGAAACTGCTGGCAAGCTACAGCACTATAAAAATGTCCTTTTAAGAGTTACTGAAGTCCTGGACCTTTATCACTTAATTTATGGTTATCTCCTCCACAATCTGTGAGAACAAGCATCAAAACACCCTGGGTGCCTGGGTGGCTCAGATGGTTAAGCGTCTGCCTTCAGCTCAGGTCATGATCCCAGGGTCCTGGGATCGAGTCCCGCATCGGGCTCCCGGCTCAGCGGGGAGCCTGCTTCTCCCTCTGACCCTCTCCCCTCCTCATGCTGTTTCTCGCTCGCTCTCTAAAAAATAAATAAATAAAATCTTAAAAAAAAAAAAAGAATCAAAACACCTACTCTGTTCTGTAGGTAGAGAAACTGCCCTCCAGTCTGCTGGTTCTCGAGTTTGAGCAAAGTTGCTGAGCCCCACTGCCACAGTTGCCAATTCCATAGGTCAGGGACAGAAGCTTAGTCTTTCGGGGCACTTCGAACCACTGCTCTGGCAAAAGTGAAACAACAGCAAAAACTGGAGTCCCAATTCTTGTAATTCATGCTCTTTTACTCCTCTTACTGCCTGTGGCCAGTTTAGGTAAATAAGTTGTTAATGGAATATGGACAGATAATCCAAGCATTCTTTGCCTTTTCCCAAACCTGAAAAGAAGCTGAGAGCAGTTGGATTCAAAGAATAAAGAAATTGAGCTTTGGAATTACACCGAGTTTTCAGTGTGTGCTCCATGAGCAAGGTTATGGGAACCTCTGGAAATGTTTCTTCATATAATGGGAACCATAATAGGCTGTACCTCATAAAGCAGTTCTGAGTATTAAATGAGGTTGCTTACATAGGAAGGAAGGGCTCAATAAATGCTCTTAGTTCTAGTGTAAGTTGAAAAATAACTGAAGACACTGAATAGTACCTTGAGTTTTAAAAAGAAAAAAAGGCTGCCTTGAAATACCCTCAGATCTTGAGTGATTCCAGTCACTAATGCAACAATTGAATGGGGTTAGGACAAATGTCCTTACCCTTACAGAGTTCATTTTACTGCCATGTACTTAAGTTGTAAGTGTTGGAGGAAAATAGCAGATCTGTCGGCGGCGGCAGAGGACCTCCCTAAGAACCTGACACAACTTGCTGTTTCAGAAGAGCCCAGTTGTCTGTCTCCCCTCTCCCACTATTCGCATGGAATACATTCCAAGACCCCCCAGTGGATGCCTGAAATCAAGGATAGTCCTGAGCCCTATATACATTTTTACCTCTACCTACCTACCTACCAGTGATCATGTTTAGTTCATAAATTTGGCACATAATAGAGATTAATAGCAATAATAAAACAATTAGAATATGCTGTACAAGTTACATGAATGTGGTCTCCCCAACTACACTGTACTCACCCTTGTCATGATGAGAGAAAATGCCCACGAGAGGAGATGCAGGGAGGTGAGTGATGAAAGCACTGTGACATGGTGTTAGGCTACTGTCGACTTCAATGCTATGTCGGGAGGAGGATCATCTGCTTCCAGGCCACAGTTGACTAGTAACTGAAACCACAGATAAGGAGGGACTACTGTATGCCATTGGTTGCTGGCATCAAGCTCCCATTTGCTTAACCTCTCCTGCTTATACTGTTAAGAGGCCAATAATCTGATCTCTGCCATCTCTTCATAAAGTGAAAAGCCCAGTTGGTGCCATCAGAGACCTCCAGCCCCTGACTGTTGGCTCCAGGAGGTGCACAGCACCCACAGCTGGTAAGGGGCTCCCTCGCCCAGGATGCAGGCCAATTCCAGCGCTGCTCAGCATCACCCAGACCTGGAACAAGGGCACAGAGACCCCACTGTCTGCCTGGAGGGTCTGAGGCCCTCAAGCAGCTGGACAGTGGTACAGACTGGTGGAGTCGAACCTGGGTGGCCCTTCTCTCACCTTGGCCTCAGTCCCTGGGGCTCCCCTCCTAAGAAAAGCTAGGTGTAGAGTAAGTGCACACACTTTTAACGTTTGTACAAAAGTTGGAGACGTGCACAACAGTTACCTGGGAAAGGCAGAAGATTCATTGTTTACAACTTTTTACATGTTATACCAATTAAGAAAAAAATACCTACTTAAATGGCTCCCAATCCAGGCTTCTCTCTCCACCTGGTCTCCCAAGATGCTACCATTTGTCCAGCATATGCCTTAGAGCACACGGCAGTGCCTGGAAAGACTCCTACTAACTTGGACCGCCAAATCCCTTTACCCACAGCTCCTGCTGGTCTTTTTTATGATCAACTCCTCCAGGAAGCCTTTCCTAACTCAAGGGCTAATTAAGTGCCCTTCCTACCATTATCAAAAAACTCCCAAGATTTTCCCATCCCATTTTAAGTACTCCTTTTTTAACTTCAATTTCTTCCCTATTCTATGACAGGAACTGGTCTTAAGCCATCCTCAGTACTAGGTACAGGAACAGACGTTTGATAAAAATTCCTAGAAGGAATAAGTGAACATGTGCTTACCAGATTCTTACTCTTCATGAGCACAAAGGAAATACTGTTCAAATTCAACTGCAAAATTGACTTTATTCAATGGTTGGTGAATCCAGCAACATCCTAACAAAAAGGAGTCCTGAAGAGCTGTACAAAATGAAAGGCTTTTATAGACTTGAAGGGAGTGGGAAAAGGAAATCTCCAGCAGAGTGGATTGTTTCATGCAAGGTCACCTTCCTGTAGAAGGGGCCTATCAGGCAGATTATCATATAAATGCTGAACCTGGTAATTACAGATTCGTTAAAAATTACAGTCCTGGGACAGGCTGAAACTGCAATTTGGGTAGGCATTAAATCTGGCTTCGCTGGTGGGCTTAGCACAAGTGACTCCATTTTAGACTTGATTGATTTGTGAGAGCATGAGTGGGGGGTGGGGGGGGAGGGTAAAGGGAGAGGGAGAAGCAGACCCCAGAGAGCATGGAGCCTTACATGGAATCGATTCTGTGACTCAGATCATGACCTGAGCTGAAGGCAGACGCTTAACCAAATGAGCCACCCAGGAGCCCTTGGCCTGTTTGTTTATTTTTTTTTTTAAGATTTTATTTATTTGACAGATAGCGAAAGCAGGAACACAAGCAGGGGGAGTGGGAGAGGGAGAAGCAGGCTTCCCGCCGAGCAGAGAGCCCGATGCGGGGCTCGATCCCAAGGACCCCGGGATCATGACCTGAGCCGAAGGCAGACGCTTAACGACTGAGCCACCCAGGTGCCCCTGGCCTGTTTATTTTTAACAGTACCGCTCATTGCCTATTCATGGGCTAAATACAGAATCCCAATTTCTTGAAGACTTTTCTAAGGAATTTTAGCATAAGCTGTTTCCTCTTTGCACCTTAAACTTATGTTAAAACTTAATTTCACTGGGATGGGAGACCAGAATTCATGGATTCGTGGCTATGTTCAACTCTCAAAATGGCCGCAAATGACATTCTGTCAAAAGGCATGTTTAAAGATTTATTTGGAGTCAGAGCTGGGGGGGGGTGGTGGGTGGGGAGGAATCTCAAGCAGACCATGTTCAGCACAGAGCTGGATGTGGGGCTCAAACACAAGGACCCTGAGATCATGACCTGAGCTGAAATCAAGTCGGACACTCAACTGACTGAACTACAAAGGCACCCACAAAAAGCCGCAGGTTTAATGGCAAAAGGAAAAAAATTCGGGGGAATATGATTGGGGAAGAGTCATTTCTTAGTGCTGCCAAGGATTAATTCAGCCAATATTGAACATTATTGTGCCAGGCAAAGATCAGGCTATATCAAAGGTAAATTATAACATTCTAAAACTTTTTTAAAACTTTCCCCATTAGTTTGTACCTAATAAAGGCTAAAATTAAAAGGCATAAGAGGCCCAAACAAATAAGGTCTCAATTTCTTGAAATGATCCCTGCACAGCACCTTCAACATCTACATCAGTGCACTGAATACATTTTTGGTTGAAACATAAAAGACACCCATGTGCAAAGTATTTTCAAGAGTTTTGTTGGCTTTTTTTTAACTGGTAAGGATGCACATAGCAAAAAAAGACTTCTCTAGATCTCAGGTCCTTTTCTAATTTCCTTCAGAACAATAGCACATTTTCAATGCCAAAACTTCAGATGCCAAAACTGAATTCTCATAATGGATCCTGCAACTAGTACTACCCAGAAGATGGAGATGATAGTCTCTGGAGTTGGCCAGAACACATGAGAAGGCACAGCTAAGAAGAGTGAGTGGACGGTGAGGGCAATGAAATGAGTATCCTATGCAACGCCCGACCTTTTTACATTCAATCTTTCTAAATAGGAACAGACTTCCTCCTGTACTGGGATTAATAATGCTTTATCCCACCCTCCTCACTTGATTCTAAATATGTAAACTAGATGAGCACTTATTTACATTTAAAAACAAAGCCTCCGAAAAGGGTAAAGTTTATTAACACCTTAAAAAAACGGACCAGCAAAGAGCTACTGAATATGGGATAGTTACTTATTCACAAGTTTTACTGCAGGAGGTACATTTTAATCACTATTTCAAATCAAAGGAGTACAGTTTTCTTCTAGAAACAGCAGTATTTCACTCTTCAGGTAGATTATTGAAAACATTAAGTGACTGCCCCAATTAGAAACAGATAAATGAATACCTTAAAAATACATATAAAAGGGTAACTGCTACTTAAACATGAATTGAATTTTCACAAAATTATTCTTGTTCCTAATTCAGACAATTGCTTAGAAAAGGTAGCCTTAAAAAAAAAAAAAAAAAAAAAGCAATACATGAATATGTCTTTACTTAAGTACATGCTCTCAAGCAAGTTTTAAAAGAAAAGTGGAAATTAGGGTTTCCAGAGCTTTAGGAGTCCATCCTCACTGTAGGTAGCAATCAGGTTCTGATGAGGGTGATGTGCGATACCAATCACATCCTTCTCGTGAACCTGGGAAAAGTAAAGTACTGGGTTAGAGGATATAGGTCTATAAAAATCACCCCAAAGAGGCTTCCAGAGCTGAGTGGGAGGGAGAAAGAGTGAAGCTTCTACTTCTCACCAAAGAAATCGATCCTAAGGCAGCCTTGAAGAGGGCTAAACAAACAAAACAAAAACAAATGAGGCTATCACTCTGCTAGTTCACATTTTTTGTACTGTTTTTCATAATGTGTGAATAATGCTTTGTCCCAAATCACTTTTGCATTACAGTTGATCCTACTCACCATCACTGTTTTGTAAATTCTAGGCCAAGACAATGGCTAAGACCAAATGATTCCATCAACTCAGTGAACTTGTATTTTCCAGACCCCTCAGCTAGGCACCCCTGAGATCTGTATGGAGGCCTGACAGGGCAGGTGCATCAAAAGCTCACTCAAGAATCATGTGAGGCCAAGAGATGATTTTCTAACATGGGTATGTATATAATTTTTTATATGTTCATACCACTTCTCCTTCTGGACCACAGAAAACTACATTTTCCCTGTCCCCCTGGCATTTAGTCAGCCATGTGACTGAATTCTAACCAAAAAAGAATGAGGAACAAAGTAACATAAGCCACTTCCAGATGTGAGTCTCAAAAACATGCAGTGTAGCCCTCAGCTAGTTTTTCTCCTCCTGAGATCTTGGAGGCCACATATTCCAAATGACACAACTAAAAGATGGAGAAAGACGATCTAACTCCTATCACACTGTGGCATAACAAGAAATAAGATGTATCTGCCACTCTCTGATCCCAGCAGAGAGGATATGGCTAAATCTAGCTAGCTAGACAGGCATGTTCCCTTTCTTATTCTCTGCTTTATGTCCACCCATTCTATTCACTTGAAGCTGAGGGTTCACTGAAGGATGACCTTTCCTGAGAGAGGAGGTAATTCCATACCATTACTTACGGGCCCTATATTTTATTTAGTGATGCAATTTTTACACTTTTTAGATACCAAGCTTCACACAGCAGTCTGGAAAAGGTTTACTTCGGAGTTCAGAAAGACATAAGTATTAAATTTCTTGAGATGGCCTCAAGTCAGTAATACTCACTGTCAAAGTTCTCTCCAGTTTGCCAGTGACTGTGCTAAAACAGTAGAGCACGAAGTCCTCCCCAACACAGTAGATCCACTCACCGCGGGGAGACAGGGCGCAGCAAACAAAATCACCACCTTCCCTCTTACCAGAGCTGAAGCTCCTGACAATCTAAATCATACCATACCCCAAGGCAAAAACAAAACATCTGCATTAGCAGCAATTTTAACTAACATCTTTACATTGTTAATTCCACATTTTGGTTTCCTGACATTTATAATTAGATCAATTACACTCATCGTGTGCTAAATCCTCTTGCCTGGGAAATATTCCACAGATAAGCTATCTAAACTTAATCATACATCCCAAGTTACCAACCCTGCTCTTTAGTCTACTGTCATTTTCCCCTGAAGCAAATTCATTACCACCCAAACAATTTCTAAATCAATATACTACCAGTTCTCAATGCTCTGTGGACTTACACTCCACTGTTTCCTCTAACAGAATGGGATGCTTTCCTCATGCAAGATGGAACTCTGTCTCCAAAACCTTGCTTGCTCTACTTTATACACCACATCATCATAAATCAAGCTGAGTGAAAGCAATCTCAAGAGGTTAAAAGGTTACATACCATATGATTGCATTTTTACAACATTCTCAAAATGACAATAATGGAAAGCAAATCAGTGGTCGTTAGGGGCTAGGGATGGGTGGGGGTAAAGTTTGACTATAAAGGTTGTAGCATGAGCAAGTTCCTCTGGGGATAATGAATACAGTTCTGTATCCTGATTGTGGTGGTAGTTACAAAAATCTATACATCTGATAAAATTTCATGGAACTTGTCGCCTCAAAATGAACGCATGTAAAGACTAGTGAAACCCAAATAAGGTTTGTATTTGAATTAATAGTATTGTATCAATGTCATTTACTGGTTTTTGATAATTGTACTATGGTTACATATGACGTACCAGCAGAAAATTAGGAAGTAGGCAACTACAGCTGGTTATGCAGGGAGCCAGGAAATAGTGCAGACCAGCCATCTCAACCATGTGCTCTTTTTTTGTAAGTTAGTTTAGTTAGTTAGTTCAGTCAGTCTGTGTCTCTATTTAATCTCTATACCCAACCTGGAGCTTGAACTCACAGCCCCAAGATCAAGAGCTGCAAGCTCTTCCAGCTGAGCCAGCCAGATGGCCTTCAACCATGGGTTCTAAACTACAAATTTATCAGTGATAAGAGTTAATGGGATGGAGAGACGGTTCCAGACACCACCCCTGGCTCTTCTCCATGCTCAGCAGAATCCCCAAGGGCCCAAGCCAACATGTCAGTAGCACCACAACAAGTTCCCAGGGCTTGAGACCTTAATCTTGACACTCCTAATGTCCCTGGTGCTACAAAAGTGCCGATTACAAATACATATCATGAAGACACTGTTGCCCTTTTCCGATGACTCGAGTGCTACCTTAGATCGTGTGGTAACTAGGAGACGTACTGAGTTAGTAATCCACATACTGTAGCTCCCTTACTCAGACAGGGACTGTTATCAACACCACAGGTTTGAACTGCCCATGTCCACTTACATACAGATTTTGTTAATTTAATGTTTTTTTTTTTTTAGTAATCTCTACACCCAGTGTGGGGCTCAAACTCACAACCCTGAAATCAAGAGTCGCATGCTCTTCTAACTGATCCAGCACTCCATGGATTTTTAAAAAAATAAATACAGTATGGTACTGTAAATGTATTTTCTCTTCCTTATGATTTTCTTAATAACATCTTTTCTCTAAGCTTACTTTATGGTAAGAATACAGTATATAGGGGCGCCTGGGTGGCTCAGCCGTTAAACATCTGCCTTTGGCTCAGGTCATGATCCCAGGGTCCTGGGATCGAGCCCCGCATTGGGCTCTCTGCTCCGCGGGAAGCCTGCTTCTCCTTCTCCCACTCCCCCTGCTTGTGTTCCCTCTCTCACTGTGTCTGTCTCTGTCAAATAAATAAATAAGATCTTTAAAAAAAAAAAAATACAGTATACACAATACATACAATATACAAAATACGTGTTAATTGTTTGTTATCGGTAAGGCTTCCAGTCAACAGTAGGCTATTAGTAGTTAAGTTTTGGGGGGAGTCAAAAGTAATATGCAGATTACTGTCCAGGAGGTTGGTGCCCCTAACCCCTGTATTGTTTTGGGGTCAATTATATACGGTTTTTGGAGTGATGAACCCGTATTTGGTTACTGGAAGGCCAGAACCAAGGCATGATTTAGGAATGGCCCACAGGATCCGTACAAAGGCACTTTCTGAGCACTCACCTGCCCCTGCATGTTCATGATGACCACTGTATTTGATCTGTTACACACCACAAAGTGCTCTGGATTTTTAGGAAGCAGGATCACACTGTTGACAGTGATATCTGTCCCCGCAGTGCTGCCCAGGGATTTAAAGGTATTTGAACATTCTGTGGTCTTCATATTCCAGATCTGTAACACAAAAATTTAAGGTGTTAACATTTTTGGGGTATAAGAATTTCTAAAGTTTGGGGATTAAAAAAATGAACATTTGGTAACTAAAAACGAGTAAAACTGACTCAGAAAAAAAAGCTTCTTGATTTTTAGTCCTATCAAATACCTAGCTTTGCCATATACATAGTAAGCACTTATCATGTTTGCTGATTAACTGGTATCAACAAAAGTCACAAGGCTATGATCTTTTCTTACAAAATTTTCCTAATGAGCTATGTATCTTTAAAATTTGCCACGCATCAATACTGCTACCGTCAACCAGAAGCTATCCTTATCTGGTTATCAAAATAAAACACGGGCTTTTTAGAACTGTATGCTCAGGACTCTATCCTGAGATTCTGATTTGATAGCTCTGGGGGGGGGGCATAGACATGTCCATTTTTCAAAAAGCTCCACAAATGATTCCAGTACAGCTTGAACCACTGAAGAGAAGCCAGTGTTGACACACACATGAGGATCCATGAAGTAGAAGTCACTCTTGGACACGTGTATTATCTCTCCCAGCCCAACTTCTCTTCTGGTAATAGTCCCCATCCTAATGCTTTTCACCTTGCCCTTCTGGGCTGTTATGAACTGCTGGGGTTAAATCAGACATCACAGTTATTGAAATCTGAGCTGTGCTGAGAGAAAAATAGACCAGATCTTGAATGGCATTGTCTGGACCCCATTCACTTAACGAGGTACACAGACACAAAAGCCTCAAAGGCACGGACTGCGTTGGTTGCTCTGTGCTTTCAACAGAGCTTAGCATAAAACAGACATTGAATACCTATAAACAGGAGGAAAGAACTGCCCCACTAATTCCCCAGTGTTTATTTTCCTAATTTATACTGTTATCATCTGCCCCAAATCTGTTCTCTAAAGCCCAATTGCCTTCAGGAGAGAAATGAACTTTTAAGTAAAGAGTTCTAAGGCTCCCAGTGTTTTCTGTCCAAAAAGTCAGTGAGATGCTTTACCTGACTCTCTGAAGAACTAAAGGAAAAGACCACAAAACAAAGAGGGATAGACAGGCAACCTCCCACTGGCATTGTACAAGTTGTAAGGCCCATATACAAAGCACAAAGAGGGCAAATCCCATGACTAAAGTACTAAGAGCTCTGTGTATCTCCCCAACCATCCTGAGGAAGACTTTCCTACCCTCAGGTTCCTGGTTCAATTCCCAAGCCAGAACAAGCAATTTCAGAGGGTGGTCTTTTAGGCGTTTGTGTTAAAATGCTTAGGTCTTCTGCCACAAACTACACACATACATAAGGCAATTTAAAAGCAGGTCCAGGGCACCTGGGTGGCTCAGTCGGCTAGGTAGCTGCTTTCGGCTCCACTCGTGATCCCGGGGTCCTGGGATCAAGTCCTACATCGGGCTTCCTGCTCTGTGGGGAGCCAGCTTCTCCCTCTGCCTCCCCTTCTCTGTCTCTCATAAATAAAATCTTTTTTAAAAAATTAAATAAAAGCAGGTCCAGAATATAAATGGGATTGTCTCAAAGATCTCCAGCAATTTTCTATTTGGATTTCTCATCTCTTTTAGGAAATGAGGCCTGCTATTAAAATAACCAAACCTCGGGCGCCTGGGTGGCTCAGTCATTAAGCGTCTGCCTTTGGCTCAGGTCATGATCCCAGGGTCCTGGGATCGAGTCCCACATCGGGCTCCCTGCTCGGCAGGAAGCCTGCTTCTTCCTCTCCCACTCCCCCTGCTTGTGTTCCTGCTCTCGCTATCTCTCTCTCTGTCAAATAAATAAAATCTTAAAATAAATAAATAAATAAATAACCAAACCTCTTAAGGTGCTGAAGATCCACTACTTGCAGTTGAGAGCTGAGGACAGTAAATGAATATTTGAGAAAGGGCTTAGTTGTACTCTACACCTCTCCTGCCTCTCTACAAATGCTGTTGGGAAGGCCCCTAAAATGTTGGGGGGTCAGGGGTCGGGTGAGACTGTGCAACAAAAAAAAGATCTATTTATCTGGCCACTAAGCCCTTTGTAAACTTGACTATCGTGGGTGAACCATACCTTTATCAAGATAGACTTTAACCACTATAAATAGGGTGTGACTTAATACAGGCCTCCACACCCTTCCTCTTTTCCTACACGATAAAGTCTACTTTGATTATGTAAGTTTGAAACTGGAGGTCCTTCAGTAGGGATTCACCAAAGAATATTACTACTGTCTCAGACTCCACTCATTTACAGCTTGAAAACAGCTAATAAAGAAGTTTACTCCACCACAATCATCACTATTATCACCACTGAAAACTCTTCAAAGGACAAAAATAGAAACCCCAAAATAGACCAGTAGCAAATACTTAACCTTTACAGTGCCATCAGAGGATGCACTAATAATATAATGTCCATCTTGTGTAAAAGTTGCTTCATTAACAAAGGAGGAATGGCCACGAAATTCCTTCAATGTTTTCCCAGATTTTAAACCATGAATTCTATCACAAACAAAAAGAAATTTACAATTAATATTCTATAGAATGCAGGGCGCCTGGGTGGCTCAGTCGGTTAACAGTCTGCCTTGAGGTCATGAAACCAGGGTCCTGGGATGGAGTCCCACATCAGGCTCCCTGCTTGGCAGGAGTCTGCTTCTCCCTTTCACTCCGCCTTTCCTGCCCACTCGTGTGTGCTCTCTCTAGCTCATTCTCTCACAAATAAATAAAATCTTAAAAAAAAATAGTTTATGTAATAAAAATATTCTATAAACTGCAGTTGGGACCAAATATTCTTTCAATGAATTATAGAAGCTCAATTTATAATATCAGGTGAAGAAAGAGGACTATGCCATTATGTATGTAGTAAAATTTTCATTATGCCAAACAAAACAAAAACAAAAGCTTGGCACAAAGACTGGAAGAAGGGGCACCTGGGTGGCTCAGTAGTTAAGCGTCTGCCTTTGGCTCAGGTCATGATCCCAGGGTCCTGGGATCAAGCCCCACATGGGGCTCCCTGCTCAGCGGGAAGCCTGCTTCTCCCTCTCCCACACCCCCTGCTTGTGTTCCCTCTCTCGCTGTGTCTCTCTCTGTCAAATAAATAAATAAAATCTTTAAAAAAAAAAAAAAAAAGACTGGAAGAAAATATGCCAATAATACCATAGGCTTCTGTTCAGGGACATACTTCCAGGTCTTGGCTATATTTGTAATATGTCCTCTATGGTGCTTCTGCTGCAGGTGGGTCAAAAATCACACTTTGAGAAACATGAAACACTGCTATAATCCCTTTCTCTCTTCTGGGTAGACTCAAATGAACAAAATAATAATGAGGTCTCACATACACTGACTCTTCATATAACACCATCTTGGTGAAAGCATAAGGAATCACGAGTACCTCCCTCCAGTGCTTCATTATAGCAAACCCAAGTGAGGGAGTTTGGGGACTCTTACTTACCGAATTGTCTGGTCAAAAGAGGCACTAAGGATCTGACTGCTATCCTTAGAAAAGCTTAGACAGGTGACACCTTTACTGTGTGCCCTTTCAAATCTCCTTAAACACTGTCCACTCTGAATCTTCCATACCTTTACATAAAAAAAAAAATAGTAAAAACTTGTAAACAGAGTCCCACTCTAGCCTGCAGAGCCAAGCAAGATGCAATGCTCAATACTGTACTAAAACAGCATTAAAAATGCATGCTAATAGTTGAATATGGCTGCTTCACATAGTGCAATAACTGAATCCTCTGAAACTTAAACCTCTTTCCTTGTAAATTATTAAAACAAAAATTCAGACTCAAAGTTCACTTAGCAGAGACTTTTCTGTATTTTATCTAGCCCAGGGTGTTTCACCAGCAATTAAATACAAACCACAGCTAATCAACAGCAGACCACCCCATTCCCTAAAAAAAACCCCAAAGTACAACACATCATATAAGGTGAGCCAGGGTGGTACAGCAGAAAGGGCATGAGGAGCAGATCTAAGTTGAAGTCCCAATCTATCAGTTACCAACTGTGTGACCTTAAACTGATTATTGAACCTCCTGAGGCAGAGTTATTAGGATTAAACAAGAAAAAGTAAATTAGCATAAAGTTGATGCTCAACAAAGTCGCTACTATTAAGCTATCACATGTGGAACACTACCTCATTGCAGAAGTATCAAAATGTCTACATATAAAGGTTTGTGCCACTAATAAATACCTTGATTTTTCCATCTTGGGCCCCAGTTGCTAACATTTCTGTATCTCTGCTGAAACACATGCAGAGGACAGCATCGTCCATCATCATAAAGTTATCCTGGGCCTGGTATTTAAGATCCTAAAGGAAACAAAGATAAGCAGTTACCAAAATAACACAAAACCCCCAGTTATGCCAGATCTCTACAAACCCACTAAAAGCAGAATAACGGATTGTGCCTACTCTGAATTTCCAAAGCAAATACTAGTGCCATGTACACGTTCCTAATGAACCACTGCTAGTGCTGGGAATAAGTAATTTTGTACACTTCAAATTAATACTCTAAAAAATTCCAATATAACACCCTTTTGCTCACTGATCTTTTTTCTATGCAAAATTCCCCTACAATTCTACATTGTACATTTTTAATGTATCTGAATTTATTTTAGGGTATGATGTGAAAAACCAATGTCTTTTCCAAATTGCCAGCTACTTTTCCTAAAGCCATATATTGACTAATCGACTTGTGATGTTTCTTTTATCATCCATTACTATTCAGAACAAAGTATCTTCATCTTTTCCTAATTACAAAGTAAGACTGCATCATGGTTTTTTTGGTTTTTTTTGTTTTTTTAAAGATTTTATTTATTTGACAGAGAGAGACACAGCGAGAGAGGGAACACAAGCAGAGGGAGTGGGAGAGGGAGAAGCAGGCTCCCCGCAGAGCAGGGAGCCCGATGTGGGACTCGATCCCAGGACCCTGGGATCATGACCTGAGCCAAAGGCAGTCGCTCAACCGACTGAGCCACCCAGGCACCCTGCATCATGGTTTTAAAAAAAAAAAAAAGCAAACTATAAGGAAATATATGAAGCAGAAAATGAAAACCACTCATGAATTCACTACCCATGGAGTGGAAGTTAGTATTCTATGATAAAGATTATATTTTAAATCAGTGGATAGTCAATAAATACCTATTTAGGAAAAAAATTACGTTGGATCTACACCAACTTCATCCCCCTAAACAAATTCCAATGGATCAAAAATTAAACATAAAATGAAACATGAAAGCAACTAGAAGTTGTAGAAGAAAAAAATGGATAAATATAATGATACAAAAAAATTAAGTCTATAAAAAATGATGAGCAAAGTCAAAAGATAACGGTCAAAACTGAAAAATATTTGCAATACATATTACAAAGATTGATTTCCTCAAACTTCCTAAAAATCAGTTAGAATCCAAAAGAAAAATAGACAAACAATACGAAGACTTCACAGAACAGGAAATATTAGTGGCTTTTCACATATAAAAAGATATTCAACTTCATTCATAATAAGAGAAACAATTAGTACTACAATTACATTAGATTAGAAACAATAAGTAATTGCTTACATATACCTAGAAATTCCAGGAAGATTACATAAGAAACTGATGACCGTGGCTGGACCAAGGAAGAGAACTGACCAGCTGAGGGACAAGGATAGGAGCAAGACTCTTGCTCTTGCTCCTGAATAACTGTTCTGTTTTATAAAATGTTGTATCAGATGGGGGCACCTGGGTGGCTCAGTCGGTTAAGTGTCTGACTTCGGCTCAGGTCAAGATCTCAGTGTCCTGGGATGGAGCCCTGAGTCTGGCTCTGCGCTCAGCAGGGAGTATGCTTCTCCCTTTCCCTTCCCCTCTGCTCCTCCCCCTGCTCATGCTCGAGCTAGCCCTCTCTCTCTCAAACAAATATTATCTTTAAAAAAATGTTGTATCAGATGTATATATTATTCATTTAAAAAATAAACTTATATTGTAAAAATAACAAATAATTTAAAAACAAAAAATAGAGAATTCTCCCATTAGAAAAGTTAATCTATTTTAAATACTTTACCTTCCTGATTTTTCCAGTCGTAAAGTTCCAGACTTCAATGAATCCATCAACAGACCCAGTGACCAAATACTGACCATCTGGAGAAAATCGAGCACACTCCACATGTGATTTCTGACCAAACTGTTTCAAATGAAACAATGAAACAGATGCATTTTTATCTACTGACCTTAAAACAATTTCCATTTTAACCTTTTGAGAAATCCTGCCCTAGCACAAAGTCATAGCTAGCCTATATTATGGCGTATTGGAGGGGTATTTCTGTATCTGGACACAGAGACAATGGATATATTTTCTCTGGCCAGTTTTAGGTCTGGGCTCTCAGTTTAAACTAGGTTTTTTTTAATGTGAAGTTGATATTTCCAAAGCAATGTGAAAGGACTTGGAACAAATAATCCTATTAAAACACTCAGTAAGTTTTTACGTGAAGCAGCCACTATCAGTATGACTTTCACACTCAGTACGAGACAATATGTTGTACATCTAGGGGACAACAATTCAGTGTTTCAAAATAAATGTCTGTTTTCCTATACTGCTTTGTAAGCAAATTTTCCATCTGGTTTCTTTTCATGACCTTCATTTAATCAAGTGATAATGTGTGGCTGACTGACTCTAGAATTAGAGCTGACAGACTATTTGCCTAGGAGATGTATCCTGAGCATTTACCAGCAATGATGTTCCCAATAATAGATGAAAACTACAGAACATTAGACAAATGAGAACAGAGAAAAGCTCTATTATGAATTTCGTTTTAAATGCCAGAAAAGGAAAGTCTTTATAAAAGAAAATCTTAGCCCAGCAGCATAATTATAATGGATTTCTGTCTCAAGGCTTCAGCCAGGTAAATAGAACAGTGCTACTCAGAAATATCTTTACATGCGAATCAGAACATATAATCCAGAAAAGATAAATTCAAAGCCCTAAGCCAAAGGTCCAAGATTTGAGGAATATGAAATATTTCAAAATCCATAAATTCAGTAAGAGCACAAACCCAGAGAGAAACTAATAGAAAGGAGATGCTGAAGTAGCAAATAGGCTTGAAATTCTGGGAATTGCAGCAATTTCGTGATTGTGCTTTGTGCTAGAAAAGTCTCAGATTAAAATAATAAACAAACAAACAAACAAACGAAAAACATGAACCAGCCACGAGATGATAAAATTATTTTCCTCGAACACCACACAAGCCTGCTTTACAGTCCATGCCTGGTACTTTGCCGGACATGTAACAGGCAAAAGCAGCAATGATGAACAGGGCGAATACACAGAAAGCTCACAGTTAGTTCCAGGCATACCCAAAGAGCTAACCAATGTTAGTGGTTAGAGCTAACCAATGCTTCCAAATGAAGGCCTCCTGGGAGGAAGTGCAAGGGCAGAGGATGGGCCAGCTGCCAAATTTATGGATATACACCTGAGGGGTGCCACTGCCAGACCCCAGGAGGACCCCAGTGGTCACCAGCAGCAACCCTGAAAGTTGTCAGCTCCTGGCACACAGCCTGGCTGAGCAAGCACAGAGTCCTCAACAAATGATGAGCAAATGGCTGAGTATCTAAGGATCCTACCTTAATATGCCTGCTCAGCTGTGTAGGAAACTTTTCTTCTTCCACATCTTTGACGGCCGCTTTGCCTCGGAACAAATCTATGGTCATGCCGGGAGGAAGCAACCCCTGGTGCTGCTGCCACTTCAGTGCCTGTCAGCAAAGAAACGCACACTAACCTGCTTGGCTGCTTCTAAGATCTCGTCCTGACTGCTCAAAGCCCAGCCCGAAAGGACCAGGTTACCATCCACACCCACACACCTTTGGCCCTCCAAAGACAACATAATCTGTGCAACTCTGTGTCTTTGGAACACAGGCTGATCCTGGGGTGCAAGGGAACTCTGAGAGCCAACAGGTCCGTATTTCCATATCTATTTTCTTAGAGGTTTGACTTTTATTATAAACAAAATTTGGAAAACAAAAATCTCCCACAGTCCCAACATCCAAATAGAGCCACTGTTGGTTAGCATTTTATGTATACCTTCTAGTGTTTTCCCCCTTACGTGTGTTTATTAACATATCTGTAATGATGTTCTATATAAAATTTTATATTGTTTTCACCTATCCTCAGATCATGCAATGACATAACTATCAATTCAATGGCTGTAAAATATACCCTACATGGTGAATGTTTTAACAGTTTAATTGATATATTAATGGACAGTCACACTGCTACCAATTTTTTACACGGCTAAATTATGCCACAATAAACACTTCTGAACATAAGGCTTTTTCTATTTGAGGGATAATACTCACAGAATAGATTCCTAGAAGAAAAATTATTGAATCCAAAAAAGAATATGAAGGTTAAGGCTCTTGATATACACCGCCAGACCGTTTTCCCAAAAAGTTACAACTTCAACAGTGTTTGTGACTACATTATGGGGAGTGGAAAAATCATGGATTTCGGAGACTGATGGTCCTAGGCTAGATCATTTGCCAACTCTTATTTTCATTTATGTTCTTTGCCCACTTATCTATTGTATTTTTACTATTTTTCCTATCGATTTTTGAGCTTTTAATGTGATCAGGGTCGGGACTATGAGCCCCACATTGAGTGTAAAGATTACTTAAAAAAAAAAAAGGTCCAGAAAAGTTAGGTAATGTGCCAAAGCCCACATTAGTTGGTAAGTGAGAGATCTTGGATTCTAACTATGGTAAACATTTATTCCAATTTGCCTTTGACAGTGTCCTGGCACAATGAGCAACAGCACCCTTAAGCCATCCCAAATGGGATGATAAATTCTACGACCATCCTAATTCTAACTAACTCTAGAGCTTGTGCTATTAACCACTAATCTATACTGCTTCTCCCAGGATAAATGAGGGCGGCATGGAACAGGTACTGGTACAAGCAGCTCTACGGGCAGTTCCCAGTTCTAAGGATGTCTGATTTCTTTAGCCTGTACATATAGTTTATATATAGGAAACAGTACCAGGAGTTCAGGGTAATTTCAGTTCCACAGACTTTAATTACCTGCCCCAGCAATGCCATGAGACGAGATGGAGGCACCACACTGACTTCCCCAGCTAAGGCCTGGGCAATTGCTGCTCTTCTCTTCTCTTTGCTACTTCCATCTGGGTATGCCTGAAAAAGGAGAAGGATAGGAGTGTGCTTACTTAAAAACAACAATAATCATCAAGCAGAAACATTTTTTTTTTAAGATTTTATTTATTTGACAGAGAGAGAGAGCCTGCACAAGCAGGAGGAGCTGCAGGCAAAGAGGGAGAGGGAGAAGCAGGTTCCCTGCTGAGCAAGGAGCCCAATGCAGAACTTGATCCCAGGACCCTGGGATCATGACCTGAGCCGAAGGCAGACACCCAACGACTGAGCCACTCAGCTGCCCCAAGCAGAAACATTTAAAAAATATATAAAAAAAATGTATCTGGTTAAAGAAGGGATTAATTATATTAATTAGTTAAGACAACTCCCAACTCTCCCCACTTGCATTTCAAAAGTATGCGTTGGAGAGACCTGAGGTCAGCCAATCCACACTGTTATTTCTGAAAGGGTCCAAGTAAACCACGTCAAAGCCAGAGTTGTTTTTCCAGTTTTTTTAAAAATCTGCAAAGCTGAGGATTCTTTTAGTAATTTTTTGGTCATTTACTTCAGTCCAACGACTCCCAGCCCAGAAGTTCTTCACCACCTCTAACTTGAATCCTGTTATGGTAATCTAAACTTCCTTCCTTTATCCTCATGGTTTCTGTGAGTTTACCCTAACTTTCCACTCTCTAGGACCTATTAAATTCTTCTTCCTCCTATTTAGACTAGTAAAAGGCTGGATGAGAAATAATGAAACAGTGAAACATATAATAAGGTTTGGGAAGAAGAAAAGAGTATCTGTCACCACACTCTACCAGTAAGCATAACTGGCTGAGACAAAAGCATGAGCTTTCTAAGAACTAAAAACGTTGAGAGAAAACTGCACTTTTGGGCCAAGGGACACAAATGCACAGTAAATATGCTAGCCGTCAGGCAGCACTTCAGGGTCAAATAAGTACTTGGGCTAATGTGGAAATTATATCACAGTAAATTTTTTGCTTCTTTACTAATCAACATACAACCCTCTAAAATGGAATGTGTAGGGGAGGGAAGACCTTCAAATATTCAGAAAATTGAACAAGATTATTCTCTTTAGCATATGTAAATTCCAATCAACACACATATACAGTAAAGTATCATTCTCAAAAATTAAATCAAAATCAGTATCCAATAAAATGGTAAAAAACAGATTATTGCATTTTTTTTAAAGTTAACAAGAGCTTCTTGTCATACCTCACGAGGATCAAAATAAGACCTGGCCAAGAGGTTCTCCAAATGAATATACCGCTCTGGCTGTGTTTGTTTTAACATGATCATGGGGTCAGTCTGTCTCAGGAGTGACCTGGCAGCTCCCAATTCACGCAGCTCTATCAATTCCAGAACCACCTGGAAAATTGAAAGAAAATGTCTGTTTCAATGCATTCTCTTAGTACTCTTTCAGTACAATTTCTGATTCAGAAATGGCCTCCCAACATGATTTCCAATATTAGGAAATATTCCTTTCTCTTTTCCCTACCATTTTCAGGTGGATAAATGAAGCAATTATAAATAGCAACTTCAATTTTTCTTTCTTTTTTTTTTTTAAGATCTTATTTATTTATAAGAGAGGGAGGGAGCACAAGGCGGGGAGGGGCAGAGGGAGGGGGAGGTGCAGATTCCCCGCTGAGTGGCGGAGCCTGACACAGGACTCAATCTCACGACCCTGAGATCATGACCTGAGCTGAAGTTGGACGCTTAAGCAACTGAGCCACCCCAGTCTTTCAACTTCTGTCTTTCATTTTTATCTACCCATCTCCTCTCCGCTCTGGCTTACTGTTCAGAATACAGAAACTGAAAAAACTAAAGATGAGAATATTTCCAAGGGCTCCAGAGAAACCTTTCTCCAATAAATGAAATTTTCTTTGGGGAATTACTGAACTCATGTGGATTGTAAATAAACAAACTATCCTATTTTTATTTTGAACAACACTACATTCCTATTTCCAGAAAGCCCATTCTGTTATTATACAAGGGTATAATAACTAATTTATATGATCTTTGCCCTGGTTTCCTGGCATGGAGCTTCTAAAAACCTTGGAATTTTCCTAATGATAGGAATATCTTCATTATTAATGAGCCCCTTGCATCACATCTGAGTTTGTGCTATGAAGACAGCTCATGGAAAGGCCTGGTTGCCAGAAAGACCAACCACATTAGAGGGTTGGGGTTTTAAGCCAGCCCAACCTCCAAGGAGTGCTGGGGAGCTGAAGATTGAATGAAACCCCAATAAAAACCCCAATGGAGCTTCCTAGTTGGTAAACACATTAATAAGCCAGGTGAGACACTCCACAGGGAGAGAACATTAGAAGCTCTCCACTCAGGACCCTCCGAGACCTCACCTTTATGTGTCTCTTCATTTGGCTGGTCCTGATCTGTATTCTTGATAATATAACTGTAATCATAAATACAGCACTTTCCTGAGTTCTGTGATTCATTCTAGTGAATTATCAATTCTTAAGGGGTCATGGGTACCCAGATATGCAGCCACTTGGTCAGGAGTGTGGGTGGCCTGAGACCCCAAAAAAGTGCATCTTGTGTCTGAAGTAAAGGGAATCTTGTGGAGGGCTGGGCCTTTAGCTTGCAGGGTCTGCACTAATTCTGGGTGGTTAGCGCCAGAACTGAATTGTAATACTCTACTTGGTATCAGAACAGTTTATTTAATGATCACTTAAAAAATAATTTTAATTTAGGAAAATCTTGGCTTTTCAAAAAAAAAAAGAGGAAAAAAAACATACAAAGTACTCAAGCCTTGACAGTATAAGTTTTAAGGGCTGTTACAGTCCCACAGTACTTCAAGGAATGCTCGCTGATGCTTCCCAGTGAGGGGACCCTCAATAAACCAACTGAAGGGGATCAGCATCACCTCCACTCTTACCTGTTCATAGAGGTCAATGAGGGTTTTGTCTGGCAATTTCAAAGACTGTATAGCCTGTAAAACAGTATCCCAATGGCCACTATTAATGTCAGCTACAAAACTCTCAATGCTGTCCACCGTATTCAGAGACACAGTAGTCTCTTCCTGTAAAGTTGCTAGCGCCCGATGTAAACTGTTCTCCTTTAGGTACTGCATGATAAGACGGATCACACTGAAAAAAGAAAGCAACTCATTTAGTTCAGGAATCCTCACACACCAAAAGAGTCCACAAAATAAAGCCCCCCTAGCTTATTTCTTCTATTCGGCCATCCTCCTTTCACTCTTTGCTTTCCAGTTATCATGTAAGTAAACTTTCCAAAAATCACAGAATCTCGAGGTACAAGGGACTTTGAGGATCATCTAGTCCAACCTTCAAGTCAAAATTCAAGAACTGGGGTTAGGAAGGAGAAATAATTTGCCTAGTGTCTCACAGTCAGCTAGAAAAGGAGTTGGTACTACGGTGACTCTCTTACTTCCAAGGTATGAGATCTTTTTACTATGCCAAGTTTCTTATTAACTTGGCATAATGTATGATTATATTGTTGAATACTTTTTGAAAAGACTTATTTATTGGGGCGCCTGGGTGGCTCAGTCGTTAAGCGTCTGCCTTTGGCTCAGGTCATGATCCCAGGGTCCTGGGATCGAGCCCCGCATCGGGCTCCCTGCTCTGCGGGGAGCCTGCTTCTCCCTCTCCCACTCCCCCTGCTTGTGTTCCCTCTCTCGCTGTGTCTCTCTCTGTCAAATAAATAAATAAAATCTTAAAAAAAAAAAAAAAGACTTATTTATTAGAGAGTGTGTGTGTGTGAGCACATGGCGGGGAGGGGCAGAGGGAGAGAATGGACCCAGGGCTTGATCTCACAATCCTGAGCTCATGACTTGAGCTTACTCAACTGAGCCACCAAGGCACCCCTAACTGTTGTCCACTTTTGTGAAATACTTAAACCTAGTCCAGTCATTGACACAATATACTCGAAATGCTTATAGGATGATTTGGTCCATTCTTTTAAACAATAAAAAAAAATATAAAGTGAGATTTTCTTAATGGGGATTTGTTAAACAATAAGTAGAACCATACTGTATGTAAAAGTAAAACAAAGTAACACCTACCACTGCCTTTATTACCAAATTTTCAGGACAAGTGAAATAAAAACATTGTGGATTCACTTTACCAAGGGAAAAGAGGAGCCAGATAATTTCCAAATATTGAGAGAAGAAGCAACCACTTTCAACATGTGACAAAACTTTTAAGTTATTTATAGTTATTTATAGTTAAAACTTTTTTTTTTTTAAAGATTTTATTTATTTATTTGACAGAGAGAGACACAGCGAGAGAGGGAACACAAGCAGGGGGAGTGGGAGAGGGAGAAGCAGGCTTCCCGCGGAGCAGGGAGCCCGATGCGGGGCTCGATCCCAGGACCCTGGGATCATGACCTGAGCCAAAGGCAGACGCTTAACGACTGAGCCACCCAGGCGCCCCTATAGTTAAAACTTCTTGATCTTGGGCTTAGTAAGGAATCTGGTGAAGAATCTGTTCATACAGACTGTAAAACTTCACTGTACAATGCTGTAATACACTGTTTTCCTTCTTTCTTTAGAAGTACGTATGTGGCTCACACTGTATTTTTTTCTTCTTCTTCTTTTTAAAGAGGGGAGGCAGAAGGAGGGACAAATAGAGAAAATCTTAAGTAGGCTCCAGACCCAGCATGGAGCCTGTTGTGGGGCTTGATCTCACAACCCTGAGATCATGATCTGAGCCAAAATCAACTGTCGAATGCTTAACCCACAGAGCCACCCAGGCGCCCCTCATACTGTATTTCTACGGACAGCAGGAGAATAGAGGGTCAGACTGTCCTGGCTGGAAGGAATTACAGATTGGAATTTAGTCAATTCTATCAGAGAGAAATAATAAACATAAAAAAATGAACAATGTTTACTGTTTATTATGCACTTACTATATACCAGGTACCGTTTTAAGTATTTTAGGCATATTGATTCATTTACTCCTCAAAACAATCCTATGAGGTATTACTATTATGTCCATTTTACAGATAAGGATTTGACCAAGTAACAGAGATAAATGGAAAAATGAAGGCTCAAACTGACAATGTGGCTCTTGAGCATACATCCCTGACAGGAAAGCAAACACCCTCTTCTTAAAAACTCCTGCAGAAGGAAACTGATTACTGCTACTTGCATTAAGTAGTCTTTTCTCTCATGGCCCCTTTGAGAGATACTCAGGTTTAGATCCCTGCTATTTTAGTACCTACTATCTTTCTTAGGATACTTCCATTTGCACTCCCAAAAAAGGCACCCTCCCTGTAAAAATCTCATATTTGACACACCTCAAATCAAAATTTACTTTCTTCCAACACAATGTACAGTTGACTCTTGAACAACATGGGTTAAGGGCACTGACCCGCTGCACAGTCAAGAATCTGTGTTTAACTTGATTCCCCAAAATCTCAAAAGTTAATAGCCTGCTGTTGACAGAAGCCTTACTGATAACATAAAGAGTCAATTAACATAGATTCTGTATGTTATAGGTATTATAAACTGTGTCCTAACAATAAAGCAAGCTAGAAAAAAGAAAATCATTAGGAAGAGTACACTTACAGTATTGTACGATAAAAATATGCTCAGATAAGTAGATGTGCACAGTTCAAACCCATGTTATTTAGGGGTCAACTGTAATACACAAAGACCTAAAAGCTCTGGAGATAGGCTGGGATTTGAATCAGAGTTCTGTCACTTACTGTGACCCTGGGCAAGTCAGTTAACATCTCTGCGTGTTTCCTCATCTGTTAAGAAAAATACCTACCCTGTAGGGTTGACTATACTGTTAATAGCATGACTGGCACAGAAAATACTCACTAACTAGTAGCTATTACTGATAATAAAAACATGCAAGGGTGCCTGACTGGTTCAGTCGGTAGAGTGTGAGGCTCTTGATCTCAGGGTTGTGGGTTTAAGCCCCACACTGCGTGTAGAGATTACTTAAAAATAAAATCTTAAAAACAAACGAACGAACAAGCATGCAGCAGCCCAAGGATGGGAGAATGGTTGGTGTCTGCTCTTATTTAGACCCCAAAGCACGGAATCCTTTCCAACTCCTGCCCTGACTTAGTTGTCTTAGTTGCCAGCACTATCACTCTTCTTTGCTTTTTCTCCACAACACTTACTACCATCTGTTAAGTCTCATATTTTACTTACTGTTTTTGTCTGTTGTGTGGGCCCTCCCCAATCACAATGTACATTCTATAAAGGGAAGGATTTTTGTGTTTTGTTAACTACTGCATCCCCAGGGTCTAGAACAGTACATAGTAGACAGTATTTGTTGAATGAATAAACCTCCCTTCTTCCTGTGGCAGGTCTTCAGGACAAGTCCTCTCCCTTACTTGCACTCAAGACACAAACGTTATGTCTGCTGGTTTAATTATTATGTATAGGCAAGGGCAAGGTAGAGGGTGGAGTCCTAAAAAAGTTCACTAAAGACCTTCTTCAGTCATTAGTCCGCCTCCCCCCCAAGTAGATCATTCTTCTGGCCCAATCTGCAGATTCTGTCTCTCCTTTGTAGCTACAGAGAACTCTCTGACCAATCAAAATTCAGCGCCAGATACCGCTTCATAAAACAGCTAATCGTTCGTTCATTCCAACGGCAGTAATTGAGGCTCTACGGTCTGCTAAGCACTGGGACTATACGGAAAAGGAGCTCCTAGGCGCCTACACAGGCCAGTAGGGTGGGCAGAGAAACAGCTACAATACTGGGTAAGTAAGTGCTGGGCAGAGAAACGCAAAGGGGCCATATAAGCAGAGGAAACGAATCACACTGTTACAGGGGAAGCGGGAAGAGAAGGAAGCTTAAAATCCGAGCTCCCTTGTGCAGGTAATTAGACTGGAGTCCAGAATGGATGGGCAATCTGATCAGTCACAGAACGCGCCAGGAGTTGGCGATGGCTAGAACTCAGATCTTCAAGGCCTATCCTTCCTCCTAGCCCCGTGCAGTCTCCCATGGGGCTGTGGGCTTCTCGTCCGCGACTTTCTAGTGGGCCCGCCTCCGACGTAGCCAGATCCAAGAAGCTTCTTTGTAGGCAAGGAGAAGCCCTCCACGCCCTAGGCTCTCAGACGCCTCCCCCTGAGCATCTTCCACTCCACACCCTTCACCTCCCCGCCCCCACCACTTCGCAAACTTCCGCCACCGCAGGACTCACTCCGAGGACTCGATTTCGATCGACATAGTGATATCTTCACGAGGGAACAAACCAGTCCGCTCTTAGGCCCCGTCGCGCAACACACCAAATACACCTCCGGCGGCCGCCTTACACCACTTCCGCTCGACGTCAGACGCCCGCTCCGGAGACGGCGTGTACGACAGAGGGGCGTGGAGTGCGTGAGGGGCGGGGCTTCGAGAGGCTGTCAGAGGTCTGCGTCTGAGCTCCTGCTCCGCCTACTCGGGAAAACAATTCTCCCATCTCCTCCCTAAGGGGAAACTGCTTAGAAGCGCTGGTTTGGAAATTTTGCTTTCCATCTGATGCAATTAATTGACTAGGTGTAAAGATAGGATTGAATTCACAGTACCTGACTGGGAGATTAATACATTCGAAACCAGTGGAATACTAGCCAACATTTGCAGGAAAAGTTAAGTGGGAAGAAATAAACAGAAAGATGGATTTAAAAGAATAATAGGACTTTGAAGCCAAAACAGTTTAATCAGTCTAATTATGAAAAAAGTTGGGGACATAGTTGGGATTTGCATACCCACTTCTTGGAAAGAGCTAAAGTATTTATAGCATTTCCAACTAAGTATTTAGTTTAAAAGAGTTTCACTGCAGTGGTAGATTACTAGAAAAACAGTGAAACCAAAGCAAATTGTTCAAAGGGAGACTTGAGACTCCTTTTTCTAGATTTCAAACCATACATTATTAAATTAATAGAGACAAATGAAATGTGGTGTCAATGAATTTCATAAAGGCTAGTTTTTAAAATACTGTATTGCCATTCTATATAAATTTTAAAAAGTATTTGCAGCAAAATGGTAAGAAATCTATGTTGTGAAAATTACATATTGAAATGATTTATTTGGAGATTTCCTGTTGGCTTTCAGTCTTATCTGATACTGTCCCCAAAGTTCTGCACACAGTTTCTCTCTAGCCTCTTAAATACTGCTGCTTTTTTTTCAAATCTTTCTCTGTTTCCCATCAACTCTTCAAAGACATGGTCTCCAATATCACAAAGGTCTTAGAATCTAAATATTTGCTCCAACATGCGGTGAGATAGGTGTGTGATTTCTGAGATTCTTCCACTATCCCATCCCATGACACAACATAGATTATTACATCTTCCTTGAAGAGCCAGCTCATTTTCAACAATAGCATATTCATTATCTCCACCTAGTACTTGTCATGTTATTTTTGCTTCAATCAAGGATACTTCCCTATGTCACTTATACAAATAAGTCTTCTCTATAATTATTTAACCACACGTTTTATTCTAGTGTCTGCTACACCTCTGCCTTCATTTTAAATGGAATAGCTTCTCTTGTAACTCCTATTAAATCTTTAGGCCCGGGGCGCCTGAGTGGCTCAGTCGTTAAGCGTCTGCCTTCCGCTCAGGTCATGATGCCGGGGTCCTGGGATTGAGCCCCACATCAAGCCCCACACCAGGCTCCCTGCTCAGCAGGAAGCCTGCTTCTCCCTCTCTCACTCCCCCCTGCTTGTGTTTCCTCTCTCGCTGTGTCTCTCTCTGTCAAATAAATAAAATAAAATCTTAAAAAAAAAAAAAAAAAAACTTTAGGCGCAAGGATTTAAATATTGAAATAAATATTGCTATATTTTATAACAATTTTTTCATATGTATTAGGCATTATGTTTATTTTTTCATCTGTATGAGTAGATTATATTATCTAAGAATTTCAAGATACCAAAGGAAATATTACCAAATATTTGGAGGACCTTGAGTCTAATAGTACTTGAGAGCATATAGGGTAGATCTCCATCACAGATAATTTCAACATAATGACTCCAAGCTCTTACTCTATTTTTTTATCCTTGGAAAAATATTTTAGAAAATAATACTTATTTTGAAAAAGAAACATTTATGTAAAGTGAGGCAATTCCTTTGGTTTCACTTTAGTTTCTTTTTATTCAGTCAATTACAGGTACAATTAAATTGGTTTTTTCTCTAAAAAAATAACATGTATTATATTCTAGGAAAGCACAGGTCCACAATTCCTTACCTAAAATTCTGAAATCTAAAGAGCTGTGAAAATTAAAGGTATTTTATAAGTTACTTGGCAGCACAATCTGTCCTGAATTTAAGTAAGGCTGTTTGCAGTTTTTTAAACATCTTTTAGTGTGAATATTCATATGCAGAAATGTTAACATATTTAATTATGGAGTACTGCCTAGATCCTGCTGGGAGATATTATAAGATATACAGCATATAAACCATGCTATCTTTTCAAAATAAAAAAATTCTAAAATCCAAAACATGTCTAGCCTATTTTCAGAAAAAGTGTTGTGAACCTCTTCTACCTAAGTATCTATCTAATCTTCTATTGTATATATATGTAAAGGCTCTTTGAAGTGATATTCACCTAACCTCATCTGGATGATAAGATTTGGACTAATATTTTATTCTCTTCATTTTTCTGCATCATTAAAATTATTTTTCATAAACATAAAATATTTTTTTGAATTTCAAGAAGAAAAGTTATAGTATTTAAAGGTGCAGGTATCAGTTATCTGAAAATTTAACTTACATGGAAAAATTCAATCTCTGATAATTCTAATTTCAGAGAAATAAAAATTGCTTCTAAACTAAAAAAAAAAGGTGTGGGGGCAGTGAGGGGTGGGAGGGTGCACATAAACTGTATTCTATCTGCACCACTTACTGCCTTAAAAAAAAAATCCCTGTTGTTGGGCGCCTGGGTGGCTCAGTTGGTTAAGCGACTGCCTTCGGCTCAGGTCATGATCCTGGACTCCCTGGATCGAGTCCCGCATCGGGCTCCCTGCTGGGCAGGGAGTCTGCTTCTCCCTCTGACCCTCCCCCCTCTCATGTGCTCTCTCTCAAATTAATTAATTAATTAAAAATTTAAAAATCCCTGTTGCCAAGCGGCCTTTTTCAAATCAGAGCTTATCTGTGGCTGTGTCTGTGGTTTATGCATCCACGACAGACACCATTCCTGAAAAATGAAATTTTATTACAGTTAGCAGCCTCATCCTTTATCTCTTAGATGTGTTGGATTTTTAATCTCTGATTAACAGCCAATATCTCTGACATCACATACTCTCCTCATCCATGTTTCCTCTGTAATAGCAGATTTAAAGATGATGTTTTTGTTACTGTGTCCTAAAACTGTAGTCTTTACCTAGTTAGGAAGGTTTTTTTCCCCCTAAACTAGCTGCTTATGTAAGTCTTCTGTATCCCAACTATATAACCCATCAATTTCCATATCCTTTTCATACCCAAAGCATAAACTTTTGTCATCTTTCTGATCCCTTATTAGCAAAACGATAAACTTTAGCAGTTACTAGAAGACCAATTTGTCTATGAGGTTTTGTTTTTACCACTAGACAAATGAGGTCTCTCATATCTCTTTATCTGTAAAGAAACTCAACAACACAACTTCTAACCTCTAATCCAGGCAGTTGTATTCATCAGGAAGCTTCTCACTTTCCACGTAGGGACTAGGTTACAGCCTCCTAGACCTGATTTCTTTTTTTTTTAAAGATTTTATTTATTTATTTGTCAGAGAGACAGAACACAAGCAGGGGAGAGGCAGGCAGAGGGAGAAGCAGGCTCCCTGCCGAGCAAGGAGCCCAATGTGGGATTCTATCCCAGGACCCTGGGATCATGACCTGAGCCAAAGGCAGCCACTTAACCGACTGAGCCACCCAGGTGTCCCTAGATCTGATTGCTGGTGAACAAATGGCCTAGAGTGACCCCCAAGGGAATCCTAATTTACTGATCAGGTCCCCTTTCCAGAAAGTGGGCCCTTCCCAAAAGTCGTGTCTCTGCAGTCTAACTCCTTAATCCAGCAGAGGGCAGGCTGATCACAGAAAAGCTTCCATTATAAACTGGATCTCCAGATATCTAACTCGTTATTAAGGAGGAGAGGTTATAGGGGAAAGAGATCCTCCAATGGGCAAATGAAGTAGAAGGCAGGGTCAATATTTGAGTGCCAAAATGGGGCAAAAGATTGACCCTTCCTATTAAACGAGATCAATTTCATCTAACGTGATAATAAGGCAAAGTCTAGAGAAAAATTAGCACACAATTCTACCTATTCAAGGCAGGACATGACTTATAGGTCTTATACTTATAACTCAACCTTCTTTTTTTTTTTAAAGATTTTTTATTTACTTGACAGAGAGAGACACAGCGAGAGAGGGAACACAAGCAGGGGGTGTGGGAGAGGGAGAAGCAGGCTTCCCGCAGAGCGGGGAGCCCGATGTGGGGCTCGATGCGGGGCTCGATGCGGGGCTCAATGCAGGGCTCGATCCCAGGACCCCGGGATCATGACCTGAGACGAAGGCAGACGCTTAACGACTGAGCCACACAGGCGCCCCAACCTTCTCCTTTTTAATTCCCACCTCCTTTTCTAGAGCAGGAATCTCTGCACCATCCCTGATGAAGGACTTTCATTTTTTTTCTTTTATATACCCACTTGATTGAAAGCCACCTGTTCCAACTTGGAACAAAATGTGCTTTTCTGTAACTCCCAAAGAGCAATCCTGTTCCCTTCAGAGATTACAGTGTGGCCCTAGCCCTACAGTCAAAAGGGCGGTTTCACTTATTTGTGGAACATAAGGAATAGCATGGAGGACATTAGGAGAAGGAAGGGAGAAATGAAGGGGGGGGGAATTAGAGGGGGAAACGAACCATGACAGACTATGGACTCTGGGAATCAAACTGAGGGTTTTAGAGGGGGGTGGGGGATGGGTGAGCCTGGTGATGGTTATTAAGGAGGACACGTATTGCATGGAGAACTGGTTGTTATATGCAAACAATCATGGAACACTACATCAAAAACTAAGGATGTAATGTATAGTGACTAACATAACATAATAAAAAAATTATAATTAAAAAAAGGGCAGGGCGCCTGGGTGGCTCAGTTGGTTGAGCGACTGCCTTCGGCTCAGGTCATGATCCTGGAGTCCCGGGATCGAGTCTCGCATCGGGCTCCCTGCTCGGCAAGGAGTCTGCTTCTCCCTCTGACCCTCCTCCCTCTCATGCTCTCTGTCTCTCATTCTCTATGTCTCAAAGAAATAAATAAAATCTTTAAAAAAAAATTTAAAAAAAAAAAAAAGGGCAGTTTCTCCACATGGATTCATTTTTATCAGGAACAAAAATCTTTTCCAGAAACCCCTCCCCCTTCAGCTGATACATTGACCAAGATGGCAGTATGTGTCCGTGGTGGAGTTGAAGCCATCACTGGTGACGGGAATGGAATTACCATGGTCGGCCTGAGTGCACATGTGCCACCTGGGACTATGAAGAGACTGCTTTCCTGAGCATCCAAATACAATGGCAGATCATCCAGCAAGGAGGAAGAGATGGAGCTAGTTGGGTGGACAGCCAACCCTGACTGCATGGTCTGGTCTGTGAAGCCGGTAGGAGGCACTGAAGAGTCCCATCACACAGACAAGAAAGTGGAGAGGAGGAGTGGAGGGCTCTGCCCAGATCTCACAGTGAGTCCCAAGCTTGTAAGAACTCATTTATGCTGACTTCTGTCCCTTCCCTCCCTTCTTTGACCAATGTCCAAATCAATGGCTGCAGATGCTGTCCTCAGTGGACCAGCCAAGTCCAGGTTTATAGGACTAGAGAGAAGCAGAGGGGGAAAGATGCATTCCTAGGAGGGCAAGGAAATGGGACTAACTTGGGACACAGAGAATAGTTCTAGCCTGGTGACATGATGCTTAGACAGGACCTGAGCTACACATGCCTATCATGGAGGCACCTTCTGAGGAAACAGCCTCACCCACAGCACCACCTAGAAGGGCAACCACAGGCAGCCAGACTTTATAGCATGTGACTCCACTCTCCACCTTAGTCCGAAGTGATTCACTAGAGGGAGATAGCATACCCAAGAGCAGACAAGCCATAAGCTGACTGGCATCCTACAATTTGAACTGACTCAAAAAATGAGTTGAGCCAGTTAGTTTTTCTCTCTGTCTCAGAATTAGGACCTTGAAAATGTAGGTTCTAAGGGAGGGAGAGCCATGAGATGAGTAAGACAAAAGTGTGAGGCAGCTTAAGCTAAGAGAGCACAAAGATATTTAGCTGAGGGAAGGAAAGCCAGTGAGTATATGAGGGGAGCATGGAGCAGACACCTGAAGTATGTTGAGTGGTGTTTAATGAAGGAACTCTGGGGTGGTGAACCTTGAGCTCCACCTTGCTGCTGAGGATGCTGAAGTGACTTCTGAGCCCTAGAGAACCTCCATTTCCAGACTCCTAAAGGCCTGAACCATGGTGCCTATATTTAGATTTCCAAGCTCTTCCATCTCTTTCTTTTAGCCAATTTCTATCCTTGAATAACTCCTGTTTCCTCGAGTTAGCTTGTGGAAAGCTTCTCATTTCCAAAGAGTCTAAGTTCTTTGCTTCCAAAGAACGTAAGCAATACACACCAGTAGAGTCAGAGCAGCAGTGCTGGGAGTATTTAACAGCCCACTTACCAGCTGTGTGACTTTAGGTAAGTTACTTCTCTCTGCCTTGTCTCTTCATCTGTAAAATAAGGATAATGATAGTACCTACCTCGAAGGTTATGAAAATTAAATGAGTTAATATATATGAAACACTTAGAGCATTTGCCTGGCATATAGTAAACACTAAGGGTTTGCTATTATTATGATGATATATTACAAAGTAAAAGCCCTTCTTTTATTTCTGTTTCTTAACACAAAAAGAAAGTTAATACTGAGGGCACCTGGGTGGCTCAGTCGGTTAAGTGTCTGACTCTTGATTTCAGCACAGGTCCTGATCTCAGGGTCGTGAGATCGAGTCCCACATCGGGCTCCATGTTCAGCACAGAGTCTGCTTGAGATTCTCTCCTTCTCCTTCTGTTCCTCGCCCTACTCGTGCTTGCTCTCTCTCTCTCTCAAAAATAAATAAAAGAAAAAAAGAAATGAAAATTAATACTGAAAGTCAAAATGAAAGCTAAAACTGGTTAGTTTTGGAGGGAGAGACTCCTCCCCTCTTTGATGCGATGCTGCTCTCACAGATGGGTTTGTACCTTTTCATGTGCCACCAGGTGGTGGATGGGTGGTTCCCCATAATCTTCCACTTTGTCTCGACCCTTGGGATCCCTGTCTGTGTCACTACTGGCCAAGTCAGCTTCTGTGACCCAATGCCATAATGGGGGGTTTGGCCAGCACCTCCTTTATTTACACAGAAAGTGTTCTTCCCACAAGCCTGGGGGCTTGGATGGGAGGCCAGGGTTGGAGAGCCCAGTTCCCCACACCTTGACTTGTTAGCACTTGTGGTTTCCGGAGGCTTCTCTTAGCACTCTTTGATCTAGTATCTGTACAAATAGAATCAACAGGGCCAGGCCAGGACGAGCCCCAGCAGCTTCATGTACTTCCCCCACAGGGACTTCCCACTGTTGTCCTTTTTTGTAACTAGCATCTCTGATCTCCTTACCCAGACTACTTTCTTTCAACCTCCAGGGACTAGAATAAGGACTAAACTTATACACCTGGAATGCTTGGCCTTTCTTTACATCGAGGGGAAGCTTCTAGCTTCATTCCCCATATTATTCCTACTCATAAAGCAGGCCAAGGTGTCCCATTCTCCAAATGCAGTGGACACCTTTTGGGATGTCTGGCCAACCCATAATTCTCCTTTCTTTCTGAGGTGCTCCAACGACCCCCAGGGGGATGCTGCAGTCACATTTTACAAAGCATTTCTCTCCTCACCTGAATGGCCCAGTGGTGGACACTAACCCAAACTAAGCTGATAGGATTTTCTCTCCCAAGTATTAATATTTGGGGTCTAAATATTCTAGTTCCAGCTGGCCTGATATGCTGAGGAGTTGCGGGTGGTCACTTTCTCCTGCATGACTGGGGAGCAAAGACAGTCAGGCTGCAGAGAAAAAAATGAAACCCCTGCATAGAGAAAGACATGAAAGCCATCAGTAGTTCTCTCTGGGTTTCTGATGGTGTTTTGTCCTCACAAAACTCTATGTGGTAAGGACTATTAGTAGCCTCTTTTACAGACGAGGAAACAGAGGCTCAGAATCGTGACGTTATCCAGATGGTATGACATGAGCTCCTCCTAAAAAGAATACAACTTGGGGCACCTGGGTGGCTCAGTCGTTAAGCGTCTGCCTTCAGCTCGGGTCGTGATCCCGGGGTCCTGGGATCAAGCCCCGCATCGGGCTCCCTGCTCAGCGGGAAGCCTGCTCCTCCCTCTCCCACTCCCGCTGCTTGTGTTCCCTCTCTTGCTGTATCTCTCTCTGTCAAATAAATAAAATCTTAAAAAAAAAAAAAAAAAAAGAATACAACTTGAGGGATCCTAGTTGTGTGAGCTGGTATAGGATCCTTTTTTGTCTCCTTAAGCTGGTTGGGTTGGGATTCTGTCACTTTTGATTAAAAGAGTACTGACGGGGCACCTGGGTGGCTCAATTGGTTAAGCATCCATTTCTTGATCTCAGCTCAGGTCTCAATCTCAGAGTCATGAGTTCAAGCCCCGTGTTTGGCTCCATGCTAGGCATGGAACCTACTTAAGAAATAAGTAAATGAAAGAGTATGGACAAAAGAGAACGGAGATAGATTCTTTTGGATGGATCTAGCCTTGGATGTGAGGAAGGACACCAAGATACAGAAAAAGGAGATGAGAATGGGTGCAGCTGCAGACAAGTTTGGAAGTGGGGGGGGCAGGAAGTGGGGGAAGTTTACACCCATTAACCTCAGGGTTTATTTTGCTTTTTTCTGTGAGGTGGTAGGAGGCAAAGCCTCTGTGTCCAGATCAACTGAAGCACTTGCAGTGGGGCAAACATTGCAACTGGAGAAAGGAATCACTATAAATAGGAGAAGAAAGACCATTTGTATCAGGTAGAGGAAGCCCCAGCTGTGATTACAGGTGATAAACTTCATTTAAGTAGACTCATCCGCCCAACTGTGTATGATGTAAAGAAACCACATTGCTGGGGATTAGCTGAGTGAGATAAAATTGGGAGGTTAGGACACTAAGGGTCTGAGGAGAGAGCAGTGGAAGTGATACACCTGGAAGTCAAGGCTGGGGGAAGGGGAGCCATGAAAGGCTGGAGGCCCGGAGGATGTAAAAGACCCGTGGGGTGAGGGTCAGAGCACGAGAGAACTAGAGAGAGGGCATGTCAGAGTCTGAAACGTTGGATCTTGAGAATTCTGAGGTGGAGCCCTTCTCACCAATGACAAGATTCAGGACATGACCACAAGAGGGAGTGGCTGAAGTGAGTCAAGGAGAAATGTTAGAGGGGATGAAGTCATGGGATTTGGGGGCTAAATACACATAAACATATAGGCTTAGAACACATACAAACATACATCAGATACACCCAGAAACATGATACAGACATACATGCAGATAGACACAGGCACACAGCACAGGCAGGCTTCACTAATTCATGGATACAGGGCACAATACAGACCCTCCCCTCTGCTCACTCTCCACATACAACACAGACAGGCGCACAGCCAGGAACACAGGGACACATACATACACACACACACACACACGAAATACATATACAGAGACACATAAAATCATGTGACAGACACAGAAACTTTAACACATACACACACCACAGCACTGTGACTTAAGGGAGTAGGCTTTTCCCCTGGGTATCATTTTTCCTGTTGATTTTGGCCTCTGTGGTACCCACGTGGCATATCCCCCATTCTTAGAAAAAAGACAGAAACCTGAAGCCTCTCCTAAGTTAGAAACAAAGGCCCTGGCACAGCTCAGCCCTGGCTCACCAGTCCAGGGTGTCTGCTCCTACCTTTGTCTCCCTAGAACTGGAGTTCTGGCTCAAATGCTGCCCCAGACACTCCCAGCCAAGGGAAACAGAGTCTCCCCAGGCACAGAGGGTAGCCCTAGGACAGTCAGCCAGGCTGGGCAGACAAGCTGAGACACCCAGAGCCCCTGCCTTCCCCAAACCAAGCATCTCTTTCTCAGCCAGGCCAGCTTTACCCAACACACTGGCCTGCTGAAGAAAGGAAACAAGGGTAGGTGGAGAGGGGCAAGGCTGGAGAGACAGGTAGGATTTAAGGCTTCAGCCAGAGGAAAATGGGGAGTGAAAAGGTATTACTAAGTGGGAGACTAATGTGTTTACATTTGCATTTTAGAGCTCCCAACACCTAGAATAGGACCTGGCACATAATATATACGCACGGCTCTGGTGACTTCTTGTAGGAGGGGCTGGGAACTGTAAGCCTAATGGTGGGAACTTCAGTCAGGAGAATCAGATCAAGTAAAAGGGAATGGGGGCTTAATCTAGGACCAAGCATGGTATTGGAGTGAGTAAAAGAAGAAATGAAAGTGACTAGGGATGTGATAAGAAAAGCTAGCTAGAGCTGACCATGGGACTGGCAGGGCCCATGGGCTTTGACTCATGCTAATTAAAACACCACTATGCGGCTGACATAGAAAGCCAACTTGTTAATTTAACTGTCATATGGGTATGAAATATACCTATCATGAGGATGGCAAATATATAGATCATCATAAGCATTCTCAGCAGCATACAAATATGCTCTAGTACTCTGAGTCTTAAAATTTTCCTTTGACCGGGGCGCCTGGGTGGGTCAGTCATTAAGCATCTGCCTTCGGCTCAAGTCATGATCCCAGAGTCCTGGGATCAAGCCCCGCATCAGGCTCCCTGCTTGGCGGGAAGCCTGCTTCTCCTTCTCCCACTCCCCCTGCTTGTGTTCCCTCTCTCGCTGTGTCTCTCTCTGTCAAATAAATAAATAAAATCTTTAAAAAAAATTTTTTTTCCTTTGACCAACATCATTCCTCAACATCTTCTACCTCATTTTTCTTCTTTCCTTCATAGCCAAGTTTCTAGAAAGAATTGCCTCCAAATGCTGTTTCTACCTCCTCACCCCATTCACTCCTATTATTCCAATCTGACTTTCATCTCTACCATTCCACAAAGCATGCTTATGTCAAGGTCACTGGTGACTTCCATGTTGCCAAATCCAACGAACACATCCAGGTCTTCATCTTGAGAAAATTAAAGTTCAGAAAGTTAAGTAGAGTTTCACTTCTTGTAATTTGGCCCATCCCCCCTACTGAAAACAACTGGAAAATATAAGACAAATCTGCCAGAAGGCGTGGAAGAGATAATAAATTAATGTTTGGGTCTTCCCCCCCCCCCCCCGCCAAGGGGTATTTGTCAATGACAGAATGGAGGACCAAGAGACAGATGGCTCTTTTGAACAGAGGACAAGGATTGGAGTTTAGGAGTGGCCAAAGTGAGGAGCCCTGCTGAATTACACTTGGGTTATTATACTGAAAGCCTGAACCTTAAAAATAAGGCTGAATTAGAAGTAGATAGGTCCTCCTCACAGGGATCAGTTTCAGATCATCTCAATCCTTAAAATTGGAATAAAGTCATTCTAGAATGCCAGTAACTCCCACAAGCCTGGCAGAAGCAAGTAAATGTAATCTTTTCTGGAGGGAGACAAGTTAGGCCTCAAATTATTGCCATAAACAATTTTTTGCATTGTGTTTTACAAATACAACGGCCCATGTGCAGACAATAGGGCATAAATGAAAATCAGCAAAAACAATAGACAATAGAAACAATTCCACAGGGTCTCCAAATACTGGAATTATAAGATACAAACTTTAACTATATTTACCATGTGGTATTACCATGTACAAGGCAAGACTGAGATTTTCAACAGAGGACTGGGAACAATAAAAAAGAACTAAATGGAAATTTCAGAGCTAAAGATATAATAATAAAAAATCATGGGTAGGTTTACCAATTCATTTGACAAGCTAAAGAGAGAATTCATGAATTGGAAAATAAGTCATAAAAAAATAACCAGAAATAAGTGCAGAAAAACAAAAGCTTTGAAAATACAAAAGAGAGAAATAATTCATAAAGAGCGTGATGAAAAGATCTAACAATGAGTAATTCAAATTCAAGAAAGACAGAAAAGACAGATAGCAAAAGTTGAAGGGCTAATGGTTAAAAACTTTCCAAAAAGGAAGAAGGTATCAAGCCAGAGATTCAAGTCTTGGAAATCCAAATAGGTTAAATAAAAAGAAACCCATGCCTAGCCACATCATAGAAAAGCTGATCAAACCAGTGACAAAAAGGAAATCTTGAAAGCATCCAGGGTGGGGGGGACCCTATAACCTTAAAAAAGAAAAAAGGCAAAAATTAAACTAATACATATCTTCCCATAAGGATCAATGAAACCAGTAGACAATGGGATTGTATCTTAAAGGCACTGAAAGAAAATAACTGACAAATTCAATTCTATATACAGTGAAAATACCCTTCAAGAAGAAAGGTGGGATCCTGATTCAAAAAAATTATAAATTAGAACATATGAAACAATTGGGGGAATTTGAACACAGAATATTTGATATTAAAGAATTATTATTTTTAATTATTTGGGTTTTTAAAAAGAGTATCTTTTCAGTGATAGTAAATACTTACAGATGAAATATTTACAGATGAAACATTACGATGTGAGATATCTGCTTTGAAATAATCTGAGACTGAGTAGGGATGGGTGGTGTGAAACAAACTGAGTGGGTACTGATCATTGTTGAAGTTTAATTATGAGTACAGAGGTTCATTACACCAGCCTCTCTGTTTTTGTACTTGTTTGAAATTTTGCATTCTAAAAATGTGATCCAGAAATAGTGAAGGTGAAATAAATAGACAAAAAAGAGAGAGAGAGAGAGAAAATTTGTTACCAGTTGAGCCGCACTGAAAATGTTGTTCAGGCAAAAGGAAAATTATTCCAGATGGAATCACTGAAAATGCAGAAAATAATGAAAAGCAATGAAAAATGGTAAATATGTGGATAAATTCAAATTGATATTGACTGTAAAACAGTAACAATAATAATCTCTTGTGAGGCCTCAAATACAGTGAAATTAAAATGCATGACAATAATAATACAGAAGTCAAGAAGGCATAAAAGGAGCGGAAGTGTTCCAAGGTTCTTGCATTGTTCTGAAAGAAGGCAAATTCCTACTAGACTTTACTAAATCAATAATTGATCTGGTAATCCTGTAAAATAACTACTAAAAAAATAGTAAAAGAATGCATAATTTCTAAGCCAATAGATGGGAAACATAGAAAAGTTAAAAATACATAGTCAATTCAAAAATAGGTCAAGGAAGGAGAGAAAAAGGAATACAGTGCATGTGAGACAAACATAAAACAGTTAATGAAGTGACAGATTTAGACGGAAATATATCAATAATTACTTTGACTATAAATGGCAAAAATTATCCAGTTAAAATACAAAGATTGTTAGACTGGATTTAAAAAACAACTATATGCTCTTTATAAGAGACATAGGTAAAACATAAGGATACAGAAAAATTTAAAGGATGGAAAAATATAGAACGCAAGGACTCTAACCAAGAGAAGAGGTAGATTTTCTCATACCGTTTCAAGTGTGCAACTTAATGATTTATTTTTATTTTATTCACAAGATTATGCAACCATCACCACTATCTAATGCCTAGATAAAGCTGACTTTAAGGCAAAGGTTGTAAACCAAGAAGATATAATAATTCTAAGTTTGTAAGCCTCTAATAATACACCCTCAAAACGTGAAAGGTAGGAATGGATAGAACTACAAGAATAACCAGAAAAATGCACAATCGTAGTGGAAGATTTTTAACAAAGGGTATAGAAAAGCTGATTTAAAAATTCATTAAGGCTATAAAAGATTTGAACTATACAATTAGCAAGTTTGACCTAATGGGCATACACAGAATGCTGTCCTTCAAAATTCTGACTACATTGTCTATTTTATGCACACAAGAACATTTGCAAAAGTTGACCACACGCTGGACCACAAAACAAGTCTCAACAAATTTCAAAGGATTGATATCATACTGAAGATGCTTCCTGCTTACAATGAAATTGATCTAGAAAGCCATAAGAAACAAACAGAAACTTCACAATAATTTGAAAACCCAAGTATTGATTCAAAAATTTGGGAGTTTTCTGGGTGTAATCTGAAACTTGCTACTGTACACAGAGGGTAGGGAGAGATGGAAGAAAGAGGCAGACCACTCCTGATTGGTAAGTGGCAGTTTTAATAAGCAAGGAGACTTATTTATGAGACTTGTCTTAGGCTACTGCAAAAGGAGTAGATTTCTGCACCCATCCACCAAATCTTAAAAGTTCATATAGAGGCCTTAACTGGGTTCATTCACGTATACTGTCCAGATTATCTCAGCAACACCTTCTTCTCCCAGGGCTACATCCTTGCAGCAGTTCCCACTGTGGGAACAGTAAGCTTAGGGTACATTCTAAGGACCAGGGAGGGGGTGAGGAGCCTCGATCACCCAAGGTCCAGCTTCTGGGTCAACTGGCAGTCACATTCTCTCCATGAACATATCTCTACACATGATAGGACATTTAAAAAGCATATTTCTGGGGCACCTGGGTGGCTCAGTCGATTAAGCATCTGCCTTCAGCTCAGGTCATGATCCTAGGGTCCTGGGATCAAGTCCCACGTCAGGCTCCTTGCTCAGCAGGGAGCCTGCTTCTCCCTCTGCCTGCCGCTCCCCCTGCTTGTGTTCTTTCTCTCTGACAAATAAATAAATAAAATCTTAAAAAATAAAAAAAATAAAAAAAATAAAAAGCATATTTCTACGTTATCATTAGATGAAAGAAAAAAAGTCTATTGGAATTAGAAAAAATTTCAAAGTAGAAACTAGTAAGAAACATGACACAAAATTGTAGAATACAGTTAAATATGTGCTTAGAGGGAAATTTAAATGAGTATACTTAAATATATATCAAGAGCTAAACCCTAGTCTCAAAGCATGAAAAGAAAAGCAAATTATACCCAAATAGAGTAGAAGGAAATCTTAAAAATTAGATCAGAAATTAATGAAATGGAAATAAAATGCAATAGAATCAAAACCAAAATGTTTTTCTTTGAACAGACACATGATATTGAAATGAAAAGGAAAAATAATTCCTTCAGAAATTATGAAAACCTGATGAAGATAATGAGAAGGAAAATTACTTGCCAATCTCATTTATGAACATAAATGCAAAAATCCTAAACAACAGATTAATCAACCAAATCTTGCAGTTTGTAAAACAGTGAATAGATTATGACTAAATTGGTTCTGTTCTAGGAATGCAAGTTTGGCTTAATATTTAAAAACCAATCTGGGGCACCCAGGTGGCTCAGTCGGTTAAGCATCCAACTCTTGATTTCAGCTCAGGTCATGATCTCAGGGTGGTGGGATGGAGCCCCATGTCAGGCTCCACGCTCAGCAGGGAGTCTGCTTGAAGATTCTCTCTCTCTGCCTCTCCCCTGACTCGCATGTTTGCACGTGCGCTCTATCAAATAAATAAATAAATCTTAAAAAAAAAAAAAAAGAAGTATGGTCTGGCCCAGGATAGATAAATAGAGCAACACACCAGAATAGAGTTCAAAAATAGACCGTCACACAAAGGTGGCCCTGCAGAGCAGTGGGGAAAAGACAGCCTTTCCAATAAACGGTGCTGAGATAATTGGATATCTATACCGAAAAAAAAAGTAATTTGCCCAGTGTCCTACAATGGCTATATGGTGAAATCAGGTTTTTTTTTTTCTCTCAAGTTTATTTATTTAAGTAATCTTTATACCCAGTATGGGCCTCAAACTCATGATCCCAAGATCAAGAGTCACATGCTCTTCCACCTGAGCCAGTCAGGCACCTGAAGTCAGGTCTCTGAACACAAATATATCTGACTATAATGTAGTCCATACCCTTTACATTCTGCCAATGGCCCAGTCACCTCCCAAAGCTATCATGAGCAACAAGACCAGAAGTTACGGAAGTGCTTTGTTAACTGCTAAGTGCTGTGAGCACCTGTGGGAGAGGCTATGTCCATTGAAATGATTTCTGCCTTCCAGGCAAGTAGAGTGGCCTTGTTCCACAGCCCTAAAGCCCCTGGTGGGTCCATCTCCTCTCCTGTAGATTGTAGCTGGACCTGAACACCAAGTCCCCTTTAAAAGAGTGACCCTCCGGTTAGCTACCGGCAAGGGAACGTGAGCAGGAGGCTGACATTTCAGCACAGATGCTCAGGGCTGGAGCCCTCCCAGGGAGTGGTGCGAGGCTGATGCTCTGATGTTCCCTTGGGGTCTGTCTCCAGCAGCGTTTGGGAGAAAACAGGACCTAGGCCACCAGAGACCCTTGGGACAAGCCTGTGTTTCACTTTGTAAGTTGAACTTCGTGTTTTTGCAGCCTCAGTTTAGGTGATAAGGCAGACTAAAGAAGGAAGAGCAACAGGGCCTGCCCAGAAGGCTTGCAGCAAAGGCCTAGTTCCCTTTGGACTGTGAACCATGCCCTTGGGAATGCCTCAGGACTGCCTGGAGTTGCCTTTCCTTCCACCCTCCCCCTCCCTGGTTTCCTGGATTGACAAAGGGGACCTTTGTTTCTGGCCTTGAGTCTTGTCTTAAGCACCCCAGCAGCAACCTCAGACAGGCAGAAGGAGCTGGAGAAATAAAACAGCCCGGAGAGTCTTCCTAGAACCATGGCTGGCAGCCCTAAAGGGCCCTCACAGCCTCCCCACCCAGTTTCTGGCCTTGGTCACCCATCGGATCAACCCTGGGTTCCCCGTCCAGGGCTTCCTTGGCTCCCTCTACTGCCTGCATCTGCCCGAAGCAAAGCACCCCCAGCCGTGTCTTCACCTCAGAGTTGGTGGTGGGCCAGTGAAAGGCCTGGGAGGCCTTGTTTCCCATGAAGAAAAGCCCTGGAACACTCTTCTGGAAGGTGCAGGCAGTGAACCTGCAAGATAGAGCAGGCCCAAGATGGGGAGAGTGCCCACAGGCCCTGGGCAGCCAGCAGGGCCTAGCTCATCAGCCAGACCCACCAGTGACCAAGGCCAGGGCCTGTGAGAGACGAAGCTGAGCCCCAGCACCTGAGTCAGGGGCAGCGCATCCAGCTGCCAGGCAGAGCCCAGGCTGGCCTCTGAGCCGACAAATCAGTCATGGGGAGGTCTCTTCTGTCCTCAGCAGCGGATCTTCCCCCCTCATTCCATGGTCTCACTGCGGCTGGGTCAGCTTCCAGCCAGGGCAAACCACATGAAACGTGAATCGCTGAGGTCTGGAGTCTGATAAAGGCAAACCCAAAGACTTGCTTTTTAATGCTCTTGGTTCAGCCTGTCTAAAAACCATGAACCATCCGACCAATCAAAACACTGTCCTGGGCGCCTGGGTGGCTCAGTTGGTTAAGCGACTGCCTTCGGCTCAGGTCATGATCCTGGAGTCCCGGGATCGAGTCCCGCATCGGGCTCCCTGCTCAGCAGGGAGTCTGCTTCTCCCTCTGACCCTCCCCCCTCTCATGCTCTCTCTATCTCATTCTCTCTCTCAAATAAATAAATAAAATCTTTAAAAAAACAAAAAACAAAAAACACTGTCCTGGCTTCATTTAGGAAGGTGCCTTTGGCCAAGAACGTTCGGAGGGATTGGGAATGGTGTGGCCCTGCCCTCCTTTGGGCAGAGGCTGGATGGTAAGTGGGGGACAGGTGCCCAGAAGGACAAGGGAGGGCTGAACCGAAGTCCAGGCGTCTGTCTCCACCCTCCACCGCAGAGTGATGCTTCCAGACGCAGAGAGCAGCCCCACTTCTTCAGGGCCACGCGGGTCCTCGGCCCTCAGCTGCCTCCCTTCCTCCTCATACCCCATGATCCAGGTCTCCTGCATCCTCATGGAGGATTTCAATACTCACCACTGCCTTCCCACCCCCCCACCCGGTGTGTTTCCCAGACTGCGGTTGCGTAGAGGTCCCTGCCTGGGAGCCACTGCCAGGAGGTATGCCTGATCCCCAAGTCCCCTGAACTGTAAAGGGAAAACCAAACAGACCAAAAAGCACACAAAATAAAATCCGTGCTCTTGGGCCCAGTCCTCGATCTGCACTGCACTTCCCTGAGTAGTGCTGCGGGCGCCAGGCTTGAAGGAAGGGCCACATCTTCCTGCTGGGGTGGGCGCCACTCAGCCCGCAGCCTCTAGTTGCCACCTGCTTTGTGGGAGGGAGGGCTGCTGAGTGTGGATGAGTGGCGGGCTCATGGTCCCAGGGCCGGTGGGACTCAGGAGAGCTGGGTCAGACTCGAACTCTGGGTGACCTTGTACAAGTCACATGACCTCCCTGGGCCTCAGTTTCTCGTGATGGGGAATGCTGTATGAGCAGCGCAGAGCAGGTAGGAAAGTGCCAGGCGCGCTCCTAAGGGCCCACACGCAGCCGTTCACCCCGTCTCCCCGCAGCCGCCCTTCCTCGCTCCCTCACTGCCGGCATGCCCTTGGTGAAGTTGCCAACTACAGAGCTGGGACCCTGGAGCTAGCCTGTCTCCTGGGCTGTTGTTATCAGAGCAGGCCACAATTACTGAGAGAACACAGGACACTTTGACACCAAGGCCCAAGGCCCTGGCTGGATAACCTCCCCTAGCTCACCACGTCCAAATTTCTCAATGCAGAGAACCCCGCCTGCCTGGGCCCCTTGGAACCAGCTGAGCAGCGTGGGGCAGGGCTGGGCACACAACTCTTGGCGTCCTACCAGATAAGGATTCAGTTAGGGGCCTGGTATTCCCCCAGCCTCCTCTGGCACATGCCTCCCAGGCAGGGATCCCGTCCAAGAGCACAGGCCAGTTGTCCCGCACTCACATCTGGACCGGACATGAGTCTACAAGAGCACCCTGCTCAAATCTGTGTCAGAATCCAGATGTCAGAGCCTCCCTCAGCAACAGAGCTCCTGGATTCTGGGGCCAAAGATCCGTGGGCAGTGGGGTCCCCCTCACTTCCTCCTAGGGTCCTGATCAGGTGCCTCAGGCCAATCTTGCCCCTTGAGAGCCAGGGAACAGTGCCCCCTCCCAGTCTTTTGGTTCTCCAGCATTTCTATTACCCCAAGTATAAAAGGCATGATGTTCAGTTGTGCAGTGGCAAGAAATGTCCTGACCTGGGGTGCCTGGGTGGCTCAGTCGTTAAGCGTCTGCCTTCGGCTCAGGTCATCATCCCAGGGCACTGGGATCGAGCCCCACATCGGGCTCCCAGCTCGGCGGGAAGCCTGCTTCTCCCTCTCCCGCTCCCCCTGCTTGTGTTCCCTCTCTCGCTGTGTCTCTCTGTGTCAAATAAATAAATAAAATCTTAAAAAAAAAAAAAAGTCCTAATTTTATTTTTCTAAATCTGAGAGAATAGCTAGAAGCTCATCGGCCCCAGCTGAGCTCCTGTCCGACCTCCGTGAACATCCCCACAGCATGCCACGTACTACCACATGTGAACAGGCCACAGGCCTCCACCATTCCCTGTGGGAGGAAGTCCCCAGCTTCCTTCCAAGTCCGGGCACTGGCAGAGAATGCAACCCCTCCCCCACCGCCAGGGGACAATCCAGCTCATTCTTTCAATGGGGCCCACACTGTTAATGGCCTCAGCCCTCAGGCAACCCCCAAACCCTAAAGATTGTTACCCCCAAACGGGAGCCTGGCCTATAGTCTGTGCAGAGAAGGGAAGATCGTCTCTTCATTTTATTGCTCATGCATCTGCTCCCACAAACAATTACAGAGTAATTTCTGCACTAAATTATTCATACATTTCCCTGCTGTATATGGAAATACCATTTTGTAGTTTGCTTTTTTTTCCTTATACCTCTTCCCAATCCATAAATATAGATCCACTTCATCATTCTCAATGGTCACACTGTACTTAATTGCTCGGATGCACCTCATTTTACTTAGCACAGGCCCCCATTGATGGTAGCTTCTAAGTGTTCGTATTACAAGCGTTGGCTGAGTAAACACTACTGTCCGTACATCTTGGTGCATGGCTTTGTTTTCGTCGGATAAATTCCTAGAAGCTGAATTGCAAGGTCGATGGATAGGCCCACTTTTAAGATCTACTTCTCTACTGGGGCACCTGGGTCGCTCAGTTGGTTAAGCAGCTGACTCTCGATTTCAGCTCAGGTCATGATCTCAGGGTCATGGGATCAAGCCCTGCATTGGGCTGCAAGCTCAGTGCGGGGTGAGGGGTGTCTGCTGGAGAGTCTTTTTCTCCTTCTCCCTCTGCCCCTCCCCTGGCTCGAGCATGCACGTGTGCTCTCTCTTTCTAAATATATAAATCTTAAAAAAAAAGAAAAAGGATTTACTTCTCTACAGTCCACTCCCAGAAAGGTCGTACCAATGTAGCAGCATGAGGGTGGGGGTCCCCCCGCCCTCACCCACACCAAGTCATAGGACCATCTCTCCGAAGTGTCCCTCTTGTCCTCCAGAACTCATTTGTGTTCTCCCTCCTGACCCTTGGGGGCCTTCCCCTTCATCTGGACAGAACTCGTCTAGGTGACTGTTTTCACACCTAGGTGTAATATGGCCCAGCTTGTCATTTTTTCCTTTAAAAAGCCTCCACCTCGGGGCGCCTGGGTGGCTCAGTCGTTAAGCGTCTGCCTTCGGCTCAGGTCATGATCCCAGGGTCCTGGGATCGAGCCCCGCATCGGGCTCCCTGCTCAGCGGGAGGCCTGCTTCTCTCTCTCCCACTCCCCCTGCTTGTGTTCCCTCTCTCGCTCTCTCTCTCTCTGTCAAATAAATAAATAAAATCTTAAAAAAAAAAAAAAAAAAGCCTCCACCTCAACCCCTAGTTTCTGCCAACAGAAAATGGGAACCAAGGGGGCACTCTGGGAGTAAGCACCTCCTTGCCCTTTAGTCCTGATATCCTGCCAGAGTCCAGGCTCCACCTTCTCCACCCAACCCCCCCCAGCGAAGGGACCGTTGTACCTGTGTCATAGCTTGGCTGCATCTAGCTTCCATAGGCAAGGGTGTTTGTCTTGGGCAAAGGGAGCAACTGAAAAGCCCGTCGTCTGGGGCAGAGCCCCAGATTGGAGTTAGCAATCAAGCCCATGGTTTGCAGATCCTCAGGTGGCACTCCCCACATGGCCAGCTCTTCTCACACTCAAAAGCTCCAGGAGGATGCTGGACTCAGCCACCTCCAGAGCAGGATGAGGTCAAGTTTGGCGACAGGGAGCTGCCTCCTTTTTAAAAAAGTTGTGGTAAAATATACTCTCCTGGTCTTTTCAGGCTGCTATCTCAAAAATAACATAGACTGCATGGCTTATCAACAGCGGAAATTTATTTCTCACAGTTCTGGAGGCTGGGAAGTCAAAGATCAAGGTGCTGGCAGATTTGGTGTCTGGTGACGGGAGGCTTCCCGGTTCACAGACTGCGCGCCTTCTTGCTATAACCTCACGTGGCAGAAGGGATGAGGGAGCTCTCTGGGTCTCTCTTTTTTTTTTTTTTTTAAGATTTTTATTTATTTGCGAGAGAGAGAATGAGAGAGAGAGAGCATGAGAGGGAGGAGGGTCAGAGGGAGAAGCAGGCTCCCTGCCGAGCAGGGAGCCCGATGCGGGACTCGATCCCGGGACTCCAGGATCATGACCTGAGCCGAAGGCAGTCGCTTAACCAACTGAGCCACCAAGGCGCCCCTCTGGATCTCTTTTATAAGGGCCATAATCCCATGCTTGAGGGCTCGGTCTTCATGACACAACCACCTCCCAGAGGCCCCAGCTCCAAATACCATTATACTGGGAATAAAGTTTCAACGTGAATTGGGGGGGGGGGGGGGACGCGTTCAGTCTGTAGCAAATATAACACGGAATTTATCATTTTAACCACTTTTAAGTACACAGTTCTGTGGCATTTAGTACCTTCATATTGTGCAACTATCACCACCATCCATCTTCAGAACATTTTCATCTTCTACAACTAAAACCCTGGACTCACTGAACACTAACTCTCCATTCTTCCCTCTACTCACTCTCCCTTACGGCCCCAGGGCACCCATCACCCGACTTTCTGTCTCTATAAATTTGACTACTTAAGTACCTCATATAGTGAGTGGAATCCTGTAATATTTGTCCTTTTGCTATTGGTTTATATCACTTAGCATAACATCTTCAAGGTTTATCCATGTTGTAGTATGTGTCAGAATTTCTTTTTTTTTTATTAAAGATTTTATTTATCTATTTCAGAGACAGAGAGAGTGGGGGGGGGGGGAGGGAGAGGGAGAGAAAGAATCCCAAGCAGACTCCAGGCCAAGCAGAGAGCCCAACACAGAACTCGATCCCATGACCCCAAGATCACTACGGGAGCTGAAACCAAGAGTCAGATGCCCAACTAACTGAGCCACACAGGTGCCCCAGAATTTCCTTACTTTTTAAGGCTGAATGATATTCCATTGTATGTATATGCCACATTTTGTTTCTCCATTCATCTGTTGATAGACAACTGGGTCATCTCCACCTTTTGACTGTTGTGACCTACTATGAACATGGGTATACAAATATCTGTTCGAGTCCTTATTTTCATTTCTTTTGGGTATATACCCTGAAGTGGAATTACTGGACCATATGGCAATTCTATGTTTAAGTTTTTGAGGAATCACCATGTGATTTTCCACAAGGGCTGCATCATATTACATTCCCACCAGCAGTGCCCAGGGTTCCAATTTTTCCACATCCTCTGCAATATTTATCCTGTTATTTTGATAACAGCCATCCTAACTGGTGCGAGGTGGTATCTCAGTGTGGTTTTGATTTGCACAGGGCAGGTGGGGGTGATCCTGCTATTTTTATAAATGAAGACTCAGAGATAAACTGACTTCCTTCAAGGTGATAAGAAGGGTTAACCTCAGGTATAAGAGGAAACCCAAGATCAGGGCACTTCCTACTGGAGGAAGGGCAGAACTATGGGGAGACCAGAGGTGGATTCTGAGAGCAAGTCCTAAAACAGAAGAGCAAACAGGGCTCAGAGAGGGGAATCAACTTGTCCAGGGTTACACAGTGAGTGGGAAGGCAGAAAGAGCCAGCAGTAATGATCATTGTTTATATGGCCTTTTCCTGGCCATCTTCCCAGGCACCCTGCCTGGTGACCTGGCACACATCTTGCTCAAGGGCAGATGTCCTTGGAGTGTCATATCCCTCTGGTTTCTGGTCTACTGACCCTAACACTCCCTACCCACAACAACCATGCCCTGAAGGTTCCTCTGCCTCCCGGCCCGCGTACAGTTCCCTGAGCCCAGATGAAGGCAAAAGCCACGGTCCCTGCCCAGGGACTCTGCCAGCGAAGGAAGTAAGACTTGTCTGGCATGAGCTGCTCAACCAGACAAACTTCGTCTCCTTTCTAACAGGGTTAAGAAGTCCCAGTTCTAAGAAATCAGCCCCGGGGAATGTGCAAACTCTCACCTCCTGGAACAAACAAAAGGAGGGGAGCCTGGAAGTGTGGTGGAGACTTGGCAACACCTAGAACTCGGCCACCCTCCCCACACATGGCTTCCCTCTGTCACCAACAGCAAACAGTCCTGCCTTGGGAGGTCCCACTCATATACCTGCACAAGTACCCACCAACCTGGGTACCACGGCCCTGCCTCTGATGGACGTTTGTAAGACAGTGATTTGGCATCCAGGTCACATTCTCCCATGGAAAAAGGTACTGTGTTGGGGGACCTGGGGCCCACTGAATCCGCACTCACGACTACCAGGTTCTGCCTGGCTCAGACTTGGTCTGGGTCCATGTGAAGTGGGAGACTAGAGACAGAGCACATCTCAAGGAAGTGGCCAACCCCAGGGGCCTGTCTGTGGCCCCTTCCTCCTGCCTTCTTCCCTTCCTGGCACCCTTAGAGCCCACCAGGGCTTCAAGCCCCTTCCTCCCCAGTGTTGCCCTTCCAAACACCTTTGCTGGTGTGAGGCAAGGAAGGGGTGGGAAAACACGACTGTGAGGTCCTGGGTATCTCCAGAAGGGGACTGGTCACGTCACAGCACCAGGAAGAGGCAACAGTAGGATTTGAACCCAGGCACTCTGGTCTCTCTTAGGCACATGTCAGGTGTGTTATGCATGTTAGTATGTACGTATCTGTGTGGATATGTGCATCTTTGGGGACAGAAGGGTGTTCCACTTAACCCAGACCTTCTGGCTTACAAAGCCTTCTAAGGCAGCACTTTGTCCAAAGGACCAGAGTCTCGTTGTCTCCTGTTTGAAGGTCAGATCTGAGCCCAGGGCCACCTCTGTTCAGGTCTGGAGCCCCTAGGGATCCTTCTAGCCATCACAAGGATGGGTGGGGACAGCCATGGCACTGTGGGGGCTATAAAGTGCTGCCCTTCCTGCTCCTTTTGCCCAGTTGGCCCCACATTCCCAGCTCCAACAGCCTGGACAGCAAGGGTGACCCCTCCGGCACCCTGGTTTCCTCGGACACATTTCTTCCAGATGCCAAGTCAATCCAGCCAGCACATAAGAGGTAGCTGATGCCTGATGCTGGGGGCGATGAGGAGGAGGCACCCGGGGTACATAGTGCCTCAGGTCCTTGAGTCACAGCTAAGACCCTGGAGAATATTTACCTTTCCTGGGGCCGACAAGAAATCTTATTTTGTAGAATACCCACTCAAGTTACACTGTGAACACCTTGTGGAAAGGGCTCCGAGGACGATCTCAGAGCTACCGCAGCATTTGTTGACCATGGCAGAATGCGGCCCGAGGCTCGCTAGGAAGAATGTGATTTTGATGTGGCCCCAGCTGCTCTGTACGTAGTAAGTGCCTGTGTCAGTACGTCAGACACAAGCCTCAAAAACAGCAGATCCCGGGGAGGTGGGCGGAGCATAGTCAGGTGAGCCCCGCCCCCCCCAAGAGGTGACAGACCTTTGCTTTCCTCTGATCCTCCCAGCAGTCAGTCCCAATCACTTCCCTCCAGCCCTGGGAGAGCCCAAACCCCGGAAATCAGAAAAGAAACCACCTGAGATTACAAAGATAAGGTCATTTATTCACGTTATATTACTGGATTTTAAAGACAAAATTACAGTTGTTTTGAACACCAAGGTCAGACACACACACCCCCGCCCACTTACAATGGTAAATCCATACATTTGCATACATGGGAAATCAAAATACACAACAGGTCTTGAGGACAGGAAAGCTGCCGTCCCGGCTGAATGGGGCACCCCACGCCCAGGCCTGAGGTCGGCAGAGCCCCTGCCCAGACTGAGAGCCAGCACCAGCATTTCCTTTACCCTCTTGTGCCACTGCCATCCTCTTTCCCAAAGGCCACTTTACAGGGTCACCAGCAACGGGACAGAGAGAAACAGAGAAAAGACGCAGCATACAACAACTTCACGGTGACTACTTCCAGGTGAAGGAAATGCTCCCTGAACCCTCAGCCTTGAACTTCTCAGGGAGGAAACAGACCTGCAGCATCTTAGGAACCAGGCAAGCATCCAGGCCTAACCTTGGGCCCAAGTGGGCCCCCTGAGAGCACCAGAAGGTCAGCAAATGGGCAACAGGTGAAGCAAGATTTCCCTTGGTTCTGAGAATGAACCACATACTTGACTATTCCAATGGAACGTAAAGGGACAGGAAAACAAACAAAAGTCAGAATTTTCTTTGAGAGTAAAGTAAGTAAAAAGAAATTACCACCCAGGGTATTTGTCTCCTTTCTTTTAAGGCACTTTGGAAAAGTCAGGATCTGGAGACTGGAAAGAGAAGTCTTCATTCTTTGCATTTCCCAAAACTCCCTCTCAGTGCGGTCATTCTTGGTTCCACTGACATCACTGTTCAGGAATGGGGAACTGACAGAAAGAATACTCTTTGCATAGCCCAGCTGCTTCTGCAGCGGAAAATAATTTTTAATCAATACAAGGGCTTCTGGAAAAGGAACCATGTGAGCATCCAAGATGCTCAAAGCGATAAAGGCACAGGTAAGACTGGGGCTGGGCACCAGCTCAGCCTCCACACTAAGGGCTGGTTCCCGGATAGTCAGGGTGGGGCTCCAGGCTGCCACCAGCTGAAGCGTCAGCTCCGGGATTAGACAGCTGAATCTTTTGCCCTTAGCCCGGCCAGGCTGGACTTGGCGAGGGCGCCCAGTGGTAGGAACGCCCTTGTGCATCTCGTCCCAGAGAGGCTAAACCTCTCCCAGCAGAGATGGGTTTGGAGACGGCACCCCTGTGGATCAGCCTCCCTGGAGTGGGAGCACCTGCTAAAAACCTGAGGGGGATGGGAGGCTTTAGGCACCAGAGTGGCTGTGGGGGAGTGTGGGAGGGTTCAGCTCAACTTCTTTCTAGATCACTAATTAAAAGGCACATTCATGCTGGAGAATGAATAGTTTGTTTGACCCTGAGTGCGACAGGCAAGTTTTAGGGAACAGGCAAGAGGCAAAGGAACAAAAACGGGGAGGAAGGAAGGAGAAAGGCAAAAAAAAAAGGAGGAAGGTGGGGGGAGGAGAACGGGTCCTGCAAGGTAGGCCAGACAGTGCGGCCAGCACAGCCAAGGAGGTGGCCCCCAGACTCCACAGGGGCCAGAACAGTGATTTCCTCCCCCTCCAGAGACTCATGGGGCCAGTAAACAACCTGACTGCTGTCATTTACAACTCCACAGCCTAGGGCCCCAAGGGGACGTCCCAGGGTGGGTTGGAAGAGGGGTGGAGGTTCCCTCCCACCTGGGGAGGGGAGGGAGGTGGGGAGCTTTGTCTAGCAGGCCTAGGCTTTTGCCTCCCCCAGAGGTCTAGCAGGATAACTCTGACCAGGGAGGCCTTACCCTCAAAGGGCCTAAAGGTGATTCTGCTCTTCACAAAACCTGGCCTGCTGACTAAATCAAAGGTCCATTCATGGCCAGTACAGCATACATTATTTTTTCCCCTAAAAAATGCTCAACCCCCTCCCCACATTTAAAACACCACAATAAAAATACATAAGAAATTCAAGTTTATATAGCATGCTCAGAAAAATAAATTGCCATGATTTAACACTAAATAGCTAGGCAAATCTGGATCAACACAAAATCAAGCTAGATCATAATTAGAACCCGATTTGTTCTTCCTTTAAAATACTACAAACCGCTTTTTTTAAAAAAAAGTCTTTACATTCAGAAATCAGACAATCTGGAGAAAGGCCACTGAATGTGAGAGAACACCCAAGGCTGCCTTGACCTCAGTGTCACCGAGAACACTAAAGCTGCCTTGGAATTCACACATTAGCAGGGCAAGAGGTCCAAGGCTCAAGTTTTAAAATCCTTTTGCTACGAAGACACACGCACGCACACACAGCGATTGTAGCAGTTGCATACCGCTAAAAGAAGGTAGGGAAGGGGTAAAATGAGAATGGTTGAGATTGTGTTTTTCTGTTAAAATATGCAAACAAAAAACATCACACCAATCTGATTTCAGCAGCACTCTCCAATTTTTCATAAAGTAATAAGAATACCACAATTTAAAGCGAAATTCTTACCTATTTCACAACAACTTAGCAGTTTATCACTGGGAATGAGTCCCACAGTCACCAAATTTTGGGCTGTGTACTGATTCTTTGGGGTGACACTGTGAACATGCCGAGAATCCCCCAAAGGCTGATGGTTTCTACATTTACAAATACCTTGTAGAGCTAAGAAGTCACATGCCGAGCCAAGTTGGGGGCAAAATATCCCACTCGTCCTGGTCATCTGGAAAGGCATCTGAATGATGAATGAAGGGGGCCTATCACTCCGATTGTTAAGAATGAAAGGGACCAGCCCAGCAGATTGGCAGAGACACAGAGCAAAGGTCCCTGGCCATTTTCAGGTCTCTTATTAGTGTACCAAAATGCTAGCTCGGTGTCCCGATGTCCACTGTGATTTTGGTATACAATGGGTTTCTCTCTATGTCCAACACCTTGTAAGTGAGTGTGTTCAAACCATCCGAGAGCATGGTCTCCTTTGTATGTGCAATTCGGTCAAATCTACAAGGAAAAGACAGGCAAAGGGTTGGTGTCAAAACAGAAATCTTAAGAAAAAAGCATTAAACATTTGTCCTTCATCACATGCCCACCTACTCTACCAGTCCCGTGGACAGAACCCTCCCCCCCTCTCCCTCAAGGCATGGAGCCCTCTCCAGAGCCTCATTCCTGCGGCCTCCCCATCTGAAAGGAGAAAGAAGGAATGTAAATGAACACAGAACACACCTCTGAGGATTGGGCTCATTTTTCTTGTCTCTTGAGTGGCGGATCATCCGACACTTGCCAACCACAGCATTTGGGCGAGATACGGACATACCTCTAAAAACTAATCTGCAAGGAGTAAAAGGACAAGTCATCATTGTACAGCTGCCATAGGGCTTGGGTCCAAAAGCCCCAGCTGCAAGACTTGTGCGCCATCCACCATCTTGTTTATTGTTCTCACTCAACCCATACCCCGGCCACTGGGGTATTGGTTCAAACACACACTAAATCCCCAGGTCCTTTTACCACAGGTTCTGTAGTCTGTGTTAGTGACCGTTCTGGGCCAGGCACTGGGGGTGTCTGCCCTCACAGAACTTAAAGTGCACTCTTAGAACACAGGACCATCAGTGTCAGGATGGAGGCAAGGAGGGGAGGTAGGGTTGAGCACTTGAGGAGAAGCCGCTCACTTGCCCTGAGCAAGACTAGGCAGAGCCAGTTGTGAAGATGAAGGGGTGCCAGAGCATTTCAGGCACCCAGGGCAGCTGAGGCAAAGGCAGAGGGACAGAGCAAACACAGGGCCCTCAGGGAGCAACACAAACTTCTGGGGACTTGTGGACAGAGTGTGGAGTAGGAAGTGGTCAGAGATGAGGCTGGAAAGAAGGGTGAAGGCTACATGATGGAGGCCTTCCCAGAGCTTTATAGCATGCCAGCGATCAGTGCCGGTGTGTGAAAGGGACATAATTTCCAGTTCCCCAAAGGTTTTTGGCCAAAGGGAAGTCTCTCTGATAAGCACCATAAGGATGGAGAGCAGAGAACAAGGCGAGAGGCAGCCAGAACAGGATGGAAGATTCTGTGTAGGTCTGGGGGAAAGGAATGAGGGCCAAAGCCTTGGCGGTTCAAGTTAGTTAAGAGGCAGGCCTGGCTGGTCCTGGATGACTTAAAGGTTTCTTCTGGCCTCGGCTCCCCCGGTGCTGTCGTGCCTGGCACAGTTGCAAAAGACACAGGTCCTTTGTCTTTCAAGAAAGCTGCTCCACAAATCACTCTGCCTTCTAGTCCCTCCACCCTCAGGGTTCCCTCCCCACTAACCCTCTACACCGCTCAGATCTGTGGCATCGTATCGGCCCTGAACGCCATCCCATGGGCCCCATGTTTGCCCAGGTGGTGCTGTGGAAGCAAATCTGTCTGGACCCCCTACCCGGGGCTTCAGCGGCCTCCCCACCCGGCCTGCAGGCCACAGTGCTCTGTATGCTGAAGGGGCTTGATCATCAATCTGCATGCGCTCCAACTCCGGTTTCTCCCAGGCTAATAGTAAAGACTTGAGTCCATGACAGGTTCTCGCACCAAGCTAAATGCGACTGCCTTGGGTGCTGCTCTGACACACGCCTTCTGGGAATGGATCAAATAATGTACTCCAATTCAGGAACGTGCTAGGGTTTATTCTGATATCAAGCTCAGTGACAAGCTCAGACCAGCTCCCGGAGGGAGAAGGCACTTCTTTTTTTAAAGATTTTTTTTTTTTTTTTTATTCGAGAGAGAGAGAATGAGATAGAGAGAGAGAGCATGAGACGGGGGAGGGTCAGAGGGAGAAGCAGACTCCCCGCCAAGCAGGGAGCCCGATGTGGGGCTCGATCCCAGGACTCCAGGATCATGACCTGAGCCGAAGGCAGTCGCTTAACCAACTGAGCCACCCAGGCGCCCGAGAAGGCACTTCTTATCCGTGGGCGGCAGGGTTGAAGTCTCCATGGCCAGGGAGGACGGGCCGAATGTGGTTTCAAAGGCCATAGAATTTTTTTTTACCCTCTGCAATGACAAGCCCCATGATAAAGGCTTACCAGCTTATAAGGAGCCCCTGGGGTGTGGGTGGGGCGGGGCTGGCAGTGGAGAGGTGGTCGCTGGGGGAGAGGGGAGCTGTTCACAGAAGTTCATTATACTACTCAGTCCTCTTTGGTGTATGTTAAAAGTGTTCCAGAATAAACAAATAACAGAGAGATTCTGTAAAGGAACTTAGGATCCCGCCCAAAGAAACTTATTTCGTAATCAAACGGGACCACAATGAAATGCTGAATTTTTGCAAAGGACACATGTTTACTTCTTCAAGACAAAACAGCATATGGTATAAATCAAAGTAAACTCAACCCTTCACTTGGTTCTCATTTTGCATGTTCCAAGGCTAATGCAAAAATCACAGAAGCTAATCTTCCTAAAGACATTCTTTAGCACCTATGGTACCTATTGCGGGGCACACTTAAGTATGTGGGCCAAGGGGTGCATGGGTGGCTCAGTCGGTTAAGCATCTGGCTTCGGCTCAGGTCATGATCCCAGGGTCCTGGGATCGAGTCCCTCATCAGCCTCCTTGCTCAGGGGGGAGCCTGCTTCTCCCTCTGCCTGCCACTCCCCCTGCTTGTGCTCGCTCTCTCTGATAAATAAATAAAATCTTAAAAAAAAAAAAGAATGTGGGCCAAGTGGGGACTGTATCCCACCCGAGGAGCAATCCTTGCAGAATAACCAGGTGCTGATAGAAAAACTGGGAGTAAAAGGAGACAGAGAAGAAAGAGATCTAAGTTGTGACCATTACCTGTTAAAAATGTCATCATCTTCACCTCCCCAGCCCCAGTAGTTATTAGGAAATCCATTGATGGTGAGAAACTGTTGTTTACTTAGAGCAGAGACACCTCCAAAATACTGAACGTAAGGTAGGCTGGGGGAGAAACACATACACAAAGACCAGTGGTTAGGTGAGTCTTGACTTTTCAAAATAAAGCATGCTCAAAGCATAAACACTTCTAGTGTTATATTTAGTCTCTGGAACTTCTTAATTGGGGATTTATGAGGGTTTTCTTTGTTCTGTTTTTCTATCAGACTCAGATGATCTTAGAGAAGACACAGATACCAAAAAGTAGAATCTTGCTCTAAGAATTCTGCGTTGCTTCTGTGGTTACCTGGAAAATTAGTCAGTGACAAAAGCATAAGCCCACTTCTTGTGCCCCGTTCAGGAATCTGCTTTTCCATGTGTCCTGCTCCTGCCTGGGAAATCTTTATCCAGGAGGTCCTGGAAACTGAGGTTGGGGTAAAGCCTCCCTGTGCCCATCTGGTTATGCCCTCCCTTTCCACCCTCAGCCCATCTACCAGTCTAACTTTCATTCCTCACAGGCATACTGGTTTCAACACTGACCCCAACAGTCAAAATAGTATTTCTGAAAATCTGCTCAAATAACATTTTCTAGAAAATTTCTACCACATCCTGACTTAGCGAAATGTGTAAGGGTGAATCTATTTTGACACATTTTCAAGCAGTAGGGCATCTGGACTCTCATCTTTCCACACCTTTTGGTATTTTACTATTTCAACGGTGATGAAATGTTGAGATTCAGGTCACGTCCAGAAGCCTGGCAAAGGCTTTCCCATGGGGCCTTTAAAGGCTGTGGTTTTTGTGATGACCTTGTGTGCAGCACAAACTACACTAGGGCTCTTACTGGAATCCAAAGCGACTAAAAATCCATCACACAGATTAAGGAAAACTCTAACTCGGACTTCAAGGGGGAAGTCAGCCAAACCATACAGAACATATGAAAAAAAAAAAAGTGCAATTATTATTTTCAAATACATTCAGAACATCTGACTGTGAGTATCCACTAGGATCCTCAGGGGCCTGCTTTACTGAGTCAAAGGTGATCTATCTGTAATTAGGTGTCATCACTTAGGTGCCCAGTCACCCACCGTTGGGCGTACCTCACACTACAGTCTGTGCCTGATTACAAGGGAGGGTCTGAAGCAGGTGGCCAAGCCAATAAGCTTTCTCCATCAGTGTTTATACAAAAAGGACTCTTGGTGACCTCACAGAAAGTACATGCCAAGATGGTGAGATCCAGTTTCACCGTCCGTGCTGGTTTCTCTGACCAACCGCCTGTCCCCCAAGCCTGACTTGTTCTGGGTACAACAGGCCTGGTGCTGTGGCAAAGAAGGAAGACGTCACCACCACGCTTCAAGGGGGAGGGGATGCAGAGGGGGCAGGGTTTGAGCCTGTGTATCTCAAAGAGAAGAAGATACACAAACAGGGAGGTAGGGAGGGAAGATAGGAGGGTGCAGGGTGATGTTTACAGCCCAATTCTCCCCTCCTTAAGACAGCAATTTAGGCGCTGGTCTGGGGGAAGGACTTCACAGCATCCCTATTTTCTTTTCTTTTCTTTTTAATTAAGTAGGCTCCGTGGCCAACGTAGGGCTTAAACTCACGGCCCCGACATTGAGAGGCACATGCTCTACCAACTGAGCCAGCCAGGTGCCCCTTAGCATCCCTGTTTTCATCTCCCAGCCCTCGTTCCCACGGCAAGGGAGGATAGAAAGAAATTATGGGAATAAAATGAGTCTGAAAGACAGCATCTGTATCGAAACCAAGGGACTGCTGGTCAGCACAGGCCTCCACACTGGAGTAGTCAGCCTAAGCCAGGGATGCCTAGCACACAGCTTCCTGGAACTTCAGGCTGACTTAAAGCAGTGAGGGAAGGGTCAGTTTACTCAACTAATAGGTGATTTAAGACAATTTTATGTTAATATAAACATGGATAATTATGGAACAAAATGCAGATTTATTTTTTTAAGATTAAAAAAAAAAAGGACTACAAGGCTATTTTCCACCTACAACAATATGCTTTGGATTATACTGCTGCCCTTGGGGACAGGCATCAGTTGGCCTCCTCAATAGGGGCATTTTGATGGAAAAGTCTGGGTCCCAATGTCCAGACAGAAGCCTGTGCTTTGCAGGGAAACAGTATCATGTTCTTTCTTAATTAAGTTCCAAGGTACATCTGCTAAGGTATCCAACCCCAAGAATTTACTGGGGGGAAATGATTCCAATTTGCTTCCCAAACTGGGTGGGGGGGAGGGGATAGAAGAAAGGAAATACAGCAGCTGTTTGGAGCTTCCAGGCTAGAGCCATCCCAAACACAAACCCTCGTCTTGCCTGGATGTGCAGGGATATGAGTGTTTCTGAATTTCACATTCCTCCTCAAACCGTGACTGACTCCGGTCTTAAAAAGCACCCTATTCTCAGGGGAAGGATTCTCCTCTGGAACCTAAAGAGATGCTCCTGGGCTGGCGGAGCTGCATTTCCCAGTTGTCAGGTTTTCCATGGCTTCTGGTGGATATCTCTTACCTAAATCCAAACTTATCCATGGCCACAGAGATGTGCCGTGGCTGTGAGAAACACCTGTAGGCGTTGTGGTCGTTCATTGGAATGAGGTCCACATCGCTAAACACAAAGCAGTTGTAGTCATAGTCCTTCAAGGCCTCTTGAAAGCCAATGTTGAGGAGCTTAGCACGGTTGAACATGGTTTCTCCAGCCTGGGGCAGAAACAGAAGAAGTGCTATCAGATATCGTGAGGCCACTGAACAGAACACTCACACGGACTGGTCACCTGCCAACTATATGTGATCCTTAGTCCACTCATTTTTTCTGCTCTCACTTTACAAATCAAATGGCATGCCCTGCATCAGCATTCCCTTTTCTAGGAATTGAATTATTAATGTAGGACTTGCAAATACGCAAAAATGAACTTGCTCACTGTGGGATTTTTATCACAGCAAAAGATTGCAAACAATGCCATAAGCATTGCTAAGGAACTGGTTAAATAATCTATGTAACATCCACATAATGGGATAGAGTTGTTAAAAAAATAAGAAAGCTCTTAAAGGAAATGATTTTCAAGACAGTATTGTTAGGTGAAAAAACATTTAAACATATGTGTCATATATTTAATATTCTTTATATAGACTAACTCCCATAAAGATAGCCAGGAAACTGGTACCTATGGACTTTCCACTTCTTCCGTCTTTGTATGGTTGATTATGGGTCTGACTATTGTGTGCCTTCACAGGTGTCTGTCATTAAACCAGGTACCAGAGGGGGTGCCTGGGTGGCTCAGTCGTTAGGCGTCTGCCTTCGGCTCAGGTCATGATCCCGGGGTCCTGGGATAGAGCCCCACATCGGGCTCCCTGCTCTGCAGGAAGCCTGCTTCTCCCTCTCCCACTTCCCCTGCTTGTGTTCCCTCTCTCGCTGTCTATATCTGTCAAATAAATAAATAAAATCTTTAAAAAACAAACAAACAAAAAAAAACCTAGGTACCAGAGAAATATGGTGAACCCGTCAGCCTCTGCTCTCATTGTGTTCACAACCTAGGGTAGGAAGCTGTGTGATACACGCTATGATAGAAACAGAGTGTATGAGAGAGAAGAGGACACCTGCTTCAGGATGCCAACCCCTGGGTCCCGAAGCACCAAGTCTGTTGGTGCAAAGGTACTTCATATTTTATTTACTTATTTTCAGCTCCCCCCACTAGAATATAAACTCAATGAAAGCTGGAATTTCTAACTTTTTATTCACCCAGTGCCTAGAACACTGCCTGGCATACCATAAGAGCTCAATAAATAACTGCTGGCTGGCTGGCTGGATAGATGGATGGATGGATGGATGGATGGATGGATGAGTAGACCAAGGGACGGGTTTCAACAAACAATGGCAGATGACAATTCTGGGAAGCTTCAACCAAAGGGCTCCCTCAGGGTTACCACCGAGAGTCTCTGCTCTTAACCACAGCCCCAGGTTAGTAAGGACAGTGACAGCATCAACCCGGCCACCCTTCCATCTAGCAGTCCGCAAGCCCTTCCATTCGCGTACTCTCACCCGAGCCAGAATCCTCCCAACAACGCCAGGAAGAAACTAAGGTACAAAGTGACACAGCCCATGCCGGACCCAACACTGAAGTCCTCACCTAGTGCTCTCTCCCAATATCTCTTGGGGTCAACAAGATCAGGGCCTTCAACTTTGGTGGAAAGTATATCTCACAGGGGCCTGCAGTGGCTATACAATCTCAAAGGTGGGATCCCCAACATCCTCTCTCTATGCCCCCAAGAGAGGCTTTGGAAGCTGTGCCCTACAGGCTGCCTGTGCGAGTACAGAGCACACGGGCAGTGCCACAGCCGCCCTCAGCTGGGTGACTCCGAGAAACGAGCCACTTAAGGAACACGAGCATCAGGAAGTCAGCCAAGAGAACAGTGAATGAATTAAGGAAACATTTTATACAAGAACTCCTTCCTTCAGCCCATGGCAAAGCTTTCTAATCACACATGGTGAAAGGAGAAGGCTGAGCCCAATGGTACATACTGTGTCCTTTAGTTGTACCCACCGGTTAAGAGTCATTCAGAATCCTGCCTTCAGCTAATTCTCTGTAAGTCTTGAGGCGAAAAGAAGTTTAAAGTTTAGAAACTAGATATGAAAACTATAAAGGCGCTGTAATTACTATTATTACAACACACCGCTAAAGTTCATTGGGAGATATGACATGCAAGGTATAGGATAAGTGTTTTACATGCTTTTAAACATCTCAACAGTCTTGTAACAACCTTCATCCCAACCCAGACTTACTTCACTCTTCCCAGACCCTTCCCCCTTCTGGCAGTTCGGAGAGAGATCTGCACCTGGTACTTTCCATCTTGCTCCTCTAGCCCCATGAAGACCCTAAGAGTTAGCTTTCTCTGAATATTTTCAAACACAATGCAGCCCCACTGATCACTTTTCCAACAGGTCAAAGGGTGTTCCAACAAAGCCTTTTCACACCCAGGTAGTAGACTCCTGAGGGTGGCCACGCAATGCTCCCTTCTCTTGGTACATTCTCTAATAACAGGGGCAGGGAGCTCTTGATGGCCATGCCCGAACCACAGGGGCTGGCCTGCTAGCCATGACTGTCTGAACTAAGCAGATGTCTGACTGAGACTATACTAAGCATTTTTCCTCTCCCAGGAACTGCCAATTTGGAACCATGAATGGGCACCTCTGGCACCATACCCCAAGAACAATGGTAGCCTAAAGGAGAAACCCAAGGAGCAGATCTATCCTACCCTTTTCCCTACTTGTGGCATAACAGTTCCTTCAACTCAATAAGGCACTTCAGTGTCTGGTCCACAGTTAAAATTAGTCAGCCAGTTTTCTAAAATAGCCTGAACTGTATATCACTCCTCTCATCCTGGCTTCACCTCTGTGATTCTGGGGGGGGAGGGGGGAGGAAGGCGGGGTACATTCTTTCAGGTGTAATTTCCTACCAGGGCCCTTAGGAACATCAGAGCAGCAGAATGGTAGATAAGGAAAGTATGTGTCTTCCCCTTCCTCCCCTGGGATTATAGAGAAGTCAACTCTAGGCTTCTTTGGGTGAAATGGTATAACACCTTGGGTAACTTTCTTGATAAGAAAGACAGGCCCTAGCAAGCCTGTCAAACCCCACCACTAACAGGAGGTGGGAAGACACCCAGCCTTCATTCCTGCCTCTTCTCAATGGGCACATGCATCCAGTGTGTCTGCTACTTCCTTCCCTCAGGTAAATATTTATCAAGCACCACTACCGTCCAGCCAACGCCAAATACATAGCTGTGACGGACACATGCTTTTTTTTTTTTTTTTTGACACATGCATTTTTATCCCAGGAATGCCTACTTCTTGGCTTCCTAGCTATGTGACTTTGGGTAAATCACACCTCTAGGTCTCCATTTCCTCATCTGGTTATTTGGATGCCAACAGGTGAGTTTTATTAGATGAGACAACACACGAACAGACCTTTCCACACTGCCTGGCAACAAATGTCAGCTACTATCATTATTATAGGAGTAGGTCTTCCCATCCATCTTGAACAGACCTTTCAAATTGTCTCCCAGAAATCCAACATGGAGACTTCCCCTTCTCTAGTGTTTGTGTGTGTCCTTCCCAATCAGCTTCAAGAAACTTCCCAAATCCTGCTTCTCTGACGGGCGGGGGGGGGTGTCCAAAAAGGATTAGGGCTCAAGTGAGTTAGCCTGTGGCTCACAAAATGAGAATCTCTATAGCAACAAGAGAAAGTCTGAGACCTTTAGAGGTATGATATGCTCGGGAAGTCACACATGAAGAGGAACTGGAGCTCTGAGAGCAGGGGTCCCTCTGAAAGGCCGAGTTTTTTAGTACAGGTTTCGTGTTACTTTGGTAGATAAGAGTTATACATATCCATTCCTTCAAGGGCAACTGGCTCCTCTTAAGAGAAGGAGAGGACAGAAGAAAGAAGAAAGGACAAAAATGGTATGACATTCCCACAGCTGGACAGAGAAGCTGTCTCACTGATCAAAGCTCACAGAAAAACCGATAAACCTTTTATGACGGGGCCTGTACTTAAAATGGGTGTAACAGTCAGTCAAGCAGAGCCAACACTACCAGAAGGGAGAGGACAAGCTCCTCGGGGAGCAAAAAGGAGGAAGAGGCTGCCTTCAGATACCTCAAACAACAAACCCAGGGCCTTCCTGGCAGATCTACATGGCAGGGACAGATGTCCTAAGAAGCATCAGAAGCGACTTGCTCTCTTTAAGACTGTTAACACCTTTCTCTAGAGCCCTCATTTATACTAAGGAGAGCAAGTGGTATGTCCACTGAAAACGGAACCCTCATACACTGATGGTGGGAATGTGAAATGGTGCAGTCATCTTAGAAAACAGTCTGGCAGCTCCTCAGACTGGATGGATAAACAAAGAGTTACCACATGATCCAGCGATTCCACTCCTAGGTATATGCCCAAGAGAAATGAAAACTTATGTCCACACAAAAACTTGTCCACAACATTCATAACAGCATTATTCAAAATAGATAAAAAGTAGAAACAAACCAAATGTCTGTCAACTAATGAATGGATAAATATAATGTAGTATATCCCTACAACGCAATGTTATTCAGCAATAAAAAAGAATGAGTACTGAGACATGCTATCACATGGATGAACCTTGAAAACATCATATTAAGTTAAAGAAGCCAGTCACAAAGGACGACAGATTGCAAGATTTTGTTTATATGAAATGTCCAGAACAGGCAAATCTATAGAGACAGAAAGTAGATAAGTGGTTGCCTAGGCCAGGGGAAATGAAGGGATGTAGAAGCTAAGAAATACCGGGTTTATTTTTGGTGCAATGAAAATATTCTAAAATTGATTACGGTGATGGATGCACAACTCCTGAATATACCAAAAGCCACTGGATTATGTACTTTAAATAGGTGAATCGTATGGTATATAATTATATCTCAATAAAGTGATTATCAGAAAGAAAAAAAAAGTTAAGAAAAAGGAGAAAGGCTAGCTCCAGAGGCAGAAGAGGACCAAGGATCATATTTCTCCCTCTATCTCATATATTCATTCTGGTCATTTATTAGCTGTAGGGATACAGAAAAGGAAAAGACACAGGCCCAGCTTTTGAGTAGTTCTGAGTTAAACAGGCAATTATAATGGGCTGATGTGGGGATGAAGACACTGATCAAATCCTAGGGGATTGGAAAAGCATGAGAAGAGTGTCCCTAGAAGAGAAAGCAGCATTTGTCAAGGCTGTGGGGGAAAAAAAAGAACCATTCAAGAAGCTACAAGAAATACAGAATGGGGAAGCCAGAATAAGACATGAGGGTGAATGTGGACTAAATCCTGCCGGGGAGAGGGAGGCTGGGAACTCTACTAAAGTACTCAGGCTTTGTCTTTTATTTAGGCCATGGGGAGCCCTTGAAGATTTTAAACAAAGATTATGTTTTACATGTCAAGGAGGGACTTGTGCCCTATCCCACAACTGAAAGCAGGGAGATCTGTTTGGAAGCCGTCACATGATTCACATGAGAAATGGAGAGTAGGCAGTAATGGTGGGCAGGTAGAGAACGCCTTCCTCCAAGGGCTAATGCAAGGGCTCCACGTTCCCATTTCGTGCCTCACCTGCTCCCTGGGCACGTGCACTGTACCCACAAGCAGCCTTCATGGGGCTTTTGGAATAGGCACCAGAGTCTGGTCTAATCCCCAGGCAAATCCTGACTGTGGTTAAGGCAAGAGCGGCTTCTCCTTATTACAGCAAGACCCACGACCAACTGCAGAAGGCCATAGCCTCTCTGGACCAAGTTCTAACAGTCTCTAAAGGACTGGTTAAACCACCCTGCCTTCCCTGGATGTTAGGCCCATGTGTATACACCTAGACACTTCCCCCAACCATGACAGCTTGGGGACTGACCACCTGGCCCCTCCGCCACCAAAAGACACAGCAACAGTAAAGTTGGAAACAGCAAGCCAAAGCCAAGACTCAATGAATCAGAATCTCTATGTGATGGGTGAGACAATTTTGCTCCCATACACATGCCCTGGCCCATCACAAAGACACACACACACACACACACGCCCCCTTCTCAACACCGATAGTAACCCACAGGCTCTCAAACCCACAGCTCTGGAGGTAGGGCTACAGTCAGTGGAAATGCTTGCTGAAACGCCCCTTGCATGCTTCTCTGTGCCCAATCAGACACCAAGAGAAAAGGCACAGGCCAGTGGGTGGCAGGAGAGCAGAGGAAGCTCTGGCTGGGCGGTCCTGTGGCAGGACTGACCCGCGGGCCTACGTGTGGACCCCGGGGTAGTAGACAGGCTGGCTGGGAGGTGATCCCTGGAGAATTGCTGGGATTATACAAACGCTGAGTTTGTGGAAGGCTAATATCCACTCACCCATGATTTCACAGCAGTTGGGCCTCCGCTCTTAACCATAATAATATGGTAGCCTCGAGCTTGGAGAGGGCTCTCAACAAAACCTGGACTTGAGACTTCAGCTCTTCACCCAGGGAGTAAAGGAAACGGGGCCCTGCAGAGTCAGGGAGCTGGGGTCGGGGGGTGGCTCTCTGTTTGCCAAAGTAACTGGCAAGAGTGAGTACATCCTTGGCCCCCGCTGGACTAGAACACAGGTCAGAAGCCCTAGGTTGCCTTCAGAGAGAACTGAGCGAATAGAACAGCCCAGCAGGGATTCGGGGGGAGGTGAGCACAGAGAACAGAGTTTTTAAACTCCAGCTCCACAGGAGCCATAGTAGGATGTCCCTCTTCCCTGGATCTGAGGCCCTGAGATCTGACTTTCTGCAAGAAAACATTTTAGAAAATAAAGGGCTTCTCTTTCAGAAAGCAACTTGACCATTTATATAATGGACTAGAAACATGTTTAAATTGTTTCTGAACCCATAATTCCGTGCCAGAAAATCTAGCCTGGGGAAAGGATTCTAAATGTGGAAGCAAGCAAGCATCAAATAAGCTTCTGCCTCAGGGATATGCGTTATGGTGTCACTGATACCAGCGAGAAAGTGGCAACTGTCTGAATGCCTTGTAGTAGAGGGACGGCTAAGCTCCTTACGGTAGAGCTGCGTGCTTAACGACTAGGGGAGCGCGGACGGTGGAGATTAGGAAGGCTATGAGAGAACACGGGAAGATGCTGATGACACGGAACTGAAGAAAAATGCAGGACACAAAAGGATATACACACACAGCATGAGCTCAATTGTGGCTTAATTTAAAGGCAAAGTATCTCAGACCTCTGCACGACAGGCTGGCTCCCCACAACCTCAGCATTTCCGAGCGAGCCCACAGAGACTACGACCTTGTGTGGGGACCCCGGGGCCCGGGCTCAGGTTTGATTTGGGGCGTGTGGACATTACCAGGGTGGCAGCAGTGGTGGTGGCGGCAGCGACGGCAGTCACAGCAGGAGTTAGGCCGGCACTCCTCTCTCTCTCTCTCTCTCTCTAGGAGGTGGAGGGCACAGAAGAGGAGGTAGGTGGAGAGTAAGAAGCAGATCACAGAGAGGAGCTCCTCCTTCAGCTTGCTTTGCTACAAACAGGATTAACAAGTAAAAGCAAAAGGCCCCCACTAGAAGGAAAAAAAAAGAGACAAGGATGGATGCAAGGGAGAGAGGTAAGGAAGAGAGGCAATGTCAAGGCTGTGAAGAAAAGCGGGGGAGGAGGGGCATTCTGACCCTTGTTCCAGGGCAAAGGCAAATTCCTAAGAAGCTGTCACTCCCCATCATGACATCACAGGTTTACAGGGAAAATGATGTTTCCCAGAACAATGTCCAGGGAGGCAATTCATGTCTGTGAGTACCTGTAAGGGCTCTGCCACATTCCCCAGGAGAACGGACCAAGCCACAGATAGGGAGAGGGGAAAACACACAGCAAGGGAAACGACCAGTCACTGGGACTGCACACGAGCTCTGGTGGGACACAGACTTCCCACAACACTCCGGTGCCCCAGGATCCAGAACATCCCAGTGCTCAAGGAAGGGGCTGCTGCAGGATGGGACTGGCCCTACTACTCCCGAGCCCCATTCCTGCACACATCAATCTGGGTGCTGACAGCTTCAGGAGAAAATGGAAGGCAGGGATGGGGGGATGGTGAACAAATGAGATCGACACAGAAACCAAACCAGTGGGGGCCATCGGCCCAGGCAGTTGTCCTTCTCCACAGTGGGATGGACCCATGAGTCTGATTCAGTCTAACTCGTCTTGGCCTCAAGTAGGAACCAGCTACTTGGCCCAGTAACAGGAATAAGTTGCTGAGGTGTGGTGACAGTACTCTCACTCACTGAGGGTACAAAGGGCTGTCTCCAAACCTGGCCATACTTGGTTCCAGACAAGCAGACTGGAACTACCTCACAACAGTGCACAGACAAGAAGGAAGAGGGAAAAAAATTCCAAAGTCAAAGAATCCTCAGGCAGGCCCCGCTCTGCTGCACCCCCAGGCTTTCAGACCAGGATTTACCTGTCAGCATGACAACTGGGCAAGCCTCCTTTTGAGGCTGTTACTCCAAAGCTGCTACTCACCTCTCATGACCCACGGGACTCAAGGTGGTGTTGCCAAGTGGATATGGAGCTGTTACCCAGTGAGGGGAACGAGTGTGTTCGGGACTGAACGTGGCAAAGCAAGGCATTCCTTAGGCCTCAGGTCATCTCTATCCAAATCCCAGCTCTGCCACCCAGCCAACATGGGGCCCCGAGCAAGCTGCTTACCTTCGTGAGCTTTCTCTCAGCAGAAACAATGAGAGTACCCATCTGCCTTACTGGGGGGCTGGTAGGGTCAAAATTCAAAGTGAAGACCATGAAAGAGGTTCAGTCCAAAGGCCATAAAGTCTTATGACCATCAATGACAACGGGGCTAAAGCAGGTTCTGCGCATTTTTCCTGAAAAGCAAGGTCACCCTGAGGGCAATGTCCCAGGCAGCCTGCTCTGGTCAGGAAGGAGGAGGAAGCTTTGGAGAGAGGCCCCAGGGAAGGGCTGTGCAGGTTGGTTCCCAAGGGTCATGACCTGGCCTGACTGGGAAAGGAGGCTTCACTTCCAAGAGAAACAGACCTCACCAGAGAACCAGGAGCAAGGGGTCCTGAGGATGGGTGTTCAGTAAATGGGCAGGAGTCACAGGGAGCAGTTTCTATCTCCAAACCCTGACTGAGCACTGGACTGTGCATGGAGCTATGTGGTCAGGAAGGCAGAGGGAATCAGACCTGAGGGGCCTGGGGTTTAAAGGCCACAGACCAGGGAGAACATGCACACACAGAATCAGCCCTCACCCCTCCCTAGAAAGCATCGAGTGGCCTGTGGGAGAAGTTGACTCTACTGCAAGGTCTCACAGAGCTAAGGTGGGGGTGGGGAGCCGGGGGTTAAATGGTGGCTAGAAAGAAAGAACTAGGTCAAGGAACACAAGGGACAGGCACACAGGGCAGGGGGGGGTAGCATAAGCAAAGGCACAAGGAGGGGAGCACAGAGTGTGTCTCAGTGAAGATGGAGAGTCCAGTGTGTCTGTCGTGTCGAGTGTGTCTCAAGGAGGGCTGAGGAGGAAGTGACTAGAGGTAGGTCATGGGGGGACCTAGACGGTCTTAGATACCAAGCTCGGCGCTTTGGACCCTTTAGACCCTTGGCTGTAGGCAGTGGGGACATAGTAAAGGGCCTGAAGAGTAACATGGTCAGAACTAGAAAGATCTTGGGCAGCTAGTGAGATCAGAAGCACCAGAGGATACACAAACAGAATCGGAGAGACCGGTCCCAGGCCCTGACTCAGGACAAAGGCTGCACGGTTATGACAAAACTAGCTGACCAGCTGGGCCTGCATTCCTCACCCGTTTGGTAATTTTTATGCTGGTTAGCTTCACAAACATCCTCTATTTCGTATGTACGGCCTTTACTACCAGGTGGTAACCTGCCTTTCCTTCAGCCTAGGTGGTTTTACAGTTTCCTTTCCTCATTGAAGTATGAGGAGTTACAGTGCCCGTCCCGCATCTGCTCTGACATCCTGGTATCCACCGCCACACCAAGTCCCCGGGGTTGGACCACAGGTGGGACATCGGTGCCACAGAGCAGCACCCTTGGCTCCAAGAGGGTGGACATGCCAGAAGCCTAATGGAAGGCTCGAACACTGGGGGGAGAGGGCAGGAGGAGTGCTGAAGACCAGAGGACTAACAACGATCTCAGCTGGTAAAGCCTTCCCCGATCCCCTCCACCCCACTTACTGTGAGATGCAAATTGTTATGGTAATTGGAGGGGCCTAAACCAAAAGGGACTGGTTAACATGGACACGGGCAGGAACCACAAAAGCTCATGAAAGCTTATCCCTGTGTGCGGAGCTTGAGACACAACCCTACTCGGAGAAGCTGTTGGGCTTCACATGGTCCCTAAGTCCCCTGAGATTGTTTTCTGTCACTATCCACTATCCTCTGACCCCATGGAGGCCGTACAAATGGGAGGGAGGGTCTTGTGGCTGATACTGAGTATGGGTGAAGCAGGAGGCAGGGAGAGCAGTAAAGAGTTCATCACTATAGCACTGGGCAGAAAAAACAGGCAGGGAGAAAGGAGGGGTGAGTGGGGAGAAGGAACACAAATCATAGCAGGGACAGTTAATGTTTACTGAGAGTTTGCCCTGTGCCAGGTGCTTTATAGGCCCATGTGCAAATACCAAAACCTCTCCCTCCCACCAATGAGGAAACAGAGGTCTGAAGAACTCAAGCCTATGGTCACTGCGCGGGGCAGTGGCAGAGCTGGAACCAGGCAGTCCGAGCCGGAAGCTCGCTCCCAGCCCTCCCACCCAGCTGCGAGAAAGACTTTAAGGAAGGGACCAAATGGCCCAGAGGACAGAGTGAGTGCTGAGGCTGCAAGAGGGCACCAGGTAACAGGGGCTGGGCTGGAGCCCTCCTGTTACCTATATGACTTCCTACCGGTCCCTTCCCCTCGCTGAGCCTTGTCTCCTCATGGGTGCGAGAGAGTAGACATTTTCATACTACCTGGGGGAAGGGAGGGGCAGAGATGGGGACAGGGTGTCCCATTCAAGTAGAATAGCACCACTGTGACCTGCTGTTGCTGGGGGTACTGCATAGTATTTTAATGGGGCAGGAGGTTCTGTGCTAGAAAACCTGTTGGAGAACCCTTGGAATAGAGGTCTCAGAGGCTCCTACTTCAAGCATTCCTTCTCTCTCATCTTAAATGGGGCAGGCAGTGAACAAAGAGTCAAGATGACAGGAGGGTGTCTGAGGCAGGGGGATGATGGGAGGCTTGAATGCCTATTTACATGAGGGTCAAAGCCAGATGCTACCAATTCTCTTTCTTCCTCTTCTTTGTGTAACAAGAGAGAACAAAGGAAATTCCTAATTTGCAGGTGGGGTATGCTCCAAACGTTTCTTCTTCTACCTCTTTTCAAGGATTAGGTTTCCTCTCACCACTTTATTATGTGCTCTTTACGGATATCATACGGACGATATTCTTTACTGGAAAGGTTGAGCAAACTTCAAGTTTCTTCATGACTCGGTTATCTGGAAGTCAGATCACACTTTCCCAAAGAAATCATCAGGGTAGAGTTGGAGCAGAATAAATAAGATAAGCTGGGGGAGAGAGAGATAAGGAGGAAAAGATGTTCCTAAGGTGGAAAGGTAACCCTCAGAAAAGAAGGAAAAGATGGAGAAGCAAAAAGACATGGAAGGGGGGTGGTGAGATAGTGATACTGACAAGACGAGACTAGAGGGAAAAAAGATGTAAATATGTTTGGAAAGCTGAAAATAAAATATTTCCGATGTTAAGCTGCAAGTGGGAAGAGACTGGGGGGGCGGTCTCAGTAGCCTAGGGAAGTAAAGAGGTGGGTTGGGTGGGGGATGGAGGGGAGGGGGGTGTTGGTTGAGGCCTGCTTTCCCCCAAGTGTAATGCACAGAACGTCCATTGCTTGAGACAATTCTTGGAAAACAGATCTCCAGTCAGCCAAGCTCAGAAAACAGCGTGTGCCGAGCAGTTTTGGAGGCTGTAACGTACACTAGCCCGCAAGGCTGTGTCGGAACGAAGCCTGCTTCCCGTTGTTCAATCCAGCATTTTTCAAATGTGGCCTCAGAGCTCCATTTCGGAAGGCACACTTTGGAAGAAGCCGGTCTTATGCAGCATCCGGTGGGAGCCAACACGGCGGTGCCACCGTCCAGCTTGGCACCGTCTAGTTGTTCTGCCAGCTTGGATTGGGGCAGGCAGGAGCATCTAGCTGGTACAAAGTACTCCAAAACCTGTTGTATGAAGCCTGGGAAATAGCTATATAAATTATGTCATAGGAATTTAAGATCCCGGCTAAATTTCACTGGTCCAATATTTGTTTTGACTTTGTAATTGAACGGGGAAGTCTCCCAATTCCCCTAAAATATAACATATCTCTACCTTAGCATCCTTCCCTCCAGTCTTCCCTGACCTCAGTCACCTAAATTCAAAAGCTCAGCATCACCACTAATTCTTTTTCGCACTTTACTCAAGTATATATTTTAACCTAATTTATATGCTTCTAGCCCACAGTTGTCTATCCTGTGGTCAGGCCAATTTGTGGGAGGCCGTCCATGCTTTGCGTAGTAAGATCTGACAACACTGTGTCTACAGTGTATCCCTCACCTACTGGTACAATAGCTGGGAAGAGAGGAAGGCGATGAAGCTGGCATGGCTTGTTTTCAGTGATTCCCTACTGGCTCCCAGCGATGGTGGCTTCCTCTTCTAGGCGCTCACTGCCATTGTTTTAATATGCTCCTGAATCTTGCCATGATCAACATGTGTTCATTGGCATCAGACAAATGTTCCTTGATGACAAGGGTTTTCTTAAACAAATACTTGTTGGATTGAAGTGGCTTGGATTATATAGGGCATTTACCTATTCTCTCTTACATTCTCAAATATTCTTCTAAGATGACCCACAACTGTCTGGCTGTCTTGCCTGCCGATTTTCTGAGGGCCTTGGTCTGTGCCTCAGTTGGCCAGGGGACTCAAACAGCCTCGAGGGGTTTGCCTGCCACCTACTCCCCCCACCTCAAACTTCAGTTCCCTTTTAACAGGACTTCCCTACCTGACAGATTCAGCTCCTGCACCTGGCCCTATCACCTCTGCTGCCTTCCTACCCCTGTGGTCAACTTTATCTCTGGGAACATGCAAAGCTCCTCTCTGCATTGAGATGCCCAGCTGAGATGCCCAGATGTCCCTCCAGCCCTTAGAACGCAGTTTATATCCTGGTTCTTCCAGGTCACTCACTGCTCTCTCCTCCCTCTGAGCTTCCAAAGCATTTGGCAGCCACCATCCAATCACATACTATTTGGGATTATTAATAAATTATTCCCTGGAAGGGTTCCACTTGGCATTGTGAGGAAGGAAGCCTCCGGACAGACAGAACTGGGACCTTACTTCTTTAGACTCTCTCTGCAGCACTATGTCACGGCAGTGCTCAGAAATGGTCGATGGACACACTGCTATTTCCAGCTTCCCACTGGTCCCAGGAAGGCATACAAAGTTCCTCTACTTTGACGGAAGCGGTCAACTACCAACAATTTTACTATCTCAAGCAGATCCAGACTTTATCTTGAAATGAAATGGACAGTGAGCCTTTTAGAATTGGGCATACTGTTCTCTTCAGATGAATTTCAATGAACTTTAGTATACAGACAGGGTAAATGTGTTATTCCACCTAGTAGATTATAAAAATATGAATTTAGGTATTTTGAAAAACTCAAAACACCAAAGTTACATTCTTAGAAAAATAATAATGCTTCTCAAACAAACTGGAAATCAGTTATTTTTTAAAAACTGCATTCTAGATCAATCTGATTCTCCAGGTCATGCTGACATGACTTCAAGGCTGACATGTCTTCCACATTAGTTTCATAAGCACGGCTAAGCTCAACACGCATGAATCAGACATGCAGTGAGAAGCTCTCTCTTCTCAGACCCAGCCCAGGGCACATGATGCTCAGTGGCCTACTAATCAGACTTACCCAGCTATTTTGCTAGGGGCTGGCATTCAGGCCTGATCTAAGGGTGCAATCTCCTGCAGGTGTCCCAGAAGATACAGTTAGACTGGATAATTTCGAAGCTGCCTAAAACTCTGATATTTAAATGGGTGTTGTTTTTTTTTTTTAAAGGAAAATACATAGCTACCCAAAGGCAGGAAATAATCAGTGCTTTACTTTGGGAGAATTAGGATTGTCATTTTTCTCTCAATTTTGCTGGAAGGGCACTTGCAGCAAAAAGAAAACAAAATACCCCAGCAATTACCCTTGCCTAAAGAGCAGACGGCAAGAAGCAAGCAAGTTGTATGGTATTTAGCTTATCTGCATTGCTTAAGGAGGACGATGGCGGCGGGGTTATAAAATGCCACATGTCTAGTATCACGTTCTCTCTCTTAACCCTCACTACTCACATCCTTGCGTGCGTGTATGTGCGCACATGTGCGCAAACACACACACACTCCCTCCCTCACTCCATCTTCCCAGACCTCACCTGGTTGATAACATAGATGCCGTAGTCTAACTGCTGACGCTGTAGGATTGGGTGCAAGTAATACAGCCAGTACTTGAGGTGTTCCTGCCGGTTACGGAATGGAATAATGATGGCCACCTTGTGGGGAGAGATGCAGTTCTTGGGGGCATAGCGGCCGCCCACCTTCACCTCTGGGTTCTGTTTCTCCACAAGCTTCAGGTCCACAGGCATGTTAAACTCGATCACCATGGGGCCGACTAGAGAGGTGGAAGGAAGGAGAAGTTAGCAGGCTACAGGGTTCCCCTACGCCACAGCCTCAGAAGACATATCCTCCTGGGAGGCAGTGTGACATGAAAAAGGCACTTACATCCAGCACTAGCATGACCAACCATCCCAGGAAACCCCTCAGGACCAGGTAAAGCCGGACAGCTGGTCACCCTATGAAGCACTCAACTGCCCATGATCCACACCCCCTGAGATTCTAGGTTTCTCAGCTCTAACTGGAAATGGAGTGATTGCTGCTTAGACTCCCTGAAAGGTTGTTGTAAGGATCAGAGAAAATGGATGAGAAAGCACTTTTTTAGGAATCCTGAGATTGAGACCTAACTGTGCCACCTCCCAACTGTGTGACCTTGCACAAATGACTTCCATTGACTCTGAACCTAGCCTAGCTGGGAAAAGGTGTGTAAGTGTGTGTTGGGGAGGATGGTGTTGTGGAAATCAGCCTCAAATCAGAAGGTAGCAAGAAGTGGTGTGAGTAACCCATGTCTCAGGAAGACACCTGATGCACAGATTTAAAAAAAAACTCCAGGGGTAGGGACTGGAGGAACTGAGACCCAGAGCAGAGTACAGGGAAATGGAGAAGAGAAACAGCAGAAAAGAACATCAAAGAAGAATGCTTAGTAAACGTAGGTCGTGGAGTAACAAAGGGGATGAATAAGAGAGGAAAAGTCAGAGAGGTCCCCCAAGTTTCTAGCCTGGAAGAATACAGCTCCAGATGAGAGAATAGTAAGAGAGCTCTTGGCTTAGAAGAAAAATCGATGAGACGTGGATGGTGGATTCTGAGGTAGTGATAGGTTAGGAGTAGGGGGAGAGGCCAAGGTCATGATCCAGATACAGACATGGAAATCCTCGTTTCCTGAGGTGGAGCTAGGAGAGGACTGCACTCCTCAGCTAGGGACCGCCCCTCCTGTGGCATGCAAGGCGAGGGCAGGGAAAAGGTAACAGGCCCAGGAACACGCAGGAAACTGGGGACAGGGTCAATACTCAAACCCAGGGCACCTGGGTAGCTCAGTCGATTAGGCGTCTGCCTTTGGCTCAGGTCATGATCCCGGGGTCCTGGGATCGAGTCCCGAGTTGGGCTCCCTGCTCAGCGGGGACTTTGCTTCTTCTCCCTCTGCCTCTGTCCCTTCCCCCATGCTCGTGTTCTCTCTCTCTCATGCTCTCTCTCTCAAATAAATAAATAAAATCTGAAAAAAAAAAATACTCAAACCCAGAGCCCCAGTATTCCCTGGAGGCCAGACTTTCTCAAAGTAGGTTACAGGAAACAATAATTCCAGTAAAACGCTCAATGGAAGAACATGTCCCCTGGTCAAATAAGCATACTAAATCTTGCTTCTGAAAAGTATGAGGCACAGCAAAGGCTCTGAGAAGTTGTGCAGTCAAGAAATCCCCTTCACTTTATATAACCTACCTTTTCTCAAACTTATTTGGCCATAGAACCATTCGACCAGAGAACATATTTTCAGAATTGTTACTCTAGCATAATAAGCCAAGTAGCCACAAGAACAAAGGCAACTACAGAATAGAGGTGAGAATTCGGACCACAAACTGGGATCAAGTTCACCTGAAACATGCTCGTGAGACCCACCCGAGGCCCAGCACGCATCACTCCGTTGCCCTATTTGTTCATCAATAATATGTGGCGCTCCAAGCACCACTTGTGCCCAGAGATCACTCACCCCCCTGAAACGAGCCCCAGAAAAGGAAGCTGTGATTCTTGCTCCTCTTGCCTGTCAGCAGGTGCAGACTCCCCATTTCCTCCTCCTCAGCATCCCCTGGTACTTCTCACACCTTCCCGCCCTCCAATGCTGACTCAGTTCCACCATCATTGGACCCATTCCCATCCATTTATTTTCTTCTGAGACGCAGATCTGATCATATTACTTTCCTGCTAAAACAAAACAAAACAAAACAGAAAACACCTCTGATGGCTCACAGGCCATGTGTGTAGTCTTTAAGAAGTAAGGCCAAACCACTCTGGAAAACAGTATGGAGGTTCCTCAAAAAGTTGAAAATAGAGCTACCATATGATCCAGCAATTGCACTACTGGGTATTTACCCCAAAGATACAAAAGTAGGGATCCGAAAGGGCACATGCACCCCGATGTTTATAGCAGCAATGTCCACAATAGCCAAACTGTAGAAAGAGCCAAGATGTCCATCGACAGATGAATGGATAAAGAAGAGGTGGTATATATATACAATGGAATATTATGCAGCCATCAAAAGGAATGAGATCTTGCCATTTGCAACGATGTGGATGGAACTGGAGGGTATTATGTTGAGCGAAATAAGTCAGAGAAAGACATGTATCATATGACCTCACTGATATGAGGAATTCTTTTTTTTTTTTTAAGATTTTATTTATTTATTTGAGAGAGAATGAGATAGAGAGAGAGAGCATGAGAGGGGGGAGGGTCAGAGGAAGAAGCAGACTCCCTGCTGAGCAAGGAGCCCACTGCGGGACTCGATCCTGGAACTCCAGGATCATGACCTGAGCCGAAGGCAGTCGCTTAACCAACTGAGCCACCCAGGCACCCGATATGAGGAATTCTTAATCTCAGGAAAAAAACTGAGGGTTGCTGGAGTGGGGGGTGGGGTGGGAGGGATGGGGTGACTGGGTGATAGACACTGGGGAGGGTATGTGCTCTGGTAAGCGCTGTGAATTGTGCAAGACTGTTGAATCTCAGATCTGTACCTCTGAAACAAATAATGCAATATATGTTAAGAAAAAAAAAAAGAAGAAGAAGAAGGTAGCAGGAGGGGAAGAATGAAGGGGGGGAAATCGGAGGGGTAGACGAACCATGAGAGACGATGGACTCTGAAAAACAAACTGCGGGTTCTAGAGGGGAGGTGGGGTGGGAGGATGGGTTAGCCTGGTGGTGGGTATTGAGGAGGGCACGTTCTGCATGGAGCACTGGGTGTTATGCACAAACAATGAATCATGGAACACTACATCTAAAACTAATGATGTAATGTATGGGGATTAACATAACAATAAAAAAAAAGAAGTAAGGCCAAACCTCTTAGCTTGGCACAAAGCCCTTCATTCAGTCAGCTCTACCTCCCTCCCCATTCCAATAAACCATGCCTATGTCCACACTTTTCTCTTTGCCAGAAATGCCCTTCCCTCTTTCCTCTAACAACAGACTTTTGCATTAAAAGACAGAACGGAATCTTAAAATTAATAAAGCCCCGATCTAGCTTTGTCCTTTTGCTCTCTTCGTTACCAAAGCTCAGACAGCAGACGCCCCGGCGCAGGGGCACAGAGGCCTCACCTCACACAACTGACTCAGTTCCAACTTCTCAGGGTGCCCTTGGGTGAGGGGGTACTATGCTCCAGCACAAAGTAAGGGGTCACCTGAACCAGTTTTTCTCAAACCCATCATCAGAATCATGCGAGGCAATTTGTAAAAAATATGGAATCTCAGGCTACTCCCCTAGGGAATGAGTTGGCCAATTTGGGGAAGGACAGAGGTAAATCACAAGCAGCCCAGGTGACTGGGCAATGGGGAGCTGAATCTCTCATCTTCACGAGCTTTGGGGCTTTCGTGGAGATAGCCCTTCCCCATAAGGTCCAGTAGGCCTGGGCTGCTCGACCCTGGCAAAGCTTCTGGGAGGCCCTGCAGCCCAGTGCACTTGTGAAAAACATGAAAAGAAGATAGTCACTGGGCTCTTCTCACTTCACAGGGCCCCACAACATCTGCAACATCCCCCTGCACTTCCCTGCAGCCCCACCCTACCTCTGGTTCTGAAGATGCTGCTAAACATAACTCCATTTTTGGGAACCCAAGAGGCATCTGGACTGTCACGCTACCAACTTGCTCATATTTTCTGAAACTAACCCAGAAGACAGGAATTCACACTTGGTCTGCCCAACCTCCCGAGAGCAGACACCTGCGGGCTGGAAAGCATCTTAGTTTTGCCCATTGGGGGGTTCTAAAGAGGCGGTCCTGAGGTAGAAGACCTGGACAGGAGAAAGGCTGCCCGGGCGCTGGTTCGGCTCCACCAGTGACTTGCTGGATGATCTTTAGGCAAGTGTCACCCACTCTCAGGATACTGGTTTCCCATCTGGAGATTGCAGGATTGGGATCCAACCGGCACCAAACGAACTCCTATTCACCCCCAATCCCATCATCACCTATGGCCAAACCTGCCTCTGCTCCAGAGTTTCCTCGGCCAAGTGACACTGCTGTCCACCAGACTGTGGGAGCTGATACCCTAGGTGGTCCATCTTCTATTCCCCCTCCCCTTCCCCAAACCCAGCACACTCATTCACACACAGGAGGTGCCAAGAGCATGTGACAATCCATGGGCACCTGCTCAAGTGCCAAACCAGACTCTTTTTTGAAGTGTTTAACGCCAACTTTTCCTATGGTATGTGTCAAAGCCACTTCCAATTTGTTTTAATCAACACTTTCTAGGCACCTACTGTGTGCCAGATTGTGTGCCCAGTGAAGGAGGGGAGGTGACCGAAGAGTCAAGACAGTTCCTGACCTCAAGGAGCTCCCTGCTGAGGGGGCGGCAGAACCTAAGTGAAAACTACCCTGCTTTAAAGCTGTCTAAGGGACTCGTTCCTCCAATGGCTTCATGCAGGGCTTTATTACTCAACAGCCTCTTCTCACTCTCCTGCTCCTCTCTCGGCCCTTCTCACAACCCCCAGCATGTCTGCGACACATCCAGAGCACCCTGATCCCCAATCCTGCTATCCGTGGCAATTCTTTCCCCACCTGCCTGCTTTCTCTGAAGCCTCCACAGCCCCGAGAGCCCGGTGGCTCACGCCTGAGCTTGGTCAGTCCTCAGCAGTCAGCGGCAGCTGCAGACCTAGAGCCAAATGCCTCCTGGGTCCAGCGCCAGTCAGGAGGCCTCCCTGAGTGCCCTGCACACCCCTGCCATGCAGCAGGGGCTGTCCTCCACGGCGTGCCTGGTGCTGTCCCAATGAGAAAATCCAGAGAGCTCGGACTCCAGGAGGGCAGTGACCAGCTCTGCCCAGAACCACAACGAACTGCTATCAAATCTCAGAGCCACTGCCAGGGGCCTCAGAGAGGGGCAAGGGGAGGAAGCAGAGGATGAGGGCTTCATGACAGTCCTCACGCTGAGCCGAGGCTCCCTTGCTGTGCGGCGCATGGCATGTGCTACCACAGGCCCTAGGCCCCGCTGGGCTGGCTTGTGTGTTTTCTTGGCTCTGGGAGCTGGAAGCAGGGTTACGTAAGCAGCTGAGCAGATGTGAGCCTGTCCTCGGCTCCCCCCGCTAAAGCCCTGCCACGTGGGCCTCTCGGCTGGGAGTCCAGGTCACGGCCTTGCGTGTAAGGCGCTCAATAACTTCAATGTGTGAGCTCAACTCAGACAAATTCCACTGCTCCCTTGCCCGGCACAGCAAACCCAAACACACACATGCCCCTCCATCAAAGCCCAGCTAATCTAGAGTCAACCCAGCACGGACTCCCTGTCTCCCTTTCATGCTGGAGCCGCTCGTTCCTTTCACTATCCTCAGCAAAACAGGCTGGAACATCTAGTCACCGCTCCCCAGCTGACTGGCCAGTGGCGCAAGATACAATCTCTGACTTGATGCTGGGTCGTGAGACGGTGTTTCACCAGCCTGTCACAAAACGGTAAAAGTAAAGACATTGTACATTGTTCTTCATTAAGCAGAAGTGTAATCAATGTATCAGAATGCCCTTTCTTCCAAAGTCAAGGGCTTCTTACTCTAAATGTTAAAATGTCCTTTGATGAAACGATCATGGTGGATTTTGAGACTGAATTGATTTATTTAAATTCAATTTGTAAAAAATCCCATACTTGACAGCCACGGGATCTGGCTCCTAAGTTTCTTGTGAAACTTTCCTGGGTACTGAAGCTCAAACACATGGGAACCGTGAGATGCGGCAGTGCCCAGAGCTCTGTTGTCCTCGAGTTGGGGTGCCGGCCTGTCTTCCTTGGCCCAGCCTCAGCCCCGACAGTGTGACATAGCGCCTCTTCAAACGATCTTCCCCTCACCCACAGCGCTGTTCACAGGCTCATGTGAGTAGGCCATTTTTCTCTGTACCAATCTCCTGAAGGCCAGATATGCGCCGGAAGCCAGGTCCTACCAAATCCCCAGGCTTGAGGTGAGAGCTGTCTACAGTGGTCCCATGAACTCATGGTGCTCCTTGTGGCCCCTCAGCCTAGAAATGAGAAGCACCCTCTACTGCACAGGGCCAGGCTGCTTGGTGCCAGGCAGGAAGCAGCAGGGCTGGGTGAAGAAGAGTTCTTTGCTCTTAGAGGGGAGCGAGACCAGCAAACCAGGGTGAGGATGACAGTAGTGAGAACAGCTGAAATGGCACGAAGGAAGGGGTGTTAACTCCAGTGCCAGTGAATAGAGTCAAGGAGAAAGCTGCACAGAAGCAGCTCCTCTCAGAGAGGACTCATCACGCACGAGTTGTGGCCGCTTGGCTGCCGGGGCACAGAGTATAGCAACAGATCTTACCTGAGAGGACAGTACACAGCTATGCTCCCTGCTTACCCACTACTGACACACCAACTCAGAGGCTTTCGATACACTTCGAGGAAATGTGACGTAAGAGCAGGGGACAGAGAGCCACCAGAAGGGACTTCTCAAGTCTCATGATGACCATTACTCATTAAATTTTAAAATCAAGCTCCCGAAGGCTTCAAAAGTATTGGAAATGATTTATTTCTTAAACCAGATGTTCATGGTATTTTTCTTTATACCTTTGGGTCCATCTTTAAAATTAAACAATAACTCTTTTAAAATATAACCCAAGGAAGGAAGTGTGACCCCCTCTTTCATCCCCTTCCCAATAAGTGTCTTCCAAAATAAAGATTTCAAAACATACAATTCAGTGACTAGAAAAGAGGAATAATCTAGTGCTAACGCTGACTTGTTATGTCTCAAGCACACCATACACTCAACACAATTTCAACAGCCACTGTTCTTTCTGCCAACTCACCAACCAAGCCACTACTAGACCCCAGGGCTACGGGAACGCTTTTTCAACAGGAAGGAGAACACATTTGTGTTCTCAGAACCCTGCACTTGGGGGCACAGAAAAAAACAAAGTATTTGCTCAAAAAATAAAAGAGCCTGCCAGAGGAGGCCTGCAGAGCAGAGCCCAGGTGGCCAAGAGGAAGCTGGACTAATCAAGAACAGTGGCATCCGTTACTCCTCTCTGTGCTTAGAAGTGGCCCTGCCATGTGCCTGAACTGCCACATTTGTAGGTCTTCCAAAATATCACCTGAAAGTGACCTCGCCACCAATGAACCATCCAGGTCAGTGAAACTGCCCTTTCTTGCACTCTGCTCTCTCCCCCATTAAATTCCTACCCAATCTATCCGAAGGGGTACATGCACCCCGATGTTTATAGCAGCAATGTCCACAATAGCCAAACTGTGGAAAGAGCCAAGATGTCCATCGACAGATGAATGGATAAAGAAGATGTGGTATATATATACAATGGAATATTATGCAGCCATCAAAAGGAATGAGATCTTGCCATTTGCAACGACGTGGATGGAACTGGAGGGTATTATGTTGAGTGAAATAAGTCAAACAGAGAAAGACATGTATCATATGATCTCACTGATATGAGGAATTCTTAATTGTAGGAAACAAACTGAGGGTTGCTGGAGTGGGGGGGGGGGGTGGGAGGGATGGGGTGACTGGGTGATAGACACTGGGGAGGGTATGTGCTCTGGTAAGCGCTGTGAATTGTGCAAGACTGTTGAATCTCAGATCTGTACCTCTGAAACAAATAATGCAATATATGTTAAGAAAAAAAAAAAAGAAGAAGAAGAAGGTAGCGGGAGGGGAAGAATGAAGTGGGGGAAATCGGAGGGGTAGACGAACCATGAGAGACGATGGACTCTGAGAAACAGACTGAGGGTTCTAGAGGGGAGGGGGGTGGGAGGATGGGTTAGCCTGGTGGTGGGTATTGAGGAGGGCCCATTCTGCATGGAGCCCTGGGTGTTATGCACAAACAATGAATCATGGAACACTACATCTAAAACTAATGATGTAATGTATGGGGATTAACATAAGAATAAAAAAAAAAGAAAAAAATTCCTACCCAATCTTCAAACAAAGGCCAAGTATTCTTTTTTTTTTTAAGTTTATTTTTAAAGTTATTTTTTTTTTAGTCATCTCTACACCCAGCGTGGGGCTCACGACCCTGAGATCAGAAGTCGCATGTTCTGACTGAGCCAGCCAGGCACCCCAAGGCCAAGTACTCTTATTTGCTACTGCACTGGCTTTCAAAATACTGGTGAGGTTTCCTTCTATTATAGAGGTTCAAACTGTGGAGTGCAAGAGCAATCATTTGGGAAAGCACATAAAACTGCAGATTCCTGGCTTCTACTCCCCAGAGCTTCCCATTTGGGAAGTCTGGGACTGAGGCCCAGGACTCTGCATTTTAACAAGCACTTTAGACAACTTTAATGCAGGTCCCTGAACTATACTTTAAGAAACGGTGGTTTACAGGTTCACCCATTAACCACCACCTCCCTCCCACCCCCATGAAGCTCTTTAAGAGTGGGTACCAAGAGGGGTGCCCGGGTGGCTCAATCGGTTGGGTGTCTGATTCTTGATTTTGGCTCAGGTCATGATCTCAGGGTGGTGAGATCACCCCGTGTTAGGCTCTGCGCTCAACGTGGAGTCTGCTTGAGGATTCTTTCTCTTCTCCTCTCCCTCTGCCCCTCCCCCCAACTCGCATGCTCGCACGTGCTCTTTCTCCCACTCACTCTCTAAAAAAATTTTTTAAATGAAAAAGATAAAAGTTAAAAAAAGAGTGGGTACCAAGAAAAACAATCTACACTCAGGAACTACTGTACATTTCTGCTCTCTGACAATACTTAGAACAGAATGTGTTTCACTTTTGGCTTTTGCAAAGGGACAGATGTAATAACTATGTTGGGCCGTAAGGTGTGAATATCTACATTTTAACTCTTCCCCGGTCTTTAACTTTCTAAATCACATTTTCTCTTTTTCTGATTTTATTTATATCTGTCCTTTTTACAGTATGTATCCTTATAAGCTACATCGAAAACCTTTGTGAAAGAGGTAAGGTAACAATCCTTCAAAGTTCAAACCAAATGTTGTCCCCTCTTCAGACCTTTCCCTGAGCCCCTGGGATGAATCAGTCCCCACTATGCATGCCAGAGGAAACTCGAGGTAAAGTTCACAAACTTTACAAAAACTTTACAAACCAACATTACAAACTTTACAAGCCTACATTAGAGCCCTTCGGGGTGAGGGCGCCAGTCTGTCTACCTGCTCCCTCCATTAGACCTTCCTCTCCTTGAGGGCAAGGGTTGTGTCCCATTCCTTTCTGTCCTTGGGACAGTTTCTGGTAGAGTAGGATCCACAAATGTATGTTGACCCACACTGCACTTGTTAAACTATGGGTTAAGAACCAGAACTAACAGGGCAGGGAACCATCTGGCGTTTGATGTTTGAGAATCTAGACAGTTGTCCTAATTACACATCTATGACTAACGCAACCAAGCCCCAAAACACTCTCCTTCCTAGGCTCTAAATATGCCTTTTTTTTTTTAATTTTATTTATTTATCAGAGAGAGAAAGAAAACACAAGGAGGGGGAGTGGCAGGCAGAGGGAGAAGCAGGCTCCCCACTGAGCAAGGAGCCCGATGCGGGACTCGATCCCAGGACCCTAAGATCATGACTTGAGCCAAAGGCAGAAAATTAACTGAATGAGCCACCCAGGCGTCCCTAAATATGCCTTTTTGTGTCCAGGGATAGCAACTGATTTGTGATCTAGAGACACAGCTCCCACCCTCAATTTTAAAATGAGTTTCCTCCAGGTTCTAGGCCTATAATTTGAGACTTTGTGGCAGTGGACAGCCTAACCTAATGAAAACACTGCATTCCCTCACCTGAACCTCACACAGCCACATGAAACAGGCTCTTCACCAAATACCATTTGTTCCTTGAGAGAATAACCCAGTCTGAGGTGGGTCAAGACATCACCAGAAAAGCCCTGAGTGGTCACTCAGTCCAGGATTCAGTCACCAAGAGTACCAAGGCCTAAACCTAAGGGAACAAAGCCAATGTCAGATTCTACCACTTTGAAGGGTCAGGGTCCACCTCAAACCAAAACCCTGAAGAGTCCTGGCAGATCACGGCTGAGGGACCTTAAGAATTATGTTTCAGAGGTGCCTGCCTGGCTCAGACGGTATAGCATGCGACTCTTGATCTCAGAGTTGTGAGTTCAAGCCCCACATAGAGCTTTAAAAAGTAAAATAAAATACGGCACTTGGGTGGCTCAGTCGGTTAAGCGTCTGCCTTCGGCTCAGGTCATGATCTCAGGGTCCTGGGATCGAGCCCCGCAACGGGCTCCCTCTCCCTCTCCCTCTGCTGCTCCCCCTGCTTGTGCTCTCTCCCTCTCTCTCTCTCTGTCAAATAAATAAATAAAATCTTTTAAAAAATAAATAAATAAAAGAGAGGAAAAAACAAATAAAAAGGTAGAAAAAAATTTTTTAAAGGATTACATTTCAGGCCCAAGGCTGCGCATGAGGGAAAATGAAGGACAGTGGGATTGAGGCTTTCTCAAGGACACTCCTGGATTGGCAAAAAAGACCACCCTTAAGAGAATGTCAAAAATTCCAGGTAAAGGCCCTAGTCAAAAAGGTAAATGTCCATAAAAGGCTAATCTATAGAGACAAAAGTGGTTGCCTGGAGCCAGGGTTTAGAAAGGAGATTAAGGGTGCCTGGGTGGCTCAGTCGGTTAAGTGTGGATCAGGTCATGATTCCAGGGTCCTGGGATCGAGCCCCGCATCAGGCTCCTTGCTCAGCGGGGAGCCTGCTTCTCCCTCTGCCTGCTGCTCCCCCTGCTTGTGCTCTCTCTTTCTGTCTCTGACAAATAAATAAATAAAATCTTAAAAAACAAAAATTAACCCTTATCTTCCCCTCATTAATCCTTTAGGGTTCTGATGTTCATGGATGTATCTACACAGTGGACAGCAAATTGCAGCACACACATCCCTCTACTCTCTCTCTGCCGTGCCCACCAAGACTGTCTCAGAATCCTTAATCTAGGGTTCCAGGGAGCCACCAACTGATCCAAGGCGGCGTAAAAGTGAATCTTACTTGATTGATCTAAACCCTTCTCAAGCACATTTCTACACCATACATGGCCATGGCTCTGGAATTCAGTGGAGTAGGAGAAGCAAGGAAAGAGCACTGGGAAACCTCGGGGAGGCCCTGGGACTGGGGGTGTGGCGATACACTTCTGTCCTGGCGTGACCCAAGGAGAAAGTTTCTATCCATAGTGAAACCACAGAGATTCAGGGCCCTGAGGTCAAGAAACTGTGCTGGGGACCACAGGCTTTAAAGCCCAGTAAACAGGCTTCCCAGTGTTGTCCTCCAGGGAAAATCCATCCCAGGAGGAATTTCTGCTTTGTTTGGTCCTGGCCCAAAGGCAGATTTCTTCCTCACTCAGCTCTTCTCCCTTTGGCTTCCCTTCCTCCCTGCCTCCCTCCCTCCGCTGGAATTTGTGGAAATTCTGGAAACTGTTCCTGCCCACAGTTACCACTACCAGGAAAGGCTTGGGAAGCCAATTTGCCTGGAAATTCTGTTAGCTCCAGGAAGATCTTGGGGCATCTCTCTCATCTTAGAAATAGGGCACTTCTGCAAGAGAAGATATGAGCTTCTCAATGATTTAGGCCTGGTGTTTTATTTTATGACCTCCCCCCTCCAGACTGAGGCCGTCCTCCTGCCTCTTTTGGGACTTCCGCTCTCAGCCCGGAGCCATTCACCAGTCCCCAGCAGGTAGCCCAGAGCCTGCCACTTGAGGGCTCCAGGCCTACAATGGCAGAAGCCACATCTGCCTCCATTCCTCTCCTGATTACTTTCCCCTCCTCGGGATGCTGGGGGAGAACACTTTGCTCTGCACCTTCCTAGGCCATTTGTTAGATAAGATATAAAAATCTGACACACAGGTGTACAGGAACCAAATTCAGTTTCTGAGGGAAGCAGTATGGTAGGAAGAGGCTCAAATCCCTGCTCTACCTCTGAAAAGCCACAGGCAGGTTTCATAACCTCTGAACCTTTTCAGCGATAGCATAGTGCCTAAAAGAGTAGGCCCACAGCATATATTTGCTGAATAAATCCATGACTAATATTTACATGCAGGCCTCCCTCACACTCTAAGAGGTAAAGTCATTCTTAATACAACTCAATAAGAGGCTAAGTCATCATAAAGACAGACCATTTGTTGAAAAGAATCAGCTGAGTTCAGCTATACTAGCCCACTTAAAATGTGGAGGAACAAAGGGTTTTAACATAGAAAAAGAAGTGCTGGTGAGAGACTGCACAAAGAGAAAACAAAGGGTCTATATTAAAAAAAAAAAAAAGGTAGCACAGGCAAATGAACAGATAGATGACAGATTCAGATCCAAAATCTGCAACGTTTGGGACCAACAAGGGATTAATATCGAGGATGTATAAGGAACTTCCGCATATCATCAAGAAAAATGTAAGAACCCCACTGAGAAAAACAAGCAACTGATTATCGTGAACAAGCAATTTACCAAAGAAGAAACCCAAAAGCCATAAAGCATATGAGCACTTGTCATCAGAGAAAGGCAAGTTAAAACAAGACCTATCCCATGGGGTGCCTCGGTGGCTCAGTCGTTAAGCATCTGCCTTTGGCTCAGGTCATGATCTCAGGGTCCTTGGATCGAGTCCCATATCGGGCTCCCTGCTCTGCGGGAAGCCTGCTTCTCCCTCTCCCACTCCCCTTGCTTGTCTCTCTCGCTGTCTCTCTCTCTGTTAAAAAATAAATAAAATCTTAAAAAAATGTTAAAGAACCAGCTTAGAAGAGAATACAGAAGAAAAATTTCATAATCTTGGGATGAAGACCTTCCTGAGTGCAAAAATAACTTGAAGCCATAAAGGAAAAGACAGATTTAAATATATAAAAATTTGAAATTTCTGTATGGTCAAAGATACCAGAGATAAAGTTAAAAGATAGGTGACAGGCCATATCTGCAAACAATACATAATAAAGGAGTAATATCCATAATATTAAAAGCTCCTCCAAACCTATTTTAAAAAACTAATAGAAAAATGGGTGGCTCAGTAGGTTAAACATCCAACTCTTGATTTCAGCTCATGTCATGATCTCAGGGTCTTGAGATCAAGCCCCACACCGGGCTCCACTCTCAGCACAGAGTCTGCTGGAGATTCTTTCCCTCTCCCTCTGCCCCTTCCCCTGCTCGCATGCATGCACGCACTTTCTCTCTCTCAAATAAATAAATAAATCTTAAAAAAAAAAAGAAAAATGGGTAAAAATATTAACAAGTAATTTACAGAAGAAATACAAATGGCCAACGTAACGAATACATGAAAGTTTGGTCAACATCATCAGTAGTCAAAGAAACTAGTTAAAACAAGATACCACATTTGATCATCACATTGGCAAATGTAAAAAGACTGCTAACTGGCATAAATGTGGGAAACAGGCATTTCTCAAACACTGTTGATGAGCACAAATTGGAGGGCAATTTGACAGCATCTATGAAATGTTGAAAGTAGGGATGCCTGGGTGGCTCAGTCGGTTAGGTATCTGCCTTCGGCTCAGGTCATGATCCTGGGGTCCTGGGATCGAGTCCCATGTCAGGCTCCTTGCTCAGCAGGAAGTCTGCTTCTCCCTCTGTCTGCCACTTCCCCTGCTTGTCCTCTCTCTCCATGACAAATAAATAAATAAAATCTTTAATTAAAAAAAAAAAAAACGTTAAAAGTATATGGCCTTTAGGGGCGCCTGGGTGGTTCAGTTGGTTAAGCTGGACCTGACCTTTGGCTCAGGTCATGATCCCAATGTGCTGGGATCGAGCCCTGCATCACACTCCCTGCTCGGTGGGGAGTCTGCTTCTCCCTCTCTCTCTGCGCCACCCACCCCCCCACTCTCTCTCTTTCTCTCAAATAAATAAATTAAAATGTTTAAAAAAAAAAAAGTATATGGCCTTTAGATGTCAAATCAATAACAACCTAACCTTCCACCTTAAGACATTGGAAAAAGAGGAGCAAACTAAACCTAAAACAAGCAGAAGGAACAAAATAATAAAGATTAGAGCAGAAATTAATGAAATAGAGAACAGAAAAACAATAAAGATCAGTGAACCAAAAGCTGGTTCCTTGAAAAGATAAACAAAAATGACATACTTGTGGCTAGAAAAAAAAAGAGAGAAGACTCAAATTACCAAAATCAGGAATGAAAGAGGAAACACCCCTGCCAACCTTAGAGAAACAAATAGGATCCCAGGGGGATACTGTGAACAACTGTATGCCAATGAATTAGGTGGCTTAGGTGAAGAAGACAAATCCCTAGGAAGACACAACCTACCAGAACTGACTGAAGAATAAACAGAAAATCTGAATAGACATGCAACAAGAATCTGAGTTAGTAATCAGATAGCTTCCCACAAAGAAACACCCAGGCTCAGATGGCCTCACTGGTGAATTTTAACAGATATCTGAAGAAGAATACAAATCTTTCACCAGCTCTCCCTAAAATTGGGAAGAGGAGGGTAGTACTGCTCATTCTATGAGGCAGTACTATCTTGATACCAACATCCGACAAAGACATCACAATAAAGAGAACTACAATTCATTTATTTGTCAATTATACCTTAATAATGCTGTGCAGTGGGTGGGTGGCTCAGCCGGTTAAGCATCTGACTCCTGATTTCGGCTCAGGTCGTGATCTCAGGGTCCCGGGATCGAGCCCTGAGTTGGGCTCCACACTTAGGAGGGAGTTGGCTTGGGATTCTCTCTCTCTGCCCCTCTTCCAGTTTGTGCATGCGTGTGCACTCTCTCTCTCTCTCAAATAAATAAATAAATCTTTAATATATTTTAATAAAGCTGAAAAAAAAAAAGAACTACAAATCAATATTTCTTACTCTTTTACAAGACAGGCTATCTACAGGCCTCTGCCTAAGTTGTCCTAATAACACACCAAGCTTAGGTCACTGGGCACCCCGGGCTGCCCCCTCCCCCCACCTCCCTTCTTAACACATCTCTTCTTGTCCCCTGAGACTCCATGACACATCCAATGCTCCCTCCATTCAATTTTCTATACTCTATGATGGCCTCTCCCCAGGACATGGACAAAAAATGTCCACCTGGAGAAGGGAAGGCTGTGGAGCACCACAGAATCCTGGCGCGCCTGGCGCGTGGCAACACTCACTCCCAACTCCCAGTGGTGTGGATTCAACAAGATGGAGGCCTCCTTGTGGCCTGGGGTAGGTCTCTTCATCGAGGCAGGCCACAGTCTCCACCAAACCCTGGCTCCAGGCTAAACCCTATCCCTAAGTTGTGGTTACAGCCTCACACCTCTCCCTTATCCTCTTAACTCTGCCCCAACAAAAACAACCTGCATTTGGAGAAAATTTTACTCTGCAGCCTACTATGTTGAGTGTATGTCTTCTGCACCCAAGGGAATGGGTTAGACATCGAACAAAAGAACAGAACACTGACATCACCACATACCTCATCTCATTCAATCCTCTTATCAAGCCCTTGAGGTAAGAATTATCTCCCCATTCTACACAGGAAGAAAGTATTGCCCTGGGCACCCCAGGAACAATATGCTAGACAACAGCTCTGGCCTGACTACAAATACATCCAGGGAGCACCTTGTTAAATCACAGCTGAGTGCTGCGGAACTTGGCAGAAGAGGACAAGAGGGGCTGTGAGATGAAAGTAGCAGCTGTCACAAGTTGAATGCACCCCATCTGCTTAATTTGTAAACCTCTGGCCACTGAAATTACTGGTGCCAAAGTCATTGTACTACTTATGGACGTCAGCAGGCTCCTGTCTATCTACAAAAGAGGCATGTGAAGGGGGTGGCCATAGAGGCAGAACTGGCGATTCACAGCCATCGATCAACTTATTTTTACCCAACATAATTTAAGTCCTTCTTCCTTTGGGCCTCATTTCTGGATCCCCTCAATCAGGGTCGTCAGACTGGAGTTGATCCACATGGGTTAGGTGGTCACGTGCCCAGGCTAGCCCGTCAGAACCGAACACAGTTTCTGTGGATGGCTGCATGTGGTACTTCCAGACATCAACCCACAAAGTTTTAGACTAACACCATTTTGCTTTTTGTGTTTGTTTTGTTTTATTTTGTTTGTTTGTTTTTATATTATGTTAGGACCAACACCATTTTGAAGCCAGGCTTATAAAGCCAGGGTCTGCCCCCATTCTACAGCTTTGGCTCCACAAATAAAAGGAGGAAAGTTTCTTACCTTGTGTAAATCAACTCTTTGGCAAAGGTACAGGAAGTATTGAAAGAGCCACCAGTAAGACTCCTTGGTGGATACACCTCAGCAGGAACTCCCAGACACAATGGCGTACAGGAAGAACCTCAAGTCCAAGTTCGGTGCAGTGCCTTATACAAGGAACTTAACGCACACACATACACACAAGCTGGGAGTGTCAATGTGAGACTCCAGATGGATCTGACTTCCCCTAGGTATCCACATTGTTTAAAAGCCAATATCTCTAGGCCAGGAATTTACAGTTTAGGGCCTATGGATTATTCCAACCCTCCTGGAAAGCAAAGTGGCAATGTGAACCAATGTCATAAAGGTGACTATCTCCCTTAGCCTAATTCCTCTCTAGAAATTTATCCCAAGGAAATAATTCAACTGAAGCAAAAAGCAAAACATAAGAGAAAATGTTCAAGATTATCTATGATTTTAAAACAAAACAAAACAAACAAACAAACAAAAAACAATGACCATGATGGAGAAACCTGGAACACTGAATGCTAAGGAAATATCGGTAAGGATTTAATATTTTTAAAGATTTATATATCTATTTATTTATTTGAGGGAAGAGGGGCAGTAGGAGAAGGAGAGAAAGAATCTCAAGCAGACTCCCTGGTAAGCGGGGAGCCCTACATGGGGCTTGATCTCATCACCCTGAGATCATGACCTGAGCCAAAATCCGACTGGATGCTTAACCAACTGAGTCACCCAGGCACTCCTGCATAAGGATTTTAGATAGCAGCTTGAAAAGATAATTAGGATAATTATGAATAACATACCAGTTTAAGATAGCGTTGAATGAAATGAACAGAATGCAAAATAGTTTCACACTACAATTACAACAGAGTAAAGTATGTATGTATTTAGAAAGTCTCGTCAAGTTTTGTTACAGTGGTAGGCATATGTTTCATTACAATGGTAAACAGCAGAATTGTATTTTTTAAAATATTTAATGTGGTGATGTATTTTCAACTAAAAAAGAGAAAAAAGGAAGAAATCCTACAAGCAAACACCAAAATCTTCACAAATAAGAACTATCAGTGCTACCAATAATAGATAACATATATTCAGAGCTTATTCAGTGTTAGGCACTGTTTTAGGCCTTTTTATGCCTACTACCTAAATCTTACAACATCTATGAGGTAGACACTATTGTTATCCCCATTTTACAGGTGAGAGCACTGAGGCACTGAAAGGAAAACATCTCTCCCATATCACACAGCTAGCCAGTGGGTAGTGTGCTTCACAGGGAATTTCAGAGCCCTTTCATGCTGCAGATATGACCAGGATTTCCCCCATACCAATCCAGACATCGGGAGGAAGAGAAGGAAGAGCACTAAAGACCAACAGGTCCAACCCACTCAAACTTCAGAGAGGGAAAGAGGGACCAACAGAGTTGGGACTTGCCCAAAATGATGGAATGAGTTAGGAGAAGGACCAGAACACGGAATTCTCACACCAGTGGCCTTTGAGGCTTGCCCCTACCCCCTGCAGACCACAAACCCCCTGGTTCTGTACCTCCCTCTCCCTTCGCCTTCTCTCCTTCAGGCCCTCAGTCTAGCTATCTTCAGCTTTCCCCTGTCCAGCACGGCCCCTTCTGCACCACCTTCTCTCTTCCATTATCTTCCTTTCACTCTGCCTCCCACTTCCTGTCCTCTCCCGCCCAGCTGGTGACTGCATGCAGCAGCTGGGACAGCAGCCATGGCCTTCTTCCCATGTGACAGCAACCAGAGGAAATTACAGGCTGCGTTCAGCAGTAGACCCCTGCCCTTCCCAATCAGAGAGACTGTTCAGACACACTGAGAAACACAGAGATGCTAGAATCAGTGTTGGAAGAGAGGCCCTTCATTTTGAGTCTGGACCTAGCCCAGATCACCCATCTGGTTCTCTGCACCTTCCTAGTGCCCTGGGGACACCCACACTTCCCCTTTCTGACTACACCATATTGCCAGGGTCTGTCCACTGCTGAGCCCTTGTTCATGTCTATCTCCCATGCTTCAGATACTGTGGTTACCAACAAAAGCTTGCTGAGTGAGCAAATCAGTCTTCATTCACCCACTTCCTTAGGGCTCCTCCTGACTTGGGGTGAAGACTCAGGTCTACCCATTCTCAGCCAGGCAGCAGCCATGCCCAGGCTGCCTTTATACTCATCTGAATGCCAGGAGCTACCTAACACCTCAGCGCCAAGTCACCAAGCTGCTATGATGCAAATACCATTTTCCCTAGACCCACCCTTAGCTTGGAGTCCTATTCTGTTTTTTCAAGCTGGTGGCGGCAGGGTGGCCTGAGACACTAACGACAGCTCTGCACTTTCAGGATGTCAAAGGCAAAAGGACATTATGCAAAACAGGAAGAAACTTTTAAGGAAATTTTTTTTTTTTAAGATTTTATTTACTTATTTGACAGAGAGAGAGGCAGCAAGAGAGGGAACATAAGCAGGGGGAGCAGGAGAGGGAGAAGCAGGCCTCCGGCCGAGCAGGGAACCCAATGTGGGGCTCGATCCCAGGACCCTGGGATCATGACCTGAGCCAAAAGCAGATGCTTAACAACTGAGCCACCCAGGGGCCCCTTAAGGAAACTTTTAAAGGCATTTTTTAAATGCACACGGTCATGGGGTCAGGCAATTAGTGAACCCCCTGCCAGGGCCCCTCCCCATGACCTCCAGACCCATGAGGTGGGACAGGAAGGAACCTGACCTCATACCATACTGGTCATGCTGGTCTGACATGACCCCGCCACTTCCCTCAGCACAGCCTCCCCATGGATCCCCAGACTCTGTGCCAAATGACCCCTGGCAGAGTCCCAAAGCCCAAGTGTCCCTCAGAAAGGGAGAATGTAGATCCGGTGAGGGCAATCAAAGTGGAATAATTTCCAAGTGCAATGACATCTTGGGAAGAGCCTAGCCTAATGGCCTGAGACTAGATTGCTCAGACCACCTGAACCAGTCCCGACTGAGCGCTGGGCTCTAATGCTCTCTGAGGCTTCTCTCAAAAGCAATTCCTGGAAACCTATAGGGTCTCACTTCAGGGCCCCTCCCCAGATCTCACTGTGCTATTGGTTTCATAGTCCGATTTGCTAGCGTGTTCCCGGGCGGCTCTGTGGAAACAGTCATGTCAACTGCACCAGCTTAGCTAGCTGGTGTCTCCCCAGCACCACGGCCCCAGGGCCACAGTCCACACAAGCCTAGCCCAGGGACTTGGCAGCTAAGGAGACAAATGGAGAAGTTACTGAGAAAGCAGACTCCTAGGGCATCACCCCCACTGCTTCTGTTAACAACAGATCTCTGCTCAGTCTGATCCCAAGTGTCCATCCTACAGCTTGGCCCTCTGCCCCTGCCCCAGGCACTTCCTGCACCTAGTTTCCTTTTTAATCAGAATTCTAGACACATCCTTCATTCAGCAATAAATGATACTCCTCTGCCAGCACTAAGTAAACCTGTAATTTTGAATGGGTCTATCTTTTTCTAAGACTGGTTTTAAAACCTAGCTCTTCTCAAAAAGCATTCACCCTTTTTTTCCCTTTTTAGAAAACTCTACTCGAGAAACAATCCAGAAAGTGCAATGCTTTATGTACAAGCCTCAGAGGGCCACTAAGAAAAAACAAAAACTACGTGTGTGTGTGTGTGTGTGTGTTCAACAACAACTGAAAAAATAAAGTTATAGCATATTCAGCTGACAGAATGACACAGCTTTTGGGGTTTTTAAAAGTGTAGGACCAAGCTCGTGAGAAAGAATCTTAAGTGACAAATGCTGGATAGCAGGTTATCTATGTCTATCTATACCAATCTATCTGTTCATCTATATTCTTAAATATGTACAAGAAAAAGATTAGCAGGAGATAGGCCAACATGTTTCCTCTAGGTGAAAGGAATACAGGCGTGCCTTTCTACCTTTTTTACCTTTTTAAGTTATTTTCAATAAGCCTGCATTACTTTTTACAAAAAAAATACAGGAAAAAGCAAAGACCCACAGCCCTAGCCTGCAGCATTCCATGGAAGCTACTCCTTCCCTCTCTCTGGGCTTCGTGAGGGGCTTCGGAGGGGTGGCAGGGGAAAGGGAAGCAGCTACACAACACACCCAGACCAGACATTAAATTCACTGCCAAAGAATTCAGCAACGGCCAATTATATATCTCCTGGCCTTCATTTGTGTAGGGAAGGGGGGGGCTGAGGCCAGGCTGGAAAGTGGAACCTGAAACACTGAGTGTGTGACTCAGCCCTTCTGCCTTCTAAGGACGAATCCCTTTAGGCCACGTCCACTCAGAACCAGCTCCCAACCGGACCCTATCCCCTGACCTTAAGCCACCATGACCTTCGAACCTGGACGTTTTGACCTTTACAACAGGATCTGCAATCTCTCCCCAAACTGGTGACCGGCGTAGAGACCCCCCACAACTGGGGCCTTTACAATCACAGCCACAGTCCAGCTCCTAGGAACACTCACAATCCCATGCCTGGTGAACTCCCCCAGGAGTTAGGGTCTGGCTCGCTGGCCTTTACAGTGACCTCATTGCCTGGACCACCCTGGGCGTTGCCAGAGCCAAGTGTAAAATGGCCACAGTGCCAGGACCCACAGGATTTAAGCTGCAAGGGCAATCCATCTGTTTTAGGACAAATGGATTGCCACTTAACCAGATAAGAATAACTGGAATTTCCAGGTGGATATTATTACAAGCAGAATTCCAGTCTCTGCTTCTTGTCAGGAGCAGGCAGGGAACACTGAATAGTGAAGATGGCATTGGAGGCACTGGGTATGCAAGCAAGGAAGAAATCACTAGGTTTAACTTGGCCACAGGACGACTGGGCCGCTTTCTTTCTTTCTTTTTTTTAAGATTTTATTTATTTATTTGACAGAGAGAGACAGCAAGAGAGGGAGACTGGGCCACTTTCATACACACCCAGAGCCCAGTTAAGCCCAAAGAGGATGTGCCTCCCACACCTGCCCCCAAAGCCCAGAAGATTCCCTGGGTGAAATCCACAGAAAGGCAGGGACTGCCTGAGCATTAACTGTCCTGTCGTTCCCAACCCATAAATTAGTCTAGTCCCAGCCTGGAAATCCCTACCCTGCTGCTACCCAAAGACCATATGGCTGCTGATGTCTCATAACAGTCATTATAAAGCAGCAAGGTACAGATTACTCAACAGAGTTAATTTGAGGCTTCAGAAATTACAGGAACAACCAAAACCAGGACTGAAGAACTTTGATATCAACTCTAGTTTTCTGAATAAGAGGAAGAAAGGAAGAAAAGGTGGGATGGATAGGAGAGGGAGAGACTAAACACACACACATTTTAGTTTCCCTAAATGACATCAGCACAGTTTAATTATGCCTCCTCTGACTGGACTGTTCTTAAAGAAGAGGCATTGTGTCATCTTCCTCTTTGCAGCTCTAGTACCCAGCACAGGACAGGTGCATCGTGGGAACTAAATGAATGAAGTTACCAGATGTCTTAGCCATCAAGGATGTCCAGGCCAGCTTTCAGGTGGACAGACAGACATACCTAGCAAGGATCCTCTCAAACTCTAGGTCATATTAGCCTGCTCTGAGCCTCTGCACTAGGTGTCTACTGGGCAATAACCTCAAGGAAGAACACTGGGCTGGGAAGCAGGATACCCAAGTTCCAGCCCCAGCACAATGAGGGATGAGGCCAGGGAACTAGACAGTCCCATCCTGGGATGCTATGGGTCCAAGATGCTGCAGTTTGAATCCAATCCCACATTTGACTCTCTGCTCCCCATGCCCCAGGGAGTGTCCACCTGGTCCATAAGGTGGAGGCTTCCATGCTTGCTGAGTCTGGGACAGACTGCAACAGGTAGGAATCACTCCTGCCACAATCAGGCTGAGTGGAAGGAAGCAAGCCCAACAGTCATAGAGGGTATTTCTCAATCTCAGACTGTTAGACAAGGAGGTGTATCTTTGTATTTGCCAATAAACCACTTTCCCAAGGAAAAACAACAGGACAAACTAGTTTAAAGTACTAGCTACATAATCTCCCAAAGTTAAAGACCTGGACAAGGGGAGGCTCCTCGTGCCTTCCCCAACTCTGAGGATGAGGCTCTACCCCAAGCCAGAAAGTGATGAGGCTCCAAGACTCAAAGGGGAGAGAGAGCCCTTCCCCAAGCTGAGGGCTGGGACAGATGTCCTCAAAGTACATTTTGTCCTGGGCAGCCTGCTTGTGTCCACATGTGTGAATACATGAGAAGGGGGGAGAGGGGAATAGCATGCTGGTGGAAAAACACCTGAGAGCTGAGAGCCAGCAGGGACGCAGATAGTGCTTTGTCTTCCCAAGGGCACAAACCACTACAGAAGCTTGGTTAACAGCCCCCACAAAAGCTGGGGAAGTTGACTCATGGACAAGTGCTCTCCCAGGACCCTGGCTACCTATGGTGGCTGTTTGCTGGTCCAGGTGCCCATGGCTCTCTGGTGCCCACCTCTAGATTAGAGTCGTTTGAACAAATGAAGAGGATCTCTTCAAAGCATAGATGGGCAAAGGAAGCCTCTGGGTTTAAGCAGTCCTATACTCACCCCCCACACCCCATACACCCTTGAGCGGACTGTAGCAGCTGTACCAGGCCCCAGTTGAGCCCCCAGGTCAGTCCTGCCTCCCCTAACCAGTCCAACCTAAGGTCCTGCCCACCTTCTACCTAGCCCCTCTCTGGGCTGGCAGTGCCAAGGCCAGCACCAGTCAAGTCACGCTGAGTTGCCACCAAATCTGAGCAGAGACGAACATTCCAGGAAAAGAAAATGCAAGACCGCTGCTCCTCCCAGGTCGAACACCCAGGCAGCCAGGAAAGGGGGCCTTGTGACCACGTTACGTGGACCAGATGCTACACAACCTGAGGGCCAAGAGGACAGTGCCTGCAGGCCTGAACTTTCTGGGAGAACTCCCCCGGGAACTTGGAGGAATACTCAGGAAAGGCCCACCTCCCCCACTGCAGTCCCTACTCCTGAAGGCCTCCCACTAGCCCACAGGGGGATCCTGAGGCAGGGCCTACAATGAATGGCTCAACACACTGCAACTTGCCTTATGTCACAAAGACTAGACAGAGGCAGGATTCAAGCCCAAGTCTTTCTGAAGTCTATCCAAGGCTCTGACAACCCATGAGAGATCAAACAGACACCATCAACAGCCTGGTCTGGTGTCTGGCTCCTCCAGGGAAGGGCATGCCCATTGCCCTCCACGTACCAAACAGGAGCTTATCACAGTGTCTGGCCCAGACCCCTGGACACCAGAAAGTAGAGCCAAGTCAAGGAAAGGAACTGCAAGTAGTGAAAAGGCCACAGTTCTAAACCCCACGGATGCTTTCTCCCATCAACCTCAAAACCACCCCGCAGGGGCTTTGATTGACACCTGCTCAGATGAACAGATGGGCTCAATTCCCCCCAACCCACACACTCCTAGAGAGACTTTCAGCCTCCTCGAGACCCCCTCTCAGCCAGGAGCCCCCATTCAGAGAGCTGACCCAACCACTCAAACCTAAGGGCTCAATTAAAATGAAGAAAAACCTGCCACCTTCACTTTGTGGGACCTCCACAGCAGCAGCCCAAACATCATGGTTCCATGCGTGTCACACTAAGGGGGCCAAGCTAGAGAAGACCCAGGGCCTCTCCTCACCCTCCAAATGTTATCTCTCAGGAAGTGCCTTCACGCTGCCAATTCAAAATTCAGCTCAGAAATACTAGTAACCGGTCACCAAGCATTAGGAACACCGTTGCAAAACAAAAACAAAGCACCATGGGCCCTCGAACTTCACTGAGAAGACCTTATACCTCAAATACCAATCTAATGAACTTTGGGGCACTTTAATTTGCTAATTTCTCTTTTTTCTGCATAAACATCTAGGCAACAATTAAAAACAAAAAGATGAAAACTGGCCTCTCTGGGTTCTGGGGACTTATCTCTCTCTTCCCCCTTTCTCTCTGCTGTTCAGAGCCACCTCCACAGGAGTCTGAGAAAATGGAACTCAAGTCCCAAGTCCTATTTGCCATGTACTTAATGTACGCAATCTCACTTAGCCCTAAAAATAACCGAGTTAAACACCAACAACCCCATTTTACATACAAGACACAGACTGTGAAAAACTCTGTAAGATGCTTGAGGCCAGACACTTAACAGCAGGGCAAATATTCAACTTTATTTTATAAGACTAGTCTGCTTCTCAGACTAACCACCAAGTCCAAAGGGATTCAATTTTCTGCTTTAAAAAAAAAGTCCCCTTATTTCCACAATTCATGTCTGACCAATTCCAAGAGCTTCCTCCTAAACTTGATATGAAAATACTGAAGTAATTATTGGAGAAATTGAGCAAGAGCATGTAGAAGGCCTGCTCTGCCAGGGTTTTGCGGGAAGGTGACAGAGTTCCTACTGGCAGGATGCCTGCCCTCCTGCCAGGGCCCCTCACTTAGAACAACAATCTCTAAACTCTGGCATTAAAAAATGAGCAGCCATCAGTATGATAATCTTGGGAACAACCTGTGGCCGCCTGGGCCTGACTGCCTGTGGAGATCACAGGTCAAGGAAACGTTCTGCCCACAGGGAACCGTCCAGCCTCCTCCGGACAGGAGGAACGCAAACCCACCCTCTCAAGCTCCCAGCAGGCTGGTGGCCACCCTTCCGATCACCTGGGCAAGACACCTGAGACTCCAAGCTTCTCCCTGGAAGGAACAACTGGGTGTGGACTGGTTACAGTTTAGCCCTCCAGCCCCTGTGGTACACACATTGTACTCCTACAAACACCCTCAGTCCTTGGGAGGGCTCTGCTCACATAGGTTTCGGGGAACCTACAGGTGCACGAAGCAGGGTAGGAAGGCCCCAGGGCAGCGATCTACACAGAAGAGGAACTTGACACAATAGTAACAATTTATTAAGGGCTTACCTTCATTAATGTAAATACTTGTTTACACTGTTTCACCTAATCTTCCAAAACAACCCTGACTTAGGTACCATTTATCTTCCCCATTTAACTGATGAAAAACCAGAAGTTAACAAGTCACTCGCCCAAAAGCTCGCGAAAAGTTAACCCACTCAGGAGAGAGTGGTTCTAGGGAAAGACAAGATAGTGAACTGGATGTGAACTGGGAGGTCAATTTCCTTCCTCACTGGAGGCCTCATCATCAGTTTCCCAGACTGGAGTGGGTTACTCTGAGCTGCCTCTTGGTCCCTACCAGAGTGAGCGAGGCGAAGGCAGCTCCAAGCCCTAAACAAACTCAAACTCCAAAACTTCTTGAGGCGTGAGCCAGAGCAGGGAAGTCTACAAGGCCTTCTCCGGTTCTGGGGCCCTGGGGCCAGAGGGGCCCGCGGCTTCCTTGTACCACCCCCACCCCAGTCTTCAACGTGAATCCAAAAGGACTCGCCTCCCACCCTCTCACGCCATCCAGCCCGGAACCTCTGTCTGGGATTAGGGACGGTGATCCGGAACCGGGAGGCTGGATATCCTGGAAGAGGGCACGGGCGAACGTCCAGGGGACCCCGCCGAGGAAATTCGGGAAAGTCCCCGAGTCCTTACCGAGCAGTGGAGACTCCTCAGGGCATGCGAGCAGCGACAGCGCTGTGGTGGAGGGCACCGGGGCCGAAGTCAAGTTGCTCGCGGAGCCGGGGCCGGAGTGAGAGTCTGCCTCTGGGCTGGAGTCGCTACCCGAGCGCAGCTCGGAGGAAGCGTCCAAAGGCGGCAGCGGCGGGGCCCCTCGGGGTCGGAGCTCCCCGGAGGGCTGCTCGATCGCGGCGGCGCCGTTCGAGCCGCCCTGCAGCGGTGTTGGGACTCCGACCAGCTGAGGCAGGCGGCTCAAGTCGCGGCCCGCCAGGTAGTAGACGAGGGTGACGCCAAGATGCAGCGCGCAGACGGCTACGAGCAGGCGGCAGGCCCGCTGCAGGGACGCGCCCGGCATCGCGGCGCTGCCGCCCAGGAGCGGCTCCCGAAACCTCATCTTCCCGCCGCCGCTTTAAGAGGCGGGTGGGCTACAGCGGGGAGGGGCGGCCCGCCCGCGGGCCGCCGGCCAGGCGCTGCCCGACCGCGGCGCTTGGGGGAGGGGCCGCAGGGGAAGCGAAGAGGGAGCGCTGCCCCGGCTGGCAGGCGGCGGAACTCGGAGACTCCGGCCAGCGGGACCGCCCAGCGACCAGAAGTGCGCCCGAGGCGCGGGTGGGGGCGGGCGCGGGGCCGCCGGTTGGAGCGGGGTTTTCGGGACTCGAGCGGGAGGGCGGGGCCTCTGGGGCGGAGCCGCGACGCGCGGGCGGGGCCTCGGGAGGGGGCTGCAGGGGGCGGAGCCGTCCCGAGGGCGGCTGGCCTCCCCGGGGCGCCGCGCCGCGCGCTCGGGTTCCCACACCGCCCTCCTCCCGAGCCCTCGTCGTGTGGCTTCGGTCGCTACCGAGCCGCGCCTCCTCCGCTTCCTCTTCCTCCTCCTCCTGGCTGCCCTCGAGAGGCGCCGCCGCTTCCTGCGGTGCTGAAGGGCTGGGGTACGGGCCTGGGCCTACAGCGCGGCGGCGCAGAGAGCCGGCTGGTCGTTGACTTGAGGGGTTGGGGGCCGCGACGGCGCTCCAGCCAGGGCGCCTCGGTAGGCCTGATTGGGTGCGGAAGAGGGATGGGGAAAGGTTGTCCAGGAAGCGGGCTTCAACACCGGGAGGGAGGTGGGACAGCCGCGGAGGGATTCTTTGGGACCTTCGATACCCCTACCTTGGCGGGGCTAGACTCCTCTACCAATGCGGGGGCCCAGCAGGGAGGCGCCGCTCACCCTCTCGCCGCGGGAAAGGGCACGAGTCTCCGCTTGTCTGGCTCAGCCTACGGCAGGCAGCCCAGTCTGGAGCACCCACCCAGCTCGGTTTTGGGTGTGTGGGTGCCTCTTCTAGTGCATCCCGCCCCTCGAGGATACGTGCTTTGAGTGAGAGGGTGGCAAAGAGCCTCAGTAACTCCCTTGCTGGCCTGCAGGAGAGCAGCCAGCTTTGTTTACAGTTTACGTGAGCTCAGACACAATCCCAGGAAGTAGGAATTGTCCCTATCTCCCAGATAAAAGAGTTCAAGGCTCAGGAAGGTTAAGAAGCTTACCTAAGATCCCACAGCTAGTGAGAGACAGAGGTAGAATTCTGGCTCCAAAACCTTTATTTACCACATATTTGCCCCTGTTGATTTGCACGTCTGGGTGGGAGGCTTAGGCACTGAAGTTGCTCTGTTCAAATTTTACCCAGAGGCCACTCTTCAGGCACTCCTGATGCTTAGTGAGCAGGGACACCTCACCCCTGAGAAGGACTCACGGAAGTGCTGTTATTAATGTGGATGGAGAAGCTGAGGGCTCTGGCAGCCAACTGAAGTGGAGGGAATGATAGCAATAACTAGCATAGCTTGGGAGTTTACTATATGCCAGTCAAGCACAAGCCTAATTGCTTTATATGCATCGTCTCAATCCTAACAACACTTTCATGTAGGTTCTTGTTACTATCTCCATTTCGCAGATGAGAAAACTGAGGCTCAGGAGTTGACTCTTGGCTGTGATCATATAGAATACTTTCCTCACTTGGCCCTGGACACCAGGCTTTCCTGATCTTCCTCACTTCACTAGTCACTCCTCTGTCTTCCTTGTGGGCTTCTCCTTCTCTTCTCCAGTTGTTGAAGGCCCCAGGTCATAGTCCATGATGCTCTTTTCTGTCCGTTCAGACTCCCTAGGAGTGATGTATAATATCTGTATATAAATGATACAAAATTTCTGTCTTCTGCAGTTTTCCAAGGCCTCAGAACATAGCACATGATGTTCTTTTCTGTCTACACACTCCCTAGAAGTAATTTATAATAATCTGTTTGCTGATGATTGCAGAATTTCTATCTCTAGCCTAGATCTTCAGACTTATTTTCAAGTGCCTATCTTACCGGCATCTCAAACTCAATACATCCTGCCCACCCCACCCCCCCACCCCCCGACAACCTACTCCCTATACTATACCCCACTCTCATTCTTAACCTACCTCAGAGAATGGCACCACTGTTCAGCCAGTTCCTCAAGCCAAGCCAAAGCCTAAAAGGTGTCCTTGATGTGCCTGTCTTATGCTAAAATGCCATTTCCAGTCCCTCAGCAAGCCTTGTCAGTGCTACATTTAAATCATCAGAATTAACCACTTACTAATTCTGCTATAACTGTCTTGGACCAAGCTACCATCATCTTGGCCTGGGTTATAATGGTAGCTTCCTAATTGGTCACTCTGCTTTCACCTCCTCCCTGTCCCCTCCCCAGTCTGTTCTCCAAACAGCATCTAGGAAGATCTTTGTAAGCATAAATCAGATCGTGCCGTTTTATTCAAAACAAAATCCAAATGTGTAGGAGCCCTATCTAATTGGTTCCTATCTCTCTTCCCCACCCACATCTGTCACTCTCTACCATGTTCTCCCTGCTTTAGCCACACTAACCTAATTCCTATTCTCTGGAATTTGCTTATTTCTTCCTGCCTCAGGGCCTTTGTACTTGCTATTCACTTAGTCTGAAATACTCATCACCCTTATTTAATTCACATCTCCCAAATGTCACCTTAAGAGAGAGGTCTTCTCAGACTATCCTATGTAGAATAGTCCCCCCACCCAAATCTACTTAACCTGCTTGATTTTTTTCAGAGCATGTATCACTACCCAACACTATATTTATTGTTGTCTGTGTCCCTCACTAGACGATCAGCTCCATGAGTGCAGGAACTTTCTCTCTTCACTACTATATCCTCAGCTCCTGGAACTGAGCTAGTACATAGTGGACACTGAGTAAATATTTGTTAAAATACCTGTTAAATGAATGCTTACGATCATCTTGATTATGTGGGAAGGGGAGAAGGGAAGAACTATTGCTAAGTTATTTTACTTTATTTTATTTTCTCTTATTTTAAGAGAGAAAGCGCGTGCACACAGGGAAAGGAGGGCAGAGGGAGAGGGAGAGAGAGAACCTTAAGTAGGCTCCACACCCAGCACAGAGCGTGACACAGGGCTCGATCTCACGACCCAGAGATCGTGACCTGAGCCAAATCAAGAGTAAGATGCTTAACCGAATGAGCTACCCAGGCACCCCGCTAAGTTATTTTAACTTTATTATTTATTTATTTATTTTAGAGAGAGAGTGCATGGGGGGGGGGGTTGTGGAGCAGAGGGAGAGAGGGATAATCTTAAGCAGGCTCCATGCCCAGCACAGAGCCTGACATGGGGCTCGATCTCACAACCCTGAGACCATGATCCTAAGATCATGACCTGAGCTAAAGTCAAGAGTTGGATGCTCAATGGACTGAGCCACCCAGGCACCCCATCCCGCTAAGTTATTTTAAACACATAAGTTAAGAGTTGTTCACCAGGGAATTGGTCAAGGTGAAGCTGACCTCAACAGCCTATGCCTAGAAGAAAATGCCTGTCCAATGAGTGAGGGTGGGTCTAAATAATTCCCCAACTGAAAACTGAGAGGAGGTAGAGATGGAGATACGTCTTCCACGTATCCATGTAATGGCCCAGAGACAGGATGGAGTGTAGGGAGGTTAGGGGTCACAGACTTATCCCAGGACCCTCTTTGTGGCCAGGAAGCAAGGAAAAGAAACACTTGCTGTTGATTCCTTGGGACCATGCAGAGCCAGTGAGGTTCCCACCAGCCTTATCAGCACCCCCACCACCATCTAGAGGTGCCTACAATCCGTAAATTTTTTGCTTCAGAAGGTCCAGAAGGTCAGAAACGTTCAGAACAATATTGTCCAGCTGTCCAAACAGGAACTGGTCTTAGAAACAGAGACAGACCCAAGGCAACCTTTGCCACCTCTTCCCCCTTTCCACTTTGTCAGGTGGAAACTAATCCACATCAGAGGAGATACCTGGAGAGGAAGTTGCAGGGCTGACTGGCCAAAAAACTGGAATCTGGGTTTTGTAGTTTGCCTGTTCAGTGCTGATCTGCCCAGAGCCACCCAGCTCCTGCTTCTCCCTGTGGGCTACCTTCAGCTGGTTAGCGGCATTTCCTCTGCGCCCTTATTTGCACCTGTCAGTTTACATTTCTCTTTCACCTCAGTAGATCAGAAGGACATGGAATAGTGCCTGGCACGTGGTAGACCGTTATTTCAAGGATCTGTTGCTGCATAAGATAGCACCCCAAAACTTAGTGTCTTCAAACTAACAGTTTCTTTCTCCTAATCGTGTAGGTTGACTGGCAGTTCTGCTTCACATGGCCACAGGCACAGCTGGAAGTTCCAGAATGGCTTCCCTCACACGGCAGGCAGTTGGTGCAGGCTAGAGGCTGCCTTAGAATGGTCGTGGGTCAGGGGCCTTGGCTCTTCTCCACTCGGACCTCTCCATAAAGGCCTTTCACACGACTGCTTGAATTGCCTCACAAACTGGAGGGTGAGTTCCAAGAAGGAGCATTTCAAGACAAAGTAAGAAGATGCAAACCCTGTAAGGCCCAGCCTTCAGCATCACTCATTTGGGTATTTTAGTTAACTTATTGGGCAGTCTAGATTCAAAGGGAGTAGATGTGTCTTCCTCTTGTTGGGTGGAGGAGTAAAGAATCTTCAGCCCTCTTTTTTAAACCACTGCAGTTTGCCCAGTGGCAACAAATTATTTAGATTTCCCCCACATGTAGAATATATTAATCTCCTCCCAGATCCCCCAAAGGCTGAGCCTATTAAGACTTCAGGCTCAGGCTCCAGGTCAAGAATTTCATCATCTGAATCAGGTCCAGATGATTCCTCAGGTTCAGAGTCCTGTAAACTATGAAACAAGTTCCCTTCATCCTCTTTCTGAGCAATTCAGTCCAAAAGCCATTAGGTAGGGATGAGCAAGGTAGGAGTCTAAACCTCATAGACAGTGTGTCAAAGCCCAATCAAATGAAGAGAGGATGGGGTGATGAGTGGGGAGGGTGGCAGCCTTAAGTAGGGTACAGAGTGCAGCGTGTCAAAGCCCAAGCAGAGTAGAGGGCATCCATGGGGGGTTAGGGTATTAGGGGTTTCTGTGAATTAGAGCAGCCCAGAACAGGGTGTTAGAGCCCAAGTGGGATGAGGAGATTGTTAAATACAGGGAGACTGATTAGAAGTAACTATATGGGGCGCCTGGGTGGCTCGGTTGGGCGACTGCCTTCGGCTTAGGTCATGGTCCCAGGGTCCTGGGATCAAGCCCCACATTAGGCTCCCAGCTCAGCAGGAAGCCTGCTTCTCCCTCTCCCACTCCCCCTGCTTGTGTTCCCTCTCTCACTGTGTCTCTCTCTGTCAAATAAATAAATGGAATCTTTAAAAATAACAACAACAAAACACTAAAAAAAAAGAAGAAGAAGTAACTATATATATGGCTAATGAGAGTCACCTAAGTTTCTGACTGTCAGAGAAGGGAGTTACAAATATAGACAAGGACAAAACAAAAATGAACTCTTTGACACTTTATTGGAATTAGAGAAATTGGTGTGAATTCATGGTTTTCAATATATAGATAGATAATGAAATAAATACAGGGGTGTGTGTGTGTGTGTGTGTGTATTTACATGTAAATATGAGTAAATACCTGGGAGAACTGCTGGGAGCAGAAACTTCCCAATAGCAATGAGCATATTTAACACTCAAATCTTGGTTTCTAAACATCATTTTCCAATAAAAGGAACTAGGTATTCTTGGAGAAAAGGCTGATTTCAGGAATGGACCAGGGATATTACAAGATGAACCTAGAAAATCATGTACCAAAAAGTAAGAAGGGCTCAAAGAATAGTGAGTATGTGTCAAAATAACACACAAATCAGTTTGAAGGAGCTCCCATTGGCCAAGTATGGAACAATTTGAGCATGAAAATAAATATTGATAGGAACAGTTTACAGCCAATTGAACAAAATAAGAAACTATGAGTTCATACTGATATAAATAAAGAAATGAACATTTGATGAGTAACAAGATATTTACATAATTTCAAAGTATCTCCTCCACAAAATACTTACAATTTCAATGGGAAACATAGAAAAATCCAAATTTTGAAACATTCTAGAAAATAACCATCCTGAAATCTTAACAAATATCAAGTTCATGACAGTCAAGGAAAGACTGGGGAACTGTTCCCCACTGGAGGGTACTAAAGAGAAATGACAACTAAATGCAACACTGTGATTCTGAAGTGGATCCTTCTGCTGTAAAATATTTTGAGGATGACCAGTGAAACTTGAATCGGGACTAGGGATAAGATGATACTATTGTATCAGTGTTAATTTCCTGATTTTGATGGTTGTATTGTGGTTATGTTAGAAATATACATATGAGATTTGGAGGGTAATATGACATCATGTCAGAAGCTTACTCTCAATCCAAAAAAGTATTTGTACTAAACTTGCAAGTTTTCTGTAAGTTATCTACCCTCCACCCATACATCCAATATACAGTGGGAAGACCAGAACAGAAAAATCACAGTAGACACTCCCACTTAGAAAGGAGGTAATAATAGGCACTGGTCCTTAGGAAATCTGAGATCCAAGTGTGCGTGTCACCAAGTCCCCCTTCTCCAGAGGCAGGGAATGTGATAGCTCCCATTTCTACTGTTCTTCATGTTTTATGGTTGATTTCCTGCCCTGTCCTGATCATTCTTCTTTGACCAGGTTCCAGTCTGCCTATTTGCTTCATAAAAGACTAGTGCCCAGGGGCACCTGGGTGCCTCAGTCGGTTAAGCGTCTGCCTTCAGCTCAGGTCATGATCTCCGGGTCCTGGGATCCAGCCCCGCTTCGGGCTTCCTTCTCAGTGGGAGTCTGCTTCTCTCTCTCTCTCCCCACTGCTTGTTCTTTCTCTCTCAAATAAATAAATAAAATCTTAAAAAAAAAAAGAAAAAGAAAAAGAAAGACTAGTGCCCAGGACTGGATGCAGCATTCCAGCTGGGGTCCAAGCGACAGAAGAGAGCAAGATCCTCAGTTGCCTTCATAATTCCAAATATCATACTTTCATAGATGCCTTCTAACACAACGTTTACTTTTTGATATTCATGTTAAACTAAAAGGCAGGGCTGAAAACAGAGCCCTGAAACAGTGGAAACACCCTACAAGTTGACTTGGATCCTTTAAATACAGTCATTGTGCCAATCGGTGTTTTTGACTGCAAAACAGTCACTTACACCACGGCTTGGCCATGACCACCACTGCCAGTGAATACTCAACACCACCACTTCAAGACTGTTCAAGCTGCTGCTGCTGTCACCATGTATACTTTCCACACTACCCTTGCCTCTTAGCATCATCCCCTAAAAATTCAAAGTCCCTGGTGAGAGTGGCTGGGCCCAATTCACATGCTTCAGTCCTAGCTGCCAGGAAGTGAAAAGGAGAACCTTCTTTCTGCTTCCACGGTGGGAGCCAGGGCATTACAGTCCTCCAATATTGTATTATTTTTAGAAAATTATTCCAAAATAAGGGATTGCATATTGAGTGGACAAATATTATGGCAAAGGTTTACTCCAGTCATTTAGCAGGTTACTTTTCCTCTTAACTGTACTATCATCCAACTCATTTTTCCCATTTTATCCATAAGGATCTCTTGGCAGAGATTGTTAAAGGCCCTGCTGAAGACCCAGTTTGCCAACAGACTATCAAGTACATCTCTGTGATCTGTCAGGTCAGGGACCTGCCATAAAAGGAAATTTGATTGCCCTGGCCCTGACTTATTCTGAGAAATCTCTACTTCCTTTATATCTTTAAAAATCTATTCCTGGGTAAATATAGTTTGCAGAATCAACTTTTTCTCTTTGTAATGGACTGGTGTTAATTTTGTCTACTCTTTATTCATTCCTCCTTATGGTAAGAGAAGGTCCACTCTTCCACTGTGTGGTTGGGATAGGCTAACCTCAGAACTCAAATACCATATAATTAATTGGGATAGGGCTCCTCAGTGGACTTATATTTGGCCAATCAGAGCACTGTTTCCCTCTGGCCACAGTGACTGGTTCAGGGATTGACACACGGTCCAAGGAGGCCAAGAAACAAAGATCACATCTTCCCTCAGGAATTCTGATTGAGAAATATTGAGAAATACTGAGAAAAAGTCTCTTCCTTTCCTCTGGGGTGGCCATCCTGGAGTTGCCAAGGGTATTAATATTAGTTTTCTAGGACTCTGTAACAAATTCCCAAACACTTGGTGGCTAAAAACAACAGAACTTTATTCTCTCACAGTTCTGAAAGCTAGAAATCCAAAATCAAGAGGGCAGCAGAGCCCAGCTCCTTCTGAAAGCTCTAGGAAAGAATCTTTCCTTGCTTCTTCTTGCTCCTGGTGGCTCCCAGCAGCCCAGCATTCATTGGTTTTTAGCTGCATCACTCCATTCTGCCTCTGTCTTCACATGGCCTTCTCTGTGTATGCTCCTCTTCTGTCGACGTGTCCTCTCCTCTTTTTGCTAGGACACAAATTACTGGAAATAGGGCCCACTCTAATCCAGTATGACCTCATCTTGACGTAACCAATTATATCTGCAAAGACCCTATTTCCAAACAAGATCTATTCTGAGGTTGTGGGTAGACATGAATTTGGGGCGTACACTATTTAACCCCCTACGGCTATCGTGGAAAGAGCCTGCCTGAGAATTAAGCCAATACGGAGGCAGGGATATGTGCCCTAGTATGGCCATATTTGATGGCCCCTGGACTGATGAATTACATGAGTTGGCAAGTTTCCCTTCTTTTCCTCAAGTCTCAGCTTGAAGTGACAGAAAGAAACTACCACCCTGACTTTTGCAAAATTAGAAAATCATTTGCACATGACCAATGTTCCAAACTTCTTCCTACTGCACGCGTCCTCCAAAAGTCTCTGACAGGAATTGTGCAATCCCACTTGGAAGTGGAATGGATTTACTTCATTTACTTCATTTGGCCAGGAAACAAATTTATTTTAAGCAGCTAGATGATTTCTTACAATGTATTCCACCATTATTCCTTTTAATTTTTATTATCAAAAATTTCAAAAATACACAAAAGTAGGAAGAATAGTATAATGAACCTCAATGTTTCCATCACCCCATGTTTGCTTCCTCTATACCTCCAACTTCCCTCCACCTCCTGTAGGATTATTTCAAAGCAAAACTCAGATACCATGTAATTAATTCATCTTCTTCAACCACTATTCTAAGTTTTAATCCCTCATTACTGCATTTGAGGAGTTTTGTCCCTTGCAAGACAATGCAAGGCACTTTGAACATAAAAAGTGTATGCCAGACGTCTGCTGAATGGAGACCCTGCCATCAGAATTTCTAGCCTATTAGGAGAGATAGGACAAGAAGCTCCTCCAGTGCTTACCAGACTTTAATGAAAATCACCTGGGGAGATGTTAAAATGCAGAAGCTACTCGAATATGTGGGAGGGGGTGGGGAATTCTGCAGTTCTAATAAGAACTGCAATGCTGGGGCGCACCTGGGTGGTTCAGTTGGTTAAGCGACTGCCTTCAGCTCAGGTCACGATCCTGGAGTCCTGGGATCAAGTTCCACGTTGTGCTCCCTGCTCAGCAGGGAGTCTGCTTATCCCTCTGACCCTCCTCCCTCTCATGCTCTCTGTCTCTCCTCTCTCTCAAATAAATAAATAAAATCTTAAAAAAAAAAAAAAAAAAGAACTACAATGCTGTTGGTCTGTCAGTCTCACTTTGAGTAGCCAGATCCTAAACCATAAAACAAAGGAGAAAAAGACAGAGTGCTGTGTAAGGTAGAGGTGATGGGTCACCAGGCTTAAGAACTAGATTTTTGAATGGTTTACCACAGTTACCCAAATTAATTTTTACAATATTCAAGAGTGAGAATAACACTGAACCAAGCACGAAGGGACCTACAAAAGAAATTTTATAAACTCTGCGAAGGGAAGGCACAGTTACCTATCAGTTCTAGGAAATCTATATGATAGAAAGTGAAAGTGTCTAGCCAGCTTCTGGTGACTCTTTTTCCAAAAACCTTGACCCTCCTGGGACTGGTCCTCCATATCCATTTTTGTACTGCTTGAACCCACCTACCAGCCACAGCTGATTGGACCAAAGGTGAGCATCTGACCTAAGCTGGGCCAGTGAGAGGGTCTCTCTTGAGAATTTGGTTTTGAGATTCAGGATGGTCAGTCAGACCCTAGGTATGGCTGGAATTGAAATTATATAAATATTCCACCTTCTGCCAATACATAGAGAAGCAAAGAAAACTGATTGAAAAAAAGAGACCACAAAAAGTACCTAGAAATGAAGAGAGCACTACCTACATTCCTTCGGCTTCTTGCCCCATTCTCCTCCCTCCTGAGGCCTAATAGCATTTCTGTGCCTCAGAACCCAATCTCCTTATACTGAAATCCTCTAGGTGTTGCATTAGTGAGTTTCAGATCTTTGCAACCAATGAGACTGACAGACATGCTCATGTAACAAGTGGGGACAAAGCCAGAGAGGGAGAAGGGTAGAGCTGCTGGGCCTAGGACTGCAGGTCAAGTGGGTTTACCAGGTATGTGGGTAGATGAGAGGTCATCCCTAGCAGGAATGAAGTCTCAGGAACCAGAAAAGAAACTTTCTGCAGGCAGTGGGCTGGGCCCTGCCTCTGGCCTCCTTTGAGACCACCAGGTTCATGCTGCCTGTCTGGCTGCCACATCTCGCCTGAGAATTTGCCTCAGCCTTCCTGATTGTGTTCGGACTGGCCACACCATAAGGCACCTTGTTTCCGCTAATCTTTGAGGGCTGTGGTGTCCCTACTGTAGAGCCCCTTGATGGTATAGTTGGTTCCTCCCAAGTGTCTGGGAAGAGCTGCTGCTGGCTGGTTGTTATTCTGCCTATCTTCCTCATCAGCATGCCACTCTGTGAATCTCTAGCCTGGGAGGTGCAAGAAGGAGTTTAGCCCACAGGTGGGTCCTGAAGTCTGTGGCAATGATTCAAGCCCAGCCCTTTTGTTACAGATAGATTGGTAAACTTACTTCTGTTTGCCCAGGACCATCCCATGTCACAGGACCCAGTTCTGGAAAACCAGGGAGCGTTAGTCATCCTAATTTTAAAGCCCTCGGGTCCTCAGTGGAAACCTGTTTTAACACTGTGCCTTGAAAGCATCATCCCCAGCCCCTGGGTGGCTCAATTGGTTAAGTGTCTGCCTTCAGCTCAGGTCATGATCCCAGGGTCCTGGGATCGAGTCCCATGTTGGGCTCCTTGCTCCGCAAGGAGTCTGCTTCTCCCTCTGCCGCTCCCCACTCATTCTCTCAATCTCTCTTTCTCTCTCGCTCTCGCTCTCAAATAAATAAATAAAGTCTTTAAAAAAAGAAAGAAAGCATCATCCCAGTTCTGGTAACTCCAGACCTCCAAACCCCACCATCCTGAGGATTCCCACACAACTGGAATTTCTGAACTGCTTTCTGAAATCACTGCATCTCTACTTACACCCATAGACCATATGGCAAATTAAGAGCACAGATTCTGAAGCCTCCCATTCACTAATTGGGTGACCTTAGGTAAATTATCTAAACTCTCAGTGCCTCACTGGAAAGTAGTACCAATAATACTATTCCTACTTCATCGTGTTGTTATGAGAAAAGTGAGAATAGCGCCTGACTGTATCAAAGTTGACAATTATTATCATGCCCTTACCCCGATCTAGTCATTGTCTCCTCCCACTAAGGAGACCCTCACCCCTGGGCATTCTTTCCAGTCTCAGTGGCATGGCACAGACCCAGACATAGGGCAGTGGGGGACCCAGGCTATCTACAGAGGCTTCACCTGGTCCTCCTCTCCCTGGGCTCTGATGTTGGTCCTCAGATCAGGGTCTAGTTTCTCTCATTTCTGGGCACAGTCCCTGAAGGGGAATGCTCATGGGGCTCTTTAGAAGGACCTAGCAGAAAGGGACCAGGAAAGGACTTCAATGGCTTGGCTAGCCCTCTGCTGTGGACAGAGGATCCCCATGTCTCTGATCCCCTGGCACGGTGGTCAGCCTAGTCCCTCAACCTGCTTTCTCAGCAGCCATGCTCTCACACCTGTCAGAAATGAGAATTCCAGAAATGAGAGATTCCAAGCCAGGAGGGACATCTCCTGAGAACTCTGCACACAACTACAGAATGCCTTGAGGACATTTTGTGTGTGCATGTTGGGGGAAATATAGGAAGTCCCTGTAGCCATCTATCCCACATGACCATTGACAACTGGAGGTAAGGTCTGTCTGCCCACAAAGGCACCTGACCCATGTTGATTTCTTCCCTCTGTTCACCACGGGAAGTGTATGCACCAACGCAGGCTTTGGATGTCACGACGAAAGCAAATCCCAAAGCTCCGGTGCTGGGTTTCAGGCCCTCTAAGGAGAAAACCCCATGGGTGCATGGAGGTCTCACCACCTCCCCTTGGGCCAGCCATGCCAGGCCAGCTCTCAAAGGCCTCTTGTGACTGTCCTTTCTCTCATCTTTCCCCACTGTGATAAATGTCCTGGGATTAGCCCTTCTGTGTTTATTGGATGAGCAATTTGTGTCTGTCTGAAAAGCTATGTCTGAATAATGTTTGGCACGAGCTAAAGAAATGTGAGCCTCTGCATTCCCCTCCAGCCGGCTCTCTGGAGCCAGCCCGTCTCCTGCCAACAGGGTTAGACAGCTCTGCAGCTGGGTCCGCAGCCTAAACATGTTTGTAGGTGGAGAGAGGGGGAGTTGGTAGGAGGGGGAGGGAGGTGCCTGCGGTAGGACCAGAAACCCAGAGGGACGGAAGAGCAGAGCAACTTTAGCAAATCTGGTGATTGTTCTGGAGACCCTGTAATAATTTGGGGACATCACAGATGCCCATGGTGGTCACCCAGGCCTGAGGACTGGAAAACCAGGGCCCCCTGTGCCACTCAGGAGCCTGGGTGATTACCTGGGCCCAGAGTCCCAGATGTGAACTACAGCAAGAGATACTCAAGGGAGTTCAGTGGGTAGCATGAGGATCCCAGGTCTAGAAAGGAAATTAGTGCTGTGTGCTCTTGAGGTTTGTGTGGGTTGGGGGCAGGTAGGGGGTGTTAGGGTATACTGAGGCTGTTTAAATAGGTCCTGACTCCATCCATTTGGGTCCTGAAACTGGGGAAGAAGCTTGCAGCAATCAGGCGACACAGTTAGGACCAAGAGGGAATTTGGCAGGTGTGGGTGGGTGTGTCAACAACCCCCACCCCCTCACTCCTCCAGCAGCCTTCTGCTGTTCTCCCTCAGCATTCTCCTGCTCTTCTCTTAGGGTGCACATCACTGCTCTCTTGTTCCCTATGACTCAGCTCGCAGTCTTTCTCCACCTCCACCTCACTCTCCCCAAGTCGGTGATCAGACTGAAGGCAGGACATCATCCATGTGCCCCTAACAGCGAGCACAGAACTGGCCATCAAGGAGGCATCAAAAATGGTGTATTGAGTCTTGATTTTGGCTCAGGTCATGATCTCCTGGGTTGTAAGATTGAGCCCCACTTCAGGCTCCGCACTGGGCATGGAATTTGCTTAAGATTCTCTCTCTCTCCTGCCCCTCCCCCTGCCTAAAAAATGGTTTACTAAGTAAAGGAAAGAAGGCAAGGCTGGGAGCTCAGACTTCAGTGGTCACAGACTCACAAGTAGGTAGCAAATAACAAGTGAGACAGAAGTAACAATGCAGGAAATCCATTCAGGAGTGAGAACATGGCCACAATAACACCATCCTCGGAGTCTGGTCTGGGTCAAGGCTTATAGACTAAGTCATCTTATCAGGAAAGGCCCCTCGAGGCTCTTCTGTATCTGTACACTCATCTTGGTGTTCCACATCGTTTCATCCATTTAGTTAATGTGCTTTGAATCCCTACCTGTATCATCCTCTGTAGGATACCATCTGTCTCCTCAAATAGAAAACAAACAAAACAGGACAAAAAACAGGTGTACCCATACAAGGTAGGAGCAATCTATGCTCTCACGGAGGTGTAGAGAGAAGGTTATAAACATTCAGGGAAAAAAAAAAAGAGGTTAATTTAACTTGGAAGAGCAAGGAAGTTTTCATGGGGATGAAGGAGATGCGTTAGACCTGGACCTGGAATAGAGTCTGCATATGTACCCCTAGTGTGCCGTTCATCCCCACCCCCTTCCCTGCTGTCAGTACTCACTCAATCTGGTGTCTATGGCAGATTTTGCTAACTGATTCTTTTACTCTTTCACTAAGCCCGGGTATAGCCACAGAATCCTTCTCAACACAGCAACATAGCCAGATGGTCAGAGCAGGCCCATGAGAGAAGAAAGGCATTTGTCATCACACCTTGGAAGGTGTATACTGTTGAGACATGCAGGGATCACCAACAGAAGGAACAGAGTGAGGAGGGGCACAGTGGTGGGGAGACACTGAATGTGTACAATGAAGGTGAGTGGGTTGAATAGGGAGCAGTGGACAATGTGGCTGAGATTATCTGGATTAGTATCTTGCCAGGTTAAGGAATGGGGGTTTCAACCTGCAGAAGGCAGAGGCAGAGGCTTGCACAACTGAGCTGTGTTCAGAAAGACAGTCTGGCAGCAGTGGACAGGGTGGACTGGGATGGGGAGAAGCTGGAGGCGGATAGACCAGCCAGATGACTGTCCCAGGCAACCAGTAATGGAGCCTCCTGTGAGCTCTTGCAGCACTTGGCAAAAGCATCTGTTTAACACTCACCCTACTGTCTCTCTCGGAGCCGTCTTTTGACAGCTGGACAGCCCTACAAGCTGCAGGATCCTTGACATCAGGAACTGTTTGCTGCCTCTCTGGGGCCCCAGGCCTGACATGGTTCTTGGCAGGTGCTCATTATATATTTGTGAATTACTCAATAGGGCAGTGAAAATAGGACAAGGGGTGTACAGAAAAAGGCACACATTTCTGGGATCACATCCTGTTTAGCAAGTACAGTTCCTTAGGCCTGTACATTGGTACAGCTGTCTTTTGATGTGCGTGGAGAAGTAGAAACACATGCAGGCAGCATGGGCAAGGAAGGAGTCACAGCTGACTCCAAGAAACTACGAATTGCCTTCTCTCTCTCTCTCTCTCTCTCTCTCTCTCTGTGTGTGTGTGTGTGTGTGTCTTAGGCTTGCCAGAGCTTTTGGCTTTTTAGAGAGAGGTGGACAGACAAATGGGAGACCTCATAATCTTTACTGTCCTAAGGTGCCTTAGGAAGTATATTAAAACCCTTTTTTGGTGGCAAGTGGCAGAAGTTCAATCAAGCAAGCCTAGGAGGAGTGGGAAGCTTATAAGGTGCATTTGGGGACCACCAGAATGAAGGAGTCCAACAATGCCAGACTCTTTCCATCTCTAATGTCTCCTTCTCTCCACATGTCTGTCAGCCTCATTCTCACAACCTGGCTTCCCCCACAGGCTGGAAGCATGGCTGCCAGGAGCCTGGGTCTCACATCTGACCGCTCCCCAGCCAGAGAATCACTAAATGCTTCCTTTCTCATGTCCCAATTTCAGAGATCCCAGGAGAGGACTCTGACTGGCTTGTGTTGGGACCATGCCCCTGGCCTAACACCTAATGCATCAGCTAAGGAAGCAGGGTCATCTAAAAAGGAAAAAGCTTCCACCAAAACCTTATAGTTGAAGTGAAAAAGGAGTATTTCACAGAAGTGGAGCTAATAATAATAATCCTGCAGTGTCTGGCTGTTTCAGTCAGTAAAACATGTGACTCTTGATCTTGGGGTTGTGAGTTCCAGCCCCACATTGGGTGTAGAGATTACTTTTTTAAAAAATCCTGTCTGAGTAGGCATAAATTAATTCTTCTGCACAACAGCCCCAACAGGTGTCACTGTTGTAGTCATTATTACCCTTGAGAATTATTACTTCAGGAAAGCAAGGCACAGAGAGGGTAAGTAACTGTCATAGATCACACAGCTAGTAAATAGAGATGGAGCTGGGATTTAAATCCATTTAATCTAGCTCCAAACCCTATAACTTCCTATTATGTTATGTTGCCTATTCACTACAGAAGGAAAGAAAGCAAGGTGTTGGGCTGTGAGGAAGGAACCTTGACAATTTCTCCTGGGAAAATTCAAAGCCCAAGCTGAGGAACCTGTGAGAAGTGATTGGTCCAATGCCATGGGAATCTAGAATAAGAAACACCACCACCCATCTTAATCTCACTGGAGATATCTGAAAAGGACTGTTTCATTGTGACTTTTTTTTTTAAGATTTTATCATTTTTTAAGTAATCTCTACACCCAATGTGGGGCTTGAACTCACAACCCTGAGATCAAGAGCCACACATTCCACCGACTGAGCCAGCCAGGCACCCCTCATTTTGACTTCTTTTTCCCTCCATCTTTATTTACTTAAAGTAGAATTAGATAAAGCCAAGAAAAGCAAATGTGAGAACAATGAGGTCCCATTTTCACCTATTAAAAATTTAAGCAGCAGTATAATAGCCATGCTGGCAAATGGTGGGAAGATGGTTTGCTTCTAAATGACTGGTGACTGGATAAAGTGGTCCAGCCAGTGGAGAACAATTTATTTGGCCATGGGGGTCAAGAAGTATAGAAGCTTTCTTTAACTTTGACCTGGTAACCTTACTCTTCAGAAACAGCTCATTGAATCACAAAATAAAACCCAACTAGTGCTGTGTGCAAGAGATATATCTAAAATAGTGTTCCTCAGAAATACTGAAAGTAAAAGAGTAGGAAAAAATAGAAAACAAGAACAAATGCCATACACGCAAATACATGCAACAAGAAAACAAAGGTTTTGGTATTAATATTAGACACGGTTGAATTCACAGAAAATCAGAAAATAAGATACAGGCAAAAATATTATAATGATAAAGGCAGAGAGCAACAATGAAGATCTGTCATAAATATTTATGCACAAAATAATGTAACATCAGAATTCATAAAACAAAAACAATAGGAAATACACAGAGAAATGGATATAAATACAGTAACAGTAGAAAATTTTAATTCACACCTCTTAGCCCATGGTCAATAAACCATACAAAAAGTAAAGATATAGAGGACTTGATTTGCTAAATTAGCAAGGTAGATTGAATTGAAGCTATCAAGCTCCATACCTTGAAAACCTGGAATTTGCACTTTGTTAAGTATCCATGGATCATTAACAACCACACGTAAGGCCGTAAAAAACAAACAAAAAAACCTCAATACATTTCAAGAAGTAGAATGAATACAGATAACAGTTTCTTTTCACAATGCACTAAAACTAGGAAGTGATAGCAAAAACAGAAACTGTAAAGCAATAGAAAAGTTGAAAATTAAATAAAAAACAGTATCTGGGTGGAATATTATTCCGTGTTAAAAAGGAAGGAAATTCTGACACATGCTACACAGGACATTACATACACTAAGTGAAATAAGCCAATCACAAAAAGACAAATACTGTATGATTCACTTATAGGAGGTATCTAGAGTAGTCAAATTAATAGAAATGAAAAGTGGAACTGTCATTTAAAGGGGAAGCAGGAGGAGTGGGGAATGGGGAGTTGTTTAATGGGTACACAGTTTCAGTTTTGCAAGATGAAAAAGTTTATTTCGTATATTACACAACAATGTGAATATACTAAACATTACTGCACTAAACGCTTGAAAATGGTTGAGATGATAAATTTTGTGTTATATGTATTTTAAGAAATTCTCTTAAATAATTCTCGGAGTGTAGACTATCTTATGAAAAAAAGTGATCACTCCCAAGGAAACAGTGCAAAAGACAGGTCAAAGGAATGAGTATTTTCATGGTTCCTGGCTACGTCTCACATAATCTTCAGGAGAGAATTCAGAGGGATAAATTTTGAACAGTGCAAGCCCTGAGACGGACATACTGTGTTTGAAAATGTTGGTTTTCTTCCTGCATTATTTAGCCAGCTTGTGTGCAAAGCCCTGTATTAAGACCTAGAGAGACCAGAAAGCGTGGAGTTTATCTCTACTAGTTTATCTCTACCACCGAAGCAAAGGCCCAGAAAACAAAAGAAAATTCTGTTCAACCCCACCAGGTAGTTCCAAGTAAAAGGAGAGGCAGAGGGAGTTCAGATGGCCAAAGATTAGGTTCTTCTCTGAAGCTGAAGCTGAGCCCTTCCTCACCTGAGCTTCGGATTGTGGCTTCCTTATTGTGACCATAGGTAAATCATTTTACCTCTCTGAGAGCCCCTTTTCTCATCTACAAAATGGAACTGATAGTGCCACCTGGTTTTCAGGAGGAACAAATGAGGGAAGTGTGTGAAGAGTTTAGAGCCTCGCATCTATTCAGCACACAGGAAATGCTGGTTTGCTGCTGGTGCATGTATTTTATAGACGAGCAAGTGTCCTCCAACTCAGCTACATTACTTGTTCTCTTTGAGGGTTTTGATATGCCTGGTTCTTCCCTTACTAAAATTCTTCCAAGATTCTGACTACACACTTCTACATCAGGTTGTCAGCTCCCTGAGGAAAGAGACAAAGTTGACTCTCCCAGGTATCTTCAGGACCTAACACTTGGTCCAAAAAAAAAAAAAAAAAAAGACTCTGTAGCTTCAAGCACCTCATCAAAGTCACAGCTGCTCTGGGGCACCAACCACTATGCCATGAATACCTGGGCCTCAACAAACATGGCAGATGAACACGTCTATGAATACTTGCTACGTGGTCAGCAGCAAGTCCATATCGTTTGGAGGTTTTCCTTCTCTCCCTGCACCTGGCAGATAGCATCCTTCATGCTTAGTAACTTAGTTTATTTTTTAACTAATTTATCCATCCACGGCAGTATGTCAACAATTAACAAAAATTACACTAGAGATCTGTGTAAAATGCAGTGGGAACTAGGAGGAGGCACAAAGCCTCACTGGACCTATCAGGGCAGGCTTCACAGAGAAGTAGCATGAGCTGGACTTTGAGTGATCTATAGGAAAAGGGCATGGGGGTTAATGAAAGAATATACAGTTAAAGAGTAGAGCTTGGAGCCCTTGGAGTTTTCTTGCAAGGCTGAGCAGCTGTTTCCCATGAGGCCATGCCCAATGGCAGGAACGCAGCAACTATTAAACTCTAGAGGGCTCTCTCCATATCCTCTCACTGCCTCAGCCCTCCGGGCCTTACATCATGGGCCAGAGCTTTCCCCTAGGGAGAACCAAGCTCTGCCAGAGTCCCATTGTGAGCAGTAATGGAACCTAGATTAGGATCTGACTGAGTTATAGTCCTAGCTTTTCTATTCTTAACTCCTAGGCTTTTATGGAGCTCTGGGGGCTGAGCTGCTTTTTAAAAGCCCACACATGGAAAGCATGGTGGGTACAACTGGCTCACCATTAGGAAAAAATTTAAGTTTAGAGTTCCAAGTCATGGCTGACATTAGAATAAATTCCAGATGGCTGAAAGATTTGAATGTAAAACATGAAATCACAAAAATAGTAAAAGAAGAAAATAGATGAATATTTATAATTTTGGAAGGGAGGGGGAGTACGGAAGACCATTTTAAGTTTAACACCAAAGACAGATAATAAAAGATTGGTAAAAAAAAAAAAAAAAAAAATATATATATATATATATATATATTCATGTACAAGAAGACAGGCACGAAAGTAGAAATGTTAACAAAGAACTACAATTTCAGAGTTAATGGGTATAAAGAAAAGAGGCCCTAGACCATTCCTTGGAGTGGTTAATTAGGAAAATGCACTTGGAGTATCCGATGTGGTTAATCCCTTCCTTCTCCTCACATTTGACTAATCAGACAGCTGCAAGAGGGATTTTCCCCAGACCAAACCATTAAGTATGGGCTCTTGGGCCAGATGCAAAGCCTTGCCCCAGACAACAACTAATGCCCAAGAGGGGAAGAAAACTGCTGTACTCAAAAGACAAGACAGGTCCTCTTCTTCCTTTTATACACCCCCACATCTCCAACCAACCAGCACATTCCACTCCTCCACGAAGTTACTACACGCAGGCTCAGTAAACAGGACAGACAAGAACAAGAATGCACAATTTAAAAATGAACAAATGTCTTAAAGTACTAAACATTTGAGAAAAGTCAGAACAATGAAACAAGGCCTTCAGAATCTATCATCAGGAACTCTAACATCCAAGAAACAGAGTTAGTAACTACCAATGAACAAGACTTCAGCTTAAGTGTAAATAACGTCTTCACAAGAAATGTGAAAGGATATTTCATGTATTAAAAAGATTTAAGAACTTGTTTTTCCAAATAAAAATTCAATGGGCTGAATCACAAAATAGATATCAATGAAGAGTCAACAACAGAGCTGAAAGGTCAAGTGGAGAAATTCTCCTAAAATGCAGTTCAAAGAAACAGAGGTCACAGGTATAAAAGAGAAATTAGAAGCAGTGGCAGGTTTGGCCCATTGACTAGAGTCTGCCAACCTCTGTTCTATGGCTCTCACTTCCCTCATTTGTAAAATGAGGGCAATCATTGTGCCAACTTCATAGGGTTGTTGCGGGAATTAAGTGGGGCAATGTGTCAAGTACTTTGCCCATTGCCTTGTGCACAATAAGCAGTCAATAAGTGCTAGTTATTATTGATTGTATTTGTTCGGATAGATGCTAAGAATGAAGAGAAGGAGGGGCGCCTGGATGGCTCAGTCGTTAAACGTCTGCCTTCAGCTCAGGTCATGATCCTGAGGTCCTGGGATCGAGCCCCACATCGGGCTCCCTGCTCCACGGGAAGCCTGCTTCTCCCTCTCCCACTCCCCCTGCTTGTGTTCTCTCTCTTGCTGTCTCTCTCTGTCAAATAAATAAATAAAATCTTAAAAAAAAAAAAAAAAAGAATGAAGAGAAGGAGGTCACTGTGCACACGGCAGGCCCAAGTCTTAAAGGGGCTTAAAGGACTTCATTTTATCATTTTTATTAGTCACTTAATAAAAATACCTCATGTTGGCATAGGGGAAAAAGAAGTTAGGAAGCACAGAAAATGGATCCAGAAGTTCTGTCATCCTATTTGATAAGCATTCCAGAATAAAAGAACAGAGGGAAGACCTAGGCCTAGATTAATTATGATGAAATATCAGAACACCAGGTATAAAGGAAATGCCAAGCAATTCTGTTCCGTTCTTTTACATTTGTGAGTGCATTTTTCCAGGAAGAGGATCCGAAACACGGATCCAGTTCTTAAAAGAGCAACCAAAAAGGAAGTCTAAGAATTGCTGTCCTCTATGAAGAGAACGTCTCCAAACAAGGAGGCTGGTGAGAAGGGGCTTGACCCTTAATTAAGGTTGTTCTACATCTCATGCCTTTCACTCTTTTTTTCTTGCACACCTGCAGAAGGAAAGATTGATCAGCTCAAAACCAGACTGCCCTCAACTCAGCACATCATTATACTTTCTTCTCTCTGGGAGAAACATCCGCAAAGGTTTTCACTCAGGAATGTGTCTGGTTTTAAAAAGTCTCTAAGACTCAACAGTGCTGGTAGCATTTCCTCCTGTGAACACCTTGCTGGGGAAATGGGAGGAAGGGGAGCCCTGCGAGCCCACTGCAGCCCTGCAGCATCAGGGTCACAAAGACGTGGGCCTGCTCAGTAGGCAGCCCAGGTCAGGGGAGCTGGAGACCTGGATCCACACTTTCCAAGTGATCCAGGCAAGTCACTTTTACTTTCTGAGCTTCTGTTTCCTGGTCAGTGAAATGGCAACACACTTGTTCTGCTTCTCGGGATAGTTCTGAGGCTAAGATTTTTACCAGTGAAGACTCTCTGAGAAAGCAAATTCTAAACTAAGAGTCACTGATGCAAATGCCTTTAACTTGTGAAGTGACCAGGGTATGACATGAGGGAATGGTGCAGACCTTGACCTAACAAACGTGTTTGGGAGCCAAATTTGGCCCTGGCTCACCAACTTGTGACCCTGCCTTAAACAAAAATGAGGGTAATTACAGCAAAGCAGCTCTCAAAATTGATGGAAAATAAAATTTTTCTCTACCCTGTTATGGGTTGCATTGTGCTCCCCCAAAAAGATAAGTGGAAGTCCTAACCCCAAGTACCTCAGAATGTGACCTGATTAGGAAATAGGGTCATCGCAGATGTAATTAGTTAACATGAGGTCATACTGGCATAAGACTGACTCCTTATAAAGAACACAGCCATATGAAGACAGAAAGACACAGGGAGAATGCCCTATGAAGACAGAGATTAGTGATGCATCTATAAGCCAAGGAATGGCAGGATTGCTAGCTCTCGTGGGAAACCAGGAGAGGGGCATGCAACAGATTCTCTCTCAGAGTCCTCAGAGGGAAACAACCCTGCTGACTTCTTGATTTCAAACTTCTAGCCTCCAGAACTGTGAGAGAATACATTTCTGTTGTTTTAAGCCACCCAGTTTGTGATACACTGTTACGGCAACCCTGGGGGAAACTAATACACTTCCCTGAAGGAAACTTGATTTTATATCAGGTATGAATTTCTGCTTCTCAGCATGAGTCAGTGGGACTCCCAGCTTAAGCCTTGGCAGGGCCAGGACTGGGGTGAGGCGCTGAGGGTCCAGAATTTCGGGAGGCAGTTCCTCTTAGGTTTCTGCCAGTGCTGATCTTCAGAGAGAGTGCCTCCTCGAGAGCCAGGAGCCTATCTCTGGCCATGCTGGGGTGTGTGGCGGTAGCCCTGCTTGAACGCGTTATCTAGTATCTTCGAGTGGTGCTTTGGAGCTGATTATAAAATGCAGTTTCCGGCCACTTTAACCTAGGGCAGAGCAAACATGTATTTCTCACAATCTCAGAATACTTCCTCTTTGCTTAAGGTAGAGGCTGAAGGGTAGCAGAATATGCCACCCCAAAATAGGACTGCAGGAGTTCAGGACATGCCACCCCAAATTATGCCACTTTGGTATGTTGATTATTTTAAGCTGTAGGTACTTGAAAAACAGCAAATGCAGGGAGCAAATGAAATCCCCTTCTCTGCCTAAATCCCCCAAAAGGAACTCAGTTGTCATAAATCTCCCGGGGAGTTTCATCAAGCAGGGAAGATTGACTCTCATCACAAGGGAGCAGGCTAGAAACCCACACCACACATAGACAAACTCTGTCACACACTGTTACATCTCCTATCCTCCTAGGGGCCAATTCAACTTTCCCCAGAATCATTTATTCTCTGAGCCCTGCATCCTCCCCTCCCATTTCCCTATTAAAATGGTATTTAATCCTAAATTCTTTTTTTTTTTACGATTTTATTTATTTATTTGAGAGAGAGAACGCACAGGAGCTAGGGGAGGGGGCAGAGAAGCAGTCTCCCCGCTGAGCAGGGAGCCTGATGTGGGACTCGATCCCAGGACCCTGGGAGCATGACCTGAGCCAAAGGCAGATGCTTAACCAACTGAGCCACCCAGGTGCCCTTAATCCTGAGTTCTTTTTTTTAAAGAGAGGGAACACAAGCAGGGGGAGTGGGAGAGAGAGAAGCAGGCCTCCCGCCGAACAGGGAGCCTGATGCAGGGCTCGATCCCAGGACCCTGGGATCATGACCTGAGCCAAAGGCAGCCACTTAACGAATGAGCCACCCAGGCGCCCCCTTAATCCTGAGTTCTAAGCCACCTTGGGGAATTATTAATTTTTCCAGGGGTATCTCCCCTGTATATATATGAGATATATATATTAATAAACTTCGGTTTGCTTTTCTCTTGTTAATCTGTGTTTTATTACAGGAGTCTCAGCCAACTCAGAAGGATAGAGAGAAAATTATGAGGATGGGATCACTGAAACCCTACCCAGATGGAATTCTGGGAAAACTGGCAGAAGGGTAAGAGTTCTTATTAAAATCAGCTCTCCTGGATCTCTGTCTGTAGTGCCCAATTGAGAGAGGAGGGTAAAATTTTATCTTGTCCCTTCATCTTCAAATTCAGATTTGTGTGAGAAAAATATTTTTAAGAATGAATTCTTTGAACTGTGACTCTTAGGAATTTGGTTTTTGGGATACCCTTGGGTTATTTATCCTTTCCCTCCCAGGGACAGCTATTGCTTTCCTGTTTGTCTCATTTTATGTCCTGAGAGCTTGATTTGGCATGCAGGTTGTTGGTTCTCGTGCGTACAAGTGAGTAGTTCTGGATCTTGTCAGGGTTGCATCTTTTGCACCCTCTTTAGGGATACCACCTGTATCCATGTTAAGTCACAAAAGGCTTATTAGTCTTGGTTTTGAGCCACTTGACAAGTATACCTTCAGTTTAAATGAAAAAGGAAAAAAAAATTTATTTCTTTTTTAAAGATTTATTCATTTATTTTAGAGAGAAAGGAGGAAGGGGCAGAGGGAGAGAGAGAATCCCAAGTAGACTGACTTCCTGCTGAGCAGGGAGCCTGATGATGCCAGGCTGGATCCCATGACCCTGAGATCATGACCTGAGCTGAAATCAAGAGTCGGATGCTCAACCAACTGAGTCACCCGGGCACCCCAGGAAAAAAATAATTTAAAAAAGAAGTTTAATACTGCCAGAAATAGTTACTGTTTGTTCCAGCTGATAATAATATATTGAAAGGATTAAGATTTTATTTATTTATCTGACAGAAAGAGAGAGAGAGAGCACAAGCAGGGGGAGGGGCAGAGGGAGAGGGAGAAGCAGGCTCCCCGCTGAGCAGGGTACCCGTTGCCAGGCTCCATCCCAGGACCCTGAGATCATGACCTGAGCCAAAGGCAACTGCTTAACCAACTGAGCCACCCGGCTGCCCCTGAAAGGATTTTTAAGAGCTGTATGGTCAGAAAATTGGCCTAATTTGAAGCCCATACTCAGAGACTGATAGGAGTTGTTTTCCCTTGATCCTGTTCCTCTTATGGGGACTTCTCAGTCAACTGAAACCCTCTTCTCAAACCCCTGCTGACTACATGCTCCACCAACCCTACTTCCTTCATGTTGGCATGATTTTGCTGAGGATAAATTTGGAACTCCATTGGCTTCTTTGGAAAACTTAAGATTTCCCCAAATTGGCTCTTTTAAGACCTCTTCCTTCCCACTGTTCCTTCTTCCTTTTGCCACTTTCAATCTTCCATTCCATTCCCTTTAATTTTTTGACTCTGCCTACCCTGCCACACTTCTCCCTTCCCACTTGAGCCTTCAGCTCCCTATAGACACTTGAACTTTAAGCCCCCTACTCTCCATCAGGGGCTGTTGAGGGACCCAGAGACCCCCAAAAGCAACTACTTGAGGCTGAAAAGGAAAAAGGAGCTTTTGGAAACTGGGCAAGTGAAAATCTTAAAAGTCCTCTCCACAAATATAAGTAAAAACTTTTAGCCATCTGAGTGGATCCAACTGTTCTTTTATAAACTAGCAAGTTTTGTATTAATGTACCCAACATATGGCTAAAATTTTAATAAAAGCTATAAGATTTCTATGTTTGTATGTTTATGTATGTCTATATATGTATGTTAGTATATGTGGTATTTTTCTACCTCTGGACGATATTGTCTAATTGTGAAAGAGCTCTATTTAATTGGCTTAATGAAAAGTAAGTGCTTATATAATTTTTTTTTTAAGATTTTATTTATTTATTTGACAGGGAAAGAGAGAGCACAAGTAGGCAGAGTGGCAGGCAGAGGGAGAGGGAGAGGCAGACTCTCTGCTGAGCAGGGAGCCAGATGTGGGGCTCGATCCCAGGACCCCAGGATCATGACCTGAGCCGAAGGCAGCCGCTTAACCAACTGAGCCACCCAGGCGCCCCTAGTGCTTATATAAATTAAACGTTCTCTCAGAGCAATATAGAAACTAACCCAAATGTTTTTTATGCACTTCCAACAGGTGTGAGGTGATATTGTGGTTTGTTTGGGTTTTTAAGATTTTATTATTATTTATTTATTTGACAGAAAGAGACAGAGAGAACAGGCAGAGGGAGCAGCAGAGGGAGAGGGAGAAGCAGGTTTGCCACTGAGCAGGGAGCCTGACATGGGGCTCGACCCCAGCACCCTGGGATCATGACCCGAGCCGAAGGCAGACGCTTAATGACTGAGCCACCCAGGTACCCTCATTGTGGTTTTGATTTAAATTTCCCTGATTAGTGATGTTGAGTACCTTTTCATGTACCTGTTGGCCATCTGTATTAATTCTTTGGAAAAATGTCTATTCAGATTCTCTGCCTATTTTTTGTCAGATCATTTGGGTATTTCTGGTGTTGAGTTGTATGAGTTCTTTGTATATTTTGAATATTTACCCCTTATCAGACGTATGATTTGCAAATATTTTCTCCCATTTAGTAGGTTGCCTTTTCATTTTGTTGATGGTTTCCTTTGCTGTGCAGAGGCTTTTTAGTTTAATCCCATTTGTTTATTCATGCTTTTGTTGCCTTTGCTTTTAGGGTCAAAAAAAAAAAAAGCCATCACCAAGACCAACATCAGAGAACTTACTGCCTATGTTTTCTTCTAGGAGTTTTATGGTTTCAGGTCTTACATTCAAGTCTTTAATCCATTTTTATTTCATTTTTGTATATGGTATAAGATAGTGGTCCTCTTTTATTGGCTTGCTCTTGATAAGAGATTGTGAAAGGTTTTTCTTTACCTTTTAAATAATCTGTCTGGGGGGCGCCTGGGTGGCTCAGTCGTTAAGCGTCTGCCTTCGGCTCAGGTCATGATCCCAGGGTCCTGGGATCGAGTCCCACATCGGGCTCCCTGCTTGGCAGGAAGCCTGCTTCTCCCTCTCCCACTCCCCCTGCTTGTGTTCCCTCTCTCGCTGTGTCTCTCTCTGTCAAATAAATAAATAAAATTTAAAAAAAAAGTTTTAAATAATCTGTCTGGAAAACAAAGATTCTGTGTTTAATCAAAATAATTTCCCATGCTTCATATCAGGTCTTTGATTACTTAAGAAAACTCTATTAAAAGTTTTTAATAGTTCTCTATTAAAAGAGCTAAGGTTTTTTAAAACTATGTAATTTTCTGTATTTGCCTTTGAAATCTTTAATAGTCATTTTGTCTAAATCTTTAATTATCACTTTAATTATCACTTAATTATTCTACAGGATTTCTGGAACATCTCAAAAGACTTGTTCTCTCTCCTTATAAAAAGAGAGATTAGATTTATCTGACATGTTATATTACATGGGAAGGATTGTCAAACAAGTTATATGCAACCTTCTTAGGTTATATTTGTATGGGTATATGTTATTAATATAAGTGTTCTAGAAACTGAATGAAATTCCTAGAATCTGATACATCCTGGTATAATGTCATCGGTCGCAATTTTAGTTGTCATCTTAAAATGTTGTATGCCACAGAGATCATCAAATTTCCTTGTTAATTCTGTCTAAATGAACTATCATCAGATCTTTAATCATGACCATTTTTAAGTCTTCTTTGGTCAGTCAGTTGTTTTTTTTTTTTTTTTTAAGATTTTATTTATTTGCGAGAGAGAGAATGAGAGACAGAGAGCATGAGAGGGAGGAGGGTCAGAGGGAAAAGCAGACTCCCCGCCGACCAGGGAGCCCAATGTGGGACTCGATCCCGGGACTCCAGGATCATGACCCGAGCCGAAGGCAGCCACCCAACCAACAGAGCCACCCAGGCGCCCTTTTTTTTTTTTTAAGATTTTATTTATTTATTTATTTGACAGAGAGAGAGAGCACAAGTAGGCAGAGAGGCAGGCAGAGGGAGAGGGAGAAGGAGGCTCCCCGCTGAGCAGGAAGCCCGACGCGGGGCTCGATCCCAGGACCCTGGAATCATGACCTGAGCCGAAGGCAGCCGCTTAACCAACTGAGCCACCCAGGCGCCCCTTTCAGTTATTCTTTTACTCTGATATTTTCTAAAAGCTTCTGCAAGCAGCTATGATCCAAAAATGCTTTCTCTTCAGAACAATTCATGGAAGGAACTCTGAAAAGTCCTCTAGATTGCAGGTTTCTCATAACGTTAAGGTTATACCATTGACCTGGGTAAGAATTTCTAGAGCTCTAATGAAAAAACAAAACGATTTAAAAAACTGCTAACTCAGAATCAAGCAAAACATGAATTAATTACATGGGGCTGAATAAATTGATGAAGATGATTATAATTTTTATGACTTTTTATTTGAAACATCACTGGTTCTTTAATGTTTTGCTTTCCAGATTTAAGGAGACTTCTCCTCTTTTTCCTTAAGTGATCTGTGACTGGCTGCAAGTTGGCAAAGTATACCTATGTAAAAAGAATTGAAGCATTTATCTTTTCTCCCTACCTGATCATGACAGAATTCAGAAACTCTTGAGTGTTCTTATTTTCATGGCAATATGCCTATTTGCTTAAGTTCAGTAAGAATCTTGCAATAGGACACAATTGGAAATATTGCTTATTTTACCAAGGGTTTGACTGGAATGTCGTATTTGAGAGTGAGGAACACAGATTAAGATATAACCAGACAGCTTTAAGGCAGTAGGGTTGATTTTTAAGGGGCCAGTGCTTATTAAGCCCCCTTTTGAGAAACCACCTGGTACCTTTGCTTTCAGGGTTTTCCGTCTTACCAGGTGAGTCCTGGCAGGCTCAGTCCCCTCAGGATATTTTCGGGACCTGAAACAGAGAAGAATTCATCCAAATGTATAGATATTCATGTGAAGTCTGATAGTGAGTTCTGGTGTGGCTTCCTAGCCTTGAGAGGCTTTTTTAAAAGTTCATTCTGAGAGGGCACCTGGGTGGCTCAGTTGGTTAAGCGACTGCCTTCGGCTCAGGTCATGATCCTGGAGTCCCGGGATGGAGTCCCACATCGGGCTCCCTGCTCAGCAGGGGGTCTGCTTCTCCCTCTGACCCTCTCCCCTCTCGTGCTCTCTATCTCTCATTCTCTCTCTCAAATCAATCAATCAATCAATCAATCAATCAATCTTTAAAAAAAAGTTCATTCTGAGATTCATTATGAAAGTTCCAGCAAAGCAACTTTTTAAAAAGATTTTATTTATTTATTTTTGTGAGAGAGAGAACACACAAGTGGGGGTGGGGGGCAGAGGGAGCAGGCTCCCCGCTGAGCAGGGAGCCCAACATGGGACTTGATCCCAGGACTCTGGAACCATGACCTGCTCCAAAGGCAGACGCTTAACTGACTGAGCCACCCAGGCACCCCACAGATTGTGAAACTTCTTGAAGAATTTTCAAAGATGAGGAAGAAAGGGTAGCAGAATGTGCCATGCCAAAATATGATTACAGGAGTTCAGGACATGCTACCCCAAAATATGCTGCTTTGGTGTAATGATTGGTTTGAGCTGTAGACACTTGAAAAATAGAAAATGCAGGGAGAGTGTTCTCTGAATTTCTCTTGTCTGTCTAGAGACAAGAGCCCCCAAAAAGGAACTCAACTGTCATAAATCCCCACCCCAGGAATTTCATAAACTAGGGAAGACTGACTCTTGTGATAGGAGAAGTTAACACCACACTCAGGCAGACTTTGTCACAAAACATCCTATTTCCCATCTATTCTTCTAAAGACCCATTCATCTTTCCTAAAAATCACATCCTCTCCCCTACAAGGCCTACATACCCCCTTCCCTTGTCCCAGTTAAGATGGCATTTAATCCTGAATCCTAAGCCACCTCAGGAGCTTACTCATCTTCCCTTGGGTATCTCCCACGTATACATGAGGTACACATGTTAATTCTGTTTTTCTTTTGTTAATCTATCTTTTCTTTTCTTTTTTTAAGTGGGCTCTACACCCAACATGGGGCTCAAATTCATGACCCTGAGATAATGAGTCGCATGCTCTACTGACTGAGCCAGCCAGGCAGACCTAACCTGTCTTTTATTACAGGGGTCTCAGCCAAGAATGCAGAAAGGTAGAGGGGAAATTGTTTTCCTCCCTGGAAGGTTTACAAATTTTAATTCTCTCTCTCCCACTTACCTCAATCACTCCTATCTATCAATTACTCAGTTAGTTCTCTATCCTGGGTGCCAGGGATTTAAAAATTGAATGATACACCAAAGGTGGGAGCAGTGGTAGATAGATACATTTAAAAACATTTTTAAGGGTGCCTGGGTGGCTCAGTTGGTTAAACAACTGCCTGCGGCTCAGGTCATGATCCCGGAGTCCCAGGATCGAGTCCCACATCAGGCTCCTTGCTCGGCAGGGAATCTGCTTCTCCCCCTGACCCTACCCCCTCTTGTGCTCTCTCTCTCTCTCTCTCAAATAAATAAAATAAAAAATCTTTAAAAAAAATTTTTTTTTTAAAAAGGAAAGGAAAGGGGCACCTGGGTGGCTCAGTCGTTAAGCATCTGCCTTCAGCTCAGGTCATGATCCCAGGGTCCTGGTATCGAGCCCTGCATTGGGCTCCCTGCTAGGCAAGAAGCCTGCTTCTCCTTCTCCCACTTCCCCTGCTTGTGTTCCCTCTCTCGCTGTGTCTCTCTCTGTCAAATAAATAAATAAAATTAAAAAAAAAAAAAGGAAAGGAAAGAAGGAAGGAGGAAGGAAGGAATTACCATAAAGTATAATAAATGCTATTAAGAGACACAGGTTTAGGGGCCTATGAGAGCTTGGCAGAGTGGTATATCACTCAGATGACCAAGGAGATGAGATAAGAACATGGTACCTACACTGCCTCTTTAAGAATGAGTAATTGTTGGGGCACCTGGGTGGTGCAGTCGGTTAAGTGTCTGACTTTGGCTCAGGTCATGATCTCAGGATCCGATCTTGGGGTCGTGGGATCAAGCCCTGAGACAGGCTCTGTTCAGTGGGGAGTCTGCTTCTCCCTCTCCTTCTGCCCCTCCCCACCTCTAAAATAAATACATCTTAAAAAAAAAAAAAAAGAATTGTTAGTCAGATGAGAAGAAGAGAAGGATGGATGAAAGAGATTGATTAATAAAGCCAATTAGATCTTCAAAACAAAACAAAGAATGACACCCGGGTAGCTTGGGTGATGGGCAAATATGGTGCCAATTGACCAGAAAAGTGAAGGATATAAAAGAAAAGGGATTGATTAGGTCTTGGACATGCTGAGTCTTAGGTGCTTGTAGATATATGAGGAAAGATGACCAACAGCACTTCCAAAGTGTGTTCTAGGAGCCTGACTTCCAGGAGATACTAATATTGCAGGGGGAAAAGGGAGCGGGGGTAGACTGTGGAAGGCTGTATTAGCCCAGATCCCCTGGGAAACAGAGCGGAGGCAAGAATTATATGCTGATGCCTTTTATGAAGGTGCAAACCCTAATCCTCAAGAATGATGTAAAAGACATGAGGCAGGGAAGGACGAGAAACAATGCAAGATGCAGGGAGGAGCAGCTGGTGGGCCACAGAACTACACTGTTGGCTACAGTTCAAGAAAAGCAAAAGGCTAGGGGTCCAGGACTTGGGCAGTGGTAACAGAAACTGAGAAAGCAGATTGTATCCAATACAGATGCCAAATAAGTTTAAGAAGTATTGGGTATTACATGCCCTCTCTTGGAAATTTGCAATGCATTTTAGCACATTAACAGTTCTGGAAGTAACTTAGCAAGGAAATAAATTTCATTTTATTTAACACAGTGTTTCCCAAACTTATTTGACCACAGAAGCTTTCCTTCCTGCCCTGCTCATCTGTAGAACTCAGTTCTGGTCAGCTGTGGATACTGCAGTCTGGAGCAAAGGAGATAGTACGGATTGGAGGTAGGGATTTGAGAAGCATATAGGTAGTGTTTGAAGGCCAGAGGATGGAGATCATCCAGGAAAAGTCTGTAGAATGATCCTAAGCCAGAGTCATGGGCTATACCAATATTAAGGGACAAACACAGGAAGAAGATCCCTTAAGAGAGAAGGAAGAAACATCAGCAGAATTTGGATAATCAGAAGCTATCACTAGGTAAAGCAGAAAGGAATTTATGAACAGGTATAGGTGAGCAGAGGACACCCTAGGACCGAGTGACTCAAAAATCTATCCTGACCATCAGACACTACCCAGGAGCTTGTTAGACATGCAAAATCTGAGATCTCACTCCATATCTACCTTTTACCTGGATCCTCGGGTGATTCACATGAACATTAAAGTTTGAGAAGCTCTGGCTTATAGCATTGCTGCAAGGAGTGGAGGAGTAGACTAAAATGGAGTTTCCGGAGATACCTGTAAACCCTCAGAATCACCATGCCTCTGCCATTGTAATTAAGAAAGAAGCCACAAAAACACTAGTGCTGCAGGAAGCTGCTGAACTAGGAAGCTGGTGATCATGAAACCAGCCGGCCTCTATCCACACCAGCAAAACTGATGCCTCACCTGCTGCTACTCCCCTCTTCGTTCCAGGATCAAGCCTCAGGTAATGTCATTGAATTGGCAGTTCCTAAGTCACATGTGGAGTGCCAGCTGCAAGGAAATCTAGGAAATGTAGCTTCCCAGCCATAATGTCCTAGAAGGAAGTGGAAAGCATAAACCAGTCAACAGGATCCATCCTTGGAGGTGTCCTGGAAAGTATGACAGGTGCAGATAGCTATCCCCCAATATCTATTCTACCCTTCATCCATGGTTATAGGATCTTCAGCTTGGTGCATGACTGCCCAGAATAAAGACATCTCCCAGCCTCTCTGTAGACAGATATGACCATGTGACTAAGTTTGGGCCAATAATGTAATGGAAATGTCACAAACCAGCATCCAGGAATCTTTGAGAGACAGGAGGAGCATATCCTTTACACTCTTCTTTGTCCATCACTCTACCATGCTGCTTGGAGCATGAGAGGACATCATCTTGGACTATGAGGTTGAGGGCTAAATCCTGGGGTTGGCAGAGCTGAGCTAGAAGGAGCCTGAGTCCCTGAGGACTTCCTAGGTGAGATCACCATCCTTGCTCTGGTGACTTACCTCTGTATACATGAAAGTCTAATCAACCATTGTTGTTTTGGATCATCCCTGGAAGAACCTAATCATAGCCAGATGTCAAAAGCGCTGGTTCTTAACACTGGCAATTCATTGATTCCTTTGAGAATGGAATGATGTCCTGGACCACCCCCCTAAAAAGATGCACATCTGTACAACTCTGTATAACAATTTCAAGGACTGTGTGATGTTTTTTCCTGAAGACAGTCTAAGAACTCATGGAACCCTGGTTAAGAACCCCCAGAGTTGAGATTTTTCAAGAAGAAAGGATTATAATCAAAAGGCAAATGGCTCGGAGTTAAAGTAAGAACCGAGAAGTGGTCTTGGTCCAGACTGTTGCTGCCAATGGTAGGAGCAGTTTCAGTGGGGTAGGGTAGAGGGGGGGCAAAAACTAGACTATAGAGTTCTGGGAGAATGAAAATCAAGAAAGTGGAGGCAGCAAGTATTGTCAACCATCTGGAGTAGCCTACCCCTGAAGATGGTGGTGGCTGGGAGAGGGTAGAGGTCATGGGCTCCAGAGAGGGTTTTCCTGGCTTTCCTCTGCTTCTAGGACCAGACCAGCCAGAGTGAGGGTGATTTGGGATATCCAACACTATTCCATGTTGCAGCCCATCTGGTAGCCTATTTTTTTTTTTCACTGCCTTGGAAATGCTGGTCCCATCTCAGAAAGGAGGGGAAAGTGGGATCCTGGGAATAGAAAACATTCCTGAGGGAATGAAGGCTAGAAGATGAATTGGGCTCAGCCAGAGTAGATGCTATTAAGTCCTTCCTCTTCAGACACTCCACACTAGGATGCCTCTGGGCAACCTTCAATGAGAAGGCTGTCTCCTCTGCCCCATCTCTTCCCACCTCTGGTGTTGCTGCTCTAGCGGGATCCCAGACCTGACGCCAGTGCGTCCAATAGCCTCAGCATACCTGTGGAGCTAACATCAAAGCGAACACAGCTTGTCCTCTGGAGAGGAAAGGGGACCACATCATGTGTCCTGGTTTCTCTTCTTACCGGGAAGCTCTTCCATGCTTTTCTGCAATCAGACTGGCATTCCTGCTGTGCCTCCATGATTTTCTCCCCCAGTACCTCATCAACCGTGCTCTGGGATCCCAGGCTTATCCTGTTCCGGCACCCTGAGCTGTTCCTCTGCATCACCCCCTGAATACACGAGTCACTTAGTCCTCTCTCTCCTTTACATCATCCTTTCAAATGATAGAACCACCTTCCCAATCAAAGATTTACTGTGCAAGCACCCTCCCCAGCTTCCTATGGTGGGGAAATTAGACAAAATCTAATCACATGTTGGAAACTGGAGACAGAAATGGCTCAGATTTATACTAGAGCTCCAGGGAACAGCACTGGTAGATGGGGCCTATCAAAGAGGCTCTGCTCCAAGTGGCCTACCTTTTATGGAGACCCAAAGTGCTCATTTATCTCCTATCTTGGGGGAGGAAATGAGGGTCTTCACTGGGGCCTTGCACTTGACAGCCAATTGCTGAGCCAAACTTGTGTTTTAGTAGCCCCTTGAAGGCCTCAGGCATCCAGGGAGAAAGCAAGGGTCCCAGGTCAGAGCCAGGGCAGCTCTCACTCTGTGGCTCCCACTTCCCAAGACATATTCCTGCTGCTCTGGACTGTGGCTACCTCCAGAAAGGAGACTAGGCTTACAAAGTGGAAATTGTCCAACAAAACTTGTAAACATCCCACCTGTACCCCTCCCACTTCCCACCCCTTGGGGCCCCAGTGTTTGAAAATAAAGCTTAGCGGCCACTGAAAGCCTTGACGTTACAAAAGAACTGAGCCAAACAGGTGGGGCTGGTTCCTTAGGGCAGCCTCTTCCTCCTCCCCTGACCAGCATTTCCTGGGTGAGAAGGAAGAGCTCAACAAAAGGAATTTGCTTCCCCAGAATTTTAGCAAGGTGCTTAGAAAGAAATACGGGCTCTGGCCTCTGAAAAGCCTGGGTCCCAATCCAATCCCTGCTACTTACCTGCTGTGTGACTTTCCCTTAACTTTTCTGAGCTTCCCCTTATTTTCTCAACTGTAAAATAAGGATTAGAATTCCCCTTATATAAGGTTGTAAGAATTAAATGAAATAATGTATGCATAGTTCCTGGCTTTTTAAAATTGTTACTAACCTGCTTGAAGATGGAGCCTCTACATAACTTGTTTACCATTTTCAGAAATCCTTTTCTCTCTGGTTTCAGTTTACCTTTCTCCTCTTTCCTCAATTCTTTCCCCAGTACCTGGAAATATCTCCTAGGTCCCTATTATTCAAAGGTCCAGGACAAGAAGGCTCACCTAAGAGCTTGTTAGAAATGCAGAATCTCAGGCCTACCCCAGACCCTCTTGAGTCAGAATCTGCCTTTGAATAAGATACCTAAGTTCTTCTCTGTGCATATAACAGTTTGAAAAGCACTTGCACTGGGTCATCCTTTGCTGCTTTTTTTTTTTATTTTAAGATTTTATTTATTCATTTGAGAGAGAGAGCACGAACTGGGGGAGGGGCACAGGGAGAGGGAGAAGCAGACTCCCAGCTGAGCAGGGAGCCTGATGTGGGGCTCGATCCCAGGACCCCAAGATCATGACCTGAGCCGAAGTCAGATGCCTAACCAACTGAGCCATCCAGGCGCCCCATATCCTTTCTTCACAATACCAAATAGCACCGGATTTCAACACCACTTAACAGGAGTTTCCCTCCAGCAAATTTCATATTACATACTAAAACTTTTTTTTTTTTAAAGATTTTATTTATTCATTCAAAACACAGAGATACAGAGAGAGAGATAGCATGAGCAGGGGGAGAGGGAGAGGGAGAAGCAGGCTCCCCGCTGAGCCAGGAGCCGGATGTGGGGCTCCATCCTAGGACCCTGGGATCATGACCTGAGCCGAAGGCGGACGCTTAACCATCTGAGCCACCCAGGCGCCCTTATATACTAAAACTTCTTAATTGGACACTTGAATAACAACAAATCATAACAGTAATAAAATATTAGTAACACAATTTAATATGTGCTTAATGCTTTGCTATTTACAACACACAATTTTATACCCACATAATCTCATCTGATTTCAGAATGTGGGATAGTTATCCTCAATCAGAGAGTGTTTGAGTGAGTGAATGAATAAATGATTGAATGAATGACTTGGGAACTATTTAGTGAAGAGAAACTGAGTTATGAGAGGGCTTTTAGGGTTACACCAATGAGGACTTTTGTTCAGCCCTTAGTAAGAGAGATCCAAAACAACAGTGGCCTAAATAAAATAGAGGCTTATTTTCCTCTCACATGATAAACCGTCTTTAGGCGGGCCAGGCTGGTATGGGGACTCTACAAGTCTCAGAAGCTGGAATCCTATCTTCTGCTCTGCCATCCTTAGCACATGACTTCAACCCACAGATGAAAATGACTGCTGGAGCTCTACCCCTCAAGTTCATGTCCCAGGGACAAATAAGCAAGAACAGGGGGAAAGGACAAAGGGGTGCTTGCTAGCTAGTGAACCCCTTTAAACAGCTTTCTAAAAGCCCTACCCAATCACTTCCACTGACTTCTCATTAGCCATCGCCCTCTGCAAGGAAGGTTGGGAAATGTGATTTTATTAGCCAGCCACATTGCTGCCCTCAACATAAGAGTAAGGAAGGTGAGGATAATAGCTATTAGGGTGAAATCTAGCAATTCTCTACCAAAAGGGGAATGAAGGAAAGAGAGTGTTTTGTATTTCTCCCCTTGCAATATCTCAACAAGGAATGGAAGGGTCTGGACAAGAGGGGGTGGTCCCTGCTGGGCTGCTTTCAGGCAAAAGGAAAGAGTCTTCTTACCAGTGTATTAGCTGGGGGCCCAAAGTAGGGGTAGGTGAGAAACCAGGACCTTTAACTGAAGTGTTGCTGTGTCTCCAGAGAATGCTGACCTCATGATAGAGTTATCATTCATCCTCTTCTTCTGGACTGGGATGTTCTCCCTTCTTTACATCCTAATTCCCAACTCCTTCCACTCCATTCCTGCTCATTCCTTCAGTTTTCTGCTTGTATGTTCTCAAAATCTTGTTATATGTTCTCATAAACCTGGATTTTACCTGCATAGTACTTGTTCCAGGTTTACCCTGCCCTGGCCTTTTATCCCCCCTCAAGTATAAGGTCCCTTAAGGTAGATACTATGGCTATCCTATTCATCACTGGATTTCCAGCACCTTGCGTGGTACCTGAACATAGTAGTTGCACCAGAAGAATGCACTTGAATCAATAAACGTATCTGATAAGAAAGTTCATATTATTCCTTAGCTTTTTTGGATTGTAAATAACAAACATCCACCTGCACTATCAAGGAGACAGTTAATTATAATGATACGGAGGCATGTCACATAGACAAGGGACTAGATTACAGCCTGGCCTCAGGAATGGAGCAGAACCAGAAACTCAGATGCCCCTGGGAGTCTCCTCATCTTTTGTTCTCTCATCAGACCGGTTTCTCCTGCTTGTTACTTCTACACAGTGAGGAAAATACAGCTGTCAAGAAAACCTCAGAGTTATCTGTTATTGGACCAATCAGCTGGAGAGAAGTTAAGATAGCTCTTCCTCTCTCATCTCTATCTCTTCAAAATTCCAAGCAGAAAAATTATTGTTCCAGTATGGGTCAAGTGCCTGACCTGGACCAGTCAAGGGACCAGGGACCAGGGTCATATTGTAGAAACATAGCAGTTCCCACTGCAACCTTGTAGTTTGGGGATGGGAGAGTTGATTCCTGGAAGAGTGGTCTGGAGCAGACGAAACAGTGGATGTCCACTGGAGTGAGCATCAGCTCCCCAACACACACAATCCCAGCTCCTCAACCACAAGTCCAGCATCTCCTTGGATTAATGCCTGTATCTCTGGGGCCTCCACTGGATCTTCAGGGCCATTGCCAGAGTTCTCTGGTAGATTCGCATATCTAGTTTCCAACTCTTCTTTCATTCCCTGAAAATCCTTCTTCCTCAACAATACCAGTGTTCAAAGATACCACAGGCACTTGAGCTTCACAGGGAGGACCTTCTCAACAATCAGGAGAATCTGCTGAGCTGTCCTGGCTGCAGAAGATGGAAAATTAAGTTGGGAGAACTGTTGGGCATAGTCAGACCTCAGGTGGGTGCAGCTCTCTCCAGGATTTCTTCCAACCAGCACTCTACTTCTCCTCTTACATCTGGCCATCATGTAGCTATGAGGGATGAGCTTCCAAATCCATCTGATGAATGAGGAAACTGAGGCCCAAAAAAGGGACAGGATATGAGGGTGGTCATTTAGTGTCAAGACAACACTTGAACTTAAGTCTCTCTTCCTTATGCTTTTGATAGAGGGACAGGGAGAGCTTGACAACTCTTCTGCAGAATCAATGCTGTGTTCACTAGATATAGGCTACATTTCCCAGGCCCGCTTGCATCTAAGTATGGACCATATGACTGAGTTCAGCCAATAGGAAGAAAGTAGAAGAAAAGCCTACCACTTCCACATTTGCCCATAAAATATCCCAGATTATCTTCCACACCCTCTCTCCTCCATCTGTGTGAGTCTGGAAACAAAAGGTTCTGAGATGGCAAAGCCTTCTAATGGAGGAAGACCAAATCTCTGATTTCACTGCTTGGAGGAGAGCTGCCCAGGAGTCACCAAGATCCACATTGAACTTTACTGGAACAAGAAGTAAATCTTTACTGTGTGAAGCCACTGAGATTTTAAAGTTATATATTATTATATATAGCATCCCATTCCCATCTTTGATGGAGCTCCTCTTCTCTGTGATGAGTTAGACTTTTTTTTATTTTAAGATTTACTCATTTATTTGAGAAAGGGAGAGCACGTATGGGAGGGAGGGGCAGAGGCAGAGGGAGAGACAGTCTTAAGCAGACTCCACTTGGGACTCGATCTCAGGGCCTGAGCTGAAACTAAGAGCCAGATGCTTAACTGACTGCACCGCCCAAGTGCCCCTATGTTGAATTAGACTTGATCTCCTCCAGCACTGTCTCTGCCCTTTGACCCTGACAAAGACCCAAACTACAAAGGGGCAGTACAGCTTTGTGATAGGAACTCAGGCCTTAAATCCAGTCATATCTCAGTCTGAACCCCAGATCCCACCCCCGCGACAGACCCAAGCAGGTTTGTTCCTTTGAGCCTATTTCCACATGTGTAAAATGGAGAAAGTACCCAACGTGCCATTGTAGGGTTTAAATAAGATATTACATAATCAGTGGTTCTCAACAGAATGATGTCACAGAAATTGTAAGGTCATGTTTGTGGAACCCCTTTAACTAGAGATGCTAGGTGTCCTGTGATGCTTAGGACACTCCTACACAATGACAAGCTGTTGCCCCTCCCCCACAGCTTTCATAAGGTCCACGGGACATTCACCTATCTGACGTTAGAATTACGTGAGCCTAGACACTAAACTCTGTTTTACAAAGAATCACGACATATTTTGGCATGGTTTTAGTATCTATTGAATGTTCCTGGAGTGTATTTGCCCGGTGTAACTGTCAGGGCCCTGACAGGAAATCAGCCCATTCAATGTAAAATAATTCAGGGAGGGGTTGATTTGCAAAATGACTAATTACAAAGGTGTGGACAGGTGTGGGGAAGCCAGACAGGATAGGGCAGACACCAGCTGTCACCACCACTATATCCGAGGTGTGAGCAGAGGCGAGATCACCAGAACCTGAGAGGGGAGAAGTGTGGCTGAGAGTATTAGATCCCCCGGGCTGCCGCGACTAATCACCACAACCTTGGTGGCTTAAAACAACAGAAATCTATTCTCACAATTCTCAAGGCCAGAAGTCCCAAATCAAGGCAGCGGCAGGGTCACAGTGCCTCCAAAGGCCCTAGGGGAGAATCCTTCCTGGCCTCTTCCAGCTGTGGGCGGCTCCCAGCCTTCCTTGGTCAGTGGCATCACTCCAGTCTCTGCCTCTGCCTTTTTTTTTTTTTTTTTAAGATTTTATTTATTTACCTGACAGAGAGAGAGAGCACGAGTGGGGGAGTGGCAGAGGGAGAGGGAGAAGCAGGCTCCCCGCTGATCAGGGACCAGGGAGCAGGGACCCCCCCTTCCTGCCCCAAATGGGGCAAATATCCCAGGACCCTGGGATCATGACTTGAGCCGAAGGCAGATGCTTCACCAGTTGAGCCACCCAGGCGCCCCTCTGCTTCTGTCTTTACATGGCCATCTCCTCTTCTGTTGTCTTCTGTCTCTTCTAAAGACGCTTGTTATTGAATTTAGGGTGATCACATCTCGAGAGCCTTAATTACATCAGCAAAGATCCTCTCTCCAAATAAGGCTACCTCCCAGGTTCCAGAAGTTAGAATATGGACATTTGTAGAGGCCGATTTTAGGCAACACGCTTGAGCAATGGAAACCTAAGTAAGGTAAAAGGGCCCACAGTGACCCCTGGGCTGAATGCAAACAGGCCCAGTAGGCGACCCACTTCAAAATATCCACAAGCCCTAGCTGATCAATGGCCTGCTTACAACTGGGCACAGGTACCAAAAAAGGAAAATTCCATATACCCCATACCTCCTCACCTTACCCCCCTTAACGACAGCCCCCCACCACTGCCTCCTGGCAGACAGCCTCTCCTCTGCTGCCCTTGCAGAGTAGTCAATAAACTTCTATCTCCTTTGTTTGGCCTGGGGTGAATTCTTTCCCTGCCTGTGCCCGCCTCCACCGTACCAGGTCGCTCCACAGACACAGCTTTGGGGGGCTTTCATTCAACCCACAATAGCCATCTTGAGAATAGCAGCAGCCTTAGGATGAGGGATATAGACAGGAAGATAGGCAGAAAGATAAAAACCCCAATCTCCCTTCCCTCCCTCACCCCATCTCCTGTCAGGACTTTCATTGGCCAAACCCAGCAGGAAATCAGAGGGCATGCGTGTGGCTCCCGGGGCCAAGAGCAGGGAAGAGAAGTGGGGGAGAATGGATCTGGAGGGGCAAACAAAAGACGGCAGGGCACCATGTTAATCAAGGGAGACTGGACTCTGTTTTATTTGGAACTTCAGCAGGAGAGGTCGCCGCTGCAGAAATCGTAATTGATTGGCAACAGTGCTGCTATTATTGGAGCCAATAATGTAACATATGTGTATCAGGATGTGTTCATAGTTGTTGCCCTTTCACAGGGAAGGACTACTTCCTTATACCTGCCAGTCGTCTTCTATGCAAGCGTTTCCGTCCTGAACGCCTCACAGATCTGCATGTTGTCCTGCACAGGGGCCATGCTAATCTTCTCTATGTCGTTCCAGTTTTAGTATATGTGCTGCCCAAGCAAGCACAGAATATATATTCTTTTTTTTTTTATTAAAGATTTTTATTTATTATTTATTTGACAGAGAGAGAGATAGCGAGAGCAGGAACACAAGCAGGGGGAGTGGGAGAGGGAGAAGCAGGCTTCCTGCCGAGCAGGGGGCCCGATGTGGGACTCGATCCCAGGACCCTGGGATCATGACCTGAGCTGAAGGCAGACGCTTAACGACTGAGCCACCCAGGCGCCCCAGAATATATATTCTTGTATTTTAAATACCTTTTATTTCCTCCTTTAAGTTAATTGTGGCTTTTTTTTTTTTTTTTGGTTTAATATTATGAAACTGTGATGCGGGTTGGTTATATTATCTATGAATGCTAAAAGTGGCATTGAAAGGGCGCCTGGGTGGCTCAGTCAGTTAAGCGTCTGCCTTCAGCTCAGGTCGTGGTCCTGGGATCGAGCCCCACATCATCATTGGGCTCCCTGCTCAGCAGAGAGCCTGCTTCTCCCTCTCTCTCTGCCCCTCCCCCTGCTTGTGCTCTCTTGCTCGCTCTCTTGCTCTCTCTCTCAAATAAACAAATAAAATCTCAAAAAAAAATAAAGTAAAAATGGCATTAAAAATATTATTGGGTTGCATAAAGTTGAGAGCTACAAGGTGTAGGGGACTCATAGTGCCAACACATTAAGTGCTGGATACATAGTACCTATTGGCATTAAGACTATGATCCGCTTCATCACCTCCAAGCACAATTGGATTGAGGACCCTAGAGACCAGGCCTTCTGTGAGTCACTAGGCAAGGAGAGGGCCTGGAGCCAGTCCCCTGGAGGTGGTATGATGTAAGCCTGGGTCCTGAGAAACCCTGGCTCGGACACCACAGTTCCCTTCCCCAGAGCAAGATGTCTCCAGAGGAGGAGATTCTTTCTCCTGAGCCCTGGAAGCCCTCGATGAGCTACTTGAGCATATCAGCATCCTGGGCTTTCCCACAAAGCAGGGAGCTGTGAGGGAGGTGGCTAGGCCTGGCTCTAAAGCTCAAACCAGACAACCCCACCAAGCTGACGTCAGTGGGCTGGCTGGCCAGGGATGGCAGGGTGGGGCTGGCCTGGGAGCCTAGCTGTCTCACCCCCAGGGGAAGGGAGGAGATGAGAGAAGAGGGAGGAGGGGAAGGAGGGAGGAGAAAAGCAGGAAGGGGTGGGAAGTGAGCCCAGGGAAATCTGACTCAGGCCTGTCTGGACAGCCATAGGGAAAATGGAGTACATGATACCTCCTCGCTTGAAACCTGGCATTCAAGACCCCTGCTTACATCTCCATCCTCATCTCATGCCATTCCCTGCCATGCAGACTACTTATAGATTCCTTCAAAGGCCAGGCTAATCCACGCCTTTCGTCATACAGTTCATCATACAGCCTGCTTCTCCCTCTCCCTCTGCCTGCCTCTCTGCCTGAATTGCCTTTTTCTGGCTCACCTAGCTCAAGGCTTCCTTGAAAATATCACTTTCTCCATGAAGTATTCCCCAATCCAGACACAATTACTCTTGTCTTTGCGCTGAGATCTATAGATGTCGAAAGTAGACTAGAATTACCATTTATTAATTTAGTGCAGTGTTCCAAGACTTTAGCATGCATCAGAATCACCCGCGAGGCTTTTAAAATATGGATTGCTGATTTCTAAGTTTCTGATTCTAATTCTGGTGTGGGGTGGTGTGGGAGGAGGTAACTGAGAGGACATGACTGCTGGTTGACCCTCAAGTAGGACCTGGGCAATGGGGGGCTCCTCACCCCCTCCCCTGTCCTTGGGATGTACATTCTGCCTACTGTTCCCACAGTGGGAGCATTCCAAGGATGTAGCTTTGAGAGAGTAAGGTGTTGTTGAGACCACCTGGACTGAAGACATGGCTGAACCCAGTTAAGGCTTCTATATAAACTTTTAAGATTAGGTGGGTGGGTGCAGAGATGTACTTCTCTTATGGCCACAAAAGCCAAGTCTTGTAAGTAAGTTCCCTTGCTTATTAACCTGCCACCTACCAATCTGGAGTGGTCTGCCTCTTTCTTTGGTCTCTCTCTCTCTGCCTTCTGTGTACGGCGCCAGTTTGTGAACCAACAGGTGAGGTCAAGAATTTTCATTTCTAGTAAGTGATGTTGCTGGTCCCAGGATCACACTTTGAGAACCACTGGTTTAGTGCAAGAAATGATCATTCCTGGGTATGATCAGTGCTTATTTATGAATTCATTTGGTGAATGTCTCCTATAGGCCTGCAACATGCCACACATTGACTACGTGTTGAGTATTCAGGAATAAGCAAAGCAGACATAGAACTTACCCCCATGGAGCTTCCAGTCCACGGGGGAAGACAGGAAGCAAATAAACATACTATTAAGTATATAATAACAAATTGTGATAAATGCCGTAAAGGAAAATAAGAAGAATATGATGAAAAAGAATAATAACGGGGCACCTTGGTGGCTCAGTTGGTTAAGTGGCTGCCTTCGGCTCAGGTCATGATCCCGGGGTCCTGGGTTCAAGCCCTGCGTCAGGTGCCCTGCTCAGCGGGGAGCCTGCTTCTCCCTCTCCCTCTGCCTGCCTCTCTGCCTACTTGTGCTCTCTATCTCTCTGTCAAATAAATAAATAAAATCTTTAAAAAAAAATAAAAATAAAATAAAATTTAAAAAAAGAAAAAGAATAATAACTAGAACCTATTTCAGACAGGGTGATCAGGTAAGGCCTTTTGGGTAAAAGAGACATTTATACAGGCATAACTTAAACACTTATTGCACTGTATTGTTATCTATTTTTTTTTATTTTTTATTGTTATGTTAGTCACCATACATGACATCATTAGTTTTTGATGTAGTGTTCCATGATTCATTTTTTGCGTATAACACCCAGTGCTCCATGCAGAATGTGCCCTCCTCAATACCCACCACCAGGCCAACCCATCCTCCCACCCCCCTCCCCTCTAGAACCCTCAGTTTGTTTTTCAGAGTCCATCGTCTCTCATGGTTCGTCTCCCCCTCCGATTTCCCCCCTTCATTCTTCCCCTCCTGCTATCTTCTTTTTTTTTTCTTAACATATATTGCTTGTTATCTGTTTTTAAGTTGTTCAGCTAACCACTAGACTACGTGCACCCTGAAAGTTAGAATCTTGTGTTATTCATATTTGTGCCTTCACTATGCTGCAGAGTAGGGCCTTCACAGATAGCGTAAAATAGATGGGACGATGGAAGGATCATTGGAAGGATGGATAAATGATTGAATAAACTGTCAGATGTATGTACATATGTATGTATGCATTGATGGATGGATGGATGGATGGATGGATGGATGGATGGATGGATGGATGGATGACTGTCTCTGGCAGTAACATGGAGAACCAGGATTCCTGCTGGTATCAGTGAGACAGGAGTGGAAACTAATAGAAACCTAGCTGACTCCTTTGCTATATTTCCAAACCTTGTCTATCATTTAAGGTGACCACCAATGGCCCCTCGTCCCCAAATCTCCCTTGATTACCATTGCTGAGCCCCACCCCCCACATGAATGAGTTACTGTCACCTCTTGCATTCCCACACAGCCCACACTGACTTCAACACACACAACAGCCTCATACTCGCCATCTGCTCACCACCTGCAAGCTTCTCAGGGCAAGCCATGTTCTCTGTGTCAGTTTTAGAAGGCAAAGGGAATGGGAGAGGAAAGAAAAGAAAGTTTTTCTCTAACCCCCGGAGCCAAAGAAGGCACGGAGCTCAGAGGGGGTGAGGAGATTCCTGTTTTGATAATTTACCACATGACTTCAAAATAGCACTTTCAATGACACATTTCCTCTAAATATGTGTCTTAGGCTCCTACAAGGAGCACAGTTTATTTAAAGACTCAATTTGAGACAAATAAGGAGAAGAAAAACACCCAGGGTCCCTCTGGGGTATTTAAAAATGGAAAGTGGAGAGAAAACTATATACAGACCAATTCCTTCCCTCTGAAGACTCTCCACCCAGGGATGAAACTCGACCTTCTTCACAGGCTTCAGACTGCCATATACTTGCGTCCCTTCTCATCAAGGCTCACGGCCACCAAGCCCAGTCCTCCCACACCAAAGACACTTGAATTCAGAAAGGAATTTCCAAAGGAGTTAGAGGTGGGAGAAGAGCTCCCCTCCATCTAAAAGAGGACAGAATGAAGAATCTGGGACATGAAACTCCCCAGAGATTGAAATAAAATTTGTCTCAATTGTGAAGGACCTGAACAGATGACTCCCAGAAGAGGGCAAGAGGATTGAATATCTCTTGTGAGCATGAATATCTAACATTAATATTAACTAAAGAAACGTAAAGAAAGCAAGATTTCATATGTATGTGGGCATGCGCGCACACACACACACATTAAACCATAATACCCTGTGTGAATCAGGGTGTCCTGAAATGGTCTCAAGTGGAACTGTAATTGGTACATTTCTGAAATCATTGGGCAATAGGTCTTAAGAGCTAATAAAACATTCATGCTTCCCCTCCACATACACACACACCCAAAGGAAGATGTGATTTGACATCAATTTATTTCCAATTCTGATCATCTATCCTAAAGGAATCATTTGAAATACAAAAACAAACAAAACAACAGCAAAAAGAACACTAATCACAAATACTAATCACAAAGATATTCATCCTTATGTTATATATAATAGTGAAAGACTGAAAAATGCCTGTTAAGTCCAGCAACTACAGAATGGTTGTTGGTTAGACATTTATAGAATGTTATTTATCCATGCCCAATTACATATTCTGCAGAGTTCTTCCTTGGGGGATGCGCTGGCAGCAATAATTGTCTGGCGCGCAGGCTGCAGGTCCTTTAGGAGAGCACCCTGATTGGTCCCCCAAGTCCAAAACCTGGTTCTCAGCTTCTCAGGATCAGAGCCTGGCTCTCTTAGTGCACCAGCTAGTAGCAGAGTCTTGGTGACAGACTTTCACTAATACCAACCCAAGGCTTATATAGCCATCAAAGGCCGATCTATTAGATCACAGTGGATGACATCCCTTTCCAAACAGCAGAATATGTGTATCCACTGCCAAGATTTGTCCCTCAGCTGATAGTGGGGTAGATGGTAAGAAAAATCAGATTACTTGGTGAGCTGCATGTCTGAATAAAAGGAAATGGGTAGTCTTGAGGAATATTTTTCAAGCCATGGTGAAGCTTGGTGAAGTGTCTCTGATCTAAAGGACAGACAATTTCTCTAGTGACTGAAATGCTAGTTTCTCTTCCTGGGAGAGCAGGGGCTGCTCGGTGACCAGTTTGCTTTCTTGCACCTGCCTTTCCACGCTCACTGCTTCTCTTTCTATGAATGCGGTTCCATTCTCAGCAGAAGTGACTGACCAATGCAGGGTGACACCATCTCAACCAATCATCCTCCCTTCTCTGGGCATACAGACTTGGGATTGTGCTAGTTATTAATCTGTTGCCCCTAGGCTCCATATTTAGCCTTCATTGTCTACTCTACAAAAAGAGAGTAGAGCATCTCAATATTTTTTCTTTGCTAGCTGACAAATGTAAAGCTTTGCCAGTAGAAGTTCCTGGAGAGATATTGTAAGAGGAATTTTCTTTCCTGATTGAGGTGTGTTCTGTTCAGCAAGCCCCGTGACCCCGGGGCACCTGACTCAGACAGCATGGACAGCTTCTCCAGTATCCAGCTCCTGCAGGGCAAGTGACTTTAGCATCAGTTGGTGCCTTTAGTACCAATGGTGTCTTTAGCATCAGTTCCTGCAGTGCATGGTGGCTGGCATCCTCCAAAGGCCCACAGCTTTCCCTGGCACTCTTCTCCACTCCCTTTTGTAGAGCAGCAATTCCAGTGAACACATCCCAAGCGGGTTCTGCCAGTGTAGCCCCAGTGTGCGGTCTCTACTGACCACTGAACCACAGCCACACCCTCTCCCATAAGGTTTTATTTTTTATTTATTTATTTATTTATTTATTTTTTCCCATAAGGTTTTATTTATTTATTTATTTATTTTTAAGATTTTTTATTTATTTATTTGAGAGAGAGAGAATGAGAGACAGAGAGCATGAGAGGGAGGAGGGTCAGAAGGGTCAGAGGGAGAAGCAGACTCCCTGCCGAGCAGGGAGCCCGATGCGGGACTCGATCCCGGGACTCCAGGATCATGACCTGAGCTGAAGGCAGTCGCTTAACCAACTGAGCCACCCAGGCGCCCTCCCATAAGGTTTTAGATCACCGCCCTGGGAGTGGGGGTGGGAAGCCCTGCCCTCGACGCTCTGTCTCAGCTCCAAAGAGACTTAACTAGGACAATCTGATTCTGAGAGACATTGTACCTCCTTTCATGATATATTAATTTCATTAGAACATTTCGAGTTTGAGAGATGTCCCCTTCTGAAACATTACTTATAAAAGCGAAAATGAAAATTCAAAAGTCCAAAAATAGATACATTTTGAAAATTATTAATGTGCTTGTTTCTTTCGCCTTCCCCCTCTTCTGCACAAAGCAGGTGGGGTGGTTATCTCCATCTGCCCCTTCAAATCTGCTGTCCACCGTCTCCAACCTGCTCTGTGTGCTGGGAGGCTGACCCCTGTGGGCTATTTATTCCTCTGACTTCCAGTTCAGTTCAGCTAATGGGAGGCACTTGGGAAGAGATCTGAGGGCAGGTGGAGAGATGTCAGAGTGATCACTCCCCTGGCTCCCTTTCAGCCAGACCACAGGGAGCCAATAGCTGCGATCCTTCACCGAAATTCCCGTTGGACAGTCTCTCTCCTGCGGGTAGAGCTTTTCCTGTTTCTCCTTCGGGACTAGGAGCAATGCCCTCCCACATCTCTAGTCCTGAGTGCTTTGTGGTTTCTTGTTTGTTATCTTAGCCTTGCTGGCACCTTTGTAAATGGTCCCCCCATTAAACTCTTCAGTGACACATCGAATAAACCATGTGTTTTCTGCTGAGACCTTGGGGGATTCAGTATCCATGAGAAGGAGAAGAGACCAGGGATTAGAATTTATTACAGAAGGCTTGCAAAGAGAAAGACTGAGGTTTCAGCCCTGCAAAATAGAATCATGTAGTAATAAAAAGCCTTAAAGGCAGGCTGTTTACATTATTTCTTAGGGGTGCCTGAGTGGCTCAGTGGGTTAAGCATCCAACTCTTGATTTTGGCTCAGGTCATGATCTCAGGGTCGTGAGATTGCTTAAGATTCTCTTTCTCCCCCTCTGCCCCCCCCCCACTTTATTTCTCTCAAAAAAAAAAGTTATTTCTTTTAGAATATTTTTTAGTTAGACCCATGGTTAATTTTCCCTGTTAAGTGGGTGCACGTTGTACAGGAGGCTAGAATAGCTAAAGAATATAGAAATCACAGTTTTTCTGCACATTCCCAGTTGAAGTGTGATATAAATCTGTCACCACTACAGGGACATGGTTAACTAAATGATAGATGGATAGGATGGAATATTAATGATAACAGCAAATTTTGATGAGTAAAAGCTTATAATGTACTGCCAAGTGAAAAAGGCATGAAACTTATAGTCATTTTGATCTCAACTATGTTAAATATGTACACATATATGCATAGAAAAAAATAATCAGAAAAAAACAAATCAAATCAAAAAAACAAACTTATAAGGAATACACCAAAATGTAAAGATGTTGGCTTTAGGTAGTGGGATTAGGGTTGGTATTTATTTTTTTTCCTTTATATTTCTCTTTATTTTCTAATTTTTCTGCAATGAGCATGAATTATTTTTGTAGCCAGAATTTTTTTTTTTTCCTGGTCATCAAATGATCCACTATTGAAATATTTTCCTTTGTAGTTTTTAACTAGCTGGGCATTCCACTGTACCACTGTTGATGTCATCTATGATGTCATGAGGGTGGTGGCCATCAACAGTGCAGCCCACAGATTGGGCAGGCCCCAGGATCTCTTTAATGGTTCCAGAGAGTTCTCTGGCTAAAGATCGGTGTCGCATCTGTCGGGCGATATTGACAATCTCATCAAAAATGATATTTCCACTGTGCTTAATGTTTTTCTGCTTCTTTCTGTCTCCTGGCGGTTCCTTAAGGACTTTGATAATCAGGGCAAAGGCAGAAGGAATCACTTCACTCTGCACCTGTCTGTTCTGAATGGTCTGTTTCACTGTCATCCTCAAACTCTTCCAATCCCTGGTCGCCTTGGCGATGTCATCACCATCCTTTTTTGGAGACAGGCCCAGGGGGCTGATCTTTGGGGCCAGGGCAGACGTGGCACCGACTTCACCACCGGTGCACCTCAGGTACACGATTTTGATCTCACTGGGGTCGAGCTTAGGCGGCCTGGTGGAGTTGGCTGGTGTGCGATGACTGAAGACAGTTACCTGGCCTCCTCTGAGCTGAAAGCCAAAAGCTGTAGCTAGAATTTTATTTGGTTTTTTAAGAGAACACATACATCATGTTCTACTCACACTATTAGAAACAAATCAGACTGACCCTGGCAAGTGCCAGCCAAGGAATTTCCCTTCAGATATGCCTTGGCCTGATTAGTATCAGGAACCTCAGCAAACAACTCTCTGAGTTAACTCTTTCTTCAGAAAAGAGTAGGAGGTGGTGAGGCAGGGACGGTTCTGATGAGGTCTACCTGTAGGAATGGGGTTGCTATAATGGATCCAATTGTCCTGAGCACTTGCTGTGGATATATGGGAAGTTTTTAGTCTTCCAGTCAGGGTTAGGTTGGGCCAACTCTGTGGGCTGCTGAGAAATAAGCTGAACCAGAACTAGCCCTGTCCTTGAGGAACAAACATGGGACTCTATGCCCAGTGACATGCACAGGCCACGAATGTTGTCCTTGGAGCTCGGAAGACATAATCGGGCCAGCTTACTCAGGACTAGGTAGAGACTTGTAAGCTGATGTCCCTTTTCCCACCCAGGTGAATGTGGTCCTGCCTTTGGGCCTTCGCGTGGGCCTTTCTTTCTTCTAGAAATCCCATCTCTGTCTACCAGATTCCTGCGGACTTACCTTTAAGTATCTAGGTAGAATAGCAAGAAGACTTCATCCTGGTGGATCCAGGCCTTGGCTGCTCTGTGCTGACGCTCTGAAGGGTCCAGACAGGCGCCCCCTGCTGGAGGATGCATCACACGTGAGACCTTCTGGAGCAGGGCAGGAAAGTATGCTGAAAGGCTGTGCTGGTATTTCGATACTTCGTTTTGTTTTGCTGCTGTAGAGGAGAAAAAATCATGTTCTCTCTATCCTTCAGAGTTTTTAGCTGAGACCCCTGTAATAAACGACAGATTAACAAGGGAAAAAACCAAGTTTATTAACATGTATACTTCATGTGTACATGGGAGATACCCAGGTAGGGAGATGCCCAGTAAGTCCCTGAGGTGGTTTAGAATTCAGGATTAAATACACTCTTAATAGGGAAAGGGAAGGGGGAATGTAGGCCTCGGAGAGGAGAGAAGATGATTTTTAGGAAAGATGAATGGGCCGTCAGAATAGATGGGAGGTATAAGAGTTTGAGACAAAAGTCTGTCTTCTGGGTGTGGTATTGACTTCTAGTCCCCTCTCCTGTTACAAGACAATTTTCCCTGGTGAATGATACCTCAGGGGAGGGATCTGTGATAAATGAGTTCCTTTTGGAGGATCCATGTTGAGGCAGATAAGAATTTAGAGAAAGTCTCTCTCTACATTTGCTGTTTTTCATGTGCCTACAAGTCAGCGTAATCAAATACCAAAGCGGCATGTTTCGGGATGGCCTGTTCTGCCACCCTTTGTTGTGGTTACTGATGCTGTGGTTTTCAGTTTCCCTCCCCTTAATTACCCCCCACCTAGGCTAGGCACCGTCCACCCATCAAAAGCCAAGTCTGTGGGAAGAGTGTTCCCCCAGGTCCTCACCAAGGCCTCTGGCCGAGGCCCAGCCTGCCTGCATCCTTCCTGTGGCCTGCAGGGCTCATGCCAGCAGTGCCCAGGGCCAGGCCCAGACAAGGGCATGACCTGTTAAGGGGGGAAGAGAATCTAAAACTGGACTGGTTCAGCCTCCGGGTACACTTGCCCTGAACATCTTTGCTTCCTGATGGGTCAGGCTGCCTGCCATCAATCCTCACTGTACCTCCTCCCTCTACCAGTGTTGGGGATCAAGAGGAAGAAGGTAAAAGTTCTTCATACAGGGCCTGAACACTAGGCTGTGTGGCTGGCCATTTGCCTGGTCCAGACCTGGTTCTCTGGGAAGAGAATGGGAAATATCCTTTCCCCGTTTGAACCCTGCTCATTCCCTTCCTCTCAGTCTTTGCCATTATATCGACCCAGTTGTGGCAGATATCTAATGAGGTATGGCCTCATTATCTGTTCTTGCTCCCTGATGACATCCTGCCACTTCCCCTGGTGAATCAGTCATTGCTAGGTGATGGCAAGGAGAGAAGAGAAGACACTCGTTCCCCATACCAGTCTTCCCTTCCTAGTCGTCTGTCTGGCCAGGCCTGGAAACCACTAGGTCAGCCTTTGGCCAGGGTACCACTCAGAAATACATTTGGTTCTGTTGACATTCTTATCCAAAAGTGTGCTCATTTTAAGGCAGCACTTCTCAAGCAGTAAAGTGTAAAAGTCAAGTATCTGGGGATCTTGTTAAAGCGCAAGGTCTGGCTTGCTAGCTTTAAGGTGGAGCCTAAGATTTTGTCTTTCTAACAAGCTCCTGATACTGCAAGGATGTAAAAGGGACCCAGTCTCGTATTCTAGGCTTAGTGAGGTATTGCTTGGTCTGTGAAGATTATCAGAACTCCAGTGTCAGAATTAATCACTGAGTTCCATTGTTTCCCCCAACATCTGGCTCAGACCTTGACATATCTTCTGACAGTCCGACTTGACTCATCTGTCCCCCTGCTAGCCTATGGGTCGCTGGGACAAGTAATCTTTGTAGCCCTATTACCTAGCATGGTGGGTGCCCAACAGTTTTTTGAATAAATGAAGGAACACATTAGTGGCTTTTGAAGGCAACTTATAAAAAATGGAGGTCGTTAATAGCTAGGACATTTCCTAAACTGTGTTCCTTGAGATACCAGTTCTGTGGGGGTGTTAAAAGATGTGGTAGGTGTGGTAGGAAATTTCTGTAATCACTTAAACTGGGAAATGCTGGATTAAAAATAGACATCCAGGGGTGCCTGGCTGGCTTGGTCAGTAAAGCATGCAACTCTTGATCTCAGGGTTGTGAGAGCCCCACATTTTTAAAAAAATAAAAATAAAATATTTTTTTAAGATTTTATTTATTTATTTGTTTGTTTATTTATTTATTTATTTATTTATTTATTTATTTATAGCAAGTGAGCAGGAGGAGGGGCAGAGAGAGAGAGGGAGAGAGAATTTCAAGCAGTCTGCATGCTGAGCATGGAGCCCCATGTGGGGCTCAATCTCATGACCCTGAGGTCATGACCTGAGCCAAAATCAAGAGTCAGATGCTCAACTGACTGAGCCACCCAGGCACCCCTAAAAATAAAATCTTTAAAAAAAAATAGACGGGGCGCCTGAGTGGCTGAGTTGGTTAAGCGACTGCCTTTGGCTCAGGTCATGATCCCAGGGTCCTGGGATCGAGCCCTGCATCGGGCTCCCTGCTCAGCGGGAAGCCTGCTTCTCCCTCTCCCACCCCCCTGCTTGTGTTCCCTCTCTGGCTGTCTCTCTGTCAATTAAATAAATAAATAAAATCTTTAAAAAAATAAAAAATAAAATAAAATAGATGTCTGAAGAGCTTCTCAAAGCCTTTAATATACTGATGGTCATTGCCAGTGTCCAAGAGAAGGATCCAGTAGGCAGCATTACCATTACTTATTTGACCTCAGAAAACTTTCCTCAGAAGTATCTTATAGGGCTAGTGTGCTGAGGAATATACTTGTGACAGTCGTCACTCTGGGTGTTCATCTAAGGACTGTAGATAAAAAATTACATGGGAGATCTAGAGAGAGAATAGGTCCTCCTGAGAAGAGAGAATATGAGAGCCAAAAAGAGAGACTGAATCATCGAACTTTTAAGGTCTTATCAGCCACTGTGGGACTGTCCTTCCTCTTCTGGATTCCCAGGGAGGGAACTCCCTCTTCCTTCTCTGATGCACTAGAGTGGCTGAGAGGGAGGCCAGGAAAGCTAGAGAAAAGAGAACCTGGATGACTGCTTGGAGCTCAGTCCCCTAAAAGGCGAAGGGCTCCAGTATCTCCAGAAAGAGCTTTACTGCAGCCAAGACGCAAGGGGGCAGGTTTTAAAAGGGATCCCATACAGCAAGTCTGTGGCTGAGATTAGGGTTGAAATAAACTGGAAAGAAAGAAAGGAAGATCCTAGAAAAAGGCCCCAAGTGAATCCCAGAATTCATTTACCTTAAAATAGTGGATCTCAACTAGATGCAACTTTGTCCCCATCATTGGACATTTGACAATGTCTAGAGATGTTTTTGGTCATCACAACTTGGGAGAAGTGCATCTAGTGAGTAGTGACCAGGGATGGTGCTAAACACCCTCTAATGCACAGGACAGCTCCTGATAACAAAGAATCAGAAGGCCAAAATGTCATAGTTCTACTGTTGAGAAGCCTTGCTTTAAATGTGGTTCTGAAATGTCACCTTTAATTTAAAATTTAGGATGTTGCTTAAATTCAGCTGTTTTACAGCAAAGAATTGGGGAAAGTTTATTTGGTAAAAGAAAATCCATGATGGGCGCCTGGGTGGCTCAGTTGGTTAAGTGACTGCCTTCGGCTCAGGTCATGATCCTGGAGTCCCGGGATCGAGTCCCACATCGGGCTCCCTGCTCGGCGGGGAGTCTGCTTCTCCCTCTGACCCTCCTCCCTCTCATGCTCTCTGTCTCTCATTCTCTCTCTTGCAAATAAATAAAATCTTTAAAAAAAAAGAAAATCCATGATCATCAATGTGATGGTCCAAATCTTAGTCAACAATACTATTTTGTAAGCTTAAATCATATCACAAATAAGAAGATATGTTTTGCAAGGAGCTATAGAAATAAAATGACCCATAACAAATATTTCCCATAATTTAAAAGTTTAAGATGTTGCTCAGATTAACCTGTTTTAATTCCAAGAGTTGGAGGGAATTTACTAAGTAGAAGGAAATAAAGAGATACAAATAATTATTAAGAGTAGAGGTGAGAAGGATCCCACTCCTGGCTATGCAATTAAGAGAAATTCTTACGCAGGTGCATGAAGAGACATGTAAGAGGATATTTTATCACAAAGTTATTTGTGATTGTTGGAGTGCTGGATGCAGTGAGGCATCCATCACTGGAATATTCTACCGCAGTAAGGAGCAATGAGCCAGATATACACACAACGTAGATAGATCTTTAAAACACCGTGCTGAATGGGGGGTGGGAAGGGAGAGTAAGGAACAGAAAGAGACCTCCAACAGGATACTATTGATTGAAATTAAAAATACATGCCCACAAAACAATGCCTCATGCTTTCAAGAATACTCACAAATGGAATGATTCCCAAATCTTAGACATTACACAACCTTTACGGTTGGACTCAGGCATTAGGCACCACTGCCACCTGGTGGTAGCAACTCAAAATTGAGGCATAATTCAGGTTGGTTTTTTAGGTTTTGTTTTGGTTTTGGTTTTTGTTTTTTGTTTTTTAAGGATTCCACTTGCTCTAAATCTTTGTCAATACTTGATATTGACTGTCTTTTTTGTTTTAGCCCTTGGCGAGTGTGTAGTGATATCACAACATAGCTTTTTTTTTTTCTTTTTTTAAATTTTATTGAAGTATAGGGACTCCTGGGTGGCTCAGTTGGTTAAGCATCTGCCTTCTGCTCAGGTCATGATCCCAGGGTCCTGGGACCGAGCCCCGCTTTGGGCTCCCTGTTCAGCGGGGAGCCTGCTTCTCCCTCTCCCTCTGCTGCTCCCCCTGCTTGTGCTCTCACTCTGTCAAATAAATAAATAAAATCTTTTTAAAAAAATTTATTGTAGTTGACACACAGTGTTACATTATTTTCAGGAGTGCAACATAGTGATTAAACAACTCTATACATCATACTATGCTCACAAGTATAGCTACCATCTGTCACCATACAACCCTATTACATTATTGACTATATTCCCTATGCTATACCTTTTTTAAAAGTTTTTTTTTTTTTAAAGTAAACTCTATGCCCAAAGTGAGGCTCAAACTCATAACCCCAAGGTCAAGAGTCATGTGCTCTACCGACTGAGCCAGCCAGGTGCCCATCTATGCTACGCCTTTTGTCCATACGATTTATTCATTCCGTAACTGAAAGGCTGTATCTCCCAGTCCACTTCACCCATATTGTCCATCTCCTCACCCCTCTTCCCCCTGGTAACCATCAGTTTGTTCTCTGTACTTATGGGTCTGTTTCAGTTAAGGTTTTTTATTTTTAAAAAAGATTTTATTTATTCATTTGACACAGAGAGAAAGAGAGCAAAAGCAGGGGGAGCAGCCAAGGGAGAGGGAGAAGCGGGCTCCCTGCTCAGGACTTGATCCCAGGACACTGAGATCATGACCCGAGTGGAAGGCAGATGCTTAACCAACAGAGCCACCCAGGTGCCCTGCAGTTAAGGTTTTTTTAAGATATAGTTTATTTCCTATGAGATGCACAGATATTAAATGTTAAATTCCTTAACTTTGGCAATTGTGTATATCAGTGTCATTATCACTCTAAACAATATAGAGAACATTTCCATCCCTCCAGAAAGTTCCCTCTACCCTTTCCTACACCTTACCCTAAAAGCAACCACTGATCTCTTTCTGTCACTATAAATAAGCTTTGCCTGTTGTAGAACTTCGTGTCCATGGAATTATACAGTGCTCCACCCACATCTCCTTGGCGCTCACCATTCCTGTGCATACCCGCATTTCCATCCTCAACCCTTGCAATCCTTTGGCTGCGGGCTTTCTCTGGATGCTCGGAGACATGAGAGAGGCAGCCCATAGTGCCAGGGAGTTAAGGACCTCGCTCTCGTGTTCTCAATCAGTGACCGATGGGAGTTGGTAGCTATACACCCCAGCTCCCTCACCCCTCACTGGGGATAACTGAAAGGAGTTCCACACAGTGTCCCGTCCATCCCTGGTAGGACTGAGGCCTGGTTTCCCAGTGATAACTTCAGTGATGCACACTATTGTTTCTCTTCTCTCCCCGCCTCACTATCCTGACTCCTCTGCCAGTGCTTCCCGGTATCAGCTCCAGGAAAACTGCTTGGAATTTAATATCTCAGGGTCTGCTCCTGAGTGAGTCCAACATTAAGTTAACTACATCCTCTTCTGGAAAATTCCCATTTTCTGCATAAGTTGGCAAGAATCTGTTTCTGTTGCTTGCAAGTCATGGATCCTATCAGAATTAACAGTGGTCTGAAGGGATGTGATATTGCACTTGGCCATAAGAACCTGTAGTCTTTTTAAAAATTTTTTTTAAATTTAAATTCAACTTAGTGGGGTGCCTGGTAGCTTAGTCGGTTAAGCGCCTGCCTTGGGCTCAGTTCATGATCCCAGAGTCCTGGGATCAAGCCCTGCATCGGGCTCCCTGCTCAGCTGGGAGCCGGCTTCTCCTCCCTCTGCCTGCCACCCCATCTGCCTGTGCTCTCTCTCATGCTCTCGGTCAAATAAATAAGTAAAATCTTTAAAAAAAAAATTTTAATTCAATTTAGTTAACATATAGTGTATTATTAGTTTCAGGGGTAGAATTTAGTGATTCATCAGTTGCATATAATGCCCAGTGCTCATTATATCAAGTGCCCTCCTTAATGCCCATCACCTAATTACCCCACCCCCCCACCCACCTCCCCTCCAGCAACCCTCAGTTTGTTCCCTAGAGTTAAGAGTCTCTTATGATTTGCCTCTCTCTCTGCTTTCATCTTATCTTATTTTTTTCCTTCCCTTCCCCTATGTTTATCTGTTTTGTTTCTTAAATTCCACATATGAGTGAAATCATATGGTATTTGTCTTTCTCTGACTGGCTTATTTCACTCAGCATAATAGTCTTTTTTCTAAAGACCATCATAGCTTTGAAATGGGAAGAAGAGGGTCTCATGAGCCTTTGTCTTTCATATGTAAGCTCAGAAAACTTGAGTTCTGAGCTATGCCTGTGTGAATGGAACTCCTTGGATGGCACATGACCAGAGAACACCAGGTCTCTTGTGACCCCAGGCCACTTATAGAGTGAGGACTGACCTAAAAATTCTTCCTGGTTGATGATCATCAAGCCAGGATCCCATACACTGAGAGAGAAGGCAGTACTGAGTCACTGTGAGTCCTGCACATGGGCTTGGGACAGCTTTTGGACTGAAGCACCACATCTAGGTCTTGGAGGAGATGCTGATTTCTTGGGGACCCTGACAGGTGGGCCAAGAATTAGAAAAATTGGTCCTTGGAATAGAGTGCCACCTCTGTTCCCATATGGACACAGCATAGAGTGGTCAGTGGCTGGACCCACTGGGCCAACTGGAGCCCAGCCTGGTCCTCAGAGCTCTCTGAAGCCCTTGAGCCCAGCTGACAGAACCTGGAACTGGGCTCCTTGCTGTCCTGAAGTTGCATCCAGTCCTGGATGTATTCATATAGTCAACACACAGGTGCCAGGCCCTGCAAAGAGCACTGGGGATATGGGGTAAACTGGACGTCCTCCCATTCCTCTCTGTAAGGAAATATAGGACATAGTCACATAAGCAAGAAAGGACCATGGGACATTATACGTGCTGCTGGGATAGATGTCTGTACAGATGAGGGGCCCAAACTGGGGAGGCTGAGCACCCAGGAAGAGAGTCCAAGGGAGGTGGTAGAGGAGCATGCCAGGCAGAGGTGCCGCATGAGCAAAGGCTTGGAGGAATAAGAACCTGGTGGGTGGTTCTGTCTGATGGAGTTCAGGGTTAAGTGGTCGGAGATGAAGGTAGAGAGGCCAGCAAAGGCCCAGTCATGGAAGAACGTGTATGCTGATGAATTTGGTTTTCATCCTTGAGTCAATAGAGATTGAATAATATTAATTGAATGGACTAATAATAATTGAATAATATTAAGCAGTGGATCATGTGGTCATTTTTACATATCAGAAAGACTGCCCTGGAAGAAATATGGAGGATGAGTTAGAGGAAATGTAGAGGAGGTGATAGATATGAGAGAGGGGGAGAGGTGAAATCAGAAAGAATGAAGAATTAAGGACGAGTTCAGGGGGATGCCCAGGTCCGCCAAGGGCACCTGGATGATAGTGGCACTGTCCACCTGGATGGAAGCACGGGGACGTAGGTCATCTCTGGGTGGAGAGGAGATAGCAAATTGACTTTTGGACATATTGAGGGAGGGGTGCATGGGCTATCTCTATTACCATTTCCTTTACTGTCCTGACTACAGCATTTTATAAGTGCCTTCGTAAATTTATAAATGCTCAATGTCCGTGTGCCCATTCCACCTCCCCACTACTTGTGAACTGCAAGCTTCTTGAGCATAGGGACCCATTTACCCCTCATCTCTGTGGTCCCAGGACCTGGCACAATGACTGGTGCCCAACAATAGGTGCTTAATAAAAGTCCGTTGAGGGCGCCTGGGTGGCTCAGTTGGTTAAGCGACTGCCTTTGGCTCAGGTAGTGATCCTGGAGTCCCGGGATCGAGTCCCACATTGGGATCCCTGCTCAGCGGGGGGTCTGCTTCACCCTCTGACCCTCTTCCCTCTCGTGCTCTCTGTCTCTCATTCTCTCTCTCTCAAATAAATAAATAAAAAATCTTAAAAAAAAAAAAAAAGTCCGTTGAATGGTAGGGCAGGTGCCCCCACAGAGGAATGACTTCAGTTTGTTGCCATCACTGAGTCCTCCTTGGAGTCAGATCCCAAACAAGTAGATGAAATCTACCTGTAAAGGAGTAGAGGGGTGCCCTTTCCTTTCACTGCCATTGTGTGGGGGCCCTGCAGTTTGTACCAGGCAGAATGGGAAGCGACCAGACCTGGGACATGGAGTCAGGTGGCTGAGGAGCCCAGGACAGGACGGGCTGTGGAGCTGGCTTTGTCCAGACCAGGCCTCCTGGGATTGGGTGCCCATACCTGGGCTGCTCATCGCAGGTCGATGGGCAGGTGGGGACACGTGAGGTTGGAGGAAGGTGGAGCAGGATGTGGGCTGAGGGGCCAGGAAAGATGGTCCAGGGGCAAGCTGGCCATGTTGGCCGTGCCATCTGGCAGGCCCAAGACCTGCTTGAGGTCAGTTCATCCACCTTAAACCAAACAAGGCCATTGTTTCCTCCACCCATCAGCAGGACTGGTGACTCAGCTAATGGATCCTGCATTGTTGTCATCAAGGAGGGGCTGTATTCCATGGGCATCAATCCAAGACTTGGCAGGAAGAGTGAAGGCTGCTGAGCGAGGCTACAAAGCGTTAGCATGCATGTCCCAGCCCTCACTCTGACCTGGGGCAAGACCAGCTCCCCTGCCAGAGCCCAGTTTTAGGGCATCTCTTTCTTTATCGTATTGATCCCAGCACTTGTGTAGGTGCTTAGGGCTTTTAGTGCTTGGCCTCTGCTCTGCTTCCAGGAATCCACGCTCAAGCTGCTTCCTTGGCATCACAGTGTCTGCACACATCTCACCCCACACTCTCCTCTTCGGGGTCCTCACAGCTGCCCTGGGCGTCAGGCTGGTGATGTACATGTCAGTGGGCCCATTTCCCAGATGGGAGAACATGCACAAGCCCAAAGGGAGGAAGGGATGCACTCAAGTTGGCCCAATGAGTTGGTCTGGCCTGGGATCTGAGTATGAGCTGGCCCTCTCCTCCTGCCACTCACTTCCATGTTCATTCTCCTCTAACCACAATGAACTCCTTGGTATTTGCTTCCTGAGCATACCAAGCTTGCTTCTGTCCCAGGGCCTGGGCCCTGTAGTTCCTCCTTTTGACAGACCCTTTCCCCAGATCTCCGCAGGACTCAGTCCTTCTTGCTTGCATGATTCAACAGCTGCTTAGGAAGCAGAACCTGTATACTCAGTGGGAAGGCAAATAGGGTCACAGAGAGCTTCTGGATTGCTGGAAGGTGGGATGTGGGGCGGGAAGCAGCGATCTGATCTCCCTGACCGTTCCAGACTCACCACATGCCCCTCTCCACTCGCTGACCTCACTTTAGCTGCATTGGCCTCTCTGTTTTCCTGGATGTGCCAAGCTTCTTCCTGCCTCAGGGCCCTCAGACATTCTGTTCCCTCTGTCTGCGACACTGTTCCACTCTGCTGTAGCCTGCCCCACGCACTCACCCCTTGGCCTTCATTCTCCGATCCTCCCAAAGCACTGAGTGTGTCTCGTTTGTGGGACTTACTCCAGTGGTGATGGTAACGGTTCTGCTGCTCATTTGGTAGCAGTCTCCCACTCAATGACACGCTGCCTGAGGGCAGGAATTTGTCTGACTTATTCTCTGCTATGCCCAAACACATGGAGCGTAGCTGCATACTAATCTCCTGTTGGACGAATGAATGGACTCTGGACTAATGGATGAGGTTTATTTGGATACGCTGACGTTCAGAGGGGTGCTGTCCAATGGCAGTTGGATATAGGAGTCAGGCTCCTATTTGGGTGGGAGGACAGATTTGAAGTTCGTCCCTATGAGTGAATCTAGGAGGTGCTTGTGCGAGGAAAGACTTTGGGCAGGGAGCACAGTAGGTGGGCTTGACGCCCCACAGGCTGCCCTTGATTTCACTCTGAACTTCAAAGAACGCAGAATCCAAGCTTCTTGATCCCTTGAAGCAGCTAGAACCATCAGCAGACTTTCCTGCCACATTGATGAAGGTCTAAGGTCCCAAAACAAGGGAGGTGACAAACTCCTTTGTTTCCCCTGTCCCCTTCTCACTCTAACCCGGACCACAGGCAGGCAGACCTGGGAACCAGATGAGAAATGCAGAGGCCCAAGAGCTTCCTCAGGCGGAAGGGTGGGGGCAGGCAAAGGGCTGGACCTGCTTAGCCTGGAGGTGCTCACCTAGGGTTCATGCAGGTGCAGGAGGCGAGAGACAGAGCTGGGAACCACCCCCCCACCCGGCCCCCCGAACCGGCAAGGAGTCTCGGGGAAGTGGACCTCTTGTATGAGGAAGGACTCAGTTCAAGGCCATTTAACAATGAAACTGGTACGCAGTGAGCTCCTCATCCCTAAAGGTTGAATGGCTTCGTGATGGGGCTGCTGTAGGAAGGTTTGAAAGATGGTAGACAGGACCTAGATGACCTTTAAAGTTAACTCCCCACACTTTATGAGATGTTTTTGCTTTAGGGCAGGAAATCATCGTTAAATATTTGCTCTGCCTGGCTAAGCAATGAAAGGGTAGCTGCCACCTGCCTCAGAGGCAGGCCTGTGAGTTTCCTGAGGAGGGGCAGGAGGATCTTGAAGCTGAGTCACAGACCTGCGGCTGGGCTTGGCTGCAGATCTGGGGCCTCTATCAGTTTGTAGGGCTGACTGTCTGGCTGGCTGCCTAGAGCCCCCAAAGGGGCTATTCTTGAATAAGAATCCTTCCCATTGACTCATTTAACTTACAACTTACCTGTAGGCTTGAAATCTTTCAAAATAAAAAGAATTTTAAAAAACATTGAAACTTTGATTCATGTATTTTGGGAAGAGGCTCAGCGTCTGTAGTAATAAATTCTCCCCAGGGAAATTGAATCTGTAGATGGAGCTAAAAATCACTAATCTAAATTAATTAGAGAAATGCATATATAATTAAAATTTTATTATTCTATTTATAAATCAGAAATTCTTTGAAAGCAGATAACCAAATATCTCGTTCATATATATTGTATCAGTATGGGGGAGTTTTATTTTTTTATTTTTTATTTTAATTTTATTTTTTATTTTTTTAATATTATTTATTTATTTGAGAGCGAGCAAGAGAGAGCAAGAGATAGCACGAGCAGGGAGGAGAGGGAGAAGCAGACTCCTGCTGAGCAAGGAGCCTGATGTGGGAATTGATCCCAGGACCCTGGGATCATGACTTGAGCCTAAGGCAGACACTTAATGGCTGAGCCACCCAGGTACCCCTGGGGAGTTTTATATACTGATTTTTCTTGAAAAGAATCTTGTCTGTATTTAACCCATTACAATGCAAATGGAATAAAATACATGCAAAACATGAGGGCTTCTTCTTTTTTTTTTTTTTTTTTTTTTTTTAGAGAGAGAGTGTGAGGGGTGGGGGGGGTGGTCAGAGGGAGAGGGAGAGAGACAATCTCAACCAGGCTCCATGCCCAACATGGAGACCAACATGGGGCTCAGTCTCACGACCCTGAGACCATGACCTGAGCCGAAACCAAGAGTCAGATGCCTAACCAACTGAGCCACCCAGCTGCCCTGAGGGCATCCTTATGTTTTATTTTGCTCCCCGCCCCCCGTATCAATTGTGCCCTTTCATGGTGGGAAAAGAAGAATGAAAAGAACCATTTTCATTTATATTTACACCTCACTTCATCCTCTGCAAAATGCTTTCCCATCTGCTGTCCCCACTGTCACTTCCCAGCAGCCCCAGGAAGGAGGGGCTGATCAGGACCTCCACGTGGTGCAGGGGTAAACGGGCCTCAGGAAGGAAAGCTTCTTTGGGGCCGTTGCAGTTGCTTGGTGGCAACGACAAAGGAGCCCATGGCTCCAGCCCCTCTTCTCTGCCTCACCCCCTTCCAGTGGCCGCTTTTCTTTTTCTCTTTCCTTCTGATCTTTCTCTCCTCTTTCTGTCTCTCTGACTTGGTGTCTCTGTTTTTCTACTTCAGTTTCCCTCTCCCTCGTGCTCCAGCCCTGACTGGCGGCAGCTTTGGAGGTTGCCCAAGCTTTGCCTCACTCTGGAAACCTGCCAGCTCCACAGGCACAGCCCCAGGCCCCCACAAGCTCAGCATCTCTGGTGCCACGGTGCAGATACTACTGTGGATGCCGCTCCCAGCCTCCCCATCTGGCCCTAGATAAGATAAGGGTGGGGATCAGCCTTATAAACAGGCCCCGGCTGGCTTGGACCATATCAGCCCAGGATCAGCATGGCCATCTGCCTGTGGGTGGTCGCCCTGGCCGCCCTCCTCATTGTGGACAGGGGTGAGTGGACAGAGCCTGGATTCTCTGAGGCTTGGTGTTGGTAGATGGGCCTGTGGTGGGGGCAGAGACAGGGCCTGGAGCATCCTGTGAGGCCTCGGTGTTCTGCCTAACCCTTCTTTCTGTACCTCTCCACTGTGGTGGGAAAAGCCCTGGGCTAGGAGAAAAGAAACCTGGGTTCAAATCCCGACTCTAGCCCCAAATTGCAAAAGCCCCTCCTCTCTTGGGGCCTCTGTTTCTCCAGCTGTAGCATAGGAAGTCCTAGTTCAAAGCTGCTCTAAGCGACTCCTCGGCGAGAGATGTGGGGAGCAGCAGGGAGCAGGCCTATCTTGGGAGAGACAGATAAGTCTGCTGGCTGCCAGGTGGTGGGTGCTGAAGGAAGCCTGGCCTGGGTCCTCTGAGCTCCTGTCTGCTGTGACAGGCGATGCTTGTGGGACTGACAGCAGCTGTGTGAGCCAAGGGTAGCCCTTGTCCCGGGCCAGACACATGCTGGAGTGGGGCCTTCTCAAGGCCTGGAGCACCTCTGTGGCCTCACACTGACCATGTATCAGACATTGTTCTGGGCCCTTAAGATGTATCAGTGAGCAAATAGAAAGAGAACTACCCTGATGGAGCTTAAATCCAGTGGGGTAGGTTGGAAGGGAATGGACAACAAGATAGGTGCAATGTTAGAAGGTGATAAAGGCTAAAGAAAAAAATATTGGGCAGGGTGAAGAGAGGACTGCCACGTTAAATCAGGGGGTTCTCGGGCGCCTGGGTGGCTCAGTTGGTTAAGCGACTGCCTTCGGCTCAGGTCATGATCCTGGAGTCCCAGGATCGAGTCCCACATCGGGCTCCCTGCTCGGCGGGGAGTCTGCTTCTCCCTCTGACCCTCCTCCCTCTCATGCTCTCTGTCTCTGATTCTGTCTCAAATAAATAAAATCTTTAAAAAAAAAAAAAATCAGGGGGTTCTCTCCTAGAGCAAGGCTTGAAGGGGGCAAGTGAGTGAGCCGTGTGGATATCTGGGAGAAGAGGGTTCCAGACAGAGGGGACTGGCAAAGGCCCTGAGGTAGGAGCATGGCTGGAGCGTTGGAGGTATGGTGAGGAGGCCAGTGTGGCTGGAGGGGAATGAGAGGCAGGGTGCAGAGCAATGGCAGAGGCAACTGGGAACTATACTGGGTAAGGCCTTGAAGGCCAATGTGAGAACTTGGCTTTCCCTCTGAGTGAAATGGGAGACACTAAAAAATTTTGAGCAGGGGTGCCTGGGTGGCTCAGCTGGTTAAGCGTCTGCCTTTGGCTCAGATCGTGATCCCAGGGTCCTGGGATCGAGCCCTGCATCAGGTTCCCTGCTCGGCAAGGAGTCTGCTTCTCCCCCTGACCCTCCCCCATCTCATGTGCTCTCTCTCATTCTCTCTCTCTCAAATAAATAAATAAAATCTTAAAAAAAAAAAAGATTTTAGATTTAAAGATTTTTATTTATTTATTTGACAGAGACACAGCGAGAGAGGGAACACAAGCAGGGGGAGTGGGAGAGGGAGAAGCAGGCTTCCCGCCAAGCAGGGAGCCTGATGCGGGGCTTGATCCCAGGACCCTGGGATCATGACCTGAGCTGAAGGCAGACGCTTAACGACTGAGCCACCCAGGTGCCCCTCATTATGTGGTTCTAATATTAAGGTAAACATCATCTAAGTCTTGGCTTAAAAAAAAAAAGAGGGGGTGCCTGGGTGGCTCAGTCGTTAAGCGTCTGCCTTCGGCTCAGGTCATGATCCCAGGGTCCTGGGATCGAGCCCCGCATCGGGCTCCCTGCTCAGCGGGGAGCCTGCTTCTCCCTCTTCCACTCCCCCTGCTTGTGTTCCCTCTCTCGCTGTGTCTCTCTCTGTCAAATAAATAAAAAATAAAATCTTTAAAAAAAAAAAAAGGAATTTTGAGCAGAGTTGTGTGTTAAAAGGATCACTCTAGTTGCTGTGTTGAGAACAGACTAAAGGGAGAAGCAGGGAGACTACTTAGGACCCTTCTAGAAGGCCACTGACCTCATGGCCAGTCCCACTCCCATTTCCCTAGCTGAGGACATAGTCCTGGGGGCTGGGGCAACAGAGAATGGGTCTGGGGGCTCTGGCCCAGCTAACCTGCTTACTCCCAGCTTGGCATCCATTCCCATTCCCTGAGCAGTTGTCCCATTGGGAACACTGAGGAGGCCTGTCCGGAAGACAGTCCTTGTGCCCATTTCAGATTCCTGCCGGGGCTGAGTGAGGACAGGGTTCAAGGGCAGGCTGAGAGTAAATGCAACCTTTTCCCACATCCTCCAGGAAGAAGCTCTGATACCACAGGGTTCTGCACTCCGCCTCCCCACAATGCACTTTAGTCGTCAATTCCTGAACACCCACTATGTTAGGGGCATTGCCACATGGGAGCAGAAGCATAGGAGCCCCAAGGAACTCAGGTCCATGAGAGGCAGGAGTGACCCAATGAGTGGGACAGCCTGTGGTGGTATGAAAGAAGCTGCTATGTTTGTGGCCCCAAAATTCATATGCTGAAACCCTAATCCCCAAGGTCATGGTATTGGGAGGTGGGAGCTTTGGGAGGTGACTAGGTCATAAGGGTACAGCCCTCATGAACAGGATGAGTGCCCTTATAAAAGAGACCCCACAAAGCTCCCTTGCCCCTCCTACCATGTGAGGACACAGTAAGGAGGCACCAGCTCTGAAGCAGGAAGAGGGCGCTCACCAGACACCAAATCTGCCAGCACCATGACCTTAGACTTCCCAGCCTCCGGAACTGTGAGAAATCAATGTTTGTTGTTTACAAGACACCCAGTTTATGGGTTTTTGTTCTAGCAGCCCAAATGGACAAAAACTGGGGCCTAAATCCAGGTCTGCTCGGGAAACCCTGGGGGACATCAGGGAAGGCTTCACTGGGAAGTAGCATCTGAGCCTTGAAATGAAGATAGAATCAGTAGAAGGGGGATGAGGACGTTTCAACTAGACGGAAACAGGATAAGCCAAAGCAGAGCCTGTCCTGAAGAATGAGCAGACAGGAATAACAGAGGCATAGGGACATGGGGAGTATCCTAGGAAGTGAGTCCAGGAGGAAGTTTTCAGTCAGCTCATGCAGGGCCCTAAACATAAGATAAAGGAGCTTAGCAACTACAAGGAGCCGTGGAAGGCCTTTATATTTTTTTAATGCTTTTTTGTCCCCTAACAGCTATGTACCATGAAATAAATAAATCTATCGCTCAATGAATTTTGACAATGCATGTACCTGTGTAACCCAAACCTCTATCAAGATACGAAACGGGGATGCCTGGGTGACTCAGTCGGTTAAGCATCTGCCTTCGGCTCTGGGATCAAGCCCCATATCGGGCTCCCTGCTCAGTGGGGAGCCTGCTTCTCCCTCTCCCTCTGCCCCTCCTCGTGCTCTCTCTCTCTCTCTGACAAATAAATAAATAAAATCTTAAAAAAAAAAAATACAAAACCTTTCTGGGGCACCTTGCTGGCTGTCGGTAGAACATGCAACTTTGATCTCAGGATTGTGAGTTCGAGCCCCATGTTGGGTGTGGAGCCTATTTTTTTTTTTAAAGATTTTATTTATTTATTTGAGAGAGAGAGAGAGAGAGCATGAGAGGGGGAGGGTCAGAGGGAGAAGCAGACTCCCTACCGAGCAGAGAGCCCGATGCGGGACTCGATCCCGGGACTCCAGGACCATGACCAGAGCCGAAGGCAGTCGCTTAATCAACTGAGCCACCCAGGCGCCCCGGGTGTGGAGCCTATTTAAAATAAAAATTAAAAACCAAACCAAAACAAAAACATTTCCAACACCCCAGAAACTTCCCTCATGCTGGTCAATCCCCTCCCTTACCCCACTCTCGAGGCAACCACTGCTTTTTTTTCCCCACCATAATTAGTTTGGCCTGTTCTAGAATGTCACATAGAAAGCTGTATTTATCCCAGGCTGCCCTTGACCTTGGCCCAAGATGCCCCTTCCATGTAGTATGTTCCTGGGTAGGGGATGCGACCAGGTGAGGCACTCTGTTCTCTGAGAGTAATTTCTAGGAAGGGACTCACTATGAGTGGCCAATACTCCCGGCAGCTGAGGAAATGAGCACCCCAGTCCTGCCTGCGGGTGGGATGTGGGGAGCAGACCATGGCATCCACCACTGTCTCCTTCTCTCCCTGTTACACAACAGTGATAGAGCTGTGAAGAGGAGTTAAGATCATGTGTTCTCAATGCCTGGTACATACTAACTGAATTATCTTATTATGTGGGATATAACAATCCCAGTGGGATCTGACTAATAAGATCAGGCTGGACTGTCACCTCCCAACTCTAGATTTTGTGTCTCTGTTCTAACAACCCAAAGTCACATCAGCTTTCTGGGACTCCCCACAGTCTGGTGATTCAATACCTCAATGCCTCTCAGAATTCCAGACTGGGCAGGAGCTGGAACAGGTCTCCTGAAACAGTCCTCAGATGCCAGACCTGCGCCTAGAGCCGCCATCACCTAACTCTTGCATTTTTGCCTTTCAGAAGTGCCAGTGTCGGCGGCAAAACTCATCTCCCCAAGGATGGTAAGGCAGCCGCTTCCAGTTTGGGCCCCAGGGGGCTGTCGTGGCCTTCCTTCTGCATCCATGCTAGGAAGCCAGCATTTTTCTTCTGTAAACTCCCGCTCAAATAACTGATGGCTCCAATGTGGCTAGGGTGGCCTCGTGAGCCTGCATGCTCCCCAGGTTAGCCCTTCCAGGCTGAGTTGGCCCAGCCCCTTTGCCAAGGTCTCGAACTTGGCTTCCAGGACCTCAAGAGATCTGCCCCAACCTGGTCTCCAGTGAAATCCCCTGCCCAGGCTCAGCAGGACTGAGCATGCTCTCTGCTTTGTGTAGTAAAGATGGACAGGCCACGGGGTTCAGGCCAGAGGTACCCTGGCCCCCCTGGTGTGTGCCAGCCTCCCCCAACCACACCCCATCGTTCATCCATCCCTTCACTCTGGAGGACAGACACCAAGTTGGCCCTGAACCCTGGCTCCACCTTGGCCCTGGGTCTGATGTCCCCAGGGATCCCAAAGCAGTGGTGCTGGCCTTCCTGAGACCCTCAACCCAGCCTTCACCAAGGTGCGCAAGGAGGCTCAAAGCCACCTTCCCATCCAGCAGCCTAGCATCTTCACTGTCAGCCCATCAGACCCAGGCCTATTATTGTGCCAAAGAGCCAAGTACTTCTACATACATGATTTCAATTAACCCTGCGTGAGAAGAATACTATTATTCATTTGCAGTGTTTGCAGAGGAGGAAACTGAGGCCCCAAGAGTGGAGACAGCTCTCACAACTTCACACAGCTCATCAGTGCAGAAGTCAGGCTCTCGGTCTTGTGACCACCGCCCCAGGCTGCCTCTTTCACCCCATCCTGTCCCACGCTCCGATCCCAGTCCTGACCCAGCTTCCACCCTGACCTCAGGCCTGCCCTGAAACTCTTTCAGACTAGCCTCATTTAAGACCCAAGCCTTGTTCCATTTCTCCAGCCTTCCCGTACCAGGGGCCTGATGGGTCATGTCAGCCAGGGTGAGTGGAGGAGCCCTCAGTGAGGAGGGGCCCCCTGGGAATGCTGGTGGTTCTGTCTCCAGGGGTCCTCATGAGGACCAGCAGCAGCGGTTCTAGTTAGACCCTCTGAGAAGTGTGTGAACCCGTCCTAGGAGCTTGAGGGCATAAACTCACCCGACACACAGACATATACCTGGATGCCCGCACACTTGGGTTCAGCAGACAGATACACACCTGTGTACACAGCCACAAACATACCAGGGGGCCCTGAGTGGTTAGTTTCACGCCCACTGGACCAACACTGGGGCCTTCTAGAATCTGGCTCTTCCCTGGGGCCCCTGACTCCAAGCAAAGTCCCTGGGTCCCTCCTTGTTGCCTCTGAATCTCTGAGTGCCCTCCCCACTTCCTCTCTTTCACAGCCCATCTGTGAGCACATGGAAGAGTTTCCTGTCTGTTCCCAGACATCCAACCTGGTCTGTGGCACCGATGGTGTTACGTATAACAATGAATGTCAGATCTGTTTGATCCGGCTGTAAGTCCACCCCACTCCTTCCCCTCAGCTTGCTTGGGTGGGCCCCACTTCCAGTACATTCAAGTGTGAAAGGAGCAAGACTTGACCTGCCCCTTCCTTCACACACCTTGGACTGAGAAGAGTCCTCCGACATTGGCCCGAACAGAATGAGCACAAGTATATTTCAAAGAAAGCACATGGTTCTAAGTACAAAGCCACAACTAGTAGGGGGTTGGGGAGGGTGCAGAAACCCTGGGTTCTTTCCCTCGTTCTGCGCTTGACCGACTAGGTGACTTCATTTGTTCATTTATTCCTCCAGCCAACAATTATTTATTGAACATCTACTATATGCTAGGCACTGGGCATACAACAGGGCATAAGCTAGACAGCAACCCTGGCCTTCTGGGGGCATATGGTTTAAGGAGAAAGCCAAGCTAATGGTCCACCAACTGTGTAGCATAGAATGCTCAAGGCTCAGATGGGGGCACCCAGGGTTCTGTGAGTGCAGGGCAAGGACAAGGGCAGGGAAGACTTTCCAGCTCAGCTCTGAAAGATAAGTTGAAATTAGCTTGGAAAAAAAAAGGAAGAAGGAAAGGTAATTCCAAGTAGTGAAATGAGTTTGGAAAGGTCTAAAAGGGAAAGAAATGTTTGTATTTGAGAAAATATAAGAAATTGGATATGCTGGAGTATAAAGTTTAAAGACTGAGTGGGGAGAGGCAAGAAATGAGTCTTGAGAGGTGAGAAGGGCCAGAACGTGACTTTGGTATGTCTGATCACCTATTCGATCTCCTTTCTTCATTAATAAAACCCTTGGGCTGGGCCAGAACTAGGTGAGATCATGGAAGAGAAGACAGTCTTCAGAAGCTACAGCACTCTGGACAGAGAGGCAGGAAAGCGACAGGACACTTTCCTAACTTAGCTGGGAGGCAGTGAGGGTCTAGGTGGTTTGTGGGGCAATGATGTCTGGGGGAGGTGTGGCTAGAGTTCAAGACAGAGTCAGGGCTGGAGACAGATTCAGTAGCCATCAGACAACATCAGACATCCCGGGAAGCTCAGATCTCCCAGGGGAGGGTGTGCAAGAGGGAAAAGCTATGGAAGGTGTGCCCAGGGACCCCCAGGACGTGCCCTGTATCTACAATGGGTGGGGGAGGTGGGGAGAGCTCAGCAGAGTGTCTGGATAGACTGGGCCAAGCAGGGTCCCTGAAGGGTTTGTTCCAGTCCCTGATGAGATGGGCCTCATCTTTGTCTCCTGTGATCCTAGGAAAACCAAAGAGGACATCCAGATCCTGAAGGATGGCAAATGCTGACCCCCATAGCAGCCTCTTAAGTCATGAAGCTTCAGGCTAGAGAACAGTTTTGGGAGTGGAGGATGTGACATGAATAAAAGCTCTAGCCCAACTCAGCCAAGTGAGCCAGTGTCTTTGGGGACTCTGGTGAGGTGGTTGGTGGTGGGTGGATGTGGTGGGGATTTTGCCCTGACCTCCCTATTTTGAATCTGATGTCTTCTCCATCGCTCCAGTGCTCCTCAACCCTGTCACATGCTCCCCTAGAGGTCCCAGGTCTCTTCTGCTTCTTGAAGAGGTCAGCCCCTGTCCCCAGCACACTTGTCTGCCCCAGCCTGTTTGTCAAGAACCTAGGTGACCTCTGTACCTTCTGCCATTGTCAGAGAGCAGGACCAGCCTTTGGGAGAGTCCTACACCCCTCATGGCCTTCTCCTTGGGTTGTACCAGCACCCCAAGTCTTATACACACACACACACATGCTGATACTACTGTAGCTAATATTTAGGTAGTGTACACAGTGTATCTGAACTACTTGTTAAAATACTGACCTAGGTCTGTAACAGTTAAAAACAGCTGCCCCAAGCCTTTGAGTGTCCCCCTGCACCTTGGCCACCCACAGCAGGATGACCTCCAGACCCTGCTCTGTTCTTTTGGTCACCATCCATTCTGACTGTTAATGCTGGCATTGGCCACAAACCCAGGCATACAAAGCACACATGTGCCTATACAATGGCCCACAAAAACACACAGCATCCAGAAATCCCACCATAGAGGCCCTAGCCTACGGTCCATGTCAAATAACCCTCTTTTGGCCAAAGCAAATAGAAGGAGCCACTTGATAATGGTGGCAGAGGAAAAGAGTGTGGAGAGGGGCCTGGCCAGCAGAAGCAAAGCCACATGGACTCAGATTCCCACTTCAGGGTGGGCAGACAGAGCAGGAAATGTACTGTGGGAAAACACACTGGGAAGAAAGATGGGGCGGGGAAGGCAGGAACCAGCATTCCCCAGACAACTGAACCGTGGATGTGGGCAGACACTGTTGCTGATAGATCTGCAGGTGGAAGGTCATCTATGGGCTCTGCTACTTACTGCTACTGGTAACAGAAACTTTTACTCCTCTCCTGCATGGGAATGATGCAGTATTAAGTTTGGCGGTGAGAAACCCAAATGCCAAAATAACAGTGGCTGAAACAGTTATTTCTCCCACACAGAGACCTATGCAGCATGCTAACTTCATGCTCTTTATACATTGTCACCCTGCTGTCATCAGTTTCCCCTTCAATGTACAAGACAGCTGCTCTAACTCCAGCCATCATGTCTACATTCCAGTCCACAGAGAGGTAAAGAAGGGCACTCGACTGCCTCTGAAGATGCTTCCCGTAAGATGTACATACTCTGTTTACATCCCATTGCCTAAAATGTAGTCTCTTGGCCACGCTAGCACAAGGAGACTGGGAAAATGGTTATCTGGTTGGCCATGTGCTAAGCTGAAAATTAGTTCACTTATAGGAGGAAAGTGAATATTGGTGATCTCTAAGCCTCTGTCCTAAGTGGGAAGCCCCTCTTACACATAGGTGGCACAGCTCCAGCCAAGCTTCCTGTCAGTGACACTCCCCTCCCAGGCTTCCACCCATGATGAGGAATCCCAAAGATTACACCTGAACAATGTGCCAGGCGCCAGGCACCACTGGAAGAAATACTTACTTCCCCACGTTACAGATGTGGAAACTTGGCCCTGTCTCTGGAAGCATAACTGTGGGCCCCTAAAGGCCCTATCTATAGCACATGACCCTGCTGCCCTGGCCATTACTGATCGGCCAAAAAATTCTCCCCCAGGACTTTTTGAATAGCAAATAAGGAAACAGGCAGTTCCTCTCTGGTAGTGAAGCTGCAAGATGTGTGAAGTGGGGGCTGACAGCCATGTTTCCTACTTTGTGGAAGCAGGATTGAGAGAATGATGCTGGCATACAAAGAAAGAGATGCAGAGAGCGATTCAAGGCTGTGTTTGAATTCCTGAAGCCCAGCTGCCCTCGAACATCCCAAGGCTACATGGGATAACTTGACATCCTGCCAATAAATTTTCTTTCTTTCTTTCCTTTTTTTAAAAAAAGATTTATTTATTTTAGAGAGAGTGTGCAAGCGGGGGGAGGGGCAGAAGGAGAGAGAATCTCAAGCAGACTCCCTGATGAGTACGGAGTCTCATGCGGAGCTCAATCTCACGACCCTGAGATCATGACCTGAGCCAAAACCAAGAGTTGGATGCTTCACCGACTGAGCCACCCAGGCACCCCAGTAAATTTTCTATTTCAACAATCTCTTTGGAATTCAGTTTCTGGTGATTTCAGTTAAAAGAGTCCTGACTACCAAAGGAAGAAGGGCATCTCAGAGAAGATAACCTTAATGCTGAGTCTTAAAGGGTAAGTAGAAATCGTTGACTAAACAATGTGTGGGAGAATTCTTCCAGCCCTGTGAGGGTGAAGGATGTTTACAGGATCACAGAGCCCCATTGGCTCCCCTTATAGTAGGACTGGCCATGTCTCAGGAAAGTGGGCAGCGAGGAGTGTTCTCTCCCCATTCACAGGCAGGGACACCCTATGGATGTGCAGATCTGGGGGGCAGGGGGGCGTTGTGCACACATGCCCAGTTGCCCATGCTGTAGGGCCTCTCTTCTCCACCCTCAAATCAAACAATGGTTGTTGATGCTGTAAATTCCAGTGCTGACGGAGTGCAGCTGTGGGAATTTCATTGTAGATGTGTGCGATCGACATTCATTCATTCTCCAAATATTTATTTATTTATTTATTTATTTTAAAGATTTTATTTATTTGACAGAGAGAGACACAGCGAGAGAGGGAACACAAGCAGGGGGAGTGGGAGAGAGAGAAGCAGGCTCCCCACCAAGCAGGGAGCCCAATGCGGGGCTCGATCCCAGGACCCCGGGATCACGACCTGAGCTGAAGGCAGACGCTCAACGGACTGAGCCTCCCAGGCGCCCCTCTCCAAATATTTACTGAGCACCTATTATAAATAGACAATGTGCTTGAAATATGCTGTTACAAGACAAAGAAGCCCCTTAACCCAAGAAATTTAGAGTCTAGGGTTAGAGGTAAATATTAATCAAATAATCCCACAAATAACTCATGGTTTATCATGCTATTTATCATAAAGAAAAGTTATGGCAAATTGTGAAAGGATATCACCTGGGGGGTTTGATATGTTCTCTGACAGTAGATAAGGTTTCTCCATGAAGAGACATTTGAGTTAAGTTCAAGGGATGAACAGGAGTTACTACCTAGGAAAGGGGTGGGGGAGAGATGATGAAGAGCTGTCCAAACAGACGAACAGCATATGCAGAGACCCGAAGGCAGGAGAAGGCACAGAGCATCTAGAATCCCAGCGTGCAGAACAGCACACAGCAAACAGGCCAGTGGCCGGGGATGAAAGGGAGAGCACTGAAGGAAAGGACTCTGGCCTTTATGCACAGGGGACTGACATGCTAAGACCTGCACTTTATGACCACCCCACCTGTTCTGTAGAGAAACTGCTCTGCAGAAGGCCAGACGGGAAGTGGAGACCAACAAGGAGGAGGGAGACGGATGAGAGTGAGCGAGCCCATGCTGTGGGGGGAGGCAGTAAGTGAAGAGCGTGGGCTCTGAATCAAACCACCTAGCTTTGTATCCTGGCTTTGCCACTTAGGACCTTGAGAAATTACCTGAGCTCTCTGCTTCCTCACCTCTAACATGGGGACAGTATCTGTCTGCCTCCTAGAATGTCTGAGGATTAAATGACTAATATACCTGAAGAACTCAGAACAGTACCCGCACACAGGGACTTCTCATTATGTGTTTTGGCCCAACACCACACAGCTACCATACAAAAACGATCATATAAATACTGAACTGCTGATTCAAGTGGGAAGTGGGCCAGACTAGGCTGAGCCTCATCCACGTGTCCACCCCTGTCCTAGGTCACACCCGCACAGGCCTAAGTTCCTGGGGCTTCAGTGACTCCCTCTCTGCCAAATAAGGTCGGCCTCAGAGTGGCCTATTGGATGCCTGTCTCCTGGGCACTGTGTGAAAAAAATGGGGTGATAGCAGTTGACCCGGTTACGAGCTCTAGCATACAGGGCCACTCTTGACTTTATTCAACACAAATTACAGCTAGAACCACAGAAGGCTTTTGCTTCTCATATTTCATCAAAAAAAGTTCAAACATTCTTTTGCTTGCGGACATGTACATAAACTGCTTTTTAAAAAAAATAACAGTGGAGGGGGCCACAAAACAAATAGGAACAGCCTTGAAGGAAACACTGACCTCAGAAGGGTACAATGAACAGAAATGCCTTTGAGGAACGCCTTAGAAGTTTATGGTTGCCTTCATCACCTGCCTCCCTGTGGTTCCTCTCTCTGTACCCCCAAGCCATACTTGTGACCTGGTTTCAAGCAGAGATTCAGTCATCACTAGGTTCTAACCTTCTAAAGATTTACTTAAGGACAAGGAAGTCCACGCATCAATACGAGCCCCACCCCAGGAATGGGCCTCTGAGATCTCATGGCCTGTGGCTGGGCAGGGTCACTGGGAGATGAGGTCAGGGTCTGTAAACCAATCACCCAGCCACCTGTTCCAGAATTCGGTTACAACGAGGGATACTTGGACTATCCTGTGTGCCAAACATCTGTTCTGAGCCACTCCCAACATTCCTGACTAGCTGTAACTTCCTGGTGATTCTGGGTTACATCGACAGGCTACGGAATCACAAGGGCAAAAAGGCCTCATGAATCTGAAGACAGGGGTGGCCTATAAACCCAGAATTACTCCAACATTAATGAGAGGTCTCGCCAGCCCGAGGAAAGCACCCCAAGGTCGAAAGAGCTGGGAAGATGGGCAGGGGAGGCCCCCTCCAGACAGGGTGGGCTGCTGGACGGCACAGCTGCATGGAGACGGAAAGAGAAAACAGACAGGAGCTCCACTGCGGACTGCAGACAACACTTGTTCACTGAGAACAGGGGGGAGTGCAGGAAAACTGGCAAGTGGCCAGTTGTCCCCAGCAGCCCTGGAGAAATCAGGTCACTTCAGTCCCAGAGAGGGCAGAGCTGGGGGCGCTGTTCTTCAGGGCAGCCCCGCCTATCGCTGCCTCACCTCACTCGGCCAGGGCCAAGTTCGTGGACTGTAGCCGCTCTGTCTCCTGGCAGATGTTCTGCTCCACCGTGTCACACTCAGCTAGGAATGCCTAAGACAGGAATGCAGGGCAGTGAGGGACCATCTGGGGCCAGCCACTCCCTGCCCATGCAAGGCTCTTTGCTTAGCCATTATGGGGAACCCGTGGGTGACCAACTCAAAACGGGCTGTGGAGGGATGGAGCCAACCTGGGCTCCCAGGTAAGGGGAGAGAGACAGAGGGCAGCGTAGGACCAGGCTTTCTGACAAGCCCCCAGAAGGGTGGTGAGAACAGGAAGCCTTGCCACTGTACTGCACAAGTTCAGGGAACAGTGTTCACATGAACAGTGCCTCCTGGAATTGTGTAACATGGCCATCATAACTGTTCTCTAGCCACCTTCCTCCTCAATGAGCTTACATTCAAATGTAATTACAGGGATATGAAAGGAGCTCTTCTCTTATGGTCTGGGCTCAGGAAATAACAACCAAAAGAAAGTCCACATCACACATCACACCTCTACCCTATCCTACTCTGCACACATAAACACACACACCAACACATTAAACTTTGTAATGCTTCACCACACAACTCACCTGAACCCTTTTCACCAAACCCTTCCTTTTCAGTCTACTGTCCTTGAAATTTTCTGGCAGAATCTGTGGAAGAATAAGTTGACACATAAATAATCTCAATAAAAGTGACATAACAACATGACAAAATACCCATAGTACACCAAAGTGAATGAGACGTGCATGTTCAGGAATGTATCCTTGATCTGTATCCTACATGGCCCTTCCCATGGCTCTCACCCCTATTAAAGCTCCTTTGTTCTCATGGGAGAACATGTCTGCGCCATGGAAACTGATCTGTAACATGGACTTTGTCCTTTCTCTATTTCCTATGTACAGATACTATGCCCTGGCCATGCCATGAGCTCACTGTGCTTCTTTACAACTACCCTCACTCCCCCCGAATCCCAGGCAGAGTGGGTGGCTCAGTTGTTAAGCGTCTGCCTTCAGCTCAGGTCATGATCCCAGGGTCCTGGGATCGAGCACCATGTCAGGCTCCCTGCTCAGCGGAAAGCCTGCTTCTCCCTCTCCCACTCCCCCGCTTGTGTTCCCTCTCTCACTGTCTCTCTCTCTGTCAAATGAATAAATAAAATCTTAAAAAAAAAAAAAATGAGGCATCAGGGCACCTGGGTGGTTCAGTCATTAAGCATCTGCCTTTGGCTCAGGTTGGGGATCCCAGAGTCCTGGGATGGAGTCTTGCATGGGGCTCCCTGCTCAGCAAGGAGTCTGCTTCTCCCTCTGTCCCCCACCCCCGCTCATGTTCCCTCTCTCTCAAAAATAAATAAATAAAATCTTTAAAAAAAAAAAAAATGAGGCAGCCGGCTAGAAATATCATTACCGCCATTCTGTAAAAGGGAACGTGGGAGTCAATGATTCTCAACAGTCTCACAAGAGCTGGGTCTGACTGACTTCTGTACAGGTAATGAGCCCAGTAATAATCAGATAATCAGTCACATGAGTATCATGAAGCCCTGTGTTTCTCTAACCATAAAATCATGGTCCATTTGGGTCCCACCTTTGTGAGGATTACATGCTTTTAGCATACATAAATAAAAATGACAAAAGCCCTATGTTGGTGCGATGTGAGTGCCTAAAAATCCAGAACTATCTTGGTCTTTCTGTGTATCCAGAAAGACCTGTCTGGCACATAGCAGGCCCTCAGTATGCTCAGACAATAAGAGTGCATTACTGAGTGAACATGACTGAAACATAGTCAAAGGAAACTAGTTCTTCTCAGCTCAATATTTACTTACCAGTGTGTCAATCTCTTCCAAGATCTTCATAAATTGCTCAGTTGTGGCTTTTACTCTCCTATCAAGTTTGCAGAGAGCTTCAGCTTGCAAATTCTTGGCCAGAAAACCCTGTGCAGGAATAATGCATTATTGCAAGAGTTCCTTGAGGCTGACAGAAAACTCCAGGCTGAGGCACTAATGAAGTAGCCACACCCTAAGCCCACATTCCCCCAACAGGTTGGGCCAGACCTCAGACCCACAGCTTCATCTCTTGGAGAAAAGAGAGCCCCCCCAGGCACTGTAATAGGCTGTAGGCCACTCTAGCTCACATGGCCCACGGGGGCTGCTAACGCCTCCTGGGGCCTGGCTCTGGCGAAGCCTCCAGTCACCAGAGTATAGCCACAGAAGAACGCAGGGTGTAGAGTCCAATAGGCCCAAGCATGAATTCTGACTGCCATTTACTGGCTTGTGATGTTAAGCAAGTTACTTAACTTATCTGAACCTTAATGTCCTCATTTTTAAAATGGAGATTATGATACCCACACCCCAGAGGGTTACTATGAGAATAAAGAGGAACATAAGTAGACTCTTAATATAATTCCTGACACAGACATGTGCTAACAAATGGCAGCATTTACATTGTTTTTATTAAATTGTCTTGTTGTTTATTCACATCGCTTGGCCTAGAGACCAGTTAGCTGGTGACAATGGGTGGACAGCTGGGATCTCTGAGGATGTTTATCGAAGATGTAGATTTGACCACATGTAGTAAAAGCTTTAAACATTAGCCAGCAACTCCAAGTCAAAGAATTTATTCTACCCCAAAAAAATGATCAGAAATGGTCAAAAAAGATGGGGCGCCTGGGTGGCTCAGTTGGTTAAGCGACTGCCTTCGGCTCAGGTCATGATCCTGGAGTCCTGGGATCGAGTCCCGCATCGGGCTCCCTGCTCGGCAGGGAGTCTGCTTCTCCCTCTGACCCTCCTCCCTCTCATGTGCTCTCTCTCATTCTCTCTCTCTCAAATACATAAATAAAATCTTTAAAAAAAAAAAAAAGAAATGGTCAAAAAAGATTTATGTCCAAGGATGTCCAGAGAAGCATTAATGCATAACAGTAAAATAACATTAGATAATGAACAACAGAAAATTGGTTAGATAAACCATGATACATTCATATATGTTACAACACCATGTAAGTTTTGAAAATTATGATCTTTTTTTAAAGATTTTATTTATTTGGGGCGCCTGGGTGGCTCAGTCATTAGGCGTCTGCTTTCCACTCAGGTCGTGATCCCAGGGTCCTGGGATGGAGCCCAGCATCGGGCTCCCTGTTCCATAGGAGGCCTGCTTCTCCCTCTCCCACTCCCCCTGTTTCTGTTCCCTCTCTCGCTGTGTCTCTCTCTGTCAAATAAATAAATAAAATCTTAAAAAAAAAAGATTTTTATTTGAGAGAGAGAGTGAGCGTGAGCAGGGGAAGGGGCAGAGGTAGAAGCAGACTCCCCACTGAACAGGGAGCCCGATGCAGACGTTTAACCGACTGAGCCACACAGGTGCCCCAAGTATGATCATTTTTAATGACATAGGAAAATGTTCAGTTTTATTATCCTATAAAAGAACAATTTACAAAGTGTACACAACACTGTATCACCTTTTTTAAGATGCAAAAACATATTCCAGTCTTCAGTATTAGTTATCTTTTGAATCAGGGCCTTATAGGTATTAGTGCCCATATGTTTGCCTAAAAGTTATACAATTGGCATGTATTACTTTTGTAATTAAAACAGAAACCTACATCTATTAACATTATAAACTGAGGGGGAAAAAAATATGTGGTTTGAGGCTAGTTCACAATCCTCAGCATTTTTTTGTTTTTGTTTTTTTAAAGATTTCATCTATCCATTTGCAGAGAGAGAGAGAGCACAAGCAGGAGAAAGGGCAGGCAGGGAAAGAGAGAAGAAGTCTCCCCACTGAGCAAGGAGCCGACATGGGGCTCGATCCCAGGACCCCAGGATCATGACCTGAGCTGAAGGCAGCCACTCAATGGACTGAGCCACGCAGGTGCCCTCTTACTTAGTTTTAGTACTCCTTCTCTAATACAAGGAATTGACTAGGATGACCCCCTGCTAAGATCAAGCTCAACTTGGACCTTTTATGCATCAACAAAATGTTCTTTGTCTTGCTAAACACATTATAACAGCTGGGCCTGAGAGAAGCTACCTGTTCTATTTCAGACAATACATGACCCTGGCATGGCAGGTGCTCTCCTAGGAGCACAAACAAATGCTGGCTGGGGTTTGAAAATGGCAACGATGGGCGCCTGGGTGGCTCAGTTGGTTAAGCGACTGCCTTCGGCTCAGGTCATGATCCTGGAGTCCCGGGATCGAGTCCCGCATCCGGCTCTCTGCTCGGCAGGGAGTCTGCTTCTCCCTCTGACCCTCCCCCTCTCATGCTCTCTCATTCTCTCTCTCAAATAAATAAATAAAATCTTTAAAAAAAAAAAAAGAAAATGGCAATGACAATAACACTTATAAAGCACTTAATATGCATCAGACTCAAACTACATCATTTGTTTTTAGTTTGTTTTTTTTAGGTAAGCTCTATGCCCAATGTGGGGCTTGAACTCACGACTCCGAGATCAAGAGTCACGTGCTCTACCGACTGAGCCACCCAGGTGCCCCTCAAACTGCATCATTTAATCCTCACACCAACCCTAAGAGGAAGTACCATCATTTTTCCCTTTTTACAGATGTGGAACTTGAGACAAGGCAAACTTGCCCACAGTAATAGAAAGGGTAAAGCCAAGACGTGACCAGGGAATCGGACTAGAGAGCCTGCCCTCACAACCACACATTTGTATCTCCCCAAAGAGAGTGACCTGTTGGATTCCAGTAAGCTCTTTATTCAACTCTTCCAGATGGTCAGCTATCTTCTCCACAGATCTCTCCAAATCTTTCAATTTCTTTAGTTCAACCTCTTCCTCTGGACTGTTCTAAAATGTTTAAGAATAAAATGAAGTCAATAATCACCAACCAAGAAGAGTAGCTTCTGACTGGAAAGAAAAAAAAAATCTGACCACAACTGGGCTAAACCACTCACCTAGAAAAAACAGCCTTAACTGCTGCTTCTTGGAAAGCAAGCTGGAGGGTTACACATGAAGGTTTTCTACCTACAACTCTAGACTAAAGAGAAGATACTAAGAAAACATTCTGCAAGGACCCAGACAGCTTGGGAGCCAATCTAAGTGCCAGAGTCAACCTGAGCCTGGGGCTGACTCCAGACTGAAGCCTCCAGGAGGAACAGATGACAGTGAACACCTACGAGGAGTCCAGAATGGTGAGAGAGGTGGAATTCTACCATTCTTTTAAATGAATTCCTAAGTGTCACCCACAACTGAGCTCTCCCATTTATTAAGATGATGACAATGATGAATACTTTTGTTGAGCATTCTCTCCACTACACTAAAACTATTTTATCTGGACTATTGTTTTAAGCCTTACTACAACCCAGTGAGGAAGGTAGTGTTCTAGATGATGAAACTGAGGTTTAATGTAAAGTAACCTAAGGTCACACAGCCTAAACGAGGTGGAACGGAGACTTGGCTTCACACATCCCAGGTGTGAAAAAATTAGCTTTAATGCCTACAAAATCTTCTATTGTACTGATGTATAGTTAATTAGACCCCTGTTCCTAAATGTTTGTCCCTTTCTAGTTTCTCACTATTATGATTAAGGTTGCATTGAAGATTATTTTATAACACTTACTGTGAAAATTTTTCATCCACAGCTCAAATTAGGGGTTCTATAATTTCTTCAAACTCAACCCTTAGGTTCTGCCCATTGCCCAGAACTATTCTCCCTGAACCTTAAGAAAGAAATTTAGAATATTTCCCCTTCTATCGTCTAAACAATAGGTAGTCAGGGCCAGCAGTTTCCTGCTTTTATACTACCCAAAATTGTTCACATTCTTCTTTGTGGCCAAATCCTGAGTGTCAGACTCCTGGCTGTTCTGCGGCTGGACTAGATCTTCTTTGCCTCCACATTGCTAATCTTTGCCCTCTCTCTACTCTGAATAAGCCACCTCACTCAAAATAAGGAAACTTCCTATAACCAACAATTTCACTGTGTCACAATGCAGGGCTGGCCATAACCCTCTCTCATCACCCCAGGGGCTACTGTCCTCACCAACTGGCTCTTTTCCTCCCTCGGTTCTTTTTTTTTTTAAGATTTTATTTATTTATTTGACAAAGAGAGAGTGAGAGAGGAAACACAAGCAGGGGGAGTGGAAGAGGGAGAAGCAGACTTCCTGCCGAGCAGGGAGCCCGACGTGGGGCTCGATCCCAGGACCCTGGGATCGTGACCCAAGCCGAAAGCAGATACTTAACCAACTGAGCCTCCGAGGCCCCCTTCCTCCCTTGGTTCTTTAGGCTGAACCTTTCTTTTGAGCCAAAGAAGGCTTTCCCTTGTGGAAGATTTTAGTGGAAAGGGTGTTTAAAGGGAGAGAGACTCATGAAATTTGCAGAGGACTTATTTTAAAAATTTACAGACTTATTTTAACAAAAGTTTCTCTTGCAAATCCCCTCCAAATGAGTAAGGTCTGACTCAGGTACCATTTTAACCAGATTGAGATCCACCACCAAGACAAGAGCTACATTATTGAAGTAGCATAACTGTTCATAATTCCCAGAGCAAAAGTCATAACCCATAGGAGCCGGAGGGCATGAGAATAACAAACCTGGCAAGCCCATCAAATAAATGGAACTACATCTGTCTGGAGAGAGCTATTTCACTAATGTAGAATCTGGGTTCCCAATTTGGCCTTCTAAATGGAAATATGTATAAAAGACCTTAGTCATTTGATTCTGGGGTATTCTGGTAGAAAAAGCAATTTACCTTTTTCCCAATTAACATGACTCGGCAACCATTTTGTATTCCGAGTGCTGACAATGGCTTCTCCATTTCCTTCAGAGATTTTCCTGAAAAGAGAAGTTATGCCAAGTGGTAACAACTGTACAACATTGAAAACAGATTTCAGCAAGGTTACAGGAAATAGACAAGTGTGTTCACTAATGAGAAGAGGATAAATTGGCATAACCTTTTCCAAAGGTGTCTTGATCCAGTAATTTCATCTTGGATTTTATCCCAAACAAACAAATGGACATATGCCTGCACAGTAAGTGTTATAAAATAATCTTCAATGCAACCTTAATCATGATAGTGAGAAACTAGAAAGGGACAAACATTTAGGAACAGGGGTCTAATTAACTATACATCAGTACAATAGAAGATTTTGTAGGCATTAAAGCTAATTTTTTCAGGAAATTTCAATGCCCCAATAAATGCTGATGGCTCAGTTTTATAAGAAAAATGTTATAAAAACTGTATAGTCAATATAATCTCAGTTTCGTCAACTAAACACACACACAGACACACAAATAAAAACCCACACTTCTGGGGCGCCTGGGTGGCTCAGTCGGTTAAGCGGCTGCCTTCGGCTCAGGTCATGATCCCAGGGTCCTGGGATCGAGCCCCACGTCGGGCTCCTTCCTCAGCGGGGAGCCTGCTTCTCCCTCTCCCTCTGCTTGGCAGTCCACCTGCTTGTGCTCTCTCTCTCTCTATCTCTATCAAATAAATAAATAAAATCTTTAAAAAAAAAAAAAACCCACACTTCAGGATGCCTGTACAAATGGATAGAAATATGCTGAAATGTAATGAGGGATTTTATCCAGGAGAACATTTTCTTCTTTGTGCTTTCCTCTATTTTGAAATATGGACTTCTACTGCCTTTTATAATTCCATAATAAAATAGCTGTTGTTTCTTTTTTAAAGATTTTATTTACTTATTTGACAGAGAGAGACACAGCAAGAGAGGGAACACAAGCAGGGGGAGTGGGAGAGGGAGAAGCAGGCTTCCCTTGGAGCAGGGAGCCCGATGCGGGACTCGATCCCAGGACCCTGGGATCAGGACCTAAGCTGAAGGCAGACGCTTAATGACTGAGCCACCCAGGCGCCCCCATAATAAAAGTTTTAAAAAGAAAACACAAGGAGTTGCTCTATGACATATAAATAAAAAATGCTTCCCATCACTAAATTCTTTTTTTTTTTTTTTTTTTAAGATTTTATTTATTTGAGAGATAGAGAGCATGAGCAGAAAGAGGAGCAGAGGGAGAGGGAGAAGCAGGCTCCCCACTGAGCAGGGAGCCCAGACACAGGGCTCAATCCCAGGACCCTCGGGCCATGATGTGAGCCGAAGGCAGACGCTTAACTGATTGAGCCACCCAGGCGCCCCTCCTTCACGAAATCCTTTGACTGGCACCAAATGGGATAAATTTGGCCCCATCAGATACCATGATAATGAGTTCCCATGGGAATGGGAAGAAAGAGTGGGTCCTAGCAGAAATCAGCATCATCCACTGGGCTTGCCACAACCAGGCCCCTGGTAAGTTTGCTCAACATCTCTGTCTCAGCACTATGCTGAGCATTAGACACAGCAGTATCTTCCCTCAAAGGGTTAGTTATTCTAACAGAGAAATCAGATGTTCAGCAACTATGAAAACAATTATTTAATAGTAATTTCAATACAAGTTATGCAGAAGTGGTAGGGAGTTTGATCTGTACATACGATGGGAAGAGGATCTAAACTAACTTCGCCACAGAAGACTACCCATGTGCTTTCACCACAAATGGTAAGACTGCTGCCATCCTCATGGGACTTGAACTCTAATACCTGTCCAAGTGTTTGAAAGTGTCCTGTAGGGGTGCCTGGGTGGCTCAGTTGTTAAGCATCTGCCTTTGGCTCAGGTCATGATCTCAGGGTCCTGGGATCAAGCCCCACATCGGGCTCCCTGCTCCGCAGGAAGCCTGCTTCTCCCTCTCCCACTCCCCCTGTTTGTGTTCCCTCTCTTGCTGTGCCTCCCTCTGTCAAATAAATAAATAAAATCTTTAAAAAAAAAAGTGTCCTGTACGTAGTAGGTCCTCAATAAAATGTGCTAAAGGAATGGATGAATAAATAAGCAAATAAGAATTATCCCAGTTTAAAAACTAAGAGTTATCATTAGGTAAGGTTAAGTAGTTTTAAACAGGCCCTTTAGCCATAAGGACTCAAAGCTGGAAGAGAAATGCCTACCCTTAAATATAAGTTTCTGAAAAGGCAGTGGGACTCCTGTGGCCTCTTCAACAACCTGGGCCAGGTCTTGGACAACTGGCTCACTACAGCCTTGCTGTGGGGTAATATGAAGATCGTGCTTCTCATTGCCTGGGGAGAGAGAAGAGTGTTCAGTGAAGAAAATTCTTTTACATAAACTAATACAGACTGACACTTTATTATATTTATTTACCCAGCCTTCAAGGCCCAGTTCATCTGTCACCTCCTCCAAACAGCCTGTCCCCCCCATCTTCCCAGCTTCGTCTGGTGACCCGTCTGGAGGATTTTTGTTTCCTCTCTAATAATAACTAACAATTTAGTGATATCAGCTAGCGTTTTAAGCACTTAACATGCGTAAAGGTCTGCTGAGGCTCAGAACAACCCCATGAAATAGGTACCACCTATATTAATCCCCGTTTCACAGATAAACAAACTACGTTCAGTCCAGTTACGACCTGCCTATGGAGACTCAACTGAGGAGTCACAACTTGACTTCAGATCTGATTCCTAAGGCCATGCTTTTCATCAGAAGCCATCTGCTTCCTGTGGCCTAACTGCCCTGTACTCTGTAATGTTCTTGTCTCCTTTGCTGTCATGAGTAAGGGATTATTTTTTCCTCTAAGTCTGTCCCACTGGGCACGCCTGGGCACATACATGGTTGGTGCTCAGTAAATAGACAACGGGTGAGTAAACTCACACAGCAAAAAACTTTTTGAACCAGAAATGTCAATTCTTTAACAGGTATGTGGACAGTAAGGAGATAGCCCATGCCCAGTGCTTATGCCAAGCCTTGAGCCTGCACAAGAGCCACATGGAGTTAGTGGGACAGGTGCCACCAACTCTACTTCACAGGGATGAAACCAGAAGCCTAGAAAGGAGACATCCCAAGGTTACTCAAAACTGAAGGATCTAGAATACTGGTCTTGAGATTCTGAGGCCCTGGGGTCTCCCCTAGTCCTGAAGAGACTTTATAGGCTCAGCTCTTGAGAGGACTGACTGTTTAGATTGATGTCAACTCCAACAGTAGACAGACCCAAAGGGTGCCCAGAGCGTATGCTTGGAGCCACGGCCCACTCAAACAACGGACATGAGTTTAGGCTCGGCACACACATAGGTGTCCAGACACACAGCAGTCATACGCCACACGGCCAAATACAACCCTGATACAAAGACCCCCAATAACCGCGCAGGCACACACTAACACACACAACCAGGACGACGACATGAAGCACGGACATCGAGGATAAAACAAATGGCCTGAGTCAAAATACACTGGCCACTGGAAAGGCGTCCTGATACAAGACCCGAACAAAAGCCGGTCCCAAACACAAACAAGACCCCACACTTCCGGACGGCCGGGACCAACACAGTAACTCCTGCTTTTGGAGGACTCGTGCCCAAACCCACAGACCCCCGCTGGACTTTGGTAGCCCCGCACCGCGCCCACCCGGCACGGAGCCCACCCGGTCGTCCGAGCTCACTGTGGGTGACGGTCACGATGAGCCCGGCTGCCGCCATTTCCTCGCTCTGGACCACCTCTTCGCTCCGGGCCACCTCCTCGCTCAGGGCCACCTCCTCGCTCAGGGCCACCTCTTCGCTCTGGGCCACCTCTTCACTTCGGGCCACCTCTTCGTTCCGGGCCACCTCTTCGCTCCGGGCCGAGCGAGGCTGCACTTTCTTCACCCGCGGCCTGCGAGCGCCGCCGGCGGCGCCCCTGGTGGATCTGGCATGCCCGCTGGCCGCACTCCTGACTGATGATCGCTGAGAGGGAGGCGGACCGCGCTCGGCCTGGGGCACCGACTGGCGCGGCTCCCGGCCAGGCCGAGGGCCGCGCCGCCGGGGACCCAGCCGCCCCCGGTCGCCTCGCGGTCTCCCCGCGCCACCGCGCTCCGCCAGACCCGCGCTTGTCGACCACCCAGCGGTGGGCGCTGAGCTCAGCGCTTTGCAACCAGGGCCGGCTACTTCCCCGCCCTTCCCCGCCCCGCCCGGCCTACCGGCCCCGCCCCTCAGAGCCGGCCTGGCTCTGGCCCCGCTGTGTTCCGCCGAAGCAGCCCCGGCCCCACCCACTCAACCGAGGGCCCCGCCCACTCACTGGAACCCCGCCCCACGCCCTTCACCGAGGCCACGCCCCTGCTTACTGTCCGCCACCTCCATCCTCCCGGAGCTCTCCTTCCCCGGAAGGTCGCGCTGAAAATCCGGAAAAAGGATCGGGTAACTCCAATAGGCACATTGCGCTTGCGCGGGAGGGGGCCGGAAGTCAAGGAGGAGGCGGAGGTGCCTCTGCTTCCGTTTCTAGTCTTGCTCCAGTGTTTGGGTTTTCTTCGTGGCCGCCCAAGATGAACCGATTCTTCGGGAAAGCGAAACCCAAGGCTCCGCCGCCCAGCCTGACTGACTGCATTGGCACGGTGGGCACTTGACCACGCATAACTAGACTCAGGGACTCTGACACTCCCGACCCCGCCCACCCTCGGCTCCAGGCTCCTACTCCTCCATTCCTCCTCCATTCTCGGTTCCGGACACCTCGGCCCTCTCCACCTCACCTTCGTTCCTGTTACCCAGGTCATTCCTGACGCCACACACCAGGGACCCCCTAACCCTGCTTGCACGCAACCCCTTCTGAGGCTTGCTGCCGTGTTTACTCGCTCTTTCCGTCTCCTGCCCCAACCAGCCATAGGCCCACATCCTTCCCATTCGTCCAGCCCGACCCTTTTCCCCTCTTTTATTTTTCATCCCTCTCCCACATCAGGATCCTCAACTTGATATCCTAGGTCAACATATACGTACCCCAATCCTGGATCTCAGTAACAGGAAATTCAGAACTCGCCCCTCACATTAAGCCACCACCCTCTATCTAAACGAATAGCATTAGATTTACAGCCCTAGCCCATTTCACACACCTGGTTGAGCCCCCAGCCTGACTAGTCTCTGATTGTAGGAGAATGTCGATTCAGCCCGGTGATTTCCAAATTCTTTCTGCTCAAGCACACTTGAAAGGGGCCCTAGAATATGAGAATCTGAGGGGTGGAGTATAGTTTATAAAAGCCTCCCAGTGTTTCTGACTAGTAATCTCCCCCTGGTTGGGAACCACTTTCCCACCCTTCTTTCCTCTCCTGCCCCTTCTCATGTAAGTGTATTGTCCTAACTATGTCTGTTTTCTCAAGGTGGACAGCAGGGCAGAATCCATTGACAAGAAGATTTCTCGACTGGATGCTGAGCTCGTGAAGTATAAGGATCAGATCAAGAAGATGAGAGAGGGTCCTGCCAAGGTAAGGTAGGCGGCAGCTGCAGAATGTGCTGCGACAGCCTAATTTGAGCACCTATGGAAGTAGGGCCCAGTAGTAGTCTGGTAAGGAGAAAACATGTGAGGGTGTATCCTTCAGGGAGGAGGGTTTGCAGCTTGATATGAGAGGAAGGCTGGGGTTTAGTCTGGTGGAGAGAAGATGCTGATGACTGGCCCAGAAGCATGTACAGGGGAATTAATACATTCTGCTGAGAAGGTGGCAGTCTCAGAACAGCATGGAGACCAGCATTCTATTAATAACACCATCACTATCTACTAGCTGTGACTGTCATAAAGTCACTTAATACCTTATTTTCCTCTTCTATTAGGTAGAAACAGAGATTACCATATTTAAGTGCATGAACTGTGGATATAGAACTACCTTCTTTTTTCCCCATCTCTGTAACTTATTAACTATTTGAACTAAGTTACTTAGCGTCACTGAACCTCAGTTTCCCTATCTGTAAAATGGGAATGACACCTACTTTATAGTATGAGGATTAAATGAGGTAATTCATGTGACCTACCTAGCACTGTGTCTGGTACATAGAAACATTCATAAATAATAAATGTTAGATATTATCATCATCTGTGAGTAATATCTGCTTTTCCTTCTTCACTGGAGGAGACAAATACAATGATTTATGGAACAGTATAGAAAGGGAAGTGACAAGAGGCTTTTCTCAGCCATCTTAGTTGGATGGCATGGAATGAAGAATGACCAGAGGCAGGAAAGCTCATCTAGACTTGAGATGCAAGCCTAAACCATGGTGGCAGTCAGGAAAATGACAGGAAAATCAGTTTGCAAGTGAGTTCTGAAAATCAGTAACAAGATGACTGCATGAAGAGACAGAGAGGAAATGTAAGGTTGATATAAAGGTTCTTAACCAAGTGAGAGATTGGAGGGACCATTGTGAATAATATTGGTGAGAGCAGGTTGAGGATTTTGGGCCTGTTGAGTTTGAGTGGATAGCAAGAAGTCCAAGTTGGGAATCTCCCTAAGGCAACTGGATGTACAAATAGGCACTATTATGGGTGGCCATAGAGAGACAATGCACTAAAGAGAATGCAGTTCAGTACCCTGAGATGTGGGATTCAAAGACAGAGACAAGATGAGGCTTAAAGACTATGCTTGGGAGGTGAAGAAGAGTCCAGGAGCCACTCTGTCTATGACTTTGAAGAAGAAAGTAGATATGTAAGTCCGAGATATGGGAGATTTCTTTTATTATATGTGTGTTTTCTACTTCTTTTAAATAAAATCTGTTTTTCTCCCCAGAATATGGTCAAACAGAAAGCCTTGAGGGTTTTAAAGCAAAAGCGGATGTAAGTTATAAGTGTAACCTCCTTTCCTCCAGCAGGTTTAACTGAAAGGGAAATGGTCTTATATTCTTCAGTTTTTCATAGTATTTTATAAGCATTCTTGATTTCGTTGCAAATTTCATTTACATATCCGGTGAGCTGGGTTTTTCTCCCCCTGCATGTTGAGCACTATCTGTTACAGCACTGTCCATCTGAACAGAACTTTTTGCTATGATAAAGATGTTCTGTATCTGTGCTGTTCAGTACAGTAGCTCTTAGCCACGTGTGGCTCTTGAGCACTTGAAAAGTGTTTAATTTTTAACAAGTAGCCATATGTGGCTAGTGGCTTCTGTATTGGACTGCCCAGATCTATAGGTTCTCCCATTATTTATTAGAGTATGCCTTTTTGTTTGTAAAATTGAGAATCCTGAATACCTGTTCCCACCCAACCAGAATAGATTTAAGGGTCCTTAATTTATTTTAGGTGACTATGTCTCAGTGTTTGAGCAGAAGCCAGATAGCATCGTTGGTGCTTACCCCTGTGGGCTGTCCAGCTGATGAGACCTTCTGCAGGGTTGTAGGGGTCAGATATAAGCAGCTTATAAGGAACCAGAAATGTTGTTGATATCTCTATTTTTATTTTTAAAATGTCTTTTTATCAACACAAACAATGAATCATGGAAGAGTACATCAAAAACTAATGATGTAGGGCGCCTGGGTGGCTCAGATGGTTAAGCGTCTGCCTTCGGCTCAGGTCATGATCTCAGGGTCCTGGGATCGAGTCCCGCATCGGGCTTCCTGCTCCTTGGGAGCCTGCTTCTCCCTCTGCCTCTCTCTCTCTGTCTCTGTCTCTCATGAATAAATAAATAAAATCTTAAAAAAAAAAAAAAAAAAAAACTAATGATGTAATCTATGGTGATCAACAACAATAAAAATTTAAAAAATAAAATAAAATGTCTTTTTATCAGATACCACCTTCCTCCTTTTAAATTAGACAAAATTGGGGGGAAAAAATGATAGTTGTGAGAGCATGGTAAAACTGTTCCTTCTTAGTAGGTAGCACTGCAGTTTTTAAGTAACTTTTTTTAACAAAAGGAATGTATATTCATCATAGACGCTAGGAAAATACATAAACATGAACAGAAGAAAAGAACATTTACCTAGATTCCTACTACCAGAAATAACCATTTTTAGAATGCTGATTTCTTAGTTTCTTTTCTCTGCTTGTGCATGCATGGAATCTGTGCATATAGCTTTTTAGAAGAAAAATTGTATTGTGTAAATATAGGTTGTCCCTTTCCACTTCACATTATATCATGAGCATTTCTCTCCTTTTATACATTTTTTTTCCCTTTTATACATTCTTTGGAAACTTTAATGGGGTGGTGATAATTCTACCACCATTTGCCTACACCATGAATTGACCAATTTTCTTCTGGTTGGATAGTTAGACGGTTTCCAAATATTGTATAAAGACCATAGGGACATAAGTCTTTGAGGTAGTATTATACTTTGATATAAAACTTTATTTTAAAAAAAGTATTTTGGAGGGCACCTGGGTGGCTCAGTCCTTGGGCATCTGCCTTCGGCTCAGGTCGTGATCCCAGAGTCCTGGGATCAAGCCCCGCATTGGCTTCCTGCTCAGCGGGGAGCCTGCTTCTCCCTCTTCCACTCCCCCTGCTTGTGTTCCCTCTCTCGCTGTCTCTCTCTCTGTCAAATAAATAAATAAAATCTTAAAAAAAATTTTTTGAGCACCAGGTATTACATCAGGCCCGGTGAATTACTTAATTATGGATATAAGATTAATAAAAAATAATACCTATCCTCAAGAAGTTCGGTCTACTGAAAACCAGTTTAGTTATATGTATGAAGAGCCTTAAAAATCGTCCTACCCTTTGCCCCAAGAATTCTACTTTCGGGGATTTATCATAGGAAATCATTTGAAACATCATAAAGACATTAAGAGTATGTAGTAACATAGAAAACAGCAAAGGCTATAATATGAAGTGGAAAATAGTCTCGTAACTAAGATACAAAGACAAAAGACTGGAGGGGTACATCAGATGATATTTGTATTAGAGGGGTTACATTGCTTTTGCCAGTTTTTCTGTGTATTTAATTTTTTAAAGAAAATTCCTATTTAATGTTGGAGATACTTTCTCCCTGAGGATTTCTGTCTGGCTCACATTTACCCTTCTTAATTGATTCTAAAAAGGTATGAGCAGCAGCGGGACAATCTTGCCCAACAGTCATTTAACATGGAACAAGCCAATTACACCATCCAGTCATTGAAGGACACCAAGACCACGGTATTTCCATAGCACCTTTTCCCATGATTTTATTTTATTTTTTTACTCTTTTGTTCTTCTCCCATAGTATTTAAAAGACAATTTCACCAACATGGCTTCTTAAGACATTGTGTTCTCTCTTATCTTTTTTTAGGTTGATGCTATGAAACTGGGAGTAAAGGAAATGAAGAAAGCATACAAGCAAGTGAAAATCGACCAGATTGAGGTGAGATGTGTACTGGTTTCTGCAAGAATGTACACTAGTGGGGCGCCTGGGTGGCTCAGTCGGTTAAGCGACTGCCTTCGGCTCAGGTCATGATCCTGGAGTCCCGGGATCGAGTCCCGCATCGGGCTCCCTGCTCGGCGGGAAGCCTGCTTCTCCCTCTGACCCTCCCCCATCTCGTGCTCTCTCTCTCTGTCTCATTCTCTCTCTCAAGTAAATAAATAAAATCTTTAAAAAAAAAAAAAAAGAATGTACACTAGTTTTGGAAAGAATCCAAATGAATGTGTATGTGATGGAAAGAACACAGAAGACTGATTCAATCTTGAGCTTGCCATTTACTAATAGAGTAGCTTTGGGAAAGGATACCAAATGACTCTGATTCCTTGTTAACACAAGGATCCTAATGCCATATATGGTTATGGTGAGGATGAAATAAATGAGCTGGTGTGTCTGTGCACACAATACCTGGCACATAACAGACACGCAGTAAATAAGCCGCCAGTTTCCCGTTACTTCTAACTCACTAAATGATTTTGAGTCTGTTTCCTGAATTATAAAGTAGTGATGTTGCGACCCATCTCCCAGGATTGTCACGAGTGTTAAATGAGGATGTATATGTCAGGTGTTTGACACAGTTCCTGGAGTAGAGCTGGCTCCCTTTTCTAGTAATTCTCTTTATATATTTAATAATAATGTCATTAGATTCTTAAAATTAACATGTCTTTTGAGATCGTGCTTTAGCTGGGAGGTGAACCCTAAGCACTTGGCTCCTCTCACCTCTGTCAGGTGAACAGCCCAGATGGCAAGCAGAGATAGCAGAGGGAGTGAACGGTGACTGGTCAGAGGAAAGAGGCCTTTCTGCCAGTATGGTGGTATTCCTGACTTTATCACACCACTCCACCCTCCCCCCAACCCCCAGTAGAATGTCTCTTTCTATGAGGGCAGGGACTTGATTTTGTTCACTGTTAGACCTTGAACAATGCCTGGCCATAGTTGGTGTTCAGAAAGTTTTTGATGGATGATGAACAAATGAACAAGAAACTATTAAAGCTAAAGCAGTCCTGCCTGATTCAAGCCATATTTGTTGGTTATTTACTATCTTCCTGGCATTTTACTGCCTCTGAAGAGTATTCTCCAGGAGTGTGGATCTTTAGTACAAGTGAGGACATTCCTCCCATCTGACTTTTCTTGAGCACCCCTCCTTGGACTGCCCGTGGCTGTCTCTCTAATCCTGCACCAGTCTCTGCTCACAGGGAGTTAAGCTCAGTACCATCTTCCAGGACATTGACTGAGAAAATGTTCCAAGTATATTTGTCTTATTTGTACAATACTATTTAGTAATATAATGAAACTGAATTTTGTTTTCTGTTTATAGGGTTCCTTATGTTTTAATTAGAGCTATTTAATGTCAAAACAGAAATTGTGGTCTTTCTGGGGGTTTTGTACGTCTCTCCATCTTTTATCTGCAGTTGTCTGTCTGGTTCCCTATCTAATTATCCTTTTCCTGTCTCCTCGTAGATTTGCCCATATGGCAGGTGGAGAGCTTCTTTCTCTCCCTTTTGGCCTCTGTGTCTGTCTGTGTCTGTTGTCAGTTGGGCTATCTATTTTGAATCATTTGTTTTCCTAAAATACTTCATAAAACATTTTCATTGTTTTATAACTCATTTTGCCTATGTTCTCTGTTTCTAGCCTTCCTATTTTTTCAGTTTCTGCACATCAGGTCTAGTGCTTGTATTTGTTTATATTACTTTTGTGTTGTTTATCCAATATTGAACCCGTTAGTTCTTTGTGTGATGATTGTGTGTGTGTGTGTGTGTCTTTCATAGAGTCTATTTCAAGGAATCCTATCCATAAATGATTTGGGGAGACTTGTCTTGATATATGATTCACGGCAGAAACTTGACTTGATTAGCTTACTCTGTGTTTTCACTCTCTTTTAGTTTTTGTTTCAGCCAGTGCTTCTCTGTACAGCGGAATGTCACATACATACAGTGTGGTATTTGGGCACTGAAAATACAGAAAAGCTTAATGTTTTCTTTTTTTTAAAGTGTTTTTCATTTTACTCTCTGTGTTGTCTTCTTCACCTTTAAATGGAAAAACAAACCTCCACTTTGGGGGCCCGGAGGAGTTCTCAAATGTTTTGCATTGTTCTAAATATTCTGAAGGATAAATGGTGCCAATTTGGACTTTCTGCATTATCAACAATAGTCTGTTCCCTTTCTGTGGAAATTTAAGTCTATGACGAGCACATTGTTACTCTGCATATCCTTTTTTTTTTTGTAAGATTTTTTTTATTTATTTGAGAGAGAGAGCATGAGCGAGAGAGCATGAGAGAGCATAAGCAGAGGGGGAACTGTAGAGGAAGAGGGAGAAGCAGACTCCCCGCTGAGCAGGGAGCCCGATGCGGGGCTCGATCCCAGGACTTCAGGATCATGACCTGAGCCAAAAGCAGATGCTTCCCTGACTGAGCCACCCAGCGGCCCCTCTCTGCATATCCTTAACACAGTGGAAGATATGTAGTATTAAGTGCTTAGTGTTTTACATGTATTATTGCAGTAAAACCTTACAAAATCCTCTGAGGTATGGCCATTAATAATCTCATTTTGCAGATGAGAAAATTATGGCTTAGAGACTTTCTCATTAAGTAAGGCAAAATTCGAGCTTTTATATGTCTGATTCCAGAGTCTGTGCTCCTAACCATTATACTAGCTCCCCTATATTATGCTGTAGCACTTCTCAGATTGGTTTTACATTATTTCTGGCCTTGTAGTCTTCCAGTCAATCATGGGTAGATCATTCACAGATGACTTACGCTCTCAGTCAATTATTTTCACCAGCCTGGTTTCAGATATCAAGCCTGTCCTGATTCCATTTCTGTTTCTCCATCCAGGGTGGGCCTAGTAGAACTTTTTGTATCACCCAGTTGTTTGCACTACTGTTTTTCTTCCCTACACAGTGTAGTCAGTCTTTAGCTGACTTAAGAAGACTAATTTGCATGCTCACTTTGGCAGTACATATACTAAAATTGGAACAATACAAAGATTAGCATGGCCCCTGCACAAGGATGACATGTAAATTCGTGAAGCGTTCCATATTTTGTCCCACATCAGGCTCCCTGCTCAGCAGGGAGTCTGCTTCTCCCTCTGACCCTCCCCCCTCTCATGCTCTCTGTCTCTCATTCTCGCTCTCAAATAAATAAATTAAATCTTTTAATAAATAAATAAATAATAAAACTTTAAAAAAAAAAGACTAATTTGCTTGTCTCTATTACCTGCTTTTCTCCATAAACTAGGAAAATGTTGATAGTGTAGATGTTGCTGGATTTAATGTTTTAGGTAAACTTTCTGTAATGACAGAGAGCTGATGGGCATCTGTTCTTGCAATAAGACTTTGGATTTCCATGAGGCACCTTAAATTCAATGCAAGGTCACCAATTTAATTCTTTTTTTTTTAAGTTTATTTCTATTTTTGTAGTAATCTCTATACCTAGGGTGGTCTTCAAACCCACGACCCCAAGATCAAGAGTCGCATGCTCTTTGAGCCAGCCAGGTGCCCCAATTTAATTCTTCTTTATTTTTGAGTTTATATTTTATTACCAAAAAGGAGGATTATGTGGGTCATTGGCATTCACAGTTACTTTTAGGGGAATCTTCAGTTTTGTGGTTTTTAGATGTTCATTAAGCTCTCTTATACTTTTTTTTTTGCTTTATTATTTTTTTATTATTATGTTATGTTAATCACCATACATTATATCATTAGTTTTTGATACAGTGTTCCATGATTCATTGTTTGCGTATAACACCCAGTGCTCCATGCAGTATGTGCCCTCTTTAATACCCATCACCAGGCTAACCCATCTCCCCATCCCCTCCCCTCTAAGGCTCTCTTATACTTTTAATTGGAAGGGGCATTCAGGAGTTATTCAGACCCATCCTTCAGAGGAGCACCTGCTCAGTTGTTGACTAAAAACAATCACTAGGCAAGGACTGGGGTAAGGGAAGGAAACTAACAATTGTTGAGAACTGGTATGTGCTTGGCATTTTATGTACATTATCTTTTTTTAAATTGCTTGTTCTAAGATTCAGGGGAGAGAATAGGGTGGGGGGTGGTTAGAGGAAAATAGTAAGAAATGAATGAAAGCTGTCATATGTATTTCTGTAAGGACTTACAAGACCAGCTAGAAGATATGATGGAAGATGCCAGTGAAATCCAAGAAGCGCTGAGCCGTAGTTATGGTACCCCAGAATTAGATGAAGATGACCTGGAAGCAGGTATGTTGTGGGAAAAGCAATTAGGAAAGAAAAAGTTTTAGAGTCTGAAATGGGTGATTTCCTGGTACCTTTTCCCAAATGCTAGAGAAAATTCCTGCGAGGGTTCTGTGAGAGTTAGTTTATGGTACAGTCTCTGGGCAAAGAGCTTGTGAGGCAGGCATGTCAGATTTGCATCCTCCACCAACAACTCTGGGAAGGACAAGCTACAGAGGAAAGTTGGGGCAAAGGTCTCTGCTGACCTGGTACTTGGTATCTAATTATTGCCTTTCCCTGCCATTTTTCTTTGGATTTTGTTCTCCCTATTATTGGAGTCCTCTCCCTCAGAACAGCAAAGCAGATCAAGAAATAGTCACTGGCAAGTACTTAGTGTGCATCTGCCATATGCCAGGTACTGTGTTAGATGCTGGGGGTTTAACGTTGAAGAAAGCGGATACGGTCCCTGCATTCATGAAGCTTCTCTAGCCAGGTGTAAGAAACTGCTTGTTTCAAATAATTAATAGCAAGAACACAAACTGTTGGGAAGGAGAAGTATGGGGTACTGTGGAGCGCATAGCTGGGGAATGTAACCTACTTGGGAGTGGAGACAGGCATGGGTCCTGAAGGATGAGTAGGGGTTAGCAGGAAAAAAACGGGAGGGGTTGTTAAGTGGTCTCAGGGAGAGGAATCTTTACCTGAAGAAAACGAAAACACTAATTTGAAAAAATACATACACCCCTATATCTATTGCAGCATTGTTTTTAATAGCCAAGATATGGAAGCAGCCCAAGTGTCCATCCATAAATGAATTGGTAAAGAAGATGTGGTATATATATACATAGTGGAATATTACTTGGCCATAAAAAGAATGAAATCTTGCCATTTGCAACAACATGGTTGGATCTAGAGGATATAATCCTAAGTGAATTAAGTCCCACAGAGAAAGACAAATACCATGATGATTTCACTTATATGTGGAATTTAAGAAACAAAGAAAAAGATGAAAAAACAGTCTTAACTATAGAGAACAAAGTGCTAGAGGGGTGGGGAGGGGATTAAGAGTGCACTTATCCGTGATGAGCACTAGGTAATGTATAGAATTGTTGAATCACTATATTGTATACTTAAAACATTAATTTCTTTATTTCCTATCCTGAGTTTCCCCTGATGAATCTCTACCTGCTATTGTCATTTCTCTTGGTCATTTCCAACTCACTTTACTGTAGACTTGTTTTTAAAGCCTGATTTCATGTGATAATCATCAGTATATAACAATCTCTTGCTTTCTTTCACTGCCTTCTTTCAAGTTCATCAATAAATGAGAGAAAATTTTGTATATTTGTTATTATCCAAATTTTCTAATTTGAATTGGCCAAGCGATAGCTCTAGACTCTTCTCATGAAGACTAGGACCTTGTAAACCTGTGGGGAATGGTTGTTTTGTTTGTTTTAGTTTGGTTTTTGTTTTTCATAGATTTTACCACATCAGTTCCCTTGAAAGTTTCTTATAATGGTCATCTTTTATTTTGAAAATAAAAATTAATAATCCTTTTCTCTTTGTTTTAAAATTTTTGTCTTATAACAAATAATTTATCTAACTTTCTTAACATTAGCTGCCAATTTTCTTGTGTAAATTTTAGTGAAATGTTGACTTTTTCAATATCAGAGTTGGATGCACTGGGTGATGAGCTTCTGGCCGACGAAGACAGCTCTTACTTGGATGAAGCAGCATCTGTACCTGCAATTCCAGAAGGTGTTCCCACTGACACAAAGAATAAGGTGAAAGCTTTTTCTCTTTCTGTTAGCTATGCAAAATGTAAAGGTTTTATGCTTAATCACCAGTTTGGGAATCTACAAGGTAGTCCTTAAGTTAGAACAAGGAAAGATTGTCTCAGTCATTATTTTGGGACCCCTTGCTAATATTAAACTGTGGACAGGCTGTGTACATTGTGTCATGGAGGCCCAGGAGTATTTTTCTACATTAACAATTTGTATGAACTTGTACTAGGTTCCATTTATAGGTTTTAGATAGCATTTCCTGGAAAAGTATCACTAACACATGCATGAACCCTGCTGGGCAACAGCATGAAAGAAAGTTCTGTCCTCCATACACACTGCTTAATTGTAGGGTGGATTTTTTTTTAATAAAGATTAATAATTTAAGTATAAGACTTAATATAGAAAGATTCTCACTTAACAAGGTAAAGAATCAGGATACCTGGGTTTAAGTCTCAGCCCCGCCACTAACTGACTGTGAGACTTGGCAAATCACTTAACTGTTTTGAACTTTTCTGTTCCTTGTATCTTTAACATGCAGATAATTATAATTATCTCACATAATTGTTGTATAGACCAAGTTAGATCTTGTATGGCGAACTGAAAGCCCTATCCAAAGCCACATGGTTGTCATTATTATAAACAGATAAAATTTTGTTACTTATGAAATCCTGTTCACTCTATCTTAGTTCCTCGTGTAAATGTCATTTTTTTTCTATTGCCATTTATCCTGTGTTTGCATTATCTCCCAACGTGCACATTGAGTGTGCAGAACCCTTGAGTGAGAGTCAATCTCCTCAGCTCTGCCTTTATTCACTCTATGACTTGGAGCAAATAAAGAAAAAAAAAAGATTTATTTATTTGAGAGAGAGAGTAGGGTGGGGGTGCAGAAAGAGAGAATCCCAAAGCTGACTCCCCCTCAGCGCAGAGCTGGACAACCCTGAGATCATGACCTGAGCCGTAACCAAGAGTCAGATGCTCAGCATCCAACTGAGCCACCCAGGCACCCCAACTTGGAGCAAATTAGAAATCCTTGTTTTCTGTCTGAACTTCATCAGTTTTTCCCACCTATGAAATGTAGGGAGCGAAAGGTAGGGAGTAGGTAGTTTCTCAGGTCCTTCTAGCTAATTTCTATGAATGTGCATCTTCCCCTACTGTACCCCTCCTTTCCTCCTTGAGTCTAGGGTAATCTTACCTTTCTTTACTGCCCATTCTACCCCACCTCACCACCCCTGCCTCTGACCATTTCAAGGTTCCAGGCACACAGGTTGGTTTTTTTGAGCATACCTGAAATAATTTTTTTTTAAAGATTTTATTTATTGGGCGCCTGGTGGCTCAGTTGGTTAAGCGACTGCCTTCGGCTCAGGTCATGATCCTGGAGTCCCGGGATCAAGTCCCGCATCAGGCTCCCTGCTTAGCGGGGAGTCTGCTTCTCCCTCATCCTCCCCCATCTCATGTTCGCTCTCTCTGTCTCATTCTCTCTCTCAAATAAATAAATAAAATCTTAAAAAAAAAAAAAAAGATTTTATTTATTTATTTGACAGAGAGACAGCGAGAGAGGGAACACAAGTAAGGGGAGTGGGAGAGGGAGAAGCAGGCCTCCTGTGGAGCAGGGAACCTTATGCGGGGCTTGATCCCAGGACCCTGGGATCATGACCTGAGCCGAAGGCAGATGCGCTCAACGATTGAGCCACCCAGGCGCCCCTACCTGAAATAATTTTTATTAATGCTACCTACCACAACTCACCTTGTCAATACCCTGTAGCATCTGTTTCCATCTTCTATTTGTCACAGATTCCTGAGTTAAATGTGCTGTTGAGGTATAGTTTCTTAATTGATAGTGGTATCACTGCCTATAAGTTTTTACTAAAGTACAATGTGGAAGTAACTGCCTGTCCTAGGGCACTGCTCCTTTAAGGACTGGGAAGCTGCAGAAGGTAGTGGTTCACTTTAGGAATCAGAGTGAAAAATGGGAATCTGGAGGCAGGGACTAACCCCTCAGCCTTTCCTCCCAGACGTTCCCAGCTCCTACTTCCCCTTCCTAGGTTAACTCTTTTTTTTTTTTTTTTAAGATTTTATTTATTTGAGAGAGAGCACAAGCAGGGGGAGTGGCAGGCAGAGGGAGAAGCAGGCTCCCCGCTGAGCAGGGAGCCCGATGCAAGACCTGATCCCAGGACCCTGGGATCATGACCTGAGCCAAAGGCAGCTGCTCAACCAATTGAGCCACCCAGGCACCACCCCCCGCCCAGGTTTACTCTTAAGTGTCTGTTTCTCTCACTCTTCTTTTACCCTGCAAACAACCACCCATTTTGAGCTTTTCCAGTCTTTTCTTGGTTTATCACGTCCTCCTTTACCTTTCATGAAAATGCCTTCTCATCTTCTCGGGGATTTTTATGTTCATTGGTTAAACACTCAGAAATGAGTTTTGACTACTAAATATTTGTAGTCATTTGTTTTATCAGTTGAAAAACAGTGGCACTGAACATTGCTTTCTTTTCACAGGATGGAGTCCTGGTGGATGAATTTGGATTGCCACAGATCCCTGCTTCATAGACTTGTGTCATTCAAGTACATCATGTAAAATAAACACATATTGTGGGACTAGGAAATATTTATCTTTCCAAATTTACCATAACAGATTTAGGTTTCTTTCCTTTCTTCAAAGGAAAGTTTAATTATATTGCTCTTTCATTTTTTTCTGTAAAGAGATTCATTGTTTGGGGGATGCTTTCTTCATACTAAATTTTTATTTCCTTTCTCTTATGAAAGACTAACTTACTTACAAGTATCAGTGACTATGTGTGACTTGTTTTCATTTATTAATAATAATTTGAAATAAAACCAAGGAAATGGAATCTTGAAATTCTAAGATCGTATAACTCCACAATCTCAAATTGACCTGACAAATTGATAAGACAAAGATAAGATTATTGGGACTGTTCATTCTATGATTCAAAACTATTTTCTATTGTGGTATTATAGGTTGATTAAAGTGATAGCCTTTTTTGATGGGTTTTGTTGTGTCTTGTGAGTAAATCATTACTATGTCTGATACTGGAATGAATTATCACTACTGTATCATGAGTGGATATTTTGACTCTGTGGTTCCCTCAGTATTACAGCCTGACTTGTAATCAATAATGACTATTTCTTGATATTTAATGTATAGGACATTTATTTATACTCAATAAATATTTTTCAAAAGGATGTAATTTTAATAATATCACTTCAGCCTAAAACCTCTAGTACAGAAAAAAACTTAATATAATTTTAATGTTGATTCACCTAAAAACTCCACTACAGAAATCAAATTTAAGTGCTAGCATCAGAGGAAGGAACAAAGAACAATCCAGGCCTGGGCCCTGGTCTACTGTCTGATAACTTCTAAGCAGCCTACTCACTTTGTTAAACTGCTGTTTCCTTAGTAGTATAATCATGCTTACCTCACAAGGCTTTTGTGAGGAATAATTGAGGTAATAGTCATGAGTATAGTTGACCCTTAAATAACACAGGTTTGAACACAATACACTTCTACATGGATTTTTTACAGTACAAGATTGTAAATGTATTTTCTCTTCTTTGTGATTTTCTTAATAATATTTTCTTTTCCGTAGCTTACTTTATTGTAAGGATACAGTATATAATACATATAACATACAAAATATGTGTTAGTTTTTTTATGTTATTGGTAAGGGTTTTGGTCAACAGTAGGCTATTGGTATAGTTTGGGGGGAGTTAAAATTTATATGCAGATTTTCAACTGTGCCCTATACCCCACATTGTTCAAGTGTTAACTATACTTTGCAACTTGCTATTCTCATATGAGGGCTGTTAACAACAACAAAAATAGGAGCTTCATTCTTTTCTTGGAAGGTGCCAGAAGTGCTACAGCCAGTCCAAATTCCTGCCCAATTTCAGAGTCTTTAATGATCCATAAGTGGGGACTAATCTCACCCTCTCAAGAAACCTTCCAATGGGGTTGAACATTGTGCTATTCATCATTACCTTCTTGAAGCTGTCCTTGGCTTCTCTATAATTTCTCACTCAGCTCTTTAAATATTTCTTCCACTACAGTTTCAATCTTGGATTTGAGATATATCAAAAGATATATTCTTGAAATATATCACACCCAAGATTTTAAGTATTACCTGTGCACTAAGGATTCAAAATAACTGTCACTAGCCTAGACCTCTTTCTTCATTCTTCTTTTCAGTCCTGGGCATTCCTAATTAAATGTCCCACCATTACCTAAAATCTGACATCCAAATTAAGCTTATTATTTTGGGATTCACTCTTGGCAAACATTCCTGCTCTATTTCTTATCTTGCCAATGTTATCAGTGTCCCTTATATTGCCAATTTTAATGGGTGATACTTTGTCCTCCAACCAGACCTCTTTAGTGCATTGGATACCAGTGAGCAATCATTCTAACAAAATTTCTGCCTTGGTTTTTGTGACAACACACTCTGGTTTTCCTGTTACTCCTATTTTCTCTAAGACTCCCATCTGAAATCCTCATCTCTCCAACTCTGTAATGTTGGTGCTCCTCAGGATTCTAACCTTTATCTACCATACTTCTTTCTCTGATGATTTATATTTACTGAGCTCAACTATTCTCATGGCTTTAACTGCTGACTTCTAAATCTATACTTCTATCCCAGATCTTGCCCCAGAGTTTCAGAATCCTATTCACATGCAGCTGTTTGCCTAGCAATTATTTGGATGTTCCCAAAGCCAGCAAACACTTGATATTCAAATGGCCAAGACAACCATTATCTTTCCCTCAGACCTGAGTCTCCTGTTTTCCCTGTCTCAGCTAATGGAACCATTATCCTCCATCATTCAAAACAGAAAGCTCTTGAGTTATCCTTGATGCCTACATTTTGCCTCACCCTACACATTCAATTAATCATCAAACACTGCTTTTAACTCTAAGTGTATTTTGGAATTAATGACTTGCTTTCTCTTCATGCATAGTTTGACTTCCTTGAGCCCATTCATCACATACAGCTATATTTATCTTTCTAAAATACAAATTTGACCTAATCACTACTTAAAGTCTTTTATGGTTCCCTGACACCTCCAGTAAGACATACAAAGCTGCCTGTGACTTGGCCTCTACCTCTCTGTAATGTTTTATTGCTTAGTCTTTTCAGAACAACATTCTTTGGGGTACCTGGCTGGTTCAGTCAGTAAAGCATGTGACTCTTGATCTTGGGTTTGTAAGTTTGAGCCTATGTTTGGTGTAGAGATTACTTAAAAAATAAAATCTTAAAAAAAGGGGGGGGCGCCTGGGTGGCTCAGTTAGTTGGGCATCCAACTCTTGGTTTCAGCTCAGTTCATGATCTCAGGGTTTCGGGATTGAGCCCCACATCGGGCTCCATGCTCAGTGGGAGTCTACTTGGATGTTCTCTCCCTCTGCCACCCCCCCCATTCATTCTCTCTGTCTCATGAATAAATCTTAAAAAAAAAAAAACTTCACTTCTTTTTTTTTTTTTAAGATGGAGAAATTTTCTTTTTAAGTTTTTATTTATTCATTTAAGGAGTCTCTGCCCCCAGTGGGGGGCTCAAACTCATGACCCTGAGATCAAAAGTTACATGCTCTTTTCAGTGAGCCAGCCAGGTGCCCCAACATTTTCTTTCTTTCTTTTTTTTTTTTTTTAAGATTTTTATTTATTTATTCATGAGAGACAGAGAGAGAGAGAGGCAGAGGGAGAAGCAGGCTCCCAAGGAGCAGAGAGCCCGATGCGGGACTCGATCCCAGGACCCTGGGATCATGACCTGAGCCGAAGGCAGACGCTTAACCATCTGAGCCACCCAGGCGCCCCAACATTTTCTTTCTTTTACAGAACTGCCTCCCCCAATATAACCATATGATTATTGCAAAAATACCAATTAGAGTAGCCCTACCCTTATTCTTCCAAGCTATGAGAGTGGGCTTGTGACCAGGCTGTGCCTGTTGGAAGTTCTTCCTTTGAATTTTCTAAATGGAAACTTAGGGGAAATACTTTCTTCCCCTACTCTCCCAAAGTCTTTGTCAGTATGAGAAGCTTGAGATGTTGAGGCCAGAGAGGAAACAAGACGAGAGGCCGAATGAAAGAATCCTCATGGCACTGAGGCCTGACTTCTGATCTTTGAGACCCCCAGAGTGCTCCAAGTCTCTGCAACTCTTCCTTTAATTCTGTGAACTCTCTGAGAATTCTGCCAGCAAACCCCCTTTTCTGCTTAAACTAGTTGAAATTGGGTTCTTGTCACTTGCCAATAAAAGTCCCCAAAATTTCTCTGCAGCCTCTCTCTGTGCTATATCCCACTTTTCATTGTTAGGCTGCAATGATTGCTTCCAGTTCCCCCATTTCCACCATAAAGTCATGATTCCCTGCTTCTGACCATACCTTTCCCTGGAGATTCCTTAACACCTTTATCATTCTGCTAATTCTTGCTGTACTCAGAAAAGACCAAAGGCCAGGCCTTGGTCTATGTCAATCTTAGTGAATTTAAGGAAAGTGGAGAAGATGAGTCCTGTGATAGAGTCAGTCCCAGGCACAGCATAGTCTTTGATGATCACTCCTATAGCTGCCACCAGTCAGCATCTCTGAAGCAGAGTTGAGTGCAGGTGGTCTCCTTGAGTTGTAATCTGTCAGCTCCAGCAGTTTAGCAAGGGTGGAGGAGATCAGATCCAGTAAGAGAGTAAAAGCTTGGCACTTCAACCTCTATTCATCTCCCATAGCTTTCCTTTTATATTTTCCTACCCCCCATAGATTCTAATATAATAGATCTGAATATGGTGTGAGCACTTGGATTTTTAAAAGCTCCCCAGGTAGTTTATATGTAGCCAGAATTAAGAACCACTGCCCTAGGATGCCTGATCAGTTTGACTCCATTCTCATGGACAAGCAGTCTGGGCTGTTGCCATCAATTTCTACAAATGGAGAGCTAGGCAGTGATTGCCCTAAGGCAGTTTTCATCCAGAGAATGAGTTGGGACATATTCCCTCCTCTTCTATTTTTAGGGTGAGTTTGTGAAGGATTGGTGTCAATTCTTTGAATATATGGTAGAATTTACCAGTGAAGCCATCTGGGCCTGGGCTTTGTGGGAAGCTTTTTTATTATTAATTAAATCTCTTTACTTGCTATAAGTCTATTCAGATTTTTCTATTTTTCTTGAGTCCGTTTTGGTAGTTTGTGTGTTTCTAGGAATTTGTCCATGTCATCTAGGTGATCTAATTTGTTAGCATAAAGTTGTCCATAGGATTCCCTTATAATTCTTATTTCTTTAAGGTCAATAATAATGTCCCCTCTTTGATTCCTAATTTTAATAATTTGAGTTTTTCTTTTTTTTTCTTGTCAGTCTAGCTAAAAGTTAGTCAATTTTGTTCTTTTTATTTAGTGAACTACTTTGTTTTGTTGTTTTCTATTTTTATTTCTGTTCTAACCTTTATTGTTTCCTTCCTTCTACTTGTTTTAGTTTAGTTTGCTCTTTTTCTAGTTTCTTAAGGTAGAAGGTTAAGCTGTTGATTTGAGATCTTTTTTTTAATTAATAAACTTTATTTTTCAGAGCAGTTTTGAATCACAACAGATTTGAGCAGAAAGTACGAAGAATTCTCATGTATGCCCTGTCCCCACACATGCACAACCTCCCCCATTATAGACATCCCACACCACAGTGGTACATTTGTTACAATCCATGAGCCTACACTGACACCTTATTATCACCCAAAGTCCATAGTTTACATAGAGTTTACTTTTGGTGTACTTTCTATGGATTTAGATAATGTAACCATCATTGTATCATAAAGAATAGTTTCACTGCCCTAAAAGTCCTCTGTGCTCTGCCCATTCATCCTTTCCTTCCCCCTGAGCCCTGGCAACCACTGATCTTTTTACCATAACCATAGTTTTGCCTTTTCCAGAATGTCATATAGTTGGAATCATATATAATATAGCCTTTTCAGATTGGTTTCTTTCATTTAGTAATATGCATTTATGTTTCCTCCATGTGTTATTCATGGCTTGACAGCTCATTTCTTCTTAGCGAATATTACAGTGTCTGGACTTTTTATTTATTTTTATTTTTATTTTTTTAAAGACCTATTTATTTATTATGGAGGGGGGATGCAGAGGGAGAGGGAGAGGGAATCTTAAGCAGACTTCCTGCTGAGAGTGGAACCGGATGCCCAGCTCAGTCTCACAACCCTGAGATCATGACCTGAGCTGAAATCAAGAGCTGGACGCTTAAGCGACTGAGCCACCCAGGCACCTCTGGACTTTTTTTTTTTTTTAAAGATTTAAATAGACTTTATTTTTATAAGGAGGGCCTTACCGAGTAGGGCCTTATACACCAATATATGTGGTCTGAGGATGTCACCAAGGAGAAATCGAGAGGTCATGATTGCAGAAGAGGTAATTGAAGGACACGATCCTGGGAAGGCCATTCAGGAATGCAGCAGACATGATCAGGAGAGGCCAGGGGTGGTCAGGTCACAGGGTGAGGGACAGGACAGCCCCCTTCACTCCCGTTTCTTGTAGCACTCCAGATGTGACAGGACCCAGCCTGATGGCAGGAGGAAACAGGAAGCAGGAGGTGAGCCCAATGGAGTCATCCATGGTCCCGAGCCCCTCTGGCGGTGGCTTGGAATGGATCTGGGCATGCTGCACCGGGAGCCACGGGGTGAAGCCTGTGAGGCCCCTCAGCAGCTGCGGTATAGGCACAGACATGACCGCACGGAGAGGCTGCAGACAGTGACCAGCAGTAGTAGCCCAAGGTCGGGAAGCCAAAGTGGTGGCGCCAGCCGGAAATTCCGGCGCCGGGGAGTCCCGGCACTTCTTTTTTAATGCAAGTATGTCGTAAGTTTTGGTATGTTGTATGAAGTACCGTTTGTATAGAAAAGGCAGGATAGATGTTTGCTTACTTACCTTTTTTATAAGCTTTGAAAATAATGAGAAGATTCCCTAGTATGCCATTCAGTTCCAAATTTATCCTTTTTGCCTGCTCTGTGAAATGATTTGCACCCTTTTAAATAGATCCTTTATCAGCTGGCAGATATTAAGATGTGTCAGTAGAGGGCACCAGAGAGATATTGCAGGAGGAAAAGGTTTTGTTTCCTGTTGGTGTTTCAGTTAGTCAGGCTTTTGTGCTGTGCGCGGCTTCTCCAGTGTTTGGCTCAAGCAAAGTACAGGGCTTCTTCAGCACGTGGCCTTTTCAGTTTATGGTAGCTAACAGCCAGAAACTTCTCTTGGCACCCCCTCAGGTGGTTTGTAGTAGAGTGCCTCTTCTGAGACACCTCCCCACAAATGACTTTCCCCAGTACCGTACAAGGTAGATTTCTGGTAACTTCTGCTATCGCAGCACCACAGCCACTTCCCTGCCATCTAGTGAGCCACGGGCACATCCTGTCTGACAAGGTCTGCACGTCAGCTCTGGGGTGATCTTCATTAGACAGTTTATCTCAACCCTAGAGGTAGTGGCTGTTCCTTATATTGCTAATCCTATTTTATTTTAGAGTTCTTTTTACTTCTTTATTAGTCAATCCCCTTATTACTCCAATGCTCTGTTATAGTTAATAAGTCTTTAAATAAATAAAATCTTCTCTATTCAAATGACTGTGTGGTTCCTTTCTCCTGATTGAACCCAGACTGATATATCTGGTAATTTCGAAAGGTGACTGTATGGTTGGTTGGTTGGTTTGATGAACTGATCTGTCCAAATTAAGGATTTATGTTCGATAAAGGACAAAATAGACCATGGAAGAAAAGAAGACAATTGAAATGTATAAAGCTGACAAGGAATTGATATCTGCAATATACAAGAAACCATAAGCAAGAAAAATAGAGCAACCCCAATAGAAAAAAATAGGCAATGGGTGTGAATAAGCAGTTCAAAAAGAAGAAACTCAAAAGGTCATTAAGAAATGTTCAGACTTGGAGTGCCTAGCTGGCTCAGTTGGTAGAGTGTGTGACTCTTGATCTTGGGGTTATGAGTTCAAGCCCTGTGTTGGGTGTAGAGATTACTTTAAAAGAAATAATAGGGGCGCCTGGGTGGCTCAGTCGTTGGGCGTCTGCCTTCTGCTCCGGTCATGATCCTGGAGTCCCGGGATTGAGTCCCACATCGGGCTCCCTGCTCGGCGGGGGGTCTGCTTCCCCCTCTGCCCTTTTCCCTCTCGTGCTCTCTGTCTCTCATTCTCTCTCTCTCAAACAAATAAAATCTTTAAAAAAAAAAAAGAAAGAAAGAAATGTTCAGACTCATTAGTAATCAGAGGAATGAAAATTAGTTAAAACATCACACCTGTTGTGTGATGAGATATCATATCACACCTGTTGGCATGGAAAAAGTTTAGAAGCTGGCCACTGATTATATCTCAAATATACCTCATATCTGTCCTCTTCTCTCCCTCTCATTTGCTGTCACTCTAGCCCAAGGCCACCATCATCTGCATTAGCCTAATACAAAAATGTAACTGCTCTGCCCACTTCTATTCTTGTTCCCCACAATTCATTCTTCCTTTGGGCAGAGGAGAAATCTTTTACGTGTAGATCAGATACCTACCACTTGTTTGCTTAGAACCCTTCAATATCTTCCTACTACTCTTGGAATAAAATCCATTATCATGGCCTGCAGGTGATTTGTGTGATCTCCTTACCTACCTCTTCAATTTCATACTGTGCCACTCTCCTTTCTCACTATTGTCCAGCAGATATTTTAACACCTTGACTACTTCAAGGTCTTTCCTTCCTCATAGCCTTTGCACATTACTATTCCTTCTCTCTGAATCTTCATATAGTTAGCTTTTTCTCATCTTTCCTTCTACTCAAGGAAGCCTGGCCATCTTCTCTGGAGCAAACCCTATTAAGTATCACTGTTACCCTGCTTCTTTCTTTCCTAATGCTAACATAATTTGAAATTATTTAAAAATTATTAATTTGTAAATGTAAGTTTTTAATCTCCTCTACTAGACAATGCAATTCATGAGCGTGGGGACCATGTTTGTCTTTTTCACCATTTACTTCCAGCACTTAGAGCAATGCCTAAGAGTATGCATTAAAACGCATGTGAATAAATGAATCTATTTCGTGTTTTGGGGGAAGGCTGGACCAGTGAATTAGGTTACAAATGCACATGCTTCAGGGTTAAATGTGTTCTATTTAGTAATGCAATAACAAAACAAACTCCATACATCCATTTAAAATTTTGTTACTTTATTTTTTAAAGATTTTATTTAAGAGAGAGAGAGGGGCGCCTGGGTGGCTCAGGTCATGATCCCAGGGTCCTGGGATCGAGCCCCGCATCGGGCTCCCTGCTCGGCGGGAAGCCTGCTTCTCCCTCTCCTACTCCCCCTGTTTGTGTTCCCTCTCTCGCTGTGTCTCTATCTGTCAAATAAATAAAATCTTTAAAAAGAGAGAGAGAGAACATGAGCAGGAGGAAGGAGCAGAGGGAGAGGGAGAAGCAGACTCCCCCGCTGTGCAGGGAGCCACACGCAGCACCCTGGGATCATGACCTGAACTGAAGGAATTAACTTATTTACCCCTAACTGATGGATGAGGAAACAGACTCTGTCACATTGCGAGTTCGTGGCAGTCTGAGAATGGAAACCACCGATGTTCGGCTCGCGCTCGCTCCTCTGCCCCAGGACGCGCCAACCCGCCACGCATCGAGAGCCCGTCACCGTCACGGGCGCTTTAACGACTGAGCCACCCAGGCGTCCCTAAAATTTTGTTACTTTAAAAATTATTGGTGCTTCCAAACTTTCCCCCTTCCGTTCAGTATCCATCTATATTTTACTGTCATCTGCCCATTCAAGTCCTTTACCATTCCTTTTTTTTTTTTTTTAAAGATTTTGAGAGAGAGAGCATGAGAGGGAGGAGGGTCCGAGGGAGGAGACGCCCTGCTGAGCAGGGAGCCCGATGTGGGGCTCGATCCCGGAACCCTGGGATCATGACCTGAGCCGAAGGCAGTCACTTAACCAACTGAGCTACCCAGGCGCCCCTTTACCATTTCTAATATATGGTTAATCGGGTTTTTTTCTGGGGTTTTTGGTTTGGTTTTGGCTTACCATTTTCTGATTTGTAAGCGTTCTCGGTGTATTAGCCCTTTATCTTTTTTTTTTTTTAACGCGTATTTTCCCTCAGGTTCCCTTTTGACTACTTAGGGTTTTTTTCGTTGCTTTTTAACCCCAAAGCCAAACTACTCTAGGTAGAAGGTGACCTCTGAGTTAACTGCGGAAGGCCAGGTGAAGTTGGTTGGGTGCCCGGACAAAAGGGCATAGTAGCAAGAGAACACCGTGAGTCCCAAAACGAAAAACAATGACACCGCACATTCCAACCGGCGCACGAACGTGACCCTAGCCCCACCTACAGCCAGCCTCTAGTCTCCTCCTCCAGGCCGGCGCCTGGCGCTTGTGTCTGACGTCACGGACGCACCGCACAGTTCACTTAGGCCGCGCAACCTCCGTGGCCGTCCCCCCGGCGCGCAGATGCGAGTATTCTTGCGGCGCCGGAAGTCAAAGGCACGTGACCGGGTGACAGCCCTCTCTAGGTTGCCGGGCTCGTTTTAGGTGTTGGCACGGGATGGCGGAGGCGCCTCCTGTCTCAGGTACTCTCCCGGCCGGTGCGGGACTGGGCCCCCCTCGGGGAGCGGAAATTGGGTCAGTGGCGAGTCCTAGGGCTCCGGCCATTCATATCGCGAGAGCGGCGCGTACTAGGGCTCGGGATAGTGGCTCGGAAGGGCCAAGCCACGCGCGTCGTGGGTACCGAGACCTCGACCGTCCTCCATTGGGTTGTGAAACCCCGGTTTCCAGGGACAGCGGGATTGTCCCGGCGCCCAGTGAATCGATGTGGGCGTCTCGCCTGCTGCGGTACGTCACGCCTTCAGCCCGGCCCTGCTAGTGCAGAGGCCGCACTGATCTCCAGCAGGCGGGCGTCGGCCGAGTCACCGCCCGTGACGGTGACGGGCTCTCGATGCGTGGCGGGTTGGCGCGTCCTGGGGCAGAGGAGCGAGCGCGAGCCGAACATCAGTGGTTTCCATTCTCAGACTGCCACAAACTCGCAATGTGACAGAGTCTGTTTCCTCATCCATCGGTTGGGGGTAATTAAGTTAATTCCTGTGAAAGCTCTCACCCTGTACGGTACCTGTTCTATAATTGTTAGCCCACTTCTCTTGGAGTTGGTTCTATGTGTAAAACAGCTTCATTTGGCTGTTAATGTGGCATCCATTTCCATTTCCTTCAGGGGGTACTTTAGGTCTTTGTTCTCCAAACTTTTTGGGCAGAGACCAAAAAGAAACATTTTACATCTGACTCAGTGCACACGTGTGTAAATATAAAAAAGAACCAAAAGTTTTAAGACGTAATGCTTTTCCTTACTAATTGTAGTACACTCTTATTTTCTGTTTTCTTTGAAAAAATACTTGTCACAACCCACTACGTTGATTTGATTTCAGGACCCACTCTTTCTGAAAAATAGGACAGCAGTTTGCAGCATGTGATTTGTAAACAGTCATTGATTTGAGTCTTAGTTCTGCCACTTACCAGTGTTGGGGCACCAAGAAGAGTGTATGTTTGTGTACTGGGTGGCAGCTAAAATGTACTTGTTACTGTGGGTCTTGGTCAAAAAAGTTGCATTTTCCAAACCCTAGTCCTGATTTAGGTTTTAAATCTTGTGGGATAGGAACCTTTTTAGGTTAGTTCGGTGTTTTGTTATTCTCCCACCCATTTTTTCCCCCAGATCCTCTAAACTGAATCCATTGATCTTCCCATCCTCAGGCTCACTTCTGGCCCATTTCTACACCCTTCAGTGTTTGAGGCAGGATTGGGTGAGGCCAGTTGTGAGTTACAGTTTTGGCCTCCTTTGTTCCCCAGGTTCCAACCTCCTCCCCATCTATTCCGGCAAAGTTCCCTAGTCCAGAGACCTTTCCAGTCCCTCTCTCGTTCCTTAGTTTTTTTTTGCTTTGGTTCCCATTCCGTACTCTTATTTCAGCAGCATCTTTAGCCCACACCTCCATCTCCACTCAGGGTTTAGTTCTCTTGCCCATTCCTGTCCTCAATAGCAGACAGGTTCAGGGATATCTTCCTGCCCATGGGCAGACTCTCCAATGCCAGCTTTATTTCTAGACTTCATAATCTCATGGATTTCCCCTTATTCTTCTCCACTCACCTGTTGGACACTTACTATGCTGCTATGTTATCTTCGATCTATCACTTGTATCCTATTTACTGAGTAACTTCTAGCTACTTAAAATACTAAAGAGAAAAGGGGGTGGTGTCTCAGATGCAGATTCCTGATTCATGTACCCTTTTTCCCTTCCTCCTACCTCTCAAGGATCTTTCTGAGGGCATTACCTACCTCATGTCTAATGGAACCATACTGTATATGAATAGGTGAGGCCCTGTCTAGACTCTCTAGTTGATCAACTCCTTACTGCTTGCTGAACATGGAACACCTTCTTCCCATCCTTTACCAGGCTATTCTGGACTTTACTGACTTTTCTTCTGCCCCTCTCCAACTTTGTTTCTTCAAGAAGGAGAGGACTTTACAACACCCACTCGGTCTAATCTACCCATTCCCACCTTTGTGTTCTTTCGTATGTTTCTGGAACATCTCCTTTGCCACCTTCTGAATCTGTCTAATCCTCTTTGTTTTGTAAGGCTTTCCGCCCCATCCCCAGAATTGCTTGTGTGAAAACTTTCAGGACAGATCCTGGATTGAGTGAGAGGTTACCCTATGACCTTTATGATCTCATTCAGTTCTTGAGTACATGTTTCTGTGGTACCCACTGCCCAGCCTCTGACAGTGCAGTGTAAGAGTGTGGTTTTTAGGGCCATATAGCCTGGGGTGGAATCCTGAGTCTGCTTTGCAACACCTCTGTGGCCTTTGGCAAGTAACTTTCTCAGTGTCTCAGCTTTCTCATCAGGAATGTAAGGATTAAATGAGTTAACAGATGCAAAGTGTTTAGAATAGTGCCTGGCACTTGCTAATTACCTAATAAATGTTAGCGTTTATTATTAAACCTGAAACCGACAGGCTCTACACTGCACCCATCTGAGGTCAGGTCTGTGTGTTTTAGATAGTCTGTAGTCCTAACAGCAAAAATAAAGCACCATTTTAACCACTTTATATATGTTACTAACTTGCTTTATTCTTCATAGCAACTCTTTGATGTAGGGATTGTTACTTTCTCCATTCCTTATAAGAAAATTGGGGTTAAGTCATTTGCATAAAGACACAAGTGATGTGCAGGGACATAAACCCATGTCTTCCAAGCCCTATTGATTCATAGTACAGTTGACTGTTAAATATCATGTGGTTAAGGATGCCAATCCCCCGCACAGTGGAAAATCCACGTATAACTTATGATTCCCCAGAAACTTAACTACTAACAGCCTACTGTTGACCGGAAACCTAACCAGTAACATAAACAGTCGATTAACACATATTTTGCATGATATATGTATTATATACTGGACTCTTAAAAATAAAGTAAGCTAGAGTAAAGAAAATGTTATCAGGAAAATCATGAGGAAGAGAAAATATGTTTACTGTACTGTAAAAAATTCACATATCAGTGGACTTGTGTAGTTTAAAACTTGTGTTGTTTAAAGGTCAACTGTATAATCCATATGCTACACATAATTCTGACTTTCCTACTAATTAGTTTTGTATCCTTAGGCAAATCATTTAGTCTTTGGGCTTCAGGAACAAAGAAGCACATTGGGGGGGAAAATGAGTGGGTTGAAGAGGCATATGCTTAATTTTTGAGACTCAGATTCTGGACTATATTATAAAGGTTACATATGGAAAACCTAAAGTATATTCCTGGGTGGGGGGAAGAGATGGGAACTAATGTACTCATTAAGTTTATCTGTATGAAATCTTAATTAAATTTCACAGTAGCCCTTTGAAATAGTATCATCTTTTGTCATGGATGAGAGAATGAAGGCTAAAAGCAATCAAGTGATATCCCTAGGCTCATACCATAAATTGGAGGGCCAGACTTCAAACTGATTCTGGCTGACTCCAAAACCTGTTTACTTGATATTACACAGTGCTACCTTAAGAGTTTTGAAAGACCACATGGAACCTGCTGATTGATTCTCACCTCAGAATTGTTTGCTGACCTAAAATTTTTTGATAAAATAAGTGCATGTATAAATAATGCCTGATTAGGATGCCTGGCTGGCTCAGGAGGCACAGCATGGGACTCTCAATCTTGGGGCTGTGATTTCAAGCCCTATATAGAGCGTGGAGCTTATATTTAAAAAAATAAATAATAATAATAATAATGCTTAATCACCCAGGTGAGGAGTTTTACTTAGTAGTTCTTAGCAGTGGCTATTGGTGAGGTTACTGGACATGAAATGGTCAGTGTTCCACAAGCACCTTGAACCCATCACATTCACAGGAAACATAGGCCTCACTAAGAGCCTGTTTTATACAAGTCCTTAGGAAAATAATATTTAGATTATGGCTTAGAGTCTTCTGGGCTTCATGGGTGAGGATTAATTTCTTCACTGGCATGTCTATTTTCTTATGTCCTAGGTACTTTTAAATTCAATACGGATGCTGCTGAGTTTATTCCTCAGGAGAGAAAAAATTCTGGTCTAAATTGTGGGAGTCAAAGGAGACTAGATTCTAATAGGATTGATAGAAGAAATTATAGTTCACCACCTCCCTGTCACCTTTCCAGGCAAGTCCCTTATGATGACATCTCTGCTGTTCATCAGCACAGTTATCCTTTGGGAGGCAAACCTAAAAGTCAACAGATTTCTTTTCAGTCCTCTGCTTCTAACAAATCACTCAAGAGCCATGGCCTTCAGAATCAACCTTGGCAGAAATTGAGGAGTGAAAAGCAGCATATCAAAGTCAAGAAAGTACAGAATCTCACTGACCAGACCTCAGATGCAGCTGGCTTAGAAAGTGTGGCAAGGTCGGAGAGTGGGACAAACCCCAGAGAACACAGCCCTTCTGAGAATGAGAAGGAAATTGTTGGTGCAGATCCCAGGGGAGCAAAACCCAAAAAAGCAGCCCAGTTTGTGTACGGCTATGGTAGAGGACCAAAAGTCAAGGGAAAACTCAAATGTGAGTGGGGTAACAGAATGACTCCAAAATCCGAGGATGCTGGACCTGAAAATACCAAACCTGTGGGGGTTATCCACCCTGACTCTTTGGATACATCCTTTAAGAAAGGAATATTGGATGGGTATGCGGCCAAACGCAATGAGCAAAGAAGATACCCACAGAAAAGGCCTCCCTGGGAAGTGGAAGGGGCCAGGCCACGACCAGGCAGGAATCCACCAAAACAAGAGGGCCAACGACATACAAATGCCGGACCCAGAAACAACATGGCCCCCATTCCAAAGGATAATCCTAATGAAAGACCAGCAAAATCTGCCTGTGACAATGGGAACTTGGCAGTCGTCAACAAGTCTTCCAGAAGGGTTGACCCAGAGAAATGTGCTGTAAGGAGGCAGGAGCCTCAAGTAACATCTTTCCCCCGAGGCAAACAGAACCACGTGCTAAAGAATGCGGAAACACACACAGGTAAATCTACCTAGAGGGTAGAAGTGTTTTGTTTTGTTTTGTTTTGTTTTTTAATAGATAATACACAGAGTTCAGGAACCAGAAAGTATAAAAAGGTACACAGTGAAACATTTCTCTCTGTCCTTATTCATCATCTGCCTGGGTCCTGCCACCACTTGCTTCCCTCCCCAGTAGATAGCCACTTACTTAGTTTTTATATGTCATAAGCAAATACAAATAGGGAACTTCTTTTCTTAACAAACAATGAATTTAGTAAGTGTTTTTTAAAATGCAGATATAGGTCTTACAGATGTTTGGTTACAAGATTTTTTTTTTTTTTTAATCTTGAAAGCACAAGTAGGGGATGATAACATCTCCACTCCCTCTCTTCGTTCCAGCCTGCATCATCTCTTGTCTGCTTATCTGCAAGAGGTACTGACCACTCTTGCCATCTTCACTTTCTCTCTCTCAGTCCAGCTGTCACACTAGCGTCAGAGAGTGATCTTTCTAAAATACACATTGAACTGTGTAGCTCCCCTGTTTATTTATTTATTTATTTGACAGAGAGAGAGACAGTGAGAGAGGGAACACAAGCAGGGGGAGTGGGAGAGGGAGAAGCAGTCTTCCCACGGAGCAGGGAGCCCGATGTGGGCTCGATCCTAGGACCCCGGGATCATGACCTGAGCCGAAGGCAGACGCTTAACGACTGAGCCACCCAGGCGCCCCTCCCCTGTTCATTTCTCACCACATACAGATTCTGGGTTCTTCCTTACCTGGCCACTCCACCTTATGCTGCTTCAGTCCCTCACCACATTTTATTCTCTGTACTCTGTGCCATTTCATCTTTCCCTGCTGTTGCGTATGTGGCTCTCTTTGTCTAGAATGTCTACCACTGGGGCGCCTGGGTGGCTCAGTTGGTTAAGCGACTGCCTTCAGCTCAGGTCATGATCCTGGAGTCCCGGGATCGAGTCCCGCATCGGGCTCCCTGCTCGGCAGGGAGTCTGCTTCTCCCTCTGACCCTCCTCCCTCTCATGCTCTCTGTCTCTCATTCTGTCTCTCGTCTCTCTTGTGGCGCTGCAAGAATACTCGCATCTCTTAAATAAATAAATAAAATCTTTTTAAAAAAATTAAAAAAAAAAAGTTTAGAATGTCTACCACTACATTCACTAATGAATTCTTACTCATTTTTCAATAGCTAGTTTAGCGACATGTCCAGGACACCTGTTCTCACCATTACAGATGGCATTAATCTTTTCTTGCCCTGTGATACTTCTTTCCCTTACATACACATGTTTCAGTTAGAGCAGTTACCACTGGAAGCCATCATCATTTATGTGTCGGTGCCCTCCACTAGTCTGTAAGCTCCTCGGAAGCAGAAACTATTATCTTTTTTCATTTTTTGTAAAGGTTTAATTTATTCATTTGAGAGAGGAGAGAGAGAGAGCATGCATGTGTGCACAGTGGTGGGGAGGGACAGAGAGCGGTAGAGAGAGAATCTCAAGCAGACTCCCTGCTGAGCACAGAGTCCAGTGTGGGGCTCGATCTCATGACCCCAAGATCATGACATGAACCAAAATCAAGAGTCCCACACTTAACCAACTGAGCACCCAAGCACCCCTCTTTCTTCATTTTCATATCCCTCTTGCTTATCATAGCTCTTAGAACATAAATAGGTACTCAGCTCTGTTGGAAAGTTCTTCCGTCCATTGAACTGAAAACTTCTTTCCAATAAATACTTTCTATACCCTGGTTCAAGTTCTGCCCTCTGAAGCAACACAGCAACCAGTCTCTCTCCTCACAGTTTCCCTCCCCCTCATCGCAAATCAACTTTATTGCGGCATTTGAAGACATTTCTCATTTTGCCCTGGGTATATGTTTCATCTAGGGTGAACAGCTTCCTTCCGGTAGCTCTTCCTCATGGACCTTCACCATCTGGTCTCCTTCCAGTTTAATGTACATAGCCCAGCCTAACACGTGAAGTCACCTCCTGCCCAGGCCTGTTTTTACACTGGCTTATAGTTCTTCCAGTTCTCATTTGCTTCACTAGGCAGTTCTTCCTCTTGGGACCTCAGCTTGTATGTGAACCAAGGTAATGTTATACTAGGGTTGTTCTTGAATTCTTAAGGCTGGTTAATAGTTTCCTTTTGCTTCATAACAAATTACCACAAATGTAGTGGCTTAGAATAGCACAAGTTTATTATATCACAGTTTCTTTGGGTCAGGAGTCTGGTTATGGGTTAGTTCTCTACTCAGAGCTTCAGAGGACTAGAATTTGGCCAGGGAGGCAATCTCCTCTGAGACATAGGATTCTCTTCCATGCTCACTGGTTTTTGGTAGGATTTAGTTCCTTATGGGTGTAGAATGAGGTCTTCCATATCCGTGCTGGCTATTGGCTGGGGAGCACTCGCAGCTCTTAGAGGTTACCTGCAATACCCTACCACATGGCCCTCTACACAACATGGTACTTTCCTTTTTCAAGGTCTCTAGGAAAATATGTGCTACAGATTGTTCAGATCTCTCTGACTTCTTTGATCCCTAAACTGTTTTTAAAGGGTTCGCCTGATTAGATCAGCCCCACCCATACGCAAGGGAAGATTATACAGGGTACACACACCTGTATGCATGTGGGAATTTTAGAGGCCATCTTAGAATTCTACCTAACAGATCTCTCTTGGCCTCACATCCCCACATATTTTTGAGAACATTTTATTCATATTTATTGAATAAATACTGTGTACAAGCACTGTTCTCAGCACTGGGAGTACAGTATTGGTGAGATTCACATTCTGGTAGGGAAGGCAGGCAGAAAGCACTTAAACCAATATTTAATATGTTAGGTGGTGAGTAAGGACTAAAGAGAAATACAAAGCAGGTTAAAAGGACAGAGTAACAGGGGCACTTGTTTAGCTAGGTTGGTCTGTTCTGTTTGATGAGACACTTGAATAGAGACCAGAGGAAATGCAGAAGTGCACCATGTGGCTCTCTTGAAGAGTTATTCCAAACAGAGGGAGAAGCAAGTTTAGATTCAGGTGGGAGGGGGACATTGTGAGCAACGGAAGAGGCGGGCAGTAGAGGATATCAGAGAAATCACAGGGGCTGGATCATGTGAGGCCCTTGGACTTGGTTCTGATTAAGATGATGAGAAGCAGCTGGAGGTTTTGGGGAAAAGGGATGACATAATCCTACTAACATTCTAAAACGATCACTCAGCCTGCTCTGTGGAGAATTGGCTCTAAGTAAGCAAGGGGACAAGTTAGGAGGCTGTTGCAGTAATTCACATAGTTGATGATGGAGACTTGGACTAGGATAGTAGTGTTGGAAGAGGTAAGAGTGTTAGACTTTGGATATATTTGGAAGATAAAACTCAGGATTTGGAGATAGACTAGATGTTGGCTGCAAGAGAATGAGAGGGTTCAAGGACCAAGCCAAGGCTTTTGTGCCTGAGTAATGTAAAATTAGAATTGCTGGGGTACCTGGCTGGCTCAGTCGGTGGAGCATGCAACTCTTGATCTCTGGGTTGTAGGTTCAAGTCCCACATTAGCTATAGAGACTATTTAAAAAATAAAATCTTTAAAAAAAGTAGAATTGCCAGGTACTGAAGTGGTAAAACCTGGGAGAGGAAAAGGTGTTGTTTGTTTTGAAAACTTTTTAGTTTGAGATAATTTTGGATTTATAGAAAGTTACAAAGATAGTACAGGGAATTCCCATATATCCTTCACCCAGCTTTGTCTGATGTTAATATCTTACATAACTAACTCTGGTCCTTGGTCAAAACCAAGAAATTAACACTGGTATAAACTAAACTGTAGACTTTATTTGGATTTTGCCATTTTTTCCACTACCACCCTTTTTTTGTTCCAGGATCCAGTCCAGGATACCACGTTGCAATTAGTCATCATGTCTCCTTAGTCTCCTCCCAGTCTTTCTTAGTCTTCTTGTTGGAAAAGTTTTCTTAGACTTTACTTGTTGGAAAAGGTGTTTTGGGATATATTTTGTTTTGTCTACTCCTTGTTTAGAAAATTTTGATTATTTGGTTAAGTAGGGAGTTAAAAATTCAGGCAGAGATCTGGACCGGAGATTTAAATTTGGGAACTTTCAACATGGAGTCCTCTAGCAGACTAGAGGTCACCTAAGGTGTGAGTGTAGTCAGAGAAGAGAAGTTTGAGGGTAGAGCCTTCCTATACCTCAGTGTTTCAAGGTTGGAAGGACCCAGCAAAAGAGATGGAGAATGAGTAGGAATTGAACTAGGAAGCGAACCATGTTTTTGCTTAAAGAATTTATGTATTTATGTATGTACGTATGTACGTATGTATGTAGGCATAAGCAGGGGAAATGACAGAGGGAGAGGGAGAAGTAGGCTGTCCTCTGAAAAGGGATCCCGATGCAGGGCTTGACCCCAGGATCCTGGGTTCATGACCAGAGCCGAAGGCAGACACTTAACCAACTGAGCCACCCAGGCACTCTGGGAGTGAACTTTTTTTTTTTTTTTTTTAAGATTTTATTTATTTATTTGACAGAGAGAGACACAGCGAGAGAGGGAACACAAGCAGGGGGAGTGGGAGAGGGAGAAGCAGGCTTCCCGCCGAGCAGGGAGCCCGATGCAGGGCTCGATCCCAGGACCCTGGGACCATGACCTGAGCCGAAGGCAGCCGCTTAACGACTGAGCCACCCAGGTGCCCCGAAGTGAACCATGTTTTAAACACCAAACTAAAAAAAGAACTCAAGGAGAAGGGAGTGATCAGTTGTGCCAAATGCTACTGATGGGTCCAGCAAGAGGACAACTGGATATTGATTGTTGGATTTGGTGGTGTGAAGGTTATTGGTCTTGATAAGAGCAGTTTTGGTGGAGTGGTGGAGATGAAAGCTTGATAGAATGGAAAGAGAGGATCACCCCAAATATAAGTCTCCATGGCTGCTGGAGAGTGGTCTTTGCTTACTCTCGTTCTGTACTGAAACTAGCACTGCTCCTGTTCTGCCAAGCTGTCTGGATCCCTCATTCTCTGGTAACAGGATCCCCTATATCCTTAGTCAGTTCCTGCTCTGCTCCTGCTCTTTTTTTTTAAGATTTTATTTATTTGACAGAGAGAGACACAGTGAGAGGGAACACAAGCAGGGGGAATGGGAGAGGAAGAAGCAGGCTTCCCGCAGAGCAGGGAGCCCGATGTAGGGCTCGATTCCAGGACCCTGGGATCATGACCTGAGCTGAAGGCAAATGCTTAATGGCTGAGCCACCCAGGCGCCCCTCTGCTTCTGCTCTTAATTAATCTGTGGGCTTCTCTAAGTTCACCCCTTTCCTTACAGTCTGTTCAGAGCATGCTCTTTTCCTTTATCCCGCTTGCCTTAGTTTCTGGAGGACGGGAAGAGCATGCTCCTCTCCCAGTGTCCTTTCTGAACCATTACACTTCTATCTTGTATCAGAATCCCTGCTCCTTTGAACCTAATGCTACATCACTTTTTGGCTACATCACCTTCTGTCTCTTTATCTTTGTCATGTATTAGCCTCCAAATCTCCCAGCCCTAGCGTCATTTATTAAAGCCTCCTGCCTATATCTTTCTTCTTCTACAGTGGTTCTCAAGGATGTACATCTCTGGATGTACTTCCAGACCAGCAGCCATCAGCAACACTGGGGAACTTGTTAGAAAAGCATATTCTTGGGCCTCACCTCAGACTTAACAAACAAATTCTGGGAGTAGGGCCCAACAATCTTATTTTTTAACAAGCCTGCAAGTTACTGATTTGAGAACTACTGATTTACCATAAATCCTGCTATTATTCTGCGAGACTTTAGTGATCATATGGATTATACCATCCTCACGTTCTTTGATCTTCTCAACCACAGTGACTGACCTTCACCTTCATTATCCCTCCACACCCCCTACTACTTTCTGACCATCCTCCCGTCCTTCTGGCACTCTCAGTCTGTTCCACCCACTAACTGTATCGTCAGCTGTCTATCCTTCTTTATTCCCTCGTCAGGCTGGGCCTTAATGTAATTTTAAAGTATTATCCTTCTGCCAAGCCATTTGGCAGAATCTCCACCCTGGGTTGATGCTGCAGTCTACCTTTTCTGCTCCATCTGACTAACAGAATGCTGTTCCAGGAAATCATATGATAGTACAGATTTGGTGCTGCTGCAGAGTCACTCACCCTCTCAGGAAAGTCTTCTGATCACCCTGTTTAGAACTCTAGTATTTCCCCCGTCACCAGCATTCCCTATCCTTTACTGGTTTATTTTTCTCCGTAGCACTTATCACTATTTGATATCACTATTTTTTCATATAATTTCAATAATTTTTCATTATTTGTTTATTGTTTACCTTCCCCTACTAGATAATAACTTCCTAAGGGCAGTAGATTTTTGTCTGGTTTGTTGACTGTATATTCTTAGTGTTTAAACAATGCTTGGCGCACAGTAGGTTCTCAGTAAATATTTTTGATTAGTGATTCTCCAACTTCAGTTGACTTTCAGTACTGCCCATTTCCCCTTACATGACCTTGGTCAGCTGCCCTTCTCATTTTCATCTAAGACTACTCCAAATCTTTTCCAGTCTTATTCAGACCTTCCTGCCATTCGTCTCCCTCAAACTCAATGGACCTCCTTGCCTCCTACTTCACAGAGAAAGGGGAGATCATCAGGCATAATTTTCTCAGCTTTTTGTTCCCTTAAATGCGAACTCAGAGACATCTGTGCCTAACCTCCTTTTCGTTCATTCATTCTGAAATCTCCTTTGTTTTCTTCCATCAGCCTTTTCACATCTACCATTCCAAGTTCTCAGCCTGAAGCTGTCTTCCCAAGTCTGTCACACACTCCAAAAGGAAAAAGTGCCCTTGTCATGTGCCCTCCTCGCTGCCCCCCGCCCCCAGTGTTTCCTTTCCTTCCATTCCAGTTTAATCAAGAGTCACCACTCTTGTTTCCTTTTCCCTATTTTGATTCACTTCTCAGTCCTCTGCTATCATCACCACTTGCCTCTCAGCTACTGATAGGTCATTAATGCCTTCCTATTTGCCACCCCCAGCAGACAGATGTATTTCAGTCCTTATCCTGGGTTTCCCTTTGAGTCTGATGTAAAGGAGTCTTTGTTGAAATGTTACTTCCTTGATACCACACATTTCTGGTCCTCCTTGTTCTCCTTGGCTGTTCCAGCTTGTGTCCTTCAAGTTTCTCTTCCTCCACCTCTTTCTTAAATGTTGGTGTTTCCCAGGGCTTTATCTTAGCCCTCTGTTCTTCTTACTTGATAAGGTCTCATTGGAAGATTACGACTGGTTCCATATCTTTCAGCCACTGCCTCTGTGCTGTGCTGACTTCTAAACTTTTACCTCCAGTTCCTAAGCTCTGCCACAAGCTTCAGACTCAAATAAATAAATGTGGTATCTGATATATGCTTCAGACTCAGCAAAACCATCTTTTTTTTTTTTTTTTAAGATTTTATTTATTTATTTGTCAGAGAGAGAACAGAAGCAGGGGGAGCGGCAGGCAGAGGGAGAAGCAGGCTCCCCGGTGAGCAAGGAGCCTGATGTGGGACTCGATCCTAGGACCCTGGGATCATGACCTGAGCCAAAGGCAAACACTTAACCAACTGAGCCACCCAGGCGTCCCTCAGCAAAACCATCTTGAACATGTTGACCATGTTTATATTGTATTAGCCTTTTTTTTAAAGATTTATTTATTTTTTTTAGAGAGAGTGAGAGAGAGCACAGGCAGGAGGGGCAGAGGGAGAAAGAATCTCAAGCAAACTCCTCACTGAGCATGGAGCCTGTGTATTAGCTTTTTAAAAACAGCTGCCTCACATTTCATGAGGTAACTTAATAAAGTCGCTTTAGTAGGTAATTCACCTTTAGTCCCAGCATCTACATAATAACCAGCTTTAACCTTTTGTTCTATTTTCTTACAGAATTTTCCAATGCTCAGTTTTACATTGTTTAAATCATATAATATAAACAGTGTTCATCTTTTTGCTTACCATAATGTGATATTTTCCACTCCTTAAGAAATCTTTGCATTGTATTCTAAATATATAATATGCAATAAAACAGATAAGCATTAATATTTAAACAATCTCCCATTTTTTATCTAATTTTTATTTTTGTTGATATATTTTAAGATAAATTCCAGATATCAGATTATTTTTAGTGTACATCTATTTTTAGTGTATCATTATTTTTAGTGTACATCTATTTTTTTAATGGCTTTTTTTTTTTAATCACAGTGTGCTCTTGGATTTTTCAAATCAGTATTGCTTTTGGGGTTTTTTTAAACAGTTATTGGTGCATCTGAAAAGTCTGTAGTCAGTTAACACTTCAGTCAGGTCTTTTCCAGTTATTTCAGTGGGTGCATCACCCTCTTTACTGACATGCTTTCAAAGTACAAGTATGGAGTAGACAGAGTCATGACTGAGAAATTATGGGGAAACTCTAGTGGAAGAGGATTTAGGATTGAAGAAGAGCCGGTGGTCACGCCAGGGCTGGCAGCCAGCAGACAAGAGTCTTGGACCTGAAATGTTATAGTTTACCAGCAGAAAGCTATTCCGGGACAGTACCATATTTTACATGTGTTACACATGTTTTGATAAAACCGAAGCATTGTTGGTGAAAGGATTATACTGTTTCTCTTTCTAGGTCTTTCTGGAACCTTTTGCTATATTTTTATTTCTTTTCATTCATTCATACAAGTATCCTTGAGTGCCCACTACGTCCCAGGCAGCCCTGTAGGTAAAAACCTCAGCCATCAAGGAGTGTACATTCTGTGTATAGAGTTAGGAAATAAGATGAAAAAAGCAAAATATATGATATATAAGATAGGATATATAAGTGACATGGAGAAAATAAATGATCTGTAAGATTCAAATGGTGTGGAGAAAAATACAGTATGGAAAAGTAATAGGGAATGTTCAGGGAGTGGGGTTACAATTTTTTAAAATATGGCCAAGGCCAGTCTTCTCATTGAGAAGATCACATTTTGAGTAAACACCTGAAGGCGGTAGGGGACTGAGCTATGCCAAAGTCTAGGGAAAAGTATTAGGCAGAGGGAGCACCAAGTTGTAAAGAGCCTCAGGCAGAAATCTGCCTGCCGGTCTGGGGCCAGGAAGGAGGTCAGTGTGTTCTTAGAGTAGTGACTTAGGGAAAGAGGAATAACAGGTGAGGACCGGGAGTGATGAAGGCCTTTGTAAGAACTTTGGCTTTTACAGACAGGTGATGTAGAAACCATTGGCAAGTTCTGGGCCTGAGTGGCATCATCTAATTTGCATTTTAACAGGCTCCCTCTGGCTGCTGTGGTGAGAATAGACTGAAGGGGGCAAAGGCAGAAATAGGAAGATTAGTTAGGAGGCCATTTTAATAACCCAGGTGAAGAGATAGTGGCTTGGGCCATAGTAATAGCAGCAGGGCTTGGATTCTAGATGTATTCTGAAGGTAGTGCCAGCAGGATTTACTGTCCGATTCAACATGGGATGTGAGAGGAACAGCCTTTGCAGAGGGCTGAGTAGAGCTTTGTGGGTTATTCAAAGTTGGCAGTTGTTCCCACATTACTATATGTATGTGCATACTAGTGGTCAGTTTCACTGTGACTGGATTTAGAAACATCACATATAAAACAATATTAACAAGCCATAAACTTAATGAATAAGAGAAACAATACAATAAAAAGACAGCCTTCAGGGCAGAAATCAAAACAGCAGTCGATCATAGGGTTCTCATGTATGTTCCCAACTTCACTTACTTTTTTGTGTCCTTTAATTCTCAGTTCTGTCCTAGAATAGTCAATAGGCATTTTCTACAAAATTTATTCCAAGTGTAATTCTCACAAACTATTCCTCTGCCACAGTCAGGCTCTTGTATGTAGATGACTCACTCATAATCTCACTCTTTACTGAGCTCCCTCTTACTTACCCCTTCAGAATCTTCCACACGTAGCATGCTAAATGGTAGGAAATGTAATTAACTTTGTTATTCAGAGACATTAACTGATGCAGAATAGGGTATCCCTGCTTTTAAGAAAGAATCTAAGTCTGGTTCTTTAGTTTTTTAAAATATAATTCAGTTTTTGATGTGTTTATGGGTTATCTAAAGTGACTAGATTTCCCTTTATCAGCCACACAAAATCTTTATTCCAGGCTTTCATCAGAACAAAAGAGCTATCTCAAAAACTACTGAAGCCTGAAACTTTCAAGGGAGAGAGGTTATAGAACAGACTAGATGATACTCATTTATTTCTTCATCCATTCATTTAATAAATACTTACTGAGCACCTGCTAATGGCCAGGCATTGGAAATAAAACAGTGAGCAAGGCAGACAATGCCCTGGCCCTGCCTCACAGACCTTATAGTCCTTGTGTTCTATATTTCTTTTGCCATTAAATTGGGCAAACAGAAAGTAATCTTAGGAAAGCTAATATTATAAAATGATTAAAATATGAGCTTTGTGACCTTAGGTAAGTGATTGAACCATTCTGAGCCTCAGTTTCTTCATCTATAAAATGGTACCTATATTACAGCCTTGTTAAGAGAATTAAATATGTGTAAAGTGCTTTAGCACAGCATTTATTTAAGGTTAATTATTTTATTCTTAAAGCCTATTTGGACCCAATAACAAATAAAATAGTTTTATGAAACAAATTCTAAAAGTATGGACTGAAAGGGGTGCCTGGGTGGCTCAGTTAAACATCTGCCTCTAGCTCAGGTCATGATCTCTGGGTCCTGGGATTGAGCCCTGTGTCAGGCTTCCTGCTCAGCAGGGAGTCTGCTTCTCCCTCTGCCCCTCCCTTTCACCCTGCTCATGCTCTCTCTCTCAAATAAATCTTGAAAAAAAAAAGTATGGATTGAAAAAAGAAATTCTCACACACACACACACACACACACACACACATACACACACCTCTGAGAGCACCTGACTTTACCTCAGATCTAGAAAGGCTTTGCTGAGATCGTGTTTGAGGAAAAGTCTGGAAGTGGGTGAAAGTATTAAGGAATCCATCTGGGAGGATTCTTATGACACTGATCTCCCTCACCAAATGCTGGGCTTCTGGAGCCAGGGTCTGTCTCTCCTTTAGTCTAGTAACCCTACCATGGGATTATGGTAAACACCAAGAATATCTTTGTTGAGTAGATCAACTAGAGACTTTCATGGCAACTACTAGAAGAGATGTTACCACCCTGGGTTGTTGGAACCTGTCCAGGCCTAGGTTTCTTTCACCTGACCACTGCAGCTTCATGAGCCCCTTCCTGAATCCATGGATCTGGATCAGATTCAGAGGAGGCAGGGCAAGGTGCTACAGTTGTTGCTTCTGAGGATGCTTAAGCTGTGTTATAAGGGGCATTTGGCTACTCTGGTCAATTCATTGGCAGTTTCTTGGCAATGTTTCCTCAATTGTGTGAATCCCCACCTGAATGTCCACTTCCTAAGTCTTCTTCCTCAGCATATTCCTGTCCCTTCTTGTCCCCAAACACTGAACAACCACCTTACTTAGAATCAGACATACTTAAAACCTTTGTGTTTGGATTCTTCCTTCAAATGCCTTGCTGATCCTTGGTTGACTAAAATAAGGAATGTTTTTCTGTGTTTGAATTAATTCATTTGGTTTTTTAAACAGGCTCTCTAATTGAACAGCTAACTACAGAAAAATATGAGTGTATGGTGTGCTGTGAATTGGTTCGCGTCACAGCACCAGTGTGGAGTTGTCAGAGCTGTTACCATGTGTTTCATTTGAACTGCATAAAGAAATGGGCACGGTCTCCAGCATCTCAAGCAGGTCAGTCATTTCTCTCTTCTGAATAGTTATTCTCACTCATTTGATATATTCAGGTTTTAAACTTAGCTTTTTTTTTTTTAAGATTTTATTTTTTTTCTTTTATTTATTTTTATTTATTTATTTATCAGAGAGAGCGTGCACACAAGCAGGGGAAGCGGCAGCAGAGGGAGAAGCAGGCTTCCCGCTGAGCAGGGAGCCCAATGTGGGACTCGATCCCAGGACCTTGGATCATGACCTGAGCTGAAGGCAGACGCTTAAGTGACTGAGCCACCCAGGCGTCCCTAAGATTTTATTTTTAAGTATACCCAATATGGGGCTCCAGCTTACAACCCTGAGAGCGAGTCATACTCTCCACCGACTGAGCCATCCAGGCACCCCTTAAACTTAGGTTTAAAAATAACTAATTCCTCTTGAATATTTTATCTGCGCTGTTGCCTTGAACACATGTTTTAGATGACTAGTATGAAGCTGTAGATCTTAAATAAAGAACTAAGGGGTGCCTGGCTATCTCAGTTGGTAGAGCATGCAACTCTTGATCTCAGGGGCGTTGCGTTCAAGCCCCATATTGGGCACAGAGCTTACTTAAAAGGTAAAAATAAAATAAAATTTTTATTTATTTATTTATTTTAAGATTTAATTTATTTATGTGGCAGAGAGAGAAAGCAAAAGAGGGAACACAAGCAGGGAGAGTGGGAGAGGGAGAAGCAGGCTCCCCGCTGAGCAGGGAGCCCAATGCGGGGCTCGATCCCAGAACCCTGGGATCATGACCTGAGCTGAAGGCAGATGCTTAATGACTGAGCCACCAGGCGCCCCTAAAATACAATTTTTTAAAAAAAGGAAATTTAAAAAACAGCTTAACATAACAATATTAAAATATATTTGGGATATAACAAAATCAGTTACATTTATTGAAAATGGTAGCTTTTATCCAAGTAGCAATTACAGAAAACATTTCCTGTATAGTTTGCTTTAGAAAATTTATAGAAAGCAGTTATTGGGATGCCTGGCTGGCTCAGTTGGTTAAGCAACCAACTTGTGATTTCAGCTCAGGTCACGATCTCATGGGTTGTGAGATCGAGCCCTGCAGAGTTGAGCCTCTGTGCTCAGCATGGGGTCGGTGGAGTCCTCTTGAGAGATTCTCTCTCTCCCTCTCTGTCTCCCTCTGGCCCCCCTCCCCTGCTTGTGCTCACTTGTGCTCTCTCTCTTTCTCTAAATAAATAAATAAAATAGCCACCTGGGTGGCTCAGTTAAGTGTCTGACTTTGGCTTGGGTCATGATCTCAGGATCCTGGGATCTTGCCCTGCCTTAGGCACTGCACTCAGCGGGGAGTCTACTTGTTCCTCTCCCTCTGCCTCTCCCCCTGCTCATGCACACACTGTCTCTCTCAAATGAATAAATAAAATCTTTTTAAATAAATAAAATCTTTAAAAGTTTCCTTAAAAAAAAATAACATGTTTTCTGATTTGTGACTCTTCTAATTTAAGGCATCTGAGGGTGCCTGGCTGGCTCAGTCGGTAGAGCATGCAGTTGTTGATAGCGGGGTTGAGGGTTCGAGCCCCATGTTAGGTGTAGAGATTACATAAAAATAAAGTCTTAAAAAAAAAAAAAAGACATTTGGGTTTTCCTGAATGTACTCAAATATTTTATCCTCTTTTTTTTTTTTAAGATTTTATTTATTTATTTGACAGAGAGAGACACAGCGAGAGAGGGAACACAAGCAGGGGGAGTGGGAGAGGGAGAAGCAGGCTCCCCGCTGAGCAGGGAGCCCGATGCGGGGCTCGATCCCAGGACCCTGGGATCATGACCTGAGCCGAAGGCAGATGCTTAACAACTGAGCCACCCAGGCACCCCCCTCTTTTTTTTTTTAAGCCAAGACTTAGATGATGTTTACCTTAATATTAGAGGGGCACCTGGGTGGCTCAGTCGTTAAGCGTCTGCCTTCGGCTCAGGTCATGATCCCAGGATCCTGGGATCGAGCCCCATGTCGTCAGGCTCTCTGCTCAGCAGGAAGCCTGCTTCTCCCTCTCCCACTCCCCCTGCTTGTGTTCCCTCTCTCGCTGTGTCTCTGTCAAATAAATAAATAAAAATCTTTAAATCTAACATCTTTTTTTTTTTTAAGATTTTATTTATTTATTTGAGAGAGAGAGAATGAGAGAGAGCACATGAGAGGGGGGAGGGTCAGAGGGAGAAGCAGACTCCTTGCCGAGCAGGGAGCCCGATGCGGGACTCGATCCAGGGACTCCAGGATCATGACCTGAGCCGAAGGCAGTTGCTTAACCAACTGAGCCACCCAGGCACCCTAAATCTAAAATCTTAAAAAAAAAATAAAGCCCCGAAGCGGGGGCACACACTTAATGACTGAGCCACCCAGGCGCCCCTAAATAAAATCTTTAAAAAAAAAAAAGAACCACATAATGAATTGATAATCATGTGAAGTGATGGAGGTGTTAGCTAATGTGACAGTGATAATCCTATTATAGTTTATAAATGTATCAAGTTAACATGTTGTACATCTTAAACTTAGTGTTATGTCAATTATATCTCACTTGACATTAAAAAAAATGGGTACCTGTTTGATTACTATATTTAAAGTCCTTATATATAAATCCAAATGCAGTATTTAAGCAGAGCATTCAGTATTGTGAATTTGTTTCTTAATATCCTGATATCCTTAATATCTGATATCTTTAACATGAAATGACTACTGCTGCTATAATATTAAGGCTTCCTTTAGGTTTAAATTTTTAAAAATTACATGTACTTTTGTAAGGAAATTATTTTGGTTTCCTCTCCTTTTTCTTGACAGATGGCCAGAGTGGTTGGAGGTGCCCTGCCTGTCAGAATGTTTCTGCACATGTTCCTAATACTTACACTTGTTTCTGTGGTGAGTTTTTTTTGCTTTCACTTGAGTCTCTTCCACTTCATGCATTGTAACTCATTTTCCAACCCAGAAGAAGTGATGTACCAGGCATATTTTAGAAGTTCCTAATAAGACTTCAAGGTTCCAGGAGTTTACTGACATCATCTGCCTATGGTCCATCACACAGCCGGAGTCACAGGCCTTTGTGCTTTTGGCAGGCTTTTCTGGACATGGGCCTTCTCATCATGCCCACCAGGCTCATGCTACTTCTGAGCTGTGGTGCTGGTCTCCGTGATCTTTTTTTTTTAAGATTTTATTTATTTGACAGAGAGAGACAGAGCGAGAGAGGGAACACAAGCCGGGGGAGTGGGAGAGGGAGAAGCAGGCTCCCCGCTGAGCAGGGAGCCCGATGTGGGGCTCGATCCCGGGACCCTGGGATCACGACCTGAGCCGAAGGCAGATGGCTAACGACTGAGCCACCCAGGTGCCCATGGTCTCCGTGATCTTACCTTTAGACCAGAGATCTTACCTGACCAGATGGTGGAGGCAGGCATAGACATGGGCTCCTTCTCACCCTTAACTGTAACAGCTTTGATATTCCAGATTTGAGCAGTATGAGTAAAGTGTTGAAAAGTACTTTATTTTAACCCAGGAAATCAGTCATTGGGGGTCTTTATAGTAAAGAAAGATTTTCTATAAACCAGCATTACAAACTCTATCCTCCCTCTTTGTGGAAAACTTCTTCCTGTTTTTGAATAGCTCAATTCCCCTATGTGTTAAGACGAACTTTCTTCAATCCAGATGCTCATTCTTGCTGCTAGTCTATTTTCTGCATGTTTTTTATTATTTTTTTTTCTTTCCTGCCTTTTAATGGCTAACCTTCATCTAGTTGTTGATTTTTCAAATTTTGTTTAACTGTCTGTCTCCCTTCTTGAACCATTGCATTTTTGCTTCTTTCTTTGTCACCTTGCTGCATCTGTTTTCAGAAGTCATCAGTGGCCCATACCTGACCAAATCCAGGGCTGATTTAGAAGTTCTTAACCTTTTTGGCAACACAGTAGCCCTTGGACCTTTTGGCCATTCCTTTCTTGAAATGACTAGCTCTTCCTGTTTATTTCTGTAGGCTTTAATTTGCTCATATTTTTTCTTTCCCATTACTTAACTAGCAGCTTTCACTGAGAGTTAGTCTTGACCATCAAGTCTTCATTAGTCTCTTGGTGAACTCAACTATGTTCTTCCCCATCTTCTCTTTAAATCTTCATCACTGACTCCTCATCCATTCAAGATCAGACCCCAAACATTGTTTTCCAAAGGAAGCCTTCCTTTCTTATCTCCTCTCCCACTTTGGCCACTCTTTTATTTGGAATCTGCTGGTCTTTTATGTTTTATTGCCACAATCTGAGCCTTAAAAGATAGTAAAATAGTATTTGTTGAAGCAATGAATATTTTGGAATGTACTATTGGAAAGGCAACCTGAAACTGGAAGCAAGAGATCCATGTAAAACTATACAAATAGGACCAACACCAAAGCTTAATTACCTTATTTTAAAGGATTTTTAAACATAAAACATAAAACATAAAAAGTGGAATTAAAAGTCTTGTTAAAGCCTTCACTGACCGATCTCAAGTGAAGAAGAGTAAAAGTGTATAATGGGTGTTAGAGTGGGCGAGAAAGGAAGGGGGTACAAGATTTCAAAGGTAAACAGGAACTAAGAGCAGTGGGAAGGGGAAGAGCCTACATGTGGCTCCAAAGTTTCATGCTTTGGAAATGGTGATACCAAGGGCAGAAAAAGGCAGGTCAAGAGAACCAGGATTGATAGGGACAGTGAGTTCAATTTGGAAATGTTGAGTAGGATGAGTGAACAAGGCATCCAGTGAGAGGTGTCCAACAAGGAGTTAGGAATATTTAAAGATGTTTTTGTTATTATTATTTGAAAGAGAGCATGAGCTGGGGGAGGGGCAGATGGAGAAGGAGAGGCAAGACTCCCCGCCAAACAGGGAGCCCGATGCGGGGCTCGATCCCAGGACCCTGGCTGGGATCATGACCCCAGCCAAAGGCAGGCACTTAACCGGCTGAGCCAACCAGGCGCCCTGGGAGCTGGGAATATTTAAAGAGAGATCAGGACTTAGAGATGATAGTTGCAGTTGAGAGTAGTGGATGGAAGGGCAAGGAGTAAAAAGGGTCTAATGCAGAGCCCTGGCAGAAAGAAGAAAAATAAAACATCATTTAGAGTCAGGGAAAAGAGGTGGAGCCATTGAAAGATGGTAGGGGGAACCCAGGGCATTGTATTAAAGCAAGAGAGCACAGAGGCGGGGAAGTTTTTCTAATAGTCTGGAGTTGAGATTCTGGCAAATAGACAAGAGTAGAAGTAGCAGGAGAGTTGAGGTGAGATACACTGTGTAGGGAAATTGAGAAGATTTGGTGATTAAGTAGATTATGGAAAGAAAAAGAGAGTCAGGGATGACTCTAGTTTTTCAGTCTGTGACTCCCGACAGTGATGGTGTTACTGACAGAAATAGGAAACACTGAAGAAGGAGGGGTTAAAGGGAAAAGATACTAACTTTGGCTGTAAATGTAGACAGTTTGGGGTGACTGTAACACCTCACATGGAGATGTTCAGCAGATGGGTTGGACAGAGAGGGCCGGAACTGAGGATTCAGGGCAATGCAGAAAGTGTAGATTTGGGGGGAAAAAAGGAAAAAGAAAGAAAATGTAGATTTGGGAATCACAGGCCTTTAGGTACAACGAACCTCTCAACATGAATAAGGTTTCTGAAAGAAACAAGATAGAAAAGCAGAGCCCAAACACTGGGGACAGGCCATCACTTAGGGTATAAATTGCCCAAGTAAAGATGAGTTCCTCAAGGGCATGGAGGAGTCTTGTGCCTCAGTTTTACAGTTTCTGCCTCTGTGCTAAGTTCATGGAAGATAGTCACTAAAGATTTGCAGAGACACCCTAATTATAAAATTATAGCCCTCTTCTGCCTACTTCATAAGCTTTAGATTTGGCAAGTTCCTACTGTACAGGGGATTTATGTCCTTTCCATCTCTTACTGCTCCCCCATCTCCCACCCCATTGTTCTCTTCCCTTATTTCTTCTTTCTGATCCTTATGGCAGATATTCCCATATCTGTTCAAGGGTCCATTTACAAAAGATTTACCTTGTAGGGTTTGTTTTTTTTTTTTTTAGATTAAATATGTCGGTTAGGCAAAGTGGCATTTTCATAAGTAAAAATGACTTATTTCTCTTTTCCAGATAATCCAGAATTTAGGATTTATCATACTCAGTGAAGCTTTTGATGAGTAGCATTACAGTCATCTTTTTATTTTAGGATGTGGGATAATGTGTTTGTCAAACTAATGAAAACCACGCTGAAGTTCATGCTGTCTAGCTATATTATACTGTTTCATTAAAGTATAAGATGTGGTTGAAGTTTATACCATTGACTCTCTGATCTGATATGTTTTAGGCAAGGTAAAGAATCCTGAATGGAGCAGAAATGAAATTCCACATAGTTGTGGTGAGGTTTGTAGAAAGAAACAGCCTGGCCAGGACTGCCCACATTCCTGTAACCTGTAAGTTGGAACACTAGACCCCTGGAGATTCCTGGTAGACACACTTTGCTCATGGCTCTGAGTACATATATCTGGTGGTTAGCATGTAACAGGATGGGGTGAAGGGCAATATGATTTCAATTTACTGAACACTTACCCTGTGCCAGGCACTCTGCAAGAGTTAACTCATTGAATCCTTACAACAGCCCAGAGATGTATAGATCTTTATCATCTCCATTTTACTGATGAGGCTCCAAAAGGCCAAATATCTTGCCCAAAGTCATAGTGCTAGGACATGGTGGAGATGGGGTTTCCACGATACTATACTGCTAGCTTCTAAGAAGAAATATCCCCCAGTGATATCCAGGTCCAAAAGAGTGACTAGGACAGACTTCTGTCTGTGAAAAGGCAATTGTGTAGTGTCCTGTTGCACGTTTTTAGGATGCGAATCCCTCTGTCCAGTAAGTAGCCAGCTTTACAATGTATCTAGTCAACTTCTAAATAAGAGGAATACCCAATACTAACAGTTGATTAGTTACAAATAACAAATTTCTACAGCTTTGACTTCAGACAAATGTTTAATTCCTGGGGTCAAGTCACTTAACGGTTGTGTGACCTTGGGCAGGTTACTTCTCTAAGCCTCACTTTCTGCATCTGTAAAATAATAATGATACGAACATCAATATTTATCTCATAGAGTTCTATGAATATTAAATTAATGCATCTAAGAGGCTTGGTATAGAGTCTGGCATATGGTAAATGGTCAAGTAATGGTAACTTGTTTTTATTACCCAAATCCAAAAGTAAAACAGACTTCAAAGTGTTACCTTGGTGCTTGTGCTGCATGGAGCAGGGGCAAATGTTGGGCCAGAGGCCTTGTGGGTCAGGATGTGGGTTGCTGCTGGGGAATTGCCCATGGTAGGAGAGCTGCCCAGACAGGGATACAGAGCCTGGCCTGCTGCCTGCTGGGCATTCAGCCCCTAACCTTCTTTTACTGCTTCTATAGGTCCTTCCTCAGAACCCAGGGACTCATCTGTTTTTGTTTTTGTTTTTTTTAAAGATTTTATTTATTTATTTATTTGAGAGAGAGTGAGAGAGAGAGAGAGCACATAAGGGGGGGAGGGTCAGAGGGAGAAGCAGACTCCCCGCTGAGCAGGGAGCCCGATGCAGGACTCGATCCCGGGACTCCAGGATCATGACCTGAGCCGAAGGCAGTCGCTTAACCAACTGAGCCACCCAGGCGCCTGACTCATCTGTTTTTAAACTGTTCCTTCCCTCAGTAGGCATTTTAAGTAAATTTAATAATAAAGTAACCCTCTGCATGAACTATCTTTCTGAAGTCTTTAGCAGAAATGGCCCCCTGTCATGACTACCAGAGAACATCAAAAGTGATGCAGATTAGGTGGTCAGCATCATATCTGAAGGAAAGGAGGCCCTAAAACATCTCACTAAATGGGCTAAGACCATATTTGGAAACGTTATCTTTGACTGTCAGAACCAAAGAAAACCAGTATTTTGACTTGGGCTTTACTTTTCTGGTTAAGTATTCTAAGATGATAATGCCATAAATTCTATATGAAAACATTGTTGGTATTTTTGTTTAAACAGTTTAATCAACATTAGGCAAATACTAAAACATTTCATAGTAGGTTTATTTGTTGGCACATTCACAATAAAACCCAGTAGGAGCAACTTTGTTCAGGTTTGGATACATGAGTATCATTTATTCATCTAAGCCTTTCTCTTTTAGTCTCTGCCATCCTGGACCTTGCCCACCCTGCCCTGCCTTCATGACTAAAACATGTGAATGTGGACGGACCAGGTAAAGTTAGAACTGCTCTCTAAAGACTTCAGTGTCCACTTTGATGATTTATGTGTGAATTTCTAAAGTAAGAATTAGTGAGTAGATAGAAATAAGTGGTAGGCATAAGTAGTATTTTTTTTTTTTTAAGATTTTATTTATTCACTTGAGAGAGAAAGCACAAACGGGGAGAGGCAGCGGCGGGGGAGAAGCAGACTCTCCACTGAGCTGGGAGCCCGAATGGGGCTCGATCCCAGGACCTGTAGATCATGACCCGAGCTGAAGGCAGACGCCCAACCATCTGAGCCACCCAGGTGCCCCTAAATAGTACTTTTTTGTAAATAGTAGTTGACTCTGCTGCCCTGATCCTGTTTTGCAGTCTTATAAGTGATTAAGAAGTTATTTGCATGGTGAGATTATCCATTTCAGCTGAATGCCAAGATGACAGGGACTTTTTTCTTAACCTGTCTGTGGGTGAAAGAATCAGGATTAAACCCAGGCCTGTTAAGGTTCAGGAGACAGGGACCATTTACCTATACCTAGCATTATATCTGGCATCTACGAGGTTTTCAATGAATATTGTTTTTTTGTTGTTGTTTTTTTTTCAATGAATATTGTTAAATGAAAAAATAAGTGACCCCAGAGCCCATCCTCTTTTCATTATAATACAAGTTCTCCGTCATCAGGGCAAGGATCACTGTTAGTTATGAAATGTTTCTGAGGCTCAGTAAGACCCAAATGATTTTTGAACCACAGGACAAAATGAGATTGAGCCAGTTTTCAGTGAATCACATTTGTCTGAACTTACAAGGACAGTGGTGTGGCCTGAGAGTCACATGAAGGGCTCTGGGTCAGAAAGACCAGGTCAGATCTGGGCTCTGCCACTAATTAGTTGTTGACCTGGGCAAGTTGCTTGGTCACACTGAGCCTCATTTTTCTTATCATAAAATAGAAATAACAGTGTTCACCTCCAGGGGTTGCTGTTAGCCATGATGCTGAGTACTGGAAACTGATTGTGTATGTAACAGTGACTTTTTAAAACAAAATATGTAGTTGAGATTAAAGTAGGGGATAGAATAAAACTCTTCTTGCAGGAGAGTAGACTCCAAGCTCTAAACCATTACCGGAAAGAGACCTGAAGATAGTTGTCTAAAAGCACTAACTTCATATCCTTCTCTAGGCAATAAGTCAGCAAAATTAGGATGCTTATCGGAACAAAGCCAGAATGATTTTCCCATCCTGAATCAAAGTGACATACAGTATGTTCTTAAGTATTATAACTGCATAAAATGCCGGAGTACCAGATCCCATGAGAATGCCATTGTACTTCCATTCTTAGTATATACATTATAACTAACCTTCCCTGCCCCGGCCCCCAACCCCCAAACTTTCCTGCCTCCATCTGTAAGATACTGTGGGAGCTCCCAGCTCTCTCCCCTCCTGCATGCTACTTCATGGGAACTCAGTGAAGAAATCTACAGAGAGGAACTTCATTTCTTCACTGGTCAGAATATAGGGGAGAGAGAGCAGGATGGGAAATAAGGAAAGCAAAGCAGGGGAAAAAAGAAAAAGTGGAGAGGAGGAGAATAATTAAGGAAATAAAGATTGGAGGGGGTAAACAGAAAAGTGACGGAAATGGGGTCAAGAGAAAGGTTTCATAGTTCTGGGGGGTTAAGTTTGGGCTTCATTGTTAGTTTAGCTATCCAACAGGAACTTACTGTCCAGCATCAGACTAATGCTATGTATACATCTCTTTTCTTTCCAGGCACACAGTTCGCTGTGGTCAGGCCGTCTCAGTCCACTGTTCCAATCCATGTGAAAATCTTTTGAACTGTGGTCAGCACCACTGCGCTGAGCTGTGCCATGGGGGTCAATGCCAGCCTTGTCGGATCATATTGAACCAGGGTAAGTGGTGGGCGCACCAGTCAGCAATACCTGTGTATTTTCTGGAACCTTATCTATAGTTGTCTTGATGACATGGATTGGTCTTAAGCCTATAGTTACAAGGTGTCTAGTAGCTCTGTACCTTGGGTAGAGAGAAGTGGAGATACATTAATGCTTAGATGGTTTCAGTGTTTAGTTTTAGTGTTTAGTTTCCGTGTTTAGTTTCATAATACCAGTATAGGTCATTGTCCTACTATAGAATTTGGACAGTAGATTTTAAAATGCTGTTTAAAAGTATTTGGGAAATTTTTTTAAAAAGTAACTTCTTGAAAAGGATGTAGGAGGGGTGCCTGGGTAGCTCAGTTGGTTTAGTGTTCGACTCTTGAGCTCAGCTCAGGTCTTGATCTCAGGGTTGTGAGTTCAAGCCCCACGTCGGGCTCCACACTGGGCATGGAGCCTACTTTATTTTATTTATTTATTTTTTTAAAAGATTTTATTTATTTATTTGACAGAGGAGAGACACAGCAAGAGAGGGAACACAGCAGGGGGAGTGGGAGAGGGAGAAGCAGGCTTCCCGCGAAGCAGGGAGCCCGATGTGGCGCTCGATCCCAGGACCCCGGGATCATGACCTGAGCCAAAGGCAGACGCTTAACAACTGAGCCACCCAGGCGCCCTTTGGGGCCTACTTAAAAAAAAAAAAAAGGGATCTGAAAAGGCCAAAAAAATCTTGAGAAAGAATGAAGTTGAAAGACTTAAACTATCTAATTTCAAGACTTATAAAGTTACAATAATCATGACAGTGCAGTTATTGGTGTTAAAGGTAGACTAGTAGATAAATGGAAGATAATAAAGTCCAGAAATAGACCCACATATGTACACTTAGTGGATTTTCAACCACAATGTTAAGTTAATTCAGTGGGAAAAGGCGAGTCTTTTTACAAATGTTGCTAGAACAACTGGATGTATGTGTACAAAAAAATAAACCTCAACCTCTGTCTTACTCTTTACACAAAAATTCTCCGTGGATCACGGACTTAAACGTAAAACCCAGAAACATAAAGCTTCCAGAATAAACTATAAGAGAATATTTTCACAACTTTGGGGTTAGGTAAAGATTTCTTGGACAGAGCAACAAAAATACTAACCATAAAAAAAATTTTGATACATTGAACTTTAATCAAAATTAAAAATTTCTGTTCATCAAAAGATACCATTAAGAAAATGAATAGATCAATTGCAGATTGTATCCAGAATATTTGAAGTATTCCTACAAAACAGCAAAAAAAGAGGAACAACCTAAACAATGAGCAAAAGACTTGAACAGATGCTTTACAAAAGAAAACATAGGGGCGCCTGGGTGGCTCAGTCGGTTAAGTGTCTGCCTTTGGCTCAGGTCATGATCTTGGGGTCCTGAGCTCGAGCCCTGCGTTGGGCTCCCTTCTCAGCAGGGAGTCTGCTTCTCCCTCTCTCTCTACCCCTCCCCCAGCTCGTGCTCTCTGTCTCTCTTTAAATAAATAAAATCTTTAAAAAAACAAAAAAGAAAACATATAAATAGCCAATAGACATGTGAAAGGTGCTGTAAAGGAAATGTAATTAAATTAGAAGGAAATGTAAATTCAAACCGTAATAAGAGTAATATAGTATAACCACTTTAGAAAACAGTCTGGTAGTTTCTTAAAAGGTTAAATGTAGAATTTTACCATATGACCCAGCAATTCCACTCCTAGGCATATATCCAAAAGAGATGGAAATATATGTCTGCACAAAACTTGTAAGTGCATGTGCATAGCAGTACTATTCATCATAGTCAAAATGTGGAAACAATTCAAATGTCTTATCACCTGGGGTGCCTGGGTGGCTCAGTCGGTTAAGTGTCTGCCTTCGGCTCAGGTCATGATTCCACATTTGGTTCCCTGCTCAGCGGGGAGTCTGCTTCTCCCTCTCCTCCCTGCTCATGCTCTTTCTTGCTATCTCTGTCACTCTCTCTCAAATAAATAAATAAAATCTTTAAAACAAAACAAAAACAAGTGTCTGTCACCTGATGAAGGGATAAACAAATATAACCATACAGCAGATTATTCTTCAGCCATGAAAAGGAATGTAATATTGATACATGCTGTGAAGTGGATGAACCTCCAAAACATTATGCTAAGTGAAAGAAGCCAGCCACAAAGAAACACATACTGTGTGATTCTTCTGTTTTTACAATAGCCCCTGATCTGCAGGGATCTTGGGCTATCATGTATTGGTGCCCTGTAGAGTTTTGTTTCATTAGATTTTACCTTGGTGTGATGCTATGGATCTGTGTTCGCACTTAAAATATGTAACAACCCTATGAAATGTTTTATGTTGTGTACTGTGAGGATTTCATGTAAGGAACTGTGCTGTGTGTTGTTACTCAACTGTTCTCTTCGTGGGTCCTCTTGGGGGAAATTCCTGTCTGGCCTTATTTCCAAGAGAAGTTGTTTTTCCTCAGAGATGATTGATCTTTTTATCTTAGGAACCCTGGGTAACAGACCTAATGTTTGTCTTTATAGTGTACTTTTTTAAGCTATGATTTATTCTATATCTCTGCCATTGTTCTACTTTTCACATCTTTAAATTTATGTTCCTTTGTTATATTTCATATATCCTTACATGCTACCTCAAATCCATCTGAGATAAGGCAGGAGTTAAGTATACACTGGCAGTTTGGTCTTAGCAGTATAGACTGTGGTGTGGGAGGGTCCCTTTGCGGACCATATTTAGCTCTGATTCATATTGTGCTTTTTCTCACCTAACTCCCCCACGTCTTTTTTGTACAAATTTGTATGGATCCCAGTCTCTGCCTTTCTGTTTTTGTGTAGCTGATTTTTCAAACCCAGGTGGAAACTTTTTGTCTGTCTGCAGTAAATATCTAGGAGACTCTTATGGTCGTGAGTATAGCTTATTTATCCTCTTCATTTGTAATTCTTTTAGGATCCCTCTTTAGGATCTAGAGATTTAATAAGCATTCCTCCCAGGGGTTCATTCATGTGTTGACAAAAATGCTGAATAGGCTAAAGCTGGCAGCAGACCTTCCAGACTGCCTTTGGTTCCCTAATAATCTTCAGCCAGCAATGACCACCCAGCTCTTCTGTCACCAGCTCATATTGCTGTGTCTCTTGTGCCTACGCATATATAACAGGGTTATTTAATGTTGTACTCAGGTTATTTCCTGATTGATCAGGGGCTCCATTTTGTTTTTATTGTCATGATTTTCTGACCCTTGATTCTTTTTTTTTATTGAACTGAATTAACATAGAATGTTTTGTTAATTTCAGGTGTACAGCATATTGATTTGACAACGCTATCTCAGTGCTCACCACAATAAGTGTAGTCACTGTCACCATATATTGTTATTATAGTATTATTGACTCTATTCTCTATGCTGTCCTTTTCATCTCCATGACTTATAACTGGAAGTTTGTACCTTTTAATCCCCTTCGCCTGGTTCATCCATCCCCCTACCCACTTCCCCTGTGGCAACCACAAGTTTGTTCTCTGTATTTAAGAGTCTGTTTGGTGTTTTGCTTGCTTGTTGATTCATGTGTTTTGTTCTTTAGATTCCACATAAAAGTGAAATTATATGGTATTTGTCTTTCTTTGTCAGACATACTTCATTTAGCACAATACCCTCTAGGTCCATCCATGTAGTTGCAAATGGCAAAGTCTCATTCTTTTTTTTCTTTTTTTTTTTTTAAGATTTAATTTATTTGAGAGAGAAAAAATGAGAGAGAGAGAGAGAGAGCATGAGGGGGGGAGGGTCAGAGGGAGAAGCAGACTCCCTGCTGAGCAGGGAGCCCGACGCAGGACTCGATCCCAGGACTCCAGGATCATGACCTGAGCCGAAGGCTGTCACCCAACCTCTGAGCCACCCAGGCACCCCACAAAGTCTCATTCTTTTTATGGCTGAGTAATATTCCAGTGTGTGTGTGTGTGTGTGTGTGTGTACCCATACATACCACATCATCTTTTTTTTTTTTTTTTAAAGATTTTATTTATTCATGAGAGACAGAGAGAGAGAGAGGCAGAGGGAGAAGCAGGCTCCCAAGGAGCCGGGAGCCCGATGCGGGGCTCGATCCCAGGACCCTGGGACCATGACCTGAGCTGAAGGCAGACGCTTAACCATCTGAGCCACCCAGGAGCCCCATACCACATCTTCTTTATCCATTCATCTGTTTGGACTCTTGGGTTGTTTCCATATCTTGGCTATTGTAAATAATGCTGCAACAAGCATAGGGTGCATGTATCTTTTGAATTAGTGTTTTTATTTTCTTTGGGTAAATACCTAGTTTTGGAATTGCTGGATCATGGTATTTCTGTTTTTAATTTTTTAATTTTTTGAGGAACCTCCATACAGTTTTCCACAGTAGTTAGACCAATTTATATTTCCACCAGCAGTGTACAAGGGTTCCTTTTTCTCCACATTCTCACCAACACTTGTTAGTCCTTATTTTATTTTATTTTATTTATTTGCGAGAGAGAGAAAGCCAGAGAGAAAGCATGAGTGGGGAGGAGAGGGAGAAGCAGGGTCCCTGTGAGCAGGGAGCCCAACATGGGGCTCAGTCCCAGGATCATAACCTGAGCTGAAGGCAGATGCCCAACAGACTGAGCCACCCAGGCGCCCCATCCTTATCTTTTTGATACTAGGCATTCTGACTGGTGTGAGCTGATATTGTGGTTTTGATTTATGTTTCTTTGATGATTAGTGATGTTGAGCATCTGTCAGCAGTGTGTATGTCTTCTTTGGAAAAGTGTATATTTGGGTCCTCTGCCCATTTTTAACTGGATTATTTGTGTTTTTGGTGTTGAGTTACATAAAAAAAATTTTTTTTTAAGATTTTTTTATTGAGTTGATAGAGACACAGCGAGAGAGGGAACACAAGCAGGGGGGAGTGGGAGAGGGATAGGCAGGCTTCCCATATTTTGGTTATTAACTCCTCGTTAGACATCTCATTTTCAGATATCTTCTCCTATTCGTTAGGTTGCCTTTTTGTTTTATTGATGGTTTCCTTTGCTGTGTAAAAGCTTTTTATTTTGTTGTAGTCCCAATGGTTTATTTTTGCTTTTATTTCCCTTGCCTGAGGAGACCTGTCCACAAATACGTTGCTAAGGGCCGTGTCCAAGAGATTACTGCCTATGTTTACTTTTAGGAGTTTAGTGGTTTCAGGTCTCTCATTTATGTCTTTAATTCATTCTGAGGATATTTGTGTGTATGGTGTAAGAAAATGGTCTAGTTTCATGCTTTAGCATGTAGCTTTTAAATTTTTCTAGCACCATTTACTGAAAAGACTCTCTTCCCCATTGTATATTCTTGCCTCCTTTGTCATAGATTAATTGACCATATAGGTGTGGGTTTATTTCTGACCCTCGATTCTTTTGTTCACAGCTGTCTGCTCACATCTCCAAAAATAAAAAAAAAAGTACCTGTGTTCTGTCTGAGCAGAAACTTAGCAAAGAAAAGCCTCCTTGCAGGAATTCCCAGTTACTAGGGTTAATTTACCAATTCATTGATTCCATAAATATTGGTTGTATTTCCTACATCTGTATTCATCCAATAAATCTTTATTGAATAAATGAATCAGTTTTAGAACAGGGGATGAAACTGCAAAAGTACTTACTGGAAGATGGAATGTAGATTTTAAAAATCAAAAGTCTTGGTTAGGGCTTTTATTGATTTGAGGCTTTCCCCCTTCTCGTGTCTCATTGAAAGTTTTTGGTCTGTTCGTTTTATTTATAAACATTATCTCTAATGTTTGAAGTTAGAAATATTCTATTTTATTTTTTACTAAATACGTGATTTAAGATTTGATGTTTTTATAATGTTGCATTTATTTTGATGTTGATTTTCTGTGCAAGTAGATATCTAAGTTGTACTGAGAAAGAAGGAAAGCATCATTAGGTCTGCAAGATTTCAATTTAGTTTCTACTCTTTTGGTCTCTATTTATTATGTAGGGCCAAGTATATTTGCACAGATTGATTTTAACAGGATAAATTTTTATTATAAATTGAAAATGTGAAGTGACACTTTTTTTTTTAAGATTTTATTTATTTATTTGAGATAGAGAGAGAGTGAGAGCTCGTTGGGAGAGGGAGAAGCAGACTCCCCGCTGAGCAAGGAGCCCAATGCAGGGCTTAATCCCAGGATTCTGGGACCAGGACCTGAGCCAAAGCCACTCCGGCGCCCCATGAAGTAACACTTAGAAAAATTATATTAATTGATGAAAATTAATTCTTTTTTTTTTTAAAGATTTTATTTATTCATTTGACAGAGAGAGACACAGCGAGAGAGGGAACACAAGCAGGGGGAGTGGGAGAGGGAGAAGCAGGCTTCCCGCAGAGCAGGGAGCCCGATGCGGGGCTCGATCCCAGGATCCGGGGATCATGACCTGAGCCGAAGGCAGACGCTTAACGACTGAGCCACCCAGGAGCCCCAATGAAAATTAATTCTTATCAGACTTTGTTACATATTAATACATCAGAAACATAACTCCTTAAATATAACACATATTTATTGCTAACCTCAAGAAATAAAGGAACTCATTATTTCTTGAACCCACAGGAAGATCTGTAGATGTTGGACCAGGTTCTTTATCTAGCAAATAAAAGTCTTGAGTTGTTTGAACTTTCTACTCAATGTGAATACTCAAACATGATTACTTCAAATTCAGTAGTAGTAGTATACAAATTATTAAGGATTTTATATTGCGCTGATTTTTTTTATTCCTTTTTAGCAATAGAAAGTTTTTGTGAGCCTTTTATGTGAACCCCAGTATATAAAGTACTAAATCTGTGCTGCTTGGGTTGGAGTGAAGATGGCAGGGATTCAGTCATTGGCTCCTCCACGACTGTCACCAGCTTAGCTTCCATCTTCTGTAACCTCTCCAGAGACCCCAGGGAGCCTCAGGGTGAATGGTTCTCAGCCATGGCCTTAGGGGCCAGGTAGTAGTCTCTTAATTTAGGGGGTTGCTTCACTTTAATGCCATTTTGGGGACCAGCTGCAGAGGCACCATGGGATACCGACAGTCTTACAAGGCCTTTTTTACTTCCTCTGATAAAGCCTTTTAGGTGGGTCTTAGAGCTGCTATATAAGCCACATTTATTTCTGCATCAAGTCTGATCAACACTAATGAGTAGCATTTTGTGCTAGGTTCTTATAGACTGTTTGGAATATTTTAAGAACCCATACAGTTTACTCACCTTTGTTTTTGAAATTGTGTCCTCAAGTATGCTACTGTGGCAGCACTTCCCGAGATGTGTTATGTGGAACAGATGTAGGAAAGTCTGATGGATTTGGCGACTTTGGCTGTTTAAAGATATGTGGCAAGTAAGGTTTTATGTTTTTCTCAGTTAGAATAAAGCCATATTTTATGCAACAATTATGTAATAGTCTGTTGTTTTTCTTAACAGGGACTTGAAATGTGGGAATCATACCTGTTCTCAAGTGTGCCACCCTCAGCCCTGCCAGCCATGCCCACGGCTTCCCCACCTGGTGCGCTGTTGCCCTTGTGGCCAAACTCCTCTCAGCCAATTGCTAGAACTTGGAAGTAGTGGTCGGAAAACATGCATGGATCCTGTCCCTTCATGTGGAAAAGTGTGCGGCAAGCCTCTGCCATGTGGTTCCTTAGGTAACCAGTAGGCATAAAGTTGTCTTTAAACATACGAATGGAAATTTTTGGCAACAGTGACTATATAAGCAGAATAGTGTTCAATTTCAGTTATAATATCAGAAGCTTTTGAAAATACTAATGATCAGATTTGTGTTGGCACTTTTTCTTTCCTCCTCAAAATATACTTGTGAAAACTCAAATATGCCCAAGTGATCTCTCCTGCTTTAGGTATTTTATTGCCAACTTAGGACAGTTGTGAGATACTGTCCCATGCAGGGCTGGTGCCGGGGAGTGGGGGAGGTTACAATTTCTCTTAGTAGCCTGCAGTAGTATGAAAACCATATATCCTTCTACCAATCCAGGGTAAAGGCATTTTCATATAATGGGAACATGTTAAATAACTGTGGGTGAGATGTTTAAGAACTAAAATGCTAAGTATAATAAAACTTTAGCCATTTGGAGTACTCAGGAATTACTTTCTCTATAAGTTTCCCATCTAGTTGAGGGAAAAGACCTCCTGAGCATCATTTTGGAAGGACAGTTTTCTAAAATTTACATTTGCTTTCTTTAAACAGAGATTACTCAAGATAATTTCTTTTCTCTTTATTGATCCAGAGTCATCATTTTCCTGAACCTCAGTTATTGTATTATGCTGGGTACAGTGATGTCCTTAGGGCCTGCTAAGGTTTCTCAGGCAATTTCCCTACACCAATGTGCAGTTTGAATTGTTTTATCTACTTGTTAAAGGTTTTGATTGTTTATTTTCCTGTCATTGCTTTTAGTATGTCTGTGTGCCTACCATTAGTGACTCTCCCTTTTTCCTGACTTGTGGCTTCTGATTACTTGGATATAGAAACCAGAAAAAGTTTGTTAGAATTAGCTTTAAAGTAATAGTTTGAGTTCTGAAATATTCTGAGGCAGTCCTTGGGGAATATACCTATATAGTTTTGCAGTGACTTGGCACCTTCTCTCCTGGCTAAGTGTTCAAAGGCTATGTATTTAGAAAAATGGACATGGGCAACTGAGTCTATATAAGAGAGGTGTTCCTATAACTAATTGGCAAAGCTAAAATCTTTAGGTTTGGTTTCCATGTTTATCGAAAAGAGAGATTTCATATTTCTTCCAGGTACCAGCAGAAACCGGTAGGTACACTCTACCTAATTATTTTTTACAGTGTGACTTTAAAATTCTGTATAGAGGAGAAATGCTCTTTTCTCATGTTTTAATACATATTTTTAGTGCATTAGGAAAATCAATTGTCTGTTGGTTCTCTTTGCCTATTGTAAAAATGTATCTTCAGATAAGCTCTGTAAAAGTGGAGATCAAATGACTTCAAAATCAAGAAGGATGGTAAAGGTCTTCCCTTTTCAGAAAGCTCCTGGGTCAGTTTTGTAATAATTTCATATACGATGACCAGAAATCCCACTGTGGGGCTAAGATACGTTGGCAATGAGAGAAGGAGGAAATGTGAAATGGGTAGTGCATGGGGACTTGAGCAAGAGAAGGATAGTAATTGTCTTTATAAACAGACCCAGGGGGTGGGACAAGACCAGATGAAGGGGTTTGAGGGTAACCACTTGTTACCTCAACAAATTTTTAATCATGGAAAATTTGTAAGGAGTTAGGCTGAGTTGGATTGAGAAACTCAAAGACAAGCCCATGACTAGTGAGAACAATGGCTGTCAAGTTTATTCAGACCTGACTTATCTGTAGAAAGCTTGCTGAGGTTTTTTGGTAGCTCACTCAATAGGAATTTCCATCCTAGACAGATCACTTTAGTACAAGACACTAGGGAGAGTTCTGCTTTCAAGATGGGAACATGAGCTACGTGGACCCACTCCCCAGCAAAACAGGCAAAGTTAGGGAAAATTATTACAAAGCAATCATTTAAAGTTTCTGGAAATGTTCCTGTGGGCATACATCAAATGAAGAAGTATTTTTTATTAAAGAAAATCTAAAATTCAGTAAGAACAGCAAGTCTGTGTTGTCATTTAAGTCACAGTCCACTCCCTTCCACCCCGAGCTCAGCTTAACAAAAGCTATATTCAGGATAGGTGTGCCAGGAAGATGAGGCTGCCTCTACCCCTAAGCTCCCAGTCAAGGGTTACCATATCTCACTGGGAAGAGCAGACTGCCAGCATTTTTCATCCCCTCTAACTCCAAGTTGAAGAGGCTAAATTTCTGGTAAACACAGCTGAGAGGTTGGGGGCTCTCTTCCATACAGGCCCACCTATAAGTCAGAGTTTTTACCCCTTTCACAACAGGCTAGACTATTGCGGCCCCAGTCATCTTCTCCCCAGCTCACTTTTAGAGCAGATGTTCCACACTGGGAAAAACAAGCCAAGAAAACCAGAGGCTACTGTCCCACTCAGCACCAAGAGCAACTGAGACTTTTCCTGGCGGGGGAAGGTAGTCCATAAGAAAAGAGAGCTACAAAGTATTCCCCCAAAGGAACTGACTTTAATTTGTAGCACTGGAGAAGTTCAGACCTAAATAAAGGCCCTTTGGAAAATAATACCTCTTCTTAATTAAGGGCAATAAGCTAAACTGTAAGCCAGCTAGTTCAGCAGAAAGAACCAGGGAAAGAGATAGCTAAGAGGAGCCCTTCTGGGGTCAGAACAAACTTCACAGACTTTACTCAAAGACTACCCCTACCCACATTTCACTGGATCAGACTGCTGAGCAATTTATCCCCAGCAGAGAGAAAGTAGAATAAAGAAAAGTGAACGGCACCTCTAAACAAATGCGGGGCACTTTTAAGCACACAAACATATATGTAATGGGAATACCACAATAGTAGAAAGCAGAAAAATATTTGAATAGCTGAAAACCTTTCAAGTTTATTGAAAACCATTAATCTATGTATCCAAGAAGCTCAACTTACCCAATAGGATGAATTCAAAGAGTTCCACATCTAGACATAATTAAAAAGCTGAAAACCAAGGACAAAGAGAAAATCTTGAAAGCAGCAAGAGAAATTTGCCTCCTCACATACAAGGGAACCCCTATAATATTAACAGCAGACTTCTCATCAGAAACAATGGAGAACAGTACATCACAACAAGAAGACACTGGAATGAACTATTCAAAATGCTGGGGGGGAACAAACTGCCAACCAAGAAGCTTCTATCCAGCAGAGCTATCTTTCAGAAATGAAAATAAAAACAGAGAATTCATTGCTAGTAGATCTACTTCACAATAAATACTAAAGGAAGTTCTTCAGATAAAAGCAAGTAAACCCAGATATAAATTCAAATCCATATGAAAAATCAAAGAGTAATAGTATTTACATAATTTTAAATGACAGTGTAAATGTATATTTTTTTTGCAACTGACTTAAAAAACAGTTGTATAAGATAATATGTAATTATAGTATTAGGCTTATAACATGTGGAAATATATCTGACAATAAGAGCACAAAGGGGGTGGATGGGATCAAAGTTGTACTGGAGTAAGGAAGTGATATACCAAATGGTAACTCAGATCTGCAGGAACAAATGAAGAAAACCAGAAATGGTAAATAAGATGATAAACACAACAACAAACTTTGAATGTATGCTTGCTCTCCTATTCTCAGCTTTAATAAAAATTATATGAAGTAATTAATGTATTATGGGGTTTATAACATGTAGACATAATATGTGTAACAATAACAGCATAAAAGAGAAGAGAGAATAGAGCTACTACATAGGATTAAGGCTTCTGTATCTCGCTGGAATTAGGTTAGTATAAATCTGAAGTAGATTCTGATAAGATGTGTATGGTAAGCCCTAGAACAACCATTAAGAAAATACCCCCCTAAAAATAGTGAAAAATAACCATTAAAGGAAAAAAATGTTAAATTAGAAAATATTCACTTAATGCCAAAGAAAGCAGTAAAGAGGATTAGATTAACAAAAAAGACATGAGGGATACAGATAAATGGCAGATATGATCCAACTGTATCAATAATAATGTGAATGGATTAAACTATTAAAAAGCAGAGGCTATCCAATCAAATTTTTTTATAAAGCATACGATCCAACTATGCGGTATCTTTAGAAAATATACTTTAGAGTTAAAAATGAAATTAGGCTGAAAAAGAAGAATGGAAAAAAATACATTTAAACAGTAGCCATAAGAGACTGTGGCTGATCCCCGAGGGTCCTTGAAACAAGATTCGTCCTAAATCTGGTTTAGCAGAATGAATGACAGACCTCTTATCACCAGATAGTTGAAGAGCTGGAGTCTGAGGTTATGGATCATGGTTTCTGATTGTTTATGATCCCCAGATTTTCAGAGTCAAGAGTACTTTAGTAAAGTCATCCATGGCTGTAATTTTAAGGATATCCAAGTCTAACCTTGAGACTTGACGCCTGAAGAAAAAAGTCAGAAGATCTGATTTTTGACTTAGGCAAAGCATTATGCACTCCACAGGATATTCCAGTGACTAATTCTGGGCCCTTTCTTTGCCAGAAAAGGTCCAGCCTGCTAGAATAAGAGAGGATAGAGGAAGAGGCATTGACTACATCCTTCTTCCCTCAACTCTGATTCTGGAGTTGCAGGGCATAGAAATAGAAGACCAGGGTGGCTAGTGAACTTGGGAGTCTGAAAATGCATACTTGCAGTGTTCATTCCTAGCTCTTTTCATTTTTATTAAAGATTTCATTCATACCTGCGAAAAGCTCTGCCATGAAGGAGACTGTGGACCATGCTCTCGTACATCAGTTATTTCCTGCAGATGCTCTTTCAGAACAAAGGTAAATCGTAAACAATGTTAGAGTTGTTATCACCCGTACCTTTTAAATTAGTGATTATGGGATGGGAGGAATCAAAATAACATAATAGTGTTTTATTCCTCTCATAGTATGTATGATTCATTCAGTCCAGCCAGTGTATGCTGACAGCAACCAGAGGCCAGTTGTAGGGTAGGTATTGGGTGGGGGGAAGTATCACTCCAGGCTCAGAGACCAGTCATTGGGCTAAGGCAGGTATACAGATAGCTCTACCGAATACAGTGTGATAATGCTAGATGCTAGTATAGGACAAAAGCACTATTGCAAGGAGTTAGCTAACTAAGAAGTTGGAGAGAACACAGTCCACAAGATCACCTTCATTTCTGACACCCACTGCGAGAGTTTAGACAACTGCTGAATTAGAATAGTCCACAGGACCACCCTAACTTCTGATGCCAACTGCAAGTCCAGTGTCCCCAAGACCACCCTCAGGGTTTGATAATTCACTAAAAGGACTCAGCAGAGCTCACTGAAAGCTGTTGTAATCGTGGTTACAGCAGGGAAAGGATACAGATTAATATCACCCAAAGGAAGAAACACACAGGGCAGAGTGCAAGAAATACCAAATATGAAGCTTCTAATTGTCCTCTCCCTATGGAGTTGGAACAGTGTTACTTTCTCAACATCAGTTGGTGATAATATGCATGGGGTATTGCCAACCAGGAAGGGTTACCCGAGCCTGGGTATTCAGTTTTTACTGAGACTCTATTGTGTACACATGGTTGACCGCCCATGTAGCTGATCTCAATCTTCAGTGTCACCAGAGGTCTCCGGTTACCATGTGACCCAAAGCCCCACACTGAAGTACATCATTGGTCTTCGTGGTGTAGCCAGTCCCCACTTTAAGACTTTTCAGTATGGCCAGCCTGTACCCTAAATTATGTTACACTGTGTGAAGACCCAAGGCCTCAGGCAAACAGTGACACTCCTATCAAGCATGATATTCCAAAGGCTTAGAGATAACCTCCCAGAAGCCAATGGCAAAGGCCAGACCGCCCTTTCAGAAAGGTTAATTCTTAACTGTACAACTGTTTTGTCAATTTCTTCTTTCTGCCTGGGGCAGTTTTGATTGGACTTTTTGTTAGAAAAAGGACGTCTTGCCATTTTTACCATTCCTATGCTTGTAACCAAAGGCAGGAGCCTTGCTGTGGAAGTCTTTGGGTAATCCAACTTGGAGAACATACCAAGTATTGATCTGTCCTCTTTGACCCACTTTCAGTGCACATTCACTGCTACCAAGCCCAAGGTCTGGGTAGCTGATGACTTGCAAATGTTCTGAGGATATGGTCCATAAATTGGGTGCTAGCTTATTAGGTAAGCTTTAGAATAAAAATGTAAAAATATAGCAGTTTACATGTGGCAAAAGTTGTGTGTGTGTGCAGTTTTTTTCCTGAAAGAAACTGCAGAGTACATGGGGCAGTAGAGATATTTTGAATGTCAGCTACAGGACCTTGAAGACTGTGAAGTACTGTGATTTAGTGATCACAATTTTAGTAATGCCCAGAGGAGCTCTTTGTGACCAAGAAGCACAGGCAGGTTGGGATGCGTGAGCTAGAAATGGCTACTGTCAGTTTGCTTCTTTCTCCCCAGCAATCCCATTCTCTGTGCTTTTTTGCTTCTCATTCACTGTCCTTCCTCACTCCCTTGAATACTGGACCCCATGGCAGTGAGTGTACTCATGAAAAGCTGTGTGTAAATAGGATTTTTGCAAATAGGTTTTATTCTAAAATTGCTGGAGGCACTCCCTATTAGTATGAATTCTGTTGAAAACTTCGACAAAGTAAAAAATCTCTTTGAAACTGTTGATCATCACCTCATTGTTTAGCCAAATTTTTCATGAGATGTCTTTTGTAATGGAATGGGCTTTTCCATTGGAAGTAAGTTTTCTTTTTTCCTTTTTTTTTTTTTTTATTAAGATTTTACTTATTTGAGAGAGAGAGAGCAAGAGAAGGCATGAGTAGGGGAGGGGCAGGGAGAGGGTAAAGCAAGATCCCCACTGAGCAGGGAGCCTGACTCAGGGGCTCTATCCCAGGACCCCGGGATCATGACCTGAGCTGAAGACAGATGCTTAACCGACTGAGCCACCCAGGTGCCCCTGGAGTGAGTTTTCTAGATAAATAAATCCCTTGACAGGAAGTTATTTTTCTTTGCTTTGTATACCTTTAGCCAACCCTCTTTCTATTCAGATATTATAATTCCTAATCTACTTTAAATTAGGAGACCAGACCACAAAGATTGTTACAATGATATTTGCATGAAGTGTCAGTAAACCTGGGGCCCTGTTATGAATAAAGCATATTAATATAGAGGCTGAGCTAACCTAGTCCCAGACGGGTAAAGTTGGTAAATAGGTGGCTGCCAGAGAAGTACAGGATATTTAGGATATACATGTTACATTTAGCATTATACTATAGTTGAGTTGTTTCATTTATTCCTAAAGAAGTTACTGTTGTCTTTTTTTCCTTTTTCCATAGGAGCTTCCATGTACCAGTCTAAAAAGTGAAGGTATGACTGGGAACGGGCAAGAGGGAACATTCTGGGGTAAAAGTAATTGTTCTCTATCTTGATAGGGGTTTGGGTTATGTATTTGTCGTAATTCAGTTAAGGTTTGTGTATTTCATTGTATGTAACTTTTACCTGAAAAGAAAAGTAAAAATCATAAATTGAATTCTAGTTAATGAAATGCTAAAGTTAGGGTAAGTGTACCCATATCTGCAGTTTACTTTGAAATGCATCAAATATTAAGATAAATTGATTGGTAGATAGAATAGGTGGATATGTGAAAAAGTAATGGTAGAATTTCAGTAATGGTCATATGTAAAGTTGTTTCAACTTCTTTATATGTTTGAAAATTTTCATAATAAAATGGTGGTAGTGGGGGTGAAGGTGAATAATACCTAATGCAGCAAACTTTTTACACACTGACTCTGATGCTTGATCCCCATAAGGCTTGATATGACTGTTGCATACCTGGAACAGGTACTCAGCCAGCAGCCTTCTTAAACTTGAGGACTATGGTGTTCTTTCTTCCTTTGTCCTTGATCCTGACATTCCATGCTATTACGATTCTGTCCTTTGCTAACCATCTCATAGTCTTTTGTTTAACCTTAAAACCTTTTTGGAAAAGTGATAAAAGTTAAATAGAAGTTAAATGTGTACAAAATTAAAGCTCTTATTCTGGCCAGGAAGAAAACTGTATTGGGTTAGGATGCTTTTGTTTGCAGGTATCGAAAACCCAGGGAAAAGTAACATCAGCAATAAGGGAGTTTACTGTCTCACATAATAGGAAGTGTGGAGGCAGAACAAGTCCAGGCTTGGTTAATTCCAGCCTCACTGATTCCAGGACACCAGGTCAGCTTCTCTGATTTTTTTGATTTTTCCATCACGGGTGTAAGTTAGCTACAGCAAGTCCATACATCATACCCAACATCATCTAAAGGAAAGAGATTCTTAAGCTTCCCTTCCTTCATTCCCCCCACCCCCTCCCCCACCCCCGAGAGAGCAAGTGGGGTGGGGGAAGGGCAAAGGGAGAGAGAATCTGAAGCCAGTCCCCCACTGAGTGCAGAGCCCGACTTGGGGCTTGATCTCACAACCCTGAGATCATGGCTGGAGCCGAAATCAAGAGTCTGATGCTTAACTGACTGAGCCGCCCAGATGGTCCAAGCTTCCTTTCCTTCTTAAAGAGCAAGGAAAACAGTTCTGAGAGGTTCTCAATACACTTTGTATCACATGCTCCTGCCTAAACCGGACATTAACAAGGGGAATGAAATGAACAGGCTAGATAGACTATTATACTATATTCACACCTGGAACTGAGGAGCACATGGGCACCCAATTTCTGAACAAAATTAAGGCTCTGTTAGCCTTAAGAAGGTGGGGAGTGGCTGTTTGGGAGGTAACTGGAAATACCTGCCTTAAGCCCACAGTCAAAATTTTGGTTATTAAAAAACGTAATTTGAAAAAATTACGTTAATACACTTTTAAAGTAAAAAAATAACAGCAGTGTAAAGTAAAAAGTGAAATATACCCTAACCCGATTTTCCCCTCCTAGTTCCACTTCCCTGATGAAACTTATTAGTTTGTTGGGTCTGGGTCTTAGATCTTTTTCTGTATTCATATAGATGTATACACATGCCCATTAGTTTTGTTTTTTCTTCTAAACTTAGATTTATAGTAAACATGCTGTTTGCAACTTGGGTCTTTTTTTTTCCTCAGTAATATATCAAAGACATTTTTCCGTGTCAGTGTATATAGCCCTCCCTCTTACAGAGTATTCTGTATGTGGGTATGCCACAGTATAGTTCACCATTGCCCTTTGGGTGGTCATTCAGGTTGTCTCCAGTTTTTCCCCATTACGAATAATGCAGTAGCCATCTTGTCTGACATTTTAAAACTTTATGATGAAATATTTCAACCATAAGTGAGAGTAGAAAGATTAATATAATAAACCCCTAAGCACCTGTCACCCATCATCCATTATCAACATTTTGCCTGTCTTATTTCATCCATCCCTCCCTTCCCTACTTTTTATTTTCACTAGAGTACTTTGAAAACAAATCTCAAACATTATTTCACCCACCTAGCACCTAGCCCATTTTTAAAAATTGAGATAAAATTCACATAACCTAGAACGGGCCATTTTAAAGTATACAATTCAATGGCATGTAGTAAATTCACGGTGTTGTGCAGCCATCACTCTCTGTCTAGTTCCAAAACATTTTCATCACCCCAAGAGGAAACCCTGTATCCATCAAGTTTTCATTCCCCACTCACTCCTCCCTTAAACCCCTGGGAACCACTAATCTGCTTTCTGTCTCTATGGATTTACCTGTTCTGAGTTTTTCATATAAATGGAATCATATAGTATGTAACCTTTTATGCCTGGCTTCTTTCACTTAGCATGTTTTCAAGTTCATCCATGTTGTAGTACATATCAGTACTTCATTCCTCTTTATGACTGAATAATATTTCATTTTATGGATATATTGCAATTTATCCATTCATCTCTTAACAGACATTTGGGTTGTTTCAATCTTTTGGCTATTATGATTAGTGCTACTGTGAACATTTGTACACAAATTTTTGTTAAAATATGTGTTTAAAATTTTTTTGGATAGGGGCGTCTGGGTGGCTCAGTCGTTAAGCGTCTGCCTTCGGCTCAGGTCATGATCCCAGGGTTCTGGGATCGAGCCCCACGTCGGGCTCCCTGCTCCGGGGAGCCTGCTTCTCCCTCTTCCACTCCCCCTGCTTGTGTTCCCTCTCTTGCTGTGTCTCTCTCTGTCGGATAAATAAATAAAATCTTTAAAAAATAAAATAAAATTTTTTTGGATATATACCTAAAAGTGGAATTGCTGGATCATATGGTAATTCTGTGTGTAATTTTTTGAAGAATTGCCACAGCAGTTTTCTGTAGCAGCTACATCATTTTACATTCCCATCAACAATGTATGAGGGTTCCAGTTTTTCCACATTCTCTCCAACACTTATTTTTTGTTTGGTTTTGGTTTTGGTTTTTATGTGTTTTTTTATTATAGCTATCTAAATATATATGAAGTGGTATGTCATTATGGTTTTGATTTGCATTTCCTTAGTGACATTGAACATTTTTTAATGTACTTTGCCATTTGTAATCTTCTTTGGAAAAGAGTCTTTTTAAGTCCTTTGCCAATCTTTTAATTGGGTGGTTTCTCTTGTTGTTGAGTTGTAAGAGTTCTTTATGTATTTTGGGTCCTAGACCTTTATAGATAGATGATTTGCAAATATTTTCACCCATTATGTAGACTGTCTTTTCACTTTCTTTTTTTTTTTTTTTTTAAGATTTTATTTATTTATTTGAGAAAGAGAGAGAGAACACATGAGGGGGGGGAGGGTCAGAGGGAGAAGCCGACTCCCTGCTGAGCAGGGAGCCCAATGCGGGACTCGATCCCAGGACTCCAGGATCATGACCTGAGCCGAAGGCAGTCGCTCAACCAACTGAGCCACCCAGGCGCCCATCTTTTCACTTTCTTAATGGTGTTCTTGGTGCACAAAATCTTTTAATTTTGATCAAGCCCAATTTCTGTTTTTTCTTTTGTTGATTGTGCTTTTGGTGTCCTAGCCACTTTTTTTTTTTTAGCCACTTTTAAAACTATATATGTAGGAATGATTTCTTTTCTTTTCTTTTTTTTTTTTTTTTAAAGATTTTATTTATCTTTAAAAGAGAGAGGGAACACAAGCAAGGGGGACTGGGAAAGGGAGAAGCAGGCTTCCCACCGAGCAGGGAGCCCGATGCGGGGCTCGATCCCAGGACCCTGAGATCATGACCTGAGCCGAAGGCAATTGCTTAACCAACTGAGCCACCCAGGCACCCCAGGAATGATTTCTTAAGATAGAATTACCACTGAAATTTTTGATAGATACATATGTACATCAAAAATTTATACTCCTATCCACTGAGTGTGCCTTGTTCTCTCTACACCTTCACCCATACCAAATATTAATCAGTCTCCCATTGTCTTTTTTTGACAATCTGACAAATGAAAAATATCTTTTTATATTTATTTTCACCATAACTAACTTAATTATCTTATTACATTTGTATTCAGCTTGTAGTCACTCAAATATTTGTTGAATGAATGTTCATACCCTTTGCCCTTTTTTTTTTCTTTTTAATTGGCCACAGCAGATGCTACATTTATGTGTGATAAGCGGTGTAACAAGAAACGGTTGTGTGGACGGCATAAATGTAATGAGATATGCTGTGTGGTAAGTGGACCTATCATTAGGTACAGTCAGATATCTAGAAGCCTCAGCCATCTGGAATGTAGCCCAGATTTAGAAATCACTGGGAGGGACCCCTGACCAGCAGTGAGAGAGCTGCCCAGAGAGACAGGCCTTTTTAGGCCCTAGCCAGGTCAGCCTGTGGCAATATGGAGGAAGAGAAAGAAGAAAGAAGGCCTCAGGCTCCAGAGCCCAAGATCACCAGATGAGCAGATAGTCCTCTGCAGGAGATTATGTGCTGTCCTAACACACAGACTGGGCTGGTCTTAGGACTTCAGGGTTTGGGTTTCACATACAATGTGGATCAGGTCAGTAGGCAAAATGAGTAGGGCATTTTTGAAAGGAGCTATTTTCAGTTATCTGAAATAATTCACTTACATGGAACTAAATAAAGGAAGCACTCCCTGGCAGCACGGTATTACCATGTTGTGCGTGTGTGTCTTGTGTATAAACAAGGTAACACAGTGCCAATACCAAAGTAGTGCATGTATACACACCTATATACGTATATTATACATAATTGTTATTTCTAAAGTTTACATATTGATAAGATAAAGAGTGATAAAATTGGACAACGTACCAAGACTTATAAATCAGTATTCGAAAGCTTAAAGACTTCCTCTTACTATTGAAAATTTCAAACATATACAAAAGCAGAGAGATTAGTATGAGTCTTAAATACCCAACACCCAACTTCAGTAGTGATCAGTTCATGACTAATCTTATTTCATCCACATCCACACCTACTCCCTCTAATTATTTTGAAGCTAATCCCAGACATCATTTCATCCATAAATGTGGAGAGCTTCTCTTTTATTACTCTTCTTGTTGTTTGTGGAAAATATAAATGGAGATAATTTTACAAACAAATATGAATCTCTTTGTAGGATAAGGAGCACAAGTGTCCTTTGATTTGTGGGAGGAAACTCCGTTGTGGCCTTCATAGATGTGAAGAACCTTGTCACCGTGGGAACTGCCAGTCCTGCTGGCAAGCCAGTGAGTGTCTTCACTGTATGCTTTAAGTTTTCTAGAAATTCAGGCATAATATATTTTGAGGGATTGATTTACTTAATTTGGTATGGGTTACTGAACTAAGCCTAAATATTTCAGATATGTTGAGATGTTAAAAAAAAGTTATTCTGGTGCTGTGTTGTCTTCCCAGAATGTATAAAACCTGGGATGTAAGCAAGAATGCTAAGATGAGATCTGGCTCATTACTGGATTACTCTTAAATATCATTAACAGATTCTGTCCTCAATGGTCTTCTTTCTCTATATTAGCAGCTGTTTAGAAACTTGGTTTTAGGACGCATTTACATTCTTAAAAATTATCAAGGACCCTCAGAGCTCTTTTTATGTGATTTATATCTGTTTACCCTAGTAGAAATTAAAACATTTTTTTAAAGATTTTATTTATTTATTCAGCAGAGAGAGAGAGACAGCGAGAGAGGGAACACAAGCAGGGGGAGTGGGAGAGGGAGAAGCAGGCTTCCCGCCAAGCAGGGAGCCCGATGCGGGGCTCGATCCCAGGACCCTGGGATCATGACCTGAGCCGAAGGCAGACGCTTAATGACTGAGCCACCCAGGTGCCCCCAATTTTTTTAAAGATTTTATTTATTTATACTGCTTCTACCTCTCCTTCTGCCCCTCCCCCACTCATGCTGTCTCTCTCTTTCTCTCAAATAAATAAAATCTTTTAAGAAGGTAATATACTCATTGCATATTAATATAAATGACTTCTTTTTAAGGATTTTGTTTATTTGAGGGGCGCCTGGGTGGCTCAGTCGTTAAGCGTCTGCCTTCGGCTCAGGTCATGATCCCAGGGTCCTATGATCAAGCCCCTTACCGGGCTCCCTGCTCAGCCCTTTTTTTTTTTTTAAGATTTTATTTAGGGCGCCTGGGTGGCTCAGTTGGTTAAGCGACTGCCTTCGGCTCAGGTCATGATCCTGGAGTCCCGGGATCGAGTCCCGCATCAGGCTCCCTGCTCAGCGGGGAGCCTGCTTCTCCCTCTGACCCTCCCCCCTCTCATGTGCTCTCTCATTCTCTCTCTCTCAAATAAATAAATAAAATCTTAAAAAAAAAAAAAAGAAGAAGATTTTATTTATTTATTTGACAGAGAGAGACACAGCGAGAGAGGGAACACAAGCAGGGGGAGTGGGAGAGGGAGAAGCAGGCTTCCCGCTGCACAGGGAGCCTGATGTGGGGCTCGATCCCAGGACCCTGGGATCATGACCTGAGTCGAAGGCAGACGCTTAATGACTGCGCCACCCAGGCGCCCCAAATAAATAAATAAAATCTTTAAAAAAAAAGGATTTTATTTATTTGAGAGAGAGAGAGCATGAGTCGTGGGGGAGGGGCAGAGGGAGACACAGACTCCCCACTAAGTAGGGAGCCCAATGTGGGGCTCAGTCCCAGGACCCTGGGATCATGAGCTGAAGGCAGATGCTTAACCAACTGAGACACGCAGGTGTCCTTAAATGACATATTTTTAAAACTATTTTTTTAACTAGAAGAGTAGATGGGTTCTCATATCTGCTTCTACATTAATCTGTTGCAGTATAGAGTTGAAGGAAATGAAAAAAATCTGGCCTTACGTAGATATATAGTTGAAAAAGAGAGTATAATCGTGGATATTATTTTTTTGAAATTATACCAAAACTCAACCTCATTTCAGAAGGGACTTGAGTCCGGGGTTTTATTTTTGTTCTCTGTCACATTAAAATTCATTGGTTTTTCTTATATTTTGAATGGATCTTTTACCCATGCATGATTTTATAGCATCGCACATTGATCATTTGGAAATGAATTATTCACTGTGCTATGCAGATTTTTGAAATGGTGAAAAATTTTATGTTATAATATTAAAAATTTACACTCATTAATATAACTACCAATCTCATCAGAAAAGTCTTGGGAAAAGTATTAGGAAGTTGTCAAGCTCATAGTGGTAAATACATATTTTCCAAAATTCTGTTTTCACTTGAAGGCTTGAAAGTTGGTTTTCCTGAATTGATAGGCTCACTTTGGTAATTTTTGATAAAATGTATGCCAGATACCCAAGTCTAAATAACCATAGCTTGTCAGTCATTCTTTCAAGTAAAAATGGTATTCTAACTCACAACTCCAACAAGTGCAGTTCTTTAAAACAACCTATATTTTAGTGTGCAGCGAAAGTGCTTTATGCAGATTTCCCACTTTGTTTCACAGATTATGAATTTGTATTTAAGAAGACATGTATTTAAGAACTAAATTGTCTTTTTACTGCTTCATCAAGGACTTTCTTAAGTGAAACTAGCATTTTTTATTTATTCTAAGTGCTTGGCAGTGAGAAATACCATGATTACATTTTGGTACTACTGCCTTGATCTGTGCTAAAGCCCTGGTAGTTTTACTAACCGTTGCTTTTGTACCATCAGTGTAAATGTCAACATGGTGAAAACAAAAATAATATCTTAGTTTTATGAAAATAATTTTGGCCCTATGGACTCCCTGAAAGGATCTCAGGGACCCTTAGGCATCAACAGAGCACACTTTGAGAACTGCTGCATTAAAAGATTGGCTTAGATCAAGATTTCCCAAAATGTCTTTTGCTAGAATGCTAGGCCTACTTCATTTCAAAAAAAGAGTTGAGTCCGTGCTTTGATATAAATCACACATATGGGGGCACCTGGGTGGCTCAGTCGGTTAAGGGTCTGCCTTCGGCTCAGGTCATGATCTCAGGGTCCTGGGATCGAGCCCCGTTTTGAACACCCTGCTCAGTGGAGAATCTGCTTGCTTCTCCCTCTGCTCCTCCCCCCTGCTCATTCTCTCTCTTTCTCTCTCTCAAATAAATAATCTTTTAAAAATAAATAAATCACATACATGGATTCCATGAAAACAACTTATATAGCCCCTTTCCCTTTATCTAGCTATTTCTCATAATAAGCTTTTTGAATGGATAGACCAAAGTTTGGTATCACCACCTCACCAATAGAAAGCTGAGAAGGATTAAGTTGCCAGCCCATAATTACTTAGTGAGTAAGTAGTAGGTCCAGGACTCGAAGCCTAAGTCTCCTGACTGTATTTATAGGGCTCTTTCTGCCACATTGTGTAGCCTCTGAAGGGTTTGGTGGAAAGAGTACTGACTGGAGAAGAGCAGTGGGTGGAAGACTCTTGAGAGCCCTGGGCTTCCTAATTCTTAGTGACTTGGTTGAGATCAACAGCCAAAGGCCTGGCCTCTACCAAGACTCAGAATTGGAGAACTGTTTCCCCTTGGGATTTAGGAGTTAGGAGAGCTCTTGAGGTGGGCTGCTTGTTGGAGCTGTCCAGTGTGAGTCATCATTTTGATTTAGCTTGGGAACTGTGCGTAATGAACTTGGATGCAGCTCTGTGCTTCGTTTCAACTTCATATTTCTAGTGTGATAGGTGTTGATTATACCTGTAAGAATTTCGGGGTGGGGGGCGCCTGGGTGGCTCAGTTGGTTAAGCCTCTGCCTTCAGCTCAGGTCATGATCTTGTGGTCCTGGGATCAAACCCCACATCAGCCTCCCTGCTTAGCAGGGAGCCTGCTTCTTCCTCTCCCTCTGCTCCTCCCCACTGCTCGTGCACATGCACTCTCTCTCTCTCTCAAATAAATAAAATCTTTAAAAAGAAGAATTTTTTTGAATGGCTTCAGTGGCTCTCTGAAGTTTATATTCAAATGTATACTTTAGTATGTTTGTTAATTATCTGTGGTTTTCATAATCTCTATCCTTTTCCCTAACCAAAGGAGTTTGGGAAAAAAAGCTATATCTTTAGTAGAAGTCTCCTCTTCTCAAAAGAGATGGTCTGTAGATCTGTTGTCTATAAAATACATGTAAAAGTGTCCTGGGTTGCTCATGGACTTAGAGTTTGTTGCAAATAACATACCTGTCTGCTCCTTTGCCACCAGCTCAACTTTAATAAAATAAAAACCTTTTGTGAAAAAAGCAGTCCCCTAAAAGAAAAAAAAACGCAAGCCAAAAAAAGTGTGTGTGGTCTGTGTCTGTGTAAATATGTGTGTGCACATTCCAAACTCAGAAAGATTGTTTTATTTCACCTGCCTCTCCATCAGGTTTTGATGAACTAACCTGCCACTGTGGTGCGTCAGTGATCTACCCGCCAGTTCCCTGTGGTACAAGACCCCCTGAGTGTACCCAGACCTGTGCCAGAGTCCATGAATGTGACCATCCAGGTGGGTCCCACCTCCTTACTCCGCACCTCACAGCTTGCTTACACTGTGTCATTTTGGATGTTGCATGACAGTCTTCAGTGCTCTGAGGTCGTGTTGTGATGGCCACCCCTTGTTCCCTGTTCTCGGGCTACTTCTGTGAAGGTGGGTCTGTGATCTGGGCCACAGCTGGGAATCACAGTGCCCTCCATCTCTGTACTCTGTGGATGTCACACACACCCAAAAGGCTGGGAGAACCTCCAGCTGGTCTTACCTTTCAGGGACTTTTCTTCTTTTCTTGTTGCCTCCAATTTGGATGTATATTTCAAGGTTGAGCATCTCTGCAAAATTGAAAGTCACTTGTTTTTTGTGGTTGCTGTTGTTATGGAAGTAATGTATGTTTATTGTATAAAAAGAAAGAGAGTGAGATAAAATCAGTAAAGTCAAAAGATTGGATTTAAATCATCTATTATGCCAGCTTGTAGGAATTACACATTAGTATGTATTTTTCAGGGTTTTTTTTCTATGGGCAAAAATATATATATTTGCGTTTTTTTCCTTCGCGTAAAATAAAAGTGGGATCCTACTGATTTTATTTTAATTATTTTCTTCTCTTATTATTGTATTTTGAATCTCTCTTCTTATCAATGAATATTTTTCTACAATATAGATTTTTTTAAAGATTTATTTGAGGGCGCCTGGGTGGCTTAGTTGGTTAAGCGACTGCCTTCGGCTCAGGTCATGATCCTGGAGTCCCTGGATCGAGTCCCGCATCGGGCTCCTTGCTCGGCAGGGAGTCTGCTTCTCCCTCTCCCACTCCCCATTTGTGTTCCCTCTCTCTGTGTGTCTTTCTCTGTCAAATAAATAAAATCTTTAAAAAAAAAAAAAGATTTATTTGAGAGAGAGCGCACAAGTAGGAAGGGCAGAGGGAGAGGGAGAGAGAATCTCAAGCACACTCCCTGCTGAGTGCAGAGCCCAATGTGGAGTTCAGTCTCACAACCCTGAGATCACGACCTGAGCCGAAACCAAGAGTTGATGCTCAACCAAATGTGCCCAGGTGCCCCTCTCCAGTATAGATTTTTAATAATTAATGGAGTGTGCTTTACATGGATGGGCCATAACTTAGTCTCATGTTGCTGGACAATTAAGTTGTTTCCAATTCTTCTCTTATAAACTGCTGTAGACACCAGACCAGTAGCTACTTAACATCACCCATTTTCTGTTACTGGCTTTCCTCTGGGACCATATTGGGCTCATCATTTCATTTTACCAAGTCCCAGAGGCAAACCTGAAATAACTCAAGTCACCAGATTTGGCACTTACACTTAATCTGGCCATATGAATCAGACTGACAAATAGACAACCAGTTCTCAAATTTTTAAGTTAATAGAGTAAAACAGAATTAAGTAAATTCCTAATGAAGTAAAAGGTCTCTCCTTTTCTGGGGACCTTAGGATGGCCCTTCCCACTTAGTCTGCAAGCCCCTACTTCAGTGTTCACACCAGCATGAAGTAAATGCCCAAGCCAATACTCATCCACTTCCTCCTTTACACTCACTTGCAGATGATACAGATGAAGTCCACATCCTTGTGGTTAATGTCCATAGTGAGAACTTAACCATTTATGAGGTGTTTTAGCCTGCTTTTGTTAAGCATTCATTTAACTTCTTTGAGTGTTAGTTGTATATCCAGCATGGTATCAGACACACAGGTTCAGAGGAAGAAAAAAGTAGCCCATGATCTAGAGGTTCTTATGTTCTTCCCAAGAGGAAGAGGGTAGTTATGTGCACATGACACAGCCATTACATGAAAATGGGCCAGATAACATGGTAGCAAACCATCTGCAAAAGACCTCAGACATGAGGGAGTGTAAGAGAGCTCAAGGTCAGGTATGGTCAGCCAAGGAAGGCTTTGTTGTAGATGAGTTTGGATAAACTGTCTCTTACAGACAGCAAGGAAATTGAAAGGTATCACGGGAGCATGTCAGATGGAATGAGTAGCAAAGATAGCTAAGAAAAGTGAGCAGTTGCCATGTAAGGTAGGGCCAAAAGAATGATTGAGTAGAATGGACAGACCAGGGGCTGTGCCGTAGGAAATGAGTGGAAAAACTGCCTCCCTCTCTGCTTCTCTGTGCATGTGTCTGTCCTGCCTCAGTGGGGTTTCTTTTTCTCACTCATGCTCATCCTTCAACACTTTAATAGAAAGCCACCTACTTTTTGCTTTCCTATTTTCCATTTTAAAAAGTACTCCCAGGGTCGCCTGGGTGGTTCAGTCGATTAAGCGTTTGCCTTCGTCTCAGGTCATGATCCCAGGGTCCTGGGATCGAGCCCCACTTGAGGCTCCCTGCTAGCAGTGAGCCTGCTTCTTCTGCCCCTCCCCCTCTGCTCTTGTGCTGTCTCTGTCCCTCAAATAAATAAATAAAATCTTTAAAAAAATAAAAAGAACTCCCAGCTTCTAAACTTAAAAGTTTCATGTTATATACCATTATAACATGTGTAATAGTTTATGTGGCTTTATTATTTTTTTAAAGATTTATTTATTTATTTGAGAGAGAGAGAGAGAGAGCACGAGCAGCGGGGAGGAGCAGACTCCTCACTGAGCAGGGAGCCTGACGTGGGGCTTGATCTCACGACTCTGAGATCATGACCTGAGCCGAAGTCAGATGCTTAACCGACTGGTGCCCCAGTTTATGTGGCTTTATTTAAACATTATTCCTAAACATAATTCCTAATTTCCTTTCTCTTTTAACAGTGTATCATTCTTGTCATAGTGAAGAGAAGTGTCCCCCCTGTACCTTCCTAACTCAGAAATGGTGCATGGGAAAACACGAGGTAAGTTTTCTCTCTCAAGTGTTTATTGTTCCAGCTAGAGATTTATGATTAAATTACTTTTAGAATTGTTAGTCTCTTTGTTTCTGAAAGTAAAAATATACTCCAAGAAGCGGAGGTTTGCTATTGCCACTTTTTTCTTTCTTTTTTTTTTTTTAATTAAGATATAATTTGCATAAAATAAAATTTACCCATCACCATGCTGTGGCTAAATACTGATAGAAGAATCCAGGGCACCTGGGTGGCTCAGTCGGTTGAGCTTCCGACTCTTGATTTCAGTTCAGGTCATGATCCTCAGGGTCATGAGAATCCTGCGCTCAGCAGGAAGTCTCCCTCTCTGTCTCTCTCCCTCTCCCTCCCCCACTACCCCTCCCCTCGCTCGTGTGCTCTCTCTCTCTCTAAAATAAATCTAAAAGGGTGCCTGGGTGGCTCAGTTGGTTAAGCGACTGCCTTCGGCTCAGGTCGTGATCCTGGAGTCCTGGGATCGAGTCCCGCATCGGGCTCCCTGCTCAGCGGGGAGTCTGCTTCTCCCTCTGACCCTCCTCCCTCTCATGCTCTATCTCATTCTCTCTCTCAAATAAATAAATAAAATCTTTTAAAAAATAAATAAATAAAAATAAAATAAAATAAATCTAAAAAAAATAAAATAAGATTTACCCCTTTAAGTGTACAGGTCCTTGAATTTTGACAAAAACATTCATACAGTCATGTAATCACCACCACAGTCAAGATGCAGAATAGTTCATTCACCCCCAAATATTCCTTCATGTCTGTATAATTTTCACCCCCTATCTCCTGGCCCTGGCAACCAGTGATCTATTGTCTATCCCAGTAGTTTTGCCTTTTCCGGAATGTCACATAAATGAAATCATACAATGGGTAGTATTTTGAGCCTCTTTTGCTATCATTTTTACTCTGGTTGCAATCAAGTGAAAGTCAGTTGGCTTGAGAACATGAGCTGTGTTCAGAGACAACTTTTAGGTTAACCAGCATGGGAGAGGTTGCTAGCCTGGGTAAAGGTGTTACAGTGAAAGCATCCCAAGAGTGGAGGTGGTCTCTCCACCAGCTGCCACTGTTCCTTCCTCTATGCCCCGTGCAGCTTCCTGTCCTGGCCACTGGATCAAAACACCTTCCTCCAGGCTCATCTACGCCTCCGCAGTGCCACTACTATGAAGGACTTTCATCCTCATTCTCAACTTGTAAGCTTATTTGGCACCATTGACTATAGACCCTTGGAAGCACTTTCAAAAAATTCTTAATTTAAAAAATGCATATTCATTGTAGACAATTAAGAATATACAATTCTGCAATCCAGAAAGAAATAGTCTTAACATTCTTGTGCATAGATTATCAGGCATGTGTGATACATACTTTCTCATACTCTATTAAGATCGTACTATTTTTATGGGACACCTGGATGGCTCACTCGATTGAGTATCCAGCTCTTGATCTCAGCTCAGGTCTTGATCTCAGGGATGTGAGTTCAAGCCCTGTACCCACCGTGGAGCCTACTTAAAAAAAAAAAAAAAAAAAGTTGATACTATTTTGTAACTTCCTTCTTACTTCATAACATGTTAGCCAGCATTTTTGGAAACTCTTGACATCTATGACAACATGCTTTCAGTATCTTTATCTTGATCGACATATTTTCTCCCCTTATTTCCTGTGAGTGGTTCTCAAGTCATAGTCCTTATAAATCTCACTTCCTCTGAGAGTAACCATTCTAAGACATCCAGGTATTATCTTTGTGTTGATGGCTTATTTGGACTTCATGCGACAAATACTGATTGCATACCTACTATGTGCTAGGTATAACAGGCCTGGTTCGAGTGATTCAGAAGAGAATAAGACAGGTGTGACTGCTCCCCTCGTGGAGCCTTCACTCTGAGGCGGGAGACAGGCATGTAAACAGTCAATTACAAGTGCAGTGGCAGGGGAAGTCCAAAGTACTGAGCGGGATCGAAGGAGCCCACACCCAGGGAAGGTGTTTGTAGAGGAAGTGACCTCCTAAAGGATAATGAAAAGGTAGACAAGTAATGAGGGGAGGGGACAACAGAGGATATAGCGTGTGCAAAAATTATCTCTGGACTCTGGCAGTAGTGTAAATTTTTAGTGATTGGGAACTACATTCTACCAAAATACTTCTAAAGTGATTCTAAAGCAATTAGAAGCATGTACGTCTTAGACTTTGGAAGCCTCTTCAAGAGTAAAAGTTATATGTGTCACTAGAATCAAAGTATATTCCTCATTTTGAGGGTTCTTGGAAGAATTTGAGTGAATACATAAGAGTAACCTTTCGTCCCACAGAAGTAAAATTCCAGCATCTTTTTCCTGGAGTAAGGAATCTTGGAAGAAGGTGATTTAAAAAATGAGTTTGGGGTTTCATGGCCTGTTGCCCCTTAATATTTTAAATGACAAAGCTGCTTAAAGCTATGAAGACCATGAGTCAGGAGATGTGAGGAGAGTTGATTATTTATGTAAAACGGCCCTGCCAGCAGTCTTGAAACCATGGGTCAAGGGTGTCCCCAACCCTCAGGGTTCATGTGTCAAGTCAGTGCCCTAGCTGTTTGCAGAACGGAGGGGGGAAGATCATCTGATCCTCTCAGTTGGTCATAGCATTTTCAAATACTCCCTAGTTATCTGGTTTTATGTACTTGTTACCCACCCTGGGAAGTGTGGGTCTTAAGTCACACTTGGTTGCTAGCACAAATTCTTTTGGATCATAACAAGTATTATTAAATAAGGTTCAGATTTGTTTATTTTCAAGTTAACCTTTCAGATTTTAAAGATCAGCCTAATTTTTTTCAGATAAGAGTAACTTTTTGAAAATTCAGAAATGTTTAAATATGAAATTAAAACTCATCCCAAATCCCACACGGAGATAAGAATCTAGCTACTTCTGTCTCTCCTAGTTACGGAGCAACATCCCCTGTCACCTGGCTGATATCTCTTGCGGATTACCCTGCAGTGCCGCGCTACCGTGTGGGATGCACAAGTGTCAGAGACTCTGTCACAAAGGAGAGTGTCTTGTGGATGAGGCCTGCAAGCAGCCCTGCACCACCCCCAGAGCTGACTGTGGCCACCCGTGTATGGCCCCCTGCCACCCCAGCTCACCCTGCCCCATGACTGCTTGTAAAGCCAAGGTGCGTATTCCTGACTCCAGATAGGGCATTGACTGTGGTTTTGGGGCTACTCAGGAGTCCGGAACTGCTTGTAGAAGTGCCTGGGCACACATTCTAATCAGAAGTCATTGGTTGCAAGGAAGTGCAAGTTAAATTAGCAAGAGAAAGGTGTGGAGTATTACACAGATTTCTGTCTGCCCAGTTTGAAATGGCCTTTTAGTTCAGGAGGTGCCCACTGCCACCTGACAACAGTCTCTGTCTCTCTCCCTTAGAGCAGATTCTCAAGAGAGACTCCGATTGCCTGCTCCATTTATTCAACAAATATATAAGTGTTTTGTGCAGGATGTTTTGCTAGGTGCTGGGGCTATACCAGTGAGCAGGAGACACAAAGTCCCTTCAATTAGATGGGACAGATAATACTCAGATAATGAATTATGACTGTGGTGAACAAGAAGTTACGCCCTTTTAGAGGGTGCTGTGAGGGCATGTGAGTGGGCAACTTAGCCTGGTCCAAGGGATCTAAGCAAGGCCTCCCTGAGGAGATGAAAGCAGACTGATGAGGTGGACTTGATTAGGCTTTGGGTGGTCTTGGCCAGGTTCAGTGGTAAAAACTTCATTCTAGGCCTGCCCCTTCAGGTAGGGTTAAGGACAGGAGTAGTTCCCAGAAAGAGTCACTGTAGAGTGAACAGTTCTCCTAGTGTGTCCAGTACCACATTGTCAGTTTGTGTGCATGGTTAGCTTCATCCATCCTGAAGGGTAGCCACTCACTGGCTGTATTCTCTGCCATGGTTGGATTTGAGAGAGGCTTTAAAAGTGAAACCTGCCTATTCACATGGTTTCCATGTGCTGCTAAAAGTCCCTCCATGTTAATCTTATTTCAGATAGAGCTGCAGTGTGAATGTGGACGAAGAAAAGAGATGATGATTTGCTCCGAAGCATCCAGTACTTATCAAAGGTTAGCGCTACTTAAATGTTAACAGTGGTGGATCTCAGTCTACGGAAGGTGCACATGTGTATATGTGTGTTTATTGTCAAATCCTTGCAACTTTTGTCAAGTTTGGAAAGTTTTTTCTTTTTTTTAGAAAAAGCTTGTGCAGGGGCACCTGGGTAGCTCAGTCGGTTAAGCGTTTGGTTTCAGCTCCGGTCATGATTTTGTGGTCACGGGATAGAGCCCTGAGTCAGGCTGTGCACTCAGTCTGCTTCAGATTTCCTCTCTCTCCCGCTTGTGCGCTTGCTCTCTCTCTCTCAAATAAATAAATAGATATTTTTAAAAAAAGAAAAGAAAGAGTGTGCACAAGCTGGGGGTAGTGGGAGGGGTGGAGGGAGAGAAAATCTTAAGCATACTCCCCTGCTGAGCGTGGAGCCCGACACAGGGCTCAATCCCATGACCTGAGATCATGTGACCTGAGCCAAAATCAAGAATCAGACTTAACCGACTGAGCCACCCAGGTGCCCCTGGAAAGTTTTTTTATTTATTTATTTATTTTTAAATTTTTTTATTTATTTATCAGAGAGACAGAGGCAGGCAGAGGGAGAAGCAGGCCCCTTGCTGAGCAAGGAGCCCGATGTGGGACTCGATCCCAGGACCCTGGGATCATGACCCGAGCCGAAGGCAGACGCTTAACTGACTGAGCCACCCAGGCACCCTGGAAAGTTTTTTTAAAATAAGATTTCCTAAAAAAAACAAAAAATAAATAAATAAATTCTCCAGAATCTAGTTTTTCTGGTTCAAAGAAAAAGTACTGCTTTGTGTCCCTTTCCTTCCCTAACTTTCATTTGTAAAATAACCTTTTTATTTTTCCTCCTCTTTCTTTCTCTCTCTCCCTTCTGGTCTTATGACACCAAGGGATCAGAAGGGATGATGTCCTGAAGTTGCATGAATTGCTTTAACGTCCCACCACTTATGGTGCCACAACCAGGACCAAGTCCCGTGCTCCTCCTCTGTAGTGGGGGTTTCTGACTGTTCTCTGAATTGTTTTTGCAGCCTCCTGAAATCCTGGGACTGGGTAGCCAGAAAGGGATCTCAGTAAGGAGAAGCTGTTAGGGATGGATGGTTGTGTTTGTCTCTGATTACATGCAGAGATGTGTCATGGAGATACAGTTTTTGGAGTACGAAGACATCAGAGTGGCTTTGACATCAGTGGGTTTGACTATTTACTGAATGCCAGGCATAGGCCTGGATATTTAAGGGGGATTGAATAGACTATCTCATTGCTTCTACTGGAGCTGCTTAGAATCTGTTTGAGGATATATGACATAAACGTATGGGTAGTTCATAGTAGGTGGGTTTCTGAGGCCCACAATTGTCCAGTGGTAGGTTCAGTTTGAAAGAAGTCTTCTGTATACCTAGTATTAGGACATTCTTAGGAAACTTCAATGCCTTTTCTTCCCTTTCTTTTTTATACTTCAGAATAGCTGCTATTTCCATAGCCTCTAAAATAACAGACATGCAGCTTGGAGATTCAGTGGAAATCAGCAAATTAATTACTAAGAAGGAAATTCACCAAGCCAGGTAATTTTTAAAATGTATGTCTTCTGTTAGAATTAATTTCCAGAGGGCAGGAACCATTCATTTGTCTCAATCTCCCAGAGCAAAGCCTTGCACACACAGTAGATGTTCCAACAGACATTTGATGTTAAGAGACTACCCTCACTCCAATCCCACGAATCTTACTCAGGATATAGCTATGACCAGAGGAGACTTTTCCAGGCCTCTCTTCAAACAGTAGCCAGAGGGAGCAGAGACCTAGGTGTGTCCAGCCCAACCCACAAAGAACCATCTGTGTCAAGAGAGGGGGGTGGGGCTGTCAGAAGGTCATTAGGACATTGGGACATTGGGGACACTTTGAGGCCCTTCTGAGGACTCCTAGATTTGATTCCCATAACCCAGAGACCCACCCACCTGTCCTTGAGAGGGACCTCATGCAACCCTGTTTTGGCCAGAGTCTGCTCTGTTTCCAGGTTGACAAAGAACTTATTGCTGGGTAGGAGCTATGAAAATCTGTGCCCTGACTTTATCTTTTTCATTTGTTTCTCAAGGCTGGAGTGTGATGAGGAGTGTTTAGCCTTGGAAAGGAAAAAGTAAGTCATTTCAACTGCTTTTGATCTACTTGTTCTTGAGCTCTGTGAAATTAATAGGAGGGAGCAACCTTTCAAGCATTCATTCAGCACCTGCTCTGAGTCTTTTGCTGCTATTGGAGATCAAGAGAAATTCGATCATCAGGAATTGAAATATCCTAAGGATAAACCACTTAGGTGATTTCAGCATATTTCTGAAACATGAGCTTGTTGGTTTGGGGCATGGTATAACATCACATGTCACAGCATACTTATTCACTGACTGGCAGACTTCTGATTCCAATGGAGATAAGAAGCTTAAAATTTTTTTAATGACCTTTATGTTGAAGTATAACGTACATATAGAAAGTTCAGAAGTGTACAGAAGTCATCACAAAGTAAATACAGTGGTGTAATCAGCACCCAGGTCAAGAAATAGAAAATTTCCAGAACACTTTCATACACAGGTAAAATGTATCTTTTGTATAAAGATAAAATGTCTATCCTGACTTCTAACACTTTAGATTAGTGTTGTCTGTTTTGAACTTTATATAAATGATGAAATCTTATAGTTGGTATTATTTTTGTCTGGCTTCTTTAATTACATTTGTGATATTCCTCTTGTTGCATGTAGCAATACTTTGTTCATTTGCATTCCTCCATGATATTTTACTATGTTAAGATATTATAATTTATTTATCATTCTACCATTAATAGGTATGTGTGTGGTTATCAGTATTGGGCTATTACAAATAATGCTCTGTTAAGAACATCCGTATATTCCCTTTGCTGTATATACATACTCATTTCTGTTAGTTACAAACTTAGGAGTAGAATTACCGATTAATAGGGTATTCATATGTTCAGCTTTAGTCAGCTCTACGCAGTGGTATCCAAAATGGTTGTATCATATTATACTCCCACCAGCAGGGTAATAGTTTCCATTGCTCTACACTTATATTAGCTCTTAGAATTGTTGGTCTTTTAAATTTTAATCTATTCTTGTGAATGTATATCTGGATGTCATTGAACTTTTAGTTTATATATCCCGATGACTAGTGAGGTTGAATACTTTTTTATATGTTTATTGGCAATTTGGATATCCCTTTTTGTGAAGTGCCTGTTCAGCTTTTTTGCTTATTTTGTAATTGTGTTGTCTTTTTTATATTGATTAGTAGGAGTTTTTTATATATTTTGGATATGAATCCTTTGTTGGTTTTATATATTGTATTTTCCTGTACTTCGTGCTTTCAGTTTTCACTCTCTTAATGGTATCTTTTGATAAGCAGAAGTTTCTAATTTTAATGTAGTCCAGTTTATCAATCTTTTCCTTAGTGACTAATGTTTTTTATGTCCTGTTTAAGGAGTATTTGTCTATCCTGAGGTCATGATGATACTCTTATTGTCTAGAAGCTGTATCATTTTACCTGTCATGTTTAGATCTACAGTTGACTGGACTAATTTTTTTTTTTAAGATTTATTTATTTATTTGACAGAGAGAGAGAGAGCACAAGAAGGTAGAGCAGCAGGCAGAGGGAGAGAGGGAGAAGCAGACTCCCTGCTGAGCAGGGAGCCCAACATGGGGCTTGATCCCCGGACCCTGGGATCATGACCTGAGCCAAAGGCAGACGCTTAACCGACTGAGCCACCCAGGCGCCCCTGGACTGATTTTTTTGAGCGTAGTTTAAGGAGAGTTCACAGTTCAGTTTTTTTCCATGTGAATATCCATGTGGCCAGTACTGTTACCAAGATGTTCTTTTCCCAGTCTTTCCAGTGCCATTTGTCTTAAATCAAGTATTCATATTATGTGTGAATCTATTGCTGAGTTCCTTCTCTTCCATCACACTAGTGTCACACTCTCTTAATTGTGGTACCTTTATAACAATAAAGGTGTTTTGTTTTGTTTTTTTAAAGATTTTATTTATTTCTTTGACAGAGAGAGAGACAGCGAGAGAGGGAACCACAAGCAGGGGGAGTGGGAGAAGGAGAAGCAGGCTTCCCGTTGAGCAGGGAGCCCAATGTGTGGCTTGATCCCAGGACCCTAGCATCATGACCTGACCCAAAGGCAGACACTTAACGGCTGAGCCACCCAGGTGCCCCACAGTAAAGGTCCTAATATCTGATAGTACATCTCTTCAAGCATGGTTCTGCAAGATTAACTTGGCTATTCTTGGGCATTTGCATTTCCATTTAAACTTTATAGAGTGAGCTTATCAATATCTGCCAAAAAACCTACTAAGATTTTTACTGAATTGGTATTTAATTTATAGATCAATTGGGGGAGATTTGACGTTTTTATATTAAGTCTCTTAATCCACGAGCAAAGTATATCCTTCCATTTATTCCTGTCTTCTTTGATTTCTCTCAGTAATACTTTATAGTTTTCTGTGTACAGATTTTGCACATCTTTCAGTAGACTTGTTCCTTGCTTTTGGTGTTTTTTGACACCTTTTTAAATGGTAATTTTTCTTGTATCACTTGTTTTTTTTTTGCTCTACCCCTTCTCCTCTCCCTTCCTCTATCACTTTTTTTTTAAATCAGGATTTATTTTTTTTTTATTTTTTTTAATTTAATTTTATTTTTTTATTCTTATGTTAATCCCCATACATTACATCATTAGTTTTAGATGAAGTGTTCCATGATTCATTGTTTGTGCATAACACCCAGTGCTCCATGCAGAATGTGCCCTCCTCAATACCCACCACCAGGCTAACCCATCCTCCCACCCCCCTCCCCTCCTCTATCACTTTTAAATTTTAATTTTCTAAAAAAAAATAATTTTCTAATTGCCTATTGCTGGTGTATAGAAATAGAATTGATATTTGTTGACCTGTATTCACTTGCTGAATTCACTTACTGTTTCATGCCCTCTTCCAATAATAGTAGTTTTATTTCTTTACAGTTCTTAACTTTTTTCTTTTTCTTGCCTTATTGCACTGGCTAGAGCCTCCAGTACAGTGTTGAATAGAAGGTGGTAATAATAGACATTCCTGACATCAGGCAGCTTTGAATATCTCACCACTAAATATGATGTTTTCTGTTAGTTATTTGAGGATACTCTTTATTAGATTAAGGGGCATTTATTCAGTGACCAGCAGACTTCCTGGTTCTAACAGATTGATAAAAAGGTATAGCCCTCTAAATGTTAACAATTGGAGAATTTCGGTGAACTGGTGTATACAGACAGTCCCCAACTTATAGTGTGATTAACTTACAATTTTTCAAATTCACAATGGTACAAAAGCAGTACACATTTAGTAGAAACCATACCTCAAATTTTGATCTTCTCTCAGGCTAGCAATATTCAGTATAATGATCTCTTATGATACTGGGCAGCGACAGCAAACTGCAGCTCCCAGTCAGCCATGCAGTCACAAGGGTAAACAACCCATACACTTAGAACCATTCTGTACCCATACAGCCATTCTGTTTTTCACTTTCAGTGCACTGTTCAGTAAATTACATGAGATGTTCAACACTTAATTATAAAATAGACTTTGTGGAGTGCCTGGGTGGCTCAGTCGGTTGAGTGTCCAACTCTTGGTTTCAGCTCAGGTCATGATCTCAGGGTCATGGGGTCGAGCCTCATGTCAGGCTCTGCACTCAGTGGGGAATCTGCTTGAGATTCTCTCCCTCTCCCTCTGCCCCTTCCCCCAATCTTGCGTGTGCGTGCATGCACACACACACTCTCTCAAATAAATAAATAAAATCTTAAAAAATAAAATGGGCTTTATATAAGATGATTTTACCCAACTGTAACCTAAGGTAAGTATTCTGAGCACATTTAAGGTAGGTTAAATGTATTAAATGCATTTTTTACTTACAATATTTTGAATTTACAGTGGTTTTGTCATTATAAAATGATACTTTGTCACTTTGAAAATTTCTCAAGTTAAATAGCTAGACAAATGCAGCCAAAGTATAGTCCTATTTTATCTTGACATTTGATTTTCCACTATTATTAACAGAACCTCTTTAAGTGGCTAAATGTGTAGGAGGTATATAATAAATAATAGCACTGCCCAAATTTCCCTTGGTAACTCTATAATAACTGCTGTTCAAAACTCTTGACCTTTAAGAACCATCAGTCACGATGTTCTCAGCTGCAAAATGTGAACTGAGTTATGAGTATTCAGAAATGCTGTAGTGAATACACAGAAGGCCTCTAAAGCATGGAAATGCACCTTTGTGTAGTTGAGAGACAGTATTATATAGTAGACTAGAGTCAGTTTGCCTGGATTTGAATCCTGCCTTCACAAATCACTTAGCTATGTGACCTTCGGCAAGTCATGTATTCTTTTAAAGCTTTAATTTTCTTAAAATCTGTGGACACAGTGACAATATGTACCTCCCACAGTTGTTGTGAGGATTCAAATAGTTATTAGTTATCCTCAGTAAATTTAGTTATTGATTAGAACTGGCTCTCTTGGGGCGCCTGGGTGGCTCAGTCGGTTAAGCCTCTGCTTTCAGCTCAGGTCATGATCCCAGGGTCCTGGGATGGAGCCCTGCATCGGGCTCCCTGCTTGGCAGGGAGCCTGCCTCTCCCTCTCCCCGACTTCTGCTCTCTCTCTCCCCCTCTCTCTCTCTCAAATAAATAAAATCTTAAGAAGAAGAAGAACTAACTGGCTCTCTGTTTTTGAAGGCCTTTTGAATTTCTCCTCCATCTTAGAGTGATAACCTATGATGGTCCTCACTATATAGAGATTCTTTCTCAAATACCCACTGGCCTAGGGGGGGAAAAATGCCAATTTAAAAAAGAAAATATGAGGGGTGCCTGGGTGGCTCAGTCCTTAAGCGTCTGCCTTCGGCTCGGGTCGTGATCCCGGGGTCCTGGGATTGAGCCCCGCATCGGGCTCCCTGCTCGGCGGGAAGCCTGCTTCTCCCTCTCCTGCTCCCCCTGCTTGTGTTCCCTCTCTCGCTGTGTCTCTCTCTGTCAAATAAATAAATAAAATCTTTAAAAAAAAAAAGAAAATATGAGGTGCCCAACTGGCTCAATCAGTAGAGCATGCAACTCTTGATCTCAGCGTTGTGAGTTCGAGCCCCATGTTAGGTGTAGAGATTATTTCTTAAAAATTAAAAATCTCAGGGGCGCCTAGGTGGCTCTGTCAGTTAAGCGTCTGTCTTCGGCTTAGGTTGTGATCCCAGGGTCCTGGGATCGAGCCCCACATCGGGCTCCTTGCTCAGCAGGGAGCTTGCTTTTCTCCTTTTCCCTCTGCCTGCCGCTCCCTGCTTGTGCTCTCTCTCTCTCTCTGTCAAATAAATAAATAAAATCTTTAAAAAAAAAAATTAAAAAATTAAATCTTAAAAAAGTACCATCTAAAGTTGCAAACAGGTGACGCTGCGGTGCACCAAGTCTCCCCACGTCGCATTGCCATGGCTGCCCATGGCGTTGCTGCTGCCGGCAAGGGTCTGTGCTACACCGAGTAGTCGCCGCCGGCAACTAAACGGCCGGACGCGGACATGGACCAGGGACTGGCAAGAAGTTTGATAGCTGTAGGACTGGGTGTTGCAGCTCTTGCATTTGCAGGTCGCTATACATTTCAAATCTGGAAGCCTCTAGAACAAGTAATCACAGAAACGGTGAAGAAGATTTCCACTCCTAGCCTTTCATCCTACTATAAAGGAGGATTTAAACAGAAAATGAGTAGGCGAGAAGCTAGTCTTACTTTGGGTATAAGCCCATCTGCTGGCAAGGCCAAGATTAGAACAGCTCATAGGAGAATCATGATTTTCAATCACCCAGTTAAAGGTGGATCTCCTTACTTAGCAACCAAAATAAATAATGCAAAAGACTTGCCAGAAGCACCACAAAACATTGATTGATGCTTAAGAATCATTCTGAAGGAAAAAAGGGGGGGAATATAAAACAAGTCCTGCAAAGTAGTCTAAACCACGGTGTTCGTAATTTTCATACATGCACTAACCACAATCATTTATTCCACTATTAAGGTATATAATAATAAAAGATTAACAATCAAAAAAAAAAAGTTGCAAACAGGAACGCCCGAGTGGCTCAGTTGGTTAAGCGTCTGCCTTTGGCTCAGCAGGGAGCCTGCTTCTCCCTCAGCAGGGAGCCTGCTTCTCCCTCTGCCTGCCGCTTCCCCTGTTTGTGTGCTCTGTCTCTCTGACAAATAAATAAAATAAATAAAATCTTTAAAAAAAAAAAAAGTAAAGTTGCAAACATATATTCTATTGCAAGCAATGAAAACTGGCAGGCCAAATTCAGCCCACAGATATGTTTTATTAATAAGTGTTTAAATTTGAGGGCGCTTGGGTGGCTCAGTTGGTTAGGCGACTGCCTTCGGCTCAGGTCATGATCCTGGAGTCCCGGGATCGAGTCCCGCATCGGGCTCCCCGCTCGGCAGGGAGTCTGCTTCTCCCTCTGACCCTCCCCACTCTCATGTGCTCTCTCTCAAATAAATAAATAAAATCTTTAAAAATAAATAAATAAATAAATAAAATAAGTGTTTAAATTTGAATTTGTGGCCAACTAATCAAAACATCAAAAAATCTCTCAAGAATTGCTCTCGAAAATTTCAAAAGTAAGCTTAAACCAGATTCTTACGGGCATTAAACTTGCAAGAGACCCTTTTCTCAGTGTGAGCAAAAATTGTACTAAGTGCTAAGCTGAATTTTATCTCTTTATAAAAGAAAGACATAACTGGGTGTTGATGAGGTGCCATGAGACTCGTCCACTGGCAGTCAAAACACAAATGGGCAGTTGTGGAAAGCTCTCAGACTGTGTTGCTCATGAGTCTGACATCCATACCATCTTACCTGGTAATCTCACAACTGGAAATATTTTCAAGAGAAATAACCTTAAAAGTTTTTTGCCCAGTGATATTGTGTCACTTAAAATATTCAGAAACTGGGGAACTGTTAAAGAAACTAGGGAATTTTTTTTTTTAAGATTTTATTTATTTGAGAGAGAGAGAGAATGAGAGAGAGAGCACATGAAAGGGGGGAGGGTCAGAGAGAGAAGCAGATTCCCCGCTGAGCAGGGAGCCCGATGCGGGACTCAATCCAGGGACTCCAGGATCATGACCTGAGCCGAAGGCAGTTGCTCAACCGAGCCACTCAGGCGCCCAGAAACTAGGGAATGTTTAAGTAAATTCTGGTATATACATAATTAGAAGATTATGTACCTATTAAGACAGTAAATGTGTGGGGTGCCTGGGTGGCTCAGTCATGAAGCGTCTGCCTTCGGCTCAGGTCATGGTCCCAGGGTCCTGGGATCGAGCCCCACATCAGGCCCTCTGCTTGGCGGGAAGCCTGCTTCTCCCTCTCCCACTCCCCCTGCTTGTGTTCCCTCTCTCACTGTGTCAAATAAATAAAATCTTTAAAAAAAAACAGTAAATGTGAAAAACAAATAGTAATATGAGAAATGCCAATCATATAATGATAGGTGAAGAAAGGTGCCAAGTTGGGGTTTTTTAGGGTTTTTTTCTTTAAGTTTTTTTTTTTAAGATTTATTTATTTGAGAGCGCAAGAAAGAGAGAGCGCACAAGCAGAGGCAGAGGGAGAAGCAGGCTCCTCACCGAGCAAGGAGCCCGATACGAGACTTGATCCCAGGACCCTGGGATCACAACCCAAGCTGAAGGCAGATGCCCAACTGACTGAGCCACCCAGGCGCCCTAAGATTTTATTTTTAAGTAATCTCTGCACCCACCGTGGGGCTCGAACTTACAACCTGGAGATCACAAGTCACATGCTCCACTGATTGAGCCACCCAGGTGCCCCAGATGCCAAGTTTTATATACCCTAATTGCAATGACTTAAAGGTAAAAAAATCTGAAAGGAAGTGTAATAAAATATAGTGCTTAGGTTGTTAATGGAATTTTTCCCTTTATTTTCCAGATTTTCTGTAAGGTGATTCTAATTTTAATGTTTATGTGTCTACTTTATGTATCTGATGTTTAGGTAAAACCTCAGAGACTGCCATGCCATCCCCCACTGACCACTCCCAGTGCTCTCATTCCCCGCCCCCCCTCTTCCAGATAACCCAAGCTGCCAGTGTCAGTCCATTTGGTTCACTCAGACCCACATAGATTTGTCTTGTTTATTTTATTCTAGGAAGACAAACTCATATCTTGTCCCAAGTTGTTGTTATTCCTTCCTTAATAATTGGGTTTGCCAAAATGGCATCATTAATGTATAAAGAACTTAGGACATGGTGGGCACTCTGTGTTACTATAAGAAGTTTTCCTCCCCTTTCCTTTTATTTACTTATTTCTCTCTTATTTTCAGGCGGTTAGCAGAGGCATTTCATATTAGTGAGGATTCCGATCCTTTCAATGTACGTTCTTCAGGGTCAAAATTCAGTGACAGTTTAAAAGACGATGCCAGGTATGTATGTAACTTGTTACCAGCTTTCTTAATTTGGCTTACAAGAGTGTTTGGTGTTTTAAGTTGTAGTAACTAATACGTACTCCTCTGTGATTGAGCCAGTTAAAGTTTATATATCTATTATAAGAGATTATATGATGCTTAATAAAAATCCTTTCTTGGTTTCTCACAATTGTCCCCTTGAAGAATTGAGCATGGGGTGTGGGTGTGTGGACCCTGTAGTAGAAGTTTGGGGCTCCTAGGGCTTGGACTAGCCTGACCTGAGAGATCTCTGGCTGCCGACATGGGCCGGCCCTCACTTGGGCAGTAATAGCTGTTATTTTCCTCCTGTGTCCTGACCCTCCAGACAGCTCTTTCTCCTTCCCATCATCTCCTTTCTCATACTTGTTTTCTTTTTCTCTTCCTTTGTTATTCACAGTCAGTCTTCTGTTATCTGACAATTCCTGACCTTTGCCATTTTTCCGCCCACATTGTTCATTGTCTGCAGGTTAGGGCAGAGAGTGTGGGTGGAAGGGAGTCTCAAAGAGCAGGAACAGAGGAAATTAACTGTGGTGATTTCTCATTTCAGGAAGGATTTAAAGTTTGTCAGTGACATTGAAAAAGAAATGGAAGCCCTTGTGGAGGCCGTGAATAAGGTTGAAGTCAAAACATCCAACTGGACATGTCTCTAAGGCTAGCTTGATTAAAAAAAAAAAAAAATCAAGTCCCAGAAACACCATCAGTGTAGAGTAGTTACAGGAAAATGTCACAACTTCTTAACGATCCTTATCTTTCCCAAAAGCCCAGCCATTATAACATCCATGGAAGCCTTGTCCTGGTTCAGCAAAGATATGCTCCATCAAATTCAGTGTAAATAAAAAATCTTAGCTTAGTGGCTAAGATTGGGTGAAGAAGCTCTGGAAAGCCAGAGGCATTCAGTAGTGACAGCTGAATGACTGTTGGGTACTTAGGAAGACATAGTCTCTGGGGGGCTGTTGAATGATAGGGCACACTGGTTCTTTATTACCCCCCAGGCAGAGTAGAAACCCTTGGGTAAGGATCAAAAGTTGAATGACTAGAGCCCTTGTCCTGGAGATAGCTTTAAGGGAAAAGTCTTTTAGTCAGAAGCAGCCAACCTCAGGGTGGCTCCCTCTTTATTCCGTGGGGACCGTGAATGAGGATGAGATGCCTGTATTAGTTCCATATCTAATGAAGGTGGATTTCCTTCCCACCATCTCCCTTAGCCCCTGCTCTTCCTCCCTTCGTTCCCTCTGTTCCCACTTCCCAGGATACTAACATGAAGGAAAAAATGGGATCATTGTTCCTCTCTAACTAGGAAACCTGTGCAAATGTATTTCCCTGCTAGTGTGTCTGTACCTGCACACTCATGATTTTTAGTGTAGAATATATTTTTATAAGAAATGAGACTGTCTTGTTTTAGGTCTTCAATTTATTTATTCATTTCTTGGGTATATCACTTACTCCCCAGTTACCAGCCCGGTAGGAGGAACCATTATACTGTCCACCTAGTTTCTTTTCACTTACTAACCCTGGCCAGCTGCTACTATTGCAGCTCAAAGAATAGATGAAGGAAGTGCATCAGACCTCATCCTCCCAAACCCCTCAGCTTGCTTAGCAGCCAGCAAAATACTGTATGCTGTGGGCCTCTAAAACTCAACCACCTCTTTGTTGACCCAGCTGTTTTGGACCTTTGTAAGTATATTCTGTTTGCAGGATGATTTTATCAATCAGTCATCTTTTCCCTCAATACAGGGAAAGAATAGTAAGAAGAGCCACTGCTTCCCTCCCATGAACAGAGACCACCGCCGGATCATCCACGACCTGGCCCAAGTGTATGGCCTGGAGAGCGTGAGCTATGACAGTGAACCAAAGCGCAATGTCGTGGTCACTGCAGTCAGGTGGGTTGATCTTGCCATCACAGGAGGAATGCTCATTTCGGCAAGCTGAACCTCGGAAGCAAGGTCTACCAACATTTGCTTGCCTTAATTCCTCTCCTAGAAGAATAGATAGAAAATCTGCTTCTGGGCTAGCCTTTCTGACATGATCAGAAGGTCTGATCTAAAGGTCTGAACCAGAGAGCAAAGCCCATGCTTCAGTCCCCAGGACAGACATGCCTAAAGACACACAAGGCTCTTGTCTGCCCTGATTCATGAGCAACACTGGAGGCAGCATTTCCTCAGGCCCAGGGAACAGACCCTGAGGGCCTGGCTTGAGTGCCTGCCCATCCCATCTGTCTGTCCCTTTTTCCCTTGTCCTCCGGCATGATGAAAGCAAAAAATGCTGGACTCTGATTCAGGGCATCCCCCGTAAACAGTGTGTGCCAGTAGAAGAAACTGAGGCTGCAGTGTGAGCTGGGAAGTGACAGGGAGGATCTAGGATCACTGTCAGAACCTGACAGAGTAGGTTCTTACCAGTGAAGAAAACTTGAGCATGGGATGAGAGGGAGCAGCTAACAGGCCCGGGCAGAGGTGAGTGGGAGGACGAGGGCTAAATGAAGGTGACCATGCCTGAGAGGGGATGGATCACATCAGAGCCCTTAGCAGCTGCACAGTGAGAGTCTTGACTGGATTCCCAGCCGTCTGCCTGTCTCCACAAACAGTTCTCACTTTCAATACTCTGTGTTCTGACTTTTATCAGAGGGAAGTCCATTTGTCCTCCTAGCACGCTGACATGTGTCCTTGAAAGGGAAATGCAGTCACGACCTCCACCACCAATTCCTCATCACAGACATCAGACAGACAAGTAAGGATCCTTCAGCTGCTTTCCAAAGGCCCTGTCTATTCAGAGACGCCAGCAGGGGCTGAACTGTCTGGGACTCCACCAGCCATTGGCAACCTCTCAGGCCTGGCCTTGGGGTGCTTTGTTCAAATTAGTAAGGTTTGACTGGGAGGTCAGACATTTGTTCCTGCCTGAGGGGTCCCAAGTTTGATGTTCGTAATGCCCACTTCCCCTCTGGGAAAAAGTCACTGGACATAACTTCCATGGTGTAGGTGGTGACACTGGGAAGTGGATTCAGTCTGTCACACCAGAGGATTTAGGAACATCACATGGTTCACAAAGTTATTGTGGAGGTGAAAGTCAGCTAGTGGGCGGGGTTGCAGTGAAGGTAGAGACTTTTGTGTTTTGACCTGTCTACTTCTGTATGGTTTAAATAATTTTTATAACAAAAACATATTTTCATGATTTAAAGAGAAAAGAAAACCACATTGGCAAGCAGCAAGTCTTAGGAGCAGGGAAGGAGCACCATCCCTTTTCCCCTTATTGTGACTGAGGCAGCATTGCTGAAAGTTGCTCTAAAACCCAGCAGGGTCCCTAATGCTGTCCTGGCCTTCCACACAGCTGCCCTACCAGAACCTCTTATACAAAACCTCTGGGAGGGCGGGAAGGGCAGTTTATAGGGTCACCATGATGGCCTTAGCAAGCAGTGTTCCCAAAGACTGGACAGGACAGCTAGGTGTTGCCCATTGGGCATAACCTTGGCAAGGATTGTCTAGATCAGTGTAGTTCCCCAGGACCAGCCCTGCTTCACCCCTGGAGAGCAGACGGCCTGGATTCTAGTCAGCCCAGCTCCATATCCATGTGGGCAGTGGTTTGGGAAATGTGAAGGTATTCCACATGTTATTCCACAGCTGTGTCCAATACTACCTCAACATAACCGTGTGGGATCTTTGGCCTGTTTATGCCATGCTATCTTTTTTTCCCTTTGTTTGCTTTATTTTTGTATAAAACTTTATTGTGGAAAACTTTTAGAGTAGAGAATATGTTAATATAGTGAACCCTTGTATGCCCATCACCAAATTCTAATAGTTCCCAGCTCATGTGGGCCCCCCTATCTTATCAAAGCTTTGCAAATGGCAAATTGGCTGATCCTTAACTTTCTGAAGACTTCAGTCTGTTTCCCCCAAAGAAAAGATTGATCATTCTTTGTTTGCTTTTCAGGAATCCTGCAAGCAGTAATTTACAGAAAATAGCCAAGGAACCAGTAATTGACTACTTTGATGTCCAGGACTGAGAAGATCAAGATGCACTTAGATAAAAGAATGATTAGGTGTGATGGAGACTTGTTTGCCAGCAGATAAATCATGCTTGTTCCCAACTGCCTGGTGGACTCACACACAGTCTCACATACTGTCTTGTACTGATACGTCCAAAGCATGAGTGTGTCAGAAATTCCCTTGTCCTCTCTTCTGTCTGTATAAAGTGTTTCAGTACAGCCAGATCTCTGACTAGATGGTCACTAGTGATTCAGTCATGTATTTGCAGAAGCTCCACCATCACTGATTGCTCAGAGGGCCGGGGGAACATTGGGTTTGATTTGAACAAACCAGAATTTTAGCATGAAAGTGGCACTTAGTCAAAGCCTCAGTTGTCCCAATTATCCATCTTCCTCTTAAAAATGCCTGCAACATTAGCTGCACCTCATTTTTTGGATTAATCCAAACTGATCACAATCTTTGGAAAGACACAAGTGAACTTCTCAGTCCAAAATACCAAACACATCCAGAATCACACGTGTTGTGTTAAACCTAGCTATCTTATCTGAGTCTTTTGCCAAAAACTCTCATAGGTCTATCTGGCTGAATTGATCTTAGGGGTTCTTAATGCCATCAGTTCTAGACCTAGAAAAGGGGTCAGGGTGCTTTACAGAATTCCATTTTCTAGAGTTCAGGGATGTGGCTCATACCACATCACCGAGCCTGTCCTGTTGCAGTTGAGCTATATATGCTATGATGGTAGAGGACATAGAGCAAGCTCCTCCTCCTGCCAGGTTCACACTGTGGCCTCTGTGTACTGACCAGTGTAGCCCTAACTCCTCTTTGGTTGAGAAAGAGTCTCAGATAGATTTACCTTTCCTGTGTTGCTTTCTCCCAGGCCTGGAGCAGCTGTATTGGCTCTCCTTGTCTCTGAGCTCTGGACTTCTGTTTAAATATTCACAGAAGTATGTGGACAGTCCAGGGCTTATCCCAACAGCCCTCTGGAGGCATTCTTGAGTCTTTTGTAAAGGCAGGTGCATTGACAGTTAACATTAGTTTGGCCCTCTCTGCCGTGGCACCCTTCCAGCTTGGAGGCCGGACTTGCAACAACTTCTTTGTCCAGAGCAAGCCCAAGCCCCAGAGCAACGGATTTCAGAAGTGATGTCACAAAACTGGCACTTAGTTTTCATAGGAAGAGCAGGACCACCCTTTGGTCCTGACCCAGACAATCTGCCTTGAGAGGCAGCAGGTATAGGAAGAAGAAGAAGCAACTGGAGGGAGGAGATGGAAAACTACAAAACCTCCTCTCTCTCGACTCATTTAGCACAGGGTCAGTGGCCCCAAACACAGCAGGAAGCCCACGAGCATCTGTTAACATCTTTGAAGCAGTGGTTCAATGGATGACCTGCTCATGAAGAACATCTCAGAATTCAGGAGGCAGGAGACCTGATTCTAGATGCCAGCTGTGCCACATAACTCGCCACTTGATGGAATGGAGGTATCCACCTGCCTTAGCAGGGTCGTTGTAAAGATTAAATGAGATCAGATACATGTAGGTGCCTGATCTATCATGAATGCTAAAAGTTTATATAAATGATACTTGGGGGTGCCTGACTGGCTCAGCTGGTAGAGCATCTGACTCTAATTTTGGGGTCATGAGTTCAAGCCCCATGTGGGGTGTAGAGTTTACTTAAAAAAAAAATGAGGGGCACCTGGGTAGCTCAGTCCGTTAAGCTTCTGACTTTTGATTTCAGCTCAGGTCATGATCTCAGGGTTATGAGATGAGCTCTGCTCTGGGCGTGGAGGCTGCTTAAGATTCTGTCTGTCCTCCCTCTGCTCCTCCCCCACCCACCTCTCTCTGTCTGTCTCCCTCTCTTAAAAAAAAAAAAAAAGATACTTAGTATCTGGAAAATATATAAGCATCTTCTTCCTCCATACTATTAGCTAAGTAAAAGTATAGAATGCTAAACAGACCTCTTCTGGAGAATGCTTATGTGCCCACCACGTGCAGCCTTGTGCTAAGGCTGTGGCCTGTTCTTCACAGTTAGTAATCCAGCAGAGGACACATACCTGAACAAATATCTATAATGGAATTGGTCATCTACAAATAAGTCATTAGTCTGTTATTAAAAGCTGAGTAGAGCCATAAGAGGAGTTTCCTGTGACGTGGTAGGAGTGGGTTAGCTCTCGTGGTTGGGAGAAGGGAAACGGGAGGAAACATTTGGGCTGAGTCTTAAGATGGTAGTCTGCCATTAGAAGAAGAAGAGAAGCATGCCAAGGAAAGATAAATAGCGTAAGACAAGCCCAGGGATGTGGTTTGTGGTGGGGTTGAAGAACAGTTATTTGTTCAGAGTGGGCAGACAACTGGAAGGACAGGTGATGAGGCTGGAGAGGTAGGAAGGGGTCAGCTGTGGAGAACCACAAGGAGCCACTGGAGGGTCCTAAGCAGAGAATGGCATGACTGGATTTTTGATCCAGAGTGGGAGTCAGCAAATGTTTTCTGTAAAGGTCCAAATAGGAAATATTTTAGGCTTTGTGAGTCTTAGAGTTTCTGTTGCAGCTACCCAGCTCTGCCATTGTGATGTCAAAGTGGCCGCAGACAATACATAAGCAAATGAGCATGACTCTGTCCCCGCAATACCTTATTTTATAGACACTGAAATTAGAATCTCATACAATTTTTCATGTCACAATATCATTTTTTTCCCAGCTAAAACCATTTTTAGCTCATGGGTTGTACAAAAACAGGCAGCAGGCTGGATTTGGCCAAGGACCTTAGTTTGCCCGCCCAGTTCTAGAGCAGTGTCTCCAGCAGAGTGTATAGAAGGGATTGGAGGATTAACTTTGAGGCAAGAGACCCAGGAAAGAGCTATAGGGAGTGATCCAAGTGAAAGATGAGGATGGGGGTTAGTGCTGCAAAGGGAAGAGATTCAGGAGATTGGATAGGATGCTTGGGGTCATCGGGGAGCTAACACCCCTCGGATCACTAAAGGGGCCCCAGGCCCCCTCAGCAAGGGGAAGCTCCTTTCTCATGGGTTTGGCAGATTCTCCACTGAGCAGTGGCCTTGGGCAAGAATTTACATGTGGACTAAAGGAATCCATTCGTGGAGGAATCCCACGGGTGACGACCCCACATTACTGCTCCCTGAGAATCAGGTGATAGCATCCCTTCCCCTTCCAGGCCCGCCCTCTCCTTCAGCAGGAGGTTCTTTATGGGGCCAGAGCTTTTCAGAGACCCAAGTTCTTATCTCTGGAATTCCCTCTGGCTTGTCAGGCAGGGCTGGCTCCTTTCAACAGTGGTGCCAGTCTGAGGTGCAGTGGGAGGTTGTATTCAGGCTTGGAGATGAAAGCAGCCCTCCTGATTGCAGGGGTCTGTGTGAAGCAGCTCTGGATCCTGTCCTGGACAGGCCAGAGAGCAGACCACGGGAGGGGAAGAAAGAATGTCAGTCTTGTAGGAGAGGTTCAAAGTCTCAAACAGTGGGTCCTGTGATTTAGGTTTGGGGGAGGGGATCCTTCCATCATGGTGTCAGCCTTCTTGCTTCATGCCTGAAAGCCTGGAGACCTTGTTCTCTAAGGATAACCTGCTAGTGTGCCTTCTCTTCTAAAATTGGGGTGTGAATGCCTGGTCACCTTCACAGACCTGCCTTCCTCATCAGTCCTTTCATATGCCCAGCCATACCCATTGTGAAATTTCTTCCTCCCAAGCTCCCTACATGACCTCAGCACAGATACCCCAGACGATCTCTCATGGCTTTTTAGAGCCCACAAATCCCCAAAGAGCTCTAAGCTAGCCCAACCCTCAGTCTACAAAGGCCTAGCCCAGAAGGGGCAAGGCTCCATGGGGTCACTCTCAGTGTGAGCCAGGCCAAGACTGGAATCTAGGTCGGGAGGTGTCTGAGTCCTCAAGGAAAGGGCAACTGTCTTCCCCAAACAGGATTCCCTTGGAGCCCTTCCCAGTGGCCCGGGCCACCCTCAGCCTCAGGCTTTATGCGGTAACTCTTCATAAGGCATAGCCTCCTGGGAGAGAGGGAGAGAAAGAATCTCAAGCAGACTCCCCACTGAGCACGGAGCCCAACACAGAGCTTGATCCCACGATACGAGATCATGACCTAAGCCGAAACCAAAAGTTAGATGCTCAACCAATGGCATCACCCAGGTGCCCCTGAAGTATATATTACTATCTCCATTTTACCAATGGGTAAAGGTTGAAGTTAGGTCCCTTGCCCGAGATCACTCAATGAATAATTGGGGATCTGAAATTCCTGTAAGGCCGGACTCCAAAACCTGTGTCCTCCACTACACACACAGTTTACCTTGGAGTCTCTGGGACTGCAATATCTGGCAGGTCAGGACAGGTGGGATGGAAGTTTATACTGTGTTCTAATGTAGGGAACACCAGCAACCCCCAGAAAATGGGACTTTTCCTAGAATGGCTGCTAAGGGACAGTATGTATCCCCAAACCAGGAGCCTGGGGAGTGGTGGGGTAGCGGTTCCACTTTGCTTCAAAAAAAGCTCTTACTTAAAACTTTTTAGTAGAGTTTATAACCAGTATCTTTAAAAATTATTACCTCTCCATTTTTTTAAAATACTGTTTTCTGTTTGTTGACATAAACAGCATAAGCACGGGGAAAAACATAAGTCACGCAGATATCTGAAGGAAAAACATCCCAGGCAGAGGGAACAGCCATTGCGAAGACTCAATGGTGGAAACATCCCATGTACCTTGAAGGAACAGCAAAGCCATCCAGCTGTAGGGGAATGAATAGGGAGAAAGAAGCAGGGGCCTGGAGACCATTGGGAGGCTTAGGGCAGAGGAGTAAAGGATGTGGTTTGGCTTATTTTTTGAAAGGAACATTCCAGCTGATGTATTGAGACTACACTATAGGGGTGACTCAGAGCAAAAAGGCTGGAAGATGATCAGAAGACGACTTCTGTAATCCAAGAGAGGTCTGGGTGATGGTGGTGGGGTGATGAGAAGTGGTTGGTTTCTAGATAATTTTGCAGGTAACACCTATAGGGTTTGCTAACAGCTGGGATGTGGGTGGGGTGTGAGAGAGAATGGAGTCAGGGACGACTTCAAAGATTTTGGCCTGAGCAACGGGAAGACTGAATTTGCCATTTACTGAGATAGGAAAGAGTGTGGGAGGAGCAGGCTTGAGGGATGAAAATCTGTTCAGTGGGTGGTTGTACATGGGAATCTAAAGTCTGGAAACAGGATTGGACAGGAGATCTAATTTGGGGAGCTGTTGGCATATAATGGTATTTACAGGCTGGTAAGGTCACGTTGGGAAGGAGGGTGAAAGAGAAGAGGTCTAAGGACTGTACTCTGGGCACTCCATCATCTAGAGGGCAGGGAGCTGAGGACAGGGCAGGAATCAGACATTTCTGGAGCCAGAGCTGGGGGTTGAAGTTGGAGGACTCAGTGCTACAGGAAAGTCCTGTGTGGTGGGGGTCTCTGGAGTTTTCCTCCTGGTTGCCTAGGAGAGTCTGGGCTTCTTTTGCTTGCCTGACCGTTCTGAACCTTCTGAGAGAAGGGGCTGGCCCCATAGTACAAGTCAATTAGGGTTCCTGGGGCCAGGGGAGATCATGGGCCTTGGCTGCCTCCTCCCCTTTAGCCATCTCTTAAACATGGGTACTCTCCAGGACTCCATCATCTCTCTCTGGGCCACCTCATCCATCTGCAAGCCTTCATGTGCCTCTCTGGACTTAAAAGCTCTATCTCTAGCCCAGCCTGTGTTTATCCCTGGATGCCCCACAAACACCTCCAGTTCAGCATGTCCAACCTCCAAACTCTCTCCTAGTATATACACTACTTTCCAGTCTCTCCTACCCCAGCACTGATTCTCCCTTAGAAGTTCATCTTCTCCCTAATGTCCTCGACCTGGGGCAAGAGGCCAGAATAGAGTGGGGGTTCTGGGGCAGTGGGGAGGACAGGAACACATTCTTGCTGGACCTGGCTGGACTGTGCCAAGGGCCTTTTGTGACCCCCATCTGAGGAATCCTCCTTACCAGCCGATGGGGATTTTGTTGGGTCCCTGGAGGACTCAAGGGATCAGTCCCAGATTTAAGACCTCATCTGTGTGCCTGGGTGTACCTGGCTCTGAGCTGTGTGTCTTCTCTCTCTGCCCCTGACCCAGCCTATGAAGGTCCAACCGCCCTTATTAAGACCCCCAACTGGGCCAAGAGCATAAGCATCCCCTCCAGAAGCCCCTGCACACACCCTCCAGCACCTACCCACCCCCTTGACTCCTGAGCACAGATGTAAGGGGAGACCATGACCTCTGGCAAATTCTTCCTCACCCTGCTTCATCACAGCAAAGTGCCAAGGGCAAAATTGAAACCTGAAGCACCTCGCCTCTGAGCTTCATTATCCCCATTTTACAGATGAGGAAATGGAGGCCCAGAGAGGTTCAGTAACATGCCAAAGCTCAGTGGAGGGCACTTGAGTGTTTGGGGTTATTTGTTCATTAGGGGTCTTTGTTTTTTTAGTGTTTCATTATTTTAACTGTACCTGTATGTTATATATGCATATTTATAGGATGTATTTCACAATTTAGGGACCAAACAAAAAAACTAGGCAAGGCCATATTGGTAAGGACTGGAATCCCTACTGTCTACCCCTTACCAAGCCAATCTCCCCAGGCCTCAGCTTCCTTGGATGTAAGATGGGCATGATGATGTGAGGACCACAGGAGGGTGTAGCATGGCAACAGGGAACGCACTGCCCACATGCCAGGCAGACTCATTTTCTCATCCCAGCAGCCTTGTGAGGTGGGAGCTATTATTATCCTGTCTTACCTAAAGTCAGCCAGCTAGTGAGTGGTAAGAGCCAGGATTTGCATCCAGCCTGACTGCCCTCTTTGTGCTCTCAGGGGCCCCAGTATGGGCCCTGCGGCACCCAGGAGGACTGGGTCATACCTCTTTCCCACTTCAGGGTCAGCACAGAGGTAGGTACATAGCCATGGGTCAGGCTGCACAGCTCTGAGGGGCCACAGGACCCCAGCCTGGCCCGAGATGGCTGCTCCCATCTCTTTCTGGGCTGCAGGACCCCATCTGAGGGAGGAGACAGACTAGCCCGACCGGCGTGCTGCCTGTGGGTGCCTGTCCTCGGAGGCCCTGAGTGGGAAGAACAGGCAAGGAGAGGGAGTGAGGGGCTCTCCCAAAGCCAGGACCACCACGCTGAGGAGCAAACTTTCATCTGCAAAGTCCTGAAGTGGCCTGGCCTGGGGCTGGGAGTTGTTCCTGCCCTACCCTGTCCCCGTTTCAACCACAGCCTCAGTTGGGGTGGGGGAAGGGAAGTGAGGTCATGACATGAGACTGCAAAGTACTGAAGAAGTCAGAGCTGGGGTCTCCCCGCAGACACCAACAAATCCAAGCCTCATGCATAGATAGGGAAAATGAGACTCAGAGAAGGGAGGGGTTCCGTCCAGGTCACACAGCCAGTTTGTGTTGGGCTAGGGCCTTGGAGAATGGGAGCTGAACAGGACTTCCATGACTCATATCCCAACCTGGCTCCCAGAGCTACACAGATGCATCTCCTGGATCCAGCCAGGGCGCAGTTACAGGAGAGACGCGCGCGCGCGTGTGTGTGTGTGTGTGTGTGAGTGAGTGACAGCAGAGCTAAGGGCGCGGTTACAAGAGAGACCGCGTGTGTGTGTGTGTGTGTGTGAGTGAGTGAGTGACAGCAGAGCTAAGGGCGCGGTTACAAGAGAGACCGTGTGTGTGTGTGTGTGTGTGTGTGTGTGTGAGTGAGTGACAGCAGAGCTAAGGGCGCAGTTACAAGAGAGACCGTGTGTGTGTGTGTGTGTGTGTGTGTGTGTGTGTGTGTGTGTGTGACAGCAGAGCTAAGAGCCAGGGACCCACAAGGCACTGTGACGCCCACCCCACCTCATCCTACTTCTTTCCTTCCTTCCTTCCTGCCTATCTGCCTGCAGTGAGACCTACGGCCATCCTACCCTGAATGCGCCCAATCTCGTCTGCCTCTCTCTTCCAGAGACCTCCCTTACCTCTGCCCCAGGCCTTGGGCTTACCTCTCCCCTGGGCCTGGCCTCAGTTCACCTTAACCTACTTGTCTGACCTTCTCTTCTTCCACTCTTCCTTCCCTTTTTCCATTCCAGTAGTGGCCCTCCACACTCCCACCTGAGGGCCTTTCAGTGGCTTCCCTCAGCCTGGAATGCTCTCTCTCTGGTGTCCACATGGCTCACTCCCTCTCCCCCTTCAAGTCTTTGTGTAAAGTCACCTTCTTAGTGAGGTCTTTGGTCTTTACGGCCCCATACGCTTCCTATCTGTCTTTCCTTTTTTTTTTTAAGATTTTATTTTTATTTTATTCTTTAAGATTTTATTTAACCCAATGTGGGGCTCAAACTCACAGCTCCAAGATCAAGAGTCACAAGCTCCACCAACTGAGCCAGCCAGGCACCCCCATCCCTTCTTTTTTTTAAAGTAGATTTATCTGGGGGCACCTGGGTGGCTCAGTCAGTTAAGCATCTGCCTTCAGCTCAGGTCATGATCCCAGAGTCCTGGAATCGAGCCCCATATCAGGCTCCCTGCTCAGCGGGGAGCCTGCTTCTCCCTCTGCCCCTCCCCTCACTCGTGCTCACTCTCCCTTGCAAAAAATAAAATAAAATCTTTAAAAAAATAAATAGTTTTGGGCGCCTGGGTGGCTCAGATGGTTAAGCGTCCTGGGGTCGAGTCCCGCATCGGGCTCTCTGCTCCTTGGGAGCCTGCTTCTCCCTCTGCCTCTCTCTCTGTCTCTCATGAATAAATAAATAAAGAAAAGAAAAGAAAAAAATAAATAGTTTTATCACATATGTATGCCCAAAGAATATATTCCTTTTTGCTTGTTTTTCAATGATAGCACTGGTGTCATACTGAATAGTGTACTGCACCGCTTTTTATGCCTCCACACGTTTTCCATGTTGTTACAGGAAGCTGTCATGCCTCAGTTTTCACTGACGTATCATGTCCTGTTGTCTGTGACTGTAGGGCAAGGTAAGTACCTGCTCCCCTCCTCATGGACATTTGGCTTTGTTTCCAGGGCCCCATGATCACCCACCTTGCACCCCTCAGTCAGGTGCCCACTCCACCCCTCCCAGCCGCCTCCCAGCCACCTTCCACCCGTGCTCCCAGGACACGGGTCACTGACCCTCCTTTCACTATCCCATGGCCCCCGTGATATCCACACAACCATGACTTCCCCAATCTCTGTCTTCAACTCTTCTGATCTCCAGATCATATAAAAGGCATAATTGTTTACTGTGCACTTCCTTACTCTGTGCCAAGCACTATTCTCAGCATTGTACATGTTTTATTTCATTGAATATTCACAGCGACACAAATGGTGGGTAATATGAGACCCATTTTACAGATGAGAAAATGGAAGCCCAGAGAGATTGAATAACTTGCTCAAGATACACACCTCTTGCCCCCAAGTACCATAGGCAACTCAAATTCAACATGCCCGCGATAGAACTTATCTTCCTCTCTAAACCAGTTTGTCTCCCATGCACACTCTCGGGGGCACATCTCCAATGCCCCAGGCCCAAGCCAAAAACTTCAATCAGCCTGACCCCTGCCGCATCCTTACCCACTCCTCCCAATTTGAGCCAAGTCCTGTGGGCTTTACCTCCTCCGTATCTAGTGAATCCCCTTTCTCCCATCTGCTGCTCCTCCTGGATTATTGCCTTTCACCATACTCCCTCGCAGGCTCCAGTCTCCCCTGTTCCCAACAGCTTGCACACCACAGATCAGGCGGGCTTGGTAAATCTCATCTCACCATGTCCCCATCTCCAGAAGAAAGCCCAGCCTCCTCACCTCAATCTCCTCAAACTGCAAAGTGCAGCAACCAGCCCCAGAAAGGACAACCCTTGTCCTCGACTCTGCTCTGCCTCCTCCCTCTGGGAAGCCATCCCTGGCCTCTGCCCCGCAGCTGGGCAGTGAGCCCCCTCTGAGCCCCACAGCCCCCTCTCAGTCACTTAGCTCCTTCCTCATGACTATCCATCCTCATTAGACTGTGCTCCTCGAAGGCAGAGGTCCAGCCTCATCCACTTCAACATCTCCAGTGCCCAGGCAGGGCCTGCACACAGGAGGTTCTCAATAATTGTTGAAAGGCTGAATGCACAATGACAGAAACCATGAGTGATGCTGCCTCTGAGTCCCAGAAAGCAGGGTAATTCCCGCTTGATCCCAGAGTGGGTGGGGATGCTGGCTGCCCCACCTCCACCCAACCTCTGTGCCTGTCCCCCTGAACCCCATGAAGCCATTTCCTGTCTCTGTACCTTTTGGAAGAACTTCTTCTCTGCATCTTTCTTCTGACTCTGGAATTCCTTAGTGTGGGAGAGCTCTGACACCAGTAGAAGAAAGGGGAATCCAACCCTTTACCTACTTTCAGTCTACATCAGGCATTTTCAAGCTGGGGGGATGATTTTGCCTCCAAAGGTAAGAACATTGATTCATGGAAATGGAAGATGAAAAAATCTTACTCTATTTTGTATAAGGCACAAATCTATATACACAATACTGAAACAGATATATAGTACATCTGTGGTATTAAAATACCATGTGATTAAGAAAGAAAATGTCTAAAAGGCTTCCGAGGGAAGCAATAATGAAAAAAAAGTTTGAGAAACTCAGATCTACATGCTTGGGCCTTGCTTTGTCTGGTCCAAGGACTAGGCAGAACAAGGGAGAGTCTAGAGTCTCATCCCAGGGCAGCTCAACGTACCCCCAGAGCTTACCCCCAGCTAGCTGTTGTCCTTTCCCCAAAACCATCCCTTCCCTACCCTATGCCTGAAAGTCCACCATTCTGTGTCTGGCATTCTTTTAATTTCCTGTTCCTACTGAGGCCGTAGATCGGCTCTTCCTCCATTCTCCCCGGGGGCACCCCAGTTCCCAAGGCTGGAAAGAGTTAGAGACCTCTTAGCTCTGTGCTCCAGCCTTGGGCTACTGCATAACCCTGGAGTTCCTGGAAGAATCCAGTAGGGAAGCCAACCACAGGAGGCACCCAGGAAGTGGGGGTGCCGCTGTGTTGGACAAGGCTTGCTTTATTAGAGTGGGGGGATAGGGTCACAAATAATCTTTCTTAGAAGTGCTCTAGGTGGATGGGGTCACTTAAGGGTGGGACAGTTCGGACTGAAGGTCTGTTGATGGGAGACACAGAGACAGGGGTGAGAGGAGAGGTCATGGGTGGGTTTGGCATGGTCTTGGGCAACACGGGTATTCTGCGGTCTTCATACACCATGGAGTCCTCCAGTATCTGGGGCCTCCGTGCGATGGTGGAGCCAATGAAGACCAAGTAGATGATGCCACCTAAATAGGCACCTAGGAGCGGTGCCACCACTGGCACCCACCACCAATCCCGGGCCCTGCAGGCAAGAGGCAGAGGCCTGCTGAGGGGACTGATGCCCAGCACAGTACCCGCATCCACTCAGGCTGAGACAGGGAGTAGGGCCTGAGAGTAGAGGAGTGATCCCCATTCTAGCCTAAGAGTTGCCCCTGAGCCTGCCAGGTCAGCTTCAGCCTGATTCAGGGACAGGGCTGGTCTGGGGCAGGATTGACATTCAGTCCAAGAGCAGGATCTGCATTGGTGCTGATCTGGGGGAAAGGGAGGTGCTCACACCTGTCTCCCCAGGCCACCTGGGAGTTGGGCAGGACTCTCCTGTGCTGCTCGTCACCCCCCGCCCCTCTGCATGTAGGGCACCATGGAAAACTTGCAGGAATGGGCTGGGCAGGGCAGTACCTGAAGACCTGTATACCCCAGCCAGCAATGTAAGTGAAGAAACGGGGAGGCAGGTCCCGGGATGGGTTCATGGCATATCCTGTGTTCATGCCCAGGGACACTCCAATGACAACAACGAGGATGCCAATCACCAGGGCCTGTGTCCCTTGCAGTGCTGGGTTGTTCTCCTTGTCCGTGATGGCGAAGAGACATAGCTGGAGCATCCCTGTCACTAGCACCTGGGGAGCAGACACCGTGGCAGCCCCCTGGGGCCCCTAGCCAAACCACAGAGCTTCAGCAGTGCCCCGCCCCAACCCACCGGCAGAGACCCCATCCAAAGTTCTCGTCCTTTCTACTGGGAGGGCTGCCTGCTAGGTGGGGGGGCTTGAGGAGGGGAACCCACACTGGACAACTGACCTCATCCAGGAAGCCCCTCCACAACGTTGAGTGGTCAGGAAGGTAGGTGGCAAAAATGTTAGCGGTGGCTACGGGACCAGTCACTGTCAGATGTCCGCCCGAAAATTCGATAATGGCTGCTGTGGAGACACAGACTGAGTGTGAAGCTGCCACCAGCTAAACCCCACTGGAGTCCCAGGGTTAAGGCTGTAGGATCCAGGGGTGGGGAGCAGCTTCAAGGCTTTCTCTCCCAGATGTTTTCACAGACCAGAACACTGGGCTTGGATCTGCCCGTTTTTCAGAGGACGAGGCTGAGGCCAGAGATGGACAACCCAGGGCAGGACACTCACAATAGAAGAGGCAGTAGACGGTGGCAGCAGCCAGGAAGGAACCCAGAAACTGACCCAGGATGTACACGGGAAACTTCTTCCAGGACATGCGGCCTAGTGCACAGTTGGTGAAGGTCAAGGCTGCATTCATGTGGGCCCCTGCGGGGAGGGGCAGAAGTGTCAGAGGTGTGAGAGCAGAGACAAACAATAATAAGAAACAATATGAGAGCGGGGCGCCTGGGTGGCTCAGTCGTTAAGCATCTGCCTTCGGCTCAGGTCATGATCCCGGGGTCCTGGGATCGAGCCCCTGCATCGGGCTCCCTGCTCAGGGGGAGGCCTGCTTCTCCCTCTCCCACTCCCCCTTCTTGGGTTCCCTCTCTCGCTGTCTCTCTCTGTCAAATAAATAAGTAAAATCTTTAAAAATAATGAGAGCAAAAATAACAATAACAGCTGGTATTTATGGAATGGACTCATTTAATCCTCACAATGACCCCACGAGGCAAGGACCACCATCTCCATTTCACCATTAAGGAAAGTGAGAGAGAAGTTAAATAACTTGCCTAAGTTGGCCCAGCTAGTAAAAATGGGGGGTCCAGGGGGGCTTAGGAAGATTCTGGGCAGAGAGGGTCTGAAGAAAGGGGTTGAGGGTGTTCTCCCTCCCCCCATGGCCAGTGAGGATCGGGTTCAGGTGGACTTGGAGAAGGGGCTGGCTGGAGGTAGGCAGGAAGAGCCTGCAAGGGGACACCTGTCCTTGCTGATCAGATGGGGCCCTGGGCTCACTCACCAGAGATGTTCCCAGCCATGTGCACTCCCATGGTGACTCCGAAGCCAAAACCCAAGTTGACACCGAGGAAGCTCCCAAATTTACCTCCTAGAACCATATGGGCCACGGAGCCGAGGCCAAACACCTGCAAGGGAGGGCCTCTGAGGGGACCACCTGCACAGAAGCCCCAACCTCACAGGAGGGCTCGGGCTCAGATTGGGCTCCTCACCCCTATGCCCCAGGCCACTGTGCATTGCCCTTGGAGACCCTCTACCATGCCCTCTTCCTCCATAAATTTTCCTCCCTGACTTCCCTTAATGATGTGACCAGCGAGAGCTGGGTGTGGCTGTACAAGGAGCTGGGAGGGAAGTGGCAATGTCAGGGGCTCTTAAGGACACATCCCGGCCCCTAGACCCCAAGCCAACCTGACGTTCAGGGTAGGGGGCAGGGCTTCAAGGAGGGCATGGTTGATGTGGACTGAACCCCTCAGAGTATCTTACACTTCAACCCAACCTGCAGGAAGTTTCTTCAAGGGATCTCCAAACTGGCCTGGACTCTGTCAGAACCCCACCCCCTACACACACAGCGGCCCCGGAAGCCCAGTGAGGTTCTACTCCGCTTGCCTTCAGCAACAGTTCCATTGCCCTCAGGTGTCATTTCTGAACTTCTTGCTCTTGCCCACTCGTAACTGCTGGATCACCTCAGAAGATACCCCCCACTGACCTCCTTCACAGGGAGATTAGAGGCCTGAAGCTAGGCCCTCACTCAATCTCCTGCAGCTCCCACCAGAATCCATACCCTTCAGCTCTGGCTCCCGTGCCCAGTCTCTCTGTCCCTCTGCAGGCACTTCCCTCTTGCCTGTATCTTCCACCCTCCCCTTGACAGCTCCCACGGACTCAGGTCTCTTTCTTCCTGCTGTGAACCCCTGGACACCCCCTCCCTGTGTGGGCCAGGCTCTAGGAAAGAACACACTGGCTGGCTCCTTGATCCCTTCCCTAGCTCTCCCTCTTCAATCTGGCTCCTGCTTCCACATGTCACGGACACCAAAGCTCTCCCCGAGGGCTCCAGCCTCCTGATTTCCTCCAGGTCCCTTTAGCCATTGTCTTACTTGACTTTGCTAACTTTGACCTTCTTAACCACTCTGTGCTTCTGGAAAGTCCCTCCTTTTTGGCCTCCATGACATCTCGGTCTCTCCTGGTTTCCTCTTACCTCCATAGCCTCCCTCTCTACAGTTCCTTCCCACATTCTTCCTTCATCTGCCTCGTGAATATGGATGACCCCAGGGCTCCATCTTTAGCCCCTGTCACGTCTCTCCCCAGGCACTCTTCCTGGGCCTTCTTAACCAGATCTATGGCTTCAGATATGCCTGATGCACTAAAATGCCCAAAAGCTCCACCTAGGAGCTAAATCCCTATCTTCAAATACCTACTGGGAATCCGGGTTTTTCAAAGGCATCTATGGGTTTTTCAAAGGTTCTATGTTGAAAGCTCACCATCTCTCAGAAAATGTGATCCTCATCCTATGTTCTCCATCCCAGCTGGCCAAGCCAGAAACTTAGATGTCACAGATGAGAGTTTCTTCTCCCTCATCCCCCACACCCATTCAGCTTTGCCTGCACTCTATCCAGATCTCACCCAGCCTCCTCCTTGCAGCCAGAGTGACCTTTCTAACAGAAAAATTTGATCATGTCTGCCCTTGTTCAAACATTACTGGCTCCCCTCCATTTCTAGGATAAAGTCCAAACTCAGTAGGCCACCATTTAAGACCCTGTATAATTTTATCCCTTCTACCTCTGTTTCATATCTACTCAGTGTTCTCTATGTTAAGCAATACTACTAAACCATAATAACCACTTATTAATCACTTACTGTGTGTCAGGCACTTGTAAGCAAGTTGTATCTATCACCTCCTTTAACCCTTACACCACACCAACCTTTGTGTTAGGTGCTCTTATTCTCCCCATTTGACAGATTGTTAACCAAGTCCTAGAGAAGTTGAGCGGCTTGTCCAAAGCACACCGCCTGCACAGAGGGAGCCAGGATTTGAATCTAGGCAGTCAGCTGTGCCAAACAGCCTCAGCACCAAACAACCACACGGCTCCCTGCCTGCCTTGTTTTCTAATGCTTCTGTGGTTTTGCGTGTGCTATTCCCTCTGTCTGGAGTACCTGATCCCAGATTCTGAAAAATCAATACTCTACTTTAAAGCCATACTCGGAGGGCACCTCCTTTGAGAATTCCATGTGCTTTAGATACGCTGTCTCTGAGGGACCTATAGATATCGAGGCTGCTGGAAATGGAAGTGTAGATTCATACTCCAATATGATGGCCACTAGCCACATGCAGCTATTAAGTACTTGAAATGTGGCCAGTCCAAACTGAGACCTGCTCTAAGTGTAAAGTACATACCAGATTTCAAAGACTTAGTAGGAGAAAGAGAATGTAGAATATCTTATTAATAATTTTATATTGATGTGTTGAACTGGTAATATTTTGGCTATGTGGATTAAGTGTAATAATTATTCGAATTAATTTCACCTGTTGCTTTTTACCTCTTTAATGTGGCTACTAAAAGTTTTTTAAAAATTATAAATGTGGGTCATATTGTATTTCCCTTACACAGCTCTGTTCTAGTGTTTTTGAAAAAGAAAGGCTGGAGAATCGACATGGGAGCTATAGCTGAAGCCGTCGGGGAGGATGAAAGTGAGAGGAGGTCAGCTGCGGGCTGCCCCGGTGGGTTGGCATTAGAAACCCTGGCTGGAGCAGGTGTTGAAATGGGAGAGAAGCAAAGGGAGAATGTGCCCTGGACACCAGAGAGCAGCAGAGTTTCCCAGCAGAGTGTGGTCCCCATGGTCACATGCAGCCTCCAGGTCAAGGGCATAAAGACCTGAAAAATGTGGTGAGCACTGCATCATCAGGCCATGGGAACAGAAACCAGGTCCCAGAAATTGAGAGGTAAGTAGGTGATGAAGAAGAGTTAAAGGATACCAGTGCAGACAGCTCTTTGAGATCCTGCCTGAGAAGGGAGGGAGGGAGAGCATGATCATTGAAGGGGCTCATAGGGGGAAGGGAGGAATGTTTTGTGTTGTGCCAGTTTAAGTAGAGAGACTTCAGTGTGGGTAAGGCTGAGAGAAGGAGAGGTTCTCCCTCAGGATGGAACTAAGTACCTGAGTAGACTGGAGGGTGGGACTGGTGCAGGAGTGGAGGGCCCTCCATGGAGGAGGGGCCCTGCCCTAGCCAAGGAGGGGGGATACATGGATGCACAGGTAAGCGGAGTCTGGGGCTGCAGGGACAGGTGGGTGAGGAGCCAGACAGGGGAAGCCTGCCTGATGGTTTTCTCTGTCAAGCTAGAAATCAAGCCATTTGCTGATTTAAAAAAAAAAAGGGTGGGGGGGGGGGGCAGAGTACAGAGTACAGAGTACAGCTTTGGGAAAGTCTGAGAACAAGTGGAATAGCCTGGATAGGGTAGGGTAGAGACAGTTGCACAGGACCATGTAGGTCCCCCAAGAGCTCCAAGACAGGTGCAGGGGAGCCCAGAGACAGGCAGGCTTAGGGCCAAGGGTAGGATGAGGCAGGAGAGGACAGGGACAGATGGGACATGAGGGTGGGGAGTGAGGCCAGGACAGGCTGACAGGCGTGGGGAGGGTCAGGAGGTGCAGGGGCTGGAGCACGCATGGAGGGTCTAAAGACCGAGGGTTCACATTTCCAAGTACGAGCTCTAAACCATTTGCTAAAAATAATGAATGAGTGACTAAACCCCACATGATCTCCTGTATCAAGGTTGCCAACTGGCAGCCCATGGGCCAGTCTCTCCAGAACACAGGTTTTGTTTGGGTAACTTGGTTTTGACGACCAGAAGTTTCAGGCTCTCTGGAAGAATCAGAAGCTCGGGCAACGCTGGCCAGCATTGTGCCCTGCGTGGCAGCCATCCGCTGGGGTGGTGGCAGAGATGCTTTGCACAGGCCGGCACTCTGCCCTTAGCCACAGTCCCCACCACTCTGAGTTCACTCTGGCCCCCATAGCGTGTAAGTTTGCACCTCCTCCCTTTATGACTCCTGTCGACAGTTGCTTTTCCAGGTCCCTACTGGCCCAGCCCCTCCCGTCCATGCCCAGTGAATGTGGCCCGGCCCATTTGGGTCCCCATAAGCACGAGGCCAGTCCTGAGCACAGCACCCCGGGAGGCTGCAGAGTAGAACAGTCCACTTCCCTCATCCTGGCTGCAGTAAATGGGGCCCAAGGTCACACTAGTTTTTCTGGCAAAACCTTTGCCCTGATGACTCACTGAGCTTCCTATAACTGAAAAAGCCCCCACTTCTTGGCACAGGCCCAAAACTGAAAATAACAACACAATGTCCTAGATGAGCTTAAACCTCACAGAGTTCTTTTATAAGTGTGATTTCCCTTCCATCCTCACAGCATATCTGCCTGGCAAATATTTCTGCTCCTCTTCTACAGTTGGGGAAATTGAGGCCCAGAGACTACCAAAGGCCTGAAAGTGAGGGCCTTACCTCAGTTGGGGGAGAATTAATAAGCCAGAGTGTTGTAAATTCTGTCATAGCTAAGCGAAGGAACAGAGAGTATAGAGACTAAGGGTCAAGACTATGATATTAGGTTGGACTGGATTTAATCTGAACTTAAAATGTGACCTTGGACAAGTAACTTAGTCTCATGGAGGCTCAGTTTCCCCATCTGTGAAATGGGGATAATAATAGAACCTCCCTCGTAGGAGGAGCACAACACTTTGCTCTGAGGATTTGAGAAGATACTATATGTAAGGGGTTTGGCATCATCATGTCTGGCATGCAGTAGGTGCTCAATAATAATCTCAATAAAAGGAAGAGAAACAGGGACATGGGAAGGCATCAGTGCATGTGCGTGGTGCCAGCTTCTCCTAAGAGCTCTCTGAGGAGGCACCCTCCTCACTCTATGGTTCCAAGGTTTAACAGCCCTCACGAGGCTGGAATGTCTTGTCATAAATGAATGACTTCACCCTGGATTAAGGCTGGACCCCATCCAGTTGCTGTCCTCACAGCTCAGGAGTCAAAACAGGAGGGCAGGTAATGGGGAAAGGGAGAGGGCAGGAGGCAGGGAGGGGAGGGCAGTTGAGAGCACTTATCATGACAAAAGACCAGCACATATGTCCTGCATGTGGAGAGAGGGGGAGTTTCTAAGAAACCTCACATCCCATCTACAGTCGGGTTTCTGTCCCATCAGCCAGTAAAAGAGCCCTTGTCGAGGTCTCCAGTGGCCTCCATCTTGCCAATCCCTACAGACCCTTGCCAGGAGTCACTTTCTCTGGCCTGTCTGCAGCCTCCCACTGCTGACCAGCCCCTCCTTGTGGACCCTCCCTTCTATAACAGGTCTCCCCCCTCTTCTCCTCCCACCTTTCTGGCCTCTCCTCCTCAGGCTTCTTTGTATGCTCCTCTTTAGGGAAGCCGGCACCACCCACATGCACTGATGCCTTCCCATGTCCCTGTTTCTCTTCCTTTTTTTCTCTTTCTATACACTCTCACTGGACAGTTTTATAACCACCATCCATATTCTGATGAGCTTTAACTCCTTACTTCCAGCCCAAGTCCCTCTCTTGAGCTCCAGACCTCTATATCCAAGCCCCCAGATGTCTCCACTGGCACCTCACCTGAGCACACCCAAACTGACCTAGCCTCTCACCCGGAAGTGGGCCCCAGACTCCAGAATGGCCTCCTCCTCAGCACTTCCCCCTCATCCGCTGCTTGCAAAGTCTAGGTTCCTCCACAAGTCCCTCAAATGTGTGCTTTGTTCCCCATCCCTGGACCAGTCACCACCCTCCCTCTATCACTAGGTCAACAGCCTCTTAACTGCTTCCCCTCCCACCAGTTCTGCCAGTTCTGCTGGGGTGCTCACACTGCACCGCAAACCACCTTCTAAAATCCAAATCTGAACACATCACTCCCCAGCTTGAAAACCTTCAGCGTCTCCTCATGGCCCTCAGGATTCTCAAAGCATGACATTCAATGACACTTCTCTCTAATCTCTGTACCCTTAGTTTCCCTTCTCCCCACTTCCAGCCATGCCCTCTGACACCTGTGCCCCAGCCCATGGTTTTGTTCTGCCCCCACATGTTATGATCTCTTTCTTTCCCTAAAAGATAGCGAGAAAGAGAAAGCCTCTCTCTACTTTCTTATGCTTCTCCTTCAGGATTCCCGCTCCAAGGCTGGAGAATGGATAATGTGACCCAGGGGTCAGTGGTGGGGAGGGGGTCATGGATTGCCTTCACTGAGCCCCACCCTCCTGAGGTCCTGGGGTGCCTGTCCCTCCCTCAGAGCCCACCCACCCTGTGCCTCCTCCCCACTCACCATCATGACGTACGTGCTCATGAACTCGGCCAGGAACTCTCGCACCATCTCCTTCTGCATGATTGCTTGCATCCTTGTTATGACCACGGGCGATGAGACCATCTTGGAGCTGCGGGTGGACCTGGAGCAGCAACCCGAGCCCATGGGCAGGAAAGAGACTCGACTGTACTCGCTGCCATCGGCCCTTTAACTCATGTCTGAGTTAATGGGTAACTCAGAGGTTACCCACACACACCTCCTCTTGCCCAGGGCAGCTGGTACAGCTGGGATCCGAAATAACTGAGAGCCACAGGGCTGTGGAGAGGGACTGGTGCTAGACGGCCAGGCTAGGTCCCTTCTTTGTGGAGGGGACTGGCCCAGTGGGAAGGGTGCACTAACGAGGTCATTTTGCAGAGAAGGCAGTGGGGAGCCGAAAAGTGCCATCTCTGGGGCCACTGAGTCTCAGAGGAGAAGCAGATGGGAGAGAGCAGGCAGAAGAGTGGAGCTCAGCTGTCCATCTGCCTGCCTCCTATCTGTAGGAGCCCAAGCTTCGGGAACACAGTCCAGGCATCAGGCACGACTTGTTAATAGGAGGCACTCTGCAAACAACACAGGGTGTGGCAGAGTCCACTCAGGGCTCTGTAAAGACTGAGGCCTGAAACTTCCATCACGTTCTGCCAGAGGGGAAAGCATCTGCAAAGTGCAGCGGGCTCGCAACCAGGTGGACACAGACTTCTGTGGTGAACGAATGAATGAACAAATGAGAGAGAGGAGGGAGGAAAGGAGGGACTGGATCTTCCCCTCTCTTGTATGCTCAGTGCCTAGCACAAGGCCAAACACAGAGTAGGTGTGCAATAGATATTGTCCAATGAATGAGAACTGGGGAATTCATCTGTTGTACTCTCCACTAGATCCCCAAAACCTCTTACAGGGCCTGGCACATGGTATATGCTGGACAAATGTCTGTTTAATAAATGCATGTTTGGATGGATAGATAGACAAAAAAAATGAGTTATGGTTCCCATCATCTGTTGGGAGCGGGGTAGAGAGTTCTGGTTTAGGGAAGGAGATGGAGTCTAGAGGCTAAAGAGGAGGAAGAAGGCTACAGAGCCCTTTAAGTGTCCTTAGTGCTTGTTCAGACTGGTGACCCTCCCCCTGCTGAATTCCTGAAGCTGACCCAGCCCCTCAACTACCTCATCCTGCCTGGGATAGCAACATCACCCCCCACCCCACCCCAGGCTTCCTGAAATTTCCCCGGCCTCACAGCAGCACAGAATAAATAGAGGGAGTAAGAAACGTAAATCAGGCATGGATAAAACACCTTCTACTTTTCTGGCTGAGACCCTGTGTTTAATCTCACCCACCCTGGTCCTTGCTCTGTCCTTACCCCAGGGAAACAAACCAAGGGCTGAGCATCTGAAGAGGGATATAGAGTTGCTGGGACAATTTATTGACTTCCATCCAACTCTGGCTCCCATGAAGCATTGGGGGGGGGGGGGGAATTGTCTCCTTGCCACTATAACCAGCCTCTTAGCCCTGAAGAAGTACCTGTGAGTAGCCCAAGGCAGGCAGGTACCCAAGAGTACCACAGAGGTAGTACCACAGAGGTAGTGGAGAGGTGGACAGAGCAAGAAGCCAAAGACATCAAGAGAACTTTCCAACCGTGGCACCTTCCTCCTCATCACACAGCAAGCAAGACACATTAAGCAACAAATAACCACTAACCAGCCACTGACCCAGAGATTTATCAAATGCCTACTATGATCAAGCACTGTAGTAAAGAACACTGTCATGATCCCTGCTCTCAGGCAGAAAAACAATGAAGTAATTGCTATAAAGTGTGAGAAGTGTTGCCACAGGTGAAAGGTGGGCATCACTAGATTGTAGAGCAGAAACAAACGACCTAGAGGAGGGGGCGGGAGGGTCTCCCACAGGAGAGGAAACAGGTTGAGAATGGAAGGCTGGCCAGATGAAGGAGCAGCAGGGGAGGCAGGGGAAAGTTCAGGGCATTGGAATGGCATGGCAGAGGCTTGCCGCTAAGACAGTGTGTGATGTGTAGACGAACTCCCCAAGGATGGGTGGCCAGAGAGAGGAGAGAAAGTGTAACATGAGGTGGGCAGAGAGGGGCACAGGGCCAGATGGCAGAAGACCTTAGGGCCCATGTTAGGGAGTCTGAACTTGACCCAGAGGGCCAGGGGTTTGGTGGAGGATTTAAGCAGCGGCATTGCCTCCTCTATGGAAGCTGGGATGAGGGAGCAGGAGTGAGGGTGTGACGAGCAATCAGGAAGCTTCTGCCACAGACAGCCTGAGCAGCGACGGCAGCCTGAGCCAAGAAGGTGCTGTGGAGGTGGTTAGAAGACAGTGAAAATGACACACTTGGTGTTTGATTGAAGAGGAAAATGGAGAGGGAAGGGTCAGTGATGACCTCAGGTTCGGGCAGAGCAGCAGAATGACAAGTGAGCACAGGAGAGAAGCTGCAGGCTTAGGCAGGAGCATGAGGAGGCCCTCGGGCTGTGTGGAGTTTGAAGAGCCTCCTGGACACCTAGGTGGAGATGGCCAGTAATACGGAGGCAGCTGGTCATGTCTTGTTTAGAGATACGCATCTGGAGGTCATAGGTGGTCATTTGGTCCTTGGGCAGAGATGAGATAGCTCAAGGAAAGGGTTTAGAATGAGAAAACTGGCCTACAAGCCAAGAAGGTAACGGCCAACCAGATAATTATCTAAGCAATATCTGCTAACCAAGGAGCTAAATAGCTAACAACTCACCAACCAACCCTTCAACTAACTAATAATCTAGCAACTTGGCCAACTAACGGAATCTCCTATTCACCAGCTCATTTAATGATCTAATCAACCAACCACCTGTAAACCAGCCAAGCTCCAGCAGTACAGTGTATAAACCAAATCTCCACCCTTGGATCACTCCATCTAGTGGGTCTGATAGATAACGGCAGCGCCATCAGAGATGAGAAGCCAGGGGTGGGAGGTGAGGCTTGCAGAGACTTGTGAAGAGTGGGCAGGTGGTGGCCTAACGTGCCTGTGAGGGAGGAGAGTCGTGGTGGAAAGAATGGTGGGAGTGAGCACAGTCTAGATATTTTAGATGTGACTAGATATGAGGCATGGGGAGACAGAAGTGTCAAGGACAGAGTCTCGACATCTGGCTTGAGCAATGGAGAAAAGGATCCTGAGCTGAGCTGAGGCCACAGGAGGAGGAGTGGGCTTGGGGTGTGGAGGTTGTTTTCAACTGGAACTTTGTTGTCTGTGGGACACCAGTAGGTCTTTGGAAACAGTGTCTAAAGACCCAGAGAGAGTCCAGCACAACGGGGAGCCATTCATTCTGTCTATCCAGGAATGAACAAAAATCTCTGCTCACGTGGAGCTCGCAGGCAGCGATGAAATGCAATAAGGAAGTACATTTGCGTGTTAGAAGGTACTATGGGGGTGGCGCCTGGGCCACCTGGGTGGCTCAGTCCGTTAAGCGTCTGGCTTCGGCTCAGGTTGTGATCCCAGGGTTCTGGGATCGAGTCCCACGTCAGTCTCCACACTCGGCTGGGAGTCTGCCTCTCCCTCTGCCCCTGCCCCCACCCCACTTGCACTCTCTGTCTGTCTCTCTCTCATAAATAAATTTTTTTAAAGATTTTATTTATTTATTTGAGAGAGAGAGAATGAGAGAGAGAGAGCACATGAGAGGGGGGAGGGTCAGAGGGAGAAGCAGGCTCCCTGCCGAGCAGAGAGCCCAATGCAGGACTCGATCCAGGGACTCCAGGATCATGACCTGAGCCGAAGGCAGTCGCTTAACCAACTGAGCCACCCAGGCGCACCTCATAAATAATTTTTTTAAAAATCTTAAAAAGAAAAAGAAAGAAAGAAGGTAGTATGGCCTATGGGGGAAAACAGAGCAAGGAAAAGGGAGTGGGGTATGATTTTAAGTAAAGCAGTTGGGGTAAGCCTCAATGAGAAGGTGACAGACATGAGGAGGTGAGGGAAGAACATTTCTGGCAGAGGGAAAATCACTGAAGGATTCTGAGCATGTCTGAGGGAAAGGAAAGGAGGTCAGTGTGACTAGAGTGGGAGAGAGCAGGGATGGCATGGGGAAAGGTCAGAGAGGAAACTGGGACCAGATAGGCAGGGCCTGGGCTGTTGCAAGGACTTTGGCTTTTATTGTATCCCAGAGAGACCTGAGCCCGTAACGGTGAGAGGCAGTGAGTTCAGTTCAGTTGAGCGTGACCACCTACATAAAGGCAGCTGGAACCCCCGACTCACCAGCCCTTTGGCCCTCACGCAGGTCTGAGTCTCCCGTCACCCCAGGGCCCAGCCCAGGGCCCAGGTGGGAGAGGCCCTTGTTCTGGGCCTCCTGACCCAGTGGAGGATGGGAAGGAGGGGGGTTTGGGAGGGTCAGCTGCCATGAGGGAGAGGCTGAGAGTAGGGAAGGAAGGGCACAGGGGTGTGCTGGGGGTGGGGGATGGGAGGCTGGAGGAGAATGGGTAGGGTACTTACCGCCTCTTCTTATCTGATTGAACCATGTTCTGTCTTTGAGATTTTTAGATGCTGCAGAGCCAAAGAGAGGTCATTAGGGCTGGGGGGCACAGAACTCGGCCCCACATTCTCATCAGACCTCAGCCTCCCCGGGGGAGAAGCCACAGGGACAGGTCCTGCCGGTTCCAGTCTCTCAACCCAGCCAAGCTGGCAAGGAGGGGTGTGGATGTGCTTCAGCCAATGGGGAAAGGCCCTGGAGTCCCACCGCCTCTACCCTTGCTGGCCTCAGGACCCCCGGACCAGGCCCTTCACAGGTCCTCCTGACTTCCCCAGGTTGCAGCCCAGCTTTGGACAGTGGAGATGCCCACAGCCTCCCCTCAGTGGCTCCACCCTCACATATGTGGGTATTACTGCCTTTAGTATAACCTCAAGCCCTCTTGCTGCTGACTTAAATTCTGATTTTCCAGGGCCTTTTCCTTGCGTGCATGCGCACACACACACACACACACAGTGAGGTCCTGCGAATTCATTTAGTCCATAGTTCCACCTCAGAACAAAGTCTACCCTCTTACCTTTCCTGAAAATTCCCCAGCGTATTCCCATTGTCCACGCAAATGACCACACAGAGGTAACCCTTGAGTTTCCCCACCCTGTAAGTCCCGGGACCCTGGGACTTCTTTAGCCAGATTCCCTGTAGCTGCAGCACAAGTTCACATCCCTAGCCCTGCCTGCGGGACCCTGCAGCCCCCAGCCCCTGCTTCTCAGGAGGGAACTCCCAGGGGAGAAATCATTCCAGCTAAACCAGCAATCAACCCATCTCTCTGATCTGCATGCCTTCTGCTTTGGTCCAGGGTCTGGTCTGCGTGCTCTCCTCGTCCCCTGGCCAGCGCTCTCCTGACAGGCCAGCCCAACACACCCTCCCAGCCTCGGTGGCACTGCTCTTCCTCCCAGCAGTCAAATTACAGGTGAGGGAACTAAAGCCCAGAGAGAGTGTGGGACATGCCTGTGTCACACAGCAACTCAGGACTAAACCAGAACAGACATCCTGGCTTTCAGCTCCCAGCTGGGGTTCCTTCCCCAGCTAGTCCTGTTGTCATCTCTCCACCCCTCCATATGGTCCCCAGGAAGTAGCAATCTGAGGCCTGGGTCGCAGGGGAGGTCCCCTGTCCCAGCCCTGCCTGGAGTCCAACTCACTCTACTGAAGTGCCTTATGTTCCTCAGCGTCCACCTTGGGGGCTTCTCAGTTATAGCAGCTCTTGATCTTGTTCCTCCGTGACTGTCCTGGGCTCTGGCGGCACCCCCGGCTGGGACTCCACTGTCCCTGTGTCCCCAGTCTAGAGCCCACCTCTCGACCCCCCTTGGGGTGGCCCCACACGCTGCTTTGCTCTGCTCCTCCAGGGGAGAGGTCAGTGGGGCAGGGGTTTGGCCCGTGCCACTTGGGCCAAGTCCAGACACACTGCCTAAAATAGCATCCCTTCACCGACCAGCGGCGCCACGGAGACCAGGTTCTAAGGCGGCCCTTGTGAGGTCAGAGGTAGAGCTCAGGGTGGGTCCCAGAGGAAGGGCCTGTCCTCCGAGCCAGGTGTCCAGCCCAAAGCCAGAGGAAGCCCTCCCAGGGCCTCAGATGGCTCCTGAGGCCCTGGCTGTGGGAAGAGCTGTGCAGAATGGGGACTGGAAATGGAAAGATCTGGAGATCAACAGCCAGTGGAGGGGTTAGGGAGAAGACCCTGGTTCAGTCCTCAGGAAACCCCCACTCTGAAGGTGGAAAGGGAAATTCAGTCCCCTCCCAGTCTCGGGGGAAGGAGGACACATAAGCCATGTCGGCAGGGAAACCCCGGTCTGAGAGGGGAGATAGAAATCCAAGCCTGGTCCTCTGGAGTCCCTAGTCTCTGGCGAAGAGAAGAAGCCTGGGCCTCCTCCTCTGGGAGCTCCCATCTGAGCAGGGGAAGGGGAAACCTATGCCCTATCATCAGGAAAATGCCACCCTAGTAAGCAAGACCTCTGTGAAGGAGCCAAAGCTGGAGCAGAGTGTGGGGCACCAGGCCAGGGCTGCAGAAACTTAGTGACTAAGGTGGGGTCCGCAGTGAGCTAGGGGATCAGCTGCCATCTGAGAGGACTTCTGGAGCCAGGGTGTTACTGGGCCTCCAAGGATGGGGCAATGTGGTGTTTGAGCAGGTGACTCGGTGCTGAGACACAGGGAGTGGTTGCTGGTCTGCAGACTATGAGGAGACCTGCCAGGCAGAGTGGTGGGCAGTGGGCAGTAAGTCCCGGGAGCATCTGAGGCCAGGCAGCCCCTCAGTTGGGGGGGAACCATATAGGATTTGGTGGCCCAAAGCTAGCTCCAGTTAATAGAACTGTCCTCTAGAGGGTGCCAATAGACCAAGCCAAGTCTGACCGGGCATTGTCCAGGTCCCTACCCCAAATTGCCCTGCAGGTCACTCAGCAGGGAGAGGCAGGGGTAGGCTGCAATCAGAGGGCTTCCCAGTCAGAAGCTGTCCTTAAGGAGCAAACTCTTCCACTGCTGCCCGCCACGGCTGAGGCTCTGCCCCTCACTCCACTCTGCAGATTCGGGTGGGCTCAGGATAATTAGTGCTTCTTTCAGGAAGGGAGAAATATACCCCTGGACATGGGAGGCACCTGCCTTTATTCCTTTCCGGTGTGTACTGTCAGGGTCAGGGTGACGTAAGAGTCAAAAGTGAAGCTGGGGTCTTGGATGAGGTCAGAGCTTGGGCAGACTTGGATTGGGCTGGGACCAAGTTGGTGAGGGAGGAATTTGGGATCCATGTTGGCTGGAGTCAGGGATCAAGCCCCGGGCTCATTTACTGGGCGAGGTGCTAGAGACCCAGATGTAGAGAAGACAAAGTCCTGTCTGTCTCTTGGGAGAGATGGATAAGCAGCAGGTGACTTAGGATACACCAAGAGAAGGTGGATGGAATATAGGCAGCAGCTAAGCCAGCCTGGAGTGGGGCAAGAATCATCTGGAAGAGATGACAGAGAAGATGAGTCCTCCAAAGTGAGGGGGGGGGGTGGTTATTTGAAGGCATTGAAGCCCAGTGGGATTGTGAGAAAACCTAGCATATTCTGGGAGTGGCTTGCAGAAGGCTGGAGAAGGAGCTCCATCCTCCCCTGGGCCTCTGTTTCCTCATTTGTGAACTGGGGTTGGAGAATATGTGGTCCTCCCAACCAACCACTTTTAGCATCCAGACAAGGCCCACGAAAAGGCCTATGAAGGCACAGTGGCCCAGTAAGTCAAAAACTAATTTGAGAAAAATGAGAAATCAGTTGAAAACGAAGTGGTAGTATTAGTGTGCTATAGGGCAAGTTTTGCAAACTTTGATGTCTCTCTCAGCATTTAGTCCCTCTTGCAGAAATTTAGTTTTCTTATTCTAATTTTGTCTGCAATACATTATTTTTGTGAGTGAAAATTTGGAAATAACCCAGTGCTCTCAAACTTCTTTCTTTTTTCTTTTTTTTTTTAGATTTTTTTTTTTTTAAGTAAGCTCTAAGCCTAACATGGGGCTCGAACTTACAACCCTAGAATCAAGAGTCTCATGCTTTACCGACTGAGCCAGCCAGGTGCCTCTCCACCTCCCATTTCTTACTCACAACACTAAAAACCTTACAATGTGAATTGGTAATTGGGGACATTAATGTTCAACCTAACTGAAAATTTAAATATTTATGAACACATAGCCAAGCAAGTCAAGCAGATATAATTGTCTATCATTGGAGTGGAAATTTTTTAATAGAAAACAAATAAAAAGAATCTCAGGCCCTTTTCTTTTATTCTGTTTTGACCTAAAATACAAACAAGCCAAAGGAACCTTAAAAGACCCATTTTCCCTCTGTGACAACTATTACTAACATTTTGGTAGATTTCCTTCTAATCCTTTTTTTATGTATACACATATCATATCCCCTCCTTACTTGGTCAATAATAAGTAGAATGAAACTTATTTTGTCAAGTACTGTTTCCCCTCAAACATTGAGAATATCATTCCATGCCAATAGGTCTATATCCCCATCTTGCATGTGACTATACACACACATTTTAAATGTTTCCAATTCTTTTCTATTAGGAACAGCATGGGGCAGACACAAGAGGCCGAAATCCAATTAGGAATGAAAATGCAAATAGAAATTTTTAAAAATCAGAATAAAGAAAGAAAACTGCCAAGAGATGCTAAAACTTCTCTGAACTCCCCCCGCCAAATATGCCCCAAAGTGTTGATGTGTAAAAAACTAATCATTTCAGCTAATTATTTGCTTCAACCAACATTCCATTTGATAAACATCACAAAACTACTTTCAGTCAAATTGTTTTATACTTGGGGTTTTTCAGACTCTTTTGAGCCGCCGAATCCGGTGTGTAACTCAGGAGCCCATGTATCAATCAGTAAGAAAGGAAAAGCTCTGGCTAAAGGGGCAGGGATGGGTGTGGGAACACAACGCAGGTTCTTCAAGGGACCCTGGTCTCTCTGAAATCACCTGCAGTCATAAAAATTCTCCTTCTGCTCAAAAAAGAATGGACCCTTAAGTCTCACCCAGGTAAGTGTCACCTTTCAAACTCTTGAGATAGGGAAACTGAGATTCAGAGCAAGGTAACAACTTGCTCAAGATCACCTAGACCTAGAACATCCAGATCAGGGCTCTGTCCCCTGCCCCAGGAGGCCAGGGCCCCCCACCTAGGAGAACTGGGGGCTAGGTTGGGGAGGGGCAGGGGCACAGGCAGGACCCAGGACAATGTATAACCTTGACCTTCTCCAATGACCAGACTCCCCTTCCCACAGCCCAGCCTCATCCTTCTCAGAGTCATACGTGGGCCTCCAGGACTGAGAGGACAGAGACTAGGGAAGACAGGACCAGGAGGCACAGTCACTGGCCCAAAGACAAACATCCTGTGATTTAAGGGAACCAGAATCCAAAACCAAGCCTGTTCCACTCTAAAGCCTATGTCATGTTGCCTGATTGGCATCAGAAACCAGGCATAGAGCTCAGGCCTGCCACTTCCCAGTATGAGCTAGAGCTATCAGGGAGGGCTTCTTAGAGGAGGCAATCTCATTGACAGAATTTGGAAGATGATACTGAGGGAATTTGCATGTGTGAGAAGCATTTGTGTCTTTGTGTATGTCTGTATGTGAGCATGTATATGTGTGAATGGGCAGGTGTGTATGTGCACCTACATATCTGTGTCTGGTCTTGCCTGTGAAAACCTCTTTGTGGGTGCACACATACACACACACAGAGACACACACACACAGAGCCATGCACACATTTACATGTGCCCATTCAACTGGGTTAATATTTTCCTGCCTGCGTCAGCCCGGTCCCAGTCAGCAGGCAGCTCACTGCAGGAACGTGCCCTATCTGATCTGGTCAGGGGCTGTGGGCCTGGAACAGGGGGCTCGGGGTGGGCAGGGAGCCCATCTCAGCTCCCTCAGAGAAGCTACACTCTCTCCACTCTCCTGCTCTGCCTGAGAAAGGAGGCAGGCCCAGAGGCCAGGCAGCTCCAGTGTGAGATGACTTCCCTGTCTCCCAGCTCACACTAGGGGCTCCCCAGCGGGGCAGCCTCCCTGCCTGCCACCAGAAGGGTAAAGCCAGCTGTTCCCTGAGAAACCTCCTGCCTCCCTCATCTTCACCCAAAGCCTGAGGCCTCTCCACACACAGACGTCCCACTGACGACAAACAAGGTTAGAGACCCCTCATCAGGAAATGCTCCCAGGGTGCCCCCCTCCAGCAGGAAAGTAGTTTTGAAAATGACTGCGCTAGTCTGTCGGAAGGGGGGATTTGATTTACGGCTTTCGAGGAACACAGTGACTGCACAAAGAGCCTGTGCGTAAGTCTGTGTGGGCAGGGCCTTGGGGCACAGGCACCCATAGGCATTGAGCCTCACCCAGGAAGGCTCAGTGGAACACGGAGACCACAGGCAGGGTGGGGTCTTCCCGGTTCCTAGGCGTCTCCTAGTGTCAATGGAGGTTCTTTCCAAGCCTACCCTGGTCCCTGGGTGCAGGCTGGGCCAGACAGGGCTAGACAGGCAGAGACAGTGTCTTCTGCTCTGGGCACATCCCAGGGTCCAGAGTGATTCAAACCCAGGTGTCCTGGTGCCTAGCCCAGCTTGAGGATGCCCTGATGCATCTCTGTCTGGGAGATGCAGGGACGGAGCACAGAGGGAGGAGGATGACGGCCAGGAAGAGGAGGACCCCCCAGGACGATGATTTTTCCCCACGGTGCAGACCTAGAGGCTTCTCGCCTCCCTCAGGCTCCATCTCTGGGCAGTCTCTTTCCCACCCTGTGGCCACAGTCTGACCTTCAGGGCCCTTGCCACCTTTGCCTTTGCAGGCCCCTTTCCCCATAAAAAAAATTAAATAAAAATTATATTTTACAAGCACGTTGGTCTAAAGACAAATATATCAATGTTGTGTATTAAAACATTGTCTTCAACTAAGTTCATTTTTTAATTTTAAAACATCTTTTTGTGGGCCCTTAAATAGACCATCTTGGCAGGCACAGCACCTTCCGTGTCCAATGAAGAAGTCAGCCCTGTGCGTCCCCAGGGTCCTCTCCCACCACACAAAGGCTGCCATCTCCCCAGGCCTGTCGCCTGCCCACATGTCACCCCACTGCTCCGGAACAAGTGAGCCAGCATCCTTCTCTTGTTCTCTCTCTTGTTCATCTAATGAACACGTCTGCCTTCACCTGCTTCAATCCAGGCTCGTCGAAACTTCTCCCAAGTCTGTCAACTCTAGTTTCATCAGTCTTTTTTTGTGAAGTATTTTTTTTTTTAAGATTTTATTTATTTATTCATGAGAGACAGAGAGAGAGAGAGAGAGGCAGAGGGAGAAGCAGGCTCCCAAGGAGCAGGGAGCCCGATGTGGGACTCGATCCCAGGACCCTGGGATCATGACCTGAGCCGAAGGCAGACGCTTAACCATCTGAGCCACCCAGGCGCCCTTTGTGAAGTATTTTAAAACAAACTCCAGCCATGGTGTCATTTCACTCCTACATTCTTCAATATTCATCTCTAAAATATATGAACAAATTTTCTTCAATAATCATGACGCTGTACCTAACAAAATGAACAAGTCCGTGGAATTACTGAATACCCACAATTATTTCAAAGTGTTGCTTTGCATTAATGTGTTGGTTGGTTAGAGTCAGGATCCAAACAAGGTCACACATTACATTGGGTTAAGGGCTCTCTTAAACAGCTGCTCCCCTGTCTGTCTCTGATTTGTTCATGTCACTGACTTGTTGAGTAAATGTGGTTCTGTGGGAAGTCCATGCTCTGCATTTGTCTGTCTGCTTCTTTGTGGTGTCATTTAACTTTTCCTCCATCCCCTGCATTTCGTAGAATATATAGGAAGTTAGCACTAATGGTGTGATTTTATTTAGGGTCAAGGGCAGGGGTGGGTGGGCAGAGAATCCTTTGTAGATAGACCTTGTGCTTTCTTTTGTGTCCTATCCAGAGATAATGTCCAATTGTTTTAGTGATGCTGACCAATCAGTGGGTAGCCTGATCCCTCCCTTGTCAAGTTCCTCATCAGCCGTTCCCCTTCTGGTTTCATTCCCTGATTTCTGCCTAAATCAATTTCAAGATCCTTCCACAGTAGAAAAGAAGGGGGTCTAATAATGGTGGGGTGTCAGGGACCAGCTTAATTAAAGCAAAGAGGGAAGTCAGGATCAGGGAAGCTTTCTGAGAAGAGTGAAAGACTGAGGTGGTGGCAGAATGGAGCAGAGGAAGACCCAAGGACCTCCTGGCCTGGAGCCTGAGTCTGGGGCTGGTTTAGGGTTTGGCTACTGGGGTGGGGACGGCTCCCCCATCCAGGTGGTAAGCTATGGTTCAGGGTTCAGGCTTTATAGCCGGGCAGACCTGAGCTTGAAACCAGTTCAGCTTCTTAATTGGTGCTGGGTGACTTTGAGCAAGATATTTAATTGGGTGTCTTCATCTGTAGGATGGAGATACACTAATCCTCACCTCAGAGGGTGAGGATTGTTGGGAGAATGGATTGAAGTGCCTGGTAGAGAATAACCACTCTGTGGAGAGGTGGAGAGGGTGCCTGTTTGAGGTAAGGGACCCTGCACCCCACCCGTGGGCCCTGACCAATTCTTGCCTGACGCCAAGGCCAAGCTAGAAGGGCTGAGCGCAGAGTATACGATGCTCATTCCACAGACAGCAAGACCACAGCCCATGGACTTCCACCCAGATTCCAGGCTGCTCCAGCCAGGTGCGTCTGGGCTCTCAGCCCTTCCCATTGCATCCTGGCAGCTCAGCAATCTGGGCTTGACTCCCCGGTTGCCCTCTCGGGTCCGGGGGCGGGGCTGCCCCAGGCACCCTGCAATCACTGGCTCCATCAACAAGCAGTCAGCTTCCCAGGCATCTGGGGGATCCAGGCATGACAGGGCCCAGGGCAGGCAGCCTACTGGGGATGCCCCAGCCCGGACAGCATATTGTGCATAGCAGGTGCACAACAAATGTATGTTAAGAGAACTGAGCTCCACCTGCCCTGAGTGGAGAGAAATAGGTTGTCAGGGAAGGCAGCTATGCCCGTGGGTGGGGCAAGGGAGCATGTTTTGGGAATCCCAGGAATTCATGGCTCCAAGATCCTGAGCCCTGAGGTGAGCAGCTGGGGCAGGGCACAGAGCCCGAACTCCAATCCTGCTCCTGTTCCAGACTGTTTACTCCCTCCCTGCCCTGCTTCCATCCACAATCCTGGCCTCCAAGTAGCCTCTCACTTGCTTTGCGAATCAGTAGCAGCAACTGTGGAGCCCGGGGCAGGGGGGGTGGTCGGAAGCACCCCCTGTCCCTAGCCACCACATCCTTTTTACAGCACTCATTAGTCTGGGCACTAGCACCCCCAGCTGATGATCTAACCTCACTTCTTTGACCTGAGTCCACTGGAGGCACCCCTCCTCAGACACCCCACAAGAGATTGGCAGGACCAGCCTTAGCCCCAGGGTGCTGCTCTGAATGGAGACACATCACTCCATCCTGCCAGCCTGCACACCTTCATTGTGGCTTCCAAGTTTTCTTTCCACATCACCTGCAGCTTCCTTTCTTGTGTTGTTGACTTCAGTGCTGTCTGTTTGCTCTGGCTAAGCCTACAGCCCCAGGATGAAAACTCTGAACTCAGAAGTGTGAACCTGAAAGACAGCAAGCTGGGGGTGGGGACGAAGGTGGGGGTGAGAGGGGGTGGAAGACAAGAGAGAGTGAGCTGTGAGCTGGTCTAGGGGCACTGCTGTTCCCCTCCAGCAGGCAAGCAGGGCTGGGAGGTGCAGGGATGGGTAGATAGACTTTCCCAGCCTCACCAAGGGCAGGTCCTAGCCTGTAGCGTTAATTGGTTTTGAAGCTCAGCCCCAGAACTCCAAACACCTCACTTCCCCAGGAGGTTTGACCACCCCTTGTAGGGCAGAGTGCAGGTCCCCTAGAGGTTGTTACCTGCTCTCACCCCCTAGTCCTATAGCTGAACGACACAGGGAGTGCCGCCCTTTCCCTTGTGAAGCCCCAGGACCAAACCTCTCAAACTTTTCCAACCCCTCCATGAGAATCTGTCACCCAACAGCCTCGAGAGGTGGCCCTGCAGGGATTACTGCCCCAGTGCACTTTACAGTGAGAAAGTTGAGCCCCAGAGAGGGCAAAGGGACCTCCCCAAAGGCACTACGAGAAGGCTTGGAGAAGAGCCCCGGCTTCCCGGTGGCTGGCCCGGGCTCTTTGTCCCCCTTGAAGCATCTCTCAGATCGTGGAGCATGATGGGAGGCGGCCCCAGGCCCCAGGCGCTAGGGCAGGGGCCAGCACACCCAGACGTGGATATGCACGCACACTGCATGCCAGCACACACGGTGCCACCCAAACCAGGGACATGGGCAACCCGGCGCTGACATGCTTTCCTCGTATCCCAGTGGAGCAGACGCCTCTCAGACCCTCTGTCCTTCCTGCCTGCAGAGAGGATGGGAGACACTCACTGCTCCTGACATACCTGTGTGGCATGTGGGATGTGCATGTCCTCTCAGGGTTAGGATGGGGAAGCCACCCTGGCCTGCAGCCAGGGGCTTAAGGGATAAGCTTAGGGAACACCACTGCTGTCACCATGGGCTTAGAATGCCCGGCCCTGCCAGCTGGTCCAGCCAAGCCCTCCTTGGCGAGGATCAGCTGTCATCAGAGAACCTTCTCACCCACCACCCACCCAGGCCTCCTCCGGTGGCTCACCAGGCTCTGAAGCTGCGTTTGTCTTTCAGCGAGACACCTGCGCTCATGCACATGTGTTCTGGGGTGAGCTGGGTGCTCACATCACCCCTGCCTCATACTGCGCCCACCTTCCACACCTGTGGCCCACATCTTTGCCCAGCTCCCGTGGCTGTGTGCCCAGGGACTTACCAGCCTGTGTACGTAATCAGACATGGGCACACATCTCCGACTCAAGCATGTAACACAGCATATTCCCTACATACATGAGCACGCAGGTGCTCCATTCTATACACCCCCTGCCCCTTCCTGGACCTGGGTCATGTGAGGGTGAGGGATGAGTCACCTGCCAACCTGTGGGACCTGCTGAGCCAGCAGGATGGGAAGCCCCAAGCTGACAGATGTGGCCTCAGGGAACCAACACCCTGTGTGGGGTCCGCCCTGCCACCAGCCTCCAGCAATCCCCAATCCTCCACTTCCACAGAAAGGCACCTCTATTCCTTTCAAATTTCAATTTTATGTATCCATATAATATATATAAATAATTTTTTATATATGTATCTGCAGCTGAGCTGTCTGTCACTGTACCTCAAAGGCTACCACCGAACTTCTGTCATACAGATGCCCTGTGGGAAAAACCAAGATGGTAGCAGTACCTACCGTCTCTCCTCTCCCTGTCCAAACCCAAGCCTTCTATCTATGCCCCTCCATGGAAACCCTCCCTGTCGGTGATAATTCACACCTCTTGCTCCTCTTAGCTTTGCAAAAACTTGAGCCAAGAGCCTCACTCTGGGCCTGGGCAGTCTCATTGCCCTCTCCCACTTGTGTATTCCTTTTTTTTTTTTTTTAACATTTTATTTATTTGAGAGAGAGAGATAGAGCACAAGCAGAGGGAGGGACAGAGGGAGAGGGAGAAGCAGACTCCTTGCTGAGCTGGGAGCCCGAGGCGGGACTCGATTCCAGGACCCTGAGATCATGACCTGAGTCGAAGGCAGACGCTTAACCGACTGAGCCACCCAGGCGCCCCCCACCTATGTATTCCTGCTCAGGGGTCTGTCCCTGAGCATGTGAGCTCCCTGAGGATGGAGGCACAATCCACAAACAGAGAACCGGGAGGCCAGGGCATCCCAGGTGAGTGCATCACCCAGCAAATGGAGGAAGCCGGAAAAGCCCACCTACCCTGGCTCCTCATAATCTGTTACCAATGACTCAAGTCCTGCTGGGTCTGAAGACTGTCCTCAAGCTCCTACTATATTCCAGGCATGTCTGTAAATATATGGTCAACTTTGTGTGTGCATTAAGATAAAAAACATTACTCTAGGTCTCACTATCTTCCTAGTCTGAAAATGTGACCTCTAATGGTTGAGGTATAGTCTCTGAAGACTCCTGGGTTCAAATCCCAGCTCTGCTGCTTGCCAGTTATTTAGTCTCTCTGTGCCTCAGCTACCTCATCTACCTACATGACATCACTGAACAAGGAGCTGGGAAGGTGTGCGGAGTAGCACACCATTGTAGAGTTTCTCCATCTTAAAGATGCGATTCATGTAAATAGAGGCGTCTGACTGCCCCAGTCAGTGGAACATTCGACCCTTGATCTCAGCATCATGAATTCGAGCCCCACGTTGAGTGTAAAGATTACTTAAAAATAAATAGGTACAGGGGCGCCTGGGTGGCTCAGTTGGTTGTGTCTGACTTCGGCTCAGGTCATGACCTCAGAGTCCTGGGATCGAGTCCCGCATAAGGGCTCTGTGCTCATCTTGGAGTCTGCTTGTCCCTCTCCCTCGGCCCCTTACCCGGCTAGAGCTCTCTCTGTCTCTCTCTCAAATAAATAAATAAAATCCTTTAAATAAACAAGTAAATACAGTTTTAAAAAGGTACAATTGATGTAAATGCCTTCAAGAGCATACACAATAGTAAAATGCAATAACAATTAGAAAGTGATGTGTTTATTACCTTTGTTTTAAGTAATTACATAATTAGGGGCTCCTGGCTGGCTCAGTCATAAGAGCATGCAACTCTTGATCTCTGTCTTGTGAGTTCCAGCCCCATATTGGGTGTAGAGATTACTTAAAAATAAAATCTTAAGGGGCATCTGGGTGGCTCAGTTGGTTAAGCATCTGACTCTTGATTTCAGCCCAGGTTATGATCTCAGGGTCCTGGTATCGAGCTCCCCCCTCCATGTTGGGCTCCATGCTCAGCAGGGAGTCTCCTTGAGATCCTCCCTCTCCCTCTCCCTCTGCCCACTCCCTGCTCATGCACTCTCTCTCTCTCAAATAAATATCTTTAAAAAATAATAAAATCTTAAAATAAATAATTTCTATAATTTAATTTTTAATAATGGCTGTGTTTAGTAAGCAGTTTGTAAAAATTCCTGAAAACGTACCAATTGGCTCTTGTGAGCCTATTGGGATGGCTCCAGAACCTCTGCCTCTACCGTCCCCCACAGCCTCCCCAGCAAAGGCCAACTGGCCCTTCTAGACTTGGTCCCTTACCTCTGCCCTGACCCTTCCTGGGCTGAATGTAGGGCCTCCTCTGGGTTCCCACGGCCGTGTGCACCTCTCTCTTTCATAGCCAGTGAAGGCTAAGCTACCTCACTTACTTTCTGGCTTGTTTTCCCTCTGGGTTGGGGAGGGAGGGAATGAGCACAAGAACCAACACTCTTGTTCACCTGTGAATCCCTAGGGCTTAGAAAATGCCTGGCAGATAGAAGGCACTCAGTGAATATTCATGGGATGAAACAAGGAGGGGTTGAGAATCCTTGCAGAGAGACACTGGGGGAAAGAGACAGGATTAGGGAAGTGGGGGTCTGATGAGAGGGGCTTCATCCAGGGGCTCAGAATGTCTGGGAACGCAGGGTGAGAATGTTCCCTAGTTGTCGTGGGAGCTTTCAGGTGAGGATGCCTGATCAGGCTGCTTGCATGCAAAAGCACTACTCTGCCCCCAAAAGCACTACGTTCAGGCTCCCCCATCTCTCCCCCACTCAGCCCAAATTTCAGCTGAGTTTTCTCTTAGCTCCCAGGACCTCAGAAGTAACTTGTAACAGAGACTCCCTGGTCTTCGGTGACCACGTAAGGGGACACTATGTCTCTGGTAGGCAAGGACCAAGAAAACTCTTCCCGTTTCACTGAAGAACAACTGAGATCCAGGGCTGACAGGTGTCTGACCCAAGCCCTAGATGTCTCAGGGCTTCCTTTTCAGCTATGAATTCCCCAAACCCTGCCTAAGGGCTACAGGCTACCTTGTTACCCTGCTCATCCTGTCCCCCTCCCCTGCCTACTAACAAGACAGTCTTCTCTCCCATGGAGGGGCTAGGTACTACAGCTCTTCCCCTCCCTTCTGGGAAGCAGCTTAAAGAGGCACCTCATGCTCCTTGATCCACCATCACCTGCCCCTCCTACAGTCTAACCTGAATCCCTTCTGCTTTCATGACATCACCTTTCCTTCCCAGAAAGGGCCTTTGGCTCCCACCCTAGAAGTGACCTCACTAAAGGACTATTCTCCACCCCGGAGCCCCATGGTACAACCAGGGCCTAGCCCAACCCAGCTTCTGTCTCTGCAGTTCCTGAAGGCCTGCTGGAGCCACTTCTCCCATCCTTGACCTTTGCCTGGGATACACTTCATCTCCCCCCTCTCCACGACACATGCACACACCCCATCCCAGAGCCCAGGCTCTACTGTCCACCTGTCCAGACTCGCCCGCCGTCCTGCTGGCTGACGCACCCAAACCAGCGAGTCCCCTGTGGTAGAGTGTCTCACTCAGGTCAGAGAGAGGAACAGAAAGAGGGAGCCTGAGGGAGCAACATCCCGTCATGCCCATGGCTGACAACCCTTTCTCAGCTTGGGAAGTCCCATGAAGGACCCCAGGGCCCAGGTCACTAAACGCCTCAGTTTTATGAGCAAAGTGAAGCCATGGGAAGGACCTGAGAGGTGGGCCCTGGGAGCCAGCCCAAGGCCTCAGGGGTGCTAGTGGCAGAGACAGGGCTCGATCCGGGGCTGGACCCCATGCATAGTCCCCCATCCCTGCCTCCTTGCCGCAGACTCACAGGGTTCCCCTGAGGAAGCTGGGTGCCAGAGGAGTCACAGAAGGGTCCCAACTCAGGTCGAGGACAACCTTGCCCAGCAGAGTTTTCAGAGGCTGGACACCTGTGAAATCACTCCGGGCTCTGTGCTAAAGGGAGGAAAACAGGTCACTCTGTAATCAGGGTTTCTTTCTTTCTTTCTTCTTCTTCTTTTTTTTTTTTTTAATTTATTTATTTGTCAGAGAGAGAGAGAGAGAAAGCATAGCAGGGGAAGCAGCAGGCAGAGGGAGAAGCAGGCTCCCTGTTGAGCAAGGAGCCCAATGTGGGACTCGATCCCAGGACCCTGGGATCATGTCCTGAGCCGAAGGCAGACGCTTAACCAACAGAGCCACCCAGGCGTCCCTCTTTCTTTCTTTTTTAAGATTTTATTTATTTGACACAGAGAGAGACAGCGAGAGAGGGAACACAAGCAGGGGGAGTGGGAGAGGGAGAAGCAGGCCTCCCGCGGAGCAGGGAGCCCGATGCGGGGCTCGATCCCAGGAGCCCGGGATCATGACCTGAGCCGAAGGCAGATGCTTAAAGACTGAGCCACCCAGGCGCCCCGTAATCAGGGTCTCTTACCAGGGGCGTACTAAACGGGGACAGGATGGAAGCAGCACTACCTGGGGACAAGCAGAGAGGGTGTAGTTGCAGCAGAGAATTTAAAAACAGTAAAACTGAGTAAAAGTCATCCTGCTTCTTCTTCTCATCACCATCGATGGTAATTCCAAACTATGTCAGTAATAAAATACTTCTCCCAGATGGGGGGGAACCACTCCCACTGCCCCCCTCCCACTGTTCCTAACTACAAATTCACCCCCGAATTCTGGCCTATCAAATCCACATTATTTCTTTGATCACAAGACAATTTCACCTCCTTTGGAGAATTTATGGGTCCTTTTAGGACATCTTTTCCTGAATGTCTACTTCTATGCCTATTAGAAATATTAAGCAATTCTTACAAGAGTGCTTGATGTATTTGTTATTCATTCCTTCATCAATAGCAGCCCTGGAAGCCCCACCAAGGATGAGGTGCCTGGTGTGCAGTGGAGAGCTCGTCCCAGTCCCGAAGCTGGAGGGCTCACAAGGCACGTAGGCGAAATGGTGAGTAAAATAAGAAGGTACAATGCACATATCAGAGGTAGTAAGCACAGAAGCCTGTGGGAGTTGAGAGGAGGAGGACCGAACTTAGTTCAGGGTGGCATCAGGGAAGCCTTCGTGGAGGAAGGGACATCTACTTCAATAGCTGAGAGGTGAGGAGTTAGCTAGGCAAGGAAGTGTGGCGCAGAAAGGATCATTTTCCCCAGAAGAAAAGACAACTCATGCAAAGGCCCAGAAGGAGCCTGGGTAATGCCAACAGCGAAATTCTGTGTGGCCGGATAGGGTGGGATCATGGTGAGGACAGCAGTTGGCCTGAGCCAGATCGTGAACCGTTTGTACTTACTTGCTTCTGAGAGTGATGGGGAGCCACTGAAGGGCTGTAAACAGGGAATGGCAGGGTAGACCAGAGTATTAGAAAGCTCACTGTGGCCATAGCTCAGAAGGCATGAATTTGGGTGGAAAGAGCAAGAGTGGAGCAGAGAAACTTGGTCAGGAGGCAGCTGCTTGACGAAGGCAGGAAGCCATGCCTGGAACAAGGAGAGTAGCATCAGGGATGGGAAAGGGTTTGGGCTGCCCGCAAGTGTGCTGGGGAGTGAAGGACTGTGGGAGTCAGAGGCGGAGGAGCAGGTTTAGTACACAATCAGGTCTTGTTTTCGTATTTCTGATAAGAATTGCTCAAATTCACATTGCTTCTTCAATGTGTCCTCACGTGAGTGAGGGTTTTTGGTTTTGCAGATCAAGGCCGCCCCCCAAACACTCTTTCTGTAAGAAGGGGTTACTCTGAAGAATTAAAATGAAAATTAGTGAACGGGCCCCGACTGGCTCAGTCGGTGGAGCATGCCACTCTTGATCTCGGGGTTGTGAGTTCAAGCCCCATGGTGGGTGTAGAGATTACTTAAAAATGAAATCTTTTGGGCGCCTGGGTGGCTCAGTTGCTTAAACGACTGCCTTCGGCTCAGGTCATGATCCTGGAGTCCCTGGATTGAGTCCCACATCGGGCTCCCTGCTCAGCAGGGAGTCTGCTTCTCCCTCTGACCCTCCCGACCCTCCCCCCTCTCATGTGCTCTCTCTCTCTCAAATAAATAAATAAAATCTTTAAAAAAAAAAATGAAATCTTTTTTTTTAAAGATTTTATTTATTTGACAGAGAGAGACACAGCGAGAGAGGGAACACAAGCAGGGGGAGTGGGAGAGGGAGAAGCAGGCTTCCCGCTGAGCAGGGAGCCCGATGCGGGGCTTGATCCCAGGACCCTGAGATCATGACCTGAGCCGAAGGCAGATGCCCAGTGACTGAGCCACCCAGGAGCCCCTTGTTATTTTTACAAGTGCATAAGTTGTATTATCAAAGTGATAATGACCATCAAAGATAGGTAAAAACTACAGGAAATAAAAATAAATGGCTCACAATTCAGAAACCACACAACACCTATTAATCCTTTTGCTCCTTTTCACGCTTTGATCTTTCTGAGTACTCTTGTTTTTTTTTTTTTTTTAAGATTTTTATTTATTTATTTGAGAGAGAGAGAATGAGAGACAGAGAGCACGAGAGGGAAGAGGGCAGAGGGAGAAGCAGACCCCCCCGCCGAGCAGGGAGCCCGATGCGGGACTCGATCCCAGGACTCCAGGATCATGACCTGAGCCGAAGGCAGTCGCTTAACCAACTGAGCCACCCAGGCGCCCTCTGAGTACTCTGTTGACATAATTGAAAACAGTTCCATGTAAGCCTGTTTGTATGATGCGCTTTTCACTGAATGCCATGATTATAGAATAATGAACTCTTCAGGACTATGATTTCAATAACTAAGAGTCAAACAATACTTTATTTCATCTGTCTTTTCAACTTTTAAATTTTGTATTTTTTTCCATTCATAAATATATATTTGTATTTCAATATTTCAGTGGTATAGATAGCATTGCAATGAAGATCTTTGGGCAAAGGCTTTGTCTACATCTCCAATTATTTTCCCAGGGATGAAATATATGGGACAAAGGATATAAGAAACATCCAGCTTTATTTTAACCCCTTATTATTTATCTCTTAAAACCATCAGTTTGGGGGCACCTGGGTGGCGCAGTTGGTTGAGCAACCAACTCTTGGTTTCAGCTCAGGTCATGATCTCAGGGTCTTGTGACTGAGCCTCATGTTGGGCTCCATGCCCAGTGCGAAGTCTGCTTAAGACTCTCCTTCTGCCCTTCCCCTTCTCTCTCTCTCTTTCTCAAATAAATAAATCTGAAAACACACACACACACACACATCAAGTTTTATGGTGTAAGGTGAGGATCTAGTTCTTGTTTTCCAGAGATGAGAAAGGATCTTCTTCAGGTACCCCCCGGCCCCCTCACCTTAGCCCCCAGCTTCTTCCACCTCCCTCAGAGAGCAGAAAAATGAAATCGAGAAGCAGCGTTACAAGCTGCAATTCTCTTTGCCCTAATTACAAGGAAGTGTTTTTCCTTGTTCTGTGAGTAACTGACTTTCTCTAAGTGTCCTCACTTTCTGATGAGTAACTGGAAATGTGCTTCTCTGCTTGAACTTTGTCAAAAGAGCTTGTGCCAAATCAGCTAAAAGCCCTTGAAATGCCCAAAAGTAAATAAAGTGAAAAGGGAGACCAAAACATGACAGAGAATGAACGTTAATATGTGTACAGCACTTACCACAGTGTCTGGCACTGTTAAGTACTCAATAAATAGTATTTATTCACTCAGTAGATGTCCACTGCGCCCCTACCAGAAGCCAGGCACTGTGCCAGGCTCTGGGGACCGGCAGCAGCCTAGACAGACCCGGTCCCTGCCTTCCCAGTGTGTCCTGTCTGGTGGGCAAGATGGCCTTACACACATGATTATACAAAAAAGCAGTTGATCATAAGTGTGACGTGTCAAGGTCCTGGGGGGCCGTGAGAGTGTTTCATAAGGGGATAGGTAATAGTCTGCGGGGGCATCGGGGAATTCTAAAAAGGGAAATAATAATCAATTTAATAAATGGAGATTTTAGGTCCAGGCTGGGTGGAAGCATAGCCAGATGTCATGGGTGGCGGGGAGAGAAGAGTCAGGGCTCCTGGCAAGCCTCTGACAGTACTCTTCCGGGCCCCTGGGAGTAAGTGCCAGGCCCCGGGGTCCGGCCCCTCCCGGGGTGAAAGCCGAGTGCCAGGGCAGAGCACGCAGGGAAGCAGCATGGCAGTCCCAGGTAGGGAAGTCTGGAGGAGGCCGGAGGCTGGAAAGGCCGGGCGAAGGCTCCGAGGCGCACACGTTGAGGATGTCTACACCACTTCTGGGGACCTAGAAGAGGAGTGGAGAGAAGGAGGAAGCTGATGATAGCACCGGGGGGAGGCAGAGATGGGCCGTGCTGGTGAACCAACAGAGGGGACAAGGGGAACCGATGACAGTCCAGAGGACTTACAGGTGATGCGGACTGGGAGAGGTGGTGAGGAGTGTGGTGACAGAGGTGACCAGGATGACAGGAACAGGTGGTGACCTCAAGGTGACAGGTGAAATGAATGTGGAACTAACCAGTAACAGGGTTGGGGTAGAGGCAAGTGATAAGAAGACTGGGTTGGTTCAGATAGCAACAGGCTTGAGCACGGACGGCGATGGGACAGGGACGGTGGCAAGCTGAAGAAGGTAACACCATGATGGGAACTGGGTTAAGTGGCAGCACGGTTAAGAAAGGGCCAGTGGCTCTGACGCAGGGATGACAGTGAGAGTGACAAATGAGTGACAAGGTCAGAGATGAGTGGGGACCATGAAGGTGATCCAGGGATGACAGGAAGCGTGAGTCGTGAGGATGTCTAGGCTGGTGACAAACTATTGAGACACCCACTCCACTCGCTCGTCTGGGCCCATTTCCACATCAGAACTGTTTTCTAGGCCGCAGGTCCAATGACTCAGTCCCACGCAGCAGCCTGACCCAGATAAGATCTGCAGGCAGAGCCAGTGCCAGAGGGGCTGGCTGGGTGCCCTTCCCAGCTGTGTCCAGGCCCATCGAGGGACCCAGGGGTGGAACCTTAGAGTCATCTCTGCCTCCTCCCTCCTGGGTTCACATCCACACCAATCTGAGGTCCACGGAGAACTCCTAACCTTCCTCTCCTTGGAGAACACAACTTTTGTGTGTGTGCTCCACCAGCATCTTCCACAGCTGACCCCATTAAAAGTTTCTGGGTCTTCTAATGCTTGGTCATAACCATTCCCTGGAAAGAGAGAGAAAGGAAGGCAGGCCTCAAGGGGGGCGGAGGTGTCTGAATAATCCCATGCATTCATCCCACAAATATTTATTGAGCCCCCTACAGCATACCAGGGGCTAGCTTTTACAACCAGACCCATGGCTCCCTGTCTCCATGAAGCTTGCTCTGGGGAATAGACATGGAAATGGCAGTCATTATCGAGAGAGTGCTATTCCCTTGTGATGGGGGTGGGGTGCGGGTGGGGAAGGGGCCGCAAACTGCTTTTCAAACCCTGAGGAGAGTGGGTCCCATTAAAGGAAATCTCAGGACCTGTGCTGGTGACCCTTTAGACATTTACTCAGTTGAATACTTGAGCAAAACAAAGCAAAATTTAGAGTATACCAAGGGGAAGAAAGTGAGGAGGGGAGATGAGAAGGGAAAGAGAACCAGGGATGTGGCCAGAGGCTAAGGTGCTGAATAGGATGATGTGCCAAGACAAAGGTGCCACCGTGGAGAAGCCAATGCCGATGCTCCCTCTTCCCTGCTGGAAGGCTTCCAATGAGGCTGACACCATGGAAGAAAGAGAAAGGACCTGAGTGCTAGATTAAGCCTCGCCTCAAGTTTTCCTCTGACTTTTCAGTTTATGTAAGCCAATGCATTCCCATCGGTGCCTAAGCCACTTTGAGTCAGAATTCCACTTTTTTTTTTTTTTTTTGCATCCAGACACTTCCTACCTGGTATTATATGCATCTTGCTCATTATAGTACTCCTGGCACCTACCACAACCTGGCACAAAAAAGATCCTCGACAATTATTTGATGAAATAATAACCAAACGAATGAAATAAACCCAAGACCTCTGGCAGAAAGCCCAGAGATAGTACATTACACATGAGATGGTTCTGGGAGCCTTCGGCAGAGTTTCTACTGGTCTCCCTGATCCTGCATACCTCCAGAGACTCCTACAGGTCCCCTCTTTCCTGGATAGACTCAAATCTCTGGGACAGCCCAGAGCTTAGTCCCTTTCTGTTCATCCGCAGGCAGATAAGTCTGCTGTGGTTTCTCTCTGCAGTTAGGTGTCTCTGGGTTTAGAAGCCATGCCCAAAGGGGTGCCTGGAGGCTCAGTCGGTAGAGCATGTGACTCTTGATGCTGGGGTTGTGAGTCTGGTTGCCTGGGATTCTAAACTTCTGTGAGACAGACAGGCAGCACTACTGGTTAGAAATGGGGAGTTTGGAAAAAAAAAAAAAAGAAATGGGACGTTTGGGTCAATCCTGCTGTTCTCTTATTCAGCAAGTGTTTGTCAACAGCTACTTTGTGCCCTGCCCAGACACTGGGACTCTCAGTCACATTCTTTAAACTTCCTGCCTCCTGACCCTTGGCTCTGAAAATCTGGGTTGTGACCCCAAAACCTAAAGACTTCTGAACTCCACATCCAGACCAACCCCACATCCTGTGACCCCCATCTCTTCATCCCCTGTCTCTGCACTGCCCCCCCTCCAACACTTCCAGCCTGCTAGATGCATCCTTTGCCTTTGCTGCCCTCATCCACAAATATGTGGCTCTGGGCATCCACGAGTAGGAGTCTATTTGAGTGTGAGTGTTGTGTAAGTGTGTGTTTAAGAGTGAGCGAGCATGCATGACTGTGAGTGTGTGTAAGTGTAAGGACATGGAATATAAATGTGTGTGTCCATATGATTATGTGCATACATGAGTGCACATAAGTGGTTCTAAGTGTGTCTGAGCATCTGAGTGCATGGATGAGTGTGAATCAATATCAGATATGAGTGTGCATGCATGGATATAGACGGGTTGAGCGTGGAGTGAGTGGGGGGGGGGTGTCCGTGAGTGAGTGAGGGTGTAAATGTGTTTGTGTGAGCATAAACACACACACCCCATGTTCCCTGGTCACAGCAGACGCACCTTCACGTGTATGTGGGCACACATGCATGTCTAAGGGCCCAAAGTGGCTCAGACTCAAACCCTTACTCCCAATAAAGGGAAGATTTTATCCACAGGCGGTGGTCACTCTCCCCTTCGCACCCCTGACATGGAACTAAGGATCCTCCAGCTAAAGGCCACCTCTACCAGGAAAGAGCTCCCTCTGACCAGCAGCCTGCCTCCTGGCTTTGGCCAGGCCACCTCCCCCCCTCCCTCGGCCCATTTCCGGCCAGGCCCTGGCAGTGACCCTGAGCAGAGAGGCAAAGGATGAGGGTGGTGGGCAGGACGTTCCAGGTGCCTCCCTGGCTATGGGGGGTGTCTCCGTGGAGACAAGAGGTGGACCATGTCCAGATGATTATCGGGGCTCCCAGAGTTCTCTCTCCCCTCACCCAGCCTCTCCCAGCCAGGCCTACTTGGCTCTGAGAGCAGTGTGGAAGCTTGGCAAAGGCCCATCCCTAGTCTCAGGCTTCCAGAAGAACACAGAGGCTAGAGGATGGTGGGAATACACCAGAGCCAGAGATTGGAGAAGCTGGTCAAGGTGATTAAATCTGGTTTAAGGCTTTGTCCCCAGAGAGCTCTAGGGATGGGAAAGGTAACCCTTACCCCTTCTCCGCACCACACCATACCTCACTCTGACCTGAAGGCATGACCAAGGTGGTCAAGGGAAGGGACCCCGAGAGGGATCAGGTGAGTCACTTTACAGCCTGCTCATAACCTCATTCCACCAGCAACCTTGACCAGTGCCTCCCGGCCTTCACCCCCGGGGCCTCCTGTGCTTTGACCATATGCAAGGATCTTTTCCCTACTCCAAAAGCTGCTGGAATTCCCAGTGTGCTAGTAAGAACTAGAAAAGGCCACCAGGATCATGCTAATTGTCCTGGTCTGCCTCATTCTTGAGGAGCTGAAGCAAGCCAGCAGTGAGACCTGCGGAAGGACTTCCCGATAAGGCTGTGAGACAAGGCTAGGAAACACAGATTGGGATTTTGCTTCTCCCTGGGATTCAACCTCCCTGGGATTTATTCTCTCCCCTGATCCCAAATATACCACCCTGTGAACCCCTAATTCATTGCTACAACCACTCTCAACCCAAGCCACCTTTCCCTTTCTCAGGAGCCTGAGTTTTCTGGAGAAGAGCCAGGGTGGGAAGGGGTCTCTGGCTTCCATCTCCCCTCACCCCAGTCTTCTCAGGAAAAGCTGGGTCCAAGTGAATTGGAGGGACTGGGACTAGACTCCCTGGCTGACTAAGGCCCCCAGAAGCGGCAAACAGCCCAGAGCTGGAAGAGATGGCCTTGGGGATTCAGGCATTTCACTCTAAGCCTGGCTTGGTGTCACACTTTCCTTCTCCGCAGTATACAGGGAGCTCACAAGGACGCGTGACAAAACAATAGCAGTAATACCATTATTCTCTATTCTGCAGTACTTCCTGCTGCCTCTGGCGTTATTGTGTCCGTGTACTAACTCACTTAATCCTCACCTTGTGCAACCCAGTGAGGTACCATTACTGGCCCCATTGTACAGATGAAGAAACTAAAGAACAGAGGGGTGGACTCTGTCAGGGATCCAGCAGGACCAATACGTCCTCAGAGGGCTTCACTGACATGAGCTTGTGAATGGGATGATGTACAGAGGCAGGGTCAGGGTCACAGGAACCAACAAGGGGTAGTCCTCAGGCCTGAGGACGAAGAGCAGGCAGCTGAAGAGACCGGTGGTACTGGGATGCAGTGAAAGCCCAGGAAAAGACATGAAGGCCCTGACCTTCCCCCACACCCCCACTCCACCCTCCCTGCCCTCTGGCTTCCTGCCTGTGCCTCCTTCTTGCCAAAGCGAAAGGTAAGCCAGGGGCAAGAGGGCCCCGAGGGTGCACCCCATAGATATCAGCCTCCTGAGGCACAGAGCAGGCCAGAGATGGGATCTGGGGGAATGGAGACCTCCACATGCCTAAGGCCCACAGCTCAGAAGGGCTGGTGATCTAGACCCAGAGCCTTGCTCCCTGAGCTGTTGGAAAGTACTGTCTGGGAAAGGGGCTACAGGGAGCCAGGTTGGGGACAGGATGCTGGCTTCTAGTGCAGGCTATGCTGCATTGCTCTATGATCCCAAGTGAGACTCGGGGTCTCAGTTTCCCCTTCACGCCACTCTGGGACAGCCAAGGAGCCAAGAGACCCGAAAGAGCCTGTTCCCATTGCCTCTCTCCTTTACCTCAGATAAACCTGGCACGAAAGGCTGAGGCCTCAGGCGGGGAGACGCTGAGTCCCTGAGGAGGCCACCCCCAGCTGCTGCCCACTTAGGACTCAGAGGTGTTCTTGCGTGAGCCCCCTCCAGTCTCCCTGAGGGCCCCAGTGCCTCAGTCTCTCCTCCCTTTGCACGGCCAGCATTCCCTGGCCCACAGCTCAGGGACCCACCCCAGAACAGGCTCCCTCCTCCCAGTGAGGCTTTGCAGAGCCTTGCCTAGGCTAGCACCCCCAAAGACCCTTCCTTGGGAGATCAGGGGCACCTCTGGCCTCTGGGGTCTCTGTCTGGGCTGGAGTCATCCCTCTTCTCCCCTTCCCACCCCGCCCAATTCTACCCCACCCATGCTTCCCCAAGCCTAGGGGGAGCCCCACCCAGGTTTTCAGACAAACAAAATCAAGGGGAAAGAGTTTGCAAGGAGGAGGGAGCTCATTACCAGGAATTAAGGAGGAGGCATGCCCGGGGTTAAGACGAGCGGGAGTGGGCTGGCAGGAGAGTCACTCCTAGGTACACGCAGAGATGGGCTGAGGTACACCAGATGGCACACAGAGAAAGATCCAGACACAAAGAGCCAGGCAGTGACAGAAACACAGAAAGGGGCAGAGATGTGGTTGGCCAGAGTCACAGTGCCACAGAGACTTAGTAAGACCTACTAAAAGCCAGCCCCACCCAGAAACACCGAGAAATGCACACTTGCACGTGTATGCACACACAGAGGCAGGCACAACAGGAAACAGGAACTGAGCTCAGGTTTCAGGGAGGCTGATTTCAAGCCAAACAAGTTAGAGCTTTAAAGAAACATGGGTGACTCCAAAGTGAGCTGTGGAGAGGACTCGACGGGGAGGACAGAGCCGAGGCGTGGGATCTATCTACCCTCCCACAGGGCGATTCTCCCTCCACGCCCAGCCTGGAAAGTGGATTAAGATACTTTTCTAAAGGAGATAAGACATTTCTTTCTAGAACTTGTTACCAGCTAGAACTACTAATGAGAGGCAGAGCCTGGACATGAGTTGGGGAGGTGGGAAGCTTCCCTCCTGCGCCAGGAGGGGTAGCTCACTGCTGCTTGGTTCGCGTCCCTACCGGCCCCTGCCCTGACTCCCTGCCCCGGGCCTGGCCAGGCCTGACCCTTTCTCTGGCGGTCTGACCCTCCATCTAACACATTCCCTGCGCTGCCAGCCCCTCTACCCTTATGCACGTGACCCTCTCGTGTTTCCCTTCGATCCCTGTCGGAAAGCCTCCTCAAGTCAGGGCACAGCTAGCCATCACCCCCTTTCCCCCTCCCCCCTCTCAGGAAATTCAGAATCCGTGGAAGGAATCTGAGGCGGAAGAGGATGTTGAATTCAATGACCTTTAAAAAACAGCCTTCAGCACCTCTCCGCCACCTCCACCCCCTCCTCCCCAATTCTGCAGGAAAAATCATAAGGTGACATTTTATTGACTATTTAGTATCCGATGGTCACTCTGCTAAGTCCTTTTCATGAATTATCTTCCACTACCTCCTCCTCTTAATATCTCCCAATTCACAGGAAATTGAGGTTCAGGGAAAGAAAAATGACCACCCCAAAGTCACACAGGTGGAGAAAAGCCAAGCTGGACCTGGAATCCAGGTTTGACCACTCTTGAACCACTGCACCAGAAGGCCTCCCACCCCCCGGGGGGGCTGACTGGTAGGGATGGGCTGCAGGATTTGAGAAGGCATGGGGCACGCTGGGCAGGATGGCAGGGTAGGGGCCCCAGAGGCAGGACTGGTGTGGCTGGAATGAAATTCTGAAACCACATTCCCCTCCCAAGGGTGGCCCTTCCTCCCCCCAGGGCCTGGGAAGGGGACACTCCCTCTGGCTCAGGTCTCTCCAACATTCCAGACACACCTCTTGGGAGCTGGGGACAAGGAGGGGTTGGAGACCTCAGATGGAGCTGCCTTCTCCCATCACCACTTCCACCGGAGTCCTGGCTGTGTGGCCCTGCAGTAGCCACCCACCCTCTCTGGGCCAGGTCCCCTCATCTATGACGTGGCTGGGGAGCACCAGCTTAATCTCTAAAAGCCACATTTCTCCCGCCAGACCCAGGGATCCTCTGGCTGCCATGGGGTTAACTCTGCAGGAGGGCTAAGCTTGGGGCCCGCCTTTCCTTTTATTCCCAGTGAAACTTGAAGAGGATCTGGTAAGGAGGTAGGGAAAGAGAAGGTGGGAAGGGGCACACGATTTCCCGACAGAGCTTCCTGGGCTCAGGTGCGCCGAGCCCCTCGCCTCCCTGGGGACAGTCAGGACACCAGTGTCAGTGGTCCCACCTCAGCCCTGCGGGCAGCAGAGGCGTTAGACTGAAAAACTGAGCTGAGGGGGAGGCGGGGATGAACGTAGCCATGCTCCCTGAGTTCAGATGACTGACTGGAAAATGGTGGGAGGGTGGGGTTGGAGCAAGGATGACTTGCTAGGAGACAGTAGAGCAGACCAGGAGGATTTCAGGGAGTGAGGACTAGCAAAGGTTCAAAGGGAGGAAGGCACGGAAGGGCACAGAGGAGTCTGGCGGCAATGGACCATTGTGAGGGGATAGGTAGGGACCATGGGCCAGGTCCTGGGGGCCCCGAATGCAAGAGGATTGGGGGTTGTGTCTGGATAGTGGGCAGAGCCATGGAAAGAAGCCCACTTTCAACAGTGGTGTCAGAAAGATCCCTTTGATTGCTGTACAGTCTGGCTGGGGCAAGCCCGGAGCTGGGGAGGCCGCTAAGGGGGCTGTGGCCGAGGTCTGGGTGGAGGTGATAGACCCTAAAGGGCGGCAAGCTATAAAAGACTGTACAGGTCCCTCGTCTGACTGGCCTGCTTCGTGAATAGTAGTCCTCCCTTTTGGGCAGCTCTGCCCGAGAAAACGTTTTTCTCTAGGCCAGGTTCAAGCCCGCCTTCCGGGGATGATGGGTAGGTGCAGGGGTCAGGAAGGAGATGCCGCTCATTGTGCAAGAGGATGGAAGCTTGGGGGAAAGTGTGGGGCCACTGAGTTCAAGCTGAGAGGCTTGGTGAAAAGGCCCTCTGACCCATCTGTGGGACTGACCCCTGCCCTGCCCGCCCCCCGGCGGCGCCCAACTACTAGCCCTAGGGTACCCTGGCCAGGGGAGACGCCAGCGGGGCACCCTTGCTGGTATTTGTGGCTGGACACCATGAAGCTCCTCAGCTAGCCCCAGAACAAAAGCAGAGCAAACTGGCAGTTTTAGGAACACATTTTATTATTTTTTTTTATAAAAGGCAAAAGAGTACATTTTTTGAGTGGAGGATTAAAGGACTGAAGACCCTATTTTAAGCAGAGTCTCCCAACCCCCATCCCTAAAACTGTAACATCTGCTGTATTTTTAAAAAAAAGGCAAGCATGAAACTTACGACCTGGACTTCACCCCACCACCCCTCATGCCTACATTATCACAGAACTACGTTCTCTGTTCTTACTTATATGCAACCAGAGCTCCATACCTGGGCTGTGGCCTCCTCCTCCCAGCCCTACCCCCTTGTCCCCACCCTTCCTCCCCCAAAGCCTAGAGAAGCTCCCTACTTAGAAAAAAGGGCACATACACACACATACTCAGAAACACATATATCTGGACCCTTCTCCATATGGAGCCCCCTGAAACATGCAGACTCTTCACACTTTCCTCACTCGCAGATGGGACACACCACAGATGGACCTTCCCCTTCCTCTGGTCTCCCCCCAACAGCTAGAATCCTTTCCACTTGGTCCCTTGCCCTGAGTATCTTGGAAACCACACACGTGCACACATACTCACACGCCCACTGCCCATTTTCCTTTTGGGAGACAAAGGGTATGTTGGCCCTACTCCCTGTCCCACCACAGCTTAAAGACAGTGTCCTAAGGGCCTATTTGGGGAGCGTCCTGGGGAGAATCCCCAAGGGGGCTGTCCACTGGAGTGGGAGTTGACAAGGAGCTTCTCAAGTCTGGGAGGGTCCCGTGAAGGCTTCTAGGCAGCAGCCCCTGCACAGTCTGGGGATGCTCAAGGGAGGGGCGGGGAGGTAGCCCCTGCCCGCTCAGATCTGCTCCTTGTGCTTCACATGGGCCAGCTTCACATTCTCCTGCTCAGTGGAGGGTGGAGGCTGCTCCAGGTGGCAGCCGATCATGAGCTGGTACACGAAGACACCCGCAATGGAGCCCAGGAGGGGAGACACGATGGGCACCCACCACCAGTGGCGGCCGGTCCTGGGGACAGACAGAGAGGCGGTCGGGGGCGGGTGGGCAGCAGAGGGGTATCAGGCTAGGGCAGGCCGGGGGGGGGGGGGGGGGCGGCGCTGCACTCACGTGAAGACTGCAGAGCCCCAGCCAGCAATGGCGGTGAAAAGGCGGGGACCGAAGTCCCGGGCGGGATTGACAGCATAGCCAGAGTTGAAACCCATGGAGGTGCCGATAACCAGGACCACCAGGCCCACGGTGAAGGCCTCCAGGCCGCGGGGCACGGGGTTGTTGTAGGGGTCAACGATGGCCAGCACACACACGATGAGGGAGGCAGTGCCAATGAACTGGGGAGTGGGGAGGACAGGGTGAGGAGCTGCTGCGATCCCGGCCTCTGGTCCCTCCTCTGTCCCCGGGCTCCTACAGTCTGACCCTTTCCCGAGTTCAGCTCTTTCCAGCAGTGGTGCTAGACTGTGAGCATGCAAAAAGGATCCCCTGGGGACCTGGCTAAATATGCCGATGCCCGCCACCATGATTCTGATGCAGGTGTCCCCACACATTGAGAAACCCTGCTACAGACCAGGAGTCCTGTCCGCCAGCCACGCACAAGCAGCTGAGCAGCTTGGTCCTCCTCCCTGTGTTCCCCTCGTGGTTCCCTGGCCCGTACCTGGTCGAAGAATCCATTGACCATGTCCAAGTGTCCAGAGGGGTAGGTGGCAAAGATGCCTGCTGTGCCGTTGGGGCCCGAGACTATGAGCTCATTCTTGGCAAAGTCCCAGATTGCATCTGGTGACAGATCAGACCCAGAGTGGGTGAGGGCAGAAGCCGACCCGCTCTCCAGTCTCAGGCTGGGCCCACCCTCCTGGGGGATCACAGGTGAGTACGTCACTGCTGTACTACTCAGGAGTCTGTGGACGGGCAGGGGTGGGGGGTGGGGGGGTGGGGGGTGGATAGCCTGAGACTCTATTGTTGCCCAACTTGTTTCTTTCCCCTTGTGCCCCCCACCTTGGGCCTGTGAGTGAATGAGTGAGTCATGAGCCCGGGGCTTGGGCAGGCCCCAGTTGTCTGTCATCAAAAGGCCTGGTGCCAACAGGTCCCAAGCAGAGGGAGGGAGGTAGTGGAGGATGGCAGGGTGGGGAATGCTCACCATAATACAGCCCAAAAACAATCCCAGCACCCAAGAAGGCTCCCAGCGTCTGAGCCAAGGTGTAGATGGGCAGCTTGATCCAGGGCTCGCGTGCCAAGAAACACATGGCAAAGGTCACAGCAGGGTTCAGGTGGGCCCCTGGGCAGAGGGGGGATGGGACCTCTTAGTCACCGTAGCTTGCTGCAGTGGGAAGGCCAGGATCCCTAACCTCATATTCCCCCTCTCTGGCCCTCGTAAGCACGGGTGCAGAGAAGGGTTTTCTTGTACCAGATGGTGGGTTGGACTATGTAACAGGCCAACTCTGATAATCGGATTCCAAGGTGACAGTCAAAGGTTCAAAGTATCAAGTTCTTTCTCCATTCTTCTCTTCCAAAGCTCAGAGAAGCTGAGGCCACGGCCATGCCTTGCCCTTGGGAATGTCCCTTGCCACCCCATTCCCCAGTTGGGCGCCTTGTGGGAATGCCATTTGAGGGTAACGACTGAGGGCAGAGCAAGGCCTTACCAGAGACCTGGCCAGCCACAAGGACGCCCAGGGTGACAGCGAAGCCGAAGGCTAGGTTGATGGTGAGGAAACCACCGTGGGTGCCCCGGCTGAGCACCACCTGGGCCACGGAGCCACAGCCAAACATCTGTATCAAGAAACAGAACCAGGCAGGGAGAGTGAGGCCCAGCAACTCTGTGACTCCAGAGGGAAGGGGTGAATCCAGCAGCCTCCACCTGCCGTCATCTGGAGGACAGGGAAGCCCTTCCCAGGGGAAGCCAACCCACACCCCTCCTGTGGCAACTGTAGCCCGCAGCATAAGCAGACATGCCCTCTCACCCACAGCACCTGAACTTGAATTTAACAGGGCCCTATGGAAGGGACTGGAAGCAGAGTCTACAACTGGGAGCCCCAAAGATGGCTGGACCGTCTTCTCTGATTTTTCTGGAATCTCAGTACGAGTGCGGTATAGGGGAGCAGCATTCACCTAGCACACTTTCTCCAGCAGCCCTTCAGGCCCGGCCCACAAAGTGGGAAGGCTCTCACTCATCCCCCACCTGTACTTGCCTCCTTCCTTGTCCCAAAGAAGAGCTTTGGCGAAGGTGGGGGGTGGGTGGGGGTGGCGCAGGGCACAGAGAAATAGGGAGGAGGCCAGAGGTTAGGCGGAGTCCACTTCTCCTGAATCTGGAACGTCAGAGCCCCTGCCCCGCCCCTGTTCCTGTCCCAGAGCCTCCTCTCTCCATCCACCCTGACCTCTTGGCCCTCAGGGGTCCAGGTTCCCTACTCAGATGTGGAGTGGTTAAGACAATGATCTCAGTGGTCCCTCTCACTAGCCGCAGCAGGGCACTGGAGTGGGGAGATTGGTTCTGAGGTTTCTGCCGGTGATGGGGGGATTCAAGAGGACTAAGGTCCCTGATGTGCCGCGAGTAGAGAAATCCTGTCCCTCTTATTTAAATGTAAAAATGCTTCTGTACCCTACACAAAGAGCTATTGCCCTGAGCCTCCAGAGTGTCCCCTAAAGCTGTTCACTCCAGGCCCTGCCCTGGGTTCCCTCTTCTACCTCCCCATCACTACAAGTGTTAGCTCTAGTCAGCGGGCAGCTCCCAAAACTCGTGCTAAGGGCCCTTGTCCATTTGGACGGGTCAGTGTCCTGTTGTACTGGGTCGCTAAGCATTTTGGTTATCATCCCTCAGAAGGACTGAGCGAGGGTGGGAAAGCCAGCAGCAGTGATGGCAGGGCAAAGGTGTGTGGGCAGGTGAGAGCAAAGATCAGAGACTGGGAGTATGTGGGGGTGGGGGGAGGCCCATGGGGGTCCGGGGCACTCTGCCCGGCTTGGCAGGCCGTGGCCCCCGCTCTTTTCCTGCCTGAGGCCCAAACCTGGCTTCATCCCAGGAGACCTTGGAGGGAGAAGCTGTCAGAGCCAGTTCCGCCACCTTGGGGCTAATCTTCTTCCTTCCCTTCCTCTCCCCCACTCCCTGCCTTGCTAGGCACCCCAGAGAAAGGGGCCACCCTCCCCCCAAGGCCAGCCGTGATCCTGCCACCATAGGCTCTGGGTCCCCAGAGCACAGAGGTACGCAGGCAAGCCCTCACCCACCACTCGGGGCTCTCCCAGGCCTAGCCCCTCTTCTCCGGGCCACCCTGGAGAGTCTGCTTTTCACTGACACCAGATGCCTTACACTCACCTGAGCCTGAACACCTTCACAGAAGTTAACACCCTCCTTTTGTGGTTGAGGATAAGCCAAATGATCCTGCGGCTCAGTGCAAGGCCTGACTGACTGCTCCTTTGTGGGAGAGGCTGACTGAGACGGGAGAGGGGTTAGGGAGGCCCTTCTGTGAATGTGGAAGACAACTTCCCCTGTTCTGGCTGCTCGTGGACAGGGGCATGGACCATCAATCAGATAGGGAGTGAGGGACACAAGGCTCTGGGACGGGAGGGTGAAAAGCACCTGCCCCTCTCTTCCCCCCTCTTCCCTTCTTGGCTTGGGGAGAGAAGGGAGGGGGAAGATGGGTAGGGTCACTAGTCTTGTGAGGGGCTGTGGATAAAGTGCCCCACCTGGCTTCTCCCCTGCTGTTCCTGGAAGCCAAAGGTGAGTCTAAGACCTTCTCTCGCCACGGAGCCTGCTCTACCACCACCACCCATTTGGGCCACCCCAGCTCTACCTACTTGCCTCTAGTTGAGCTTCCTAGTCCACAGGGGGCTGGCTGGCCTGCATTACCTATAGCTAGGGCTGGCGCAGGGACGGAATAACCCATTCACCACAATGAAGCAACTGAACTCAGAAGAAAACAGGTGTGACCACATGAGGGGCTGAAAATAAGAGAGTAGGTAGGACAGGAAATGGAGACTGAAAATGGTTGTCAAACCCAAGAAATACAAACAAAGTCACCCAGGAACAAGCTAGGGACGAAACTCGTAACCAGGGAGTAAACGGACTGGGGAGTGACCCAGGTAGTGGAAGTGGCCTACTCTGAGAACCCACAAACTAACTCAGAGGTTGAGTTAGAGGCTGGGGAGTAACTCAGAGTGCTTGGGCACAGAGGATGATAGCATCTGTCTGGGTGACTGACAGTGTCTGGGGGCCACTCAGCACAAGACGAGTGACTTAGTGATACCACGTCCTCTGTGCCCCGGGGCCCAGCTGCCTTCCACAGCCTCCTTATCTTCAGGATCTTCCTTTCTTCCAGCTCTGCTGTTTGCACCTGTGTGGCCTCCGCCCTCTGCCCCCACCCGTGGCGAACTGTCCTCACATCACGGGAACTTTTGGACTTTCTGAAGCTTAATTATTCATTAGGGACCAGATATCCAGGACCCAAATAATCTAATAGGGGCCCATTTGCCAAAGCCTCCACTGCCTCCCAGAGCGGGGACTCGGGGCACCTGGGGAGCTGAGAGCCAGGAGAAGACCCTGGAGGTCTCAGACCGCGGGGGTGACCACTGCCCCCCGCCTGTGGGCTGCGGCCCTGGTGAGAGGGTGACCCATCAGAGCTGTCAGTGGAGTAAGGGCTGCCCTCTGGCACGAGTCAGAGCTGTCAGGGATGGGAGCTAGGGGAAAGACCACCCTGGAATGGGTCAAGGTGGTCTTTGATGATCCCCAGCCAGGAGCAGAGCAGGGAGAGGGGGCGCGCCAGCCTTGAAAAAGAGCCCCTCCAGTGTGAACAGAGGGGCCGCGGAGCGCGGGGGCCTGGAGAGAGAAGGGCTTCTCCGGGTCCCTCCACTCACCACGAGGATGAGGGTCCCCAGGCACTCAGCCAGAGCCTGGCGAAGCAGCAGGTGGCGGATGTGGAGCATCTCGCTGCAGCGGGACACCAGCTCCTTCTGTCGACCCATGGCTGCAGCGGCGGCGCGTCCGAGGCGGGCTGGGGCTGCGAACGCGGCGGGGCGGCAGCGGTGGCCCCGAGCGCCGGGTGGCGCCCTTTATAGGAGCCGGAGGCACGCGCCCCGCCCGCCCCGCAGCCCCGCCCGACGTATGGGCGGCCGCCCCCCACCGCTTTGCCTGGGGAGGCCGGTGGGGACGCGGGGCTGGGGGAGGCTGCGCGGGAAGGGAGGGGGCGGCGGCGGTGCGTGTGAGGAGCCTTAGGGGTGACGTTCGCTCCGGGAGGGCACTTAGGGGAGGAGGCGTGTTGGGGGCCGAGGGGATCGCGCGGGTCTGAGAGGGGATTGCGTGGGGTACAGGCAGGTGCGGGACCGTGGCTGGGGAGAATGAAGCCGCCACCAGAGACCTCCTCGGTCATCCACACGACGGTGCGGGCGAGAGAGGCAGGTCAGAGAGGAGCACTGGCCCCCCCCAGCTCTACAGGATGGCTGGACCCAGCAGGTCCTCCGTCAGGGGGCTGGAGGGAGGAGGCTGTGGGCCCCGAGGGAGAAGAGACCCTCTCATAGTGCGGCCCTGGGTGGGCTCACAGAACACACGCTGAGCGTTCATGGGCCGTGTTCCTTGCGCTGAGTACATGTCCCATGTTACATGCCCTGACCAGCTCTGTCCTCAGCTGTGTCCGCACATGACGTCTGTCCTGTGTACCAGATCGCACTTGGACATTTCTCGGGGCTGTGCATATGCCTGTTGAACCCGGCTGGCCTAACTCAGTTTGCCACACGTGTACCTGCGTGTGTTTACACATGGCTCCAGAGGCCGAGCTGCAGTTGTCCGGACATGCCACATGCCACATGCTTGCCAGCAGGGTGAGTCCCAGCTGTTTTTAACCCTCTCTTCCCCCACTCTCGCTGATCCCCAGCCAGGGGAGAGTTTGACCCTTTAAGAAGTTAAGTTGGCTAAACTGTGAGGGTTGTCGGCCCCATCTGAGGGGGCGCGTGAGGCAACGTTGCTCCCCATATTGCATTTAATAATTGGGAAACTGAGGTGTGGTGGCCTGGGCCCTACTTCCACAGGACGGGGAGCAAATCTGACCTCACCCCAGTCAAGATGGCAGCACTGCCAGAGGAGACCACATTTTCCAGAGGTGCTTCAACCAGGTGGTCTAAGGGCCCTGGGGGCTTAGCCCTTGAGGAGTGGCTGTCAGAAATGAGGACTCCAGAGATGACTCATACCCAGAGAGATGGGGTTTAGCAACACATTTTAGGTAAAATTACACACTTGCACATGCACACGCACACACACCTATAAACACTGAGCTCTGTTCACATGCTCATGGGATCCCATTCACATGAGAGCCTGGCCATGGGCTCAAACATATACGTAACCCACACAAGAGATCTTCCATGGCTCTTTGCCCAGGGAGAAGCGCCCCCACTCCCCGGGCCGCCATGGGCTGGGAGGCCCCATGGTGAATCAGGGGGCCATAACCTACCCACAGCGCCACTGCCAGTCTGTGGCTCAAGACACAACCCTAGACTCCTGAGGCCGGAGCGCAGACTGTGGAAATGGGGACACACCCTCTACCGTGCTGCCCTTTCTCCTCCCCGTCACATGATGTGCTTCTCAGCTTCTCAGCTGGGGCTGCACAGGGACTGGCAAGGGGCTCCTCAACCCTGGAAGAAAGTAAGTGCCCACAGCACCCCGTCCTCACCGAGGCCCATCCTGGCCTGGCCTGGAAACCGGAGTGCAGGAGAAAGACAGCGGCAGCTTTGCCAGCAGCAGGCACACACGAGGCCCCTAGACACCCGTGTTTGCACTCAGCTTAGAGGTGTTCACATGTGCTGCACCAGATACTCCCACCAAACTCATTCCTATCTATAACTTGTGTGCACACACTTGTTCATACATGTACGTACACATGCACACTGGGATGGGTTTGGGTCAGAGCTGAGGAGATACGGTATGGGTAGGGCTTGGTGCTTCTGAGTGGGCCTGGAAGAGGGAGAAGAATGCAATGCCTTCCAACGGCCCCTTATTCCTGCCAGCCCTCATGTGGGATTAAGAGGGGTCAGGGCCTGGGGATTTTGTCCAGAAGTGCCAGGCTGTCCTGAGTTTGGGGGCTGAAGCAGGACCTCACTGTACAACTCTTCTCATTGTAGTTCAATGTCAATGGCGCCCTCTGGGGCAAAAGATAGGAAGAAGCATGGCTTCACAGAGAAGTGATGGAAGCTTGGTAGGGCCCAGCTCTGAGTCACATAGCTTACCTATAGCCCTCTGGGCTCCCTCCTGTGCTTTGGGAAGGAAAACCAGTGCCAAGTGCAGGCTAGAAGCCAGCCCACCTGGGAGGTCCGGGAGGATGCAGATGAGGAGGCACCACCTCCTCCCAGGGCATCTTGGGCAAGGTCTATGTCTCACCTGGGCAGGCGGGCTGAGCCCAGGAAGGGGCCTTGACAGCCTATCCACCCCATGGGAGGCTGTGACTCCTTGGGGTCAGAGCTGGGGGAGTGAGTTCCCAGGCAAGGGAAGGGCTAAAGATGCAGGTCCCAGCCTGCTGGACCAGAGGGGCTGGCTGGGGCCCTGTAAGGGGGCAGAGAGGTGGTGGCACCTCTCTGCCCCCTTCATTGCCTGACCCCCAGACTCTTTTTTTGGCTTCAATAGGAGCAGCCTGAACCATCAGAAGATACATGGTTCTTGCTGTCAGCAAGTGGCGTAGAGAAGAGTGTAGACATAAGAGAACAAGTCATGCTACAGTCCCCCCGGCCTCTTCAAACCCCCTAATCTCCTCCAGAGCATTGGAGCGGGATGAGGGGAGTGGCAGACCAAAGCAGACATACAAACATTTTTAAGTTTAGAAAGCACTTCCTCCCATTTGCAAAACAACCCCCAAAAGTGACTGTATCCCCCCCTTTCATAGATGACAAAACTGAGGTTTGGAAAGAAGTCACATGCTAAGGTCTCAGCCACTAAGTGTTGAGTTGGGAGGCTCAAACCCTATGGGGATGAGGAGGAGAGGTAGAGAAGGGCAGAGAGGCCAGGGAGCCTCAGGTCCGAGGCACAGGAGGAGCAGGGAGCCAGGGCACAGGAACCCACTAAGTCTCTCCACGCTTGAGCTCCCTTTCTAGAATGTGTCTCACTCTTAGGCCACTGCTGGACATTGTTCCTTCTCCTAGGCCTCAAGAGTTGGGGGCTGGCTCTGGACTTGAACTGGGAGTGGAGAGCAGAGATTAATCATCCTATTATGAGCATCCCCAGACTGGGGGGCAGGCGAGCCTTTCCTCCTACTGCACCAACAGTCACCCCCTGTCTCCAGACAAGATGGCAGAGAGCCCATAAACACAAACTACCCCCTTGGCACCTCCAGCCAGATGTCCAGCTGGACCCTGAGAAAAATCTACCTTTAGACCCATATCCTGGGGATTCTGGGTTCACCTTCTGGGTGCTGTACCCTTTGGGTACAGCAGAGAGTCCTAGAGGAGGCAGAGGGATGAGGCAGTGGCCTAGACTCCTTGCTGAGGAAGGGCCCAGAGTCACAAAGTCTAGGCTGATGGGGCAGAGGCTCTCACAGACCCAGAATCTCAGCTCCAAGTCTGGCTTGGCCACTGACCAGTCAGGTGACCTACACAGCTCTCTTCTCCCAGCCCTCAGTGTCAGTTTCTTCATCAGTCACCTGGAAGTTTCAGATGAAGTCCTCCCATCCCCCAACCCAGAGCCACTGTAAGAACCAAACAAGACTGTGGGTGCTTCAGGCTTTAAAAACTGTATTACATAATCAACATAGAAAGAAAGGCTCATTCTAGAAGCTGACTCCTTAATCAGAGCCACATGTCCTCCTATGTGAATATGCATACGCATCCATGTGTGTTCTTGGCTGTGTGTGTGTGTATATCCACGGAGGTCTGCATGGACACGTGGACAACCGTGGGGTCCATGCATGCATGTGGGTATCCATCAGGGCCTATGTGTGCATATCTGTGTGTGTCCCTGCCTGGGCCTGGCTGTGGGTCTGGGTCCAGTGTTTACAAAAGCCAGAGATAGAGGATGAGGATCTGTTGAGGAGTCTGGAGACTACCTGGCCGGCCGTTTGGGCCTGCTCCATGCCAGCCTAGGGGGAGGGGAGTTAGTGACATGGAGCTGACACAGACCAGGCTATCCCTGCAAACAGGCCTAGGGTGTCTAGAAGGCTCAGGTTCACACCTCAGGGATCAGATCCTTGTAGCCCCTGGGTTTTCTCTTTTCCTATCTCCTTCTTCACTAGCAGGAAAGCTTCTGGAACCAGGATGGTTGCCTCAGAGGTTGAGGGGTCAGGACAAGAGGTTGAGGAGAAAGAAAAGCTCACAGGCTTCCGGGGGCGGGGGGGCGGCCTGAATTAGGGCCTGGCACTTGCCTGGCCCCTGTAGCCACAAAAGGAGCGTGGAGCTCTTGGGGGGCTGAGGCAACCAGAGGGCTTCCTGGAGGAGGAAACATTTGGCTGGGGATTTTAGGGAGTGTCTTCCAGGTGAGAGCCTGCCAGGGGTTTAGAAAGCCAGGGAGGGACACTGGTGCTTCTTTAAACCCCAGGGCTCTGAGGAAGCTCTCGCAACGACTGCTGCAGCTGGAAATGGGGAGAGGGACGCCAAGGAGGCAGAGCCCTGGCCCCGCCTCCTGCTTCAACCACAGTATTTTAACCATGTTATATCAGGGTTCTAAACAGGACAATAATTGACAAATGTTCCACTGCTAAGAACAGAAGCTAATGGGAGACCTGAGGGTTTTAAGCAGGGAAGTGGTATGGTCTCCATTTGTCAATTAATGGAAGGCATTGGAAGGATCCTTCCAGCTGTGAAGTGGAGGATGTGTTGGAGGGGAGAGGCTGAGGCCAGGAGGCCTGGAAGGAAGCCACGGAGGAGGGAAAGAGGCCAGATGCAGGGCGGTACCTATAGGGAGCGAGGAGGGTTTGAATTGGGGATTTAGGGGCGAGAGTGAACAGGGCAAGTCGGCAAGAAGCTAAAATTGGAGGCAAGAACTGGGAAGACAGGAACTTGAACCTGAGATGGGGCCCAGAACAACTGCTCTCTGAGAGGCCTGTGGTCTGAAGGGGGCCAGATGGGAGACAGGTGGTGGAAGGAGGCTCTGCATCTGGTGTTCCAGAAAGGCCATGGGCATGTGTGAGGCCCAGTATTCTCTCCCCTCATCCCAGCCCAGTCTGGGTGCTAATTACAGGGCAGCTACCAGCTGCCTGCCCCGGGGAAGAGGCATCACAGGGGGAAGGATCTAAAGGACGGGACAGGCTACACCAGGAGGTTCTGCAGTCAGACTTCAGGTATGACTTCCTGAGGATCACTAGACCTGGGATCAGTGGGAACCGGACTCCAGGGAGACCCCATGGATTGGGAGATGGGGGTGCAGATTTTGTGGGGGCAGATAAGAGAAAGGCCAAGATGCCATATCTCTCTATGCCATATGATTGCCATTGTAGCGATAATTAGACCTCCATCACATAATTGTCCTTTTTTAAGTGGTTGGAATAATTAAGTTCTAGTCTCTTGGCAAGTTCATTGATTATAATACCATATTGTTGGCTAGGGGGACAGAGGAGACTCAGGCTTGAGCTAAGGTGGACCAGACTGTGCACACTCCCACCCCTCCCCTATCCTTGGCTCTGCTCCTCTAGGTCTTGCTGATAACAGCTTCGTTCAACTGCCCTGGGTGGGCAGAGAGCAGCAAGGCTGGCAGGTGGCCCAGAACAGGGGACGGGGCCAGGCTTTGCACTCCTCTCTGCCCCATTGCCCAGATCTGGAACTCAGCTCTCCATTCCTTTATTCCTCCTCACCCCAGCCCTTGGCTCCAGGAAAGCCCAGGCTCAGCAGTAAGGCCTGGAGCCAGGATGCCCAGATTCCCTGGGTTTCCACCCCTAGCCCCCTGTGTGACCCTGGACAAGTTCCTACACCTCTTTAGGCCTCATGCAAACCAGAAAAACTATCCTCCCCATCCTGCTCTCGGAAGCTGAAGTAGGAAAGGGAAATGAGTCTCCCTCTGGGTTTGGAACACCCCGGTCCCCATTAGTGGCGTAGGCAGTCTAAGAGTCCCGTTCCCCCCACAACCCCTCCTCTCTCTTTGCAGCAGAGGGAGGGGCAAGCAGGCTGAGTAGGGTAGGGGTGACTCACGTGCCCCAGGCTTCCCCTCCTGTTCATCTCTCACCTGGATTAATCTATGACTCACAAAGCAAGTACCGGGTGTTGGGGGGTTACATGTTTATTTACTGGGGTGGGGACACTCAGAGTAGCCCAAATCTGAGCAGCCCTCAGGACTTCACTGAATGTAACCTGCTGCAAGGACCCCCAGGCTTTGAGGTCTTGCTCTTCTTCTCCAAAGTAAGGTACTGGGCAGAAGAAAATAGGGCCTTCAGCTAAAAGGATTCTGGTTTTATACTTAAAGATATATTTATTTTAGGGAGAGAGAGCATGAGTGGGCAGGGCAGAGGGAGAGGGAGAGAGAGTCTCAAGCAGACTCTGCGCTCAGTGTGGAGCCTGACCCGGGGCTCACTCCCATGACCCTGAGATCAAGACCTGAGCTGAAACCAAGTCGGACGACCAACTGACCACGCCACCCACACGCCCCAGAAGGATTCTGGTTTAGAGAAGGTGGTGATACCACAGGCAGAAGAGAGGACCCTTTGAGAATTCACTAAATGTAACTACGTAGAGGGGCTTAGAAGCTCTGACGGAACTGGGGAAACCAAAGCCCCAAGGAAAAGGCTTTCTTTAAAGCCTTTAAATCCACAGGAAAAAATCGAGCTTTTGCCTTTTATCTGAGAGCTTTTTCTCCTGACTTGCTCTTCAAAAAGAGAGATTTCCCCTTTTACAGCAACTCAGAACTAGAGGCAAAAATGTGCACACAGACAAATGCATACAGACATGTCCACGCCCCAGAACACAGAGCAGACACATCACTCCATACATCAGACACAGACTCCGACCCCATCCACGTCCACCTGCAAAGTTAAATGCAGAAGCCCACAGAGGCAGATACACCCACCAGGCTATGTAACTTACACCCTTGCTCACACAGTTCCTTCTAGTCTTCTCTTCTTCCCTTCCAATGAAGTTCCAGCTCCTCAGGCCACCCTCCTCACCTACTTCCAAGGTCAACCGGCCTTCTCGCCTACTTCCCCGAGAAGATCTGAGGAAAACAGATTGGAGCTGCAATGTGAGGGATTGAGACTGGGAGCCTGGGCTTCCAGCACTCTCCACACCCCGTCCCCTAAGCTAAGCAAGGAGTGCAGAAAGGATGGCACAGCTTCTTGGGTTTGAGTCCTCTGCCCTCCTCCCTTGCCACATTGTGCACCTGACAAAGCCATTACCATGCCCATTTTCAAGGTGGGAAGGCTGAGCCCAGCAAGGGGAAGTGACCTGCCCGGGGATGCGTGGGGACATAGCAGGGCCAGGGCTCATCTCCTGAGTGGGGACCACTGTCTGCACCTCTCGGAGCCACCTGCTGCAGTTTTACCTGGGGGCAGATTCTGTTCCTTCCCACACTGGGATCACCTAGAACTGGCTTTGTGAAAAGGCCAGAAGCCAAGGACTGAAGCTGACCCATGGATGAAGCAGGACAGTCTGAAACAGGCCAGCACCATCCCTCCTCAGAGCCTAGGGACGGACTGTGGAGAAAAGTAAGTGAGGAGCAGCCAGGGACAACCACAGACCCAAAGTCCGTGAGGGCTGGAACTGCATTTCTTTCCCTGACGATAAAGCCTTGCGGGCTTCCATTTGGAGTCCGTGAATCAACAGCACAGGGAGATGCAGCCCCCAGCTCACGCAGCCCATCAATGTATTCTCTATGCCCATTTCTAATCCCATGACAGTAACAGGTAGGGACCGGCAGAGGTTCACAAAGACTCACAGAATTGGGACAAAAGGAGATCAGGGTCCCCATATGTGGCTTACCGTCTTGAAGATGAAGCCTGACAGCCAGGCAGCCGAGCGCCTGCCTGCTGCTGAACCTGCCCCCTCATTCAGAAGATGAGACGTCAAAGCGCATCCTTCACGGGGCTGGTATTACTATGTGAGCACGCTCCCACACAGAAGATACGGAAAATACCGGAGAGCGCCCCGCATTTGCCAAGCGCTCCATGAACGCCCCCTGCAGCTCTCACCATCCCCACCCTGCCCACTCTAGGAAGTACAAATCATGACTCCCTTTTCCCTAAGGTCTTCTGTGGCCCTGCTTCTCCCATCGGCCCTTCTGTACACACCTCTAGCCTCCGTGAGCACAGCGCTGTCTTTGGTGCCACGAAGGTGCCAAGAAATCTATGTTCAAACATGTCACCTGTCCCCAAAGACCTTACACGTAGGAGACTTGTTTAACACCAGGAGGAAAAGGGAGAAAAGCCAAGAACATGGGGAAATTAAGTGATTTAATTTTAAATCCAAGTTTCGGACAACAGAAGGGTTCACGCCACTGTATGCGACTATGAAGTAAACTGAACAGACAATAATTGCTCGATGTTTCGGCGAGAAAGAGCACCTGAGGCTGGGGGCAGGAGAGGGTTGGAGGAGGAGGCACTGTTTGAGCCAAGTCTGGAAAAACATCAGGATTAGGGGAGACGGGCGGGAGAGGCTGCCGAAGTGGGGTGTGGACCAGGCTAAGAGGAGGTGGCATCCTCCCACCCTGCCCTGGCACAGAGAGCTCCTGGGGAGCGGGCCTGGGGTCCTGCTCCCCTCCGCACGCCTGCTGCAGGGACACAGGGGGGCAGTTTGGGACACGAACGGGCAGGGGCACGGAGCCGGCGGGACTGAGACACTGAGCAGCCAGGGCAGCACTCAGTGCTCTCTGCAGCTCTCCTGGGCTAGAGCAGCTGCTCTCCCCCTCGCCCCTTCACCCAGCCAGCCCCTTCTGTCCTCTGTGCTTTTCCCTGGAAAGCAACAGTACCCTGCTCAAGGCTGGAATTCTGGGACCCTCAGCAAGTACCTCACCTTCTCTGGGCCCTATTTAAAGGCCTGACCCTGCACTGAAGGGCATACCAAGGTCTAGGCACATATCCTGGCAATGGAAAGGAGACAGAGCCTCAGCCCTGGGTACATGTCCTCCTCTCCAAGCTTCGGAAACATCCTAGGAAGACCAAAAGAAGCCCGGGCCAGGGCTGTCAGGTGGATGGATCTCCTGGGTTCATTTAGTTCCCTCTCTGAGCTGGCTCACCCTCCTCTTCTGGGAGTTCAGACAGGCCCAGGGGACTCTGTAGAATACCAGGCCCCCGCCCCAATGCTGAGGTGTCAGACAGAAAACTGGGGCAGGGCTTCCTTGGGGGAACATTTCAGTGTGTTCAGGCCAGCAGGTACTCCACGAAGGATCTGTACGTAGCAAGGGTGGAGGTCATGCCATTGACATCTTACTCCAGAGGCCTGAAGTCCTGCTGTCACCTACAGCCTGCTCCTAGGGCTGGAGATCACACGGTCCACCTCTCACTTCGGGCCTCCACGGCCTGTACCAGGCCCTCACCCAGGACGGCCAAGTCCTCCAGGATCGCTTCCACATTGGGCACCATCACCAGCTCCCCACCTTGAGACATCACCATGCGCCCCTTTGTGTTGGAGGCCTAGGGGAAGCAGAGAAACGTGGGCTGAGGCATCACAAAGGCACACCAGAGACAACACGCAGGGGGCGGAGGGGAGTGGCAGCAGAGGAGACAGACCCGCGGGACACATGCTTCACACCTGACCCACGGTCACTCACAGAGCACGCCCCATACAGACGGGCGTGCCCACATGGAACCGCACGTACACACTTGAACACACGGTTATCACCAGCCAGCACACCTTGAAGGGCTGGGGCTGGAAGCTGCTGGGCTTCCAGAGAACACCGATCACCTCTCCACCATGCTGGTCATAGAAGAAAAGGGCCAGGTCCCCAAAGGCCTCCTAGGAAAGGGCAGGACACAGATAAGACCACAGGGGGACACCTGAGAGTCACCTCCATGGCCCCAGGTTCACCTGGAAGTCCCCTCCCCAGGTGTAGTCAGCCCTTTAGGGCCTACCCTGAGCTGTGCCAGATAGAGCTGAGGAGGGTCATAGCCCAGCACAGGCATCAGGGAAGAGGGCCCCGGCTCGCTGAGCAGGCCACGGCAGAAGGAGGCAGCTGGGGAGTCCACGGCTTGGCGGTGCCGGGGGATGTGGCGGGGAGACAGGCGGATCAGCACATCATACATATCCAAGGGCGGCCGGAACGCTGTCTGAGGAAGGGTAGGGAGGGGTCAGCAGAGCCCACTGGGAGTTGGGAACTGGACCACAAAGCCTTCTACATGCCCACCTCGCTTTCCTCCTTCCCTTTTGTCTGACCTCCCCCACCCCCGGCCCCACTTACGGGCCCAAATGCTCATCTGAAAGTGGGAACACCAAGCCCCAGCTGGGGTCGGCTTCACGCTATCAGGAGGAACACAGGCTAGGAGCGCGAGGGCTAGAGAGAGCCAGGGCCCTGGTTCTCCTGCAGGCTCCCCCACTGTCAGGTACCGTGGGCAGCTCCAATGCCCTCTCTGGATTCAGTCTCGCCAAACCAGGGGACAGAGCGTCCTGTGACAGCCCCTACAGCTCCAGACTTCCAGTGTTCAAAGGCAGAATCCCCAGAACCCCAGAGCCACTCTTGGTCAGGGGCTTACCCTGATGTCCCCAGGGCCCCGGGGATCCATCAGCTGCTTCTCTAGGACAGGCAAGGCCTCAGCTGCCAGGACCACAAGCTGCTGTAGGACCTGGGGGGTACACATACATCAAATAGATCAGACCTAACCATGGGTCTCTCTTAGGCCAGGCTGGGCCTACTTTTTCCTTGGGGGAATAAAAACACAAATTTGGAGGTAGGGATGGGATTGCACCTGGGGCGAGGGTCCATCCTGTGTCCATATAGAGTTTTTACGATCCTGTGGGGTAACGATGACCATGATCGGGAGTTGTGTCCGAGTCGCCAGGAAGCCACTGCGGATCTCCCCCTGCTCCTCCACTGTGAACAAGAGGGGGTCCTGGGTCAGCCTGCTCCTTTCCCCGGACATGCTCTACTGCCCCAGGTCTTCTGGTGGCCCATCACAGGGATTTTTCCGACAGCCCTCCCCCAAAAGACAAAGGCAATGAAAAGGATACCATGTTTGCCTCCACTGGGTGGGGCACTAAACTCCTAAGCTCAGGCCAGAGGCAGAATTTTCCACTGCCTGGCACCCCAGTCTAGTTTCCGGGCTTGCACAAGCTGAGGCCTGCCCCTGACCCCCTCCCACCCTATGCTCCCACACACCTGGGGAATTAGGAAGCTGACACCCTCCTCTCTGCTGGGACCAGGAGCTCCTCATGTTACAACTGGAAATCATCACCCCCACTCCCTAAGAGGTCTGGGCATCTACTCTAATCTGGGCCCTTCCCTGCTCCCCACAAGACTTCTCACCTGGTGTTCAGGGTCCCCCTTCTACTCTCCTCTCCCCTTCACAGCCCCCACCAGGTAGCCTGCTTACCACCCCTAGTCCATCCTGTTTCTGATCGTCATGTGAGCAAACCATAGCTCTACAGCCTCAGAACTCGCTAAAGCCTTCAACTGGGCCTCCTCCTCCTCGTAATTCCCCACCCCAAGGCCGGCGGGGTCAGGCACAAATATCTGTGAGGAGGAAGGCGCACACACACAAACACCTTGCAGACTGACAGGGAAAACCCCATGTGCCCCACTCTGCACTCCACAAACCGTCGATCCTGCGGGAGTCGGACCCCAGTCCTACCACTTACCAGTGAGCTCGTTGTTGAGGTTGACAATAAGGGGGTTGTTCTTCCAATCAAAGGTTGACACCAAAAAAAGAAACCGAAGGAAGCCCACCTGTGGGGAGCTGAGAAGAAAGAGTGAGCAAAGAGTCTGGGCCCAACCACACATCCCAGGGCTTACCCCATGGTCTAGACACCCTAGACCCCTCGGCAGGGATTGTCTCAGAACCCTTTCCATCACCTGTTTCAGCTACCCTCTCCCATTTGGACTGAAGGTACAGCCTAAGGGATGAAAACTGGCCCCAAGGGGAACTTTCTGGCTAGGGAAAAGATGGAGGGAATCACCTGGGAGGGGTGAAGGGTTCAGGGTGCAGGAAAAGAGCAGCAACCAGCAGGTCCAGGCTCTCATCAGTGAACCCCTCACCCAGAAGCTGGGCGCGCACCCACCGCTTGGCCAGCCGTGCTACACCTGAGAAGGCCGGGTGCTGCTGCTGGAGCCTGTGGAGGGGGAAGGGTGTAGTGGCAATGAGCCTCAGGCCCTGAGGGCCCAAGAACAGTATTTCAGCTCCACCACCACCATCGACCCAGCCTTTACCCAAAGTTACCCTCTGTGCTAACACATTCTATACAGGATCTCACGTATCCCTGACTAACGCCAACAGGTTGGTCCTATGAAATTCCCATTTTAGAGATGAGAAATAAGGTCCTGCCCAGAAGGACATAGCCAGTGAAGCGGCCGGGCGAGGGTTCTAGAATTTGTCTGACTCCATAACTCATATCCCCATTACACCATGTGGCCTCCCAGAGAGACAGGTGATCATACCCATGCAAGGCACTGGTGAGCAGGGGCAAGTGCCTCGTGTCCCTCTCCAGGCGGAGGGAGGCAGGTGTGTCCCTCAAGGAGATCATCCCCTCAGGGCTCCGCATTTCCCTCAGGATCTGGGGCTCCCGCTGACAGGCCACACGAACCCGGAACACGAACCCATCCTGTTGAAAGAGGGTGTGAGGTGGGAGATACGGGTCAGCCTGGAGCACGCTCACACCCCAGCTCCTCCCTCCCTGGGGAATCCCGACCCTGCCCCAGCCTAACCTTGAGGACGTCCGTGTGCGTGGCTGTGGCTCGACACTGCAGCCCATGCTGTTGTGTTAGCAGCTCCGCCAGGCGCAGCTGAAAGGCAGCTCGGACCCGCCGTATGGCCTCAGCGTCCTGTGGCCACTGACCACTGCCCTCCAGGTGACATACCACTAGGAAGAAAAGTAAGAGGTCTCAAGACTGTGGGCTGGAGTGGGAAAGGTTCCTCTCATCCCTCCCAAGAAAGAGGCGCCTCACCGGTCATGGGCTCCACGTACGCTGGACAGGGCTTGTCGGGCCGGGGTAATAGCGAGGCCCGCTCTCGAAACTGCTCGTAGAAGGAATAGGCTGGCCGGACTGGGGTAGGTGGGAACACCTATGGAAGAAGCAGGGCTGAGGAAGGGGCCTCGGACTGGGAGAGAGTGAACACAGGAATTGGAAGGGGGAATACTGGGTGGGCGGGGAGGAGGCGAGGGGTCACCAAGCAGAAAGGGCTCCCTGTCCCCTTGCACCTCACCTCAGTGTAGCGCAGCACTGGGTGAGCTCCCTGCACCGCAGACACAGTCAGCGGGAGACCTTCCAGCCCCCACAGCAGGCGGCTGAGGTCATCATAGCAACGCACGGCTGCTGCCAGGGCCTCCTCACCTGTGTTGGAGGTCTGAGAAGGAGAACACAGTCAGGAGACCAGGACCCTACAGAACCCCCCCACCCCAACCCCACCACCACCGCCTGGGATTTTGCCGCAGCTCAGGCTGCCGTAGAGCCAGCACCCCCTCTGCTGGACGCTATGGGAAGTGCAGTCTGGCTGAGGTTGCACGTGCTCTCCCCCCACTACCTGATTCCACCACCCAGGCTACTCTGCAACCCCTGGCCTTGACCCCAGCCCTGACGCATGACCCTTACCTCTTTTGGGCTTTGGATCAATGCGTCCAGAAGGCCCCCCACATAGTGGACACAGGTATCTGGGATGTTGGCATGGCTGGGAAAGGGGGACAGCACAAAGTCAGTGTGGGCATTGAGCCTATTGGAGTAAGCTACTGGACATTAGCTGCTCAGCCCAAAGCCCGGGCCAGACCCTCCTAAAAGGCTCCCCAGTCCATGGCTGCTTCCTAGCAACCAGATGCTAACACTCACAGTGCCAAAAGGTGAGTGACCACCTGGTGGGGAATAAGGCGCTTCTGGGCCATAGAGGCTGCCTCCCAGACCACAGCTTCCCTAATGGCTCCATCCTGGAAACGCCGAAGCTCTGAGCGAGATCCCCAGAACTGGCGGAAGTCAGCAGCCTGAGAAAAGGCAATGGGTGGTAGAAGAAATCAACAAAGATGGGCTCTGTCAAAAATCCCTGACAGGCTGCGATCCAAGTGGCATGAGGATAATCCACACCACTTCTGCCAGTACCCAGCGTGGACTTCCCAAGACAGGGCCAAATCATCCCCCAGACTCCAGGGCTCCTCACCTCAGGCTGGTTGGCCTCTGGACCCAGTTCGAGGACACTGGTCAGCCCCTCAGGCCGGAGGAGCAATCCCAGCGTCAGGGTCCCAGAGTCTCTGTGCTTCGGTGGATCTTGGCTGATGTCCCACTACAGGGTTTAAAAAAGCTGAACTCAACCCAAGAATGCCCCAGCTTCGTCTAGAAACCCACTTTCCAACTAGGTGGAAAGATCTAGGGGCGCCGGGGTGGCTCAGTCAGTTAAGTGTCTGCCTTCGGCTCAGGTCGTGATCCCGGGGTCCTGGGATCAAGCCCCACATCAGGCTCCTTGCTCAGTGAGGAGCCTGCTTCTCCCTCTGCCTCTGCCCCTCCCCCTGCTCGCACACGCACACTCTCTCTCTCTAGTGGATAAAATCTTTTTTTTTTTCCTTTTTAAGATTTTATTTATTTATTTGACGGAGACAGAGACAGCAAAAGCAGGAACACAAGCAGGGGGAGTGGGCGAGGGAGAAGCAGGCTTCCCGATGAGCAGGGAGCCTGATGTGGGACTCGATCCCAGGACGCTGAGATCATGACCTGAGCCAAAGGCAAATGCTTAACAACTGAGCCACCCAGGCGCCCCTAATGGATAAAATCTTTTAAAAAAATTTAAAAAAAAGAAAGATCTAGCTAGAAGAATGGTGTGTCTTTTGTATCCCCTGGGACCCTGGATCTAGTCCCCCTTAAGCCCACAAACTCCCCAACCCACAGCGCCTCACCTCTGACACTGGGGGCCGAGAGTGGGCCAGCAGGTGCAGGCGGGACCCCAGACCCTGCTCCAAGAGGGTGGTCAAGGAGCCCAAAGCAGCTGAAACATAGTCCCCACCAAGATCCTGCAGCTCTGGCCACAGCTTTAGCCGGTGACATGCTGCCTGTAGGCGACTCAGTGGATGGAGACTAGAGGGGCACAGAGGGACAAAGAGACAGAATGAGGTGCTGCTGACCCCAAAGACCACCTCCCACCCCAAAATGAGGAAGATCTGAACACCGACCTGAGCACCTCTGCCCCATCACTGTAGCCCCAGGGAAAAGGACCCACTGACATAGCCTGCCAGCCCTAAACTTACTGCAAGACGTGGTCAAAAGCCCGGATCATGGGTTTGGGAGTCATCAACAGAAGCTGGAATCCGTCATCAGCTCTACCGTCCAGCAATGCCATAGACAGCCGTGCCTCATGCTGTACCTGCGGCCACAAGATAAACAGGGAACTCACATGTGAGACTATCACCACTATACCCCTCCCTTCATTGACCTGAGGGCTCAGACCAAGAGACATGCCTGACCTAAGCTCTTTGGAGAGGAGTTGCTGGGGCTCTGGGACTGGCAGAAGGGACAGAATCTGGACTGGGACATCAGGGGTACCCAGGAGTGGGGGACAATTGGTACCTGGTGGTAAGTAGAGGCAGTAACATCAGCACAGAGGTTGAGATAGCCTGAGGAGTCCAGGAAGACAACAGGGAAGGCCTGGTGGAAGTCAGCCAGGGCCGGCTGGCACAGAGAGAAGCCAGTCAGGGTTGGGGCCTTACCTTCAAGCCTCCTTGCCCAGTCCCAGCCCTGCCCCACTCACCAAGGAGGGATCTGAGCTGAGACATAAGCTGATCCCGTTGACTGTCAAATCTGTGGTGGCTGAAGTGAGCCAGAGAAGGTGGGTGTGTCAGAAGGTATCCTTTCCCAGGGGACCCAGCCCTAATGACACTCTCCCTCTGGTCAGGTGGCTGCAACTGCCTGCCTCTAAAATTCAGTTTGCTCAATTGTCTGATGGCAAGAAACTGAATGATCCCTGATAGGATGAGAGGATTCACAGGAAGAGTGGAACCCTTGGCCTTTCTGGGTCTAGCCACCTTACCCAGAAACTGCAACACACTCCTCAGGACCTGGTAGCCGCTCATAGTGGTGTGGATCTTGCGTGTGGACACAAGGAAAACAACCAGCATGGAGACAAGGAACCCACTGAACCCTCCCAGGCCCTGAAAAAGAGATGGAGAAAGAGGTCCAAGTTCAGGCCCAGCCCGCCACTCAGTGAGGCAGGGAAGCTCGGCCACTCCCAACTCACCTTGTCCAGTTCCCGCTGCCGCAGCCAGACCTTCAGAAGTGCCACACCATCCCTCAGCCCCAAGGCTGAACCCAGGACAGTAGACAGCAGCTGCACGTGGGACTCAAGGGTCACGTCCTGCAGGACCCATGTGTTATAGTGGGGGGTGGGAGGCTCTGGGCTACCTGTGGGAGAGGGGAAGCCATGGGAGGAGAAATCCCAACATCTTTCCCTTCAGCTCCACCTGGATACCACTGCCTGCTTACCATCCCCTGGGGGACTCTGCCCTCGGTACCAGGCAGAGCGCACATTGTTCTTAGATGGCAACAAGCGACACGGACGGAAGAAGTCAGGTGGAGGGCACGGATGCAGACGTACGGTGACCAGGCGCTCATCCTTCCCTGGGGGGAGACAGGGAGTGCTGAGATCCTGCCAGGTGGGCCCCTGGACCACTCTCCTCCTCCGTGAGGGCCCACGTCCTCCCACCTTAGAATCTGAGGTCCTTATACCTTCCACTTCAAACTTGAGGCCCAAACTCCTCACCTTGGACTTGAGGTCCCCACACCTCCCCCACTAGATCTGTCACCCCAGACTGTGCCTTCAGCCCAGTGTGTGCCTCTCACCATGTGGCCGAAGCAGCAGTGAGGGTTTCAGGTGGCAGCCCCTGGTGTAGGAGAAGCGAATACAGCCGAAGAAGGGGTCTTGGCCCAGGTGGTGAGCCAAGTGGGCCAGGTAGAGAGCACGCTTGCGGAAGTAGCGCTGGTTCAACCCATCCTTGTCCTGTAGGATCTCCTGGTGAGGGTCAGAAGAAGGGAGAGACAACCAGGCACATAAGTGCTTGTTGTTAGAGAACTTAGGGGCCAGGATGAAGCCAACGTGCAACACAGTTTAGAAACCTCAGGGATCTTTGCTGGCCAGAGTGTCTGAACCAGGACTAACAACAATATAGTTAGTTCTCAGATGAGGAAGGCAAAGTTCAAACGGCAGCAACTGACCCAAGGGCACATTTAAGCTGCCCTCAAGAAGACAGCAGAAGAGCAAATTTTGTTTCTTTGTTTGTTTGTTGTTGTCATTAAAGATTTTATTTATTTATTGGAGAGAGAGAGTGCGCACAAACAGGGGGGAGAGGGAGAAGCAGGCTCCCCACTAAGCCAGGAGCCCAACGTGGGGCTTGATCCCAGGACCCTGGGATTATGACTGAGCTGAAGGCAGATTCTTCACCAACTGAGCCACCCAGGCACCCCTGCTCTTTTGATTTCCAGTTCAGATTTCAACCCTCTGGCAAGTGACAGGTGGGAAAGAGGGACCCAGGAATTTGTAGGTGGTGAAGGAACAGGACCTCATTCCCCAAATACTGGACCTCACCCTGGGCATGGTCACTGCCATGTCCACGTTGATGTCCGGCCGGACGCAGGTACCCAGAAGGTAGCTGCCCACAACAGTGACCTGGGCTGGTGGCAGGAAGTGGAAACAGCCCTTCACGGTATAGGGCACTTGGTGGAGGGGTACTCGAACCCCAGCTGGGAGCCAGGTCTGGTCAGTCAGCTGTGGGGAAAGAGACAGTGATACACAGTAATCTGATTGTCTTCCTGATGTGTCCTCCTTGATGTCTAGTAGACATCTCAAATTAAACACATCAACACATTTGAAAACAAACTCCTGCTTTCTGTAAACATGTCCCCCTCATTAAGGCAACTTCACACTAGTTGCTCAAGCCCAAAACATTCAAATCACCTTGACTCATCTCTGTTAAGAACACCCATTTCACCTTCAAGAGCATCCAGACACTGACCACTTCTTTACTTCTCCATCCTAGTCTGAGATGCCACCACTTTCCAGATGATCACCACATAATAGGTTTCTAACTAGTCTCCCTGATTTTACCTTTATCCCCCTCCATTCTACTTTCTTTTTTTTTTTTTTTTTTTGAAGATTTTATTTATTTGTCAGAGAGAAAGCATGAGCACAAGCGGGGGAGTGGCGGGCAGAGGGAGAATCAGGCTCCCTGCTGAACAAGGAGCCCGATGCGGGGCTCGATCCCAGGACCCTGGGATCAGGACCTGAGCTGAAGGCAGACGCTTAATGGACTGAGCCACCCAGGTGCCCCTCCATTCTACTTTCAACACAACAGTCTGAGTGAACGTTTTTTGGGTTTTTTTTCCCTAGGCAAAGCCCTCCACTCGAGACCTTTGTTTCAAACTTTATTCCCAGGCTTCTTCAGCTTAATTAGCTGCAAAGAATGAATTATGTATAAGCAAAAACTGAAAAGAGCTGCAGTGTCCAAGGGGCTTGGGCTTAAAAATATTAGAGATCTAGATTTAATCAGATCCATGAACAAAATTTTTAAAAGCAGTCATAATATAAAATAGCAGCTCCCAGTAACTTCTTCAAGTTTTATCTTCTTCAGAAGTTGACTCAATTCAGTTTGCTTCATTCTTGGAAGCTTCATCAAAATTCTCCACAAGATCTGGAACTTCATCATCATCCTCTCCAGTAGCAGGTGGTGCTTTTCCATCCACACATTGTTTGGGCAGAGCTTCAGCCAGTCTTCTTCAACTAGTCAGACTGTCTGCACCAAGTTGGTTTAAGATACTGGGTGGCATTTCTGTCAGCTGCTTTGTCCCAGCGTGGCCTGGAATGGTGGAAGTGTTCACTGCCAGCGATGCCTGAATTTTGGGGGTGTTAAAGTGGATCACTGGTCCTTGGTTTGTGAACATATTCACTTCTTCAATACCACAGATATTGTTTACCCCTAACTTCTTTAAGGAGAACTGAAGTTTCTTATCATCTGCTGTAGCTGTTCTATGAAACACCTTCTTCTTCCGGTGAGCAGTTCCTTTCCCACCAATGCACACTTGTGCTGGCAGTTTGTCGAGTTTCTCCTGGTTCATGATAGTTTCTTTCATCTTGTTGGAGCAGAAATGGGACCGAGAGGGGGAATAGGGCTGGTGCTCAGGGAGTCTCGGGCGGACCAGCTGAGATTAGGTGCACACACGCGGGGACGCAAGATGGCAGCTAGAGCTGAATGAACGTTTTTAAAATGAAGTTAGATCACATCACTGCTTTACCAAAAAATGTCCCATCCGTGGTTTCTCATTTCACACAGAGCAACAGCCAAAGTCCTTGTTTCAGTGTACAAGGCCCTGCATGAAATGCCTCCTTCCTCCATTGCCTTTTTGCCTTTCTGAACGCATCTCCTATTTTCTCCTCATTCAATCCAAGGAACATGCCAGACTTACTCCTGCCTTTGAGCCTTTGGTGTTGGCTATTTCCCCTTCCTGGCATGCTCTTCCTCCCTTAGATATCTATATGGCTGACTCACGTCCTTCAAATCTTCACCCTAATGTCACTTCAATGAGGCCTACCTCAACCATCCTATTTAAAATTGCAAACCACTCCCATTCTCTGATATCCCCACAATCCCCTTACCTTGCCCTTTCTCTTTTGCCCATGGTGCTTACCACTTTCTAACACTGCCACACAGTTTACCTGCCACGGTTATTTTCTACTATCCATAAGCCCAGCACTAGAAAATAGACCGCTTTGTTCACTGACGTATCCTAAGAATACAACTACTGCAAGGAACATAAGTGTTTGCTGAACAAACGAACACATGGTTGACTATACTTCCAGTTGAGCCTCCTGGCAGTGAAAATGAGCTCCCTAGCACCCCACCCCCTCTGGAGAAGTGCAGGCCCTGTTTCAGATGCCCAAACTGAGGACCTCTCCGGGGCTTTCCATTTCTTCACACTACCTGCCTTACCTCTGTCTTAGAAGTTGAAGGCACCTTCAGGACCCGCTGGTTGACCTCCCGTAGGAAAGCATCGATCCGCTCCTTCTTCTTCTCTGGTAGCCTCACTTCCTTTAGTAGCTCCTCTACCTGAAAGAAAAGACAGGGAAGAGTCCTTCAGCCTCAGGGTCCAGGCCCACCCCTCTAACTGAAGCCCCAGCCACCCAATAGTACCTGTAAACGAAGCAAGCTGGAGTGGAAGAGACTCTCAGTCTCCCGAAGGCGAGTCAGCTCCTCATTGGTAGGCTCCTTATACAGTTCTGCCCGGCTAAGCTTCACTGGCTGCAGGAAGCCCTCCACTGGAGACCCAGCCAAGGCATGCTTCTTTGAGGACTCCTTCTTTCCCTCCTTGCCTATGCCTTCCAGAGCTAGTTCCATCACCTGTGGCCAGTGAGGAGAGCAGCCACTGTGAGGTCACAGATGTCTAGCATCCACTGCCTGAAGTGCCACCATGATAGGATGTGGGCAAAAGCTTCACAGGCTCCTTTTCACTCTTTTGAATGGGAGTCAGACTGTAAAACTCAGGATTATCATTACTTAGAAGAACATTACTGAGCTCTAGGCTGAAAACTCCTTGAGTTGAGGCCTCCTTGTCTATGTGACAGCACTAGCATGGAGCCCTGCCTGGAGTTGGGGGTAGGGTTAGTTGTTCACTGAGCCCTGACCTAAGCAATGCTTGAGCTCCTTGTATTTCCGCTATATGCATCAGGGAGCTTCCTCTTTTTCTGGGTTACTCCTGGGAATCTGCAAATGCCGTCTCCACTCTTGCTCTATCCAAATCCTGCCAGGCTCTACCCCTGTCAGGAAGCCCTGACTATAGACTACATCAGTATAAGTGGTCAGTGTTGGAAAGAACTAGGACCTACTGCCTCTGTAAAATATACCCAGTAAATCATCCAATCCTCAGTAATCCCGGCAGAAAATGTACACTTGAAGGGAATTCCCTGAGCTCAAGATTACACACTTAATATACCTATTCTGTAAGCAGGCTTCACACCCTGGTCTGCAGGATCCCAAACCTTCTCCCCTACAGCCCTGGGCCCCGCCCCCACTCCACGGTCCTACAGGGGTGAGAGCCCTACTGAAGGGTTCCAGAAGCACCACCATGTGCCCTCTGTTACAGCGGCGAGGACAGAACCGGGCACAAGAAGTTAGATCTCGCACAATGACAACGAGGAAGACCTGGTTAGGAAAATGACCTGGTTAGGTCTCCTCAACTTCCAGGTGCACAGCTCTCGAAGGAGTAAGCTCAATAAGCTTTACTGCTTCTATCCAAATAACGCCAGGTTCCATGTCCCCTGAGTGTCTCGGTGCCCTAGACTGGAAACGTGGTGGAATAAGGTAAGGCTCTTCCAGAAGGGACCGCCTTCGCGCCCCTCGCCGGCGAGCTGCCAGTCTCTGCCACCTCTGGCACGTGGAAAGCCCTCTTTCCTCCCAGACAGCTCACCCACCTCTGGCTCCCCAGCAGCTCCGCGATTCTGCGCTCCCGCAGGCGCCGGCCCCATAACTCTGGGGCCAGGTCTTGCTCCAGCACTTCCGATTCAAAGCCCAAGTTCTCGGCACAACTTCTTCCCACGTCGGCAAAGGGCCAAAGCCCTCCGCAGAATAACCGAAACCTGGCAACAGAATTGCCAGAGGTTTGCGGTAAACTCCCCGCACCGCGTGGGGACAAGCCTCGTGCCGCAGGACTCCGCCCAGTTCCAGAGCCATTGGGTGAGTGCCCGAAGAATCGCTGGCCATTGGCATCTGTTACTCCCCAAGACCGCCCATCATGGGGGAGGGGCCAACCTGGGTTCTCCCATTTACGGTCTCTTTGCGACGCCACACCGGAAGCCTGTCTGCAGCTTCGCGGTCGCTTTCTTTTCCTCACTTCCGCAGCTTGCGTCGAAAGGAGGAGGGCGGAGCTAGTTTGGCACTCGACACTGTTGATGTACACCAGTGATTCCTATCCTTTTTTTCATCTACTACATTTTATCAAATAAACAGTTTAGTCAGTTCTATCTTAAAAATATGTCTTAAATTTATTCATTCTTCTCTGTCTTTAGTGCCAAATTTGGTCCAAATCACATCATCTTGTGCCTAGATTATAATTGGTTCTCTTCAGTTTATTAAAATTTTCCAAATCTACCAAAACATTGTATTAATAATATAGTGAACTCCTTCACCTATCCATCATAACTTAGTGTTTGTCTTGGGCGCCTGGCTCAGTTGGTTAAGCATCTGCCTTCCCCTCAGGTCATGATCTCAGGGTCCTGGGATCTAGTCCCACATGGGGTTCCCTGCTCAGCGGGGAGTCTGCTTTTCCCTCTCTCTCTTCCCCTCCGCCTGCTTGTGCGCTCTCTGTTGCGCGCGCTCTCTCAAATAAATAAAATCTTAAGTTTAAAAAAAAAATGTTTGCTTTTGTCAAATTTGTCTTTATGCATTTACATACTATTTTGCAAAACCACGGGAGAATTAGTTGCACACATCCCTGAATACTTTCGCATATATGTAATAAGAACAAGGGCTGATCATAGTCCAATTATAAAATTCAGGAAATTTAAGCTTGATTCAGTACTATTCAAATTTTGCTGATTATCCAAAAAGTACCCTTTACATAGTAGCATTTTATTTCCTGATGCAACATCATGCATCAGTTTGGTTGTCATGTTTCTTTTCTCTCTCTTAATCTAAGAACATTTGTGAGCTCTCCTTTTTTGGTCTTTCATGATAACATTTTTTTTAAAGATTTTATTGATTTATTGATTTATTTCACAGAGAGCTAGCCAGAGCAGGAACACAAGCAGGGGGAGTGGGAGAGGGAGAAGCAGGCTTCCCGCCCAGCAGGGAGCCCCATGTGGGGCTCGATCCCAGGATGCTGGGATCATGACCTGAGCCGAAGGCAGACGCTTAACGACTGAGCCACCCAGGTGCCCCTCATGACATTTTTGAAGAGTATAGGACAGTTTCATTCAATAGTTTTTTTGTACAGTATGTGTATATATGCATATATGTAGTTATAAGTGTATATACAATATACATATGTAAAAATTACAGACACACATGCATATAGAATTACATCTATGCATATAATTACATAAGCATATGATTACATATATATAATTACATATATACATATAGAAAATTACATAACGGTACAGCTTGAATATTCATATACCAAACATACCCATGTAACCAGCTCCCAGAAAAGAAACAACATTTCCTGAACCTTTAGAATTTCCCCTCACTCTACCATCTAGTCATTATGTCAACAGTAACTCCTATCCTGACTTCTAATAGCACAGATTAATTTATTAATTTATGCAATAGTTTGTAAAGGAATTTTTCAGTGGTCTTCAATCCCTTTCCACATGGTTGCCAGAATGAGTGTTCCAAAACTATCATTCTACCATGTCACTCTCCTCTTAAAAATTCATCAGTGCCCCCCCGGCACCTGGGTCGCTTCAGTTGGTTAAAAGTCCGACTCAGTCTCAGCTTGGGTCTTGATCTCAGGGTCCTGAATTCAATCCCCATGTTGCAGGATTTTTTTCTCCACCGGTGCCCTTGGTTTTTGGTCACACCTCTTTGAAGAATGAAGAGATAAACCAGACAGAGTGGTGGGCAGCAAAGCAAGGTTTATCGAGTGATAGCAAAGTGACAGTACAAAGCTCCCAAGGAGGGAAGGGACCCCAAAGGGTTGCCACTGGAATCTCTAAGTCTAGGGGTTTTTATGGACTTGTTGGCGGGCTGTTTTAATCTGATTAACCCTCCCTGTGCCTGTCATCCAATCAGGTTTTTGTCCTATGGGAAAGGGTGGAGGTCTCCTTCCAGGGTGGGTGTAAAATCCTCTTATGGGTAGTTTCCTCTTAGGTCCCCGCCTGCCTGCCTTCCAACTATCCTTCATCACCGGTGTTGGGCTCCATGCCCAGCATGGAGCCTGCTTAAAACAAAAAACAAAAAACAGGGGCACCTGGGTGGCTCAGTCAGTTAAGCGTCTGCCTTCAGCTCAGGTCGTGATCCCAGGGTCCTGGGATAGAGCCCGGCATCAGGTTCCTTGCTCAGCAGGAGGCCTGCTTCTCCCTCTCCCTCTGCCTGCCACTCCCCCTGCTTATGCTCTCTCTCTCTGTCAAATAAATAAATAAAATCTTAAAAAACAAAACAAAAAAACAAAAAACAAAACATCAGCAGTGGCTCCCAATTATACTTAGGATGAGATATGAGTTTTTATAAAGCCTCAATCAGTATGGTCCTTTACTGCCTATGCCATCCTTTTTCTTTCTTTTTTTTTTTATTAAAGATTTTTATTTATTTATTTGAGACAGAGAGAATGAGATACAGAGAGCATGAGAGGGAGGAGGGTCAGAGGGAGAAGCAGACTCCCTGCCAAGCAGGGAGCCCGATGCGGGACTTGATCTCGGGACTCCAGGATCATGACCTGAGCCGAAGGCAGTCGCTTAACCAACTGAGCCACCCAGGCGCTCTCCTTTTTCTTTTTTAAGATTTATTTATTTATTTGAGAGAGAGAGAGAGAGAGCAGGGGGAGGGGCAAAGGGATAGGGAGACAAGCAGGCTCCCATCTGAGCAGGGAGCCCTACTGGGGCTCAGGGCTCGATCCCAGGACCCCGAGATCACGACCTGAGCCAAAATCAAGAGTCAGATGCTCAACTGACTGAGCCGCCCAGGCGCCCCATCCATTTTCTTGATATACTCCACACCTTGCTCACTTAGCTTCAGCAAAATCAGCCTTCTTTCAATTCCCTGGTTATAGCAAGTTCTTTCCCATCTCAGAAACTTGAGCCAAGCTGTTTGCTCTGCTTGGAATGCTTTTCCTTGACTTTTTCTCTTTTTCAACCTTCAGTTCTCAGGATTAAGTATCACCTATTTAGTTAGGCTTTCCCTGACCATCCAATCTGAAATATGTTTTCCCTTATCCAATGATCCCATTTATTTTCTTTTTTTAAAATAGGTTTTTGTTTTGTTTTGTTTTGTTTTTTTTAAAGATTTTATTTATTTATTTGACAGAGACAGAGACAGCGAGAGCAGGAACACAAGTAGGGGGAGTGGGAGAGGGAGAAGCAGGCTTCCCGCTGAGCCAGGAGCCCGATGTGGGACTCGATCCCAGGACCCTGGGATCCTGACCTGAGCCGAAGGCAGTCGCTTAACCAACTGAGCCACCCAGGCACCCCTAAAATAGGTTTTGATTGTTTATCAGTTGTCTCTTTGTCCTTGACTGTAAATTCATGAGAACAAGGACCAGGTCTACATAGCCAATGCCTAGCACACTGTAAATACTCAATAAATGTTTACTGAATGAATGAATGAATGAATGTAACTACTGTGAACCTTCCAGTCTTGTCTCTTACCGTTGTTTCTGTCAAATTTTATGACCCAGCCATATTGAACTACTTGGAGTTTCCTTACTTATCCTGCTTTTTTGTTCTGGGCCTTTGAACTTGCTGCCCTTTTTGCTCAGTGTTTTGATTCTCCCCCACCCCCACCCCCACCCAACTTTATTGAGATATAATTGTTGGATAACCTTAAGTTTAAGGTATACAATGTGATAATTTGTTACATGTATATGTTGCAAAATCATTACCACAGTAAGGTTAGTTAACACATTTAACACATCTTTCACCTCACATAATTACTATTTATTGTTGTTGTTATGGTAAGAACATTTAAGGTCTATTCTTTTAGCAATTTTCAAGTACACAATACAGTATTGTTAACTATAGTCACCATGCTGTACATTGGATCCCCAGAACTTATTCCTCTTATAACTGGAAGTTTGTATCCTGTAACCAAAATCTCCTCATTTCTCCTACCTTTACCTCCTGGCAGCCACAGTCTACTCTGTTTCTACAAGTTTGGCTTTTTTAGATTCCACATATAAGTGAGATCATACAGCATTTGTCTTTATCTGACTTATTTCACTTAGCATAATGCTCTCAGTGTTCATCAATATTGTCACAAATGGCAGGATTTCCTTCTTTATGGCTAAAGAATGTTTTGATTGTTAAGGAAGGTTTCCTGGAGGAGATGGGTTTGTGCTAAGTCTTGAAGCATAATTTGAGTTTGAATTGACTGAGAAGAAGCAGCTCTGTTGAAGTCTGATTAAGCACTGAGGAAGATCAGAGAGCCGAGAGATAAGTCAACCACTCATTCCACACTGGATGACACTTAAGAAATGGCAAGCACTGTGTTCAGTGTCAAAGATAAAGAGATAAATAAGACATGATGATCACAAGCCAGAAACCTGGAATTATGTACTTGCCCTCACATTTTACAGGTTGGTCCCTCTATTCAATTTCTTTTTTTAATCCAGCTTTGACCTTTATTCAAGAGACCAGATGGGTTGCCCCAGGATCCGGTTGCCAGCCCTGAGGCCAAGCAAGGCTGGAAACCCACATCTGGCCCTGCTCTGCCCTGAGCTGCAGCCTCAGCCCCCAGGATCCTGCTTGCCACCACCTCAGGTGCAGGAGGAGGGAGCCCTCGGAGAATTGGATGTTACTATTGATTCATTTAAAAAAAGAAAAATACAAAACCAACCAAACAAACTCACTCTATTGATTTGGGACTTTTTCTTAAACAAACAAACAAACAAAGAAAAATACACTAGGACTCTGTGTTCTTCATGACAGGTGGGCCTGGGGGAAGGGCAGCATGGACCCCCCCCCCCCCCCACACACAGCCGCATAATTTCTGTATAATCCACCATCTGGGGCAGAGGGTGGGCACATGGAGGCCCTTGGCCCCGGTATTCATTCTTTTTTTTTTTTTTTTTAAGATTTTATTTATTTATCTCGACAGAGAGACAGAGAGAGAGGGAACACAAGCAGGAGGAGTGGGAGAGGGAGAAGCAGGCTTCCCATTGAGCAGAGAGCCCAATGTGGGGCTCAATCCTGGGACCCTGGGATCATGACCTGAGCCGAAGGCAGACGCTTAACTGACTGAGCCACCCAGGTGCTCCCCCCCGCCCCCCGCCTTTTCCTTTAAATGCAACTTCAAAGAGGTTTATTCTGCCTTTGTCCTGTCTCCATTTAAAATTTGCATTTACCCCTGGCTCATCTGGTTGCTCAGTTGGTAGAGCTGGGGACTCTTGATCTTGGGGGTTGTGAGTTTGAGCTGACATTGGGTGTAGTGATTACTTAAAAATAAAATCTCGGGGCGCCTGGGTGGCTCAGTTGGTTAAGCGACTGCCTTCGGCTCAGGTCATGATCCCGGAGTCCCTGGATGGAGTCCCGCATCGGGCTCCCTGCTCGGCAGGGAGTCTGCTTCTCCCTCTGACCCTCCCCCCTCTCATGTGCTCTCTCTCTCATTCTCTCTCTCTGAAATAAATAAATTTAAAAAAAAATCTTAAAATAAAAAAAAAAATCTTAATGGACACCTGGGTAGCTCAGCTGGTTAAGTATCCAACTCCTGATTTTGGCTCAGGTCATGATCTCAGGGTTGTGAGATCAAGCCCTGCGATGGGCTCCATGCTGGGCATGGAGCCTGCTCTCTCCCTCTGCCCCCCCCCAAATAAATAAATAAAATAAAATCTTTTTTAAAAAACTGCATTCACCCCAACATTTTCAGTTTTAGGCCCTACTTTAATCACCTCCATTAGTATTCACCAAAACTTGCAATGATATTATTTATCTAGTAGTTACTTGTTTTTGTGTGATTCAGTCTCAGCCACTAGGATGTAAGCTCCACGAGGGCATGACTAAATCATTTCCATCTCATTCACTACTGTATCCTTGGCATTTAGCATAGGGCCTGTCACATAGCAGGCACTCAATAAATATTTGTTGAATGAATGAATGGCTCTTTCTTAAGAGCACCTCAGAGTCTGGGAGAAAGATGTAAACAAATAATTGCAGTATAGCATTGGAGATGATATGATATGCACGGATTGCTATGGGCATGTTAGATTAGGAATATTACAGTACTTTGGTGAAGAGCAGTCATGCTTAAGTGGGATGGCCAAGATTGAACTCCAGGTTCTAACGTTTACCCACTGGGTGACATTGGTAACTTTCTTAACCTTTCTAAATCTTATTATACTCAGGAAAACAGATGTTCTAGTATGGATGTCATGCATTTTTTGACAATTAAACAGGATACTGCTTGTAAAGGGCCTGTCACATACTGATGCACAGCAAATGTTAGCTATTATTATTAAAGAAAGATTGTGGCTCCTTAAGAGCACTAGTTGACTTACACGTGTTAACATACAGAGAATGAAAAAAAAATGTTGGTCCCCTAAAAGGAGTCATTCTAGAAGGTCAGAATTAACCTCTCTAAAACAAACACTCCTATCTTTCATTTATCTTTCAAGATTTCCATATCTTTTCTCTTTGGAAGAAAGAATCAATTCTTCAGAAGAGCTCTGGTTGAGGGGCGCCTGGGTGGCTCAGTTGGTTAAACATCTGCCTCAGGGTTCTGGGATCGAGCCCCACGTCGGGCTTCCTTGCTCTGAGGGGAGACTGCTTCTCCCTCTCCCTCTGCCCCTCCCCCTGCTGTGTGCTCTCTCTCTCTCTCTCTCATATAAATAAAAATCTTAAAAAAAAAAAAAAAAAAAAGCCCTGGTTGAAGAGTACCAGGTGATGCGGTAGACTGAGGGTAAGTGGCCTGTTTTCTTTACCACCAGAGGGCACCAATCAGTCAAGTCATTTTACCTGTCATTTTACCTTTCCCACGCTATGGGAAAGCTGTAGGAAGCTGTTTCTGCCATTCATTCTTCTGACAAATATATATATGGTTTTTTTTTAAAGATTTTTTTAAATTTTTATTTATTTGAGACAGAGAGAATGAGAGAGAGAGAGAGAGCACATGAGAGGGGGGAGGGTCAGAGGCAGAAGCAGGCTCCCTGCCGAGCAGGGAGCCCGATGCGGGACTCGATCCAGGGACTCCAGGATCATGACCTGAGCCGAAGGCAGTCGCTTAACCAACTGAGCCACCCAGGCGCCCCATCTGACAAATATATTTTGAGTACCTACAACGTGCCAAACATCATGGTAGCTTGTATATAAAAAAGAAGCTTGTATAAACAAGACCTGTCATCCTTATGAATTTATAATCTTGAGCACCTACTGTGTGTCTGAGAGGTTCTATTAGACATGGGGGTGGAGGGTGGGGTTCAATTTGTTGTTGTTGTTACTGATTGTTTTCCTGCTCTTGGCTGTAAGCCTATGAGAATAATTACTTAGTGTCTACTTTGTGTCAGTGTGCTGGTTGCCCTGGATCCAGGCATGAATAAGACACAGTTGCAACCTACTGATAAACAATGTCTTACCTGCTAGGATAAAAAGGCATGAGACAAATTCTAGACTTCCTCTGACCTGAGAATGGAGAACCTTAGTACACACCTCGTTATCACACTAGGCTATGAGCCCTCTAGACAGATATATGTTTATTAGCCATCTACCTTAGGGCCATGGTCATTGCAGATATTTACTATGAATTTATGAGTTTATTTAAACTCAGCTAGCAGCTTCTGGTCTGGTTGTCAGGTGTATGTTACAGTGGGTTAGGCTAGGGATCTACCATCTTCTGGGGAAGGGTGGGACTGTGATGAGTTACTGAGGGTGAAATGCTTTGAAGATGAACTTTCTGCCTATTTGTCTACTCACATCCTTGTTATTAAGGTGTCAACATCGTCTCCCACGTTTCCAGGTCAGCAATCTTCTTGTCCCTAAATTGAATGGTAGAGGAAGGGAAGTCAGAATGGTTGAGGGGGTGGTAGCCAGAATACAGCTATGCCTTAAATTTTTTTTTCTTTAAAGTTTCTATTTATGGATCATTTACCATGTGCTAGTCATTGTGTCAAATGCTGTATATAGATGATCTCATTTAATATTTACAATAGTTTAAATTAGGTGTAATTAACCCTTTATTACAGAAGCTGATGAATAAGGAATGGATAATGTAAATGGTGGAGCCAGGGTTGGAACTTAGGATCTTTTTGATCTCAAAATTCTAAATGTGTGGAACTCTCATAGTATCCTGACTTTTCTAGGAAACGTTTCAGCAGTTACCACAGGACATGCCTTTCCAAGAGAACAGGTTATTCTAAATCATGAAGATTTAAGACTGTCTCCTCATCTCACTTCAGTTATGATTATCTTTTTTCTTTTTTAAGATTTTATTTATTTATTTGACAGAGAGAGACACAGCGAGAGAGGGAACACAAGCAGGGGGAGTGGGAGAGGGAGAAGCAGGCTTCCCGCGGAGCAGGGAGCCCGATGTGGGACTCGATCCCAGGACCCTGGGATCAGGACCTGAGCTGAAGGCAGACGCTTAATGACTGAGCCACCCAGGCGCCCCAGTTATGATTATTTTAAAAGTCCCTCAGTTCCAGGTCGGACCTTCAAGCTGAAAAGGATCTATAGGGAGTCAAAGTTCAACCATAGTATTTTTTTTTTCTTTAAAGATTTTATTAAGTAATTTCTACACACAGGGTAGGGCTTGAACTCACAACTCCGAGATCAAGGGTCGCGTGCTCATGCACTGAGCCAGCCAGGTGCCCCGATAGTACTTCATTTTACAAGTAACTGAGGGATAGCCAGAGCACTTGCCCCAAATCACAGGGAAGGGCCAGGAACCCAGGTTTATTTAGTCTGCGTTTCTACTTCCCTCTTTATTTCCCACAACTTCCTCTTTGTAGTTAAGAAGAGAAGCAGAAGCTGGTCTATCTGCCTTCCCCATTTCTTGGGTGGGAATCTTCTCCCCCACCCCACCCCTGTGGGTGACACACTGCCAAGGACACACGGGCTTGAGGGCCCTGCACAAAATATGTCGGGACACTTGTTCCCACGATAAGACTCATAAACTCAGCATATTCTTGTCAAGCACCTACTGAGTGCAGGGACGGCGGACTTTGTGTCACGGGGAGGGGCCTGTAGAGGACCAGGGCTCGACGGAGGATGGCTGTGGAAGCTTGTGGACACCCACACATCGGGAGAGGAAGGGAAGGCGCTGACAGCTCTAGGACCAGTAGTCCCTTCCCGGGAGCTCCCAAGGAACCGCGGCGTTCAGCCGCACAACCGTCATTTTGGGGCCAAGGGCATCCCTTGTGGCTGCCCTCGGACCCCACAGCAGCTTGGCCCTTTAAGGGCGGGGGACACGCGTCGGCGTCACAAAGCGCCGCCACCGCGCCGGGTGGCGGAAAGGAGGCGGGGAAGTGAGAGGAGGAGGGCGGGGGAGGGAGGGGCGTGCGCACGCGCGTCTGGCCGCCCGCCTCCGAGAGCCGCCCTCCCTCCCGGCGCGCGCCCCTCCTCCCTCTCTCCCTCCCTTCTTCTTCTTGGCTCCGTCGCTCCCGCGGCGCGAGGCGCTCTCGCTCTTCTCCTCCTCCTCCGTCGTCGCCCCTCCCCCCGCGCAGCCGCCGCCGCCGCCGCCGCCGCCGCCGCCGCGAGACCCCCGCGCGCCGCGCGCCCCCCGCCCTCCCGCCCCGCGCGCCCTTCGGCCCCGGCAGCCCCTGAGGAGAACGAGAGGGCGAGCGAGCGCGGCGCTCCCGGGCCGGCTCGGCCCCCTCCCCTCATCATCGCCGGCCCTTCGCCGCCCTCCTCCGCTTCCACCCCCTCTCCCCCCCCCCGTCAAGTTGAGGCCCCCTCCGGGGGGGGGAGGCCCGGGACCGGGAGCGAATTCCCCTAACTCCCTCAGCCCCTCCCCCCACCTGGCCCGAGTGTGAGGAAAAGGGCCCGGCCCGCGTCGTGTGTGGAGGAGGACCCGGGCTGGCCCACGGGCCGTCTGGGGCCTGGTCCGGCCCGCCGGGTGTGTGAAGACAGAGGCCCGGTGCGGCCCGGCGGAGGGCGAGCGGAGGGGAGGGGCCTCGTCCGGCCCGGCCGGTGCGAGAGGACTGGGGCTCCGGCCCGGCGCCGCCGCCGCCGCCGCGATGGCCCAGCAGCAGATGACCAGCTCGCAGAAAGCCCTGATGCTCGAGCTGAAATCCCTGCAGGAGGAGCCGGTGGAGGGCTTCCGGATCACCCTGGTGGATGAGTCCGACCTCTACAACTGGGAGGTTGCCATCTTCGGACCCCCCAACACCCTCTACGAAGGCGGCTACTTCAAGGTACCCCTACCCCCTCCCAGGCCAGGCTTCCCCAGGCGGAGGCCTCCGCTCCCCGCCGCTTGCGGGGCCAGGAGTGTGAGCGCGAGTGTGTAGAGGGGGCTCCTCACTCGGCAGCCCCCTCCCCCCATCCGTGGAAGCAGGAAGGCCTTGCTCACCAAGTGCCTTTTCTTTGTCATGGGGGCGGGGGCTGGAGGCCAGACTGCACCGGGAAATAGGAAAGCCTCTCTGGCTAGGGTAGTGGCTACCGGCGGAGGAGGGCTGTCTTTGTTTTGTTTCCCCCAGCTGAGGGTGTGTGGGAAGAAAGGTGGTCTTTCCTTTCTCGTCTTCCCATCAGAACCATCCCCGCGCCGGCTGGAACTGCCCCAGAGGGCAGAGTGACCTGCACTTAGTGGATTGGATATTTCTTTTTTGGGGGGTGAGGGTGGGGGAAGGGTATTAGCCTGTCATTCCAGAGGCTGCCTAGTGACCTGACACTTTTGAGGATTTGATGGGCTTCTTTGCGTGGTGGTGGTTCCAACTTCGCATTCCGGTGGGCGGTAGTGAATAGGACCCTAGGAGTGGTAAACAAGGGTGCCTGCGTTTCCTTGCCTTTCTCCACTTGAGGGAACGCTAATTTAGCCCCCTTTCTGTTCTCACTCTGTTTACTTCAGTGGTATTTCAAAATGCCCTTTGTCCTCACCCTGCCACCAACTTTACTGGCTTTCCCCCCCCCTACATGTAGAAATATCTGCAGACAGTGGAACATGTTATGTAGGGAGATTGATAGTTTCCCACTTCAGGGAGACGGGAGTGAAACGTTTTACTCAGGTTAGCTCTAGCAAATGGGGTGGTCTTACAGATGAAAAGTATCATCTGAGGTGAGAGGGTTTTGAACAGTGATATCATTCTTGAATCCAGTGGTTTTCTTTTTTTTACTCCCATTTCTTTTTTTAAATTTTAAGATAATTTGGCGATATTGAGAGTTTGTTTTTGTTTTTATTTTACCATTTTTGTAGGGACGAATCATAGATTGAAGGTGCAGTGTTTTAAATGGTGGAGGCGGAGACAGGAAATTAGTGCAAGGGAATCCATTTAATTTTATTTCCAAAAGTAAGTAAAATAGAGCAGTGAGTCAATCTTAGTTTGTTTTGAAGGGAGGGGCTATCTTGGCATAAGTTTTAAATGAGTATCTTAGTCATGTAGTTATGATGTACACTTTTAGAACTACCCAGTTTTGTTTTTCTATCTTTCTAAAGGTAGAACCTTCAGTGTCAGCTTTGAAATTGGGTCAACTTTGTAGAAAATGTGAAGAATTGACAGGGGGATGTTTAATATTTATGCCTGTGGTAGTCAGTGAATGCCTAGTAAAAGCACATTTTTAGGATATTGTGTAAGAGCAGTTCTCTTACCAACTATATGCTTAATCTCTTGTGGTCACCATACACTATACCTTTTAGATGCAGATATTAACGTACAAGTTATTAGTGACAAATTGGAGAAAGTATTCCTGTGTCTACTGGCTAACTTTAGTGACTTAAAGTTTAATTTCCATAAAATGTCATTGTTTGGGACAATTGAGAGTCAACGTGAATGGGTACTAATTAGAATAATCTCCACTTCAGTGTTTTAAAAAAAGCTATGTGAAAGGAAATAATGGGTTGCAAATTGTAGTATTTTTGCTTAAGTAGCAGGAAAAGGACTGGAGAATCCTCTCAGTTTGAAATAGGTAGTATGGGAAGAGGATTCTCTACAGTGGCAAACATTGATTTCAGTTAAATGCTTTGTAATTTCAGTCCTACTAAGAAAGAATGGTTGAATTTCATTGTATATGTTAGATTTCTTAATCTTTTTACCTTTATTTTATCTTTTAAAGATTTTATTTATTTGAGAGAGAGCGTGAGCACGAGCATGAGCGGTGGGGAGGGGAAGAGAGAGGGAGAAGCAGACTCCCCGCTGAGCAGGAGACCAGCGCAGGGCTCAATCCCAGGACCCTGAGATCATGACCAAAGGCAGATGCGTAACCAACTAAGCCGCCCAGGCACCCCAATATTTCTGCCTTTAATTATGACATTTAAAAATGTATGAAAATTCTTAGGTTTTATGTTTTAGTATTGTGTGAGAATTCTGTCAATTTTGTTTTATTCCTTATATGGCCTTTTATCCCAAAAGTCTTTTGTTGGAAAAAGGCAAATTTGTGGTCATGAGCAGTTAACACTGGTGATAAGTCTAAAGCCATTGTTTTTTATTTCACTGCTTTTGTCATAAAACAAGGCTTTTAGTGTGTTCCACTACAGCTGCAGTTAAAAGTTGGCACAGACCTTTTTCTACCACTATTCTCCCATATCAAATGGTAGTTCTTGAACATTTAGTATAATTTATTTTCAAGTTAAATTCTTTTCTCTATTTTACATAATAGTTTCTGAAGGCAGTGGGACCGCCAGTCATTCTTTACATTTTTCATAATGTTACTCCTTTACTTTTACATATTAATAGGCTTCTTATTGATCTTTTTCACCATGAAATAGTTGGCTCTAGTCTAACTATGGCATCTGTTGTGGTAGAGACTGGTGAGACTTGTATTTCACAAATTTTTTTCGATTCATCTTTTTTTTAAATATCTCAAAAAAAAAATATCTCGAGTTGTGTGTTTCTTAGCTCTCGGGTTTCGGGGTGGCATGTATGATGGGTAAAGGTAGTTTCTTGTGCCTGTTTTTCTGGATGTTATACAATCTTTTTGTCCAGTTTTTTGATCTCTTAGACTTAGGGAGTGAACGTCTTTGCTGCTTCTACTTTTTCCTCTAGGGGTCAATCATTACAAAACACAAAGTAGGAGACGGCTTGGAACAGGGAATGCCTCTGAACTTAATTTTGCTACTGTGGGGCAAGTTGGAATTTTATGATGTTATTGGATGAATAAATTGTCGATCAAGTGAGCAGTTAATGATGACTTAATAAGTCCACCCCATTCATTTAAAAAGCACTGTCTTTTGGGCGCCTGGGTGGCTCAGTTGGTTAAGCGACTGCCTTCGGCTCAGGTCATGATCCTGGAGTCCCTGGATCGAGTCCCGCATTGGGCTCCCTGCTCGGCAGGGAGCCTGCTTCTGCCTCTGACCCTCCCCCCTCTCATGTGCTCTCTCTCTCTCATTCTCTCTGTCTCAAATAAATAAATAAAATCTTTAAAAAAAAAAAAAAAAAGCACTGTCTTTTCAAACAACTCCTGCTAGTGATCATAACTTAGTATGGTGCTTTGGTATAGAACTCCTTGGAGCACCTGCATTATTTATCTGAAACCATGGTGACAAGTGAGTCTAGAGATCAGAAAGTGAGTGTGTCCAGGGGTGCCTGGCTGTCACAGTAGTTGGTAGAGCATGTGACGCTTGATCTTAGGGTTGTGAGTTCGAGGCCCATGTTGGGTGGAGAGATTACTTAAAAAAAAAAAAAGTGTCTGTTGCATGATGTTCATAACAGTTCAAATGATACAGAAAACTTAAAATATTGCAGTTAACTTTTCATAGTTTTGATTTTATTCAGTAATCTGGTGAGAGTGAAATAAGGTTTTTCCATTTTTAGAAAACTTCAAACTGATAATTTAGAAAAGTATTTGTTATATACTAAAAGTTTTCCTTAATTGAAGCTTCTTTATCAGACTTAACAGTTTGATTTATATTAAAGAAACTCTTGAAAAAAAAGAAACTCGAATCGTTTTTAAAAATAATGGATGTATTATTTTCATTTGTTCTAGAATAAATGAATCTATTTTCTGCCCCCCTGCCCCCCCCCCCCCCCAAAAAAACCAACCATAACCCTACCAAACTTAACCTTTGGGCCTGGCAATAGCATACTCCATTTTGTGACTCTGATTCTTAAGATATAGTTGAAACAATTATTTTAAGAAAGTGATTCTTAGTCTTTTTGTTATATGGATCCTTTTTTTTTTTTTTTTTAAAGATTTTATTTATTTGACAGAGAGAGAGATAGCAAGAGCAGGAACACAAGCAGGGGAAGCGGGAGAGGGAGAAGCAGGCTTCCTGCCGAGCAGGGAGCCCGATGTGGGACTCGATCCCAGGACCCTGGGATCATGACCTGAGCTGAAGGCAGATGCTTAACGACTGAGCCACCCAGGTACCCTATATGGATCCTTCTGAGAAACAATTTTCTCTGGGAAAACATACAAACTAGTTTGTATACATTTTCAGAGGGTTAACCAACGGTTAAGAATTCCTGTTTTAAAGGATTTGGATAGGCAACTTAACTTTAAAATTATGAAAGTAGTGCTTTTTTTTTTTTTAACAATTGTATAATGATTCTTTCTGTCAATTAAAGCTATCTTATTTCTTAATTTTTCCTCAGTCACTTTGAGAATACCTCTTAGAGCTTTTAGCTGTAATCTTTTCTGGAAGCTGAACTTGTCTTGAGTGCTGAGTGAACTAAGGCAACACTGTAAATGGAAACATAGTTAATGTCCAGTGGTTTGGGGCACTACTGTAAATGCAGTTTTAGTGTTCCCCACTGTGCCCCCCCATGGCAAAATTATAGCACCTCAGTGTTTATAGAATATTCTTTTTTTTTTTTTAAGACTTTATTTATTTGACAGAGAAAGACAGTGAGAGAGGGAACACAAGCAGGGGGAGTGGGAGAGGGAGAAGCTTCCCGCGAAGGAGGGAGCCTGTTGGGGACTCGACCCCAGGACCCTGAGATCATGACCTGAGCTCAAGGCAGACGCTTAATGACTGAGCCACCCAGGCGCCCCTATGGAATATTCTTTTACCCTATTAAGTTGATTCCAGATGCTTTTTTTTTTTAAGTTTTTAGCTTGTTGGAAATTGGGATGTGTTTTAAAATTTCCATCAACCAGGTGACACTTGAGACCTAGTTGTGAGAGAACCTTCCATTGAAATCTTCTAATGAAATTTTTTTGAATGCCAGCATCGGTGTCTTAAATTTGATAAAATATTGTTTCTTTTTGAATGAAAGATTTGAGCCCTAGTTAGTACTTTGTTTGCAGCATGTTGATTCCTGTTTTTCAGAGATTTGTGTTAGTAATATTTATGGAGTACTCATCATAGGCAAAGCACTGTATGAAGAATAGCTGTGATAAGGGAAAGTATAGGACATTGGTAACCATACAGCTTTTATGAATGATCTTTTTTTTAAAGATTTTATTTATTTATTTGAGAGAGAGAGAAAGCATGAGGTGGGGAGGGTCAGAGGGAGAAGCAGACTCCTCGCTGAGCAAGGAGCCCGATGTGGGACTCGATCCTGGGACTCCAGGATCATGACCTGAGCCGAAGGCATTCGCTTAACCAACTGAGCCACCCAGGCGCCCCTTATGAATGATCTTTAAAATCTTTGTGCAGACTTTACAGAAATGTGAGGTGTGTTATATACGCAATTGTAAATGGTAATTTAAATCAAAGCTTTAAAGTTTTTTTTTAAGATTTTATCTATTTGAGAGAGAGCGAGCGCGCTCGAACGTGCTAGAGCACACGCCCCAAAGCTTTAAAGTTTGAGCATTTGTCAACATAACTACAATCTGTCATGATAAAACCTTCTACTTCATCTTTGCAACTTAGCATTACTGATCCTAGTTTAAGGTTCCAGAGAACCTGTCTTGTTGGAGACAAGTGAAATAAAGGAGGCCATCTAACAAATTGGGCCACCTCTGCTAATCCAGTTATGGGGAAATAATAGTGAGGAAGAGTTAGAAATTCATGGCTTAGGACTACAGAACTCCACCTTGCTTGAAAGGTCATATTTAAAAGATCTAATTCTTTTGGGGCACCTGGGTGGCCCAGTCAGTTAAGTGTCTGCCTTCAGCTCAGGTCATGATCCCAGGGTCCTGGGATTGAGCCCTATGTTGGGCTCTCTGCTCAGCGGGGAGCCTGCTTCTCCCTCTCCCTCTGCCCCTCTCCCCTGTTCGTGCGCGCTCTCTCTCTCTCTGACAAATAAATAAAATAAAAATAAATAAAATTTTACTTAAGTTTAAAGGCCACAAGGGTAGTTCTCTATTCCTCCAAATTATGGGTCGAGATTGTTATGATGACTTCAGTTTATAGCTTAAATTCACTGGAAAAAAATGGATTTTTTTGTTCGTTTTTGGACTACTTAGAGAATGATAAATCCTATTGCAGAAAGATTTTTTTCTTTTTAATTGGCAAATAGGTTTAATAATTTCTCAGTACTTCAAGCAGGGAGTGGGTTGGTGCTCGTGTTGAGAAATAGAAGTCTCAGAAAACTAGTTTTGGAATTAGAAATGAATACATCTCTCATAGAAATGACAGTGGGAGGATGATGGGGGGGTGTAAATTTCTTAATGCAATATTGGTTTATGCTTTTAAAATAATAATGCCTTAATACTTTTCCAAGTAAATTTAAGCATCATAGGAAACTTGAGTAGTTTAAAGTTAACGCTTTTTTTGTTGTTGTTCTTTCAGCTGAGTCTGTTAAGTGGTATTCCTTGCCTCTGTTATAGCATCTTTAGATCAGTGCCACAGTTTTAATCTATTCTGTGTCTGGATTTCCAAATTTCATAATGTATTATTTATCTGTTTTGCTGTATTTGCTGCATGGGCAGCTGATGTTTAATTTGAGGGATAAATCCTATGGAATAATTTGGATTATGTGGCTCACCTAGTAACATACATAGTAATTCGGATTATAAGTATTGAACGATTACTATCTTGTTGAAGATAACCATGGTCCCATTTATAAGATAATATTAAGAACTGGCAAAGTTACAGCACTTGGGGCAATATGTAATAATCTTTTGTAGAAACAGAATAACAACTTAGAAGTAAGATTTTTTTAAAGATTTCATTTATTTATTTGAGAGAGGGAGAGAGCATGAGCGGGGGAGGGACAGAGGGAGAGGAAGAGGGAGAAGCAGACTCCTGTCTTGAGCGGGAAGCCAGACAGCAGGGCTCAATCCCAGGACCCTGAGACCAAGTTGAAGTCAGATGCCTAACTGAGCCATCTAGGTGCCCGTAGAAATAAGGTTTTTTTTTTTTTTTTTTTTTTAATTTTCAATTAACGTATAGTAGTACATCATTAGTTTTTGATGGAAGATTTTTTTAAAAGATTTTATTCATTTTTGTGTGTGAGAGAGAGAGAACTAGCACAAGTGGCGGTGGGTGGGGGGGGGGGGACAGAAGGAAGTAGACTCCCTGCTGAGCAGGGAGGCTGATGTGGGACCTGATCCCAGGACCCTGGGATCATGACCTGAGCCGAAGGCAGATGCTTAACTGACTGAGCCACCCAGGCATCCCTGAAAGAAGATTTTTTTTTTTTTTTTAAAGATTTTATTTATTTATTTGACAGAGAGACACAGCGAGAGGGAACACAAGCAGGGGGAGCAGCAGAGGGAGAAGCAGGCTCCCCACCGAGCAGGGAGCCCGATGCGGGGCTCGATCCCAGGACCCCGGGACCATGACCCGAGCCGAAGGTAGATGCCTAACAACTGAGCCACCCAGGCACCCCTGAAAGAAGATTTTTAAGTTTACTTATAATCACACCTGGTATATATAATAAGACAAAAAAAGTTTTGTTATTCAAAACAATATCCTTCATATAATTTGAAAATTTTCTTTTGAAATTGTTGGCAGAGGCACAGGTAAAAGTAGTGGTACTTCATTTTCACGTCATTTTAAATTATATTTATTTATTTTTTAAACATTTTATTTGTCAGAGAGAGAGCGAGCGAGCACACAAGCAGGGGGAGCAGCAGGCAGAGGGAGAAGCAGGCTCCCCTCTGAGCAGGGAGCCCAATGCTGGACTTGATCGCAGGACCTGGGGATCATGACCTGAGCCGAAGGCAGACGCTTAACTGACTGAGCCATCCAGGCATCCCACACATGTTATTTTTTTTTTTTTTTTAAGATTTATTTATTTTTATAACACAGAGGCAGAGGGAGAGGGAGTCTTAAGTAGACTCTGCGGAGTGTGGAGCCTGACTCTATCTCACCACCCTGAGATCACGACTTGAGCTGAAATCAAGAGCCAGAGACTTAACTGACTGTGCCACCCAGGCATCCCTATATTCACAGGTCATTTTTGATTGAAAAATAATACTACTCAGATTATTATTTTTTGCCTTATTTACTGAGTTGAATCAGAGTCAGTTTTGAATATTAAATGAAACAAAACAAAGTCCACACTAAAGAAGGAAAGATTTGCCACTAATAAGAACATTAAGAAGTTGTACAATAGGCTCTGAAGGCAGTTCTCAAAAAAAAGAATTCTGAATTGTTTTGAGCAACGTGGGTGTAGCACTGTTCTAGTGGGGGTATAGCTAGCCTTCTGAGGTATTTGCTCTGAAGGGGGCAAAGCTCATTTGAATTCTGGTAGTTGGATTAGGAAAAAAAAAACCACAGAAAAAAAACACTTCTTACTTAAGGCCCATCTTGATCTTAATCACCCAGCTGCTTTTTCCCCCATTGGATAAACAGGAATAATGATGTATTCAAGCTGTTAAGGACTAAGCCCTGTGGAAAAACTTTGTGCTAATGTTTAAAAAAAAAAAAATAACTGTCCTCAAGGTTCCCTGAGTTTTTTGGAATTTGTTAATCATATTTCAACTTTTATTCTGAATAAGAATGACAAAATTTGCTAGACAAAGAGTGAAATGTCTTATTGAAGATAAGGAAATTATGTAGAATTTAGATTTAAGATTTAAAGAATCTTGTGTTAGGGGCACCTGGGTGGCTCAGTTGGTTAAGCGACTGCCTTTGGCTCAGGTCATGATCCTGGAGTCTCTGGATCGAGTCCCGCATCGGGCTCCCTGCTCGGTAGGGAGCCTGCTTCTCCCTCTGACCCTCCCCCCTCTCATGTGCTCTCTCTCTCATTCTCTCTCTGTCAAATAAATAAATAAAATCTTAAAAAAAAAATAAAGAATCTTGTGTTAAAAGGGCTTTAGGGACACCTGGTTGAGTGTCCAACTCTTGGTTTTGGCTCGGGTCATGATCTCAGGGTCCTGGAATCAACCCTGCGTCGGGCTCCACACTCAGGTAGTCTGCTTGTCTCCTCTCTCTGCCCCTCTCCTGGCTCGTGCTCTCTCTAAAATAAATAAATCTTACCATGAGAGACTGTGGACTCTGAGAAACAAACTGAGGGTTCTAGAGGGGAGGGGTATGGGGGGATGGGTTAGCCTAGTGATGGGTATTAAAGAGGGCATGTATTGAATGGAGCACTGCGTGTTATACACAGTGAATCATGGAACACTACATCAAAAACTAATGATGTAATGTATGGTGATTAACATAACAATAAAATTTAAAAAATAAATCTTTTTTAAAAAGGGGGGGCTTTTTTTTATATTGCATCAGTCACACAGCAAGTTTCACTCTTTTTTTTTTTTTTTTTTAAGATTTTGTTTATTTATTTGACAGAGACACAGTGAGGGGGGAACACAAGCAGGGGGAGTGGGAGAGGGAGAAGCCGGCTTCCCACCGAGCAGGGAGCCCGATGTGGGGCTCGATCTCAGGATCCTGGGATCATGAAAAGGCAGGGGGGGGGGCTTTAAAATGAGGAGAACACTTCCTGAGTTTTAAATTTTTTATTTTTTAAAGATTTTTATTTATTTATCTGACAGAGAGAGACACAGCAAGAGAGGGAACACAAACAGGGGGAGTGGGAGAGGGAGAAGCAGGCTTCCCGCAGAGCAGGGAGCCCGATGCGGGGCTTGATCCCAGGACCCCGGGATCATGACCTGAGCCGAAGGCAGACGCTTAGCGACTGAGCCACCCAGGCACCCCACTTCCTGAGTTTGTTTTTTTTTTTTAAAGATTTTATTTATTTACTTGAGAGAGAGAATGAGAGAGAGCACGTGAGAGGGGGGAGGGTCAGAGGGAGAAGCAGACTCCCTGCTGAGCAGGGAGCCCGATGTGGGACTCGATCCCGGGACTCCAGGATCATGACCTGAGCCGGAGGCAGTCGCTTAACCAACTGAGCCACCCAGGCGCCCCACTTCCTGAGTTTTTAATTAAATCTCCACTTTATGTAACTTTTTTCTGAAGATTTTTTATTGGTAAAGTACAGAATAAGTTACGTACAGAGAGGTTCCTTGAATTAAAAATGGTGCTGGGGCATCTGGGTGGCTCACTCTTTAAGCATCTGCCTTCGGCTCAGGTCATGATCCCAGGGTCCTGGGATCGAGCCTGGCATTGAGCTCCCTGCTCAGCGGGAAGCCTGCTTCTCCCTCTCCCACTCCCCCTGCTTGTGTTCCCTCTCTCGCTGTCTATATCTGTCAAATAAATAAATAAAATCTTTAAATGATGCTAGTAAGTGGCAAAACTGGAAAAGTTACTTGGGGATGTATAAGTATTGTATTAAGGAAATCAGTTTTTTTCTGTTGTGGCCAAATCTAGTAGTGTGTGAGTCTAAATGCTCTTAGATTATGAGCTTGTTAAGAAACACCGCTGGGTCTTTGAATTTCCTTCGCATTTGGCAGAGGACCAAAAAGAGTAAGTGCTTATTTTGGGGGGAGTCACATCCTTTGAGAATGACATCCCCCTCCCTCCTAATTCTGCATGCAATTTCAAGGAATTACTGATACCTGATTTTTTTCGATAGACTTAGGTGGTCCACTCCTAGTCTAGGACATGTGGTAGACTAAAGTGGCTAAATATTTGGACTGTGTAGTTATTCTAGTTGTGCTTTACGCTTTGGGAAGAAATTGCAGTTTATTTGGTTTTGACATTTTATAGTTGCTTGGTTGTCTGAATTAGATCTCATGTTCTTGATGACCAAAGTTTTAGCTAAAAATTAAGATTGAAATCTTGGTTATATACTAATATAGCAAATTACGATCTTTGTATAGGGTTCCTCTTGTAATTTAAATTCTATAAAACTGGGGCGCCTGGGTGGCTCAGTCTGTTAAGTGTCTGCCTTCATCTCAGGTCCTGATCCCATGGTCCTGGGATCCAGCTGCACACCCCTGTTCAGTGGGGTGTCTGCTGCTCCCTCTCCCTGTGCCCCCTCCCTACCCACCCCCCCGCTTGTGTGTGTGCCAGCCCGCCTGCCACTTGCTTGCTTGCGTTCTCTCTCAAATAAATAAATAAATAAAATCTTTTTTTTTTTTTTAAAGATTTTATTTATTTATTTGAGACAGAGAGAATGACAGAGACAGAGAGCACATGAGAGGAGGGAGGGTCAGAGGGCGAAGCAGGCTCCCTGCCGAGCAGGGAGCCCGATGCGGGACTCGATCCCGGGACTCCAGGATCATGACCTGAGCCGAAGGCAGTCGCTTAACCAACTGAGCCACCCAGGCGCCCAATAAATAAAATCTTAAAAAAATAAATACTATGAAAGTTATTTAGAAGAGGTTAAGAATTTTAGAGCAGTGATGGTAAGAGACATTACCCAAACCTGCCAACCATAACAACCTGGACCTCTATAGTCCCATGGAGATAAAGATGCCATAACCCACTTGGAAAATTTAATGAGATAAAACAAAACAAGTAACCTAGTTCTGTTTTAGCCTGCTTTTCAGAATATCAGAAGACATCTTTTAAAACTAGAAATACATTTTATTTTATTTTTTATTTTATTTTCAGTTAGCCACTGTATAGTACATCATTAGTTTTTGATATAGTGTTCAGTGATTCATTAGTTGCATATAACACCCAGTACTCACAACACGTGCCTTCTTTAATACCCATCACCCTGTTACCCCACCCCCCTCCCCTCTGAAACCCTCAGTTTCCCTGTTTTAGAATTTCTTATAAAGTGGAGGATTTTAAAGTAGTGACTGTAAATGTTAGGAATATTTTAATGAGGTTCTTGATACATTAAAAAATCAGAATAATTAGAAAAGCACATTTTTAAAGCTGTATTTTTGCTTTGATAATATTCTGTGTGCATATATTTTGTTAAAGAATAATTTTGGTGAAGTATAGCCAAATGTGCATATATTTTTTCTCCCACCCCATATATATAAAGTGTCCTAAATAAAATATTAACTACATCTTGCCTATACTGTTTACATATATACCTTGAGTGAATTAATTATTAACAAGGTAGAGTAGGGAGGGAACTTTTAAAGTAGGTTAAATTTCTGTGTGAATTATTATAAACAAGCTCCCCTGGGTTATTGTTTGAGCTACCAAATATGTCTTGAAGTGTACATCTGTAATGAGGCCTATTAGACATTTCTACTAGTCTGGCCCTTTTTAAAGTATGTCCTATTTATACTAAAGATTTAAACACTAAACTGGGTTCTACCTTTTTTCATAAGCCTCTTCTATATTCACTCTCCTGGATATTGGACAGTATCTACCCAGTCACACAAGCCTAGAAGCTGGAAATAAGATGATTTCTGCTTCCTCTTTCCACATATCCAATTAATTTTAGTACCTCATGTCTCTGCTATTTAGCCCCTCCTCTTCATTCCTACTGCTACCATGTAAGTTTATACTCAGTTGTCACTCACTTGGACTGTGACAATAGCCTCTTTACTGTCTTATACCCCTCCAGTCAGTGATGCTACCAGAGTAACATTTCTAAAGCTCTAATCTGACTTGTCTCCACCAAAGGAAAAAAAAAAAAAAAAAAGGAAAGAAAGAAAGAAGCTATCTGTTCATCTTTCACAGAACTAGGTAAAAATTTCTTTGTGTGGCATATAAGGCCCTTCATGATCTGGTTCTTGCTTACTTTTCCAACTGTATTTCCAGTTCTTGCCCCATAGGTAATTTTTCACAGTGCCATTGCCTAAGTTGTTACCTGCCTGGAATGCCCTTTTCAACTTTTCTCCTGCTCTCTTTTAGTCTGGGGAACTCCAGCTTATATTTTAAAACCCAATTCACTGTGAATGACTTCCTGAAAACTGCTCAGGTTCACCCCTGTAACCTATACTCTTCCTAATTAGATTGTTTTAAGGGTAAAGCCTGACACCCTGTCCTTTCATCCCTAAATACTGGTGTCCCCAAAAGATAAGAACTCTTTTTAAAAATATAATTGGGGGCGCCTGGGTGGCTCAGTCGGTTAAGCGGCTGCCTTCGGCTCAGGTCATGATCCCTGGGTCCTGGGATCGAGCCCCGCGTCTGACTCCCTGCTCAGTGGAGAGCCTGGTTCTCCCTCTCTCTCTGCCTACCTCTCTGCCAACTTGTGCTTTCTCTCTCTCTGTCAAATAAATAAATAAAATCTTTATATATATATAATTGCACTATTATTATTATTTTTAATAGGCTACACAACCCAGCATGGAGCCCAGTGTGGGGCTTGAACTCACGACCCTGAGATCAAGCCCTGAGCTTCAAGTCAGACGCTTAACTGACTGAGCCACCAAGGCACACTGCATTATTCTTTTTTTTTTTTTTTTTAAGGATTTTATTTATTTGGCAGATACAGACACAGCGAGAGAGGGATCACAAGCAGGGGGAGCGGGAGAGGGAGAAGGAGGCTTCCCCCAATGTAGGGCTCAATCCCAGGACCCTGGGATCATCACCTGAGCTGAAGGCAGACACTTAATGAGTGAGCCACCCAGGTACCCCCACACTGCATTATTCTTACACTTAATAAACAGTAATTCCTGCACCTGAAGCTAAGGTAACATTGTCAAATATACTCAAATTAAAGAAAATTCCTTAATATTATCTAATATTCAGATTGTCCCAGTTGTCTCATAGATAAACCTCTAAGTTAATTTGAATCAGGATCCAAAATAAAATCCACAATTGCATCTGGTTGATATGCCTCTTAAGACTTTCTTAATTGATAATTTTTCTTTTCTTTTCGGGAGGGGGAGGGAAGGCCAGAGAGTAGAGGGAGAGAGAATCTTAAGCAGGCTCCATACTCTTTGCGGAACCTGATGCAGGGCTTCGTCTCACAACTCTGATATCATGACCTGAGCCAAAATCAAGAGTTGGACATTTAGCCAACTGAGCAACCAAGGCACCCCTCCTCTTCTTTTTTCTTTAAATAACAGCTTTATTGAGATATGATTCACATGCCATATAATTCACTTAAATATACAATTCAGTGTTTTTTAGTATATCCACAGTTTTACAACCATCGTGACAATTTTAGAACATTTTCTTCACCCAAAAAAATCCCATACCCATTAGCAGTCACTCCCCATTTCTCTCCAAGCTCTAGGCAACCAGTCTGCTTTTTTGACTATATATTTGCCTATTCTGTAAATGTACAGGTTTATATTTTATATAAATGGAGTCATATAACATACGGTCTTCTGTGAGTGGCTTTTTTAACTTAGCATAACATTTTCAAAGTTCCTGTGTTGTAGCATGTATCATAATACTTCATTCCTTTTCATTGTTAAGTAATGTTCCGGTGTATGAACATTTGAGTTGTTTTCTACTATTTGGCTATTAAAAATAATGCCGATATGACCATTTGTGTACAAATATCAGTGTGGACCTATGTTTTCATTTCTCTTGGATATTTACCTAGGAATAGAATTATTGGGTCATGTGAGAACTCCGTGTACCATGTGAGGAACTGAGACTGTTTTCCAAAGTGGCTGCACCTTTTAACATTCCTACCAGCAGTGCCTGTCAGAGTTCTGTTTTCTCTACATCTTCACCAACACTTTCTTTTTTTTTTTAAAACTTTATTTGTTGCCAATTGAATGTATTTAACTCTGAACTGCTGTCTTCAGTTTTAAGGAATTCACTATTGGACTGGTGATAATTATATTTTATTATAAACTGAAGGATGTTATTGTAATACTAAGAGTAATGGAAGTTTACTATGTTTCTAACACTGGGGGGTCACCAGACATAATCCTGGAGCACTCTAGCCCCGTATTTAGCTAGCTGCATATTTTTTCTGCATTATTTCTTTGCTTTAATTCATAAAACTTCCCATACAGGATCTAGTGGAACTAAATTTAGGTTAGTAGATTTGATGGAAAAAAATACTAAATTCCTTGGAGTGAAATCTGTCATGCAGGTATTATACTGGAATTTCATAACATTAACGATGTAATGAGGGACATTTAGTAAGGGCATTAAGTTATTGTTTTTCTAGGAAAAAATTCAAGCAGCATGAAAGTTTTTCTCTCCCTGAAAATCACTTAACTGTTTGACATTTAATCCTCCAGAAAATACTCTGTGCATATACAAACATATCTATGTATTTTAAACTATAAATATAGTTATACTTAGGGGCGTCTGGGTGGCTCAGTCAGTTAAGCGTCTGACTCTTGACTTCGGCTCAGATCATGATCTCAGGGTTGGGGGATCCAACCCTGAGTTGGACTCCCTAGTTCGCAGGGAGTCTGCTGGAGTTTCTCTCCCTCTGCCCCTCCCCGTGCTTGCACATTCTCTGTCTCTCTCTCTAAAATAAATCTTTAAAAAAAGGGGCACCCGGGTGGCTTAGTCGGTTAAGCGTCTGCCTTCGGCTTGGGTCATGATCCCAGGGTCCTGGGATTGAGCCCCACATCAGGCTCCATGCTCAGCGGGGAGCCTGCTTCTCCCTCTCCCTCTGCCTGCCTTCCTGCCTACTTGTGATCTGTCAAATAAATAAATAAAATCTTAAAAAAAAAATAAAAAATTAAAAAAATGTGATTATACTTAGAAGCATTTTTCTGCATCTTGCTTTTAAACTTAATAGTTTATTTTGGAGATCTTTCCATTATCAATATTTATGGATTGTCTCAGTATTTGTAACTATTGCACAATATTCCAGTTAAAGATATACTTTATTCTGGGCGCCTGGGTGGCTCAGTTGGTTAAGCGACTGCCTTCGGCTCAGGTCATGATCCTGGAGTCCCTGGATCGAGTCCCGCATCGGGCTCCCTGCTCGGCGGGGAGTCTGCTTCTCCCTCTGACCCTCCCCCCTCTCATGTGCTTGCTCTCTCTCATTCTCTCTGTCTCAAATAAATAAATAAAATCTTAAAAAAAAAAAAAGATATACTTTATTCCCCAATTGATGGACAGTTATTTTTAGTTTTTTACCTTTTTAAAATAAGATTTTAAACTTTTTTTTTTGTGTGTGAGTATAGTGACAGAAGTTTATTAAGTGAAGATACAGAAAAAGCTCTCAAGAGTGAGAGGGGTCCCGACAGGGTTGCCAAGAGGGCCTTAGGGTTGGTCTTTTATAGAAAGCTAACAAGGGAACTTAAATCCTTTCAACATTTCTATTGATAACACCTTCAGTGGCTTATTTCCTTTTTAGGAGCTGGTTAATTTTTGTTGGTCACAGGTAATTATCATAAAGACATCCACACCACACGCCTAGGGCAGGGTAGTCCAATTTGTCCGCTTATCTCTGGTTTCCCCACACCTCCACATTTTTGGGATTTCTGTGAGCCTGATCCTTACCCCCTATCTATCTCTCCCTACGTAGTGCCCCCCCCCCCCCCGTCCCTTACTCATTCCTCCCCCTGGAATAGTAACCCTAACTGAATTAGGGAATGGGACAATGACTGCTCTGCAGAAATGGGGCGGCGGGCTGTGTGGCAGTTAGAATCTACCTAGGGGTCAGTCCAGGGGCTTGTGGGATGGCTCCAGGGGGTCATGATAGGCAGCAAATGGTACATGCATCAGCACATGCAAAAGGATGAACAGGAAAGGGGAACCCTCTTACACTGTTGGACAACTTTTTTTTTTTTTTTTTAAGATTTTATTTACTTATTTGGGGGAGCAGCAGGCAGAGGGAGAGGGAGAAGCAGACTCCCCACTGATCAAGGAACCTGACATGGGGCCTGATCCCAGGACTCTGGGATCATGACCTGAGCTGAAGGCAGATGCTTAACTGACTGAGTCACCCAGGTGCCCCTAACTTTTTACTCTTTTTTTTTTTTTTAAGATTTTATTTATTTGACAGAAAGAGACACAGCAAGAGAGAGAACACAAGCAGGGGGAGTGGGAGAGGGAGAAGCAGGCTTCCCGTGGAGCAGGGAGCCTGATGGGAGGCTCGATCCCAGTACCCTGGGATCATGACCTGAGCTGAAGGCAGACGCTTAACGACTGAGCCACCCAGGCACCCCTCTGACTTTTTACTTTTACAATCAAAGCTTAAAGGCACATTTTTACATATCTTTATATTTTTGTAAGTAGATTTGCTGTATTAAAGGAGAGAAATGTATTTATTTTATTTATTTATTTATTTTATTTTATTTTTTTAAAAAAATTTTATTTATTTATTCATGAGAGACAGAGAGAAACAGAGGGAGAAGCAGGCTCCCAAGGAGCGGGAAGCCCGATGCGGGACTCGATCCCAGGACCCCGGGACCATGACCTGAGCCAAAGGCAGACGCTTAACCATCTGAGCCACCCAGGCGCCCAGGAGAGAAATGTATTTAAATTTTACTAGAAAGTCGAATTATCCTTCAGAAATACTAATTTTTATTACATAATGTATATGGGTATTATCAAACTATAAAATTGGCAGTTCTGATAAATCAGCTTTAATGATGGTTGTTTCTCTTAACTGTGAATGAAATTTAGCTTTCATGTCATTGGCCATTTGTATATGTAAGTTATCTATACTTGTCCTTTGCCTATTTTTCTTTAGGTTTTGTTTTTGTTTGTTTTAAACAGGATAAAGGCTGTTTGCATAAAGAAGGTCATCATTTGTCAGATGTGTTCCTTGTTGCAAATACCTTTCCCCATGTGTCATTTATGGATGATGTAATTTAAAATATCGTGCTTACAGTTCTGCCCAAGTTAAACATGAAGATAAGCATGGAGAAAATTGTGTTTGTCACTGTCATGACAGTAGGATAGAAGAGTTCGTAGGGTTTAGAGTAGGCTCTCTTAAAACATTGTCATGTGGATGATTCATATCAAACTTGATACAAATAAAGTAAAGGCTGATTTAAGAGTTACCTGTGTATTTTACTATGAAAATGGTAATAACACCTTTTAAAAGATAAAATGTAAAAAAATTAAAATGTTAATCCCCCTTTTACGTTTATTGTGGAAAGCTTTAGAAGTTCCTGAACCTATGAAGAAGTCACTTGTAATGATGCTACTTAAAAATACCCCCCCTTTTTTTTTAAAAGTAAACTCTGCCCAATGTGGGGCTTGAACTCACGACCCCCAAGATCAACTGAGCCAGCCAGGCATCCCTAGAAATAATAACTTTTCATATATTTTTTCTGAATATGCCATTGTTCATTTAAAAATTAAATACTGCATATTCATTTTTTTAAACTTAATATATTTAGAACATTTTCCCAACTATTCATTATTTGACCTTTTCTCTTTTATTGGACCTGGAGATTTATTTTGCTTTCTAAACAATGCTATGTTGTATACATTTTTATATCTATATTTGTATGTTTTTCACATAAGTTTCTGGTACTGAGTATATTGGGTCAAAAGTTATGAATATCTCCATAATACATGTAGAGAAGATACTTTGAACTGTTATTCTTTTTTTAAAGATTTTATTTATTTAATTTATTTGAGAGAAGAGAGAGAGAGAGAGAGAGAGAACATGGAGGGGGAGGGGCAGAGGGAGAGGGAGAAGCAGACTTCTCGCTGTCAAGGGAGCCTGACACATGGGACTCGATCCTGGTGATTATGACCCAAGCTGAGGGCAGACGCTTAACTGGCTGAGCCACTCTGGCTCCCCTTGAACTGGTTTTGACAAGATAAGGTGCTATAGTAAAAATGCCAGTTTTCTGGAGGGCTAAGAAACCATTAAAGAGTTGGCTACTATGGCTTGGTTTTAAATAATTATATGTGGAAAATTAAAGGAATTAGAGTAGCCAAAGCAATTTTTTTTTTTTTTTTTAAAGATTTTACTTAGTGTGTGAGTAGGGTGAGGGGCAGAGGGAGAGAATCTCAAGCTGACTTCCCACTGAGCACGGAGCCTGTCGCAGGACTGTATCTTACGACCCAGGAGATCATGACCTGAGCGGAAACCAAGAGTCGGAAGCTCAGCCGACTGAGCCACCCAGATGCTGCAGCCAAAACAATTTTGAAAAAGAATAGCAAAGTTAGAAGATTCACAATACCCAATTTTAAGGTGCAATATAAAGTATATAAAGTAATGCTAATCAAGACAGTGTGGTATATTGAACTAAAGGAACAGAATACAGAACCCAGAAATAGATCTACACAAGATGTAGTCAACTGATTTTTTTGACAAAGGTACAAACATAATTCACTGGAGAAAGGACAGTCTTTTCAACATATGGTGTTGCAAAAATTGCTCATCTGTATGTTAAGAAGTGAGGCTCAACCTAAACGTGTCGTATGCAAGAATTAACTCAAAGTGGATCATAAACCTAAATGTAAATCATAAAGCAGTAAAACCCTTGGAAGAAGGCATTGGAAAAAGTCTTCTTGACCTTGAGTTTGGCAAAGAGGTCTTAGATACAGCACCAAAGGTGCATGAACCCTGAAAGAAATAATTGATGAGTAAGGTATGGTGACTAACATAACATAATAAAATTTAAAAAAAAATTGATGAAGTGAACTTCATCAAAAATTTAAAACTACTTTCTGTCAAGTACACAGATAAGAGAATGAAAAGACAAGCCATGAACTAGGAGAATATATTTGTACATCACATATCTGAGAAAGGAATCAGAATGTTCTGGGGAGGGACCTGGGAATCTAGTGGGTATTTCCAGGTGATTCTGATTCCTGATTCTGGTTCTTATTCGTGATATTCGGTATGATTCTGTTTTGCTTTATTTTATGAGTAGAATGCCTTTATGTTCCAAAGATACATATAAATTTTTTATTAGTCAAAAAAGGGGTACTTTAAAATTTATTTTTATGTTTATGTGCTTCTCTACCACGAAATACCATCTTCCCATGCAACCATGACACAAATACACCTGTGAAATTATAACCAGAGTTTTTCTTTAAGCTTTGGAATTTTTATGTTAATAGCTTGTATAATTTTACTCTTAAGGATTTTTGCATATGATGGGTTTTTTTTGTTGTTTTTTGTTTGGTTTGGTATATGATGATTTTAGTTCAGACGAGGAAAATAGTTTGTCATTTTTATTCAGACAAGGGAATTACTTCATAACATATCTAATGTATTTGAGGCAATAATAAATTTACTTAGTAAATGAGAAACTAGTTTAAAAAGTTGGCTAAATTGAATATTTTAGCTTCTTATGTAATGCTTTACAAACATTTAGAGAAGGATTTGGGGCCTACGTAAATCATCATTATTTTTTTCTCATATAATTAGAACTATCAGTATTAACTTCAGAAACATGGAGTACATTTAAAGTTTGTCATTTTTATTTATGTATATTTTTGGTTACCAGTACTGAATGCTTACTATGATCAGGTACTGTTGTAGGTGTTGAGGATATAATGAACAAAACACTTGACTCATGGTGCTTATGTTCTAGTTGGGGAGATAGACAATGAACAAAAAAATATATGGCATCTTAGAAAGTGGTAAGTGCTAAGGAGAAAAGAGTGAAATAGAGTTTGAAGTTGGGAAGAGGGTATTAAAAATTTTTTTGTGTATGACATTTTAGATATTTATTTATTTTTTAAAGATTTTATTTATTTATTTGACAGAGACAGCGAGAGAGGGAACACAAGCAGGCGGAGCAGGAGAGGGAGAAGCAGGCCTCCCGCTGAGCAGGGAGCCCAATGCGGGGCTCGATCCCAGGACCCCGGGATCATGACCTGAGCCGAAGGCAGATGCTTAACAACTGAGCCACCCAGGCGCCCCAATATTTATTTATTTTTAAAAGATTTTATTTATTTGCCAGAGAGAGAGACAGCGCGAGAGAGGGAACACAAGCAGGGGGAGTGGGAGAGGGAGAAGCAGGCTTCCCGTGGAACAGGGAGCCTGAAGCGGGGCTTGATCCCAGGACCCCAGGATCATGACCTTAGCCAAAGGCAGATGCCTAATGACTGAGCCACCCAGGCACCCCTGCTTTTTTTTAATTAAAAAAAAAATTATTTATTTTTTAAGATTTTATTTATTTATTTGACAGGGAGAGACACAGTGAGAGAAGGAACACACGCAGGGGGAGTGGGAGAGGGAGAAGCAGGCTTTCCACTGAGCAGAGAGCCCAACGCGGGGCTCGATCCCAGGACCCTGGGATCACAACCTGAGCCGAAGGCAGACACTTAACGACTGAGCCACCCAGGTGCCCCCAAAATTATTTATTTTTAAAATTGTGATAAATATATATAACATAGAATTTCCCATTTTAATCTTGAAAAAAAATTTTTTAAGTAGGTTCCATGCCCAACATGGGGCTCGAAGTCACAACCCTGAGATCAAGAGTTGTATGCTCTACTAACTGAGCTAGCCAGACACCCTCTACCATTTTAACCATGTTTAAGTGTTAATTTAGTACTTAATACCATTAATTTTTGTACTTTAAAAGCTGTCCGGGCGCCTGGGTGGCTCAGTCGGTTAAGTGTCTGACTCTTGTTTTGGCTCAGATGATGATCTCGGGGTGTGGGATCCAGCCCTGCATTGGGCTCTCAGTGTGGAGTCTGCTTGAGATTTTCTCTCTGTCCATTCCTCCCCTGCCTATGCTCGCTCGCTCTCTCATACATAAATAAATAAAATTAAAAAATAGAGATTAAATGTTTAATTCAGGGTTCCCTGGATGGCTCAGTCGGTTAGGTGTCCAACTCTTGATCTCAGTTCAGTTCTTGATCTCAGAGTTGCGAGTTCAAGCTCTGCATTGGGCTCCATGCTGGGTGTGGAGCCTACTTAAAAAAAAAAGTAAATAAAGTGTTTCAGTGGTTTGTTTTATATTTAGAGTAGTGTAACCATTAATTACTACAATCAATTTTAGCAGATTTTCTTCACCTCCCAAGAAAACCTCTTAACCATTAGCAATCACACCGTTTCCCCTCAGCCTCTTCAATCCTAAACAATCACTAGTCTGCTTGTCTATACAGATTTATCTGTTCTGAACATTTCATATAAATGGAATTATACAGTATATAGTAGGTGATCTGTTGTGATTTACTTCTTTCCCTGAGCATAATGTTTTCAAAATTCACCTATGTTGCTGAATAAAATTCCATTATATGGACATACCACATTTTGTTTGTCCATTTGTCTGTTGGTGGACATTTGGGTTGTTTCTACTTTTTGGCTATTATGAATAATGCTTCTGTGAACATATGTGCATATTTTGTGTGAATGTACTTTTCATTTCTCTTGGGTGTGTAACTAGGAGTGTAATGCTAAATCATAAGTTAACTGTTTAATCTTGTGGGGATTGCCAGACTGTTCTCCAAAGTGGCTGTATCATTTTACTTTTCACCAATCTCCTGAAGTATTCTGAATTTTATTCTGCATGGTTGCTTTCTTTATCTAGTTTACAACTGTTATCTGAGTTCACTCCCTTCACCATCATCCTGAGTCTTTCATGCTCCTACCTGTGTTGGATTGGCTGTTTACCTTATTCTCTGTGTTTTGGTTCATTCTTTTGTTTTGGTATATCTTATCCTTCAGTAGATTTTTTTTTTTTTAAAGATTTTATTTATTTATTTGACAGAGAAAGACACAGCGAGAGAGGGAACACAAATGGGGAGTGGGAGAGGGAGAAGCAGACTCCCTGCCGAGCAGGGAGCCCGATGCGGGACTCGATCCCGGGACTCCAGGATCATGACCTGAGCCGAAGGCAGTCGCTTAACCAACTGAGCCACCCAGGCGCCCTCAGTAGATGTTTTTGAGGAGGTGTGCGTAGCAGGTGAATTTTTGAGCTCTTATTGTACCTTTACACTTGAATTTCTTGGCAGTGTATAGAATTCTAGGTTGGAAATCATGGAGCTTTAGAATTTTGAGCCTATTGCTCTATTGTCTTCTTGGTTCCAAAAGGGCTGTTTGAAATTCAGAACCATTCTCAGTCCCGTCCATTATACATGAACTATATTCTTTTGGAAATACGCAGGATCTTCTTTGTGTCCCTACTACTCTGAAATTTCACATTGCTGTGGGTACTTCTAATCTGGAAACTCATGTTCTTCAGCATTGGGAAATTTTCTTGAATTATTTTAGTGATATTTTCTCCTATAAATTTTTGCTGTTCTCTTTTGGAAGTGCCTGTTACCTGGATGTTGGGTTGCCTGGATTAATCTCTAATTTAAAATGTCTTTTACTCTGATTTTCAGTTTCTTTGTGTTTTTATTTATTTCTACTATTATTATTTTTAGATGCTATAGATGTTTAATCTAAAGATTGGGCATACAGCAAGCATTTTACATAAATTCTCGAGTTTTTAAATTATATAACAGGAAATAGGGGCCCCAGAAAAATAGGTCTCTTTCCATAGGTCTTAATCCTTGGCCTCTGCAGTAAAGACAATCTCTAGCAATCCAACAAGTATTTGCTACCCACCGACACATTACTTGGTAGGAAACAAAAACAGCTATAGGTCTGTCCCTTGTCTTCTTACTAAAGGATTACCAATAGCCTGAAAAGCAGTGTTGTGGCCCAGTATTCAGTATTTGTATACATGAACCTTTTAATCCCACATTTTCATATTTATTAGGGAGGGCAGTTGGAGTTCGTGGCTTCTAACCTTCTAGTCATAAATGTTAAATGTTCAGGAGGGCCATGTATTGCAATGGGCTTTTTGTTCAACTTTCGTTTTGTCAAATGTTGCAAAAGAATTCCAGTGAGTAAGAAAGTCATTAATCCCTTATACTTCAGTTTCCTGTCTTTAAGTTAGCAATAAGCTTCAGGTGTTCTACTTAGCCACGTTTAATTTTTAAGAATCTTAAGAGGAAAAACGTTTCATATGTAATTAAAAAGAATGTTGCTTGGTAAGAGTTGGGATTGAGCTCACTATTTTTTAATTTTTTTAAATTATCTTTTATTTTTATTTTTTTAAGTAATCTCTGCTCCCAACGTACTACCCCAAGATTGTGTCACATGCTCTACCAACTGAGCCAGCCAGGCACCCCATGTTTTTATTGTTTTAAATAAATAATTACCTCACCTGGGGTGCCTGGCTGGCTCAGTCAGTAGAGGGTGAGACTCTTGATCTCATGGTTGTAAGTTTGAGCCCCACGTTGGGTGTAGAGATTAAACAAATAAAATCTTAAAAATAATTAGTGCACTTTTATCTTTCATCCCTTCTATGGAGTTTTTCATTTTTTTTTTATGTAGCATATTTTAGTATACTGATTTTAAGTGTGTGGTTTAAATTTTTTTTTTTAAGATTTTATTATTTGACAGAAAGAGACACAGCGAGAGAGGGAACACAAGCAGGGGGAGTGGGAGAGGGAGAAGCAGGCTTCCTGCCGAACAGGGAGCCTGATGTGGGGCTTGATCCCAGGACCCCGGGATCATGACCTGAGCCGAAGACAGACGCGTAACAACTGAGCCACCCAGGCACCCCTAATTTTTTTTTTAAGTTTTTTTTTAATTTGATAGCACAAGTAGGCAGAGGGGCAAGTATGGGAAGAGTAGAAGCAGGCTCCGCACTGAGCAGAGAGCACGATACGTAGCTCGATCCCAGAACCCTGGGATCATGACCTGAGCCAAAGGCAGCTGCTTAACCAGCTGAGCCACCCAGGAGCCCCACTGCTGTTTTATTTAATTTCAAAGAGTTCTATTTTGATATCTGATTTTTTAAAATAACATTGTTTTTTTTTGTTTTGTTTTTTAAAGATTTTATTTATTTATTTGACAGAGAGAAACACAGCGAGAGAGAGAACACAAGCAGGGGGAGTGGGAGAGGGAGAAGCAGGCTTCCCGTGGAGCAGGGAGCCCGATGTGGGGCTCGATCCCAGGACTCTGGGATCACGACCTGAGCCGAAGGCAGACGCTTAACGACTGAGCCACCCAGGCGCCCCTAAAATAACATTGTTTTTGAGGCATGGTTGCATTATCTTCTGTGAACTTGCTGAAGACATTATATATATTTAGATACAGGTTTGTTTCTTTTTGGGGTTTTCTTGTTTGTTTATTTTGAGGGAGAGAGAGAGAGAGAAAGCACGAGCAGTGGGGAGAGGCAGAGGGAGAAGCAGGCTCCCCTCCGAGCAGGGAGCCCAACACGGGGCCTGATCCCAGGAGCCCGATCCCAGGAGCCGAGCCCGAGATCATGACCTGAGCTGAAGGCAGACTCCCAACCGACTGAGCCACCCAGGCACCCCTGTTTGTTTGTTTTAAGCTTCCTTTTCCCTCATAGACTGTTTCTTCCAGGTTGTTACTTGTTTTTGGTAAGAGTGATTCATGTTAAAGACTTTACCTCAAGTCTGGTCGTTTGGTTATCTGCTCAGTAGTTTTTTGGTTTTTTTTTCAATTGAGGTATATCATGTATACAATAAAGTGTATGTATCTTTAAGTGTACAGCTTAATGAATTTTTACCATAGACTCATGTATTCACTTCCCAGAACAAGAGAGAACAGTTTTAGTGCTCCAAAAGGCACCCATGTACCACTTCCAAGTCCATACACTCACTCCCTATTAAACACCAATTAGGGGCACCTGGCTGGCTCAGGTAGGGCATGCAGCTCTTGATCTCAGGGTCATCAGTTCAAGGCCCACACTGGACGCACAGCTTATTACTTTAAAAAAAAAGCTTATAACCACTAGTTATTCTAATGACTTATATCACCATAATTGAGTTTTGCCTGTTTTTCAACTTCATATAAGTGAAATTGTTCCATTTTTTTCTTCTCTTTTTGTTGTTATACATTTTTTTTTTTTTAAGATTTTTTATTTATTTATTTGACAGAGAGAGACACAGCTAGAGAGGAACACAAGCAGGGGGAGTGGGAGAGGGAGAAGCAGGCTTCCCGCTGAGCAGGGAGCCTGATGCGGGGCTCGATCCCAGGACCCTGGGATCATGTCCTGAGCCGAAGGCAGACGCTTAATGACTGAGCCACCCAGGCGCCCCTGTTGTTATACATTCTTATAATTCTTTTTTAGTGGTTACTCTAAAGCAGTTTAGAGTATTTAACTTTAACACTATTGACATTTGAGGCCAGTAATTTTTTGTTGTCGGGTAGGGAGCTGTCCCGTGTGTTGTAGGATGTTTAGCAGCATCCCTGGCTACGACCCACTAGGCACCTGGAACAACTGTCTCTCCCTCTGTTGTGACAAGCAATAATGTCTTCAGGCATTGCCAGATGTCCCCTGAGGTGTAAAATTGCCCTTGGGTGAGAACTACTGCCCTCAATATTTCAATCTACATTTTTTTTAAAGATTTTATTTATTTATTTGACAGAGAGAGAGCATGCACAGCAGGGCGAGCAGTAGCCAGAGGGAGAACAGGGAGCCCAGTGCTGGGCTTGATCCCAGGACTCTGGGATCATGACCGAGCCGAAGGTAGACGCTTAACCAGTTGAGCCACCCAGGCACCCCCCCCCTTTTTTTTAAGTGTATTTATTTATTTAAGTAATTTCTACACCTGACAGGGACTCAGACTTAACACCTGGACATCAAGAGTCGCATGCTCTTCTGATTGAGCCAGCCAGGCGCCTCTCAATCTGCATTCTTAACTTATTACAATTTAGTGTAAGTTAGTGCTTTTCAAAAAATGCAAGAACCATATAACAATTGAACTTCAGTCTGTCCCCCTCCCCTTTGTGCTACTGATATTACATGTTTTAATTCCACATGTTTTATAAACCTCTAAGGCAATAGTATTGTTGTTTTACATATTTAATTTTATATTGTAAAATAAGCAGAAAATACACACATTTATTTTTATAGAGAGGTTTTTTTTTTTTTTAAGATTTTATTTATTTATTTGTCACAGAGAGTGAGATAGAGCACAAGCAGGGGGGGTGGCAGGCAGAGGGAGAAGCAGGCTCCCCACTGAGCAGGAAGCCTGACATGGGACTCAATCCCAGGACCCTGGGATCATGACCTGAGCTGAAGGCAGACACTTAACCGACTGAGCCACCCAGGCGTCTCCACTTTTACTTATTTTTTATCTTTCATATATTTTATATATATTTTTAAAGATTCTATTTATTTGAGAGAGAGAACGTGCATGCATGCACACACTAGCAAGAGTGGGGGGAGTGGCAGAGGGCGAGAGACAAGCAGATACCCCACCGAGCAGAGATCCCAATGTGGAACTTGATCCTGGGATTCTGGGATCATGACCTGAGCCAAAGGCAGACGCTCAACGGACTCAGCCACTCAGGCACCCTCCAGGTAGTCTTTATAGAAACCTTGCTATTTGGTATGACCAAGTGTTACAGGCTTATATTTTACATTTCCCTGCTTCAGATTTGTAACCACCTCAACCCTGGTTTTAGTGGAAAATGATACCTGAGAATGTCATCTGGGCATTGGGTATGCTCATTGCTGTGAGTTACCATTTTGCCTAGGACAGAGTTAGGAGTGATGTATGTATATATTTGTATCTGCGCGCACACACACACACACACACACACACAGAGTTTTTAAACTTAATCGCTTCTGTATTGTATCCATATCTCCGTCTTCTCCATACCACATATTCCAGTTTTCAAGGATACAGGGTATAATGAATTAAAATGTCCTCATTATTAATTACTCATTTGTTTTATCCCACATTATACTGTAGTCTCAGAATAGCAGTACTAATATTACTGTTACCAGTGTGATTACTAAACAGTTGCATAAGTTATTTTGCATATGCTATTTCCCTTCCCTCCTTATATCTGTATTATCTGTATCTTCTAATTATATTGCTGTTACATACTACATTTTAAGCTCCATTTATTTTTAGTTCTACAAGGAATTACATAGTTCAATGGAACTACATAGTTCAGAGGTTGACATACTTTTTCTGTAAAAAGCCAGATAGCAGGTATTTTAGGATTTTAGGCTTTGCAGGCCAAAGGGGGGGGGAAATCAAAGTTATTACATACTTATATAATGAGAGAAAACAAATTTCCACAAAAACCTTATTGACAAAATTCAAAATGTAAATAATTGAGTATAATTTTTTATAATTCAGGTCTAATGAGAAGAGTGGCATTAATTTTGGGGGGTTAGATAATGCTTAATTGGGGTCAGAGTTATTGTTTGTTATTAAAATTGTTTGCAGGTGTTCATCTGTTACTGTTGATTGCTAATGAGATTTTCTCTTTGAAATGTCTTCACAGATTGGTACTGCCAAATACAAACATCAATCTGTGAGCAGAAGATTTTTTTTCCATGAGCATATGATTTTAAATGAGATATTAATTACTTGGAAAGCATTTATAAAATTCTGTAAGATTCTCAATATTTGTCTTTTAGCATGTCATTATAGTGCAGATTAATCACTTCTAATTGTGGGTTAGGTGGAAGCTCCTCAGTTACGTAGTTAAATGGATTTTAAAATATGTAATTTTCTGTTTTACTTGGCTTTGTGTTCAAAAAACACTGCTGAAACTGTCCTTTGAGCTCAGAAAATATATCTATTGCAAATTTGTGTGAGAATAGAGACCTTACTTCTTGTTTTAACTTTTGACTGAACAGGAATTGTATGAAGCAGTTCACCATTACATATGATTCCAATAGCTTTAGCTGTCATCAAATATTTTAGGCTTTACCTGCAGTATGTTTCACATATGAGCAGTATCTTGCTAATTTTAAGTTCACCAAGAAACATCAAGGTTTCAGCAAAAGCTAAATTTCCAAAGCCGTTCATTGTTCTATAGTAGTGGTGAGGCTGATTTTTTTTCCTTTAGAAAATGTTTAAGCTCTTCCTGGGCTCAAAAAAATTGCAATAAAACATAATCAATTGCCAAGCCATCAAACTGCTGAGTGGTGGGGCAAGTCAGGATATTCAGCTTCTATTTTGGTATATGGTTAAATCCATACAAAACCAATAATGGTTAAATCCACAAAAGCAAATGAAATTTATCTTTTGGCACTACTGGTCTATAAGACATAATGGATTCAGATATTTTCCCCAGAGTACCTGAATAATACAGTGGATAACCATAGGCTTGAAATACCTTAAACATTATACATTTTCACAAGTTTTGTTAAGTTGTCCCACTGAGCCTTTTTCTGTACCATGCATATTTTACCACCATCACTTTTAACGTTTCTTAGATTCCACTTCAGGTTGTACTGAATTAATGTTTTAAAATTGAAAATATTCTTAATTATAGTTGTTTCACATAGACATTCATAGAGGCTAATTCTTCAGTCACTCAAACTCTGTATTGACTGCTCAAATAAACAACTGATCCGTAACTGGCAACATCTGTTGACTCATCTGTAGTCAAGGAAACCCATTAGAAATCATTTACTTTGTTTTTTAATTGACTATTGCTATTGATCCAGTATCCTTAACTTGCTTGAACAACTGTTCTCTCTGAAAGGCTAATAATCTTAGACAGGTTTGTTTTCTTTGGACACATTTCTTTGACTGCTATAATCAAACACTATTTAATTAACTCACCATCAGTAAATGGCTTTCCTTGCTAGGCTGACAAATGGGCTACTCACACACCTAGTTTGGTCACAGTTTCATTTTTTTATTTTATCAAGAAATTATGATGAGATAATTCAATTTAAAATTTTCTAATTTTTCTGACTGTTGCTTTCCTATGAGTTGGGAACTACTGTGATGAGTATAATCTGGTAGTGTCTATCTATGTTGTACTCTTTTTGCATAGGTATTGTGATTACATAATAAAGACAATGCCTTGCCATCTAATTTGATGACAAAACACTCCTCTGTGCTTTGATATGTGGCATTTGAAGTTCACTTTCTTGTTTTGACAGGATGGGTTATGCACTCATAAATAAAATGTCACGTACAGCGGTACGTGTGACACTCGGTGCTGCAATTTGTAGAGCACTGTGATGCAGCAGTATGAAGTGATGAGGGCACCACATAGTCTCTGTTGCAACTAGTTAACTCTGCATTGCAGCGTTAGAACAGCCAAGACCAATCATAAATAAATGAGTGTGATAATGTTCCAATAAAACTTTTATTGATATTGAAATTTAAATTTTATATGTTTTTAGGTATCAGAAATACTCTATATTTAATCATATATTTCCCTTTCCAGTGTTTTTTAATTTTTCCTGCAGTATGTATTTTTATCTTAGATGTTTTCCTTCAGCCTAAAGAACTTCCTTTCAATAAATTTTGTAGTGCAAGTTTGCTGGCTACAATTTCTTTCAGCATTTGTTTGCCTGAAAACATCTTTATTTTTTGAAGCTTTTTTTTTTTTTTTGGCTGGGTATAAAATTCTGGGTTGGCTTATTTTGCTTGGGGGGGGCTGTTTTCAGTATTCCAAAATCATTTCATTGTTTTTTGTCTTCCTTAATTTCTCTTTTTTTCTAGCTTTATTGAGGTAAAATTGACATAGAACTTGAAATTACATATAAGTTTAGGGTGTACAATGCAATAATTTGATAGGCATATATATTGGAAAGTGATTATCACAATAAGGCTAGTTAATATATCCTTCATCTCTCATAATTACCATTTTTATGTTATGGTAGTGAGAACATTTTTTTTTTTTTTAAAGATTTTATTTATTTATTTGAGACCGAGAGAATGAGAGAGAGAGCACATGAGAGGGGGGAGGGTCAGAGGGAGAAGCAGGCTCCCTGCCGAGCAGAGAGCCTGATGCGGGACTCGATCCAGGGACTCCAGGATCATGACCTGAGCCGAAAGCAGTCGCTTAACCAACTGAGCCACCCAGGCGCCCGGTAGTGAGAACATTTAAGAGCTACTCTCTTAGCAACTTTCAAGTATATGGTACATTGTTGTTAACTATAGTCACCATGCTACACATTTAATCCCCAGAATTTATTCATCTTATAACTAGAAGTTTGTACCCTTTGACCAACATCCCCGACCCCACCCTAAGCCCCGGGCAACCACCAGTCAATCTCTATGACTTTGGCTTTTTTAGATTCCATAAATAAGTGAGATAATACAGTATTTGTATTTCTCTGACTTAATTTCACTTAACATAATGCCCTCAGTGTTCGTTCATGTGTCTCAAACAGCAGGATTTTCTTTTATGGCTGAATAATAATCCCTTGTATATATATTGGCTTCCTTAATTCCTTTTGACAAGTCAGCTCTCAATAATACTATTGTTATTTTAAGGTAATGTCTTTTTTTCTTCTGGCTTCTTTTAAGATTTTCTCTGTCTTTGTTTTCAACATTTTATTATGGTGTGCCTAAATCTGGTTTTCTTTGCATTTATCCTGCTTTTGTTTCACTGAGCTCTTTTTTTTTTTTTAATTATTTATTTGAGAGAGAGAGAGAAAATGAGCGGGGGGGGGGGGGGCGGGCAGGCAGAGGGAGAGGGAGAAGCAGGCTCCCCAAGGAAGCTGCATGCGGGCTCAGTCCCAGGACCTGGGGATCATGACCTGAGCCTAAGGCAGACGCTTAATCAACTGAGCCACCGAGGCGCCGATGGTACACTGAGCTTCTTAAATCCGTGTGTAGTTCATCAGTTTTGGAAAATTCTTAGCCATTATCTCTTTGTATATTGCTTTTAAATCCTGTTCTTTCTTTCTCATCTCCGTTTCTATGTTAGACCTTTTATAATTACGTCCTACTCATCTCTGTTCATCCTGTCCTTTTTTTTTTTCCCTTTTCCGTGCTTCAGTTTGAACATTTTCTATTGACCTGAATTTGAGTTCACTAATCCTGTTTGATGCTGTTCCAAATGTGCTGTTAAATATACCCAGTGAGTCCCCAGTTCTAGATATTGTATTTCAGGTTTACACTTTTTAAAACAGATTCAAGTTTTTGTTAAATTTTATTTTAAAAAATTAATTCTGCCCATCTTTTCCTCTGTTTTTTGTTTTTGTTTTTTAACATACTAATCATTGTCATTTTAAAGCCCTTGTCATCTAACTTGAATATCTGGGTCATCTGTGGATTTGTTTTTGTTTATTTTATTATTTATTAATTTATTTATTTTTAAAGATTTTATTTTTTTGACAGAGCGAGACAACAGTGAGAGAGGGAACACAAGCAAGGGGGAGTGGGAGAGGGAGAAGCAGGCTCCCCGCTGAGCAGGGAGCCCGATGTGGGGCTCCATCCCAGGACCCTGGGATCGTGACCTGAGCCAAAGGCAAAGGCTTAACATTAACTGAGCCACCCAGGCGCCCCCTGGCCATGTGTTTTAAGCACTTCTTGTCCTTCATTCCAGCCCTGTGTGACCACCAAATACCCGATTTCTCTTTCTCTTAGAGTCCTTCTGCCTATGTTCACTCTCATTTTTCAGCCTCTCCCCCAACCCAGTTGGCAAAATGCCCCCCAGAAAAAGAAAATGAATAAAATGGCCATCAATTTCTGGCTCATAAAAGAAGGACTTTCCTCTTTCTGAAATTTTAGTTCAAATAGTTCTTGTTACTTTTATCAGTTCCCATAGTCTTTCCAAAAATATGATTTTGCAAACCTCCCTCCTCTCCCTGCTGCCTAGCATTATTTCAGAGAGAGCTTTGGTCTGCTGTGACCTACTGTATCCTACTTGGAAGCAGAATTGTCTTCTACTTAATATCTGAGTGACCAAAAAACTGATGAAGTTCTGAATGCATAGATGGCAGGCAACTTTTAACATCTTTATATGGTATCTGGCTGGCCTTTTCCTTTTTTTTTTTTTTAACATTTTTTAATTTATTCATTTGAGACAGAGGGATACAGAGCATGAGCAGGGGGAGGTGCAGAGGGAGAGGAAGAAGCAGGCTCCCCACTGAGCAAGGAGCCCGATGTGGGATTCGATCCCAGGACCCCAGGATCATGACCTGAGCTGAAGGCAGAGGCTTAACCATTTGAGCCACACAGGTGCCCCTAGCTGGCCTTTTCCTAATGGAACCTTTTAATGTCACTATCTTTAGGCCTTTCTTTTGGGCCTGTAAGTTTCCCCAGTGGAGACTTGTAGTTTTCTCTCTGGAGAGTAAGGGACTAACTGCCAGGATTCTGTGAGCCACCTGGAAGAGACGACTAAGGTTGTCAACTTTTAGCATATTATCTTTTCCTTAATTCCCGTTTACCTATTTGCAGCATGGAGTTAATGCCCAACACTGAGCCTCATGTTGCCCAACTCAAAGACTTTTACCTTCTCCAGAGAATAAAGGTGTCCATCTTCTGGAATGAGGACCCAGCTGCATAAGTCAAGGAGAGGGAATCTGGGAAGCTAACTGCTTTGTAAAGAAATCTTCAGGCAATCTTCCTCCTCTAAGCTCTCTCCTGCTCCCACTTCCAGAGCTACTTGATGCTTCCAGTTCTTGAGATTTTTGGGGGGATTGTATGTGTAATGTTGGTTCTCTGCTTTTCCACTACCAGTTTAAGACAGCTTTCTCTGGTCAGTTGGAATAATTTGTTTCTTTTCCATCTGCTTTCTACTGTCCAGAATTTAATTGCTTTGTCTCTTTGCCCATTGTCTTTGTCCTTGTGGGTGTATGTTTTAAACAAAAAATCCTATATTTTAACTTTTCGTGGGTTTGAGGGTGAGCAAAAATAGGAGCTGTGATTGTTCAGTGTGTAACACTAAGAAAAGATATCATGGTACAAAATTTGTAAGGTATTAAAGGCTACTTATAGCAAAGAGTTAGTCTGAATAATCTATTTTTTTCTACTGGTTTGAAGTGCTACCTTTACCATAATCCAAATTCCCCTGTTGACTTGGGTCTATTTCTGTGGTTTGTTCCATTAATCTCTACCTAGTTTTACTTATTTTGGCTTAGAATATATTTTTAATGTCTATTAGAGTTATTTCCTGCTCATTATTTTTGTTTTTCCTGAGAAACTTCACGGCTATTTTTCGTTATTTTTTGTGTGTGAACCTTTGAATCAAATTGCCTGGGTCCCCCCAAAATCTTCTTAGAGTTTTTTTTCTGGGGGGGGTCATTGCATTATATATATATATTTTAAGATTTCTTTATTCATAAAAAAAAGGATTTCTTTATTCATTTGAGAGAGGGAGCATGTGCGCATGCCCGAGCACCAAGAGGGAGGAGGGACAAAGGGAGAAGCAGACTCCCTGCTGAGCGGTGAGCCTGACTGGCTCGATCCCAGAACCCTGAAATCATGACCTGAGCCGAAGGTAGACACTTAACCTACCGAGCAACCTAGGCACCCCTGAATTACTTTTATAAGTTAATTTGGAGAGTTGACATCTTGACAATATTAAAATCTTTCCATGACCTTTCATTTATTCAGAACTACTTCTGTGTCTCTTTAGACCTCTTGTTTATTTAGGGTTTTTTTATTTTTTATTTTTTAGACTTTTCTTAGAGCAATTTAAGGTTCATAGCAACATTGAGAGGAAGGTACAGATTATTTCCCATATACTACTGACCCCACACATTGCATAGCTTTCCTGTTATCAGCTTCTCCCACCAGAGTGGTACATGGGTTACAATTGATGAGCCTACACTGACACTACACAGTCACCCACAGTCCCATAGTTCACATTCAGGTTCACTCTTAGCATTGCACATTCACAAATGTTTAATGACTTTACCCATCCTTATAGTATCATGTAGAGTATTTTCACTGCCCCGAAAATCCTCTGTGCTCTTTTGTTCATCTCTCCCACTTCCCAACCGCTGGCAACCGTTGATCTTTTTTTCTATCTCTATAGTTTTGTCTTTTTCAGAATGCCATATAGTTGGAGTAGTTTGGTATGTAGCCTTTTCAGATTGGCTTTTACTTAGTAATGTGCATTTAGTATTCTCCATGTCTTTTAATGGCTTGATAGCTCATTCCTTATTAGCGTTCAATAATACTACATTGTCTGGATGTACCATAGTTTGCTTCTGTTTACCTGTTGAAGGACATCTTGGTTGCTTCCAAGTTTTGGCGGTTATTAATAAGGCTGCTATAAACATTTATGCACAGGTTTTTGTGTGGACATCAGTTTTCAACTGATTTGTTGGACTTTTTTATTTTTTATTTCTTTTAAAAGATTTTATTTATTTATTTGACAGAGCACAAGCAGGGGGATTGGCAGGCAGAGGGAGAGGGAGAAGCAGGCTCCCCACAGAGCAGGGGTGCCTGAAGTTGGACTCGATCCCAAGACCCTGAGATCATGACCTGATCCCAAGGCAGTTGCCCAACCGAGCCACCCAGGTGGCCTCAACTGATTAGGATTTTAAATAACAAGGAGCATGATTGCTGGATTGTATGAGTATATTTAATTTTGTAAGAGACTGCCCAACTAACTGTCTTTCACAGTGGCTATACTATTTTACATTCCCACCAGCAATGAATAAGAGTTCTAGTTGTTCCGCATCCTTGTCAGCATTTGGTTTTGTCATTTGGTTTTGTTTTGGATCTTAACCATTCTAATAGGTGTGTAGGGGAATCGCATTGTTTTACCTATTTTATTTTATTTTTTTAAGTATTTATTTATTTGACAGAGAGACAGTGAGAGAGGAACACAAGCAGGGGGAGTGGGAGAGGGAGAAGCAGGCTCCCCGCCGAGGAGAGAGCCCGAAAGGGGCTCAATCCCAGGACCCTGGGATCATGACCTGAGCCGAAGGCAGCCGCTTAGCAGCCGCTTAACCAACTGAGCCACCCAGGTGCCTGGGAATCTCATTGCTTTAATTTGCAATTCTAACGGTGTGTAATGTTGAGAAATCTTTTCGTATGTTTATTTGCTGTCTGTATAGCTTCCTTAGAGGTTATGTTCAGATCTTTTGCCTGTTTTTAAATTATGTTGTCTATTTTCTTATTGAGTTTTAAGAGTTCTTTGTATATTTTGGATAAGTCTTTTAGCACATGTGTCTTATACCAATATTTTCTCCTAGTATGTGGTTTGTCTTTTCATTCTTTTGTCAGTGTCATCCACAGAACTCTTTTTAATTTTAATGAAGTCCACAACTTATCAGTTCTTTCTTCCATGCCTTTGTCTAAAAAGTTATCACTAAATCTAAAGATCATCTAGATTTTTTCCTGTTTTCTAGGAATTTTACAGTTTCATGTTTTACATTAGGTCTTTGGTCCATTTTCAGTTAATTTTTGTGAAGGGTGTAATGTCTCTGTCTAGATATGTTTTTTCACACAAATGGTATCATACTCAACTTGCAGCACTGCTTTTTTCACTTAATATGTACTTTCCTTGTCATCAAAGAGTATCCTCATCCTTTTTCTTCAGTTATTAATTTTACATTCAATTTTATTGTAATCTTTATTGTTACTATTTCAAATAGGGTATTGTCTTCTGTTTTCTAAGATATTTCTATGTGGGAGCACTTTTGGATTTATTGTGTTAATTTGCACCAGCACCAACTGAATTATTACCGTTTGTAATAATTTTCTAGTCTGTTCTTTTTAGATTTCCATGTAAAGCAGATAATTTGAAAATCATGATAGTTTCAGTTCTTGTAATTTTTATACTTTTCCTTTCTCTTATTTATGCTTATTTCTCTCTCTTATCCTCTTACTTTTATTTCTCTTATATTGGCTGCTATATGCAGAATGATGTTAAATAACTATAATGATGAAGAATATCCCTATCTTTTTTCTGACCTTACTGAGAATGCTTATGGCACTTAACTAAACATCATGTTGGGTTTGGGTTAGCTATAATCTGCCTTACCATGTTATAGAAATATCTGGCCCTTTTTTTTATATACTCAAGAATGGATGTTGAATTCTGTTGCTTGCTTTTTTAGCATCTTATGGAGATAATCATATGATTTTTTACTCTATTCATCATTAAGCCTGCTAAATATTGTGACCTGGGAGTGTATGTGTCTTATTTAGAGCCAGGTAAGGAAGGTGAAGAAGGGTCTAGGTTTGCCCAGTGGTTGAAGTATGACTGCCTGGAACTGAGCCAGCCTCTCACATGTAGAAGAACAGTCCATTCTAATGGGTCAGGCAATTTTCAGGCTAAGGAGTCTTAATCTAAAATGAAAAAATTGTCAGGGTGCCTGGGTGACTCAGTAGGTTAAGCTCCTGCCTTTGGCTCAGGTCTTGATCCCAGGGTCCTGGGATTGAGCCTCACATCGGACTCCCGGCTCAGCGGGAAGCCTGTTTGTCTCTCTCCCACTCCCCCTGCTTGTGTTCCCTCTCTCGCTGTGTGTCTCTCTGTCAAATAAATAAAATCTAAAATAAAAAATAAAAAAGAATTAAATGAATTAACATACGTAAAGAATTTAGAACAGTGCCTGGCACATAGTAAGCACTCAGTAAAAGCTGCTACTACTGTATTTTTTTTCTTACCGCCTCCCTCACTGTATTTTTCTTTTTTTTTTTTTTTAAGATTTTATTTATTCATTTATTTGAGAGAGTGAGAGAGAGAGAGAGAGCACATGAGGGGGGGGGAAGGTCAGAGGGAGAAGCAGACCCCCTGCCAAGCAGGGAGCCCGATGCGGGACTCGATCCCGGGACTCCAGGATCATGACCCGAGCCGAAGGCAGTCGCCCAACCAACTGAGCCACCCAGGCGCCCCCCTCACTGTATTTCTTATAGCAACCCCATGACGTTTTACTGGACCAGTTCTATGTATGTGGGGAAACTAAGGCTCACAGAGTGTTTGGTAGTCCAAGGTTATGCAGATTAGTCTGCATTTCTGATTTTGTAGCTTATTAAGTCTATCTGCCTTGATTGTATTTTGCCCTGCCTCCCAAAGCAGGATAGTTGGATGTTCAGACAAGATGGTTTGTCAGGAAGTTGTCTGGTGAGAGGACCAGATAGACCCCTGCTACTGGAGTTTGGAAGAGTACAACCTTCAGGAAGACGTTGGGCACAGCAAGCAGAAATGAAATATACCTCTAGAACAAGAGCTTCAGAATTAGAGGGACGCCTGGGTGGCTCAGTCGATTAAGCGTCTGCCTTTGGCTCCGGTCATGATCTCAGGGTCCTGGGATCGAGTCCTGCATTGAACTCCCAGCTCAGTGGGGATCCTGCTTCTCCCTCTGCCTTCTGCTCCCCCTGCTTGTACTCTCTCTCTGACAAATAAATAAAATCTTAAAAAAAAAACAAAACTTCAGAATTAGAGTTGGGGTACATGTTGGCATTTGGGCTGGAGGAAAGAGGTTGAAGTCCGGTAATTAGACCATTCAGGATTCAATGGAGCCTGAGGATGGAGGGCTTATACATAGTAATCAAGTTAGAATTGTTCCTCGGACTTAGTGATGTACTGATTGTGTGGGTGTTGAAAGTAGCAATAGCTGCAAGGACAATTACATCAGAAACTGGTAACAAGGTTGGCATTAGTCTCAGTCACTTGTATTTACTCTTCATCTCATGATACTAGACCAGCTGTGCCCTGATAGTAGCTGGCGTCATGAGCTACTGAACTCATGGTTTAGATGCCCTTTGCAATAACAAGTTTCTTCTCTGTCTTGATGGCTGATGACGTAACTGACTTGCCTGTCTGGATTCCTGACTTCTGGCTTACTGTTCACCTCTTAAACTTTGCCTGCCCTTCCAAATCCTGCTAATCCAGATTCCTTACTGCCTTCACATTACTGATTTGACACTTGCTTCTTTCCTTTTAATTAAATTTAATTTTCATTTATAAAAATAATATATATATATAGTTTTGTATATATCCCTACTCCCAGAAACAACCTCTTTCAGCTGTTTTAGAATGAGTGAGTCTTTGGTTACCTCTCATGGTCACTTCCGGCATGAAGCCACACCTGAGGTGAGTCCTATCCCCAGACTTAGTGACATATTGCCAGTATTTATTTAAATCAGTTTTTTTTGTTATTATTCCTAGTGTTGAGTTAACAGTCATACTTCTCAATTCATGTCTCTTTATCAGTATTTTGCCCATATCAGACCTTTTCTTATTTGTTTGGTGGTGGTTGGTAGGTAGGTATGTATGTATCCATTTCTTTTTATTCCCATTCCCATCCCATTCTCTTTCCTTCCTTTCTCTTAGGCACCCATTCTAATATGTTTTTGAATATTCTTTCATAGGCACTCTTTTTTTTTTTTTGAGTAGGCCCCTCGCCCAGCATGGAACCCAATGTGGGGCTCGATCTCACTGCCCTGAGATCATGACTGGAGCGGAGACCAAGAGTCGGGACAGTTAACCACCTGAGCTACCCAGGCACTCCTGATAGGCACTCTTTTTTAAGATTTTACTTATTTATTTGACAGAGAGAGCACAAGCAGGGGGAGCGGCAGGCAGAGGGAGAAGGAGAAGTAGGTTCCCCGCAGAGCAGGGAGTCCGATGCAGGGCTCAATCCCGGGACCCTGGGTATGACCTGAACCGAAGGCAGATGCTTATTAACCTAACTGAGCCACCGAGGCGCCTCCTTAAGAATCATTGTTTAAAGATTTTTTGTTGTTGTTGTTTGTTTATTTGAGATAGAGAGCACGAGCAGGGGGAGGGGCAGAGGGAGAGGGAGAAGCAGACTCCCTGCCGAGCAGGGAGCCCAGTGTGGTGCTTGATCCCAGGACCCAGGGGTCATGACCCTAGTTAAAGGCAGACGCCCAACCGACTGAGCCACCCAGGTGTCCTACAAAGAACAGTATTAAGAAAACAGGCAGGGCGCCTGGGTGGCTCAGTCGTTAAGCGCCTGCCTTCGGCTCAGGTCATGATCCCAGGGTCCTTGGGATCGAGTCCACATCGGGCTCCCTGCTCAGCGGGAAGCCTGCTTCTCCCTCTCCCACTCCCCCTGCTTGTGTTCCCTCTCTTGCTGTCTCTCTCTCTCTCTGTTGAAAAATAAATAAAATCTTAAAAAAAAAAAAAAAAGAAAGAAAGAAAACAGGCAAAATAGGGGCGCCTGCTTCACCCTCTCCCACTCCCCCTGCTTGTGTTCCTGCTCTCTCTCTCTCTTTGTCAAATAACTAGATAAAATCTTTTTTTAAAAAAACTGTTCTTTAGGGCGCCTGGGTGGCTCAGTTGGTTAAGTGACTGCCTTCGGCTCAGGTCATGATCCTGGAGTCCCGGGGTCGAGTCCCACGTCGGGCTCCCTGCTCGGCAGGGAGTCTGCTTCTCCCTCTGACCCTCACCCCTCTCATGCTCTCTCTCTCTCATTCTCTCTCAAATGAATAAATAAAATCTTTAAAAAAAAAAAACCTGTTCTTTGTAGTAGAGGAACCCAGTTCAGAATCATGTTGCTTTGATTTTAGTTGTCCTCTCTCTATAATCTCTTTCAGACTCTAATCATTCCTTATGTTTTTCCAGACTTTAATGCCCTTGATGGATTTGATGGTTACAGGGCACTTATTTTGTAGAATATCCCTCAGTTTGAGTTAGTAATGTTTCCTCATGTTTGTTTCAGGTGGCACATGATTTTGATTTGTCTCATTATTGATGATGTCCACTTTGGTTACTTAGAAGATATTTGCCAGGTTTCTATAAAGTTACTCTTCTCCTTTGTAGTTAGTATTTTGTGGGAAACTATTTTGAAGCTATATAAACATTCAGTTCCTACTCATTTTTTTTTTTTTAAGATTTTATTTATTTGACAGACACAGCGAGAGAGGGAACACAAGCAGGAGGAGTGGGAGAGGGAGAAGCAGGCTTCCTGCTGAGCAGGAAGCCCGATGTGGGACTCGACCCCAGGACTCTGGGATCATGACCTGAGCCGAAGGCAGATGCTTAACAACTGAGTTTTCAATTTATAAATAAATTTGTTTGTTTCGATTCATAGTTTATTATTTTATTCAGTGGGTAATGATGGTACACATTCAGATATAAAACTGTATGCATGTGTATTGGCATAAGTGATATAGTTTGATTTTATTTTAATATATAATAGTATATTAAAGTGTTAAAATGTGATCTAAATCTAAATCATATTTCAGAATGTTCAGTATGATTATCTGGTTGGTGGTAAGTAAAACTCCATCATAAGAAGATAGGTGGAATTCAAAAAATTTAATCACACAAAATACAAGTTTAGTGTTATTTCTAGCTGGCCTGAAGTTACAGGAATCCAGCTGCTTGATCCAATTCTGATGGGGTCCTGGCTGCAGTTTGGTGCCACCTGGTGGCATTTGTCCACTTCAGTATAATATAAATGGGGACAAATCTGGCTGGTTAGGACTTCTATGCATTGGTAGCAATTCTAGGTGTGGTTAGTTGATGCCAGGTTCTTTGACACAATCCTGGGAAATTGGGCCAGGTGAATACTGGGAATAAGAAGACCAGTTCTCTACCTCTTTGCTTTCTAAGATGGGTGGCCTACTTTTCTCTTCCTGCCTCTGTCCAGGATAGGGGTAAATGGTAGGTGGATATGTTTACTATACTATTGGTGATTTTTCTCTGTTTTTAAAATCTGTACTTTTTCTCCAAATCCATGTACATGAAATGTTAATAAAGTCTTAATGAAAATTAAGATTGTTAAAAAGACAAAGATGGAAGGTTCAGCTGTCTCAGGAATAAGGGAAACCATACTAAGTAGGTGATTTATGTAGGAACCGTTTTCCAGCACTTCAAAGAATCAAGCAGGGGTGCCTGGGTGGCTCAGTTGGTTAAGCGACTGCCTTCAGCTCAGGTTATGATCCCAGAGTCCTGGGATCAAGTCCCACTTCGGGCTCCCGGCTCAGTGGGGAGCCTGCTTCTCCCTCTGACCCTCTCCCCTCTCATGCTGTTTCTTTCTCTCTCTCTCTCTCTCTCAAATAAATAAATAAATAAATAATTTTTTTTTTTTTTTTTAAGATTTATTTATTTGACACAGAGAGAGACAGCTAGAGAGGGAACACAAGCAGGGGGAGTGGGAGAGGGAGAAGCAGGCTCCTGGCCGAGCAAGGAGCCCAATGCAGGCCTCGATCCCAGGACCCTGGGATCATGACCTGAGCCAAACGCAGACACTTAACGACTGAGCCACCCAGGCGCCCCATAAATAAAATCTTAAAAAAAGAAGAAAAAATTTCAAACAGTATTTATTTAAAGCCTGCTATCAGGACTTGTTCTGGGTATGTAAAAGGATCTTTCTTTCAAAGCAAGTCTTGTCTTTAATTTTTCTATTTTAATTCTATTATGTATTATCACTGTTTCTGGGTTATTTTCAGATTTCTGCTGATTCCTTTATCCACCCACTAACATTTTCTTCTTGGATCTTAGGTGCAGAGGGTTAAGTTAATCATAATCCTCAGTTTATAGCCCGTTGTTGTCATTGGTTTGTACAAACTACTGCTTGTGTTACTTCCTTCCTTTTATCCTCATGCTGTACTTTCATGTCTCTCCTCCTGTCATAGGCAGCCATTCTCATGTGTACTTTTTTATTTGTACTTATTCCTACAAAATGTGTTTTACTGTGTGTACATGTATTTTACTTTATGTAATTTAAGTATTCATATTTTATTTTCTCCGAAGCAGTATATATATATTTTTAAGATTTTATTTATTCATTTGAGACACAGAGATAGAGATAGAGAGAGCATGAGCAGGGAGAGAGAGGAAGAAGGAGAAGAAGGCTCTCCGCTGAGCCAGGAGCCAGATGTGGGGCTCTTATTCTTCCCTTCTCCCTCCCCTCAGGGTTGTCTGAGTCGTTTCTTCCAGTGAAACTTTAGAATAAATTTGTTGAATTAAAAACAATTGGAACATTTATTGGGATTGTATATTGAATTTATAGATCAGTTTGAGGGAGAATTGACAAGGAATATTTCCCTTTTTCTTTTATTAGGGTTTTAAAGATTTTTTTAAGATTTTTATTTATTTGAGAGAGAGGGAGAGCACAGAGTGAGAGGGAGATGCAGACTCCCTGCTGAGCAGAGAGAGTCCAACGTGGGACTTAATCCCAGCAACCTGAGATCATGACCTGAGCCGAAGGCATACACTTAACTGACTGAGCCACCCAGGCACCCAGGGTTTTATTTATTTATTTATTTATTTAAAGATTTTATTTATTTATTTGAGAGAGAGAGAATGAGAGATAGAGAGCACTAGAAGGAAGAGGGCAGAGGGAGAAGCAGACCCCCTTGCTGAGCAGGGAGCCCGATGCGGGACTCGATCCCGGGACTCCAGGATCATGACCTGAGCCGAAGGCAGTCGCTTAACCAACTGAGCCACCCAGGCGCCCGGCACCCAGGGTTTTAAAGATCTTTTAGTAGAATTAAGTTAACCAAGAATACGTAATTCTTAGCTACTTTATAATAAATTTATAAAACTTGTAAAACTGATACTCTGTACCCATTAAATAATAATTGCCCATTCTCTTCTCCCCTCAAACCCTGCAAATACCATCATACTTTCTGTCTTTATGATTTTTAACTATTCTAATTACCTCATATAAGTGGAATCATACAGTATTTGCCTTTTTGTGACAGGCTTATTTAAGATTTTTTTTTTTTTTTTTTTTTGACAGAGAGAGACACAGCGAGAGAGGAAACACAAGCAGGGGGAGTGGGAGAGGGAGAAGCAGGCTCGCCACCGAGCAGGGAGCCCGATGCGGGACTCAATCCCAGGACCCTGGGATCATGACCTGAGCCGAAGGCAGACGCTTAATGACTGAAGCACCCAGGCGCCCCATGTGACAGGCTTATTTAACTTAGCAAAATGTCCTCACATTTCCACGTGGTAGCATATAGCAGAATTTTTTTCCTTTTTAAAAAAAATATTTAAAGATTTTATTTATTTATTTGACAGAGACACAGCGAGAGATGGAACACAAGCAGGGGGAGTGGGAGAGGGAGAAGCAGGCTTCCCACAGAGCAGGGAGCCCAATGTGGGGCTCAATCCCAGGACCCTGGAACCATGACCTGAGCCGAAGGCAGACACTTAACGGCTGAGCCACCCAGGCGCCCCAGAATTTTTTTCTTTTTAAAGGCTTAATATTTCATTGTATCTTTATGCCATTTTGCTTATCTATTCATGTGTTGATGGACAGATAGGTTTCTTCCACATTTTAGCTATTGTGACTAATTTTGCTATGAACATGGGTGTACAGATTCTTATTTGAGACCCTGCTTTCATTTCTTTTGAGTATATATCTAGAGGTGGAATTCCTGGATCACATGGTAATTCTATTTTTATTTTTTTGAGGAACCACCACACTGTTTTATATAGTGGCTGTCTCATTGTAAGTGGTATTTCGTTATAGTTTTGATTTGCATTTCAGTGATTAGTGATGTTGAGCATCTTTTAATTTGCTTGTTCATAATTTATACATCCTCTTCGGGGAAATATCTGTTAAAGTTCTTTGTCCATTTTTAATCAGGTTGTTTTTTTGTTGTTGAGTTGTTTTTTTTTTTTTAAGATTTTATTTATTTGCGAGAGAGAGAATGAGAGACAGAGAGCATGAGAGGGAGGGAGGGTCAGAGGGAGAAGCAGACTCCCTGCTGAGCAGGGAGCCCGATGCGGGACTCGATCCCGGGACTCCGGGATCATGACCTGAGCCGAAGGCAGTCGCCTAACCAACTGAGCCACCCAGGCGCCCCTTGTTGTTGAGTTTTAAGTGTACTCTATTCTGTATATATCAGATATATGATTTGCAAATAGTTTTTCTCTCTCTCTTTTTTTTAAAGTTTATTTATCTCTGCACCAATGTGGGATTCAAACTCATGACCCTGAGATCAAGAGTCACATGCTGTCTACCAGCTGAGCCAGGCAGGCACCCCTATTTTCTCTCTCTTCTTATATTTTTATTTATTTATTTATTTATTTTTAAAGATTTTATTTATTTATTTGAGCGAATGCGAGAGAGAGAGCATGAGAATGGGGAAAGTTAGAGGGAGAAGTGGACTCCCCGCCGAGCAGGGAGCCCGATGTGGGACTCGATCCTGGGACTCCAGGATCATGACCTGAGCCGAAGGCAGTCGTCCAATCAGCTGAGCCACCTAGGCACCCTTTACATCTTTATTTTGGAAAACTTACTAGAACTAGGATTTTTTTCCCCCTGAATAGCCAAAGATAAAATTTTACATACGATTTTGTTTGCATAGATTTGAGGCCTTATTTAAGTTTGTTTATTTTCTTTTCCAGAATGATTTTGGATTCAGTAAAATACAGTTGGTTATTTAATGTAGGTTTAGTATCTGACATACAATTTTTGTGGGTGTCTAAGCTATTTTGTTTTAATATAATTACATTTTAGGAACACACATTTTCCAAGTAATTTAGCAGAAGGAAATTCTCTTGATTGGACGTGACGCTTTCTTGACAGGCCAAATATTGATACATAAGCCTCTTCTTCTAGTGACATCTTAGCCTTTGGTGTAAATTTGTACTATTTTATTATTTTCCCTTCTGATTCCTAATGGCTTCCTCCTAACATTTTCTTTCCTTCCTTCCTTCCTTCCTTCTCCCTCCCTGCTTTCCTTCCCTCCTCCCTCCCCCACCTCACTCCCTTCCTTCCTTCCTTTTCCTTTTTCTGTCATTAATTAGGTCACAAACTACCTTGTTGAGAGCATGAGGATGCCACATCTTGTGATGGTGGCATGGCATAATATTCCATAGCATTGTGACCTACCACTCTTAAGTAAGCAAAAACATTACTGCCAATACCTTTTCTAAATGAGTCTTCTGTATTTCACATTTGTTCATTCTTGAATTCATGTGTGTTTGAAATCAGAGTTTTCACAGATCCTTGGTTGTATAACATCAAATTTCCATTTTTGACTTGTTTGGCATGTCTGACACATACTTTTTTTTTTTCTTTTCGGGGGTGGTGTAAAAAAGAATATGAGTTGACGCCTCCTGTGTGTGTGTGTGTGTGTGTGTGTGAAGTTTTTAACAAGCTATTCTTCAGCAGTAGTTAATGCAAGAAAAGATCTGACTTAGTTCTCTGCAGTTTATTTTTAAAGATTTATTTATGTGGAGCCCGATGTGGGGCTCAATATCACAACCCATGAGATCATGACCCGACGTGAAACCAAGAGTTGGACCTTTAAATGACTGAGCCACGCAGGTGCCCCAGTCCTCTGCAGTTTTAATGAGGATCTACTCTTTCTGAGAAACCTTTTATTTTTAAAAAAGATGACAAATATTTATGCTAAGCCTTAATATTATTTGATGATAAAATATGGATTAGTGAAGAAAGGAGTTTTAAGTCTTTTCAATCTATTGTTTCCTCTTCAAGTGACTGTCACTATCATTTACTGATCTGTTTTCGTCTTTGGTAATAAAACTTTATTACTTGTCATTTAATACAATAAACAGAGCCAAGAGTTAGAGATTTGTTCCTTTTTCTCCTTTGCCATTGCCACTGTCAAAATCTAGACTTTTCCCCTTCATATCTGCTGAGTTAATTTTACCCCCTTCTGCTATCATGCTTACCTCTTACTGAAAACTTCCCTTATTATGTCTGTCTCCTGCTCAAGAACATACAGCGTCTTTACCTGGTGTTTAGTTAGGCAGGAGTAGAAGATAGAATATAGACAGAGTGCTATTAAATTCCTTTTCTTGCTTTGATAAATTTGATGCTTGTCATACATTTCTCTCTGCTTGGCTGAATTATATGTTGTGTACCCTCATTTTTCACTGGTAATGCATCTTTAACAATATTAAGCCTTCCAACCCACAAACACAGGTTATCTTTCCATTTGCTTGCGTTACCTTTAATTTCTTTCAACAACATTTTGTTGTTTTCAGTGTACAAGTCTTTCACCTCCTTGGTTAAGTCTGTTCCTAAGTATTCTTTTGATGCTATTGTAAATGAGATTATTTTCTTAATTTCCTTTTTTGGATTCATTGTTATTATATAGAAATGCACCCTTTTTTTTGGCAACTGATTTTTTTTGGATGTTGATTTGGTATCCTGAAACATTACTGAATTCTTTTATTCTAAGAGTTAGTGTTTTTTACTTATAAGATCATATTATTAGCAAACAGAATTTTACTTTTTTTCCAGCTTGATTTTTTTTTTATTTAGTTTAATTTTATCTTTTTTTTTTTTGAAGAATTTATTTATTTGATAGCAAGCACAAGAAGGCAGAGTGGCAGGGAGAGGGAGAAGCGGGCTTCCTGCTGAGCAGGGAGCCCAATGGTGGGGCTTGATGCCAGGACCCTGGGATCATGACCTGAGCCAAAGGCAGACACTTAACCAACTGAGCCACCCAGGCGCCCGAGAATCTTCTTCTTTTTCTTTAAAGATAATTTATTTTAGAGAGAGAGCGGGGCGGGGTGGGGGAGGGGCAGAGGGAGAAGGAGAAAGAGAAACTCTAGCCCAACCAGGGCTCCATCTCATGACCCTGAAAACATGAGCTGAGCCGAAACCAAGAGTCAGACACTTAATCAACTGCACCACCCAGGCACCTCTTCTTCTAGAATCTTGATAGTTTTAGTTTTGCACTTAGGTCTAGGATCCATCTGTAAATAGTGTGAGACAAGGATCAAGGTTAATTTTCTATGTGAATATCCAGTTTCTCCAGTACCATTTATTGAAAAGACTGTCCTTTTCCCCACTGAATTGCACTGTTGCTTTGTTGTAAAGTAGGTGATCTTATATATGTTTCTGGAGACTCTCTTCTGTTCCATTTGTGTGTCTAGCCTTGTACCAGTAACGATCTTGATAACTATAGCATATGGTAAGTCCTGAAATCTAGTTGTATATGTCCAGTTTTATTCTTCTCAGACTGGTTTTGGCTGTTTTATATCCTTTGTTTTTCCACTTAAATCTTAGTATCAGCGTGTGAATTTCTACAGGAAAACCTACTGGGATTTTAATGGGAATTGCATTCAATCGGTACATCAATTTGGGGTCTAAGTCTTTCAGACAATGAATGTGTTATATCTCGCTACTTATTTAGGTCTTTTTCATTTTTTTCATCAGTGTTTTATCGTTTTCTATGTACAGATAACACACATCTTCCTGTAGATTTATTCCTAGGTAATGTTTTTCCAGTTTTATTGAGCTATAATTGACATATAATATTATATTAGTTTAGGGCATACAGCTTGGTTAGATACATGTATATATTGCAAAATGATTATCAAATAAGTTTAGTTATCTATCACCTCACATAGTTACAGAAATCAGTTTCTTAAAAGAACTTCTAAGATCTGCTCTCTTAACTTTCAAATGTATACTATAGTTTTGTCAACTATAGTCACCATGCTGTACCTTACATTCCTGAAAATTTGTTCCTTTTGACTACCTTCACCATTCCCCCCCATCCATACCCTCACACCCCTGTTTCTTGGTAGATTGCCAACTACCAGTCTGTTTTCTGTATGGTTTTTGTTTTGTTTTGTTTTGTTTGGGGATTCCTTATTTAAGTGAGATCATGTAGTATTTGTCTTTCTCTTCCTGACTTGTTTCACTTAGTACAGTGCCCTCGAGGTCCATCCATGTTTTCACAAATGACAGGATTTCCTTTTTAAAGGTTGATTATGTTTTTTTTTTTTTTTAAAGATTTTATTTATTTGACAGAGAAAGACACAGCGAGAGAGGGAACACAAGCAGGGGGAGTGGGAGAGGGAGAAGCAGGCTTCCCGCTGAGCAGGGAGCTCAATGCCGGGCTCGATCCCAGGACCCCGGGATCATGACCTGAGCCGAAGGCAGAAGCTTAACGACTGAGCCATCCAGGTGCCCCAAGGTTGATTATGTTCTTTTGTATATATTCCACATTTTCTTTATCCATTCATCCATTGATGGACACTTAGGTTTTTTCCATGTCTTAGTTATTGTACTGCTGCTGCAGGTATTAAATGGTATTGAAATTTTTTAAATTTTCTAAATCTTTGTTGTTAAAATACAGATACACAATTGTTTTTGTATAGTTTTTATCAGTGATCTTGCTAAATTACTGTAGTAGTTCATAGATTCTTTGGGGTCTTGTACATAATTAGGATTTGTTTTTGATGAAGCATCTGTTTGGTAGCTTCTGAGAGAGGATACCATTGGTAGGTAATACTGAGACCTCATATGTCAAATACTTTCACTTGCTCTGCATAATTGAGTGATAGTTTTGCTGAGTTTAGAATTAGAGGTGTGTTTTGTTTTTTTTTTTAAGATTATATTTATTTATTTGACAGAGACATAGCAAGAGAGGGAACACAAGCAGGGGGAGTGGGAGAGGGAGAAGCAGGCCTCCCACCGAGCAGGGAGCCCGATGTGGGGCTCGATCCCAGGACCCTGGGACCATGACCTGAGCCTGAAGGCAGACGCTTAACGGCTGAGCCACCCAGGCACCCCAGAATTAGTGGTTTAAAATAGTTTTTCTTAAGAATTTTGAGAGCATGGTCTTCTTGTTTCCACTGTTGCTGTTGAGAAGTCTGATTTTCCCCCCGTGGAATCTTTTTTTTTTTTTTTTTTTCCTCCCAGCTTTACTAAAATATAATTGACATATAACATTGTGTAAGCACTCTGCGGAATCTTACAGGATCTTCCTTTTGTCCCCAATATTCTCAAATTTCACATGATACAAAAGTTTGGTATGACCTTTTTTCATTCCATTGTGTTGTGCATTTGTAGATTAACTCCACTTGTGTCCTTCAGTTGTAGAAATTTTTCTTTATTTTCTCCCCTCTGTTTTGTCTTTTTAAAACTCTGATTCTATGAATGTTGACCTTCCTGAACTGGTCTTCTTATTTTTCTTTTTTTTCTCCTTATTTTTCATCTTTGTTTTTCTCTATTTTCTGAGAGGTATCTTCAGTTCTTATATATATCTCATATATTTGCTATCATACTTTTAATTTTTCAAAATCCTGTCTTTTTTGTTGTTGTTTTTTGAATGTCCCTTCTCTCCTTTTTGGCCTCCTGTTCTCATTTTATGGATGCCATATCTTAACAGTCTAAGAATTTTAATAATATTTTTTGAGGTTTTCTTTTGCTTCAAGTTGTTTTTGAGGGTTTTCCCCCTTATTTTTGCCTCTAGGCTTACCTTAAATGTCTTCTGATCCTGTCCACTCATATAATTTTTTAAAGTTTATTATGTTATGTTAATCACCATACACTACATCATTAGTTTTTGATGTAGTTTTCCATGATTCATTGTTTGCGTGTAACACCCAGTGCTCCATTTAATACGTGCCCTCCTTAATACCCATCACCAGGCTGTCCACTCATGTTTAAGAGTGAAGTACTAAAAGGCGGATTGAAAATTTTGCTTGGTGCGCAAGGGCAAAATTAGTGACCTGTTAGATGTTACAGTATGGTGATCAGACTGGCCTAATTTGGGGAGTCCCATTTGTTGTATCTTTTACTTTTAATATTTTATTTATTTATTTGACAGAGACACAGCGAGAGAGGGAACACAAGCAGGGGGAGTGGGAGAGGGAGAAGCAGGCTTCCTGCCGAGCAGGGAGCCTGATGCGGGGCTTGACCCTGGGACCATGACCTGAGCCGAAGGCAGACATTTAAACGACCAAGCCACCCAAGCACCCCTTCCCATTTGTTGTATCTTTACAGTTTTGTTTTGTTTTATTTTTTAGACCACTTTACTGCGATATAATTCACATTTTTTTTTTCAATGAGTGGTGGTTCTCTACCTCAGAGAAGAAGGCTTTCTTTTATCTTGCAGTCATAAGCCTGTTTGCCAGCCTTATTAGAGTCAGGTGAAAAAGGAAAGTCTAGGATCTTACCATTCATTAGTGAAATTTTGCCAGTTTTCAGTTTGGTTTCTCCACACTCTGTTCTACTCAATTCAACCATGGCAGAGAATAAACCTCCAGCCTTCTATTAGTGTGGTGTAGGCTACTCACTGATCAGCATGGGGGAGAAGTTCTGGGGATCTGACAATTCTTTATACAGAGTTTTGACTGGTCTTCCTATTTGCAGCACCAGTTGCACCTGGTGCCTCAAATTTCTGAGTTTTTCCATGATTCAGTGGAAAGTAGGCCTACTCCTTGGGCTTTCTGACCATAAGCCTGGGTTTATATTTTCTCTAGTCTTCCAGGTTAGTTACCACTTATCCTTCTGGTTTCCAGCTTCCAAAATTTTGTTGTTTTGTGTCTCCCATTTGTCCTGGGTTTATGACTTTTTTTTTTTTTTTAAGATTTTATTTATTTATTTGACAGAGAAAGAGAGAGAGAGAGTTCACAAGCAGGGGGAGAGGCAGAGGAAGAGGGAGAAGCAGGCTCCCAGCTGAGCAGGGAGCCTGATGGCGGGGCTTTATCCCAGGACCCTGGGACCATGACCCGGGCCGAAGGCAGCCGCTTAACCGACTGAGCCACCCAGGCGCCCTGGGTTTATGACTTTTTAAAAAACAGTTTAATAAACTTAGTAGTTTGTGAGGAAGCAGCAGTAAATATACATGTTAACACACAATTTTAACCAAAAGTCCAAATGTCTTTTCTGCTGTTACATTTAACATTAACCCAGCTGATGGTGCCATGGGTTTCTGTAGCATTTATTTTGGGAATAAAAGGCTTTACTTTCCTAGCAAAAAGAAACATTGTCTTACTCTTATTAAAATACAGAGGGCTGGGGCGCCTGGGTGGCTCAGTCACTAAGCATCTCCCTTTGGCTCAGGTCATGATCCCTGGGATGGAACCCTGCATTGGGCTCCCTGCTCCGCGGGAAGCCTGCTTCTCCCTCTCCCACTCCCCCTGCTTGTGTTCCCTCTCTCGCTGTGTTTCTTTCTGGCAAATAAATAAAATCTTAAAAAACAAAAAAAAAGGGGGCTTTCAGTATTAATATTGGAAGGTACTTCTGCAATGTCTGAAGTTTACTTTTCAGAGTTCAGTAAAAGCTTCAGGGATTTCCTGTTTTTTATTTATATTTCATCTTAATTTTAGGATAATTACATTAAGTATTATAACAATTTTAACAGACTTTTCAGATTGGGATTTTTAATCAATAAAAATTCATACTTTCTTGACTTTAAAGCCTGTGGCACCTATTATAGCATCATTAGGTATAGCTACTCACTTTATTTTTCACATACTGCTAATGAATAGTTTAAAAGTTTATCTTGGTCGTTGGCAGACTTTTGAAACTTTCAGCAAATTAATAAGAAAACATGTTTTGCTTTTGCTGTTATGTTGGAAACATATCCTATAGCAGATGTGAGCTGATGACATAGCAGAAAAACTCAGCAGTGGGAGTGTCCTCATTTCACACTAACTCCAGGCACTAATCCAAATGCAACAGTAAACACTCTTCATTTGCTGTCAGCTGAGCTATTACAAGTATAGTTGTGTTTAGGACTGGGAACCTTTTTCTTAATCTGTTTAATGGTATCTTAGTAATAAGATAGCAGGAATAATTGGGATATATTTCACTATTCATATTTGTTTTTTGTCATGGCTGAAAATTCATATGAAAATAATTAGTGATATAACAAAATTACTTTAACATTGGCACATTGGGGATTATCAAAATTCTGTGCTAAGACAATGTATATATACTTTATTTACATATATTAATGTTTTTTGAATTTTTGGTTATGCATTTTCAGGCCTCCTTTTCTTTGCCCAGAAATTGTTGGTTTTTGTTATGTTTCACATTTTGGAGGGGAGGATAGAGGGCCAGGGAAGGTTATAATGAGAGCGCATTAAGTTAAAAAGATCTTGAGAGGACCTGAGGAGTATGAGAAAGAATAGACAGAAATCTTAGAGCATGAGGAGACAGTGGAATTACAGAAGCCCAAGAAATAAAATGGTTCAGGAAGACAAAATGTTAAACGTGGGAAAATGCTTCTTGGTAGTCAGAGATATGGACTAGAAAATAATCTGTACCTCATTTAATAGGTCGTCTGCATTTGTGGTTTATACATACTTACCTTTTAATTTCACAACTGAATGGTGAAATGAAGTGATGCATATAAAGCATTTAGTCCAGTGCCTGCCACTTAGTAAGCCTTTGTAAGTATTATTTAATTGCCACTGCCATTTATCATTGTTCACCTATTTCCTCAGTCCAGAAATTTGAGAGTCATCCATGGTTTTTCCCTTTCAGTCCCCAAATCAAATCAGTCACTAGGTCTCATTGATTATACTTGCTAAATGTCTTAAAGTAAGTCTTCTTGTGTTCATTCCTACTATGTCTGCCTTTGTGTTCATGTGTAAGCCTTTCTACATTCTTTTCCCTCTGCCTTTAAGGTCCCTTTCCACTTTGGCCTCAGTTTACCTCAGGTATCACCCTTCTGTAAATCTTCCCCTAATCATATCAGGCAGAGTTAAGCATTTCTTTCACAGTGCTCTTTCAGTACCTACTAGATATCTTATTTAAGGCCCTTAATTTGTAATCCTTTCCTTGCATGTCTGTCTTTTCAGTTAGACCATAGCCATTCAGGGGTAGGGATAGTGTTATAAATATCTTTGTTTCCTACCTCCCATATTTGGTACTGGCAGCGTGATTGGTGTTCAGTAATATATTGCATGATTGAGTAAATGAAAATATTAACATAAATCTTCAGGGATCTGAATAACTAAGAACAGATGTCTGATGAGTTCATTGATGTGATTGAGGGTACAGTTAGGAATGGCCTGAGCATTTTAGAGAAGGCATATAGTAGTAATGGTACAGAAACTATTTCAGAAGTACTTGCCCTTCTGAGTTTGTAGGTTGTCAAGAAAGATAAAAGAAGTTGCCTGAAAAAGAATCTCTGAGTGTAAATTACTTCTATAACAAAAATAACAAAAATGTATATTTTTAGGTGTGACCTTTCAGATTTATTTCTTACATTTCTTTCTTTCTTTTTTTTAATTTTATTTATTTATTTGACAGAGAGAGACACAGTGAGAGAGGGAACACAAGCAGGGGGAGCAGGAGAGGGAGAAGCAGGCTTCCTGCGGAGCAGGGAGCCCGACGCAGGGCTCGATCCCAGGACCCTGGGATCCTGACCTGAGCCGAAGGAAGACACTTAACGACTGAGCCACCCAGGCGCCCCTATTTCTTATATTTCTTGACATAGCCATATACCAGTCGAATTTAAAGCTATACTTCATGAATAAATTGTAAAGGGTAAACTTCAGATTTTTAAAACTAGACTGTGTGTATATGAACTTGGTTAAAGGTTATACTGTAGTACATTTACTTAACAGTTCCAGAAATAAATGGATAAGGGGCGCCTGGGTGGCTCAGTTGGTTGGGTGTCTGCCTTCAGCTCAGGTCATGATCTCATTAACTTATTTAGTTATTTTATTTTATTTTTTTTTTAAAGATTTTATTTATTTATTTGAGACAGAGAGAATGAGAGAGAGAGAGCACATGAGAGGGGGGAGGGTCAGAGGCAGAAGCAGGCTCCCTGCCAAGCAGGGAGCCCGATGCGGGACTCGATCCAGGGACTCCAGGATCATGACCTGAGCCGAAAGCAATCGCTTAACCAACTGAGCCACCCAGGCGCCCCTATTTTATTTTGTTTTCATCCCTTAGCACAACAGTGGTGGAATGTCTTCTGGGTAATTTAGAACTGGGCAACTAACTGTGAGTGCTAGGTGTAAGGAACTATTCCATTTTTAAAGTTTAAAAAGATACAGATAGTTTGACTAAGCAAAAGCTTATTGATAACTAGGAAAATATTTCTGCAGAAAGAACCAGCTGCTTGTATATGCAATGCCTAATTTCCAAAATAAAGATGTTTGAATGTGTCACATTCCATGTGTGACCCACAAGACCCTCTAAGGATATCAGATTTCCAAAGCTATATTTATATATATATATATAATATATAAATTTATATATATTTAGCTGTAGCTTATACATTTCATATTTACACATTTTGGAAAGAAAAATATACTAGTTCTTTTAATGACCTATTGGCCCATCTTCATTCCCTCCTTCACTTCTACCACTACTCTAGTCCCCAGAGATAACTATTGTCAGTAGTGAGAAATACATCTTTAAAGTCTTTTTTCTATATATTATATACATGGAATATACATGTGAAAACATAAATAGAATTCTCAGATACACACATTTTTTACATGTTATATACGATATATTATTTACTTTTTAAAGATTTGTTTATTTTAGAGAGGGAGAGATAATCTCAAGCAGACTGCCCACTGAGCGCAGAGCCCAATGTGGGGCAGAATCTCATGACCATGATGCATGACCTGAGTCGAAACCAAGAGTTGGACACTTAACCAGCTGAGCCATCCAAGCGCCCCATGATACATAATATTTTTAAGTAACAACAACCTTTATACTGCCACTTACGTTTTTTACTTAACATATCCTGGGTATCTTTCTCTGTTGGTGTATATTGGTCCATTACATCTTTTGTAATAGCTACAGAACAGCGTATCAGAGGAGTAGACCACTCTTTAGTATTTAAACCAAAAAACACAAATCTGAGTTTATTGCTTGCTTAAGAGCTTTACTGGTCAATCACAGTCTGTCCAAGTAGAGCAGACTACTGATATTTATATGGTTTTGAGAAGTGTAAAGTTTAGGGATTAATTTATTTTTTGCAGCCATGGTAGGTTGGCATCAGCAGTGGAAGCAAGATTAGTTGGGTAAGACATTTAATGATTGGTTGGTATTCAGAAGTGTGTTTGAAGTGTGTTCCCGTTGGCAGGCTTTCAGAAGCAAGGGCCTGTCACTGATAGGTTGGCTTGCAAATATATAGTCACCAAGACAAGTTGTTGTTTTTATGTGGGTTTAAAATTGGTTCTTGTTGTTCCATACCCTTAGAACTGTCAGGTATTGATTAAGCAATTTAAAACTGTTTCTGGTGGCTATTTTATTATGGCTACAGAATAATCAATCTTTTGCTACTAGTATATGAACTCCTTTTTATTCTTGGGGAGATCAAGGATTGTCCAGATCTTTACCAGTGTTGTTGATTGTTCTTAAAGATAAGGTTTGGGGGCACCTGGGTTGGCTCAGTTGGTTAAGTGTCTGCCTTTGGCTCAGATCATAATCCCAGGGTCCTGGGATTGAGCCCTGCATTGGGCTTCCTGCTCAGTGGGGGGTCTACTTCTTCCTTCCCTCTTCTGCTCCCCCTGTTTGTGTGCGCACGCGCGCGCTCTCTCAAATAAATAAAATCTTTAAAACATAAAAATAAAAAAAAGATAAGGTTTGATCTTCTTCTCCTTGAAAGTGAAGTCTAATTTTCAATCCCAGTGTCTGTAAGCATCGTCATCCCTTCAAAGGGAGAGTCATTTTCCTCAACTTTACTGTGTTGAATCCTTTTCCTACCTATTTGAAGTGTTGCCTTTATTATTTGCTTAATAACTTAACTCCACTCTATATCATTGACCTGATTCATTTCCTCTTTTAATTATTGCAGCTTTATAATAGGTTGCTTTTCTGTCTGCTAGGGTAGGGCCCCCCCATTACTGGTTTTTGTCAAAAACAGTGTTATTTTCCTACATTTTCTCTTTTACATGAATTTTATGATCACCCTGCAAAGTTCCACCATGTTCATTTGGTTAATAGTGGCATCTATTGCTATTATAATGGTATGATTATACTGGTTATGCAAAGAACCCTAACGCTTTAAAAAAAATTGTATATTAGTCATCCCCCTTTTTTAAGTTTTTTGTAGGTTTGAAAATTTTCCACAATATGAAAGTAGTAAGAAATAGGAGTATAATAAACTCCTGTATACCCATCACTCAGCTTCCATAATTAACTCATAGCAAATCTTATTTTATATGTACTTTATCCACTCCTGCCCATTATTTTGTAATTGATTTCAGACATATCTTTTTTGAATATTTCAGCATGTATTTCTAAAGTATAAAGGCTCCCTTTTAAAAAGTAATCATACTATTATTGCAGTTGAAAAAGTTAGTAGTCCCATAATATCCAGTCAACAAAACTCTTACATATTTTTATGTTTTAGCCACTGTCCTAATGCATTTTACAACCATTAACTCATTTAATCCTCAAACCAACCTGTGTAATAAAGTACTATAAACTTTATTTTGCTGATGAGGAAACAGACACAAGTTAAGTATCTTGCTTGAGATAATAGCTCATGAGTAACAGAGTTGGGAGTCAAACCCAGGCAGTCTAGCGTCTTGAGTGGATATCCTTAACCATTTCTCTTACATGCTGCTTTTTTTTTTTTTTTTTTTAAAGTAGGCTCCATATCCATTGTGGAGCTCAACAAGGGCCCTGAACTCGACCCTGAGATCAAGACCTCAGCTGAAACCAAGAGTAAGATGCTGAAGAGGCTTAAGCCACCCAGGCTCCCCTTCCATGCTGCTTTTCATATTGTTGCATATCATACGTTCTTTATAAATTTTCATGCAACTAGGGATGCCTGGATGGCTCATTTGGTTAAGTGTCTGCCTTCAGCTCAGGTCATGATCTCCGGGTCCTGGGATTGAGCCCCATCTTGGGCTCCTTGCTCAGCAGGGATTCTGCTTCTCCCTCTCCCTCTTCCTCTCCCCTTCTCCTTGGTGCTCTCTCTTGCTCACTTTGTCAAATAAATAAAATCTTTAAAAATTTTTTCATGCAGCTATACCTAGTTACCCCGCAAAGATTTCTTCTAATATATTTAGTAGTCTAGGAAGACATTTTGGGAGACCGAAACATTTGGCTACACAGACAATGTTAAATTTTATTGATTATTTCTGTTTCTAGAAAGGACAATCTAATTTCCCCCATAGAAAGTGATAGAGGAGGGGCACTTGGGTGGCTCAGCTGTTAAGCGTCTGCCTTCGGCTTAGGTCATGATCCCAGGGTGCTGGGATCGAGCCCGGCATTGAGCTCCCTGCTCTGCAGGAAGCCTTCTTCTCCCTCTCCCACTCCCCCTGCTTGTGTTCCCTCTCTCGCTGTCTCTGGCAAATAAATAAAATCTTAAAAAAAAAAAAAAAAGTGATAGAGGAGGTTTCATTTTCAACTTATTGTAGAATTCCCTGCTTATTATGGAATTTTCACAGTCTTATCCAGATAAAGATTATATAACTACATAATAATTAGTAAAGCTTTCTAAAGTACGTACAGATTTTGGAGATGAGATTGATTAAATGGAAAGATAGGAAATGTCTAACTTACTTCTGTCTTTTATTCTGTCCAGCCCACCTTTTCAGTGCTTTTCAGAGTCATTTTTCTAAAATATACATCTTGCTGTTATTTTTTTTAATTAAATACTCTGTAACTTCCTACTATCACCTAAACAAGGTTTCAACCTATCTTCATCCAGTCTTGTTTTATCTTGTAGTTACCAGCAAGCATTCCACTAGCCATACCTGACCATCCTGTATCCTTACATCCTTAACTACCACTCTTTGCACCTTGTGCCTTCATGCTGTTTCCTCTGCTTTTATCTACCAGGGAACTACTCAGGCAACACCTAACCACAGTACCAGTACATGGTAGCACTCAGAAAATGTTGAACAAATGAAGTCTTTCCTGTTTTTGCCCAGCAGACTAAATGACTTTTCTTTACATAAGAACATATTGTTAGGTGTTCTACTGTGATTCTTTCTTAGCTGGATTTTGAGGTGGGATGTGTGTGAGATTTTCATCTACAGGTCCTCAGTATCCAGACTGAAAATGCTTAATAAGATTTTGAATGAAAAATGGGAAAATAGGCTTATTTACAATTTAAGTTTTAAGAAGTGATTGGAGATTTTATTATTTTTGGTGGGGGGCAGTTCAAGATGGTTTATATATATTTTTTTGTTCTCCTACTGCTTCTTAGTGATTTGGAAACCAGCACATGATTTATTTAATGACTTCCTTGTTGTAGTTTGAGAATATCCTAAATACTATCTTTTTGAGTCCCAGTGAATATTCCAGAATTTTCCTGACCTTGGATCTTAGGAATCTTCAGGCACAGAAAATGTTTAAGGTAGAGAACAGAAACTGAACTTAGAGTGATCCAACTGCCCTCCGCACCATAACTTAAGCTTGTCTGCGGAGAGACCATTCTGTAAAGGAAGCAGTTATGAACATCTGTATCTATTCTTCTAAGTACCAATAATGATGCATGCCTGTGTTACTAGTTTACTACTTTGCTTCCTTAAGATTTCAGAGCTAATCAGATAGGGTTTTATTTAGCCCCGTTTTGCTCATTCATGAGTGCTGAGCTCTAGGATCAAAACAAATAGAAAAGTTTAAAAAGCATATAATACAAAATGGGCCAGGGAGAGGCATCTAGATTTCTATACTTATTTTTGCTACTTCAGTGCTTTCAGTATAAGAATTTTAATTCTCATTTAATTGCTGATTTTAAGTTTAAGCTCAAGTTCAGTCTTTTAATAGCTCTGAGCACAGGTGACATAACTTGTCCTGTTACATAGTGAAAAACCATTCAGAAATACAAATTTGGGCAAAATGTGATTGGGAGTTAGCTCCTTGGTCTTTTTTCTTTTTTTTTTCTTTTAAAGATTTTACTTATTTATTAGAGTGAGAGCATGAGCAAGGGGAGGGGCAAAGGGAGACGGAGAAGGGGACTCCCTGCTGATCAGGGAGCCCTATACAGGACTCGATCCCAGGACCTGGAGATCATGACCCAAGCCGAAGGCAGACTCCTAACCAACTGAGCCACCCAGGTGCCTAGCTCCTTGGTCTTTTAATGAACTCGTAGTAGTGTAGCACTTGAAATTTTTGGGCCTCACTTACAGCATTTTGGGAAAGTTTGGCTCTATTTTTAAGTATTTCAGGTTGGCCTACTAAATTTAAAAGCAATACTAAGTTTTGCTATAAATGTTTTCTAGGATTCTAGTTATGTAGATAGAGCTGCAGGAAAATGGGTTACCTAGGCACCTTGTCTTATCTTTCTTGTATTTGTATGCTAAAAATTTCTGGCCAGGTTCAGTTAAGGCATTTATAGGAAACTTTTATAAGAACTTGTTTTTGTGGTATTTATAATTTGTAAAGCTTTCATATTGAGGTATTTTATTGTTGTGTTTCAAAGTGCTGTTACTTTATTTTTAATTTCAATTGTTCATTGCAAGTACATAGAAATAGTTATTTTTGTATATTGACACTGTATCCTGCAACCTTCCTAAACTCATATATTTGCTTTAGAAGCTCTTTTTATAGATTCTTTGGGATTTTCTTCATAGACAGGTGTGATCTGTGAATAGAGATGGTTTTAGTTCTCTATTTCTGATCTGTATGCCTTTTATTTCTTTTCTTTCTTTATTGCATGGGCTAAGACCTCAGTACAGTGTTGAATAGGAGTGATAGGAGTGGACCTCCTTGCCTTACTTCCCATCTCAGAGGAGGCCACATTCAGTCTTTCACCATTAGGTGTGATGTTAGTTGTAGGGTTTTGTAGATAACCTTTATCCATGTAAAGAAATACCTTCATAATCCTATGTTGCCAACTGGTTTTTTTTTTTTAATTATGAATTGGATGTTTACTTTTTTGGATGCATTCTCTGCACCTATTGAGATGATCCTGTTTTTCTTTTTTCTTTTTTAAGTTTTATTTTATTATGTTATGTTAGTCACCATACATTACATCCTTAATTTTTGATGTAGTGTTCCATGATTCGTTGTTTGCGTATAACACTCAGTGCTCCATTCAGTACAGATCCTGTGTTTTTTCTTGTTTAATCTGTTGTATTACACATATTTTACACAGTATAAAATGAATTATGGTTTTAAAATGTTGAAGCAGTCTTGAATTTCTGTGATAAAACACACTTGGTCACAATTTATTATTCTTTTTAATATATTGGTGGATTCCATTCATAAATACTTTGTTGAGGTTTTTTTTATCTTTGTTCATAAAGGATATTGGTTTGTAGTTTAATTTCTTAGAATGTGTTTGTCTGGTTTCTGTATCGGTATTGCTGGCCTCATAAGATGAATTGGAAATTATTTCCCCTTATTGCATTTCCTACAAGAGTTTATTCAAAATTAGTGTTATTGCTTCCTTAAATATTTGATAGAATTTGCCATTAATGCTGTCTGGCTCAGGAGACTTCTTTCTGTCTACACCCAATGTGGGGCTTAAACCCACAACCCTGAGATCAAGAGTCACATACTCCACCAACTGAGCCAGTCAGGTGCCCCAAAATTCAATTTCTTAATATATACAGGACATTCAGGTTATATATTTCATCTTAAGTAGCTTTGGTGCTTTGTGCTTATTGAGTTGTCTATTTCATAGACTTTGTTGAATTTTGTGAGCATAAAGTTATATATAATATTTCCTCATCATTCTTTTACTATTGGTAGGATTAGTAGTGCTGTCACCTGTTCTGGTCTTAATACTGGTATTTATACATTTTCTTTTTAATTTTTTAATATTTAGTTGACAGAGAGAGAGAGAGAGACAGCTGGAGAGGGAACACAAGCAGAGGGGGTGGGAGAGGGAGAAGCAGGCTCCTGGCTGAGCAGGAAGCCCAATGCGGGGCTCGATCCCAGGACCCCAGGATCACGACCCGAGCTAACGGGTCAGATGCCTAACAACTGAGTCACCCAGGCGCCCCCCTGTACATTTCCTTTTTTATCGGTTTGGCTAAAGATTTATCAGTTTTCTTGACCTTTCAGAGATCTAGCTTCTATTAATGTCTCTCTGCTTGTTTTCACATTTTTCAGTTCCATTGAGTTCCACTTTTACCTTAATTCAGTTTTTTTTCTGCTGGCTTTTGGTTTAATTTCTTAGTTTCCTAATTTTTGTTAAGCAGAAGTTTACACCACTAAATTGAGACCATTCATCTTTTTTTTTTTTTTTTTTTTTTACTGCAGTGTAGTTGACGTTACAATATTATATTAGTTTCGGGTGTACAACATAGGGATTAAACATTTATATACATTACAAAGTGATCACCTTAATAAATCCAGCTACCATCTGTTACTATACAAAAGTGTTACAGTATTATTAACTATATTCCCTATGTTGTACATTGCACCCCCATGTCTTTTTTGTTTTAAACGGGAGGTTTGTTCCTTTTAATTCCTTTCCCCTATGTTGTCTGCTGCCTCCCTCCCCTCTGACAACCACCAGATTGATCTCTATATTTATGAATCTGTTTCTGTCTCTGTTTTATTTTTTAGATTCCACATAAGTGAAATAATTCAGTATTTGCTTTTCTCTGCCTGACTTATTTCACTTAGCATAATACCTTTTAGGTATCGTCCGTATTGTTGCAAATGGCAAGATTTCATTCCTTTTTTTATAGTTGAGTAATACTTCATTGTATATATACACCACATCTTTTTTATCCATTCATCTATCTGTGGACACTAAACGTTGCTTCTGTATCTTGGCTTTTGTAAATAATGTTGTAGTGAACATAGGTGTGCATATACCTTTTTGAACTAGTGTTTTCATTTTCTTCAGATAAATACCCAGAAGTGGAATTGCTTGATCATATAGTAGTTCTATTTTTAATTTTTTGAGGGACTTTCATACTGTTTTCCATAGTGGCTGCACCATTTTGCATTCCATCAAGAGTGTGCAATGGTGTGCAAAGCTACACCATTTTGCATTCTGTCAAGAGTTCCCTCTTCACATCCTTACCAACACTTGTTATTTTTCTTTTTGATGTTGCCCATTCTGACAGGTATGAGATGATAATCTCTTTGTGGTCTTGATTTGCATTTCCCTGATCATCAGTGATGTTGACTCTTTTCATGTGTCTATTGGCCATCTGTATGTCTTTGGAGAAATGTCTATTCAGGTCCTTTGCCCATTTTTTAATTGGATTGTTTGCTTTTTTTTTTTTTTTATAAAGATTTTATTTGTTTGACAGAGAGACACAGTGAGAGAGGGAACACACGCAGGGGGAGTGGGAAAGGAAGAAGCAGGCCTCCCGCAGAGCAGGGAGCCCTCTGCAGGGCTCGATCCCAGGACCCTGGGATCACGACCCAAGCCGAAGGCAGACGCTTGCTTAACAAAGGCAGACGCTTAACAAAGGCAGACGCTTAACAAAGGCAGACGCTTAACGACTGAGCCACCCAGGCACCCCAGGGATTGTTTGCTTTTTTGATAATGAGTTGTGTGAGTTCTTTATTTTGGATATTACCCTCTTATTAGTTATACCACTTGCAAATATCTTCTCCCATTTGGTAGGTTGCCTGTTTGTTTTGTTTCTTTGACTATGTAAAATATTTTTAGTTTGGTGTAGCCCCATTTGCTTATTTTTGCTTTTGTTTCCCTTGCATGAGGAGATAGATCCCCCCTCCCAAAATATTGCTCAGACAGATGTCTAAGAGTTTACAGCCTATTTTCCAGAACTTCTAGGAGTTTAGGTTTCCAGGCTTAAAAACATTTAACTTTTCATTCTCTGAGTTTTTTTGTATATGGCATAAGAAGGTGGTTATTTCATTCATTTGCATACAGTTGTCCAGTTTTGCCAGAACCATTTATTGAAGAGACTTCCCCATTGTATATTCTTGTCTTCTTTGTCGAAGATTAATTAACCGCATAAGTGTGAGTTTATTTCTTGACTGTTCTATTCCACTGATATGTGTGGCTGCCTTTCTGTTAGTACCATACTATTTTGGTTGCTATAGCTTTTAGTGTAGTTTGAAATTAGGGAGTATAAGATGCTTCCAGCTTTGTTCTTCTTTCTCAAGATGGCTTGGGCTATTCAGGATCTTTTGTGATTTCATAGAAATTTTCAGATTATTTGTTCTAATTCTGTCAAAAGTGCCATTGGTACTTTAATAAGGATTGGGTTGAGTCTGTAGATTGCTTTGGGAGTATGGACATTTTAACTGTATTCTTCCATGAGCACAGTATGTATTTCCATTTATTTGTGTCCTCTCTAGTTTCTTTCATCAGTGTTTTTGTTATAGTTTTCAGAATACAGGTCTTTCACCTCCTCGGTTAAATTTATTCCTAGGTATTTTATTCTTTTTGATACAGTTGTAAATAGGATTGTTTTCTTGGTTTCCTTTCTTTTTTAAATTTTTATTTAAATTCAATTAATATATAATGTATTATTGGTTTCAGAGATAGAGGTCAGTTATTCATCAGTCTTATATAATACCCAGTGCTCATTACATCACTTGCCCTCCTTAATGTCCATCACCCAGTTAGTTACCCCATCCCCCCACCCATCTCCCCTCCAGCAACCCTCGGTTTGTTTCCTATGATTACGAGTCTCTTATGATCTGTTTCCCTCTTCTTTTATTTTTTTCCTCTCTTCCCCTCTGATCCTCTGTTTTGTTTCCTAAATTCCACATATCAACAAGATTGTATGGTAATTGTCTTGCTCTGATTTGGTTATTTCGCTTAGCATAACACCCCCTAATTCCATCCATGCCATTGCAAATGGCAAGATTTCATTTTTTTGATGGCTGAGTAGTATTCCGTTGTATATATACACCACATCTTCCTTATCCATTCATCTCTTAATGGACGTCTGGGCTCTTTCCATAATTTGGCTGTTGTGGACATTGCTGCTGTAAACTTTGGGGTGCACGTGCCCCTTCTGATCACTACATGTATCTTTGGGGTAAATACCAAATAGTGTAATTGCTGGGTTATAGGGTAGCTCTATTTTCAACCTTCTGAGGAACCTCCATACTGTTTTCCAGAGTGGCTGCACTAGCTTGCGTTCTCACCAGCAGTGTAAGAGGTTTCCCCTTTGTCCGCATCCTCACCAACATCTGTCATTTCCTGACTTGTTAATTTTAGCCATTCTGACTGGGTGAGATGATATCTCTTTGTGGCTTTGATTTGTATTTCCCTGATGGCAAGTTATGTTGAGCACTTTTTCATGTGTCTGTTGGTCATTTGGATGTCTTCTTTGCAAAAATGTCTGTTCATGTCTTCTGCCCATTTCTTGACTGGATTATTCTTTGGGTGTTGAGTTTGATAAGTTCTTGATAGATTTTGGATGCTAACCCTTTATCAGATATGTCACTTGCCAGTATCTTCTCCCATTCTGTCAGTTGACTTTTGGTTTTGTCGACTGTTTCCTTTGCTTTGCAAAAGCTTTTTATTTTGCTGAAATCTCAGTAGTTCATTTTTGCCTTTGTTTCCCTTCCCTTCGGAGACCTGTCTAGCAAGAAGTTGCTGTAGCCGAGGTTGAAGAGGTTGCTGCCTGTGTTCTCCTCAAGGATTTTGATGGATTCCTGTCTCACATTTAGGTCTTTCAGCCATTTTGAGTCTATTTTTGTGTATAGTGTAAGGAAATGGTCCAGTTTCATCTTCTGCATGTGGCTGTCCAGTTATCCCAACACCATTTGTTGAACAAACGATCTTTTTTCCATTGGATATTCTTTCCTGCTTTGTCGAAGATTAGTTGACCATAGAATTGAGGGTCCATTTCTGGGTTCTTTATTCTGTTCTATTGATCTGTGTGTCTGTTTTTGTGCCACAACCATACTGTCTTGATGATTACAGCTTTGTAATAGAGCTTGAAGTCTGTGAATGTGATGGACCCACTTTGGTTTTCTTTTTCAACATTCCTTTGGCCATTCAGGGTCTTTTCTGGTTCCATACAAATTTTAGGATTATTTGTTCCAGCTCTGTGAAAAAAGGTGATGGTATTTTGATAGGGATTACACTGAATGTATAGATTGCTCTAGGTAGCGTAGACATTTTAACAATATTTGTTCTTCTAATCCATGAGCATAGAATGGTTTTCCATTTTCTTGGTTTCTTTTCTGATAGTTCATTAGCATATAGAAATATAATTGATTTGTGTGTATTAATTTTATACTGCAACTTTACTGAATTCATTTATTCTAATAGTTTTTTGGTGAAGTCTTTAGGGTTTTTTATGGTATCATGTTACCTGCAAATAATGACAATTTTACTTACTCTTTTCCAATTTGGATGCCTGCCCCTTCCTCCCTTTCTCCTTCCTTACCCGCTTCTCTCCCTTTCTCCTCTCTCTCTCTTTTTTTTTTTTTTTAAGATTTTATTTATTTGTCAGAGAGAGAGAACAAGCATGGGTATCGGCAGGCAGAGCAAGAAGCAGGCCCTCCTCTGAGCAAGGAGCCTGATGCAGAACTTGATCCCAGGACCCTAGGATCCACCCAGGCGTGTCTCTCTCTCTTCCTTTTCCTTTCTTTTCTTTTCTTGTCTGATTGATCACTACATGTATCTTTGGGGTACGACCCCAATACTATGTTGAATAAAAGTGTCAAGAGTGGGCATTTACCATTAACTGTGATGTTATCTGTGGCTTTGGTACATATGGCCTTTATTATGTTGTGGTGTGTTCCCTCTGTACTCACTTTGTTGAGAGTTTTTATCATAAACGGATGTTGAATTTTATTTATTTATTTTTAAGAGACTATTTATTTATTTGACAGAGAGAGAGACACACACACACACACACAAACACACACACACAGCGAGAGAAGGAACACAAGCAGGGGGAGTGGGAGAGGGAGAAGCAGGCTTCCCGCTGAGCAGGGAGCCTGATGTGGGACTCGATCCCAGGACCCTGGGACCATGACCTGAGCCGAAGGCAGATGCTTAACAACTGAGCCACCCAGGTGCCCCGGATGTTGAATTTTATGAAATGCTTTTTCTGCATCTGTTGAGATGATCATATTGTTTTATCCTTCAGTTTGTTAATGTGTATCATTGTTGCTTGATTTGCAGATGTTTAACCATCCTTGCATCCCTGGAATGAATCTAAATTGATCATGGTGTACGATCCTTTTAATGTATTGTTGAATTTGGTTTGCTATTATTTTACTGTGGGTTTTGCATCTATGTTCGCATCTCTGTTGACCTGTAGTTTTCTTTTTTTGTGTGTGCTGTCTTTGTCTGGTTTTGGTATCAGCATAATTCTGGCCTCATAGAATGTATTTGGAAGCTTTCCTCCCTCTTCTATTTTTGGAATAGTTTGAAGAGAATAGGTATTAACTCTAAAATGTTTGGTAGAATTTGTGAATCCATATGGTCCTAGACTTTTATTTTTTGGTAGTTTTTTGATAACTGGTTCAGTTTCATTACTAGTAATTGGTCTGTTCAGATTTTCTATTTCTTCCTGATTTAATTCTGGAAGATTGTATGTTTCTAGGAATTTATCCATTTCTCTTAGGTTACCCAATTTGTTGGCATATAATTATTCATAGTGGTCTCTTACAATCCTTTGTGTTTCTGTGAGATAAGAATAAGTAAAATAAGTAAAAGATCGGTTATAACTTCCCTTTCATTTCTGAATTTATTTGTGCTTTTCTCTCTCTCTCTCTTTTTTTTTTTTTTAAGATTTTATTTATTTATTTGACAGGGAGAGACAGTGAGAGAGGGAACACAAGCAGGGGGAGCGGGAGAGGGAGAAGCAGGCTTCCTGCCGAGCAGGGGGCCCGATGTGGGGCTTGATCCCAGGACCCTGGGATCATGACCTGAGCCGAAGGCAGACGCTTAACGACTGAGCCACCCAGGTGCCCCTTTTTTCTCTTTTTTTTTGATGATTCTCTCTAGAGGTTTTTTTTTAAAGACTATTTATTTATTTATTTGGCAGAGAGAGAGGGAACACAAGCACGGGGAGCGGGAGAGGGAGAAGCAGGCTTCCTGCTGAGCAGAGAGCCCAGTGCACGGCTCAATCCTGGGACCCTGGGATCATGACCTGAGCTGGAGGCAGACGCTTAACAACTGAGCCACCCAGGTGCCCCGGGCTAGAGTTTTATCAGTTTTGTTTATCTTTTCAAAGAATAAGCTCTTAGTTTCATTGATCTTTTCTATCGTTTTTTTAGTCTGTATTTTACTTTTTTGTAGTCTGATCTTTATTATTTCCTTCCTTTTACTAACCTTGGGTTTTGTTTATTCTTCTATTTCTAGTTCCTTTAGGTGGAAGGTTAGATTGTTTAATTGAGATTTTTCTTGTTTCTTGAGATAGGCCTGTATTGCTATAAACTTCCCTCTTAGAACTGTTTTTGCTGTGTCTTTATATCCATCCTAGTAGATTTGAAGTGGTATCTCATTATGCTTTTGATACTCATTTCCCTGTGGCTAATGATGTTGAGCATCTCTTCTTGTGCTTATTGGCCATTTTATCATATTTTTTGGAGAAATGTTTATTCACATACTTTGTCCATTTTTCAGTTGAGTTACAGGTTCCCCCTACTCTTTGAAAGTAGAGTGTTCCTATGAAAACTTTTATAAGGGGCGCCTGGGTGGCTCAGTCAGTTAAGTGTCTGCCTTCAACTCAGGTCATGTTCTCAGGGTCCTGGGATCGAGCCCCACGTCAGGCTTCCCTGCACAGCAGGGAGCCTGCTTCTCCCTCTCCCTCTGCTGCTCCCTCCCCCTTCTTGTACTCTGTACTCTGTAAACAAATAAAAGCTTAAAAAAAAAAAGAAAACTTTTATAAGCCAAAATGGTATAAACTGAAGAAGCACTTACTATTAATTTATATGGAAAAAAATTTGAGTGTTCCTAGACCCAAAACATAACTTCTCTTAGGCTTTTCTGATACCTTCGGGCATATCTTACCAACAGATACACAAGTAAATCCAGATAAAGCACAGACGCTCACAGACACAGTTCAAAGCTATGGTGGTGAGATGCTGAAGGACATTGGCAGTGCTACATTTGTTGCTCAGGGTGCACACTGCTTCTATGACAGCTTGCAAAACAAACACTGAATTCTATTTTCACTTTTTGTGTTTTTTTCCCCACAGAAATGAAATCCTCTTTAGATTTTTTTTTTTTTTAAAGATTTTATTTATTTATTTGACAGAGAGAGACACAGCGAGAGAGGGAACACAAGCAGGGGGAGTGGGAGAGGGAGAAGCAGGTTTCCCACTGAGCAGGGAGCCCGACGGGCTCGATCCCAGGACCCCGGGATCATGACCTGAGCTGAAGGCAGACGCTCAACGACTGAGCCACCCAGGCACCCCCTCTTTAGATTTTTTTTCTGTTAGTGAAAATAGGTACTAATGTTGTTCTGTAAAAGCAAAGTGGTGTGATCTGAACTTTTGAAAAGCAAAGGATACCTGTATTCCTCTTTATTGCTTAGGTTTAAACTTTTTTTTTTTTTTTTTTTTTTAATTTAAAGATTTTTAAAGAGAAAGAGTGTGAGCTAGCAGGGTAGGGAGGAGCAGAGGGAGAGAGAGTCCAAGCTGACTCCACATTGAGTGTGGAGCCATGCACAAGGCTCAGTCCCACAAGCCTGAGATCACGACCTGAGCTGAAATCAAGAGTTGGATGCTTAACTGACTGTGCCATTCAGATGCCTCTAATTATAAATATTCTTTACATATTCCGGATATGTATCCCTTACCAGAAAAATAATTTGAACATTTTTTTCTCATTCTGTGGGTTGTTTTTTCATTTTCTTTATGGTACGTGTCTTTTGTTCCTTCTCATATTCCTATTACATGTTATGTTACACCTTTTTGTAGTTGCCCCACAGTCCTTGGATATTCTGTTTTTTTCAGTCTTTGTTCTCTTTCCTTTTCAGTTTTCATGAATTCTTTCGATATAACCTCTAGCTCAGAGATTCTTTCCTCAGCTGTGTCCAGTCCTAATAAGCTCATCAAAGGCCTTCTTCGTTTTTGTTACAGTGTTTTTTAATCTTTAGCATTTCTCTTTGGTTCTTTCTTAGGATTTCCATCTCTCTGCTTACATTGGCTGGCTGTTTTTGCATGCTATCTGCTATATTCGTTAAAATCCTTAGAATATTAATCAGAGTTATTTTAAATTCCCAGTCTGATAATTCCAAAATCTATGCCATATTTTCATTGTGATAATTGCTTTCTTTATTTTTTATTTCTCCTTCTTGTATGCTTGTGATTTTTTTCTTGATAGCTGGATATGATGTACCCAGATATAAGGAACTCTTTAAATAGGTCTCAGTAATACGGTGGTAAGATTTTGGGGAGGGGGAAGCATTCTCTACTCCTGTGTTTAGGGCTCAGTCTTTCAGTGAGCCTTTGCCTCTGAATTGTGAACTTATCACAAGAGTTTTTCAGTCTCTTCCTCTTTTTTCTTCTCGTCTAACTTTGTTCTTTTTCAAGACTGTTTGGGCTATTCTGGGTCCCCTGAATTACAACTTTATATGAATTTTAGTACCAGCTTTTCCATTTCTGTAAGGAAGGAAGCTGGAATTTCCATAAAATGATGTTGAATCTGAAGATCAGTTTGGGGAGGATTGCTATCTTAACAGTATTAAGTCTTGCAATCCATGAATATGCAATATCTTTCCATTTGTTTAGGTCTTTAATTTCTTTCAACAGTGTTTTGTATTTTTCAGAGTATAAGTTTTGTGCCATTTTTGTTAAATTTATTTTTAAGTATTGTTTTTGATGCTGTTGTAAATGGTATTTTCTTAATTTTCCTTTCAGTTTATTTAAATGATACCATATGGAAATATAATTGATGCTGGTATATTGATCTTTTATCTTGCAACCTTGATGAACTTGTTTACTTGTTCTAATAACCTTGAGTGGATTCGTTTGAGTATTTTATATACAAGGTTAGGTTATCTGCAAATACATATAACTTTACTTTCTTTCCAACCAAGATACCTTTTATTTCATTCCCCTGCTCAGTTGTCTTAGCTAGCATCTTTAGTATAGTCTTGAACGGAAGTAGTGAGAGCAGACATCCATGTCTTGTTTCTGAAATTAGGGGAAGAGCATTTAGTCTTTCACTGTTAATTACAGTGTTAGTTAGGGTTTTTTAAATCAATGTTCTTTATCAAATTGAGGAATTTACCTTGTATTCCCTTTTTGGGTATTTTAAATCATGAAGCGGTATTCAGTTTTTGAGTTGTTCTTAGTGGTTGTCCGGGGGACATCTTGTAACTAAAGTAGATCATTTAATACCATCTTAATTTCAATAGTATACAAAAATTTTGCTTCTAGACATACAGTTGGCCAACAGAACATGAAAAGAACATGCATCAGGGAAATGCAAATCAAAACCACAATGAGATATCACCTCACCCCTGTCAGAATGACTAAAATCAAAAACACAAGAAACAACAAGTGTTGGCAAGGATATGGAGAAAAAGGAACCTTTGTGCACTGTTGATGGGAATGCAAACTGGTGCAGCCACTGTGGAAAACACTATGGAGGTTCTTAAAAAATTAAAAACAGGGGCACCTGGGTGGCTCAGTCAGTTAAGTGTCTGCCTTTGACTCAGGTCATGGTCCCAAGATCCTGGGATTGAACCCCACATCAGTCTCTGTCGGGCTCTCTGTTCAGCAAGGAGCCTGCTTCTCCCTCTCCCTGTGCCTGCCGCTCCCCCTGCTTGTGCTCTCTCTCTCTGTCAAATAAATAATATCTTAAAAAAAAATTAAAAATAGAATGTATCACCATATGATCCATAATTCCACCACTGGGTATTTACCCAAAGAACATGAAAACACTAACTCAAAAAGATATATGCACCCCTGTGTTTATTGCAGTAGCCAAATGTGGAAGCAACCCATGTGGCCATCCAAGATAAACGGATAAAGAGAATGTGGGGTGTGTGTATATACATACATACACACACGTGTGCACGCACACAGTGGAATATTACTCAGCCATAAAAAAGAATGAAACTTGGCATTTGTAACAACATGGATGGTATAATGCTAAGTGAAATAAGTCAAAGAAAGACAAATACCATATGATTTCACTCATGTGGAAATTAAGAAACAAAACAAAAAAAGACAAAAAAGTAGACTCTTAAATGTAGAGAACAAACTGATAGTTACCTGACATGGGGGTGGTTGGGTGAAATAAAGTGAAGGGAATTAAGAGTACACTCATCGTGATGAGCACTGAGTAATATATAGAATTGTTGAATCATTGTGTTGTAAATCTGAAACTAATATAACACTGTTAATTATACTGGAATTAAAAAATAAAATTTGAAAATTTTGCTTCTTCATAAGTCTGATCCTTCCCCTTTACTTTTCTCTGCCACACAAATGTGCCCATCAAGATTTATAATTATTATATGATGTATTTGCCTTTTAAATCAGATGGGGGGGCGCCTTGGTGGCTCAGTTGTTAAGCGTCTGCCTTTGGCTCAGGTCATGATCCCAGGGTCCTGGGATCGAGCCCCGCATCGGGCTCTCTGCTCCTTGGGAGCCTGCCTCTCCCTCTCCCACTCCCCCTGCTTGTGTTCCCTCTCTTGCTGTGTCTCTCTTTCAAATACATAAACAAAATCTTTTTTAAAAAATCAATCGGGAAAAAAGATATAAACCAAAAAATACATTTATAATGTATGCTAATTATGAGTTCTCAGTTTTCATTTGTCTAGTAATGTCTTAATTCACCTTCATTTTTTGAGGAATAATTTTGCTGGATATAGAAATTTTGGTTGATGACTTTTGTTCTTTCAGCATTGTTTTCTGGCTTCTGATTAGAAGTTATATCTTATTGAGGATTCCTTGTGCTTGATTAATTGTGCTCTTGCTGCTTTCAAGATTGTCTTTGGCTTTCAACAGTTTGTTTATGATATATCTAGATGTGGATCTTTGTGAGTTTATTCTACTGGCAATTGTTGAACTTCTTGTTTATGAGGCTTAATGTTTTTCATTAAATTTGGATGTTTGGGGTCATTATTTTATCAAATACTCTTTTTTGTCCATTAGTTTCCTCGCCTGCTGGGATTCCCAGTAATGCATATGTTGGTTTCTGAGTCACATGTGTTTTTATTTCTTTAGATGGGGTTATCTAAATTGACATATCTTCATTTTCACAAATTCTTTTTTCCTCTTATTCAGATCTGCTGTTCAGCCCATCTAGCTTTTTGTTATTGTTATTGTACTTTTGACCACAGTTCATACTTTTTTTTTCTCAAAAAACTATTCATTTTATTTTTTATAATTTTTCTTCATTGATATTCACAGTGTGCCAAAATATTTTTTTCCCTCATACTGTCCTTAGTTCTTTAGCCACAGTTTCCTTCAATCCTTTAAACAATGCAGCTGATTTAAGGACTTGCCTGATAAATTCAGTATTTGGGCTTCTATTTTCTATTGATTGGTTTTTTACCCTGTATATAGGCCATACTTTGTAGGTTGTTTTTTTTCTCATGTTCTGTAGTAATGTGTTGAAAACTAGTTGGATGTGTAAGTAATAAAATGTGGCAACAGAATTTTTTCTTGCTGTTTATTGTGATTGTTTCCTTGTTTAATTAGTTTTCTGACCCAGTTCTGTTTTGTCTATATTCTTGTGTTTGGCCAGTAAAGTCTCCACTTGGTTAGCTAAGCAGTGATTGAAGAGCGATTTCCTTAGTTTGATTTGATTTGATTTCCTGGAACCAACAAGTTCCCTGGGCATTGTAGAGCAGCTCTGTGTGCATGTTGAGGTACACCTTTTAACACTCAGCTAGCCAGTTTTGAACTCTGCCTTAGCCTTTAGTTCCTCCTTGTGCAGATCCTCAAATTCAGCCAGAGATGATAGTTTAGGGCCTTCTAATGAATTTTCATGACTTTCCTGAGTGTGTGTATAGCCTGTACACATGTCCAGCACTACACATGAGCCTAGTCTTATATATTCTTAGGAATTTGTTAGAGTTTTTCACAGCCCTTTTGTGTATCTTATCCTTGCTTTCCCTATTAAATTTTTTGGTTAGTCTGTTGTTCAATCTAACAGGCAGCTTTGAAGTTCAATATTTGTCTATCATTGTCAACAACCACACCCAAGGAAAATTATTTTGATGCTGTGCAAGCTACAGATCAGGTCAAATATAGACAACCTTGCCAGTGAATTTTTTTAGGGAACCATCAAAAAGGTCAGATAGTGATAATTCTTTGGGATTAAGGCTTTGAAGAAATTTCAGCACATTGTTGCTGCTTGTCTTCACTTTAAATGTGATTTGTTAGTTCTAAGGTTACCATAGCTCTGGAGGTCAGGGCATGGGACTAGGGCATGTTAAAACACCATAGAGTTCACTGTTCTTATTGAGGGTCAGCTCTTTTTCTTAAATAGATGCTCTTTGAATTCCTGCAGACCTTTGGTTATTTTCTACATTCTGTAAAATTGATTCTTAAAATTTTTGCCAGTTTTCTCATTGCTTTTATTGAAGAAAGAAATTTTGAGTGTCCTGACTTGCCATGCTGGTTTTAGCTTATTTACTCTTAGCTTGTCCTTTCTGTCCCTTCCTCAGGCTCTTTTACTGTACTGTTAGATGAGGGTCTTTCTGGGTTTCTTCATATTTGAAATAAGGGATATTGCCAAGGACAGTCAACTGCAGTTATTTATAATAGCAAAAGTGAAAACAACCCAAATGTTTCAAAATAAAGAAATCTTTTTTTTTTTTTTTAATGTTTCGTCTATATATTCATATGATGGAACATTACAGAGTCACTAACAATCATGTATTTGGAGACTATTTTATAGGAAAATGTATGATTATGGATAGGAGAAAAGTATAAAATGCAGTATATTCAAATTTTTGAAAATAAGGTTTGTAAAGAAATAAACATGTATACACCAAAATTAACTGCTGGAAGGAGCTGTATCAAAATAGTAGCATTTCAGAGAAAGATAATTACCATATGATCTCACAGATCCGTGGAATTTGAGAAACAAGGCAGAGGATAATAGGGGAGGAGAGGAAAAAATGAAACAAGACGAAACCAGAGAGGGAAACAAACCATAAGAGACTCTTAATCTCAGGAAACAAACTGAAAGTTCCTGGAGAGGAGGGGGATTGGAGGGATGGGGTGGCTGGGTGATGGACACTGGGGAGGGTATGTGTTGTGGTGAGTGCTGTGTATTCTATAAGACTGATGAATCACAGGCCTGTACCCCTGAAACAAAGAATACATTATATGTTAATAATAAAAAATAATAATAAAGGATAGTGCATGATTAGAAAAAATGGTAGGATTTATTATTTCTGGGTGGTAGGTGAGTTAAAAACTGTATTATGTACCATAAGGTTGTGTTAATTATTTTTTGTGATAAAATGCAGTAATTAGGGCGCCTGGGTGGCTCAGATGGTTAAGCGTCTGCCTTCGGCTCAGGTCATGATCCCAGGGTCCTGGGATCGAGTCCCACATGGGGCTCTCTGCTCCTTGGGAGCCTGCTTCTCCCTCTGCCTCTCTCTCTCTCTCTCTCTCTCTGTCTCTCATGAATGAATAAATAAAATCTTAAAAAAAAAAATGCAGTAATTAGTGTGACACACCTGTACCTATACTGTTTTTCACTCTTACGAGTTTAATTAAAAATTATATGGATGTTGAGTTTTGGTGATTTAACATAAGCTCTTATAAATATTTGAAGAGATGCTATAAGAACGTGCTAATAATAACTGACATTGGGGCTAACAAAATGTATATGAGCAGTTGTTAATCCTAAGAGTCTACTCTGTAGAAAGGAGTTTTTGTTGCACTGGGGTATAATAAGGTGTATTATTAGGCAGATGAAAAACCTGAAATCTGATTTATTCCATTTCATTTTTTTTCTTTTCAGGCGCATATTAAATTTCCTATTGACTACCCATATTCACCACCTACCTTCAGATTCTTGACCAAAATGTGGCACCCCAACATTTATGAGGTAAGAGACATATGTTGTGAATTTCTCTGAAGATGCACTTTTTAGAAACAGTCCTTTAAAATAACCTTTATATCTCCATATGCTGTGGTTGTTACGCTGTAGCCACAAAGGAGTGTTCATGGTTCCCCACTTTTAGTAATCTCTAGTTTAATGGTTCAAAATTGAGGGTGGTTTTATAATACCAGTATATATTATATTTAAGAATAAGGCTTTAGGGGCGCCTGGGTGGCTCAGTCGTTGAGCGTCTACCTTCGGCTCAGGTCATAGTCCCAGGGTCCTGGGATCGAGCCCCACGTTGGGCTCCCTGCTCTGTGGGAGGCCTGCTTCTCCTTCTTCCACTCCCCCTGCTTGTGTTCCTACTCTCGCTATCTCTCTCTCTCTGTCAAATAAATAAATAAAATCTTAAAAAAAAAAAAGAAGGCTTTAAACCTTTGTTGCTTATTGCTAAGATTATTATAATGCCTATGTGTTAAGACTTGGATTTCAAAAATTTCGTATATATAAAGACATACAGATTAGTGTACCTATCCTGTAGTGTCACAGCAGTGGTCACCTGTTGCTGTGACCAGAAATTGAGCTTTTTAGGGGAATTTATCCTACTACATTTGGACTGGCCTCCTTTTAGGAATTGCTGCAGAACAGTTGAGAACCTCTTTTAGAATAAATCCAAGGTGAGGTTCTTTTACTGGACAAATTCACATGCCTTCGGAAATCATTTCTAGTTTTGTTGATGAAATGTACTTACCTTTGGGCTAATCTGTAAGGATGCTAGAATGATGCATTTTGTTTCTCAGGATAATTATGTCAGGATCCTGTAAAATATCCTTAGAGTCTACTCCTTTACCATTCTGTAATATTTTTCATTGTAATAAGGCTCTGAGGTGGTTTCATTTTATTGAAGCTGTGGTCCAAGCATAAAATTGCTTTTTAAAATTGGCAGCATTAGTTATGGTAGTCCCTTTTATTGGCCTGGTGGATATTGGGAAGCTCCTTTGCTCCAGAAACAGAGCAACATAGTCTTTGAATTGCTTGTGGGCAAGAAATGGAGAACTTACTCTAGAGTCCTGAATTTGGATCTCCATCTGTATAAATTAGCACACTGGAGCAGCTTTAGTGTTTTTCACAACTTGCTTTTTCTTTGAGGTATTATCTTCATTTTGTTTTTTTCTTTTCTATTTATTATTTATTTGAGAGAGAGAGTGTGTTGGGGGGGGGCGCGGATGGGGGAGTGGCAGAGGGAGAGAGAAAATCCCAAGCAAACTCCCACCTGAGTACAGAGCCCGACATGGGGCTCAATCCAACAACCCTGAGATCATGACCTGAGCTGAAATCAAGGTCAGTCACTTTAACTGACTTGAGTCTCCCAGGTGCCCCCCCCTTTTTTTTAGAAGTGGGGAGGGGCAGAGGGAGAGAGAGAGAGAATCTTAAGCAGACTCCATGCCCAGTGAGGAGTCCCACGTGGGGCTCAATCTGACAACCCTGAGATCTTGACCAAAGTCAAGAGTCAGATTTTTTTTTTTTTTAAAGATTTTATTTATTTATTTGAGAGAGAGAGAGCACATGAGAGGGGGGAGGGTCAGAGGGAGAAGCAGACTCTCTGCCGAGCAGGGAGCCCAGTGCGGGACTCGATCCAGGGACTCCAGGATCATGACCTGAGCCGAAGGCAGTCACCCAACCAACTGAGCCACCCAGGTGCCCCAGATTTTTTTTTTTTTTTTAAGATTTTATTTATTTGTCAGAGAGAGCAGAAGCAGGGGGAGCAACAGGCTCCCTGCTGAGCAAGGAGCCCGATGTAGGACTCGATCCCGGGACCCTGGGATCATGACCTAAGCTGAAGGCAGCTGCTTAACCAGCTGAGCCACCCAGGCATCCCAAGAGTCAGATGTTTAACTGACTGAGCCACCCAGGGACCCCTCTTTTCTTCTTTAAACAGAACAAACTGGTGCTCAAGAGGTGATACATAGTTACATTTCCAGAAATAAGCTCCCAGAATATTGTTTTAGTATCTTTAGTATTTGACATAATCACAATATGAATAAACAATAGTAAATACCTTACATTATTTTGTATAACTAAGTTACCCATTGTAGGAGAGAGACATAGAAGCAATTCGCTGTTTCATAAGTTCAAAGTGAGTTCAGTACACATAGAGATATTTTTGTGTCTCTGTCCATGTAATATATATAGAGATTTTATTTATTTTTAGATAGATAGATAGATTTTAGATAGCAAGAGAGAAGTGAGAAGACACAAGCTTTTGTTTTGCTATTGAGAACTAATTTACCATAAAGCCATGTATAACTTCTTTCCATCTCAAGTTATCTAATTCCCAAATCCCTCTCAAATAAGAAACAAAAAACGAAGGAATTCAGAACTGTGAAGGATTAAAATGTAGGTAAACTCCCTTTTCCAGTATTTTCTCACTATTAAGGTAGGCCATTTAGTTCTGTCTCCTTAAGATTTAACATTGGATCATTATCTTTAAAAATATTTTTCATATTCATAATAAAATTTTCAGTGGTAAAATAATGCATACATACCTACAAATATGCAGTTGTTTTCCATGCCATAAAAGTTTTCTTTTAAAAGAAGTGGTAAGTTGGGCGCCTGGGTGGCTCAGTCGTTAAGCGTCTGCCTTCGGCTCAGGTCATGATCCCAGGGTCCTGGGATCGAGTCCCACATCGGGCTCCCTGCTCGGCGGGAAGTCTGCTTCTCCCTCTCCCACTCCCCCTGCTTGTGTTCCTGCTCTCGCTATCTCTCTCTCTGTCAAATAAATAAATAAAATCTTTAAAAAAAATAAATAAAAAATAAAAGAAGTGGTAAGTCATAGTTAGCAATTTAATTTGATGTAGTCATGGTGGTCATAAGAGACTCTTCTCACATAAGTTAATTTATCTTTGCTACATTTAGAAATGGTATCAGAATTGAACTCTTTTTTTAAAGATTTATTTATTTTAGAGAGCGTGCACATGAGTGGAAAGGGCAGAGTGAGAGGGAGAGAGAATCTCACTGGTCATGGAACCTGATGTGGGACTCAATTTCACAACCCTGAGATCATGACCTGAGCCTAAACCAAGAATCAGATGCTTAACCAACTGTGCTACCCAGGCGCCCCAGAATTGAACTTTTTCAGGGCCTATGTCAGTATTTGTGATTCTAGAGAATAGGGCTCTTGCTTCTTGGCCAAAGGGATATTCTTGGTGGTGGTTCTCTACTCACCCACGTGTGTTGTCCCCTAAGGTGGACACATGGTGGACCTCAATATCATATTGTTCTAGTCACTAAAAAGTTTACTGCAGAGTTATTTGTAATAGAACTGCAGGGGAGGCAGGGACAATGAAACAACCCAATCAAAAAACAAAAGCAGACTACTCAAATGCCAGAAAAAGGGACTTGAAAGAGTTTTTGTTAGGGGAGCCTGGGTGGCTCAGTTGGTTAAGCGTCTGCCTCCAGCTTAGGTCATGATCTCAGGGTCCTGGGATGTCCTGCGTCGGGAGCCTGCTTCTCTCTCTGCCTGCCGCTCCCCCTGCTTGTGCTCTCTCTGTCTCTCTTCTAATAAATAAATAAAATCTTTATTAAAAAAGTTTTTGATTCATGGGCATTAAAAATAAATATTGTAGGGGCACCTGGGTGGCTCAGTTGGTTGAGTGTTTGATTGTTGATCTCAGCATCTTTTTTTTTTTTTTTTTTTTTTAGATTTTATTTATTTATTTGACAGAGAGAGACACAGCGAGAGAGGGAACACAAGCCGGGGGAGTGGGAGAGGGAGAAGCAGGCTTCTCGCGGACCGGGGAGCCCGATGCAGGGCTCGATCCCAGGACCCTGAGATCATGACTTGAGCCGAAGGCAGACACTTAACGACTGAGCCAGCCAGGTGCCCTGATCTCAGGGTCTTGAGTTCAAATCCCTTGTTGGGCTCTACACTGGGCATGGAGCCGACTAAATGAATGAATGAATGAATGAGTAAAAATAAATATTGTAAAGACTATTACTGTTACAGAATAGTTTATTATGTCAAGTTTTAAAAATCACCAGAGCTTGGTTACAGTTTAGTTAAATACATCCATGGACACATTACTGCAGCCCCAAAAGTAGTAAATACGGCAATGTTATATGAGTGAATTTAATTATTTTAACATTTCCTTTATCGTTGCTAAGTTTTTGAAATTTATAAATATCAAGGGGAAACTTGGAGAACAAAAGAAATTTAATACGATGGGACGCCTGGGTGGCTCATTCGGTTAAGTATCTGCCTTCGGCTCAGGTCATGATCCCAGGGTCCTGGGATCGAGTTCCGCATCGGGCTCCTTGCTCAGTGGGGAGCCTGCTTCTCCCTCTCCTGCTCTGTCTACCACTCCCCCTGCTTGTGCTCGCTCTCTCTCTCTCTGACAAATAAAATCTTAAAAAAAAAAATTTATTTATTTATTTATTTATTTTTAAAGATTTTATTTATTTATTTGACAGAGAGATAGAGAGAGAGAACAAGTAGGCAGAGAGGCAGGCAGAGGCAGAGGGAGAGGGAGTAGTAGGCTCCCCGCCGAGCAGGGAGCCCGATGCAGGGCTCGATCCCAGGACCCTGGGGTCATGACCTGAGCCGAAGGCAGCTGCTTAACCAACTGAGCCATCCAGGCGCCCCAAAATCTTAAAAAAAAAATTTAATATGAACTTGTCATCAATCATTCTACTCCTATCTGCTTTGTAATATGTTGAGTGAGCTCAAAAATACAGTTTGCTGGTTACAGGTAACTGCATATTCAATGTAGACAACGAACAAACCCTACTTGCCCCACAGACCATGTATTAAAATGGGGTTTTCATACATACTGTAATTCACTATGAACTTTACAGCTATGGCAACTCAGAATCTCCCTGTTCTTTATCATTTATTTAAAAAAATTGGGGGCTGCGCCTGGGTGGCTCAGATGGTTGGGCGTCCACCTTCAGCTCAGGTCATGATCTCCAGGTCCTGGGATCAAGCCCCACATCAGGCTCCCGGCTCCCTCTCCCTCCGCCTCTCCCCCTGCTTGTGTGCTCTCTCTGTCTCTCTCTCTCTCAAATGAATAAATAAAATCTTTTTAAAAAAATTAAAACTAACTAAATAATTTTTTTTTAGGGGTGCCTGGGTGGTTCAGTCGGTTAAGCATCTGCCTTTGGCTCAGTCATGATCCTAGAGTCCAGGGATCAAGCCCCACTTCGGGCTTCCTGCTCAGTGGAGAGCCTGCTTCTCCCTCTCCCTCTGCCTGCCTCTCTGCCTATTTGTGCTCTTTCTCTCTCTCTGTCAAATAAATAAATCTTAATTTTTTTTTTTTTTAAGAATATACTGATTTTTTTAGAGTAGTTTTAGGTTCACTGCAAACCTGAATGGAAAACACAGTACTTGATCTTTAGGATATAGTATTTTTTAAATTTTATTGTTTTAATAATGATTAAAATTAGATCCTACTGTTTTAATAGGCTTTTCCTAAGACATGTTTTCTTAGCTTGGGCTGCCATAACAATATATAGGGAATGGCTTAAACAAAAGAAATTTATTTTTTCATAGGTTAGGAAACTAGAAGTCCAACATCAAGGTACCAGCATGGTTTGTTTCTGAAGACTGTTGTGGCTTACCTCTGTGTCCTCACATGGCTTGAGTGAACTAGCTCTCTGGTGTCTTGTATAAGGCTTTTTGCCGAGTCTATAGAACCGTAACTTTTTGGAATAATAAAATTTAGGCTTTGTGAGTGGTGAATGGGCCTTAATTACACAGGGTTTATGATCTTTGTATTAATTTAGGTAGATGGTATGCCGTTATCAGCTTTTCAGAAATTGAAAGAACTGCATATGTTAAGAGTCCTTTACAATAAAGCTGTAATCATAAATTATATTTTAATATTATACAGGAAAGACTAGGTAAAAGCAATAGTAATACTGTATAGGGTTCTCCAGAGAAACAGAACCAATAGCATATATAGATATATATTAGAGGAGGTTTATTATACAAGTTGGCTCACATGGTTATGAAGTCAGAAATTGCACAATCTCTGCAAGCTGTAGAACTGGGAAAGCTGGGAGTATAATTTAGACTGAATCTGAAGGCCTGGGAACTAGGGAGCTGCTGGTGCAAGTCCTAGAGTACCAAGACTCAAAAACCCAGAGTTCCGTTGTTCCAGCTCGGGAGAATTTGTCCTTTGCCATTTTGTTCTATTCAGGCCCTCATCAGAATGGCGGATGCTTGCCCCGTTAGGATCCCTATCCCCATTATGGTGGATATTCTTTACTTAGTCTACTGATAGAAATATTAATTTCTTCTGGAAACATCTTCACAGACACACCCAGAAGTAATGTTTTACCAGCTATCTGAGCATCCCTTAGCCCAGTCAAATTGACACATAAATTTAACCATCCCAGATACCTATCTTTTTCAACCATTCCTCCCTTCCCATCCACATATGGTCTTTCTGTCCTCTGTGTACACCACTGTGTTCATAGCGAGTATAATTAGGAAGTACGTTTGAATCCTTTACATAGCAAGATGTTTTAAAATAAGGGTTTACTCCATTCTTATTTGATAACACTCAGTAAAATTATTAGATAATGCAACAAATGATAGCTCACCTAGTTCTGCTTCATCTCCTTTGCTCATTTAATGTGCATTTCTTTCTCTTTGATTAAATTATTATTCTTTTATCCTTTTGGTGGAATTATCTAATAGACCTATGGTTTTTCTGTGATTTCTCTGGGAATTTCCTTTGTTATTCCACCCAGGAATCAAATAATAAAACCAAAGAAGTCATATTAGAATCAGTTACAAATAAAGTTGTAATGTTATATTCTCTGATGATTTTTCAATGCTAGGATAAACTGCTGAAGTTCATTATTCTTAAACTTATTTCATATAAAATTTAAATATAAAATTTTAAAATTCTATAACATTTATAATTTTTATTAAAATGCTTTCATTTCAATGTCTAGATGTTACAAACATACTAAAAATGTTAAGTTTAAACCCACTTCTTGGGGCGCTTGGGTGGCTCATCACTTAAGCATCTGCCTTCAGCTCAGGTCATGATCCCAGGGTCCTGGGATCAAGCCCCACATCGGGTCCCTGCTCCGTGGGAAGCCTGCTTCTCCTTCTTCTGCCCCTTCCCCTGCTTGTGCTCTCTGGCTCTCTCTCTCTGTCAAATAAAATCTTTAAAATATATATATATAAAATAAAAATATAATAAAAAATTAACCCACTTAAAAATAATTTTAGACTTAAAAGAGTTTCCAGAATAGTACAGAAAGTTCTCATAGAACTTTTACTCAGGTTTCTCTAATGTTAACTAACATCTTATACAAGAATAGTACATTCATCAAAACTAAGAAATTAACTTTGGTACAATACTGTTAAGTAAACTACAGACTTTATTTGGAGTAAAGTGTGGAATGGGGAAGGTTTTTGTTTTTTTTTTTTTAAGATTTTATTAGAGAGCATGAGAAGGGGGAGGGTCAGAGGGAGAAGCAGACTCCCCACTGAGCAGGGAGCCCAATGTGGTACTTGATCCTGGGACTCCAGGATCATGACCTGAGCTGAAGGCAGTCGCCTAACCAACTAAACCACCCAGGCCCTCATGGGAAAGGTAAAACATATATTACTTGTCTATAGAGGTGAGACAGATTTTGTTTCTGTATTGTGTTATTAAATCATCAGAAACATGCTTGAACTGTGTGGTTTTAATCCACATAAAGATGCCGAGTGCTTGTTAAAATTTTATTATCAGTATTATCATTTTTAAAGTGTGCATTTGATGAACATTAAAAATTTATATAATTTTACTCAATAGTCTTTAAAAATGGACCTGCATAAAACATTTCTCTTTGAATTCAAATGAATACGAATGCTTTCTTATGTGCTAATCAGAAGTGTGTAACCTAATATATTTTGTTTGCTTTAACTACTAAGGTAAATTGACATAACTTTTCTTTTGTACTCAGTAAAATATTTTTAATTGTTTCCATCATTAAAACCATTATTCGACTTGTAAAATATTCTTTATTTCTAAATCATTAGAGAAAAGTTTTGTAGAATGTTCCTGTAGAACTCTCGAAGTCTCTGTGTGACTTTCACCTTGGTTTATATGAATCAAACGAGTAAGGTAGAAAGTCACCAGAAACCAGAGGATTTTGATTCTGATTTGGTGTTGAAATTTTACCTAGCAAATGCAATTTAATAATAAACATTATTAAACGTTTGAATTCTTTGTTATGCTTTATTTAGATTTTTAAATTTTCCTTATAGTTTTTCTTTAAAAAAATTTAAGGACACTAGTTTGCTCTGTGACAGTATACAAACCTGAAGGATTTGAGTATAGTTACATTAGCCATCATTTAGAATGTAATAATATTTAGGCCACCAAATTTACCCTTTTGTAGAGCTGGGCTCTGGTTTGTAAATAGTCTTTGACAAGCAGGAATTAATGTATATTTATATAGTTATATTCATGAATTTGCAGATCTTATGCATTCTCTCTAACTTTAAGGTATGGGGAAGAGATTTCCCTAAGCAGTAATGTACCCAAATTTGGCTGCATATCAAAATCCTGGAAGAGAAGTCGTTAAAAATAAAGAATACTGGAGATTTCAGTCTAATTGGATTTGGAGGGGGCCTAGGCTAGATAGTCTTCATTTTACATCATGCTCTCTCTGTCGCTATCTCTGTCTGTCTCAAATAAATAAATTTTAAAAATCTTAAAGGGAAGCCTGGGTGGCTCAGCCGGTTAAGCATCAGATCTCAGGGTCCTGGTATCGGGACCCACATCAGGCTCTGCACTCAGTGGGGAGTCTGCTTGTCCTCTGCCCCTTCCCCTGCTCATGCTGTCTCTCTCTCTCTCTCTCTCTCTCTCAAATAAATAAAATCTTAAAAAAAAAAAAAGTAAAGTTGGAGAACTCACACTTCCTGATTTCAAAACTTAGTATTGCTAAAGTCAAGACAGTTTAGGACTGGCATAATGATAGACCTATAGACCAACAGACTAGAACTGAGAGTCCCTAAATAAATCCATACATCTTTGGCCAAATGATTTTTGACAAGGATGCTAAGTCCATTCTATGGGGAAATAATAGTCTCTTCAACAAGTGATGCTAGGATAACTGGAATTCCAAAAACAAAAGAATTAAGTTGGATTCGTACCTTATACCATGTACGAAATTAACTCAAAATGGAACAAAGATCTAAGAGCTAAAATCATAAAACTATTTAAAAACAAAACCAAGGGTGCCTGGCTGGCTCAGTTGATTAAGTGACTCTTGATTTCAGCTCAGGTCATGATGTGTCAGGGTCGAGCCCTGCGTTGGGCTCCTGCTGGGCTTAGAGTTTGCTTAAGATTCTCTCTCTCCCTCTGTCCTCGCCTTTCCCTCTCTAAAAACAAAACAAAACATTGGGGTAAATCTTCATGACCTTCAATATGGCAATGTATTCTTAGAATACCAAAAGCATGAGCACAAACAAACATAAACTAGACTTCATTGAAATGAAAAACTTTTATGCAAAGGACATTATCAAGAAGATGATTTTTTTTTTTTAAGATTTTATTTATTTATTTGAGACAGAATGAGAGAGAGAGCTCATGAGAGGGGGGAGGGTCAGAGGGAGAAGCAGGCTCCCCGCCGAGTAGGGAGCCCGATGTGGGACTCGATCCCGGGACTCCAGGATCATGACCTGAGCCGAAGGCAGTCGCTTAACCGACTGAGCCACCCAGGCGCCCCTCAAGAAGATGATTTTTAAAAACCCTATAGATATGAAGGAAATATCTCTAAGTCATATATTTGATAAGGGTTTAATATCCTTAATTATATAGAACTCTTGCAACTCAAAGACAAAAAGATAAACCAGCCAATTGAAAACTGGGTGGGGCGCCTGGGTGGCTCAGTCGTTAAGTGTCTGCCTTCGGCTCAGGTCAGGATCCCAGGGTCCTGGGATCGAGCCCCACATCGGGCTCCCTGCTCAGCGGGAAGCCTGCTTCTCCCTCTCCCACTCCCCCTGCTTGTGTTCCCTTTCTCGCTGTGTCTCTCTCTGTCAAATAAATAAATAAAATCTTTAAAAAAAAAAAAAAAGAAAACTGGGCAAAGGACTTGAACAAACATTTCCCCAAAGATGATACATAAATGGCCAATAAGCACATGAAAGGTTGTTCAACATTATTATTCAGTAGGGAAATGCAAACCAAAACGACAATAAGATATCATTTCACATCCTCTTTTGATAGCTAGAATTAAAACAAAAGTTAAAAATAAGTATTGGTGAGGATGTGAAGAAAGAGGAACCCTCATACACTGCTGATGGGAATATGAAATGGTCCATCTGCTGTAGAACTGTCTGGTCCTTCCTCTAAAAGTAAAACACAGAATTACCCATTTGATCCCGTAATTCCACTCCTAGGTATATAAGCAAGAGAACTGAAAAAATTACTTAAGCAAGTACATCTATACACATGGTCACAGCAGCACTATTCACACATCCAAAAGGTGGACAAAGTCCAATGTCCATCAAGAGATGGATGGATACAATGGAGTATCATCCAGCCATAAAGATAAATGAAGTACTGGAGCCTGTGCATGGCTTAGTTGGTTAAGCAGCCAACTCGTGGTTTCGACTCAGATCATGATCTGGCAGTCGTGAAATCGAGCCCTGCATCCGGCTCTGTGCTTAGTGTGGAGTCTGCTTCTGATTCTCTCTCATTCTCCTCCAGCTTGCACTCTCTCTCTTTCTTAAATAAACAAAATCTTAAAAAAAAAAAGTTGTTGATACCTGATACAACATGGAGGAACTTCCAAAACATTAGGCTAAGTGAAAGTCAGAGAAAAAAGGTCACATATTGTATGATTCCCTTTATAAGAAATATCCAGAATAGATTAATACACAGAGACAGAAAGCTGGGGGCATGGCTGTCAGAGACCAGGACTAGGGTGAAATGGGAATGGGGGGAAATTGTGTTGTGGGTAAGGTGTTTTATGTAGGAATGATGGAAATAACTTTACAAATAAAGGTGATAGTTGAACAACACTGGGACCACATACTAAATGCCATTGAATTATGTTCACTTTATTTTTTTTTTTAAAGATTTTATTTATTTATTTGAGACAGAGAGCATGAGAGGGAGGAGGGTCAGAGGGAGAAGCAGACTCCCTGCCGAGCAGGGAGCCCGATGCGGGACTCGATCCAGGGACTCCAGGATCATGACCTGAGCCGAAGGCAGTCGCTTAACCAACTGAGCCACCCAGGCGCCCTAATTATGTTCACTTTAAATGGTTCATTTTATGTATTTGAATTTCACCTCAATAAATTATTATTTATTATAATTATTATTTTTAAAGGATGGGGCAAATTCTAGGTCTCCAGAAAGGCAGTTCTTTTTTTTTTTTTTTTAAGATTTTATTTATTTGAGAGAGAGACCATGTGCATGAGTTGGAGGTTTGGGGGGGCAGAGGGACAAGCAGACTTCCCCCTGAGCAAGGAGCCCGATGCGGGGCTCAATCCCAGGACCCTGGGATCATGACCTGAATCGAAGGCAGACTCTTAACTGACTGAGCCACCCAGGCGCCCCATTTACTCTTCTTTCTAAAGGTTGTTTTTGCTTTTGTTTGTCCCTTAAATTTCTATATAAATATTAGGATCAGTTTGTCAATTTCTGGGAAAAGGGAAACTGGTATTTTGATTAGGATTTCATTTAATCTGTAGATCAAATTGGGGAATATTGCCATGTTAACATTAAGTCTTTCTACTCATGAAGACAGGATGTTGGGTCTTTAATTTCTTTGAGCAGTGTTTTAATAGTTTTCTGTGTACAAATCTTTCACCTCCTTGGTTAGATTTAATCCTTGGTATTTTATTCTTTTAGATGCCATTGTAAGTGGAATTGTTTTCTCAATATCCTTTTTAGGTTATCCTGTTTATGTTATTGCTGGTATAGAGAAGTAAATCTGATTTTTGAGTGTTGATCTTATATCCTACAACTTTGCTGAATTTATTAGCTTTAGTAGTTATCTTGTGAATTCTTTGAAATTTTCTTTGTCGTTTTTGAAATAATGTTACTTCTTCCTTCCCAGTTTGTATGCCTTTTATTGCTTTTTATTGTTTAATTCTCTGGCTAGAACTTCCAGGACAGTGTTAAATAGCAGTGGTAAAAATGGTTATCCTTGTCGTCCTATTCTTGATCTTAGGAGGAAAGATTTCACCATTTAGTAAAATGCTAGATGTGGGTTGTTTTTTTTTTAATTCCTTTACAATGTTAAGATACTTCCCCTCTATTTATAGTTTTTTGAGTGTTTTATCTAGAAAAAGTGTTGGATTTTGTCAAATGCTTTGTATCAATTGAGATGCCCATCTTTTAATATGTTGTTTCTAAGTACAAATCTATGTATGTCATTCCACTGCTCAGAAGTTTTATATATATAGGTATTAAACTCAGAACAAAGTAACATATTCCTGTGGTCTAATTTTTGTATTTTATTTTTCATTACAAGTGGGTTCTTCACTACTGTGGTAGGTAGAATAATGGTCTTTCAGAGAAGTCCACATCTCAGTCCCTGGAACCTGTGATATGTTAGCTTATATGTTAAAGAAAAATTAAAGTTGCTAATTATTAGCTGGCCTTAAAATAAAGAGATTATTCCGGATTATCCAGGTGGGCCCAGTGTAACCCGAGTCCTTTCATGTGGAAAAGGTAGGCAGAAAATGAGAATGAGAGATGTGGAAGAAAGGCGTAGAGAAATGCAACATTGTTTGCTTTGAGGATTAGAGGAAGGGGGACCAATAGCAAAGGAGTGTGGGTGGCCTCTAGAAGCTTTAGAAAGGGCAAGGAAAGAGATTTTTTTCTTAGAGCCTTCAGAAAGGAGTGCATTGCTGCTGACACACTGAATTTAGCCTTGTGAGAACAGTGTCAGATTTTGACCTACAGAAGTATAAATTTTTGTTTTAAACTAAGTTTGCTGATTTGTTACAGTAGCAATGCAAAACAAATACAACTACCCAAGTCTGTTTATGATGTTGGTTTATTTCTCTGGGCTAACTCATGTCTAAATTTCCCTTAGGTTGTTAAAATTGACTTATTATTCAAGACCCATCTCAAAGCTTTTTCAAACATTAAGCCTTTAGTTTGTCTTCAACACCACATGCCAGGTGTCCACTATCCAGGATATACCCTAAGTTTCTCTTTCCTTGTTTCTGTTGTGCTTTTTTTTTACCTTCCTCGTGGCATCTAACAAGTTTTAGAATTTAGTATTTGGTATTTTATTAAAATTTTATTCTCCTTTTAAAAATGTTCTGTTATCTTGATATGGTTGTGTATTTTGTGTGTATGTCTAAATTTGGGTTGTATATATAAGACTTTTATACTTTATTTTTTAAAAGATTTTATTTATTTATTTGACAGGGAGAGAGGGAACACAAGCAGGTGGAGTGGCAGGCAGAGGGAGAAGCAGGCTCCCGTCTGAGCAGGGAGCCCGATGCGGGGCTCGATCCCAGGACCCTGGGATCATGACCTGAGCCGAAGGCAGATGCTTAACCGACTGAGCCACCCAGGTGTCCCAGATTTTTATACTTTAGTTATTATCTCTATTTAGAATTTTGAATCTTTCATTTTAGACTGAGGTTGGTACTATATCTTACTCAGTCTTTTTTTTGCTATTGAATAACAGTCTGTGATGCATAAGGTAAGCAATCCATATGTGTTTGACTTAAACTAAATGTACATGTGGATTAGGTCCTATAATTTAAATTTATGAACCAAAGGACGCCTGGGTGGCTCAGTCAGTTAAGCATCTGCCTTCAGGTCATGTCATGATCCCAGGGTCCTGAGGGCAAGCCCTGGGTCAGGTTTCCTGCTCAGCAGGGAGTCTGCTTTTCTCTCTCCCTCTGCTCCTCCCCTGCTCATGCACATTTGCATGCTTTCTCTCTCAAATAAATAAATAAAATCTTACCCAGAAAAGTAGTGAGTTTTATCCATATCCTGAGGGAGTTATAATTAAGTTGTTGGGAGGCATATTTTCAGTTTATGTAAACCATAATTATTGAAACCATTGATGTTAAAGGTGATTATACATCTCTCTAGATAGATTTTAAGCAAGGTCAAATTTTGGAGGGAGTTGTTTCTTTTTATGTACTTTAGGTTCAGATGTGTCTGAAAATAAAGATACTTAGTTGCTTCTCAAGACTCTTGAATATCAGTTCATCATATTTGTCAATATTTTTAAAAGATTTATTTTAGAGAGAGAACACATGAGCATGCGAGCACATGAGCATGAGCAGTGGGGTGGGGGTGAAGGGCAGAGGGAGAGGGAGAGAAGCAGAGTCCCCGTGGAATGCAGAGCCCAATGTGGGGCTTGATTCCACAACCCCAAGATTATGACCTGAGCCAAAATCAAGAGTCAGACATTCCATCGACTGAGCCACCCAGGCGCCCCTCTCTATTTTTAAGTGAGTTTTTTTAGAAGGATGGTGCTACAAACATGTGCTTTTTTAACTAAGAAATGTATCTTGCAGATTGTTCAGAACTAATATTTCTAATATAAAAAATGTTTAATAATTCTTCAGCGTTGGGGTGTCTGGGTGGCTCAGTTGATTGAGCGGTTGACTCTTGGTTTTGGTTCAGGACATGATCTCATGGTGGCGGGATTGAGCCCCTCATTGGGCTCTGCGATCAGGGCAGAGTCTGCTTCAGCTTCTCTCTCTCTCCCTCTCGCTCACTCTCTCTCTCTCTCACAAATAAATATATTAAGTCTTTAAAAAAAAAATTCTTCAACATCGATTGCAAATATGAAGAAAAAGAATTGTTTTCTCCCCTAATGATGAGAAAACAAGTTTTCTAAGAATAAAAGAAACTTCAGCAGAACTGATGTCCCTTTTTACATCATATTTTTGAGTATTTACCGAATGTGATGTTTGTGTCTCATAGAATGGAGATGTATGCATTTCGATTCTTCATCCGCCTGTAGATGACCCACAGAGTGGAGAACTGCCCTCTGAAAGGTGGAATCCTACTCAAAATGTCAGGTAAGGGGTTACATACGGAATAATCTGGTTTTTAGGTGGTTCTTAAGATTAGATATTATCTTTTAACAAGTACAAAAGAATCCTTTCTGTACTTGGTTGCTTTGTCTTCTGCTAGAGCTTTAGGTAACACGTATGTATCGTTTTGAAGAGTCATATTTACAGAGCAGTAATTGCATATGTTACTCATTTCTTTATGTGCGTCTTAGGAGAATTTTTCTAGTCTGAATTCTTATTCGTACATTATCATAAGTTCCATCCTGCATCTTTGGATCTCATGATGTCCATGTTTGGATTGGTTGTTTCCTTACTCTAGGATTCTTACTACATTTTGCAGAAAAATTTTAAGTCTTTACAAAGTCAATTGACTTTATATACATGCTACTTTTAAAAGAGCTTCCATTATCTGTTATTTTTTGTGTTTTATATGCGTGTGAATGTTTCTTAATGATTTGAAGGCCTTGTATATTTCTTTTGATTCCTTTGATTATCCATCTATTTTTCTTTTCAAATTTTTATTTAAATTCTAATTAGTTAACATACAATGCAATATTAAGATTATTCATCTGTTAATTGATCTATTGAACTATCTATATAAATAGATGGGTATTTAACCATTTCTTTAGAGTAGTGGTCTGTATATTTAGGAGTTGGTGACCTAACCCTTAAAAGAATTTTGAAAAACTGTACACTGTTGCATGTTTTTGTAGTTTTTTGTGTTTTGTTTTTTTTTAATTTTATTTTGAGTAATCTCTATACCCAACATGGGGCTTGAATTTACAACTCCAAGATAAAGAGTCACCTGCTCTACCGACTGAGCCAGTTAGGCGCCCCCACTGTTACATGTTTTTTAGGTGCAGGGTTCTCTTGGTGTTTTGTTTTTTTAGGTACAGTTTTTTACATCTCTAAATAGTTAAAAAATACTTTTTCGGGGCACCTGGGTGGCTCAGTTGGTTGAGTGACTGCCTTCGGTTTGGGTCATGATCCTGGAGTCCCGGGATCGAGTCCTGCGTCGGGCTCCCTGCTCAGCGGGGAGTCTGCTTCTCCCTCTGACCCTCTCCCCTCTCATGCTCTCTCTCTCATTCTCTCTCTCTCTCTCAAATAAATAAAAATCTTTTTAAAAAATTAAAAGAAATAAAAAATATTTTTCTACTTGCATTTGAATTTCCATTTTACTGTCCTAATACTTGAAATTTTTATGTTTGATAGCCTTATATATTTTATTTATCCTATAATATTTTTCTGAAACAAAAATCTATATATTTTTTTTTTTAAGATTTTATTTATTTATTTGACAGAGAGAGACAGCGAGAGCAGGAACACAAGCAGGGGGAGTGGGAGAGGGAGAAACAGGCTTCCCGCTGAGCAGGGAGCCCGATGTGGGGCTCGATCCCAGGACCCTGGGATCATGACCTGAGCCGAAGGCAGATGCCCAACGACTGAGCCACCCAGGCGCCCCCAAAAATCTATATTTTAATTGCTTGTGACAAAACAAAACTGAATTCTATATTGAATTACTTTATTATACAGTTGATTAAAAACAAGACAAGTATATTATACTTTCAGTATACTTTTACTTTTTACATTTAATAATTATTAGAAATACATTTTTATTCAGGTAGATAGACATCTGTTTTCAGTTAGGTCATGTAGCCATGAATAATTATTATATTGTTAGATTGAGGTAGAAATACAGCTTCAATTTCATATGTATACATAATGTATGAATAATATACATTATATATACTGATACACACACCCAAGAATATATGCATATATATACATATATATGTATACATACGCATGAGGACTAACATATATAACATAAATATATTAGATGCAATGATTAAGAGACCATCTTTACATATGATAATGGAATAGAATTTTATATGGCAGTGAAACAATCCTTTTAATTCCTTCTGAGTTATTCGCAGAAATCACAGTGTCCGTCTTTAAAAAAAAGTTTTATTGTGACATAATTCCTATACCCAACAATTCTCCCATTTTATGTGTACGATTCACTGTTCTTTAATGTAAGTAGAGAGTTGCACAAGTATCCCCACAATCAGTTTTAGAACTTTTTTTTTTTTTTTAAGTAGCCTCTATGCCCAGTGTGGAGCCCAACTCGGGGCTTGAACTCAACGACCCTAGATAAAGATCTGAGCTGAGATCAAAAGTCGGACACTGAGCCGACTTAGGCACTGAGGTGCCCCATGAACATTTTTATCACCTCCAAAGAAGCTCATACCTCTTAGCATTTACACTCCATTATCCCTCAGCCCCCCACGCCCACCCCCACCCTTCTACCTGCAACCCTAGGAAACCACCAGTCTACTTTCTGTCTCTATAGATTTACCTATTTGGATATTTTGTAGGAATAGAGTCATTCAGTATGTGGTATTTTGTGATTGGCTTCTTTAACCTAGCATTTTTTCAAGGTTCATCTTTGTTGCAGCATTAATCAGTACTTCATACCTAGGAATAGAATTGCTGAGTCATATGATAACTCAGTGTTTAACTTTTTGAGGAATTGCCAGACTGTTTTCCAACATGGCTGCACTAAGTAGTACATTCCTACCAACAGTGTTTGAGAATTTGTTTATCCACATATTCATTAACACTTGTTATTATCTGTGTTATTATAACCATCCTGGTCGGGTGACGTATCCCATTGCGGTTTTGTTAATGACTTTTAATATTTTAGAACAGTTTTAGATTTTTGAAAATTGTGAAGATAGTACAGATAGTTCTCTAGAATTCCATGCATGATACCAAGTTATATTTAATAGGCATGTCTCCTTAGGCAACTGTGACAGTCTCAGACTTCCCTTGTTTTTGATGACCTTGACAATTTTGAGGAGTACTGCTCAGGTATTGTAAAAATGTCCCCCAATTGGGATTTTTCTGATGTTTTCCTGGTATTAGAGTAGGGTTATAGTACTGGAGAGGAAGACCATGGAGGTAAAATATATTGTCATCATCTTGTATTAAGGGTACATAATATCAACATGACTTAATCACTGTTGATGTTAACATTCATCACCTAGCTGGGACTCAGTTTTTAGATTTCTCCCATGTAAAGTTCCTTGTTTTCCCGTTTCCATTCTGTACTCTTTTGAAGGAAGGAAGTCATAGGTGCAGCCCACACATAAGGAATGGCAATTACACTTCCATGAGGCTGAGATATCTGTATAAATTATTTCAAATTCTTCTGCACAGGAGATTGATTAAAATCAATACCTAAATACATACATACATATATATTTATATGTTTATTCAGTCATTTTGTTTTTTGTTTTTTTTAAGGGGGAGGGGCTGAGGGAGAGGAAGAGAGAGAATTTTTTTTTTTTTAAGATTTATTTGTCAGAGAGAGAGAACATGAGCACAAGCAGGGGGAGTGGCAGGCAGAGGGAGAAGCAGGCTCCCTGCTGAGCAAGGAGCCTGATGCGGGACTCGATGTGGGACTCGATCCCAGGACCCTGGGATCATCACCTGAGCTGAAGGCAGACACTTAACCAAACTGAACCACCCAGGCATCCCGGGAGAGAGAGAATCTTAAGCAGGCTACATGCCCCGTGCAGAGCTGCACACAGGGCTTGGTCTCACAACCCTGAGATCATGACCTGAACCGAAACCAAGAGTCAGATACTCAACTGACTGAGCCACCCAGCTGCTCCTTTATTAGTTATTTTTAATGATCTGAAAAGCTAGTAACTCAGGAACTCTACTTTTGTTAAAAATGAAAAGTTGGAAGCTTCTTGACTTACACAAGGATTTCTTACCAGTTTTTACCAAGTTAGTTACTTCTCACTTTCTGGGAAGTGTATACCAAAGAGTCTGTTCAAACGTATCAAATTACTGTTGATTATGTGTTGATTATGCTGATTACTCATTACTTTAGGTACCTTGTTCAATATAGTATACTTAGAAAGAATTGAGAAAATAGATCTATCTTGGATTTTAATGCATCTAGCCCATATATTTTTTAAATCAGAAAAAAAATGTCTCCCTTTTAAAATTCAAATAAATGTGTTGATACACCTCACCTTGACAGCCATCTTGCTTATGGATTCTAATTCTCAGATAGATCAGGCATAGAACTTTGCCATAAGTTTATTATGTCTATGAAATAAGGAGTCACCACATATTCCCTGTACTTAATGCTTTACTTTAATGGGACTCTCCCTCAGGGATAATGCATTCTTAATAATAATCAGAGATGGAATTAGTAAGTTCCTTTTAATGAAAATGTAATTCCAGCAACCCCAGTCTATACATATCTGAATTTATTGTACTCCATCACATACCATAATACTTTTTTTAAATAGCATTCTACAGTTTTAACAAAATTATTTATGAGAAAGGAAGAACAGTTGGTTTTATATGTAAATTTCTTTCTTTTATACACCTTACGTTTCATTACCTCTGGGCAATGCACCCTAGGAATATTTGGGATGTGTGGAAGGTATGCATTCCTTTTGTAAGAGCAATTGTGAAAAGGGAGGCTGGAAAGAAGTGATCTGATACTTTATATACCCCCAGGTTCATGAACATATTAAAGACCACTTCTTTTACGCAGGATCTTTTATGATCCTTAGCAAAATTCGTATATTCCTACTTTTTTCATGCCTCATATCCCTTACATCACACAGTTATAGCTGATTATTTGTACCTTTAACCTGTACTTATCCTATTACTTGATTTTTCAGCCTCAGCCTGTATTGACAGAGCTAAGTAAAAGAAAATCAGCATACATATTCTATTTCCCATCCTCTCTTCCCCTTTTCTTCCTAACTTTTAAAAATATTTGTTTATTGGGGCACCTGGGTGGCTTAGTCGGTTGAGTGTCCGACTCTTGCTCTTGGCTCAGGTTATGTTCTCAAAGTCATGAGATTGAGCCCTGCATGGAGCTCCACGCTGGGCGTAGAGTCTGCTTAACTCTCTCTCCTTCTCCCCCTCCCCTCCCTGTCTGACTCATGCGCGTGCACACTCTCTCGTTCTCGAAATATATGTTATATATAAATATTTGTTTATTGGGGAGGCTGGGTGGCTCGGTCGGTTGAGCATCTGGCTCTTGATTTCAGCTCAGGGTCATGAAATCAAGGCCCATGTGGGACACTCTGCTCAGCAGGGAGTCTGCTTGAGATTTCCTCCCTCTCCCCCTGCCTCTCCTCCTGCTTGTGCGCACACTTGCTCGATCTCTCTCTCAAATAAAAAAATCTTAAAAATATATATATTTGTTTATTGTCAGGGTTATAACATTTATTTTTTTTTTTAAAGATTTTATTTATTTATTCATAAGAGACAGAGAGAGAGGCAGAGGGAGAAGCAGGCTCCCCGCTGAGCAGGGAGCCCGATGTGGGACTTGATCCCAGGACCCTGGGATCATGACCTGAGCCAAAGGCAGACGCTTAATGACTGAGCCACCCAGGCGCCCAGGGCTATAACATTTATAATCTGTACTGTTTTGTAATAATCATAGTTTTGTTTTTTTTTTTAAAGATTTTATTTATTTATTTGACAGAGAGAGACACAGTGAGAGAAGGAACACAAGCAGGGGGAGTGGGAGAGGGAGAAGCAGGCTTCCCGCTGAGCAGGGAGCCCGATGCGGGGCTCGATCCCAGGACCCTGGGATCATGACCCGAGCTGAAGGCAGACGCCTAATGACTGAGCCACCCAGGCGCCCCCATAATCATAGTTTTTTAAATTTCTTATTCCTACCATGAAATGAATTCACTGTTTGCTGTCCATTATTTTATTTCCTTTGATCTGTTAATTGGCTGAATTTGTCCATTAGTAATTTCTCCAGGAAAATGCTCCTTGGAGCCATATTATATTCCCTGAATTCTTAGATGTTCAAAATGTTATATGCTTGGGGGCCTGGGTGGCTCAGTCAGTTAAGCGTCTACCTTTGGCTCAGGTCATGATCTCAGGGTCTTGGGATCAAGTCCGGAGTTGGGCTCCCTGTTCAGCAGGGAGCCTGCTCCTCACGTCTCCCTTCTGTCTCTCTCCCTACCTCTCTCGCTCTCTTTCTCAAATAAATAAAATCTTAAAAAAAAAAAAGATTAAAAAAACCCCAAAATGTTATATGCTTGTGTGTATGGGTATATGTGTGTGTGTGTGTGTGTGTGTTTTGCCATGATACTTCAAATGGCAGTTTGGGCATAAGATTTCAGGGTCATATTTTCTTTCCTTGAGGATATAGACGTTATTCTATAGTTATTGTTGCTGGGGAAGAGTTTGGCTACCACATTTCTCAGCAACTGTCAGGTTTTTGAAAGAAACACATTATCAAAACATAATTAAACTGACAGTATATTTAAAGGCAGTAAGTATTTTGGAAGATAATTGAAAAATTGGACAAAAAACGCAGGGTTGTCTTTTTAGTTTGACTTTGGTCTTGTTTTGGTCTTGTTTTTCAGGGCTAGTAGTAACCCTAGTCAAAAGGAAGTGTTAGCTCTAAGGTACTAGTGATTCTTGTTTTGTTTTGTTTTTTTTAAGATTTTATTTATTTGACAGACACAGTGAGAGAGGGAACACAAGCAGAGGGAGTGGGAGAGGGAGAAGCAGGCTTCCTGCCGAGCAGGGAGCCCGATGCGGGGCTTGATCCCAGGACCCTGAGATCATGACCTGAGCCAAAGGTAGACGCTTAACTGACTGAGCCACCCAGGCACCCTGTGATTCTTGTTTTTGGAGGTTGAATGCTGAATCGAATGCTTACCATGTCTTCTCCCGCTTTGAGAAAACAAGCTTCCCCATTCTTCATAATACAAAGCCCCAGTTTTTTTCATTGTATTTTCATGCTGTCTCAATGGGTAATCTATTGCCATTACCCATAGGAATTCAAGATTTTTACCTTTACTTCTGTATAAATATACCTATATTATCCTTGTCTCAGCTTAAAATCTTGTGGACATTTTTCTTTTAAGGTAGGCCTGTTTCTCATTTGATTCAGTCCTTTGGGGACAGGAAACCCCTTTCATACTAAATTTGCCTATCTAAAACTACTCTTGGCACTTTGGGTACCAGCATAATTTTTTTGTCTCTCAGCCCTTAGGTCACTTGAGCCCCAATTTAGAAGCCTTTCCTAGATTTCACCTCAGGGATTGCCTTCTCTGCTTTTATGCTTTTTTGTTTAGAGGCTTCACAACCAGGACTAGTTATCTTCAGATTGCCCCTTTGATCTTCATACACAGATCTAAAAGGTATTTGCTTTGGAATCTCTCTCTCTCTCTTTTTAAGTAATCTCTACACCCAGAGTGGGGCTCAAATCCACAATCCCAAGATCAAGAGTCTCATGCTCTACCAACTGAGCCAGCCAGGTACCCATGCAGTGGGATCTTTAGTTACCTTTTCAGACCTTTGTCTCCTAGCTTCATGTCATCATAGATATTCCTTCAATGTGCTGATCTTGGGGTGGGGGAGTGAATGGAGGGTTTGGTGTTTGTGAATTTCTAGGGAGATATAGAGTGTTATGTGTGCATTATTGCAGCCTCATCTGCCTAGGATACCTTATGGTGCCCAGAACCCTGAAATGTCGGGAAAGCACTACCTCACGAGTAGGTGTGGAATACTTCTTCCTTTCTCTGTTACTTATTGTGAGGCAAGGGGGTTCTTCAGCTAGTTAATTGTATATATTTCTCAGAGGCTAGTTTATCGCACTGAAATATCAAGAGGCAAGATACGAGGTGCTGGGCATTTTCCTTGATATTCCTTTGCTGCTAAACTCTCTAGAGTCAGCAGCTGTCCAACCAAGGTTTCTGCGCTCCACATCCAATTAAGGGTGGCTCTAGCAAGACAGCAGTGGAGGTGCCATAAGGTACAGCACAGGCTGGTGCAGGGACTTGATTGCTATATAGCAGTGTTATCTGAAAGTGGTCTCATCTTCAGATGTGTTTGGACTTCTTCATGACCACCTGTACTAGTCTTTCATTCAGCACCTCAATGAAAATATTTAGAAAACTTTTACATGGAAGACTTTTGTAACCTGAAGAAGAGTAAAGCATCCCAGTTACCTTGAAGAACCTAAGTCAGTTTATATCATAAGACCTAGTGAGTGGGGAGAGTAGAGAAAAGGAAAAGTGGGGGAAAAGATCCCTACAGTTGTAGGGATCCAGAGCTTCAGCCAACTAGTGTCCACTGCAGGTTCAGTAGTTTGCGTCTGCGTTCATAGAGGAAGCCAGCATACTTTCTGGAAGAAGAGATACACCATCTTACTGTACCCAGATGCATAGGATTAAGTTTAGGCAGGTGAGAGTTCCTTATGGAATTGGGAAGTCTTAAATAGGCATTAGCGAAGAGTGGAGTTGGGAGGGTAGGGATGCCTGATGTTCACAATACCATGCCTCTTCTTCCTGGTGTAAGCAACAAAATGTTTCTTCATCCATGTTGTGTCCAGAACCAAGTGGGTGCTTTTCGTATGGGTGGGTGTCAGACAGTAGAGTTCACAACTGCTTCCTCTGAGAACTATCTGCCACACCTGTTGCAGGCTCTTGGATAGGAAAGTCATCTTGGTGGAGGTTTACTTTCCCTTGAAAGATGGTTACATGGTGTTTTCTTTGCCACAGCATCATGGAGAAGCATCTGTCAGGAGTAGGATAGGATGTTTTCCTGACTAATCTTACCTACAACCCACTAAAATTAGGGGAAGGGAGCTAAGGACTGCCCCAAGCATTGGGTGACAAAGTAGGCAAGGTCAGGGGAGATGGCAATAGTGCTGTTCTTAGGGCTCCTATAAACCCCATTTGGGGCCAGGATGATATTAATTGCTCCCTTGATACTTACACATTGGGTTCCCCTGCATTTGACTTGGTGGTTTCATTCTATGCATATGATACATATTCTGTGTATTTTAAAAATTTCCTTTTTAAAATGTTCTGATTTTGTGTTTTTGTGTATTTTAATCTGAGATCCTCATTCCTGCCATGTGTTTTCAGGGATCTATCAGTCAACAGCAGTTCCAGGATTGCACAGGAGGAAGTATTAAATTTGTTAGTTGCTTTAGAGGCATAGAGAAAAACTGTTTGTAATATATGACCCCTTAAACTATCACATTTTCAGGGCACCCATTAAGTTTCTGCCTTTGGCTCAGGTCGTGATCCCAGGGTCCTGGGATGGAACCCTGCGTCAGGCTCCCTGCTCAGTGGGGAGTCTGCTTCTCCTTCTCCCTCTGCCCCTCCCTCCCCTTTTGTGCGTGCGCCCGCTCAAATATATAAATAAATAAATAATCCCATTTTCCCACTCATAACCGATTTCTTTGCCATGATGTCCTCTTTAAATTCCTCTCCCATCTTGAAAATACATAATAAGGACTGAATTTTAACTGGGTCATCTTCTGGTGTTACAGGTCCATCTTTTGAAATGGCATAAACGAGAGATTAAAAGGACCTGGGTTAACTGGAAGAGTCAGGCATTGGGCTTCACTTCTTCATAGTTGCCAATCAATTTTCCTCAAATAAGGCTATGCCTGTAAAACCTAAGAATCTCAATCACTCATTCTTTTTCTCCTCTGTATGTGTATGTTTTAAGAGTCAAAGTAAGTTTAGGCTTTTAAGAATGAACCTTTTCTACCTCACACTGCCTGGAGATATGTGTATAATATTGAAGAAAAATGCCAGTCTTTAATCCTGCAAAATCCCAAACTTTGCCTGCTTAGTTTCCAGGCAGACTCACAATCCAGGTCTTATTTGTTGTGCTAGGGCCAGTTCTATGCACTCCATCCTGAAGTTGTACTTTTGGTGACATAGTAGCTAACAAAGGTCAAAAACTGGGGTGGGGGTGGGATGGAGGGGCACCTGGCTGGTTAAGTTAGTAGAGCATGTGACTCTTGATTTCGGGGTCATGAGTTCAGGCCTCACATTGGGTATAGAGCTTACTTTAAAAAGGGAAGGGGGGTGCGCCTGGGTGGCTCAGTTGGTTAAGCAACTGCCTTGGGCTCAGGTCATGATCCTGGAGTCCCTGGATCGAGTCCCGCATCGGGCTCCCTGCTCGGCAGGGAGTCTGCTTCTCCCTCTGACCCTCCCCCCTCTCATGTGCTCTCTCTCTCAAATAAATAAATAAAATCTTTAAAAAAAAAAGGGAAGGGGGAGCACACCCAACTCATTGACCATTGTCTATGTGTTGAAAAGGAACAGATACAGTATTACTCATTGGGTCATAGATGTCTAATTTTGATTTTTTTTTTAAGATTTTATTTATGTATTTGATAGAGAGTAAGAGAGTACAAGCAAGGGGCAGTGGCAGAGCTAGAGGGAGAAGCAGGCTCCCCACTGAGCAGGGAGCCCAATGCAGGGCTCCATCCCAGGACCCTGGGATCACGACCTCTGAGACAAAGGCGGAAGCTTAACTGACTGAGCCATCCAGAAATCAAAATAATTCTGATTTCTTATCTCCCTTAAATACTACTTTAGTTTTGATGTTTTTAAAAACATGTCTCAGTTCTATGAACTTCAAAGCTTGCTAGTTTGCTCTTTGCTAGTGTGTGTGTATGTGATTAATTGGTCTTTGTTTTCTTTTGGTGTCTTTATTATTTACAAACTTTTTTTTTTTTTTTAAGATTTTATTTATTTGTTAGGCGGGTAGAGAGAGAGAGCACAGCAGGGGGAGTGGCAGGCAGAGCAGGCAGAGGGAGAAGCAGGCTCCCCGTCGAGCAAGGAGCCTGATGTGGGACTCAATCCCAGGACCCTGGGACTCGGACCAAGCTGAAGGCAGCCGCTTAACTGACTGAGCCACCCAGGCGTCCCTACAAACTTATTTTTATGCAAAAGCGGATAGCCAGATCTCTCTGATAAAGATTGTGAGACAACCAAAAAGATCAGAAATGAATCTGAAAAAAAAAAATGAAGACTATATAAAGTGGAGTGTTCTTGACTATTGTTTTGTCTGCACCTCTCTCCTCTTGAGTTTTTTTATTTTGGTCTAGATTCCCTATGTTGAAAACTCCTACCGAAGTCCCCTGCCCTGGCTTAAAGCAAGGGTGGAGGGAGCATTTATTTATTTGATATCTCTAAATCCAGGAATGGTGGTGGTCCTTGGAATTGTATTGTGCAGTAATTGAAAACACTTAAGAAGCCTTTGTTCCTCATTTTTATCCCAAATTGTTACTGGATTAGGTCTGTTTTAACATGTTAAACCTTTACACTACTGAATTTGGACAACCAGACCTGTCTGTTCCTCCAAACATGCCGTAGAGAGGGGCATAGATTTACTCTTTGCAGGAAGTGAGAGTCTGGGGATGGGTCCTCAAAAGTCTGTTTTGCTAATCCAAGAAATTTATATCTAAATGCTACAGGATTGTCTAAATGGACAAGTGCAACTACATGTTACTGCTAAAAACCAAAGCTTCATGTGGAACTGTGAATTTACATAGAATGAGAATAAGAAAGAATGTATGTAGTTGTTTTCTGGACCCTTTCCCATTTGTTCATGATCTGAAGGAAACCAGTCCCTTCAGTGGACATGAATGATCTCTTCATTGTGTTATATTAATTTGGTAGTTTCATTATTCGGTCTTTCCTTTCTTTCACCTATTGTTAGCCCTCTCCACCTTCTGCTTTTTTTCCTCCTGAAAAAAAATACAATGAATAAGGATTTTCAAACACTTAAACTAACAACAAAAGATGGCAACAAAAAAATGTAACCATTGGAATAGTTGTAGGATTCAGTTCTGTGTTGTACATTCTGTTAGTATTGTCTTAGTTCATTTTTTCCTTTCTGTAAAAATAGGATTAAAGGGTGCCTATCTGAATTAGTCAGAAGAGCATGTAACTCTTGATCTTGGGGTCTTGAGTTTGAACCCCACAATGGGTGTAAAGATTATTTTTTAAAAAAATAACTTAAAAATAGGGTTAATAATACTTATCTTGCAGACTTGTCTACAATATGCTACATGGTATAATTCCTGTGTAAAATTATTTTGGTACAAATGCTAGACAGTTTAAACTATGTATGACATTACTTCCAGACCTTTTCCAGTCATGATACATAGATAAAATTGAAATTATTCTATTTGTAGATCACAGTGTAGTAAACTGAAGATGCTTTGACCAGAAGTTGTTGCAGAGGCTCAGGTTATCCCAGGTCCCATCTACCCAGCTGCCTACAGGAACCAATAAATAATTTACCTGTAACCCATCCACAACATACCGGTTGGGAAAGTTTATAAATACAGTCTTGTATATGAATTACTTAGCAATCTTTGTCAGAGAAAAAAGTCTAAATTCTGCTTTGCGTTGTATTGGCCTTGTTATTAGGCAGACTCTTAACCACTTGGTGATATAGATGGCTACTTGCTCTAGACCTTCCCTCCTTATTCTCACAGTTGTCAATTCAATCAAGAATAAAAAGTCATTGCCTTTCTGCTATTAGATTAGAACATCATAGTTCCTACCAGGGTTCTGATTAGCCCATCTTGGGTTACATGCATACCCCTAAAACCAACATGACTAGATGGTGGAATCCTTTGGCCAGCACTTGTATATCTGCCACTGTGGTTAGGTAGGTTGTGTGTATGAAGGTGTGGCATGATAGTAGGGGAAGATTAACCCCACCAGAACCAACAGAATGGGTTCCCATACAAAAAAAGAAAAAGAAAAAAAGATCCTGCTGTCCAGCGGAAGGGAAGAAGTGAAAACATACAGGGTTAACTATTTTCACAGTCCACTGTAGTACCTGACACTCCTTCTGAAAGCATCATGGATTTCAGTGTAGAAGTACATGGTATTAGAAGTGAGTTCTTGGGGCGCCTCGGTGGCTCAGTCGGTTAAGCGTCTGCCTTCGGCTCGGGTCATGATCCCAGGGTCCTGGGATCGAGCCCCGCATCGGGCTCCTTGCCCTGCGGGAAGCCTGCTTCTCCCTCTCCCTCTGCTGTTCCCCCTGCTTGTGTTCCCTCTCTCTCTCTCTGTCAAATAAATAAATAAAATCTTTAAAAAAAAAAAAGTGAGTTCTTGATGAGCACTGGGTGTTATATGCAACCGATCAATTACTGAACTCTCCATCTGAAACTAATGTACTATATATGTTGGCTAGTTAAATATAAATTAGAAAAAAAATGAGTTATTTTGATAGAAATGGATAATTCACCATTTTATTTATTTACTTTTAAAGACTTTATTTATTTGACAGAGGGAGAGAGCACAAGCAGGGGGAGCAGCAGAAGGAGAGGGAGAAGCAGGCTCCCTACTGAGCAGGGAGCCCAGTGCGGGGCTAGATCCAGGACCCTGGGACTATGACCTGAACCGAAGGCAGACGCCCATCCATCTGAGCCACCCAGGCACCTCGATAATTCACCATTTTTAAAAAATTGTATTTCCTGATATTTTAACACTTGTCCAGTATGGTAGCCACTAACTAACTACATATGGCTATTTAAAAATTAATTAAAACTAAATGTGAAATTCACTTCTTCAGTTGCACAAGCTACTTTTCAGAGTGCTCACAAATGGCTGGTGGTTATCATATTGGATAATACAGATTATACATTTATATAATCACAGAAAGTTGTATGCAGTGCTGATCTAGACCAGTGAAGTTCCCCCCCCACCCCTTTATCCCCCACTTTGTTCTATCCTGCCTATCTTTCTAACAGGTTTTGTATGTTTTCTTCTGTGGCAGCGCTTTGGAATTTTCTACACACATTTTTTTGCTTCTAGGATGTTATGTCAGTCTGTTCCCATCATTTGTAGTGATGAGTTTCTTTGAATCTTTATTTTATAATGTAATTACTGAAGAAATGGAGGGTCTTGGTGGGGAAGGGAAAGGAGTTATTCTTAACCTAAGAGAAAGGGGTTGTGTGTGTGTGTGTGTGTGTGTGATAAATGGATTTTAACTAGATGGGAAAGTTGTCTGTGAAAGTGCCTTTGTCATAATCTTGTATAATCACATAACAGAAACTCTCTACCCTTTTTAGGAAAAGTTTTCATCAAATCAAACATCTCATTGCCTGGCTCCCTCCCTTTATTTTTTGCTTGGGGCAGGAGCAAAAGGCTATTTTGCAACAACACAATCTATAACCTCGCACCAATGAGAAAAGGTAGAGAAATTTAATTTTTCTCCCCATTTTTTCCTTACATACATGCACAGAGTTTTTTTGGGGGGGGGAAAGAAGCTTGGTAATAATTTGAAACCTTTTTGGAACCTGTTCTGGTTATTTTTCTAACAGAAAAATGTGTGATTAAGGTGTCTGTTTTTTATCTGTGGATGAAAATTGCCTGTTTAGATCTCCCACAATTCTTACAAACCTTGGGAGAGCAGGGATGGCATCCAACTTGCTCACTGTTGTACATCCAGCATCACAGTTGGTGTCTCTGGCACACACTAAGTACTTAATGAATATTTTTGAATAAAGATTTCCATTATTCAGAGACTAGTTCTTCCATGTCTGGGCTATTGTTTTCCTCCATTCTCCTGCTTAAGCATCTTTCTTCCCTTAGAAGTATGGAAAATAAATACATTTCTATGTAATATCATTTTTCAGATCCTCTTAAGCAGCCATGATAAGAAGTGGATGTGTGGAACAGGATCATTTTTACCCTCTCCCCAAAAAGTTTGTTGTTTTTTTTTTTTTTTGCTTTTGCTTTTTCCTATTGTACTTGATAGTAGTTTTCAAAATTTGTTGTTTGAAAAGCTTTCAGGCTTCCACTTTCTGCAGATTGGAACATGTAGCCATTTGAGACCATGCCTTGTACAGAGTTTATTCTGTGCCCTGCAACATGACCTTTATGCTCGGCTCACAGATTTCCTTTACTTTGTCTCCTATTTAGCAACTTTATTCTGTATTCTAGCCTAACCAGCTGAGCATTGAAATAAAATTTTGTATTTCTATTCCCCTAAGGTCTCACATATTATATATAAAAGCACAGTATTTTTGGATCCTGTAAATATGAATATTCGGAGCTGACCCTTTTCCCTCCCACCCTCTTCCTCCTCTCCCCCCCCTTCTAGGACTATCCTTTTAAGCGTAATCTCATTGCTCAATGAGCCCAACACCTTCTCCCCAGCCAATGTGGATGCTTCGGTTATGTTCAGGAAATGGAGGGACAGTAAAGGAAAAGACAAAGAATATGCTGAAATCATTAGGTAAGGTGTTTTGTTTTACCTTCCGTTTGATTACTTCAAGTCTTCATATAGAACTAAAGTATATCCTAGAACCATGGCTTTAAATCAGACTTAAAATATCCACTCCATTTCTCTCAATTAGATTTACTGTTTGGGAAGAGATTTCTACCTGAGCCTACTGAGTTTGTATGGCTTTTGAGAGAGCACACACTAGAAGATAATGCTGCAGCAGATCGTACTTCCTGGGAACCAAAACTTCCAGGTTCTGAACCAGTGAAGTTCTCAGACTCTGCCTCCGAATCATTTCAGGGACACTGTTCAGGATTTTCAGTATGTCCTTTAAGTATAGCAAACACCCAGAGTATTCTGGACATTCTAGATATTTTTGTTTTCCAAAAATTTTAATGAAGCCATATAGTTTATTGGCCCTTTTGACTAGAGCAGCAAGTATCTTCTAGGTATCATTATCAGCAACACTAGTATATGGTTTAACAGAGCCGTAGAAGCTTCCTCTCATTGGGAGACTTGGAATCTACCCCTAGCTCTGTCTCCCTTCATATGACCTTTTATCAGTTAATTTTTTGGGTCTTTGTGTTTTTTCCATCTGTATAAAGGGGGGAAAAGGTAGAAGGTATTGGGGCTGAACCATTCATCTCCCGATCATACCCTGAGTAGGACTTAAGGTTTTCTTAAGAGTACTCAAGAATTGATACTTGAATTGCAATAAATTCATTTCCTCTTATGTCCTTAAAATAGAGCCCCAAGGACAGTTCCAGCACATTCTGCATATGGTTTAGTAAGCACTACAATTTATACAAATAGTCCCTCTTTATAACTCTAGTCAGCACGATGCCATGGGATGTACAAAAAAAGGGAAAACTGCATAGAAATAAAGCTGAATAATATAGAGATCAGCAGTTTCCAACGTTTTCTGCCCACTAGAATCACCTTTAGACCCCCTTCCATATCCGTAGTCATTTAGTGAGATTATAAGCGTAAAATCTGGGCATCTATATTTTGTTTTTACCAGCCACCTAGGTGACTGATGTATACCAAAGACTGAAGATAATTAGTATAAATAATAAGGACCTAGAGATTTAGAGGAGCTGGAGTAGGTTGAAGATTGAAAGATGGAAGTGCTTTTCATAAAATAGGATTAGAGCCTGAGCCTGATGTTCCAGGAAGGGTAGTATTTAGTTAAAGTGAAGAGTTAATATCCCTCAGGCATTTGTATAGGGTTTATCTCATTCTTTAATTCTTTCCACATTTATTATGCACCAGCTTCACGTCAGGTACTGTTAGGTCATGAAGGCAGTGCTTTCTCCTTGAGTTCACACTTAAGAATGTGTAAACAAATGACCCTATAATAAGATGAGTGCATAAACAAGATACAGTGGAAGGAATATATAGTGCTGTGGAGTTCCTAGGAGAGGTAATGCCTCATAACCAAGACTTTTTCAAGTAGTAAGGGAAAGGAAAAAGCCCCTTCAGGGAGGAAACAGGCTTGCACACAGGCAGCTAACCGCATGGCATGATCAGAGAGAACTGTAAGCAGCTTTACGTTGCTTGAATATAAAGTCTCATTTTACAAGTAATGGGAAATTCAGAGAGCCATCAGATCTGTTTTTGTTGTGGGTTTTTTTTTAAAGGCATCAGATCTTAAAAGACATGTGAAGTTACAATAAGGCTTTCGTCCTTAGTCTTAGAAGTGATGGGGTATCAAAGATTTTAGGAAGGGAAGGGAAAATCATGTTTGAGTTCTGAAAGAATCCTAGTTGACCAGAGGAGACTGAGATAGGGAGGAGAAGCCAAGATGAAGACTAAACAGAGGCAGTGGCAGTGAGAAAACAGATTTGAAAATAGGGCTTTGGCATGAGGTTTAGGATTTTAGGAGGTAATACTCTTAGAAGAAAAATGGGAGAAGGTGGCCATAGAGGTCAAAAATGACAATTGCAGACTTGCCGAGTTAGGGTCCCTATGGAACATGAGGGTGGAGACATCCCAAAGGCTTATTGAACAGTGTAGGGCTCAGAAGGTAGAGGCTTGAGCCTGATAGTTTGAGCTGTCAGCATGAAGGGGAATGGTGGCAAAAACCATAGGAATGACTAAGATGGCCCAAGAAGAGACAGAGAGGGAAGAGATTCAAGCCAGGATGTATCAGCAACACCAGGATGTCAGGCTTGGCAAAGTAAGGCAGACAGCAAGATCAGTGGGGAACCATCTAATTAGAGGCAGCAGAAGGAAGATAAGGAGGGTGGCAGTTTGTTGTCTTATGGTCAGTTTTTGTACTTTTTGAAGGAAACTTCACCCTTCCATCCATCCAGTCAGTAATTTTGTGCACAGCTGTATGTGCCAGGCTGTATCCTAGGCATTAGGGAAATAGAAGACAGACAAGTTCTCCAATGAAGTTCACATTGGGGGGTGAAGGGGAGGAAACGGATAGAAAAGTTAACAAATGGGGAAAAATGAGTAGATAGTGGTTAAGTAGCATGATGTGAAGGAGTGACTAGGTGGCTGCTTTAACTTGGGTTGTCAGAACAGGCTCCTTCTAAGTTCAGATCTGAGTGACATAAGCAGCCAACCATGTGTAAAATCAGGAGAAGAGCAACTGAGCCACATAGAAAAGTAAGTGTGTTCAAGGTACTAAAAAAGAAAAGGACCAGGATGGCCTGTATATTTTGGGTGACAAGAATGAAGTGGGAGGCAGGTGTGTCATGCGACTTCGGAACCCTACCTAGGCTATTTGGAATCTAAGTGTAAATGGCAGGATTACTGAATTAAGAAGAGTTGTTGGGACTGCATTCAGTTTGGTGTGAGACAAGGCAAGGGAAAAAACAAATCTCTGAGGTCATTTCTGGTCCACTACTTTTAAATGCCCTTCAAAGGGTCATTATTAAGTGTTCTTCAAAACAGTACCTAATGGGCTGAGAACCTTTGGTGTAGTATCTGTTAGATGCTTTTAGGCAGGCACTGAAATGCAGAAACCTGAGTCATATTTGAATAAGGAATCTTGATTAAGAAAGGTCAGTTGTAAATCCATCTTCAAAACAGACTTACATAAAACTGTCTCCCTTCAGGAAACAGGTTTCAGCCACTAAAGCCGAAGCAGAAAAGGATGGAGTGAAGGTCCCCACAACCCTGGCGGAATACTGCATCAAAACTAAAGTGCCTTCCAATGACAACAGCTCAGATTTGCTTTATGACGACTTGTACGACGACGACATCGATGATGAAGATGAGGAGGAGGAAGATGCCGACTGCTACGATGATGATGATTCTGGGAACGAGGAGTCGTGACGTGCTCCTTCAGTGCCCCATACTGCCCTGCCGTCTCAGGCCAAAGGGAGGGGAGCAAGTGGGGACCTAGCAGTGGCCCCTCAGCAAAAACCTATCACAGGGGGTGGGAAAAACAAACACGGCTTCTGCTGACTCCCCTTATGGATCTCAGTTTGCTCCTTTTTATGGACCTCTTAACGGAGAGAAAGTAATCCTCCACAGAATGTCTGAATTCTTGCATTCTTTACCCTTCCATCACTGTATTGATTCTTTTTTTTTTTCTTCTTCTTCTTTAAACCCAAACTCTCGCCTCACTTCGTCTCTACAGAGTGTTCACAGCAAAACACGTTTGGTCTGTTTTTAGATTCTTGAAGAATTAAATAGTCTTTCATCAAGACGTTTAATGTGTTTAAAGCTGGGAACCCATTGGAAGTTCACAAGTGCTGCGTATGCTGAGTAGCAAAAGAAAATGGAAAAAAAAAATATAAAAAACCCCACAAAACAAACTTAAAAAAAAAAAAAAACAACAAATTTGCCAAGGTTTAGCTGCTCATTTAGTGTGTGTGCATTCGATCAGCCCCATGGTGGTGAATTTTGTTTCCTTTCCCTTCTTAAGGCTGGGATACAGTGGGCATCAGGGACTTTGTGCTAAGCCTGATGAAATGTGTTCCTAAGGGCACAGAGCCCCTTCAGCCTCCAGGAAATCATCCTAATCCAGGGGGCCTCAGCTACTCTGAGGAGAGAGATCAGATTTTGTTTTTTGAAATCGATTGGGATCTAAAGCCTGAAATAAATATTCATACTTTACATAGAACTGGGCACTTGATTGCTATTTATTTTAAAAGACAGAGTTGTTACCCTCCCTACCCCAAGGGAGTGGGGACAGTGTGGAGATTGTGTGTGTGTGCGTGTGTGTGCGTGTGTGTGTGTGTGGAGTCTTAGTGATGGGAACAAGGAGTTTAAAATCACTATGCCAATTTTGGTTGATGCTGCTGGGGGAAAAAAGTCAAAACTACTGGTGACCACTGTTGGGTGCGAAAACATCTGTTTTATGTGAACTTGGCCTTTCCCGCAAAGATTTTTTAAAAATACTCATGGTGAGAGTATAAGTAGCCAGTTTTAATTACTCAGTATTACTCCTAGGTGCATGTGTTAAGATTTTGGTTTTCATTGAGCTGCTTATGCCGATAGTGATAGCTGTGGATAGGAGACATGAGTGACCAGTTCCCGCTTTCCTCGTTGGATGTGACCTGGACTTTTCTCTCCTTTCATTCCATGTACTCTGGCTGTGGAGGGCAAGCAGAAGTTGTGCATGGAGCTTGCCCTGGGCTGCTTTGACTTTTTTGGCAGGGCCGAGGGAATTGGCTGCAGGCCATGTACGGGCAACGGCTAGATCTTCCAAATGTGCAGTGGCTGCAGCTTTGACTGCCCTGGTCTCAGTCACGTGTCACTTCAATCTTGAGATCCATCGGCCTTCAACCAGGGACTTCAGAACTTGGCGGTGATTTTTCTTTCTTTTGGGAGTGGGCCAGTTCATAGGAGGGCAGTATTCTTTCAGTGGGGAAAATGATAATGTAAAATTACAGACTTCGGAAGGAAAATAGGAAGAGACTGGTTATAATCCTCCTCCAGATCCCTGTGTACTGGTGTCAACTTCTTTTCTTCAGATCAAAGCTCGAAAGAACCAAAGGGTTGAGGGACGGGGGTAGGATGGATCCTAGAACAGAGTAGGTGATGCTTACTTCCTTAGCTCCTCCTTCCTTTCTGATCTCAGGGTTTTCATTCGCTCTTCAACCTCCGAACATTTGCTGACTGATGCCCAGCAGACCTCTCTGGCCTCTAAAGTTTGATTTGGTATTAAGTGGGAACATTAACATGCAGAGGTTCATATGGGACAGTATTGGGCCTGGTCGCAGAATCTCTGTCCAATCCCCATGGGGCCAGGACTACTTGCACCCCTGAATCTAGTGAATCCAGTCAGATTCCGAGAACAGAGCAGCTCTTTGTGAGAAAACACTGGCCGCAAATTCTCATAGAAGGATGTTGGAACTAGCTTTTTACACCTCACACTTCTTAAGTAATGCTTCCGGATAACCTGCATATCTTCTGGAGTCCAAAGTCTCTCCTAATGCTCTGATTACCCCCTATCACCCCCACACACGTTTACAGCCAGTAGCTTGGTCTTCTCTCTTGGAGCCCTAAGATTAAGGCTTTTCTTTCTTCCTTTACCACGAAAGCATCTCTCTGCCAGGGCAGGCCGGGCACCTTGGCGTTGCGGAAGGTGCTGTGCTGCTTAGCCCTGTCCCATTAGGTCCTGTTGGCCTCTGTTGCACATTGACTCAGGGAGCCAGAGAGCCAGGTGGAGGTCAGACCTCTCAGCCCTTTGGGGTGTTACTATTGAGGGCTGGCTTTGCCTCTGATAAGAGTACAATCAGTTCCAGAAAAGACTGGCATGTGTTTATTGGCTAGCAGGTAGACATTCTGATAACTCAGAATTAAATAACCTGTAAAACCCAGATGCTGGTTCCAGAGCTCTGTCCTGAGAACACATCCTGTGGCAAAAGAAAACTTGAGCATGTAATTTTTTTTTCTTTTGGGGAGTAGAGGTCTCAGGCTCAGGCCAGAACTTTGTAAGTACAGTTGTGCTGATTATCTGGTGTTAACATGAATTCAGAATCCCGCATTTTAATATTCCTTTTGATTCTAGTGCAGGCCTCTCTGGATGCTCTTCAGGTCTGTGTGTTTTGAGGCTGGGTGGAGAAAGTAGTATCACGATTCCGTTGTTGCTTCTCAAGAGTCTTCCCACTCTATTTCGTATCATTCCAGAGTTCTTTTCTATTAGCCAGACTTTTTTGTAGTCCCCTCTTTTCTCTTCCCTGGAAATTGCTTCTTTATTTGCTGGTTTCCTTATGTTTGCGACATACACAGTAAGAGACTGCAGGGGAAAATGTGTAGTTCTCCACTGAAAGTTAACTCCCCACCCCTCCCATTCTGATAAAAATGGTTTACATTTACAAAAAGATTCAGATGCAATTTTCAACTATTCTGAAACCAGCAGGACACACCTGACTTTAATAGTTTTCTTAGCTGAAATTGTAGATGTTTTTCTTCAGTTTAACTTATAAGAAAAGATTATCTGATGCATTTTTGTGTTGAACTTCCCCTTTAGTGGTTTATTTTGTCTTTTTCTGCCCATCTGTCTACTAATAAAATGTGAAATAAAATATACCTGTATTGCTACTTCCCCATGGGATGACCCTCTTTCTTTGTGTTAAAGAAAACTAAAAGGTGGTCTCAGTACTTCCACTGTTCCCTCACAGGTATTACGCCCATGACTCAGCTGAAAAAGTAAAAACCAAAACTGAATCTCACTGACCTGCCTTTTAGGATATTCTGCTCAACTCACCTCCTCACGGAATACACATTCCCAGTCCTTACTAGCTTTGAGGAAAGGTTGTTAAAGACACAGCCATTTGTTAACCTTAATTCCTAAGGGGCACAGTCTGCCAGTACAGTGGGTGAAGCTCTGAGGGTGCTCCACTGCCCTCCTCAGGTGAGCCTTTTGTTTTCATCGTCCGTTGTCTTTTTGAACTTCCGGCCGCTCGTTAATAAGCAGGGATCAGGCAAGAGATCGAATAAAGTCCCTGTTTAGTTTCACTTGTGAACACTTTTTTTCTGGCGGGGATCTCAAGCTGTGGGTCACCAGCAGCACGTGGCCCATCTGCTGAAAGGACCACTGATTCTAGAGGCCAAAAACAGAAAAGGTGAAGCCTGACCCCAGGTTGGTTGTGGCACACCGACGTGACCAGTATTTGACGCCCCACTCCGGGTGCTCAGTTAGCCTAGTCTGCGGGGTTATTGAGGAGCGAGAGGCTGTAATGCCTTGGGCAAAACCTGGAGCCTGGAGCGCAGTTGTGCTGCCGGCTAGTGGGGCCATCTGCCTCCGGCCACACACACGGCTAGCGGATGGCCCTGATGGCTCCCGGACTGGTGGCCTGGGAGCAGGAGGAAGCAGCTGCACTGGAATCCCGGCCCAGGCGAACGGCTGCCAGGGACTTTCTGGAGCAAGTACTTCACCCCGGATCCACTTACCTCCCTCACACCACCGTGACTCGCTAGTCTTCTCTTCCACCCCATCCCTTGACTAACCACCAAGATTCTGTTTGGTTGCTGAAGAACAAAGGACAGAGAGGGTGAGCTGTTCAAACTTCCTCTCAGGCCATGAGAAACACATCTCCGCTCTTAGACCTTTCAGATTTTAATGTCCGCTGACATTCAGAAATGAAAGGACCCTGCCCTGGTACTCCTGTTGACCGGGGCCTGTAAGAGATTGCCTTATCAAAGTGAACTTTGGGGCGCCTGGGTGGCTCAGTTGGTTGGGCGACTGCCTTCGGCTCAGGTCATGATCCTGGAGTCCCGGGATCGAGTCCCGCATCGGGCTCCCTGCTCCGCGGGGAGTCTGCTTCTCCCTCTGACCCTCCTCCCTCTCATGCTCTATCTCATTCTCTCTCTCAAATTAAAAAAAAAAAAAAAAAAAAGTGAACTTTGATAACCACTGCCCATGCCCTGTCAGCCGCCTCATTTACCTTTCCACTCCCTGGATGCTGACCGGGGCAAAGAAGGGATGCCAATTTAAGCCCTCACAACCCGTTGTCAGAAGACTGACCATGTGAGCTCTACTTGTACAGCTCTCCTGTGAAGTCCACGGGGCCTGGAACAATCACGAAGACAGCCTGTGCCCTGAGCTACCCTTCAGTCACACCACACAGACACCGTGCATGCTCTCAGAACTTTATTAGGTGGAGATTGGGCAAAAGAGAAAACCCCTGAAACAGTCGCCCACCTGGTTCAGGACAACTGGAATAGAGGAGCCTTTGCTTGGAGACGTGCTCTCACTGAGGTGAAGGCGTTATCTTTGATTTTTTTTTTTTTTTTAAAAGGGAGCACACTGACTGAACATCTCTGAGCACAACTTCAGACGGTTTTAAAAAACGGTCAGCCAGAGGAAGGCAAGTCTCTTGGGGACAAGACCAGCAGCAGAAGCCTCTGGTTTGTATGAAGACAAACAGGTGCCACTTTCATGTTGGGCAGGAAGGATAGCTCTGCTGTTCCCAGATGAAGATTTGGTAGGAGAGGGACATGACAAATGACAAAAGGACCGGTTTCTCAAAACGAGAGAGGGCTAAAGTAATTACACAGGGAAGGAAACTCAAATAATGGCTTACAAGGGAGCGAGAGAAGTCGTGATTCTTCATTGGTACCTGGCCCCAGTCCCCAAACTGCCTTAAAAGCAGCCCTTCCACACACTGCTCCCAGCTGCCCATGGGCTGGGAGGCTACAGAGAAGGCCTGAAGGCAGGAGTGGGAAAAGGGCTTATTTGCTACAGCGAGAAGGGGCCCGAGTCGGGATTGCAGACCTGGCTAAGAGTAGCAGCTGTACCCCCCATGCCCCCAAGACTTCTATCACATTTACAAATACATACATAAATACATTACATACAATAGCGAGTCTGGGAGGCAGGCTCCCCACAGAGGCTCGGCTGACACAGTTACACGTCTCAGGAATTCTAGGAAAGGGCACTGGGCTCCCAGAAATGGGCTCCGTGTGTTCTCTCCTGCCCAGGGTAAGCCCCGCCCGAGCCCACCCCTCTCTTCAAAGGTTCAGTTTGTCCAGTAGGGAGAGTTGCCGTAGGCGGGCTTGGAGGCTTGCGACTTGGGCTGCAGGGAGCTGGGCTGGCTGCGCTGACCCGAGCCACTCTGAGGAGGAGGAGGAGGAGGAGGAGGAGGAGGAGAGAAGGCTGTAAGGGCTGGAGCAGGACCCCGAGGCCAGGGCAGGGTGGCTGCCTCCATCACTGGGCTCACCTGGGCATCCTGTGGCAGGTGGTGGTGTAGCAGCTGTGAGTGAGGCTGCTGGTGGGCGGGGAGGATGTGCAAGAACGGTGGGGGCGCATAACCGGGGGCCGCTCCGGCGGCCAGGGGCCCGGTGGAACCCAAGGCCGAGGGCAGGCTGAACGGTGGAGGAGTCCCTGCGTGAAATCCCTGCTTGTCAAAAGTCTGCAAGGTAAAGAGACCGTGGTAAGGGGCCAGCTTGGGCGGCATCTCCCGCCGGCAGACCCATCCAACCGAATCCCCCCTCACCTGAGTCTTGTTGTAGACTGAGCCGCTCATGTCAGGTAAGCCGGTGGTGCTTGAAGACACGGACACGCCTAGGAGGGAAAGCAGTTGTTCCCAGGGCCGTTGGGCCCAGTTCCAGCCTCCCCCACCTCCAGGGGCGCTCTGGGGTAGCCTTGCCTGAGAAAGAGTCAGTAGAAGACAACTACTCTGGGCCTCAATCCTGGAAAGGAGGGGCAGACGCTACCTTTGCCAGGCCCAGAACCTGCAGACTTGTTTTGTGCCTGTGATGATCCACCATAGCCACCCTTGCTGTAGTCTCCCGCTGCTGTCCCCTGGGTCAGGTCATCATAACCTAGCGCGGCAGGGTACAAGAGGCACGTGTGAGCCGGGCAAGCCTTCCCGCCCGCGCCTCTCCGTGCTGGGCGCGCCCCTCACCTGCGCTGTAGCTATGCTGGCCGTAACCGCCGGCCTGCTGGAAGGGGGTGCTGGGGGTGCTGAGGTTCACACCATGCTGCTTGGCGGAGGCCGGAGGGACCTGGCGGCGCAAGCGGGAGAGGCGTCAGTGGAGGCACAGGGCGGAGGGGAGCAGGTCGGGTATCCCCCGGCTTCGCCCCCAGGCAGCACAACCACAAAGCACCTGCGTTCAGCAGTACGGCCCGCGCTGGCCGTGAAAACCCACGGGAAAGGAGCTCTGGCCCCAGCCTAACACACTGCTCACGGCCAGCTCCCTCCCTCCCTGCTTCTGGTCCCCAACTGGAGTGACACCCCCGCCCCCCCGACACTCACAAACATCGTGGGCCCATACTGGAAGGCACTAGGCACGCCTGTGTAGTAGGGGAGGCCAGTGTAGCTGTAGCCAGGGGGCAGCGCAGGATTCAGAAAGGGCTGCTGGGCTGTGTGGTGGGCCTGGGACTGGCTCTGCTGTGGCTGAGCCAGTGTGGTGGGGGGTGCAGGGGATGCAGAGTCACCTCGGCCAAACTTTGTGACATCACCTAGGAGAAGAGGAACACTTGACTCGAATCACTGCCCCCACCCCCTCCTTATCCAACAAGGAAAAAAGCCAGACGGGCTCCTGCCCACAGGGACAGGTCTGGCTGCCGGCTCAACAGGAAGCGAGCAGGCCTCGCTCAGCCCTTCGGCTTCTGTTTCCAGATGCCTGGGATGAGCTGCAGACCAGTCCCAGGCCCCCCCGCCCCCCACTCCTCTCCCCTGGAACAGACTCACCTGAATACGGGTTATTAGCTAGGCTCCCATCTCGGCCGGCCAGGGCTGTGGGCGTGGCGAAGGGAATCCCATAGTAATCCTAGGAGAGACCACGGAGGCTCCATCAGCAGAAAGGCCTCGGCCCAGCCGCAGGAGGGCAGGCCCCGCAGGCAGCCCAGGCACTCCAGGTGATGCCCCGCTCCGCGGACAGGCCGGACCGCAGGGACACAGGCACACCTCCAGAGGGCGGCCCCCGAACTCCAAGTGGTGCGCATCGCGGCTGTGCAGGGCGGCAGCCGCAGTGTGCAGACGCGCCGACAGGCCCGTCAGCCTTGGCCAGGCAGAGCCCCGGACGGCCCAAGCGCACGGTAATTTACGGCGCCGACGGGCGCTGGTAACGCCACAGGCCGCACCGACTCTATGGCTTGTCCTAGGTGACAGAGTCTAAAGGGTGGCTAGGAGAGCTGACTGGATTACAGCACCCTGAAAAGGAACCAGCAGGAGAGGGGGTGCGTGAGGGTTTAACAGACGTCAGCGCAGCAATGCCAGGCGGGCACAGGTCCAAGAGGACCCCAGGTAGGGTCCCCAACTGGCCCCTCACCACCCACGCTGTCGTGGCAGCACTGACCACGGAGGAGCCAGGGCGAGTGTGGACACCGAGAGCGCCAAACAGCGGAGCTCTGTGGGGCAGGGGAGGCCCGACCCGGCCCTCACTCACCACCCAGGGCTTTGCCAGCACTCGACCTATGGCCCCCTGGCCTCTGGGCCCCACAGGGAGCCTTCCTGCTTTCTTTGTGGGCCACAGTGCCTGGTCACAACCGGACAGGAGCCATCTGGGCTAGGGATGGCACCTCCACCCTCCTTCAGCCTTATCGCCAACTTAACCTCCAGGAAACCCATTAGCTTCCTCAGCCCCGAACCCCAGGAGGAGGCAGGACTAGGAAGTCGCAGCGGTAGCAAGAATACAACCGGGGACAGACCAAGAGCAAGCCCAGGAGGGGGAGCTCTTTCACAGAAAAAAGGAAAAAGCGGAGGCGGGGACTAGGCACAAAAGTACCAGACTCTAGTAAGTGAATAAAGGGTTGAAAATCGAACACAATGTATCTCAAAAGGTGGGCTCAGAGGTGATTTCTTCTAAGGCACAAAAGGATACAAAGACTACAAGGCAGGGTGACTCCCAGGGCTGGGATCCCACCGAGTCCCTGTTGGGGGCCCCCACCAGGAACCCCCTCTGACACTCCCATCTGATGCCTGGGGCTCTCAGGTCAGGTGGGTACAAGGTTTCCTCCTGAGAGTCAGGGGGCCAGGGCCACTTCCAGTTCCTCTTCTGCAAAGTCCTAAGGCTCAGGCATTCCCCAGAGACCCTAAGTTCTGTTGACCACCCCAGCAATCTGCCATCATGTCTTCAACATCCACTCTGGGTCCTTCGGGGACACGGGCGCAGCTGTGTGAGGGGCGGCCGGTGTGCACCCAGGGGGAAGAGCCGCCTAGCCACCCACCTCTGCCTCTGGAAATACTTCAGCAGCTGGAGAAGCATTCTCCTGAGAGACAAGAGCTTCAGCCAGCAGGCCCGGGAGGAGGAGGGGATACCTGCAGCCCCCTGAGCTCTCTGTGCGCAAGCACAGCAGGGGGCAGCCGATGGGAAAGAGTTAAGGAAGGACGCCACACTGGGGGAACACCTCACATGGAGCAGGGGCGTTCCGACAGCTCTCTACTTTCCAGCACCGCGACAGATGCCCCCGGAGTCTGCGAAAGGCCAGAGCAAGGAGGGCGGGGCAGCAGGCCTGTCAGGCAGGGGGCACACCTCCTTCAGCAGCCCCCCGCCCCCCTGCCCCCCCGTGCACCGAGGTGCCCCAGCCTGCGAGCCAGGGTCGGATGAAAGCTGCAGCAGCCCCGGCCTCAGGGTGAGGCCGCACAACGAGGGACTCCCTGGGGCCGGCGCGCTTGCAAGCCGTGATGGCAGGTGGGCTCCACAAGGATCCTTCAAGAGTGCCAGCTCCAGCGGGTCACCCAGCTGGGGACAGACGAGCCACGCTGCCATCACAAGCATCACTGATGGCCACTTCAGAGACCAAAGACACCAAACGGCACTTCACAGAAGACGACATGAAAAAAACTCTAGAGGTAGTCAGGCAACCCCACGTCTAGGTCATACGGTTTTCCTTTTTCAAAATGGGGAGGGGGGGCCTGAAGGAAGAAAAGGACCCACAGGTAGTAGGGGGCACTGTCTCCTGGGACCCCAGGTCCCAATGGTCTCCAAGTTCCCAAGCTGTAAGCACAGGACACTCCTGCCCAGCTACAGTGACATGAGGCACATCCCCCGAACGCCAGAAGCTTTCTCAGTAGGGTGGCAATGAGGGCCTAGAGAGGAAGAACCTGTGAGAGAGCCGGACTCCCCTCCGTCCCCCAGCACATCCCACTCACCATTGGCAGCCGTGACTGCAGCATCTGGAGCTCGTCATAGCCGTAGATCTGCGTGAGGACCAAAAAGGGTGTTAGGGACCATGTACCATCCCCTGGGAAGCCCAGGCCCACGTAGGGGCCTAAACAGGGTTGGGGAGATGGCACATGGGGACTCAGACCATCTGCTGTGGGAAGACACCTTGATGAAGTTCAGATGAGGGACAAGTACTAGGGAAGGAGCCGCCCGAGGCCCGCCTCACCAGGTCCTGCCAGGTGCCAGCCTCTAAGGCCGCAGGGGCCGGGCCGCCTGGAGCCACACCATGCCCTCACCGGATAGGCAGGAAGCAGTCCTCCAGGGCCCACGAGGTACTGATTGTGCAGCAGGGGCGGTACTCCCTGGGGCAGGTTAGGGGGTGCTTTGCCTGTAAGAGCAAAAATCAAATGAGTGAAGATGCCACCACAAAGAGTGAGATGCCTCAGTGGCTGTGGGGAAGGGGGAGCTGCGCTCCCGGTCACAGTGCTGCCCCATATGGGGCCACCACCAAGAGGGGAGGGCAGCAGCTGAGAGACACAGAAGGCTGTTCCAGGAAGTAGGGGAGACAAAGCACGTGACACCACATTCAGGCTCTTTCCACATCAGAGGGTTCCATGCACAGACAGAAACACCACCCCTCACCCACTCCTGTCACGCAGCACTGAGCAAACCTGAACATAAGGAACAATCTGCCTCCTCAGAACAGAACGAAGGCTGGGTGGTGCCAGCAGAGGGGGACAGGCCGTGTCAAAGGTAGCTTTCAGGAGTTTCTACCAAACCACAGTTTGCTTGGTCCACACAGACTGCCCAAGTCTGCCTGATGGACAATCAGTGACACTAAGTGGCCAGAAGAGGCCCAAGAGAGCTGTTCCCTGGTCCATCCACATCACCAGGCCATCTCAGCTCCAGGGAGGAGTGAGGACAGAAAAGACAGGGGACCTACAAGCACAAAGGCTACCAGGAATCCTGCCCAGGGGAAGCCCACCCAGAAGACTGGTTTCACCCATCCCCACATCATCGCTGGAAGGACTGGGACTCTCTAAGAAGTCAGTGGAACAAAATGGACCAGGGAGCAATGGCAGGGCTAGAGGGAGACCAACATGCTACCCAGCATGCCCTGCAGCCGCCTGTAGGCATCCTCCCTGGGAAGCCAAGCATCACCTTCTAGGGGCAGGGGACAGGTAGGAAATGTCTGGGGAGCACACACCTGAGGTCACCAAGGGCGTGGCCCTGGTACTGCTGCTGGGGGCACTCACAGTGGTCCCCCCCAGGCAGAGGCTGTTCACTGTGTTCATGCTGCTCGGCAGGCTGAGCCCTGAGGACGTGGCACCCGAGGCAGAGGTTGCTGCCGTTGAAAAGGTGGCTGAGGACTGGAGGGAAGGGGTGCTCTCCACACTGGCGTGCTGGCAAAACAAAAAAGCGAGGACACATGGATGTGGTGGCAAAACATAAGAGTGCAAAAGAACCTGGTCTGGCATCTGGGTCTGCACTCTGAAGACCAGTCTGAGGGGCTCTGTGCTCAGTGCTCACTGTGGGCCCCCACACGGCAGCTAGATGAGGCCGTTAGGACACAGCTCCTAAGCTGAGTATCACACAGTTAAAGCTGAGCTTTATTGACCAACACCCTCTTAAAAATCGTTGCTCAAGCTCTGCTATCTTATATAAGATACAGACACCCAGGTAAACCTTAGGTCAGATATGAACCCAGACCATCGGCATGTGAGGTGAGAACCCACCTCACAGAAAAGCAAGCAGGCTCAGGAGCAGTCGATCACGGCACCACAGGCAGCCCAGCCCAAGTCAGAGCCTTCTGGGGACAGCTGCCTTCTACTAGGCTTCCCAACTAGTCTGATATGGAAGTCACAGGGGGCCAAGAGAGGCCCTTCCTCCAGATCCTGGGGCCACTGTGCAGGCCACCAGGACCTATCTAGAAGGGCATGGCCTGCATCTCTGCCTATTCAACAGGATCCACCTAGGATGGGAGGGTGAAACCCAACAAAAGCTCTAAAGAGTTCCAGGAACCCTGGCCAGCCGCTCAACTCCCGGTAGGAACAAGGTACCAGAAAGGGCTTCGAGGGCTGAGGGGTGGGTAGAAGAGATGCACCTGGTTGCGAAAAACAAGGCCCAACAAAGGAAGAAAGGCTCGGTAAGACTGAGACCAGCCTTCAAAGCAGAGCATGTACAGAACAAAGTACTCTGGAAACTCCTGGAGGAGAAGCCTCAGGAATAGGAAGCTCCAGGAGAAGGGGGACAACCCTGCAACGGGTCTTCCACTACACAGACAGCTCTGTGTTAGGTCCCAGCCTCACAGGCTGCCCTACCCTGCTGAGCACTGACCTTAAGGTCCTGACATCCAGAATCAGTTCAACAAGGTGATGACAGCCAAGCTCGTGGTCTCCTGGGGCACCCCAGGACTTCCTGATGGAAGCTGGGTGAGGAGAGCCCCAGGGGTGGGGGAGGCGAGGCCAGCCTGTCCCAGCACCAGCTCCACGTTCCTCTGCACACAGCCAGGCTGACCACCCGCTACAGAAACAGGAACAGCTCTGACCGCTGTGCCTACGTGTCACAAGTCAGAGAACTTCTCAACTCTTTTAACCACAGGACAAAAAATTACTATTCCCTAGTCTGGGGAGAGGGGGAAGCCACAGAAGAGCAGCTTACTAGAAAATCAGTGCCTGGGCGGCTCAGTCGTTAAGCGTCTGCCTTCGGCTCAGGTCATGGTCCCAGGGTCCTGGGATCGAGTCCCACATCGGGCTCCCTGCTCAGCCAGGAGCCTGCTTCTCCCTCTCCCACTCCCCCTGCTTGTGTTACTGCTCTCGCTCGCTCTCTCTCTGTCAAATAAATAAATAAAATCTTTAAAAAAAAAAAAAGAAAATCAGTGCCTGATTTGCTCAAAGGAACTCAAAGTCATCCAGCAAGCCTTTCCTACCACCAGATGAACCTGACCACGCTCCTGTCCCTATCCCTCGCCTGTCCAATCTGTGAACGCCACGGGGGGCTGGCCTAACTGCCCTCCACTCCATGTAAACAGCTCACACAGGGGCTCCAACAGGGCGCTGGAGCCGGCTCCTCAGAAAGGGCCCGGAAAGCACAGCTGCACCAACCCTTCCACGACACAAAAGGCAGGAGAAAGCGCGGAGATTTCCTCCATAAACTTCAAGGGGGAAAGACCTAATTACAACAGAGTATGAAAAGACTGTTGTATCTGACTATACAAAAGTCAAAAATAAAGTGACAAACCGGAGGAAAGTCTCTGCACCTCCCATCACAGAGGGCTTTCTATCCTCCTGAATATGGACTGCCTAGAAGGAGACACCAAGGGCCTGACAGAAAAATGAACAATATGAAGAACTTGCTGAAAAGGAAATTTAATGGCATTCTTTTTTTTTTTTTTTAGATTTTATTTATTTATTTGACAGAGAAAGACACAGCGAGAGAGGGAACCCAAGCAGGGGGAGTGGGAGAGGGAGAAGCAGGGGGAGTGGGAGAGGGAGAAGCAGGGGGAGTGGGAGAGGGAGAAGCAGGCCTCCCGCGGAGCAGGGAGCCCAATGCGGACCCTGGGATCATGACCTGAGCCGAAGGCAGACGCTTAATGACGGAGCCACCCAGGCGCCCCTAATGGCATTCTAATATATTAAAAAAGATGTTCAATCTCATTCAATTAAACACTGTACTGACAGGTCATTTTTCAATTAACACATGGGAAACATACAAATATTTGATGATACGATTTGAGGATTTGAGGAGGCAGCGGGGAAACAGTACATCTCCTTCACTGCCACTGGGAGGTAAACAGGTTAGAATCACTGTGCAGTGACTGCAATTCGGCAATTTGTATAAAACATCAAATGCCTGGGGATTCAAACTCCAGGACTGCCTCTGCAGCCACAGCAAGGTACAAAGTTCTCGAATGTAACACTGTTTATAGTATTCAGACAGAAAATGGCCCTGCAGCTCCAGCAGTGAGTGATTTAATAATGTGATGTAGTAGAGCTATGGGAAAAGAAGACAGAATCTATGTTTCAACACAGAAATATCTCAGAGAAACACTGTTACATTGGGGGGGGGGGGGCGGATGCTGAAGGACACTATCTAGGGAACACTCCCATACATGTTACAGGGGGGAAAAAAATCAAAGAAAAGGGGCAAGAAGCAGAGGGAAAGTGACAGTGTATGCATTTCCTACTTTATGGGTTCAAAAAAACTCCAGCAGATCAAGAAAATAGTAGGAAGAGGGGTAGTGCCAAGCGACATGATACAGAAAAACACTTCAGTATGTATCTCCTCATACTTTTCATTACTTAACCTTTTAACTATACCAGCAATGCAGCAATTCCGGCACACGACGAAGTCCGGGACTCCCTGGATGAGGCCACTCTAGCTGTGGTGGTTTGGATGCAGAACGGCAAACCCACACGAGCAAGAACACCAGCTCCAATGGACCAGGGCCTGGGGACCAGGAGGCCACCAGCTGTCCAGGGCTCGGGATGGCGACCACCCACAGCTCCCACCGGCCAAACAGTGGGCACAGGCAGGGGGCCAGGCGCTCACTCCGAGGACAGAGGTATCCACACTGTGCTCTGCTCTAAAGATGGTGATCTATGTATTTTATGACAAAGAATTTTGTGCAAGATTTCACTAGGCTAGCTCAAGTTAGCCCCATCTTGATGGAAGGAGAGAGCTGACCCTTCGCCATCACTCCATTCTGTAGCAAACAACCTCTTCTTCAGAGGACACTAATTTCCCAAATTTCTAATTTCTCCTATTGATCTGTACCCCAAACTTCCTTCCCTGCTTGGGGATCCATCTCCTGTTATCTGTTCTCAGTACCTGTCTGCCTACCCTTATGATCAGGGTCCCCCAGCCTGAGTAAAGCACCCCACTACTACCCCACTGAGGATCAATCTTCTGTTCTCTATTTTCATTACCTGCCCGCCCACCCTTATGCTCAGGGTCCCCCAGCCTGAGTGAAGAACCCCACTACCACCCTGCCTCTTCGCCATCTCACCACCTTTCATTCCTCCACCCACAAGCTATACAGACCCACCACTGAAACTGTGCCCCCAGCTCCGCACCCTGAGAAGCCACACTTTGATAACCATCACCCAGGGTTACTCTTTAGCACACCAGGATGCTTGCCAACTGGCAACCCACTTGTACTTCCATGCTTGACTCTCCACACTCCAGGCTTCCCTCTTCATTATCAACCTTCGCAAAGTCTGCCTCTGAGCTGGGGAGGATGGCCTGAGATGGCACGAAGAAGGAGTGGACAGAAAACCTGATGCCACAATGAGGAACGTCCCCATGACCACCAACAAACTGGAATGCAGTTACACTGACAGGGCTAAGAGCCAGGGCTGGGAGTCTCAGAGAGAGAGACATGTGCATGTGGCAAAAGACAGCTAGTCCTCACACAAGCTCTCACTTTTCCCTCCCAACATTCTCTCTACAATGGCCTTCCCAAAATAACAGAAGGTAATCTAGAACAATGCTCTTGATTCAACTTGACTTTCGGTGGAGCACAAGCTGAAATTAGCAATGAGCCTACTTCAAACACCTCAACATGACCAACCCCAGAGTGGGTTCAAAAGGCTCCTCTAATAAACAAGGAGCTCAGTGAGTGCTTAGGAACAAATCCAGCCCCTAACCAGTTTAGGAAGCAAGATGTCCTCCATGGTGCCTAGGAAAATCAACAGATCAAACCACATGCCTAGACTGAGGTAATACACCTAAGCAATTTGAGATTATCTTAGACATTCAAAACCCACAAACCAAAGCTCCACCTGCACAGGACTAAGCTCCGCCGAGCTCGCTGAGCAGGGTGGGGGATGATGGGACCGAGAAGACACTTACTGTGTGTGATGTGCTGGAGGAGAGCGCTGCGTGTGCAGAGGAGAGGCTGCTCTGATGGCTGGAGAGTGAACTAGAAGACAAAACAGAGCATCACATGTCCGCCCCACCGACTCACCCCACAGGAGAGGCCCACGTGTCCAGGTTTGCCCCATCCCTCCAAGATGAGCCCTGGCTTCACACCCATCATTCATCATCACATGGGGGCCCAGACCAGGTGCTGGGATGGTTAGAAATGATCTAAAGGGTCATTCACCATGAGGATCTGGGATATCATGGCCTGGGAAACCTCCAGAGCCAGCTTCAGCCAACTAAAATCATTTGCTCTTTAGACTGTAAAAAGTAAGAACAGGATTGCACTAAGAACACTGTCAGCCACAGAGACCCCATTCGATCTGTGTGCGAGGGGAGAAAGTTCCTACGTTCAAACCCCCACCGCCCCCATGCCAGAGCCAGAGCCAGGGCCTGACTTCCCATCAAATCAAGAATTCAAACCAAAGGCTTTTATTCCTAGCTAAGGGGGGAAGAGGTACTCCAAAGACACAGGATGAGGACCAAACAAAATCCATTATCCTACACCCTGTTCTAATAATTCAACCTCTGAAGCCAGAACAAGAGGAAGTGAAAGACCTGCTCAAAAACCAAACATCATTCTCACTTCACATCGCAGGGACCCAAGCCCAGAGCTGAGAGGAGAGACCAGGCTCAGGGCACACTCCTCAGGGGTCCAAGAAGAGGGGCAGCAGCGACTCCCCAGCCGCCCACTCCCAGGGGCCCCAGTGCTCTGGGACAGCAGGGGCATTACAAGTAGGTAAGGTTTACACATCTGGTGCTTCTGAGACCACGCCCAGCCAAACCCTACACACTGACACATTACTGCTGAAGACCAGGCCATCGTGCTGCGGGCAGCAAGAGGGTTTTGTTCATTGCCACTGCTTTCTGTAACGGTTTGGGACTTCACCCCAGTGTGCCTCTCATTTTGGCTCCTTATTTTCTCCATACCTGCTAAGCTGAGAGAGGGGGCTGCTGGACAGGTCACCAGGCTGGGACATGGAGGGCAAAGTGGCAGTGTGCTGAGATGCAGAGGGCAGAAGCGTAGTGCAGGAAGTGGTGCTGGGCAGGGAGCCCACAGATGGGAGGGCAGAGGGAGGATCTGTTGTCTTTGGAGCTGGAACGGATGAAGTAGCTGTAAGAAACAGATAGGTTTAGCTCCAGAACCAATCATAAGTATCTAAAATATGTTCAATGTCTTGTAACACATCAGGATCAGTTTGAGAAACATATAAAGTTACATTCCCCGGGGAAAATGCACGAGCATTTTCTGTCCAATACGACTAATAAAACTGACATGTGAAGGTAAGACAAATAGGACTTGGCCAAGAATAGGAAATGATAGCTTTTTAACCAACCCTAAACTGTCCTAAAACGTGGACATACTTCCCCTAATTAAAGGAACCCAACCCTGAGCTGCACTAGAAAGGGCAAGAGGCTCTGAGACTGATACACAGGATTACAATGTGAGGCAAATTTGTCTCAAAAGGCACAAGGGATAGTACAAATCTGGTAGGCAAGACTGTCAAAGAGTTAGGTATTTGCTTCTATCAAGTCAGTATTAAATCAGGCTGACCTGGGAAAGCTCACAGCCAATTCAGGGCAAACAGGGTTTGAGAGCCCAGGGTACACAGAGTGTGGGGTGTTACAGATATCTAAAAGCCACTGTCCACACCCACTTTCACAGGCAGAGTGAGCATTTCCTTAAACAAACAAAACCCTCAGAGCACATGAAGGAGTTTATTAGGCTTCCAGAAGAACATAAATATGATCAATCCTAGCTGCAGAAAAGACTCAGTTTTAGTTCTATCCACACATGTAACTCGGATATGTGCTTGGATATAAAGCATCATTGTCTTTTCCAGTTAGGAAGGACGAGTAACGTTTACCCACCCACAGGACTCCCTGGGAACCGAATGGAAAACATACTAGTCTCTAAAAAGAAGGATGATTTGAAAACAAACACAGATAGCAAGAGGGTCAACACACAACTTGGCCCATTCTTATAGGAGTCCTTATAGTCTAGAGGCTTGTTTTTTACTGACAATCTACTCCAAACATGATACCTGTTGTTACAGACACCAGATGAAAACACCACAGATGCCCCTGACCCAAAACTCAGACCCATAACTTACCTCCCTAGGTCTTGGGTCACACTGATAACAAGTTCACAAGAGGCCTCTCAAAGAACGGGGGAGAGAGGGAGAAGCGTGGGAAGTAAGATACAGATGGAGGATAAACCTATCTAAAATGCACACTATGTTTTCCAGACATTTCACTTCTCACTATCTCATTTTAAATCTCCAAATACGGGTGGTGCCTGGGTGGCTCAGTTGGTTTAGCACCTAACTCGTAATTTCAGCTCAGGTCATAATGTCAGGGTTGTGAGATCAAGCCCTGCACTGGGCTCCAAGCTGGGTGTGGAGCCTGCTTTAGATTCTCTCTCCCTCCGCCCCCTACCTCTGCCCCTCTTCGACCTCTAAAAAAATTAATTACAATCTCCAAATAATCGGGGCGCCTGGCTGGCCCAGTTGGTAGAGCGTGTGACTCCTGATCTCGGGTTTGTGGGTTCAAGCTTCAGGTTGGGTGTAGAGATAATTAAAAACAACAACAAAAAATCTCCAAATAATCGAGGACACCTCTATGTGTTCTCAATCTCATGCCTGTACTAAAGAAACTTGCCACCAAGGCTTATGGAATGAGAATGGCCTCTGACATCAGAAGTTCTCATAGCTACCAAAGTTATCTCCAAACAGCTCCGGCAGCCCAGCAATACCAAAACCAATTCTGAGTAAATCACAAATGTCACTTTAATTCCAACTGAGGCCCCCTCTTGGACTGATGAAATTCCATGTCCACACTACCAAAAATCCTAAATAAAAGGAAGTCCGAGGCGCCTGGGTGGCTTAGTCGGTTAAGCGTCTGCCTTTGGCTAAGGTCATGATCCCAGGGTCCCAGGATCGAGCCCCACATCAGGCTCCCTGCTTAAGCTCTCTCTATCAAATAAATAAATAAATAAATAAATCTTAAAAAAAAAAAAAAAAAGTCCTTCTGGCTTCTCTACCCAATAGTGATACCCATTTGCCTTACTGAATAAAGAATGAAAATCATCATTAACAATCACAGATAACCAAGCCAAGAACAAAGGAAAGAAACAACTAACAGAGATTCACCTGCACCAACTCTAGAGATCACTGAGCTTACTAGAATCGGGGGCAGGGAGAACCTCATTTTTTTCCCCCACATGTTTATAAGTGAAGAGCATTTGACCTCTCTTCTTTGCAACAGTCCACTAGATCCTGAAGGCAATGAGCATGTCCTTCCTGAACTAGCACACCAAATTTTTGCTTTAAAAGTCCTTCCCAGGGGATGCCTGGGTGGCTCATTCGGTTAAGCAGCTGCCTTCAGCTCAGGTCATGATCCCAGGGTCCTGGAATCGAGTTCCACATCAGGCTCCCTGCTTAGCGGGGAGCCTGCTTCTCCCTCTCCCTCTGCGTGCTGCTCCCTCTGCTCTCTCTCTCTCTCTCTCTCTGGCAAATAAATAAATAAAATCTTAAGGAAAAAAAAAGTCCTTCCCAGTATTGAAGAGCTCTATGACAATACTGGAACCTCTACCTCAAAGCAAAGCATCTTTTAAATCCATACCACAATCTACACCTGGGGTGCAGTCGACTAGAACAGAGTGATATGAGGCGTATATTACCTCCTTCTTACTGTAGTTATGGTATTTCTCATAATACCAACAGCTACAACCTACTCATACGGGAATCTGTAGCTGAACTTGTAAACCCTGCCAAAGAAAGGATGCCAATGTGATGGATCACAAGTAACTACCAGAAAAAATGCAAAAGGACTATTTTCGCATAATTAGTCACTGGCCCGTTTTTTTCCCTATCATATTAGCTATACTCTTTTTCTGTTTGATTTCCACCAGCCAAAACAAGAATGGTTAGTTTAAGTACTTACTGTCTATTGTCTGCTGACTTCGACCACCACTATGTCCATTCTATGAGGAAAGGAAAAGAAAGTAAGTAAACCCACAAAATCAAATGACAACTTAGCTGAATTTCTGTTGGAATTTAGCCAGAAACATATGCAGTATAGATCAGTCAAGAAACGATGGCCTGTTTTATTCTGTTTGGTTTTTGGTTGTTTTATTTTTTTAAGATTTTGACAGACACAGCAATAGAGGGAACACAAGCAGGGGGAGTGGGAGAGGGAGAAGCAGGCTTCCCGCACGGAGCAGGGAGCCCAATGCAGGGCTCGATCCCAGGACCCAATGTCAAAACTACTGAAGAATGGGTCGCCTGGGTGGCAGTTAAGCATCTGCCTTTGGCTCAGGTCATGACCCCAGGGTCCTGGGATCAAGCCCTGCATCAGGCTCCCTGCTCAGCGAGGAGCCTGCTTCTCCCTCTCCTCCCCACTCATGCTCTCTCTTGCTATCTCTGTGTCTCTCTCTCTCAAATAATAAAAAATCTTAAAAAAACCCAAAAAAAACTACTAAGGAAAAAGACAAACCTTAGAGATGTTGCCTCTGTATTAACCCAAATCCAGTACAATTATTTTTTTAAGATTTTTTTTATTAATTTGAGAAAGAGAGCACAAGAGAGGGAACACAAGCAGGGGGAGTGAGAGAGGTTGAAGCAGGCTTCCCGCTGAGCCGGGAGCCCGATGCGGGGCTCGATCCCAGGACCCTTGGATCATGATCTGAGCCAAAGGCAGATGCTTAATGACTGAGCCACCCAGGCGCCCCTCCAGTACAATTTCTGTTCAAGAAATGTTATTTACAACATATTTTTTTCTTTAAAACAATATAAAGTTATATACAAGAAATGTAGACTATAAAAGATTAGAACTTTGAGAGGGAGAAAACCAAAAATGAGTTAAAATAAAAGACTGGGGACACCTGGGTGGCTCAGTCGTTAAGCGTCTGCCTTTGGCTCAGGTCATGATCCCAGGGTCCTGGGATCGAGGGCTCCCTGCTCCGTGGGAAGCCTGCTTCTCTCTCTCCCACTCCCCCTGCTTGTGTTCCCTCTCTCGCTGTGTCTCTGTCAAATAAATAAATAAATCTTAAAAAAAAAACTATTATGCTCACAGTTAAAAAAAAAAAAAAAAAAAAGACTGAGGTCAGGTAAAAGGAAACACAATATACCTTACCAATATATACAGACAGGTAGAGAACAATCAAAACTCTACTCTCTGCCTCCCTCCAAACTAGGGTTCACTACGCACTAAATACATAGACATAACACTGAGCATGTACATCCAAAACAGCACAAATGGCAACATCCAAAGAAGTGTTTTCAAAACCACACCAAACAGAAAGAATAAAAAGGGGTAACAGAAAAAGAGCAGGCATCAGACCTTAGGTATATTTTATCCCACCTTGAAAATCCCTTTATTTAAAAAAATTTTTTTTAAGATTTTATTTATTTGAGAGAGACAGAGATAGTGAGGGACAGCACAAGTGGGAAGGAGAGGGAGAAGCAGGCTCCCTGCAGAGCAAGGAGCCCGATGCGGGACTCGATCCCAGGACCTCGGGATCATGACCTGAGCCGAAGGCTTAACCGACTGAGCCACCCAGGCGCCCTTGAAAAACACAATGGACAAACTGATACAACATGGGAACTACATTATTCGGGGTGGGGATAATTCCAGGCAGAAGAATGGTGGGAGCAAAAGTAAAGAAATACCAAATGGTCAGGAGAGATCAGAAATTTCAGGGTCTCAGTTCAACTAGCCAAGCAAGGAATGAGGTGAGTAATGACATGAGCAAGCAGCATACCAGGTGAAATTAGGGCTGGAGTTGAGAAGCTGAGCAGATGACATACACTTAAGCTCGGACAGCACACTGTGTGATTTATGTTTTAGAAACTATAGCCCAGTACTATACAAGGAAACATTCTGCAATAAAGGGAATAATCTATATGGACATGTGTGTGTCCCTATACTGTAGCCACTATAGATATTGAGCATTTATTTCCTTTTTAAGATTTTATTTATTTGACAGAGAGAGAGAGAGCACAAGCAAGGGGAGCGGCAGGCAGAGGGAGAAGCAGGCTCCCCGCAGAGCAGGGAGCCCAATGCAGGGCTCAATCCCAGGACCCTGACTGAGCCACCCAGATGCCCCGATACTGAGTATTTAAAATGTGGTTAGTACGTCTGAGGAACTAAAACTGTAATTGTTTATTTAATTTAAATGAACTACTACAGAATTTTACCATATACGGTGACAAGAATTTTAAATAAAAGATTGAAATAAATTTTTTTTAAAAGTAGCTCTCACTAGTAATGCTTGAACATCTCTGCCTTTCAGGGAACTAAAATATTACAAATAAGACTATAGGTCCGGGGCGCCTGGCTGGCTCAGTTGGTTAAGCGACTGCCTTCGGCTCAGGTCATGATCCCAGGGTCCTGGGATCGAGTCCCACATCGGGCTCCCGGCTCAGCAGGAAGCCTGCTTCTCCCTCTCCCACTCCCCCTGCTTGTGTTCCTGCTCTTGCGGTCTCTGTCAAATAAATAAATAAAATCTTAAAAAAAATAATAATAATAATAATTAAAAAAAAAAAAAGACTATAGGTCCATTGTGTCTCCCCCCCACGCCCACCCCACAACCCCATGCAAAGCACTATGGACAATTTGGGATGTATCCTTATGCTATCCTTATACTAAGCTTCTTGGTCCACTCATACACTCCTGTGTATGGGTGCTTAAAATGCAGATTTCACACCACAGCCCACTATTAGTAAACTCAACAAACTATAAGAAAGGTTAGCCAATTTCTTTTTTTTAAAAGATTTTATTGATTTGACAGAGAGAGACACAGTGAGAGAGGGAACACAAGCAGGGGGAGTGGGAGAGGAAGCAGGCTTCCCGCTGTGCAGGGAGCCTGATGTGGGGCTCGATCCCACGACCCTGGGATCATGACCTGAGCGGAAGGCAGATGCTTAATGACTGAGCCACCCAGGTGCCCCAAAAGGTTAGCCAATTTCTAGGGGCGTGCCTGGCTGGCTCAGTTGGTGGAGCATGTGACTCTCGATCTCAGGTTGGTAAATTCGATCTCCATGTTAAGTGGAGAGAGTACTTAAAAATAAAATCTTGGCGGACACTGGGGAGGTTATGTGCTTTGGTAAACACTGTGAATTGTGTAAGACTGATGAATCACAGACCTGTACCCCTGAAACAAATAATACATTATATGGTAACAATAAATAAATAAATAAATAAATAAATAAATAAATAAATAAATAAATAAATAAATAAATAAAAATAAAATAAAATCTTGGGGCACTTATGTGGCTCAGTTGTTTAAGTGCCCGCTCGGGTCATGATCCCAGCAACCTGGGATCAAGCCCCGCATCAGGCTCCCTGCTCAGCACGGGGGCCGCTTCTGCCTCTCCCTCTGTCTGCCGCTCTGCTTACTTGTGCTTTCTATCAAATATAAAAATAAAATCTTAAAGAAAAAAATAAACAAAATAAATAAAAGAAAATCTTTAAAAGGTTAGCCTTTTCTTTCTTTCTAAAAGAAAATCTCATCTAAAACCCTCAATTTCCCAAACTAAACACTGACCCTCCAAACAGGATTTCCTACAAGAAGAAACCTGAAAAGACCAATTACCGTGATGGTTCCTGGAGCTGACTCCGATGGACTCACAGAGCTTTGGTATGCAATTCTGTTATGCACAGAACTCTGGTCATAGGAGGAAGACGTTGTTACTGGACTAGTGGAGCTCAGTGATGAGCTGGTAAGACTGGAGGAGGTAATAACTGAAGTTGTATAGGTGGAGTTCTGTACTGCACTGGTCATTGGTAGAGAGGTATTCAAAGAATCACTAGAAAGAATAAAAAGATTTAGACATAACTTTGTGTCACTTAAATGGGTTCATCAAGAACTATTTCATCACTTTACTGCCATACTATAAATTAAATAAACATGTCTGTACCTACACATTTGTACTACTGCATGCTTTAACTGTATTAAAAGGATGCATATTCAAAACACCCCTCCACTCCCAATCAGACCCACCTAATTTAAATGACAGGCAGAGGGACATCTTTAAGAATCCTTAAGACTCTGTAAGGAACCCAGAAGTCTGAAACCACTTTTTTTCTTTTAAGATTTTATTTATTTATTTATTATTTTTATTTATTTATTTCTTACTTATTTATTTATCAATCAATCAGAGAGAGGGAGAAGCAGGCTCCCTGCTGGGCAGAGAGCCTGATGAGGCACTCAATCCCAGGACCCTGGGATCATGACCTGAGCTGAAGGCAGACACTTAACTGACTGAGTCACCCAGGTGCCACTGAAACCATTTTTAGAAAGAGCAAATACCAGCTTTTAGTTCTGGGGAGTAGAAAAATTAATAAAATCTAAAATCTGGGATTCTCTACCTATGAAACATTCCACTGAAGGAAAATACGTGTTGGCAAAGATGTACAAGAAGTGCATCCCTCAGAGATTACTGGGAGGAATGTAAAATGCTACAGCCACTATGAAAAAAGTTTCCTGGTTCCTCAAATGTTAATATAAGGGTTACCATAGGACCAGCAATTACTAGGTCTATATCCAGAAGAACTGAAAGGACAGAAAATTGGTAAATGAATGTTCACAGCACCATGATTCTTAATACCCAAAAAGTGGAAACAATCCGAATGTCCATCAACCAATGAACAGATAAAAAAAATGTGATGTATCTACACAATGAAATACTATTCGGAAATAAAATGCATACAAGCTACAAATGGATGAACTTTGAAAACACTATGCCACATAAAAGAAGTCAGACACAAAAGACCACATATTGCATGATTCTTGCTTTATGAAATATCGGAATAGGCAAATCCAGAGACAGAGGATTAGCTGCCAGAGGATGAGGGGAGGGGGAAATTGCGAGTGACTGCTAACAAGCACAGGGTTTCTTTTTAGTGTGATGGAAGAAAAGTTCTGGAATTAGATTCTAGTCATGGGTGCACAAACTTACCACCACAGGGTGTACTGTCTCCACCAGGTGATTTCTTAGGCTCTATTTTGTTTTACTTTGCCAACAAAGGGCTTAATTCAGTCAAAGCCAGAGAAATAAGAAGTCGTGTACCTTAAAGACTTCGAATACAAGCTGATGGGAATCTGGTTACTATTTTCACTGCTTGCCGCTGATCCAAATTCAGAGAGAGAAGGTTCTGATCCAAATTCCAAGGCGCCAAACTGAACATTTAATCCTGTGACATCTGCTGACCCAGGCATTTCCACTGCAGAAGCTGGGATCTGAAAAACAGAGCCATCACGTCAGGAACTGAGATCGGAGATCCCATGTCCCAGAGGCCTCGAGCAGAGCCAAATGAGCACCGGCTTCCCAAAGCATTACTGGCACCCCGGAGGAACAAGGTGCAAGACATCCACAAGAAGGAAAAAGGCACAGGACATTTCAAAAAAGAAGAGAAGAGAAAAATGAGCAGTTAACAGCAGAATGGTCAGTGCCACCAACTGCTTCTTAGAGCAGAGGCCGAAGAAATGGGGGCGGGCTGGGTGGTGGTGGGTGAGAGAAGGGAGGAGAGCGGGCCATCGCTGAAAGCATTATCTAGTCAAAGAACCACTTATTCTCTATCTCCGAGACGCAGGTAAATACACAAGACCAGCAGATTCTCTGACCCAGATCCTGTAATTTCAATGAACAGTCTCTGTCTCCAACACAAAACCATTCCCTCTCATATTAGCCCAGCCACTCAGAAATGGCCGATTCCTCATTAAGCAGTAAGCTATGTGCTTGGAAAAAAATACCATGTCACCGTTTCTGAGACTTACTAACCCAACCCTTGAGCTAAATGTTGAAATACATCCACCATTGGGCCTGTGACTTCTGGATGGAGAACAGACCTTAGAAGCTGGAGGTATCCGCCGCTTCGGTAGTTTGATGTGTTTAGACTGTGGTTGGTGGGTAGTCACAGCAATGTTTTCTACAGTCATGCTGGGAAGCTGCAAAAGTTTGTTCACAGTGGAGGTACTGTCTCTGGGTGTTGACTCTCGCAGTTTTACCTGGGAAGGAAAGGACTCCAACCCAGGAGGAGGAACAGCAACGGCCTGAGTGTGGTGCTGCTGTCGCTGGCTCAATTGACTAAGAACCGGGGATGGTTCAGGCTGAGATTTGAAGTCTATGAAATACGTAAAGGGGGAGGGAGGGAAAGTAAGCAACAATCAATTATTTAGGAACGTGGGCTTAGAGCTCCGTCTTCCAATATGACTGAGAGTGAAAGGTTGTAGTTACCACTTGTTTCTCCCAACAACCTTCTACCTGAGTCCCCTAAGTTGGGGGCGTGTGTGATCTATTATAACTGGTATATGATAAATGGAAAAGGATGCCTGAATGGGTTTACAGATCATTTCTTATGCAGAGAGGAGACATAGTTTACATTAAGACACACGGAGTGGGTAAAAGAGCACGGAGTTGCTACACATTTGGCCTTTAGCTAAGAGAGAATTATATTTTTGTTGCTTTATGGATTTCTTAACAAAACTGTTAAAAATTATTGTTTTTCAGTAACTAATGTGATATTACAAAATCCAAAAGGTAAAAAAAGTTTATGAGGACTATAAATCACCCTTTCAACCCTATCTCCAGATTCACTCCACAGAGGCAGACATTGTACCCAGTTTCTTGATTATCTTCAAAGATACTGTTTCAAAACACACATACACAGACACACACACATTATATATATAGCTTCCTCACAAACCATTTGGTTTTCAAAAATTGTTCCATATTAACATGTGAAGAGCTACTTCATTTTTATGGCCACATAGTAATCCAGTGTACAGAGGCATCGATTTTTAAAACCAGTACTGTATTAACAGGCTTTTAGGTTTTCCAATATCTTGCTAAGAAAAACAGTGCTGCAATGAATGTATCTTTATGTAAGACATTTTGCTCAAGTGCAAATATACCTGTGGGATCAATAACTAGAAGGTTCAAAGAACAACTCTATTTTAAATTTTGACAAACACTTCAAAATTCTTTCAAAAGATAGAACACACACTTTTTAATATGCTGTGATACCAACAACTTTTATCCTTCCTAATCTGAATGATGGAAAATGGCATAAAAGGTGCAATTTAAAATGATATAAATTCAATGAGGCATCATTTCATATACTCCAGTATTCTTTGCCTATGAACTCTGACAACACCTCTTTGACCTTTTTTTTTTTTTTTACTTTGTTTAGTCTCCTTTATTTTTAGTTACTCTTCTTTATAAAGGAAGCTAGCCCTTTGTCTACATGATTTTCAAATCATAATGAAGTGGGCAATTTTTTCCAGCCAGGTAGTATGTATTTTAGGCTTTGAAGGCCATCTGTTAGCAACTACTCAACTCTCCCTTTGTAGACTGAAACCAGTTATAAGACAATACACAATGAATGGCCATGGCTGTGTTCCAATAAAATGTTATTTACAAAAACAGGTGACAAATCCAGTTGAAGTTTGCCAACCCATGACTTGGTGTATTTCCATCTTAGATGAGTCTATTTTTGGACTTTATATTAGAGGCATATATCATAAGGTAGGATTTATAAAGAATATAGAAATAGCATGTACAAATCTAAAAACTCTTATCGCCCACTGCAGTGGGTCTGCAGAAAAAGGGTAACATAGGACTACAACTAGCATCAGAAATGCCACCTTGCTAAACTGGCTCTTGGCCAGTGTCTGCAAACACAGTATTTTAATATATTCTAGGCAAAGGTTGCCAAGCACTCTTATCAGATAAAAATGACTCTCTACACCTTTAATGTTTGTACAAGGTGGTTTATGGTGAACACTTGCTTTCCTACTGGGAATCTGGAATATTGTTATGTACTAGGCAGAGGGTACTTATGTATAACCAGTTCCCCAATAAAAAACTTTGAGTATTAAGGCTCTAATGAATTTCCTTGGTAGACAGGACTCCAAATTTGGGAGTAGTCTCAGATACTTCCTTAACAACAAACTGTTTCTTTCAGGATAGAAACGTGATTCCGTGTCTTTTAATAAGCCCTAAACATAAACATGCCTAGGAAACCAACACTATGGTTAATAACCCTCTGCTATTCCTTAATACAGTGTGGCATGTGTATGTTGGTGGAAAATGGGTGTTTTAATGTCACAAAATCTCTGGGAGTATAGTTTAGAAAACATCCAACTTACATATGGTGCCTTTATATTATAAACCACTGACAATAAGGCTGGCACAAATCATGATAGATACATACAAATATTAAAATGAGAAAGCAACCCAGAGGGTGTGATTTAAAATTCCACATCCCAACTCTGTCCCCACAATATTATAATAGAGCTTAGAAAATTCTGTCCAGGCATTTACTCAGTGTTATTTCCTTGTATTTGTAAGGCTTTACCATGCTATGGAACATCTCTTCAAGATATGTACTACTACCACTACTGATAACAACAAATAAATGCAGGTATTTATACAATACAAAGCTATCTGATGTAATTCACAAACACCACAGAAATTCTATTAAAAAGAAACATCTCTGGACAAATTCCACATTACTGTTCACAATTCAACACACTCTCGTAATGTTTAGCATGTCCTCACTGGGGGCTAACCACCACAGAAAATGTATACTTACCAAAATGACTAAGGACTGAGGACTGGGAAGTTGAGGGCTTGAGGTCCCAAGAAGAAGTGGTTGTGGGGGGACTTGTACTATTCTGCTGTGAACCTGGGGTAGTGGTAAACTGGCCCAAACTTGGAGCTTTCAATTGGTCCAAAATCTGGGAGCTGGTGATGTTTGCCATTTTGGAAGGTGCAAGCTCTCCAAATCCTGAACCAAGGACGGATGACTTTAAAAGGAAAAAAAAAGCAAAAATCCTCAGCAATACAAATCTCTACTCCAGAATTTAAACACATCAAGTATTTTCATAAGAATTTTTAAAACTATAACCTAGAACATGTGAATCAATAAGACTCACCTGAGAAGATCCTACATGAAAATATTACCATACAACAAAATCTGATTAAATCCAGCAATCCTTCTGGATTCTGATATAAGAAGTTAAAGGGAAGGAGAATATTTTCCCTGGATATTGAGACATTGCTTTCTTTTTGGGGCACCTGGGGGGCTCAGTTGGTTAGGCCACTGCCTTCCGCTCAGGTCATGATCCCAGGGTCCTGCAGTTGAGCCCCGTGTCATCACTGGGCTCCTGGCTCAGCAGGGAGTCTCCTTCTCCCTCGCCCTCTGCTCATCCACCCCCCCAGTTGTGCTCTCTCTCTCTCACAAATAAAATCTTTTTTTTTTTTTTTAAGATTTTATTTATTTATTTGACAGACAGAGAGTGAGCACAAGTAGGGGGAGCAGCAGGCAGAGGGAGAGGGAGAAGCAGGCTCCCTGATGAGCAGGGAGCCCGACACGGGGCTCAATCCCAGAACCCCAGGATCATGACCTGAACTGAAAGCAGCCGCTTAACTGACTGAGCCAGCCAGGCGCCCCATCAAATAAATAAAATCTTAAAAAACAAAAAGACACTGCTTTCTTTTTAAAAGTGGTGTCACAAATTCACAAACAAAATACTACTGTTTTTTATAAAGATAAATACCATGAATTCAATGACAAACACAAGCTTGAGAAACAAAAATACAGTATTTTCTTAATGTATGCAACAACAGTAATCATGTTTGTAAGTTTGATTGGTGAATGGCTCAGCAATGTCATCCTACAAAATTAACTGCAGGTTGCAGCACTTACTTAAAAAGTTAATATTCTGAGCTGCCGCACGGGGAGGAGGCCGAGGCCGCAGCTTGAGGGAGGCCCCGGCCCCTCTGTACGCGTGGGTGTGGATGGCTAGGGGAAGGGAAGGGAGGCCGGCCCACTGGCCAGCTGGGTGCCTGTGTCTGGCAGAGCCGATGTGAGACGAAGAGACAATCCTTCCCTGCCGCCCAGATAATCAAGAGTTTTGGCCGGACCTTTGAGCACACACCAAGAGTGAGGAGCCAGACGAAAAGCACAGACTATGGCGCTGAAACAGATTAATAAGGAACTTAGTGATTTGGCCCGTGACCCTCCAGCACCATGTTCTGCAGGTCCAGTTGGGGATGATATGTTTCATTGGCAAGCCACAATTATGGGACCTAATGACAGCCCATACCAAGGCGGTGTATTCTTTTTGACAATTCATTTTCCTACAGACTACCCTACCCCTTCAAACCACCTAAGGTTGCATTTACAACAAGAATTTATCATCCAAATATTAACAGTAATGGCAGCATTTGTCTCGATATTCTAAGATCACAGTGGTCTCCTGCTTTAACTATTTCTAAAGTTCTTTTATCCATTTGTTCACTGCTATGTGATCCAAACCCAGATGACCCCCTAGTGCCAGAGATTGCACGGATCTATAAAACAGACAGGGATAAGTACAACAGAGTATCTCGGGAATGGACTCAGAAGTATGCCATGTGATGCTACCTTAAAGTCAGAATAACCTGCATTATAGCTGGAATAAACTTTAAATTACTGTTGCTTTTTTGATTTTCTTATCCGGCTGCTCCCCTATCAAACCTCATCTTTTTTAATTTTATTTTTTGTTTACCTCCCTCCATTCATTCACATGCTCATCTGAGAAGACTTAAGTTCTTCCAGCTTTGGACAATAACTGCTTTTAGAAACTGTAAAGTAGTTACAGTTTCTAAAGAGAACAGTTGCCCAAGATTCAGAATTTTTTTAAAAATGGAGCATGTGTATTATGTGGCCAATGTCTTCACTCTAACTTGGTTATGAGACTAAAACCATTCCTCACTACTCTAACATGCTGAAGAAATCATCTGAGGGGGAGGGAGATGGATGCTCAGTTGTCACATCAAAGGAAGCAGCATGATTCTAGCATCCAGTCTTTTTTTAAGCCTTCCACTGTTAGAGATTTAAGGTTACATGATATACTTTATGCTCATAACTGATGTGACTGGAGAATTGGTATTGAATTTATAGCATCAGCAGAACAGAAAATGTGATGTATTTTATGCATACAATAAAGGAATGACCTGTTCTTGTTCTACAGAGAATGGAAATTGGAAATCAAACACCCTTTGTATTCCAAAATAGGGTCTCAAACATTTTATAATTCTCATTTAAATTGTTAGGAGGCTTGGAGCTATTAGTTAATCTATCTTCCAATACACTGTTTAATATAGCACTGAATAAATGATGCAAGTTGTCAATGGATGAGTGATCAACTAATAGCTCTATTAATTGATTTATTTTTCTTCAATAAAGTTGCAGAAACCAAAAAAAAAAAAGTTAATATTCTAAAATCAGATAATGATTTACACATGAGGGATCTTGTGTACTGAGCCGATATCCTGGGCACCACTGCATTTATTTCAAGTTGTTTTGATGACTAAGAACACCAAATACGCTCCTTAAGTAAGTATCCAAAAGAAAATGTTACACCTCCCCCATCTATCCTGTCAGGTCAGATACCAAGAGCCAATGAGAACGATACACGTAAAAAAATGAAACTGGACCACTTTCTCACACCATACACAAAAATAAACTCAAAATGGATTAAAGACCTAAATGTGAAGCCTGAAATCATAAAAATCCTAGAGAAAGCATAGGCTGTGTAATTTCTTTCACATCAGCTAGAGCAATATTTTTCTAGATATATCACCTAAGGCAAGGGAAACAAAAGCAAAAATAAAGTATTGGGGGGCGCCTGGGTGGCTCAGTCGTTAAGCGTCTGCCTTCGGCTCAGGTCATGATCCCACAGTCCTGGGATCGAGCCCCGCATCGGGCTCCCTGCTCCGCGGGAAGCCAGCTTCTCCCTCTCCCACTCCCCCTGCTTGTGTTCTCTCTCTCGTTGTCTCTCTCTCTGTCAAATAAATAAATAAAATCTTTAAAAAATAAAAACATAAAATAAAATAAAAATAAAGTATTGGGACTAAATCAAAATTAAAAAAAAAACAAAAACAGGACCCAAGGAGAATGAAAGCCTTGACTAGTGAACACAGTCACTGCATTTTTACATATGAAGATCCTTCAGTTTCTGAAAAGATATTTATCAAAAAATAACTTTTTAAGGGCACCTAGGTGGCTCAGTCAGTTAAGCATCTGCCTTCGGCTCAGGTCATGATCCTGGAGTCCCAGGATCGAGTCCTACATCAGGCTCCCCACTCAGTGGGGAAAATACTTCTCCCTCTGCCCCTCCCCACTCTCGTGCTTTCTCTGTCTCACTCTCTCAAATAAATAAAATCTAAAAAACAAAACACAACTTTTTGAAACCATTTAAAAGGTCAAAAACAGAAACGACTTGCATTCTCTTAAGAGATCAGATACAGAAAGTTGAAATAATTATTTCTGTTAACAATATCCAAAGGCATCCCAGTTGTTTTAAGGAAATTCAAATTCTCCAATCTGAGCAAAACATTAGGTTGTAAGCAGTTATTGCACATCAATCACAGAATCTGCTAACATTATTTATCACTACTCCAGAACCCTTCCTCATGCTGTCCAAAACACCTGCTCTTCTGCTGCTACAAATCCACCAAAATCCAGTTCAAGCCCCCTTGTTCAGTAAAGGCTTCCACGACGATACTTCGATTCTTCTGATCTCTATCCTGCATCAGCTAATATCATCAAATGCATTTTCTGCATGCTTTGCAACACAATGAAATCACTGCATCAAGGACTAGTGCTTTGCTTCACGTTAACACTTAGCATAGGACTTCTCAATTTCACCTACATTTCAATCAATGGGGGCTTTAACAACATGTGTACTGATACACCAATATGCATGCACTCACATATACACAAACATACACAAGTGCCCAACTTGCAATCCCAAGATTCTGACTTATTTGGTCTATGTGGACTCTGGCATTATTTTATTATTATTATTACTGTTGTTAATTTACTCAAGTTCCCCACTGATTATAAAAGTACAGTAGGTTGAGCAGCACCACTGTTGTAATACGCTAAACAGTATCTGTTCCAGTTTCTCAAGGTGTTGTTCATTATCAAAGGCATCACACCTTAAGGCACTGTTGGAAAAAAAAAACAAGCAAAAAAAACCCTCCTCGTGTCCTACCTATGTTCTGAGTGTCCTGGCTAAGATTCCAGCAGCTCAGCCTAGACATTACATCAGCATACCAGTAGCAGATAGAAAGGCAAGGGGAAAGGACAGGAATGGTTCAATCAAAATGTGAGGGTACTGGAGCGCCTGGCTGGCTCAGTCGGTGGAACGTGCAGCACTTGATCTCAGGGTTATAAGTTTGAGCCCCACACTGGGTGTAGAGATTACTTAAAAAAATTAAATTAAAAAACAAAATAAAAAACAAAGCTTGGGGGTATTATTAGACCTTACTACCTTCTCAAAACAGAGACAGCATCAAGCCCTGGGCTGTCCTACTTCAAGCACGGACACCCTCTCATACATAATCATAATGACACTAAAAATGCCAAATTACCAAGCCAGTTATGACATGATGTGTCTGTGCAGAGTATAAGACAGCAATGAAAAGTTTACATATTTCATTCTCCATTTTATTAGGGTTCAGCAAATGATTTTTGAGTCGAGTAGGGGGAAAAGATAGTATCATATTCATAAGAAATTCTGTTTCTCAACCATAGATTTCAAGTAAAACACAGCAAGTGAACCAATAATTACTAGTGAAAGCTGTGCATCTGTATATGGAGGTATTCCAACCCCTCCCCCCACCCCCACTGCCAACTGAGAACTGCCTACAGTTAGGGCCTTCAGTTCACCATTATGCAGCTACATTGCTTGACATTCTATGCTCTAAGATTTTATTCCCATCAGCCTATCTTCATATCCTTCTCTACCAGTTCCTGGAGTCCTTTCTGTTAGGAGCTAAATTCTCATGGGAAGTTAAAGCCAGATATACAAGCAGTAGGTGCCCGTTTTAATGAAAACACATCCATATTATAAGGGCCTCCGCTAGAGTGGCATGTTAAGAAAAAGTACACTAATTTTACAAATAACAAAACAAGAGCTGCCAAAAATATAAGCACCTAAGAAGACTTGGAAAGAACTGTTTTAGCATGATTTTAGCAAGCTAATTCTGACAAACATTTGCATTTAACTAAATTGGAAAACAAATGAAAATTTTAATGTCATAAGTACAGACTTTCAAACAAAATCCAAGATAAAAATTATTAATAAGGATGCCTCAGTGATTACGACTTAAGATTTCAACTAATCATAAAGAAGTATTTTTTATCTTTGTCCAGAAAACTCAGAGTAGCTGAATTCCACATAGCATCATCAGATATGTGCTTGGAAATTATCACATCATTGTTTTCTGGACTGAAATCTACTGTAGATATGTTTATGTTTAGAAAATAATTATAAGGCATGTATCATTCTAGAATACATTTGCTTACGGGTACATTCCTTCAAATCCCATACTAAAATAAAAGCGAGTTACCAGACTCTGAGGAGAATAGGAGTTGACAGCAGTGGAGCTGCCAGTCCCTGGTGCCATCTGATTGTTGTGCTGAGAATTTGTGAAGACAAGGGCTTGACCAAAGCCCTGCTGTTGGGAAGTTTCAAAGGAGCTGACTTCTGAGGCTTGACTGGGAGGAACAGGCTTCTGGAGCAAGGCTACCAGATCAATGCTAAGCAGACAAAAAGCAAATGAGGAACGAGTCAAAACCAAATCTTATCAATAATGAATTTGAGAAGTGAATCAATATAGAATAAATTCATGTTAAAAAATAATCTAAGTGAGGAAAATCTTTGGAAACTGGAGTTTAAAGGAGCCAAGAGGACAGCATTAACTAAAGAAAACAAAACAAAAAACAACAACATACAAAGCCACAGAGACTAAAGCAGGGCTTGGCAGAGAAGAGAAATGAAAAGGTGCATCAAGACAGTTCCACAGAAATAGCACAGTAACAACTGATTTGAAAACCTGGAGCAAATAAGTAAATAGACAATTTTCTAAAGTTTGGCTTATTTTCTGTAAAATATTTTCCCCCATTCATTACTCAGAACCAATGTTTCTTAAACTTGCCTCAAGGAAAGTGAATTCCTACTGTGAGAGAATGAGAACCACAGTCACAGCAGACAATTCAAGCAGTTTCCCATTTATCATAAATATCCCAGTGAGTTCTGCATTCTAAGCTATAAGTTTATATAAATCTCCAATAATTTTCTCTCTTAAATATTCAAAAAGGGGCGCCTGGGTGGCTCAGTTGGTTAAGGGTCTGCCTTCAGCTCAGGTGGGATCGAGTCCGCATCAAGCCTGCTTCTCCCTCTCCCTGCCGCTCCCCCTACTTGCGCACACTCACTCGCTCACTCTGTCAAATGAATAAAAAAATATATATAAAAAAAAATACTGAGGAAAAAATGCGCAAAATATAAAAAATGCACAAATACTCTGTTAACTACAACTCTTGTAATGTCCCCAGAAGAAGAGATATCACGGCCTGAAAACCTAAAAGCATGAGGAAGAACTAATCTTCTAGATCTATACTACCTGACATGTGAGTGAGCTACTAACTCTTCTCCACAGAACTGCAAGGTGCTCAAGATTAACTAACATGGTAATTTGTTCCATTAAACCCTCTCAAAGGCCAGTTTCCAGTTTTCCTGTCTGAAATGTTCACCATGCAGGTGAGGCAGATTCTGGAAGGTCAAATAATTCACGGCCCACTAATATCTGATAGAGTGAAGTTCCTAGGCCTGACTTCCTCTCCTTATGTACTACCCATTCTTACTTTTCCATAACCAGGTTGAAGTCCCAGACTAGTATTTTGGATCCTGAGGTAATTGTTCTAACTTATGATATCCTAACTCCAGGGATATAAATCCAGGGTAGTTATATTACATATAACCTATCTCAAAAGCTACATTATCAGAAAAAACACAGGACGTTCTATTCTAAAAGATTGACAGGATATTCACCTAAAAACACTACAGCACTGTTTTCTGAAAAATAACCATTAAAGTCTTTTTTTTTTTTTTTAAATGCCCTCCCATGCCCAATTGTGACCTCTGATCCCATCCTTTCCCTCCTGTTTCAGTGAGTAGGGGAGGGGACATTTTTTTTAATGAAAATGATCCTATGAAATTGAATAATGAATACAATAAGGAAGTTATATCCATTTAATAAATTCTGAGCAATTCACAAAACCTTTGTTCATTTTTATTTCCCTATAATGAAGTCTTATAACCATCTCATTTAGCAGGAAATTAAGCGTGTCAGGTTCAAAATTTCCTTCAATTCTCAGGGGTCATACATAGAAAGGCTTTCATCCTCCTAGATCATTGCATTTTGAAACCATAATCAAAGGTTTTCTGAGTTATTGTAGACACTAGGATGTAAATAAACACTTTTCAAGAATTCAGTACTGGGGGCGCCTGGGTGGCTCAATTGTTAAAGCATCTGCCTTCGGCTCAGGTCATGATCTCAGGGTCCTGGCATCGAGCCCTGCATTGGGCTCCCTGCTCCACGGGAAGCCTGCTTCTCCCTCTCCCACTCCCCCTGCTTGTATTCCCTCTCTCACTGTGTCTCTCTCTCTGTTAAATAAATAAATAAAACCTTTAAAAAAAAAAAAATTCAGTTCTGTACATACTAATAATGTTTCTATTTTTCTGAAAATTCCTTCCTTTTCTGTAATCTAAGAGACTAGATGAAAACTAGTAGAGCCCACAGTCGTTAAGCGGCTGCCTTCGGCTCAGGTCATGATCCCAGGGTCCTGGGATCGAGCCCCAGATTGGGCTCCCTGCTCGGCGGGAAGCCTGCTTCTCCCTCTCCCACTCCCCCTGCTTGTGTTCCCTCTCTCGCTGTCTCTCTGTCAAATAAATAAATATCTTAAAAAAACAAAAAAAACTAGTACAGCCCATATAAAATGAGAAGTTTGTATTAGCCTTAGAAGATCTAAATAGGGCGCCTGGGTGGCTCAGTCGTTAAGCGTCTGCCTTCGGCTCAGGTCATGATCCCAGGGTCCTGGGATCGAGCCCCAGATCGGGCTCCCTGCTGGGCGGGAGGCCTGCTTCTCCCTTTCCCACTCCCCCTGCTTGTGTTCCTGCTCTCGCTGTCTCTCTCTGTCAAATAAATAAAATCTTAAAAAAAAAAGATCTAAATAAATGGTATTATACACAGAAACCAAAGGATATTTGGTATTAGGTTCATCTGTCAAAAAACAATATATTTATAAAAGTAAAAAAGAAAAACCACTAAATAAGTTTAAAATTATTAAATAAGCTTAATATTATTAAGCCAGCCTGGCTGGCTCAGTCAGTGGAACCTGCAACTCTTGATCTTGGGGTTGTGAGTTTGAGCCCCACACTGGGTAGAGATTACTTTAAAAAAAAGTCTTTAGGGACGCCTGGGTGGCTCAGTCAGTTAAGCAGCTGCCTTCGGCTCAGGTCATGATCCCAGGGTCCTGGGACAGAGCCCCACATCGGGCTCCCTGCTCGGCGGAGAGCCTGCTTCTCCCCCTCCCTCTGTCTGCCGCTCTGCCTACTTGTGCTCTCTATCTCTGTTAAATAAATAAATAAAAATCTTTAAAAAAAAAAAAAAAGTCTTTAAAAATAAGTTAAATAAAATAGGTTTAACATAATATCTATCACAAATGATAACAAATCAGAAACATAATCGCTATTTTAATTCATGAGAGAATATAATAAATTAGAAAATGATAGAGGCTCTGTCAGCTCACAAAGAAGGTTAGGGATAAAACAAAATCTTAGAAGGGCAAAAGGTAAAAACAGAAAGAGATTCAAGCAAAGGAAAAAAACAGAGACCTAAGACCCAAAACAAATTTCCTGAGCAAGAAATTTAAATTATGCTTTGAACAACAAACAAAAGGTGAAAGAAATTGTTTACCTTTGCCCAGGTGTGACATGATTCTCTGCTGGAACAGCTGAGGCAGTGAAGACCTTTGTTTCAGAAAGCTGTTTGGAAAGGAATAAAAAAAATACTTTGCTTTTATTTTATAGAACATAAAACCAGAAATGTATCAAATTCCTGACAATTTTAGTCACCAGTACTCTTATTATACTTCACCCAAAAGTAGTCTGAAAGAAAGGAAATACATTAAGTGATCATGACAAGTAATATTCTTCAAGTGAAGGTAATTTTAGATTGGCAAACCCATAAAAAGGATTTCATATCAGGGAAAGAATAAAGTTAAGTCAGACCAGGGTTTAAGTCCTAGTCACACTACTCTATTTGACATTACACAAAATGAGAATACCACTAAAACCACCACAAATGCCAAACGTTTGAAAAAGGGCAAAAAATTGACATTTTCTTTCCCCCAAAACAGATAGTTTCAGTATTTTTTTTTTTAAAGATTTTATTTATTTATTTGAGACAGAAAGAATGAGACACAGAGAGCATGAGAGGGAGGAGGGTCAGAGGGAGAAGCAGACTCCCTGCTGAGCAGGGAGCCCGATGCAGGACTCGATCCCGGGACTCCAGGATCATGACCTGAGCCGAAGGCAGTCGCTTAACCAACTGAGCCACCCAGGCGCCGTCAGTATTTTAATAGTAATCTGTGTTTCTTTTTTATTAAGTCATAGGTTTCCCTGTTTTTGTATAAAAACAACTTTGTTGAGGTTATATCACATTCAATAATCTGCAAATGCTCAAACCGAATAATTGAAGTTTTATCATATGAATATGCCCATGAAACCATCACAAAATCAAGACAATGAACATACTACCCCAAAAGTTTGCTCCAGTCCCTATGTAATCAATCCCTTCTACCACTTACCTTAGTCCCCACGAAACCACCAATGTGTTTTCTGTCACTGTAGATAAGTGTTGTAATTTCTAGAACTTTAAGTGGAATTTTAAAATATGCACATTTTTTTTGGTCTGGCTTTGTTCAGTGAATACAATTATTTTAGATTTATACATATGGTCTAAATGCCCTTTCAAAGTTTTAAGGAGCCCAGGATAAGATTTTTTGAAACCTCAACTCACATTATTGAAAGGTAGGCTCTTTTCACATTTTCAAAGCAGAGTATGAGCTATTAAAGGCTGAAAAATGTTGACCTAATGAGATAATGTCAGAAATCGCAGAAAATTCTTTTCAAAAAGGCTGCTATAATACTTATCAACTCTAACAGTCTCAAACTCTGAAACACTGTATAAAAATCAGGTTGACTCACATATTAATATTCTGGCAGGGACAGAGCAGCCGGTAGGTGCTCATTATCTATAAAAACAAATAAAAAGTGCTGAATAGATTGCTGTTTCAACAAGAAGGGCGTTCACTGCACCCTGTTCCAAGGTAGTATCTTACAGAGCTCCCAAGGAATCCATTTTTGCTTTAACTCTATTTAATATGTAAGATTCTATAAGACACAGAGAAAAGCAATAAAGGAGTAACTGAAAAGCAATGGTAGAGTAGATCCAAAGCCACAAAAATATTAATCAGTTCAAAGCAAATGAGAACCACATTAATTACTGACATCCTATTTAACCCTGGCAGAATAAAGAAAATTAAATGGTTTCCTCCTTCTCTATTGTCTAAAAAAAGGAGAGGGACAACTGCTGGCTCAGTCAGTAAAGCATGTGACTCTTGATCTCAGGGTCGTGAGTTCAAGCCTCAAGCGTGTAGAAGCTACTTAAAAATAGAATCTTGGGGAAAGGGCGCAGGGTTTGAAACATGGCTGACGACATGGACCAGCAACAAACTACCAACACCATAGAAGAGCTCAGCCTGGATGAGCGAATTTATGTGAAAATGAGAAATGACAGAGAGCTTTGAGGCAGACTACATGCTTATGATCAGCATTTAAATACGATATTGGGAGATGTGGAAGAAACTGTGACTACTATAGAAATTGATGAGGAAACATATGAAGAGATATATAAATCAACAAAACGGAATATTCCAATGCTTTTTGTCCAGGGAGATGGTGTGTACTAGTTGCCCCTCCATTAAGAATTGGGCTGAAACAAAGAATTTATCATGTATGGAATATAGGAGCTTTTGTATGATTGTCTCTTTAAATGTAGAAACCTGTGTAAAATTTGATATTAAGAAATGACCAAGGATTCTTCTACTCCTGAAATGAGTTGATTTGCGGATAACTAAAAAAATTTTTTTTTATTATTTTTTTTAAAGATTTTATTTATTTATTTGACACAGAGAGAGAGAGAGAGAAAGCACAAGCAGGTGGAGTGGCAGGCAGAGGGAGAGGGAGAAGCAGGCTCCAGAAGAAGCAGGCTCCCTGAGGAGCAGGGAGCCAGATGCGGGGCTCGATCCCAGAACCCTGGGATCATGACCTGAGCCGAAGGCAGTCGCTTAACCAACTGAGCCACCCAGGCACCCCGATAACTAAAAAATTCTTAAGCTAAAGGGCATTTTAATTTTTTTCCAACCCTTTCAATAAATGTACAAGATGCAGAACCTTTTTTCAGGAATTGATTTGTTCTGTTTTTTTCAGGCAATTTCTGATTTTTTTTCCTTTAAATTAAATTTGATGTTTCCTTTTTTGATAAAAAATAAAATCTTAAAAAATTATGTAAAAAGTAAGCATTCTCATATTTCAAATGACACACACATTTTAAAATTGGTAAAAAGAAAAATAACAGAAGAAAATACATAAAAATTATTTAAAGTGGCTGCCCTTAGGGGCAGCCTGGCTGGCTCAGTCAGTAGAGCATGCAACTCTTTGATCTCATGGTTGTAGGTTTGAGCCCTATGCTGAAAGCAGAAATTAATTATGGAGAAATTAAAGGGGAAAAAAGGAGTAGGGAGGGAAGGGTTAGTAGTTATTCCTGTTTTTGTTGACTTTTTTTTTTTTTTAAAGATTTACTTATTTATTTGAGAGACAGAAAGTGTGGGGGCCAGGGGGTGGGGGGTGAGAATCTCAAGAAGACACCCTGCTGAATGTGGAGTCCAATGTGGGGCTCGATCTCACCACCCTGAGATCATGACCTGAGCCAAAATGAAGAGTCGGACACTTAATCAACTGAACCACCCAGGAGCTCCAATAGTTACTGTTCTAAGCTCTACAAGGAATTTTCAATTTGCACCATGATTACTCATGGATCAATCACCATTATTTTATATAATCTCAGAAAAGTCTTAAATTTTCTTGATAATTTCTGAGAAAAGACATCCAAATTTCCTATGCTAATTCTTTTCACTAATTACAAATTATACTGTGGTATAATATGGGTTCTCCAGAATATTAATCTCTATGGGTGTATATTTGAACTGCTTATTAACAACATTCATTGAACAACCTCATCTGACCCACAGAACAATTAACAGAAAGTTAGGCAGGACAACGATTATGATATTCATTACACTGATAGAAAAGAGAAGGCTCAGTAAGGAAAGATGCATCACTCAAAGTCAACAGGTCAGCTCAGCTACAATTTGAATAAAGGCCTTTTTCATTTTTTTTTTTAAGATTTTATTTTTATTTATTTGAGGGGGAGAGAAGGGGAGAGAGCAAGCAAGAGTACAAGGGAGGGGGTGGGAGAAGCAGACTCCTCGCTGAGCAGGGAGCCCGATGCAGAGGTCAATCCCAGGATGCTAGGATCATGACAGGAGTCGAAGGTAGCCGCTTAACCAACTGAGCACCCAGGCACCCCATGGTCTTTTGCATTTTGATCCCCTGCTGATTTTCTAAACTGCCTGATGACCCAGACAGGAGCCAAAGAGATCTAAAGCTTCTAGCACTGGGAATATCTTTTTCCCCAACAAACTCTTAGCAAAAATTCAAGTAACAAACATATTTAAAAGTTGGACAAGTGCCCACAGGCTGCTCACTCTGTCTTCATCACTGGTACCCATCCCTCCACTGATTCAACTAACCACCCATCTAATCCAGCATCTTCATATTACCAGTACCACAGAGCCTGATGACATCATACCCCAAAGATTTATGGTTAGTATATGGCAGAAGTTAATATATACCTTAAATCTCAATCAAATGAGCATCTCTACTGTCTTTCTTCTTTATACTTTACCCAGTTTGCTCACTAACAAACCAGATATAATACTGCTTCGCAGCAGGACAGAGGTGGCATAACTGTAGTTGATTTCTTTAAAAACATACTTGTAGGGGCGCCTGGGTGGCTCAGTGCTTTAAGCATCTGACTTCCGCTCAGATCACGAACTCAGATGTCCCTCTCCCTGTGCCCCTCCGTTTGTGCGCTCTCTCTCAAAAAAAAAATAAGATTTTTAAAATACATATACTTATAAAATAATAAATAAAAATACACTTGTTAAAACAGAATGGTAAAGGGGGGGCGGAAATCTCAAGAAAAAATTTTCAAAGTCTGGGTCACTTTATGTGATATTAAAGGTCAATACTTGAAGGGCACCTGGGTGGCTCAGTCGTTACGCGTCTGCCTTTGGCTCAGGTCATGATCCCAGGGTCCTGGGATCGAGCCCCGCATAGGTCTCCCTGCTCCGCGGGAAGCCTGCTTCTCCCTCTCCCACTCCCCCTGCTTGTGTTCCCTTTCTCGCTGTGTCTCTCTGTCAAATAAATAAATAAAATCTTTTTAAAAAAAGGTCAACACTTGGGGCACCTGGCTGGCTCAATTGGTAGAGCATGCAACTCTTGGGTCTTGGGTTCATGAGTTTGAGCCCCATACCGGACGTAGAGATTACTTAAAAATTAATAAATTTAAAACCCATCATTTAAATAAATAAAGGTTGATACTTATAACCCCTTTATCTCTTCCGCACACTGTTCATGTACATACACATGTTCTGGCGCTTGAGAGTCAAAGAGAAAAATGGTATAAAATATGGTATAGGGCTACTTGTTCAGTTACATTTTCTTTTTTAAATATTTTTTTAATCAAAGAATATCTTATGCTGAACCCAGAGTTATAGATCAACACTACCAGAGTTAGTGTAGTACACTCAAAAATGTCTATGGAATAAATGAATATAAAAAGAGCTAGTCTAGTTTTAAAAAGAAGGGGTTGGGCCTAGAACCAGAATCACTTATTCAGGTTAATTTCAGCTGTGACCCAAACACTGACTGATCTCCATTAATAAAAATTCTATAAAAAATAAACAGGTCAGGGCGCCTGGGTGGCTCAGTTGGTTAAGCGACTGCCTTCGGCTCAGGTCATGATCCTGGAGTCCCTGGATCGAGTCCCGCATCGGGCTCCCTGCTCAGCAGGGAGCCTGCTTCTCCCTCTGACCCTCTCCCCCTCTCATGTGCTCTCTCTCTCTCATTTTGTCTGTCTCAAATAAATTTAAAAAATCTTTAAAATAAATAAATAAATAAATAAAAATAAACAGGTCAGTGGGCGCCTGGTTGGCTCAGTCATTAAGCGCCTGCCTTCAGCTCACATCATGATCTCAGGGTCCTGGGATCGAGCCCCGCATCGGGCTCCCTGTTCAGTGTGAAGCCTGCTTCTCCCTTTCTCCCTCTCCCACTCCCCCTGCTTATGTTCCCTCTCTCGCTGTATCTGTCAAAGAAATAAATAAAATCTTTAATAAACAAACAAACAGGTCAGGCAATAGCAGCACTTGGTTATCAGAACAAACAAGGGGTGCCCAGCCCAGGTGGCTCAGTAAGTCAAGCATCTAACTTTGGCTCAAGTCATGATCCCGGAGTCCTGGGATCGAGTCTCACATCGGGCTCCCTGCTCAGCAGGGAGCCTCCTTCTCCCTCTCTCCCTCTGTCCGCCCCCACTGCTTCAGCACTCTCACTCTCAAATAAATAAAATCTTTAAAAATTAAAAATTTTTTAAATTTTTAAAAGAACAAACAAAAGATAAGCTAAAAAAATGATTTCAGTCCTGTTTTACAATTGGTCATTTTTAAGTGGATGCTTTAAAACCAAGTTTCTTAAAACTCTCAAAACACCAACCTCCTTCTGAGACGCACTTGCTAAAAAACATGATAATCATAGATGTCTGAAAAGGAGCCATGAACAACTCAAGATGTCTCCAGCTTTCTTCAAGGAATGCATGCCCCAATCAGAAACCAAAAGGAGAAGGATCTAATCTGATGCTAAATACTTACATCTTCAGTCCAGTCGTCTGTTGTCCACTCTTCCACAGAATTCTTCCAGGTTCCTGTTGACAATAATCATAGTTTACATCACAAAGCCAAATACTATCTTACTGCAAATAATTCTCTGTTGTATACTGCACAAGATGTGTCATGTATCTCATTAGTAATTTAGTTTACAATCCAAGAAATATGAAGCTCCTGATCTATTCTCAGTAAAATGTCATGTTCTCATATACCAACTTAGCTAGGTACTATCCACATAACCTCAAAGCAATTTCTGAAACTGATTTTGCATCAGTGTAGATCATATTCAAGCAATTCTGCCATAAGTACGAACACAGCACAAATACACACAATGAGATCCTTATGATATATAAAACTTAGAACAAAATTATGAAGCGGTCTGCCTTGGACCCTAATTTCATGTAGATTACAGAGTTTCTAAATTTATACAAGCATCCTTTTTATAAGATATTTATTCCATTCTATGGTTTTCTAATAGATCCCCAGCAAAGGTTAGTCCTGTTCACATGAAGTATGGTGCTGTAACTCCTGATTAGGTACAAAGGATCTGCGCAAACAATTGTTACAGAACAAACATCTATCAAATAATTAAGTGCTTTAAAAAGAAAGCATTTGTGGTGGCATCTGGGTGGCTCATTTGGTTAAGCCTCTGTCTTCAGCTCAGGTCATGATCCCGGAGACCTGGGATCGAGCCCTAAGTCAGGCTCCATGCTCAGCGGAGAGTCTGCTTCCCCCTCTCCCTCTGTCCCTTCCCCTGCTCCTTCTCTCTCTCTCACTCTCAAGTAATAATAAAATCTTTAAATTTTTTTTTAAAGATTAAAAAAAAAAAAACCATGTGTCCAGAAATGCTGACTTTAGTATTCAGAGATCCTGTATAAGTACAGGACCATTATTTTAAAATACACATGCAAATACACACCCAGAGAAAATGGTTTTAAAAGAAAATATACCAAGATATCAACTATAACTACCCCCAGGAAGTAAGACTGTCAATGTTTTCGTTCCTTCCAACAGGAAGAAATGAGCTGAGCATCTGACCTACAATGAAGTCTGTGTGTAGAGAGGGCAAAAGGAAGAGAAGGGAACACTCTTGAGAAAAAAAGGCAGGTAACCAGATCTCATCTCCTTGGAATCAGGTCAATAACCTCATAACCAACTGCCTCATAAATAAATAGATGTTATTACCTAGGAATAGAGTCCTTCTCTATGGAATCTTTTGATTGGATATCCCTAGTTTAGGACTGGTTATGGCAAACACAGAATTGATGCATTTATGCAGTATGGCTCCCTATAAAATATCACCTAAGATATGCTACTACTTGGGAGATTTTTTTAAACGTGCGAAAATTCCCTGCTGTCAGAAACCTACACACATCACTGATAGACTTTATCTATTATTGTGGATCATAGGGCATATATATTATAGGAAGGAAGAATGGCAATACAGGCACTCATTGTTCTTCTGTGCTTCTCAACTGCATGTATCCTTGAAATAACTGTAAAGATTCATAGAGAAAGATCTAAACTGACAATCTGATCCTTTGTACTGGTTTACTCACCATACTTTTTTTTTTTTTTTTTAGATTTTATTTATTTATTTGACAGAGCACAAGTAGGTAGAGAGGCAGGCAGAGGGAGAGGGAGAAGCAGGCTCTCCACTGAGCAGGGAGCCTGATATGGGACTCGATCCCAGAACCCTGGGATCATGACCTGAGCCAAAGGCAGCCGCTTAACCAACTGAGCCACCCAGGCGCCCCCTCATACCTTTTAATGGTTTCCATAATTTTTCCACAAATGTCATAAAACAAATATCCCAAAACATCTCTCTGAATTAAAATATTTTCTTAAAACTAGAAAAAAGTTATAGCCTAAGTGAAAAAACAAAACATGCAATTAGTCCCAGTCGGAAATCAGTACTGAAAACTTGTTCTCTAAGACCTCTGCACCGACTTCTTGGAGATCACCCTGTACACAAATCTTAATAAATCTAAGGCAAGCCATGTACATACTCTCCACTCTTACATTCCTTCTACAATGTGACTTTCTTCTAGGTACTAATAATACATAATCTCCAATCTTTGAATATATCTCCTTCGAAACTTCTCTAAGTAAATTTATAGTTTTAAAAGGACACAATTAAAGAATGGACAGTACACACTGTTCTTGGTGCCACCTCCATGCAACCTACCATATGCTCACGCTGTCAAATTCATCGTAAGAAACAGTATTCTAAAGATTAGCAGATTCTGGGGTACCTGGGTGGCTGAGTCGTTAAGCGTCTGCCTTCGGCTCAGGTCATGATCCCAGAGTCCTGGGATCGAGCCCCACATCGGGCTGGCTCCCTGCTCGGCGGGAGGCCTGCTTCTCCCTCTCCCACTCCCACTGCTTGTTACCTCTCTCACTGTGTCTCTCTCTCTGCCAAATAAATAAATAAAATCTTAAAAAAAAAATGATTAAGAAATTTTATGAAAAGCTGAGGCTCAACCTAAGCAGCTTAGTTTTAGGAACATTCTAATCAAGAAACAGAAAACAGGGGCACCTAGCTATCTCAGTCTGTAGAGCATGGGACTCTTGATCTTGGGGTTGTAAGTTTAAGTCCCACACTGGATGTTGAGATTACTTAAAAATAAAATCTTAAAAAAAAACAAAACTTGAAAGTTGGAAAATACTAGAAAGATAAAAAGAAGGGATATCCCAAAGGAGAAAAATAACGATGAAGCATTAAAAAGCCTTCTATATAAAATATTAAAAGTATCCTAAAGTTTACAACATACCTTTTTTTTCCCAAAATTTTTAAGTTGTGGTAAAATACTCATAAAATTTAGTCTTGTGATCATTTTTAAATGTACTCTGTGGTATTAAGTTAAAGCACACTTTCATACACATGATGTAAAGAGATTGGACTAACACTTAAGAGACAGGGGTATTTTGAAAATAATTAAAACACGAATTTAGACATGTAGAATACAGTCAGAATGTGAGTACATTTACTAACTGGCAGAAGACCATATATGTAGTCACAAGCAGAAGTGCAACATGGTAAAGTGGTTATGTCAGGCAACAGAGGGGATAGCCCCTTATCAGAAATCAGGGCCAACTGTTGCAGTAACCCACCCTAAATACATAGACTATAAAATTATGAGACATTACATAGAGACGAATTTGGTTCAAGTCCTAATCCTACTGTAAAATATTAGAATTTTACAGTAAGACTTTGGTCTCCATTATAGACCTATAAACCTACACCTCAAACTATGGGAAAATGTCAGTAACAATTTATTTTCAGCTCATAACAAATTTGAGATGCATGCTTTATGTTCAACTTAACTTGATGTTAGCCCTCTATCAAAAGCATACATAAGGCAGCCACACAGGAAAAAGGAAAACAATGAGTTAAAAACCTGTGCTGTCTTGAAGGCCAATCTATAAAACACTTCCATAATCAAAAGTTGATATTTAATCAAGTAGTTGTAAAAATACAGTTTTTACAATTATACGAGGTTTTCTTAGCTAGCCTTGATTAAAATGGAAGATACTATAAGCATTTTAGGAGATTTTTTTCTTTTTAAAGTAAGCTCTGTGCCCAACATGCTGCTTGAACTCATGACCCCAAAATCAAGTCGCGTGCTCTGCAGATTGAGCCAGCTAGGCACCCCCATTTTAGTAGATTTGTAACTAAGGGAAATTTTTCAATTAAAACAATACCTTTGAGTCCATAAAAATTTTTGTTTGGCAGATCCTGAGCTACAATATGAACATTTGATGCCAGTTCTGCAGATCAATGTACAAGGGAAGGTCTTAACATATTAAATTAATGAAGGTATTCATCAAAAGGAAAACAGGTCAGCAACTTAAATAGAGAAAGTAAAGCGTCAAAGCTATGTCTACGCTGTGCATCAGAGAAGAAAACTTACTGCAATCCATATTGTGACAGCCCACTGTGACTCAACTATAAATCTTATTATTAGCCAGATGGCCTCTGAACATTCAACTGCATCAACTACCCTTGTTCATATTCCCATGTTCATCAAACTCCCTTCCCACTTGTCAAGAGCATTCCAATGTTTAACAAGTTATGTTTAGTATGTTTAAATTTAATAAATTAGCATTCTGACTACCCTTCAGTCTTTCTACTTTGGTTAATGGAAGTCTGCTCTAAGGAATGGATTTATTATCCTGTCAAAAGTCAGGTTTCTGAGCCTATAATTATGGCTGAGGGCCAGACTTGGAACTCTGGTTTTCAACAAGACAATGCCACTCTATGACGCTCCTAGAGAAATACCCAGGCTCTATCAACGGAATCCTTTAACTGTATTTTGCATTAAACATGTTTGCTTATTTTTTAGCAAGGAATCGGCTACTCTAAATGAGAACGAGGAGAAGGAGGGAGAAGAGATAGACACAAGACAGAAAAGAACAGGAGGCAGAATGAGAAAAAAGAAAAGTAACAGTTAATCAACTAATTCAACATTGTTTCAACACCTGATTTCAAAATCAATAAAGGTTATGAATAAAGCTGCTTTACATTCTGTGCAGGTTTTTGTGTGGCTATGTTTTCATTCCTCTTCAATAAAAAACAAGGGTTGGGGCGCCTGGGTGGCTCAGTTGTTAAGCGTCTGCCTTCGGCTCAGGTCATGATCCTAGGGTCCTGGGATCGAGCCCCCATCGGGCTCCCTGCTCTGCAGGAAGCCTGCTTCTCCCTCTCCCACTCCCCCTGCTTGTGTTCCTGCTTTCACTGTCTCTCTCTGTGTCAAATAAATAAAATCTTTAAAAACAAAAACAAAAACAAGGGTTGGGATTGTTAAGACTATGTCGTGAATGTACGCTTTCACACCAGGAATGTATGAGTTCCGGCTGTTCTGCCACCTTCATTAATACTTAGTACTGTCAGTTTCCTTCTACAGCCATTTTTGTTTTGATTTTGTTTTTTTTTTTTAAGTAACTTCTACACCCAACATAAGTCTTGAACCTACAACCCCAAGATCAAGAGTCGCATGCTCTACTGACTGAGCCAGTCAGTTGCCCCTCTAAAGCCATTTTTATGAATGAAAAGTGGCAACCTATTATGGTTTTAATTTGTATTTCTCCTACAACCAATGATAATGAGCACATTTTTATCTTCCTCTTTGAAGTATATGTTCAAATCTTTTGCTCTTTTATTAACTTTTTATTTTGAAATAACTACAGATTGACTAGAAGTTATCCATATCCTAATGATTACATGCCCCATAATTATAGTACAACAATAAAAAAAACTGGCATAGATACAAAGTGTGTGTATAGTTCTAGGTCATCTTTTTATTTTGGTAAAATACACTTAAAATCACTTTTGGGGGGGGGCAAAAAACTTACCATGTTAACCCTTAAGTGCACAACGCATTACCATTATATTCACAGTGTTATACAAACCAACACCACTACCCATTTCCACAACTTTTTCATTTTTGCTCATTTTTATTGCTCATTTATTTTATTGGGCTGCTTGTTTTCTTATGAGTTGTTAGGAATTCTTTATATATTCTATATACAAATCCCTTTTCAAATGGGAGTTTGGGGGTGCCTGGCTGGCTCAGTCGGTAGAGCATGTGGCTCTTGATCTCTGGGTTGCAGGTTCAAGCCCCATGTTGGGTAGAGAGATAACATAAAAGGGGCACCTGGGTGGCTCAGTCATTAAGCGTCTGCTTTCGGCTCAGGTCATGATCCCAGGGTCCTGGGATCAAGCCCCGTATCGGGCTCCCTGCTCAGCAGAAGTCTGCTTCTCCCTCTCCCACTCCCCCTGCTTGTGTTCCCTCTCTCGCGGTGTCTCTGTGAAATAAATAAATAAAATTTTTAAAAATAATAAAATAAAAAATGGGAGTTTTATAAATATTTCCTCCTTTCATCTTATTTATTTTCTTCTCAAGAACCAAGTTTTTGGGGCACCTGTGTGGCTCAGTCGTTTAAGCATCTGCCTTTGGCTCAGGTCATGATCCCAGGGTCCTGGGATCGAGCCCTGCATGGGGCTCCCTGCTCAGCGGAGAGCCTGCTTCTCCCTCTCCTTCTGCCTGCCGCTCTGCCTATCTCTGCTCTCTATCTCTCTGTCAAATAAATAAATAAAATCTTAAAAAAAAAAAAAAAAAAAGAACCAAGTTTTTGTTTTATAACTCGTGCTTACTGTGTCCTATATAAGAAATCTTGCCTAACCCAAGGTGGCCTAAGATGTGCCCCTGTATTTTCTTTAGAAGTTAGCCTACCAGGTTTCACATTTAGAACTATTACCTACTTGGGGCGCCTGGGTTGCTCAGTTGGTTAAGCGGCTGTCTTCGGCTCAGGTCATGATCCCTGGGTCCTGGGACTGAGCCCCACGTCCGGCTCCCTGCTCAGTGGAGAGCCTGCTTCTCCCTCTCTCTCTGCCTGCCTCTCTGCCTACTTGTGCTTTCTCTGTGTCAAATAAATAAAATCTTTAAAAAATAAAAAAAAATTTAAAAAAAAGAACTATTACTATTACTTGATTTTATTTTTTTTTGTGTGTAGGACAGTGTAATAAATACCACTGAAGTGCCTTGAAACTGTTGTCCTAAGTCAATTAATTAGCCATATATCTATGGGTTTATTGCTAGATTTGCTATTACATAATTGATCAGTCTCAATGCTTTTGCCAAATCCGCAGATTATTGTAGCTTTAACTTTTTAAGGGGCGCCTGGGTGGCTCAGTTGGTTGAGCGTCCAACTCTTGGTTTCCGCTCAGGTCATGATCTCAGGGTCATGAGCTCACGCCCCATGTTGGTCTCCATGCTGGGTGAGGAGCCTACTTAAGATCCTCCCCCCACCAAAAAAAAGAATCTCTCTCTCTCCCTCTGCTCCTCTCCCCTCCCCCCCAAAGAAAGAAAGAAACAAACTTTTGAAATCAAGGCGTATGATCTAAACGTTGTTGTTCTTTTTCAAAATTCTTTGGGCTATGCCAGTTCCTGTATTTGTCTATAAAAATTTATTTATTTTTAAAATTTTATTTGACAGAGACAAAGCGAGAGAAGAAACACAAGCAGGGGGAGAGGGAGAAGCAGGCTTCCCGCCGAGCAGGGAGCCTGATGCAGGGCTGGATCCCAGGACCCTGGGACCATGACCTGAGCCGAAGGCAGACGCTTAACAACTGAGCCACCCAGCTGCCCTTAAATAAAGTGTTTTTTAAAAAAATAAATTTGGGGGGCACCTGGGTGGCTCAGTCGTTAAGTGTCTGCCTTCGGCTCAGGTCATAATCCCAGGGTCGGGCTCCCTGCTCGGCAGGAAGCCTGCTTCTCCCTCTCCTGCTCCCCCTGCTTGTGTTCCTTCTCTCGCTCTCTCTCTCTGTGTCAAATAAATAAATAAAATCCTAAAAAAACAAAACAGAAACATTTTATTTATTTGCCAGAGAGAGAAAGCGCGCGTGCGTGCATAAGCGGGGGGGAGGGGGGGGCACCAGACAGAGGGACAAGTAGGCTCCACGCTGAGCAAGGAGTCCAATGTGGGACTCCATCCCAGGACCCTAGGATCATACCCTGACCTGAAGGCAGATGCTTAACCAACTGAGCCACCCAGGCGTCTCTTCTATAAAAACTTCAAAATCAAGTTAATTTACACAACAATAATCTGCTAGGATTTTTTTTTTAAGTATTTATTCGAGAGAGAAAAAGAGAGCATGCACAAGTGGGAGGGGGCAGAGAGAAGCTGACTCCCCGATGTGCAGAGAGCCAGATGCCCAACTGAGCCTAAGGCAGATGCCCAACCGAATGAGCCACCCAGGCGCCCTGCTAGATTTTGATTCAACTTGTACTGCACCTAAACACCAATTTGAGAAAAAATAACTTTTTAATAATATACTGAATGATCCAGTTCATAAACACTGAGTATCTCTCCCCTTTGTTGGGTCTTGATATTTCTCATCAAGATGCATAATTTTCTACAAATATTGCACACATTCTAAGTATTTCATGTTTTTATAATACTGTAAATAATACTTTTTTTCCTTTTTAATTCTCATTTGCAATTGTTCATTGCTAGTAAAGAAACAGTCTTGATTTTAGGGGTGGTCACAGAAGTATATGCATTTGTTTGACTTCACCTACTTGTACCCTTAAAAAAGATAAATATTATTGCCTATAAAATTTATCTCAATAAACCTGACATTTTTAAAAACTAGCAAGATAAATTTTCACAAAGTGTAGTACCATGAATTAATGTCCAAGGAGAGAGTCAGTAAAAACTAAGTTTCACAACAGTGAGAGCTGAAATATATAAAAATATATAAAAATGGTATATCTTTCCATTTATTTCTTGAAACTTGATTCCATGTTTTAAATATAACATTTAACATTTTCATAGGTAGAAGTCTTACCATCTTGCTCATTACACTTCTTCCTAAGCATTTGATGTTTTTGAGGCTCCTAATTTTTTTCCATTTTCTCTTTGTTGATGGTTTATAGAATATATTTTCTATTGAACTCTTACCTAGCACCTTTTAAAACTCCCTTATTCATTTTTTTTTTTTTTAAAGATTTTATTTATTTGACAGAGAGACAGCGAGAGCAGGAACACAAGCAGGGGGAGTGGGAGAGGGAGAAGCGGGCTTCCTGCCGAGCAGGGAGCCCGATGTGGGACTCGATCCCAGGACCCGGGGATCATGACCTGAGCCGAAGGCAGACGCTTAACGACTGAGCCACCCAGGCGCCCCTCCCTTATTCATTTTTAATATTTTATCTAGATTTTTATATCACTGCCACATTGTCTTTCTAACCCTTCTGACTTTTTTCATTCTTTACTGTAATGATTACAACCTCTAGTACACTGTCATATAGAAAGAGTAAGAGTAAACTCCTTTATCTTGTTCCAGAGAAAAAATATACAACACATCACAATTAACCGTAACACTTGCTGTAAGTTTTGTAGATATCCCCTACCTGATTAAGGAAATTTCCTTATATTCCAGATTTGCCAGTTTATTAAAAAGGCAGAAATGGATGTTGGGTTTTGTTTGAAATGCTAAGAATTTTCAGCTTTACTCAAAGTATGAATAGTACTTATTTTTGTTACTGAAATATAATTTGTACAGCATAAAATCCACTCTTTTAAAACACACAACTGAGCAGTGTTTAGTATATTCACAAGTTGTAAAACAATCATGACTATCTATTCAAGAATATTTTCATCACTCCCAAGAAGAAATCTTGAACCCATTAGTAGTCACTCCCCATTTTTCCCAAACATTCCCAACCCTATGCAACCAATAGTCTACTTCTATGTATCTGCCTGATCTGGGTATTTCATACAAATGAAATCACACAATATAAAGTATGTGGTCCTTTATGACTAGCTTCTTTCACTCAGCATGTTTTTAAGATTCATCCAGTTACAGCATGCATTAGCACTTCACTCCTTTTTATAGAATGAATATTCCATTGTATGGATAATATACCACATTTTACTCATCCATTCACCCACTGAGGGACATCTGATTTGTTTCCATGTTTTGCTACTATGAATTATGCTTCTATGAACATCTGTACACAAGGTTCTACATAAAGCTAGGTCCTCCATTCCCCTGAGTATGTATCTGGGAGGTGACTGGTTTTTTATTTTTTATTTATTTATTTATTTTTAAAGATTTTATTTCTTTATTTGACAGAGAGAGACACAGCAAGAGAGGGAACACAAGCAGGGGGAGTGGGAGAGGGAGAAGCAAGGCTCCCCGCAGAGCAGGGAGCCTGATGTGGGACTCGATCCCAGGACCCTGGGATCACGACCTGAGCCGAAGGCAGCTGCTTAACTGACTGAGCCACCCAGGCTCCCGGTGACTGGTTTTTTAATGTTAAAGAAACTTGACTACCAAGAATACATTTAGGGGCGCCTGGGTGGCTCAGATGGTTAAGCGTCTGCCTTCGGCTCAGGTCATGATCCCAGCGAGCCCCACGTCTGGCTCCTGGCTCGGCGGGGAGCCTGCTTATGCTCGCTCTCTCTCTCTGGATGTCTCTGTCTCAAATGAACAAATAAAATCTTAAAAAAAAAAAAAAAAAAAATGCATTTAAAATGGCCATGATGTATTATCCTTTTTTATCTTACTGAATGGTTTTCCAATATTTGGCTTAAGATTTTTACATCTGTGTTGAAGAGTGAGATTAACCTGTAATTTCAAATGTTAGCACAAAATTTATTGACATGAAGTATCTTACAATCTTCTAATATCTGATATTACAATTGTAATTATATTAAAATATAAATTATATAGAATACATATTACAATTATAATTAATATCAATATCCTTTTTTTCATTCCTATAACCAATTATATATGCTGCTTCTCCCTCACTTGATCAGTCTCCGAGTAACCTTACCAACTTTACTAGTCTTTTCAAATTACCATTTTTATAACTTTTGTTGATCCTCTCTATATTATCCTTTGATTTCTAGTTCACTGATTGTGTTTCTGTGGTGCTGGCACAGTACTGTTTTTTGACCAGGATAGATATTATATGGATGTTTCCTTTTAGATTATTTATTGAACTATAATTTTATATTTGTAGTTAGAATTCATGAATTGTCAAAACAGGTCTTTATTTTTTTTAATGTTTTATTTATTTATTCATGAAAGTCAGAGAGAGAGAGAGAGAGAGGCAGAGGCCTCGCAGAGGCAGAGGCCTCGCAGAGGCAGAGGCAGAGGGAGAAGCAGGCTCCCCGCCTAGCAGGGAGCCCGATGCGGGACTCGACCCCAGGACCCTGGGATCATGACCTGAGCCGAAGGCAGACGCTTAACCATCTGAGCCACCCAGGCACCCCAAAACAGGTCTTTATAAATATAAATGTAGTAGTTAATATCTATATTATCATGAAAAAAAATCTAGGATCTCTATTAAATAAACACACCAATTAATAACTATTTATCCATGAATTTCCAAAACAAAACTAGGATACAGAAAAAATCTGCAAAAGCACTTGGTGCCCAAACCTACCTATCACCCACCACTTTATCTGGCCAAATTTATGTCCACCAACAGGAACGGTACTTTCCAGTAACAAGTCTTCCCCTAAGAAATGATATATATACACTGATATTTGAGTGTGATTTTGTACTGACTTACACAGATTAATTAAAGGCTCTCCCTCAGAGTGAAGAAGAAAAACATCAAATACCTTATGGTCAATAAGATTTTTAAGTAAGACTTTGGAGGTAAGAACCAGCTAATAGTCTCAGAGGTAGGACAGCGGCCTGTTTTTCATTCTTCTCCATGGGCACACCTTTGTATGTTAAGGACTCAAACATTTAAAACACATCTTTGACAACAGACACTTACCAGTTCCCTCATCTGCACCATTCTGAGTAGCTTCCCAAACTACTGGCTTTGTAACACACCCATCTATAGATGGAGAATCTGAATAGTCCGCAGGATTAAATGTCCTTAGGTTTGAAAAAAATAAAGAATTTAAGGCAAAGGCAACAATTACCAAAGTCACAAAATCAACCATACATCATCTTCCCCCCCAACCCAAAAAAACCCTGTCCCTTCTAAAAGCCATTATAAGAAACTTCACCTTCCTTCTCCTATTTAATTATAGCTAATTCTTCTGGCCATCAGGATGTAGATCTTCTAAAAAGCAGTGATTTACTAGGGACCTTCCATACACTCTTGTATGATTCCCTTATTTCCCTAAATTGCTGCCCTCTGCATCCTAAAGCAGATGTGCACAACTATAATTGTATTAGGAAGAATAAGGGCTCTAATGGAAAGCCCTAAAAACTAAGGCCAGACTTAAACACACAGTCTTTTCTTCCCAAGTCAGAATCCAGATTCTTTTTGTATAGAAATGGTGGATCTAAAGACAATGTTTCATTCAGGTTTTTTTTCCATTAAAATTCTAAACACCCATGATTCAGAAGTCTAACTAAAGCCAAATCAATACTATCTCTAAAATTTTCAGAACAGAATTTAAAATTTCTTCCAGCTTTATTGAGATTATCATTGACAAAGAAAAAAATCATTAAAGAATATTTTTGAAAGTAAACCGCAAAATCTACTAAATAGTCTAAAGCTACTGAGCTGGGCACATACAGTATGTTTAAGTGTTCCAGCCAGTTTGCTCCCTATGTATTATCCTTCCTTCATCCACAATGAGCTCATGCAAGAAACTGAAATGGCAAGAGGTATCACTGAAGTCAGCAAACACCTCCTTGACCCTGCCCCCCAGTGCTGCCCTGGAGCTAGGAAGAGACAAAAGGGTTTTGCTGGAACCAATTCCCCTCCTTTCTTGACTGTAATCTACAGATGGCTTCTACAAGAAGCTTAAAACTTTTCCTAAAATTCCAGGGGAAGCTAATGTATTAGAAGCAGCAAAAGGTGAGAGAATAACCAGAAATTATGGAATAAACAACAGATTATACTACCTATGGGGGAAAAGAACTATCACTTTTACATACATAAACATTGCATTTACTCACCATTCAAAGAAAATTACTGTTATTTATCAACTTAACTCTTAGGCAGTGGTTTTCAACTAGGGGTGATTGTGCACCTCCCTCCCAAGGAACATCTGGCAGTATCTGAAGACTTTTTTGATTTTTACAACTTGAGAAGGGGTGCTACTGACATCTAGTAGGGAGAAGCCAGGGATGTTGCCAAACATGCTACAGTGTAAAGAATACCTGACCACCTCAACAAACTAGTATTAAATCTAAAATGTCAACAGAGCCAAGGATAGAAATTCTACTCTAAAACCCACTGCAATACAATTTTATTTGTACTATTTCACTTTTTCACTATTTCCTCTTTTTAATATAGAATTAACATGAGACTCACCAGGATAAATAAATTGGGTACAGGACAGAGGAAGAAAAACATTGGCAGTAATAACTAGAAAGGGTAGTAACTATAAAAATAGGATGGCTCAGACTTACCCCATGCCTTGGGTTGAGAATCTTCCTGTCCCTCTCCCTCTTCCACGTCCAAATCCTTGAAAAGAAAACAGTACTGTTAAATAGTATTTATGTGCTACACAATTATAATTCTACCAACTTCATTCTCTTATGCACCCACCCAAACACCACTGTCATTGTTCCTAACAGCACCAACATTCCTATCCAGTGTACCCAATCTGCCAGTCCCTACTGACACAAATATATACACAGTTACTGGTATTAAAGGACAGAAAGGATTTAATTCTGCTTGTATAGTACTTGTGATATGCAGCTGACATTACTAACTATTCTGGGGGTGCCTGGGTAGCCCAGTCGGTTAAGTACCCGACTCCCGGTTTCGGCTCAGGTCATAATCTCAGGGTTCTGGGATCAAGCCCTGCATCAGGCTCTGCGCTAAGCACAGAGTCAGGTTATCTCTCTCCCTCTGCTTCTCACCCCGCAAGCCCACTCCCCAGCTCTCCCGTGAGCACGCACACTCTCCCTCAACCACATAAAATCTTTAAAAAAAAAGAGACAGAGAGAGAGATCATTTTATTCAGTGACTCTCCAGTTTTTCGTAACATCCCAAACTGTGAAATAAAGACCTAAATCCAAGAGCTGTAACTACACAACTCTTACAGAAAATATAGAGCAATAGCTTCATGACATTGAATTAGTAATGATTTTTTTTTTTAAGAATTTTTTAAATCTTGGGGCGCCTGGGTGGCTCAGTCGTTAAGCGTCTGCCTTCGGCTCAGGTCATGATCCCAGGGTCCTGGGATAGAGCCCCGCATCGGGCTCCCTGCTCCACAGGAAGCCTGCTTCTCCCTCTCCCACTCCCCCTGCTTGTGTTCTCTCTCTCGCTGTGTTTCTGTCAAATAAATAAAATCTTTAAAAAGAAATAAAAAATTAAAAAATAAAGATATGAGGTACCTGGGTGGCTCACTCATATGAACTATATGGTATATGAATTATATTTCAAGAAGTTATTTTTGCTCTAAAGTTACCAATGACAAAAGCAAGAGAAACAACACAACTGCCCTTGAGAGGTGGACTCAAAAATACCCCTTGTAAGAAAAGAAAATTCATTTCAAAATCATACAAGTGACAATAGGCACTTACAGTGGTTAAATATTAAGAAAACAGTGGCAAGATTTTAAAGGGGGCTTCTGCTCAGAAATTATTAAACAAACCTGGAATACCTGAGCTGGAAAGCAAGATGTTCATTAGAAAGAGAAAAAGGAATTTATACAAGAAACACGTAGCCTAGGGCAAAAATTGAAGAAATCTTGCAAGTACCCTGGAAAAAGTATCAACTACATATATATATATATATATATATATATATATATATATATCTCCAAAGATCAAAAGCTGCTGACCCAAGTACTGACCACAAACATGCCAAATATCATAGGTAGATTTTAAAAAGTCAAATCCATTATTCCCATAAATTTTTGCAAGATAACAAAACTGTTCTTTCCTATTTACCTGCCTAGTAACGCTACCAGTAACATTGTTTTCTGTGTATATACAATTTCCCTACCTTGTTATCTGGTACAAACAGCTATTTCTACCTAATAGCTCATAATAAAGACTTGGGGCCTTTTAATTTTAAAAACAAAAACACAAGACTAAAGTGGCTTCAAAAAATAAAATTTAAAAATTAAATAAAATTTAAAAAAAACACAAGACTAAAGAATATTATCATAAAGAATAAACCAATATTATGATACATGCTATCTTTTCCCCTCAGGGTCTCTCTAGGAACTCTGCACCACATCTTTGTTGCATGACTGCTCAAGTTTTCAGTTGTTTAATATTTATGTTTTCTGTACTGAGCGTCTGAATAGAAAAGTTGCTCATCTCCCTTGAAAAAGCCGTAACACAGAAAACAGGCAATCGCCTCTAGTGGAGTCAGACCCTAAATGCAGACATTCCCCACCCACCCAGGGCCCAACATGTGTGACCTAAATAGAAGCAAGTAGGGACAGTGTTCCTAATCTAAGACGACAGAAAGCAATCCCTCTCCGTCATCCCCACAACACTGTATGGAGAGCTTTGCCACAGACAAATGTGCCAGAAACTGTGTGATCCTGAATTTATTACTGCACACTCTGAGTCATTACATGAAACATCTTTAAGGTCCTGACTAGTTCTAAGGCTTTTTGTATAGACAAAAATTCCCAACTTTTCATGACTGGTTCATCATAAAAACAGTTGCCATGCTGACTTCATGAGCTGCCTCCATGACCAGAGAACTATTCAGCCTATACCAAGAGTAGGACATCTCTGGGGCTTGCCTGGCTCAGAGACTTGGGGGTCAAGCAAGTTCTGCCTTTCTGTCCCTAGGTTAGAGTATATTCTCAGATAGCAATATGCCTTTCCAACCCTAAAGCAGCATAAACAAGTTAAATGACAATAGCAAAATCTCCCTGGGATTCAGCGAGGAATAAAGCTTAGAATCCACCCTCATATCCAATTATTAGCTTGTCCTTAACAAATAACTCTGATTCTAAATGTGTTAGAGGGGCACCTGGGTGGCTGAGTCATTTGAGCAATCAACTGTTGATTTCAGCTCACGTCATTAGGGTCATGAGATTGAGCCCCAGATCAAGCTCTGTGCTCAGCAGGGAGTCTCCTTTAAATTCTCCCTCCCTATCCCTCCGCCTGCTCCCTGTCCCGTGCTCCCAGCACTCTGTGCTGAGCACAGAGCCCAACATGGTGCTCAATCCCACGACCCTGAGACCACGATCTGGGCCGAAATCAAGAGTCAGATGCTTAACTGACTGAGGCACCCAGGCAACCCAATAAATAAATCATTAAAAAAAAATAAATAAATGTATTATGGTAAATGTTGCAGGAATTAATAGACTCTAAAACTAGTAAATAAAAGTCTGATTTTTTTTTTTTTTAAAGGATATTTAGGAAATACTCTGAGCTGGTTGCCCAACCCCTGTGGCGCTTCACCCACCTCTGCCACTAGTTGAAGGTGTTAGTACACTGAAAAGCCATACCCTGGATGCCATGCATCCTGCTTGGCAGGGACTGATTGATTTCCATCTCCTTCCACCCAGAACCAGGAGAAGACTGACCCCCTTTTGGACTGAGTAAGCTTCCCCTTTTGTGGTGACACTTTTATTTTTTTAATTTTATTTATTAAAATCAATTAATTAACATGTAGTATATTATATATTTCAGAGGTAGAGGTCAGTGACTCATCAGTCGCATATAACACCCAGTGCTCATGTCCTCCTTAATGCCCATCACCCAGTTACCCCATCCCTCCACCCACCTCCCCTCCAGAAACCTGTTTCCTATAGTTGTCTCTTATGCTTTGTAGCCTTCTCTGATATTTTATGTTTCCTTCCCTTCCTCTGTGGTGATAATTTTAGAAATTCCCAAATAGGGGGTGCCTGGGTGGCTCAGTTGGTTAAGCTTCTGCCTTTGGCTCAGGTTATGATCTCAGGGTCCTGGGACTGAGCCCCACATGCGGCTCCCTGCTCAGCGGGCAGTCTGTTTCTCCCTCTCCGTCTGCTCCTCCCCCACCCTTTGCTTGTGCTCTCTAATAAATAAATCTTTAAAAAAAAAAAAAAATCACAAGTGGAAGATAATTTCTCCTAAGCCCCACTTCAGGCAGAGCTCTTCCAAATGGTTGAAGGAAAAGCCCAATTCAAATTAGCTAATACAAAATAGGCAATATTAGTTTTATATAACTGGGGTAGTCAGAGGTTTAGCATTACTGAATCCAGGGGCCCTTAACACATTACAAAAAAGGATAGTTACATAGTCTCAGAGTACTCCCCTGGAAAAGTATTTATTAATTACAAAGTGCAGGGTAGTAACTTCACAGAGGAGAAACTTGGCAGAAACTACTGTTCTTAAATAAGTAATCAAAACTAACATCACTAGTAATGGGATAAACCTGTATCATGTGCCCTCTAATGTGATGCATGGAGGTCAGTGATCCTCACTTTGTGGTATCCCTGTCAAAAATAAGTAATAAGTTAACTATACTGGCATTAAAATAAAATTTAAAAACACCAAATAACATCAATCTATTCATGAGAAAGCTTCTCAGACTGATATTAAAGGATATTCTTTAAGAGAGTCCATATGCTTCAAAAGCATTAAGGCCATTAAAGACCAAGTTTATTTCAGACTGATGAACTATTTTAGATTGAAGGACACTAAAGAGACATGAGAGCTAAATACAATGTGTGATACTGGACTGGATCCTAGACCAGAATACTTTTCTGCCATAACACTACAGGACAGGGCGCCTGGGTGGCTCAGTCGTTGGGCGTCTGCCTTCGGCTCAGGCCATGATCCCAGGGACCTGGGATCAAGTCCCGCTTGGAAGGGGGACTTGATCCCCTTATTTATTTATTTACTTGACAAAGAGAGAGAATTAGTGAGAGCAGGAACACAAGCAGGGTGAGTGGGAGAGGGAGAAGCAGGAAGCCCGCTTCTCCCGCTCCCACTCTCCCTGCTTGTGTTCCCTCTCTCGCTGTGTTTCTGTCAAATAAATAAATAAAATCTTCAAAAAAAAAAAAAAAGAACATTACAGGATAACTGGATACTTTTCAGTAAGGCCTGTAAATTGCATCAATAGTTATTTCCTGATTTTATCACTGTAAGATCTCCATAAGAGAGTATCTTTCTTTCTTAGGAGAAATACACAAAATATTAAGGGGTAAAATGGCATTATGTTGGAATTTATATTCAAAGGTTGCAGAAAAAAAAAACAATACATACATACAGAGAGAAACAATAATAGTAAAATATCAAAATTCAGGAAATCTGAGTAACCATTATGCAAAATTCTGTTTTATTTTATTTCAAGGTAAAATGTTAAACTGTACCCTGAGCACTTCCATGTATATTTCATACTCCCATAAGTAGTTTTTAATTATGTAAAAAAAAAAAAATCCAAGTTGTTTCCCATGTTTACATTAGCTGCTCCTTCTACATAGAATGTTCCTACCCAGATTTTCACATGGCTTTCTTCCTCCTCAGCGACTTCCTCAGGCCACTCAATCTAAAGATGACCCTACAAGGGCACCTGGCTGCCTTAGTCAGTAGAGGCTAAGATTCCTGATCTAGGAGTTTTGAGTTCAAGCCCCACGTTGGGTGTAGAGATTTATTACTAAAAAAAAAGTTTAAAAAGAACAAAAAATAATAATAAAGAAGACCCCATTGACAGCTGATCACCAATCATTTTCTTAAGTCAAATAGTGATTTTACTTGACTGTCTCTTCTCCTTTCCCACCCATATGTGAGGAACATTGCTTATTCCCAGCATTATCTGCAACAATACAATAGGTATTTAAATATTAGTTGTTGCAACACCAAAGAAATACAATTATAAGAACATATTATGAACAACTTATCCCAACAAATTAGACAATCTGGAAGAAATGGACGCATTCCTAGAGACATATAAACTACCAAAACTGAAACAGGAAGAAATAGAAAACCTGAACAGACCCATAACTAGCAAGGAAATGGAAGCAGTAATCAAAAATCTCCCAACAAACAAGAGCCCAGGGCCAGAAGGCTTCCCAGGGGAATTCTACCAAACATTTAAAGAAGAATTAATACCTAATCTTCTGAAACTGTTCCAGAAAACAGAAATGGAAGGAAAACTTCTGAACTCATTATCCCAAAATTTATAGATTACCGTATTAAATCCATGCTGTTTCATAGTATTTTTTAAGCCAATACTATGCAGATAAGGCAAAAAATAAGGAAGAAAAGTTTCATTAGCAATTTCAATTTTTTAAGATTTTATCTGAGAGAGAGAGCACGCACATGAGGTGGGGAGAAGCAGGCTCCCTGCTGAGCAGAGAACCCGATGTGGGGCTCGAACCCAGAAACCTGAGATCATAACCTGAGCCGAAGTCAGACGCCTAACTGACTGAGCCACCCAGGCCCCCCAGTAATTTGAAATGTTAGCATTTAATCACATATGTAAATTAGTATTCTAAGGGAGAGCCAATGGAAAGTCTGTAAGAGGAGCTCACAAGTATGGTCAAAATCTAAGAATAAACGCAATGGAGACTCTAAAGAACTGTCTTTAAAAAAAAAGATTTTATTTATTTATTTACTTGACAAAGAGAGAGAATTAGTGAGAGCAGGAACACAAGCAGGGTGAGTGGGAGAGGGAGAAGCAGGCTTCCTGCCGAGCAGGGAGCCCGATGCGGGGCTCGATCCCAGGACCCTGGGATCACGACCTGAGCCGAAGGCAGACGCTTAATGACTGAGCCACTGATTTATTTGAGTGAGAGAGGGAGAGAGAGCATGCACAGAGGGAGAGGGAGCAGGGAGTCGGACTCAGGGCTCGTTCCCAGGACCCCTAACCAACTAAGCGATCCAGGCGCCCCCAATGAACTGTTTTAAAAGGCTAATTAAACGGACCACAACAGAGTAAATTAAGACATTAAATGACTTACAACTAATCTTCTGGTAAGTAACATGTTAATAAAACAAGAGACATTTATTCCTTAATTATTAAAGTAACAAACTATTTGTCCTGCACCACTATTAACTTACTATCAAACTGTACTAATATTCATAAGCAAAATAATTGTGGTTTTGAGCATGCAGGATACTGAATGTTTTCCCCCTCTTGCCCTGTGCTGGATGTTGGATTCAAAGCAATTCAAAGAAATCTCCAGACAGACCACAACCCTTTCAAGAATTTATCTAAATATACTTAGGGCGCCTGGGTGGCTCAGTTGGTTAAGCGACTGCCTTCGGCTCAGGTCATGATCCTGGAGTCCCGGGATCGAGTCCCGCATCGGGCTCCCTGCTCGGCAGGGAGTCTGCTTCTCCCTCTGACCCTCCTCCCTCTCATGCTGTCTGTCTCTCACTGTCTCTCGCAAATAAATAAAAAATCTTAAAAAAAAAAAAAAAAAAAGATTTATCTAAATATACTTAAATACAGGTGTTATGATACAAAAAAAAATTTTTTTCAAAAAGTAAAGTTTAAAGTATACGTTTTAAGCATTTTTATTTAGTAATTTATGGGGCGGGAAGGGGAGAAGCAGAGTGAGAGGGAGAAAGAATCTGAAGCTGACTCTCACTGAGCGCATAGCCCGATCAATGCGGAGGCTTGATCCCACCACCGTGACACCATTACCTGAACCAAAACCAAGAGTCAGACTGTTTAACCAATTGAGCTACCCAGGCGACCCAGAAAAGGTAAAGTTTAATTGAAAAATCCTATACACAAAACAATGTCCGATTCACTTCTTTGAAAAAGTAAGTTTAATTAAAATCATACATACAAAACAATGATAAAAAATTTTAACTCGGGGCACCTGGGTCGCTCAATCACTTGGGCAACCGTCTCTTGATTTTGGCTCAGGTCATGATCTTAGGGTTCTGAGATCCGGCCGTGTGTCAGGCTCCACACTGAGTGTGGCATCTGCTTGGTATTCTCTCTCTCCATCTGCACCCTGCTTATGCTCTCATTCTCTCTCTCTCTCGCTAAAAAATAATTTATAACTCATTTAAGTTTATATGTGAGGGTAGAGTAGACTGATTTTTTTTTTTTTTTGGTCAAACTTGATTTATAAAAGGCCAATCTGAGTCCCTTACCACTACTTTACATCTTTCTTAAAAAGGATTAGGTATTGGGGTGCCTGTGTGACTCAGTCAATGGAGCATGCGGTTCTTGATCTCAAGGTTTTAAGTTCAAGTCCCATTTTAGGTGTAGAGATTACTTAAAAAATAAAATCTATTAAAAAAAGGATTAGGTATTGAATTAGGGATTTTAAAGCAAGCCAGAATCATTTTATCAGATTTTACTTGCTTTGGCTCCTTCAATTCAGAGTGTCTCATAATAACAGTTCCAAGCAGACATGGTTTCAGGGTGACCCACTAGTTAAGTCCTTACATCTTTTCATAAAGAAAAGCGATTTATGTCCACCTCTAATATTTAAAAAAAAAAATGAATCCTTGAAAAAGGAAGGAGGCAAGAAGACAGATAACCAGCCTACTATCCACTTTGACTCTTTCCCTTCCTCCCTTCATCTCCCTGAAGAACCTGGGTCCCAGAATAGGTAGAAGTAGTTCAAATCCTGACCATGTACAAGTAATCTGCCTTTCTCAAGACTCATGTTCTCTCATCGGTAAAATGAGAATACTACCAGCAGCAACAATAATCCTCAGACGTCTTACTGGGGGAATTAAAGCAAAGTACATGTAAATTACAAGTAAAAGGCCTACTACACAATAAACACCCACAGTAAATATTAGCTATTATTAATTATTCCATTTTTGTCCAACTCACAAAGAGAAAAACATTCTGTAGATAGGTAACTCTGAAGTCTTAGGTAAGTACCCCAAAACAGGCCTAGCTAGAGCTCTTAACATTGCAGAGACCAAGCAAGGCCCAATGCTGTCCCTGAGCAGACTACTCTTGTCACAAAGAAAATCAAGAATGGAATTACATATGCTGCAATCCTCATCTTCAATTCCAAGAGAATTCTTTTAAAAACGAAACCATAGGGGCACCTGGGTGGCTCAGTCGGTTGAGCACCAGCTCTTGATTTCAGCTCGGGTTGTGATCTCAGGGTTGTGGGATTGAGCCCCGTGTCGTGCTTCACACTCAGCGCAGAGTATTGGGATGTTCTGCTGGGATTTTCTACCTCTCCCTCTACCCCTTCCCAAGCCTGCTCACACGTGCTCTAAGAAATAAAATCTTTTTTAAAAATGAAATTAAAGGGGTGCCTGGGTGGCTCAGTTGGTTGAGCGACTGCCTTCGGCTCAGGTCATGATCCTGGAGTCCCTGGATCGAGTCCCGCATCAGGCTCCCTGCTCAGCGGGGAGTCTGCTTCTCCCTCTGGCTCCGCCCCTCCCCCTGCTCATGCTCACGCTCTCTCAAATAAATAAATAAATATCTTTAAAAAAAAAAAAAATGAAATGAAATTGGGGCGCCTGGGTGACTCAGTCGTTAAGCGTCTGCCTTCGGCTCAGGTCATGATCCCAGGGTCCTGGGATCGAACCCCGCATCGGACTCCCTGCTCAGCGGGAAGCCTGCTTCTCCCTCTCCCACTCCCCCTGCTTGCGTTCCCTCTCTCACTGTCTCTCTCTCTGTCAAATAAATAAATAAAATCTTTAAAAAAAAAAAATTAAATTAAAAAAAAGAAAAACTAAACCATAAAAACCAAGATAGGGATTATGTTCAGAAATGCAGTTAACCTAATACCTACTAATAAATAAACTCACTAAAAATGGACAACTCATTCATTAACCTAAACACCACTAAAAAAATTAAAAGGAAAACATAAACAGGTCTTCTGATGCAGTGCAATATAGAATACATAACCTCCTCTATGCTTACCCAAAAAACTGAGCTTGAATCTAATCTTTAAAGCTAACTTACATTTACAGTAAATAAGGGGGCTAAAGAAATAAGCTAAGTGACACCACAAGAAACAAAAAGACCAATGCATAATGTGAAACATAATACCTAAAGGACAAGTAATATGGTTCTGACAACAAATCAATGGTAAGGAGAAAAAAGGGGAGGTACAAAGAAGTTAGGAAGAATATACTCTAGATTAAAGAGAATCAAAATATGTAATGTATGAATCTTGTTTCAATCCTGATTCAAAGAAATCAACTATGAAAAGACATTTTTTAAGTAATCAGGAAAATTTATACATGGGTTAAATATTAGATGATACCAAAAGTTTACTATGACTTTTTGAGCTGTTAAAATAGCATTATGGGGCGCCTGAGTGGCTCAGTTGGTTAAGCGACTGCCTTCGGCTCAGGTCATGATCCCAGGGTCCTGGGATCGAGTCCCGCATCGGGCTCCCTGCTCAGCAGGGAGTCTGCTTCTCCCTCTGACCCTCCCCCCTCTTGTGCTCTGTCTCTAAAATAAATAAATAAAATCTTTAAAAAATAATAAAATAAAATAAAATAAAATAGCATTATGATTATATATGAAAGTGTCTACCTTTTTCAGAGGTGCTTACCATAGTAATTAGGGGTAAAGTGACCCAAAATATCTACTTTAAAATTTTTTGCAGTGAAGGAAGGTAGGAAAGATCTATAAAACCAATATGGCTAAAATCTTTAAGTGTTGTTGACTAAGAAGGAGAGGACATGTGGTTCAACTAACTATTCTCTCCACTTCGTCTAAATTTGGAATTGATCATAATTTTAAAAGGCTAGAAAAGGGAATTAAAATTGGTTAGATGGGGTCGCCTGGGTGGCTCAGTCAGTTAGGCATCTGTCTTTGGCTCAGGTCATGATCCCAGCGTCCTAGTATCCAGCCCCACATCGGGCTCCCTGTTCAGTGGAGAGCCTGCTTCTCACCCTCACCCTCGGCCTGCCACTTCCCCTGCTTGTGCGCTCAAGCGCTCTTTCCCCCTCTCTCTGTCAAATAAATAATTCTAATCTTATTTTGACTCTGCTGGGCAAATCAGTACATAGTTTTGCCTTCTCTGATCTCTGGATATCATTTACCTTTGGCAAATATAGTATTTTAGTAAATGATAGTTGAATGAACAGCAAAGGGAGTTGGTACTATACATATTGCCTATGTTCTTTTTTTAATTTAAATTTTTAGGTAATTAATGTACAGTGCCTACATTACTTCTATGCTTAATAATATTGCTGATCAAAAATTCTGCCACTATGAACTGCTCATGAAGAGAACAGTCACAACTGCATTTAATAATACATCAAACAGAGGTTCCTGGCTGGCTTGGTCTGTAGAGAATGAGACTCCTGATCTCTGGGGTTGTGAGGGTGTGAGTTTAAGCCCCACGTTGGGTGCAGAGATTACTTAAAAATAAAATCTTGAAAAGAAAAATGAAATAAAATGGATCAAACAACATGTTAGTTCGGGTAACCCATCCACTGAACCAAAGCAGTATCTACATATTACCATCGTGTATCTTGATTTTATGACCCTGAGAAAATTCAGTAACAACTCTAAAGTATACGAAATTACATTATTAAAGTGGCTTAATGACATCCCAAGTTAATAAATGTTAAGAAATGATCACTAACAGAAAATATTGAGGGATGGGAAAGAGAGCTAATGAATGGGAAAATACGTTTAAGTTTAAAACCAGTATCATATGGGGGCGCCTGGGTAGCTCAGTCGGTTAAGCGTCTGCCTTCGGCTCAGGTCATGATCCCAAGGTCCTGGGATCGAGCCCCACATCGGGATCCCTGCTCCACGGGAAGCCTGCTTCTCCCTCTCCCACTCCCACTGCTTGTGTTCCCTTTCTCACTGTGTCTCTCTCTTTCAAATAAGTAAAATCTTAAAAAATAAATAAATAAATAAATAAATAAAACCAGTATCACATGGGTAAAACACATCTATTAAAGTCCAACAGAGGGGCGCCTGGGTGGCTTAGTCGTTGAGCGTCTGCCTTCGGCTCAGGTCATGATCCGAGAGTCCTGGGATCGAGCCCCTGCTCAGTGGGAAGCCTGCTTCTCCCTCTCCCACTCCCCCTGCTTGTGTTCCCTCTCTCACTGTGTCTCTCTCTGTCAAATAAATAAATAAAATCTTTAAAAAAAAAAGTCCAACAGAGAAAAATTTAATGATTGTTTGATCAGAGCGTCAAGTTTTAAATTATTCATTTAAAGGGCTTTCTCAGATCAGGTGAAACCAACCAGTAAGTTTTCTCAAAATTATGTAAATGCAAACACTTCATTCATAGTCATCAACAAACCAACCAAAGATTGCAGAAGACCCACCCGTCTCTCAGAGCACACTGCCATGCCTATACCAATAGCCTGTCTCCTCCTTCCATTCAAAAGCATCTCCTTCTCCCTTATTCTATCTTACCTCTGCCACGAGCTCGCTTGCCACGGTCGGAAGCCTTGTCCCCTTGGTTGCAATCAATTCCATTCTCTTCGCCTCTAACTACGGGAGAAAAGAGCACCTCTTGTACATAATTGTACATAAGAGCTATCAAAGGCAAGGACAAAAAAATTTTAACAAAAGGGATCAGAAAATGGTAAAAACAAAACCAAGTAAAAGTGGCTGAAAAACTGATGACAGCACATTGCTTAATTTGTAGGCGAAAATTCTGTAAGGAAATAAAAATGATGTACCACTCTTTCTTTCTTCTAGCTGGACTTGCCCACCCCTAAAGCAAGTTTGCTTCAAAAAGCCACATTTGTTATGCAGCTGTACGTAATACACACCAAAACTGGCTCACTGGTTAGGTTCGAAGCCTGGAAAGGCCTAGAGTAGCAAAACAACAATACCAAGGAAATAACGAGTTGCTAAAAAAATTAGTGTTAGAGACAGGTTTTCCCAAGATGCTATCCAGAATATGCCAGCAGAGTCTTATCTTCTCCTCATACCTATATTGGAATTAATGACTCTATATAATACATAAATTTTGAGAACAGCTTGCTCTCCTCACCTCTTTCATGGCCTAGCCTAAATCCATGAGTTGTCAATGTTATCCCATGTGAGTGCCTTCCTTGGCCACTCCATTTAACTTTGTCAATCCCTTCCCTAAAACCACCATCTTGCTGCCTCTGTTTTTCCCCCACAGTATAATTTCCACATATAACATCATTAAAATACTGTAATATTACTGCAAAACATGTTAACTTCTCTTTCTTATTGTTACATCTCACTCTACCTCCATTAAAAGTTTTAGGAGGACAGGGGTGCCTGGGTGGCTCAGACGTTAAGCATCTGCCTTCGGCTCAGGTCATGATCCCAGAGTCCTGGGATGGAGCGCCACATCGGGCTCCCTGCTCCCCGGGAAGCCTGCTTCTCCCTCTGCCACTCCCCCTGCTTATGTTCCCTCTCTCGCTGTGTCTCTCTCTGTCGAATAAATAAATAAAATCTTAAAAAAAAAAAAAAAAGTTTTAGGAGGACAAAGATTTGTTTTTTCATTGCTCTATGCCTATTAGAGTACCTGCCACATAGTAGGTACTCAGTAAACATCTGTGGAATAAATACACTAGTAAAGTTTCTAAGATGGTATGTCTGCACATAAGGTTGTGTTGTTATGGGTAATAATGCCAAAATATGGGTCAAATGAAAGGACTGAGAAAAAATCTTCCCTATTCGACAACCTCCCTCTTAATCTAACCCTTGCCTATTACAATGAGTATCCATTAAGTAGGAAGAATAAACAGCATTATCTATCAGTGAATGAAAATCCTCCTTTAAAATTAGAGGGTATACTTGATAAATAACAGAAGGCAGTCTTAAAACACACAATACACCTACCTACAGCCAAGGCAAGTGCTAATATAAAACTGCATCAGTTACGGTTCAGCTGTAGCTCATTATTAAGTGTTACCTATAAAAACACACACTGCATTGAGGCACTAGATTTATGGGCATTCGATGGACCACTCTTTCAGCTTTTCAGTGTGCACAAAAATTTTTTGAAATGTACTTACACTCTCTCCCACGATTGCCACCTCTTCCTTTCCGGTTGTTTCCACGTCCACGATTTATTTCTCTCTCACTTCTCTTCTCTCTATTCTCTTTGTTTTCTGAACTTTCTTTTACAAAATTCTTCTTCTTTCCCCCTACAGTCTCCCATGAAGTCTACCAAGATAAGAGTGGTCATTCAGAGTTGTTATCAAAGTGTATACAATTAAAAAGGATATGTGCATATATACCTTTCAGACCTAATAACCCATGCCTTGCAGCTCACTTGCCAACATTTTAATTATTATCCATATAGTTCTACTTTCTGATGAAAAAGACAGCAGATCTCTTGCTAAGCTCCTGTTGCCATATACAGCACAAAAGACTACAGCAACTAGCTGAATTAACAACACACTATATGTTGTCCCACCACAGAGCCTTTTCCTGTGCTGATTTAAAAATAAAAGGTCGGGGGCGCCTGGGTGGCTCAGTCGTTGGGCATCTGCCTTCGGCTCGGGTCGTGATCCCAGGGTCCTGGGATCGAGTACCACATCGGGCTCCCTACTCGGCAGGAAGCCTGCTTCTCCCTCTCCCACTCCCCCTGCTTGTGTTCCTGCTCTCGCTAACTCTCTGTCAAATAAATAAATAAAATCTTTTTAAAAAATAAAATAAAATAAATAAAATAAAATAAAATAAAAATAAAAGGTCAGGGCGCCTGGGTGGCTCAGATGGTTAAGCGTCCACCTTCAGCTCAGGTCATGATCCCAGAGTCCTGGGATCAAGCCCCGCATCGGGCTCCCTGCTCAGCGGGGAGCCTGCTTCTCCCTCTCCTTCTATTGCTCCCCCTGCTTGTGCTCTCTCGCTCTGTCAAATAAATAAATGAAATCTTTTAAAAAGAGGGGCGCCTGGATGGTTCAGTCAGTTAAGCATCTGTCTGCCTCCAGCTGGGTCATGACCCGGGGTCCTGGGATCAAGTCCCACGTCGGGATCCCTGCTCGGCAAGGAGCCTGCATCTCCCCTGCCTGCCATTCCCCCTGCTTGTGCTTGCTCCATCTCTCTTTCTCTTTCTCTCTGTCAAATAAATAAATAAAGTCTTCAAAAAAAAAAAAAATCCTTTAAAAATAAAAAATAAAAATAAAAGGTAATTTCCCCAAGCTCCCACACTATGCCACCTCCACCTACCTCAGCAGGCCTTAAACCTATGAATAAGTAGATTAGCTCAAAGAATACAAAATTACATTAAAGTCCTTCCCTAAAACCTCAGGAATAACTTGCTCTATTCAGTTAACCAAAGTAACCATCTAAAAAAATTTAACGGTAGGCAAATAAAATCAGGGATTATTTTTTTAAACTAAGTGACCAAAATTTCAACCTCAAAGACGTGTTTCTAATGAGAAGTCAAATAACAACCTTCTCTGCCTCTCCTCTAATGATGATTCAAAACAAATCATATATATATATAAACTGCTGATAAAAGAACACTTCGTTCTTGTGAAAATAATTGGTATTAGGATATCAATAAAGGTACATTACTGAGCAATCTCCAAACTGACGCATTTGTTTCTTTTTACTTTGTCATCATCTACCTCATTTCACAAGAGATTTGAAGTGACTCAATCCCAAAATAAGACCAGTAACTATTTTAAGCTTAAAAAAATCTTAGGAACAAAAGGAAATTACTAATATTGTATATCCAAATAAACATAAGCACTAGAAATTAATAAACTAAAATTAAAGAAACATAGCTGAATTACTTCCAAAACAGTGGAGGCCAGATTTAAAACACCTTTTTTTTTTTTAAAGATTTTATTTATTTGCCAGAGAGAGACATGGCGAGAGAGGGAACACAAGCAGGGGGAGTGGGAGAGGGAGAAGCAGGCTTTCCACCAAGCAGGAAGCCCGATGTGGGACTTGATCCCAGGACCCTGGGACCATGACCTGAGCCAACAGCAGATGCTTAACGACTGAGCCACCCAGGCGCCCCTAAAACACATTTTTTTTAATTTTTTTATTTTTTTTTAAAGATTTTATTTATTTATTTGAGAGAGAGAGAATGAGAGAGACAGAGAGCCCATGAGAGGGGGGAGGGTCAGAGGGAGAAGCAGGCTCCCTGCCAAGCAGGGAGCCCGATACGGGACTCGATCCAGGGACTCCAGGATCATGACCTGAGCCGAAGGCAGTCGCTTAACCAACTGAGCCACCCAGGCGCCCTAGAAAGAATTTTTTTAACATCTACAAGCCTCTACTCAACCCATGTATTTAGTTACATATAAAATCATTAGATGTGAAAAAAATACTAAAACAAGTTGTTTTCCAACTATAAGCTTTTATCAATAGTTTTTAAAAATCAACAACTGACAGTTACAGCAGAATAATCTGGTATATTCACTTCTGGTGAATACTGATCTATTCTAATCTTCCTACAAGCCTACCTAGGAATAATAATACCCAAACTTTAATTAGTTCACAGCTTTTGACCCAGCAATTCTATTTCCAGGCCTTTATTCAAAGGAAATACGCCTCAATTGGTCAAGAATTTGCCTTCGGCTCAGGTCATGATCCTGGGACCTTGGGCCCTGGGATGGGGCCAGCATTGGGCTTCTCCCTCTCTGCTTCTCCCTCTCCCTCTGCCTCTCCCTTCCACTCATGCTGTCGTGCATGCGTGCATACTCTCTAATAAGTAAAATCTTTAGAAAAAAAGTTATCCAGGTGTACACAGAAACAGATCCATGATATAAGTATAGCAAGCTAACCAACTGTGTAAAAAATAGGATTACATTTTTTAGTTCAAAGAGAAGCCCATGTGTGTGTATGTATACATATATATATGTATATACTGAAAAAAGGAGTTATCTAAATGAGGATGTTTAATTTAATTTTTTATCATTCTGCATTACTTTTTTTTTTTAAGATTTTATTTATTTGAGAGAGAGACCGTGAGCGCACACAGAGGGACAGGGAGAAGCAGATGCCCTGCCAAGCGCAAAGGCCAATGTAGGGCTCGATCCGAGGACCCTGAGATCATGACCTGAGCCGAAGGCAGATGCTCAACTGACTGAGGCACCCAGGCACCCCTCTGCATTGCTTTTTTAATTACAGGAAACAATAAAGCTTATTTATTCCAGAGAAATAATTCTGCAATGTACAAACTCAATTATGCTTGCTAATATGAATAAACAAGACACCTATGCAAGACAGAATCCTGTCCTCTTAGGTTAACAAGACAAAAAGTAAAAGTCCTAGAAAAATTACACATGGTATAGTCAGCACAGGTGCATATGTATACAACTTATATTGTCTTTTTTTTTTTTTTTTAAGATTTATTTGCGAGAGAGAGAGCGCACGAGCACAAGCAGGGTGAAGGGCAGAGGGAGAAGCAGACTCCCCACGAAGCAGGGAGCCCGATGGGGGACTCAATCCCAGGAATCCGGGAAAATGACCTGAGCCGAAGACAGACACTTAATCGACTTGAGCACCCAGGCGCCCCAGTATGTGAAACGTTTGAGAAAAACATCTTACCCCATTTCATTCAGCAAAGGACACCCATAAGTAAGTCTTGGGCTTGTGAAATCTACAAGACTGACAACAGCTTATTTGTGGGAGAAAGTAAGGAGAGCAAACTTAAGGGGCAACTGGTCTAATGCCACTGTAAATGCTAAAGAGAGTATCGCACACTTGACACAACAGTCTGTGAGCATGCACACAAGCTTTCAACATAAACCAAATAATTATAAAAGATTTTCAACTGAACTTCTGACAACCTTTGTCATCTGTATTTGGCCACTTGCAGAATAGGTCTTGAAGAAACTCTAAGAGGAAGAATGGTCCTCCCAGACACTACATTTAGTAATCAGAAAAGCAGCTTTCCAGGCCAGCTAATTAAAAATCACTCTCCCGGGGCGCCTGGGTGGCTCAGTCGTTAAGCGTCTGCCTTCGGCTCAGGTCATGATCCCAGGGTCCTGGGATCGAGCCCCGCATCGGGCTCCCTGCTCCACGGGAAGCCTGCTTCTCCCTCTCACACTCCCCTTGCTTGTGTTCCCTCTCTCGCTGCCTCTCTCTCTGTCAAATAAATAAATAAAATCTTTAAAAAAAAAAATCACTCTCCCACCTCTTATTTGCCAACACAAATTACTTTTTTAAAAAGAGTACATTAATGCAAGAGACTGATATTTCAGAACTATTCTGTGACTAAAAATAGCATTATAATGAAATAAAAGGTTTATTAGTACTTATGATCATGTTCAATGTTTTCCTTTGTGACAGCTCCTCTAACATGAGAAAGACAAACTCATCCTTAAAATTATCATGGACAGGGCACCTGGGTGGCTCAGATGGTTAAGCGTCTGCCTTCGGCTCAGGTCATGATCCTAGGGTCCTGGGATCGAGCCCCGCATCAGGCTCCCTGCTAGGTGGGGAGCCTGCTTCTCCCTCTGCCTCTGCCCCCCTCTCTCTCTCTCTCTGACTCTCATGAATAAATAAAATATTAAAAAAAAAAAATTATCATGGACAATTACTCCTAACATTTTTTTTTTTCAAAGTAATAATTTTGTTTCAGGGGCGCCTGGGTGGCTCAGTTGGTTAAGCGGCTGCATTCAGCTCAGGTCATGATCCTAGGGTCCTGGGATCAAGCCCTGCATCTGGCGCCCTACATCTGGCTCCCTGCTCAGTGGTAGCCTGCTTCTCCCTCTCCCTCTGTCCTTCACCTGCTTGGGCTCTCTCTCTCTCTCGATCCCTCCCCCTCAAATAAATAAATAAAATCTTTAAAATAATAATAATAAGGGACACCTGAGTGGCTCAGTCGGTTGAGCGTCTGCCTTCAGCTCAGGTCACGGTCCCATGGTCCCTGGGATCTAGTCCCACATCGGGCTCCCTGCTCGGCAGGAAGCCTGCTTCTCCCTCTCCCACTCCCCTTGCTTGTGTTCCCTCTCTCTCTCTGTCAAAGAAAGAAAGAAAGAAATCTTTAAATAATAATAATAATAATATTAATAATAATTTTGTTTCAGAAGATCCTGGCACAAAAAGGACAAAATTTGTTTGCTTTCATGGTTTAAATGTTCTTGCTACTGGCAACCCTATAGTATTTATTTTGTCTAGCACCTCCACTCCAATGAACTCTATCCTAGTCAGGGGAAGATATTCCTTACAGCTGCTTAGCCATGGCTCCTACAGACAGCAATCAGGTAGGGGACAAGACAAACACTATGGAAGTATGATCCTAAACAAACCAGAGTTTCAAAAGGACTTTTCCTCTGCCTCTCCATTTCTACCACAGCCTTCTCATCTCTCAACCAGCATACACCTTTTGTGTCTGTATTCAGGACCTAATTTGCTGTTTTCTGATCTATGAAGAAACCAAACTAGATCCTAAATCACTACATGATTTCCAGATTCAAGGTAACCAAAGATATGTTCTTTATCATTCAAACTTCTTCGGTTGGACTACCTCCTTTGGGTTCAGTCCCAAAGGATCATAAGATGTTAAAACTCAGTAAAACACAGAGAACTGGACATTCACTTAAGACTTAAAAATTCAGGGGCGCCTGGGTGGCTCAGTCGTTAAGCGTCTGCCTTCGGCTCAGGTCATGATCCCAGGGTCCTGGGATCGAGCCCCGCATCGGGCTCCCTGCTCTGCAGGAAGCCTGCTTCTCCCTCCCCCACTCCCCCTGCTTGTGTTCCCTCTCTCGCTGTGTCTCTCTGTGAAATAAATAAATAAAATCTTTAAAATCTTAAAAAAAAAACAAAACAAAGACTTAAAACTTCAGCCCACTACCACAGAAAAAGAATGAAGTCAGCTAGAGCTAAAGGAAAGGCAACACAGAGTAGTATCCTGACCTACCTACAACATATAAAAAGAAAACAGGCCCTCCAATTAACAGTTTGGAAATATTTCACTTATTCACAGTGATTTTATGAAGGAGGTAGTTTAGGGGCACCTGGGTGGCTCAGTCAGTTAAGCATCCAATTCTTGATTGTGGCTCGGGTCATGATCTCAGGGTTGTGAGATCGAGCCCTGAGTCAGGCTCTGCACTGGTATGGATCCTATTTAAGATTCTCTCTCTCCCTCTCCCCTATGTCTCTCCCCCACTCTCTCCCTCTCTACAAAAAAAAACAAGACAAAAACAAAAACTGAGAGCCATTCTATACCACATCCATTAGCAATGAGGTAAACACATTCCCCATATTTAATAAAACACAGAAAATATAAGCCTAAGTATCAGCAGACAAAAACTATTCAAAATTTTATTTCGTCACTTAACATGATGTACTTACCCAACAGACAGACTAGTGTTATCTTGCATGGAATTTTACCCACAGATACTGCTATACTCAAATAGTGAAATACTATCCCAAACATCTGATTTTTTTTAATTATGTAACTCATTCTTTTTATTTCATATTAAATAAAGATACTTCTGAGCTTGTCACAACAGTTCATTTTTATATAGCCTGTCCCTAATACAGCCTTATCCTTAAAAATGAGAACCTGAGGGGCGCCTGGGTGGCTCAGTTGGTTAAGCAACTGCCTTCGGCTCAGGTCATGGTCCTGGAGTCCAGGGATCGAGTCCCACATCGGGCTCCCTGCTCAGCGGGGAGTCTGCTTCTCCCTCTGACCCTCCTCCCTCTCCTGCTCTCTCTCATTCTCTCTCTCAAATAAATAAATAAAATCTAAAAAAAAAAAAAAGAGAGAACCTGATTAAACCTGAACACTGACAGGAAGGCACTTTTGGTTTTGTTCATCTTTATACCCCATTTTAAGGAGAATCATTATTTTGTTTTAATCTGTTTTGAAATGGTGCTTTGAAAATACAAATGAGGGGCGCCTGGGTGGCTTAGTCAGTTGGCAACTGCCTTCGGCTCACTGTCCTGGGGATCAAGTGCCACATTGGGCTCCCTGCTCAGCGGGGAGTCTGTTGCTCCCTCTCCCTCTGCCCCTCCCTCTGCTTGTGCTCACTCTCTCAAATTAGTTAATTAATTAAAAAAGAAAATACAAATGAAAAACTGCACATGGTGCCTGGGTGGCTCAGTTGGTTAAGCAGCTGCCTTCGGTTCAGGTCATGATCCCACAGACCTAGGATCAAGCCCCGAGTTGGACTCCCTGCTCTGCTTCTCCCTCTCTCTCTAACCCTCCCCTCACTTCTGCTCTCTCTCTCTCACTCACACTCTCTCTCGAATGAATAAAATCTTATAAAGAAAAAAAGAGAAAAGGAAAGAAAAGAAAAGAAAAACAGTGTGCAATCTCAATGCAGAAATCAAGAGATTGGGGCTGAGAACTGCCTAGTGTGGCTTTAGTTATATCTTCCTAAAATAAAAAGGATAAGCTTTAGTGTGCCTGCATCCTCAAAATTTACTAAGCTTAAAAACAACAACACCTTTCTTTCTTATTTTATCTGTCAAATGGTCATGAAAATGTGTCTGTAAAATATTCACACATAAGCAAATAGATACACCAGCAAATTCTGGTTTTCTGTTAGTCTAGAGATATAAGGAGTAGTAAAGAGATGACAATTGAGAGGAAGAAACATGAGCAGAGTAGCCAAGGGAAGTTTTTCAGGTGGTGAAAATGTCCACAGGCCCAAAGAATTTGGGAACTGTGTAAGACTGGAGCAGATGACCAAGTTCACTTTCCAGTCTTCAGATTCTACAACTTCATGAAGAAACCGTATGTAACAGAAACAGTCATTTCAGGTTAGTGTTCTTTCTGGTCTTAAAACAAACATGGAATGGAACCCATAATGCCCTCCAACCCCACCCCAAAAAAGGTGAAGTCCAAAATGCAATATGGAATTGGAGATAAACCTTAGCACTGCAAATCAATTAATAATACTTATTAATAATTCTTACCGTGTCTGAATTCCCTTCCAGCAATATATTGATAGCTTTGTTCACATCTCCATTACAGTCATGTAGGGCCACTATGCATTCATCCTGATTTTTCCCCGTCACTTCCATAAGCTGTTGAAATTATAAGAATATGGTTAAGGGGACCCCAAAGTGGCACATGATATCAACTTTAAGATTCTTTTTTTTTTCTTTTTTTTTCAGATTTTCTTTATTTGAGAGAGAGGGAGAGAGAGCACAGCAGGGGGAGCAGCAGGCAGAGGGAGAGGGAGAAGCAGGTCCCCCACCGAGCAGGGAGCCAGAGGTGGGGCTCGATCCCAAGTCCCCGGGATCATGACCTGAGCCGAAGACAGATATTCAGCTGACTGAACCACCCAGGCACCCCTAAGATTCTTCTATTTACAAACAGAAATTACACAATCCTTCCACATGAAGATGGCCTCCTTCCATACTCTGAGCTTATAATGCAAGAACAGGTTTCCCTGCTTTTTGTGACCATCACTTGTCTTTTCATCAATACAGAAGAGTCAAATGACAGATCAACTCACCTCCAAGATGACCAAGTATCAGATTATTAATCAGCAGTATACACATACATATATACCAACATTCTCCGCATACTCATAATCAGCTCTGACTACTCCAACTTAGTTCAGTGGCCTGGGATTCCCAAAATTCGCAACTACTCAAATAATAAGTGTATGTGGCCACCATTAACTGAACATCCAGTCCAACTATTTTGTACAAAGAAAACAATCCCTAGGTGGTTTATCATTGCTTGGATTAGAACACTCCACATACTTGTAAGTGACAACACCCAAAGGTCTCACAAGTGCAATTCTACAACTATCACAAACTCACTCCTAGACATAGTACTTGTGCAAGCAGCTTCAACAGCGTGCTATGTTTGAAGTAATGAAAGAAATCCCCTTGGTACATTCTCTTTAACAAGGGAGATTAAGCTACTTGGCATTTTCAACACAAATACAATCACAAATTAGGTACAAGTTTCTCAATTATTAGCGAACAAATGTATAATTTAAGTATCTCTTGTGTTTTTACACACATTTAACTGTTTTAGTATGTACCACCTGTTCAAAACGGTTTGATGCCAATATGTGAAGTGATTTTTCTGTGGTCAAAAAACTAATAGGAAGGCCTATCCAGAATCCAGGTATCCTGATTTCATAACTAGAGCTCTTTGCACTATACCACTCTCTGCTTTCTTCCCTGCATTGCACAGTGGAAGTTCTACACGCACTACAGCTTTCCAGTCCTTTGGTCTTTGGATATCGACTAGCGTCAGTTTTTATCAGTGTGTGTATTAACCCAATACCTGTAATATGCAAGTGATAAGATGAACATTATCAAAATTACCCCCCAGTGACTGGATTAGTAAGAGATCAAACTGAAGTTTAGGTCCATTTCTGTATCAGTTAGGGAGGACGTTAGGTTTGAGGTTGGTGTCGAGGAGAATAACTACCATGACTTCCAGTGCTTTGACGAAACCTCAGATGCGAGGCCTTCTGGCCAAGCGCCTGTGATTTCATATTGTTGGAGCGTTCACTGTAGCCCTGGGGGTTGCAGCTTTCTACAAGTTTGCTGTGGCCGAACCAAGAAAGAAGGCATATGCAGATTTCTACAGAAATTATGATTCTATGAAAGATTTTGAGGAGATGAAGAAGGCTGGTATCTTTCAGAGTGCAAAGTGATTTTGGAATGTAAAGAATTTCTTTGGGTTGAGTTCCATTGAAGTCTGTCACTGACCTGTGTTCCTGAACTATGAAACACGAATATTGGGTTATGGGATAGTTTGTCTTGATAAATAAACAACAAATAAAATAAAACACACACACAAAAAAACTAAAGTTTAACCATAAAACTCTGAACTCCTGGACCAGTGCTCTTTTTTGTGTATCTGCTATACTATTCAGACAAAAGAAAATACGATATGCAGAAGTATGTCTCGAGCTATACATAAATCTCATTCCAGAGAATAAGTTCTATCATTTTTTTTTTAAGATTTTTATTTATTTATCTGAGAGAGAGAATGGGAGACAAAGAGCATGAGAGGGGGAGGATCAGAGGGAGAAGCAGACTCCCCGCTGAGCAGGGAGTCCGATGCGGGACTCAATCCCGGGACTCCAGGATCATGACCTGAGCCGAAGGCAGTTGCTTAACCAACTGAGCCACCCAGGCGCCCAAGTTCTATCATTTTTAATAAATCCTTTTTGTGGCCTTCTAAAACTATTACTATTAGTCTAATGACAGCAACTCTAAGTATAAACAAAGAGTTTACAGAGTAAAGGGCTAAAAAAGTTAGGCAGGAAGCTAGGCATGAGCAATAGGAGGATGGACCTTAGATATCATAATGGAGAGCCCCGCAAGTGAGGACAGCCTGGGAACCACCCCATTCTCCCCAACTAACAATGGGTTTGTGGTTACAACATCCTGGGCAGGAGTTAGAGCTAAATTTGCTTGTTGCACTTGTGCAGAAAGCAGCAGTTTGTCCTTATTTAACCTAATGTCTCTAAAATAGAAATAATGTTGCAGATTCTTACCCCATGCAGGCATTTTGAATACAATTTGGGAAAGTTGGCTATTATATAATCCAGGCCTGTCACTCAAATGTTGCAACCCTACGGCCCGCCCAAAAGAAAAAAACTGATAGAAGGCCACACCACCAAGTTTCCAGGGCCACTGTCTCTTGACTAGCCCACTTCTCCCTTGGGGGTATACTTTAATGAAACTCTGCTTTGCTTTCTTTTTTTTTTTTTTTTTTAAAGATTTTATTTATTTATTCATAAGAGAGAGAGAGGGGCAGGCTCCCCGCTGAGCAGGGAGCCCGATGAGGGACTCGATCCCTGGACCCTGGGATCATGACCTGAGCCGAAGGCAGACGCTTAACGACTGAGCCACCCAGGCGCCCTCTGCTTTGCTTTCATTCTGCTGTTCCGTAATTCTTTATGGTGGCAGTGAAAAGAACCAAGGCTTCTTTCCTTTTCCAGCTAACTCTCAGTAACAAGTCCACTGTGGGACATTCACTCAAGGAACAATTACTTGTAGACCTCTTCCAAGGTCTGGACTGAGGTAAGGGTTATACAGCTTGATTTCTAGAATCTTGAAGGGAAAAGAAGTCTTATCAGAAGATTTTTAAATTTATATTATCAAAAAGGCCTCTCACTAAAATTCTAAATGAAGACATCACACTAAAATTTAATGTTATATTTTTGCAGCATATGTTTGGAATCATCAACATGTTGGAAAAGGCAATTTGGTTCTTAACATTAAACAAAATTTTCTGAGAACTTGCCAAATACTAAATGTACTCTCTATACACAGGTACAGACAAGGTCAGGGTGCTTCTTCACAAATGTCTAGCTCATTGTTGGTAACACTAGTAACTAGGGAGATTCTACTATCAAAATAATAGTATCTTTGCCACAAACATACCTGTTTAACTTTAGCTTCAAATTCTGAATCATTTTTATCGAAGATCACTTGAGCAAGACGCATCTGTTCAGCTGTTGCCTGAAAAGTACATACACAATTGTTAAAAAGATCTCAGCACCTTAAACACAAGTTAGATGCCAAAATCTGCTGCAAAAAGATAAAAAGCTCAAGCACTACAGTTCTATTGTAACAAAAATACTGATTAGAGCTCTCAAATGTTTACAACTTGCTTCCATAAGCCAAATAAACATCAAATTAAATGGCATAAGGGTCCCATTCCTTTGGCCAAATGACCTAAAGTTATTATTCATCTTAACTGGCCATGTGATTCATTTAAATATTCTTTCCCTTGGGGAAATGGGAGTAAATAAGAACTACAGAAAATTAGAAGAACAGGAAGTAGTGGAGACTACTAGGACACAGGCTTAGAACCAGCATGTCTGTCAAAAAACAAACAAAACAAAAAAGCTCTGCTGTCAACTCTTTTAAGATATCCTGGTCAGCTCTGAAGAAAAACGGCTGTATTTAACGTAATAAAAATTATTTTTAGGGGTGCCTGGGTGGCTTAGTCAGTTAAGCGTCTACTATCAACTCAGGTTATGATCTCAGGGTCCTGGGATTGAGCCCTGCATCGGGTTCCCTGCTCAGCAGGGAGTCTGCTTCTCCTTCTCCCTCTGCCTCTCCCCGCTGCTTGTGCTCTCTGTCTCTTTCTCAGTCTCCCTCTCTCACTCAGATGAATAAATGAAAGCTAAAAAATATATGTATTTTTTTAAATTAATTTTTTTTTAAGCCACAATTTAAAAATTTTTAAGAAAAAGGGAACTTTAGGGACACCTGGGTGGCTCAGTCAGTTAAGCGGCTGCCTTGGGCTCAGGTCGTTCATGATCCCAGGGTCATGGGATCATGTCCCATAGCAGGGAGCCTGCTTCTCTCTCTGCCTGCTCTGCCTGCCGCCCCCCTGCTTGTGGGCTCTCTCTCTCCCTCTGACAAATAAAGAAGACCTTAAAAAAAAAAAAAAAAGGAAACTTTCAAATGCTACAATTAGTCACCCTAACAGAAAACTCTCTTCCAGTGGCTTTTCAGCCAAAACACTCATTTGTTTTAAATATTTTTTAATATTTTATCCATTTATTTGAGAGAGACAGACACAGCGAGAGAGAGAACACAGCAGGGGAAGTGGGAGAGGGAGAAGCAGGCTTCCCGCCAAGCAGAGAGCCCGATGTGGAGCTCGATCCCAGCACCCTAGGATCGCGACCTGAGCCTAAGGCAGACGCTTAACAACTGAGCCACCCAGGCGCCCCCCAAAACACTTAAAAAAAAAAAAATCAAATTACTGAAATTTTGCCGTTTCCTTTTGTAGTATTTTTGGCAATAAAAAATTAGAAAGTTGGGCGCCTGGGTGGCTCAGTTGGTTAAGCGACTGCCTTCGGCTCAGGTCAGGATCCTGGAGTCCCAGGATTGAGTCCCGCATCGGGCTCCCTGCTCGGCAGGGAGTCTGCTTCTCGCTCTGACCCTCCCCCCTCTCTTGCTCTCTCTCTCTCATTCTCTCTCTCAAATAAATAAATAAAATCTTAAAAAAAAAAAAAAATTAGAAAGTTATGGGGCACCTGAGTGGCTCAGCCGTTAAGCATCTGCCTTCGGCTCAGGTCATGATCCCAGGGGCCTGGGATCAAGCCCCGCATCGGGCTCCCTGATTGGTGGGAAGCCTGCTTCTCCCTCTCCCACTCCCCCTGCTTGTGGTCCCTCTCTCACTGTGTCTCTCTGTCAAATAAATAAATAAAATCTTAAAAAAAAAATTAGAAAGTTACTGTATAAAAAAGTTAACTCTTGGGGCACCTGAGTGGCTCAGTCAATTAAGTAAGTGTCTGCCTTCGGCTCAGATCATGATCCCAGAATCCTGGGATCGAGCCCTGCATTGGGCTCCCTGCTCAGCAGGGAGTCTGCTTCTCCCTCTGCCCCTCACCCCACTCGTGCTCTCTCAAGTAAGTAAAATCTTTAATTAATTTAATAAATAAGTAAATAAGTAACTTTTGTGCAGTGAGTTTATAGTAATATGCCCATTTGGCTTGTTAGCTTTTACAAAGGTACCTTGATTAATAACAGGAAACTAGGTGAGGGGCACATAGGAACTCTCTGTACTATTTCCATGCAACTTTCTGATAAACCTAAAATCACTCCCAAAATTTACAGAAATAAAAATATTACCCGTCTGCCTTCGGCTCAGGTCCTGATCCCAGGAGCCGGAGATGGAGCCCTGAGTCGGGCTCCTTCTCCCTCTACCATCCCTCGCCGCTCATGTTCCCTCACTTTCAATCTCTCAAATAAATAAAAATCTTCAAAAAATAATAAAAAAATAAAAATATTACCCTTGTTCACTAAAACCTTTACTAACTCCCAACAAATATTTAAAAAGTTAAACCATTTAAATTACTGAATGAGCATAGAGAATGAAGAAAAAAATAAATCAAGGAGCTAATAATGAACAACTTTTCTACCCAAATACTACAGAGATCAAGTCTTATACCTAAATTTGTACACATATCCATGATAGCTTTCTTAGAATAAGTACAAAGATGTGAAACTACTGACCAAAGAAATATCTAGAAAAATGTTTCATACATCTGAAACTAATGATGTACTGTATGTTGGCTAAGTGAATTTAAATTAAATAAAGAAAAAAACATTTCAAACCATCTGTTCAAAAATTCTCTGCACACTGGCTACAAAGATTTATTCTCCACCAGCAGTATAAAACAGCCTGTTTTCAAAATCTTTCCAATTTAAAAAAAAATGCCAATTCTGGGCGCCTGGGTGGCTCAGTTGTTAGGCGTCTGCCCTCAGCTCGGGTCATGATCCCAGGGTCCCGGAATCGAGCTCCACGTAGGGCTCCCTGCTCGGCGGGAAGCCTGCTTCTCCATCTCCCACTCTCTCTGCTTGTGTTTCCTCTCTAGCTGTCTCTCTCTCTCTGTCAAAATAAATAAATAAAATCTTTAAAAAATAAATAAAAATTAAAAAATTAAAAAATGCCAATTTAATCAATGAAAAATGGTCTCTATTTGGTCTAATTTTTATTTCTTAAATCACTAAGTAAGGGTAATCTTTTTAAAATATACTTAGTAATGGGTGCCTGGGTGGCTCAGTCGTTAAGCGTCTGCCTTCGGCTCAGGTCATTGGGGTGGAGCCCCCATCGGGCTCCTTGCTCAGCGGGGAGCCTGCCTCCTCCTCTGCCTGCAGCTCCCCTTGCTTGTGCTCACTTGCTCTCTCTCTCTTTCACTCTCTGACAAATGAATAAATAAAATCTTAAAAAAAAAAAAAACTTAAGCCACATATACAGGGAAGAAAAGAAGGTCCGCAATGGTGGAGGGGAAGGGGCCAGGAAATCTCAGAAAGTAAGCCAACATAATTACACAGAAAAGAAACTCTCTACGGTTTATTAGTTAAATTAATAAATTATTAATTTATTCTAAATTAGAAAACCCACTCATAACCATGTAGCCATCTGAAAGTCCAAGAAAACTCACTGCACATAAATTAGAGCAAGAGAAAAATAAAGGTCAAATCCCATACAAAGTTATTTTAAGAAAAACAGAGTAAGAAGATAATACCCCCATAACCAATGAAAACACACCAAAAAAAAAGTACCTAGAGAATAAAGCCCTGGGGCGCCTGGATGGCTTAGTCGTTAAGCGTCTGCTTTCGGCTCAGGTCATGATCCCAGTGTCCTGGGATCTAGTCCCGCATCGGGATCCCTGCTCAGCGGGAAGCCTGCTTCTCTCTCTCCCTCTCCCACTCCCCCTGCTTGTGTTCCCTCTCTTGCTGTGTCTGTCAAAAAAAATAAACAAAATCTTAAAAAAAAAAAAAAAAAGAATACAGCCCAACTGCTATCTTCTATCTCAAAACTAAAAGGCACCGAGCATGGGGTACCTGGGTGGCTCAGTCGGTTAAGTGTCTGACTTCGGTTCAGGTCATGATCTCAGGGGAAAGGACTCTGCTGCTTCTCTCTCTTCTCTGTACACCCTCCCCTTGCTCATGCACGCTCTCTCTCAAATAAATAAAAATCTTTTAAAAAGGCACTGGGCATAAGGAAAATTATATAATACATAAATAACTTCATTATTTTCTAACTCAGAAATAAAAATGAGGGGCGCCTGGGTGGCTCAGTTGGTTGGGCGACTGCCTTTGGCTCAGGTCATGATCCTGGAGTCCCTGGATCGAGTCCCGCATCGGGCTCCCTGCTTGGCAGGGGGTCTGCTTCTCCCTCCGACCCTCCCCCCTCTCATGTGCTCTCTCTCATTCTCTCTCTCTCAAATAAATAAATCAAATCTTTTAAAAAAAACATTAAAAAAAAAAAGAAATAAAAATGAGGACTACACACAAAGAAGGAACACAAAAATAAACTTTTAACAGTTAATGCTTCAAGAGAAATAAAAGGTGAAAGGGTGAAATATTTTAAGTAAAAAATTTAAAAAGGAAAAATAAAAAGCTAAGAATTAATGACAGAAGGGGTGACCGTCTTGCTCAGTTGGTAGAGCATATGACTCTTGATCTCGGGTTTGAGAGTTCAAGCCCCATGATGGGTGCAGAGATTTTTTTTTTTTTTTAAGATTTTATTTATTTATTTGACAGAGAGAGACACAGCGAGAGAGGGAACACAAGCAGAGGGGGTGAGAGAGGGAGAAGCAGACTTCCCACAGAGCAGGGAGCCCGATGTGGGGCTCAATCCCAGGACCCTGGGACCGTGACCTGAGCCGAAGGCAGACACTTAACGACTGAGCCACCCAGGAGCCTGTTCCAAAATAGTTTGTTTTTTAAAGAAGGAAGTAACAGAGACAACAGTAAAAATAAACGAAAAAGACAGTAGGAAAAAAAAAAATCTGATTCTTTGCAGAGGGGAAATCGACAAAACCGACAAACCTTTTAGCTAGATCAGCCAAGAAAGGAGAGAGAAGACTAAAGTCATTAAAATTAGGAATGAAATTGGGGACATCGCTACCTATGTTAGAGGAATAAAAAGGATTATAAAATTCCATAAACAAATGTATGCCACAAACTGCATAACCTAGACAAAAAAAATTCCTAAAAAGATACTACTGAAACTATGTCAAGAAAAATGAAAATTCTATAACAAGTGACTGAATTAGCCATCAAAAAGTTCCCACAGGGGCACCTGGCTGGCTCAGTCAGAAGAGCATGGGACTCTTGATCTCAGGGTCTTGAGTTCAAGTCCCATGTTGGTTGTGGAGCCAACTTAAAATAAATAAATAAAAAGTTCCCACAAAGAAAAGCCCAGGGCCAGATGGCTTCAATGGTAAATTCTTCCAAATGATGAAGGTATTAACATGCATACCAATTCTTTACAAACTCTTCCAAAAAATATAGAAGGGAACACTTCTAACTCATTCTACAAGGTCAGTATTATCCTGATACCAAAATCAAAAACATCACAAGAAAAGACACCTACAGAAAAATACCACTATGGATGAAAAAATCTTTCACAAAATCCTAGCAAACCAGCAACATACACAAAGGATTATATACCATTACCAAGTAAGGTTTATCCCAATAATTCAAGGTTGTTTAACATCTGAACAATGTAATAGATCATATTAATAAAATAACAACACCCCATGAATATTTCAGAAGACACAGAAAAAGCATTTGATAAAATCCAATATCCTTTCATGATAACAAGGAGTCAACAAATCAGAAATAGAAGGGAACTTCCTCAACCTAATAAAGGCAACTACAAAAACCACAGCTAACAACATACTTAACAGTGAAAGACAAATGAAAGCTTTCCCCCTAATATCAAGAACAAAACAAGGTGTCTGTTCTAACCTTTTGTACTGGAGGGTCTAATTAAAGCAATTAGACAAGGAAAGTCCTGAGGCAATTAAGCAAGGAAGGTAGGAGCATACATATATAAAGATGGAAAATGTCCAAATATACACCCTTACAATATGCATGCAAACTTCAGAAAAACTGTTATACAGGAAAGGGCCAACAACAATCTGGCAAGCAAGCATTATCTTTCCATAAGATAAAAAAAAGTTCCTATTATAAAGATTATTAAATCGTGAAGTGGAGCTTCAATTTTATTGCTAGGAAAGATCTTAGACATAGTAGTACAGTTCAACACCATAGTGTCCCCTAAGCAATTTACTAACACTTTATGCTGGATGTTAAAGGCATAGGGTTCCTAACTACCACAGGTATGTAGTGCCGAGTGTATCAATCACACTGCCTCCAAGCTAGGGAGGAACCTATTTTATCAGTCTAAGAATATAGTAATGAGGGTCTAGGCTAGTGTGGTTGCCATAAGAAGGAAGGGATATAACGGAAGATGATGTTTTTTTCTGTCATTTTATACTTGAAGACTGAGGAAAATGACTACAACATGTGCGAAGACTAGAAAACACAGTCCACATTAGTTATGAGAAACCTGCAGAGTCTTAAGGGAAAAGAGGCACATAAAAAGATACAATGAGGGGCCCCTGGGTGGCTCAGATGGTTAAGCGTCTGCCTTCGGCTCGGGTCATGATCCCGGGGTCCTGGGATCAAGCCCCGCATCAGGCTACCTGCTCAGAGGGGAGCCCGCTTCTCCCTCTCCCTCTGCCTGCCATTCCCCCCTGCTTGTACTCTGTCAAATAAAAATTTAAAAATCTTAAAAAAAAAAAAAAAAAATGATAAAATGAGAGTTAGAGGCAAGGTGAAAGAAATCAGCAGTACATAAAGAAAATTGCCAGAAGCCTAAAAGAAGTCAGGATGCCTGCACCAAGAAAACATAATAAAAGCTACAGAAGCTTCTGGGATGAGGGTGATGTTCTGTATCTTTTTTTTTTTTTTTTTTGACAGAGAGAGACACAGCGAAAGAGGGAACACAAGCAGGGGGAGTAGGAGAGGGAGAAGCAGGCTTCCCGCCGAGCAGGGAGCCCGATGCGGGGCTCGATCCCAGGATCCTGAGATCATGACCTGAGCCGAAGGCAGACGCTTAACGACTGAGCCACCCAGGCGCCCCGTGATGTTCTGTATCTTGAGAGAGGACTGAGTTATACAGGTACATGCATCCAACAAAAAATAATCTGGTAACACTTAAAATGTCTCCCTATGTAAATTTCAACTTAGAAAAGTGGGGGGGGGGACCTAAACAAATATCAAACTCTAGTTAGATATGTGTATATGCTAAAGAGCATAGGACTAAACTATATCGGTGACTTTAATTTACCTTGAAATGCATCAAGAAAATAAGGTAAAACAATGGATAGCTAGCCAGATGTAATAAAACAAATATATCAAAAAGCTAATTTTGGGGGGTGCCTGGGTGGCTTGGTCATTAAGCGTCTGCCTTCAGCTCAGGTCATGATCCCAGAGTCCTGGGTTCAAGCCCCGCATCGGGCTAACTGCTCCGCGGGGAGCCTGCTTCTCCTTCTCCTCCCTGCTTGTGCTCTCTCTTGCTATCTCTGTCTCCCTCTCTCAAATAAATAAAATCTTAAAAAAGGGGGGGGGCGCGCCTGGGTGGCTCAGTTGTTGGGCATCTGCCTTCGGCTCAGGTCATGATCTCAGGGTCCTGGGATCGAGCCCCACATCGGGCTCCCTGCTCCGCGGGAAGCCTGCTTCTCCCTCTCACACTCCCCCTGCTTGTGTTCCTTCTCTCGCTGTGTCTCTCTCTGTCAAATAAAATCTTAAAAGAAAAAAAAAAAAAAAAGCTAATTTTGAGTGTATGGGTGTTCACCATACAACTCTTTTCAAAGACTCTCTGTATTTGAACATCTTCCTAACAAAATGTTAGGGGGGAAAATTTCAACACTTCACCCTGCTTCTCCCTCTTTCCTGTCATGCTTCCCCTGCTTGTGCTCTCCATCTCTCTCTGACAAATAAAAAAATAAAATCTTAAAAAAAAAAAAAAAAAAAGAATGTGCTTGGTTCAAGACATTTCAGACAGAAAATATAACACACAGCAATGTCACAGAGTACAAGACACACATAAAACCAGGGACTCTGGCTGTAGTATCTTTCTGAAATGGGTATGGGATTAAAAGTAATGGGGGGGTGGGGGGGACAGTCACTAATAACAGATCTGAAAGCAGCAATATTTAAATTTGCTGGCCTGAGAACTGCCTTTGATTCCTTAATGTACCTAGTTACACACACACACACACACACACACACACACACACAAAATGCTTCCCCTGACTCTATTAAACTATCTTACAAAGTATTAGCAAGAAAACACTTGAATTCACAGACTTTCACTTAAGAATAGTTATTAGTAATAGCGTTTTGCTATAGGTAACAGTCTGGGGCTTCCACATATTTTTTACATTTTCATTTTATATTGTTTCACCTCCAAATTTCTAAAATGTAAAGTTAAGGGACCACTGGCTGGCTCAGTTAGTAGAGCATGCAAATCTTGATCTCAGGATCTGGAGTTCAAGCCCCATGTTGGGTGTGGAGTCTACTTTAAAATTACACATACATACCTAAAAATAAAAAATAAAATGTAAAGGGGCGCCTGGGTGGCTCAGTCATTAAGCGTCTGCCTTCGGCTCAGGTCATGATCCCAGGGCCCTGGGATCGAGACCCACATCGGGCTCCCTGCTCGGCGGGAAGCCTGCTTCTCCCTCTCCCACTCCCCCTGCTTGTGTTCCCTCTCTCACTGTGTCTCTCTCTGTCAAGTAAATAAATCTTTGAAAAAAATAATAATAATTATAATAAAATGTAAAGTCATACATTAGATAAATACCAATTACTAATTTATTCAGACTAAATTTTCTCAGCTTAAGTATTAGACTCAAATATTCTTTGCATTTCTCTTCAGTGATATCATCTGTATTCTTCCTAAGAGGGCCATTTAGACATAACTTCTGAAAGCGGACCTGATGCATTTAACAGATGTTTAACAACTACAGTGCTGCAGTACTAGCCTATCATATTAATGAAATAAAAAGCATTTTAAATCAGAACTTTAAATATTTTTTACCTTTGGTGACTAACCTAGCCAAGAAAATTACGTTAAATATGCGATAAAGAAAACCCCAAACATAAATTCAACTAAGACAGGAAACTTGTCAGACAACCTCTGGGAAATGTCAAGAAATCTGTACAACTTGAAAAATCAGAGGAAAAAGCAAAATCAACTGATAATTTGAAGTTAAACAAGGTGACTGCACCCTACCCTACGACAAACACTAGTGACATCCACCACCCAACTGTCAGGTCTTGCCAAGAAAAGCAGCATTACTTCCATTCACTTGGCTTATAATAGGCTAAGCTACTTTCTTCTTTTTTTTCCTCCTAATTTTTTTAGGTAAACTCCACGCCCCCTAGGGCTTGATCTCACAACCTTGAAATCAAGAGTTGCATGCTCCATGACTGAGCCAGCCAGGCGCCCCAGAGCTAAGCTACTTTCACAGTGAAGAATGTATTGACAACTTTTCTACGTAAGCCAAATATTTTTTGTTGTATTTGCCAATGAAAAAATTTGGAAAATATAATGAAGTACGATTTTTTTAATCATCCTTATGCCTACCACCCAAAGATAAACATTATTAACATAGTCTACTTGTCTTTTTTTTTTCTTGTTTTAACAGTCGTTCTATACTATAATTTTGGGTCCTGTCTCAGTTGATCAGGAACCAGGCATTTTCCAACATAATTTCAAACGGTATTATAATCACTTCATAACTTATGTGGAATATACAATGAGTAAAGGTTAACAATTCCTGAATACAACCTACACCATTTCTAATTCCTTACAACCATCCTGAAAAGTCACTTTTATTTATTTATGAGAGAGAGAGAGGGAGGGAGGGAGAGAAAGCAGCAGGTGGAGGGGCAGAGGGAGAGGGGAGAAGCAGACTCCCCGCTGAGCAGGGAGCCCACCTCTGTGGATCCCAGGACCCAAAGCAAAGGCAGACGTTCAACCGACTGAGCCACCCAGGCACCCCTCCATGTCACATTTTAAAAATCTGGAGTTCTGGGGTGCCTGGGTGACTCAGTCGGTTAAGTGTCTACCTTTAGCTCCGCGTTGTGATCCTAGAACCCAGGGATCGAGTCTCGAATCTGGCTCTCTGCTCAGCGGAGAGTCTGCTTCTCACTCTGCTCCTACCCCCTACTTCTGCGCACTCTCTCTCAAATAATAAATAAATCTTAAAAAAATAATAAAATAAATAAATCTTCAAAAATGCATAATTCTGAGTATCTCAGACAAACTAAAACTGATAGTTATTCTACAAAGTAACTGCCCTATATTCTTCAAATGGGTCAATGTTATGAACCAGAGGAAACGAAGTTCCACATTAAAAATGACTGAAGAGGGGCGCCTGGGTGGCTCAGTCATTAAGCGTCTGCCTTCGGCTCAGGTCATAATCCCAGGGTCCTGGGATCAAGCCCCGCATCGGGCTCCCTGCTCCGCGGGAAGCCTGCTTCTCCCTCTCCCACTTCCCCTGCTTGTGTTCCTGCTCTGGCTGTGTCTCTCTCTCTCAAATAAATAAAATCTTTAAAAAAAAAAAAAATTAAAAGAACGGACATCTGAATACAATGTATGATAAAGGACTTAATTAGCTAAAAAAAGGACATTATTGAGACAACTGGGACTACAGTAATATAGTCCGTAGATTACATGAGTTGATTTCCTGATTTTTTAATAACTGTTCTGTAATTATGTCTTTGACAAATAACATACTGAAGTACTCAGATGTGGTATTTACCACATCTACAACTTACTCTCAAAAGGCTGTGGGGAAAAACTGTATGTAGTTTCTTTTTTGGAGGAAGGAGAAAAATATAAACATGGTAAAAATGTTAATATTTGGGAGATCTGGATGAAGGATATTCAGGAATTATGTATACTATTCTTATTTAAATCTCAAAGCATGTTTTTTGGGTTTTTTTCTTTTTAAGTGAGGTTCAAAAAGACTTAAGTAATTCATCTAGTTGGTAAAGTGACAGACCCACTTTATTCAGAATCTAAGAGTTAATGGTCTTCTCTCTTACATCCCTCTGCTTTGATAGAGGTGTTCTGAGATAACCTACCTTTGGACATTTAGAACTGGGCAAAAAACATCTTACAGAATAAAGCGCTACCCCCACCCCCAGTTTAAGGTTGCTTCCTTAGGAAATACTTCCTAGAATGGGATTCATGCATAAATGAACATGAACAATGTTATTCATACTGCTTTTCTGAGAAATTCTCACCATACTTTTTTAAAAAGGAAAACTAGGAATGTAAAGGTCTAAGAATCCTTCCCACAGCTCAGTGGGCAGTTTTTCATCTACTTAAATAAAATGAGCCATCCCCAAAGTGCCCATGGAAAACTATTAGTGACAACAACCCTTGGGAGGAAGAGAGCCCTCCCTCCTCCAGTCTGGAGACTGATTCACTGGAAATCAGCCCAAGGACTCTACTTGGGTGGGAGACAGAAACAATTTACATTCCCAACATTTCATTTGGCCCTCTTTAAAAGATTACACTTTTTTTCTTTTTTAGTTTTTTTAAAAGATGTTACTTATTTATTTGAGAGAGAGAGAATAAGCAGGGGCAAGAGGGAGAAGCAGGCTCCCCACTGAGCAGGGAGGCCAATGGTGGGCTCCACCCCAGAACCCTGGGATCATGACCCGAGCCAAAGGCAGACGCTTAACCAACTGAGCCACCCAGCAACCCTAAAAGATTACACTTAAAAAAAAAGATTTTATTCTGAGGTAAACTCTACACCCAATGTGGTGCTTAAACTTACAATGTGAGATCAAGAGTCGCACGCTCCACTGACTGAGCCAGCCAGGCACCCCTAAAAGATTACACTTTTAATCTTGACTGACTGGATGAACAACAACAAAATGTTGTTTTATTTTATATTTGATTATAAACAGGGTTGCACCTATGATTATTCATAAATTGTATTTCTTCTTTGATAAGAAAATGTTTCATGAATGGGGCACCTGGGTGGCTCAGTCATTAAGCGTCTGCCTTAGGCTCAGGTCATGATCCCAGGATCCTGGGATCGAGCCCCGCATCGGGCTCCCTGCTCCACAGGAAGCCTGCTTCTCCCTCTCCCACTCCCCCTCTTGTGTTCCCTCTCTCGCTGTGTCTCTCTGTCAAATAAATAAATAAAATCTTAAAAAAAAAAAAAAAAGTTTCATGAATAGCCTCTTAAGCATTCACCTACAAAAGGAGGGTCTAGTATAAAAAGTCAAAATTTTTCCAACAAGAGGTAGTCTTTCATATCAGTTGTGAATAATTATCAGGGTAAATGTATTTAGGAACAAGCACTGAACAGCAGAGTTGTTTTTTTTTTTTAAAGATTTTATTTATTTATTTGACAGAGAAAGACACAGCGAGAGAGGGAACACAAACGGGGAGTGGGAGAGGGAGAAGCAGACTCCCTGCCGAGCAGGGAGCCTGATGCGGGACTCAATCCTGGAACTCCAGGATCATGACCTGAGCCGAAGGCAGTCGCTTAACCAACTGAGCCACCCAGGCACCCTGAACAGCAGAGTTTTAAGTCTATTGATAGAAGCAAAATTTAAGGCTAACCTTATACAGAAAAATGTAAAGCAACAATAGAGTCTACTCTCTCTGTCTCCCTTACTCCCTTAACATCAACAGGGCACTTGGTTATGACTGATTATAAAAAAGTACTTGTATTAGCTGTCAAAGTATAATCAAATCGTCAATCTGAAATTTATGATGGGCCTCTGAAAAAGGGTTTGCAAATCTAGTCAAAAACGTGTATAAAATGCTCGATTTGGGGGGCACCTGGGTGGCTCAGTCAGTTAAGTCTCTGCCTTCGGCTCAGGTCATGATACTGGAGTCCCAGGATCAAGTCCCGCATCGGGCTCACTGCTGGGCGGGAAGTCTGCTTCTCCCTCTGACCCTCCCCCTTCATGCTCTCACTCTCATTCTCTAACAAATAAAATCTTAAAAAAAAAAAAAAATGAATAAAAACAAGATTCAAAATCCTAAGGTATCCAACAAAGGAGAGTATGTGCTCCCTAATTAACATAACTCTACACAAGAGTTCCACAAAAACTTACCTGTACTACTTGTTTCTGTAGTTGTGATGCCTGTGTCGCTGAAGTTTGTGTTTTTTCCCGAGCACCTCGGGAACGGTCACTGCTCACCGAAGTCATCATATACAGTATATACAAAATAACGTATGTACAAAATAGAAAATCTGCAAGAAAGCAGGCATGGTAGTAAGCAAAACTTCCAAATCATAGTATAAGATAAGAATAAAATTCAGGAATAAGGAGAAAACACGAGACAAAACATAATAGGTCTCCAAAACACAAATTCTCGGGGCACCTGGGTGGTTCAGTGGGTTAAGCTCCTGCCTTCGGCTCAAGTCATGATCCCAGGGTCCTGGGATCGAGCCCCACTTCAGGCTCCCTGCTCATCGGGGAGTCTGCTTCTCCCTCTCTCTCCCCCTCTGCCTCTACCCCTGTGCATGCTCTTTTTCTCTCAAATAAATAAATAAAAGCTTAAAAAACAAAACAAAGCACCACAATTCTCAAGAAACAACCCATTAGGATTTTACATTTTCCTAGTAACAATTAAGCCAATTTTACTAATGCAATCTAAAAGTCTATGGTTGGGGCACCTGGCTGACTCAGACAGTGGAGTGTACAACTCTTGATCTCAGGGTTATGAGTTCGAGTCCGATACTGGGTGCATAGATTACTTAAAAATAGGGGCGCCTGGGTGGCTCAGTCGTTGGGCGTCTGCCTTCGGCTCAGGTCATGATCCCAGCGTCCTGGGATCAAGCCCCGCACCAGGCTCCCTGCTCAGCGGGAGGCCTGCTTCTCCCTCTTCCACTCCCCCTGCTTGCGTTCCTCTCTCACTGTGTCTCTCTCTGTCAAATAAATAAATAAAATCTTAAAAAAAAAAAAAAAAAGATTACTTAAAAATAGTATCTTACGGGTGCCTGGGTGACTCAGTCAGTTAAGTGTCTGCCTTCGGCTCAGGTCATGATCTCAGGGTCCTGGGATCAAGACCTGCCATCAGGCTCCCTACACAGTGGGAAGTCTGCCTCTCCCCTAGCTCATGCTCTCTCTCTCTCTCAAATAAAAACAAGAAATAAAATCTTGGGGCGATTGGGTGGCTCAGTTGGTTAAGCAACTGCTTTTGGCTCAGTTCATGATCCTGGAGTCCCAGGATCGAGTCCCACATCGGGCTCCCTGCTCTGCAGGGAGTCTGCTTCTCCCTCTGCCTCTCCCCCCTCCCACCCGCCTCATGGCTTGTGCTCTCTCTCTTTCTCTCTCTCGCAAATAAATAAATAAAATCTTTAAAAATAAAAAATAGGGTGCCTGGGTGGCTCAGTTGGTTGGGCGACTGCCTTTGGCTCAGGTCATGATCCTGGAGTCCTGGGATCGAGTCCCGCATCAGGCTCCCTGCTCAGCAGGGAGTCTGCTTCTCCCTCTGACCTTCCTCCTTCTCATGCTCTCTGTCTCTCATTCTCTCTCTCGCAAATAAATAAATAAAATCTTTTAAAAAAAAAATAAATAAATAGTAAAAAATAAAAAATAAAATAAAATCTTAGGGGCACCTGGGTTTTTATTTTAGTTCAGGTCGTGATCTCAGGGTCGTGAGATTGAGCCCCATGTGGGACTTTATGCTCAGCACACAGTCTGCTTAAAACTCTCTCTTCCCCCCTCCTCCACACCCACACTCTCACTTGCGCTCTAAAATAAATCTCTTTAAAAAATAAAATTAAAAGGGTGCCTGGGTGGCTCAGTCAGTTAAGCATCTGCCTTTGGCTCAGGTCATGATCCCAGGGTCCTGGGATCGAGTTCCACAATGGCCTCCCTGCTCCACAGGGAGCCTGCTTCTCTCTGCCTCTGCCTCTCTCTGTGTATCTCATGAAAAAACAAATAAAATCTTTAAAAAATAGGGGCACCTGGGTGGCTTAGTCATTAAACATCTGCCTTCGGCTCAGGTCATGATCCCAGGGCCTTGGGATCGAGCCCCGCTTCAGGCTCCCTGCTCCACAGGAAGCCTGCTTCTCCCTCTCCCACTCCCCCTGCTTGTGTTCCCTCTCTCGCTGTCTCTCTCTCTCTGTCAAATAAGTAAATAAAATCTTTAAAAAACAGTAGAAAAATAAAAATAAAATCTTAAAAATAAAGAAATAAAAGTCTATGGTTTATGATTATAGCAATTCTAAACAAAAATCTCAAACATCACCAATTGTTCTTAACCAGTATTTATTTTACCACTGCTTTTTTTTTAAGATTTTATTTATTCATTTGAGACACAAAGATACAGAGAGACAAACAGAGCATGAATGGGGGAGAGACAGAGGGAGAGGGAGAAGCAGGCTTCCCGCCTAGTAGGGAGCCCGATGCGGGGCTGGATCCCAGGTCCCTGGGATCATGACCTGAGCCAAAGGCAGATGCTTAACGACTGAGCCACTCAGGCGCGCTCTACAGTAAGAATTAAAAATAGAAATTAGGGGTACCTGGGTGGCTCAGTCAGCTGGGCGTCTGCCTTCATGATCTAGGGGTCCTGGGATGGAGCCCCGCCATCTGGCTTTCTGCTCCGCAGGGAGTCTGCTTCTCTCCCCCTCTGCCCCTCCCCCCCAACTCATGTTCTCTCTCTCAAATAAATAAAATCTTTAAAAAAATAAATAGGGTGCCTGGGAGGCTCAGTAGGTTAAGCATCTGCCTTAGCTTGGGTCATGATCCCAGGCTCCCTGCTCACTGGGAAGTCTGCTTCTCCCTCTACCCCTCACCCCTGCTCATGATCTCTCTCTCTCTCACACTCTCTATAATAAAATCCTTAAAAACCAATCAATAAAAATAAAAACAGGAATTAAATTTTGGACAGGATGCAGAGAAACTGTAACCCTTGTATACTGCTAGTGGAAATGTAAAATGGAACAGCCAGTACGGAAAACAGTATAGCTACCTCAAAAAAAAAAAAATACTATCTCATTCAGCAATTCCACTTCTGAGTATATACAAAAAAAAAAAAACTGAAAGTGGGGTGTCAATGAGGTATTTGTATACCCATGTTTATAGCACTATTATACCCAATAGCTAAAAAGTGAAAGCAACCCAAGTTTCTACCAAGAGATAAATGGATAAGCAAAATGTAGCATATACATAAGAGGCTGAGTAATATTCTGGGGTTTTTTATTTTTATTTTTTAGTTTAGTTTTTTTTTTTTTTAAGATTTTATTTATTTATTTGACAGAGAGAGACACAGCAAGAGCAGGATCACAAGCAAGGGGAGAGGGAGAGGGAGAGGGAGAAACAGGCTTCCCGCGGAGCAGGGAGCCCGATGCGGGGCTCGATCCTAGGACCCTAGGATCATGACCTGAGCCAAAGGCAGACAACCAACGACTGAGCCACCCAGGTGCCCCTATTTTTTAGTTTTTATGTGGGGCTTGAACTCACAACCCTGAGATCAAGAGTCACATGTTCCACCAACTGAGCCAGCCAGGCACCCCTATTATTCAGCCTTGAGAAGGAAGAAAATTTGGGCGCCTGGGGGGCTCAGTTGGTTAAGCATATGCCTTCAGCTCAGATCATGATTCCAAGGTCCTGGGATCAAGTCCTGCATCGGGCTCCCTGCTCCTTGGGAGCCTGCTTCTCCCTCTGCACCAGCCCCCCCACCCGCATCTCTCATGAATAAATAAAATCTTTTAAAAAGGGGGGGGGGAGAAATTTTTTTTTTTTTTTTTTTTTTTAGTAGGCTCTACACCTAACATGGGGCTTGAACTCATGACTTGGGAGATCCACAGGCTGAACCAGCCAGGTGTCCCAAAAAAGAAGAAAATTCTGACACATGCTACATATGGATGAACCAGGAGCATTATGCTAAGTAAAATAAGCCAGTCACAAAAGGACAAATACTCCATGACTCTACTTATATGAGTTACGAACAATAGTCAAATTCAAAGATTTATTTATGAGAGAGAGAAAGAGCACGAGTGAGAGTGAGCATTGAGGAAGGGTAGAGGAGAGGGAGAGTCTCAAGCAGATACCACACTGAGTACGACCCTTAGGATCCTGACTTAAGCCGAAACCAAGTTTCGTACACTTAACCAACTGTGCCCCTAGGCGCCCCTACAATAAGTCAAATTCATAGTCAAGGAGCACCTGGGTGGCACAGTCGGTTAGGTGTCCAGCTCTTGGTTTTGGCTCAGGTTGTGATCTCAGGACCCTAAGATTCAGGTTCTGCACTCAATGCGGAGTCTGCTTGGGATTCTCTCTCCTCTCCCTGTGCCCCCCTTGTACCCCCCCCTTGTCTCTCTCTCAAATAAATAAATCTTAGGGGAACCTGTATGGCTCAAGTCAGTTAAGCATCTGCCTTCAGCTGATGACCCGAAGGTGCTGGGATCGAGCCCCACATTGGGCTCTCTGCTCAGTGGGGAGCCTGCTTCTCCCTCTCCACTCTGCCCTTCCCCTGCTTGTGCTCTTTCTCTTTCAAATAAATAAATAAAATCTATTAAAAACAAATTAAATAAATAAATCTTTTTAAAAATTCATAGTCAAATCTGAAAGTGGTCACCAGGGGCTGAGAGTTGGAGGGACTGGGGAGTTCTGCTTAATGGTTTTGAAATTTCTGGGAAGATAAAAAGTTCTAAAGAAAGATGGTAGTGCTGATCACAAAACCATCTGAATGTACTTAATTCCAGGGAAATGTACACTTTAAAGCTGTTAAAAGAGCAAATTTTATTTTGTATATTTTACCTCAATTTTTAAAAACAATGCAGCAATGCCTTAAAAGTTTCATTTCCAAGCCCAAATTCTACACTCGGCAAAAATACCAAGTGGGACAACTGGCTGGCTCAATCAGTAGAGCATGTGACTCTTGATCTTGGGGCTATGGGTTCCAGCCCCACAATGAGTGCAGTAATTACTTAAACATAAAACCTAGGGGTGCATGGGTGGTTCAGTCAGTTAAACATCTGTCTTCGGCTCAGATCATGCTCCTGGGGTCCCGGGGTCAAGCCCCTCACAGGGCTCCCTGCTCAGCAGAGAGTCTGCTTCTCCCTCTGCCCCTCACCCCACTTGTGCTCCCTCACTTGCACATGCGCTCTCTTCTCTCTCTCATATAAATAAAATCTTTCAAAAAATAAATAAAATCTAAAAAAAATGGGGGGGGATGCCTGGCTGGCTCAGTTTATAGAGCAAACAAATCTCAGAGTCATGAGTTCAAGCCCACATTGGGCAAGGAGCTTACTTTTAAAAAAATAAATAATAGGGGTGCCTGGGTGGCTCAGTCACTTAAGCATCTGCCTTCGGCGGGTCATGATCCCAAGGTCCTGGGATGGAGCCCTGCTTCGGGCTCCCTGCTCAGTGGGAAACCTGCTTCTCCCTCTCCCTTTGCCGGTCCCCATGCTTGTGCTCACTGTCTGTCAAATAAATAAATAAAATTAATAATAATAAATGTTTAAAAAAATACCAATCAAGGGGCACACCTGGGTGGCACAACTGGCTGAGCGTCCAACTCTTGGTTTCGGCTCAGGTCGTGATCTCAGGGTCACGGGATCAAATCTTGTATAGGTCTCTGTGTGGAGTCTGCCTAAGACTCTCTCCCCTCTCTCTCTGCCCCTCCCTTCTGCTCTCACCAGATCTTTAAAAAAAAATTTTGGGGGGGCGCCTGGGTGGCTCAGTTGGTTAAGCGACTGCCTTCAGCTCAGGTCATGATCCTGGAGTCCCAGGATCAAGTCCCGCATCAGGCTCCCTGCTCGGCAGGGAGTCTGCTTCTCCCTCTGACCTTCCCCCTCTCATGCTCTCTGTCTCCCATTCTCTCTCTCAGATAAATAAATAAAAAATCTTTAAAAAAAAATTTTTTTTTTAATGGGGCACATGGGTGGCTCTGTCAGTTGAGCATCTGACTCTTGATTTCAGCTCAGGTCATCATCTAGGGGTTGTGGGATAGAACGCGGTATTGGGGTCCACGCTGAGCATTGAGTTGGCTTGGGACTCTCTCGCTCCCTCTATCTCTGCCCCTCCACCCCCACTTGCACAAATGCACTTTCTGGAAAATAAATTAGTATTTTTAAATGCCATAAAAATTTTAAAATGCCAATTAGGGGCGCCTGGGTGGCTCAGTTGGTTAAGCTTCCAACTCTTGATTTCAGCTCAGGTCATGAGATCAAGCCCCACATTGGGCTCTGTGCTCAGCAGGGAGTCGGCTTGAGATTCTCTCCTCTCCCTTTGTCCCTGCCCCTGCACACTCACTCCCTCTCTCTACAAATAAAATCTTAAAAAAAAAAAGTACCTATCAATTTAAAGACAAAACCAAGTTGTGTACACATATGCAATAGCTCAGAAAATCAGGACACTCCAGGAACCAACCAAAAACAAAAGAACAAACCAAGGAGAAGCTATTTACAATTAACACCATGAATTACCTACCAATATCCATTCACAACATACTATTTCTCCCTTGCAATCCTCTTGTGAAGAGGGCAGAAAGCTAAATACATAATTTCACAGCCTCCCTTGCAGCTTGGAATGGCCATGGACCACTTTCCTGAAAAACCATCTGAATACTCATAGCACCTTCACTCAGTCCCCTAAAACCGAAAATAAGCCAATGTCCTTCAAAGGTTGAATTATCTGGAGCATAACCATATGGTTGGAATATTTCTCAGCAATAAAAAAAGAATGAAGTATTGATAAACACAACAGAGATAAACCTGAAATATATTAAGTGAGAGAATCCAGCCTCAAATTCATTATGATTCAATAGTATTCTATTTTATTTTGACATTATGGAAAAGACAAAACTACAGTGATAGAAAACAGGTGACTGGTTGCCAAGAACGGGGCGGGGGGGATAACAAAGGGGTCCAACAGGGTCCAACACAGGAGAAGGATCACCCCAATGACAGTGAAAAAAAGATCAAGAAGACAGCTATTAGGAGGCCTATGAAGCAATGAATTCTAATCAGAGGAAAGAGGGCAACCACAGAGATGCCTCCAAGAAAATGTTTTTGAGAACCCTTAGAATTTGCACATACAAAAGAAAGTATAGAGGTTAATCAGTGGTGGGTACCTAGAAAACTAAGGACGGTGGAAAAAAACAATTGTTAATTCCAAAAAAAAAAAAAGGGTGCAACATGGCTCAAATATAACATTTATATTGTTATAATAATATAGACAGTGAATACTGATCTAACCAAAAATCACTATATAATACTGGGAGGACAGAAGAGAAGAAAGTGTCATATAAACTGAAAAAAAGGCGGGAGGAAGGCATAAGAAACACCTAAGAGTTGAAATTGACAGCTTCTGGAGAGTGAGATTCAGGAATAACTCCAAACAAGGTGAAGGATTACTGTGGACATACTGAACATGTTGAAAACAACAAAATGTTTTATTGAAATTTACTATGTGCTACCAAGTTAAATATTTTATATACATTACTCCCAGTAATCCTCAACAACACTCTACAGAACTTGGCATAATTCCCATTTTAAGAATCACAAATAAAAGTCGGGGGAAGCTTAGGTGGCTTGGTTGGTTGAGCATCCGACTCTTGATTTCCACTCAGGTCATGACTTCAGGGTCATGAGATCGAGCCCCACCTCCAGCTCTGCGCTCAATGTCGAATCTGCTTGTCCCTCTCCATCTGCTCCTACCCGTGCTCGCATTCTCTATCTCTAAAATAAACAAAATCTTAAAAAAAAAAAAAAAAGAAAGAAAGAAAGAAAGAAAGAAAGAAAGCTAAGAAAGGTTCTACATAGACCATTAAGATGCAATACAGAGAGTCCTAACTGCGTATTTCCTGGGGTACAGAGCCTACAAACCAAACTACATACTATATTATGAAATAACCATTGCCTTCATAATCCTAAACTAGGAAAACAGTGGCAAGAGGGCAAGCTGGAAGAGACAAAACTCTTAACTATGAAAACAAGACACACAGCAACAAGCTCCGAAGTCCATCTGTACCACACCTAACTTTTCAGGATAGTCATATACACTCAGAAAAACAGCAATGTTGAACATTATCATTTAAAATAACATGGAAATGCGCCTGGATGGCTCAGTCAGTTAAGTGTCTGCCTTCTGCTCAGGTCATGATCCCAGGGTCCTGGGATCAAGCCCCACATGGGGCTCCCTGCTCACGGGAGGCCTGCTTCTCGCTCTCTTCCCTGCTTGTGCTCTCTCTCGCTCTCTCTCTCTCTCTCAAATAAATAAAATCTTAAAAAATAAAATAACATGGAAGTAAAACCTTTTAAATTTCAAGAATTTTAAATCACTGAATGGAATGTCCATTGGGACTCCAACTAGGTCTTCACTGGTGACCACTATCAATACAGCTTCAGTAAAAAAAAAAAAAAAAAAAATAGTGATGAGGAAAAAGCCAAGATAAGTGAGGAAGAGAGACAGCAAACTAAGCATACTTGAAAGACGTGGTAGCTAGGAGATAAAGAGCATCAAAGAAGAGTTTTGCAAGGATTAAGAACACTGGGGCGCCTGGGTGGCTCAGTCGTTTAAGTGTCTGCCTTCAGTTCAGGTCATGATCCTGAAGACCCAGGATCGAGCCCCACGTTGGGCTCCCCGCTCAGCAGGGAATCTGCTTCTCCCTCTGACCCTCTTCCCCTCTTGTGCTCTCCTCAAATAAATAAAATCTTAAAAAAAAAAAAAAAAAAGGATGAAGAACACTGATCTAGTCTAATATATGCTAAGCCCCTTGAGGACAGTGTTTATTTCTGTCCCATCACCCTTGTTCTTCTGGGGCCGAACATGGGAGGTACGCACAATTTAATACATACATATTTACTGAACAAAAGAGACCTAGGGGTACCTGGCTGGCTCACTGTGTAGAACATGCAAGTCCTGATCTCCAGGTCGTGACTTTGCACCTGAAGTTGGGTGCAGAGATTACTAAAAAAAAAAAAGAAATTAAAAAAGAGAGGGGGCGCCTGGGTGGCTCAGTCAGTTAAGCAACTGCCTTCAGCTCAGGTAATGATCTCCAGGTCCTGGGATGGAGCCCTGCCTCGCCTTGGGATCCCTGGTCAGCGAGAAACCTACTTCTCCCTCTTCCTCTGCCCCCCGCCCCCTACATGTGCTCTCTCTTTCTCTCAAAAAAATAAATTAAAAAATCTTTTTAAAAATTTTAAATAAAAAAAAGAGAGAGACACCTATGCATGGGCTGAAGAGATAACTGAGAGGCAACACATTTGAGACAGCAATGAAGGAAAATGATCCACTTGGAGAAAAAGAGGGATCTGTCACCATACCCAGCAGAATGAAGAAAAAGAGAGGCATAAGAGCAGCTAAATTTTTATGATTAGGAGAGACAGTCAACAGAGTTTGTTGTATTGGTCTTTAATTTTTAGTAAAATAGACAAAAACATCTGCAGAGAAGGAATACTAGATGGGGGGTGGGTAGAGGAATATAAGAAAATGGCAAAGGTTTGTGACAATTACTAAGGTGAATAGAAGGGGAAATCAATAGAAAACAAGTAAAAAGAACTGAAGAGTGACACAGAGGATCCCAAGTGAAAGCAGAAATCCTGAATATACATATAGTGCCGTTAATCCACATATTAACCATGAAAGCAAATCAAACATCAGAAATTCAGAATCACAATTTAACTGAATAATCAAGGGAGATGTGGGTTAAGATGAATAAATCCCTTGTTGAAATATCCACAAGGGATGCCTGGGTGGCTCAGTCGGTTAAGCATCTGCCTTCAGCTCAGGGCATGATCCCAGAGTCCTGGGATCGAGTCCCACATCCAGCTCCTTGCTCAGCGGGGAGCCTGTTTCTCCCTCTGCCTGCCGCTCCCCCTACTGCTTGTGCGCTCTCTCTCTCACTGACAAAAATAAAATTTAAAAATTTACCATGTGGTAACTGAAATATCCCACAAAATAAAAGAATTTGGATTTTAAACAAGAGTCCATTTATTTGGGGCACCTGGGTGGCTCAGTCAGTTAAGCGTCTGCCTTCAGCTCAGGTCATGATCCCAGGGTCCTGGGATTGAGCCCCACACTGGGCTCCCTGCTCAGCAGGAGGCCTGCTTCTCCTCCCTCTCCCACTCCCCCTGCTTGTGTTCCCTCTCTCACTGTCTCTCTCTCCATCAAATAAATAAATTAAATAAAATAAAATAAAATAAAATAAAGAAGAGTCCATTTATTCAAGGCATAGATGATGTCACCAGGTGAAGAGCTGCTCATACCTACCCCTAACACTGGGGCCCTTTCCAATAAGCTTCAATAAATTTGAAAATATCCTTCCTAAAGAAGGCTCTCCAGCTTATTACAATCCTAGCTGCAAGATTCACAATCTCTGTCTTGCCCCCTGCTCAAAATAAAGCTGTTACCTTTCTAGCCCTGTCCGCCATGGTGCTTAGCAGCCAGGAATGCATGGTCTCAGACATGTTTACCAAGTAAAACACTGATTTGAGGGGCGCCTGGGTGGCTCAGTCATTAAGCATCTGCCTTCGGCTCAGGTCATGATCCCAGGGTCTTGGGATCGAGCCCCGCATCGTGCTCCCTGCTCAGCGGGGAGTCTACTTCTCCCTCTCCCACTCCCCCTGCTTGTGTTCCATCTCTCGCTGTGTCTCTCTCTGTCAAATAAATAAATAAAATCTTTAAAAAAAAAAAAAGATTCACAATCTCACTAAAGGTAAAAATAACATGTTTAAATAATATATATATATTTTTAAGATTTTATTTATTTGCTTGAGAGAGAGAGCATGCAAGAGAGTGAGGGCAGAGGGAGAGGGAGAAGCAGACTCCCCGCTGAGCAGAGAGCCTGATGCGGTGCTTGATCCCAGGACTCCAAGATCATGACCTAAGCCAAAGGCAGACACTTAACCCAGTGAGCCACCCAGGCGCGCCTTAAATAATGTTTTTCATTAAATATGTGTTTCATTCTGGGTGCCTGGGTGGCTCAGTCGGTTAAGTGTCTGCCTTTGGCTCAAGTCATGATCCCAGGGTCCTGGGATTGAGCCCCCCATTGGGCTCCCTGCTCAGCGGGGAGTCTGCTTCTCCCTCTCCTTCTGCCCCTCCCCCCCAATTCGTGCTCATGCGCACGCTCGCTCTCGCTCTCAAATAAATAAAATCTTCAAAAAAATAAAGATGCGTTTCATTCTAGTATTTTGAGTCTCATTAAACCTTCTGGGTCATTAAGTACTTAGACAATTTGGTGAAAAGTATGGACTCTTCCCCCAGAAAAACATATATGCATGCACAATTCTACCTTGTGAAAATTTCAGTAGGTTTAGATCTCTCATACCCTTCTCCAAAGCAATAGACAACCCCATTCCACCACCCCCCTCAATGTCCACGGATGCCCAGGCTAAAAACCATGCTCTAAAAATTAGAAGTACTCTCAGGGGGCCTGGCTGGCTCAGTCAGAAGAACACATGACTGCTGATCTCTGGGTTGGGAGTTCGAGATCCATGTTGGGGGTAGAGACTGCTTAAAAAAAAAAAAAGTTTAGGGGAGCCTGGGTGGCTCAGTCAGTTAAGTGTCTGCCTTCAGCTCGGGTCATGATCCCAGGGTCCTGGGATCGAACCCCGTGTTGGGCTCCCTGCTCCGCGGGAAGCCTGTTTCTCCCTCTCCCATCCCCCTGCTTGTGTTCCCTCTCTCGCTGGGTCTCTGTCAAATAAATGGTATCTTAAAAAAAAAAAAGCTTAGAAGAACTCTAAAATATACTTAAACCTGGGGCCCTTATTCTTTTTTTTTTTTTTTAAGATTTTATTTATTTATTTGCGAGAGAGAGAATGAGAGACAGAGAGCATGAGAGGGAGGAGGGTCAGAGGGAGAAGCAGACTCCCTGCCGAGCAGGGAGCCGGATGAGGGACTCGATCCCGGGACTCCAGGATCATGACCTGAGCCGAAGGCAGTCGCTTAACGAACTGAGCCACCCAGGCGCCCTAGGGCCCTTATTCTAAAGGGTATCCCTGATCAGGCAAATTTAAAATTGTAACTGCAAGGGCACCTGGCTGACTCAGTCAGTAGAGCATGCAACTCTTAATCTCTAGGGGTCATGAGTTCAAGCCCCACGCTGGGTATAGAGATTACTTAAAATATAACTGCTAAATTAGTTATGAATCAAATCTCATAATTATCGGGCGCCTGGGTGGCTCGGTTGGTTGAGCGACTGCCTTCGGCTCAGGTCATGATCCTGGAGTCCCTGGATCGAGTCCCGCATCGGGCTCCCTGCTCGGCAGGGAGCCTGCTTCTGCCTCTGACCCTCCCCCCTCTCATGTGATCTCTCTCTCTCATTCTCTCTGTCTCAAATAAATAAATAAAATCTTCAAAGAAAAAAAAAATCTCATAATTATCACTTTTTATATGGGCTCTCTTCTCTGCTCCCCTAAAAACAAAAGGCACCTGTTTTGCTCCCAAAGGAAAAATTAAGGGAAAACTCATACTCTGACCCTCAAAAAAACTTACACCTAGGGGCGCCCAGGTTGCTCAGTCGTTAAGCGTCTGTCTTCGGCTCAGGTCATGATCCCAGGGTCCTGGGATCGAGTCCAGCATCGGGCTCTATGCTCAGCAGGGAGTCTGCTTCTCCCTCTGCCCCAACCCCTGCTCATGCTTGCTCACTTTTGCTCTCACAAAAATAATCTTTTAAATAAAATAAAAAATAAATCTTAAAAAATATTATTGCTATCCCCATTTATACAGAAGCACAGACAAAATATTTCTCAAAATAAACAAGTGAACAATGTATGAGTTGGCTCAACCCCTCAAAATTCTATGCTATGGCCTGTAGCAAAACTTCTAGATACACACAAAAAAAGAAAAATCAATGGATAAAAATTAAGTATATGTACCTAAATGCCAGCTAACAGAAAAAAGTCAATTTCTACGAAATTGTCTATGACTACTTTTGCACTACGATGGCAGTACTGAATAGCTCTAACACAAGCAAGGCAGAAAATATTGACTACCTGGCCCTTAACAGAAAGTGTTCCAACCCTTTCAAAAAATATATAAATAAATAAAGATTTTATTCATTTATTTGACAGAGAAAGAGAGCACAAGCAGGGGAAGCAGCAGGCAGAGGGAGAGGGAAAAGCAGACCCCGCACTGAGCAGGGAGCCCAATGCGGGGCTTGATCCTGGGAGCATGACCTGAGCCAAAGGCAGACACTTAATGGACTAAGCCACACAGGCACACCTGTTCCAATGCTTTTTAAAAGGTTCATGTGTAAGAGTGATAAATCTCCCTCAACTACATATTTAACTTAACTCCCATCAAAATTCTAACAAGGTTGTGTTTTTTTCAAGTTAATTTACATTCTTTAGTAATCTCTACACCAAAGTGGGGCTCAAACTCACAACGTGGAGATATAGAGTCAGACACTCCTCTGACTAAGCCAGCCAGGCACACCCCTCTAATAACGTTTTATTGTCTAAAACCTGACTAGCTGATTCTAAATTAACACGGGGAGCGAACAGTCAACACCAGTCAAGATACTCCTTCAAGGGCGCCTGGGTGGCTCAGTCGTTAAGCGTCTGCCTTCAGCTCAGATCATGATCCCAGGGTCCTAGGATTGGGCCCTCGCATCGGGTTCCCTGCTCGGGGGGAAGCCTGCTTCTCCCTCTCCCACTCCCCCTGCTTGTGTTCCCTCTCTTGCTGTGTCTCTGTCAAATAAATAAATAAAATCTTTAAAAATATATAATTTCTGGGCGCCTGGGTGGCTCAGTTGGTTAAGCGACTGCCTTCGGCTCAGGTCATGATCCTGGAGTCCCGGGATCAAGTCCCACATCGGGCTCCCTGCTCGGCAGGGGGTCTGCTTCTCCCTCTGCCCTCTTCCCTCTCGTGCTGTCTCTCATTCTCTCTCTCTCAAATAAATAAATAAAATCTTAAAAAAAAAAAGAAAAAATATATATAATTTCTTTTTTTTTATTTTATTTATTATTTGAGATAGAGTGAGAGCCAGGAGCCAGAAGGAGAGGGAGAAGCAGACTCCACACCAAGCAGGCCCAATGTGGGACTCAATCCCAGGACCCTGAGATCTTGACCTGAGCCGAAGGCAGACATTTAACTGACTGAGCCATTCTGGCGCCCCACAGATATAATTTCTAACAGAGATGGCAGTACATGTGATGAGAAAAGGTAAACTTTTAAAGAAGTGAGGTTGAAAGGAGTGGTTGATTATACTTTTTTAAAAAATGATTTTTTATTAGACCATACATTAAAAAGCCAATTTTAGGGGCGCCTGGCTGCCTCAGCCAGAGGATCATGCAACTCTTGATATCAGGGTTTTGAGTCTGGGCCCCACATTGGATGTACAGATTAATTAAAAATAAAATCTTAAAAAAAAAAGCCAATTTACAAGGGGCACCTGGATGGTTAAGTCAGTTAAGCGTCTGACTTCAGCTGAGGTCATTATCTCAGGGTTCTGGGATCAAGCCCCACATTGGGTTCCCTGCTCGGCGGGGAGTATGCTTCTCCCTCTCCCTCTGCCCCTCCACCCACCCCCCTCATGCTCTCTCTCTCGAATTAAAAAAAAAAAAGCCAATTTACAAGTATTTTAATGATACGCAAAAAGCAAAATTACAAATTTCAGGAAACAGGGCGCCTGGGTGGCTGAGTCGGTTAACCATTTGCCTTCAGCTCAGGTCATGATCCCGGGGTCCTAGAATCAAGTCCCGCATTGGGCTCCCTGCTCAGCTGGGAGTCCGCTTCTCCCTCTCCCTCTGCCCCTCCTTCCTGTTCATGTGCTCCCTCTCGCTCTCTCAAACAAACTCTTAAAAAAAAAAAAAGGAAAGAAAAATACTATGGGGCATCTGGAAGCTCAGTCAGAAGGGTATGTGACTCTTGATCTCTCTCGAGCCCCTGTTGCTATAACAATCTAGCATTATTTAATGAAGGTGAACATGTATATACCCTATGATTTAGCAATTCCACTTCCTGGCTTATACCCCCTCCCCAAGATATATATACCTCTAGCACATCTATACCAAAAAACATGTAACTAGTATGTTCAAGGCAACAATCCAAACACCATCTTCAATATATTCCTACCAAGGAATACTATAAAGCAGTGAAAATGGATAATAGCCATACACATGTTGGCTGAGTCTCAGTAACATACTCTAAGGGAAAATGAAAAAGAAAACACAGTGACTGAAGAATATACATACTATGGTTACATTAATACTCAGAAGCATAAATAATTATTAATTTTGTAAAAAGGTGTTAAAATTATAAGGAAAAGCAAGGAAAGGATAAACTCAAAATTCTGGATAGGGGTTCACTTTACCTAATTCACAGGTTGGGACTGGGAAGTAGCAGACCATGAATTTCAAAAGATTTTTTTCTTAACTAGGTCATGGTACATGAATTTTTTTTTGTTCTTCCTATTTATGTATTTTATAAATGTTGATCATTGATTATACACTTCTTCACATAAAATCTCTGAAGTCAACACGTTACAATCATCAATATCTAAGTATTCTATTCTATATACTCAATATTTGATAAAAATTTAAAGTAATGTATACTTGAAAAACAATCAATCAGAAAATAACAATCTGCCCTAATAAACAAACATGCAAAATTAAAATGCAAAGTTTCATGATCATTTTCATTTCTGGCCTAGTGACCCAGAAGGATAAAGATAAATAGTTCAAATAGAATAGATCACACTAACAAGCCCTTAAGTTTCTATCAAAGTCCATTTAAAATATTCCACAACAGGCTACAGATTTCTAGAATTTTATTTCCTAATGCTTTTAATATATTAGCTTCTCTTTAAATACAACAGTACTTATATACAATATGTATTTTAGTTTACTATTTTTTCTAAATTTAAATTTCCTTCCTAATCATATCATAAATAAGACCAGACACTCATCTTGTTTTGTTCCTTTCACTACTTAGTAGCTACCAATATAAGAGACATTTGGTAAGTGTGTTGAAATAACATGCTACAAAAGCTGGTAACTTTTAGAAATTAAGAATGATCTGAGAAAGAACAAATCCTAGCAGAGCCAATGATTCCAAAAAGAACAATAAATGGAATTCTATTTTCCAGAACAATCAATTACAGAGACCTCAAAACAAGCTTTCCTATGATGTGGAACAATGTTCCCCTATTTGTAAATCTTACAGATCTCAGGTTAATGAAATGACACTATACTAGCATTTCTAGGTATCTTTTTGACCTGTGTATCTTTTCTTAAAGAGCCACCCAGGTGCCCCTTGACCTGTGTATCTTAAAATAGAGGAGACTAACTGAAATTCAGTGTACGAATTCAGGCATCCACAAGAAAAATTATGCTCCTGAAAACTATTTTAGCTAGAAAAGGTCTGACAAACTTCTTCTAAGTTAGCTATCCTAGTATTATTTACTTATTTTCTCAATAGGTCCTCTGTTAATTGGAATGCTAGATAAAAGCAACAGACATATTACTACACTGCCTTTTACATAAACTGGAATAGTAAATAACCAATTAAAAAGAATATATCGGGGCACCTGGGTGGCTCAGTCGTTAAGCATCTGCCTTCGGCTCAGGTCATGATCCCAGGGTCCTGGGATCAAGCCCCACATCGGGCTCCTTGCTCAGCGGGAAGCCTGCTTCTCCCTCTCCCACTCCCCCTGCTTGTGTTCCCTCTCTCGCTGTCTATCTCTCTGTCAAAAAATAAATAAAATCTTTAAAAAAAAAAAAAAAAAGAATATATCACATGCCAAATATTCTGATTTAAAACTTAATATATTGGGTTTTTTTTAAGATTTACTATTTGAGATAGAGTGCATGCACATGTGTGCGTGCGGGGCGGGGGGGGGGCAGAGGGAGAGGGAGAGCATCTCAAGCAGACTCCCCAGTGAGCCATTGCACAACCCTTAGATCATGACCTGAGCCAAAATCAAGAGTCAGACACTTAACCAACTGAGCCACCCAGGCGCCCCAAAACTTACTGTATCTGAATCTGTCTCTCCGTCAGTATCAGTACACATTTTGAATCTTTTTTCTGAGTTCAGCCATTTTGATAGTTTGCTGGTTTGGGTTTACTGTTTTGGTTGTATTATATGGAACAAGGTTAACTGTTTTGCCATGATTATTTTTAGAGCTTTCTCTGAGTTTAGTGTTCTCCAATATGAATAAATACACATGAACAAATACACTTAACTATAAAGTACCAACACATGTTAAAACATATTAATATTTCTGGGATGCCTGGGTGGCTCAGTCAGTTAAGCGTCTGCCTTGGGCCCAGGTCATGATACCAGGGTCCTGGGATCAAGTCCCACATTGAGCTCCTTGCTCAGTGGGGAGCCTGCTTCTCCCTTTGCCTGCCGCTCCCCATACTTATGCTCTCTCTTTCTAATAAAACCTTTAAAATTTATATATATGCATATATGTATATACACACACACATACATACATATATATCAGTATTTCTGAAATAAAGGGATTACTTGATTATTTCTAAAATCACCTCTGAGCACTATGTAATTCTATCTTAAGTATCTAAAGTTAAACATCCAATCAAAATCTGACTGGTGTTCCTGGAGTAAAACTTTAAAAAGTCATTTTTAGTTTACATAGATTTCCAAACAGTTGCTTTTCTACTGAAGAACCTTTTCTCATTCATCTTTTGAACTGTTTATTCCCCTATGCTCTCATTTATGAAAATAAACTAGGTACATTAAATATAACAAAATAAGAATTTCTTCTTACAGGAGTGCCATCTGGTGATAAAAATCTGCATGTACAGAAATAAACTTAAGCTAAGTAGAATGGATGCTAAGATTGAGTTTTCTGACTTACCAAAAAAAGACTTTAACTCTTAACAGCCTTGCTATTACAGCCAAACATTTGATATAATGTACCTGAATCTTCATTTGTCAGTCAGCAAAACCATAAACTTTTTTTATGTTTCACTGCCTCAGTATAAACATTAAGACTTTATATCTCCATTGCAATCATCAATCCTCAATCCACATTCAATGTATGTAATTAGACTATAAATAATGTCCCCAGTTCCATGGCTGAACCAGAATTTGAGCCACCCAGGCAACCCAAGCATCCAACTCTTGATTTCAGCTCAGGTCATGATCTCAGGGTCCTGAGATTGAGCCCTGAATCGGGCTCCATGCTCAGCAGGGAGTCCGCTTGAGATTCTCTCTCTCCCTCAACCCCTCCCCCTGCTTACTCACTCTCTCAAATAAATAAATCTTAAAAAAAAAAAAGTCCTGGGGGACACCTGCGTGGCTCAGTCGGTTAAGCATCTGCCTTCGGCTCGGGTCATGATCCCAGGGTCCTAGGGTCAAGTCCCACATTGGGCTCTTTGCTCAGTGCAGAGCCTGCTTTTTCCTCTGCCCCTCCCCCCTTGTGCTCACTTTCATGCTGACAAATAAAATCTTTTTAAAAAAAATTAAAAATTGGGCGCCTGGGTGCCTCAGTTGGTTAAGCAACTGCCTTCGGCTCAGGTCATGATCCTGGAGTCCCAGGATCGGGTCCCACGTTGGGCTCCCTGCTCGGCAGGGAGTCTGCTTCTCCCTTTGACCCTCCCCCCTCTCATGCTCTAGCTCATTCTCTCTCTTAAATAAATAAATAAAATCTTTAAAAATAAAAAAATTAAAATAAAAATAATTTTAAAAATTAATAAAAATAGAAATAAAAAAAGTCCTGGGGCACCTGGCTGGCTCAGTCGGTAGAATATGCTACTCTTGATCTCAGGGTCATGAGTTCATGCCCCACATTGGGTGTAACTTACCTTTAAAAATACAAATTAAAAAAATCTTATTTAATGCTTCAGATGTCCAGCAAAAAACCTCCAAAGATAAAACTGGGAGTTTACAAAGCAAGCACAGAAGAAAAAAAAAAAGTGCTACTGAAATCCTATGGAAAAACAGAGCCCAGGCGCAGCTGGGTGGCTCAGTCCATTGGGCATCTGCCTTCAGCTCAGGTCATGATCCCACGATCCTGGGATTGAGCCCAGAGTTGGGCTTCCTGTTCAGCCAAGGAGTCTGCTTCTCCCTCTTCTCCCTCTCCCTCTGCCTCTCCCCCTGCTCGTGTGCTGGCTCTCTCAAATAAATAAATAAAATCTTTTTAAGAAGAGGGGAAAAAAAAAAAGAGCCCAGAAAATATATTAACAGGGTGTTGTGATTCAACAAACTTTCTTATACTAATTTTAGGGGCGCCTGGGTGGCTCAGATGGTTAAGCCTCTGCCTTCAGCTCAGGTCGTGATCCCAGGGTCCTGGGATCGAGTCCCACATCCGGCTCTCTGCTCAGCGGACAGCCTGCTTCTCCCTCTCCCTCTGCACCTCCCCCTGCTCATGCTCTCTCTCTCTGTATCTGTCTCAAATGAATAAAGAAAAAAAAACTTTCTTATACTAATTTTATATATAAATCTTCTGGAGACAGTGAATTCACAAATCAAAAGCGTAAGTTATCAAAGTAATTATCAACACCTTTAAAAACTGTTACCACCAATGAATTATAAAATGAACAAGGCAAGGAAACTAGACTATAAAACCTTTAACATACTGTCATCACATGGGGAAATTCTATGTCCTTTCTTCTGGACACAGAGTTATGTGTAGTAAATAGCAATAAGCACCCAGTTGCCAGACCAAAGGAATCCAGTTTACACTTGTGTCCCATCCCCTCTATCACTCTCCACCCACAAGAACTACTACCCTCAAACATGTTCCAAGAGAATTCTTAGAATAGAAACAGACAAGAGCAAGAGATTCTAAAAATAATCCAGGAGAAACTCATACATATCTCAGGTTCTTGAAGTGAAGGAAACACCAGGTTATTTCAATCTATTCAACCGAATTTTAAAACCCTTATTTACCTCGATTCATCCGAAGTAAATTAAAGATGGGACAGATTAACAGCAGGTAAGAACTGCTACATGTTTAAGCTCTTTAAAAACACTGCCAGCAAAATACCATATAAAGCTTCCTAGATTATCTCAAGTGTAGGAATAGTCTAAATTATTTGTTATATAAGGAAAGTAAGCCAAGAGAATAAACTAACTTGATTAAACTACAGACTTCCTCTGTAGAACGGGTATTTTTAGAAAACATTTTATTAACTGCTGTTTTTTTCAAGGACTTTTTAAAAGATAAGGTACCTCAGTGAAACAGGGGCATTTAAAGTGATTCTAGAGTTTAGAATGAACTGAAAATGGTTAACAACAGCCACTTGCACTTATACTGAAGCTTAAATACCACAAATTCATCCTAAGAGGACCCTAACTTTAAGCCAAAGGGGGGGGTGAGTGGGTGGATAAAAATTTATTTAAAAACCATGTAATATCATACCATAAAAGAAAAACAAGGGCACATCTGATCATTCTGAAAAATTACAGAACACTTTTTGATAACATGCTGAGAACTATGAAGATTTTGCTGAAAGCACCAACCACCAAAGTGCTTTATTTAAGATAGTGTCGCCAAGTGTCAGCAATGGAAGATAGCTCTAAAACCAGGAGACTCACACAATGGTGGGGGGTATCTCATCTACTGCATCAAAAAAAAATCTACATTCCAGAAACAGCAAAGTGAATGTCTCTTTTTCAAAGAGAATGTAATTAACTCAAGTCAACATAAATTAGTCAGCTAAGGGCTCAACTACTAAAAACAAAATATACAATTTGTGTTCAAGAAACAAGTCTCCATCAAGAATGCTCAGAGGTGCACTGTTCACTCAGTCCTAAGACCAGTGGCACCGGGACTATCTTAGGAATAGGGGTCCTTCATCTTTATGAAAATTTGATTCATTCATTCATTCTCAAAAGCCTAAAACCCTTAAGCAAGTAAAATAATAACAGCTGCAAACACATACTGTTTACTATGTGCCAGATACTACTGAAGGGCTTTATATACGCAGTATTAAGTCATTAATCTTACAAACAACACTGAAGTACACACTAATACATACTCCCATTTTACAGACAAGAAACTGAGATACACAGATTCACAGCTAGCCAGTGGTAAAGCCAAGATTCAAATCCAGGTCATCTGCCTCCACAGTCTGTACTCTTAATCACTATGCTATGCTGCAAAGCTAATTGTTAATTATAGATATACAAGACTCCAACTCAGCTTCCTCTTCTTTAAAGCAGTATGACTGGGGCGCCTGGGTGGCTCAGATGGATGGGCTTCTGCCTTCAGCTCGGGTCGTGATCCCAGGGTCCTGGGATCGAGCCCTACGTCGGGCTTCCTGCTCCGCGGGGGGCCTGCTTCTCCCTCTCCCACTCACCCTGCTTGTGTTCCCTCTCTCGCTGTGTCTCTCTGTCAAGTACATAAAATCTTTAAAAAAAAAAATAAAAAATTTAAAAAATTAAAAATAAAGCAGTGTAACTACTGTCAGCATCACCTACATAGCTCATACCTGATATGACAGATCTGGTTCTGGGTCAGTATCTCACCTATCTTCCCAGCCTTTCAGATACCCACAGGCGCTCCCTTGGATCTATATTGTACCGTTGTTGTTATCAGTTCTGTTTCATTATTTGTATTAAGTTCCAATTTGTGTTCTTGCTTTTCGTATTAAGAAAATACCCATTTGGGTGCCTGGGTGGTTCAGTCGTTAAGCATCTGTCTTCGGCTCGGGTCATGATCCTAGGGTCCTGGGATTGAGCCCCGCATCGGGCTCCCTGCTCAGCAGGGGGGCCTGTTTCTCCCTCTTCCACTCCCCCTGCTTGTGTTCCCTCTCTCTCTGTCAAATAAATAAATAAAATCTTAAAAAAAAATACCCATTGGGGTGCCTGGGTGACTCAGTCGGTTAAGTGTCCGACTCTTGATCTCAACTCAGGTCTTGACCACAGGGTCGTGAGTTCAAGCCCAGTGCTGGGCTCCACACTGGGTGTGGAGCTTACTTAAAAAAAAAAAAGACAAGACCCATTAAACAAAAATAGAAAAGACCCATTATTCTCACAAAGGAAATTCATTTATTCATTCCTATAAGAACAGGACTGGTTTATAATGAGAACTTCAAGGGGGTGCCTGGATGGCTTATTCAGGAGAGCATGTGACTCTTGATTTTGGGGTCCTGAGTTCAAGCCCCATGTTGGATGTAGCTATTACTAAAAAAAAAAAAAACTTAAAAAATATATTTTGGGGTGTTTGGCTGGCTCAGTCGGTGGAGCATGTGACTCCTGAACTCAGGGTTGTGAGTTCAAACCCCACATTGGGTGTAGAGATTACTTAAAAATAAAATCTTAAAAAAAAAAAAAAAGAATTTCAACTGATTTGGGAAGCCCAGAGCAGCCAACAAGAGGAACTCTACATCCCCAACCCAGGAGACAATAAGGCAGGCTAGGGTGCCAAAACACTCTAGTATGAGACCCAACTCCATGCAACTAAACTGCTTGTGCTCTACATGACAGGAGCTGACCAAGCTGATACTTTTATTCTCCACAGCTGCTGAGGGCAGGGTCAAGCCTCAAGCAGCTGGTGAACAAGGTTAACTACCCTACAGCCAAGCTCCACTGACAGAGGAGCACAACATTACCTGCTATTCTGTGCATATAATCTGCCCATGGAAAAGTGCTTGTGAACTCAACACTACAGGACATCAAAAATTATTTGTTAAGTCACATTTCCTCTTTCAGGTTACCTAAGGTCAGGGAGGAAAAAGTAATTTTATCTATCACTGCTTCCATATTATCTGTCCCATTCCTGCTGCTTATTTCTTAGCTTTAAACCCTGGGTTTTACCCAGAACCCCGCTCAAGCAGCTACCTTACTACTATCCCTTGGAAAAGTCTCTGATTGGGGCATCTGGGTGGCTTACTCAGTTGAATGGCTGCCTTCAGCTCAGGTCATGATCCCGAAGTCCCGGGGCTGAGCCCCACATCAGGCTCCCTGCTCAGTGGGGAGTCAGCTTCTCCCTCTGCTCCTCACTCAACTCTCCTCCCCTCTCTCTCAAAACAAAAACAAAAACAAATACAAAAGTCTCTGATTATTCATGATCAGTCTTAACCCCTTTTAATCGCCCTTTTTGTTATACTACATAGGATCTCACAAGACTTATTAGGTTATAAGAATAGTATACTCTTTAAAAAAAAGTACTATAGGGGCGCCTGGGTGGCTGAGTCGTTAAGCGTTTGCCTTTGGCTCAGGTCATGATCCCAGGGTCCTGGGATCGAGTCCCACATCGGGCTCCCTGCTCCGCGGGAGGCCTGCTTCTCCCTCTTCCACTCCCCCACTTGTGTTCGTTATCTCACTGTGTCTCTGTCAAATAAATAAATAAAATCTTCAAAAAAAATTAAATAAATACAAAATAAAAAAAGTACTATACTCTTAATTTACATTACATTCAAACAAGCACCCCCCACATACCAAGAGGATACCTTCCTTTAGAGAGTTACTACTCCACAGCCAAGGGAGTAAAGGGTCTGTTTTATAAAGTAAAAAAATTTTTAATTATAAGAAAGACTATAACCAGATTAAAATAGAATTTCTAAAAATCCCTTTACCAGAACAAAATATTAATAATGCCTTCCTCATAAATCCAGTAGTAATTCTTATTAAACAGAGACACAGGGGCGCCTGGGTGGCTCAGTCGTTAAGCGTCTGCCCTCGGCTCAGGTCATGATCCCAGGGTCCTGGGATCGAGCCCCACATAGGGCTCCCTGCGCAGCGGGTAGCCTGCTTCTCCCTCTCCCACTCCCCGTGCTTGTGTTCCTTCTCACACTGTCTGTCAAATAAATAAATAAAATCTTAAAAAAAAAAAAACAGACACATACAAAATCACTATTATCTTGCTCTACTTATATCAGACTCTGTTTACCTTCTTATATATTATTCTCTGGTCTCCCCCCGACACACACACACCAGAGTTTGTACCTTACCCACATATACAAGAGCACATCTACAGTCCACTTTCTGCTTTCAATTTCCATTTCTGAAACCTTCCAAGTTCCTCACAGGCTCTAGCAATAAGGAATTACTGGATGCTATTATCTCTTGCCATTTCTGATCCTGGAGTTGCACAGCGGGCCTGAAGAACCAGGAGAATGGCAAAACAAGTTAAGAAGGAGCCCAGGGGCGGCTGAGTGGCGCAGTTAAGCCTCTGCCTTTGGCTCAAGTCATGATCCTGGGGTCCTGGGATGGAGCCCCGCATCAGGCTCTCTGCTCAGCAGGGGAGTCTGCTTCTCCCTCTCCCTCTGCCCATCCCCCGCTCTCTCTCTCAAAATAAGTAAGATCTTAAAAAAGGGGGGGGGGAAGCCCAGAAAAACTGCAACTCCATGAAACACTAGAAAGTCTCAACCCAGGTTTGTCACTATACTCATTAGCTAAATATGCCATTCTACCCATGTCCAAATGTTAACAAGCGTATCTCCAGAAGCATCAGGAATTTCTCACAAACAAAGTTTAAGAATCTTGAACAGTGGATCACTATCCATCACCATCCCTGGCTGCACAGTACAATCACTTGGGCAACTTCTAAAAAATGAAACCAAATAAAAAATTAAAATTAAAGCAAGCAAGCAAGAAAGAAACCAGGTCCTATTAAAATCAGAGCTACTCAGAATAGGACTCAGATATCAATATTATTTTTTAAGGTTCTCCCAGTAGTTCCTAGAAAGTTAAAGAGTTACCATATGACCAAGCAATTCCACTTCTAGGTACAGACCCAAGAGAATTGGAAAACATACGTTTGCCCAGAAATGTGCACATGAATGTTCACAGCAGCATTATGACAAAAAGCAGAAACAACCCAAATGCCCTATCAACTGATGAATGGATAAACAAGTAAGGAATAACCACACATTATTCAAGTACTAAAAGGAACAAAGTTCTGGGGTGCCAGGCTGGCTCAGTCAATGGAGCATGCAACTCTTGATCTCATGATGGTGGATTCAAGCACCATGATAGGTGTAGAGCCTACTTTAAAAATTAAATTAAGGGGCACTTGGGGCGCCTGGGTGGCTCAGTCGTTAAGCGTCTGTCTTCGGCTCGGGTCATGATCCCAGGGTCCTGGGATCAAGCCCCGCATCGGGCTCTCTGCTCTGTGGGAAGTGTGCTTCTCCCTCTCCCCCTGCTGTGTTCCCTCTCTCACTGTCTGTCAAATAAATAAATAAAATCTTTTTTAAAATTAATTAATTAATTAAGGGGCACTTGAGTGGCTCAGTCGGTTAAGGTCTGCCTTCCGCTCAGGTCATAATCCAAGGGTCCTGGGATCAAGCCCTGCATAAGGCTCCCTTACTAAGTGGGGACCCTTCCTCTCCCTCTGCCTCTGCTGCCCCTCTGCATGTGCTCTCTCACTGTCAAATAAATAAAATCTTTAAAAAAGTAAAATTAAATTAAAGGAATAAAGTTCTGATACATGCAACAATATGGACGAACCTTGAAAACATTATCCAAGGTGACAGAAAAAGACCACATAATTATTATTCCATTTAAAGGTAATATCCAGAATACGCAAATCCAGAGGCAAAAGTAAATTAGTGATTACCAGGGGTTAGCAGCAGGGAAAAATAAGCATTGATTGCTAATGGGTTGGGTTTCTTTTCAGAGTGATGAAAATACTTTTTTTTTAAAAAAGATTTTTATTTATTTATTTGACAGAGAGAGAGATAGCGAAAGCAGGAACACAAGCAGTGGGAGTAGGAGAGGGAGAAGCAGGCTTCCCGCCGAGCAGGGAGCCCGATGTGGGACTCGATCCCAGGACCCTGGGATCATGACCTGAGCCGAAGGCAGACGCTTAACGACTGAGCCACCCAGGCGCCCAGTGATGAAAATATTCTAGAAAGAGATGTCTGCACAGCTTCGTGAATATACTAAAAAACCACTGAACTGTATACTTTAAAAGGATGAATTTTATAATATACAACTTATATCTCAATTTAAAAAAAATTTCTTTTCAGGGGTGCCTGGCTGGCTGACTCAGTAGAACATGCGACTCTTGATCTCAGGGTTGTGAGTTCAAGCCCCACATTGGGTGTAGCGATTACTTAAAAATAAAATCTTAAAAAAGAAAAAAAAAATTGGGATGCCTGGGTGGCTCAGTCAGTTAAGTGTCTGCCTTCAGCTCAGGTCATGATCCCAGGGTCCTGGGATGGAGTCCCACATCAGGCTCCTTGCTCAGCAGGGAGCCTACTTCTCCATCTGTCTGCTGCTCCCCCTGCTTGTGCTCCATCGCTCTCCCTCTCTCTCTCTCTCTAATAAATAAAATTTTTTTTTTTTTAAAGATTTTTTATTTATTTATTTGAGAGAGAGAGAATGAGAGAGAGCACATGAGAGGGGGGAGGGTCAGAGGGAGAAGCAGACTCCCTGCTGAGCAGGGAGCCCGATGCGGGACTCGATCCAGGGACTCCAGGATCATGACCTGAGCCGAAGGCAGTCGCTTAACCAACTGAGCCACCCAGGCGCCCCTAATAAATAAAATTTTTAAAAGAACTGTATTTTAAAAAAATCTTGGGAGGCTCAGGGGGCTCACTTGGTTGAGCATCCGCCTTCGGCTCAAGTCATGATCCCAGGGTCCTCGGATCACGCCCCACATCAGGCTCCCTGCTCCAAGGGAAGCTTGCTTCTCCCTCTCCCACTCCCCCTGCTGGTGTTCCCTCTTGCTGTGTCTCTCTTAGATAGATAGATAGATAGATAGATAGATAGATAGATAGATAGATAGATAGATAGATAGAGATAGATAGATAGATAGATTAGATTAGATAGATAAATAAATAAAATCTTAGGGGCGCCTGGGTGGCTCAGTCGGTTAAGTGACTGCCTTCAGCTCAGGTCCTGATCCTGGAGTCCCAAGATCGAGTCCCCGCATCAGGCTACTGCTCAGCAGGGAGTCTGCTTCTCCCTCTGATCCTCCCCCCTCTCATGTGCTCTATCTCTCATTCTCTCTCAAATAAATAAATCCTTTAAAAAAATAAAATAAAATAAAATATTAGGGGCACCTGGGTGGCTCAGTCATTAAGCGTCTGCCTTCGGCTCGGGTCGTGATCCCAGGGTCCTGAGATCGAGCCTCACATCAGGCTCCCTGCTAGGTGGGGAGCCTGCTTCTCCCTTTCCCACTCCCCCTACTTGTATCCCCTCTCTCACGGTGGCTCTGTCAAATAAATAAATAAAATCCTTAAAAAAAAATAAAATCTTAAAAAAAAAAATCTTGGGGAGCCTGTGTGGCTCAATCGGTTAAGTGTCTGCCTTGGGCTCAGGTCATGATCCCAGCGTCCTGGGATCAAGCCCCGCACTGGGCTCCCTGCTCAGTGGGGTGTCTGTTTCTCCCTCTACCCCTCCCCCTTGCTTGTGCTCTCTCTCACATTCTCTCTCTAATAAATAAAATCTTAAAAAAAAAAAACTTTCCAAGCTTCTAATGTACAACTGGGATGTCAAACTACTACTATGGAATTAGTGGGCCTCAAAGTGTGATGTCAAGACCAGCAGCAGCATCACCTGAGAACATCACAAATGCAAATTCTCAAGGTCATTCCAGACCTACAGAACCAGAAATTACGTTCAGAAAGACAAGTTTGGGGGCGCCTGGGTGGCTCAGATGGTTAAGCGTCTGCCTTCAGCTCAGGTCATGATCCCAGGGTCCTGGGATCGAGCCCCACGTCCAGCTCCTGGCTCAGCAGGGAGCCTGCTTCTCCCTCTCCCTCTGTATCTCTGTGCCTCGAATGAATAAATAAAAAATAAATAAAAAAATCTTTAAAAAAAAAAAAAAGAAAGAAAGACAAGTTTGTGTTTTTTATTCTTTTAAGTAATCTCTACCCTCAATGTGGGGCTCAAACTCATGACCGTGAAATCAAGAGTCACACACTCCACTAAATGAGTCAGCCAGGTACCCTAGATCGGACTCCTTGCTCAGAGGCGAGTCTGCTTGTCTCTCTGCCCCTCCATCCTCCCCACCCCCCCACCCCCGGCTCGTGCATGCACACCCGCACTCTCTCTCAAAATAAATAAACTATAAATAAATAAATAAATAAACTATAAATAAACAAACTATAAATAAATAAATAAATAAATAAATAAATAAATAAATAAATAAATAAAAAATCTAGTTGGTGAGGGCGCCTGGGTGGCTCAGTTGGTTAAGCGACTGCCTTCGGCTCAGGTCCTGATCCTGGAGTCCCAGGATCGAGTCCCGCATCGGGCTACCTGCTCAGCAGGGAGTCTGCTTCTCCCTCTCCCGCTCCCCCCTCTTGTGCTCTTTCTCTCTCTCACTCTCTCTCAAATAAATGAATAAAATCTTTAAAAAAAAAAAAAAAATCTAGTTGGTGAGCATCCTTTCAGTGTTTTCTATTTGTTTTGCATCACTGTCATCCACTAGAAATGGCTGTATCATGCTTTTATCACAGAACATTGAGATATAAACGACTATGTAAAAGCAACACAGCATTGTAATTATAGCACCTCAATTATCCTGTTCAGCTACAGAATCCAGTATTATGGTACTCTGAAAGAAAACTCCCTAAGGGCCAGGATGGTTTTGGTTCCAACATTTTTTGAAATAAATGCCTTCTAAAATGCAACACATACCTCCCATCTTTGAGAAATACAGTAAAACAAACATCATTTAACTTCTGATTCTACATCAGTTATTGTAACCATGTGATGGGTAAAGTGGGAAATTTGTCTGTATTCTTTTTGTTTTTTGCTGTTTTTTGTTTTGTTTTGTTTTTTTCCTAAAGTAAACTCTACACCCAACATTGGGCTCAAATCCAAGACACAAGATCAAGAGTCCCATGCTTTACCAACTGTGCCAGCCAGGCACCCCAGTCTGAATCTATTCTAACCCCAGGACATACCTAGGAACTTCTTTCCTAAATATATCAATCCTGTCTTTCCTGTCCCTGGCCTCTTTCTCTAAAGTGGCACCATTTATGCCTCTGCACTTCTGGGCAGCACAGTATGGCTACTTTTCAAAATTAGTTTCTTGGGGCGCCTGGGTGGCTCAGTCAGTTGAGCGTCTGCCTTCGGCTCAGATCGTGATCCCAGAGTCCTGGGATCGAGCCCCACATCCAGCTCCCTGCTTGGTGAGGAGACTGCTTCTCCCTCTGCCTGCAGCTCTGCCTGCTTGTGATCTCTCTGTCAAATAAATAAAATCTTAAAAAAAAAAAAAAAGGTCTCTGTTTTTTTCCCAAAAATAGTTTCTGAACCCAAGGACAATGCAATGTTTCAAACTGTCATTTATTTTATTTTTATTTTTTAAAGATTTTATTTATTTATACATGAGAGACAGAGGCAGAGGGAGAAGCAGGCTCCCCGCAGAGCAGAGAGCCCCATGTGGGACTCGATCCCAGGGCCTGGGATCATGACCTGAGCCGAAGGCAGACGCTCAACCAACTGAGCCACCCAGGCGTCCCCAAACTGTCATTTATTTTAAAATCATCTGCACAGGGGCACCTGGGTGGCTCAGTTAAACATCCGACTCCTGATTTCTGCTCAGGTTGTGATTTTGGAGTCATGACACTGAGCCCCGTGTGGGGCTCCACGCTGAGCGTGGAGTCGGCTTGAGATTCTCTCTCTCTCCCCGCCTCCCCCTGCTCATGCTAAATAAATACACATAAAATCCTTTTTAAAAAAATAAAAAAATAAAAATCATCTGCATTATTTTTAACTCATTCATGAGTTTAATGGGGGGACAGGGGGGCTTCCCACCAAGCCCTTGAGTAGCTTAAGCCCTCAAACCTCGATTTTCAGCAGTCTGCATAATGACTTCTAGGATAGCTTGAGTGATTAAGAGACGACCCTACCCACATGCCAGCATCCACTCATGTCAGCATGCATTTTATCAGGAAGGGAGGAAAGGAAGGAAAGAAAGAAGAGGGCCTACTTCCTGAGTATTAACAAAAAAGTGGTAATAAATTGCCAAGTGAATGTTCCCATCTCAAATTCTTCAGTCCCTAACCCTACTTTAATGTGGCTCTTTCCCAACCATGTTCAGCTGCATTAGTCCCACCTATCCTCTCTGGAAAGAATCAAGTGAAGTCTCAAGAGACCTTCTGAGGGAAAGGGTATGCAGAGGAGATGCCTTCTCCTTTTGGCTTATTTCCTCTTCATAAGACCCAGTGAGAAAGGGAAAGAAAGGTGTCAAACCATAGGTTAACTGACCTCACCATCCTTGGGGATACAAGTTCAATAAGCCAAGTCATATTGACCACAATCAGTCACAAAAATCAAGAATCCTTTATTCTTGATACTCTAAGCCAAAACATTACCTAAACCAAAATGTCAGTTTACTCATTTCTTTTTTTTTTTTTTTTTTTTTTTTTTTTTTTTTTTTTATTTTTTATTTTTTTTAAGATTTATTTATTTATTTGAGAGAGAGAGAATGAGAGACAGAGAGCACGAGAGGGAAGAGGGTCAGAGGGAGAAGCAGACCCCCCGCTGAGCAGGGAGCCCGATGCGGGACTCGATCCCGGGACTCCAGGATCATGACCTGAGCCGAAGGCAGTTGCTTAACCAACTGAGCCACCCAGGCGCCCTACTCATTTCTTATTTTAAGATTTTATTTATTTGACAGAGAGAGAGACAGCGAGAGAGAGAGAACACAAGCAGGGGGAGTGGGAGAGGGAGAAGCAGACTTCCTGCTGAGCAGGAAGCCTGACAAACAGCTCGATTCCAGGACCCTGGGATCATGACCTGAGCCGAAGGCAGACACCTAACCAACTAAGCCACCCAGGGACGCCTCATTTCTTATTTTCAAGCACAGAAAAGCCATAATGATGGTCAATGCAGGAAAATTTCCAACTCCAAGCTGTGAAAAGAACTTCAAGAAATTCCATATATAACAACACTCAAAAATGTTACCTAGTTCAATTCATAATCACTTGAAAGTTTTAGTTCATATCTCACAAAACTTTACAAATCTCCAATTCTTACTGAAGACAGATAAGAATATTTCAAGTTATTCTCATTTTTCACATTTCTGCATGAACTAAACATTGGACACTCAATTGTTATAAATATTTCACAACTAATTTATAAAAGTTCAGTATATCCATTATTAAACCATTCCAAGACAGCTATACCATCTCTAGCTATTACTGTAAGCCAAAAATATAAATACTGATTTTTAAGTACTTAAGACCCACAGTTTTTCACTACAGTTCTCCAACCTTCCTCATGAATGAGAATATAGTCTGAGTTGTTTTAAAAAAAAAAAAAAAACGTGTAGGGGTGCCTAGGTGGCTCAGTCAGTTTAAAGTCTGCTTTCAGCTCAGGTCATGGTCCCAGGGTCCCGGGAATGTGCCCCACATCAGGTGCTCCTGTTCAGCAGGGAGTCTGCTTCTCCCTCTCCCTCTGCCTGATGGTCTTGTGCTCTCTCTCTGTCAAATAATCTTTTTAAAAATAAATAAAAATAAAATGTATTTGTTTTATTCTAATGGCAACTTCATTACCATTTCACTCACACCAAAAGCAATTTTTAAAATGTCAGTTACCTGAAGAATGTATCAAAATATAGTCACACGATCCATTCAAATGTTAACACACCTGTCACTTATACACCAGGCTCAGTTTTCATTCAAATGCCAAATACAAAAATCCTTAATAAGGAAATCTCCCACCACTACTATCAAGAAAATATTCCCTATCCTTTCCCTTCTCAGAAGTATGTGTATAGGGGCGCCTGGGGTGGCTCAGTGGCTCAGTCATTAAGCGTCTGCCTTCAGCTCAGGTCATGGTCCCAGAGTCCTGGGATCGAGCCCCGCATCGGGCTCCCTGCTCTACGGGAAGCCTGCTTCTCCCACTCCCACTCCCCTGCTTGTGTTCCCTCTATCGCTGTCTCTCTCTGTCAAATAAATGGATAAAATCTTTAAAAAAAAAAAAAGAAGTATGTGTATAAAAACCTGCTCAACTATTCCCTACATCTACATTAATCTCAAAAACAAAGGCTTACAAAAATTACCATCTAAGCACTCTGGGAAACTGCATGTTCTATCTTGTAACCAATGACTATTTCAGCTGTGTATCTCAAAAAGATTACAGGGGCGCCTGGGTGGCTCAGTCGTTGGGCATCTGCCTTCGGCTCAGGTCATGATCTCAGAGTCCTGGGATCGAGCCCCGGATCGGGCTCCCTGCTTGGCGGGAAGCCTGCTTCTCCCTCTCCCACTCCCCCTGCTTGTGTTCCCTCTCTCGCTGTGTCTCTGTCAAATAAATAAATAAAATCTTTAAAAAATAATAAAAATAATAACTTTAAAAAAAAGATTACACTCACTGCCTCCACTTCCTCACTAAACATCTCAACTTTTAGTGTGGTTTCCCTCACCCTCACTCCAACAGTAGGAAAAATGCTATTCCCCAGGTCACTACTGACCTCCACCTAACTGTCAAATCTTTTTTCTTTTCTCATTCTTTCACCTGTCTCTGGCATTCAACACATTTCATAATTTATTCCTTTGGTCTCAGACACCACACCACCCTGATTCTCTTTTTTCCTAAGATCCTCAGCCACATGACATCATTCTCCCAGGCCTGACTTGTAAAACTGTTCATTCTTGAGCACATTCTCCCTTCCCACAGAAATTTTATGCTCTACTGGCATCAATAATTACCTCCAACTTTAAAGCAAAAGTGAAAGATCTTATGTTTCTCCAAAGATTCAGCACACATCTAACTGCCTACTAGGTATCTACACTTACAACGGAACTCATCCAAAAGCACCTCGTTTGAAGACCTACGAAATTTTCCAAGGGACCAATATTTTTCAGTGTTCCAGAGTCCGAAACCTTTAAACCATTCTTTTAATGCCACCATTTCTTCTCATACCCATTTAAGTCACAAGATTTAAGACCTTGGGGCACCTGGGTGGCTCAGTTGGTTAGGCGTCTGCCTTCGACTCAGGTCATGATCCTTGGGATCGAGCCCCACATCTCCCTCTGCCACTCCCCCCTACTGTGTGCGTGCTTGCACACGCTCTGTGTTAAATATCTTTAAAAAAAAAAAAGATTTAGGACCTTATATCTATGCCTTCCTTTACAATTCTGTCTGCCATCAACTCTGTGTAAGTACCTGAATTAAGGATCATTGTATTTAAAGCCTCCTTGTCTTGGGCGCGTGGGTGGCTCAGTTTGTTAAGTGACTGCCTTCAGCTCAGGTCATGATTCTGGAGTCCCAGGATTGAGTCCCTAATTGGTGTCCCTGCTCAGCAGGAAGTTGGCTTCTCCCTCTGACCCTCCCCCCTCTCATGCTCTCTCTCTCTCTCAAATTAAAAAAAAAAAAAGCCTCCTCGTCTTAAAGGAATAGTTATATAGCCCTCGTCCAGTACTACTTCTGATATGTCAGCATCACATACATAACCCAGCAATTATAAGGTAACTTCATCAACTATATTATTAGTAATTGCCTCCTCTCTGGTTCACGGAAACTTCCTGCCCTCATATACTTGTCTGACCTACCTTAATTGTGAAACTGATTGCAAAGTGGCCCGCTTAATCTTCTAGAATACTGCTAAAATCCACCATCATCTGTTTACAAAGCAACTCCTTGATAAAATACAAACTCTTGGGGCACCTGCGTGGCTCAGATGGTTAAGCGTCTGCCTTCGGCTCAGGTCATGATCTCCATGTCCTGGGATTGAGCCCCATGTCAGGCTCCCCTGCTCAGCAGGGAGTCTGCCTCTCCCCCTCTCTCTGCTCTCCACCCCCATGCTCTCTATCTTTCTCAAGCGAACAAACAAAATCTTAAAAACAAAAACAAATAAAAACCTCTTTATTCCTTTCTGATTCCTACACTTTGGTCAAACTGGCCTTGCCATACTCCCAAATTGCACCTTTTTGCCTCCACCTTCCACAGGCATGTTTTCTCAACAGCATACTGAACATACCCCATTTTCTTATTTTCTGTCCCTTAATACAAACAGCAATTACTCTCTACTTGATGTCCATAACTCCATGGCATTTTAGGCCCTACTTAACAGCAGCTTGAGTCCTTACGTGTAATTTTCATATAACTTTATAGCTTTCTTCTGACTCTGTTCTCACAGTGTGCTATCAATTGACACTTCTCAGTGTCGTATGCCTGACCTCCTTATAGATGCACCTAAATTGGCAGAGGGCTTAGAGATCAGTTCACCACGCCAATTAAAACAGCGAGTAAAATCAGAATGAAAAACCAAAGCAAAGGCAGCATTTCTTTTAAACCACAGAATCAGGGCGCCTGGGTGGCTCAGTTGTTAAGTGTCTGCCTTCGGCTCAGGTCAGGATCCCAGGGTCCTGGGATCGAGCCCCGCATCCGGCTCCCTGCTCAGCGGGGAGCCTGTTTCTCCCTCTCCCTGCCACTCCCCCTGTTTGTACTCTCTCTCTCTCTCTGTAAAAAAAAAAAAAAAAACCTGACCCAAAGAAAACAATGTGAGTAACTTACAGTGAGAGTAACTGGAGGGGCGCCTGGGTGGCTCAGCCATTGGGCGTCTGTCTTCGGCTCAGGTCATGATCCCAGGGTCCTGGGATCGAGCCCCGCATCGGGCTCCCCGCTCTGCGGGAGGCCTGCTTCTCCCTCTCCCACTCCCCCTGCTTGTGTTCCCTCTCTCACTCTCTCTGTCAAAATAAATAAAATATTTAAAAATAAAATAAAATGAAACAATTAAACAGAGTGCCTGGGTGGCTCAATTGGTTAAGAATCTGCCTTCGGCTCAGGTCATGATCCCACAGTCCTGGGATCGAGGCCTACATTGGGCTCTCTGCTCGTCAGGGAGTTTGCTTCTCCCTCTCTCTCTCCCCCTCTATGTTCTCCCTCCTATCTCTCTCTAATAAACAAAATATTTAAAAAATAAAAAAAAATAAAAGATAGCTCAAATTGTCTAAAAAATAACCCCACAATATCTTCTGTGGTAATAAAACAGTAAAAGCCCTATATTAACAAGATTTTTATTCTTGTAATCACCGTCTGGACTGTTCTGTAATATACAGGGGTATTCTCCCACCATTACCTTAGCACTCCCAATCACAAGGAATTAAAAAGATACTAAATAAACTGAAGTACCAAAGCTAAGAATTTTCAAGAGGTCATCTGGTCTCCAGCAATTCAAAGAAGTGTTTCACGGTCGGTTGATACACCAGGAAACTTCTAATCAAAATAAAATGAGCCCCTGACTGGGGAAAAATTGAGACATTCAAGTTGTTACTACTGGGGCACCTGGGTGGCTCAGATGGTTAAGCATCTGCCTTCGGCTCAGGTCATGATCCCAGGGTCCTGGGACCGAGCCCTGCATTGAGCCCAAGCAGGGAGCCTGCTTCTCCCTCTCCCTCTACTGTTCCCCCTTCTTGTGCTCTCTCGCTCTGTCAAATAAATAAAATCTTTAAAAAAAAAAAAAAAAAGTTACTATTAAAAACTGACCCATGGGTGCCTGGGTGGCTCAGATGGTTGTGCGTCTGCCTTTGGCTTGGGTTGTGATCCTGGGGTCCTGGGATCGAGTCCCACATCGGGCTCCTTGCTCAGTGAGGAGCCTGTTTCTCCCTCTCCCTGCCGCTCCCCCTGCTTGTACTCTCTCTCTCTCTCTCTGTAAAAAAAAAAAAAAAAAACCTGACCCAAAGAAAACAATGTGAGTAACTTACAGTAAGAGTAACTGGAGGGGCGCCTGGGTGGCTCAGTCATTGGGCGTCTGCCTTCGGCTCAGGTCATGATCCCGGGGTCCTGGGATCAAGTGCCGCATCGGGCTCCCTGCTTGGCGGGAAGCCTGCTTCTCCCTCTCCCACTCCCCCTGCTTGTGTTCCTGCTGCTGCTATCTCTCTGTCAAATAAATAAATAAAATCTTTAATAAAAAAAAAAAAAAAAAGAGTAACTGGAGTGCCTGGCTGGCTTAGAGGAATATGCGACTCTTGATCTCAGGGTCGTGAGTTCGAGCCCCACGTTGTGCATAGCCCTCACTTGTAAGTAAATAAATAGAAGAGAATAACTTAGTTTCTCTTGGGGTACCTAGCTACCTCAGTCTGTGCAACATGGGACTCTTGATCTCAGGGTTGTGAATTCAAACCCAATTTTGGGTGTAGAGGTTACTTAAAAAAAAAAAATCTTTAAAAAAAATAAATAGGGGCACCTGGGTGACTCAGTTGGTTAAGCGGTCGGTCGATACACCAGGTCATGATCCCAGGCGGCTGCCTTTGGCTCAGGTCATGATCTCAAGGTCCTGTGATCGAGCCCCATGTCAGGCTCCCTCCCCAGAAGAGACTCTTCTTCTCCCTCTCCCTCTGCTCCTCCCCCTGGCTCATGCACACTCTCTCTAAAATAAGAAATCTTTTAACTAATAAATAAATAAAATAAAGTTTCTCTTTTACTAGCTGCTACAAATAAACTACCAATGGCGGCCAAACAAAAGATACAATAATATAGTAATCAAAATAATAGCAAATTCTAATAAAACTGAACTAAAACTGACGCAAAATTCTGGGTTTGTTTTTTTTTTTTTTTTAAGGAGGCTCCATTCCCAGCATGGAGCCCAACGTGGGGCATGAACACACAACGCTGAGATCAAGACCTGAGATGAAATCAACAGCTGGACACTTAACTGACCAAGACACCAGATGCCCTTTTCTTTATTTTTCAAAGATTTTATTTTTTTTAAGATTTTATTTATTTCAGACAGAGCAAGCCTGAGTGGGGGGGGAGGGGGGGAGAGTCAGAGGGAGAGGGAGAAAGAATCTGGAGCATTCTCCAAACAGAACCCCAATGTTGGGCTTGATCTCATGACTTCTGAGATCACAACGTAAGCAGAAACCAATAGTCAGACGCTTAGACTGCACCACCCAGGTGCTCCTCAAAATTTTATTTTATTTATTTTTTTAAAAAGATTTTATTTATTTATTTGACAGAGAGAGACACAGCGAGAGAGGGAACACAAGCAGGGGGAGTGGGAGAGGGAGAAGCAGGCTTCCCGCCAAGCAGGGAGCCCGATGCGGGGCTCGATCCCAGGACCCTGGGATCATGACCTGAGCCGAAGGCAGACGCTTAACGACTGAGCCACCCAGGAGCCCCTTGTTTTTCTTTTTAAGAGAAGCTCTTTATTATAAAGAGATACTTGCTAAGGAAATATTTAGACATATATGTCAAGATGTTTCACTTTACTTTCCAAAACATTCAGCCTCGGGGCGCCTGGGTGGCTCAGTGGTTAAGCGTTGCTCAGGTCATGATACCAGGGTCCTGGGATCAAGCCCTGCGTTGGGCTCCCTGCTCGGCGGGAAGCCTGCTTCTCCCTCTCCCACTCCCCATGCTTGTGTTCCCTCTCTGTCAAATAAATAAATAAAATCTTTAAAAAAAAAAAAAAAAACCCAGCCTCAAAAGACAAATGTGCATCATAGAAAGCAAAGTCATGGGCGCCTGGGTGGCTCAGTTGGTTAAGCGACTGCCTTCAGCTCAGGTCATGATCCTGGAGTCCCGGGATCGAGTCCCGCATCGGGCTCCCTGCTCGGCAGGGAGTCTGCTTCTCCCTCTGACCTTCCTCCCTCTCATGCTCTCTTTGTCTCTCATTCTCTCTCTCTCAAATAAATAAATAAAATCTTTAAAAAAAAAAAAAAAGCAAAGTCAATGTAGCAAAATACTAAGTAGTGACTCCAGGTCAAAGGTATACATGTGTTCATAATACTCCTTCAGCTTTCATAGATTTAAAAAATATTAAATTAAAAAGTTGAAGGAAATCAAACAGAAATAATCAAAACTGCAAAAAGAACAGAAAAACAATAAACACAAGGCAAGTAAAGACTTTGATAGCAAAAAATATATACAAAATATCCGAAATTATAATCAACAATGACAGTCTCCATGCTCTAGTTAAAAGACAAGTTGGCAGGAGATATTAGCAAAGCAAAATCTAGCTGTGTGATGTTCACAAAAGATGTAACTAAAACATCCCACTAGAATTGCCAAAAACATTTAAAAATTAAAGCAATACCAAATGTAGATAAGGATGTGGAACTCTTATCAACTCAGTCTTGAGAATTTAGTTCTAACGTCTAAGGTATTCATTTTATGTATGAATTTAACTTCTTCCCTAGGCTTCTAGAATGATTTCAATTATGTACATCTTCTAGAAAATTGAAAAAATAATCACTCAATTTTCTGTGTTCTGTAGTTAAGATGAAGAGCCTCATTAAAAATGAGTATACAACACAGTTTGGGTTCACCTAGTAAAGTTACACATACTACAAACACAACCCAAAAACTCCACTCCCAGTTACATAGTCCCGAGAAATCTTAAATCTTCTCTTAAAAAAAAGTTTGTTTTGGGGGGAGGGTCAGGTTGTACAAATGTTCACAAAGAGACAAGTAAAAATTTCTCATCACAAAAAACTGGAAATGACACAAACATCCATCACAATAGAGTAAGATGTGACATATCCTTACAGTGGAGTACCATACTACTAAAAATGACTGACAGAATCAACATGAATGAATCTAAAACATTTAAGAGTGAAAGACTGAGGGAGGGCCTGCCTGACTCAGTCAGTAGAACATGGGACTCTTGATCTCAGGGTTGTGAGTTTGAGCCCCATTTTGTGGGTAGTTTACTCTGAATAATTCAAGACTGAAAATAGCAATATTATTTATGGATTATATGGAATAAAAATTATTCTAAAAAAAATTTAAATATATGTATTTTAAGATTTTATTTATTTGAGAGAGAGCAAGCACAAGCAGGGGGAGCAAAAGGCAGAGGGAGAGGGAGAAGCAGGCTCCCTGCTAAGCAGAGAGCCGGACATGGGGCTCCATCCCAGGACCCTAGTATCATGGCCTGAGCCAAAGTTGAGCCAACTAACTGAGTCACACAGGTACCCCTCAAAAAAATTTTTTTAAATAAACCCAAAATGGAGGCTAATGGTTACCTCTGGGAAAGAGGGAAAGGAATGTCCTGGGAAATGACAGGGGCTTTTAGGCAACAGTAATGCTCTGTGTCTTGACTAGTCACTTTATTCTTGTTTTTGAAAACTCTACATGTGTTTTTATACCTCAGATACCTTCTTTGGTATGTATTCTCTACCTCAATAACCATCACGAAGTATAAAAGTATTATCACACTTTAAGTATATGCTTTACATAAAGAAAAAAAAGCATTTCTGGGGTGCCTGGGTGGCGTCTCAACAGTCAAGCGTCTCAACTCTTGGTTTCGGCTGGGGTCATGGTCTCAAGGTCATGGGATGGAGCCATGAGTCAGGCTCCACGGAGTGTGCTTGGGATCCTCTCTCTCTCCCCTGCCCCTCGTCTCGCTCGCTCATGATCTCTCTCTCTAAAATAAACAAATCTTTAAAAAAAAATAAAGGATTTCAGGGGCACCTGGGTGGCTCAGTCAGTCATTTGTCTGCCTTTGGCTCAGGTCACGATCCCACATTGGGATCCGTGCTCAGCAGGGAGTCTGCTTCTCCCTCTCCCCTACTAGTGCGTGTGCGCTCTCTCTCGCTCTCTCTAAATAAAATCTTTAAAAAAAATAAAAATAAAAAATAAAAAAAAAGAAAGGATTTCTACTAAAATGTTAAACCATGATTAACTCATTTTTATCTTTTGATTTTCTTGTATTTTCTAAAATGTTATTTTCTTAGGTCAAACAGTACCAGATAGCCTGACCCTGAAGTTTCAAAAAAGAGGAGGAACAAACTGATTTGGTCTAAGAACAATGTAATGTAAGGCTTGTCAATCAATCCTAAAGCCAGTCTTTTTTTTTCCTAGACCGTATTTCAGCTAAACCTGTATTTTTTTTAGGCCCACTTATTCTCTTGCTTAATGATTTGACAATGCCAAACACTGTTATCAAATGAAAACTCGCACCCTTCAAAGAGCACACATTCCAGCTAGGTAGACACACAATACAGGTAGCACTATGCACCTTGCCCAAGCCCATGAAAAGAGGTTGCAAGGATATTTTAGGTTTTCATCTGCCTGAAAGCAGCATGTTATGTGGCAAGTACAGTCAGAAGGTCTACAACCTCATCAGTTGAGACTGAGCGTTGAGAGTGTTATTGTATGGGGATGAAAGGGCAGGAGGCAGAAAAATAAAATGGAGAGAAAACAAAGGGTGCACAAAGGGTCGGATGCTCAACAGACTGAGCCACCCAGGTGCCCCCATACAGTATAACTTGAAAGTTCCTATGTGACATCTTAGTTAAAAACAGGTTCATAATAACAGTGTTAAAAGAAACAAGGTTACAACAAAAATAAGCCTGAACTAAATCCAAATGAAATTCTCTATAAATCTGATAATCTTCTCATAAAATTTTACATTTTAGACCCACATGTATGTTCTATTGTTTTCAGAGTCCCAAATGAAGAAAAACAAGCTACACATTCCTAACAACTTTTCTAAGAACTCTGCGTAGTCTTAAATGACACACTCCTTTATCGAAGCCCCATCTCAATAAATTCCAAAGTTATGAGTTCCAATTCAATTGATCTCATCACCCAGTATGAAAATGAGTTATCTGAAAATTAAAACTCACTCTAGAATACATGCCATGTCAGCGACAAATTCACAAACCTGGTCTTCAAAAACCTATGCCAAAAAAAATTTTAACTCGGGGCACCTGGGTGGCTCAGTCATTGGGTGTCTGCCTTCAGCTCAGGTCATGATCCCAGGGTCCTGGGATCGAACCCACATCGGGTTCCCTGCTCAGTGGGGAGCATGCTTCTCCCTCTCCCGCTCCCCCTGCTTGTGTTCCCTCTCTCGCTGTCTGTCTCTCTGTCAAATAAATAAAATCTTAAAAAAAAAAAAAATTTTTTTTAACTCAAATAATTTACTTTTTTTTTTTTTTTAAGGTATTTTTATTTTGGGGATGCCTGGGTGGCTTGGTCAGTTAAGCGACTGCCTTCGGCTCAGGTTATGATCCCAGGGTCGAGATCAAGCCCCACATCAGGCTCTGTGCTCAGCTTGGAGTCAGCTTGAGACTCTCTCTCCCTCTGCCCCTCCCCCCACACACACACTCTCTTGCTCTTTCTCTAAATAATCATTAAAAAAAATTTTTAGAGGCCCTGGGTGGCTCAGTCGTTAAGTGTCTGCCTTAGGCTTGGGTCGTGATCCCAGGGTCCTGAGATCGAGCCCCGCATCGGGCTCCCTGCTCAGTGGAAGGCATGCTTCTCCTTCTCCTACTCCCCCTGCTTATGTTCCCTCTCACTCGTTCTGTCAAAAAAATAAAAATCTTTAAAAAAAATTTTATTTTTTTGAAAAATTAAAAAACCCGGGGCGCCTGGGAGGCTCAGTCATTAAGCGTCTGCCTTAGGCTCAGGTATGATCCCAGGGTCCTGGGATCGAGCCCCACGTCGGGCTCTCTGCTTAGTGGGAAGCCTGCTTCTCCCTCTCCCACTCACCCTGCTTGTGTTCCCTCTCTCGCTGTCTCTCTCTCTCTGTCAAAAAAATAAATAAAATATTTGGGAAAAAAAAATTAAAAAACCCAAACCTGATTAATTTGGTTCTTGGACTTAAAAATGAAAAAAAAGGGATTCCATTCCTAAATATTTGACAGTTGGGTCAAAATTATTTCAAAACTAACCACAGGCTTAAATGGTGATATTCCCTATAAGTCTTCCCTCTCTTTGCCTTCCTTCAAGTTACATCTTCACTCTCCTTTGGGGGGGGGGGGAGAAAATAGCTGCTTCCAAGACCTATCAGTGAACCACCACCCTACCAGTCAACACAACCAGTGCCATACACTCCACTTTTAAAGGACACTCCATTTACTTGAATTAACTAGGAGCCAACTAATATTTGCTGACCTCATAGGATTAATAAACAAAATAAAATTTAAGAACACAGAAACTTCACAATCTGTGAATTCATGCAGGCATTCATCAAACAAAAAAAGTGTCTTATAACAACACATCTTAAGTCATCATTTTTAAAAAGGACTGGGAACTTGGGGCACCTGGGTGGCTCAGTGGGTTAAGCATCTGACTCGATTTCAGCTCAGGTCAGGATCTCAGAGTCGTGGGATCAAGCCTTGGGTGGGGCTCTGCACTCAGAGCAGTCTGCTTGTTCCTCTCCCTCTGCATCTCCCTCCCACCTCAGCCCCCTCTCCGCTTGCACACGGTCGAGCTAATAAATACATGAAATCCTTAAAAAAAAAAATAAAATAAAAGGACCAGGGAATCAATACTTCAAGAATAACACTTCCAAAGTAAAGGCTTCACTTCACACCAGTTCAAAATTTCAATACTGGTTTATACTTTCTTCATATAGTGTACTGTTAAAGGAGATAGCAACCAGTTCCCATCAAAACACAGGGGCCTATTGAAATTAACCATTCTTCTCCATGTTCTCCTACCATTTCTCCCTAAACAATAAAAGTCACTCAGGCTAATACCAAGAGACACTGCTGGTGAATACTGCACAGGCTGCATCAGTTACCAGGAAAAGGAAGCGAGGTGTTATTGTTGTTCTAGCCTTGTTCTAAAGGCAGCTCCATGTGACTGCAGCTGGTCCAGCCCACATTTAAAGAGAGAGGCCAGAGGAAACCAGAGCAGCAGGAAACAGGCAGGAGAAGCAATTATCACAACCCTTTCCCATGGCCTCATTTCCATGCCACCACTTCCAGCCATATTTCAATCACAACAAAAAACTCTCCCTTCTCTGAGTTTGAGGGTCAGAAGCAACAAGGAAGCAAACAGGGGAAATCAGAGCTGTGGAAAACTAGCAGGACAGAGGTGGGGGAAATCTCATCACACATGTGAACTAGCCTTACGGAGGAAAAATCAGATGGAACATACTGGAGATAAGCAGAAGAGCAGTGTGGGAAACTAGTCACTTCTGCACGGTAAGTGTTCACAGCAAAGGGAGGATGATAGCCCCAGCCAAGGGGCCCTGCAGGTACGTAAGAGATATTGGTGGACTATAAGACTCTATGGTCTCCAGAGAGTGGAAATTACTCCCTTTCCTGAAACAGGTAAGTACCATCACAATCTAGGCACCCAATGCCAAGGATACAGGAGAACTTAGGTATTAGCTTCATCTTCCTTCCACCATTATTAGACAAACTGACACTAAAAATTGGGATGTACAATACATGACAGAAAGTGAGGAATACACTACTGACATAACTCTTGGTTTAAAAAGTATACCATAGGGCGCCTGGGTGGCTCAGTCGTTAAGCGTCTGCCGTCGGCTCAGGTAAGGATCCCAGGGTCCTGGGATCGAGCTCCATATCAGGCTCCCTGCTCAGAGGGAAGCCTGCTTCTCCCTCTCCCACTCCCCCTGCTTGTGTTCCCTCTCTCGCTGTCAAATAAATAAAATTTAAAAAAAAAAAGTATACCATAAAATTAATTAATTAAAAGTATACCATAATTGAGAAAATATAAAAGGCCTGGGTTCACCCAAAAAGTTAATTATATGCCCTTCGAATAAAAGATGTTTGGATACCTTATAAAGACCTTCAAAAGCTCTCAACTGTTAGGGCACAAAGGGGCTAAAGACAATAAGCCTAACTACTAACAGACCATACACCTCGGACGTAAGTAGAAACCAATACACAACAGAGGGGGTAGTAAGATACAAGATTATGTCAAACAGGAAATAACAGAAACGATGACGGGATCAACTCCTAGAGAGAACAAGGACATAAGATCAAAGTGGCGGCACTTGAGATGCCTGGGCAAAAAATGAGATTGAAAACCGAGGCGAAAAGGTGGGAGAGTGATTCAGAAGCAAAGAAAACGGAAATATAATACACTAAAGAAAGAGTAACATAGAACTTTGGTTTACAGGGTGCTCTCAAAACTATATTTAAAAACTCTGATAAAAACAGACTAGAGGATCCGGGACTGAGGAGAAAGAAACTGAGTCCCCAGGGTCTAACACCAAAACCTCCCAGAATGAAAAGGAGTAGAATCTAACTATTCCTTCGGGTAAACCAAGAAAGGCTACAGAGCGCAGAAGTTGGGCTCTCAGATGTCCAGTCCCAAGACTAGCGACAGGCGTGAAAACGGGAAGGTGGTCAGGACGGGGAGCATCAGCGTGGCGCTGGAGCTCCAGCGGACAGACAGGCAGGGACAGAGGTGGGAGAGAAAACCACACCCTCCAGGGCAGAAACCCGAAGGGGGGAGGGGAAGGCGCCCCCTGGGGTTGGGTGGGGCCAGGCCGACTAGGACCGGAGTAGGCAGGAAGAAGCACAGGACGACCCGCAGGGAGAGGAAGGAAGGAGCCCAGGCCTGGGCATACTGAGGACGCCTGAAGCTGGCGAGGGACGCTTGGCCCGGTCTTCATGAGTGGGCGCTGGGGCAGTATGAAGAGGGTTGGAGGAAAGAAGAGCTGAACCCAGGACTAGAAAGCGCACGCTGCTACGCTCAGGGCTCTGGAACCGGAAAGGAGAGAGAGGGTGCCAATTACCGCTGCTGTTCTCGCTGGACTCGGGACCAGCTGCCGCCGCCGCCGCCGCCGCTCGTTACCTGCCAATGTGCCTCTTACAAAGCAGCGGCGGCGGCAGAGGCGGCCCGGCCCGTCACGTGACCTCTACGTCATGAGCGAAGGAGGAGCCACCACGCGACGCTCGCTCGGGGCTCGTCAGCCCGCCCACAGAGCGCGTCGCTTCCTCCAGCCTCCCACATACCAACTAGGAGAGGCCAACAGCGCCGAGGCGGGGGTAGGCACCGGGAAGGAGCAAATGAGGGAGACCTTATAAAATTTCTCGTATTCAGAGCTGTCAGAAAGGTATACATACCGCATCCAGGATGCCCACAACTGCAGCGTGTCGCGCTATCATGACCTCACAAGGCACCACGAGTCGCTCCCCTGCGGCCGCCTTCCTCTCATCATGTGATGTGGCCCAACCATTCAAAACAGGCCTGGCTTCCCAAACCTTGCGCGGGGGGTATACTATCGCCAATATGCTGCACAGCAAAGGCACCCAACACTGCAGCCTTTCCCTCGCGGGTTCATAGACCTTGCATTTATGACTCAGTGCCCTGAGGCAAAGCCGAGAGGGAAAACGGACAGCAGTGGCTTCTGAGACTAATACCGGCGGGCGCCGCTTGCCAGGTGGCTGAGCGTGGTTCCTGCTGGGAGATGTAGTCCCGGCGGGGGAAGGGGGGGTCCGCTAACACGTTCCCGGGCTCGCGCTCCGCTCCGCCCTCTGCGCGGGAAAACGCCAACGGCTAGCCGAAGTGCCCCGGCGTGGAGCCGGCTTCAATAAGGAAGTTACCCAGGGCAAAAGGGCCTCGGGGCTTCTGGCTTGTTAAATGTGGGCGTTGAATTCTTTTAACAAACCCCCTATGCATGAGTTGATTAACATTTATTGACTGTTTACTTAATGTCAATACAGCAATTTTTACTAAATCTTATAATCAACCCATCGAAGCAGGGATTGCTCCCTGTAAAGAAAGGCTTAGAGGGGCACCTGGCTGGCTCAATCGGTAGGGTATGCTAGTCTGGATCTTGGGGTTGTGAATTCGAGTTCCACCTTAAGTGTAGAAATTACTTACAAAATCTTTTTTTTATTATTCATGAGAGACAGAGCGAGAGAGAGGCAGAGGAAGAAGCAGGCTCCCAAGGAGCAGGGAGCCCGATGCGGGACTCGATCCGAGGACCCTGAGATCATGACCTGAGCCGAAGGCAGACGCTTAACCATCTGAGCCACCCAGGCGCCCTAAAATCTTTTTTTTTTTAAGATTTTATTTATTTGACAGAGAGAGAAAGAACACAAGTGGGCAGAGCAGCAGGCAGAGGGAGAAGCAGACTCCCCGCCAAGCGGAGAGGCCGACGTGGGGCTCGATCCCAGGACCCTGGGACCATGACCTGAGCCGAAGGCAGCCGCATAACCGACTGAGCCACCCAGGCGCCCCTTAAAATATAAAATCTTAAAAAAAATAAAAAAAGGAAGCCTTAGGTTCCGTTGTTTCTACCTGAAGAGAGCAAAACCAGATTTTGTCTCCAATGAATAACCCTCCTCTCAAAGATTTGTTTAACTCCAGGAATTAAGCATAATTGAGGCGATAATGCTTTATACTTGTAGCATGGTATTTTGAAGTTAATTTTTTTAAGATTTTATTTATTAGAGCGAGAGAGAGCAGGAGCCGGGGGGGAGGGTCAGAGGGCGAGGGAGAAGCTGACTTTCCGGTGAACAGAGTGTGGGGCTCCATCCCAGGACCCTGAAATCATGACCTGAGGAGAGGCAGACGCTTAACCAACTGAGCCACCCAGACACCCCAGTATTTTGGAGTTTAAAGTATTTTCCCATTTACTGACCTATTTGATTCTCAAAGGCAGTATCCCAGGCTGGTTAGGTACACGGACTTTGGAATACAGCAGGCCTTGCCTCAACTTGAGCTTCCCTCCTTTGCAATGACACCACTTCACCAGGTTGTGAAAATTAAATGAGATCAGGTAGGGGCACCTGGGTGGCTCAGCTGTTTAAGCATCTGCCTTCGGCTCAGGTCATCATTCCAGGGTCCTGGGATCAAGCCCCACATTGGGCTCCCTGTTCAGCAGGGAACCTGCTTCTCCCTCTCTCTCTACCTGCCGCTCTGCCTGCTTGTGCTCTCTCTCTCTTTCTCTCTCAAATAAATAAATGAAATATTTTAAATAAAGAAATAAAATGAGGTCATGTGAAGTACCTGTTTGGCACCTAGTTAAACCCTCAATAAACAATTATTTTCACACCTGGTATGTACCCTTTGGGCACAGCAGATACAAAAGGTGCAAAGGGAATTAACATACACTGATCTTTGTGCAGGGCACTATACTAATTACTAGCTAACACCCTAGTTACTAATAGACTGTTGTAGTTAAATTACTTGATGAATAACAATCAGAACCTTAACAGTTCTGCTCAGTTCAAGGGAAGCCTTTGTTATAAATCTGAATTGATCAAAGAATGCTCAGGCTGAAACAAAAATTATCATGACCATTCATGTGTAGATGTATCTTATCTCTCCCTTTTGACAATGAGCTGGAATTGTGCCTGGTCAGTTCAGTCTTCCTCCTCTTTGTATTCCTGCTTTATAGAAATGTGTGGGAGAGTCAAAAATAAAACCACCCTTGAGAGGCAAAGACTTTTTTTTTTTCAAAGATTTTATTTATTTGACAGAGAGAGAGACACAGCGAAAGAGGGAACACAAGCAGGGGGAGTGGGAGAGGGAGAAGCAGGCTTCCCACAGAGCAGGGAGCCCGATGCGGGTGCCCCAAGAGAGGCAGAGACTTTTAATGGAAAGTGTACAAGAAAACAATTCTGAAAACAACCTGATAACAAGAGCTGTCTCTGTAGAATGGGAAGGAGGGTTTGTGATGGAGGGTGCTAGTCAAAAGGGACTTATCGGGGTGCCTGGGTGGTTCAGTCGTTAAGCGTCTGCCTTGGGCCCAGGTCATGATCCCAGAGTCCTGGAATCAAGCCCCGCATTGGGCTCCCTGCTCTGCGGGAAGCCTGCTTCTCCCTCTCCCCTCCCCCTGCTTGTGTTCCCTCTCTCGCTCTCTCTCTGTCAAATAAATAAATAAAATCTTAAAAAAAAAAAAAAGGGACTTATCTAATCTATATTTTTACATGAAGAAGGTACTGGTCTTTTAATTAAAGATAAACATCAAGAAAAGAGAGACCGGGGTGCCTGGCTGGCTTAGTTGAAGAGCCTGTGACTCTTGATCTCAGTGTTGTGAGATAGAGCCCCAGGTTGGGTGCAGATTTTCCTAAAAATAAATACATAAACTTAAAAAAAAGAGGGGCGCCTGGGTGACCCAGTCAGTTGAGTGTCTGCCTTCGGCTCAGGTCGTGGTCAGCGAGGAGCCTGCTTCCCCTCTGCCTGCCATTCCCCCTGCTTATGCTCTCTCTCAAATAAATATTAAAAAAAGAGAGAGACCATGTGTTAGTTCTGTGACTTGTACAAAGATACATCACCTTTCCAGTCCCTCAATTTCCGCTTCTGTTATATTCAAAAACATCTGTCTTTTCTGTACCAGGCGTACTATGCTGGATACTTCCGATAAATTACCATTTATCAAGGGAGAAGTCCCACCTCAGAGCTAGGATCAGAGAGAAAAATAAGGGCATCAAAGTCCTAAAACCTCACTGATAATAGTTATTACCACCTGGATGTAATAGAACTATCCTCTCACAATAGGCTCCCCTAGAGGATATCACTACCACCCATTCCCACCCAGCCTGACTGATACATTGACTCTGAAACTTATTTCACATCCTGTGACTGCAAAGAACATCACCATCCAATTCACCAGTTTTTGTTTAAGTACACTTGGCTGGACTACAGTGAGAGCATAATGTGATGGAAAATACACTGGAGAAATTCTCAGAAGCCTGGGTTTTTAAGTCTGTAAACATGGCAGGCAATAAAGAAGGTGGGTGAAACCAGATGTAACCCATCTCAGAAAGAATCAGTAATGGGTAGCTGAGACTTAGGAAGATAAAATCAAAATGTATAAACTCCAAAGCAGAATTTTCGCAATCTAGATAAAGCTAATCACCGATTAAGTTCAAGTCTAATCTCCTGACTTACAGTAAGTGATCATAATCCAATGCATTATACCCTGCAGAAGAATGTGGTAACTGAGTGGGAATGGTCTGTATAGAATCTATTAAAAAAAAAAAGCCTTAAGAAGCAAAAATGTACACCATGCAGGGAAAAGGGTAGCCTGACTAACCAGTACATAGAACATTTTGTTCCCTTTGGCAGGTCTCTCTCTTTAGCAGATAGAGATGAATGATCCATGCTTATTAACCATAAAAATCACCCAAGATTCCCCTACCCATGTTCCATGTCAGGACCAACCTGCTAATGAGAATTGGGCTTCTTGGGGCGCCCAGCTGACTCAGTTGGTGGAGCTTAAGACTCTTGATCTCAGGGTTGTGAGTTAAAGCCCCACAATGGACATAGAGCTTACTTAAAAATAATAATAATAAAAATAAACAAGGGGCACCTGGCTGGCACAGTCAGTTAAGCGTCTGTCTCTTGGTTTCACCTCAGGTCATGATCTCAGGGTTGAGAGATAAGAACCCCATGTCAGGCTCCTTGATCAGCCAGGAGTCTGCTGGAGACGCTCCCTCTCCCTCTGCCCCTCCCCCCATCTCTCTCTCTCCCTCTCTCTCTCTCTCAAGTAAATAAATCTTTAAAGTAGTGAAATTCTGCTTACTTTATATGGCATTGCCAGGTTGATGCAAGACACTGGCTATGAAAGTCCTCAGAAAATAACTGGACTATAAGAATCGTAAGGAATTATTATTACCATGAAGAACATTATTTGATTTCATCAATACTTATATAACCCTGGTCAGTGGTTGAGGTTTGGGTTCTTCCCAAATCCAGGCCTTCCTGGATTCCTGGATTATAGAACAAGGGTCAGCAAACTATATAACTCATAGGCCAAATCCAGCCCATCTCCTGTTTTTCTACAACCCACTAGCTAAAAATTATTAGCCATTTTTTCTTTTTTTTTTTTAAGTAAGCTCTATACCTAATGTGGGGCTTGAACTCACAAACCTGAGATCAAGAGCCCCATGCTCTATTGACTGAGCCAGGCAGATGCCCCAAAGTCTAATTTTGTTGCTGTTGTTTTGTTTTGTTTTGTTTTGTTTTGTTTTAGGTAGGGGAGGAGCAGAAGGAGAAGGAGAGAGAGAATCTTAAGCAAGCTCCACACCTAGCATGGAGCCTGATACAGAGATCATAACCTGAGCCAAAATCAAGAGCCTGACACTTAACCAACTGAGCAACCCAGGTTCTCCTTGTTTTGTCTTAAAGTAAATGCTACACTCAATGTGGGGCTGGAACTCATGATCCCAAGATCAAGAGTCACATGTTGGGCGTGCCTGGGTGGCTCAGCTGGTTAAGCAGCTGCCTTCAGCTCAGGTCATGATCCCGGGGTCCTGGGATCGAGCCCCGCATTGGGCTCCCTGCTCACTGGGGAGCCTGCTTCTGCCCCTCCCCCCTGCTCATGCTCTCTCTCTTAAATAAATAAAATAAAAAAAAAAAGTTGCATGTTCCCCCGACTGAGCCAGTCATGTGCCCCTTGTTAGTCATTTTTAAATGGCCCAAAAAAATCAAAAGAAGAATATTTCATGGCACACAAAACCAAAATTCAAATTTTAGTATAGTAAGTTCCACTGTAACTCAGCCATGATTATGCATTTATGTATTGTCTATGGCAACTTTCATGCTACAATAGCAGAGTTGAATATCTATAACAGAAACCATGTGGCCCAGAAACCCTGAAATATTTACTGTCTGGCCTTTCACACACAAGTTTGCAATCCCTGTTCTAGAAGATTCTGTGTAACCTTAGGCAAGGTACTTAATCTCATCCTGTTTTAGTTTTCTCAAATGCAAAATGGGGATCACAATGCTAGAGGATTAAAAGAGTTCAATGTAGGGGCGCCTGGGTGGCTCAGATGGTTAAGCGTCTGCCTTCGGCTCAGGTCATGATCCTAGGGTCCTGGGATCGAGCCCCACGTCGGGCTCCTGGCTCAGCGGGGAGCCTGCTTCTCCCTCTCCCTCTGCCTCTCCCCCTGCTCATGCTCTCTCCGTGTATCTGTGTGTCTCAAATTAATAAATAAAATCTTAAAAAAAAAAAAAGAGTTCAATGTAATGTGGGGTTTCCATCTTTTTTCTTTTTTCAAAAATGATTTTTTTTTCTTTGAGTAATCTCTACACCCAACATGGGGCTTAAACTCATGACCCCAAGATCAAGAGTCGCATATTCTACTGACTGAACCATCCAGGTGCCCCCGTGTCTTTTATTTTAATCCTTTTTGACTGTAATTTACAAAACCTACAAGAGGAAATACATACATATCTAAAACTGAAAATGTTTTACAAAAAAATACCTATTCATATATTTATGTACTCTGAGGGTTTCAGTACATCCTTCATGTAGCATTCCTTAATGTTCCCATTTTACATAATCATGGTACATTAAACTGATATTTTTCATTTTTTTCTATTTCTGTTTTTTAAAAATAGATAGGGAAGTGGGTGGGGAGATGGATGAAATATGTAATGGGGATTAAGGAGTACACTTGTGATGAGAACTGGGTGATGTATGAAATTGTTGAATCACTATATTTACACCTGAAACAAATATAATGCTGTATGTTAACTTTTGGAATTCAAATAAAAAAAATTTAAAATAGAGGCTTAGACCTAGTTTGTGGCGACATGGCTAAATGCACCAAGAAGGTCAGAATCAGGGGCACCTGGATGGCTCAGTTGGTTAAGCGTCTGCCTTCGGCTCAGGTCATGATCCCAGGGTCCTGGGATCGAGCCCCGCATCGGGCTCCCTGCTCTGCGGGAAGCCTGCTTCTCCCTCTCCCACTCCCCCTGCTTGTGTTCCCTCTCTCGCTGTGTCTCTCTCTGTCGAATAAATAAATAAAATCTTTTAAAAAAGTCAGAATCATGGGTAAATACGGGACCCTCATGGTGCCTCCCTCAGGAAAATGGTGAAGAAGACTGAAATAAGCCAGCACGCCAAGTACACTTGTTCCTTCTGTGGCAAAACCAAATTGAAAAGTCGAGCTGTGGGGATCTGGCATTACGTCTCCTGTATGAAAACCGTCACCAGTGGCGCCTGGACCCTACAACAGCACTTCTGCCCTCACGGTAAAGTCGGCCATCAGAAGATTGAAGGAGGGGCGCCTGGGTGGCTCAGTTGTTAAGCATCTGCCTTCGGCTCAGGTCATGATCCCAGGGTCCTGGGATCGAGCACCGTGTTGGGCTCCCTACTCGCGATGGGAGGCCTGCTTCTCCCTCTCCCGCTTCCCCTGCTTGTGTTCCCTCTCCCTCTGTGTCTCCCTCTCTGTCTGTCAAAAACAAACAAAAAAACCCCAGAAGACTGAAGGAGTTGAAAGACCAGTAGAAGCTCCACCATTTGAAACACTGCTAGCCTATAATAAATGGGTTAACTTAGGTAACAAAATTAAATTTTTTTTTTAAAGATTTTATTTATTTGTTTGACAGAGACACAGCGAGAGAGGGAACACAAGCAGGGGGAGTGGGAGAGGGAGAAGCAGGCCTCCCGCAGAACAGGGAGCCCGAAGCGGGGCTCGATCCCAGGACCCTGGGATCATGACCTGAGCCGAAGGCAGACGCTTAACGACTGAGCCACCCAGGTGCCCCCAAAATTAAAATTTTTTTAAGTAGTTTCAAATGGCCAAAAATGGAACAATCTGAGCAACAAAATAATGATAGTATTTGATTGACTCCAAACATAAATATCCACGAGTCAATACTCATATAAATAAACGGATGAATAGGGGCACCTGGGTGGCTCAGTTGTTAAGCATTTGCCTTCAATTCAGGTCATGATCCCAGGGTCTGGGGATTGAGTCCTGCATCGGGTTCCCTGCTCAGTGGGGAGCCTGCTTCTCCATCTTCTGCTCCCTCTGCTTGTGTTCCCTCTCTCACTGTTTCTCTGTCAAATAAATAAATAAAATCTTTTTAAAAAAATAAATAAATGAGGGGCGCCTGGGTGGTTCAGATGGTTAAGCGTCTGCCTTCGGCTCAGGTCATGATCCCAGGGTCCTGGGATCGAGTCCCGCATCGGGTTCCCTGCTAGGCGGGGAGCCTGCTTCTCTCCCTCTGCCTCTGCCTCTCTCTGTCTCTCTGACTTTCATGAATAAATAAATTTTAAAATAAATAAATAAATAATAAATAAATAAATAAATAGATGAATAAATAGGGATAAGAACTAACTTTTCCTTAGAGAAGAATTCCAATTAGTAAACACAGAAAAAATGAGAGAAATAAAAAATCACCTTTAGAAACACCACAGTCATAATTTGTACCAATGAAAAAGAAATGCACGAAAGTTTTTTTTTAAGATTTTATTTATTCATTTGAGAGAGAGAGTGCACAAAAGTTTGAGGAAAAATTGGGTATGAGCATAGTCTCAAAGTATATCCCTCAAAATATCTATGAATTACTATGGTGAGTTTGTTGGGGTTTGTTGTTATTTTTTTTTAAGATTTTATTTATTTATTTGACAGAGAAATAGCGAGAGCAGGAACACAAGCAGGGGTAGTGAGAGAGGGAGAAGCAGGCTTCCTGCCAAGCAGGGAGCCTGACACAGGACCCTGGGATCATGACCCAAGCCGAAGGCAGACGCTTAACGACTGAGCCACCCAGGCGCCCCTAAACTTGAAAAATCTTTAAAAAAAATACCTAAAAAAAAAAAAAAATCAATTTAGTGGGTTGTGACCTGCTGTTTTTTTTAAACTTACTTTGAAATAATTTTACACCAAGGGCTCCTGGGTGGCCCAGTTGGTTAAGCGACTGCCTTCGGCTCAGGTCATGATCCTAGAGTCCCTGGATCGAGTCCCGCATCGGGCTCCCTGCTCGGCGGGGAGGCTGCTTCTCCCTCTGACCCTCCCCCCCTCATGTGCTCTCTCTCAAATAAATAAATAAAATCTTTTTTAAAAAAAAAGAATTTTACACCTAAAGAAGAGATGCAAAAATAGAAAAGAGAGTTTCCATATACGTTTCATCTTGCTTCTCTGAATGTAAGAAAGCATGGTAAGAAATGAACACGAGGGAAAAAAAAAGAAATGAACAGTAGTACAAAACTTTTAACTAAACTGCAGACTTTATTTGCATTTTTTTCATTTTTCCCATTAATGTCCTTTTTTTAAAATCCCAGGATCCAAATCAAGATACCACAGTGCATTTAGTTGTCATGTCTCCTTAGACTCTTTGATCTGCCTCAGTTTCTGTTATCCTTGGTTTTTTTTTATGATTTTTGATTCATTTGAAGAGACCCTCAGTATAATGTCGCTCAGTTTGGGTTTATCTACTGTTTTCTCCTGATTACCCTCAAGTGATAGATGTTTGGGAAGAATGCAACAGCGGTGAGATGTCCTTTGCTTTGCTTCATGTCAGGGTGTTCATGATATTAATATGACTTCTTTAAAAATTTTTTTTAAAGATTTTATTTATTTTATTTGTTTTCTTTATTCATTTGACAGAGAGACACAGCGAGAGAGGGAACACAAGCAGTGGGAGAGGGAGAAGCAGGCTCCCCGCAGAGCAAGGAGCCCAATGCAGGGCTCAATCCCAGCACCCTGGGACCATGACCCAAGCCGAAGGCAGACGCTTAACCAACTGAGCCACCCAGGTCCCTCTTTTTTTTTTAAAGATTTTTTTTTGGGGGGCGCCTGGGTGGCTCAGTTGTTAAGCGTCTGCCTTCGGCTCAGGTCGTGATCCCAGGGTCCTGGGATCGAGTCCCACATCGGGCTCCTTGCTCGGCAGGAAGCCTGCTTCTCCCTCTCCCACTCCCCCTGATTGTGTTCCTGCTCTCGCTGTCTCTCTGTCAAATAAATAAATAAATAATAAAATCTTAAAAAAAAAAAAAAAAGATTTTTTTTTTAAGTAATCTCTACACCCAACATGGGGCTCAAACTTATAACCCCAAGGTCAAGAGTAGCATATTCCACTGACTGAGCCAGCAGGTGCCCCATGATTTGTTGACTCTAATGCATCTAAATCTTCAGGTTGAAAAAGACTAAATTAATACAAGTAAAATGCTTAGAACATTGGCACATCGTAAATGTACAATAAATACTAGCTATTATCAATATCCCATACTATTGTTAATTTTCTTCCAATGGGGTGCGTGGGTGGCTCAGTCAGTTAAGCATTCGACTCTCTTTTTTTTTTTTTTTAAGATTTTATTTATTCATTTGACAGAGAGAGACACAGCGAGAGAGGGAACACAAGCAGGGGGAGTGGGAGAGGGAGAAGCAGGCTCCCTGCAGAGCAGGGAGCCTGATGTGGGACTCGATCCCAGGACCCCAAGATCATGACCTGAGCCAAAGGCAGTCGCTTAACCGACTGAGCCACCCAGGCGCCCAAGCATTCAACTCTTGATTTGGGCTCAGGTCATGATATCAGGGTCCAGGACCGAGCCCTGCATGGGGCTCTGTGCTCAGTGTGGTGTCTACTTGAGAATTCTCTCCCTCTCCCTCTGCCCCTCCTCCCACTCGCACACGCTCTCCCCCTCTCTCAAATAAATAAATAAATCTTAAAAAAAATTTTTTTCTTCCATGTTCTCTTTTTCTTTTGTTCAAAAGAGACTTGCCCTGGGGGCAGCTGGCTGGCTCAGTTGGTACAGCATGGGACTCTTGATCTTGAGGTCATGAGTTCAAACCCCCTGTTGGGCATAGAGCTTACTTAAAAATAAATAAACTTTAAAAAATATTTTTAAAAACAGAGAGACTTGCCTTTAGTGGCTGAAAATACATAGACCTCAAGATAGACTGTCATGTATCATCTGTACCAATCAGAGTAAAGAGTCCAGGCTAACGTGGGAAGGAGACACTGATTTGAGAGGTTAAAATAGTTCATTACAATTGTTATTTCCATGCTGTCCAAGTTGTTATGCCTAAAACACTGGGGCTGAAATATCCTAGTTTCAAAATACACACTTCCTAGCATTAAGATAACAGAAAGAACCTTCAGAAAAAGACCCAGAGGGAAAAGAAACATTTAAATAGTCTAAGCTAGGGCGCCTGGGTGGCTCAGTTGGTTAAGCGACTGCCTTGGGCTCAGGTCATGATCCTGGAGTCCCGGGATCGAGTCCCGGGATCGAGTCCCGCATCGAGTCCTGCATCGGGCTCCCTGCTCGGCAGGGAGCCTGCTTCTCCCTCTGACCCTCCCCCCTCTCATGTGCTCTCTGTCTCTCTCATTCTCTCTCTCAAATAAATAAATAAAATCTTTAAAATAAATAAATAAATAAATAGTCTAAGCTAGACTTCAAAAACATCTGCCACCATGACAGTAGCGTGCTTGCTGTCAATTCATAAGAACACAGATTCTTGCCTTGCAGACAACAGTTAGAAGTAAGTAGGGGGGCGCCTGGGTGGCTCAGTCGTTAAGCGTCTGCCTTCGGCTCAGGTCATGATCCCAGGGTGCTGGGATCGAGCCCTGCATCGGGCTCCCTGCTCTGTGGGAAGCCTGCTTCTCCCTCTCCCACTCCCCCTGCTTGTGTTCCCTCTCTCACTGTGTCTCTCTGTCAAATAAATAAATAAAATCTTTAAAAAAATAATAATAAAAAAATAAATAAAAGTAAGTAGGGAGTAGGGAAAGGATGGGGGCATGGGCAAAATGAGTGAAGGACAGTGGGAGATTCAGGCTTCCAGCTATGGAATTAATAAGTCACAGGGATACAGTATGGGGAATATAGTCACTGTAATCGTCATGTTGTTGTGACAAATGGTAGCTACACTTGTGAGCAGAGCATGACATATAGGCTTGTCACATTACTATGTTGAACACCTGACACTAACATGACACTGTGTGTCAACTATACTCCAAATTTTTTAAGTTTATTTATTTTTAATAATCTCTACACTCAACATGGGACTCAAACTCATGACCCCGAAATCAAGAGTCACAGGCTCTACCAACTGAGCCAGCCAGGTGCCTCTTAAAAAAATTTTTTTTCAGGGGCGCCTGGGTAGCTCAGTTGGTTAAGCGACTGCCTTCGGCTCAGGTCATGATCCTGGAGTCCCGGGATCGAGTCCCACATCGGGCTCCCTGCTCGGCGGGGAGTCTGCTTCTCCCTCTCCCTCTGCCTGCTGTTCCCCCTGCTTGTGCTTGTTCTCTCTGTGTCAAATAAATAAAATCTTAAAAAAAATAAAAATAAAAATAATAATAAATAAATAAATAAAACATTGAAGAGCTTGGGGGGCCTAGCTGGCTCAGTCAGTATAGCATGTAACCATGTGACTCTTGATCTCAGGTTCATGCGTTGGAGAGCCCCATGATGGAGGTAGAGTTTACTTAAGGGGCGCCTGGGTGGCTCAGTTGTTAAGCGTCTGCCTTTGGCTCAGGTCGTGATCCTGGGGTCCTGGGACTGAGCCCCACATCAGGCTCCCTGCTCGGTGGGAAGCCTGCTTCTCCCTCTCCCACTCCCCCTGCTTGTGTTCCCTCTCTCACTGTGTCTCTGTCAAATAAATAAATAAAAACTTAAAAAAAAAATCTGAACAGCTTGAAGAAAACAGAAATGGCTATCTAAGTAATGGAGAGGCCAAAAAGGAAATAATCAACATAAAACTCCTCTTTTCTTTTTTTCAATATTTTATTTAGTTATTTGAGAGAGAGAGAGAGAGAGAGTACAAGGGGTGGAGAGAGAAGCAGAGGGAGAGGGACAAGCAGACTGGGAGCCCAACTTGGGGCTGGATCTCATAACTCTGAGATCATGACCTGAGCCGAAATCAAGAGTTGCACACTAAGCCACCCAGGAAGCCCCTGAAACTACTCTTAAATAGAAACTTTTCTATGTAATGTTAAAAAAAAATTTTTATGGGCGCCTGGCTGGCTCAGTTGGAAGGGCATGTGATTCTTGATCTTTGGGTCATGAGTTTGAGCCTCATGTTGGTGTAGAGATTACTTAAATTAAAAAAAAAATTAATAAATAAAAATAAATTTCAAGGTACACAGATCTGGGGAGAAAAACAAAGCAAGTTTTTGAACGATTGATATTTTTACAATAAACAAAAGCTCATACAAATTGACAAGAACAGTGACATTTCTATAGATAAATGGGGTTGCCTGGGAGGCTCAGTCAGTGGAGCTTCTGACTCTTAATTTTGGCTCAATTTGTGATCTCAGGGTTGTGATCAAGGTCATGAGATTGAACCCCGCATCAGGCTCCGCACTCAGCAGGGATCTACTTGAAATGCTCCCCATCTCCCTCTGCTGTCCGCCCCCCACCGGCTTGCACGCTCTCTCTCCCTAAAATAAATAAATAAAATCTTTTTGAATGAAAGAAGGAAAGAAGAAAGAAAGAAAGAAAGAAAGAAAGAAAGAAAGAAAGAAAGAAAGAAAGAAAGAAAGAAGGAAGAAAGAAAGAGGGGGGTGGGGGGATGGGTTAGCCTGGTGATGGGTATTAAAGAGGGCACGTTCTGCACGGAGCACTGGGTGTTATATGCAAACAATGAATCATGGAACACTACATCAAAAACTAACGATGTAATGTATGGTGATTAACATAACATAATAATAAAAAAAAGAAAGAAAGAAAGGGAGGGAGGGAAGGAGGGAGGGAGGGAGGAAGGGAGGAATAAATTTCTGTAGATAAATGGACAAAGCTTATCAATGATTCCTAAAAGACAGAGTAGAGGTAATCAACAAATATGGAAAAATGTTTTGCCTCACAAATTTTTTTAAAATATTTTATTTATTTATTTATCAGAGAGAGAGAGCACAAGCAGGGACAAGAGTAGAGGGAGAGGGAGAAGCAGGCTCCCCGCCAAGCAGGGAGCCTGATGCAGGACTCGATCCCAGGACCCTGAGATCATGACCCGAGCCAAAGGCAGACGCTTAACCATCTGAGCCACCCAGGTGCCCCTGCCTCACAATTTTTTTTTTTTTAAGATTTTTTTTATTTATTTGAGACAGAGAGAATGAGAGAGACAGAGAGCACATGAGAGGGGGGAGGGTCAGAGGGAGAAGCAGGGAGCCCGATGCGGGACTCGATCCCGGGACTCCAGGATCATGACCTGAGCGGAAGGCAGTCGCTTAACCAACTGAGCCACCCAGGCGCCTTGCCTCACAACTTTTTAAGTGAGTTATAACAATAACATGCATTTTGTCTATCAAATTAATAAAGAGTAAATATATTGGTGTTACCAATGAGAGGCACTCTCATGTCTCTTCAACAAATGGTGTTGGGAAAACTGCACAGCCACATGCAAAAGAATGAAACTGGACTGCTTTCTTACCTCATACACAAAATAAATTCAAAATGGATTCAAAGACCTAAATGTGAGACCTAAAACCATAAAAATCCTAGAAGAGAACACAGGCAGTAACCTCTTTGACATTGGCCTCAGCATCTTCTTACTAGATACTTCTACAGAGGCAAGGGAAACAAAAGCAAAAATAAACTTTTGGGACTACATCAAAATAAAAAGCTTCTGCATAGGGGTGCCTCAAAGGGATGCACGCACCCCAATGTTTACAGCAGCATTATCTACAATAAATTATGGAAATACTCCAAGTATATCACACACACACACACACACACACAGGAATATTACTGAGCCATAAAAAAGAACGAAATTTTGCCATTTGTACGATGTAGATGGAGCTAGACAGTACTATGCTAAGCAAAATAAGTCAGTCAGAGAAAGACACATACCATATGATTTCACTCATATGAGGAATTTATGAACAAAACAAGGGGTGCCTGGGTCGCTCAGTCATTAAGTGTCTCTGCCTTCGGCTCAGGTCATGATCCCAGGGTCCTGGGATCGAGTCCCATATCGGGCTCCCGGCTCAGCAGGAAGCCTGCTTCTCCCTCTCCCACTCCCCCTGCTAGTGTTCCCTCTCTTGCTGTGTCTCTGTCTGTCAAGTAAATAAATAAAATCTTTAAAAAAAAAAGAAAATTATGTCATTCTTACTAGATCTCGTATTATACAGCCTTTATAAATAACATTTATATTCCCAGGACATGGAAAGACATTTGTTTTATACTGTCAGGTATAAAAAGCCAAAACCAAATCACTGAGTGAATATAACTACGTAAGAACATTATGCATAAGAAAGAAAGACTAAAAATACATCAAAAGTATATTAATATGGGCCATATATCGATAATGGGATTATAGGTAACTTTTTCCCATTTTACTTCTGTATTTTCAAATTACCTTTATTTTACCTTAAAGATTTTATTTTATTTTTTTTAAAGATTTTATTTGTTTATTTTAGAGAGAGAGAACATGAATGAGGGGGAGCAAAGGGAGAAGAAAGGGGAAAGAATCTCAAGCAGACTCCATGCCCAGTGCAGAGCCTGACTGGAGGCCCAGTTCCACAACCCCAAGATCACAATCTGAGCTAAAACCAAGAGTTAGGCACTCAACCTACTGAGTCATCCAGGCACCCCTAAAGATTTTATTTAAAAAAATTTTTTCGGCGGTGCCTGGGTGGCTTAGTCTGTTAAGCATCTGCCTTCCACTCAGGTCATGATTCCAGGGTCCTGGGATTGAGTCCCGCATTGGGCTCCCTGCTCTGCAGGGAGCCTGCTCCTCCCTCTGCCTCTGCTTTTCTCTCTCTCTCTCTCTGTCTCTCATGAATAAATAAAATCTTTTAGAAAATTTTTTTTTAAGATTTTATTTATTTATTTGACAGAGAGAGACACAGCGAGAGAGGGAACATAAGCAGAGGGAGTGGAAGAGGCAGAGAGAGAAGCAGGCTCCCCGCCAAGCAGGGAGCCCCACGCGGGGCTCGATCCCAGGACCCTGGGACCATGACCTAAGCCGAAGGCAAGATGCTTAACCGACTGAGCCACCCAGGCACCCCTAAAATCTTCTATTTTTAAAAAAGATTTAAAAATTTAAAAATAAAAAATAAATAAAAAAGATTTTATTTATTTATCTGTCAGAGAGAGAGAGAGTACAAGCTGGGGGAGCGGCAGGCAGAGGGAGAAGCACGCTCCCCCCTGAGCAAGGAGCCTGTCGTGGGACTCGATCCCAGGACCCTGGGATCATGACCCGAGCCCAAGGCAGACGCTTAACCATCTAAGCCACTCAGGCATCCCGTATTTTTTTTTTTAAGATTTTATTTATTTTTATTTTTTTTAAAGATTTTATTTATTTATTTGGCAGAGAGAGACACAGCGAGAGAGGGAACACAAGCAGGGAGAGTGGGAGAGGGAGAAGCAGGCTTCCCGCCGAGCAGGGAGCCCGATGCGGGGCTCGATCCCAGGACCCTGGGATCACGACCGGAGCCGAAGGCAGATGCCCAACAACTGAGCCACGCAGGCGCCCCCTAAAGACCTCTTTAAACACATGAATGTTTCCTTAAAAGATGTTAGCATATCTTTTCTTTTTTTTTTTTAGGTCGGCTCCATGCCCAGCGTGGAGCCCAACTTGGGGTTTGAACTCACTATCCTGAGCTCAGGACCTGAGCTGAGATCAAGAGTCAGACACTTGGTGTCCCCGGGTGGCTCAGATGGTTAAGCAGCTGCCTTCTGCTCAGGTCATGATCTCTGGGTCTTGGGATCAGGTTCTCAACTTGGCGGGGAGTCTGCTTCTCCCTCTCGCTTTGCTTCTCCCCCTGCTTGTGCTTTCTCTCAAATGAATAAATAAGATCTTAAAAAAAAAAAAAAAAGTCAGACCCTTCACCAGCTGAGCCACCCAGGCACCCCAACCTATCTTTTATAGAGTAAGTGGATTTTTTTTTTAAGATTTTATTTATTGGGTGCCTGGGTGGCTCAGTTGGTTAAACGACTGCCTTCGGCTCAGGTCATGATCCTGGAGTCCCTGGATCGAGTCCCGCATCGGGCTCCCTGCTCGGCAGGGAGCCTGCTTCTGCCTCTGACCCTCCCCCCTCTCATGTGCTCTCTCTCATTCTCTCTGTCTCAAATAAATAAATAAAATCTTTAAAAAAAAAGATTTTATTTATTTATTAGAGAGAGAGTGGGGGGGGGCGTGCAGTGGGAGAGGGAGAAGCATTCCCCTGCTCAGCAGGAAGCCTTAGGTGGGGCTAGATCCAGGACCCTGGGATCATGACCCCAGCCAAAGGCAGATGCTTAACCAACTGAGCCATCCAGCCTCCCCAAGTAAGTGCATTTTTAAGATGTTTACAAAAAATGGGGCGCCTGGGTGGCTTAGTCGTTAAGCGTCTGCCTTCGGCTCAGGTCATGATCCCAGAGTCCTGGGATCCAGCCCCACATCGGGCTCCCGCTCAGCGGGAAGCCTGCTTCTTCTCCCTCTGACCCTCTCCCCTCCCATGCTGTTTCTCACTCTCTCTCTCTCAAATAAAGACAAAAAATCTTTAAAATGCTTTTAAAAAATTTATTTTGGGGGGCGCCTGGGTGGCTCAGTCGTTAAGCATCTGTCTTCGGTTCAGGTCATGATCTCAGGGTGCTGGGATCGAGCCCCGCATCGGGCTCCCTGCTCCACTGGAAGCCTGCTTCTCCCTCTCCCTCTCCCCTGCTTGTGTTCCTTCTCTCGCTATCTCTCTCTCTGTCAAATAAATAAATATATTTTTAAAAATTTATTTTTAAGTAATCTCTACACCCAACATGGGGTTTGAACTCACAATCTAGAAATCAAGAGTCACATGCTCTCCCAACTGAGCCAGCCAGGCACCCCCTGAAGTATTATTTTTATAATCATCATCACCCTCAGAAAGACTTAATTCAAAAATCCTAATGCTACCAAGTTGCAGAGTTAGGGGGTCAAGTCCAGGTCTCCCTAATTCTAAACACAGTGTTTTATTTTCTCCAGCATCATTGGTGTCTTTGCTTGTCTCTTCCCACTGGACTATAAGCTTCTTGAGACAGGGACTGTGTCTTTTCATGTATGTATTTCTAGCACTTAGCATAGTATCTAACAAATAATAAGCATACTCAATAAATACTTTTAAAAGGAAGAGTGATGGGACGCCTGGGTGGCTCAGTCAGTTAAGCGCCTGCTCAGGTCATGATGCCAGGATCCTGGGATCAAGCCCGCATCAGGCTCCTTGCTCAGCGGGGAGCCTGCTTCTCCCTCTGCCTCCCACTCCCCCTGCTTTTGCGCTCTCTCTCTCTCTTTGGCAAATAAATAAATAAAATCTTTTTTAAAAAATTAAAAAATTAAAATTAAAGAATAAAATGAAGAGTGATGCTTTCACATAATTATCTCATAAAATTCTGTTTTTCATTTCTACGTTTTGATTACAAAGGAGATACAGAAACCTCTACACACTCACCTGTATATTCAAATTAGAATTTAGCAAATTCTAGAGATGAGAGGAGTAAGAGGCAAATTTTATTGGATGCCTACTATGTGCCCAGCTCTATTCTGGGTGTTGTGAATAATTACCAAAAAAAAAAAAAAAAAAAAATCCCTGACACAGTGCTTCACTACAGTAGGTGATAAATAAACATCTACTAAGAAAAGGAAAAGAGACAGGCTAGAGGGTGAGTGGCCAGATATTCCAGAAAGGCAGGAATTCCAGGCAGGGGAAACTGTGTGAACAACAGGCAGAGGGAAACAAATGCAAGGTAGGCTCAAAGACCAGGTTGGATGAAGGGAAAGTTCTTTGGAGATCAATGTAGCAGAACATAAAGTTATCAAGGTAAGTAGCATCTGGTTGTATAATGTCTTGCATGTTAGGCTAAAGAATTTTATTTCCTCCCGTTACTCATCCCTCCTAAAATGTTCTTTCCTGAGGAACTGGAATGTCAGTAGGGTTTCTAGAAGCAGAAAACCCTCCTCAGAGACACTGAGGAATTAAGCTCTCATGGTGGAATGACAGGTGGAGGGGTGGATATTTTAGATGAGGAGGCCACCCCCTCAGATCCTCTGCTGATGTCGTGCCAGGTCTGCCAACTTGAGGGTGGGCCAGCTGTGGTCACTAAATAAAGAGTATTTTCACTGAGCTCTCACTTGCATGTCAGTATTTTTTTTTTTTTTAAGTACGCTCTATGCACAACATAGGGCTTGAACTCACAACCCGGATATGAAGAATCTCATGCTCTACCGACTGAACTAGCCAGGGATCACACATGTCAATTAAAAAAAAAAAAAGATTTATTTATTCATTTGAGAGAGAGAGCGCGCACGAGCGGGAGGGGCAGAGAAAGAATCCCAAGCTGACTGCACTGATTCCAGAGCTCCATGCAGGGCTCAATCCCAGGACCCTGAGATCATGACCCCAGCCAAAACCAAGAATAGGGAGCTTAACCAACTATGCCACCCAGGTGCCCCACCCACGTGCCATTTTTTAATTACCAAGTGAACTTAAGCGAAACTTTCCTGTTGAGCTTCCAAGAACATACACATGGTAGTCACCAGGACAAATCTGCTCAGATAAACATGAGTACAATTCCCGGCCTGGCTATGGAAGAAAATGCACCTCCCACAACATGCCAGAGGAGGGAAGGAGGGGGCTTAACAACGTGTTCAGCCCAGACCTTCCCTGACATTCCCTCAGCCAAATGCTAATCTCCCAGCAGCTTGGGCCACGTTCCGGCCAAAGATAGTTCGCTACGGCCTTCTGCAGGGATAGAATGGCTACACCTGTTGACTTCTCCCCACACGCCCCCCACCCCGTTGGCTTCTTAAAGTAAGATCAAATGCCTTTTGGTTGAAGGATAAAACTACAGTGCTTCTCAACATTTCTGATACCAGGCTCTGCCCTAGGGAAAATTGTGAAGTAGGTCATGTATCTGGGAAATGACTATGAGCTCATCAACTTCAACTTCCTGGCAGGCAAGGAAACATTAGCCTTATTTTAAAGAGGAGCTCTGAGGCCCAGAGAAATTGGCTGCTAAGCTTTCCTCTCCCTAAGCCACCCCTTAAATGAATAAAAAAAAAATTGTTGCCTACTAGATAAATGCTTGAGACTATATTAAGTGATGGGAGACAATGAATCAGATTCTATCTTCAAGGCTTTCATAATCTAGCCAGGTGACAGATATGCCAATGATTTCAAACCCCCCCCCCAGCTTTACTGAGATGTAGCTGACATATAACATTGTGCAAATTTAAGACATACAATATGATGATTTGATTTTTTTTATTTTCTTTATTTGACGGAGAATGACACAACGAGAGAGGGAACACAAGCAAGGGGAGTGGGAGAGGGAGAAGCAGGCTTCCCGCTGAGCTGGGAGCCCGATCTGGGGCTCGATCCCAGGACCCTGGGATCATGACCTGAGCCAAAGGCAGACACTTAACGACTGAGTCACCCAGGCGCCCCACAATATGATGATTTGATACACATACATTGCTAAATGTTTACCACAATAAGGTTAGTCAACAAATCGTTCATCTCATGTAATTACCCTTTTGTTGTCATGGTGAGAACATCAAAGCTTTATTCTCACAGCAACTTTCAGGTATACGATACGCTGTTAACGGTGCTCACCATGCTGTACCTTAGATCCTTGGTATTTATTCACCTTATGACTGGAAGTTCGTACCCTTTGACCAACATCTCCCCAGTGTAAATTCATTAAGTGTATGGAGATGGAGAATTAGTTATGCCAGAGGGGGTGAGGCACCAGCTAAGACATCAGAGAAAGAAACTATACAAGCAGGATGTGAAAAGATAGACATTTCTCTGGGTTAGAAAAGAATAGAAGGGCCTTCCTGGTAGGGACTGTAGCATAGGCAAGGTCTGCAGACGGGACAGTGTAGCGCGAGTTCAGGGAACGGGTAACTGGCCTGGTAAGGTTGGGTATGGGGGTAAGAATGGAGTGATAAAGATTAAGCTGGAAACATGAAAGGCCTAGATAAAATTTAGCATTTTATCTTGAGAGGCGCCTGGGTGGCTCAGTCGGTTAAGGGTTAAGCATCTGCCTTCCGCTCAGGTCATGATCTCAGGGTCCTGGGATTGAGCTCCCTGCTCAGTGGGGAGTCTGCTTCTCCCTCTGTCCCTCCCCCTACTCCTACTTACACTCGCTCTCTCTCTCTCAAATAAATAAGTAAAATATTTTTTTAAAAGTAGAATTTTATCTTGAAGGCTGGGAGACATGTCAGAGATGTAAGCTGAAATGTGTTTTTTAAAAATAATGATGACAGGGGCGCCTGGGTGGCTCAGTTGGTTAAGCGACTGCCTTCGGCTCAGGTCATGATCCTGGAGTCCCTGGATCGAGTCCCGCTTCGGGCTCCCTGCTCGGCGGGGAGTCTGCTTCTCCCTCTGACCTTCCTCCCTCTCATGTGCTCTCTCTCTCTCTCACTCTCTCAAATAAATGAATAAATAAAATCTTTAAAAAAAAATTAATAAATAAAAATAATGATGACAGGGCGCCTGGGTGGCTCAGTCGTTAAGCATCTGCCTTCGGCTCAGGTCATGATCCCAGGGTCCTGGGATCAAGTCCCATATCGGGCTCCTTGCTCCACGGGAAGCCTGCTTCTCCCTCTCCCACTCCCCCTGCTTGTGTTCCCTCTCTCGCTGTGACTCTGTCAAATAAATAAAATCTTAAAAAAAATAAAATAAAATAAAAATAAAAATAATGATGACGGTGGCACTGTGAAGGATGACTGAAGGGACAGTGTTACGGACATTCCCACTCTCCTCATCCCCAATTGGGAGATTTCAGGCCTCCCCGACCAATTTACCCCCTTCATCCAAACTTCTTCCAGATTTCTTTAGACAAGGATAAGAGTCTGACAACAGTTAAAATAGTGCTCACCCCCTACTTCGCCCTACCAAAATTTAATCAGGCTCTTTAGGTGTCAGGGAACTAAATACCAGTAAAATCACCTTCATTCATTTATTGAAGAAGCATTTATTGAGTTTGTTACATGTTATCTTCATAGAGCTTACAGTCCAGTCAGGAAACCAGGGTGTGCTGGAGCTGGCTCCTGTGGGCTCATGAGAGCCAACTGCTAAATTTTCAGGAATTTTGCAGGTTGTCAAAAATTAAATTACATACTAAAAATAAAGGTGAAAAATACTCAAATTCATTCTATTCTACTAATTTCACTATTACCTAGGCTATTGTATCTGTACAGTGGAAAACTATATACTGTGCATTCCTTCCTAACTTGTGTTCAGTGACATCATGTTGGTAGCTTGAAATAGGCTATGCTGGGATTATTTACACTACAGTAATCAGCAAATGCTACAAATCAGGGCTTGTTTCATTCATTGTCTGGACTTGGGAAAGTGAGAGAAAATACGTTAATAATGCAAATTAAACTTAAAAGTGTGTATGTCTGTAGTTATTACACTGTGAATACAGCAAACATTAAATATTTTCTTCCCAGTATTCCAAAGCTATTATTCAATTCACCAAGGAAGTTGCTCACTTAACTGATGAGTAAGTCAAGTTCTACACTTTCGCCTCACTCTACTGTGTAATAAGGTATGTATTTGGTCCCTGGTTCCTGGCACAGAGCTCTAAAACCGTTGTCATTTCCCAGGTGATAGGAATAGTCTTTTGTTATTCATAACAAGCCTTTTCTCTTTCAACTGAGTTTATGCTAATGCTGAGTTAGGGTGGGGTCCCTACGTAGCCTCAGGATGGGGCTGGTTACCAGAAAAGACCCAGTGATTAGAGGGCTGGAACTTTCAGCTCCACCCACCGACCAGAGGGCCAAAGGGAAGATGTGATGAGCTTCATCCATCGGCCAGGAAAGGTAGTGCACTCCAGTTCACCCTTCTGGACCTCACACTGTGTACCTCTTCATCTGGCTATTCATCTGTATCCTTTAAAATATCCTTTCTACACAATAAACTGATAAACGCAAGTAAATGTTTCCCTGAGCTTTGTGAGCTATTCTAACAGAACACCGAACCCAAGGAGGAGGTCCTGGGAACCTCTGATATACAGCAGGTCCGTAAAAAGCAGAGGTGAGGGGCGCCTGGGTGGCTCAGATGGTTAAGCGTCTGCCTTCGGCTCAGGTCATGATCCCAGCGTCCTGGGATCGAGCCCCACGTCGGGCTCCCTGCTCAGTGAGGACCCTGCTTCTCCCTCTCCCTCTGCCTCTCCCCTGCTCATGCTCGCTCTCTCTCTGTATCTCTCTGTCTCAAATGAATAAATAAAATCTTTAAAAAAAAAAAAGTAGAGGTGATAACCTGGACTTGCAGTTGGCATCTGAAGTGGCGGCAGTCTTGTGGGACTGACACAGGTAGATAGTGTTAACGTTGTGTTAAATTGTAGGATACCCAGCCTGTATACACCTGAAAATTAGGGAATTGCTTGGTGGTGTATGTTGGAACTACACTTACTTACTTAGTTGCAGAGATAGATGGGCTATGCTTACAAGAATATGGCAAATAACAAAAGCATTCAGTGAAAATATGGAATTTATAATAAATAGTATGTTTTGCGATTATTTGCAAATTGTGTTGTAGACATCTTTATATCAGTGAAATTTATAAATACAATTATGTGTGTATATCTATGCATTAATACTTTTCAGAGAGCTAGTTGCTAAACATTTAAACAGCACAACCTGGAAGAAACAGACAATAAACAAACAATATAATGTGAGGTGTTAAGGACTAGGAAGAAATCATAAAGCCTTCTGGGGTCAGAGTGTCAGAAGAATATGTTATTTTGCATGGGCAGTCAGGGAAGATCTCTGTAATAAGATAGCAACTGGGCAGAAACCTGAATGAACTGAGCCACATGCAGTGTCTTAAGTAGAGGAACTAGCAAGGACAAAGGCAGTGAGGTAGGAATGTTCCTGTGTTTTCAGGCGAACAGCAAGAGTCTGGTTGGGACGCCTGGGTGGCTCAGTCGGTTAAGCATCTGCCTTCGGCTCAGGTCATGATCCCAGGGTCCTGGGATCAAGTCCCGCATCGGGCTCCCTGCTCCGAGGGGAGCCTGCTTCTCCCTCTGCCTCTGTCTCTCATGAATAAAAAAAAAAAAAAAAAAAAAAAAAAAGAGTGGTGTAGCTAGAGCCTAGTAAGCCAGTGAAAAGGAGTAGATTGAGATCCAAAAGGTGGAGAGGGCCATGTAGGCCAATAGTAGAGACTTTGAGGTCAATTTTACTCTAAGAGACAGCACTGAAGAGTTTTACACGGTTGTATCATGACCTGAACTTTACTTTTTTTTTTTTTTAAGAGAGAGAGCGAGCACACGTCACTGGGGAGAGGCAGAGAGAGAAGAAGAGAGAATCCTAAGTAGGCTCCATCTCAGGACCCTGAGATCATGACCTGAACCGAAATCAAGAGTCAGACGCTTAACTGACTGAGCCACACAGGTGCCCCTGAACTTTACAGTTTTAAAAGGTCACTCAGGCAGCTGTGGGAACAGACTGTAGGGGGAGAGCATGTAAGTGTGAGGAAGCTGGAGACCAGTCAGGTGAGAGATGATGTGGCTTGGACCATGGAAGACAGCAGTGGAGTTGATGAGAAGCAGATTTTTAAATTTTATTTTATATATTATATACATTATATATATTTTTAGCAGTTAGATTTTTTATTTTATTTATTCTTTTATTATTATTATTTTTTTAAGATTTTATTTATTTATTTGAGAGGGAGAGAATGAGAGACAGAGAGCACGAGAGGGAAGAGGGCAGAGGGAGAAGCAGACCCCCTGCCGAGCAGGGAGCCTGATGTGGGACTCGATCCCGGGACTCCAGGATCATGACCTGAGCCGAAGGCAGTCGCTTAACCAACTGAGCCACCCAGGCGCCCTATTATTATTATTTTTAAAGATTTTATTTATTTATTTGACAGAGACACAGCGAGAGAGGGAACACAAGCAGGGGGAGTGCGAGAGGGAGAAGCAGGCCTCCCGCAGAGCAGGGAGCCTGATGCGGGGCCCGATCCCAGGACCCTGAGATCACGACCCGAGGCAGACACCCAACCGACTGAGCCACCCAGGCGCCCTTTATTTTATTTTTAAAGGTTTATTTATTTGACAGAGAGACAGCAAGAGAGGGAACACAGGCAGGGGGAGTGGGAGAGGGAGAAGCAGGCTTCCCATTGAGCAGGGAGCCCAATGTGGGTCTCGATCCCAGGACCCGGGGATCATGACCTGAGCTGAAGGCAGACACTTAATGACTGAGCTACCCAGGCGCCCCAGCAGTTAGATTTTAGATATATTTTGAAATCTATCTGACAGAAAATGCTGATGGGTTGGATGTGGGATGTGAGAGAAAAAGGTGAGTTAAGGATGACTCCAAGGTTTTTGGTCTGACCAACTGGAAGACTGCAACACCATTTACTTGAAAGAAATCAGAAAGTGGTTGGGGAAGGGCAGGTTGGGAGCCATGATGGAAATTTATTGGTTAGAGGCTTCAATGAACTTTCTGTGGTAAAGGAAATGTTCTATGCCTTATCTGGAGAGGTGGTTGTCTGGGTGTATACACTGTGAAAACACAACGAACTGAATATTTAATAACTGCATTTTATTTTACATAAATGATGCCTAAGCAGAGCCCCCCACTGGAATTTACCATTTATTGATAATGAGGAAGCCTTAAGATAAAGGGGGTTTACTTTATTTTTTTGTTTTTTTTTAATATTCTCCACATCCAACATGCGGCTTGAATTCATGACACTGAGATCAAGAGTTGGCATGTTCTTGGCCGCCTGGGTGGCTCAGTCGGTTAAGCATCTGCTGTTGGCTCAGGTCATGATCCCAGGGTCCTGGGATCGAGCCCCGCATCGGGCTCCCTGCTCAGCGGAAAGCCTGCTTCTCCCTCTCCCACTCCCCCTGCTTGTGTTCCCTCTCTCATTGTGTCTCTCTCTGTCAAATAAATAAATAAAATCTTGAAAAAATAAACAAATAAATAAATAAATAAAATCTTAAAAAAAAAAGAGTTTCATGTTCTTCCAACTGAGCCAGCCAGGCACCCTGAACGGATTTTACTTTAAAGGTTACACATGGATGGAATGTCATCCATCTGGAAGCTATTGAGATCCGAGGCTGTTTTGGGGGTGATCTTCCCATCTCTTTCATGGGGTCTCTGCATCTTCCTAAGCCTCTGCATCTATATAACTTTTTTTTAAATGATTTTATTCATTTATTTGAGAGAAAGAGAGAGAAGGAGCCAGGGGAGGGGCAGAAGAAGAGGGAGAAGCAGACTCCCTGCTGGAGTGCGGAGCCCAACTTGGGGCTCGATCCCAGGACCCTGAGGTCATGACCTGGGCCAAAATCAAGAGTTAGACGCTTAACTGGCAGATCCACCCAGGCACCCCTACATCACTTTCTTAAGGCTTGATAATCAAGAAAACAAGCTCTGGGCGCTTGAGTGGCTCAGTCGTTGGGCATCTGCCTTTGGCTCAGGTCATGATCCCAGGGTCCTGGGATCGAGCCCCGCATCGGGCTCCCTGCTCCGCGGGAGGCCTACTTCTCCCTCTCCCACTCCCCCTGTTTGTGTTCCCTCTCTCGCTGTGTGTCTCTCTGTCAAATAAATAAATAAAATCTTTAAAAAATAAGAAAAAGAAAACAAACCCTGATTTGTAGCATTTGCTGATTTCTGTGACATAAATATTCCCACCATACCTATTTCAAGCTACATCAAGTTACAATATAATCCTGGTAAAGTGAGGTAATGGAGAACACAGACTCCAGTGCAAGCAAGTTTCTTTGCCCAGTGAGTTTCCTCATCTGTAAAATGAAATGGTAGTAACTAATGCTTCCTCTATAGGGCTGTTGTGAAGATTTAATGAGTTGATATATGAAAAGCACTCAGAGCAGAGCCCAACATTATGTACCTTTTAACTGTTATTAGCTCTGCTCTTAATTTATTTGTGTGATGTTGGGCAAAACCCTTCCTCTCTCTGGATCTTAGCTCCTTTATTTTAAAACAAAGAGGTTTATTATATTTAATCTTTGAAGTCCTTCCAGTTCTAGAAATCTTAGGACCATCAATGACTCCAGTTAAAGAGAAATCTCAGCCTCCCTTTCTGTTTCTTGTTTTGTTTTTGTTTTTGTTTTTGAGATCTTATTTATTTGAGACAGAAAGAGTGAGCGACAGAGAGAGAGCATGAGCGGGGTGGAGGGGCAGAGGGAAAGGGAGAAGCAGACTCCCCACTGAGCGGAGAGGCTGATGCAGGGCTCAATTCCAGGACCCTGGAACCACAAGTAGAACCAAAGGCGGACGCCTAATCGACTGAGCCACCCAGGCGCCCCACCTGGTTAAGCACTTTTCCTGAAATCACAGGTATAAGGCCCCTGAGTGGTGCAAGAGACAGCTAGGTGAATTCTATCCAAAATAAAACCAGCCCAATGTGTAGAGTTAAAATTAATGGTCAGCTTTGGTCTCAGCCTGGGAAAACTTCTTCAGGGCCAAAACTTTCCGGCAGCTGGGACTTCTTCACTCTATCTGGCAGCTCCAGGTGCTGGTCAGTTCTGGCTGCCTCATTTGTATGCCTGCCAGGTGCCTTTGTTTAAGAACTTCCTGATTCTCCCCTGCTAAGGAGGTGCGAGGGAAATGTCTTTTTTTCTTTTCTTTTCTTTGTTTTAATGGAAAGAAACAGAAATAAAAAGAAGGAAACAAATACAGAGAGACACTAGATATATAGAAATAGATTAAAAGAAATAGAGAAGTTGAGAAAAAAGCACTAGGAGAAAAAAAATTTTTTTTTAAAGACTATTTTGACAGAGAGGGACTGGGGGGGAGGGGCAGAGGGAGAGGAAGAGAGAGAATCTCAAGCCGACTCCATGCTGAGCACAGAGCCCCATGCGGGGCTCAATCCCACAACCCCGAGATCAGGATCTGAGCCAAAATCAAGAGTTGGGTGCTCAACTAAGTGACCCACCCAAGCACCCCTTTCCTACGTTTTCTAACAAAAGACGACAAATAGAGCTAAAGATAAAAGCTGATTCCTACCACAACTCTAGAGAATTTTTTGGAAACACTGTGTTCAAAATAAATATATGCAAGGGGCGCCTGGGTGGCTCAGGCATTAAGCGTCTGCCTTCGGTCATGATCCCAGGGTCCTGGGATCGAGCCCCGCATCGGGCTCCCTGCTCGGCGGGAGGCCTGCTTCTCCCTCTCCCACTCCCCCTGCTTGTGTTCCCTCTCTCACTGTGTCTCTCTCTGTCAAATAAAATCTTTAAAAAAAAAGAAAGAAAGAAAGCTACAAGTTGGGCTCCCAGCTCAGCGGGGAGTCGTGCTGCTCTCCCCACTGGTGCTCTTGCTCTCTCAAATACATACATACATACATACATACATACATGCTTCTCCTCCCTCATCCTCAACCCGTTGTGATCTCTCTCTCAAATAAATAAATAAATTAAAAAAAAAAAAGCTCAGTTCCTGACCTTAAGGAGCCTGAGTCCAGTGTTGCGGAGAGTGAGTCTTGACCATGGACAACTGCTCCTGGAGAGCTGTGAAATGGTGACAGGCAGGGAAGACTTCTCTCTAAGAGCACAACTTCCCGGAGAATCAAAAGTGATGCAAACTATAGGAGAGACTGGAGTCTCTGTTCTGGGACCTGTGAGGAGATACGTTGGTGGAACCTCAGGGAAGTCTGGGGGACCCCCTTGTCAGAGTAAAGTTACCTGTCCAGAGATTTCCTGACTTCATGGTTCCTTTTGGCTGTATCTTGTCTCCTCCTCCCCCACCCCTCCAACTCCCTACCCTGAAGCTAAAGGAGTCTGGGGTGGAGTCAAGACTCTCAGAAGCCAGTTAAACCAGTTCCTGCAGGCCTGAACACTGCCCTGCTGAGGAATAGCCCTTGCAGAAAACTACTGTCCCCAACTGTAGCCACAGCCAGCGACAGAAGGTGCAGAGACCAGGGATGGGGAAAGAACTCAGGGAAAACACAAATCAGCACCTACTCCAAATACAGGTGGACCCAACCTGGACTTGTAGATGCCCAGTGGGGCCAAGCTGATGCTGGTCACCCCCTCACTCTGGTCAGCAATGGCAGAAGTAGGAGTATGAGAAGTATGGCACCAATGTCTTTCTCCAATTCTCCCAGCTCAGCTCTTAGCAGATTTCTTAGTGTTATCTGAGAAGCTGCCCCTCAATGTCTCAGCCCAGAGCTCTCTCCAGCGTTGCTTAGCCCCCTGTGTCTTGGGGGAAGGGCCACACATGGATTCTTAACTCCAGCATGGGCAGCCTGGCTAAGCCTCTCACCTCTCTGTGGTTAAAAGTGGAGGCTGTAACCAGGAGGGATATAGAGAGGCTCATGGTTCCTGCTTAGGTAAAAGCCTGGCTGGACGCTTGAGGACTTGAAGCTTTTTGTCAAAGTGAACACCAGCTAGTGCCCATGCTCCTGGCTGCCCCATAGTCACAATTATTTGGACTGAGCTTAAGTGAGGGAGATCTGCCATATCCCTGGGACTGTGAAATCTCAACAGATGGCTCAGGCTGTTGGGAGCCGTGGGAATGCTTTACAGTTGTGCTCTATTTCAAAGCACCTTCATATCCCTTATCGCTTTAGTTCACAATCAGCCCAGAGAGATTCAAACAGCTTACAGCCAAAGAGCTGGTTAATCATTAGAGACAGGATTTAACTAAGAACATCAGCCTCAGATCCAGCACTCCTAGCTGCCTCCTACCCAACCCTCCTTCAAGATTGATATTAAAGCTCTGCCTGTCCCTTCTCTTTCCTTCCTTAGAAAAAATGTGTATTGTGCGTATCTTTGCTCACACTCTATACTGAGTTTAGGCAGGGTTGATATCTCCGGAGTTTGGGAACTAAGTTATGGCTCCCCCTACTGGGTGGATGATGGATTCATTGGCCCAAAGGAGAATTTACCCAGTCTCCCCAGAAGTTTCTGGGTCTCTTAGGAAAATCCTGTATTTGCCTGTGCTTGGAAAGACCCCCCAAAACAAGGATCCCTGTAGAGGAGTGTGATCATGGAAGATTTTCTAGAAGATTAGGACCTGAGCTTGAAGGATTTTGACAGGAGTTTGTTGTAATTTCTTTTTTGATTGAGAGCAGTTTTGACAAGGAAAGTGCCCTATGAGTTGAGAGAATGAATGAGCTAGCTGGTTTAAGCAGAAAGTTCATATACCAAAGGAAAGGGAAGTGAGGAATTTTTGTTTTAGGTTTTTGTTTTGTCTTGTTTTAAGTAGGCTCTATGCCTGAAGTGGGGCTCAAACTCTTGACCTTGAAATCAATAGTCGTGTGTTTTATGGACTGAGCCAGCTAGGTGAGTGAGTGAATGAATGAATGAATTAATAAAAACATAGCTACAATATCATTATTATACCCAGAAAAAGTAACAATCGTTACTTTAAAATTTTTTTTTTTTTTTAAAGTAATCTATATGCCCAGCATGGGGCTTGAACTCACGACCTCGAGATCAAGAGTTGCATGCTGTACTGAGCCAGCCAGGTGCCCCAACAATCACTACTATTACCCAATATCCAGTCAGTGTTGATTTTCTTTTTACAGTAGCATTGTTTTGAATCAGGATGTAAACACCATCTATGCATTACATTTGCTTGATGTCTGTCTCAAATCTCAATCTATTACAGTTCTCTTTCTTCTTGCTATTTGTTGGAAAAAAAACAGGTCATTTCCCCTACATCCTGGATTTGATTGCTTGCATCCCCATTATACCATTAATATGTTCCTCTAGCCACTGTATTTTCTTAGAACTGATAGATCTGTGCTTGTTTAGATCAAGTTTGATTTTCTGGCAGGAACGCTTCTTAGGTAATGCTGTTAACTTCCTATCACAGAGGCCCCTGGCTGGCTCAGCTGGTGGAGCATGTGACTCTTGATCTCAGGGTCCTAGGTTCAAGCCCCATATGGGATATAGAGACTACTTAAAAATAAAATCTTAAAGGGGCGCCTGGGTGGCTCAGTCATTAAGCGTCTGCCTTCGGCTCAGGTCATGATCCCAGGGTCCTGGGATCGAGCCCCACATCGGGCTCCCTGCTCGGCCAGGAGCCTGCTTCTCCCTCTCCCACTCTGCCTGCTGTGTTCCCTCTCTAGCTGTCTCTCTCTCTCTGTCAAATAAATAAAATAAAATCTTTAAAAAAAATAAAAAATAAAAAATGAATAAAATCTTAAAAACAAAAACAAAACTTCTATTGCAACCCATCAGGAGGCACAAATATCTGGTGGTCTCTCTTTTTGTGATGAGATTGACCTGCAAATTTTTTTAAAAAAATTTTATTTATTGGGGCACCTGGGTGGCTTAGTTGTTAAGCGTCTGCCTTCGGCTCAGGTCATGATCCCAGGGTCCTGGGATCGAGCCCCACATTGGGCTTCCTGCTCCACGGGAAGCCTGTTTCTCCCTCTCCCACTCCCCCTGCTTGTGTTCCCTTTCTCGCTGTGACTGTCTCTGTCAAATAAATAAATAAAATCTTTTTAAAAAATTTATCTATCTATCTATCTATTTATTTATTTATTTATTTATTTGTCAGAGAGAGAGAGAGAGCATGAGAGCAAGCACAAGCAGGGGAAGCAGCAGGCAGAGGGAGAAGCAGGCTTCCCGCTGAGCAAGGAGCCCTACTCGATCCTGCGACCCCAGGAACATGACCTGAGCTGAAGGCAGACGCCTAGCCAACTGAGCTACCCAGGTATCCCGACCTGCAAATATTTTAAGTAGGCTCCACACCCAGCGTGGAGCCCCACGTGGGGTTTTAACTCACGACCCTAAGTTAAAGACCTGAGCTGAGATCAAGAGTCGGATGCTTGGGGTGCCTTGGTGGCTCGGTCCATTAAACAACCAACCCTTGATTTTGGCTCAGGTCATGATCTTAGGGTTGTGTGATTGAGCCCTGCATCGGGCTCCCTGCTCGGTGAGCAGTCTCTGCTGGAGATTCTCTCTGTCTCACTCTACCCCTTCCCCTGCTCGCATGTGTGTGTGTTCTCTCTCTCAAATAAATAAATCTTAAAAAAAAGAAAACAAGTTGGAGGCTTAACCAACTGAGTCACCCAGGCACCCCATGACCTGCAAATACTTTGCATTTTCTCTTCCTTTTTCTTTTAAATTTTCCTTTAACCTTTTCCTTATCAATAGACTTAGGATACTTCCAGGTGTTTTTGTTTTTTGTAATTAATGCTATGGCAAACCATCCTTATACATCTATCTTTGGCAAAACAAATTGCCTAGAACATTTCCTAAAATTCCCAGAAGTGAAACTACTGGGTCAATGGATATAATCAACAGTTTTTCAACATAATAAATCCATTTTGACAGGCTAAGCATTCCTAATCAAGACCACAGCCACCACTTAGATTAACCAGTAGCCTAGAAACAATGAAGTCAATGCTAACTTTATCTAATGACTCATGCATCTTCCATCCTGACTCATGCATTCTCTATCCTTGACTCATGCGTGCATCCTTGATCCTTGGGGATCTTTCTCACATTCTGGCTGGTAACTCCAGCTCTGCACAGGCAGGCACAAGGCAGATCCTCTAGTAGAGCAAGTTCAGGTATGACAGGCCTTAGTTAGATCTATTATTTCCTGCTATCAAGGGGGAGTGCATTAGCTGCATGGGTTATTGGCCAATAGATTCAGGATGGGAAAGCATCCTGCCTCTATAATCTGCACCGTGAAAAGATGACCTTGAGTAAAAATTAAAAATACAGACAGTTTCAGATAGGAAAAGGCAACCAGGGGTGAGCAGTTTGGGGATTACTGCCTTGGCCCTAGAAGGAACGAATCTTCCAGGCAGAATCAATTCAAGTGTGGTTCTGGGCTTTAATTTTTCTTTTAACAAGTCTTAGCTCTATTATGTGAGTACCGTTCATCTTTGTATTATCAAAAAAGAAAAATTTTCTTATATCTCAAATGTGGTTTTATAAAAATTGGTATCTGAAAATTCCTCAGAGTATTCCTATATTAGTTTGCTAAGGCTGTCAAAACAAATTGCCACAAATTTGGTGGTGTTAAAATGACAGAAATCCATTCTTTTACATTTTGGGAGGCCAGAAGTCCAGAATCAAGGCATTAGCATGGCTATGCTCCTTCCCAAGTCTCTAGGGGAGAATCTTTTCCTTGCCTCTTCCAGCTTCTGGTGGCTGTTTTATTTATTGGGGCACCTGGGTGGCTCAGTCGTTAAGCGTCTGCCTTCGGCTCAGGTCATGATCCCAGGGTCCTGAGATTGAGCCCCGCATCGGGCTCCTGGCTCAGCGGGAAGCCTGCTTCTCCCTCTCCCACTAGCCCTGCTTGTGTTCCCTTTCTCGCTGTGTCTCTCTGTCGAATAAATAAAATCTTTAAAAATGATTTTGTAGATCTTTTGCTTAGAGATAGATTTTTTAGACCTTTGCTTAGAGATACATCACTCCAATCTCTGCTTTTTTCTCTTCACATTGTCTTCTCTGTATGTTCCTGTATGTGCTTTCCTATCTTTTTTTTTTTTTTTTTAAGATTTTATTTATTTATTTGAGATAGAGAGCGAGAGTGTACGCAAGAGACACTCTCATGGCAGTTAGGGCCTACTCTAACCCAGTACGATTTCATCTTGAACCTTACCGTAGTTATATCTGCAAAGACCCTAATTCCAAATAAAGTCATGTTCTGAGGTTCCAGGTAGACTTGAATTTTGGGGAGACACTAGTTGACCCACAATTCTCAATGTTTTATTGGAAGCCATTAGAAAAATAAGACACATAACAAAATTTAACAAGCCCTGCTATAATATTTACCTACTTTGAGGACAAATTGCTTGAGGGGAGGGATTGCTTCCTATTCTTCTTAGACTTGCCTGCACTAGAATAGTTGTGGATGTTAAGGACCTCGGAAATCATCTAATGTCTAGTCTGAACTCCTCTCCTCATTGTGGAAGATGAAAAAACAACCTAAAGAGAGGAAAAGACTTGTTCAGCCATGGCCACAAGCAGCTGCAGAACTAGAAAAGAACCCATACTCTCCCCTTTTGGTCCACACTTAACCCTGAGTGATTGGTCAGCACTTGGGGGATGGCATGGATCCCCCTTGAGGGAATAGCAACAGTATCTCTCGTGATAGACTACTCCTCTCCCCTAATATGGGAAAAAGATCTGATGGGGGAGACTTAAACATGGTGGTTGGGGCAATAATTGTGTTTTTAGCAAAAGAGCCTAGAGGAGCAGAGTGTGGTGGTGGTGAAGATGAGGGATGTTTCTTACATAAGCAGTACATTACCACCACACCTCAGGCCATGGTACCCAGCACAGTGTTAATCTGCAATGGGCAAATGGCCTTGACCCTGGATCCTCATTATTATTTCCAGTCCTCTGTTTAGGCTGTCACCAGTTAAGGAAAAAAGTAGCTACAAGTGAGGGAAGTTTATTTTCTTTAAGACAGAAGTTGATCATTTGTTTTCTTCCTGTCCATAGCACTAGGGATGTTAATTACAGCTCTGAATGGTGCTTAACAAGAAATGCAGTAAACATGTGACTCTGAGCTCAGTTAATGAGTATTATTATCCTTTAAAAATTCTGACTTCAGCAATTACACACTAATCAAGAGGAGTGTTCAGATGTTAGGCTCAACCCAGCAGGAATTTGAGAGGACAGCTCACAGCCCAGTCTTGGAAAGCTGAATCATAAAAGGGCTCACAACCCCTCTGGAGTGTCTTGGTTCACACCTCTCTCTCTAGTGGTAGAATAGAAACAAATTTCTCACGTTTCTCTGGATTATTCCTTGGAGGAGTTGAATTAAGGGCAGAAGAACCAAGCTAAGAAATCCAAACTTTCTTGTCTTCATTGGTGGTTCTAGACTTAGCCTATGTCTCTACCCTTCCAAAGCTTCAAGCCGTCTCAGCACACTAGCATGAAATGAGATGTGGCTAATAGCAAGTAACACTGAGTGATTCCTCCCCAACCCCCATCCATTGTTGACTCCCAGACATCAGCCAATTGGGAAGGAATGAAAAAGCACTTGGGTCATAGGCTGACTCTTACAATTGACCCCAATGCTAAGCCAAGAGTCTTGACACCCTGACTTTTATTTTCTATGTGGTAGCTGGATCAGAGAAACCTAGATTGGGAGTCTTTATTAGAAACACTGAAGGCCAGGGCGCCTGGGTGGCTCAGTTGGTTAAGCGACTGTCTTCGGCTCAGGTCATGATCCTGGAGTCCGGAGATCGAGTCCCACATCAGGCTCCCTGCTCAGTGGGGAGTCTACTTCTCCCTCTGACTCTCTTCCCTCGCGTGCTCTGTCTCTTATTCTCTCTCAAATAAATAAATAAAATCTTAAAAAAAAACAAAAACAAACACTGAAGGCCAGATTAATATTAATCAACTCCTGGAGTGGCAAGGGTAGGGAACTCAGAGCACAAATTAGTTTCCAAAGCCTTCTGCAAAAGGATCCAAAAGAGGATGGGAGGAGCCAGTAGACCATTTGGAATGAGGTATGTGGCCTGAGGGAGAACAAGGAAGTTCTTTCATGGCCTGGGAATAGGGACTGAGGGCAGGAAAGGGAGGGACCTTATAAAGTCCACAAAGCTTTTCTGTGAGATACATACTTTGCTGGAAAACAGGAACAGGGCCAAGATTCCATGGAAAACAGCAGCCTAGGCCAGGGGCCCCCCTCCCCCATATCCCCTGTCACCTTTCTCAGAGCATGTTCCATGAACATGAGTCCCCTAGTAACCACAACCTGATTGTTGGGAAGTAAAGAAGCAGGTCTTCGTTTAAATTTACATTTCCCAGAAATAATTTGACCAAGGCACATTCTGTAAACACCCATCACTATTCCATGGATTGGGTATGCTAAAAACCTCATTTTGGGAAAGGCTCTTCTCCTCTAGGAAGCCCTCTTAATTGCTTCAACCAATTCACTTCCCCCTTCCTGTTTTACGGCCTTTGATCATACAGGTAGATAACTATATGAGTCATTCTGAACTAGTCAGCCTCTAAGGCAGGTGCAAAGGGCAGCTACATCTAGCTTGCCTCGAAAGGAACAAGTACCATGTGAGAGAGAAATATAGCACCTTGCCTGGCTCTGTGGCCCAGCCCTGATGGGTCTTCCAGAATCAGCTGTGAGGAAGATGGTATGATTCAGCAGTCTTTTTCTCAGCTACAGCCCCAAACAAGCTCTGGGAAGCGCATCACTCACTATGGTCACTGTTTCCTCCTCTTATAAAGGGCAGCTAGGAGCTATGGTGCCAACTTAAAAAAAAGATATCCTATTCCCTGGGCCCTGTGCAGCCACTTTCAGTCATTCTCAGTGAACCCTCCACTGAAGCAGACAGAGCCTATCACCGACCCTTTTGGGTGAGAGGAGCTGGTCACCTTGCTCAAATCCATAGTCATTCAGAGCAAGGACTAGCAGCTTTCCTGCTCATCTTCAGCTCGGGCATATTCGTCCTCCACTGGACCCCAGAGCAACTGATCTTGGGCCAGGGCTGGGAACCAAGAACAAGTAGGTTTTAGTGTTTGTGTGTTTGCACTTGACCTGTCTTTAACTGTGAGGGAACTCTTGTGTTCCTCTTTTGCTCCAAGCAATCCGAGCCCCCCAAGGTAACCCTCCAACCAGTCATTTGGGGCTTTTTCTCCTGCTGTCTCTTGACTATACATACTCACTCAAACCACTTTGCAACTGGAATAATATTTATTTATTTTTTTTACTTGGCAAAAAGTCAAGTGCTACATTTTTAAAAACAAAATCTCAAACAATCAAACATATTACCCATCACAGAAGAGGGTCTGGCAACAGTACAAAACATCCTACTTAAGATCTTTTTTTTTTTAATATACAAGTTGGTTTAAAATGATAGAAGTTCTGTGAGAACTAAGAAATCTACAGCTTGTAGTTTAATAATAGAAAAAAAATTAAGACAATTAAAAGATCTATAGTATCCAGCATTTTACTTAATTCCCTGTTTATAGCACCTATTTCTCTAGGTTAGAAGATGAGAATTCTAGAACCTGTGGTGTGCACCTGGTGTATCACCAAGATAGGGTGGGTTGCTGTCTCCCTTCCCCACCAGCCCCCATTATCAAGGAGAAGGCACTCTTTTTTTCAATCTCCCCACTTAGACCCAGAGCAGAGGGGGATAACTGGGCGAGCAATTTAGAAACTAGAGTGCAAGAATAATATGACTTTTCCTTTCCCCGGGATGGGCTGTTGACAGAAGCAGAGTATCTGCTTAGAATGGAGGAGGAATCTGGGGGTGGGAGCAGCTGCTATCTGCAACATGATGCGTAAAAAGCAAGGAATAACTGGACGTCATGGTCAATCAGTTGCCTGCAAGTTTCAAAACCTCAGACTAAACACAGTTCGAGGGAGGAACAAATTACTAGTCACATCAATGCCTTTACATGCGCAGTGCTGCTGGCTATAGGCCGCCCATCACCATCCCAGGGCTGAGCCAACAAAACGGGAGGCGGCTTCAACTCCAGCCCCACTAGGAAGGAAACGAACAGTCCACACACGAAGCACTCGCGACACACAGATAAACCCCCTGCTTATCCCCCCCCCCCCCCCCGGACTGAAGCCAATTTAGAAAAGCAAAGCAAAACCCACTGGGGAGATGAGAAGGAAGGCAGAGGAGAAGTTTCTCCCCAAAGCCAAGGGGACTGAGTATGTGGATCTTAGCAGACTTAAGGCCCCCCTGCTCCGGGCCCCTGAGATACCAGACCAGGTCTTGTTTGAAGAAGGAAAAGGAAGGCTGGGATGGGGATTCTCGGTATACCAAGCTCTACCAAGCCTTCTGCAGCCTCCAGAACTGCATCCGGATGGAGACCCTGATATTTTAAGGGAGTGGCCACTGGCTAAGCAGATGGGAAATTAAAGTGGAAATGACACACAGAAGTATTCTCACCTGGGGAACACAAAGTTGGGAAGTTGGGTAGGGGACGGATCATTCCGGAGTCCTGGGATGAGCGTCACTAGGAAGCCTGCAATCTGATTCAAAGGGTTTTCCTGGTGGTGATTGTTTTTCTTTCTGTTTTTACTTCCTATAATCAGTGCTGTTAGACTTTTAAAAAACAAGATAAAGACTAGTCCCAAAGCTGACTCTGTGAATAAAGTTGTTTTTTTTATATAAATATTTTAATTACAAGTAATTCTTACTCCAGGTAATTTCAGCAACACACGGTGTTTGCAGGCACCCAAGTTCTCTCTCTCTCTCTCTCTCTCTCACACACACACACACACACACACACACACACACAGCCCCCAAACTTTCACAGAAAGTCTGACAGCAACCACATAATTATAAAGGAGCCCTACCTCTCAAGAATGAAGTAAGGGTGAGAATGAGTATGCCAGCCTAAAGAAGCGAAAGGGGAGAGTGTGTGTCACTTAAAGAAAAAATAAGAATTAACAATGTTTGGTTGAGAAGCCAGAAAGAAAAAAGACAGGAAAATTCGGATTACCAAAAGCAAAAGAAAAAAACCAACAACAAAACACTTCAGATTTCTGTACAGGGCTTCCTGTCAAGTGCCTAAGCCATAGGCAAACTCTCGTGTTCCCACTAAAATGAGGGCCTCACACAGTTGGAAGAAATCAAAAGAAACAAGAAAACGAAGGATGGAAGTTAGTGTAAATCTCTGCATTTTGGGAGTGAGTTAGTTGTCATTAACTCCAGAGCCCGGCATAGTTTCCATGGAGCCCTGAAGGGAGCGGTCCTCCTGCCACAAAGAGTTTCGTTCCGGACGAGTCATAGCAGTGGGTGTAAACAGCATTGGGGAAGAAATCAATGTCCGAAAAGTAATTCCTCCAGGTTTCATCATGATTCTACGGGAAGAAAACGAGACTCTGTTAGCGCCTCTAGGCCATGGGGCAGAGAAAAGGAAAGAAAGGGACAGGAATGCCTTCTGGTCTTAAGAGGAGAGGATCCTGCGTCTAATCTGATGTCAGGAGACTCTGACTGGTGCTCATGGGACTTGGAGCCTCATTTTTCCAAATGAACATTAGGGAGGAACTGAACAGGCTGAAGAACCGCTATATCACCCTAAGGTCTCAGGACGGCCAGAACCAAACTTTTTAGTAATTCAATGGCAGCCACAATGGGTGGATCCTTCACCTTCCTGCTCCATTATCACCTGCGGGGAATCCCAGTTAGCTTATCTTACTGGGCTTCAAGTTTTCCCATGGACATGTAGACACAGAAGCAAAATCAAGGGAAAGTGCCTTTCGCTGCTCTAAGGAGTGCCTCTTACCATTGAAAAATTATGTGGGTAGCTGATTTATCAGTGGGGGTGGGAGCAGGTGGGTAGACTGAAGAAAATTTTTCTGTCACTATTCAGTAACCATGTCAGGCAGGGGCTTACTCACCAGCCAGCCTCTGCCAGTAGTTAATTTAAGATTCTCCCCTGCTAGTCTGGGCTTGGACCCGTAACAAGCTGAGAGCCTCTCTTCCAGGAATCTCTGAGCTCGGATGTCATAGAACAGCAGGGAACCCTGCCCTGTGCCCACAGTGATGATGTGCTCATAAAAGCTCACTGACCGGATCCCTGAGAGAAAAGTAAACGGCAATGAGTAGGGAGAGCACACACTGACAGTCTGCTAACCTGTATTTCTCTGGCACTGAGTTCACATGGCACCTCCAAATACCAGACAGCCTTTCCCAGGTCTACGTGGCAAGTTAAGCTCATGTGAAAGCCTGAGAACCCTGGTGCCACAATGCCCATTCATACACTAACAGGAACCCTTCCATAAGCCCTAGAGAAGTACCTGAGGCCTGGTGATTCCTAAGATGCCTTTGGCCTAAGACCTTAAGTGTACCTGGAACCTTCCTCCCCTAGACTCACTATGGAGTCATCTTTCATAACTCTAAACTCTCCTTCAGTATGTTTTCAACCTATACTGAAACAGGGTAATCTGCATATTTACAAATCATTGTATTAAAAAGGACTTCTTCCCATCTGACCTAAAACCACTACCATGGCACTGCAAGAGGTCTTTATCTGGTATTGCATCTGTGGATCAAATAAGTGCATGGGATACAAAGATGTCTCTTGGCACATAAGAGGTGCTTGATAATATCTGTGGAATCAGTATTTCCTTATTAGGCTACTCCTGTAATAATAACCAAATCTCATAAAGCTTTTTTTTTTTAAGATTTTATTTTAGGGGTGCCTGGGTGGCTCAGTTGGTTAAATATCAGACTCTTGATCTCAGCTCAGGTCCTGATCTCAGGGCTTTAAGTTCAGGCCCTGCATTGGGCTCCATGTTGGGCATGGAGCCTACTTTAAAAAAAAAACCTTTAATTTTTAATTTTTTAAGATTTTTAAATTTTTTTTAAAGATTTTATTTATTTATTTGAAAAGAGAATGAGAGAGAGCGAGAGCGCACGTGCACACGAGAGGGGGGAGGGAGGGTCAGAGGGAGAAGCAGCCTCCCTGCTGAGCAGGGAGCCCAATGCCGGACTCGATCCCGGGACTCCAGGATCATGACCTGAGCCGAACGCAGTCGCTTAACCGACTGAGCCACCCAGTGGCTTATTAAAATTAAAAAATCTTGGGGTGCCTGCGTGGCTCAGTAGGTTAAACGACTGCCTTCAGCTCAGGTCATGATCCTGGAGTCCCGGGATCGAGTCCCGCATCGGGCTCCCTGCTCGGCAGGGGGTCTGCTTCTCCCTCTGACCCTCACCCCTCTCATGCTCTCTCTCTCATTCTCTCTCTCAAATAAATAAATAAAGTCTTTAAAAAAAAAAAAAAATCTCTCTACCCACCATGGGGCTCAAACTCACAATCCCAAAACAAGAATCGCATGCTACATCGACTGAGCCAGCCAGATACCCCTAAAGATTTTATTTTTAAGTAATCTCTACACCCAATATGGTACTTGAACCTAGAACTCAGAGGTCAAGAGTTGCATGCTCCACCAACTGAGCCCGCCAGGCGCCCCTCTTAAAGCTTTTTCATTATAGATGTTATTCCAGCCAAGCCTATTTATTCTTCCCCTTACAACTCTCACTGCACACATTATTCTCTCTGTTCTGCACCATGAGTGTCTTAACTATAATTGAAAACAAACCCCAAACAAAAGCCACTTTTGCAGTATCTGCATGAAAATAAACACTACTTGGAAGAGAGAGGCTAAATTGTAAACCATATTGTGCCTTTTAGGACTTCCAGGATAATACAGCCACATTTTTGCCTGAGAAGGGAAACAGTGAGATGAAGAAAATATACTTTGTTGGGGTGCCTGGGTGGCTCAGTCGTTAAGCGTCTGCCTTCGGCTCAGGTCATGATCCCAGGGTCCTGGGATCGAGCCCCGCATTGGGTTCCCTGCTCCACGGGAAGCCTGCTTCTCCCTCTCCCACTCCCCCTGCTTGTGTTCCCTCTCTCATGTGTCTCTGTCAAATAAATAAATAAAATCTTAAAAAAAAAAAAAGAAATATACTTTGTTAACCTGAATGATCTAGATTCTAGTCTATGGCTGTTATCCCACCAATCTGTATGATGTTGAGCCCGTTATTTAACTGCTCTGGGTCTCAGTCTCCTCATCTATAAAGCAGGGTTAACATTAACCTTACCTTTTCCTACCTGCTTCCCAAAGGGTTCTGGGTAAGATGAAGTAAGTTGGCAGATAAAGATATTTTGAAATCTTTTTTTTTTTAAGATTGTATTTATTTATTTGAGACAGAGAGAATGAGAGACAGAGAGCATGAGAGGGAGGAGGGTCAGAGGGAGAAGCAGACTCCCTGCCGAGCAGGGAGCCCGATGCGGGACTCGATCCCGGGACTCCAGGATCATGACCTGAGCCGAAGGCAGTCGCTTAACCAACTGAGCCACCCAGGCGCCCAAGATATTTTGAAATCTTAAAGTACAGTACAAACATAAGTCTTTTTATTCCTTGATAAAGAAAGATTGTTCTCAGAGAAAATATGTTATAAAAGATGGGAGGCTGAAGCTAAATTCACCCAGTGGTCAGAACTAAACTAAGTATTTTCTTCAGCTTTACTGAGGTATAACTGACAAACAATACACTGCACATATTTAAAGTACACAATTTAAAGTTTTAACATATATATATATATATCCACGACACTACCACCACAATCAAAATAACGAATATATCCACCATCCTCAAAAGTTTCCTCATGCCCTCAGTAAACTCCTCCTCACTGCACATCATCCCTTAGCATATATGAATTTTACAGTTCAGGCAGGGCACGAGCAAAAAATTACCACAGGACAGAAAGTCAAGATCTGTGAAAGAATATGAAAACCACCAATATCCTGACTATTGGTTTCCACTAAAGGCTTCACGTGGCCACAAATTTGCCTGTGGTGGCTTAAAGCTCTGCTGCCATTTGCAGGTTTTTAAGCTCTCTTCCTGAGTCACCAAACACCTCCACCAGGTTTCATAACCATCACTATACTTGTTTGGAAACCAATGTAGAAACTGAAAGTCAAAACCTATTTGCGGGCACCTGGGTGGCTCAGTCGTTAAGCGTCTGCCTTCGGCTCAGGTCATGATCCCGGGGTCCTGGGATCGAGTCCCGCATCGGGCTCCCTGCTCGGAGGGAAGCCTGCTTCTCCCTCTCCCACTCCCCCTGCTTGTGTTTCTGCTCTCGCTCTCTCTCTGTCAAATAAATAAATAAAATCTTAAAAAAAAAACCAAACCAAAAACCTATTTGCAATGCAGCTATAAGCCTCAGGGGCATAGTGGGACTTTTTTTTTTTTTTGGTGCAAAATAGTGGTTTATTAAAGCACAGGGACAGGACCCACGGGCAGAAAGAGCTGCTGCCCCAGGGTCTTGAGGAGTGGCTGATTATAGACTCAGGAGTTGGGGGAAGGAAAAGGGAGGTTTCAAAAGAACTTTCATATGTTAAAGAGGACGGACCTACAAGATAGCAGAGGTCTTGCCATTGTCAAGTTAAGGCTGTTTTCCCCTCTAGCAAGGTATTAATATTAAGATAGTTGGGAGATCCCTGGAAGAATGTCACTCATGTCCCACCTAGGAGTGGGGGGTTGGGGGAGGTTGCAGGGTGTCAGCTTATGCTTTGTCTTCAGCTAGCCTTCTGCTCCCTCATCATTTCTCCCCTGAACAAATTTTTTTTTTTTTTTTAGATTTTATTTATTTGACAGAGAGAGACACAGCAAGAGAGGGAACACAAGCAGAGGGAGTGGGAGAGGGAGAGGGAGAAGCAGGCCTCCCGTCAAGCAGGGAGCCGATGTGGGGCTCCATCCCAGGACCCCGGGATCATGACCTGAGCCAAAGGCAGACGCTTAATGACTGAGCCACCCAGGCGCCCCGCTCTGAACAATTTTAACCCTTAAATCTTTAAGGTTGTTGAAGGTGGAAGGTCTCATCTTCTGTAACATCTTCCTGTTGAATAGGGGCCATACCAGGACTCTTACCACTGCCTCGCTCCCTGGAGCAAACAGACTTGACGTTGTATGATGGCTGCCGTGGATCCAAGAAGGAGACATGAGCTTGGGAGCCCACTGCATATACTGACCATTCACTACCATAGGCCAGGCACACATTCTCACGGCAATACGGTAGTTTGGTGGAGAGGAGCTGAAACAGAGAAAAGAGTGATGCACCCATGGCAATACCAGAGAGCATACTACAGGGCAGTGTTCCTAGTTAGATGCCCAATTCTGTGGGCTTCCTTCATAGATAAGCCACACAAAGTCAGAGACAAAAAGACAAAAATAATGTCCTGTTCCATCACTAAGTAAATAAGAGAAAGAGAGGGTGATTGTAATATGCAATTAAGATCTCAGTACTTGAAGAGGGCTGATTAGGGGAAAAGATTAAGCTGGAATTAAATAATCAGAAGCAGAAAGGCCTAGACCTACGGCTTATTCCAGGAATAACCCCTGGGCACTAAAGCCAAGGTCACACTCTGTTCTCTGCCATGACCTTCTCTGCTACCACCCTCCTCACTGGTCTTCAGATAAAAGGGCTGATTTCTGGCTACCCTCAGCCTAGCTTCCCAATTGTACAGGAGTTGTACACTACAAAAAGCCCACTCACGGGACTGGCTCAACCTCAGCTAACAACACTCAGCCTTAACCCTGGATCCTTCTCATTCAGCCAATCTTTAGTGGCTGCCTACTGCATGTAAGGTACCAAGCAAGGTCAGTGGAGCTCAAAGGCTGCTTGACATGAAGTGGTCAGTAATTCCTGGAGCTATGCTTCCTCTTGAGAAAGAGTCTATCACAGAAGCAATAAGCAGCAAAGGCCTTTGGGACAAGAAGAGGGACTCACAGGTAGGTTTGACTTTATGCAGAGGTTGCTTGTAAAGATTATCAATATTCTCAATACCTATTATTTCAGAGATAGTTTATCTTAGTTTAATTGGTTTTCAGTTACTGGTGATTTCTAACTTCTAGGTTTTCCTGCCCTTTCAACATGCCAAATGGTCAATAATCCATAAGCAAATACTTAAATGCCTTGTGGACTGGAGGACGGCAAGCTGAAGGAGTCTCTCAGCAAGTCCTTGCAATGTTAAAGATTCTCCCCCTCCGATCTCTTTAAATGACTTTTAAGAGAGGCCTGTCAGACTCAGAATTCCATGCACTGTGCATTAACATGCCCAGACCTTTGGAAAACTGGTGCTTTAGACAAGGATGCAAAGGCTCAGAGAGAATAAAGGACTTTAACCAAAAGGTGAATTTTTAGGTAAAACCACTAAGTCATGTTCATCACACCTTAGCCAGTGTATTTTCAGCCTTCCAGAGATGAAAATAACCATCCAGAGATACTGCTCCCAGTTCCTACAAGAGCAATGAAAAACAGGTTATATTTCAATCTGTAGCAACTAATAAACAGTAGTATGCAAGGAAAGATCTTGAAGGTTGGGGTCCTCCCATTCTTCATTCATTCTTATCCCCTGGGGGCCAGGGATTGTCAGCTCATCATCTCATTCTATGGAATGCAGCTGGACAGCATATTAAATCAAGGTTGCTTTTTGGGAGAACTCAAGAAGGAAGCCGGGTTCTAGCAGTAATGTAAACACCCATGATTCCAAAAGCTCTTACTATGCAATCATTCCCATGACATCCTGTTGGATAGTTCCAGCAGAGCACACACATGAAGGACAGTTTCATAAATGGCAGTATGAGAGCTTCTATGAGTGGAGGATCTAAATCTATCTCAAGGCCATAATTATGACCAGGAGATAGGAGATTAAGGGAACTACCCTTCAAAATGTAGCCTGATTCAGATTTTGGGATCTTTTCTCCTCCTTTGGCTCTGAGTCCCCATCCCAACGTTCTACTTAATACCCCCTCTTTCAGATCTGACTCAATGACTAGGTAAGACCTGCTGGCAGGTTGAGAAGAGGCAGTGAAGAATGAAAAGAAACTGAATACCAAAGAGAAAAAAGCGATAGTTTTTAGAGGCATGTATGAAAATCACACCCAAAATAGAGCACCTGCAAAGGCATGTGCAAATGAGAGACAGTCAAATCAGAGTGGCCCTAGGTGAACTCTGAGAAGCTGACCCACAAATATGGACCCTCCAGAAAAATACTGCAGAGCTCAATCCAAGGGATGGGTTCCATAATCTCAGTTGTAATTTTTTACCAGCAACCCTCAGCCTTCAATCCTCCATGGGCTCAGAACTAAGCTATGTTAGCAAGGACTGACTTGGAAGGAGAAGCCAAGTGCCAAGATGTAAGTCCAGAAGCTGAAGCAAGAGAAAGACACTTCCTCTTTGACGAGCTCATACCTTGTTCTTGTTGTTGAAGGCCAGAGCCCGGACCTTGCAGTTGTCAGGGTTTGTGTCCTCCTTGGGAATGTCCTTTAAGGCCTTGTGAGTAATGTGAGCATACACAGGGACCCGCGACACATTGTGCCTTGCATCACTTTTGGTCAACACATCGTCTGTCACCTCCCAGAGTCCCATAGAGCCATCACGTGAGCCTACAGGGCAAGGAGATCACAGATGTCAGACATACCCAACTCTCTATGGGACAGTCCTAAAGAAACCAAGATGTGCTTTCTTAGTCTAACTCTTTGTACATCATCCTCATGTGCACTAAAGCTTGGTCAGGTGGCCCACTGCAAAACAGAGAACAGTATACATTAACAGCTACAAGAGGAATGATTCAACTAAGATGTAGGACCTAAAATATAACCTTTAGCCTTTGGTGAGATTTTTTGAGAGAGAGAGTACTATACAGTTTGAGAAAGCTCAGTAATTTTCCAAGCCAAATGCTTAGGTCTCTTGGGCATGCATGCACAGGTGATGTCTGTTGGGCAGTAGGGTTTGGGACCCTCCACCTTAAATCAGTGGTGCTTAATCTCTTCTGACTGTATATGCCTCTGAGAGACCTAGGAATGTTAAAGACCCCTTTCTCTAGAGAAATACACAAAACACCACATTGTACATTCAATTTCAGTGAGGTTCATGAACCTCTTGAAGGCTTTCCATGGATCCACAGGGAACATAATTCCCATGTTAGAAATGACTGTATGGGGCACCTGGGTCAGTTGGTACAGCATGCCACTCTTGATCTCGGGGTCCTGAGTTCAAGGCCCATGTTGGATGCAGAGATTACTTAAAAAAATAAAGACTGTTCTACATAAAATGAATACTTAAAAAGTAGTCTTCCTTAGCACACAATAATGAAGCACTTAATTCCTTTCCAGGGGCACCTGGGTGGCTCAGTTGGTTAACCATCCCACTCCTGATCTCAGCTCAGGTCTTGATCTCAGGGTCCTGAGTTCAAGCCCCGCACTGGGCTCCACGCTGGGCGTGGAGCCTACCTAAAAATAACAAATAAATAGATAGATAGATAAAATAAGTAAAAATAAAATTCCTTTCCAGTAAAGTTATCTGCCAACTCTCCTTTAGACTAGAAGGTGCCCTTCCCAACACTGTAAATCTCCTGAATGCTTAGTAGTAAAATTTATCTAATGCGAGAAAAATATCATCCAATTTGTTTGCATCATAAGGCTTATGGGCAGGGATTCAAAGCAGAGGTTTTGTTACAAGTGAAATCTAGAAAACGGTTGAGAAGGACACATCTGGAGAACTATGCATGGTTTATTATGCAAATTAAAAAATAAAACTACACAAGTTTTATTATGAAAAATTCAAGCATACTGAAATCAACTGAAAGAATTTTACAATGAATTGTGCAATTACATCTATATCCTACAATCAACATTTTATTATACTTGGCACATTTATATATTCATCCCTCTGTATGATCCCATTTTAACCAACTAAAAAAATATGTACTGAAAAATGATTGGCAAGATATATTTCAAAATATTAACAGTGGTTATCCCTGGGTAGAGATATTGAAGATAATTCTTATTGCCTTTTTTGTTTTTCTGTATTAAAAAAATTTCTTATGGGGGGGCGCCTGGGTGGCTCAGTTGGTTAAGCGACTGCCTTCGGCTCAGATCATGATCCCGGAGTCCCGGGATGGAGTCCCGCATCGGGCTCCCTGCTCGGCAGGGAGCCTGCTTCTCCCTCTGACCCTCCCCCCTCTCATGTGCTCTCTGTCTCTCTCATTCTCTCTGTCTCAAATAAATAAATAAAAAATCTTTTTTTTTTTTTTTTAAAGATTTTTTATTTATTTATTTGAGACAGAGAGAATGAGAGAGACAGAGAGCACATGAGAGGGGGGAGGGTCAGAGGGAGAAGCAGGGAGCCCGATGCGGGACTCCATCCCGGGACTCCGGGATCATGATCTGAGCCGAAGGCAGTCGCTTAACCAACTGAGCCACCCAGGCGCCCAAATAAAAAATCTTAAAAAAAAAAATAATTTCTTATGGGGGCGCTTGGGTGGCTCAGTTGATTAAGCGTCTGCCTTCCACTCAGGTCATGATCTCAGGGTCTTGGGATCAAGTCCTGCGTTGGGCTCCCTGCTCAGCACAGAGCCTGCTTCTCCCTCTCCCTCTGCTACTCCCCCTGCTTGTGCTTTCTGTCAAATAAATAAATCTTAAAATATATGTATAAAAAATTTATGATAAACACATATTACGTTTATAATAAGGAAAAATTATTTTTTAAATATTATTATTATTTTTCAAATATTTTATCCACCTATTTGCCAGAGAAAGAGAGAGAGGTGTGCATGCATGAGCGCACAAGCAGGGGGAGTGGAAGGCAGAATGAGAAGCAGGCTCCCTGCAGAGAGCCTGATGTGGGACTTGATCCCAGGACGCTGAGATCATGACCTGAGCCAAAGGCAGATGCCTAACCAACTGAGCCACCCAGGTGTCCCAGAAAAAATTATTTAAAGAACTAGTTTGGCAGCATCATGAAGACTGGATTGGAGGAGACAAGAATGGAAGCAGAGAAAAAATATGGAAGGATATTAGGGGTAATTCAAGATATAGATGATGAGCATGCTAGCAGAGAAGACAGAGAAGAAATTGTATCTAAGAAGTTTTTTTTGTTATGTTTTTCCTACTTATTGAAGTATAAGTGACATAATGTTTATAAGAGATATTTCAGAAAACAGTACCAAAAAAAAAAAAAAAAAAAAAAAGAAAACAGTATCAATGTGGCTTGGTAATCAAAGGAGACAAGATCCTAAGAGGAGTCTTAGTTTTCTGGCCGTGTACCTGTGTGGAAGGTAAAAGCAGTCACAAATGTATGCCAATGGGGGAGAGGGGATCTTGGAAGAAAGATGATGAGTATGAATATGCTGAGTCTGAGGTAGAATGTTCAGGGGTTAATACTCATCATCAAGTCTAAATATTAACATCGGTTAACAAGTATTGAGCATTTTCTTTTTTGTTGTTCTTTTTTTTTTTAGAGAGAGAGGGCAAGAGGGCAGAGGGAGGGGGAGAGAGAAAATCTTAAGCACAAGCCACGCCCAGCACAGAGCCCTACGTGAGGCTCAATCTCACAACCCTGAGATCATGACCTGGGCTGAAATCAAGAGACACTTAACTGACTGAGCCACCCAGGCGCCCCTAAGCATTTTCAAAACAGCAGCCACTATGCTGTATTTCCTCTAATCTTCTCAATGACCCTCTGAAGTATCCATGTTACAGATGAGGAAAACCAAATCTCAAAAAGCTTAAGTGGTCTTGCCCAAGACCACAGAGCTACTAAGTGGTAGGACCAGGATTCAAATTCGACCTCTAATATCAGAGCCAATGTTCTTAAAACCTGCTACACTGTTGAGAAAATGTAGACTTGGGAGTTATCAGCCTGAAAACATAGATGTTGGCAGGTTATCTGAAGGATGGGAGGCTCCCAAAGCAAAGCCAAGTCCTGGCTCCCAACAACCACATTTAATACAGGTTACTGTCATACTGAGCAAGGAGCCTAACGTGGGACTCGATCCCAGGACTCTGGGCACTAATCCCTATTATAAAGGTGACATGGGGGCACTTGGGTGGCTTAGTCATTTAAGCGTCTGCCTTCGACTCGGGTCATGATCCTGAAGTCCTGGGGTCGAGCCCCACATCGGGCTCCCTGCTCAGCGAGGAGTCTGCTTCTCCCTCTGCCCTCACCCTGCTCTTGTGCTCTCTATCAAATAAATAAAATCTTTTTTATTTTTATTTTTATTTTTTAAGATTTTATTTATTTGACAGAGAGGGAACATAAGAAGGGGGAAAGTTCTTGGAAAAGAACTGAAAGAAGAAATATTTATGTTCTCTTAGCTTTGTTAGTAGCAGTTCTTGTTTGTTTTTTTATTTAAAATGTTAATTAACATACAGTGCAATATTGGCTTCTGGAGTAGATGTTTGTTTGTTTTTAAGTTTCATTTGTTTAAGTAATCTCTACACCCAGTGTGGGGCTTGAACTCATGGCCCCAAGTTCAAGAGTCACATGCTTTTCCGACGGAGCCAGTCAGGTGCCCCTGTTGTAGCAGTACTAAGTATGGGCTTTGAAATCAGATCTGGATTCAGATCCTGATTCCACCTGTCACTATTTGTGTGGCCTCTGGCAGGTAATTATAACCTCTCAGAATTTAAATTTTCTCATTTGTGAAATGAGGCTAATAATGCAAACCTTTTAGTACTGTTCTGAAGATTATATGAAATAACATATGTGAGGCACTTAATTTAGCTACTATTATGATTATTTTTATTTGGGAATCTAGAACTGGGGGATAGTAATTTTACATATGGGTCCTGAGCAAAACTGGTTAGCACTCTGAGCCTACTTTCTAGGCTGCTGTGGGTATCCAGAAAGCATTTGTGTATCTCTAGATTACCTTCTCTACACTCATTTCCATATATTTTTTTCTGATGTCTACCACTGGGAAAGAAATTCCCCCAATCCTGTACAGCTTTCATCAACAAGAAACACACTATATAGTTGTACAGAAAATAACTACTCCTAATACTTTATATCAACTATGTCAAAACACTTTCACAACCACTGTCACAATGAAGCCCCACAAAAATGTTGTGGCTAACATGCTGTCACACATCCTTTTGGGAACAAGGCAGAGTACGAGTAATAAATGAAGAATGCTGGTAACTCCTCTTTCCAGATCAGGAATATACAAGGGAAATGACTTACCCAAGGACACACAGTAAGTAAGAGAAAGAGCCAATATTGGTAATAAGATTTCCTGGCCAATGGTCTGTTTACTGGGCTATTTCCAATCACAATACTATACCTTTCAACTTCTAGCCTCCCTCCCTCCCTGCCACATCAAAACTCCATACAAAAGGTCAATTTTACCAGACACCGCCATAGTATCACTGATCCATGCAATGGAAAAGATCCAGTCCTTGTGTCCATCCTTGGAGAGGAGTGAACGGTAGAGAGAGAGGGGGGGGAAAAATTAGTAAAAAAGGATTACAACTCACACTCCTGAAAAGCATACAGTCTGACTGAAAATTATAATTCTGATCTCTGATGATCTTAACCCATAGGGCAGGATCCCACAATTTTTAACTTCTATCTTGAGGAGCTCAAAGCTGGAATGAAACTGGCATTCCTACGGGCAATGAACATGTCTGGTAGACACAGAGCTCTGGCCTTCTACATCTGGATGTCTTATTTTGGGCTCCTACATACAATCACCCACCTCTATCCCTCTAACCTCATCCTACCACTCTCCTCCGTGCTTCCTGGTACAACAGCTATACCATACCTCTTCACTGTTCCTCCTGTCTGGAACTCTTTTCCTCCGGACATCAACATGACTTGCACTCACTCTCACTTCTTCTGTCTCCCTACTCAAATGTCATTCTTATCAATGAGGACTTCCCTGACCATTTTCTGAAATAGCATTCTCCACCACTCTCTCTATCCCTTTAATCTGCCTTTACTCTTCTCCATGGCACTTATCACACTCTGACATACTGCTGGTAAATATTTATTGATCTATGTACTGGTTTATATGTCTCCCTCCACTAGAATGCAGGCTTCAAGAGGTGGGGAGCTTTATCTGTTTTATTCACTGCATGCCCCAGTGTCTAAAACAATTCCTGGACATAAAAAGCTCAATAAATAGTTGAATGATTTAATAAACTTTGCTCTCTGACTATGGGCAGTGGGAGATATATGGACACTGGATTAAAACACCAACCCACTGCTGCTGGCCCCCAAAGTATGCCACTCACCGCTTTATCAAACACACGCGCTCTCTGTCAATATACCTCCCTATGGGGGGAGTTCAGTCTCCATTCTGATATTTCTAACCTCACACCTCACCCCCATACCCTTGTAGTCAGCAGAAATCTAGAGGAAACTATTCCTTCCCAGGGGGCATGTGGGAGGAGGGTCCAAGTTACCTACCATGCTCTGCTAAAAAACAAAGCTACCTCTAACTACAGTTACTGGGAAAACTTACATCACCCACACACACAGGATCTAGTGTAGGTAGCCGGTAGATGGCAAGACTGTTGGGGTTGTCTCCTCCAGTGGCTAACAGAGTTCTAGAGGGATTCAGCTCGATGGCATGGATGCCACAGCCCTGCTGGGTCACACCTCCAGGCTCCCGGTCCTTCAGAATGGGAATCTTGGTGATCTGGCTTGTCTGCACGTCCACCACAAAGAGCTACAAGAAAATGGACACAGAAGCTGACAGTTTCTCTTTCATGTGGCTAACGCTGGGTATAAACACCCATTCACTCAATTATCCATCAAACTTTAATTAATGTCTACTACATGTTAGACCCTGGGAAATATTAAAGGCATAGTCAGGGCTATTAGTCAAATGAAATATGAAAATAAGAAAATACAACAGAGACAGGCATAATACATTACATGAACACAGATCAGCAAGCAAATTCTGCCTGGGATTTAAAGACAGCTTCAAAGAGGACGAGCATTAGACTATGGACCTAAAGAACCTGACTAAAGGTTTTCTGCCAGTTTGGACGTATTTTATGTATCTAATTCTCATCTACCCATGCACAGAAACTTATAAACAAAACAATTCCCGGGCGCCTGGGTGGCTCAGTCGGTTAAGCGACTGCCTTCGGCTCAGGTCATGATCCTGGAGTCCTGGGATCGAGTCCCGCATCAGGCTCTCTGCTTGGCGGGGAGTCTGCTTCTCCCTCTGACCCTCCTCCCTCTCATGTTCTCCGTCTCTCATTCTGTCTCAAATAAATAAATAAAATCTTTAAAAAAAAAAAAAAATTAGGTCTGCTGGAGTGACTGGAGACATGACAAGATAAGAGATATCTGTCGCACACACACCATTCTCTTCTATGCCTCCATGTCTTTGTCATGTTGCTGCTTCTGCCTGAAATGCTCTTCTCCACCTCTTTTCCAACCTAACCCCTTTCCACTCTGCAAGATTTAACTCAGAGAAACATTTTATTGAAAAGATCAGACTCAGAGAAAGAACATTTCTGAGTCTTTATTAAACTCTTTATGGGATTAAATGATTCACTCTCTCATTCATTCAGCACCAACTAAAATACCAAGTACTGTTCTAGGTGCTAACAATGTGACCATGAACAAGAGAGAAACAATCTGTATCCTCATATACCTTAGTCTAGAAGTTAGCTTAAAATCCTCTCAGCAATTCTTGCAATGAAGCCAAATCATGTCAAATCTTTATATAAAGTAACCTACTGCTTGCACAGGAAAGAGATCTATGAAAGAAGAAACTATTCTTTCAGTTGGCTCCTTCCTCTCATCCTCTTTCTCATCACCTCTCTGGACAATTGCAACTGGTCTTTGCGCCTTCAGGCAAGGCTACCACCAAAACTATTCTCTATACTGTATTAGTCATCTTCATAAAAATGGCAATCCTCCCAATGTCAGTTAAAAATATCCATAGGTGGGATACCTGTGTGGCTGAGTCAGTAAAGCATCTGCCTTCAGTTCAGGTCATGATCCCAGGGTCCTGGGATGGAGTCCTGCATCGGGCCCCCTGCTCAGAGGAGAGCCTGCTTCTCTCTGCCCCTGCCCCAGGCTCTTGCGTGCATGCGCTCTCTCTCTCAAAAATAAATAAAAATACTTAAAATATATCCATAGGGGTGTATGGGTGGCTCAGTTGGTTGAGCTCTTATTTCTGCTCAGGTCATGGGCTCAGAGTCGTGGGGTTGGGCTCTGCATCAGGCTCTGCGCTCAGTGGGGAGTTGGCTTGGGGATTCTCTCTCCCCCACTCCCCCTGCCTTCATGCGCTCGCATGCACATGTTCTCTCTCTAAAATAAATCTTTAATTTGAGAGAGAGAGAGAGAGAATGAGCAGGGGGAAGGGCAGAGGGAGAGAATCTTTCAAGCAGACACCCCACTGAACAAGGAGACTGACAAGGGGCTCGATCCCACAACCCATAAGATCACCACTTGAGCTGAAACCAAGAGTCAGATGCCTAACTGAATGAGTCACCCAGGCGCCCCAATAAATAAATAAATCTTTAAAAAAGTCCACTGGTTCCTCTTTACCTAAATCTAAACTCCTTATCCTGGCATCAAGATTCCTCAATCTGGGGACGCCTGGGTGGCTCAGTCGGTTAAATGTCTGCTTTCGGCTCAGGTCATGATCCCAGGGCCCTGGGATCAAGCCCTGCATCAGGCTCCCTGCTCCACGGGAAGCCTGCTTCTCCCTCTGCCTCTGTGCTCTGTCTCGCTCTCAAATAAATAAATAAAATCTTAAAAAAAAAAAAAGATTCCTCAATCTGGCCCCAATCTCTCTCTCTCTCTAGCTTTACATCCTGCCGTGGACCTATGCTCTAGAAATAACAGCTTAACAACTATTATTCACACACAAATTTTCAATGAAATGTAATTATTTCGTTTCATGCTCATGCTATTCACAATGCCAGAAATGCTTTTCCCTTCTTTCCCGGCCAGCTTGTACTTACCGTTGTACCGTTGTACTTACAAGTACTTACTTGTACTTACAACGGCCAGCTTGTACTTACCGTTCATGATTCAGTTCTGACATGTCTTCTCTGAATATCTCCTAAATATCCAGGCTGGTTAAGTTTTTCTCTTATAGGTTTTCCAGATAGCTCTCTTCTACAACACTTAGACTGTATCACACTGCTTTAAAATCTTTGTCTCTCTCCCCCAGTAAGCTAATAACGTCCTCCCAATTCAAAGAGCAGGGGATTTATCTTATTTGCTTCTATAATCCTGCCTCAACAATGCAAAACTACGTAATAAGTGCTTGTAGAAGACACCTTTCAGGGAGGCCGCCCAACAATGTTAGGGGGACGCCACATGTAGGTGTCTGCTTGATGTAAGCCAGATCTCCAGATCAGAGATCCAGAGGTGGCCTCCTGGCTCAGGGAGGACCAGTCCAGAGGCTATACTGGGCTGATCAAATTCTCTCAGGAATGTGAAACTGGCTTGGTGGCACTAGACCAAACTGTCTGGATGGCTAATTTCTACCAAAGCCAGTCCCCAGAGAGAAGGAAACAGAAGAGAGGTAACATGAACATCCTTAGCTTCTAATGGTTTTCCAAGTCCTAGTTCTGTTTCATTCTGAGATCCAGAGATACTTCCTGCTTTTGGGGTTTGCGAACTATCCCTTCCAATAAACATGAATGGGTTTCTTACTCTTTTAGAGCAAATGATCTCTAGACAACACAGCCCCTCAAATGTTTAATGAAGGAAAATTAACTGCCCACTTATACCTTTGTTATTTTGTGGGACAATACATCCATAACATGTTACCTTCTAGACTGATGATTCCCAAACTGATTATCACAATAACTTGGGGGAATTTTCTTTCTCAGAAAAACTATAAAACAAAAACAATTCCTAGGCCCTACCCTGAAACTCCTCCAATTAGAAATTTCTGACTTGGGGGCCTGTAAAACTGACTTTTCCTCCCAAGGATCTCCAGGTTAATCTGATGACTGCCCAGGTTTAACAAAGAACAAGTAACAGTTAATAGTAATACACTATTCTGATGTTTGTTTAGTTTCATATGGTGTAGGTTTCATCTATTCTTAATGAAAAAGGGAAATGAAAAAGTTGGTAACAAGTCCAACCTCTCCAGTTTTGGGATTGGGAGACATCTAGACCCTTGCTATTCAAAGGAGCACTGGGGAACTTGTTAGAACCCAAGAATCCCAGGCCCCACCCTAGATCTGTTAAATCAGAATCTGGAGTTTCCCAAGATCTCCAGGTACACTGAAGCTTGAGAAACACTGATGTAGAGAGAATCTGCTCTGTATGCTAAGAGGAATGAATTTGGTAAGATACAAGAGTAACCTGAGCTGCAATGTGGAAAAATCCAAGTTTCTCCTATGAATTCTGAGGGCTGGCTAAAGCTTATTGTAGTCCACTGTGTTAGGCCATTCCTTTGTCTTTTTTTTTTGTTTGTGTGTGTGGTGTTTTGTTTTTTTTTTTTTTTTGGCCTGTCTTAAAACAGAGCTCCATTTCTGCCATCCAGAAAATGTGTGGAGATAAGGTTTCAACTATTCATGTCCAAGAAAGTGTTAAGTCCAACCTCTCCAGTTTTGGGATTGGGAGAAATCTAGATTTGAATTTCACATTTGTTATCTATTAGCTGTGCGACCTTAGGCAAGTCAGTTAAACTTTTCAAATCCTGTTTCTTATCTATAAAACTAGAATATTTGCCTCTAGGGTTGCTAAGAGATCTAATAAAACAAAGTGCCTAGCACAGGGCTCAGCACAGATTTGGTGCTGAACAAGTAACAGTTAATAGTAATACACTATTCTGATGTTTGTTTAGTTTCATATGGTGTAGTTTCATCTATTCTTAATGAAAAAGGGAAATGAAAAAGTTGGTAACATTTGGGTCTCTAGAGGGCCCAGGAAACCAGGAGTTTACCCCCAACCTCACTCTTACAGAGGAATGACAAAGCACCACATGAAGGACAGAACCTTTTCGCTTTTTCCAAGGAAAAGAAAGGGATGGGAATGAGCAGCCACAGAGTATCTGCCCAAGCTCTCTGACAAGGGGCCAAAGCTTCATGCAGCTTCTGTAACAAATCCCAGAATGGGGCTGTTCTACATTAACCTACTGGGATTCCTGCCAGGAACTAGCAGCATGGCAAGGTAAGTTTTAGTCTCAATGGCTCCCTGCAGCCTACATTCCAGAGCAGAGGGGAAAAAAAGAAAGCAAAGTCCTTACAATCAGGAAGCTTATTAAGACTAGAAAGTACATCTCTGAATGCACTATAGTGTGCGCAGATACATGCAAAAGGAACATACATAGAAAGATCAAGGTAGCTTAATAAAATGGAGGAGCTCACAAAGTTTCTAAAACTCCAAAGTGTTTTAGCTGCAGCCTAATGAAGAAAGGAAAGCAAATCCACATAGATCATACAGACAACAAGATAAATTTTACGAAGTCAGACAGGAAAAGGCAACTAGACAGCCTAAGTCTGCTGAAAGTTGGATAAAGGGAAGACAACCGAAATTGAAGCAGAAGAATCCATTCCCTATCCCAAACCAAGAAGATGGGTAGGAGCAAAGAAGAGAGTCAGGATGAAGAAAAACAACAGAGAATGGTCAGACAATATATCAAAAATTAAACAGTGTAAACCCTACAACTTTCAATTTTAGGAACTTATGCTAAGGAAATAATGATGAGTAAACAGTTTTAACTAAAGTGCATTAATTTTGGGGCACCAGCCTGGCTCAGTCAGGTGGAGCATGTGACTCTTGATCTTGGGGTTGAGAGTTTGAGACCCACAATGGGCACATTGGGTGTAGAGATTAAAAAATTTAAAAATATATAAAATGAAGGGGCGCCTGGGTGGCTCAGTCAGTTAAGCATCTGCCTTCGGCTCAGGTCATGATCCCAGGGTCCTGGGATCGAGCCCCACATCGGGCTCCCTGCTCAGCAGGGAGCCTGCTTCTCCCTCTCCCTCAGCCTGCCACTCCCCCTGGTTGTGCTCTCTTTCTCTATCTCACTCTGTCAAATAAATAAATAAAATATTAAAAAAAATAAATGAGTATTTATTTTTTATTTACTTAGAGAGAGAGGAGGAGGGGAAGGGGGAAAGGGAGAGAATCTTAAGCAGGGTCCTTGCCCAGCACAGAGCCTGACTTGGGGCTTGATCTCACAACCCTGAGATATGACCTGAACCAAAATCAAGAGTTGGACGCTTAACCAACCAAGCCAACCGGGTGCACCTAAAATATATTTTTATTTATTTATTTGTTTTAAAGATTTTATTTGACAGAGACACAGCAAGAGAGGGAACACAAGCAGGGGGGGCACCCAGGCACCCCCTAAAATAAATTTTTATTTTTTATTTTTATTTATTTTTTTAAAATACCATTTTATTCTTTTATTTTTTTTTAAAGATTTTATTTATTTATTTGAGAGAGAGAATGAGAGAGAGAGAGAGCACATGAGAGGGGGGAGGGTCAGAGGGAGAAGCAGGCTCCCTGCTCGGCGGGACTCGATCCAGGGACTCCAGGATCATGACCTGAGCCGAAGGCAGTCGCTTAACCAACTGAGCCACCCAGGCGCCCCTAAAATAAATTTTTAAATAGTGAAACACCACAGGAGCCTGGGTATAGCCACATAACAGACTATTATAGAGCTTTTAAGAATGGGGTGCCCAGGGGTGCCTGGCTGCCTCAGTCGGAAGAACATGCCACTCTTGATCTCCAGGTGGTAAGTTCAAGCCCCACACTGGGTAAGATTACTTAATAAAAACTTAAAAGAGGAACGCCTGGGTGACTCAGTCGGTTAAGCCTCTGCTTTCGGCTCAGGTCATTATCCCAGGGTCCTGGGAACGAGTCCAGCATTGGACTCCTTGCTCAGCAGGGAGCCTGCTTTCCCCTCTCCCTCTGCTGCTCCCCCGCTTGTGCTCTCTCTCTCTCTGATAAATAAATAAAATCTTTAAAAATAAATAAATAAATAAAAGCTTAAAACAACAACAACAACAAAAGAATGGGCGCCCCCGTGGCTCAGTCGTTAAGCGTCTGCCTTCGGCTCAGGTCATGATCCCAGAGTCCTGGGATGGAGCCCCGCGTCGGGCTCACTGCTTGGCAGGAAGCCTGCTTCTCTCCCTCTCCCACTCCCCCTGCTTGTGTTCCCTCTCTCGCTGTGTCTCTGTCAAATAAATAAAATCTTTAAAAAAAAAAAAAAGAAGAACATGTGACTCTTGATCTTGGGGTCATGAATTCAAGCCCCTTGTTGGGGGTTGAGTTTACTTTAAAAAAAAAAAAGAAACGGAGTAGAGGATATTTATTAACAAGGAAAGATGTTCGGAGCGCCTAGGTGGCTTAGTCGTTAAGCATCTGCCTTCGGCATGGTCATGATCTCAGGGTCCTAGGATGGAGCCCCACATCGGGCTCTCTGCTCAGCGGGAAGCCTGCTTCTCCCTCTCCCACTCCCCCTCTTGTGTTCCCTCTCTCGCTGTGTCTCTCTCTGCCAAATAAATAAATAAAATCTTAAAAACAACAACAAAACATGGAAAGCTGTTCATGCTATGGTATTAAATGAATAAGCTTTTTAAAAAAAATTTTTTTTTTTTTAAGATTTTATTTATTTATTTGACAGAGAGAGAGACAGCAAGACAGGGAACAGAAGCAGGGGGAGTGGGAGAGGGAGAAGCAGGCTTCCCGCTGAGCAGAGAGCCCGATGTGGGGCTCAATCCCAGGACCCTGGGATCATGACCGTGCCTAAGGCAGATGCTTAACGACTGAGTCACCCAGGCGCCCCAAAAAGATTTTATTTTTAAGTAATCTCCACAACCAACATGGAGCTTGAACTCACAACCCTGAGATCAAGAAGTTGCATGCTCTACTGACTGAGCCAGCCAGGTGCCCCCAATAAATTGATTTCTAATCCCTGATTCTGGAGGGCTCTGTTAAAAATGAAGTTAAGTCCTGAGGCACCTAGCTGCCTCAGTTGGTGGAGCATGCAACTATTGATCTATGAGTGTGAGTTCAAGCTCCATGTGGGGCATAGAGCCTACTAAAACAATAATAAATTAAAAAAACAAACAAACCATAAACGTAAGTCCCAAAGTCACCTTTAGCAAGACACCTAAGATTCTGCCTAGTACCCACCCCAAAGTCAACAAGTCTCTGACAGCATACCACAGAGGTTTAGCTATCTGAAGCACCTTGACAAACATTTGGTTAAAAAAACTCTTAGGGTGCCTGGGTGGCTCAGTTGTTGGGCATCGGTCTTCAGCTCAGGTTGTGATCCCAGGGTCCTGGGATCAAGCCCCACACTGGGCTCCCTGCTTGGCAGGGAGCCTGCTTTTCCCTCTGCCTGCCACTCCCCCTGCTTGTGCTCACTACCCCCCGCCCCCCGATTTAAAAAAAAAAAAAGAGAGAGAGAGAACCCAATTGAGTATTGCCTTTATATAATTACAAAGTCCATGCATGTCCTACTTCCAAGTGGTACCATCCAATCAGAAAAAAATAGAAGGGTACGGGCGCTTGGGTAGCTCAGTCAGTTGAGTGTCTGACTCTTGATCTCAGCTTAGGTCTTGATATCAGGGTTGTGAGTTCAAACCCTGTGTTGGGCTCCATGCCCAGCTTAAAAAAAAAGTAAATGAATAAAATTAAAAAAAGAAAAATAGAAGGGTAAATAAAAGAACTGGCCTACTGTCTGATTTTACACTTGTGTAAATGCTGATTTCTATAGCACTCAAAGATGCTAATATTTATGTACAGATTATTCAGAAGAAAACAATTTTTTTAAGATTTTATTTATTTATTTGACAGAGCGAGAGAGCACAAGCAGGGGGAACAGTAAAGGGAGAGGGAGAAGCAGGCTCCCCGCCGAGCAGGGAGCCCCATGCGGGGCTCGATCCCAGGACCCTGGGATCATGAAGGCAGATGCTCAAACATCTGAGCCACCCAGGCGCGCCAGAAGAAAACAATTTCTATACAAGATATTCTCAGCTTTTTCTTCCCCTACAGCATTTTTAAGTATAAAGCCATCTACTCAGAATTAGCAGGGAGCCTTATCTCTAAGCTACAAATTACTGGAGAACAGAGTTTGTAGTCACATATTAATTATTTATCTGGTATATTAAGAAATTATAAGCTTTCAATAACAGTATTAAAACAATGATAATATTATATAATCCTTTTTCTTTCACTTTTATTATCTGAGCATTATAGCACAAAGACTTAAGGATAACATGGCTGTGTTACTTGCCCACTGAGAAGCAAGATCTCTCTCTAGATGTTATTTTGAGCTCCAAAAAACTCCTTGTGTGACTCAGAAAGGAAACTCCTTTGTTATATATCCTACCACTGTATTTTATTCCCTCTCCCCAGAAGAAATGTGTAACTGTGTTCAATCTTTGTCATCAAGCAATGAATGGAAACTGAGCAAGGTCATTTCTACCACTGTTTTAGGCTAAGAAAAAAAAGATTCATCTAGCTGAAGTAACATTAAAAAAAATAAGTTTGGGGCGCCTGGGTGGCTCAGTTAAGTGTCTGCCTTCAGCTCAGGTCGTGATCCCAGGGTCCTGGGATAGAGCTGGGCATCAAGGAGCATCGGGCTCCTTGCTCGGCAGGAGGCCTGCTTCTCCCTCTCCCACTCCCCCTGCTTGTGTTCCCTCTCTTGCCGTCTCTGTCAAATGGATAAATAAAATCTTTTATTTTTTTAATATTTAAAAAAATAAATAATAATAATTTTTTAAAGATTTTATTTATCCATTTGACAGAGACAGTGAGAGCACAGCAGGAGGAGCTGCACGCAGGAGAGGGAGAAGCAGGCTCCCTGCTGAACAGGGAGCCCAATGCGGGGCTCGATCCCAGGAGCCTGAGATCATGACCTGAGCCAACAGCAGATGCTTAACCAACTGAGCCACCCAGGTGTCCCTTTTTAAAATTTTTATGAAGTAATCTCTTTGCCCAACATGGGTCTCGAACTCACGATCCCTAGAATCAAGAGTCACACGCTTCACTGACTGAGCCAGCCAGGTGCCCCCTCTCTTTTCAAATGTTTTTTCATTTGTCCAGTTCCTGTTTAGTCCTTAACCACATGCATGCATAATTGTGTATAGCTATAATAAGCACAGATAGAATTTTGTATCCTGGGCACCTGGCTGGCTCAGTCAGAGAAGCATGCAACTGTTGATCTCGAGGCTGTGAGTTCCAGCCCCACATTGGGTGTAGAGATTACTAAATAAATTAAAAAAAAAAAAAAAGAATTTTGTCTCTCATTACATTTAACATATCAAATGCTCTGTGTGTTTGGTCTCCTGGGTGGCTCAGTTGGTTAAGCAGTTGCCTTCTGCCCAGGTCATTATCCCAAGGTCCTGGGATTGAGCCCAGCATCAGGGAGCATCAGGCTCCTTGCTCAGCGGGAGGCCTGCTTCTCCCTCTCCCACTCCCCCTGCTTGTGTTCCCTCTCTCGCTGTCTCTGTCAAATGGATAAATAAAATCTTTAAAAAATGGATAAATAAAATCTTTTAAAAAATAAAAATAAAATAAAGATTTTATTCATTTATTTGACAGAGGGGGGAAAGCACAAGCAAAGGGAACAGCAGGCAGAGGGAGAGGGAGAAGTGGACCCGAGCCGAAGGCAGACGCTTAACCGAATGAGCCACCCAGGCACCCCTATTTTTTTTTTTTAAGATTTTATTTATTCATTTGAGAGAGAGAGAAAGCATGAGTGAGGTATGGAGGGGCACGGAGAGAGTGAGAAGCAGAATCTCTGCTCAGCAGGGACGCAGGGCTTGATCCCAGGACAAGGAGATCATGACCTGAGCTGAAGGCTGATGCTTAGCCATCTGAGCCACCCAGGTGCTCCACTAAATAAAATCTTGGGGGGAGAAAAAAAAAAGAAAAAGCTTTGTGTGCTATTAGTACTCATAATTATGTTAATTTCTGCATAACATCATGCAGATGTGATTTACCATAAAGTACTCAAGTATTCTTTTATGTTGGTTTTTTTTTCCCAAAGATTTTATTTATTTTTTTGAGAGAGAGTGTGCTCGGGCAGGAACAGGGCGAGGGGCAGAAGGAGAGGAAGAGGGAGAAGCAGACTAACCGCTGAGCAGGGAGCCCACTCGATCCCAAGATCCCAGGATCCCACGACCCCGGGATCATGCCTTGAGCCAAACCAAATGCAGACATTTAACCAACTGAGCCACCCGGGCACCCCTCCTTTTGTTAGTATTTAGATAAAATAGCTTTCAATGATTATCTTGTTAAAAAAGACTTCTCTTCCTTTGGATAAATTCCCTGGTCTGAAAATATTAAGTCAAAGTGTATAATACTTTAAGGCCCTTCATTCAACAATATGTACCAGACTTGAAATATAATGCCAAATTACTGTCAATAAAAGGTTTTAGTGGCTACGTATACATATATATAATATATATACACACACCTGTTCCACTACATCCTTATCAGAACTAGGTATTATTATAATTTGTACACAGTAAAATATTTTGCTTTTATCTGTATTCTTTCTATAATGAAATTACATATAATTTCCTAATTGTAGTTCCTTATGTAATTACATAATATATATATTTTTTATTTGACAGAGCGAGCGAGTGGACAAGTGGGGGTGGAAGGGCAGAGGGAAAGGGAGAAGCAGACTCCCCACTGAGCAGGGAGCTTGATGTGGTGCTCAATCCCAGGACCCCAAGATCATGACTTGAGCCAAAGGCAGACATTTAACCGTCTGAGCCCCCAGAAGCCCCTAGATGAATTATTTAAAAGTGTTTAAGATACTTGGGATGTGACTGGCATACAGAAAAGAAGCCATTTATAGGATACAGAAATCCTATTTACGTTAAGCATACCTGAATCTGGCCAGAAATACACCTAAAGTCTAGAACCATCAAACCACCGCCACCATTAATTAGATCAACAACAATTTACTAAACATAAATTTTAGACACTGTGCTAACCAACATTTTATTTAATTCTGTTCATGGTCTGCTGGGCAGGTACTACTCTCTCCATTTATTTTAAAGGTGACAGAAGAAAGGCTTAGGAGAAGTATCTGGGACTTGTCCATAAGCACAAAGAAAATTAAGAAATGGGGCCCAGAATCAACATAGCAAGTCTATCATTTCTTTTTTTTTTTTTTTATCGTTACGCATCTGCCTTCGGCTCAGGTCATGGTCCCAGGGTCCTGGGATCAGGCCCCACATCTGGCTCCCTGCTTGGCGGGAACCCTGCTTCTCCCTCTCCCCATCTGTGTTCCCTCTCTCGCTGTGTCTCTGTCAGATGAATACATAAAATCTTTAAAAAATAAAATAAAATAAAATCTTTCTCTAAAAGAGTCAAATACGGGTGCCTGGGTGGCTCAGTCGTTAAACGTCTGCCTTCAGCTCAGGTCATGATCCCAGGGTCCTGGGATCGAGCCCCACATCAGGCTTCCTGCTCCGCGGGAAGCCTGCTTCTCCCTCTCCCACTCCCCCTGCTTGTGTTCCCTCTCTCGCTATGTCTCTCTCTGTCAAATAAATAAATCTTAAAAAAAAATAAAGTAAAGGGGCGCCTGGGTGGCTCAGTCGTTAAGCGTCTGCCTTCGGCTCAGGTCATGATCCCAGGGTCCTGAGATTGAGCCCCGCATCGGGCTCCCTGCTCTATGGGAAGCCTGCTTCTCCCTCTCCCACTCCCCCTGCTTGTGTTCCCTCTCTCGCTGTGTCTCTCCCTGTCAAATAGATAAATAAAATCTTAAAAAAAAACAAAGTAAAATAAAAGAGTCAAATATTCTGAGGGGCGCCTGAGTGACTCAGTCAGTTAAGTGTTTGCCTTTCGCTCAGGTCAAGATCTCTGGGTCCTGGAATCGAGTCCCACATCAGGCTCCCTGCTCAGCGGGGAGCCTGCTTCTCCCTCTGCCTGCTGCTCCCCCGCTTGTGTGTGCACTCTCTGTCAAATAAATAAACTCTTAAAAAAAAGTAAAAATAAAAGGCTGTAATCCCATTGGGGAAATAAAATAGTAAAATGAAGGAGCAAGAATTAAAGATCTGGTCAGAGCAAAACTCCCACACTTCACCATATTTTGTTTTCCTGTGTCTCAGACTGGATTTCATATTCTGCTTTTATCATTTCAGGAATCTGCATATGGAAACTCAGGGACAACATTACAGCTATTTTCTCAACCCTGGTGTCTACCATTCCTCTCCACACCCAAAATTAGGCTCCTCAAAAGTTCTTCTTCCTCCCATCTGACAACAAATCGCAGCCCAAACTCATTTTGTCTGCTTCATTTTTTTTTATTTTTAAGTAATTCTATCCTCAATGTGGGGCTCAAACTTCCATCCCCAATATTAAGAGTCATCTGCTCTACATAAACTGGGCCCGCCTGGCACCCCTTTTCTGCTTCATTCTAATCCACCAACTCTTTCTGTGAAGTCAGCAGTATACCCGTGACCATTCATTACTTTGGAAGATGTTGAGAAAAAGCAAGCAGCCCTGACCTCTACTAGTTAGCCTGGTACTATCAGCTAGGCATTGGTGTCTTGGTAAAAATAATTTCCCAGGAAATTTTCCTGGGAAAGTCCCATTTCCTTAAGTATTCCCCCAAATCACCCTTTTAAGTCCTTTCTAACACCCTCTTACTGGGAGGTCTCATGGTTCCCTTTGGTTCAGGTTCTCTGTAGTTGCAATAAGCAATTGTATCTACTATACTAAGTTCCTGATAGTCTTTGGCTGAAGGGTATCAGTGAGTGAGAAATAAGAATCTAAAATTACGTATCTCAAACTCTGCATACATTATCACTCTATCACCATCTTTGTCTTTAAACTGCCCTCTCTCAAAATATTCCTTCCTTCTTTTCTAAAATTATTTTTAAGTAATCTTTATACCCAATGTGGGGCTCCAACTCACAACCCTGAGATCAAGAGTCGCAAGCTCTTCGAAGCCAGCCAGGCGCCCCAAAATAGCCCCTCCTAGTTCTCCTCTGACCTTCCTGCTCCAAGATTCTATCTTTATAGCTACCCTTTCAATATCAATGGTTCTTACCCATTTTTGGCTCACAGTACTCCTTTTGAAACTATAATGAAAACTACGGACTGCTCCACATACCACCCCCCGAACTCATTGTGCCCAGAAAATACACATATAATGAAATTTTTCAATTTTAGGGAAGGTTTATGTAACTTAAGAATGTCTTCTCTACAGTCTCTCAAATGGTAGTGCACTAATTTCAATAATCCCTTATACATAGACGACCATTCCCAAATCACTGACTTCAATTTTTACACCTCTTAAATTTCAACTAAGTGAAAGCACAAAACTAAACTCATTTTCTTTTTTTTTTTAAAGATTTTATTTTTTTTGACAGAGAGAGACACAGTGAGAGAGGGAACACAAGCAGGGGGAGTGGGAGAGAGAGAAGCAGGCTTCCCGCTGTGCAGGGAGCCTGATGTGGGACTCGATCCCACGACCCTGGGATCATGACCTGAGCTGAAGGCAGACGCTTAACCGACTGAGCCACTCAGGTGCCCACTAAACTCATTTTCTTTTCAAATCTGTTTAATACTCCTTCCTCTCCTGCCATCCTTCCAGTTACCCAGGTTTTCAAGACATCAGTATCAATTTTAACTTAATCCTCTGGATTATATCTGAGCATGTCACCATCTACAGATTGTACCTTTTTTTTTTTTTTTTAAAGATTTTATTTATTTATTTGTCAGAGACAGAGAGAGCACAAACAGGGGGAGAGGCAGGCAGGGGGAGAAGCAGGCTTCCCGCTGAGCAGGGAGCCCCATGTGGGACTTGATCCCAGGACCCTGGAATCATGACCTGAGCCTAAGGCAGACCCTAAACCGACTGAGCCACTCAGACGTCCCTACAGATTTTACCTCTTAAAACGTATTTAAAAAAAAATTTTTTTTTTGAAGTAGGCTCTATGCCCAACATGGGGCTCAAACTCATGATCCCAAGATCAAGGGTTTCATGCTCCATTGAATGAACCAGCCAGGTGCCTCTATTAAAATGTATCTGTCTTCTCCTCACTCTCTCCCTGCCACTATCCTGCTTTTGGTCCTCATTAGTTCATTTATACTATAGCACTAGCATCCTGTAACTGCTTTCCCTAAAGCAGTACTCCTCTCCCAGCTTAAAATCCTTGGGTCTTGTCTCTCCATTCCCCACCAAATAAGATCTTAGCTGGACACTCAATGGCTTCCATAATTTGATCCTAATGAACCTTTCCAACCTTAATCTCACAATTCTCTTCCAGATACATAAAGCTCTTGTCACACCAGATTCTCAATAACCCTCGTAAGTGGTTGATACTTTTCCCCATAAAAATCCAGATTTCCAGTTTCTCTTAAAAAAAAAGAAAGAAAGAAAATTAACAATAGGCTCAGATTCTTGCATGGCAACAACTGCTTGGAGCCAAGAATACCTTCTCTGGCTCTTTGCAGTCCCCACAACTTACTGTCTTGCGCCTGGCAAGCTTCTCTTATTAGCTTTTCTGTCTCGCTCTATAGACAATCTGACTTTGTAACCCTATACCAGAAAAATATACCTACCCATCCTGGTTTCCAGGTCCATGTTCCAATTAAGGTTATACTACGCCTTTCTCTCTTATTTTATTTGGTTTTTTAAAGATTTTATTTATTTGACAGAGAGACACAGTGAGAAAAGGAACACAAGCAGGGGGAGTGGGAGAGAGAGAAGCAGGCTCCCCGCAGAGCAGGGAGCCTGATGTGGGGCTCGATCCCAGGTCCCCAGGATCATGACCCGAGCCGAAGGCAGACGCTTAACGACTGAGCCACCCAAGCGCCCCTACGCCTTTCTCTTTTGGTAATTTAGTAAAAATATAACCATACAAATGTTATTAATGATTAAAACAGGGGGCCTGGGTGGCTCAGTCGTTAAGCGTCTGCCTTCGGGATCCTGGATCGGGACCCCGGGATCGAGCCCCGAATCGGGCTCCCTGCTCGGCGGGAAGCCTGCTTCTCCCTCTCCCACTCCCCCTGCTTGTGTTCCCTCTCTCGCTGTGTCTCTGTCAAATAAATAAATAAAATCTTAAAAAAAAAATAAAACATACGTTGGCCATTTTTATGGTCCTTCTTGTGCTTACTGGGCCCAGAAAATTCAGGGGGTTGAATGACTGCTCCTAGTTTGAGTGTGGCAACACAGCACAGGGCAATTCTCACCTCAGATATCAAGCTACAAAGATTTACAAAACATACCTACTTCTTTTCGAAAAGGATGATCTAATGCCTCAGCAGAGGTTTCAAAACTCTTGCCCCAAGCTAGTTAACTGGGAAATAACTTGGCTTTTTTTTTTTTTTTTTAAAGATTTTATTTATTTGCTTGAGAGAGAGCAAGAGAACACAGAGGGAGAAGGAGAAGCAGAGTCCGTGCTGAGCAGAGAGCCTAAAGATCCTAGGACCCTGAGATCATGACCTGAGCCTAAGGCAGACGCCCAACTGAGCCACCCAGGTGCCCCATAACCTTACTTTTTTAGCATTTGTGTACATTCAGTTAAATGCCGATGAATACTAACAGCACCCAAGACAAAACAGCTTCTAACCTGAAGGTACAGGCTATTTTAGGATATAAGTAGTTGTATACTTTTCCTACCTAATACATTAAAATTGCTTCATTGATAGCAAAATTTCAATACATCAGAACTTCATTTATTATTGAGACTCCAACACAAATTCTCCCCCCCCCCAAAATCTTGACATATTATCCAAAGATAATTGTAATTGTTTAATTTTCCTCTTTCAAACTGAGGGACGTCCCAGGGAATGCGAAGAGCACTGGAAAAAGCTTTGCATTCATTATCACCACTATTTTTGCATAAGAAAGATATTGCTAACTTCAAGTATTTCCCAAGAGGTGCACAGCCACCTTCTCAGCTCTGGATATTATCACTCCCATGTTACAGATGGGAAACCAAAGGCACAGATAAGGGACTCATTTGTCCAATGTCAGAAAGTTCAAAGAGCAGCATTCCTGGTTCCCTGCTTTGGTTCTGGAAGCTAAGCAAACAACAACACAAATTATAAAGAAAACAGGCCCTCATTTAAACATGTTAGGTTATGAGGAAACAGGAAGAAAGAGGTAGGTATTAAGAGTACATTAAATTATTACTTAACATTATGCAAACCTTCAAAATAGGGTCAATAAATTCAAGAAGGAGACTATGATTCATGTAGTTTATAATTCAACAGCATTTCCTGGGCAAAACACTAATCGTATATGTGGAGTAGAATGAATTCCTCCAAATGGGAGACTCTTTCTATTCCAAGTGACAATAATGACAGTTCTCTTAAACCATGAGTGGTGGCCTGCGAGACCAGGAAAATGAAGTTTTGTAGAGGCTTGCCACCACTACTCAGTTTTGAAAGGCTTCTGTATGACAAGCAGCAACCTTCAACAGAAGAGGAAATGCCAGCTGGGCCCCAACCGCCAAGATTAATATTTCCTTCCTTCAAACTCATGTTTAAATCTTTGCCTATGTCCTTTATAAACAAACACTTCTAGTACTTAAGACACTCTTGATCTCTTTCAATTAATCCAAGATGTGTTTCTGTGTAAGGTGAAAACAGAGCAGTTGGGCCTATATCCCATCTTTTCTCATGCTTCATCTAGAATCATTTCCTACCTCCAGGCCCTGCCTCTTGCCATTCCTCTGACATTATTTGTATCCCTCCGTTCCAAACATATCTGCAATATCCAATCCTGGATTGACATATTTTATCTATGACTATAATTGTGCTTATTATATAGCTGATAAATTTTTCCCTTCATTCATGTATAGCTATTTTCTAACTCATTCCATGTAAAAACACTCTCCTCCTCATGTAATAATTTTTCTCTCTTTTGAATCCTTTTCAGGAGGCTACTTTGCAAAGAACTTTACATCCTGAAATATGCCACCAAACACACATTCTCTACCCTTTCTTAAATTAAATCTTTAAGGGCGCCTGGGTGGCTCAGTTGTAAGCGCCTGCCTTCAGCTCAGGTCATGATCCCACGGTCCTGGGATCAAGCCCTGCATCAGGCTCCTGCTCAGCGGGAAGCCTGCTTCTCCCTCTCCCACTCCCCCTGCTTGTGTTCCCTCTCTCTGTCAAATAAATAAATAAAATCTTAAAAAAAAAAAAAGGAAATCTTTAATTCTACTTTGGATTCTACTCCCTAAAAAAGAATGTTTGGGGGGAAAAAAGGTTTGCTTTATTCCTATTCTGAACCAAGTACTACTTTATTATTATTTTTTTAACATTTATTTATTTTAGAGCGAGAGCACACACACGATTGGGAGGGGCCAAGGGAAAGAGAGAGAATCTCAAGCAGACTCCACGCTGATCACGGAGCCCAAGACAGGGCTCAATCTCATGACCCTGAGATCATGACCTGAGTCAAAATCAAGAGTCGGACGCTGAACCAACTGTGCCACCAAGGCGCCCTCCAAGTGCTACTTAAAATATTCTTACATGTGCCCTTAGCTTAGCAGGTAAGACCTAGGTTTCCACTTTTATGTATCCTGAATGATGCCCTGAGCATCATTCTTTCCTAAGTCTTTCCTCTAAAGTCTCTGACTTAAAAAGCAACATAAAAACATGAGGCCAAAGAACTCTAAAAGCAGTGGAACAGCTATACGGCAAGAGGCCTAAAGAAACAGACTCCTCTGAAGATTTATCAAGAAGATAAGGAACTGGGAAAAAGGACAGAGAGAAAGAAGTTATCAACAGATAGGAGGGAATGGAAAGCAGAGTAAGGCAATCTCCTCCCGAAAGAAACTGATGGGGAAAATGAGCAGTGAGAGAGAGGTTCTAGAGCATGTGGAGCCAAAATGTATTCAGGCCCTAGGATAAGGTTCACTTACCGCCCCCCAGATGCTTACCGTATTGCATTTTGTGCCACACACCACTTGCCTATGATTCAGCCACTGAGATGCAAACACTTTATTAAGGGTCCCAAGGTGAAACTCTCTCTCCTTCAGGAGACTGGGAAGTTGCTGTGCTGCATAGCCATGCAACACTCGAGTATAGCTGGTTTCATTCTGAAGCCTGACTTCTCGATTCTTCAGGTAGTACACTAAGGATCTCTTCACTGGGGGGAGTCTTTTCCTTTTGTGAAGTGAGTGATCCCAGCCAAACTGTGAAAAGCAACATTAGAAATTAGGGCTCTGGCTACCTTCCTTCAGAACAAGGGATCCTCCTGTATCAGAGAAATCACCAAGAACTCATCCTGCAGGATTTACATACAACAGAAATACAACAGAACAGAAATCTCAATATAGAAAGTCCAGTTTAACTCTTCCAACACTGAGAAGATACTGCTCATAGTCAAAGCTACCTATGAGAAACAAGGGCTGAAAGACAAGGAAAAGGAAGCAGAAAAGAGGTCAAAAGATTTACTAGCCCTGTTAGGGGTGCAGGCTTCAGGGCGCCTAAAGTTATCCTTGATAGGAAAGGGAATGAGGGACCAAATAATTACTACACCGACTGGCTGCATCTCTACCCAGGACCCTTCTTCCTCTCAGTCTGTACTCCCCGTGGAGCATGGAGAGTGCAGCTGGGGCCAGCCTGGAGTCCCAGGCCTTCCAGGGATGCGCTATCAGGGCGACCCCCCGTCACCAGGCCCACGCTCCCGGCGGTTGAAGAATTCGAAAAATCAAATACTAACGGAGTAGGAAGCACGGGAAATCAGAGTCCGAATACGCGTTCAACAAGAACTGCTGTTTTTTATACCGGTCCAAGAGCCAAAAAGCCCACCTCAGGGCTTGAGGTATCCAGACGGAAACTCCTTCCCTTATAAAGGACGCAATCATCTCCGCTTCCCAAAGCCCTGGAAGGGGGAATTCACTCTCCCTCCCAGTATATTCTGGGAGGTTTTGTTCCTGATTCCCCTCGATGTCGGTTTTCCTCCCTCCAAAGCCAAGATTATAGTTTCCCCTCAAGCCCCACGACCGGCTGCAGGCCTTCCGCGGAATATGCCCCGTTTCCAAGTTTCCCTTTAGCTTCTCATTCCTCTGGCCTTTCAGATCTATGAACTCCTGAGGGCCCGGCCCTGTCCCAAAAGGCTGGGGCTCCGCTCTTGCCTCACCTCTGACTACAGACCTTGGTCCCCGGTTCCGGTTCCCTGACCTTAGAACCTTATCCCCCTCTGGGTGCCTCGGCGATGTAACACGGGTCCAGGCCTCTCAGCCCTCACCTGCGGGCACTGAGCGTCGCTCCCAGCTCCTGGCGAGGCGGGCGCTTTCCGCTTCCTGCTAACTGCTTTCCGGGCCATAGTGGGCAGCGCCGCAGCGGCCCCGCAGCCACATGGGGCGGGGGTAGCGAGGGTTAGCAAGAGAGCGGGTCATATACTGGGCCCCGGGGCCGCGCACTTTTGTGCGCCTGGCCCGGAAAATGGCCCGGACCCGGGAAGGCAGGCAAAGGGAAAGGAGGGAGGGAGGACTGGGGCCGGGAAAGGGAAAGGGAAGGGACAGGGGAGGAAGGAACGAGAAGCTTTCAGACGAACGAGTCTGAAAGGACGGCGAGCGGCTAGAACCAAAACACCCCCTCCCCGTCGCCCGCGCTCCGTCACCCTTGCGCAGCCGCACTTCGCGGCTCCTCGCCGCGGAGACGCTGCCGGGCCTTCAGGGGTGGGGTTTACGGCCTGCAAGTGGAGAGTACGCGGCAGTTGTTTTGAGGCCGCCCGCTCCTTTCCAACGGTCGCCAGATGGCCGCTGGAGGTGGAAGACCTGGGGTCAGAGGAATCTGCGTTCTGGCGGTCGACCTCGGCCCCCCGCCTGCCCATCCGCAAGCACCCGGAAGTGAGGACGACTATCCTCGCTCCGGGAAGGAGTACCTCCCAGCACACGCCTTTACCCGGCAGCTGCCACTGGTTATCTCTTACTGAGCGCAGCACTTTCCCCGAACCTATCACAAACGGAGCCCTGACACCAAGGGCTGGACTCTGTGCCAGGAGGCAGGACCTTCTTCCTCCACCCTCGCAAGGTGGAGTGCGGCTCGGAATCCACGCCCGCGTGGCCAGACTTTCCCTCTGCAGAGCACCTGCCCTGCCTGGCATTACCAGCCCGGACTGCTGCCCGGGCCTCTGGCCTCTTCCCACCCCTTGAGAGCCTTCAGGCTCCATTCTCCACTCAGTCTCCTGCCTCCCTGCTGCCCACATGCCCCGCCTAATCCTCTCTCCTGCCGTAACCACAACAGCCCTCGTCATCTTTCCCTCATTTACGACCTCCTCTCCCTTTAGATTCTCATGACCTGCCGGCCACACTGTCTTTTGTGCTTTATGAAATAGACCTCACGCCTTAAAAAATTTATCTGTTTCTTACGTCTCCCATGCGGTCCTAAATTGAGGACAGGAACAGGGGACTGCCACTGCCTGCCTCTCACTGGGGACCCTGGTTGCATCCCCATGAGGGCAGATTGGGTAAAATTCTGAACCACAGGGAGTGGACGTTGCTTGTCAGTCAGTTAGATAAGGGGGCTTCTTCAGTATCACCCTTGCCTCCATTTTCAGAAGATCTGGTAGGAATTTGAGTGCTGGCTTCCACTTTCCTCAGGCGAAGAAACCCTTTAAGGAAGCAGGATGCTCTTGCTTAGGGTTGACTGGCCTCGGGCTGTAGTGCCCAGTTACCTGCTGGTTGCTTCAGGCCTCATACCTCCAGGGAGTTCTGTTGACCCATCTGAAGTTCCGCCTACAAGATTTGGATTTGTTTTCCAAGTCGAGACAAAGACCAGATTGAGACAGGGTCCTCTGCCATCCCCAGTGGGCACTGCCACTAATTTCTAATGCCACCTTGGGAAAGGCAGCCCCATCTTACTTGGTCGGCCCTATCCCTTCAGAGACATGCACAGAGTGAATGGCTCAGAAGTGGTTCACCTTCCTTTTTGAGCCTATTGTTCCAGGTCTTTCTTGCCTCACAATGCCCTTGATGATCCAGGGGCCCACTGGGCAAGAGTCTGGAATTCCTTTGAGAATCTCTAGGCTCATGCTGAGCTGCACTTGGATCCTGGTATCTGCCCATGTCAGAGGCTGCAGGCTCATCCTCAAGGTTATTGTACTTCATCTTGGCATCCCAGGAATTAGCCCCAAATGTACCTCTCAGCAGAGCTCACAATTTCTGTGGAATGAAGATTCACCTGGAAGTTTAAAAGTCCACGATTGCCTTTATTTTTTTTGTGTAAGATTTATTTATTTATTTGAGAGAGAGCACGCACACAGGTACGGAGGGGCAGAGAGAGAATCTCAAACAGACTCCCTCCTGAGCGCAGAATCCAACGTGGGGCTGGATCTCAACACCCTGAGATCACAACCTGAACCAAAACCAAGAGTCAGATGCTTAACCAACTGTGCCACCCAGGTACCATGATATCATGAGTATTTTAAAAGCAATTGTGGGAGCGCTTGGGTGGCTCAGTCATTAAGCGTCTGCCTTCGGCTCAGGTCATGATCCCAGGGTCCTGGGATCGAGTCCCACATCGGGCTCCTGCTTGGCGGGAAGCCTGCTTCTCCCTCTCCCACTCCCCCTGCTTGTGTTCCCTCTCTCGTGCTCTCTCTCTGTCAAATAAATAAATAAAATCATTAAAAAAATAATAATAAAATAAAAGCAACTGTGGGGGGCACCTGGGTGACTCGGTTGAGTGTCCAACTCTTGACTTCAGCTCAGGTCATGATCTCAGGGTTGTGAGATTGGCCCCATGTCAGGCTCCTCGCTCAGTGTGGAGTCTGCTTGGGATTCTCTCTCCCTCTGTCCCTCCCACTCATGCTCTTTCTCCCTCTCTCTCTCTCTCTCGCTCCCTTTTACTCTCAAATAAATAAACAAATCTTAAAAACAAAACAAAAAGACTGATGATACAAAAAAAAAAAAAAACCCAAAAAACAAAAAACCTGTTGATGATACCAAAGATTGGTAAAGAGGTAGAATGACTGGAACTCTCATATGTTGCTAGTGGGCATGTAAATTGGTACAATTTGGAAAAATCTATGGCAGTACTTACTATAGCTGAGTATGTGTACCCTATAGATCCAGAACTTCTACTTCTGGTTAAACTACAGAAATGAGGGGTGCCTGGGTGGCTCAGTCGTTAAGCGTCTGCCTTCGGCTCAGGTCATGATCCCAGGGTCCTGGGATCAAGCCCCGCATCGGGCTCCTGCTTGGCAGGAAGCCTGCTTCTCCCTCTCACACTCCCCCTGCTTGTGTTCCCTCTCTCACTGTGTCTCTCTCTGTCAAATAAATAAATAAAATCTTGGGCGCCTGGGTGGCTCAGTTGGTTAAGCGACTGCCTTCAGCTCAAGTCATGATCCTGGAGTCCCTGAATCGAGTCCCGCATCGGGCTCCCTGCTCAGCGGGGAGTCTGCTTCTCCCTCTGACCCTCTTCCCTCTCATGCTCTCTCTCATTCTCTCTCTCAAGTAAATAAAATCTTTAAAAAAATAAATAAATAGATAAATAAATCTTTAAAAAAATAAAAAAATAAACTACAGAAATGAGCGTTTATGTCCACTAAAAGGCAAAATAATATTCATAGTTTTATTCATAACAGCCGTAGATGGGAAATAATTCAAATGTCAATCAATATAAATTGAGGGTTCCCATGATGACCTAATTAGGTTTGATAATTTGTTATAATGGCTCACAGAACTTGGGAAAATAAATACTATTACCAGTTTATTATAAAGGATATTATAGAAGATACAAATGAACAACCAGATGAAGAGGTATATTGAGTGAGGTCTGAAAAGGTCCTGAACACAGGATCTTCTGTCCCTGTGGAGTTTGGGGGGGACTACCCTCATGGCATGTAGATATATTCACGAATTTAGAAGCTCTCCAAACCCCATAGTTTAGGGTTTATATGGAGGTTCCTTTATGAAGGCATGATTCATTAAATCACTAACCTTTGGTAATTAATTAAATCCCCATTCCTTTTTCCCTTCCCAGAGGCTGGGGGGTTAAGTCTGAAAGACCTTAAGACCTGAGCTGAAGTCAAGAGTCGGACACTCAACTGAGTCACCCAGGTGCCCCCCACAGTTGCTTTTATTTTATTATTATTTTTTTAATGATTTTATTTATTTGACAGAGAGAGACAGCATGAGAGAGGGAACACAAGCAGGGGGAGTGGGAGAGGGAGAAGCAGGCTTCCCGCCAAGCAGGATTCAAACCTAGAATCACATGGTTGGTTCCTTTGGCAACCAGCCCCCATCCTGAAGCTATCTAAGGAACCATCTTGAGTCACCCATTAACATAAACTCAGGTTTGGTTGAAGACTTATAAATAACAAAAAATGTGCTTTTCACCATTATTACTTAGGAAATTACAAGAGTTTTAGGAACTCTTATGCCAGGAACCAGAACAAAGACCAAATAATGTATCTTTTATCCCAATATCATAGTCATAGAAGTCAGAGTAGGGGTGCCTGGGTGGCTCAGTCGGTTAGGTGTCTGCCTTCGGCTCAGGCCATGATCCCAGGGTCCTGGGATTGAGCTCCACATCAGGCTCCCCTGCTCTGCGGAGAGCCTGCTTCTCCCTCTCCCTTTACCTGCCACTATCCCTGCTTATGCTCTCTCTCTCTGTCAAGTAAATAAATAAAGTTTAAAAAAAAAAGTCAAAGTAGACATTACTAACTCTACTAACTTGTTACTAGCTGGGAGGAGAACACAAGGAGGCTTCTGGTGTGCAGGAAATTTTTTTCTTTAAGATTTTATTTATTGGGGCACCTGGGTGGCTCAGTCAGTTAAACGTCTGCCTTCAGCTCAGGTCATGATCTCGGGGTCCTGGAATGGAGCCCCACATCAGGCTCTCTGCTCAGTGGGGAGTCTGCTTCCCCTTCTCTCTCTAACCCTCCCCCCTGGTGGTGCTTTCTCTCTCTCTCAAATAAATAAATAAATACCTTTTTAAAAAATATTTTATTTATTTGACAGAGAGAGAACAAATGGGGGGAGGGGCAGAGAAGCAGACTCCCCACTGAGCAGGAGCCCAAGGCAACATGGGGCTTGATCCCAGGACCCTGGGTATATAACCAGAGCCAAAGGCAGATAGATGCTCAACTGACTGAGCCACGCAGGCATCCCTATATATTGTTCTTGTTAAAGATGATTTCAAACTGTACTATTTTAGAGCTTTAAATAAAAACCCCAACATTTCTAATCTTGTTTACTCCCACCCCTCCAAGTCATCCTTGCAACGTTTCCCTCATGATGTGATGTGCAGAAGGAGGCCATTCATTGGCAGAGGACCCAGGACCTGCTTACCTTTTACATTCTCTTTGACTTGGTCTTGCCAGGAAGAATAAATAACAAGAAAATAGTTTAAAATACTTTGGACAGGGGTGCCAGGGTGGCTCAGTCGTTAAGCGTCTGCCTTCCACTCAGGTCATGATCCCCTCATCGGGCTCCCTGCTTGGCGGGAAGCCTGCTTCTCCCTCTCCCACTCCCCCTGCTTGTGTTCCTTCTCTCGCTGTGTCTCTCTCTGTCAAATAAATAAATAAAATCTTTAAATATATATATTTTTAAAAAATAAAATACTTTGGACAAATTTAATTATGTTATACATGCTCAGTAACAGTAATCCCTCCTGTTTATTTGCACAGATTCCTTGGAACAAACAAAGCAGATGTTGCCACAATTCCCTGTATGACTCTACCCTTAATGTGTTGGAGCTAATTAACTATCCTTGCTAGCAAAGGGCTTGGGAAGAAAGCATTTCTGTTAGGAAAAAAGATTTGGGATTTTAATTCATACAAACCATAATAAAGACAGCAAGAAGAGACCTGGAGGACATGAGAACATGAACAGGGACAGATGGTAAGCACTCAATATCTGCTCTCTGGTGATATAAAGATGTGAGACGTCTCCAATGCCTGTGAATGATAATATTTTTCAGATCCTGGGGCATATATTACTAAAGACGGAAGATATTATAGAGACAGTGCATCTCATTATTTACTCTTACAGAAAACTGAAGCCAAAAAAGTCAAGTCATGTAGTCAGACGGTGGATGAGTAAGGACTGGAACCCAGGATTTCTGCTCTAGTTTACTTTCAGTTCTGCCACATTAAATATCTGGGTCCAGTTGACGTTGTAAGTGGTCTTTATTTCAGCATTTCCTAGTACTTTCATATTTTTTCTTTTCTCAGAACCTGAAATAGTTTACCTAGAGTATCAACTACTTTGAGAACAGAAATTCTATTTCTATATTTTATGTATAATTTGGTGCACACTGATAGATTTTGTGTTAAGTACAGACAATTTCTTTTTTTTTTTTTTAAAGATTTATTTATTTGACACAGAGAGAGAGACAGCTAGAGAGGGGAACACAAGCAGGGGGAGTGGAAGAGGGAGAAGCAGGCTCCTGGCCGAGCAGGGAGCCCGAAGTACAGACAATTTCCAGTCCTTCAGGAACTGATTATAAAGTTTGTAAATTACCCAGTTTCCTGGTTTTTGCCTCCTGCCTCTTTTTTTTTTTTTTAAGATTTATTTATTTATTTGAGAGAGAGAGAGAGAGTGCAAGTGAGGGGAGGTCCGAGGGACAGAGAATCCTGAAGCAGACTCCTTGCTGAGTGCAGAGCCCTATGTGGGGCTAGAACCCCAAGATCATGACCCGAGCTGAAACCAAGAGTCAGCCACTCAACCAACTGAGCTACCCAGGTGCCCCAATATTTTCTTGTAACTTGTATAAATCTAAGATTATTTAAAAATGGTAAGTTTGTGGCACCTGGCTGCCTCAGTCGGTGGAGTGTGTGAATCTTGATGTTGGGGTTGTAAGTTCGATCTCCACATTGGGTGTAGAAATTACTAAAAATAGAAATCTTGGGGCGCCTGGGTGGCTCAGTCGTTAAGCATCTGCCTTCAGCTCAGGTTGTGATCCCAGAGTCCTGGGATCAAGCCCCACATCAGGCTCCCTGCTCCACGGGAAGCCTGTTTCTCCCCCTCCCACTCCCCCTGCTTGTGTTCCGTCTCTGGCTGTGTGTCTCTCTGTCAAATAAATAAATAAAATAAAATAAAATAAAATAATAGAAATCTTAAAAAAATAAAAATAAAAATGGAAAGTTTAGGGGTACCTGGGTGGCTCAGTTGGTTAAGGGTCCAACTCTTAATTTTGGCTCAGGTCATGATCTTAGGGTTGTGAGATTGAGCCCCTTGTGAGGCTCTGCACTGGGTGTTGAGCTTGCTTAAGATTCTCTCTTGCCCTCTCTCTCTCTGCCCCTCCCCCTGACTCTCTCCCTTTCAAAAAAAAAAAAAAAAAGGAAACTTTAGGGGTGCCTGGTTGACTCAGTCTGAAGAGCACATGACTCTTGATCTTGGAGTCATGAGTTCAAGTCCAACATTGGGTATAGAGATTAATAAAAAAATAAACTTAAAAAAATTTTTAAATGGAAAGTTTAGAAAATAAATAAATGAGTCAATTAGAATTCCAAAAAGGATTTCCTAAAATGGAAAAGTACAGCTGTTGTTACTGAGTCCAAGCTTGTTCTGCTCACCATAAAAAAGACCAAGTTGAGAAGCAAGATGTTACAGCAAGGAAAGCAACTTTATTTGGAAAGCCAGCAACCCGAGGAGATGGTAGACTATTGTCACAAAGAACCATATCCCCACAGCATGAAATTCAAGCTTCTTTTCTTCTTTTATGTTAGCAAAAGGGAGAAGTGGGGATGGGGAGTTGAAATCAAAAGGTGATTGACATCTGTACACATATAAGGAAGGTCATATAACTTCTTTGTCCTTGGTCAGTTGATCTTTGTGTACAGGCAGGAATCTGGCCATGTCATTCCTATAAATCTTAAATATAGCACAGTCATTTTTTTAAAGATTTTTAAAATTTATTTGTCAAAGAGAGAGAGAGAAAGCACACAAGCAGGGGGAGTGGTAGGCAGAGGGAGAAGCAGACTCCCCGCTGAGCAGGGAGCCCAATGTGGACTCGATCCTAGGACCCTGGGATCATGACCCAAGCGGAAGGCAGACACTTAATGGACTGAGCCACCCAGGCGTCCCTAATTTTTCAACATTCTAATGATATTTCCAACTTACTCTCAAAAGGTCCATAAGAGAGAAGAGGTTTCACTAATTTAGTAATCATTTCTTAGGCCCTATTATGTGATAGTTGTGGTCAATGGCAGAGGTCTGACTTGGACCTCATCCCTGCCCTCAAGGAACTCAAAGACTAGTAGGAGAACCCATTTAACTAAAATACTAGACAGTCTAGGGCGCCTGGGTGGCTCAGATGGTTCAAGCGTCTGCCTTCGGCTCAGGTCATGATTTCAGGGTCCTGGGATCGAGTCCCGCATCGGGCTTCCTGCTCCTTGGGAGCCTGCTTCTCCCACTGCCTCTCTCTCTGTCTCTCTCTGTCTCTCATGAATAAATAAATAAAATCTTTAAAAATAAATAAATAAATAAATAAATAAATAAATAAATAAATAATAAAATAAAATACTAGACAGTCTAAGGACTTATGGGAGCTCAGTGGAGCAAGAGGATCTGGAATGGCTTCTTAAAAGGGGTCACATTGGGGCACCTGGGTGCTCAGTTGGTTAAGTGTCTGGCTCTTGATTTCGGCTCAGGATTGTGAGATCAAGCCCAGGGCAGCTCCAGTCTGCTTGAGATTCTCTCTCTCCTTCTTCCTCTGACCCTCCCCTCTGTTCGCCTGAGTTCTCCGTCTTAAAAAAAAAAAAAAAAAAGGAAAGAAAGAAAAGAAAAAAAAGATCACGTAAGCTAATTCTTGAAGAATGTAGAGGGTTTCAAGGGAGAACAATGGGTAGAAACTGGCTTTGATTAGAAGGGTGAAGGACAGAGGGGCACCTGGGTGGCTCAGTCGTTAAACGGCTGCCTTTGGCTCAGGTCATGATCCCAGAATCCTGGGATCGAGCCCCGAATTGAGCCCCGCATAGGGCTCCCTGCTCCGCGGGGAGCCTGCTTCTCCCTCTCCCACTCTCCCTGCTTGTGTTCCCTCTCTCGCTGTGTCTCTCTCTGTCAAATAAATACCAAAAAAAACACACAAAACTTTTGCTTTCTTGGGGCACCTGGGTGGCTCAGTCGGCTAAGTGTCTGCTTTGGGCTCAGGTCATGATCCCAGAATCCTGGGATCGAGCCCCATGTCCAGCTCTCTGCTCCGCGGGAGCCTGCTTCTCCCTCTGCCTGCCGCTACACCTGCCTGTACTTTCTCTCTGTGTCAAATAAATAAATAAGGGCGCCTGGGTGGCTCAGTTGGTTAAGCAACTGCCTTCGGCTCAGGCCATGATCCTGGAGTCCCGGGATCGAGTCCCGCATTGGGCTCCCTGCTCAGCAGGGAGTCTGCTTCTCCCTCTGACCCTCCCCCTTCTCATGCTCTCTCTAGCTCATTCTCTCTCTCAAATAAATAAATAAAATCTTTAAAATAAATAAATAAATAAATAAAATCTTAAAAACAAAAACAAAAACTTTGGCTTTATTTCCACCAAAACTGCTAACTTCTTCACATTACCTTACAGGGTCTTGTGAGGATTATTTTGATCTTCACAGTATCCGTGCTTTTGGTAACAGAAGTCTGATTTTACTTTTTTTTTTTTAAAGATTTTATTTATTTGTTTGAGAGAGAGAGACACAGCGAGAGAGGGAACACAAGCAGGGGGAGTGGGAGGGGGAGAAGCAGGCCCCCTGCGGAGCAGGGAGCCCGATGTGGGACTCGATCCCAGGACTCTGGGATCATGACCTGAGCTGAAGGCAGACGCTTAACGACTGAGCCACCCAGGCGCCCATGATTTTACTCTTAATTTTAGTTCATGTTTGGCCTAGAGTTGACTCAGCCATTTGACTCTAGGGTTGGATACATAATCTAATTCTGGCCAAAGCTCGAGGTATTAGGGACAAGGCTTTCATAATGCTCTATCTTATTCCAGAAAGTATTATCAGTCCCTTCTAGCAAAAAACTCCTTTCTCTATGTTCTGAAAATTTTGTTGTTTGGGAAAAGAGTACCACCTGGAATTTAGGGTTCTTAATCCTGCCTCCACCACTTAACAGTGAGCCTCTGAACATATCAGAGGGATAAATCTGAACCTTGCTGGTTTCTTTATCTGTCAAATGGATATATGATTATGTACACATCATTGAACTATACTGAATATCACATAAGATTACATATATAAATTGTAAAATGCTTTAAATGTGTTCAGAATTATAATAAAATGGACTTTCAGCATCTAGGAATATCCTTCTTCCTTTCCATAGCCTGATTCTGTTGTTAAATTTGGGGTGGAGTGGAACGGATATGGCCACATCATCCTCCAAAGATTCTACTAATTTATACTTTGTGAGAGTGCCCATTTTCTCACATCCTAGCCAACACTGACTATTAATTAATGTCTAAATATTTGCTAGTCTGAAAAAAAAAACCCAACTACTTGCTACATTTTAACCTGTGAATGATGCTTCCAGGCACCTGGAGATGTTTTTAAAAATACTCTAAACCAACAGCCCAAAGCCTTCAGAAAGAGCAGACCAACAAGAGCATTTCTCCTACCCAAGCACCAGCTGATTGCTCAACATGGTAGTTAGATAAAGGAGTTGGCCAGAGGCCTTTACAAGCTGTTGTAGCAACAGAAAAGAACACCTCTGCTTCTGCCTTATTTGTTGTGTGAATGAGTGAACACATATCCCCAGTGAACCTGTTAAATCATGGAACAATGATCTACATCTCTTCAAATCCATTTCAGTTCATGCTTGGTGCCTTCTGAAATCATTGCATAATCCAGTTCAACTTCCTTATGTTGGGAGTAAGCATCTGGGTAAGGGATTCATTCATACATTCAAAATATAAAAGAATGATTAGGGGAGAAGACAGATAAAATCATATTCTATTCTATTTTGTAACCCTTTATGCTTTTCAAAATATCACAGCACTTCTCTACTTGAGCCTTTCAAAAACTCTGAACAGTATTATCCCCATTCTAAACAGTAGGAATTTGAGGTTCAAAGAGGTAAGGCAACTTACAAAAGACACACAGCGAATTTCTGGCAGAGGCAGGACTAAAGCCTTATCAGTTGCCATCCAATCTTTCCCCTATATCACAATGTTAGGGGCATCATTCACCCTCTGTAGTGATGCAATCAATACTCACAAAGGCCCAGGGGCACCTGGATGGCTCAGTCAGAAGACCATGCGACTCTTGATTTGGGGGTTGTGAGTTCAAGCCCCACGTTGGACATAGAGATTACTTAAAAAACAAAACAAAACAAAAAAACCCCTTGTAAAATACAAAGACCCATCACTCTCTGGGAAGTTCATTCTATGCACAAGTAGCTCTGCTAAGGTCATTTATCTCTCCTGTCCTTTGCTTTTTTGGTGGTTTTTGTTTGTTTGTTTGTTTTTGTTTTAAAGATTTTATTTATTTGAGAAAGAGAGAGAACACAAGCAGAGGGAGCGGCAGGCAGAGGGAGAAGCAGTCTCCCCAATAAACAGGGAGCCCGATGCAGGACTTGATCCCAGGATCCTGGGATCATGACCTGAGCCAAAGGCAGATGCTTAACCGCCTGAGCCACCCAGGCATCCCTCTCCTGTCCTTTGTAAGGTCCCTCTCCCTGGCCAGAGTCAAAGGGTACCTCTCACACCAGATCCTGCGCATTTATCACCGTAAGTGTATAGTCAGTGCTAGTGACAATTAGGTAAGGGTCGTGGTAGTTACCCATCACAGCTAGTTAAAGGTGGGGTCAAAATCAAGTGGTAATCACCACCCCAGGCTCCTAGGTCAAGTTGTAACATTACTGAGTTTGTTGATAATGGAGTTTTTCTACTGTTAATGGGAATTCAGCTGAAATAATCAGCAAGAACCCATAAGAAAGAAATTTCTGGCTGCAGCCAAGAGATCATATTTCAGCCAATTCTCCTCAATATATGAGCCAGATTGGGGGGGGGGGCGCAGAAGAAGAGGCAAGGGATAAAATGATTCAGGAGAGGTACCTGGCTGGCTCAGTTGGTAGAGCATGTGACTCGATCTTGGGGTGGAGAGTTGGGTCCCATGTTGGGCGTAGAGTTTACTTAAAAAACAAAGCAAAGCAAAAACAAAATAAAACAAAACAACCATGATTCAGGAAATTGTAAAAAAGGAAGATGAGGGGCTGCCTGGGGGGCTCAGTTGGTTAAGCATCTGCCTTTAGCTCAGGTCATGACCTCAAGGTCCTGGGATTGAGCTCCACATTGGGCTCCCTGTTCAGCCGGGAGTCTGCTTCTCTCTCTCCCTCTGCCCCCCCACCCCTCACCCCACCTCGTGCTCTCTTGCTCTATCTGAAATAAATAAGTAAAATCTTAAAAAAAAAAAAAAAAAAGGAAGATGAGAAGCCCTAGTGCTTCTGGAAAGGAATGTCAAGATGTAACATCTTGCCTAAACAAAGATTCAAAGTGCTTTTCACATCCTTCCTTCGTTCTTTTTTTTTTTTTTTTAAGCAGTCTGATGTACAAGGATTAAAAATACTGGGGATTTAATTTCTCTAATTACTTCGAAGACCATCTGTGCCTTGCTTTGATGCATGAACCCCTGCTCTGGTGAAGGAACCATGTGCTAATCTGGCCAATCCTCCCTTTCTCCAGGCTTCCCTACTCCCCATCCCCTACCATCTGGCTATGGGATCACTTTTTTCAGAGGGCTGGGAGATGGAGCTCTAGGCCAAAATCCTCCCCACCTGGCTATGCCCCTGATACCCTGGGGACTGGCAAACATCAGAGAACCATTTGACATCAGCTCACTAACCAATATCCAAGAGCTGCATGTGGGTGGAAACCTACTCTGGCTGAAAAAGTGAACCCCCCCCCCCCCCCGCACCGACACACACACACACACACACACACACACCACATGGAGACTTTTGCAGCTTTATCTCCCTTTTGCAGACCTGACTTAAGTTCCAGGCTGAGTCATTAGGGTGAGGATGGGAATATCTTTTCTACACTTAAATACAGGTTAGTAACATTACAGCAGAATTCTAGTAAAGATAGTATATTGATCTGGTGAAAATTTATTCTCTATAGTGAAAAATCATGAGCAAAAATTTTCTGATTCCTATTTATCATCTAGAATGAGGAGAAAGTTGGTTTAAGTTCTTGAATTTTTTTTCTTTCTTTTTTGCCATTGAGCACCAATTTCCCCTCAATTTTATCTACTCCTCCCTAGTCTCCCAAGAATATGGGGAAGAAAGAAAATAGAGCTAAAGATGAGGGCAAGAGGAAATAGAAAAGGAAGAAAGTTGCTTGTTTCAAAAGGTGATCTGCTTTTCTTACCAACTTCTCTTTTTATATAGCACTGTTCACTCTACCTAGCCACTTCTAAGACTGATCTGCCCCCCAACCTCTCCATCCTCAGTCTTCCAGAGAGTGTCCCCCCTCCTTTTTAAAAAATAATCTCTAGGGGCGCCTGGGTGGCTCAGTCATTAAGCGTCTGCCTTCGGCTCAGGTCATGATCCCAGGGTTGTGGGATCGAGCCCTCATCGGGCTCCCTGCTCAGTGGGAGGCCTGCTTCTCCCTCTCCCACTCCCCTGCTTGTGTTCCCTCTCTGGCTGTCTCTCTCTCTGTCAAATAAATAAATAAAATCTTAAAAAAAAAAAAAATCTCTAGGCCCAACATGGGACTTGAACTCACAACCCCAAGATCAAAAGTCTCATGCTCTATGAACTAAGCCAACCAGGTGTCCCTAGGAACCCCCTTCTTTACTGGAATAAGCCACACCTCTTGGTTCAGAGCTCCTGCTGGTCAGGGCACAAAGTCCATGAAGTGGGACCTTGCCCTTCCTTCTGTCTGTGTTTTACAAAAACTTCATTGTGTTTTTTAGTGTGATGCCCCCAGGGAATCAGTGTGAGCTCACAGAGTTTTTCTTTCCAATCACTCTCACTAGTTGAAAATGTTCTTCCTTTTTCTGGTAAATCTTCGGGCCTGAGTTACAATCAGAAGAGTCACAGTCAGTCACCTGATGCCCAGGCTGATTCTGGGCCCTGGAGGTACAGTAGCAAGGACCTCTACCCTCTGGGGAATTGATGTCTGAAGTACTCCCGCAAAGCGCTGCACAAATGTTAATTTTAGGTAATATTTTTAGGAAACAATTTGGATAACACAGAATATAGCTCTTTGCTTAACACAGAACTCAGCTCTTTGCCTTGTCAGTGGAAGCAGAAATCAGAGCTGGGCGGTTTTCAGAGATAAGCAAATCGGACTCTCTTACTATGTTGGCGAGGAAACTGAGACCACCTCCTCTCACCAAGAATGGTTGGCAAAGGGAAAATCCTCTGGCCTTGGTCCAACCAGGGCAGGAGAGCTCGGTGCACTGTAATGGTTGAGAGCACCAGTTTTGGAGTCAGAGGAACTTAGGTTTGAAAGCCAGTGATACTGGGAAATACCTTCCATTCTCTAAGCCATATCCTTCACTGTAAATTTGGGTTAATAATATTATCTGTCTTATGGGACTATTAAGAGAATTAAATGCAAAGATGGATATAAAGAACTATGTTTAGAACATATTAAGCATTTGAAAAATGGCTAATATTATGTATGTCATTAAACTATTTTTTTTCTTCTTCTCTTCTAATCAATAACCGAAGACAAAAAGGGAATAGCCACTCACTTCCAAGGGAGCCCTGGCTACTCTGCAAACCTGTTAGCTTCGATATCCAAGCTACTCAGGAGACTCAGAGCAAGTAATTACTTCTTTCCACTGGTGGGAAAACTGAGGAATAGTGGAAATTTAATCTTTACCCAGTGGAATAGTGTAGTGTAACAGAAAGAGCAGGGACTTTGAAAGCAGGGTTTTGACCTTAGTTCAAATGCTGGTTATACTGCCTGGTTGCTTCATGATCTTGGTTAAATTACATAACCTCCTTGAGCCTTTCTGAGAGATGTTAATACCAATCACATAGGGTTATTGTGATGAATAAATGAGATGAAGTATGTGTATGCCAAACACATGCTAAGCTGTGGTGGTCTATCATTTTTGCCTGAACCAGTATCTGATTTCCCTTTTCCTAGTAGCATATTTTAATTTTTCCTTGGGGTACTTCCTCTCCTCTGCTGCATACTCTAATGGTAGATCTATCAGTCAGGATGCCTTTCTGCCCTGGCTGAGTGGGCAGCTGACCTGATTGAGGCTAGCCAGATCCTTAATTCCTATAATTTGCATCCATTGAAGGGTGAATCAGAGATGGACAAGGGTTGGAGTTGATTCATGCCACATGTCACCCTGAAAAGACTATCCAATAGTTCTTGCCATCTAGATTCCTGGAGCCTTCTGGCTCTTGTCTTTTCTAAGGCCTGATGGTTTCAGCTGTTGTTTTAAGACTATCAGCACCTGCATGTCCTTCCAATAACTTCCCTTTTCTTTACTTTTCTTTCTCTCTCTCTTTTTTTTTTTAAGATTATTTATTTGAGAGAGAGAGAACGAGCAGTAGGGAGGGGCAGAGGGAGAGGGAGAAACAGACTTCCCGCTGAGCAGGGAACCTGATGCAGGGCTCGATCCCAGGGTCCTGGGATTGTGACCTGAGCTGAAGGCAGACGCTTACCTGACTAAGCTGCCCAGGTGCCCCAATAACTTCCTTTTTCTGTATCATATTAGATAAAATCAGTTTCTGTTACTTGCAACCTCAGAACACTGCTGCACAGATGTTAGAGAAATGTTAGTTCTGTCTTATTTGCTTACCTACTCCCAGCAATCCCTCATACTCTCATATCCCCAACACATATAGAGTATTCTTGTGCTTCAGGACAACCTAAACAGTGGACTTTTGTTGTACTTAGACTGGAATCAGTCTACATTGTTGATTCAGCTGATATTCCCAATCTATCAGCAAATCTTACCAGTTCTATATTTAAAACATGCAGAATATGGGACGCCTCAGTTGGTGGCTCAGTTGGTTAAGCATCTGCCTTCAGCTCAGTTGGTTAGGCACCTGCCTTCAGCTCAGGTCATGATCCCAGGGTCCTGGGATCAAGTCCTGCATCGGGCTCCTTGCTCAGCAGGGAGCCTGCTTCTCCCTCTCCCACTCCCCCTGCTTGTGTTCCCTCTCTTGCTCTCTCTATCTCTGACAAATAAATAAATAGAATCTTAAAAAAAGAAAGATGAAACATGCAGATCTGATCACCTTTCAACTCTGTACTACTTCACTAGTGTAAGCTACTGTCGTCGCTAGCCTAGAGTATATATTGTAATCATTTCTTAACTGCTCTCCATGTTTTCATTCTTGCCCTTTTATGATCCATTCACCACCCAGGAGCCAATGGGATCCTTTCAAAATATAAACCAGGGATGCTTGACTGGCTCGGTCAGTAGAATATGCAACTCTGGATCTTGGGGTTGTAAATTCGAGCCCCACACTGGGTATAGAGATTACTTAAAAATAAAAATCTTAAGGGATGCCTGAGTGGCTTAGTTGGTTAAGCATCTGCCTTTGGCTCAGGTCATAATCCCAGGGTCCTGGGATCGAGTCCCGCATCAGAATCCTTGCTCAGCGGGGAGCCTGCTTCTCCCTCTGCCTGCAGCTCCCCCAGCTTGTGCTCTCTCTCTCCCACAAATAAATAAAATCTTAAAAAATAAATTAAAAAATAAATATCTTAAAATATAAATCAGAGCATTCTACACACTAGCTCTAACCCTTCATGATTTATTTCCCGCCTCTTTTAAAATAACATCGAAGTTTTTCTATGACCTTACAAGACTGTGTGATCTGTCTCCTGGCCACCTCTTCCATCTTACTCCCTTCTACTTTCATCCTTCCTCACTGTTTTTCACCAGCACTGGCTTTGCTGCTCCTTGAACACGTCAAGCATTTTCTTGTCTTAGACCTTTGTACTTAATGTTCCCTAAGTGTCCCCTTCTCCATGTACTTGCATGGGTCTCTGCTCTTTCATTAGCACATAGTGCATAGATAGCAAAAGATACTTGTTGAATTAATGAATGGATAGAATTTTGATACATGAATAAAATGGAATACTATGAAATTGTTAGAAAAGAATAAGGTAGGGGCGTGCCTGGGTGGCTCAGTCATTAAGCATCTGCCTTCAGCTCAGGTCATGGTTCCAGGGTCCTGGGATCGAGCCCCACGTCGGGTTTCCCACTCGGCAGGAAGCCTGCTTCTCCGTCTCCCACTCCCCCTGCTTGTGTTCCCTCTCTTGCTGTGTCTCTCTCTGTCAAATAAATAAATAAATAAATCTTAAAAAAAAAAGAAAAAAAAGAATAAGGTAGAGCGCCTGGGTGGCTCAGTCAGTTAAGAGTCTGCCTTCAGCTCAGGTCGTGATCCCAGGGTCGGCCTCCCGGCTCAGCGGGGAGTCTGCTTCTCCCTCTCTCCTTGCTCCTCTCCCTGCTCGTGTTCTCTCTCTCTCTTTCAAATAAATAAATCAAATCTTAAAAAAGAGAAAATAATAAGGTAGAATGTCCTAATATGTAATGACCTCTAAGATATAATATAAAGTCATAAAAGAGAAAGAAAAACAGTACATTGTATGTAATAGGTTTTCATTTGTATAAAAAAGATATATATTTCTGGAAGTTTACATAATGGGGTGCCTCGGTGGCCCAGTTGGTTAAGCATCGACTCTTGATCTCAGTTCAGGTCTTGATCTTATGGTTGTCAGTTTAAGCGCCATGTTGGGCTCCACTCTGGGCAGGGAGCCTACTTAAGAAAGAAAGAGAGAGAGAGAGAGGAAGGAAGGAAGGAAGGAAGGAAGGAAGGAAGGAAGGAAGGAAGGAAGAAAGAAAAAGAAAGAAAGAAAGAAGAAAGAAAGAAAGAAGAAAGAAAGAAAGAAAGAAAGAAAGAAAGAAAGAAAGAAAGAAAGAAAGAAAGAAACTAGAGAAATTAGTAACGTCATGGTGCCTGGGTGGCTCAGTTGGTTAAGCATCTGCCTTCAGCTCAGGTCATGATTCCAAGGTCCTGGAATCAAGTCCCGCATCGGCCTCCCTGCTCAGGGGGGAGTCTGCTTCTCCCTCTGCCTCTTCCCTCTGCTCGTGCTCTCTCTTTCTCTATCCCTCTCTCTCAAATAAGTAAATAAAATCTTAAAAAAAAAGAAATTAGTAACATCAGTTAACTCTGGAGGTTTAGGGGTGTCTGTGGGAGGGAGACTTACTTTTCACTATTTAGCATTGTGTACTACCAATTACTTATTTATTACTTTTTTATTTTCAGTTCTTTTCCCTTGAGAGGATGCTTTTATTGAACAGTAATTTCATCTGCTTGCTGCTCCCCCTGCTTGTGCTCTCTCAAATAAATTATAAATAAATAAAATCTTTAAAAAAAATAAAGGCTTGATTAGTTCAAGGTAAACATTTTTTTTAACTTAAGTATAATTGACATACAATATCTATACAGTATTAGTTTCAGGTGTACATCATCATAGTGATTTGATATTTTTATTTATTTATTTATTTATTTATTTACTTATTTATTTATTTATTTAAAAGATTTTATTTATTTATTTGACAGAGAGAGACACAGTGAGAGAGGGAACACAAGCAGGGGGAGTGGGAGAGAGAGAAGCAGGCTTCCTGCAGAGCAGGGAACACGATGCGGGGCTTGATCCCAGGATCCTGGGATCATGACCTGAGCCGAAGGCAGACGACGCTTAACGACTCAGCCACCCAGGCGCCCCTGATTTGATATTTTTATACATTAAGAAATGACCCCTATGATAAGTTTAATTACTGTCACCATACAGTTATTATAATATTATATACCATATTCCCTATACTGTACATTGCATCCCCAAGACTTATTTATTGTATTGTACTTCTTTTTTTTAAAGATTTTATTTATTTATCTGAGAGAGAGAGAGAGCGTGCAAGCGGGAGGGAGGGGCAGAGGGAGCAGGACAAGCAGACTCCCAGCAGAGCAGGGAGCCTGATGCGGGGCTGGATCCCAGGACCCTGAGATCGTGACCTGAGCTGAAGGCAGACGTTTAACCAACTGAGCCACCCAAGCACCCCGGTATTGTACTTCTTAATCCCCTTCACCTTTTCATCTGCCCCAATAAGCAACCCCCCACTGTGGTAACCAATCGTTTGTTTCCTTATCTATGAGTCTGTTTCTGTTTTGTTTGTTCATTTGTTTTGTTTTTTAGAGTCCACATAGAAGCAGAATCATATGGTAATTAGTATTTGCCTTTCTTTGACTGACTTATTTTACTTAGCATGAGACTCTCTAGGTCCATCCATATTGTCACAAGTGGCAAGATTTCATTCTTTTTTTATGGCTGAGTAATATTCCATTGTGTGTGTGTGTGTGTATGTATATATATATATATGTATATATATATATACATACAATTTATTTTCTATCCATTCATCTGTTGATGGATACTTAGGTCAAATTAAACTTTTTTTTTTTAAGATTTTTTTCTTTTTCTTTTAAGATTTTATTTATTTATTCATGAGAGACAGAGAGAGAGAGGCAGAGGGAGAAGCAGGCTCCCAAGGAGCAGAGAGCCCGACGCGGGACTCGATCCCAGGACTCTGGGATCATGACCTGAGCCGAAGGCAGACGCTTAACCATCTGAGCCACCAGGCGCCCAAGATTTTTTTCTTAAGTAACCTCTACACCCAATGTAGGACTTGAACTTATTTATTTATTTATTTATTTGACAGAGAGAGAGAGAGAGAGAGAGACAGTGAGAGCAGGAACACAAGCACAGGGAGAGGGAGAAGCAGGCTTCCCACTGAGCAGGGAGCCCGATGCAGGGCTTGATCCCAGGACCCTGGGATCACGACCCGAGCCAAAGGCAGACGCCCAACTGACTGAGCCACCCAGGCACCCCTGGACTCGAACTTATAACACCAAGATCAAGAATCATAAGCTCTACCAACTGAGACCACCAGGCATCCTCATCTCTTTCTGTTCTTGTTCTTTTTTTAAATTTATTTTTCTTGTGATGAGAACTTTTCTTTTTAGATTATTTTAAAAAAATTTGTTTGAGAGGTAGTGCATGAGAGAGAGCATGAGCAGAGGGAGGGGCACAGGGAGAGGGAGAAGCAACCCCCCCACTGAGCAGGGAGCCTGTTACAGGGCTCGATCCCAGGACCCCAGTATCATGACCTGAGCTGAAGACAGATGCTTAACCACCTGAGCCACCCAGGCGCCTCTGAAGTGATCAAACACAGAGTCTGCTTGTCTGTCTCCCTCTGCTCTTCCCCCTGCTCTCTCTCTCAAATAAATTAAATAAATAAACAAACAAATAAGCAAGCACACGGAAGTCTTTACAAAGATTTCCAGTAAATTTGCCACTTTTACCCTCTCCAGTCAGATTAATATTCCATCTTCAATATTGGGGCCAATGTGATGTTCTGAGGTATGTTCAGATGGTTCAAGTTTCTTCAGAAGTATTATGATAGTGGGCATGAAAGTTAGCATAGCTCTGGGACAAGACTATAAATGTATGCTATTGTCCATTCCATGTTACAGTTAACTGTTTTTGATCCTCCTTTCTCACTGGGATGGGAAACAATTCATTCACCAGATCAGTGATCACATATCACATAGTTGAGGCAATGTTACTCTGCTTTAGCAAATATACTGAGCCTGGTATAGCAGTTTCAATCAGGGCTACCACTTTTGTGAGTTTGCCTAGTCCACTGTCATCCTCCAGAGTCTGTCCAGGATTCTGCCAAATTAAATGAAAATATGATAGGGACCACTACATCTGCATCCTTTAAATCTTTAAGAGTGTCACTAATTTGTCGTTCCTTGTAAGATGTGATACTTTTTATTGCTATCTTGGCTGGGTTAAGGGGAAGTTTCAAAAATTTCTACTTGGCCTTCTCTATTATGAGAGCTCTTACTTTACAGGTCACTTTACAGGACCCATGTGGTAGTTCTGTTAATTACAAATGTGTCAATTTAATTTATACATTTGAGAATTGGGGAAATTACTATTGGGTGTGTCTGTGTACACAGTGGATCCATTGTGAATTGAACCTGGGCCAGGATTCCATTTATTATGTGATCTCCATATGTCCCCACTCTAACCAGGGGACCCTGATGATGTTTTTGATTCCCTAATATCAATTTCATCTCAGACTTTTGAATTCCTTGTGTCCAACAGTCCTTGAATTCCTTGGCTAGTATTTCCCTTCCCCCTGTGCTGGCTGCCCAAGTAAATGGTAGCAGACCACTTTGAGGAAGGAGTGAAGGTATCATTGCCATCTCTACTTGCATTTTGTTGCAGTGCCCTTCCTCCTGGAGACCTTGCCTCTCCATTAGTCACTGGGTTCCAGGTCTGGAAACTGTCAGTTCTAGTCCAGACTCAGGCCCTTGATCTTCCACCCTTGATTTATTTTAATGGCTGTGTTGGCCATCATGCCCTTAGGAACGTTGTGTACTATCAGCCATCTCCATAGCTCTCTGAAAGTCAGATGCTTCTGGCTACCATTCCAACCTCATAGTTCATTACAATAATTGTATTTACATTGCTTCTGATAGTTAGGGGTTCCATCTGGCCTCTATTATGTTAACATCCTATCATTCTCATTTGCTATGAAGAAACCCTGTTCTGAAAGTGCAGGGGCAGCCACTACGGAGCTTCTCAGTGATGTCAGTGGACCTTTCCTCAGAACATTCCTCAGGGCCCTCCCATGGAACTGAGTCATTTGGTGAGGTTTCTGGTTTTACATGCTATGTCCACTTCAACCTTCTTTTCTGAGCTTCTTGACCCCCGCTTTCACCATCTCCCACAGCTGTTCTGACATTTCTACTTCATTTGTTATGACCCATAGCTTTCTCCAAGCTCTTTTTTTTTTCTCCAAGCTCTTAGGAACCATCCTGGCAACATGTTAGAACTGTTTCTCAGGGTCCTTGTCAGGGTGTTAAATCCTGTGTCCCAGGACAATGTTCCCATATTGATAATCTCTCCTTCATCCAACTTTAGGTTCAACTTTGCCCTACTTAGATCAAGACTTGGAATTCTTAGGATGTAGTCCCATTTATATCCTCCTGGCCTCTGTTGGTATATAGTGGTTATGTTCTACAGCTCTGTTAGATATACTCCCTCCTGAGGCGCCTGGGTGGCTCAGTCGTTAAGAGTCTGCCTTCAGGGCGCCTGAGTGGCTCAGATGGTTAAGCGTCTGCCTTCGGCTCAGCTCATGATCTCAGGGTCCTGGGATGGAGTCCCGCATCGGGCTCCCTGCTCCTTGGGAGCCTGTTTCTCCCTCTGCCTTTCTCTCTTGCTCTGTCTCTCATGAATAAAAAAAAAAAAAATCTTTAAAAAAAAAAAAAAAGAGTCTGCCTTCAGCTCAGGTCGTGATCCCAGAGTCCTGGGATTGAGCTCCGCGTCAGGCTCCCTGCTCCGCGGGAAGCCTGCTTCTCCCTCTCCCACTCCCCCTGCTTGTGTTCCCTCTCTCGCTTTGTTTCTCTCTGTCAAATAAATAAATAAAACCTTAAAAAAAAAAGATATACTCCCTCCCTTATCATGTCCTGGTCTTTTGTGTTGTTACTTAATCCTAGTTATTGGTCTAATGGCCAGGTTGAGATGTTAGGATAGATCCAGATGGGGAGGCCCATTTTTTAATAGGGCAGAGATTTCTGCATCATCTTCAAGCAAGGGAGAAAATTAATTTTTTTTTTTTTTGAGAGGGAGAGAGAGGGTGGGGGGAATTGATGGAGGGAGGGATAGAGGGAGCGGGAGAGAGAGAATCTTAAGCAGGTTCCACTTCTAGCATAGAGCCAGATGCGGGGCTCGATCTCACAACCCTGAGATCATGACCTGAGCCGAAATCAAGAGTCGGACACTTAACCTACTGAGCCATTCAGGCGCCCCGAAAACTAATCTTTTTTTTCCCCCCCGAAAACTAATCTTGAACAAGAAGTGGGCAATTTATAAAGGCCTAGAGATTATAAACCCTCCAGGAAACTGGAGATTCTAGATTTTCAAGTAAATAGACCCAGATATTGCCATCTCCTGCCTCCCATTTCCACTCCTTGTCAATCAGAACCCTAACCTCGGTGTAGCCGATTTACTATAGCTGAGAATTCAACTTCTCTGGAGCTCTGCAAATCTTATAATTAAGTCCTGGGCCTGATCCTGACCCTCAGGTTCTTCTGCCCTCCGGCTGCAGGAGATAGACTCTATACATTGCCAAGAAGGCCCTTTGACTTTTACACTTAGCCTTTCTCCAAAGTATCTATTACTCTCAACAACAAATATCCTATTACTTCTCAAATGCCTGATACATTGTTTTCCCCCAACCCCATGCATTCCTTTCCTCAGGCAAAACATCCCAATTTATCACTGGTGAAAATTTTAACAATTGCATTATTATCACATATAGGGGCTAACAATCCTCTACCTACCACTAGTGATGGTCTCCTCATTGTCAACAGGCTGGTGAGTGATCCCACTCTCAAGTCTCATTTTATTTATTTATTTTTAAGATTTTGCTTATTTATTTGAGAGAGAGAGAGACAGAGAGCATGAGCAGTAGGGAGGGGCAGAGGGAGAAACAGACTCCCCGCTGAGCAGAGAAGGCCCCCATGTGGGGCTCCATCCCAGGACTCTGGGATCCCGACCTGAGTTGAAGGCAGACACCCAATCGACTGAGCCACCCAGGTGCCCCAAGACTTTCTTTTTTTTAAAGATTTTGTTTATTTGTTTGACAGAGAGAGACACAGTGAGAGAGGGAACACAGGCAGGGGGAGAGAGAGAGGGAGAAGCAGGCTTCCCGCGGAGCAGGGAGCCTGATGCGGGGCTCGATCCCAGGACCCTGGGACCATGACCTGAGCAGAAGGCAAACACTTAACGACTGAGCCACCCAGGAACCCCAGACTTTTTGTATTTTAAGTAATCTCTACACAACGTGGGGCTTGAAGTTACAACCCCAAGATCAAGAGTCGCATGCTCTACCAACTGAACCAGCCAGGCACCCATAGAGCTTTTTAAATAAGCAAACAAAAAAGGAGAAATTACAAATTACCCATAATCCTTCCACCAAGAGTTAACCACTGTAAATATTTAGGCATATGTCCTTTCAGAATTTCAAATTCAAAATTATATTGTGTATATGTGTATAATTTTACAAAAAAGAGCAACTGAATATATGGTTAGTAGCTCTTTTTAAACTTAGCAATGTTTTATAAGCATCTTTTTTTTGTGTGTGTGTGTGTGTGTTTTTAATTCTTATGTTAATCCCCATACATTACATCATTAGTTTTAGATGAAGTGTTCCATGATTCATTGTTTGTGCATAACACCCTGTGCTCCATGCAGAATGTGCCCTCCTCAATACCCACCACCAGGCTAACCCATCCTCCCACCCCCCTCCCCTCTAGAACCCTCAGTTTGTTTTTCAGAGTCCATCGTCTCTCATGGTTCATCTACCCCTCCGATTTCCCCCGCTTCATTCTTCCCCTCCCACTACCTTCTTCTTCTTCTTCTTTTTTTTCTTAACATATATTGCATTATTTGTTTCAGAGGTACAGATCTGTGATTCAACAGTCTCACACAATTCACAGAGCTCACCATAACACATACCCTCCCCAGTGTCTATTATAAGCGTATTTTCATATTTACATCTATAACATCCTTTTTTTAGACTTTATTTTTTAGAACAGTTTTAGATTTACAGAAAAAATTGAGCAGATAACACAGAGAATTCCCATAAACCCCCAACCACAGGTTCCCCTATTACTAATACCTTGCATTAGTGTGATACATTTGTTACAATTAGTGAACCAGTATTGATGCATTATTATTGAAGTTCATAGTTCACATTAAGGTTCACCCTTTGTTTGGTACAGTTTGGTTCACCCTTTGTTTGGTACAGATACATTACAGTATCCCATAGAATAGTTTTAGAGCCCTAAAAATGCTGTGTACTTCAGCTATTTATCCCCTTTCCCTAACCCCTGGCAACCACTGGTCTTACCGTGTCTATAATTAAAAAAAAATTTTTTTTTATTTTAAAGATTTTATTTGTTTATTTAACAGAGAGACACAGAGCGAGAGAGGGAACACAAGCAGGGGGAGTGGGAGAGGGAGAAGCAGGCTTCCCGCTGAGCAGGGAGCCCGATGCGGGGCTCAATCTCAGGACCCTGGGATCATGACTTGAGCCGAAGGCAGACGCTTAACGACTGAGCCACACAGGCGACCTTATAATTTTGTTTTTTATAACATCCTTTTTAATGGCTGCTTAACATTGTCTCATGTGGATTTATCCAGCCAACCCCCTATTATGGGACACTGATGCTGTCAATGTGACTTAAAGAAAAGACTAGAATCAAATTTTGCTGAACTGGTACAGGATTCACTTGTCCATATACTCACACTTCACTTATTCTGGTATGTCATTATCTTTGGGCAAAAAGGAACCTTTTCGATCTCACACACTATCTTGGAAACCAGAAGAAAACATCTGGCATTCACTCTGATGGGAGAACCAAAGCAAAGCTGTAAACACCATCTGTTAATTTTTCTTTCCAAAGGAGTCTTTCCAAATTTCCGGAGGGTTCTCTCTGCAAATTCCTTGTCACAGCACCAGAAGCAAATGAAATCATTGAGGTTTCTAATGAAGTTCTGGGTTAGGAGGCTGAGCTTCCAGAGCTTCCTGCTGCACAGGTACATGTCCTCACAGGCTACCTCTGCTCTCCTTCCATTGGTACCAGACTCTACCTCCTCCACCAGCACAGCTATGTATGGACGTATACTTTGTGCTCACAAAAGTGGCTGGTTGAGGGGTCCAGGGAGGGTTAAAATCCAGCTGCACTCAGTTTGCCAAGCTTTATACCCTGGCACTGCATCCACTCAGAGAGGATGAATATTTCTCTTCTGGACAAAATCACAGTTTAGTCTAGTGGCTGGCCTTGTCTTCGAGCTCACTGAGATTAAGTATTGTAATTGTCTGTTTATATATTTGTCTTCCTCCAAAGATTATTATTATTTTTTTTAGGGAGAGAGTGTGTGCGCTGGTGGTGGGGGGAGGGGCAGAAGGAGAGGGAGAGAAAGAATCTTAAGCGGGTTCCACGCACAGAGGCCAATGCGGGGCTTGATCTCACCATCCTGAGATCATGACCTGAGCTGAAATCAAGAGTCAGCGGCTTACCTGACTGAACAAACAGGTGCCCCCAAAGATTCTGATGACTGAAACCTGGTATTATTTAATCTTTGTTCCCACTGTAGCACAGGGTTTGGGGTATAGCAGACTTCGGTATATTAGCTGAATGATTACTAGATACAGGTCTCTTTTAGCTCAGGGCCAGGACAGTCTACCCACACCATTTAAACACATTTAATAAAATTATCTTTTACTATTACTACTTACTAATAATGAATTATCTTTTACTCTTTTTTTAAAAAAGATTTATTTATTTGAGAGAGGAGAGAGAGGGAAAGAGACAGCATGAGTGGGAGGGGCAGAGGGAGAGAATCTCAAGTGGACCCCACACTGAGCATGAAGCCCAATGCGGGGCTCGATCCCACGACCCTGAGGTCATGACCTGAGCTGAAACCAAGAGTGAGAAGTTTAACCGACTGTGCCACCCAGGCGCCCTGTCTTTTATTCTTCTACAGGACAACCCTTACCATGCTTCTGCTCTTTTTTTTACTAGGTTTTCTCCTGTTTTTCATATCTGGTTCTCCATCTCTTTCTTTGATTCTGTGAACCACCCAATAGCTTTTTGAGGTTGGTCATTACATCTCTGTCCTGGAAACTACATTTCTAAGCTCCTTTTGCCAACTGAATACTAACTAGATTCCATCAGTGGGAAGTACTGGCAGGCAACTGGAGGGCTGGAGGACGGGAGAAGTCAGGGCAATTCTTCCTCTCTTATGGTTGTGAGAGCATCTTCCAGCAGTGGCTGTGATCATCTCCTTGGTTTTACTTCCTCTTCCTCCTTGGTTCCAAGTCCTGCTGTCTACCTACCTCCAGGCACATCCTGTTCCCTGCAGAGCCACAATAAGAGTTTGGTGTGTATCTTTTCAGTCTGTTATCTATGCTTAAATATCTAAACCTTCAGTTATTTATTAAAAAATTTTGGGGGGGACGCCTGGGTGGCTCAGTCTTTTAAGCGACTGCCTTCGGCTCAGGTCATGATCCTGGGGTCCTGGGATCAAGCCCAGAGTTGGGCTCCCTGCTCAGTGGGAAGTCTGCTTCTTCCTTTCCCTCTGCTGCTCCCCCTGCTTGTGCTCTCTCTCTCAGATAAATAAATAAATATTTTTAAAAATTTTATTTATTTATTTGACAGAGAGAGACACAGCGAGAGAGGGAACACAAGCAGGGGGAGTGGGAGAGGGAGGAGCAGGCTTCCTGCAGAGCAGGGAGCCCAATGTGGGGCTCGATCCCAGGACCCCAGGATCATGACCTGAGCCGAAGGCAGATGCTTAATGATTGAGCCACCCAGGTCCCCAAATAAATAAAATCTTTAAAAAGAATTTTTTTTGTAAGTAAACTCTATGGCACATGTGGGGCTTGAACTCATGACCCTGAGATCCAGAGTCCCATGCTCCACCATGTTCCACTGACTGAGCCAGTCAGGCACCCCTCTAAATCTACATTTATATCTATGTCTGCATTTATTTCTATATATCTAGCTGTTTCTTTTTTACAAAAATGGATACAATACGCATTATTCTGTAACTTGCTTTTTACTTCACAATGTATTGTGATAGTTACTGCCAAACCGCTCTACCAAAAGAGTTCATCAATTTGTACTGCTATCAACAGTGTATAAGTATGCTTATTTCTCCATCTACGTTGGCACTGGATGTAATTAATCCTTCTAGCTTTTGCCAATTTGTTAGGTGAAAAATGGGGCCTTTTTTCATTTTTAAAAATTATCAGTCATGTTGACCATCTTTTTATATGTTCACTAGCTATTTGCATTCTTTTTTTTTTTTTTAAGATTTATTTATTTATTTTAGAGCGAGAGGGCTTACGTGGGGGGAGGGAGAGGGAGAGAGAGAGAGTAGACTCCCCACTTAGCACAGAGCCCAACACGGGGCTCGATCTCATGATCTGAGCCAAAATCAAGAGTCAGACACTTAACCAACTGAGCCACCCAGGCACCCCTATTTGTGTTTCTTCTTTAGTGAATTCCCTCTTGACAAGTTATACCATATTTTTCTATTAAATCATTCTATTTTTCTTATTGATTTGTAGGGGCTTTTTGCATATTGGGGAAATTAATCCCTTTTCTGTTATAGATCACAAGTATTTTCTTCCAGTTTATCTTTTCACTTTGTGTATGGGATCTTTTGCCATATCAAATTTGTCAACTATTTCCTTTATGGGTTCTGAATTTGGTGTCATGATTAGAAATTTTCTTCTTAACCCATGATTCAAAAAATATTCTTCTATATTCTCTTCTAATATTTTATTTATTTATTTATTAAAGATTTTACTTATTTATTTGACAGAGAGAGAGAGACAGTGAAAGAGGGAACACAAGCAGGGAGAGTGGGAGAGGGAGAAGTAGGCTACCTGCGGAGCGGGGACCCCAATGCGGGGCTCGATCCCAGGACCTTGGGATTATGACCTGATCTGAAGGCAGACGCTTAATGAGTGAGCCACCCAGGCGCCCCTATTTTTGCTATTTTTTTTTTAGGATTTTATTTATTTATCTGAGAGAGAGAATGAGAGAGAGCATGAGAGGGAAGAGGGCCAGAGGGAGAAGCAGACTCCCCGCTGAGCAGGGAGCCCGATGCGAGACTCGATCCAGGGACTCCAGGATCATGACCTGAGCCGAAGGCAGTCGCTTAACCAACTGAGCCACCCAGGCGCCCCCTATTTTTTCTATTATTAAGTAATCTTTACACCCAACGTGGGACTCAAACTCATAACCCCAAGATCAAGAATTGCATGTTCTGCCGACTGAGCCAGCCAGGCACCCCCTAATATATATTTTTTAAAGATTTTATTTTTTAAGTAATCTCTACACCCAGTGTGGGGCTCGAACCTACAACTCTGAGATCAAGAGTCACATGCTCCACCGGCTGAGCCAGCCAGGTGCCCTATCTTCCAATATTTTATTTTTTTTTACTTTTAAAGATTTTATTTTTTTATTTATTTGATAGAGAGACAGCGAGAGAGGGAACACAAGCAGGGGGAGTGGGAGAGGGAGAAGCAGACTTCCTGCAGAGCAGGGACCCCGATTGGGGGCTCGATCCCAGGACCCTGGGATCATGACCTGAGCCGAAGGCAGACGTTTAATGACTGAGCCACCCAGGTGCCCCCATCTTCCAATATTTTAGAGTTACTGTGTATGTGTTTATATTTTCATCCTTCTGGAATTTGAAATCATCTTTATCCATTCGTAGTCATCAGGATAATTGCATCTTCATATGACGGTCATCACATAGAAACCCCAGAGATCACTCAGAGACCTGAGTCCTTAACTGTTACCTTGAGCTTTTAGGGAAGGGCAAAGGATTTTAACCTGACCTCCAAGATTCTAAGGATTTATCCAGAATTTTCTCTTGAATTTCCCAGGGGAAAAGCTGCAGTGACTTTATTTATAGCCTTAGAACTGTTAAGTCCCAGGGGTGCCTGGTTGATTGGGTGTAGAGATTACTTAAAAATAAAAATCTTAAAAGAAAAAAAAAAGAACGTTAAACCCAAGCCAAGCCTCTCCCTGCTTGGTCTCTCCAGTCTTATCTTCCTCTGCTCTCCTACGTATACCCTAATGATTCTGAATTTTCATGGAACTTTCCTGAATCCATGCCTTTGTCTAAATTGCTTTGTTCTCAGTATTGGGCACCCTTCATTCTACCTGTTTTTTAAGGCCTAACTTAAGTGCTTCAATTTTCCATGCAGTCTTCCTTGATTTCTCAAGTCTACCCGAACTTTCTCCTCTCTGTACTCCTGAGGCATGGAATGTGCCACCTAGGAAGATAATTTTCTGCCCGATACCACCATTATCTGCACACCTGTTTGATTCTCTCACTTGACCTTAAGAGTATCTTTGTAGACTCATGATGGCTGGCATATGGTAGGACTTAGTAAATGCTGGATGGCTAAGGATTGAGAGCTTGTTGTCTTTCCTGTCTCTGTTCTTAGACCCACCCCAAAAGCCTAGTGTATGAAGTGGGGGAGAAAGAAGAGGAAAAGTGGGAGGAGTACAAGCTGGTGCCCTTGGCTTGAGTGCTGCTTCTAGAGGAGCTGGTATGCTGGTACTGTCTAGATGCACTGGGAATGAAAGACATGGGGCAGGGGTCCTGTTCAGCCTCTTCTGGCCCCAAGAGAATTACCATTGGGATTCAAACACGGAAATTGTCAAGTATGAGTCACTCCTAGGAAGGTGAAGTTTTTGTTTCCCACTTCATTTCCATTTCTTAAGAATGGGTTGTGTCCATGGGGGATAGGGAGACACAGCAGGCTGGCCCAGGAGTAGATGGTCAGAAACCAGATTCTCACATAAAACAAGAAGGAAGAGAAGGAAAAATTATTGGATCAGGAGACCAAGGCTGGTGAGGAAATCTTAGAAAGTTCTTACCTGATGGGGGAGGCTTGTCTCTGGTCTCAGGGAGTCCTACTCTAAGAGGCACAGGCCCAGTCCTCCAAAGCTTTTCCCTTCCTAATCCTCCATGGCACCATAGTCTTCTGATTCCTTTTCTACTTCTCTGGTCACTACGTTTCCATTCTTTATCTGCTTCCTCTTCCCATGCCCTATTTGTCAGTGTTCCAAAGGGTCCTATCCTCAGAAATTTTAATTAATCTGATTTCTGTTCTTCTAGCCAAACCTGCAAGAACTTGACTAAAGTCAAAAATCTTAAAGTCATCCTGAGTCCTTTCATTTTCTCACACTGTGCATCTAATCTGTGAGCAAATTCTTATTCCTCTCCCTTCAAAATGTACTCAGAACCCTAGCCATTTCTAATCACCTTCAATGCTACTACTACAATGTAGTAGCAATAATCTCTAAATGGTCTTTCTTCTTTCACCCTTGCCCTTTAGCTTATGCTCAGTGTAGTAGCTAGAGTGATCCTACTAAAAAGATAGATTATTTCCCTTCTCAGCTCACAACTCTCTAATGGCTTTCAGCTCACTTAGAGTAAAAGCCAAAGTCCTTAAAATGATCTACAGGTCGCTATGTGATTTAGTCCCGTTACCTCTCTGACTTCATCTCCCAATTATGCTCTCTGCTCACTCCATTCCATCATTGTTCCTAGAATATAGAAGGTGAAATTCCATCTCAGGGCCTTTGTACTTGGTATTCCCTTGGATTGGCATTTTCTTTTCCTAGACATCTGCAAATCTTTCACTTTCTTTACTCAGGTCTTTACTCAGATGTCACCTTTTCCTGGCCATCCTTTATAAATTTCAATCATGGATGCCTTCTATTTCCTTTCCTCTGCTTTATTTTTTCTTCTTAACCTATCACCATTATTATTAGTCATTTTCCTCTAGAATATAAGCATTGTGAGAACAGGAATTTTTTTTGGGGGGGGGGTTTCTTTTATATACTGCTATATCCCCAGTGCACAGAACAGTGCTTGGTATACTACTGGCACTCAGTAAATGCTTATTGAATGATGAATGAAAAGTTTAATTGCTCAAGGATTATCAGTATACCACACATGTGTACTCCTTATCTCTTTTTTTTTTTTTTAAGATTTTATTTATTTATTTGAGAGAGAGAGAATGAGAGACAGAGAGCATGAGAGGGAGGAGGGTCAGAGGGAGAAGCAGACTCCCTGCTGAGCAGGGAGCCCGATGCGGGACTCGATCCAGGGACTCCAGGATCATGACCTGAGCCGAAGGCAGTCGCTTAACCAACTGAGCCACCCAGGCGCCCCTCCTTATCTCTTTCTGATTTCTAAGCTCACATTCCCTCCTGAACATCCCTCCAGAAAATCTGCCATCATAATTTGGACAGCTGAACTCATTTTTACTTCCTTTAGCACTTCAGTAAACCCTACTTCTTTTTTGTTTCTGTTAAAAACAGACCCCCAGAACTTGGCTTTTCTTCTTTATGATTTATTCTCCCATGCAGCAGGTCTCCACATGGGAGTGTTGTTGAGTCAATCCCCTAAATCTTGGTTCAGTTCATCCCCTAGTCTCCATCCCTGCTGTCCCTGCTTTAGTTCAGATGTGAATCTTTTTTACTCAGTGCACAAGTCTGCCACGTAGTCTCTAGTTCACTTTATTCACTATCATTTTAATTCTCCTGATGAAGAGTTTTATTCAGCTCACTGCTCTGCCACAAACCTTCTATCGCTGCCCATTATTTGTTGAATTAAGTCGGCAAATAATCCAGAATTGATGATTTGCTATTTTCTGCTTAACTTCCCCCTTCTGGAATGCCCACCTTCTTTCATTGTGGGTTAAAACTGCTGCACCCTGGGGCGCCTGCGTAGCTCAGTCAGTTAAGCATCTGCCTTCGGCTCAGGTCATGATCCCAGGGTCCTGGGATCGAGCCCCAGGTCAGGCTCCCAGCTCAGTGGAGAGTCTACTTCTCCCTCTCCCTCTGCCTGCCTCTCTGCCTACTTGTGCTCTCTCTATCTCTGTCAAATAAATAAGTAAAATCTTTAAAAAAAAATACTGCACCCTTTAAAGTACAAATATTATCTTCTCTGGAATTCTTTTTCTTTCTTTTTTTTTTAAAAAGATTTTATTTATTTATTCATGAGAGACAGAGAGAGAGACAGAGGCAGAGGGAGAAGCAGGCTCCCCGCGGAGCAGGGAGCCCGATGCAGGACTCGATCCCAGGACCCTGGGATCATGACCTGAGCCGAAGGCAGACACTTAACCGACCGAGCCACCCAGGCGTCCCTCTTTTTCTTTTTAATAAAGATTTTATTTATTTATTTGACAGAGAGAGAGACACAGCAGGAGAGGGAACACAAGCAGGGGGAGTGGGAGAAGGAGAAGCAGGCCTTCCACTAAGCAGGGAGCCGGATACTGCCGATACGGGAACCCTGGGATCATGACCTGAGCTGAAGGCAGACTCTAACGACTGAGCCACCCAGGCACCCCTTCTTTGGAATTCTGAAGAGAAAACAGGGCTGAAGAATTAGGCATGAAAGTCTATACATTCTTTATGTACCCAGAAAGTGTAGAGATGTAAATCTTTCCTAATCTCTTAGCCAAAAGCCAAGTTTTCCAGAGCAATTAATGCAACTGTTAGGCCATTATCACTCTCCGATTTTTCGTGGAGTTACCTGTTAATGCTTCGAGTTCTCTTACCAAGTAGGAACTTTTGGGAACAAAGATTCATCTCATGCAGTTATGAATCCTCTATGCACCTGATTCCAAGTGACATCCAATAAATGCAGAAGGCAGTAAATGTCTGGGATTGGATTACCTAGTTTAAACCGCTGGATGTCACAACTGGAGGGAGATTTAGAGGTCGCCTTTCAACCCAATCTTTGTAAATGGGGAAAATGAGGCCCGGAAAGAGTAGGACTTGAACCAGATCACAGACCCGGGACCAGAACCCAGACATTCTGATTCCCAAGTAGGTCTCATTAGTAAGTCTTTGTGCGTCCCCTCGCGATTCGAACCTCTCAGATTCTCGCCTAGGCCGCTTCACCAGCCTCTACGCCTTACCCTTTTAGTGACCCTCACCCTTCCCTTTCTTCCTTCGGGTCAGCAGGGTCCACCCACTCCAATTGCAGCGGTCCAGGGATCTAGAGTTGTTGGGCAGTAGAAGAGAGATTAGTTACGTCACCGTCGGCTCCTCCCATTGGCCCAGGGAGGGTGGAGCGCGGCGCCATGACGTCAGACGCCCACAGGGGCGGAGTGGTGAGGGGAAGGAGGAGGGAAGTAGAACTTCAACATGGCGGCTGTGGTACTGGCAGTGGGTACGGTGACGGTCTGGCCCGGAGCGGGCAGAGTTGGAGGTGGTGGCGTTCGCTTTCCCTAGGGGCCGTCAGGAGCTCAGCGGTGACCGAGGCTGGGAGGCCATCCGGCGCCAGCACGTTTCGGCTTCTGGGACGGCAGCGGTAGCGGCGTTCAGGTGAGGGGGGCCTCCAGCTGGGAGAAGTGGGGGGGGAGAGGGGCGGAGTTGGGGGAGGGGACCGGTACCGGGAGACGGATGCGGGAGGATTCCCTGGGAAGAGGTTGGAGGCCGAGCGGGAAGAAAGGAGCTATAGTTGAGTGGATAGGAGGGAGAAGGGGCCAGAGATCCGTGACTTGGGGAGGATTATGGGAGAGAGGTCGGAGTGAGGGGACCAGAGTTGAAGGGGCGGAAGGCAGATGGGATGCGGAAGAATGAGTTCGGATTAAGGAGACTAATACCTTACCGGAAGACAGGCGCAGTAGATGTGTATCTGACTGGAGTGAGAGCTCGGTGGGAATTAGAGGATGTCGGGGAGGAGGACCCAGGTTTTAGTAAAGAGGACGAGTGATTGGGAGTTGAGGGTGAGTTGGGGAAGTGAGATGCAGATTTACTTCTCCCTGAGGCGTTGAGATTAGGGAGAAAGGGAGGAAACCAGAGCAGGGTGAGGGGTCTTTGGGGACATCTTTGACGTTGTCTGGCCTTGTCCAGTATGTTTATCTTGCCTCTTTTATTTCTTGGGTGGAGACTTACCTATACAGTCAACATGGGCCTCGGAAACAGTCCCAAATCTTTATTGTGTAACATCAAGTTACTTTTCATTTATTTGATCTCTATCAGGGATCTCTGACCTTTGGTTGTTTCCACACGTACTTGTTTCCAGACTAGCCTCTTGAAAATGAAAAAACATTTTATATTAAGCTGAAATAAAATTTTGAGTTTTTAAACACCGTAGACTGTTAGAAAACGAGATTTGATAGTTAACTATGTGTTTATAGCTTTGTGTTCTAATCCCACTTATTAGTGTCTTCTCTCTTTCCACAGTTGTATTTATTAGCATTTGAGAAATTGGATAGACATGATGGATCTTTCTCTTTGGAATTTTGTCACATTTGATTGGCGGAAAGACAGGGCACTTAGTCTTTAGTGATAGCTAGTTCTTTCTAGTTAATGTCCCATACTAGTTAAAATGAAAGTTTATGTATTATAAATATTCAGAGTCTAAAAGAATTACATTTTCTGCATTAACCTACTAAGTGGAATTTTATAAATTAGATTTTTATTTCTAATCAGTTCTGTTCAGTTTTTCTGTTATTTATTCAGCATTTAATGCTTACTGTGCATTGCATTAAGAGTCATTCTAATTATGGAAATGGGAAAATTAATGTTTCTCTATCACTGCACAGCAAATAACTTACTAACTTGCTATGACCTCATTGGAAGAAAAAGTGTTACTTTAGAAATGATGACAGTGGAAGAAAATTAAACTGTGTGGATATAAGAAGTTCCTGAATTTTGGGGCACCTGGGTGGCTCAGTCGTTAAGCGTCTGCCTTTGGCTCAGGTGCCCCGCATCGGGCTCCCTGCTCAGCGGGAAACCTACTTCTCTCTCTCCCACTCCCCCTGCTTGTGTTCCCTCTCTCCCTGTCTCTCTCTCTGTGTCAAATAAATTTTAAAAATCTTAAAAAAAAAAAAAAAAAAGGAGGGGGCGCCTGGGTGGCTCAGTCGTTAAGCATTTGCCTTCGGCTCAGGTCATGGTCCCAGGGTCCTGGGATCGAACCCCTGCATCGGGCTCCCTGCTCAGCGGGAAGCCTGCTTCTCCCTCTCCCTCTCCCCTTGCTTGTGTTCCCTCTCTCGCTATGTCTGTCTCTGTCAAATAAATAAATAAAATCTTAAAAAAAAAAAAAGTTCCTGAATTTTTCTTTGACCCATTACTTCATCATGATGTATTTTATGTGTATCTGAAAGATTTTTTATTTTTAAAATTATTTTTATTAAAATAATTTAAAAATTTTTAAGTAATCTCTACATGCAATGTGGGGCTTGAACTCAACCCCAAGATTAAGAATTGCATGCTGTTCTGACTAAGCCAGCTAGACGCCCCTGAAAGATTTTGATTTTTTTATTTTAAGATTTTATTTATTTATTTGACAGATAAAGACATAGCGAGAGCAGGAACACAAGCAGGGGGAGTGGGAGAGGGAGAAGCAGCCTTCCCGCGGAGCAGAGAGCCTGATGTGGGACTCGATCCCAGGACCCTGGGATCATGACCTGAGCCGAAGTCAGACGCTTAACGACTGAGCCACCCAGGTGCCCCAAGATTTTTTGATTTTGATTTTGAAGACGACAGTAACAGTATCCTGATGTGATAATACTAGGTCTGTAAACAGTTCTTTTTTTTTAAATTTTTAAAATTTTTATTTTTTTTAAAGATTTTATTTATTTATTTGAGACAGAGAGAATGAGAGGGAGGAGGGTCAGAGGGAGAAGCAGACTCCCCGCTGAGCAGGGAGCCCGATGCGGGACTCGATCCCGGGACTCCAGGATCATGACCTGAGCCGAAGGCAGTCGCTTAACCAACTGAGCCACCCAGGCGCCCCTCTGTAAACAGTTCTTATCAATGGTTGGTAGTTCACATTTCTTAGACTGGCAAATGTCACTTTATCTTGTGCGTCTTTTCTTTTTTATCTTGAATATGATAAGGTACTTAAAATGAGGATTCTTGAAGTTTATTTATTTATTTAAGATTTTATTTATTTGACAGAGAGAGACACACAGAGAGAGGGAACAGAAGCGGGGTGGGGGGGGGTGTGGGAGAGGGAGAAGCAGGCCTTCCGCACATCAGGGAGCTCGTCGCGGGGCTCTGTCCCAGGACCCTGGGATCATGACCTGAGCCAAAGGCAGACGCTTAACGACTGGGACACCCAGGTGCCCCAGGGTTCTTGAAGTTTAATTCAGTGACTAAAAATCTCTGAGTATTTTCAGCATTACAAATGTATTTTCATTACCCCAGAGTATATATGCCAGTATTACATTTTTCCTGATCTCTAATTAAATTGTTGAATGTTTTGAGGGTTTTTGTTTTGTTTTGTTTTTAAAGTAAACTCTACACTCAGTGTGGGCTTGAATTCATGACCCGAGATCAAGAGTCTTGGCCTAATGACTGAGCCACTTGGGCTCTCCTGTTTTGAGATTTTTAACATGGAGATTATTTTAAGTGTAAACTTTTTTCCCACAAGCAAACCAACCCCCACCCCCCCCAAAGAAAACCCAGTACCGGGGCGCCTAGGTGGCTCAGTTGTTAAACGTCTGCCTTTGGCTTAGGTCATGATCCCATAGTCCTGGGATCAAGTCCCACATTGGGCTCCCGGCTCAGCGGGAAATCTGTTTCTCCCTCTCCTACTCCCCCTGCTTGTGTTCCCTCTCTCGCTGTGTTTCTCTCTGTCAAATAAATAAATAAAATCTTTAGGAAAACAAAAAAACAAAAAAAACCCAGTACCATCAATTCATTAATCAGGTAATTTTCTTTAGACAGGCTTTTTAAGAAATGCAAAAGTTAGTATGTAGTACTTTAAATATGAAATAGCTTTCTCTGGGTGCCTGGGTGGCTCATTCGGGTAGGCAGCGACTCTTGATTTCAGCTTAGGTCATGATCTCAGGGTTGTGAGATTGAGCCCTGCATGGGGCTCCCTGTTGGGCGTGGAGTCTGCTTAAGATTCTCTCTCTCCCTCCCCCCCACCCCTCTTTAAAAAAAAGGGTTTTTCGGGGCGCCTGGGTGGCTCAGTTGGTTAAACGACTGCCTTCGGCTCAGGTCATGATCCTGGAGTCCCAGGATCGAGTCCCGCATCGGGCTCCCTGCTCGGCAGGGAGTCTGCTTCTCCCTCTGACCCTCCTCCCTCTCATGCTCTCTGTCTCTCATTCTCTCTGTCTCAAATAAATAAATAAAATCTTAAAAAAAAAATTAAAAAAAGGGTTTTTCTTAGGATAAAAAAAAACCTTGAATCTTAGAAATCAACTGGGTTTAGATTTTAGCATAGCTTGGGCATCCCTGCTTCTGTATCACGAAGATAAGTGAAAATCTGTTGTCTTTTCCAGAATCTAGTAATTTAGGAAAGACTTTTGGTTAGAGGAAGAAGTAAGCAGGTGTTTCTCTTCTAACCTGTACTGCACAATTTTGTAATACTAGAAATAATTGGAATTAAGAGTGATATTTTCCTATGAATTAAGAGTTGTAATTTTAGGCTTTAAAAATTTTAGGTGAGAGGAGCAAGATTTACAAAGGGAAGGGTGCTAACTGGGCAAAAGCTAATGAGGTAGGCATTGTTGAGCACTTTACATAATCTCTTAATCTTTGCAATGTGATTAGGTAGGCAGGTTGTGATACACATGCTTTTTAGCTGTTGAGGAAATTGAGGATCAGTGAATTTGAGTCATTTAACGTTACAGAGATAAAATGGTAGAGTCTGAATTTGGACTTGAATTTGTTATACTTCAGTGCCCAAACTTACCTGTTACATCTTTGTTCCTCTTAGGCAGTCACAAGATCATTCCAATTCCTATCAAGTAAATTTAAAGTATAACCACTATTTTTTAAAATAATGCCATTTAAAACTACTTGTTCTTTTTGGAATAGTAGTGTAACTGGAATGATAAATAGTTCATTAAAATTATAGTCTTTAAGATGTCATTAGTATGCTAGGAAGAAATGAATACCTGAATATTTTGTACTTAACAAAATAAACTGGATAAACTGGATAAGAGACTAAAGTTTTCTTATTTGTATTGCTTAGTCAGGTAGGATTCAGTTCATTAAGGGCCAAAATTTGTGTTTGGCAGTAGTCTGCATGTGTTCTCATAATTCTGGATTGGTCATTATCAGTTGCTTAATTGCTTACCAAACCCTTCTAGTGGTTGAGTCACTGTGAATTGGCTCATGGTAATTGTGAATCTTGTGGTAACTGAGTCAAGAGCCAGGGTATGTTTTGGTTGCCTCACTTCCTCCACAACACTTGATATTGTCAGACTTTTAATATTTTTTCTAACCTAGTAGACTTGAAACGAGTGACTCTTGGTATCAGGATGTGTTTATTGTTTTGTTTTTATTTAAGCATTTCCTTAAGTTGAGCATCTTTTCATATGTTCATTATTTGTGCTTTGTCGGTGAAGTGTATATTCAAGTTCTTTGCCTATTTTGAGTTGTTTCTCTTTTTCTGTTTGACTTTTAAGACTTTTTTTTTTTTTTAAAGCTTTTATTTATTTATTTGACAAAGAGAACGCGTGTATGCGCACAAGCAGGGGGAGCAGTAGGCCGAGGGAGAGGGAGAAGCAGGCTCCCTGCTGATCAAGGAGCCTGACTTGGGGCCCCATCCCAGGACCCTGAGATCATGACCTGAGCTGAAGGCAGACGCTTAACCGACTGAGCCACCCAGGTGCCCTGAAAAGTTCATAATTTTAATGAATTGAAATTTTCAGTTTTTTATGGTTGTGCTTTTTGTATCATTTAGGAAACCCTTCTCTGCTAGGCATGCTTTTTTTTTTTTTTAGATTTTATTTATTATTTGACAGATAGCGAGAGCAGGAACACAAGCAGGGGGAGTGGGAGAGGGAGAAGCAGGCTTCCCGCCAAGCAGGGAGCCTGATGTGGGACTCGATCCCAGGACCCCGGGATCATGACCCGAGCCGAAGGCAGACGCCCAATGACTGAGCCACCCAGGTGCCCTTTTTTTTTTGTTGTTGTTATTTATTTGAGATTTATTTATTTATTTTAGAGAGAAAGAGAGTGCGGGGGGTGGGGAGTGGGAGAGGGAGAGAGAAAATTCCAAGCAAACTCCTGAGTGCGGAGCCTGATGTGGGGCTTGATCACAAGATCCCGAGATCATGGGGCGCCTGGGTGGCTCAGTTGGTTAAGCGACTGCCTTCGGCTCAGGTCATGATCCCGGAGTCCCGGGATCGAGTCCCACGTCAGGCTCCCTGCTCAGCAGGGAGTCTGCTTCTCCCTCTGACCCTCCTCCCTCTCATGCTCTCTGTCTCTCATTCTCTCTCTCGCAAATAAATAAAATCTTAAAAAAAAAAAAAAAAAGATCCCGAGATCATGACCTGAGCTGAAATCAAGTTGAATGCTTAACCGACTGAGCCACCCAGGTGCCCCAAGTTTTTTTTATTGTTTTAAGTAATCTCTACCCCCAATATGGGGCTCAAACTCATGATCCTGATATCAGGAGTCACATGCTCTACTGACTGAACCAGTTAGGTGCCCCGGGGCCTAAAGTATTTTATTTTATTTTTTTTTTAAGATTTTATTTATTTATTTGACAGAGAGAGACACAGCGAGAGAGGGAACACAAGCAGGAGGAGTGGGAGAGGGAGAAGCAGGCTTCCTGCAGAGCAGGGAGCCCGATGTGGGGCTCGATGCCAGGACCCTGGGATCATGACCTGAGCTGAAGGCAGTCGCTTAACCAACTGAGCCACCCAGGCGCCCCGGGCCTAAAGTATTTTAAAGCAAATCCCAACTTTCCTGTAAATACATTATTATGAACCTCTGATAAGAATTTCTTTTAAAAACATAACTACCATGCTATTATCACATCTAATAATTATTAGTAATTCCTTTATAATCTAACGCCATCCATATTAAAATTTCTCTTATTGTCTTAAAAGTGTCACTTTAGGGATGGTTGGGTGGTGCAGTTGGTTAAGTGTCCAACTATTGGTTTTGGCTCAGATTGTGATCTCAGGGTCATGAGGTCAAGCCCCCAGTCAAGCTCTGTGCTCAACTCAGAGTCTTCTTGAGATTCTCTCTCCCTCTCCCTCTACCCCTCCCACTCATGCTCTTACACTCTCTCTCAAATAAATAAATCTTAAAAAGAGAAAAGTGTTGGGGCGCCTGGGTGACTTAGTCGGTTAAGTATCTGCCTTTGGCTCAGGTCATGACCTTAGGGTCCTGGGATCGAGCCCCACGTCGGGCTCTCTGCTCAGTGGGGAGTCACTTCTCCCTCTCCCTCTGCCCCTCCCCCTGCTTGTGCTCCCTCTCTCTCTGATAAAATCTTTAAAAAAAAGGAAAGAAAAGAAAATATTGCCCAAATACCCATAACCCAATGAACAATATGAAACAATAATTTTAAAATTTTAAAAACTTTGGTATACACTTTAAATATGTTAAAATTTTATCAAATATACCGCAAGAGAGCTGAAAAAAAAATTAATTGTAAAAAGAAAAAATAAATCAAGCTTGTAACCGTTAGTTTACAAAAATAGAAAAGTAAATGGGGCGCCTAGGCAGCTCAGTCGTTAAGCTTCTGCCTTTGGCTCAGGTCATGATCCCAGGGTCCTGGGATCAAGCCCCGCATCAGGCTCCCTGCTCAGTGGGAAGCCTGCTTCTTCCTCTCCCACTCCCCCTGCTTTTGTTCCCTCTCTCGCTGTGTCTCTCTCTGTCAAATAAATAAATAAAATCTATAAAAAAAACGAATACAAGAATGCACAGATAGTGGTTATAGGATACCTACAGGACAAATGCCCTGGTTTCTCCAGTGAATCAATCATATGAAAAGGGGTAATTATCATATAACAAAAAAGCCTTAGACATGAAGGCCAAATAAGTGATAAATACGGACCTTATTTGAACTGTGAATGGCACAAATCGCTTGTAAAATGACTCTTTTTAAAAAGATTTTATTTATTTACTGGAGCGAGAGAGAGAGAAGACAGAGAGAGAGCAAGCACAAGCCAAGAGGAAGGGCAGAGGGAGACCCAGGGGGAAGTCTCCTTCTCCCTTTCCCTCTTCCCCTCCCTTCGCTTGTATGTGCACGTTGTCTCTCTCTCTCTCTCTCTCTCGCCCACTCTCTCAAATAAATAAATTTTAAAAAAGTGAAATTGTATCATCATACTATTTCTGTTATATTTATGTTTTTGAGTACTATTCTTCTCTAAAGAACTTTCCCTTGGCAGCAGGCTTACGCTGAAGTATAGTTCCTATTGAAAAGGGTGGATGAGTACACTTACCATGATGAGCACTGAGTAATGTGTAGAATTGTTGTATCACTGTATTGTATATCTGAAGCTGCTTTAACACCATGTTAGCTATACTGGAATTAAAAAACAGTAAAAATAAAAAAAAACAAAGGAGGATGAATGCTTCATTCTTTTAATTAACCAATTTCAAGTAAAGAGTTAGTGGAACAGTCTCTTACGGTAACAGGCTATTTTGGGTTTTTTCTTTATTTTCTTTTTTTTTTTTAAAGATTTTATTTATTTGAGAGAGAGAGAGAGAGAGAGAGCACATGAGAGGGGGGAGGGTCAGAGGGAGAAGCAGACTCCCCGCTGAGCAGGGAGCCCGATGCGGGACTCGATCCCGGGACTCCAGGATCATGACCTGAGCCGAAGGCAGTCGCTTAACCAACTGAGCCACCCAGGCGCCCCTTTTCTTTTTTTTTTTTTTTAAGTATCCATACCTAGTGTGGAGCTCAATGTGGTCTTGAGCTTGAATTCAACAACTGTGAGATCAAGACCTGAGCTGAGATCAAGAGTTGGACACTTAACTGACTGAGCCCCCCTTTTTTTGACCTTTGATTTTCTTTAAAGATTTTTTATTTGGGAGAGAGTGCACATGAGTGGGGGGGAGGGGCAAAGGGTGAGGGAAAAGCAGACTTCCCGCTGAGCAGGGAGCCTGACAATGGGGCTTGATCCCAGGACCCCGACATGATGACCTGAGCTGAAGGCAGATGCCCAACTGACTGGACCACCCAGGCGCCCCAACTGTTGGTTTTCTAAGGATCTTTTCTTTGAGTATTGTCATAAACTTGTGAATTTGTATCATGTGTTTGAGCAATTATAGTCTTTTTTTAAAGATTTTATTTTTAAGTAATCTCTACACCTAATGTAGGGCTTAAACCTACAACCTGGAGATTAAGAGCTGCAGGTTCTACCTGTAGTCATTCTTTTTTATGCACAAGTTGTTTCATTTTTGATCAGTGAGAGCCATTTCAGGTTGGTAGCTATTTGGCATGAACTAAAAAATCCTTTTTTTTTTTTTTTTTAAGTTTTATTTAAGTCATCTTTACACCCAGCATGGGCTTGGAACTCACAGCCCTAAGATAAGAATCACATGCTCTTCCAACTGAGCCAGCCAGGTGCCCCATGAACTATAAATCTTCGAAAGGCTTCTTTCATACACAACAGATGGCCCAGGTTAATCTTATAAATTCTTCTGTACATCTGAAAACGACCATTTCTCCAAGAATTAATGTAGAACTAATATTGAGAGCTCAAAATGTGGGTGCCAGGGATGCTCATTAATAGTGTCCTTGCTTCTACAAACATTTTTATTTATTTAAAAATTTTTTAAAAACTTTATTTTTGGGGCGCCTGGGTGGCTCATTTGGTTGAAAATCTGACTTTGGCTAAGGTCATGATCTCAGGGTCATGGGATCGAGCCCTGCATCGAGCTCCCTGCTCAGCCAGGATTCTGCTTCCCCTCTCCTCCCCCACCCCCACTCGTGCACTCTATCTCTCTCTCTCAATAAATAGATCTTGAAAAAATATTTTTATTATTGGGGTGCCTGGGTGGCTCAGTTGGTTAAGAGTCTGCCTTTGGCTTAGTCATGATCCTAGGGTCCTGGAATCGAGCCCCACGTCAGGCTATCTGCTCAGTGGGGAGCCTGCTTTTCCCTCTCCCTGTTGCTCCCCCTGCTTGTGTGCACTTTCTCTCTGCCAAATAAATAAATAAAATCTTTTTTATTTTTTATAGATTTTATTTGTCAGAGAGAGAAAGAGTGTGTATGCACAAGCAGGGAGGGCAGCAGGTAGAGGGAAAAGCAGGCTGTCGATGAGCAAGGAGCCCCAGGCAGGACTCGATCCCAGGACCCTGGGATCATGACCTAGGCCAAAGAAAGACGCTCAACTGACTGAGCCACGCAGGCGTCCCAGTAAATAAAATCTTTTAAAAATTTTTTATTTTTGGGCGCCTGGGTGGCTCAGTCGTTAAGTGTCTGCCTTCGGCTCAGGTCATGATCCCAGAGTCCTGGGATCGAGTCCCACATCGGGCTCCCTGCTCGGCAGGAAGCCTGCTTTTCGCTCTTCCACCCCCCCTGCTTGTGTTCCTGCTCTCGCTGTCTCTCTCTCTGTCAAATAAATAAATAAAATCTTTAAAAAAAAATTTTTTTTTATTTTTTATATTTTTAAGTAGGCTTCATGTACAATATGGGGTTTGAATTCATGACCCTGAGATTAGGAGTTGCATGCTCTACCAACTGAGCCAGCCAGGTACCCCTACAAACATTTTTTTAAAAATCACAAGTTCATATTGATTTTTTTTTTTAAAGATTTATTTATTTGACAGAGAGAGACACGGTGGGAGAGGGAACACAAGCAGGGGGAGTGGGAGAGGGAGAAGCAGGCTTCCCGCGGAGCAGGGAGCCCGATGCGGGGCTCGATCCCAGGACCCTGGGACCACGACCTGAGCCGAAGGCAGACGCTTAACGACTGAGCCACCCAGGCACCCCAAGTTCATATTGATTTTTATAATTCAGATTTAAGAACTATAGGGTTGGGCGCCTGGGTGGCTCAGTCCTTAAGGCGTCTGCCTTCAGCTCAGGTCGTGATCCCGGGGTCCTGGGATAGAGCCCCGCATCGGGCTCCCTGCTCTGCGAGAAGCCTGCTTCTCCCTCTGCCACTCCCCCTTCTTCTGTTCCCTCTCTCGCCGTGTCTCTCTCTGTCAAATAAATAAAATCTTTAAAAAAAAAAAACTCATGAATAAATAAAGAAAACATTAAAAAAATAAAAAAAACCTAGGGTTTTTACTTTTTTAATATTATACTTGTCTTTTTTTTTTTTTTAAAGATTTTATTTATTTATTTAATTGACACAGAGAGAGAGACAGCGAAAGCGGGAACACAAGCGGGGGGAGTAGGAGAGGGAGAAGCAGGCTTCCGGCTGAGCAGGGAGCCCGATTCGGGGCTCGATCCCAGGACCCTGGGATCATGACTTGAGCCGAAGGCAGTCGCTTAACCAACTGAACCTTTTTTTCTCTCTTACATAAAAAGTCTAGGTTCCTTACAATATAAACATAATTACTTACTATATTGGGTATACACATAAAATGGTTTTAAAATGGTAATACTGATATTATTGCTAACAAAAAAAATAAAATCTGTATAATTCTTCATGTTTTTGGAACATAACTACACTGCTCTGCAGTTAGAATACTGAGTTCTGAAGTCACTTGAAATAATTTTCTGGGCGCCTGGGTGGCTCAGTTGGTTGAGCGACTGCCTTCAGCTCGGGTCATGATCCCAGGGTCCTGGGATCGAGTCCCGCGTCGGGCTCCCTGCTCTGCGGGGAGCCTGCTTCTCCCTCTCCCACTCCCCCTGCTTGTGTTCCCTCTCTCGCTGTGTCTCTCTCTGTCAAATAAATAAGATCTTCAAAAAAAAAAAAAATTTTCTGTGTAGTAATCAATTTTATGTACAGTAGGTTTATTTGTTTCAACTTGTAATCATTTAGGGATTTAAAAAGTTAAGTTTTGGGCACCTGGGTGGCTCAGTCGTTTAGCGGCTGCCTTTATAATACTTGTATAAAATATTTGCATAATTGGGGTGCCTGGGTGGCTCAGATGGTTAAGCATCTGCCTTTGGCTCAGGTCATGATCCCAGTGTTCTGGGATCGAGCCCCACATCGGGCTCCTGGCTTGGGGGGAGCCTGCTTCTCCCTCTCCCTCTGCCTTTCCCCCTGCTCATGCTCTCTCTCTGTATCTCTGTGTCTCAAATGAATGAATAAAAAAATATTTTTAAAAATTTGCATAACTAACATTTATTGAAAACATACCATGTATGGGGATTGTTCTAAGTACTTTATATTCATTATCTTGTTTAATCTTTAAAATAATCATATGAGATAGTTATCATTATCCCTATTTTACAGGTTGGGTACCTGACGTTCAGTTATGTTAACTTGTTCAAGGGGTACACAGCTAATAAGTAGCAGAACAGTGACTCAGTCTCTGATTTTTCTTATTTATTTATTTGACAGAGAGAGACACAGTGAGAGAGGGAACACAAGCAGTGGGAGTGGGAGAAGGAGAAGCAGGCCTCCCACAGAGCAGGGAGCCCAACGTGGGGCTTGATCCCAGGATGCTGGAATCATGACCTCAGCCGAAGGCAGGCGCTTAACGACTGAGCCACCCAGGCGCCCCTCAGTCTCTGATTTTTCTTAGTCTAAAACTTACCTGCATTACTGTGTGTTCTCTTTTCACTCTTTTCTCTGTGCTTATAAACAGTTAATTTTAAAATATATTTCATACATTTGGTTATTCTTTTTTTTTAAAGATTTTATTTGAGAGAGAGAGAGAGAGAGAAAGCATAAGCAGGGGGAGGGGCAGGGGGAGAAGCAGGCTCCCCGCTGAGCAGGGAGCCCAATGTGGAACTCGATCCCAGGACTTTGGGATCATGACCTGAGCTGAAGGCAGACGCTTAACCGACTGAGCCACCTAGGACCCCTGGTTATTATTTATTCTCTTTAAAGTGTCTTTTTGGGAGAAGTCTGGATGAAGTCCACTATATTTTTTCTTTTATGGTTTGTGCTTTTGTTGTTATATCTAAGAAAATACTATCTAACGTAAGGTCAGAAAGATTTTCTTGATATTCTCTTCTAGAAGTTTTATAGTTTTAGATTTTATAAAGTCTGTGGTCCATTTTGAGTTAATTTTTCTGTATACGATGTGAGGTGTGGATGGAGGATTTTGTGGGTTTAAAAAAATTTTTTTGCATGTAGATACCCATTTGTTCCAGTACCGTTTGTTGAAATGATTACCCTTTCTCTGTTTATTGCTTTTGTGTTTTAAAAATACTTTGTGTATATGTGGGTCTGTTTTTGGATTCTCTTCTGTTAATCTATTTGTCTTTATGCCTACATCACACTTCTTGAATACTATAGCTGTATAATAAATTTTGAAATCAGAAAGTTTTTCAAAGTTGCTTTGGGTGTCTATGTCCTTTTCATTTGTATATGAATTTTGGAATAGCTTGTCAGAATATCTACAAAAATCCTGTTAGTGTTTTGTTTGGGATTAGATTGAATCTGTAGGTTAATTTGGAGAGAATTGACATCTTAACAATATTGGGTATTATAACCTATGAACATGGTTTATCTCTCCATTTACTTAGGTCTTTGCTATAACTGAATGTTTGTGTCTCTCCCAAATTCGTATGTTGAAATCTATCCCCGGTGTGATAGGATTTGGAGGTCAGGCCTTTCGAAGGAAATTAGGTCATGATGGAGGAACCATTATGACTGGGATTAATGTCCTTATAAAAGAGGCCCCAGAGAACTCCCTTGTCCCCTTTCACAGATATGTTAAGTTATAGTGAAAGGACAGTCAGTGAACCAGGAAGCAGGCTCTAACTGGATGCTGATTGTGTTGGTGCCTTAATCTTGGATTTCCCAGCCTTCTTGAACTGTGAGAAATACATTTCTGGTGTTGATAAGCCAATTAGGCTGTGGTATTTTGTTGTAGGAGCCCCAGCAGAGTAAGATGTTCTTACATTTCTCTCAGCAGTGTTTTGTAATTTTCATTGTGCAGGTCTTGTACATTTTTTTGTCAGATATATTCCTAAGTGTTTCATAATTTTTGGTGCTTTTGTAAATGGTGATTTTTAAATTTAAAATTTTTCTTTTTTTTTACAGAGAGAGTGAGAGCAGGTGCAAGTGGGGAGAGAGGCGGAGGGAGAGGGAGAATCTTAAGAAGGCTCTGTGCCCAGTGTAGAGCCTGATGTGAGGCTCGATCTCACAACCCTGAGATCACGACCTGAGCCAAAATCAAGAGTCGATGCTTAACCAACTGAGCTGCCCAGGCACCCATAAAATTTTAATTTCTGATTGTTCATTGCTAGTATATAAAAATGCAATTGATTATTCTGTATTGATCTTACAGCCTCCAATACTATTGTATAAGTTTTGTATAAGTACTCTCGTAAATTCTACTAGATTTTCCACAGACCGTGTTGTGTGTGAATAAGGACAGGTTTTATGTGTTTTTTCCAATCTGGATGCCTTTTACTTATTTTTCTTGTTTTATTGCACTGGCTAGAACCTCTAATAGAATGCTAAATAAATGTGAGGAAAGTGGACATCCTTGCCTTATTCTTGAACTTAAGGGGAATGTCTTTTAACAGTAGGTATGATGTTAACTGTAGGTTTTTTTTTTTAATAGATGGCCTTTATCAAATGAGGAAGTTCCCTTCTATTCTTATTTTGCTGAAAGTTATTTTTGGAATGGGTATTGGATTTTGTCAGTTTTGCTCTTCTTGTGTTTGTTAAGATAATCCTATAGTTTTTCTTTTGTAGTTTGTTAACATGGTGAATTACGTTTTTTAAAAAGATATATTTAACCTATCTTGCATTTCTGGGAAAAACCTCACTTCATCGTGATATATGATCCTTTTTATATGTTGTTGGATTTGATTTGCTAAAATTTTGTTGAGAATTTCTGCATTTATGTTCATGAGGGATATTCTGTAATTTTCTCATAATATCTTTGTCTCTTTTGGTATCAAGGTAATGTTTCTATAATTCTTATAGAATGAGTTGGGAAGTATTCCTTCCTCTTCAGTATTCTGGAAGTATTCAGTATTTCTTCCTCGAGTGTTTGGAAGATTTCACCAGCAAAGCAGTCTGGTTCTGAGTTTCCTTTATGATGAGGTTATAAATTACAAATTCAGTTTCTTTAATAGATATTCGGCTGTTGAGGCTATTTCTTTCTTCTTGAGTGATCTTTGGCAGTTTGTGGTTTTTAAGAAATTGGTTTATTTCTTTTTAAAAAATATTTATTTTTAGAGAGCGAGCCCTCATGCATTGCAGAAGTGGAGGGTAGGAGCAAAGGGAGAGGGAGAGAGAACTTTACTTTTTTGAGGGGAGGGCAGAGGAGAGGGAGAGAGGGAATCTTAAGCAGCCTCCACACCCAGCATGGAGCCCTGTGGGGGGTTCTGTCTCATGACCCTGAGATCCTGACCCGAGCTGAAATCAAGAGTTGGATGCTTAACCAACTGAGCCATCCAGGCACCCCTGAGAGAGAGAATCTTTTTTTTTTTTAAGATTTTTAAGATTTTATTTATTTATTTGACAGAGAGAGACACAGCAAGAGCAGGAACACAAGCAGGGGGAGTGGGAGAGGGGGAAGCAGGCTTCCCACTGAGCAGGGAGCCCGACTTGGGGCTTGATCCTGGAACTCCAGAACCATGACCTGAGCCGAAGGCAGACGCTCAACCAACTGAGCCACCCAGGTGCCCCAGTATGCTGAAATTAAATCTTTAACCTTTATAGAGGGTTTTCTATTTGACTGCCAGGGACTCATAAGTCAGTATAAAAATATATGGATTTCTTACTATAGGTGGTGGTTTTCTGGTACCACCTTTCTTTGTTCCTTATGGTAAGTACAAGTCATTGAAATGTGGAACTACTCTTACTAATATAAGATTTAGGGGGCAGCTGGGTGGCTCAGTTGGTTAGGCGTCTGCCTTCAGCTCAGGTCATGATCCCAGCGTCCTGGGATTGAGTCCCGATCAGGCTCCCTGCTCAGTGGAGAGCCTGCTTCTTCCTCTGCCCCTCACCCTGCTTGTGCTCTCTCTCTCTTGCTCTCTCTCCCAAATAAATAAAATTTTAAAAAAATATGTAAGATTTAGGAAGGTGAGGAGGTGTTAGTAAACCTGGTAACTATTGCTTGTATATTATTTTATTTAATCCTTATAATACCCCTTCTTAGATTCACTCTATTGTACTATTTAAGTTCTTATACTATTAATTTTGTTTTTATTGGTAAGAAGAATATGTTAAGTTTTGATCAGAGATAAATTATAATCCGTTTTGGTAGATACCTATTTGTAGATACTCATAAAGCAACTAAGATTAATTAAAAGACCTGTGTCCTTTTTGTGTTTTTTTATTATAAATCATTTCATATTAAGGTTTTTCAGTTGTAAAATGGAGAAGCCAGGTTCTCTTGTGTACATTGTACCCTCTTATCTGCAGAGCATATGTTCTGAGATCCTCAGTGGATGCCTGAAACTTGGATAGTAGTGAACAGTATATATACAGATGGTCCCCAACTTATGATGGTTTGATTTATAATTTTTTGACTTTATGATGTGAAAGCAATATGCATTCAGTAGAAACCATACTTTGAATTTTGAATTTTGATCTTTTCCCAGGCTAGCTGTACATGGTATGATACCTCTTATGATGCTGGGCAATGGCAGCCAGCTACAGCTCTTCAGTTAGCCATGTGATCATGAGGGTAAACAGCTGATACTCTTACAGCCATTTTGTACCCATACAGCTGTTTTTTACTTTCAGTACAGTATTCAAAAAGTTACATGAGCTATTCAATACTTTATTATAAAATAGACTTTGTGTTAGATTATTTTGCCCATGTGTAAGCTAATGTAAGTGTTCTGAGCACACTTACGGTAGGTTAAGCTAAGCTATGGTGTTTAGTAGGTTAGGTGTATTAAATGCGTTTTTGACTTAAGATTTTTTTCAGTTTACGATAGGTTGAGATGTCACTCCATCATAAGTTGAGGAAGTTCTGTACTATATTTTTTCTTTTTTTTTTTTTTAAAGATTTTATTTATTCATGAGAGACAGAGAGAGAGAGGCAGAGGGAGAAGCAGGCTCCCAAGGAGCAGGAAGCCCCGATGGGGGACTCGATCCCAGGACCCTGAGATCATGACCTGAGCCGAAGGCAGATGCTTAACCATCTGAGCCACCCAGGCGCCCTGTACTATATTTTTTCTTGTATAGGTATATATATGATCAGTTTTATTTTTAAAAAGATTTTATTTGTGTATTTATTTATTTATTTATTTTTGAGAGAGAGAGAGAAAGAGTGTGTGTGTGAGGGTGGAGGGAGGAGCAGAGGGGTAGGGAGAGAGAGAATCTTAAGCAGGCTCTATGGCCAACGCATAACCCGACGTGGGATTCAAGCTCACGACCCTGAGATCATGACTGGACCCGAAATCAATTGAGTCAGCTGCTTAACTGACTGAGCCACCTTGGTAGCCATAAAGATTTTATTTTATTTATTTATTTTCTTAAAGATTTTATTTATTTATTTGAGAGAGAGAGGGTGCACACGAGCAGGGAGGAGAGGGAGGAGCAGGGAGCCTGTTTCGGGGCTTGATCCCAGGACCCTGGGATCATGACTTGAGCCAAAGGTAGATGCTTAACCGACTGAGCCACCCAGACACCCCTAAAAGTTTATTTTTAATCTCTTCACCCAACATAGGGCTTGAACTCACAACCTTGAGATCAAGAGTCACATGCTCTACCGACTGAGCCAACCAGGTGCCCCATGTGTGGTCAATTTTAATTTATAAATTAGGCATAGTAAGAAATTAACAATAATAAAATGGAGCAATTATAACAACATATATTGTTATAAATTATGTAAATGTGGTCTCTAAGTATCTTATTGTACTGTACTCCCTTTGAGATGATAAAATGTGTATGTGTTGGAGCGAGGTGAGTTACGTACGCATTGTGACGTACCATTAGGTTACTGTTGACCTTCTGATGATAGATCAGGAGGAGCATCTCCTTCTGTGAAGTTGTGCCATCTTTATATTGTTTGTTTCCTGGTGTACTGCACAATGTTCCCTTTGGGGTGAGTTCTCAAGTTTGGTGAACAAGGCTCTGTTAGTTTTTTGTTTCCATGGGAAAAACCGTTCAGATTTCACATGACTCCAACAGTCAGAATGATGTAATCCACTGACCCTGAAGACTGCTGGAAGAACAGAAAATTTATGTTTGTTATTATTTCTCTCAGGTCAGATTCATAGCCCATGGTGTGATATTTAGCTTCTTTATATAAAATACAAGTTAACCATTTATATCATACTGGCTACTTGTAGAGGGAAATAGGGTTATTAGTGTTAAATAATAAGCATTCTCTTCTTAAAAAAGTGGGTGTGGACTGTGTATACTTACTGAATCGTAATGGTGCCCCATTAAAAAAATTTTTTTAAGTTCATTTGAGAATTTTAATTGGCTTAGAGGGGATAGGGATAAAAAAGAAGGATTGGTTAAGATACTGCTTAAAAATTTCTAATTAGGGGCGCCTGGGTGGCTCAGTCGTTAAGTGTCTGCCTTCGGCTCAGGTCATGATCCCAGGGCCCTGGGATCGAGCCCCACATTGGGCTCCCTGCTCGGCGGGAAGCCTGCTTCTCCCTCTGTCACTCCCCCTGCTTGTGTTCCTGCTGTCGCTGTCTCTCTCTGTCAAAAAAAAAAAAAAAAAAATCTTTAAAGAAAGTCTTATTTAAAAAAAAAAATTCTAATTAATGCTTTATGTTATGACTCCTTATTCTAACTTGTAACTAGCCATTACTTTCCTGTTCGTTCATTATGTTAGTCTCATAGGCCTTATCATTTCAGACTACTGGTAACTACAAAACTCATTGCTTAACTTTTTCATTATAAGTGCATTGTTTTGTCTAGTTGTATTTCCAAAATACATATTATTTAGGAATATTAGTTATAGAGTTATATTTTCAGAACGTTTAAGGGGAGACGACAAGCGGATACGAAAAGGCCTCCCCTGCTAAACATTAGACACGGTGCTAGGTGCTGGTAGGATCAAGAGGAACCCAACATTGAGGAAAATCCTTGTCTGGATCTCCTGACCCAATTTGGAATTAGCTAGAGGTGTTTTTTTTTTTTTTTTTTTTTTAAGATTTTATTTATTTGAAAGAGCAAGAGCATGAGTGTGGGGGGAAGGACAGAAGAAGAGGGAGAAGCGGGCTCCCCACTGAGCGGGGAGCCCGATGCTTGGCTGGATGCCAGGACCCTGAGATCATGCATGAGCTGAGCTGAAGGCAGATGCTTAACCGACTAAGCCACCCCGGTGCTCTGAATTAGCTAGAGTTCTTAACTGCAGTTCTCATGAAATCAGATTGGGATAGTAATTTACCTTGACAATACTGTATTATCTTTTTATGTACTACATGTTGCTTTTTAAATTTTAGCAAGTTAATATTCCACTATAACCAATTTGTATTAACTATGAAATGAGCTTTGTGTTGAGTCACTAGTTGCTCTTCTTATTGCCTTAAGTATACCGTATGATTAATAACTTTGGTAAAACTTAATTTGCAAGAGTAATTAAATTGGTGAGAAAACTGGTATATTACAGCAGCTTGCCTTTTTTTGTTTTTTTAAGATTGATTTATTTATATGAGAGAGTGCAAGAGAGTGTGTACAGGCCGGGGAGGGGCAGAGGGAGAGGGAGAGAGAGAATCCTCAAATAGACTCCATACCTAGCACAGAGTCTGACACAGGGCTCAATTCCAGGACCCTGAGATATGATCTGAGCCAAAACCAAGAGTTGACGCTGAACTGACTGAGCCACCTAGGTGCCCCTATAGCAACTTGCCTTAAAATAGCCTTCATTTTCTGGCACTTGGGTGGCTCAGTTGCTAAGTGTCTGCCTTTGGCTCAGGTCATGATCCCAGGGTCCTGGGATCGAGCCCCGCATCGGGCTCCCTGCTCTACGGGAAGCCTGCTTCTCCCCCTCTCACTCTCCCTGCTTGTGTTCCTTCTCTCACTGTGTCTTTCTCTGTCAAATAAATCAATAAAATCTTAAAAAAAAAATAGCCTTCATTTTCCGGGGCACTTAGATGGCTCAGTCGGAAGATCATGAGACCCTGATGTCAGGGTTGTGAATTTGAGCCCCATGCTGGGCATAGATTACTAAAAAAAATAAATAAAAATAACCATCATATTCTGTTTTTTCATAGGGTAAGCATTTTGTTGGATTTTAAGTCTTATTTTTGCTTTCCATGTAGAATGAAAATAGGGATTATATATTTGGGCAGTTACATAATGTTACTATACCTTTGGTCGATCTGGAATTTATTTTAGGATGGAGTGTGACGGGAGCATCCAGCTTTTTTCTAGGTGGCTACCCTGTTGTTCCATCACTTCACAAATTTTATTTTTCTTTTAAAGATCTTATTTATTTGTCAGAGCGTGCACACAAGCAGGGAGAGTGGCAGGCGGAGGAAGAAGCAGGCTCCCTGCTGAGCAAGGAGCTTGATGTGGGACTTGATCCCAGGACCCTGGGATCATGACCTGAGCCGAAGGCAGACGCTTAACCGACTGAGCCACCCAGGCATCCCAACACTTAACAAATTTTAAATGGCAGCTTTACTGTATTCTACATTTCCATATATTGGGTATTTTTAGGGATTTCTGTTCTGTTCCACTGGTCTGTGTGCCAGTATGGCAGCGCTGTAAGTGTTACATCTTACAGTAAATATTTTAATATCTGACAGGCTAGTTTCCATTATTTTCCTCAGAATTTTCTTGGCTGCTGTTGCATATATTGTTATTTTCGGATGAACTTTAGAATCAGCTTTTCTAGTTAACAGAAGGCTGTAGTTTTCACTTTTATCATGCCACATTTATAGAGAAACTTAGGGAGAATTGATCTTAATGACGTTGCATGTCCTATCCAAGATTTATCATATATTTTTCCAATTATGTAAGTCCTCTTTCAGTAGAGCTTTAGTTTCTTTCTTTGTATCTTAAGTTTATTCCTACTTCTTACCTTTTGTGGCACATTGTATGTTTCCATTATATTTCTTATCTATTTATTGTATACACGAAGGCTGTTTATTTCAGAATATACCGTTGGAGATGCTTTGGTTCCAGGCCACCACAATAAACTGAACATCACAGTGAAGCAAGTCAAATGAATCTTTTAGTTTCTCGGTGCATATAAAAGTTATGTTGAGGGGCTCTGGGTGGCTCAGTTGGTTAAGCGACTGCCTTCGGCTCAGGTCATGATCCTGGAGTCCCAGAATCGAGTCCCGCATCGGGCTCCCTGCTCAGCGGGGAGTCTCCTTCTCTTTCTGACCCTACGCCCTCTCATGCACTCTCTCTCACAAATAAATAAATAAATAAAATCTTTAAAAAAGTAAATAAAAGTTATGTTTACAGTATACTGTAGTTTATTAAGTGTGCAATAGCATTGTGTCTAAAAAAACAATGTACATGCCTTAATTAAAGAGTACTTCATCGCTAAAAAATACTACCCATCATCTGAGCTTTCAGCAACTTGCAATCTTATTGTTTGTGGAGCGTCTTGCCTCAGTCTTGATGGCTCCTGACTTAGGGTGGTGGTTGCTAAAGGTCGGGGCGGCTGTGGCAAGTTCTTAAAATAAGACAGCAATGAAGTTTACTGCATCAGTTGACTTTTTCTTCCATGAACAATTACTCCTTAGCATGAGATGATGCTGTTTGATTACATTTTACCCACAGAGCTTTCAGAATTGAATCATTCCTCTCAAACCCTGCCACTGCTTTATCAGCTAAGTTTATGTGATGTTTGAAATCCTTTGTCACCATTTCAGCAGTCTTCATGGCATCTCCACCAGGAGTAGATTCCATCTCAAGAAAATACTTTTTCACCCATAAGGAGCAACTTCTGCATCCATTAAAGTTTTATCCTGAGATTATAGCAATTCAGACACATCTTCAGGCTCCAGTTCTGTTTCCCTTGCTTTTTCCACCACATCTGCACTTACTTTCTCCACTGAAGTCTTGAAATTTCAATATGTGAAAAACAGTGTGAAGTGCAATAAAGCAAAGTACAGTAAGATGAAGTGTGCCTATATTAATTTGTACCCAGAAACACTTTATTGTATTCTCTTATATTTGTAATAATTTTTTCGGTTTTGGGTTTTCCCTGGGAAACAGTCTATTTTCCAACTTTTTATACCTTTTAACTTTTCATGTAATGTTAAATAACAATGTTAACAAATTATGATAATAATAGACATCATTATCTTGTTCCTGTGCTTAGTGGGAATCTTCTATTTCCCCATCAGTCAGCATTCTCTGACTTTGGTATTGAGAGAGATGGTTTTCGTTGTTGCTTTTAACCTCATGTTAAGGAGATGACTATATGACTTTTCTTAGATCTGTTAACAAATGGTGAAATGTATCAACAGATGCTTAGTATTGAACTATCCTAAATTCATGGACTAAATTTTTACACTTGGATGTGATGTATTCCTATAATGTATTATTAAATTTGGTTTGTGCTTTTTATTTTGAGGATTTTTTTAATCTCTAGGCATACATGCGATTTTTCTGTAATTTTCTCTTTGGCATCAATATTATGCTTGCTTTTAAAAAAAAAAGAAAATTAGAAACTTTCCTTTTCCTGTGTTTTGGAATCATTAAAATCTCACTGCATTTAGGTTTCTTTTGGGTTGCAAGAGCTCTTTGATGACTTTTTCTGTTTCCTTTGTAGTTATTGGTCTGGTTAAGATTTCTACCACTTGTGGAGTTAGTTTTGATAAATACTTTTCTAGAAGATCATCCATTTTATCCAGGTTCTCACATGTATTTGCAAAGAGATAAACAAAGCAGTATTTGGATTATTTTAATTTCCTCTATTTTGTACACTTATTTCTCTCTTTTTAAAATTAAGTTCGTTGGATGGTTTATGTTTTTTCCAAAGAACCAGCTCTAGGGTTTATTTATTAATCATTTTTCTGATTTTAATTGGTTATTTTCTGCTTATGTCCTTACTGTTTCCATCTTGTGCTTTCCTTAGATGGTCCCTATGCTGTGAATTTTTTTCTTAGTACTTTTGTTTGCTGTGAATTTTCCTGATTATTGCTTTAGCTGAATATTGTAGTTTCTCAAATGCAATATTTTCGTTGTCATTTTCTGCAGTTTTATTTTTGGTTCCCTCTTTGATCAAGAGACAGTTTAGAAAATCAGGTAGTAGGACCTTTTTGTTTTCTGATGTAATAAATTTCTAATTTTTTTTTTTGCCTTTTGACTATAATTGGCTGTGCTATATCTGATTTTGAATATTTACTGGAATTTTCTTTGTGGCCTAGTATTTACTTAGGTTTTTGTAAAGTGTTCTGTGGGTACTTATGGTATATTTTGCTTTCAGGGTGCTTTTGATATGATATAAATTAGGTCTATCTTATTAATTATGTATTTCTACTTAGTTCTTCTGTTTCGTATAGTTTTTGTTTCATGAGTGGTGGTGATGCAGTGTTACTTGGGGCAGTTCATAATGTCAGCTTTTCATCATGGATTACATCCTTTATCATCAATAAAGTAAAACAGCTGTTATACTTCCATGAAGTCTGTAACTTAGGACCATTTGTGTGGTATTCTTACTGGTCTTAGAAACTACTGATTGAGGGGCGCTTGGGTGGCTCAGTTGTTAAGCATCTGCCTTCAGCTCAGGTCATGATCCCAGGGTCCTGGGATTGAGCCCCACATTGGGCTCCCTGCTCCGTGGGGAGCCTGCTTCTCCCTCTCCCTCTGCTTGCCACTCCCCCTGCTTGTGCTCTCTCTCTCTCAAATAAATGAATAAAGTCTTAAAAAGAAACTACTGATTTATTCTTTTTTATTATATTTTCTCTCTCTGAGGTCACAATCTTTCATTATACTGTGGTGTTTCTGTTTAGTCCCCTTACAGGTATCTGGGGTATTCTTTCCCTTTGTTGCTCCCTAGATTTTTTTTTTTTTTTCCTAATTACAGAGTGTGTCAATCAGTAGATATGTGCTCATATAGAAAACCTGGAAAGCAAATAGCCCAAAAGAAAAAACCAAAAGCCCCACATTGTAAACCCATCATCCAAATACACCACCATTATAAGACTATGTCTTACTCCTGTTTGTTTCCATATTTACGCAGACCTATTCCCCTCTTTTCCAGAATCGCAGGGCCCATTAGATCTTGTTTCTGCAGGTTAGTGACTCAAATTTAGATTTTCCATTTTTGCACTCTCTGAAACAGTGGTGTTCAGGACAAATCCGACTGAATAAGCAGTATTCCAGCTGAATTGAAAGGAGAAATTAATGCATAAAGAAAAGCTTACTGGGGTTATTGAAATGCTCTTCAGTATGAATCTGTGTACTGTTGACCTGTGTTTTTGGCCTTCCATCTTTAGCCAAATATGCTGATGTGTAGCAGCCAATAATAAGGGGCTTAGTTTTGTAAACACAGAGGTTGTGGACGGTGATAGATCCTGAAAATATCTCTGGCTAATTCTCAGACTTGAAACTGAAAGTAAGGTCTCAAACTCAGTTCTGTGTTTACAGCCATATTCTTCACTCAAAATAAGAGTCTAAACATTCAAATAAAAATCTACATTTTGTGTATAGCTTGCTGGTAGAGTACTTGGCAAATGGTTTACTTTTTTCTAAGTTATGTACATATATATATTTTGTATATATATATTTTATATATATATATTTTTAAGATTTTATTCATTTGAGAGAGTGAGAGAGAGCACGAGGTGCGGGAGGGGTAGATGGAGAGGAAGAGGCAGACTCCCGCTTCCCCTGAGGAGTAAGCCAGATGCAAGGCTTGATCCCAGGATCCTGAGATCATGACCTGAGCCGAAGGCAGATGCCCAAACTACTGAGCCACCCAGGCGCCTCTCCAAGTTATATGTTTACCAATCTTTGTGGCTCTTGCTGTGTCTCAGACAGTGTGCTAAGATATCTATCTATATAAATTTTTTTAAATAATTCGTTTGAGGTTATTATTTTATATGTGATATAGGAAATGGTTTCCAGACTTTTGGTTTCATGGGCCACTAAAATTTAAAAAGAGGGATGCGATTAACATGGTTGCCAGCTTTTTATTTTGTCCCTAAAGGACATCTTTCAGAAGTTACCATTACGTGTCTGACTTCAGCTCAGGTCATGATCTCAGGGTCCTGGGATCGAGCCCAGCATCGGGCTCTGTGCTCACTGGGAGAGTGTGCTTGTCCCTCACCCTCTCCTTCTGCCCCTCCTCCTGCTTGTACTCTCTGTGTCTATCTCAAATGAATAAATAAAATCTTAACCAAAAAAATTACTGTGTATAGTAAATGATGATATTATTCTGGTACTGAATATTTAATTTGGGAACATAAATATTTTTGCTTTTCTTTATTCTAGTGTTACAGATTCATGGTATGTTTAGGGTTGGCTGTTTATTCAGCCTACTACCCTTTTATTTTACTGTTGAAAGAACTAAGACTCCAAAATGTCTCTGAGATCTGTGAGAAAATAAAGCTTTTTCTGATGAATTTATTTATTTATTTATTTTTAAGATTTTATTTATTTGCGAGAGAGAGAATGAGAGACAGACAGCATGAGAGGGAGGAGGGTCAGAGGGAGAAGCAGACTCCCTGCCGAGCAGGGAGCCCGATGCGGGACTCGATCCCAGGACTCCAGGATCATGACCTGAGCCGAAGGCAGTCGCTTAACCAACTGAGCCACCCAGGCGCCCTTCTGATGAATTTAGTATAGCGTTGTATTGACATACTAATAGCCATTACATTTGTCATTTTTGTCATATATATGTTGGTATGAATGCTGGTTGTATGTGTGTTAACTTTGTTTTTAGAATTGAAATTTGATGATTCCCAGAGCCATCTTTTTCTGTAAGAGAATTTCCTGGATTAATTTGTATCTGGGGAAATTCCTGATTGCAGCTCTTGTTGCAGTGTAATGTGTGACAATGATAGCTTACTGAGATACTAAATTGCTATGTATTAGGAAACTTTGTAAGAATGTAATTTCATATAATAGGAATTTAATGATATAAGAAAGGGAAGAAAGAAAATGAGATCATCAATACAATTGTGTTGGGCTTTCTCTTCCCCTTGTGAAAGGGCCTGCGCCTTGGCAGGATGTTGTTTACATTCTCTTGATTGGTTACCCCTACTCTTCTCACTTTGCCTTTTTCCATTCCTTATCTCATGTCTTCTGTTTCTTGCACTCTGGCTTCTCCTCTCCCTGCAGTTCTGTTCTTGTTACCTCTTTCCCCATCTCTTTTTGTTCTTGAACGTCTTTAATTAGTGATTTAAATTTTAAGTTACTGGCTTTTCTTCCTGTAGCATTTGAATTGAAGTGGCACTGAACTGGCAAAATAGAACATTGCTGTTAAGTTCTTTGGTGCTTCAGGGAAGTCTACATTTTATTAGTGTAAAAGCTTATGAGTAAAGAATGTGTGCAAAAAAAAAATGTGTTCTGTTCTTATTTCTGCTTGATACTTTTCCTTTAATATATGCGTTTATATATATTTTAGTGGAGATTTATGATAACTTAGGATTTTTTTTTTCTCCTGTGAGCACTTACAGTTTTATGTTGGGGGCAAATGTATTTTTTTCAGTCTTGTTTTGTGTACATTTTTTACATGTTAAGTAATTCAGTTCAACTTATAAAAACATTTTAAAACTTGTACTTGGGACGCCTGGGTGGCTCAGTCAGTTGAGTATCTGACTCTTGGTTTTGGGTCAGATCATGATCTCAGGGTCCTGAGATGTCCCATGTTGGGCTCCACACTCAGTGGGGAGTCTGCTTGAGATTCTCTATCTCCCTCTGCATTCAGTGAACTATTTTAATATTTAAAGAAGCCCCCAAGAAAATGTATATTTTATCAGCTCTATTGAGGCATATTTTTAAAGAATTTATATCCTTTTATTTAGTAATAGGGGTACTATATTTTAATTCTCACTTTTTTTTAATAGAAATTTTGCTTCGTTGCAGATAATATGCATACTCTAGCATGGGGGATAGAGAGGGGAGTCTTTTATTTGCATTTGCCTGACTAATGAATTGAACATCATCTCATCATCATGTGCTTCTTGGTTATCTGTATGTCTTCTTTGGAGAATTGATTATTCATATTCTTTTGCCCATTTCTAGTTGGGTTATTTGTCTTTTATTATTGAGTTGTGGAGTTATTTATGTATTCTAGATAACAGTCCCCTTATCACATACATCATTTGCAAATATATTTTTCTCCCATTCTTCTCCCATTCTGTGGGTTGTCTTTTGGTTGAACCTTTAAAAAAAAGCCATTAAGAATCCATTTAGGGACACCTGGCTGGCTCAGTCAGTAGAGCTTGGGACTCTTGATTTCAGGATCATGAGTTCAAGCCCCATGTTGGGCATAGAGCCTGTTTAAAAAAAAAAAAAAGAATCCATTTAAAGTTGGTGAAACTTCTTAAAATATTTGTGATGTTAGCTGCTTCTGGGGATTGTTTGCAAAATTATTATTATTTTTTTTTTAAAGATTTTATTTATTTATTTGAGACAGAGAGAATGAGAGACAGAGAGCATGAGAGGGAGGAGGGTCAGAGGGAGAAGCAGACTCCCTGCCGAGCAGGGAGCCCGATGCGGAACTCGATCCAGGGACTCCAGGATCATGACCTGAGCCGAAGGCAGTCGCTTAACCAACTGAGCCACCCAGGCGCCCCAAAATTATTTTTTAAATTAGAGGCTCAAGGAGCTTCTCCCAAACCATTTACCTCTCAAAAACAGCCGCTTTTTCAAACAGCTGATATCCCACAATATCAGGGACACATAGATGAAAATGCTCATTTTCTGCACTTGTTGCAGCTGTCTTTGCTGTGTGCTTAAATACTGCTTTTTTTCTCAGCAGAGACTTAAGTACATTTCTATTCTATGCCTATGTGTGAAGGTTGAGACTGCCAAGAATCTTGTTTCTTCGTTTTAGGAGTCTCACTGTATTGTGGTTTATGTACATTTTGATGACCCTGTAGTGTGTGCGCCAATGAAATATCTTCTGCACATATAAAAAGTTTTAATCATTTTCAGCATGGTTTGTTGTTTCTTTGAAAATTGATAATCCATATACTTTATAATTTTAACTCTCCATTAGAATTAATTAGAATATCAACCACAATATTTAGTCCCCACATCATGCTGGAAAACTGAAACTTTTAAAGTAAAGCTTTAAAGAAATTGTAAAATAAATAGCTGTTTGCCATAGGATGTTCAGAAACTGTAGAGGAATGTTATGAATTATTCCCAGTTCTACCACCTAGAGGCAGCCACTTTTAAAAAAAAATTTCATTTTTTAAAAGATTTTGTTTTTAAATCTCTACACCCACCGTGGGGCTCAGATCTACAACCCTGAGATCAAGAGTCGCTTGCTCTGTGGACTGAGCAAGTCATGTGCCCCTTACATAATACTTTCTATCCTTTATAGTACATGGTAGCTAACATTACTTTTCTATTCCTATAGTTTTGCGTATTTTCTTTTTTTTTTAAGATTTTATTTATTTGACAGAGAGAGACAGCAGAGAGCAGGAACACAAGCAGGGGGAGTGGGAGAGGGAGAAGCAGGCTTCCTGCTGAGCCGGGAGCCCGATGCGGGGCTCGATCCCAGGACCCTGGGATCCTGACCTGAGCTGAAGGCAGACGCTTAATGACTGAGCCACCCAGGTGCCCCTGTTTTTTATTACTGTAGTTTAAATAGAATCATATAATATGTAACCTTTAGAGCCTGGCTTCTTTCACTTACCATGATGAATTTGAAATTTGTCCATGTTGTGGTGGTGTTGTATTATACACCATGTACAATTCATCCATTTATTTAAAGATTTTATTTATTTATTTATTTTAGAGAGAGTGACAGAGGGGGAGGAGCAGAGGGAGGAGGACAGGCAGACTCTGTGCTTAGTGTGGAGCCCGATGCGGGGCTCAGTGCAGGGCTCAATTTCAGGACCCTGAGATCATGACCTGATCCGATATCAAGAGTCAGATGCTCAACCAACTGAGCCACCCAGGTGCCCCTGTCAGTTCATCCATTTAAAGTGTATAGGGTTAGGGGCACCTGGGTGGCTCAGTCGTTAAGCGTCTGCCTTCAGCTCAGGTCATGATCCCAGGGTCCTGGGATCGAGCCCCGCATCGGGCTCCCTGCTCAGCAGGAAGCCTGCTTCTCCCTCTCTCACTCCTCTTGCTTGTGTTCCCTCTCTCGCTGTGTCTCTCTCTGTCAAATAAATAAATAAAATCTTTAAAAAATAAAAAAATAAATAAAATAAAAGTGTATAGGGGTGCCTGGCTGATTCAGTCAGAAGAGTATGAGACTCTATCTCAGGGTCGTGAGTTCAAGCCCCATGAGTGTAGAGATTACATAAATAAATAAAACTAAAAAAAAAATCAGCTTGTTAATTTAAGAAAAAGCCTGTGCAGATTTTAATTCTACTGAATAATTTTCACAAGATAGGTGCAATATACTTTTCCTTTTTTTTTTTTAACGTTTGGTGGAAAATAGATTGTATTCAGTATGATGCCTTCCAGTGTATTGTAATGCAGGCTAATAGACAACAGACCATAAATTCATATAGCTAACCTTAATTTTTTTCCTGCTTACATTTTTTTTCCTTGCTTACATTTTTAAGTTAGAGGTATAAACACCATATCAAGGGCAATAGACTGACTTTTAGGTTGAAGAGCTCAGTTTTTGGTTTAAGACAGGACTTCAGACTTAACTTTTATAGGGGCTGAAAATGCAAAGATGTGTGGTTTTATGTTTTTTTTCTTCACTTAAAAAATTTTTTTTTTAAGATTTTGTTTATTTGAGAGAGAGAGAGTGAGAGCATGAGCACAAGTGGGGAGGCAGAGGGAGAAGCAGACTCCCCGCAGAGCAGGGAACCTGACGCTGGGCTCCATTCCAGGACCCTGGGATCATGACCTTAGCTGAAGGCAGATACTCAACCGACTGAGCCACCTAGGCGCCTGCCCCTTCCTTTACTTAAAAGATTTTTATACTAATTAAGCAGTACAGATTATATGTCATTCATTCCCCACTTAACTTACTATTAGAGTTAGTTGCCAGCAAAAGGTTCTGTATTTGTATAACTGAATAAAGAGAGATTTTTCTTAATCTGTTATTGACAGATTTATAGTTTGTGTCAAGAAGGTGTTTTGTACTTTTTTCCTTTTGATAGTTCACATATAAATTGGTAAATGGCTAGTATGTTCTTCTCATATTTATATATATATACACATTTTAGTTTTTTAATTTTTATATATTTTATATATTTTTATTTTATTTTTTAAAGATTTTATTTATTTGAGAAAGAGAGAGAGAGAGCATATGAGAGGCGGGAGGGTCAGAGGGAGAAGCAGGCTCCCCGCGGAGCAGGGACCCCGAAGCGGGACTGGATCCAGGGACTCCAGGATCATGACCTGAGCTGAAGGCAGTCACTTAACCAACTGAGCCACCCAGGCGCCCTATTTTTTATATTTTTAAAAAAGATTGATTTATTTGTCAGAGAGGGAGAGAGAGACTGAGCAAGCAGGGGGAGTGGCAGACAGAGGGAGAAGTAGGCTCCCCGCTGAGCAAGGAGCCCAATATAGGACTCAGTCCCAGGACTCGGATCATGACCTGAGCTGAAGGCAGACGCTCAACCCAGTGAGCCACCCAGGCGGCTCCACATGTACATTTTTAGAACATGCAGATTTTAGAAATGTTTAACTTTTCTCTAGATAACTAATATGTCCTCCTTTCTCCTTTCTTTTTTAAGATTTTGGGACTGAGAAGTTTGAGGACTGTATTCTGGTTTCTTTTTTGTAGTCTCAATTTTCTTTTTTTTTTTTTTTTTTAAAGATTTTATTTATTTATTTGAGAGAGAGAGAATGAGAGACAGAGAGCATGAGAGGGAGGAGGGTCAGAGGGAGAAGCAGACTCCTCGCCAAGCAGGGACCCCGATGCCGGACTCGATCCTGGGACTCCAGGATCATGACCTGAGCCGAAGGCAGTCGCTTAACCAACTGAGCCACCCAGGCGCCCCTGTAGTCTCAATTTTCTCATAATGATTTGTTTATATCCCCTCAGAGCATCATGTACTTAAAAATATTTCTTTGTTTTTCAGGTTCTAAATGGCTTCTAAGAAGTTGGGTGCAGATTTTCATGGTAAGTGGACTGTTAGATATCATGGTTTAAGTTATGATTTGATCAGAAGATTTGAAATCACTTAACGTTGTCTAAGTAAGTGCACCTTTTTGTTTATTTAAATGAACAGCTTGAGAAAAAGTTGTACAACAGTGTAGCATATACATTCCAATGGATTTCAGGTAATTTAATACTGAAGTTTTTTTTTTTTTTTTTTTTTAAGATTTTATTTATTTGCGAGAGAGACAATGAGAGACAGAGAGCATGAGAGGGAGGAGGGTCAGAGGGAGAAGCAGACTCCCTGCCGAGCAGGGAGCCCGATGCGGGACTCGATCCCAGGACTCCAGGATCATGACCTGAGCTGAAGGCAGTCGCTTAACCAACTGAGCCACCCAGGCGCCCCAATACTGAAGTATTGAAGTAGATAGTTAAGTTTTAGAGTCTCTTTGGTTATTGTACTTGAAACTACCAGAGGTGAATAGGGAGCCTACCTATTTTTATTGTTCTTCAGCAGTATTTTGAAGTAGTTACATTCCCTTTCTTACTCTCTGGTCATAGCTCTTGGTCATCTCAGGTGTGAAAAACTCTAAACCTTTAGTTAATACTTAATAATGTTTTGCTTTAATGTCCATCCTTGTTGTCCTCCCTCCCTGCCCCACGGTGATAGGAAGTAATTACTACAAATAAACTGTGATCAGTAATTACAGAAATGTTAGTAGTAGTAATTACAATTTTGCATTTGAAACAAATAGTTTATCATCTTTTTCTAAGATACACCTTTCTAAACTGAATACATTAATAAACTTTATTATCTGCATTTGGGAGAAAAGGAGGTGCCTAAGAAGTTAGATTCTCATTTCATACAGTAGAAGATAAGAATTAAATACCAGAAATAGCCAAACAACAGTTATTTTAAAAGGGTTTTTGAGGGGCGCCTGGGTGGCTCAGTCATTGAGCGTCTGCCTTCGGGTCAGGTTATGATCCCGGGGTCCTGGGATTGAGCCCCGCATTGGGCTCCGTGCTCCGTGGGAAGCCTGCTTCTCCCTCTCCCACTCCCCCTGCTTGTGTTCCCTTTCTCGCTGTGTCTCTCTCTGTCAAATAAATAAATAAAATCTTTTTTTTTTTTTTAAAAGGGTTTTTGAGGGGCACCTGGGTGGCTCAGTTGGTTGGGTGACTGCCTTCAGCTCAGGTCATGATCCCAGGGTCATGAGATTGAGCCCCACATCAGGCTCCTTGCTCAGCGGGGAGCCTGCTTCTCCCTCTCCCTCTCCCTCTGCTTACTACTCCGCCTGCTTGTGTGCACTCTCTCTCTCTCTCTCTCTCTGTTAAATAAATAAATAATATCTTAAAAAAAAATAAAAGGGTTTTTGGGGGCGCCTAGCAGCTCAGTCAGTTAAGCATCTGACTCTTGATTTCTTCTTAGGTCATGATCTCAGGGTTGTGAGATCAGCTATGCTTTGGGCTCCGTAATGGGCATGGAGCCTGCTTTAAGATCGTCTCTCTCCTCCCTTCCCTGCCCCTTTAAAAAAATGAAGGTTTTTAAAGCTAATCTTCCATTTTTAAAATCATGTCATTGTAAGAATGATTTGCCAGACCGCATGACAACATATGTTGGTATGCTCTTCTGGTTGCTTGATTGTATCAGTCACCTGAATCAGTCTGCAGCAGCAGTCACTGGGGTTCTAACTTGCTTATATATTTTATATAACAGTTTAATATTTTGAATTACCATTGTGCATATGCTTACATACATCAGTTGTATGTGTTTTGTTAGGTCCTTTTGGAGTTAAGTCAGTCACACTCTGGAATTTGCATTCTTTATAGCAGGTCAGGCATCAGATCTACCAGGTAAGCTATTTCCTGTTGTCTAAGGACTATTAGACAATACTTTCAAAGTATTCAAATGAAAGTAGAGAGATAGATCCGAAGTTGCCTCTGGATCACTTTTTTTTTTTTTAAAGATTTATTTTTTTGAGAGAGCGAGAATGAGAGAAAGAGAGAGAGAGTACATGAGAGGGGGGAGGGTTAGAGGGAGAAGCAGGCTCCTCGCCAAGCAGGGACCCCGATGCGGGACTCGATCCAGGGACTCCAGGATCATGACCTGAGCCGAAGGCAGTCGCTCAACCAACTGAGCCACCCAGGCGCCCTGGATCACTTTTTTAAGGAAAAAGAGGACAGAGCAAAGGACAGAGGAGAGAAAATAGCAAAAAAGAAAAATTTAAGCTTATAATCTTATTTCAAAAGATAAGCTATATATCTCGACTCTTTGGGAAGTCCTTTTTGACTGGAGTGAAAATAAGATGGACCCCAGGTTATGTGTTCCAGCTAAACAGTTCAGAGAGAAGATTCTAATTTTGAAGTTACCTGATCAATAACTTTTTTATTTTATTTTTTATTAAAAAAAATTTTTTTTTTTTTTAAAGATTTTATTTATTTGACAGAGAGAGACCCAGCGAGAGAGGGAACACAAGCAGGGGGAGTGGGAGAGGGAGAAGCAGGCTCCCCGCAGAGCAGGGAGCCCGATGTGGGGCTCGATCCCAGGACCCCGGGATCACGACCTGAGCCGAAGGCAGATGCTTAACGACTGAGCCACCCAGGCGCCCCACCTGATCAATAACTTTTTTAGAAATTCCTCCATCTCCTTACATTCCTCACCAAAATTTTGTTGTTTGAGTGAAGCATTCTACCTCCACGCCCATCGTGGAGCCCAACGTGGGGTTTGAATTCACAACCCTGAGATCAAGACCTGAGGTGAGATCAAGAGTCAGATGCTTAACCAACTGTGCCACCCAGGTGCCCTGAGAAAATATTTTTTTCTCTTTCTCTTTTCAGCTTCTGCTTTAAACTGGTGAGCTGCTACTTGAATTTCTATAGCTTTGGAGTTTTTAAAGAATCTTATTTTTAGGTATTATGTAGCTTAAGGAATAGAAATTAAAGGAAATAGGCAAAAAAAAGGTGTGGGGAGAATAGCAATCTTGTCAGCATCTGAGTGCAGGAAATCAAGTTTAGCCTGGTCTTTCAGGGCTGAAATTAGAAAGCCAGGAAACTAAGGCTCGTACTCCCCCCATCTCTCAGGAAGCTACATAGCCTTTCCTTACTGCTTTTCTCTGCGGGTGTGCTCCATTTTTATTCTTCTGTTTATAGACTTGCTTTCTTGACCTACTTGTGTAGAGTGCATAGGGTGAAAAATGCCCCCCCCCAATATGATGCAGCTTGCTATTTGATCTTTCAGTCTAAGTGGCTAGCATCATATAGCTCAAAGTTTTTCTATCTGTCGGGCAAGGGGGTATCTGATTGGTACAGCCTAGTTTATAGGCCTGTGGATTGATTCTCCCTAAGGTAGGTATTATCTGACTGGTCCATTGGGGTTAGTGGGTGTGTGTGTATATAATTCTTCCAGGGCATTTGGAGTGTGGACAAGGAGGTAACATCTGCTTTTGTGACTGGATATTAAATTTTTTTTTTTTCTTTTTAAATATTTGGGCTGACTAGATCCTGTGCTATGACTAGTATTTGATTTTACCTTCAAGTTCTTTTTTTTTTTTTTTTTAATTTATCAGAGAGAGAGGGATTGTGTGCGCACAAGCAGGGAAGAGTGTTAGGCTAAGGGAGAAGCGGACTCCCCGCTGAGCAAGGAGCCCAATGCAGGACTTGATCTCAGGACCTTGGGATCATGACCTGAGCTGAAGACAGACTGCTTAACCAACTAAGCCATCCAAGTGCTTCCCTCAAGTTCATTTTTTTTCAACTAAGGTTGAACTTCTTCCACTGTCATTAATAACTTCATAGCCCTAAATAACAAAATAAGAGAATAAGCAGTTAATTCTGAAAGACCTTTAAAAATATTGTTCTTTTATATTATATAAATTGCAAACCCTTGGCTCAGTTTAAATCAGGCCTTTCTTGGAGTCTGCTGTTTTATTTATTTTATTTATTTTTTATTTTTTATTTTTTAAGATTTTATTTATTTGAAAGAGAGAATGAGAGAGAGCACAGGAGGGAAGAGAGTCAGAGGGAGAAGCAGACCCCCCGCTGAGCAGGGAGCCCAATACGGGACTCGATCCTGGGACTCCAGGATCATAACCTGAGCTGAAGGCAGTCACTTAACCAACTGAGCTACCCAGGCGCCCGAGTCTGGTGTTTTAAAATGTTAATTCTCTTTAGTTTTTAACTTATTTTCCACTTTAAGAAAAAAGTTATTTTCCAGAAGAGATTTCTTACTTTTTATTTATTTTTTTAGAGAGTGTGTATGCGAGTGAGCGTTCAAGCAGTGGGGGAGGGGTAGAGGGAGAGGGAGAGAATTTTTTTTTTTTAAGATTTTATATATTTGACAGCGCATATAAGAAGGGAGAGTGGCAGGCAGAGGGAGAGGGAGAAGCCGGCTCCCTGTGGAGCAGGGAGCCTGATGTGGGGCTCAATCCCAGGACCCTGGGATCATGACCCGAGCTGAAGGCAGATGCTCAACCAACTGAGCCACCCAGGTGCCCCGAGAGAGAATCTTAAGCAGGCTCCACACCCAGTGCAGGGCTTGATCTCATGACCTTGAGATCATGACCTGAGCTGAAATCAAGAGTCGGTCACCTAACTGACTGAGCTACCCAGGTGCCCCAGAAGTGGTTTTTTTTTTAAGATTTTATTTATTTGAGAGAGAGAGAGAATGAGCCAGGGGGAGGGGCAGAGGGAGAGGAAGAAGCAGACTACCTGCTGAGCAGAGAGCCCAATGTGGGGCTTAATCCCAGGACCCCAAGATCATGACCTGAGCCAAAGGCGGATGCTTAACCGACTGAGCCACCCAGGTGCCCCCAAGTGTTTTTTTGGCTCAGGTCATGATCTTGGGGTCCTGGGATGGAGCCCTGCTGAGTGGGGAGTCTGCTTCTTCTTCTCCCTCTTTCCCTCCCCCCGCACTTGTGCTCACTCTCTCGCTGTATCTCAAATAAATAAAATTGAAAAAAAAAAGTTTCAATAAGCAAATTCCTCTTTTAATATCTGAGAAGATGCCTTGAGATTCTAATTTAGGAAAAAATAAGTCTGTACAAACAGATAAAACTTAATAAACCTAAACTCTTTCCTTTGAAAGGCCAGGCTGTCCTATTTATGACCATTGAGCTAGCTAACTTCTGAGGGAGGTTCATTTTGCCCTTGGTTTAATTTCTCCTAGGATATTGAAATACTTTTTCTGCTGAGTGATAGATAAAGATGTTTTATTTTAAATTGTTTTTAAAGTTGATCTGTTACGGCTTTACAGTGTAATGTGAAGAAGTTGGCCATCGTTTAATCATTGCTCTCCTCCCCGCACCGTCTGTCAAGACTTTACCTTTGTTTTCAGCATTGTTACTATGATGTGGCTTGGTGTGATTTTCTGTGTATTTATCCTGCTTGAAGTTAGCTAAACTTCTTGGATCTGTGGGTTGATATCTTTTATCACTCTGGGAAAATTTGCAGCCATTATTTCTTTTCACATTTCATCTGCCCCATTGTTTCTCTCTTATCCTTTTAAGACTCTAATCATACACGTATTAGGCTGTTTGATATTGTCCTAAATATCTCTTAAGGCTCTGTTTCATTTTTTTTTTTTTTTTTACCTTTGTGTTTCAATACGGTTAATTTCTTTTGACCTGCCCTCAGGTTCTCTGGTTCTTTCCTCTGCTAAGTATTTTCTGACTATCAGGATAGCCTGGTTATGAACTATCAAAGATTTTCTTCTCTGATACTGCATTTTTCATTTCTAGCATTGTTGCTTTGTCTTTCTTTTTCTGTCTCTTGTTGAAATTCCTAATCTGCTCACACATGTTCATCTTTTCCACTAGATCCTTTAATATATTTATTATAGTTATTTTAAACCTTTCTGATAATTTCAGTATCTTTGCTATCCCTCAGTTTGGGTCTGATGACTGGTTCCTCTCTTAATGATGGATCACATTTTCTTGCTTGTGTGTCTTATTTTTGATTGAATGCCAGACATTGTGTATTAAAAAGCTGATTTTGTAGGTTATCTGGCTTTTGTTGTTAGGATGTGAGTAACATTTTCTTGTGACTTCACATCCTGTTGCAGATATCTGTATAATTTTATGTGTGTCTGTCTACATGTGTGTCTATTTATCGATCCATCTGTCAACTTCTTTCTTTCTTTCTTTCCTTCCTTCCTTCCTTCCTTCCTTCCTTCCTTCCTTCCTTCCTTCCTTCCTTCCTTCTTCCTTTCTTTGAGGCGGGGTGCACGCACCAGCAGGGGAAGGGGGAGAGGGAGAGAATCTCAAGCAGATTCTGCAGTGAGCTTAGAGCCCTACATGAGACTCAGTCTCACAACCCTGAGATCATGACTTGAGCAGAAATCAAGAGTTGGATGCTTAACCAGCTACCCAGGCGCCCCTTGTAGCAAACTTAATGGCTTTAAGGTAGTGATACCTAGTTATGGAATTGTATTTTTCACTAAATTTTAAGTTTGGTCTTTACTGTTGTTTGTTTTTAAAAACTTCCGATTTGAATCCTCAGTTTGAATTCACAGTAAAACCTGAATTAAGCATAATCTAGTTTCTACCCTCCATTAAGAATTCATCTCTCCTCTTCCCTGGAATTGTAACTTTTTTTCAGGAAAACATGCAGGTGACAAGATTATAAGCATATTAGCAATTCAGAAAGAAAGAAATGACAATGATGCTTTCCCAGAATTTATCCTGAGATAGTACATCTTCAGCCCAGTCTCTTCCACTGTGCATAACGCAAAGTGATGTGCAGAACGTGACTTCAAGGAACTGAAGTCATCAGAGATGTGCTTACTTTCTTTATCGAAACTGAACTTAAGAGAGTGGGCTCAGACATTTTAGAAAGATATTCAATAATAAAGACTGAAACTAAAAAATATTTGGGGTAAGCTGGAAATTTTTTTTTTTTTTAAGATTTATTTATTTATTTGAGAGAGCAAGAGCATGAGAGGGGGAGAGTCAGAGGGAGAAGCAGACTCCCCGCTGAGCAGGGAGCCCGATGCGGGACTCGATCCCAGGACTCCAGGATCATGACCTGAGCTGAAGGCAGTCGCTTAACCAACTGAGCCACCCAGGCGCCCTAAGCTGGAAATTTGTTAGTCACAGTGTTTAATTCTCTGGGCCATGTAGTTGAGTTTATTGAATCTTTTAAAAAAAATAAGGTGTATTGAGAAACAAGAGAAATTGCTGTCTTTAAATATATATTTTGATATATTGGATAAAAATGAATAATTCCTAAGGCATAGTCGGTTATATTTGCAAAATATATTCTTTATAATCCTCATAGCATCATCATTAATTATGCTACAGTAGTCTCTGTCCATTCAAAAGGTTGCTTGCTTTGTTGCCATCTCTTTAAATGCCTTTTTTTAAAAGATTATTTATTTAGCTATCTATTTTTAAAATATTTTTAAGTAATCCCTACAGTCAGTGTGGGGCTGGAACTTCCAACTCTGAGATAGAGTTACAAGCTCCACCCATTGAGCCAGCCAGGTGCCCCTAAAAGATTTTTTGTTTTTAAGAGAGCGTGTACCAGGAGGTGGGGTGGGGTGGGGAGGGACAGAGGGAGAGGGTGAGAGAGGATCCCAAGCAGCTTCTATGCCCAGTGGGGAGCCCTGTAGGGGCTCAATCTCATGACCTGGAGAACATGACCTGAGCCGAAATCAAGAGTTGGATGCTTAACTGACTGAGCCACTCTAAAAGATTTATTAGTTTTAAGTAATCTCTACACTCAAGAGTCGTCCCATGCTTTACCAACTGAGCCAGCCACGTGCCCCTAAATGCCTTTTTTGCCCTTTATTCCTACCCCCCTCCCAAATAATCACATAACTGTTGGCTCATTCCCTACTAATAAAGTTTAAAGGACTAAGACCAGGGAAAGTTAGAGGATGTGCCAAATCACCTTGGCATTGGCTAGTGAAATGAAACTGCTTTTTAAAAGCAGACACCTGGGCACCTGGGTGGCTTAGTCCTTAAGCATCTGCCTTCGGCTCAGGTCATGATCCCAGGGTCCTGGGATCGAGCCCCGCATTGGGCTCTCTGCTCTGCGGGAAGCCTGCTTCTCCCTCTCCCACTCCCCCTGCTTGTGTTCCCTCTCTCGCTGTGTCTCTCTCTGTCAAATAAATAAATAAAATCTTTAAAAAAATAAAATAAAAGTAGAAACCTGTAATTGGTGTTAAGGAAGGGAATCAGCAGTTGTTTAAAGGTGTAATAATACTTGATCTGTCTGTCCCTATGCCAGGGCCTACTTCAATTTACAGAATATAAGTCATCAGTGTATATAGCAGTCATGTCATTTTCCTAACTGAAAGGTGGGCAGGGAAACTGAACACGCTTTGAAAGATATTCTCATTTGGCTCAGGTATCTTAAGTATGTTATTTTTTGTAGATAATTTTCTCCCTCAGCTCCCCTCACCATTCTACAGTAGAACTGTTCATTTAAGAAAATTTTGTTAGTTTTAGTGTGGATGGGTTTTCTTACATTTGTATATCATATATGCTTGTGTTATTATGGGTAGGATATTTTCAGAGTGTGCGTGTGTGTGTGTGAGAGAGAGAGAGAATTAACCTACTTTGAATGAATAAACATTCTGAAACAAAAGACTTAATTTTGTGATTGTTAACTTGCCTGTACATTTTGCCAGTGCTTCTTAGAAAATGCTAGTTTCAGCTTTGTCTCCTATCAGGACACTAGCTAAAGTTAAAATCTAACTTTCAGTAAACTTTGAGCACCTGTTTTCATGGAAGACAGATAAAATTTTTTTAAAATTAGAACTTTGCTTTTAAGATTTTATTTATTTATTTGACACAGTGAGAGAGGGAACACAAGCAGGGGGAGTGGGAGAGGGAGAAGCAGGCTTCCCGCTGAGCAGGGAGCCCGATGCAGGGCTCGATCCCAGGACCCTGGGATCATCACCTGAGCTGAAGGCAGATGCTTAATGACTGAGCCACCCAGGTGCCCCTAATTTCTATAATATAAAGAATTTTTAAGTGACAGAGGGTTTTAGCGTTGTATCCAGTACTTGGTTATTTTGGCAAGCTGTGATGATACCTGATAGTTTGATGGGGGAGCACCTGGTATATTTTTATGAGTAGCCTTGACATTTTAGGTAAATCATTTTGAATTGTATTTATTTATTTAATTTTATTTATTTTTAAAAGATTTTATTTATTTGACAGAGAGAGACACAGCGAGAGAGGGAACACAAGCAGGGGGAGGGTCAGAGGGAGAAGTACTCCCTGCTGAGCAGGGAGCCCAATGTGGGACTCGATCCCAGGACCCTAGGATCATGAGCTGAGCTGAAGGCATACGCCTAATGACTAAGCCACCCAGGCGCCCAATAATTTTGAATTTTAATAAATGTTAATTGAATGTGAGTTAAGATAGGGGTGAGAGTTAAATATGAAAGAAGTATAGACCATGTCTTCTTTATTTGTTCTTACTGAGCATCTTATCTGCCAGTTATTATGATGAGATTGGGAGGTGTAGATATGAAACATTTATCTCTTCTTAAAGGACACTCAGATTTTCAGAGTATCTAGGTGGAGTATAAGGAAACTGTTCTTACAGAGTGGTAAGACCTGAGGTGCTGGTATGACCTGGGTGTTCTGAGATTGAGAAGGGAGTTGTTCTTAAGCTCATTCTTAAAGGACTAGAAATAATCAAGTAAAAAAGGGTGGGAATGTGACAGGCATTGCCATCTGAGGAAATAGTACTTCTGGAGATATGACCAACTAAGAAACTTTCCTAGAGTGTTAATAATTTAATGGTTATTCCCCAGAAAAATTGTTAAATTGAGCACAGTTGTGAATTTAATTTGCTCACTGAGTGGGAGATAACCTAAAATGTTTCAGTTCTGGCTAGAAGGTACGGAAAAGAGAGACACCAGCCCCCAAGGGTGCAAGTACGGTCCTTCTTTCTGCTGGAGGGTTTCAGGTGTATCAGAGCAGTATTTACCTCAGGAAATGGGAATGATGAGAAGATTTCAAATATATCTTGAATTTGTTAAGTCTTGAAATCTGTTAGTTTTTAGAAAGGGAGAGAAGCCATCTTCATGGAAGAGGTATAATTGTATTATTCTGTCCATGAGCATTCAAGAAAATATACCAGTGTGAGGCCCAGAAGCAATCCTTTTTTTTTTTTTTTAACGATTTTATTTATTTGAGAGAGAGAGCACAAGCGGGGAGGAAAGGGAGAAGCAGGTCCCCTACTGAGCAGGGAGCCCAACCGGGGTTCGATTCCAGGACCCTGAGATCATGACCTGAGCTGAAGGCAGACACTTAACTGACTGAGCCACCCAGGTGCCCCAGCAACCCTTATTTTACTAGCTGTTAATAGTCAAAAAGTAGTAACTATTTCATTGTCCATGATGGTTCTGCCAGTAAGTTATCCCCAGACCTCATCCAGAAAAGAAACCATGTACATTTGGGAGTGGATAGCTAGTGAAAGTCATATGTTAGAGCCACTCTCATTTTGTCTGACCCTATAAATCAGTGATAATGTCCTGGTCTTTTTGTATGATTCAGCTATTAGGCAGAGAGCCTTCAGGGAGTTAAAGCAGTTCAGTTGTATATGGTTTATGTCTCCTGATAATCCTATTCTGATTCCCATGGTCTTGTCTGGTTTTCATTTTCTTTCTTTCTTTTTTTTTAAAGATTTTATTTATTTATTTGAGAGAGAGCATGAGCAGGGAGGAGGAGCAGAGGGAGAGGGAGATGCAGACTCCTTGCTGAGTAGGGAAGCACGATGTGGGACTTGATCTCAGGACCCTGAGATCATGACCTGAGCCGAAGGCAGACACTTAACTGACTGAACCACTCAAGTACCCCCTGGTTTTCCTTTTTTCATAAGTGCTATGCTTCTTGAATATTTCCACATCTGTTGCAGAATATAGTCTTTAAAAATGTAGAGTAATTCTTTGTATTAATTAGAAATGATTCTTTCTAAAGTAGAGAACTAGTCAAAGAGGTTCTTTTGTGGAGGTTCTATCGATTCATCAGTATTAAGTGCCTAATATGTATAGGTTTTGACAGTACATCAGTGAATAAAATAGACTTAAATGCTTTTCTGCAAGGAGCTTACATTCCATTGGGCCAGACAGACAATAAATATAATTTAAAAATGAATTATTTAATGTGTTAGAAGGTAATAAGTGCTGTGGGGGAAAGGATAGATGGTAACATGGGAGTACTGCAGTGAGGGTCAGGTAGTTTTAAGTAGGGTGGTCAGAGTAAGCCTCATTGAGAGAGTGACATTTGAGCAAAGACTTGAAGAACAAAGGAATAAGTCACATGAATATTTAAGAGAAGAACATTCCAGATAGAGGGAGCAGCCCCTGCAGAATTTTTGAGGTGGGTTTGACCCTGTCATGGTTGAGGAACAGTTACTGTGAGTTAGTGCAGTGAGCAAGGAGGTGACAAAGAGTTGAGGGCAGAGGGATAGTGGGCTTTGGGGAGGCCTTTTAGGCTTCCGTGAGTACTTTGGCTTTTACACTAAGTGTAATTGAAAATAAACGCTAATAAGATCAAGTAGGCGCAGAGGAATGTTGAAAAAGAAAAGCAAAGCTGGCGGCATCACAATTCCGGACTTCCAGCTCTATTACAAAGCTGTCATCATCAAGACAGTATGGTACTGGCACAAAAACAGACACATAGATCAATGGAACAGAATAGAGAGCCCAGAAATGGACCCTCAACTCTATGGTCAACTCATCTTTGACAAAGCAGGAAAGAATGTCCAATGGAAAAAAGACAGTCTCTTCAACAAATGGTGTTGGGAAAATTGGATAGCCACATGCAGAAGAATGAAACTGGACCATTTCCTTACACCACACACAAAAATAGACTCCAAATGGTTGAAAGACCTCAATGTGAGACAGGAGTCCATCAAAATCCTAAAGGAGAACACAGGCAGCAACCTCTTTGACCTCAGCCGAAGCAACTTCTTCCTAGAAACATCGCCAAAGGCAAGGGAAGCAAGGGCAAAAATGAACTATTGGGACTTCATCAAGATAAAAAGCTTTTGCAAAGCAAAGGAAACAGTCAACAAAACCAAAAGACAACCGACAGAATGGGAGAAGATATTTGCAAATGACATATCAGATAAAGGGCTAGTATCCAAAATCTATAAAGAACTCATCAAACTCAACACCCAAAGAACAAAGAGTCCAATCAAGAAATGGGCAGAAGACATGAACAGACATTTCTGCAAAGAAGACATCCAAATGGCCAACAGACACATGAAAAAGTGCTCAATATCGCTCGGCATCAGGGAAATCCAAATCAAAACCTCAATGAGATACCACCTCACACCAGTCAGAATGGCTAAAATTAACAAGTCAGGAAACGACAGATGTTGGTGGGGATGCGGAGAAAGGGGAACCCTCCTACACTGTTGGTGGGAATGCAAGCTGGTGCAGCCACTCTGGAAAACAGTATGGAGGTTCCTCAAAAAGTTGAAAATAGGGCGCCTGGGTGGCTCAGTTGGTTAAGCGACTGCCTTCGGCTCAGGTCATGATCCTGGAGACCCTGGATCGAGTCCCGCATCGGGCTCCCTGCTCGGCAGGGAGTCTGCTTCTCCCTCTGACCCTCCCCCCTCTCATGTGCTCTCTCTCTCATTCTCTCTCTCAAATAAATAAATTAATTAAAAAAAAAAATTTAAAAAAAAAAGTTGAAAATAGAGCTACCCTACAACCCAGCAATTGCGCTGCTGGGTATTTACCCCAAAGATACAAAAGTAGGGATCCGAAAGGGTACGTGCACCCCGATGTTTATAGCAGCAATGTCCACAATAGCCAAACTGTGGAAAGAGCCAAGATGTCCATCGACAGATGAATGGATAAAGAAGATGTGGTATATATATACAATGGAATATTATGCAGCCATCAAAAGGAATGAGATCTTGCCATTTGCAACGACGTGGATGGAACTGGAGGGTATTATGTTGAGCGAAATAAGTCAAACAGAGAAAGACATGTATCATATGACCTCACTGATATGAGGAATTCTTAATTGCAGGAAACAAACTGAGGGTTGCTGGAGTGGGGGGTGGGGTGGGAGGGATGGGGTGACTGGGTGATAGACACTGGGGAGGGTATGTGCTCTGGTAAGCACTGTGAATTCTGTGCAAGACTGTTGAATCTCAGATCTGTACCTCTGAAACAAATAATGCAATATATGTTAAGAAAAATAAAAAAAGAAGAAGAAGGTAGCAGGAGGGGGAGAATGAAGAGGGGGAAATCGGAGGGGTAGACGAACCATGAGAGACGATGGACTCAAAAACAAACTGAGGGTTTTAGAGGGGAGGGGGTTGGGAGGATGGGTTAGCCTGGTGATGGGTATTGAGGAGGGCACATTCTGCATGGAGCACTGGGTGTTATGCACAAACAATGAATCATGGAACACTACATCTAAAATTAATGATGTAATGTATGGGGATTAACATAAGAATAAAAAAAAAGATCAAGTAGGCGCAAGTAGGATTTCTTCCACAGATGTCTAGGGTCAGGAGAAGGTAAGCAGTCAGAGAAGCAAGTCTCTATAACTTCTAGTTTTAGGATAGCATAAATTAATGTTGTATCCTAGATGTAAGATAATAGCAAAACAAATAATAAAGTTCTTTGCTGATATTTTCTACTTTATTTTTGATTGTAGGGACTTTCAGTTACCTTGATGATGTCCCATTTAAGATAGGAGACAAATTCAAAACACCAGCTAAAGTTGGTCTTCCTATTGGCTTCTCCTTGCCTGATTGTTTGCAGGTGGTCAGAGAAGTACAGGTAAGTGGTGATTTTTAGTTAAAGTTGAGTGCATTTAAGAATTTGATGTATAGTGAAATAGGAAAAAAAAAATTCTCCTCTTGTATTTCTTATAGCAACTGTTACTGCTTAGCTCACATTGTCTTTGTGTTTCTCTCTCTGTCTCTCGCTCTCGTTCTCACACACACACACACACTTACACTTACATGTGTTTATATATCTATTACAGATCTTCTGCAATCTGTTAGACTGTATATTCCTGGGTTTCTCTGCTTTGTCCAAAACAAATCCCTACTGCCCATCTGGTTTGCTCATTCACCTCTTTCTTTTGATGTCCTCATTATCTTCTTGGTCACTCAAATTAGGAAATATTTTTCTCTCTGCTGTGTCTCACCTTTACCATCCAGTTCATCCTTACGTGACTTTTTTTTACCTGGACTATTGCGGTAGCCTCTTTTTTTTTTTTAAGATTTTATTTATTTATTTGACAGAGATGGTTAGAGAGGGAACACAAGCAGGGGGAGTGGGAGAGGGAGAAGCAGGCTTCCGCTGAGCAGGGAGCCTGATGCGGGGCTCAATCCCAAGACCCCGGGATCACGACCTGAGCTGAAGGCAGATGCTTAACGACTGAGCCACCTAAGCACCCCTGCAGTAGCCTCTTTAATTGGCCCTTCTGCTTGAGGCATTTTTTTGGTATTCATATTGTTTCTAGAATAATATTCCTAAATTAAAGTTTCACATTGTCACATCTCTGTTAAAAAAGAAAAAAAACTGACTGATTTACCAGTCCTTAAATTAAGTCTAGACATAAGGTTGTGGTAAAGCACCTCAGCTCATCATCTCCTCCATATCTCCTGCGAACCAGGTGACTACCAATTCATTGAACATACCATGTATATTACCTATCGTACTATGCTTTTTCTCATGAGCTGTTACCTCCACTTGGAATATTTTCCTCTTTCTCACTGTACTAAAAGCTGTTTATCTACTAAAATCTGTTTATTCTTCTAGACTGTGCTTAAATGCCTTCTCAGTAGCTTCTTTCTCAACCCTCTCATCTTTAAAGCACAGTAATGTATAAATGTATAGAATTACTTCTTGAAAGCAGCAAATAGCCTTATGTTTTGTGACTTCCTTTCTTCTCTCAGTGCACATTTATTGAGTGCCTGTTTTTGAGTGATGCTCTACTAGGGTTGGGGATAGAGATAAATACCTAATTCACTGTCCTCAACGAGCTTACAGTTTAGAGAAAGAGTTAAATGGGAAAACATTAAGTACACTACCTATCTAATACTTCTTCCTATGACTTAAGATTTTAAAAAATACAACTTTCTGGTGAAGGAGTTTCATTTCTGGGGAATTCTCTGAGGCACCACCATGTTACTCTAAGAAATATTTATTTTCCAGTCTATATGCAGTAGGTAATCAAATGGGAGAATTTCAGTTATATTTTTAAAAATAATAGCTTTATTGAGATATAATTCACATACCTTGAAATTCACCTTTTTTAGGTGTGCACATAAGTGGTTTTTAGTATATTCAAAGTGTATAACCATCATTACTATGTAATTCCAGAGTGGTGTCCTTATCCCAAAAAGAAATGCAGTGTCCATTAGCAGTCACTCCCTATTTCCCTCTCCCCCCAGCCCCTGGCAACCACTAAATCTACTTTGTCCCTATGGATATGGCTATTTTGGACGTGTCATATAAATGGAATAATAGATAGTGTTTTGTGACTGACTTATTACACTTAGCATAATGTTTTCAAGGTTTATTCATGTTGTATGAATGAAGTGGTACGTCATTAATTTTTATGGCTTAATGTTCCATTGTATCGATACACTACATTTTGTTTTTCCATTTATTGGTTGATGGACATTTTGGTGGTTTTCACTTTTTACTTATTATCAATAATGCTGGTGCGAACATTTGTGTATAGGTTTTTGTGTGAACGTATGCTTTCAGTTTTCTTGGGTATACAAGTGGAACTGCTGGGTTGTCATATGGTAACTATGTTTAACCTTTTGGGGAACCGCTGCACTGTTTTCCAGAGTGGCTGTCCCATTTTACCGTCCCACCCACAGTGCATGAGGATTCCAATTTATCCACATCCTTGCCAACTCTTCTTATCCATCTTTTTGATTATATATAACCTTACAGGTTTTGCAATGATCTCTTATTGTGGTTTGATGTATATTTCCTTAATTACTAATGATGTTGAACATCTTATATAGTTTTGAATACTGAATTGATAACTCTTTGTGTATGGAGACTTTATTGGGCCAGAAGAGACACAGATTTCCCATATAAAGAAAGTTTTTACATTGTTCTGTTTGCTTGGTGACTTTTCTTTTTTTTTTAAGATTTTATTTGTCAGAGAGAGCACAAGCAGGGGAAGCGGCAGGCAGAGTTGGAGAAGCAGGCTTCCTGCTGACCAAGGAGCTCTATGCGGGACTCAATCCCAGGACCCTGGGATCATGACCTGAGCCAAAGGCAGACGCTTAAATGACTGAGCCACCCAGGCACCCTGCCTGGTGACTTTTTTATTGGCAGTAAGAAATGTCAGTAACCACCTCTCTGTGTGCAGGATACTACTGTTAAAATAATTTTAATTAAAAAACACCATCTTATTTTAATAGTTGTTATATTATTCACTGTTTCATAGATTCATCCAGAAAACTTGTTTTGAATCCCAAATTGTTGCTGTTTTAGGCTTTGCTGGGAATTTTCTATTTGATCATCATAAAGCATTAATAAGTGCATGGTACTGTCCTCACTGTATTCATAGTACCCACTAATAACAAAAGAGGAGATTTGAGCTCCATTACTGTGTGGAATAGTTGAAATATTTTTGTTCTCTAATTGCACATAGTACCTTTAACCTTTGACTGGGTCTCCATGGGGGATTTGGGTGTGGTATTGGTGCTGGTCTCCTTTCTGTTCACAGAAGAGTCAGACCTAGAGCCCTGGACAGATAGATACCTTGACACTTCCTGTGACTTTGTCATATTTGCCCTTGCATGACAGTACAAACGTCATTTTTCAGCTAAAAATTCATCAAAGTGAGCCAGTAAAACACATAAATAATCCTTGCAGGGGCCTAGCTTTTATTGAATACGGTTGGTGGTGGCCACAGTAGTGGGAGGTGGCCCTTAGTGTCATTGTTTAGAGCAGAATCTGGTATCCATGAGCTGGACTTGCCATGTAATAGCGGTGTAATCTTGTACAGGTTTCTTAAACCCTCCAGGTCTCCATATCCTCATCTGTAAAATGGGGATAATTAGCTTTTAAGGTTGTTAGAAGGATTAAATAAAATAATGCTTTTGTAATATTTACTCTGGTTCCTGGTACTCCGTAAATATTAGATGCTGTTATTATTTATTTTTACACTCAAACCACACTCTTATTTTTTCACTCTAATATTTCTGTCTTTTTTTTCTGTGTTCCAAGTATTTTATATTACTTTCATAATTAAAAAACAAAAGTCAATAAAGGTTTTACAAAAAAGGGAAGAAATTTCCAGTTCTTGAGAGTAAAACGTCAGGGACCTATGTTTTTAGGCGGTGGGAAGTTGGTTACAGCCTGTTTTTGGTGGAAGAAGCCAGATGCAAAATTGGATGTCCTCCATGGTTAGAAGGAGCAGTCTGTTCAGTGCTGTTTTTTTCACTACCATTAGTGGTAGAAAGGAAGTGCCATGATCGCCCAGGTGCCTTTCTGGGGCCCATCAGCTGGCTTAGCGGTAAAAATGAACAACTTCTTTTTTAAAGTTTTGTTTTGTTTTTTAATTTTTATTTATTTTTTATTTTTTTAATAGATTTTATTTATTTATTTGAGAGTGAGAATGAGAGAGAGAGAGAGAGAGAGAGCATGAGAGGGGGAAGGTCAGAGGGAGAAGCAGACTCCCTGCCGAGCAGGGAGCCTGATGTGGGACTCGATCCCGGGACTCCAGGATCATGACCTGAGCCGAAGGCAGTCACTTAACCAACTGAGCCACCCAGGCGCCCCTGTTTTGTTTTTTTAAATAAGTAGGCTCCATGCTTATCGTGGGGCTTGAACTCACAACCCTGAGATGAAGAGTGGCATGCTCCACCGAGCCAGCCAGGCACCTCGGGGGGATAAGTAAACTTCCTTTTTTTGTTTTAAGATTTTATTTATTTGTCAAAGAGAGAGAGAGAGAGAGTACAAGCAGGGGGAGCAGCAGGCAGAGGGAGAAGCAGGCTTCCTGCCAAGCAAGGAGCCCGATGCGGGGCTTCCCAGAACCCTGGGATCATGACCTGAGCCGAAGGCAGACGCTCAATGACTGCGCCACCCAGGCACCCCAGATAAATAAATTTCTTGATGTGTGCATTTCTAGGCTTCTCTTGCGTTGTTTGAAGCTGAAAGGCTTGGGGATGACCAGAGTTTCTTGTACTCTAAAACTCTTGTCTGGGCATGTAGGCCTCTTTCCTGTCCATCCCCCTCTCTTTTGTCTCTTCAGCCTTGAATGTACACATAGATACTGTTTAGTTTTGAGGCTTTAGGGTGAACACCAATAGTTTTCTCTGAGGTGGATTTTGTTTTTTGTAATAGGTGTATTTTTTTTCCAAGTGTGCAAATTAAATTTTTGTAAACTGAGACATACTTGAAGGTACTGTTAAGGAACTAACCATGAAGTGAATCCTTACGCAATTTGCACTGTAAAATCCTAATTTGAATATGTCTTGATATCTTAATAAGCAGTTTTCCTGTATTTAGAGTACAGTCTGTTCATTATAATTTAATAGGTAGTGGTTTAATAACATAGAATCTGTAGTCGTACTGCCTGGGTTCCATCCAGGCTCTAACACTTACCAGCTCTGTGACCTTGGGCATGGCTCTTGTAAACTGAGGGTAATAGTACTTAACTTTAAAGGGTTGTTGAAAAGATGCAGAGAGTTAATACATAAAAAGTGCGTAGAATCTTGCCTGGTACCTCGTAAGTGCTTCTTAAATGTTAGGGGCTATTGTTATTATTGAGCACAGGCTCTATCTAGGGCATTGTGCTAGATAATAGAGACCCTGAGAGGATCTAAAGCCCAGTAGCTGTCTGCAAGAGGCTTGTGATACTGTTGGGAGAAGTGTTTAGAAAAAAATTAAAGGTTAAGTCTGTCTGTGGTCACTTGTGCTTGCCATCACCTGATAGAGACAGATGCTATGAAAGAGTTCAGAGGAAGAACAAGGCCATCAGCAAAGCTTCACAGGTGGCCACCGAGCTCTGCCTAGCCACCAAAGAATTCTAGGAAGGGAAATGGCCTGAGGGGAGAGAAGCAGAGGAAGTAGTTGGCAAGATACCTTTGGCCGGTAATGTAGAATTAGAGGTGGTGGGAGCTCTTTCTAGATCATTTTTGGAGTAATCTGGGAGCATAGTTTGATTAAACCATATAAGGAGCTTAGGAAGCCTTAGTCTTCCTGACTGGGGATCATCTCATACACCTTAAATGCTGCCTTGCCAGGTTCTGTTGTGCTGGTGTGAGGAAGAATTTGCTGGAGGAATTGAGTTGGAGAGGGTCAGCCACCTGGGTTCACACGTCCTTTCTCTGCTGTATCTTTGCAGTATGACTTCTCCTTGGAAAAGAAAACTATTGAATGGGCTGAAGATATTAAGAAAATCCAAGAAGCCCAGCGGGAAGCAGAGCGCAAGGCTGAGGAAATAGAAGCTAAAGTGAATTCTAAGAGTGGCCCAGAGGGTGACAGCAAAATGAGCTTCTCCAAGACTCACAGTACAGCCACAATGCCACCTCCGATTAATCCCATCCTTGCCAGCTTACAGCACAACAGCATCCTCACCCCGACTCGGGTCAGCAGCATTGCCATGAAACAGAAAGTTCTCAGCCCACCCCACACAAAGGCAGATTTCAATCCTGCTGACTTTGAGTGTGAAGAAGACCCATTTGATAATCTGGAGTTAAAAACTATTGATGAGAAGGAAGAGCTGAGAAACATTCTGGTAGGAACCACTGGACCCATTATGGCTCAGTTATTAGATAATAACTTGCCCAGAGGCGGCTCTGGGTCTGTGTTACAGGATGAGGAGGTCCTGGCATCCCTGGAGCGGGCGACCTTGGATATCAAGCCTCTTCACAAACCCAATGGCTTTATAACCTTACCCCAGTTGGGCAACTGTGAAAAGATGTCGCTGTCTTCTAAAGTGTCCCTCCCCCCCATTCCTGCAGTAAGCAATATCAAATCCTTGTCCTTCCCCAAACTTGACTCTGATGACAGCAATCAGAAGACAGCCAAGCTGGTGAGCACTTTCCATAGCACATCCTGCCTCCGTAATGGCACCTTCCGGAATTCTCTAAAGCCTTCCACCCAAAGCAGTGCCAGTGAGCTCAATGGGCATCATACTCTTGGGCTTTCAGCTTTGAACTTGGACAGTGGCACAGAGGTGCCAGCCCTGACTCCCTCAGATCTGATCTCCCAGATGCCTTCCCTCTCTGTCTTGTCTGTGTGCACAGAAGAATCGTCACCTCCAAATACAGGTCCCACGGTAAGCCTTTTAAATCCCCCTGAATTAGAGCTCTAAAGATTTCTAAATTCTGCCTAGCAGTTGCTGCCTCACCTTCTTCTTTTCAGGCTTTAGGGCAAGATGGGGCATGGCTATATTGACTTTGCTTGTGTGTGTTCTGGTTATTTTTCTGAGGACAAAGGATTGTTAGCTTTGCCCCTGGCCTGGTTATGTTCGCTTGTTTCTACCTGCATCTTTTTGGTCTTTCCTTCAAAAAGATAATGTATATCATGTGTGAATGTTTTTCTGCCTAATCACTTTGTTCTTTTCTCTGCTGCCTTTTTTTTTTTTTAAGGCTTGCTTTCTTTGTAACTTTTTACTTAACTTTTTCCTACTTTATTCATTTTTTGAAGGTTGCTTGGTAGTCCTCATTATATCATCTTCCTGCTTTCCTCTCTCCATCTCATTGTGCCCTGAAGGTTGGTTCTTGTGTGTACCATGATTTACCCGTGTTTCTTCAGACCATGTGGTGCCTTAGTAGCTGGGAGATAAATTTGTATCAGAAGTCTGAGCAAAAAGTAGAAATTTGTCACTTTTAAACCTACAGATTTTATTTTATTTTATTTTAAGATTTTATTTATTTATTTGACAGAGAGCACGAGTAGGCAGAGAGGCAGGCAGAGGGAGAGGGAGAAGCAGGCTCTCCGCTGAGCAGGGAGCCCGATGCGGGACTTGATCCCAGGACCCCAGGATCATGATCTGAGCTGAAGGCACTTAACCAACTGAGCCACCCAGGCGCCCCTAAACCTACAGATTTTAATCCTGCAGTTTCTTTTTTTGTTCACTACTAAGAATTGTGCAGTTTTCTACAAAGGGAGGGAGAAGGGGAGGTTGGAATTCGAATTAGTGTTGAAAGATGGATTGGTAACAGAAGTTGCAACTTGTTATTACCCTGAAAAAAAAATCTGATTTTGTTGCACAAAAAAGTTGCAGGCGCAGCTAGGTTCCTTTATTTGTCATAAAGTGTAGGCTTAGTTCTTTTTTTTTTTTTTTTAAGATTTTATTTATTTATTTGACAGAGAGAGACACAGCAAGAGAGGAACACAAGCAGGGGGAGTGGGAGAGGGAGAAGCAGGCTTCCCGCGGAGCAGGGAGCCCAATGTGGGGCTTGATCCTAGGACCCTGGGACCACAACCTGAGCCGAAGGCAGATGCTTAACAAGACTGAGCCACCCAGGCGCCCCAAGTGTAGGCTTAATTCTTGATGTGGTTTCAGCAGCACAGAATAATACATTACTGCATTCTAGAATAGAAATCATAGAAGTCTAAGAACTTTTTGCTATACCAGTTCACAGATATTTATTTAAAGATTTTCATTTATTTGATAGAGAAAGAGAGCACAGAGAGAGGGATAGGGACAAGTAGACTCCCTGCTGAGCGTGTAGCCCGACGAGGGGCTTGATCCAAGGACCCTGAGATCATGACCTGAGCCAACTGAGCTACCCAGGTGCCCCCTGTTCACAAATTTTTTAAATGAAGCATATTAAGAGACTCTTTAGAGCCAGAGAGGAGCCTGATTGTATTGGTGGGGTATCTGTTAGAGACTATAATAAGCCAGCAGAAAGATGAGCCTTGGCCTGCTTTAAAGTAAGTGCAAAGTCCCAGCAACAGCCTTCTTGGTAAATGATTGTCTCTCTGTGTGAGTGCTTCCACTGTCATAGAGCTCACTGCTGTTTATAAACTTCTGTGGACCTTGGCCCAGATAAACTTGATAGTGCACTCTGGTGTTACCTCCTAGGAATGGGCTTCATCCTCCTACCTCCTGGTCAGTAGGATACTCTTCATGACTCATTATATGCTTTAGAGAAATTAAAAGCACTCTGGGGAAGATAAGGGATCCTCAGCCTCAAATCCCCCTTTAAAGTTACAGTAACCATTTAGAGACCAAAGCTGATGAACTAATGGCGGAGGTCGTTCTCAAACCAGAACACCTGTCACTCTGACCCACCTGATTGTGGAGTTTCTTTTGGGCCCATCCATTTCAGGGTGGGAGGGGAGTCTGCTTCTTGCTCGCCTAGGGACTTTCTGCCTTCAAGGGGCAGATAAGCCAAGCTGAAGTTCTGGTGTTTTTCTAAGGAAGTCATGGCCCTTACCCCCAAGAAGCAAAGCCTGGTTTCCATCCTGTTCCTCTATCTTAGTGAGTCTTTGAGGCCCACAGTGAGAACCTTTCCCAGTGAACAAAGCACTTCTCCTCAGGATAGTTAGTGACTTGAGGATATGAGGAGTGGAGTGGTGGTCAACTCAGCTGTATACACCCTTTACGTAGGAGCTCTGAGGGAAATGTTCCTGGAGTTTGGTTCTTGTTGGCTGTTTTAGAAAGCCCAGTGTTTGGGTCTCACTTTTCAGATTCTGATTTCATGTTTTACTGTATATAAACTAATCTTAGAAGTTGAGAAGTCCATAGGATCATCTTGAGAAGAATCTTGTAATGTGCCCTTCTGAGACCAGCATAGCCTTAGCCGGTCTTTTCCCACTGCATGTCAGCCTTTTATGGGCTTTGCTCTGCTCATTGGTTAGGCTCATTCTGCTATTGGGTTCTTTTTCTGCAGATATGGATATATTCCTTACTCTTCCACAGTTGCTTCAGCAAAATATTTCTGCTCCTCCCTTACACTTTTGAGTAGTGAATTTACTAATTTTGGCCAATAAGCATTACAGTAGTGCCAAGTTGCTTTGAAAGTATATTTAAAATAATTTTTGACATATAGACTCTCAGCTTTTAGGTGTTAAGATCTGTTTATCTATTCTTCTGTTGCCATTGCTTTAATACTTACAAGTCCTCTATCTCTAGATTTTTAAAATGAATATATTTTTATCAAAGTAATACAAGCACATTTGAATCAAGTCACATTTATTTTTTAAAAAAATATTTATTAGAGACAGCATGAGAAGGGGGAGGAGTGGGGGGTGGAGAGTGGGAGGGGAAAGAATCTCGAGAAGACTCATCACTGAGTGCAGAGCCTGGACCCCAACATAGGGCTCGATCTCCTGATCCTGAGATCATGACCTGAGTTGAAACTGAGTCAGATGCTTAACCAACTGAGCCACCCAGGCTCATTTATTTATTTTTGAAAATTTATTTATTTAATCTCCACACCTAGTGTGGGGCTTGAACTCATGACCCCAAGATCAAGAGTTGCATGCTCTTCTGACTAAGCCAGCCAGGTGACCAATCAAGTCACATTTAAAAGGATTATATTGAAAAACAGTGGCTCCCTGCCACTCCTGTTCCTAACTCCAGTTTTGCTTCCTGTAGTCAGGCACTTTTAACTCTTTAAGCTATCTCTGCTGGGATTTATCTCTGTGTTTCTAAAAGTGCTTGTATTGCTTTTTCTAAATTTATCAATTTTAGATGGTTTTATACTTCTGTTATAGTTGAGGATTTAGCTCTTATTAGCCCCTCCACTTCCTTCCCATAGCCTCCATCATAATTATATCACAAATTATATGTATCTTACATATATATCATATATATAAATGATATATATGACCACCGTTACTGTTCACATTATGATTGGGTAAACATTTATCGCCAAGTTTGAATACTATGTTGTGATTACTTTCTTTTTTGCACCTTTTTCTCATAAACTACTCCATTTAAAAGATTTGCAGTCTTCCTTCCCTTTTTTTTTTTTTTTTAAGATTTTTAAAAGGTTTTTAAGTAATCTCTGCACCCACAACCAGAGATTCAAGAGTTGCACACTCTACCAACTGAGCCAGCCTGGCACCCCTGCATAGTTTCTTTGTACTTGTTGCCAATTTTATCCAGATGCTCCAGGAGAGCCATCAAAGACCTAATAATTTTCCCAAACACATCCAAACATACTGGTTAACCTGTCAGTTTTGAGTCCTTGAATATCCAAAAATGTCTTAATTTTACCCTTATGTGTGAATAATAGTTTGGATGGATTTAGATTTCTTAGTTGAAGGTCATTTTCCTTTAAGAATTTTTTTGGGGGGGGCACCTGGGTGGCTCAGTCGTTAAGCGTCTGCCTTCGGCTCAGGTCATGATCCCAGGGTCCTGGGATCGAGCCCCACATGGGGCTCCCTGCTTGGCGGGAAGCCTGCTTCTCCCTCTCCCACTCCCCCTGCTTGTGTTCCCTCTCTCGCTGTGTCTCTCTCTGTCAAATAAATAAACAAATCTTTTTTTTTTAAAGATTTTATTTCTTCGGACCTGAGCCGAAGGCAGACGCTTAACGACTGAGCCACCCAGGCGCCCCTAAAATAACATTGTTTTTGAGGCATGGTTGCATTATCTTCTGTGAACTTGCTGAAGACATTGTATATATTTAGATACAGGTTTGTTTCTTTTTGGGGTTTTCTTGTTTATTTTGAGAGAGAGAAAGCACGAGCAGTGGGGAGAGGCAGAGGGAGAAGCAGGCTCCCCGCCGAGCAGGGAGCCCAACACGGGGCCTGATCCCAGGAGCCCGATCCCAGGAGCCGAGCCCGAGATCATGACCTGAGCTGAAGGCAGACTCCCAACCGACTGAGCCACCCAGGCACCCCTGTTTGTTTGTTTTAAGCTTCCTTTTCCCTCATAGACTGTTTCTTCCAGGTTGTTACTTGTTTTTGGTAAGAGTGATTCATGTTAAAGACTTTACCTCAAGTCTGGTCGTTTGGTTATCTGCTCAGTAGTTTTTTGGGTTTTTTTTCAATTGAGGTATATCATGTATACACAATAAAGTGTATGTATCTTTAAGTGTACAGCTTAATGAATTTTTACCATAGACTCATGTATTCACTTCCCAGAACAAGAGAGAACAGTTTTAGTGCTCCAAAAGGCACCCATGTACCACTTCCAAGTCCATACACTCACTCCCTATTAAACACCAATTAGGGGCACCTGGCTGGCTCAGGTAGGGCATGCAGCTCTTGATCTCAGGGTCATCAGTTCAAGGCCCACACTGGACGCACAGCTTATTACTTTAAAAAAAAAGCTTATAACCACTAGTTATTCTAATGACTTATATCACCATAATTGAGTTTTGCCTGTTTTTCAACTTCATATAAGTGAAATTGTTCCATTTTTTCTTCTCTTTTTGTTATACATTTTTTTTTTTAAGATTTTTTATTTATTTATTTGACAGAGAGAGACACAGCTAGAGAGGAACACAAGCAGGGGGAGTGGGAGAGGGAGAAGCAGGCTTCCCGCTGAGCAGGGAGCCTGATGCGGGGCTCGATCCCAGGACCCTGGGATCATGTCCTGAGCCAAAGGCAGACGCTTAATGACTGAGCCACCCAGGCGCCCCAATAAACAAATCTTTAAAAAAAGATTTTAGAGAAGCAGGCTTCCTGCCGAGCAGGGAGCCCGATGTGGGACTTGATCCCAGGACCCCGGGACCACGACCCAAGCCGAAGGCAGACGCTTAACAGCCGAGCCACCCAGGCGCCCTCCTTTAAGAACTTTAAGGTTTAAGGACACTGTTTTTTAAAAACTTTTTTTTTTAGCTTTTTTTTTTTTTTTAAAGATTTTATTTATTTATTTGACAGAGAGAGACACAGCGAGAGAGGGAACACAAGCAGGGGGAGTGGGAGAGGGAGAAGCAGGCTTCCCGCCAGGCAGGGAGCCCGATGTTGGGTTCGATTCTGGGACCCTGGGATCGTGACCGAAGGCGAAGGCAGATGCTTAATGACTGAGCCACCCAGGCACCCTTAAAGAGAATTTTTTTAATTTTAATTTTTTTTAAGTAATCTCTAAACCCAAGGTGGTACTTGAACTCTTGACCCCAAGATTAAGAGTCACATGCTCTCCTAAGCCAGCCAGGTGCCCCCTCTTTGTCTTTGTCTTACTTTCTGGATATATCCTTGACTATCGTATAACTTTTTTTTTTTTTTTTAAATCTCACAGCCTTTTAAATAAAATTTTACTTTATCATATCTTAAATTTCCAAGTGCTTTGTCTATTCCCTCTTTTGGTTTGGTGTCTCAGGCTTTGTAGTCACATTATTTTTTTTTTAAGATTTATTTATTCATTTGAGAGAGCGAGAATGAGAGAGAGTACATGAGAGGGGGGAGGGTTAGAGGGAGAAGCAGGCTCCTTGCTGAGCAGGGAGCCCAATGCGGGACTCGATCCCGGGACTCCAGGATCATGACCTGAGCCGAAGGCAGTTGCTTAACCGACTGAGCCACCCAGGTGCCCCTTTGTAGTCACATTTAAGAGTGAGGCACTTAAAAAAAATTAACAGTGTGGGGGGGGAAATGTATGTGTTGGAGGGTGCTTGCCAATCATTAAGCTTCACTGAGGGTTGAAGGTTACTAGGCTTTGGGGAACTCTGCAAAATGTTAACACATGAACGTTTTGGGGGCTTATAGTTGCACCTGGGAATTCTGCTTGAGGGTTAAGGAAGGTTGGGGAAGACTGGTGTGTAGACTTTTACTTAAATCCCCCTTTTGTTTCTTAAACTGTCATACTGTGCCTCATGTCCTTATTTTTAGTCCCTAGAGAGGGAACCGTCTGCCTCCTGAAGAGGGTCAGGTGGGGAAGGTTTTGCCCGAGGGTTTTATTGTTCTGATCACTTGCTTTGTGCCCTTGCTTTATCCCAACAGTGCCTGGTGCTTCCAAATGCTGAACCCCTCTCAGGAATTTTGAGGAGCTGGTGAACTGACTCCCCTTTCTCCCACTTACAACTTCATTGCTTCTGCTTAGTTACCGTGGCTCCATTAGTATTCTGTATTCTAAAATGTCATTGAAATATGTTGTCCACTGCTATTCCCTCTTCCTTTGACCTTAAATATATATATATATATATACTTAAAAATCTTTTATTTATTTATTTGACAGAGACAGAGACAGCGAGAACAGGAACACAAGCAGGGGGAGTGGGAGAGGGAGAAGCAGGCCTCCCACTGAGCAGGGAGCCCGATGTGGGACTCGATCCCAGGACCCTGGGATCATGACCTGAGCCGAAGGCAGTCACTTAACCAGCTGAGCCACCCAGGCGCCCGACCTTAAATGTATTTTTAAAAGATTTTATTTGAGAGAGAGAGAGAGCATGAGCAGGCTGGGAGGGGTAGAGGGATCTCCACTGAGCAGGGAGCCCAACATGGGGCTTAATCCCAGGACCCTGGGATCATGACCTGAGCCAAAGGCAGACGCTTAACCAAGTGAAGCACCCAGGAGCCCCTCTTTGACCTTAAATATTAATACAGTTTTGTTTTATTATCATTTTAGTGGGCTTTGGGGAGGGAGAATCAGGGTAACTTCTGTTAAATGAAATTCCCCCTTTGAAATCCTAATAGACCCCCGTTTATTCTGCAGCTGATGAGTAGAGCCCTGTAAATGCCAAGCCTAAAGCCAGGGCCTGGGAATTCAGAAATACATGTGATACGGTAACTAACCTCTGGGAGCTCACATTAACATACTGTGATGTGTCAGCAATATGAACAAACTCTGTTTGGCTGTTTGTATTCTCAAGCCCAGGTAGACCCTGTCCTTGAGATTATCTTGGGACCTGCAAAAGTGGCCAGACTGGTGTGATCCAGTCTCTGTCCCCTGTTGTGACTCCCTAGAAGTTAATGACAGCCCTGTGACTGGGCTGCCAGGGGTGCTGGGGGTGAGATGGGTAAGAGGAAACAATGGGCTTTAAGGCCTGTAGTCTTGATTTTTCCTAGCTGACTTTGAGGAAAGTATATGGTTATAGCTATGTAATTTTGACTGTCTTTCTAAGACCAGGGGTTCCGTGCTTCCTAACCCCCTCCCCCCAGAGGAAGTAATATTCTGTTGAAATACTTGTCCTGGTTCTCAGGAGCTGGGCCAAACTGTAAAACAGCTGTGACCGTGTGCCGCCTTGGTTCGGTCCTTTGGCCTGAGGGTGAGCTGCCTTCAGGCCTTGGGTCTGAGTCATTATCAGAAGTGGTGGGAGGAGTTTATCATGGGACTCTGCCCACCAATCAGACGGAGGTTAATAGAGTCCTGATGGCAGGGAGCAGGCTACCTGCAGGCCAGTAGAGGCAGGGCCCTGGAGTCACATACCTGTCCTTAAAGGCCCAGCCTGGTGTGGCTGGCTAATAGTCCTTCAGTCTTGGCTCTGTGGGCAGGCAGCTGTGGAGGGAACTGAGCCTTGTGGCTCATGGTGTGGGGCAGAGGTGGAGTGCCCTTGAAGCTCTGAGACCCTGAGCTGGCCATGCAGGGGAACAGCACTCGCTGTCTCTGCCCAGCCCAGGGACGGAAGCAAGAACAGAGACATTGTCGGGAGAGAGCCCGAGTTAGGGGTGTCTGAGGTGAATGATCCTTTTAGGACTCTGACATACAACAGCCTTTGAAAGGGGTAATGGAGCACTGGAGAGAAATCATGGCAGCCATCTTGCCATCAGTCCCATGGGCAGCCTCAGAACTTCTCTAATTCAAGCCCAAGGGATTTGAACACAGAAGGGCATGTGGCTCTTGTATTTCCTCATTCTCTAAGCTGGGATGAGGGCAGCGGACAGCCACAATTGAAGGTGTCTTCCCAGCTTTCCCTCGCTTGGTGCTCCCTTACCCTTCTTCAGGATGTCTGGCCAGCAGCCTGGCTCGTTCTTGCAGGCAGACTGTTTGGGAGTTTGGTTAGTGTCAGAAATGGCAAGCCCCTGGACTGGGCTGCTTCAGTGACATGTCTTCTGGGGCCTCAGTCGTCTTTCTTCCTGCCTGATCCTCTTGTTTCTCCACCACCAGGTGACACCTCCGAACTTCTCAATGTCACAAGTGCCCAACACTTCCAGCTGTCCCCAGGCCTATTCTGAACTGCAGACACTGTCCCCCAGTGAGCGGCAGTGTGTGGAGACAGTGGTCAACATGGGCTACTCATATGAGTGTGTCCTGAGAGCCATGAAGAGGAAAGGAGAGAATATTGAACAGGTGAGTGAGTGGTTGGCTAGGGGGTGGGGGGAGCCAGCCTGGAGAGAGGTCCTAGACCAGTGTCCTGCTTGTATCCTAGAGCCCCATCCCACTCATAGGCCCAGCGTCCTTTCTTGTGAGTTCGCGGGACTCAGGGTGTTTTGTTGGGGAAACAGCAGCCTTAGCAGCAGTGCTTCTACTTAGGGGGCTGCTCTGGGACCCAGGCTGGAGGAAAGCCCTGGGAGTATTAGAGCCGTTGGGACTGTTCTCTGCCCCTCCTCAGAGGGCACACTAGGCTTGAGATACGGTCAGATGCCTCCTTCCAGAAATGTTTATCCTGTCATAGCTGCCCTGGGGTGTTCCAAAATAGGGTACTGGAGTCTTAAACCTTGGGATCATTTTCTGACTTGGGCTGTTTGTTAGAATATCCTGCCCAGGCTGTGGAGATGACATGGAGATGTGAGTCAGTTGTGACAGGAACGCCTTTGAAAAATTACTCATGTTTATAAGGGTGTGCCTACCTGTTCAGCAAATAGTCACTGAGGTCCTGCTATGTTGGATGCAGTTCATGATACAAAATCAAGTCCTAGCTTGGTGGGGAGCAGATACCACACTTGCTGGCTTGTGTAAGACTCTTGGGAAGCACCGACAAGAGTGGTAATAGGTACTCACCTTTTTCTTTTCTTAAGATTCTCGACTATCTCTTTGCACATGGACAGCTCTGTGAGAAGGGATTCGACCCTCTTTTAGTGGAAGAGGCTCTGGAAATGCACCAGTGTTCAGAGGAAAAGGTAGGACCCTTCTGTTTCACGGAAACCCTCTGGAAAGGAGGGACAAAGTAGCGTCCTCTGGCCCAGAACCCCCTTTCCCTACCAGTGACTACAGGCAGAGGTAGTCAGAATGCATTTTCTCTCAAGTGTCCAGATAGGCATTTGGCTAGTTTGGGTTGTTAGGTTTGACAAAGCATTGGGTTGAAGACTATATAGAGTCCCAGGGAAGGGAAAGGGAAATGACCTGGGCAAAAAGCTAGACTTCTGGATGATTGGGGAGATTGCTAGTCACTTTGCCTAGCCTGCTCCCTGGAGAGCAGCTGTTTCTGGGTTCAGTATCCTACCTTGGTGTGCGTGTGGATTTTGGTTAGTGGGACCCATGAGTCAGCAGGATTTGGAACTGGGCATAGTTCCTGAAGGATGATGGGTTGTAGCATCAACTGGTCTGCCCTGGCTTCCTCCACAGCCACCCTCTGCTTGCTAGGGGACCTGAGGGACTCTCAAGGCTCTGGCAAAAGATGCAGACTTCCCCAAGCAGCCCCCTACATGCACATTCCTCCACTCTGCTATGTGGCCAGACCCCTCTCTTCAATCTTCATTCTCTTCTGTCCCTTAGATGATGGAGTTTCTTCAGTTAATGAGCAAATTTAAGGAAATGGGCTTTGAACTGAAAGACATTAAGGAGGTTCTGCTACTTCACAACAATGACCAGGACAATGCTCTGGAAGACCTCATGGCTCGGGCAGGAGCCAGCTGAGACCAGGCACTGCCTAGACCCTGCCGTGGAACCGCCCCTGCAGGAGGCCCTGAGGAGCCCATGTGTGGGGAAGGAGAAGGGGCACACTTCCTGATTTTCTTTTGGGGGTGGAAGGTCAGGTGTGGAGACTGTGCTTGCCAGTCTCTGAGCTGGGGAGAAAGTAGGAAAGATTCGGGCATGTGAATGCCTCCAGCACTGCCCTGGCTCCTTCAATATTAAATGTATTTGTATTTTGAGAAGTGTCCTTCCCACCTTGGCCCTCCTGGGGTCTGTATGTCCTCAGCCGAAACCTGGCCCAGTTGCCAAAAGGAGTCAGGGAGAAGGGGTGGGAGGGCCAGACTCAGTGCTGCTTTAGGGCTAGATGCTTCCCTCCCCTGCACTGGTGGACTGAACTCTAATCCAAGTTGAGTGCAATTGAAAAGGTTCTTCCAGGGTTTTTTTTTTTTTCCTCCTCCTTTTAACAAAGTCTCTTAGTGTTACACTGGTTCTGCAATGTCTCTGAGGTGCAAAGAATGCCCTTTCCCCATGGGGTGCTGAGTTGGCCTCGTCTGCCAGGCAGTTCTCATGCTTCCCTGCCCCAGCCTGTTTCGTTTGGCTTGGTTTGGACCACAGTCCTCTGCTACCCAGGATTTTAGAGCCTCCTGCTCAAGGAAACAGTCATCAGTTTAAGAAATCATTGGCCCCTTCCCAGCATACTGAGTGGGGGAGAAACAGGCTGCAATAGAGTAGCCCAGCACTAACTCCACCTCGGTTCTCCTTGGAGAACAGCCTCTCCCTCCAGCCCCCTGCTCTAGGATGTCACAATGAGTTAACACCTAGTCATAGAAATCAGTCTCTTTCCTTTGTTTTATATTCTGTTGTACATCATTAAAGATCTAAATACAAAGGATATACAGTCTTGATGAATCTAATTTGCTAACTATTTTGATTCTTCAGAAAACTACTAATAAAAGTCTAAAAGGTATGTCCTGCTGTGATAATTTCTTTATTGCCAAGTGCTATTTTACTGAGGGGTTGGGGTGGGTGGGGAAGGGATTCCTGCTTGGATTTGCTGGGGATGAAACCGGCACTAACCATTTTCTGTCTTTTTAGTACTCTCTTCCCGCTATAGGCCTGTGGGACCCAGGAGCTGGCCCCGCAGTCGGCCCTGGCTTTATAAACCTGACCTAGCTCAGTCTCTGGAACCAAGGACATGCCTTCCTGCGAGACTGACTGTGGAGGTGAGACAGTCTGGGCTTTTGGGGCAATCACTCAGAAATGAGGAAGTACCTTTTCCTGTGGATTCAGACTGCTTCACCAGCTCTCAGCGGTGCTGCTGTAGCTGAGAGAACTAGATTCCTCCCTGAAGTTTCTTGTCCTTATACTTAATGCCATCCCACAGTCCCTCTAGTGCTCTTGGCTGGCAGTGGGTCTCATTCTTTTAGTGATCATGTGAGGAGATGGCAGAGCCTTTGGGCCACGAAGCTGGGAAGAGGCCGCCCTCTAGTGCTCAGTTCAGGCAAAGGGTGGCAGGGCTGTAGTCTCAGAAAGCCAGTCAGCCCTTCCGCTACCCTTTTATTTTTTTTATTTATTTTTTAAAAAGATTTTATTTATTTGACAGAGAAAGACACAGCAAGAGAGGGAACACAAATGGGGGGTGGGAGAGGGAGAAGCAGACTCCCTGCCGAGCAACTCGATCCCGGGACTCCAGGATCATGACCTGAGCCGGAGGCAGTCGCTTAACCAACTGAGCCACCCAGGCGCCTTCCGCTACCCTTTTAATTAAGCCCTCCTTTTGAAACCTTAAAAAGGTATCCTTTTCCCTGTAAGAAACTGAAGTTTCCACACATTACAATGGGCATCAGAGCCAAGGCTGTGACACCTGCGTCTTGTTTGACCCAGGGTGGCCCTAGGAAGTGGCAGACCACTTTGTATTTGTCTGGAGCTTCTTTCTCATGAAAAGATACACAGCAGGCAGAACTCACGTGAAGGGGTGTGTGTATAAAAATTCTGCCTCAGAGTCTCCGACTGTTGACTAGGGCTCTCAGTGCCAAGATACAACCGAACACAGGCCCTTGAGAGGGAGTGGACAGCCAGGGTGATGCTGGATAAAGGTAGGGTGAGGAGATCCTCCACTTCAACTTTGCCACGAGTGGGCATGGCAGGTGAGGAGTCAGGAGCCTGGAACTGCTCCAGGGGCAGGAGTGCTATTGAAAGAGTAATGCAGTGATGTGGGCACAGAATTCAGCTAACAAAGCCCCTGAGTTCAGCATGTTTTCTTCCCCAGCTTGTGATCTCTCACCTCTAGGTTACCACTGGCCCACCCCATCCTCTGGTCCTCAAACTCAGAAACATCCACAAGGTTATTAGACCCAAATGTGTTTTCACAGACAAGGGGTCGGTAAGACAAATTCTCTTCTAGCCCCCCAGAAAAGGGAGGGGTATATTAAGTTTTTTAGGCTGCTCTGTCCTTCCCTACAGATGCTCCTGTGCTTGGAACTGAGGGACAGAGGCTTGGCCCTGAGAGAGGAGCTGGGGCCTAGTCAAGGCCATGTGTGGCTGGGGAGAGGCCAGCATGGGCAGGACCGGGGAGTGGGTTCTAGGATTTGTAAGGAGGGCCTGGCAGAGGCCCCTTCAGCCCCCGGGAATTCAGCACAGGCTCCTGAACTGCTCCCATCACCTCATACTGGATCTTGTTCTAAGACACCACTGTCCTCTCAGGGGCTGTGGTCGGCCTGTGGCAGGCCAGGTACAGCTGAAGCTGGCTCCTCAGACTCTGGATGCACTTGGATTTCAGAGCCAGGATTTCATCCAACTGGGTCACAGTATCTTCAAAATCCTGAGAAAGGAAACAAAGGACAAATGGAACTTTCGGTTTTGCTGGCCTTCTGTCAGGATCTGCTTTTCTAGTCCCTTTTCTTGCAGGAAGTTTTCAGAACCTAGGCCCTTCCTTCTGGAAAGTCTGCAGGATAGTCACTGTGGCACAGGGTGAGGCTCATTTCTCTGCATTTGAGAAACTTTTTAAGATTTTATTTTTAATCTCTAAACCCAACGTGGGACTTGAACCCACAATGCCAAGATCAAGCTTCGCACACTTCACCGACTGACTGAGCCAGGCACCCCTGCACTTGAGAAACTTCTATGTAGAGAGGTATTCTGCAGGGCAGAGGGGTTTGTAAAAGTACCTCTGGTTGGGGGGGTGCCTGGGTGGCTCAGTTGGTGAAGTGTCCGACTCTTGATCTTGGCCTAGGTCTTGATCTCAGGGTCCTGTGTTCAAGCCCCGTGTTGGGCTCCACATTGGGCGTGGAGCCTACTTAAAAAAACAAAGTGCCTCTGGTTGGCATATGGCAGGTCACTTACCATCACAGGGAGGGCCTCCAGCAAGCCAATAAGGCAGAACGGCAAAGGATAGAGGCTGGAAACATTTCAGCCTGGAAATGGGGAGTGCAGCACCATCTCCCACCTGTCCTTGCCCCTCCTCGAGCTGTGTTAGGAATGGCAAGAGGAGGCCCAAGTCCTCTTAGAGTAGGACAGCAGACCCTTACCTAACACATAACCACAGCAAACAAGGATGGCCAGCAAACTACCTGCAGGCTAATTCCCAACAGACCCTGAGTGTCCAGCCAAGGCCACTTACATTAAGAGCCAGCTGGCTCATCAGGGTCTCCTCCTTGAAGCCCAGTTCTGCCATTTTATCCAGCTGTTCCTGGTGTGCTCGGATGACCACCTGCCTGGGAACACCAGAGGGGACACTGTGATCCTTTGGGCCTCCCATCTCTCCCGGGCAGCTTTCTGGGGCTGAGCCTCATTTCTAGGCCAGGAACGGCCCCTTCCCAGAATGGTCAAAGCTTTGACCAGGGCCAGCCTACCACCCCTCCTCTCCTGTCACTTGTTCTTCTCAGGACTTGTCTAGGGACTAAAGTAGACCAAGAAGATACTGGGAAAGAGGGGCTTCTCCGTCTGTCCCTGCCTCCCCAGCTACACTGAGGGACGGGGATGAGTGCTGCTTCTCCCTTGCAGGAGCTTCCCACAGCTTCCCTGCCAAAAGGCTCAAGGCTGTGACCACTGCAGCGGGCACACTTGGCACAAGGTGGAGCCTGCTGCCTCACCTGCCATCATTTTTACTTCCTAGGGGGAGTCCAGGGACCAAAGCAGGGTGTTTGAGCTAGAAACTGGAGGATCTGCCTTTTGTCGGACGCTGCCGATGGGTAGAGACCATGGAGACAGCAAGATCATCTCCTGGGACAGGCAGGCTCCTCACCTGCATGTCCTTCTCTTTGTCCATGGCCCTGGCCTGAGCCCCTGGGGGCAGCCCGCACACAGCTGGCCTAGACATCAGGAGCCCTAGCAAAGGGCTGTAGCCCCTATTCCCATACACCACCCTCTCCCCGGCCCCTAATGCTGAGGGGCCGTGCTGGATCTCTCTGCCTCCTTTCTTTCTCTATGCTTTCTGTCGCCTTTCTGCTGCACCATCCACAGCATCCTTTGGGGAAGGCAGCACAAATCACCAGTCCCTCTGGTTTTGATCTTTACCATCTTGGAAGTTGCCCAGCCTACCTTGGTTCTGAGGGCACAAGGCTGTAGCTGTTGTATCCCTGGGCAGTACTTCCAGGAACACAGACCCAACAGAATGAAGAGGATTCTGATTTTACCACAGGTCACAGGCTTGCTGAAGGGGACAGATCCTCCCCTTTTACTCAAGTCCCAGCTTTCCCAGACTCAGGGTTCACCCACCCTGGCAGGCCTGCTCCCTTGAAAAGCGGGACCAAGCCTCTCTAGTTGTAGTATAGCTCTGACACTGAATCAACGATAGCCATTCCCAGGACAGACAGATGTTAAGCTGGGGTGGACGGAGGGGTGCCAAAGGGACTCAAGTCTTGGGGAGAGTGTCCAACTTACTGTGCAGGCCCCAGGGTGAGCTGATGCAGTGTCCCTGCAGTCTTTGGAGAGCAGCCAGGGACCAGGGGAGAGCCTGGTCTTGCTAAGCACCTTGGGATTGGCCTGTATTTGAGCCACATGATGTCCCTGTGGTAGCCAGGCAACTTGATGGGGTCTCTCGGCAAACTTAGCTCCTGCCAACCAAGTCCTGTCGGATATTTTCTTTCCTGGGCCCAGGGCTGGTCAGCCATATCACTACTTTTTGTTCTTGGGGTGATTAGAGGTGCAGGGTGGGGTCCTCCAGTATGTACGGTGGGGAAGGGCTTTCCTGGGAAACCCTGGGAGCTGCTCAGCTCTGCTGCCTCAGCATCGGCTTCATACTGCTGGCTACTCACATGTTCCTGGGAGGAGAGTGCAGGCTCTGTGCTCTGGCAGACCTCCCCTAGGTCAGCCTCATCGATGGGCAGCTTGTCAGGTGGGTGCTGACGGATGGGTGATGGGGACAGAACTGGAAGATCACCACTCGGCTTATTGTCAGGGGGAGATGATGAGAGCCACAAGTGCCCAGCTGCCAAAGACACTGGCAGGAGTGCCTTCTGATCACCAGCTGACACTGTGTGGCCCACAGATGGGCCCCCTGCTGCCATTAGACTGTGAGCAAGCCCATCCTGGGCCAGCCGCTCCAGGGGAAGAGGGCCCTCATCATCTGCATTCTCCAGAAGGGACATGGTGAGGGGAGCCATCAGTCCAGAAGCATATTCAGAGCATGTGCCTGATTCCCCTCTACAGTCTTCTTGGTAAGGGTAACTGTTTTTCATTGTTCTGGTCGCCAGAGTTGGGCTGTCTTGGCCAATTTCTCTCAGAGGTGTGCTGACTGTCTCTCTCGGGTCTGGAGATCCTGGAACTGCCCCATGGGATAGTGAGAAAATGAAACCATCTTCCTCCGGGGGGAGTGAACTACCCTCTGCCTGCCCAAGAACCTCACTTTTGAAAGCATTCTGTCTGAGTTCCAAGGCTGGGCCACCACCTATTTTCTGGCCATATACAAAGTCTACCTGGGAGCAGTAAGGCTTCTCTGCCGGGTTGTCTCTGGGAGAAAGCCCCGAGGAGGTAGAATCCTCCTCTCTGCTCCAGTCCAAAGGCACCTTATCTGGGCCGTGGCCATGACTGAGTGCTTCTCCTCTGTAGTTTGTGGGGTCCCTGGAGTACATCCAGTTTCCAATTAGACCCTTCTCGTCACCATCTGTCCTGGGGTTAAAAAGCAGACTCTGCTGCCTTTCAGCCACCTGTTCCTCAGGGCTTTGCTCCCTCTGATGAAGGAAGAATGAGCCTTCGCTGTTCTCTAGGGTGTTCCTCTGCTTTGTGGTCCTCTGACTGGAGACATGTGAAAAAGAATCTTCACTGAAATCGCTGTCATCAAGGTCCTCAGCTTGGGCTCCATCCTGGCTCTCGGAATGAGAGAAGAGGGGAGGGGTCTCATTCTGGAGCTGCCCCTCCAGGGGCCTGAACTGGCGTAAGAACCTTTCCAGTGGTTGGTACTTGAACTTCTGCTGGAGGAGAGGTGGCTGCTGGAACTGCTGGTGATAGAAGCGCAAGTGTTCCTCCCTCTCCTCCTGATGTGGAGGGATGTCTGTCCACGTTTCCGAGGCGAGCCTGGCCGGTGTGCTCCCCTCGCTGCGCTGACCGTGTTCTGCTAAGTGGCGGCGGCCGCCAGAGGAGAGCTCAGCCCGTGACGCCAGCCGCGGCTGCACGGGCCGCACAGGCTGCCCTGTCTTGGACTCGGAGGGCAGCTTCCCACGCGCTGGGGCTTCTCCGGGGCCGGCCGCCTTGCTTCCCCACCTGCGGGCACTTTTGTTGCCCATTTGATTTTTCTCAGAGCACAAGGACGCAGACTCTTCCGCCCTTTTTTTGGCTAACTGTCCAGACCGCGTGGCTCCTTTGACAGGGCTGGTCTGAACGACCCACTCTTGGGGAAGACTCCCTCTGGATCCATGCCTTTTACCGGGAACTTTAGGTACAGGTGCAAAAGGGACGTTGGGTGGGTGGCTGGCCAGAGGATGGGCCTTCCCTCTCATGGAGCCGGGAGCTGCCGTGAATGACTGCTGAAGCCCCAGCTTGACCTTTTTGGGAGAACACTTGTCCCCCGGCAGGGCCACAGGGGAGCCCTGAATTCGTTTTGGAGAAGAGTTTCCAGAGGTCTGATTTCGACTTGTAGCTGAAGCACAACATTTAACGCCTTTCTTTAGTTCTTTGACCCTGTAAATTACCATTTTATGTTAAATGTGTATTCTTGCATTGCTCCTTAATTCCTTTTCTATATTTTTCAAAAACCAAAGAAAAGTATTACAAAAGAGATGGGTGCAGTGCCTGTGATGTCCGTCCCTCACTGAGGCCTGGAGCCACCCCCCGCAGTCCCTGGGGCCTGCCTCCAGCTTGCTGAGGCCCGTCAGGCCAGATTGGCCAGGAGCTGCCCTGTGTCTTCCGTGCGCCCCGTCTCCCTGCTTCCTTTGCCTCTCGTTTCCTTGGCCTGCTGCTCGGCCAGCAGCTTGGTGCCGTTTTGTGCACCCCTTCACCCTCTTTCTGAAAAAGCTGTTCTCAGGAAAGACCTGATAAACTCATTCACTCTCAGGTGTGACTAATAAGACCTTAAGAATGGGAAAAAAAAAAAAAAGATGGGTGCAGTCTGAGGATATAAACATAAACTAAACATTCTATGATCAGAAGTTTTGGGGGGCGCGTGGGTGGCTCAGTTGGTTAAGCGACTGCCTTCGGCTCAGGTCATGATCCTGGAGTCCCGGGATCGAGTCCCGCATCGGGCTCCCTGCTCGGTGGGAGGCCTGCTTCTCTCTCTCCCACTCCCCCTGCTTGTGTTCCCTCTCTCGCTCTCTGTCAAATAAATAAATAAAATCTTAAAAAAAAAAAAAAAGTTTTGGAAATCACCTTAGTCAGGGAAGCTTCAAAAATATCTCCAGACATTGCCAAATGTCCCCTGGGAGGCAAAATCACCCCCTAGAGAATAGAACCATGCTCTATTCCACATGGGAACCTTGGAGAAGATGGAAAATCCAGAATTAGGTCTCTGCTACGATTCAGTTGTCAAGATCAGTCTCTTAACTCTGTGATATTTAAAAACACTAAGAATTTAGAATTACAAGGAGACATCAAGTAAAAATGTGATTCTCCAGTGGTCTGAAGATTCTTCATTAAAATTCCCTAGGAGGGAGCAGTACTTCTGCCTGGAGGCTCCCATAAAATGTCTTTGCCATTGTTTTGGTTTTTTTTTTTTTTTTTTTTAAAGATTTTATTTATTCATTTGAGAGAGAATGAGATAGAAAGAGCATGAGAGGGAGGAGGGTCAGAGGGAGAAGCAGACTCCCTGCCGAGCAGGGAGCCCGATGCGGGACTCGATCCCAGGACTCCAGGATCATGACCTGAGCCGAAGGCAGTCGCCCAACCAACTGAGCCACCCAGGCGCCCCATTGTTTTGGTTTTAATCCAACCCTTACAAGTAGCCAAATGACCCCTGTGGCCATTTCTGAAAATCAAGATCATAAGCCTGACACTGAGACTTGATTTAAATCTTCCCTTGAAGTCTGAGAGCGAAGGCAGGCAGGTAACATAGCTAAGCAAAGAGATGTAGAATGTGACTGAAGACACATGTGTCCATGGGCCTTTGTTTAGGTGTTGCAGTAGGGCATACATACAAGGAAACGGGCTGAGAAGAGCCACAGTCAGTCTAGATGGTTCCAAATTACTTCCTGCTATAAAAATCTTAACTATTTTAGTCTCAGTAAGAGAGAAACACCAAAATTTCCCCCTAGGAGTCACAGTAAATAATTCTAGAAAGCTGAGTGACAGAAGGAATCCTACAGGTAATTTGGTTATTGATGCTAAATGCTTCCAGTGTACTCCTCCTATCCCCAGAATCACTCCTGTCACTGAGCTTTTCTGATAGATCTGTACCTATTAGGGGTCCAGCTGGAACTTTATTTTTAGACTCCTTAGCAACATTCTAGTATATAGAAGAAAATTTTAAAGAAGAAAATTTTAAATCAGAATTGTTAAATAAGCAATAAAATCATTGTGTGTATAGATTATTACTTAAAATTAATCTCACCAGGTCTCATTTACGCACGTAAAACAAATGGCTTTCATTCATTCTCAGTAATTTATCAGACTGCTTCAAATGGAAGAGATTTTTAAAAAATATTTATTTATTTGACAGAGAGCAGCATAGGAAGGGCAGGAACACAAGCAGGGGGAGTGGGAGAGGGAGAAGCAGGCTTCCCGCGGAGCAGGGAGCCCGATGCGGGGGCTCGATCCCAGGACCCTGGAACCACGACCTGAGCCGAAGGCAGATGCTTAACGACTGAGCCACCAGGTGCCCCCTCAAATGGAAGAGATTTCTATTACACTTTTTCTGTTCTTTTTAAAGCCAAAATTATTTCAAATATTTCAATTATACTTAATACCTCCCTATGGGAAAGGGTTATTTTCATCTTCCTTTACTGAGGCACTAAGAGAGGAGATGTCTTGCTCTCTGCTCCTAATGATGAAGTTCTTACTTTAAGCAACTGTTAACAGTGGGATATGGGGAGTGGGTGGGGTTATGAAATGAAATCAGTTTATCGTTATCAATTACTGAAGCTGGATACATGGGAGTAAAGAATTTCAAGCCATATTCATTTTTTGGAAGCAAGTTTGGATCATCTCATATCTTCTATATGATCTCAGTTTGTGAAGTAGCCTTTCTTTTTAAGATTTATTTATTTGAGACAGAGCAAGAGAACATGTGAGCAGGGGGAGGAGAAGAAGGAAAGGGAGAGAATCTCAAGCAGACTCCACACTGAGAGCAGAGCCCGACTCGGGGCTCGATCTTAGGATCCCAAGATCATGACCGGACCTGAAGCCAAGAGTCAGGTGCTTAACCCACTGAGCCACCCAGGCATGCATGAAGGAGCCTTTCTTATAGCAGTGCTAGTGTGCAGGCATTAGGAAACCATGCAATAAAGGAAACCTATTTTGGGGACCTATTAATATTACTGTTGCTTAAATTAACACATAGTGAATGGTAACTATGTACCTGGTGTGGTGCTAAGCCCTTCATAACATACTATCCTCATTGACTGCACATAACTATTGTATGGGTAGATGCTAATATTATCCCCTGTCAGATAAAACTGAAGCCCAAACCTTTTGCCCAAGACTGCCCAGCTATTTCATGGCAGAAGCAGAGTCTTGACTATAGGGTCCACTCTTATAACCACTTTGTGAGGTCTCTCTCCTATTTAAATGAGATAGGTACACAGAGGGCCTCGCCTTGACACCCAGGAAGAGTTCCTCCTTTCATTCACAAATATTTATTGCGCATCTACTAGGTACCAAGTACTGTCTGGGCAGTAGATAAAGTGGAGAAATAGATAAGGTTTCTTGTTTTCATGGAGCTTAAATGACAGCTCACTTTTCCTTCCCAGTGAATTTCATAAAATGCTATGGATACTAAAGATTCCTCAACAGTAATAAAAAAAACAGGTTTCCCTCAAATAGTTTGTTAATCTTGGAGACAGCTTCTGGGAGACCAAAGAGAAGGATGTTAAGACAGGACCAGGCAGGAAAGTAGCCAGAGGAAAGGATGGAAGTGATAGCGTCTTCACCCCTGGTAGGAACCCTATGTCACCCCAGGTAAGAGATGGGGCATGGGGGTGGGGGAACCCTGGCAGATACCAAGGTCACCCCAGAAAGAGCCCTGACCATGTAGTCAGGAGGGCTAGCTTTACCGCCAGTTCCCAATAAGCCCTTTTAAAATTCCTGCCTTTCTCTGGGTTTATTTTATCCTTCTGTAACATGTCATGTCTGGGTTGATGTCTTCTGGACCTACATAGCTCTAAGTGCCTCTGCCTTGATAAGTAACATGTATTCTATCCCTTACGATTAGGGCTGAGGCTAGCAGGGAGAAAACCTTGAGCCTTCCACTCCAAAGAAATATTTCATTTCCTACTAGCCATTTAAAAGTCACTGATGGGGGCGCCTGGGTGGCTCAGGTGTTAAGCATCTGCCTTCGGCTCGGGTCATGGTTCCAGGGTCCTGGTATCGAGCTCTGCATCGGGCTCCCTGCTCCGTGGGAAGCTTACTTCTCCCTCTCCCACTCCCCCTGCTTGTGTTCCCTCTTGCTGTGTCTCTCAAATTAATAAAATCTTTAAATAAATAAGTTCCTTCTCATCAAAACATTTAAAAAAAACAAAACAGGGGTGCCTGGGTGACTCGGTTAAGCGACTGCCTTCGGCTCAGGTCATGATCCTGGAGTTCCAGGATCAAGTCCCGCATCAGGCTCCCTGCTCAGCGGGAAGTCTGCTTCTCCCTCTTACCCTCCCCCCTCTCATGTGCTCTCTCTCTCTCAAATAAAATCTTTAAAAAAAACCTAAAAAATAAAACAAAACAAAACAAAACAAAACAGTCACTGATGGGGGTGCCTGGGTGGCTCAGTCGGTTAAGCATCTGCCTTCGGCTCAGGTCATGATCCCTGGGTCCTGGGATTGAGCCCTGCATCGGGCTCCCTGCTCCGTGGGAAGCCTGCTTCTCCCTCTCCCTCTGCCTGCCAATCCCCCACTTATGCGCGTGCGCTCTCCCTCTCTGTCAAATAAATAAATAAAATCTTTAAAAAATAAAAGTCACTGATGGAGTTGTCTCCGGAACCAAGGAACGTGTCCCCTTCCTCTTGTCACATTCACACTTGTAAAATGACAAGGCCTACCACGTCACATTCTTCAGATGACCAACTGCACATTCCCATGGTACTAGGATCATTGCCTCAAGAACAGACTTCTGGATCTCAAAATCAGATCTCTGTGTGTTTGAAACACACACACACACACACACACCTGGGAGCGACTCACCGGTCAGCCTCACACACACACACACACACCTGGGAGCGACTCACCAGTCAGCGTCTCACACACACACACACCTGGGAGCGACTCACCGGTCAGCCTAACACACACACACCTGGGAGCAACTCACCGGTCAGCCTTACACACACACACCTGGGAGCGACACACACACCTGGGAGCGACTCACCGGTCAGCCTCACACACACACAGACACACACACCTGGGAGCGACTCACCGGTCAGCCTCACACACACACACACACACCTGGGAGCGACTCACTGGTCAGCCTAACACACACACACACACACCTGGGAGCGACTCACTGGTCAGCCTAACACACACACACACACACACCTGGGAGCGACTCACCGGTCAGCGTCTCACACACACACACACCTGGGAGCGACTCACTGGTCAGCCTAACACACACACACACACACACACCTGGGAGCGACTCACCGGTCAGCGTAACACACACACACACCTGGGAGCGACTCACCGGTCAGCGTCTCACACACACACACACACACCTGGGAGCGACTCACCGGTCAGCCTTACACACACACACCTGGGAGCGACACACACACACACACCTGGGAGCGACTCACCGGTCAGCGTCTCACACACACACACACCTGGGAGCGACTCACCGGTCAGCCTAACACACACACACACACACACCTGGGAGCGACTCACCGGTCAGCCTCACACACACCTGGGAGACACACACACACACACACACCGGGAGCAACTCACCGGTCAGCGTAACGCAAGGTATTCAAAGTGTGTTCGGTGGCCACATGGCTTGGTGAGATGTTGGCAATCATGCAGGTTTTGGCATCACCAATGAAAGAATCCCTCAGAACCTGTCCACACAGAAAGCAGGTCAATGAAGTCAATTAACAAAGGGCACACTGACTACTTACTGTGTGCAGGACACTGGGCCATAGCTCCCCTCTCCGCGACAAAAAGGCAATTTACAAAGAAGAAATATAAATGATCAAAAACACACAAAAAAGGTACTTCACCAACCAATCAAAGAAATTCAAACTAGTAAGAATACTAATATTTTTCACCCATGAGATTAATTAAGACTCATGATACCCTGCCTTGGTGAGAGTCTAGGGAAATGGTCACTTTTCTACATTGCTACATTATTTATGTACTGTGTACCATCAAACGGTGTAAGCTTTTGAGAAGGCAGTTTGGCAATATGTATAAAAATATAAAAAATGTGCATGCTTCCACGACATATTCCTAAAGAGAATTGCTCAGTTGATAAAAAAAAAAAAGTACACATAGGATATGCATTACATTATAATAATAATAATTAGAAAATCTAGGAGTCTGTAAACAGGGAACAAACATTTATTTATTTTTTTTTAGATTTTATTTATTTATTTGACAGAGAGAGAGCACAAGCACAGGGAGCAGCAGAGGGAGAGGGAGAAGCAGGCTCTCTGCTGAGCAGGGAGCCCGACATGGGGCTTGATCCCAAGACCCTGGGATCATGACCTGAGCCACCCAGGTGCCCAGCAAACTAAATAACTGTTAACTGACTACAATACAACCATTAAAAATAATTATGTATATCTGTACTTAGGTACACGGGAAGATCTAAAACTTACCTTTGAGTGAAAAAGGTGTAAGATTTCATACCTATATAAGTAGATCTATGTGGGCAGAGAAATATCTGGAAGGATAGTTACCAAAATGTAGCAGTGATTATCACTAAGGTGGGATTTTCAGGTATCTTTTGCCATCTTCTTTGTACTTGTATATACATATACTGTTTGAATTACTATTATCATTATTATTACTTTTTTTTTTTAAAGATTTTATTTATTTATTTGAGAGGGAGAGAATGAGAGACAGAGAGCATGAGAGGGAAGAGGGTCAGAGGGAGAAGCAGACCCCCCGCTGAGCAGGGAGCCCGATGCGGGACTCCATCCCGGGACTCCAGGATCATGACCTGAGCCGAAGGCAGTCGCTTAACCAACTGAGCCACCCAGGCGCCCCTCATTATTATTACTTTTAAAAGATTTTATTTTTAAACCATTTCTATACCTAACATGGAGCTTGAACCCACAACCCCGAGATCAAGAGTCGCACACTCCACCAACTGAGCCAGCCAGGTGCCCCTGAATTACTTATTTATTTTTAAGATTTTGTTTTGTTTTGTTTTGTTTAAGACAGAGACACAGCGAGAGAGGGAACACAAGCAGGGGGAGTGGGAGAGGGAGAAGCAGGCTTCCCGCTGAGCAGGGAGCCTGACGCATGGCTCGATCCCAGGATCCCAGGATCATGACCCGAGCCGAAGGCAGACGTTTAACAACTAAGCCACCCAGGTGCCCTGTGAATTATTATTTTTTAAATTAAATAGGAAGACATTTTCTGGGGATGGTGAACTTGTTTTAAAAAATAACAGAGCCGGGCGCCTGGGTGGCTCAGTTGGTTAAGCGACTGCCTTCGGCTCAGGTCATGATCCTGGAGTCCCGGGATCGAGTCCCGCATCGGGCTCCCTGCTCGGCAGGGAGTCTGCTTCTCCCTCTGACCCTCCTCCCTCTCATGTTCTCTGTCTCTCATTCTTTCTGTCTCAAATAAATAAATAAAATCTTAAAAAAAAAAAAAAATAACAGAGCCAATGTCAGAATCAGGGCTAACCACCCATAAGAAGGGTTTCCTAAGTCTCTAGCTGAAATCATGTTTGAGAAGATATAATCTAACCCACAGATCACCAGTTCTGATAAGGAGTTATAGGTTCTGCCCCAGGCCATGTGGAGCCATTAGATTAGCTGCACAGAGAACCTCTGCCAAAATACAAAGATCCTCACCTAGACTGCCGTCTACGCTAGTCTGTCCTCCACTGAGCACAGGACGCGGTGCAGAAAGGAATCGGGGGCATCCATAGCTGCCTTCACAGCAGTCTGTATATGTAGGGAGACCCCTCCGTGGGCTACTGTTCTGTAGCCAGTACAATGCTGAATTAGTGGTACTTTCCATTAATTAAGAAGCATAGTGTCATGACAGAAAAATGGGAGGAAAAAAATTACTTACAATTTTACCACTCAGAATAATCAGTTAACATAGACACAATTTTTTTGTGTGTATAGTTTTTTTCCCTCATTTTATATTTTTAAAAAACTATACGTCTTGGTCATCTTTCCGATCAGTACATATCAAAAATCTATCTCATTCGGAGTACCTGGCTGATTTAGTCAGTAGAGCACACGACTCGATCTCAGGGTTGTAAGTTCGAACCCCATGTTGGCTGCAGAGATTACTTAAAAATAACATCTTTAAAAAATAAGCAAAAAGTAAATTTAAAAAACTTTTAAAAATCTTACTCTTTTTAACTCCAGGGGTTATTTTTTGTCTTCAAACACTAAGTCTTAGAGCTAAGAAAATACTTAGTATAGCTATACCACCCCCACTTCAAAGGCTCAGAGACTCCATTAAATCAAAAACTCTTCTTTATATTAGAAATAAGCAGAAAGCTGTTGGGTGGTGACCAGAAGTACACTGCTGCCCTATGAAAGCTCAGCGGCTTCATACTGCAGGCATCTCTGCCCGAGGATGCCCATCCCTGCCTAGAATGACCTGGAAGGAATGTGACTCCTTCCCCCCGCCCAAGCTTAGCATCATGCCTTGGTGGCAGTGGAGGCTTTGCCGAACAAATGAATGAAACGGAACAAACTCAAAGTTCACATTTAACATTACCTGAGTTAATTTGCTTTGCCTGAAGGGAGTGTGGGTGTGCTCCTGATCCAATGCGCGGATACATTCCTTCAGCTGCAAAGTGGTAGATTAACAACAAGCACATCAAATATCACATGCAAAGAGAAAGTAACGGATCAGACTTTTCTTAAATAAGCCATACTCAGACAATCCTCCAAAAGGAAGTCAAAATGCCCTGGTAGTTTCTTCTCCAACAGGAAAAATCAAGCTAGACGGGTAAACATCCTGAGTGAGCTCCCTGTGTCTAGTTAAGGGCCTCCCATCCTAAAGGCTATAATCCTAGGATTAGCCCCAACAGTGGGGAACAGACAAACCAGGGACCTTCCCACAGGCCCCCCCCAGAGTCCAAGCTTATGTGGTGGCAGTTCTGCCTTGCCAGCTCCCTTTTGCTTGCCTCCTCTCATACTATTAGTAGCTATAGATGCACTTAAGTACAGAAAATCTCTATACCACTCCCCCACCTCCCTGCTCACACATGCACACCTATAGGTGTAGATTCGAGTGTAGATTCAGATAGAAGTTTCTGATAATTAGTTTGAGAGAGAGCGAGAGTGTGCACTAACTTAAAGAAATCCAAAGTGGGGTGCCTGAGTGGCTCAGATAGTTAAGTGTCTGCCTTCGGCTCAGGTCATGATCCCGGGGTCCTGGGATCGAGTCCTCATCGGGCTCCCTGCTCCTTGGGGAGCCTGCTTCTCCCTCTGCCTCTCTCTGTCTCTCATGCATAAATAAATAAAATTAAAAAAAAAAAAAATCCAAAGAGGATTTTTGCTTTTATTTAAAAGTAGGGGCACCTGAGTGGCTCAGCTGGTTAAGCCATAGCTTTGAACTGTGTCTGCAAACGTCTGTGCTTTATCTTTTGTTTTTTCTAACAGTTTTTTTTTTTTTTTAAAGTAAACTCTATGTCCCATGTGGGGCTCGAACTCATGACCCCAAGATCAAGAGTTGCATGCTCCACTGACTGGGCCAGCCAGGCTCCCCACCTGTGCTTTATCTTCATTTATTTTCTGCATCCGTTACCAAGATGTGTCCTAAGAGACTTCCGTTCTGATCAAAAGGACGTAATATGGAGGGGCACAGGCAGCACGGTATAGCGGCGAAAAGGAACAAGGAAGAGCTCTGCATACAGCCATGCAGTGAGCTCCAGGGTGTTGTTAAGTGAAGAAAGCAAAGTGTTTGCAGTATGCTTCCCTTTTTTTCTGAGGTGAATACAAATATATATATATCTGTATATATATATAATGCTTATCTAAGGGGAGGGAGGTAATAGGGTTGAGGGGACAGGGATGGACACTAGATTTCTTTCAATGTTCTACAGTTTTTACTTTAACTGAATATGAAACTGGTAAGCTTAAACATATAGAAAAGATTTCAAGTGACTGTGCAACACAATATTATGACAGTACACCTAAGTGGGATACAACCTAAGGGTGAAAGGAACTGCAAAGAAATAGTAATCTGAATTTAGTAATCGTATTATGAAAAATATCAGCATTATTTTGAAATACACATATACTGAAGTAGAGCAAATTATATAAATGTTGTTAGGAACTAAGAATTCTAACATACGAGAAAGGAGACAAAAATATAAATTCAAAAAGGTTAACCCAAAACCCTGTAATCTTAATTTTGAATTAATTTATTATAATGAGTCCCTAATGTATTTTCCTCTTTCAAAAAAAAAAAAAAATCTACTTCCTAGCTCTATCCAACAAAAAGGCCTAGAAGCCAGGACTAACCCAGTGGTAGTAAGCATCCCTAGGACCCTAAATGGTCTCTAAATGCCATTTCCTTCTAAAACCAAGGCTTGTTGAAGAATTGACTGGTTCAAGGTCTGGGGAAGGAAATGTACAAGATGAGCCTAGAAAATCTTGTCATACCAAAACGCCAGGAAGCTATTAGAGACTAATAGTTGGTCAAAAAACCAGAGGAACATACTTGAAAAGGCTCCCATTGCCCAAAGATGTACAATTTAAATACCAAAAAGAATAATAATTACAATGAGTTTATAATAATACAAAGCCAAACAAAACAGTCAATAACAACAAATTCATTGGTCATGTTTAGGTTACTAGGACACCAAATCATTCTGAAAACTGATGAGTAAAGGCAAAGAATCAAGCAAGCATTTAACTTGTCTCTACTGTATGAACTTAATTGAGGAAAAATTCTTTCCAGCTAATAAAGAAGGAATGTTAGAATGAGAGTATCACCATTTTGGAATCCCTAATGAAACAATAGATATAGGTGATGCTCATCAATGGCTGGTAAATCCATTAAGCAAAAAAGTCTGAGAGGAAACTCTAACAGAGGAATTACACAGACAACACTCAAATCTCTCTCAATTCTTAAAAATCACAAAGAGACAACCAACCGGACATTCTGTACTTCCTGATGTGTTCCTATAGGAAGTCTAAAAACTACCCATGAATTCTTGCCAAAAAACCAGAACCTCAATCTGATCAAGCTTCTAGAACAGTGCTTTCCCAACAGGAAATGTTAGCTACAAGTGCAAACCATATGTATAATTTTAAATTTCTAGTAGTCACATTAAAAAAACAAATGAAATTAATCTTTTTTTTTTTTTAAGATTTTATTTATTTGAGAGAGTGAGCGAGAGAAAAGCATGAGTGGGGGGACGAGAGGGAGAAGCAGACTCCCCTCTGAGCAGGGAACCCAATGTGGGCTTGATCCCAGGACCCTGAGATCATGACCTGAGCTGAAGGTAGACGCTTAACCACCTGAGCCAGCCAGGTGCCCTGAAATTAATCTTAATTATATGTTATGTAATCCAATATATCAAAAAATATTTAAAAACCCAGCAAAAATATTATTTCAGCATGTAACCCATATGAAAAAATATTAATGAGATATTTTACCCGCTTCAAGATCCAGTATGTATCGTACACTTAGAGCATATTTCAATTCAGATGAGCTACACCGGAAGTGCTCAGTAGCCATCTGTGGCTTACAGGCCCCTCCCGTACAGCACAAGTACGGATCTTAGCCACTCCACAGAGAATACAGAGGATAGAGTATGATGTTAAACATCCACATGGGGATGCAGTCAACCTCATCCAGAATGTTGGAAATCTTACAGGACAAGTGACCCAGTTTTCTTCAACAAATACAGATATTAAAAGAGAGAACAGAAGAACTGATATGGAATAAAAGAGACTATCAAAAGCAATCCAAGGGTACTGTTTGCATCTTGATTTGAACAAACTGTGAAAAGACATTTATGGGACAACTGGAGAAATGATAATACTTCCTGGATAATAGATAACATTACATAATTATTGGGTGCCTGCATGGCTCAGTTGTTAAGCGTCTGCCTTCGGCTCAGGTCATGATCCTGAAGTCCTGGGATCGAGCCCCATGTTGGGCTCCCTGCTCAGTGGGGAGTCTGCTTCTCCCTCTCCCACTCCCCCTGTGTTCCTGCTCTCGCTATCTCTGTCAAATAAATAAAATCTTAAAAAAAAATTAAATATTTCTTCAAGTATGATAATGGCATTACAGTTATATTAAAAAATAAGAGTCCTTATCTCTTCGAGATAATGAAATATTTGTGGAAGAAATGACAGGCTGACAGGATTTGCTTTACTATAATCCAACCAGGGGAAGGAAAGGGTTGGTTAGATTTTTCACATGTTGAAGCTGGGTGCAAGAATTTGGGAGATCATTATACGATTTATTCTATTTTTTTATGTTTGAAAAATTAATACAATTTAAAAACTTGGTGAGCGAGAGAAAGCTTACCTAAGTTAACCATTCAGCAGCTGCAGAAATACTTTTCTGCCCCTAAGGGATTGACCAGAGGAAGAGAAGAGAGGGACAGAAGGGAAGAGTTGCCTAGAACTGCTAAGAATCTGATCAGGCAGCCTCCATCTCCAACCCTGGAATCCCACTGCCAGACAGAAGCATGCCCTTACTCCACTGATTCTACCCCACCCCATCCTCACCCACTCTGGCTGCATGTAAAGAGGGGCAAAATCTCTCAAGAAGGATTTTTATTTTTTTATTATTTTTTAAAAAATATTTTATTTATTTATTTGACAGAGAGAGACACAGCGAGAGAGGAAACACAAGGAGGGGGAGTGGGAGAGGGAGAAGCAGGCGGGACTCGATCCCAGGACCCTGGGATCACGACCTGAGCTGAAGGCAGACGCTTAATGCCTGAGCCACCCAGGCACCCCTCAAGAAGGATTTTTAGATCAAAGCTTTCAAACTTACAGCCAGAAGACTCTGGTTTATTTCTGCGCCTTCCATCTTTGTCTGTCTGTCTGAGTCTCTGGCATCTGCGGCTCTTTCACTGCCAGCCAAGTCAATAAAAGAGATCCTAGAGAAGACACACAGCAGGGATAACTTCTTGGGGACTCTGCTTTATTTTTACATCAGTCAGCAATTTGGGGCAGCAGGAAGAAATTAACACTGGCCCATCCTCTGGAAAGAAAAGACACTGGCAGCTTTCCAAAAGTATTATACGATTCTGATCTGTTAGCCGTTGTGGGAGCTGTTCACTCAGACACTTCCTTTGGTTTTAATCATTTGTGAGAAATTAATAAAATTAATAAAACATTCTTCCCATAAAGCTAAATGACTACAATGCAAATCACTTAGGTCACCACTTAGGTGATATTTTTTTTTTTTTTTTTTACCACTTAGGTAATTAAATACAAACTTTTGTGGGCTGCTTTCCAGCCAAAAAAGAAAAAGAAAGAAGAAGAAAAAAAGAAAGTTAAAAAAAAAAAACAACAGACTCATTACTCAGAGGTGAGATAGGCTCATCAATCAGTGTGGCAGAGTTTGCTAAGATAGCACCAGAGAAGCAATGAATGTACCCAATTGTCTTATGGCTTCTTTCAAGAAGGATAGATTAATTTTCTCTCTTTTTTTTTTTTGGCCTGTAAGCTGAGATGCATTTCCTACTATTTCTTTGCTGATACTGTGTTTCACGTTAGAAGCAATCAATGTCCCTTTTAATAACTTAGGCTTGACCAACAATAGGTCATTACTTCATGGTTAATTAACTGATGGCACTTTAATACAATGATTTATTTCAGAGCTAACAACTCTACTCTGTATCCCTGATATTTATTAAAAACTCCATGGTGGCAGAGTGTCCTGTTGTTGATAACACATATTTCAAAGTCACATTAGGGAAAGGCAGACAATGCAATTCTTTGCGTATTTCCAGCTCACCTGCCAAATGTCCTCTTGGCTGAATCTTTGATCTGAATTTGGATGATAGCATGGGAGCGGGAGGAGTCTGCGTTAACTCCAGTGGCCCCGGTGCTGCGCTCCTTGCTGCCCTTCAGAATCACCTGAAAATAAAATCCATAGGGTGATTTCCCCAAGAAGTAAAAAATGCCCCTGGTTCCTAAGGGTTGGCTGAGAGCAATAGAGACCAGGCATATAACTTTGTCAGTATACTGCAGTATTTTCAGAAAGCTGCCTAAAGTTTAAATCATACAGAGTAAGTACCCAACAGCAATGCAAACAATGTGGAATACTAACCTTGGGGGAGAACATTCAACAGCTCAAGAGCTAATTTACTTCTTGTCTTATATATTCTTTTTAATATCTTTGATTGATTTAGCCTGACTATAGTCTCCAGGGCATGACTTGTCTCCAAGGCAATGTCCCACAGTACCCATCTATCTCAGTGACTAAAGCAAAGAACAGAAATGTGCACCATGGAATGACTGATTACAACCACCTGTTCCATCAGGAGGCAGTCATCAAGGAGGCCCCGGCCTGATGTGTGGGAACATGGAAGTAACGAGCTATCACAATTGACACGAGCCCATGATTTCCTTTGAAACCAAGTTGCCCCTCAAAATACAAGTAAAGATAACTTGGGTCCCTGTAGCCCACAGGGAGAGGGGGAATAGAGGTGAAGTCTCAGGACTGGCCTCTTGCCACCGAAAACACAGCCATAAATGAACACGCTGCCTTGATTTTAGATAGAGGGAGGAGTGTTGATTACTGGGAATAAAAAAGGTGAAGAAATATTATTTGACAGAGGGGTGCCCGGCTGGCTCAGTCAGTGGTGCGTGCGACTCTTGCTCTTGGGGTTGTGGGTTTGAGCTCCATGCTGGGTGCAGAGATTACTTAAAAATAAAAAAATCTTTATTAAATAAAACATTCATTGATAGAATCTTCACAACACCCTAGATATGAGGTGAGTTCATTATATTATGCCCAGTGTATGTTGAAGAATAAAGAGGCTGAGTTGTGGGGCACCTGGGTGGCTCAGCTGGTTGAGCGTCCGACTCCTGGCTTCAGCTCAGGTCATGACCTCAGGGTGGTGGGATCGAGACCTGGGTGGGGCTCCATGCTCAGCAAAGAGTCTGCTTGAGATTCTCTGCCCCTCCCCCTGCTCACACAGTCTGTCTCTACATAAATTTTTTTTTTAATTTTATGTTAGTCACCATACATCATTAGTTTTTGATGTAGTGTTCCATTATTCATTGTTTGCGTATAACACCCAGTGTTCCATTCAATACCCTCCTTAATACCCATCACCGGGCTAACCCATCCCCCCACTCCCTTCCCCTCTAAAACCCTCAGTTTGTTTCTCAAGAGAGTCCATAGTCTCTCACGGTTTGTCTCCCCCTAAATAAATAAAATCTTAAGGAAAAAAAAAGAGGTTGATTTGCTCACAAACAGCTGTTGTGTGACAGAACCAAATTCCATATCCAGTATGTCTGACTCCAAAGCTTATGTGGTTTCCACTATGCTGTCAGGTGCTTATGATAAATTCATTTATTTTGCAGTGAATTAAGGGTAAGGGAGTCCTAACTCATTTTTTCTCAATCTTTCAAAATTTTAATTTATATTATATTGAACATAGCCACAAGTTTCCAAATTAAGAGTCCAAAAGTTGCCAGAATCAAACTTCAATAGGCCATAAAATATCTTAACATGCAGGTACTTTTTAAAAGTTTAACTAATATGCATGGAACTAGAGGGTATTATGCCAAGTGAAATAAGTCAATCAGAGAAAGACAATTATCATATGATCTCACTGATACGTGGAATTTAAGAAACAAAACAGAGGATCATAGGGGAAGAGTGGAAAAAATAAAACAAGACGAAACCAGAGAGGGAGACAAACCATAAGAGACTCTTAAATGTAGGAAACAAACCAAGGATTGCTGGAGGGATGGCGGGGGGGAGGGATGTGGTAACTGGGTGATGGACACTAAGGAGGGCACATGATATAATGAGCACTGGGTATTATACAGGACTGATGAATCACAGACCTGTACCTCTGAAACCAATAATACATGTTAATTAATTGAATTTAAATAAAATGCTTAAAAGATAATAAAAAATAAATTAAAAAAAAAGTTTAATAATAAGTTCCTTCCTGATTTAAGCAGTTGTGTTTCTAAAGATTATCTGTATATGAGATTTAGAATTGAACTTTAAAATCAAATTTAGAATATTTTAGATGCACTCATTTTGTAAATAATCTGCTAAAAGTATAACAGGTCTATCTGATGAATCTTTTTTTTTTTTAAGATTTTATTTATTTGACAGAGAGAGACACAGTGAGAGAGGGAACACAAGCAGGGGGAGTGGGAGAGGGAGAAGCAGGCTTCCCACTGAGCAGGGAGCCCAATGAGGGGCTCGATCGCAGGACCCTGGGATCATGACCTGAGCCAAAGGCAGACGCCTAACGACTGAGCCACCCGGACACCCCTGATGAATCTTTTTATCAAGAGAAGAACTTGTTAATTTATAACACTGGATTTTCAACTACATGGCTAGGATGTTACTGCTAATTGGAAATGAGAAGAGTGAGAGCAGTAGTCCTTTCCCCTGGCTGTGGCAGGTGGCCCTGGCCTGCAATGCTAAATAAGCTCTGCTGCTGGCGAGGCCATGAAAGGCATATTTGTAACTGAAGCCTCTAGTTCAACTGTGCTTCCTCATCCTGGCCTCTCCCCTGTCACTCTGACTTCATGCTGACATAGACTGTAAAGCAATGAAGACAATGTGTGATGTTCTTTTTATCAAACTTCTCTTTCCTTTTTCTATCAGAAAAGGAAGACATGCTTACTGTGGAAAACTTGGAAAATACAGGAAAAGTATCAAGAAGAAAATATATACCTCCCATAATCCCAGAGTTAACAAGATTCTGGTGTATTTCCTTCTAGTTTTAGGGTTCTCACACCTCTTCTGATTTTTGGTTTGTTTTTGGTCTTTTACAAGCCCCGCGAAAAGACAGGGGAGATCTGGAGATCTCTTAAATCTCTGTATTTGTGTATACAATATACTTGATAAGGGAAGAAACACAGAGAAGTTGGTGACTTATCCAAGGTCACATAGGTCAAATATAGCCAGGCTAGGGAAGGAAGCCAGGTGTCCTCTGCCACATGTGAGAATACTGATGCCGCTCCTGCTGGGACACAGGGAAAGCTCTGAGAGGCCTCACGGCCATACCTAGCCGGCAACTGGGGATACAGTCAGAAACTCATAGGCTTGTTTGTGGTTCACCCCCAGGGGAGCCAAAAAAGGCCGACTTCTGGGGTTCTATTATAGAGTTTTACACTCGGTTTTCCATGCTCCTTGTCCACCTTATCCATCATGATGCATTAGGTGCCTGTGAGTATGTCTCAGAAAACCTAACATGTTGAGGAGACCTTTCTTGACTCAATGCCTTTTAGGGAAGGCATGAAGGAATTTCTGGTTCCGGTCATTTCCTCAGCTTCAGAAATAGCCTGCAATCACCATTCCTTTCAGAAACTGTGAAATAAAGCAGCTGAACTCTGAGGAGTAAAAATGATTCAGTTTGTGAAGATCATCAGACAAACAGACTCAAGTGCAGCGGTTAAGATAGTGAAATCTGAAGTTAGACTGTCTGGGTATGCATGCCAGCTCTGACATACGGTTGTGTGACCTTTTGCAATGAGCAAAAGTTTGCAAGTCACTTAACTTTTCAGAGCCTCAGTTTCTTATCCATAAAATGATAATCTCATAGTTTACTTAAGAGAACTAAGAAAGATGATACAAGATAATACATGTAAAGCACATTTTAGAATCATGATTGGCACATGGTAAATTCTCAATAAATATTCATTAAAAAGACTGATTTATTTATTTATTTTAAAGACTTTATTTATTTATTTGACAGAGAGAGACAGCGAGAGAGGGAACACAAGCAGGGGGAGTGGGAGAGGGAGAAGCAGGCCTCCCGCCGAGCAGGGAGCCCGATGCGGGGCTCAATCCCAGGATGCTGGGATCATGACCTGAGCTGAAGGCAGACGCTTAACGACTGAGCCACCCAGGTGCCCCTTATTTATTTTGGAGAGAAAGAGAGAGAGTGCACATGCCAGTGTGCGAGTGGGGGGAGGGGCAGAGAGAATCTCAAGCAGACTTCCCGCTGAGTGGGGAGCCCCACACAGGGACTCGATCTCAAGACCCTGAGCCAAAATCAAGAGCCCGATGCTTAACCACCTGAACCCACCCAGGCGCCCCCCCCATAAATATTCATTTTAATAAAGAACATCTTTTTTTTTTTTTTTTAAGATTTTTTTATGTTTTTAAGTAATCTCTACACCCAATGTGGGGCTCGAACTCACAACCCCAAGATCAAGAGTCACATACTAGGGACGCCTGGGTGGCTCAGTCTTTTAAGCGTCTGCCTTCGGCTCAGGTCATGATCTCAGAGTCCTCAGAGCAAGCCCCCCGCATAAGGCTCCCTGCTCAGCAGGTAGCCTGCTTCTCCCTCTGCTTGTGCTCGGTCTCTCTGATAAATAAATAAATAAAATCTTTAAAAAGAAAAAAAAAAAGTTGTACGCTGGACTGAGTCAGCCGGGCGCCTCAAGAACTAACAAGGAAAAAAAAGAATAAAGAGGAAAAAATAGAGAATATATTTGGGGGAAAATGCAAGTCTAGGAGCCAATAAAATTAGTGCAATCAACTTAAAAATCATGAGGCCCCTTTTCCTCTCACTACCTCCTTCTCAAATTCCTCCTTCCATAACTAAAGTCTATTAGGCAAGTTTCTAAATCTAGGTCCTTTAGACAACACATGTTATGTGAATAGGGAAATGAGGACCTGCCACCAAAGAAAGTAGAGACAACTGCTGAATTCTGTTGCCTGGGAAACATTCAGGGACATTAATATTATTAATAAGAATAGATGTGACGAATTGAGCTAGCATCACACCAAGCATTTTCTGTATGTTATCTCATTTCCTTCTCTATCACCCAACCAATCATCTACTATCATCCACATGTTTCAGGCTCAGAAAGGTAAAGGACAGGCTGAAGGATATATGCCACTGGGACCCAGGTCTGTCTGGTTACGAGGCTTTAATCACTAAGCTTTCTGCACATATACCAAAGGAGGGCTAGGAGCACTTCAGTAGTATAGGCCCTGTGTACACATTAAGTCTCTATCACTGGCATACAACCGAGGCTCATCTATGGGAAGCTTGCGCCATGTGGTCTCTGCTACCAATTAGAGCCAGGGCAACGATAAAACAGGAGACAGATTTATTAGAAGTTTGAGAATGGATACCCATAAGTATGTCAAATGGCTGTAGAAATAACTTAAAAATCTGTAAGTCTCTGCAACTGAAAAAATACTCATCAGTTCCCTGACAGAAGAAATCTTGATTCCAAATCTGAGAAATGTGATGAGTCGGTGCACCTCTGTAAAGGCAGGGAAGACCTGGTGCCTGGAGCCTGCACTGTTAAGATCAAGGTAGTATAATACACCTGAAGGAGAAAGGTCCTGGAAGAAGAACAATCCCGCATAAAAAATGAGGCTGCTAGTTGTGCAGGCAGGCAACAAGTGGCCATGCCTGAGGAAACCTGAAGGTGATCTGTGAGGGTGACACTCAAAGATGACACCGGACCGTGACACTTGAGCAAACACATGGATGATACCTGAATGAACATGAACAGTGACACCCGAGAAAGTGTGACACCTGAGTTAGTAAGTGCTGTTGTTTCGAGTCAATAAATGTTTATGAGGGTATCCATAATTTATATCAACTTTCCACCTTGATCTCAGCTGGCTTTCTTGTACACCATCATATATATTACAGACAAGAGTATCGATGGCAATGAGATAACACATTGACTAACAAGAAATTTCTTTCTGCTTTTCTCAGGAAAGATAACTTGGATAGAGCAGTGCATAAAACTCTTCCAGGGTACAGGAGGTGATCTGACACCAGACTGCCCATTAACACAATGATGGCCCATAGCTAAGGAAAAGGGACTTCCTCCCAACATTTGCTCCTTTCCCTTTCAGTTGGTTTACCCTTCAGGGATAAAGGCATCAAGGGGATCAACTCTCCTGCAACTCCCTGCCAAATAAAGGAATGTCTGGGGAAGAGGGGGCAAGAGGACCACAGTGAATAGGAGTATGAGAAACAATTTCCTTAGGACTCCACAATGGAGAGGGCTCTGGACAGGTTAAGAATGGTCAGTCTCAGGGAAGCCCCTTCAACACATGTCACGAACTTTTGTTCTTTACCTGCTTTTACAATTGCAAGAAAGGGGCTCTTGGTTCTTAGGTAACTCTAAAATAGGCACACTCACGTGCTGTCCTCAGGTTTTAGATCCCAGGACTCAGGAATATGATAATCACACAAATATGAGGTTCCAGCCCTTAAGCAAAATTTACCTATTTGTCCTAGCAAAAAGAAACTTAGAAAAAGACATCAATGGTGGCTCACCCTGCCATTTCACACACCCAAGTCCCTGGAACGGTGTATTGAGAAGCAGTTTTAAAGGTAGGTTTTGCCAAGTACCCAGCCTGTCCTTCTAGCCTTCTCTCTTTGCCTCTAGCCAGGCTTGCTGGATATACTAAAAGAATGACTATAATGGCTGCAGGCTGCATGTTAGAATCACTTGGTGAGCTTTTAAAATAATACCTATCTCCATACATTGGTGGTGGGAATATAAAATGGTGCAGCCACTTTGGAAAACAGTTTGGCAGTTCCTCAAAAAGTATGACCCAGTAATTCCACTCCTAGGCATAGACTCAAGAAAAGTGAAGACATAGGTCTACACAAAAACTTGTATGTGAATGTTCATAGCGGTATTATTCATAACAGTGGTTTCTATAAAAGTGAAAACAACCTATGTATCTATCAACTGATGAATGGATGAACAAAATATGAATCCATATACTCTATCCATAATAGAGTATTATTTGGTCTTAAAAATGAAGTACTTATATATGCTACAACATGGGTGAACTTTGAAAATACACTAAATGAAAGTAGCCAGGGACAAAAGGTTGCCTATTGCAGGATTCCATTTATATGATATGGCCAAAATAGGCACAAATCCATCGAGAAAGAAATTAGTGGTTGCCAGGCCTGGAGGCAGAGGAAATAGAGAGTAACTGCCAAAGGTACAGGATTTCACTTTGAGGTGATGAAATGTTCTGGAATTAGATAGTGGTAATGGCTGCACAACTTTTTGAATATTCTTTAAAAATCACTAAATTGTATATTTTAAAAGGGTAATTATTACGATATGTGGATTATAACTTAGTAAGATATGTAGGGTGCCTGAGTGGATCAGTTGGTTAAGCATCCAACTCTTGATTTGGCCCACCCCCGTTTGTGCTCATGCTCTCTCTCTCTCATGCTCTCAAAAAAAAAAAAAATTTATATATATATATAAATATATATAAGCCACTGATGCATACACTTTAAAAAGGTGAATTTTATGGTATGTGACCTATATTTCAGTTTAAAATAATAATATCTACATTTGGACCTCACCCTAAGAGATTCTGATTTAATTGACCTCAGAGGGATTCAAGCAAGCATTAAAAAGACACTGTGATGAAACTAGAAACACAAGCCACAGAACGAGACAACATGCTTATGACACAAATAACTGACAAATGACTCACATCTAGAATATACAAATCAGTAATAAGAGAAAGACCGATAACCCAAAAAGGAGGGAAAGAACCTAACTGGCATTCCCAAAAGATGAAACCCATAAGATAAATTAAAAATATGCAAAGTGGGGTGCCTGGCTGGCTCAGTCGGTAGAGCATGCAATTCTTGATCTCAGGGTTGTGAGTTTGAGCCCCACATTGGGTGTAGCGATTATTTAAAAATAAAATCTTAAAATTAAAAAAAAATATGAAAAGCTATTCAATTTAATTCTCAATCAGCAGAATGCAGAAAAAAACACAATGAGATTTAATTAAATAATTCCAGACCAGTAAAAATTTAAAAGTCAACAGAAAGTGTTGGTGAGGATGAAGAACAATGGGATTGCTCACACACTGCTTGTGGTAGTGTACATAGCTTTGGAAAGCAGTTGCACCATCCAGTGAAGTGAAGATATGCATGTCCTTTGACCCAATCATTTCACAGCTAGATATATAACCTAAAGAACTCATATGCTATATACTGGAATACATGTGTAAGGATATTCACGGTTACAATGTTCAGAGTAGTGCCCAAAAAGAAACAATCCCAACTACCCATTAACAGAATGGTTAAATAAACTGTGGTATACTCATATGATTGAATACTACACAGCAAATAAAAACAAAATTACAGCCATATGCAAAAACATAGATGGAACTCAAAAGCATAATGTTGAGCAAAAGAAGACACTAAAAAATACAGTATGATTCTATTCATATAAAGTTTAAAAACAGGCAAAAACGAAGTTACATAGTTAATGGATGAATACATAAGTGGCAAAACTATAACAAAAAACAAAGTGATTAGCGTAGGGGGCCTGGGTAGCTCAGTTGGTTAATTGGCCGACTCTTGATTTCAGCTCAGGTCAAAAATCTCAGGGTCCTGGGATAGAGACCTGAGTCAGGTTCTGCCCTCAGTGGAGTCTCCTTGGGATTTTCTCTCTCTCTCTGCCCCTCACCCTGCATGAGCTTGTGCTTTCTTTAGCGCTCTAAAAATAAATGAATAAATCTTAAAAAAAAAAAAAAAAAAAAGTGATCGGCATAAATGTCAGGATTATAGGGGACTGTGACTGGAAAGCTGTATAGGGGTTTGTGGGGTGCTAAAATGTTCTATTTCTTAATCTGCATAATTGATTATAAAGATGCTTGTTTCTTGGGGTGTCTGGGTGGCTCAGTCGGTTAAGCGTCTGCCTTCAGCTCAGGTCATGATCCCAGGGTTCTGGGATCAAGCCCCGTATCAGGCTCCCTGCTTGGTGGGGAGTCTGCTTCTCCCTCTCCTCCTGGCTCGCTATCTCTCTCTCTCAAATAAATGAATAAAATCTTAAAAAAAAAAAGTGCTTATTTCTTTATACTAAACACATACAGGCTTTAGGCATTTTTCTGTAGAGTGCTATTTTTCACAATAAAAATGGTTAAACCATTTTTTTTTACCTAAGGGGGAAAAAGTTCCCTAATGACACAATATAAAGCTAGGGTTGAGGACCACTGCATTAAAGGAAGAGTCACCAAAAGTATATTTGTACATAAGTTAATAAATTCCTGGAACAGGAAAAAATTTAAATATTTTAAACTCTGTGTGTGTGTGTGTGTGTTTTAATATTTTAAGCTGTTAACAGATATCCTAGTGGGAAGTAGGGAGTTATATATAGTAAGTTGGAGGTGGCCTTTATTTTTCTATCTTCTTATATATTTTTGTAAGGTTTATATCTAATAATGAACAAGTGTTAAAAAATAACTTTTATTTATTATTATTAAAGATTTTTATTTATTTGAGAGAGAGAGCACCGAGGGAGAGTGAGAGGGAGAAGCAGACTCCCTACTGACCCACTGAGCAGGAAGCCTGATGTGGGACTTGATCCCAGGACTCCAGGATCATGACCTGAGCTGAAGGCAGACGCTTAACAGACTGAGCCACCCAGGCACCCCAAAAGATAACTTTTAATAGAAGATTTAAAAATAGCTTTGAAAAAAAATACCTTTGGAAGGATATACAAAAAAAGTATTAAAATTAGTTGCTTCAGTTTGAAAAGGGAATGGACGGGATATTTTCTTTTTTTTTTTTTTTAAAGATTTTATTTATTTATTTGAGAGAGAGAATGAGATAGAGAGAGCATGAGAGGGGGGAGGGTCAGAGGGAGAAGCAGACTCCCTGCCGAGCAGGGAGCCCGATGCGGGACTCGATCCCGGGACTCCAGGATCATAACCTGAGCTGAAGGCAGTCGCTTAACCAACTGAGCCACCCAGGCGCCCTGGACGGGATATTTTCATTGTAACTCTTGAATTTTTTTTTTAAAGATTTTATTTATTTATTTATTTATTTATTTATTTATTTATTTATTTGAGAGAGAGAGAAAACCAGCAGGGGGAAGAACAGAGAGAGAGGGACAGGCAGATTCCACACTGCGCATGGAGCCCGGCGCGGGGCTCCATCTCATGATCTTGAGATCATGACCTGAGCTGAAATCAAGAGTCAGATGCTCAACCGACTGAGCTACCCAGGCATCCTTGTATCTCTTGAATTTTGAACCCACATTAAAGTATTACCTATGGGAAAAAGAATTTTTTTTAAAGTAATCTCTACACCTAACACGGGCTCAAACTCACAACCCTGAGATCAAGAGCCACATGCTCTGACTGAGCCAGTCAGGCACCCCTTACCTCTTAAAATTTTTACTTAAAGTAAGGATATTTCTCTCCAGCAGCTTTTTCTACTACCATAGAAATATATACACTGGCAGCCTGTGAAACTAGCACAAGAGTATCCCTCTCATGCATTAGGTTCTCCCACATGCTCCATGGCACTGAGACAACAACCCTGTAGAGAAGGGAGCTATCCTCTTAGAGGACTCACATTTTACAAACGTTGAAGTGGCATGCTTGTCATGGCCCTTTGGCTACATCTGAGTCCATTATATTTGCTAGATAGCAAAATGAATTCTTTCTCTGTACTTAGGCTGCTGTGGGAGTGGGGGGGAGGGGGGAGGGGAGGTAGTAAGGAAAGAAGAATTACCTCTAAGAGGAGCTCCACACTATCCACCTGAAGTTCTTGCAGTCCCACTATCTGTACCACGTGCTTGCTATCTTCTCTTGCAAAGAGCCTGCAGATACAAGAACACGGCTGGTATGGCAGACCTGCTGTATAATGGACTTTGTTCTTGCCTCCCCAGAAACCATTCCATCATTCCCCTATTAGGTAGCAGTTCTGTTATTTGAGTGAGATTGATGTGTATCCTCCCCGCCCACTCCCACAACTCCTGACCCCAGCCCTGAGCTTCAGAGATGGTCCTTGACTGTTGTAAACAAGTCAGCACCTTTGGCTATAATTAAAAGAAGGAACATATGATCCACATATGGTGCTAATCAGTGGCTTCAGTGATTGGTTCAGGACTGGATATGGGATCTCTGCTGGTCTAATCAAAATAAAGTCCTAGTCTCTGGTTGTTAAGTGCCTGGGAGTGAGATGCTGGTGCTCTTTCTTTCTGGAAGTGAAAGTATATGTGGCCCTGGGGGCAGTGGCAGCCATTCTGTATCCACTAGAGAGCCAGTTTTGGAAGCTAACATCATAGAAGGCAGAGCTGAGCAAAGAAATTGGTCCTTATAACATCCCTGAGCTCCTAGAGTAAACAGACCCTAAGGCCTGATTCTCGTCTAGGCTTTCTAGTTACATGAGCCAATGACTTCGCTAAATAACTTAAGCCAGTATAAGTGGGGTTCTACTTTATTTCCAACATAAAGAGTCTTGATATATCTTCCAAGGGAGGAAGGAAGATTTGGTGCTATAACTGAATTTCTCAGGCCTATGTGTAAGGTTATGGTCAATTAAACCAGATTAAACCCCAGATACATCAAGGGGCATATATTAAATCTATTAGAGACTCTAAGATGATTTTTTTCCCTTAATAAGATAGTAATTGAGGTTAAGAATGGAATTCCACTTTCTAGCCAAAAAAGGAAAGATTTTCTCAAAAAAAAATTTTTTTTTTTACAAAAGATTAAATTAATTTATTTATTTGGGGGGGGGATGGGAGGAAGAGCCGAGGGAGAGGGACAAGCAAACTCCCTGCTGAGTGAAGAGCCTGACTCGGGGGTCATTTCCATGACCCTGAGATCATGACCTGAGCAGAAACCAAGAGTCGGACACTTAACCAACTGAGCCACCCAGGTACCTCTAAAAACTTTTCTTAGTTTATGTTTCACTCCAAGTTTCCAAATTTTTGCAGAAGGATTGGAAGAAAACAGCTTCACCAATCCCTGTGACCTATCAGCAAACAACTATTGGAAGAGTCAGGCTTCCAGAATAAAAGAAGGATCTAGCTTTCAGAGCCCTCATGTCATTCCTAGGCCCTACACGCTGAGCTCACCCCAGAAAAGTTCCTAATGGACAGCCCAAAATGTACTGCTAGATTTTTAAATCTTATAAGCAAGAAGTATATTTCTATCACTTTTTATACAAGGGTATAAAAACAATCTAACCTCTACTTTTAAGAGTTAATTCGGGACTTCATACCTAACATAATTGCAGTTTTAACCTCCCTCAGAAATGTTTCTTAAACCCATCAATCAGAAATTTTCTCATAAACACCAATGAGGTAATCTGTCACATGGGCCCTCTCTACCCCTCCAAAGGAAATTGAGGTAATCCGCCTAATAAGACCCCTTGCCCTTCCCCACAAAGGAAGGTAATCTTGCCTGGAACAATCTTTTCTTTTCTTTTCTTTTGCTACTAACTTTCTCTCTCCACCCTCCTTTCTATAAAAATCTTCCATTTTGTACAATTCCTTGGACCTCCCCTCTACTTGCTAGATGGAATGATGCCCAATTCATAAATTGCTTAGTAAAGCCAATTAGATCTTTAAAAAAAAAAAATTAATTTGAAGATCCATAAACTTTGGTTTCTAGCTTAAGAGGTGGACTGAGGGGGCGCCTGGGTGGCTCAGTTGGTTAAGCGTCAGGGTCCTGGGATTGAGCCCCATGTCAGGCTCTCTGCTCAGCAGGAGCCTGCTTCTCCCTCTCCCTGCCACTCCCCTTGCTTGTGCTCTCTTCTCTGTCAAATAAATAGATTTAAAAAAGGAGGTGGACTGAGCATATATGTTTCAGCTCACCTTTGTCAAAGTCTTACTATTATTTTTAGGATAAAGCATTAACAGCTCTAATAAACAAAAAGAAAGGGTGCCCTCAGGTAATCGGGACATTTCAGGGGTCCCAGGAAGATAGGCAAAAGAGATATTAGCCAATTAACCAGAGATATAAAAACAAAAAGAAAACACCCACAGCCCAAGACACTTGCAGAGGAAGTGTGGGTCTTCCTAGTGAGCCCTAAAAAGAAGATTCAAAGCCAGGAGTTAGCATATCCCATCCCCTTGACTGCTATTCAAGAATGCAAATATAAAGGGCAATATATCTGAGTAATTCATTAAAGAACTGCACTCACAAATAGCTGACTAGATATCCTGACTGTCCCTTCACCCAAACAAACTGGATGGATGGACGGAGACAGAGAGACAGACACACACACACACACACACAGCACAACAGCTTTTATTCTCCTGCCAACTGCTCTTTAAACAAAGAGGACTTCAACTACCTCCATTTTGACCTCAAACTTCCTAATTGATTAAGTTCTTTCCAGCTTATCTCTTTACTCAGAGAAAAGACCCTGCAGGCAAAGCATTCCCATAAGGGAACCCAAACTACCCTCACTACCCCCTCAAGCAATAAGGACTGCCCTGAGCCAGCAAGACCCCACCCATGACTGACCCCAAGACAATGATCAACTTGACCTTCACCACCCACCTACGGGTACCCACCAACCTTTGTCCCGTGTTTTCCTTATATAAACCTAGAAGTAAAAAAGGGAGAGGGGCGGCCGGGGTGGGGGTGAGGGGGTTCAGTTGGTTAAGTGTCTGCCTTTGGCTCAGGTCATAATCTCAGGATCCTGGGATGGCGCCTGGCATCGGGCTCCCTGCTCAGCAGGGAATCTGCTTCTCCCTCTGCCCCTCCCCTTGCTCATGCTCTCTCGCACTCTTTCTCAAATAAATAAAATCTTTAAAAAAAACCCTCCAAAACAACAACAAAAAACTCCCGAGTAGTAGTATTTTTGGCATGTTGGAGGCAGTCTTTGAAATGTTATGAAATGAAATGTCTTGAAATGTCTTCTCAGCGTTGGCCTCACTGAAATAAATTCCTTTCTTGTTTCACCACCACTCATTTTTCTGACTTTGGATTTTTCAGTGGCTAGTGGTTGAACCTGGTCTGTTTGGGAGCCCCAGAGCCAGATGCTCTAGCATCCCAGTGCCTGGCTATATTCTGACTGGAAAGGGCTCCTAAAAAGGAGTGTGGGGGCTTGGAAGAGAAGCTGTGATTGAGCTAACTTGAGGCTTCAAAACCAACAGAGAGGGTAAAAAAGAAAAGCAACTCTTCTCCAAAGCAAACCCAAAGCAGAACCCTCCTTTCTTTGGCAGTTGCTATGTCAGGAATGAACCCCGAACACCTGTATATTCTCTGAATTGTGCCATACCCGAAGGTCCCCTTTTCTTTGGAATAGTCCACAGATGGTGGTCTGCCCAAGCCTAGCTGCTGCCTTCTCCAGTTTCACAACTCAATACCTAGTGCCCCTCTCCCATGGGGGCCGTGCTATAATGTTCTCCCTACTGAACTCGAGCTGCTCTTCTACCCCCACCCCCCATTCCAGTGCTTGCCTGGAGCATGTGCAATGTGCACATCCTTTTGGACAGCTTTGTAGGGGCTAGGATTCCTTTGCTGGAGGCTAGTTTCTGTCACTGATTTGGCTTCCCCAGCCTTCCACCATGCTTAGCCTCAACTCTCTCCACTTGGTGTGGCTGCTCCCAACACGTCACAGGTCTGGTTAATTCTGTTATGACACCCTTTTATCCATCCACCTCCCCTATTCCATCTCTCCTCCTTATTCTCCCAGTTGGTACCTTCACAACTTCATTGCTTCCTGCTCAATTAAAGTCATCTGTTTCAACCTAAACAAAATTTTACACCAGAAAAATACAATAGGGATTTAAAGTCAGTTGACTGAATCCATTTCTAAATTACTGTATTATGTTGCAAGGGCAACAGTTTAAGAGTTACAAGAGCTAAAAGTCTACTGTGAAGAAGAGAGATTTCTTTTCTTTTTACTGATTTCAGAAAACTATCATTAAGTTTACCCTAAGATTATTGAGGGGAAAAAAAATAAGTGAAAGCAGGAAACATTATTTATAGTTCTTCCAGTGTAATAATAGGTCAAAAGAATAGGAAGGGATTTAAGTACACGTTGATATCCTACTTCCTGAAATCTTGACTTTTTTCATAGACCAAAATAAAAGGGATAGTCTTTTAATAAACATTAGGATATTGATTACTTAAAAAAAAAAAATACTAATGGAAGGCTAATTTACATTTTTCTCTAGCTGAACTGGCAGTTTAAAAAATATTCATCTGGGGCGCCTGGGTGGCTCAGTCGTCAGGGTCCTGGGATCCAGCCCCACATCGGGCTCCCTGCTCCAGGGGAAGCCTGCTTCTCCCTCTCCCACTCCCCCTGCTTGTGTGCCTGCTTTCACTATCTCTCTCTGTCAAATAAATAATAAATAAAATCTTTAAAAAAAAAGAGAGAGAGAGAAAGAAAAGCATAGTCTCTTAAAAAAAAAAAAAAAATTCCTGACTCAGGAGACTAATTTCACAAAAAGGCACTAATATAACAAGGCCTTGCATCAAATCCATGATTCAGTGATTCTGTGGGACTCTGGCCTAAAACAATGATCCACAAATATACAGTTTCCCACTCATAATCAGTACCTTTTTCTTCTATTTAAGAGGTCATAAAGTTGTCCACAGTAGATTTCATAGAAGCTGATCCACACGAAGAGGTGCCTTCTTGTCTGAGATATTTCTAGTTGCCTGAATATATCTTTGGCAGCCAGAGCATAGAGTCCTGGGTTCTGATGAGTTCCTATCATGGTGTAGGTCTTCCCAGCACCTGTCTGTCCATATGCGAAGCAAGTGGCATTGCCTCTAGGGAAAAAAGTCATTTGTATAACATATATACAAAGAGAAATGCTAATCTACACCTAGATTTTTCATGACAAAAGTCAGATAGAAACAGAATCCTGTTTATGGTTGGTAAAATTCAGCTATAAGTATACAATCCTTTAAGGAGAGGAGGGCTTTATATTATAAAAACATAGGAAAAAGAAAAAACATTCTCAAAGCAGTACATGTTTTTTTTTTTTTTTTTAAGATTTTATTTATTTATTTGACAGAGAGAGACACAGCGAGAGAGGGAACACAAGCAGGGGGAGTGGGAGAGGGAGAAGCAGGCTTCCCGCTGAGCAGGGACCCCGATGTGGGGCTTGATCCCAGGACCCTGAGATCATGACCTGAGGCGCCACCCAGGCGCCCCAGTACATGAGTTTTTTAATAGGAATTTTTTTTTATGGAACTGGTTATACCATAAGACAAGGACCCCATGCTCTAGAGAATTCTGGAGATGATTTTGCCTTAATCCTAAAAGGTAACTTTGATGAAAGAAGTAATAGAGAATTAAAATAGATACAAGAGGGGTGCCTGGGTGGCTCAGTCGTTAAGCGTCTGCCTTCGGCTCAGGTCATGATCCCAGGGTCCTGGGATCAAGCCCGCCATCGGGCTCCCTGCTCAGCGGGAAGCCTGCTTCTCCCTCTCCCACTCCCCCTGCTTGTGTTCCCTCTCTCGCTGTGTCTCTGTCAAATAAATAAATAAAATCTTTTAAAAAATAAATAAATAAATACAAGAAATAATGGAAGACCATATGATGAACAGGGTGGTACTGACTACTCCTATAAATATTAAGTTTAGACAGAGGTAAAATCAGTCTAAGCAAAATATTTGAGGAAGAACTCACAAAAGGGCTTTAAGAGCCTCAGTTTTCACTTTCATTAATAAGTTAATGGGTTACTTGATTTTTAAGATCCCTTCTAACCCTAACATCATGTGATTCTAAGTGAGAATCACTATCCTTGCATGTGGGTGTATGTGTGGGGCATGAGTGTGAGGAACTGCAGAATAAGAGTTGGGAGACTAATCTGCCAATCACATGTTTTCAGAGGAGCCAGAGGCCAAGGTTATCTGAGTACCAGAGGCCCAACTATATAGTACAGAGTAGAAAGTGACCATAATGTTAAATAGTAAGCAGCTATTACTGACTCTTGAACAGGAATCGCATGAGTTAATGATAAAAGTAGCTACCAGCACCAAGAAGAAACGTCTATGTATAGACAGAGAGGTAGGGGGATACTGGTGGTGGGCAGAGAGATGAAAATGAAGAAAGGAGCCAGAAGCCAGAAAGAAACCAAAGAAGGAGTAATAGCACAACAGCAAAGGAACCACGGAAGTGTGAGAAGAAAGAGATTTAATTTGATTAGATTTAAGCTGCTTGAGCGGAGACCAGTTCCTCCTTGTCTTTTGAATCCAGGCTCCCACTGTGTAGGCACTTGAACACACTGGCAGAGGCTCAGTGAGGAAAAGGATTAAAGGAGGAAAATGTGAACACACTAAAGAAGGTTTAGCAGAATGAGACTAAATAACATCTACCCTATCTTCTGAATTTTTTTTTTTTTTTTTTTTTTGAGAGAGAGAAAGACAGAAAGAAAATGCAAGTGGGGTAGAGGGAGAGGGAGAATGAGAATCCCAAGCAGGCTCCACACCCAGTGCAGAGCCAGATGCGGGACTTGATCTCACAATTGTGAGATCATGACCTCAGCAGAAATCAAGAGTTGGAAGCTTAACCGATTGAGCCACCCAGCTGCCCCATCTTCTGAATATTTTAGTGATGAGCTTTCTGAAAAACAACAACAAATATGCGTATGAAAAATCTCTTACTACCCTTTGCAGAATGGATGCATTTACTTGTTCCTCTTTTTTTAAAGATTTATTTATTTTAGAGAGAGAGAGAGCACGTATGTGCGCACAAGCACAAGTGTGGCGGGGGTGGGGGGCAGGGAGGAGAGAATCTCAAGCAGACTCCCACAGGGAGCTCGATCTCACCACCCTGAGATCATGACCTGAGCCAAAATCAAGAGCCTGAAGCTCAGCTGACTGAACCACCCAGGCACCCCTGCACATTTTATTTGTTCTAAATCTAACTTTAGAAACTTGCTCTCTTAAAAAGTATTCCCTAGATTTGGCATATAAGAAATTGAACCTGAAAGATATTTCACTTTTTCAGCCTGCTCAGAATAAAAAAAAAAAAATTAATGATGTCTACAAAACAACAATAAACAACAATAAAAAGAAAACAAAAAGACAGACAAATGAAGTTATCTGAATGGCCAATAAGCAAATGAAAAGATTCTCAATATCATTAGGCATTCGGGGAAATTCAAATTCAAACCACAATGAGCTCAAGTTACATACCCATTAGCTTGGCTAAAATAAAGACTGACAATACCAAATATGGTGAGGATGTAGAAATGCAATTCACAGGGCACCCCTGCCCCTCCCTGACACACTCATGCGCATGCTCTCTCAAATAAATAAATAAATCTTAAAAGAAAAAGAAAGAAATGCAATTCACATACATCGCTGTTGGGAATAGAAAATGGGTGTATGGAACACTGTTTGACACTTTCTTATAAACACATACCTCTCCTATGACTCAGCAATTCCCTTTCTAAGTTTCACCCAAGATAAATGAAAACATGTCCAAGAAAAAGACTTGTACAAGAATGTTTATACAGCTTTATTCACAATAGTCCCAAACTGGAAACAACCCAAATGTCCATCAATAGGAGAATGGATAAATTGTGGTATTTTTATAGAAAGGAATAAAAACTATGGATACATGCACCACGTACTAATACCAAAAAACATTATGCTAAGCCAAGCATAAAAGAACCTATGTGGGAATGATTCTATTTCTGTGACAATCTAGAACAGGCAAAACTAATCTATAATGACGGAAAGCAGGTCAGTGATTATATAAGATCTGAGGGTGGAAGTGGAGATTTACTAAAAGGGGACAACAAGAGAACTCCCTGGGGTGATGGGAATGGTCTATTATCTTGTTCGAGGTATTGGTTACCTGGATATAGACAACTACCAAAACTCATCAAACCTGAATACTTCTTAAGATCTGTGCATCTAATTGTATGTGAATTATACCTCAATATATTTTTTTAATATTTATTTATTTGACACAGAGAGAGACAGCGAGAGCAGGAACACAAGCAGGGAGAGCGGGAGAGGGAGAAGCAGGCTTCCCGCGGAGCAGGGAGCCCAATGTGGAACTCGATCCCAGGACCCTGGGATCATGACCTGAGCCGAAGACAGACGCTGAATGACTGAGCAACCCAGGCGCCCCATACCTCAATATTTTTAAAGTTATAAAAATTTTTTTTAAAAAGTCAAACTACTCTGGAATCAGTGATACTAGTAGGCTGTTTGGCATTTTCTATCTATACGTGCCTATATTTTGAATAAACAACAGAAGTCCTTAGTGCCTTTTTGGTCCCATTTAATGTTTATTAAGTGTGAATAATTATTTCAAAATTTAAAAAATACATCTATAAAAAACAGATGATAGTCTCTTATCTATCCCACTCCAATGAAAAAAGTGAGCTATGGGCAGAATACATAATTCCTATCATCGGAAGTTCAAACTACAACCATTTAAACCTTTTTATTCTGAGAACTTTGATGAAATTATATTGTTGACAATTTATATTTTTGCTGAAAATTTCTGAATGCTTGGTGAATCCTACAGAGACAATGCACTCTTTAGAAGAGTCTAAATTCATCAGATTAAAACACAAATTCATGTCTAATTCAAAAACTGAAAAACATAAATGATATTTATAAAGAAATTTGTTATGGAAAACAGTATGAAACAAGAGAAGCAAATAATTACTATCATACCCATTGAAAATATGCTGAATGAGTGGGTGAGTAGTCTTCATGTATACATCCCGATTGGTGCATGCTTCACCAAAGACTTCATCAAAATAAAAAACATGCTGAAAAAGAAATGTGATTTTTTATAGAAGAGACATTTTCTGGATTTTCTTCACCACTATTCTAGTTAACACATACTAAAGATGCTAGTATGTTTTTTAACTAAGTAACTGACTATGACAAACTTAGAGATAAATAAGCAATCAGTAACTATCAAATGACAGGGCCTTCTTCTACTTGAGCTCTCTGTAGTCATGTTTTTATAATATAAAAACTAAAGCACACAATTTTTGTTCTTTCTTAAGTGAAGTAAACTGATGAGTACAAGAGTGAGCCAAACCTCCTTAGGTCCAGGATAAATGAATTCTCTAGGGATTATCCTCACAGCCCAGCTAGGGCCAGCATATTTGAAATTTAGGGGAATTCTAGAGGAAGACTTCCATTTCATAGGTTACATAGCTAAGCTTTAACTTCCTTTTTAAAAGATTTTATTTATTTGAGAGACAGAGAGAGCACAAGCTGGGGGTAGGGGACAGAGGGAGAAGCAGATTCCCCTCTGAGCTGGGGAGCCCAACACGGCGCTCAATCCCAGGACCCAGAGATCATGACCTGAGCTGAACACAGACGCTTGCTAAACCAACTGAACCACCCATGCGCCCCCATAGCTGAGCTTTTAATCCCATGAACATTTATTGTTCAATTGTAACATGTATAACTGCAGTAGGCACTTCAAAGGGCCCAAAGATATAGATATTACCCTACTATTACCCCACCCCACCACCTAAGATGTGAATCCAGACAAGTATACAAATGCTTCTAAGCTAGAAAAAATCTGACAGATAAAGTACATGTGGAATTCAAAGGAAAAACATATGCCTTCTGATTGGGAAAGACATTATGAAAAAGACTGTACACAGAAAGGGCTGTGGGGGAAGAAGAGGAATTTAAGAGTTAGAGATGGAGGCAGGGAAGATACTCCAGCCACAGGGAAAACATGAGCAACAGTCAAATCAGGAAAGCACAAGGAACATTTAAGGAACAGAGAAGATTCAGTGTGGTTAAAACATAGGATCTTGGTAGGTGAAATAGAAGGCTAGAATAAGGAGTTAGGACTATGTTGCATGGGTACTGGGACACTAGCCTTAAGGATGGAATGTTTATATTTAATTTAGCAAATAATTAGCAAATAGTGGGAAGACAATAAAAAACCTTGCAAAGGAAAGGGATGATGTGATCCATTTTACTGGAAGATTAAAGTGGCTTCACACTGTGAATGGACTAAGAACAGGGATACTGGTAATCCAGTGGTGAGTTAAGAAGTTAGGTCTAAATTTGATGATGACAAAGAAAATAAAGAGGAGATGGATGCATGAAAAATTTGGCAACTGCCTGGATATGACTTGCTGGGGAGAGAGAGTGGTCAAGATGATCCCCAAATGAAAAATCATATAATCTGGAAAAGGACAGAAGACCCTATTAAACTGTGTCTGGAAAGCATTAATTCAGTAGACATAATCATTTGCATAACTTAGAGGCTATTGGCAGCCCAACTATCTCTAAGTAAAAATCCTAATTTCAAGCCTGACTGTAGCATAATAATGGCAGTCCATATACAATGAATGAGACATGAGGTCCTTTCTTCTGCGACCTCTTGGGCCTGCTCTAAATATCCAGTTAAAGGAAAATCCAGCAAAGTGAATTTGGGCCAATTTATTATGTGGGTCATTCTACCCAGGTTTGATTCTGTTTGTGTATCATTAAATTACATTAGAATAGCAATTTGTTAGGTCACCTTAGCAGAAATTGGGGCCACAAAGTTGAATTTACCAGTTAGAAAATATTACCAAAAGCTAGAAAATAATGAATCTGTGGAGCACAATAAAGAGATCTGTGAGCTTTTAGTGGTATGAAATATGTGATAGGATTTTAAAAACAATAAAATGTTTTTAACTGTTGAATTTGGGTGGTAGGTACATAGGGGTTCATTGTACTTCTGAATAAACTTGAAAATGGCAATAATAAGAAGTAAAATATATTTCTAATTTTTTTTTTTTGGCATTTCTCAGGAAAATAAGGAAGAAAATGAACACAAGTAAATGTGGGAATTTTTAAAAATTTTCTTTTACTAGGCGCCCGGCTAGCTCAGTCGGTAGAGCATGAGACTCTTAAAATTTTCTTTTACTTCACTGAGTATACGGCGATTCTTTCTCTACTTCTGTAAGTGCATGTGAATAACTTTAGCTCTTGAGTAAACATCTTAGAAAACACTTATTGATTAAAGGCATTGGTATCTTTCCTTCCAACAGGATTTAGGTACTGATTTTCCCAGTACTTCTGTAAATATCCTTAATGAAAGATATGTGAACATGCAAGATTATAATTAACATATATATTACATAAATATAATAAATGCTAGCACTACATATATATTTATACGTAAATATATATACACATATATTTAGATAGATATCTAGATAGATATCTAGATACAGATCTATATATATATTCCATAAAGTTCTTTGCATAACGTATTTCATTTAATCATACTTTATCAATTAGGTTGTATGAATACTCACTTTAGCCTTGTAATGATCAGAGTTCCATAATTTATTTTATTCATTTATTTTTTTTAAGATTTTATTTATTTATTTGAGAGAGAGAGAATGAGGGACAGAGAGCCCGAGAGGGAGGAGGGTCAGAGGGAGAAGCAGACCCCCTGCTGAGCAGGGAGCCCGATGTGGGACTCGATCCCGGGACTCCAGGATCATGACCTGAGCCGAAAGCAGTCGCTTAACCAACTGAGCCACCCAGGCACCCCTCCATAATTTATTTTTTAAATAAGTTTTTTCATTATAAACATAATATGTATTTATAAAATATCTCTGGAAAGACAGACTTAGAACAGGTAATTGTGGTTGCCTTCAAGGAGGAAATACGATTAGCAGGACACTTTTCACCGCATCACTTTTTTTTTTTTTTTAAATATTTTACTTATTTGACAGAGCGAGTACAAGCAGAGGGAGTGGCAGGCAGAGGGAGAGGGGGGAGCAGGCTCCCCGCTGAGGCTGAGCAGGGAGCCTGATATGGGGCTCAATCCCAGGACCCTGGGATCATGACCTGAGCTGAAGGCAGAGGCTTAACCGACTGAGCCACCTAGGCACCCCACTGCATACACTTTTGTATGTTTTGATTTTGAAATAGGTGAATCCATCTTACTCAAAAGTTTTTACTTTTCATATAAAACAAGCTGATTATAGAAAAATTTAAAAACATGGAACACAACAGAGAAGAAAATCAAATTTATCTATAAAACTTACTACCCAGAGATAGCCACTATTGACTTTCTGATATATTTCAGTACCATCTCTTTTTTCTACATATATTTCTTTATTTAAGAAGCTGGAATGAGGGGCGCCTGGGTGGCTCAGTCGTTGGGCGTCTGCCTTCAGCTCAAGTCATGATCCCAGGCTCCTGGGATCAAGCCCCGCATCAGGCTCCCTGTTCGGAGGGAAGCCTGCTTCTCCCTCTCCCACTCTCCCTGCTTGTGTTCCCTCTCTCACTGTGTCTCTCTCTGTCAAATAAATAAATAAAATCTTAAAAAAAAAAAAGCTGGAATGAAATATATACAAATTCATTTCCTTGTCCTTTCACATATTGATACAAAATTTAATGGTAAGTAGGAAAGCGCACTGCATGTGTATGACCATATATATACTAAGTAACAAAAGAAAATTTGAAAGGATAGGATATTTAATTAAATGGATACATAAACCTGGTGTTTGAATTCTTGAATAAGTTTAAAAATTAAAGCCCAAAGAATCTAGGATCAATATTTTCTAGGTTTGCTATGAACCTCCCTTTTCTTCTTTCCACTTAAGGAAAGAAAAGGGGGAAAAGCCCTCTCAGCACTTGTATTACGGCATTGATAGGTAAGGACTTTAACCTATGAGAACAAAGGTCCAAAGTTCAAACTGCAGAGAAACTGCTATGAAAACCATGGGTGTTCAATAAGTATTGACCAGTGGTAATGACAAGGAAGTAAGGTTATTATGTTTTGGGATAATGGAAAAATACAAAAGATAAGACAATGCTTCCTTGAGGGAATTACTGTGACAGAAGCATCATTAAGGACTTCTTGGGTAGATGGTGACTGGACAGGACTATTACTATGGTTATAAGTAGACATGGAACTAGATAACATTATAACTAATTGGCATTTAGGCCATTTTCAAAATAAATACCTCCCACCTAGACCTAATAGACTGTGCATTGATCAGCAGTCAATAAGGCTGTTAAAGTGATTGGGTTGTTTATACAGTGGCCTAGTAATTTAGTGGCCACAGAAAGACTCAGTGGATTCCTTTGAATGTTGCTGTGAAACCCAATATTGATAACCAAGAATAAGTTGAACAATGCATGTATAGAAGAGGGGGAAAGTGTTAACAATTTGACTTCAGTGTTAACATATTTATTCCAGGAGAGTAAAATCTCAGCTGACTAAGGTGAAATGCTAGCACAAAAGATTACTCACCACTTTTTTCTCTCTCTACCAGTCACTGGGTTTTGAGGCAAGAGAGCAAAGAGAGAATAGTATGAATATAATATGAATGTTTAAGGAGGCAGATTCAGATTAAGAGAGACCTGAATTCCCAAATCTTAGCATCTGGTGGATTATCCTCTGTTTTAGATTATTTACAATTGCTTCATAATTTTAAGAGTACCTAAATTATGGTATCTTCCATCTGTGGGCCTGCTGCTTCCATAGGAGACTGAAGAATTATTGCAAGGGTATCTATCTGCTTGAAAAAAGTTCCTTTCAATACCAAACCCTTTCTCCTTGGACTTTTTGTGATCTTTCTGGCAGGGAGTGAACATTTTCTTATGTGTTTAAGTTACTAGTGTTTTATTTAAATCCTTACATGTTAGATGTAAAAGTGAAATCATATTCTTGGATTACATTTACTCACTATAAGCAACCCTATACAAAGTAGCCGGCTCAAGAGCCCAGTTTCCACCAAGTTATATCTAAGCCCAAAGACAGCTGAGAATCAAAATAAGCCGTTGAGTGGCAATCTGGAACTTTGTTGCTCGAAAACATATCCTCCATCATTAAACTCCAGACTCACACTCAGAAGAATAAGTTCACACTGTGCGAGACAAGCAAGAATTGAGGCTATGGGATCATCTCTCAGTCACTCTGGGGCATGCACTCAGTGACTAGTCCTATCTACCACAAATTCACTACATTCTTTTTATCCCCTCAGTCCCCATTTTGCCAAAGACGTATAATTACATTCATGTAAAATGTGTTAAGTGAAGGTATGATGTAATTCTATTGCCCTAGAGTGCAGAAATTACATTATTGTTTCCCCAATTGCACTATATTTTTTTTAAATGAAGGCCCAGGGTATTAATGATTTATATCAGGAATGAATGCCAATACCCAAAGAAACTGGATTTTTCAATTTGTATGCTGCCATTCAAATAAAAGCAAAAAATCGACACACTTGATAATATTAGTTCCAAACACAAAAGGAAAGCATCATACCTGCAGAATATATTGTGTAAGGTCAACTGCTTCTTTCTTCTCATGAACTAGAAGAGTTTCTTTGTCTTCTACGGTAATAATATTAATTTCTCCACGACGTACCTCCCTCATGCCCAAAGGGCGTTTTCGAACACAAACTCTGATTTTTTCCATCTCAGTCCAAGGATTCTCTTTCTCTATGGTGTTCTGTCTGATACATATTTATAAGTGGGCTTTAATTTTTAGTAATAGGATAAGGCTACTTAAGAGGTCAAAGTATCATCACATTTTGTTATTTTATATACACACCTTACACATATTATACATAAAACTTTCTCAGTATCAACACTTTAATATATAACTTTACACATATTACGTATATACAAAGTTCTTTTATTTTTTTTTTTTTAAGATTTTATTTATTTGACACAGAGAAAGACAGCGAGAGAGGGAATACCAGCAGGGGGAGTGGGAGAGGGAGCATCAGGCTTCCCGCGGAGCAGAGAGCCTGATGCGGGGCTCGATCCCAGGACCCTGAGATCATGACCTGAGCCGAAGGCAGATGCTTAACGACTGAGCCACCCAGGCACCCCTAGAAAGTTCTTTTATTAATTAACTAAATCCTCCTGATTACTTCTCTCTCTATCCCTAATCCAGTCCATCCTTTGTCCTGCCAACAACAAACAAAAAACCCCAAAACCCTGAGTTGCTCTAGCTCTAAGACTTGTGTGTTTGGCTTCCAGATGTGGTCTTCCAAAAACTTCTAATGGTGGATGTTCTTTCTATATGTCCCCCCAAATCAGACTGGTTAATCCTCAAAATCAAACACAGTATGTTGGAACCACCCCTCCAAGGCCTTTAAAAGACCTAAACCCATGTCTCTTACTTCCTCTCAATCCAATTATTCTTACACATTTACTGTTTTCTTTTTTTTTTTAAAGATTCTATTTATTAGAGAGAGAGAGAACACAAGCAAGGGGGAGAGGGAGAAGCAGACTCCCCACTGAGCAGGGAGCCCGACGTGGGGCTTGATCCCAGGACCCTGGGATCACAACCCGAGCGAAGGCAGCCGTTTAACTGGCTGAGCCACCGAGGCGCCCCCATTTACTGTTTTCTTGACCATTTAATCTAATTTTTTTTTTTTTTATCCTATCTGGGTTGAAATACCTTGAATTAGGTGGTAGGTTTCAATGTACTTTTCCTCTTCCTCTTAAGTATATTCTGCCCCTCCCTTTGTCTTGCTTTCTTACTTCCTCTTTTTGTCCACCTGATATGTGTTTGTTAGAACACAATCCTGTATTTCTTCTTCCTAGGACAATTTTATGACTGGTACTGCCCATCACTATCACCCTTCTATTAAGATGCATTTCTTTTCTGGCTCTGACTTCAGTGAACTTATCAACCTTAACAGCTAGAATATTTAATGAAATATTCCTTGAGCTAGGGATACAAAATTCATCAAGTTTACTTACTGAGCCTAATGAGGGTATACATGTGTATCTCTAACAACTGACCATTTACCTATATAGAAATTCCTCTTGGGGTGCCTGGGTGTCTCAGTCCTTAAGTGTCTTCCTTCGGCTCAGGTCATGATCCCGGGGTCCTGGGATCGAGCCCCACATTGGGCTCCCTGCACCGCAGGAGGCTTGCTTCTCCCTCTCCCACTCCCCCTGCTTGTGTTCCCTCTCTTTGTCTCTGTCAAATAAATAAATAAAATCTTAAAAAAAAAAAAAAAAAGAAATTCCTCTTAACCTAAGTAACATAGGATTCTTGAAAGTAGTTTACCAGGATCAATGCCTTTGGTCCATATACTAAGAATGTCTTCGACAAGACCAATTATTCCCTTCCTTTACACTTTAGAATTTGATTAATAGCCCCTAAAAAGCCTTTGTAATAGATTTTACACAGGATATTTCACTATATAATTGTTTCATATCAATTTTCTGAGACATCCAACTGGCTGGAAAATTACTTTTTGCCAGGATTTAAATTAGTAAAAAGGAGCAAACAGAATTTCTAATATAGTTCTATATATAGAATAGTTCTAATATAGACCATAAAGGACTACATCAGGCTTTTAAAGCATGTTTTTTTTAAGGGGGGGTGAGGGGAGAGGGAGAGAATCTTAAGCAGGCTCCATGCCTAGTGCAGAGCCCAACACAGGGCTTAATCTCACAACGCTAAAATCATGACCTGAGCTGAAATCAAAAGTTGGACACTTAACTGACTGAGCCACCAGGTGCCCTGCCATGTTTTGTTTTGTTTTTTTTTAACCAACATACAGCAGAGTTTTAAAAATGTACCATTTTGAGGGGTGCCTGGGTGGCTCAGTTGTTGGGCATCTGCCTTGGGCTCAGGCCATGATCCCAGGGTCCTGGGATCAAGCCCCGCATCGGGCTCCCTGCTCAGTGGGAAGCCTGCTTCTCCCTCTGCCACTCCCCCTGCTTGTGTTCCCTCTCTTGCTGTGTCTCTCTCTGTCAAATAAATAAATAAAGTCTTAAAAAAAAAAAAGTACCATTTTGAGGTTAAGTGTGGCAAAATCCTGACATCATGAAAAGTGGATGATGGGCATTAGGGGATTCATTGATTTATTCTCCCTTCTTCTGCATATGTTTGATTTTTTTTAATAAGAAAAACATTTTTTTTTTTTAAGATTTTGTTTATTTATTTGACAGAGATAGTGAGAGAGGGAACACAAGCAGGCGGAGTGGGAGAGGGAGAAGCAGGCTTCCCCCTAAGCAGGGAGCTTGATGTGGGGCTCGATCCCAGGACCCTGGGATCATGACCTGAGCTGAAGGCAGACGCTTAACGACTGAGCCACCCAGGCGCCCCAGAAAAACAAAATTTTAATGCATTATTTTAACAAGGGCCTGTGTCAAAATCTCTAGTTATTGGGAGTATTAATAACCTAATTGTATAAAGCTAATCAAAGGACAGAAAAGTCTTTTTCAAAAGTAACTAGGGACTCTAGGATGGATCATGTGGTCAAAAGGACTAGTTTTCCAGGTCAAGGGGCAAAAAAACAATGAATGTTCTTCTGCTAAAAGGTTTTTTTTTTTTAAGATTTTATTTATTTATTTGAGAGAGTGTGGGGGGGAGAGAATGAGTGGGGGGGGGGGGGCAGAGGGACAAGCAGACTCCCTGAGTGGGGAGCCTGACATGGAGCTCAATCCCAGGACCCTGAGATCATAACCTGAGCCCAAGTCAGATGCTTAACCGACTGAGCCACCCAGGTACCCCTAGAAGGCTCTAGTTTTAATGCCCAGTGTTCCTTAGATGAAATAAGCTGTATTTTCTGACATGAAGAGTTAAAACAGCTGGAGTTAGGGCGCCTGGGTGGCTCAGTTGGTTAAGCGACTGCTTTCGGCTCAGGTCATGATCCTGGAGTCCCTGGATCGAGTCCCACATCGGGCTCCCTGCTCGGCGGGGAGTCTGCTTCTCCCTCTGACCCTCTCATGCTCTATCTCATTCTCTGTCTCAAATAAATAAATAAAATCTTTAAAAAAAAACAAACAAAAAAAACAGCTGGAGTTAGGTCTTTTTAAGATCTCTAAATGCATTAGACTTATTAAAATTCTGAGAACAGGAGTTCCTGGGTGGTTCAGTCGGTTGGGCATCTGCCTTCAGCTCAGGTCATGATCTCAGTCAGGGTCCTGGGGTCAAGCCCCACGTCAGGCTTCCTGCTCAGCGGGGAGCCTGCTTCTCCCCCTGCCCCGCCACTCCCCCGCTTGTGCTCTGTCAAATAAATAAATAAAATCTTTAAAAAAATTCTGAGACCAGTAATTTATTTTGAGCTTGAGTTGAGGCACCCAAAGAGAATGCTCTTTGGACAAGATGACATCCTAATAGCAAGACTTTAGTTGGTGAGGGAGTTCCTCAGGGTTCTGAAACCCTGACTGCTACTTAGAAATATTTGGGTAAGAAGATAATATGAAGGTTATTGGGGGAAAATGTCCTTTTTTATCTCTATTTATCTCTATTTCCCTAATATAATAAAGAGTGGAAGAGTGATAAAATAATGACATAAAAATTAAGAAAACTCGGGGCGCCTGGGTGGCTCAGTTGGTTAAGCAACTGCCTTCGGCTCAGGTCATGATCCTGGAGTCCCGGGATCGAGTCCCGCATCGGGCTCCCTGCTCAGCAAGGAGCCTGCTTCTCCCTCTAACCCTCCCCCCTCTCATGTACTCTCGCTCTCTCAAATAAATAAATAAATCTTAAAAAAAAAAAAAAATTAAGAAAACTCAATGGAATAGCTTTCACTCTGGGTTTGTCACGTATAAGCCTCTTATAAGAGCATGTATCTCACCATATGGTTGTCTGTCTTCCCGCTCACTCCCCCTAAGAGTCTAACAGCCTCCACGTATCCTGATTATCTTTAAAACTAAAATCAGACCTAGAAGAGGTAGTACTTAATACGTGCCAAATGAAATAGCAATATTTAAACTAAAATATTCATTCTGTCCAAATAAATAATGCAAATTATTTATAAGTAATTTGCAAAGTGATATCTTTATTTATAAATAATTCCAATTTAGTTTTTTTTTTAAGATTTTATTTATTTGTTTGAGACAGAGTGAGAGAGCAAGAGCAGGAACACAAGCAGGGGGAGTGGGAGAGGGAGAAGCAGGCTTCCTGCCGAGCAGGGAGCCCGATTTGGAACTCGATCCCAAGACCCTGGGATCATGACCTGAGCCGAAGGCAGACGCTTAACAACTGAGCCACCCAGGCGCCCTCCAATTTAGTTTTTTTTTTTTTTTAAGATTTTATTTATTTATTTATTTGAGAGAGAGAGAAACAGCATGAGAGGGGAGAGGGCCAGAGGGAGAAGCAGGCTCCCCACCGAGCCAGGAACCTGATGTGGGACTTGATCCCAGGACTCTGGGACCATGACCTGAGCCGAAGGCAGTCGCTTAACCAACTGAGCCACCCAGGCGCCCTCCAATTTAGTTTTTATGTGTTGTTCAATAGAAGACTAATATTCAAGAAAATATCTGTTCTTTTAGCAGAGCTAACCAATAGGACAGCAACAATCCTGGCTTTGACAGTCATGGAACAATCTAGTTCTCTAACAATTAAAAGAAGAAAAGAGTACTATATGCTCTGTGCTCTACTAAACAAAATAGTTTTCAGAAATACTATAAAATGCAGTAAGTATTTCAAATTACTAAAAGTACTTTTACCTGTAAAATTGGGTCTTTTATTTTTTTGGGGGAACAAAAGAACTGGTTGGTTATGAGATCCTCTGAAACCTTAGCCAATATAAGGCCAGATATAAATACACACCTTGTTTTAAGGTATGAATAATAGCCTTAAAAAAAATAAAGAAAATGTGGCCTAAGAATGTATTTTGTGGGGCGCCTGGGTGGCTCAGTCGTTAAGCGTCTGCCTTCGGCTCAGGTCATGATCCCAGTATCCTGGGATCGAGTCCCACATTGGGCTCCTTGCTCAGTGGGAAGCCTGCTTCTCCCTCTCCCACTCCCCCTGCTTGTGTTCCTGCTCTCGCTATCTCTCTGTGTCAAATAAATAAATAAAATCTTAAAAAAAAAAATGTGTTTTGTTTTTCCATAATTCACCATGTATAACTTTTAAAATAACCAAACAACAAATATATGTTATTTTTAAAAGAACATGTTTTCTATTATACCAATGCTGGTATTAGGGACCTTATTTCAACATTTATGTAAAGCACTAGGTGAAAATAACTTATTGTCACCCTATCAAAGTCTAAGCTATATCAAAAGTGTCTTACTCTTTTGCAATCACCAAAATCATATGTTCTTGCAGGGCTAGAACTGAAGAAAGCACTCAAAATCAGGACCATATTCCAGTGTGTGCAGGTTAGCTAATTGCACGAAAGACCTACTTAATTCAGCTACATGCTCTTTGTTTTTAATTAAGCTTTATGTCTCCTGGTTGAAGTGAATTTGATAGCTTTAAAAAAATCCTGTGGAACACACACACACACTTTTTCCATTGCAGAAGGCCAGTTAACTGTTTTACCTTCAAGGATGCATTAGATGTATCATGTTACACTATAATAAATAATAGAAATAGGTCTGCTAGCGGAATAATAGCAGATCCTGGCAAGTAACAGCTGTTTGACATACACGAACAATATCATCTTTCTCCCATCTGGAAAGTCCCAATTCCTCACGGACTTTCCCCCATCAAGGTACTTCTATTATTGTCGCAGAAGCTGTTCACTATAATTTTCTGTAAATAAGGAGTAGTTGCTCTCAGTCATGGAGAGGCTTGCCCTTGCCTGATGCTACCCTCTCCCCTACACCCCAAAAAAGATAAAAATAATTACCTGATACAAGATTGAGGGATTCCATAGTTATACCCTGAAACATGAGCGACTCTTTGAATAATGGGAATATCATAATCTCCCAGTAGTGGAGAAAAGTGATTTGATGAAAAGAGTGAAGTGCTAGTTTCTGTTTGCACATAGGAACCAGTAGCTGCAGCACTCAGAATTCTTGTTTTTGTAGGGGATTGGGGATCATCCGGCAGCATGTGCTCCAGCACTTTTAGGTAACTAGACTTCTGGTCATTAGCAGAAAAATCTGATAAACTGCACATCTCAAACCCATTGTTGTTGGTAATTCTGTCCTTGTCAGCAGGACAATCAAAATGCAGTTGCCTGCGAGGACCAGATCTGGATTCCTGAGGTTTACTGCACAGGCTGTTTGTCTGAAGAGGATGCTCTGGGCTACTGACTGCTTTATCTTCTTCCTGCATAATTTTAATGATTTTGATAAGTTGGAAGAGGCGTTTGCGGTCGTTCATGTCATGCACTCCCAATTTGGAGTAGTCCTTCATTGTAACCTTGGCTAATTCATCTATTTTTTGAAGGCCAAGGGCAGTAAAATGAGGATAATACTGTGCAAGTTCAGCTTCACAAAGACATTCATACAACCAGGATGTCATTTTTTGTGAATAAGTTTCTATAAATTCTGAAAAGGAAAAAAAAGCCATTTACTTGAAATATAGTATATATATTCCTTTTAAAAAATGAAAATCACAAAACATACAGAAAAATCCATTCTAGCATACCAAGTTTTTAAATATATTTTTCTTCTGAAATAATTAAACAGCACAGTGCATAAGTGTAGATGCTTATGATGCATTTGTAGTGACAGATGTAATTTATTCATCTGCTTAATACAAATGGAACTTCAATTGCATATATACACAGGTACATGCACATACACACACAATGCAAGTCACTTACTTATTTCTAGGGAGTTCCTTCCAAGCTTGCAATATCTACTTAACACATGCCACCAACTACTGAAACCTTGTTCCCAACCACTGATTGAAGCAGGACTAATTTTAGATGTTCAAGTTAATGTCAAGGCATGTTGCACAACTGTTTCCTATGATTAATGAACAAAGGCTAAGAATACTCTTTCAGAATGGAAAGCAGAATTAAATAGCAAACCAGAGAACTGATATAACTCAGAGGAAATCACATTTGTATCTGCTGAGTACTGATAAAAGTTAATTGAATAAAGAAGTAAAAACATCATTAATTCAGAATTTAATTCAGGATCTCAGATCATTCTAAAAGGCAGGTGAAGGTAGGTGGTTGTAGATGTTGTACAGAATATAAAATAATTTAACTGGGATAAATAAATAAATAACCTAGGAAAGTAATATTATGGTCAAGATTTTATATGGTTGCTGGAGGACCTGACTGGCTCAGTCAGAAGTATATGTAACTTGATCTCAGGGTCGTAAACTCAAGCCCAACACTGGATGGAGAGAGAGAGATAAATAAACTTAAAAAAAAAAAAAGATTTTAGAGGTGCCTTGGTGGCTCAATCAGTTAAGCGTCCAACTCTTGATTTCGGCTCAGGTCATGATTCCAGGGCTGTGCTCCACGCTTGGCGGGGGATCTGCTTGAGATTCTCTCTCTCCCCCACTCTGCCCCTCCCCAACTTGTACTCTCCCCTCTCTAAAACAAAATCTTTAAAAAAATAAAAAAGATTTTATATGGTCGAACATTGAAATGTTTAAAAAATTTTAACACCAAGGGATTTAATCAAATACTAATAAATGATGTATTAATAACACATAATCCTGGTCTATTATAAAGTCAGGAACCCTGAGAAATTCTCCACACCACTGTTAATCAAGTTCAAGTTCATGAAAATATTAAAAACTACATTTTCTTTCTAGAAACTGTTTTATAATTCAGTTTTCAAAGTTCAGTTAATTCTTGGTAAAGCTTTTCTGGTTGTTGTTTTTTTAAGATTTTATGTATTTATTTGACAGAGGGAGACACAGTGAGAGAGGGAACACAATCAGGGGGAGTGGGAGAGGGAGAAGCAGGTTTCCTACTGAGCAGGGAGCTCAATGCGGGGCTCGATCCCAGGACCCTGGGATCATGACCTGAGCCAAAGGCAGATGCTTCACAACTGAGCCACCCAGGCGCCCCAAGCTTTTCTGTTTTTCATTTTAATTTATATTTTGTCTTCATTCTAGGAGAAACAGAGTTCAGGGTCAGATAATAAAGGTGATTAAAGTACCTTGTATAATTAACTTCGTAGGTAATGCTACTTAGAGTAAGGAAAAGGCCAAAGAGCCTACACATCCTAAACTCATTCTGCCCTTTTCCATTTGTGGAAGATTTGGGGGAGTGGGGGAGGGTCACAAATTCTTTGCATGTCCTTTCACATCAAGAGGCAGTGTCCTTTTCCTCCCATTGCATCTAGGCTGGCTTTGTGACTGCTTTGCCTGACAGAATGTGGTGGAGCGACACTGTGTGACTTCCATGCCTAGGTCTCAAGAACCCTTGCAGCTTCTGTTCTCTTGCAATTCTTTTGCTGCCACGTGAAGAAGCCCAACCAACAGCCATCATCGAAGCCAGCCATGTCAGATACGCCATCTTAGACTATTTGGCCCCAGTGGCACCATCAAATGATTGCAGCCACAAGAGTGACCCCCAGTGAGACCAGAATTACCTAGCTAGGCCTAGCCCAAATATGTGACTCACAGAACTGTGGGCAAATAAAATAGTAATTGTTTTAAACCACTTAATTTTGGGGTAGTTTACTTCACAGCAGTAGATAACTGCAACACTGCTTCTATGCCATTTGAAGTGTTGTACCTTTGCCAGAAATGTTCCCAACCCGGTCTCCTAAAATGAGTTAAGCCCATCCTTTCAAAATAGCTCAATAGCTCTCTGCCCCATCCCCCATGAAGCCTTCTTTCATTTCGCATCCTCTTCTACCATTTACCACCAAACACCCTAAACAGTAGCTGAATCAGGCCACCAACCCCTTTACTACTGTTTCTTCTACCTGGAATATCTGTCTTTCCCAAGAAAAACTCTACTTATAGTTTTCTTCTGTGAGGTATGCCCTAGGCAAAGGATTACTGGTATTTCCTCTGTACTTCAGTAGTAATAATAATAGCAACTAATATTATTGAGCATTTATTATGTAGCAGTCACTGTTCTAAGTACTATCTGTTAAACTTCAAGCAACCCTATGAAGTAGATACATGTGCAATCTTCGGCAAGTTACTTACTCAACATCTATGAAACTCATTTTTCTCAACTGTTAAGTGGGAATGTAATAGTCCCCACAGTGCCTAGGATTAGGATTCAATGAGAGAATACTTGTAAAACTCTCAGCATAACACCTGGTATATACTCAGTGCCCAGTAAGTGTTGGTAGTTATTACTACGATAAATTTTTTCCTTTTTTTTTTTTAAAGAATTTATTTATTTATTTGACAGAGAGAGACCACAAGCAGGGGGAGTGGCAGGCAGAGGGAGAGAGAGAAGCAGTCTTCTTCTGAGCAGGGAGCCCGATGTGGCACTCGCTCCCAGAATCCTGAGATCATGACCTGAGCTGAAGGCAGACGCTTAGCCACCCAGGTGCCCCATACTGTGATTTATTTTTTTATTACTTACCTTCACCTAGCACAGAAGCTAGAACAGAATAAGCCTTCAGTGTTTTGGTATGTTTTAAGTTACTCCCAAGCAGTTACATTTCCTCTGTGACTCAGCCTAACCCAGAGCAACAACAGGTTAAGTGCTATGCAGTCTTCCTATATTTCACACACCCATTCCCTTGGTGACATACCAAACTCTGATTACCATGACCTCTACTGCATTCCTTAATCAGTATCTAAAAGACTAATGTGTTCATCTTGCAACGCTTGGCTATCCCATACTATCCTGAAAGGGGAAGATGCTGGAGCCAGCAGTAATCTGGATATGCAGATTAAAGCCCCCCAGGCATACTTCTACATAAACCGCAGCATGCTGCCTTTCTGAGCTCTATAGTTAGCCTACATTCTTTTGTTTTATTTTTTGCGTTTTCTTTTTTCAGTGCAAAAAGGTGTTTTTATTAAAGCACAGGGACAGGACCCATGGGTAGAAAGAGCTGCTCTTTTGTTCTAAAATTAGATACGCTTTTTTGGTATCACATTCCATTTTACAAAGGTCCAACCTCCTCCTCCTTCTGGGGCAGAATCACCCTAGGAATTTAAAAATATAAAGATACTAAGTTAAGCAGCTGCCTTCAGCTCAGGTCATGATCTCAGGGTCCTGCGATCAAGCCCCGCATGGGGCTCTCTGCTCAGAGGGGAGTCTGCTTCTCCCTCTCCCTCTCCCTCTCCTGTGCTAGGAAACAATAAAATCTTAAAAAAAAAAAAAAAAATTAGTTTAGGGACTGGTTAAATAATAGTAACCCATTAAATGGGATACTATGAAGCAATTACAGAGAATAAGTAAACTCTCAATGTATTATTGAAGAAAAAGTAAGCTCTTCAATATATTGAAAAGTGACTAAAGCAAGGTACAGAACAGTTTGTATGTTTGTAAAGGTTTGTAAAGGTACCAGTTATTAAAGAGAAAGAGATAACTATCATAGATCTATATATTTGCTTATCAGGCATAAAGTATCTCTGATAGGATGCACAAGAAAGTCAGAGTATTGGCCTCTAGGGGGAGGGGAACTAGTTGAGAGGGCAAGTGTGGGAAGGAGATTATTATACATCCAATAAATGCCAGTAGTTATTACCTTTCCTATTGCTATTTCTATTTCACTGCTGTCTCCCATCACCCAGAGCAGGACTTAGAACAGCTGTTTTTTAACTTATGAAACTATGTGACTATATAATTTATTTTAAAAATATATTCCTAGGGGTGCCTGGGTGGCTCAGTCGTTAAGCATCTGCCTTCGGCTCAGGCCATGATCCCAGGGTCCTGGGATCAAGCCCCGCATCATGCTCCCTGCTCGGCAGGAAGCCTGCTTCTCCCTCTCCCTCTCCCCTTGCTTGTGTTCCTGCTCTCGCTATATCTCTGTCAAATAAATAAAATCTTAAAAAAAAAAGAAAAATATATATATATTTCTAAATCCATCTACCTTCCTCCTTCCCAGCCTTCTCAAATTGACCTGATACAACTACTTGTTCCTATTTTGGTGTTTTTCCCTCTAGCTTTTTTTTTTTTAATGCATTTTTTTTACATTGTATATAACATTGTACTTATAACCATACTGCAACCTACTTTAACATAAGCATTTTCATATTCTGTTTGTTATAGCCATTAAAAACAATTCACACAATTATAAATAATGTTTGCTGAATAGATGAATTACCCCGGGGAAATGTGATTTCTCTCTCCAAATTTCTATAGTGTTTCGATTTTAAAACTGATAGGGGCACTTATTACAGACTCATATATATTTATTTATTGCCAGCCTTGTTCTAGAGATGATGTAAGGTGGCTCTGCCTTATACTATAGTGTGAATTCTTCAAGAGAAAACTAATATGATCTGCTCAGTCTAGCATTTGAGCTAGAAAGGTATGTAACAAGTATTTGCTGAATGAACACAATCTGCTTAGGACAAAGAACAAAAGTTCTACCATTTCTACTTTTTAACCAAGGCACCTACATGATTACAACATTGCATGAAGCTTGCTTATGTGGCTATGGAGCCATTTTCTGTTTCCTAATTCTCTACAAGTCCCACCACCCAAAGTAATGGGGACAACCTCAGCGTCCTTACAACCTAGAAGAGCCTGATACCAACACAGTATCTCTACCAATGTCACCTTGAACACTTCATATAGCTCAAAAAAACATTTTATGTAACAAGGCTAATAACATTATTTCAGCACTTAGTGCACAGTCATACTACTTTGATGATCTGATTAAACTGAAATTTATTTTTATATTTTATGTCAAGAACTATGTGTAAGTCCTTTACATAAACTATTTTATTGAATCTGGCTAAACCAGAATTCCATTTTTATTTTTAAAGATTTTATTTATTTATTTATTTGAGAGAGAGAGAGAGCATGAGAAAGCACGAGCAGGGGGAGGGACAGGAGGATTAGACTCTCTGCTGAGCAGGGAGCCCAACGCGGGGCTTGATCCTAGGAGCCTGGGATCATGACCTGAGCCAAAGGCAAATGCTTAACGACTGAGCCACCCAGATGCGCCTGCATGTATCTTTTTGAGTTAGTGTTTTCTTTGAATAAGTCCCCAGAAATGGAATTGCTGGATCATACGGTAATTCTATTTTTATTTTATTTTTTTTTAAGATTTGAGAGAGAGAATCCTCAAGCAGACTCCCCTGCTGAGCATGGAGCCCTACATGGGGCTCTATCCCAGGACCCTGAGCAGACCACTCAACCAACTGAGCCACCCAGGTGCCTCCTAATTTTATTTTTTTGAGGAATCTCCACAGTGGCTGTACCAATTAACATTCCCACCAGTAGTGCACAGGGCTCTTGTTTCTCCAATTCCTAGCCAGAATTAGTTATATCTTGTCTTTTTGATAATAGCCATTCTAATAGGTGTTACAGCTCAGTGTGGTTTTGATTTGCATTTTTCTGATGATGAGTGATATTAAACATCTTTTCATGTACCTGTTGGGCATCTGTATGTCTTTGGAAAAATGTTCAGATCCTCCACCCACTTTTTTTTTCTAGATTGTTTATTTTGCTATCAAGTTGTAGGAGTTCTTTAAAAAATATATCCAGAATATATAAAGATTTTATTTATTTGTCAGAGAGAGAGACAGTTCAAGCAGGGGGAGTGGCAAGCAGAGGGAGAAGCAGGCTCCCCACTGAGCAAGGAGCCCGATGCAGGACTTGATCCCAGGACGCTGGGATCATGACCTGAGCCAAAGGCAGATGCTTAACAGAGTCACCCAGGCATCCCTCTTTATATATTCTGGATATTAACCCTTTATCAGATATATGATTTGCAAATATTTTCTCCCATTCAGTAGGCTGCCTTTTCATTTTATTGATGGTTTCCTTTGACTGTACAGAAGCTTTTTAGTTTGATGTAGTCCTACTTGTTTATTTTTGCTTTTGTTGCCTTTGCTTTTGGTGTCAAATCCAAAAAATCATTGCCAGAACTGACATCAAAGAGCTTACCACCTATATTTTCTTCTAGAAGTTTTATTGTTTGAGCTCTTACATTCAGTCCTTAATCCATTTTGAATTAATTTTTGTGCATTTGCACGTTGCTGTCTGGTTTTCCAACAATAAAATTTATCTTTAAACATTTATGTATGCATGTATGTATTTAAAGATTTTATTTTTAAGTAACCTCTACACCCAATATGGGGCTTGAACTCACAACTCTGAGTTCAAGAGTTGTGTGTTCTACCAACTGAGCCAGCCAGGCACCCCTAAACATATATATATTTTTAAAGGTTTGAGAGATCGCGTGCACGCACGCACACACACACACACACGTGCACACACGCAAGCAATGGGGGTGGGGGGGTGGAGGGACAGAGGGAGACGGGGAGAGAGAATCACAAGCAGACTCCCCGCTGAGCACGGAGCCAGGAGCCAGATGGGGTGCTCAATCCCATGACCCCAAGATCATGACCAGAGCCAAAATCGAGTCAGATGCTTAACCAACTGAGTCACCCAGGCACTCCCCCAAATATATGTATGTGTGTGTGTGTGTGTGTATATATATATATTTTTTAAGATTTTATTTATTTGAGAGAGAGAGGACGTGAGCAGGGGGAAGAACAGAGGGAGAGAAAGCCAACTGAGCACCAAGCTTGAGGCACGGCTCGATCTCACACCCCAGAGATCATGACCTAAGCTGAAATCAAAAGCCCAAAGCTCAAACGACTCAGCCACTCAGGCACCCCTAAACAAATATTTTGAAAATATCTTTTTATAAAAATATTGTTTAACTCAGAATCTGAACAAGTTCCACACATTTGGTTATGTCTCTTAAGTCTTTTATCTTACACAGCAGTACCCCATCCTTCCTTTTTTTCCTTTCTATTCCTTGATTTGTTGCATAAACCAAGTATGTTCCAAGTATGAGACATACTAAAACAAAACAAAACACTGTCCATTTGAAATTCAATTTTAACTAGTGTCCTGTTTTGTTTTGGCCTAATCTTTTAACCCTATATTAGAATCAAGTTCCACATTTCCACGTTTCAGGCAAAAATACTTCACAGGTGCTACCATGTGCTTTAAAATACATCACCTGGGCGCCTGGGTGGCTCAGTCGTTACATGTCTGCCTTCGGCTCAGGTCGTGATCCCAGGGTCCTGTGATCGAGCCCCGCATCAGGCTCCCTGCTCAGTGGAAAGCCTGCTTCTCCCTCTCCCATTCCCCCTGCTGTGTTCCCTCTCTCACTGTGTCTTTCTCTGTCAAATAAATAAATAAAATCTTTAAAATACATCACCCTAGGGGCGCCTGGGTGGCTCAGTTGGTTGAGCGACTGCCTTCGGCTCAGGTCGAGATCCTGGAGTCCCGGGATCGAGTCCTGCATCGGGCTACCTGCTCAGCAGGGAGTCTGCTTCTCCCTCTCCCACTCCCCCCTCTTGTGCTCTTTCTCTCTCTCAAATAAATAAATAAAATCTTTAAAAAAATAAATAAAATAAAATAAAATAAAATAAAATACATCACCCTAGGGGCGCCTGGGTGGCTCGGTCATTAAGGGTCTGCCTTCGGCTCAGGTCATGAACCCAGTGTCCTGGATTGAGCCCTGCATAGGGCTCCCTGCTCCGTGGGAAGCCTGCTTCTCCATCTCGCACTCCCCCTGCTTGTGTTCCCTCTCTCGCTGTGTCTCTGTCAAATAAATAAAATCTTAAAAAAATTTTTCTTTAAAAAAAAATAAAATACATCACCCTCACATCAGAATATATGCAAATGTCTGCTAGAATTGCAGCCTGATTCCTTCATTGTAAAGTTCTCTCATCAGCCATTAATCCAACGGTTTCATCCAGTGATGACTGCTACCTGCCTCAATTATTTCATGAAGGGCTGCAAAATGGTGATTTTCTGAATATATCATTATTGGTGGAATTTTCCTGTAAAGAAAAACTTTTTGTCAACAACTAGAGCTACTTGATTATCCAAAGTAGAGTTTGTACATGAATGCAGGAGTGGTATCTAATGAGTTCCTTTAGGATTTGGATTTTGCTTTTTTTGGGGGGGGGGGGGGGGAGTAGGGTGCTTTTTAAAAATTCACTATTTACTCATGGTTTTGTTTTGTTTTGTTTTGCTGTTTTTAAAATATATATTCTACGTGTTTCAATTAGCTTAGTCTTTGACAGCTTCATCTTTTATATTTCCTGATCAAAACCTAAAATGAGCTTTCCGCCAAGAAACACTCCTCTGTCTTAGAAGTAGCTGCCACTGTCCCACATCCAGCTAAAGATTATGCATTCCCAGCAAGTCTTAAGCACAGAGGGCCTGAGCATTAGGGAAAGAAGGAGATCAGGAATAGCTCTATACAGCCACAACTAATCCAGAATGGTCACTACTTACTTCATATTTGAGTTACTGGATATTCTCTCTAGATCAATTTTCAACTTCAGTGTCAACTCCAATCAATTAGTTTTGGCTTCTGGAAGTATTTATTAAGAAGGATTTTGAGCATTTTTAACCATTAATAGAATACAGGATGAGAATTGGGGTATTGTCAAATCATTTCCATTTTGTTTCTTGTGCTCCTCATATATTGGGAGTTAAAAATTTACCACTGACACCTTTGTCACACTGTGATAAAATGATGTAAATAGACTTCCACAACATAAAGATGATAGGATACAATATCCACTAAGAAGCAAAACTATCAGACAAATAAATGGTATTAGATCAAAATTTTTAGTAAATTAAGTATTTCAAATATTTTAAGAAATTTGACCTCAAATGTCCTCTACTGCTACTAGTTCATAACATTTCAGATAAACATGACAAATGGATAAAGGAAGAGGGGCGCCTGGGTGGCTCAGTCGTTAAGCGTCTGCCTTCGGCTCAGGTCGTGGTCCCAGGGTCCTGGGATCGAGCCCCACATCGGGCCCCCTGCTCAGCGGGAAGCCTGCTTCTCCCTCTCCCACTCCCTCTGCTTGTGTTTCCTCTCTCGCTGTGTCTCTGTCAAATAAATAAATAAAATCTTAAAAAAAAAAAAAAAAAAAGGAAGAGTTAGAGATCAAGGCTGACGGCTGTTGATTTTGTTTAGTGTTTGAGCATTCCTACTACATTAACTACAGAGCAAAGTGGGTAAATACATATTTATACAAATACACAAGTACATATCTGCGCTTTTCTCCCTCCTATACCCATGGTAAATAATCCAAATCTATTCAGTGTTTTTTCTTATTAAGCCCTTATTAAAAGTTGGAATCCCCTTTTTGGGGTGTGTGTACACAGTAGTGTACAATTCCATGAATTCTGACAGTTGTATATACCTGTGAAACGACCACCACAATTAGAATATAGAACATTTTCACTACTTTCAAAAGATTCCTCATGCCTCTTTGCATTCCATTCTTCTCTCTGCCCCTGGCCCTGGGCAACCATGATCTGCTTTCTGTCATTATTTATTAGTTTGTATTTTCTAGAATTTTATATAAATGGGATTATACAATATAGTCTCTTTTGTATCTGGCTTCTTTCATTTAACATAATGATTTTGAGATTTATCTGTGATACACATCTCACTCCCTCATTTTCCTTAGAAGGAGAAAAACTGGATGAATCAATGAGTGGCCCAACGTAACATAGCTCTCAAGTAAGTTCTAAGATTGGAACTTAAGTCTTCTCACGGCCAGTCCCATGTTCCTTCCGCTATTCCAGCTGCCTCCTTCACAAGTAGGGGCAAAGACAGCCACATTGCCATTCCCCTGCCACGACAGACCTACTGTCTACGCTGCTCAGTGGGCCAGGAGCCTCCTGCATCTGTGCTGCAGCAGGGAATGCCTCCCACCTGCCATCACCAAGAAAATTCCCTGCACATCAGTGAAATCCAAATGGGGCCAGATGGGCAGGGTTTTGTGTGTGTGTGTGTGGGGGGGGGTGTTAATATTTATTTTATTTATTTGAGAGAGAAGAGAGCGCATGCGAGTGGGGGGTGGGGGTGGGGGAAGAGGCAGAGGGAAAGGGAGAGAATCTCCAGCAAACTTCCCACTGAGTGAGGAGCCTGATACAAGGGCTCGATCCCATGACCCTGAGATCATGACCTAGCCAAAATCAAGAGTTGGATGCTCAACCGACTGAGCCGCCCAGGCGCTCTGATGGGCAGATTTTTATACATAGGGCCCACTCACATTCAATGCCACAAGTATGCAGAGTTCTCTTTTGTGACACCCAGAATCTGCTAGGTCTCAGCTGTCACGTTAACAATCAGAAATTACTCTTGGAAGAAATCCAATTGGCAGAAATTCCAACTTTCTTATCCTGGTGTTAGAGAAAATCAACTGGAAGGAATATATGCAACTTTATACACAATTAAGGAAGTTTATTCACATTCCAGGATGTGGATAAGATCCAACTATTTCACATGCTCTCTCAAACTCTCCATTCACCTAAAAAATGTAACTTTATCCATTTAAATTGGCTGAAACTGAACTTGGAATCAGATTAACTCTCAGCCATCTAGCTGTGTAAACTTGGGCAAAGTCAGTTTCTCTGAGTTTAATTTCCCTTCTCAAAGGATGCAGTAAGAAATTTATGTAAAACTAATTTGAAAACTGTAAAGTACTCCATAAGGATGGCGACATGCTCTTATTCAGCACTGATCACTGTGCCTGGCATGTAGGAAGTGCTGGCTGCCTGACTAGATACAAATAGATGCACCATATGAAGACTTTTAACATTGTTAAAAGATAGTTTCTATTATTTGGTGAAAAGTTGAATATATAACAGAATCAAAAAGTAAGGGACTAGAGATACTAAAGTAGATATACTTTCAAAATATACTAATTAATAATAATAGTATGTGTAGGCTTCTATTAACTTCAAACTATTTCATCAATGACAATTGTACAAGTACTTTTCTCTTTCATTGGCATAGTTAATATAAATGATTACATATATAACGTGGAGATATTAGATGATGCTATATATTAAAAGACTAACACTTGACACAAATATAAGTCATGTGTATGTGTGGTCTTATTTTTCTTTTAATCAACTTTACTTACATATAATAAACTAGATCCACATCAGGAGTAGAGTTCTACGAGTTTTGACAAAATACAATCAAGATAGTCCCATCAGTCACTTCTAAAATTTCCTAATACACTCTTGGCTATCAATCCTCTCCTCTACCCTGGGCCCAAGGTAATCACTGACCTGCTTTCTGTCACTATAGATGAGTTATATTTTCTAGAATTTCACATTAAATAAAATCATATAGTGTCATTGTTATTTTAAATCCATGTAACATATAGAGAAAAGAGATTTTCAACTGTGTGATTTTTCTTTCTTAGGCCTTTGGAAAAAAGTTAAAATGATATCAGTTTTCATAACTTTTTTCACTGACCTAGATGACATCTGCTAATAAAGGAAGACTTTTTTTTTTTTTTAGATTTTATTTATTTGACAGAGAGAGATACAGCGAGAGAGGGAACACAGCAGCGGGAGTGGGAGAGGGAGAAGCAGGCTTCCTGTGGAGCAGGGAGCCCGATGCGGGGCTCGATCCCAGGACCTGGAATCATGACCTGAGCTGAAGGCAGACGCTTAACGACTGAGCCACCTAGGCGCCCCGAGGAAGACATTTCTTAAATCAGTCTAATTTTTTTAAGTCAACCTGAGAAAAACAAGGAGTTGGTGAAACAAACACACATATAGTGTCAATGACTTGGAAAAAATATTCCTTATAAAAATTGTTTGAAGCAATCCCATGGGTAAATTGGATCTCTATCTCTATCTATCTCTATCTATCAATAGATAGAGATAGATAATTTTTTTTTGAAGATTTTATTTGAGGGGCACCTGGGTAGCTCAGTTGTTAAGCATCTGCCTTCGGCTCAGGTCATGATCTCAGGGTCCTGGGATCGAGCACCGCATCAGGCTCCCCGCTGAGTGGGGAGCCTGCTTCTCCCTCTCCCTGCTGCTCCCCCTAATTGTGCTCACTCTCTGTCAAATAAATAAATAAAATCCTCAAAAAAATTATTTTATTTGAGAGAGAGCACGAGCAGTGGGGAGGGGCAGGGGCAGAAGGGAAAGCAGACTCCCCGCTGAGCAGGGAGCCCCATTAGGGGCTCCATCCCAGAACCTTGGGATCACGACCTGAGCCAGAGGCAGCCACTTAACCAACTGAGGCACCCAGGAGCCCTGGATATATTTGTTTAAATTTTTATTTTGGGGGGGCCAAGAGGCGTATGGACAGAGGGAAAGGGTGAGAGAGAATCCCAAGCAGGCTCTACACCCAGCACAAAACCCACAGCAGAGCTTGATCTCACGACGCATGAGATCATGACCTGAGCTGAAATCAAGATCTCACGACCCCAGGGTCACGACCTGAGCCAAAGCAGCCGCTTAACTGACTGAGCCACCCAGGCACCCCAGTAAATAGGCTATTTTTGCTAAAAGAGTTCTGTCTTCTACGTCAAGGGGGAGACAACTGAGTAACTAACATGAACCCAGTGGCAGGTATTAGTATTTCAAAAAACCTGAAGAAAACATCAGAATCCACTGTTATCTTCACAATTCTATAAGCAGACTATTCAATACGTCTAATAAAAGTTTCTGATTGCTATAAAAAAGTAGAAAATCTAAACCTAAGGTCTATATATTCCTTGCTAATCAGAAAAACTGGGGGAAAATGGCCCAAGTTCAAAAGCACCCAAGTTATTTTTAGTTTCCCAAATTCATTTGACATCACATATACTTCAATTATCAAAGAGGGAATAGGAAAAAAGGGTCAATAAATCCCTCCAGGACATCATTAAATTCTAACAACTTTATTGAGATATAATTCACATACCATAAAACTCACCCATTTAAAGTATACAATTCAATAGTTTTTAGTATATTCAGAATTGTGCAACCATCACCACAATCCAATTTTAGAACATTTTTATCACTCCAAAAGAAACTTCTACCATTAAACTTTAGATATTACATTAACATCTAAAAGGGAAAAGCTCTTCCCCTAAAGCTTTCACTTCTATAATTATCAAAACCAAAGTTAACCATGGAAGAAACTGAGAAAATGTACTGAAATTTTCTGTAGAAATTTGAGCTGCGGGGGTACCTGGCTGGCTGTCAGTACAGCCAGACTCTCAATCTCAGGGTCGTGAGTTAAAGCCCAAGTTGGGCATGAAGTCTACTTTATAAAAAGATGCACATGCTGAACACTTAGACTCTTCAAGCAGAGAATGAAAATCTCAAGAGCTTTACTTGAGTAAATTAGAAAGGCATAACAAACATGTTCTAAGTGGGTGTGATGGCTATAGTTTTTAAAAAGTAATTCAAGGGGTGCCTGGTTGGCTCAGTCAGTAGAGCATGTGACTCTTGATCTTGGGGTTGTAAGTTCAAGCCCCACTTTGGGTGTAGAGATTACTTTAAAAAAAGGGGGGGGTAGGGGCACCGGGGTGGCTCAATCGGTTAAGTGTCTGCATTTGGCTCAGGTTATTATCTTAGGGTCCTGGGATGGAGCCCCGTTCTCAGACTCTCTGCTCAGCAGGGAGTCTGCTTCTCCCTCTCCCCTCGCCCCTCGCCACCCCCTGCCCCCGCTCCTGCTCTAATTAAATATTTTAAAAAACTAAAAATAAATAAAAATTTAAAAAGAGTAATTCAATATTAGCTTAATAATGGATAAACCATTTTATTCAGATGCTTAGGAACTGTATTCTTATTTATTTTTAAAAAATTTTATTTGACAGAGCAAGAGAGTACAAGCAGGAGAAGCAGCAGAGGGAGAGGGAAGAGCAAGCTCCCTGGTAAGGGTGAGCAGGGAGCCCAAGGTGGGGCTCAATCCCAGGACCCCGGGATCATGACCTGAGCCGAAGGCAAACACTTAACTGACAAGAGTCACCCAGGCGCCCCTTCTTATATATCGTACATAAAATAAATTTGTCTGTTTAGAAAAAGAAAAAAGAGCCTGACTCACTTGTACATGGACTTCAGGGTATTAAATAATCTTTGTTATTTTGATAATGGTTAATTGATTCCTCTTTAAAAGGTATTTATTTATATTATAAAAAATACAGTGAAGAGGAAAGTAAAATGTGGTTTGGGGTAGTTTTTATAGTAGCTGAAAACCTGCATGTGTTCATAATCTTTTTAAAAGAAAAATATTCAAATTGATTACAGAAAAATTCATGTTCCCAAATTAAAAAAAAATTCTCTCCATTCAACAATAAAATTCCAAATTATTTTCTAAAATATTTTATTTATTTATTTGAGAGAGTACGAGAGTGAGAGAGAGCACGGGCGGTGGGGGAGGCAGAGGGCGAGGAAGAAGCAGTCTCCCTGCTGAGCACGGAGCCACACGCAGGACTCGATCCCACCACCGTGAAATCGTGACTTGAGCCGAAGGCAGACACTCAACTGACTGAGCCACCCAGGCACCTCAAAATTTCAAATTATTTATGCTAAGCAACTCCTGAAACAACTAAGAGTTCATAAATGCCAGAATTATCCAGGTCATTTGTGAGGAAATTAAAAAAACACAGCCACACAGTAGACAGAACTTAAATGTAACTAATCCTATACAGAACCTGACAAATAACAACTTACAAAGTTCTTTAAATGACCATTAAGTTTTGGGGCACCTGGGTGGCTCAATCAGTTGAGCGTCTGCCTTCAGCTCAGGTCATGATCCCAGGGTCCTGGGATCGAGTCCCATATCAGGCTCCCTGCTCAGTGGGGAGTCTGCTTCTCCCTCTCTGTTCTCTCTCAATTGGAAAAAAATCTTTAAATGACCATTAAATTTTAAGTAAATATTTCTGTATGGAAAAGTTTTTTTTTTTTTTTTTTTAAGATTTTATTTATTTGACAGAGAGACACAGTGAGAGAGGGAACACAAGCAGGGGGAGTGGGAGAGGGAGAAGCAGGCTTCCCGCCGAGCAGGGAGCCTGATACGGGGCTCAATCCCAGGACCCTGGAATCATGACCTGAGCCGAAGGCAGACACTTAACAACTGAGCCACCCAGGCACCCCTGGAAAATCTTTTAAAAAGGCTCATTTAGCAAGATACATTTATGAAATGTGAAAGGATAATATCTCCTTCTAAATATGATTTTATTCTATTAGAGAAAAAGTTCTTAATGAAATGGCAGAGAACATATGGTTCTTGAGAAAAAGAAAAGAGAGGTGCAGTGAAGCAGGTTATCTTCACCAGGGGAAAAGAAGTGTGGAAGAACAGAACAGAATAAATTAGAGAAGGCAGAGCTATGGAGAACTTTCAGAATCAAGAATCATGGGGCTAGGGGTGCCTGGATGGCTCAGTCATTGGGCATCTGCCTTCGGCTCGGGTCGTGATCCCAGGGTCCTGGGATCAAGCCCCGCCCGCATCAGGCTCCCTGCTCAGCGGGTGGCCTGCTTCTCCCTCTCCCACTTCCCCTGCTTGTGTTCCCTCTCTGTCTGTCAAAAAATAAATTTAAAAATCTTAAAAAAAAAAATCATGGGGCTAAATCAGTAATACTGAAAAACAGTTTGACATTATCTTATGAAGTTGAGCCTTCATATATCACAGAACTAAGCAACTCAATTCCTAGGTATATACCCCACAAAATGTTTGCACATGCTTTAGGAAGCACATACAAATATCTTCATAGCCGCACTCTTCACAAGAGCCAGAAGCTGAAAATAACCTGAATGTCTATTGGCTGGAGAATAAATAAATTTGGATATATACATATAATGGAATATTATACAATAGTGATAAAAGAATTATAGCTACATTCAGTAATTTATCAAATCTCAGAAACATCATGAGAAAAACAAATCCTAGAAAACTGTTTTTATTTATAAGGTTTAAAAGCAAGCACATCCAATGTATTATTTAGGCATGTAAACACAAAATGTAGAATAGTGGTTACCTCTGAGGAGAGAGCAGGGAAATGTGCAAGAGGAGAACATAGGGAGATCATGTGCTACGTCCTGGATATTCATTTTGTATTATGCTTTATAACTTACATATATGTTTCACACTTACTCTTTGGTATGCACCACATTGTATTTCTATAAGATTAAAAAAAAAAAAAAAAGAAAGAAAAGGAATTCTACAGCTAGCCAGGTCAATAGAAATCATCTAGTCAATAGCTGATCTAATCTAGAATATTTAGCGCATGAAAGATTCCTTCATACCTTGCAGTTTGGCTTACAGAGCATTTAAATTTTTTTTTTAGAATTAGTTGCACTATTTAAAAATCAAGAGCAATTAAAAATAATCCAGTTTCTACTTTTCTTGAAAATTAAAAGATAGTTACATTGGGCCTACAATAAGATAAGTCAACAGACGAAAACTGAGTTGTGTCTGCGCTCTTTAGAAGACCATATACTACCCTATACACCATGGTGTCTCTGCTCCTGGTTCCTTTATGCCAACCAACTTTATTCATTTACATTAATTGGTTAGCCCTGGGGGCATTTGAGTTTGAGAGCCAGGATGTAGTCCAACACTTTCCTTTTATGTGGTAACTAAAGCTCTGAATGATTAAGTGACTTGCCCAAGGTCACAGAGCTTTGGTAGGCTAAACCTCCATGGCCTCTTCAAACATCTTCCTATTTTCCACTCTCTATATACTCAATTATGTATGTTTTAAACAAATATGCTGTTCTTGAAAGTAAGGGACTACATAGGAAGGTTAGCATGCATTAGAGCATATTACACTCTATTATTACAGTAGTATGAAAACAAAAGGACTAAAATTGCTTTCTTTTCTTTTTTTTTTTTTTAAGTAGGCTCCATGCCCAGCATGGAGCCCAGCATGGGATTTGAACTCAGGACCCCGAGATCATGACCTGAGCTGAGATCAAGAGTTAGATGTCCAACTGACTGAATCACCCCAGTGCCCCAACTAAAATAGCTTGATTGCCAAGAAATATTTCTTCACCTGAGTTCCCCTAAATTGTGACAATGACCACTTTTAAAAATATATAAAACAACTTTACTGAGATCGAATTCACATAGCATACAACTCACCCACTTTAAGTGAATTCAGTGGCTTTTAGTGTATGTTCACATCCTAAACCTCCAACCCATTCAGCTGTAGGACACATTAACAATGATCACTTTTTAGGGGATTGCTAACAAAGTCACTGGGGTCTACTGTACCATTAGAAATGTATATAATACAAACCCAACATTCTCAATCAATTTTCATTAAAATGTTTCTGTACCCCATGTTAGGCATAAGGTCCCTAATAATAACATAAGTAATTCAGTATTATCATTGGAAGATTAAAAGGTGGATGATAGAGTATACTTTTCCCCCAACAAGGGAGTTAGTTATTTCAAACTCTAGGGATTATTCTATCTATAGACTAGTGATCTCAACAGAAGACAAGTGATACTAAACAACTGCTCAAAACAACAGCTGCAAAGGAATGAGAATATATGACACTTAATGGAATTCTTAGGGCTAGATGTGGACTTTGGGATACCAATCATGTGAGTTATACCCAAAAGCAGTTTTTGAGAGATTCTTTTTTCAGTGGAAAAAGAAAAGGTTCAAGTTTATGGTTAAGTAGTTAATACTTTGCAATTACTCCAATTCCTTTCAAAAGCCCCACTATGAGCTTATTAAATTTCTTAGTTTGGTAAAAAGCATGGAAGCAATCACCTAAAAATAAATATAAGAAAATTATTGAACCCAGTTATCTGAAAACAACATAAGTATTACTCTCTCTAAATACAGAGGCTTAATTTTAAAGAATTTCCAGGAATAGATGGTAACCAATGTTGGGTTTAAATTCAGTGCTTTAATTTTAAAATCCTGGTCTAATCCAACTGTAAATTGTCATTTGCAGATTTTTGCCATTTTGCAGTTATAAAATACTTTCAACAAAATATATCTTCATGCGTTTCATTGGAAAAATAACTATTATAATCAGTTTTTTTTTTTTTAAGATTTTATTTTTAGGGGCATCTGGGTGGCTCACTCGGTTGAGTGGCTGACTCGTTTCCTGCTCTGGTCATGATCTCAGGGTCCTGGGATGGAGCCCTATGTGTGGCTCCACTTTCATCGGGAAGTCTGAGGATTCTCTCCCTCTCCCTCTGCCCCTCCCCCAAGCTCATGCACGTGCGTGCACTCTCCTTCTAATCAATAAATAAATCTTAGGGGGGAAAAAAGATTTTATTTTTAAGTAATCTCTACAATGAACATGGGGCTCGAACTTACAACCCTGAGATCAAGAGTCACATGCTCCACTGACAGGCTCCAGACGGCCAGGCTCCCCTATTATAATCAGTTTTTATAAATTACTAAATTACTAAAATGATATAGATTCTTTTACTCAAAGTAACATCCTTTTGGGAACTGGGGCCACAATGGCACCAGGAATTATTTCTAAAGGATGCTGAAGGTTCAACATCCACAAATCAATCAATGATACACTACATAAATAAAAGAAAGGACAAGAACCGTATGATCCTCTCAGTAGATGGAGACAAAACATTGGACAAAGTACAGCATCCTTTCTTGATCAAAACTCTTCACAGTGTATGGATAGAGGGTACATACCTCAATATCATAAAAGCCATCTATGAAAAACTTACAGCAAATATCTTTCTCAATGGGGAAAACCTGAGAGCTTTTCCTCTAAGGTCAGGAACACGACAGGGATGTCCACTATCACCACTGCTGTTCAGCATAGTATTAGAAGTCCAAGCCACAGCAATCAGACAACAAAAAGAAATAAAAGGCATCCAAATTGGCAAAGAAGAAGTCAAACTCTCACTCGTTGCAGATATGATACTTTATGTGGAAAACCCCAAAGACTCCACCCCAAAACTCCTAGAACTCATACAGGAATTCAGTAAAGTGGCAGGATATAAAATCAATGCACAGAAATCAGTTGCATTTCCATACACAAACAACGAGACAGAAGAAAGAGAAATTAAGGAGTCGATCCCATTTACAAGTGCACCCAAAACCATAAGATACCTAGGAATAAATCTAACCAAAGAGGCAAAGGATCTATACTCAGAAAATTATAGAATACTCATGAAAGAAATTGAGGAAGACACAAAGAAATGGAAAAACATTCCACGCTCACAGATTGGAAGAACAAATATTGTTAAAATGTCTACGCTACCTAGAGAAATCTACACATTCAATGCAGTCCCTATTAAAATATCATCTACTTTTTTCACAGAACTGGAACAAATAATCCTAAAATTTGTATGGAACCAGAAAAGACCCCAAATAGCCAGAGGAATGTATGATCCTCAGAGGACAGCCAGAGAAATGTTGAAAAAGAAAACCAAAGCTGGTGGCATCACAATTCCAGACTTCAAGTTCTATTACAAAGCTGTAATCGTTAAGACAGTATGGTACTGGCACAAAAACAGACTCACAGATCAATGGAACAGAATACAGAACCCAGAAATGGACCCTCAACTCTATGGCCAACTAATCTTCGACAAAGCTGGGAAGAATATCCAATGGAAAAAAAGACAGTGTCTTCAACAAATGGTGTTGGGAAAATCGGACAGCCAATTTTCAGAAAAATGAAACTGGACCATTTCCTTACACCATACACAAAAATAGACTCAAAATGGATGAAAGACCTAATTGTGAGACAGGAATCCATCAAAATCCTTGAGGAGAACACAGGCAGCAACCTCTTCGACCTTGGCCAAAGCAAGACCTAGACAGGTCTCGAAAGGCCAGGGAAACAAAGCCAAAAATGAACTACTGGGACTTCATCAAGATAAAAGATAAAAAGCTTTTGCACAGCAAAGGAAACAGTCAACAAAACCAAAAGACAACCGACAGAATGGGGAAGATGTGGGCAAATGACATATCAGATAAAGGGTTGGTATCCAAAATCCACAGAGAACTTATCAAACTCAACACCCAAGGAACAAATAATCCAATCAAGAAATGGGCAGAAGACATGAACAGACATTTCTGCAAAGACGACATCCAAATGGCCAACAGACACATGAAAAAGTGCTCAATATCACTCAGCATCAGGGAAATACAAATCAAAACCACAATGAGATACCACCTCACACCAGTCAGAATGGCTAAAACTAACCACTCAGGAAACGAGAGCTGTTGGCAAGGATGCGGAGAAAGGGGAACCCTCCTACACTGTTGGTGGGAATGCAAGCTGGTGCAGCCACTCTGGAAAACAGTATGGAGGTTCCTCAAAAAGTTGAAAATAGAGCTACCCTACAACCCAGTAATTGCACTGCTGGGTATTTACCCCAAAGATACAAATGTAGGGATCCGAAGGGGTACGTGCACCCCGATGTTTATAGCAGTAATGTCCACAATAGCCAAACTATGGCAAGAGCCCAGATGTCCATTGACAGATGAATGGATAAAGACGATGTGGTGTATATATACATTGGAATATTACGCAGCCATCAAAAAATGAAATCTTGCCATTTGCAAAGATGTGGCTAGAACTAGAGGGTATTATGCTAAGTGAAATAAGTCAATCAGAGAAAGACAATTATCATATTATCTCACTGATATGAGGAATTTAAGAAACAAGGCAGAGGAGGGCGCCTGGGTGGCTCAGTCGTTAAGCGTCTGCCTTCGGCTCAGGTCATGATCCCAGGGTCCTGGGGTTGAGTCCCACATGGGGCTCCCTGCTCAGCGGGAAGCCTGCTTCTCCCTCTCCCATTCCCCCTGCTTGTGTTCCTGCTCTCGCTCTCTCTCTCTCTCTCTGTCAAATAAATAAATAAAATCTTTAAAAAAAAAAAAAAAGGAAACAAGGCAGAGGATCATAGGGGAAAAGAGGAAAAAATGAAACAAGACGAAACCAAAGAGGGAGACAAACTATAAGAGACTCTTAATCTTAGGAAACAAACTGAGGGTTGCTGGAGGGGAGGGGGGTAGGGGATGGGGCGGCTGGTGACAGACATTGGGGAGGGTATGTGTTGTGGTGAGTGCTGGGTGTTGTGTAAGACCGATTAATCACAGACCTGTACCCCTGAAACAAAGAATACACTATATATTTAAAAAAAAAAAAAAGCTCAAGTAGAGTCCAACTAAAAATTCTCTTAGTCTCAGGGTTGTGAGTTCAAACCCCACCTTGGGTGTAGAGATTACTTAAAAAATAAATAAATAAATAAAATTTAGGGGCACCTGGGTGGCTCAGTCATTAAGTGCCTGCCTTCGGCTGGGGTCATGATCCCGGGGTCCTGGGATCGAGCCCCACATCGGGCTCCCTGCTCAGTGGGAAGCCTGCTTCTCCCTCTCCCACTCCCCCTGCTTGTGTTCCCTCTCTCTCTGTCAAATAAATAAAATCTTTAAGAAAAAAAATTTTTTTTAAATTAAGAAAAAAAAGGAACGATGCTGAAAAAGCAAAGAAAATTCAAAGAATTCCATTCAGCAGGATCTAAATTATTAATATGTAATTAATTGTGCTACCTGATTAATCTTCCAAGACTTGTGATACAAGGCAATTATCATCTCCCTTTTTAAAAATCAAGAAACCAAGGCATAGATAATTAAAAACAATTATATGAGGGGTGTCTGGGTGGCTCAGTTGGTTAAGCGTCTGCCCTGGGCTCAGGTCATGACCTCAGGGTCCTGGGATCCAGCCCGGAATCTGCCTCCCTGCTCAGCAGGGAGTCTGCTTCTCCCTCTGCCGGTAGCCCTCCACCACTTGTGCTCTTTCTCTCTCTCAAATAAATAAAATCTTTAAAAACAAAAAAACCAACTATAGGAATTTGGTATGTTGGCTATGCGATTCTATGCCACTAGTTTTAACCAATCTCAACACAAGCAGGTAACTAACTTAAAAGACTGCTCCTCAGGGTGCCTGGGTGGCTTAGTCAGTTAAGCGGCTGCCTTGGGCTCAGGTCATGATCCCAGGGCCCTGGAATCGAGCCCTCGTGTTGGGCTCCCTGCTCAGTGGGGAGCCTGCTTCTCCAGCTCCCGCTCCCTCTGCTTATAGGCTCTTTCTCTCTCTGTTAAATAAATTTTAAAAATCTTAAAAAAAAAAAAAAAAAAAAAAGACTGCTCCTCATTGCTGGTGAAACCTCAACTAGAGTCTTTCTGGCCTGAATATTGTACAGTATTATTAGCTGGATGCTCCTAGGATTCCTGTGTAACTTTAGTTCACCTCACAATAAAACTGACAATCTTATAGACGTCTTGCAGCAAAAACATGCTGGGATCATTATCAAAATGTTTCCATGATTAAGCATCTAAACTACCTGTCAGTAACCAAACTCAATACCTCCCCACAAAACCGCCCCTCCACCTTTCTTTTCCATGGTAGGGGCGTGGGGGTGGGTAAGTGACAATATCACCCACCAGTGACTCAGAGCTAAACCGGGAAGTATCCTAGATTCCTTTCCTCTACTTTAATCCCAAATCTAATCAACAGGTTCAGTCAATTTAATAACAAATATTTGTCAAATTTCCCCTCTCTATTCTCATTCCAACCACCACAGCCTTGGTGGTTTCAGTCCCAGTATCTTTCACCTAGATAATTACGTGTCTCTTAACTGCTCTCTCTGCCTGCCTCCAGTTTTGCCCCCTCCAAACCATCTTCCATACTATAGTTGACCATTCTTTAGAAAGCACAGTTATGACTATGCTGCTTCCCTTTACCTAAAACCCTTCAGTGTCATACTGTCATCTATCTAAAGGGCAAAGTCCAAGCTCCTTAGCACATCCTACAAAGCCTCCTATGGTCTAGCCCCTTCCTCTTCCCAGTTTAGTCAACTTCTTAGACTGTTTTCTCTGTGCATTTATTCACATTGCACTTTTAAATGGTCTCTTCCCACTCTCATCAAACCTCATTTTACTTGCCTACTTCTTACCCAATGATTAAAGCATAAATGAGGTCTTTTCTGATCTCCCCGTATGTGGCTAGAAATCCCGTATGTGTTCATATCATACCTTTTGTACGTTTCTATCATTGCAGTTACATTCTGTAATAATTATCTATGAGGATGTCTATTTCCTCCACTAGAACATGATTTCCTTGTGGTAAAGGAATGTGTCTTATTCATCTTTTTTATCCCCAGTTTTTTTTTTTTTTAAGATTTTATTTATTTGAGAGAGAGAGTGTGTGTGAGAGAGAGAACACGAGCAGGGCAGAGGGGTAGAGGGAGAAGCAGACTCCCCGCCGAGCAGGGAGCCCAATGCAGCACTCGATCCCAGATCACGACCTGAGCTGAAGGCAGACACTTAACCAACTGAGCCATTTAACCAACTGAGCCACCCAGGTACCCTTATCCCCAGTTTCTAAAACAGTGTCTGGAAAAAAGTAACATTCAATAATTATTTAATGAATAAATGAATAAATATCCCTACACTATTTTTAAAACTATACAAAAGCATTTGATACTGTTTACAGTCATAGGTGGTAGAAACTTTTGTATCAGGATAATTTGCTCAGGAAAACTCAAGAGTTGGTGCCCTGACTCACTGCTCCTTTGGCAATAAAATGAAACAAGATTGTATTACTCAAGTGAATTGCTATGGACATAGCTATGGTTACAGTTCCAACAAGAACCTTCGATCCAGTGACTCAAGAAATCAATTTTGAGGGCCTTTTATGAACTAAGCCCTGTTCTAGACATAAGAGGATACAGCAGTGAAGAAAACAGATAAGGTCACTGCCCTCAAGGTCTATTATTGTAGTGGGAGGAGATAATATCAAACAAGATAATTTTAGATAGTGATAAGTATGATGAAAAATAAAGCAGGTGAAGGGTTTATTTCACACTGGATGATTAGAGAAGACCTCATTCAAAGGGACATTTTAGGTGAAATGTGAAATAATACAAAGGAATCACTCATGTAAAGATTAGGAGGAAGAGCATTCCAGGTGACTACACTGGCCTTAAGGTGGAAATGAGCATGGCATGATCAAGCAAGCATTCAAGAAAAGACCAGTTTGGCTCTAGCACAGTTGGTGAGAGGGAAAGGAGTATGAGATGACGACAGAAAGGTGGGGCCAGATTATGAGGGTCAAGTAATGGTGTCTGGATTTTAATCAATTAATTATTTTTAAAAAGATTTTATCTATTTGAGAGAGAGCGAGCATGGGTGTGCACATTGCGGGAGGAAGAGGGACAACCAGACTCTGCTGAGTGCAGAGCCCTACACCGGGCTGGATCTCACAACTCTGAGCTCATGACCTAAGCCACAATCAAGAATCTGATGCTTAGGAGCTAGGGTTGCCTGAGTGGCTCAGTCGATTAAGTGTAGGAGTCTTGGTTTGGGCTCAGGTCATGATCTCAGGGTCATGAGATCCAGCCCCACATCAGCCTCTAGGCTCAGTGCAGAGTCTGCTTGAGATTCTCTCCCTTTCCCTCTCCCTCTCCTGCTTTGCCCCTCTCCCCACTCGAGCATGTTGTCTCTCTCAAATAAATACAATCTTAAAAAAAAAAAGTCTGAAGCTTAACCAACTGAACCCCCCAGGCATCCCTATTTATTTTTAGGAGAAGGAGGCAGGGGAGGGGCAGAGGGAGAGGGAGAAAGAGAATCCTAAGCAGGCTCCACACCCAGCATGAGCCAAATGCCCAGCTCAGTCTCAAGACCCTGACTGAGATCATGACCTGAACTGAAATCAAGAGTCAGATGCTTAATCAACTGAGCCACCCAGGCACCCCTGGATTTTAATTTAAAATGAAAGAGGAAGTCACTGGATGCTTTTAAGTGAGGAAAGGACAAGATCTTTAAAGATTACTCTGCAAGTTCTGTGGGAAATGGATTGTAGGGGATGGGCAAAAATGGAAGGAGGGAGATCATTTAGGAATCTGCTTGTAGTTAAAACAGGCAAAAAATGATAGTGACTTGGGAAAGATGTTTGCTTTTGTAAGGATTAATTGGAATAATGTAAATAAAATGCTACATTCAGTATCTGACACAGAAGCACACAACAAAATGATATAAGATAATATAAAACATATATTGGTCTCTGCCCCTGGTTCCTGGCACAAAACTCCTAAAACCCTGGTAAATTCCTAAGTGATAAGAGTACTAGGAGCGGGCAACCCTGTCAGGACCCCTCTCACTCTTGAGAGCTTTTTCTGTATCTTCACTTAGTAAACTTCTATCATTTTACTCAAAAACAAAACAAAAAACCACACACACAGAAAAACCCAAACGAGTACTAGGAGCATCTTTTGTTCTCACGAGGCAACTCTGGGTGGGCGTTGGTCACCAGAAAGATCAAGCCATAAGCAGAAGCTTGAACTTTTCAGCCCTACCCCCTTTTCCAGAGAGGGAAGAGAAGCTGTAAATGGACTGAATAACTGATCACACCTATGTGACAAAGTTTCCATAAATATACCAAAAGTATGGGGTTCAGAGAACTTCCAGGCGGGTGAACATATTCATACTAGGAGAGTGACACACCTCAAATCCATGGGCACAGAAGCTCCTATCCTTGACACTGTCCCAGACCTTGCCCTATGTATCTCTTCATCTGGCTGTTTATCTACATCCTTTATCGTGACCTTTAATAAACTGGTTAACTTAAGTGTTTCCTTCACTTCTGTGAGCCACTCTAGCAAAGTAATTGAATCCAAGGAGGGAGTCACAGGAACCCCTGATTTGTAGCCAAATCTGACAGAAGTTGTGGATAACCTGGGGGCCTACTACTAAGAGTTGGCATCTGAAGTGGGGTGGGAGCAGTTTCGTCAGACTGAGCCCTTAACCTGTGGGATCTGACACCATCTCCAGGCAGGGAGAGTTAGACTGAGTTAAATTATAGGACCCACAGCTGGTGTCATAGAGAATTGCCTGGTGGGGGAAAAGTCCCCACACATTTGTCCGAAGTGTCAGAAGTCCTCTATATGAGTGGTAAAGGAGACACACAGGAGGAAAAGAAATGAGGTTTTCCCTACACAGGAAGACATATGGGTGGAAAACTGAGTTTTCCCAATACAAATGGTACCTATTATTAGTTTATGCCTATGGAAGAGTCTTCTTGTTTAACAGGATATGAACATCAAAATCCTTGAGACAATAACTAGGGAAGTATACAATGACCACAATACTCAAAGTATGAGTAACTATTACTCGTTTAACAAAATTCGTTGAGGATTTACTCTGAACAAATTACGAACAGGTTTGCTAAGGCAGTACAAGAAAGTGGATTAACTGATCAATTAATCTGTAAGGGACTGAGAAGAGTTCAACCCCTTACATTACAAACAATGAAATAGCAGCCCAAAGAAACTGCTATTCCTCCTAAACTGGATGATGAGGATCATGCCCTAGTTTGCCCCACAGACATTGCATTAGGACATATAACAGTTAAAGATTTAAATTAATAACATAAACCAAAAGCTTTTAATGAAATAATATGTGGTCAGTAATTGATGTACTATGCTAAGAAAAATGTAATATTTATATAAAGCCCTGATATAGTGCTTTGCACAGGGTAAATGCTCAATAAATGGCAGCTATCAGCTCCAGCTGTACAGTCCTTGGAAGGCTGAACGTGTGATGTTTACCTGACATTGATAACCAATTGCCTGAAGAAATGAACAGACATTTCTCCAAAGACATATAGATGACCAACAGACACATGAAAAGATGCTTAACATCACTAATTATCAGGGAAATGCAAATCAAAACCACAAAAAGATATCACCTTACATCTGTTAGAATGGTTAAAATAAAAAACACAAGAAACAACAAGTGTTGGTGAAGATGTAGAGAAAAAGCACCCTCATGCAGTTAGGAATGCAAACTGGTGCATATGAATATGAACACAAAAACACTAATTTGAAAACAGGGGCACCTGGGTGGCACAGTCCATTAAGCAACGGACTCCTGATTTCTGCTCAGATCATGATCTCAGGGTCGTGAGATTGAGCCCCACACTGGGCTCGCTGCTTAAGATTCTCTCTCTCCGGAGGCCTGGGTGGCTCAGTCGGTTACGCATCTACCTTCAGCTCAGGTCATGATCCCAGGGTCCTGGGATCAAGCCCCGAATTGGGCTCCTTGCTCAGCAGGGAGCCTGCTTCTCCCTCTGCCTGCTGCTCCCCCTGCACGCCACGCGTGTGTGCGCGCTCTCGCTCTCTCTCTCTGACAAAGAAAAACAATCTTTTTTTTTTTTTTAAAGATTTTATTTATTTATTCATGACAGACAGAGAGAGGCAGAGGGAGAAGCAGGCTCCCGAGGAGCAGGGAGCCCGATGCGGGACTCGATCCCAGGACCCTGAGATCATGACCTGAGCCGAAGGCAGACGCTTAACCATCTGAGCCACCCAGGTGCCCAGAAAAACAATCTTTGAGGGGAAAAAAAAAAAAAAAAAGATTCTTTCTCCCTCCCCCACTGCCCCTCCCCTTCTCCTCTTTGCACATGCACTCCCTCTCTAGAAAAAAAAGTATAAGGGCACCTGGGTGGCTCAGATGGTTAAGTGTCTGCCTTCGGCTCAGGTCATGATCTCCAGGTCTTGGGATCGAGCCCTACATCGGGCTCCCTGCTCTGTGGGGAGCCTGCTTCTCCCTCTCCCTCTGCTGCTCCCCTTGCTTGTGCTCTGTCTCTCGCTCTCTCTCAAATGAATAAAAACTTTAAAAAAAAAAAAAGCATAAATGCATCCTTATTTTTATTGCAGCATTATTTACAACAGCCAAGCAGCCCAAGTATTCTTTTTTTTTTTTTTAAGATTTTATTTGACAGAGACAGACACAGCGAGAGAGGGAACACAAGCAGGGGGAGTGGGAGAGGGAGAAGCAGGGGGAGTGGGAGAGGGAGAAGCAGGGGGAGTGGGAGAGGGAGAAGCAGGCTTCCTGCCTAGCAGGGAGCCCGATGCGGGTCTCAATCCCAGGACCCTGGAATCATGGCCTGAGCCAAAGGCAGACAATGACTGAGCCACCCAGGCGCCCCCCAAGTATTCTTTAATAGATGAACAGGTAAAGAAGATAGAATACATATACAGTGGAATATTATGGAGCCATAAAAAAATGCAACCTTGCCATTTTGCAACAAAATGGATGGATCTAGAGGTTAAAATGCTAAGTGAAGTAAGTCAGAGAAAGACAAATACTATATCACTTCACCCCTACGTGGAATTTAAGAAACAAATGAGCTAAGAAAAAAAGAGACAAACCAAAAAACAGACTCTTAACTACAGAGAATAAACTGATGGTTACCAGAGGGGAGGTGGGTGGAGGGAATGGGTGAACAGGTGAAGGGGATTGAGTACACTTATGATGATCACTGAGTAATGTAGAGAATTACTGAATCAGTGTATTGTACACCTGCAACTAGTAACACTGTATGTTAACTATACTGGAATTTTAAAAAAATAACCAATTGCTTAAGTTGATAGTAGAGTCACAGGAATTCTAATATAATTCAACACTTTGATTTTCCAGTTGAAAAAAGTGAGGTCTAAAAGGGCTAAATGACTTGCAAAGTCAGCCACAGTGAGTAGAGATAGAGCCAAAGCCAAACCCTGAATCCCCAATCTGGTTTCCATTACATGTCACAGATCTACAGTTTAGCTATATGGTTGTGGTCAAACTTTTATAAGAGGATAATAATAACACAGCTATTATATCTGACTTTTTCAATCCTCTTATTAAAATCATTGAGCTATGAATTTCACATGAGAATCATCAACAATCCAGACTGGCAATATAGTCTTATGAGTTGACAAAACAACAGTCTTGGTAATGCAATTCTATCATGGACAGCTGATGAATGGACAACTACCAGGGCAGCTGTTATATGCACCTGAAGCAGAGTGACTACAAGGAGAATACAAAGGAGAAAATGCTTTAAAACCGTTTCCACAGCACTCTTAAAATGTGACAACAGCTGTGGGTCACTAAGAAACTGAGATACCCCTGGAGTTCAGCAACAACAGGAATGGTTTGTTTTAAGCAAAGACTCATTAGGAAGTTTAATAAAAGCATTGGGAGAACAAGACTAAAAGCCACAATACCAGAAGAGTTCTAGCAAACACTCCAAAAACCTTTCCTTTCACCAACAGTGGAAAGGCCAACCGTGGACTTTCAGGTTCTACCGAATATGAGATTAGGGTACCCTCCCTCTACTCCCATAAACAACAACAACAACAACAAAAACCCCTCTGAACGGGAGGGAAAACAGGGCAGTGCATAGAGGGAAACCCAATCCATCTGTGGTGAATTAAACTCAACTCAAGTATTTCCTGAAAACTCTACTGTGTGTAAGACACTGGGAATCAAAGATGGTCGCTCTGCCTCAAAAACCTCTAAATTATATGGGAGGAACGAGGAGAACGAGGCTCACGGAAGTACCCAAATAACCCAAGGCCGAATAGAAGTGCTCTAAGGTTCCACGCAGGGCCATGGGTTCAAAGGCAAGAAGATTTCGAGACTCAGAAAGGCTTCATGGGAGAAGTAGCGCTCGAGATAATCACTGAAGAAAAGGCAGAGATAAGGGGATGAAGGGTAGGAGAGGAGGTGAGCGTTCGAACAACCAGGAGAGGCCAAACCCGGGTTTCCTTGCAACCGCCGCCTCCTCTCACGCTCTGTAGGCGTCCAGCGTGCCCCCTCCCGCGGGGCACAGGCCTACCCCTCTCCTCCCCGGTTCTCCCCACCATTTCTCACCTCGGTGGCTTCCAAGTTCCCCCTCGGTCAACCCTGAGGACAGAAGACAATGCCGACAGGAGAGAGCCCCAAAGTTGGCGGGCGTGCTGTCAACTCACCAGTTTTTGAGGCGCCGGCCAGGCCGCATCCCCATGGTAACGCCACCAAGCGCGGGTTCGAACGCCCGCGCCGGCGCCCGCGCGCCGGCAGCCCCGCCTCATCCACCAATGGGCGCCGGGGGAGCTCGTTGACGTTAGAGGCCTTCTTCTCGAGAAGACCAATCAGGGATCCAAGGAAGCAGTGGGCGTAACTCTCAGGCTGCGCCTTTCAACCAATCATATCGCATGAGTGAAGATCTCGCGACGTTCTAAGTGAAAGTACGGCATCTTTGAGGCGGGTGGAGGGACCTTCTACTCTACCCTGTTGGTCGCTCTAAGCGCAACCGAACCTTCCGGATTGGTCGTCGTACTCCCCCTTTCTGTTCAAGGCCTGCCTCCTGCCGCCCTGAGCTTTGGGTGAGTAGTGTTAGAGAGGGGGATCTGGGTGCAGGGCTCCACGGAGGAACTGATCGTTGGAGCGATGGGACTCTGCAGCTGAATAATCTCCCGTCGCTGCACCGTCAAGGGTGGACACACCAGGCTGTCATTGAGGCGCGGGCAGGCCAGGCCCCGGCCGCTCGCAGGACCTCAGTTTTCCTCTATGCTCAGGGAGAGGGGAGGGTTCTATGGCTCTGAGCATTGCTGGCCCGCTTGCTGGTGGTGATGGGGTGGGACGTCGGAATTCCAGAGTTCCGGGTTTAGGGACCGGCGGCAGGAGTGCCGTTGGCCTGTTTCACTTTGTTACCCTTTATACCCTGTCTGCTTTCCAGAAGAGATTTTGTATGTTCTAATGGCTTCATTTATTGAATAGATAATATCTTGGCAATTAGCAGTAGTAAAAAAAGAAAATCACACCAGAGTCCCACCATCTAAAACAGAACTTCCTTTTCCTTTGTTCTGGCCCGGTTTGGGGGCCCTATGTATTTGTTATTGTATCTCCGAAAAAAGGGAAAGAAAATAGGGGTGGAGAAAGGTCGGAGAATAACTGCGGGAGAACGGTCTCCACGCTCCTGGATTATCGCCAGATGCCCCCTGGCCAGCTCTGAGCCGAGCCTCGTCTGGGCCATGGCTAACGGCTGTGCTGGTAACTATGTTCACACTGGAAAGAAGGCAGCAGAGAATGATGAAACCATCTCCTTCTGGAGTCAAACAAGGGAGCTCTTCCGGGGCGCCTGGGTGGCTCAGCCATTAAGCGTCTGCCTTCAACTGAGGTCATGATCCCAGGGTCCTGGGATTGAGCCTCTCCTCGGGCTCCCTGCTCGGCGGGAAACCTGCTTTTCCCTCTCCGACTCCCCCTGCTTGTGTTCCTACTCTCGCTAACTCACTCTCTGTCAAATAAATAAAATCTTAAAAAAAAAAAAAAGAAAGAAAAGAGGGCGCCTGGGTGGCTCAGATGGTTAAGCGTCTGCCTTCGGCTCGGGTCATGATCTCAGGGTCCTGGGATCGAGTCCCGCATCGGGCTCCCTGCTCCTTGGGAGCCTGCTTCTCCCTCTGCCTTTCTCTCTCGCTCTCTCATGAATAAATAAATAAAATCTTAAAAAAAAAAAAAACCACAATGCAATCAAATAGCCAAATGTAAAACGCTAATACAGAGTCGAGGTTAACAGCAATGATGTTGGGAATCAGGCAGACCTGCTTTCCTTTTTCCTCTTCTGAAAAATTGCGGGAAAGACTCAGAGGGTTGTTGTGAAGATTAAGTGAAATAATGAAAGTAAAGCACTTGGCACAATGCCTGGCAAGCAGTAACCCCTCAAAAAATGGTACCTATTACCTTCATAATAGAAACAAACAAATATACTAGCTAACAAGGCCAGTAGACTTACTGCAAGTACCCAATTTAGCTCAAAACTTGTCAGAGAAATAATTAAGGAAACCATTTTTCGCAAAAGAGTGAAATTTCTTCCTAGTACTTATTTTTTTTTTCTTCTTCCTAGTACTTATTGAAAGGAATTTATCTTGTGGTACTTTATGCATAAGGAATATAATGGTGTGGTGAACAGTGTGTTCACCAGCAGTTTTGCTGGAATTATGAAAAGCCATTTCTTTTTTTTTTTTTTAAGATTTTTTATTTATTTATTTGAGAGAGAGAGAATGAGAGAGAGCACATGAGAGTGGGGAGGGTCAGAGGGAGAAGCAGACTCCCTGCCGAGCAGGGAGCCTGATGCGGGACTCGATCCAGGGACTCCAGGATCATGACCTGAGCCGAAGGCAGTCGCTTAACCAACTGAGCCACCCAGGAGCCCCTGAAAAGCCATTTCTTGATTCAACTATCAATAGAAGCTAAGAGCTTGCAATTAAAACATAACACAGAAGGGGCACCTGGGTGGCTCAGTTGGTTAAGCGGCTGCCTTCGGCTCAGGTCATGATCCCTGGGATCGAGCCCCACGTCAGGCTCCTTGCTCAGTGGAGAGTCTGCTTCTCCCTCTCCCTCTGCCTGCCTCTCTGCCTACTTGTGCTCTCTATCTCTGTCAAATAAATAAATAAAATCTTTAAAAAAAAAAAAAACGTAACACAGAAGCTTCTTGATGACCTTTTATGATAACAGGAGTGAAAGTGACTCATATATTCAGTACTTCTGATATGTCAGATCCTATATATATGTTTTTTAAACTCTACAACAATCATGTAAAGTAGAAGTTACCCTCATTCTACAGATCAGGAAAATGAGGCTTAGAAAAGTATTTTGCTTAAAGTAATACAACTGTTGAATTAGGGAGCTGGGTCTTTTTCACTGCAAAGTTAGCCATGCTTTTCCATGTTGTTTCTGTCTGAAGGAGGATAAAATGCTTTGAATACCAGATGCACAGGCAGACTTACCCAAGTGGAGGGAGGTGGCTTGCAGAGGTATCTATGGTGGGAGCAAAATCTTTCTCCAGTAGGAAATTTTCACCTTTGGAAATGAAGAGATGGAATGAGATGATCACTGAGCACGATTCCCTCTGTTCATTTACCGTGTGGGTAGTCAACAGCACTTCAGATTCATCTTTTCCCAAACAAATCATTAGCTTACTTTCTACTCCCTACTCCACCAACTTCTCTAGTCACCCAAACCAAACAACCTCTCCCTCCCTCTCTCTCTCTCTTCTCCCCTCTCCCCCACCCCTCTTCCTTGGACAATGAAACATTAAATACTGTTGGTTTTCTTTTTGAGATATCTCTCAAATTCATCCCTTCCTCTCCTTTCTCGGGGTCTCTGCCTTAATTTAACTCTGTATCATTTGTCATCTGGACTGTTGTTGGCAAAAAGCTTGTGACTGGTTGGTCTTCCTGCCTCCAATCTTCTAATCCATTCTCCACCTTCCTTGCTGCCAGAATTTGTTTTTGTAAAATGTCAGTCTGACCATATTGGCAGCCCTGCCTAAAACCAGTCAAAGGCTCCTCCTCATTGCCTACAAACTGTTTATCAGTGGAATGTCATTTTGTGCTTGAGGGTCTTTACCCACACTCCTCCCTTTGCCTGGAATGCCCCTTGCCTCCACCTTTATTCTGCCTGGTGAATTCCTAGCCATCCTTCAGAATCCTACGGGGTGCCCCTTTGACCTAAAGATAATCACTCTCGCTTCGTTGCTTCCTTTCCATCTTATACATACCCCTATGGTGCACAAAATAAACTGGCAACTTGTCTAAGTACCTTCCACTTTCATGAGGCTGTGAACACTTAGAAAGCTGTGGCTTTATAATATTCAGATTCATATCCACTCTTCAATCCTGTCACACTGCTTGTCAAAGGGGACACACTCAACAGATGTTACATGAGTAAGTAAATCCCTTCAGGCTCTAATATTAGAATTCCCCATGTTTGCTTTCTAGAATTGTACAGCAGATGGCACTAATAGGCCACTTAACAGATCCTCTTTACTAGGAATGATTTTTGTTCCAACCTTGTCTGACTTTGGCCTCATCCTAGAAGCCAATATTCATGCCATTACAGGTGAAATCTCCTGTTTCTGCCCTCAGCCAAATAGCCAAGATAGCAAGATGACTCAGCAGGTTGGTTTCTATGAGAAAAGAGAGTGGCAGATGTCTAGGAAAAGGTGCATTTGAGGGAACATTTTCTTTGTCTCAATTTATTCACAGTAGTTGGGAGCTTTTTCCTTTTCTTTCCTTTTCCTTTTTCTCTTTTTGTTGTTGTTTTTACAAGAAAGAGCTTAATTCACAGATGGGCACCTCATTTCTGTTCAGTCCTTTGAAAGGGAAGAGGGGAGTTGGAGAATCAGAAAAGACCATTATGATGTCGGAGGAAAGGGAAAACTGAGCAGTGGGAGTTGCTTGTGGGCAGGCAGAGTTGGCCTTCCTCCTCACAGTGGAGTGGCCTGGGCAACTTTCCTGGATACCAGCACCCTAAGTTAGTTGCTTGTGTGTTTGTCCAAGGCTAGCATTAAAGGTATTCCCAACACTTGGTTGTTGGGAACCCCCAGGCTACCTGATAAGGTTTTGAACATGTGATTTTAGGTTCCTGCTTCTCAGAGAAAAAGCAGAGGACCCACAGAAACTCTGATCAGATAGGCCAAGTTTCAGGGCCTCAGGCTACACTTTACCTCTCCAGGGTCAACTCTGGGCTCGAGGACCTTCATCTACACACCCTCCCTCCTCCACCCCAACTAAAACCTGTCCTGTGGAAAGGATTCCAGCCAGGTACCTTAAAAATCCTGGGAATTTGGGAACTGGAAATAATTGTATGAATTATTTGCATGTCCTCTCTCAGGACCATCTGTGCTCTAAGCTCTGCTCTTTCACATTAAGCAGAGCTGTGGAAGGGGGTAAAAATATACACTTCGGAGTTAGGCTTACTTGGATTCAAATCTTGCCATTCACAGACCAGCTATGCTCTTGGGCTAGTATTTTAACCTTTTTGAATCTTAGTTTCCTCATCCAAAACTGGAGACAATCCTGCTTATGATTCAGATTTGTCTTGAACATTGAAAAACACACACTCAAAGAACCTTGCACAATGTAGCTGGCACAGTGTCGAGGCTTAATTGATAACATGGTGGCATGAAAGAGTTTCTGCTAAAAGGCTTTTAGATTATAAGGAACACGCTGAGAGGATTGGGGGAACTCTTTCTGTATCTAAAGGTATATTTGTGAGGGCTTTTGGGGGTTGAGCTATGCTTGCAATTGCACACTGATTAATTTGATGAAAACATTAGAACACAACACATCAGTACAGCCATTTATCTGTGAATTATTTTTGGCACCTAGGTCCTGAACCTCCTAAGCTATAAGGGAAATGTATATAGAGAGAAAGGCAAGAGCACTTTTCCTTAGCTTCTGGAACCTTCTGATGACATTGAGGAGTTTTTTTGTTCAGGTTTTTTTTAACCACCTAAGGCACTTTGCCACTTTTCTGAAGTGTGAATTGCCTGCTGTCAGCCTGGAGTTCTCATCTCTGCAATCCTGGCTGCAAGCACATTTGCATATTGGATGCTGTGTTCTTTAACCCCCTGAGGTTTGAATCCACTTGGAGTCTTGTGTGTGTGTGTGTGTGTGTGTGTGTTTCTCTATAAGCTGGCCTCTTTCAAACACCAGGACAGTTTCACTCCATGGTCTCCAGAAAAACAGAAAACCTACAACAATAGCTCCATTGACTTTTATGTAAATGGCACTCTTCAGGAAAACACTGGGCTATTTCCCAAAATCCCAGAGCATACCCTGCGCATTTGTTCGAGTGGGATGTGGGGAGAGTGTTCTGTTGAGTCAGTGAACATCTGTTGAGAGCTGCTGTGCTGGGTTCCAAGGAGACAGAGTGCACAGTCTGGACCTTCCCTGCCAAAGGTACAGCCTGAGACTTACCAGACTAGGTACTGGGCTCGTGGTGGCTTTGTACTGTGTCCACTTGGCTGAGCTGGAACTGTGTTTCCCAGGATTCCCTTCCTATATGGTTCCAAGTTAGGGTCGACCTCAAGAAAATCGTGTGCACGATTTGGAAAGCTGCAGTGAAGTAGCAGCCAGCACACTGTGAAAGACAGAGCAGGATACCAAGCATGTGGCAGTGCATACCTTTGTTTGGATGCTGATCTGCGGGTTCACCTTATTGGTGCCGGATAAAGCACCCAGGCCTGCAGCTCCCCAACTCCTGCGGAATCTACTCCTTCAGATACTCTGGGTGCTGGGCCAGATGAACATTCAGCTCTATGGCAAAGGGCTCCAGCTCCTCAAAGTTACCCACGTTAATGAGCTTGGAGATGGTGAAAGGACGTCACAGGTTTCAGTGTGTCCTCAGGAGTTCTACTTGTCCTCATAGGATCTGGTTTGTCTTCACAAGTTCCAGTTTTCCTCGCTCTCCTCCACTTTGCATCCAGCTTCCCTTCCCAACTGCTGGCCTTGCTGACCTATAGAGACTTCAGCCTCAACACCGGATGCAGAGGTGACAGAGTTGCATGGATTTCTCCATCGACTTCCATAATTGCACAAGATCTAATCCCTACACTAAATCCTTAATTGTCTCATAGTGTTCTCCGATCAACCCTACAGAAGTTTATTCAAGCCGTGTTGAAGGCCCAGAAGATGAGATGATTAGAAGCCAGAAGGCTTCACAGAAGCTAGCTGCTTCTGAAAGCATGAGTAGGAAGTAATGTGTATGGGGAAGGAGAGAAATTCTAGAGAACAGCTGGCTCAAGCCAAGCAACTGAAAAGGGTAGATCGGAGTTTTGCCTTTCTAGAACAACTGTCCTCTCCATGGGTCCATAGCATAGGGAGAAAGTGGACATCTGATCCTAGTTCTTGATTCTAGGTCTTCTGGTTCCATTGAGATGAACCACTGGTTGGTCTGGTTCTTAGATGTGGTTATCCCTACACATTGGTATCTACTGAGATACATTTTTGCGAGGTGTGCCCTTGTCACTACCCTAAGCTTCTCCCCCCGTGGGAAAATATTGGCCTGCTCCTCTCTTTCCAGTGGCTCCACATGGCCACCCCAGGCCTGTCTTTCTTGGCCCCCCCATCCAGCTACTATTGTTTCCCCATGATGTATGGGTGATGGTTGTGGTGTAGAGCAATGCTCTGGGGCTTCCTGTCTAAGGCAGGGCACTGCCCTCTAGTCTTAGATCCCTAAGCCTATCTAGGGATTCCAACATTCATTACATGAGACTCTACCCAAAGCAGGAACAAGGTGCCCTTCACCTGGAACTTGCTAATACTGTATGAGCAGCTTGATAGGAGGGCAGGGGATCAGGTACCTGTTTTTGCCTGAACTGGAACCAATAATTTGAAATCTCTGTTCACCAGTTCTGTGGTGACAGGGTGCTTCTTTCTGGTTTCCAGAATGGGGAAAATTCTTGGCATAATAGGGAGACCAGGGAAATAGAATATAATGTTTTAAAAAGCCTGCTACCGGGGCGTCTGGGTGGCTCAGTCGTTTAAGCATTTGCCTTCCGCTCAGGTCATGATCTTGGGATCCTGGGATGGAGACCCATGTGCGGCTCCTGCTCTGGGGAGTCTTCTTCTCCCTCTGCCCCCTCCCCTCCCCGCTCATGCTCTCTCTCTCTCAAATAAATAAATAAGAAATAAGATCTAAAAAAAAAAGGAAAGAAACATTTGGAAAGATCACAGTGTTGCGTGCATTTGGTTTTTTGGTAAACCATCTGTTGGCAGTCCTAAGGAATGAGTTTCAGTTTGGGTCTGATTTTTGTGCCTTTGACAGATGCAGGCTCATCTTTTTTTTTTTTAAACATTTTATTTATTTATTTATTTAAGATTTTATTTACTTATTTGACAGAGAGAGACACAGCAAGAGAAGGAACACAAGCAGGGAGAGTGGGAGAGGGAGAAGCAGGCTTCCCACAGAGCAGGGAGCCTGATGCAAGGCTCGATCCTAGGACCCTGGGATCATGACTTGAACTGAAGGCAGATGCTTAACGACTGAGCCACCCAGGCGCCCCTAACATTTTATTTATTTATTTGAGAGAGTGAGAGAGAGCGAGCGAGCACGCACAAGTGGGGGCAGGGTCAGAGAGAGAGGGAGAAGCAGACTCCCCGCCGAGCAGGGAGCCCGATGGCAGGACTCGATCCCAGGACCATGACCTGAGCCGAAGGCAGACGCTCAACTGACTGAGCCACCCAGTGCCCCCAGGTTCATCTTGATTGAGTAACAGCATGGGGGCCGTGGAGAACATTCCCTCCAGCTCCAGCCATCCTCTCTTCAGCCCTGCTATCTGTGCAGCAGCGCCTTCTTTGGCCCTGCAATCTTGCAGATGAGGCCCTACTGACTTAGGTCTTTTCCTGCCTGGGCCACTGTCCTAGGCCTTTGCTGCATTGAGACACCTGATTTTCTTTCAGTTCTGCCATCCTACCTCAGGGCCTTTGCCCATGCTGTCCCCTCCACCTGGAACATACTTTCTCCCTCCTTCCCATTGCCAACTTACCTTTTACTCATCCTTACTTCTCTGCTCAAACATCCCTTTTTCCAGGAAGTCTTCCTTGATCCCTCAGACAAGGTCAGGTTACCTATCACACATTTTTCCTTTGTAGCACATACCTTATTGGCAATTATTTTTTAAATTGCTTAATTATTTGATTAAATTCTGCCTCTTCCAGGGCATCTGGATGGTGCACCTGGTTAAGTGTCTGACTCTTGGTTTGGGCTTAGGTCATGATCTCAGGGTTGTGGGATCAAGCCCCAGGATGGGCTCTGAGCTCAGCATGGAATCTGCTTGAGATTCTTTCCCCCCTTCTTCCCCCCCCAACCAGCTCATGTACACACTCTCTCTAAAATAAATAAATAAATCTTGGGGCGCCTGGGTGGCTCAGTTGGTTAGGCGACTGCCTTCGGCTCAGGTCATGATCCTGGAGTCCTGGGATCGAGTCCCACATCGGGCTCCCTGCTCAGCGGGGAGTCTGCTTCTCCCTCTGACCCTCCCCCCTCTCATGCTCTATCTCATTCTCTCTCTCAAATAAATAAATAAATCTTTAAAAAAACATCTGCCTCTCCCATTAGAATATAAACTGCATGAGAGCAGAGGCCTAGCACAGTACTTATTACATAGTCAGTACTCAGTAAATATTTGTTGACCGAACCAATGACACATTTTCTTTAGCGAGGGCTTACATAAGAGATCTTCCATATTTTTTGTTACCTTGATGACATGTCCCCCTTCAGATGATGAATTGTTTTTTCACTGCTGCAGGTACTCCTACTCTTCTCCCTTTCTGTCTTTTGTTGTTGTGGACGTTCTTTTCTGAAATGGAAAGAAAAGTAACTGAGGGGCACCTGGGTGGCTCAATCGGTTAAGTGTCTACCTTCGGCTCAGGTCATGATCTCAGGGTCCTGGGATCGAGTCCTGCATCGGGCTCTCTGCTCATAGGGAGCTTGCTTCTCCCTCTCCTCCCTGCTTGTGCTCTCTCAAATAAAAAGAAAATCTTAAAATAAAAGTAACTGAAATGGAAAAGACTAAAACATTTTAGTCTTTACTGAATTGGTGATTATAAAATTAATAAATGTTCTCTGTGAACTTCCAAACAAGGCAGAAATATAGGGACTAGAAAATGAAAGTCTCGCCATAATCTCGTCCTCCAGAAAACACTATTAATGATGTGTATCCTTTCAGACATTTTCCTATGCATATTGAAACCTACCGAGTGCTCATTACGTGCCAGGCGCTGTTCTAAAGCCCTTTACAAAAGTTAAGTCATGTGATCCTCACAGCAACCCTTTGAGGTAGAACTGTTACTATCCTGTCTCACAGCAGAGGAAACTGAGGCTTAGGAGCTAAGCACACAGTGAATAAATGGCAAAGTCAGAACTTGACCCCAGGCTGCAGAGTCACACTCTTGACCCACTATGCTAGTGTGCTTCTCATTGGGTGGGAAAAAGACTTTCTACTGTGTCTTTTTGTACTTTGAATTTTGCACCATGTGAATGTATAACATTCTAAAATGTTTTTAGTACAGCAAGCTACCTTTCCTAAGTGACCCCTCAGGCCATCAGAAACCCCATCGTTGGAGTCTCTGCCCCGCAGACTCAGGCTGGAGGCTGAGGGAAATGGGACCATGGGTTTGATGATGATGTTCCTCATCTCTCCTATTTCCAGCATCTCTACAGGTTCAGTGGGTTTGCCTCCAAGGACCTCCGGTCTCTTAACACACTCACACCAGCCCTGTGTCTTAGCAGGGAGACCTGGAGGAGTTGGGATAGAGCTGCACAGACAGGGTAGGGGCCAGGGTCCTACCATCATTCACAAATCAGTCTCTGATTCCTCATTTCCCCCCACCGGTCCTTGGAATGCTGCCTTTTTCTGTAGTTGATGAGGTCACTATTAGCTGATCTGTGCTACTCCCCAGCACTAGATGCTGCCCCCAGGATGGATCCTCCTGTTTTGCGTAACTTCCCAATGTCTCCCATCTTCTTAAGTCCTCAAATAGACCATGGCCCTGAGAGCATGTGGCTTGATCATCTTCCGAAGATGCCTCATTCCCACGGTGGACAAACCTGCAATTGAGTTTCTACTGCTGCAGGCATCAGACGGCATTCATCACTGGACTCCTCCCAAAGGTGCAAGGCAGAGGGGCTGGCTCTCGAGAAAGTACCCTATCAGGCACCCCATAAAGCTTACGTCCCAGTGACTGGAAGTAGAACTCTGTGATTGAATCCCAGGGCAGAAGCAGCGTGTGTGTGTGTGTGTGTGTTTCACTGGAGCACCAGCCTCTGTGGTAAATGGAGAAAAGGCACTGTGCTGGGAATTGGGGACCTTGGGGTCTAGTCATTACTGGGTTACAGGTCAGGAGCCCTGTGTGAGCAGTCCCCAGACAGAATGGAGCAGAGACTTTAAAGGGGAGTGCTGTGGGAGAGGGGTGAACAAGGATCCAGGGTTGGAGGAAAATAAGGAAAGGGGAACAGGAAATGAACTTTGCACATTTGCATTTCACTAAGGAGAAATAAGGTGAAAGAAAGGGACAGAAGTGAATAGGAATATTCACACTTATCTCCTGATTGCCAAAGTCATTGCATAGTACCTCTCACTGAAAGATTTCAAAGGACCTCTCCAAATTTTGTCCTGCTTGGGCCTAGGGAGAGGTTGTCCTGTTAACACTGATGGGAAGATGGAGCACAGATGCTATTGGGAAGGGCATGTTCAGAGATTCCCCACACTTCTGAGTGCGGATGGGGTGTGAGGATCCGCTCACCTCTCTCACCACCAGCACCCCTCTCTCCCCGCCCCCCCCATGCAGTACCTATCTGGCTTTGTGTACACGGCTGCATGAGGTGCTATACAGAGAAAATTCTCCAGAAGCCATGAGCTAGGTTGGGTTTTTAAGTCCTGACTCTGTGGGAGCTGTGCAGCAACCTCTCTGACTCAGGGCACTGCTGTGAGAACCCCTGGGAAGGAGGAGAGCTAGGATATAGCCCTGTCTCGGAACCAAGACAGGAACAGCTAACAATTCCTGCTCCCCAGGAGCTCCTGAACCAGGAGGCCCCCAGCAACTCGCTGGAGCCCTGTGTTGACAGAGGCTGCCAGACTCCTCCCTGTCCTTCTTGGCCCCTCCAGGCAGGCTGAGAATTTGCAGGGAAGGCCTGGAGGCAAGACTGAGGGCTGCTCCCAGTCTGCAGAGCTTCAAGCTCTCCTACAACAGTTTCTTGGCAGCTGTCTCCTTGGGTTTGGGTCTTGCCAACAAATTTTCTTAGAACTGGCTCTCAGCTTGTCCTTAGTCTAAGTTCCCATCAGGAATTTCCCTGTGAAACTGGAATCTGGCCTTGCTCCGTTAGAAAGATGAAAACAACGTGGAAAAGCCTTGATAGCTACTTGGAAACAGCTGCTGGGGCTGCAGTGCAGGGCTTGGAACCTGTTGGCCCTGGGACTTCAGGGACCAACTAAGACAGTGTTAAGTCCTCACTGTAGACTGTAGGCAAAGTGCTCCCTCCTTAGCCAGCTCCTGTCTGCCAAGAAGGGACTGCCCCTCCTTCAGAAAATCGATTTAAGGTCTCCAAGGGAAAGGGCTCCCTGAGAACATGGGATGAGGAAGGCTCCAAAGGCTAAAGCAGAGGTCTGAGGGAGGCCATCTCTCTCACCACTGAAGAGCCTTCTTCTAGACCAGACTTGCCAAACACATGGTCTGTTTAACTCTCTGCAGAGAAGATGGGGTGGGGAGGAGGAATTGCCCAGACGCTACCGGCTCTGCGCCCCATTCCCAGGCATAGTTAGGATATTGCCGATCTCTAGGCCCCCTTGAGCCTAGCAACATCTAGAAAAGCCGCCAAAGATCCCCATCTTTAATCGTCAGACCTGAAAATTCCACCTTTGCTGAAGAGTCTCTCTTGCTCCCTTTCCTCTTTTTCTCCTAACCAGGCCATGTGGAACCAGGAGAAAATGACTTGGAAACGGCCTTGCGGGAGACTCAGGAGGAAGCCGGCATAGCAGCCGGCCAGCTGACCATCATTGAGGGGTTCAGAATGGAGCTCAATTATGTGGCCAGGAAGAAGCCTAAAACAGTCATCTACTGGCTGGCCGAGGTGAAGGACTACAATGTGGAGATCCGCCTCTCCCAAGAGCACCAGGCCTACCGCTGGCTGGGGCTGGACGAGGCCTGCCAGTTGGCTCAGTTCAAGGAGATGCAGGCCGCACTCCAAAAAGGACACCAGTTTCTCTGCTCCTCAGCATCCTGAGCTGACCAGAGCAGTCATTTACCTCAGTGGGATCCTTGAGGGCCTTCTGAGATGAACAGTGTCAGCCCGGGGAAGGTTGTGTGGGTCTTTGGCTCATCGTACCAAAGAGCAGATCGGTTAGTAAAATCAGCTGAGAACTTCAGAGGAGAGCAAACAAACGTCTCAGCTGGGTGAAAAGGAAGGCAAATGAGGAGTTTAAAAAAAGAAAAAGTCTAGGCGCAGTAAGTTCGTCCTTGTATTTTATAAATAAACTTCAGGCAGTTTATCTGTCCATCTAACCTGTTGTCTTTATTTCTTGGACTCTTGCCCTTCGTGCGGAGAAAGCTAAAGTGAAATGGAGCTCCGACCTTAGCCAGAGAGAATCTTGTGACCACGCACTATGCCCCAGAGAAGCTGAGGGAGGAATTGGGAGAGGAGAGAGCAGACACTACCAGGGTGGTTCTCCTGCCTCAGGAACTGCAAACACTCTGACCCCAGCCCGCCAGTGTACCCGAGACTGTGACCTGTAGTTGGACAGGATATACAAGCCATAGGGGCCAGAGCACAGGAATTGGGTGTGTTCTACTCACTGATGCACCCTCTCCCTGGCACCAGGCACATGTCGTGGGTGCTCAGTTGATAACTTCCTAAAATAGAGACCCAGGGAATCTGTGACATATCCCAGGTCACAAGAGGGAGACAAGGGACAGACAACTCTGGACCACCAGGCCTGTGACACATGGACCCCATGAGTCACCAGGGACCTGGTCAGCATGGCTGAGGTCACTGGCAAGAGGCATGCCCAGGCCTGGGGGACTCTGCTAGGCTACCCAGCAGCCCCATTACTCCACCTGTGCCCTCCTTGCCTGCAGCTGCCTTCTGCACCCTTAGCAAGCTCTCATCGACAATTCTCTCTTCCTACCTACTTCCTTTCTCTCCAATTCAACTGTAAGACCCAGAGGCGCGGGAGTTGGGTCTCAGCCCTGTTCTCCCTTGCTACTAGGGCTCAAGGAATGCGGGGCAGGTGTTAGATCCTCCAGCCCTTCCAGGAGCTGTTAGCAGATGGATTCATGTGGATTTTATTAGAGGGTTGTTGCCCAGTGAAGTGCAGAAGGTTGGATGCGAAGGGGCATTGGCAAAGGTCAACTTGGATTACCAAGGTCGAGAACAGCCACCCCTGAAGGAAAGAGAGAGAAGTCACCCAAGTCTTTAGCAGGCTTCCAGATGTTTTCAGTCACTGGTTCTCCGTGCAGACAGGGCAAAAATACGAGCGAACAGGATCTTGGAGCACCGCCAAGGCCCTGAATGGTTTTGTTCCTCACCCCTCTGAGCAGTGCTCTCTGAAGGAGGCCTGCTGCAGGAAGTTTTTGGAGCTTAATGTTCTCTTTCCAGGCCAGCAGGGACCACATCCCACTGATTTAATAAATGCCGGCCGGGCAGTGGTGCCAAACCACAGACTAGCTGCCTCCTAACAAGGGCTGGCCAGCCCCGTGCCTCAGCATGGGAGACTGTTGAAGCTCAAAATGCTAAAACCTTACACGTCAGAGCTGGAAGGGACCTGGAAAATGACCTAATTTTGCTGCTCATTTTTATAGCTGGGGAAATTGAGGCTTAAGAAGGTAGATGGTGGGGCAGTTGGGTGGCTCAGTCTTTTAAGCGTCTGCCTTTGGCTCAGGTCATGATCCCAGGGTCTTGGGATAGAGCTCCTCATTGGGCTCCCTGCTCAGCGGGGAGTCTGCTTCCTCTCCACCCCCGCACTTGTGCTCTCTGGCTCGCTCTCTCTCTGTCAAATAAATAAATAAAATCTTAAAAAAAAAAAAAAAAAGTAGATGGCCCTGGCAGTTGCCTATATGTGGGGTGCTTTGAGGATGAAGTGCCCAAGGGAAGACTCTGCTTTAGAATACCATGTATGGCTTTGGAGTCATTCCTCTGGGCCTCACAGAGTTTTCCATTAAAACACAGGTACTTGGGGCGCCTGAGTGGCTCAGTCGTTAAGCGTCTGCCTTCGGCTCCGGTCATGATCCCAGGGTCCTGGGATGGAGCCCCACGTCGGGCTCCCTGCTCAGCGGGAAGCCTGCTTCTCCCTCTCCCACTCCCCCTGCTTGTGCTCTCTCTCTCGCTGTGTCTCTCTCTGTCAAATAAATAAATACAATCTTTAAAAAACAAAACAAAACACAGGTACTTTGGCGAGGGGACCCCCATAAATTGTATTCATCTACTCTCTGAAGGAAGAATTCATGGCAGGGTGGGACCAGGACATGTTACGGGAGGCGGATGAGGTGGGAGAGAGTGAACCTGAGACGGACGTGACAGGTGAGTAGGCTTTGTCATCATCACTACTTTGCTTCTGGCCAGCTCGTTCAGAAATGTGGGACTGAGACCACAATTTCCCCTTCAATCTGAGGCCCTCCAAGCTCCAGAGCATGTCCTCCCGGAAGCCTTCCCTAATAACTACCCATCCTATAAATACTGTCCTGTTTCCCCACCTACACCTAAAGAGGCTCCTCTTGAAACTCCACCTGTTTCCCCCAGTGCCGCCTTCACCACCCCAGGGTGAAGAAGCATTTACCAGACTTATCCCCACCAAGGTGGGCTCTGGAAAACTAAAATGCCCTCTTGACTCTCAGACACAATACCTTACACACCCACAGTATGCACTTCTTTGCTGAATTGAAGACCCAAAGGAATGAAGTTATAATGGTAGTTTCAATGGTAGAGTTTCAATTGAAATACTTGTGCAGGTATGAGACCTGCACAAGTGGGGCCCCCATGTTTGGGGAGCAGAGGCTTACATCTCCATTGGTCCAGATTGTTGGCCCAACCTGTCCCTTCTTTTCTAGAGGAGGGCTGTGCCAGCCCCGGTACTGCCCCCTAGAGGCTGTGCTGTAGGTGCGCAGCGAAATTGGCTGTGCCTTTCTCCACCCCTACCCACTTCCCTTCCCTTCCCTTCCCTCCCCTCCCCTCCTCTCCCCTTTCCCTTCCCTTCCCCCTCCCCCTCTCCTCCCCTTCCCTTTCCCTCTCAATCCACCTCCTGCTCAGGATTGTGTAATAGGAAGTCCTCAACTGGACTCCCTGAGGAGGGAAAAGGGGGCTAGGGAGGGAAAAACAGCATAAAGATACAGAGTACAGAGGCAGTCTCTTCCTGTTCTTCAGACCGGGGACTCCCAGGGACAGGACCCCCTCTTCTGTCTTTTCCCATTCCTCACCCAAGCCCAACCCCAGCTTAAGGTCATGAATTCTCCCATCCCCTAATGGGTGAAGGAGTCAAAAGGTACAAATTTCCAATTATAAAATTAATGTCATGGGGATGTAACATACATCATGGTGACTATTGTTAATAAAACTATTGTATATTTGAAAGTAGCTAGGAGAGTAGATCTTGAATGTTCTCATTGCAAGAAAAATATTTTTTGGTAACTACTTAGGGTGACGGATGTTAACTGGGCTTACTATGGTGATCACTTTGCAATACGTAGAAATATCCCATCATTACATTGTATACCTGAAACTAATATAATGTTATATCAATTATATTTCAATAAAAAAAAGAGGTCAGCTTCTGTTTTCCTGTATAATCCATTAAAATGGTAAAGTGCATTAAAAAAAAAAAAAAGGATTCTCCCTTCCCCTCAAGCTGCTGGAAAGATCCTTGGTCATGATGAAGTAAATGACTAGCCTTAAGATAAAAACCAGGTTGTTCCTTGGGAGCTGGGGTGTGTGCCAGAGAAGGGAGGGTGTCAGCAGAAGTCCCACTGAGTTGGACAATGGCAGGAAAGGAAATCACCCAGTTGCCACTGTGGTTTTCTTTAAGGCTGGGTCCAGGCAGGCCTCGCCTTGCAGGGATGGGCTGTGCAACTGTTCCCAGAACAGAAGGTAGTATTTCTTCAAATGCTTTTCAAAATATACTCATAAGTATGTGTGTGTGTGAGTAAAACAGAAACAGAGGTATGAGAAGTGTTCAGATATTAGAGGCCTTGAACATCAGAGCTTGGATATTTTCCTAAGTGATTTGATTGAAGTTCAGAAAGGTTTCCTTAGCTGCTGTGTGGATTAGATTGAAGGGTCCAAGAGTTGAAAAAGTTAGACCATTGCAGTGGTCCAGGCTAGAACCGATAAAGCAATGGAGAGGTCACCATTAGCCTTGGACCTGAGGAGGGGAGAAGCAACCAGAAACCAGCAGAAGACTAGCTCTGGAGCCAACCAGGGTGAGAGACACTTTACCCGAATCTTGAGAAACAGGGCAAAGACCCTCAGAAAACTCACATCTTGGGCTTAGAGGGCTTGGCTAGGGTTTAGCTGATTCATATGGTACTAGAAGGGAGACTAAGGCAGACTCTCAGGGTACACAGGGTCACAGAATGGGGACATTAGGCCCCAGTCCCAGATTTCCTGCAGTGGCCACTCTGATTCTCTCCATTACCTCTGGAGGAGTTCCCCATTCCCACAAATCAGTCCCCACCAACCAGCCCAGGGGTACAGGGGAGACAAATGAGAAATCCTGGCCATACAAGGTGCTGGAAATTCCTTTGGAGTAGGGATAGTCCCCCCACCCAGATGTGCAGAGAGACATAAATTTGGAATGCACAAGAGGATGGGGCGCTGGACAAGTCTGGAAGGGGCCAGAATAGGGGAGAGGTAGCTTCCAGCCCAGTTCCCTCACCTCCCCCTATCTTCCCAAATCCAGCTCTTTCTCATGGCTCCTACCATTCTAGTCCCCCCACCCCCACTTCTTGAACATCTCTTTTTTGGTATCAGTGGGGGAAGGGGAAACACTGCTTGACCTAGAACCACTGGGCGGCAGCTTCAGAGATACATATTTCAGCTGGCTCCCCATTCCTGGTGGTATATGGACCAGGGCTGGGCGATGCTGTTGAAAGGTAGGACAATACCGGGTAGGAGATTCTAGGTGTCTGGATGCAGAACACCAGGTTCCAGTCGAGTCTTGGTTACTAATCTCCTGCCAATACCCTCCTCTCTCAGTGCTTCAGTTTGTTCATCTTGCCTTTGTGATTAACGAGACTGGCAGAAGCCTGACTAGAAACCAGATCGCAAGCCAGGGGCTGGTCTGCTGGAATTTGGCCGGACAAGGGCACTCTTCCCTTTGGCCCTGTCCCAGCATACAGTGAGTGCTCAGTGGGTATGGTGTGCCTCCTCCCCCACCTAGGCTGTGAGATGCTGCTGCCAGCCCTTCACGCCCTTATACTGCTCCTCCTCTGTGCCAGATTACTCAGGCCTTACAGATTGCTTTATCCCTCCCCAAGCCATCTCAGGCAGTGCACACTCCTCCATCTTGATCCACCAGAACTTTCTGCAACTACAATCTGCCCTGTCCAATAGGTCAGCCACTGGTCACACATGGCATTTAACACTTGAAATGTGGCTAGTGTGCCTGAAGAACTGTCTTTTAAGCTTTATTTCATTTTAATTAATTCTAAAATTAAATTTAAGAAGCCACATGAGGGCAGTGGCTACCACATTGGACAACACAGGTTCTAGGCAGAGCTTCTCTTTGTTTCGCGTTTAGTGTCCCTTGTCTAAAGTAAGAGTTGATAGGAGTTACCATTTATTGAGCACTTACTATTTGCCAATTTTTGCATAAGTGCTTTACGGGCACATCTCAATGAATCCTAGAAATTCCATTGAAAAGATGAAGAAACTGGGGCGCCTGGGTGGCTCAGTTGGTTAAGCATCCGACATTTGACTTTGGCTCAGGTCGTGATCTTAGGGTCATGGGAAGGAGCCCTGCATTGGGATCTGTGCTGGACGTGGAGCCTGCTTAAGATTCTCTCTCCCTCTCCCTCTGCCCCTCCCCAGTTCTCTAAATAAATAAATAAAGAAGAAGAAACTGAGGCTCTAGAGGTTGGTTAAAACGGCTTCAGATTGCACAGAAACCTGGAGGGCCATTCAAGTGTGAGTCATGCTCTCCAGCCACTTAGGGAAACTTCCAGGGCCCAGCCTCGGTGTTCTGCATCTGTGGCTGCTTCACAGCATGTGGCGGGGGGGGGGTCCCCCAGGAGGTTCATCATTGAGTGCTGATTGGTGGATGCTCTTGACAAAAAGGAGAAGGAAGCTAATTCCTTTACTCCCCATCTCCTGGGGACCCAGGAATCCTCGCTCCTGACATCCCATCTTCAGATGTCTCTCCTCTTGCCTTTTTCCTGGACCACAGTGTCCTTTGGGTCACGGACTTAGAGCTCAACTGGGTGCTATGTGCAAAGATTTGGGAAAAGTTTGTCACAGGTAAGCCCAGAGGAAGCCAGCTGGGCGAGGAGCTAGGGCCTGGAAAAATCCTTGTTATTTTTATGCAAACCGCCCCCCCCCCCCGAAACAGTATAATAGTATAATAGCTATCTTTTATTGAGCACCTACTTGTGCCAGGCACTTTACATACATCTTTGCTTATAATTCTCACAACAACCTGGGAGGTAGGCATTATCATCACCATTTTACATGTGAGGAAACTGAGGCTCAACAAGGTTAAGCATCTCGCTTAAAATCAAACAGCTTATAGACACGAGTGGTAGAAGCAGCACTCAACATGGACATCCGAGAGTGCCCCAAAACTTTCATTAGGCATTCTTCACATAGGGGGAATAGAGGGGGTGGAGGAGTGGGCAAAAGGATGCATTCTTTAGGGGTTGAGGGAAGCTGAGCCCTGCCCTGTTTCCCACCTCCCCACTTTGGCAAGCCATTTCTTTCTCAGACTCAGCTGCAAAGTCAGCAACAACTCACTCTGGCTGAGGTTGCTCTTCTTAGAAAGAGAAAATGGCTGAAACGAAAGCCCTTACCCTGTATGTGTATTTACAGGTGCTGCTGTGCCCACAGAGCTCATGTGGCGAAGCACACCACCATCAGAATGAGAACAGCGCTCCCTTTTAGGCTACACTCCTGCCAGGTATGCAGGGAGTGAAGCAGCTGAGAGATCTTGAAAGGGCTGTTTATTTCCTACTAGATTCCCAGGGACATCAACCAGGAGGGGGCCAGCTCAACAATCAAAACCTCCAATTTGCTCCAGGCCCCTCTTTCCAGGCTTATCCAGCTTCAGAAGTGTTGTGTTCATTCCGTAGATTCAGGGACACATGGTGCCTCTCTCTCTCTCATACACACACACACACACACACAGACACACACACAAAGGTTCTTGAGTTAAGGCACCAAGTCTGGCCTGCACGGCCTTGCAAGTCCTTGCCCATAGGCCCTGGCCCTGGCCCACGGCTGAGCCCATGTGTTTACATAGACGAGTTAAGTGCAGTGTTAGGAGTCTCTTCACAAATGAGGGACAACATTGATGGCTCTGTGCTCTGCCCAGTCTTCCTGTCCTCTGGGATGGGACCTCCTTTCTCCTTGTCAGTTGCCCAGACACCTCCATCCCCTCTCCCTAGCTGGGGTGGGACCAGGTCAGCCATACTTCAGGCCAGTGCTGGGAACTTTGGACCTGGCTTCCGACATCACGAATGTGCCCTTCTAAGTGTGGCAGGGGGCTATTTTGGGACCTTAAAGAGGATCAAGTCCCCACCTCAGAAGGGCAAAGATGGCCAGTCAGGCCAGGATGGAGGGTAAGGTTTCTTTTTGTGCTTTTAAAACACAATCATGTGTAATAGGAAGAGAGCTGACCTTTTCCTTCTGAGCTCTCGTCCACCTCACTCCAGTCTGCAGACTGGAGTGAGTGTGGAGGGGAAAAGGGTCTTTGGGATTGTGCGTTAGAATGGGAAGTTGCTTCAGCGCCCCCTCACCTGGCCCTACCCGAGCTGGCTAGAGCACATTTATGTCGGCACCCACTTAGTGGGTGGGGCAGAGGTGGGGACGTCCTGGGGATACACGATGTGGTTGTGATGGAGGGTTAAAGGCCTGCCTGAAGGCAGAGGTTAGGGCTATGGGGTTCCTGGGTCCTGGGCTGGGTCAGGATGCCCAGACGAAGTAGGCGACCTCGTCCAGGTCGACGGGGTAATCGGTGAGCAGCACTGGGGTTTTGTCAAAAAGCTCGCCCTTGTAGCTGCGCCACTTGCCTGCAGGCAGGTAGACGTCTCGCTCCTGCTTGCCGGGCTCCAGGACTGGCGCCACCAGCAGCGTGTCTCCAATAAGGAACTGCGAGTCGACGCGGTGTGCCGTCTCGTCACCGGGCGCAATCCACCAGAGGGGGCGCACGATGGGGTCGCCTGTGTCCGTGACCTCCCCAGCCAGCTCCAGCAAGAGCGGCGCTACGAGCGAGGCCCTCAGTGCGGCAAACTTGTGCGCGATAGCCACCACTTCGGCATCATATTGCCAGGGTGGGACCGAGAACTGCATAGCGGGCATGAAGGCGGCCACCTCCAGCCAGCGCACGTAGAGCTCGCGCTCGGGCACCTCGCCGCCGCCCGCTGTGCGCTCAGACACTGCGTTGCCACCCACCATATCGGGCAGGATGAATGGGTAGCCCAGCATGCTGACAGTGAGCACGGCGGGGATGAGTGAGCGCAGCCCCAGATCATAGCCCCACACCGAGTCGCGGTCCACTAGGCGGAAGAAGCAGGAGATGTTCTGTGACTGGTAGCCCACGCGGACCTCCGCCAGGGAGAAGAAGGGCAGGGCCATTTCAGTGTAGCGGCGGCTCCATATGCTGGGGTCGGACAGCGGCCTGTAGGTGCTGAAGTCCCGCGGCAAATAGCTGACTTCGCCTGCGTCAAACTTGAAGGAGGCCACAGCGTAGCGCGAGCGCAGCCGTCGCAGGTGCCCCTGGAACCAGTCTCGAGCCTCCGGGCGTGTGAAGTCGAGCACCGCGCCGATGCCGTTCCACCAGCGCACGAGCGCGGGCAGCCGGCCGGTGGGTTCGCGCACGAACAGCTCGCGTTCCACTCCCTCACCAAAGCACGATGAGTTGTAGTTGACGAACGGGTGAACCCAGAGCGTGACGCGGAAGCCGGCATCATGCAGACGGCGGAACATGTCGCTGGCATTGGGGAACTTGGTCTCGTCGAAGTCGAAGTCTCCATAGGCAGGTGTGTACATGTCATCTATTTCCAAGTGGCTGCTGTTGAATCGGTGCTGGCGGATCTGCTGGGCGAAACGCTGCACTTTGTCCTGGTCCACGGCACGCCCGTAGAGCACCCACGTGGACCAGATGGGGTCCCGGAAGGCCTCGGGTGCTGGCACCCTCGAGGGCTTGTTGAAATAGCGCCGCACCATGTATTTGTGGATGGAAGTGACGTCGGAGCCGACACACACGCGGTAGCTGAGCTCTGGCGCGGCAGGGCGGCCCGCAGGTGGCTTGTAGGGCGTGTTGTGGTAGCGTGCCTGCAGCCGCAGCGAGCGCTCCGTGCCGTTCCAGCCCAGGTGGAAGGGCACGGAGTCGTTGACCTTGATGGCAGCTGCACGCGATGACAGCCAGTAGCGCTCAAGGATGCCTCCGAACGCGGCGCCGGAGGAGTAGACGTCGCTGGTGACGAAGGGCTGAGGCTCCTGCTGGCCGTCCAGGCGGATGGGCCAGTGCTGGGTCCTCATCTCGGCACCACCGTACCAGTGTGCCGCCGCATCGCCCAGGAACATAGCGTGTTCCACCGCGCGCCCCGGAGCCGCCTCCTCCCAGCGCACGCGGTAGCACATGACCGTATCCTTGGGCCTCACAGTCTGGATGAAGAAATGCAGGGGGCGCCCATCGGCTGTGCGAGAACAACCGAGGACCGCGCCGTCGCGGCTGCAGGAGTCGAGGTCCAGTGCCCCCGAGCGGAAGGCCAGGCGGAAGACCTGCTCGCCCTTCTGGTTGCGGATGGAGAAGCCGCCTCGGTTGAGGTCCAGCAGCTCCGCGCGCAGGCGTTCCGCTTTGCGTAGAGAGGCGCTGTAGTAGCACCAGGCCACCACCGCGGCCAACACCAGCAGCAGGCCCAGGACCGCGGAGCCGAGGAGCGGTTTCAGCTCTTTGGAGGGCTTGGGCTTGGCCGGCGAGAAGTTATCAGGCAAGAAGGTGTACATAGCTGCAGCTGGGATGACCTTGGGGCTCTTACGGTTTGCGTGGCTCCCAGGGCGGCGGCGGGGGTAGGCTTGGCTCTCCTCCTGAGGGTTCTGGGGCATGAGCCCCCAGTTAGGGAAGGAGTGGGCAGTGGGACCACCCGACAAAGCACATCTGAACCTGGACTGCCTGACTCTGGAAGGGGAAGAGAGAAGTAGAACTGAGCTTTCTCATTCCACAGTATTTCCCTTTGCTGCATCAGAAAGAGGAAGTGTATATTTTGGGAAGTTGTATTCTGGGATATAAGGTCTGGGACATAAAGGCTTGACCCTTACCAGGACCATCTGTATGTGTCTAAACCACTCTTTTTTTTTTTTTTATTAATTAACATATAATGTATTATTTGTTTCAGGGGTACACGTCTGTGATTCAACAGTCTTATACAATTCACAGCGCTCACCATAGCACATGCTCTCCCCTCTAAACCACTCTTTCTCATGAGCGCCAGTTTTTGCCAAAATTAGTCAGGACTCTGATTGGGGAGGGGCAGATGGCATGCATCCCCATTTTCCTGGTGGAGAAACAACCCAGACAGGGTCAGGGAGCTGTCTAGGATCACAGAATTAGCCAGGCTTCCTTGGATCATACATGGGGGCAGTTCAGGCTGAGGAGAAGGCGAGGGGTCTGGAGAAGGCCATGGTGGGAGAGGGAAGATAATCCAGCCAGCTCTTTAAGATCTTTAACAGGGCAGTAGGCTGGTTTTCCTGTCCCTGCAGGGGGAGAGGAGAGAGGAAGGGGGAACATCTCAGGCATGGAATTTAATCTTGAGTCAAAAGCCAGATTAAATCTGGAGATTAGAGAAGATACCCAAAGCCAGATGCAGTCATGGGCCTGGTTTGGAGAGAGGCAGGGTTGGGTTTGTACATTAGGGCTGGTGTAAAAAGTCTAGCATGGTGGCCATAGTGACTTCTCAGGTCACCCTCTCTTTGCTCTCAAACTCGACACTGTTCTCAGCAATTGATCACCAAGTCCATTTCCCCACCAACCTTCCTGCTCTCCTCCTGGCAACACATTTGTTGGCCAGCTACCTCCTGGCTTTGTCTCCACTACGCACCCACTCTCCTCTGCCCCTGCCCTACTTTGGGCACTGTCATTTCTCCCATGTATCATTGCAGTACTTCCCCAATAGGCCTCCCTGCTTCCACCTTCTTTTTCCCCAATGCTCACAGCAACCATGGTGATCTTTTTAAAGCACTTTATGAGACAGTATCTCTTCCTACTTTAGAGCATGACCCCCAGGTTTAAGTTCAGAAGTATAAGCTTTGCAACTGAGGGTCAAGGCATGATGTGGTCTCATCTGCTTTTCTGATTCCATTTCCAGCCAGGCCTATCCTATGATCACCAAGCTCATTCCTTCCCTAACCTAAATCCTTCAGCCATCTGCTCTATGAACTTTCACCTACCCACACTGAACCAATGTCTCTCCCCCACCTATCAGCTCTCCAAGGAGTGGACACCCCCTACTGCACACATAGACTCTCATATACTATATGTTAAACATATGACTGCAGAAAAAACCCCATAGACTTGGTGGGGGGGTGGCAGTGTGTGTCCCAATCTGCTGCCCAAGGCCACTGACCATATCTCAGCCCTCAGGGGGCAGAGTTCAACAAAGAAATAGCACCAGCCAGGTGCACACACAGACATACATGCTGCCAGCCAGCCAGCTGCCCATCTGTTCCAGCTGGGAGGAAGGAGAGAGGGAGACTGGCAAACAGTAATTAGCCTCCTCCCAGATGCCAGTGTCTGTCTCTAAGTCCTCAGCTACTCCCAAGGAGATGCCAGAACCGCTCAGGGTTCTCACCTCCCCCACCTCTCCCACGAAGAGACTATCATCAAGAATGACAGGTGCAGGGTGCCTGGGTGGCTCAGTTGGTTAAGCGTCTGCCTTCAGCTCAGGTCATGATCCCAGGGTCTTGGGATCGAGTCCCACGTTGGGCTCCTTGCTCAGTGGGGAGTCTGCTTCTCCCTCTTGCCCTCCCCTCTGCTCATGATCTCTCTCTCTCTCAAATAAAGAAATAATCTTTAAAAAAAAAAAGAATGACAGGTGCAGACCAGAATTTTTATCTCAGATATCAATATACAGCTCACTACAATGCCTCCCCCCTCCAAGGAGGTGTTGTCTTAGGGCTTCATTCTCTGTGCTCCCTCCCCCTAAATTCCTAAGCTGGTCAGTTCCAGCTGGTCTGGAACAGCCTCTTACTCCCTGCTTCTCATCCCATACCACTTAGCTTTCAAAACCCCCACCCCTCTATTGCATCCCCTACCTGTGGGTACAGGTTAGAAAAGCCCTCCTGCAGAATGCACACAGTAGCTTTTAGCTGATGCCCTCAAGCTCAGCAGAACCCAAAGGTGGCCTTAGGTAGTCCAGGCCAGACTTGCTGTATATTTATATTGATTCATTCAGGACAACCAAGGCCCCATCCTGGGCACTGAGGGAATAAGGGGTAAGGGTCCATATCTGAAGAGGACAGAGAACCCCTCATCCTCAAAACTTTCATATTAAGTCAGCCCATCTCATGACACTGGAGGCATGGAGAGGCCACCAAGATGACCTCAAAAGCCATTTCCAATAGGTTCTGAGAATCTTAATGTTCTAGGATTCCAAGGTTTTTTGGTGAAGGACAGGGGCCCACAGTCTTGGGCGCCCACTCCATGCAGGCCCTGTGCTGGTCTCTCAAATGCCACCACAGCGTCCAACCCTAACAATAATACTGAACAAGAGGCATAGCTGTAGTGCCCATTCTACAGTTGAAGAAACTTGCCCAAACAGAAAAAGGAACTTGTTTGAAGTTACTAGGTGGCAAGGTTGCCTAAATCCGAAATCCCAGCTTAACCCTCCACAGCATAATTTTTAGGAGATGAGAGATAAATGGTCTGACTGGCAGTCTGAATGCAGCAGAGGAAAGGAGCTTTGTGAGTCAGAGGGTGGGACAGGCTCCCCATCAGGTGGGTGTGTGAACAGTGAAGCCTATCTTCTCAAGGGCTGGTGCTGCTGCTTGCTCCAGAAAGGCTCCTTGGGGTGAGAAAAGGGCAATTTTAATGGTATCTGGGACCGGGGCTGTGGAGGAGGAACTGGTTCCTGTGTTAACAGCGCTAGAGACCCCTGTAATCTGCCGCCTCCGTCATCTGGCTAACCACAGGTTAATGCCGGCAGGTGGGGTCTGCCCTAGCCAAACCTTTCCCCACTTGACACTCAACCTCGGTCTTGGCTGCCAGCCCCTAGCCGGATCTGAGGGGGAGGGCCCGGCCCGGCCCCAAAGCGGGGAGGCCATGCCAAGCTGAGTCGTTTGTCGAACATAATTCCAAGGAGGGGGGGAATGTCAAAGGCAACTCGATCCAGCCCATCTCCCTGCCCTCCCCAAGGACGAGATCAGAGGGGATCGAGTGACTGCGCCTACAGCTTGGAATACTCCACCCCCACCCCAGCGCTACAGCTACAATGTCCGAAGGGACAGACTGAGGTCAAAGGGCCGGCCGCCCGCTGGGAACCGCGGCTTGAGGAGGGGCCCAGGTGTCCAGCCTCGTACCCCCTACTCATCAGTAGGAGCGAAAGTTCAGGAAGTGTGTTTCCTCAGCAACCCCCCAAGGTCCTCCCCCTGGGCTCACTCACGGCAGTGACCCCAGAAGTGGGGGTGAAGGGAGGCTCCCGAAGATTCCCTCCGAGCTAGCCGGAGTTGGGCTGCCACGGCGCGGCGCGGGGCGCTGCCTAGCTGGGAACAGCTGAGGCCCTCCTCGGGACCCGCCCCCTTGCTGCTCGGCCACGCCCCGGTCGTTCGGTCTCGCTTCGGGCCTCGGAGTCCAGCCCCGCCCCTGGCGCTCGAGCCCTCCTCCCACATTGTCACGCGGACTTGAGGTCCCACCTCTTAGCCCCCACCTTTCTCCCACTGCTCTGTGCCCACCTCCGGGCAACTCTGGCAGGCCACCCCAGAGTGTCTCCTGGCTCCGCCCCCTGCCTGCAGGCCCGCCCCCGCTGGGCAGTTGCTTACTGCATGCTAGCGGGGCTCTGCCCTAGGCCTTCTGGGACATGTAGTTCTGGAGAAAGGAGCAATTGTAGAGTGTAGGGGTTCTCGCACCTCTAGGCTAAATTTGGGATGTGTATGAGGAGGAGAGAGAGGCAGGGTAAAGGGGGTAGGGTTGGCTACTGGGATTCCTTTCCCTCCAGATTTGGGCAGGTGGAGGCCATCTTGGTATAATGCTCTCATTAGCTCTTCATGTGGAAAAAGTTTCCCATATGGAAAAAGTTCTCTCATATAGGAAAAGGGTAGCGGAGTTCTGGGCGGATCACAGAGGAGGCTCAGTGCAGGGTGGATCCAATCAAAGACCTCACAGAAGGAGCCTAGTTCCACCAGACAGGAGGCACAAGTTGTCGGTTCCCACCGGACCAGACCAGTAGTATCTGAGGTTGGGGACCTCAGTATTTTGCAATGCCCCCTCTGATCTCCCCCTGCAACACACACCCCATGGTGACACCATTAGAAATGCCCGTGCTGTGAGGTGGCAAATGTGCCCCACCATAGCCCTGCTCCGTCCGAGGAGGAGTTGGGCGCAAAAATACTAAAGATCCCAGAGATTCCAGAACACCTCACCTCTTATTTCTGGAGGGACAGAGAAAGAGGGCTTTGCTTTGTAATTTGAGTTTCTTAGTCATGAAACCCTCCAAAATTATGTTTTAGACTCTTGACTTGGGTAAGGGAGGGCAGCAAGGATGTCTGAACATAGACTTTTTCAGGGCTGTGATGGAGACTCTGGGAGCAGAGATCAAGAACTTTGGGGACAGGGACAGGTCTCTGCAGAATGAAAGACTCTGCATCTACTGAGATGGGGGGGTGAGGGAACATCTAGGTTTGGGGGATACTGAACAAATGTCAGCTGGAGGGTCCTCTTGGGGTGGCCCTGCATGGCTAGGTAGACCCATTAGTTTGGGTGGAGGGAGGACACCAACCATTGTTATGTGTCAGGAGGGCACTCAGGGCCACCCAAGGGAAGTACTGAGATATGGGGGCAAGAAGGGCTCAGGGCAGGATGACTAAGAAAATGCACCTCAGTTGAAGGGGCTTCGCAGGGGCCTGAGTGACTGGCTCCTCACTGCCAGATCCTGTGGGGGTAAGGACTCAGGAGGCAGCCTTTGGGGCGAAGAGTTTATTTACTGCTCAGCCCCCTTGGCCCCGCCAGCCTGGGGTCTACCAGCAGTAGCAGTCAGGATAGGTTTCAGACACAAACTCAGGGTGGACAACATAGTTGTTTCTCTGGGGGCCACCGGTCTTCTTGAAGTGACTTGTGTCCCATCTGTGGGGAGAAATGGGTCAGCCCTTTCGGACCCTCATAGGTCTGATTCCAATTCTCAATGCTAACGGTATCCCAACATTTTGCCCCTAATATTGACCCCATGCTCCAACACTGACCTCCTAAGACCTCAGGTTCTACTGTTAAATTTCTGATTCCCAATACTGGCTCCATAACATTAATTTCTTATCCTCTACTTCAAGCCCTGAACCTAATGCCCTGATCTCTTGATTCTGGGCCCCACTGCCAACCTGTAACCCTTGGAGGTCAGCCTCAACGCCCTCTCATGGAGGGTGCTCCAGTCCCTTGCCAGCTTGGACGACCCCATGACACTAGCGCCCCCTGGTGGCATTTTCTACTCAGTGCATCGCAGCGGACAGTTCCCGCCCCGACTCGTCCCCGCGTGCCCCGCTGCGCCAAACGCCATTTGCGCGGGACTTACCTAAGGTTCGGACAAGGGTAGTATGACGGCGGGGGAGTTATAACAGCACATTGCATTCCGGGCGGGTGCTCGTAGGGCAATACACTCCTGGAGGAGGAAGTGGTGGGCAGGGAGAGGTCGGGCCTCAAAACCCAGACTGGGGCTCTGAGCGGCGCTCTTCCCCTCGGGCCTCTTGGCCCTTCAAGACCCCATCGAAGCTTCCCCTCTGGGAAGATACCTGAAAATCCCTATCCTCGTTAGGCCTGGTTTCCGCCGCCCAGGCTGGGCTGTGGGAGTACGCTGGATTGGGGGGGGGGGGAGGGTGTGGGGGGGTGGGCTCCAGTCGTTGAAGAGCTGGGAGCCCCCGGGTCCTCTCCATTGGAGGGCAATTACTCCAGCACTAACGACATTTCTAAGGCTCAGGCACTTTCTCGCTCCCCCCTGCCCTGGTGACGGATGAGACTCTGCCTCGCACAATTAATCAGACTTTCTGCCCGGGGAAGGGCGGGGGGAATCACCGTGGGGTAGGGGCAGGATCTAGGGACCCCCCCCCCCCCCCCCCCCCCCGCCACCTTCCTCCACAAGCTCTCTAGACCGACGCGGACTTTGGAGTTCTCCCAGGCTTGGCCCGCCTTGACTGCCACCTGGTGCAGGGGAAAGGTTGTGCCGCAGTCTGGGTTGTAGCTGAGCGCTTGGGCCTCAGTTTCCTCAGCAGTAACACGCTAGGCTGTCTACCTTCAGAGGTGGTGTGGGGCTCTAAAGCCAGGACCCCTCTGGTAATACGGTTACCATTTCCTTACTCACATAACACCCGGCAATGACCCTGCCCATTATCGACGGTGACCTGAGACCCAGGAACTGAAGCCGCTTTTTTGAGGACACCTGGCACTCCAGAGGCTAGAACCTGCGTCTCTAGGGCCGGGTATCCAGGTAGGGAACCAGGTGTGGGGAAGGGATGTGACTGGTGTGTGGGGTTTCTTCCTCAAAACAAACAAACAAACAAACAAAAACCAAAAAAAAAAAACAAACCACCTTCTGGCGGGGCCTCCAGAGCTAGGTTGACCTTGAGCCCAGTTCGGGACGGAGAGGGCCGGGAACCTGGGGGAACCTTAATGCAGGTTCTCCGGTCTCAGCGGTCAGCTCAGGCCCTGGGGCCGGAGGGCGGGACGGGACAGGGCCCAGTAAGGGGATAGAGGCGGCGGGAGCCGGGGTAGGGTCTGGCATAGAGGCAGAGCAGAGCTGGAACTGGTGAGGGATGGGGCGCGCACAGCTGGGGTGAGGCTGGACTCGCGGGGGCGGGGTGGGGTGGGATGGGGGGGCTTGTTTCGGGCGGGGCTTGCCTAAGGCGGGAGCGGCCCTGCGAACCTTACAGTCGGCTGCTCTTTGCACAAAGGCCGGAAGCGGCGTTCCGTGCAGGGTGCTCCGGTGACGTAGTAGTCCATCCCACGTAGACAGTAGCGGCGGCCGGAGCAAGGGCTTTCATAACCCTGGAAGGGCAGGCGGCCGGGCAGAGGATCCACGCACCCGCATCGGGACGGGATGTGAGGCAGCGGCTGGTTCCGTGACAGCGAGTTCAGCATGTTCACCACCACCTCGCGCTCTGCTCCCGCGGACCCAAGCCGGGGAGACCCGGATACAGAGTTACAGGAAAGGGAAGGGACAGGGTCAGAGATAGGAAGAGATGGAAACAAAAACATGGACAGATAGAGGAGACAGGGTTACACCCCTATCTTTGGCTTCTGCCACATCCCCCAGGTCCCATCCCGTCGTCCTTCTGGTCTACCCCACTACTGCCCCCACCAACTGTTACCATAGGCGTTGAGTCGTTCCGGCTTAGGAGGGCACTGCAAAGGCATTCCTCGAACAGCTGTCTCCATTCCGGCCTCCTGAAAGTGGCACACATGCTACCTCAAACTCTGTCCCGGAAGAGTTCCTCCTTTTGGGGGTCCTCCCTGAACACCCAGACCAGTCCCAGGCCGTGTCTTCTCCCGCCCTCCAGATGCTCCCCTACTCTCCCAGCCTCGGAGTCTTTAGGGTTGGCAAGGCAACGCGGTTACTCCGCCTCCGGGTCGGGGGAGAGGGGATAGGAAGGAAAGGAAATGGAGCTATATATAGGTGGATGGGGTTTGGACCTAGGCCTCAGGCACCCCTGCCTCAGCGTTTGCCTTTGATTTTACCTCTCTTTGTCTAGCTGACTCTGTGTAGTTATGTCTTGGAGTGTCTCTAACTGGGGAGAGGTAGTGTCAATATTATAATATTGCCTGCCCATCAGAATCACCTGGAGGACTTGTGTAAAATCCTGACTCTTTTTTTTTTTTTATTCATGAGAGACAGAGCGAGAGAGAAAGGCAGAGGGAGAAGCAGGCTCCCAAGGAGCAGGGAGCCCAATGCGGGACTCAATCCCAGAACCCTGAGATCATGACCTGAGCCGAAGGCAGACGCTTAACCATCTGAGCCACCCAGGCGCCCAAATCCTGACTCTTGAAGTTCTGATTCAAAAGGGTTCAGTCAACCCGAGGTCAGCCATCAGCTACAGTTAAGAACCTCTGCTCTGGCCTCCCATCCTCTCAAATTTCCTCTTTCCTCTGGCCTGGGCCTGCAGCTGGGCTCCTTCCTATCTCCTTGGAAGACTCTCCTATTACCTATCTGCGCTGCAACTGGGTGGCCTTGCTTTCCCTTCTCTTGTCCTTGCTCACATCACAAAGGAGGGAGAGTGGAGCAGGTAGGCTCAACCTATCATTAGCCAGACCATGTGGGGAGGGGCCAGGTGGCAAGCTTCAGGAAGGTAGCAAGTCAGGGAGTGCACACTCACTGTGTCCCCACAGAGCCCAGCCAGAGATTGGGATCCAGGGGATCTGGGAGCTGTTCACACAGCTCCACTCCTGGGCTCCCCTGTCTCCTAGAAAATACAAACCCTAGTTTCACACTTGAGAAAGAGCCCTGGAGCATTGTTGATGGGAAAGGGATGAGGAACTAATGGTGAAATATCAGTCACTGTGGTTTAGCAGTGGAGGGAGATGTGTGTCCCAGACCCCAGGCGTCTGGTCACAGTAGATACCTTAGGTAGCCGGGGAAGGCATGTGGTATATTTGTTCCAGCCGGTGCAGTTGTAAGGTCCCATCCTCCATGTGTTATACCGGTCACCACATAGGTAGTATGGGGTCCATTTGTCTATTTGATCATAGGGGTGGAAACACAAAACATTGTTACTCCTTATTCTACCCCAGGATCTGCGTCCCCCTAGATGTTTCTCCTCTGATCCCCAGCACAAAGCTGGACTCTTACTAATATCCCTCAGGCCAGTCAAGCCCAGCCTGGCCCCAGATTTACACACTGAGATGCAGCCCATTTCTCACCTAGGGCAAGTTTCTGAGTGGGGTCTGGATCCTTTGAGCTGATCACTTTGCATCCTGGGACCACCTTCTCTGAATCAGCCTACCTGAAAATGGATCCTCTTCCTCTTTCCTCCCTCTCATTGTCCACATCCAGGGTCCAAAGTTTGCTTATTCTGCCTCCTTAAAATCACTTGAATCTAAACCCTCTTCTCATCCCCCATGATCTCACCGCTGTATCTCTGCCGTGCCGTAACGAGGAGACAATATCATGTCGTGGTTAATAGAATGGACTTCACAGACATTTGGGGTTCAAATCTCAGCTCTGCCAAATAGCTCTGTATGATCTTGACTGAATTAATTTCACTGTGTCTTAATCTCCTCAATTTTAAAATGGGGGTAATAGTATTATCTACCTCATAGATTGTTGTGAGATTTAAATGAGTTAATACATGTAAAACACTTAGAACAATGCCTGGCACATAGAAAACTATTACTACTATTGGCCTACTAACCGCCCTATCTCCTTTTGAAATTCTACAATCCAATCTCTACATAGATTTTCACAAATGAAAATCTGACCAAGACACTTCCTTACTTAAAATCCTCCAAAGCCCCACCCACCCAGTCATCTAAGTCTGTCCTAAAGACCCTCCATGATCTACTACCCTAACAGTCTGAAAGAACACATGTGCAAGACACCTGGAAAGGAGGTCTAGGAGCCCTAGAGGAAGAGCAGGTGTATATATGTGTGGGGCAGGGTGTTGGGATTTGGAGTTCTGGATTGGTGAGTTGGACATATTAAGTTTGAGGTGTTTGGGGACATTCAGGTAAAGTTGACCATAATCAGATGGAGAGTGGAATTCTAGTGAGAGGTCAAGGATAGAAATAAAGACTGAGTTCTCGGTTAAGACACCGGTTAGATAAAATGGTCTCAGGAGAAGAATAAGGAGAGAAAGGAGAGAAGAGAGCTCAGATTAGCACCCTGAGGAACCCCACATTTCCAGAATGGGGGAAAAAGAGACCTAGGAAATTGAGGCATCAGAGAAGCTGAGGAAGGAAGGAGTATCAAGAAATAGAGGGCGCCTGAGTGGTTCAGTCGGTTAAGCATCTGCCTTCAGCTCAGGTCATGATCCCGGAGTCCCAGGATGGAGTCCCACATTGGGCTCCCTGCTCAGTGGGGAGTCTGCTTCTCCCTCTGCCCTTCACCCCTCTGTTGCTTTGTTGCTCTGTTGCTCTCTCTCCCTCCCAAATAAATAAATAAAATCTTAAAAAAACAGGAGTGGTCAGAGCTTGAAATGCATAATGTAGGTCTCATTGATTGAAGAGTCCCTTGGATGCGGTAATTAGAACTACACAAGAGCAGTTTTAATGTTTGAATGTAGGAGATACAGACTCCCAATTTCAATTGGATAAATATTTATCATCAATTAATTCAATAAACACTTATGAGGCCTGGTTATACTAGATGCAGGGGCACAGCTGTGAATAAGAAAAGACTCTGCTCTTTTGGAATGTACAGTGAGAACATCACAAACACCTAACCAAATGGGAAAGATAATTTCTCATAAGGTGTAACAAGGAGTGAGGAAGTAGAGACTGTGAGTATAGACTATGTTTCTAAGAATCTTGGCTGTGAAGGGGAGGCGCAAGAGAGAATTTTTAGGCAGGAAGGGGTTAGAAAAGGCTTCCAGGTCAAGGGGAAAGAGGTGTGGTGGGGCAGAGAGATGCAGGAGAGATGGAGAACTAATGGAACAGGGTCGCTAAGAAGATGGGAAAAGGGGCGCCTGGGTGGCTCAGATGGTTGGGCGTCTGCCTTCGGCTCAGGTCATGATCCCAGGGTCCTGGGATCGAGTCCCGCGTCGGGCTCCCTGCTCCACAGGGAGCCTGCTTCTCCCTCTGCCTCTCTCTCTCTGTCTCTCATGAATAAATAAATAAAATCTTTAAAAAAAAAAAAAAAAAAAAGAAGATGGGAAAAGATGCCCCTGGAATATACCTGGAGGGATTTGTTTGGAAGAGGTTAATACTCCCTCCATCTCTTTAGGGATAGGACCCAGGCCTCTTCCAGTTCTTTGGCACAAATAGGAAACTCCCAAAAGGCAGGGCCTGGATCTCCTCCTTCAGGGTCAGGGTTAGGGTCAGGTCAGGTGGTTGGGAGTCAAGCTGGACTGGAGATGATTGGAGAAGCCCAGATTATGGGTGGGGATAAAGTTGATATGGGATCAGAGTGGAGGTCAGGACTCAAGTTGGGCTCAGGTTAAGAGTCATTGTTGAAGTCTCTGAGTGGGGTCATTGTTGGGTAGGTAAGGGGTGAGGTCCTACCTTCCTCTTGACAGAGCCAGTATTTCTCAGGAAAGTAGGGGTGGCCTGGTATGGAACCCTTATAGCTGTAGTCCTGCATGGCACATTTGACCATCTTCTGCAGGGCTTCAGGATCCACGTGGTGCTGCATGGTCTGAGTCAGGCCCTGGGCAAGGGGAGAGGAGAGGAGAGGAAATGACTAAGTGCATAAAGGCCCCAGCTTTGGTGTCCTGCTGGACTCAGATCCAGTCCCTATTGAGAAAGTCAACCCAATTGGGTGTCCTCCCTATGCCAGAGGGATCCCCATGCCAGTCTTGACCCCCTCTGCATAGTTTTTTGTTTGAATCACACTTTCTTCCTTTCTTTCTATCCAAGGCTAGGGCTTGGAGCCAGGCATTTGTCCTCAGAGTGCTTTTCTGATGTTCTTTTTTTTTTTTTTTTTTAAAGATTTTATTTATTTGACAGAGAGAGACACAGCGAGAGAGGGAACACAAGCAGGGGGAGTGGGAGAGGGAGAAGCAGGCTTCCCGTGGAGCAGGGAGCCCAGGACCCTGGGATCATGACCTGAGCCGAAGGCAGACGCTTAACCAACTGAGCCACCCAGGCGCCCCGCTTTTCTGATGTTCTCATTTCTGTCCTTTCCTTGACTGGGAGCTCTTTAAGGGCAGAGCTGGGTGTTCCTGTTTCCTTGCAGACTGTGTGCTATCTGGGAGCAGGGCCTGGGTCTCCCCAAACAGACCAACAGTCCCCTGGTATAACCTGGAGCCTCAGGAAAGCCTGACTGCCCTGGGAGCCAGCTGCCTTATGCAGGTGTTTTGGAAGGGAGCGCTCTCTGGGAATTTGGCACCTTGAAGGAGATGAAGGATGGGGCTGGAGGGACACCTAATTTAAAATCTCATTCCTGAGGGTGCCTGGGTGGCTCAGTCATTGGGCGTCTGCCTTTGGCTCAGGTCATGGTCCCAGAGTCCTGGGATCGAGCCCCGTGTGGGCTCAGCGGGGAGCCTGCTTCTCCCTCCCCCTCTGCCTGCAGCTCTCCCTGCTTGTGCTCATTCTCTCTCTGTGTGTCAAATAAATAAATAAAATCTTTAAAAAAAAAAGAAAAAAGAAAGAAATGAGAGGATTTAAAAAAAAAATCGAATTCCCTGACTCCAACCTGACCCTGGTTCTACTGTGGCTCTGATCTTGACACCAATATCACCCTTGACTCTGACACTCACTTTTCTTATCCTACCCTGACCTTTTTCCTGATCTTGGTTCAGGCCCTGGGTTCCTCTGCTTCTTGGGGTTTACCTTGTCTTATCTCCTTCAATCCCTTATTGGGTTAGATCTGTGGAATTCCTGATTAAGACCTACCTCTGGATCTCCCTTGTCCTCAGCTGAGGGCAGAATGAATGCCAGGTTAGTTGTAAACCAATAGATCTCTGCAAGCAGCTGGTGTAAAAAGGCAGCTGGGTCACAGGGGTGGGACACCCAGCAAAGTCAGAGACTAGAAGGGACTTCCTCATAGTGGACAGCAAGGTGCTGGGATGGTGAAACAGCCACCCTCATTTCCCCCTTAGGATCTAAAGAGCAAAGGCTTCTCTTGGCCAAGATGAGACCTGGTGCCCCTACTGCCCTGAGAGCCACTCAGCTGAGGGGTTTACTGGATCTCTGTGCCCAGCTGAGGTTTTGTTTTGTGGGCAGATCCTGCACAATCATACTCCATATAGGTGAAAGAGCCACATGACTTGGCATTCCCTTGACCTTTACACATAGACACACACACACACACACACAGTCATTTAGGAGAACTCATAGACGTCATCAATTTTCCCCTTAGAGGCTTTCCTCAGATGTCTGTATCTTTGATTGTCAGCTCATGGTTATGAGTAGGAGACTAAAAAAGCTTAGTGGAGGCTCTGAGCTGTGTATGGGTGGGCTTTGTCAACCAAGAGCATCATTGTAGGATGGTCTGGCTAAACCTATTTTTGTCAAATTCTGTCAGTATCTGTAGATCTTCCCTCTTGGGCTGATCAGATTCTTCAGAAGACACTCTCAATCTTTGGCCTCCAGGTAGTGGCCTGGCTACCAGTGTTCTGAGAATCTAGTGGAGGGGCGCCTGGGTGGCTCAGTTGGTTAAACAACTGCCTTCAGCTCAGGTCATGATCCTGGAGTCCCGGGATCGAGTTCCACATCGGGCTCCCTGCTCGGCGGGGAGTCTGCTTCTCCGTCTGACCCTTCCCCCTCTCATGCTCTCTATCTCATTCTCTCTTAAATAAATAAATAAATAAATAAATAAATAAATAAATAAATAAATAAATAAAATCTTTAGGAAAAAAAAAGAATCTAGTGGAGAAGAGGATTGCGGGGGCGGGGTGGGTGCTGGCATTCAGTATGTGGAGGTTCACCTGTATTCAGCATGGTACCCTGCCCTCAGCTGGGCCTGGTATCCCCAGTCCTGAGATCCTTGCCAAAAAATTAGCCTTCTGATTTTTGCAGAGATGGGACGGGCAGTCACCCATGGCATGGAATAGAAGAGGGGATTAGTGGGCTTAACTGATTTTTTAAAAAATATATTTAAAAAATTATTTATTTGAGAGAGAAAGATAGAGCGTGCCCATGAGTCAGGGAGGGGTGGGAGAGGAGCAGAGGGCGAAGCAGACTCCCTTCTGAGCAGGGAGCTGGATGGGGGGCTTGATGCGATGCGGGGCTCAGTTGAGGGGCTGACTGAACCACTGAGGTGCCCCGGTTTTACTGCTTCTTAAACAGCTTTCAAATCATCCTTATTTTAGCTGTAGTCCTATCCTATCTTCAGTTCCAGAGAAGCCTAGTATTACCAATTCCTGAGCCTTTTTTTAAAAATATTTTATTTATTTATTTGAGACAGAGAGAATGAGAGACAGAGAGCATGAGAGGGAGGAGGGTCAGAGGGAGAAGCAGACTCCCTGCTGAGCAGGGAGCCCGATGCGGGACTCGATCCCCGGACTCCGGGATCATGACCTGAGCCGAAGGCAGTCGCTTAACCAACTGAGCCACCCAGGCGCCCAATTCCTGAGCCTTTTTGAAAATTCTGCAGTTTTAGTTGAATTATGTCTTGTGTTTCCCACTGCTGGCTTTGGATTCAGCTTTCTCAGCTCTGCTGTCAGGTACTAGTTATTGATCATACTTTCTAGCGTCTGAAATTTTGTAGCCATTGTCCTTTCTCTCTCACTAGTTTTGTGAGTTTATGTGTCAAATATCCATTTACAGGTGTTCTAGAGGGTTTCAGGAGAGAGTCAAAATACATATGTTCAATTTCAACCCAGAAAATTAGAGTTGTATATTCTATATACTAATCCTTTGTCAATTACATGTTGCAAATATCTTCTCTCAGTTTGTGGCTTGTGTCTTCATTTTCTTTATAGTGTCTTTTGATGAAAAGAAGTTCTTAATTTTAACATATGTAAATTTATTAATCTCTTCTTTTATGTAGTACTTTTGTGACTTGTTTAATAAATACAACCATACTCTCAGATAATGGAGATAATGTCCTATATTTTCTTCTAAAAGCAAATAGTTTTACTTTCCATAGTTAAGTCTTTTATCTGTCAGGAGTTGCTATTGGTGTGAGTTAGGGATAAAAAAAACCTTTTTATCCATCTGGATAACCAACTGTCCCATTGAATAGTCTATCTCTCCCCACAACCTCCCCCCCCGCACCAATATATAATGCTATTCCAATTCTGATATATCTTTTCCCATAGCTTTACTTTCAGTCATCTCTGTTGTGTATTGTTCCATATATATATGGCCCCATATCTGATCTGTTTCATTCTCTATCAATCAATTTGGCTATTCCTACAGTAATACTATGCTTTATAAATGTTTGTCACTCTTCCTATCTACATGCATGTTATACCTCTCCGTTTATTTTTAAGCAAAGTTTTATATTATCCATAGAGTTTTATACACATTGTTAGATTTCTACTTACTGTTGTTTTTTTGCTAGAATGATATACGTGTGTGTGTGTGTGTGTGTATTTTATTTTTTAAAATTATGCTTCCTGGGGCACCTGGCTGCCTCAGTTGGAAGAGCATGCGACTCTTGATCTCGGGGTCATGAGTTTGAGCCCCATGTTGGGTGTAGAGAGTACTTAAAATGAATAAATATATTAAAACTTAAAAAAAATAAAATTATGTTCCCTAAATACTTGCTGTTGAGGTAAAGAAATGTGATTGACTTTTTATCTTATATTCACCCAACTTTCTAAATTCTTATTCTAATAATTTGTAGATGCTACATACACAACTGTATTGTCTGTGAATAATAAGTTTTTTGTATTCCTTTCTTACCCTTGTATCTTACATGATATTATTTTCCAAAATACAACTTATCTGATATTGTTTTCTAAATTTTGGCACTTTCCTTAAATTTAACAAATTAAAAATCATAATTATTTTCCATTGACATTGGTTGCTTAAATTTAACTCACGTTTACCAATTTCTTAGCTCACCATTCCTTCTTGCATCTCAGACCTTCCTTTTGTGATCACTTTCCTTCTCCCCAAAGTATATCCTTTAGATGTTCCTTTATTACAGGTCTGATGGTAGTAAACATTTTCATTTTGTTTGCTGTAAATGTCTTTATCTTTCTTTTGTTCTTGAAAGAAAGATACTTTGGGCGCCTGGGTGGCTCACTCAGTTGAGTGTCTGCCTTTTGCTCAGGTTGTGATCTCTAGGTCCTGGGATCCAGCCCCAGCGTTGGGTTCCCTGCTCAGTGGGGAGTCTGCTTCTCCCTCTCCCTCTGCCCCTCCTCCCTGCTCGTGCTCTCTTTCGCTCTGTCTCTCAAAAAAATAAATAAGATCTTAAAAAAAAAAAGGAAGACATTTAGACAACAATTTTTCTCTGCCTGTTTTTAAGGTCATCTCTTAAGCTGGTGTTGGGCAGTTCCACTGTGAGATACTGATGTGTGAAATTCCTTCTATTTATTCTGTATCTGTGGATTCATTTCTTTTATTAGTTCTGGAAAATATGGAGCCTTTTTCTCTTCAGATAATGCCTGTTCTCCTTTCTGCTCTATCCTTCTGGGACTCTGAGTAGATGTGTATGAGATCTTCTCCTTCTGTCTTTCATATTGCCTAATGTTTTTTTCATATTTTTTAACCACTTGGTCTCTGTGCTGCATTCTGGGAAATGTCTTTCTCTCTTTCATTTCACAATACTCTTTTTTTTTTAAAGTTTTTATTTTAATTCCAGTTAGTTAACATACAGTGTTACATTAGTTTCATTTGTACAATATAGTGATTCAACAATTCCATATATCACCCAATGCTTATCACAAGTGCACTCCTTAATCCCCATCACCTATTTCACCCATCCCCCCACCCACCTCCCCTATGGTAACCATCAGTTTGTTCTCTATAATTAAGAATCTGTTTCTTGGTTTGTCTCTTTCTCTCTTTTTGTTTTAAGATTTTATTTATTTATTTATTTATTTATTTATTTATTTATTTATTTATTTATTTATTAAGATTTTATTTATTTGACAGAGAGAGAGAGAGAGCACAAGTAGGCAGAGTGACAGGCAGATGGAGAGGGAGAAACAGGCTCTCTGCCGAGCAGGGAGCCCGATGCGGGGCTCGATCCCAATACCCCAGGATCATGACCTGAGCCGAAGGCAGCCGCTTAACGGACTGAGCCACCCAGGCGCCCCAGATTTTATTTATTTATTTGAGAGAGAGAGAGAGAGCATGAGCAGGGGAAGGGGCAGAGAGAGAGAGGGAGAAACAGACTCCCCTGCTGAGCAGGGAGCCTGATGTGGGGCTCGATCCTAGGACTCTGGGATCCTGGCCTGAGTCAAAGGCAGATGCTTAACCAACTGAGCCACCCAGGTGCCCCTTGTCCCTCTCTCTTTTTTCCCCTTTGTTCATTTGTTTTGTTTCTTAAATTCCACGTGTGTGAAATCATATGGCATTTGTCTTTCTCTGACTTATTTCATTTAGCATTATACTCTCTTGCTCCGTACATGTCATCGCAAATGGCAAGACTTCATTCTTTTTTATGGCTGAATAACATTCCATTGTATACATATACACCTTATCTTCTTTATCCCTTCATCAGTCAATGGACACTTGGCTGCTTCCATATCTTGGCTATTGTAAATAATACTGCTATGAACATAGGGCTTCATGTATCCCTTTGAATTAGGGTTTTTGTGTTCTTTAGGTAAATACCTAGTAGTGCGATTGCTGGATTGTAGGGTAGCTCTATTTTTAACTTTTTGAGGAAACTCCATACTGTTTTCCAGAGTGGCTGTACCAGTTTGCATTTCCACCGACAGTGTAAGAGGGTTCCCCTTTCTCCACATCCTCACCAACACCTGGTGTTTCTTGTGTTGTTGATTTTAGCCATTCTGACAGGTGTGGGGTGATAGCTCTTTGTAGTTTTGATTTGCATTTCCCTAATGGTAAGTGATGATGAACAGCTTTTCATGTGTCTTTTGGCCATCTATATATCTTCTTTGAAGAAATATCTGTTCATGTCTTCTGCCCATTTTATTTTAGAAAGAGAGAGAATGGGGGAGGGCAGAGGGAGAGGGAGAGAGAATCTTAAGCAGGCTCCCTACCCAGTACACAGCCTGATTCGGGACTTGATCTCATGACCCTGAGATCGTGATCTGAGCCAAAATCAAGAGTCAGACATTTAAGTGCCTGCATGACCCACGTGCCCCTCTTCTGCTCATTTTTAAAATTAGATTATATTTTTTGGGTGGTTGAGTTTTCTAAGTTTTTTATATATTTTGAATACTGACCCTTTATTGGATATATCATTTGCAAATATCTTCTCCCATTCCCTAGGTGGCCTTTTAGTTTTCTTGGTTGTTTCCTTTGCCATGCAGAAGCTTTTTACTTTGATATAGACTAATAGTTTACTTTTGATTTTGTTTCCCTTGTCTCAGGAGACATATCTAGAAAAAAGTTGCTTCAGCCAATGCCAAAGAAGTTAACAATACCTGTTCTTCCAATCCATGAGCAAGGAATGTCTTTCCATTTCTTTGTGTCATCTCACTGACACTCTTAAGCTATGTCTAATCTGCCCTTTAACCCATCTACTGAGGTTTTGGTTTTAACACACATATTTTTTCTTTCTAAAATTTCTATTTACTTCTTTTTTTTTTACATTTGTCTGGTCTTTAAAAAATATAATCACTTGCTTGCTCATTTTGATGATTTCACTTCATTTTTAAAAAAATGTGTAATAATTATTTTGTATTCTTTAACTGTTAATTCCAATACCTGAAGTTCTTGGAGGTTTTAGTCTGTTGTTTGTTATTTCTGCTGACTGTCAATATGGTGGTTTGTTTCCTTATACCTCTTATTGCAAACTCAGATTTGATTGGCCTTACTGTGAAGGATACTTGGAAACCTACATTGAGGGGTATTTTCTACTACAGAGGATACACATTCATTGTGTGTGTGTGTGTGTGTGTGTGTGTGTGGTGGGGCAGGGAGCCAGAGATCACTAAACTTTCTGGTTCATTTTGGAGTTTAAGATTTAGTTTCTTCACCTCACTTAAAGCTTAGACTCCTGCTTGTAGTGCTGATATTGGCATTCATCCTCAGGGCATCCTAAGTATACTGACCACTCACCTCTATGAGAGTCCAGAAAAAATAAAAGTAAATTTTTATGCAAGACCTAGTTGTTTTAAAGCAGGAGGGCCCTTGAGAGTTTCTAGATCAGCATACTGCCAGAAGCAGTATGCTTCATTCTTCATTCTTAATCCCACTGCTGTCTGGCTTTCACTCCTCTCTACTCACTGAAGCTGTCTGGCCAGATTGCTAAGGATTACTACATCCAAGAGATCCATGTCTGTGTTGACATTTGGCACTGACCTTTGTCTAAAATGCTGTCTTTGTTGGTTTCTCCTTGATTTTCCTCCTATCACCCGGTCTCCTTTTATGGCTCTTCTTCCTTTACTTACCTCTTAAATAATCTGTATTCTCCAAAGTCCATCCTTGACCTCTTTCTTATTTTTCCTTGGCAATCTCATACACTCCTATGGCTTTAGCTACTGCCTGTATGTTGATGATTTCAAAATTTGTATCTGTAGCCCAACCCTTTTCCCTGTGCTTCAGATTAAGTATATCCAACTACCTACCAGATATCTCCTGTTAGTCCTCGAATATTTTTGTCCCAAAATGAACTCCCAATCTTTTTCTAATCTGCAATTCCAAATCTCAGAACTACTATTCCTCTATTTGCCAGAGCCCTAAACCCAGGAGTCATCCTAATCTCTCCTCTCTTCTTCATACCCAGATGGTGACCAAGATCTATTGATCTACTTCTTAAAATTCCCTCCTATTGAATGTCAAAAAGGCAGGCACTCTCATATTTTTTTGGTGGGCATGTAAATTATAACCCTTATTACAGCAATTTGAAGTGTATATCAAAAATTTTCAAAGTGTGCATATCCTTTCTCCCAACAATTTCATTTCTAGTAATTTATCCTAAGGAGATAGTTGATGTCTACAGATGTACACAAATGATTGTACTAGCAACATTTTGTAAATAACCTAAATTTCCAATAAGATTCTTTAAACATAATTTGGTACATTCATAAAATAAAATACCATAGTCATTAAAATGACATTATAGAATATTTTTACACAAAAAAATGTACCTCATATGTGGTTATATGCAAAGAGCAAGATTCAGAGTGTTAGTATACAATGTGATGCCTTTTCATAAAAAATGTTTGCTTCGGGCGCCTGGGTGGCTCAGTCGTTAAGCGTCTGCCTTCAGCTCAGGTCATGATCCCAGGGTCCTGGGATCGAGCCCCACATCGGGCTCCCTACTCGGCGGGAAGCCTGCTTCTCCCTCTCCCACTCCCCCTGCTTGTGTTCCTGTTCTCGCTGTTTCTCTCTGTCATATAAATAAATAAAATCTTAAAAAAAAAAAGTTTGCTTCCTAAAATGGCATATAATAATAAATTAACAATGGTTAATTTGGGTAGTGAGATCATAGGCCTTTTTTCTTTGTGCTTCTCTGAGTTATCCCAATTTTCTGCATTGAGCATGTATTTATTTTATAATTATAAACATTATTTTAAAAATTCTCTCCTATTCTGGGGCGCCTGGGTGGCTCAGTTGGTTAAGCGACTGCCTTCGGCTCAGGTCATGGTCCTGGAGTCCCGGGATCGAGTCCCACATCGGGCTCCCTGCTCAGCGGGGAGTCTGCTTCTCCCTCTGACCCTCCTCCCTCTCATGCTCTCTGTCTCTCATTCTCTCTCTCTCAAATAAATAAAATCTTTAAAAAGAAAAAAAATTCTCTCCTATTCAAAAAATTCCCTTTTCACTGCCACAGTCTCTCCTTCTCTCTCACCTACATCCTCCTTTCCTTATCCTTCACCACCTCACTGGGCTTCCTGCCCTGAGCCCCAGCCCCTCCAATCTCCTGCCACTGTGGCTCCTCTCACCATTGGGCTGGCCTCCCCCACTGCTCCAGTTCTTAATTCCTGGTGGATCCTTGTCCCGAGGCTGCCATTTCCCCTGACTCTTTTCTGTTGGAAGCCCCCTCCCTCAAGATCTCTTAGTAGACCTGCCCTTCAAGAACCAGGAATGCTCTCCCGATTTTCCAACTCTTGTATCAGTACATCCACTGGGCAACCCTATTTTGTTCACTTGTCTGCTGAGAGCTCTTCACAGGCACAGCCTGGCTTTTCATTGTTGTATCTGCATTGTGCCTGGCACATGTAGATACTTGCCACTTGTTGGACGGTACACACAGATAAATTCCCTTGGGCAGAGTCACAAGTAGACTCACAGATCTTGTCTCCATTTTGTGAATGCTGCACAGACCCACTTGGCCACTCATCTTCAAGTACAGACATACAGACACAAGAAGACTGTGATATATATGCATGAAAACATGCCTACAGCACATTTTCTGGCATATCCCACAGGCAGCCTCAGGGCCTTTGCATTTTCTGATCACTCTGCCTAGAACCCTATTCTGTCAGCTAGCTCTTCATAGGGCTAGTTTTCTCTTATCTTTCTGGTCTCTGCTCAATGTCACCGTGAGAGAGAGGTCTTCCATGACCTCCCTATTTAAGTAGCTCTGCCTGGTTACTTTCCATTTCCATTACCCTGTTTATTTCCTATCCAGCATTTTGGATAATTTATAAAACTTGTTTATTTGTTGATAATTATTTATCTCTCTCCACCTCCTACCCTAGTGGAGTAGGAGGGCACCATGAGGGCAGAATTTTGTACTATTTTATATATTATTATAAATTCCATGCCTAGGCAAATGAATAAAATCCATACATGCATGCGTGTACGCACGTGCACGCACACGCACACATACATAGCTACAAATAATTACAAACACGTAATGACAACCACACACTACCAGTCATTCAGACACACATGACCATTCACTCTGGCCTGTCCACCCACCCAGCCTCTACTTACCGGCGTCACAAACTTGTTGGCTTCCCAGGCCCACAGAGGTGGGTCTTTATAGACCTCCTTGATAGAGGTAGGAGCCCTGTAGGAGTCACTGTAGGTGCTGATGGGGGTCTTGGTCTTGCGGGAGAAGAGGAACATAGTGAGGTCTAGGGGATGCCGTGGTGGGCTCTACCTACCAAGGGCTCCTGTAAGACATCAGTGACCACCCCCTCTGCCAGAAAGCCCACACCTCCAGCCTGGCAGGTGCCCCTAGCTGCTGTGACCCCCTCCTATGGAGGATCTCTCAGCTGCCCTCCCTCACAACCTTCCTGCTCCTACCCCACCCTGCTTCCTCCACTAGGATGGGCACTGCCCATTATGATATCACCTGGCTCAGCCCCATCCCTGGGGAGGTGAGGAGATCCAATTCCCTTCCTACCCCCAGCCTCTTCCTGCCTCGAGCCTCTCAAAAGAGTCCAATTTCCAAGAGTTCAGAGGGTCCCTGGAGATCATCTAGGCCAAACTTCTCACTTTGATGAAGAGAAATGGAGGTTCCGAGACATCAAGTGACTTGTCGAGGGTCACGCAGCAGGTCAGTGGCAGGCCTGGCCTGGGAACCCATGAGTGGAAGCAGAGTGAAATGTGTATCCAGAGAATCAGTTCTCTCCCCTTCCCAGCCCACCTGCCTCTTGCCCACGACCCAGGTAGGGAGCTGAGGCTGGCTTGTTTGATGCTTTTAATATCATTATTTGTGTTACACGATACACAACCAAGGATGATGGTCAATACTGCGATGGAAATGTTAAAAAAAAATATTATACACGGCTCATGTCTTCCACACACCTTCCTGGAAATAAATTAGTGAGCACGGAGAAACCTGGCTGGTTGGCAGCCAGAGCTGAGGGTAGAGGGAGTGTTAAGGCAGTATCTACAAGGGGGAAGGATGACGGGGAGGGGGGCAGGGGGCAAGCTAAGGCCTCAATTCCTCCCCTCCAACATCCCAGACAGGAAAGGAGGGACCCACACACTCTCCTAGACCCAGAAGGTGCTGGCTACCAGCTTCCTACTTCTCACCACCACTTGCACACTGCCTCAGTTGGAAGCCCTTGCCTGCCAGGGAACTAGTGTGTCCTGTGGGCAGCGAGCTTTTCCCTGCTTCCTCAGGGCCAGAGAGGTCGAGCAGTGGGCCAGTCATAGAGCAAGTCAGCAGCAAAGGCAGTAGTCTAAATGAGCCCTCATGGGGGCCCTGCCCGGAAAAGAGGAGGTACCCATGTTCTAGATGGGTGAGTCAGGGAGCCCAGGGTAATGATAGTAGTGGTAGGAAGCTTGGCTGTGGGGCCCAGCTGACGGGATGGGGATGCTGACCAGGGTGGCAGAGAGAGGTTCAGATGGGGGCCAGTACGGACCTTGTAGGCCCTGCAGGTGCCTTCTTTTACCTTGCCTTCCTTTGGTCCTTTCTCATCACCTAACCAGGGTCCCTGTACTAGATGAGGTAGGGGAGGGTGGAGGAATTGAGGGTAGAAAGCTGCACCTCAACACTTTGGGGTTGGCAGCCTGGGGGTGTGGTGCATGGAGAGGGGCTACCCTTCCTAAGCCAGCAGCCTTATTCTCTCTTCTCACTCCCCTCCCCTCCTTTCAGCTCCCATCTCCCAGGAATGGCAGCCAGGGAGTGGGCCGTGGGGGTGTCCTCGGCACACCTGCAGCACGTGAGTGATACATCTGAGAGTGGATACGCCAGCATGTGTGGGGTGTCAGCATGGAGGAATGGGGAGTGCACACCCTGGTCCTGGGATATGAGGTTTGTGGGGCGGAAGACCTGAGCAGTCTTAGGCTCTCTGTGCTTTCATATTTCTTCATATGGGGGCAGGTCTCTATTGCCTAGTCCAGGGGCGGGGGGCTTAGTCACCTCCTCCCTCTCGATTTTCACCCTCAGCTTTTCTGCCCTCTCCCTCCACCCCAGCACCAGCAGAAGCAGCAGGACACACACTCCGACCCACAGATGCCACAGAGAGCCACACACACCACATACACCCCCCCACATACATGTTCACAGAACACACACGTGTTCCCAAACAGATCCCAAGCACACACAGGTCCCTTAGGAACTTCCCCCTTCCTTTCCACACAGACACACAACTCAGGAAGCCCCACAGGTGTATTCAAAGACACACAGAGACCTGCCTACACACCTCCACAGAAACTTCTATGAAGAAATTCCTTCAGGTTTGAAAAGACCTTAAAAGTAATTTCAGACAGCACTCATTTTACAGCTGAGGACACGAAAGCCCAGAGAAACAACACAAGTGCTTGTTGAGATCACAGAGAGTGCTAGCACGAGGGCCACGCCCCCAGCTTCTGACTCCCGGGCCAGGGCCAGGGCTCTGAGTCCCATGCTGAGCAGCCTCTCACATCGTAACAGACCACACAGTCTTTCCCGCCACGGACACTCACATCCATGACAGAACCAGACATCTGGAGAGACAGGCCCAACACAGAGATATAGATACCCACCCTGACAGCCTCTCTCTCTCTCACACACACACACACACACACACACACACACACACACACACACACACACACATTCTGCCAAGTTCTCCCTACCATACACATGCAACCACTCTTTTCTCCTAAGCTTGCCTCCTTGAAGATTCTTGCTGGGAAGCGGTGTCTGGGATCTTGTGCTGGAGGGAGATGGGAAGGGGGCATTTGAGGCCAGCCCTACCTCCTGCTTCCAGCCTGGGATGGAGACCAGTGAAGAAGCGTGGGGGTGGGTGGAGCTGGCAGAGAAATAGATGCATTGGCTGGGGGTGGGTGAGGACAGATCATATAACCCCAAACTGGCCTGTCTCTAAGGCCCACCTTACCCTTCTCCACAGCCCGGAGAGCAAGGAAGGGGGTGAATGGGGCAAAGAGGAAGAAGAAGGCAGTGATTCTATGGGGGGGGCAGTATCCCACCGGATAGCTTTGTCAGGCTTCCCATCTGGAGAGGAGGGTGAAACAAATAGTTACATGGGCCGGCGGGGGGCGTGTGGAGGGGGCTCTGAGGTGCTGGGCCCCGCTCCCACTGCCCTGGGCCTTTCTCCCTCCCAGCCCCTTTCCTTGTCAGGCTGGGGCTGGGGGGCTCATGGCTTCGCTGGGGTGAGGCCAAGCCCCTGGCTTTGTGATCCCTACCCCCACTCATTAGTGTTGGCCTCCCTGCTGTCTAGTCCTTCTTCTCCCCCACTGGACTGCAGCTTTGGGGAGGGGGGCAGGGTGCTGGGCAAGGTCCCCCAAGTAACTGAACAAACAGCCCCCACCGCTCCTCAGCCCCCGGGGTGGAGAAAGACCCGGTTTTGGTTTCTCCGGCTCCATGAACACACAGAGGTACACGTCCTACCATAGGAGGAAGCAATGACTGTTACGAGGTTGGCGGCTGTAGGGGGCGCAGGGGCCGGGGGCAGGCGGACAAGCTGGGGAGGGGTTGGCCCCTGCCCTGTCCCACCTGGCCCACGGGGGGCCCTGCCCCGGGCGGCCGCAATGGCCCCTCCCGCTACTGAATGTGGCAGGCGGTGGAGGACGTGGCCTGGCAGCACATGCAGGTGGGGTTCACGGACTTGGGGGGGATGAGGTCCAGGTCCTCGTCATCAGGGATCTCGTCTAACCGGTAGCCGTCCTTCAGCAGCTGGATGTTCAAGTCTTGGTTGATCTGCTGTAGACAAAGGGGAAGGAGGTCAGGCTTAGGGCTATCCAGAGGCACCACCCACAGTCGGGTCGCATCCCCAGGCCATCTGCACCCCAGCTCAGTCCCATCGCAGGTTACCGAAATGCCAGGCTTTGCCCCTTCTTAGGCCCCACCTTCAGTTCTGGCCTCACTTCCTTACAGATACATCCTTGAGGCCCCACCTCTCTACAAAGGGCATCCCATTCTAAGGGCAACTTCTGCCTCTATTTGGCTGGCCCCTATTTCAGGCCTAGCCCAATAGAGTATCGCCTGGATTTCACACTCCATTCTGTTTAGGAGCCCTGTTCTAACCCCAGGCTTAAGCCTTGCCCCTAAAACCGGGCTCCCCGCACTTGAGGCCAGTGTCTAAGAGCCTCCAGGTTCCATCTGACACTGTCCCATCCCAGGCCCCACCCCGTTATGCCCCACCCTATGGGGCTCCACCTAGCTTTGCCCATTGCTCCTTCAGGGTGTGATTTGGTGTCGGCCCCACCCCTTTTCCTGGATGGAGGTGGTCCTGCTCAGATGCGTCTAGGGTCCTAAGGAGTGGGGCCTCACCTCAGCAGAGGAGTAGCCAGAGGAGGAATATCTGGACATGTCAAAGTCATCATCGCTGGTGGTGGAAGAAAAAAGACAGAGAAGTGATTCCCTGATATTAAATAGAAAACTCCCTGTACCCCACCCCCTACCCCATCAGTCCAAACCTTCCCCCTCCCCCACACTTCTAAGTAAACAGCAGATCTAAATAAAAGATTGTGCTTGCTGTGCAAACGCCCAGCTTCCCTAGCCCCGCCCTTCTAAATGAATTGCCGCCTGTAACCTCCTTCTATACAGAGCTGTTACATCCTTCACCCCCATTCTTCTCACCTTTTTTCTAGGCACAAATCCCCCTGACCTGTTGGGTTTTCCCAAAGTTCAAGTGTAGCCAGGTGCATTCCCAGCAGTCGGGCTCCTGCCTTAGAAGGAGCAGGATGGTGGACATTGCATCAGGGCCCGTTCAAGGGGCAGCAATCGCATCAGTCGTCTCAGGACAGCATCAGACTGTGCCAGTCCCCTTTTCCTCTCCCTGCTCTTTCCTACTGCCAGACAAAAAAATTCCATTCCCTGGGGCAGTCGTCGTTGGAGAGCTCCTGGCTGCCTGAGGAACACCCCACATCCCAATTCTGACAATTCAGCAGGTGTGGCCACTACAGCCCACTTGCATGTTCACAAGGTTCCTGTGGCTTGCCCGGCTGCCCCAGCATCCCTGTACACACCTGTCCGTGTCAAGGGCTACCAGTGGCTTCTCATCTGGGCTCTGGTCAAGCGAGGAGTAGCCTTTATTGGGGACGACCAGCCTGGGTAGAAAATTTAGGGGATTGGATTGGCAACTGGAGCGCATAGCCTGGTGAGGAACTGGATTGGGCCCTGACCCACCACTTCCCCCTGCCCCTTGGATCCTGTTGAGACTCCCTCCTCTCAGAAAGGAGCTGGGCCTGAGGAGTGAGGGAAGAAGGAGAGGCGTAGGACCAGCAGAAATAGATGCTGACTGGCAGGGTCCAGGTGGGGTAGGGGGGCCTCTACCTTGTTCGGGCCATGACATTGTTCTTCTTGGGTTGCTGGTTGACGGGGCTACCCATGCTGCCATTCTTCAGGGAGCCCTTCCGGGCCAGCTCCCGCTGCTTCTCTGCAGGAGAACATGGGAAGGAAGCTGTGTCCTGCTCCCAGGGCCATCCTACCTTACCGCTCAGGACTGACTGGGCTGGGCCTCCATTGTGAAACCCCTTGCTTCTCTAGGAGCCGAGGCAGGGATCCCAACTCCAGGCCCTGCTGCTTGGTGGAGACAGTACTTGGCCCTGCACAACCTGAGGTAGATAGTAAGAGGCAACAGGAAGAGGCTGACCCCTGTCTTCCAGAAGCTGTACTCCCATGTGGGGCAGTTAGTGTATGCTTGATGCCAGAGAAAGGCTGGAGAGGGAGTGATGAAGCAGAAGGATGGAGAAGTCAGGGCTTCTTGCAGGTGATACCTTGAGCTGGAGAGAGGAGGGCATTCTAGGAAGGAGGGATAGCATATACAAAAATGCATTTACAAGTGAGCAAAGTAAATATGGATCCAGATGGGATGGAGGGGTGAAGTTGGAGGGAGGTCAGTTTGGAAAAAGAGGATACATTTATTCAGTCATTTATTTATTCGCCATTCACCTTTATGTCTTAGATCCTGTGTTAAGGGGTTGGGGGCTCCCTCTGGTTAAAAACAGAGCTTGAAGGCCTTGAATGCCAGACAAAGGAACTTAGGATTATTGCAGAAGCCAAAGGAGCCACTGAAGTTGTGGAGTGGGAGGGGAAGAATGGGGCTAGTGGGGTAAAGGGCAAGAGGCTGGGGAGCTCCTCTGGCTATACTTGTGCCAGCCTTTGAGTTCTCCAAGGCTCTAGAGTCTACCAGATCTATGGGGCTGGCCACCAGGTGACCCACTGTCTGGTATGTGACACTGTTACCAGTAGCTAGTAGCTGCCTGGGCCTTGGAGGGGGCCTGCCTACCCTTTCCTACTCCTCTTAAGCCCAGATGTCGAAAAGGGACTGTTGGGCAACAAAAGGATGCTAGGGGAAAGTGCTCATAAAAAAAACACTAGCCCTAGAGAGGCAGGATGGAATGGGACTTTCCAGCTGCTGTGACTCTGAAATTTCCCTTGACCTCCATGTCTCTAGTTTCTCGTCTCTCAGTCTCGGACCCTCTGTCTTTGCCACTGCTCCTCTGACTCCAGTTTTTTCCAGCTTCTTTCCAGCTGGCAGCAGCTGCCATAACCACTCCAGGACTCTAGGGGGTGCAATTTGCCTGAAAGTTCCCAGTGGTGAGTTTCCTTAGTGCAAAGGGAACAAGGTTCTGAGTTTTCATGAGGAGCTTTGGTGGTACTATAATGGGGAGGAAAAAAAGTGTTATTTTAAAAGCATGTTGGAATTGTTTGAAATAGTGAAAAAAAAAGGCAAACAATAAACTGGCAAAACCAAACTATGGACTACTATGCAACCATTTAAAATAAGTGTGAAGTCATTCTTTATATACTGACATGGCCAGGGGCTCCAAGGCATTAAATGGAAAACAAAAACAAAAACAAAGTTTCAGAAAATGTGTACAGTATGATACCACTTATGTTAAAATATAAAGTAAAACAAGAAAAACTAAAAAAGCTTAGAATGATTATCTCTGGGGAGGAGAACGTGGTGGAGGAGGGAGTAGAAAGAGGAGTTACACTTGTTAAAATACTTGTATTGTCAAACAGTAATAAATAAAACTGGCTGCAGTTGGGAGTCCGGTGTCTTGGGAAGATGAACAAATCCACTGAGAGAACTGCTCTCTTGTTTAGAAAAACAGCCTGAGGAGATCCCAGGATATGGTCTGGAATGAGAGAAGCAAGATAAAACCAAAACAAAACACCCCCCCCACACACACCACAAGAAAACAAACAAACAAACTGAATAAAAGAATAGGACTCTGCGAAAAGGAGCTCCAGCAGCTACAAGGAAAGGGTTTTACAACAGATGGAAAAAGGTTCCTAGGAGGAGGGGTCCAGTATTTACTGGGCAGCTGGAGTCTGAGGAGAAAATGGCCAAGAGGGTAGCAGGGATGGCAGAGGAGTTTTGAAGGATAGTCATGAATTGTATTTGATTGTAAACTGTTTCCTGGATGCACTGTGCCGTAATTCTTCTTCACGAAACCAAAATTTAGTAAGTCTGGTATATGCGGCGGCCTTTGGTGCGTGAAATTTGGCCCCTGAAGGGAGAAGGGCAGTGCCTGGCCTGGGTGAAGTGAGAAGGGCAGCTGCGGGAGCTGTGGGCAGTGGTTGGGAGCTAAGTGGCTTTAAGGAAGCAGGCTGCTTCTGACTGCCTTCAGAATGGACACGAAATAAGCCCCCAAAGGGAAGGTGACCCTGGAAAGGGGGTGGGGAGACATTTGGGCTTGCTAAAAAACCAAGGGAAAGCTCCCCCAAACAGGAGCCAACCAGGCCCTAAGATCTCTAGATGGATGAGGGAGGAATAGGGAGAGGATCTCAGCTTCTAGGTTTTGGGATCCTCACGCCTTTCTACCCCTCAAACATAATAACTGACACCCCACCTGTAAGGCAGTTTCCTCCCAGCCTGGCCCAGTGTTTGATGGGACTTCTAACCCTCTCTCTGCGGTTGCATGGTTTTATCCCTGAAGCTATCCCCTAGAACACCTGGAGTCTTCTTGGCCTCAGAGATGCTTCCTAGAGCTTTGGGTCCTGCAGAGAACTATAACTTCCCTCTTTGCCTTGCAGGAGATAAGGTGTCTGGCAGTGCCGATGATGTGGTGGCTTGAGTCTTGGAATCATCTAGTCTGAGTTGGTTTATTTGTGCCACCTCATTGCGGACCCAGCCCAGAGCACCTTGTCCACTCCCCACATCTCCCTCACCCCCCGGACACACTCACCCAGCTTCACTTGGAGCGGGGATGGTTTGTAATTCATGGCTACTGACTCACCCTCCCGGGCGTCACAGTCCCCGTCTGAGATGGAGGCGGCGGCTGGGTCCTGTGGGGAGAAAGTAGAGAGACAGAAAGTTGTTAGGTAGTGAATATATGGGGCTGCTCTCAGTCCTGAAGCTGGTCTTCCCACCCATCATCTGGGCTCATTCACCCCTGGCAGTAGACAGGCGATTCAAGAAGGGAAGGGAAGACCCATACACGCTGGAAGGAAGACCTTGAACTGGATAAAAGAGCCTCGGATCTCAGCCCCACTTACACCCACCTGGGTGTCTGTCTTCAAAGGCCTGTGTGAGCCAGGCTTCCCCCAGAAAGTCTACTGTGATTCCTTAAACCCACAGGATCTCCTGTCTAACCTCCCATACTAGTTGCCCTGTTCCTCAGGGACCTTCCTGTATACTTGTTTGGAAAGGTCTTTCTAGGTTTCTGTGAGTTTAAATCTGGATTAAAGTCAGAGTACATGCTCCCTAAGACAGGCCTTCTCCTTCTGTTTCCCCTAGCATTGGATGTGTCCCTTCACTGGACCCAGAGAACTAACTGGCCAAGCCAGGCCAGACTTCAAGATTATAGCCAATGGACAAAAGAGTTCTCATGAGAACTTCTTCATTCCACAGATGAATCCTAAAGAGTGTCTCCTGAAAGCTTGGCTGGGTATGGTAGGTGGGAAGATGAATAATGGCAAATCAGCTGGTGACCAGTTAGTCCTGTGCTACTCAGTAATCAGGCCTCACTGTTTCCTCCAAAACATCCTAAACCTCTGCTACAAGGTCCAGGGCCCTGGCCCACCCTACTGGAGTCAGTAGGAAGGGGCTGGAGTCATGCACATTCTCCCTGAGAAACTGATGACCAACCACTGATATGGGTACTGCCACTCTAGACATCCGTCTAGGATTAAAGAATGGTAAGCCCAAGGTCTGAGACTGCAGAGTACACCCAAGGCTCTGTCTGTTCTGCCTCTGGGGGTACAGACAGCAGACAGACAGGTAGAACGCTCTAGGATTAGCCCCACAGTGTCAGACCCAGGGATCTGAGTGACCCAGCAAGGGAAGGACATATAACTATTATGGTGGCTTCTGTTCTCTTTAGAATGAGGCAGTGGGGATGAAAACATGCTTGTCATTACAGGGAAAGGAAAAAGTCTAGAATGTTTGGAGGGAAATCCTAGCCTTGCCCATGTTCTTTCAGGCCATCCAGAGTACGAGACCCTGGGTGGGCTCTGTTGCCACAGTGGTTTGTGATCCTGAGGGCAGAACTTGGGCCTCTGTCCTCTGCTCTGAACTGCACCCCTTAGCTGGGATTGTAGGGGGGCAGGGCTCAGAACAAGTGGGGTGCTGCAGTGCCCCAGTGCATCTCAGGCAGCTTCCCATGCTGCAATCCTCTCCAGTCCTTTATTCTCTGCCTCTTTGTCTCAGCTCCTCCTGAGAGACTCCTAATGGAAATCAGTTGTCCCATGCAGACCTGGGCCCATACATGCCTCTCTGTGGCCAAAACAGCCTTGAGGTGTTACCTACAGGGTGCATGAAGACCTGACAGCTGGGGTCTGGCTTTCCCCTTAGGCCACAGGTAGGACCTACTCCCAAAGCAGCTTGAGGGATGACTTCTCAAAGGGTAAAGGCCATAAAGATGCCTGTGGGATCCCACCGGGGAAGCAGTGGCACCTCTCCAATTTCCTTCATCACATTACTTTTTCTGTAGCATTTCTCACATGTCACACATACCATATCCATTTGGATATGGTTTCTTCTTCTGGCTTCGAGGACACTGTGATCCTTGGCTCATGTTACCTCTTTAACCATCATTTTTTACTCCCCCCACAGCGCTTTGTCTCTTCAGCAGTTTCTGGCCCTCAGCCCGCCTCTCTCCTTGGGGAGCCCTGATGTCTTCTACAGTTTAGAGTAACATTTTTACACTGGTGACTTCTAAATCTATGGCCTTCCCAATCATGCATCTTCTCTGGAACCCTCCACTCCATCCATCCATGTAAACCTCACTGTCCTTTCCCTGGGGGTGACTTTAAACACGTGAGCCCCTCAGGCATTTGGGGCTAACCCTTCCCTCTTCGGCACAGATGAGTTCATCAGAGTTGCTTCTCAGTCTGGAGGTACTGGGTAGAAATGGTAACAGTGGAGGGAAACTGCAGGAAGAATAGGGTCTGAGTGGGCCTGGGAAGCTGTTGAGCAATTCTGGTCACAGGGACCCACATTTGGTCCTCAACGCCACTGGGTTGGTCTTGGTGGCTTTTGATCCCTGAGGGAAACTGCCAATTCCTATGGGTCATAAGCCAGGGTTCAGAGCCGTAGTCTTGAGAGGTCCCATGCAAAGCCCACCATTCAGCGTCTCCCCTGTCACTATCCATGATAGAAGGCCATCTTAGTGGCAAGGACAAAGATCTCGGGCACTGTGCCTGAAAATTCAAGTCTTTACTGTGGGCTTCCTGTATGTCTTCCCTGAGAAACACAGCCAATGCACCATGACCATCACATGGAAATGTAATCAGGTTAAATGTGAAATATTCATAAATGTTAAGTATCAGAGGGAATCCAGGCAGAAGGAAACGTCTGACTCCAAGAAATCAGGGAGAATTTAAAATGCCCCCCAAGGACATCTGACAGGAGTTAGCTAGATCTGGGAACTAGAGTGCGGATTAGCAAGATTATTAAACACTCAGTGGAGACAGACATTGAAATGCATCTCTAACAGCAACCCATGTTTCTGCAACCCTTCAAACAAATTCTCCACAGACTGCAGAAATGATTAATAGCCCAGTCTCACTGTTTCTGGGACAGGATATATAGGCTAATGGCCAGTGCAAAGCCAATATAATTAGAGGAAGGCAAAAGTGCCAGAAGAATTCTTAGAGTTAGTCTGGTCCAGTGATTTTCATTAAACTGTGTTCCCTGAACCCCATGCCTTGGGCGGGGCTGAGTGCAAGAGGGAAGCAATAGTAGTGAGAATGGAGATCCTCTCTCTCTCTCTCTCTTTTTTTTAAGGTTTTATTTATTTTGACAGAGAGAGAGAGAGCGAGAAAGGGAACACAAGCAGGGGGAGTGGGAGAGGAAGAAGCAGGCTTCCTGCCGAGCAGGGAGCCCGATGCGGGGCTCGATCCCAGGACCCTGGGATCATGACCTGAGCCGAAGGCAGATGCTTAACGACTGAGCCACCCAGGAGCCCCTGGAGATCCTCTTTTATTTCACTTACACACCAACCTTTCTACAAAATTTTGGTTGGAGAAAGGGTTCTGTTGCAACAACAACAACAAAATTAAAATCCATTGATTTGAGGTGCCTGGCTGGGTCAGTTGGTAGAGCGAGTGATTCTTGATCTTGGGGTTGTGAATTTGAGCCCCATGTTGGGTGTAGAGATTACTTAAAAATAAAATCTTTAAAAAATCCATTGATTTAATCCAATCTGATCCTTTAAAAATGTGTTATTATGGAAATTATTAAACTTACACAAAAGAAGAGAAAAGAATGTAGTGAGATCCTGGGTACTTATCATCAGCTTCAACAAATTCAACTCATCAACCCATTTTTTTAAAAAAAATAAATCTTGGCTCCTCCATTTACTAGCTGTGTAATCTGGGCTTCAGTTTCCTTATCTGTAAAATGCAACTAATATTAATACCTACATGAAAGGTTCTTCTGAGGCTAAAATAAGTTAATAGATGTGAGCACTTTAGAGTACATATTAAGCAATATATCTGTGCTAGTTATAAAGGTATTAGTAGAGGTTCCTTAAGGCCCACACAATCATGGACAGTATGCCCTAGGAGTGACTGACCCACAGCTGCAGCCCTGGCATCTCACAGGTTGGGGCCTGGATTATGTAGGGAAGTATCTGTGGAAAAGGTATTCCCTCCACAGGGTGAGGAGGGGACTGACCAGGGGGTATTCTGCCTCCTCCCTCTCCTTACTCTGACACACTATATTTCCTTCATTTATTTATCAGTGGCAAGCCTGGGGCTCATAAATATAAACAGAAAGTAGTCCCATCCTTAAGGAGCTCCCCGTAATTATCAACAGTGTCAAAAAACCAGATGAGTCCCAGAAGATGAATACAGTATTTAGAAATAAGGAAGTCATAAGTGGCCTCAGAAAACACAGTTTTAGTTGAAGAGTAGGAACAGAATCCAGATTATGTAAGATTTAGGAGGTAACAGGAAAAGAGAAAGTAGAAACAGTGAACACAGATATTCTTTCAAGGAGCCAGACTGAGAAGAGAAGGAATGAGAATAAATTATAGCCAGAGGGAATTTTGGAGTTGAAGAATTTCTTTGGACCTACGAAATACTTGACCAGTGTTCTAGCCTGAGGGGAAAGAAGCTAGGTAGAAAAGGAGATGTTTGATAGGGCATGGTCCTGCAGGATTCAAGAGGATATGGAAACAGAGCCTAGGGCCAGAGAAGGAAGGCTCCCTACTGAAATGGAAGGGAGGTGAAGATGAGTGGGGGATGCAGAGAACATGGAGGCAGAAAGGTAGGTAGAAAGTTAAAGGAGTTCATTCCTAAAAGCCTAGTTAGGTAAAGGAAGAAGTTGAATACTAAGAGCTTGAAGAGAAAAGGGGTACTTGGTGACTGGCCAGAAGAGTAAGGAGATCAGACTGGATGGGCTTGTAGCTACAAATCCTTATCTTTTACCTAGGTGCCCGTGATCTTGTCACCAGGATGAAAGACGCTCTCCGTGGTGCTGAACAATTTTGCCCTTGCCTTGTGGACTGAGCATGAATGATTCAGAGTAGAGACATGATTCAGTTTTAGCTTTCCCACAAGAAAGGTAACCTCTGTCCTCACCTCCAAGCACTAATTCTCAGAAAAAATGGAAATTTAAATGGATTCAGAATGAAGTATGAAGAGGCAAAGTGCTTGTACCAACATTATCTAACCTTTCTTCACCGAACACATGTGAATTTTCCTCTAGGTTTATGAGAGAGTTAGCAGAGGCAGTTCTGAGTTGTGAAAGGCTACCTCTGGAACAGTCCTGTCTGTACCCTGTTCAGTTCCCTTGGGTGGAAGCAGGAAACAGGGCAAACTTAGAGCAGGAACAGGGACAGGAAGAAAGATAACACTGATATGGAAACAGGAAAGCAGGGAAGACCTAGGGCTCAGGCCACTCTCTGACACATGGGTACAGCAAGAAAAGGCATCAAAGACCAACTCTCATTTCTGTCACAATTTGTCCAGAGATCAGCTCAGAAACTACCTGAGGTCTCCTGTTTTCAAGATTATGCCACTCCCCAAAACATCTCTTGCCAGTGGGTAGAAATAAACATGTTTATATATCATATTTTAGAGACAGATACAGAAAATACAACTCAATGCCTTTATGTCCAATGCCCACGGCTGGGCAGAAAACTAACCTCCCATCCAAGAATATTCAGTAGCAATGTAGGCATTGGTTAGACCTCTCTACTTCCCTGCAGATGGCTGTTTATTCAGCCTATAAGCATTTCCATCTGTTTCTGACTCCACACCTCAACATGAGAATCATTTGACCAATAACAGCTGTTTGTGGTATGACCTGAAGTCCTGAGTCCTATTTCCTGGGTCTGAGTTTTGAGCAGCTCCCACTTTTACTCCCTAGCTTCCCTTCTCCAGGATTTCTCCAGGAGCTGCCTGTAGTGCCAGGCAATTGGCTGGGACTTCTATCTTTTGGGGACATAATAAGACCTTTATGGGCCCACTTATGAGGAAGGACAAACACCTCTCACAAGTATAAGGTCTTTGGGGAAGATCAAGGAAACATAAAAGAGACCATCTTTCTAAATGCCGCTAGTGGCTTTTACAAAGAGGGGAAGAAGAACTGAAAAAAAAAAAATCTGTGAAGTCTAAATTTGCATGAGGGGGCAGAAGATCCTGCTTAGCTCAGAGAGGCCTCTCTTATTAGTCTAAATCTCCTTAATCTTCTAGGTTTTTCCTCAAAAGAAGGCTCAACTCAAATAAAGTCAACACATTGAGTGTGCACTCACTTTCCAGCTCTGGAGTAGCTACTGGTTGTTGCAAGAAAAGAAGGAAAGCACTCTTTCTTCATACACACCACACTTCTGCAGAGGCATTTTGGGGCAAAGTAAAGTTAACCACAAAGAAGTAGAAAGGATTTTTATGCTACAGCTAGAGTGTGAGAACTCAAATTGGTCCTGTGATTAACAGAATCTTCTGTCTCCTTAAACAGCTTAGTGGAATTCACTACCAAAACCAAGCACCACTAGGCTTTAGTATCTTTGTAGTGGCTGTCATTGGGAGAACCAAAATGGAGAAGAGTTCTGCTGACCCCAGGCCTAATAACAACCATAGCCACAACAAGTTTAATAGATTTTTTTTTTGAAGAATTTATTTATTTATTTAAGGGAGAGACAGGAGAGCGAGAGTGCATGAGAGAGAGCACGAGCGGGGGGGGGGGGGGAGAGGGGGAAGGGAGAAGCAGGCTCCCCGCTGAGCAGGGAGCCCCACGTGGGGCTCGATCCCAGGACCCTGAGATCATGACCTGAGCCGAAGGCAGATGCCTAACCAACTGAGCCACCCAGGCGCCCTTAGATTTTTCTATTATAAAGTAATACATGCTAAAAATTTTTTAAATTAATCTTTAGTTTCACTACCTTGAAAAAACCTCTGTTAATGTTTTAGTGTATTTAGTCTTGTGTGTATACCACAGTAACAACACTCTGGGGTTTCCCCCTCTAGGAGTTGGTGTTTCTCCTCATGGTCAAGGGGTGGGCTCCAGGTACCATGTTGGTTCAGTGTGGTCCCACTCTTTTTTGGATCAGATGGAGCCAATCAGAGTCTCCCCCAGAATAGGAAGTAGGACTAAGAGGAGATGTAAAGCTCAAGACTGTAGATTAGGTAGCACTGGGCAGGGAGCCAGGAATAAAGCTGATGTTCAGAAAGAAGCAGACACAAGAGATAAAGTCCTTCCGAGGCTCTGATTCTAGAACTTGCTTTACTCTTCTAAGGCTTGAAGGGCACACCTGTCCTTGAATACTATGAGAAATCCTAGTGTCCTTATAGTCTAGTTTCCTTTTTAACTTAAACTAGCTTGAGTTTAAATTTGTTACTATAACCAGAGTGCCAGCTAATACACATGCATAGAACAACATTTAAAGAAAAACAAACTGGGGCGCCTGGATGGCTCAGTTGGTTAGGCATCTGCCTTTGGCTTGGGTCATGATCTCAGGGTCTTGAGATGGAGCCCTGTGTGGGGCTCCCTGCTCAGCAGGGAGTCTGCTTCTCTCTCTCCCTCTGCTCCTCCCCCCGCTCCTGCTCTCTCTCTCTCACTCACTCTCCCAAATAAATAAAAATAAATAAAAACAAACTATCTTACATTCTGCATTTTTATTTTTTGAGAGAGAGAGAGAGTACAAGCGGAGGGGCAGAGGGAGAGGAAGAGAGAGAATCTTAAGCAGGCTCATGACCCTGAGATCATGACCTGAGCCAAAATCAAGAGTTGGATGCTTAACCGACTGAGCCACCCAGGCACCCCTTATATTCTGGATTTTTAAAAATTAGTATTAGAATATAATCAACTCTCCATATTTTTACATGGTTTTTGAAATCATCAGTTTAATGGCTGCATAATATCCATAGAGGGGATGTACAGTAACTTTTTTTTTTGTACACTAACTTTTTAACCATTCACTTATTTTGGACATTCAGGTTGCTTACAATTTTTCACTATTATAAATAGTACTATGCTGAAATCCATATATATTTGCATTTAGAATAATTTTTTTAAAAAAAGATTTTATTTATTCATTTTAGAGAGAGAGAGAGAGAGAGAGTGAATGCGAGTGGGGGGAGGGGCAAAGGGAGAGAGAGAGAGAGAGAGGGAATCTCAAGCAGACTCCACTCTGAGTGCAGAGCCCAATGTGGGGCTCAATCCCACATTGTAAGAGTCAGCCACTCAACAGACTGAGCCACCCAGGTGCCCCTAGGATAATTTCTTAAAGAAAGTAGAAGTATAAGGTCAAAAAGCAGGAGTGCTTTTAAGATTCTTTTTTTTTTTTTAAAGATTTTATTTATTTATTTGAGAGAGAGAGAATGAGAGAGAGCAAGCACATGAGAGGGGGGAGGGTCAGAGGGAGAAGCAGACTTCCTGCCGAGCAGGGAGCCCGATGCGGGACTTGATCCAGGGACTCGATCCCGGGACTCCAGGATCATGACCTGAGCCGAAGGCAGTCGCTTAACCAACTGAGCCACCCAGGCGCCCGCTTTTAAGATTCTTGATACATATGCCAAACTGCTTTCCCAAAGGATTGTCCCAATTTATAATGCCTCCAGTCATGACTGAGGGCTATAGCTGGTTTTTAATATTTTATTTCTCACTGTGTGCCAGGGAATTTCAGGTCATCATATCTATCCGTCATCTTGCAAGAGAACTGTGCCTCAGTCCTTACTTACCTGGTGGCCTCTGGGGAATCTTCTTTCAAGGAATAGAATTCCCTCTGGGCATCACCTGCCAGACAAAATATACCTGACTTGAGGCCACCAATTAAGAACAAAAGGAGAGGGGCGCCTGGGTGGCTCAGTCGTTAAGCATCTGCCTTTGGCTCAGGTCATGATCCCAGGGTCCTGGGATCGAGCCCTGCATCAGGCTCCCTGCTCGGCGGGGAGCCTGCTTCTCCCTCTCCCGCTCCCCTTGCTTGTGTTCCCTCTCTCACTGTGTCTCTCTCTGTCAAATAAATAAAATCTTTAAAAGAACAAAAGCAGAGAAGACTTTGCTACACTGAAGTTGGGGAAAAACTCTAAATGGGGACAGTACTGCCTGGTGGCTGGCCACCATGCTTCAGCTGGTCCTTGGCCTGTGCCAGCACATCAGCTATAGGAACCGTGACTAGTGGCAGAGCCAGGAGGCAAACTTCACAGAATGAGTATCCCTTGCTTTCAGACTTGGGGTAGGAGAATTAACCAAAATGGTTCTGGAGTTATCCCAGCGAGAGTGGCAGCTCCTACTCCCTTACCCATTATTTAGCTTTCAAAAATAGCTACTCAGAAACTACTGAGGGGAAAAAAAAAGAATGGTGAAAGATATGAAGCTAGTACTGGGATGGCAAAGAACTAGATTCATTTTTTAAATGGGGAGACAAGGGGTCAGTGAGGTTTTTAAAAAGATTTAGAATTCTGCTCTGCCTCCTTCATGGTTAGGACTGCTTGTCCTAGATTGATGTTCTGCTATTCATTCCCATTCCTACTCACCTGGAAACCCTATGACTAAAAAGCCTTTCTTTGGGAGATAGGACAAATACCTCAACTCAGGGACACCCACTGTAGCAGCTGTGTCTTGAGGGAAGCCTAGGGGACATAAAGGCCTAGGGGACAAACCTCATAACCCAAGAGGTAGGAGCCAGAGCCAGAAACTGAGAAACCTTGGTTCCTCTGGGAGGCCTAGCCTGGCCTGGCCCCTGTGACTTTCATCCCTATCCTTAAGCTTATACCCTGAAACAGATGTTCAAGAGTCTCCTGCCTTATTTTGGACTAGCTAGAGACACAGGTCTTGGCCTATATAGTCTTGTGACCTAGAGGGTTTCCGAGCTCCCTATCCTGCCACACCTCCCCTGACCCCCATTTCCACCTCTTTAGGGAAAGACTATCTCACTTAATGGAGAAAGGGCTGAAGGTGTAAAGTTCTTTTAAAATAGATTAACAATGGTTAAAATGGCTAATTTTACGTTATGAAAACAATGGAAGAAAATGGACTGGTAGGGCCTGAGGCAGAAGGCGAAAATGTGTGAGGGTGGGTAGTGGATAGAAGGCAGTCCCTTCTCTCTGTTTCTCCTTCTTTCTTTTTTGCTTCAGTTTCAGCCAACACAGACTTTGGAGATGAGGCCTATGAAAGGAGAGGGGAAATGATTCTAAAATCAAGGGAGCTGGAGGGGTCAAGGGATTCTGGGTTCCTTCTGCTTAGGCAGGGCCCAGAGGAGGGCAAGAAGGGAACCAGATATTCAGGGCTAACAAAGCTTTGGGAAGCATGTCCAGAGGATCTTTCAATTTCCTTCCAGAATGTGAATTCTAGTTCCCCAAGGTAAGGACAGAAGCACAGAACATTGAGGAAAGATGCTGTCCAGGAATCAATAAGGGCATTTGGTTGGAGAGACCTTGAGACTGGTTCTTCAGCCCTGCACATGGTAGGAAGCTGAAGCAGGAAAAATGTCAACAGATATTAACATTTGGTCTAGGCCAGACTGACCTGTGGATCCTCATCTGGATCTTGGCCCCAAATGTCATTGGAGGGTTTTTGGTAAGCTTCAGTTACTCAAGGACTGAGCCTGTCCTGCACTAGTTCATGAATCTTTTGGACTCCTTGGTTTTCCCAAGAAAACAAAGTAATAATCTGGCAGTCTATGGGATGCCCTCACACAACTGCCATTTCCAATTCTTTTCCTCTGGCCTTGGAAGAGTAAAGAGCTACTGTCTGCAATGGACAATGGACTCAGAGGACTGGTATCAAACAGCTTCTCCCTTCTGTGGAATTTCTTCATCTTTCAGCCTGTTCTAACTCTCTAACCTTCATTATGCCTGGCAAGCACCACATTTTGCTCACAAAGACAACTTGCAGCTCTAAAGCTTAGCTCTCTGGACAGAGCAGTCTCGTATTCTTGCCTTTTTGTCATCCCAATAATTAAACATCAGTGAGCTCACCACTTGTTAAAAAACCTCGATAGTCATTGAATACCAACATGGGGCAGATGGGGAACAATGTATTTTGGGGTGGGAAAAATACCAAGACCTGCTTCTTGCCAAGAAGACTTTTGTCTAATATAAAAAGAAGACAGGAACACATAGCAGCCCATTTAAGGCAGGAAGAGGAGCATGAGAGACAGGAATGAATGAAGGGTGGTAGAAGCACAGAGGAGAGATTGACAGTGGTGAAGATTTGTTATCCTCCCTAACACAGAGGGTTGGGCCTGGGCAGAAACCTGGTGAAACCAGAGGCTCACCTACTGGGTGGCAGGCAAAAGAGCAATGACAGTTGAGGCTTAGGGCTAGGACTCTACTCTAATTACTTTCAGTTACTGCTGATGCTATTGGGCATTCAGCCTACTCCATTTCTGGGGGTAAGGGCAAGCACAACAGGGCCTTTTCCTTACCACTGAGATGCACAAACAACTCTCCCACAGAAAAGGGTCAAGAGGCTCTAGGTGGATGGCTGGGAAATATTTCTATTGGGAAAGCAAAAAGAGATTCAGAGTCCTAAGAGTGCTTAAGAGGGAGATATGGTGGCTCTGGTAAAAACAAATTCTTGCTGCTTCCAACCAAGCCTAGGGCCTGCCATTACTCTTACCAGGCATGCTTTGTGCAGCAGAGATGTTAATGTTAAAGGCTCCTGGAGGCTCAGAGCCCAGCCCAGCAGTGAAGGAGGTCAGAGAGGGGAAGGAGAGGGTTAACTCTACAAAGGCTCATAAAGCCCTGAGTTTCTGTTAAATCAGCTTTGTGTGTGTGTGTGTGTATGTGTGTGTGAGAGAGAGAGAGAGAGAGAGAGAGAGAGAGAGAGAGAGAAAGATATGCCAGTTGGTGTTTAAAGAGTAGGGGGAGGGAAGAGTCTAGCCTAGCACAAACTCAAGGCAAGTTTTCAGCAGTGAAGCCAGCTTGTTGCTGGTTATGCATCTCTTTAGGGAAACAGTACTCTTCTGCTAAACTAGATGGTCCTGGGGTCCCTGCTGGAGGGTCTCCCCAGGCTCATGGTGGTAGAGAGCCTCTGTCACTCTCTGGCTGGTGCAGTGACAATGACCAGGTAACTCAAAGGTATAATCTCACTCCTGGGGCATCTAAAGGAAGGGGCACTGAAAAAACACATAATCAATATCTACCCAAAGAGCCCCCCTACAGTTCTGTAACCCACACCTCTGAGGAACACCTCCTTTGCTCTGACTATACTCCCTCACAGCTCCTCCCCACCTGTGCAGCCTTTGCCTCTTCTAGACAGTTCCGACATATATGCACAGCCTATATCCCTCCACACCTGCTGAGCTTATCTGTGTGCCTGTAGGATAGTGCTTCTTAATCACCTGGGAATATTGTTTAAATGCAAATTCCAATTTAGTAGATCTGAATGTTGCCTAAGTGTCTGTATTTCATACAAGCTCCCAAGTGATACCAATGCTCTGAATCCAGGGACCACACTTTGAATAGGCTCTAGGCCTCAAGGCTGTAGGCCACCCCCTCTACACCCACACCATCCCCAGACAACCTCTGTTTGAGAGGCAGAGGCCTCTGCCCCCGCCTTAACCTGGTGTTATACTCTTAGTGCCAAGAGAGGACAATGGTTAGGTGGGGGAGGAGGGAGGAGGGAGGACCCAAAGCTCATGATGGGAAGGCAGCACCGCTAAGAGCTCTGGCTGAGCCACGGCAGGGAGTTGTTCATAACAATGCAGACCAGGTGTGGTTCTTCTGGAATTCAGCAGATCATTTAGTTCATATTGCTGGAACACCTGTTACCTGCTATATGTACAGCTATGGTGCTTGGTGTTTTATGTATATTATCTCATTTAATCCTACTAAAAGACTGAGTAAGGTAAATATCATTCCCATTTTAAAATTGAAGAACCAGATTATTTAAAGTAGTACATTCAAAATCACACCTTGAAGGTGATTAGCACTAGAATTTGAATCTAACTTGTCATTTCTTATACCCAACCTCTTCTTAGAGAGATCAGATAAAGTCATGAGACTAACAACTCATCAGAACTTACACAGATGTGAGACTGTTGTCTTATAAAGCAGGCACTTGGAAGGCTGGTACTAGTCTCATCCTGTCTCCAGTGCTCTGCACACACTTGAAGCCCCTCTTTAGAAAATGGCATGAATGTTTTCTGATTAGCAATCTCCTGCTCAAAAAGTGCTCCACAGGAAGGAAATACTGGAGTCACTGAAGCAGTCAATACCTCAGGATAGAGAGAGACAGAGACAGACTAGCAGGAAGCAGCAAGCAAGAAAAAGCACTGGGGACTGAGAATGCTGAGCCCAGGAGAGAAAAGAAGATGACAGTATTAAAAAAAGGAGATGAAAGAGTCTCAGACATAGGATGTCTGGGTGGCTCAGTCTGTTAAGCGCCTGTCTTCAGCTCAGGTCATGATCCCAGGGCCCAGGATCGAGTCCTGCTTCTCCCTCTGCCTGCCGCTCCCGCTGCTTGTGCGCAAGCTCTCTCTCTCTCTCTCTCTCTCTGACAAATAAGTAAATAAAAATCTTTAATAAAAAAAAAGAAAGAGTCTCAGTCACCAATTCAGTTCTTGTCCTAAATTTTAGGGACACTTATAGTCTAGGCACTAGCAGATACAAAGATAATATGATCTCTACCGATGAAGAGCCAGTATGTAAGGCAAATGAATAAATAGATAATTTTTAATAATATGCCAAGTGCTACAATGGAGATTTGTATAGAGTGTTGTCTGTACACAGAACAGAAGCACCTATTCCACCCTGGGGAATTAGAGAAAACTTCTTCAAAGAAAGCTGAGGCATGAAGAATGAGTAGGAGATAGAAATGAACCAGATGAAGAAAGGAGTAGGGAAAGAAAAGCAAAAACAAGAAAACAAAGGAGTAGGGAGGAAGAGACACATGACTACCTAGCAGGCAAAAGGAGTAGCTCAATTTGGCTGGAAGGTTAAGCGGTGGGGTGAAGTGGCAGGTGATGAGACTAGAACAGGAGGAAGGCTTAAAATCATGAAGGGCTTTGTAAATCACATACAGGATTTTGGACTTTAATGGAAAATAATGGAACTGGAGAAGAAAAACATATCAAGGTCATATTGCCAGGGCTTAGTGGCTGACTGGATCTGGGTTTGAGGAGAAAGACCTAGGCACAGATGACTCCTAGGTTTCCTCTGTGTGTGTGTGTGTGCGCACGCACACGCACCTAAAAATATGAAGGATCAGAGGAAAGAACTTGGGGAACACCAATATTGAAGGGATAGACAGAAGAGGACTGACAGCAGGTGGCCAAGGAGAGGCTGGTATCATGGATGTCTGGGAAGGATAAGGTTTTGAGAAGCTTAATGTAAAACAGGGGGAAACAGAACCAGAGTTCTAAATGGGCTCTTATATGACAAGAGAGACTGGAGTGGAGGATGGTTGAGGCTAGGAGGTAGGAGCCAGTGGAGAAGGGCCAGATATTTGAAGATGTCAGGAAAGAGAATTCAAGACACACTGTTTACTCTGTAGTTTGCTGACATTTCAGCAGAAACTCTATTTTTTTCTCAATGTTATGTGTCTGATCCTTGGGAAGCTTGAGACTCCCCAGAAATAAGCCCCATTAGAGAAGTCTAGCCCTGGTCCAGAGAGCATGGCAGGTCTGCTATTTCTTAGGAAGTGTGGGCAAGTGAAGGCAAGGGAGGCTGACCAGGGCCTGGCCAATCTCAAAGTAGCAGCAAGCTGGGTTGGGGTGGGGGGTTGAAGTTGCCCCAAGTTCTGGCTGTACCACAGTCCCATGACTTAGCCTTAGGCCATTTTCCCCAGGCCAGGGCAAAAAGCACAAAAATACTGGGCTTCTAGTCCTTTAGGCAGGAGGCCTGCACAGACTGAACAGGAGCAGCCTGGGAATTCAGGACAGTGGGAAGCAGCCTGCATTGAGCTTTTACTTTTTTTTTTTTTAAAGATTTGATTTGATTTGATATTTATTTATTTATTTATTTATTTATTTATTTATTTATTTATTTGAGAGACTGAGAGAGAGCACGAGCAGGGCAGAGGGAGAAGGACAAGCAGACTCCCCATTGAGCAGGGAACCCGATGCAGGGCTCGATCCCAGGACTCTGGGATTATGACCTGAGCTGAAGGCAGATGCTTAACTGACTGAGTCACTCAGGCACCCCTGCATTGAGCTTTTTCAAGAAATTGAAATACCTGCTCCACCAACCATGGACATCCAGGATAGGCTCAGTGTTGGAAACTATCTCCAAGTGATCATGGTTATGTAGTGATCATGATTTCTCACTTTTAAAACCTTCAATAATATTTTTCTATAAAAATAAACAAATAAAACTAAAGAATCACTTGACTTAGGTGCACCTGGCTGGCTCAGTCAGTAGAGCACACAACTCTTGATCTTAGGGTCATGAGTTCGAGCCCCACATTGGGCATAAAATTTATTAAAAAAAATATATTTATCCATTTTTTTGACAGAGGGCAAGAAATCATAAGCAGGGGGAGCTGCAGAGGGAGAGGGAGAAACAGGTTCCCCGCTGAGCAGGGAGACCCACGTGGGGCTCTATCCAAGGACTCCAGGATCACGACCTGAGCCGAAGGCACTTAACCGACTGAGCCACCCAGGCGCCCCGGCATAAAGTTTACTTAAAAAAAAAACAATTTGGGGTGCCTGGCTGGCTCAGTCAGTAGAGCATGCAACTCTTGTAAGTTTGAGCCCCACACTGGGTACAGAGATTATTTAAAAACAAAATCTTAAAAAAGAATAATTTGACTTAATTATTAATTCTTCCCTTAGATATAGTAATGGAGTCAGTAAACTGCATGCCTCCACTGTAAGAGAAGTTAAGATATGTGCAATTAGAGTTAAGGGTAGATTCTCGGTCTGTCTCCTGCATCCAAACACCAGAGCCTATGGGTGAGTGGGCATCAAGCAGGAAAACCAGGCTTGCACTAGCACTGGCAACCTCAATGAGGTTGGACTGACCTTGACCTCGGGGGCTACTACATTTTGAAAACATGTTTTGGTGATGAAGAGCCTGTTTTGCTATATACAAAAATGGGTCTGTGAATGCTGCCAGAGTTGAATGAATGTTTTATGCTATTTGATGCATTTGAAATAACCCAATAAGTTGAAAATTTTTGCTGTGAAAGGAATGTTTGTTCTGTAGAGTTAAATGGTGGTTGCAACTAGAAAAGAAACCCCCAAAGTTCCTGTGTTTCCTGGCAGGGGAACAATGCTTTCTCTTCATTTGCTTCACAACCTTATGGCAGGCAGAAGGTTAGTTACAAGGCCTCACATCTGGGCTTCAGGGAAGCAGAGAATAACCATTTCCAGGAGTGTTTTGGATTCTACATGGACACTTAATCTCACAGGCGGTAGGGGCCTGTCCTGTTCATACTATGACTTCCACTCTTCCTCCTATTCTCTTCTATCTTTCACTCCAAGGAAAACCTGAGCATTGGCTCTTCAGTGATTTATCCTATCAGTGTTTAGGAGAGTACTTTTCAATTCCTTGTTACATCTAGGTGGGACCAATACAAGTTCTCTCTCTACAGATAGGAGAACTAACAGTCTATGGAAAGAACCCCAAAATCCAGTCAACTGGGCTGCCCCCGGATTCTGAATTTGGCCACCCACCCCCTCTGCCCCAGCCCCAGCCAGCTGCAAATTGTCTGGATCCAGCTGCTTTGACATGCTGATGTTATCAGCCTCATGGTGCCTGGAGCACGCAGATAGGAACAGAGAATGGCGTCATCTCACCGGACATAGTAATGCAATTTAGTTTCTGAAATCCAAGTATAAAATCTTGAAAGCTGACATTTTTTATCTACCACAGGAGGGGGATGATAGTGTGGAATTCCCAGAGGCACCATCAAAATGTGGAAATGGCTTCTGTAATATATTAATAAACAGTTCAAAACAATGAAAAAAATGTACAGAGAGGATCTGGAGGGAAAGTTAAGTGTCTAGTCCTTCTTGTCCCCTCCTCTCCCTCCTCTGAGCTCTGCTCCCAGGTGACCACTCCACTGTGAACCCCAAGCTGGGGCTAGGAGCCCCTCTCTTGAGCATCCCTGTGAGAGTCCCCTGTGCTGGGGAGATGGAAGAGGCACCAGCCTCCCCTGGGGGGTGTGCCACAGTGGGTCTCAACCAGCCCTTTTTTCGAAAGGGACTATTCAGACTGGGCTAGGAATGGTGGCAAAGCAACAGTCGCTTGCCTTCCCTTCCATTTCCCCAACCTCATCCCGTGCCACTCTTCCCCCAGATTACCACACTTTGCATCACTGGTCTCTGTTCCTGACGGAGCACGAAGAGCCTTCCTGCCTCATGCTCCCCTTCCAGCTACGTCTTACTTGTCCTTCAGGCCTCAGCTGACACATCATTTCTTATAAAAAAAACTTCCCACGAATACCAAGATAGGTTATGTCCCTCTATAATATACTCTCACAGCACCACCCCCTTCCATTTCTTTCACGTACTTATCAAATTTTACTTCAGTGAATACTTGTATAATTTATTTAATAAATGTTCATGAAGGCAGGGGCTATGCCTATTTCTATGGTGTCCTCCCAGTGCCTAGCACAGAGAATGAAGGGCCGTAATCTGATGACAGACAAACAGATTTCTTTCTATTTGGCTTGAGCCACAGCAAGGCTCTTTCTGTAACACAGGTGCAAAAGTCCGGTGGCCTACCAGGCTGTGCCAGGGCCTTGTCTAATGGTGTCCCAGACAGATGTTGTATTGTGTGCTCTTTGTAGGGCCATTTCTCTATGGAATTCTCTGGCTGGGGGCTGAAAGATTGCCTTCTAGGAAGTTATTTTGGAGAACAGCCAAAGTAGGAGTCCCCAAACCCTCCCTTACTCACTCACTCACCTGAAGGCTTGGCCTAGTTAGAACTCACTTAAGGTCCATGGCCAAAGTGGCAGCCCAACTTCAGGTTGCCCTCTTGTGGGGACTGACCATCAGCTGAGCAGACACAGCTTTGAGACTCCAGGGCCAGGTCAGATTTTGCTTGCGGATACATACTCCCACTATCAAATGAGTAAGGCCCAACTCTTACTGTCGAGTTTTAGAGGAGTGGGAAGCCAGCTTGGAACCAAACCATCGGAAAACCCTTTGGAGGGAGATAGGGTCAGGGCTGCTCTGATCCTGTCTGCTCAAAGTGCTTTCTGGCAACGTGGGGCTTACGACCATGTTTACCAGGCAGTGAAGCACCCAAGGCATAGGAGCACTTGGGAGTTCAGATATAAGGGCAAGGAGATAGCGAAGGAAAACATAGGAAACCTCCCTGAACAGTAAGCACACCTCTGGCTGGAGAATAGGGCCTGTGGATTCCAGTTTTGCCTGTGAACTGCACTGACTTTGAGAGTCTAGACAGGTCATTTCACTCTCTGAGTTCCCAGGTCTGTTTTTATTCAGGCCCTGAAATTCCAGAAAGAGCCTCCAGGGCAGAAAGTAAATGAGTTGTCCCAGGTCAATGCCAGATGGCAGCCCTGGGATTAGAATTCATGGGCCCTTCTTTCCAGCCAGCTGCTCCTTCCCCTGAGCTCTGAACTGTTTCTTCTGAATGCACAGGATTATATTCAATTTAGTAAGGTTTATGGTCACATAATCACTGCTCCTAATAAAACAATGAATACAAAGCATCCGCTGTCATGGAAGGCAAACATGGGAGAGCCTTTGCCCCTGAGAAAACAGGCCAAAAGCAAGTTCTGGCTGATATTAGGCCTGTTCTATTTGAACAAAAACCAACACAACCACTCTCTTGGGATCTGACGGAGTCCTCATCTGTTCTTGTTTCTTGTCCAGGCATCCTTATATGTCAATAGCCTGTGCTTAATCCCATAGTAAGGGCTCTCCTGGAAGCTAGAAAACACTTTCCACAGGCATGAGAGGAGCCAGCCTGAGGGACAGTCTGGATCTAGATCCTCTGAGCATCTTTTCATCCATAAATTAGTTACTATATTGTTAATGCTCCCATTTCCAGGAGTGTTATAAGCTATACCTCTTCAGGTGCGGTGGAGGCAGCCCTACTCCTTCCAGCCCAAACTCTGTCAGGTCTACTCGTGGCTCAGCAAACACCAAATGCTCTTTTCTCCTCCCTGCCCTGGCCTGTCCCATTTTGACTGGCTGGTGCTAAGAGAGGGAGCCTGTAGGTGTTCTCTGCTGGTTTCATATTGCTTTAGCACATGTTTCTTTGACCAGGAACTTTTGACCAGAAAATCCAATCCCTAGTAGGTGACTGTGATTCCTCTGCCCTTCTAGATTCCTCACAAACCCCTCCTCTGGATGATTTGGGGAATCAGGAAGGAAACCCCTCTGCAATGTTAATCTAACTCTCTTTTGCCTAAGGCCCAAGTGCATGCCTAGGGTGGGGGTGGCAGGCTGTGAACCTCTGAACTCACTAGTTTCATTTCTGCTTCTACTTGCTACACTTGCTCCAATCCACCTTATGTCAATGCTCTTTCCCTAAAAAAAGGTATCTTTAAATCAAGTGTACACCCAGTGGCAGGCTGACTGAACAGTGATAGCTCATGAAATGGTCTAGCTTCAGGCCTTGAAATCTGCTCAGTGCCTCTCTTTAGTTTCCCCTGCCTCACACACCAGACTGAAGATGGGAATGCAGGGGTATTAGAGACAAAGGCCCTTTTAACACTCCCTTGTTCCACTAGATTCTTACCCTCCCTCCGAAATCCTACAGTTCTGTGGTATCAGGGTGTCAGATCCTAGCCAGGGACAGCTCAGATGTTGTCTTGAAAGCTTATTTCACCTTCAGAGTGATGGTGACCTCCACAGAGAGAGCCCAAGTCAGGCTAGATGTGTGTGGAGGAAGGTGGGGCAAGGGCTGGAGAGGATAAGGGGTAGTCCCTGGATCCATAGGGCTGATCTTGGAGACAGAAGAGGCCAGAGACATGTATAGGGAAGCTATTCAAAATTAAATAAGCGAGGGCCTTAAGGACTTGGGCACCTAGGCTTTTCAGACCTGGCAGAGACTGGGCTCCTCTAGGAGCTATCCAGGGTCCTGAACTGCATCCACCTGAAGATCTTGGAGCCTCTGGACAAGAGGCCCACGTGCCAGTTAACGCCGACCTTAAATGCTACTGGCTCCTCTCTGCCCATCCCTGATACCAACTGTCTGCTTGGACCTATTGCCTGAAGTAGCTCCAGCATAACTCAAATCACACTCTATGGATGCAGCTTGGGCTTCATGCCAGCAGCCTGGCTCCCTGGCCAGGTTTTCAACAATGGATGAGGTTGAGGTGGAGGATTTTGGTGTATGTGAAAAAGTATCTCCTAGTCCCTCTGGAAGCTCAAGACTAAATGGGCCTGGCTCAGGGACAAGGTGGTTGGTCATAGGGAAGGGAAAGAGGTCTCCATGTTGCACATCCTCAGACAGATCAGTCACTCCTCCCCTCACCTCAGTGGCTGCTGCACACATGTGTAAGTACACACACACACACACAGACACGCACACACATGCACATACACACATGCCAGATTTTCTGCTCTGTCACTGCAGAGTCTGTATTGCTACAAAGAAGGCATAGTCTCCTTTGTCTGCACCTGAGCATAATGTACCTGCTTTGTTCTCACCATGGATATTACAGAAGTCTGGCAAAGAGTACCAAAACTTAAAACTTAAATAAATAAAATACTGCTTTTTTCTGAATTCAAGAGGAATACATTGTCACTGTAAAAAGTCCAGATAAGCACATGGGGAGCCTTGGTGGCTCAGTTGGTTAAGCAGCTGCCTTCAGCTCAGGTCATGGTCCCAGGGTCCTGGGATTGAGCCCCATGTTGGGCTCCCTTCTCGGTCAGGAGCCTGCTTCTCCCTCTCCCTCTGCCTGACGCTATGCCTATTTGTGCTTTCTCTCTCTGTCAAATAAATAAATAAAACCTTAAAAAAAAAAGTCCAGATAAGCACAAAAGAAGAAGAAGAAAAAATCACCCTTAATCCTACCATCCAGAGCTATAGCCCATGTTAAATTCTTGGCACACAGCCTGGGCCCTTGTGTGTGTGTGTGTGTGTGTGTGTGCTACAGGTGTGGTAAGAGGCCGTATAGTGCAGTGATTAAAAGTATCAATCTTAGAGTAAGTTCTACCTCTGCCATTTACTTTTCTGTGTGATCGTGGTCAAATTTCTGACCTCACTGGATCTGGTTTTCATAATTTTCTTGGTGTGTGTGTGGGGGGAGGTTTAGAGAAATACTGTGTTTAATGGTAAAGCTTAGTTCACCCTAGCATGGCCTGGAATTGAAGCAGCAGGGATGGGTAGGGGACCCTCACAGAGCCTACATAGTGAAAAAGATGAGGAAAGTGACCATCAAACAGAAGAGCCCCAAGGCCTCAGACAGGGCAAAGCCCAGAATAGCATAGGAGGAGAAGAGCTGCTGCTTGAGCGATGGGTTTCTGGCATAGCCAAGGATAAAGCTACCAAACACTATTCCAAAGCCCCTGAACCAGTCTCACCAACTGTAGTGGCCCCAGCACCAGTTGGCCACTGTGTCAATGGAGACCACAGTGATCTGGAACTCCCATCTGGCCACCTGGAGTAGGGAGCTGCTGTAGATGGCTATTTAGACGGGACCTCTGGTCTTCCCAGGAAGGAGGCAGACACACACCTGATTGGATCCCTAGTACAACAGCGGATCAGAGCTGGAACAATGAGTAGTGCCTCGGTAGTCTGCACTTTTTTAGTCTCCCCGCTTTAGTTCTAGGTCTCAGTGCTCAGCTTTCCCACCCTGTTTTTCATCTTTAACATAAGGAAAATAATAGTACCCATCTCAAAAGATTGCTGGGGGGATTAAATAGGATAATGTATAGGAAGTGCTTACTATAGTCCTTGATGCATGGTAAGCAGTCAATAAAGGGTAGCTTTTGTTACACATGACCCCCCCCCCCCCCCCAGAAATCACTCTAATACTGCTTGGTGCCTAATTTTAAAACCAGACTATTCTCCATCTCAGAGAAAAGCTGAAGAGAGGATGAATAAGTTCAGTTTATTTCATCTTCTATCTGGCCTAACTTTCCAGGTCACAGTGATGATAAGCTGGGACTTGGGAAATAAAATGGCCTCCTAGCTCAGAAAGGAAAAAAAGCAGTTCTTGATCCAGGGCTTTGGCTTTCAGCCTGAGTTCTGCAGTCAGGAAATGGCAGCGGCTTCTTTTTGGTCAAGGTTCTCTCCTCTTCTTGAACTTTGGGCCCCAGCATTTTGGCCTACTTGCTCTGGCCAGAACTTTCTGCCTCTCTGCCCAGGAGTGTCCCACTCTCCTCCAGGGGCTCCTTCCCTCTTGGCACCCACAAGTCCCTTTGCCTGGTTTGGGCAAGGCTGCTTCCTCACTGTCTACGTCCTGGCCATTTGATTCCTATGCCTACCATCCCACCTCTCCATACCTGCTCTACTAACCCTGTTCTCTTTGAGGTCAGCACTGGGCTCCTAAATAAAATCCAATGGTCTTTTCTCTCAGGTGATCGTCCATTACCTTTCAGTATCATTAGACAGTGCTGATCAGATCTTTCTGGAAGTTCTATTTTCCCTTGGCTTTTATAAAAACATCCTATCCCTATCTGTTCTGACTACCGTCCCTACTGTTCTTCCTCTTATACTCTAGACATAGAGCCTCTCCTTAGTGTGATCACTGGCTCTCTTTCCACATGCTCTCTCTTGGCATATGGAAATATAATATTATATTATAAACGTATTCTCTCAAATAATATCTCTCTCGGTTTTACCCCCAAATCTATATCTCTAGCTCTGACCTCTTAAGCTCCAGACCCACATTTCCAACTGCCTACTACTTTTTTTTAAGATTTTATTTATTTATTTTTCAGAGAGAGAGAGAGAGCACCAGCAGGGGGAGCGGCAGGCAGAGGGAGAAGCAGGTTCCCCTCTGAGCAGGGAGCCCGATGCAGGGCTTGATCCCAGGACCCTGGGATCATGACCTGAGCTGAAGGCAGAGGCTTAACTGACTGAGCCACCCAGGCATCCCTATCTACTACTTTCACTGATGTCATCCCCCAATCTAGTTCTTCCTGTTGACTACCCTTATCTTGTTAATGACACAAAACACTTTCCCAGTTAAATAAACTCAAAACATAAAGCGTCATTTAAAAAACTTATTATTTTGAAACAGTCTTATATTTATAGAAGAATTACAAAGACAGTACAGAGAATCCTTGTATACTCTTCACCCAGCTTCCCCTAATGTTAGCATCTTAAATAACCATGGTACATTGATCATTCTACATTGAACAAATAAATACTATTCACTAAACTGTAGACTTTATGCAAATTTCTCCAGTTTTTCTCATTAATATCCCTTTTTCTGTTCCATATTGCATTTCATTGATACGTCTCCATGGTCTCCTTAGTTTCTTCCTCTTTTCTTGACTTTCATGACTTTGACTTTTGAGGAGTACTGGTCAGGTATTTTCTTTTCTTTTCTTTAAGATTTTATTTATTTATTTGACAGAGAGAGACATAGTGAGAGAGGGAACACAAGCAGGGGGAGTGGGAGAAGGAGAAGCAGGCTTCCCACAAAGCAGGGAGCCCAATGCGGGGCTTGATCCCAGGACCTGGGATCAAGACCTGAGCTGAAGGCAGACGCTTAATGACTGAGCCACCCAGGCGCCTCGGGTCAGGTATTTTCTAAAACATTCCTGCAATTTTGATTTGCCTTGTTTTCTCATGATTAGACCGAGGTTAGATTTTTGGGAAGAATACCACATAGGTGATTTGTCCTTCGTACCACAGCATATCAGGGGGTATATGACTTATTGTTGGTGATACTAATTTTAATCATTTAGGGCGGTGTTTACCAAGTTTCTCCACTACAGTTACTAGTTTTCTCTTATTTTAACCATATTCCATTAGTCAGAAGCAAGTCACTAAGTCCAGGCCACACTCAAGGGAGGAGAATTAACTTCCACTTTCTAGAGGAGGAGTATGAAAGAATTTGTGGACATATGTTAAAACTACCACAGTAATTCATACATATTTTGGTAGAGGTTCTTATAGGCTGGGCAAATTCTTATTTCTCCTTAAAGTTTCACCCACTAGTTTTAGCAATCAGTGGATCCTGCCAGCAGCAATTATTACTATGATGTTCTAAAGATAATTTTTAAATTTCATTCTTTCTACAAAAAAAAACCACTTTTAAATAAATTTTAGTAAACTTCTTAATACATAAATATAATTCTTGAAGATTTGTTCTTTCTCGTTCATTTATTTATTTATTCAACCATTTACTTATACCAGTATGGATTAATATACATTTATTTTATTTTGGGGGTTGTAATCCAATACTACCATTATTTATTTTGTTGTTCAAATTGTTCCAGCTTTGGCCACTGGAACCTTTTTCAAGTTGGCTCCTATCTCCTTTTGATGTGCCTAGGGGGTCATTTTAATCCACCTCTTTTTCCTCCTTATCCCCTGGCAAGCTAATCATGAACCTACAGTAACATTTTTGTTTCCTTTTTTTATTTTTATTTTATTTATTTATTTATTTATTTACTTAATTTTTAAAAAGATTTTATTTATTTATTTAACAGAGAGAGATACAGCAAGAGAGGGAACACAAGCAGGGGGAGTGGGAGAGGGAGAAGCAGGCTCCCTGCAGAGCAGGGAGCCCGATGTGGGACTCGATCCCAGGACCCTGGGATCATGACCTGAGCCGAAGGCAGACGCTTAACCGACTGAGCCACCCAGGCGCCCTCATTTCCTTTTTTTAATATTCTCTAAACCAACATCCTGCTTCAGATCCTTATCAACTTACTTCAGGACCTGCAGTGGTAACCCACTCTTCTCCCCAACCTGTTTCTTCTTCCTTCAACTCATCCTACACATTACTCTTAAATTACCCTTCTGGGAATTAAACAGTGCTCTCATTACATCATTCCCTTGTCCAAGACCCTTCAGTGGCTCTTACCACTTAAAAACTCCTTGACCTGGCATTCAATAGTTTTAACAACATGGCCCAATTTGACAATCTGGCTGCTTCTCCAATTGTTCATCTTTACAAATCCTTTGTTCTCTTTGCCCCAGCTGTTAGCTCTATGTGCAGATGACTTCCAATTTCTATCTCTAGCTCTATCATTTTAAGCCATTAAAAGATCTTTATTAATTTCTTTAACTTACAAAAGTAATGTATGTTAAATGGGGATAATTAAAACAATACCAAATGGTTAAAATAGAATGAGTCTCTGACTCTCCTCTGCCTTTCTCAGGCTGTTTTTTGTTTTGTTTTGTTTTAAGATTTTATTTACTTACTTGAGAAAGAGACACAGAGAGCATGAATGGGGGGAGGTGCAGAGGGAGAAGAGGGACAAGCAGACTCCCCACTGAGCGGGGAGCCTGGCTTGGGGCTTGATCCCAGGACCCCGAGATCATGACCCCAGCCGAGATCATGACCCCAGCCCAAGTCAGACACTCAACTGACTGAGCCATCCAGGCACCCCGCTCAGGTTGATTCTAAGAATGTAGTGGCTTTTCCGGATTGCTCTGTATCTTACCTATCACTCTATTAGGTTGTTACATCACAGCAAACAGATTTAGAGACATGCTTCTTCAATTAAGAGTTTATAATGCAAGTCAGAAAAGGTTAAGTCCAGAAAAATATAGATCTGGATGTTTGCACTCCAACTTATGCTTTCAAAGCTTTTTCCTTATTATCTCATTAAATCTCTGACAATCCTAAGAGATAGAAATAGCATCTCTTTTAAAAATAAAGCCTTTTTTGTTTTTTGAAGAACAGTTTTAGGTTTAGAGCAAAATTGAGGGGGAAGGTACAGAGAGTTCCCATGTACCCCTGTTCCCACATATACATAGCCTCCCCCATTACCAACATCTTCCACCATGTAGTACATCTGTTACGACTGATGAACCTACAGTAATACATCATAATCACCCAAAGACCACAGTTTCCATTATGGTTCACTCTTGGTGTTGTACATTCTATGGGCTTGGACAAATGTAAAATGACATGTATCCATCATTATGGTATCATACAGAATATTTTCACTGCTCTAAAAATCCAGCATCTATTCTTTACCCTAATTTTACAGAGGAAAAAACCCTGAAATCCGGTAGAGCTAATCAGCTCCCTTAAAGTCCCCTAGCCAGGGCTAGGTCCCAAGTGTCCTGACCCCTTTCTACTTTACCTCATAAAAACACCATACCGAAAACCACAATTAGCAGCAACACTAATGGGAGGAAGGCCAGAAGCCAAAGAGAACAACTCAGAATGTTGACACATCAGTGATCATGGTTTTACCTTGGGGAATGTGAGAATCATTTTGTTCCCTTGCTTCTCTTTTATGGTGAAAGTGAGACTGTGGGAGAGCTCTAAAAAGGAAATAAGAAACAGAAACATATCTGATCGGTGTGATGGCATTCTGTTTTCAAAGAAATGTTCTGCCTCCCCAAAGCTACAGGGCTCTGCAGAACTTGAGATGAAGCGAGAAGAACTGAGTCAAGTGTGGCCACCAGTCCACTTCAAAGCTTGGGGTGCCCAGCAGGAACAAGGCTGGCCAGATAGGGGGCACCCAGGGATCTGGCAGCATTTCCATAGCCAATTCATCTCAACAATTTGTCGATGTGCATACCTGATTGAAAAATATGGGAATTATGAGGTAAAAGCTATATCTCTTGGGTAGGCATAGATGAATCATATCATCCATATTCTAAATGATATATGAAAATAGTAACTCTTATGTTAAATGCATTTTACCACAATAAAAAAGATATATATCTTGAACATCTTTCTATGCTAGATCTTATATTAGATTTTATCTCCTCCTCCTTTTAAAAGGCTGCCGAGGAGCCCCTGGGTGGCTCAGTCAGTTAAGCATCCAACTCTTGGTTTCGGCTCAGGTCATGATCTCAGGGTCTTGAGACAGAGCCCTGCAGGAGCTTCTTTCCCTCTCCCCACTCGTATGCTTGCGCACTCTCTCTCTCAAATAAATAAATAAATCTTTAAAAAATATAAAAATAAAAGGCTGCCTATAGGTATGTTGTGTTATGGATGTATCATGATTTATTTAATCAGTCCCCACTGATGGAGATTCATGTTGTTTCTTTTCTTTTTCTCCTCCCCACCATCATAATGTTGCATCTATTACAACTATTATGTTATAATATTGTTACTATTTATTTATTTATAGCTACTATAATATCTTGTAAAAAAAAAAGTCTTTATACACTTGTCTATTTCTTTAGTTTAATAAATTCCTGGAGGTAGAATTGCTGAGGGGTCAATGGGCATGCACACATTATATCGCCAGCTGTTTTTCCGGAGAGCCTGTGACAATGTATACTCTCAGCAACAGGGTGCACAAAGTTTGAAGTCAGAAAGACCTAGATTAGATCTAAGGACAGCTAATTGTATGACCTTTGGCGAATTACCTTTCTTAACATTCCTTTCCTTTCTAGGGATGTAATATTACCCACTTTACAGGGCCAGTGTTAGAATTAAATGAAATTATGTATGTAAAATGGTTCACAGCATGCCTGACACATATGACAAATGGTAGCTGAGTTTTGTTCTGTTTTGTTTTATGCTGCTCTCTCCTCGTTTACTTTGTTTCCATCAAGTCTACAGTATTCATCAGTCCCAAATTCCCTAGCCACTAAAAAAGAGTTGGGGATACTGACTAACTTAAGTTTTTCTAATCAACAGCAAGAGATATTGCCCTCTTCCTGAGTCTCAGTTTCCTAGGAAAGCCTTGAAGCCAATTTCCAGAGCTCTATCTTTAGTGACTAAATCACAAAGAGACAAACTCTCCCCCTCTCAATGATCTTTCCTAGAATCTTAATCAGGCCATGTTTATTCCCCAGAACACTGTCGATTGGGCCATTTCAACAGCTGGCCTTTCTGTTCTTTAAAATAGGACACTGCATTAAGCCCTGGAGGCTACAAAGGGCCTATGAAAAACAGATGGGAGACAGACCCCGAGACACCTGTGTCCTGGGACACTGGGGAATCCAGGTTGAAATCCCTTCCCTGTGTACTTCCACAGTCTGGCCTAAAAGCAGAAGGGCTGGAACTGCATCATGGCTTCTTAGGACTTTAAGTTCCAAAAAGTACTGATTTGGGGTTGAAATTAACCAGGACCCAGAGACAGAAAAAGCCCCGTGACAACTCTCCAAACTGCCAAAAGGGGGCAGTGTAGTGTTATGCTTAAGAGCACAGGCTTTGCCTTCACAAGTGAGTTTGAATCCGGGCTTTGCTATTAGCTGTGTGACCTTGGGTCTCACTTGCCTTCTTTGTAGATTAAGAGTATACCTTCTTCATATCATTGAAAGGATTAAATGAAATGTGTGTCTGGTGGCAAACACACAGTAAGTGCCCATAAACAGCAGGGCACACATCACAGGGTGTATAGTTGAATATGATAGTCAGATATGACATGGAATAACTAAGTAAAGGAGGTAAGATTGAATTCATTCATTCATTCATTCAATAGATATCTAGTGAATGTTTACCGTGTGTAGGGCACCTTACAAGGCACAGGAGACATAATAGGAAGTAAAAATAGATATGATCTCTGCCTTCATGAAATGTGGCCTTCAGAAGGACCCATATGAATAGAATAATCATACAAACATATGTGAAATTATAAATGTAAAAAGTGCAATAAGGAGAAGGCCATTGACAAAGTCTAGAGTTTGAAGGAAACCCTCTGTGATGAAATTACAGCTGAACTAAGATCTGAAGGATGAGTAAGAGTCAACCCAAAAAAGGTAGAAGGTAGAGGGAAAGCATTCTAGGCAGAAGGAAGAACATGTGCAAAGGCACTAAAACAGAATGGACCCTGGGACATTAGAGAAATAGAGGAAAGGCCAGTAAGGTTGGGTGCAGTGATGAATGTGGTTTGAGGTGAGATGGGGAAGAAGGCAGGAGCCAGATCACAAAAGGCTTTGCAGGCCATGTTAAGGATTTGAGGCTTTATAATAAGAGCAAGGGGGAAGCTGTTGAAATGTCAGGGGCTGCACTGGGCACCCCTACTACTTGGCAACACTTTCCTCCGATATTTCCTTTCATGGGGGATAAAGGGATAAGGGCTTCACACAGTTTCTGCTGTGGCCACCCAGGAGAAGGGAGCAAAAAAGTAATCTGCAACAGGTCTCTTCTCAAAACAGAATGAGGCCCTGTGAATCCCCATTGCCCAAGGAAGAACTAGGCATAAAGAGGAATGTGAGTGGGGCATTCAGGGCTGTGAGACTCTCATCAGAAATCCTCTACTGGTGATAGGCTGTCACTGTGGAACTCCTAATGTTTTCTGACTGTTGCATGGCCAGGTCCCTAGCCAGCCTCCACATCTCAGACTTCCTGCCCCAACAGATTCTCCACTGCATTGCACATGGTGACTAAGGGATTAGTAGCTATTAAGATGGTGTGGTAGAGGTACAGCACTCCTATGGGCAGGGGTGGGTCCAGCTTTGCAAGAAGCAGCTCTCAACCTCTGTGTGCCTTTCTGGTTAGCTGGCTCACAGCACCCATAGTACATGCAGTATGTTTGTTGGGGGCACACGCGCACAGAGGACAGTCTCCATAATCTTTCCTTTGTAAGGAGAGAAACTAAGAGTGGAGATCCTAAACAGCACAGGAATGCTAAAGTACCAGAAGGTGATAGCTCTGTTCTGGCTCTCATAGATTTTTTAACTTAGCTGGAAAGAGAAAAGGGCCTAAGAGTGCTAGAGCTGCCTGCCCCACCCCTCCTCCAACCTCTCCCAACCCACAGCCCAGCTAAACAGGAAATCAGGCCTGGGTCCCTGCCAGGGCCCAGGCTGGGGCAGGAAGCTCAGGAAACAAGTGAGAAAGACCGTCTTCAGCATAGAAGAAGGCTGCTTAGAAATCCCTGGGAAGGTAAAATAAATCCAGCCCCTGCTGAATTCTCTCCCAGAGGAGGAAAATACTTGACCTGCCTTCACTCTCTAGCATGGTCAAGCATGGGCCTAACAATTCAAAGAGCAGACCCAGAAGCTTCATGGGAGAGAACAGACTCCAAGTAAGGACTCTCCCCTCAGAGAAACAAAGGTCTGCAGTGAAGGTGGGGGTGAGTGCCTGGTCTGCAGATATCCTAAGGCCATCTTGGGCTGATAAGGAAGGAAATGATGGTATAGGATAAGGGCAGTGTCAGAAAAAGTGGGCCTAAAGGAGAAAGGCCTAGGGATATCTGTAATACCTATTTGGTGGGGGGGGGGGGGGGGGGGGTGCAGGCAGACAAATGACAGGGGTTCTTTGCTATGCAAATGTACAGGAAAGTCCTGATTAAATAATGGACTGAGGCTGACCAGCAATGGCTGCTCAAAACATTAGGTGAAAGGCTGAAGGGAATGTGTGTGATGGAGACATGAAGCTAACTACACCACTAATTAATCTGAATTTCACAAAAGGCAGGATAACCATGTGTCCTGTGCCTCCTTCCTGATATGATGCAACAGGAAGTACTCAGTACACCTCAGAAGTATTCTTCACAAAAAAGTTGAATCTGAATCTAATCAAACCTTGAGATATAATTACCAGTTTGCAGAACTGGTTGGCAGAAATACAAGAGACAGAGAGGATTATAAATGAAACAATTATTCAAAATAATCCAGTGGGTGGGGTATAGGTGAAACAAGATCAGCTCTGGGTTGATCACTGTTGTAGTTGGGTGAGTACAAGGGAGTTCATTTTACTTTTTCCTCTACTTTGTATATGCTTAAAATTTTCCATAACAGAATATTTTTAAAATTTGAAGGTCTGCAGACTAGAAACTACCTTCTCCAGTCCCCACTGGGAGAGTAGTAGCAACGTGGACCTTTTCAAATGTTTCTTGAGCCCTGAGCGTTGGCCTATAGGAGCTGAAACGGCAGCAGAACACCCTCCACCAGCATCAGTACTGGGGCTTTCCAGGAAGGCCCCACTCTGCCAAAAGAACTCTACAGCAGTCATGACAGGGAGGGGCAGAGGCAGGACTCCTCTAGTCAATGGAACCCCTTTGGGAATCAGTGGAAGCACAGAGCACTCTAGCCTGAGTCATCTCTAGCCTAGTCTTATCATGGCCCTGTAAAGGAGGCCAGGGACTCTTCTCATTTGATGATGAGAAGAATAAGCCATCTTTCCACCCTCTCCTGTAAAAGCTCCCTTGGGAACCATAGACAAAAAATGGAAAACACCAACCCCTTAACCACCATCAACCCTTAGATCAGAAATGATACAGTAATTTGCAGTTCATTTTCATGTACATGATCTTATTTGTTTTATACATAGCCTGAAAGAGTTTAGGAGCTTGGCTAAAAGTGGTTGGTAGAACTAGAATGTACCCAGCCACCTTCCTACCACTGTTGTGCACAGCTCCTGCCCTGAGACCAGTGCCCCTCACGAGCGCACCCTGATCTCCATAGCCCCTCAAGGATACTCAAGCCAATTCCTCTCATGGGAGTTCCCTGAGACTGCCTCACTGCTGTAGTTCAGTCCCTTGGCGAATAAAGAATCTGAAACATGAGGTTCCATCAGGAAGTGGATAGGGAGGCTGATAGATGGCTCCTGACCGGTTCCCTTTGGTGTCACTGTTTGCTACCTTGACTATCACCTCCCCTCTTAGTCTCCTTCCTTGACTCCACATAATTCTCCCTCCTCTTTCCCAAACCACTAACCACCACCACTATCTCCCCACATCATTATCCCCACTTGGCCTCTCTCTGAGCTTATGATATCCTCTGAGCCAAGGCTGGAAGCAGCAGGGACAGCTGAAGGCAGAGAGGACTTTCTGGAAGCTGAAATCCTTAGGAAACACCTTTGGGATTTGCAAGAGGTCCAATAGAGGCTCTTCTTACTAGCTGTTGCAATCTACATGCCAATGTGGCTACTGGCCTTCCCACTAGAGGCAGGCCAGCCCCTGGACAGAACAGCTTGTAGCATTTGGCTTTTCTGGTAAGAAGAATGTGAACCCCATGCCTGATACACAAAGAACAAGACATCCAGGCTGGCACTCTCTTCCCTTCAAGAGCTCCAGATATTTTTTTCCATCTCCAGGAGGATGTGTGCAAGTCATACAATGTTGGAAGACTCAGGTAGGAGCTCTTCTTCAGGAGAGTCAAAGTGCTCACTAAATATTACACATCACAACTCTATTAATAGCTTCTCCAGCCTCCCAACAAAGGTGGTAGCACAGTCACCGGTTATGCTACCTATGGGAGAGAAGTTGGACCAGCCTTCCTATGTTCTCCTATGTCCTTCCCTCCTGAAAACTTACCTAATGCTGCAAAGGGAGAGGAGGAAGAAAGGTCAGTTTGTAAGGGATTCAGACTACCAATTCTGGGAGCCCCCACCCCACTGGGGAACATGAAGCAAGTCACTCAATGTCAGGGCATTCAAGGTCCTTCTCATTCTATGGTCTGAGCTAAACATTACTTTTTTAAAAAGATTTTATTATTTTTTTTTTAAAAAGATTTTATTTATTTATTTGACAGAGAGAGCCAGAGAGCACAAGTGGGAGGTGGGGGGGGGGGGTGGCAGAAGGAGAGGGAGAAGCAGGCTCCCCACTGAGCAGGGAGCCCGACGCAGGGCTCGATCCCAGGACCCCAGGATCATGACCTGAGCTGCAGGCAGACTCTCAACCAACTGAGCCATCCAGGCGCCCCTAAAGATTTTATTTTTAAGTAATCTCTACACCCAATGTGGAGCTCGAACTTAAAACCCGAGATCAAGAGTTACGTGCTCTACTGATGGAGCCAGCCAGCTGCCCCAAACATTACTTTCTCATTGGAGCCTTACCTGACATCCCCAATCTAATGTGTAAGGCATTATTATTCTCTCTCATGCTACCTTGTTCTTGTCTTTGCCATCACTTGTCATGGTTTGTAATTGTGATTTTGTTAGCACACTTCATTTGTTTAGTGTCTGTCTCTCCCATTGGACTGCCAGCTCATAAAGGCAGGGACCATGTTTGCTTTATTCATCATATTATTCCCCGTGTCTGGTACAATGTCTTGCATATAGCAGATTCCCAATGTGTTGTTTTGTTTTTTTTTTAAGATTTTATTTTTAAGTACTCTCTACACCCAACGTGGGGCTTGAACTTACAACCCTGAGATCAAGAGTCATATGCTCTACTGACTGAGCCAGCCAGGTGCCCCTGACAATGGTATTTTGTGAATAATGAATGAGTGCCCCCATCCATGTATGCCCTTGAATCTTCCACAATTCCCCACATGTACCTTCTATTCCACTCACTAACTCCCAACCACTCATTCTCCTCTGGGTCTCTACTGGTCCCATCTAGAGGACTTCCCAACATCCTCTCCTTTCTTACTCATCTTTAAAGAAACCAGCTGCAGTAGTTCTGTTTCTTCTGTAGTTCTGTTTCATGACAGAAAGTTTCTTTTTTGCCAGACTATAAGTTCTAGGGGCAGAACTATTTGCCAAGGAGTTAAAAGGGGCATTGGGGTGATGAGGCTCACAACATAGCACATCAAAGTGGATCCCTCAAATTAGGATATCGTATGTATCAAGTTATGTGCTAGAGGTTATAGAGGCTTTGGGGATGGTTGAGAGCTTACTATTATGGTCAGGGAAGGCTTCCTGGAGAAAGGGAGTTTATATGGTCTTCTGAAGGATAGACAGGAGTGGGATAGGCAGAGGAGGAGGGCGGAGAGAATTCTTAAGAGGAGAGGAGGCCTTGGGGTGCCTGGCTGGCTCAGTTGAAAGAACATGTGACCCTTGGTCTCAGGATCATGAGTTTGAGCCCCATGTTGGGTAGAGAGATTACTTAAATAAACTTTAAAAAAACAAAAAGGAGGAGAGGAGGCCTCAAGATACCAATAGACAAGAGGAGGTGAGGGGCCTGGCTTGACCTACTAGAAAGAAAGTTGGCATGAATGGTAGAAAATATGGCCACCTGGGAGGGGCAAAGCTTAGTGTAGATGCCTCAAAAGCCAGTGTAGAAGTTTAAGTTGATGCAAAAGAACTTAATCAGGTCCCAAATTGTAAGGGAATATCATGGGCCTGGGAGTCAGGATACCTGTGTTCTAGTCTAGGCCATGCCAACCTCCAGCTGGGTTAAGGCCAAGCCTATTTACCTTTCTGGGATTCTGCTTGCATATCTATAAAATGGGCAAAAATGACTTTCCCAATCTATTTCACAAGGTGCTTCAGGTGCTTTGGAAACATCTTTTCATCTACCTTAGAAAGGAATTTACAATAAGGATAACTGCATCCATAAACTTCACATTCTAAAGAAAATGTATTTGGACCTCAGAACAGGTAGAATGGGGAGTTTATACCTAATTGGAGGACAGAAAAGAGTGCATGAAGAAGGTGGCATTTTTGTGATAGGCTTGAAAGATAGGAAAAATTAGCAAACACATTATTAACAGAAAAGTAGGAGAGTTGCTACTCATTCTACAGTGGATTTTTTAGGCATGTTTATATTACACACACATCAATAGAGCCACGTTTATTGCTAGAGTGTTGTTCCTAGCTCCTACTTTAGTGTGGCATTTTGCAGAGAGCAACATGTATTCCAGTGCCCTGGCCTCTGGCCCAGTTTAAGAATTGCTACCACAGGGAACGGAAGGCAATGAAGCCCAGAGATAGAAGCATGTTCACACTCCCAACCCAAGGCCCTGGTTCCTCTCTGTGAAGCCACAGGTAATATTAGGCCTGTTTTTCCTTTCTTAACTCCAGTTCTTTAGGCATTTGAAACCTTAAAGTGCTTTCCCTGCAACTATTTTTTCCCCCAGGCTGAACAGCCTCAGTTCTACCAACTGTGCTCACATGGTGAGGTTTTGACTCCTTCCTTCACCCCAGCCACTTCCCCTCTTGAATAATGGCATCAGCATAGAACACAGGACTTCAGATAGCACTGACCTGTCACCTCCAAGGACCTGAACTCCTAGGACCTGAATGCAGCTCAAGAGCACATTAGCTCTGCTCATGGCTACATCACATAGTAGACTGACATGAAGTTTTCTGTCCACATAAATACTAGCTCTCTGAAGATCTACCCTAGCCTACCCAATCACATAGCCTCGCCTAGATTCAAATTCCATATTGCTGAATTCAGCCAGCTACCTCTCTGAGAGTAAGAATCAATTACATACATGTGGCATAATTTCTAATCAATATGAAACCACCATTTCCCTAGCACCAGTGGACCCTTACCTGTATTAGCAGCCAGCCTAGCCCAAGATGTGATTCCAGGTTTTTGCCTTGATTGTACACTGCTAAGGCAAAAATCTGCCCTATTTCAGATGTCTCTTGAGTTCAATATAACAACAGGTACAGCTATTAAATATGATCATGAAACCTCAACTGATAATCGTAGAAGTGCAATTATCAATATTATGGATAGCGGCTGCCCCACAGTAATCTGCGCCAGTCAGATCGCATGGAGAGGTCTAGTTCCAGAGGTGAAAAACTCAAAAAATCCACTACAGCAGCCAGGATAACTGGAGATTTGGAAACCAGTCTCTGGGAAAATGGTAGAAGGAAAATGCAGGGCTTGGTTAGCCTGAGAGAAAAAGAATGCTAAGGCTGTATAGTCCACAGGAGGGCCTTTCTTCTCCAGTAACTGCTGGCTTCAGGGTCTCCTCTTGTAGCCTATTCCTTCTCCTTAATCCTTTAATCAAGGGGCTATAGTTTCATCTGAAGTGTGGCCAGCCACTTTTATGGTACTTATGAGGTCTCTTCCTCAATCTGCCTCTTTTCCCCTCTTATTCTCGCTCAGCAGAGTCAAGGTTACTTCCTCTTGCCTGGCTGATTTCCAAAGGATTATTAAATTTATATGAAGTCAATACTTCAAAAATCCATGCTGAATATGAGGGCAGGAAAGATCCGTTTTCTCCATTTATTTTTTAAAGAGCCATATTATAAGACTCCAGCCCGTCCGTGAAACAGATTGCTGAGCTGCCTAACATCTCCAAGATTCCTTCTTTCCTGTGTTCTTTGCCTAGGATAACTATGATGACTCAGGGCTCAGGGCTGCCAGGATGGCAAGCAGGAACAATGTTTCCCCTGCTGAAGACTATGGCAGACATGGATAATCAACTATATCACTCTTTCTCACTGAACCAGGACTCTGCCTCAGAATCCACCTTAACACAAGCTCCAGGCAGCCACTACTGATCAATGGGCATTGGCATAAAGGGGTGAAACCTGCTTATCATTCATGCTTTATGTAGCCCACAGAGTAGGGAGTGTAAAATGATTTTGTGGGAATTCCTCCTGAACTGCTATGACCAGGGGGCATATTTAATGGTACTCCAAAGGAAGTGCTGAGGCACCTACCCAATCAGGGAATCATTTTTTTTTTTTCAGCTTAAATCCCAATTGAGATGGGATTCCTTCTGATGAGAGATTTCTTTCTGATGACTATAATCTTTATATTCTCTCCTGCATAGCAGAACACAGAAGGGCAGAGCACAGCCCACAGCTACAAAGGAGAAACAGAACTGAGGCAAGCAGCAGCCACACAAAGTAAAGTACTAAATGGGTAAAGTGTACGTATATGAATTATATCTCAATATCTCAATGAAGCTGTCAAAAAAAGGTTAATGGTAAAATATGGGGAACTATAAATCATTTATAATTTGTACATAATTTGTACAAAATACTGATTTCACCAGACCAACATTTAGTAGAGGGACTTGAAAGGAAGTAAAACCCCTTTAACATTATCATGAGAAAAACTAGGCACTAGGTATTTGCTTTTGCATTGACCAAAGTTCACTAAGAACTTCCTGCTGATGGCAATAATGGACCCTGACACAAAGCAACAACATCCCATTACAGACTAGCATGGAGCAAAATGGTGTGGATTATAAAAGAGGCTCAAAAGAACTGGGAAGACTATAAATCTAGACTGAATCAGAAGAAAGACTAATTTCTTTTTTTTTTTTTTGAAGATTTTATTTATTTTTTTGAGAGAGAGAGAGAGAGCAGGGGAAGGGAGAGGGTAAGAATCTCAAGCAGAGTGGGCACTGAGCATGAAGCCCCATGTGGGGCTTGATCTCACGACCCTGAGATCATGACCTGAACTGAAACCAAGAGTTAGACACTTAGCCAATTGAGCCACCCAGATGCCCTGAGAGACTAATTTCTAAGACAGAGTTTCCCAAAGAATATTCCACAAACCACACTGGTTCTGTAAGATGTTAATAGATGTAACATGAAAAAGGTCCCATAGTTACACAAGCTTGTAAAACACTGAGTTAAACAAAGCTGGAAAGGTTTCTTTATTGCAGGACTTCTCAGAGCCTTTAAAACACTAGTAAACATTGTGATGGGATAGAGTGTGTAGTGAATTTGTCTATAGATCATTTTTAGTCCCCCATAAAGTATCTCAAAGGATCAATGTTTCTAAGGATTATACCAAAAGAAATGCTGGTCTAAGCCATCCTTGGCTCAGGGCTTCACCAATTCCTTTATAAGGATAAAACTGGAAATTAATATGGGGAACTATAAATCATTTATAATTTGTACATAATTATGTTTAACTTAACTACATAGTAAAGTACATATAGTTCTCACTCCATGATTTAGATGCAGTTAATTCAATAAATCTTAAAGTACCCCTTCAGGTGTTGTTTTAAACAGATAGATGGGATAGACTCTGGTAATGACAGTCAAGAGTCTGGTGATGAAAACGGGCAAAACCAGGCTAGGTACCACAGGAGCTGAGCCCATTTCTGCCTGGGCATGGCCTTTTGTCATAGTTACACTCCTCAGGGCTAGAACGGTCAAACACTCTTTGTGGCCATTAGTTCCATCTTAGGCACACACATACATCATCATCATCACAGAAACTTAAAATTGACCCTCAAGAACCACAACCAATTAATCCTCAATTTGACATCGCTGAATAACAACATGCAAATACATATCCGTTTGAACTGGCTCCTAAGAAGGTTAAGACCTAGAGTGAACTCCTACTGGCTCCTGTCTACAAGTCCCCCAGGCCAGACCTCCTGGGCCTCCTTTCTAGTGGACTTCCCCTCTCGAGTCCCTCTCTAGAGCCCAGGAGTTCACTTGGCTGCCCCACAGTGAAGCCTCTGGGTCATGTGCCAATTTCTGAACTCCAGAGCAGAGCCGGATCCAAAGCTGGTCCCAGCTCTGCCTCCTTCCTTCCTTCCTTTCTCTGGCCCAGATGGCCACATTCCCACTAGAGTCTCCTTAGGAAACAATGACTTGAGAGCCTGCTTAGCCACGCCTCTTGCTTTCTTCAGCCAGCATCTGTGGGTATCTGCTGTTAGCCCGATTCTCCTCTTCCTGTCCCCTTTGGGCCTCCCTGCACCCATTCTCCCAGGGTCTACTGGAAGGCATGAAGCAGCTAAGCCCAAGAAGCTGAGTCTCCTATAACCTTCCTAGACACAAGGCTCCATCTGCCCTTTCAAGGAGGGGAGTGAGTCCCTGAGGTGAATCAGGTTTAAGTTAAGAAGGCTCTGGTTTCCATTTCTTTTTCTTTCTTTCTTTTTTAAAAATTTACTTACTTATTTGAGAGAGAGAGAGAGTGTGCGCACATACAGGGGCAGAGGAAGAGGGATTGAGAATCTCAGCAGACTTCACACTGAGCACAGAGCCCAACACAGGGCTCGATTTCCCGACCCTGAGATCATGGCCTGAGCCGAAATCAAGAGTTGGACGCTTAACTGATTGAGCCACCCAGGCGCCCCTCTGTTTTCCATTTCTTTTCACTCCGAGTGATAGTCAGTAAAAAGCAGCAGGCAGCTGGGGGCTGGAACTGATTCAGCCCGACACTCAGCACCTACCTGAAGCACCTACCTACAAAGACTATACTTGGAGCCTTTAAGGCAACAAGTCACCTCTGAGCGATCTCACTCCAGAAGCATGCTCCCTTGGCATACCCCGCCTGGAAGATAGCAGCCTGGAAACTGCTTTTTCCCTAAGTGCAGCTTTCCAGGCTGGTGTCAGAGAAGGCAGGTATGTGTCCTTTTCCATTCTGACTCTTGAAGGTGAAGCAGTAACTCACACATCTATTCTGAAAGAAATCAGTGAGGAACGCCTGGGTGACTCAGTCAGTTAAACATCTGGCTCTTGATTTCGGCTCCGATTGTGATCTCGGGGTTGTGGGATAGAGCTCTGTGTCAGGCTCAGCACAGAGTCTGCTTCTTCTGCTCCTCCCTCCGTGTGCGCTTTCTCTCTCAAATAAATAAATGAATCAAATCTTTAAAGAAAAAAAAAAAAGAAATCAGTACAAGAGCCCAGCTCAACCAATTAGAGAGAAAAATGTTATAAGCTTAACCAGGATAAAGGTAGAAGGCCAGGCCAGAAACTGCAACATAAAACACTCTCTTAGCCAACAAAGGATTTTACTTTTCCTTCATCAAAGTGCTGCTGGGAAACAACAACAACAACAACAACAACAACAACAACAACACACCATCGCTCCTTGCTGCCACCAATTCACTTGCATTCACCAAAGCAGGTTTCAGGGGAAAAATATTCAGTGGCAGGTAAGCACATTTCTCAGTATCCTTTTTGAGGCTGTTGGGGCCAGAATCACTCTGGTCCTTGGCTTTCCAGTCCTCCTGAGTCCCTCATAACCCCAAGAATGCAGTTTCAACAGCAGAGCAAAGGAACAGAAGTAGCTTTCTCAGAGAGAAGCTCCCTGAAGCCAAGAGGTACACAGACTCCCTCCCCTCAATTTCCCACGGTGGTGATGGTGCCTCTTGCCTTCCAGATATCCATGCTGGAAACCTGGGAGTCATCCTTGACTCCCTACCTCTCCACCAGACCTCTAAACAGGTACCATATCCTGCTTATTCCACTTTATTAGTATCTGTGCATGAGTCCCTCCTCTCTTGCTGCTTTAGTGTAGGCTTTCATCATCTCTTTCCTGGATTTGTACTGCACCACCTCCATTTTAGTTTCCCAACCTCCAATCTCACCTTCTCCCATTTCTCATCCACTCCTGGAGTGATAGTCCTAAACCCAAATTTGATCATGTTATTCCTTTAATTAAACCCTTCATTCATTCAAATGTGCCCTTTTGTTTCTTCCTCCAGGCTCTTTGGCTGGAACGCTTGCCCTCACCTCATCTTATTGGTCTGCCAAGCTGCTAGTCTTCTTCTAAGCACCAGTTCAGCAGTGTTTCCTCTGTGAAGCCTTCCCTGATCACTTGATGAGAGCACTTCCTATTTTCCTTTGGCCCTGCTTGAGCTGGTTCTTACTTTGTGCAGTGCTCACTACACTCACCTGCAGTACCTCAATCCATCTTGACCGTGTATATCCCTGAAGCAAGCAAGGTTCTGTGTTATCAAGCCCGGCGCAACATCTGGCAGAAAGTAGGTTCTTCGTGTTTGTTGACTAAAGAGAGGAGTAGTAAAGGAGAAGGGGGAGACCTGAGCAAACCTGATCCTCCCTTTGCAATATACGAAAGGAGAGAAAGATGTGCCTCTTCCCAGAACCTGAGAAATACTACTGGTTCATAAGCCACATGGACCCACTAGGAGAATCTACCCTTAAACTGAGAAGTCATCTGACTACAAGAAGGCAACTAAAGGCTCCCAGACCACAGAATACACATAGGTCAATTTTTCACAGTGGCCTCCTGCTATCTTTACAATGTTCTCTCTGCCACTTTCAGGAGCTGCTATGGCCTACTCACTGAATTACTGTCTTGACCAACCCCATCTCTGACTGTCAAGAGGCAGGAGGAGTCTGAGACATCTTTCCAAAATCATGTGGTCAAAGGGTCAAAACTTCAGCATTCCTCATCTTCTCCCAAGGGGCACTATTTTTCTCAGGAGCACCCTCCACTGATTTCCATTCTTTCCTGACATATACCTAAAAGCTTCCTATAGCTGTTTGAGCCCATCCTTTTCCTGGCCACCTACTAGAGAAATCTTGTCTCTATCCTTAAAGTACCCGGAAATGAGCATATGCTCGTGAATTAAACAAATGAGTTAACAGATAATATCGGTTTCAAAGAGGACAGACTAGCATTTCTTTCAGACGTACAGAGACCCCATCTGGTGCCATATGCTTTTTTTTTTTTTTTTTTCCTGGTCTCTTAGGTCTCTGAGAGCACAGGAGATAAGATTTTTACCTGACATAATTAAGTCCTTAAAAGCTCCATTTGGGTTTTTTTTGTTTGTTTCTTGTTTTGTTTTTGTTTTTGCAATCTCTTCCTCTCCAATTGCAGCCAAAGAGAAGACATAGACTGAGAGGCTGCACCAATCAGCCCAACAGACAAATAAGGCCAGAGAGCCTATCCCTGCTGCTCACATAAGCAACAGCCCAAATTCAATCCAACTGCTCAACAGAGAGACTCGGACATCTGGGAGCTTCCCTAGATCAGTGAGGTGCATGTGTGGCTTGGACACAGAACTGAGTACAAGGTAGGCCTATCGCTGGCAATTTCTTTGGGAAAATCTGAGTGGTTAGAAACACTCAGGATTGTCTAGGAGATGAACACAGCAGGAGTGGAGCACGGGGACTAGGTCTCCAAGAGGAATTCTCATTCCTTTCATAAGGAGACAGGAAGAGCCCCTGGGGAGCTCTCAGTGATAGGCCCAGGCCTGGTTCAGCTGCTGAGATGCAGCCGGGCCAATTAAATAATTGTGATGGGAAAAGAAGGGAAGCCACTCCTTTCAGGCAAACTCCCATCCCAGACAGGAGGCTCCACGCAGCTGTGGCAACAGCAGCAGCAACAACAGGGCAGGGATCTCTTCCTCTTCCTCCCACTAGCTGAGAACTAATGCTTAAATTAGCACCTTGGAAACACCCAGATCTGCCGGCTGTGCCTTCTCTCCCAGCTCCTGCCACTCCCTTAGGCCTCCTTTTCAAGCTTGAGGTTCTCTTTCAAGTAAATAAAAAAAAATAATAAAAATCTTCTTTCCCTAGAAGAGCTTTTCAAGTAAAGAATGCCTTCTGGATTCTTTCCACCACTATGGGCTAGGGAGGGTTATTATTTTTTTTTTAAGATTTTATTTATTTATTCATGAGAGACAGAGAGAGAGAGAGAGAGAGAGAGAGAAGCAGAGGGAGAAGTAGGCTCCCAAGGAGCAGGGAGCCTGATGCGGGACGCGATCCCAGGACTCTGGGATCATGACCTGAGCCGAAGGCAGCCGCTTAAAAGTCTGAGCCACCCAGGCGCCCCCTAGGGAGGGTTATTTTAATGATGGAGTCCCTGTGACAGGCCTCCATCAGTCCAGCTCGGTCCAGATGCTGATACCAGCATTGCCTTGTTTCCATTAGGGCTAAAGGAAACAGCCCCCACTCTGCCTTCAGAGGGGCTCACACTGAAGGAGTGGGCATGAACAATAAACTTCTGCCAAACTGTATCTGTGTTGCTAACTACTGTGTCCCCACTACCTCGTGTAATATCTGGAACAGAGCAGACACTACATAAATATCTGGTGAATGAATTAGCTAAAACAGTGATACCAGCTCCCTATGATAGTCCTTGGAAGACAGAGTGAGGAGCTCTTGTTTAAATTTTAAAGAGATAGTTTGTCTTCGTTTCATAAATGAGAAAACTGAGTCCTGAGAAGAGGAGAGACTTCCTAGAGGTCTCAATAAATAATGGTAAAAAAATGAAATAGGTCACAGTTGAGTCCAAGCCTGGGACCCTAGTTTTTATGGTCTACCCAAATACCTCTAAAGAGCCACTTTGCCCTTCTCCTCTGTGGTATACCATTTTGATTCCTTATGCCCTGAAAAAAGGCTCTTTCAGAAACCCCATGCAGGGGTCTGCTGGTCTCAATAATACACAGAGCATTTAAGAAGTTCCAGGGATCCTCTAGACTTCAACCTGGGAACAGACTTCAAGAGGCAGAGGTCTCTGGGGCAATGTCTATGCCCCCAAATGGAGGGATGACTGTATTGATGCTTCCAAAAGGCTCTCATCAACCTCAACAAAGTATCCTCTTGCAGAGAAGGGCTCCTTTAGCCTTCGAGAAAAAGGTCTGAAGAAGCCTTTTCTGATAAGTCCCTTCTTGCATAAGCATTTCTACTCTAGAGTCACAGAGACCAGAAGCACCTCAGGAGTTTTCTGGGATCACTATTCACTCAAACTATCATTGAGAACTTCAGGCAATAACAAAGGCACCAAGGACAACTAAGAAGGCCTTGTGACCCCATTCCTCCCCCCCTTTCCTTGGACAACTATTGCCTACCTTCTTAGGAACCTGAGATGGGAGGCAAGAACTAACTCATTGCTTTCTTCTCCTGACTCACTTGGACCTCCTCCTCCTACTTCATCCACCCTCCCTTTTGATTCTTGATTAGATGCTAAGAACTGGAAGGGCAATCTAGTTTGACAAACCAGGCTGGAAAGATAATCCAGAAAGGAATGTTAAAGTTAAAGTTCTTCCAGTTCATGGGACAGACTTCTCATCAGGATTTTCTGGCCGCCAAATATTCCAATGACGGCATCAGTCTAGGAAAAAAGTCCATCAGCATCTCTTTCCCCACTTTCATATTGTATACTTCTGTAAAGCTTCTCTGTTTGGGCTTCTAGAACTAAGTAGTCATAAAAAGGGGGAAAGGCCACTTATCTCCTGATAGGTGGCTCCTAATGATTCTCTCTACCATCCCCCAAAAGGTGTGGCTTAGAGTGGGTCATCGGTCCCTGCCAGGGTCTGTCTGGTCTGCTGTAATGGGTAGGTTACTTGCTCAGGAAGCTACAAAGCACATCTTTAACCAGGGGCCCAAAGGCCCAAGAGTGGAACCTATTCCTCACCTCTCTATCTAACATAGAAGGAGGAGCCTTAGGGAGCCCCAGATCTTCAAGCTTTGGAGAGCTCTGCTCTGCTCCAGCAGAGCTTAGAGTATAGTGCATCCACACGTTCAGGCTCCTGGCCTGCCCTGTCTCCTTCCAGCTCCCCTTCGGGCTCCAAGGAGAAGGGAGATGGAAAAGTGAACAGAGCAGGGCACTCCCTCCCTTCCCCCTCTCCTTATATCAGCTGGCTAGGCCTCGGCGGCGCCTCTCGCCCAGCTGCCCACCGCCGGGCGTACAAGCCAGTCAGGTAACCCCCCTGAGCGGTGGCCATCGGGCATGGTCTCCCCTAGGGCTGGCCTCGGTCGCCTGCCTCGCCCTCCCCCTTCCATGCCCTCCGCGCCGGCAACGATGACATCATTCCTCCCAGACTCCGGGACCGCGGACAGGCAGCAGGATGGGCGCCCAGAAAAGACTCAATGCACGGAGGCCGAAGATGCTAGGGGCTCTTCCGAAAGGGTGGGCACTGGCGGCCCCAGCGCGACCCCGCCCCCATCGGTTCCCGAGCTCTCTCATCCGCGCCCCTGTTTCTCCACCTCCCCGCTGCTCTCTCTCCTCCGCGACTCCGGCTGTAGCACCCCCTGCCTAAGACTGCCTGCGCTCTCCTCAGGAGAAGAACGGAATTCAGGGGTCTTGCACTGACCCCCTGCCCCCACCGGACCTTGGTCCCGGCCCCGCGTTCCCATCTCTAACCAGAGAACTGGAGGGCTGGCCCCCTCCTCCTCTGCCAGCCTATTCCCAGTCCCTTTTAGCCTAATTGCACCTGGCCCACAGGAGGCATCACAGGCCTCTAGGGCTAAGCGGCTCCTCACCTCTCATCCCAGCCCCCTGGGCCTGCCAGCGGCGGTGCCCCATGACAGTTCCTTTCCTTTCCCAGCTAAGGGCCTCCACTAGCAGTGTACACCATTGTGCCCCAAACGTTCCATCCGACGGCCCTCCCCGTAGCTCCCTTGGCCTGTCTCTGCTGACGGTGCCCTGAGCCTTTACAGGCCTCTTTGCTGTCACCCCGCGTATTTCCCCACGGTTTTCTTGTCCTGCAAGTCCTCCCTCCCCCCGCGATGCGATTTCAAGGCTCCCTTTGACCCATTCTAAGGCGTCCCCTCCGCAGTTACCAAGGCCTGATTCCCTCCCTCCCCCTCGGGCAGCGCCCCCTCCCGGTCCTGGCCTGCCCGCCGCCCGCCCCCTCACCAGCGGCTGCATCTCCGAGTGCGCGGTGGGCACCTGGAACCGGTCGATCTCCTCCATCATGGTGCCGGCGGGCGAGCGGGCCGGGGGCCGGGCGCGGCCAGGGACGCCGACGGGACCGCGCGGGGCGGCGGCCCCAGGAGTCGGGTGGGTGGTGCAGACTAGGCCGCCCGGGACGAGTCGGGCGGGCAAGCGTCCGGGCAGATGGAGGGGTGGGCTCGGGGCCGGAAGTTCGCTGGCTGGCTGAGCCCGGCGTGGCTCCGTGGGCTTGCCTTAGTGCTACCGCGGCTGTGGCCGGGCAAAGCCGCAGGTCTTGCCTCGCCTCCTCCTCCGCCGCCGCCTCCTGTCAGCAGCTCAGCCACTGCGGTGACTCGGCAACTCCACTTCCGGGTCCGGGACACCGCCTGAACCTGCATTATTCATGAGGAGGCAGTGCCTGGGTGCCCCAGCCCCTCCCACATGCCGGAGTTCTACTGCGAGCTGCCGAGGGTCGTATTATTCCTGAGGGGGCGGGTCTTAGTGGAGCCGGAGGTTCCCCGCGCGCCCAGCCCCGCCTCTCCCTCGAGCCGAGAGGGGGCGTCAGAGGCGCCTGCGCCTAGGCTAACGGTTGGTTGCTGGGCAACCGCGTCAGGGAGGAGCAGATTCAATGCTGCAAGGGCGCGGGGACCCACAACGACGGCTGTCCCCAAAGAACCCCTGCGACTGGGAATTGAAGTGAAAAAGAATCCAGATTTCCTGTGCGTAATCGAGGGGACAAACTCCTTGTCCTCAGGCAAGAGAGCATTTTGTAGGTGTTCCAAGTGTTGAGGTGTTTCCTGCTTCTTCCAAGATGCCCCAGAAACAGCCGCCTCGTAGGCAGGTAAACACACATCCCGACTGCTCTCTCCCAGTGACCTCTGACCTTCGCCACCAATGATCACTGATCATACTTCTACTGATCCTTCATTTTCTTTTCCCTGTTGACCCTTAACCTTCTCTTTCCCTGTGACCCCTGGCCTGTGTTCCCACTGACCTCTAACCCTGTCCTTTGCCCCTCTAATCCTAGCTTCCTCTCCCACACTGCCCCTGCCCCACTATTTCCACTTGTCGTCCGTCCCCTTTCCACTTGTCGTCCCCTCACCTTTCCATTCCCTCTGTCCACTCATACCACAGACTCTCCTGACCAACTTATCCTCCTTACCCCCCACCCTCACTCCCACTAATGCATCCCTCATTGCCCTCACATTCTTGTCCCAAAGAAATTCTCTTTCCAGCCCTTTGCTGTATGCCCAGTGCTGGGCTAGGTGGGGACACAGGCCTTTGAGAGCCCACAGAAGGAGTGCAAGAGAATTGTACAGCAGACACAGAACAGATTATATACAGGAGTTTGGCTTAGATTTTCTGTGCTGGGCTACTTGTCAAGAGACAGAGGTCAGGTAAAGAGGAAGAGGAGAGAGACCTTTTGCCCATTCTTGCCTGACCTCCTACTCACACACTTGCACACACCAAACACTGGCCCCTGACTATTTCTGGAGCCTCATGTGTCCCTCTGCTGTGAGCTCCTGGGCCACTCCTGTGACTCATTCAGCCATGTGAACTTTGGGTCCTTGTTGCCACCTGGCCAGATGTCATTCCTTCTCACAGGAAACCCAAGAGTTAGCCCCTTCACCCACCAAGTACAGAGTTCTACTTTCCTCCCCAGCATCACTCTGGAAGGTGAGGTAAGGCCCAGCTTCTCAAGGATCCCTCTGTGGTTGCCACTCAGTCCTTTAAGAATTCATTTTTTCCCAACCCTTTTTGAGTTATCACCTTGGGACTAATATGCAGTTTCTGGCTCTGTGAAGCAGGACTTCTTTTATTTATTCTAAATTTTCCTCACTCAGATCTAGGTATTTTGAGGTTTGGAGAGCAAACCTGTGTCCATGATGTTTGTGACTTTACATATTTTGGTCTGGCCTTCTCCATATTAGCCTTTGCTACTTTGCTTCTTTCACTGGGCTTTCCATAGCAGGTGGACTCATCTTTCTTAGATCTCTGCAACCATGAGGAGGCTGATATTCCTGTATGGCCATGCCCTAGTTTTATGTTGGGGTTGAGCTCTGTGTTGAAGCTCATGTATTGTGCTTGGGCCTATTGACTTTAATTTACATGAAGTTTGTTTTAAATTCAGCATTACTGATGTCTTATTCACATACAATGAAATGAACATTTTAATTGTACATGTTGACAAGTTTTGAAAAATTTATATAGTTGTGAACCACCACCACGATTGAGATAGAGGACACTTCCTCTACCCCCAGAGTTTCCTTGTGCCTCATTCCAGTCAGTTCTCCCCAACTCCCCGCCCCCAGATAACCACTGCTTTCTGTCACTGCAGATATTTGTCTTTTCTAGCCCTTATAGTTTGAACAAGCTTGGGGTCAGTTTCTCCAGCCCATTAGGGGAGACATTAGAGGCTAGTTTCACTGAGAGCAGAGAGAGGTGACAGCAGACAGGAAGCAGAGAAACCTGGGTCAACTCACCCTGTACATATCAGCACTGCCCCCTGGAGGGAAGGGTTGTTTTAATATTGTGTAAATATTGGTGTGTGGGGTGTGAGAAAAGGATGGGTTGTGCTAGGCTGTATTCTTCAGTCTCTTGTCTCAGTGAATGGCAATCTGGGTTAATGGTGATCTGGGCATAGGACAGTCTAGAGAGGTTTGAGAAGTTGTGCCTTTCCTCTGGGAACTCAGTTCAGTGGGGGACACAGAACACAGGCATACAAAGATAAAAGAGGATGGGATTCCTGGGGCTGGCAGGAAGAGAGACATGCAGGTTGGAGCAGTAGAAAAGCTTCAGGGAGGTGGTATCAATGACTTGGATGCCTGCAGTGGAAAGGGAAGGTCAGGATGGAGCTTATTAGGGGACAGAGAAGAGTTTAACTCCATTGTTCGTGTCACTCCACTGATCAGACCTTTCAATGGCTCCCTCTCGCTCTCAGGATAAAGTCCCAAAAGTCAGACTTGTTTTGTATGGCCTGCAAGGCCTAGCACGGTCTATCTAGTCTTGCTATCAACCCTACTTCAAATTCCACTATTGTTCTGTGAACATTCCACAGTCCCAGCACACTGAACTGCCCACACTTCCTGGAAAATGACATCCACACACTCTTCTCTTCTCCTCCACACACTGCTGTTTTCTCTACCTGCTTGGTATAATCATTTCTATCTGCTGCCACCTGTTCCATGCCACTCTGCCTCAAATCTCTTCATTTCCTGACCATACATCAAGTCTCAGCTTGGCTGTCATATTCTATAAGGGATTAAGTCCCCTTTCTGGAGGCAGGATAGGGTGATAGCCCCCTGAGACTATAAACTCAGTGATAGCAAGGATCATGTCTATCTCATTCATTGTTGAGTCCCCTGAACCTAGCACAATGTCTGGAATATATTAAATTCTGAAAATGAATTGAATATGAGTTCTGAATGCCTGGAGCTATTCTTTAGGAGTTTTTATCTGAGTGTGTTTGAAGAATAGGAATGGGTAAGCCTGGGAAGAAGAGACTAGTTGGGACTAATAACAAGAAAATGTCACTGTAGAAGCATGTTTTTCTGGGTTCATGTTTATATCTGCTTCGGCAGTAGGGCTGTGAATGATTCAAATTTGAATCACATGTACCCATGGTTTAAGAGCTGGGCATTAGAGATTTAAGAGGTCAACAATTCTGATGATATAGTCATTCTCATTCCACAGTTATTCACTGGTCACATACCATATGCCAGGTACTGTTCTAGGTATTGGTGATACAGCAACAAACAAAACAACCCCAAATCTCTGTTCTCATGGAGCTTATCTTTTAGTTGGAGGTAAACTATCAATAAATAAATAAGTAAAATATATGGTTAATCTGATGGTGATAGGTGTCAAGGATTAAAATAAAGCAGGGAAGTGGAGTAGGAAGTTCAGGGAACCAGAAGATTATGATTTAAATATAGTCATCACTGAAGGTCCCACAAAGGTGGCATTTGAGAAAGACCTGAAGGAAATGAACGAGTTAGCCTCCAGACAGAGGGCATAGCAACAATAAAGTTCCTAAGATGGAAGCTTGCTATACATGTTCCGGATCAGCAAGGAAGGGAAGGCGGAAAGTGACAGGAAATAAGGTCAGAGAGGTGTATCCCTCTACTCCATTGGGTTAATCAAATAACCCATGCCATATTAAATTGGTCGTGATAGAGCTCCATGAATCATAATTTGTAATGAAAATGCATGAATGTCAGGCACCATAAACCATGACCAGCTCAAAAACATCACTGGTAATGCCCCAATAATGAAGTGTCCTTCCTGAAAATTTTGAGAATTCTAACTGGCCGCATGTGTGTATGTGCAGGAGGAATTTTGCAACGTTGCCAAACATTGCCTGGCAGCCAGACTTCTTAGTAGAGAACTGAATTAGAGTCTTCTGTGAACTCCAGTTAAAAGCTAATTTTAGTTTATGACTAACAAATTTTAGTACTTCTTTATAACTCAGTTATTACCATAAAAAAAATCAGTCTGGAATTTTGCATCATTTGCCTGTGAGAGCCAAAGGAAAAGACTTGCATTTTTGGATCATTTTATGGTCTCTCCAGAGGCCCCTCACAGACAATACTTTTAGAACTGATGATCTTGATGAGGGGTGACTAGGGTAGGGGAGAATCGGCAAGAATGCATGCAAGGCCAAAAACAAGTCTTAGGTGATTCAGAGATTTTTGGTCTGATAACTGGGCCTGGGATCCATAGAAGAAAGGACAAGAGGAGGTGAGCAGAATCTAAGGGCAGTTGAGATGTTTCTATATGTTCAAAAATGACCCTTCTTCTCAGTGTCATCCTTACACCTCTTATCTTCTTCAAGCCCTAGATATGATCCTTTGCCCCTTTAGCTCCTAAATATCTCTCAAATCAAACCCCTTTTTTCATTTTCACTGCCACCTTCTTAGCCCAGCCTATATCATCTCTCACCCAGAGTGCTGCAAAAGCCTTGTAACTGGTATTCCCCTCATCCACTCATGCTCCTTCTAATCCATTCTCCACAACTGCATCAAGTGATTTTTTTAAACTGTCAATTTGATTATGTCATTCCCACTCAGAACCTTTCAGTGACTGCCCATTGCTCTTAGGATAGGGACAAATTTTTTAGATAACTCTTCAGGAGCCTATCTGGGCTAAGGCCCACTTGGAGCTCTAAGCCTTAACTTTTATCACTCTTTCCTTATTACTGCTGTACTTTAGTTCTATGTTTCTTCTCCTTCTTCTTCTTCTTCTTCTTCTTCTTCTTCTTCTTCTTCTTCTTCTTCTTCTTCTTCTTCTTCAAGATTTTATTTATTTATTTAACAGAGAGAAACACAGCAAGAGAGGGAACACAATCAGGGAGAGTGGGAGAGGGAGAAGCAGGCTCCCCACTGAGTAGGGAGCCCGATGTGGGGCTCGATCCCAGGATCCTGGGATCAGGACCTGAGCCGAAGGCAGATGCTTAACGACTGAGCCACCCAGGCACCCCTCTGTTACTTCTTTCTGGAACACTCTTCAAACCCTCCCTCACACAAGTACTCCTAAGATTTCAGCCCAACCATCAATCCCCACAACATGCCCCAATGATGCTGCCCTGTTAATGAAGATAAGGTTGTTTCCTCTATTATGTAGTAATATATCTTGATCCTTTCTTGATCCTTCCTTCTTTAGCCTGCATTCTAGTATGTACTTATTCATTTGTTTGTGTAATTATTTGATTATTCTATGTCTCTCCCATTAGACTGTGAGCTCCTTGAGCGTAAGACCTGTGGATGTTTTTGCTAACATCTATTCTCAAGTTCCCAACACATGGCCATCACACCAGAAGCTCTCAGTAAATGATTGTTGAGTGAATGATAGAGTGTGATTGGGAAGTAGCATAGGGTATTATGAAAGCATGTAGTAGAATATGCTAACACTGACTCTGGAGGAATGAGGGAAGACTTCTAGGAGAAGCACTATGATTTATGGTTTGGACAAAGGAAGAAGAGTTCAAAATGTAGGATAAGAAGAAATGACCAGAGAAGTTAGACAACACAGAATAGAAGACATACAGGAACATACATAGAAGACAACAAAGAATAATGTCCTAAAGAAGAGTGTGTTTATAGTGAGTTTACAGTGTTTATAGAGTACGAGGGTCAGTTGTGTCACATGCTGCTAAGGTGTCAATGAAGATAAGAACTAGGCATAGCCATTAGATATAATAATTAGGAAGTCACTGGGGACCTTGGAAAGAACAATTTTCAAGGTAAAAGCCAGACTGAACTGAGCTAAGAAGACAATACTCTGTAGACAAGGATTTTTTTTTTTTTTTTTTTTTTTTTTTTAGGGATGAAAGTCAGACTTGAATATGTTAAATGCTGAGGGGAGGGACCCCAGCATAGAGAAGAAGTTGGAGCCAAGTCTCTGAGGAGGTGAGAGTGAATCACTTGTGGACAGGAGACAGAACACTGTAACAGGACAAAAGAAAGGAAGAAGGGATGGATGCAGATGATGATAATTTAGAGGTTTAGCGGCAGGAAGTTGAGAGAATTTTTTCTTCTCTTCCCCTAATAGTGTTAAGGAATTCTTTCTGGAAGTGATAACTAGAAAACAAATTTTGCCAATGGCATTTCCATTTTGTTATGATTATAGTCATGCTATTTTCAGAGTTATGGTCTGAGGTTTGTCATGCACAATTATCAGATTGCAAAACAGCTGTGAGCATTTGCAGCCAGAACTTGGTCTCCTCCCCGGTTTACTGTGAAGCCTAGCACATTGTTAGTACTCAGAACATGCCAGGTACTCGAATAACAATGGCAGAGGGCTCTTGTGCTTATCCCTGGGCTTTGCAGCCTACAAGCTGATGCTGAAGAGTAATTTTGATTCTCTGTCTCCAGCTGTGAGCAAGTGACATGAAATTGTTTTCTGCCAGTTAGGGATTTGTATGGAGCGTTCAGTCTTCCCGATCCCTGAGACAGAGTTGTATGGAAGAAGCAAGCAAAGGACACAGCTGTTGATCAACTTTTTCACTGTTTTGTATCTCAAAACACTTTGTCCTACTCATGGAGTCAGTGGATTTTGGTTTGTGTGATGGGTTTATGTCCTCTAACTCTCTCACTTCCTAGATTTGAGAACTCTTGGAGGTAGGACCAACTCAACCTTGGTTCTTCTTTAGCGGTCATCCTAGGATCTGGTACATGGTAGATGCTTAATAAATACTGGATGAATGAATGATGACTGAATGAATCAGTTGATGAGTAAATAAATGCATAATGGAAAGGTATGTACTACAATACTCCGAATGCTAACTTTTCTTTCTGGGCCTGCAGCAGAAGCTGCTTGTGCCTTTGTCTTAGTCAAAGCAGCTTAATTCTGTTAATTATGTAGGGACCCTACTCCTGATGTTAAGCTTTTTCCCTACTTTTATTTTTACCTCACATCCATTTTCTTATTTACTTATTTTTCCCATGTGTCGTATATTTAGCCTCAAATCTTACTTTGGGACAAATTGGGATATAAATGGATTAAAAAAAAGTTACTGATCCCAGGGTGCCTGGGGGGCTTAGTCTGTTAAGCTTCCAAGTCTTGATTTTGGCTCAGGTCAGGATCTCAGGGTTGTGAGATCCAGCCCTCTGTGGTAGGCCTGGTGCTGGGTATGGAGCCTGCTTAAGATTCTCTCTCTTCCTTTCCCTCTGCCCCTCCTCCGCAACCCCCAGCACTGGTGTGTATGTGTGTGTGTGCGCGCGCGCGCGCCACCTCCCCCCCCCCCCCCCCCCCGCACTCTCTCTCTGTCTCTCTCTCTCCCTCTCAAAACAAAAAGAAAAATCTGCTGATCCTCAGACAGACACACAGTTCCAAGTCTCTGTATCTTTGTTAATGATTTTGTTCCTCTGCCTGGAATGCCCAAGGCTTTCCTACTTCTAGTCTTTATGGGCCTGGCAAACTCTAAGGCACACAGATTTTAATCAAGCTCTTTAAATTGCAAAGAACAGAGGCTCACTCAAATTACCTCAAGTAAAGGGAGCGGGTGAAGGGGGAAAGGGTGTATGTGGGGGTTTGTGGATGGGTATTATATAAATACATAAGTAGCCTAGAATCAGAATTGGAAAACTATTGGTTCTGAAACAGATGTAAGTACTCATTACTTTCTCTGTATCTCTCATGGACTCTCTTCTTCTCTTAGCAACTATGTTTCATTCCCTGTTTTCATTTCCCAATCAGCCAACTTTTTAATGGTTTCTGCTCCCTCATAACTTTAGTGTGTTTCCAGCTCATTATGCCACTTTGGATTCTCTCTAACGCACAAACATCTCCATACTATCTCCATCCAATCACCAGTTCTCTTAGGAGTCCCAGTTCAAACTCTTGGAGAAAGAATCTGATTGACCCTAGCTTATCTGTTCATGTTAGACTGTACCAGGGAAGGACAAGATCCCATGGCTTTCTAAGCAGCCAAAACTGTGAGCAGGGCAATTTCTCTTACAAGGAGCGTAAGGTATAACCTGCTTTACTCCAAAGTAACTTCTACATTGTTTCTGAAAAATCTCTTTCTCATACATTGTGCAGGGAAGGCCTCAGATTTCTTCCAACCCAGGTCCTCCATTCAGGGTGGATATTTACATTACAAAAGGTTCTGTCCTTTACAAAAGCCTTTACTTTAGGGTTGCTGGTGTGTGTGTGTGTGTTTGAGTGTTTTAAACAGCCTGTTTCTGCAAGGAATTTTATTTTATTTTATTTAAAAAAAATTTTTTTAAAGATTTTATTTATTTGCGAGAGAGAGAATGAGAGACAGAGAGCATGAGAGGGAGGAGGGTCAGAGCGAGAAGCAGACTCCGTGCTGAGCAGGGAGCCCTATGTGGGACTCGATCCCGTGACTCCAGGATCACGACCTGAGCCGAGGGCAGTCGCTTAACCAACTGAGCCACCCAGGTGCCCACAAGGAATTTTATTTTATTTTTAAGACTTTATGTATTTATTTGACACACAGAGAGAGAGCACAAGCAGGGGGAGTGGCAGGCAGAGGGAGAGGGAGAGAAGTAGGCTCCCCACTGAGCAGAGAGCCCAATGTGGGGCTCAATCCCAGACCTTAGGATCATGACCTGATCTGAAGGCAGATGCTTAACCGACTGAGCCACCCAGGCACCCCTCGCGCGATGAATTTTTTTTTTTTAATTTTTATTTTTTTAAAGATTTTATTTATTTATTTGAGAGAGAGAATGAGAGAGAGAGCACATGAGAGGGGGGAGGCTCGGGAGGGTCAGAGGGAGAAGCAGACTCCCTGCCGAGCAGGGAGCCTGATGCGGGACTCGATCCCGGGACTCCAGGATCATGACCTGAGCCGAAGGCAGTCGCCCAACCAACTGAGCCACCCAGGCGCCCTGAATTTTATTTTTATTTTTTATTTTTTTAAGATTTTATTTATTTATTTGACACAGAGAGACCACAAGTAGGCAGAGCGGCAGGCAGAGGGAGAGGGAGAAGCAGGCTCCCTGCTGAGTAAGGAGCCCGATGTGGGGCTCGATCCCAGGACCCTGGGATCATGACCTGAGCCAAAGGCAAGCAGATGCTTAACTGACTGAGCCACCCAGGCACCCCTGCAATGAATTTTAAAATGCAGCACACTATATATAACTTTTAAAGACCTTGGTGTAGGGGACTTATATTCTGGCCATGATGGAAAAATCCATACTGGACTTGCCCTCCCACTGTAAACAGATAAAATTCTGGACACAACATATACCACATTCCCTCAGGACAGTGATTCCAGAGGGAAGGAAAGCACCCAACATGAGTCACAAGTTTATCCTTGCTATCTGGCTGGGGACAATTTCTTGACCGTGACTCAGGGAGGTAGATCCCAAAGGAGAGTGTGCTGATACCAGTGAGATAACTCAGATGTTAGAAGTAGCAGACGATGACTTTAAAGCAGCTTTTATAAATATATTTATGGACTTACAGAAAATACTGACTTAATAGATGGGGAATCTAAGCAGAAAAATGGAAACAATAGAAAAATAAATATCAGAACAGAAAAATAATTGGATAGGCCTAACAGCTGAATGTGAAGATGAGTCCATTGAAATGATCTAATCTGAAGATCAAACAGAAATAAGATTAAAAAACATGAGCCTTAATGACCTCTGGGAACATGTCATATATGTATGTCATATTTGTTACTGGAATCCCAGAAGGAAATAGAGGAGGGGGGAAATATTTGAAGAAATAGTGGCCAAAATTTTCTAGATTTGATGGGAAAATCAGAAGTTCAGTGAGTTCCAAGCAGGATAAATACAAAGAAAACCACCCTTAGGTCCCTCATAGTCAAAATACTGAAAGTCAAAGATAAAAATAAAATCTTGAAAATAGCCAGAACAAAATGACACATTGCATACAGGGTAATAATGATATGATTATGGTTGACTTCTCATTGTAAACAATGGAGGTCAGAAGATAATGAGAGAAGCACTGAAAGAAAATTACTGTCCAGACAGAATTCTATATCTAGCAAAAATATCCCTCAAATAAGAAAGGTGAAATAAATACATCTTCAGATAAACTAAAGTTGAGAGAATTTGTCATTAACAGACCTTCACTACAAGAAGTACTAAATGAAGTTCTGTAGGCTAAAGGAAAAATGATGCCTGGTAGAAGCTCTATCTGTTACGGAACCTGGACTGATCGCCCGACGAAGAACCAAGTGGCACTTGGAAATCTTGGAGGATAGGTTTATCTAACACCGGTGGGCTCAGAGGAGAGTGATCTCCAAAGGTCTGAGCCCTGAGCACAAACTAAGGGGGTAATTTATACACTTTTACTTCTGTATATGTGGCACTTTCATGTGCGCGGCAGGAGGGGCAGGAGGGAAAACCTTGAACGGCCTTGGGGCCGGAGACTGGGATTCCCTTGCTGGCTTGGTCCGCCACCTTAGAACACAGACTTCCCTTATCATTCCCACTTTGATGCCCCTTTAAACACCTAGTTTAGAGGGCATCATTTTTATTCTCTAAGGGGTGATAATGAGTAAGGAGCAACTGGAGTCTGATCTGAGCAATTCGAGCAGTGATAAACCTAGTAAGGCCATTAAGAATACAAGGACCGGGCGCCTGGGTGGCTCAGTTGGTTAAGCGACTGCCTTCGGCTCGGGTCATGATCCCGGAGTCCTGGGATCGAGTCCCGCATCGGGCTCCTGGCTCAGCGGGGAGCTTGCTTCTCCCTCTGACCCTATCCCCTCTCATGCTGTTTCTCTCTCTCTCTCTCTCAAATAAATAAATTAAAAAAAAAAAAAAGAATACAAGGACCAAATGTTACTGTGAAGAGGAGCATTAGGAGGGGGCCGATGAGAGGGGCGAACCAAGGGAACCATTGTGAGAGGGAATCCCAACAAGTCGTCCACTGGAGTACTTCCCACCGGTGATTTACTCATTCCTGTAATTGGGTCAGAGTTTCTTGGACCACCCCCGACTCATTAGCAAAGAAACAACATTCCTCCTGTAAGAAGAGGCAGAGTCCCCCCTGCACGGCCATAAGTCGAGCCCGTGCCTATTTTGGAGGGCCACTGAGGCCAGTGAATCGAGTTGGCGCTGGACCAGGGCTGACTGAGTGAGGGCAGAAAAATCTGCCGTGAGTTGTTGAGTTAACCCCTCATACTGAACCTGAGACATCCTGCCGGTGGCACCGAGGGCAGCACCTGATGCGGCCAGCAGGCTCACGAGAAGAGGGATGGCTGCGGGGGAGCGTTGGGGGTGGCTAGGAGGTCTCCATATAAGTGGGGTGTTGCTCCCAGGGAGGACTGAAAGATCGGGTAAGAGACTTGACAAGCGTGAATGATTGATTGTGCAGGGTGATGCAGATCTATACACCTTGATCACAAGCCAGAAAAGTGTTGTTAGGTGCATAGACCCGACTATGGCCCGAGACGGGAGAGGAGAAGTTTCCATACAGTGGTACTGGAGCCAGAAAGGGATAATCTGAGGTCCCTGGTACCGAGGTGGGAGGTGACACAGTGTATTGGTTGAGGATGATACCTAAGTATTGGACGGAACCGGGCTTCATACAGATCCAGCAGTCAGATGCTAGGGGTGGATTTGAGTGGTTAAGCGCTTGGTGGGAGGCATTAATCACACCTAACAGTTGCGCTATGGATGCTTGCTGTGTGTAGATGGGGGACCCAGAGATACACCAGGGCAAGTTATTTTCTGTCTGACTCTGGGGGTTGACTGCAAGGCTTGGGGCGAACATGGACTTAATCATAAACTTGGCCGTGGGGTTGGTCCTATAGAGTGATATTGGCCCAATAGGAGAGTGATTCCTGTGGCCCATGATGTGGCATTGGGTTCTAGGACTGAGAGAGTGAGTGGTATACAGTGATTGTTAGGGCAAGAGGTTGCGGTGGCACTGAGTGACAAGGAAATCCGGATGTCACTTTGCTGTTTGAGGCTCCACCACCTGTTGGACCATTGTTCCATTCCCAGCCAAGTCGCCACCCATGACTCACATCCCCAGGCTTGCAAGCAGAACTGAGGGCAGGTGTTTGGCTCTTGAGGCATAGGGCCCCCACAGATGTAGATATCTACCTGCTAGTAACCTGAGTGAGGGCCATGGTAGGAACACCGTCTATGAGGTTCCCAGGAAGTGTCAAGTAGTTGGCATCCATCAAAGTGGAGGTCAGCCTTCGGTGTGTGTGCATCCCAGGTGAAAGAAGTCAGTGGGGGCGCTGATGCGGGATTGAGGGGGATAAGCTGGGAAGTCCATTTGCCGGTAGCGGTGATACGAATCGAGAGTCTGTCCCCCGTTGCCGGGCTGGGCAAGCTAGAGGCAGTGCAGAGGAACAGCACACCAGGCAGCAGAAGACCGGGACTGACTGGGGCCAGGAAAACCATGGTGACATGCGCTCAGGAGTAGACAGCAGAGGGCCAGTAAAAGTGGGATCTATGACCTTAGTTAGAGGGAGCCATCGTGGCTAACCCATCAGCAGATAAAACCTGTGGACAAGTAAGTGCAGTAATACACCCTAGGGTCACCCAATTAGTAATAGCAATAGTAAGCCTCTGGGGGAAATTTCAGTCAGGAGGGGCAACAGTGTAGAGTCCGACTCCTAAGATGAGGGAAATCATGCTGATGAGAGCCAGGGACCACGGTGAGCAGGTGTCCATCAGTCAGTGGGGTCTCATCGAAGGTGAAGCCAGAGCGGGTTTGTGAGGTCTGGCTGGACTCTCCACCGGCATGGCTCCTCGTCCAAATGATGAGCTTTTTTCACTCTTGAGTGGTGGACCCATGGGGTGACACCTGAGACCTTGAGGGCAGTAGGGGTGGTTAGAACAACAGTGTGGGGCCCTGTCCATTGCGGTTTGAGGGTGTCTTTCTTTCAATCTTTGACCCAAACTGAGTCCCCTGTCTGGAAGGAGTATACCTGAGACCCTAAGGGGATTGGGGCCCTCTCAATGGTGTACTTTTGTAATTTATTTAGGGTGGCCCCCAAGGCCTGAAGCTGCTCCTTTATCCCTTTATCCCCAAACTGATGCAAGTTTTCTGGAAGGCTCCCCAAGCACGGGGGAGGCCAACCATATACTAATTCAAAAGGGGAGAAACCTAGTGTCCCAGGCGTGCAGTGAGCTAGAGGTAGCAGATCCGGCCATGGGAAGTTAGTTTCCTGACAAAACTTTGTTAAGGTTCCCTTGAGGGTGTGATTCATCCACTCTACTTTCCCTGAGCTTTGGGGCCGATAAGCAGTGTGGAGTCTCCAGGTGATGTTGAGAGATTTGGTCAAGACTTGTACAATGTCTGCTACAAATGCAGGCCCATTGTCACTATGGATTGTCAATGGCAGGCTGAACCGGGGCAGGACTTTAGCTACTTCCTGGCTTTGCTCCGTCCTGGTTGGGAAGGCTTCGACCCACCCAGAGTATGTGCATACTATTACTAGGAGATATCTGAACCCCCTGCTTGGCTGCACATCTGTGAAGTCTACCTCTAGATCTTAGAAGGGGGTTGCTCCCATCCTCTGGACACCTGGTGGGGGCCGTGGTACCGACCGAGCGTTATTTTTAGCACACGTTATGCACTGTTCACTTGTTGCTCGACATAGTGCTGGCAGCTGACTTCTTAGTGTAACTGGGTGGAGGGACTTCTTCCAGGGGTGTCAGGGCCATGGTGAGGGAAGGTGCTCTGTCCATGTCCTCACTGGCTGCAGTCTTGGCTGCCTCATCTGCCAGATGTTTTCCCCACGCTATGGGATCTTCTCCTCTCTGGTGTCCCTTACAGTGCAGGATTGCTACTTCCTTTGGAAGCCAGATGGCTTTGAGGAGTTTTAGTATCTCCTCCTTGTTTTTGATAGCTTTTTCTGCAGCGGTAAGGAGGCCCCTTTCCTTGTAGATGGCTCTATGTATATGTTCAGTAGCAAAGGCGTACCGAGAGTCAGTGTAGATGTTGACTCACTTGCCTTCACCGAGGGTGAGGTCTCAGACTAAGGCATATAGTTTAGACCGTTGTGCTGACCATCCAGCTGGTAATGCCTTGGCCTCTAGGACTCTTTAGTGGTTTTGGTCACTGCATAACCCACTTTCTGGGCACCCTCTTACAGGTAACTGCTGCCATCACTGAACAGCGTGAGCTCTGGATTCTTTATGGCTTGATCCTGTAGATCTGGACAGCTCACATAGAACTCATCAGTTACTTCGGAGCAGTCATGGTCTGGTTCCCCCTCTTCGTGGGGAGAAAGGTTGCCTGGTTTAATGTCCTTACTGTTTCGAGGGTGATCCATGGGTTTTCACAGAGGAGCCCTTGGTATTGTGCTAGCTGAGAGTTAGAAAGGAAGTGGTGCCCCTGTGTGTTCATGAGGGACACAACTGCATGAGGGACCTTGGCATCAAGTTCTTGCCCCAGGGTGAGTTTTTCTGCCTCCTTGATAAGTAGGAATGTGGCTGCCAGCGCCCTGAAGCATGGTGGCCATCCTGCTGCCACAGAGTCCAGCTTCTTTGACAGATATGCAACTGGCTGTTGCCAGGGCCCAACAGTCTGGGTGAGTACTCCGAGCGCTATCTTTTCTTTTTCATGTACAAAGAGATTGAAGAGTTTCTCTATATCTGGTAGGCCCAGGGCTGGAGCCTGCTCCAGGGCAGTTTTCATCTCTGTGAAGGTGGCTTCTGCTTCCTCAGCCCAGGCAGGGGGTTCTCGATCTGGTCCCCCTAAGAGATCACAGAGGGGTCTCGCTATTGCTGAGAATGCAGGGATCCAGATGGGGCAGAATCCTGCAGCCCCCAGGAATTCTCGTAGGCCCCTTTTTATCTGGGGCTGTGGCAAGGAGATGATGACCTTTTTCCTTTCCGGCCCTAGTTCTCTTTTTCCCTGGATGAGGAGGAAACCGAGGTATCAGACCTATTGTTGGCAGATTTGTGCCTTTTTTTTATGAGACTTGGTATCCTGGGTCTGACAGGAACTGTAGGAGGGCCTTTGTGCATTTTGTGCAGTCTTCTTGTGTGTCACTGGCGAGGAGGAGGTCATCCACATACTGGAAGAGGGTGCATCGTGTGGCCTCTCTTGGGAAGCTGGCAAGGTGCGCGGCCAGCGCTTCCCCAAAGAGGAGGGTTGGTGAGTTTTTAAACCCCTGAGGGAGGTGCGTCCAAGTCAGTTGCATCTGGCGCCCTGTATCAGGTTCAGACCATTCAAAGGCAAATAGGGGCTGGCTCTGGGGAGTTAAGCTGAGGCAGAAGAAGGCATCTTTTAAATCTAGGCAAATGAACCATCTGGCTGACCGTGGGATTTGGCTGAGGAGGATGTATGGATTTGGGACCACTGGGTGCAGAGAGATGGTCACCTTCTTGATGGCCCACAGGTCTTGAACTGGTTGGTATCCCCCTCCAGGCTTCTTGACTGGCAGGAGTGGGGTATTCCAGGCCAACTGGCACTCGACTAGAATACCTGCTTCTTTGAGTTTGGCCAGATGTTCTTGGATGTCAATCTTAGCTTCTTGTGGAAGGGGGTATTGCCTTTGCCTCTGAGGTTGGGCTTCTAGGATCAGTTCAACAATGATAGGGGCCCAATTCCAGGGTAGTCCAGGTGGGTTGTCTTCAGCCCATACTGAAGGGAAGGCGAGCCTAAACTCTGGCGGGCTGTTCTGTTGGGCCTGGGCGCAGAATACCCTTCATTCTTCTTCCCTTGGTGTGGTGAGGCTAGTATCAGAGACCCCATCTCCTCTTGCCTTGGGTTTAATCGGAGGCTGGTGTGTCCGGTGGGCTCAAAGGTTATCTGAGCCTCAAGCTTGGAGAGTGTGTCTCAGCCCAGGAGGGGGATGGGGCAATCAGGTAGATAAAGGAATTCATGTCAGACCTTGTGGCTCCTGATTCATACTGGTGAGCCTGGCAAAAGGGCTGTGGTATCGCCTGTGTCCCAGTGGCCTCAAGGATGGTTGCAGTCCTTTTGCTGAAAGGGGCCACTGGGGAGGTGACAACAGAGTGCTCAGCCCCAGTATCAACCATAAAAGTCACTGGTTGGCCCCCCACTTTCATTCTGACCATGGGCTCATGGGGGCCAAGGAGGAAAGAGCCTTGTCCCCTTCTGAGTCTATTCCTGCAAGGCCTATGAGGTCCTGCTCTCAGGGTTCTTCCTTGTAGTGGCTGGGCTTCTGAGCCATTCCCTGGCTGGGACATTCATTTTTCCAATACCCTTTCTCCTTACAGTAGGCACATTGATCCCTTGCCAAGGGGACTCTGGGTTTCCCCCTTTTGGTGGTCGGGGTCTCCCAGCCTTTGTGTCTTCCTTTTCTTTCAGGGCAGCAGCGAGGAGGCTGACTTTATTTTTGATCTTTTTGTCAGCTTCCCATTCAGCTGCGACCTCCCTGTTCATGTAGACCTTATTGACAATCTCTATTAGCTGGGTGATGTTCATCCCAGCGAAACCCTCTAGTTTCTGAAGTTTTTTTTCCTGATGTCTGGGGTGGCCTGAGCCACGAAGGAGGTGTTTACCATCTGTTGGCTTTCCTGTGCCTTGGGGTCAAATGGAATGTATATCCTGTAGGCTTCACATAGGCTTTTGTAGTAGTCCCTGGGGGATTCCCCTGGTTGTTGAGTGACCAAGGATACCTTAGTCATGTGTATGGGTTTCTTAGCTCCTGCCCAGATTCCCCGGAGGAGGGCCTCCTGGTACTGGTGGATGTGGGCCTGTCCCTCGGTTGTGGTGAAGTCCCATGCTGGGCGCTCTTCAGGTGCAGCCGTATTAGCCCAGGCAGTAGGATCAATGACTCCCGCTGGTGCGTGCTCTTCTAGGTACTGCTGTGCACCTTTCATTATTCTCCTCCTTTCCTCTGTGTTAAACAGGGTGCGGAGTAACTGTTGGCAGTCTTCCCAGGTTGGCCAATGAGTCTGGAAGAGGGATTCCATGAGGTCTACCATAGCCTGTGGTTTCTCAGAGTAGGATGGGGTGTTATGTTTCCAATTGAGGAGGTCGGTGGTGGAGAAGGGCTGATAATACATCATGGAACGGCCGGGTTGGACGGTCCTGTCTTCATCCCACCTCTCAGGTTCCCATGTCTCTCGTACCAGCATTTGGAGGACACTTGTGCCCGGCCTGGGGTGCAGCCTTGTTGCTGGTCCTGGAGAAAGTGGATCCTCTGGGCCTGGAGGCACCAGTGAGACCGATGGTGGCAGAGTGTCTGGAGCTGAAGGGCCAGGTGTAGACGGTTTTGGGGGTGCGTATGGTGGGGGCAGGATCAGTTCGTCCTTGGGATCTCCAGCTAGAATTTGTGGAGACTGGGGCTTTTGCCGATCTTCTTTAGGTCGCTTGGATGAAGCGATTAAGACCCTGGCCTGTCCTTGCCTATTGCAAGCGAATCGCACCCATGGGGGAAGGATCTGGGCAATTCCTAGCCAGGAGTCAATGTATGGAAACTGCTCAGGGTGTCCTGGTTCTCCTGTTACGACTCACCATACTCAATAAATCGTTGGGACATCCAATGTCCCTTCTGAAGGCCATCCAGCATTAAAGGTGAGCCATTCCAATTCACATAGGGTTCTCAACTTGCCGGGGTTTATCCTGACTCTAGTCTCCCAAAAACCCCTTCTTGAAATTTTTAATCATGGTCTCTAGAACCATAGGTTTACTCTGCCCTGACCCCATGGTGATGTTCCTATGTGAGGTGACACAGAGACAAACAAGGGGGCTGGAGTGCCTCCTGTGGTGAGGAGACCAATCAGATGCCCATCTGGCCTTGTCTGAAGGAGCTTAGGTGAGGCTTAGCCATAGTGGTCTCAGCGTTGTGACTTATGATTGGAATCTATTCTGATGCCACCCTAGACTGTATGCCGTTCACCACGGAATCACAGATAGGCCCACTCAGACTCCATAGGCTTCTGGGGACCTTAAGGGTGCCCGCCCATGGAGTCACAGAATCAGTCCGCTTGAGCAAGCCAGGTCGGACTGCACATTCACTCACACATTCACTCCAGAAGTTATTACATTCCCTCCCTGGGAATCCCTACCTGTGAGACCTCTAAGAGGTCTCTGGGAGGTGATCAGGCTCCCCTTCCACCCCGACGGGTGGGCCTCTCTGTGTCCTAGGGCCCCAGGCCTTACCATGGGACCAGGTCCTCACCTGCCAAGTCTCCTCGAGTCTGGCGGGAACAGCGGAGCGGGCCGGTCCAAAGCGACCGGGGCAGGAGATTGCCGAAAATTAGGCAGGGCGCACCTTCTCCCTTACGATCCCTCGTTCTGTCACCGCCCTGCTGTTGCCCCCAAACCGGTGGCAACAATGGCCCAGCACGGTTGGGATTCCCGGTCAGGGAACCAAATGTTACGGAACCTGGACTGGATCGCCCAATGGAAGAACCAAGTGGCACTTGGAGATCTTGGAGGGTAGGAGGTTTATTTAAAGCTGGCAGGCTCAGAGGAGAGTGATCTCCAAAGGTCTAAGCCCCGAGCACAAACAATGTGGGTAATTTATACACTTCTACTTCTGTATATGCGGTACTTCCATGCGCAGCAGGCGGGGCAGGAGGGAAAACCCAGAACTGCCCTGGGGCTGAGACTGGGATTCCCTTGCTGGCTTGGTCAGCCACCTTAGAATGCAGATTTCCCTTATCATATCTATGGGAAGGACCAAAAAGTACTAGAAATTATAAATATGTGGCTAAAGATAAAGAACTATCTTTTTTCCCTTCTATTCATTTTCTTAAAAGACATGACTGTTTAAAGCAAAAATAATACCATTATAAGGTGGGACTTATAATGTATATAGAAATAAAATACATGACAACAATAGAGCAAAAGATGAGGTGGTGGTGGTAAATAGAATTAAGATGTTATAAGGTTATTATACTTATAGGAATAACAGTATGTTATTTATTCTCAGTGGACTATGATAAGTTTAGGATGCATATTGTAAACCTTAGAGTAACCACTAAAAAGTAATACAAAAAGGCACAGCTAGAAAGGCAATAGAGATAATAAAATGAAATACTAAAAAAACTCATTTAACAAAAGAAGGAAGAAGTTGAACAGAGGAACAAAATAAGCGGATGGAGGGAGTCAAATCATGAGACTCTTTAACTATAGGAAACAAACAGAGGATTGCTGGAGGGGAGTGGGGGGATGGGGTAGTTGGGTGATGGGCATTAAGGAGGGCACTTGATGTAATGAGCACTGGGTGTTATATGCAACTGACGAATCACTAAGTTCTACCCCTTAAACTAATAAAACACTATATGTTAACTAAATTGAATTTAAGTAAAAAAATTTTTTAAAAGCAGATGGAAAAAAATAGAGAACAAAGAGCAATATAATGAAGACAACCATACCATTGCTTTCAATTGAAAGGTAGAGTTTCTCAAGCTAGGGAGAAAAAAAGCAAGACCCAACTAAATACTTCCTGTAAGAGATACAGTTTAAACATAAAGACATAGAAAGGTTGAAAATAAAAGAGTAGAAAAAATATACCCTGAGAATGGCAAGCCTAAGAATGTTGTGCGGCCATAGTATTATCAGAACTAAGTAGGCTTCAAGACAAGGAATATTCTCAAAGAAAAGTAGGGACATTTCATAATGATAAAGGGTCAATTCAAGCGGAGACATAAAATCACAAACATGTATGCACCTATTAATAGAAGTTCATGATATATGAATCAAAAACTGACAGAGCTAAAGGGAGAAGTAGAAGAATACACAAAGATAGTTGATTTTAATACTTGTCTCTCAGTAATTCAAAGATATAGAAGATTTGTTAACCAATTTGACCTAATTAACATTTATAGAACACTTCACCCAAGAACTGCAGAATGTTCACAAAAATAGACCATATGCTGGGACATAAAGTATGTCCCAAGACATATCAAAAGATTAAAATCTGTAAAATTGGGGTGCCTGGGTGGCTCAGTCGTTAAGCGTCTGCCTTCGGCTCGGGTCATGATCCCCGGGTCCTGGGATCGAGCCCCACATCGGGCTCCCTGCTCGGCGGGAAGCCTGCTTCTCCCTCTCTCACTCCCCCTGCTTGTGTTCCCTCTCTCACTGTGTCTCTGTCAAATAAATAAACAAAATCTTTAAAAAAAATAAAAATAAATAAATAAATAAAATCTGTAAAATTTTAATTCAATTCAAATTCAACATCCATCCATGAGAGAAAGAGTCTCAGCATACTAGGAATAGTTTGAACAAAACATAATTAAATTAAAAATAAACAGCAGTATCTTTAAAATCCCCAAATATTTAGAAATTAAGGAACACATTTCTAAATAAAGGTAGTCAAAAGGAGCAAGGGCAGATAGTAGCTATACTTGTAGTGAGCTTGGCATAATGTATAAATTTGTCAAATCACTGTGTTGAACACCTGAAATAATGTAACATTGTATGTCAACTATATTTCAATAAAAGAGAGAGAAAGAAAAGAAAGAGCACAAGGGAAATTAGTAAACATTTTTAACTGAACGGTAATGAAAATATAACATCACAAATTTTCAGGTGCTGCTAAAGTTGTGCATAATAGAAATGCATAGCTTTAAATGCCTGTTTTAGAAAAAAAGGAAAAATTTTAAATCAATGTTTCATAGAAACAATGAGAAAAACAATAGAGAAAATTAACAACACCGGGAATTCATCCTTAAAAGATTAATAAAATTGACAAAACCTCGCAGGGCTCAAGATAAAAAGAAATCACAACAGCAATATCAGGAATGGAACATGAGAAATCACTACTGATCCTACAGACATTAGAAAGGATAATAAGGAAATATTACCACAACTTTATGGCAATAAATTCAACAATTTAGATGGAATGGACAAATTTTTTAAAGATTTATTTATTTTAGAGAGAGCAGGAGGAGGGGCAGAGGGAAAGAGACAGAATCTCAAGCAGACTCTTGCTGAGCTTGGAGTTGGACGTGGGCTTGATCTCATGACCCTGGGATCATGACCTGATCTGAAATCAAGAGTCTGAGGCTTAACTGACTGAGCCACCCAGGTGCCCCAGAATAGACAAATTTCTTGAAAAATGCAGTTTACCTTAATTGACACAAGAAGAAATGGAAAATATGAAAACTCCATACCTATTTTTAAAAAATTGAGTTCATAACTTAAAACCTTCCCACAAAGAAACTCCAGGCCCAACTGGTTTCACTGATGAATTGTATCAAATACATAAGGAATAAATAACACCAGGGGTGCCTGGATGGCTCAGTTGGTTAAGTGTCCAACTCCTGATTTCGGCTCAGGTCATGATCTCAGGGTCATGAGATCGAGCCCCACGGCCGGTTCTGTGCTCAGTAGGGAGTCTGCTTGAGATTCTCTCCTTCTCCCTCTACCCCTCCCCATGCCCTTTCTCTCTCTCTAAAATAAATAAATAAATCTTTTTTAAAAAGGAATAAATAACACCAATCTTACACAAAGTCTTACAGAAAATAGTGACAGGAATAAATACCAACTCATTTGATGATGCCAGCATAACTCTGATATCAAAATCAAAGTTATTACAAGAAAAGAAAATGACAGGCCAATGTCCCTTATGAACATAAATGTGAAAAATATTAGCAAATCTGTTTCAGCAATGCATAAAAAGAATAATAGATCAAGTGGGGTTTATCCTAATAATGCAAAGTTAGCTCAACATTAAAAAATAAAAGTATTTCTTCACATTAAGAGAACAAAGGAGAAATATCATATAATGACATCTCAATAGATTCGGGGCGGGGGAAAGGACAAAATTCAACATCCAGCCACAAAAGATTAGTAGAAGGATCAAATGAAATGATGTACTCAAAAGTGTTTAGTAAACTGAAAGATGTTATAGAAACAGAGGGTGTTTTTATTGTCATCCCTCTACAACACCCTTAGTTTTATAGGCTCCTTTCTGATAAGGACTTCTTGGGGCCTGGACAACACACCTTTCAATTGTACAATAAATGCCCTCAGAATGGGACTCGCCATGCATAGCAGACCATGATAGAGTAATGAAAGAATGACAGCCACAAAGTCTACACTGCCACCATTACTTGGCTTACTGAGTGCTGGGCTCTGAATTATGTGCTCTTCAGGCATTGTTTTATTTTATCCTCAGAGCAACTTTGAGGAGGGCACTAATATTTTGCTCTACCTTGTAGATGAGAAAATGAGGATTAGAGACTAAATACTTTGCTCAAGATCTCACATATAGTTTATGGCCAAGTTAGGAACCCAGCCAAGGCTTACCCTAAAGCTTCAGCTTTTAAATTCTACCCTCCTTGCCTGCTGTAGCCTTATCTGGCAAGGGTCCCCTAGAGTTGGCTTCTGCCCTCCTGGGCTTCCAGGTAGGCACCAACCTGGTCTCATATCTTTTTCGGCACTCAGAACACTGTGCTAACTAACACTGCATTAATAGAAAAGAAAAACCTATTTAATTGTGCTTTGTTGATTTTAAAAATTCTTAGCATGTTAAATTATAAAAGTAATGCACATTCAGATTAAAAATATTAAAACCATGAGAATGAGTATATGGTGAACAGTATTGGTCCCTTCCCCCACAATTCCCCAGTCACATTCCCTAAACCAAACTGCTATCAACAGATTCTATATATTCTTCTAGAAATTTTGTATGTATATGCAAATACACATACATACATAGTCTTAAAGTGAGCAGATGGGTCATCTATTCCTGTAGCTTGCTTTTTTATTTAACAATGTACCTTGGAGAGCTTTCCATAACAGTACATAAATGTTTATCTCATTCTTTTAAAAATATGCATAGTATCTTATTGAATGGCTATACCTCAATTTATTTAACTAGGCCCCTACCAATGAGTATCTAGGTGTTTTCCATCTTTAAAACATTACAAATAATGCTGCAGTGAGCAATTTTGTACATCTTATGCATGTGTATGAATACTGTCAAGAAAGTGGAGTTGAGGGGTATCTGCATTTTAAATTTTGTGAGGTATTGCCAAATAACCCTATAAAAAGTTTGCATTAGTTGGCACTCCCACAATAGCGTATGATAATGTCTACTACCCTTCATCTCTATTGTTTCAAAATTTTGAGATTTCTTTCAGCTACACTTATTTAGTGCCTTCTGTGTGCTTTAGACACTGCACTAGGCTCAGAGATTTGAAATGCAGTCATTGTAGCCAGAGAAAGATTTCTTGGTGAATTACTGTTCCTTTGGGACTAAGAGCTTTTACCCTTTTAAAAATGGAAACTGCAAGCTGGTGAGGTATTTAGTTTCAGTTTAGCTTAATGGAAACCTGTTAGTGAGTTTTAAAATAAGGACGAAGACAACCTGAAATGGTAAACGAAGTCTCCTGGGCTCCAGGAAGGAGGATGCTGCATCTGTGGGTTTTCGTGCTTCGAAGAGCCCCTCTTTCCAGGAACAAACATGTTTCACCATTGAACTCTTTGGAGGAAATGTGAGCTGCTGTAGGCTCTAGTCCCTAGGGTGGGGGCCTCCTAGTAAGCAAGGGCCACACAGACTCTGTGTGGCTGAGGGCAGAGCAGGGTCTATAAATGGGAATAAAGGCTGCCAACTATCGTTAATTGAGCATAAACTCTGGCTAAGCACCACACTATGCACTTTATGTGCATTGACTCATTTGATCCTCATAACAATCCCATGATTGAGAGGGTGTCATTATGTCCAGTTTAAAGATAAGGATACTGAGGCTCAGAGAATACAAGTAACTTGCTTAGAGTCATAGAACTAGCAGGTGGCAGAGTGAGGACCCAAATGAAGGTATGGTTGACTTCAGAGCCCACATTTGGGTTCCTTGAGTATATCTGATCATGTACTTGTTTAATAAATATTATATCTTCACGATAGGGAACAGTTTAAGAATCTTTTTATCTCCTTACCCTAAAATATGCTCACGGACAAATGGGTTGCTTACACTTTTCAGGGGGCCATGAACCAAAACAGATCTAAGTTCAGGTAAATGCCCAATAGGTGGCAATAATAATCATCTGTTAGCTTGACCAGAATTTTCATTTTCTTTCTTTTTTTTTTTTTTTTTTTTAGGATTTTATTTTATTTTTTTTATTTGACAGAGAGAGAGACACAGCGAGAGAGGGAACACAAGCCGGGGGAGTGGGAGAGGGAGAAGCAGCCTTCCCGCGGAGCAGGGAGCCCGATGCGGGGCTCGATCCCAGGACCCTGGGATCATGACCTGAGCCGGAGGCAGACGCTTAATGACTGAGCCACCCAGGTGCCCCTAGAATTTTCATTTTCAAAGCACCCTCCCATAGCTGTGGGAAGAATAGAGTAGGGGATGATATGGATGCTGTGTTGGAGAGTTGAGATTTATCTCATGGCGGATGAGGAACCGTTGGAGGCTTTAAATCAGGAGAGTGATATGATCAGATTTATGTTTCAGGAAGATCACCTACAGTGATTAGTTTGGGTTCAAATCCTGGTCACCTTTGGGTCAGTTGCTTGATCTCTCTAAGCCTCGATGTCCTCATCTGTAAAATAGAATAATGATAGCTCTTACCTGATAGGGTAGTTCTGACGGTTAAATGAGATAATGCATATAAATTGCTTAGTAAATGACTAGCCCAGAGTAAATGCTCAATAGCTGAGAATGATGATAATGATATAATTATTAGAGTGGAGAGAAACTGGAGTCAGGGAAATAAAATGTAGTTAGGCAAGAGATAGTAAGGCCCAAATTAAGGGAGGTGTAAATGGAGAGGATAGTTATGAAAGATATGAAGGAGATAGAATTGTTAGGCTTTGAAACTTGATGCTAATGGAAGGGATCAAAGGGCAGGCATCTTTGCTGGTTTCACTTTCCAACCTGGGTGACTGAGTGGATGGGGATGCTGTTGAGTGAGATAGGAAATACTAGAAGAAATAGAAATTTGGTGTAGAAAAAGAATATAATGGTTGTGGTGGAAAAAGAACACACTGAGGTTGGTTTTTAAATATATTGAGTTTAGGGCGCCTGGGTGGCTCAGATGGTTAAGCGTCTGCCTTCGGCTCAGGTCATGATCCCAGGGTCCTGGGATCGAGTCCCGCATCGGGCTCCCTGCTCCTTGGGAACCTGCTTCTCCCTCTGCCTCTCTCTCTCTCTCTCTCTGTCTCTCATGAATGAATAAATAAAATCTTAAAAAATAAATAAATAAAAATAAATAAATAAATATATTGAGTTTAAGTACTCTGTTACCAATTTAAACATGGGGTTCCAGGAAGTCTAAGCTACAGAAATAGGTTTGAACTTTGGGGCACCAGGCTGGCTCAGTCAGTAGAGCATATGACTCTTAATCTTGAGGTCTGGAGTTCGAGCTCCACATTGGGCATAGAGATTATAAAAAAATAAATAGATAAAAAATGAAAATATTAAAAAAAGAAATAGATTTGAACTCCATCATAAGGTACAAGATGAAGCTACGGGTGGGGATTAGAACACCCAAGGGGAGTGTATAGAATAAGAAGACTAGATCGGCAGGGAGTGGGGTGGGGAGTGGTTGGGTGGCTCAGTCAATTGAGCCGAGCATGTGACTCTTGGTTTCGGCTCAGGTCATGATCTCAGGGTCGTGAGATGGAGCCCCATGTCGGGCTCTGTGCTCAGCAGGGAATCTGCTTGAAATGCTCCCCTTCTCTCTCCCTCTACCCCTCCCCCCGCTCATGCATTCTCTCTCTCTCTCAAAATAAATAAATAAGCCCTTAAAAAAGAAGAAGACTAAGGGGTTCAAGCAAATATTCCTGGTCAAGGATAATGAGAAGGAACTACTGGAGAGGTGACATGGAAATGAAGGTGGAGAAGTTTAGAGAGAGAGAGCAAGGGAGCCCAGCCCTCATCCTGAAAGAGAAAGGAGAAGTAACCACTAGGGAGCTGAGTTTTTAGCAGTTCCTTCCCACAGGATGCTCACAGTAAAATCTGTAATAACAAGAATAGAAAATGCTCTACTATGGAGGAGTTCAGACTGGGACATCTGTTATCCCATTGATCATCAGGATTAATTTGACTGTCATGGGGGTTTCTTCTTCCTCCCTTGGCCAAATAGAATCACCTATCCAAAAGTAGAGGATCTTCTTTGGTCAATAGTGTAAGAATGGTGGACCTCCTTTGCTAGAATCTCCAAGCTGCCTCCAATGTGTACTGCAGTATTATGTTTCTTTTCATAATACTATTCCCTTTTGCAGACCAAAACCCAGAGATAACAGAGTGTCTATTTGAAGATACATTTCATCCTTCATCTCAGAACAGCCCGTACTTGTGGTGGTGATGGAAGGTGGGGCAGAGCCTTGCTCAAAGTGAGGAATGGAAGAGTAGAGAGAGGTAGGAGAAAAGTAATAACATGGCAGGGTTAGATAAAGGACTAGCAGAGGTTAGTTGAGTAGTGTTTTGTTAGGCCGAGATAGTGGGAGCAGCAAGGGAGAAGGGGAAGATGGTGTTTCTGGCAGGAGGAATTGTAAAAAGCAAAGGTGCAGGTGTGCCCAGCTGGCTTAGTCAGGAGAGCATGCAACTCTTGATCTCAGGGTCATGAGTTTGAGCTGCATGTTGGGTTGTAGAGATTACTTTAAAATAAATAATTAAAAAAAAAAAAGCAAAGGTGCAGAGGTGAGAAAGCACAGACCATGCTCAGGAAATGTGAGTAGCCTTGCCGGGCTGCATCTCAAAGTGCTAGCACATGAAGGGTTGGAGAACAGGCTGGAATGGAGATGTGGGGCCAGATGATAGAGTTCTGAGGGCCAGGGGAGGGAGTTTGGGCTTTGTTCTTCTGTGGTTTGATGGCTTCTGGGAGGAACCATCAAAAGCTTTCTAGGAATTCAGGCTTGTCTGTCTCAGGCTTCTCCTTTTGGAAGACCAAGGGCCCAAAGTGGCAGCCTGACATTCAATCTCCTTTGCCATGGTTGGGAAGTCAGGGCTGCAGCTGATTTCACTGGCCTGTTTTGCATTTATTATAGTGTGGCTTTTATAGTGTGTTAATTGAAATATTTCCAACTGCCAAAAACAATTACACTCAAATTGCCTTGTCAGTTCTTTTATTGCCAGATAAATGTTTTACAGACATATTTACGGGGGGGCAGTGGTAACTGGATCTCATTTTCTATTTAAGGCTGGCAGTTTGGATTGGGATTGGCCCTCCAGTGCTCTGTTGTGGGCCAGAAAGCTGTTGGATGTTGTGCGTTTCCATCTTGTTACCTTAGGGATCAGAGGTGCATCAAAAAAAAAAGCAGCTTTCTGGCTCATGCAGCTTAGCTTCAGAGAAGGGTTCCATGGCTGGAAACCCTGGCAACCTGGCAGAAATCTGAATCCTGCTGCCTGCTCTACCAGCAATAATCCCAGCCCAAGCTGAGACATGCTCTTCCCTCTCCCTGGAATCCCTTTCCTCCCCTCCACCATCAAAGCCTCTCCCATAGGCTATCATGTAAGAGCTGTAAGAGCCCATCTAGCCTAACTCTCTCACTTTGTATTTGGGAAACCAAGGCCCAAGAGACTTCCCCAAGACTACACAGGTGGCCTGTGAGCTCAGGGAGCAGAGGCCTCTGTCCATGGGCTGTGCTGCCACCACGCTGCCCTGACCCCTCCTTCAATACTTGAGACCTGCTTCTTACGGGAGCCCTTCCTTCACTTTTCTAGTCTCCACTGATCTCCCTTTGGCTTGATCATCTGAAACACCTATTGTTCTGTATATATACTGCAGGGTTTTTGTTTGCTTGGTGGAACATTTTACTGGCTCTGTCATTGTTCTTCTCTTGTCTTTGTGCATGCCATTTTCTTCTTCTGAAAATATTCTCCACTTGGACAACCCATACTTGTTCTTTGATACCCAGCTAGGAAATAGCCACCTCTGGGAGCCTTTCTTGGGCTGGGTGGGTGTCTCTGTGCACCCCTCCAGCACCCTGGGCACACGTATCTCTGCTGCGGGCACAGAGCAGGCTTTCAAAGGAACATATACTGAGGGAGGGAGGGAGGGAGGGAGTGAGCACTGCCTATACTTGTCTGTCCTCCGTGGACCCTGAGCAAACTGGAGCAGAGACCTCATCTCTCTGTTTTTGTCCTACTGCTTAGGTGTGTCCCTGACAAGTAAATAGATGCTCAACAAATGTTTATCAAGCCGAACAGGCCATGCTGCTCTTGGGAACATAAGATTTTAGCATATTAGAACTGGAAGGTCATCACATCCAATCTGACAAGGAAACTGAGGCCCAACGAGGAAAAACATTTTCCCCAGCATCATGATCACTAATGGGTTTGATGGCATTCCTTCATTTATTCAATAATATTTTGAATGCTTACTATATTCTCAGACAACGGTGTACAAAACAAAGTACCTGCCCAGAAAGAGTTTACATTCATCCCAAACAAGTGTTTATGAATATAATCTGACTTCAAAATCCCCTTAATGCATAGTACAAAGCTGAGCACTTAGAATATGCTTTTTGTTTGTTTGTTTGTTTTTTAAGAGAGGGAGAGAGGGGTAGGGAGGGGCAGAGAGAGTGAGAGAGAATCTTAAGCAGGCTCCACACCCATTGTGGAGCCCAAAGCGGGGCTTGATCTCACAACTCTGAGATAATGACCTGAGCTGAAACTGAAAGTCAGATGCTTAACTGAATGAGCCACACAGGCACCCCCAGAATATGCTTTTTAAAAATGTTTGTTGAGGGGCGCCTGATGGCTCAGTCGGTTAAGCATCTGCCTTCGGCTCAGGTCCTGTTCCTGGGGTTCTGGGATCAAGCCCCGCATCAGGCTCCCTGCTCCGCGGGAAGCCTACTTCTCCCTCTATCTGCCGCTCCCCCTGCTTGTGTGCTCTCACTCTCCCTCTGACAAATAAATAAATAAAACCTTAAAATTATTATTATTATTATTTTTAAAGATTTTATTTATTTGACAGAGACAGAGACAGCGAGAGCAGGAACACAAGCAGGGGGAGTGGGAGAGGGAGAAGCAGGCTTCCCTTGGAGCAGGGAGCCCGATGCGGGACTCGATCCCAGGACTCTGGGATCATGACCTGAGCCGAAGGCAGACGCTTAACGACTGAGCCACCCAGGCGCCCTAAAACCTTAAAATTATTAAAAAAAAAAAAAAAAAAAAAAAACTTGGGAAAGCTCGATGTCCACTGCCTTCAAGGTCTCTGAGCAGAAGCCTCCCTGTGATGCTGTTTCTGATACCTCCGCGGAGATTTGCCTCTGACTTAACTCGTGTTTCTGTTCTTTCTTTCAGAGCTTCAGCGTGGGCAGAGGAACCAGGAGGAGAGTAAGTGCTGAGCCCACTGTAGGCTCTCAGCAAAAAGCCAACAGCATTGTTTTCCACTGAAAAGATTAGCTCTATGTTGTTTAGAAAATTCAAGCAAAGAGCAAAGAGAACATTAAAATCACCCTTAAACCCACCATTGCAGGACACCTCTTCGATAATTTGTAATGTTATATGCTCTCAGATATTTCTGTGCATATATAAAAATTACATGTATTTATTTTTAAATGGAATCAAACTGTATGTTATTTTATAATCTGCTTTTTACATAATATATTTAGAGTACTTTCCATTGCCAATAAACATACTTTTATAGCATCATTTAAAATTACTGTATAATATTTTACCATATGTTCCTTAGGGCCATACCATAATTTGTTCAACCATGCCCCATTATTGGACATTTAGATGTTTCCTCTTTTTCACTATTATGATCAATTCTCCGGCAAACATTCATGCATTCAAATCTCTGGGCATGTCCGTGGCTGTGGTTATTTCTTTAATATAAAGTTCTACACATAGAAACTTCAGTCAAAGAGTATACATACTTTTTAAGGTTTTGAGAAATATTTCCTAATTGCTCTTTAGAAAGGTTGTGCTTGATTCGAAGGGGCACATGCACCCCGATATTTATAGCAGCAATGTCCACAATAGCCAAACTATGGAAAGAGCCCAAATGTCCATCAACTGATGAATGGACAAAGAAGATGTGGTATATATACATACAATGGAATATTACTGAGCCATTGAAAAGAATGAAATTTTGCCATTTGCAATGATGTGGCTAGAACTAGAAGGCATTATGCTAAGCGAAATAAGTCAGTCAGAAAAAGACAAGTACCATATGATTTCACTCATATGTGGAATTTAAGAAACAAAACAGATGAACATAGGGGAAGGGGGAAAAAGAGAGAGGAAAGCAAACCATAAGAGAATCTTAACAATAGAGAACAAAACTGAGGGTTGATGGAAGGAGGTGGGTGTGGGATGGGCTAGATGGGTGATGGGTATTAAGGAGGGCACTTGTTGTGATGAGCACTGGGTGTTATATGGAAGTGATGAGTCACTGAATTCCCCACCTGAAACCGATATTACCATATATGTTAACTAACTAGAATTTAAATAAAAACTTGAAATTTAAAAAAATGACCAAAATTGTTAGACTGGCTCTGCACATCAACAAGTTAACCACATTATGTTTTTGAGGAATAAATAAAATATCTTCTATTTTTTAGAGTAGCAAAGAGAGGTTAACTGTAAAATTCTGCTGCAAAACATACAGAAACTATAGTCTGCCACTGCAGAAGAAAAAACTATTAACATAAATATGAGAAAACTTATCTAATTTTACTGAACACCAGCAGCCCGACTGCTAATCATGTATGTCAGGGGTGGGCAAATTTTATCTATAAAGTGCCAGATAGCAAATATCTTAGGCTGTGCAGGCACTATGGTCTCATATATAACTACTCACCTCTGCTTGTAGGGCAAAAGCAGCAAAAGACAATACATAAATGAATGAGTGTGGTTGTGTCCCAATAAAACTAGTTATGGACACAAGGAAGGAAGGAAGGAAGGAAGGGAAGGGAAAGGAAAGGAAAAAGGAAAAGGAAAAGAAAAAGAAAAAAAAGGAAAAGAAAAGAAAAGAAAGAAAGAGAAAAAGAAAGAAAGATTGTGCTAATTTATGGGTATCAATTTTCCCATAACCTCATCAACACTGGATATTAATTTCATTTGGTTGAGGGGTCTCTTTGTTTTGGATTTTTGTTGTTGTTTTAGTTTTCAACAGTTTTTTTTTTAAATATTTTATTTATTTATTTATTTAAGAGAAAGCGAGAGAGTGAGCACGAGCAGGGGGAGGGGCAGAGGGAAAGAGAATCTCAAGCAGACTCCCCACTGTGCAGAGCCTGACATGGGGCTCCATCTTATGACCCTGAGATCATGACCTGAGCTGAAACCAAGACTTGGTCGCTCAACAAACTGAGCTACCCAGGGGACCCATAGTTTTCAGAAGCTTTATATAAAGTGAAAAATTGCATTCTTTTTTTTTGTTTGCATATCTTTGCTAACAAGGGTGAATTTTTTTTAAATATGTCATGGGCCACTTTGGCAAGGTGTTTAGCTATCTATTAGGGAAAGGAAAAACTTCTAGTTCTTGGGTTTTTTTGCAGCAAGGATCTGATGGGCTGTGAGGCTTAAAGTTACCAAGTACTGAGGGCGCCTGGGTGGCTCAGTTGGTTAAGCGACTGCCTTCGGCTCAGGTCATGATCCTGGAGTCCCGGGACCCAGCTTCGGGCTCCCTGCTCCGCGGGGAGTCTGCTTCTCCCTCTGACCCTCCCCCCTCCATCTCATGCTCTATCTCATTGTCTCTCTCAGATAAATAAATAAAATCTTTACAAAAAAAAAAAAAGTTACCAAGTACTGAGAATATCGATGTAAGAGTAACCATAAGGTGGCAAATTAGAAGATAAACATGAATCAGAGTTGAAGTAGCTTAAAGAGCAGCTGGATGTCCTTTCATTTTGCATAAAGCCCTGCCTTTGGCAGCTGGTCCTGACCATTCAGTTCTAGGCTGTATGGGAGAGAGTAAGGAGAGATTAGTTCTGGTCTCTGGCCCACCACAATGTTCCAGCTAACCCCTGGCCCCAAGGGCTGAGGTGGCCAGCATCTTCCAGGCAATGAGAACTCTGGACTGAGCAGTTCCTTTGGACTCCTCCGTGAGTGGTCTATTGTGCATTTTATATTCTCGGTATTGGGGGCAGAGCTTGGCTTCTGGGAGGATTCGTGAATGAAGTGGCTTCCTGCAGCACCCCTTACTGATCCTCACACAAGGTTTCTGTCCAGGATGAAGATTCAGGGACCGACATGGGAGAAGGAGCAGATGAATGGGCCCAGTCCAAAGCCACAGTTAGACCCCCTGACCAGCTGGAGTTGACTGATGCGGTGAGTTAGAAGCATCCTGCCTTTGCCCCTTCCACCTTCTCCAGCCTCAGAGATGTGTTCTTTCATTGGACTGATTAGCAGCCTGTACGGAACCTGGGTGTGAGATGTCTGCTGATGCCCTTAGGGGTCCTCCCAAGTATCAGAGGGGTGGGGGCCCTCCATGTATGACCCTCTTGATATTTCTCTCCCTTAGGAGCTAAAGGAGGAGTTCACCCGCATTCTGACAGCCAACAACCCACATGCACCCCAGAACATCGTCAGGTACAGCTTCAAAGTAAGTCATCACCCCTGGGGTAGGGGCCTCTAGTTACTCTTGGCTTGGCAGTGACTTGCTACATTGCAGAAGCCTCTCTGCTATTAGAGAGATCACCTTTAAACTTTGGTCTTCAGCTAGAACCTTGAAATTTTACATGGAATTTTCTGGAGAGTTAAAAAATTTCTTTACTAATCTCCCTTGCAGTCTTAATGAGTACTTATTACATGTCAGACACTGTGTTAATAAATTATTTTCATTATTTTTAATGCTTAAAACTATCCTGAAAATTAGGTAGTATTATCCTCATTTTACAGATGAAAAAAATCAAGGCTTAGAATGGTTAAGCCCGGGGCGCCTGGGTGGCTCAGTCGTTAAGCGTCTGCCTTCGGCTCGGGTCATGACCCCAGGGTCCTGGGATCGAGCCCTGCATCGGGCTCCCTGCTCCGCGGGAAGCCTGCTTCTCCCTCTCCCACTCCCCCTGCTTGTGTTCCCTCTCTCGCTGTGTCTCTCTCTGTCAAATAAATAAATAAAATCTTAAAAAAAAAAAAAAAAACTGTCTAAAAAAAAAAAAAAAGAATAGTTAAGCCCAAGGTCATGCAGAAAATAGGGGACAGAACCAGGATTTGAATCCATTCTGCCCACTGCCATAAACCCTGCTCTTAGCTGCCACGCTGTTTTAACCTCCCATCCATCGGAGTTCCCAAGAGAAGGGCTCTGTGGTGACTTTTTAAGGCAGAGCGTCCCAACCTATGTGCAGAAATAGTAATCCTTTCAGCCCTCCAGGGCTAGGTGGGTTTGGTTCAGCCAGAGCCCATGGGCTGGTTTCTTCTCTAGAGCTTCCCCTCTTTAGAATTTACCCCTGTGTGTCATACAAATGTAATAATTGTCTATGTGACTTGAAAAGGGTTGAGGGCGCCTGGGTGGCTCAGATGGTTAAGCGTCTGCCTTCGGCTCAGGTCATGATCCCAGGGTCCTGGGATCGAGTCCCGCATCGGGCTTCCCGCTCCTTGGGAGCCTGCTTCTCCCTCTGTTTCTCTCTGTCTCTCATGAATAAATAAATAAAATCTTAAAAAAAAAAAAAAAAAGAAAAGGGTTGAGAAGAAATGTTTTGAAAGAAGGAAGGACACCCTGGTGTCAAAGTCAATGGTACAACTAAGATGCTTGTCAATAAGGAAGCTATCTAGGGGAACCAGAATAATAGGCCCTATGAGAACAGGGATCACATCTGCTTTTGCTAAGCTTTATATCCCTGGAACCTAGAAAATACTTGGCATGTTGTGTTGTGTCTGCTTAAAAATTATTTGTTGAAGAAGGAATGAACAAGGTTGCCTGGATTTAATGCTGAGCCCTGCTTCTCATTTGCTGTATGAACTGGACAAGTGCCAAACTCAGACCTTTTCTAGATTTCTGTGGCCTCTTGTATGGAACAGGGGGATTTTGGATTTGGTATCTTTGAAAATCTATCCAGGCCTTGCATCCACTAAATGCAGTTTGGAGAAGGTCAGGCCAGGTGTGTCTGATGACTACGTGTGACCTGTCTCAACTCTGCGGTGAGTCAGGTATACCAGGATCCCTTGGCATGGATGTGAGAGCCAGTGATAGACAAATCCAGAGCTGTTCAAAGTTGAAAAGAAAAGGTATTTAAAAATATGTCTTTGATGAGAACTTAAAAACAAAACTTTATTTCATTTGCTTCCTCTTCTTAAGGTGGAATGTAATGAAAACTTCAGGTTAACTGAAGATATATCTATATATCTTGTTAACAGATGGACCATGTTAAGCCTTAGAGAATGAAGGCAGACTACATTCTCACTCCAGCTCTTTTGGGACCGCTGGTCTGATTCAGTCCCTTCTCCTCTTAGGAAGGCACATATAAGCTTATTGGCATTGTGAACCAACTGGCAGTTCACTTCAGCCAGGTTGGGAACCTGGTCCCCAAAGACTCGGATGAAGGACGGCGGCAGCACTACCGTGATGAGTTAGCAGCAGGTAGGCCTCGGGGCCAACCCGAAGCTGCAGCCCAGAGCCCAGTGCCCTTTCTGTGGTCACCCTAGGAAGCAGATACTAAGCAATAACTTTGCAGAGCTTCTACTTACATAAAATCCCACAGCTGGCTACCCTGGTTAGGTCTGGGAGTTAAGCCCTGAGAACCCTGGGGTAGCTGAGGTCTCAAAGGCAGAAACCAAGAAAGCCTTGCCCTGCCAGGGGTGGGGGCGTAGGCCTGGGCTTCAGGTTCATCTGCAATATCTTACCAAGGTTCTCAGGAGTCCACCAAGGTGGTGATTTCAGAAACCGAAATCCTTGAAGAAGAAGAGCCTAAGGAAGCAGAAGCTGAAACTGAAGCTGGGAGTCAAACAGATATGCCTGTAGCTGAGGTACAGTATAGTACTGCTCCCATCCCTCCCCTTCCAGCTCTGGCTGTGCATGGAAGCTTCAGGGGTCACTTGTTGTGGGGGGTGGAGCTGAAGGTGAGAAGTTAGAGGCTGCAGGTACCAATGCCTCTGGCATCATCACCCTCTCCCACTTCCATCCTCTCCTAGGACATAAGTTCTCCCCACCCCCTGGCTCCCCACCACCTTCTTCCCACAGCTGAGCCCTGGTCCTGTGGGTCTTTTTTTCTAGGCAGCTGCAAAAGTGACTGAAGAAGAATTGATGACTCATAAGCAGCCCAAGGAGCGAAAGCTCACCAACCAGTTCAACTTCAGTGAGAGGGCCTCACAGACCTTAAACAACCCTCTCCGGGTAGAGCAGCCCCCACCCCAGCCCCTTTACCTCCCAGCTCTGCACTGTGCATGGCAGGAAAGGAGCAGGCCTGATCCCAGCCCCAGTGGCCCTTAGCCTAGAAGGATGACAGGAACACGCCACAGTTAATCTCTCCAAGGAGAGCTGGGAACATGTGTTCGGGTCCTTGCAAGCCCTCCTGGTAGGAGTTCAGAGTGGATGACAAGGAGTCTGGAGCCCTTCACTGAGACAGAAACGTATATGGGCCTTGGAGAAGAGGTCAAGATCTGGGGGAGAGAGGGGAGGCCAGAATGTGCCAGGGAGGCAGGACCCTAAGCCAGTTTGACTGAAGTTGATGGTCTCTGTGATAGACTAGCTGGAAAAGGCTGGAAAAGTTCCCTGGCTCGTAAGTATGGAAGACCCCGAGTACCAGGCTGAAGGAACCTCTCAGGATTTCAGGGGAGAGACTCACGTATGTAAGACAGTGTTTTACAGAAATCAACCTGTGAATGGAGGGCAGAGGTCTACAGGATGGGTTTCTGGAAGCTCCTAATCATGGTGTGTACTCCTTGTACTCCCCTGTGTACCAGTAATCTGGGTGATACACAATGAGGAGGGAGTGTATTCCTCTGCTGGAACCAGAGGTCCCAGTATTAGGGAGAAGTCTTCTCAGGGTGAGGGATATTAGCCCAGTAGTTTGCCAAGGGCCGACCTCTGTGTCTTGCATCAGGAGGCTGGCCAGAGACCTGTCCATCCCCCATGTGGAGTTTTTCTTGGTTGAAACTGTCACAATCAGGCTTCATTGTCCCTGATTTCTAGCTTAGGCTTCTTCTGAAGGAGGCTTAGAAGGAAAATGTAGGCTTCCACTGTGTCATTTGGTCCTTTGTTTAGCCCCTCTTTACTTCCCCAGTTCTTTGTCTCATCCCTCCCTCTGCTCCAACTGAAATGTTTCACCCATGGATATACTGTTGAGTTAAGTAAGAAGGAGTTGAGGGCTTTCTGTGGGTTTCCTGTTGTCATTGTTCTCTAGGACCGAGAATGCCAGATGGAGCCTCCTCCCAGGACAAACTTTTCAGCCACAGCCAATCAGGTGAGACACTGGGTCAGTCTAAAAGTCATCACCACCCCCCAGCCACCCATCCCATGCATCCTTGTCAAAGATTCCTCTGACAGTCTGCCCTCCTCATCCATCCATCTCCCTGCTCCTTGTCCAGGCTCTGAACACTAGGAATATGAGACAGTGGGACTCCACCCACTGAGCTCTGCATCAGCTACATGCACCCCACCCCCACCCTGTGCAAGGCTGTTAAAGAGGGAAATAGGCATGGTTTCTAACTCTCTGCAGCCCATGGCACCCCAAGGCTGACTCTGAAGTGTTAGCACTCTAACCTGCCCTTCCAGCAGCCTTCATTGTTCCTGAGACCCTCCTTCCCCCTCAAATCCTACTGGATAGCCATGCTGATTTGGGCAGGATTTGGTGCCAGGAGACCTGAGCTCAGGCCCCAACTTTGCTGCTCATACTGTAAGATCCTGGGTGAACCACGTCACCCTTAATTCATCAGTCTCTCTTTCTGAGTCAAATGAGGACAACAAGCAGCCTCACAGGGTTGTTGGAAGGCTCTGAATGAGATTAACAAACATTAAATTATATTGTAGCATGGAGTACTGGCCCATGGGTGAATTGTTAATGTAAGGTGCGTCTGTCTGGCCTCCAGGTGGCAGTGACTGCCCAACTCTGCAGAGCACAGAATGTGATATGGGGTTTTTCAGTCCCAGATCCTTGCTGCTTCCTTTGCTACTATCCTTGGGCTTCTCTTGCTGTCAGATCCAGTTAGCAGGGGTTCCCTAACCTTTTTTTTAAAGCTTGCTTTTATTTATTTATTTATTTATTTATTTATTTATTTATTTATTTATTTGAGAGAGACAGAGACAGAGGGCAGGAGCAGAGGGAGAAGCAGAGGGGGAGGGGGTAAGAATCTCAAGCATACTCGGCACTGAGTGTGAGACCCAACATGGGGCTCAATCCTCTGACTCTGAGATCATGACCTGAACCAAGAGTCAAACACTTAACTGACTGAGCCACCCAGGCACCCGTCCCTTCCTTTTGTTTATCTTTTTAGTCTCAGAAGGTGTGGTCAGTGCTGTAGACAGCCGACATGAACTAGTAAAGTTTATCACATCTCCATAGGGGAAACATTTTTAAAATGTCCTAGTTCAGAGTCTTATAAATCACCAAGAAAAATATGAGCTAGTCTAATATTTGCCCATTTGTTTTGCCTAGCGGGGTCTGTAGGTTGGAACAATACTGATCTCCAGCTGATAATTGAGCCTCTGAGCTGCGGGGTGGAAAGCTCATCCCAGAGGTGCCCTGAGAGCTTCATTCCTGTCCTAGAGCTGACAGCAGAGAAGACAGACATCTAAAACATAATTACAGTGGGCCAAGTAGAGGATGCCATAGAGGCATATGCAGGGGTTGACATAATCTATTCCTCAAGCTCTAAAAGCTGAATAGGAGGTAACTGGATGAAGATTTTGCCCTGTGATGATCCTTTTCATCTTGCCCTTGCCTAGTGGGAGATCTACGATGCCTATGTAGAGGAGCTTGAGAAGCAGGAAAAGACCAAAGAGAAAGAGAAGGCAAAGACGCCAGTGGCTAAAAAAATGGGGAAGATGACCATGAGGAAGATGACATCTATGGAGTCCCAGGTTTGGTGGAGGTTTCCATGGCTCTGTCACAGAGAATGGCTGAGTGGGATATTGGTCTCTGGGTAGACAGAAGCCTGGCTTTCTGGAAGGACTTCACAGACTTTAAGGGGTAGGGTGCCAATGTTGAAGTATGAATAGTTCTTTCCTTGTGGGAAGATGTGAGAAGAGCTACAGCTGCCTCTGGCATTCTATACCTCTCCCCAGTCTTATATAGGATTCAGGATTTTTGGGCTAAAGGGCAACAGAAGACATGAATGTTATTGAAAGTCCAATGTACACCTTGAAAGAGCTCAGGACTCTTCTTGGGATGGATTGGGATATGAGAATAAGGCACCACCTCTGAGCAAGGGCTCCTGGGGTTTGGGAGAGTGATTTGCTCTTTGACCTTCAATTCTTGGGTATACTTCTGCTCAATTTTTTAGGTGAGTCTTATGGGCCAGCAGCCAAGTCAGAGCTGATCACAGTCACCAGCAAGTCCAGGCCAATGGGTGTGGTTATTCTGGGCTGGATTTTTACTGTGAAGAACCATTTAGGAGTCATTATAGAGGTCATGGTTGGGGGGCTCACTGGGGGTATAGCCAGTATAGATTGGAGATCATCATGGAAGTTATGGTAATAGGTCACCACAGGGAAGATCACCACAGGGAGATGCTGAAGGGCCACTTTTGTCCCTTCAACAGAGAGAAAGCTGTATCAGGAGCCAGAGTCGCAGTATGGATATCAGGATGAGTTTGACCTGCAATGGAGTGGGAAAGATGAGGGCCACAGGAAGCTGAGGTCTGGGTTCAGCACCTTGGAGAGCTCCCAGACTGCTCTCTGGGAAGTGCTTCTGCTATAGAAACCAAATCAGTTAAAGGAAACTTTGCTTTGTCTGAGGTATGCCCACTTCCACTCAATTCCATGTCCCTGATAAAAGTCACATTTTACGGGAGGTTTGAGGGTTCCCTGCTTTGGCTTAATACGAACTTCCACAATTCAATTTCATTCAACTACAGACCAAGAACTCGTGATCATGATCATGCTGGGTACTGGAACCCAGAGGTGAAAGATGAAGTCCCTGCCCCATGGGTTGCCCTATCCAGACCCTTGATTTCCCCTGTACTGTTGCCCAGAAGTTAGTGGCTTTGGAGGGGCTGTTGGCCTGAGGCGAGTTTCACTTGAATATCCTTCAAAGGTTTGGCTATAGGCTGTGTGCTAGGACCATTATTGCAGAAACCTTAACTGCAGTTGCCAAGACCCAGAGAACAGAAGAAATGTCCCAGTGGCTGAGACTGAAAACTGTCCTTGGGTCTAAACCCTTGGTGTCTAATATGTCTATCAGACTTGGTGTCTAATGTGCCCAGGGAAGGAGGACTACACTGGATTCTTCCAACTTGGTTGACATTCAAGGCTGTGATGCAGACAGATTCCAGCCCTCTGGACCAAGAAGCTACAGTGGTGGCAGGACATTGTGGGGTGTCCCCCAATACCAGTGAATACCTTAGTGTGCAACCTCTACACAAGGGCATTGAGTTTTTTGTGTTTTTTTTTTAATGTTTTATTTATTTATTCATGAGAGTCAGAGAGAGAGAGAGAGAGAGAGAGAGGCAGAGGCAGAGGGAGAAGCAGGCTCCCCGCCTAGCAGGGAGCCCGATGTGGGACTCGATCCCAGGACCCTGGGGTCATCACCTGAACCGAAGGCAGACGCTTAACCATCTGAGCCACCCAGGCGCCCAAGGGCATTGAGTTTTAACTGGGAATCCCAAGTGCTGGGCCTGGCTTTCTGTAGAATAGAGTGGCCCTTTGCTCAGGCCCAGTGCATGAACAGAGTGACACCCTTTTTTCAGGGACCTGCATCTGATGAGGTTGATATAAAACTCAAGTGCATAGGAGGGAAGAAAGCAGAATAACTCCATGATATATCCTGTAAGAAGGTCTGCAATGATAGATCTCAGGTTTCTGTCTCATTAATGATTTGGATGAATGTACAGAAACAAATGTAAGCTTGTCTGGTCTGAAAGATTAGGACAGGAATGGGAGAAAAGGCTCAGAAACCACAAGTTTAGTCAGAATTAATGAAGAGCTATGTCTGCTCAAGTAGCATAGTATCTATAACAAAGGAGACAGCAGTCCACCACACTGTCCTCAGGGCACATCTAAAACCCTGAGTCTGCCAGGACCAGGCAAGTGTGGTCAGGCTAGTGAGGGACTGGCTTTCTGTGTGGGGCTGAGGGTATGGGACCTGGAGTCCACAGAATTGAGTTTACATCCTCTCTTTGCTACTTATTAGCTGGGTTTTTCTAATCTGTTTCCTCACTGGTAAAGACATCCTAATGATACTTACCTTGCAAAATTGTTGTGAGATGCATCATGTACAGATGCTAGTATAGTACAGTGACCCTATGATGCAGGTGATATCCACCTCTGCTATATCATTTGTACTCTAAGACTCAGAGAAGTTAAGTAACTTACCTAAAGTTGCCACCTGGCTCCTAATCCATGGAATGGGAAGGGAATGCAAGTCTGTTTATCTCCAGAAGTCATCCTCTTAACCACTTCCTGATGCTGACACTACTGGGAAATCTCATTTTCAAGAGCCATGGCCTGGCCCTCTTGAGCCCCTCGAGGGTTACCCATTCAGCTGGTTCCTTCCTGCAGTGGGCAAGGTGTTGGGCTAGGAGTCATTTCTGCCTTGTACTCTCTGTGTACAAGCCTATCGCTGCCCCTTCTCTGGGTCTCTATCTCTTCCTCAACTCTTGACTAAATAAGTTGGATCAGAAGCTCTCTGAGGTCTTTAATAGGAGTCTTTGTCATTGCCTGAGATGGTGAAACCTCTCTGTCTCCACTAAAGAAGCCTCTTACCTTTCCTTTTCTATTCATCCCTCCAATACCCTTCCGGGGCTCTCTTCATTGTCCTGTGTTGTACTCCAAGATATGTCTTCTCCAGAACAAGTTCAGAATGAAAGATCATGAGGCAGGCTGTGCCCAGGAGCCCAGGATGGCAGTGCAGACTCCTTATGCCACTTATGATCTGGGCATTCCCAAAAGGGGGTAGTGACATGAGCTGGTTCTTGAGGCATGAAGAGATTTCTTTACAGAGCTATCTGGGGTGGGTGGTGTCAGAGAGACAATTGCACATCTGGGCTATGGCTCGAGGCATAACCTTTTTAGGTGCTCGCTATGAGGACCTATGGCCTCTGTATCTTCACAGAGTGATGACATCACCAAAGTGACTCAGGCCGCTAAAATTGTGGAGCGGATGGTCAACCAGAACACATACGATGATGTTGCTCAAGGTAAGATTTGAAGTGCTGGTAACTACTATTATTGCCTGTATTAAAAAATTCCTCATGGGGCACCTGGGTGGCTCAGTTGGTTGAGTGTCCGACTCTTGATTTCGGCCTGGGTAATGATTTCAGGGTCCTGGGATCAAGCCCTATGGACTCTGTGCTCAGTGGAGAGTCTGCTTCTCTCCTTCTCCCTCTCCCTCTGCCACCCCCACCCCGCTCGCAAGTGCTCTCTCTCTGTCTCTGTCTAAAATAAATAAGTAAATCTTTAAAAAAAATTCCTCATACAAGGCAAGTATTTGAGTGTCTCATGCTAGGTCTTATGGGTGCAAGGGAAGAAAAACTAATCCTTCCCTCTTCTGGATGTTACTTGGGAAACAAGACATACACAGGTCCATTACAAACAATGGAATAAGAAAAAATGGGTCTAGTGATGAGATCTGACAATGGTACAGCAAAAACACCTGCACATTAGTGATCCAATATCATCTTCCCAACAGCCCATGGAGGCAGAGAGCAGAGAGTATTACCCCTACTTTACACAAGAGGAAGCTAAGTCCAAGGCTACCTGGCTAGTGAATGGCAGAGAGGACCCAAATCTAGGTCTTGAGCTTCCTAATTCTTGTCTCTACTGTGTCCAGCTTGGGGACAATATAAATGCTAGAATGCAGACTGAAACTGCTCTGGGGATTCTCAAGAATGGAGGAAGGGAAATGAGGAATGAGTGGCAGCAGTCAAGGAAGACAGCAGGGAGGGCTAAGCTAGGTGCCAAGGGATAAGCAGAGTTTGAGTGGGAGATTAGCAGAAGGGCAGATGTTCTGGGCAAGGGTCAGCATAAGCAGTGACTCGGTGGTGAAAACAAACTGGAATGGACTCTGAGGACAAAGGGCAGCAGGCTCAGTGACTCAAACAGGGGTCTGTTGGAAAGTAGTGAGAGTTCAGGCTACAGAGGTGGTTGGAGCCAGCTGATGAAGGGCCTGGAATATCTCAGGGAATCTGAGCTTTTTCTGCAGAGAGTTCAAAGAACACAGCCCAGTGAGAGCATGAGTGGAGAAGGATGTGATTGGGCAGAATACAGGGACATAGACGAAGATGAGGTTCAGGTGTGGGGTAGAATGGGCCTCATCACACCTTTTCCAGGGGATGGAGAAAAGGAAGCATTTATAATAGAGAAAAACCAGCATGAGCATTCCCTGGGAACGGCCTATGTACTGGGCATTGTGCTGTGCAATTTACATGTATTACTTTATATCATCCTGACATCCACACTGCCAGGTGAATACCATTATTCTCTCCATTTTATAGGTGAGAAATTTGGGCTCTTGCCACTTGTTCAAAACCACAGCTGGTATGAGGAGTGAGTGGAGCCATCAGGACTTGAACACAGGCCCCTTGGATCCATAGCCTAGGCACTTGAGCACAAGGCTACAGAGCCACTGAGCTGGAAGAGACATTCAATAAGTCTATGCTGGTGATTAATTAGTGATGAAGTAAAGAAAGAGATTGATTCAGAGATGCTTAAATCCTGGGCGCCTGGGAAATTCTGGGGTCTTTGACAGAGCCAGGGAAACAGAATCCTTCCTGCGGCATGAACAGCACGTTCCCAAGTGGCTTGTGTTTCCCTAAGAGGTTGTGCATTTATTTGGAGCAGCTGCCTCCCCAAAAGTTGGCAGCTCCTCCCTGCTGGCCGGTCTCCTTTGCCGACAGCCTAGGGCTCTTCTTGGTGACTTGATGCTCATTGCTCACCCATGGGACATAGAAACCAGGGCTGCCAAGACCAGCCGTCTAAACAAGCCCCCTTGTTATCATTCAGGCTGGAAAACGACCTTGAGTGCTTTTCAAAGCTGTCAAAGTACACAGCAGCTGTGAATGAATTTGTCACTCACACAGCTTGGCTTCCTGAAACCCAGCTTCTGCCACCAGCCCACCAAAGGGCTGCAAACACGATTAATATCCATGGAGAAATTGGCCTTGGTGAACCTTTTTCATTTATAAGAACACAATCACATAAAAATGCATTGAACTTTGATTTTTTTTAATTGCATACTCTTTTCCCTTTGGGAAAGTCTAATCATGAAGAAGTGAAAACAGAGAAGTGTTACCAATTAATCTCCTCTCTGAAATGAGGTATTTTCGAAGATAGCCTAAGCTCAGGGATCTCTGATATGATCAAGGCTTATGCCTCTGATCACTCTAATTTTGTTTTTTTTTTGTTTTTTTTTTGTTGTTGTTGTTGTTGTTCTGAGACATTTTTGAGGTTTGAATGTGGTCCCCCAACCTCAAGGCTGGGGCAGTGCCTGGGCATGTCCTTGACCATGTTGGATGAGAGGATTCATTTTCTAAAGGGTCACCCCTGGTTGGAAAAAAAGATTGAGAAATTTTTCACTCCTGGTGATATATTTCATTGCATTCTTTGAACAGTCATTGGGTGTCTGCTCTGTGGCTGGCATGATGCTAGGCACTGCGAGTCCAGAGATGATTGTAACATGCTGCCTGCTCCCCAGGAGCTGTCTGGTAGGGGAGACGGGCAAAGGATGGATAGAAGCAACACAGCGTGACAGACATTTTAGTAGAGAAGAGGCAGGGCTGGAATGGAGGAAGAGATGAATTCTGCTCAACAAGAAAATGAGGGCCTCACGGAGGAGGAGTTTAATCTGGATCTGCAGTGAGTGAGAGTTTGCCAGGAAGATGGCAGAGCAGGACATTCTAGACACTATTTGATATAGAGGTTACGTGAACTCCTGACTGGAAATGACATGGCGGTCATGGCCTGGAGCCTTGGTTTGACCAGGAAGCGTGTGCAAGGGGAGCCACTGAGGGGTTTTCAGTGTGGTGGAGGAGGTGCTGTGGTGAGGTGGTTTACCTGTTCTCACTCAGGTAGCTCTGTGGAGCACGGACTGGAGGAGGAATTACTGGAGGCGGGGAGACCAGTTAGGAGGAGGGGGTAATAATCCCGGTGATGGCTCTTGGGGCCTGGGCAGTGGCTATGGGTTTGGAGAGAAGTGAATGGATGAAAAAAAGTCATCAGAAGGAAAATATGAGAGATGATGGAAAGAGATCAGTCAAGGATTACCAGGTTTCTTGTTTAGCCAAGTGACAAGAGAAATGGAGCTTCTACCTAAGTTAGAGGAAATGGGAGGCAGAGATGATTTAGGGCAGGAGATGAACTTGAGTTCAGAGAACCCATTTCAGGGATCCAGGCAGATTCACCACAGCAGGGCTTAGGGGCGGATATGAAGATGGACAAACTTGGGATTTTACCTATGAGGACATGGCTACTTTATTGTAAATTGCCCCCAATAACAGTGATGACCATAACAATAACACATATAGAGAGCTTACTATGCGCCAAGTATTTTTCTAAGTACTTTACATGTATTAACAATCCTTATGACAGTCCTTTGAGATAGGTACTATTACTGTTCCCACTTTGAAACACAGAGTTTGTTTTGGCCAAGGAGGTACAGACAGAAAGTGGCAGACCTGGGTTTGCCATAAAATGGCAGTCCTGGGGCTGATTCAGCCGGGGTGTGTTTAAGATTTTAAGTACTACGAGGATGCCGCCGACGAATACCGAGACCAGGAGGGTACGCTGCTGCCACTCTGGAAGTTCCAAAACGACAAAGCCAAGCGCCTGGCTGTCACCGCCCTCTGCTGGTGAGTGTAGACATTGCAGCAACCCCAGAGCCCCTGAGCGCCTGAGCCCGGCACTTCTACCGCATTTAACCACCCTGAGGATGACACCGAGCATTACAGAAAAAAGGGACTGGGATTCTTATGGGATTGTGGGATCAGCCCAGGTCTCTAAAGTCAACAGTAGATGTCTGCAGTGTAGTTAGGCACCAGTGTTCAGGGGAAGGCCATGTTCATTTCCTGGGCCAATGGGTTCATATTTCTTTTGCAGGAATCCAAAGTATAATGACCTGTTTGCGGTGGGACATGGCTCCTGTAAGTAATCGGGCTATTTGTTCATTTGCTCACTCAACCAGCAAACATTTAAGTACCTATTCAGTGCAAAGTTCTTTGCGAGGTGTGAAAGAAGTAAAGAAGTAAGATGACTGAGATATAGTCACTGCCCTCAGGGGCTCACAGTCCAATGGGGAAGACAGACAATCATACCAACAGTTAGCGCTGGGTGAAGGACTATACCAAAGTGAGCCTTGAAGGTATTATTGTGGTGAAGAAAGAGGGGAGAGCACTTCTGGTAGAGGAACCAGCCTATGCAAAGGTCCGGAGGCACAAGAGATATGGGAGGAAAAGAAGCTGTTGAGAGAGCCAGGGTTGGCCCCCAAAGGGCTTGGTAAGTCATTTCAAGAAGCTTGGAAATTCTTCTGAGGGCAGTCTTATGACATTCTCCTGAGGGGACATCACTGAAGGAATTTGAGAAGGGCAGGGACAGAACCAGAGCAGGGGGAAATTGCAGGCATGAGCCTGGGGGCTGGGAAACCACTTAGGAGACTGGTGAGGCTCCCCCGGAAGAGATGGCAGGACCTGGACCACGACTATGGCGTGGGAATGGAGAAGTGGGTTTGGGAAGCTTGAGAAGGTAGACTGGACCAGACCTGGGGAGAGACTGGAGGTGAGGCTGAGAGAGGGAACGTTCCTGATCTGGCCCCAGAGCAGGCAGGGATGGGGGCAGGTGCTTGATGTTCATCACTTGGCCCCTGGGCCCCGGGAGACCACTATTGTCCAGGCTGTTCCTGCCCCTGCCATGCTGTCCTTATCCCCGCGGCAGGAGGCAGCTCTGTGGTAACTGTGTGGTAGTTTGCTTTCCCTTCATGTTCCGCGTTCTCTGAAGAAGCCCCTACCTCCGCGCTAGGCTGGACATTCCCCCTTCCTAACGGGAGAGGGCCCCATACTTCATGTTAGCCGAAGCTCCCCAGGCTAACAGCATGTTCTCTGGCTGGGAGGATCAGTATCTATGAACAGAAAAACCCTTCCATTCTCTAAGCTTCTGCTGGCTGGCAGACATGCAAGCTCCTGGTCTCTACCCCTCAGACCGCCGGTGCACCCAGCCCATTCTTTGACCAGGGTTGGGGAGTGGGAGGGAGGGCAAGGAGGAGTTGGTGTTTATTATTCCTCTCAGGGAGGAGACCTTGGAGCTGCTCCCAGTCTCGTGGTCTGCCTTTGAGGATGCCCTAAATGCCCGCTTTGTGTCCCCGCTCCTGGGGGTGGGCTGCTGCCAAGCTGGAAGCTCCCTCCCCCTCTGGCAGGGAACTAGCACATTCCTCCCTCTCTGCTGCAGCTACTGGGCCTGGAACGGGGCCTGGGGGCTGGGCAGGCCCTCCCAGGAGTGGGTGTGGACCCCCTATGAGGCTGATCTCAGCTCAGGCTCTCTGCCCAGGCCTGAAGCGGGGGTGAGGGAGGCTCCCTAGCAGGCAGGAGGAGAAACTGCCTCAGTTCTAGCCCCATCCTCCTTTCACCCAGGCCAGAAGCAGGGTCAGCTGGTTGGGCTCATGCAGAGGCTGTGCACGGGGGCCGCTTTAGCCAGGAGCGGTGGAGAAGAGTAAGCCACCCTCAGGAATAGATGACTCCGAGTCTGGCAGGCCTCCTTTAGGCTCCTAAAGGAGCCTCCTTTAGGCAAGCACGCACCCAGGAAGGGTCTCTTTGGCCCTTGCTGGCCACATCCAGACGCCTGGGTAGCACCAGTCAGTTGTAGAACTTCTGCCTGAAGGGGTACCGCCCGGTGGTGAGACCTGGGGCCAGAAGCTGCTCTGAGTCTTGGTTTCCATGTTGGTGGCCTGAAGAGACTGACACCTGCCAGACCTCTGTCCCAGGGCTGTTGCTAAACTCACTTGAAAGAAAAGCAAATGGGCCCCGTGAACTCTAGGAACCGCCCACATATAAAGGACAGTCATTGCTGATTGGTCTGTCATCTGTCCCCTAGCTTTCCTGCACGACTCTCAGGTGACCTAAGCAGAAAGAGGGGCTGGGAGGCAGAGGAGAATGAGACAAGGCCCCTGCCTACTCTAGAGAGCAGGCCCCAGGAGCGGCAGGGGCTACTTGCTGTTGCTGCCACTGGCCCAGGGGTTACTGACCCGCTCGCACACGGGCTTCTTTCTCCAGTGCCTTGCATAGCTCGGCAGCACTCTGCAGAGGCCTGAGCAGAGCCAGGCTGAGCTGGGACTCAGAAGGGCTCCTGCATTCACTTCTGAGGTCACCTCTGGGAGTCCTGTGCTCTCAGGTGCCCAGATGCCGCCCTGGAAGGAAGAGGGCCAAGCTGAGGCAGGCCAAGGTCATGCTAGTCACTGGATGAGGTCACTGCAAGGAGCTGCTGGCTCACCAGCATCCATCACACTGTCTCTGGAAACGCCCAGATGCCAGCCTCCTATCATCAGACTTTGCCTCATGCAGACAAACACTGGAGGAAGAACTGGGGTTTGCTGTTGGATTTGACCCTGATGAGCTCAGCCTAGGCCTCCTTTTGCCTGGAATTCCCAGATATTTATTCTATAGCCCAGCTAAGAAGGACTTTGGCAGGGGTAGGCACGTACCTACCAAGGACTGGGGCCAGTCTCCTATTTGGGCACAGAGCAGGCATGCTGGAGCCAGGCCAGGCCAGGAGCAAGTGGGTGGGGGAAAGGGAGTCCAGGCACCTGCCTGCCATAGCTCAGAAGCATCTGCACCTGCCTTCCCTGTGTGGCTGCTGGTGGGGAGGCGGTGGGCATGTCAAGCTGCATATAAGGCAGAGACTGGGGTGCCCCTTAGGGCCAGGCTCCGTGTCTCAGCTGAGTGGAGAAGGACACTGTCAGCAGGTGAAAGCACACGGAGGAACGCTGGTGGGCAAGGGAAAGTAGTTTAGGAAGGGGCGGCCCATGGGACAAAGTGGGGATGCAATTATATCGGCCTGCTGCACTGAAGGGGTCCTTTCCAGCCCATTAGCCAGCTGATAGCAGGGAAATGGGAACTCCTCGTGTTCTGTTAGGCAGGGATGGTGGAAGAGATCCTGGACACTCTGTGTGGTCCTGAGTGGCTCACAGGAGATGAGGGGGAAGCCGCCCAGCGGGCCACATCTAAGAAAGACAGAGGAGCCTGCTGTCCCTCAGCCCAGCCTCCCTCTGGGGTCAGCCCTCCAGAGGGGCCAAAGTTGGGCCCCGAGCCCCAGCATGGAACACTTTCCCCCTCTGTCCCATCACATCCTGGCCCCTCTCTGAGCCTGCCGAGGCCAGAGACACACTTGTAGGGATTTAAATCTTTCCTGATCGTTTATTTGTCAGCTTCACTAATTAAGCAGTGTTAATTTCATTTACCGAAAATGGAAATTCATCCACCTCATTTCTCCCCGTTCATCCTCCACACACAAAATCCATCACTCCTCAGCTGCAGGCTGCGTAAAATTTACAGGACTAATTATGTTGTCAGGTCTCTTTGTAAATACAGCCCGTAAAGGCCACTGTGCTTGCCGGGTTGTAGTGCAGGGCATTCCCGTTGTTAGTGTAATTACTAGTTAGTTATTTAGGTTCTCAAATGTTTGCCTCATTGTCCCTAAGTCAAATTAAATGTCCCGCTTGATGTATTCTGTCTCCACGGCCTTACTCTTATTTCCCACACTGTTTAAATATGACTTCTTATCGGAGCAAAGTGCTCAGCCCAGCTGCCTGAGAGGCTGAACCCAGCCTGGCAGCACGGCCTCTGGGCCAGGCCGGAGGTTTGGAACCCTCTAGCACTGATGCCCTTTCCTGGTGAGCCCTGGGATAGTCCCCTGCCTTTGGAGACTGTGAAAATCCTAACCCAAAGGGCATTTCTGTTGCTGGAGTCCAAGGTGGCAGGACTGGGTGTGGGAAGCTGAGGGAGGGTTTCATTACTGTCATTAGAAGAGCTGGGGATCATTGCATCCATCCCCCTGACTTCTAGAGACACTGTTTCCAAACCATCCCAGGAAAAAGTACCATCTCTGGGGCTTCTGCCTCTGATTCCTCAAAGTAGAGTTTGGGCCAAACCTCCCGGAACGCCTACTACATTTGTTTCCCATTGCTACTGGAACAAATTGCTACAAACATAATGACTTAAAACAACAACTATCTATTATTGTCCAGTTCTGGGGGTCAGATGTCTAAAATGGGTTTTGCTGAGGAAAGTCAATTGTCAGCAGGGCTTCATTCCTTTTAGAGGCTCTAGGGGAACATCCATGTCCCTGCCTTTTCCAGCTTCTAGAAGCTGCCCACATTCCATGGCTTGTGGCCCCCTTCCAGCCAGCAATCACGTTATTCTGACACCTGCTTCTCTCCTCAACCTCCTTCTCTGACTCTCTCGCCTTCCTTCTTCCAAGAACCCCTGTGATTGGGGCGCCTGGGTGGCTCAGTTGGTTGGGCGACTGCCTTCGGCTCAGGTCATGATCCTGGAGTCCCGGGATCGAGTCCCGCATCGGGCTCCCTGCTCAGTGGGGGGTCTGCTTCTCCCTCTGACCCGCTTCCCTCTCGTGCTCTCTGTCTCTCATTCTCTCTCTCAAATAAATAAATAAAATCTTAAAAAAAAAAAAAAAGAACTCCTGTGATTACACTGAGTCCACTCAGATAATCCAGGATAATCTCAGGGTCTTTAACTTAATTACATCTGCAAAATCCCTTTTGCCTGCTAAGTAACATAGTTATGGTTCTAGGGATTAGGACATGGATGCCTCTGGGGGTGTTACTCTGCTGACCACAGCTCCCCTCCAAATGAGTCTTGCATGACTTAATAAGGGAATCATTAAACGGCTGCTGCCTTGGAGTCAGCCATGGGCTGGACTCATTGGGAAGCCACAGTAGGAGAGGGGGAGGCCTGCTGTCTGAGGCTGTCTCGGTAACCTGTCCCTGCAGCTTGGCATCTACTTCCCTCTGACCACTTACCTGGCTTTAGCCTGGTACCCCAACATGCCTTCTGTCTGCCTTGCCTTCCCCGAATCCCGAGCAAGGGCCCGGGCTTCTCCTGACAGCCAGAACTCTCTAGAGTGGCCCCCTGTGATCTAGAGTTATTACTTGCCGGGCAGGGGTAGAGCTCTGGGACTGAGCAACACCCCCCACCCAGTGGTTGCCAGTTCAAGAAGACATCCGTCCACGCTCCTCACTGGGCACGACTCTGCCAGGGCCCTACCACAGGGAGCTGAGGGAGGGAGAGCTTTGGTCTATGGTGGAATTGAGCCCCTCCGCCCCTGAGACCATGGCTTTCTGAGAGCTGCCAGAACAGGTTCTATTAGGGGGTTGACTCTCCTTCCCAGAATCTTGTGGATCATTGAAGGCCAGAGTCAGGGAGGCTTTAGAGATTATCCAGCAGAGCAGGGGTAGCAAGAGGCAACCCTCCCAATGGAGAGAGTAAACCTGCTGGGCTAACCCATGCTCACTCCATCCTTTGATGGAGCCTCTGTGGCAGGCTGAGGAAAAGACTTGTTCATGACCACCTGTAATAATGACATATAGGTAGAGAAGAGTGGAGGGGGCCCAAACACAGAGGAGAAGCTGAATAATCTGGAAGGCTTCCTGGAGAAGGGCAAGAGCATAAAGTGGAGCTAAGGCCAAGCCAGAACCTTCTCCCTCTGTCTCAGAGTCTCAGACCAGGTGGTTTCTCTCTCTCTCTGTTTCTCTGTTCCTCCCCTCCCTCTTTTCTTCTCTCTTCCCTTCCTCTTTCTCTTCCTTTATTCCTCCTCTCCTTCTACCTAGCCATATTTACTTACTGAAATCCAGTAGCCTGGTGGACCCTGGAATTCCTCACTGGCCCCAGACTTCAGAGTCTTTCCCTCTTCATACAATGGAGTGTATGAAGTGTGTGGGGTTGGGGGCTCCCAACTGTGTCACTGGACGGACCCTCCAGTCCTACTTTGAGGAACCAGGGAATTTGTGGTATTCAGGACAAAGTATCCCAGGGGCTCAGGGCCCAGGGCTCTGTAAGCCTTGAGCCTGATGAGATTCTAGTCTCCACTGGGAACTGAGGCACTAAAGGTGACCCCTTGATGCCAATCTTGTACTGGGACTCCTGGTGGGTGGCATCGTACTGAGAATGTTGGAGAGCCGAGCAATGATGTCCTAGGTTGCTGGTGACCTGGTTGGTGATATCATACCGGGAACGTTGGAGAGCTGGGTAATGATCACTAAACAAATCACTAGGACTGCTGGTTACCTAAGTGAAGATATCACATGGGGATCCCTGGTGGCCTCAGTAGTGATGTCATTTTAGGACTTCTGGAAGACAAGATGATGATCTCATGCTGCTAATGTTGGAGGTTTGGGCTGTGATGTCACACTGGGTACACTCAGAGAATGAAATAGTGAGGTCTCAGGGGCCACTGGAGTCAGGGATGAGAACATCATAGAATAAGATGGAGTGGAGAGGAAGCCCCAGTTAAATGAGAGTTTTCTGTGTTTTCCCACTGTGGTTTGGCAGACAGAACCTTGAATTGGAATTCAGGAAACACACAGTCTAGTCTTGATGGGACTAGTCTAGTCCCAGGGTCCTGGGATCAAGCCCCGCATCGGGCTCCCTTCTCAGCGGGAAGCCTGCTTCTCCCTTTTCCACTCCCCCTGCTTGTCTTCCTGCTCTCACGATCTCTCTCTCTGTCAAATAAATAAAATCTTTAAAAAAAAAAGAAAAAGAAACTGTGATCTTGGGGCGCCTGACTGGCTCAGTCAGTGGAACATGATACGAGACTCCTCATCTCAGGGTAGTGAGTTCAAGCCCCACGTTGGGTGTAGAGCTTACTTTACAAAAAAAGAAAGAAGAGATCGTGATCTTCATGTCAGAAGGGCTCATTTGGTTGCAAGTAACAGAGACCACCAGGGGCAGACTAAGAAGCAGAGGCTTATTGTCAGGAGCATGTGGCCTAGGAACTCAGGCAGGATCTAAGGTCTTAGTGTGATTGATTGTTCTCTGTGTCCCTGTCTCTTGAAATCCATGCTTCTCTCTGCCAGAAGTTTCCCTTATCCTGTGTGACTGCCCTGTCCCTTGTACATTCTCTAGTCCAGATTCTGGAGAGACTAGACCGGCATTGCCAGTCACTACCACCCCCTTAGGTCTGGTGTCCCCTTCCTTTCTCCACCACATAAAGACCAGATCAGTGCAGGGTAACTTCAGCTATAAGCAAGATATTGCATGAGGCAAACACCATGTGATGGGTCTGATGCAGCCGGGCACACCATTTCTCCCTTCTGGCCTCAGTTTACCCCGCTATAAAAATTGGGAGCCAAAGCCCAGCCTCTAGTCTCAGGGGTTCTGTGAGCAGGTCAGAGATGTCCTCACTACAGAGTTATTAAACCAGACTAGGGTTTCTTACCCCACTTTTCTGGTTTCACTGGTCATGAAGACTCTGTACACATGCAGGGGCGGGTGGTCACTGCTGTCTCTTGAGGGGCCAGGTCCCATGCCACATCAGGACCAAGTGTGAGGGTCATACCCACCTTGGCCCCTTGGTGAAGTAAGGAGAGCTTCTGAGTCCTCAGTCCAACATCAGTCACCGCCTACTCACCCTTTCCTTCACTTGTTTGCTCACCCACTCACCTGTGTGCCTACCCACTCATCCTCTGTCAGTCTTGCCCAGCATCAAGGACAGACTGCACATTAAGGGCATCAAGAGTTCACCTGTGTCCTGGTGGTTACCACTCACTCCCCATTGAGGGGTTGGCCTCATTCAGCTGCAGGGTCTGCCTCTCTCCTCACACGAGGCACCACTGAGGGCAAGCCCACATCTGCAGTGGAGTGTCTCTGTCCCTGCCAGGGTCCAGCCCAAGGGGAGGCACAGTCAGGTGCTCAGGATTTGTGGGATGAACAAAAGGAGCTACTAATGAGTCTCACACTGCCCAGTTCAAGCCCTGCATGATCTGGGTGGGACAGATAACTTCCTTCAGCAGCTGCAAATTTCTCCCTTGCAGGGTCAGCCCTTGGGGCCCACCCAGGAGGAGTCCTACAGGGTGAGGGACTGCCAGCTTCCCACACCATCTGAAGGCCAGTTCCTACTGGCTTTGAGGTAGTGTCAGGCATAGAGTGACCCACCTGGCTCTGGGGGATCTGGAAGCCCCCAGCTCCTCCTCTTTGTGAGAGGCTTGCTTTCTCCAGGGCAGAAACACTTTCCTTCCTCAACCATGGTGTGACGCTCCCATGGCTCCAGTTGGATCCTGGCACCTTCCACTGGGGGAGCAACTCCCTCCTGGCACATGAAGCCTCCTTTGCAAGGGATGGGGGTGAGGGGAGGGGTTCCCAACAGGAATCCCAGAGCTGGTAAGGATTAGTAAGGGAATGTGGGCTCCCGCACAGAGAACTGCTCTGGTGGGCATGTCAGCTTGCCTCAGTTTCCAGCTCTACCCACCTCAGGCCAGCCTGGCTCCTGGCTGCACCCTGCTCCCTAGTCCTGGCTCCCAGTAAGCACCAAGTGGTGTTTGCCGAGTGACTGGGGTGGGAATATTTGGTAACTCGTTGTAGCCAAGCTCATCCCCAGAGCCCAGGGAACCCAACCCAGACTGTCCCTGAACCCAGCCCAGGCACTTCCTCCCTTGAGTAAGGGACAGCATTAGAAATAAAACAGAGGGTCACCTGGGTGCTGCAGTCGGTTGAGCGTCCAGCTCTTGGTTTCCACTCAGGTCATGATCTTAGGGTCATGAGATCAAGCCCCACACTGGGCTCCGGGCTGAGCACGGAGTCTGCTTGGGATTCTCTCTCCTTCTCCCTCTGCCCCTCCCACTTATGTTCTCTCTCTCTAAAAATAAGTAAATAAATCTTAAAAAGAGAGAGAATAAAATGAAGGGAAGGGAAAGGGAAAGGGAAAGGAAATAAGACAGAAAGAATGACTCAGCAAAATTAGTCCGGGTGGGGTGGCCTCCCTATTTTTCCCATCCATGGGCTCGAGACCTCAGGACTGGCCACTTTGTCTAGAGGGCCTAGGCTTGCGGTTGCCAGGGGCAAAAGAGGTAGCCCTGGTGGGGGTTGGGGGGGGTGGAGAGCCATCATCTCATGTAGAAGTTTCCCTTAGCAGGGGGTCCTCGAGATGGGGTCTGCTCTAGACTTCCTCCTCTTCTGAGCTTGGGAAGGGTCCTAGACTGATGGTAGCAGGAGAGCTGGACTTGAGGGCTTGGATTCTGTTCAGTGACTACCTTATCAGGATGGGAGCCATGTGAGCAGAGGATGAAAGAGAGAGGGAAGCTCTCCCCTGACATGGGGTGGGCAGGGAGGAGGGCCTCTGCTGAGTGGTCTGCTGTTGATCACCAAAAGCTGTGCTCGAGCCTGAAGGGTGACACAGTGGCTTGTGGAAGCCTGGCTGGCTGTCCTGGGACTTCTCGATTCTGGGAGCGTGCCTGGCTAGGACACAGGCTGCAGCTGGGGATTGTGGGAGAGAGGGTATGGGAAGATGCCCAAGAGGCAGCTAGTTTGGAACTCCTATAGAGAATTCCATGTTAGTCCAAACTGAACTCCTGTCCTGGGCTGGGGAAAATATGGGCATCATCCAGGACAACAACCTGCCCCTGGGCCGGGCCTCTGAGCCCTCTCTGAGGTTACTGCTTCTTCCCAAGCCCACACACATTCTTCACCTAGCAACTCTTTGAGCCTGCATCCCTCTTTCCTGTACCCCAGGGAGAATAAAGAGAATGACTGCCCGTCCCTCAGATAAGCCTGGTCACCTTTTCCTCCCATAAACCCTAAGAAGGGGGAAGCCAAGTCTCATGATTCCCTTTCTGAGACAGAGAAGATGAGGCCGGGAGAGGAACCCCCGGCTCTCTGACAAGCACAGCCAGCCGGTCTTGTCCACCCCGTGGGGGAGGGGCACGGGTGCAGCTGAACCCTCCCACCACAGCCTGGCATCTTCCCTGCGACAGATGACTTCATGAAGCAGAGCCGGGGCATGTTGCTGCTCTACAGCATGAAGAACCCCAGCTTCCCCGAGTATATCTTCAGCAGCGAGAGTGGCATCATGTGTCTCGACATGCACGCGGACCACCCCTACCTGGTGGTGGTGGGCCACTACGACGGTAACGTGGCCATTTACAACCTCAAGAAGCCCCACTCCCAGCCTTCCTTCCGCAGCTCAGCCAAGTCTGGCAAGCACACGGACCCTGTGTGGCAGGTCAGCCTCGAACCAGGGTGGGAGAAGCGGGGATGGAACCCCTGGAGGAGGGACCTTGGGGAGGACAGGCCACAGGCAAGGGGATGGGGATGACAGCTTAGAGGCCAAGGAGCTGGGTGTGTGAAGGGGCAGAGAGGGGCAGGAGGTGGTAGCTGGGAGGTGAGGGGTCTGAGGCTGCGGAGCTGCTGTCAGGAGGGCCCCTCTTTGCCAAGGCTCTCTTAGGTGCAGCGGTCAGGGACTCGTAGCCCATGGCTGGAAGACTCGAAGGCCTGACGGGCCTCTGCTAAGTCTGTCAAGGGCTCCGCGTATGGGCTTCCTCAACTCCCCACCAGGGCTCTCCTCTGCCGTCTGGGCTAGATTTGGAGCAACTCCCAGACAGGCGTAGATGCTGCACTCTGTCTGCCCTCTGGGCGGGGCTGTAAGGCCTGGTAGGTGAGGTCTGTCCCTGAGGCCTCTCTAGCATCCTTCTTCTCCAGACAGGCATAGGCTGGGACCATTACCCTGACACTGGAGCTAGATTTCACCCTACGTCTCCCATCTGGTTGCACTGGGAGTGGATTTCAACGTTTCATCTTCAGAAAGTCTCTTAGCTCTGGCTTTGTAGACCTTCCCTTACTGTATTCCAAAAGTCCCCCTCCTTCTGGGGCTGTGAACCCTTACCCACAGGCAGATCTGGGCAAATCTAAGGAGGGATTTCTTTTTTTTTTTTTAAGATTTTATTTATTTATTTGACAGAGAGAGAGATAGCGAGAGCAGGAACACAAGCAGGGGGAGTGGGGGAGGGAGAAGCAGGCTTCCCACTGAGCAGGAAGCCCAATGTGGGACTTGATCCCAGGACCCTGGGATCATGACCTGAGCCGAAGGCAGACGCTTAACGACTGAGCCACCCAGGCACCCTAAGGAGGGATTTCTGCCTTAAGTTTCCCACGGTCTCTGCACTCATCAGGCAGTGCTGGGACTCTGTCTTCTCATCTTCCTCAGCCCCTGCCCTGATAGAGTCTCCAGACAGACTCTGCACCCCTGCCTTCCTGGCTCTGAGCTCCGTGTGTCATGTGGACACCTGCCCTAGGCACTGGCTCTCAGCTCTCAGACAGCTCAGCTCCCTGAGCAGAGTGGGGGACTGGCCAGGCACAGGGGACATGATGCCCTCTTTGCTTTACCCTTTACCCAGAGCCAGGGCACAGAGAGAGAGGCACCTCCTCCCATGAGACATCTTCCCCCCTGCTCTCCACCAAAGCAGGAACCAAAGCTCACAGACAGTCTCAGGAGTCCTCTCCTCTGAAAATCCCACCTTCCCATCATCGCCTCCAGGCACACAGAGGTCTCGAGACATGCAGAGGATGTCTGCAGAGACCTTAAAGAACCAAGAGAGGAGAAAAGACCTGCTTTGATCAGACTAAACCAGCAGCAGGCCTGCCCATGCTCTCCCAGCTCAGATAGCCCAGAGCCACGCACAGAGCATCTCTGATTGGCCTGACCACCCTCCTCAAGCCCAGGAGAGGACAAGCAGCCAAGGCCAACCATCCGGCTACCACTCTGCTGTGTTCTTGGAATCAAATAGCAGGCTGGGAAAAGAAATGGGGCATGGAGAAGACAAGCTATCGCTTTCATTGGGTGGGCGCCGGAGAGACTGGAACCTACCTGGACACGGATGGCCTTCTGCTCTCCCACCATCCCGTTGGGGAAACAGGGCTAGTGCCTTTGCAAAACCGAAGACTCGAGAGTTCTCGGCTGAACTCGTGGCTTGTGACATGGGAGGGGCTGCCGGGCACTCACTTGCTTGCTGGTTTCCTAACTTCCCTCTTTGCCTCTAGTTTCCTCGCCCTTTCCTCATTCATCTATCCATTCAGTGACTCCTCTGTGTGCTCCCCTGGGAGCTGAAGGTGCTTAAGGGCTTGGTCCCTGGGGTTCCTAGTGGGGAGATAAGCACAGCCATGGGCTGCACAGGACAGGGCAAATGCTACCTGCGAAAGAGGGCTCTTGGGGGCACTGAGGGGGGACATGGAGATTGTCCAAGATAGGGAGCGGGGGGGTGGGGGGGCAGGTCTTCCCAGAGGAAGCAACACCTGAGCTGAATTGTAAGGGATGAGAAAGCACTAATTAATAACAACTAAATGTAAGATGAGATCCTAGAATATAACAAAAAAGGATATTAGGAGGAAACCAAGAAAATCAAATGAAGTCTAGATTTTAGCTGAAAAAGAAGAAAGAAAGTATTAGTTAGATGAGAAAGGGTACAAAGGGGCGTCAGGCAGAGTGGCTGCCGGGGAACAACATGTGGAGCGCAGTGGGAGAGACAGAGAGGGTGGCGCAGGACCCAGGGAAGCACCAGCACCCTGAGTGAGTGTGCTTCTCCAGCAAGGAGGAAGCTTGTGCTTCGGAAGTCAGTGTTTCAAACGAAGTGCTAGTACAGGAACCCAAGATCTCAGAGGCGGGAACGGGGCTGCTTTGGTGAGTCAGGGGCCTGCTTGCTGGAGGGTCCCCTGTTGTCACCCCTCCCCCCCAGCCTCGAAGGTACTTTCATACGGTTCCTAAGAGCGCCCTCCAGTATGGTTTGAAAATGGCTGCCGAGCCATCAGGGAGTTTGGTGCAGAGAAGTAACGCAGTCATGTTGATGGCTTGGAGATGTCCTCTCACCACAGCATGAGAAACTTCAAAGCCTGAGCTATAGCAGGGACAGTGGAGATAGAAATGAGAAGGTAGGCTGAGTGCTTTGAGGCAGTAAAATCAACAGAAGGAAACGAGATGGCTATGAGAAAGGAGAAGAATTGGTGCTGCTCCCTGAGACTCCGCCTAGGAGAGCACCCAGGGAGGTGGGAATGACAGAGAAGGAGCAGGTTTGGCCAGAAGTTAATACAAGAAGCCAGAGGAACACCTACAATTAAAAGACGTCAGAGGAGGCATCCTACAGGCAGTGGGCTGTGGAAGCCTGGAGCTTGGAGGAAAGCTATGCTGGTAAATGGCACGTCAGTGACATCAGAGTCTAAGTCCTTCTTAAAGGGACTGTGTCTTGGAGGAGACTAGAGAGGTTCTGTTGGATCTCAAATGCCAGGCTGAGGCAGAAGAACTTTGTTCTGTTGGCAGCAGGGAGCCATGGAAGGTTTTGGAGCCAGGGAGAGAACTGTCTGCTCAAAGGGGACTAGGTTCCTAGCCCATGGCCCAGGCTACGGCCCAAGGGAGCTCATCTGGGTAGCCCAGCCCTGTTCAAGCCCCAACGTGAAGCCTCAACCAGCAACACTCTGTGTGTGTGTGTTTGTGTGTGTTCTGTGCTATACTGGGGAAGGGAGCAGGGAAGGATAGCTGAGCAGAGACTGGGGGCAGGCAGGTCTGCCCTAATCAGATAAGGCAGAAGAGAAGGAATCAGTTAAGCAGGCCCCATCTGCTCCTTACCACCTACTTCCTGGACATTCGTTCATTCTCTGAACCCCACTTACCACCTGCTCACCCCCCTTTATTCCTACCCTCCCACCTCCACCCCAGGAGCACGTGTGTGACTTATACACACACACACATACCTGCGCACTTGCAAACACACGCAGCAACCCCCATCGGGCATCGGGCTGCTAAGTGGGGTGTGAACTACAATTTCCATGCCTGCCGGTGGCTGCTCACTAAACACTTCCCTTTGTAGCTGCCTGGCCTTTGACACCCCCTGTCCCCTCCCCCCTTTAAAGAGCCTATCTTTACACAGAAGGAGAAGTGGTCCTAGCGTAAGGGCCAGCTCAGACTTATACCTCAGAGGCTTTGGGGTGTTCTAGGCCCCCCAGTGAAAAAAGAGCCAGCTGCCTAGACAGGCCCAGGCAGGACGGGCCCGCCCTTCTGTAGCTGTGATCAGCCATGCCTGGGGGTTGGCTGGGGACAGGCGACCCCCTCTCCCCCAGCCAGCCCCCTCAACAGCCATGGTGACAGCTGTGGTCACAGGCAGCCGTAATGGGTTCAGTCCTCCCTCACCGGGCCCCTACTTGTGACAGGGGGGAGGGACAGGGTCCCAGCATGGGAGGTCTGGAGGGAGCTGGAGGATGGAAAGCTCTGGGCACCCAGCCCCACCCCAGCTCTCTGGGACAGGACTTGGCCAGGCCTCCACATCTGGCAACAGAAACTTGAGCCTCAAGCGTGTCATCTTCATAAGACAACAGCTCTGTCTCCAAAACACTTTACCATATGTTTGCCTCCAGCCCTGAGAAGATGGGTGGGGCACGATTATTAACCCTGAGTTGAAGATGGAGGAAGGCAGCTCAAATCTGAGATTTGGGAGCAAGATCCTGGGAGCAGGAGCTAGTGGTGAAGTGAAGGCGGAAACAGGAGAGATTGCCTAGAGAAAGGCCAACCTGGAAGAAGAGGGCACACCCCTCAAGCAAGCAGGAAAAAGCCCCCTGCAGAACCTTGGCACCCCAGTTCCTAGGATGAGGGTCATAACGGGGATATTCGCTAACATTTATTGAACCTTTAATATTTGCAATGTTCTCAGATCAGGGCCTCGTATTCATGGTCTCATTTAACCCTTACAGCAAACCTATGCTGTTATGGTTCCCGTTTTACAAGTGAGGAAACTGGTTGATGGACCCTGTTCTTTCCAGGCCTGCCCACATAAGGAGGATGAGCCCAGAGATGCCACCTTCTCCCTCCAACTGGCTCCTGGAACCCAACCCAGGGAGGAATTGGGCACCTCCACTGCCAAGCCAGTGGGTTAGGGCAGTGCCCTGAGTTGGCACGGTTACTCCAGAATGGTCAGGGACAGAGGGATGAGAGAGACAGAGATGGGTGGAAGGAGAGAGGGAGGGCCAACTGTGGGACTCTGGGAAATGGGCTCCCAGAACTTGCTTCTGAAGCTCACACGGATTCTTGAGGGAGCCCTGCTCAGCTCCCAGTCCTAACTCAACATCCTAGTAGTGTCCCGAAGCTCACAGGTTGGGATGTTTCAGGTCAGGTGGCAGAAGGATGACATGGACAACAACCTCAACTTCTTCTCTGTGTCATCTGACGGCAGGATTGTGTCTTGGACGCTCTTGAAGGTGCCTGTTTCCCAGAAAGTGTCATATAGGGTGGAGATGGGGAGAGGGGGAGGGTGCTAAATGGCAAAGGCAGCCTTCAGCCCTGCTGATGCAGCCCCACCCGTGTACCCTCCCCCATCCCTTCTGACCACAGAGCGAGCTGGTTCACACAGATGTCATCAAGCTGAAGGCGGAGGGCAACACCACGGATGGTCTCGATGGGTTGCAGCTACACACAGTGGGTAGGAACCCCAGCCCACTCACATCCAGACCTGACCACTTCACTCAGGCCCCGTGAGGGTCAGAGACAGTGGCCCTCCCCTTTTAGCAAGCACTCCCTCCTCCACTTGCGCTGGACAGAAGCCTGGACAGGAGGTAATGGGAAAGCTTGGCCCTGCTGTCCCTGTCCCGGAGCTTGGCTGTTTGCAGACCCTCCCTGTTTATGCAGATCCCATCCCTGTTTGCAGACCCTTGTTCCTGTTTATGCAGATCAGGCCCCTGTTTACCCAGATCCTATTCCTGTTTACTCAATTCCTGCCCTGTTTATGCAGAGTATATCCCTGTTTGCACAGACCATGTCCCTGTTTGCAGACCCTATCCCTGTTTACCCTGATCCTGACCCTGTTTAAATCAATCCCTGCCTTGTTTACCCAGGCCCCATTCCTGTCTGCAGAAGCCCTGGCCGTAAGCAGAGTCCCAACTGCCTGGGACAGGCAGCAGGCCTGACGGCCAGTTTCTGTTTGCCTGCCTGGCCCCAGCCCCTGCGAGAGCTGAAAGCCGGGGCTCAGGCTATCACAGGGGCCTGCTGGGTAGAGGAGGTGCTGGGAGCCTCCCTCCCAGAACCGGGCTAAAGTTGCTCTACCTCTTCTCCCAAGGCTGTGGCACCGCCTTTGACTTCCACAAAGAGATTGACTATATGTTCCTAGTGGGCACAGAGGAGGGAAAGATCTACAAGGTGAGGCAGCGCCGCCCTGTGCCAGCTTCTTACGGGGCCGCTTAGGCCCGAGAACCATGGGACTTTATCCTTCTCAACAGACCCTATTCTGGCAGACCTTAGGGTTAGTCAGTTCTAGAAAGCTTCTTGGGAGAAGTTAATGTAGTCTTGACTTGCTTGGGTGGCAGGAAGAGGGGATGACTGCAGAAAAGGGGATGAAAATCTAGAGGGTGACTTTAGCCCAGCCTGGTATCTTTCCCTCTGGGCCCTCCCTCCCTTCCTAGGAGTAGAAGAAGTAGAAGTGGGAGCGGGCGCTGGGGGGAGTTGGAACATTCCAAGAAGACTTCCTGGAGGAGATCTGGAACTTGAGCTGAGCTCTGAAGGCTGGGTAACACGAAAATTTAATCTCTGAATCTTGGGTGTGTTCCAGCCAGTAGGATGGAACTTCATGGCCAGTTTCTGTAAGGTCTCAGTGTTAGTAGGTGAACATCCTTCTGAACCTCCATCTATCCAGAAATAGCTCTGCTGCAAGCTTTTCTTAGGCTCAAAGACTCAGAATGTTAATTACAGACAGCCTCCCAGGAGCCCCCGAGGCCCAGCAGGAGCTGGTCTGAATGCAAAAGAGGTCCCCAACCCCCCTATGCCCGTCTGAATGGCAAGCATGGGAGAGGCAGGAGGGAGGAGACTAGTCAGTCACACTGTCTCTTGGAGGGAGAGAGAGGCGCATGCTGGTCTGGGCAAGAAACCCAATGGGAAATCATGAGATTGGGACTTGCTCCTGGCTCTGCACCTACTCTTACCTGGGCAAGGTGGGATGTTTATCACTGTTGCAAGGATTTTATCTGTGGGCTATGAGTGGACCCAGGGCTCTGTCTGTCTGCCCATAGGCTTTGGCCTGGACACAGGCTAGGGCACACCTCACCCAGGGCCCCCAGATCTGCTCTGCCTTGACTCAGGGAGAGAAGGCCTTCTCTACTTGGCCTGGAATCCTTTGGGCAGACTACAGCACTGTCTCTCACCCTCCAGGAAAACTCCCCAGCCCGTTAAGCCCCTCCTTTCTCTCTGGTCATGTTGAGGACACAGAGAAGAGCAGCCAGCAGCTTGGCCCCAGTTCAGCTATGACAGTGATGTGGGGACAGAAGAGGAGTCTTAGGTTCTGACTCTCCAGGGCTTCCAGGGAAGTGGTGGCTGCTGACTTCTCTCTCATTCCTAATCCCTGATCCTCCCACTGCCCTCACCCTCGCCCCAGTGCTCTAAATCTTACTCCAGCAAATTCCTCGACACCTATGATGCCCACAACATGGCAGTGGATGCTGTGTCCTGGAATCCATACCACACCAAGGTCTTCATGTCCTGCAGCTCTGACTGGACCGTGAAGATCTGGGACCACACCATCAAGTGAGAGAGCCATGCCCTCCCTCAGACCCCACCCTGGGCGGGGGCCTGTGGAACTCTAGCACTGTGAGTCCTCTGTGTGGTGAACTCTCCACCCCTCCACCACTGCAGGACTCCGATGTTCATCTATGATCTAAATTCAGCTGTGGGCGATGTGGCCTGGGCACCTTACTCTTCTACTGTGTTTGCAGCAGTCACCACCAATGGGAAGGTGAGTGCCCCCTTTGGACCCTCTACTAGAGATAGGATGAGGTATCCTAGGGTCTCCCCCCTAGAGAGCCATGCAGTGCCCTTACCAGGTAGAGGAAAGTGAGACATAAGGACTCTCTATTCTCAAGGGGTAGGCCAGCCAGGGCCCTGGTCAAAAGAGGAATCATTCATCCCACGAGGCCTCGAGGAGAGAATGGGGCTGTTCATCTTGAAGGACAGGACACTCTGGGGGATAAGATGCCGTGAGGAACAGTTATCTTCTCTGACGGCCCTGGGGAGGGAGCTACAGGATGGCAGAGGCAAGCTGGATGTAAGGAAAAACTTCTGGACCAGCATTTATCTGTGATTGAAATAATGTCTAAAAGGTAGCAAGGTCCCCATCCCTGGGAATGTGCAAGCGGAGTCTGAGGAAGGAAGATGGGAGGGGTCTGTGCAACACTGAGAATTGGTAAAAACTCAGAAGCAAACATTTTTTGAGGAAATTCTTGGATGCAAATCCATTTTTCCTTATGGCCTTTGATATAACCTGAGAGGCACCCACTCAAGGAAAGTCTATATAGTCGAAGGCATCACCCTAAAGTCAATCAGTCACCTATTTGCCGAACAGATGTTTACTAAGGGCCAACTATGGTGCCCAGCACCAGGGCAGGGCCTGGCGACTTCGGTCCCTGCAGTTATAGAGCTCACATTCTCGTGAAAGTAAAGGGACACAAGGCAACCACAAAATTAGCGTTAAGTGCTAGGCAGAGATGACCGGAGGAATTATGTGTGCACACGGTGTTCATAGCATTATTCATAATAGCCAAAAAGTGAAACAAACCAAATGTCCATCAATTGATGAATGGATAAACAAAATATGGTATATCTAAAAGGATTATTATCCAGCAATAACAAGGAATGAAGTATCAGATACATGCTACAACATGGATGAACTTGAAAACATGCTAGCGTAAGAAGTCGGTCACACTGTATGATTCCATTTATGTATGTCTGGACTAGGCAAAACTAGAGAGACAGAGAGTAGATTTGTGGTTGCTCAGGGCTGGGGGTGTGGGAGAACATGGGAAGTGACTGTTAATGGCACAAGGGTTCTTTTGGGGTGATGAAAATGTTCTAAAATTGGTTGTGGTGATGGTTGCATAACTATGAATATACCAAAAACCAAGAACTGTATACTTTTAAGTGGGTAAATGTTTTTGTATGTGAATTATATCTCAATAAAGCTATTATATTTTTTAAAAGAGAGAGAAAAGGAGTGATGTAAAAGAAAAGGACGGGGCGGTCTCTTAGAGTGGTCAAGGAAAGCTTCTTCAAGAGGTGACATTCAGGCTGAGAGCTGAATGACAAGAGCTAGCCTGGTGAAGACAGGGAGAGGCACTGCAGACAGAGGGAGTAGCTAGGGCAAATGCCCCGAGGTGAGAATGAGCTTGAAAGGGTCTCAGGGACAGGCAGGCAAGTGTGGCTGGGTCTAGGAAACAAAGGCGAGAGCGCAGGAAGTGAGAGTGGAGAGTGCAGAAATCTGGAGTAAGGAATCTGGATTTTATGTATACTGCCAAGGGAAACGTCTGGAGGAGTTTAGATAGTTTAAAGCTAAGTCTAGTGGCTGCATGGAGGATGAATGGTAGAGGGCAAGAGTGGAAGCGGAAAGACCCCTCAGGACAGGGCCACAGTTGTCCAGGCAAGAGGTACTAAGGGCTTGGACTCAGGGAATGGTAAAAATAAGATTAAACATTTGTCTGAGCACCTTGCATATATTAACTGGTATAAACCCTGGCTCTGCCACTTACTGGCAAGTTACCCTTAAGAGCCTCTATCGCCTCATTTATAAAATAGGGCTAATAACAGAACCTACCTTATAGAGTGTCTGTGAGGATTATTAGGTGATACAACTATGTAACATGCTTGCCCAGAGTCTAGTACACAGTAAGTGTATGGTAGTTACTATTATTGTTAATTCTGCATAGACTTAAATTTTCTCCCAACCTTTTTATGTTCGGAAAACACATAATCAGAGACACAAATCCCCTCTCCCACTGCCTCCAGCTCCAGCTAGCCAGGCTTCTGTTGTGTTTCCCCAGAAAGCCCATGTGCTGGTTCTTCTGAGGTGGGGGACAGGGGCCCCCTTATCCTTGAGTGTGCTGACACCCACCTCTCCACAGACCCATGTGTTTGACTTGTCCATCAACAAGTATGAGGCCATCTGCAACCAGCCCGTGGTGGCCAAAAAGAAGAACAAGATCACCCATGTGCAGTTCAATCCTATCCACCCCATCATCATTGTGGGTGATGACCGTGGGCACGTCATTTGCCTCAAGCTCTCACCCAACTTGCGCAAGACGCCAAAGGTACAGACTTGGGTAGTTTGGGCAGCTGTAAGAAGTAAAGTCCAAGGTGGTGGGGGTTGAGAGAAGGGGGAGGAGCCAGGGGGTGGCCCCCAGCTTTCTAGCTTGGGAAACCCAGGGTCAGGATGGTGTCATTTGCCCAAATACGGAGCACAGGAGAAGCAGGTTTGTGGAGAGAAAATTAGATCAGTTTTGCCATGCTAAATCTAAGTTACCTGTGAAACTTGCAGGTGGAGACATCGGTAAGTAGGCGACTATATGGGTCCAAAGCCTGGAGAAGCACATAGACATCATTGGCTTGTTTAGTGTAGACCAGATTACCCAGGAAGGGGGCTTGGGGCTTAGTCACTGCTTCATTGGCCTCAGCTCCAGTGGTCCTTGAGCTGGGAGCTGGGGGTCCACACAGGGAAGAATGTGAAAAGGAAAAGAGGTTAACTAGGTCAGCAGCTAGGCAGTCCTCCTTGTGAGCTCCGGTTTCTTTCTGGGATTTGTACTGATCTGGAGGCCCTGCCCAGAGCCCCAAAGCCCTGAAAACAGGCTATGGAGGCCAGAGCCAGCACCTCAAAGTCTAGATTTCAGAGTCCTGATTCAGACCTAAGCATCCAGGCCTTCGAATCCAGAGCCCAGTCCTGCCCATTTGGGTGCTAAGTGAAGATACGGAATTTGCTTTCTGCCAGGTTCTGGGCCAGGATCAGAGCTGAGCCAGGGCTGGGCCAAGTTGCCCTGGTGACTACACCTCTCGGTTGCAATATGAGGCATTTATTTGCGGTTTGAGGCAAGGGCAGGGCCCTGTCTCTTTCAACTAGTGATACCTGCCCCGCCCTGCGCCCTTACCAAAGCAGGGGTCAACGTAACATCCCTCTGGTACCTGCCTGGTCTATTCCGCACCATGACCAGGAGACAAGGGCTAGGAGTTTGGCCGGGCCTGTAATTGTAGCCAGCTGGGGGAGGGGGTGGACTTGGCTATAAATACTCAGAAGGCTGCTAAGCGCCTGCAGCTGTGGCCTAGAGGCTGTGGTGGGCTGGGGGTGGTGGGGTGGGGTGGGAAGGGATGGGATGGGGTGGAGGGTCGGGCATGGTCTGAAGCTCTTTGCTGAGCCCAGCAAGTTGGTCTCAAGGAGGGGGAAGGAGACAGCACAATTTGTGGAACAGATAAAATCTGCTCTTAATATAGTGAGGAGAGAGACCCAGGCTTGAGCTGGCAGAGCTGGACAGCCCAGTGGGAGGGGCAAGGGTACAGCCATCACACCTGGAGGGTGGAAGATCTGGGTGGGGGCCTGCCCTGCTCACTCTGACCCAGAGAGGCAAGGATCTCCCACAGTCCCAACTCCTCTCAGAGCAAGGGTCAGCCCTAGCTAAGAGGGCTGGGCTCTGCGTATCTGGGGACCTGTATCTCTGAAGCCCTGAGGATATGGGTACCTGGGGAGCAGAGGACCTGAGCGGGTGACAGCTGGGGGCTAGTGCTCCAGTGGATTGGAGGTTCCCGTGAAATTGTCATCTGATCCTATCAGTAGCCAAGTGATTTGTTCAAAAGGAAGTCCTCTGAGCATCCTTACTGCCCCTCCTCTTTGGGCTGCAGTCTCCCTGTCCTTCCCAGGAGGGTTTGGCCAGAGGCCCAACTTCCTGACCCGGGAAGCTTCCTCTGGTGTCAGAGCACAGCCTGTCAAAGGTCAAAGGCTATCTTTCCCTCACTACAGTACAGGTGGGAAACTGAGCCCAGAAAGGCAAGGGACTTGCCCAAAGTCACATAGGGAGTTAATGACAAAGCTGGAACTATAAGCCAGGTCCCAAACTCCCAGGGGATGGGGTGAGGCCAAGAAGAGAACACTAACTTGATTTGGAAGGGAGGATAGTTAAAGGAAAAGACATCTTTGTCCTCTGCCTAGAGAGTGTAGAGGTGAGCTGGGTAGTGGCAAAGGCACTGGGCCACAAGGGGGGGTAGGGGACAGGTTTGGGAGCAGGTGCGGCGGTCACACCAGGAGGAAATCTGAGCTCCGCATGGTGTCAGTAGCCAGGATGGGGCCAGGAAGGGGCCTGCTGGCCATGCACTCTCTCCTCTCCTCACAGCCCAGGCCAGACCCAGGCTGGGTCCTCAGCAGGCGAGGCTGGAGCGGGTGCCAGCGAGCAGTGGGCACAGGTGGCTGAGAGGCAGGGCAGGCGGGGGGTGGGGGCTCTGGAGCAGAGGAAAGGCAGGAAACGGCAGCCGCCAGCCTAGGCCATAGCCCGCTGCCTGGACAGAAGGGAGGATGGGACTGGGGCTGGTCTGCTGTGGAGCTCTTGGGGCCTGTGACACATACCCCAGTGTCCCAATTCTCGTTTTCTCGGGGCATTAGAGTGCCCTGTAGGCTGGGGTGAGGGCTCATAAATTTAGGATCTGCTCTTCTGAGGGACAGTCCCAGCTAAGGACATCTGGAATCACATGGGGTGCCTCATGTGCCCTCCTGGGTCTCTTGACAGACTCCTCCACCCTGGGTATGTCCGAAACAGCAGGCCTGGCCCCAAATGTCTCCCACCTGTGGCTTTGTCCATACCTCTCTCCCTCTGCAAACACACACCCCTTAGCTTCTTGTTAGGACTCAGCCAGGACCCCTCCTGTGGGAAGGGTGGTCCCAACAGTCAGAGGCCTTACCTCTCCCCGGAGCTACAGCTCTCCTAGCCTGAAAGGCTAGTTCCTCTGAGGGTTAGTGGGTAGATACCTTCTGCCACTCCTCCCAGCATCAAGACCATTTATTGATCCGAGATTCAGAGCCAGACTGAATGTTTCTCGGAGGCCCCAGCTGGGCCCAGGTCTCCTAACCTGAGTTGGGGCTGAGGAGAGGCAGGGATCCAGAATCTAACTGGCCGGGAGAGGGGCGGGACAAAGCTGGGGCAGGCTGGGCAAAGGAGGCAGAACTGGGACCCAGAGAAAGGTGGCCCATCCCTCACCATTCCCCCTCCTCCATGTACTTCTCCCCTCCCCAGGAAAAGAAGGGGCAGGAGGTACAGAAGGGTCCGGCTGTGGAGATCGCAAAATTGGATAAACTGCTGAACCTGGTGAGGGAAGTGAAAACCAAGACCTGAGGGCCTAGCCTCAGTCCCTGTCCCATTTTTTGAACCCATACTTGTAACCCCTGACCCTGGTACCCAAGCCCAGCCTTAGTACCCAGTATGTGACCCCCACCCCTGATCAGGTCCCAGAATCTACCATCAGCACTCTACTTCGGCCCTGGTCCCAGCACCTCACCCCAGGACTTGGCCCTCAACCATTACCCCATCCTACTTTGCACAAATAAACCGGTGTCTGGAAACTCACCCCACACCTTTATTTTTGCTACTGCAGGGCCCTCAGGAAGAGGAGGAAATCTCAGGGTAGAGCCATAGTTCCATTTATTATCCAGCAAACAGTGGGAGGACCCGAGGAGGGGCCCAGCCTGGACGCCCTCCCGTTATTGCCATGGATTCCAGTTTGCTTCCCCAACCTCAAGGGCCTGGAGGCAATTGGCCTAGGGAAAGGTAGCCCCAGTCCCTGGCCCTCAGTATGGAGCAGAGTCAAGATGGCCCTGGCCCTAGCACCAACTCATGAACCCCCACCCCAGGCCTGTACGAAGGGCCACCAGAGTGCCTCTGGGGCTAGACCGGCTAGACTCTGGGCTGCTAGGTCCAGCTCCAGACAGGCTGGACTCTGGGTTCTGGACCCCAGGCTGGCTAGACCCTGGGATCCTGATTCCAGGCTCTGGGAGGGGCAGACTTAGGCCCCAGACTCCAGGCTCGGCGAGGGGCCGTCAGGGCTGCAGCAGGTAGCTGCCTTCATGGCTGGGCTTCTGAGGCGGGGGTGCCTTCTCAGGACAGGGGCCAGGGCTGGAGTTGGGACTGGATTCCGAGAGAGAGTCGATGTCCACAGAGCGGGAATGGCAGGCCCAGCAGAGAATGACCCAGAGCAGCAGCAGCAAGAAGCCTACAAGGCCGTTGCAGACGATGGCAATGAGGGCCCCCTGGGAGATGGCTGCCCCCATGACAGGCGGCACCCTCAGACCAGCCCAGACCACGGGGCTGGCTCAGTGGCAAGGCCCATGCCGAGGCGGAACTCCAGTATAGCTGGCCTTCCAAAGAGGCTGTCCTGTCCACACACTCAATGATTCCTGGGCAGTGGATGTCCACCTGCAGTCCTGAGCCTGTGGCAGGTAGAGAGCAGAGGAGAGGGTGGTGAGGAGGCAGGGGTAGGCTGAAGGGGTAGGGTGAGGCCTAGGAGGAGAGGGGTAGAGAACAGAGTCCTTTCCCACATCTCTGGCTTCCCTGGCAGAGGACTCTGGGTCCCAGCAGGTCTAAATACCCCACAGAGCCAAGGCCCCATCCTCAGGCCTGGCTCTGGGCACCTGGATGCGGGTGCGGCCACAGTGGGAAAGCTGGAGTAGACATCCTACATCTCAATCTCCTCAGAACCAGTGGGCATGGCCTGGCCCTGCCACCAAGCTTCCAGCTCTCAAAAGCACTGTGTTGAGTGGATGAGACTAAGGAAGCCCAAGGCCTTAGAGGACGGGGATTGTAACCAGCACTGGTGTGGCCTGGGCACCTCCCCCTACGCAGGACTCCAGCCAGCCAGCCCGGGAGGCCTCCAGAGGTGCGAGCTCAGACAGAGGGAACTTTGTGGAGGCCCTGGCACGCATGTGTGGCCTGGGTACCCAAGGCGGTGCTCCCAGGTGTGCCTCTCTGTGGGACTATCTCTCCAGGTCAGTTGTGCGTGTCTGTGTGTCTGGCTCTTAATCTTTCGGTGCCCTTGCCTAGACGTGTGCCTCCGCCTCTGCATACCCACCTCTGTGTTTGTGCAGCTGTCTTTCTGTGTGGCTCTCTTTTTACCTGTCTCCGTGTGTCCCCATCTCTGAGTGTATCTCTTTTCTCTGTGTATATGGGTCTCTTGTGTCTCTCGGTCTCTCTTTTCTTCCCTGCTGTGTGTCACTCTGTCCCCGTGGACGCGTCTCTCTCCCCTTCTCCGTGGGGTCTGTCTCTCTAGTTCTGTGAGTCGCGTGTGTCTCTTTGTGTCTGTCTCTTTCTCCCCGGCTGCGCCTCTATGTCTCCATGTGGGTCTGGGTCTCTTTATCTCTGTCTCTGGTTCTCGGTCCCCGTACCCGTGGGGGGAGGGCCCCCCCTTACCTGAGTTGAGCCCGGTGAGCGCCCGCGGGAGGGTCCCGGGCGGCGCGATGCTGGGTGCCGACTGAGTCTCTGGAGCCTGCGGGCGCGGGGCGGGGGGGAGGGGGGGGCGGGAAGAGGCGGGCAGGGGCGATGTGCCCTCCCCCGGCCCTCCCCCTCGGCCGCGCAGCCTCCGCCGGCCGCTCCCGCCGCGGCGCGACCGGGTCGGCCTCTGCCGCGGGCGGTCTGCGGCGAGCCGGCACCTCCTCTCCCTGGGGCGGTGCCTCCTCCGCGGCCGCGGCGGCTCGCTAGCTCGTTCGGCGGCGTTCGGGCGGCGGCGGCTGCGGCCCGGGCACGAGGTTCGGGTAGGCTCGGCTACGTTCGGCTACGTTCGGCTGGGCTCGGCTGGGCTCGGCAGGCAGCAAAAACAGCGGAGAACCTCGCTTCCTGGGAGGCCGGCGGCCGGCGGCCAGTGGCCACTGGGGGGTGGAGCCATCTCCGCGCCGCTGCCGTCATTCAATTGGCTGGCTGCGCCAGGCTCCCGGACGATTGGTCGCGCGCTGGGGTGGGGACTGGCTCGCCGCTTGTGCAGGCGTGGGGCGGGGGCGAGAGAAAGACTGAAGGGGCTGCTAGGTCTTGATCCGTCTGGAGGAAGGGGGTGGGAACGAGGCCCACCTACTTGCGGGGATTTCTTGCACCTTCAACACCTGGAAGAGCTGCGCACAACATCCGAGAAAGGCCTCTGTACCCTCATACGTGAGGAGACTGCCCATCCATATCTGCCTCTGCCCGCATCGTCCAAGGAGGAAGGCCTTGGGTCCCCATATCTAGGAGGAGACTGAACGTCCTCATCTTGGAAGCCCCCTAGACTTCTACACAACCACTCCCAGCTGGGGGTGGACTCCGCATCCCCACTTTAGAGGGTCTGTAGGTGGCTCTACATTCCCTGGCCCCAGGAGGTGTGAGCAGCTCTGCCAACACAAGTTCTTGGGGCGTATTTATTGAGTTCCTACCCAGTACTGGTCGCGGGTTCGTGCTTTGCTGCGCTGTGGGGGAGCCTAGGTAGAGAGTAATGGGGTATTCCGAGAGATCGGTCAGCCAGGGCTGGAACAGGACCAGGCATGACGCTCCATCCTAGAATCTCTCCTAAGAGGAAGATCAGCTTGGGCAGAAGCCTGTCAGGTAGGCCTTCCTACCCGACCTCATAGGTCAGTGATTCCTAAGTGTTCTGAACTGGACCCTTTTCTCGTCCTACTCTACATATTCGCCATGGATGCTCACATCCCTAAAGCTATACCATGAAGACTCTCAGTGCTCCCAAATCCAGCATTACTTTATCTCTGGAATTCTAGCCATAGATCCAAGTGCCTTCCAGAATCAGGGGGGTGTTGATTCCTGGTTCTGCCATTTAACTAACTTTGTGATCTTGAGCAAGTTACTCACCCTCTTTTAGCCTCAGCTTCCTCATCTGTGAAGTTGTTGTAGTAATAGGTACCTCTCAGGGTTGTAATTCACCAATTCATTTATACTCGACCCACCACATCTTAGCAAATGCCAACTGACACAACCCCAAGGACCATATGGCTAAGGGGCCCCTTCCCTCAATGCCATGAAATTCACATGAGATCCCTATAAATCCAAATGCTATCTTGAAAACAAGAAAGGGAAGGGTAAGATAATTTGAAATACTGAGTCATACTTACAGACTGTCTAAAATAAATTTTTGGACCTACTGAGTTTACCATAATGGATTAATTTTAGTTCCCCTGCCCCTGTTACCCAGCAGGGTGGGGGCATTGTGAGCAAGATCAAATCAGTTCTAGGAAAGAGAGGAGACCTATATTGTTGCACATCTGAGTGTAATGTGAGTGAATTTGTGACCCAGCTGCAGGAGTTCAGATTTTATCCTGGAAACAGTGGGGAGCCACTGAAGAATTTTGAGCAGAGGAGTAAATGTGATCATATCCAGAAATTACAGGGATGATTTGGGCTGCTAGGTGGAAGGGGAGATTGAAGGCAGTTGAGACAAAGGACTGAAATGATGTAGGGGAAGAGGATTGGAGAGAACAAGAGAGCACTGAGAATATTTGGGAATTACCATTGGCAGAACTTAGACACATAGACCTACAGGATATGGGGAGTAAGAGGGAGGGAAAAGTCTGGGATAACTTCCAGGTTGGTGACTAGGGATACTGTGATTCCCTTTACTGAGATAGAAAACAGGAGAGGAGGGGTGTTTCAGCAGGGGTCTGGGGTGGTGTGTGGGGGAGGTGGAGGATGATGAATTCCATTTTAGATATGCTAGATTTGAGGTACCAATTGGACACTCAAGTTGAAATGTCCCATATACAGTTGGATAAGTATGCCTGAGGTTCAGACTGAAGACAACATTTTGTGAGTTATCAATAAATGAGTAATAGTCAAATCAGAAAAGTGGATGAGCAGGTTGCCTGTGTGGCTCAGTCGGTTGAGCTTCTGACTCTTGATTTTGTCTCAGGTCATGATCTAGGGTAGTGAGATTGAGCCCCACATGGAGCCCCACGTCAGGCTCTGCGCTAGGTATGGAGCCTGCTTAGGATTCTCTCTCTCCCTCTCCCCCTTCCCACCCCCTCCCTCTCTCAAAAAACAAAAACAAAAATACATAATCAGATACTGAAACCTAAAAACAGGGATGCTTCAGGAATAACTGGAACTAATAGACACAAAAGCCATTAGGATCTCTCTCTACTTCTCATCTCTGTTACTTTCTGCCAGGCTCCTTCATTTCCTTCCCCTGCCCTGCCCAGCCCCCACCATCCCCACCACCAGACTGGCTTCTAGTGTTTTTCTGGTCCACATGGTGAAAAACATCACTTCAGACAATCCCAAAGCTTAAAAATATTATTGTCTAGGTATCCAACAAGACACTGGCTTCTTTTTCTTGGTTGCATTTTGCAAATTCCTCAGGAAGTGCTCTGATTGGCTCAGCTTGGGTAGATACTTAACTCTGGACCCCATCAACTGTGGCCAAGGAATGGATGAAGCTCAAATTGCCTAACATGGCTCACATGAAAACCCCATGAACATTGTGGCAGGGGAGGGGGGTCCTAAGAGAAAAGAGAATGCAGAATGGCAGGTGTTCGCTGTAGCCCACCCTTTGCTTGCCCAACACACACACATTATTTTCCTACATATATATGATTCCAAAAATGTCCTCACCTACATATTCCAACCATTCCACTATACATATGCCAATAAATTCACCTCCTCTCTAGTGGAGGGCAACTCAATGACACATCTAGCTCCTGCTTCTGGGAATTATATCATAGGACCACTGTTCGTCACATATAAATTCTCTGCGTAATGTCCCTTCGTGCTCCAGTTAGGTTTCTATAAGGTGTGAATATGGCTTCTAATAATCTCATTACCTTTGTTTGAATTGCCTTTGAACTACCTTTAAACCACTACCCCCCTGCCCAAAAATAACCCCCAAAACTCCTGATATCTAGCGATGGAAGAAATAAAGAACAAAATAAAAAGAAGGCTCTGTAGAGTGGTCAGTAATCCAGAGCATCATATATTTTTTGGCCATGAATGACAATGAAAATGGTGGGCCATGAATGACGATGAAAATGGCATCTGTTTGTTGACTCACATCTTTGGCTACAGAGTTTCTCAGTCAGCCAATCTGCCTGCCCCAGGTTTTGCCCACAAGGATGTGATCCCTTATCCAGTGTTCTGAGAGCATCATTGTGGAGGATTTCTCTGTGGGGCACTGTACTGATTAGCACTACACTTTCTGGTGGTGTTTTAGGGATTATCCTGGGATTGAGCAATCACAGATCTCTGCATTTATGAGATTGGGTGTGGTTTTATTTTCCTCCCAGATCATACAATTCTTTTAAAATCATAATCAGCTGTCTGTCAGTTTCATCTGGGGGAGAATTCGTTTTGCTAATAAATTATTCATCCTAAAGCACTCTTCCCCCCTAGTTTAAACAACTCTAGGGATGCCTGGGTGGCTCAGTCAGTTAAGCGTCTGCCTTTGGCTCAGGTTATGATCCCAGGGTCCTGGGATTGAGCCCTGCTTCAGGCTCCCTCCTCATTGGGAAGCCTGCTTCTCCCTCTCCCTCTGCCACTCTTCCTGCTTGTGCTCTCTCCCTCTCTCTCTTTCTCTGTCAAATAAATAAATAAAATCTGTAAAAAAAATAAACAACTCTGAAATCAGAATACAGTCCTACAATTAATTGCATAAAATAGTTTTTTAGCCTTTTTTTTTAAGATTTTATTTATTTATTTGAGAGAGAGAGAGAATGAGAGAGAGACAGAGAGAGAGAGCATGAGAGGGGAGAGGGTCAGAGGGAGAAGCAGACTCTCCGCCGAGCAGGGAGCCCAATGTGGGACTCGATCCCGGGACTCCAGAATCATGACCTGAGCTGAAGGCAGTCACCCAACCAACTGAGCCATCCAGGCACCCAGCCTGTTTTCTTCTAGTACTGTTGACCCTGCCTTGTACAATGCAGGGGTTAGGGGCACCAAACCCTTGCACAGTCAAAAATCCATGTATAACTTTTTTTAAAACTTTTTTTAAGTTTAGTGTTTTAGTAATCTCTACACCCAATGTGGGGCTTGAACTCACGACTCTGAGATCAAGAGTCACATGCATTCCCCACTGAGCCAGCCACGTGCTCTCCATGTATAACTTTTGACTCCTTCAGAACTTAACTACTCATAGTCTACTGTTGACCAGAAGCCTTACCGATAACAAACAGTTGATTAACACATATTTTGTATATGTATTATATAATGTATTCTTATAATAAAGCCAGAGAAATAAAATGTTACTAAGAAAATCATAAGAAAAATACATTTACAGTACTATAAAAAAAATCCGCATATAAGTGGACCCATGCAGTTCAAACCTGTGTTGAGGGTCAACTGTAGTTCATAAAATAACTTGCCTCAAGTAACGGATGGAACATGAGATTTATTAAATATAGTAATTTCATCAGAGTTCTTTTTCACAAATAATAGAATCCACCCTGGATAATTAAAACATAAAAGGGATTTGTTAAAAGATACTATTTAGCTCAGAAATGTTAGGAGGACTGGGGAAATGAATTTGAGGCTCAGTTTCTAGAAACAACACTCAAACCATACCACACAACCTGCTGAGGACACTGCAGCCATTGCCCCTCCAAATACTAAGTACCAAGAGTTTACTCTGCCTGCCAGCTTTACAAGCTCTGTAGCATTTCTGCGGTAAGAACTCAACATTGCAACCCCTGGGAAACCACCCCTGTTGCCACTACCACCCCCCGAAAGGGGACACTTATACTACCAGCAATAGCAGAAATTGAAGCCTTTTGTCCAACCCGCTTCCTTCCTGTATCAGTCAGAGTCAGGCAGGTAACAACGGTTATGAACAACCCCAGATCTTACAAAGATGGATTTCTTGCTCATGCTACAGTTCTGGCATGGGTGAAGTGGGGAGGAGGAGTCTGCTCACTGTGACCACTCAGGATCACAGTGATGATGGAGGTTTCACCATCTTAGGATGATGCCTTTCTTTCCTTTCTTGCTTTCTTTCTCTCTCTCTTTCTTTCTCCTTTTTTTCTTTGTTCTTTCTTTCTTTCTTTTTAAAGGATTTTTTAAACTACTCTCTACAACCCACGTGTGGGGCTTGAACCTACAACCCCAAGATCAAGAGTCGCATGCTCTACGGACTGAGCCAGCCAGGCATCCCTATGCCACTTTCTTGATTGGAACCTTCAGCGTTTGCTGTGGTAAAGAGAGTGAGGGAAAATGTACATTGGCTCCTGCTCACATTGCATTGATCAAAACAAATCTCATGGCCATACCTAACATCAACAAAGAAGGGCAACCCTCCTGGTGCTCAGAAGGAAAGGAGAACCAGAAATATTGAACTTTAGTGATATTTACTCACTCGTATTATAGCTCACTTCCAAATCAAAGCCTCACATGGGGCCAAGTAGCAATGTCTATAAACAAGCTGCATAGGATGTTGCAAATTTTAGTTCTGACTACTGTACTAAGGAGACTGGATTTTAAAATGTGACTTTTCCCATATAGGAAAACTATTTAAAAGGTGAAGGACATCTATGAATACAACATATTTCTACTACCATAATCAATACTAGAAATTTGTAGAACCATGCTCTCTGAATCCTCAGGTTTGCCACAAAAATGCAGGAGCTGTGCAAGCTCTTGGAGCAATTTCTCTTTTTTAGGACTATGTTTTTCATAATGCTAAAAGGGGCACTTTCAATCCCTCTAACTATGCCTTCTGGCTTCATGGGAAATCTTAGGCTGGAGTGACAGGGCTAGAAGCCTTTCTTCTTCAACCTGCCCTGGAATGATGCCCTTCCCTCACTTGCATTCCAGTCAACTCACTTTACAATGAGAAGCACCATCATATTTGCCTGACAGGGTAGGAACATCCAAAATGGGTGGTCTGCAAGCAGTTAGGGGCCAACAGAGTAAGTATTTTGCTTGGATAAGGAAGTGTGTTTCAGCCTTGACCTCAAACTGCTAGAAGCTAGATCATCCTGCATCATGCTGAATTGCAGAAGCTGAGTTCTTGGCTCTTGTCCAATGTTGATGGTGAGGAAACTGAGAGGTCCTAGCAATCAGGACGGTGGTACACAGGGAGAGTCCGAGAAATTGGGAAGCCCTGCTTGTTGTCCCCACCCTGTCTCCTCTCCTTTTTTCTCTCCAGACAAGCTTCCTATGCTTCTCTAGCCCATACAATAAAAAACCCAGTTTCTGACAATTCTCAGCTTTACAGCTTAAATCCAGGTATACCCAGCAAGATGTTGGCTCATCTCTTTCAGTTTCAGCTTCAAAATTCCCAGGGACTTGCTCTTATCAGCCTGGCTTTGGTCAGATGCCATTCCCTGTATTAGTGATCCATGGCAGGGTAGGGAGGTCATAATATGCTGGCTCCCATGATAACCATATGAGTGAAAGGCAGTTCCCACCAGAAGGGAGGGCCATCCAAACAAAACATAAAGGAGTCCACCATACTAACATTAATGGATGCAGGAGAAAAGATAAATCTGCAAAATAAATAAGGAAGTAGCTGTCACAGAGGTAGAAGGAAAACCAGGAAGGAACATAGTTTCAGAGAAGCCAAGAAGGGACAGAGGTTCAAGAAAGAGGGAGGGGTCAGCAATCCAGAATGTCAAAGAGAGGTCTAGTAGTTATAGAAAAGGGAACCAGTGGACTCAAAAGAAAGGAGGTTGTTGATTATCTTGGCAATAAGTTGTTCCAGTGGGCAATGGACAATGGGAAATGGAGATGGGGTATGTGGGAGCCACCAGATCTGGAGTGGTTTGATGAGTAAGAAGCTGATACAATATAGATGACTCAAGATGATTATTGTTAAAAATTGGGGGGAAGGAGAATAGATATAGAAAGATGTGGAACCAGAGGAACTTTATATTCAATTTCTAGAAATTTCTTTTTTTTAATAAAGATTTTATTTATTTATTTGTCAGAGAGAGAGGGCTCAAGCAGGGGGAGCTGCAGGCAGAGGGAGAAGCAGGCTCCCCGCTGAGCAAGGAGCCTAACTCAGGACCGATCCCAGGATCCTGGGATCAGGACCTGAGCCAAAGGCAGCCGGTTAACTGACTGAGCCACCCAGGTGTCCCCTAGAAATTTCTTATGTGTTTCTTACATGGGCATGTTTAACTACTGGTGGGAAAGAACCTGAAGAAAGAATGTAATTGATAGCTAGGGCGCCTGGGTGGCTCAGTCGGTTAAGCAGCTGCCTTCGGCTCAGGTCATGATCTTAGGGTCCTGGGATGGAGCCCCGTGGTGTCAGGCTCCCTACTTAGTGGGGCGTCTGCTTCTCCCTCTCCCTCTGACCCTCCCCCTGCTTATGCTCTCTCTCAAATAAATAAATAAAATCTTTTTTAAAAAAAGAATATAATTGATAGCTATTTTTATTAATACTGTCCATCTCCCTTGGGCTGTGCAGATCCAGGCAGGCAGGGACAGGGACAGAAGTTAAAACCTGGCAGAAGGTATGAACCACTTCAACTTTTCCTAGGCCATACTAGCAAGTAGGGCAGAGATAGGAGGTGACTGACCTCAGCATTGGGTGACCCAGGTTGGGCCCCAGGACACACCCAGGGCCCTGGGATTGCACTGTGTTCTGTGCCCAGACAGAGAGGACTTGTGTGAAGGGCAAAGGATCCCAAGGCTGGAGCCAGTCCTCAGCGGGTGGGGGTAGGGTGAGCATAAAGCAGTCATACTCTGGGATAGGCAGCCTTGCCATGACTTTGCTCTGATTTCCTTATCTTGAAACCATGCCTATTCCTACCTTTACCCATCCACCCACTCACTCCTCAGCGTCCCTGCCAAGCTGCCACCTGCTTTCTCAGATCCACTTCCCTACCTCCCATCACTCCCCAGCCGCTGCCCCCACCTTCTGCTCTCATCATCCCTGGAGCTGGCTCACCAAGGTCACTTTCACCTCCTTGTCACATCCAATGAATATCTGTTAGTCCTTATCTTTTTGACTTCTCGGCAGCAGTGAGGTTGTTGATCCCTTTTTGAAACTCCATCTTTCATTGTCTTTCATGAAGCCACCCTCTCTGGGAACATTTATTCCTCCTCCTAAAACAACTCTTGTTTTCTTTGTTTATTTTTTAGAGAGGGAGAGGGGGGAGGGGACGGGCAGAGGGAGAGGGAGAGAGAATCTCATGCAGGCTCCATGCCCGGCGCAGAGCCCACAGGAAGCTCGCTGGATCTCACAGCCCAAAAGCAAGAGTCGGACACTTAACCAACTGAGCCACCCAGGTGCCCCTAAAACAACTACTGTTAATCAAGCGCCTAGACTCTGTCAGAGCTTTACATTCATCATAGATATCCCTCACCTGCATGCAAGACAGGCCCATGGAACAGATGAAGGAACTGGGACTGAAGGTCATCAAGAGGTTTTCCTTAGGCCCCAGAGCAGCTGTGATAGAGTCTGGATTTAAACCCTGATTTGCTGCATTGCCCTCAACTCCAGCATTCTGTCTGTCTCCCTTACCTCCCTGGCCCCTCCTTTCCGTTGGGCTGTGCTCTCTGCACCCGCTCTCTTCTCCTCTCCTCTCCTCAAGTGAGGTCCTCCTCTGCGTTATGGCTTCTGTGCCCATTTTATGCTGACGATGCCTTAATGCTGACCCAGACCTCACCCCCAAGTCCCAGACCGGTGTTTGTTGCTGCTGCTGCTGTTGTTATTAAGAGCTAAGATTTATGGAGTGTTTACAACATGGCAGGAACTGTGCTAATTTCTTTACATACATCATCTCATTAAATCCTTACAACGACCCTATGAGGTACAAGCCTTTCTCATTTTCCACTTAAGGAAACTGAGCTGTAGAGAGATTAACCACCTTGTCCAAGGTCAACAGGAGCCCAGGTTTGTCTGACCCAAATACGTTCTCTTAACTACTGACCTAAGGCCTTCTACTAAGAAGTCCCAACACTTGACAGGTCTAATCTGAGCCCATGTTCCCCTTACTTGCTGTGTGATCACAGGCAAGTGCTTGCGTGTGGGAGCCATGATTATTATCAACTTCCCCAAAGCCTGTCCTCCCTCTGTGCTAACTAGTTCAACAAACAGTGCTACCGTCTCCCAGTCGACAGCATCATGCAAGGCTCTTCCCTCTCCCTTCCCTCTTCACCCCACATTCATCAAGATTTGGTGACTCTGTGCTCACTGACCTGGCCCTGGTTCTTCTCTTACCTGCTCTCAGGCCTTCTGCGTCATTCATTCAAAGCACCTCCCAGCTACTGCCGCTTCTGCGTTCTCTTCCCTCCTTGCTCTCCTCTGCACGGCCTCCAGACCGTCTCCAGACATGGCCCTAGAGCGGTCTTTCCCAAACACAAATCTGACCAAGTCTCCCCAGCTCCCAGGGCCCTCTGACTCTCAGTAGAAGCCCCCGAACCTCAGCCCCCAGTCCTCTGCAGCCGCAGCTCTCACCTGGCCCACTACCGACCGTAGGAGGGTCCTCACCATTCCTGCCCTTCCCTCCCATCCTGCCCCTGCCCTTCCCCACCCCCCAGGGGTAAGGTGTGTCTTCTGCCTCTTCATAGTCCCCCCACAACTGGTATGTGTTTTTCCTGGGACACTGAGCCCAGAGGTTGGTGTGTTCAGGTGTGTTAAATTGGTAATGTTTCTCTAATTTATAAAAATGAAATCTAGGGTCTCCTGGGTGGCTCAGTCAGTTATGCATCTGCTTTTGGCTCAGGTCATGATCCCAGGGTCCCGGGACTGAGCCCCACATCAGGCTTCTTGCTCGGCAGGCAGCCTGCTTCTCCCTCTCCCTCTGCCCCTCTCCCTCTGCCACATGCTCTCTGAGGCTTCCTCTCAAATAAATGAAATCTTAAAAAAAAAAAAATGAAATCTATGGTTACACAACAATATATAACAAGATAATTAATACCTCAGGGGCACCTGGGTGGCTCAGTCAGTTGAGCGTCTGACTCTTGATTTCGGCTCAGGTCATCATCGCGGGGTCCTGGGGTTGAGCCCCACATTGGGCTCTGAGCTCAGCAGAGAGTCTGCTTGAAGATTCTCTCTCTCCCTCTCCCTCTGTTCCCCCCCACCCCTGCTCACATGGCCGTGCTCTCTCTCTAAAGTAAATGGATAGGTCTTAAAAATATGTATACATAATTAATACCACAAAACCATACACTTAGAAATGGTTACAATGGTAAAACAAAGCAAAACTAAATATAACTCCTTTCCTAGGTCTTTGCTTCTGGAGCTAGTAGTAAGGTCATCTTGGGAGAAACTCCTCACCCTTCCTCCCCAACTTGCAAAGGGGTCCTGGGGACCTGAGCCTGGGTGTTTTATGTTGTGATTCACATGGTCTCTGCTGAGATGTCCAGTTTGGGAGCTCAATATCCAGGGTCCTGCCTTCCCAAGCTCACCCTGCCCCCACTCGTAGGGCACTGTTAGGGAGTGTTTGTGTGTCCCACCTGCTCACGCAAACACATGAATTTAATTGAGGGAAAGCAACAAATGAAGAGATCCCCTCTTCATTTGAGGGTACTCTCTGGATTACTTTGCCCCCTCTCCTTAGCATAATTCCCTGAAGAAGCTTAAGTTTCCAGAAGGCTAGAGTCAGGAAGAAGCCTGAAGTTGACTCAGCCTTGGACCTGCGATGCTCACCCCAAGAGACAGGGAGAAAAAAGGCCCAGCCTTCTGCCTGAGCCCAGAAAGGGAACAATGTACTGGAACAAAACTCCATTAACATCTCAATAAATTATCCCTGTACACCAACTCCTGCCTCCGGCCATCAAATCCCTTGGGGGCAGAAATCAGACACACTAATACACACACACCACCCACAAAGCAGAGGCACACATACGTACAAACAAGTATTGACATGTACACATGTATACAGAAATAACAAGCCTACCCAGACCACAGGCATGCGCATGAAAACATCCAGAGTTACGCATGTCTTATACTCACTACACACATACCACATATCCAGGAAATACACACAAAGAGGTTCACAGGTCTCCATAACATACATGCGTACGCACACACACACACAAGCATGAAAGTAAACCTGCTGACAGACTCACAACAGGTGTGTGTTTTGAACCAAGGACTAAAGAAGGAAGTCTGAGATAAAGACACAGCTCGGTTTTCTAGAGATTGAAAGAGTATGTGTATGTGGAGGACAGACTGGTGGGAGAGCGAGCCAGGTAGTAATAGGGAAGGGAGAGATCCTAACACCAAGGGAAGAGAGTAGTGGTTAGTTATATGGTACCAACTACTCACCTAGCCCTCATTTATTTATCTGTTAGCTTAATAGTTACCAGCTGGGTCCTCTGCTCGGGTAGGTAGGCCCAGAGCGCTGAGCCCTGCTCTGTTGGCACCTATGCCCAGCCTGGGAGGGAGACCTACCCATGAGCAACCGTAACCCAGAGTGGGGAGTGCTATGAGGGGGGATGCAGCAGTGGAAGGTAGGCAAGGTCAGGGAAACTTGAATCGAATATTGACCAATTGGCAGCTGGGGGGGATGAAAGAGATGGATGGGGAAGCCAAGGGAACAGCGCATAGGAAGGTGTATTAGTTTCCTGTTGCTATTTTAATCAATTCCCATAAATTTAGTGGCACCGAACAACACAGATTTATTCTCTTACAGTCTGAGGGTCAGAGGTCTGAAATCAGTCTCACTGGGCTAAAGTCAAGGTGTGGGCAGGGCCGGTTCCTTCTGGAGGCTCTGAGATAAGAATTAATTGCCTTTTCAGCTTCTAGTGGCTGCCTGTATTTGTTGGCTTGTAGACCCCTCCTCCATCTTCCAGTTTCCCATTCCATCATCTGATCACCTCATCTTTGACTCTAACTCCTGCCTCTTTTCTATGGTTGTTATTACATCAGAACCACCTGGTAATCCAGGATAATCTTCCCATCTTAAGAGCCTTAATTTAATCACAGCTGCAAAATCCCTTTGCCATATAAGCACACTCACAGGCTCTGGGACTTAGGATGTGGATGTATTTGGAGGCCATTATTAAGCCTACCACATATTATCTCACAATCTCCAAAACATCCTCTAATAGGAATCTTGCTGTCCCCAGATTGAAGATGAGAAATCTGAAGTTCAGAGAGGTTAAGTGATTTACCTTAAAACAAAAGAAACATTTACCGTGGGGCGCCTGGGTGGCTCAGATGGTTAAGCATCTGCCTTCGGCTCAGGTCATGATACCAGGGTCCTGGGATCGCGGGTCCCACATCGGGCTCCTGGCTCAGTGGGAGGCCTGCTTCTCCCTCTGCCTCTCCCCCTGCTCATGCTCTCTCTCTCTCTGTATCTCTGTGTCTCAGATGAATAAATAAAATCTTAAAAAAAAAATTTACCTTAAAACAAAAGAAATCGATTTACCTTAAAAATAAATGATCTTTTAAAAAAAATAGACTGAAAAATATACATGCTTGTTATTTAAAAATTATAAGTCATACAAAAAAATACAAAGAAAAATGCAGCATATCACTGAAAGTCTCACCACCCAGAAACGGTCAGTATTAGCATTTGGTGAGCATAATGCGTTGGGGTGGGGGCAGAGAGCGAAGAGAAAGGTATGTAAAAGAGAGAGGTAGAAAAATTATACAAGAATGGGACATACTACCGAAGCTATTTTTTTTAAACAAAACATACTTTTACTTTAATTGAGGGAAAGCAACTCAAGTGAAAATGAAAGAATGCTGAACTGCAGCTAAATATTTCTTCACCTCAAAAAATATTCATTCCTAAAAGACCCCTCTCAAGTTAAGAAAAACAATTTTGATTAAGCAGTTGGAGTAGGATTTGTATCATTATGTGTCAGTTTTATAAGCCATTAGTTGCTCGCAACTATGAAGGCAAATGCGAGTAGTACTTCTGCTCTCCCTTCCACCCCTTCTCTCCAGATTATGTTGCCAATTATCTAACTTTATAAGGATTTATATTTACATTCTGTTCTGCAACTAAAATTCCCAGTTTAGTCTTAACCTAAAGGGAATTACTGTTCACCACCAGTCCTTTTACCACAACTCTCCCTTCCTCAGCTCCCTATTTTGACTAACCTCTTGGCTGACTGGATTTTGTCACTGCGTAGTTTTTTTGTTTGTTTTCTCAGAAGGGCTCATGGGTTCTCTATTCCCAAAGTCATGACTGACATCAATCACTTTGTTGGTTATGCTTTGGGGTAATACTTGTTTACCCTCAGAACCTCATAGATACTGCTTTGTCACTTTGGTTTGTAGAATGTTATGTTGGAGAACATCTAAGATCAGCCTTAATTTGTCCCCATACATGACTTGCTCTTTCTGCCTGGGTTCCTGAAGTATTATTATTTTATCTTCAGAGTTTAGCAACTAAATCAGTGTCTTAATGTCCATTATTCTGTATCCATTCTTCTGCCATAGGCTGTTCATTTTCTGTCTGGATATTCAGTTCTTCCTTAATTTCAGGGAAAGTTTTTCTGTAGGTCATACCTTAGTATCTTTTTCTGTTCCATCTTTGGAACCTCTACGTTAGGGCAGCCAACAACCAGGCTTATGGTAGCTTGCCTTTGTCCTATTAACTTCACTCTAATTGCTTTAATATCTTCAAATTTCTCATGTTTACTTTCAGGATCTCAAAGCCTTTCCTACAAATTACTTTGATTTTCAGCCATATCTATTCTGTGTTGTTACTGTTAGTCTGTTGTATCTGTAATGGTATTGTTTTGGTCCTTTACTATTTTTCCTTAGTTCTATAATCTCCCTTTTCATTTCATTGTTGTTTTATCATCTTGTCTTTGAGTTCTTGTTCTCTGGATTTCATACTATTGTTAAGGCCTTCTATAACAGGAAGAACTTGCCAGGAATTTTTTATTCCTTTGGTTTTCTTCTAGATTGGGTTCTTCCTTTATTTTTTGCATCCTGTCTTCCTTGTTCCTTTTCCTGCCCCTCCCTCCCTTCCCACTTTCCTTCTTTACTTCCTTCCTACCTATATCGTGGCTGTGATCCGAACGCCTAAGGGCCATGCCATTATCTTTCCACTTACAACTATCTACCATGGCTCACAGTTAGGATACCTCTCCTTGCTCTGGAGTGTGGGACCTTGAGCCCCTTCCCACCTGGACCAATTTATCCACCCCTGGGAGCTCTGGTTTGAAAGCTGGCTATTGCTTTCAAACTCACCCACCCCATTTCTGTGCCCTGAGGGTGGTTTGGCTGGGGCTACCTACTGACTTTGATGGGGCCAAGGCGCTGTCTCTCCTCTGATACCCTTAGAGGTGGGGCATATCCCATCCTATAGACTTAGACTTGTTCCCCCAACCTCACGCCTGTACTCTGGAAGTTGCCAAGCCATGGCAGCTCTTCTTGCCTCTCCTGAGGTCTCACGGAGGAACACAGGGGTTTTACTTACAAAGGCTTTTCCCGAGACCTTTCCTAAGGCTACCTACTCACGCAACAATTCATGTTCCTCAGATTAGAGGATGTTAGTGAAAATGGTGGGTATTTTGACTCATCTTTTCTCAATGCTCCTTTTGGGCATGGGGCACCATTATCATCTGTTACTTTCCTCGGCTACCACATTTTAAGGTTTATAAAAAGAATTTGCGAGTTTGGTTGGACTTGAGTTTGTAGCAGCATTTTTGTTTTGGTTTGGGCGTTTGTTCCTTTTGTTAGTCGGGGGTAGGATGGAGTAGAGTGATTACGAGGCGGCTTCACTTTGCCTCCTAACCCAGAGATCCCACCCTTGCCTTGTCCATAGTTCTCCCCTCAGACCCCTCCTTAGGGCAAGAACCTAGCAGCCCCTAGCACTTTCAAATCCCTGGAGTGAAATAGGGGCCCATAGGACTAGGCCTTAGTACAGAGTGGGTGTTCAGCCCACGGTAGAGGAGCGAAAAGGCGGCAGCATCAGAGGGACCTCAGTACTTGACAAGAGAGCATCCAGGCAGGGCACAGTGTGTGAACCAAGGCATGGAAGTAGGGCAGACAGGAACAATGATTGGGGAATGGGGGAGGGGGCGGGGGCGGGCAGGGGTGGTATCTAGCTGGAGGAATGCCAGCTGAAGGGGGCAGGAGGAGAGAGGCTGGAGAGTAGGGAAGGCAGGGCCTAGGCATGCAGTCTGGTCTGGGGGCTGCCCCTGTGTGTGACCAAAGCACTTAGCTCTTGGACTCTCAGGGAATATTACAGAAAGCCCCAGGGTAGGTACAAGTAGCCTAGTTCCTGCCTCTCCTCATCTCAGCCCCTCCCAAGGAAACTTCTCTGCCCCACTTATATTGCCTCCCTGTCCTTGTGTCCAAGGATGCCTTTGCTCTCTTCCCTATAGCCACAGGTAAGGCCTCAGCCATGCCACACTAGACACCATCACAAGCTACACGCTAACATACCACAGACGTGCCCCTGGTCACCTAGTCACACGAAACCGTAACTGTGGTTGTATCCACCACCACAAACTGGCAGATGATGGCCCAGTGATGCATGATACTGAAGGTACACTTTGCACACAGCTCCGCACTGTCTGGCTCCCCTCTGGGGCCTTTGCCTCTGATTCTCCTGAGAGCTTGCTCTGCCCCCTGGTGGCCACTCCCGTAGCCACTGCCCTTCTGGAAGGACCCTATTATCCACTCCCTTACGGGCCTGGTTCCTGCCCAAAGAAGCTTCCAGCCTTAAACAGCCTCTCCCCTCAGACTGGCACTGTCAAACCAGGCCCCTTCAGATCCACTCGCCCACAGATCGACTTTCCCATCAGACCAGCACTGTTAGGCAAGGCCTTCTCAAATAGGGTTACCAAGAGTCCCAGTTTGCCTGGGACTGAGGAATTGCCCAGGACTTGAGATATTCAGTGCTAAAACTGACAGTCCCAGGCAAACTAGGAGTAGTTGGTGATCCTGTTCTCAGACCTGTGTGCCTTCAAAGTGCTCTTTCCTCAGACTGGACCCTTCAGAAGCTCTCTCGATTAATCACCCCCTCTCAGACTGGCCCTTCCAACTGAGATCTCTATAGTAGCATGTCCCAGACCAGCCTCCCCTCAGACTAATCCTTTCACACTGGCTCACTCACCTTCAGGTTAGCCCTTCCCCATTAGAGTACCCCTGTCAGAAAAGTTCTCCAGCCTCTCCTCATGCTGGCTCCATCAGACTCCCCTCCTCAGACCTCCTTCCTCTCTGCCCTCCTCTGAGGAGAGGGAAGGGTGTGAGGATTATACCCCAATCTTTTCTGCCCCCCAAGCACTCCATTCTTTCCCTGTAAGATGAACTTCCCCAGAGTCCAGTCTAGGGAGTTAGTGAGCTCACCCAGTGGCTCTGGGGAGGTCACAGGGCCAGAGGCTGCCCCAGGATTCCTGCCTACTGTCTCCAGATCACCTTCCTCTCTCCTGGCTGGCTGCTGGAAGATGTGGGGTGTGTCAGCTATCAGCCGCCTGCCCTGGAGCAGGAATGAAGGGCAGGCAGGTGGCCGAGAGGGGGCAGCAGAAGCCAGGACAGGCCCCAGCTCAGGCCAAAGAGGCACTGTGGCCACAGGCTGGGGTCTGGACCAGGGCAGGAACACAAAGAGGGAGGCAGAGAGCGAAGGGCTGACAGAGTCAAGAAAGAGGAACAGAGACACAGAGATGGGGTGGAGATCCATGAAGAGCCAGAGAGACACAAAGAGACTGAGATGGGGGTAGACACACAGAGACAGGGAGGAAGACAGAAAAGGGAAGACTGAGAGACAGGGAGGAGACAGAGAGAGACAAACACGGATGGAGACAGAGACAGGAGTTAGAGACATACACGGGAAAGGAGACAGGATAGAGACATAAGAGAAACACAGAATAGGAACCAGGACAAAGACAAGTTCAGGGATAGGAAGGGGACAGAGACTGATGGAAATGGGTTCAGTGAGAAGAGGATGGGGGCAGAGACAAGTCAGCCTTATAAGAATGGGGCATATAAGAAGGTCCCCATCTCCAGTGCCCCTTGGGGGAGCAAAGAGAACTAGTGAGCTGAAAGGCTGAGCCACCATACACATTGGGCCTGGGATCCAAGCCTCCCCTGGCAGCCCCCCTCAGCAGTTTTCATTCTCTGGGATCTGATTTAGCTTTAAGAATTGATGTCTATACTTACCCCAGCTCCCCAGAACCACCATGGGAAATAATGACGCGGAGGGACAATACCTGGAGGCAGCAGCAGGCAGCACTCTAAGACCCTCCAAAGCGAGCAGCCCCTGTGAGGTTGAGGGCCAAGACTCCCAAAGAGGAACGACCACCCCCAGGCCCAGGCCCGTCAGAGGCAAGGACACTGGCCCTCCAGCCACCTTGGCACTTAGGACAGGGCTGGGTCTCTCTCTCTTGAGGTTGGGGGCAGGGAGATGCCACAGGCCTCTCCGTTGGCCTCTGAGGCACCAGCAGGCCCCCTCCCCTCTTTCTCCTCCCCAGACCCCACATAATTGCTTTCCCATGTTGCTAATGGAGGCCAGATTGCTGATGCCCAAGCCCTGGGTGGGCGGTGGGTGGGTCAGGGCTGACCAAGGCTCTCGAGGCAGGAAAGCAGCACAGGCTGGAGACCTCTGAGCTTTAGCCCCACTACCACAAAGACAGGGAAGGGGGCGGCTCAGACCCACCCCAGGAATACAATGTCCTTGGCAAGAGTTGGTGCCGCCTGCTCTGTCCACCCCTGCTGAACCTGGAATACAGGTTCAGGCTCAAGCCACATCTCACAGAAACCAGACAAACAGGCAAATCAGGGGTCCAGGGTCCAGAGGTAGGTCCACAGCCACTTCTCCGTATGTCCAATCTTGGGAGCCTCTTCCTGGAATGAGGAGTCATGCATTCCCCTAGTTGGGGCTACTCAGCTTGAAAAGCCACAGGCCCCTCTACCCTGACATCAGGCCTTTTGTTTTCCATGAGATCTCCCACCTGGAACACCCCCTCTCCTCCTGTAATGCCTGGCCTGGAAGAGAGCCAGCCACCTTCCCTCTGAGCTCTCACCCAGCCCCAAGCCCTGTCCAGGCCTAACTCATCAGTGCTTGAGGCAACATGGATCCCTCCTCCCAGGGGCACAATCCCAGGCAGGCCTGGTGAGACCAGCAAGGAATGTCCATTTTCTGACCCTGGTCTGAAGAAAAGGTTTGAGTTGGGGTGTGTGTGTGTGTGTGTGTGTGATCACGGGATGAGTGGCTTAGTGTAGGTGTGGCACTCGGCACCTGCTGTGGGGAGTGTTCGCGCAAGTCAGTGTATTTGTGCCTCTGACTTCATCTCTCTCTCATCCCAGCCACTCAGAGCAAGGCCAAGCCTGGCTCCCCAGGTTGGGGTTCTGGTCTAATCCTTTGCTCCCTCCCCCAGGCCAGAGGTACCTGCCAACGTGGCCCCAGCCCTAGGCACCCTCAGCTAAGGAGCTGCAGTGTCCCCCCACTGTGGTAGGAGGTGCAGGGGCTTCTACAAGGGGGCTGGACCTGAGCAGGCGTGGGGCAGCCACAAGCCCCTCCTCTGAGGAGAAACCAAAGGGGCCTTGGAATCCCAGTTTGAGGACTGGAAGGGTGTGGGCAGGGTACAGAACTAGACCAAAGACTGGGTACTCTGGAAAACCAAAGCCTGCTCTTCTGCTCACACTGAGTCTCGACTGTAATCTAACCCTGGGGGTAAATCTTGTTTCACATTTCCAGTCCTGCAACACAGGCCCAATCCCTAGTCATGTAGCAAGTGGCCTCCTTCACGCAGCCTCCCGCCCTGCCCAGGCCCAGTACGCTCTGCACTCTGAGCCTTGTAGCCTAGTTAAGCCCCAGGCCTGACCTCCTAGAGCCCCTGAACTGTCTGAACTGCATGACGGGGATGACAACCCCCCGTACCCCAAAGATGAAGTCTGGCCTCCTCACCTTCTTGCATCTCTGCCCCTATGGGTAAAGCCTAGGCTTTCCTGGAAGGCAGCTCTGGAGATGACTCTTGACAGGCCTACCCCTGTCAGGATTCAGTAGCCTCCAGGACTGACTGGACATCCCCATGTGGGACCTGCCTCACTGGGACCCCTCATTCCCCACAGCTCTGCCCCTGGCCTCCAGGGAGCCTTCTCCTCCAAAGAAGCAGACAGCCCCACCCCCAGACACATCTGCCTGAGAGCTATACTGCGTCTCCCCATCTATATGGAGAGAGTTGTCTCTCTCCAACTAGAATTTCTTCCCTCTTCCAGGGCTAGAAGGGGAGGGATCCTTGGAAGAAGGATACCCTCCCAAAGTGGGTCTGTTCCAAGGACTCATGAAATGGTGACGTTTAATGAGAACCCCCCACCCTCCCACCCCTGTATATACATCTATAAAAAATTCAAATACAGCAAGTTACCATTGAGTCAGACTAGAAGGGACTGACAGGGCATTAAATACTGTGGGGTGGGAGCAGGGAAAGGGGAGGGCCGTACAAAATGGGGACAGGTGGGGGAGTGAAAAGTGTGGGCGCTGGGGGGAGGGGGATGGCTGGGCCCCCCCAGCATCAGGAGCTTATAATCTGATGGTGGCAACAGAGACCCTGGGACAGACAGGAGACTGGGGCAGGAGAAATTATGGATGTGAGGGGCTCCCCTCAGACCCCCCCAAGGGCTCCTGGGAGTGGCTGGCATTGGAGGGTCCAGCCCGAGGGGCCAGGGTGGGGGTGGGGGGTCTTTGGTGGGTGGGTTAGCTGCAGGGTCCTCCTCTCCTGAGGGCAGGAGGAGAGCCAGCATGGTGTGGCAGGGCTAGGGGGCGGCAGGCCCGGGCCTGCCGGGGTCTCTACAAATTATGTTTGAAGAGAATGCAGAAGGTCCTCCCGCCCGTGTGCAAAATAGAAACTGGGGTCTGCGGGCTCAGCTCCGGCCTCCTGGTCCTCTGCAGGTGCGCTGGCATGTCCTCACGGGGAGCCGGGCTCTAGGGAAACAGGGCAGGGGGCTGTAAGGGACGACGGCGGGTGGGGGTCCCCTTGGGCTCCCGTCTGCCACCCCGCCTCACTTGATTTACCAGATCAGGAGACTGTTGGCAGTGGCGGCGGCAGCCAGGGCCAGAGTTATGGGGACACTGATCAAGAAGGGTGCTGAGGGTCCTCCGCCGCTGCCCAGTTCCCCGGGGTCACAAATCTTCGTGGTGGGTGGAGGTGCCAGTGAGCTGGTGGTGCTGGTCGTGGTCTCTGGGGAACATGGGGGGGATCTCACTCAGGGCAGGGCCAGGGCTGCAGGCAACCCAGATCTGGGGGGTTCATGAGGCACACTGTTCCTGCTCTGTGTTAGACCAGTACCGCCTCCCCCATCAGACAGCCCCTGCTTCCTCTCTCAGACGTGTCCTGCCTCCCCCATCAGGCAGATACTGCTTCCCCATGGCTCACAGATGACCCCTCCACCCCACGGCCCCTACCAAAAATGTCCAGACAGCAAGGACAAGGCACAGCTTGGTCAGGACAGACAGACAGGAGTGTGGCGGCCACAGAGGCTCTAAGGCTCTGAGTCCTGGGAGGGGTGGGAAGGCGCAAGATAGAGCCAGGTAACAGCGCAGGCCCACTGAGAGAACGGGGTGGGGGGGCTCACCCGGGGCCTGGGCCTCAGTGGTGAGGTGTCGTGGCTCCTCAGTCCAGGGTGTGGCATGAGCGGCCACGCTCCAGTCACTCCACGTCCCAATCTCATTGTCCTTGGCCGCCACCTGGATGATGTACTCCTTCCCGGCATAGGCATCCGTGATGGTGTGCGCGGTGCCGTCTGACAGCTCCACCTGCAGCCCGACCGCGGGATGGGGGTGGCGCCCGGGGGTCAGGAGAGTGAGCACCCCCAGAGGAACTGAGAACACTGCCGGGGAGAGAAGAGTGAAGACCACCCCCCCGGAGGAAAAGAGAGCTTCCTGGGGGGGGAGAGAGGATATTGAGAATATTCCTGAAGGAGGGTAAAGACACCTCGGGGAGGAGACCCCAAGGGAGGGAAGAGGATCTTGAAGGAGTAAGAAAATCTTCCGGAGACCAGAAGCACCCCCAGGGGAGCAGGGGGACTGTGCTCAGTGTCTCACTCTGCTGTCATCCCAGCTCCCTCACAGTGCCCAGCCTGAGCCCTGATCTCAGTCCCTCCCTGGAGTGACAAGAGTAACAGGGTAAGAGAGGAGATGGTGATGTGCTCAGAAGGAAGGTTATAAATACAGACGTGGAGCTAGGCTGCCTCAGTCCAGGTCTTAGCTCCATCCCCTCTCAGCCGGCTGACCAAGTTCCTTCACCTCCAAATGCCTTGCTGTCCTGATCTGGAAAATGGTATTAATGATCTATCTCACAGGAGTATAATGAGGACTCAGGCACATGGGAAGCAACAAACACACTTCAGCCAGCTCTGTCATCATCAGAGCCTGGCTTCCCAGATGCCCAGTGCACCCACCAGCCTAGCCCCCATTGAGTCTCCCACTCAGGAAGGCCTCAGGGTGGTTACCACCCTGCCTGAGGCAGAAGAGGGTGGGGGCGGGGGCAGCTCCCAAGCAGCAGGACAGCAGGACAGCAGGACAGCAGGACAGCTGTTCCATTTCCTCCTGGAGGCATCGCCACCCCACCCCCGCCCAGGTCAGCCCTATTCTGCTGGTCTCCCCCACCCTTCAGCCTGGCCTGCCTGTCCAGCGCCCCTCCCAGTCCCAGGCTGGGCTCTGGTTCATCTCAGCGGCACCCGCTGCCTCATTAAGCCTCCTCGTAAACAGGGGCAGCCGGCAGGGGCGGAGGAGGGGGCTGCTCTGGGCCACGTCTGGCTTCAGGGCTTTTTTGGTCCCTGTTCCAATCTCCCTTCCGGGAAAACCGGGTCTGAGCTACCTACCTGACAGGCTGTGAGTACATGCACGCATGTGTATGTGTATTCATGTGTGTGAAGACGGGTCTAAGTAGAGCAGGAAGCCCCTCCAATAACGTCCCCCCCTCCCACCCCTATCTGTGGCCCTGAGGCGGAGACAATGGTAAAGGTCAGGGTCAGGGTGAAAGTCATTTAGGGCCCAGACCTGGGCTCACTCAGTCCTACTCCCAGCCCTGGAAGATCAGTGGACCCCACAGACTCTCCTCCCCTGGAGTTGGGGCCTAGTTCCTCCTCTGGTCCCCTATACCCTTTTGTCCTCCAAAGACCCCCTCTGGCTGAGTAGAGAGGAAGAGAGCTATGGAGAGCAGATCAAATTACCACCTCATTGGTGGGCTTATGGTGGGCACCATACACCTCTAGAAAGGTGGCCCAGGAGCCCAGTGCTTTCCTGGCAGCCACATCTAGGCTTAGGCCCTTCTTGCTAGGTTGTCACTGATCCCTTAATCCACACCCTTAAGAGAATGGCTCCTCAATTGGCAGGAATTCTCTAGTAGCTGGCATCTGCCTAGCCTCAGAGTCCTCCATCCAGTCGGCCGTAGCACATGTCAGACACGCCCTCCAGCCTCCCTGCTGAATTAGGGCCAGAGCAGAAGATGCAGGGAACCCATGCTGGGTCCCAGTACTTGCCTCACCTTGTCCATGCTGAGACAGCCCCTGCCACACCTCATGGTGCCCATTCTTGTCAATCCTGGCCTGTAGCTCTCATTTCCCCCTGAAAATCCAAGTGATGTTTTTCTCTGCTCTCCCCTCTGTACCACCTCCCGATCATACACCTGCTTCTCTCCAACATAAAGGATTAGGGAGAGTAGATTCTATTCAGAGCAAAATTCAAGTTCAAAAGAGCCCTAAATTGAGCCAACTCCAATGTCAATGAGATATGGAACAGGGCAAGCATGTGCCACGGGTCATACATGTTCTTAGCACAGAGTCCACGTATTTTGCTCTACCCACGTCAGTGTGGGGCTCAGTTCTGCAGTGCATGGTCTTGGCATGTTAGTCACATGCATGTGTGCAGCACGGTTCCTGCTGGGGACCACGTGTACGTGTGCATGTTCCTGTGTGTGTGGCGTGTGCGCCGCGATACGCGGTGCTGCTGCCTGCAGCTCGTTAGCAGGGGAGGGGGGCTTGTGAAACTAGACCCTGGTTATTAGCAATGCATTAGGCGCGGGCAGCTGGCCAGGCAGGAGGGACTCCGGATTCTGTCAGAGAACACGTGAGCAGCCTTTATGGGGGCCAGGCCTACAACCCGGACAGGCACCCTGGAATCACATTACACACTTTAAAGGCTAGCTGGAAGGGGGGCATGAGGAGGTGGGTTGACCCCTGGGTGCCAGTCTGGGCTAGCCTGTGGCGCACCCTCGAAGCCCCAGTCCTAGCCCACAGACCTCATGGGCCAGAAAGAGTGCCTACAACCCTATGGGCCCAGGGCTGTCAAAGGAGAGAGAACATTAAGTCAGCCCCAAATGCCTGGCTGCTCCTCAGAGCAACTGTAGCTTGATCAACATCGCAGACCACACCCTGACCCCATACCAGCCCTTATCCACTGCTTCGTTCCCAGACTAGGCTACCTTCCGACCTGTAACCTTGAGCGGACCCCTAAGCCACACCTGACTTTGGAGCCCTGACACTCATCATGGCCTGAACTCATACCCTGGAACAAGTGTGCCACCACTGCCTGATTCTGACCCCTTGAGCCGTTGAGACTATAAGTCCTTGAGGACCAGGATGTCCTGCCCCTTGGGGCCAGCACAGGCCCGCAGCCTGGGCCAGAGTCTAAGAGGGAGATGCCTGATCAGGGCTAAGAGCCAGAGTGAAGGAAAGGGAAATCTTACCTGCCCTGCTTGCCATCTCCCTTCCAGGATTTCTCCCCATTACCCCGGGCCACAAAAACAGATGTGTTCCCATCACACTAACGGAGGCCACTGGGAACCCTTTAGGGCCTCCGATCAGGATACCTTCCTCAGCCCCATCCATCCTTCCAAGCCCATCTGATCCCCTCTCCCTGAGGAAAGAAAGCCTCTCTGACTGCCCCCAGGCTTCACACTGGAACAGCAACCAGCTGATATGGGTGATATGGATACCTCCCACGCCACGAGGCTCTGATTCGGGCACTTGGGATCTGGGCAGGGCAGGGCACTCACATGCTGCCACTGGTCCAGGATGAGGGGTCGGTAGCGCAGAAAGAACTTGAGAGGAAAGGATTCAGGGTCGGGCCAGGTCGAGGGGGTCTGCCAAGTCACCTCTAGCCGGCGAGGGTTGCTGGGTACTGGTCGGGCTACCACATTTTCTGGAGGGTCAGGCTTCACTGTTAAGGAGACACAGCTTCATTACCTCACTAATCTCTGGGAACGACCCCACTATGTCAACCCCAGTTACCATGTCCACCATCTCGTATCACCAACCATTGTCCTAGTTGTCACGGTGGCCACCCCTCTTCTCTGCTGTCAATTCTGGCAACTACCATTAACAACCGTCTCGTTATTTCCACCTCTCACATCCCTGTCACCACCAAGGACTGTCACTACAGTCATTGTCACCAGCTCATGATAGCGATATCCCAAATTTCATCCCATCATCCCAACCCCATGCTCATAATGACCAGCATCCCAATTACCAAGTCTATATGATGGCTCCACCATTACCAGCATTACCTCCCCTGTCCCCGGGATCACCCCCTCCTGCACCAGCATCATATACTCCCCTCAAGCTTGGCTTTTCACCTCAACTCTTCCAGTTCCAAACTGAGATACACTCTCCCCTGGAAGAGTCTGGGTTTGAAGCTGCTCTGTGGGTCAAGGTTAAAAAATAGTCCACAGGTGTGGCAGTTCTGGGTTGGAGGTAGGCTGGGGACATGATGGGAGTCTAAGGGCCCAGCTCATGTAGAAACAGTCTGGGGGTCTCAGCCATGGTATGGAGGGCAAGCAGAGGGTCTGGCTGGGATGGGGTAAGAGCAGACAAGGGGTCTGGCTGGGATGGGGTGGGGGAAGGCAAGGGGTCTGGCTTCTGGCTGGGATGGGGTAAGAGCAGGCAAGGGGTCTGGCTGGGATGGGGTGGGGGAAGGCAAGGGGTCTGGCTTCTGGCTGGGATGGGGTAAGAGCAGGCAAGGGGTCTGGCTGGGATGGGGTGGGGGAAGGCAAGGGGTCTGGCTTCTGGCTGGGATGGGGTAAGAGCAGGCAAGGGGTCTGGCTGGGATGGGGTAAGAGCAGGCAAGGGGTCTGGCTTCTGGCTGGGATGGGGTAAGAGCAGGCAAGGGGTCTGGCTGGAATGGGGTAAGAGCAGACAAGGGGACTGGCTGGGATGGGGTAAGAGCAGGCAAGGGGTCTGGCTGGGATGGGGTGGGGGAAGGCAAGGGGTCTGGCTTCTGGCTGGGATGGGGTAAGAGCAGGCAAGGGGTCTGGCTGGGATGGGGTAAGAGCAGACAAGGGGTCTGGCTGGGATGGGGTGGGGGAAGGCAAGGGGTCTGGCTTCTGGCTGGGATGGGGTAAGAGCAGGCAAGGGGTCTGGCTGGGATGGGGTAAGAGCAGACAAGGGGTCTGGCTGGGATGGGGTGGGGGAAGGCAAGGGGTCTGGCTTCTGGCTGGGATGGGGTAAGAGCAGGCAAGGGGTCTGGCTGGGATGGGGCAGGGGCAGAGGGTCTGGCTGGGGTGGGGGTGGGGGTGAGGGCGGTATCTGTCCCAGTCCTGTCTCCTGTTCTGACACCTCATTCATCACAAGCCGTAAGGAAGCCATTAGCGTGGGGCGGGGGGGGTGGAGGCTGCAGCTGCACAAGGGTCTGGCCCAGCCTGCCCCCCTCCCCCTCCTGTATACTCTGGGAGCCAGAGAGACGATGGGGAAGAGCTGCTGGAAAGGTCTCTTGGCCCCTGCAGGTAAAGGACATTCACTCAAATGTTCACAGGCATATACGTGCCGTGAATACGTGTACACACGTGTACACACGCCCCACGTACCCAGGCACACCCGGGACTGTCCCCGCCAAGGCTCATATACGCCTCTGCACACTCCCACTGGAGGGCGCTGCAGGGACCACCCCCGCCCCACGCACCGATGGTGAACTCGTCGAAGGTGATAGCTGTGGCGTTGTGGCCCAGGGCATTGCTGACACTTATCGAGACTTTGTACTTGATGGTGGAGAACAGGTGCACGTAGCGGATGTGGCAGCGGTTCTTGAGGGCTGGGTCCTTCTCACAGACCATGATTTTGGAGCCGTGCCTGGGGAAGGGTGAGGCCCAGGCGCTGTTACCAACATCAAGGGTCAGATGGGGCAGAGGCTGGGAGAAGGTCAAGCCCGAGGCTGGGCTAGGGTCTGGACGAGGGCACGGTGGGCGGCTGGAGGGGAGGTCAGAGGTCCGGGCTGGAACCGGGTCGCGGCAAGTCTACTCACAGCACGGTCACGTTGAAGGTGTTGGGGACGTAGGTGGGAGTGGGCAGATGCCAGCTGCAGTAGAAGCCCTTGGGGTACGTGTTGGAGCGGCAGCTGAGCACGGGCTCCCGCGGCGGCACTGGGGGGTGAGGACAGCACGGTCAGGGTGTTCTTGGAGCCCCTCGTCCCCTGCACTAGTGTGGGGGCAGTGGGCCCCAGGACCCCAGTTCTCCCCCCTCAAGCCATCAGCTATGCCAGAGGTTGGGGAGGGGTGGCTGTCAGCGAGGCTCTGAGGCTTCCCAGGCCGCAGAGAGCCAGATGTTTAATTAAAGAAAAACAAGGGCTCCATGAAGAGGGAGCCCCCCCCACCTGCTCAGTGGAGGCGGGAACTGCGGGGAACAGGGGGCTGCGGGCCTCAGCTCATCAATCACAGGATGGAGGTGATGTCTGGGGGAATCGGCCCAGCCCCACATCTCCTGACACGCTGTGTCCATTCACAGAGAAAAACTGTGCAACAGAGGCTGCGGGGTGGGGGGCGGGGGCTGTCTTGACTGGGTCCTCTGGTTGCTGGAATAATCAGGGTGCACTCCCTGGAGAAGAGTCATCCCAGGCTTCCCCCAGGAGAGACTAAGAAACATGAGGACGAGCCTGGCGGTCCACAGGAACACAGCACTGTATGCACATGCGTATCCGGGTGTAGGTGTCTGCATGCACGGGTATACGTGTCACACGTGTCTCTGCGACACGAATGACCCACGATGGAATGTAGGTACATATACAGGAGTATCTAGCGCATGGCTCAGAACGTGTGTTCACATATGACTGCATGTGTGTGCATGTGCCTGTTGAGAGGAAGCTACTATTCCCTTGCTGTATACGTCACCCAAGCCCTAGCCCCCAGCTCCTCCATCACAGACCCTTTAAGAAGCCCTTTACTTGGTTAGCAGCAGCCTGCAATTCAGAAAGCGGAGTCCCAGAGAGGGACAGAGACCTGCCTGGGGTCACACAGCAAGCCAGAGCTGGGACAAAACCCCAGGATGGGGATACCACCTACATGACCACATTACACACTTGGGAAGTCCTTTCTGCTATCTAACCACACTTCTTGCTGCTGTGAGCACTTAGCCCAGCTGTCCCACCCTCAGGCACTGGGTAAGGCGTGAGGCCAGCCGGCTCAGGTTCCTGGAAGGAGGCAGCTTCTGTGATCTGACCCAGGCAAGGAATGTCCGTCAGTGGCTCCAGGGACACTGACACCTCCCTCCTGTGTCCCCCCCCTCCACCCCACCCCCTGCCTGACAGGTGGACAGGAAATGGGAGGGGGGCAGTTCAATAAGCCAGGGACTGTGAAAGGGGGAGTACATGTCTATGCTTGTCGAGTGGCCATGGTGACACATGGGGAACTGTGGGCTTTCATCCACAGTGTACACGTGGTTGTGACTGACTCCGATTGCATGTACATGTCCAGTGTGTGGGAAGTATATGTGTATCAGGGCCAAACCCCCAGGGCCCAATCTGGCTTTGCAGCAGGAGAGATGAGAGGGTCAGAGAGGCATCTGGGAAGCTTGGGTGTATGTAGCAGCTAGAGGGGGCTCTGCTGTGGGCAAAGGTGGCTCCGTGCCCCAGGCCTGCAGGGGAGAGCCAGAGCCCAGCGGAGCCCCACAAGGGGCAACCTGCATTCTATCCACTGCTGTCTGCCTCCCCTGGGGAGCCTTCCTGGCCCTGTGTCCACCTTGTGTCTGTTCCATGTTCATACTGTGTGCCTCTCATATCCCTTCCCTATCTGCCCAGGGACCCAGAGGCATGGGGGTGGGGTGGGGGATGGCCAAGGACACAGGAAGTGCCTTGTGGGGGCCTGTAGGCCAGGCCAGAGTTGGCAGCCACCCCAGGAGAAAAGGACATTCCGACGGCTGAGAAGCCTCCACTCCCCCCTCCTGCCACCACCCCTCCCTTAACCCCAGCTTCAAAGGAGAAGGGTGCTGGGGGTGGGGTGGGTACTGAAGTCTGCAGAGTCAGCTCCTTGCTGCCTGGGACTCTTTGGAGGGCAGAGCGGGCCATGGCACCAGACTCACAGGCCCCCTCCACCAGCCAGCCTCCCCACTGACTAGTCCCCTCCATTTCCCCTGACCATCCTCCCCCCTGAGACCAGCCTCCCCCTCAAACCAGTTCCTCTCTCTGACTGGGCAGGTCACGGGGGACCGGGGGGCCAGGCAGGGCTTTGTCTGTCATCTGGCTACTCCTGCCTGGCCTTGGGCCCTGAGTAGGGAAGGGCTTGGGTTTCCTGACAGGGACCAGGTTTCTCAGAGGGAGAAGGAGGAAAGAAAAACAAAGAAAGGAAGAAAAGGAGTGACTTGCTGCAGCTGGAGCCCAGCTGAGGGGCCGGGTGGGCGGAGGTGGGGGTGCTGTGAGAGACCAAGTGTGAGGTTGTGGGACCGTGTGCGATCAGGCCTGTGGTGCGCATGCTGCAAGATGGGGAAGAAGCGCTTTTTCAGACATGGCAATTGTGAGGCTGTCGCTGTGAACTCTGAGAGGCTTCATGTGCGTGACTGCAACCCTGGGCAGTTGTGTAACCATGCAACTGGCTGTGTGTGACTCTGGGCAGGCTGTCTGATTTCAAGACGGCCTGTATGGGTATGGCCGAGGGGCGGCGGTCCTCTCAGAACACGTGGAAGTCCGCCGTCGCGTCCGAAGCACAGGACGGCACGACCACACACCTGAAACACCATACAGGAGATGAAGCTTAAGCCTGAACGTATTTTTCAAACTGTGGGTGTGGGGAAGTGCCCAGAATCCCAAGTGCGCCCACACATATGAGCCGAACACCATGTGAGAACATGTTAGAGGCTGTATGTGAGCAAAAACTCATGTGGGTGCGTGTCAGTCATTCTCTGGGCATACAGACGTATTCCGGGATGCCCAGGCAGCCCAAGTTGCCCCTTGTGGGGGCTCCTGAGATGCCCACGTGACTGTGGCAGCCTGTGGCAGGATGACCTCAGGTCCCATGCGGGACCATGTATGCGTGTGCATGTGTGCGTGTGCCCCCGCTGGCCCAGGGTTTGTTTGTTTTCCTCCTAATTGGCTTGTTTTTCCATGTCCAGCCCACCAAACCGCATGTTTTTCCTCTCACCTCGCCAGCCTGCCTGGGCTGGAGCCCCCAGCACGCATGAGGCCTGCCCGCCGGCCCAGAGAGAAGGAGGGGCAGGCTGCCCACACCCCTGGCCAGGCCAGATCGGGTTGGGCGGGGCAGGGTGACCCTTCCAGCTTCAGCCCTGCCCAGGCCCCACCCATACTCCTCCTGTCTGGCATCAAAGCTCTTGGCCTGTCCCAACCTTATCTCATGATGTCTCTCAAGGCACCCCAACTTCTGGCTTCCCAGATGCCCCTCTCCTGCCTCCCACCTGTCTTTTTTCCCCCCAGACATCTTCATCCACAAGCTGCTCTTTCCTTCTCAGCCAAACAGAGCTGAGGGGGAAGCAGTGCTGAACCAGGGGTTCCAGAGCTCCTGTCCTGACCAATCAAATACAGATATGTAAAAACTGGACAAGGAACCGTCCATTTAAAATCAGTAAATCACTCTGATTTGTTTTAGCTTAAAATCAGAAAGACACTGAATCAGCAGCATCTAGTAAACAAAAGGATGCTACTAAAGGTAACCTGGTGATCCTGTTTCCTAATGTGGGCGGTCCTTTCATCATCCTGGGCGCAGGACTCCTCTGAGCTGTTTGTGAGCGGAGGGCAGGAAGGTGGACTGGGAGAAAGCAGTTCAGGGATCAGTCTGGTTAAGGGGACTTTCAACAGCATATTTTTATGATCAGTTTCCCTTGGAAATAGAAACATGAAAATCTTATATGTTTAAGATAAATATTAAATAATTTTTGGCTTGAATGACTCACAAATCAGGGATATCTTTGTCCTGTCCTCTGAGCGCTGGCTAGAAGAATAATTTGATACTGAGTGTTGCCAAACCCAGTCTCTTGTTACTAATATAAAGTGACTGAGACGATCATGATTAATGTCCCCTGTTCCTCTGACCAGCTCTTTAGAAGGAAATAAGGCAACGAGAGATAAGTACCTATTACTAATGCTATAGCCAATTCATGGCCAGTTCTCATCTGACAGGCAGGGTCTGGGGAGTGGTCAGCACTATAAAGGGTCTGGGGTCTGGTCACAACGGGGCAGCTGTGGGCATGTCCTGTGGGTACAGACTACAGACATCATTTCTAGACCCAATTTCCCTCCAATGACCTCTGAAAGATCAAGTCATTAGGAATAGGGCCCAGGGTCACCAAGGCCCAGCCATCATGGCCAGCCTTGTCCTAAGGACTTCAACGACTCAAAATGAGAAGACAGGGGTCAAATTGGTCTCATCCTTCTTCCATGGCACTTTTCTGTAAGGACATGGGGCTAGGTTGAGCGTTCCACGTCAACAAACCTCGTGGTGGGCCAGGGAGAACTCAGGTAAGCTGGTCCTGTATTTCTCAAGCTGGCTGACGGGAGTCATTCCACCCTTGGCTTGCACCTAAGACCCTTGGATATGATTGCCATCTTTTCAGTTTAAACACAGGAAGCCTTTTTTGTGTGAAAAGGAATATCCCCACCAAAACATATTTTCACCCCTCCTCTAACCCCACTGGTGGGTCTGTGTTTTGTGGATGACCATGAGCAACCAACCCTTCAGTCTAACATTTCTCATGGTTGTCCATACCAATCTCCTGACAACAGGGCAAGGGCCTGCTCCCAAGTCGCTCAAGCATCTCCTCCTCTCAGCAGCTCCCAGGGAATAAAGAAACCATCCTCAGAAAGTGGGGTGCATCCCCCAAATGGGATGAGGCCAGAGAAACGTGAATCTTTCGCTCAAGGAGAAAAGAAATGGAACTATTTTCAGAATATTCTGTTGGTGGGTGCCTGTCCAGCTGACCCTCAGAACACTGATAAGCTCCTCATTGCAACTTCTCCAAACCTGTCTTCTGAATCACATTCCCTTTTCCCTCTACCTTCCTGTTGGCTCCTTCTTATCTCTTTTTGTGGCTCACTTCTCTCCATCAACCCTTTATAAAGTGATGGTCTTCAGGGCCCAGTTTTGGATCCTCTTCTCTTCTCATCCCAGAGTTCTCTCCCTTGGCCATCTCACCCCCTCCATGGCCTTTCTCATCCCATCCTCAGCCCAGGCCTCTCCTGAGTCCCAGACCCTCAGATCCACTGGCTACAGCCATCAGTTCCCATTGTCCCCTGAGGACCCCAACCCAGCATATCTACAGCAGATGGCAGTGAGGCCCTAACAGATCCCTGGCCCATACCTACTGCCCTCTTCTGTAGTTATATGCCTAAGAGCTTTCATTGGTCACTAAAATCTGCATTGCCTGCTGAGGCATCAGGCCAAAATGCGGGGGGAATTAAAGCATCCCCACCCCCACCCCGGTAGACTCCTTCAACCAAGGATGGGTAAGAGTCAGTATATAAGCTTCTGAACTCCCTCACCACTCAGGCGGGAGAACTCCCAGGTACATGTTCTGCCTGGGCTCTCAGAGTTCTCACAGGGCGAAGCTGCAGTCGCCCAGAAGATAACTGGATAACTCCGTCTTTGTTGGTCCCCTTAACTTCCTTTTTCTAGCACTTTCTCATTTCCTTACGGCGTTTCTGCCACCTGACAAATAAACTACTTGCATATAAACTCTCATCTTGGGATCTGATTCTAGGGAAATCCAAAATAAGATGACTTGCATACTACTGTCCAAACAGAACACACTATCTTTTTTTTTTTTTTTTTTTAAAGTAGGCTCCACTTCCAACGGAGCCCAACACAGGGCCTGGACTCAGGACCTTGGAATCAAGACCTGAGTGGAAATCAAAGTCAGACGGTGAACTGACTGAACCACGCAGGTGCCCCCAGAACATACCATCTTCTCCTCCACTGACCCTTCCACCTTGCCTCTGTTGCAGGGATTGGTAGCACTAGCCATCCTGACGCCTCCTGCTCTCTACGCTCCTGTCCTCTCTACCTCCAATCCACCACCAACTCCTGGAGGTCCAACCAGTGAGGGACTCCATGCCCTGGTCCCTCGTCCTCATCATCTCCCCTGCATCCAGCAACAGCCTCCTTCCTGCCCTGGCATTGCTGCCATCCAACCTGTCTCTCTTCACTACCATGAGAAGGATCTCTTAAGAACATGATGACCCTGCTCAAGTCACTCCCTAGCTTCTAGGATCATGATTTGCCCCATCCCCTCCTTTAGCTCCCTTCCCCCATTTACACCAGCCCAAGTGGCCCTTTCATACCCTCCCAGCCTCTGAGGCCTATAGTCACACTTAGCTCTCTGCCAGAAGTGACTTTGTCAATGTATCCTCCAAATCTCCCAATCTCCGTGTGCCCCCCACTCCAGTAAGTGTTCTTTCTTCCCTGGAGCCTCCCAGAGTACCCGTTCCTCTACCTGCATAACCAGCCCCTGTGAGAGCACACAATGGAGTGGGGTCGCTCCAGCTTGGAGCTGTGACCCTAGGATTCTTCCCTACCAGGCCCCGGAAGGATCACGCCCTGCTAGCCCTCCTCTGCCCATCTTGTCACAGGGAACATGATTTCCGGATCTCACAGACCTCCGCGGGTGAGGTGGGAGTGGGATACATGTGCAAAATGCCCAGGGTGTGGACTCCGTGGCAAACACTGGGCTCAGAGGTCAGAAGAAAAGGCTTGGATAGGATCAGAGGGCAAGGGTCAGGGTGCTGCAGCCCCCCCCCCCCCCCCCAAGGAAGAGGACTTGATCTGAGCCAAGGGTCTAAGCCTCACTGACAATCCTCTTGAGTGAAGCGAGGGGCGGTCAGACGAGGGGTTGGGAGCAACACTTACAGCCCACACGTAGGAGGACCTGGTGGCGCAGGTGCCAAGAGTCACGGTGGAAGCAGGCGTAGAGGCCACTGTGGCCCAGTTCCAAGCCATGGAGCACAAGCTGAGAGCCGTTGAGCAGGTCAGGGGCCAGGTCTGTCCCATTTACCCTCCATGTGACTGCTGCATCCCAGTTTGCTGTCCCACATGGCAGAGTCACATCTGAACCTAGACGCTCATACTGCACATGGGGTGCTTCTGTGGGGGGCAGGGAGAGCACAGGGCAAAAGTGACAGGTCACAGCCCTGCCCAGCACCACCAGGTGAATGTGCATAGACGAGAGCCTCTGAGTGCAAAGTCTAGGCCAAGAAGCTCTGTGTCTGATGGTGTGAGTGTCAGGAGATGAGGAGCTTTTAAAATTTATCTCTAGCTGTGAGTGTCTCAGAATATGTGTGTGTGTGTGTGTGTGCGCCCATGTCTACGGATTTTGTGTGTGAATGGGTGATCTTCGGTGTGTATGTGTGTGGGAGAAAGTTTGTGTAGAGTGCTGGGAGGGGTTAAATCTCAGTGAAGACCCAGTTCACCTCCAGTCACTAGGTCCTGCAAGAGGTTTTCTTGACCCCCGTGACCCTAACCTCTTGCCACCTAGAGGCCCAGCCCCAACCACTGATATCTGCTACCCAGGCAAGCTGGAGCTGAGGGGCCCTACTTCTGGACTCCTTTCTCTGTCTCTTGTCCCCATCTTTGTCTCCTGTCCTGCCTCTCTCCCTCCCACTCTGATCGCCCTGACAAGCTGCCCCTAACCTGCCCCCGCTTCCACCATCCAGGGCTCGGGCAGCAGCAGAAGGAAGATCCAGGATGGGAGCCCTAGAGAACTCCTGGCAGCTATCAACTTTGTGAGACAGGAACTGCTGGGATTGGGGGGCATGCAGGGGAGTGCTGGGGCCGAGAGAGCTCTCTGACCGTTCCTCTCCTGCCCCCAGGAGGGGCCTGTCAGAGCCAAAAGCAAACCCCAGCCCTGGCCTTGGCCACCCAGGCGTGATGGACTGAACCCAGGAGACTGGAGTGGAAGGGTGGGAGGGATCACCTGTTGGGAGGCAGCACTAGGTGGGGGAGGTGAAGAGGACACAGATCTCCAGAGGAGGGGCAGGCATGCAGAGCTGGGTGATGCGAATCGAATCTCCTCATTCCTCATCCTGCCCCCCAAGCCTGGAAGGACAGATGCTTCCCTGGTCTTGGCCAGATCTGTGGAGTGAGGGTGGAAGGGGAAGAGTGCAAAGTGGGGGGGGGGGGGGCAGCGGTGCGGGGGGGCGGGGGGGAGGGGGGAGGGCTGCGGGATCCCTCGTTAACACTCCCTTACATCTCCCCTCCGGAGAGCCACCCTGCTGAGTTGGGGGATTTTCAGAGGCAATTCCTGTTAACAAGCCAATTAACTTGGGCCAGTGGCCTCTTAATTAGACTTGTTAACACCACCAGGACTGGGGGTAGGGATCTCCCTATGCCACCAGCCACCCCGCTCCCTCCGTTGCAGCCCCCTCCCCAGTACTGCTTTTCTCTGTGCTGGAACATCTGTCCCTGTTTGCTGCCTCTGTCACTCTTCCTGTGCCAGGTTCTCTCCGTGTCTTCAGGTTTCTCCCCCGCTGCCTGCCTCTGTCTTGCCCCTCTCTGAGCCTCTTGATCCCTGTCCCCTGTTGGAGGAGAGGGAAGCAGGAAACCCAGCCAGCCTTGACCACTGGTCTGTGGGGCCTGGGACCAGCCAAACAAAGGATGAACGGCAGAAGGGCGGTGGCTGGGGGCCTTGGAGGCCACAGCTGTGAGGCAGGACCAGAGACTGAATGGGGGCCTCCCCCCGACCAGAGGCCCAGTGTCCAAGGCTCAAGCCATAGAGCTCCCCCAATCCACCAGCCCTAGCCATTGAGCCCCCCTCCAACCTCCCCTGTCAAAACCTGGAGCTTCCAGGAAACATGCCAAGCCCCTCTCTCTGAACCCTTCCCCCCCCCGCCCCCCCACTAGCACAGGCTCTGCATCCAGCTGCCTGAGGAGGAGGCGGAAAACTGACCGTAGGGGAGGGGGTGTGGCCACCATGGTCCCAGCAGCAACACGGCAACACTGACCAACAGCAGCTCAGAACAAACTTGGACCCAGTGTGGTTCTTTAATACTGTGGGGCAGGTACAGCCACCCAAGAGCACAACAAATATAACGACAATGGGATAATGTTCCCAAATCACCCTGTCTGCCTCACAAAGGAAACAGAAATGCAACGTGACAACAATGACAAACCAACAATGTAAGGGCAGGGCAGGAAGGAAGACATGACAAGGCAATGACAGAAGACAACTACAGGCCACAATGCGGAGGTAGAGGGGGCAACATGACATGACAATCACGCAAGACACACACTGTCACAAATGCTACAGTAACACAACAACGGCAATATACACACAGCCGTGCAACAGCTCCAGAGATGGCAATGATTTAATCCTTTGTCTCTGGACAGCTCTCCTCCCGCCCCGTGGGTGCCCCTACTGATGTGCTGTCCATTTCGGAAATTAAATCAAGCGGCAGGGGGAGGATGGGGTTCTTGGCCTTGACGCGGTGACAAATGCTCCAAAGGAATCAGCTGTGAAAAGGTTGTTAGAAGCCAGTATGAGAGACAGAGACAGGATGAGGTCATGGACATGGAGAACACAGAAGGACAGAGCTGACGGCTCCCGCACACCTGTGCACACGGGCTCACATGGGGACCACATGCCGGAAACAGTCCCCCCGGGCATCCTAAGCAACTTCACATCGCCACACACACAGGATGGGGACAGTCACCACAAGAAGAACAAACACACACAGAACAACTGTCCACAAGGTCACAGTTACACAGGGAGCCGGTCCCACTTCAGGGACGGTTAACACCTCGTACAAGATGATCACACGCATGCACAGGGAGGGAATGTCACCCAAAGGCACACTTACACATAAGGGCACAGTCTCCCAGCAGGGAGACAACTGAACAGGGACACAGACATGCAAAGAGACAGAAACAGAGAAAAACTATCAAACTACCACACAGGGTACAGTCTCGACCACAAGGACAAAGCCCCACAAAGAGCATGGTCACACATAAATAGACAATGTCACACACAGGGCACAGCCCCCAAGGATACAATCACACAGAGAAATGCATCCGAACAGGGACATGGTCTCATCCACACAAGAACACAGCCTTAATGGACAAGGACAGTTAGACACTCTCAGAGATGCAGACTTAACGCTCAAGCCCTTGGTCACACGTGCTCTGCCTTTACCCATAATACAGGGCAGGGGCCAAGCCGGTGGGAATGGCCACTGGCAGGTCCAAGCAGGTGAGATCAGCACACAAGCCCAAGACAGACTGACTGCAGGCAGGGGTTAATGGGCTGGCCTGGTGGTCCTTTCACCCCCTGCCCACTGGGGAGTAGCCCTGGGGTGGGCTAGGCTCTTTCTGGGTCTCAGTGTCGGTCTCTCAAGGAAGAAGGCACAGGAGCCTTGACTCATTGCCCTCCTTGAACCCACAGCCTTGAGGGTGGCAAGGTGTGCTCTGTGCCTGGGCCCCAGAAGTGCCCCCACCCTCTCTGCCTCTAGCCAACCCAGCCAAGGGTGGCGGGGGGCAGGACCCATCCAAGGGGAGAGCTCCCTACACCTCAGAGCGTGTTTGAGGAGTTTCGAGGTCAGACCTTATGCTGATGTAGCCCTGTGAGGTATTGCCTCAAATGCAGTTTGAGCGCTGGTGGTCAAGTTAAGAGCGCACCTGTTTCCCAGCAGGGGGGCAGCTTCTTGCTGTGTGGGCTACAGTAAGAACTCAGCCCTCCCTGGACAAATGGTAGGGGGAAGGCAGGAGGCGGCCGATGGTCCAGCCTGAGCAATCTCTGCCTCGTCCAACCATTCCAGCTGACTTATCCCCTTCCTTAGTGTGTCAGCCCCCTCCCACTGCTCACCCTGCCCATCCCCACATCTTGTTCTCAGTCTACCATCTCTGTCTCCATCTTCCCTCTAGGATACGGGAAAGTAGTCTTGGCCTCTGTCACTCTCAGTGCCTTCCACGGCACCCCCACAAACCCCCATTTCAAATGAGATCCCATTTCAAAGATACTATACAGGGCCCTACCCCTAGCTGCCCCCAACTCCCATCCCACCTGCCTGTACCCTACACCCACTCTAGCGGGACGAGGAATGGATCATCAAGCCAAAGATACCATCAGCACGGGACCACGTGGAGTGACTGGAGGACTGTGTGTGTAAGACACCAGTGGGTCACCCAGCATATCAGTGCCATAGGACTCATGGGTGTGCATGTGTGACAATGCCAGGACATGCCGGTGTGTGGTCTTGGGTGGACACACACAGCTGTGTCAAGGAGGGCTCATACTCGGCTCTGGGTGGGGGTCAGCAGGGAGCACCACCCTGCCCCCCAAAATCCTCTCCTCCAGTACTCACCTTGAGGACTGTGTCTCTGGGTGTAGACAACGGCAGTGGCGGCAGCGAGCACAGCACAGCAGGCCCACGGGACAGGGGCAGCCATCTGCTGGGAGAAAGGGGGGTGGCGGGGGAAGGGGCAGCATCAGCCCAGGCAGGAACCTCCCGGGGAGCCCCTCCTGTTCTCCGGCAAGACCGGGAGATCCCAGCCCTAGGGCTAGGGGCACCCTGACCCCAAATGCCCTTCTTAATGGGGCTCAGGATTCTCTTTCGAGCAACAGAAAGCAACATTATTGGCATCTGTAGGCAAAGGCTCGCTAAGATGGTAGAAGGCAACCTACAGTGGTTTGCTGTTCACTAAGGCTGCTGGTTGCAGGATGTAGTCAACCACGGATGAGTTATGGAACACTGGTAATGCTAGGGCCATTTTTCTAAAAAAAAAAAATAACTTTACTGGTGAGGTTGGCTAATTAGCTATAAGCACTGCAAACCGAAAGGGTAATGTTTGAACTTAACAGGAGGTCTGTATTTCTCCAAATTGCCTTGAATGGAAGGCCCCCTGCTGTGCTCCTGGGGAGAGAGCCTGAAACCCGGATGCTCTGAAGTCCCTCGAATCTGCATCCCCACCTGTATCTGTACCCCCACCTCTCCGTGAGCCTTGCCCCTGGGCTCTGGGATGTTCACAGCAGCAGGGCACCAAGGTCAGATACGGCTCTTGCTTTAGTGTACAATGACCCAATGACCATGAGAGAAGGAGGGCATTTCACATGTAAGTCCTTGGCAGGGGCCCCAGGCCATCCTCCACCCCAGACACATGCCCCAGGAGCCTGAGACCCTCAGCCCAGATGTGTGTCGCGTCTACACACACCTCTGCAGGTACACGCAGCACAGCTGGGATGTCCCCAGAAGCCAGGATGGATCCAGGGGTCCCCTCATCTGTGTCCTGCTTCATGGGGTCGATCCACCTGCCTGCCCCCACTCTCCCCCCAACACATGATCACACCAGAGGGCAGGGAAATAACTATTTCCCGCAAGAAAAAAGCCTCAAATATGACTCTCTCCTACCCCAGTGTGAAGTGAGAGGGGAACCGTCAACCAGACAGAAACAGAGATCTAGAGAGGAATACTGCCAGACACTCAAGCAGGGTGAGCAGTACTGTCAGAGATACACCCTGACCCACAGCCGAGACGCTGCCCCAAACCACCACACAGAGTCCCAGGGAAAGAGCTCCACGCACAGCAGGAGATACATTAGAGACACTGTGTGAGGCACCATCAGATAAAGCCAGAGAAACGGGTAGCTATGACCCGATAAACAGGCAGAGGCATGGTCAGGGAAAGACTGACACGGGACCAAAGGGTCCACCAGAAATACTGGAAAAGGCTCGGCCAGATGCGAGCAGACCTACCCACAGAGAAAGAGCAAGAAACACAGGCACAGAAACCATGAGCGACATAGCAAGAGGACTAGAGACACTGTCAGAAACCCTGCCAGAGAAACTGCCTGACACACAAGCAGAGAAATACCAGAGAAACTGATAGACACAAACAGGCATACACCCAAAAAAACAGCTAGAAAGAGAGCCAGAGACATATAGCCAGATGCTCCGTCAGGAAGTATCCACACCACTGAAAAGAGTGCCAGGGACACTCAGACACACAGACCCGCTGCCAGACACAGCCTGAGACACTGTCAGAAATACTGCCAGACAAACAGCCAGAGGACTGCCAGAGAAACTGCAAACGGAGCTACAGCAGGGAGGAGACAAATGTGGGGGTCAGCCTGCAGCAGTGAGTGGGAGAACTGGAGAGAATCTGACTTCCGGGGGCTCCTGTATGGGACAGGGCTCCGGCCTGCCTGTGGCGATGCTTCGCCCTCACCAGGCAAGGCCCCCCTTCTGCACCTGGCTTCCTCCAGCCAAGCAGCAGGTGCTCTTCCTGCCCCTCCCTGGCACAGCTTCTCTCTCTAGGCCCCAGGTGGCTTTGGCTGCCCCTCCCACTTCAGGGACTCCCAGGGCCTTAGCTACCACTTGGCCTGGCTCCTCCTGACCCTCAGCCACTCCCCTATCTTCCACTACTCCTCAGGCCTAGAAGGTGAAGACGATGGCCAACATCACAGTCAGCGAGCAGTGGGGCCAGAAAATGAACCCAGGGACTGTCTGAATTCAGAGGAAGGGAGAGGCAGAGAAAAAGAGAGGCAGGCAAGAGGCTACAGGCCTACCTGGTTCCCCACCTCAACCCTTGCAGGTAGGCCTCAGACGCTCCGCCACCACCTCTGCCATCTGTCCGTGCCTTTCTCCTCACAGCCGGGAAGACACTCTATGTCAGTGCCAGGCCCCACTGCCCACTACGTGGGGGCAGGAACCAGGGCCCGGGGAGGCAGAAGGGAGCAAGGTTGGATCACAGGATGGAAGAGCGACAGGGTGGCCCTCTGCTCCCAGCTCCTTCCTGTCCCCGTTGGGGGTGCAGGGGCAAGAAGACAGCCTGGCATGAGTGTGCCTGCATATAAGCACGCACGCACACGCGCGCACGTGCACACGCATGCACACACACACACACACTCAGGCCCCCTCAGGGGGAGGGGTAGCTTCTTCATCAAAGTCGCCTCCATCAGCCCGATGAGTTACTGTAAGGGCCGGGCCCTGGGCCAACGGAGCTGCAGCCATGGGAGACGGGCGCTGCCGAGAGCGAGTGCTGCAGAGAGTGGGGGATGGGGTACCGAAACAGACACTGCATGGCTGGGGGCACCCAGAAAAGGCAGAGACCCCAGGAGGGGGCAGGAAAGAGGCCAAGAGAGAAGGAAAGCCACGAGCCAAGACCCGGGGGACAAGGAGAGACCAAGTTAGGGAGAAATGGGAGAAGAGACCCAGGAAGAGAGATGAGGACAACAGGGGATGGGCAGAGATTCAAGGACAGAGAAAGGGACAGATCCAGAGAGGGTCTCTGTGCCCATCCTAGAGCATCTCTCTAAGCCCACCTAGCTCCTCCAGTGCTAAGGGAGGATGGTGTCAGTGCAGCCTTCCTGGAGGCTGTAGGGCTTCTCCCTGGCGATCCAGGAGTGCAGCCCCCAGGGAATAAGGGAAGACTAAAACCCTACCTACCCCACCCCATCTCTGCCCCTGCAGATCCAGAAAACCCAAGCCAATTTCACTCCTCCCTTCCTTCAGAGTCCCAGCTGGGTCCATTCCCAGGTAGGGAAGCTGAGGCCAGAGGCATCCAGGCTCTATCTCCACCCTGCCCTAGCTCACCTCGGGCCACCCATCCCAGGGCAAAGAGCATCCTCCCCAAGAATTTTCCAAGTCCACACCCCATGGCTCTGGGATAGATCTGGAGGATAAATCCCATAAAGCCTCAGATAGGGGCTATGCAAACTGGCTGAAGCTCTCTGTAGACCCCCTGCACGGGCCAGCCTGGCCTCTAGCCCCAGCCCCACAATGAGGAGGCAACAGAGGGCACTCATCAACAAGACAGGAGGCCAGTACCTAGCAGCCCACACCCCCTGTTAACACAAGGAGCTCAGCACCTCTCCTGACACAGAACCTCACTATACACACACAGGTGACACATCAAGAGACAAATCCTGGGCCCCCAATTTACTGTCACTGTCCGACTGTGACACAAAGACACCATTACACAGTGAGAACACCACCCAGTGAAAATGACCCATGTGTATAGTTGACAATGACACACCGGGATATTGACAGTCATTATAGTGACAATGTAGTGAGTGACAGTCATAAATAATGGCACCAACAAATGGGGCAATGACACCTGTTGACACAGACAAAATCACAGTGACAATAACCCCAGAATCAAAGATGCAATGAAATGGACAGTCACAGAGAGTTACAATGACGGTGCATCCACAGTAACACAGGGATGCTGACAGTCAGACTCAGTAACATGGACGGTCACACAGAATAACAGCGGCACCACAGAGGCTGGCAATCACTGGCAGGGACGCTGACAGACAGTGACAGGCTCCAGATTAGGGACCTCAATTACTCAGTTTCTGAGTCTGGCTTAAGATCCAGAGCCCAAGACCCCTCTTGCCAGCCCCAGCAAGGTCCCAGGTGCCTTGTGCCCCCAACCCTCACCCCTTGACCAGCTGAAGGCACGACCTGAGGATGGGGAGGTGTGAGTCTGGAGAGCTCCTATTAATCCCTGCAGAAGGTTACAGAGGCCCAGCCCTCAGGAATCCCGGCCACATCCAGAGTAGGAGTGGGAGATTCTGAGCACCACTGGCTGGGGCCCAGCTCTAACTGTGTGTGAGTGTTGATGTCCAACAGTATGTTCTGACTTCAGGGCGTTAGTTGGGGTGGGTGTGCTGAGGGTCAGGTAGGCTCAATTTGGTCTGAAGAATGAATGAACAGGGAGGCCCATGTGGTATGCCCCCAAATTGAAATCCAACCAAAGTCACCGGCCTACACTACCCACCCCAACAGGGATGGGTGAGGTCAGGAACATTCATATCTGTGGGAGGGCATCTAACCCATAGCATGGCCAAGGTGACATCTCCACAGCTTCTAGTCCGCCTCGGTAACCCCCGACTCCAGAATCCCTCAGTGTGAGGGAAAAGACACTTTGTCCTAGGGCCTCGCCTCCTCCCCTCTCCCTACAACAGCTGTAGAGGACCCATCCTGAGAAAAGGCAAGAACACAGGACAGGACACAGCATGGATTAAGTGACTCAAAAGCCTGGGAAACTCTAGAGGCCTCAGACCTGCAGAGGAATTAGGGCAGAGCAAGGAAAAGAGACACCTTCACTTGGAGGTAGAGAGAGAAAATGAGAGAGCGAGGGCAGAGACAGAGACAATGATGTGGTGGGCAAGGAGGAGCAGCACTGGCTGAGGGAGAGCCTGGGAGGGACAGTCAGGGCTGGCTGGAAGCTCCGGGAGGGGGAGGAGGGGCTAAGACCAAGAGGCCCCCAGATCCCACCAGGCCTAGGCAGCCTGGACAGCGTGGGTGGTGGGGGCGGGGGCAGAGGCCTGAGCAGTCCAGAGGGTGTGTGAGTGTTGGGGGGGGGGATATAGACTGAGGAGGGAGGTCTGGCCCCTGGCAGCTGGCCCAGCAGACCCCCCACTGGGGAGGGGGCAGGCCTGGGTCAGGGGCCAGCTCCTGGGGCCGGGGCTGGCTGGCCACTGGGCAGGCTCCCATTCCCTGTGGTGTCTCTACCTCCTATCTCTGAGTTTCTTGTCTCTGGCTCATTCTCTCTGAATCTACACCTGGCCCTCCTCCCAGCTACTGATGCCCCCACACTGAGGGGCATAGGAGCCGTGCCTGGGTTCAGGATTCAAGCCTTATCTCCTCCTGCGTTACCACATGTCCACCCACTCCAGGGTCAAGCCCCAATGTTCAGGGGAAAGGACCCCACCCAAATGTAGGCCCCCGTCTCCCCCCATAGAAGGGGGCAGGAGACGCTCAGCACCAGTGGGAGGCAGGGGGAGCAGTCCCCCAGCTCCAGCCGCTGGCTGAGGTTGTGGAAAAGGAGGCGGCCCAATGTGAATGAGTTTGGGGGGGAGTGGGTATCCGCACCTGCTATTGTGACCTCCACAGCCGGAGATGGGGGCCTGGGGGGGACAAGATTCCAATGGATTTTGGCAGCAGCCCGGACTCTCAGTGCTCAAACCCCCCACCTCCAGCCTCTTGCACCGTGGGGACCCTGAGATCAGCATGTGCATGCCCTGCTGCACGTGTGTGCAGGCGTGTTGTGGGGGGAGCCTGGGGCGTTCCCATGATGGGCCTGGCTGGGCAGCGGGGAGGTGCCTGGGGGAGGTGGGAATCTGAATCCTACCGGCCCATGCCCACAATGTGGAGCCCTACTCAGGGCCCTGCATGCTGTCTGCGGACCTGGCATGGGCTTATATCCGCACATATATGCAGGCCTGGGCTTAAGCAACCCTCTAGGTGCAAAAGGTCTGGGCTTTCTACCTCGAAAGTCATCTGGACCAGTCCCCTGCCCTTCAAATGGGGAAGAGGAAGGAGCAGATAAGCGCCTATCTTCCCTATGGGTACATGGGCTCTAGACAACTTCACAGAACCTGGCTCACAAGCATCAAATCCCGTAGCCCCTGGCCCCAGTCCAGGGTCTTTTCTTGCTTCTAGAAGAATTGGGAGGACCCCTCTACCTAGAAAAGGGCCATGCACCAGTCAGGTTAAGTATGCAGGGAGTGGGGGCTGCTCCTCTTGGATCGACAAACCACTACAGCAGGAGGTGAGACAGCTGGAAGAACTCCCATTCATTGCTGGGGGGTGGGCAGAGTAAAGGGTTGAATGAGACTTCCCAGGCGAGGGTGGGGGAGCCTCCCAGCTGATGAGGCAGGGCAAGAAGGAGGCTGCAGGCCCTCCATGAAGAGAGAAAGATGGACAGAATAGCTTTGCAGACTCGGGGGCTGGGACAAAGACCTACTTGCCTCAGCATCTCTCACTACACCCCACCCCTGGCCCCATCACTGCTATGGTGCCGACACACCCTCAAAGGCCTATGCTTGCAAGCGTGCGCACACACACACACACACACACAGGGGTGGGGTGGGGGGGCGGCACTGCATATGAAGCATTGGTTTCTAACAAAAAGAACTGAAGATGGTCTTTCTGACAGAGCTAGAGTTGGGGGGAGGGGGACAGAAACTTCGCCTGTCTTCATATAACAGTGTCCCGTTGTCCCTGCCCCCTAGCATGCATGCACACTGCACACACTACTTCTGAGGAAGCTTCTGGGCTGCTGGGCAAAAGCAAGCCATCCTCCCCCCGCCTTCTCCCTCCTCGCAGTGGGGAAGCCAGAGCAATCTGTTCCTGATGGGCAAACACAGGCCTGAGTATGTGCGCACACATGCTCACACACACACCAGCAATTCAGGGTCACACGGCACCTGGGGCACACTTCCCCCCGAGACGTAGCCCACACTTGGGACTCTCGCTACTGCTGGCAGAGCTCCCCAAAGCCCTCCCTACCTCCGCAGACACACCCAGGCGGCCTCACAGACACTGGCACTCAGAGTTCACCACCATGACCACACATCTCGGCCTCCCACGTGGACACCCACTGCCACAGCTTCGCACACGCTGTGCATGCACACACGTATTACAGTCACACACGCAGACTCTCACACGCGCTCACTCAAAACGGTCACAGTCTCACATATGGATGCCATCCCACACTCGGAGCAGTCTATCTTCCACATAGATACCATCGCACCTTCAGAAACCCAGAGTCCCCCAGCCACCCTCAGCCTCTCATGCTCCCACATCCAGCAGTGGGAAATACAAAGATACACACTCACAGCAGTCATTCCATGCTGGGACCTCGGACTGCCCAGGCTGCACTTGGAGGGGTGGAGGCTAAAGCTCAGGGTGGCCTAAGGAAGGAAGGAAAAGGGAAGGAGGAAATTTGTTGGTCCTTAAAAAGCAAGGAGATACGATAATTTCCTAGATGGCTCCTTCCTCCCCTGGCCCTGCTTTCCCAGCATTTGGGAGTAAGCACAGACCCAGCCAGACAGGGTGGGTGGGGTGAGGAAGCCCCTGGGTGAAGGGGTGGCACTGGTAGTAGCAGGAGCCAGAGAAGCCCAGAAAGCAGCCCACACCCCAGTGCCCCTCCTGCCTCCTCCCCTCAGCAACCCCTCTTCTCCAGGATGAGAATCAGCAACAGCGCTCAACCTAGCCACCTGCTGTGTGATCCCGAACCTCTTCAAATCCTCTCTGTGCCCACAACTATCTGGAGTGCACCTGCCTGTCAGGCTTGGCTGCAAGAGGCAAGGTAAGGAGAAGGAGATGTGGCCCAGACCTCAACCCCCAGCCCCTGCCAAGGCCCTGTCATCACTGTCAGGCCCAAAGAGAGATGGGGACAGCACTGGCCAAGCCAGTGCTCCTCTAACCAATCACTGAGGACAAGAATCCTGAAGTGTCCTTGGACCCTGTAGCCCTGCCCCCCATCACAAGAAAGGAAGCTGTGTCGCTGTCCAGGCAGAATGGAATCCAAGCTGTGCTGGCCAGGCCCCAACCCGGGAACAACTGGCAATGCTGTCGACATCCTTACCACTTACCGCTCCAGGTGTCGTTTGGGCCCTGATGCTCTATCCTAAAGGGAGTATGACAGGTTCCAAGGAAGCCATGCAGGGGAGCAAACACCAGACGGCAGACCGGGCAGGCGGGACAGGCCAGACAGGATGTAAGGAAACCAGGTAGGGCAATCCCATAAAGCCAGGTGGTAGGGACTTAAGGAGAGCGGACAGTGCCAACAAAAGAAATCAGGCAGCAGTGTCTAGGGAAACCAGGTGACAGGCCCAAAAGAACACAAGCTGTGGGGACCAAATGAAACTAGGCAGTGGGGACTAAAGTTTGCTAGGAGGTGGGGACAAATGAAGCCAGGCAAGAGGCCCACAGGATGTGAGAAAAGAAAGATATCAAGAGCTCATCCCCCTCTGTGTAGATGTCACCCCCACACCCTGGGCCTCTCTCTCGGTAGCCCCCTTCCCACCCAGGTGGTGGTCCCCTCCCCCAGGCCAATGGACACTGCCAGAGCCCCCTCCTCTCTCAGAGGCCTGGGCCGATTGCAGCCAATGGGCCCCGGCCCCATCCCTGGGACCTCAGGAAGTCCCAGTCCCTCCCACCGGCTGCAGAGGCAGGGGGGCTGGGTGGGGGGGGGGAGAAAGAGAAGAGAGACAGCTTGGCAGGGGGAGCGCGCCGAGCAGCCGCGGGGGGCGGGGGCCGAGAAAGGAGCGGGAAGCTCCGAGGCGGGCTGGAGGGCGGGCGCGGGCGGGGGCGTCTCAGCGGCGGCGGTGGGGGTGACAAGTTCTCCGGCCCCGCGGCCGCGCCGCCACTGACCTGGGTCCCCGCGCAGGCGCCCCGTCGGTGCCTCCGGCGCTCCGTGGGTCCGCCAGGCAGCCCGCGGGCATCGGGCCCCCGGGGCTGGGGCTGGGGCCCAGGAGGCCCGAGGCGGCCCGGGGGGTAGGAAACCCCCGGAACAACACCGGGAGTCTGGGCGCGCGGGCGGCCGGGCTAGGGGCCGGGCTGAGCTGTGAGCAAGCGAGCGAGGCGGCGAGCGGGCCGGGAGGAGGGGAGGAAGGAGCGCGCCTCGAGCGAGCGAGCGAGCGAGCGAGCAAGGCGAGCTAGCAGAGGGAGCGAGTGAGGGACGGCAGGCAGTGAGGTCATCCTTTGAATCTAATTGTCTGAGTCAGGAGGAGATGTGGCACTTGATGCTGGGGGAGGAGAGGGGGAAGGGACCCTCGGCTCAGAGCCGGGCCCCTCCTCACGCCCAGGGCGGCCAGGGCCTCCCTTCCCCAGCCCAGGGCGAAGTTGCCTCAGGCCAACTCCGACGGACCCCTTCTCGTCTCAGGGTTGACGCCTCTGCAGCCAGGGGGGATCAATAAGCCATGAGATGTGGGACCCAATCCCACATCACCCCAGAGAGTGGCCATCTTCCTACTCTCTGGGGGTGATGACGACCCCCACCCAGGCCCAGGTCAAGTCCCTAAATTTCTGAGTTTAAAGGGAGGCCCCCAAACCCACCTCCAGGTCTTATTCCTACCCTTTGAGGATAAAGGGAGAACTTCAGCCAGGCTTCCAAGTTACCTTTGTGCACTTCAGGAGCATGGAGTCCCCAGTTCTATTCCCCAAGTTACGTCTTGCTCTGGGAATCTGGGGGAATCTGGACATTGGACCCCAGCTCACCTTCTTGCCCTCTGAGAATGATGGTGCAGTGCCACCCAGTCTTCCAGTTACTGCGCTTTGGGGGGTCTGAGGACCCCCAAATGACCCCAGAGTTCTCCCTATTCTGCTTGCCCAACTCTTCAGGAAGGGCAAGAACCAGGTCAGATTCCAGGGCTACTCTATGGTGGGGGTGAAGGGAGACAAGATGGGCCCTGGGCCTGTTAGGTATGCACGCCCATGCGTGCACATATAAGCACATGTGCACATCTGTAAACACACTGGGGGAGCACCAAACAGCTGGGGATGCTCACACCAAGGACCACACACTCCTCCCCTCACCCCTTGGGGGGAGGGGTGATAAATATTTAAGGGGCTTTTAGTTCAGAAGGGGCTGAAGCTGGAGGAGGGAGGAGGATCCACGATGCCTGATTAATGGGGTTACAGGCTTGGATCAATCCATCTGCCCGCTGCTCCCTCCTCCCTCCTCCTCCCTCTCCCTCCCTCCCTCGGCCTAATGCGCTTTATCAGGAGACGCTTTTCTGACTTGGCAGCGTCGGGTGTTTTAAATAGACCCATTTAGAGCAGGGGTTGGGGGAGAAGCGGGCGGGGAAGGGAGACAGAGATTGAGACAGGCTAGGAGACAGAGATGATTCAGGAGAGAGACAAGCCCTGGAAGAGAGACCCGGAAAGGAGAGACAAAAGGAGATGCAGAGAGACTGAGGATGAGACTCCCAGGGAGGCTGATATGGGAGGTGGTAATGGGAGGCCAAGGGGAAGCTGCGGGGCCACGGAGCAGAAACAAAAAAAGAGACAGAGAGGAAAGGAGCCACCAGCAGCGGGGAGAAACCGGGAGAGAGGCTCTCTGCAAGGGCTGAGTGATAGCCTGGGAGACAGCAGATATCTTTTATTTCCAAAAACAGGTTTTCATCCACTTTGTTAAATTAAAAAGCTGTTTTTAAAGTGGTGCTGGAGGTGCTGCGGAGGGAGGGTGGACAGCACTGCCAAGTCCTCCCTCCCAGCCTCCTCTTGGTGGGGGGCGGCCCACAGAAGCTGCCTAACCCTTAACCCCCAGGGGTGTTCTCTACCTCCCCTGCTCTCTGTGATCCTCTGGGATCCCCAGAGATATGGTCAGGGCATCAGAGCTACTGTTCATTGGCAGGAAGACCTTCCTGCTGTCTGGCCTCAGTCCCTCCTGCTGCAGGGAGCCCAGTCTCTTGCCTGACCACTACTAGCTTTCTCTTCTCCAGCCCCCTTCTTGGGAGATAAGATGTTCCCAATTGTGGGGGAGGATTGTGTGCCCTCACAGCAGTAACTCACTTTACTAACAAGCCATGAGACTCCTCCCAGGTGTGGCCCCTATAAATATTTATTATCTATTGTTGTGTAAATCGGAACTTCTATCAGATACCCTACCCTTGTCCTTGGGTCCCCTGGGAACAGTGAGACTGGAAGCTTAACTCTCTATAGCCCTCTGGGGCCTCCCTTCCTCTTCAGAACCCCAGCTCCATTTTAAGTCCCTTTTATGGCCATGTGTCAGCCTGGGATACCCCATCCCACCCAACAACACCCCAGTCCTAGTTCTGAAGGGTCAGTCAGTCCCCCATTCCTGGGCCGGGAAAATGGCCAGTCTGTTTGGGAGCTGAGATGAAAAGCCGGCTGGCCTTTGTGGGCCTCTGGCGGGTTTTGGACAATAGGCTCTTCCGTTCCGCTCCAGTGCCTCGATTCCTTGGATGCCCCCACCCGGGGCTGCCAATGGGGGGCCCTGGCTGGCCTTAATGAAAGGCAGAGAGAGTCAAGCCCAGCCCCATAGCTGGCCCCAGAAGATTTTGGAATTTCCGACCCCCATCCCATCTATTCTAAGCCCAGCTGCTCCCCCAGTCAAGCCAGAGAGATGCTTTGGGGGCAGAAAGGGAGCCAGACAATGAGACAGAACATACTCCCACATCCAGGACGCAGCCCTCTCTGGGTAGACCTGGCTTTGCCCTTGCCTGTGTGACTGCAGGTAAGTCCCTTCCCCTTTATGAACCTATCAGAGGGGCATGAAAAGCCTCAAGAGAAAGAACAGAGGAAGAGGAGGAAGGGATCTCAGCCCCTCCTTCACTCACATCCCCAAACCTGTAGCTCCACCGCACCAGCCTGATGCCCGGAGACTGGCCTGCCTCATTTGGGTCCCCAGCACATACCTCTTCACCACTGGCCCTACACAGAGCACATCAATGTCCTCCTCCTCCAGACCAACTTTTTCCAAGACTTCCAAAACCAAGGGAGCAGGATGATGCGACAAGGCTGGATTCTGGAAGGGCAAAGGGCACAAATCAGAGGTCACAGAGGAGCCAAAGGCCTAAGTCCAACAAAGAACTCATTCCATACAACCTCACCGAGAGAAGGGGAGACTGAGGCAGCAGCATTTAAGTGTCTACAAGAGGGAAAGTTGGAAATAGTCCAGACTCCCTCCGGCACCCCTTGCTGACTTCAGGTTCTAAACCACAGGGACAAAGGGAGGCCAGAAGTGGCCTAACACCACATGTGCATACACACTCATACACACCCACAGACAATCCAAAGTTCCCACACAACCAACTCACAGGCACAAGTACCTGAACATCACATACTTTCTCATGTGGCCACTGGCAGGGCAAAAACACCCACCATCATACTATCCTCTTCCTCTGCTTCATCACCACTATGATTTATTGAGCATCTGTTATGTACCAGGAACTGTATCAAGCACTTTATATGCATTATCTCATTTAATCCTCGTGATTTCTCTATGAGGTAGGTTCTATTATTATTCCCCATTTGACAGCTGAAAAAACCGAGATTCAGGGAGGTTAAGTCATTTGCCTAAGACCATATAGCTGATCAGTTCCAGAGCATAGATTTGAGTCCAAGTCTAGCTCCAAAGCCTTTGTGCTATACTAATTTACTTCTGCAGTTCGCTCTCTTGCCTGCACAGTGCCTTTCCCAGTAATAATAGTAACAGCTAACACTTGTTCAGGGTTCTTAATGAGTCAGGTATCATGATAAGTACTTAACATACATTTTGTACTGAATCATCAAAACAACCTTTGCAGGTAATCCTGCTTCCATTTTACAGACGAGGAAACTGAGGCTCAGAAAACAAAAGCACCTTGTCCAAAGTCACACAACTGGCAGGTGATAAAGGAGCTAGCACTGTACTCAGGGCTGTCTTGAAAGCCACTATTGCTTCTCTGGGCTCCAGTCACTTAACAGAGCCCTCACCTTCTGCAAGACCCCAACTTAGTGTCCAACTTCCTCTCCCCCCCCTCAAAAAACAGGTCCTAGATGTGTCTGACAAAGGCATGATCAGGTGCCTAAACACATACCCATGAGAAAGGGTCTCCATGTCATCCAACTCTGCCCAAAGATGCAACCAGAGAGAGATGGCCACAAACTAAAATAAGGTGTTAGAGACAGGCTGGCTGGTGGTAATAGATACAGACACACCAAGAGATAGGCCCCAAGAGAAGGAGACGGAGAGGACGTTAGAGACAGAGAGACACACATCAGGCCAAAGAATAGTCGGGAAAGGAGACAATCGAGGGAGAGGAGGGTACAGGCTGATATGAAAAAACACAGATACACACTAACATAAACAGACACAGACACACATAAAGAGCCCTCCAGGGGCTCCTGGCTGGCTCAGTCAGTACAGCATGTGTCTCTTGATCCTGGGGTCATGAGTTCGAGCCCCATGTTGGGTATAGAAATTACTTAAAAAAAAAAAAAGAGCCCTCCAACCTTCACAAGAAAAAAACTGTAAGCAAACAAGGCTCAGGCTGTGTGTGGCTTGTGTGTGTGTCTGCATGCACACATGTTGGGGGGGCATGCAGAGTGTATCGCTACGCACATTACACCAGCTGCTTCCAGCAATTTCATCTGATTAATAATAAATGCCCCATAATTACAGCTGCTCCCCCAGCCTTTCTTCTTGTTTTTTGTCAGCTGCCGCCAGGCCAGCCCCCTATGGACCCCATGGCCCTCTCCGTCCTCACCTGCTGCCTTCTAGGAGGCTGAGGGGACATAGGCTGATGGAGGAGGCCTGACTCCCAACTGAGAGGGAATACCCATCTCTCTAATTGGGATTAATGCCCTCTGCCTCCAAGCAAAAGATCATCTCCCTCAGGTCTCACTCAGCACTCTCCCCTACCCTGGGTATAACCTGTGACCCCTAACATGGCCTAGGAGCCCAAGTCTGGGAAGCAGAGACATGAACTCTGAACTCCCCTTGCCCACTCTTTATCATTCACTGGCTGAAAAAAGTCTTCATTCACAAACTTCCCCTAGCCTTGGAACCCCACAGGCTCAAAGGAGAAAGGGACTAGTTCAACGGCCCCTACCCCATCATTCCAACCCAGGCAGCCCCAGAATCTCTGCCTACTTGTGCACCCTCATGTTTTGGACACTCCGTGGCTCCACCTCCATTCCTGAGCCCCCCACCGGGTCCACCTCCTTCCAGGCCTCCCACCCTAGCTCTCCAAGGCAGCTCTATCAGAATCAGCTGCGGGCGGGTTTGTGCTGATCTGTTTCTAATCGCTGGGGCCTGGTTCACGCTTGCCCCCCCCAATATTGATTCCATTATTTGGAGAGTCATTGACGTCAGGGACCTGGACGAGTGCCAAAACCGCCTTCTCTCCGGGCCTGGGCCAGGGCCCAGCCCCCCCATCCTGCGATTTCACAGAGGGGCCCAGAAAGGTCAGCTTACAAGCCAAGGTCACACGGCATCTGCCCTCAAAGGCTGGGATCTTCTTACCTTTTTGGGACCACTGTGCAGCATCCATCTCCTGGGAAGAGGGGATACACAGAGGCCTAAGGGTCAGAAGTGAGGTGGGGGCCTATAAAAGGGGGTGTGCAAGAACCCCACTGGGACTCAGGCTGTGGGGAAGGACTCCACGAGGTAAGGCTGGGGGCAGTGGCTCAGAAAAGTCTACTTAGGGAAGATTTTTTTTCTTTGCCACACACTTATTTTGGAATGTCCTGAAGCTGGACTTGAAATGGTTACTACTGACTACTTAATTTTTATGTAGGCTGATATCAGATGTATCTTCAAACTCTCCAAGAAGGAAATTCTCTGCAGCATAAAATAACAGATTACCCTAAGTGTTGCCATAATTTGAAGAACGGGCACCACTAATTTTATAAATCTCTGTTCCGTATAAAACAGAGACTCTGTCTCCTGTCCATGCTGCCTCAGTTTCCCCATACTCTCCAGTGTCTCCCAGCTCTGTGTCTGTCTTATCAAGATGCAGCTACTGCTACACCAGCCCACACCAGCAACTCCTAGGCTCTGGCTGGATAGGATATTTTTAGGATCCGAACCCCCTGTTCTCAGACAGACATTAATAACCAATACAATTTGTGGTGCCCACAGCAGCTAGACAACCTCAGAGCCTAGCCTCAGTGGCTCAGAGGTGGGGTCCATTGCCTTGGCTAGAGTCCAAGAAACTCTGACCTAGAGAGACCAAGGGACACGCTCACAATCACCTGAGGAGAAAAGGACTTTTCCACCTTCTGAAAAATCCTGAAGCTGGGGAGAGGACAGAAGTAACCTCCAACCTCTGCCACAGAATCAGGGTCATCACCCTGCCCCAGTCTCCCTTAGTCCTGACCTTTCCAAGGAAGAAACCCCCTATCCTCTGCACTCCTTCCCTGACTGCAGGCAAGTCCTTCCTTTAGTCTAGACTGCAAATCATTCAGGGGTTCTTTGAGCCAAATAGGGGTAATACAACAGAGGGTGTTGGATCCAAAGCCACAAACTCCAGAAAGTCCCCTCTCCCCGTGGTCTGTCCCACTCAAGGATTCATTCCTCAACATTTTTTTTTAAGATTTTATTTGTTTGAGATAGAGAGCACAAGCATGAGCAAGGGGTGGCGGGGGGGGGGAGGGGCAGGAGGAGAGGGAGAAGCAGGACCCTGGGATCATGACCTGAGCTGAAGGCAGATGCTTAACCGACTGAGCCACCCACGTGCCCCCCCCTTTTTAAAAGATTTTATTTATCATTTCTCAACATTTATTGAGCACCCAATCCCTGTCAGGTACTGTGCTGGGACAGGGTACAGTAGTGAGCAAAGCAGACCCAGTCCCCAGGTCCCACAGAGCTCACAGGCAATTACTATGTAACCTTGCTGAGTTTTGTGAAGGGTAAGTATAGGTAGTGTATGGTGGGGCATACCGATCATCCCAGGTCTGGAAAAACTCCTGCAGGATTGAGGACTCTTCAGTCCCTTCCTAAACTCCAGGAGCTCTTGCACTGACCAGAAGTCACCATCATAGTCTAGCTTCAGTTCCTTCCACTATAGCGGTAGCCCCAGCTTCTGGGAGCTGGTTCTGCAAGCAGCAGGGTCTAACTTCCCCACATCTGCCCCAGCTCCCCCTTTCACTCCTTGGCCCCCAGAGCTCCTGGCTCTGGTGACCCCCAACCCAGCATGGCTCTGTGCTTTGGGGGCTCTCTGCCTCTATAGACAGGGTAAAGGGCGGTGATGACCTCAGCACTCTCAGCCCACAGGGACCACTTGCTTACCCAGCCCCTCCCCACAGGAAGCTGGAGCTTGGGTGGATGTGGTCACCCAGGGCCACAGTTTACACAGCTGAGGTCTCCCCAACTCCCTTCACCCCATGGTGCGTCTGGAGGAGGGGTCAGCTCTCTTCTCAGCCTCCTTGCTCTCTGGGACCCCTCTCCCACCAAACCAGGCACACATGGTCCCCCCCAACCCATCTGCATTTCAAAGAAAATCTGCTCCATATGTTTTGATTCATTTACACTTCAACTCACCATGGGGGGGCAGAGAGCAGGACGCCTTGGCTTTAAGCCCCCCACCCCCATAGGGGGGCTGGGGAGCATGTGTCCCCTTCAGGGACAGGGAGCTGACACAGCCCAGCCATCTGAGGCTGAGGGCCAGATCTCTACTGCCCTCGGGGTGCCCATGAGGTGACTGTGCACCTCAGGCAGCCCCGACGTGCTGGCCTCCATAATGGGAGGGCATGTAAGCCCAGCAGCGTCTCTAAGGCAGGTGGAGTCCTGGGATAGGTTACAACCTAGCCCAACTCTCCCCCACAGGGCTACTGCTCCTCTAGGGAGGGAGAGAACACTGGTCACACATAGAGACAAGGTAAGCGCTCAACAGACCTTCCAGAAGACAGTGTCAGATATGATATAACTTGGCCCCTACCCCTCCTCTCCAGCCAGGGCAGAGGAGGGGAAGGTGGGTTTCAGTCCAGTCTCCTCCTTCAGCTACCTTCTCACCACAGATCTGGGCTACCATCTCCCTTCGAATCTGAGATCCAACACTGTGGAATGTTCAAAGGAGCCAGAGGTCTACCCTCTTACCAAGTCAACCTTCACACTCCTCCCATACTAAGGATGACTGTGGTGAGAGAAATGTCTTGGGAGGACATGAGTCTTTTTTCCCCTACACCTGATTCTGTTACCACAGAAGGGGTACCCAAAACTATTAAGGGGGATGTACATGGCACGTGGGAGACTCTAAGAGTACCTATCACTCCTGTACCAAAAAGCCACTCAGACCTTCCTGCCAATATAGCCTAGTCTCCTTGTGGAAAGAAAGGGAGAAAGGTTTAACCCTAACTGGGTCAGGGTTTCCCTCCACCCTCTCCATCAGCCCACAGCCCAAGTGAATGACATGCCCAAACATGTATCCCCTCTCCTCCCCACCTTTGGAGGGGACATGTCTTGTCACAGTCTGTTCCTTACCCAACTGCCCTGATACACACCATAAACCAAAGAAAATACGGGTATATTTGACTATGAGTTCCAAGTTTCACTGGAGGGTAAACACCACATCCTAGTTTAGGTTTGAATGTGAGCCCCGGGATGGAACCATAACTGGGTGTGATTCCAAGTGTGAACCCCAGGGCCCCCACGGGGAATATAAAAGTCTTAAGATGGAAGCATAAGTCTGAGTGTGAGCACTAGAGCCTTAGTGTGAGTCTAAACCCCAGGATGGAAGTGAGATTAATGTAATCACCAGGGATACCAGTCTGAGTGTGAACACTGGGTCCCTAAGTGATCCCAGGATGGAAGTGAGAATCTTGCTAGTGTGAATCTGAGAGTGAGCTCTAAGATGGAAGCATGAGTTCATGAATTCCAGTGTCCTATGTGAGTCCTTGAGTTCAAATGTGAGCCCCAGGTTCCCCATGGGAGTCTGTGTGAGCCCTTAGTCTTAATGTGACTCTGAGTATGAGGCCCAGAATGTAAGTGTGACTCTGAAATGAGGACCAAGTGTGAACTCTAGGACCCCTGTGAGATTCTGAGCATCGGCTCTAGGTCTCTATGTAAATCTATGAGCCTCAGGACAGAAATGTGAATCTAAGTGTAAGCCTGGAGTCCCAATGTGAGTCTGAGTGTAAACCCTAGGGCTGAAGTGTAGAGCTGGATATGAGCCCCAGGATTTAAGTGTGAATCTGAGTGTGAGTCCCATTGTTCTGGTAATTCGGAGTGTGAATCCATATGAATTTAAGTGTCCCAGTGTGAACCTGGGTATAAATTCTGAACTCCCAAGAAGTCTTGAATGTGAACTTTAAACTCCTAGTCTTCGTATAAGGTCAGGATCTGTTGGAGTATTAGTCCTGATGGAGTGTGAACCTTAGCTCCATGTCACAATCCTGACCAGGAACCCCAAGAACCAATTCAGAGGATTTGTGTGGGTTTTGACAGTGGAGACAGAGAGGCATAGTTTACTGAGACACATAGGCCCCTCAAGCCCTGGTACCCCTGCAGCCATAGGAATATTCAACTGTTCAAGTCCCATCCCCACATAGGCAATGATACACCATCACACCCAGAGTTAGACACACAAAAATACAGTTTCAGACCCCCTGGACATACAGCAACTGTAAATGCACAAACACGTTCTGCATTTCAAAGTCCCACCTCCATGATTACAGCCACATGAACACCCCCAGTGACACAGACACAAATGTACCAAGTGTTATAAGCAAAACAACTAGTGTTACAGGCACACTCCCACAGTGGCATGCAGATACACACCTAGTGTTGCAGACAAGCTGCCAGTCACACAGACACACGTAGACGCTTCTCAAAGAGAGAGACTAGACGGAAAGGGAAAGAAAATCCTGAATTTTCAACAAGGCGTGAAATAGTCCTGCCCGCCTGAAGCTACTGAAGGGGGGTGGGGGCCAAGGGAGCGAGCGAGTGCGAGAGCTAGCCGCAGGAGGAGAGGCTCGGGAGAGGAGAGAAACCGAGGAGAGCTGTCCGTCTGGTGACCTCCCCGCGGCCCAGCCCCCACGCACCGGGAGATCCACTTCTCGGAGCAACACAGGGGCACCCAAGCCGGCTCACACAGAGTCACCCAGCCGCACTGGGGGGAGACACACATGGGCAGGCTCACAAAGAAATAGGGATACACCTCAAGCGGACTCATACAAACACACGACACAGGAGGTCTTACAAAGAGACCCTGAAGGAAACCCACTACATGGAGATACATACAGGCGGACTCACGAGGAAACCACACACAGGCAAGATCACACCAACACACACACACACACGCGCGCGCGCGGATTCACACGGACACACATACGCTGGCAAACGCGCAACCGTCCGTTCACATCCCTGGGCGCTTTGAAGTCTAGATTTCTGCGGGAGAAGGAAGCCGCCTCCGGGCGCGCGGGGGTCACCACGACCCCCCAGTTCTGGAATTTTCCCAGACCCCGCGCGCGCTGCGGCGGGGTGAGAGAGAATAGGGAAGCTAGGACAATCCGCCCTGGCCACCTCCCCCCAGCCGATTGTCCGCCCCCACCATCACCACGCCCAACCCCCCGACGCGCCCGGGCGCGGGGGGCGGCTTCTCACGCGCCCCCGCCCCAGAGTTTGCGGGCAAAGTTTCCCTCGAACTTTCCCGTTTCCCTCTCCCCCCGGGTCGCGGGCCCACGCGTGCCCTCTCCCTCTTCCCGCGCGCACGAGGGCCGCGGGTCTGTCGGTCCGCCGGAGGGTCTGAGGGTCCGGCCGCGCGCGGTCCGCCGCGGGCGTACTCACCGCGCCCTCGGGCCACCAGGACTCCGCGCCTCGCTCTTCGACCACCCCGGGCAGGGAGCGAGGCACGGAGCGCGGAGCTAGCACCGCTGCCGGATCCCGCTGCCGAGCCCCGCGCCGCGCCGGCTGGAGCCACCGCCTCCGCTGCCGCCGCCGCCGCCGCCGAGCTGCCCGCTCTGCACCGGCTCCTCGGCGCTCGGCGGCTTTAACCCCCCCATCCTCCTCCCTCCCTCGCGCGCTCCCTCCCTCCTTCCCTCGCCCATGTGACCGCGGGCGCCCGCTCGGCCGCGCGCGCCCTCGCTCCCCTCCCCCTCCCGCCTTGTCTCCCCGCGCCTCCGCGGCCGCGCGCCACGACCCCCTCCCGGCCACTGCCCCCGCGCGCCCCCGCCTTGGCACGCTCCCGCGCCTGGCACGCGCGGACACACTCACTCTGCTCAGGCTTGTGAGCCCCCACTCCCACTCGACTCGCGCTCGCACGCACCCTCCCCCCGCTGGCACACTCGCCCGCACTGGCACGCGTGGCCCGCTCACATTCGCCCTTTCCCGGGAACGCCCTCCAGACGGCTGTGGCCCCTGTGCTTCACGCGCAGGCCCGACCGCGGGTCTCAAAAACGCGCGTGCACACGTACCCGCACCCACTCTGCCGGATCCCCTAGGGACGCTGGGCGCGCCCACCCCCCCACTCTCCCCCTCCAGGTCGCTAATTCACACTCCCTCTCTCCCTCAGCCTTGGCCAGGTCTCTGCTGCTGAAAGCTCCCGCTTGTTCAGGCCCTGACTGCCTCGTACCGACACCCTGGCACACCCTGGGCGAATTCTGAGGGTCCTGCCGCCGGCATCTCTGTGGGAGGAGCACGAACCAGAGCCCCCGGGCCCCGTTTTGGTTCCTGGAGGCCAGTCGTCTCCGCCCCTCCCCTATTCCTGCTGCTCCCAGCAATGACTACCCTCCCAGTCACAAACACATACGCTCCCCGGACCAGGATAACCAGGCTGGGAGCCCAGGCCCTCGTCTCCCACCAAGTCTCCGGTGACACCACCACAACTACCCTCGCCTTCCTTGCCCCGCGGGACCTATGGTCTGGGGAGAAACCTCCGCTGGGAAGAACAGGGTAGGGAGGGTACACCCTCTATGCCTGGATGGGCAGTTCCAGAATGCGGGGCACGCGCCACTTTGGCGCTGGAGGTTCACCCCTCGAGTTTTCCTTTCGCAGCCTGGGCCTCTGAGGGACCAGTGTGCTCACTTCACTTGCCCCCGGGACCTCCAGTCTGGCTACAGCATGGGGGATTAAGGTTAGACAACCCGACCAATTTCTGAAGCCACGCGAGAGCGCAACAGAAAGGTTGAATGCCAGAAGCGGAGAACGAGTGGCCCACCCCCATCTCCACCCCATGGATTTTTCACCTGACCTTTGGCCCATAATCCCTGCGCCTTGCCCCTCCTGGGAGCTGGTCCAGGGCTGGGGGCGGGGAGAGGGGTAGGAAATATCTTGCAGTTTCCTCACACCCTTCCCCAGTAGGCTGCCCAGAGCGCCCGGGCCCTTTCCCAAGAAGTGCCTCAGGGACTCCCGTTGCAGAGGAAAAACCTTCTTCCCGCCACTGCCGGGGCTTTTCACTTTCACTTCCGTGGCCTCAGAATCCCCTCAGTGCAACCGGTAGGGGTCAGCCGGGGCTGAGGCTCAGAGAGGGCCGGCTGGGGCTTAAAGACACACAGCGAAATAGTGGCGCCCAGCTGAGATCCCGTCCATCCCCACCCACAGTAAGCGTCCCCTGTCTGGCCTCTCGGGCCCGCAGCCTCCAGACTCCCGAGCCACGGACGAGGACGAGATGGTGGGCACGGGGAACGAGTGGGGACGGTGCGACGAAACTGGGGGAGGGAGGGTGGGGTCAGGAATTACCCCTCCCCCGGCGCAGAAACTAGGCCTGGATGAGGTTGGGTGCTCAGGAGGCCCCGCTCCTCCTCGAGGGGCCGACGGGCGTCGAGATCGGCAGGTCATTGGTGGACCGACTTGACCTCCGGATCCTCCAGTGTCCCGGACACTGCCTCCTTCTGCCAGGTTGAGAGCAGTGGGGAGTTCCGCCCCGCACAACGTCCCCTCTCCACCTGGGAACTCGGGGGCTGCAGTAGCAGTGCCGAAGTCCGCGGGTGCCGGGGCAGGGTCTGCGCGGGGCAACCGGGATCCGGGAGCCGGACATGTCCGTGTGTCAGAGGATTAGCGAGGACAAGAGGCGCACGTCGGACCGGATCCCGGCATCCGTTGATCCTCAGCAACTTCCAGGCGCAGCACCCAGCGGCCGCTCCCGCTTCCCCGGTGCCGCAGCGACATCTGGCGGGCAGTGCGGCAGGCGCGTACCCCCTAAGGCTGTGGATCTGTCTCAGAGGCAGCGCCCACCTACGGAACAACCTCTGAGTGCGGCCCCTTCCCTTCTGCCGCCCTCCAAACCGATTCTGCCCCCGCGCGGGCTGGGGTAACAGATTACTCGTGGGTTTCCGCTCCTGCCGCTGTCAATGCCCTATCCGCCCAAGAGCTTATGAGCTTCCTAAACCTCCGCTGTTGGGCACCTGGGTGACTCAGTTGGTTAAGCGACTGCCTTCGGCTCAGGTCATGATCCTGGAGTCCCGGGATCGAGTCCCGCATCGAGTCCCGCATCGAGTCCCGCATCGAGTCCCGCATCGGGCTCCTTGCTCAGTGAGGAGTCTGCTTCTCCCTCTGATCCTCCCCACCTCATGCTTTCTCTCTCTCTCAAATAAATAAATAAAATCTTTAAACCTCCGCTGTTGAACCCTCCCATACCCCAGGGCCGTGGGGGCAAAGCCAGGCTTCTTACTGGGGTTTAAAAGCCCTTGCAGGATCTGGCCGTGTCTCCTCTCAAGCTTTTTTAAATTTAATATTGTTAATTTAATTTAATTTTAATTTTGTTATTATCTTAAAGATTTAATTTTTTTTTTAAGTAATCTCTACACCCAGGGTGGGGCTGGAACTCACAACCCTGAGATCAAGAGCCACATGCTCTAGGGACCAGGTGCCCCCCCCCCCCAGCTTTATTAGGCACTGCGATCCCCAGCCGCCCTAGCTCTGCACCAGCCCCCTTCTCCGTCATGGTGCACTTATCCCTAAGATAACCCCACTTCACTGACACCCTCCCCCCCCAGTCCTACCCCATCTTCACCCCTCTTCAAGATCTGCCTCTCCCTTGAGGGGCAGCAGGATATAACTCCCTTGTTCGGAGCCCTTCTGCCCTGCAAGTAATGTAGATTCCAGATTTGATAACCCTGGAAGGCCTTGGGAAATTGAGGGAAGTTCTTACTTTGAGTCCTTGGAGTTTTACACGGGCCATGAAAGAGGGCTCTATAGCAGGAATTTTGGCTCCACCCTCCTCCATCATAGCACATGACCTAACCTTGGACCACGCTGTGCCCCTTACTCCCAGGAATCAACTTTGCCATCCCAAGACTGGGTAGCAAGGACCCTTCCCCCCCAGTTCCTACTGATGTGCCCTCAGGGAAGGAGAGTTTCCATTCCCACCTCCTGTGGTCTACCTTTTCTAGTGCTCCTTTGGGAAATGATGCTCTTCTAACCTGCCATACCATCAGGAAGCTCCACTGTGGGTCACATACCTGGCTACCCAAAGTTACAAACACGAAGAGGCTCTCTGTCTTGCCTACAAATGCCAAACGCACCATCATGTCAAGTCGCATACTCAGTCTCAAAGAGTCAAATGTTTCTGTTCAACCTCACTATAGTCCACTGGGAGTCAGGGTCCTCTGCTTGGCAACTGGCAGCTAGAAGCCCTAGAAGGGCAGGACTCTCCAAATCACACACTTGTACGCATTCCCGCACACAGATCCAGCCACACACACAGCCATGCACTCAGTCACACCGAGTGTCACAGAGGCACACGCACAGAGGCATGCACACTCTCAATCACACAAAGTCCCACACTGGGGTTTGGCGGTAGGGGCGGGCTCTGGGAGGCAGTTACGTAAAAGCCCTCATAGCTCCCCCCTCTCGCTCCCCCTCACCGCGCCCCCCCTGCTTCCTCTCGCAGTGCCAGCGCCCGGGGCGGCTTGGCCAGGGACCGGGAACAGCTCGGCCTCGCGGAGGCTCCAGGCGCCGAGAAACCCGATCCCTACACAGCCCCAGGCTGAGCCAGGGAGGGGGGCCCCCTGAGCACCCCCACACACACACACTCAGGGTCCAGCCCGGCCCCCCAGGGAGGACTCACCCCTATTCTGGGACAGCACCTAGGGCCCACTTACAACACTCCTCCCGTGCTGCAGAGCCCTTTCTGGAATCCTGTTATTTGGACCCCTGCCTAAGTGTGCCCTGACCCTGCCAACCTTGGCACCAGAAAAGGGCAAAGATTCCTTAAAGGTAGAGACTAGGAGAGAGCTGCAACTCTAATGGGGAAACCTAAGTATTTAGCTACCTCCACTTCCCTCCTCACTGGGGCCCGCCAAAGCCACTCTGATAGAAAGGGTGCTTTCAGTCCTGCTCCAGTTCCCCCTCAGAGTTGCTGCCTACTGATCCCAACGTATTCTAAATTATTTGGATAGGTCCAAAGCCTCCCCTCCCTCTCTTTGATATCCTTCCTTCCTCCTTAGTTGGAAGTTCTAACAGCAATCTAACCCCAGTTCCTCCTGTTTGGCTAAGAAGGAAGTTTGAAGGCAACCTGAGACATTGAGAATGAAATCCCTGAAAGGAGGAAGGATTAAGGCTCAGGAAACCCCTAAAAAGTCCAGAGTCTAAGAGGAGGGAAGAAAACGTCTGTATCTCCCCCACCCCCCAATATAACCTCCACCCTACTCTGCAGCCCAGACTCTATTTTTCAAAAATAGCTTTTCAGTATTCGCCTGGGCTGCCCAGGCCCAGGCAGAAAGGGAATTTCCCTCTATGTTCTGTGCTAATGAACAAAACATTTCATGTTGAAATTCCTCCTCTGCCCCTAACCCAGTGTCTCTAGGGCCCCCCAGGCTGACCAAGGAGAGGGACCACTAGCAGTGGAGTAAGAGTAGGGGGAAGCCTCCAAGGGGAGCATAATTTACATGGGGGAGCATCTTTTTTCATAAATAATTAGAATGGCTTTTTTTTTTTTTTTCACTTTTGGCTAAAATTACCCACTCCTGTGGCAGCTTCCCAGAAAGGGCGGCGGGAGGGCAGCCGGAGCTGTCCCAAGGCCCAGGACATGGCCCCCCTCCCCTGGGCGAGGAGCTTTCCCCAAGTTGTTTTCCTGGTCTCTTCCTCTTGGATGTTTTTTTGATTATTAATCACATTTTCCATCCACAGGCTCAGTCCAGACCCCCTCCCCCTGGGGTCAGGGCTGGACAGAGGGAGGAGAAACAGGCTCCAGAAGGATGAGTTGGGGACAAGATGGGCAGCGACCCCTGGTCTTGGCTGACCTGAAAAAGGCTGTCAGTGGTGTCACAGATCACACCCTCACCATCCTGGTACATAGTAGGACCTTAATCGATGCAAGTGGAGTGAATGAATGACCAGGTGTCCAGTTCTCACAGTACCTAGCTGACACTGGAAGGCAAAGCCTCTACTATCAGTCCCCTTATGCTACAGTCAGGGAAACAACTCAGAGAGGGGGAGTCACCTGACTAGAGTCACACAGCAAGTTAGTGCCAGAGCCAGAACAGGACCCCAGGAATGTTGATGGCCTCCCCTTCATAAGGCAGCCAATAAGTATATATTGAGCATCTACTATATGCCAGGCATTGATCTAAGTGATAGAACAGAGCAGTGAGCCAAACAAAAATCCCTGCCCTCTCAAGGATGTGGAGCAACTAGAAGTCCACACACTGCTGATATGTGTATAAGTTAGTACAACCACTTTGAAACATTGTTTGGCAGGATCTACTAAGCTGAACATACATATACCCTACTACCTCACAAAGAATGTTCATAGCAGTTTTATTCTTAATCGTTTCAAACTGGAAACAACCCAAATGGATGAATAGATTACGATGTAGTTACGGCAATAAAAAAGAACCAACTGTAGCTACTCGCAACAAAAAATGGATAAAGCTCACAGACAAAATGTCGAGCAAAGGAAAAAAAAAAGAACCAGACACAAAAGGGTACATATTAAATGATTTCATTTATAGGTAAAGCTCAAGAACAGGCAAACTCATTTATGGTGATACAAGTTGGAATTGCACTTACTTTTGTTGAGGGTGGGGTGGGGTGGGGGCGGTTCCAAGAGTTTAGACACATATGTCAAAATTTGAGCTGTACCCTTAAGGTTTGTGAACTTTACCGCTTACTTTTTGTCTAAGAAAAAAGTTTAAACACCCCCTGCCCTCATGGAACTCCCATTCTAGTCAAGGAAGATGGATACTAAACAAAATAGGTAGGTATACAATTTGTCCATGTGAGAGTGCTGTGTTTGACTCCACGGTCCCCTTAGGCAAGAGGTGACAGCCTAAATGTCACCTAAAAGAAGCCTAGGTTAAGCCCCTTTGTCTTCTCCCTTAGCGCCATAGTCTTTTTCCTTACGGTAATTTGTGTGATGTTGAACTACCCAGTTACTTGTGAGCTCCATAAAGGCAGCCCTGTGGCAGCTAGAGCTGGGTCTGGCATAGAACAGGTGCTCCTAACATTTGAACTAGATTTAAGGAAATATCGAATGAATGAATCAACGATGTAAGCAAGCAGGACAGCATTGACCTGGAGGAGTCAAGTCCCAGGGCACAGGGAAGGGAAACTACATGAATGGGTTACAGCCTCAAGGGGTGGGAAAGAGGGTTTGGTATCCAGTAAGGGATTAAGCAGAGACCCAGAAGACAGACTGAGACAGCCTGAGTGGCTCAGAGACCACATCCTGAAGTGCCTTTGATGCCAAGGCCACGCAGGCCTGGAAAGGCAGAAAGCAGGTGAGGAACATCACCAGATCCCTGAGGCTGCTGCTGTATGGGTCGGTGGGCTAAGGCTGAAGGTGGGGCAGCCAGGGAAGAGATGTTTGCCGTTACCTTAGGAGGGAGACCTCCAGCCCGACCTGGGGCAGGGCCATGAGGCTGAAGAGAGAACAGAGCTTTGAGGGAGGGAGAGTGGGCACTCAGATTCATCTCCATCTGCTCCCATGACAGAGGAATCCCTGTATCACCCTATACACAGAGAACAGACCCTGGACACTTAGTCCAATGGCTGCTCTTCTAAGGACCCTCCCCCCAGTGATCCTGGGGTCTGGGATAAGTTTGGAAAGAGCAGCAGATGGTCAGGGAGAGAGAAGAGGATCCAGAGGGGATCAGGGGGAGTGGGGAGAGGGACAAGAGAGGACAGAGAAACTAGGAATTATGACATTAAGTGTGTTTGAAGGCTGGAGCAGGGGCACAGACTTGCAAAATCACAGATGCAATTTTTCATTTTGTGTTGTAAAAATTTGCATGAAACTAACTCCCTGCTCAAAAGCACAAAGTCCCTCCTACCCTTCCACTCCAGTGGGTCTTGATCCCTTTCTCCCCCCGTTCTTCATGGAGGAGGCGTATGTCTTCAAAGGATTGTCTCCTTCCAGCGACAGCCCAGAGTCTGACTTTGATCCATGCCTGCTGTCGAGCTGCCTCCCTGATAACGGGGCTGGGATTTCCAAATAGGACTGAAGGCCACATGGCCCCAAGATTGGCTTCCTCCCTTCATCTCCCACAGCTCCATTTCCAGCCAGCCTGTGATTCCCTGGGGCAGGGGCAGAGGAAAGAAAAGAGGCCCCAACTTCTTCCTTAGAAACTCAATTGTAGGGTGCCTGGGTGGCTCAGTCGTTAAGCGTCTGCCTTCGGCTCAGGTCATGATCTCAGGGTCCTGGGATCGAGTCCCACATCGGGCTCCCTGCTCAGCCAGGAGCCTGCTTCTCCCTCTCCCATTCCCCCTGCTTGTGTTCCTGCTCTCGCTATCTCTCTCTCTGTCAAATAAATAAATAAAATCTTTAGGGGCGCCTGGGTGGCTCAGTCGTTGAGCGTCTGCCTTCGGCTCAGGTCATGATCCCAGGGTCCTGGGATCGAGCCCCGCATCGGGCTCCCTGCTCGGCGGGAAGCCTGCCTCTCTCGCTCCCACTCCCCCTGCTTGTGTTCCCTCTCTCGCTGTCTCTCTCTCTGTCAAATAAATAAAATCTTTAAAATAAATAAATAAATAAAATCTTAAAAAAAAAAAAACTCAATTGTAGTGATTCAGAAGACAGAGAAAAATTAGAGATTTGAAGACTGAATGCCAGAAACACCAAGTCCCAGGGAAACAGACAGAAGCAGACGGGAGGGCGCCTGGGTGGCTCAGTTGGTTAAGCGACTGCCTTCGGCTCAGGTCATGATCCTGGAGTCCCAGGATCGAGTCCCGCATCGGGCTCCCTGCTCGGCAGGGAGTCTGCTTCTCCCTCTGACCCTCCTCCCTCTCATGCTCTCTGTCTCTCATTCTCTCTGTCTCAAATAAATAAATAAAATCTTAAAAAAAAAAAAAAAAAAGCAGATGGGAGTCCAAGAGAGAAAATGGAATTAGGTTCAGTTCAACAGAAATGTGTTAGCACCTACTGTGTGCCAGACCCAGGGGGAACATCGTGACTCCCAGGGTCAAAAGCATAGGTGGCTCCCAGGTTTTGGCATAAGTGACTTGGGGGATGATAGTGCCATTCACTGAGCTGGAGAGAGTTGGGGCTTGAGGTGTCTTGTTGAAGGGTCTGTGGGTTGATGGCCAGCAGGGACAGCAATGGGGAGAACCCAGAAGGTGAGAGGGGGCCGCCTGGCTGGCAGTGTGCCGTCCCTGTTCAGCAGCTCCCAGTGCCCCCTGTAACTGGCTCTTGCAGGTTGTGTGGGTACTCATCAAAGTCTCAGACTGATCCGGGCACTCTGAGCAAGCTGGGAGATAACAGGATAGATCACAGAGCAGGGAGAGAAACGGATGAAGGGGCAGGGGGAGGGGAGGAGCAGATTGAGGTGAAGCCCTAGGAACCATGATTGAGAACCAGAGAGGCTGGGGTACCTGGGTGGCTCAGTCGGTTGGGCCTCTGACTCTTGAATTCAGCTCCGGTCATGATGTCAGGTCCTGAGATCGAGCCCCACAGTCTCCCTCTGCCCCTCCCTCTGCATGGTGTGTGAGCACACACGTGCACTCGCTCTCTTAAATAAACAAACAAACGAATAAAATCTTTAAAAAACGAAACGAACAAACAAAAAACAGAGAGGGCAGGGAAGGTGTGGTTGCCCCAGAGACAGAAGGAAAGCCGGAGTCAGGGTTGTCACAAGACCAAAAAGGAGCTTGGTGAGGCCAAGAAAGAGCTCTGGGCTTTAGCAGCCAGGATTGGGCTGAGCTCACTGGGACCAAGCTGGTGTTAAGGAGCTGGCTGATGTAGACCCTCCACAGAAGCCTGTGAGCAGAGTGTAGGCCTCTCCTTCCCCAGCCTCCCTGCTGTCCCCAGAGCCCTGCTAGGTCCAGGGGCCTCTCTCCAGACACCAGGAAGAAGACGATGGAAAACTCCCTTGCCCCCAGACTCCTATCCCTGAGCCTCTAGTTTCTGGCATTCCCAGGAGGGTCCTCAGCATTCCTCAAGCTTGGGAGCCCTCAACAGCCAGGGAACCCCAGGGACCCTGGGGGTAATTGAAACCAGGGTTAAGACATTAGAAACCATAACGCCAACTCCCTGGCTCCCTCAGGATAGTTCCTGGTTTTCTTCTCAACCCTATCCTCCCTGCTGCTGACAGCTCAGCTCTCTGGGCCCCACCAGCTGGGCCATGACCCTCTTCCCCAAACCAACTAGAAGGGGCCTCCAACCAGAAGGCACCCGAAGCCAGCCCTTAGGGACCTCTTCTCTGTGCTTGGCTAGGCTAAGCCTCCATATTGAAGTGTCCCCAAATTCTAATCTTGATCCTTTATTGCAGAACATATCTTAGGGGATTGAGATTAGACAGTGGGAAGGGTTTCTCAATAGTGAAAGAGAAAGAGGTGGGAAATGTGGGGCAGGAGTGCCTCTCTACTAGTAGGCGCTTGGTAAATCTGTGGGGAAGAAAGAATGAATCTCAAAGCCTGGGCCCCACCAAAGCAAGGCGTTGGCTGGGCCAGATCTGAATCAGGGGCAGGACAGGCCACACACCTGGCAGGAAGGAGGAAGGTCTGACAAGGAATTCTGTGGCCTGGAGTTCTCCTTCCATCTCTCTCCCTGCTCTGAGATCTCCGTTTCTCTCTCCCTCTATGTCTCTCTCTGTCACAGTCCTTGTCTCTGATGGAAAGAATGAGAAGCTGCATGCTTGTTGGCCTGTGGGAAGGCCCTCCCCTGCACAGCTGCCTGATGACTCCAGGATTCCCAGATTTCCCGTGAGTGCTGGTGTGAGAATCTGTCCCCACCTCTGCCTTTATATCTGTCTCTTTTCTTGGCTCTTCAGTGAGACTGAAGAGTTTGAATACCTACTCCACTATTTACTGGCTTTGTGACCTCGGGGAAATGACTTCATGTCTCTGTGCTTCAATTACCTCAGGAGTGAAATGGGATCATAATAGTGCCTATTTCCTAGGACTGTTGTGAAGATCCAAATGTCAAGTGTTCAGCACTAGCCTGGTGGGCACCAGACCCCCCTTCAACTGCTGGCTTTGGCTTTCTCCCCATCAATGTCTTTATGTCTCCTCTATCTTCCTCCACCTCCCCGTATATACATCATCCTCTGTCTCTCCATCTTTCTCACTCTCCATATTTCCCTGATCCCTTTTTCTCTCCCCATGTGTGGCTTTGCCAGAAGCCCCTCAGACAGCCCTGTTTGACCCTGCTCCAACCCTGTTGGCACAACCGGCCTAGGTGGGGTGGGGTGGGGTGTCCAGGGAGGTTTTTAATTCAAACATGGAATTCTCTGACAGCAGGATCACGCCTGGGCCTGAACATGGGTGAATCACAGTCGGTGGGAAGAGTGATCATGTCTGTGTCCTTTCTGGTGAGACAAGAGAACTGGGAGCTCAGCTTGGCAGTCTCTTGGAGCAAGGTGGACTTGCCCTGACTTCTCTGACTGCCCCCACACCTGGGCCCAAGCCAGATCCCCCATGTCTAGTGCCTGCCTGGAGGTAAGGCAACCTGCCCAGAGCCCAGGACTGAAGGGGGAAGCCTTCCACCTCTACATAGGGTGGCTTACCTGCCCTCCAAACATTCTGGGCCACCCTCACCCTGAGTCCTGCCTCGTTTCCCATATCCCATCCCAAACCCGGTATGGAGACATACTGTCTCTAACTCTGTTTGTCTTTATCTCTGTGTCTCTGTTTCTCCTAACCTTGATCCATGACTTTTGCAGCTGCATATGCTTTACACCCCCAAATGAGCCCACCAGGGATAGGAAGCTATGGGGGTTGAAGAGTCTGTGTTCTTCCACCTGGACCAAAGAGCACCTTCTGGGGGCGGGGGGATGCAAAAAGTCCAGATGTTATTTCTCTATCACTGTGGATCTGTGAAGACAGAGGCACGGTGTAGAACAGATGCTCTGTAAATATAAACCCAATGACAGAGAGGCAAACAAAGGACCCTGAACAGGTAATTGGATGGTTAAGGCTGCAACAGACAGGAGCATGGATAGAGACTGTGGATAGGTTGCTGCTTGATTTTGTGGCTCAGCAAGGAGTCTTCTCTGGGGCCAGGACTGGTCTCAACTAGTCCTAGACACCCCCATACCTGGACCCCAGCCAGACCCCTCACGTCAGCCCTTAGGCAGAGGGCCAGGTGGGTGAACCACTAAGACTTACCTTTCAATTCCCTATTCTCTACACATCATTGCCTCAGGATGCCCACCAGATTCACGGAGAGAGGGATGAGACTACAGATCCAGAAAGAGAAACACTAGGCAGGGTCACACAGTAGGCAGAGGCTGGAACAGAAGCCCTGGTGTACTGGCAGCCAGCGTGGGCCTGTCACGGGGATCCTATGCCCACGCTCCCAGGGGCCGGACCTGAAACATGCAGGCAGCTGGGCCGTCAGGCAAGGACAGATGTGCAGCTTTCTTTCCTTCCCATCAGACAGAGACAAGCATTGGAATAAGAAGTTCAGAGAGAGAGAAAATCAGAGTGAAAGAGAGGGGGGAGAACCTGGAAGAGAGACCAAGAAATAGACACAATTAGACGGAGTCAGACACAAAAATAGAGATGCAGAGAAAAAAAGATGTGAGTCAGAGACATGGAGACAGGGAGATGCAGAAGGAGGGAGAGCCATGCAATTTAAGACACAAAGATAGGGGAAGACATGAAGTCACAGAGAAACACTGTCTCAGAGTCATAGAGCAACAGTGACATGGAGTCAAAGATATGCAGACAGGGACAGACAGGAACTCAGCGACTGAGAGACAGAAAAAAAAAGGAGGGAGAAAGAGAGATGGAGACAGAAAGATCAAGAGGGGCAGAGAGATGGAGAGAGAACAAGGAGACAAAGAGTAAGGCAAAGAAAACGATCAAAACTGCAGCAAAGGGAAAAACAGGTGACAGAGGAGAGCCTCCTGGTCTCCAGTCTCTCCAGCCTGACCTCCCCAGGGTTTGGGCCCCTCTTTGCTATTCTTTGGTTTCCATAGCAACAGGGAGGGCAGCACCAAATTTGCATATACATTTACATCCTTTCGGTCTGCATAATTCAACAGGTTTCTGTGCATATTCATGAGACTGTGAATGAAGGTGACTCTCCCAATCCCTGCTCAAAACCTGGCTGTGGTGCCCCCTGCTTGCAGAACACAGTCATGGCTCCAGGCCCAACTTCGAAGGTTAGCCAGACCCTGCTAACATTCCCCCTTGTTCCCCAAACACTCCCTTGTACTTTCCTACCTCCAGACCTTTCTTCAGGTGATGCCCCTCTGCCTGCCAGAGATGCCTGTCCCTCAACATCAGTCCTGTCAATGGTACACATGCATATGTATATACACATACATGCACACTCACGCATGGGGGTGGGGGCATGGCAGGGAGTGACAGCCCTGGTGGAGGAGGCCCCTCAGTCACACTTCTAGCTGTTGTTTCTGTTAAAGAAGGAGGTGGATGAAAGGATCACACTGAGGGAAGCTGGGATGTAGTGTGAGCTGAAGGCTGACGGATCTACCAAAAGAACGGAGGACACCATGGGCCTCACATGGAAACTGACAGAGACCCTGGTTCCAACCAGAATAACCAGGGGAGCTAAGATAGATCCAAAAGGAGCCTCCAAAACAGAAGGGCTGAGGTGGCTTAAATGGTGGTGAAGAGAGTGCATAGGGCCAAGAACTCTTTCAAAGTGCCAGGCTTTGAAAGCTCTTGTGGGCTGGGAGGGGCTTCTCTAAGGCTCCAGCCATCATTCTGGCTTCACCGTCTCTCCCTGGATCCCTATAGAAACCTCCTCACTGCCCTTCCTGCCTTGTGCCCCCAGTCCACTTTCTGCACCGTGACAGCCAGAGTGCTAGGACACCAGTCTGATATGCCACAGCATTTCCTCCTTAAAGCCTTCAGTGACTCTTGCATCACCCTCAAGAAAAAGTCCAGGCTCCTCGGCCCGGCACTCAGGCCCCTCCAGTCTGGCCCCCACCCACCCCAGAGCTTCACTCCTCACACTCCCTGCCTCGAACTTCATGCTCCAGTGATGATCTCTGTGCTCTTCTCACCTCTATACCTTAGCTCATGCCTGTCCTTTACCCAAAATGTCCTCTTCACTTTTTACTTCTGGCGCTTTTTAGAGATTCTACACAGGCATCATCTCCTCTTCTTTGAAGCTTTGTCCCTAAAAACTGGACGAGGGGCTCTGAACTCTTGAAGTCTAATGAACTGCCCTAATCTCTCTACATATCATACCAAATATGAAACTATCTGTATATGTGGCTATAGCCCTCTTGGGGTGGGAGGTTCTGAAGCCAGTGGCTGCATTTGTCACATTATGGGTAATCATTAGCTGTCTGTTGAACAAACGAGAGATCTATGTGCCCACTGAAGGCCAAATTTCAAGCCTAGGCTATCCTCTCTGTCTTGAAGCTCCTGGGAACCTCTGCACAAACCCTTCAACTGGACGGGCTATCCCTTTGTAAATGCTGCCACCTTGTGGCCATATTCAGAAGTGCTGCCAAACATCACCTTCCCAGTGCAAGGACCAAAGTGGGAGTTGGAGGTTCCCTACAGAATCAGGCCAGATCCCAAATTTTGTGGGGGGGGCGGGGGGGGGGGGAGTGGTGAGGAGGGAAGGTCCTCAGGAGGGAGTGCCCAGAGCTCACTGCTAGTGTTCTTTCAACAGTCTTGATGGGTTCCAAGCAGACAAAATGGCTCAGAAGCAGAAAATCTCATGGCACTTGGGAAGAGTAAGGCATTAGTGTGGCCAGAGCCCAGATCCAAGAGCATTGGGCCAAAGATGGGCTGAGGCATGGCAGTCACCAAACAAGGGGGTCCCTTAACACCATCCAGTGAATGAATTTGGATTTTGTCCTCTAATCTGGACATGGGGCGGTTGAGGGAGAATGACAGATCTGGGTGTGGCCACATGCTTGGAGGCTCAATATTCATTCATTCTTACATTAAATATTTATCAAGCACCTACTATGTACCAAGCAATGTTCAAGATCCTTCGGTTACATTAATCAACAAAACAAAGATTCCTGCCCTTTCCAAGCTTACATTCTCATCTGGAGGAGTCAGACAATAAACAAAAACACTATTTTAAAGATATATTTAGAAGGGGGGTAAAAAGGCAGGGGAAGGGAAATCAAGTGTTTGACTGATGGGACACCTGGGTGGCTTAGTCTGTTAAGCATCTTGGTTTTGGCTCAGGTCACGATCTCCTGGTCATGGGATTGAGCCCTGTGTTGAGCTCCGTGCTCAGTGTGGAGTCTGCTTCAGATTCTTGTTCCCTCCGCCTGCTCACTCATGCTTGCACATGCTATTTCTTTTTAAACAAATAAAATCCTTAAAAAAAAACAAAACGCAGAAGTGCTTGACTGCAATCTTAAACGGATTGGTCAGAAAAGGCCTTGCTGAGGTGACATTTGAGCAAAGGCTTCAAGGAGGACGGAGACAGCCATGCAGGAATCTAGCAGAAGATCATTCTAAACAAAGGGAACTTGGTTTGGAGGAGAGCTCAGAAGGGAGTGAAGCAGGGAAACCAGTAAGGAGAATGTTGTAAGATAACGAGGGGCACAAAACAACAGAGGCTATGGGAATGGAGAGACACCTAGGAAGCAAAATTGGCAGGACTTGGTGCCTTCTTGCACGGGGAAGGTATATAAACCCTCCAGTCATATTGTGTGTTTTTTTTTTAATATTTTATTTATTAATTTGACAGAGAGAGACAGCGAGAAAGGGAACACAAGCAGGGGGAGTGGGAGAGGGAGAGACAGGCTTCCCGCCGAGCAGAGGGCCCGATGTGGGTGGGGCTCGATCCCAGGACCCTGGGATCATGACCTGAGCCAAAGGCAGAGGCTTAACGACTGAGCCACCCAGGTGCCCCCATATTGTGTTCTTAAGTCCCCATTTCAAGGCTAACAAAATCACCCTACATGCCACCTCTAAAGCAGGCAGTAAGAATGCTCAGCACATTCCATCCTGGATGACTCCATTACCCACCTTGATGCCCAACTCCTGCCCCCAACACACACACTGTCACCCTCCCCAGCCTCTTAATTCTTCAACCTCGTCTTCAGTGACTTTCCCTCCAGGCCACCCAGCTATCCACTCTCATGCCCATAACCAAGTCCAGTCAGCTCCTAGAACTCTCAAACCAACCCTCCTCCATCTCATCCTTTAGCTACTGTTGAATTATGTCCCTCCATAAAGGATATGTTTAAGTCCTAACCCCAGTCCTGGAAAAAGTGACTTTATTTGTAAATAAGATCTTTACAGAGGTAATCAAGATTAAAATGAGGCTATTAGGGTGGGCCTTAATCCAATATGACCGGTTTCCTTATAAAAAGGAGAAAATTGGACATAGAAACAGACACAAGGGAAGAAAATGTGAAGATGAATGACTGGAGTGATACATCTAAAAGCCAAGAAGGCCAAAGACTGATGGCAAAACAGCCATTAGGATGAGTCTGGGGCGCCTGGGTGGCTCAGTTGGTTAAGCATCTGTCTTCAGCTCAGGTCGTGATCCCAGGGTCCTAGGATTGAGCCCCGAGTCATCGGGCTCCTTGCTCAGGGAGACTGCTTCTCCCTTTGCCTGCCGCTCCCCCTGCCTGTGCTCTCTGTCAAATAAAATCTTAAAAAAAAAAATTAGGACGAGTCAAGGAAGGACTCTCCTATAGGTTTCAGAGGGAAAATGGCCCTGCTGACACCTTGACTTCAGACTTCTAGTCTCCAACACTGTCAGGCAGCAAATTTGTTGTTCTAGGCCACTCAGTCTGTGATACTTTGGTATGACAGCCCTAGATATTGGTATAGTGACAGTGCCCTGTTCTAGTTCTCTCAACTACTCCATTTCATCCCACCCCACCCCAGACATCTTCATGTGGATCTCCAGGACATTGACCTCTACGCCTTTCTATCTTCACTTGTCTCCTGGCCCACTTTGGATTCCTTGACCCTTCACTACATCTTGCTAGTCTCCTCACTATTCTTGCATCATTTCTACCTGTCTGGAAGAATGCAACAGTGATTTCTCTGAGTCCTCACCTATCCTATGGATGCTGCTGAAGCTCACACTCTCTGACTGATAACATTACAAGTTCATGGTCACCAGCCTCAGCTGGGCTTTTAGCCCTGCCTGGTCATCCTCCTGTACTTCTCGGGTTCTCTCTCCTGCAACTATCTCATACTTCCTTCCCGCCAGCCTCCTCATTCCACTCTCAGCAGCAGAGCTGGATTCCAGCTTCAAGAGGAGATAGAAACCTTCTGAACTCCCTCATGTCCCACCTTCACCTCCACACCCATCCTCATGAACACCCATCTACAACTCCTTCCCTGGAAACTTACAGGGAGTCCTCTCTCCTGTCCCCTTTGGGAGGCCCATACCTCCATGCCTCTGGATCCCATTCCCTTTTACCCCTTACAGAGTCTCATTCTGAGTTATCCACAGTCTCTTGCATCTTTAATCTCTTTCTCTACTAGCTTCTTCCATTAACCTATAAATATGCTCAAATTTCTAAATCATTAAAATAAAAATTGAAAAACTCTCTGTATCCCACATTCCTCTACATTTATCACCTCTCCTCCCATTCACAATCCCACTTTTTTTTTTTTTTTAAGATTTTATTTATTTATTTGACAGAGAGAGACACAGCGAGAGAGGGAACACAAGCAGGGGTAGTGGGAGAGAGAGAAGCAGGCTTCCTGCCGAGCAGAGAGGCTGATGCGGGGCTCAATCCCAGGTCCCTGAGATCATGACCCGAGCCGAAGGCAGACGCCCAACGACTGAGCCACCCAGGCACCCCAACACAATCCCACTTCTTGAAAGAGCTGTCTCCACTTCCTTACCTTTCATACCAAGGCATAATCTTTTCTAAGAAATTATGGAGGCAGAAGCCACACTGGAGTGGATTAAGAAGAAAGTGGGAAGAAACTGAATCAACAATTATACACAACTCTTATGCTCCCTCCTAAATTGGGTCAAGCTTTCTGGCTCTAAAGGCCTATCTTCTGTCTCCCTCCCTAAAATTCTTCCTCTAGGGGCACCTGGGTGGCTCAGTTGTTAAGCGTCTGCCTTTGGCTCAGGTCATGATCCCAGGGTCCTGGAATGGAGCCAGCATCGGGCTCCCTGCTCCTCAGGAAGCCTGTCTCTCCCTCTCCCACTCTCCCTGCTTGTGTTCCCTCTCTCACTGTGTCTCTGTCAAATAAATAAATAAAATCTTAAAAAAAAAAAAAAAAAATTCTTCCTCTAGGTTCCAACTAGGCCCTGTAGAGAGACCCAGGAGGGAAAAGGCCCCAGAATCACTAGTCATCCCTCTCTTAGCTTCTGGCCTATTTCCTGATTCTCTGAACTGCAGATCTTGTTCCTCCCAAAAGATTTTGACCCCAGCTCAGTTTCCCTCACACAAACCCCTGCCATCATCCTGGAGTTCCCAGGTGGTGCCTCAATGAGCTGCCCAAATGGGAGCCCCTCCTAGACTCCCAGAGCTTATGATACCACCTTACTGAATCATTCGTTCAGTACCGGTCACCATGCTTATTCCATGTGATCATTCCACCATGGCTAGAGCAGGCTGGATCAGGATAGGATGCTGAGCCACACACCAATAGTCTGCAAGGAGCCTGGCCCCAAAGCTCTGGGGACTAGTGACACTCGGAGAGCTGTTCATGGTAGAAGACACACACAAGTGGAGATGCTTAGAGAAAAGGCAATATGCAGAAACTGGGAGGGAGCAAAAACCTGAGTTAGCCACGAAGAGAATGGGGAGAAGTCAGGCAGTTGCTACTAACAAGACACCAGAGTGCCTGCCACAGCCTCTAAGAGTGTGTTAGATGCTCCTTGACCCTATATTTAAGAGGCCTGGCTGGGCAGCTGCTCAGAGGGTTTCCTGTCTCTAATATTCCCCGAATCTGCATCACTTGCCCCTCCCTCAGAGTCTTCCCTACCACTCTGGGCAACCTACCTTGGAAAGTACAGAATGCAGCAAAGCTTGACCACAGCCTTCTGGCCTTATGGTCAATCTCCTAATCCCTGCCCTAAGCCCTTATTGAGGCCTCCAGTCCCCCATTTCTCCCTACATCCTAACCCCTCCCACCTAGACTCAGCCAAACATCATTTCACAACTCTCAAATTGCTGGGCTCCCTGCCACAATGTGAGCCCAGAAGAGCCCCAAGTTTGTGCTTTCCTGGTGACTGGACACTCAGTCTACTGTATACATTGGAGAAGACCTCAAAATCCAGTGGGAGATCCACCTGACTCAACTCTTCACTGAATCTACCACTGCCCACAATCCTGCTCTGGTCCCAGCAGACTCCTGGCTATCACTGCAATCTTCACCTCTCTCCTCATGCCCCTGGCCTTACCATGGTGAATCTGAGAGTCTATGGCCAATTTGAGACAGAAAAGGATAAGCAAAGGGTAAAAACGAAGGATGAGACCTGGAGAGGAGATACGAGATTGAGCTATGTTTTTGGTTTTTTTTTTTTTAAGATTTTATTTATTTATTTGACAGATAGATAGTGAGAGCAGGAACACAAGCAGGGGGAGTGGGAGAGAGAGAAGCAGGCTTCCCGCCGAGCAGGGAGCCTGATGTGGGGCTCGATCCCAGGACCCTGGGATCATGACCTGAGACAAAGGCAGACGCTTAACGACTGAGCCACCCAGGAGCCTGGTTTTTTTTTTAAGCTTATTTATTTAAGTAATCTGTACACCCAACATGGGCCCTGAACTCATGATCCTGAGATCAAGAGCCACATGATATTCCAACTGAGCCAGCCAGATGCCCCATGAGCTATGTTTTTAAGATAGGAAAAAATGTTTGTAAATAGAGTCATTAATAATGATAGCAATTAACATTTATATAGCAATGCCCAGGTGGTATCTAAAAGTCATATGTGTATATTTCTACATTTACTCCTCATTAACAACCCTATGAGGTAAGCACCGCATATATCCTGTTTTATGGATGGAAACACTAAGGCTCAGAGCACTACTTGCCCAGGGTCACAAAGCAGTAACTTACTAGCACATGGCAGAACCAGGATTCAAATCCAGGCAGTAGGTACCTGAGACCATGACCTTAATCACTATACTATAATAAATCCTGCAGAGAAAATGTCCCTAAACCAGGGGTGGGGTGGAGGGGTACAGGGACTCCCCCTCCTTTAATCCCACCTCCACATAGCAGGTCAAGCAGAGGCTCATCAGACAAATGGGCAGAACCTTTATTTCCTAACCCACTCCCTGGATCTGTCAGAAGAAAGGACAGAGGTACAGTAGGTAGAATGCCAAATAAACCCTTCTTAAGCAATCCAGAACCCAGCTGAGACCGCACAACTGTAACTTTTTTTTTTTTTTTAAGATTTTATTTATTTATTTATTAGAGAGCAAGCGAGAGAGAAACAGCATGAGAGAGGAGAGGGTCAGAGGGAGAAGCAGGCTCCCCGCTGGGCCGGGAGCCCGATGTGGGACTCGATCCCAGGACCCTGGGATCATGACCTGAGCCAAAGGCAGCCGCTTAACCAACTGAGCCACCCAGGCGCCCCACCTGTAACTCTTCATAGCTGTCCCTTTCCACACACCAGAGAGAAGAGGAAGCAGGACAGGGAGGCCCACTTCTGTGGATTCAAGTCTTGGTGGGGATGTTGAACGGTTACAAGAGGCTTTTCAGAGAAGGCAAAGCCATCCCAGACATTCATGCCTGGAAAATAGCTTGCTTGGCAGATCTTCAGGACCAGGTGTCTCGAACCCTTCTTCGAGGTCGTGGGCCACAGCTGGAGCTTGATGTGGGGCCCAGGCCAGGGGGTGCTCCTGGAGGCTGGTAGCCACACTCATTGGGGTCCAGGGGGTCCCGGCTGAGCAGTACCCACACTGCAGGTACATGGCGGCGCACTGTGAGGGGATCCAGGCCAGTGTCAGGTGAGACTGGCACCCAGCTGTCCTCGGTCTGCAGGAAGCGCAGCTTGGTAAGCTGGTGCAGGCCTGGAACACGCCGCTTGACAATCTCAGCACAGCTGACCGCCTTCCCTGCAGCGCGGCCAGAACCTGAGAACACCACATGCCGTGCACTACCACCCTCCAGTCGACCCAGTGCCAGCCCCAGTAGGTTGCGGATTTTGCTGCCATCTCGGACCCGCATCTCCAGGGTATCAGGAGGTAGCTGGGGCATCGGAGAAGGTGCTGGGAGTTCCACAGAGCCAGCTTTCTGGTAGTGCTCCATTCCACTTGCTGTTGTGTCTGAATTTCACGGTCCACTGCAGGGAAGTGTCAGATGAATGCTGGGCAATACGCCCCAAGCCATCCCCCAACCCCAGCTCTCCAGGAAATGGTCCTGCTCTTCATCCCAGACTTCCCAGGAACAGGACTGTATCCCCTCACCCTTGGCTTCTCAGCACAGGTGCCATGCCTACTTTACCCTGGGAAAGGGCAGTATCCCAAACACCCCATTCTTCTGGACATGGCCATAACCCTCCCTCCGCCCTAGAGTCCCTGACACAGGACCAAATTCATCAAACACTGGGCTCTTTAGGATAGGCCAAGCCCCCTCATCTTGAGCTCCTTGGGACAGGGCTGCGCCCTTGAACGAGAACTTCAAGTACCTCCATTTTCACCTCAACTGTACTTTCTAATAAAGTTCTTTTCAGTTTATCTTTATCTTTTTTTTTTTTTAAGTAAGCTTTACGCCCAACATGGGGCTTGAACTCACAAGCCCTAAGATCAAGAGTTGCATGCTCTACTGACTGAACCAGCTAGGCACCCCTTTAGCTTATCTTTTAATACAGGCAAAAGACCCTGCAGGCAAAGCATCTCTTGATGGGAACCAAAACTACCCCTCAAGCAATAACGACTGCCCTAAGGCCAGCAAGACCCCCTCTGATTGGCCCCAAGACAATGATGGACCTGCCCTTTACTGCCCATTGCACCTACAGACCGACCTTTGTCCCACATTCTCCTTATATAAACCTAGAAGCACTGTCAACCCTTTGAAGACAGTCTTTGAGCCTAGTGTGCTTAGTGTTGGCCCCACTGAAATGAATTCCTTTCTTGTTTCACCACCAGTCGTCTCTGCCTTTGGATTTTGTCAGCCGGGAGTGGCAGAACCTGGTCTGTTTGGGACCCCCAAAGCCAGGTGCTTCTGCACCCCTGTACCCTGGTTACACCCTTGCCCCAGACTTTTGAAAACAAGACTGAGCGCCCCTCACCCACAGCTCTCTAAGACAGGGACAAGGCCCCGTCACTCCGCTCGCAGAGGTTCCTACACTCCAAGCTCCCTGGCAAGAGCCAAGAGCCCTCCTCCAAATGCTCCTCAAACAGAACTGAACCCCTCCCCTACTCCGGGATCCTAAGAATAGGGCCGAGCACCCCTCACCCTGAGATTCCCAGGGTCGATGCCCCCAACCCAGGTCACTCAGAAACACGGAAGCAGAGGCTTGACGCGGAGGGCTGCGTGGGCTACTCCTGCTGTGGAGTCCACAGCCCGGCCCCCTTCACCGCCACAGGCGGACTCCAAGGCCCAGCAGGCCGCAGAGGCCAAGAAGCCAGCCTCCCCTCTCCTCCCTCGACCTCCAGACAACCGCACCACCGACCCGCAACGCCGCTACGCTCTAGCTCTCACCGCCCCGGCCGCTCACGCCTCTAGTTCGATCTGGAGCCAAGATGGCGCGCACGCCGGGAGCGCGCCGAAGCCGCGGGGCCGCGCACGCCGGCTAGGGGCGGGACCTGCGGGCCGTGGCCCGCGGGGCCTCCGCGGGAAAACGGAGTACAGCCTGGTCGTCTAGGAGTGAGCTGAGCCCGGACACCCTGAGACATGAACATACAGGCAGTCTCCGCTGTTACGCCCTGGGGCACCGCTACCGGGGCGCAGAAGAGCACTGCGGAGAGGAGCCACCAGAGACTCGCGTCCCAAAGATGGGGAGGATCCGGTCCTGAGACGATGGCAGGGCTGGAGTCACCAGTAGACCGCACTGCAATAGCAAAGGCGACGCAGTGGGTTTCACTTGACGGGGCAAGAGGTTCCGTTTGAAGTGGTTGCTGCTGCGCGGGGGAGAGCCTTGGTCACCGAGTTCTGCGCTTCGACCTCATTCTGTGGGCATGGTGAGCCACCGGAGGCTTTTCATTAGGGGCCAGGCAAACCAGTCTGTGCGCACAGCTCACTCTGGCTGCCGACAAAGGGGGTGGGATGGGGAAACTGGGCAGCAACCGCCGGTGAACAGGCCGCGGGGTGCTGGGGGCGTGTCCACGGAGACTCGTACGGTGCCTAGCGTGTAATAGGCGCTCAAATATTTGTTAAATGATTTGAGAATGAAACAGAAATAGCAGTCGGAATAGAGAAAAGTAGATTAAGTTGGGAGATATTAGGAGGTAGGTTTGGTGAGTTGGTGACTGTCTGGACTGAGAAGAAGTAGAGAGTCTAGGATGAGTCCCAGGTTTCGGTCTTAGGACGTGCTGAATCTGAGACGCTAGCGAAACCGTGCAGGTTGAGTGGCGGGCTGGCAGGCCGTTGTAAAGGGGTTTGGGGCAACGGCACTCCCTGAGACCACAAGGGGGCAGCAAACACTGGGTGCAGTGAGGCACCAATCCCTGTCTCCGCTCTATGACCAGGCTCCCTCCTTCTCCAGCGCAGCAACCCTTCCTCTTCTGTGCTCCAAAGGACCCAGTTGGTGGGTGGGCTCTTTTCTTTGACCATCTCCCTAGCTAGTCTGTGCAAGGCAGGGATCACATCCTCCCCACCTAGCATGGTATCTGAAATATAGAGGATACTTGATAAATGTGGGATAAATGGGTGCACAAACAAATGTTCCACCCATATCGATCAAATGAGAGCATTTGTCCTGAGAGCTCTACATCCCCCAGAAAGCCAGACCAGGATGAGTATAGCTCCTGGTCCAACCACTAGAAAGGCTGACAATTCTGCCCTCTACCACCCCCATCCTCACCATCATTCCCATCACAGACCAGGAAGTTGGCACATTCCTCCAGTGATTTCTATAGTTTATTGTCACTGGAATAGGACACTGATGTGGGGAGGGGGTGCAAATAGCAAACCTCAAGTAGCCAGACCTCTGACCTCAGAGCCCCACCTGAACGCAGAGAGGTAGGCTGCGAATCCAATAAATACAGAGCTGCCTCTGCCCTGTTACAAAGGCAGTTTAGCACAGGGCCCTGGAGCCTGGCTGTCCTGGGCCACCCAGGAATGGGAAGCAGCCATCACTCCTCTGCTGGCTTCACTTGCTTGGCGGCCTCTAGCTGGCAAAGTAGCTCATCCCACTGCACAAATTGCTTGGAGAGAAGCATTGTCTGGTGGCAGGTCAAGGTGAGAACAAGAGCCTGAATGAGGTAGTGGAGAGATTTTCCATCTGCCAAAGGGTTGGGGAGGAGGGGAATAGAAAGGTTCATTGGGATGGGATGAAACAGACAGAGCTGCTGGAGACTGAACAAAAGGACAGGGCCTTGGACAGCATTCCTTAGGGGCCTGGCTGAGCAGAAAGGATACAGTTTTGTTGTATTCCTCCAGGAGAGCCTTGGACTCCTCAGTGATCTCCACACACTGGTCCTATGGGGCCAACGTATGGCAGAGAAAGGAGTTGGATAAAGCCCCCACTTCCCACTAACTTTCCTGCCTTATCAGGGACCTTCACTCCCCATAAAGCCTAGAAAAAGTAGTGTTTAACCCTAGAGCTAAAAGGAACAAATTTCGGGCGCCTGGGTGGCTCAGTCGTTAAGCGTCTGCCTTCGCCTCAGGTCATGATCCCAGGGTCCTGGGATCGAGTCCCACATCGGGCTCCCTGCTCGGCAGGGAGCTTCTCCCTGCTTCTCCCTCTCCCACTCCCCCTGCTTGTGTTCCTGCTCTCGCTATCTCTTTCTCTGTCAAATAAATAAATAAAATCTTTAAAAAAAAAAAAGGAACAAATTTCTAACGGGACACTTTCAAGCTCCAGAATGGGTACCCTAACAGCAGCCCTAAGGGGGAGTGACCACTCATTTAAGGAAACATTCCTGCTAGTATATGTCTCCTCCTTCCCTGTCCCCTATATCTGAATCCTTTTTTTTTTTTTTTAAAGATTTTATTTATTTATTTGAGACAGAGAATGAGATAGAGCATGAGAGGGTCAGAGGGAGAAGCAGACTCCCTGCCGAGCAGGGAGCCCGATGTGGGACTCGATCCCGGGACTCCAGGATCATGACCCGAGCCAAAGGCAGTCGCTTAACCAACTGAGCCACCCAGGCGCCCTATCTGAATCCTCTTTGAACTTTAATCTAAGGCCTGGGAATGGTAAAACAAAACAAAACAAACAAACAAAAAACAGCTCCTCCACTCAATGTCAAGGACACACAATCCCCAGAAATTCTTGGGCACCTCCCATCATCAACCTTCTGGTGTCTCAGAACAGTCCTACTCAGAGAGGCAAGAGACTTAAGGCAGATGGAAGATAAAGAATAAACCTTCAAGTTTCCCCTGGAGCTAACATGAGGGTAGCCTGATGCTGCTTCCTCAGGTGGCAGGGGTGGGGACTAGGAGCCTCACCACTTCTACTTTCCCTTCCAGTCCTCACCCCTCCCATACCTGCTGCTGGATGTGGATCTGGGCCAAGCGCTGCAGGCGGGCAGCATGCTCAGGAACAGCTGTAAAACACAACACGCACTGCCCGATGATGCTTGTGCTTTCCCCCGGGACTGCTCAATAGTCTATTAGGTCTTCAGCAGGATTAGAGTATTGAGTGGAGAAGCTAAGCAAACGCCAGGCTTCATCGACCACTGCAGCTAAAAGTGGTGGGGCTCCCTGCCCACCCCAGTCTTACTCTAGGACCCAGAGGCGGCGAAGATACAGGCTCCTAGGAGAAAACAAAACCTTGGGTTCCCCAGAGTTGCCCCATGCCCCCACCCCAGTGTTGTAAGCAGGGTGAAGTAAAGAAAGCTTTGCCTATCATGGGATCTGTCTCTTTGCTCTCAGCCCAGTGGGACCAGGTCTGCCTGGAAGAGAGAGCCTGCAGGTGGGCTGAGAATGAATGCCAAGTTCCTAAGCTAGACACCTGGAATCCAACACCCAGAGCCTTGGCCACCATGCTGGGCCCACAGCTTAAGGCTGTCAGACCCTCAGCAAGGGAGGAGAGGGGGAACTAGGAAAAAATACCTCCAGAGACAGACAAGATGGATATCTGGATTCAATTAAAGTCACTGTCTGCTTGTCAAAAGAGGCCCAGGGACTGCACTGGGAAGTGTGGTGGGAAGAATTTACACACATTCACATGCCTGGCAGAAACTCTTACAGTAATATCTGGGCTACGCAGCACCGTGCAGAACATATGCTGAGGGGGTGAGGAAGAAGGTAGAAGGAATACCCAGAGTTGGGGGCTGCTGGACTTAGACTAGTGTCCTTAGGTCCAAACTGCCTGAGGTTCTGAAACTGAACTCTCTGCTCTGGCCATTTTAATCCCAGTGCAGGTAGCAGGTACCCCCAGAGTGAGGGTAGAGACAAGGAGCAGACTAAGCTTGAACCCAGGGAACCTGAGGCACAGGGAAGTCCTGGCCATCCACCCACCTCCCCAAGCAGAAGAGTAGAGCTACAGCCCCAAAGAGGTACCTTTGATGTGGGCGCTGTCCAGCATGGGCACCAAAGCCTCCACCTGCTCCAGGAGTGCAATCTGGGATAAGATAAACTGCTCCTCTGAGGCAAAAACAGACAAGACAGTGGCAGTGAGGTAAGCCTGGGCACTGCAACTCCTATGCAAGGGGCTGAGGCCCTGGCAGGGGAGATGCCTGAGTCCTGGAGCATGGGCCAGCTACTCTGCCCATTGCCCCCTTCTCTAGGTGCACATTCACCCATTCTGCCCCCACCTCTCCTAGGTGCCTCTGGTATGAGCCATTTGAGCCCAAGGAGCCTCTAAATTTCTTCAAATCCCACCTTTCTTAAAGTTTTAACTCTAAGGCCTCTTCCTCTAGCCTCCTATCAACAAACTCAGTGATGCCACAGGAGACAAAGTACTTCAGACTTGGGTCTCCATGCCCAAGGACTCCTGGGAAGGTATGAAAGAGGAGACATTTGGCAGAATATCAGGCAGGTTCTGCTCAGTGGTCCTGACAGGCAAGCTTCTGGAGAGCTGGGGCAGTAACAGCAGAGCCCAGTGAGAAGAGCAGGATCTGGACTGGACCTGGCATAGGTGATTTCAATGGTTGCAGTGAGTAGGAAGCACATTCAAGAAGGGATGACTGTTGGGGCGCCTGAGTGGCTTAGTCGTTAAGTGTCTGCCTTCGGCTCAGGTCATGATCTCAGGGTCCTGGGATCGAGCCCTGCATCGGGCTCCCTGCTCAGCGAGAAGCCTGCTTCTCCCTCTCCCACTCTCCCTGCTTGTGTTCCCTCTCTTGCTGTGTCTCTCTCTGTCAAATAAGTAAATAAAATCTTCAGAAAAAAAAAAGAAGGGATGACTGTTATGTCAAATATTTGGAGGCAAGGATGCTTATCAAATAATAGAGAAAAAAGAATTCAATTGGCTGAACTGGTGCAAAGAGAGCACAGGAAACAGAGCTGCATGGGAACATAGATCCATAGACTATCGAAGGCTCTGAATGGCAGGCTAAGGAATTAGGATTTTATTCTAGCAAGGAGAGAGACGGAGATGCTGAGGTTCCAAAGTAGACAAAGTAGCATGTTGGAGATGTGTTTGGGGAAGAGGATACTGGATCACATGCAAGAAGGGAAAGACTAGGGTCAGGAAGAGGACTTAGAAGACTGCAACTATTCATGTATGAGGGGACAGACACTGAGGCAGTGGCCAGGGAGGGATGGAGAGGCTGGACTCCATAGTCGGTGTAGGAGAAGATCTCCTGAACTTGGTACCTGAGCCATGGCAATGGTTTAGGGATGTTCTGGTTCACCACCGTATACCTCACACCAAGGATGGTCTGGATCACAGTAGATGATCGATCATTAAACATCTTTTGAATGAATGAACAAACACAGGTACTTTGCAAACCTTACCTGATGGAGTGGCTGACTAAACTGAGTAGCAGACATTGCCAAGTCAATAGTCCCTGCCTAGAACTCCGAAATCCCAGTGCTTTCTCACATGAAAGAAAAATGTTGAAACTCATACCAATATTCTAACCTCTCCCAAATGCAATGCTCTGCTCCCACCCTTTCCTAGAAGCTCCCCCGTCTAGTGAGCAGAAGTGAGGAAGGTTCTAAAGGAAAATCCTAGAGACAGACCACTGATAGAACACTGGAGTAGTGGGGCGCCTGGGTGGCTCAGTTGGTTAAGCAACTGCCTTCAGCTCAGGTCATGATCCTGGAGTCCCAGGATCGAGTCCCACATCGGACTCCCTGCTCAGCGGGGAGTCTGCTTCTCCCTCTGATCCTCCCCCTCTCATGCTCTCTGTCTCCCATTCTCTCTCTCAGATAAATAAATAAAAAATATTAAAAAAAAAAAAAAGAACACTGGAGTAGTTCCCACTGTTGTTGGCACCATGGCCTGCAGCTAGCTCAGAATGATACCACACCCAAGGCCTACTAGAGGACTACAGGATGACCTCAGGTCTCAGCCCAGAGCCAGGCCAGAATTCCAGACAGCAGCTTCCAGAGCTGTATCCATGAGAGGACTGGCAGAGAGGCCATCTCTGTGCCCAACTTCCCCCACAATCCATAATCCCCAGATTCATGTGCACACACTGCCCAGCACTACCTGCTAATATGAATTGCAGCTTAGAGGCATCAGGTATGGAGATGCGGTCAATGTACTCAGGATCCAGATATTTGATCAGGTCTTCAACTAGAAAAGAAGCAAGATGGAAAATGGAATGGGGCTGGGGAGTGGGGAATCTGATTTATGAAGGATATTAGGGGATATTAGAAGGATATTAGTGGTCAACCTTGGGGAGAGTCTTGAGTGAGGAGATGACATCCACAGTGCCCATCAGCAGGCCTCCATCAGGCCCCACCTCCCTGTCTCTCCCCTCTGACCACCTCCTGGCTAACCTCAGCCTTTACAGCTGGGAACACAATTGCCTCCACCATCCTGGGGCCTTTAGCATTCCCACTGACCTATCTTCACCAAAGGTGGAAGGTCCCTTGCCCCTCAGTGCCACCAAGACAAGTCAGAGCTTTTTCAAATTTTTAGGTTGCTTGCTTTGACATAATCAAAAACGTATGGCTAAAAAAGCCTGGGGTTCTCAGGCCCAATTTCTTTCCTGCCTTTGAACCTTGCCTATGGAAATCCCATACCTCTCCTCCTTACTTTACCAAGAGGGCCTTTGAGGCAGAACTCTTATCCCATAACTTAGGACACTGTCATGGGCTTGGAGTTTAAGCACAACACCCCACTTCACCATTTCAGCAGGGAAAAATCTTCACATTCTATCCCCATAGGGCAATTCCAGTGACCTACTGGGCTGGAGGGCAAGGGCCAGGTCCCAGGAAGCACAGGCATGGGAAGGAGGTCAGGCAGGCACCCTATGGAATCACTTACTCTTTTTGTACAGAATCTTCACCCTCTCCCTCTTGCTGGCAATGTTCCCCAAAGCCACCTGTACCTTGACTAGGCCATCAGCCACCTGTAAGGGGAATGAAAGTTAATTCCAAAATTCACCTCTTGACTCAAGGCTTGAAAGAGGTAAAGAACACTCATTCCCTCAGACTCCCAAGTCTCCTTGACCCAGCAAAGTAGGTTGGCCCCCTTCTCTTTTCTTAAGGGAGATGCAACCCCACCTTCTGGGAATCCTCACTGTGAAGGGGAAGATAATCATGTAGTCCCTGGGAAGTTTCAAGTCTGACTAGGGAGGTAATTAACTATACTAGACTTCATAGGGCATTAGCATATCCTATATATTCTATTCCCTGGTTCCTACCTCTCTAGCTGAACCTACCTAGGCTTTAGGGGTAGAGGGTGAGGAATCCCGATATTAAAGGGTCAAACAAAGGGAGAGACCATGGGAGTGAATGATCTCACCCAGGTTTTAGAATATAGGGTAAGGAATGCCAATATTCAAGGGCCAAATATATGGGGAGGCAAACAGGACTAAGCAGCAACAGCCATAGCGGTAGGAGGAAAACAAGGATTTAGTGTCATAGACGTCAACCGGAGCAAATGTTTTGAGAAATCAGTTCTCAGATGGGGCATAATCTGCTAGTGACAACTAATTCCACAAGAAGTGTACAAAAAGACATCATTACCTCTGATACACTTAACTCCAGGGTATGCCTGACACTCCACCTTCAGTAAAAGGTCTTCCCATAGTAAAAAGGGGGTGAGGGGGTGGGGTTGGGAGAACTAAGCTTCACAGTTGTCAAAATTCAGTCACTGGTGTGGACTGCCGGTCCATATCTCAACACCCAGTACCCAATCCCTTCCCCTCTTAGTCCTGGCTCTTTCAGACCTCACCTCCCAACCCTGGAGCCTTCCTTATCCACCTTTGCTCTGCCTCCTCTGGCGTCCCATGGACCTCTTTCTGTACAGTATTTAGCAATTAGTTACGCAGGGCTCTGTGACGGCCCTTCCATTGCGGACTTCAGCTCTTACTGAAACTCTCGTTAGTCAGCTTCTCGAGTGTGTCAGGTCTCCCCAGCTAGGCCGCGAGGACAGAGGCGGAGTCTTAGTCACATTTCACACTGAGCCCATCGCAATCGGTCCTAATAACCCGCAATGCCCTCCATGGAAATGGACCCCGAGGGTCCGATAAGCTCTGCAAGGTTTCGAACCTTTATTATTTCAAAGGCCGGGCTGCGGGAGATGAGACTGGAGCGGTAGCATCCATCCCGACGACCAGGCCAGTAGACCGCTCTTGCTCTGCCCCAGAAAGAGAGCACTGGATCCCAGATCGCTCACCTTCCGAGAGCCGCGCGGCCCGCCCGACCCGTACACCCAGCGCTCCAGTTCCTCCACACGGGCCTGTAGCCGCTGCACATCGGTCACAGCCGCCATAGCTACCGCCGCCCCGCCTCAGCCGGGGAACAGCCAGAGGGCGGGACATCCGGCCAAATAGAGAAGGCGGGCTAATCCGAGTGCCTGGGCGGACCTCGATACGGGAAGTTGCGTCACGATTCAGCCCTCCGATGCCGGAAGTGACCGGCAGGGCCCGTGAAAGGTGTCAAAAGCTGTCTGGTTACCTAGGCAACGGTTACCCTAGCCAACCTTCCAGCTGTCGCGCCCTACCCTAGCTTCCAGCTTCTGCTTGTCCAAACTTTTGCCTTTCTTCTAATTCCAGGGTACCAGAGAGGTTTCCCACTCCATTCCCCGAGATTGCCCATATAAATACACCTATTTTTTAAGGATTGGTCCATTCCCTTAGATCAGTAGGAGACTCCGTGAGATGCCATAATCTTCAGGAGTCTTTTAGGGTTCAAGCAATTAAATGTCTTGCCCAAGGCCACTCCGCACTCTACTAGTAGAATCAGGATTTGCACTCAGGCAGTCTGATTCATGAACTCCACCCCCTCTACTTTCATGGACCTTTGCTGTTCTGTCTTCCCCTCTGAGAAACCCTGGCCCAACACACCCTGTGTATACCACATAATCCCTCCCCAACCCCCAGACCCAAACAAAAAGGAGAGGAGGCACTGGAGAGGGAGGGACTGCACCTTTATTATTCAGATGTGACCTGAGGGACGACTCCTTCACAACACCCCAACCTAACCCTTCACATGGCTTCTGAAGGGAAGCAGGTCTGATTTGAAGAGGTGGGGTCCTAGAGATGACACTGACACAGGGAGGCACACGAGGAGATGATGGGGGTTACTGGGGGCAGAACTCTTTGGTAGCTGCTGCTGGGGTTGGCCAGGGAGGAGATGCTCTCCCTTTACAATGAGGTAGATGTAACATAAAAAAACCCCCAAAACAAAAACAAAAACAAACCTCTTTGGCTTCAAGCCCACATGGCATGGTGGGGGGGTGGAGGTCATCTCCCAGGGCTGGGTCCTAGAGTGAGCACCCTGGAAGAATCAAGATGTGGGGGGCTGGGACTCTTAATTCCAAGTGGGAGTTCTCAGGGTGAGGGGCTGGAAGGGGGCCCTGTAGGGAGTGGAGGTACAGGGTTGGTTGGGCCCTGGGAAGCTGGCACAGGCTGGCGACGGGCAAAGAGGACACCTGACAAAGGGGTGAGGAGATGGTGGAGGGAAAACACAGGCAGGAGGGGGTAGGCACAGAAACAGAAGGGGAAAACAAAAGTCAGTGTCCTGATTGTTAGAACACCACACACATATCCCTGTCACAAACCAACGAGGACAAACCCCTTAGGTCAGTGGAGACTCCTATGCCAATATAGATACCCTCAAACAGGTAAACAAGAAATATTTACACTGATACATAGGCCCATGACAAGGCAGACATCCCATGGTACCCATGCCAGAGAGGTCATGCCTTAGACCCCATGCCATTGTAGACACCCCTTTAACCCATGCCATTGTAGCAATCCCCTGAAGCCCACATTACCCATGCAAGTTTGGATATCCCTGAACCTCATGCTAGCTGAAAAAATCTAAAATCCCCATGCCAGAGCAAATACCCCTGACCTCATGCCAGTATAGACAGCCTGCTGTACCCATACCAGTGTAGACCACCCCGTTGATCTCTAGGGCCATGTTGATACTGCTGATACCACTGCCTGCCAGACTGAGAGGCCCATCCAGCCGCTCTTCTGTCCAGGAGGGGCAGGGAGTCACATTTTGGAGAATCAGACTACAGACTTATAAGCTCCCCCCTCCATCCTTATAGACAGCCCCATTCCACTTCAGCCCGATACCTACAATCACACAGTTGTCTATTGAGGGATCTTTCTGCCCCACCTCCAACATTTATGTCCTCCCTCAGTGCACAGGTCCGAAGCCCTCTCAGCAACAAGCCCCTCCTCACCCCTCAGGGGAACCTTGCCACCGGGCAGGAAACTGGGGGGAGCTCCAGGTTGAGGTGGATCCATGTGCCCCATCAGCACAGCCCTCTTCTCTGGGGGCTCCTCTGGTGCCAACTTCTCCCTTGCAGGTCCCAAAGCCAAGCCCACAGGCAGTGCCAGTCGAGGGGCTGGAATTCCGCTTTCCTCTGGAAGAACAGGTCATTAGGCTCTCCTAGACCAACCAACTCTGCCTCTGCATTTGGTTCTCCCCCCAGGCCTGGGACCAGTGGAGGTCACCCAAGCTGAAGCACCAATTTTGATCCGCCCACCCCCCATCCAAAGTCTCAGCCTCGAGGCTCTGAAGCTGGAGAGCCCAAAGGGCCAATATATATGTCTAGGTTGGTCCAAGATGATGTGGGTCCTTTCCTTGTTCTTAGTTATTAAATAATACAGGTCACAGGAGGCAAAAACTACATGCAAACAGGAGCCCTAGGTGGACAGGTGTGGAGTGGAGCTCCTCTAGATAAAGGACCTTTTTCTGAGCTTCAGGTCCACACAGCAGGAACCCGTACCCCAGACCTCCCACGGCTTCATTGACCCCAAACCTCAGTACCCCTAAACCTTAGCGGTCAGCAAACCCCAGTGCCCTGTCAGTCCTTGCTGCCCTCAGACCTCAATGCTTCCCAGACTTCAGAGTCGCCACATTTTAATGTTCTCTATATCTCAGCGCACCCTCTAAGGTCTCAGAGACGCCCAAACCTCAACCTCTCTCCCCTCGCACCTTTTTTAATGGGGCCCGGGCTCAGCTGCGCGCAGGCGTGCGCCGGCAGGCCGCAGGCGGAGCCTTGGGCAGGACGGGGGCTGGGCGTGGGCGTGGGCGTGGGCGGGGCGGCGCCAGAACCCGAGATTTGGCCGGGAGTTCCCCGAGGGGTAGGCCCAGCTAAGCCGTAGAGAGGGGCGGCGGTATAAGCCTGACGACGGCCTTCGCGCCGGTTGCTGTCGATGGCTGCCTGGAGCTCCCCCGGGGAGCTGAGCGCCCGCGTCTCGCACTCGTACGGGTACAGATACTTCATGTACCTAGGGGCGGACGAACAAGGAGGGGTGGGTGGGAGGCTGGACCCAACTGATCAAGCCCACAACGGAACGTCCGCCCCTGGGCTCTCCACGCCCTGTGGCCCCCTTCCCAAGCCTTCCCCGCTCCGCTCGCGCGCCTGGCCTCACTGGGTGCGTAGAGTGAAGGCTGCCGACGTGATGGTGGTGGGCAGGCTGAGGCCGCGCGTGACCTCCCGCCACACCTTGCGGTTGATGACTTCCACCAGGCCGCCTTTGGCTGTCACCAGGCGAAAGAGCGCGTACAGGTCCAGCACCTGCTTTGCCATGATGGGCACACGGTTCACTGGCGTCCCTGGTGGGAGGTGGACAGAGAGTCAGGACACTAAGACTAAGACCCTGCCTGCGGACATCCTCAAGGACTGAAGGAGTCGGCTGCCTGGACGAGGCCAGGGTACAGGGCGGGACCTCTGAGAAAAGGAAGAGGGAGGGATGGGGAGGTGGGATTCCAGGCAGAGCCCACAGAGCCCCCAAGCCCTGCACTGTAGCAGGGAGGACAGGAAGCTAGATCAGGGGTCGGTAAACTTCTGTAAAAGTCCAGACGGTAAATATTAAAGGCTTTGAGGGCCAAACCGCCTCTGTCCGAACTACTCCACTCTGCCGTTGTAGCTTGAAAGCAGGTATGGAGGATATTTAGAGGAATGGGCCTGGCTGTGTTACATTAAAAACTTTATTTACAGACCCTGAAATTCGAATTTCACACGTCCTGAAATGTTACTGAAATGTTATTCGTCTTTTAATTTTTTCCACTATTTAAAAATGTAAAAACCATTCTTATCTCGCAGGCAGCTAGATTTGGCCAGCCGGCTTTAGTTTGCCGACCCCTGGGGTAGACCGTAGTAAGGACTCCCGGACAGTGCTGAAGAGCTGGACTCCCCTAAGCAGCGGCCGGGGGATGGCTGCCCGAGACCGGCGGATGGCGGATGGAAGGAGAAGCAGCCCCCGCCTCGGCTCGCCAACTCCGCAGCTCACGCCGCCCCCGCCGGCCAGTCCTGACAAAGGGGCCTGTCTGCGCTGAGCGATGGGCCCCAGTTAATTCCTTACCGATCCCGTCCCCTTCCGCCGCCGCCTTTGGACCCGAACAATTAGCTGCGGCCTGATTAATGGGGGGAAATTATCGGTCCCGCGGGACCTCCTCCCCCAGCACAGGGAGCGGAGGGAGGCAGGGAGCGGAGGGAGGCAGAGCTCCCGGTCTGAGGGTGATGGAGGAAACGCTGGGACCTGCTCAGACCACCCTACCCCACTTCCCCAGTGGCGGGGAGACCTTGAGGAAGGGGAGGGAGGGGACATTGGGACCAGAATGACTGGGCCTCCCTGGGAAGCAAAAAAGACCTGGGGCCCCACTGAGGGTCCCTGGCTAGAAAGGATCCCAAAAGGGGTGCTGGTCCTACAGTGGGAGCCTGGGGAACTTTGACCAGCAGCTGCACTAAGGGAGGGGGGTGCAGTGCAGCTAGTTAATTAGTGGCTTATCAGGCCAAGCTCCGAGTGAGTTAATTAGCTTTGTAGAGAGAGATAATGAGTCAGTCTTCGGACCATGAATCTGGGGAGAAGCCTAAGTGATGGACTGCGGCCCACCCTGATCTCCTCCTGGACCCTTGCATTTTCTTCTAGCTCTGAGATTCCTGGAAAAGAATTCCCCCTCCTCCACAACCCCAACTCACATGGTCCCCAGCCTACCCCTTGAGAAGTCCTTCCTTCAGTCTAATCCCAGTCCTTCCTGCTGTGGAGCACATTGGGTGTCCCCTGCCTAAAGCAAGGGGAAACTGAGGAGAGACAAGGCTGGACAAAGGGCCACTGAAAGAGGAACAAGGCATTCCCAGCCCCCCAATCCTGGGGACCCCCCCAGGCCAACCCCCTACCAGTTCCCCCTCCACCCTCCCAATTGATCCCACACCCGTTAACCTGCCAGTGGGCTGGCCACTAATTAATCCCTGGGTGGAGGAGGGGGGCAGGGTCAGAGGTTAAAGACGCTATTGAGGGCCCAAAGGATAGGTGTTGCCAAGCTCAGGCCTCTGCAGAGAGGACCCAACCTAGGAACTAAACCCTGGGATCTCCCTTCCTCAAAACTGGTAGGTGGGGGTCCTTCCCTTACATCATCCCACTCACCCCTCTTCTGCATGAAGCTAAACAGGTCATCCAGAAATTCCTTCCTCTTGGGGTCTCCATCAAGCTCGTACAGCTGGGGAAGGACTGAGGTCATTTTTCAGCTCCACTGACTGCCCCCCTCCCCCTGGGACCCCAACTCAGGTTATACCCTGAATAAGGGTTCTCAGCTGAAAGGGTGGGTTGGGTTTGAAATGTGGACTCCCTGGCATTAGACTCTCTCCCCATGAGGGTAGGTAGGGGCACTTTTTTCTGATATACACGCAGACCCTCCACTGGCCAGGGGGGCCCTGGGAAGCTCATACCATCCCTCTGGGGAATAGGGGATGAGAGGAGGCTTAGGAGGCTCAGCCTGCCCTCCAGGGCATACACAGAGTCCCAGGGAGGAAGTCAGGCTAGGATAGTGCGTCATACCGAGGAAACTGACAGCTGTTTTTGAGGCACTCATTTGCTCTTGTTCATTCCTGCAAAGGCTTCTTGCTTTTCACATCCCCATGTACCAGAGCTGGGGATGAAGGGCGGAGATACCTCTAACCCATTCCTTGGGCAGAGTGGATACTCAGAAGCTTCTGGATTGAAACCTGGGGCCCCTCAGCCTACCTTCTGGTCTCTTTCCAGGGACAGTGACCTACCCACTACAAAGGCTGCTACAGAGGTAATGGCCCTGCACCACCCAGGACCTGTGGGGTCAGAACTTGAAAGGCCCAGAGGTCATCCCACGCATTTCCAGTCACCTGGAGCCCCATCTCCAGTATCACCTCCCCAATACCACCCAGGAGAAACAATCCCTAGAGTAACACTCATTTACCCAGAATAACAGTCCCTGAGTGACACCAATAGGTAACACTCCATTCCCCCAATAAGAACTCTCAGAATTAAAAAAAAAAAAAACACCCATGAGTAACAAACCCCAGAGATCCACTTTAGACCTACACTCCCACAAGAACTGAGCCCAAAGTCTTAGATGGATACCCACAAATAACAAACATGCTCTCCAAGTAATAATCCCCAGAATTATGCTCAGGAGAAACAGTCACAGAGCCACAGAGTACTAGCCACAGATGAACACTTCTGGAAAATACCCAAGACCAACATCCTGCAAGTAACATCACCAGAACAGCACACCTAGAGTCAGAGCCCTTCATAATACCTTCCTAGTGACAGCCTGAAGCAGTGCCTTAGAATAACATTCAGATGGGTTCCACGGAGAGGAAGAACCTCAAATTAAGGCTCTATGAGTAAGATCTGGTCATTCCCAGCTGTATAGGAGCCCTTTAGTCACACCACGGCTGTCGTGGCCATCACAGACTAGGAACTGTCACCCACAGAACTCAGGCCAGGGAGAGGATTTGGATGAGGGCAATGCAAGAGGGAAGAGATGAGGGGGGTATCAGCTTGCCAAAGGAATGGCAACCTCCAACCTGCTTCCAAAGACAGAAATAGGCAGCCCAGGAAACCCCCACTGGTTGCTGGAATATGACCTTGCGACTTGATGTGTGAGAAGGTAGGGTAAGATGGTTCTGGCACTGGAATCCCCATTCCTCAGATCCCACTCCCTCAAAAGAATTCTTGAAGCTCCTCACCCCTCCCACTTTTCCTTCCAGCCTCACCAAGAGCCTCCAGTCTGTCATGCCTCCTCCATGTTTCTGGGCGTCTCCTGCACCTTTCAGTGTGTGCCTATGCACTTCTTTCCATGTCTCTGGGTGTCCGTTTCTCCCTCCCCGTCACCTTCTATCTTTCAGTCTTTCCCCCTGTCTCTCTCCAGGTCTCTGTGCCTCTGTCTTTCCATCCTGCAGAGGGCAGTGGGGGTGGGTGGGCTAAGAATCACCTGGCTTTGCTTTTCCCAGAGAGGAGAAAGGGGAGAGGGCCTGATATGGAGGGGGTCTTACCTGCTTGAACTGTTCCTCGAAGGTCCATTCATGGGGATGAGGTCCAGGGGGTTGGCTGGAAGGTGAGCTGGGGCCCTGTGTCCCTGGACGGCTCTCCTCGGCTGCCTCCTCCTCTGCCCCGGCTTCCTCCCCTTCCTCATCCTCTTCAGCATCCTCCTCTTCTTCAGTCCCAATCTCCCCCAAAACCCCCTCAGGGGCCTGAAGGGTCCGGGGGCCAGGCAAGGGAGGTAGTGGTGGTGGCAGTGAGTGTGGAGGGGCCAAAGGCCCCACCCCTTGGGCCAGGCGGGCTGCCTGCTGCCTCTGCAGGGCCTCCATTACAGCTTCCAGGCGCAGTCCCCCCGCTGGTGGGGGGGCTGGCACCAGGCGGGGCCCGGAGGAAAGGGCCGCCTGTGGGGGGTGGGAATTATGAGTGTTGTGCCCTGCTGCCCCCACAACCCCCAGCACAAGAGGAGGTGGTCATTGATTCAGGGAAGTGTGGGGGGCCATAAGAAAAAAGGAGAAAGATAGCTTTCCCAGAGATCGACAGAGACAGAGGTAGAAAGAGCAGGAGAGACAAGAAACCAGACTCAAAAGGACAGAAATGGACATTGACAGAGGACAGGTAGAGACAGCAGATCAGAGAGGGTGACAAGGACCAAGAAATGGAGAGAAGGGGGTGGGGGGAGAGAGCGAGAGCACAAGCGAGAGCCAAGCAAGAGACAATGACAGGAGAGATATGGAAATAGAAATAGAGATGGGACTGAGAGACAACGAGAGACAGAGGTGGGGAGAGACAAAGATATCAGGCAGAGACAAGAACAGAGAGACAGAAGTGGGGAGAGATGAGATTGATAGAGATACTGGGTAGAGAGGGAAGGTAAGAGACATAGAGGAGCAAGAGATAAATAACAAGACCTGAGTGACAGGCAGTCCAGAGAGAGGGACAGAGACAGAGGGGGAGAGAGAGATAAATAGTGAGACAGTGGTTGAGAGAGACAGGGAAAGACCGACGCCGCGGGAGACAGAGACTGAAGAGAGAAAAGATTAGAAAGAAACAGGGCGAGACAGTAAATAGAGGGAAACAGGGACAGAGGCAGGGAAAAACAGACGGAGAGACGGGGCAGAGACGCAGAGGATCAGCACTGAGGAGGCGCGGGAACAGAGGGCGGCGGGGGCAGAGCCCGGGGCCGGGCGGGCTGGGGACCGCGACCGCGGGGTCTCGACGCCCACTCTCTGGCTCCCCACGCCCCGCGGCGCACTCACCAGCCTGGCGCGGCCCGGTGCCCCCGGCGTCTCCACGGCGCTCCCTCTGCTCCGCCCGCCTCTCGGGTAGCCCCTTGCTCGGCTCGCTTCCCTGCGCGGGGTCCCCCGCCGTGCGCTCCTGCCGCCGTGCGCTCTTCTGGCCACCGTGCGCTCACGCGCCGCTCTGCCTGCGGCGGCCGCGGGGGCGGGACCCGAGAGGGGCCGGGCGGGGGCGCCGGGGGAGAGGCCCCGGGGGGCTCTGCTGCTCCCAGCCCCCCAACAGGTGTTTCCCCCTCCGTACTGCCAGGTTGGGGGGAGGGGGCGCTGGAGAGCCGCCGGGAATCGTTTAAAGGAGAGTGAGGAGTCTAACACCCTTGGACTCTGGACCAGGGCCCCGTCACACCCACAAGGCGTGCCCCCCAAATCCACACTCAGTGCCCGGCATTCACACACAAATAGCCGTGTTCACACCCTGTCACAAGCTCAGGTACACAGCTGCCCTGTCTCACATATTTGGTTACACGGACATTATAGCGCCAATGGCCTGGGCAGGTTGTGATCATGAGGGGAGTCACTCTGCAAGATGCTGAGGTGAATGTGGAGGGCCTGCACAGAGAGAAAGCTTCTCCCCCTGCCCTGCCCAAGTGCTGTCCCCAACAGCACGCACGCTGCAGATTGCGCAGTACGTGCCCATGGTGGTGGACTCACACATCTGCACTCACACACTCAGGTCTCTGAACTGATTCCACAATCACAGCAGCAGGCTACACACACCACAAGCAGATACATAGTCACTCGTTCTCTCCTTCCTTCCTTCCTTCCTTCCTTCCTTCCTTCCTTCCTTCCTTCCTTCCTTCCTTCCTTCCTTCCTTCCTTTCTTCTTTCTTTCTTTCTTTCCTTCCTTTCTTTTCTTTCTTCTTTCTTTTTCTTTTTTCTCTTTCTTTCTTCCTCTTTCTTTCTTCCTTCCTCCCTTCCTTCCTTCCTTCCTCCCTCCCTCCCTTCCTTCCTTTTTCTTTTTTTTTTAAGCTCTTGTAACCTTCTGTTATGGACATTTTCAAACATATACCCAAGAAGAGTGCATAGTATTATGAACCTCTGGTATCCATCTCACATTTCAACTGTCATTATTACCATTTTGCCAATCTTCACACACATCCTCAACCCTTCTGTATGAGACTCCACAGTGTGTATCTCCAGACCCCTTCAGCCAACTGTTCCAGGCCCACTCTACCCTCAGTAATCCCCCAGATGCTGAGATGCTGTATCTTATTTGGGGGCCCTGAGTGGCAGGCCACAATTTTTCCTCTGAGAAGACTGGACCCCACTTCTCCCAGGCACTCTCATGCCTTCTCCAGTTTCTTCCTGTGCCCAATACGATGGACCTACTAAAAGCATGAGGGCCATCCAGGAGTGATTCCAAGTGTGTGAGTAAACAACCTGTATCTGTTGATTTGACACCTGGCATGAGCGTGAAACTCACTATGTCAGATCCAGCACCAGGGACCATCCCCTGACCTCATACCCAGTGAGGCACACTGTTCCCAGGGCCAAGATTCCTCTAGGAGGCAGAAATTCAGGTGTGACTTTGCCTCCTTCCTCCTCCTCCACCCTCTCCCAATCAGTCCCCTCCTCTCAGACCCAGCTTGCCCTGGCCTGGATCACTAGCTCTTCTCACTTCTCTTCTTGTGCTGGGTGACACCTTGCTGCTCTTCTTGTCCTCTAGCCTCCACCCTTGTCCCCTGTCCAGATTCCACTGCAGCACTAAGTCCTTGTTCTCTTTGGCCCATCTCTGGCCATACTAAAACTCAGTACTGCTCACACCTTTGGCTCACTCCAGTGTCCTGCTCAGATTTCAGACCTGAGAGCCAGCCAAACCCCAACCTCTCAAGGATCCTTGGTGATCCACCTGCCCTCAGTATTGATGCCTGCTCCCCCATAGCTTTGTGTGGTGTGAGTTCTCCTGGGGAGAGTCCTGCTCCCTCCTCTGGGCCCAGAGGGGAGAATCTGACTGTGCAGAAGCAAACATACTCTAGGGGCTCCTGGGGAACTCGGACAGAGGGTGGAGCTCTGCAGAACCCCTGTGCCCAGTTTGCTCCCCTTATACCCCACCCCTCACGCCCTCCAACCACCTGCTCAGAGAAGAGTTAGGTGCCTGGAGAGAAATAGATGGTAAGATTTTTCTTGGAAAGATAGGAACTGGCTTAGGGAAATGCCAGTTCTGAGAGTTTGGAGATTGCTTTGCAGAGGGCGGAGGACAGGGGCAAGGGATTGGGCAACTACTCCCAAAAGAAAGGAAATCAATCATCAATCAAGCATAGTAAACCTGTCTTGGGGTCTGGGCCAGGAGGGCTACAACTGGGAAGGGCTGAGAGGAAGCAATAAGCTTCACTGGGACCTGGTTTCTCTCTCTCTTCATCTGTGAAGAGGAAAGGCTCTCTCTTACACCCTCACTTAGCTCCCATCTGATCCTAAACCTCAAAGAGACAAAGACAGACAGACAGACGTAGACCTCCATTCATCCAACACATCTACTGAGCACCTACTTTATGCTAGACACTGTTGGAAATGGGAATAAATAAAACAAAGTCCTTATTATAATGGTATAATTCCAGTGGGGGAAATACATAGTATATCAGAGGGCAATAATTAAAATGGGGAAAAACAAAACTGGGTTGAGGGGAATAGAAAGGGAAGGATACATGTTACCTATTACTTTGTAACAAATTACACTTACACTTAGCAAGCTTAAAACAACATTTATTTTCTCACAATTCTGTGGATCAGGAATTCGAGAGTGGCATGGCTGGGTGGTTCTGGCTCACCACTTCTCATGAAGTTGTAGTAAAAATGTTGGCTGTAGCTACAGCTACATGAAGGCTTGACTGGGATTGGAGGATCCCCACTTCCAGGATGGCTCACTCACATGGCTGTTGGTAGGAAGCTGTTCTCCCCAGGTGGACCTCTCCATAGGATAGGACCTGTGCCTGAGTGTCTTCCCAACATGGCAGCTGGTTTCCCCCACAGTGACCCAAGAAAGACTAAAGAGGCAGCAATGCTTTTTACGGTCTAGTCTTGGAAATCACACGGTCACTTCTGCCATGTATTTGTTAAAATTACATAACTAAGTCCAGCCCATATTCAAGAGGAAGGGAATTAGTCTTCACCTCTTAAAGGGAGGAGTATCAAAAACTTTATGGAGGCATTTTAAAACCACCACAGAGGGGTGCCTGGGTGGCTCAGATGGTTAAGCATCTGCCCTGCATTGGGCTCCCAGCTCAGCGGGAAGTCTGCTTCTCCCCCTCCTTGCTCTTTCAAATGAATAAATAAGAAATCTTAAAAAAATAGGGCACCTGGGTGGCTCAGATGGTTAAGCGTCTGCCTTTGGCTCAGGTCATGATCTCAGGGTCCTGGGATCGAGTCCCGCATCGGGCTCCCTGCTCCTTGGGAGCCTGCTTCTCGCTCTGCCTCTCTCTCTCATGAATAAATAAATAAAATCTTAAAAAAAAAAAAAAAAAGAAATCTTAAAAAAATAAAATAAAATAGGGGCGCCTGGGTGGCTCAGTCGTTGAGCGTCTGCCTTCGGCTCAGGTCATGATCCCAGGGTCCTGGAATCCAGTCCTACATCGGGCTCCCTGCTTGGCGAGCCTGCTGCTCCCCCTGCTGTGCTCTTTCTCTGTCAAATAAGTAAAATCTTTAATAAATAAATAATGAGATAAAATAAAGTAAAATAAAACCACCACAGAACAGGGAAGGGGACGGTGCCTGGCTGGCTCAGTTGGCAGAGCATGTGACTTTTTTTTTTAAGATTTATTTTATTTATTTTAGAGAGTGTGAGTGAGCAGGGGGAGGGACAGAGAGAGAGAGAGACTCTCAAGCTGACTCCCCGCTGAGCATAGAGCCCAATACAGGGCTCAATCTCATGACCATGAGATCATGGCCCAAGCCAAAATAAAGAGTCGGAAGCTTAACTGACTGAGCCACCTAGGCACCCCAGAGCATGTAACTCATGATCTCAGGATTGTGAGTTTGATCCCCATGTTGAGTGTGGGGCCTACTTAAATAAATAAATGATAAATTAAAACAAACAAACACCCTTCTGTGTTTACAAAATGTTAAGGGAAGAACCAAGTATTGAAAGAGTGGAGGAAGAGAGCCATAGGCATATCTAGGGAAGAGCACTGCAGCTAGAAGAGTAGGTACAAATATCCTGCGGTGGAAGTTTGCTTGGTGTGTCAGAGGAAAGCAAGTAAGCCACTGTGCTAAAGTAAGGTAGCCAGGGTAAACGGTCAGACATTTGGTCATAGCTAACATGGGCCTTGGAGTAGGTCCTGGAGGCAGTGAAAGGACTAAATGAGATGGAAGCCATTAGAAATGTCTGAGCAGAAGAAAAAAACAAAGAAATGTCTGAGCAGAGAGAAGTCTGACTGTGGTTATTGTGTGGAGAATCGTCCACACAGGATACAAACATGAGGATTAATTAAGAGTCTGTTGCAGTAATCCAGGCAAGAATACTCCAGGTCCAAGATGGCTTGGACCAGGTAGTAACAGTGAAAGTGGCAAGATGTGGGGAGATTCTCGATATGTTTTAAAGATAAAACTGACAGGATCTGTTGATGGCTTCGATATCAGATGTGAGAATGAAAGGTATCCAAGATGGGGTGCCTGGCTGGCTCAATCAGTACAGTATGTGACTCGTCATCTTGGGGTTGTGAGTTCAAGCCCCACGTTGTGTGTAGAGATTACATAAAAATAGAATCTTTTTTTTTGAAAGATTTTATTCATTTATTCATTAGAGAGAGAAGGCGTGCACGAGTATGGGGAAGAGCAGAGTCTGGCATGGGGCTTGATCCAACGACCCTGATATCACCACCCAAGCCGAAACCAAGGGCCAGCCACTCAACCCACTGAGCCATCCAGGTGCCCCTAAAAGTAAAATCTTTTTTTTTTTTTTTTTTTTTAGATTTTATTTATTTGTCAGAGAGAGAGAGAGCACAAGTGGGGTGGGAGAGGCAGGCAGAGGTAGAAGCAGGCTCCTTGCTCGGTGTGGGAATCAATCCCAGGACCCTGGGATCATGACCTGAGCCAAAGGCAGACGCTTAACCAACTGAGCCACCTAGGCATCCAAAAATAAAATCTTAAAAAAAAAAAGGTATCCAAGATGACTCCAAGGTTCTTGGCAGCTGGGTAAATGTAGGTACCCTGAACTCAGACAGACAGTTAAGACTGTAAGAGGTGCTGGGTTGGGAGAGAAATCAGTTTGCGCTGCCATTTTATTTTGTTTTATTTTTTAAACTTTTATTTTTTTGAGAGAGAGAGCACAAGTAGGCAGAGCGGCAGGCAGAGGGAGTGGGAGAAGCAGACTCCCCACTGAGCAGGGAGCCCAATGAGGGGCTCAGTCCCAGGACTCTGAGATCATGACCTGAGCCAAAAGCAGATGCTTAACTGATTGAACTACCCGGGCGCCCCTGCGCTGCCATTTTAAGTTTGAGATGCAATGAGACAATCAAGTAGAGATGGAGGCAGTCAGATATCTGAACCTAGAGCTCAGAAGTTTAGGTTAAGACAAAAAAAAAAAATAGGAGTCAAGACATAGACGGTCCTTAAGATCCATCCATGTTGTTATAAATGTCAGGGTTTCCTTTTTATGGCTGAATAATATTCCATTGTATGTATATATGGACGTTCATACATATATACCATTTTCTTTATCCATTCAGCCTTGCAGGCATTATGCTAAGTGAAGTAAGTCAGATGAAGACGAATACCGTACGTTCTCACTTCTATGTGAACTCTACAAAAATCCAAACTCAGAAACAGAGAACAGATTGATAGCTGCCAGGAGCAGGGGGTGGGTGGGCATGGGGGCAGGGTGGGGGGTAGTGGAGTAATGAGGAAAGGTGGTCAAAAGGCACAAACTTCCAGTTATAAGATAAATAAGTCCTGTGGATGTAATGTGGAGCTTAGAGCTCTAATACATTATTTAATAGTACATTAGTGTATTAAATACTATATATAGAATTGGAAAGTTGCTGAGAGTAGATACTTAAAGTTCTCACCTCAAGAAAAAAAGAACTTGTAACTATGTGAGGTGATGGATGTTAACTTACTGTAGTTATCATTCCACCATACATATGGGCGTGAATCATTGTATTGCACACCTTACACTAACAGAATGTTATGTCAATTATATTTTGATGAAACTGTAAAAAAAAAAAAAAAGACATAGATGGTTGAGAACACCTGGGAGGGGTGTAGACAGAGAAGTTTGAGGATTAAGTCTTGGGGAGTCAAAGGAGCCAATTTAGGAGTTAAGGAGATAAGAAAGATAGAGCGAAGGAGCCAGTTTAGGAAGAGTAGTGTACTGGAAGCTGAGTGTTTTAAGAGTGATTAACTGTGTCAAATGAAAGTTAAGACATAACCATTGGACCTAGCAACTGAGATAGGGAGGAGTCAGGAGCCTACTCCTATGAAGAATTAAGAGAGGACAAGGGGAGCTAGGGCATTCCTAAAAGATGTAGTCTCTGAGCCTAGAGGCAGAACTGGGTTACAGGGTGGGAGAAATCCTTAGAGGCTTGGCTTTGCAACCCAGTGGAGAAGCCCCAGCCAGGACCTGTCATGGCCAACATGGTGGTAGTAGTGAAATGTCGGAATGGCCATCTTGCCTGGCCTCACATTCACTCAGAGCCGCAAATTGAAACTTTTGATGTTGTTTCCAAATGGTTATACATGTAGTTTTTTGTGTTGTTGTTCATTAGAATGTTGAGTTTGGGGATGCCTGGGTGGCTCAGTCAGTTGGGCATCTGCCTTCAGCTTGGGTCATAATCCCAGGGTCCTGGGATCTAGTTCCACATTGGGTTCCTTGCTCAGCGGGGACCCTGCTTCTCTCCCTGCTTGTGCTCTTCTAATAAATAAATAACTTTAGAGAATGTTGAGTTTGTATATAAAAATTGTGTATTTTTGGGGTGCCTGGTGGCTTAGTTGGTTAAGTGTCTGCCTTGGGCTCAGGTCATGATCTCAGCGTCCTGGGATCAAGCCCCATGTTGGGCTCCTTGCTCAGCGGGGAGTCTGCTTTTCCCTCTCCCTCAAAGAAATAAAATCTTAAAAAGTAAATTGTATATTTTCATAACCAATTTCGTTCTGTTCTTAATATACCAGGAAGCCTAAGAAGTGACAGTGGCCTGGGTCTTACTCAACCTCAGAACAGGGCCAGGAGGAAGGTGAGGCAAGTGAGGTGCCAGGGTGCAAAATTTAAGAAGGCAAATGCAGTGTCCCTGGGAGTGAGTGCACCTTAGGCACCTCTTTTCCTTCATTCTAGTGCCAGCCCCACCTACCTCAGACACCACCAGGTAGTGTCCCTGCTCTCCACCCCTGGGGGCTCCTACAAGTCAGGTGTCCTGGAGAAGGAAAACTGGAGAGGAAGAACTTCTCTGGGCAGGGGTGGGCACGATATCCTGGAAACAGACAAAACGATTATTGTGCCTCCTTCAGCTCAAAAGTGAGTATATACTGCCACCCCGTGGCCATCCAGGATCGGATTCCCAGGACTACTTCCAGAATGGCACTGGCAAGAGTAAGCAAGATCAAAACATACACAATCTCCCAGCCCTTAAATTTCTTCACATTAGCAGGTTTTCCTACTGTTCAGACACACGAAGAAATGAAATTGTTCAAAAGGTCTTTATTAACAGAGACAGATGGACAGACAGTGCATCAAAGGCAGTGTCTGAAAGCTGTGATGGGGGTGTACGTGTGCAGAAAAGGCCTTCTGTAGGCCAGGGACGGCTCCCTGGACCTAGGCTAACCCCTCTAGGTCCCCTGCCCAGCAGTGGGCCCTGAGCTGAGGCCAGCCTCCCCACCATACTCCTGAGGGATGAATGGGGTTGGGGGCAGGGGTCTTTCAGGATAGGACCCTGACCTCAGCATTCTCCATTCTTATGGTTCCCCAGTTGACTAAGTTGCTGAGCGGGTGGGGGACAGGCCTTGAGAGCACTTGCATAGCAGGGGAAGAGAATGGGGGTAAGGCATATGGTGAGGACAGGGAGATGAAGGGGGCCTCCACAGGCAACCCTTCATCTTCCTCCCCCCTCAACTGCTGCTGGATCAAGGGGTCAGGCCCAGACAGAGGATAATACCCACACCCATCCTTAACTCCAGAGCCCTGACTGGTGGAGGGAAGCTCTGGAAAGGCCTGAGTTAGTGAGTCAAGCCTGTAGTATGTGTGTCTGAATGTGACTGGCTCCCTTGGTGTATGTGGGGCTCCCTCTCTGGATGGGTGTGAATGCATGCTGCTGCTGTACACATGGGATTCTATCTGCATGTATGTCCCATATGTTCCCATGAGTCTCTATGTTTGGTTGTATAAATATGTATGTCCCTGCTCGTACACCAGGAACTTAGTAGTTGCATGTTGTGAATATGTCCCTGTCTTTTCATGTGGGCTCCAGAAAGTGGATGTATGCGGGCCTGCCCGCTCCTGTCTATCCACAGGTCCTCCTTCAGGCTTGGCTGGTCAGGGGTCCTGGCCGAAGAGGTAGGTGGTGAACTCAAGCCTGAGGCCCCGGGCATAGGCGCGAAGGGTATAGAAGAGTGTGAGGAAGTCCTGGGTGCTGAAGATTGTGTCAGCCAGCGCAAAGGCCAGGGTAGATGGGATGACACCCCGGCCATACTCCACCATCCATGTGTTTGGCCCCCATTCCACAGCCGTTGCCTCACCAGGCCCATGCACCACGGTCTCTCCTGGGGAACAGGGAGCAGCCACATAAGAAGTCTAGCCCTGCCCTTCCATTGCTGCCACCTCCCTAACCCATGGGCTATCTAGGGGTAGGGAACAGAGCAGGAGCTTCAGGAAAGGAAAAAGCCTTACCTTACTGGCCTCATCGCCCATCTGGAAGAGTAAGGAGCCACTCCTAAGTTTTCTTCTGTGGCATCACCTGGCTCACATCCTCTTTGGGGGGTAGGGGGAGGGGGGAGCCAGGGAGGGCCACCTCACCTGGCCATGGGCCACTGTATGGGAGTCCTGGAAGTCTGCATTCCCAAGCCTCACTCATGTTAGGCAGAAATTTAGCTAAACTTGGGCTGGGCCTGTTAGATAGGGAGGGGTGATAATAAGACTTGTTTGGTTCTCTGAGAAATGCAGCTGTTCAATTATAATGCCTGTCATGCCTGTAACACTCAACCTCAAACTTATGTGGAAGTCCAAAGCTCTACTTTTTATGTAAAATGTTTCACCATAGAAACAAGGAAGACGATGGTCTGTCTTGTCTTTGGGGATATGACAACCTATCTGATTACCCAACTGTCTCCCCAACAACTGCTGGAATGTTGGATGAATAAAACAGTGTCTTGGTAGATAAAAATTAGACAGGGTTAACAGGAAGCTGTTATGTTTTGTTTCCTTTTGACAGTAGAAAGCAACTGGGGTCCTTGGACCTGCTTCAATCAACGACCCGTGGCTTATCTGCGGGGATAAGGGAACCAGGGAAGAGCCCCCAACGACCTCCATTCCATGCTATGGCTCTCCTCCAACTATGGGCACCCCAGAACGAAGCGACCCACCTCTCTGACTAAGCCCCCCCTACCCACCTGGGTAGAAGACCTCACTTTTGGTAGTGCCCTCTCTCCACTGGTGGAAAGTGCCAGAGATGATGGTGTCCGAGATCTCAGCCCAATAGCGCCCTGAGGGACAATCAGATGGACACCGAGTATCAGGGTATCAGCGCCAATACATGGCTTGGCCAAACATCAGAAAGGAGGGCATAAGCCCTTGTACAGCCCCAGCCCCCCAGTTCGGCCCGCCGCCAGCACTGACCCGAGTGGCCGCGGGAGCCCAGGGCGGTGCCGAAGAGCAGCACGTACTCGGACAGTGAGGCGTGCAGAAGGCACATGGCGCCCATCCAGCCGCCCGCGTTCACGAACACCCACTGCAGCTCCTCGTCGGGCAACACGTGGCCTGGGTGCAGCCGCCGTAGTTCCACGATCAGCCGAGAGAAGGCCAGCTCGTGGTCCAGCCCTGGCGGGGGCAGAAGAACAACACAGTCAGAGCCATCACCACTCCGAACTCGGGAAAGGCGCCTCTGAAACTCCCAGCTCGGCTCGGGCCTCCCCAGGTCCCTGCCCTTCACCCATTCACTCGCCCGGTCATCCGTCGGCTCACCCGCATACTGCCGGGCCAGCTGCGCGATCTCTTCGTGCTGGAAGACGAAGCTTTGCGTGCCCAGCCAGAGCCAGACCACTTGGGCCAGCACAGCTGCAACAGCCAGGAGCAACGCGGCCCACACCCACCGCCGGCCCACTGCCCACTGCATCCCGGCGGGCGGCCTGGCAGAGAAGCGAAGGAACAACCCGGGGCCTGGACCTGTGACTCCCACTGCCTCCAAACCTGCGGCGCGCAGTCCACTACCGTTCCCCCGCCACAGCCGTGGTACGGCTCGCCCTGACCAATCAGAACAGTCCGGGCACCCGGGCACCGCCCCTCGGGTTGAACCATTTCCTCTCGGGGAGCGGGGAGCGCCAAGGGGTGGGGCGGAGCCTCGCGCGTGATGCGAGGGGGCGGGGCTAAACCATCCCAGCTCTTCCCTCTAGGGCCTACGGGCGGGGTCTCTCCGAGTGCCAAACCACGTGCGGGTGCGGGTATGAGTGTGGGTGGGGCTAGGTGGCCGTGACACTCAGAATGGACTGGCCCGCTTGGGCTCACAGGTGAAGCAGGCGAGCCCGGAAGCAGAGCCTTTCGGGACTTGTGATCGTCTCCTTTGCTAGCACAGAAAGTGGGAGGAGGCGCTTCTGCCTAGGAACGTTACGGAAGGCTTTCTGGAGGCGGTGACGCTTGAGCAACGTGTTTAAGGGAACTGCGGAGGGCATTCTAGCAAATGAGGCCTCTTCCAAGAGCAAAGGCACCGTGAAGAGACAACATGGGGTCTTTTTGGAGCCTACGATTCATTCTTTGTTTTGAAGCACAAAATGTTGGGCGCCTGGGTGGCTCAGTCCTTAAGCGGCTGCCTTCGGCTCAGGTCATGATCCCAGAGTCCTGGAATCGAGTCCCACATCGGGCTCCCTGCTCAGCGGGAAGCTTGCTTCTCCCTCTCCCACTCCCCCTGCTTGTGTTCCTGCTCTCGCTGTCTCGGTCTCTGTCAAATAAATAAATAAAATCTTCAAAAAAAAAAAAATCTTTGAAGCACGAAATGTGAGAGGAGGGCATTGTAAGCCAACAGGGTTATGGGGAGGGAAATGATAAAGGAAGAGAAGCAAAGGAGAAAAGAGGCAGCAAAGTGCAGGGATTAAGAAAGAAATTCTGGAGCTGGACTGGATTAAAAGCCTGGCTCCTGCCACCTACTAGTTGTGTGATCTTGGGTAAGTTAGTTAAACCCTGTGACTCAGTTTTCTCATCTGTGAAATGGGATGAATAAAAGTACCTACCTCATAGTACATACCTTCATTGTGATGAAGATTAAATGAGTTAATATTTATACAGCAATTAGTAACTCACAAATGGTGACATATGTGTTTGCTATATAAATAAAACACAAAGGAGAAGAGAACAGGAAGAGCATAGCATCACACATGATAGTGATGGAATGAAGGGTCAACACAGTCAAATGTAATTGAGAGTTCCGATAAAATGATGGGAAATGGTCATTAGGTTTCTCAGTAGGGGCATATAGCAGAGATGATGCTATACATTCACAAATCTATTTCCTTTTGCTCTTGGGCAGCCAGATTACATTCCACAGTATACTCTGTAGTTAGATGAGGCCTTATGATTGTGTTCTGGCCAATGAAGTATAGCTAGAAATTATGTATGCCACTTCCAGGCAGGTCTGGCTCCTAAAACCTGTGAAATTCTTTACATTCTCACTCTTCCCTCATCTATTATCTTAGTTACAGAGAATTAAGTAGTGGAGAATTCTGAATGCTGCTTCCTGCCCTCCCCCCCCCCACAAATGGACTGTGTTGCTAAGCCACTGAGTTTGGGGGGTGGGGTGTCATTTGCTACAGCAACTAAGATACTTAACCTAATACAGGCCACTAGACATGTTACAGTTATTGTGCCAGTAAGAGTAGAGGCTGGGAAGATGGACTATTTTTTGAGAAACTTGGCCAAGAAAGGAAAGATAAAGAAGGGATTATCTAAAGGAGACTGCATGACGGAGGGAACGTTTTTGTATTGGCTCTGGCTCCTGCGACAGTCCTGAGCTGACCATTCTCTTAACCCTGAGGACCAGGGACTAACCCCAAAATCTGGCCTCTGTGCCCCTGTTTAGGCAGAACTCTCTGGGACTGTCTGGGTCTGCAGTTCCCCTGGTCTTTCAGAAGGCTTCTCTAGCACACACTGTTTCTTAAAAAAAATTGATCACAGCCATATTCTCTAGATGTTAAGAAACAAAATTGAACCAAGTAAATTTGAAGATCTAATTGGCTTTATTAAACAATTCATGAATCAGGCAGCACACCATCTAGTGAGTAGAGGGGAGCTCCAAGGAGGAGGTATGCAAAATGGAGGTTTTTATTTTTATTTTTTTAAAGATTTATTTATTTATTTAGAGTGCCCACGCATGGGAGGGGGAGGGGCAGAGGAAGAGGGAGAGACTCTCCAGCAGACTCCTCGCTGAGTGTGGAGCTGACTTGGGGCTCCATCTCAAGACCCTGAGATTGTGACCTGAGCCAAAATCAAGAGTCAGACGCTTAAGGTGCCCCCGAAGTGGAAGGTTTTTATAGAAGAAGTCTGGGATAAGAAAGTTACTAGAAAAGGATTGATCCAGGCAAGTTCCTTTTTTATTTTTTTAAAGATTTATTTATTTATTTGAGAGAGCGAGAATGAGAGAGAGAGAGTACATGAGAGGGAGTAGGGTTAGAGGGAGAAGCAGGCTCCTTGCTGAGCAGGGAGCCCGATGCGGGACTCGATCCAGGGATTCGATCCAGGGACTCCAGGATCATGACCTGAGCCGAAGGCAGTCGCTTAACCAACTGAGCCACCCAGGCGCCCCAGGCAAGTTCCTTTTGCCTTAGGGGGGAAAGCACGGGATCTTATTATGCAGATTCTTCCTTTGGGGAAGAGGGCCCAGGAAGGGACTCATTGGTGCTAATCGGAAAATTCCTGACTAACCAGACTACATTTCTGGGGAAGTTGAAACCACAGATTAGGCATTAAGCCCCGGTTTGAAAACTTGACATATATGACACCAGTTTGGGCCTGTAGTTTTCTTTTTAACAAGGTTGTAGAAGAGATCTTGGAGGGGAAGGGCTCGGTAGGCCCCATCTCAGTCATTGTACTCTTCCCCGAAAAAGTGATCTTGGGAGACAGAGGAGAGGTTTGGAAATGTTCCTGAAGGGCGTGAGGAGTTAGCTAGCACTGATGAGGGAGCAGAAGACAAGCCGAGGACAAAGCACAAGCTGACACCCTGCAAGCGCCCCCCCCCCCCCCCCCCCCCCCGCCTCGGCCAGGGGAACGTGTAGGACATTCCTCAGACACTGTTGGCTGCCCTAAAGCTAAGGGAAGGAAAAACAAATGGTTAATTTATAGAGATCACAATCCTGCAAGACATGAGTCTCCCTCAATTTACAAATATTTTAGTGACATTTGTAAGAAAAAACATTCTTATCAATAACCTATTTTCCAGAAGGAAGCTCCCAACTGTCTTAATGTTAATGCTTTACTAGAGGAAAAAAACAATCTTAACTTGACAATGGCAAGGCGTCCGGTATCTTGCAGGTCCTCTTTAGCATATGAAAAAATTTTTTTAAAAACCTCCCTTTTGGGCGCCTGGGTGGCTCAGTTGGTTAAGCGACTGCCTTCGGCTCAGGTCATGATCCTGGAGTCCCGGAATCGAGTCCCGCATCGGGCTCCCTGCTCAGCAGGGAGTCTGCTTCTCCCTCTCCCGCTCCCCCTTCTTGTGCTCTCTCTCTCACTCTCTCTCTCAAATAAATAAATAAAATCTTAAAATAAATAAATAAATAAAAACCTCTCTTTTTCCTTACCCCCAACTCCCAAGTATATAATCAGCCACCCCTCACGACCCCGGTGCAGCAGCTCTTTCTGCCCAGGGTCCTGTCCCCCTGCTTTAATAAAATCACCTTTTTGCACCAAAGATGTCTCAAGCATTCTTGGCGGTCGGCTCTGGACCTCACCTACATTCAAAACTACATCAGCATGATCCAAGGAGTGGCACTGAAGCACTGGGAGAATGGGGCTGCCTCCCAAATCCAGTCTCTCCAACAACAAAGATGGCTGAGAGAGGAGGAAAACAAATCTGCCATCCCAGCGCCCCTCACCCCCACTCCAAAGAATGAAAAGCCAGTGGTATAGGTAAAATCCTCATTTCTCAGTTCCCTGCCCCCTGCCCCCTACCTAGTAGTCCCTTCAGATTCCAGTCTGAGGACCTAGGGCAGAGATTAGGTAAATGACCAATGACCCAGTTTTTGCATCTGAGATGCAAACACCTGGGTTGGCCTGGCCTGGGTTGGGGGAAGGGGCCTTCCTGCTACTGTGGAGCTCCTAGCTCACTAGGTTTCTGTCTTGAGACTCTAAAATGAGCAGCGAGAAGAGCCTGGAAACTTGGGTTCAAATCTTAGCTAGGCCACTACTCCTCTGGGTGACCTTAGGCTTCTGTTCTTCACTGTGGAATGAATGAGGAGGAGGTTCAAACAATATTTAGATGTCTTTTTTAAAGTGCCAGGGGAGGAATTAATTTGAATTTTATCCTAGTGTAAAGGAAACACCCCTGAACCCACCTAGATGGTGGCTGGAGCTACCTGCAGTTGGGTCCTGTCCACACTTTCAGATTTCTTCTTCTTTTAATAAGAAGGTGTGCTTTCTTTTCTTTCCCTCTTTTTTTTAAAAGATTTTATTTACTGGGCGCCTGGGTGGCTCAGTCGGTTATGATCCCAGGGTCATGATCCCAGGGTCCTGGGATCGAGCCCCATGTCAGGCTCCCTGCCTGCTTCTCTCTCTGCCTGCCACTCTCCCTGCTTGTGCTCTCTCTCTCACTTTCTCTCTCTCTCTCAAATAAATAAAATCTTTATTTAAAAAAAATTTTTTTTTTAATTTTATTTACTTATTTGACAGAGAGTGCAAGCAAGGGGAGCCAGAGGGAGAGGGAGAAGCAGGCTCTGCTGAGCAAGGAGCCCAATGCAGGGCTTGATCCCAGGACCCTGGGATCATGATCTGAGCTTAACAGACTGAGCCACCTAGGCGCCCCATACACTTTCAGATTTCTTATAGCCCTCTTACACTGCTCACTTCTTGTGCTTTCAGTTTGAGCATATAAGAGAGAGAATATGGTTACTCAGCCTTTTTTTCCTAAACCTGTTTCTCCTGCCTAGAGGGGACGGGGTATGGTTTTGGTGAACTATCCACTCCTCCAGGTAATAACTGGAGGCCAGGGTTCAGCTGAAGCAGATCACTCCCACCCTCACCCCCATGCCATTTTGCTTTTCCTCCACTATAGGCATTGAGGAAGTAAGTGAGGTAATTGTGGATCCAGGGTTATACCCCTACTTGGCCCTAGAGTGTAAGCTGCGGGAGCAGAGACCATGCCTGACTTGTGCAGGGGCATCGATTTGCCCCATATGGAGACTAGGTGCCTGGCACACAGATATTCAGTAAATATTTGCTGAATGAATGACAGAATGAACTACTGGATACAGCAAAGAAATCTTGTAAGCGTCATGGAGCTGAAGGATCTGCAATAAGCGGCTTTTACAGAGATTCTTTTAGGGTAGTGACTTGGCCCAGGGGTGTACTGGGATGACCAAAGTCGCCCCCCGAATTGGTAGGCTTTCCTGAGCCCCGCCCGCGATTGGGTGGGCGGGCCCTTAGGCAGTCACGTGCGGCGGCTGACCAATCATCGGGGGTGGGCGGGGGCAGACCCGGAGATGGGTGAGAGTCCGCTTTGTCGCGTTCCAGAAGATCCCCACCCACGCAAGTGGCCTAATGTCGCGCAGCGGATCAACCCCTGAGCAGCGCCAGCAGGCGCCAGAGGCAGACGCCACGGCCACAACCTTCCGGGCGAGCGGTAACCGCAGGGCGTCTGGGACTTGCTAGAACTCGGAGCCGAGCCCTCCCTTTGCTTAGAAAGTTATCGTCCCTTCCCCCAGATCGGCGCGCCCACCCCGCCAAGCTGGCGCGTCTGAGTTGGGACCCCAGGCTAATACGAGCTGGGAAAGCTCAAGCCTGGGCCTTTGGCTCCTGAGCAGGCAGGGCTGAGAGGGTGCTTCCGAGCTTGGGCCTGCTGGTGGGTGAGACCCAGGGCAGAGAGGGGCAGAGAGTTTTGCTGACTGATCTTGCCTCTCTGTCCCCAGAACATCAGCATATCCGCTACAACCCGCTACAAGATGAGTGGGTGCTCGTGTCAGCTCACCGCATGAAGCGGCCCTGGCAGGGGCAAATAGAGCCCCCGCTCCTGAAGACAGTTCCCCGCCATGACCCCCACAACCCTCTGTGTCCCGGGGCCACACGGGCCAATGGAGAGGTAAGCCTTTAGAACCTACATCTGCAACTAGGCCAGGAGTACTACTCCCTCTTAGAGCTGCCCCTCACCCACAAGGGGGGTGGGCCTCCTGTGTTATGTCCCACCAAGTCTTTCTGACCTCACAGCGGGTCTTCCACACACCCCCTTTGTAGCCTGTCCAGCCCCTGAAGCCCGCCACATGACTGGTGGGTAGGGAGCAGCAAATGCTTCTAGCCAATCCTTGTCAGTAGGTGAATCCCTACTATGATGGCACCTTCCTGTTTGACAACGACTTCCCAGCTCTGCAGCCTGATGCCCCCAATCCAGGTAACCTGGCTCTAGCTGCTGTTGGGGGGGACGAGAGGCTGGACCTCTTGGAGGACTTCTGTTACAGAGAGTGACACTCCTTTATCTCAGGACCCAGTGATCATCCCCTTTTCCAAACAGAGGCTGCTCGAGGAGTTTGGTAACTATGGAATTACTCTCTTCAGCCCTGGGTTGGACTGAGCACTAGGGTTGAGCCCTGCCCCTAGCACAGCCAAGCCCTATATCTCTGTCATTTCTCCCTTCCCCACCACCCAGTAAGGTCATGTGCTTCCACCCCTGGTCGGATGTAACGCTGCCACTCATGTCAGTCCCTGAGATCCGAACTGTCATTGATGCATGGGCCGCAGTGACAGAGGAGCTGGGAGCCCGGTACCCTTGGGTGCAGGTCTGTGAGGTTGCCCCCCTACCCTGGATGGGCAGGGAGCGGGTGGTGCAGCTTTGGTGTTGGGAAGTGGTATTCCTGTTTTCACAGGGTGTGGTCAGGAGAGGCTGATGTGGTGTCTCTCTGGCTACTAAAGCTCTGTACCTCTACTTGATAGATCTTTGAAAACAAAGGAGCCATGATGGGCTGTTCCAACCCCCATCCCCACTGCCAGGTAAGTGTGTCAGGGGCTCCAGTGGATATCTGGGGTGAGTCCAAGGCAGTACTGTGGGGAAGGGAAGTGGAGGGACAGAATAAGTAATGTGGAGGCTTGGGGGTGAAGGATCTGCCAGTTTTCTGCTCCTGCCCCTTGACAGGTGTGGGCCAGTAGTTTTCTGCCAGATATTGCCCAGCGTGAGGAGCGATCTCAGCAGGCCTATCAGAGTCAACATGGAGAACCCCTGCTAATGGAATATGGCCACCAGGAGCTGCTCAGAAAGGTGGGAAAAAGCCAGACCCTGCTTTCCCAAGGAACTCCTAACCTCACCCCAGAAGAGAAAGGTGTGTGAAGGAGAAGGGTAGAAGGGAAATAGCAGAGAGACTTGATGGGAAGCCATAGCAATAATCTAAAGGAAAGACGATGGTGGCTTACATTAGGGTGGTAGTGGTGGAGGTGATGAGAAGCTATCAGATTCTGGGTACATTTTTTCTCCTTCTCCTGCCTATTTGCTGACAACAACCCCGTCCCCCCCCTTGATGACTTCATCTCCACTCGGTCTGCCCAGGAACGTCTGGTCTTAACCAGTGAGCACTGGTTAGTACTGGTCCCCTTTTGGGCAGTGTGGCCCTTCCAGACACTGCTGCTGCCCCGGAGGCATGTGCGACGCCTTCCTGAGCTGACCCCTGCTGAGCGTGATGGTGAGTCTCCCAGCTGGGACCCAGGGGCCATGTATAGGATGGGGATGGCTCTGGTAGGGCCACCATCTTGGCCCCAGGCTGAGTCAGGCTCTGGTTCCAGATCTAGCCTCTATCATGAAGAAGCTCTTGACCAAGTATGACAACCTATTTGAGACATCCTTTCCCTACTCCATGGGCTGGCACGGTAAGGCTTTTTGAGCATCCATACCTAGCCCCAACACCATTTCTGAGGTCCTGAGGCTGAGCTCAGTGGACTGCATCCCCAGCAGGCTTTGAAATACTTATTGGGGGCGGGGGGAGTGTCCCGAGTAGGGATGCTGGGACTAAAGGTGGAACAATAAACTTGGTGAAACTATGTCTCCCAGTGTTTTCATGCCTGGTCTACTCACTGGCAAGGAATGCTGGGAGATGTAGTTTTCAGATACCTAGCCTGGTTTGGGGGTAGGGGCTAAGCTGAAGAGCTAAAAAATGGCCCTCCCCAGTTATGTCTTCTTCCTGTCAGGGGCTCCCATGGGATCAGAGGCTGGCGCCAACTGGGATCACTGGCAGCTGCATGCTCATTACTACCCTCCACTCCTGCGCTCTGCCACCGTCCGGAAATTCATGGTTGGCTATGAAATGCTTGCCCAGGCTCAGAGGGACCTCACCCCTGAGCAGGTCAGATTTCAGAGCACCCTGGGTCCTTGGGTTCCTTTTGTCTCCTATTTCCCCAAGGGAGCCCAATAATCATGACCTGGAAAACCTCTATAACCTAGGCATTCCTAAGGACTCAGAAGCTGCTCAGCTCTATCCTCTGGTTATTCTGGCGGTCCTTATTGCCAGCCTCCTGGTCCGACAAGCCTTCCCCCAAGTGTCTCCTAGGCACTTGTTACTACTGTTCCACTCATACCGCTCCATACCACCATTCTGGGCAGTCCTTATTCTCCCTGATTGCTCCCTGTTCCCTTGCAGGCTGCGGAGAGACTAAGGACCGTTCCTGAGGTTCATTACCGCCTGGGGCAGAAGGATAGGGAGACAGCAACTATCGCCTGACCACATTGACCACAGGGCCTTCTGCTTGAGGGAACCAGGGCCTAGGGTTGGGAAGATGTGGGATCAATAAAACTAAACTGTGTTTCTCAAACTTTAATCACATATTCTAATGACAGAGAAGTATGAACTATAATCCTCAGGGATCTCGGTTAAAGGCTGATGGCACAGCACCAGCCACAACTTTTCTTTGCCTGCAGATGTGCAAAAACTTAAGAGTACAAAAATTACACCCCAAATCTCTGAACAAAATGAATACTCAATGTTGTGTCTGGCCTATAGATTCTCTTATTCCTGGAGTAACAAAGGCATCACAGTTAAAGAAATTTTTTAAAATCCTGAGTTCTTGTCTGTGGCTAAGACTTTGGGAAGGCCAGAGCCCTCTTCACCACCACCCCTAGGATGATATGTCAGCTCAACAAGCCTAGGCCTGAGGGTTTGGTTTGGTGGGGAGCGGGTGAGCAGGATCCTGGTCCCAGTGGTCAGTGGCCAGACACTGGGCTGCTGGCCAGAACCCTGGCTTTGTGAGTGGCTGCAGCCTGGCTCTGCTCCAGCCCACGGGCTGAAGGGGTGGGTAGGGAACATGTACATGGCTTTGTGTCCTTGACTTCTCTAGACTCTCACATGCAGCATATATAGGCAGGCTCTGCATGCCTGTGTTGCCCATGTGCCCCAATCATTGCAGGGGAAGAAAGGAAGAAAACAGCTCTGGCAGGGAAGGGCCTATCAGAGTTAGGAGCACCAGCCCTTTTAGGAGGACAGCTTGAGTCTGCCCTCTCCCCTCTGGACCTGTTTCCTTTGGAAGATTGTATGACTGTGTGGCAATAATAGGGCATGCAACCCAGGAGACCTGATGCCACCTAGGGCCTTCCAAACTTTTAGGTGAGGATAGGGCTTGTGAGCAAAGCATGGATGGCCTGAGGCTTTTTATCACATTCTTCTCTCAAGGCAACTGAGTTTGGGAGGGGCTATCATGCCAAGACTAGACAGTGATGACTTGGCCCAGGAGAAGCTTGGCTGCCTGCCTTCTAGTCAAGGGTTTTTTCTTCCGTGAGACTCTGAAGGGGTAGGGTCTAGGACTTGGGAGTGTCTGGAAGGAACTCAGACAGACATGGTACACATCTCCCTTGAGACCCCACTGACTGGGGAGTAGATGTGAACCCTGAATGGGGGTGGGGCTTGTTTCTTAAGGCATACACCTACACAAACGCCTGACCATACAGTCTTGATTTGGCTGCATTTTGGAATCATTTGGGAGTTTTTTGTTTTTGTTTTTTTTTTTAATTTATTTATTTGAGACAGAACGAGAGAGAGCACATGAGAGGGGGGAGGGTCAGAGGGAGAAGCAGGTTCCTTGCTGAGCAGGGAGCCCGATGCGGGACTCGATCCAGGGACTCCAGGATCATGACCTGAGCCGAAGGCAGTCGCTTAACCAACTGAGCCACCCAGGCGCCCCTCATTTGGGAGTTTTAAACACTGATGCCAAGGCCAGCTTCCAGAGATTCGGATGTAATTGGTTTGGAGTATGGCTTGGCAGTTTTTCTTTTTTTTTTTTTAATTTTTTTTTTTTTTAAAGATTTTATTTATTTATTTGACAGAGAGAGACAGCGAGAGCAGGAACACAAGCAGGGGGAGTGGGAGAGGGAGAAGCAGGCTTCCCGCCGAAAAGGGAGCCCGATGTGGGACTCGATCCCAGGACCCTGGGATCATGACCTGAGCCGAAGGCAGACGCTTAACGACTGAGCCACCCAGGCGCCCCTGGCTTGGCAGTTTTATAACCAGAATGTCCAGCAAAGTTTGAGAACTGCTGCCCCACACAAGTCCTCCTTATCTGAAGTCAGGGGCACCTTCAGCTTCTCCAGTCACCTGACCAATGGCTCCTGAGCCACTGAACTTGAGGCTTTGTTTTTGGACAAAGCTGGAAGGAGGAGGGGCCTGAAAACTTCCAGTCCTGCTGTCCCAGGAGGGCAGGGCTGTAGAGAGGACCCAGGAATCCAGCTCCAGACTCTGTCCCCCAGCAGTCTCCTCAGTCCCGGACGGGACAGGAAGTGTCCGGCAGAGGTGGGCTGGAGGTGATTGGCAGTCGGAGGCTCCAATGGGCCCAGACCCCCCTCCCTTTTCACCCCAGTCCTTCCATTGGTGCCTGGGCGGAGCCGCCCCCTCTGCGGGGGGCCCCAGGGCGGGAGGGAGTAGAGGCCGGGGCAGAGGGCGAGGGCGGAGGGCGCAGGCGGCGGAGGCCGCAGAAGGTGAGGCCTGATGGGGCCGGCGGGAGTCCCCGAGAAGGCTTGCCAGGAGAGGGCGGGGCAGGGTGGTGTACGATCTGAAGGGCCTGGACTGGCGCACGGACTGTCAGCGTGTGCGTGTGACTGGTAGGCTGTGGGTGACGGCGTCGGTGTGTGGACCTGAAACTGAGGATCACTTGGGGCAGCTGTCAGTTAATACGACTGCGTGTGTCGGCGCGCATGTGGTTGAGTCTGCGTGTGGCTGTGCGAGTGTGGGATTCTGCGTTTCCGTCCATGTGCAGTTTTTGGTGAGAGACTGGGTTGCGTGCTTGTGTGTGAGAGGGCCTGTGACCATACGGGGACTGGGTTTGGGGAAGGGGTCTGTGGGGTTTAAGACTGTGTGTGCCTGTGTGAGAGTGGGTGCCTGGGTTTGCGTGTGCCATTGTGTGACTTCAGCGTGGCAGGGCGAGAGTGAGAGACTTGAGTTATGTGCGTGTCCTGTGTCCTGTGTCAGACTGTGTGAGAGTGGAGCTGTGTTGTATCTCGGGGACCAACTTCAGTAGCCAGTGGGACTGACCTTTCTACTTAATGTCCAGCAAAGACAGACCCACCGAAACACACTTGTCTTCCCTTCCTTTCTGTGCTCTAGCATCCCTGTCATTGGTCTACTGCTTATTTTCTGTTTCCCTGTCTCAGTTTCCTTTTATTTCTTTTTCTCTCCCTACTGCTGTCTTCCTAGAGCTGTCAGTCATCTGTGTCTCCCACAGTTTTGTCTCCCCAGGTATCTCTGTGTATCTGCCTCTCAAATCCTCTACATCTCTGTCTCTCTCTGTACCCCTGTGCCTAGCTCCCCTGTTCACCTTTGTCTCTTTGGCTACATGGGGGCCTGGAGCAGTGACGAGATGTGGGATCTGCCATTCTAAGAGCACCCTGGAAGAGGTGACTTAAACCATTATGAGGATTTGCTTCTGGGGAATGCTGCGACTCCATCCCAGGGGCAGAGTGCTAAGTGTCTGTGTGTCTGTGTGTCTGTGTGTCTGTGTGTGGTGTGAGGGTATGGGTAGGAGTCTGAGTGAGGATGTCTGAGTGTATCCGTGTGACTGTGAGTGGCTATATCTGAGAGTGTGTGTCTGAGGGTAAGCGTGGGTCTTGTATATCTGGCACCAAGGGACCAAAGGCATTTCCTGATGCTGGGGCCCAAAGAGTGGAGGGGGAGGTGAGAAATGGCTGGAACGTCCAGGGGCGGAGGGACTGGACTCTGGATTTTCTTTATACCCCCCAACCTGGGGCCTCCCTTCCCCTCAAAAAACGGCTAGCTATGCCCTAAGGAAATATTTGCTGGGGAGTGAAAAGAGTGGGGGCATGAGTCTGTGTCTGATTTTTCATTTGGTTATGTCCACGTGTGTTCAAGGGAGTGTCTTTTTGTTGACTGTGCTTAGTGAGTCCAGGCATGAATGTGGCTGGGTGAAAACATAGGGAATCTCTCCCTGACAGGGACATGAGCAGTCCTCCTTTCCCTCTTGCTGGCCGTGGCTGTGCCTGTGGCTTCCTTTCCAGACTGGGGGGAGGCCTCTTCCCTTCCCAGGGCCTCGGGTGGGAGGGGGGCGAAAGGGGAGGAAGGAGGAGGAAAGAGGGAGGTGGGGGCCTAGCTCAGGGCGGCTGAGCTCTAGGGCCCAGAGGGGCGGAGGAGGGAAGGGGAAGGAGGGGATGATTCTGGGGTCCCAGAACTGAGTGGAGCTGAGACGGGTGCTGTAGCTGGTGGAAGTCCTGGAGGCCATGGACACTCAGCCACTGGGATCACCGAGGTAGGGCGGGGCTGAGCAGGGTAAATGTGGCTGGGGTGGGGGTTGGGGGGGGTGTGAGCAACTAGACACATTCAGAGAGATACAGACACATGGAGGCCCTTGTTCTGCTCTACTTGGGAGGGGTCTGTGCTCTTCCTCTTTTGGAGCCCTTGCCTGCCTGGGCCCTCTCCCTATCTGCTCCTTCTCCTATCCCCATGGCCACTTCCCCACTGCCTTTCTTATCCTGCTCTTCTCCTATCCAGAATCCCTCTCTCCCAGCACTCCCACAAGCGGTGGTTACCATACACAAGCGGTGGTTACCTCCTTTGCCTTTCTGGTTCCTGCTGCCATAGCCCAGCCCTTGCCTCCCTGAACTCCCACTACCTCCCAGTCTTGATCTCGGAGCATCTCTTGGTCCTGTGGCCTCTACCCCAGGCCCCTTTCCCTGTAGGCTCCTTGCTCCTCTCAGCTTTCTCTCCACTCCCCGACACCCTGTCTCCATCCCCTGGCTCCTTGCCCACCCCCAGCCTCTGGCAGCAGCCAAGGCATCTGGATCTGCTTAACTCTGCAGCCTCAGCCTGCACCCTAGCCCCATCCAGCCTCACAGGCTCGAGACCAGCAAGATTCCAGAGTCAGGCCCAGATGAGTGGCCCAAGGAGCCAGGCCCAAGAGAGAAGAGGCCTGGTAGCCAGAGCAGGGCTAGGCCTCATGGTAGGAAAACAGCGTGGGCTCCGACCCACCTTGACAGCCCCCCACCCAAGGTTGATGAAGGCTGTCTCAGGTTAACCAGAGGCAATGACTAGCCCTGGGCCAGGTGGAGTGGACGCTGGAATTCCCAACAGCTGGGTTGGAGGAGTTAATGGGAATGACTGGGCTGGTGCCAGCACTTGGTGCCAGGGGTGGGTGCCAAGGGTGGTGTGAGTGTGTGTGTGTGTGTGTGTGTGGAGCGGGGGGGACTGCTGGCGCAGTCTGTCGCCTCCGGCTTTTGTTCTGGGCCCTAGGCCCAGGACTTTGATGGAGGGTGTGTGTGTGTGTGTGTGTGTGTGTGTGTGTGTGTTTGCATGTATGCCCATGCAGCACTGAGTGTATGGTGGAAAAGGGAACCTTAGATCAGATCCCCAGATATTTTCTGATATCCTTACCCCATTTGGTACCAGTTTTCTTCCTAGAAAGTCTCAGTTTAGAAGAGGAGGAGGCAGGCTTTAGTCTCCCATCTGGGAATGGGGGATTGCTGACCCTGCCTCTCTCCCCACAGATGAGCAGCAGCTGCTCAGGGTTGAGCAGGGTCCTGCTGGCTGTGGCTATAGCCCTAGTGTCCGCCGCCTCTCCCTGTCCCCAGGCCTGGGGCCCCCCAGGTGAGAAGAATCCGGCTATATGACTCTAACTCTGACTTGTGACTTGCCACCCTCACTGTGGACCCTTTCCATGCCTAATCTGTGACTCCCAACCCCTGACATCCAACCTGGCAAGATTCCTTCTCTACCCTGTCTTCTGACCTCTGTCTCTAGATTATAACATGATGCTTTGACCCAGTGACCCCACCCAGGGCTTAAAAGTTTGCCACTTATGCTGTTGTGCTGAGTGGGGGCTGGGATGGGAGAAAAGGAAAGGGAGAGCCTTTCCTCAGAAGTGCCCTCCACAGGGTTCCAGTATGGGCAGCCTGGCAGGTCCATGACACTGTGTTGCCCTGGAGTGACTGCTGGGTAAGTGCCCCACCTGCCCATTGGGCTGACACTCATGACCCTTTCTTGACTCGGTCCAGTCCTTGTGCCCCTCCCATCCTTGCCCCCTGTGTCTATAATCCTCATCTCTCTAGCTATCCTAACCCTCAAACCATCCTTATTCAACAGAAAATTTTAACCAACATGTATTGAGCACCAGCTAAGTCCCTGGTTTATCCTAGGCTTTGGGATCTAGCAGGGCATAAGCCTGGCAAGATGCCTGCCCTTGCAGAGGTTACATTCTAATAGGGCAGACAGATATGAGCAAATATGAATCTTGCCAGGGAGTGGTACCTGCAGGGCAGAAAATCAAAAGGAAGTGATGTGGAAGAGGATAACTGATTGGTTACTTTTTCTTGGTAATCAGGGAAGACTTCTCTGAGGAGGTGACATTGAAGCTAATTTCTAAAGGTCAGGAAAGAGGCAGCCATGCACAGGTTGGGGTACAGGCATTCCTGACAGAGGGAACAGCTAGTGCAAATGCCCTGAGGTGTGAATGAGCTCAGTACTCTTGAACAGAAAGAAGATCAATGTGACTGGAGTGTACTGGGTGAGGGGGAGAGAGGGAGGAGCTGAAGAAGGAAACGAAGGCAAGGGCTAGATCACCAGGGGCTTTGTAAGCCCCTGGACTTAAAGGACTTAAAGGACTCTGGGTTTTATTGCAAGCACAGTGAGAAGCCAGTGGAGAGCTGTGGCATGGCTTACACTTTAAATCTTCCCTCTATCATCACCTCATCTCACCCCCAGGGCCCCGGTGTCCTGGTTTCGGGACGGGGAGACAAGGCTGCTCCAGGGACCTGACTCTGGGCTAGGACATGAGCTGGTGTTGGCCCGGGCAGACAGCACTGACGAAGGCACCTACATCTGCCGGACCCTGGATGGTGTACTCGGGGGCATTGTGACCCTACAGCTGGGCTGTGAGTTGGGGAGGGAGTATTGGGTGGCAGTGATGAGGCAAGGGGCTCCTGAGGAAATCCAGGCCCTGAGTAAGCCCTCTAGGATGGGAAGGACCTGGGACTTCTCAGATTCCAGTTGCACCTTCTTCCTCTAGACCCCCCAGCCCGCCCTGTTGTCTCCTGCCAAGCAGCTGACTATGAGAACTTTTCCTGCACTTGGAGTCCCAGTCAGGTCAGCGGTTTACCCACCCGCTACCTCACCTCCTACAGGTGTGTGCATAATTGGGTGTGTATGCCTATACATTTGGGTGTGTAGGCACAATGTGGGTGTGGGAGGCAGTGAAGGAGGTCCTGAGGAAGGCCTCAGAGAGAGGGAGGATCCTCTTTTCCTTCCTGACCTCAGATGGCCCCCTCCCTGCCAGGAAGAAGACTGTACCAGGAGCTGATGGCCTGAGGTAGGACATAAGGGAGAGGCTGGGGGCTCCAGCTAGATCCCGCAATGAGCACTTCCAGAGCCCAAGACCACATCCTCCTTCCTAGGATGAGTCCATCCACAGGACCCTGGCCATGCCCCCAGGATCCCCCAGGGGCTGCCCGCTGTGTAGTCCATGGGGCCGAGTTCTGGAGCCAGTACCGAATAAATGTGACTGAGGTGAACCCCCTGGGGGCCAGCACACGCTTGCTGGACGTGAGCTTGCAGAGCATCTGTGAGTACCTGTTCCTACTGCTCCCTCAGATCCCCACCTCAGAGACCCCGAATGGACTCCAGGGTACAGATATCCCAACATGGAACCTCCACCTGCCAAACAGTTCCCTTCTGACAGAGACCTCATTTTAGCACACAGATAGCTACTGTGGAGACTAAGAAGCCAAAGAGATCAGAGCCTAGGAGGCAGGGTTACCTCAGCCTCTGGAGGCTGCTGCCACTACCCCTTCCTGGGTGCCTAGCCCACAAGTCCTTCCTGGGTGCCTAGCCCCAGAGCTGCTCCTGCTTCTAGGGCCTGTGCTGAAGGCAGCCGTGTCTCATGTCCTTCCTGCCCAGTGTAAGCCCTTGCTGGCCCCTCTTTCCTTTTGATCCGTATGTGGGAGGGGGGAACTAAAGCTCTAGCTAAGGGCTAGAGAGGGACAGGCAGACTCCATGCTGAGCACAGAGCCCAACGTGGGCCCAATCCCACGACCCTGATATCATGACCCGAGCCGAAACCAAGAGTGGGACGCCCAACCGGCTGAGCCACCCAGGCGCCCTAGCTCATTTTATAATAAGGTTGACAGACAAGTCCTGAGGATCCAAAGGATGATCCAAAGGATGATCAAGCTTAAGATTTCCCCAAACCCCTTGGAAGTGCCTCCCTCAGGTACCTTTAGGCATATACCCACCTTCCCTTGGGAGGTGGTGGGGAAGAGATGGGTACCTGTCGCCTGTCCTGACTTTGTGTCTCCACCACCCTCAGTGCGCCCTGACCCTCCCCAAGGGCTTCGCGTCGAGTCGGTTCCTGGCTATCCCCGCCGCCTGCATGCCAGCTGGATGTACCCTGCCTCCTGGCCCCGCCAGCCCCACTTTCTGCTCAAGTTCCGACTGCAGTACCGTCCAGCGCAGCATCCAGCCTGGTCCACGGTGAGGCCTGGAATGTGTCCCAATCTGGGGCTATGGCTTCTGCCTCTGGTTTCATGTTCCTGGTTATTCTGCCTGGCTTTCTGGCACACTGGCAGGTCACCAAAGCCCTGTCACCTCCTCCAGTAGAGTGCTCTCCATGGGCGAGTCTTTGTGCTGGGTGCTGGGGTTGCAGCAGGGCCTGGTAGGCCTAGCCTCTGCCCTGTGGGGCTGTAACTCTGATGTCTGCCCATCTGTGGGAAGACAGGAGTGGCTTTTTACAAATGACTTTTCTAGGAAAAGGAGTACCTTTCACCCAGAGGCACATTCTCCCGTAAACATTCATATACCCAGATGAGGACAGTAGTGAATTTCTACCCCTGAAGATGTTAAAGATGGGCTAGCATCAAGTCTGGGGAGCAGCAACCTCAGATAATGCCCGATATTTATTGAGCACCACCTGCCTGCCAGGCACCGTCCTACACATTTTACTTGCATTATCTCATTCAGGTATCATCACCTCTATTTTACAAATGAAGGGACCAAGGCACAGAGTGGCCCAAGGTCACTCAGTAAGTGTTACAGCAAAGATGTGAACCCAGGCAGTCTGATGGCACAGCCTGTCTGTGCAACCGTCATGCACTTTTGTCTTCCAAACACTAGGTGTACACCTGAAACCACCAGCCTCCCGACGTGAGGCCCTGACAGGGACGGGACTGGAGGAAGGGGTGCTCTTTGCTAATGAAGGTTGGGGGCAGGTAGGCTTGGCATTTACAACCTGGATAACGGGCCAAGGAACCATCTTCATTCCCAGGTGGAGCCGGCTGGATTGGAGGAGGTGATCACGGATGCTGTGGCTGGGCTGCCCCACGCTGTACGGGTCAGTGCCCGGGACTTTCTGGACGCTGGCACCTGGAGTGCCTGGAGTCCTGAGGCCTGGGGGACTCCGAGCACCGGTGAGAGACTGAGCCCAGGGCACGGGCAGTGGGCCCGCCCACTGCATCTGTTGGCCGGATGGGTGTGCGAGTGGGCTGCATGTACATGTCCTGCCACACAGGCGTGGCCGTTGAGGTCCCAGTCTTCAGCCTTGGTTGTCCGCAGCCCCGCCCCAGCTTAAGCCCTGCCCCTCGGCCTCCACCTCCATTAGGCCCCCAGAAGCTGGCTCTACCCTTTCAGCTTCCACCTCCTGGGCACCCCGTGTCCAAGCCAGGCCCTGGCGTCCCCTGGCAGGCCCCGTCTTCCACCCCCACCCCGTGTGGACAGGTCTCCTCAGGTCTTGCCTCCCTTCAGGGCTCCTACCAGAGGAGATACCAGCTGGCGGACAGCCACAGAAGCAGCTAGAGGAGGAGCCTCAGGCAGACAGCCCTGCTCCCCCCAGGCCCTCCCTCCTGCCAGACCCACGGCCACTTGGTAAGCTTGGGCAGGTGAACAAAGGTTGTATAGGACGGGAAAGCCCCGGAGAGAAAGGGTTTGGTCAGGCAGCCTCGCTCTCACAGTGGCATGCGACCCTTCCCCTCAGACCACAGAGACCCCCTGGAACAGGTAGCAGTGCTGGCATCTTTGGGGATCTTCTCTTTCCTGGGACTGGCAGCTGGGGCCCTGGCACTGGGACTCTGGTAAGTAACTGCCAACGGCCCCTCAAATTCTGATCCCACGCAGATGCTCTGATACCCACAGACCACACCCATTCCCACCCTTCATGATTTCCCAGTGAAACTTTCTGATTCTGGAACAACTCCCCCCTTCTCCCTCCAATCCCCACTTCATTATTTTCACTGATTTCTCTCCTGACCGTTTACTAATACACTGTTTTGGAGGAGACAGAGATGTACAAATTGTCAGGGAGACAGCTACCTTTTTGTGCTCCAGGCTGAGACTGAGACCAGCTGGGAAGGATGGACCCCAAAAGCCTGGGTTCTTGGCTCCAGTGATTCCAGTGGACAAGCTTCCAGGTGAGTAGGACATCTAGGAGGTTTGGATTCAGGATGTGTACCCTCGTTTTGAGTGTCTGGATTAAGAGCCAGGTGCTCTAGTCATCGTAAGGGTGTTGGGAATCAGAGTTGGGTCACCTCATTCATATGATGTCTGAGCTCAGGGATGGACCTTTCATTCTTGAGTCCTTGGGCTCAGAGTTGGGTCTCTTTTCCTTCTCTCACATGGTATTGGGGTTCCTAGATGGGCCCCCCTCATTTTCAGGGTGTTAAGCTCAGAGCTGGAGGTCTATCCTGACTCTGGGGCTGTCTTGGATCAGAGTTGGGTCCCCTCCCTTACTCTTGGTGTATCTGGGCCCAGAACTAGGAATACTTCATCTTCAGGGTGTTGGGGTTCAATCAGAGCTGGGCTCCTCTATTCATGCCTGGTGTTGGGCTCAGAGCTGGGTCCCCTCACTCATTCTCAGGGTGTCTGGGCCAAAATCTAGTCCCTATTATCTCCCTTGATTTGCCTCCTGCTTCTTCTAGGAGCCCCAAACCTGTAGATGACCCAGGAGGGCTTCAGCTGATTCACCTATAATTCTGTCTTGCTGGTGTGGATGGACAGACAGATAGAACCCAGGCAGGCTAGTAGATCCCCATGGAGGCAGGAGGGCGGGGAGTGGTCTCAGCTGGAGGTTCGGTTTGGAGCCCAGTTCTGTCAGACTCTGTTCCAAACTTGCCAGCTGAAAGGTGCTGGACCTCTCATTTCATCTCAGAATTGGAGGTCCACCTGAGGAATGTGTGTAGATATGTATGTTTGTGTCCATGTGTGCCCATGTGTATGTGAGGTAGGGAACATGTGTTCTCTAAATGTATGCATGTAGGTGCCTGGGGAGTATTTGTGGCTCCTTGGCGCTTGGCCTTGCCCCTGGAGGGGTTTGTGAAGATGTGAATAAAGAGAATGAGGAGGTTCTTCTGTTTATTGACATGTCTCCCAGCTTCAGATTCAGGGCTCACAGGAGAATGCATAGAACTTGGAAACCACAGTCAGAGACTGTTGTCCAATGCTGCTTTATTGTTTCGGCTACTGGGGGCCCTGGTCCATTTCCCCTATCAGCCCCAAATTCAGGTTAGGCAGAGTCCCCTGGAGCCTCCTCCCTTGGCGCTCAAACCACCGAGCCAGGCTGCGGTTCTGAGGGTGGATGCAGACACTGCGTCGAGACAGGTGAAGCCTGGGAAAGGAAAGGTCCAAAGCCATAGTCATAGCTTGGGGATGAGGTTAGGGTCCAGGGGTTAGGGCAGAGGCTAGATGAAAACTTGAGTCAGCCTCAGAATTAGCAATTGGGGTTGGGGTTGGGATCAGCATCAGGGGTTAAGACTGAGGTCAGACTCAGGGGTCAGTATGAGGGGGAGGGTCAGAGCTCACACGAAGGCCTGGAGGTGACAGTCCCCATCAGCTTCCTGCACCTCCACCCGGATGACCCTCCTCAGGAGCTTGTTCGAGAGCGGCTGGCGGTAGAGCTGAGTACAGCAGGTATTGCTGATTGGCAGTGGCAGTGCTAGGAGACAGTGGGGCCATGTGTTCAGAGGGCTCCTGACCCAAAACCCTTTCATCAGACAGCTGGAGGATGGACTTCCTGGGTCCCTTTCCCTCCATCCCATTCACCCAAATCCCTCACCTTCTAGACCCCCAAGCACTCACCTGCTCCAGGGTCTGGGCTCAGCAGCAACAGTAGCAGCAGGAGGCTGCTTGTGGACGAGGGCCCCTTCATGCTGCTCAGCCTGGATACTTCTCTCTCCTCCTTCTCCCCTACCTTTTATCTGGGTGCCTTTTACCTGGGGCACCAGGTGAGTCAGAGGCAGGTGAAGACGAATTGCTCATCCTGTGACATTCCTGGGCCCTAATTGCCACAGACCCCTTCCTCTTCTAGGGCTGCCATTTCCCATGGCTTCTAAGCCCTGGACAGAGAAGCTGGAGAGAGGGGTAGTGCATGATGTGAAGACTGATGGTACAGTGATGAGTAAGGGCACCTAAGTATCCACAGTGGCATCCAGTGATGGACATTCACACTCACATACCCACAGTCACATTCAGTCACACCTCAATCACTCAGTCAACCTTACACAGTCAGACAACCAAAGTCAGAATCACACAGCGCCAGTTGTACTCAAAGTCCCATTCCCACATAGTTGTGTCTTCACAATCATTCAATCACAATCATATGAGCACAGACAAATTCTGATAGGGGAATTGTGGGCGGGGTGGGAGCAGAGGGAAGGCCAGCACCAACTTGCCTTCATCTTCCCCTCTCTACTTCCTGCCCTAGCCTGCCTGTCTTACCAGGAAAAACTGATGAGTATGGATCCCTAAAGCAAGCTCTTCTGGCTGAGGATGAGTCTTGGCTGGGACAGTAACAACCAGAGTGAGAAGCTCGGTGCTATTGGGGTACCTCTGGGATGCTAAGGTGGGGGCTGCTTTCCCCAGGGAGATGAGGCAGGGAGGAAGGATGGGGTGGATAAGGTGGGAAGATGAAAGAAGATAAAGTTCTTTGGTGCCAGGTTGCTGCTGTCAAACAGGAAAAAGACCCAAGAAATCTTACCTTCCTGTTTTTGCCTGGTCCTGTCCCAGAAATGCCAGCCTCTTGCCAGCAGGGGCCTGGGGCTTCCAGAATCAATCCTGGCTTATTGAGACATCAGACTCAAGAGCTCAATTACCTCTCTTTTGTTCAAATTCCAGCCTTTCCCTGCTGCCCACCCAGGTCCGGTAATACACCCCCCCACCCCCCACCCAACCCTTATACATTCTGCATCCCATCCTCTTGCTAAAGCCCCAACCTCTCCTCTCCTTCCTGTCTCTTATCTCCTAATCCCATTCCCAGCCCCCACTCCCTTCTTCCCCTTACCCCCTAAAGCAAAAATCCTCCTCCTCCTCTTGTCCTTTCCAGGAAGCTGGGGACTGCCTATGGTGGGGGCAAGCCGCTAAGTTTACTGCCTCTGGCACCTTGAAGAATTTCCCACTCCTGGTCTGGGGATTTCAATCCTCAAGTCTTGCTCTGTATTTGAAACATAAACTGAATCATAACCCAGTAATCCAGACCTTATCTGGTTGTTGTAAGGGTGCCTTCTGCAGCCTTCTGCTCTGTGGCCAGCTATTCTCTAAGGGGCAGGCCTTCTCTTGGGATAGGGACTCAAACCTGTCCTGGGCATCTTTCTGCTGCAGGGCTGCTGAAACCATCAGTTCCAAGAGTAAGAACTCGCCCCCCTCCCATGCTGAACAACTCAAGTTTCTCCTCCTTCCTGTCCAGGGTGAGGCTTGAAGGCCCTTTCCTGGAGTTTGTCTTGTGGATACTCAGGAATTCTGACAGTGTCCTGCTGAGGTGTAGGCCCAGGGCTGGACAGGGCACTCCACTTTTGACAGGGTTCTTGATGTAGACATTCTGAGGAAATGGCTCAGGAGCCTGGGTCCGTTCTTGAAGGTGGCCACAACCCAGAGGTCACCCATCTTGACTGCTAGTACCAGAGGCCTTGGGTCTCTCTCCCACCCTCCAGTTTGGACTTGTGCCCCAGAGCTTGGGTGCAGCTCTTGGCGTGCCATTTACTTATCACAGATCTCCATCAGCTGGTTGTCTGCCACATACTTTGTGGTCTTTCCTGGACCAATTGGTCTAGCTACCTGGAAAGGCAAGAAATGACTTCTTCCAGGTATGCACCCATCTCTCCCCTTTGGCTATTCCAAAGATAGGGCCAAGTCTTCTCCCCAGCCACAATCTGCTGTGGCGGGGGCAGCCCCAGGCTGAAAGTTAGCTTTGCCCCAACCCATAAATTGGGTTGTCTCTTTAACTTAATCTTCGGGTAACTTTTCTGGTGCTGGGCCTAGTCCTTTACTGAAAGCAGGCCCACCAGGAGTCCCTCACCCTCAGTACTTCAGGAGCTAGAGGGTTTCAGGTCAACTAGGGGAACAAGACAGGGGTGGCAGGGAGCCGTGGCCTTTGGGTTCTCCTAGGGACAGAGCAAGAACTGCTAGGTAAGCTGATGCCAAGTATCTTTAAACCTGAGAAAAGACTGGGGGAGCCAGAAGTTGTGGTATTAATTGTAGGAAAGATCTCCAACAGTCCCAAGTCACTCCCCTCTGGCAGGCTGCGGGAGTCAGTGTCTAGGAATCTTCCCCTCCTCTCACAGCCTACTTCCTACAACTCTGGGCTTACAATAGTTTAGATTCACTCTCAGAAGAAGAGGATTCTCCAGATACCTGGCAAAGTCCTGTCTAGGAGGAAGGTGGAACACATCAATGTGGAGATAAGCTGGGAGGAAGACCCGGACAGGGCTACTTAGTTCCCAGCATATAGGCTATTTACAGCGAAGTGGGGGCGGGGGGGGGGGTTAGGTGGCGGAGGGCAGTCAATGACAGTAATGGGAGGCCTGACACTGAGGAGGGATCCTTAGTAATAACGGGGGCCTGGACATGGAAGGGCACCCTATCAGGGAGGGAGGCCCTGTCAGTAACGAAAAGCAGGCGTGTAGAGGGGCTCCCAGCCTGAATGGAGGCAGCGGCGGCAGAGTCAGGAGGGCAGCACGGTGGCTTCGGTTTAAATCTTTAATGCACCGGCTGGCTGGGCAGTGGCGGTGGGGGTGCGGCGGGGGAGGCCGCGACCCGAGCGCTGGGGGGCAGGGCCCAGGCCGCTTGACAGACAGCTCATCAGGCCTCGTAGAGGCTCCAGCTTCTGCTCCCGGGGATGCGCCGAGCTGTGGGGCAACCCGACAGTGGCATGAGGCAGGGAGGGGACTCCCGGATTCCCCCCATCCATCCTCCTGAGGCTGAGCCTCGTGTGCCCCGGGCGGGTCCGCGGTGTCGCAGCCCCCTCACCTCCTGTCCCTCCGCCACATGCGCAGCCAGGGGAAAAAGTAGAAGCAACCCCAGTAGATCCTGCGGAGAGAAGGCCGAGCCGGGCCGGGCGGGGCGGGGCTGACCCCACAGTCTCCGCCGCTCAGACGCCTCGCCCCTCTCTTGAAGGCTCCGCCCCGCCCTTTAGAGGCGGTTCCCTCCGCAGCCCACGCCCCCTGAGGGGCTCCACGCCTCCCGCCCGCAGAGAACTCGCGCCCTCCCCCCACCCCCGAGCGGCTAGGTTCCTCCTCCGCAGAACCCGCCTCCACTCACTCCTCCTCCGCCTCCAGCGCCACCTCGTATCTCCTCAATCCCGACATGTCCTGGGCTCCGAACGTCTCCTGGGGAGCGGCATGATTGGATCAAGGATACCCCAACCCTAGGTCCCCTTCTTTGTCATTCTCGGGGCCAGTCTGGCCTGTTCTCAGGTAATCTGAGGCAGGTGCCCCCGGGAAGCCTCAACTGCCACATTGGGACAGGGTAGGATTGCAGAATTGGGAGGCACCAGACGTTAAGGATATAGGAGGTCGGTCACCTCGGGGGCCTGGGGCATTCAGGGGGTCAAGGCGAAAGGCTTTGCGGTCATGGACCTGGGATATTTGGGGCCCTGGGTGAGGATTTCGGGGGTTGGGATCACCTGGAGGGGGGCTGAGGGGTCGGTGCAGCCTAAACTCCCGCCCTCTCTGGCTCCACCCCGGAAACAGACCGTTACCGTTACGTCATAGGGACTCCGTCGCGCTCCAGGGGTGGGGCTTGCCTATTACCCGGAAGAGGCGAAGTCTGAGCGTTTCTTCAGAGGAGGAGGAGTCAAAGTGTCACGCTGGAGGTGGGGCCAGGGTCCATCTATCACTAAAGGGGCGGAGTCAGGCCCTATTAACTAGGATGCGGACGGAGCACGGGACCCTCTTTTGTGGGGGTAGAGTCAGATTTTGGAGCTCTCTCCCTGGGGACCTCAGCCCCAGGCAGCAAGATAGGAGCTTTGGGACGCTATCCAGTACTGTTTTCCCAGTCTACTTTTCTTTGCCCTCTGCCCTGATGCCACTTGTATGACTCTGGTCTGGGGAGGAATAGGTCTCCAGAGCGGTCCTAGCCTAGATGGAGCAGACTACAGAAGTACTTGATGTGTGAGTGGCTTTGGCCAAGTCACTTAATGGCCAGAGGGTCACAGCCCTTCCTCTCTGAGCTGAAATTTATTTTCCTGTGATTTTTGTTCCCACAGTCATTCAATCAGCAAATATATCAGGCTAGGAATAGGTATATAGCAGTAGAGAAGCCAGATTATTACAGTAAACACAGCACACTGGTTGGAGGCAGTAGAGGGTGCTGCAGTAGAGCCTAGAAAGCGCAATTAACCCAGTGTTGGAGGTTGGAAATAGCTGCCCCAGTTAGTCTGGGGAGGGAGGAAGAGAGCCTTCTGGCTGGATTGTAGGGGAGTGACCAGAAATAAGTGAAGTGAAAGTTCCCTCAGGCTGAAGTGCGGCAAATGGGTACACTACTCTTTCCCCCCATCCCACCTTCTTTCTCCCTCTCATACCTCTCTTTCCCTGCCTGGGCCACAAACAAGATTGCAGACAGATCTGTGGGTACCAGTTGAGCTTTATTGGAAGCATTGTGGTCTGAATGTGGAGGAGAAGCTGCACTCCTGCTACGCCACACTCACCCCTGCTCACACTCACACTCACACTCACACTCCAGGCCCTGTCCCGGCTGGGTCAGGTCTGGTGCAGAGTCGCTGGAGGCCTGGTCCTCCCTTCTGATCCTTGGTTCCCCAGGGCTGCAGTGACTCATATCCCTTCACTCAGACACAGGGCTCCCTCCGGGGCTGTCAGGGGCTAACTACTGTGGCGTTTGTTCTAGGGGAGAAAGGAGAGGCAGGGTCATGGGTTAGGGTCTTGGGCAGGGGCTCTGAGGGAGGAGGCAGGGCTGGGGAGGGCCGGGCTTGCCTTTGCAGAGTTCTTCTGCAGTCTCTGGATGATGCGGTCCACCCAGGGCTGGTCTGGAGGTGCATAGAACTGGTTACCTCTCAGCACAGTGAACCTGGAATCAGAAGGAATGGAACAATCCTGGAACCCAGCTTCCTGGCAGGCCTTGGTGTGAGGAGCAGAAACTGAGGACCACATCTGGAAACCTGTTTCAGGGGCTTCCTTGTGGGGAGGAGCTTGGCAAGGAAAAGGGAAGTAAGATGATGAAGCCCAGGTGACAGAGGAGGTGATTGGGAGAGGAAGAGTCTGGTTACTCTTCACCCTCCCCCACAAGACAACAGTACCCTACAGCCATCAATGAGAAGGAGATAGGAACAAAAAGGCACCAAAAATGTTCCTGGGAATTGGGTGTTGGTTCACCAAGAGACAAAGTCCTCAGAGTTGTTGGCATCACTCAGAGGTGGGGATGGGGTGGGTATAAGGGTTAGGGCTTGAGGGACTTTTAGGTGGGAAGACCACAGCCCTGACTAGAATTCAGGATGCCTATCCCCAGTGTCATAGCTCTAGTGTTCCTTTCTTTTCCATCCACGTGCACTGTCCTCTTCTTCCTCTGGAAACCCAGGCTAAAGGAGATAGGGGCTCTAGAGAGAAGGGCAGCCAGAGGCCCCAGGACCCATCTGGGTACTGGCACATTCAGGAATAGCAGGGGCACAGGCACATCTATATCACACGGGTCACACCTGGGACGTGGCCACACCCACAGCACACAAGGCCATGTATAGATTGCACAGGAAGGTGCACGATGCACGGGTATACCGACAGTACACAGGAACACAATCGCAAGGGCACACCCATTTGGCACGTGTACACTCTCGGACCTGGGTGTTGACCTGAACTCACAGTCTCCTTCCCAGACTCCCTGATCCCTCCTCTGCCCCTCATCTTACCATTTTACCCCTTCCCCTTTCCAGGGGAGACCATGAAATCAGTATGCTGAGAAGAGGAGTGGTGCTGTGCAGGAGGCCATGGAAGACGGAGAGAGATGGACAAATGGGTAGAATCTTTGGAAGCAGCAAGTGTGTGGGTTGCAGAAGTCCTGCTTGTGTGGAGTCTGCATGAGACTGTGTGCTGGATGGCAGAGACTGAGCGGAAGAGTGATGATGAGGGGGAGGGAGTCCATGGTGGTTCTGTGATGTGTATGTGAGCCTGTGTGAGGCTGTAGCTGTCTCTTGTTTATGGCCACCTGAAGCCTTCATTTTTTATATCCAGAAATTTCTTCCTTTCTGTTGTGTAATAAAGAATTTGACTGGTTTTTGTCCCTGATTTCTGAAAAGGAGACTTTAAATCTTTGAATTTCCCAAGTAATAGGAATGTCTTTGTTATTTATGAGCCCCTTGGATGGTCACACCTGAGTTTATGCTAAGAGATGAGATGCCTTAGGATCATCTCGGGGATGGTCACAAGAAAAACCAACCATGTCACTGAATTGTCAGGGCTTTGAGCCTGCCCATCCTCTTGGAGTGGGAGGGGCACTGGAGATTGAGTTCAGCCAATTCAGTCATGCCTACATAATGAAATTTCAATAAAAACTCTGGACACCAGAGCTTGTAGAACTTCCTGGTTGGTGAACACATTGATGTGCCAGGAGGGTGATGTGCCCAATGGGGTTTAGAGCATGAAGCTCTGCATTTGAGACCTTCCCAGACTTTGCCCTCTGTGTCTTCATTAGGCTGTTCCTGATTTATATCCTTTATAAAAAAAAAACTGTAGGTATAGCACTCCTGACTCTCATGAGTCTTTCTAGTGAAATATTGAAGCTGAGGGGTCTTGGGAACTCCCTGGGCTTGTAGCCAGTTGGTCAGAAATGCACATGGCCTGGGAACCCCACAAATGGGGGCAGACATGTTGGGGACTGTGCCCTTAAACTTGTGGAGTCTGATGCTGAATGGTTAGTGTCTGAATTGAATTGGAGTACATGAGTTGGTAGGATACCTTTCCAATGAATTTTTTTTTTTTTTTAGATTTTATTTATTTGACAGAGACAGAGCTAGAGAGCACATTAAGCGGGCGAGGCGGGGGCAGAATGGCAGAGAGGGAGAAGCAGACTCCTCACTGAGCAGGGAGCCCGACGTGGGGCTCAATCCCAAGACCCTGGAATCATGACCTGAGCCAAAGGCAGTTGCCCACAACTGAGCCACCCAGGCATCCCTCCATTGAATATTTTACCCACTGTCTCTAGAAGAAACTTCTATCCCTTTCATAACTCCTTAGTAGCCTTCCCACGCCCATTTCCCATTCTTTATCTTTTAGCTCTGAGAATCTTAGTAAATCAGCAGTTTGGACAAGGCAAGGTGTGTGTGTAGGGGGGCGTCGGCACTGTCACCCTTAGGGGAACGTTTACAGTGTCCTCTCCTGGAGGAATTTGAACAATCAGTCTCAAGGCTCGGGGTCAAGTCTTGGTTCCAGATTAGAGGTCAGAGTAAGGAGTACCTCTCCGAGGCTTCTCCTCACCTCAGCTCTTCTTTGTGGTTCTAAGATACCTGGGAATGGGGTGGGGGGCTGGGTTCTAAGATACCTGGGTGGCTCAGTCAGTTAAGCATCTGCCTTCGGCTTAGGTCATGGTCCCAGAGTCCTGGGATCGAGTCCCACGTCAGGCTCCCTGCTCAGTGGGAAGCCTGCTTCTCCCTCTGCCTATTGCTCCCCCTGCTTGTGCTCTGTCAAATAAATAAATAAAATCTTTTTTTTTTAAAGATTTTATTTATTTATTTTTTTTGACAGAGAGATAGCTAGAGCAGGAACACAAGCATGGGGAGTGGGAGAGGGAGAAGCAGGCTTCCTGCCGAGCAGGGAGCCCGATGCGGGACTCAATCCCAGGACCCTGGGATCATGACCTGAGCCGAAGGCAGATGCTTAATGACTGAGCCACCCAGGCGCCCTAAATAAATAAAATCTTAAAAAAAAAGATACCCGGGGATGGGAGGAGTGGGAAAAGTGGAAGCCAGGTGGTTCCCCAGATTCCCTAGAACAATGACAAGTAGCAAGAAAACTGGAGAAGGTGGAGGCACCTGGGTGGCTCAGTTAAGCATGTGCCTTAGGCTCAGGTCATGATCCCGGGGTCCTGGAATTGAACCCCGGATGGGTCGGGCTCCCTGCTTGTTGGGGAGTCTGTTCCCTCTGCCTCTGCTTCTACTCCTGCTCGTGTGCACGCTCTCTTTCTCATTCACTCAAGAAAAAGTCTTTAAAAAACAAAAAACTGGAGAAGTTCCCTTCTCAGGTTCACCAAGTCTCCCTAGGCCCATGACAGTGCCTATGTATCTGTCATTTGAGACCTGGTCTTCCCTCAGACAAGTATCGCTAAAGGGAAATTTTGGAAGCAGATCCAATTCCTGTATCTCACATCTGAGGATCTAGGGCTTCACCCTCCTGACCCAGCCAGCACTGACCCTTTCCCCTGTTGACCCATTTTCCTATGCCCCAAGCTGAGTCAGAGGAATAGCTTGAGGGGAACCTGGCCTAGAATACCCCTTCTACCATGCTTTCCCTATCGTGGTGATGGAGAGAGAATTTCTGAGCAGAGGGGCTGGTCAGCTTACAGAGACAAGGAAACTAGGTAGGAGGGAGGGGAGCAAGTGCTTTCCTCACCCGATAAGAGGCCCAAGAGACAGACCAGAGGAGGAGACCTCTCCTAAGAGACTAATTGTAGAGTGCTCCTCTGTTTCCTTTTCCAGCCCTAGAGCATATGATGTGACAAACTTAACTGTGGACCCAGTTTTTTCTGCCTTCTCTATCAGCCATCCATGTGTCCATGTCCACCCATCTTTGTCTATGGGTCAAAGCTTATATAAATAAGCTGTCCCTTATTTATATATATTTTTAAGACTTTTTGGGGTGCCTGGGTGGCTCAGTCGTTAAGTGTCTGCCTTCGGCCCAGATCATGATCCCAGGGTCCTGGGATTGAGTTCCATGTCAGGCTCCCTGCTCCGCGGGAAGTGTGCTTCTCCCTCTCCCACTCCCCCTGCTTGTGTTCCCTCTCTCGCTGTGTCTCTCTCTGTCAAATAAATAAAATCTTTAAAAAAAAAAGACTTTTTAAAAACTATTTATTTGAGAGAGCGTGAGAGAGAGAGAGAGATCACAAGCAGGGGGAAGGGTTAGAGGGAGAAGCAGACTCCCCATTGAGCAAGGAGCCCGACTCGGGACTCAATCCCAGGACCCTGGGATCATGACTTGAGCCAAAGGCAGACACTTAACCTAGGTGCCCCTATTTTTAAAAATATTTTATTCTTAAGTAATCTCTACACCCAACAAAAGGCTCAAACTCACAACTCTGAGATCAAGAGTCACCTGCTCTACCACCTGAGCCAGCCAGGCACCCCAGAGGGCCTCTGTTTTAGATAGCTTACTATAAAAATGTAGACTTGAGGCTTCCAGGGTCCATATTTCCTGCTATCTACAAGAGGAATGAAACTCCCTAAAAAGAATTATAAGTTAAAAGATGGAGTTAACATCATTTGGACACCTAGGGCAGAAGTAGACTAAAATCTATTTAAAAAAATTTTTTTGAGAGAGAGGGAGAGAGAACGTGGCTGGGGGGATGGGCAGAGGGAGCGGGAGAGAGAGACTCCTAAGCAGGCTCCATGCCCAGCTGTGGAGTCCAATGTGGGGCTTGATCTCACAATCCTGAGATCGTGACCTGAGCCAAAATCAGGAGTCAGATGCTTACCCGACTGAGTCATGCAGGTGCCCCTAAAATCTATTTTTAATGGACCTATTTATGTGATACAATTTTAACTTTTTGCTTAAGCTACTTTAAGTTGGGTTTTTGTCATTTGCAATGGGAAGAGCTCTGAATAATAATTACTATTATTCCCATTTTACAGATGAGGAACCTAAGACCCAGAAATTTTTCCAAAGTTTCCCAGCTTATAAATGGCAGAACATTGGTATTTGGAGCAAACTCTGATACACTACCTATAAAATCCATCCACCTGTTCATTCATCTGTGCTCTATCCCATTCATTTATTTACTTGACTACTCTTCAGGGCTAAGACTCTGAAGGCAATAAGCCTTGTCTCACTTGCTAACTCCAGTTCTGAGGCCGGGTTTGAATCAGGGGTTGGCAAACTTTTTCTGTAAGGGGCCAGATAGTAAATATTTAGGGTTTTACTGGCTATACTGTCTCTATAGTGACTACTGATCTTTGCTGTTGTAGCCCCAAAGCAACCACAGACAATATATAAATGAACAGGCATGGCTGCCTTCCAATAAAACTTTATTTACAAAAACAGGTGGCAGGCTGGATCTCTCCCATGGGCCATAGTTTGCCAGTCCTTGGTCCGGATCAATATTTTTGGGAACATGAGCTGGGAGTGGGAGCATGTATGCCTTGCATTTGTCATTACCAATGAAGGAAAACAACAAGATTTTAATATTCAAACTCTTGTGTTTGAATCTGGCTTTGTGACCTTGGCCAAATGAGGGAAGAGATGAGAGTTTCTTCACCTCTAAAATAGAAATAATGTATATCCTGTGAGTAGTACATGTGCCTCACTGACAGTGGGAACTCAGTGAAGGTTAGGTCCAGCCCTGTTCTCATTTATCACCCACCTTGTATTGCCGGTATCAGGAGACTTCTCTTTATGGTATCCTGGATGCAGCGAGGACAGTTCAACCTAGCTTGCTGAGTTCAAGAGTCCAGCTTCTAAGAATGAGCTTTCATACAAATTATATAGATTAAGCTCTTGCAAACTCCAAATTTCTCTTTTTAATAGCTATACCCCAACTCTTTTCTGCGCTGTTCCAAACCTAAAACCATTCTAGTACCCGGCAAAACAAAGGGCTCTCCACTCAACAAGCACTATTAGACCTAGAAGCAGTTCAGCCTCCTTTTATATCACTCAGGATGTCACCTGTTCCCCAGGTGGCTTTTCAACCTATTTCTTCCAAACAAATACTCCTCTCTAGGACAAAAGATTTTGTCCATGTGTGTTTGTGTGTCTGTGTGTCCATGACACGTGCACGAATCATGTGTGTCTGATATGCCCTTGTGTCCATATTGTGATTATAAGATTAAATGTCTGTGGTGTGTCCTTTGATGTATATGAGCGATTGGCTGTGTATGTGTGTGTGAGTAGGACATATGTAACTGGGTGAGGGTGTCAGCACTTGTTTGTATGTGGGTGTGTATTCTGGTTGCTGTTCAGTCCATCGTTTGTGATCCCCAACCTTACAGGGCCTGCAGGGAGCATCTATTGCATAGGGAAAAGGAGATATGAGGCTTCCGGCTTGGGCTCTCAACCTCATGGGGCCTATAGAGGGCGTCTAGTGTATGCAGAAAGTGAAAATGTGTGGCTCCTGGCCTGTGAAGTGGGGGCTTTGGCCTGGGGAGGCTGGGCCGTCTTCTTCCAGAAAGGAGCTGGAAATGAGCAAGAAACCAAATGACTCAACCCCTGAAAGTCCCTGATCGTAGGAAGGGGTCTGCTTCACACCCCATCCTTTTCTAAACCTTCTGTCCATATCCAGAGGGTCCTGGCCCAGCCAGAGGGGCAGAGCTTGGCCCTTCACTCCAGGGTGTAGGTAGAACATTGCATAGGACTTCCAGAGGTGACAGGACATCAGGATGGGGAGAAGTCTTGAGCAATAGTACACCCCCCTTTCCTGCCTCCTGCCCTCTGAGCTTGAAATAACACCACTGCCAGGATTTTCTGAACATCCCCTCTCCATTTCCTGCAATTTGGGCTACTCCAGGCCCCAGGGTTCCTTGCTGGGAGAAGTGCAGGAAACAGGGGCCCCTGAATCCAAAATAGAAAGTGATTTATGTGGCTGGAGATGAAGAACTCTGGGGGGTCAGAGAGAAGGCAGAGGAGGCTACATGGAGGAGGGATCTCTGCAGAGCCTCGAGTATGGGTGAGGCAGGAGAGAGGACATTCCAGGTAGAATGAACAGTAAGCAAAGAGGCTCAGAGGAAGAACAGGGGTTTGGGATTAATCCCAATGTGGGTGAGGAAGGGCAAGGGCAAGTGGTGAGAGAGGCTATGTGTTTGTGGGTAATACCTGTGGTACTTGGGGCACTTCCTCCTGGTGATGCCATGCTTAGTGGTCAAAGTTAATGGAAAATCCTTGTGACCTTAATCAGGCAGGACCACTAGAGTCTAGTATCCCTTGAGTGTGAAGGGTTGAGTCTCTTTGCAGTTACAGAATGTCAACCAGGTGAAGTGCCAGTTGGAGGTAGAGGGAATGAGTCACAGGGGAAGTGTGGTGAACATAATTCTAAAATTCCTGCTCCTGGTGTGTATGCCCTGTATCTCCTTGATTTGAGATCACCTTAACCTCTTGACCTGTAAATATGATGGAATATCCTTATGGGATATTCCTAATATGGGATTAGGTTATGATAAATGACAAAATAGAGGGATTTTGCAGATGTGATTAAGGTCCCTAATCAGTTGACTTTGAGTTCATCAAAAGGGAGATGACCTTGGATGGGCCTGACCTAATCAGGTGAGCCCCTTAAAAAAGTGTTTAGAGATAAGAAATAAAGAGCAGCCTTAAAAAAAAAGAAAACTTAAAAAGGGGGTGTTTTGGGGCACCTGGTGGCTCAGTTGGTTAAGCATCCGGCTCTTGATTTCAGCTCAAGTCATGATTTCAGGGTTGTTAGATAGAGCCCTGCAGCCGGGCTCCATGCTGGACCTGAAGCCTGCTTAGGATACTCTCTCTCCCTCTGTTTCCCTCCCCCCACCCCCCGCCAACTCATGTGCTCAATCTCTCTCTCTCTCTCTTAAAAAAAAAAGGGGGGGGGGTGCCTGGCTGACTCAGGAGAGCATGTGACTCTTTTTTAAAAACATATTTTATTTATTATTTGACAGAACGAGAGCACAAGCGGGGAGCGGCAGGCAGAGGGAGAAGCAGACTCCCCGCAGAGCAGAGAAGCCCGATGTGGGACTCATTCCAGGACTCTGGGATCATGACCTGAGCTGAAGGCAGACCCTTAACTGACTGAGCCGCGCACGCATCCCGAGCACGTGACTCTTGACCTTGGAGTCGTGAGTTCAAGCGCCATGTGTGGCGTAGAGTTTACTTTAAAAAAAAGAAAGAAAGGAGTAAAGAAAGAGAAGGCAGCAGCAGCAGATGCTCTCATGCTGGCTTTGAAGAAGCAAACCGCCATGTTGTAGAGAGGGCCACGTGGCAGGCAGCTATAGGAGCTCAGGGCCTCAGTCCTGCAAGCCTAACTGCCAACACCCGGTGAGTTTGAAAGCGGACGCTGACTCTGAGATGAAACTGCAGCCCTGGCGGAGGCCTAAGTTCAGCCTGGTGAGACCCTGAGCAGAGAGGACCCGGTCAACATGGACCTGGACCCTTGACCCACAGAAACTGTGAAATAATAAATTTGGATTTTTCGAAGCTCCTAAATGTGTGGTGATTTGTTATATAGCAATAGAAAACCAGTATGAGAAGGAAGTACCTAATAAATGCTAGTTAAGCCCCAGGGCTAGTTTCTTAACTCCAGACTATAGCTTCTAACCGTATTTTCCTCCTGGTTTTGAAATGGCCCTCTTTCTTTAACTGAAGACTTTTTCTATCATCCTCCTTTATTCCATCTTTTTTTTTTTTTTTTAAGATTTTCGTTATTTATTTGAGAGAGAGCACATGCACATGATTGGGGGGAGGGGCAGAGGGAGAGGGAGAAGCTGACTCCCTGCTGAGCCCAGGGTGAAGAGGGGGTGGCGCTTGGTCCCAGTACCCTGGGATCATGACCTGAGCCAAAGGTAGACGCTTAACCGACGGAGTCACCCAGGTGTCCCTATTCCGTTCTTGAAGATAGATTTTTGTGGTGGTATTATTACTACTCACCAAGATGCTGATTTACTTCTCCTCCTGGCAGTCGCTCCCTTAAAGTTAAGTATGATTGGGGGCACCTGGGTGGCTGAGTTGATTAAGCATCTGCCTTCGGCTCAGGTCATGATCCCAGGGGTCCTGGGATCAAGCCCTGAGTCAGGCTGCCTGCTCAGCAGGGAGTCTGCTTGACCCTTTCCCTCTGCCCATCCCCCTGCTCATGCTCTCTTGCACGCTCTCTCTCTTTATCAAAATAAGATCTTTTAAAAATAGGATTAGTATTATTTTTTAAAGATTTTATTTATTTTTTGACAGAGAGAGAGACAGCAAGAGAGGGAACACAAGCAGGGGGAGTGGGAGAGGGAGAAGCAGGCTTCCCGCTGAGCAGGGAGCCGGACATGGGGCTCGATCCCAGCACCCCGGGATCATGACCTGAGCGGATAGCAGACGCTTAACGACTGAGCCACCCAGGCGCCCCCAAAATAAAATCTTTTTAATAAAAGTTAAGCATGGTTGTATGACACACTTTGGCCAATGAAATGCGTATGGAAATGGCATGTGTCGTTTATGGATAGAAGTGTTTAAACAAGAGATCCCCTGACTGTCTTTCCTGGCTGCAGTGATCATGGAAACATGTGTTGAGATGAAGGAGCATGCCAAAAGATCAAGGCAGCCTAGAACGTTGAGCCACCACATGGAAACCAGCTGTGCTAAGGACCCGCCTAGACCCATAGCAGGCTCGGTATACATGGGGAATAGAGTTTTGTTGTGTTAAGGTACTCAGATTGGTGTCATCTGTTATTGCAACATAACCTAGCCTATCCTGACCCATCAGGTGTGTTGTTGGTGGTAACCAGGTATTGTAGAGTAGAGATGAGATTATAACAAACTAGAAGAAGAATCGATGTTACCCTGAGATCTTGGATTTAGAATTGGATTTTGCTGTGGGCCAAATTGGTTGTGTGTGACTGTATCTGGAGATAGGGTCTTTAGGAAGGAATTTAGATTAAATGAAGTCAGAAAGGTAGGGCCCTAATCTGATAGGACTGTGGCCTTAGAAGAAGAGAAAGAGAGAGAGATCTCTTTCTCTCGGTCATGGGACATAGTGAGAAGGTGGTCATCTGCAAGACAGGTAGAGAGCTCTCGCCAGAAACTGACCATACTGGCACCTTGATCTTGAGCTTGTAAGACCTTGATCTTGAACTTGTAATCTACAGAACTATAAGAAAATAAATGCCTGTTTTTTAAGCCACCCAGACTATGGTATTTTATTTTGGCAGCCCAAGCTGACTAAGACAGATGTGGTAATTGCTAAAACTCTGAATAGTCTCTCTTTGAGGAGTAGTGAAGTTTTTTTGATTGTATAAGCAAAAGTGATATTATATTTGGTGATGCCTTTAAATTTTTTAGAAGCCTAGGGTTTGGGACAAAGGGTGTATTTTGATGTTGGATAGCCAGAGGGTAGACTGTGGAGGTATTTATCATTGTTTTCACTGCCTACAACCTTAACCCCTTTCTATATTTGAGGAATTTCCTATTAGTCTTAGTTACCAATAGTTATGTTCCATCATAAAATACCCAAAGGTCACATACTAATTCTCCCCCCTTTTGCTGTTAGGCCTTGGGCACATGACTTAGGTTTAACCCATCAGAAACACCTTCCAAGGATTGTGAATAGGAAGAGAGTAGTGATGCAAAGGAGCAGGATTAGTAGAGAATCTATTTTGATGGTGATAGGAGTGGTGGCAGAACTGATGTGTGTTTTCCAGGGGCACTGTAGTTGTGATTCCAGAGGTAAAACCTGGTGAGCTGATCACCTAACATTTGTGGGGCTTGGAGCAACAGTGCAAATGAAGGCCAACATACCATGTATCTAAATATTTAAAAGTTATGGGGCGCCTGGGTGGCTCAGCCGGTTAAGCGTCTGCCTTCGGCTCAGGTCATGATCTCGGGGTCCCGGGATCGAGCCCTGTGTTGGGCTCCCTTCCCCATGGAGAGTCTGCTTCTCCCTCTCTCTGTACCAACCCCCACCCCCCAGCCCCGCTCATGCTCTCTGTCTCCCTCTCAAATAAATAAATAAAATCTTTACCGACTGAGCCACCCAGGCATCCCAGTAAATAAAATCTTTTAAAAAAAACCAACTTTATTTTTATTTTTTTAAAAAGATTTTATTCCTTTATTTGACAGAGAGACAGCGAGAGGGGGAACACAAGCAGGGGGAGCAGCAGAGGGAGAGGGAGAAGCAGGCTTCCTGCGGAGCAGGGAGCCCGATGCGGGACTCGATCCCAGGACCCTGGGACCATGACCCGAGCCAAAGGCAGACGCTTAACAACTGAGCCACCCAGGCACCCCCAAAAATAAATATTTTAAAGTTATAGATCAAGCTAACACATTGTCAAATAAAAATATCTCTCTCTTACTGTCTTGAAAAATATGCATTTAGAGCAATTCAAAGGCCAGGTTCAAATTTAGAATTTTTGGACTACTTGGAGTTCTATGATGGAATGAAGTGGTAAAGGGAGAGCCAAGCTCCAGGGCTCTACTTGTACCCCTTCTCTTCCCACCCCCTCCTCTTCTACCCTCAGTTCCATCATGAACCATGAAGGGCCTCATGTGCCTGGTGTAGGCAGTCTGGCCCCATACATACAAGATCCTTCACTGTTCCCTGGAAATAGCTACCTCTTGGCAACCCTCCAGATGCAGGGAGTGATGCAGACCATTCTAGGAAGGATGGCTCTGAGGAAGAGGCCTGCACAGACTCTGGAAGCTGCTTGGGGCCACTTGGGCAGAGAGTTCTCGAGTTTTCGGTTCCTGAAATGTGCTCTAGAAGGAGAAGCACAAGTTCCAGGTGGGCATGTCCCCTTAGCCCTGTGCCCAGAGATGTGACTGGAGGAGAGCCGGAGCAGAGCCCCCTGAAACATGGAATGCAGGCCAGGGGCTCCAGCTGTCTGGACATAAGCGTGCTATTGGCATTTGGCTTCCCTTCTGGGGATGCTGCCTGGGGGGACATCTGGACTGTCCTGGATCTACTGCAAGATGTGGAAGAGGTTCCAGCTGCTCGGGCTCTCTTACTCCTCCATTTTCTACAATTTCCCAGGGTCTTTTTAACAAATTACTTTTCTGTTTAAATCAGCTAATGAGTTTTAGTGGCTTGCAAGTGAGAATCCTTATTAATACATTTGTCTATTTGCCTTTTCATGTGTGGAGGTGGGTAATGTAACCTTCATTAGAGGGTTTCATTCAGCTTCATGAGGCCCAAGACTGTATCTTGTCTTGTTCACTATCGTATCCCCGGCACCTAGAACAGTGCCTGGTAAGAATAAATGTTCTGGGTTCCAGTGATGTGGCATCACTTTAGACACAAGGATTTGCCAGGGTTAGGACCCTATATCATGGCAGCCCTGAGACTACTGGGGGCCCTACACTAACAGATATTCTGACATTTAGGGCTGCCATGCCAAGAGGAGCCATTTACATAGACTACAGGGAAAACGGTGTCCCTGGAGTTATACAATGTTGATGTCTTGCCTGACAAGCATGGTGTTCCTGACAGTGGTAAGATTTCCTGAGAGGAATGGTAACCTGATAGTAATGGGGGCCTTGACATTAATGGGGGTCCTGTCAGCAATGGGGACATCATTAGGTATTAGGATGTCCTGTCAGTCAGTTTTTGTGAATTGATGAAGGGCTTTTATTTATTTATTTTTTTAAAGATTTTATTTATTTATTTGACAGAGAGAGACACAGCGAGAGAGGGAACACAAGCAGGGGGAGTGGGAGAGGGAGAAGCAGGCTTCCCGCGGAGCAGGGAACCCGATGTGGAGCTCAATCCCAGGACCCTGGGATCATGACCTGAGCCGAAGGCAGATGCTTAACTGACTGAGCCACACAGGCGCCCCGAGGAAGGGCTTTTAAAATGTTGGGCCCCTGGTAGGAAGGGGTGGCTTCTTGGAGGAGATTTCTTGAAATAATGATCTGACAGGTATGAGATCACAAGGTGACTGAGGTTTTGATGGTGATGGTTCCAGATTTCCAGGGACTGTGACTCTGAGATCCAGAGCCCTGGGGGATCAGGTTGTCCTGGTAGGACAAGGTGGAAGCTGCTGGGGTTAAAGCCATCCCACTTTCACTGGGTTGGAGCCCAGGGCAGTTCATGTCTTCTGCCTCCCTACAGGACCCATGGAAGGCTAGAAGGTCCTAGGGATGGGAGAGGGGCAAAGAGGTCTGACTCCCTCATTTACTCTGATCCTTGGAGGTTTTCCCCTCGTTCTTGTTCTACTCCCCTGTCCTGCTTGATCCTAGGCCCTCAGGAGATGGACATGGCCCTCAGAAGCCGGTCCTTCAGGAGTCTTATCCCACCTCTGTGATCCCCAGATTCTCTGCTCTGTGGAGGTACCACCCACCCTCCCTGACTCTCAAGGCTGGCCCCACCCCTTCCAGAATCCTTGCCCACACGACCCCCTTGTCCTGCCCCTACTTTTCAGGATCCCAAGCCCTACCCCTCATTCCTCCTGTCCTTTTAACATCACCTGGTCCTGGCCTCTGATACTCCCCTGGGAATGGAGGTGAGGATGTGAGCATATCTGTGGCCTGATCTCCATCTCCACTGCTCCTCCTTGGGAATCCTGAGACTTGAATAGCCTTGGAGAGGGCGCCTGGGTGGCTCAGATGGTTAAGCGTCTGCCTTCGGCTCAGGTCATGATCCCAGGGTCCTGGGATCGAGTCCCGCATCGGGCTCTCTGCTCCTTGGGAGCCTGCTTCTCCCTCTGTCTCTCTCTCTCTGTCTCTCATGAATAAATAAATAAAAATCTTTAAAAAAAAAAATAGCCTTGGAGACCTGTGCCTATTTCCTCTCAGCAATGCCACTTACTAGTTTAGTGGACTTGGGAGCTCACCCTACCTCTCTGTGCCTCGATTTCCGCATCTATAAAATGGGACGAGTGACCTCCACCTCAGAGGGTTGTTAGAGGATGCAGTGCTATAATGCACATAAAGGACTCTGCTTGGAGCCTGGCACATGGTTAGCACCCCAGAGTTAGTGGCTTTTCCCTATTCCTTGAGAGCCACTTCCTCAGACCTGGTCCTGCTGGATTGTTTCCCATTTTTGTTTAGGAGATGGGTCAACTCACGAGGTGGTATGTGTGGTAACTTAGAGTACAGATTCTGGAGCCAAACTGCCCAGCTGGCATGCCCCCAGCTCTGCCACTTTACCGTCTGTCCAGCCTGGGCAAGTTACTTAATCTCTGCACCTCAGTTTCCTTAGCTGTAACGTACGAATGATACTAGTACTTAAAGCAGTGCCCAGCACTCGTGGTGAACTAGCTAGCGCCACACCGCTTGTCTTTCCATGGGGACAAGTCTCAGGAGCCACTGAGGAAGTCCTCTGCCCAGGAGGGCCGGCTTATTCTTACAGAGGGGGTCTTGAGGAAATTCCCCACTTGGGAGTCCTGCTCCGTCATGAGACTGTTATTTCCAAGATTTTTCTGGCTGTTTCTGAGTTTCCCGGAGGCCAGAGGAGGGGAGCGTGGGGGTGGGGGCTTACCGAGAAATCGAACACGAGCTGATGAAAATATGATCAAAACCGTATGGGGCTGGCTCTTACCAAACACTTACCCATGCAACAGAGGCAGTCCCAATGTCTTGAGAACTGGATGTGCTCCAGGTATGAGTTGGGCGGGGCATCGTGGGAAAGGGCCGTTTTCAGTTACATTTTTTATTAATCAGATGAGTTCTGGGGCTTGTTTTGTGCCAACCCCAGAGCGGAGCAGGGTTGGCAATGAAGACGAACAGGTCCAATCCCTTTCTCTGAGAACTCTATCAGTAGACAGGACAGGGAGTTTGTTGTCCATCCTGTAGATGGGAGCCGGGAGCTCTCTGAGCAGCGATGTCAGGTCCCTTTAGGGAGAGGTTGGCTGCTGGGGCCTTAGGCCTTCAGGGTAGGGAGTTTTCACTCAGCTGTTGGCCTTAAACCGGTAGCAGGCGCTGTGTGCCCTAGACAGGGTGTCTTCTCAGAGGCGGGCAGCAAGGCCCCTGCATTCTGGTTGGGGAGCCAGAAGTCCACACCCTCCCTTGGAGAAGGTGGCAGCCTCATCATTGTCAGGTAGGCAGGTCGGCCTCTGGCCTGCCAGAACTCAGGATAGCGACACACCCTTGTCAGTAAATCATAGTAAAACAGGGAGCAGGTGTGATTACATAAAGTCACAGTGCTGAGAATGTTTAAGTGGGTAGGGACAAGTCACAGATTGCTGGGCTAAGCCCTCATGTATGTGGCAGGGAGAGAAGAGGCTAGGACCCAGTGCCCAGGAGGGGTTGGTGGCTGGGGATGGGAAGGCACGGGCTGGAGAAGGGGTAGGGAGGGCTAAATGCCTGCTTTCTGTGGTACTCGGGTGTCCACCTCCTCAGACTTTCTTGAAATTCTTTATTCCCCAGGCCTCCAGGGTCTGGCCAGCGGCTGTTCGATCCAAGCCCCTTCACTAGCTCCTGAATTATTTTCTCTCTTCCTGAGTCTTAGTTCTTGCTTTGTCCCAGAGGGTGGTCCCTGAGGCCCCAAGAAGTAGGGACATTTCTGAAGGTGCATGACTTGGGGAGCCTGTGTGAATGCTGGGGGTTTAGCCTGAGACCCAAAGATTCATGAGTCAAATCTTTGGAGGGACTCTTAAAAATTAAGCACCTGTCCCCGTACACCTGACTGATGGGGAACTAAGGTTTTGGAGATGGGGAGTAAGGAAGAGACTTGCCTGGAGCGGCTCAGTGAAGTGCCGAAGCAGGGCTGAGGGCTGGGCACTGAGCTCAGGACTTGTTCCTGTAGCCCCCTCAGCGGTGTGGCAGGGAGGTAGCATCCAGGGCTTCTGTCATGGTAGCATCTTCCTCAGGGCTCCTGCCCTCGCTCCCCTACTCTGTCTGGGGTTTTCCCCCAAGAGTCCGAAGGGAGGTTTTCTGTCTTCCTCTGTGGCAGGCTGACTTCCACTTGGCTTCCCTGGGAACTGAGAAGGAGTTGAAGCAATGTGCCCCTCACGCCTGTGTTTGTCCTCTGCCTGCTGGGGCACCCTGGGCACTGGATCCCTGAGACACCTGTCTGTAGCTGGGCCCCCGGGGGCTCCATGGTTGGCTGCCTTAATGGATGAATTAATGGATGGATGAGTAGATGGGTGGAGGAGCAGATGGATGGATGGCAGTCTAATGGGTGCAGAGATGGCGAAATGGATGGGTGCACAGGGGCACGAGTCAGATGGCTCATTTCCTCCAGGCAGCAGGGCCACACTTCCCAGCTGTAACAGTTGTTCTTGCATCCCACCCACTCCTGGGGCTCTAGGAGATGGGATATCTGAGATTTTGAATACCTTACTTCTGGGAGCAGAGGGGAGAAGGAAGCTGCTATGCACTCAGCTCCGTGAGGAGGGGCTGGCATAACCCCCTCACCACTGCTCCCCTTCCCAGACTGCCCAGGCCTGGCTTTGTTATCAGATGAGGTATAGCTGGTAAATGATGACCCCCTCCCTTCCCAGGTAACAATGCTCAGTCCGCTGTCACAGCTGGCATCCAACCCCAGTGCCACAGTCTTGCAGCTCTCAGTGGGACAGGCCCTTAGAGGCCCAAGTGGGAGACCAGCAGCTTCCCCAGGGGACTTCCCAGGCGTGAGGAGTTCACTCCTTCCAGAGCAGCCCTGTGATATGCTGCAAGAGTCACAGCGCTTTCATCTCCCGAAGGGGAGACTCCTTCTCTGTAACTCCCTGATCTTAGTGTTGCCTTGGCCCAGGTGCCCACAGGGGCTGCAGGGCTGGTGGTGGGGTTCCTCCATGCTAAATCTCCCTAGCTCCCTGGCCGCTCCTCCTTCCACCCTCTGGGCCCTCTTCCATTCTGCCTTCTGGCTCCCAGGTCTACCTGTCAGTATCTCTGACAAGTGTGGCCCCAGGATTGCTCAGATGGGGCTGGACCTGGCCCAGCCTGACTGAGTGAGAGAGGAAGGCTAGCCTGAAGGTCACATTCTGTGTGGACAGATGGGCCCTCACCACTGGCTACTGAGCCTTTCCTCACATATGTACTCATTTTCTATTTTTTTAAAAAATATTTTTATTTATTTATTTGACAGAGAGAGAACACAAGCAGGGGGGTGGGGGAGGGAGAAGCAGGCTTCCCGCCGAGCGGGGAACCCGATGCGGGGCTCAATCCCAGGACCCCGGGATCATGACCTGAGCCGAAGGCAGCCGCTTAACCGACTGAGCCACCCAGGTGCCCCGCATCTTTGCATTTTTTAGTATCTTTTCCATGTCTCTGGTTGTATCTTCTCCTCATTCCTTTTATTTTTTTAAAGATTTTTTTTAAAAGATTTTATTTATTTATTTGACAGAGAGAGACAAAGTGAGAGAGGGAACACAAGCAGGGGGAGTGGGAGAGGGAGAAGCCGGCCTCCCATGCAGCAGGGAGCCCAATGTGGGACTCGATCCCAGGACCCCGGGATCATGACCTGAGCCGAAGGCAGACGCCCAACGACTGAGCCACCCAGGTGCCCTGTACTCATTTTCTAGACAAATATTTATTGAGTGACTACTTTGTGCCAGGCAATGAGACCACCAGGGAGACAGTGGAAACCAAAATAGATGTGATCCCTCTTGAGGAAGGCTGACAAACTATCAGTTATAACTCAGTGTGATGAGAGCTGCAAGGGGAGAGGGGCAAGGGCCCTGGGAGTTTGGGAGGGAGGGAGGCTACTTAATCTAGCCTTGAGTCAGGGGAGGCTTCCTGGAGGAAGAGTCATCAAGACCCAGATGGGAAGGCAGGTGAGCTGGTGAGAGAGAAGAGTGTTCCAGACAGAGGGAATGGCGGGGGTGGATGGGTACTTTCCCCGCTCCTGGCAATAGAGCTGGGTCTCTTCTTGCCCCCAGTCAGGAAAGCTGGTTCTTGACAACTCCCTTCCCCCTGGTGACACCTGATCCCTGAGACACCTGGATACCTTGCCTTGGAGAAGAAAGACTGGGAGGCATGAAAGAGTTTGGCTCAATCAGAGAACAGGCACAGGTTTGGTATTGTTGAACCGTGGAGAATGAGAGGGCTATGAGGAGACCAGGTGGGGCTCCGATCATGGGAACTGGTCCTGAGAACACAGGGCGTTAAGTAGGGGTCCATGAGGAGGTTGCTCAGGTTGCAGAGGGAAAATGAGATCTGCCATTCCATCTCCCCATTTCCTATTCTGGTCCTTCCGGACAGACAACAAAGAGCAGACAGACAGATCCGTGGGTACCAGTCGGGCTTTATTGGAAGCATTGTGGTCTGGGTGTAGAGAAGAAGCTGCACTCCTGCTACGCCACACTCACCCCTGCTCACACTCACACTCACACTCACACTCACACTCACACTCCAGGCCCCGTCCCGGCTGGGTCAGGTCTGGTGCAGAGTCGCTGGAGGCCTGGTCCTCCCTTCTGATCCTTGGTTCCCCAGGGCTGCAGTGAGTCACATCCCTTCACTCAGACACAGGGCTCCCTCCGGGGCTGTCAGGGGCTAACTACTGTGGCGTTTGTTCTAGGGGAGGAAGGAGAGGCAGGGTCATGGGTTAGGGTCTGGGGCAGGGGCTCTGAGGGAGGAGGCAGGGCTGGGGAGGGCCGGGCTTGCCTTTGCAGAGTTCTTCAGCAGTCTCCGGATGATGCGGTCCACCCAGGGCTGGTCTGGAGGTGCGCAGAGCTGGTGACCCCTCAGTGTGGTGAACCTGGAGTCAGAGGTCAGAGGTCAGAGAGAATGTAGCCCTGGAACCCAGCCTCCTGGCAGGCTCTTGGTGTGAGGGGCAGAGGCTGGGGACCACATCTGGGAACCCGTTTCAGGGGCTTCCTTGAAGAGGCTGGGCTTGGCAAGGAGAAGGCAGATAGGAAGGTGGGGTATCACCGGTGGCTGATGGGGGAGATGAGGCTACACGAGGTCCTCCCACAACTCACACAACAGCAGGCACTCTACAGCCGTCCTTGATGAGGAGGTGGCGAAAGGCTCTGACGATGTTCCCTGGGATGGGGCGCTGGGTTACAGACAGGCAGCAGTCTTCAGCGTCGTTGGCACCACCCAGAGCTGGGGTGCGGGTGGGAGAAAGAAGGTAGGTGTCAGGACACCCTGAGGAGGGGAGGCCACGGCCCTGTGGCCCTAAGTGGGATGAAGGACAAGTGTGTGTGTGTGTTTGGGGAGGGGGGCGTTAAACCTGTTAGTCAGCCGGTATGTTTGCTAAATATATTGAAGTACTTCTAAGCTGTTTGGTAAACAGCCGCTGCCCTGGTCACCCCAACCTCTCCCCTAGGACCTCTCAACTGCTGCATAAATGAAGAGTTGATGCTGTTCACAGCATGGGGTTGGGGAGGAGAGCCGAGGAGTGAGGGGTAGGGTAGTAGGAGACTGGGGTTAGAGAAGTTATGAATTGTTAAATATTTGGACTATTAGCCCTGTCTCAGCATCTCCCTTTTTCCCCACTGTAAACAAATGCATACTGTTCTCTCCCGTCTGGGAAACTGAGGCAGCAGGAAAGAGAGGCTGCAGAGAGAAGGCTAGCCATCGGCCCCGGGACACCCCAAGAGACTGACAAACATTGAATTCGGGGGCCCAGTCATACCCACACTCACAGGGCTCAGGGAACTCTCAGGCTCACCCAAACATGCAGACCTAACTCTGTGTCCCTCACATCCAGCGCCAGGGAGTCTGAGATTTAGACGCCCCTCCCCCATGCCCACCGTAAGCCTTCCCTCAGCCTTACCCGGGGAGGTCTGGAGAATCAGCAGGCTGAGGGCCAGCACTGCAGCTGCTTGCGATGCCATGGAGGGCGGACAGAGGCACACAGACCGTGAGACAGTGGGCGCGGGCCTGGGTCTCGGGAGGCTGAAACTCGCTGGCAGCGGGAGGGAGCGATGGGACGCGCACAGGCGGCCTTGCGGGCAGTGAGGGCTCAGGGAATGTGTGTGAAAGCCTGTGCGAAGCTGCAACTGCCTCTTATTTATGGCTCAGAACTTTCACTTTCCCTGCTCAGAAATTCCCCTCCGCTTCCATTCCGTGGAATCCCCTTTGTCCCCCTCTTTCTGACAGAACCTGACCCAGCCCCCCTTCTTCCTGCCTCAGTAGCTTCCCTGCTCTTCTGCTTTTTTTGGCTTCATCTCTGAGAATCTAAGCAGTCCGCACTCTGGCCAAGAGAAGGGACGTCGCCCTGTCAGCCAAAGATACAGGCTCTGCAGTCTCGCCTTCTTGGTGGCGTTTGCATCATGAACCATAGGGCTGGCTTTCAGAGGTGATGGTTAGGCTTGGGGCGTCAGAGTGAGGGGTTGCATCCTCTTCCCTAAGTTTATCCCTCATTTTCATTCTTGTCTCTGTGGTTCTTCTCTTCTCTCTGGTGCGGGTGGTGGTGAAGAAGTCTCTCTGGTCCTCTCAGAACAGTCACGAAGCCTGGGGTAACCTCCCTATGCTGCCCATTCGTTATCTGGGAACCAGTCCCTTCCTTGGGACAAGCGGAGTCGAAAGGGAATGTTCCTGGGGAAGAGGCCCGACACCCATCTCAGGCCTCTGGGATTCAACCTCTTGGCTCAGCCAGCGCTGCCCCTTTCTCTATTTGCCATGTTCGTACGTCCAACACCTGGGTCAGCAGAACAGCTGGAGGGAGGCTGGCCTGGAATAGCTCCCTTCGTCTTTCCCCTGCTCTCAATCCTGGGAACCAAGAGGGGATTTTTAAGGAGAGGGCTGGTCAGCTCATACTCAGACAATCCCCAAATTTCAAGGAATCGACAGATGGAGGAAGGGACAACTGATTTCCCATCCTTATGAGAAAGACCAGGACTCAAAAGGGAAATTAATATGTGGAACACCCTTTCAACCATCCCACCCAAGCTCTGGACCCTCTTTTGGATTGGGTGGTGTTTCTCTCATAAATTTCTGACTTATCTTTCTTTCCATCCATTAATAATAATAATAATAGTAATCATATTTCTTATCGTTTACTCTGTTAGACTCTGTATCAAGGACTCCACTTTACTAACTTTCCCAACAAAACTATGAAGTAATTTTTATTTATTTATTCATTTAATTAATTAATTAATTTATGAGAGAGCGTGAGAGAGAGAACATGAGTGGGGGAGAGGGACAGAGGGAGAAGCAGACTCCCTGCTCAGCAGGGAGCCCAATGTGAGATTTGATCCCAGGACCCTGGGATCATGACCTGAGCCGAAGGCAGACGCTTAACCGACTGAGCCACCCAGGCGCCCATAATTTTTATTATTAACATATTATTGTTTCTATTTTACACATAAAGAAAATGAGGTTCGGAGCCCAAGACCCTATGGCAAGTAAGTGTCTTGTACCTAGGTGTCTTTTGCTGTAAGGGTTACACTCTTTACCACTATCCCATGCTGCCTGTCTGCCAAGTGTCCATTGATCATAGAACAGTACAGATGAGTGAGACTCTACAGATAGAATGCCTTGCTTGGGATTCAAATTCCACCACTTGCTAGCTGTGTCACCATGTGCAAGTTACCCGATTCCTGTGTCTTAATACCCTTATTTATAAAGTAGGAATGGTACTAGATCTACTTCTTAGGATTAAGTGAGATAATCCGAGTAAAGTCCTTAGTTTAGAGGCTGGCACATAATAAACACTCATCAAATATTGACCATTGTTATTGTTCTATCCTTTCATTCAGATATATGTCAGTTCATCTATCAATCCATTTTTCATTGATCTATGCATCCTCCTGCTTCTGGTGGTTCTGATTATTCCCTGTTGTCCCAACCTCATCCATGCTCCCACTCTTCTGTACCCTGCTCTGTTTTCCGGAAGGCTGACCTCTCTAGACTGAATTACTCAGGATCCTTGCCCTCCAGCTTCTGTTTGAGTTTGGTCCATAGGAGGCAGCAGCAGGAGATCAGTGGGTGATAGGAGAGAGAGGTTAAGTCCCCAGATCCTTCATCTTGCTGCAGTCCTGGAAATGAATAGTTTTCTTTTTGGTAGTTGTTTTCAAAGACAGTTCTTCAGACAGCAGCAGCATCAGCATCACCTGGGAGCTTGTCAGTTTATTGATATTGGTGCCCTCACCCAGGAACTGTCTTAGCTCAGCACCTGGGAGTGATGTTAATAGTCTGTTGGGTTGGTTACTGGAAGTGTAGACTCAACAGTGGCCTTTGATCAATGAGGTTGAGATGTTAGAACCTCACTGACATATTGTAGAACAATGCTTTTGAAACTTTGATGCGCATGTGATTGACATGGGAGTCTTGTTAAACTCTAGATTCTGATTCACTAAGTCTGGGGGGAAACCCAAGATGTTGCATTTCTAACAAACTTCTAAGTGATGCTGATGCTGCTGGTTCTCAGACTATATGAGGAGCAAAGTAGAGGAAGGAGTGCAAAGTTGAGAGAGATGGGAATGTTGGAGTGTACCTGTGATGTGCAACCACTAACTGTACACCTCTGAAGGGGCCCAAAAGATGCTTCCTTCTCCAAGGCAACAAGAAAAGTATTAATGAGGGGAACGGTAGCTTCTTTGAGAAGCACTGTAGAGGCTTCTTTAGGAGGCAAGAGATGGGGATAGGAGATGCCTTCTTGGGACTGGGCAATCAAGGGGGATAATGGAATCCATGAGTGGTAGAGATCAGATATTGGCACCTAACCATGAGCAATAAGGTAAATGAGATTACTATATAAACTGTAGGGACAAGTGGTAATTTATGTGCTTTGCCCACAGGGATCTGCAGTGTTATCTAATTGATCATAGTGTTCCTAGCAATGAAATAGATGGACAGCTTACTGATGTGCTACTTGACCTGTGCAAGTGGAAACATCTAGCCCTGGTGGGCAGAAATTTGATGCAAATTGTATTGTATAGTCTTTTACCCAGTTCCTCTACTTAAGTCATTTTCCTAGACTCAAAGTCCTTTGGTCCGGTGGGAGGTGGGAGGGTGTGAGTCTCTTTCATGGGCGGATTCTAGAAATCTTTCTCCCAGTTAGCGGTTTTCCTAGTGCATCTCCAACAGCAACTGCATCACCTAAGAACTTGCCAGAAATGCAAATTATTGGGCTCTGCCCCAGCTTCGCTGGATCAGAAACTCTGCAAGTGGTCCAGCAATCTGTACCTTAACAAGCCTTTCTTGTGATTCTGATGTATGCTGAAATTTGAGAATGACTACTCCAAGCCTTCTCTACAGAGAGATCTGTAGCCATTTGCGAGGTTGAGTCTGAATGTGGAACAGGATGTACTCAGACCTTTGGGGTGTTATTAGCTACAGTCTGTCTTATGTTAATACTAGACTTGGGGACCCAAAATCCCACTGTGGTCCACCAGTCAGAGTAAGGCTTAATAGAGGTCAAGTGACAGAAGGACCTTGATCCAGATCCATCTCACAGTGGGTCTGTAATACCTGTTCACTGGTTATTTCTCTAGGTTCAGAATGTATAGTGGGAATAGGTATACTTAGTCATTATCCAAATCTTCACACTGGTTCCTTGACCATGGAGTAAGGAAAATTATGGTAGGAAGGGCCAAGTGGAACTGTGCTTGCCCTACCACATTCCCTGCTACAACAGGAAACATAAAATTAATGCTACATTCCTAGAGAAATTGCATAGATTAGAGCACCTTCAAAGACTTAAAAGATGTCATAGCCCTTGGCACTGGGCAATCTTATTTCAAGGGGAATAATGGAACCCGTGAGGGCTAATAATCTAGCACATGCCTTTTTTCCATATCAGTCAATTAAAGACCATTGAAATCGGTTTCTTTTTTCTTTTTCTTTCTTTCTTTTCTTTTCTTTTTTTTTTTTTTTTGATAGAGTGTGAGTGTACAGAGTCAGGAGAATGAGGTGGGGAGGGACAGAGGGAAAATAGAGAGAGAATCTCAAGCAGGCTCCATACCAAATGTGGAACCCCATTTGGGGATTGATCTCATGACCCTGAGATCATGACCTGAGCTAAAATCAAGAGTCAGATGCTTAGCTTACTGAGCCACCCAGGTGCCCCAGAAATCAGTTTCTTTTCTATTGGAATGACAGGTATACACTGTCACTGTCTTACCACAGGGATATATCAATGTTCCTGCTCTTTGTCATAAGATAATCTTGACATCCCACAGAATATCAACTGACGACATTATGCTTACTGCCTCTGGTGCACAAGAAATAGTAATCACACTCCTAAAGCCAATATTATACTATATGTTAACTAACTAGAATTTAAATTAAAATTTGAAGAAAAAAAGAGCAATCACCCTAAATGCCTTAGTAAGACCCATATATGCCAGAGAGAGAGAGAGAGAGAGAAAGAAATCCTACAAATATCCAGGACCCTGCCACATAGGTAAAATTTTTAGGCCATTGTGGGTGGAAAGAAGCTGAAAAATAGTGGTCTGTGGTGTGTTGCACCTTCACCATGAAGAAAGAGACACGATGCTTAAAGGAAGTTTGGATTTTGGAGGCAACATATACCATATTTAGGTGTACTGTGCAAAGTACTTATTGGCTATGACGTGAAGCTGTGGTTTTGAATGAGGCCCAGAGCGAGGAAGGGCTGGGCAGCAAGTCCAGTTTCCAGGAAAGTTGCCCTGCTCCTTGGGTGTTATGGCTCATAAATCCAATGAACTTCAGCTTTTCTGTGGCAGAAGAGGTTACTATAGGAACCCCATTGGGAGAATTACACCTTAGGGTGTTGGAGTAAGGCCACACTTCTTCTGCTAACAAGTATTTTCTTTTCTTTTCTTTTCTTTTTTTTTAAGATTTTATTTATTTATTCATAAGAGACAGAGAGAGAGGCAGAGGGAGAAGCAGGCTCCCAAGGAGCAGGGAGCCCGATGCGGGACTCGATCCCAGGACCCTGGGATCATGACCTGAGTCGAAGGCAGACGCTTAACGACTGAGCCACCCAGGCGCCCCTAACAAGTATTTTCTATTTGAAAAGCAGCTCCTGATTTGCCACTGGGCCCTGATCTAAAACTCAGACTCTAGTTCACCCAGTGACAATGTGGCCCAAGGGTGTTACCTATAGCAAATGATATAGTTGGATGTGCAGAACAGCATTCCATTGTTAAATGGTCATTGTACATATGAGTTCAGGCCTTAGAAGTTTCAGAAGGCATGAGTAAAAGCGTGGGCAGGGGGCTCAGATTCCTATTTGTATTGTTTCTTCTTCTGATCACATTCACACCTCCATGGAGAAGTTTTCTACAGTTAACAGAGGGAGAAAATGCATGGTCTTGATTTTTAGATGGATCGCTAAGGTAGACTGGCCCTGAACGACGGTGGTGAAGGGCAGTCCTTTCAGTGGGCAGAATTTCAGGCAGTACATTGAATGTCAATGTTGCCGGGAAGGAGAGACGGCCTGAGGTTTGGAGGTGGACTAATTCACCTGCAGCGGCTGCCTACAACAACCCTGCCCTCACCTTTGTAAATGGTTCCTTCACATTTTTTCCCATTAAACCTTTTTGGACATGACATTTATTTCCCACCAAGATCCTGAATGATATAAGAGTATAGTGCAAAGTGGCATAGAAGTTTCAATTAAATTTTAATACTCTCTGCCTGGAATGCCTGTTGGGAAAGATCCCAAGAATCAACAGGCAAGAATGAAATAATGAAATAATAATAAACAAGGATTTGTAACACATTCATTAAATAAATATTTATTGAAGGCCCCCTATGTTCCAGACACTGTTCTTGGCACTGGGATACAGCAGTAAATAGACATTTCTGCTCTTGCAGATGTCTTCTTTTTTTTTTGGTAAATATTTTATTTATTTATTTGACAGAGAAAGACACAGTGAGAGAGGGAACACAAGCAGGGGAAGTTGGAGAGGGAGAAGCAGGCTCTCCGCTGAGCAAGGAGCCCGATGTAGGGCTCGATCTCGGGACCCTGGGATCATGATCTGAGCCGAAGGCAGATGCTTAACAACTGAGCCACCCTGGTGCCCCTCTTGCAGAGTTCTTAATCTAATGAAGGAGACAGGCAATAAACAAACAAGAAAAATATATAGTATTTCAGATGACAGTAAGTGCTATGAAGAAAAATCAAGAAGGCCAGAGGGATAGGGAGCAATGGGGAGGGTGGCCAGGGAAAACTTAACTGATAACATTTGAGAAGAAAGCTTGTGTGAAGAAAGTGAGGGAGAGAGCCATGCAGAGATCTGGGGAAGATGTTCCAGGTAAAGAAAATAACAAGTGCGAAGATTGTGAGATGAGAGTGTGTTTGAGGAATAGAAAGGAGGCCAATGTTTGGGAGGGAAGTGAGCAAAGAATAGCATGGTAGGAGATAGAGTCAGATAATAACAGGGGCCAAATGGTGTAAGGCTTTGTAGGCCATCGTAGGGTTTCTGTTTTACTGTGAGTGAGATGGGGAACCATTGGAGGGTTGATAGAGGTGTGACATGATCTGACTTGTTTTAAAGACTCCTCTGGCTGTTGGATGGAGAAGAGACCAAAGTAATACAAGAAGGGAAGCACAGAGACCAGGTCAGAAGCTCCTGCAATAATTGAGGGGGGACATGATGTTACTGGGAGTTGGTGAGAAGTGGTTAGATTCTGGAAATATTTTGAAGGTAAAGTTATGGGCTTTGCTGAGGGGTTTGGCATAGGATGTGAGAGAAAGAAGAGACAAGAATACTGCAATATTTTTGGCTTGAGCAATGTGATGGATGGGGTTGTATTTATCAAGATGTGGATGACTGCAGAGGAGTGGGTTTGTGGGAAGATCAGAGGCCTCTTTTGACTTGTTAAGATAAAGCTGCATTTTGGACATATAAGTGGAGATGTTAAGTGGGTGTTCGTATATGAGTCTGAAGACCAGGGGAGAGATTTTATTTTATTTTATTTTATTTTATTTTTTTATTTTTTTAAAGATTTTATTTATTTATTTGAGAGAGAAAGAATGAGAGAGAGCAAGCACATGAGACGGGGGAGGGTCAGAGGGAGAAGCAGACTCCCTGCTGAGCAGGGAGCCCGATGCGGGACTCGATCCCGGGACTCCAGGATCCTGACCTGAGCCGAAGGCAGTCGCTTAACCAACTGAGCCACCCAGGCGCCCCCAGGGGAGAGATTTTAGCTGAAGATACAAATTTGGGAGCATATGGATGGTCTATAAGGCCGTAAGACATTGAGATCTCCAAGGGAGTGAGTATAGGTAGAAGAGGTTCATGTTCTAAGCCCTGAAACTCCCCAACATTGACAGATCAGGGATATGGAGAGGAATCAGGGAAGGAGGAGAGCTGTCAGGGTGTTATGATGGTACCCAGTATCATGGCTAAAAGGGAAAGGACACGGGGCCCAAGGGTGGAAGGTTTAAAGCACCCACTCCCTAACCTTTGGTTTAGATGATCCAATGGGGGTGAAAGTGGGAGATTGGATGCCAAGGAGGTGGGTTTGAAACAGTTTCTGACCACACACACAGAACCGTAAGTAGGCTACATGCTTCACCTAGTTCACTCTCTTCCCAGCCAAGTCGTCTTTGCGGGGTTCCTGGTTCAGTGTGAGGCCTGGACCAGTCACCTTACAGCTCAGGGCAGCCCATTCCAGCCTAGACCCACATTCCTCCAAGGAGCCCACACAGTCTTCATGGCGTCCTGGTCTGACCAGAATCCATGTTCCAGGAGCAGAGATCTTGGATGGTGGGCACCTTAGCTATTGGGGCAGGGGAGGTAGCAGCTGGGCCTGGGAAGTCAACCAAATCCTTGGTAGGGGTGAGAGTACAGGGGAGTGAATGACTGTGGGGAGAGGACCTCTATTAGGTGCTTAGTGTTTGTTGAATGGATGAATGCGTGTGTCCCAGGCTTTGTTCCTGGAGGGGTGTGTGTGTGTGTGGGTGTGTGTGTGGGGGGTGTGGGTGTGGGTGTGTGTTAGTGGTGTATGAGGCTGTGTGTCACTCCTCCCAGGCCTGCAGAGGGCGCCCCAGTCTGGGAAGGGAGGCTCCGGAGCAGGGCGGAGCTCCGGTGGAGGGGTGAGGGGAAGCTGTGGCTGGCCGGGGGTCCTGTAGCAGCGGCTGGTGGAGGCCCTGACTCGGCGGGCCCCGCAGAGGCTGAGGAGGGCGTTGGGCCCAAAGTCATTGGGCCTGGGACGGCCTCTGGTGCTCTCCCCGCTCCAGGCACCCGCAGGCCCCGAGGCCGAGGGTCCTAGCCCGCCCCAGGGTCCGGGGAGCGGGCCGGACGCGCGGAGGGGAGACTCGGCTGTAGGTGGGACCGCACCCCCGAGGACGTGGGGTCCTCGTGAGTCTCGGCTGTTCCCCAGGAGGCCGTTACCCCAGGCTTAGCACAACAGCATTCCCCCCAGATCCCCGCCACTCAGGCCCTGAACCCGCCAGGTACGCGGCGGGCTGGCGGAGACGCGTGCGCTGGCGAAGGCCCGTGTCTGGCTACGAATGGTTCTCTCTCCCACTGCCACTCCAACCTACCCCGAGTCCGAGCACCCAACGTGGAAGACTGGACGTAATGTTTGCCTTAAAGGCTAAAGGAAGTTCACATCACCTCCGGCACTTCCTTCACAGAGTAACCTGCACCCGATCGATTCCTTACGCCGCACAATTACGGTGCCAACTCTAAGAAAAGGTTTCTTTATTCAGCGGGGGCTTATTGAGAGCCTAACTGTGCCGGGCGCGAAGCTCCGCGAGAGGATGAAGGGCTTTAACAGGGACACGAGCAGAAAAGGAGTTTGTCCTGCTTGTCAGTGGACACAGGAAAACGCTAAGCCTCTGGCCTATCATGAGACACATTTGAGCACAAATAATAAAAATAATTTTAAAAATTGATCCCAGAAAGATGAAGGAAATGACAATAGAAAATTAAACCCATAAGCCTGCTGTTAGCCTTTAGCCGACTGAGGACCGCGGCGACGATGCTGCCCCCTGGTGGCGAAACGGGGCAATGACGCTATCACAGCCAAGTGGAGTTTCACGTGGTGATGGTGATGGTGGCTCCTGGGATTCTGAACCGAAATTGGCTCTGGCTGCCCAGGTGACCAAAAGTGGAGTTTGGCTATTTTAATATTAGATTGACATTTATTATTCCCACAATCCATAGCTCTAAATGAAAAGTCTTCAAGAACAGGGCATCAGAGTTTGCGTGGGATGTTTTGATTTGCCACCCACTGAGAAAGGGATGTCTTGAAGAAAACAGTCTTCAGCTTCTTGGCATAGCTAACACATTCTCTGTAGGGGAACTGTAGACACCAATAGAAGAATTACAAATATAGGTGTTAGAAAACGAGGCTTGGCAACTTCAGCATTTATAAAAATGGCAATTCAGGGGCTCCTGGGTGGTTCAGTCGTTAAGTGTCTGCCTTCAGCTCAGGTCATGATCTCAGGGTCCTGGGATCGAGCCCCACATCGAGATCCCTGCTCCGCGGGAAGCCTGCTTCTCCCTCTCCCACTCCCCCTGCTTGTGTTGCCTCTCTCGCTTTGTCTCTCTCTGCCAAATAAATAAATAAAATCTTAAAAAAAATAAAAAATAAAAACGGCAATTCACTGGTCAAGACTGATGCCAAAGGACAGAAGCATTGATGACTTTAACAAAACAGCGTAGCATCATTTTGTCCCAAAATACAGGGAAAAATAGCAGCTGGAGGTGGGAAAGAAAGAGAACTTCACAAGAGAGACCAGTGAAGCTGAAGACATTTTCACAGGTAAATGATTAAAGCTAGGAAACAAATTGATTTTGAGCTTCATAAATAGCAGGTATAGACCCAGTCCCTCTGACCTTCCTGTGCCAAAATGCAAGGCAGAAGATGCCAACTGTGTCAGTGGTACTGTGCTGTTAGCCCCATATTGTTCCATTTTTGATTTTAATTGTTTTTAAAGATTTCATTTATTTCAGAGAGAGAGAGAATGCACAAGCAGCAGGGAGGGGCAGAGGGAGAAGGAGAAGCAGACACCCTGCTGAGCAGAGAACCCCATGTGGGGCTCGATCCCAGGACCCCGGGATCATGACCTGGGCTGAAGGCAGACGCTTAACGACTGAGCCACCCAGGTGCCTCATTTTTAATTTTTAAAAGGAATACATCAAAAGGAAGAACCTAACTGTCATTGGTGATCATGTCCCTCTAAAGGCTGGATTGATGAGTCAAGAATGAAGTAGTGGTTAGCCAAAGTGTGGCCCAGGTATCGTGTGTGTGTGGGGGGGGGAGGGTGTTAAGACATCTGGCTGCTTAGTTTGGAATTAGTTCATACAACTGAGGTTGTTAAGATGTTTTTATTAGCTGTAATTCTGGGAGATCTTACTAGCTCTGTCCATCCCTTTTATCAAACGGGTGCTTAAAGGATTCACAAACAAGGAGGACCATGGGAAGCAGGAGGCTTCCGATTCTGAGGGCAGCAGACAAGAAGGCGCTGGCCCACCATTTCATAAGTGTGTGTGTGTTATTTCATGGAAGAGAAAATGACAAAATTATTTAAAAACATGGTATTAGTAATTTTCTGGATGGCCCTGAGGATGACTTATTCTTAGCAGATAATATTGACCCAGTTTTAAAGCAATGAAATGTCTTAGTGCTTCAGTGTAAAGGAAAATTGGATTCCAGGGATTACAGTGAGTTTTCATGATGGGGGGGTGATGATTTTGTAAATTTTGAGGATGATTGATCTTTAGAATTTGTTTTCTTCTTTTCTTTTACATTTCTAGTAGAAGTCATTAATTGTCTTCTTGTTGAACATTGGTATACTAGTATTCATAAAATATTTATTTTTACATATGCATGAGTGAGGCATTGGAAGTCCTTCAAATTTATAATTTTATTGTATGCTTTATACCTGTTTTTATGGAAATATTTCCTGTCTAAGCAGCATCTTTGGAAAGTTACCTTTATGTCCTCTCTCATTTGGGCCTTTATACACATACACACACCAAAAACATTTACTATAGTTTTAGTTGGGGCTCAGGAAGAAGTAAAAATAAATGCATGTGTTTAATTTGCCATCTTTACCCTGAACTCCTACTAGTCTTTGAATTTATTAAGATTTTATTTATTTTTTGACAGAGAGAGGGACAGCGAGAGAGGGAACACAAGCAGGGGGAGTGGGAGAGGGAGGAGCAGGCTTCCCACTGAGCAGGGGGCCTGATGCGGGGCTCGATGTGGGGCTCGATCCCAGGACCCTGGGATCATGACCTGAGTCGAAGGCAGACGCTTAACGACTGAGCCACCCAGGCGCCCCTAGTCTTTGAATTTAATTGTGTCGATCTTTTCTTTTATGGTTTTACATCTTAAGAAGTTCTTTTCTATGTCAAGGTGATAAACATACTCATTTACGGTTTCTTCTATTCCATATATTTTAAACATTAGGTCTTTCATTGACCTCAAATGATGAAACATTTGAAGGATACTGAAGCTGTGATAATGGCAAGATAGAAGTATTTTTTAAAGATATTATTTATTTATTCATTAGAGAGAGTGCGTGAGCAAAAGGGGGAGGGAGAGGAACAAGCAGATTCCACACTAAGCACAGAGCCCGATCTCAGGACCCTGAGATGGTGCTCGAACTCAGGACCCTGAGATCATGATCTGAGCCAAACCAAGAGTCAGAATCTTCACCGACTGAACCACCCAGGCGCCCTGCAAGATAGAGGTATTTTAAAAATGGAAGAGAAGTTAGAACTTAGAAAAAAAACCCTAAAGGCTGAGTGATAAAGGAAAAGTAAGCGAAGTGCACTACTTTGCTATGCAGCGAACAATTACATGGTCATTACAATGTAAACACTGATCATGATCTAAATATAGTGGTATGACTGTATTTAGAGGATAGGGTGACAGAAGAGGAAGGTTGGTAAGAGAGTTAAATCTCCACTTTTTATTATTTATTTATTAGAAAATATTTTATTTATTTATTTGAGAGAGAGAGAGAGCACAAGCAGGGGGTGGGTGTGGGGAGGAGCAGAGGGAGAGGGACAAGCAGGCTCTCTGCTGAGCAGGGAACCCGACACGGGGCCCGATCCCAGGACCCTGAGATCATGACCTGAGCTGAAGGCAGCTGCTTAACTGAGCCGCCCAGGTGCCCCAAATCTCCACTTTTTATAATAGGAAGCCAATTGGCAATGTTTAAAACCGATAAACCAAGAAACAGAAGAATGAACAAAATATTTAGATGTATGGCACCAACTCCTAGAAGAAGTTGCTTAAGAGTTAAAATTTGCAGGAAATGGTTTTCAGAATAAGTCATTTGGTACTTTTCGATATTTTTAAAAACCATGAGTATGTATTATTTGATTTTTTAAAAATTATGCATCTTACAGAAAAAAGAAAGAACAGGATAACATTGTCAAAGATGAAGGCAGACAAGGAGAGTGGTCGCTCATTTTCTGATGGAATAAAGACTATACTGCACGCCTGCTCAGGGCAGGGTTTGAGGCACATACGAGGCAGGCGATGTGGCAGGATAATTTAGCAAAATATGAAGTTTTGTTTGTTCTGCCTATGTGTTTCCTTTCTCTCTCTGGAGCAAACAAGAGTTTTGGCAGGGCTGAGAACAGAGGCATCCCGATGTCAAAGGCCCTTCTGCCTTTGTAAAAGTCCAAAGCAAACCTGGAAAGAGGTTATGTCCTGGAGGGGCTGGGAGGAAGGATTTTGAAGAGAGGTCTTTATGACTGGGCGGGGATTGGTGTGCAGGTCCAGCAATGGGCTCTGATGTAGCAAGTGGCAGCACCTGAGTCCATGGCTCTGGGGGTGTCTGGGGAAGCCAGGTTCAAACCCAGAGGCTCTCACAGCTGAATTTCCATGTCTCAAATATGGCCCAGAGCTAAGAGTTTGAGAGTCCAGCACCTGAAGAGCCAACCGACTTGTACTACAGGGCCCTTAGCATTCACTGGTAAGACTAATGTCCAGAGATGGGATGGTGTGGGGGTGGGGGTGGAGGGGCAGGTAGGAAGACTCCTTTGTGCCTTGGTGTTTTTCTGACCTTTTGCACAGCCCTTGGTAGGGGGGGATCTCAAGACTGCCAGATGAATTCCTCACTAGCACTCCAGTGCAGGGGCTCGGAGTAGGATTAAGGTCCTTGGAAGCACATTTTAAAATGCAGGCATTCTTGGGCGCCTGGGTGGCTCAGTTGGTTAAACGACTGCCTTCAGCTCAGGTCATGATCCCAGAGTCCTGGGATCGAGTCCCGCATCGGGCTCCCTGCTCTGCGGGGAGCCTGCTTCTCCCTCTTCCACTCCCCCTGCTTGTGTTCCCTCTCTCGCTGTGTCTCTCTCTGTCAAATAAATAAAATCTTAAAAAAAAAAAATGCAGGCATTCTTGCACATCTGAGTTTGCAGACTACGATCACACCTGCTGCACAAGGATAGCCAGGGAGAGCCCCTGTTTTCACCAGTTGCAGGAGGAGCAGAGAGCAAGTATTTTAATGACTTTATGATAAGTAGTAAATGATGTGGTGTGCTCAGGCTCCCACTGAAGGAAAAGATGGTGGGGCAGTCACTTCTAGCTTCTTGCTCCTCACCCAGGATCTATTTTCTTCTTTCTCACATGGCCTGGCCCCCCTGATGGTCGTCCCTCTCCCTATATAGGGGTGAAGGAGAGAGTAAGAGGATCTCTGCTCTGGGGAGGAAGAGGTAGAGGAGAGCCAGGCAAGAGTCTTTTTTGGAGGGCGCCTGGGTGGCTCAGTCGTTAAGTGTCTGCCTTCGGCTCAGGTCATGATCCCAGGGTCCTGGGATCGAGTCCCACATTGGGCTCCCTGCTCGGCAGGGAGCTTCTCCCTGCTTCTCCCTCTCCCACTCCCCCTGCTTGTGTTCCTGCTCTCGCTATCTCTCTCTCTGTCAAATGAATAAATAAAATCTTTAAAAAAAAAAAAGAGTCTTTTTTGGAGAAGACACTGATTTACATCTGAATTCTGGGGTTCTGAATACCTGCCAGAGGTTAAAGGGGCTTGGTCTCCAGAGGTTAAAGGGGTTAAAGTACCCTAGGGGAGAAAAGAAGGGAAGGGGAGGAGGCTCTCCCAACTGGAAGGAAGCTGAGGGAGTCAAGAAGCCCAGATTGGAATAAAGACTCACACAGCCCTATTAAACAAAGAGGTACCCAACTTCTCTGATTAGGGCAGAAGGGAATCCTCTTGGATGTTTGGGAAGGGATCCCAGGGCTGGAACTGTGCTATAGGGTAGGTTTAGTAGAACTTGAGTTTGCCTGTGTTACAGGTCTCCCTTCCAAAGAAGGACTTGGGAGTTCACATTCAGAAGGTCCCCAGGGAAAGTAGAGGCAGTCCCAGGCAGAGCTAGGAAAAGATCTGGAGGCCACTCCTGGAGTGAGAGAATGCTGAATACAATCAGGAAAGGGCTCTCTTCAGGGTCTCAGAGGCCCGCAGAGCCTTTGGGGATGTGTGCTGTGGGTCCACCATCTCTCACTGACAGGGATTTCTCAGAGACCAGGGGCCGCCCAGGTCCCTTCTACTGCCAAGGTAGCTGGGGTGGGGGGAGGGGTGGGCAAAGAAACTCTTGGAGTAGGTGAGAAAATAGAATTTGCCAGGTTCAGTTCTTGGCTGGGACCCCAGATTGTGTGACCCCACCCTGTAGTGACCCTGGCTTCCCCATGGACACAAACACACAGGAACAGATATTTGGGTGGGAGGCTGGAACAGGTTTTTATTGTTAGGTAGAAATCATATTAACGAGAAAGCCGTGGGTGCAGTGGGAGCAGGGTCAGGTCCAGAGGGTCTTGGGTGACCTTTCCTCAGAGGGGACAGTCCTGCTGCCTCCTCTCATGCTTCCTGGGAGACTATCCCTCCTCTGCCTCTCTGGGCCTGGCCTGGTGTGGGCAACTCAGCCATGCGGGGTAGGGCTGGGAATACAGAGGGGATGGTTGAAGCAGGAGAAGGGGTGAGGCAAGGCCAGCATGAGGTGGTTGCTCTGGGGCCCCCGGGGCCCCTGAGTCCACGCTTTCTCCCAGCCCACTTCTTGCTCCTTGGATCAGGGCTCCAAACCCTGGTGAGGCTGGTGGGGGCCTCCTGGGCTCCAGGCTGGTCACTGGGCTATGGGCCCTTTTGGGGCCTGTGGCTGTTCAGTCCTGGGAGGGTAGAAGAGGGGAGGGCTTGAGGGGCTGAGCGAGGCTCCCCTTTGCTTCCCTTCCCTCGCCCCCCGTCCCTTTAGCTTCCTCACCTCTTACAGCCTTTGGAGCCCTTTCCCTTCTTGCCAGACTTGGGAGCCCCTTTGTCCTTCTTACAGCCCTGGACTTGTTTCTGTGGGGCCGGTGGCTGGTCCAGACGCTGCATCAGCTGCTGCACCCAGGTCTCTTTAGGGTCTGCACACAGCTCTGGTTGAGAGCGCTTCCGAGGTGAGAACCTGGGGGTTGGGCATTAGCAAGCCTGTCCTAGTCTTGCCCACCAGGCCCGCCCCACTCAGCTGCACCCACCTTCTTGCACTTACTCACAGGATGGCCGGGATGGGGCAGCCCAAGCTTGGCTCCTGCTTCCGGTAGCTGCGGACAACCCGGGTGGGAATCTTCCTTAGGCTGTACTTGAGGCAACAGTCCTGTGCCCCTCCGTCACTGCCTGCAGGGTGGGGTTTACAGGGAGCCGGGGCTTCTTGTAGGCTCCCACCCAGGCCTCCCCTTATCCCCATCCTCAGCCACTCCCTCCTTGGTACCTTGGGTCCAGGGGATGCAGAAGGCCAGGACCAGGACAAGGAGGCTCAGAGCCAGTGACTGAGCCATGGCTGGGGTAGCGGATGAGTGTGAGGCCAGAGCGGTGGGCGAAGTGGAGAGCTGCAAGTTGGGGGTCCGTGTGTCGGCTAGGACTGGACTGTTGCCTATTTATGCAGGCAGACACTTTCACTTCCTCCATCCCCAGTCACTCTGTCCAGGCAAGAATAGGGATCTCCCTCCTTTTCCTTCCTGAAAGGCAGATCCTGTCCTGGCACCCAGCCTCACTAGTATGCGGAAACAAAAACTTCACACGGCTCATCAGGCTCATCAGGGTCCCAAGCCGCCTGAGTCTTTCTCCTCAATATCAGTTGAATCTGTCAGGCCCTCTTTTTTATTTTATTTTATTTATTTTTTAATTTTTTTAATTAATTAATTTTTTTTAGAAGATTTTATTTATTTGACAGAGAGAGACACAGCGAGAGAGGGAACACAAGCAAGGGGAGTGGGAGAAGGAGAAGCAGGCTTCCCACTGAGCAGGGAGCCCGATGCGGGGCTCTATCCCAGGACCCTGGGATCATGACCTGAGCCGAAGGCAGACGCTTAACGACTGAGCCACCCAGGCGCCCCTTATTTTATTTTTTTAAAGATTTTATTTATTTATTTGACAGAGAGAGACACAGCGAGAGAGGGAACACAAGCAGAAGGAGGGTCAGAGGGAGAAGCAGACTCCCCACCCAGCAGGGAGCCTGATGCGGGGCTCCATCCCAGCACCCCAGGATCATGACCCGAGCCAAAGGCAGACGCTTAACAACTGAGCCACCCAGGCGCCCATGTCAGGCCCTCTTTCTACCTTTCGCCACTGTCTTGGTGCAGGCCTCCCACCTCTCCCCTGGAATGTTCCCCAGGAAGATTGCCTCTTCACTGCATTCCAGGTTCCACACTCTCCCCATCCTTCCAGCAGGCTGAGGACTGTTCCTAAAATGCACATCTGATTATCGGACTGTAAGGGTTCTTTCTCTGTTCTGGACAATAGACCCTTATCAAATATATGATTTGTAAAAATCTCCTCCCTTTCTGTGGGTTTTCACTCTCTTGATAGTGTCCTTTGATACACAGAATTTAAAATTTTTGATGAAGTCCAATTTATCTATTTTTCTGTTGCCTGGGCTTTTTGTGTCATATTTAAGAAACCATTGTCAAATCCAAGGCCATGAAGATTTCCCTTTGTTTTTTTCCCCCAGCTTTATTGAGGTGTAACTGAAAAATAAAATTGTATGTATTTAAAATGTTACAATGTGATGATTTCATATAGGTATACATTGTGAAATAATTACCACAATCAAGTTAATTAACACCTCCATCACTTCACATAGTGACCTTTTCCTTTTCTTGTGGTGAGAATGTTTAAGATATATTTTCTTAGCAAATTTCAAGTGTACAATATAGTATTATTAACTACAGTGACCATATTGTACATTCATTCCTTAGAATTTGTTCATCTTATAACTGAAAGTTTGTACCCTTTGACCAACATTTCCCCATTCTCTCCCTGCCCCGAACCCCTGGCAACCACCATTCTGTTTCTATGTGTTTGAATTTTTTTTTAATTGCACTTTTAAGTGATACAGTGTAGTATTTATGTTTCTCTGTCTGGCTTATTTCACTTAGTAAAAGGCTTTCTAGGTTCATCCATGTTGTCTCAAAGGGCAGTTTCTTTCTTTTTTAATGGCTGAATAATATTCCATTGTATGTATATACCACATCTTCTTTATCCATTCATCCATCAATAGACACTTAGGTTGTTTCCATGTCCTGGCTATTGTAAATAATGATACAATGAACAAGAGAGGACAAATATCACTTTGAGGCAGTGGTTTCATTTCCTTTGGATATATACCCAAAAGAGGGATTGCTGGATCATATGATAGTTCTATTTTTAATTATTTGAGCAATATCTATACTGTTTTTCATAATGGATGTACCAATTTACATTCTCATCAACAAGGTTACAGTGTTCCCTTTTCTCCACCTCCTCTCCAACATTTGTTATCTCTTGTCTTTCCTTTTTTTTATTTGAGAGAGAGAGAGAGAGAGAGGGCAAGAGCACAAGGATGAGCATGAGGGGAGGGGTTGGGGGGAGAAGGGGGGAGGACCAGAGTGAGAGGGGGAAGGAGCAGAGGGAGAGGGAGAAGCAGACTCCCTGCTCAGTGGGGAGTCCCATGTGATGCAGGGCTAGATCCCAGAACCCTGAGATCAGGACTTGAGCAGAAGACTGACTCTTAACCGACCGAGCCACCCAGGCGCCCCTATCTCTTGTCTTTCTGATACTAGGCATTCTAACAGGAATGAGGTGACATGTCATTGTGGTTTTGGTTTGCATTTCTCTGATGATTCTCTGCACCTCCTTGCCCAGTGCGGAGCCTGATGCCGAAATCAAGAGTCGGATCCTTAGTCGGAGCTGTCCAGGTGCCCTGATTACTATAGCATTTTAATGCTATAGTATGGTTTGAAACCAGGAAGTATGATGCCTCCAGCTTAGTTTTTCTTTTTTAAGATTCTGGCTATTTGGGGTCTTTTGTGGTTCAATATGAATTTTAGATTTTCTTTTTTCTATTTCTGTGAAAGAATGCCATTGGAATTTTGATAGAGATTGCATTGAATCTGTAGCTCACTTTGGGTAGTATGGACATTTTAACACTATTAATATTCTAATCAGAGAACACAGGATATCTTTCCATTTATTTGTGTCTCCTCTTCAATTTCTTTCATCAGTGTCTTACATTTTTCAGTTTATAGGTCTTTCACCTCCTTGGTTAAATTTATTCCTAAGTATTTTATTGTTTTTAATGATATTGTAAGTGGGATTATTTCTTAATTTCTCTTCTAGATAGTTCGTTGTTAGTGTATAGAAATGCAACTGATTTTTGTATGTTGATTTTGTATCCTGCAACTTTACTGAATTTATTAGTTCTAACAGGTTTTTTTGGTGGAGTCTTTGGGATTTTCTATATATAAGATCATGATATCTATAAGCAGTGACAGTTTTACTTCTTCCTTTCTGAGCTGGATGCTTTTTATTTCTTTTTCTTGCCTAATTGCCCTGGCTAGGACTTCCAGTACTGTGTTGAATGGAAGTGATAATAGTAAGCACACTTGTTTTGTTCCTAATCTTCCCCAATGTGGGGCTCAAACTCACAACCCTGAGATCAAGAGTCACATGATCTGCCAACTGAGCCAGCCAGGTGCCCCAGATATTTTTTTACATAAACTCTGTGACCAATGTGGGGCTTGAACTCAGGTCCCTAGATCAAGAGTCTCAAGCTCTACTGACTGAGCCAGACAGGTGCCCCAGTTTTGTTCTTACAGAAAAAGCTTCCAATCTTTCACTCTTGAGGATGATGTTAGCTGAAAGCTTGTCATCTATGACCTTATTTATATTGAGATACATTCCTTCTATACCTAATTTACTGAGAGTTTTTATCATGAAATGATGTTGAGTTTTGTCAAATGCTTTTACATCTGTTGAGATGATCATATAATTTTTATCCTTCATTCTGTTAATGTGGTGTTTCACATTTGTTGATTTGAGTATATGACCTGTCTTTGCATCACAGGGATAAATCCCACTTGATCATAGTGTATGACTCTTAATGTGCTGCTGAATATGTTTTGTAAGTATTTTGTTGAGGACTTTGCCTGTATGTTAATCAGGGATATTGGCCTGTAATTTTATTATCTTGCAGTGCTCTTGTCTGGCTTTGGTATCAGGGTAAGGCTGGGCTCATAAAATGAATTTGGGAGTGTTCCTTCATCTTCAATTTTGGGTAAGAGTTTCAGAAGGATTGGTATTAATTCTTCTTTAAATGTCTGGTAGAATTCATCAATGAAGGATTCACCTGGTAGAATTTACCAGGACCATCTATCTGGTCCTGGGCTTTTCTCTGTTGGGAGATTTTTTTATTACTGATTTAATGTCCTAACTAGTTACAGGTCTATTTAGATTTTCTATTTCTTCATGATTCAGTCTTGGTAGGTTGTATGTTCCTAGGAATTTATCCATATCCTCTAGATTATCCAATTTATTGGTATATAATTGTTCAGCGTGGTCTCTTAAGATCCTTTGTATTGGTGTGGTATCAGTTGGAATGTCTTCTTTCTCATTTCTGATTTTATTTTCCAATAGAAACCTCCAGATGTTTCCATTGCTACACAAATTTACATCTCCACCAACAGTGTATTATGGTTCCCTTTTCTCCACATCCTCACCAACACTTGTTATTTTTTGTCTTTTTGGTAATAGCCAGTCTGACAGGTGTGAGGTGATATCTCATTGTTGTATGATTTGCATTTCCCTGATCATTAGTGATGTTGAGCATCTTTCCATGTGCCCGTTAGCCATCTGTATGTCTTTGGAAAAATGTTTATTCAAATCCTCTACTTATTTTTTAATCTTTTAAATATTAAGTTAATATTAATAAACTTAATATTAAGTTTAAATATGAATTCTTTATATATTTTGGATATTAGCCTGTTCTTGGATGTGTGATTTACAAATACCTCTTCTTTTTTTTTTTTTTAAGATTTTATTTATTTATTTGTGTGAGAGAGAATGAGAGAGAACACATGAGAGGGGGGAGGGTCAGAGGGAGAAGCAGACTCCCTGCCGAGCAGGGAGCCCGATGTGGGACTCGATCCAGGGACTCCGGGATCATGACCTGAGCCGAAGGCAGTCGCTTAACCAACTGAGCCACCCAGGCGCCCTACAAATACCTCTTCTGATTCAGTAGGTTGCTCTTCATTTTGTTGATGGTTTTCTTTGCTGTGCAAAAGTTTTCTAGTTTGATGTAATCCTATTTGTTTATTTTAGCTTTTGTTGTTCTTGCCTAAGGAGATTGGAACCCCCCCCCCCAAAATATATTGCTAAGACTGATGTCAAAGAGCTTACTGTCTGTGTTTTCTTCTAGGAGTTTTATGGTTTCAGGTTTTATACTCCAAGTCAGACTCAATAATTTCAATTGCCTTATCTTCAAGTATCTGATCCTTCCTTCCACCTTCTCAAGTTTGTTGTTGAATTCCCCTAATGAATTTTTTCATTTAAATTATTGTATTTCTGGCTCTGGCGCCTGGGTGGCTCAGTTGGTTTAACATCTGACTCTTGGTTTTGGCTCAGGTCATGATCTCAGGGTCCTGAGATCAAGCCTTGCGTTGGACTCCATGCTCACTCTCCCTCTCCCTCTGCCCCTCCTCTCTCTCTCTCAAATAAATAAAATATTTAAAAATTAAATTATTGCATTTTTGGCTCTAGAATGTTTGGTTCATTTTTTTTTAAAATTATTTGACAGAGAGAGAGAGACAGCAAGAGAGGGAACACAAGCAGGGGGAGTGGGAGAGGGACAAGCAGACTTCATGCGGAGAAGGGAGCCCAACACGGGGCTCAATCCCAGGACCCCGGGATCATGACCTGAACTGAAGACAGACATTTAAAGACTGAGCCATCCAGGTGCCCCTGTTTGGTTCATTTTTAATAGTTTGTACTTCTTTATTGATAGTCTCATTTTCTTCATACATCATTTTTGAGATTTCCCGTTTTTCTTTGTCCATGGTCTCCTTCAGCCCTTTGAACATATTTTTGACAGTTAAAGTCTTCATCTAATATGTCCAATGTGTGGGCTTCCTTATGGACGGTTTCTGTCAAATACTTTTTCTCCTGTGAATAGGCTGTATTTTCTTGGGGTTTTTTTTGTATGTCTTGTAATTTTTTTTTTTTGAGAACTTGACATTCTGAATATTATAATGTGGTATCTGTGGAAAACTGATTCTTTCATTCCTTAGGGGTTGCAGATATTTGTTTGTTAAGGGCTGCAGCCATGTGCTTTGACTTTTCCAAGCAATTTTTGCCAGGTGTGTATTCTTTGTTGTGTGTGGTCCCTGAGGTTTCTGTTCTGTTATCTCTGCAGTTAGCCAGTGGCCTGACAAAGGTTTCTCTATCTATCTCCCACTAAAAGGGTTCTGTCCCTTTTAATATTGTGATTTATGCCACTGTGGAAGCTGCTGCAGCCCAAGAGGTCTGCAACCAAGGCAAGCATCTCACCTGTCCTTTAGGGAACTGCCAGACCAACCAAAATGCACAATCCCCAATTTTTGGAGGACAAGATTCTCTGCTACCAGCAAGATACTCCAGGAATGTGGGCCACTTTCCCTATAGCATTAGCTGGTAGCTAGTTGATGCATGATGCTCTCTTATGAAAGATCAAACATCCTCTCCCTTCATCAAGCACACTCGTGATTGTTATAAGTGTCTAATCAAATTATAGAGTTCTGAAATAGGTACTTCCAATTGCTCTTTCCAGTTCAGTGGTTACTTCAGTGGAGGGATCAACCCCTAGAGCTTCCTACTCTGCCATTTTGCATGCTGTTATTCCTGTAGTTTAGTTTTTAACGTTTTAAATCTTTTATCCATTTGGAATTTATGCTGGTGTATGGTGTGAGTATTATTAGGTCATGACTTAGAATCTGTGTTTAAAACCAGATTGGGACTTCAGAGTTGTGATTATCAGGTTAGGACTGGAAAATCCATCTAGTTCCCAGAGTGCTAAACTCAACACCATGCCCCCTCATCCCCAGGCTTATCCCAGATTTCTGAAGGACAGCTTGTATGGGGATAGGGAGACCATAGAGAGATGTGGCGAGGATAAGAATTGGGAGGAATAAAGTCAGGACAGGGTGGGCCAAGTACAAGATAGTGACAGAAATATTATGCCCATGATAGGGGTGTTTTTGTGGGATGCAGATGGGGTGGGGATTGGAGATGGGGATATTTTTGGATAGGGATGAGGATGTGGTGTTTTATCCCAAGGCCCACTGAGTAGAGGGACTGGAATCTGAGTGAATTAAAGGAGAGATAATTGAGCTCTTGAGCCTGAGGTTTTACAACAGGCTGAGACCTTAAGCAGAGCAGGGAGTGCCTCAGCTGGCAAGAGGCTGGCATTTTTGAGACAAGACTGGGCAAAAACAAGGAGATAAGATTTCTTGGATCATTTACTTGGTCTGATGGTAGATCCTGGCACCAGAAAGCTTTTAATTCCCATATCTTCAATCTCCTTCCCCACCTACCTCACCCTCTGTGGAAGTGACTAAGTAAGGAGCGAGCAGCCTGTTTCTGAAGAGTTCCCAGAGAGGTAGGATAGCATGGGTCTGGGCGGGGGTCATGTAGATGATTCCAGAGGCATATCATATTAAATTGTTTCTACTGTTTCCAAATTTGGTTGTACTTCAGAATCACATGAGGAGCTCATTAGAAATACAGAATTAGAGACACCACCCTAAACCATCTTTTTTTTTTTTTTTTAAGATTTCATTTACTGGGGCTCCTGGGTGGCTCAGTCATTGAGCGTCTGCCTTTGGCTCAGGTCATGATCCCGAGGTCCTGGGATCGAGCCCCAAGTCGGGCTCCCTGCTCCGCGGAAAGCCTGCTTCTCCCTCTCCCACTCCCGCTGCTTGTGTTCCTTCTCTCGCTTTGTCTCTGTCAAATAAATAAAATAAAATCTTTTAAAAAAAAGATTTAATTAATTAATTTATTTGAGAGAGAGAGAGCGAGTGAGCAGGGGTAGGAGCAGAGAGAGAAGGACAAGCAGACTGCGCTGAACGTGGAACCTGACCTGGCGCTCGATCCCATGACCCCAAGATCATGACCCAAGCCAAAATCAAGAGTCTGAAGCCCAACCACTGAGCCACCCAGGTGCTCCCCCTCCCCAGACCATCTTAAATAGAATCTTAGAATAGAGCCAAAGGTTCTGTATTTTTTTAAGGTTCTCCAGATACTTTCAAACATTGGTGGGATGGGGCTGGGAGAGCTACCTGGGTCTATTTTGCTCCTCCTCCTAAACTCCAGATGGGCACAGAGCCTGTAGTAGGTAACAAAGATGGTCTGGGGGGAGAGGAAGCTAGAGTGATACACCCCCAACCTTCCTGAGGGATGGGACTTTCTGGCCTGGCACAATGTATAGAAAAAGGGAGAGCATGGCTGGGAAGAGTTGGGGACTGTGCTATTTCCTCTCCTAAAATCCCAGGTTCCCTCTGTCTCCCAAGATGTCCTGTCCTTCCCCTTATTTATGCCATCTTGTGGGGAGGCTCTCTTTTGTCAGATGGTGTCCACAGCCCCCTTAGGTCCCATCCTTGACTGCCTTTCCTCTACTCAGGAGGCTTTTCCTAGGATCTACTCTAAGTCCCTACCTCTGAACTTGAGCTTGTAGTGGCAGATCAGCTATAGGGAGATGTTTTATCCTGGAGGTATTGGGGCCTCCGTGCTTATTCCTAGGACTTAGAACCTAAGTTAGGGACCCTGAGAAAAACAAGGGAAAGAATAGAGGCTTTGCTGGAGGTAGAACTTGGCTGGACAAAAAGCCAGAACTGGAAAGAGCTACTCTCAGAGCAGGAAGATGACAGCAAGTCTCTGCCACACACTAGGCTGCAGGTGACTGAGCCTATGAGGTGGAGGTGGGGGGCATGGCAGGGAGGCAGTGAGGGAGTCTGGAAGGTAGTGGAGACCTGGTATAGATACAGTCCACAGGAGAGGGGTTGAGACAATGGAAGGAGTTGTTATTCTTTGGGAACTCAAGACTGCCACACAGCCATTCCTCTGCTCTCAGCTGCTGGCCTGGGCTCATTTCATCCATAGTTCCACTTGAACCTTAGGCTTGGTGTGGGGAGGGGGGCGTCTGGAGCTTGCAGCCCTGAACCAAGCCCCTCTTTTGATCCTCAGGATAGGCTGGAATGTAGACATCGGGGAAAGGAACGCAGAGATTTGGATGGCTTTCTGTCTAACAAGGGTCAAACGGCCTGGGCACCTTGGTGCTCCTGGGTTCCCAGCTGAACACTGAGCCCTCCAGGGACATCCTGCTCTGATGACTATGCAGGTGTTACTGAAGGAGCTACTGAGTTCCTGGAGTGCAGATGACCCATACTGTCATAAGTGTGTGATATTTGTGGGACTAGTGGAGGTGCAGACATTACTCAGTGTGTAGCTATCTAGGGTTAGGTAACTGCTTAGAATAGCATTGATGTAGTTGGTTACAGATTGGAGGTAGACAGTGGTAAGCATAAGGCAAGGTAAAGATTTTGGGAGGTAATACCCACCAGCATTATTTTGAAAGGTCTGCTTTATTCTTCCCTTAGGGTCTGTGTCCGCTGAGAGGCTGGGGGTCGGGACCTTGCAGTAAACTGGGGGACACTCCTGGGGATGGGGATGGGTGTATAGGTGAGGGATGGGGCTGCCGAAGAGGGCCGTGGACTCACTTGCTGATCTTGTCATTTCTTTGAAAGCCCACAACCAAGTTGTTGAGACCAGAGGTATGCATGTGAATCCAAGACTGTCCTTATTAAAGGACAAGCAATGGGACAGAAATTAGAAAGCAGAGTTTAGAGGAGGGAAAGACAGGCCTGGTTTAAGGTGGCCTAGGAGCTTTATGGAGGAGAGCAACTTTGAGGGATGAATTTGGACTGCATTTGTGTTTGTAGGTCTGCAAGATGGTCTGTATGTGTTTGCAAATGTGGAGACTGTCTTTGTGCCTGCAGGGTGTTCTTGAGTCTACGTAGGTGTGTTTCCTGGACATGTCTCTGGGTACTCTGAATTAGTTTTGGAGTGGCAACATTGAATTTGTGTCTTGGTGTTTATGCATCTGTGTGGCTGATGTCTGTGTCCATGTGCCTTTGACTATGTGTGGGATTCTGCTCTGGCCTCTCACTTTACCCTGCCCCTCTCCCTTGACGCTCCCCAGCTGCCAGCATCATTTACCGCAAGGAATGGCTTCCGTTCCCTTCCCACTGTCTGGATTCCCACGGATCCAGCTGCCTGCATAGGGTCCTGCCCCTGTGGCCTCTGTAGCAGGCTCGACCTTGGGAGCGATACACTCTGGAAAGCCCCCAGTATGCTCCTTGCCTGGCCACGGACCCAGAGAAGTTACAGTGGAGAAGAGGGGCAAGGCGGGAAAGGGGGGGGCAGTTGGCAGAGCCCACCCCTCCTTCTGGAAACAGAGATCTCCCTCTGGCCCCTTCCCAGGCCTCCTTTCCCTCCTCATGCTCTCATCCAGACCAAGTATTCAGGGTCCTGGCCTCACTGTCTCTGGGGATAGGAATGAACAGTCCTCTGCAAGCCCAGCCAGAGCCATAGAGATCTGGTCCTCTGTGTCCCCCAGTACCTTACCTTCCTGCATTGTGTTCATTCCTCATCTCCCCACCTGAAGTCCAGGCGGTCTTCCCTTCTTTCCTCTTCCTGCATTGGACGCAGCAACTATTCTTATTCTTCATTCTATGACAGCCCTGGCCTCTGCCATGGGCCCCTGACCCAGGTGGAAAATTAGGCTTTGGATGGCTGGGAAAGAACAGAAGCCCAGCCCCCTCTCACGTGGTGCAGAATTCCTGTTCTCAATCTGTGTTCACTGCTCTCCCTGGCTGGGCTGTGGTAAGCAGGTACAAAAATGAAGCAGTCATGGTCTCTCTCCTCTAGCACTCAATGTTTGACAGGAGAAGTGATTTTGTGGAGAAGACACTTTCCTCCACCACAGGTAGTCAGTTGCCTGAAATTCTCTCCATAGAATTCTTAGGTGTCCTCGGCAGAGGTCAAGGGAAGGGCTCCAGAAGGTCAGAACGTTTTACCATGACATGTTATTTCAGAGGGCCAGAGGTGAACTCCAGAGTTCCCGAGCAAGCACTGATATATTCCTAGCATCTACCACCAATTCTGGAGTTGTAAATGCTTGAGTTTCTGTCCTCCATGAGGCCATTTATTCTGATTTTACCTCTCTTGAGCCTAGGGAAAGCTAGAAGGTGGGGGTTGTGCTAGGGTTATGGGATGGGATGAACAAGGCTTCATCCCTCAACAACATCCTATGTGAGTCACAGGCTCTGACCCTGTCTTCTCTCAGCTCCTGACTTTGCTGAAAACTGAGAATCCTGAAGGTGTTTGTTCCAGCTCATCTTTATGCCCTCAACCCTTTGTTGTAGGACTTTGGTCAGCACTATGAACTCACACTGCTCTGGGACAGGTAGGAACCTTAGGGGACCATGGAAAGGACCTGTTCCACCTAAGTCAGGATGTGTGCACATTAACCTTGGCTTCCCACGTGATGCTGCTGTGACCTTTCTGGGTCATTCCCTTCATGCTGCCTCCCTTTCCCCCTTATCTCCTTGCTCTGTGGCTGTCTGCCCAACTCCCACCAGGCAGGGAGGATGTGCCTGTCGCAAGACCTCCTATGATCTCTGGGGATGCTTTAGGAAAACACCTGGAGGGTGTTGGCTTAGCAAGCTTGGGCCCTGTGCCTCCTCACTCTGAGGGTCACAACAGGGGTTGGGCTCCCATCCCTTAGGCAGAGTCACCATTCAGAGGAGGAACACATTCATGCTTCTCTCCATCCTGGGTTTTCTGCATCCTGGTAGCAGTGGACACTTGGGTCCTATCAGAGGAAGAGAGTCCTGCCACCACCTCTTGGTTTGATGGGATGTTGAGTCATCCTGGATTTCCTTAGGAATGAGTAAGGCAGGGGCATCCCATAGCCCACCATAGCACATTATAGGGAAACTATAGCACTTCCTCCACTTCCTTGAGCTCTTGGCTCCTGTGAGGTAGGTCAGAAGGTGGGAATGCAGAGATGCCACCTTTTGAGAGATACAGAGAGTCCAAAACAGAGATTCTTTCCATCCACTCAGGGAAGCCTCTTTGTCTTTTTGCCTTCCAGTTCTCTCCTCCCACCTCCAAACTACCCTAGTCCCTGGGTGGACACCAGGAACCACAGCTGCCCTATTTCTCTGTCTCAAGCCCCCTCCTCTTCCTTATGCTCCATGCATTTAGAGCTTTCCCTGCCATCTCTTCTACTGTGTTCCAAGAACAACTGTTTCACACATATGATCACCAACTTCAACCACTTTTTCTGACCACCTGGGCTCATGTGCTACTACTGACTTCTTAGGTCCTAAAAATAACTAACCAATGTAATTTCTAGAATTCTGCTCCACCCCTGGCTGTGGCTTTCCATTTTGTCCTTCCCCCCCATTTGCTATGATCCTTTTCCAGCTCCTCTTTCTCCCTTTTGATCTTTGTCCCTACTCTCTTAATTGTGGGGAAATCTTTCTTCTCTTGATATACAAAGTCTTCCCTCATTAATGTCACCTTCTCTTTACTTAACCACCAGTGCAGTGTCTGTGCTTAGTTAAGGCCAACCCCTCTTTTTGGGGACTCACTCCTATTCTGTTACTTTGCTCTCCTGCATTGTCAACTTATTCTTCTCCATTGGATCTTTTCCATTAACATCCAACATGCTGTCTCCCACCTTTAAAAACCCTGCTCTATGTCCTAATTTTTCTGCATGTCTGTGGAACAGAATTCCTTGAAACAGTTTATTATACTTACAATTGCTCTTCCATTCTCTCTCGAATCCACTCCAGTCACACCTTCATCTCCACTACTCATCTGAGTCTATTCTTCTCAAGGCATGAATGATCTCTATGTTGCTTAACCTAACAATCATCTCTGTCCTCGTCTTACTTGGCTGATTGGCAACTTTTTCAAGCAGTTGCTCACTTTCTCCTTGCAATACTCTTCTTTCTCAGCTTCCAGTATATTATACTCTTCTTCTTTTCTTCCTACCTCACTGGCTACTACTTTGCAGTCTCTACTTATTGGTTCCTGCATTCCCCCCTCCCCCTAATTTGTTAATGTTAGAATGTCTCAGAGCCCAGTCCTTAGATCTCTCCTTCATTTACACTTATTTCTTTGGTGATCCTATCCAATCTCATGGTTTTACATCTACCTATCTATCATCTATTATCTATCTATCTATCTATCTATCTATCTATCTATCTATCTATCTATCATCTATCTAATCATTCACAGCCAGCTAGGACCCTCCCTGAGGACCATCAGGCTTCTGTGTTGAGAATAGACTGTTGAGATATGGTCTCAAGAAGAAGCTGGGAAATTAGTTATGAGGCTACTGCAGTAATCATAGCAGCAGACAGAGTGAGAAGTGGTCATGTTCTCAATTCATTTTGCAGGTGGAGACAGCAGGATTTACTGCTGGATTGGATATGGACTATGGAAAAAAGGTCAAAGATGACACCAATATTTTTGTCCTGAGAAAATGATAAGATGGAGTTACCATTAAGTGATATGGTAAATACTGTCCTGGAAGAGTGTTTTTTTATGTGTGATTGAGTGATGGTGATGGGTGGGGAATCAGTTGTTCACTTTCCTGTAGTTTGAGATGAATATTGGACATCCAAACATATATTCTGATTAGACAATATTCGTGGCATGTGAGATTCTATCCCAAGAAATCATGACCTCCATTGTATAAGTCCTCTGTTTTCTTCATTGTGGTGTTTGCTATAGTACCTTGCATATAGTAAGTACTCAAATATTTTTATTGTTGAATCTAAGATGCTTCTCAAAGTCATTCTTACTGTGATCCTTCTGGGGTCATCTTAGCTGAGTTCTTCCTCCTGTGACAGGATCCCCCATTCGATAGAACTCATCATACTAATGTAGTGATTTGGCTGCTCCCCAGCTCAGAATTTTGTTTCAAGTTACTATTAAGGTATTACTGTGGATCAGCCACTATTCTAAGCCCTGGGGATATGAGCCATTATTTAAACTTTTCAGACAAGAATGGATGGAAACTGAATACAAACAGAGGCAGTAAAAATAGAGGAAAGGGGCAAAGTTGAGAAATACCAAGCTTAGAACTCAGTGACTAACTTCATATTTGGGCTAAGCAAACAATGTACTTCTAGTTACACCATTACAAGACATTGGGTCACAGTTTGATAGGGTCCAAGGTGAGTGTTCTGATTTTGAATTAATTTGCATTACCTTTGGACAAGGCTCAGCCCATTGCTCTTTATCACACTATAGGCAAATAGATTGAAGCTCAGATTTACTCACCTACTTTCCCCAAAAGCACTTGAACCTTGGGTTGGCTTCCTGGCTCCAGGCTCTTTTGAGTGCAAAGTAAATTGGCTTTGCTCCCTTATCATACCCTGGTCAGGAACAGTCGGCCTCTGTCCCAGGTACTCAGGCCTCCATCTACATGCTCCCCTTCCCTGATTCTCTCCCCGCCTGCCCTTGGGAGGGGAGGACAAGCCCCTCTTCACGGCCTACTGTGATCTTCATTCCAAGAGTCGCTCATTCCATGCAGCTGGCCGGCAGTGGAGGCAGGATATAGGCAAGAGAGTTACAGCAGCTTCCCAGATGAGTTCTCCAGAAAGATCTTGCCAATAACCAACAGGGAGCAGAGCAGGGGAGATTCTATCATTTGCTTTTGACATCCTGTCATATTAGCTACATGCTTTTGAATAAACACAAAGTACCTCCTCAAGGTGGGAGTGCTGTGGCACTCCTCTGAAAACCTCCCCTGCAGACTATGGGCCTTTACGGAAGTCATCAGTGAATTCTGTCTGTGGGATTCCTGGCCACTCCTTCTCGTCGCTACTATCCTCATGTCCACATTGCTCCTCTGGGCCTAAGGACACCAATGGGAAGCCATGATAGAATTCAAGCCTGACCCTTATTTACCTTACCTTCCTTCTCTGCTCAAGCCCCTTTATCCACAGCCCAGGGTGGGCTGGGAGGAGTTGTGTGGAATGCTGACCCAGCTTAAGTGTGGGTTAAAGCTCCTTCTCTAGATGGGAAGGACATTTTAGCCTCCCCTCATACCTTCCCTTAACACACCACAGTGGAGAGAAGGAGGAGACAGACAGTGCTTTGCTTAGAGACATAGAGTGTATTTTGGGTGGCACTCTGCCCCACCTGCACATTAATGAAAATGACAGCAGCAGTCCTCTTCAAGGGACACAGATGTTGGGGGAGCCTACCAAGTCTTTTGATTGTGTTGGGTCTTCTTGAGCAGACCAACGTTTCCCTCTGAGGTGAGAGGTGAGATCCAGGGTACGTTCCCTGGTTGGGTGGCACAAGCCACTCCAGGACAGTGCCGAGGGCAGTGGCGGGGGTGGCCCAGGACTGAGGCAGAATGGAGTTGGTGAGAGCGGGAGCGGTGCCGGAGCTTACTGTCTGGGGAATGGGGACCATCCAAGAAGGCCAGGCCCACCTGCTTCTCAGTGGGGGAAGATGGAGCCTTGGAGTCCCCTCTTATCCGCTCTGTCTTGGTTCGCCCCATGGGACTTTTAGCTGGAGCCAGGCCCTTTTCTACATTTTCTTTTCTGGTGTTGGCCACTTTCCCAGCTGTAGAGAACATGGATTCCTCGTGCACTTTGCCTTTTGCCTTGGAGTTAAAACAGTGCAGAAAGGATTTCATCTTACTTCTCAAGCCCGATTCAGGAAGGCTGGGCCTCTTGTGGGTATGGACTGGCATCACCTGGCCCTGCAAAACCTGACCTTTCAAAGTTTGGCCCTGCAAAGGCTTACTGTGAATGAGTTGGCCCAGGAAAAGCTGGCCCTGTGATGCCTGGGGCACCACAGGTTGGGCATTCTTAGGAATCCTTGCTGGTTTGAGGATGACATTAAGCTTGGTTTGACTGCTGTGCAGGTCATTCTTCTCAGATACCTTCGCCCCAGGGATTCCCGGAGGTGGCTCTGGAAGCTTAATCTGAGGGTGATGCCGGGTACTGTGTTCACAGGGAGCATCAAGATGAAAGCTACGGCTCCGTCGCCAGGGGCTATGAGGAGTCCTGTTCAGAAGCATCCCTTTTGGCCTCTGGGCTTCATCAGGGAGGCTTACGTCTCTTGTAGAGGAGTGTGCAAACCCTGCATCCCCTTCTCCGTGGTCCCCTGCCAATTTGGGTTTCCCTGGGTCCTCTCTCTTTTCTGCCAGCATGGGGACTTGGGCTGAGTCCTTGCTGTGGCCAGGGCTTTGGGGCTCAGGGCTCCAGGGCTCCTCCAGGCTGGGGCTGTTCACATTGGCCTCCAACTGAACACAAAGCACCTGGGCCTCTGTCATGTCCCCACTGGGTTGTGAGATCTTAGAGGCCCAGTGGGCAGAACCATGAGGTATTGCTCTTGAACTAGGTTGCTTCTGGTTCTGCTGCACTGCCTTTAACTCAAGGACCAGCTGTTCTTTAAGGTGGAGCCATTCTGGATCTGGGACACGAGGAGTGTCTGGTGGGATGGGGAGATCCTGGAGCAATGTTTTTCCTTGGTTGTTTAGACTCCCTAGAGACTCCTCTGTGGGTGTGTTGTCTGGGGCTGCTACAGTTTGTTCTCTGGACAACCTTGCCTTTATGGGAATTCCCAGTTGTATCTCTAGGATCTTCTTTCTTAGATGGAAATTTAGTTGGGCTAAAATGGGTTTCTTGAGTGTGTAGGGCCCAGAGGCCTCTGCCTGGCTTTCTAGAGGCACCGCCTTGATCATTTCTTCCACCTGCTCTTCCACCTGGAGCTCATCTTCAATGTCTGCACAAGTCTCGTTGGCATCTTGAAAGCATGGCCCAGGACTCAGACACCGCTCTTCCGATGAGATCATCTGAGTCAGAGGTTCACTTGGGAACTCACCAGGTCCAGGCACCATTCCTGCGATTACAGCTTCGGTAGAGATTGCCGGTGCCATGGCCCTAGAGAGAGCCACATAATAAAGAGCAGGCAGCCCTGACAAGAAGGCCAGGTACTTGTGCCGCAAAGTTGTCTCCAGTTTCTCAATGGCTCCCTCGGACAGGGCTTGGGACAGCTTAGGGTGTTCAGTGATAGCATCTGGTGAGGCTTGTTGCTGTTGATCAAGGGCCATTGGTATCCAGGGCACAGCTTTTTGTTTTAGGGCAGGGTCAGTTGCTACCTGTAGCTCCAAGGGCTTGCTTTCTGGGATGCAGGTGAAGGGAGCCACTTGCAGGCCCCCAGGAATTATGCACTGCCAAGAGCTATATACACGAGCAGGGACCTCGCCCTGGTGAATCTGCCCACATTTGGAGTTGATGTGGCCCTGCAATACTGCCTTGGCCTGGTCAAACAAGTGTGGCATGGGGACTGACACTGGGCCTGTGATGGGTGAGAATGGGTCACCGGCCCCAGTGGCCTCTAGGGCTGTAGGTTGGGGAGCATGGACGTTGGCTAGGGCTGTGCTGCTCCAGGACCGAGTTGACTGATCAGTGGGGGACAAGAGCAATTGGATGGACTCCTGGATCTTTGGGGGCAGGCCCCAGCGATGGTGAATCAACTGCCGCTGGAGGTGAATTTTCTTTTCTTTTTTTTAAATTTTATTATGTTATGTTAGTCACCATACATCATTAGTTTTTGATGTGGTGATCCACGATCCATTGTTTTCGTATAACAGCCAGTGCTCCATGCAGTACGTGCCCTCCTTAATACCCATCACTGGGCTAACACATCACCCCTCCCCTTCCCCTCTAAAACCCTGTTTGTTTCTCAGAGTCCATAGTCTCTCATGGTTCATCTCTCCCTCTGATTCCCTCCTTCATTTTCCCCTTCCTTCTCCTAATGTCCTCCATGCTATTCCTTATGTTCCACAAATAGTGAAACCATATGATAATTGACTTTCTCTGCTTGACTTATTTCATTTAGCATAATCTCTGGAGGTGAATTTTCTAGACTACTTTTTATCTAAAGATGAACATATGGACCAGTTCTGACTAATAAGATATATGAGGAAATTTGCTGGGGGCTTCTGGGGAAGAATTTGCATTCTGATTAAAGAAACTGGATATGAGAACTTGCTTCTAGCTCTCCAACCCATGACCGCTTCCTTCCTGCCTTGAATAAGAAGTGCAGATGTAATCTTTACATCTATTTTTTTAATTTAAAGTTGTTTATTTATTTATTTGAGAGAGAGAGGGAGGGAGAGAGAGAGATAGAGAACACATGAGCAGGGGGCGGGGAGGGGCAGAGGGAGAGGGAAAAGCCGACTTCCCACTGAGCAGGGAGCCCAGCGTGGGGCTCGATCCCAGGACCCACATATCATGACCTGAGCTGAAGGCTGATGCTTAACCAACTGAACCACCCAGGTGCCCCTGTAATATTTACATCTAGAGCTGCCATCTTGTGATCCTGAGTTGATATGTCTAGGATAAAATATCCGCATCTGAGTATGATGGAGATGAATGGATAGTGGTTGGATGTTTGATGACATCAGTAAACTGAAAGGAACCTGGAACCTCCTGGGTTTGACTATATTTTCTGAGCCAGAACACTTACATTTCTTCCAACTACCTTTCATTTTCATGTACCATAGTTCTGGGTTATAGCTAGCTATTTCCTAGTTTCACCTAAGATGCAGTTTTCAATTCTATTTTCCTTTTTTTGAGGTGATTTTCTAAAAGAAAATCTTTCTCAGATTGAAAAAAAATTTTTGATAATAAAATATGTTATGAAAGATGTGGGAAAAAGGCTTTATTACATACTTCTGGTTGGAACATAAAAAGGAACAAGCTTTTGGAGTGCAACTAGGGATAAGAAATGTAAAATGCACATAACCCTTGACCTAGCATTTCCTCTTCTATGAATTTATCTAATAGATAAACTCACAAAGCCTTATGTGTAAAGATGTTCACTGCATCATTATTTGTAACAGTGAAAGAGTGGAAACAACTTAAACATGAGGCTGGTTAATTAAATTATGATTTAGCCACACAATGGAATACACTATGCAACCATTAAAAAAGATGAGATCAGTATATATGCTCTTGCATATAAGTGAAACACGTGTATATAGTATCCTCTCATTTTTGTAAAAAAAAATATGGGGAACACACAAATATATATTTATATTAATTATATATATATATGACAGGATTGTTAAGGACCATCTTGGAGGCTGAGCACCAGACAGGCAGATGAAATCTCTCTCTAGTCTCCAATAGATTGTTACAAGGTACACTGTTTCTGTATTCCCTGTCAAGAGACGTCCTGCATGGCTAAGTGACAGTTGGGCTGTCTCTGTAATGTACCACCTGATATTTGCTTTCCATCTTTTCCTACCTCACTTCCTTTTTCCCTGATTCTCTCTATAAATAATTCATACTTAAGTTTTCCTGGGCTCTGTTTTCTAGGGAACTGGGGCTAACACCAAGAGTATAGCTTAAATATTTCATGATAAAAATTTTAAATGGGAGGGAAGAGAACAGAAAGTGCTCTTAAGATACGCAGGGCTTACTGTGTTGCATCCATGTATTCTCTTCTTGAGAAAACTCTTGAAAGTACTGAGCAAAGAGAAGTCAGGGTATAAAAGAACTGCCAATGAACACTGAACTCATTTAACTAGATTTCCTTTTCCATTTAATTATTTTCTCTTCAAAATCACTATTGAATTGTCCAAGGAAATATAATAAATAAGAAAAAGTCTATATCAGTACGGGAAGGGCATTTATATTTTGTGAAGTTTCAGCAAGATACAGTGCAAATATGCCTGGACTGAAGGGAATATTAACCAGCTTTCAATTTTATTGAGAAGGTGAGAAGGTGAGAAGATCTCACCTGGACAATAAGTAGATGAAAGTCCCCCAAAAAACTGCCCCAAAAATCCAGGGTCAGAACAACAGACTTGGGAGTGAGAGTGGGCTGTGGGATAGTAGGGGGAGGGAACCAAATGACTTTGAACACTGTCCTGGAGCACCTCTCTCCTTACTCTCAGCATTTCCACATAGTAGACACCTCTGTGCAAATCACGAACATTAATGCAGGTACCCCAACAAAGAGCCGTGCTTCAGGTGACTTCCAGTTGTCACAACCATCACAGAGAAAAAATGACCACTAACTACATCAGTGAATACGGTAGATCTACTCTTTTTTGTGTGTAGGATGAAAAATTGTGTGCCTTATCTACACAAATTTGCACTGAACACTTGCATTTTAAAAAAATCACACTTTAATGTGACAATTACCTATAGTAAAGGTTTCTTCATGAAAATGTAGTACAATTCAGTTATCAAGTTACCTATTTTTATAAATACAGTTTTACTGGAATACAGTCATGTCCATTTGTTGATGTATTTTTTTTTTAAAGATTTTATTTATTTATTTGAGAGAGAGAATGAGAGAGAACACATGAGAGGGGGGAGGGTCAGAGGGAGAAGCAGACCCCCTGCCGAGCAGGGAGCCCGATGCGGGACTCGATCCAGGGACTCCAGGATCATGACCTGAGCTGAAGGCAGTCGCTCAACCAACTGAGCCACCCAGGCACCCCATTTGTTGATGTATTGTCTGTGGTTGCTTTCTCAGTACAATGGTTGAGTTGGTTAGTTGCAACAGAGGTCTGCTAGTCTAAAACATTTACTATCTAAAAATGTGGCTTCCAACAGCGCTGTAGTTAAAATATACCTGTGAGAAACAGTTTCAGTAACAATATATTCTCTCATTTGTATTGCACATTTTCCCAAAGCCGTTGTGCAGATATTACACCTTACCCTCCAAGACTTTATATCTCTAGGTACAAATGCTATATAAAAGTTTTTCCTTTATCAAAAATTATAAATCTTTTATAAATATTTTAATCCTATTTGACATATGGCATTGCATTACTACAAAGGAGTAAACTCTGTAAAGCACCTTTAGGTTAGCACCAGTTTTTACACTGAAAAAGGGACACAATTTAATATAGAATGGAAAAAATTGAATTTTGAACACAAAAGTGGTAAAACCTGTCTAGAGTGTCCGTTTGGGAGGATTATTTACAACCATATTAAACCCTAAAGTTGACATTGGCTTCATCCTCTTAACTCTCCAGATAACTGCAGAAAGATTTTTAGGCTGTTTAGCCATTTCTATTCATCTGTATCTATCCCTTGGAAATATGAGGGCCACAAACTGATTTAACTACCTGGGATTTGGGAAGGACCCATGACATTAGCCAGCATTCTCATGTCAGGGAATATCCCTCAAGTATCCTAGGAGTGTCTTTTTTATATTTACAGCTCTTCTTAAGTTTGGGCAAAGAATTTGCATTACTATATGGTCTAGTAGAGGTGCCTAATAAACAGTTCCCTTTTTTCCTTTGGAAGATGGCTGGTCACCTCCTTACTCTTTCCTTATTTCTCCCAAATAACCTTAATTCTAAGCTGGCAAAAGTACCCAAGATTGGGGGCTGGAGATGGGAATGGGTCTTGGGGCAGTCAGTGGGGAGCAAAAGTACAGTCAGATACCTGATTCTGGGAATGATATCCGTGACTTCATTGGAGAATAAACAGGCTTGAGATTTTGAAGAACCAATAAACTACCTGTTTATTAGAGTGAGAAAGGTATAATGCTTAATCATGGAGCTGTAAGTTTATGTTCAGGGCAAAAGCTATAACACAATTAGCTTGCTTATGACCAACCACATATTGGGTTGCAACACAGATCCGTGTGGTGCATCAGAAAGTTCTCAGTAATTGTTTTCTGATGAGAAGAATAGCTACTTTCCTCCAAAGCAGTGTTTTTCAACCTTGGTGATTTTTCACCAAATAATATCATGCCAAAATCTGTGAATGTTTTGTCCAGTGAAAAATAAAGATGATTTAAGTTTACCTCTATAATATGCCACTTTCACTCACTTCCTTTCAGATGTTCTTGGCTGTGTGGGAGAGAAAGGGGTAAAGTTACAGCATGTATGCTAGAAATTGCGCACTGGAGTATACTGAGCATTTTAATATCATTTGTCAATGTATTGGGGCAGGAAAAAAGGTTGAGAACCACTTCTCTAAACAACATGTCCTGCCAAAATCAGGTAATCTTTGGCACAGGAACATTTCTAGTAGATGGAAGAGGGGGTATCACATGTCAAAGTATTTTTTCTTTCTTTCTTTTTATATATATACCCAGGTCCATAACATACTCATTAATTGCCTGCTCCCCCAGCCAGACAGGTGTTGAACAAGAACACATGGCTTATGTACAACTTGACAGGAATACTTTAGCACAAGGACAGAGGAGACAAGGCCATCTCCTAACTAGCGGGCTTAGGCAGAAGCTAGTACTATTGCTGGGACGGATGCTAAAGGAGTAGGGTGGGTGTACTGAGCACACCGAAGCAGAGGAGGGATTAGAGCAAAGAGCTGACAACTGACAGACTAATTTCCATGACTCAAAATTAGCAGAGGAGAGGGCAGGAAGAAGCTGAAATAGGCTGAATATCAGGTCTCCATAGTTAAGGTATCACTAATTCTGATCAGACCTTCTATTATTGCTCCCCTATACCTGGCTTCTTGACTCAATAGCTACACTGGCCAAACTTGGTGAGCCATAACCAAGAGGATGAGCAGAGTGGGCTACTCTGTTTTCCATCCACCATTAGTTTCTTTTGCATAGGCTAGCTGGTTCACTGGAGTATAAGGAAGAGCTATAGGTCTTCTCTTGAGAGAATTAAAAAAATGGTATTTAATATCTTTTGGGAGAATGATATTTACAATAAGAAGTAGCTAGGTAGAGGTGCCTGGGCGGCTCAGTCATTAAGCGTCTTCCTTTGGCTCAGGTCATGATCCCAGGGTCCCGGGATCGAGCCCCGCATCGGGCTCCCTGCTCCACGGGAAGCCTGTTTCTCCCTCTCCTTCTCCCCCTGCTTGTGATCCTGCTCTCACTGTGTCTCTCTCTGTCAAATAAATAAATAAAATCTTAAAAAAAAAAAAAGAAGAAGAAGAAGAAGTAGCTAGGTAGAACACTGATGCGATAAGGTTAGGTGAAAAAACAAGCATGCGTAATTATTTGAACATAACAAGTATAGCTGTGTAAAAATGTACCCATAAGAAAAAAGACCAGAAAGAAATAGCCCAGACTGTTGGCAGTGATTGTTAGGGAGGTAAAGCTGTTAAGTATATTTTTTCCATTTCTGAATATGTTACTTTACTTCTATAGTTTCAAAAAGCACGTCAAAGTAAACAATTAGGGAGCTGCCAATCCAATGATAGACTGTTTATTCAAACCATCCTCCTGCTAAGAACAATTAGAAAAGACTGACAAAATTTAAAAAAATTTTGTTTGAGGCATGATCCTTGAAGACACAGACTGGGAGAAAATATTTGCAAAAGACACATCTGATAAAGGGATGTTATCCAATATATGCAAAAACAAACAAACGCTCAAAAAAACATAAGCAACCCCATTAAAAAATGGGCCAAAGACCTTAACAGACACCTCACCAAAGAAGATATACGGATGGCAAATAAGTATATGAAAAGATGCTCCACATAATATATTACCAGGGAAATGCAAATTAAAACAGTGAGGTACCACTACACATCTGTTAGAATGGCCAAAATCCAGAACACTGACAACATGAAATGCTGATGAGGATGTGTAGCAACAGGAACTTTCAGACACTGCTAATGGGAATGCAAAATGGTGCAGCCACTTTGGAAGACAGTTTGGTGGTTTCTTACAAAGCAAAACATACTCTTATTATATAATCCAGCAGTCATCCTCCTTGGTATTTATTCAAAGGAGTTGAAAACTTATGCCCACACAAAACCTGCACACAGATGTATATAGCGGCTTTATTCATAATGCCAAAATTTGGAAGTAACCCAGGTGTCCTTCAATAGGTGAATGGAAAATAAACTGGTACATTCAGACAATGGAATATTATTATTAAGCACTAAGAGGAAATGAGCTATCAAGCCACAAACAGACATGGGGGAAACATAAATACTTATTACTAAGTGAAAGAAGTCATACTGAAAGGCTATATACCATATGATTCCATCTATATGACATTCTGGAAAAGGCAAAACTGTGGAGACAGTTAGACGGTCAGTAGTTACCAGGGATTAGGGAGGAGGGAAGGATGAATAAGTGGAGCACACAGGATTTTTAGGGCAATGAAACTATTCTTGTGTGACGCATAATGGTGGATACATGTCATTATACATGTGTTAAAACCCATAGAATGTACATCAACAAGGGTGAACCCTAAGGTAAACTATAGCCTCTAGGTGATAATGATGTGTCAATGTAGGTTAATCTATTGTAACAAATGTACCACTCTGGTGCAGAATGTTGATAGTGGGGAAGGCTGTGCATATGTTGGGAGAGGGGTATATGGCAAATCTGTGCCCCTTTCTCTCAATTTTGCTATGAACCTCAAACTGCTCTAAAAAACAAAGTCTATTAAAAAAAATCTGATTTGTGTATGTGCTGCTGAAGCGAGCGCTAAAAAATCTGATTTGGATGAAGAGATGCTCAACATCATTCATCATCAGGGAAATACAAACCAAAACTACAATGAGATATTACCTCATACCTATCAGAATGGCTAAAATCAACAACACAAGGGCGCCTGGGTGGCTCAGATGGTTAAGCATCTGCCTTCGGTTCAGGTCATGATCCCAGGGGCCTGGGATTGAACCCCGCATCGGGCTCCCTGCTTAGTGCAGAGCCTGCTTCTCCCTCTCCCTCTGCCATTCCCTCCGCTTGTGCTCTTGGGCTCTATCTCTCTGTCAAATAAATAAATAAATAAAATCTTAAAAAACAACAACAACACAAGAAACAACAGGTGTTGGAGCAGCCACTCTGGAGAACAATATGGAGGTTCCTCAAAAAGTTAAAAATAGAATTACCCTGGGCACCTGGGTGGCTCAGTTGGTTAAGCGACTGCCTTCAGCTCGGGTCATGATCCCAGGGTCCTGGGATCGAGTCCCACATCGGGCTCCCTGCTCTGCGGGAAGCCTGCTTCTCCCTCTCCCACTCCCCCTGCTTGTGTTCCCTCTCTCGCTGTGTCTCTCTCTGTCAAATAAATAAATAAAATCTTTAAAAAAAAAAAATAGAATTACCCTATGATCCAGCAATTGCACTACTAAGTATTTACCCAAAGAATACAAAAATACTAATTCAAAGGAATACATGCACCCCAATGTTTATAGCAGCATTGTCTACAATAGCCAAATTATGGAAACAATCCAACTGTCCATCAACTGATGAATGGATAAAGAAAATGTGATATATATATATATTTAATATGTGATATTCATATTACTCAACCATAAAAAAAAGAATGCAATCTTGCCATTTTCAGTGACATGGATGGAGCTTAGAGAGTATTATGTTAAGCGAAATAAGTCAGAGAAAGACAAATACCGTATGATTTCATTCATGTATGGAATTTAAGAAACAAAACAAACAAGCATAGGGGGAAAAAAGAGAAAGAGGCAAACCAAGAAACAGACTATAACTATAGAGAACAAACTGATGGTTATCAGAGGGGAGGTGGGTGGGAAGATGGGTTAAATGGGTGATGGGGATTAAGGAGTGCATGTTGTGACAAGCACTAGGTGTTGTATGGAAGTACTGAATCACTATATTGTACACCTGAAACTAATACAACACTGTATGTTAACTAACTAGAATTTAAATAAAAACTTAAAAAAAATCTGTTTGAAGGCAATACCAAAACAGTGAGGAATTATGGGTCCAAGACTCAGGTGAGAAGGAAAGTTTTCAGAGATCAGTGTGACATTTAGTGCTGTCCTTTCCCTTAAGGCTACTGTCAATGACAAGAACCAAGAGGCTGAAAAGCTGAGCAGAGAATTTCACAAAGTCACAGGATAGAGGGAACAAGAATTGAAGTCAGGGCCTGATAAGGAGGAGAGGCTCCGGTAAACACCATAGACTTTTTGATTGAGACCTGGGAGGGCCCCATCAGTAAGTATGAATTGTAAAGAGACAAGCCCTCACAGGAATGGAATCCACTTTGAATCCTCTCACTCTCTGATTTTAACTAGATGATCTGGGATCACCCATGCCTCTAGCTCACTTTCCAGCTGTAAAACACCAAAACCTGATAAGGAAAGAATGAGAAAGGAAAATTACAAGCTAATCTAATTTATGAACATAGATTTTATGAGCCTAAACAAAATATTACCCAACCAAGTCCAAAAATATATAAAAACAAGAACATGCTATGACTGAAATGGATTTAGGGAGTGCAAGGCAAGTTTATGACTGAAAAGGCAATCAATGCAATTCATATTAAAAGAATTAGGAAGAAAAGTTAAGTGATCATATTGATAGATGTAGAAAAAGAAGTTTATAAAATTAAACATCCATTCATGACAAAATTTTCTCAAATGAGGAATAGAAGAAATCTGATAAAAAATATCTACCAAGCAGGGTGCCTGGGTGGCTCAGTTGGTTAAGCGACTGCCTTTGGCTCAGGTCATGATCCTGGAGTGCCGGGATCGAGTCCCACATCGGGGTCCCTGCTCGGCGGGGAGTCTGCTTCTCCCTCTGGCCTTCCTCTCTCTCATGCTCTCTCTCTCTCTTTCTAATAAATAAATTAAAAAATCTTTAAAAAATCTACTAAGCAAACATTATATTTTAAAAGGAAATGTTGAAAGCTTTTCCCCTGAGATAAGGAATGAGACAGGTATGCTTGCTATTACTCTTTATATTCAGTCTTATACTGGAGGTTCTAGCCAATGTACTAAGGCATGAAAAAGAAGGAAGGGGTAATACAGATTGGAAAGGAGGAAATAAAGCAGCCATCATTCACAGATGACTTGATTTATATGTTGAAAATCTGAGAGAATCTTCAGATAAAAATTATTAGAATAAGTAAGAGAGTTTAGCAAGGTTACTAGACAGAAGATCAGTATATAAAAATCAATAGATCTGAAACTATTTCAAAAAATTGAAAGGGAAGGAAAACTTCCAAACTCTTCCAAACTCATCCTATGAGGCCAGCATTACCTTGATCCCAAAATCAGATAAAGACCCCACCAAAAAGAAGAATTAGAGAGCAGTAATCCTGATGAACAGGGATGCAAAAATTCTCACCAAGATACTAGCTCATAGGATCCAACAGTACACTAAAAGGATTATCCACCACAACTACGTGGGATTTATTCTTGGGCTGCAAGGGTGCTTCAACATCTGCAAATCAATCAATGTGATACACCACATTAATAAAAAGAAAGGGCAAGAGCCATATGATCCTCTCAAGAGATGCAGAAAAAGCATTTGACAAAATACAGCATCCTTTCTTGATAAAAACTCTCTGCAGTGTAGGGATAGAAGGAACATACCTCAATATCATAAAAGTAATACACGAAAAACCCACAGCGAATATCATCCTCAACAGAGAAAAACTGAGAGCTCTTTCCCTAAGGTCAGGAACATGACAGGGATGTCCACTCTCACCACTGTTGTTCAACATAGTACTGGAAGTCCTAGCCTCAGCATCAGACAGCAAAAAGAAATAAAAGGCATCCAAGTTAGCAAAGAAGTTAAACTCTCACTCCTCGCAGAAGACAACTATAGCCACTTTGGAAAACAGTTTAGCAGTTCCTCAAAAGGTCAAACATAGAGTTACCATATGACCCATATTCCACTCTAAGCATATACCCAAAGAGAAATGAAAACATGTCCACACAAAAATTTGTACATGAATGTTCATAAGAGCATTACTCATAACAGCCAAAAGGCAGAAACAACCCAAATGCCTATCAACTGATGAATGGATAAAGAAATGTGGTATATCCATATAATAGAATATTATTCAGCCATAAAAATAAATGAAATATTGATATATGCTACAACATGGATGAACCTTTTAAACATTCTGCTTAGTGGAAGAAGCCAGTATCAAAAAACCAATGTTGTATGATTCTATTTACAGGAAATGTCCAAAGTAGGCAAATCTATAGAGACAGAAAGTAAATTAGTGAATGCCTATGGTTGGGGTATGGGAAGGTTGAGGGGTGATGGTTAAAGGATATGGGTTTTCTTCTGGGGTGATGAAAATATTCTTAAATTGAGAGTAGTGATGGTTGCCTAACTCTGTGAATATATATAAAAAGCACTGAATTTTACACTTGTTGTCTAATTGTATGGTATGTGAATGATATCTCAATAAGGCTGTTATCAAAAACCCCATTAGCATGAAGTTTTATCCCCCTAGGTAAGAATATTTGGGAAATTATTTTTTTTTAAAGATTTTATTTATTTATTTGAGAGAGAGTGAGAGTGAGACAGAGAGAGCGCACAAGCAGGGGGAGTGGGAGAGGGAGAAGTGGACTCTCTGCTGAGCAGGGTGCCCAACGCGGGGCTCGATCCCAGGACCCTGAGATCATGACCTGAGCCGAAGGCAGACGCTTAACGACTGAGCCACCCAGGCGTCCCGGGAAATTATTTTTAAGACAAAGAAACAAATTACTACATGTTATTTTTTAGAGACCTTATTATATCTTCAAACCAAAATAGAGCCTTACATTTAAGATAATTTATGAATATTCATACCTATACATGGGATGGATTTGAGCTCTTTCAATAATTTTCTTGAACTTAAAATTTCCATAATACAAGAACAAGAAGACTTTTTCTACCAAAGAGCAATGAATGATTGTTTAATACAAATAAAATATGATGAATACACAAATAAAAAGCAGCTGTGTCAGAAAACCTTCAAAGTAGCTTTATCTTTTATTATTGCCCTATACATTATTATGAGGCCTAACATTTAATGTGCTGCCTTGACATCTTTGAGCCTTATGGGGTCCTAAAGTTCTAACCATGAGTTCAACTCTTCCCAGATACACCCCTCACCCAGCAGGAAAGCCCCCTACTTTGCTAGTTTCCCTGTCAGCTGGACCAGCTGCACCTGACTCTTCCTCAACCTAATGGGCTTCATCTCCCTGCAGCCTGTGGAATTATTTGCCAATCACATCCTCCCATGGGAACCAAGGGTCACCCCACCTTCTTGTTACTACAAAGCCTGCCTCCCCAAACCCCCGTTTGTTCACTCTACTCCTGAAAGCAGCCCAGTGTGATGTTGCATGGTGTTTGGTGTCCTCCTCCCCTGGGCTGTGAATATATGTGATTAATAAACTGCTGTCAATCTCATAGGTCCAGTGTCCAGTGCTGCGAGTTCAACCACCTCCAGAACCCTAGGACACTCCGTCCCTCACCAGTGGGATGAAGAGAAGGTGAACAGAATATTGTATGTCCTACCCAACCAGCTCTGCTTCCCACAGCTGCTGCTGCCTTTTTACTGCAGAAACAGTTCTCAGTCTCCTCCTAACCCCCTGCCCATGACAAAACCATCAGATTGCGCAAACCTTGCACCTGCTCCAACCAGTGCACTATTTACCTTACAGATAACCCACAGCCACTGCCATCCTACTAAGCCATTAAAACCATCTGCTGCGAACCCCTCTGCAGCAACTCACTCACCCTTGTTCCTCTGTCTCCAAACTCAGGAGTTAGAGCCAAAGACAATCTTATGTGTTTTTGCAGAGTAGGCCTTTAGTACAGGTTTGTTTACTGCCTTGGTACTCATTGATGAAGGGTGCTTGAGTGGTTAGGACAGTGGGATCAGTGTCTTCCCAAACAAAGGTGCATTCATGTAATGCACACATCGATGATGTGGGCATGGATCTTCACATTTGCCCTTCCTGCTTCACAGTTTATAGTGAAGAGCAAACAAGGGAAACGAAGCACCTGAAAAGCCTCTGTGGACTCTGGAGGGCTACACAACTATAAATTCCATTCATTTGTTTCGAGAAGACTTACCAAAGCCAGACTCTTCTTCCATGAGTGTGCCACAGTGCCACAATTACTGTAATAGTAGAAGTTCTTCAGGAAACGGTTCACAGTTGTTGACTCATATGTACCATATGGGTCATCTCAGAGCCCCATAAAGAAAAATCCTGAAAGACATGCCACTGATGTGAGTTGGTCCCTCCACACAAACCTCATGAAGAGCTGCTATGTTTTACTCTCAGAAAATATTACTGAATACCTAAGATTTGCCAAGCATTATATTAGGTACTGGAGACAGAAAAACATAGTTGCTGCTATTTAACCGCAATATTAAAAATTTTTTAATTTTAAATTATGTTAAGAAACACATAACATAGGGACACAGTGGGTGGCTCAGTCAGTTAAGTGGCTGCCTTTGGTTCAGGTAATGATCCCAGGGGCCTGGGATCGAGTTCCGCATCGGGCTCCCTGCTCCATGGGCAGCCTGCTTTTCCCTCTCCATCGCTTGTGCTCTCTCTCTCAAATAAATAAATAAATAAATAATCTTAAAAAAAGAAACATATAACATAAAATTTATCATCTTTAAAAAATTGAGGTATGGGCGCCTGGGTGGCTCAGTTGGTTAAGCGACTGCTTTCGGCTCAGGTCATGATCCTGGAGTCCCTGGATCGAGTCCCGCATCGGGCTCCCTGCTCAGCAGGGAGCCTGCTTCTCCCTCTGACCCTCCCCCCTCTCATGTGCTCTCTCTCTCTCATTCTCTCTGTCTCAAATAAATAAATAAAATCTTTAAAAAAAAATAAAAAATAAAATAAAATAAAAAATTGAGGTATAATTGACATATAACATTATATTAGTTTCAAGTATACAACATGATTCAGTATTTGTATATATTGCAAAAATATCACCACAATTCTAGTTACTATCCATCACCTGAGAGGTTGCAAAAAATTTTTTTCTTGTGATGAGGATTTTTAAGATCTAATCTGAGCAACTTTCAAATATGCAACACAGTACTGTTAACTATAGTCACCATGCTGTACATTATATCACCATGACATATTATTTTGTAACTGGAAGTTTGTACCTTTTGACCCCTTCACCCATTTCACTCACCCCCTACCTCCTACCTGTGGTAACCACCAATCTGTTCTCTATGAACTTTGTTTTTGTTGTTGTTTTAAATTTCACATGTGAGTGAGATCATGCGGTATTTGTCTTTCTCTGAGTTATTTTACTTAGCATAATGCCCTTGAGGTCCATCCACGTTGTCACAAATGGCAAGATTTTATTCTTTTTAATGGCTGAATAGTATTCCATTGTGTATGTATATCACATTTTCTTTACATACTCATCTATCAATGGACATTTAGGTTGTTTCCATATCTTGGTTATTGTAAATAATGCTGCAACATGGGAATGCATGTATCTTTTCAAGTTAGTGTTTTCATTTTCTTCAGATAAATACCTAGAAGTAGAACTGCTAGATCATATGGTAGTTCTATTTTTAATTTTAAGATTTTATTTATTTATTTGACAGAGAGAAAGAGGGAGAGCACAAGCAGGGGGAGTGGCAGGCAGAGGGAGAAGCTTAACGACTGAGCCACCCAGGCGCCCCGGTTTTCTTAATTTTCTATTCAGTTAGTTTTCTTTTCAGATTTTTGTGTGTTGACACAGCATTTTTATACATGAGCATTTTTATTAATGCCCAAGAGCTAAGATTTCCCTGGATATCTTTGCAGAGTAGTATCAGGCAGCAAGACCGCAAGCCCTCACATAGCAGCGTGCAATATGATGCAGAAATGTAGTATTACTAGATGGCAGCCAGAGACACTAGAGGGCAGCACCGGCCCACCCAGGGCTCCTGGTTCTGAGGACTCAGTGACCAGAACTTTTAAAAAAGATCATTTGCTCGTGTCTCTCAATCCTGCCCTTATTTCAGAATCACTGGCAGGCTTGTTAAAAATGGCCGGTTACAGGGGAGCCTGGGTGGCTCAGTTGGTTGGGCGTCTGACTCTTGATTTTGGCTCAGGTCAGGGTCTCGGGGTCATGGGATTGAGCTCCATGTGTGAGGAGGCTCCATTTCCTTCTTCCTATGCTGCCCCCTACCCAATAAATAAATAAATAAGTAAAATCTTTTTAAAAAGTGGCTGGTTAGATAATTTTGGGGTCGAGTAAAATGAAAATGCTGGCCCTGTATTCAAAAAGTAGGAAAAAATGCCTTTAAAGGTACTAAAATATAGAACTTTTTCCTTTTTACTACAGTCCCCCTCCCCCACTCTCCTGACTTGTCCTGTTTTTTTTTTACTTGTCTAACGTTATTCTAAATAAACATTTAAAACTTTAAATAATAACCCTGAATTTTTACTGTTAATCGTTGTACAATGCCAGTTTTAAATGCAAATATCAGATCATTTAACCTTTATGTAGGATCACCAACATTACCCAATTCATATTTTGTAGCTAACTCATGCATATGTACTTCATTCTTACCAAAACATGGAAACACTGCACAAAATTAACTCTATTTTTTATTTTACTTCTTGATATGTGTACATCTAGCAACACTTTATGGAAATCAGTGGCTTTCATAACATGCTTACCTTGTACTCACTTTGGGTCTTGAACAATTTCCAACATCATGGGTCCACCAGAATTCTATGTTTACGGGGACACTGCAAATGCTCCATGTGAATGGGGCAGCAAGGAATGGCAGACATACATGAGCCTGTTTTTACTCATGAATACTGCATTATCTCATCAGACACCACTTATGAAATACAAAATAAAATTACACTCCACACAAAAGTTTATTCCATTTCAGAGGCTATGGGTAATTAGTAATCCTTTCAAGGACACCCTAGGGAGCCTATACAACCTCATCAAGAAATGAGTATGGATTCTGCCAAAACCACAGACCACAGCTCAGAGGTAAGGGTCTTCAGACTTCTTATAGTCTGAAAAGTTACAGCAAAGACCGCCTTATGCTATTCTCAGATGTACCCAGTTAGCCTGGCAATTAAGAGTAGTTTCTTTGGAATTACACACACCTGGATTTGAATCTCAGTTTTACCTGGGTGTTTTTTTCTTCTCCATTTTTAGATCTCTTATCTGTAAAATGGAGATGGTAATAATATAAACATCATCGAGTGCTTGTAGGATTATAGGGGATTTTGTAAAACAAGAGTTTAGCACAGTGCCTGGCACAATGATAACTACAATGGAAGAAAAAACCTGACAAACACCAATCTAAGATGCATCCTCACTGAAGGCCTCTTTAGCATCTCTGAATACCTGCTTACCTGGCTTCTCGTTATCTTCACTTGGTAGAGGATAGAGTGGCGAACATAATTAGAAAATAGAAATAAATTGAAAGCATAAAAAATTAGTAAGATGAAAATAAACTGTCATTATTGGAAGGTGATGTGATTGTGCCTGAAAAACAGAAGATAATCAACTCAAAAATTACTACTAGTACTACTACCACTAGTATTATTACTACTACAGAGAGAGAGAAATGGAAAGAAAGAGAATTCAGTAAGGTAGCTGAACACAAAAATTAATATGCTGAAATCAAAAGCCTTTGTATATACAAATATACAATCAGGAGATATATTGGAGAAGAAAATCTCCTTTCCAATAGCAACACAAAATAATAAATACCTAGGAATAAAACATGCAAAACTTTTTTGAGAAAAACATTAAAACATTTTCAAATGTATAAATGCAGTCTTGAACAAATAGAAAGACGTACCATATTCTTAGGGATAGGAACACTAAAAAAATCTTACTAAGTTAATTTATAAATTAATGTAATTTTTTAAAAAGATTTATTTATTGGGGCGCCTGGGTGTCTCAGTCGGTTAATTGTGGGATTCGTGATTTCAGCTCAGGTCATGATCTCATGGGTCCTGGAAGGAGCCCCCAGTGGGTTCCTGGCTCAGCCGAAAGTCTGCTTGAGATTGTCTCCCTCTGCCTCTCCCTGCCTGCTCTCTCTTTCTTTCTCTCTCTCTCAAATAAATAATTTGAGAGAGAGAGTGCACGTGTGAGTGGGGGGAGGGGCAGAGGGAGAGAAAATCCCAAGCAGACTCCCTCTGAACCCTACAAGGGGCTTGATCTCACCACGAGGAAATCATGATCTGAGCCAAAACCAAGAGTCCCATGCTTAACCAACTGAGCCACCCAGGCGCTCCTATAATTAATGTGAGCTCAATAAAAATACCAATAGGTTTAACTGAGGGCAATTAGGCTGATTTCTAAATTTATGGTGGGAAGTAAGCAAAAATAATAGAACTCTCAAAAGGAAGAACTATGATAGCACTGAGATTAGTGATATCAAATAATAAAAACTATATAGCCTTAATTATTAAAACACTATGGTACTTGTGCATGAATAAACTGACAGATAAATGGAACTAATGAAAATGTTCAGAAATAGAACAAATACATAGTAGTATATGATAGAGGTGTCATTTCAAATCAGTACAATAAACATGTATCTTTTATTTTTTAATTTTTTAAAGTTTGTTTGTTTGTTTAAGCAATCTCTACTCCCAATGTGGAGCTCAAATTCACGAACCTGAGACCAAGAGTTGCCTGCTTTTTCAATTGAGCCAGCCAGGCACACCCAAACATTTATCTTTTAAATAAATGGTTTTAGGACAATTGGATAGCTTTTTCAAGAAAGATAGGTGAATTCATATTTTGTAGTATACACTTAGATAAACTTCCAATCAACAGATTTAATTTAAAAAATCATACAAAAAGTTTATACATTAAAGTACTAGAAGAATATATGGAATAATTCTTTTAGAACCTTGGAGAGAGGAAAGCCTTCCTAGTTAACTATGAAACCGTAAAATAAATGATTAATTTATTCTGCATAGAATATCTTCTGCTGTATCTGCATATGGTAGAACGCACCATAAAAGAGCCAAAAGATAAATTACAACCTGAAATATATTGCAAATCTTTTTACAGACAAAGGCTAATCACCTTTTATATATAAAAAGTACCTAATAAGCCAGTAGAAGTATTTATAGAAGGACAGAAACAGTCCATAGAAAAAGAAATACTAATGACTCTTAAAAACATGAAAAGATAGGGTGCCTGGGTGGCTCGGTCAGTTGAGCGTCTGCCTTCGGCTCAGATATGATCCCAGGATCCTGGGATGGAGCCCTGCATCAGGCTGCCCGCTCAGCAGGGAGTCCGCTTCTCCCTCTCCATCGGCCTGTCTCCTATGCTTGTGCTCTCTCTCTGAAAAAATAAAAATCTTTAAAAAAAACATGAAAAGAAATTCAAACTTAATAAGATAAATGCAAGTTAAAATCACAATAGCAGATTGTGAAAATTCAAAAGTTCAACAGTACATTCTTTTGGCAAAGTAAAGAGAAATTGTCAATCTCATATTTTGCTGATGGGAGTGCAAAATGGTGCAATCCCTAAGAACAATTTCAGAAATATTTGTTATAAATTGCAAATACATTTTCCCTTGACCCAACAATTACAACTCTAGGAATTATGCTTATATTTAATTCTGTCTTGGCAACAGCTTTTCTGAGGACTCAGACTAACACATACCCTTTTTGTGGGAAAGGTGGAAAAATAAGAATATATATCCATATTTGCATGTATTTATATAAAATGCATTAGAAGGCTATAGAAGAAAAGAAGTTAAGGGAAGCAATAGAAATGGGGTGGTGGTAATGGGTTGGGTGGAGAAAAAGGAGAGAGCAAGAGTTTTGAATCCATGTGAATTCATCTATGCAAAAAATAAATTTAAAAGGCTCTTGGAGAATTTTTGTAAATTTTCTATTGTGAAATACAGACTCATGGGTAATTGCAGAGATAGTATAGAGGTCCTGTGTACTCTTACCCAATTTCTCCCAATGGCTACATTTTACATAATTATAGTAAAATATCAAAACTGGAATTTAACATTGACACAATATGTATATGATTCTAAGCCGCTCTATCACATGTATAGATTTGTGTAATCACCACTACTATCAGGTACAGAATTATCCCATCATGACAAGAAGAAGAAAGAATTTGATAGTACATACTAGAGGGAAAGCAGTCAGCTTGGCGTGTTAAGAACTTAGGCCTGAACCTGGGGCTCAGACTCAGAATGACTTGCTTTAAAGAAAGCATTTGTGTTACATCTCTCCAATGTTAAGTTTGGTGAGGCTGTAGTCAAACAGATCAATATGGCCTTGTTCTCATTCTCATTCTGAGATTGGCCGAGACATGCTAGGATTTGAAATGAAAATCTTTATTTCAACTTTATTGTGGATACTTTAATACTTCTTCCAGTATCAAGATGTTATTATGGAAATTAATCACCATTAAATAACCCCAGGTATTAAATACAAGAAAGCTAACTTCTTAGCTGATCCCCAGTTCTGAGCATTAAATTAGCCTTAATTTACTAGATTTCAGCTCAGATTTCAATACCTATATATTATAAGAGCCAGTTACAATGAATTAAGTTAAAACTCTCCAAGAAACTGACTGATATCTAGGATCAATCAACAATACATAAAGGCCTTGCTGATGGGAATGTAAACTGCAGCAACTGTCCTGGAGAGAAATTTGGCTATAGATATCAAAGGCTTAAAAATGTGCCATTTTTTTTGACTCAATAATTCCACTTCTAGAAATTTGTCTTGAGGAAACAATTAAGCATATGTAAAAAACTTTATTACCTAGTATGGTCATCAAAAGAAATCATTAAAGAATACACTATAATATATTCACTTAATGTGAAAGAAGGCAGCAAGGAGGAAAAGAACAAAAAGGTCATAAGATGTATAGAAAACAAAAACCAAAATGGCAGACATAAATCTGACCATATCAATAACATTAAATGCTAAGGAGGCTGATTCTGTGGCCTGTTTGATTTGGTTGCCACTAAAAAACCTCAAACCTTGCCTCAAAATAAACTTACTGTCTTGAGAATGAGTTAGCTTTTCTGTTTTATTTTGACCTTTATTAACTTCATCCAAAAACCCTTCTTCACAAATGGACTTCTTAAAAGGTCTTCAGACTTCCTGCCATCAGAATTCTAATAGGTCCCTGATTCAACATGAATAAATCTTGTCCTCTCACTGACTTGTCTCACTCTCAGACCTCTCACACTGTATCTCAAGGGGTATGCATATCCCATGCCCAAGCAGGGAGCCATCTAAAAATATGATCTATTTTCCAAGTATAAACTGGGTTACAAAGAGGACCCTGGGGAATTTGGAGTCTTTTAAAGACTCCCTGCCAAAAATACCCTAAGGAAAACTGGAGTAAAGAACAAATCCTTTAGAACATATCCCAGATGAATACCTTTCTGTTAAACCAAGAGGTATTGAGTCAAACTGTAACTTTTTAGTGGGGAAGCCATAATTTACTAAATTCCAAAAGAAAAAGATATGGAAGAAACACAAATGCATATCACTAAGTGAAAGAAACCAATTTGAAAATGCTACATACTATATGATTCTAACTATATGACATTCCAGAAAAGGTTAAAACTATGGAGACAGTAGAATGATCAGTGGTTGTCATGGGTTGGGGGGAGGGAGGAATCGATAGGCAGAGCACAGAGGATTTTTAGGGCAGTAAAAATATTCTGTGTGACACTATAATGGTATATACACATCATTATACATTTGCCCAAACCCATATAATGCACAACACCAAGACCCTTATGTAGACTATGGACTCTGACTGATGACGAACTGATGTAGGCTCATCAGTTGTAACACATGTACCACTATGATGGGGGATATTGATAATGGAGGAGGCTGTGTGTTTTGGGGGGACCAGAGGTATATGGGAAATCTCTGTACCTTCCACTCATTTTCTGTGAACGAAAATGGCTCTAAAAAATAAAGTCTATTAAAATTAAAAATTTTATTTTATTTTTTTAAAGATTTTATTTATTTAATTGACAGAGAGAGACAGCGAGAGAGGGAACACAAGCAGGGGGAGTGGGAGAGGGAGAAGCAGGCTTCCCACCAAGCAGGGAGCCCGATGCGGGGCTCGATCCTAGGACCCTGGAACCATGACCCAAGCCGAAGGCAGTCACTTAACCAACTGAGCCACCCAGGTGCCCCTAAAATTAAAAATTTTAAAAGCAGCAGGCCACCAGAATCCTGGACTCAGCATATTCTAAATCTGTTAAGAGGCCAGAGTTAGGTCAGAAAAAGACAATAGGAGATGAAGGGAAGTAGGTGGGTGATGGGTATTAAAGGCAGCACTTGTGATGAGCACTGGGTGTGGTATGTAAGTTATGAATCACTGGATTCTACTCCAGAAACCAATATTGCCCTGTATGTTAACTAACAAAATTTAAATTAAAAAAAAGAAAAGAAAAAAGAAAAAGGGTAAGGTATGGAGTATAAGGACAGAGGCTGAAAAGGACAGGAACTATTTCCTTTGAAATTCAGCAGCTTGGTAGCACGCAGCCTGAATAGTTCCATTATTCTACTGGGTGTATCAAGTCTAGTCAACAGTCTCATCAGACTAATCTTCTAAGAGCCTTCCTCACGAAAATGCTTTAGGATGGAAAAGATGACCAGAATGCCATTTTCAGTTGAAATAGGCATCGTTTACACTCTTCTTTGGTCAGTTAGGATTGGCTCCTTGTAGACCCTTTTAAGTACTAAAATAAAATATACATTTTAGTCCTGGAGAAGGACATCATACATAGTGCAAAGCAATAATATATGGCATTAGTATGCATTCTCTTGATAAAATTCTCCAATGCTTAAAAAATCCATCCTTCACATAGCTGCTGTGAGAAATCGCTTAGATTTTTTGAAAGATTTATTTATGTATTTATTTGAGAGACAGAGAAAGAGAGAGAGAGAACACAAGTAGGGGCAGAGGGAGAGAATCTTCAAGTAGACTCTCCGCTGATCACAGACCCATGAGATCATGACCTGAGCCTAAATCAAGAGTCCGATGCGTAACCAACTGAGCCACCCAGGTGTCCCTTAGATTTTTTAAAATACAGATGCTAAGATGTTTTCTCTTTCCTCTGAGGCTGCTAAACTGGAATGACATAATCCTGAAACTGCCTGCAGCTATGTTCCTACTGTCCCAGTTTGGCTCAGGAGGTGTGATGTTAAAGAGAAAAATTATTTGTGATACTTGTTAAAGAATAAGGCAGACTTTACTCAGGGTGACTATCGCAATAGATATAGGGACCACTACAATGGGTTTTGCAGTAGAGGAGAGATATTGGGCCCAACCCCAAATATAACAAGGAAAAGTGGAAATTTATAGCCAAGGAGTGGGGGGGTGGTTAGTGAATGGAAAATTGAAAGGAAACATCAAGGCTAAGGGAGGATTCTAGAAAAACAACCTAACAGATTCTTGCTGAAGGCAGGCCAGGGAGATCAGACCTCACCTGGGGGATGGTGGAAGATGAGGAACCCTATCAGATATTGAGGGTGATCAGATATCAAGGATGGGGGATTCTGGTTGAATTGACTCACTAGGATTCTTGCAAACTGGACCATGCAGGGATAACAAAGAAGCTCAAAAGTCAGGGCTTGGTTGAGAAAAGAGTTCAGAGGAACCTGACTAAACTTTGGTTAAAGAGAGACTCTGCCAGTGAAAGGGTCACAGAGAGGAAATCAGATCCAAGATTGGAAAGAAATGATAATTTTTGAGTATGTGAACTCAGCTCCACCCCTGGATTTCCCAATTTCCTGTTATATGAACCAATAAATTTATTTTGTCCTTCAAATTTATTTGAATTAGGTGTCTGTCATTTGCAAACGGAAGAGAGCTCATTAATTTGAAGAGAATTTATTTGATGAATAAGGTTGAGGTGATGGGTAGAAGATTAAAAGCAGTGAGTCAATGGCAAAATAAGAGAGTATACATTTCTAAGCTAACACATCATCATACACAATATACAAACTTCCTATATACCATTCTTACTGTGTGCTCAGGGCTGTAGGCTTAAAGGGAGTATTATATAAATAGCATAGCAATATTTGTGAAATTGGGATTCCAGAACTAAACAGTTTTGCAAGATTGGGCAATATAATAGCTGACACTTATTAGATATGTACTTTATTCTAGGCATGCTAAGTGTTTTATATGCATTATTTTAATTAATCCCCATTTCATGGACTCAGAGACATCAAGATATTAAGACCTATTCCAAGGACAAATAGCTACTAATTACAGTTTTAGGATCTGAACATAGATCTATTCCTGAATGCATGCACTTTTAAAAAAAGTTTTATTGAGATATAATTCACATATCATACCATACATACCAGATTCAACCACTTAAAGTATGCAATTCAATGCTTTTGGTATATTCACCATTACTATAGTTTTTGAACATTTTAATCACCTAAAAAAGAAACACCATACCTTTTAGCTATCACCCCCATGTCCTCCCCAACCCCCAACCCTAAGCAACCACTAATCTACTTTCTGTCTTTATAGATTTCCCTGTTCTGGACTTCCATATAAATAGAACCATAGAGTATGTTATCTTTTGTGATTGGCTTCTTTCACCTACTATTATGTTTTTGAAGTTCATCATAGCATGTATCAGTACTTAATTTTTTTTAAAGATTTTATTTATTTATTTGACAGAGAAAGACACAGTGAGAGAGGGAACACAAGCAGGGGGAGTGGAAGAGGAAGAAGCAGGCTTCCTGCTTGATCCCAGGACCCTGGGATCATGACCTGAGCCGAAGGCAGACGCTTAACAACTGAGCCACCCAGATGCCCCTCAGTACTTAATTTTTTAAAGATTTTATTTATTTATTTGAGAGAGAGAGCACAAGAAGGAAGGGGCAGAGGGACAAGCAGACTCCCTGCTGAGCGCAAAGCCTGTCTCAGGGCTCGATCTCATGATCCTGAAATCATGACCTGAGCCAAAGTCAGACGCTTAACCTACTGAGCCACCCAGGTGCCCCTCAGTACTTCATTTTTTATGGCTGAATACTATTCCTTTGGAGATATCACATTTTACTTATCCACTCATCCATTGATGAATATTTGTGTTGTTTCCCCCTTTTGGCTATTATAAATAATGCTGCTATAAATATTCATGTACAAGTTTCTGTGTGGACATGTTTCATTTCTCTTGAAAATATACCTAAGAGTGGAATTACTGGGTCATGTGGTAACTCTGTGTTTAATAATTTGAGGAACTGCCAGAGTGTATTCCAAAGTGGCTGCACCATTTTACATTATCATCATCAGTGTAAAAGGGTTTCATTTCTCCAATCCTTGCTAACATTTGTTATCTGACTTTTTGATTTGAGCCATTCTAGTGGGTATGTAGTGTTATCTCATGGTGGTTTTGATTTGCATTTCTTTGATGACTAATGATATTGAATGTCATTTCATGTACTTTCTGGCTATATGTATATCTTTGAAGAAATGTCTTTCAGATCCATTGCCCATTTAGAATATGACTGTCTTTTTGTTATTAAGTTGTAAGAGTTCTTTATATATTCTAGATGCAAATTCCTTATTAAATATATGATTTGTAAATATTTTTATCCCATTCCATGGGCTGTATTTTCACAATCTCGATAGTGTCCCTTGATGCACAAAAGTTTTTAATTTTGGTGAAATCCAGTTATCTGTTTTTTCTTTTGTTGCCTGTGCTTTTGGTGTCATATCCAAGAAATCATTGCTAAGCCTAATGTCATGAAGATTTTCCCCTTGTTTTCTTCTAAGAGTTTCATAGTTTTAGCTCTTATGTTTAGGTCTTTGATCCATTTTGAGTTAATTTTTTTATATGGTGTAAGATAACTTCATTGTTTTGCATGTGGATATCCAGTTGTCCCAGCACCATCTGTTGAAGAGACTATCCTTATCCCATTGAATAGTTTTGGCACTCTTGTTGGAAATCAGTTGGCCATAAATGTATGGGTTTATTTCTGGACTCCCAATTTTGTTTCATTGATACATACATCTATCCTTGTTGACAAAGTAACACACTGTTGCTTTATAGTACATTTTGAAATTAGGAAGTGTGAGTCCTACTTTATTCTTTTTCAGGATTATTTTAGCTATTCAAGATCCCTTGTAATTCCATATGAATTTTATTTTTATTTATTTATTTTTTAAAGATTTTATTTATTTATTTGACAGAGAGAGACACAGCGAGAGAGGGAACACAAGCAGAGGGAGTGGGAGAGGGAGAAGCAGGCTTCCCGCTGAGCACAGAGCCCGACGTGGGGCTCGATCCCAGTACCCTGGGATCATAACCTGAGCCAAAGGCAGATGCTTAACAACTGAGCCACCCAGGCGCCCCTCTATATGAATTTTAGAATCAGCTTATCAATTTCTAAGAAAAAAGTTGGCTGGGATTCTGGTAGATATTGTGTTGAATCTATAGATCAATCTAGAGAATACTGCCATCTTAATAATGTTGTCTTCTGATTCATGAACATGGGATTTAAAAAATCTTTACTTAGATCTTTAGTTTCTTTTCAATATTTTTTCATAGTTTCCAGAGTATAAGTTTTATACTTTTGTTAAATTTGTTCCTATTTTTTTTTAAGATTTTATTTATTTATTTGAGACAGAATGAGAGAGAGAGAGAGCACATGAGAGGGGAGAGGGTCAGAGGGAGAAGCAGACTCCCCGCCGAGCAGGGAGCCCGATGCGGGACTTGATCCAGGGACTCCAGGATCATGACCTGAGCCGAAGGCAGTCGCTTAACCGACTGAGCCACCCAGGCGCCCCTGTTCCTAAATATTTTATTCTTTTTGATACTATTAAGTTTTGAGAGAGCTTTAGAAGCCAGTATTCACTGGTGACAAGATGGATGATGTGGTGTCATAAGTAATAATATAACTAGCATTTAAAAAATAGTATTAGGAAATTAGAGAGGCAAGAAGACCTATATTATTTCAAGACACACAGGTTCTGAGAAGTTATGGCCTTGTGAGTACTAATACTATTATTACATTCTTCTCATGTGTGAGATGTAAAATTAGCCAGCATTAGTGCATATGAAATAAAGACAGAAAGAGATGGTACGTAGACAGTACCAAGAATCTTTATGTGCACTGATATGACAGCAACAAATATGTAAGTACCACTTTTATACCCATTATCCCAAACTTCATTAATAAAACATTATACCTCACATGGCATCATGAATTTTATAACACATCTATTAATAATATTATTTACATAATCAATGTCTTTGAAAAAAATATTTCTGTGGGATGATGCATATCCTCAAGGTGGTTCTGGAGGTGGTGCAGTAAGACAAATGATTAGAAGAATGGGCTCTGTAGTCAGAATACCTAGATTCCATGGATTATCTATGTGATCTTAGGCAGGTGGTTTAACCTCTCTGTGCCTCTCTGCATCTGTATAATCTAAGCAATGAAACACAATACTTTATGGTGATGTTGTGAAATTTAAATTACTTTATATACAGTGTTTATTATCTGGCATTTTGTTTAAAGGTGGATAGCTGTATATAGTACTGTACTTACTTTATATTCCCTATTTTTTTTTAAAGATTTTATTTATTTATTTGAGAGAGAGAATGACAGAGAGAGAGAGAGCACATGAGATGGGGGAGGGTCAGAGGGAGAAGCAGACTCCCTGCCGAGCAGGGAGCCCGATGCGGGACTCCAGGATCATGACCTGAGCTGAAGGCAGTCGCTTAACCAACTGAGCCACCCAGGTGCCCCTTATATTCCCTATTTTTAAGTTTCATGATGGTAAGGACAAAATAAGTTTGTCTTTGTATCCCCCACAGGATGAAGTGAATTTTATTTTTGAATTTATCTGTAAACATGAAGTATATTAAAAATGTAAATATTAAACATTTAAAAATAATTTGAATAAAAATCTTCAGCATATCATTTGTATTTCTTCAGTTACTGCTTTATAATTAGCTGTTAGGGACTTCACGACTTCTGACATTCTTTTTGTTACCCTCACTTTCTTCAATGCACCTAGTTATGGTGTAATGCACGTTAGAGCCCTCAGGGCTGCTGGCCCGCTTACATGCTGGCTATTCAGATAGTCTGAGGGATGAGGCTGCAGCAGCAAAGAGTGGGTCATATCAAGGTACAGCTTTGCTGCTGGAGATGGAGGGCCAATAACCGCAGAAAACAGCGCACAGGAACAGTTGGGCCAGCAGAGCACTTTGCGACGGCTCATTTGGACACTCCGCAGCGGGGTACTGCGAAGGTGAGGGCCCTAACGCGCGGGTCGTCCGCCCGGAGGCCTTGACGGGGCACCTGGGTTTGGCGAGAGAGGGAAGGGCTCGGGCCGAGGCCGCTTGGATGAGTCATTCTCACCTCCTCAGGCAGGTGCGGGTGGCAGGACGCTTCGCCTCGGCGGGCGGGAGCCGAGAGCCGCCGCGGAGCCCCCTCTCGGGACGCCTCCTCCGGGCGGGCACTGACCTTGTCGCTGGCGGCCCGACCGCCGAGAAGACCCGGCAGACCCCGCAGAGCCGGGCGCTGGTCCGGGGCGCCCACTGCCTCCCGGACCCACACGTCGTCGGAGCCGGCCGCCGCCCTCCTGCGGTCCCCCAGCGCCTCAGGGCCACGCGAGGTCGCCAGCCGAGCCCAGAGGGCCGCGCCGCGAGGCGCAGGAGGGCGGGGCGGGGCGCGCGCCCACCGGCCCGCGGAGGTCGCCTCGCGCGGGCGCACGCGCCGCAGCCGCGCGGGGCGGGGGGTGCGGAGGGTGGGTGTGCTTGGGGCGCGCGCGCCGCCGCCGCTGCCGCCTCAGCCTGCTGCACCGCCCGCGCCGCCTGCTCCCGGCGCTCGGCCCCAGCACGCCGGCTACCGAGCGGCCATGGGCGGCGCGGGGTTCGCGGTGTAGAGTCCGCCAGTCCCGGACCCGCGTCCCGCACCCTGACGGTCCCGGTAAGCGGGGGCGGGGGCGGCGGGGACCCGGCAGGCACCCTAAGGGACGGGTCTGCGGGCCTCGGACAACCCTTTGGGGACTCTGAGGTGTTGTGTGGGAGCCGCCCCTAAGGGAGTCCTTGAGTACGGGGATAAACCCCCAAGTGTCCCTGCCTCTGCCCCTTGGGAGAGTCCCGGAGGCGGTGCGGGGAGCCGCCCCCAAGGAGGACCCCTGTGTGAATGGAGACTCCCAGGGCTCTCTCTGCATTTGCTGCCATGGGGAGGCGCAGTGTGGAGGCACTGTCCCCGCAGAGAGACCGTCTGTATAAGTACCGGAGGGCAAGGGTGGTCTCTGGTGTTGTCTCAATGGAAGGCCGTTTGAGAACATAGCGGAGCCTCGGGAGCCTGCGCGGTGGAGATGGACCCCACAGAGGACCCCTGTATAAAGGAATACTTTAGACTGTGCCCTAGAACTGACTGGAAGGAACCTCTGACAGGAAGGAGAGGAGCCTGCCACGGGATCTAGGCCAGGAGTAACTCCCCATATGCCCACAGGACTTTGGCCTTGACCTTTCTAGGGCTCAGTGTGCCCTAAATTGCGTCCCTCCAAGGTGGTCGAGAGGCTGGGGCCCTGCGGGACTGCTGCCTTTGTCCATTCCAACCCCCACCCCATTAGAAATTTTATTCTCCGTGGTAGCCCAGGTTGTCTCCAAGCTGGATTTTTGTGGAGGCAGGAACTTCTATTAGAGCAAAGGGCGTTAAGGGAAGGGAGGACCAGTGAGGCCTCTGAAGCAAAGATAGGAGACTTGGGGCCCTGGGCTTGACTATCCACAAGCAAGCCGTTAAGATCAGGTGGAATAATTGATGCTGGCAGGTCCTGGAAGAGAAAGTCCTTTGAAGGAAGAAGAATGCATGGGATTATTGAGCTCCAGTGTGCTAGGCACTATACTATGTTTAAACATACAACTCTTAAAACAATCTTGTGAAATTATCCCTTCAGTGATAATTAAACTGAGACTCAGAGATTTTAAGCAATTTGAAAAAGGTCACAAAGCTTGGAATCATGAAATCTGTTTTTCGGGATTTTTTTGGGAAGAGATATCAAAGAGAGGCAGAAGAAAGAATGTATGTTTGCTTAAGTTTAAGAGGTAAAATTATATAAAACTCTTAGAAAAAAACCAGGGAAATATCTTTACAACCTTGGATTTGGCAATGGTTTCTTAAGTATAACATCAAAAGCACAGACAACAAGAGAAAAAATAGAAAAATTTGACCTCCTCAAAATTTAAACTTGTGCATCAAAAGATTCACTGAAGAGAGTGAAAGGACACCCATGGAATAGGAGAAAATATTTGCAAATCATATCTCTAGTAAGCAATTAATATCTACTATGTATAAAGAACTTCTACAAGTCAACGACAACAACAACTACACTCAGTTCAAAAATGGAAAGGATGTGAATAGATGTTTCTTCAAAGAAGGTACATAAATGGCTAACCAGCACTATTCTCAAAAAATAGAAAATAATGGGAGGATATGGAGAAATTGGAATGCTGGTACATTGCTGGTAGAAATGTAAAGTGATGCAGCTGCTGTGGAAATGTTTCATGGTTCCTCAAAAATCTAAAAAGAATTTACATATGACCCAGCATTTCTACTCTTCAGTATATATCCAAAAGAAATGTCATATGATACGGAAACTGGCCAAATTACAAATTTGGTAGCTCTCTCCTGTGATCAAAAAAATGACCCCTTTCTGTAGTATTGGTTACCTATCATCATCCCTGCTAACTGCAACTCACCAATCAGGTTCCATCTCTCAGGAAGCACAGTGGATATGATAAGTTCATGATTACACTGTTTCTAGAAACAAGTTCTGAAGAATTGGTCTTCTCAGACCCTTCTGGCCCACTTTGAACTATAGAGAGGATACTGACACTGTGATCTCAAACTCTTTGCTTCCTCCAACCATCTTTGCAGCATTTCTGTAAGAAAGATTTATTCAACACTTGTTCTGTATAAAGCAATGAGAACTATTCTGATTGTTCCTCCTTCCTGAACTCAAAGAAAATCTGGAGCTCCTATTTCTACCTGTGAAACTTACTGATTTGGGTTGTTTTCTCCACTTCCCTTTTCAGAGATTTCTTTTACTTTATTATTTCCTGGGGGACATCCCTCCCCATTGTCTACAAGATCACTGTTAGTTATGTCTTTGAGCCTTTCACAGATATCTGCTATTCCCATATCAAAAATCAAATGAAGGCACAAAAGGGTAATTTACATTTAATATGTAGGATGAGATGGTTCCAGCCTATTAGGAAGGCTGCAGACTCTCCACAGCTATGTGTCTTTATAGAATGAGCTGAGGGAGAGGAGTTACCTAGATGTCTTATCCTTCCCTGTTTCTTTCCAAGCTCATACTGTGGAACAGCCCCCTCTTCATCCTAACTCCACTTGCCCTTGTAAATAATCTCACTGAACTTTAAGCAGGTGCTCTGCAGAGAATGGGTGTGCCTTGTACCCACACAAACTGCATGCTGCCCACATATACCTTACTGTCAGACACTTTTACTTTCATGGCTACAGCAGTGTATTCGTTTTTGGTTTTTTTTTTAAGATTTTATTTATTTATTTGAGAGAAAGACACAACAAGAGAGGGAACACAAGCAGAGGGAGTGGGAGAGGGAGAAGCAGACTTCCTGCCGAGCAGGGAGCCCCATGTGGGGCTCGATCCCAGGACCCTGGGATCATGACCTGAGCTGAAGGCAGACACTTAACACCTGAGCCAACCAGGCGCCCCGTGTATTAGTTTTCTATTACTCTGCAACAAGTTACCACAAATGTAGTGGCTTAAAATAATACACAATTTATGATCTCACAGTCTCTGTGAGTCAGAATTCCAGCTTAGTCTTCTGTTTATGGTCTGACAAGACTATAAAGTATTGGCTGGGCTGTGTTCTCATCTGGAGGCTTGAATGGGGAAGAATCTTCCAAGCTCACTCAGGTTGTTGGCAGGATTCATTTCTTTGCAGTCATATGACCAACGACACTGGATTCTTGTTGACTCTTAGCTGGAGGCCATACTCAGCATCTAAAGGCCATTTACAGTTCCTAGAGGGTACATGGACTTTCCCAATGAGGCCACTTTATCAAACCAGAAAGGAGGGTCTTAGAATAAGTATGCTAGAAGACAGTTTTATATAATGTAATATAAGTACAAGAGTAACATCCTATTACTTTTTCCATCATTCTGTTAATTACAATTAAATCACAGGTCTGTCCACACTCAAGAGGATGGGATGACACAAAGCATGAACACCAGGGGTTGGGAAGATGGGAGAAGCCACCTTAGAGACTTTCTCCACAAAGAGTGCCAAGGAAAGGTTTAGGTTGTCATCTGCTCTCATTTCTTCCATTTTGTTTGACAAAATGGGCCTATTCTACTTTCTTGTCCCATTGGGATTTACCACTACTTGCCCCTGACCCCTGAAGGTTTTTTTTCAGGCCCTTCTCAAGTTACCACAGATTCTTCAATATTCATGTTGTCTCTATGATAATATCTTCTATCTCTCTTTTCTTCTTTGATAAGGACACAGAAAACCCCAATTCTACTTATCAGCTAAAAAGGTAATCATTAAGCATAATTTGTGGGGTATTTCTGAATTGATTTTCTTTCTTTTTTTTTTTTTTAAAGATTTTATTTATTTATTTGAGAGAGAGAGAATGAGAGACAGAGAGCATGAGAGGGAGGAGGGTCAGAGGGAGAAGCAGACTCCCTGCCGAACAGGGAGCCCGATGTGGGACTCCATGCCGGGACTCCAGGATCATGACCTGAGCCGAAGGCAGTCGCTTAACCGACTGAGCCACCCAGGTGCCCCTGAATTGATTTTCTTTTTAACCTGGGTATCTCTCCTAGGACTTCTTCCAGGACATAGAAAGCACTTTTTTTCTTTCCTCACCATTCATTTATTTTTAACCATTGCTAGTTATGGTTGAGAGAGACAACCTACTATGGGCTCTTCGCATCCCTGAATGTTTTTACTGGGTTTGCCAAGAATGTAGGACACTGACTGTTTTCCAGGCCGTTTCTCAGAATTGTATTTACAACAAGCAACCTTGAAAGATAAGGCAACATTTCTCCCTGGACAAAGATCAGGCTTGCTTTTTCTTCCTATAAAAGGAGTGAAACCCCAAACCTTAACATTCTTCTCCTGTAACACAGCCCACTGTATGAGTAGGCACCTGTCATACATCCTGTGCTACACACAAGGCATTTGATAGACATGGGGAACTGATACAAAAAAACAAAACAAAACAAAAGAAAACAAAAACATGCTAAAGCTCTTGCTGTGGCTGTTCTGTGAGTAATAAAATCCTTGATATCTCACCCAGGAGTCTTGTGTCTTCTGCCAGCATTCACGAAGCAGTAATAGGATATCTTGTTAACTTTAAAACAGAGTAGAATCTAGGGATGTCTGGGTGGCTCAGTTGGTTGGGTGTCTGGTTCTTGATTTTGGCTGGGGTCATGATCTCAGAGTCATGGGATCGAGCCCTGCATCAGGGTCCATGCCCAGCACAGAGTCTATTTGAGATTCTCTCCCTCTGGCCCTCCCCCAACTTGTGCTCTCTCCCCCACCTAAAATAGATAAATAAATCCTTTTAAAAAATAAAGTAAAATCCCAGCCCCTGCACAGTTCTTGACAATCACTACCACTTGTTTTTCTAGAGGTTAAAACTGATTTTGTTAATTTCTCAAGCACCTTGTGCATATTTTGGAGCTTGTAGCCCTGAACCAAGCCCATCTCTTGGTCCCCAGGCCAGGCTGGATGTAGACATTGGGGAAGGGGTCACAAGCTTGGATAGCTAACCTCTGAGTTGTGAGTGTCCACCCAAGAGTTGTAACTGTTGGGTGAAGATTTTGGCTTGGTGAACTCCTGACAGAGCCTAAGTAGTGTTTGACAATCTCTAGGATGTCTGGGGTGCAGAGGAGTCCTATACTAGAGGTTCTGGTGCCTGGTGTTGAGAAGAGAGGGGTAAGTGGATTAGGGAGGTACAATGGCTGACTTCAGCTTTATCTCTGCTGATGAGTTCATTGTGAATATATCCTTTCACTAGATTGAGATCCTGGAGTAGGGGGAGAGAGGTGTGCTAATTCACCCTTATTCTCCTCCAATGTCAGTAGGTCCACTATCTATTTAGGAGAGACACCTAGGCCAGGCTCTGAGGTAGAACTCCTAGGTATTATTGTTGCAAGAGTTTGGAAATCCCCACATCCCTTCAGCCCCCAGTCCGAGGCACATTTGCTCCTACCTGGTTGGGAGTTCCAGGGCAACAGATGCTCCCAGCTTGACATTAAGGAGCCAGGAAGGGGTATAGTGGGAATTTGAGCTCAGAGGCTGGGCTAGTTCCAGAACAGGGCTTGGAGTGGGCTGGGCCCCTGTAGGCTTTTCTGTCTAAAAAGGTCAAACGGCCTGGGCACCTTGGTGCTCCTGGGTTCCCAGCTGAACACTGAGCCCTCCAGGGACATCCTGCTCTGATGACTATGCAGGTGTTACTGAAGGAGCTACTGAGTTCCTGGAGTGCAGATGACCCATACTGTCATAAGTGTGTGATATTTGTGGGACTAGTGGAGGTGCAGACATTACTCAGTGTGTAGCTATCTAGGGTTAGGTAACTGCTTAGAATAGCATTGATGTAGTTGGTTACAGATTGGAGGTAGACAGTGGTAAGCATAAGGCAAGGTAAAGATTTTGGGAGGTAATACCCACCAGCATTATTTTGAAAGGTCTGCTTTATTCTTCCCTTAGGGTCTGTGTCCGCTGAGAGGCTGGGGGTCGGAACCTTGCAGTAAACTGGGGGACACTCCTGGGGATGGGGATGGGTGTATAGGTGAGGGATGGGGCTGCCGAAGAGGGCCGTGGACTCACTTGCTGATCTTGTCATTTCTTTGAAAGCCCACAACCAAGTTGTTGAGACCAGAGGTATGCATGTGAATCCAAGACTGTCCTTATTAAAGGACAAGCAATGGGACAGAAATTAGAAAGCAGAGTTTAGAGGAGGGAAAGACAGGCCTGGTTTAAGGTGGCCTAGGAGCTTTATGGAGGAGAGCAACTTTGAGGGATGAATTTGGACTGCATTTGTGTTTGTAGGTCTGCAAGATGGTCTGTATGTGTTTGCAAATGTGGAGACTGTCTTTGTGCCTGCAGGGTGTTCTTGAGTCTACGTAGGTGTGTTTCCTGGACATGTCTCTGGGTACTCTGAATTAGTTTTGGAGTGGCAACATTGAATTTGTGTCTTGGTGTTTATGCATCTGTGTGGCTGATGTCTGTGTCCATGTGCCTTTGACTATGTGTGGGATTCTGCTCTGGCCTCTCACCTTACCCTGCCCCTCTCCCCTGACGCTCCCCAGCTGCCAGCATCATTTACCGCAAGGAATGGCTTCCGTTCCCTTCCCACTGTCTGGATTCCCACGGGTCCAGCTGCCTGCATAGGGTCCTGCCCCTGTGGCCTCTGTAGCAGGCTCGACCTTGGGAGCGATACACTCTGGAAAGCCCCCAGTATGCTCCTTGCCTGGCCACGGACCCAGAGAAGTTACAGTGGAGAAGAGGGGCAAGGCGGGAAAGGGGGGGGCAGTTGGCAGAGCCCACCCCTCCTTCTGGAAACAGAGATCTCCCTCTGGCCCCTTCCCAGGCCTCCTTTCCCTCCTCATGCTCTCATCCAGACCAAGTATTCAGGGTCCTGGCCTCACTGTCTCTGGGGATAGGAATGAACAGTCCTCTGCAGGCCCAGCCAGAGCCATAGAGATCTGGTCCTCTGTGTCCCCCAGTACCTTACCTTCCTGCATTGTGTTCATTCCTCATCTCCCCACCTGAAGTCCAGGCGGTCTTCCCTTCTTTCCTCTTCCTGCATTGGACGCAGCAACTATTCTTGTTCTTCATTCTATGACAGCCCTGGCCTCTGCCATGGGCCCCTGACCCAGGTGGAAAATTAGGCTTTGGATGGCTGGGAAAGAGCAGAAGCCCAGCCCCCTCTCACGTGGTGCAGAATTCCTGTTCTCAATCTGTGTTCACTGCTCTCCCTGGCTGGGCTGTGGTAAGCAGGTACAAAAATGAAGCAGTCATGGTCTCTCTCCTCTAGCACTCAATGTTTGACAGAAGTGATTTTGTGGAGAAGACACTTTCCTCCACCACAGGTAGTCAGTTGCCTGAAATTCTCTCCATAGAATTCTTAGGTGTCCTCGGCAGAGATCAAGGGAAGGGCTCCAGAAGGTCAGAACCTTTTACCATGACATGTTATTTCAGAGGGCCAGAGGTGAACTCCAGAGTTCCCGAGCAAGCACTGATATATTCCTAGCATCTACCACCAATTCTGGAGTTGTAAATGCTTGAGTTTCTGTCCTCCATGAGGCCATTTATTCTGATTTTACCTCTCTTGAGCCTAGGGAAAGCTAGAAGGTGGGGGTTGTGCTAGGGTTATGGGATGGGATGAACAAGGCTTCATCCCTCAACAACATCCTATGTGAGTCACAGGCTCTGACCCTGTCTTCTCTCAGCTCCTGACTTTGCTGAAAACTGAGAATCCTGAAGGTGTTTGTTCCAGCTCATCTTTATGCCCTCAACCCTTTGTTGTAGGACTTTGGTCAGCACTATGAACTCACACTGCTCTGGGACAGGTAGGAACCTTAGGGGACCATGGAAAGGACCTGTTCCACCTAAGTCAGGATGTGTGCACATTAACCTTGGCTTCCCACATGATGCTGCTGTGACCTTTCTGGGTCATTCCCTTCATGCTGCCCCCCTTTCCCCCTTATCTCCTTGCTCTGTGGCTGTCTGCCCAACTCCCACCAGGCAGGGAGGATGTGCCTGTCGCAAGACCTCCTATGATCTCTGGGGATGCTTTAGGAAAACACCTGGAGGGTGTTGGCTCAACAGGCCTGGGCCTAGTATCTTCTCACCTTGGGGGCCACAACAGGGGCTGGGCCCTCATCTAATAGGCACGGAGTCACCATTCAGAGGAGGAACACATTCATGCTCCTTCCCATCCTGGCTTTTCTGCATCCTGCTAGCAGTGGACAAATTGTAGTAAGTGCTAGGGTCCTATCATGGAGGAGACTCCTGCCACCACCTCTTGATTTGATGGGATGTTGGGTTTCATAGGGAGACTACACCACTTCGTGCACTTCCTCTAGCTCTTGGCTCCTATGTGGTAGGTCAGAAGGTGGGAATGCAGATGTTTCACCTTCTGAGAAATGTGAGGTATCCAAAACAGAGGTCCATCCCATCCACTCAGGGCAACCTTTTTTTTCGCCTTCCAGTTCTCTCCTCCCACCCCTAAACATCCCTAATCTCTGAACACTAGGATGCTATATCTGCCCTCTTTGTCTCTAGCTTCATGCACTAGGCCCCACACATCTAGAACTTTTCTGAAATCTCTCCCACTGCTCCAATCATCTGATAGCATCTTTATACACATGATCAGCAATGGAAATACCTTTTTATGCTCACCTGGCCTCTCTGTTGGGACACCTACTCCATAGGCTCTAATAGTAATTTGCCATGGTAACTTCCAGAATCCATCTCTACCTCCAGCTTTTGGTTTTGGTTCTCCATACCCCTCTCTCCATCCCTGGCCATGGTCTATTTCTTGTTCGTCCCTTATCCTTTTGGGCCTTTGCCCACACTCTGTTACATGTGAGGGAACCTTTCTTTCTTTCTTTTTTTTTTTTCTTTTCTGTTTTCTTTTCTTTCTTTCTTTCTTTCTTTCTTTCTTTCTTTCTTTCTTTCTTTCTTTCTTTCTTTCTTTCTTTCTTTCTTTCTCTTTTCCTTCCTTCCTTCCTTCCTTCCTTCCTTCCTTCCTTCCTTCCTTCCTTTCTAGATTTTATTTGAGAGAGAAACCATGAGAGAGAGAGCACACAAGCAGAGGGGAGGGGCAGAGGGAGAGGGAGAAACAGGCTCCCTGCTGAGCAGGGAGGCTGAAGCTGGGCTTGATCTCAGGACCCTGGGATCATGACCTGAACTGAAGGCAGCCGCTTAATGGACTGAGCCACCAGGCACCCGCACGTGTGAGGGAACCTTTCTTGTAAGCTATGCTGTCTTTCCTCAATGCTACTTTCTACTTACTACCAGTGAAGTGGTGCTTTTAGCCAAGGCCATCTTTTCGACATGGGCATTTGGTCCTATCCCCTACTTCTACATCACCTCATTACTCCAGCAGTTCTTTCCTTGCTCTCCCTTATCATCAATTTATCCCTCCTGACTGTATCATTTCAGTCAACATCCAACATGTTATGTCTCTCACTTTTTTTCCCTTACTGTTTTCCATAATGGCTGCACCAATTTAAATTCCCACCAATATTACACAAATGTTTACTTTCTCTACATCCTCACCAACATTCATCTCTTGTCTTCTTGAGTATAGCCATTGTAACAGGTGTGAGATGGTATCTCATTGTGGTTTTGATTTGCATTTCCCTGATGATTAATGTTGAACATCTCATCATGTACCTGTTTGATATTCAAATGTCTTGTTTGAAAAAATAGTCTAATTAGTTCCTCTGCCCGTTTTTATTTTATTTTATTCTATTTAAGTTTTTATTTAAATTTCAGTTAACATACAGTGTAATATTAGTTTCAGGTATACACTACAGTGATTCAACACTTCCATACAACACCCAGTGCTCATCACAAGTGTACTCCTTAATCCCCATCACCTATTTAATCCATCACCTCCCACCTCCCCTCTGGTAACCATCAGTTTATTCTTTATAGTTAAGAGTCTGTTTCTTAGGGGAACCCTCCTACACTGTTGATGGGAATGCAAACTGGTGCAGCCACTCTGGAAAACAGTATGGAGGTTCCTCAAAAAGTTGAAAATAGAGCTACCCTACGACCCAGCAATTGCACTACTGGGTATTTACCCCAAAGATACAAATGTAGTGATCCGAAGGGGCATGTGCACCCCAATGTTTATAGCAGCAATGTCTACAATAGCCAAACTATGGAACGAACCTAGATGTCCATCGACAGATGAATGGATAAAGATGATGTGGTGTATATACACAATGGAATATTATGCAGCCATTAAAAAATGAAATCTTGCCATTTGCAACAACCTGGATGGAACTAGAGGGTATTATGCTAAGAGAAATAAGTCAATCAGAGAAAGACAATTATCATATGATCTCACTGATATGTGGAATTTGAGAAATAAGGCAGAGGATCATAGGGGGAGAGAGGAAAAAATAAAACAAGACAAAACCAGAGAGGGAGACAAACCATAAGAGATTCTTAATCTCAGGAAACAAACTGAGGGCTGCTGGAGTGGAGGGGGTGGGAGGGAGGGGGTGGCTGGGGGGATGGACATTGGGGAGGGTATGTGCTATGGGGAACACTGTGAATTGTGTAAGACTGTTGAATCATAGACCTGTACCCTTGAAACAAATAATACATTATATGTTAATAAAAAAAGTAAGGGGGCACCTGGGTGGCTCAGTCATTAAGCATCTGCCTTCGGCTCAGGTCATGATCCCAGGGTCCTGGGATAGAGCCCCGCATCAGGCTCCCTGCTCTGCAGGAAACCTGCTTCTCCCTCTCCCACTCCCCCTGCTTGTGTTCCCTCTCTCACTGTGTCTCTCTCTGTCAAATAAATAAAATCTTTTAAAAAAATTAAAAAAAATAAGAGTCTGTTTCTTGGTTTGCCTCTCTTTTTTTCCTTTTGCTTATTTGTTTTGTTTCTTAAATTCCACAAATGAGTGAAATCATATGGTATTTTGCTATTAAATCAGACTTTGTTGTTGTCATTGATGTCACGCACCCCCCCTTTTAAAAAGATTTATTTGAGAGAGAGAGAACACAAGTGGGGAAAGGAGCAGAGGGAGAGGAAGCAGACTCCCCACTGAGTGTGGAGCCCCACGCGGGGACTCACTCCCAAGACCCCGAAATCATGACCTGAGCCAAAGTCAGACGCTTAACCAACTGAGCCACCCAGGCACCCCTGATGTCACTCACCTTTTAAAAAAGTCTTCTCTGGGTCCGTTTTCCTCCTACTGCTATTTCCTCAGTTTTCTGCACTTCTATGAAACAAACTTCCTTGAAATAATTGACTACACTTGCTATCACCAGTTATTCTTCTTCCATTCTTTTTTTAAAGATTTTATTTATTTATTTGAGAGAGAGAGAATGAGAGAAAGAGAGCACATGGGGGAGAGGGTCAGAGGGAGAAGCAGACTCCCTGCTGAGCAGTGAGCCCAATACGGGACTACATCCTGGGACTCCAGGATCATGACCTGAGCCAAAGGAAGTCGCTTAACCAACTGAGCCACCCAGATGCCCCACCTTCCATTCTTTCTTGAATCCATTCCAGTCGTGCCTTCATGTCCATCATTCATCAGACTATTCTTAAGGCCATGAGTGATTTCTGTGTTGCTGAATCTAATGGTCAATTCTAAGTCCTCATTTTCTTTGGCCCAATCACAACTTTTGACACAGTTGCTCACTATCTCCTTGCAATATTTTTCTCCTCTTGGCTTATGGTATACCACATTCTTCTGCTTTTCCTTCCTCCCTGGGTACTGCTTCTTAGTTTCCTCTCTTACTGGATTCCCTTTTCCCTCCAATTTCCTACTGTTAGAATATCCCAGAGCCCAGTCCTTTGGGTTTTTCCTTCATTTCACTCATTCCCTTGGTGATCTTATCTAGTCTCATGGTTTTACATACATCAGTCAGTCAGTCAATCAATCAATCAATCAATCAATCAATCATCTCTCTCTGAGGACCACCAGGTTTCTGTGTTTATTTTTTTAATTTTTTAATTTTTATTAATATTTATTTTAGAGAGAGAGAGAGCACAAGCAGGGGGAACTGCAGAGGGTGAAGGAGAAGCAGGCTTCCCACTGAGCAGGGAGCCCGATGCAGGGCTTGATCCCTGGACCCTAGGATCATGACCTGAGCCAAAGGCAGCCGCTTAACCGACTAAGCCACCCAGGCGCCCCAGGTTTCTGTGTTTAGAATAGATTTTGGAGGTATGGTTTCAGGAGGAATCAGAGAGGTTAGTTATGATACTATTCCAACAACTGTAGAAGCAAAGGGAGTGCAAAGTGGTTATGTTCTGGATTCTTTTTTTTAATTTAAGATTTTATTTTTAAAAATATTTTATTTATTTGACACAGAGAGAGAGAGAGCGCGCGAGTGAGCAAGAGCTCAGCAGGCAGAGGGAGAGGGAGAAGCAGGCTTCCCGCCGAGCAGGGAGCCCGATGCAGGGCTCAATCCCAGGACCCTGGGATCATGACCTGAGCCGAAGGCAGACGCTTAACTGACTGAGCCACCCCGGCGCCCAAAGATTTTATTTATTTTAGAGAGTGTGTGTGAGAGTGGGGGTGGTAGTGGGGGCAGAGAGGGAGGGAGAGGGACAAGTAGATAAGCAGACTCTGTGCTGAGCACAGAGCCCATGTGGGGCTCCATTGCATGACCCTGAGATCATGACCTGAGCTGAAATTAAGAGTTGGACGCTCAAATGACTGAGCCACCCAGGGGCCCCATGCATTCATTTTGAAGGCAGAGATTTTCTCATGGATTGGATATGGACTGTTAGAGATAAAACATCAAAATTACACCAGTGGTTTCGGCCTGAACAATGGACAAGAGAAGGTGCCATTAACTGATGTGGGAAATACTGCAATTAGAATAGGTCTGGTATGTGTGACTGGGTGGTGGTAAGGGAGCAGGGAATCAGGATTTCACTTTTGAGATGAATATTGGACATCCATGTGTATATGTTTTTTTTTTTAAAGATTTATTTGAGAGAGTGAGAGAGCATGAGTGGGGGGTGGGAGAGGCAGAGGGAGAGGGAGAAGCAGACTCCCCACTGAGCAGGGAGCCCAACTCCAGGCTCCATCCCAGGATCCTGGGATCATGACCTGAGCTGAAGGCAGACACTTAACCAACTGAGCCACCCAGGTGCCCCTGTATGTGTTGATTAGACAATTTGGAGGCATGAGACTACCCCATAGAGTAATGATCTCCATGGAGGCAAGGCCTGTGTCTTGGTGATTGTTTTGTCTGGCATAGTTCCTGGCACATATTAAGTACACAAATATTTTTATTTTATTTTTTAAGATTTTATTTATTTATTTGACAGAGAGAGACACAGCGAGAGAGGGAACACAAGCAGGGGGAGTGGGAGGGGGAGAAGCAGGCTTCCCGCCGAGCAGGGAGCCCGATGTGGGGCTCGATCCCAGGACTCCGGGATCATGACCTGAGCCGAAGGCAGATGCTTAACCATCTGAGCCACCCAGGTGCCCCTAAGTACACAAATATTTTAATTGTCAAAATGCAAGATGCCTGTCAAGGTCATTTTTATTGTGACCCTTTTATGTGACCCTAGGGTCCTCCTCATCAGCTGAGTATTTCCTCCTGTGGCAGGATCCCATAGACCATAGCACTCATCACATTGATGTAATAATTTATCTGCTTCCTCAGGCCAGACTTTGGATTCAAGTCTATTAAGGTATTACCATGCACAGCCCCTATCCTAAGCCCTGGGGATATGAGATACTATTGTAATTTTTTAGGAAAGAAAGGACGTGAAACTGAACTATAAGCAGAGGCATTAAAAAGAGAGGGAAGAGGAAACCTGAGAGATATCAAAATTAGAACCCAGAGAGGGACACCTGGGTGGCTCAGCCAGTTAAGCGTCTGCCTTCGGCTTGGGTCATGATCCCAGGATTCTGGGATGAGTCCCGAGTTGGGCTCCTTGCTCGGTGGGGAGCCTGCTTCTCCCTCTGCCTGCTCTGCCTGCTGCTCCCCCTGCTTATACTCTCTCTCTGAAAAATAAATAAAATCTTTTTTTTTCTAATAAATTCTTACTTAGACTTGTGGTTTATTTCAGATCGAAATTGTATCATCTTCCTGTGAAATATGGAAATGTATGGCCAAAACAACCAGCTTTGCCTTTAGCAAATTCTGTGGCCTCATGAAAACATGAACAATACTGTTTAGACTGTTTTGTCTATAAATACTGACTATAAATAAAGTCTTAAAAAAATTAGAACCCAGTGACTGACTTGATGTATGGTCTAAAAAAAAAGTGGATGTATAGTGATACCATTCCGTGACATTAGAAAGCAGTTTGGTGGGATAGAGGATATTTGGAAACTTTGAGTTGATGTGCATTGTCTTTGGAGCAAGATGGAGCTTCTTCCTGTCTGTTGGCTATACAGTTGGAGCTCAGAGGAAAGACTAGAGCAACAAAGCGACTTTGGGAATCACCAGTATATTAACAGTAATTGAGGTTTGGGGTATGGATGTACAGTTGTCCCCCTTTCCAGATAAAGAAATTGGGGCTCAGAAATGTTAAGTAACTTGCCAAATGTTAGAGTTGGGATTTTAACTCTGATTTTTTTCACATTCCATTCTTGTGACTTTGGCCTTAAAATCTGCATCCTCTCCAAGGGTCACACATTTGGCTTGAAAATTGTAAAAACACATGCTCAAGGATTTTGTAATGTTTTCCTTGTGTTGTAGTTTTGTTGCCCTTTATTCATGCTTATCATCTTTCTCTGAAATCATTCTCTGGTCATTTCAGTCAGAAGTTTCCTTCTGAAGGTGATCCAAATCTTTTATTCATACTTAACCTTATATCGAGGGGAATAAGCACAACCTTCAGCTATGTTGTGCAGCTGTAGCCTCCTTAAGGGCCAGGATTTCAGTCTTCCTTCCAAGGACACCGTTCCTGCCCCAACCCAGTTAATGGGAGAAGGTAGGACAGGTCCAATCACACCTCCTTGGGAGGTCAAGGAATATGAGTCTGATGGCCACCGTTAAGAGATTCACTTTGTGGCCAGGGTTACATAGGCTGGTGGTGGTGCTGGGGGTGGGAGTGAGGTTGACTGAACAGGAAGTGGGAAAGAGCTCTAATACTGCCTTAGTATGGCAAGTTATTGGAGAGGCCTCATAAAATAAGTCTGTAGAAGGAACTTCATTTAGTCTATGTGTGAGGGAGTATGTAGACAAGATACGGTCAGATCTCAGCTTGCCTCTCAGTCTTCCTCTTGGGTTTCTCCATTACATTCCAGGGGTTTCAGAGAATTTCACATCATCTTTCCATTAATGATAAACAGATATTACTATGAAATAGCCAATTATTGGACATTCCAGAAAGATCAAAGGGGCCACAGTCCCTGTTCAGTGCTGAGCAGTTTATCTGCTTTAGAGCCTCATGGGTGGCATTAAATTCTGGATCCCTGTCCATTTTCCATGACTGTTTAGTGGAACAGAACACTATAAAAGGCTAAAAGTTTTTGGTTTTGTTTTATTTGTTTGTTTTGACAGTCAAAATGAGTGGTTCTGGTGCTTTCTGAAATGTAGGGGGACATAAGAAATGGGGAATGATGACAGGCACCGAGGGCTGGAGTAGGCAGACTAATTGGTGCTATCTTTGGCTGGGGAGAGGACAAGAGTCATCCTCTGAGGGGAAGATACCAGGCAGATCCTGGGAGAGGATACAGGTGAGTTCAATACCATATAATATGCATGAACATATAAAAATGAACATATATACACTTATATATGTGTATGTATATTCAGGAAGGCAAGACTGGTGGAAAGGAGGAAAGTAGAGAAGGATCGCAGTTTTAGGTGGTATAGTAATAAGACATAGCAGTGGGGCTGGGTAAAGCTGCTGGCAGTACTTGACAAGACTGGATGTGTTTAGAAAACCACTTGTGTTTGTGGGTTCTTTCCCAGCAGATTCAACACTTAGCCAACACTCTTAATAACACTAAGGGCAAATAGATTGAAACTCAGATTTACTCACCTATTTCCCCCAAAAGCACTTGAACCTTGGGTTGGCTTCCTGGCTCTAGGAGTCTTTTGACTCCTAGGCTCTTTTGAGTGCAAAGTAAATTGGCTTTGCTCCCTTATCATACCCTGGTCAGGAACAGTCGGCCTCTGTCCCAGGTACTCAGGCCTCCATCTACATGCTCCCCTTCCCTGATTCTCTCCCCGCCTGCCCTTGGGAGGGGAGGACAAGCCCCTCTTCACGGCCTACTGTGATCTTCATTCCAAGAGTCGCTCATTCCATGCAGCTGGCCGGCAGTGGAGGCAGGATATAGGCAAGAGAGTTACAGCAGCTTCCCAGATGAGTTCTCCAGAAAGATCTTGCCAATAACCAACAGGGAGCAGAGCAGGGGAGATTCTATCATTTGCTTTTGACATCCTGTCATATTAGCTACATGCTTTTGAATAAACACAAAGTACCTCCTCAAGGTGGGAGTGCTGTGGCACTCCTCTGAAAACCTCCCCTGCAGACTATGGGCCTTTACGGAAGTCATCAGTGAATTCTGTCTGTGGGATTCCTGGCCACTCCTTCTCGTCGCTACTATCCTCATGTCCACATTGCTCCTCTGGGCCTAAGGACACCAATGGGAAGCCATGATAGAATTCAAGCCTGACCCTTATTTACCTTACCTTCCTTCTCTGCTCAAGCCCCTTTATCCACAGCCCAGGGTGGGGTGGGAGGAGTTGTGTGGAATGCTGACCCAGCTTAAGTGTGGGTTAAAGCTCCTTCTCTAGATGGGAAGGACATTTTAGCCTCCCCTCATACCTTCCCTTAACACACCACAGTGGAGAGAAGGAGGAGACAGACAGTGCTTTGCTTAGAGACATAGAGTGTATTTTGGGTGGCACTCTGCCCCACCTGCACATTAATGAAAATGACAGCAGCAGTCCTCTTCAAGGGACACAGATGTTGGGGGAGCCTACCAAGTCTTTTGATTGTGTTGGGTCTTCTTGAGCAGACCAACGTTTCCCTCTGAGGTGAGAGGTGAGATCCAGGGTACGTTCCCTGGTTGGGTGGCACAAGCCACTCCAGGACAGTGCCGAGGGCAGTGGCGGGGGTGGCCCAGGACTGAGGCAGAATGGAGTTGGTGAGAGCGGGAGCGGTGCCGGAGCTTACTGTCTGGGGAATGGGGACCATCCAAGAAGGCCAGGCCCACCTGCTTCTCAGTGGGGGAAGATGGAGCCTTGGAGTCCCCTCTTATCCGCTCTGTCTTGGTTCGCCCCATGGGACTTTTAGCTGGAGCCAGGCCCTTTTCTACATTTTCTTTTCTGGTGTTGGCCACTTTCCCAGCTGTAGAGAACATGGATTCCTCGTGCACTTTGCCTTTTGCCTTGGAGTTAAAACAGTGCAGAAAGGATTTCATCTTACTTCTCAAGCCCGATTCAGGAAGGCTGGGCCTCTTGTGGGTATGGACTGGCATCACCTGGCCCTGCAAAACCTGACCTTTCAAAGTTTGGCCCTGCAAAGGCTTACTGTGAATGAGTTGGCCCAGGAAAAGCTGGCCCTGTGATGCCTGGGGCACCACAGGTTGGGCATTCTTAGGAATCCTTGCTGGTTTGAGGATGACATTAAGCTTGGTTTGACTGCTGTGCAGGTCATTCTTCTCAGATACCTTCGCCCCAGGGATTCCCGGAGGTGGCTCTGGAAGCTTAATCTGAGGGTGATGCCGGGTACTGTGTTCACAGGGAGCATCAAGATGAAAGCTACGGCTCCGTCGCCAGGGGCTATGAGGAGTCCTGTTCAGAAGCATCCCTTTTGGCCTCTGGGCTTCATCAGGGAGGCTTACGTCTCTTGTAGAGGAGTGTGCAAACCCTGCATCCCCTTCTCCGTGGTCCCCTGCCAATTTGGGTTTCCCTGGGTCCTCTCTCTTTTCTGCCAGCATGGGGACTTGGGCTGAGTCCTTGCTGTGGCCAGGGCTTTGGGGCTCAGGGCTCCAGGGCTCCTCCAGGCTGGGGCTGTTCACATTGGCCTCCAACTGAACACAAAGCACCTGGGCCTCTGTCATGTCCCCACTGGGTTGTGAGATCTTAGAGGCCCAGTGGGCAGAACCATGAGGTATTGCTCTTGAACTAGGTTGCTTCTGGTTCTGCTGCACTGCCTTTAACTCAAGGACCAGCTGTTCTTTAAGGTGGAGCCATTCTGGATCTGGGACACGAGGAGTGTCTGGTGGGATGGGGAGATCCTGGAGCAATGTTTTTCCTTGGTTGTTTAGACTCCCTAGAGACTCCTCTGTGGGTGTGTTGTCTGGGGCTGCTACAGTTTGTTCTCTGGACAACCTTGCCTTTATGGGAATTCCCAGTTGTATCTCTAGGATCTTCTTTCTTAGATGGAAATTTAGTTGGGCTAAAATGGGTTTCTTGAGTGTGTAGGGCCCAGAGGCCTCTGCCTGGCTTTCTAGAGGCACCGCCTTGATCATTTCTTCCACCTGCTCTTCCACCTGGAGCTCATCTTCAATGTCTGCACAAGTCTCGTTGGCATCTTGAAAGCATGGCCCAGGACTCAGACACCGCTCTTCCGATGAGATCATCTGAGTCAGAGGTTCACTTGGGAACTCACCAGGTCCAGGCACCATTCCTGCGATTACAGCTTCGGTAGAGATTGCCGGTGCCATGGCCCTAGAGAGAGCCACATAATAAAGAGCAGGCAGCCCTGACAAGAAGGCCAGGTACTTGTGCCGCAAAGTTGTCTCCAGTTTCTCAATGGCTCCCTCGGACAGGGCTTGGGACAGCTTAGGGTGTTCAGTGATAGCATCTGGTGAGGCTTGTTGCTGTTGATCAAGGGCCATTGGTATCCAGGGCACAGCTTTTTGTTTTAGGGCAGGGTCAGTTGCTACCTGTAGCTCCAAGGGCTTGCTTTCTGGGATGCAGGTGAAGGGAGCCACTTGCAGGCCCCCAGGAATTATGCACTGCCAAGAGCTATATACACGAGCAGGGACCTCGCCCTGGTGAATCTGCCCACATTTGGAGTTGATGTGGCCCTGCAATACTGCCTTGGCCTGGTCAAACAAGTGTGGCATGGGGACTGACACTGGGCCTGTGATGGGTGAGAATGGGTCACCGGCCCCAGTGGCCTCTAGGGCTGTAGGTTGGGGAGCATGGACGTTGGCTAGGGCTGTGCTGCTCCAGGACCGAGTTGACTGATCAGTGGGGGACAAGAGCAATTGGATGGACTCCTGGATCTTTGGGGGCAGGCCCCAGCGATGGTGAATCAACTGCCGCTGGAGGTGGAATTCTAGCAGCCTCCGGGCATGCTCCGGGAAGAAAACCAGTTCCCTAGTGAGGACTGTGATGGGTTTCACTGGCCAGGAAGTTTTCACTGTCTCAGGAGACTGGGCTTTGCCACAGGGTCTATACTGCATGGGGTTCTGGGTGTGCTGAGGTCTCTGGAAAACAGCTGACAAGCCCCACTGAAGCTGGAGCTGCCTCTGCAGCAGGTGCCACTCCAGGGCATCACACTCGGCCAGAGTCAGAAATGGGACACTGATTTGAGGTTGTTGGTAGTCAGATGGAATGACCCAGTTTGGGGAAGATGGGGAAGAGGGTGTGGCAGACTGGGATGGAGTTTTAGGTAGCAGAGGGAGAATGGAGAGTTCCTTGAAGAGAAAAGAATCCTTCAAGGGATGCTTGGACATGCTCCCATTCGTGCAGAAACTTTGAGAGCCCAGGAAGGTGTTAACCAGGGACTCACTGTGCAGAGAAGGGAGTCCACAGAATAGCTGGCTGTATTTCTGCTGCAGATGGCCCACTGAGTCATGATCCTGGTACCCAGGAAGTGCACAGAGGCCACTTGAGTCTTTAAGGGCTGGAGAGGTCAAGGCCAGAGCCATATCATTTGGGATTTGCTGGTGGTGGTGTCTTTGTTCTGGATCCATAATGGACCATTCAGAAACCCAGAAGGCCTGGGTAGGCTGGCTGGCCATACATGAACCCCAGGTCTGGTAGGAATAGGTCCCAGATTTTTCAATAGAGAACTGAGAAGTATTCTTCTGGATGAAAGAAACTGGTTGGTTATTTACAGGTTGGTAAAACAACGGCGGATTTGGCATAAGCTGCCTCAGGGACTCCTCCACACGTCTGGGTAGCCCCCACCTTTGGAAATGCATCCATTTTTTCACATGTACCTCAAGAAGCCTTAGGACTTCAGGACTGAGGAATGGCAGGTGGGCAGGGAGGACAGTAACCATATGCAAGGCCATAGGGTGTGTCAGGGTAGTGATTTCTCTGTTCGGGGTCTGCACAGAGACCTGGGAATTCAAGGACTGTTGTCCTTGGTTTCCACAGACAAGGGTTGGGCTGCTCTGCATCATCTCCTGCTGGTTCACTGGAACCCTAGGCTCCTCAAGTCTTGAATAACACAAAGTCTCTGGGCCCCTGGGCACCTCTGGCATTTGAAATCCCTGCCCCAGCTGGAGGTGTTCAGCCCAGCAATCATGGATCCTGACTGTACCAGCTGACTGGACAGCTGACTGTGTTAAGGATTTCTGACCCACTAATTGCAACACTGGGGGGGTTGCAGATCCAAGTGCAAGTGATTTGGAGTGTAGGGAATGTTGCTGCAGACTCTGGTTGAAAGACACAGTAGACATGGACAAAATCTCTAGGCAAGAGGAGTCCTGCAATGGCCCTGATGAAGGGGGAGAGATCAGGGTGTTCTCACCCACCAGCCACTGCTGAATCTCCAGAGCCACAGCATTGCAGATTTCGCAGCAGGTATCCGCACACAGGAGCCGCCTCACACTTCCCTCCTGAGGAAGCCAGTTCTGGCTGGGAAGGGAGGATGGCAACAGTTACTGATGGAATGACATCTGCTTCTTTCTTTTGTTTTGCTTTTTTTTTTTTTTTTAAAGATTTTATTTATTTATTTGAGAGAGAGAATGAGAGAGAGAGAGAGCACAAGAAGGGGGAGGGTCAGAGAGAGAAGCAGACTCTCTGCTAAGCAGGGAGCCCGATGTGGGACTCGATCCCGGGACTCCAGGATCATGACCTGAGCCGAAGGCAGTCGTTTAACCAACTGAGCCACCCAGGCGCCCTTGTTTTGCTTTTTTAAGTAGGCTCCACACCTAGCATGGAGCCCGGTGCGGGGCTTGAACTCACAACCCTGAGATCAAGACCTGAGCTGAGATAAAGAGTGGGATGCTTAACCAACTGAGCCACCCAGGCACCCCAACACCTGCCTCTTTGAATATGTGTGGCCTGGAGATTTCGTTCACCCTCCTCTAGTCCTGGAAGCCTTGGGGCCTGTACCCTCATGGTGTTTACCCATCTCCTTTGCCTCCTAGGAAAAGGCCATTGGCAAATTATGTTGGGCTGGGCTGGGCTGAGGGTCTGGAGCTTGTTGGGCAAGGTCTCAGACAACCCGTGGGAATGCAGGGCCATGAGAGACTAAGAGGTGGGGTGTACTGTCTGTTGATCTATGTTGAGAAGCTGAACCAGGAGAAGGAAACCAGGCAGAGGCAGGGAGCCAATGGTTAGCTGAATGGGCATCACCAGGAACATTCCCAGAAGAACCTGGAGTCAGTCTCATCTGGGATTAAGAAGGCCACAACCCAGGGGTGCCTGGGTGACTCAGTTGGTTGGGCGACTGCCTTCGGCTGGGGTCATGGTCCCAGGGTCCTGGGATCAAGCCCCACATTGGGCTCCCTGCTCGGCGGGAAGCCTGCTTCTCCCTCTCCCACTCCCTCTGCTTGTGTTCCCTCTCGATGTCTCTCTCTCTCTGTCAATTAAATAAATAAATAAAATCTTTATAACGAACTAACTAACTAACTAACTAACTAACTAACTAACTAACTAACTAACTAACTAAAGAAGGCCACAGCCTGGCATTCAGTATTCCTAAGCTGTGGAAAATGAGGTCTTTGTGGGAACTCTGCATTCTGGGGACTATGGAGTGTCCTAGCTCCTGTACATAGCATCTCTTAAAGGCCAATCCCATTCTTTAGAGATTTTAAGAAGAGGATAAGATGACACGATCCTTTCTGAGGGCTGTCCCAGGAATTGGCCTCTCTGAAGATAAAACCATGGAGGTAATATTAGCAGGTTCCATGGGTCTGCCCTTGAATAGTTGTAACTATAAAGGGAATATGACATGGTGATTTATTTATGCATGCATTTCTCTATTCTCTTGACTGGATAATTTGTCTGTGGCTGAGTACAAACTCATGTAGCATCGTCAATGAATTACATAGTAGCAAAATCCTGAATTTCAGGACCACTGTGAACCTAGCCCAGAGCAGAACTGGAAGACTCCTCCTTCCTGAGACACCTGATCCCCCTCTGCCCTGGCAGTCTCAATCAGTCTTCAGCATCCAGTGTCTGACTCCCTCCCAGACATTATCCCTCTTCTCCTCCCTGCCCCAGGCCAAGCAGAGAAATCATCACAGGCCAGGCTGGGGGTTTGGAGACTGCAAAGAGCAAGTGATCACCTTTTCATAACAGAGAGCAGCTCCCATGGCTTCTCAGCTTCTTCCTGGCAAAATCTCCTAGCTGAAAAACCAGGACAGTGTTACAAGGAATGAGAGGATGCAGGGACATCCTATAGCAAGCTGAAGGCCTTTGAGTAAGAAGAGGCTGAAAACCCCAACAGTCAATGCTCTAAGGCATGTCTGTGTACAACTTAACCCCTTGCAACATGCTGTCCCGGACCTAATTTCATTTGATCATCACAACCACACGCTGAGTGAGGCAGGATCATGAGATGCCCATTTCAGGGATCACAGACTGAGAGATGAAGCGACTTCCACAGGGTCGTAAAGCTAGTAAATGACACAGCTAAAGGCTTCTGTCCTGCTTCTTCATTCTTCATTCCCAGGGGCAGGGGTAAGGTAGAGAATTCTGGAACATTCCTAGGCCCTGATTTCCCACCCAAGAAAGTCTTCTGGGAGAATCTGTCAACTGGGGTAATTGGAGCTTTCAGTGGTTAGAGCACCAGGCTACTTGTTGGAGTAGGAGTAGGAGTCAGGGGAATCTTGTCCATAGTGAGGGGAGTCAGAACAGAGACAGACCTTACCTCCTGTTGCTGCATCTCTTATCCTGACTTTTCTGTGACGCTTAAAGACAAAATGTTAGAGTATGAAGCTGGGACACCATTTCTATTCATGTTTAAAACATGACAAAGCTAATACACATTTCCCAATCCCTTTCTATGTGTCTGTCTATATTTGATTTACTTTCCTAACTTTCCTTTCCATACCCATTTCTTTTCACCTCAACATTTCCCTTCTCTGCTTGTTTTTTATTTATTTCAAGGCTCTTCCATACTCGATACCTCTCATTTCTTTCCCAGGAGAAGTTATGCATGAGGTTTATGATGAAGCAAGAGAAAGAGTGGAACAGATTAAAGGGTGTGTAGGTGTAATAGCCAAAGGATTTCTGTTAACAAATGCCTATAGAAACCACCAACCAGAAAAATCCCGCTTACTGGGAGGTATTCTGAGATCCAGGATGTAGATTCCATTTCATCTAGGTCCCAACCCAAACCAGATTGAGAGGTTCTTTATTTTTCAACTAGAATACACTGTAGGGTGGCCTGGAAAGGAATTATTACTAGTCTTTGAGAAGTACCATATAAAAGTTACTGAATGCATGGTATAAAAATTGGGGAGTGGTGGTAAAAGAAGAGACTCTGAGATCTTAAAAGCTTCTTATCTGAGGCTTAATTAGTTCAATCATGGTCTCATGTTTCCCTACCTGGCAGCAGATCCTTTTGGGTTCCAACCTTAATCCACAGTAACTCCTTGTTACTTGCCAGATAATTAGAAGAATAATGAAGATGAAGCCATAGGTATATAAGGGATACTTGAAATCCCACAGAACAACAGTATGGCTCAACATGGTCTAAACCACATTAGCACGAGGAGAGCAACCATTCCTATATCTAGGCATTCAGGGTCCTGGTGCCTAATGACTCCCAATGCTATGCCTTGTCATCTCCACCTCATAGATGATGGAACCAGGCCACCAGACTGCATCACAAAGCCCTTCTGTTTCACAAGGCAGGCGTAGTGTCAAAGACTTTTATCTGTCTTAGGGAAGCTTATATGGTGATTTAGTCTGTAGAAGAAGGTGTCCAATTGTCTCTAAGGGTTACAGAGCCTGGGACTAAAGGTGTCTATTCATAGGCAGTGTCTATGCCTCCACTTTGTCTGTACTCTGCACACTTCACACCAGCCTAATGTCTTGGCTCTCTCCTTTACATCTGGTCACCCGTCCCCAGAAAACTGAATGTTTAGGGACATAGGGCGCCTTTTGAAGAAGAGTGGCTGGGACAGAGGAATCCCCATTAACTCCCTCACCTGTACTAGAAATATATCTGTGAAGCACACATGAGGTTAGGGAGAGCAGAGTCTGGTTATGGCTTGAGAATGGAGAGCTTTGATATTACAGGCATTGGGTGACGGGGAATCAAAAGTATATAAAGGGGACAATGGTTTATATAGGAGGAAAAGGGCAAGGTGACACCTTTAAATGACATTGTGGGAACCAGGAAGGAATGCCTCCTGGTGTGTGTGGTCTCAGGCTTACAGATAAGTGGGAAGAGATATAAACACTGCCTTCCATGGAGATAGAGTAAGGAGATTCATTTATTGACCTCTTTAAAAGTTGGTTTTCTAGAGCTGTTTTTACCATGTTATAGAATTCTGTCTGCTCATGGATATGACTACCTCCAGAGAGGGGTTAGTGGCCACTTCTGACTTAAGGTCATAAACTAGTTGGTGATCATGGTTAGATCTACTCAGCTACTCTGGATATAAGCTGTTTGCCTGAAGGAGGGTTTTTTGTTTTTTGTTTTTTTTTTTTTAACTTGGATTTTTGAAACCTTTAAGCAAGCCATTTGTTTTCTAATTTATTTCTGGGGCCCATCATTTCTATTCTCTGCCCATTTATTTATACATTTATGTTACCTGATTGACCTCTGTGGTTACTGTCATATTTCTCCAACACTGAACTTCTGAATTTCCCTGAGAGTCTTACCCTGGTGACAGCAGTCTCATAGCCAAAAAAATCCCTGTGCTCAAAATCTCTGAAGAGGCTATTTTGGTCACTTCTCCAGCATCCAGTCCTCCACCCAGCTGGCATGGTGAGCCCTCAGTCTGTGCTCATCCCTAAACTGGGCAGTGTCATGGGTACTAAGACGTTTGAGTTGTGTTGCCTTCCTGCTCCCAAGACACTTAACTATCTGGTTACCAAGATAAGACTAATTCACACAAAGCAGGAGCTAGTAATCTAGAACAAATAAAATTACATACTCATTTGCAAAGTCTAGGTTATAAATATCCCATTTCAGAGGAGAGAAACCATAGTGAGGGATCAGGGTGGTCAGAGAGGACTCCTGGGTAGAGTGACATAAGAGTTGGGTCTTAAAGTGCAGGCTGTGGGGAAGGAGCATATTCCAGGTGGGAGAGAAACTTACGAACAAATGCAGAACACAGAGCAATGGGCCATGGAGTGCATTTGGCAGTAAGAAATGCAGTCTATCTAGCAGAGGTGGAGATGGGTGGATTGGAGAGGACTTGTGACAGAAGATTGGAGTAGCAGGGATGAGGTCTCTCGAATTGATTTTAATTACTGAAACTGTGTTTTAAAAAGTAGGCATACATATACATAGTACAACATTCAATGGGCAGAATAAGGTATGTAGTAAGTATCTCTGCTCACCCTTGTCTCTCATTTCCCATTTTTCCTCTCTTGAGCCAGTTATTCCTATCAGATTTCTGTGTATCTTCCCAAACTAGTCCAGCATAGCCAAAAACAAATGAATTATGTTTTTCTTCACAAATGGAAGTATAGTATGACAGTTTTTCCTTTTATTTCATTTAATAATACACATATATCTTGTATATATCATTAAAGGCTGTAATGTCTTCCTTGATATGGCTATAACACAACTCATCTTTAAATCTTTATTAATGGATATTTAGTTATTTACAGTCTTTTGTTCTGAATAATAATGCTGACACAAACCTCATATATTTATAAATCTATGTACACATATGTGAGTATATCTGTAGGAAAAATTCCTGTGAGTGAATTGACACTTGAACAATATTAAGTTTTTTTGATCCATGGATATGGTGTATCTCTCCATTTATTTAATTTAATTTCTCTCAGAAATATTTTTTGTACAAGTCTTGTACATATTTTGTGAATTTACCCCTATTTCACATTTTATGATACTGCTTTTTAATTTTATTTTCTAATTTTTATTGTTAGTATGAAGAAATAGAATTTGTTTGAATATCTATCTTATATCCTGCAATCTTGTTAAATTCACATTTTAGTTGTAATAGCTTTTTTTAGTAAATTCTTTAGTATTTTCCAAAATGATGATAACATCTGATAATTTTCATCTTCTTTTCCAATTTGAATGCATTTTATTTTTCTTTTTTACCTTATTGCACTGATTAGAACATTCAGTATAATGTTGAATAGAAGTGGTGAGAGCAGACATCTTTGCTTTGTTACTGATCTTAGGGGGAAAGCATTCTTTTTTTCTTTCTGCTCCTCAGACTTGTTAATTTCTTTTTTTTCCCCCTTTTTATTTTTTATTACTTTATTTTTTTTATTATGTTATGTTAATCACCATACCTTACATCATTAGTTTTTGACGTAGTGTTCCATGATTCATTGTTTGCATATAACACCCAGTGCTCCATGCAGTACGTGCCCTCTTTAATACCCATTGCCAGGCTAACCCATTCCCCTATGCCCCTCCCCTCTAGAACCCTCAGTTTGTTTCTCAGAGTCCATAGTCTCTCATGGGTTCGTCTCCCTCTCTGATTTCCCCCCCTTAATTCTTCCCTTCCTGCTATCTTCTTCTTCTTTTTTTTTTTTTTTTAAATATAATGTATTATTTGTTTCAGAGGTACAGGTCTGTGATTCAACAGTCTTACACAATTCACAGTGCTCACCATAGTACATACCCTCCCCAGACTTGTTAATTTCAAGTGTCCTGTCTATACATCTGCTGATTCTTTCTTCTGCCTGCACAGATCTGCCATCGAATTCCTCTAGTGAACATTTCCATTTACTTATTGTATTTTGTCTGGTTCAGAATTGTCAGTTGTTTTTTGTTTTTGTTTTTGTTTTTAATAATTTCTATCCCTTGGGGCACCTAGGTGGCTCCGTCAGTTAAGTGTCCAACTCTTGATCTTAGCTCAGATCTCTATCTCATGGTTGTGAGTTCAAGCCTCGCATAGGGCTCCACAATGGGTGTGGAGCCGACTTAAAAAAAAAATTGTATCTCTGTTGATATTCTCATTTTGTTCATGTCTTTTTTTTTTTTTAAGTTTTATTTATTTAAGTAATCTCTACACCTCTGCACCCAAGATGGGGCTTGACTCACAATCCTGAGACCAAGAGTTGCACGATATTCTGACTGAGCCAGCCAGGTGTCCCTCATTTTGTTCATTTCTGATTCCCTTTAGTTCTTCATCTGTGTTTTCCTTTAGCATATATAAGATAGTTGTTTTAAAATCTTTGTTTAGGTGCTCATTCGGTTAAGCGTCTGCCTTCGGCTCAGGTCGTGATCCCAGGGTCCTGGGATTGAGCCTTTCATTGGGCTCCCTGCTCCGTGGGGAGCCCGCTTCTCCCTCTCCCTATGCCTGCCACTCCCCTGCTTGTGTGTGTGCGCGCTCTCTCTCTGTCAAATAAATAAATAAAATCTTTTAAAAATATATTTATCTAGTAAGTCTAATGCCTGTGCTCATTTAGGGACAGTTTCTGCCAGTTTATTTTCCTCCCTTACATGGGCCATACTCTCCTGTTTCTTTATATTCCTTGTAATTTTTTTTTTTTTTAAAGATTGGTCATTTGTGAAAACAGCCACCTCTCAGTCTTTACAGACTGACTCAATTTCTAATTAGCTGGATAGTCTCTGAGCCTAGGGATAAGCTAAATGTAAAAATTTAAGGTCTTCTCAGGTCTTTTCTGAAGTCTATCTTGGCTGGGCCTAATCATGGCCTTTTCAGTTCCCTTATATGCATAGCCACTTCTGAATGTCTGAGTCACCCCACCTTCTCATTTGGGCCTTTTATAGTCTATTTTATGTCTCCACTCATAATCTCTTGCCAAATGGGTTTGTAGTCCCCTTGCAGATTTCATGAGTAGCATCTACCTCTTCTCTGCATGAACTCCAAATTAGGGGAGATAGATCAGTCCTTTAGGCAGCCCCCAGATAGGTTCGAATGTTCAAATAAGGTCTGTTCTGCTCCCTTTGGTTTGAGGAAGGGAATTGGGAATTGGGCTGCCACTCCCTCTAGACAAAAACCTCACCACACTGGGGAAGGGGTGGAGCAAAGGCAAGTAAACACATAATAAAATTTCCTACTGTTTTGAATATGATTTTTTTATTGTACATTTGCTTGGTTGCTATAGACCTTTGACTACTTTCCAGAGTTCCTATAAGGTTATTATAGTTGTCAGTTTCTGGTTGTTTTTTAATGTTTCCATGGGAGAGCAAAGACTTGGAGCTTCCTAGTCCACCACTTTTTTCTACAAATATTGTTGAGCTTTGTTTTGTAATTCAGTTAAATTACTTGGAACAGTTTGAGCCTTCAGGTATTCCTTATAAACTTTATTAGGCAGATCCTACCAACGTTTAGTCCAGGATTAATTTTTACTTACTACTGAGGCAAGGCCTTATTTTATACTCTACCCAATGTCTCATTTATTTTGATGTTTGTTGGAATACTCTAACTACCTCTGTGTGATCTCTGGGTATTATGCCTTTATATCTTTTGTTTTTAAAAAATCCTATCTCAGGTACTTTTCCTACCTGCATGTACTGATTAGTCCCCTGCTGAACACTTGAGGGAGACCCTCTTCAGATCTCAAGAATTCTTTCTCTGTCCAGCCCCTTCTTTTCAGATACTATGCCTTGGCCATCTCTAACTCCTAGCTCCATCTTCTCAACTCATAGACTGTCAAGTTCTACCTGGGTTCCTCCTCACTACACCACAACCTGGGAACTTTGTCCAGGCCATAAGCTGACACCATTGTAGGGCTCACCTCATTGTTTTCCCATCTCTCAGTGATCTCTATCGTTTGTTGCTTAGTGTCTAATGTCTTAAGAGTTATTGTATATATATATTTTTTAAGATTTTATTTATTTATTTGAGAGAGAGAGAGAAAGAGCATGAGAGGGTAGAGGTCAGAGGGAGAAGCAGGCTCCCCGCTGAGCCAGGAGCCTGATGCGGGACTCGATCCCAGGACTCCGGGATCATGACCTGAGCCGAAGGCAGTCACTCAACCAACTGAGCCACCCAGGTGTCCCAGAGTTATTGTATATTTTGTCTAGTTCTGTAGTTGCTATAGATAGTAGGGTAAATGTGGGCCCTGTTACTCCATCTTGACTAAAAGTGAGTCTCAGCAGAGTTGTAAAGTTTTCTTTCTACAGTTCCTGCTTTATTTTAATTAGGGTTTATTCCTATGATTTTATTTTATTTTATTTTTGCTATTAGAAATAAATGCTGTTCAGTTCTATTTCCTAACTTCATAAACAGAATTTCAGTTTATTTCCTTTGACTTACATCATCTGAACACAATAATTTTCATATCTTCCATTCTAATTTTTGTCCTCTTTTTTCCTTGTCTAATTTTATTGGCTGGCATAGAGTTGACATGCTCCTACTTTAATGAGAATGTACATATTGATGATTTTTGCAATGAGACTTTTAAAAATTGTTAGAGATTTTTATATATATATATATATCCTTTCTTTTCAGATATTATGCATATATATATATCCATTATATATGTGTGTGTGTATATACATATATAAAATGGAATATTACTCAGCCATAAAAAAGAATGAAATCTCACCATTTGCAACAACATGGGTGGAGCTAGAGAGTACCCTAAGCAAAATAATTCAGTCAAAGAAAGGCAAATAGCATATGATTACACTCATATGTGGAATTTAAGAAACAAAACAAGCAAGCATAGAGAAACAGGCAAACCAAGAAAGAGACTCTTAAATATAGACATCAAACTGATGGTTACCAGAGGGGAGGTGGGTGGGGAAATGAGTTAAAAAGATGATGGGGATTAAGGAGTGCACTTGTGGGTGCCTGCGTGGCTCAGATGGTTGGGCATCTGCCTTCGGCTCAGGTCATGATCTCAGGGTCCTGGGATCGAGTCCCGCATCGGGCTCCCTGCTCCTTGGGAGCCTGCTTCTCCCTCTGCCTCTCTCTCTCTCTCTCTCTGTCTCTCATGAATAAATAAATAAAATCTTAAAAAAAAAAAAAGGAGTGCACTTGTGATGAGCACTGGGTGTTGTATCTAAGTGTTGAATCACTAAATTGTACACCTGAAACTAATATTACACTGTATATTAACTAAGTGGAATTTAAATAAAAACTTAAAAAAATAAAATTGTGTGTGTGTATATGTGTGTGTTGGGTGTGTGAGTGTATAATCATGTTAAGGATTCTATTTTATATACAATTTTTAAAGGTATTTATTCATTTATTTATTTGAGAAAGAGAGAGAGAAAGCACGAGTAGGGAGAGGGTCAGAGGGAGAGGGAGAAGCAGACTCCCCACTGAGCAGGGAGCCCCACATGGGGCTCGATCCCAGGACCCTGAGATCATGACCTGAGCCAAAGGCAGATGCTTAACCGACTGAGCCACCCAGGTGCCCCTCCATTTTATATACAGTTTTTATAAAGAATAGTTGTTGAATCCACTTCCGATAATGATGGAGTAACTGAACTGCAGTATGCCTCCAGTTGTAAAGAAGTACAAAATTAGACAAAATACACAAGTTTTTTGGACAGTAGGCACAGTGCACTTCGATCTTTTAGACGGAGAAATGCATGAGGAAAGCTGCATAATTGCCTGAGCTTTCTGCCTGGGGGTACCCTGTGGACTATAGTGCAGGAAGGTGAGACCCAAACAGAGCACAGTGGTATTGCTGTGCTCTGGAAATAGAGATAAGCATTTCTGGCTTTTGAACTTTTTGTAGCTGTGCAGAAAAGGATCACTGGAAATATGTACAGTGTGTCTTTTAAGTCTCTGGCTGAATGATAACACAGCATATGTATAGAACGAGATTCCGTAAGGACAGCTGCTAGAGAGCTGTGAGCTGAATTTAATTTCTAGAGGTTTTACAGTTCTGTTAGACATAGGAGTCCAGTGGACCAATATGGCGAGAACTCACTGAACATCACTGACACTCAACTGGCTCTCCAGAAAGGCCACACTGTAGAAATAGGACTACTCTAGACCTAGATAAGGGCCACTCTAGTCCCACCCTAACAAAGGTTAGAAAAACCCTTGAAAAAAGAGTTATTGATCTGCTTGTAAATTAACTGTGTGCCAGAACAAACCTCAGTATTCTCTAAATGTGAGGCTGAGCTACATAAGTTATAAGATTAGCTTTGACCATCTTCTTGTGGATAAAGTATAGAAGTGCTCAAAGAATCATGAAGACATCAAGAGGGCACAGTAACCAATTTAAAGGTGCTGCCACTGGCCAAGTGTTAGACAATTTGAGCATCAAAACAGTGATAATGGGGCACCTGGGTGGCTCAGTTGTTAAGCATCTGCCTTCAGCTCGGGTCATGATCCCAGGGTCCTGGGATCAAGACCCGCATCGGGCTCCCTGCTCCGCGGGAAGCCTGCTTCTCCCACTCCCACTCCCCCTGCTTGTGTTCCCTCCTTGCTGTCTCTCTCTGTCAAATAAATAAATAAAATCTTAAAAAAATAATGATAATAATGAATTATATTGAATGAATAAGAATCAATTAGTTCATACTGATATAAATAAATATGAGAGGAAGGAAAGTTCCTTACAGAAGAATGCCAACTTATAAATATAGAAGGAATGATAATGTTAAAAAGTCTATAATGATTGCTACAACTAGTGTGTGGAAGTTTGAGGAAGAACAGAATATTTTCATAGATTCAGAGTATCTTCCCACAAGTTAAGGCACCACCTTAACCAAATCAAACATCATCAGTATTGGGACAAATAAAATCATATGCCCCCTGATATAATGCACTGAGAAGAACACCGTATCACTTCTGCTGTAGAATGATCAAAAATACAAAACTTGAATCTAATCATGAAGAAACACTGGACAAATGGGGGGATAGTCTTTGAAATAACTGGCCTATACTCTTCTAACAATAAGAGACAAGACAACTAAATGTAATGCATGAGGAAAAAATTAGCTCTAAAGGACATTAGGGGAATAATGCCATCAGTTTTACTCTTTGGAAATTAATTGCTTTTTGGGGGAAAGACTTTAGGGGAGCAAGAATAGAACAGAGACCATTAAGGTATCATTGTCTAGCTCAAGACTCTTAGGATGCTACACCTAGTTCAAGCTAGACATGGTTGGAGTTTAGATGGGGTTTTTAGCAGTAGATTTGGTAAGAAGTTGTGAAATTTAGGATGTATTTTGGAAACATCTGGTGGATTGAATGTTGGGTGTGAGGGTAAAATAAGGAATTAAAGGGGCGTGTGGGTGACTCAGTTGGTTAAGTGTCTGATTCTTGGTATTGGCTCAGGTCATGATCTCATGGGTTGTAAGATTGAGGCCTGCATCCTTCAGGATCCTTGCTCAGTGGGGAGTCTTCTTGGGGATTCTCTCCCTCTGCCCCTTCCCCCACTTGCACACACTTGCTCTGTGTCTCTCCCTCAAATAAATAAATCTTTAAAAAAATAATTAAGGAAAATCCCTAGGTTATTATTGGCTTGAGGAATTGGATGGGTGGTGCTATTTAATAAGGTAAAGGCTTGGAGAATATGGATTTTGGGGGGGTAGGAGATGAATACTCATATCTGGCTCTGTTTGAGGTGCCTATTACACATTCAAGCAGAAATGTCATGTGAGGAGTTGGATTTACAGGTCTAGAAGTCAGGGTATAGGTCTCACCTAGAAATATAAACTTAAAAGTCAATAGCTAGACATAATTGAAGTTATGTTGTGTGGCCAGATAAAATCTTGGAGAGAGTATAACTAGAGAAGAAAAGAAAATTAAGCAGGCTAAACAGTTAGAGGTCTGGTAGAGGAGGAAGAGCCAGCAAAGGAAATCAGAAGGAATGGATAGTGGGTTGGAAGAAAAAAGAGAGTATGGTGTTCCAGGAGCTTCCAGAAGAAAGAATTTCAAGATAAGGGGTACAGTCAACTGTGTCAAGTGCTAATGAAAGGTCTAGTAAGAATAAAATAGAAAATGATCACTCAAAAGATATGAGTCATTTGTGACCTTGACAAGGTCCATTTCAGTAGAGCCATGGGAAAAAAGCCTGGTTAAAGGAGGTTCAGCAAACAATGGGAACTGAAAAAGTAGGGCAAATGAATACAGATAGACATTAAAAAAATTTTGCTGTGGGGCACCTGGGGGCTCAGTCGTTAAGCATCTGCCTTCGGCTCAGGTCATGATCCCAGGGTCCTGGGATCGAGGCCTGCATTGGGTTCCCTGCTCCACGGGGAAGCCTGCTTCTCCCTCTCCCACTCCCCCTGCTTGTGTTCCCTCTCTCCCTGTGTCTTTCTGTGTCAAATAAATAAATAAAATCTTAAAAAAAAATTTGCTGTGAAGGAAAGGCAAAAGAATTGTTTGATAACTAGAAAGAGTATAGGATCAAAGGGTGTGCGTGAGAGAGAGAAAGGAGGGGGGGGAAGGGAGGGAAGGAGGAAGAAAGTGGGAGAGAGGAGGGGGGAAGGGAGAAATTTGATAGTACTACCACATGTTAGTGTGTTGATGAGAATGATCTAGATAGGAAGAAATTGATGGAAAGTTGGCGGACTACTTGGTGCAGTTTAGCTTAGAGAAAAGGCGTATTATGTGAATACAGAAGGAGGAATATTGGTAGAATTTGTACTGAGAAAATGAGAACATTTCTTTCCCAATTATACTTATTTTCTATATGAAATTATAATTGTTCCTCACCTCAGTGTTAGGGGGAGAGGATAATATAAAGAAAGTGAGGGTGGGAAATGGTTGGCTTGGGAAGATTTGAGAATTATGGTAATAAATGTAGTAAGAATCCAGTCAGCATTGATTTTCTCCTGCAAGGCTCAATAGCTGTGTGAACTAAACAGATTATTTAGTTTGGCCAGAGTGTGACTTTTACCAGGCAAGAATTATGGGCAGAAAAGAGAAGCAAGGGGCTTTAGGTGTTTAAAAAAGACCATTTTTAGAGCTAGGCCATGGACTCTAGGCTGGCTAAGAAAAGCGATAAGGGTGTATGATAGTGAGAAAGTTTAGTCATTGAACTGGAATTCATAATAGCCAAAGGAAAGGAAACAATCAATTGAATGGACAATTAAGTATGCCATATCCATAAGATGAAATATTATTTAGCAAATAAAGTATTGATATATCCTACAACATGGGTTAACTGTGAAAACATTATGTTAAGTGAAGAAGCCAGTCACAAAAGACCACATATTGTATTATTACAATACATTTCGGGGTGCCTGGGTGGTTCAGTTGGTTAAGCATCTGCCTTCAGCTCAGATCATGATCCTGGGGTCCTGGGATTGAGCCGGGCTCCCTGCTCAGCAGGGAGTCTGCTTCTCCCTCTCCCTCTGCTCCTCCCTTGCTCGTGTTTGCTCTCTCTCGTTCACTCTCTCAAATAAATAATCTTTAAAAATAAAAAGGAATCAAGAAAACTACAAATGGTAATACATGTAAACATATATTTTCCTATTATTTATATCTCTTTAAAGATAAGTGACTGAACAGAAATAACAATAATATATTGTGCATTTAAAAATATATGTATAAGTAAAATATATGACAACAATACCATAAAGGCATAGAATGGAAAAATAGAAATATACTATTATAAAGTTCTCATACATGAAGTGGTATAGTATCACTTGAAGATAGCTGGTAATAAGTTTTGTTTTTTTTTTTTTAAAGATTTTATTTATTTATTTGACAGAGAGACAGAGAGAGAGGGAACACAAGCAGGGGGAGTGGCAGGCAGAGGGAGTGTGAGAGGGAGAGGCAGGCTCCCCGCTGAGCAGGGAGCCTGATGTGGGGCTCGATCTCAGGACCCTAGGATCATGACCCGAGCCAAAGGCAGCTGCTTAACCAACTGAGCCACCCAGGCGCCCCAATAAGTTTAATAGTTAAACTGTAAGCCCTAACATAACCACCAAAATAACAAAAATATTTATAGAAAATCAAATGAGATCAAATGGAATCACAGAAAACACTAAAATTCAAAAGAAGGCAGAAGAAAAGAGGAAAAATGGAACAAAGAACACAGAAAGTGAATAGTAGGATGATAAACTTAAAACCAACCATATCAATAATAACAATTACAACAAAAAAGCAGAGGTTGTGTGATTACAAAAGCAAAACTCAATTGTTGCTGTCTATAAGAAGCAAATTTCAAATATAAAGACAAATCTGCTAAAAAGATAGAAAAAGATAAACCATGCTAACTCTAATAAAAAGAAAGCTGCAGGGGCGCCTGGGTGGCTCAGTCATTAGGCGTCTGCCTTCGGCTCAGGTCATGATCCCAGGGTCCTGGAATCGAGCCCCACATCGGGCTCCCTGCTCTGCAGGAAGCCTGCTTCTCCCTCTCCCACTCCCCCTGCTTGTGTTCCCTCTCTCGCTGTGTCTCTCCCTGTCAAATAAATAAATAAGATCTTAAAAAAAAAGAAAGCTGCAGTGGCCATTTTAATATTAGACAAAGATTTTACAACAAAGAGTACACAGATAAAAGTCATTTCATAGTGCTAAATGGGTTAATCAAGAGAACATAACAATCCTAAACATTTATGCTCCTAATAACATAGCTTCAAAATAAGTAAAGTAAAAAAAGACTGAAGGAGAAATAAATCTATTATATTCAGAGATTTTAATAAATGACAGAATAAGTAAAAAAAGTCAGTAAAATATAAAAGGCTTGAAAACTGCTACCAATTAATATAAATGTCAGTTATAGGAACATTTCACCCAATAACAGCAGAATATAAATTTTCTTTAAGTGCACATGAAACATTTACCAAGATAGAAAATACTGTGTCATAATGCAAATCTCAATAAATTTAAAAGAATTCAAGTCATACACAGTATGTCCTCTGATCACAATGGAATTAAATTAGAAATTAAATTACAGAAATACATCTGGAAAAGCACCAAATATTTGAAAAAACAACACATTTCTATATAACTCATCAGTAAAAGGAAAAATCAAAAGGAAAAAGAAAAAGTATTTTGAACTGCATTTAAAAATATTTCTGAATGAAAATTAGAATAAAATTTGTGGGGTGCAGGGAGAAAGAAATATACAGTACTAACCAGTTATATGCATAAAGACTCAAATCAACAATTTCAGGTTCCGGGGTGCCTGAGTGGCTCAGTCGGTTAAGCATCTGCTTTCGGCTCAGGTCATGATCCCCAGGTCCTGGAATGAAGCCCCACATCGGGCTCCCTGCTCAGCAGGGATCCTGCTTCTCCCTCTCCCTCTGCCTGCCACTCTGCCTACTTGTGCTCTCTATCTCTCTGTCAAATAAATAAATAAAATCTAAAAAAAACAAAAAACAAAAAACAATTTCAGGTTCCACCTTAGAAACAAGAAAAAAAGAGCAAATAAAATTCAAAGTAAGCAAAAAGAAGGAAATAATAAATATGAGAAATCTATAAAATAGAAAATAGAAATACAATAGAGAAAATTGGTAATTCCAAAAGCTGCTGCTTTGAGACAATTAATAAAATTGATAAACTCTAGCCAGACTGATCAGGAAAAATAGAGGATTGAAATTACCAATATAAGGAATGAGGGAGGTGACAGTACCACCAATCTTACAGATAACAAAAGAAATAAGAGCCTATTATGAACAACTTTATGCCAATAAACTCAACAACTTATATGAAAATGACAAATTTCTGGAAAAATGCAAACTACCAAGGCTCACTTGAGAAGAAGTAAACAACCTAGTAGCCCTGTATCTATAAAGGAAATTGAATTTTTAGTCAAAGACCTTCCCACAAAGAAATCTCCGGCCCAGGTGCCTTCATTGGTTAATTCTACTAAACATTTATGAAAGAAATGATACCAATTCTCCACAAACTCTTTTAGAGTAAAATTGAAGAGGAGAGAATATTTACCAACTTGTTCCATGAGACCAGCACTACCTGGATGCCAAAACCAGACAAAGACATTACAAGAAATAAAAGTACAGACAAATATCCCTCGCAAGCATAGATAGAAAACTTTAAAACAAAATTTTAGCAAATTGAAACCAAAAATATATAAAAAGGATAATACATCATGACCAAGTGGGGTTATCCCAGGAATGCAGAGTTGGCTTAACATTTGAAAAATCAATTGGTGTAATTCATCATATTAACAAACTAAAAAATAAAAACAATATGATCATGTCAATAGATGTAGAAAAGACATATGACAAAATACAAGACACATTCCTGATTTTTAAAATTAACAAACTAAGAATTCTGCCAGCTGATAAAGGGCATCTATGAAAACCCCACAGCTAAGATCATAGTTAATGATGAAAGACTAGATGCCTATTTGCATATAATACAAGGATATCTATTCTTAGAACTTCTATTCAGCATTATTTTTTTAAAAAGATTTTATTTATCTGAGATAGAGCAAGAGCACGAGCAGGTGGAAGGATAGAGGGAGAGGGAGAAGCAGGATCTCCACTGAGTAGGGAGCCCAGCGTGGGGCTCAATCCCAGGACCCTGGGATCATGACCTGAGCTGAAGGCAGATGCTTAACGACTGAGCCACCCAGGTGCCCCTTCTACTCAGCATTGTACTAGAGGTTCTAGCCAGTGCTATGAGGCAAGGAAAAGAAATGAAAGGCATCCAGTTGGAAATAAAGAAGGAAAATTGCCTTTATTCACAGATCATGATCATTTATGTAGAAATCCTGTGGAATGTGCAAAAAAATAAATGCTAGTAGAACTGTATCAATGGGACGCTTGGGTGGCTCATTTTGTTAGGCGTCGGCCTTCGGCTCAGGTCATGATCCCAGGGTCCTGAGATCAAGTCCTGCATCAGGCTCCTTGCTCAGCACAGAGCCTACTTCTCCCTCTGCCTGCTACTCCCCCTGCTTGTGCTCTCTGTCTCTCTCTGACAAATAAATAAATAAAATCTTTAAAAAAAAAAAAAAAGAACTGTATCAAAATCCTAGAGGAGAACATAGGCAGTAACCTCTTTGACATCACCCACAGCAACTTCTTTCAAGACACGTCTCCAAAGGCAAAGGAAACAAATGCGAAAATGAACTTTTGGGACTTCATCAAAAAGCTTCTGCATAGCAAAGGAAACAGTCAACAAAACAAAGAGGCAACCCACAGAATGGGAGAAGATATTTGCAAATGACACTATAGATAAAGGGCTGGTATCCAAGATCTATAAAGAACTCAAACTCAACACGCAAAAAACAAATAATCAAGTCAAAAAATGGGCAGAAGACATGAACAGACACTTCTCCAAAGAAGACATATGAATGGCTAACAAACACATGAAAAAATGTTCAGCATCATTAGCCATCAGGGAAATTCAAATCAAAACCACATTGAGATACCACCTTACACCAGTTAGAATGGCAAAAATGAACAAGGCAGGAAACAACAAATGTTGGAGAGGATGTGGAGAAAGGGAAACCCTCTTACACTGTTGGTGGGAATCCAAGTTGGTACAGCCACTCTGGAAAACAGTATGGAGGTTCCTCAAAATGTTAAAAATAGAGCTACCCTATGATCCAGCAATGCACTACTGGATATTTACCCCAAAGACACAGATGTAGTGAAAAGAAGGGGCATATGCACCCCAATGTTCATAGCAGCAATGTCCACAATAGCCAAACTGTGGAAGGAGCCGAGATGCCCTTCAACAGACAAATGGATAAAGAAGATGTGGTCCATATACACAATGGAATATTACTCAGTCATCAGAAAGGATGAATACCCATCATTTGCATGGACATGGATGGAACTGGAGGGGATTATGCTAAGTGAAATAAGTCAAGCAGAGAAAGACAATTATATGGCTTCACTTATATGTGGAACATAAGGAATAGCATGGAAGACATTAGGAGAAGGAAGGGAAAAGTGAAGGAGGGGAAATCAGAGAGGAAGATGGAGAGACTATGGACTTCAGGAAACAAACTGAAAGTTTCAGAGGAGAGAGGGTGGGGGGTTAGGTTAGCCCAGTGATGGGTATTAAGGAGGGCATGTATTACAATGAGCACTGGGTATTATATGCAAACAATGAATCATGGAACACTACATCAAAAACTAATGAAGTACTGTATGGTGACTAATATAACATAATAATAAAAGAACTGTAAGTTAATTTAGCAAAGTTAGATATAAATAAAGCTGGTATATAAATTCAATTGTACTTCTGTATATTAGTGATGAACAACTGGACATTGAAATAAAAAAAAATACCATTGAAAACAGCATAAAAACATGAAATACGGATAAAATTCTAGCAAAAATGTGCAAGATGAATGCACTGCGTCTGCAATACACTGCTGAGAGAAATTAAAGGATACCTTAAAAAATGGAGAGCTATACCTACCTGTCCATCAATCAGAAGACTCAATATTATTATGAGGTCACCTCTCCACGCTTGAGAAATTGACATGCTCATTTAAAAATTCTTCTGGAAATACATAGGACCCACAATAGCCAAGACAATTTTGCAAAAGAGTAAAGTTTGAGGATTAATACTAAATTACTTCAAGACTTATTATAAAGCAACAGAAATTAGGATAATGTGGTATTAGTATAAATATAGACAAATAGATCAATGGAACAGAATAGAGAGTTTAGACATAGACCCACTCATGTATGGACAGCCAATTTTCAACAAAGGAGAAAGTCTTTTCAACAAATGGTGTTGGAATAATTGGTTATCAATATCCAAGAAAATGAATTTCAATTCCTACTTCATGCCATATACAAAAGCTTATTCAAAATGGATTGCAGATCAAATGTAAAGCTTAAAACTATAAAATTTATAGAAAACATAGAATAAAACCCATGAACATGAGTTAGGCAAAAATTTCTCAGATATAGTAATTCCAAAAGTATGATCCATACAAGGGGATAAATTGTATTTCATCAAAATTTTAAAACTTCTGCCTCTGAAAGACAATGTTAAGAGAATACAAGTCATATAGTGGGAGAAAATGTTTGCATGTCATCTATCTGGAAAAGGACTCATACCCAGAATATATAAAGAACTCTCAAGACTCAACAATAAGAAAGCAAGCAACCCATTTTTTTCCCCAAACAACACAATTTTAAAAAGAGGAAAGGATTCAAACACACACTTCACCAGAAAATTTGTGAGGCACAGGAATGTTGTATCCCAAGGCCTTTGCCGTACTGTAGTACATACATTGAAAGCCCTGGAACTTATCAGTTTCCCCACTTCCTGTCTGTACTACTATTGTTGCATAACAAATTACCATAAAACTTAGTCAGTTACACCAACATATATTTATTATCTCATGCTGTCTGTCTATGCGTCAGGAATCCAAACATAGCTTAGTTGTATCCTCTGCCTCATGGTCTCTCATAAGGTCAAAATCAAGGTGTCAGCCACGAGTCTGCAGTCTCATCCAAAGTTCCAACTGGGGATCTGCTTCTAAGCTCACTCAGTGGTTGTTGGCAGAATTCAGTTCATTAGGCTCTTTTGGACTTTAGTTCCTCACTAGTTGTTTGCCACAGGCCAACCTCAGTGGGGTGGGCCTCTCCAATATGACAGCTTCATAAAAGTGTGCACATTAAGAAGGCAATAAAGAGAGCTGCCTAGCAAGATGGAAGTAATAATCTTTTGTCACCTAATCATGGAAAGTGATACCCCTCAATGTTGCCATAATCTGTTGGCCAGAAGCCTGGTACTCAGGAGGGGATTATACAGTGCCATGAATATCAGGAGACAGGGCTCAACAGGAGCCATCTGAGAGACTGCCTACCACACTAGTCACAGGAAATCCAGTTCTCTAGGTCAGTTTATTTTTAATTTCTGAGATCCAAGGACATATTTCCTTATTACTTTAACCATACAATTTCCAATCAATTCTTTGAGCTAATGATAATTCTATGTGAAAGTAGGTTTCCTTGCCTATTTCTACCCAGCACCCAGTCTGGTTTCATACTACCTGAGCCACAATGCGGGAGAGTGGAGGGGTCTCTGTAGATCTATGTGCCTGCCTTTCTGTGTACTTTACTTCCTTCTGGAATGACTGTTCTTTATCCATCGCAGAAACTCTTACTTATCTTTCAAGATTTAGCTTATGCAACATCTCAAAAAGCCTTCCACTTATGCACCCTACACACATATACTGCATTCTACAGGCTGAGTGAGGTTCCATTTGTTCATTTTGCCAACATTTATTATGAGGCTGATGTGTGCTTGATACATACTAGGTTGCACTCTGCAAATGTTTGTAGTATCAAAAAATAAGTTAATGGTGATAAACAGGATGTAATGAGTACATGAAATAGGACAAAATCTGTGTTTCCTGGGTCCAGAGCAGAGAATAGGGAGTGCCTCTCCATCTTGCTAGAAAGTTCTTCCTGCTAAGTGCAGTCATACCAGCCAGTCACTGATATGGGATATTCCTTAACTATTGCTCTGCTTCTGTGGGAAGCCAGCACTGTAGCCTTTCATGAAGACCCCCAGAGGCTAAAGATCATGCCATAATTTTGTCCCCATGTATGTTAGAGCTTTATGGGCTTTCAGTAAATATTAAGCAACAGCAGGATCTCACAGATGCCTCATTCTCTTGAGCTGAGTCCAGGAAGACTCAGTTTCAGTCCTTGGAAACCCCAAAATAACTCAGTTAATTTAGGGTGGCCATATTTTCTGGGCTGACTGAAGCTAGTGCTGCTGTACTGGATAAACAAGGGTAAGTGGATGGGGTGCCTGGGTGGCTCAGTTGTTAAGCATCTGCCTTTGGCTCAGGTCATGATCCCAGGGTCCTGGGATTGAGGCCCGCATCGGGCTCCCTGCTCCGCGGGAAGCCTGCTTCTCCCTCTCCCACTCCCACTGCTTGTGTTCCCTCTCTCGCTGTGTCTCTCTCTGTCAAATAAACAAATAAAATCTTAAAAAAACAAAACAAAACAAAACAAGGGTAAGTGGAGGGACACTGAATCTACAGAGATGGAAACTAAAAAGAGCACGCCAAATCACTCTGGCTAAGAATAGGCTCCCAAAGCACTGTGGTGAGGTGCTCCATTCCTAAAGCAACAGCCAGTGACTGGAGAACAGGCAAATCACTTAAGACTTGGATTTCCTCAAAGAGCAGGAGTCTCATGGAGGGGTAAAGAGACTTTTTTTCATATAAATTCACAATTTCTTTCTTTCTTTATTTTTATTATATTCAGTTAGCCAGCACATAGCACATCATAAGTTTTTGCTGTGGTGTTCAACGATTCATTAGTTGCGTAGAGACTTGTTGTTGTTGTTGTTTTGGTTATGTTTAGAGTCTCATCAGTGTTAATAACAGCCAGATGTGCAGTGAGTTCAGGGTGTTGTTATGTGCATTCTACATTTTTTAACAGACCCTAGTTCTGTTGGTTTTCCACTTTCTATGTTAGGTATATGGCTTTCCCTGAGGCTCTCACACAGTCATTCAGGCACATGCTTCCAGAAGCCAATTATCAACCACTCTGAAAATTTTCACTGTTATGTGCAGATGCTGCTTGTGCTAAATTTCTCCAGCTCAAACCCAGGACAGAAGAGATGCATTTTGAAGCTTCCTATACATACCTTTGGGGCAGCTGCCCTCCTGTGGGCCAGGTCACAATGCCCTAGGACACAGCATATATGCAGCAAACTTTTGACTTTGGTGTTTTGATCTCTCTTTTATCATTGTGGTTATGGAAACTGGCTAAATTCCACAATTTTGTAGCTCTGCCCTGTGGTCAGAGAAATCACTTGTAGCTACTATGTAATTGCCTATTTTCACCCCTGCTAGCCCTGAATCATCGTTCAGGCTCTACCTCTGGAGAAGCAAAGTAGATGTGATGAGCTGGTACCTGTGTATTTTCTAGAATTGAATTTTTAAATTTTGTCTGATCAGTCTCTCCGGTCCATTTTGAGGAAAAGAAAAGGTACTGATACCATGATCTCAAACATGTTGCCCAGTCATTGGTGCAACATTCATTCAACAAAGATATATAAAACACATGCTTTCTGGAAGGTAGCAAGAATCATCTCGATCTGTTTACCTCTCTTCTGATCTCAATGAAAAGTTGGGGCTTTCTTTTCCACCTTTTGAGCCCTCTTTGGTTGCTTCCACCTGTCCTCCCTTTCAGAGGTTTCTTTTGCTTTGTTTTTGCCTAATGAAGCCTTCTCACTTTTCAGGAGATCATTGTTATTTACTTTCTCAGTTATTTAGCTTTATGGAGAGAGGTTCCTAAACTGCCTTCCAATTCCCTCTCTCCCTTCTCCTGATGCAGAGCAGCACCCCTCCTCCCACTTTGCCCTTATAAATGAGCAAATTCTCTGCAGAGAATATACATATTTTATACACATATAAACACACAACCCAGTTGCCATTTATATCTTAGTACCTTAGAAAAACATCTAGACAGACTTTTTGGCTGCAGCAGTACCAAGGAAAGATTCAGGTTGTCATCTGCTTTCATTTCCTCTAGTTCAAACAACCAGATGGTCCTATATCTTTATACCTTTTTGTCTCTCTGATTTTGCTCTTCTCCTTCAAAATTGAATTCACTATATAAACTTTAGAATCATATTTTTTTGGAGTATTTTTTAAAATTCAAACTCAATTTAATTAACATATAGTATATTACTAGTTTCAGAGGTAGAATTTAGTAATTCATCAGTTACATATAACACCTAGGGCTCATTCCCTCAAGTGCCCTCCTTAATGCTAGAATCAGTTTATTGATATCTATAAAATAACTTGCTGGAATTTTGATTGGAATTGCATTGAATCTATAGATCAACTGGGAAGAACTGATGTCTTGATAATGTTGAGTCTTCCTTTTCTTTAAAAATGGAATATCTATTTAGTTTTTAAAAATATTGTTCATTAGAATTTTGTAGTTTTCCTTATATACCTAGGAAAGCAATGGACTTTTGTATATTAACCTTAAATCCTATAACCTTGCTATAATTGTTTATTACAGTTTTGTCAATTTTTTGGATTTTCTACATACACATTCATGTTATCTGTAAACAAAGATAGTTTGATTTCTTCCTTCCCAGTCTGTATACTTTTCATTTCCTTTTTGTGTCTTATTACATTAGCTAGGCCTCTCCAGACATTTGTTTTTAACTGTCACTAACCACTACCACTTGTTTCTCTGGAAATTCAAGCTGATTTTTTAAATTTCTCAAGTATTCCATGTGCACGTTTTGGATATTTGGGAACACTCACTTTTAATCAAGGTGTCTTTTTTATCCATTTAAATTTTTTTTCAAATTTTACTTTTTAAATTTTAATTCCAGTGTAGTTAACACACAGTGTTATATTCATTTCAGGTGTACAGTATAGTGATTCAACAATTCCATATATTACTCAGTGCTTATCAAGATAAGTGTACTCTTACGAACCATGAGAGACTATGGACTCTGAGAAACAAACTGAGGGTGTTAGAGGGGCGGGGGTGGGGGAATGGGTTAACCTGGTGATGGGTATTAAGGACGGCATGTACTGCATGGAGCACTGGGTGTTATATGAAAACAATGAAGCGTGGATCACTACATCAAAAACTAATGATGTATTGTATGGAGACTAACATAACATAGTAAAATCAAATTTAAAAAAAGGTAAGTGTACTATTAATCCCCTCCACCTATTTCACCCATGCCCCCACCCACCTCCCCTCTGGTAACTGTTTGTTCTATATACTTAAGAGTCTGTTTTTTGGTTTGTCTCTTTTGCTTTTCCTTTGTTCATTTGTTTTGTTTCTTAAATTCCACATATGAGTAAAACCATGTAGTATTTGTCTATCTCTGACTACCAATATATATACCACATCTTTTTTATCCATTCATCAGTTGATGGACAGTTAGGTCCTTCCATAATTTGGCTCTTACAAATAATGCAGCTGTAAACATAGCAGTGCATGTATCCCTTTGAATTAGTGTTTTTGTATTCTTTTTTTTTTTTTAAGATTATTTATTTATTTGACAGAGTGAGAGAGCACAAACAGGGGGAACAGTAGAGGGAGAGGGAGAAGCAGGCTCCCCGCCAAGCAGGGAGCCCGATGCGGGGCTCGATCCCAGGACCCTGAGATCATGACCTGAGCCGAAGGCAGACGCTTAACCATCTGAGCCACCCAGGCGCCCCATGTTTTTGTATTCTTTGGGTAAATATCCAATAGTGTGATTTCATAAGGGTAGATCTATTTTTAATCTTTTTGAGGAATCTCCCTACTGTTTTCTGTAGTGACTGTACCGGTTTGCATTCCCACCAACAGTGCAAGAGGGTTGCCTTTTAAAACTCTCATTCCTTGCCAACACTTGTTTCTTGTGTTTTTTATTTTAGCCATTCTGACAGGTGTGAGGTAATATCTTATTGTGTTTTTGATTTGCCTTTCCTTGATGATGAATGATGTTGAGCATCTTTTCATGTGTCTGTTGGCCATCTGTGTGTTTTCTTTGGAGAAATGTGTGTTCATGTCTCCTGCCTGTTTTTAAATTGGATTATTATTTTTTTGGGGGGGGTGTTAAGTTGTATAAGCTCTTTATATATTTTGGATACTAGCCCTTTATTGAATATGTTATTTGCAAATATCTTCTCCTATTTGGTAGGGTATCTTTTAGTTTTGATTGTTTCCTTTGCTGTGAAGAAACTTTTTATTTTGATGTAGAACCAATAGTTTATTTTTGCTTTTGTTTTCCTTGCTTCAGGAGGCATATCTAGAAAAATGTTGTTATGGCAGATACCAAAGAAATTACTGCCTGTGCTCTCTTATAGGATTTTTATGGTTTCAGTTCTCACATTCAGGTCTTTAATCTATTTTGAATTTATTTTTGTGTATGATGTAAACAAGTGGTCCAGTTTCATTCTTTTGCATGTAGCTGTTCAATCTTCCCAACACCATCTGTAGAAGAGACCAAGGTGTCTTTTGTATATAAGTTTGATCCTCTCCTCCATTAACCATTAAAAATTTTGGCCTCATTCATTAAGCCTAGTTCTCTTGTGTCCTCACAGTTTACTCTCAAAATCGAAGCCATATCAATTCAAAATGATGAGATCTTGTTTGGATTTTGCTGTTTTCTTTTATTTTACATTTTCTGCCTTTAGAGAGGGGGAAATGTGGCTAGGAAAGGAGCCATCTCAGGTAAAAGGAATAGAAGTGCTCTTAGAGTCTGGTCAGGGTTGGAAAGCGTTGGGGTATTTGGGTGTTTTTCTGGGAGAAAGATGTGGAGGGGTGTTGTGTAGGGTTTTTTTTTTTTTTTTTCTTTTACTGGTAGATGTCCACTTTAGTTCATTGAAATTCCTTTAAAGACAGTCTCCCAAAGCCACTGTAATGACATGATTAACAACTGAGATAGCTTAGTAGTGATTCTTGTTATCCTTATAGAGAATAATGGTTGTAGCAGGACTACAGTGTATTAGGAGGTGCCTGTAGTTAGTTTGCTGACACAATATTAATGAGTCATTTCACTTAAAGTGTAACTCCCCTAATTGGCTGGCCTTTGTTCAATAACTCTTATTATGTTTGTCTGAAAAAGCCTGTAAGAACTAAATGATTACCACTGATTTTCCTCCAAGGAATAATTCTTGAAAAGTTAAAATTTCAAGTATGTTTATTCTAGGTCTTTGAACAAGTGTTTCTCAGTTTTTAAAATGTAAACATTTTATGACTGCTCCCTAAAACTTCTAATACAACTTCTGGGAGGGGTCTTCCCCAAACTATTTAGAGAGCTGGTACCTTCTGTGTCTTCCCAAGAAGAAAGAAGATACTGTAAACCTCCACTGTTTTGTAGTCTATGTTACAAAAAAAAGGGGGGGTAATGTGTTTTAATATTTGTCTTCCAAATATAAATATGTATATTCTAATTAATATGCTTTTTCAATCCACTCATTTCTCTCCCTCTTCTTGGAGTTTCTTATAGACACCTTCCACCTGCCCAGGATCCATCCAGTTCACCATTTAAGAATCATTGCTCTAGACTTTGTATTCCTGTTGAGATTGTTTCCACATTTTAAAAAATATTTCATTTATTAGAGAGACAGAGATAGTGAGAGAGAGCAGGAGCAGGGAGAAGAGGAGAAGCAGGCTCCCCGCTAAGCAGGGAGCCCGATGTGTGGTTCGATCCCAGGACCCTAGGATCACAACCTGAGCCGAAGGGAGATGCTTAACCGACTGAGCCACCCAGGCACCCCTATTTCCACATTTAATTAAAAACATGCCTATACAAAAAAACAATGGTCCAATAAATATTCTTTTGTATATATTCACAGGTCAAAAAGGATCAGCCTCTCATATAGAGTACGTTTTTTTTCCCCAAAGGTATATTAGTAGCTGTCCATCTGTTAGACCTTCCAACCACACAGACTCTTAAGACAAGCTTGAGAATTCTGTTCTTGCACCACAGAAGTCAAGGGGAAGGCTTACCTTATACTCCACAATGTTGTCCTTGTCTTTTAGAGGTAACCATCTTTAAATCAAGACAAAAAGGTAGTTCTGTAATCAAAAATGTAAAATTATCCTAAGGCTGTGTTTCTCAAATTGTAGGTCCAGACTCATTGGGAAGTCATGAAATCATCTGAGAGAGTCACTATCAGGACTGTTTTAATGAAATGGGATAAAAAGTATAGAAAATATCAGGGAACATCACGTGTAGTAAAAGTAGGACTGTATCGGGGCGCCTGGGTGGCTCAGTTGGTTGCGCGACTGCCTTCGGCTCAGGTCATGATCCTGGAGTCCCGGGATCGAGTCCCGCATCGGGCTCCCTGCTCAGTGGAGAGCCTGCTTCTGCCTCTCTCTCTGCCTGCCTCTCTGCCTACTTGTGCTTTCTCTCTGTGTGTCAAATAAATAAATAAAAATAAATAAATAAATAAATAAATAAATAAATAAATAAATAAAAAGTAGGACTGTTTCACAAAACTTTGGGTTCAGGTCTAGATCTACGAATACATGTTTATAACTTTGTATATACAGCTATATTTCTTGCTATGGATCACAGTAAAAAAAAATTTGATGGGGCACCTGGGTAGCTCACTTGATTTCAGCTCAGGTCATGATCTCAAGGTTGTGAGATTGAGCCCCATATTGGGCTCTGTGCTGGGTGTAGAGCCTGCTTAAGATTCTTGAGAGAGAGAGTGGGAGGGGCAGAGGGAGAGGGAGAGAGAATCCTAAGCAGACCCCATGCTGAGCACACGATGGGGGGGTTCTCAATCCCAGGACCCCGAGATCATGACCTGAGATGAAACCAGGAGTCAGACGCTTAACCAACTGCACCACCCAGGTACCCCAATATTCTGCCATTTTTATATCATTTATACTTTCACCTATTCCCTACCACCTCATTCTATCATCATCATCATCATCATTAATATATGGTTATTTTTGGTAATATTTACATACATTGAAGTGTACAATTTTTAACTGTATACTTTTGACAAAAGGATATTACAGTATAGAACATTTCCAACACCCCAGAAAGTTCCCTCGTATCCTTTTTCAGTCAATGCCTAACCTATAAGAAATAATAACTGTTTTGATTTTTTTCACCTTAGTTTTTCCTTCTCTAGTTAGTGTGTTCTTTTTTGTTATTGCTGAATAGTAATCCATTGTGTGAATGTAACACTAGGTTTTCATTTTTTACTATTGTAAATAAAGCTGCTATGAACATGCCTATACCAAAAAAAACAACATTCTCTCTCTCCCCCTCCTTCTGCCCCCTCCCCCACTTGTGCAGGCTCTCTCTCCAAAAAAAAAAAAAGTAAAAAAAAAATCTGAAAGACTTACCACGAAAGTTTTCTGAGAAAAAATGTGGCCTTGGAAATAATTGACCACGAGGAAGGTCCACAGTGAAGGATTGTGTGTCAGGTTTTTTAAAAAAAGATTTTATTTATTTATTTGAGAGAGAGAGCAAGTGGGGGGAGGGGCAGAGGGAGAGGGACAGAGAATCCCAAGCAGACGCCACGATGAGCAAGGAGCCCATCATGGGGCTCAATCCTAGGACCCTGTGATCGTGACCTGAGCCAAAACCAAGAGTTAGCGGCTCAACAGACTGAGCCACCCAGGCTCCCCTCAGTTGTGTGTTTTTTTTTTTTAAGATTAATTTGTTTTAGAGAAAGACAGAGAGAACACACATGAGAGAGCACAGGGGGGAGGGGCAGAGGGAGAGAGTCTCAAGCAGACTGCACACTGAGCAGGAGCCTGACTGGGAATTTGATCTCACGACCCTGAGATCATGACCTGAGCTGAAACCAATTACATGCTTAACGACTGCACCATCCAGGTACCCCACCCTTGCTTTTTTTTTCTTTTAAGATTTATTTATTTGAGAAAGAGTATGCGTGATAGCACAGGGGGGAGGGGCAGAGCAGATTTTTAAATTTTTTGTGTATCGTTGACACACAATGTTATGTTTCCAGTGTACAACACAGTGATTCAACAAGTTTATGCCATGTTCACCACAAGTGTAGCTACCATCTGTCCACATACATCACTATTACAGTATCATTGACTATATTCTTTATGCTGTATCTCCCACTCCCTTCACCCATTTTGCCCAACAACCCCACCTCCTCCCCTTGGGAAACCAACAATTTGTTCTCTGTATTTATAGGTCTGATTCTGCTTTTTTGTTTATTCATTTTTTTATTCCACATATTAGTGAAATCATATGGCATTTGTCTTAGTCTGCATTATTTCACTTAGCATATACCCTCTAGGTCCATTCATTATCTCAAATGGCATGATCTAATCCTTTTTATGGCTGCATAATATTCCGTTATATATATAAGGGATGTGTGTGTGTGTCTTCTGCACCTTCCTTGTTCATTCATCTATTGATAGACATTTAGGTTGCTTCCATATCTTGGCTATTGGAAATAGGCTGCAGTAAACAAAGGGGTACATATATCTTTTTGAATTAATGTTTTCATTTTCTTTGGGTAAATACACAATAATGAAATTATTGGATGTTATGGTATCTCTATTTTTAATTTTTGAGGAACTTCCTCATGGGGACCTGCTTTCCCACCTAACCATAGAGCACAGCTGGTGCTCGTGAGGCATGTGGACAGTGTCTGGAAAGTATAGACCCAGCTTCTTACTTCCATAAACTCCTAGGTGAATAGTCTTAAAAATGTTTACACATATACACACAGTCCTCCCCTGCCCCATAGCTGGATACACCCTGGCTGGATGCTCCAATTAAGTCCATGGACTTTTTAAAGAACTTGGAAAAAAAGGTATGAGTATGCTAGATGTTATGACAGAAAGGGAACTCTGTGATTTCTCTGTTCTAGTACTCACTGATAGATAGGGAAACTGAAACCTGAAGTGGTAAAACTTTGTCTTCTGGTTCACAGAGTGCTATATGTAAAACTAAAAGAAGCCACCTTGTTGCCAACTCTGGTATTTTTAAATTATATAAAAAAGTATGTAATTAATTTGCAATGTAAAAAAATTAGAAAATACAGATTAACAAAAGATGAAAAATAGAAACATACATATATTTTTTCTTTCAAGGATGTGATTATGAGAAAATCTATATGATCTTGGGTTTGATGATGACTTCTTAGATGCATCACCAAAAGCACAACCTATGAAAAAAAATTAAGTTGGACTTCATTAAAACTAAAAACTTCTTTCCAAAAGACACTACTAAGAGAATGAAAAAACAAGCCACACTTGGAGAAAATCTGTGCAAAACACATACCTGATAAAGGACTGGTATCCAAAATATACAAAAAATTATTAAAACTCAACAATAAGAAAATAACCCAATTTACAAATGGACAAAAGACCTGAACCCTTCATCAAAAAAGATACAGAAAGATATTCAACATGTCATTAGAGAATTAAAAATTAAAATCACTATGAGATACCACTACACACCTATTAGAATGGCCAAAATCCAGAACACTGACAATAGTGAATGCGGTAAGGATGTGGAGCAGTAAGAACTCTTATTCATTGCTGGTGAAAAGGCAAAATGCTGCTGTGGAAAACAATTTGGTGGCAGTTTCTCTAAAAGTTAAACACAGAATTACCATGTGATTTGACAATTCCACTTCTAGGTACATATCCAAAGAAATAGAAAGCAGGGACTCAAGCAGATACTCGCACACCAATGCTCCTAGCAGCATTTCTCACAGTAGCTAAAAGTGGAAACAATCCAAGTGTCCATCAATGGATAAATGGATAAAAAAAAATGTAATATATACATAAAGTGGAATATTTAGCAATAAAAATAAATTAAATACTGATACATCTACAATATAGATGAATGAACACATTATGTTATGTCAGATGCAAATAAGCCAGACACAAAAGGAGAGGTATTGGGGCGCCTGGGTGGCTCAGATGGTTGAGCGTCTGCCTTCGGCTCAGGTCATGATCCCAGGGTCCTGGGATCGAGTCCCGCATCGGGCTCTCTGCTCCTTGGGAGCCTGCTTCTCCCTCTGCCTCTCTCTCTCTGTCTCTCATGAATAAATAAATAAAATCTTTAAAAAAAAAAAAAAGGAGAGGTATTACATGATTCCTCTTATATGAAGTACCTAAAATAAGGAAATTTATAGAGACAGAAAATAGAAGTTACCAGGCGCTGGGGTAGAGTGGGGTTTGGGGGTTATTGTTTAGTGAGTATAGAATTTCTGTTTGGGTTGATGAAAAAGTTTTAGAAATAGTGATGATGGTTATACAACACTGTGAATGTACTTAATGCTACTGAATTATACACTTAAAAATGGTTAAAAGAGTAAATTTCATGTTATGTATATTTTATCACAATTTAAAAAAAAGGATGAGTGGCTGCCAAGGATTTGGGGGAAGGGAAAAAGGAATGATTAGGTGGAACACAGGGAATTCTTAGGGTACAGAAACTATTCTGTATGGTACCCTAATGGTGGATATATATCATTATACATTGGTCAAAACCCATAGCATGTATAACACAAAGAATGAATCCTAATGTAAACAATGAACCTTGGTTAATAATAATGAATCAATACTGGCTCATCTATTTTTTTTTTAAAGATTTTATTTATTTATTTGAGAGAGAGAGAATGAGAGACAGAGAGCATGAGAGGGAGGAAGGTCAGAGGGAGAAGCAGACTCCCTGCCGAGCAGGGAGCCCGATGCGGGACTCGATCCCGGGACTCCAGGATCATGACCTGAGCCAAAGGCAGTCGCTTAACCAACTGAGCCACCCAGGCGCCCCCTGGCTCATCTATTTTAATAAATATACCACACTAAATGCAAAATGTTAAAAGAGGGGAAACTGTATGTGGCCAAGGGTGGGAAGAGGTGTATGGGAATTCCCTGTACTTGCTGCTCAATATTTCTGCAAACCTAAAACTGCTCTAAAAAGAAAATCTATTAATATTTTTAAAATGAGACTGTGGGCGCCTGGGTGGCTCAGTCGGTTAAGCGACTGCCTTCGGCTCAGGTCATGATCCTGGAGTCCCGGGATCGAGTCCTGCATCGGGCTCCCTGCTCGGCGGGGAGTCTGCTTCTCCCTCTGACCCTCCTCCCTCTCATGTGCTCTCTCTCTCTCATTCTCTCTGTCTCAAATAAATAAATAAAATCTTTAAAAAAAAAATAAAAATAAAATGAGACTGTAATATGATTATTTTTGTAACTTGCTTTTTTCACTACTATGTTCATATTTTTTTTAATGTTTTTTTTTTAAAGATTTTATTTATTTATTTGAGAGAGAGAATGAGATAGAGCGAGAGCATGAGAGGGGGGAGGGTCAGAGGGAGAAGCAGACTCCCTGCTGAGCAGGGAGCCCGATGCGGGACTCGATCCCAGGACTCCAGGATCATGACCTGAGCCGAAGGCAGTCGCTTAACCAACTGAGCCACCCAGGCGCCCTACTATGTTCATATTTACTATCATCCTTCCAGGGATTCAGCCTGGACAGTGAAGGGCAAGTATAGGGTGGTGATGGGACATTAGGCCAAAACAGAGATAAGGCTGTGGAAAGGAGGATGAGATTCAGAGGATGTGGGAATTTAGGAGCAGGGGATATTTTACCCAAAGGACTACAGAGTAGAGAACTAGAATTTTGAGCAGATGAGCAAAGATAACTGAGCCCTTGAATCTAAGGATCTCCAACAGGTTAGGAATTTGAGTAGGGCAGGGAGTTTCAACTCATGTTCATGGAATCCTGGTCCCCTGCTGGCAAGAGGTTGGCATGACAGAATTGAGCAAGAGCAAGGAAATAAAAGTCTCACACACTTAACTCCTGTGCTCAGAATATTCTATGACCTCGCTGCCATAGCGGAATGAGCAGGAAAAAAGTCTAGCAGTTATGGTCAGCTGTTTGAAATTTCCGTGATAGAAATCTACTGGGGGCAGGTAGGAGCCTGTGGGGGACCATGGGAAGGGCCTGTTCCACCTAAGCCAGGATGTGTGTACATTAACCTTGGCTTTTCACCTGATGATGCTGTGACCCTTCTGAGTCACATTCCTTCTCTTGGGCATCCTCCTACATGGCTGTCTGCCCAACTCCCACCAGGCAGGGAGGATGTGCCTGTCACAAGACCTCCTATGATCTCGGGGATGCTTTAGGAAAACACGTGGAGGGTGTTGGCTCAGCAAGCTTGGGCCTTGGGCCTCCTCACCCTGAGGGTCACAACAGGGGCTGGGCCCCCATCCGTTAGGCAGAGAATCATCATTCAGAGGAGGGACACATTGATGCTTCTTCCCATCCTGCGTTTTTCTGCATCTTGCTAGCAGTGGACACACTGGGTCCTATCAGTGGAAGAGAGTCCTGCCACCACCTCTTGGTTTACTGGGATACTGAGTCATCCAGGATTTCCTTACCAATCAGTGGAGCAGGAGTGTCCCATAGTCCCCCATACCACATCATAGGGAGATTACAGCACTTCCTGCATTTCCTTTAGCTCTTGGCTCCTGTGTGGTAGGTCAGAAGGTGGGAATGCAGAGGTGGGGAATGCAGAGGTGGGGAATGCAGAGGTGGGGAATGCAGAGGTGCCACCTTCTGAGAGATACAAGGTGTCCAAAACAGAGATCCATACCTTCCAGGCAGGGCAGCCTGTCTTTCTGCCAGGTCTGGCATGTGTGATTCTGTGGTAGATCTAAGGGGACAGGGAATCAGGAGTTCACTTTTAAGATGAATATTGGACATCCATGTGTTTATTTTGATTAGGCAATTTGGGCATGTGAGACTGTCTACCCAGGAGATCATGATCTGCATAGAGGCAAGGCCTGTGTCTTGGTGACTGTTATGTCTGCCATAGTTCCTGGAAGACAGTAAGTACTCAAATATTTTAATTGTTGAATGTAAGATGCCTTTCAAGGTCATTTTTATTGTGACACCTTTATGTGACCCCAGGGTTCTCCTTATCAGCTGAGTACCTCCTCCTGGGACAGGATCCCATATACCATAGCACTCATCACACCGATTTAATAATTTTTCTGTCTCCCTAGCCTAGTCTCATGGTTCGTGGTTTTAAATACATCTATTTATCTATCTAGCTATCATCTATCTTCTTCTTCTTCATCATCATCATCACCTATGTATATCTATTTATCTAGTTGTCTATCTGTCTGCCTAAAGCCTAGGCCCTTCCATGAACTCCAGGGTCATATGCTCAAATTGTCTAATCAATATATACACTTGAATGTCCAGTATCTATCTCTGTGTGAAAGTGAACTCCTAATTGGATATAATTTTTAAAAATAAATTAAAAAAAAAAAGTGGACTCCTGATTACCACTCCCCCTTTCCAATCACACATATCATTCTACTCCAGTCCTAGCATTTCTCACATCAGTTAATGGTAACTCCCTATTGCCAGAACTTTGGGCCAAAAACATTGGTGTTATCCTTGATTTTTTATTTTTTCTAACTGTCCACATCCAATCTATCAGTAAATGGATATCAGTATCCTATTGTCTCTACTTCAAAATGATTCCAGCATCTAAACACTTCTGGTCTCCTCTGCTGCTAAGATTACTGGAATAATCTCATGACTAATCAATCTCCTTGCTTCTATCCAAGTCTATACCCTCAACACTGCTGTTAGCAACTCAGCCTAGGTGATCATTTTAAAACATAAGGCAGATTTAAGCAGATCCTCTAACAGCAACTTCCATTTACTCAAAAAGTCAAAGTCTTTGCAATGACCTTCCAGGCCTTACCCCATTTGGCCCCTTTACAGCTCTGATTTGTCCTCCATTACTTTCCCCCTTAATGATTACTCTGCTTTGGGCTCACTGTCCTTCTTCCTTGGAATAGCTCAGGCATGCTCCAGCCTCCAGACCATGTTTCTGACATGAAAGTTGCTCAGTTATCCATGTCTGACATGAAATTTCCTCAGTTACCTATGTGATTTACTCTCTAATCTCTCTCTAGTCCATGCTCACATTTTTTAAAATTTTATTTATTTGACACAGAGAGAGAGCACAAGCACGGGGAGCAGCAGGCAGAGGGAGAAGCAGGCTCCCCGCCAAGCAAGGAGCCTGATGAGGGACTCGATCCCAGGACCCTGGATCATAACCGGAGCTGAAGGCAGATGCTTAACTGACTGAGCCACCCAGGCATCCCACATGCCCACATTTTGGGGGAAAAAAAAAAAAGATTTTATGTATTTATTTGTCAGAGAGAGAGAGCACAAGCAGGGGGAGCTGCAGGCAAAGAGGGAAGCAAACTCCCCACCAAGCAAGGAGCCCGACACGGGGCTCAATCCCAGGACCCCAAGATCATGACCTGAGCCAAAGGCAGATGCTTAACTGACTGAGCCACCCAGGCACCCTCATGCCCACATTTTTAGTGAGACCTGCCCTGAACTCCCTATTTAAAACTGCACCCCACCTAAGTCTTCCCCAAACTTCTTACCTTTTATATATTTGGTCTTCTTCTACATACTGTATTTTTTACTTATGCTTTTTTTTTTTAAGATTTTATTTGTTTATTTGACAGAGACACAGCGAGAGAGGGAACACAAGCAGGGGGAGTGGGAGAGGGAGAAGCAGGCTTCCCGCGGAGCAGGGAGCCCGATGGCGGGCTTGATCCCAGGACCCTGGGATTGTGACCTGAGCCAAAGTCAGATGCTTAACGACTAAGCCACCCAGGCACCCCTACTTATGCTGCTTTTATCTCCCTCCCTAGTGTACCATCAACGTAAGCTCATTAAAGACAGATTGTTTTTTCCTCTTTTGTTCATTGCTGTATACTCAGTGCTTATACAAGTGTGTGGCATATAGTAGACGCTCAGTATTAGTTGAAGGAATGAAAAAAATGCATGAGTGAATGCCATCCATTCTCTAGTTTGGCAATCTCATTCTGATCCCTCAAACATTTTAATATGCTTTTGATTATCATAGGTACTTCTCCAGCAAGTTACTGTTCTCTTACATGGCATACCCATTTGCTTGACACCATACATTTGCTCAGTTTGTACTTTCAGCCTGGGGAAACCCAGAGATTCCCCACTTCCTTCCTGGACAACTTCTTATCCTTTGAAATTCAGTCTACATATCACCTCTTCTAGGAAAATTTCCATGAACCCCCTCCCCCTACCAAATTAGGTTAAGTGCCCTGTGTGTATTTCCCCTACATCCTCTAATTAGTCCTTATCACAGTGCTTTTAGTAACTTTCTATTTGACAGTCTACTCCATGCTTCCATAAGCTCAATGGAGGAAGGCCTGGTGTTGTTCACCATTGTGTTCCTAGTGTCTGGCATAGTACCTGGCACATAGTAGTTGAATATTTGAACTGTTGAATATAAGACTCAGGTCAAAGTCATTTTTATTGTGATCTTTTTGGGAACCTTCTCTTTAACTGATCTTTGTTCTAGGAGGCATTTATCCCATGCAACTGAAAGGCAATGGGGGTCAAACTGGCAACAGGCTACAGCAGACTCCCAGATGGGTTAGCCCTTCTAAAGATCTAATCAATAACAACAGGGTGCAGAGAGGGGAGATTCTATCATTTGCTTCTGACACATGTCACATTATCTGTGTTCTTTTGTGTTTATCAAGGATGAGCATTGTGACACTCCTGTAAAAAACTTCCCTTCAGACTGTGGGCATATATAGAAGTTATTGGTGAATTGTGCCTATGGACCCAAAATGCACTAGATTCCTGGCTGCGACTTCTTATACTATCATCATGCCCACATTGTTCCTCTAGGGCCCATAGATGCCACGGGAAGACATGATAGAATTCAAGCCTGGTGCACCCTCAGTGCACCTTGGACAAGGGTCTTCCTTCTTTGCTCAAGTCCCCCTATCCACAATTCAGGGTGGGACTGAAAGAATTGTGTGGAAAATGCTGATCTATTTGAAATATGAGTTTAAGCTCCTATATTACATGGGAAGTATTATCTACCTTCTCTACTCTCTACATCACATACAACCTTGAAAATAAGGAGGCACAAACAGGTGGTTCTTTGCTTAGAGGTATAGAGTATATTTGGAGAGGGTCCTGCCTCACCTGCACATTAACGGAAAGGATGACTTCCTTTTTCATGGGCATGCAGAGGATTGGGAACCTACGAACTCCTTTTTCCTGGACTGGGTATTCTTTTGTGTAGACCAGTGCCTTCTGCTGAGGTGAGAGCTGAGACATGGGATGGATTTTCTGGCTGAGTGGCACAAGTCAGCTGAGGACAGTGCTTGGAGCTGTCATGGGAAAGGCACAGGAACCAGGAGCGTCTGGGCAGAAGGGATTGTTGCTTGAGTTCACTGTCCAGAGACTGGGGGGCATCAAAGAAGGTCATGCCCTCCTCCTCCGTTTTCTTCTCCAACTTGGCTCCTGTCACAGGGTGTTTGGTGGGGGGTGGAGTCTTCTCAACCTTTTTTGTCATGGTTTTGGGCACTGTCTCATCCTTAGAGAGGAGAATGGATTCTTTATGCCCTTGACCTTTCATCTCGGGGTTAATCCAGTGTGGAAAGTGCTTCACCTTATTTCCTAAGCCAGCTTCTGCAGCTTCTGGAAGAATGGGATCTTGTTAATTTGGGCTGCTTTTAATAGACCCTGCAGCTCTTGACCCTAGAAAGTGTGGCCCTATAAATTTTGGCCCTGCAAAGTTGGGATCTCAAAAAATGTGGTCAGTTTCAATGCTGGACTTACAATTTGGCCCAGCAAATAATGGCCCAGTCAGTTGGTCATGTAAGGTCTGGCCCATTAAGCTCTGGCAACTCCAGTTTTGGCATTCTGAGGAATCCTTGTTTGGGTGAGATCATTCAGCTTGCTTTAACAACCTTACAGACCATTCTCATCTGGCCTTTTGACTCAAGGAGTCCCTAGGGGAAACTCTAGGAACTCAAAGTGAAGGAGAAACTGGTGAAGGTGATGATAGGGATCAGTCAGCTGAGGGGATGGAAATGGTGGCTCTGCAGATCCAGATAGATCCTTGCTAGTTCCAACTCACTCAAGGCAACCATCTTGACCTAACAAATTATACTTGAGAAAGATCCTGGAGATACATTTGGGAAGTCAGGGGTGCTAAGGGTTCTATTTATAAGAGTCCCCCCTGGCCTCTGAACCTCAACAGAGTAGATGTTCTCTCTGGCTAGGGAGAGCTTCAAAGCAGCACCCCCTTGTCTGTGATTCTCTGTTGCTTTAAGTCTTCCTGGGTCCTCTGTTTTCTCTGCTGGGGTAGGGAGTTGTCCTCACCTTTGCAGGGGATAAGGGTTCCAGGGCTCCTCCAGGTTGAGCTTGTTCACACTGGTTTCCAGATGAATACAAAGCACCTGGGCCCCTGTTGTGTCCCCAGTGGGTTGTGAGATCTTGGAGGCCCGGTGGGACTAACTTGCCTTTGGTTCTCCTGCACTGCCTTAGTTTAACTGCAAGCTGTTCTTTTAGGTGGAGCATTCTAGAGCACATGGGATGATACCTGGTGGGATGGATAGATCCTGGAGCAATGTTTTTCCTTGGTTGTTTAGACTCCAAAAGGAGTTCTAGGTACAGATATTCCTTGGGACATCCACAACTTGTTCCTGGACTCCTTTGTCTTTATAAGACTTCCCAAATGTATCTCCAGGAATTTCTTTTTTAGGTAAAAATTTAGTTTGGCCAAGATGGGTATCTTGAGTGAACAGGGGCCAGCAGGATGTCTGGCTCTCTAGAGGCACCATCTCCATTCACCTATACTTCAACCTGGAATGCTTATGCACTGTCTGCACAAGTCTCATTGGCATCTTGAAAGCTGGCCCAGGACTTACACATTGGTGTTTAGATGATATTAAGCCATAGGTTCTACTGTCCCCCAACAGGCCCAGACACGTCATGTGATTGGCTAGTGATTGGCTAGTGATTGCCAGGGCCATGGCTTTGGAGAAAGCCACATAATAAAAAGCTGGCAGCCCTGACAGGAAGGCCAAAACTTGTCTACAGTTTCTCAATGGCTCCTTGGGAAGATACCCAGGCAGGTGCTGATCAGGATGATCAGTAACAGCATCAGGTGAGGCTTGTTGCTGCTAGTCAAGGCCTATCAGTATTGAGGATGTAGCTTCCTGATCCATGTAGGGGCTAACAGCTGCCTCCACATCTAGGGACTTACTTTCTGGGCACAAGAGAACCAAGCTGTTGCCAGGGCACTTGGAATGCTGTAGACCCAATGATTTCTAGTCCCAACAGCTACAAATGTGAACAGGAACAATGCCCTAGCAATTTTTACCACACCTGTAGTCACTGTAGCTCTGCAACATTGCCTTAGCTGGACAAGCAACTGTGGACTGGCCCTGCTCCCACAGTGGATCAGAACAGGTCACTATCCCCACTGGCCTCTAGGTCTACAAGCTAGGGGACACTCACACTGGTCAGTGTGCTGCTCTGGGGCAGGGGCTGCTGGCGAGGAGGGGACAGAAGCAACTGTTTGGACTGCTGGATCTTCTGGGGCAGGCCCTTGCAATAGTGAATCAATTTGCTAAATCAACCACTTCTGAAAGTAGAACTCAAGCAGCTCTGGGCATGTTCCAGGGAAACACCACCTCCCTCTTAAAGACTGAAATGGGCTTCTCCTAGCAGGTAGGCCCCTAGGGACAGGCAGAAACATGTCTCAGGGCTTCGTTTTGTATGATTCTCTGCATCTGCAGAGATTACTGGGCAACAGCTGGCAAGCCCCACTGAAGATGTGGCTGCCTTTGCAGCTGGTGCCACTCTAAGGCTTCACCCTTGGACAGAGGAGGAAGTGGGATATTGATATGGGTTCGTTGTTAGTCAGAGGGAGAAGCCCCAAATTTGGGGATGTGGAAAGAAGATGGGGCTAACTTAGGTGGGGGAAATTTTAGACAGTACAGAGATCAAGAAGAAATTATTGAAGAAAAAGGGACTGGGGCTCCCGTTTTGTGGAGAGATCTTTGGGCAGACTGAGGACTCATTGTGCAGAAAAGAGGAATCAAAGAAAGGTAGCTATGTTTCTGCTGCAGATAGCACACTGAGGCATCAGTGGGTCCTCCAGGCAATGGATAGAGACCACTTAGAAACGAAACGTAGTAGAGGGTAGAGCCAGAGCCATGGAGTTTGGGATTTGCTTGCAGTGTCTTTGCTCTGGTTTCATAGTGGATCCTTCTATAACCCCAGAAAGTTTGGGCAGACTGGCTCAACTCTCATGAACCCAGGTCAGGAAGATAGACCATATTTTCAACAGAGGCCTTAGAGGTAGCATTATGATGAAAGAAATGGTTGGGTTTTTTCTCCCAGGCTTGGAAAATATTTGGGGCTATGTGTTATAAGCTGTCATAAGAACTCTTCTAAAGATGTTGGGAGCCCTCAGGTATAGAAATGCATGCATTTATATGCATGTACTTAAGGATACCTCAGGGCTTTGGGGAAATAGGAACATGCAAGGCAATGGGGTGTTTTAGGTTCATGAGTTCTGAATTCAGGGAAAGAAAGAGAATCAGATATTCAAGGGCAGCTTACCTTGTTTCTCCAGCACACATTCAGAGTGGCTCTTCCTCTTGTCCTGATTCACAGGAATCCTAGGCTCCTCACTTGAAGAAGAAAGAGCTCCTGCATCCCTGGACACATCTGGCACTTGAAATCCCTTCCTTCGCTGAAGGTGTTCAGCCTGCTGATCTTGGATGCTGACATTGGTTGACTGGGCAGCTGACTGTGTTAAGGATTTCGGATCCGTTAATTGTAACTTTGTGGGGGTTACAGATGGAAGTGAAAGATCTTTGGAGTGCAGGGAACCCTGACTCTGCTCCAAAGAGAGACTAGACATGGACAAAATCTCTAGGCAAGAGGAGTCCTGCGATGGCCCCGATGAAGGTGGAGAGATCAGGGTGTTCTCACCCACCAGCAACTGCTGAATCTCCAGAGCCACGGCATTGCAGATGGGGCAGGTAGGATCCGCACACAGGAGCCGCCTCACACTTCCCTCCTTAGGAAGCCAGCCCTGGCTGGGAAGGGAAGATGGCAACAGTTACTGATGGAGTGACACCTGCCTCTTTTTGTTTGTTTGTTTTGTTATGCTTTTTTAAGTAGGCTCCACACCTAGCATGGAGCCCAATGCGGGCCTTTTTTTTTTTTTTTTTTAATGTTATGTTAGTCTCCACACAGTACATCATTAGTTTTTGATGTACTTCCCAAAGCAGGGCTTGAACTCACAACCCTGAGATCAAGACTTGAGCTGAGATCAAGAGTGGGATGCTTAACCAACTGAGCCACCCAGGCACCCCAACACCTGCCTCTTTGAATATGTGTGGCCTGGAGATTTCGTTCACCCTCCCCTAGTCCTGGAAGCCTTGGGGCCTGTACCCTCATGGTGTTTACCCATCTCCTTTGCCTCCTAGGAAAAGGCCATTGGCAAATTATGTTGGGCTGGGCTGGGCTGAGGGTCTGGAGCTTGTTGGGCTAGATCTCAGACAACCCGTGGGAATGCAGGGCCATGAGAGACTAAGAGGTGGGGTGTACTGTCTGTTGATCTATGTTGAGAAGCTGAACCAGGAGAAGGAAACCAGGCAGAGGCAGGGAGCCAATGGTTAGCTGAATGGGCATCACCAGGAACATTCCCAAAAGAACCTGGAATCAGTCTCATCTGGGGTTAAGAAGGCCACGGCCAAAAAAAAAAAAGAAGGCCACAGCCTGGCATTCAGTATTCCTAAGCTGTGGAAAATGAGGTCTTTGTGGGAACTCTGCATTCTGGAGACTATGGAGTGTCCTAGCTCCTGTACATAGCATCTCTTAAAGGCCAATCCCATTCTTTAGAGATTTTAAGAAGAGGATAAGATGACACGATCCTTTCTGAGGGCTGTCCCAGGAATTGGCCTCCCTGAAGATAAAACCATGGAGGTAATATTAGCAGGCTCCACGGGTCTGCCCTTGAATAGTTGTAACTATAAAGGGAATATGACATGGTGATTTATTTATGCATGCATTTCTCTATTCTCTTGACTGGATAATTTGTCTGTGGCTGAGTACAAACTCATGTAGAGTCGTCAATGAATTACATAGTAGCAAAATCCTGAATTTCAGGACCACTGTGAACCTAAGCCCAGAGCAGAACTGGAAGACTCCTCCTTCCTGAGACACCTGATCCCCTTCTGCCCTGACAACCCTCTCAACCAGTCCTCAGCATCCACTGTGTCTGACGCCCTCCCAGGCCAAGCAGAGAAATCATCACAGGCCAGGCTGGGAGTTTGGAGACTGCAAAGAGTAAGTGATCACCTTTTCATAACAGAGAGCAGCTGCCATGGCTTCTCAGCTTCTTCTCGGGAATGTCTCCTAGCTGAAAAACCAGGACAGTGTTACAAGGAATGAGAGGATGCAGGGACATCCTATAGCAAGCTGAAGGTCTTTGAGTAAGAGGAGGCTGAAAACCCCAACAGTCAATGCTCTAAGGCACGTCTGTGTACAACTTAACCCGCTGCAACATGTTGTCCTAGACCTAATTTCATTTGATCATCACAACCACACCCTGAGTGAGGCAGGATCATGAGATGCCCATTTCAGGGATCACAGACTGAGAGATGAAGTGACTTCCACAAGGTCGTAAAACTAGTAAATGACACAGCTAAAGGCTTCTGTCCTGCTTCCTCATTCTTCATTCCCAGGGGCAGGGGTAAGGTAGAGAATTTTGGAACATTCCTAGGCCTTGAGAATTTTGGAACATTCCTAGGCCCTGATTTCCCACCCAAGAAAGTCTTCTGGGAGAATCTGTCAACTGGGGTAATTGGAGCCTTCAGTGGTTAGAGCACCTGACTACTTGTTCCAGGGGTCATAGAGGGACAGGAATCAGGGGAATCTTGCCCATAGTGAGGGGAGTCCAAGGAGAAACTAGGACTTTACCTCTTGATGTTCTATCTTTAGCCCTTTGTTTGACTCTCCGGTGACTCTTGAAAACAAAAAAGTTAGAGTATTAAGCTGGGCACCTTTTACTTTTTGTGTCTAAATGAGACAAAACCTGTAAATATTTCCCAAATTTTTTCTATATTCCAATTTTATATATATACTCTCCTACCATTCTTTCCCCTACTCTATCTTTTCCACCCATCATTTCCCTTCTCTTATTACTAATTCATTTTAAGGCTCTTCTATACTCCAAACCTCTACCCCCATTCCCTGAACAAGTTCTGTGGGGAGATCAAAGTGAGACAGGAGGAAAGAGGAACAGATTAAAGGATAAGAGGTCTAGTAGCCAAAGGATTTTAGCTATCCAAGGTCCTGAATGTCTCCCAGCCAGAAGAATCAACCCAAATTTGGAGCTCTTCTGGGATCCATGAAGAAACCCCCATAAAAAAGAAGGGGTCAGGGTAACAGGAGAAAGTAAGGGGATAAAATCTTGTTTGAGGCTTAATCAGTTCAGGCATGGTCATTGTGTCTCCCTACCTGGCAACAGCTCCTGTTAGGTCCCAACCTTAATTCTTGGTGGCTCTTCTTCACTTGCCAAATAATTAATGCAATAATAATGAAGGAGCCATAAATGTATAAGGAATATCCAAAATCACACAGAAGAAAGGTAGGGGTCAACATAATCTAAACGTCACTAGCCATCTCTCTTCCTAGGCTTTCAGGGACTTGGAACCTAATGCCTCCAAATTCTAGACGTTGTCATCTCTGCCTCACAGAAGATGGAACCAGGTCACTAGACTACATCACAAAGCTCTCCTATTTCAAAAGGTATGCAGAGCATCACAGGCCTTTATTTGTCTAGGAGAAGCTCATGTGATGCAGTGTTCAGATGAGGTGTCTGGTTGTCTGTATGAGTTGCAGAGCTTGGGCCCTAGAGGTGCCAAGGTCATGGGCAGCATATATTCTTTCATGCTCTATTCCCTATAACCTGATGGCTTAGCTCTCTCCTTAAGACAACAGTCTGGCACCTATCCTTAGATAAGTTAGTCTTTATGTACACTGCATGCCCTATAAGAGAGAGACTGGCTAGGTCAGAGGAACTCCATCACCTGTACTGGGAAGATAACTAAAAAAACACACAAGAGGCTAGGACATACATATCTTGTTAACTATTAGAAAGTGAGGATTTTGATGTCACAGGCAATTGGTGGTCAGTATTAAGAGGTTCAAGAAGAGGATCATGTCTGATCTGTCAAGGAAAGGATATAGCTGCTGCCTTTGAAAATAACTATCTGAGAGTTAAAGAAGGATTCCTCCCAGTCTATGGTCAAGCTTGAGATGGGGGGGGGAAAGACTGTAAATACTGCCTTCCATGAGGCACATAAGTGAGGTTCTCTTCTGGAGCTTGATTTTCCGAAACAGCCTCTATAGATCTTTCAGCATCCTGCCTATTCCTGGAGATGGGTCACTGGCAACACTTTTGATTAAGGACTACAAACTTGTGGTTCTTTGGTTGAATCCAACATGGCTGGAATGTTTGGCTAAATGTTTTATGAAGTCTGAATTTGAATACCTTTAGGCAGGGCAAGCTTTTTCTTGTTCAACCTCAGTTACCCACCACTCTTATATCCACTGATTCACACATTAATGTTAACGTCATGGCCCCTGTCGACATTGTGAGAAGCCTCCAACACCCTAGGACTTCTGAATTTCCTTAAGTTCTTGCCCTATTGATAAGAGTGGTCCCACACCCCCAAAATTCTTAGGCTCAACATCTCTGAAAGTGCTACTTGGTCCTTCCTCCAGCATCCAGTCTACCACCAGCCAGGTGTGGTGAGCACTCAATCTGAGGTCATCCCTAAACTGGGCAATATCAAAGGCACAAACACATGTGAGTTGTGTTACCTGCCTGTTGTCAAGACACTTAAGAACCTAGTTAAAAGATAAAACTAGGGCGCCTGGGTGGCTCAGATGGTTAAGCGTCTGCCTTCGGCTCAGGTCATGATCCTGGAGTCCCGGGATCGAGTCCCACATCGGGCTCCCTGCTCGGCGGGGAGTCTGCTTCTCCTTCTGACCCTCCTCCCTCTCCTGCTCTCTGTCTCTCATTCTCTCTCTCTCAAATAAATAAATAAATAAAAATCTTTAAAAAAAAAAAGATAAAACTAATTCACATGAATCAAGAATCAACCTTATTAGGGCTTGGGGAAGAGGGGATTAAGGAGTTATTATTCAGTGGGTACAGAGTTTCTCTTTGGGATGATGAAAAAGTTCTGAAAATGGATAGTAGAGATGACTGCACAACACTGTAAATGTTTTAATGACACTGAACTATACACCTAAAAATAGTTAAAACAGTAAATTTTATGTTAAGTATATACCACAATTTAAGAAACAAAAAGCAAAAAAACCCACCCTACCAATTATTAGTATGAGGGATCTTTTTTATTAGCTATAAGGAAGAATACTCTGACAATGATTTCATAAAAAAATGGATTAGTGAATGTTTTTTTAAGTGTCTTTTTTATATAGAACAAAACGCAAACAAAATACATCCTTACATTTAAAATAACTTAAGAGGAGTCTCACCCTGATGATGGATGAATTTGAGCCATTTTAACATCTTCCCTGAACTTACAAATACCATTCTACAAAAATGAGAAGACTTTTTCAACCAAAGAGTGCTGAATATCAAGTTAACAAACAGCTTGCATCACCTTTTTAGTAGCAGGTCGAGATACCTACAATGTAGCTTGAATCTTTAACTTTTATTATTCCTTCCCAACCTGCTCCTGCTTTCTGCAGCTGCTGCTGCCTTCTATGCTACTTCAACAGTTCTGTCTTCCATTAACCTGACCTAATGTGGCCCTGCATGGTGTTTGGTATCCTCCCCTGGGCTGTGAATATATGTGATTAATAAACTGCTGTCAATCTCATAGGTCCAGTATCCAGTGCTGCGAGTTCAACCACCTCCAGAACCCTAGGACACTCCGTCCCTCACCAGTGGGATGAAGAGAAGGTGAACAGAATATTGTATGTCCTACCCAACCAGCTCTGCTTCCCACAGCTGCTGCTGCCTTTTTACTGCAGAAACAGTTCTCAGTCTCCTCCTAACCCCCTGCCCATGACAAAACCATCAGATTGCGCAAACCTTGCACCTGCTCCAATCAATGCACTATTTACCTTACAGATAACCCACAGCCACTGCCATCCTACTAAGCCATTAAAACCATCTGCTGCGAACCCCTCTGCAGCAACTCACTCACCCTTGTTCCTGTCTCCAAACTCAGGAGTTAGAGCCAAAGACAATCTTATGTGTTTTTGCAGAGTAGGCCTTTAGTACAGGTTTGTTTACTGCCTTGGTACTCACTGATGAAGGGTGCTTGAGTGGTTAGGACAGTGGGATCAGTGTCTTCCCAAACAAAGGCGCATTCATGTAATGCACACATCGATGATGTGGGCATGGATCTTCACATTTGCCCTTCCTGCTTCACAGTTTATAGTGAAGAGCAAACAAGGGAAACGAAGCACCTGAAAAGCCTCTGTGGACTCTGGAGGGCTACACAACTATAAATTCCATTCATTTGTTTCGAGAAGACTTACCAAAGCCAGACTCTTCTTCCATGAGTGTGCCACAGTGCCACAATTACTGTAATAGTAGAAGTTCTTCAGGAAACGGTTCACAGTTGTTGACTCATATGTACCATATGGGTCATCTCAGAGCCCCATAAAGAAAAATCCTGAAAGACATGCCACTGATGTGAGTTGGTCCCTCCACACAAACCTTACAAAGGAGTTCTGCTGTGTCTCAGTATCAGAAAATATTACTGAACATCTAAGATGTGCCAAGGTGCTAGGGACAGAGAAGCACAATGTGCTAGTCAGCAGCAGCAGTTTTATAATGGGTGTTTTTATTAATGCCCAAGAGTTAAAATTTGCAGGGAGATGGACAGGAAACCCCATAGTAGTGTCAGGCAGCAAGACCAGGAGTGCTCATGCAGCAGGTTACAGTAAGCGTTAAATGTAGCAAGCAGCCAGCGACACTAGAGGGCAGCACCTGCCCACCCAATGCTCCTGGTCCAGCGCCCTCTTAGTGACTTTTTTTATTAAAGATTTTATTTATTTGTCAGAGAGCGAAAGCACGAGCACAAGCAGGGGCAGCAGGCAGAGGGAGAAGCAGGCTCCCCGCTGAGCAAGGAGCCTGAGGAGGGACTTGATCTGAGGACCCTGGGATCATGACCTGAACCAAAGGCAGACGCTTAGAAGGCAGACGATTAACCGACTGAGCCACCCAGGTGTCCCCTTAATGACTAACTTTAAAAGGTCATCTGTTCTAATGGCTCTCAATTCTGGCCTTACATCAGAATCACTGGGAAGCCTGTAAAAATACAGATTTCCTGGCCTCAGCCCAGACAAGGAGTCAGAATATCTAGGGGCAGAGTCCAACACTCTATATATTAAGTATCAAAAATAATCATCAAGCAATACAGCACCAAGGTCTGGGTGTATATTTAGGAGATACTGGCAACAGCCCCTCCCACCCTCCGGTTTTACTGAGATATAATTGACATATAACATTGTATTAAAGTGTACAACATAATGATTTATATATACATTGAGAAATGATTACCACTTAAGTTTAACATCCATCTCCTCACAGTTACGATTTTTCTCGTGATGAAAACTTTTAAATTAAATCTACTCTCTCAGCAGCTCTCAAATATACAATATAAAGTATTAAATATAGTCACCATGCTGTATATTAGATCCCCAGAACTTACTAATCTTCTAACTGGAAGTTGGTACCTTTTACCACATTCTCCCCTTTCCTCCACCCTTCACCCACTGCCACTGACAGCCACCAATCTGTTTTCTGTTTCTATGAGTTTAGGAGTTTTTTTTAGATTACATATATAAGTGAAATAATACAGTATTTGTCTTTCACTGTTTATTTTCACTCAACATAATGCCCTCAAGATTTATCTATGTGGTTGCAAAAGGCAAGATTTCCTTTTTATGCCTCAATAACATTCCATTGTGTATATATATGTACCATATCTTCTTATCCATTCATCTATTGATGGGCACTTGGGTTGTTTCCATGTCTTGGCTACTGTAAATAGTGCTGCAATGAACATGGGAGTGCAGATAATGATTTTGTTTCCTTCAGGTATATACCCATAAGTGGGACTGCTAGATTAAATGGTAGTTTTATATTTAATTTTTTGAGGAACCTCCATACTGTTTTCCATAGTGGCTACACCAATTTACATGTCCACCAGCAGGGCACAAGGGTGCCCTTTTCTCACCAGCATTTGTTATCTCTTGTCTTTTTTATGACAGCCATTCTAACACATTTGAGATGATGTTTCATTGCTTCTCCTTCTCCCTTTGCCTCTCCCCTGACTCATGCGTTTTCTCTCTCTCTCTCCTCTCTCAAAAATAAATAAAAATCTTTAAAAAATAAAAAAAATTAAAAAGAAGAAATAGGAAAGTACGTGGAAGCAAATGAGAATGAATACATGACAGTCCAAAACCTTTAGGATGCAGCAAAGGCAGTCCTAAGGGAAGTATATCGCAATACAGGCCAACCTCAAGAAGCAAGAGAAGTCTCAAATACACAACCTAAGTTTACACCTAAAGGAGCTAGAAATGGAACAGCAAATAAAGCCTAAATCCAGCAGAAGAAGGGAAATAATAAAGATCAGAGCAGAGATAAATGATACAGAAACAAACAAAAAAGTAGAACAGATCAATGAAGCTAAGAGCTGGTTCCTTAGCCAGACTTACCAAAAAGAAAAGAGAAACGACCCAAATAAATAAAATTATGAATGAAAGAGGAGAAATCACAGCCAACACCACAGAAATACAAATCATAAGAGATTATGAAAAATAACACACACACACCCACATACACACGGAATACTACTCAGCCATCAAAAAGATGAAATCTTGCCATTTGCAATGACGTGGATGGAACTAGAGTGTATTATGCTAAGCAAAATAAGTCTGTCAGAGAAAGACAAATACCATATGATTTCACTCATATGTGGAATTTAAGAAACAAAACATGAATGTAGGGGAAGGGAAGGAAAAATAAAATAAGATGAAATCAGAGAGGGAGACAAACCATAAGAGACTCTTAACTATAGGAAACAAACTGAGGGTTGCTGGGGGGAGGTAGGTAGGGGGATGAGATAACTGGGTGATGGGCATTAAGGAGGGCACTTGATATAATGAGCACTGGGTATTATATATAACTGATGAATCACTAAATTCTACCCCTGAAACTAATAATACACTATATGTTAATTAAATTGAATTTAAATTAATTTTTAAAATACATCTTTTTTCTCATTTAAAGAAATGCTACTAAATGTTCTGAAAATGACAGATTTCAGTTAAAAAGGAAAGAGCTCTCATGGGAAGGGTGGAGTGAAAGGGGTGACAGCAAAAGACTCATAAAATTTAAACCGATTCTATGTGATGATATTATGAAATATCCTCCTATAGTAGGTAAGTTTGGTTATCTCTAGCAATGACCTAACATAGAACTATATATGGAGGTTAAGAAATCAGGAACACAAGGAAGAAAGAGGAACCTTTCTAAGATTGTCCCATTCACACTCCTGGCTTGATGACAGGCTCATCACTCTGACTAGAATATAACTTTCAATGTATATAAACTTGTAAGAAGAGAATGCCCTGCCAGCAAATGGGAGTATGACAGGTCACTTGGGATTATATTTCCCAGTGTAAATTAGTATATTAGTATTATAATTTATGTCTCACATTCTTTTTTTAAGATTTTTTTAAAATTTAATTTAATTTTATTATGTTAGGTTAGTCACCATACATCATTAGTTTTTGATGTGGTGATCCCAGATTTTATTTTTAATTAATCTCTACACCCAATATGGGGCTCCAACTCACCACCCTGAGATCAAAAGTTGCATGCTCCAATGACTGACCCAGCCAGGTGCCCCACATTCTTTTCCATTTAATTACAGTTTGTCCATTCTGAAGAAACCAATTGGCTCACAGAACTTTGACAAGATGGAGTCTTTCTACTTGTAAAGCTGAGGAACGCTGACTCCTACTTCACCCTCCTTTCTGTTCCTCCTAGTTGGTAGTTTCCATCCTCCCAGCCAGCTGCAGAGGCAGGGAGAGCAATCCTAAACATCAGGCTACTGCAATGACCACAATCCCCAGCATCCTCAGAGGAGAGTGAGTGCCACTGTTTCTCAGTCTCAGCTGCCTTCCTCTTAGGTGCCTTAGTTTTCTCCCATTAGTATCAAGTATTATCTATTAAAAACTATTTAATGAGGGGCGCCTGGGTGGCTCAGTTGGTTAAGCGACTGCCTTCGGCTCAGGTCATGATCCTGGAGTCCCTGGATCGAGTCCCGCATTGGGCTCCCTGCTCGGCAGGGAGTCTGCTTCTCCCTCTGACCCTCCCCCCTCTCATGTGCTCTCTCTCTCAAATAAATAAATAAAATCTTTAAAAAAATAAAAATAAAAACTATTTAATGAATAAAGCATGAGGAGTAATAAATGTTATCTAGAAGTGAATCCTGATCACTTGAAAGTTGTATGTTTTCAGCTTGGTAGGAAATAATAGGTAGTTATATAAAAATACTCAAAAGATCTCATAGTGTGCCTCATACAGACAAACTACTGTAGAAGTGTCCTATAAAGAGGAGAGAGATTATTTTTGGCTGAAGTGATCTGGGAAAGCTTCATGTAGAAAACTGCATTTAATCTACTGCTTGAAGCAGAGAGAAAATTATAATGTGTGGAATTGGAAGAGAAAGTGATCCAAATGCAGGAGTCAGTACGTACATAGAGTTTGCTGGTGTTTCTGTGTAATGATATGTGGGGATAACAGAAGGATTCTTGAAATATTTATTTTACTCTGGGTACATTTTATTTTGTATAAATTTTATCTCAGTGCAGTGAGGTTTAGACTTCATTTTGTCTTTGTGTGGTAACTGAGGTTTTGGATATCTCCTTGCGGCTGTATTTTTCTGCATGATGTGGACATAAACTGTGGAGACAGGTCTCCTGAATCTGACCATATGTGTTTCTAGGTATAAACGTCTGTGTGGGTGCATTTCTCTGCAGATATTTTGGTCTTTGTGGGTGTGTGCACATGCAGTCCTGAGACGATAGGAAGAAAAGACAGAGGAAGGATTAGAAGGGTGGCAGGGCAGGGGGGAAGAAAGTGAGCTGTTGGCGGGAACCTGTCTGAAGCCCAAATATGAAACTGCTATACATTATTAGTAATTTAAGTAGTTGATAATTCATTGTCACATGGACCTCAGAAGTTCTTTTTTTTTTTTTTTTTAAGATTTTATTTATTTAACAGAGAGAGACATAGCGAGAGCAGGAACACAAGCAGGGGGAGTGGGAGAGCGAGAAGCAGGCTTCCCGCAGAGCGGGAAGCCCGATGTGGGACTCGATCCCAGGACCCTGGGATCATGACCTGAGCCGAAGGCAGACGCTTAACGACTGAGCCACCCAGGCGCCAGAAGTTCTTTTTCTAATAAAACATTTATTGGTAAAAGGCTATTTTTTATCCATCAAAATGCCATTTTTTACCCATCACATTTATCTCTTTTCATTGTCCTTCCTTTCATCCAATTTACCCCTCTTTTTGGAGGTTTTTCTTTTAATTTCTTCTTCTTTTTTTTTTGCTCTCAAAAATAAAGTTTTATTTCTTCCTTTCCTTTCTTAGCCTTCCAGTTCTATCCCTTTCTTCAATGAAATTTTCTCTTTCTGTTTTTTCCTTTCTCTTCAATGTATGGTGCTAATGCCATACCCCACCCATACCCAAGAATCGATTGTTTTTAAATTGGGAAAGGGGGTACCTCTTGTTGTAAAGATATTTTAGGCTCAGTCTTGGGCTTTTGTCTTCACTGTCACTGCCACAGTCAGTTCATTCATTGATTCAACAAATTTTAATTGGGTGCTTTTGTGTATGTTAAAGACCTTGTTCTGATTACTGGAGAAACAGAAAAAATACCTAGTATGCCAACCAGTTATATTAATTATCATCTTTATTGAAATTAACCACCTTTTCTTTTCTCCAGACATAGGAGAAAACTAAAAGACAGAAATGCAAAAGTGATTTAGCTAGTTTTTTTTACAGGCACCTACTATATATCATTTTAAGAAAACTGAGGTAGTAAATAATCATCCAATACATTTGCATATTTTTTCATATTTGTTAATATATTGCCACTCTAGGAAATGAGGACAAATCAAAATTATGTTTTGTGAGCAGTATTTCTACATTTGTTTCTTAGAAATAGTTCAGGCATTGAGATATTTTTATTACTTAACCTGATCCTTTGTTTAATGATTAAAGTTTTAAAGTTAGTTAAGAATCTGGAAATACAATTTTAGCTAATATATTATACCCTTATGACTTCTAGAATTATAAGAATTTCATAAAATTAAACTCCTTTGAAAAGATATCCATTATTACCACCATTTCATTTATTTTTTTTAAAGATTTTATTTATTTATTTATTTGACAGAGAGAGAGATAGCAAGAGCAGGAACACAAGCAGGGGGGGAGTGGGAGAGGGAGAAGCAGGCTTCCTGCCGAGCAGGGAGCCCGATGTGGGACTCGATCCCAGGACCCTGGGATCATGACCTGAGCCAAAGGCAGATGCTTAATGACTGAGCCACCCAGGCGCCCACTACCATTTCATTTAAACTAATATATACAGGGGCATCTGGGTGATTCAGTTGTTAAGTGTCTGTCTTCAGCTCAGGTTGTGATCCCGGGGTCGTGGGATCGAGCCCTGCATCGGGCTCCCTGCTGGGCGGGAAGCCTACTTCTCCCTCTCCCACTCCACCTGCTTGTGTTCCCTCTCTCGCTGTGTCTCTGTCAAATAAATAAAATCTTTAAAAAAAAATAAATTAATATATACATATCTAATATGTATATCATTGGTAGAGAAAATATATTTCAAGAAATACTGGCTGAAAATTGCCTAAATTTAATGAAAGTTATAAATTCACAATTCAAAAAACTCAGTGAAGCCTAAATAGGATAAAATAAAAGAAACCCATTCCTAGACCCATCATAATCAAGATTCTTAAAACCAAAGAAATCTAGGAAACAACCAGAGAAAAACAGTATGTTACAGTTCAAATGGTTGGATTTCTCATGAAAAACCATATAGGCCAGAAGACGGTGTAACAACATCTTTAAAGTGTTTAAAAAAAAAAAAAAAAACCACTATCAATCCACAATGTTATATCTAGCTAAAATGTCCTTTAAAATGAAGATGAACTAGAAACATTCTCACACGAAAGAAAACTAAGAGAATTTGCTGCCGGCAGACCTGCTCTAAAAGAAATGCTAAAAGAAGTTCTTTGGACGTGATCCCAGAAGGAAACTTTGAACTTCAGGTATTAAGGAAGAGTAATAGAAAGGGTAACTATCAGGGTAAATAGACTGTTTTTCTACTCCTATCAAAATATGTAAGAATGTTGAAAGCAATAATTATAACATTGTATTTATATGTAATACATAAGACACCTTTTTATAAAGGGAGAGGATAAGGACTTTTACAGTTATAAGACTTCTGTGTTTCACTTGAAGTGATAAAATATTAAATCTAAATAGACTGTGTGAGTGCTAGGTATGTATTTTATAATTATTGGAGCAACCACTAAAAAATAATGCAAAGCTATATAGCCAAAAAGCTGATAGATTAAATAGATAAATTAAAATAGGATACTAATAAATATGCAAAAATTCCAAAAGAGGCCAGGCATAGGAAAAAAAGGAGCAGAAAACAGAGAAGACAAACAGAAAAATAATATAGTAGTACACCTAAACCCAACCATTTTAATTACCATAGTAAATGTGAATGGTCTATACATACAAATTAAAATATAGAAACTCTTAGATTTTATTTTAAAAAGATCAAGCTGTATAACTATATGGTGCTTTCAAGAAACCTACTTTAGATATAATTATACATATATGGAATTATACACACACACACACAAGTTGGAAAACATATACTCTACAAACACTAATCAGAAAAAAGCCAGATTAGCTCTTTAATATCAGAAAAGTAGTCTTCAGAACAAGGAAAATTACCAGGAGTAAAGAAGAAAATTATATAGCTATGAATGGGTCAACTACCAAAGAAGATGGAACAATTTTTAATGTATATGTAACCTAAGGACAGAGATCCAGAATACATGAAGCAAAACCTGACAGAACTGAAAAGAAAGACAAATGCACATGTATAGCTGGAGACATCAAACACTTCTTTCTCTTTCATAGGTAGATAGAAAATTAGCAAGGATACAGAAAACCTAAACAAGGCATTAACCAAGCTCACCATATTGACATTTATTTTTTTAAAGTTTTATTTAAATTCCAGTTAGTTAACATACAGTGTAATATTAGTTTCAGGTGTACAATGATTCAACACTTCCATATGACACTCAGTACTCATCACAAGTGAACTCCCCTCAATCCCCATCACCTATTTAACCCACCCTCCCACCTACCTTCCCTCTGGTAACCATCAGTTCTCTAGTTAAGAGTCTGTTTCTTGGTTTGCTCCCCCCTTTTTTCCTCCTTTGCCCATTTGTTTTGTTTCTTAAATTCCACACGAATGAAATCACATGGTATTTGTCTTTCTCTGACAGACTTATTTTGCTTAGCAAAATACTCTCTAGCCCCATCCATGTCATTGCAAATGGCAAGATTTCATTATTTTTTCATTATTTTTTAATGGCTGAGTAATATCCCATTGTATGTATATGTATATATGCCACATCTTCTTTATTCATTCATGAATCGATGGACACTTGGGCTGTTTCCATAATTTGGCTATTGTAGATAATCCTGCTATAAACATCAGGGTACATGTATGCCTTTGAATTAGTATTTTTGTATTCCCTGGGTAAATAGTAGTGCAACTGCTGGATCATAGGGTAGTTCTATTTTTAACTTTTTGAGGAACCTCTATACTGTTTTCCAGAGTGGCTGCACAGTTAATTCCTACCAACAATGCAAGAGGGTTCCTCTTTCTCCATATTCTCACCAATATTTGCCATTTCTTTTGTTGTTGATTTTAACCATTGTGACAGGTGTGAAGTGATTTCTCATTGTGATTTTGATTTGTATTTCCCTAATGGTAAGTATCTTTTCATGTGTCTGTTGGTCCTCTGTATGGCTTCCTTGTAAAAATGTCTGTTCGTGTCTTCTGCCCATTTTTTAATTGGATTATTCATTTCTGGAGTGTTGAGTTTTATTCTTTATATATTCTGCATATTAACCCTTTATCAGATATATCATTTGCAAATATCCTCACCCATTCCATGGGTTCCCTTTTAGTTTTGTTGTTTCCTTCACTGTGCAGAAGCTTTTTATTTTGATGAAATCCCAATAGTTTATTTTTGCTTTTGTTTCCCTTGCCTCAGGAGACATATCTAGAAAGAAGTTGCTATGGCCTATGTCAAAGAGGTTACTGCCTGTGCTCTCTTCTAGGATTTTTATGGTTTCAAGTCTCACACTGGCATTTACAGAGCACTGCACTCAACAAGAGCAAAATGCCCATTCGTTGCAAGTGCACATGAAGTAATTCATCAAGACAGAACATATTATGGGCCATAAAACAAAACTTAAATTTTTAAAAACAGAAATTGTACAAAGTATATTATCTCACCATAACAGAATTAAACTAGAAGTGATAGTTTAAGGACTAGAAATATATCTGGAAAATCCCTAAATATTGGCTATTACAAAATGTTGATGAAAGAAATCAGAGAAGACCTAAATAAACAAAGAGACATATTAAGTTCAAAGACTGGAAAAGTTAATATTGTTAACATTTCAATTTTTCCCAGATTGATCAGTTACTTCCAGCAGGATTTTTTTGTAGATTTATATGGACAGGCAAAGAAAGTAGAATACAAAACAACTGAGGAAAAGAAGAATAAAGTGGAGGACTCACATTACCTGATTTCAAGACCTATTATAAAGCTACAGTAACCAGTACAGTGTGGTACCAGAGAAAAGAGAGAACAAAAATCAATGGAATAGACTAGAGCAGTTGGTAAACTGGAGCTTGTGGTCCAAATCTGACCCACTGCCTATTTTTGAAAATAAAGTTTTATGGAATACAGTCATGCCCATTTTACATATTGTACATATGGCTGCTTTCATGCTAAAATAGTCAAGTTGAGTAGTTGCTACAGAGACCATATGGCCTGAATATTTAGTAACTAGTAGCCTTAAATATTTACTATCTGGCCCTTTAAGGGGAAAAGTCAATTCCTGAAATAGAGAGTCCAGAAATAGACCCAACACATAAATGGTCAAATGATTTTTGATCAAAGTGAAAAGCCAAAACAACAGAAAAATGATAGTCTTTCAACAAATAGTGCCAGAATAATTGGGCATACATTTGTATCCCCCCACCATAAAAAAACCCAACTGAATCTTGACCTATACCTCACACATTCCAAATTAAAAAACTTGATCATAGAACTAAATGTAAAATATAAAACTATAAAACTCTTAGAAGAAAACATGAAAGACCTTTGACTTTGAGCTAGGCAAGGAGTTTTTGGATACACCATCCAAGCAAGAACCATAAAAGAACACACTGATAAACTGGACTTCATCAAAATTCTAAACTTCTGCTTTTGAAAGACACTGTCAAGAGAATGAAAAGACAAGCCACAGACTAGGAGATAATATTTGCAAATCAGATATGTGACAAAGGACTTGCATCCAGAATATGTAAAGAACTTTGAAACTCAACAGTATTAAAACAAAGGGCCCAATGAAAAATGTTTATAGCAGCAATATCCACAATAGGCAAAATATGGAATGAGCCCAGATGTCCATCTACAGATGAATGGATAAAGAAGATGTGGTATATATATATATATACACACACACATACAATGGAATATTATTCAGCCCTTTCAAAAAGAATGAAATCTTGCATTTGCAACAATGTGGACGGAACTAGAGGGTATTATGCTAAGCAAAATAAGTCAGTCAGAGAAAGACAAATACCATACAATTACTCATGTGGAATTTTAGAAACACAACAGATGAACATAGGGGAAGGGAAGGAAAAATAAAGTAAGATGAAAATTGAGAGGGAGGCAAATCATAAGAGACACTAAACTCTAGGAAACAAACAGGGTTGCTAGAGAGGAGGTGGGTGAGGGGAGGGGATAACAGGGTGATGGGCATTAAGGAGGGCACGTGATGTAATGAGCACCGGGTGTTATATGCAATATGCAACTGATGAATCACTAAATTCTACCTCTGAAAACTAAAAAAACAAAAAAACAGGCCAAAGACCTTAATAGACACCTCACCAAAGATATACAGATGGCAAATAAGCATATGAAAAGATGCTCCACATCATATGCCATCAGGGAAATACAAATTAAAACAATGAGATACCACTATACAACTATTAGAAACACCAAAATCTGGAACACTGACAACACCACATGCTGGTGAGGAGTGAGGCAACAGGAACCCTCATATATTGCTGGTGGGAATGTGAAATGATACAGCCACTTTGGAAGACAGATTTTTTACAAAATAGAACATACTCTTACTATATGATCCAGCAATCATGTTCTTTGGTATTCATTCAAAGGAGCTGAAAACTTATTCCACACAAAAATCTGGACCTTTACTCATAATTGTCAAAACTTGGAAGCAACCCAGATGTCCCTCAATAGGTAAATAAAGAAATAAACTGGTACATCCAGACAATGGAATATTATTCAGCACAAAAAAGAAATGAGCTATCAAGCCATGAAAAGACATGGAGGAAACTTTAATGTATATTACTAAGTGAAAGAAGCCAATCTGAAAAGGCTACATACTGTTTGATTCCAACTATTTGACATTCAGGAAAAGGTTGAACTATGGTGACAGTACAAGAATCAGTGGTTGCCAGAAGTTGGGAGTCTAGGGAAGGATGAATAGGCAGAGCACAGAGGACTTTTAGGGCAATGAAAATACTCTGTATGATACTATATGATGGATATATGTCATTATACATTTGTCCAAACCCACAGAATGCAACACTGGGAATGAACCCTAGTGTAACTGTGGACTTTGGGTGATTATGACGTGTCAATGTAGATTCATCAATTGTAACAAAGTTGCCATTCTGGGGGGGATGTTGATAATGGAAGAGGTTATGCATGTGTGGGGACAGGGATATATGGGAACTCTCTGTACCTCCCTCTGAATTTTGCTGTGAACCTAAACTGCTCTAAAAAGACAGTCTTTAATTTTTTTTAAGGGAAAAAAAAAATCAATGGGAACTCCTGACACCAAATTTAGTACCTTGAAATAATCTGTATTTTTTTAAATGGGCAAAAGACTTGTATAGACACTTCACCAAAGAAGATGTACAGACAATTATCATATGGTTTCACTCATATGTGGAATTTAGGAAACAAAACAGAGGATCATAGGGGAAGGGAGGGAAAAATAAAATAAGAAGAAATCATAGAGGGAGACAAACCGTAAGAGACTCTTAACTATAGGAAACAAACTGAGGGTTGCTAGCAGGGAGGTGGGTAGGGGGATGAGGTAATTTGGTGATGGGCATTAAGGACGGCACATGAATGTAATGAGCTCTGGGTGTTATATGCAACTGATGAATAACTGAACTCTACATCTGAGACTAATGATACACTATAAGTTAATTAATTGAATTTAAATAAGATAAACTTAGGGCGCCTGGGTGGCTCAGTCGTTAAGCGTCTGCCTTTGGCTCAGGTCATGGTCCCAGGGTCCTGGGATCGAGCCCCGCATCAGGTTCCCTGCTTCTCCCTCTCCCACTCCCCCTGCTTGTGTTCCTGCTCTCGCTGTGTTTCTGTCAAATAAATAAAATCTATTAAAAAAAACATAAAAAGATGTACAGATGACAAATAAGCACATAAAAAGATGCTCAATATTATTACTCGTTAAGGAAATGCAAATTAAAACCACAATGAGATACTAATATAAACTAAAAGAATGCCTAATAAACAAACTGAAACAACAATGAAAACTGACAATACCAAGTGAGGATGTGGAACAACTGGAATTCTCATACATTGCTGGTAGAGATGCAAAAATGGTACAGCTACTTTGTAAAATATTTTTCCGGTTTCTTACAAATTTAAAATATTTACCATACCACCTAGTAATCCCAGTCCTACTTATTACTAAAGTGAAGTGAAAGCCTCTGTTCACACAAAAACCTGTATGTGAATTTTTCTCATTTTTCTCTCATCCTCAGCCTTGATCCTACTTCCAGATGGCTCAACTGCTTTTGACTTCTCAGCCTGACTCTCAGCTTTGCTTACAAACTGTCTTTATAACTTTCCCTCTAATCATCCTGCTCCTTGCTACCTTCAGGAGGTTACACCTTCTTAGCATCAGCCCCTGGAAACTAACCCCTGGCACTGGCAGATGATCTACCCAGGACTATCAGTTCAATTATAAACATATCATGCAAGCCCACTGCTGTTTTCTCTATAAGCATTTTATGAGAGCTTAATAGTTCACTGGACTCTAGGTTCCCTTCTCTATATCACTTTTTGGGCTCTTAATATTTATCAGATCTTTACAGTTATGTAAGACTCCAGAAACGGAGTCCTGCATTGGGACTTAATGACCAACTAGGTTCCCTTATTAAAAATACCAGATAAAATAAATAGTGGAGTCTGAAATAAAATCTGAACTCAAATTTAGCTCCTTAATTGTATATTACTGCTTTTCTTGTTCTCATCTACTTGCTATCCTCAGGCACCATTAAAACTTTTCTTTGGGATTAGTCAAACTTCATCCACTCACTGAATTTTTAAGTCTGTACCTTGAGTACACCATACTTTCAGATAGCTTTTGAGCACTGTCTCCAAGAAGCTAGCAATGAATGGATTTGACAACTGTTTATTCTGCGTGTAAGTTGGCACCAGAGCAGCCTCTGTGGGTAACCTTGCTGCATAGGTGGCAAAAACCTTTTAACCTAAAATATGCCCTAAGGAAGGGTATTCATAAATGAATTTGGTTTTGCAGCCAGTGAGGTTATCTTTTTTTTTTTTTTTTTTAAGATTTATTTATTTGTCAGAGAGAGAGAGAGAGGGAACGAACAAGCAGGGGGAGCAGCAGGCAGAGGGAGAAGCAGACTCCCCGCTGAGCAAGGAGCCCGATGCGGGACTCAATCCCAGGACCCTGGGATCATGACCTGGGCCCAAGGCAGACGCTTAACCGACTGAGCCACACAGGCGTAACTGCTAGTGAAGTATCTTGCCCTTTGATTAGACTTTCTTGGCATTGAACAATTAGTTGTATGATTTTGTATATGCTTGAGTGAAAGTGCTTACAACATAGGTAGGTGGGTGAGTATGGAACCAACTTATCAGTGACAATCTTAGCTAGTAGTTCATGCTTCAGAGAGAAGGAAATGGGGAAATGGTTACAAGTTTGGAGCTTAGAGTATATCAGGGGTAAAAGACATTTTTAAACATACTAAATCTAACTGTTGAAATAATAAATTTGTGGTTTTTTTCCTACTTTGGAGTTATAGGGATCTGAGAGAATTCCAAAACATTATTAGTCTAAGTCCCTCTTTTGAGCAAGGTTCAGCCTCTATAAGAAACCAGATGATGTGGTAGATGCAGGGAAATACCTTGGTCCACACACAGTTCAAGCTCTTATGATCTGAAGGTTTCTGTCTTCTGGCCTTTAATCTCACATGTCTTCCTCAGTACCATGTAGCTCCAGCTCTTAAAATAAATTTATTTGATGATGACTTTCACTGTCATCACATACTTGTGCTCTGAATTTTTAAGTGTTAGCAGTGAATACAGGGATGAGACCAAATGAATCCTCTCATTTTTCAGTATCCCTATAAAATGAGTATAAATGCTCTCAATAAGTCATAGTCTTCTCCTAATAGCTAATCAAATTTTAAGATAGTAAAAGGATTAGGGCAAATTTTGTAGACATGTAGGATATACACAGAACTCACCTGGCACAGTTCCCAAATGCACAAATTTCAGTTACCACAGTTCAGTTAAATAACACCAGTTCTGAAACAACATAGTTCAGATTTCAGTTACCACAGTATATTAGCTGTGAGTAACTGCATGAAGTACAAACTTCATACTAACCTTTTAGTCCACAAATCCTGATGTAAATAACAGATAAGCATTGGTGGGTGGCCAATGCATCACTTCTTTCAAAGTGTGTCAGTGATTGATCACTGTGTGATTATTCAGTTTACACAGAGATAACAAAGAGAGTACAGCTGTGTTACCTCCTTATCTCTGGGTGATAAACCATACGCACTTTACTAAAATAGATACTTGACAGAGGGAATTAGTCAACAAAGATGAGAGTACAGCAAAGAAACAAAAAGTAATAATACTAGGGGTGAAATGTGAATCAAATGTAAAGTAGATGGAGTTATAAAAGAAACAGATGACCATGGATGACACAGCCACCATTCGAGAGACCCTAGATATGTAGCAAAGAGGAATGTAGTGAAGGTGAACTTAACATAAATGGGGAAAGGATGATCGTGTCCCAGAAAAAGTGATGCCAGCAAATACCTTACATTAAAGTAACTCTCAGAGATATTTCATAACACTGAAAGTGCAAAGGATAAAATGTTGGAAGCTGATCCAGACTTAGGAGTATGGTCGCAGGCATAGAAAAGATACTCAATCCATACCCTAAGTTACATTATAAGAAGGGAAGCATGATTCAAATCATTCTTGATAATTTTTTTTTTGGTAGAAGGTGTTTTATTAAATCCTAGCAAGACAGTTCAGAGGGTATTTGAAAGCATTATCACCATTGTTAACAATATGCAACCCTGTTAAAAGGTTAGGTTTTCAAAGAGAAATACATCCTTTCCATATACATGAACAATAATACAGTAAAAAGAAAAATTCTTTATTCCTATATAAATTATTCTGTATCTTTGAAAAATGTAAAAAAGCACTGAATAGTTTGAAAACTTGTAAGCTTGGGAGCCTGGTCGGTTCAGCATCTGATTCTTAATTTTGGCTCAGGTCATGGTCTCATGGTTGTGAGATCAAGCTCCACATCTGGCTCCACGCTCAGCAGGGAATCTGCTTGAGATTCTTTCCCTCTCCCTCTCCCTTTACCCCATCCCCTGTTGCGTGCTCACACTAGTACTCTCTCTCTCTCTCAAATAAATAAGTCTTGGGGTGCCTGGGTGGCTCAGTCATTAAGCATCTGCCTTCGGCTCAGGTCATGATCCCAGGGTCCTGGGATCGAGCTCTGCATCGGGCTCCCTGCTCAGCGGGGAGCCTGCTTCTCCCTCTCCCACTCCCCCTGCTTGTGTTCCCTCTCTCTCTGTGTTTCTGTCAAATAAATAAATAAAAATCTTTAAAAATAAATAAATAAATAAATCTTTAAAAAATAAGCTTTAAAAAAACTTATAAGCTTTTGAATATTAGAGTCCTGATGAACAAAAATCATGGGGGATTTTTGTTTACAAAGTTATTGAAGTGTTCACACCCATAAAATTCTTCAGTGTTGAAAAGAAAAAGACATAAAACATATCCTCTAAAATGTCTCCTGTAATTAGGAAAGACAAATCTGTAAGCCTTAAGGTATCAGTTCAGTGTTTAGAGACAGACAAAGAGAAAATCCTTAGCAGTAGTATCTTGTTAAGTTTCCTTACAAAAAATAAAAATAAAAAATAAAACACTTGAAAGCTCAGTATTTCATTATTAATGGCAATAAGAGGATTTTTAATATTTTGACAAAACAATTTTAAAGGTCACTAAACAATTGTAATTTTCTCCATTGATTATTTAAGATCACTTTACATGGTTTCAGCTTGCACAGTCCTTTTTATGGTCCCAGGCTACTATGCAAAATAAGAACTGCCTGTGCTGGAAATTGAATTACCTTAAGAATCATTTATATTGATTAGACTAGTAGTTTTCATATTGTGCTCTGCAAAATCCTGGGTTCTAGCAAAGTGTTCCAGGGCTTTCAAACACTTCACAAGTGTTGGTTTCAATTTCATTTTTAAAATGTAGTTTAACTATTTTTCTTAAACTATTTTTTGGAAGTTTTGGATATATAGAAAAATTTGAAGTGACAGTGCTATAAGTCCCCTCCCTTCCTCAGCCCCCTCACACATCTTCCCTTGTTACTTTTTATTATTATTATATTAGAATGGCACACTTGTTATAATTTATGAACCAATATTATTATTAATCAAGGTCCACATTTTAGTCAAATTTCCATAATTTCTTTCTCTCTTTTTTTTAAATTTTATTATGTTATGGTAGTCACCACACAAGACATCATTGGTTTTTGATGTGGTGATCCACGATCCATTGTTTTCGTATAACACCCAGCGCTCCATGCAGTACGTGCCCTCCTTAATACCCATCACCGGGCTAACCAATCCCCCCTCCCCCCTCCCCTCTAAAACCCTGTTTGTTTCTCAGAGTCCATAGTCTCTCATGGTTCATCTCTCCCTCCAATCCCACCCCCATTTTTCCCTTCCTTCTCCTAATGTCCTCCATGCTATTCCTTATGTTCCACAAATAAGTGAAACCATATGATAATTGACTTTCTCTGCTTGACTTATTTCACTTAGCATAATCTCCTCTGGTCCCATCCATGTTGATGTAAAGGTTGGGTATTCATCTTTTCTGATGGCTGAGTAATATTCCATTGTATATATGGACCACATCTTCTTTATCCATTCATCTGTTGAAGGGCATCTCAGCTCTTTCCACAGTTTGGCCATTGTGGACATTGCTGCTATGAACATTGGGGTGCATATGGCCCTTCTTTTCACTACATCTGTGTCTTTGGGGTAAATACCCAGAAGTGCAATTGCTGGGTCATAGGGTAGCACTATTTTTAAATTTTTGAGGCACCTCCACACTGTTTTCCAAAGTGGCTGTACCAACTTGCATTCCCACCAACAGTGTAAGAGGGTTCCCCTTTCTCCACAACCTCTCCAACATTTGCTGTTTCTTTCCCTGTCCATTTTTGCCATTCTAACTGGTTTAAGGTGGTATCTCAATATGGTTTTGATTTGGATTTCCCTGATGGCTAATGATGATGAACATTTTTTCATGTGTCTGTTAGCCATCTGTATATCTTCTTCAGAGAAATGTCTTTTCTTATCTTCTGCCCACTTTTTGACTTGATTATTTGTTTTTTGGGTGTTGAGTTTGAGAAGTTCTTTATAGATCTTGGATACCAGCCCTTTATTTGTAGTGTCATTTGCAAATATCTTCTCCCATTCTGTGGGTTGCCTCTTTGTTTTGTTGACTGTTTCCTTTGCTGTGCAGAAGCTTTTTATCTTGATGAAGTCCCAAAAGTTCATCTTTCCTTTTGTTTCACTAGCTTTTGGAGATGTATCTTGAAAGAAGTTGCTGTGGGCGATGTCAAAGAGGTTACTGCCTATGTTCTCCTCTAGGATTTGGATGGATTCCTGTCTCACACTGAGGTCTTTCATCCACTTTGAGTTTATCTTTCTGAATGGTGTTAGAGAATGGTCGAGTTTCATTCTTCTGCATGTGGCTGTCCAATTTTCCCAGCACCATTTATTGAAGAGACTGTCTTTTTTCCATTGCATGTTTTTTCCTGCTTTGTCAAAGATTATTTCACCATAGAGTTGAGAGTCCATACCTGGGTTCTCTGTTCTGTTCCATTGGTCTATATGTCTGTTTTCGTGCCAGTACCATGCTGTCTTGGTGATCACAGCTTTGTAATATAGCTTGAAATCGGGCAACGTGATGCCCCCAGCTTTGTTTTTCTTTTTCAACATTTTCTTGGCGATTTGGGGTCTTTTCTGATTCCATACAAATTTTAGGATTGTTTGTTCCAGCACTTTGAAAAATGTCATTGGAATTTTGATCGGGATGGCATTGAAGGTATAGATTGCTCTGGGTAGCATAGACATTTTAACAATGTTTATTCTTCCGATCCATGAGCATGGAATATTTTTCCATCGTTTTGTGTCTTCTTCAATTTCTTTCATGAGTGTTTTGTAGTTCCTAAAGTATAGATCCTTTACCTCTTTGGTTGGGTTTATTCTGAGGTATCTTATGGTTTTTGGTGCTATTGTAAATGGAATCATTTCTCTAATTTTTCTTTCTACAGTTGTGTTGTTAGTGTATAAGAAAGCAACTGATTTCTGTGCATTGATTTTGTATCCTGCCACATTACTGAATTGCTGGATGAGTTCTAGTAATTTGGGGGTGGAGTCTTTTGGGTTTTCCACATAAAGTATCATGTCGTCTGCGAAAAGAGAGAGTTTGACTTCTTCTTTGCCAATTTGAATACCTTTTATTTCTTTTTGTTGTCTGATTGCTGTTGCTAGGACTTCTAGTACTATGTTGAACAATAGTGGCGAGAGTGGGCATCCTTGATGTGTTCCTGATCTTAAGGGAAATGCTCTCAGCCTTTCCCCATTGAGGATGATATTCGCTGTGGGTTTTTCAAAGATGGATTTTATGAACTTGAGGAATGTTCCCTCTATCCCTATACTCTGGAGAGTTTTAATCAGGAAAGGATGTTGTATTTTGTTAAATGCTTTTTCTGCATCAATTGAGAGGACCATATGGTTCTTCTCCCTCCTCTTATTAATGTGTTCTATCACATTGATTGATTTGCGAATGTTGAACCACCCTTGCATCCCGGGGATAAATCCCACTTGGTCGTGGTGGATGATCCTTTTAATGTATCGTTGGATCCTATTAGCTAGGATTTTGCTGAGGATTTTGGAATCCATATTCATCAGGGATATCAGTCTGAAATTCTTTTTTTTTTTTTAAGATTTTATTTATTTATTCATGAGAGACAGAGAGAAACAGAGGGAGAAGCAGGTTCCCAAGGAGCGGGAAGCCTGATGTGGGACTCGATCCCAGGACCCTGGGATCATGACCTGAGCCGAAGGCAGACGCTTAACCATCTGAGCCACCCAGGTGCCCTGAAATTCTCCTTTTTGATGGGGTCTTTGCCTGGTTTGGGGATTAAGGTAATGCTGGCCTCATAGAATGAGTTTGGAAGTTTTCCTTCTGTTTCTACTTTTGAAACAGCTTCAGCAGAATAGGTATTATTTCTTCTTTGAATGTTTGGTAGAATTCCCCAGGGAATCCATCAGGCCCTGGACTCTTGTTTTTGGGGAGGTTTTTGATCACTGCTTCAATCTTGTTACTGGTTATTGGCCTATTCAGGTTGTCAATTTTTTCCTGTTTCAGTCTTGGCAGCTTATAGGTTTCCAGGAAGACCTCCATTTCATCCAGATTGCTCAGTTTATTGGCATATAGTTGTTGATAATAATTTCTAATAATTGTTTCTATTTCCTTGGTGTTAGTCGTGATCTCTCCCCTTTCATTCATAATTTTATTAATTTGGGTCGTTTCTCTTCTCCTTTGGATAAGTCTGGCCAGTGGTTTATCGATCTTATTAATTCTTTCAAAGAACCAACTTCTAGTTTCGTTGATCTGATCTACTGTGTTTCTGGTTTCTAATTCATTGATTTCTGCTCTAATTTTAATTATTTCTCTTCTAGTGCATGGCTTAGGCGTCGTTTGTTGCTTTTTCTCTAGTTCTTTAAGGTGTAGAGTTAGTTGGTGAATTCAGGATTTTTCTATTTTTTTGAGTGAGGCTTGGATGGCTATGTATTTCCTCCTTAGGACTGGCTTTGCAGTATCCCATAGGTTTTGGACCGATGTGTTTTCATTCTCATTGATTTCCATGAATTGTTTAAGGTCTTCTTTGATTTCCTGGTTGACCCAAACATTCTTGAGCAGAGTGGTCTTTAGCTTCCAAGTGTTTGAATTTCTGCCAAATTTTTTCTTGTGATTGAGTTCCAGTTTTAGAGCATTGTGGTCTGAGAATATGCAGGGAATAATCTCAATCTTTTGGTATTGGTTGAGACCTGATTTGTGACCCAGTATATGGTCTATTCTGGAGAAAGTTCCACGTGCGCTCGAGAAGAATGAGTATTCTGTTGTTTTAGGGTGGAATGTTCTGTAAATATCTATGAGGTCCATCTGGTCCAATGTATCATTCAAAGCTCTTGTTTCCTTGTTGATTTTCTGCTTAGATGATCTGTCCATTGCTGAGAGTGGAGTATTGAGGTCTCCTACAATTAATGTATTGTTATCAATATGACTCTTCATTTTGGTTAACAGTTGGCTTATGTAGATGGCTGCTCCCATGTTGGGGGCATAGATATTTACAATTGTTAGATCTTCTTATTGGATAGACCCTTTAAGAATGATATAGTGTCCTTCTGTGTCTCTTATTACAGACTTTAGTTTAAAATCTAATTTGTCTGATATAACAATTGCTACCCCAGCTTTCTTTTGAGGTCTGCTGGCATGGAAGATGGATCTCCATCCCTTCACTTTCGGTCTGGATGTATCTTTAGGTTCAAAATGAGTCTCTTGTAGACAGCATATGGATGGGTCCTGTCTTTTTATCCAATCTGCAACCCTGTGCTGTTTTATGGGAGCATTTAGGCATTCATGTTGAGAGTGATTATTGAAAGATATGAATTAATTGTCATCATGTTGCCTGTGACGACGTTGTTTTTATAGATTGTCCCTGTAAATTTCTGTTGTATATCACTCTTGGGGTCTTTCTCCTTTTATAGAACCCCCCTTAATATTTCTTGCAGGGCCGGCTTAGTGGTCACATATTCTTTCAGCTTCTGCCGGTCGTGGAAGCTCTGCATCTCTCCATCCATTCTAAATGAAAGCCTTGCCGGATAAAGTATTCTTGGCTGCATGTTCTTCTCATTTAGTACCCTGAATATGTCTTGCCAGGCCTTTCTGGCTTGCCAGGTCTCTGTGGATAGGTCTGACATTATTCTGATGTTCCTCCCTCTACGTAAGGAATCTCTTTCCCCTAACTGCCCTTTAGATGGTTTCCTTGGTTCTAAGATTTGCAAGTTTTACTATTACATGCCAGGGTGTTGGCCTGTTTTCCTTGATCTTGGGAGGGGTCCTCTCTGCCTCTAGGACTCGAATGTTTGTTTCATTCCCCAGATTAGGGAAGTTCTCAGCTACGATTTGCTCAAATACATCTTCTAGTCCTCTCTCTCTCTCCACTCCCTCCGGGATTCCAATTATTCTGACATTGGAACGCTTCATGGTGTCACTTATTTCTATGATTCTATTTTCATGGATTCTGAGTTGTTTTTCCCTGGCCTCCTCTTTTCCCTTGTTATCTATTATATTGTCTTCCAGGTCGCTTATTCTCTCTTCTGCCTCAGTTACCCTAGCTGTTAGATTATCTACATTGGATTGGATCTCATTGATAGCATTTTTAAGTTCTGCCAATTCACCTTTTATTTCTGCCCTTAGAGACTCTATGTTGCCATTAATTGATTTCTCCATTCTAGCCATTGTCTTCACAATTGCTAGCCTGAATTCCATCTCCGACATCTTGGTTATATCTGCATCCATTTGTAAATCTGCAGCATAAGTCATAATCTCTGAGTCTTTTCTATTTTGGGGGCTCCTCCTCCTAATCATTCTGTTGATGGGTGTTTGAGGGAATGTATAGAGTCCAAATTATTGACCACCAAGATGCACCTGTTTCTTGGGACCTTAGGGTTGCTGGCCTCTTGTTTTCCCTGTCTTCTGTGGGAGGGGCCTGCCGCGCTGTTACTCAGGCAACCCTGTTCGGGTGGAGTTGCCCTGAGCCCCTGTGGCAGGGGATGGGCTCAGCGGGAATCAGTTTTTGGGGCTTTCGTTCTCTGGTGGCTTTCCCTGGTGGCTTTCCACGTCTCTTCCACGAGTCAGAGCAGAGGAGACCATTTCCAGCCCTCTGCCGCAGAGCAGAGAGATCGCAGTCTGTTCTTCAGTGAGCTCTCCAGGCCACACTGTCTCCGTTTCTGTCCATGCTGCTATAAACTGCAGCATCCTGGGTTGTGCGCTCCTCCACTGCGCTCCCGGTCCTGCCTCCAGGTCAGGGCACGTCTCTACCCTTTGTGCTTCTAAAACCGCTAGCCGCTCCCAGTTCGTGCGCCCGTGACCCCGCCGCTCCAGGATTCCGCCCCAGGGGCTGCAGTTCGCGGGCGCGACCCCGCTGCTCCAAATTTCCATAATTTCTAACTAATGCTCCTTTCTTGTTTCTGGATGATATCCAGGATACCATATTACATTTAGTTGTCATGTCTCCTTTAGGCTCCTCTTGGCTGTGGCAGGTCCTCAGACTTCCCTTGTTTTTGATGGCCTTGACAGTTTTGAGGAGTACTGGTCAGGAACACTGTAAGATGCCTCTCTATTGGAATTTGTCTGTTGTTATTCTCATGAATAGACTGGGGTTATGGGGTTTGGAGAGGAAGATGACACAGGTAAAGTGCCATTTTTATCGCTATTAGCTATTTTTTTAATGAATATATAATAACTGCCTCTTGGTGGCGCCATGGCCCTTGCACTCCAGCCAGGCTCTGCGGCTGCTGGAGGAGCAAGATCATGAGGTGGCAGTGCCCCAGGAGAAGACATTAATTTTTTTTTTTTTAAGATTTTATTTATTTATTTGAGACAGAGAGAATGAGAGACAGAGAGCATGAGAGGGAGGAGGGTCAGAGGGAGAAGCAGACTCCCTGCCGAGCAGGGAGCCCGATGCGGGACTCGATCCCGGGACTCCAGGGTCATGACCTGAGCCGAAGGCAGTCGCTTAACCAACTGAGCCACCCAGGCGCCCCTGGGAGAAGACATTTAAAAGTACAGGTTCCAGGGGAGGAGTCCAAGATGGCAGAGGAATAGGAGACCTTAATTTCATCTGGTCCCAGGAATTCAGCTAGGTAGCAATCAAATAATTCTTTTTTTTTTTTTAAGATTTTATTTATTTATTTGACAGAGAGAGAGAGATCACAAGTAGGCAGATAGGCAGGCAGAGAGAGAGGGAGAAGCAGGCTCCCCGCTGAGCACAGAGCCTGATATGGGGCTCAATCCCAGGACCCTGGGATCATGACCTGAGCCGAAGGCAGATGCTTAACCATCTGAGCAACTCAGGCGTCCCAGCAATCAAATAATTCTGAACACCTGTGAACTCAACCGGAGAGCTAACAAAAGAATAGTGGCAACTCTACAAATAGAAAAGCGACCACTTTCTGCAAGAATGACAAGATGGAAAAACTCACCTCAAAAAAGAGAACAAGAGGCAGTACTGACTGCCAGGACCTAATCAGTATAGACATAAGTAAGTTGTTGGAACTAGAGTTCAGAATAATGATTATAAAGATACTAACTTGAAAAAAGCATAGAAGACACTAGAGATTCCCTTTCTGGAGAAATAAAAGAAGTAAAATCTAACCAAGTCAAAATCAAAAAGGTTATTAATGAGATGAAATAAAAAATGGATGCTCCAACTGCTAGGATAAATGGGGCAGAAGAGAATTAGTGATATAGAATATCAAATGATGGAGAACAAAGAAGCTGAGAAAAAGAGATAAACAACTACTGGATCACGAGGAGAGATTTTAAGAGATAAGTGATACCATAAAGTGAAACAATATTAGAATAATGGGGATCCCAGAAGAAGAGGAAAGAGAGAGGGGCAGAAGGTATACTGGAGCAAATTATAATAGAGAACTTCCCTAATATGGGGAAGGAAAGAGGCATCAAAATCCAGGAGGCACAGAGAATCCCCCTCAAAATCAATAAAAACAGGTCAACACCCTGACATAGAATAGTGAAATTTACAAATCTCAGAGACAAAGAAAATCCTGAAAGCAGCTCAAGACAAGAGCTCCGTAACCTACAAGGGTAGGAACATTAGACTGGCAGCAGACCTATCCACAGACACCTGGCAGGCCAGAAGGGACTGGCATGATACATTCAGGGTGCTAAATGAGAAAAGTATGCAGCCAAGAATATTTTATCCAGCTACAATGTCATTCAAAATAGGAGTGATAAAAACTTCCAGGACAAACAGAAACGAAAAGAATTTGATCAAACCAGCCCTACAGGGGCACCTGTGTGGCTCAGTCGTTAAGCATCTGCCTTTAGCTCAGGTCATGATCCTGGGGTCCTGGGATGGAGCCCCACATCAGGCTCCTGCTCCACGGGAAGTCTGCTTCTCCCTCTCCCACTCCCCCTGCTTGTGTTCTCTCTCTTGCTGTGTCTCTCTCTGTCAAATAAATAAATAGAATCTAAAAAAAAGAAAGAAAAACCCAGCTCTACAAGGAATATTAAAAGAGATCCTCTAAGCAAAGAGAGAGCCCAAAAGTAACAAAGACCAGAAAGGAACAGAGACAATATACAGTAACAGTCACTTTACAAGTAATTCAATGGCACTAAATTCGTATCTTTCAATAGTTACTCTGAATGTAAATGGGTTAAATGCCCCAATCAAAAAACATAGGGTATCAGATTGGATAAAAAAGCAAAACCCATTGATATGCTGTCTGCAAGAGACTCATTTTAGACCCAAAGACAGCTCCAGATTTAAAGTAAGGGGGTGGAAAACCATTTATCATGCTAATGGACATCAAAAGAAAGCTGAGGCGGCAATCCTTATAACAGACAAATTAGATTTTAAACCAAAGACTGTAATAAGAGATGAGGAAGGTCACTATATCATAATTAAAGGGTCTACCCAACAAGAAGATCTAACAATTGTAAATATTTATGTCCCTAACATGGGAGCAGTCAATTATATGAGCCAATTAATAACAAAATTAAAGAAACGCATCGATAATAATACAATAATGGTAGGGGACTTTAATACCCCCCTCACTGCAATGGACAGATCATCTAAGCAGAAGATCAACAAGGAAATAAAGGCTCTGAATGACACACTGGACCAGATGGACGTCACAGATATATTCAAAACATTCCATCCTAAAGCAACAGAATACACATTCTTCTCAAGTGCACGTGGAACATTCAAAATAGATCACATACTGGGTCACAAATCAGGTCTCAACAAGTACCAAAAGATTGGGATCATTCCCCGCATATTTTTGGACCACAATGCTTTGAAACTGGAACTCAGTCACAAGAGGAAATTTGGCAAGAACTCAAATAAATGGAGGCTGAAGACCATCCTACTAAAGAATGAATGGGTCAACCAGGAAATTAAAGAAGAATTTTTAAAAATTCATGGAAACAAATGAAAATGAAAACAAAACTGTTCAAAATCTTTGGGATGCAGCAAAGAGGTCCTAAGAGGGAAGTATATAGCAATACAAGCCTTTCTCAAGAAGCAAGAAAGGTCTCAAATACACAACCTAACCTTGCACCTAAAGGAGCTGGAGAAAGAACAGCAAATAAAGCCTAAACTGAGCAGGAGAAGAGAAATAATAAAGATCAGAGCAGAAGTCAAAAGAACAGTAGAACAGATCAATGACACTTGGAGTTACTTCTTTGAAAGAATTAATAAGATTGATAAACCGGGCGCCTGGGTGGCTCAGTTGGTTGAGCAACTGCCTTCGGCTCAGGTCATGATCCTGGAGTCCCGGGATCGAGTCCCGCGTCGGGCTCCCTGCTCAGCAGGGAGTCTGCTTCTCCCTCTGACCCTCCCCCCTCATGTGCTCTCTCTCTCTCTCTCTCTCTCAAATAAATAAATAAAATTAAAAAAAAAATAAGATTGATAAACCCCAGGCCACACTTATCAAAATGAAAAAGGAAAGGAGGGGCGCCTGGGTGGCTCAGATGGTTAAGCGTCTGCCTTCAGCTCAGGTCATGATCCCAGGGTCCAGGGATCGAGCCCTGCATCGGGCTCCCGGCTCAGCAGGGAGCCTGCTTCTCCCTCTCCCTCTGCCTCTCCCCCTGCTCATGCTCTCTCTCTCTGTATCTCTGTGTCTCAAATGAATTTAAAAAGAAAGGACCCAAATAAATAAAATCATGAATGAAAGAGGAGAGATCACAACCAACACTGAAGAAAAACAATTATAAGAACATATTATACAAACATATGAGAATATATATGCCAACAAATTAGGCAAACTGGAAGAAATGGATTCATTCCTAGAGACATATAAACTACCAAAACTGAAACAGGAAGAAATAGAAAACCTGAGGGGCACCTGAGTGGCTCAGTCGTTGGGCGTCTGCCTTCGGCTCAGGTCACGATCCCAGGGTCCTGGGATCGAGCCCTGCATCGGGCTCCCTGCTCTGCAGGAAGCCTGATTCTCCCTCTCCCACTCCTCCTGCTTGTGTTCCCTCTCTCACTGTGTCCTTTCTGTCAAATAAATACATAAAATCTTTTAAAAAATAAAAAGAAATAGAAAACCTGAACAGACCCCAAACCAGCAAGGAAATTGAAGCAGTCATCAAAAATCTCCCAACAAACAAGAGCCCAGGGCCAGAAGGCCTCCCAGAGGAATACTACCAAACATTTAAAGAAGAATTAATACCTATTCTTCTGAAGCTGTTTCATTTTTTTTTATTATGTTCAGTTAGCCACTATATATTATATCATTAGTTTTTGATGGCTGCAAGGGGGGTTCAACATCTGCAAATCAATGTGATACACCACATTAATAAAAGAAAGGACAAGAACCATAAGATCCTCTCAATAGATGAAGAAAAAGCATTTGACAAAGTATAGCATCCTTTCTTGATTAAAACTCTTCATAGTATAGGGATAGAGGGAACATACCTCAATATCATAAAAGCCATCTATGAAAAATCCACAGCAAATATCATTCTCAATGGGGAAAAATTGAGAGCTTTTCCCCAAAGATCAGGAACATGGCAGGGATGTCCACTATCACTACTGCTGTTCAACATAGTACTAGAAGTCCTAGCCTCAGCAATCAGACAACAAAAAGAAATAAAAGGCATCAGAATTGGCACTCTTTGCAGGTGACATGATACTCTATGTGGAAAACCCCAAAGATTCCACCCCAAAATTGCTAGAACTCATACAGGAATTCAGCAAAGTGGCAGGATATAAAATCAATGCAGAGAAATCAGTTGCATTTCTATACACTGAGACAGGAGAAAAAGAAATTAAGGAGCAGATCTCATTTACAATTGCAACCAAAACCATAAGATACCTAGGAATAAACCTAACCAAAGAGGCAAAGGATCTGTACTCAGAAAACTATACAACACTCATGAAAGAAATTGAGGAAGACACAAACAAATGGAAAAACGATTGTTTTGGATTGGAAGGACAAATATTGTTAAAATGTCTGTGCTACCAGAGCAATCTACACATTCAATTCAATCCTTACCAAAATACCATCAATTTTTTTCACAGAGCTGGAACAAATAATCCTAAAAGTTGTATGGAACCAGAAAAGACCCTGAAGAGCCAAAGGAATGTTGAAAAGGAAACTAAAGCTGGTGGCATCACAATTCCAGACTTCAAGTTCTATTACAAAGCTATAATCATCAAGACAGCATGGTACTGGCACAAAAACAGGCACATAGATCAATGGAACAGAATAGAGAACCCAGAAATGAACCCACAACTCTATGGTCAACTAATCTTTGACAAAGCAGGAAAGAACATCGAACTGAAAAAAGACAGTCTCTTCAACAAATGGCGTTGGGAAAATTGGACAGCCACATGCAGAAGAAACTGGACCATTTGCTTACACCATATACAAAAATAAACTCAAAATGGATGAAAGACCTAAATGTGAGACAGGAAACCATCAAAATCCTAGAGAAGAACACAGGCAGCAACCTCTGTGACCTCGACTGCAGCAACTTTTTGCTAGACACATCTCCAAAGGCAAGGGAAACAAGGCAAAAATGAACTATTGGGACCTCATCAAGATAAAAAGCTTTTGCACAGCAAAGGAAACAGTCGGCAAAACCAAAAGACAAGTGACATAATGGGAGAAGATATTTGCAAATGACATATCAGATAAAGGGCTAGTATCCAAAATCTATAAAGAACTTAACAAACTCAACACCCAAAGAACAAATAATCCAATCAAGGAATGGGCAGAAGACATGAACAGACATATCTCCAAAGAAAACATCCAAATGGCCAACAGATACATGAAAAAATGCTCCACATAACTTGGCATCAGAGAAATCCAAATCAAAACTTCAATGAGATACCACCTCACACCAGTCAGAATGGCTAAAATTAACAAGTCAGGAAATGACAAATGTTGGCAAGGATGCAGAGAAAAGGGGAACCCCCCCACAGTGTTGGTGGGAATGCAAGCTGGTGCAGCCACTCTGGAAAACAGTATGGAGATTTCTCAAAAAGTTGAAAATAGGGGCACCTGAGTGGCTCAGTCGGTTAAACATCTGCCTTCGGCTCAGGTCATGATCCCAGGGTCCTGGGATCGAGTCCGAGGTTGGACTTCCTGCTCAGCAGGGAGTCTGATTCTCCCTCTCCCTCTGCCTGCTGCTCCCCCTGCCTGTGCACTCTCTCTCACTACCGCTCTCTCTCTGTCAAATAAATAAATAAAATCTATTTTTTAAAAAGTTGAAAATAGAGCTACCCTATGACCCAGCAATTGCACTACTGGGTATTTACCCCAAAGATACAAATGTAGTGATCCAAAGGGGTACGTGCACCCCAGTGTTTATAGCAGCAATGTCCACAACAGCCAAACTATGGAAAGAGCCCAGATATCCATTGACAGATGAATGGATAAAATGTGGTATACACACACACACACACACACACACGCACACACAGTGGAATATTACTCAGCCATCAAACAAAATGAAATCTTGCCATTTGCAATGACAGGGATAGACCTAGAGGGTATTATGCTAAGCGAAATAAGTCAATCAGAGAAAGACAATTATCATATGATCTCATTGATATGTGGAATTTAAGAAACAAAACAGAGGATCATAAGGGAAGAGAGGAAAAAATAAAAGAAGACAAAACCAGAGAGGGAGGCAAACCATAAGAGACTCTTAATCATAGGAAACAAACTGAGGGTTGCTGGAGGGGAAGGGGTGGATGGATGGGGTAACTGGGTGATGGACATTAAGGAGGGCATGTGATGTAATGAGCACTGGGTATTATATAAGACTGATGAATCACAGACCTGTACCTCTGAAACCAATAATACATTATATGTTAATTAATTGAATTTAAATAAAAATGTTTAGATTACACCCCCCAAAAAAACCTATATTGCAACAAATTAGACAACCTAGAAGAACTGGATAAATTCCTAGAAACACAACCTATCAAAACTGAAACAGGAAGAAACAGGAAATTTCAACAGACCAGTTACCAGCAAGGAGATTGAATCAGTAATCAAAAAACTCCCAAGAAACAAAAGTCCAGGATCAGGTGGCTTCACAGGCAAATTCTATCACAAACATTTACAGAAGAGTTAATACCTATTAAGTCTACTGGAATTAAAAATTTTCTTAAATGTCAAAAAATAAAATAAAAATAGGAAAAAAATACCTATTAATTCTCAAATTATTCCAAAAAATAGAAGGAAACCTCCAAATTCATTCTATGAAGCCAGTATCACCCTGATACCAAAACCAGAGTACCACAAAAAAAGAGTACTACAAGCCAATATCTCTGATGAACATAAACGCAAAAATCCTCAACAAAATACTAGCAAACCAAATCCAACAATACATTAAATAAATCATTCACCATGGTCAAGTGGGATTTATTCCTGGGATGCAAGGCTGGTTCAATATTTGCAAATCAATCAACATGACACATCACACATCAATAAGAGAAAGAATAAAAACCATATGATCATTTCAACAGACACAGGAAAAGGATTTTGGACAAAGTACAACATCCATTCATGAGAAAATCCCTCAACAAAGTAGGTTTACAGGGAACATACCTCAACATAATAAAAGGCTATATATGAAAAACTCACAAGCATTATACTCAATGGGGAAAAACTGAGAGCTTTCCCCCTAAGGTCAGTAATAAAACAAGGATGCCCATTCTCACCACTTTTATTCAACATAGTCCTGGAAGTCCTAGCCACAGCAATTAGACAACAAAAAGATATAATAAAAGGCATTCAAATTGGCAAAGAAGAAGTAGAACTTTCACTATTTGCAGATGACATGATACTATATATAGAAAACCCTAAAGACTCCACCAAAAAAACTTCTAGAACTGATAAATGAATTCAGTAAAGTCACAGGATTCAAAATCAATGTGCAGAAATCTGTTGCATTTTTATACACTAATAATGAAGCAGCAGAAAGAGAAATTAAAGAATAATTCCATTTACAAACGCACCAAAAATAGTAAGATACCTACAAATAAACCTAACCAAAGAGGTTAAGGACCTGTACTCTGAAAACTTTAATAAAACACTAAAGAAAGAAATTGAAGACAATACAAAGAAATGGAAAGACATTCCATGCTCATGGATTGGAAGAACAAATATTATTAAAATGTTTATACCATCCATGATGAATCACTAAATTCTCCTGAAACCAATAATACACTATATATTAACTAACTAGAATTTAAATAAAAATTTTGAAAAAAAAAATAGCTATATTGCTCAAAGCAATCTATAGATTTAATGTAATCCCTATCAAAATACCAACAGCATTTTGCACAGAACTAGAACAAAAAAATCCTAAAATTTATATGAAACCACAAAAGACCAAAGCAATTTTGAAAAAAGAAAAGCAAAGCTGGAGGTATCACAATTCCAGACTTCAAGTTATATTACAAAGCTATAGTAATCAAAACAGTATGGCACTGGCACAAAAACAGACACATAGATCAATGGAATAGAAAACTCAAAAATAAATGCACAATTATATCGTCAATTAATCTTTGACAAAGCAGGAAAGAATACCATTCCAGCCACTCTGGAAAACAGTATGGAGATTTCTCAAAAAGTTGAAAATGGGGGCACCTGGGTGGCTCAGTCGGTTAAACATCTGCCTTCAGCTCAGGTCATAATCTCAGGGTCCTGGGATCGAGTCCCGCATCGGGCTCCCTGCTCAGCGGGGAGCCTGCTTCTCTCTCTCCCACTCCCCCTGCTGGTGTTCCCTCTCTCACTATGTCTCTCTCTGTCAAATAAATAAAATCTTTAAAAAATAAAATAAAATAAAATAAAATGGGCAGAAGACATGAATAGTTCTCCAAAGGAGACATCCAGGGTTAGTATCCAAAATATATAAAGAACTGATACAACTCAACACCCAAAAAACAAATAATCAAATTTTTAAAATGGGCAGAAGACATGAATAGTTCTCCAAAGGAGACATCCAGATGGCCAAGAGACTCATGAAAAGATGCTCAACATCACTTACCATCAGGGAAATGCAAACCAAAACCAGATTGAGAGATCACCTCCCACCTCTCAGCATAGCTAAAATAAAAAAACACAAAAAACAAGTGTTGGCGAGGAACTGGAGAAAAAGGAACCCTCTTGCACTGTGATGGGAATGCAAACTATGGAAGACAATATGGAGGTTCCTCAAAAAGTTAAAAATAATTGCACTACTGGGTATTTACCCCAAGGAAAACCCTAAAACCATTACTCCAAAGGATACTTGCACCCCCATATTTATAGCAGCCTTATCTACAATAGCCAAATCATGGAAGCAGCCTGAGTGTCCACCCATAGATGAATGGATAAAAAAGACGTGAGATATATATATATACATCTCCACAATGTAATATTGTTCAGCCATAAAAAAGAATGAAATCTTGCCATTTGCATGGATGGAGCTAGAAAGTATACTTTTAAGTGAAATAAGTCAGTCAGAGAAAGACATACCATATGATTTCACTCGTATGTGAATTTAAGAAACAAAACAGAAGAGCAAAGGGGAAAAAAGGGAGAAACAAAGAAAGAGACTTTTAACTATAGAGAACAAACTGATGGTTACCAGAGGGGAGGTGGGCTGAGGGATGGGTGAAATAGGTGATGGGGATTAAGGAGTGCACTTGTGATGATGCACCCTGGATGATGTATGAAATTGCTGAATCACTATACTTTACACCTGAAATAACAACAACACTGTATGTTAACTACAATGGAATTAAAATGAAATAAAAATAAATAAATAATAAAATTGTAAAAATAATAAAATTTTAAGATCATAATAAGATGGAAGCATAGGCTCTATAAATAAATACATACATACATACATAAATAAGAAGAAAAAAATTTTTAATGAACAAACAAAAAGCAAAATCAGACCTATAAAGACCTTTACAAAGAACAAACTGATGGTTGCCAAGGCGTAGGGGTTGGGGGGAATGGCAAAATATGTGACGGAGAGTGGGAGATACAGGCTTCCTGTTATGGAATGAGTAAATCACAGGAATAAAAGGCACAGGATAAGGAATACAGTCAATGATACTATAATGGCGTTAAATGGTGACAGATGGTAGCTATACTTACGAACATAGAATAAAGCATAGTATAACATATAAACTTGTTGAATAACTGTTGTACACCTGAAACTAATGTAATACTCTGTCAACTATACGAAAAAAAGAAATTTTTAAAAGATTTTTATTTATTTATTTGGCAAAGAGAGAGAAAGAGAGCACAAGCAGGGGGAGCGGCAGGCAGAGGGAAAGCGAGAAGTAGGCTCCCCGCTGAGCAGAGAGCCTGACATGGGGCTCAATCCCAGGACCATGGGATCATGACCTAAGCTGAAGGCAGACGCTTAAGCAACTGAGCCACCCAGGTGCCCCTAAAAAAAAATTTTTTTAATACATACACAATAGCACACACTCTCTAACAGGCCCTCTACTAATTTTTATTTTTTAACAAACTGCAAACTACCAAACTATGAAGTTTTTTGAAAAATTGGAACAAAGCTTCTCTTTTAATATCTCTGTTTTAAGAAAATCCTGAGATTGTAAGACAGTAAATAAATATAAATTGTTACCGTTTACAACTACTTAGCAATATGTATAAGAACTTTCGAGGTACCTGGGTGGCTCAGTCGGTTAAGCATCTGCCTTTGGCTCAGGTCCTGATCCAAGGGTCCTGGGATCAAGCCCCACATCAGGCTCTCTGCTCAGCAGGGAGCCTGCTTCTCCTTCTCCCCCTGCCTGCCACTCCCCCTGCTTGTGCGCACTCTCTTTCTGTGTCAAATTTAAGTAAAATCTTTAAAAAAAACAACAAACTTTCCTAATGCTGTTCAAAACGAAAGTCAGAAATACAAACAAGGGGCTGGAAAGTAAGATTAGATCAGTTTTTTTTTTAAAGCTACTTTTCTTTGATGTATGTGTTTGAGTTTTAAAATTTTGACCCAACCTCCCACCAGCACTACATTATCACACAAATAAATATAAAATCACACACAAAAAATGCTACTTGTGAAAAAGTAGGGTATTCTGACTGTGTATAGCACTGGAACATAGCCTAACCTTGGGGATGTGGCTGTCAGAGAAAGTTTTGCAGAGGAAGTGACATTTAGATTGAGACCAAAAGAGTGAGTTAATTTGAAGAAAAACATTCTACACAGAGGTAATAATGTATACAGAGGTGTTGAAGTGGGGCACCTGGGTGGTACAGTCGGTTAAGCATCTGACTCTTGGGTTTGGCTCAGGTCATATCAGGGTCGTGAGATCGAGAACCATGATGAGCTCTGTGCTCAGCATGGAGTCTGCTTAAGTCTCTCTCTCTCCCTCTGCCCCTCCCCGCTATTCTCTCTCTCTCAAATAAATAAATAAATCTTAAAAAAAAAACAAAAAACAAAAAAAACAAAGGGAGGCTCGAGCTGCTGTGCACCCAAAAGAGGAATCGGGGCCTGGCGTCCCCTCCTCGCCCCGGGCCGGGCCCTGCCCCACTTTATTCTTCCTGGTTGAGATGGGCTCAGCCAAGAGCGCCCCAGTCACTCCGGTGTGGCCTCTGCCACACAACAAGCTTCTGGCCCGAGTGGCGGACCCCCGTTCACCTAGTGCCGGCATCCTGCGCACTCCCATCCAGGTGGAGAGCTCTCCACAGCCAAACCTACCAGCAGGGGAGCAGCTGGAGGGTCCCAATCAGGCCCAAGACTCAGATCCCCGCTCTCCTACCCTTGGTATTGCGTGGACACCTATGAAGACCAGCAGCGGAGAACCCCCAAGCCCACCGGTGAAACAGCTGAGTGAAGTATTTGAGACCAAAGCCCCCAAATCGAATCTGCCCCCAGAGCCTGTTCTGCCCTTAGAGGCAACTTCATCTTCTGAATTGGACTTGCCTCTGGGCACCCAGTTTTCCCTTGAGGACCAGATGCCACCCTGGAGCCGGACTGAGCTCCCCTCCAAGCAGGTGTTCTCCAAGGAGGAAGCAGGACAACCCTCAGAAGCCCCCATAGCCAGCCAGGGCTCGGACAAGCCCTTGAGAGACCCTGAGACTTCCCGATCTTCAGGTTCTAAGCACAATATACAGAAAGCAAATGGCAAGGTACTACTAGGGAGATCTCCCCTCACAATCCTACAGGATGACAACTCCCCTGGAACCCTGACACCACGACAGGGTAAGCGGCCTTCTCCCCTGAGTGACAATGCTAAGGAGCTAAAGGAAGGGGCCATTCTGGGAACTGGATGACTTCTGAAAACTGGAGGCCGAGTGTGGGAGCAGGGCCAGGACCAGGACCAGGAAAATCAGCACTTTCCAAACTTGGTGGAGAACTAGGCCGAGTATGGCCCCAGCACTGGCTTCACCGGGGGCCTAGTGATGTTGCATCCCCTCAACCCCATCTTTCCCTGGGAGACTGGAAAGGCTTGTTGTCTTCAACCCCCCCTTAAACTCCCAGCTCGGGGACTGAACGCTTTCTTGGGCTCTCTGTGTCTTATGTGTTTCTTGTATATTAAAGAAAGTGGTTTTTAAAAAACAAAACAAACAAACAAAAAAACCCAAAGGTGTTGAAGTGGAAAGAGCTTGCACATGAGGAAGTGAAACAAGCAGTACAGCGTGGTGGTGAAGAGTCCAGGTTCCAAAGTAAAATGGCCTGGATTTGAATCCCAGCTATACCCTCCACTTGCTATGTGACCTTGGATAATTTACATAACCTCTCTGGACCTTGGTTTCCTCATTTATTCCTACCATGTAGGATGTTTGCGAGGAGAGTAATTGTTCAATAAATATTAGTTTATTATTATAATAACTGGTTAAACTAGAATGGTGCTACAGGTATTGGAGAGGTAGGCAGGGCCATAATATCATGGAGGCTTCTAGGCTCTATTATGTGCCTCTGAAACAAATAATACATTATATGTTTAAAAAAAAAAAGAAGACGACAGCAGGAAGGGAAAAATGAAGGGGGGAAAATTGGAGGGGGAGACAAACCATGAGAGACTACGGACTCTGAGAAACAAACTGAGGGTTCTAGAGGGGAGGGGGGTGGGGGGATGGGTTAGCCTGGTGATGGGTATTAAAGAGGGCACGTACTGAATGGAGCACTGGGTGTTATACACAAACAATGAATCATGGAATACTACGTCAAAAACTAATGGTGTAATGTATGGTGATTAACGTAACATAATAAATAAATAAATAAATAAGTAAATACATACATACATACATACATATATACATAAACAGGATGGAGGAGGTGCCTGGGTGACTCAGCCGGTTAAGCGTCTGCCTTCAGCTCAGGTCATGACCTCGGGGTCCTGGGATCGAGTCCCACGTCGGGCTCCGTGCTCAGCAGGGAGTCTGCTTGACCCTCATCCTCTGCCCCTCCTGCTCGTGCTCTCTCTCTCTTAAATAAATAAAATCTTTAAAATAAAAAAAAAATTATGGGCGCCTGGGTGGCTCAGTCGTTAAGCGTCTGCTTTCGGCTCAGGTCATGATCCCAGGGTCCTGGGATCGAGTCCCACATCCGGCTCCCTGCTCGGCAGGAAGCCTGCTTCTCGCTCTCCCACTCCCCCTGCTTGTGTTCCTGCTCTCGCTATCTCTCTCTCTCTGTCAAATAAATAAATAAAATCTTTAAAAATAAATAAATTAATTAAATTAAATTAAATTTTAAAAAAATTTAAAAAAAAAAAGAATTTAGGATTCATCCTAAATGCAATGGGAAGCCACTGGAGAATTTTAAGCAGAGGTATAATATCCTGAAACTTGTGTTTTAAAACATTAATCAACAAATATTATGCTTCTGCTTTTTGGCAAAAAAGACTCATGAGCTAAACGTTTCCTATCAGTTCAGCCTTCTTTTCATTCTCTCCTTTGCCCCTTGATCTTTTCATGTGTGATAGTTGCTTTCTGGTAAGTTTTAAGTCATTTCAAAGTTCAGCCCTCATAGGAGTGTTCTTCCCCTCCCTGTCCTCCTTCTCAACCACAATGTCCTGTTGTAAGGGAATGCTTATTAGTCTTCCCTGGTAACATGGAGGTACAGATGGTCTCCATTCTCTTTTTCTGCTGGCCTTCAGTTGAGCTGTTTCATCCCAGTTATCTCTAATCCATCCCTGTCAGTTTCTATCCTTCTAGAATCCATTTGGGATGAACAAGCACCACCACCAGAACTCTGGGGGCATCAACCTCCATTATTGCCATCATCTCAGTAACCCAGGAGTCCGTGGGTCTTGCTGTGTTCACAATATTCTGGGGCCATAGAGGAACTTTTGAATCTCTTATATTCTAGATACAGACCACTAGGAACCAGCAGCATTATTTGGGAAGGTCTACCTAGACACTTGCCTTCACAGATGCTCCCTGGCTGCCAACTCTCCCCTCTCTATCTCCATGTCAAACACAGAGCTTCTCTTAGGCTTGTGCCTGCCACCAAGCTCAAAGGATCTCAGGTCACCCTTCTCCCAGTGTCAATATTTCTACTGCATCTTCCCACCTCCGTATCCCTACTCTCAATAAAAGTGCTTCCTTTTACTTCATCTTCTTCTCTGGAGGGAATTTCCCCTTTACAATATGTCCCCTCTTTAGGTAGGGACCATATTGATGGAATGGCTGCAGAGGAATATGACTGGATTTGGGAAACATGATTGGGATTAGGATGCCCATGAAAAAAAGCCACATTACTTTATTGTCAAAATATCATCTCCAATTATATTGTTTGTCTCAACCACAAGATACAAGCTCCAAGAGGGATGGGTCTCCTTTGTCTGTTTTCTTAACTGCTATATCTCCAGTACCTGTTAATAAATATTTGTGGAAAGAATGAAGAAATAATATGAGCAAACCAATAGATGAGTGATTTTGTGCTGTTGGCACTGGGATCCACTGGAGGATTTTGAGCAGAGGATTGAAGCAGTCAGATTTGCAGGTTATCAAATATTTTGTTATGAACTGTATGGTTGTGTTCCCTCTCCAGATTCATATGTTGAAACCCTAACCCCAATGTGCTGGTATTAGGAAGTGGGGCCTTGGGGCGCCTGGGTGGCTCAGTTGTTAAGCATCTGTCTTCAGCTCAGGTCATGATCTCGGGGTCCTGGGATCGAGCCCCGCATTGGGCTCCCTGCTCTGTGGAAAGCCTGCTTCTCCCTCTCCCACGCCCCCTGCTTGTGTTCCCTCTCTCGCTATGTCTCTGTCAAATAATAAATAAAATATTAAAAAAAAAAAAAAGGAAGTGGGGCCTTTGGAAGGTAAGTAGGATTAGATAAGGTCATGGGTGTGGAGGCCTCACAAATGGGATTAGTTCCCTTAAGGAAATGACTTGCTGTCCGTCTCTGCTTTCTGCCATCTGTGGTTACAGCAAGAAGACAGCCAGGAAGCAGCCCTCACAAGACACTGAATCTACCAGCACCTTAATCTTGGACTTCCCAGCCCCAGAACTGTGAGAATTAATTTCTGTTGTTTATAAGCCACCTAGTCTATTGTTTTTTGATACAGAAGCCCAAGCATACTAAGATAGTCTTCAAGCTATCACAGTCATCATAAGCAGCAGTCTGTATTATCCACCCAAGTAACAGTTATTAACTCTCAAGTACCCATACTCCAGTGAGAGAATACACTACTATAAATATTCAAATCCATGAACAGCCTCCTGAGAAGAACTAAGAAGATGTCACAAACATTAAAACTGCCTCACCTTCTCTCTATATCTTCTTTTTACCTCCTCCTTCTCCTAACATTAGGGCCCTTTAGTCAGTGGAACTAGCTAGCCATTTGTAACCCTTTCAGAGAATTTCAGCTGAAATCTGGATACCCAGCCCACTCTGATGTGGTATTTGCCTTTCATGCTTAATTTGTCTATAACATTACAAATTTCATACTCCTACATTTCTACTGTTAAAATCATAATACTATTTTAGTACTTCTCTTTTGCAAGTGAAATTAGCATTAACATCTAAAATTGAAAAGTTGTTGGTTGTTGCCCTAATGTGTCTAAGGGCTTAATCCAAGCCTGAAGTCTAAATTCTCAGTGCCTAAGATGACCTATGTTTTGTGCAGGTTTCTCAGCATACTTAAGTGCTACTGTGGACTTATACCTGGGTCTCTTTGTATCAGAGGATGACCAGGTTGACTTTTCCTTTGGTAAAATGGAAAGAACCTGAGATCAGAGACATCATCTGGGAGTATTCTCCTGAAATGTTCTCTTGTTCTTTACCCTTACAGGATTTTCCAACAGAAGGGCAGAGCATGGATGCCTCTCCATTAAAGGAGGCACCAGGAATCCTGTGGGCCTCATGTCTAGAATAAAAAATCTTGGAAGGTTTTTTCTAGATATGCCTCCTAAGGCAAGGGAAATAAAAGCAAAAAATAAACTATTGGGACTACATCAAAGTAAAAAGCTTCTGCACAGCAAAGGAAACAATCAACAAAACAAAAAGACAACCTATTGAATGGGAGAAAATATTTGCAAATGATACATCTGAGAAAGAGTTAGTATCCAAAATATATTAAGAACTTCTACAGCTCAACACCCAAAAAACAAATAACCCAATTAAAAAAATGGGTAGAAGACATGAACAGACATTTCTCCAAAGACATACAGATGGCCAACGGACATGAAAAAATTGAACATTACTCATCATCAGGGAAATGCAAATCAAAACCACAATGAGCTATCACCTCACACCTGTCAAAATGGCTAAAATCAAAAACATGAAATAACAAGTTTTTTAAAGATTTATTTATTTATTTGAGAGAGGGAGGGAGTGGGGGGAAGGGCAGAGAGAGCGAGAGAGAGAGAGAGAGAGAGAATCTTAAGCAGGTTCCACACCCAGTGTGAAGCCCTACTCAGGGCTTGATCTGACGACCCTAAGATCACAACCTGAGCCAAAACCAACAGTCAGATGCTTAATTGACTGTGCCACCCAGGCACCCCAAGAAATAAGTTTTGTGAGGATGTGGAGAAAAAGGAACCCTCATGCACTGTTGGTAGGAATATAAACTGCTACAGCCACTATGGAAAACAGTATGGAGGTTCCTCAAAAAATTAAAAATAAAATCACTATATGATTCAATAATCCCACTATTGGGTATTTACCCAAAGAATACAAAAACACTAATTCAAAAAGATATATGCACCCTTATGTTTACTGAAGAATTATTTACAATAGCCAAATTATGGAAGCAACCCAAGTGTCCAACAATAAATAAATGGATAAAGAAGGTATGGTTTATATATATAATGGAATGTTACTCGGCCATAAAAAAGAATGAAATCTTGCCATTTGCAGCAACATGGATGGATCTAGAAGGTATAGTGCTAAGCGAAAGAAGTCCATCAGATAAAGACAAATACCGTATGATTTTACTCATATGTGGAATTTAAAAAACAAAACAAACAAAGAAAAAAGAGACAAAGAACCAGACTCTTAAATATACAAAACAAGCTGGTGATTACAGGGGGTGGGAGGAGATGGGTTAGGGAATGGGTGAAAGAGATGAAGGGGATTGAGCATACACATATCCTTTTTTATTTTTTAGATTTTATTTTTATGTATTCTCAACACAACACAACATGGGGCTCAAACTCACAACCCCGAGACCAACAGTCACATACTCTACTAACTGAGCCAGCCAGGTGCCCCAAGAGTACACATATCTTGATGAGCACTGAGTAATGTATAGGATTGTTGAATCACTATACTGTACACCTTAAATTAATATAACACTGTACAGTAATTATACTGGAACTAAATACATAAATAAAAATTAAAAAAAAAAAAGCCTTAGAGTTTTGCAGCTAGTGCTCACGTCCAGAGCAGAATCAAGGTAGTGTCTCAGGAAAGTGGCTAGAAGGAAGCAGAAGAGCCCTAAACATATTCCCATAAAGATCAGGGACATTTACTCCTGGTACTTATGAAGATTTCTAATAATTATGTGACTGTTGTTCTTATTTTATGTAATTTTGCCATTAGGGAGCTAACATTTTAAGCAGAACAAAGAAACTAATAAACTTTTCAGACAGGGCCAGCGACATGCAGAGGAACTTCCCAGATGATCTTTTTGACATCTTTTTCAATTTTATAACTCTATTCTAACCCTAAAAATCTAAAAATTGTTCATAAACTCCTTTCAGCTTCTGAAGAGTAAGGAATACATTAGGAAACTGCATCCCAATTTAGATGTATCTAGGCAAGAACCCAGCCTAAGAAGACATTGGTGGCAGCAGGAAAAGAAAGCAAGAGGCCAAATCCATGACCTATAGAACTCAAAATTAACTTGTTTCAAAATTATCTTGGAAGGGACTCTGGCTTGCATCTCAATCCATAGCCCCAATATCCTAAAAGAAAGAAAAGTGCAAGTCTATGTTGCAGGGGTAGTATTTCTCCAGAAATCACCTAAGTTTGAGAAGGCAACAGCGAGAATCTGAGGCTCCTCTCTAATTCCAGAACCTTCTCTCTGGTCTTCAGGCACCTGACATATCCCAGGGATTGAATCCTGCTTCTGTCTACTCATCTTTTCAGCATAGCCAATATACCTCTCTCTTTATCTCATCTCTTCAAAGCAGGCTCTGGGCTAAGTTCAGAATGCCTTTATGTGTTATTCCCTCCCACTGCTGCCATCCCACTACACTGTCTGCGGCCCCAAGCCATGACCGAATGTCAGGAAACAGCCCATTTTTTTCCATGCTGAAACAGCATGGGAAAATGCTTAGGAAATGTATGCTGAATAAACTATATACAAATATATACTAAGGCAATTTAAAAAGAATAATATTGTAGTGAAATTATGGATAATTCTTCTATTTTAAAAAATTTCAACAGTATTGGGGCACCTGGGTGGCTCAGTTGGTTAAGCAACTGCCTTCAGCTCAGGTCATGATCCCGGAGTCCTGTGATCAAGTCCCACATTGGGTTCCCTGCTCAGCAGGGAGTCTGCTTCTCCCTCTGACCCTCCCCCCTCTCATGCTCTCTCTCTCTCGTATTCTCTCTCTCTCTCAAATAAATAAATAAAAATCTTAAAAAAAAAAATTTCAACAGTATTATTTACATAATCATAAATAAAATAATACTTGCTTTTCAAAATGTTCTAAATTCATAAGTATATTTATTTTTAAAATAAAATATATAATTATACATTTAAATACTTTTATAAAAATGAATAGCTTATAAATACTTAACCTACTGCTATAATAAAAAAACTATTTTTATATAAAAATCAGAAATAAGTTTCCCACATATTTTCTAAATATACCCTCATCATGCTTCTATCCTCTCTATCAAGATAACTCCCACTGGAATGTAAACCCACCATCATGATAATGTGAGTCCTCTCCCTCCTACCAAAATATAAACTTTGTGAGATCAGGAAGCCCTTCTTGTTTACCACTGTATCCCTAGCTCCAGCAACACTGCATGGTAAATGGTAGTCACTCAGTAAATATTGCTGAGTAAGTGAATGTATATCTGCATGCATCTTTATCCAAAGACAGGAACACTAATGTAATCAAATGGAAGCAAAAAGAATGCATACATTATATGGGTCTTATTACAGTATTGATAAGGGGTAATGTTTATTAAGCATTTATTAATATACAAGGCACTAGGCTAAATACTTGATACGTAAAAATATGATATAGGTACTATTATTAATTTTATTTTTTAAAAACCTGGAGGAAAATGAATTTGAGAGGTTAGTATTATTACATACCTACATATATCTTTTTTGTAAAGATTTATTTATTTGAGAGAGAGAGAAAGAGTATGTGCACAGGAAGAGGGCGAGAGGGAGGGGGAGAAGCAGACTTCTGGCTGAGTGAGGAGCCCGACTCAGGACTTGATTTCATGACCCTGAGATCAGATCCTGGGGGGAGGCACAGAGGGAGAGGGAGAGAAAAAATCTGAAGCAGACTCTGCACTGAGTGTGGAGCCCAATGCAGGGCTCCATCTCATGACCCTGAGATCATGACCTGAGCCGAAAGCAAGAGTCCGACACTTAACCAACTGAGCCACCCAGGTGCCCCTACCTATATCTTTTTTAATTTACAAAACCCCTGATTCATCTTTATGAGTTGTTCTTCATAATAAAATTATAGAGTAAGACAATGTTCAAGTTCTGCCTTTGGATTCTCAAAATCACACAGTGAGTGAAAGAGCTGCAGTAAGGATTTTGATTCCTTAATCCTAATCTGTGGCCAAGGCAGCTCATATTTCTTCCCAGAAGATAAAAACAAACATTTGTAGTAATGTTGCCTATGTCACAAGGCTCTGGTGAGGGAGAGTTAATAAGTGATTACAAAATTCTGAGTAACTACAAACTGCTGTAGAAATGCAAAACATCTCTAACAACAGTAATTAATTTTAATCATCATCTCTTTTCTATGTGCAGCTGTCTCTCAAAATTCACTTTGAGGGTTTAATCACCACATCTCAACAAATAAAGTAACCGCCCTCTTTCTCAGACCCTACCAAGAAGCTACCCCCAGCTGCTGAAGTTCTTCTCCTCCCCACCCCTATACATTTCCTACTCCCAGGTGATTAGCACAGGCTGAATGCTGACATTAATCAGAAAAATAGTACAGACTGAGACTTGAGCCTTTCAAAATCCCTGAATTTCACTTTTTAAATTTCAAGTTTTTATTTAAATTGTAGTTAACATATATGGTAAAATTGGTTTCAGGTGTAGAATTTAGTGATTCATCACTTACATATACCATCCAGTGCTCATCACAAGCGCCCTCCTTCATACCCATCACCCATTCAGCCCATCCCCCACCCACCTCCCTCCATCAACCCTCCGTTTGTTCTCTATCGTTAAGAGTCTCTTATAGTTTGCTTCCCTCTCTCCCTTTTCTCCCCCCTTCCCCATGTTCATCTGTTTTGTTTCTTAAATTCCACATATGAGTGAAATCTTATGGTATTTGTCTTTCACTGACAGACTTATTTCGCTTAGCATAATACACTCTAGCTCCATCCATGTCATTGCAAATGGCAAGATTTCATTCTTTTTGATGGCTGAGTAATATTGTGTAAACTACATCTTTTTTTTTAAAGATTTTATTCATTTATTTGTCAGAGAGAGAGAGAGCACAAGCAGGGGGAGTGGCAGGCAGAGGGAGAAGCAGACTCCCCACTGAGCAGGGAGCCCGATGCGGGATTCAATCCCAGGACCCTGGGATCATGACCTGAGCTGAAGGCAGATGCTTAACCAACTGAGCCACCCAGGCATCACTACCACATCTTCTTTATCCATTTATCAGCTGATGCACATTTGGGCTCTTTCCATAGTTTGGCTATTGTTGATAATGCTGGTAGAAACACTGGGGTGCAATGTGTTACCCAAAGCAATCTATACATTTAATGCAATCCCTATCAAAATACCACCAGCATTTTTCACAGAGTTAGAACAAACAATCCTAAAACTTGTATGTGAAATAGCCAAAGCAATCTTGAAAAAAAAAAAAAAAAGCAAAGCTGGAGGCATCACAATTCTGAACTTCAAGCTATATTACTTTTTTTTTTTTTTTTGACAGAGAAAGAGACAGCGAGAGAGGCAACACAAGCAGGGGGAGTGAGAGAGGGAGAAGCAGGCCTCCCGCTGAGCAGGGAGCCCGATGCGGGGCTCGATCCCAGGACCCTGAGATCATGACCTGAGCCGAAGCAGTCGCTTAACCAACTGAGCCACCCAGGCGCCCCAAGCTATATACAAAGCTGTAGTCATCAAGACAGCATAGTACTAGAACAAAAACAGACACATAGATCAATGGAACAGAAGAGAGAACCCAGAAATGGACCCACAACTCTATGATCAACTAATCTTCGACAAAGCAGGAAAGAATATCCAATGGAAAAAAGATAGTCTCAACAAATGGGGTTGGGAAAACTGGACAGCCACACACAGAAGATGAAACTGGACCACTTTCTTATACCATATACAAAAATAAACTCAAAATGGATGAAAGACCTAAATGTGAGACAGGAAACCATCAAAATCCTAGAGGACAACACAGGCAGCAACCTCTTTGACCTCAGCTGCAACAACTTCTTACTAGACACGTTGCCAGAGGCAAGGGAAACAAAAGCAAAAATGAACTATTGGGACCTCATCAAGATGAAAAGCTCCTGCGAAATGAAGAAACAATCAACAAAACTAAAAGGCAGCCTACAGAATGGGAGAAAATATTTGCAAGTGACATATCAGATAAAGGGTTAGTATCCAAAATCTATAAATAACTTATCAAACTCAACACCCAATAAATAAGTAATCCAGTTAAGAAATGGGCAGAAGATGGGGCGCCTTGGTGACTCAGTCAGTTAAGCATCCAACTCTTGGTTTCAGCTCAGGTCATGATCTTGGGGTGGTGAGATGGAGCCCCATGTCGGGTTCTGCACTCAGTGGGGAGTCTGCTTGAGATTCTCTCTCTCCTTCTCCCCCTGCCCCTCCCACTGCTCACACTCTCTCTCTAAAATAAATGTCTTTATTTTTATTTTTTTATTTTTATTTTTTTAAAGATTTTATTTATTTGACAGAGAGAGATATAGCGAGAGAGGGAACACAAGCAGCGGGAGTGGGAGAGGGAGAAGCAGGCTTCCCGCGGAGCAGGGAGCCCGATGCGGGGCTCGATCCCAGGACCCGGGGACCATGACCCGAGCCGAAGTCAGATGCTTAACGACTGAGCCACCCAGTCACCCCTAAAATAAATGTCTTTTTAAAAAGTTTTAAATATTTGGGGCGCCTGGGTGGCTCAGTCATTAAGCATCTGACTTCGGCTCGGGTCATGGTCCCCGGGTCCTGGGATCGAGCCCCGCATCGGGCTCCCTGCTCCGCGGGAAGCCTGCTTCTCCCTCTCTCATCTCCCTGCTTGTGTTCCCTCTCTTACTGTGTCTCTGTCAAATAAATAAATAAAATCTTTAAAAAAAATTTTTTTTAATATTTAAAAATAAAAATCAGGCACACTAAGAGATCAACAAAAATAACTAATAATAAAATAGAATAATTGTAACAATATACTGTAATAAAAGGTTTATGAATGTGATCTCTCTCAAAATATTTTATTGTAATGTATTTTCCCTTCTTCTTGTAATGATGGGAAATGATAAAATGCCTACATGATGAGATGAAATGAGATAAATGACATAAGCGTTGTGACATACTGTTAAGCTACTATTGACATTCTGATGCTGCATCAGGAGGATCATCTGCTTCCAGACTGCGAGTAATGGAAACCACAGATAATGGGCTTCTTGAGTAGTAGTAACAGAGGACATATGGCCACAAAACAAAAAATATTTAGTATCTGGCCCAATATAGAAGTAGTTTGCCAACCCCTGATAGGGTGAGGCCTGAGTTCTAGAGCACTCCAATAAATAAGAAATATGAGGGGTGCCTGGGTGGCTCAGTCAGTTAAGCATCCACCTCTTGATTTCAGCTCAGGTCATGATCTCAGGGTCGTGAGATTGAGCCCCATGTCAGGCTCTGTGCTGGGCGTGGAACCTCCTTAAGATTCTCTTTCCCAGACATACAAATGGCCAATAGACACTTGGAAAAATACTCAACATCACTCAGCATCAGGGAAATACAAATCAAAACCACAATGAGATACCACTTCACACTGGTCAGAATGGCTAAAATTAACAACTCAGGAAACAACAGAAGTTGGCAAGGATGTGGAGAAAGGGGAACCCTCTTACACTGTTGGTGGGAATGCAAACTGGTCAGCAGTTTGGAAGACAGACATATTGTCTGGAAGACAGTATGGAAGTTCCTCAAAAAGTTAAAAATAGAGCTACCCTATGACCCAGCAATTGCACTATCAGGTATTTATCCAAAGGATACAAACACAGTGATTTGAAGTGATTATAGCAGCAATGTCCACAAGAGCCAAAATATGGAAAGAGCCCAGATGTCCACTGACGGATGAATGGATAAAGAAGATGTGGTGTACACACACACACAGGAATATTACTCAGCCATTAAAAAGAATGAAATCTTGCCATCTGCAACATCGATGGAACTAGAGGGTATTATGCTAAGTGAAATAAGTCAGTCAGAGGAAGACAAATATATGATTTCACTCATATATGGAATTTAAGAAACCAAACAAATGAACTTGGGGAAGGGAAGGAAAAATAAGACAAAAACAGAGAGGGAAACAAACTATAAGAGACTCTTAACTCTAGGAAAAAAACTGAGGGTTGCTGGAGGGGAGGTGGTGGGGGGGATGGGATAACTGGGTGATGGGCATTTAGGAGGACACTTGATGTAATGAGCACTGGGTGTTATATGCAACTAATGAATCACTAAATTACCTCTGAAACTAATAATACGCTATATGTTAATTAAATTGAATTTTTAAAAAAAGATTCTCTCTTTGCCTCTCCCTCTGCTCCTCCCACCCTCACTCCCCCTCTCTAAAAAAATTTGTATTTTGAGAAAGAGCAGTTCATGATATGGCAGAAAACCAGGGAAATGTGGGTCTCCAAAGATAGGTGAAGACAAAGGCCATTTTTAAGGTAAGAGGGAGTGATCAAGTATGTTAATATTGCCTGGAGGACAAGCAAAATGAACTGAGAAAATGAAAGTTGAACTTCATAACCTAAAGGCCACCAGGGATCTTCACAAGAACATTCTCTTTGGAACGGTAGGAAATGATGTGGGAGTTCAACAAAGAATGGGAAGAGAGGCAGTGGAGGCAGGTAAGAGTTTTGCTAGGAAGGAGAACAGAGAAACGGATCAGGAAAAGGTGAATGAATTCCATAGGCACAGCACCTGGGCCCCAAAATCCAGATAGCCCTTGGTTTTCATTTCAGTGTTAACCATTAAAATTTTGTGTTTTATTTAATAAAAAAGAGGAAACCTTATAAAATAATAGATGATTTTGTGTGGAGAGACATGTTCTAATAAGATAACAAGTATAAAGGCATATGGTTTCTCTTATAAAACAAAATTTAGCTCTTTCATAATTTAACTCTCCAAGGAGACTTTCCAGGCAGCAAAGGGCAAGCTCAGCAAAGCTGCTCCAACTGTGTTTTCTGAGATTCTCTTTCCCCAGGGAGACTCTTTAACTTCAAGAACTGTCACAGACCCCAGGAATACAAATATTCTTCCTTTCACATTCTGGTACAAGTGTAGTCAAAAACTCCTCCTACCTTTGCAAGGTAGAGACAGACTGGAATATTCAAAAGCCTTTCCAGGAGACTAAGGGAGAATGAAGCAAACAGAAAGGGCAGAGGCAGGAAAACAGGAATATGAAATTTAGGCACACAGGCTTTGAAGTCAGATAATCTTGGATTCAAATCATTGCTCTGCCACTAAGTGGCTGTATAACTTTGTGCAGGTTACTTAACTTCTCTGAAGCATAGTTTCTTCATCTATACAATGGGTAAATTTATACCTACCTGTGTTCATTCAGGGCCTCCAAGAAGTAAACACCAAGATCAGATCAGACTTGCAAGAAATTGGTGGGAATGCTTATGAAAGAAAATGGAGAGGGAGCTGGGGAAGGATGAGATCTGTCAGACAATGATACACATCTGACCCATAGGAAGGAGAAATGGAAAGAAGGTAGGATAGGAAGAGCCTTAGACTGCCATGAAGCTTTCAGAAATTTTCTCGGGCCAAAACCATCAGCCAGAGGAGTCCTCTGTCTCACAGGAATGGGCCTGCTGCAATATCCCCGCTGTGCACCTCACTGGCTAAAAAAGACCGCAGGAAACAGCCTCAGAGCAAATGCAGTGTTGTATTTAGAATATAGCAGTTGGGGACATCAGTCAATTATGCCCCCCACAGTAGGAGATCTGAGAGGCACATTCTCATAGTTGTACACATCTCCCTCTCTACAGGGGATTGTGGAGCAGTTCCACCTTGGTTCCCAGGGGCCTTTCTTCTTGAGGAAGGGCCAGGTTTAGTGGAATGAATTACAGCCCTCATCACTGCTGTTGATTTCAGGCCTGCAACTGATACTCATACTCTGTCTTCTCCATTCTAAATTCTCCTCACTGTCATCTGTCACCTTGGCTGGTCTTGGTGGCCTACCTGGCGGTGTGACCTGAGCCTTCATTCCTGAAGGGTCTGGTAATCATACAGTTAGTAATCACACCCTTCTCAGGATGGAGTTGCTGCATGTGTCCATTCAATGGGACAAGGGAATACCAGGAGACACCCAACTGCATCACATAGATTCCACACATATTCCCTCCCTGTCCCTATTGTAAAAAAGCAGCCTTACCTTTTCCTGCTGATCAGGGTCATCTACCTTTGCCAATATTGGTGACACCTCTTCTCTCAGGCTGGTCCCTGGATACAAGGAATCCAAAATTGTCCTCATGGCAGCCATAGCTTATAGTTCAGTGGGAGTTTTGCAGCATCCCCTAGCAAGAATTACACCTTCTTAGGGAATCAGGACCTCCAACTTTGCAAAGCTCAGAGCTGCAGGAACAGAAAATACAAAGTCCCCTATTGGGTCATTGTGAGTAACTGGTAAATGGAGTTACTCCTGCTTGCACCCCTTGGTTCCCAGACCTGTGTATTCTTCCCATTGGGGACCTAGCACCAAAATTTTCTCTATATATTTCCTATCCTTTTAGAGGGTTATCACAAAGCTGGAACTTTAGCTGTGCCTTTAAAAGACTGTTCCAACATTTTCTAAGGCCAGCTGCCCCTGGATGGTGCAATATATGACCAGTGGGCCCATGCCCACTTCACATATCCTGTACTGTGAGGGGGGTTCCATGTTTGGATACTAAGCTGTGTGAAAATCCTGCTTGTAGATTAGGCATTCCATAGGCCCCTAAATAGTGATGGTGGTCAAGGCACTACAGGTAGGAAATGAAAACTCATACCCAAAACAAGTCACCTATCCCATCTATCCCTATTCACCTATCCCTAACCACTGGCCCTTCCATTATAGATAAGGCCCAATGTAGTTGACTTGCCACCAAGTAGCTGGTTGGCTTCCTCAAAGAATAGTGCCCCATCAAGGGCTCAGCATTGATCTCTAATGTTGACAAGTTGAACATTCAGAGGCAGCAATAGTCAGGATTGTAAAGGTCTGCACTGTGATTCTCCCACTATAGCTTAACAAAATCTCCATACTGCATCTTTTCCCATCATCGACACTTCCAACACCAGAGGGTTCTCCAGATTCTATTGGCAGAGCCCTTTTCTTTTCCAGGTCTCACTCAGAGCTGGCAATCTTCCATGTTATCTGGTATATGAACCAAAGCAATGATCCTAGGTGTAGAATATATTGCTTCCAGAACTCAAAGAGGACTACTGGCACTGTGCTTCCATCTTTGTGGTAGGGAATAAAAGATGCTGCAATTTTTTACTTTGGAGAGCTATCCCAACATACTCCTGACCATTAGATTCCTAAAACTTTCATTGAAATGGCAGGTTCCTTAATCTTTGTCGGATTTATCTCCCACCATCTGGAGCACATCAGCATGCCATCGATGAAATGGATCAGTGTGATGGTTCTGTGGAATACCTAGGCAGTCCAGATTTCATCAAACTATATTATGACAGTGGGCAGGAAATTTGACATAGCCCTGAGCCCAAAGTATAAATGAATACTGTTGGTCATCTCACATGAATACAAACTGTTCCTGATCCTCTTTCCTGATTGAAATTGAAAAGAATTGCTTTTGTCAATCAATGGCCATATATCATATATCTGAAGATTTATCGATCTGCTCTAGCAATTAGGCCATATCTGGCACAGTAGATATGATGAAGGCTACTGCTTGTTTAAGCCAGCAATAGTCTTCAGTCATTCTCCAGGGATGTGATATTGTTTCTTTTTTTTTTTTTTTTTTTTTTTTTTTTTTTTTTAAAGATTTTATTTATTTATTTGAGACAGAGAGAATGAGAGAGAGAGAGCACATGAGAGGGGGGAGGGTCAGAGGGAGAAGCAGGCTCCCCGCCGAGCAGGGAGCCCGATGCGGGACTCGATCCCGGGACTCCAGGATCATGACCTGAGCCGAAGGCAGTCGCTTAACCAACTGAGCCACCCAGGCGCCCGTGATATTGTTTCTGATTTACTATCTTGGCTGGGAAAGGAAGGAAGGTGAAGGAACAGTTTCAAAGGTTTCTACTTGGCTTTCCTCATTCTATCTTTTACCCTACAGACTAAGAACCTAATGTGAGGCTTATTCTAACATTCAAGTATATCAATGCAATCAGGAACAGACAAAATGACCACTGGGTGCCTCCACTAACCTAGCAGGCCCATTCTGAGCAGACTTTACTGAGGACTTAATTTATTACTCAGTCCCTGTAGGCCCTCCCTTTTATTAGAACTATAATGATGCTTTGGGTCTCCAGGTATCAGTGACAACTCAGACCGTGTGTCTAATAGTTCCCAAAATGTCTCATCAGTTTATCCTCCCCAGTATACAATCACCCAAGTAAACTGTCAGAGGTACCTTTCAAAAAAGAACTAGGGGAATAGTATGTACTTGCCATGGTATTGCTACTTCTTTTTCTGCCAGAGACATCATGCTCTATTACCATCTCTACAATTCTGTGCAGCTCAAGTCCCTTGGCTGTACCCTCAGATCTTGAAGGTCATTATAATTATTGCAGCCTCCATTACATTGAAAGTCATCATCCCTACAGATATTAATGAGCCCCACTTTGTAACCACCTCTTCTACAATCAGGCCTGACCTGCAGAGAAGAGCCACAACTAATGATGCTGATGCTATTCCCACTAGTGCTTTCCTGATGGCCTCATGAATGGTGTGTCTTCTGAGCCCTCCCATAGAACAAAATCAACCGGTATGTTTTGTGGCCTCACATAACACAGCCATTCCTGCTTGCCCACTTTCCTTAGCCTCTTTATTCCTTCTACTATCTGCCAGGATAGCTCAAGCATTTCCACTTCATTCAACATTGGCCATTCCTCTCTTAAAGACTCTAAGAACCACCTCATCCTCTAGGGTTCTTGCCAATGTGTTAAATCCTGTGACCTCAAAAAATGGTCTATAAGTCTATGAATTCCTATCCAGTTTTACAGTCTAACCCCCTTATAAAGTACCCTCAAAATACAATCCCAGGTATACCACCATGCTTCTGCTAGCTAATTCTTGCAGTTCCTTCAGTGTATAACATCTTTCCTCTCTTACCAGGTCCAGCATTTCCCTGGCCAGGTTGTGCTAGTATTTAACCCAAAGTTATTGACCTACCGGCCAGGAGAGGAGGTAGGGCTGCTGAGAGGGCACCTGCTGCCTTATGGGAGAAGGGATTATACAACTTATATTATAATACAACGTCTATCAATGCAAAAGTGCTAGCTCTTACCATAGAAGAGTAGGCCACCTCTGCAAATTCTTAAGATTTGAGGGGAGTCTTTAGAAGCATTCATTCAGATGTCCCTATCCCATAAATCAGGGTCCCAGGTTTTCCCAGCCAGGACTCTTACCTTAGCATAACAGACCTGCCTTGACTGATAATTTAAATGTCTCTGGAGTTTGGGGCACGTGGGTGGCTCAGTTGGTTAAGCATTTGACTCTTGGTTTTGGCTCAGGTCATGATCTTAGGGTCATGGGATCAAGCCCCATGTTGGGCTCCACACTCAGCAGGGAGTCTGCTTGAGATTCTCTCCCTCCATCTGCCCCTCCCCCTTCCCTCCACTCACATGCACACTCAAGCACTCTCTCTCTAAAATAAATAAATAAATCTTTTAAAAAATGTTTCTGGAGCTCTGCCATTCTAATCAGATCATGTTTGCTGCTCAGCTATGTCCTCTCTTCCACTGCAGTGTATAAGGGTTCTCATACTTAGACTTTAACTATTTAATAGCCTTCTGATTCTCATCCCTCTGCAAAGTGAGTGTCCATTCAGCTTAGCAGTAGCCAACCAACTCCACTGTCTTTGTATGCATTGTTCTCCCCATATCTTTCAAATGACTGAATCAAAGTCAAAAAATTAGCAAAGTCAATCCTCTCAACCAGGAATTTTTCCCAGTAGCAACTGGCCCACCACTGTGTACCAGGGACTATTCATACTTCACATATCACTCAAGAGGGAATAATTTTTACCCACTGAGAAACAGGTGAACCATATCCAGAATCCCATCTTACCACCTGTTTTCTTGGGCCATGTGTATTGGTTGAATCATCTAAGGAGAGAATTCAAGATAAAATTAGATACACAAGAGATCTGTGGTGGGAGCAAGATGAACTCCTGTGAGGGAAAATGGGGAGGGAACCAGAGAAGAGTGAGGGACCTATCAGAACATGATACAGGTCTGTCCCCTTGTATAAAAGAGGCAGAAAAAAGAAAGGTTGGGTAAGAAGAGTCTTAGATGGCCATTCAGTCGAAAGAAAATTTTGGTAAGGCCAATGGGAGATCGTTAAGCCAAAGGAAGCTGCCAAAGGAGTCCTCCATCTTGCAGGACTGGCCTGCCTTAGTTAAGGCTGATGTGCTCAGTCATTGGCTAAGAACAGTTGGTGGGAAGTGTGGCCTTAGTGCAAATGCAGTGGTAGGTTCAGCATGCAGCAGCATGTGAGTGGAAGGAGCTACGCAGAGAGGAAAACCAGACCTAAGAGATGACATTTTTTAAGAACCTACAGTCAGCTCCACCCCTGACATCCCAATTACATAAACCTTTGTTTGAATTTGTTTTCCTTTGTTCAAATTTGTTTGAATTGGGCTTCTGTCTTTGTAAGTGAAAGAGAACTCAGATACCTAAGGAGAGAATTAATTTGATAAATAAGTTTGAGGTAATCAAAGGAAGATTAAAAGGAGTCAATGTCAGAATAAGAAAGCCTATATTTCCAAACTAACAGATAAGCACATATGGTACATAAAAGTATATACCATCTCTATTATGTCCACGTGTCTATAGGTTTAAGAGAATACTGTTTATGAAATTTGGATTCCAGCACTGAACAATTTTATAATTTTGGGCAATATAATAACTGATATTTATTAAGTGCATACTTGATGCCAAGCATGACCCTAAGAGCTTTATATGCATTACTTTATTTAACCACTATTTCACAGATGAAGAGAAGACTATGACTCAGAAATATTAAGAAACCACCTCTGGGGTGCCTGGTTGGCTCAGCTGGAGGAGGGTGTGACTCTTGATCTTAGTGTCATGAGTTTGAGCCCCACATTGAGTGTGGAGATTACTTAAAAATAAATAAACTTAAAAAAAAAAAAAAAGGAACCACCCTCAAGGGCACATATCTACTAAATGCAGTTTTAGGATCTGAATACAGATCTCTCTGACTCCAGAACCCATGCCCTTTACCAGCATATTATATGGCCTCTCTTGAAGTCAATTTGTGTCTATTACCCGAGGCTAAAATGCTTTAAAATTCACAGATGTCATTTCACTAACATTCATAATCCCTCTACTCGCTGAAGTTCTTAAAAACTATGGAATAATTATGAATATCTGTTTTTCAGATAATAAAATTTCTGGCTTGGGGTGCCGGGGTGGCTCAGTTGGTTAAGCAGCTGCCTTCCGCCCGGGTCATGATCCCAGGGTCCTGGGATCAAGTCCCACATCAGGCTCCTTGCTCAGCAAGGAGCCTGCTTCTCCCTCTCTCTCCCTCTGCTTGTGCTCTGTCAAATAAATAAAATCTTAAAAAATAAATAAATAATAAATAAAATTTCTGGCTATATTTAATAACTTAGAGCTAGAATATGGAGCTCCTACTCCACCTGAAGTCTAACATTGACAATTTCACACAGACAGTGCAAACTGATTTGATATAAATGGTAAATCTTGTATAGAGGCACCAAGAACACAAAAGTTTGTAGTTACTTTCTGAGGGATTTATCCTCTTTTCATCAGAATCCCCAGAAGACTGGAAAATATACAGTCTCTTTCCCTGCCCTTTGCAATCATTTTGTCCAAGGTATTTAAAGGAAATTTATATCAAATAAAGGAGAAACCAGAAACACAAGAAGGTCCTCAATAGTTGGAGCATAGTAAAGAAAAGACTCTTCATTTTCTTCTCCATCTCCAGGATACTTAGTATAAGTCCTCACTGTCATTTATAATCTCAGTGAAAGACATTTTCTGTATGAGAATCCATTAGGCATGTGAAAACCTTGGCTGAGTGTAATTCCCTCTAATGTGGACATCTATCATTTTGCTAGATATTGGAAGGACACATATCAGAATTCCATTACTTCCAGTCTGGCTCCTGCCACCAGTCCCTCCACTAAAATTGCTCTTTCCCAGTCCCCAGCAACACCCACATTGCCTAATACAATGACTATTTTTTAATGCTTATTGTTCTGGAACTCAGCAACAGTTATTGAGTTGGTCACCTCTTGCTCTGTTCTCCTGCCTTCCTCAGGCTCCTTGCTCCGTCTTCTGATCACATTCCCTCCCAGTTTTTCTTTTTGTCCTGACCTTCCTTCAGTCTCTTTCAAAGGCTTTTCTTCTTTTTCTGGCCCCTTAAAAGAATTTGGTTTTGGTCTCCTTCTATGTTCTCTCTATTCACTCTCCGTGGATGATCTCAACTATATCCATGGCTTCAAGAGCTACCCTGATGACTCCCAAATCTGTATCTCCAGGCTTGACCTCTCTTGTGAACTCCCAACCCATATATCCTTCATCTGCATCTGGATGTCCCACAGGCATCTCAAACCTAACACAGCATAAATGAACTCATCTTCTCACCAGTACCTGGACCTTCACCTTCTGTCTATATCTCCATTAATGTCACCATGGTCCCACAGTCACCTTGCCCTGTCTTCAAGAAGTTATTCCAGAGTCCTTCCTCTCCTCTTCAATCTCACCTATATATCTTCACTCGTCTAACTTCTACTCATTCTTCTTGTTTCAGCTTGGACATCATTTTCCCCAGGAACTTTTTGCCAACTCCACAAGTCTATATAAGTTACTCCTTCTATGTGTTCCTAGAACACCTTAAACTTTCCCTCTCATAGTACTTATCACAACATAGTATTGTAATTACCAGGTTACTTGTCTATTAGTTTTGCAGACAACAAGAGTGGACCTTGTCTAAATTTCATGTTGTTATAGCCTCAATGTCTAACACAATCCCTGGCACATGGTAGGTACTCATTAAATATTTGTTGAAGGAGTGAACAAATGAATCACTAAGACTTGAGATGGATTCAACAGTTCAATAATGTTTACAGTTTAATATGTACTGTGCCTATCATGTGCCATTTTATTTCCAAAATTGTTTAATGAATATGTTCCCATATCTTATCTATAATGCCATTGTCTTAGCTAAGATTCCAGTAACTTCTTGACCAGGCTACTTAAGCAGTTTCTTAACTCAAACCTCAATCCTTTCTGCTCTATTCTCCACACAGCTTTGAGAATGATCTAAAATCAAATTAGATCGTACCACTCCCGAGTTGAACGACTTCAGTGGGTTCACTATAGCCCTAGGATAGTCCAAAACCTAAGCAGGGTATAACAGAAACCTCCATGCTTTGGCTCCTGCCTACCTATTCTCCAGCCATATCACTCAACACTCCCCCACAGGCACCTACTAAATTAGACTACTAGTCCCTCCACATATACACAATCTCCAACTGTATACCCTGACTTACTCCTATTCTTTCATAAAATGTTTATTGACCACTTGATATGTGCCAGGCAATGTTCTAGGTACTGGAGACTATGTGATGAATAGAAAGACAAAAATCTCTGCCCTCTTGGTGAATTTTTCTCTATTCAAATGCTACCTTGAATTGGATGCCTTTCTTCAGTGCTTCTACAGAACTATCAGAATATCTTTATGATACTTTATCACAACATGCCATAATTGTTGATGTACTTGAATGCTAGGGTAAATCTAGGTTTTATGAGCCCTAAAGCTTAGCAATTTGGTTTCGTGCACCTGAGGGGGCATCTTTAAGAAAAATATTACTGGGAGCCTGGGTGGCTCAGTCGTTAAGCATCTGCCTTCGGCTCAGGTCATGATCCCAAGGTCCTGGGATCGAGTCCTACATCGGGCTCCCTGCTCGGCAAGAAGCCTGCTTCTCCCTCTCCCATTCCCCCTGCTTGTGTTCCTGCTCTCGCTCTCTCTGTCAAATAAATAAATAAAATCTTAAAAAAAAAAAAAGAAAAGAAAAATATTACTAATATAATATTGCTAAGCCCTTTCCAGGCAGGGCCTTGGAAGGGGCCTATGCAAATCATTTCATGGTAAATCCACTCCTATTTACCCATCTTTTCCAACAGACTATGAACTTTTTGTTTCTATACCTCCACTCCGTGCCATCTCAGAGAGTGCTTTCTCACTGCTTGCCCACAAAGGCTACTACAGAATAAGAATCTTGCCTAGGAGCTCTAGCTACCTGTCTTCTCTTATGGAGCGTGCTCTTGAGCTAGTGAATCACTAATTCTAACACTTCATTTCAATTCTGCATGCTTTACTGAAAGTAGAAATCCTCTTAGAAGACTACTTACTGGCTCTCCACGGGCTTCCAGACACTTCAATTAGTGTAGTCTATTTCCATAACGCACAGGACCTCTTAAAGCAGATTAATAACTTGTATAAGAGTGTTCCCGACAATCACCAGAGGATTTCAAAACTGTTTACAATAGGGGCTGTCACATGTACAAAGCGCAGACCCAGAGCCCAGATTTAGAAAAATTCTTTCTTTCTCACTCAGTCTACATTTAAGACTTTAAGGCTACCTAAATCTGCAGTTTTCTTTGTCCAAAATCACTTTGGCTTTTTCCTCTGGATATATATACTCTATTGATCCAAACACTTCCTGAGCTGCCCAAAATCAGAGAATCAAGAGATTTCAGAGTAAGAAGGAACTGAGAGTTTAAAAAATCATATATTAGTATATCTATTATGTGTGAGCCATTGTGAGGAAAACAAAGAAGAGTAACATATCCCAGTTCTCAAGGAGCATATAAAAAAGTCTTTCCATGGCCAGATTTTTCTTACCTATGGTGTTATTTTTCCCTCCATTCTCCAGCTCTGAACATTTTATTTTTCTAGGATTTTACTGAACTTTAAATCAGTCCCATTAATAAGTCACATGCTACTGGCACAAATTACAAATAACTGCAGAAAAAGATCATACTTATTAACTACTCTCCTAAATGTGGTAGACATACTCAAACAGAGAAAATTGCCTTTTTTAATACCTTAGAACCAGGCAGCGTATCCTAGAAATTAGCTAAATTTCATTTAGAAACCAAGCAACTGAGCTCTAAGGAATGACTAAGGGCTTCCACGAGCTTCCATGGCCTCATAGATCTACATCACTGATAAGTCTCACACTGAAAATAATTCAGTTTTGAGGAAAATAAAGAATTTAAGGATATTAAAAGTTAATATCCACCAAACATTTATGTTTGTGCCTTTGAGGATCCACTAAATCTCAGACACTGAAAATAAAACATGGTCCCTGCCCTTAAGAAACTCATAGGCTAGTAATACAGACAGAAATCCTGCAGATAATAATACAAAATGGCCGAATGATGATAGAGATAAGCACAGGGTACTATGTGAATCGAGAGGATGGGTACTAACCTAGCTGGTATGGAGGAAATAATATTTGACCTGACCTTTTTTTTTTAAAGATTTTATTTATTTATTCGACAGAGAGAGAGAAAGAGAGAGAGAGCAGGAACACAAGCAGGGGGAGTGGGAGAGGGAGATGCAGGCTTCCTGCCGAGCAGGGAGCCCAATGTGGGACTCGATCCCAGGACCCTGGGATCATGACCTGAGCCGAAGGCAGACGCTTAACAACTGAGCCACCCAGGCGCCCATGATTTTTTTTTTTTTTAAGATTTATTTATTTATTTATTTGAGAGAGTGAATGAGAGACAGAGAGCATGAGAGGGAGGAGGTTCAGAGGGAGAAGCAGACTCCCCGCTGAGCAGGGAGCCCAACTTGGGACTCGATCCCAGGATTCCAAGATCATGACCTGAGCTGAAGGCAGTCGCTTAACCAACTGAGCCACCCAGGCGCCCCTGACCTGACTTTTTAAAAGATAAGTTTTAGACAGCAAAACTGAGAGGCAAAGTAAGGCAAGGTGCATAGATCAGTCATGTTACCAATGAATCAACAGAAAACAACTTTGGATGATTTAATTAGAAAGAGTTTATTAAAAAAGGTGCTGTGTAGCTCAGAGAACCCGTAGAAAGACTGATGATGCAAGATTAAAAATAGGACACAAAAAGATGACACTCAGAGTAAACACAGTCAAAATCATACCAGAGAATGCATCCAATGAAAGTGCTGTTGCTGCCATCATTGAACTCTGGATTTTTTAGCTTAAATTGCCAATGTTGCTGTACTGGACATTGGATGCTGGCACTGAACAGTGGATGCTGATACTAGATACTGGATGTCCAGTGTAAGACACTGGTTGACCCTCTGCAATCTTCAAAGCTCATAAAATTTGTAATTCCTAAACCATACCAAGGAGATTCCAATACTGACAGTTAAAAAGAGGCATGGGGCAATTGGATGACTCTTAAAGGACATGACTCTTGATCTCAGGGTTGTAGGTTCAAGCTCCACACTGAATGTAGAGATTACTAAAAAATAAAATATAGCAGCATTCTAAGGAGAGGAGAAAGCAAGAGAAAATACACAGCTAAATTTTTTTTTAAAGCCTATATTAGAAAAGAATGATCACATATCAGTAACTTTAGGCTTTAAACTTAAGAAGACTGGAAAAGATGCATAAACTAAATGCTAAGTTATCAGTGGGATGCCTGGGTGGCTCAGTCGGTTAAGCAGCTGCCTTCGGTTCAGGTCATGATCCCAGGGTCCTGGGATTGAGTTCCTCATCAGGCTCCTTGCTCAACAGGGAGCCTGTTTCTCCTTCTGCCTGCCCTGCCTGCCACTCCCCTGCTTGTACTCTCTCCTCTCTGACAAATAAATAAATAAAATCTTTAAAAAATAAAATAAATAAATGCTAAGCTAGCAGGAAAAAAGGAAATAAAGAACACAATAATAATCGATGAAACAGAAAACAAAAACAATGAAGGAAATCAATAAAACCAAAAGTCGGTCTTTGTTTTTTTGTTTTTTAAAGATATTATTTATTTATTTGTCAGAGAGAAAGAGAGAAAAGAGCGCAAGCAGGAGGAACGGCAGGCAGAGCAGGCAGAGGAGAAGCAGGTAGAGGGAGAAGCAGGCTCCCCACTGAGCAAGAAGCCTGATGTAGGACTTGATCCCAGGACCCTGGGATCATGATGTGAGCCAAAGGCAGATGCTTAATGACTGAGCCACCCAGGCATCCCAAAAGTTGGTTCTTCGAAAAGAATAAATTTGACAAACCTTTAGTTACACTAATCAAGAAAAAAAGAAAGAAGATACAAATTACTAAAATAGAAATGAAAAAGGAAACTTCACTACAAATCTCAGAGAAATTAAAAGGGTTATAAAAGGAATGATATAAACAACTTTATGCCAATAATTTGGACAACTTATATAAAAAAGATAAAGTCCTAAAAAGACACAAATTACCAAAACTAATTCAAGAAGAAATGGAAAATCCAACTAGACCCATAACAAATAAAGAAGGTGGATCAATAATTTAAAATCTCTCCACAAATAAAATCCCAGGCCCAGATAATTTCAATGGTGAATTCTATCAAAATTTCAAGAATGTGTAATACCAATCTTTCACAAACTCTTCGGAAAATAGCAGAGGAAGAATCATTTCTCAACTTACTCTTTTAGGTCATAATATTACCAAATATAAATGCTGGACAAAGACATCAAAAGAAAAAAAAATCATAAACGAAATTCCTTCATAAATACAGACACAAAAATCCTCAACAAAATAATAGGAAATTGAATCTAGCAAAATATAAAATAGATTAAACAATATGATCAACTGGAATTTATCCCAGGAATACAAGTCTGATTTAACATATAAAAACCAACTAATGTAATATATCATGGTAATATTAAAAAGGACAAAAACTATATGATCACCTTAATAGGTACAGAAAAAAACATTCAACAAGCTCCAACAGCAATTCGTGGAAAAAAATTTCTTTTTTTTTTTTTTAAGATTTTATTTATTTATTTGAGAGAGAGAGAGAATGAGAGACAGAGAGCATGAGAGGGAAGAGGGCAGAAGGGGAAGCAGACCCCCCGCTGAGCAGGGAGCCCGATGTGGGACTCGATCCCGGGACTCCAGGATCATGACCTGAGCCGAAGGCAGTCGCTTAACCAACTGAGCCACCCAGGTGCCCCCAAAATTTCTTTTTTTTAATTAGAGTTTGTTGTACACATAAAAATAGTTCGCAATTGGGAGCTCTCAAACTAACAGCTCTCAAAGGTATACTGTTATAAGACACCTTAAATAATGAGAATGCAGAGGTTGTTTATTATTTTCAATGATTTATTGTATCATTAGAGTTTTCCTAATGATTGAGGATTGGTTAAAAGTGACCACCTCATGCCAATTTGGGGGAACAGCTTGAATTTTACCTATGATTTTCAGAGGCATATACAAGAAGTAGCCCAAGGTAATTTTCACTTATTTTGCAGAATAAGCTAAGGTTGGACACAGTAATTTTCCTAATAGCATAATCAAAATGATCTATTGTCATCATTCTAAAATCTGTGTTATTAATCTTCATCATTTGAGTCAAACCAAACTGTGTAATTACAGAGTGAGTCTAGAACATGCCCTAAATTTGGTCCAGTACCTTTAAGGTTTTCTATGCATAGGGACAGATGGCTAGCAATGAAGTCGAGTGGTTATGGGCCATCGTTTGGCTTCCAAGCTTCCTCCCAGTACCAGATTAATTGGTCATAAGTGTTAGTTGAATGGCCAAGGGATGGATACCATTCCTTTTTGTAAAGCCATTTTCCTGTCATCCAAGCATGTATAGGAGCTGGTTCTAATATTAACTGAGAATCTTTCTAAGCATTTAAGTGGCTACATAACCAACAATCATTTTGATTAATAAAGGAGGGTATGCACTGAGTGGTAGGCCTTGAGTAGAGAAAATCTCTAACAGAAAAAGGAACATGAGGTATGAATGTTTTGTGTTAGTTCGTAAAACAGTAATATCACAATAATTGTTATAAAAAATGAGTTGTGGGAAAAAGACAGGGGATCTAGTAGAATCTTGTTCAGTGATCTTGGGTGTAACCTATCCGCTTTGCCTTATTGTCTGCTTCAAGGGAAGTTTCTTTTTTCCCCTGGAAAATCCTTAATTTTAAGTTTGCCATAGGTTTACAAGTCCAATAGTTGAGGAGCAGGGAGGGTTCTCTTTAACTGAGAGACATGACCCAAGTAATTTAACTGCTGTGTGAAAAAACAGAACCTGATAGAGCCGTTTTCATCAAGGTTCAAGTACTGTTGTGAAAAAATTTCAATAAACTAGGAAGACAAGAGAATTTCCTCAACCTAGTAAATAACATTTATGAAAAAGCCATAGCTAACATCATACTTATGGTGATTATGAAATACTGGGTGATTTCCCCCTAAAATCAAGGCAAGGCAATGATGTCTGCGCTCACCATTGCTATGTAACATTGTACTGAAGATTCTAGCCAGTACAACTAGGCAAGAAAAAGAAGTAAGAGGCATCCGTGTTGGAAAGGAAGAAGTAAAACTATCATTATTCACAGATAACATGATCTTGTGAGTAAAAAAATTCCTAAGGAATCAAAAAATAAACAAAAAATTAGTAAAACTAATGAATGAGTTAATTAAGCTCACAAGATTCAAGATCAATACACAAAAAAGAAATTGCATTTCTAAATACCACCAATGAGTCATTCAAAAATCAAATTAAGAAAACAACTCTTAGGAATGTAACAAAAGAAATGTAAGAACTATACATAGAAAACTATGAACCATTACCAAGAGAAAGAGCTAAAGAAATTGAGAGACATTTCATGTTCATAGATTAGAAGATGAAATATTATTAATCAGCAATTCTCTCCAAATCTATCTATAGATTCAACACAATCCCTATTAAAATACAAGTTGTCTTTGTTGCAGAAATTGACAAGTTGATACTAAGTTTTATGTGAAAATTCGAAGGACCCAAAATAGAAAAAACAATTTTGAAGAACAAACTTTTATTCTCTGATTTCGAAACTAATGGGAAGCTACAGTAATCAAGACAGCAGGATACTAGTGTAAGGATAGCCATATAGATCAATAAAAGAGAATTGATAGCCCAGAAATAAATGGCCAAATAGCCAAAAACTTCATGAATTAATCCAAATGTCCATCTGCTGGTGAATGGATAAACAAAAAACATGGCATCCATAAAATGGACTTACTAGGAGGCAATAAAAAGGAAAGAAGTGATACATGCTACAACATAGATGAACCTCAGAAACATGCTACATTTAAATATCCAGGTGCAAGGGGCCATATATTGTATAATTCCATTTATATGAAATGTCCAGAAAAAGTAAATCTACACAGACAGAAAGTAGATTCATGGATGACTGGGGTTAGGAATGAGGAGTAACTGTATATGGGCAAGAGGGATCTTTCTGTGATGGTAAAATTATTCTAAAACTGAACTGTGGTGATGGTTACAAAACTCTATACATGTATTAAAAATCACGGAATTGGGGGCACCTGGGTGGCTCAGTTGTTAGGCATCTGCCTTCGGCTCAGGTCATGATCCCAGGGTCTTGGAATCAAGCCCCGCATCTGGCTCCCTGCTCAGTGGGAAGCCTGCTTCTCCCTCTCCCACTCCCCCTGCTTGTGTTCCCTCTCTCGCTGTCTCTCTCTCTGTCAAAAAATAAATAAAATCTTTAAAAAAATAATCACTGAATTGTACACTTAAGTGGATTCAGGTATGTAAATTAATTCTCAATAAAGGAGTTCAAAACAATTGCTGGATGACTGAATAAGGAACATGGAGAGGAAGAGACCTAAATCTATATATCAATAACTATGTTAAATATAAATAGTATAAACACACCAATTAAACAGTAGACATTGTCAGACTAAATAAAAATAATACCCAACTATATGCTATCTATAGAAAATCCACTTTAAATAACAAGATATCGATAGAGTTAAAAGATGGAAAAATAAATACCATTAGAAACTAATTAAAAGAAATCTGGAGTGCCTATATTAATATTAGACTTCAGAACAAGGATCATTACCAGGAAAAAGAGCCACATTATGTAATGATAAAAGGGTTAATTCACAAAGGTAGCATCACAATCCTAAAGGTGTACGTACCTAATAGAAGATGTTCAAAACACATGGAGCAAAAACTAGTATTACTAGAAGTCAAATTCGTAAGTATATCTGAAAGCTTAAACACTGCTCTCTCAGTAATCAGTAGAACAAGTAAATAAAAAATCAGTAAGGATATAGAAGACCTGAAGAACACTATCAACCAACTTGACCCAAATGACATTTATAGAGTACTGCAGCTAACAAAATTCTTTTAAAGAGCACTTGAGGGGTGCCTGGGTGGCTCAGTCGTTGGGCTTCTGACTCGATTTCAGCTCAGGTCATGATCTCAGGGTTGTGAGATTGAGCCCCAAGTCAAGCTCAGTGCTGCGCGTGGAACCTGCTTAGGATTCTCTCTCTCCCTTTTCCTCTGCCCCACCCCAACCCCCACCCTGATTCGTGCACATATGCACACACACTCTCTCAGGAAAAAAAAAAAAAAAAAGAGCACTTGAAAGATTCACCATGATAGACTATATTTCATATTTCTAGGCCATAAAATCAACTATAATGAATTTAAAGGAATTGAAATCATACAGAGTCTGTTCTTGGACCTTAATGAAATAAAATGGAAATCAATAACAGAAAAGTATCTGGGAAAATCCTAAAATAGATGGAAATTAAACAAGATACTACAAATCACTCATGCACCAGAGCATAAATCTCAAGGGAAATGAGAAAATATTTTTGAACTGAGTGAAAATACAACATATCAAAACTTGGAGATATTTACATTAATAAAGAAGAATGTTCTGAAATTAAATAGTGGTGACCATTACACAACAATGTGAATATACTAAAACCACTGAACTGCATTTTTAAAGGTGGGTTTTATGGTATGTGAGTTAGATCTCAATTTAAAATCATAAAAGAAAGAAGAAATGTCTCAAAACAAAAATCTAAGTTTCCACCTTAAACTAAAACCAGAAGAGCAAACTAAACCCAAAGAAAACAAAAGGAAGAAAATAATAAAGGTAAGAGCAGGTTTTTTTTAAAGATTTTATTTATTTATTTGAGGGAGAGAGATAAAGAGAACACACAAGCAGGGAGAGGGGCAGAGGGAGAAGCAAACTCCCTGCTGAGCAGGAAACCCAACACGGGACTTGATCCCAGGACCCTGGGATCATGACCTCAGCTGAAGGCAGATGCTTAACCGACTGAGCCACCCAGGTTGCCCCAGGAGTATTTTATAATAAAATTAGAAAATGAAAAACAATAGAGAAAAATCAAAGAAAACAAAAGCTGATTCTTTGAAATAATCAATAAAATTGACAAACCTCTACCCAGAATGCCCAAGAGTGGGGACAAAGACACATATTACTAATATTGGAAATAAAATAGGGTGCCTGGGTGGCTCAGTCTGTGAAAAGAAACAGTTTTATTTTTTTTAATATTTTATTTATTTTATTTTTTCACATGATTGTCTACATGAAAAATCTCAAGGAATCTATCCAAAAAAAAAAAAATCTCCTAGAACTAACATATGAGTTTATCAAGGTCACAGGATACAAACATAATAAAAACCAACTGTATGTCCCTCTACTAGCAATGAATAATCAGAAGTTGAAATTATGAAAACTGCACAAAAAACATGAAATACTTAAGCATAACAAAATATGTGCAGGATCTAAAACACCAATAAAAGAAATCAGAGGAAACCTAAATAAAGAGATATACCATGCTCGTGGGTTTGTAAGAGTTAATGTTGTTAAGATGACAATTTTCCCCAAACTAATCTAAAGATTTAACAAAATTCCAATTAAAATTCCAAAAGGATTTTTTGTACAAATCAACAAGCTGACTCTAAAATGTATATGGAAAGGCAAAGGAACTAGAATATCCAAAACCATTTTGAAAAAGAGTAAAGTTGGGGCACCTAGTTGGCATAGTCAGTTAAGCTGCTGCCTTCAGCTCAAGTCATGATCCCAGGGTCCTGGGATTGAGCCCTGTATCGGGCTCCTTGCTCAGTGGGGAGCCTGCTCCACCAGCTTGTGCTCTCTCTCTCTGTCTGTGTCAAATAAATAAATAAAATCTTAAAAAAAAAAAAGAACAAAGGGTGCCTGGGTGGCTCAGTTGGTTAAGCAACTGCCTTCGGCTCAGGTCATGATCCTGGAGTCCCGGGATCGAGTCCCGCATCGGGCTCCCTGCTTGGCAGGGAGTCTGCTTCTCCCTCTGGCCCTCCTCCCTCTCATGCTCTCTGTCTCTCATTCTCTCTCTCTCTCAAATAAATAAATAAAATCTTTAAAAAAAAAAAAAAAAGAATAAAGTTGAAGGACTCACACCACCCAGTTTTAAGATTTACTATAAAGTTATACTAATAAAGATGGCAATGTGGTAAGGACAAAAGGATGAAGACATAGATCAATAAAGCAGAATAGAGAGTCCAGAAATAGACCCACGCAAAAATGGCCTATTGAGTTTTGACATAGGTGCAAAGGTAATTCAAAGAATTACGAGCTCTCTGCTCAGCGGGCAGCCTGCTTCTCCCTCTCCCTCCACTGCTCCACCTGCTTGTGTTCTCTCTCTCTCTCTCTCAAATAAATAAATAAAATCTTTAAAGAAAATCCAGTGAAATCAATGAGATACCAAAATATAATGGCTAAAAACAAAACAAAAACCTGACACTACCAAGTACTGGAGAGGATGTGGAACAACTGGAGCACACGTACATTGCTGATGGGAATGCAAAAAGATACACCCATTTTGGAAAACACTTTGTAGGTTCCTTATAAAGTCAAACATACAATTAACATACCACCAAGCAATCATATACCTGGGTACTTGCAAAAGTGAAATGAAAACTCATCACACAGGGGCGCCTGGGTGGCTCAGTCGTTAAGCGTCTGCCTTCGGCTCAGGTCATGATCCCAGGGTCCTGGGATCGAGTCCCACATCGGGCTCCCTGCTCGGCAGGAAGCCTGCTTCTCCCTCTCCCACTCCCCCTGCTTGTGTTCCTGCTCTCGCTATCTCTCTGCCAAATAAATAAATAAAATCTTTTAAAAAAAAAGAAAAGAAAAGAAAACTCATCACACAAAAATCTGTATATAAATATTTCTAGTTACTTCATTCATAATCACCAAAAACCAGAAACAGCCCTAATATCCCTCAATTGACTGGCTGAAGCCTAAGTAAAAGAAATGGAAAGAAGAAAACAACCAAGATGCAGGAAGAGCAAGGACTGACCAACACAGGCCTGGGGTCACAGCAGCAACAGTGGGCGGGTCTTCTCTTCAGAACACCTAACTCAAGTCTAGCAATTCCCAAGCTCTTGCTGCTTGGTTCTTTTGTTCTGATTTTTGGTTTTGTTTTTGTTTTGTTTAATTGTGGGGGAATTCATATAACACAAATTTAACCATTTTAAGAGAACAATCCAGTGGTATACAGTACATTCACAATATATAGAATGAGAAATATTTACAAATCAAATATATGATAACAATCTAGTATCCAAAATAGAGTTCTTACAACTCAACAACAACAATAACAAAAAGCAAACAAAAACTGGGCAAATAACTTGAATAGGCATTTCTCTGAAGATGACATAGAATGGCCAACAAGCACATGAAAAACATGTTCAACACCATTAGCCACTAGGGAGATCAAAACCACCCTGAGGTACCACTTATATCCACTACAATGTCTAAAACAAGAAAAGAAAAAGAACAGGTGTTGGTGAGGGTATAGAAAAATGGGAATTCTCATACAATTTGGTGGGAATGTAAAATGGTTCAGCCACTGTGGAAAACAGTTTGCCAGTTCCTCAAAAAGTTAAACATAGAATTACCATGTACTGCTTTGTTCTGAGTTTCAAATTTGGGAGAGACTATGACAGCACCAATTTACATTGGGTGTCTACCTCTGGATCAAATGGCAGCAGCCAGGGGTTGAGTTGCCTAAGTCTGAGAAGGCCACTAAGATCTTATCCTTATGCTCTAGAGCCACTCACAGCAAAGGGCAATTGTGTGCTAGGTAGTTGCCCCAAGAGATGTGTACTGTAAGCAAAGAGGGTGCACTGATTACCTTCCACTGGAGGTCACCATCAAAATATGAAAAGTACAAAAGAGGATTCAGTGGCATTCTGATTACTTTTTCCCCTCACAGTCTTCTCAATATCCCAACAGATTTTTATCTAAGGCCTAAGAGAAAATACACTCATTCTCATGTTTATATTTTAAAATTTTGTTAGAACTGGGGTGCCTGGGTGGTGCAGTAAGTTAAGCATCCGACTCCTGGTTTCAACTCAGGTAGTGATCTCAGGGTTGTGAGATTGAGGCCCCCCAATCAGGCTCCGCCATCCTCAAGGAGTCTACTTGAGATTCTCTCTCCCTCTCCCTGCCTCTCCCACTTGTGCTCTCTCTCTCTCGGATAAATAAATAAATCTTAAAAAAAAAAAAAGTAACATTTTGTTTGAACTACTGACAAGATATATGCACTTGCATTCAGTCCTTTATCTAAAAGATAACACTTCTAAATGCTTAGGTTGGTCTTTAACATGCAACTACCTGCTCAAAAACTTGTATGGGCTCCCTATTACCTACCATATTAAAACATCTAACTATTTAGAGGTCTTTATCAAATAGCCTCTCTCTGCCTTTACAAACTCCTTATTTATTAAACATTTGTTGAGGGGTACCTAGGTGGCTCAGTCGGTTAAGCATCTGACTTTGACTCAGGTCATGATCTCAGGATCCTGGTATCGAGCCCTGTGTCAACTTCTGCACTCAGCGGGGAGTGTGCTTGTCCCTCTGCTCCTCTCCCTCCTCGTACTCACTCTCTCTCAAATAAATAAATAAAATCTTTTAAAAAGTGTGTTGAATATAAAATGATCTCTACTTTCCAGACACTAACATGAATATACTGACCAATATTTGTCAATCTTAATGACAAGAACTTATGGGCATAATGGCATCAAATTTCTGAACTCAGACCATCCCAGAATATTTGTGGCATATGTTTGTCATAATTAAAAGACAAGGGGAAAAAAAACAGTTGAAAACACAATTTCTATCTTGCAAGAGCAGTTCTGTGTGGTACAGGCTACTCTCCAGCAACCCTTGACCCGGTCTTGTCACAGTCCTGGCTGCCCCCAGACATACATTGTTCCCTCCCACTTTGCTTTTTCTTTTTTTTAAATATATATTTATTATTGAAGTACTGTTAACGTATAATATTAGTTTCAGGTGTACCACATAGTGATTTGACAATTCTATACATTACTCAGTGCTTGCCACAATAAGTGTAGTCACCATCTGTCACCATACAATGTTACTACAATGTTAGTGACTATATTCCCCATGCTATACTTTTAATCTCCACCATTTATTTATTACTGGAAGTGTGTACCTCTTAATCCCTTCACCTATTTTACTCATCCCACCTCCCCTCTGGCAACCACCAATTTGTTCTCTGTATTTACAAGTCTGTTTTTGTTTGTCTGTTTATTGTTTCGTCTCTCATTTTGTTTTTGAGATTCCACGTATGAGTGAAATCATAAGGTATCTGTCTTTCTCTGACTTATTTGACTTAAGAATACCCTCTAGGTATATCCATGTTGTCACAAATGACAAGATTTCATTCTTTTTTATGGCTGAATAATATTCGTGTGTGTGTGTGTGTGTGTGTGTGTACACACGCTACATCTTCTTTATCCATTCATCTACCAATGGGCACTTGGATTGCTTCCATTTCTTGGCTATTGTAAATAATGTTGCAATAAATATAGGGGTGCATATATACCTTTTTAAATTAGTGTTTTTGTTTTCTTTGGGTAAATACCCAGCAATGGAATTACTGGATCATATGGTATTTCTATTTTTAGTTTTTTGAGGCGCCTCCATACTGTTTTCCACAGTGGTTGCACCAATACACATTCCCACCAACAGTTTATGAGGGTTCCCCTTTCTCTACATCCTTGCCAACATTTGTTATTTCTTGTATTTTGGACACTAGTCAGTTTGACTGGTATTAGGTGATCTCTCAAAGCATGAAACTGGACCACTTTCTTACACTATACACAAAAATAAACTCAAAATGTATTAAAGATCTAAATGTGAGACTTGAAACCATCAAAGTCCTAAAAGAAAACATAGGCAGTAATCTCTTGGACATTAGTCTTAGCAACATATTTATGGGTATGTCTTCTCAGGCAAGAGAAACAAAAGCAAAAATAAACTATTGGGACTGCACCAAAATAAAAGCTTTTGCATGGCAAAGGAAGCCATCAACAACATAAAAAGGCAACCTACTAAATGGGAGAAGATACTTGCAAATGATATATCTGAAAGGCTTAATATCCAAAACATATAAAGAGCTTCTAATACACCCCAAAAATAATAATAATTATCTGATTTACAATGGGCAGAGGACCTGAATAGACATTTTTCCAAAGAAGACATACAGAAGGCCAACAGACACATGAAAAGATGTTTAACATCACTAATCATCAGGGAAATGCAAACCACCTTACTTCTTTTGCTATTCCTTTAACCTTGAAATCCTATCTTGTGCATCATCATTCTATTCTGTGCCCCTCACTAGGAGAGATAAGGTAAACCATCTTCAAAAAGTGTGCACTTACTAACCTCTCCATACCCGAAACAATCCTTACAGTAATAAGCTGTCTTTTCTGAACATAAGAACTTTGCATGTAATTTTTAAGAAATAAGGGAATTTGAAAAATTCTCATACTGTTTATAGCACTTAAATATCAATGAGGGCGCCTGGGTGGCTCAGTTGGTTAAGCGACTGCCTTCGGCTCAGGTCATGATCCTGGAGTCCCGGGATCGAGTCCCGCATCGGGCTCCCTGCTCGGCAGGGAGTCTGCTTCTCCCTCTGACCCTCCTCCCTCTCATGCTCTCTGTCTCTCATTCTCTCTCTCGCAAATAAATAAAATCTTTAAAAAAAATTTTTTTAAATATCAACGATAAGTTAAATGACAATTATGTGTTTTCCTTAACCCAAGCTCCTCCCTTCATGAAGTAATCTGTCTCTCTCCTCCTTGGAATTACCATTGCATTTCATTCCTCTATTGAGCAAAACTCATTTTCTGTTTTACATTATGGTTCTCTGTCAGTGCTTGCTTCCTCTGTGAGATTACAACTCCTTGAGGGAAAGTACTGTGTCTTAATCTTATTTGCACCCCTTCTAGTTCTCAGCACAATGCCTGACATACTATAGGTGGACAATACACATTTTTATTTTTGAATGAAGGAAGGAATTAAACACCAGATATTTCTACGGTGATATTATTATAGCCTTTTCTTCCATATATCCTGTCAAACAGGATGGAAATAAAACACTTACTGAAAACAGTTCAGAGAATTCTATCTGTGAAACTGCTGATATGATGTAATTCTTAAGAAGGGTAGGGGCTTCCAGGCTAATAGAAAGCTGTCTGCTCTTTTGTGTTACTTTCACAAGCGGGGGGAGGGAGGGAGAGATAGTGGTTCCTGAGAAATAAGTACTAATTTTAAAATTCCATAGATTCGTGCTAGTATCCTTTTCTTTCTCAATGGCAGTACAGTAAAATAGGAACTTGGGGTCTGAAGTCAGAATTTAAGGATTTCAATCTCACCTCCACCACATATTAGCTACATGACCTGCGCTTAATTTTCATCACCAGCAAAATACAGTCCCTCAAAGGAATGGTATAAAAATTCATGACTTAATATATTTAAAGTTTTTAGAATAGTACCTGGTACTTTGTTTAGAAGTAATAGCATACAACACCCAGCGCTCATCACTTCAACTGATGAATCACTAAATTATACCTCAGAAATGAACACAGTATATGTTAATTAAATTGAATTTTTTAAAAAAGTTATAGCAACATGTAGTACTATATTGATCTTATATTCCCTATTGGCAAGTTCCATGATGTTAAGGATAAAATGAGTTTCCTTTTTTTTTTATCCCCTACTACCCGCTTAATACAGGGTGTAACAAATACTAGATGCTCAAAAAATGATGATGTGAACTGTATTTGAGATATGTATTTGAATGCACAAGAAAATGAAGGTATGTTAAAAATGTAAACGAAATTACAAACGGTTCTTTCATTTGCGTATCTTCAGTTATTTCTTTATAATTAGTTGTTAGGTACTTTATGACTTGATCTTTTTCTTGCCCTCTTCAGAGGATGCAGTTTGGTGTAATGCATGTGCTGGCCCGCTTACATGCTGGCTATTCAGATAGTCTGAGGGATGAGGCTGCAGCAGCAAAGAGTGGGTCATATCAAGGTACAGCTTTGCTGCTGGAGATGGAGGGCCAATAACCGCAGAAAACAGCGCACAGGAACAGTTGGGCCAGCAGAGCACTTTGCGACGGCTCATTTGGACACTCCGCAGCGGGGTACTGCGAAGGTGAGGGCCCTAACGCGCGGGTCGTCCGCCCGGAGGCCTTGACGGGGCACCTGGGTTTGGCGAGAGAGGGAAGGGCTCGGGCCGAGGCCGCTTGGATGAGTCATTCTCACCTCCTCAGGCAGGTGCGGGTGGCAGGACGCTTCGCCTCGGCGGGCGGGAGCCGAGAGCCGCCGCGGAGCCCCCTCTCGGGACGCCTCCTCCGGGCGGGCACTGACCTTGTCGCTGGCGGCCCGACCGCCGAGAAGACCCGGCAGACCCCGCAGAGCCGGGCGCTGGTCCGGGGCGCCCACTGCCTCCCGGACCCACACGTCGTCGGAGCCGGCCGCCGCCCTCCTGCGGTCCCCCAGCGCCTCAGGGCCACGCGAGGTCGCCAGCCGAGCCCAGAGGGCCGCGCCGCGAGGCGCAGGAGGGCGGGGCGGGGCGCGCGCCCACCGGCCCGCGGAGGTCGCCTCGCGCGGGCGCACGCGCCGCAGCCGCGCGGGGCGGGGGGTGCGGAGGGTGGGTGTGCTTGGGGCGCGCGCGCCGCCGCCGCTGCCGCCTCAGCCTGCTGCACCGCCCGCGCCGCCTGCTCCCGGCGCTCGGCCCCAGCACGCCGGCTACCGAGCGGCCATGGGCGGCGCGGGGTTCGCGGTGTAGAGTCCGCCAGTCCCGGACCCGCGTCCCGCACCCTGACGGTCCCGGTAAGCGGGGGCGGGGGCGGCGGGGACCCGGCAGGCACCCTAAGGGACGGGTCTGCGGGCCTCGGACAACCCTTTGGGGACTCTGAGGTGTTGTGTGGGAGCCGCCCCTAAGGGAGTCCTTGAGTACGGGGATAAACCCCCAAGTGTCCCTGCCTCTGCCCCTTGGGAGAGTCCCGGAGGCGGTGCGGGGAGCCGCCCCCAAGGAGGACCCCTGTGTGAATGGAGACTCCCAGGGCTCTCTCTGCATTTGCTGCCATGGGGAGGCGCAGTGTGGAGGCACTGTCCCCGCAGAGAGACCGTCTGTATAAGTACCGGAGGGCAAGGGTGGTCTCTGGTGTTGTCTCAATGGAAGGCCGTTTGAGAACATAGCGGAGCCTCGGGAGCCTGCGCGGTGGAGATGGACCCCACAGAGGACCCCTGTATAAAGGAATACTTTAGACTGTGCCCTAGAACTGACTGGAAGGAACCTCTGACAGAAAGGAGAGGAGCCTGCCACGGGATCTAGGCCAGGAGTAACTCCCCATATGCCCACAGGACTTTGGCCTTGACCTTTCTAGGGCTCAGTGTGCCCTAAATTGCGTCCCTCCAAGGTGGTCGAGAGGCTGGGGCCCTGCGGGACTGCTGCCTTTGTCCATTCCAACCCCCACCCCATTAGAAATTTTATTCTCCGTGGTAGCCCAGGTTGTCTCCAAGCTGGATTTCTGTGGAGGCAGGAACTTCTATTAGAGCAAAGGGCGTTAAGGGAAGGGAGGACCAGTGAGGCCTCTGAAGCAAAGATAGGAGACTTGGGGCCCTGGGCTTGACTATCCACAAGCAAGCCGTTAAGATCAGGTGGAATAATTGATGCTGGCAGGTCCTGGAAGAGAAAGTCCTCTGAAGGAAGGAAAAAAGGATATGTAGGATTACTGAGCACCCATATGCCAAGTACCATGCCAGGGATATTTAACATCTCATATAATCCTTAACAACAGCATTATGAAATTATCCCTTTTAAACATTAGGCACTTTAGACTCAGAGAAGTTTAGCAGTTTGTCCAAGTTCACAAAGCTTGGAATCATGAAATCTGTTTTTTGAAGTTTATTTGGGAAAAAAATTATCAAGGAGAGCCAGAAGCAAGAATGTATATTTGTTAAGTTGCATTAAGATACTAAACATAGGGCTTTGTATACGATCAGTAAATGTGACGATTAAATAAGTGAATGAGGACAGTTTAATTGGGGATGAGACTGCTGCAGGAACTGATATCCACTGAATCCCCAGATTTCAGGGTGTGGCTTCCTTCACTGGCAACCCCACTGTAATGATGCCTCTGGGTGTCTCTGGACTTAATTGGGTCTGGAAGAGGCCTTTGGGTGTGGTCTTTGATAGGACTTGCTCTGGGAAACAAGAGGAACACTTCAGAGGATGGTCTTTTAAGACCACCCTCCCAGCTTGCAGAATCCTTGAGGGAGCAGAGGGAGAGACAGGGTCACTTTTAGGAAGCGTGATTCACAGTGTCTTTGTGGCCATCTGAATACTGCACCATAGACACTGGTCCACAGATAACACACAGGAGTTTTTCCAAAAAGTGCTTCTGTATGATGAGGAGGAGGGCTGAACAGGTGCAGAACCAAAGAAGGCTTATTGGAAGTCCATTGTCTGGGGAGGGCAAAGGGTTCTTCACCTGATACAGTGATGCACCCTTATCTCACCCCCTTGGCTGTGGTAGTGCTTTCATTCCACCTGAATGCCAAGGTGCAAATTTGGGACCAAGGAGAGATTCTGGTTTCTTGTCCAAAAATGGAGTGGTGAGGGAAGTCAGCAATGTAATTCACCAGAGAACCACTCTGAGTTTTCCTGTTCCCCTTTTATCCTTCCACATAGCCAAACCTAGTGACATCCTCCTATAATAGAAGTGGTTTCCCTGGGCTCCTGGGGTTACTTAGGAAAGATCAAGCTTGTGAGAAAACAAAACAACCTAATTTACCAATTGTTAGCTTTTCTATTTAACTCAATGGCTGCCTGAAGCATGGGTGTGGCATGTCATACACAGCTCCCTCAGTGGAGTAAATTCTGACAAAGGTTTATATTGGTTAATCACCTCCCCATTACAAAGTTGTTTATAATCCCCTTTCAGTTCAAACCCCTTTCATCAACTTAACACACCAAAATAAATAGGGATATGGATACATATATATATATATACATATATATATATAGTTTTTTATATATTATAGTTTTATAGTTTTTTAAGAAAATCAGAAAGAGTAAGCCTGCAAATATGATCTTTGCTCCAATTCAGAATATGTCCTTGGGGTCTTTTTCTACATGGGTCTTTTCATTGAGGGTTCTTGGTATCACACCCTCTCATGTCCCTGGAGGAATTGCTAGATGGGTTCAGGTGCTCCCCACATACTGGACCTTGAGTATCATCTCCTTGATGTCCAGGTTTGGGTAAACATAAAGATTACAAAAATCTTAAGAATACTGTCTAACTCTCCCCTAATCACAACACAAGTCAAATCATTCCAGAATGGATGTGAAGGATGTCACATAGTTGCCTTAATCTACTCAAAAAAATGCTCTCTCCAAAGGAAAATAAAAGGGGAAAGAATTTCACTTGCAGGTACACGGATATATCTGGGTTTTACTTAAGGATTTTTTAGCCTTTAATCTTCCACATCTTCTCTGATCACATTCTTACAGTTTTCTTCCTCCTACATTTGCAGTATTTTTGACAGTGCTTCCTTTTCCTCAAACATGAATAGTAGGGCTTTCTCCAGCCCATTTCCCACACTCCCTTTTTTTCAGTACACCTGTTCCTAAGTGGATCATATTTATGCAAATAGTTTCCTTTCTCTTTAGTTACAGAATCTATTATCTTCTAGTCCCACCTGCTTTTCTCCAGCAGTACTCTTGATTTCTGCTATCTTCATTTCTCAAATTGATTTATTCATTTCTGATGGGAATATCATCATCCACTCCACCCCTCAATCTTAATGACCAAGTTCTGACAGGAATTGCTTACCAGCTTTGGACCAAGAAACCATCAATTTGTAGCTGGAGACATTATTTTTTCCATTATAACATCCCTCTCCAAATTTCCTCCCCTCCTAGCAATCCCCTCAGAGACTCATAGATACTTACTAAGTGCTACCTACTTGCCAGGCATTATGCTAGATAAATACGACAGTTGTTTGCCCTTGAGGAGTTCACATAGAATCAGTCTGGGTTTCTCTAATCATTTACTATAGAGAAAAGTAAGGGGAAATTACAGTTTTACAGAGTATCTATAGGAGTCAATGTAGAGTAAGTATGCCTTTTCCCAGTCATCATTGAAATACAGCTGCTGTTCTGTGCCCCCTCTGGCAGCTCCACTGTTAATCCCCCTGCCATTGCCCTGCCAAAATTACTTTTGTCCATTTGCTTTGAATGAACTGGCCACATTCTTAGCTTCTTATGATAATAATGACAGTACCTTATATTTGGATAACATGTTGTAGTTAAAGCCCTTTTACATACATGTTTCTATTAGTGAGGAATATTTCACCTTACTGGGGTCTTCTCACTAAAACAACAGTGTATGGGCTGCCTGGATCACTCTCTCTCCTATTTTTTTTTCTTTTTGGAGTCTCTTAATCAAGTTTATGGGTCTCCCAGAGGGAAAGCCCCAGTGATTCACTACAGTCACCACCTACCAGCTCTTAGGCTATGGAGAGGAGTTTCTTGTTGGGTCCGAAGGCCAAGTAGTGTGCTCACTGGTCAGCCCTGGTACTTAATCAGGGCTATCCTATTACCTGGCCTCGGAAAATTCAATTCTCTGGTTTTTTGTTTTTTTTTTTTTAACCTCCTGAAATCCAAATACATATTCCCTTCTAAACAACTATTTTAAGCATACTGTCTCAAACCAGTTTTTTGGGCTGATTCATAACATGAAGGCAGTTTTCCTTGTCTATTTCTATCCAGCAACCGGCTGGCTTCATACCATCTGAGCTATGATGGAGTCCCCATATAGCAGTACATGCCTTGGCATGTGCTTTTACCTCTTCCTGGAATGCTTTTTTTTTTTTCCTTAGCCACTCGGGTAACTCCCACTCATACTTCAAAATTTAGCTCAAGCAACACCTTTTTTTAAAAATCCTACACTCATGCCCCCTACACATGCATATACACTGCATTCTCACAGGCTGAGTGAGATTCCATTTGTTCATTCTACCAAGTTATTAAGTGCCTGATTTGTGCCTGACACATAGTAGGCTGCACTCAGCAAATATTCATAGAATCAATAAACAAATAAAGATAATTAAGGTGTAATAAGTTTATTAAATGGGGTTGAATCTCTGCTTCAGGGGCCCACAGCAGAGAACAAGGAGTGCCTCTCCATCTTGCTGAAAAGCTCTTCTTGCTAAGTGCAGTCACACCACCCAATCACTGATAGTGTGCTATTTCTTAACTGTTGCTCTGCTTCAGTGGGAAGCCAGCACTGTAGCTTTTCATGAAGACTCATCCCAAGCCCCCAGAGGCTAAAGATCATGCTATAATTTTGTTCTCATGTATATTAGAGTTTTGTTGGCTTTCAGTAAATATTAAAAACAGGATCTCTGTCATGTCTTATTCTCTTGAGCAGATTTCAGGAAGACAGTTTTATTCAGTGTTTAGCCCTTCTGCAGCTTGGAAACCCCAAAAGAGCCCTGTGCAGTTGGGGGTGACTGTCTCCCTGGGCTAACTGAAGCTAATGCTGCTGTGCTGGATAAATAGGGTGAATGGAGGAAGACACAGAGGTACTAGGTAGACCCTTTCAGGGTCTGCAGACATGAAAACTAAAAGCTGTAAGCTACTGCTAGGCCACAGAATGGCTGACTATGAACAGGGCTCCCAGAACAATGTCGTGAGACACTGCATTCCTAAAGCAAAACTCTTTTTGATGGCTTTTGTTTAAATCTTGAGATTGATGTTGATGTCCACAGTGAGCTTAGAGTCTGTGCTATGCATTTTGCATTTCTTAGACCCTGGTTCTGCTGGTTTTCCATACCCTTGTGGGTAGTTACCTTCTATGTTAAGTACATACCTTTCCCTGAGGCTCTCTTTTTGGCACATGCTTCCTGGAACCAGTTGTCAGCTACCTTGAAATTTTTCACCCTCAAGTGCAGATGCTGCTCATGCTGAATTTCTCCAGCCCAAACCCAGGAGGGAGGAGATACATTTTCAAGCTTCCTACACCTGCCCTTAGAGCAGTATCCTTCCTGTGAGCCGGGCCACAGTGCCACAGGACGCAGCATAAATGCAGGGGACCATTGACCGCGGTAATATTATCTCTTACTGTGCTTGTACAAACTAGCTAAATTCCAAAATTTTGCAGCTCTCCCCTGTGGTCAAAGAAATCACCTGTAACTACTATATGGTTACCTGTTCTCATCCCTGCTAGCCCTGAACTACCATTCAGGGTCTACCTCTGGGGAAGTGGAGTGGATGTGATGAGATGAGCTGGTGACTCTGTAGTTTTTAGACCTGAGCTCTGAAGATTTAGTTTGATTAGTCTCTCTGGCTTGGCTTTGAGAGGAACTTTGAGGAAAAGAAAGGGTACTGACACCATGATCTCAAACTTTTTATGTTGTCCAGTCATCTCTGCAACATTCATTCAACAAAGATTTATAGAACCCATGCTCTGTGGAAGACAGTGGGAACCATCTAAATTTTTCTCCTTCTTAATATCACTGAAAACCTGAGATTCCTTTTTCTACCTGCTCAACCCACTCTGGTTTTTTTCCCTTGTCCCTCCACTCATAGGTTTTCTTTGCCTTGTTCCCACCTAGGAAAGCCTTCATAACCTCCAAGCAATCACTTTTAGATATTTGGGAGTTTTGGGTTTTTTTTTTTAAGATTTTATTTATTCATTTGACAGAAAGAGAGGCAGCAAGAGAGGGAACACAAGCAGGGAGAATGGGAGAGGGAGAAGCAGGCTTCCCGCTGAGCAGGGATCCCGATGCGGGGCTCGATCCCAGGACCCCAGGATCATGACCTGAGCCAAAGGCAGACACTTAACGACTGAGCCACCTAGGCGCCCCTTAGATGTTTTTGAGCCTTTTTCAAACAGCTGCCAGTCCTATAAGAAGAATCAGATGAAAGAAATAAAAGGCAGGATGCCTGGGTGGTTCAGTCGATTAAGCGTCTGCCTTCAGCTCAGGTCATGGAGTCCTGGAATCAAGTCCCACATGGGGCTCCCTGCTCAAGCAGGAGCCTGCTTCTCCCTCTGCCTGCCGCTCCCCCCTGCTTGTACGCTCACGCTCTCGCTCTCTCTCTCTCTGACAAATAAATGGGTAAAATCTTTAAAAATAAATAAAAGGCATCCAGATTGGTAAAGAAGAAGTAAAACTTTCACTGTTTGCAGATGACATGTTACTATATATAGAAAACCCTAAAATTCCACCAAAAATCTATTAGAACTGATAAATGAATTCAGTAAATTTCAGAATGCAAAATTAATAAATTTCTTTAAAAGAATCAGATAAAAGCAAGTATAGTAAATGTACTTTACATTTAGCATGCCAAATGAGGAGACTCCTGCCTATTATCAGGGCTGCTCCCCAGGCTTCTCAGTTACAAATCTTTTTTTTTTTAAGTACTCTGTACACCCAAAATGGGACTTGAACTCACAACCCTGAGATCAAAAGTCATATGCTCCAACAGAGCCAGCCAGGTGCCCCAGGTACAAATCTTTATATAGCTTTGGAAGAGGTTCCCTAGCTGTCTTCTTCCTTATTTTTCCACCAGCTCCTACTATGGAGCAACCCTTCCTCCTCTTACTCCCACCACTCTGCCCTTATAAATATTCTCACTGTGTTCTAAGCATGTGCTCTGCAAAGAATGGGTGTGTCTTGCACACACACATTCCAAGCTGCCCACATATGTCTTACTGCCTGACAAATACATTTAGACAGACTTCTCTCACCCAGAGAAAGATTGTTTTGTCATCTATTTTCATTTTCTCCAGATCATGTAGCTACACAGCCCTATTCTACCTCCTTGTCCCTCTGTAATTCACCACCACCTGCTCCTGCCCTCCTGAGGTTTTTTCCAAGCCTTCCTTAGATACCACAAATTCTCTGGCAGTCACATCATTCTTGAGACAATGTCTTTTTATCTTTCTTTCATCCTTTTTAGGGAGTCAGAAAACCCAGTTCCACCCACCAGCCAAAGAAGTAATCATTAACTATCATTTGTGGGATCTTTACAACTCGATTTCCTTTCAACTCACTCTTCTTCCTAGGACTTCTTCCAGCACAGGAAAAGCCAGGTTTTTCTCACCAGGCATTTGTTTTTACCTGTCACTAATCACTACCACTTGTTTCTCTAGAAATTAGAGCCCATTTTGTTCATTTCTCAAACACCCAGGTGCACATCATGGGTATTTCAGCACACTTGCTTTTAATCAAGGTGTCTTGTATACAGGTGTGATCCTCTCCATTAAGCACTAAGGGTTTCAACCTCATTCTTTGAAGCCCACTGCTGTTGTGTCCTCACAGTTTACTCTCAAAATCAAAGCTATGTCAATTCACAATGACTTGGGGTCTTGTTTGGATTTTGATGGTTTCTTTTCGATGGTTCTGCTCTACATTTTCTGCCCTTATTAGCATAAAATGGCCTAGAAACCTGAACCATCTCAGGTAAAAGCAGTAGCAGTACTCCAGGATCCTGTGGTCAGGAATGGAAAGTGGTTTTTAATTTGTTTTTATGATTGTTTGTTTTGCTGGTGGGTATCATCTTCAGTCTTCATTAAAATTCCTTTAAAGATCAACTCCCCAAACCACTGCAGTAACATCATTAACGATTCAGATAGCTTAATAGTGATTCTTGTTATCCTTACAGCGACTAATGGGTTGTAGCTGGACTACAATGTATTGGGAGATGCCTGTGGTTAATTTACTGATACAGTATTAATGACTCAGTTCACCTACAGAGTAACCTTCCTCTTTGGCCTTTGTTGAGAACTTTCATTATATTATCTGAAAAAGACAGTAAGAACCAAATGTATACCATTGATTTTCCTTCAATGAATCATTCTTGAAAAAGTGAATTTCGTAAGGTTATTCTAGGTCTCCAAATAAGCATTTCACAACTTTTTTTTCAACCCATACTTTCTTGCTGATAAACTTGAATGTCTTATAACTACTCCCTAAAATTTATAATACAACTTCTGGGAGGGGGCTTCCCCCAACTATTTAGAGAGCTAGTACTTTTGTATCTCCCCAGCAACCAAGAGGACACTGTCAAGCTCTGCTCTTTTGTAGTCTATGTTACCAGAAAAAAAAAAGTGATAACTTTTAATATTTGCTTTACAGATATAAATATATATTATAATTGATATGCTTTTTCAATCCACTATTTGTCCTCTCCTCCTGGAATTCAGATATGTATTCCCCCACCTGCTCCAGGATCCAGCCAATGAGAATCATTCATTGCTCTGATCTTTGTGTTCCTACTGGATTAAATCAGTTTTTTTCGGGGCGCCTGGGTGGCTCAGTCGTTAAGCGTCTGCCTTCGGCTCAGGTCATGATTCCAGGTCCTGGGATTGAGCCCCGCATCGGGCTCCCTGCTCTGCGGGAAGCCTGCTTCTCCCTCTCCCACTCCCCCTGCTTGTGTTCCCTCTTCACTGTCTCTCTCTCTCTGTCAAATAAATAAAATCTTTAAAAAAAAAAAAAAGGGGCGCCTGGGTGGCTCAGATGGTTAAGCGTCTGCCTTCGGCTCAGGTCATGATCCCAGGGTCCTGGGATCGAGTCCCACATCGGGCTCCCGGCTCAGTGGGGAGCCTGCTTCTCCCTCTGACCCTCTCCCCTCTCATGCTGTTTCTCTCTCGCTTGCTCTCTAAAAAATAAATAAAATCTTAAAAAAAAAATCAGTTTTTTCTCTATTTTTGGTATGAATATTTCACAGGTTATTTAATAATTCTCCTATTGACATTATTTCCACCTTATCATTGTAAACAAATGAATAAATATTCTTTTACATTTGTGCACAGGTCAAAGAGGATCAGTCTCTCATATAGAGTAGGGTCTTCAGTCAAAGGTATATTAGTAGCTGTCCATCTCTGCTAGAATCATAGCCCCCCTTTTTTTTCATTTTAATTCCAGTATAGTTAACATAGTGTTATATTAGTTCAGGTGTATAATATAGTGATTCAACAATTCCATACATCACACAGTGCTCATCACAACAAGTTCACTCCTTAATCCCCATCACCTATGTCACCCATGCCCCCACCCACCTCTCCTCTGGTAACCATCAGTTTTAGAACCACAGACTCTTAGGACAAGCTTGAGAATTCTGTTCTTGCACCACAGCAGTCAAGGGGAAAGCTTACCTTATACTCCACAATGTTGTCCTTACCTTTAGCAGTAACCATTCTTAAATCAAAACACAAAAAATGTAGTTCTCTAATAAAAAATGTAAAAGTATCCTAAGGCTATATTTTTCAAATTCAGGTCCAGACCCATTGGGAAGTCATGAAATCATTTGAGAGAGTCACTATCAGGATTGTTTTATTTTTTTTTTATTTATTTTTTTTAAAGATTTATTTATTTATTTATTTGAGACAGAGAGAATGAGAGAGAGAGAGAGAGAGAGCACATGAGAGGGGGGAGGGTCAGAGGCAGAAGCAGGCTCCCTGCCGAGCAGGGAGCCCGATGCGGGACTCGATCCAGGGACTCCAGGATCATGACCTGAGCCGAAGGCAGTCGCTCAACCAACTGAGCCACCCAGGCGCCCAGGATTGTTTTAATTAAATAGAGTAGAAAATATCAGGGAGCATAACATGTAGTAAAAGAGGACTGGTTCACAAAACTTTGGGTTCAGTTCTAGATCTCTGGACACATGTTTATAACTATGTATATACAAGGTCACATCATAAATAATATTTCTTACTATGAGTTACAGTCAAAAATTTTGAAAAACATACCATGAAAGTTTTCTGAGGAAAACCCTGTAGCCTTGGAAATAATTGATCATGAAGGAGGTCTGTTGTGAAGGGCTGTGTGTCAGTTTTACATTCTCCCTCTCGGTGTGGTATGCCTGTTCCTTTTGCTCTAAGTGGGAGACTTGCTTTCCCACCTAACCATAGAGCACAGCTGGTGCTCTTGAGGCGTGTGGGCAGTGTCTGGAGACTATAGACTCAGCCTCTTCAAGAATCCTCTGGATCGTTTGGGTAGCCTGGGTGGTTCATTCAGTTAAGTGTCTACCTTTGGCTCAGGTCTTGATCCCGGGATCCTGGGATGGAGCCATGCACTGGGCTTCCTGCTCAGCGGGGAGTCTGCTTCTTCCTCTCCCTTTGCCTCTCCCCACCCTCCCGCTTGTGCTCGCTCTTTCTCTCTCTCAAATAAATAAATAAAATCTTTTTAAAAAGAGAAAAGGAAAGAATCGTCTGGACCCATAGTCTCAGCAAAATCTCTAACATACACACACTCTCCTCTCTACCCCTAGGCCCAACCCCACCAGGCTAGGTCACATGAACTTTTTTTTCCTTTTTTTAAAATTTAAATTCAATTTAGTTAACATACAATGTATTAGTTTCAGGGGTAGAATTTAGTGATTCATCAGTTGCATATAACACCCAGTGCTCATTATATCAAGTGCCCTCCTTAATGCTCATCACCCAATTACCCCATCCCCCCCACCTCCCCTCAAGAAACCGTCAGTTTTTTTCCTATATTTAAGAGTCTCTTATGGTTTGCCTCCCTCTCTGTTTTCATCTTATTTTTCCTTCCCTTCCCCTGTGTTCATCTGTTTTGTTTCTTAAATTCCACATGTGAGGGGCGCCTGGGCGGCTCAGTCATTAAGCGTCTGCCTTCGGCTCGGGTCAGGATCCCGGGGTCCTGCGATTGAGCCCCACATCGGGCTCCCTGCTCAGCAGGAAGCCTGCTTCTCCCTCTCCCACTCCCCCTGCTTGTGTTCCTTCTCTCTCTTTGTCTCTCTCTGTCAAATAAAGAAATAAAATCTTTAAATAAAAAAAAATTCCACATATGAGTGAAATCATATGGTACTTGTCTTTCTCTGACTAACTTATTTCGCTTAGCATAGTACCCTATAGTTCTATCCACGTCATTGCAAATGGCAAGATTTCGTTCTTTTTGATGGCTGAGTAATATGCCATTGTATATATATTCTACATCTTATTTATCTTCTGTATCCATTCATCTGTTGATGGACATCTGGGCTCTTTCCATATTTTGGCTATTGTGGCCATAGCTACTATAAACATTAGGATGCAGGAGTCGGCTGCTTAACCGACTGAGCCAACCAGGAGCCCCCAAAAAAGGATTTTTTAATCACAATTTATTAATTGTCCACTGAGGGGCGCCTTGGTGGCTCAGTTGGTTAAGTCAGGCTCTTGATTTCAGCTCCTGTCTTTTATTTCCTATGATGAGTAGTTAGTACCTTATACATAGTACTGTTCAATAAGCCTTGATTATAATGGATTGAGAGCAAGGCTAAAATGGACTCTCCATTTCACTTTACTTAGAACACGCATTCCCCAGCTGAATTCCACTAAGACCAGCTTTGCAATATGCGATGTCATGCCCTCACTCTCCAGTGTTGTACCCTGGTACTGCAGAGGAAGAGCAGGGATAACGTTACTTCTCAACCTGTAAAGGTTTTATTGAACAGCTCAGAAAATCAAAAGAGAAAATGTGGGAGTAACATTAGTGAAGGCTTAAAAGTCTGAGAAGCACTTTAGAACTTAAAAATGGGAGGTTGTCTGTGAAAGACAAACAGACCCACAAAGAAGCATAGCCAATTAGAGGGGGCAAAGGAGTGTTTGTGACCTTGACCATGTGGCTAGGTTGGGTAGTTTCTTATCTAATTCAGGAATCCCCTAAAAATAGGAGTGCATTCACTCTGACTGAAAAAGTGAGAATTTGATGCAGATTATCCCTGGATGCACTGTGCACAGCACTTACTGGAGGAGATTTTCTTCAATCAGAAGTCTGAAATGTATTGCTGTAGTCTTGCTTTAAGCTTTGGGTCATCTCATGTGGCAGAGGAGAGACTTAGGCTCTGAAGTCTCCAACTATCTCCAGAGGCCTGGGACCCCTGGACCTAATTAGCTTTGGGATAGCAAGAAATAAAAGAGATACCATTTCACATTTGTAGAATACTTTCCAGTCTACTAAGCACTTAATAAGCACATTTTCTAATGTTATCCTCATGACAGCCCTGTGAAGTGCACTGAGCAGATAGCCCTCATTTTACAAATAGGAAAACCCAAATCACAAAGCCAGTCAGAAACAGAACCAGAGTCTTCTGACTCTTTAACAAGAGCTTCTCCATCCCACCATGCCACTGAGTTCCAGAAGAGGGAAAAACTATCTAACAATACTTGCCACTTAGATGAATGGTTGAAACTGATTGGCTTGACATGGTCAGCCATTGGCTGAATCTGGGCCCCTCTGCTTTTTGTTCACAGAGCCATGGGGGTGTTGATGTCCAAACGGCAGACAGTGGAGCAGGTGCAAAAGGTGAGCCTGGCTGTGTCTGCCTTCAAGGATGGGCTACGGGACAGGCCTTCCATCCGACGCACTGGTGAGCTTCCAGCGTCCCGCCGTGGCACTGTAGAGGGCTCTGTCCAGGAGGTACAGGAGGAGAAAGGAGCAGAGGCAAGTACCCCAGTGCTCCTGGAAGAGAGCAGTGTCAGTCGTGCGGCTTGGGAGAGGCTCCGAGATGGGCGTGGAGTGGAGCCGGAGGAGTTTGACAGGACTAATCGTTTCACACCCCCTGCCTTCATCCGCCCCACCCGGAAGCTGGATGATGACAAACCTCCTGATATCTGCTTGGAGCCCAGGGAACTTGTGAGTACCCAGTTAGGGCACAGTCCTCAAGTCTTAGACCTTCTGAGGATCAGGGAGGCCTGGGTACAGTTAAAGTGATACTCAAAAACAAAAAACTCCAGAAAGGTGCAGTTGAGTCCAGAACAATCTTTGAATTTCTTCTACAAGAATAAAAATGTTACATCCTGGATTGGTCTTAGTGAAAGACTAGAGACAGTGGGTGATAAGGAATGACACCATGGCAGGTCTTTTGCCATCCGTCTCACTAAGGGATAGTAGTAGTCCCTGTAGGAGGCATTTGGAAATTTGTGGGCATTCAAGAAGGTCATCATCACTGGAGTTGCTACTGGTTTTTGGTGCCAAGAAAACCAGGGGTGCTAAGTGCCCTGCAATGTCTGGGACAGTCTTTCAGAACAGATTATTTTTTTCCAAAAATGTTAGTAGCATCCCTGTTCAGAAAAATGGTCACAGAGACCTGAGCTGATGGAAGAGCTTTCTGGTTCTTGTCTTCCAGAGAGAAAGCTCTATCACCTTAACACAAGCTTCAGTTGGAATTGTTCCTCTGGGCTGCTCCAGGGATATTCAGCCCCATGTGGGTAACTCTGTGTTTCGTGGCCATAGGATCTTGCTGCCTACACTGGGAATGAATACACTATTTATTCTTTTTGCCAGGTTGTCAACGATGAGATGTGTGATGTCTGTGAAGTCTGGACAGCTGAGAGCCTCTTCCCATGCAGGATCTGCACCAGGGTTTTCCATGATGGCTGCCTGCGCCGCATGGGCTACATCCAAGGAGATAGTGCAGCAGAGGTGACTGAGACAGCCCACACAGAAACTGGCTGGAGCTGCCACTACTGTGTAAGCCTGGACTGCAGGAACTATGGGCTGCAGCACCACAGGGAACTTGGCACTTTTCTGGAGACCCAGTCTAAGAACACTGGTTTCTAGGCAGTGACCTAAAAGAGTTTTCCAATAGTAGATACTGGAATCCTCAAACTTGGTCAGGCTTTCTCTACCTCAGTACTATGACATTTTGGACACAGTAATTTTTTTTGTGAGGGATGTGTGCAATGTAGTATGTTCAGCAACATCCCTGGCCTCTACCCCATTAGATGTCAGTAGCACCCACCCTCAGTTGTGACAACCAAAAATGTCTCCAGATATTACCCAGTGTGTCCTAGGGGAACAAAACTCATCCCAACTGAGAAACACTGAGCTAGAGGAATCAATGGTTAGGATGAGGCCTAATTACTCAATTGTAATTCTGCTTGGAATAGTGCTTTCTCTAATAGTCTTTAGTTGTCATTCATCGTACTCATCTGAAAAACCATCCTAACCAGCTTGCTTCCAATAGGTAAAGGTTCTAACATGGTAACACTTCTTAGTCCTAAGATCATCACTTGGCCTACCACCTAACTCTTAGGATGAAGAACTTCATCTCTAATGTGATCATTATGTAAATTAAATATCAAAGGTCTGTTGATTCAGAACTTTGCAAATTATATATAAATGCCTTCCAACTTTCTTTTGAGATTTTATTTATTTATTTGACACAGAGAGAGCACAAGCAGGGGGAGCAGCAGAGGGAGAGGAAGAAGCAGACTCCCCAGGGAGCTGGATGCAGGGCTCTGTCCCAGGACCCTGGGATCATGACTGAGCCAAAGGCAGACACTTAACCCACTGAGCCACCCAGGCACCCTGCCTTCCAACTTTTAAAAAGACAAAAGCCAGATTCGTATCCATTTCTCAGCACATCTGAATAGAATTTAAGTCTTGCTTTATTCGGGGCGCCTGGGTGGCTCAGTCGTTAAGCGTCTGCCTTCCCCTCAGGTCATGATCCCAGAGTCCTGGGATCGAGCCCCGCATCGGGCTCCCTGCTCAGCGGGAAGCCTCCTTCTCCCTCTCCCACTCCCCCTGCGTGTGTTCCTTCTCTCGCTGTGTCTCTCTCTGTCAAATAAATAAATAAAATCTTAAAAAAAAAAAGTCTTGCTTTATTGGTCTGTTATCCTGCAGATATCTTCTAAGAAACATCTCTGCAGACTCCCCCCTCTTCTTCCTACTGCCTAGAAGAAAGCAAAGATGTGCAACTTTCTAACAAATATCACTTTATCTATGGCTTGTCTATAAAATCAAGTATAGAACAGTTATTCCCAGCCACTTACACACCTTTTCCCCAGCTGAAGTATGTCACAGTAGACCCTGCTCTGCACACCATCTTCTCTAGTCACTACCCCTCCAAACACCAGCCTTTTCATTCACGGCAACTCTGCCCTGCAGTGTGCTGCTGTGGGACCCAGTTGAAGGTGTCTCCTTCCTAACCCTTCCTGGTTTTCTGTCACAGTCCTACCATCATTACTACCACTTGCCGGACTTTTTACAAAGGTTTCTTCCAAGCTCCTCCCCTTTCTTCCCTTCCCAGCCAGGCTTCTTGAAAAGACTCCATCATCTCCTAGTGGCCCCTCAACCACCTGTAATTCAGCTTCTGCATCTGTCATTCTGCTGGATTGGTTCTTTCTAAAGCACCAATGACCTGACTGTCAGGTCTAGTGACCTTTTCTCAAGCATCTTCTTACTTGACGCCTATGAGGTATTTAGCACTCCCTTATTGCCTCCTCTTTTGGGGGGGTGATTTAAGTAGTTACGAGAATTATCATGTAAAATAAGGAAACCAGAGAAAATAGAAAATCAGTTAAGTCCCATCATAGTTGTATCACCACTGTTAACATTACCTTCTACGTTGTACAACTCTCTTTTCTTGGCTTCCATTACTTCCTACTGATTCTCCTCCTACCTTCTTCTCTGACCATTCTGAGTGCCCTTAGTTAATTTCTTCTCACAGTCCTAAATGCTGATCTTCCTTGGGGTTCTGTTGTTAACACTCTTCTTTTCTCATTGCACACACTCTCTCCCTGGGTTATTTCATGTACTTCAGTGGCTATAGCTACCATCTAAACACAAATGATTCCCAAACCTGTGTGTCCAGACCTAAATTTCTTGTCTCTTGGATTTCCATCCATCTTGATGCCTCACGGGTGCTTCACATCAGCATGCTCCAAAATGAAACTCTTTTTCCAGAAACCTGTTCTCTCTAAATTTCTTACCTCTGAACAGTAATACCACCCTTCCAGTTACCAATACCAACTCATTCCTCTCCATCCCTCACATCCAGTAAGTCAACAGGTCCTACTGATCTACCTATTAATACCTCTCAAATTTCCTCTCTTTTCCATTCTCATGTCTTAGGTTAGTCATTCATCTTTTCTTACCCGCACTATAGCAACAGCTAACTAACTGTTCTCCATGTCTCTAGACTTTGCCCCTCTGATTCATTCTCCACACAGCAAAGATCTGACCACGGCACTACATATGCCCTTAAAAACCATTCAGTCAGCCACCTGGGTGGCTCAATCGGTTAAGCGTCCGACTCTTGATCTCAGCTCAGGTCATGATCTCAGGGGTCATGAGTTCAAGCCCCACATTGGGCTCCATGCTGGGTGTGGACCCTACTTAAACATTTGGTGACTCCCCTTTGCCCTCAGAATAAAAGCCCATTTGAAGGGCTCACTAATGGGCATTTGAGGCACTTCACAGTCAGGCTTCTGCCTACCTCTCCCTTATCTTTTGTCATTCCTCTCTACTCTCCCTCCCCACACATACACACACACCCTACACTCCAGCCCCGCTGAACATTTCATAGTGTTACACCCCACTGTGCCCAGCATATACCAAGTGCTCAATAAGTGTTATTGAAAGAATTGAGTTCTTTATGAAATCTACAAATGAATACTCATGAAATGTCTGCTCCTCTTCTTTGCTGGTATTTTAAGAGAGGAAAATAACCTACTAGAAAGAATCTTTGACAGCTTAAAGACTATAAGACTGTAAGTTAGTATTAATGAAATAACATATCACTGCTGTTTTGGAATTAAAATTTCTATGGCACCACAAAAAACTCATTTGGTTTTAGGAACTTCGTCATGATGGCATCTCTTTCAAAACCATTCTGGATTATTTAAAATAATACAGCCTACTAGGAGCAGAGTTAGAATTAAACTTATTTTTTAACTGAAATACTCTTTGAGCACAGTCTAACATAGAAGCCAAATACATAAAATGAATAAAGATGAAGCTGCTGTGGTTGATGGAGCTGGGGATTCACAACCATGCCCACTTATTAGTCCCCGTTTCCCTTGCAGCAGCTTCCCAAGGCACTTCCAAGGATTCCTTAGGGTATCTCAGAATAATTTTTTTTAAAGATTTTATTTATTTATTTGACAGAGAGAGAGATAGTGAGAGCAGGAACACAAGCAGGGGAAGTGGGAGAGGGAGAAGCAGGCTTCCTGCCGAGCAGGGAGCCCGATGTGGGGCTTGATCCCAGGACCCTGGGGTCATGACCCAAGCTGCAGGCAGCCGCTTAATGACTGAGCCACCCAGGCACCCCTCAGAGAATAATTTTAAAACTACTGTTCAGTAAAACGGTCTCAGGTCTAGAATCAGGATACCTGGCTTCTGGAGAAGATTCTGCTCCAGAGTTGGGCAACTCTGAGCAAATCCTTTCCTCTTTCTGGGGCTTCAATCTCTGATTATGATTAGAGGCTGGGATTAGATGATCCCAGAATGGCCTTCAAGTTGAAATACAATTTCCATCCTTCTTGATCTTGGCCTTTCTTTCTTACTGGTCTGTATGGCCACTGACTCAGATCTTTCTTTCTTTTTTTTTTTTTTTTTTTTTTCAGGATAATCTCAACTTGCTGCTAACTGAGGAGGAAATGTACAGCCTCACAGAGACCTTTCAGCAGTGTAAAGTCATTCCTGGTAAGGCTGGACAGTGCTGCCAGATGGAGAGCGGCTGGCACATTTTTCCTCTGTACTTTCTAGGATAAACCATAAAAGGAGTATGCTGGAATTTGGAGAGTAGGGGTAAATAGGTCCCTGTTCCCAAGCTGTTGGCCAGCAGGGGCACCCACACACCCGCCCATCTTCCCCACCCACCACATCCTGAGTTATCCTGGCTATGAGAGACAAAGACTCCACGAAAGCTATGGATGTAGGGGTTCTGGAGGGTACTCTAGAAGTAAATGGAGGTGCCCCAGAGGCTGAGGAAAGGGTGGGCTTGGCTAGTATGGGGTGCCTCCCACAGATTGCTCCCTGACACTGGAGGACTACCTGCGCTACCGCCACCAAGCAGCAAAGCGGGGGGACAGTGACAGGGCTCTAAGCGAGGAGCAAGAGGAGCAGGCAGCCCGCCAGTTTGCAGCCCTGGACCCTGAACATCGAGGACACATAGAGTGGCCTGACTTCTTGTCCCATGAGTCCCTCCTACTTCTGCAGCAATTGCGTCCCCAGGTGAGGGCCAGCTGGGGTGAATGTCTATGGGATACTGGGTGGCAGAGACCTAGGAAGCATGCTGGGCAGGTTGGAGGAGCACTAGGTACTGTCTTAGCAAGGACCATAGAAGGAAAGGGCTCACATTCCACCCAGTGACAGGTGATCCAGTGCCTAAGCTGGGGAAACTGCTCAAGGAAGATTGATTTACACTGGACCAAACTGCAAATGTCAATGCTACCAGAAAGGCTCTGGGCAGCTTCAAAGGGAGGCTGCAGAGATGGTAATGGAGGTAGGATTCTCTATGGCTTGACATTTTACAAAATATTTTCACCTCCAAGATCTTAACTTGTCTCTTCTTCCTCAGAACTCTCTGTTAAGGCTTCTGACAGTGAAAGAGCGGGAGCGAGCCCGGGCCACCTTCCTAGCCCGGGGCAGCGGGAGCACTATCAGTGAGGCAGAGTGCCGTGGAGCCCAGCACTCTTGGTTCTGCAAACACCTTGCAGAGGCTCCTTCCTGCAGTGTCAGGTCTGTTCCTTACCAATCCCTGCCCCCACTCACATGTTCTCCTCCTTTTTCCATGCCAAATGGCCCTTGGTATGAAAGGTACCTCTCGGTTTCTTCTGTCCACAGACAGGAGAGGATCTTCCTGTGCATTAGACAAAGGACACTGCCTCTTATTGTTCAAGGCATAGGGCATCCTCTACTCCAAACTGTCGCCCATGTCAGAAAAGTGTGGACATGCATATCCGAGCCCTGGGTTCCCCAGAGTTTGGGAGGGGTCAGACCTTTCATTTTCCCACTCCTAACCACATATCCTTGTGTCCAGCAGCATCAGCCATGTGGGTCCCATAGCAGACAGCAGCCCAGCCAGCAGCAGCAGCAAGAGTCAAGACAAGGCTCTGCTGCCCACAGAGCAGGAGTCCAGGTGAGTAGGATCCCCTCACTGGGCTATCTTCACTCCTGACTCTTCAACACACACAAGTGGGCATTGCCCACTGCTACCCCCAAACAGCAAGTGCATATCCCAGAAACCAGGCTCCAAAAATGTCCATTTGACCCAAGATCCATAGGGTCAGCCGGCTGGACTGTCAGCATGGAAGCACAGCCAGCCATACCTATGTCAGCCAAAAGCCAGGGCTTCCCTGAGCTTTGCCCGGCTTAAGCCGTACTGCCACTGGGATCAGGTCTCATGAGCAACCAGGCTCTACAGCCAATCTCACAAACCTGTTCTTTGCTCCCACTCCAGATTTGTGGACTGGCCTACCTTTCTGCGGGAGAATGTTGTCTACATCTTGGCTGCTCGCCCCAACAGTGCAGCAATTCATCTGAAACCCCCAGGATAGCATGGAGCAGAGAAGCTCAGTTCAGAGACAGTGGTCTCCCTCCTCTCCTTTTTCTCTTTCCCTCTTTCCCCCACCATCCTCTGGTACTGAGACTTGTGGGGATGGAGTATTGCCAGCATCTCAATTTGCCACTAAGCTTTATGGAACTGAAATCACTGCGTCCCTCACAACAGAGGCAGTATATGCATTGCTGCAGGGAAAAGCCCTGGGAACTGTGGCAGTAGCCACTCTTGGACCCACCCCCCAGCCCTCACATCCTAGACTAGACCTGCCACTGCACACATATGTGTGCACACACACACATACACACATGCCTAGCTGTCCATGCCTACAGAGACCTGGTTCTTCTTGGTTGAAAAAGGACCAAAGTTCCTTTGTGAAGCTCCTGGTGTAGATGAGAGGGGTCTCTATTCACCCCTTCTATTGGCCAGTTCTGATTTCCAATAGACAAGTCTCTGGCCAAGTGATTCTTAATAATAGGGCATCAGACTCACACGCTGTCCTAGAGATGCTGATAGGCTCCCTCTTCCTCCGTTGAAAATCCCTTCTGTGGTGAGCCACTGTTCTGGTAGGTATGTGCTCTGTCCCTCAGCTATGTTGGGGTGGGAAAGTTACTGAAAACCACCACTGCACTTCAGCCACTGTTTATTTCAATTCTAATTTCTAGTGACAGAGAAGGCAACTAGTCTATGGAGTGAGTCTTAATTAGAAGAAGGGAAGGCAGCCCCTCCCAGGAACCCAGGATTCTAGGAACCTCTCATCCAGGTCTTCCAAGTCCAAAAGTCTTTAGCAGAACAGTCAAAAACCAAGATGAGCCATCCTGGCCCCTGTTTTACGGATGGGAACACATGGGCCAGAGCCCAAAGGGCCTGAATGGAATAAGTATGATGGCAGGAATCACAGCCCTCTGTATTAGATGCTTTACCCAAGTCAACTACCACAGAGACCTGAAGCCTGATCTCCAGTGAGGACAAGGTTTGGATGGAAAATGAGAGGAGAAGGCTCATGATTTTCCATCTTTCCACCTCAGCCCAAATGTAGACCTAGAAGAGCTTGCCATTGTATGGAGAACAAGAACCAGCCTCCCACAGCCCAAGAAAGAGCAGCAAGGACTCCTTTCAACCACCCTGACAAGCTGGAGCCAAGAAGAGGATCTGCATCTCAGCTCTCTTTCTTTCTCTCTCTCTCTATCTTTTTTTTTTTTTTTTTTTTTTTTTGCATCTCACCTCTTCAGCAGAGAAAGCCCCAGCAAAGCCTCACTGAAGGTTCATCCTTCTCCCCCTCACTGAGATATGGCCTGAGTTGCTGCTTCTCCCTGCTGCTCACTACATGTCTTTCCCCACCAAGCCTGGCTTCTAAGTCCCAGCTGTCCTCCCTAAGTTCTCATTAAGTTCTCAAGTCACTGCGTGTTGTGGGTCAGCCCTGGCCCTGGAATCTAGGTTCTGTTTCCAATCTGAATACTAGAGAGTGGGGTTGGTTCAGTCATGTTAAAGCTAATATAGTTCCATTGCTCAAGGCACTTGTACTGAATTGGGTGCTAACAGAAGAAGTAGCATACGGCTCAGTGTTGAGATGCTCAGAGGAAAGTGGGGAGCTGCAACCAGGGTTGTGGTAACAACACCTTCTGTAGAAACTGCCTGACCTAGAACAGGTTGTGAAGCTTCGGGGGTTGGATTATTCAGGTCTAAAATGAAGCAGACAGAAGATGAATCTGGCTGGGTTCATGTGTATGGCCCTGAACATTTCAAAACAAAAACAGCTTTTTGTAAATACTGCTTAGCCATATTCCCAAGACTGATCATAAGAGGGGCTGTTATTCAGTTTAGCCAGAATGAAAACAAAAGTGAAAGCACATGACTCTTGGGTCCAAGGACTGCCTCTGAAGCAGCCAGACCTGGGGTTTTACACTGAAAAATATGAAAGCACATTCAGCACAGGGGCTCTTGCTTCTTCTCCTGGTAAATCACCTTGTATGCAATGGCCTTGGGCTGCTGGATCTCACAGATAGGGCATTTTGAGTAGAGACAAGCTCTGGGCTTTGTCTGAACAGCTTTTTCCTCCTGCCTCATCATCAGTAATAGGGACTGGAAATCTTATCTTGTTCCCTGATCCTTCATAGACAAGGTGATGCCTACCTCTCTGGAGCTGCAGCTTCTAGCTTTCTGTGGATGAGTGGTAAAACACCATGGGCCAGATGCATCTCAGGGCCTGGCAAAGCAGTATTTCTTTCATGGTAGGATCAGGCCCATTTGGGACTATTCCTCTTCCTAATCCAAGACAGCAAATGTCCTTGGTAGGGGCATGCTACAGAGGGCCCAGGGGACCCAGCATAGAGTTCCCAGTCCACAAGAATCCTAAGACGCAGAAAAGCCTGGAGGAGCAACTAGCCTCTTCTCCATTAGCCATCTAGTTTTTTACCAATGAAAAGATTCCCTTGCTCCCCCAGACCAGAGTTGTAGAAGCCCCACCCCAACACCCCTGTCTGGGATCTCCCTCTGCAGTGCTCTAATCCATGGAGCCCCTCTGCAATACATATGAAGATGTTCAAACTTTTATAAACCAAGTGAAGCCCATTCCCTTTTCCTTTTCATCAAGTCTTTCCATCACTGTGACTGTCTGAAATTCTGCCAAGTACAAAAATCAGTGTCTGACTCTAAGGGTTTGAGAAAATGTTCTAGTCATTTCTTCTTGGCTACCCAGAATTGAAATCAATCTTATTACAAACACCACCCACTCCACCCACCATAAACAGAGATTAGGGTTGCTCCTTTGAAGACTCCTTGCCCTAAGCCTATTTTTCACCCAACACCCCTCTTCCCTATGCTCAGATTTAAAGACAGGGGCATCTGGATGTCATCCAGACACAGCGGAGCTGCAGGGACAGAAAGTAAGCTGAGGCAGTTAGCTGTGGCTACATAACCTCTCCAGGTCTGCTCTGTGGCCTCCTCTCCTGTGACCAGCCTTCCTCAACAGAGGTAGGCTCTGCTTTTGAGCAGTGGCCCCTTTGGATCCCAGAGATGGAGCAGTTCCCTTGCTCCCAGGTACTGACCCACTCTCAAGTGCTTTTCTTCCTTTGAGAACAGCCAAAGCCATGAGGACATTACCTCTTCCCACCTTCAGCCCAAGTGACTGGGGCTAAAGGGCAGACATGCCTTTTTAGCCCTGGTGCTCCCTATGGGATGTCACCCTGGCCTTATTTGAGTGGCCAGATCTGGGAGTTTCCCTATTCCTATCACTAACATTGGAGGTACAGAATCAAACTGCCTGGGAAGAGGGCAACTCTCTGGGGTGTGAGCCCAGGATTGTGCCTAGGCCTCTTCGTCTGAAGCACAACCTCAACCATTGCAGGTCTCATGGCTTCAGTAAGAGTGGTGCAAGGAAGCCCTAAGAAGGAAGCTCAGCAGAAGCTGTATGGCAGGGCCTCAGGCTAGCCATGATCACCCCAGAGCCAAGAATAACCTCCAGGCAGGATTGGTAGGAGGCTCTAGTGATCCTATAAGCATGACCCCTTCAAACTAGCAGAGTAAAGGCAGGTATATACTTGGCACTAAAAGAACAACTGGATGTCAGAACAATATCCTGGCAGCACCAGTACCATAACCCCTTTTCACTCCTCAATTTATAGTGGAATAAAATTGCTACTTTCCCAGTGCCACTTAGTTTGAATTTGCCCAGATCTCTCTCCAGGCCCCTGGCTGCAGCTCCGACAACAGAGAACTGGATGAAGAATGGAAAATATTAATGCATCATACCTGTTCCCTATAGCTCAGTCCTGGAATGTGGTAGGACTGGGCATTTCCCCTGCTGTTGCTTTCCTGCTGCCACTGCTTTTGGCAACCTTAAAAGGAAAGAAAATAAACAGGTAACAGAATTTCCACTAGACCCAACTAGCATTAAGGAAAACCTTCCCTCTGAGCCACATGACCTGATGACCCAGATTGTGGACAGTGTGTCACATCTGGTCTGGGCTAGTGACTAAGAAGTCCAATCACATTCCAATTTGTATAGCATGGGTTGGCCTGACCATAGATGAGAATGTCACGGTATAAGCAGCAAGGCCTTTTCATATCCATGTGAAATAAGAGCCTTCAAACTTATGCTCCTTTAAGAGATGGCTGGTGATCTGTCTCCCAGTCAAACATAGGCTTGTGAGGGGAGTTCTGAGAACACTCAAGTAAGTGGAAGATCCAATGCCCTCTGGTCCCTCATGCCCTTCCTATGTTCTTTTCTGCGGAAGGTAACTTGACAGTAAGCTGAGGGGAACATCCCCAAGCTCTGTCTTCCCACCAGTACAGCTGCATGCTCCTCTCCATGGCTCAGCCTTCACTCTTGAAGGAGCTGATGCTCCCAGAGGCTGGGCACAGTGGAAATCATAATAAAGAGATTGCGATGCTATTTTGGCTTCCTTCTTCCTGTTATTTGGGGCACCTGCTGAGTTTCTGTGTGGTTTCCTATAATTAGCCAATTCCTGAATCTAAGATGCTGCTTGGCCTCCAGGAAGAATGCAATACACTGGTTCTTTCTAGAGCTTTCCTGGTACTGACCTTCCCAAGAATCAAATGATGGGTGGGAGGAGGCAGGGGTTCCACCATGGACACAGAGGGGGAAATGAAAGCACTGAAGAGAGAAGCCAGAATTTTCTAAGAAACTGAGGAAAAGGTAAGGCCTCCAAGCTCTCTGCAATGTATTCCACCACCACCACAACCAAGGGCCAGTTTTAGACACATTTCTCCTCCCAATCCCTGCTGGGTGACAAAGTAGGAAAGCTAGCTGGCTATGTTTTCTCCTGGTCTTCTGGGTCTTTCTTGGTAGAGAATTTTCTCCCCGTTTTTGCAATGTTTTAATGTGATATGATAGAGTTGGGTAAACTAAGGTCAAGAGAAGCTTTTCAGAGGACTGTGAAATCCCCCTTTCATCACCTTTACCTGATAAGAACAGAGCCAGTACCTATAGGTAGGAAAGTATCTCTAGTGTGGATCAGTGGTGTATAGACTTACCTCTAAACCATAGGGCCCCCAAATACAAATCATTGCTAATATTTTTGAGCAGTTACTATGCACTGGGCAGTTCTAAGTGCTTTACATAAGATCATCTTCAAAAAACAACCCTGAGGTTTGTTTATAGATGAGAAAAGTGAGGAATAGGGGCGCCTGGGTGGCTGAGTCGTTAAGCATCTGCCTTCGGCTCGGGTCGTGATCCCAGGGTCCTGGGATTGAGCCCCACGGGCTCCCTGCTCGGCGGGAGGCCTGCTTCTCCCTCTCCTACTCCCCCTACTTGTGTTCCCTCTCTCGCTGTGTTTCCCTCTGTCAAATAAATAAATAAAATCTAAAAAAAAAAAAAAGAAAAGAAAAGTGAGGAATAGAGGCTGAGAGTTTCTCAAGGTTACGCAGTCACATAGGAAGCAGGGGAACCGGGTAGTCTGGCTTCAGTGCCCATGTTCTTAACTACTTTATTGTGCTGCCTGTCAGGGTACACCTCAAGGAAACAGCTGCTCTGTAGTCTAGCATATCCCGTTTCCATCCTGGGAACAGAAACATAAGCAGCCAGTCCTGTAGCCATGTCACAGGATTTCTTACAACCTGCACAACTCACCTCATTCACTCACATGGCTCCCATACCTCTCCTCCCCAGAATTGTCAAATGGAGGTCCATCAGGCTCAGGACAGCTTGAGATCTTAAGCATCCCTTCTGTCTCCAATTTCAATGAAGACCAGCATTAGGAGAGAAAAAGAGACATAAAAGCTGGGCCTCTGTGGACTCTAGTGAAAAGCAAGGTTTCCCCACCCTCAGTCTGGCAATCCTGATGAACTTTCGATCCTCTGAGGATTGTTCCTCCTCCTGCCACTTGTTCCCAGGGCTGGCTAGAGCCTCGGTTCCACACAAACTTCCACTCACCCTGCCCTGCTCTGGCTCAAGGGTACTCCTCTTATCTCTAGAGGAAGTCATTGCTCAAAGGGGAAAGAGTAGCTGCTAAATTTGCTAAACCTGGAACAGAGTTCTCTCTCCCACCCCACCCAAAGGGTTGCTTGGAGTTTGACCTTGCTGAACTTGTTTCCTCATCTGTAAAATTCTGGGAAAACAATTCCTGTCCTATCTCCTGAGCTGATAGTCAAGTGAGGACAGAATTAGTTTGGTAAGAGGAAAGAGTTTCATACACTATAAGGCATTAAGTGAGCAGCAAGGATTTCTGGCCCTATCTACAAGCTGTGCATGTATCATCTTCCACCCACCCACAGTCACAGGCATAGCTGGGGGTACCGCTAATGGCCTCTGTCCACAGTGCTGAAGTCACAGCTGAGACAGCGGGGTATCTTCAGTCCCTCTTTTTTTTTTTTTTTCTTTTTTGGTAATATACTAATTTATTCATATATACATTCACTTTACATTATTACATTTGACATTCATCAAAACCAAAAATACAGTATGCTTCATGAATTTGCATGTCATCCTTGTGCAGGGGCCATGCTAATTTTCTCTGTATGGTTCCAATTTTAGCGTATGTGCTGCTGAAGCAAGCATTTCAGTCCCTCCTGTCCCACCTTTAAGTAAATATAAACGCAGAGATTTCCAAGCCCAAGGATTGTTCTGAAATGCAGAAGGTATTGCAAAAAAAATGTTTGTTTCATTTATTTCAAGTATCTTTGTTTTTAAAATAAATATAATACTCCTTTCAAAATCGTAACATTTGGGCAATTGTACATTTGTAACATTGTACAAATGGGCAAGATGTGATCCAGCAGCTCAGGAAGAGGGGGTTATGGTCTTCACTTGATATGGGGGAACAGTATGAGGTAGCTACCAAAAAACTGATGTAAGGTGAGGCTATGTAGGAAGAAGTTCAGAGTCAGATGAGAGAGGCAGGCTGGCTCATTTATACACTGCACCAGCACTCCTAGAAAAAGCTAATCAGTGCCAGGCACCATGAATTGAAACCCAGCCAGTGTAGCATGGTCTTAGGCGCTGGAATGGAACAAGGCAGAGGAGGAACCCATGAAGGCCTGAGAGGTGTCTCATCCTGGAGAGGAGCAGACTTGAGGGATGTAGATGGCTAATGTCTGACAGATGGGACTGATGAGGTCAATGTGACCTCAAAGACAGAGCTAAGACCAAAGGTGGAAGAGAGGCAGATTTTTGCTCAATAGGACCAAAGGTAACTGGATACCGGGGAAGGTAGTGAAGCTGTATAAGTATAGGACAGAAATGTTGAGTTGGGGGTAGGATGCCTCACCAGGTACACAGTCCTCTTGAGATTTGTGATGCCTGTAAATGGCTAAGCACCTTCTGGTGTATGCCCAGCCCTGAGCCCAGCTGAGCTAGAGGCAGAGTCAAGATTGTACAGACCCATGTGACCACAAAACAATAGAATAACTGGGTTGGGAAACTTAATTTCTTTAGTTCAACCTCATAGACTGACTGTTGTGCCTCCAGCTCTGGGTCCTGACCTGACAGAAAAGAGCCAAGGTCTCAATACACCTGACTTCCCCTTCCAGATGCGCTCCGGAAAGCCTGCCTCTAGAACCTGATGTTGCATGCCCTCTGCTGGTCATTTCTAGCACCATCCTCTCACTCCCAAGACAAGAAATAACCCCTTTGAACAACTACTACTGGTCAGTGTAGGTTTAAACCAGGAGTACCAGGGAGCTAGATCGTTGGGCAATGTCCAATCAGTGAACAGGATCAGAACTGAATCTGCAGTTGAATTCAAGTAATATTAGGGCTCATCCATGTCTAGAAAGGACTTAGGCTAAGGCTGAGTTTGGGGAACTGTCTGGTCTAGGACCAAGGCCAAGGTCAGTGTCTCAGGTGAGGTCAAAGTTGGCATTCAGTGTGGAACTGAATTCTGGGTCCAAGTGTCAGCATGAAATATGTATCCAGGTGAGATGCTAAGAGTCTGACCCCAGGAAGGAGTCAGTCTGCCTCCAGGGGTCAATGTAGCATTCCTATCCGAGGTGAAATCATCAGGTAATAAGCACCAGCCACAGGAGAACTCAAGCAGAGACACTGCTAGGGGAGAAGTATAAGGGTTGGAGGACAGAATGAAGTAGTCACTAATTTCTAAGAGCCTCCCAACTTTAAAGATGGTAAAGGGCAGGCTAGAGCCACAGTCCCTCAGAAGGTGGATCCCTATATTCCCATTCCAACTTCCTGTGAAAGGGCCCCACCAACAAGAGTATTGCCACATACAAGTCATAGGTACAGTTTGGGGACAGGAGAGGTCCAAGGACCTGTCCTGTCACTGCAGAAAGCTGGCAGCTGTGGGGGTAGTCTTCCTCCCCCCCCCTTCTCTGTTTCTACTGGCAACGGGGCTTAGCAGCCTCCCACACCTAGATCTTAGCAACCATGGGAGCCCCTGGCAACTGCTGCCATGGTGACAAGACAGGGAACTAAGAATGGGCTGGGGTGGAGCACTTCCTCTGGAGCCTTCAGGATATGTGCAAGATAGGGGGCTCCCCCTCCCATACACAGTCTGAGAGGGAACATGTGCTCCTGTGTAAACACCTCCTCACTGGCACCCACCCCCGCCCCTGCCCCCGGGTTCCGGTTCCCTCAGGGTGAGAAAATGAGGGACACCTAGGGTTATGACGTCTCCATAGGAAGGGAGGGGAATGCGGGTGCTGAGAACTGATATGATCACGGATTCATGCATGCACTGGCAGTCAACATGTCAATATCCATGACGCTGTTCATCATGTAGACACAGACCTACATAGTCATTTAATCACACATGTATAACAACACAAAATCACATACACAACAAATAATACAGAATCAGGCATATTACCACACAAAAATATTACACAGATATACACAGATACACTCTCACTTACAAATCACACTACAGATACAACAGTACAAATAACTCCCAATCAGACTTGAACATCAAATAGATGCACTCACACATCCAGGTATCTGTGAACATACAGAGTAATGGTTAACTTTGCTGAGTAATAACTACATACCAAGCTCAGAACTACATGCATAGCATGTGTTACCTTAATTAACCCTCAGAACAACGCTAGGAGGTACTGCTCTTTTCTATACCCATGAGACAAAGAAAGAAATGAGGGACAGATGTGGCAAGTGACCTCACAAGGTCAACAGAGCCTACATTCTTACACCTATACCACACTGTGCACCCTGGTTCCTAACGCACACCTGATACCCAGGGCAATAGGACACAGTGGAAATAGAGAACCCAGCAGACAGTGGAATCCATGCCACCCGCACCTGAAGGCATGGCCCTGCACCCCCGAAGTTCTAAGCCCACAATATAGCATTAGCAGGGACCAGGTAAGGGCCAATGACTAAACTCTCTGCCCCCGTGTTGGCACAGGCAAGGCTGGAGGAAGCAAAATAGATAGAACGGGAATAGGAAGTAGAGCCACCCACAGCCTGGGCCCCCATGAGTCTGGAGGTGGCAGAGTGAGATCCCCCAGATCAAAGTAGCCAGCACCTGTCCTGAGCCTCCTCATCCTACCTTGCTCATCTCCATGTCACGCTACTATTCCATTCCTTCATCATCCCATCTCCCCTCCCTTCTAGTCTTTGTTCCCCACTTCTCCTTCCATTCTCACCCCCACTCCTGACCTCCCACCCCTCTCCTCTCCTCTCCCCTCCTCTTCCCATCCCCCTCACCCCATCTTCCCTCCTTCCTCTCATTTCCCTCATCCCACCTTTTCTCCATCCTCTTCTTAACCCACTTCCTTTCCTTACTTCACAGCTCACACCCCTTTACACCTGGGATCACCATGGTGAGTACTAGAAAGAAGACAGAGAATGGAGAATATGCAGACCTGACCTCAGGACCCCCTAGATTTCTCTCCTGCTCTGCTCTGCGGCCCAGGTACTGATGTTCTCCAAGCCTCAGTTTCCAGCTCTATTCAGATTGCATGAACTCATGGGTGTCCAAACTGTTTCTGGGAAATGGCAAAGAAAGAGAGGTGAGAGCTTCTGTCCTGGCCCTTCCTTTGTCCTCAAACCCCCCAAGAATTCCTTTCCCCTCCTCACCCCCGGATAACCCCCTCCCCACCCCCGCTGCCTGTAGCACAGATGGGCCTGGGAGACAGTGACGTGGGCGCCAGGCACCGTGTCTGTTCAAGCGTCGGCTTCCGCTGGCTACCGCCTCCGCAGCCCTGCCTGCTCTGAACAGCGGGGACACTAGGGCTGAGATTTAATGGGGGAGAGAGGGGGTTGGGGCTGAGATGTGTTAAGGAAATCATGTGGAGCTGAGATGAAGGGTTAAAAGGGGGAGTTAGGATAGGAGAGATCATACAAGTAGATAACGGATTAAGGATAGGATAAAACAGAAGATTATGGGGGGGGGGGGGGAGGCAGGAGATCATACCCAGCCAGGAAGAGGGGAAAGAAAGAGTGGGCTAACATTTGGGAACTCAAGGGGGAAGTAGGATGAAAGATTACAGAGAGAACGTTAATGAGAATTGTGGGGGTTGCTGAGGAGGGGCTGCTCACAAGGGAGCTGGGATGAGGGGATTATACAGAGGATGAAAAGGGGACTCACAAAGGGAATTAATGAGGAGGCGCTAAACCTGGGGGGAACTACCAGGTTACAAAGGAGAAAGCAGAAGGGTGCTTAAATTCTGCATGTCTATCGGGGTCTGTTTTGTTAGGTCACCTCAGGTCAATTCCGGGTCAAGATAAGGTAAAGCTGAATCAGGTCTAAGCTGAATCAGGTCTGGTCGAGGTCAGTCCACAGTTCCGATGGAAGACAGGTAAGAAGGGGTGACCTTTTGACCCTGGTCGAGGGACTACACCTCGCAAAGCGCACTATTCTCTCCCCTACCCTCCTAAATGAAGAAAGGAAAGAATGCCCAGAGTCACCGCCATCTGGGAGGCAGTTTTCCTTTAAGGCTGCCTTTGACGTTACACAGGTTCCAGAAGGTTCTCCCGGGATTCGAGCGGTGGCCAGTACGTCCCACCTTCTCAAACCCGAGATTGGACTAATATAGTTGCCCCCAGTCTCGAGTCTGAGCCCCACAGACCAACCAATAAAATCAAAGGGCGCGTAGAGTTGCCGCCCTCTGTCCCTTTCACCAATGACACGACGAGCTAGCGAAGAGGTGTGGTTGACTGATCCCAGAGTGCACCAATCAGACCGACACCAATCACTGCCCGGAATGTGTGCGCGTGTGGCCGGGTGACAGGGGCGGAGAATGGGCGGCTATCACCGAGGCACTCGTTGAAGACTGTCCAATTACAGCGGAGGGTGAGCTGAGTGACGGGCAGGCCGCGCAATGGGCGGCGCAGAGGCGGAGCCGTGGGGGCGGGTTCCCCGGCCCGCTGTCTGCGGCCGGCGGGCAGGCGACTCCTGTCCCAAGTGGAGGCGGCGGAGCCGGAGCCAGGGGAGGGGGCAGCGGCTGTCTGACGGACCGCGGTGGCGCCCGCAGCTCCTCACTGGTGAGGGCACAGAGCCAGGACTCAGGGGTCCCGGGAGCGGGGGCGTCGCGGAGCCAGGGGTCCTGGTGTAGGGGGTGAGTGAGATGGGGGGGGGCGTTGGGACACTGAAGGCCCATCGTTTCTTCTGCCGTGGTGGTGCGGGGACTGGGTCTGCAAGGTGCTCGATGTCTGCGACCCTCTAACAGGGGGCAGCCAGTGTCTGAGCTGGGCGCGGGGGGGGGGGGTCGGGCCGGGTCGGATTGGGTTCCGCGGGCGGAGGCGGAGGCGTTTCTGAGCCAGCCCAGCCTGTCAGCGTCGGTGACATCACCGACCACCCTCCCCCGCCCGAGCCCCCTCCCCTCCCTTCCCCTCCTCGCCGCGCCTTTTGTCCCGGGCGAGCTCGGCTCTGCCCCGCCCCTCTCCGCCCATCTGCGAGGGAGGAGACTCCGGGTCAGTGACTTCATTGAGTAGGTTCTTGGGGATTGGGGTCGGATCCTCCCCGGAGACAGAGACCAGAGGAACTCACTGCCTCTCAGGCCCTCACAATCACACCTGCCACAGGTCCACAGGCTGCCACTCGCAAGCACACGCTTGCCACTGCCAGCCTTACTGTCACACTGCCATACAGCCATTCATACAGACATTGCTGCACCTGAGAGCAGGTGGCCGCTGGACCCTATTCCTTCACTCTCCACACCTGGGGATCAGGTCTAGCTCCTGCTGCACCGGACAGGCCTTGCTGGGCAAGTGCCTCTGAGAACCCGAGGAGGTGACTTCCTGAGCTGCAGCTCTCCAAGCAGGCTCCAGCGGAGCGATCAGAGGTGAGGGGTTTGGGCTGGGCATGTTTAAGCGCACAGTGCTCTCCTGCCCATCCCCAGCAGCACCCCCACTACAGGCCCGAGGAGCTTTCCGGAGCTTCCCACACTTCTGGGGAGAAGACTTCTTAGCCAGCTTGATGTTTAAAATTCAGCTGGAGCCCTTAAAACTTCGAGCGTGGACGCTGAATGGGTTTGTAAAGTTCCGGTAAGTCCCTCTGGAGAAGGGCACTCATATCCCTACCACGTCAAATTCTCCACATCACAGACCCCTTCATTGCCTACCATATCATCCTCATCTCATCCCCCTTACATGTAAGAACTCTCCTTCTACCTCACGCTTACATTTGAATGAACTGCACCCCTTGTCATTCATCTCCTATACCAAACCCTTCAGGCATCCATCCATTTTCCAGACATCTTCTCTAGTATTTCAACTCTCTACATCTCTCCCTTTCAACCCATTGGTAACCCATTTTCCACCTCAGTCGTTTCCATTTGTCATCCCTTGTCTCCTTCCACCAGTACTTCATTTTCTGTATCAACCATCCCCCCTTCCTATACAGGCCTTCTTGTTATTTCTCATTTTTCATTCCTGCCTCTACATGAACATCCTCTTCATTCTTCTCCATCCAAGGCAGTGCCATGCCATGGGGCTCCTTTGTCATTCCAACACGTGGCTTGTGGGTATGGGGAGGGAGGGAGAGAGGGAGGAAAGGAGGAGGAAAAAGGCAATTCCTGAAAGAGCTTGCCCTGTGTCTGTGGAGACAAGAGAATTGTAGGTCTAGAACGGTTATCAGGTGAGTGCCAGGAAGGAAGCTGGCCTGATGAGGAGGTAATACAGGGACAGCAAGAGGAGGGTGGGAACATTGGCAAGCTGTTCCACTTGCGCTCTGCCTAGAAACTGCTATGGTTCTCTAGGGGCACCCTCTTGGTGTACTAGGGTTCCTTCCCAGTCCTGGGGTGGCGGGGAGAAGGTGTGCGCTGAGGCAGAGATGGCAGACCACCCCCAGTTCCCTCTCAGACGGCTTTTACCGTTGCTTCCGAAAATGGCTGCCCACCCCCAGATGCTCTTCTCTCACTCTTCCAACCCCAGCTTCCCCCACCAGGCGTGACATGCTGTTAGGGGGAGAAGGGGGAGTACCCGCCTTTATGGAGCCTTCTCTTCGTCAGAGTGAGGTGACTCCCAGAACCATGAGTCAACTCAGCCACCTGCAACAGGCCCTGTGGGGGCAGGAGCTAGGGCCATTGTCCCTGCCTTCCTGGGGCCTTAAGGCCTCCCCTTACCCATTACAGCCCTCACTCCTGCCAGGAAACCCTGTATACCTCACTGAAGCAGTCAGAGGCAGAAAAGCAGGCTTCAGCTGTGGCTGCCAGCCCAGGACATTGCTAGAAAGACTCTGGTTTTCTGGGCTTTGGTAGGGGTTGGCCAAGCCTCTGAAGGGCTAGAGAATGGCTTCTGGCCATCTCCCCAAAGAGCCCACCTACAGGAAAGTCCCCTTCCCTTCCTACCCACCATGTAGGCAGTGGTGAAGGGAGATTAGGCGGAAGAATGAGAGCCCTATGTCTCTCCCTCACAAAACAAATACCCCTGCATCCAGCTTAGAAGGAACTATCAGAGGAGTGTGGGCCTGGCCCTGGGCCAGATCCTGAACCACTGGGCAGGTGAGAAGGAGGGACTGGTAGGGAAGGTATTAAGGAAATGGTGATTAGTGCCTAATTATTCTGACAACTAAGGTTAAGAAAGGGCCTATGCCAAGGATGCTTGTGTTCACTAACACTAGTGCTTAGGTGGCACAGACATTGTCTTCATACACATGTTGTGTGTAGACACAGGGAACTATTGCCCTGGTGGGAGGAAGGACAGTGTCATCCCCCTGCTAATAAGGGAGTTAGAAACAGCAGTTTCCAAAGGCTGTGAGTCATCCTCTGATCTGAATCACACGTGAGGCTTAGCATCGTCTGGACAAGGACAAGGAGGCCTGGGGTCTTCACTAGCAGAGAGGACTCGAGGCCCCTACACCCTGACTCAGCCTGGCTGGCCAGGACAGCTGGCTAAAGACCCGGGCCTGTCCCTAGTCCTGGGCCACTGCCCCAGCTGCCCTTAGCCCGGGCACCATGCCTGAGGCATGGCGTAAAAGACCACGACGCTCAGGTGACCTCACCCAGTACACTGATCTTTGCCAGCTTCTGTGTGTGGGCCTGTCAGTCCATGGTGCCACCTCACGCAGCAGGGCCTCTCAGGGGTCCTCAGTCTGACCCAAGGACCTGGGCCTTAGCCTAGCCCCTAGCAGGCCACAGCCCCCAGCTTCCTGCCGGGAAAATCCAGGAGCTGATGAAAGAATCACAGAATCCTAGAATGTCAGAGCTGGAAGAGATCATCTAGTCCAAACCTTTCATTTCACTGATGGGGAGACAGAGGCCTACAGAACAGGCATGACCTGCTGAAAGTCACACAGTGAGTCACTTAGGGATCGCAAGATCATCAGGAGCAGGGCTGGGTCAGGAGGGAAAAGGGACTTCAAGGACTGGCCCCGGGTTTCTTTCAGAAACAAGGAGACAAGTGCCGGTCCAGTGGCTGTGATGGGAAAGGATTATTACAAGATTCTTGGGATCCCATCGGGAGCCAACGAGGATGAGATCAAGAAAGCCTATCGGAAGATGGCCTTGAAGTACCATCCAGACAAGAACAAAGAACCCAATGCTGAGGAGAAGTTTAAGGAGATTGCAGAGGCCTATGATGTGCTGAGTGACCCTAAGAAACGGGGCCTGTATGACCAGTATGGGGAGGAAGGTAAGAGGGCAGTGCTCCAGCCTGATACTGGACCCCTGTCCTTGTCTGGGGTGCTGGGTAACCCAGTTCTCATAGCAGGCAACTGGAAGCTGAGGAGGGGGTGAGGGAGGCAAGTGTTCTCAGCACTGACACCCAGAGGAGAGAAGGGACCACCCACTACCCAACCTTGGCTTACCATAGTTTTCCCTGCTTCTCTCTTCCTCTCTCTCTCCTCAAATTCAGGCCTTAGAGACATCTGAAGTCAGGAGCAGAGGCCTTCCCCCTCCCTCTTTTCCCTCCCAGCCTTATTAGTCCAGCCTGAAGTCCCTGCTGCTCCATTGGCTGATAGGGAAGGTTGAGGAAAAGGAGTGTGTGTGGCTTGGCGGTCTGAGGACAGAGCATTTACATTCATCAGCATAAAAGTCTAGCCCTTAAGCAGCCTGGGAATTAACCACTGGAGCTCTGATATGGAGAGATGATCCTGCCCACCTCAAGCCAGCAGAATGGAGGGGGAGCTCTGCCTCCCTGAGGAAGTGGCAGGGATCCAAGGATGGCAGGGGAACTGCTGCTGGCCTCTTGCCCCCCTTCCTGAAGTAGCTGGTGGCTGCGCACGGGGTGGCAGGAAAGGCCCAAATAAAGCCTCTGAGAGGGCGGCCCCTCCCAGTACATCCCACAGGCATGATGTAGCTGCTAATTCTGGGCCTGCCCCTCAGGGCCGCCCGCCACCCGCCACCCGCCAGCCACAGGCACCTGTCAGGCTATATTAAGAGATGTTGCCACAGCTGAGGACTCTCCTTCCTAAGAGGAACTGTCCTTCCTGCCCAACAGCATCTACCTTTCTTCCACATTCTCCTCCTCACTCTCCCCACTCCAGCCTCAAAACTAGATGGGCTAATGATATGTACTGTACCTGCTACAGAGTAGATAGTAGATAAGTGCTCAAAAGAATGTTCTTTTCCTCTCCTCCTTGCTTTGTGTCTCTGTGCACCCCAGTCCTCCCAACCCCCTCTTCTCATTCTCCGTGCCACCAGTTCCTTCAGTTTTTCCCTGCTCACCTACTAGACTTGCCAGCTCCCAGATTCACAGACATCTGCTGGAATCCCCAGTGTTCTCTCAGCTAAGACATTTTTCTCCCTGGGATGGAGGGGTGGGAAGAGGGAAGCAGTGCACACACCATGCCACCGTGTGACCTGTCTAGGAATTGCACTCTTTTCTCCATTTGGCCTCACCTTTGTTAGCTGGAGAGCTACCCAGAAACTTCACTCCTCCTGCATGACCAAGCCTAAGTGAAGGACAAAGCTCAGCCTCTAGGCCCAGACACTGGGTTCTACTGTCGATCTACATCCCAGGAGGTCTCCAAAGAATGCAGCACAGCCTTAAGGAGAAACCTGGGGCCTGGGGAAGGAGAAGCAGCCTTGAAAATGTGGGTTATATTTCTGTCTGCCCTGCCCCCTCCCCAACAGCCAGCCAGCAGAAGTGTGCACAGACTCTCTGCACAAGTCTGGCTGGGGACAAGTTGTTCCCAGCTTGAAAAAGGGGGTGGCAGTGGTACAACAGAGATCCCTACAGAGAAGTTTCCCCTCCTGTTGTTACCAGTCCAACCTCCCTCTCTCACTGAGCTCTGCCAAGCTTCTTGAACTCACCTAATAATTAGACCCTCAATAAAAGGAAAGAACAGACCCCGAGTCTCAGGGGAGGAATGAAGAGGCAGCTGCCACAAGTCTCTGAACTGCCTGCCACTTGGCCTCTCTAATGCAACCCACATCTGTCCTTGTGGTCCCAGGAAATAAGAGGCTAATTTAATTTAGGCTTAGACTTCCACAACGAATTGAAATTCAAGATAAAAAGCCTCAAAGCAAAGAGTCCCTTCCCCTAGCCTGCACCCCACCCGAGTCTACGCATTCTAGATCATTTCTCAGTGTTAACCCCCTCCCTCACTCCTCACCCCATCACCACCACTACCATCCCCACATGAAGGCTGCCTCCAGTCTGAGTTCCTTAGACAGGACCTGACTGGTGAGAGAGCAGCTAGGGCCATGACCCGCAATGTGCCAGCATATTCATGCATTTTGGTTGCTCTGACATCAGGTATGGGGTGTGCGGCTTGGTGTTGTACAAGTCCAAGAAGCTCTATTCCTATTTGTATTCTATGTCTGTCCAGTGCATCAACGGCACCCCTGGAGTTGTACAATACCATGAGCTCTGAGTGTGGAAACAAAGCATTTGAAAACTTTCTAGAGAAAAAGCTCCTTGGGGCACCTGGGTGGCTCAGTCGGTTAAGTATCTGACTTCAGCTCTAGTCATGATCTCAGGGGTCCTGGGATCAAGCCCCCTCGTCCAGCCCCCTCATCCAGCCCCTGTGTGTCCAGCCCCTGTGCCCAGTTCCCCCACCCTACCATAGGGCTCTCTGGTCAGCAGGGAATCTGCTTGTCCCTCTCCCTCTGCCCCTCGCCCCCTCCCCCATCATGGGTGTGCACTCTCGCTCATATAAATAAATAAAATCTTTGGAAAAAAAGAAAAATAAACAAAAATAAAAATTAAATTAAATAAAAAGAAAGAAACAGCTCCTCATCTCCAAGCCAATGAGCTTTCCTGCTTTTTTGGGCCCTCCTGATTTCCCATTTGGATAGGAGTCAGGAAAAAGGGGAACTACACTAGAAGCACAATGAGAGTGGGCTTCCTCCTGGACTGTATCCCCACCTTATTTGGGACAGGTCACTTACTAGCTTCCTGTAGAGTTAAATCCTATCCAGTTGCCTCTTGCTCTGTGTGTCTTGGGAGATAAAGATTTAGGAGTCAGGTAGGACTGTAATGTGATCCCAGGCCAGCCACTCAAGGCTTTGTGAGACATCTTTGGGTCATGGGGACATGGAAGAGACTACAGGACTGGAAGTCCTATCCTCCAAGTCTTCTAGCCTTGGCTTTTCTACCTCTTGGGTAACTCAGCCTCTTTGAGCCTCATGATGCACTTTATTATTAAACTTATAATTAAGAATAGAAATTAATCTTGTCAGAGACTTTTCTTACTCTATTTTGCCAGCCCTCTCTATGGGAGTTAAAGGTGGCTTCTTTCTCTAGGCCCATGAACTAGGAGCTAGAGGTCAGGGGGTGGAGATTGGGATGGGGCCAGGACCAGCCACACTATCCCTAACTTCTCCTCCCTCCAGGCCTGAAGACCGGCGGTGGTTCATCGGGTGGCTCCAGTGGCTCCTTTCACTACACCTTTCACGGGGATCCCCATGCCACCTTTGCCTCCTTCTTTGGGGGCTCCAACCCCTTCGATATCTTCTTTGCCAGCAGCCGGTCCACTAGACCCTTCAGTGGCTTTGACCCAGATGACATGGATGTGGATGAAGATGAGGATCCATTTGGCGCCTTTGGCCGCTTTGGCTTCAATGGGCTGAGTAGGGGTCCAAGGCGAGCCCCAGAACCATTGTACCCTCGGCGCAAGGTGCAAGACCCACCTGTGGTGCATGAGCTGCGGGTGTCCCTCGAGGAGATCTACCATGGCTCCACCAAGCGCATGAAGATTACAAGGCGGCGCCTCAATCCTGATGGGCGAACTGTGCGCACCGAGGACAAGATCCTGCACATTGTCATCAAGCGTGGCTGGAAGGAAGGCACCAAGATCACCTTTCCCAAAGAGGGTGATGCCACACCTGACAACATCCCTGCTGATATCGTCTTTGTGCTCAAAGACAAGCCCCATGCACACTTCCGTCGAGATGGCACCAACGTGCTCTACAGTGCCCTGATTAGCCTCAAGGAGGTAGGGCCTGGGTCAGGTTGTGTGTGTGTTGGGAAGGGGAGGAAAAATGGGCACATTCTTCCCTCACTTCAATCTTTTCCTCCCTTCCCACTCTACCCCACCTTTTCCTCACTCTGCCTCATTTTCCCCAGGCGCTGTGTGGCTGCACTGTGAACATTCCCACTATCGATGGCCGGGTGATCCCATTACCGTGCAATGATGTCATCAAGCCAGGCACCGTGAAGAGACTCCGTGGGGAGGGCCTTCCCTTCCCCAAAGTGCCCACCCAGCGAGGAGACCTCATTGTCGAGTTCAAAGTTCGCTTCCCAGACAGATTACCACCACAGACACGACAGATCCTTAAGCAACACCTACCCTGTTCCTAGGCTCTGCCCCAGCCAGCCCAGAGTCTACCACAGCAATACCCCCTACACTCACCCCACTCAATGTGCACCCAGCTTGATGTCCACTGGACACTGGCAACTTTTTCTAAAATGAAAAAAAAAAAAAAAGCCACTGGATTTTCAGGAAAATGTTCCTGTCCCTGACCCCTTTCAGAGCTGGGCTGCCTTGGGGAAGTGGGTGGGAGGTGGGGAGAGCTAGCCCAGGCCAGGGGTCAATTTTCATGTCACTAGCTTTGAATCCAGTTCCCACGACAGTGGCTGGAGAGTGACCTGAGTGCTACTTGAAGATACAGAGATTCCCTGTCTATGCCTGTAAATAGCATGTCCTCTTTCCCCTCTCAGCTTTGCTAATACCTCTCCTCTCCCTTCTCTTCAGCTTCCTCCTACTGGGGGACAAAGAAGATAGAAAGGACACTGCTTCCCCACCCCTGCCTCACCCCTAGGTCCACAGTGTCTAAGGTTAATGCACACATATTCATGCACACAAAGCACTCACCTAGAGCTATTTGTGCCTCTGCGGAGTTGAGATAGGAAGGGAAGGTCCGTAACCCATGAACCGGGCCACTGAGCACGAGACACTTTTCATTTGGGGCAGGAAGGTGAACAGGGCCCTTGGCAGCCTTCCTGAGAGCTCCCCTACCCAGATCCCACAGAGCTGAAAGTTCTGTCCTCCCTGCTGCTCTCAGGAGTGTGCAAGGGTGGAGGGAGGGGAAGAGGGCCTGCTAGTATTAAGGCTAAGAGGTAGGGGGCAGGATCCATCTCCCAGCCTTCAGCAGGAAGGGAAAGGGCTTTGGGGTCAGGTGGCAGCTATTCCCCACCAAGAGATTCAGGGTCACAGGTTTCTCCCCACACCTCTGAACTCAGGGCCTAGCCACCCCCAAACTTCCAAATCCCATTTGTGATATGTGAAGCTACTTAATTTCTTACCCTTCATGGAGGCTGCGTGGGAGAATTTCCAGCCCTTTGATGCCTGTGTGACCCCACCCCACTCCCACAGTTGTATCAAGGTCAAATAGTGAAGAAGCTAGGGGAAGACGGCTTTAGCCAGGTCCTGGGGTGGGGTCTTTAGGTTTTCTCACTTTGACAAGCCCCTGAATGTTTTTATAGTAGTTTTTTTGTATTTTTTTGTAATGACAGTATTATGAAAAAAAAATAAAGTATTTTAAAAATAAGGCATCTGAGCAGGAGCAATGAACCTGGGATGGGGGCAGGTGTGAAGTACCACTCAACTTCCTTCCAGGGCCCTGGTCACCTCTGAGAAATCCAGGCAGTCCCTCAATATAAGGTGACATGGACTCCCTCCTTCCTCTAAGCCTAGGCTCCTGGGATTTCTAAAACATATACCCAAACACAGCAGAGACAGAAGATACTACTCAACTATTAGAAGAAACAAATCTATTCAGAAAGAATAAATATACTTGGTTATGAGAAATAGAGACTATCCTCTTTGAAGGATGTGCTAGCATGAGAACTAATAGATTTTCTCTACATGGACTGGAATTTTCCTTTGAGAAAAATGTTCCTCCTAGGAGGGGATGAAGGAGGACTTTCTGGCTAACTAGAAGAGATACATGCCCAAAGTCAGATCCTGGGGCAGTGGAAGAGCGGCTAGAGGTACCTGGCTGGCATCTTTGGCCCATGCTGGTAGGGCCTGGCTGGGGATGCAGGCTCCCTGGAAGGCATGAACACTGTTGCTAATCCTTAAATCTTACAATTTTCTGGGGATTTCTGTCCTTGTCTCTGAACTACTTATCCCTGCTGAGACAACTTTGATCCTCAGGGCCTGTATGTGGCCTGCACGATGCACTTGTCACTTTCCTTGGATCTGGGTATGGGGGAGCCATGTAGTCGCAGGAATGCCCATCTGCAGGCTATGCCTGGGCCTGGACTTCCTCCTGATACTGACTTTCTTCCATGCCTGAGCCCCAGATTCTTCTTCAAGATCAAGCCCACAAGAACCATGCTCTCCTAAGCTTCAGTGTCCATGGTCCCATCACCTGGGCCTACGCTCTATATAGAGGCTAACACCAGCTAAGCTTTAACAGGGAACTTCTGCCCTTGTCTTTTCTCCTGGGACAATACCAGTGAAAATGCTTCTCATCTTTTTACCTAAGGTACTTTTGGGAGGAGACTGTTCCTTCCACTGCAGAAACCAAGGGGTCTTGCTCACAAAGGTGTCTGCAAATTTCCTGCCCTGGGCAGGTAGATCCCCAATCCTGCATCTGCTACTCCATGCTTTCTTGTTTTGGGTCTCCTAGGTTGTCCCTATTCACCTGGGACTAAATTATTGTCCTGGCTCTTTCCTGAAGCCTGAAGCTTTGGTCTGCTGAGCCAGACTACTTCCTCTGGCTGCAGTGGGTACATATAAGACCTGGGAAACTGTTGTATCTCTCCTGAGCATTGTCTGGGGATGAGCCTATGAGTCCTTAGAAGCCAAGCTATCTGAGCCAGGGGCGCTCCCATGAGAAAGACCTGAAGCTGGCTCTGCAGCTCTACCTGCAATTTGAGCCTTTCCCATCTTAGAGGTTGCATGGGGGATTTGTGGTCATTTAACACCTGTGTAACCCTCTACACACACACACACCCCTACATAAAAGTCAAGATAGTAAAAGAGCTAAGGGGAAGACTATTTCAGCAAGGTCCTGGGCAGTGGGGTCTTAACTCACTTTGAGAAGCCCCTGAATCCTTTTATAGTAGTGTCTGCATGTGTGTGTGTGTATAATTTTTTAATGACAGTACTATGACCTCATTTGCCCATTTGTAATGACAGTAACATGTTTAAGGCTTAGCCATCCTGAATCTTGGGCAACCATCACTCTTGGTGGTAGGGGCCATTCCTTGGTCACTGGAGCTCCTTGACCACTCAGATAGCCATTTAGCTTCTGGGCATCTCCCAGCTCACTGACTCTCAGAACATCTTCCAATTGTGACTTAGCAGATGGAGTCTTCTTGGACTTCACTATCTCCCTAGACTATTTGACCCTTGAAGGAATCCCTAAATTAATCTCCAATATCCTTTTCCTAAAGTGGAAACTCCAAGAAGATGCTCGCCTCTGTGGCCATACCCTCCAAACACTCCTCCTCTGTTCTCTGCCTCTGGGGTACTGCTCCTCCATGGCTGGAGTATGGGTACGCAACTCCACTCTTATCCCTTGGGTCATGTCCTGCCATCACTTGGAAGTGACTCTGGACTGCCTCTCTTGTCCCCCATGCACTTGCATTCTTCCATGATTTGTCCAGGATGATGGGCAAAAGTTTGTCTGCTCTTCTTCTTGGACTGAGGGTCCTATGTGAACCACAACCAGCATCTCAGGGTCCTCTGGCTTCCTTGCTCACAGCTGAGGGAGGAGGGAAAGAACTATCCAGGGTAGGGACTGAATTTTTTGTGATCAGCCTGTCCTCTAATCTACATAATGGTTTCTTTCAAAGAGCTAAGCAAACTTGGCTTAGCCATTCCTAAAACATGAGTGGCTGAGAGAGAAAAGTGGACCAGGGAAGAAACCACGATTGGGTCTCTATTAACGTAACAGTTTTATGGATTCAAGGACCTGGTGAGGTAAGTTCTATCTCTGCCACACCCAAAACTATATAACCTGGGCTTCCTAGTGCTCAGCTAATGCCTACTTAGATCAAGGAACGGAAGATACCTTCCAAGAGGTATTCAGGCAGTGTTCCTGATTCATTGAGGGTACCAAATTTCCAGTTTCCAAGCAGCTATAAGACTTCCCAGGAGGGGGCAAATGTATAATTGGCAGCAAGCCATGAACAATACACACCTATAGGGATCCCACTGTGATAGACTTGCCCCAGCTTCCTGTCCAAGTAAACCAATGGATTTTCCAGTTGCTTCCAATTTAGGTTCTCTTTTGAACACATCGATAAGTCATTTTCTGACCAATTCTCTGAGTGACTCAACAAGTCACTTTTTATCTCCTCTACAGAATCAGCCCCCGAAGCCTTCACTAGGAAGCTTTCTGAATTCCTTGATAGGTAACAATTCTGTGATAGGTCTTTTCTCAGACTATGCCTCAGACTCTTCCCTTGGTCATTCCCTAACTGGAACTTTGCAGGCCCCTCACACAGAAACTTCCTGGGTGTCACAATCCAATCTCCCTTAGATCCTTGCTGCTTTGGCTTATAAACACAGAAGGCTGTGAAAGTCTATGATTATTCTTTAGCTGAGATTTGTCTGTTGGTTGCCATGAGGCTGCATCAATACCAGAGACTCTTGGATTATGCAAGCTAAGACCCACCAGTGTCACATGGACTCTTTCAAAGATGGTACACTCAAGTTGGTTCCAAATATTATTGCTTATAGGAAATTCTCTAGGAAGAATGGAAACTGGCACATAGGACTGAGAGGCCAGGCTATACTGAAAAAGATTAAAACTCACAAATTTTCAAACCACTTCTGTAACAGGTATTAAATTTCATTTGAGGTAAGAGATTGTACCACATGCTGGGTTCTAGGAAAGGATGATACCCCAGAGATCCTAATCTGGGCTGGAAAAGAAGGTTGTAGGAGTGGGAGCAAGGGTTGAAGTTTGGCCTAAGGTAGGGGCTGGTAATGAAGCAGGGCTCAGGGCTGGGGGAGCATTGGGGAACCTTTAGCCTGAATTTAAGCTGAGGGGTGGAGGAGCGGGCATTAGAAATTATACTGCAGGTGTGCCTGGGTAGCTCAGTCAGTTGAGCATCTGGTTCTTGGTTTTGGCTCAAGTCATAATCTCAGGGTCATGGGATCAGGCCCCACATTGGGCAACACACTCAGCATGTAGCCTGGTTATCCCTCTCCCTCTGCTCCTCTCCCGCTCTCTTTCTCTCTCTCAAATAAATAGATAAAATCTTAAAAAAAGAAAGAAAGAGGGATGCCTGGGTGGCTCTGTCAGTTAAGCATCTGCCTTTGGCTCGGGTCATGATCCCAGGGTCCTGGGATCAAGTCCCACATCAGGCTCCCTGCTCAGTGGGGAGCCTGCTTCTCCCTCTACCTGCTGCTCCCCCTGTTTGTGCTCTCTCTCTCTCTGACAAATAAATAAATAAAATCTTTAAAAAAAAGAAGAAAGGAAGAAAGAAAAGAAAGAAAGAAAGAAAGAAAGAAAGAAAGAAAGAAAGAAAGAAAGAAAAAGAAAGAAGAAAGAAAGAAAGAAAGAAATTATACTGCATAAAACAAAGGAAACTCTAGTGAGGAACAACCACCAGAAACCAGGACAGTAGCCACAAGGGACTCACTGTGCAGAAAGAGGAGCCCTAAGAGAGCTGCCTCCATCTACGTTGCAATGGTCTCCCCAGATTTGAAAATGTGGGAGCTGCTGAAGACTGCAGTTGCTCTTGTTTATCTTCAGTGTTCCACAATGTTTGGGAGCCTATGGTGTCCTGCATGTCAGCAAGTGACTCAAAAATAAGAGTATAAACACATATCCCCTCAGCAAAAACTAGGAGACTCATTGGTTCCAATGATTTAATGAAACCTCTATCCAATCATTAACTGACCACTAAGCTAACAAAGCAGAGACTTGAGTGGCCACACACAACAAAGAATATAGACTTGACAGAATTAGTTTAGAAGAGTCACTATGCAAACAACAGCAACAAGAAACTCTGGAGAGAATCTGATTCCTAGACTTGCCACATTGCATTATTTAAAAGGTCCCAATTTTCAACAAAAACTACAAAACATGCAAAGAAACAAAAAAAGTTTGGCCCTTACACATACACGGGGGAAAAACAGCAATCAATAAATAATGACCCTAAGGAAGTCCAGACATTGAACTTACTAGACAAAGACTTCAAGTCACCTGTTTAAAATAAGTTCAAAGTAAAGAAAACTATATCTAAAAAAACTAGTAGAAAGTATGAAAACAATGACTTGCCAAATAGATATTATCAATAAAGAGATAGAAATTACTTTAAAAAATATAACCAAATAGAAATTCTGGAGTTGATGGGGCGCCTGGGTGGCTCAGTCGTTAAGCGTCTGCCTTCGGCTCAGGTCATGATTCCAGGTCCTGGGATCGAGCCCCGCATAGGGCTCCTCGCTCTGTGGGAGGCCTGCTTCTCCCTCTCCCACTCCCCCTGCTTGTGTTCCCTCTCTCGCTGTGTCTCTCTCTCTGTCAAATAAATAAATAAAATCTTTAAAAAAAAAAGAAAGAAAGAAATTCTGGAGTTGAAAAGCACAATAACTGAAATGAAAATTTCAAAGAAGTTCAAGAGCAGATCTGAGAAGGTAGAAGAAAAATCAATGAATTTAAAGATAAATTAATTGAGATTATGCAATGTGAGGAGCAGAAAAAAATAATGAAGAAAAATGAACAGAGCCTAGGGGACTTGTGGGACACCATCAAGAATAACAATATACAAATAATAGGAATTCCAGAAAGAAGGGAGAGAGAAAAAGGGGCAGAAATGATATCTGGAGAAACAATGGCCCAAAACTACCCATGCTGACTGAAAGACTAGTCTATACATCCAAGAAGCTCAACAAATTCCAAACAGGACAAACATACAGAGATCCACACTTACACACATCATCATCAAACTGTCAAAAGACAAAACAAAAAGGGAATCTTGAGAGAGGCAAGAGAAAAGTGAGTCATCATGTACAAGGGATCCTCAATAAGATTTAACAGCTGATTTCTCATCAGAAGCCATGAAGGCCAAAAGGAATTGAATGACATACTCAAGTTTTGAAAGAAAAATTCCATACTCACCAAAACTATCCAACAAAAATGAAGGAGAAGACAAGACCAGATAAACAAAAACTGAGAATCCATTGCTAGCAAATCTTCCCTACAAAAAACAGTAATGGGAGTCCTTCAGGCTAAAATAAAATAAACTAGACAGTAACTCAAATCCACACAAAGAAATAAAGAGCACTGGTAAAAGTAATTGCAAAGGAAAATATAAAAGATAGTATAAATACATATTTATAACTTTTCTTCTTCTGATTTAAAAGATGCATGCATAAAGCAATACTAATAAATCTGTGTTGATGAATGTATAATTCACCACAATGTATAAAGATGTAATTTGTATGCCTGTAAGAGCAAAAAGGAGGGAAAAGAAAATGAAACTAAATAGGAGCAAAGTTTATAGGAGCAAACTATATAGGAGCAAAGTAGATTGTCATAAATTAAGACTTACTAAGATAAAGATAAGATAAAATAAGATGAAGATAAGATTTATTAGGATAAATTAAATAATATAAATTATGATAATTATAATGCCCAGGGCAACCACTAAGAAAACAATTCAAGGGGCACCTGGGTGGCTCAGTTGGTTAAGTGTCTGCCTTCAGCTCAGGTCATGATCCCAGGGTCCTAGGACCGGGTCCAACATCGGGCTCCCTGCTCAGCAGGGAGTCTGCCTCTCCCCCTGCTTGTGCTCTCTGTCAAATAAATAAAGAAAATCTTTTAAAAAATTCATAAAAAAAAAAGCAATTCAAAAATATAGTACAAGAAACAACAAGGTCATTAAAATGGCATACCAGAAAATATCAATTTAACAAGAAAGGAGGCAATAATGGAGCAACTGAGAAACAAAAAAAGACATAAGATATATAAAATACTGACAGCAAAATTGTAGACATAAAACCTAGTATCAGTAATTACATTAAATATGAGTGAATTAAACTCTCCAATTAAAAGGCAAACACTGGAAAAATAGATTTAAAAATACATGACCCGGGGCGCCTGGGTGGCTCAGTTGTTAAGCATCTGCCTTCAGCTCAGGTCATGATCCCAGGGTCCTGGGATCCAGCCCTGTATCGGGCTCCCAGCTTGGCGGGAAGACTGCTTCTCCCTCTCCCATGCCCCTTGCTTGTGTTCCCTCTCACACTGTCTCTCTCTCTGTGAAATAAATAAATAAAATCTTTTTAAAAAAAATGACCCAACTATATGCTGTCTACAAGAGACACACTTTTGCATTTAAAGACACAAGCTAAAAGAAAGCTACAAAACAGCTATACTAATATCAGACAAAATAGACTTTAAAAGAAAAACTGTTGGGATGCCTGGATGGCTCAGTCAGGTGACTGTCGGACTCCTGATTTCGGCTCAGGTCATGATCTCAGGGTCATGATATTGAGCCCCAGGTCAGACTCTGTGCTCAGTGAGGAGTCTGCTTCTCTCCCTCTATCTCTCCCTCTCCCTCTCCCCCCCTCCACGCATGTGTGCACTCTCAAATAAATAAATCTTTTTTTAAATAATAAGTAAATAAAAGAAAAGTTGCTGGGGTGCCTAGGTGGCTCAGTCATTAAGTGTCTGCCTTCGGCTTGGGTCATGATCCCAGGGTCCTGGGATTGAGCCCCGCATCGGGCTCAGCGGGGAGCCTGCTTCTCCCTCTCCCACTCTCCCGGCTTGTGTTCCCTCTCTTGCTGTCTCTCTCTCTGTCAAATAAATAAAATAAATCTTCAAAAAAAAAGAAAAAGAAAAACTGTTATAAGAAACAAAAAGGGGCATTTCATAATGATAAAAAATAAATCCATTAAGAAGATACAACAATTATAAACACTTATGCTTCTAACAAAGAGCCTCAAATACATAAAGCAAAAAATGACATAACTGAAGGGAGAAATAGACAATTCATAAAAAATAATTGGAAATTTCAATACTCCACTTTCAGTAATATATAAAAACAAATATGCCAAAGATTAACAAGGAAATAGAAGATTTGAAAAACAGTACAAGTCAACTAGAACTAACAGACATCTACAGAGCATTTAATCCAATAATAACAAGATACACATTCTTTTCAAGCACACATGAAACATTCTCTAAGTTAGACCATAGGTTAAGCCTTAAAACAAGTATCAATAAGCTTAAGATAGATGAAATCATACCAAGTATGTTCTTTGATCACAATAGAATAAAATAAATCAATATGAGAAGGAAGTTTGGGAAAATTATAAATATGTAAAAATTAAACAACACACACCTAAATAACCAATGTATCAAAGAAAAAAAATCACAAGGGAAATTAGAAAATACTGAGAGGCTAATGAAAAAAAGATACCAAAACTTATGGGATGTAATGAAAGCAGTGTTCAGAGGGAAATTTATAGCTGTAAATACCCACATTAAAAAAAAATCTCAAATCAACAACCTGACTTTATATCTAAGAAGCTAGATAAAGAAGAGGAAAGTAAACCCAAAGCAAGCAGAAGGAAGAGAATAATAAATAATAGATCAGAAATAAATAAAACAGTTTAGAAAACAATATAAAAATCAATAAAACTAAAAATTGGTTGTTTGAAAAGATGAAAAAATATGAACCTTTAGTAAGATTGAGTAAGAAAAAAGAAGACTCAAATTACTAAAATCAGAAGTGAAAGTGGGGATAGTAGTACCAATCTTATGGCAATAAAAAGTATTAGAATACTATGAACAACTGTACATGAACAAATTAGATAAACTACAAGAAAGGGACAAATTTCTTGAAACACACTGTGATAGTTAATTTCACATATCAGCATGACTAAGCCATGGGGTGCCCAGATATTTGATCAAATACTATTCTGGGAGTTTTGGTTTTTTATTATTTTTTAAATTAAAATTTTTTTATTCCGGGAGTTTTTTGAGAATTTTCTTAAAATGTTTTATTTATCTATTTTAGAGAGAGAGCATGAGTGGGGAGGGGGAGAGGGGGAGGGAGAAAGAATCTGAAGCAGACTCCACACTGAGTGCAGAGCCCCACACAGGGCTCAATTCCACCACATAAGATCATGACCTGAGCTGAAATTAAGAGTCAGATGCTCAACCAATTGAACCATGCAGGCACCCCATTAAGTATGTTTTTTTGGATGAGATTAATATTTAATCAGTAGACTGAGTAAAGTAGATTTCCTTACCTAATGTAGGTGGGTGGGCCTCATCCAATCAGTTGGAAGGCCTGAATAGAATGAAAAGGCTGACCCTGCCCCAAGTGAGAGAGGTCTTCCTGCCTAAAAACCCTTGAGCTGGAATACCAGCTTTTCTCCTGCCTTCAGACTTTAAGTGAAACATCAGCTACTCCTGGGTCTCAAATCTGCCAGCCTTGGGACTGAAACTACATCATTGACATTCCTGGTTCTCAGGTCTTTGGACTTAAACTGGAACTAAAAAATCAGCTCTCCTGGGTCTCTAGCTTGCCAACTCACTCTGCAGATCTTGGGATTTGCCAGCCTCCATAATTGTGTGAGCCAATTCCTTATAATAAATAATATGTGTGTGTGTGTATACTATATATACATATATGTATGTATATATGTTTATGTATATGAATATGTATTCTACTGGTTCTGTTTTTCTGGTGAACCCTGACTAATACACACACATTACCTAAACTGTCTCAGAAAACAAAACAAAACAAACAAAACCACAGAAATCTCAACAGACCTATAACAAGAGATTGAATCAGTAATCAAAAACCTTCCAACAAAGAAGACCTAGAGATGGCCAACAGACACACGAAAAGATGCTCAACATCACTAATCATCAGGGAAATGCAAATTAAAACCACAATGAAATATCACTTTACAACTGTCAGAATGGCTGAAAATCAAAAACACAAGAAAAAACAATTGTTGGCAAGGATGTGGAGAAAAAGAAACCCTTGTGCAGCTGTGGAAGACAATTGTGGAAATTGTGGAAAACAATTTGGAGGTTCCTCAAAAAATGAAAACTAGAAATACCATATGATCCAATAATTCCACTACTGGTATTTACCCAAAGAAAATGAAAACACTAATTCAAAAAGATATACATACCCCTATGTTTACTGAAGCATTATTTACAATAGCCAAGATATGGAAGTGACCCAAGTGTCCATCCATAGATGAATGGATAAAGAAGATGTGGTATGTATATATATATATATAATAGAAAATTACTCAGCCAAATAACATTTGCAACAACATAGATGGACCTAGAGGATATAATGCTAAGTGAAATAAGTCAATCAGAGAAAGACAGATACCATATGACTCGATTTATATGTGGAATTTTTAAAATTAATTTATTATTTGAGAGAGAGAGAGCAAATGCTGGGGGTGAGGGGCAGAAGGAGAGGGAGAGAGAAACTCAAGCAGACTCTGCACTGAGCGCAGAGCCCAATGTGGGGCTCAATCCCACAACCCCGAGATCATGACCTGAGCTGAAACCAAGAGTTAGAAACTTAACTGACTGTGCCACCCAAGCACCCCTTATATGTGGAATTTAAGAAACAAAACAAATGAACAAACAATGAAAAAAGGAGATTAAAAAAACAGACTCTTAAATATAGAAAATGAACTGGTGGTTGCCAGAGGGGAGGTGGGTGGGGAGGATGGGTGAAATAGGTGATGGGGATTAAGGATACAATTATCTTAATGAACACTGAGAAACGTACAGAATTGTTGGATCATTATATTGTATACCTGAAACTAATATAACACTGTATGTTAATTATACTTCATAAATAAATAAATAACATTAACAAACAAAAACCTTCCAACAAAGAAAAGTTCTGGACCTGAAGGTTACTAAAGCCAGATAAAGAAAAGTTAGATTAGAAATAATAAAATTAGGGGCACCTGGGTGGCTCAGTCATTAAGCATCTGCCTTTGGCTCAGTTCATGATCCCAGGATCCTGGGATCAAGCCCCGTGTTGGGCTCTCTGCTCAGCAGAGAGCCTGCTTCTCCCTCTCCCACTCCCCCTGCTTGTGTTTCCTCTCTCGCTGTCTCTCTCTAGCTAATAAATAAAATATTTTTTTAAAAAAAAGAAAAAATAAAAATAAAATTAGAAATTCTAAATATAAGCTTATTCTAATAAGTTTCAATAATAAAATTAGATTAAGAAAAGAAAATTAAAGCTCAACATCCCTTATGAATATAGATGCAAAAATCCTCAACAAAATATTAGCAAATTGAACTCAACAGCACATTAAATTATTCCTCAAAACTAAGTGGGATTTGTTCCTGGAATGTAAGGGTAGTTCAACCTAAGAGAAACAACCAATGTAATACATGATCCTAGTAGAATAAATGGGGGAAACACATGATCATCTTGATACAGAAAAAGCATTTGATAAAATCCAACATTTTCATGATAAAAACAAAGAAAACAAGGAATAGAGGGAAAATTCCTCAACATAATAATGGGTATTTATGAAAAACCTACAGCTAGTATCATACTCCACAGTGAAAGACTGAAAATATTCCCCCGAAGATAGGGAACAAGACAAGGATGCCCACTTTAACCACTGCTATTCAACATTATACTGGAAATTCCAGCCAGATTTATTAGATAAGAAAAAGAAATAGAAGCATCCAAATTGGAAAGAAAAAAGTGAAACTATCTCTATTCACAGATCACATGATCCTATATATAGAAAATCCCAAAGAAACCACAAGAGAACTAGTCGAGCTAATAAATGAATTCAACAAAGTTACAGTGTACAAGATCAACACACAAAAATCAGTTGTTTCTCTCTGCACCACAAATGAACAATCCAAAAAGGAAATTAAGAAAGCACTTCCATTTATAATAGTATATAAAAGTACCAAATACTTAGGGAATATATCTAACCAAGGAGCTGAAGACATTGCTGAAAGAAATTAAAGAAGAGCTAAATAAATGGAAAGATATCCCATGTTCATGGACAGGAAGACTTAACATTGTTAAGATGTCAACATTACCCAAAGTGATCTACATATTCAACACAATCCCTATCAAAAGTCCAACAGCCCTTTTTGCAGAAATGTAAAAGCCATCCTCAAAATAATATGGAATTGCAAGGAACCCTGAATAGCCAAAACAATCTTGTAAAAGAAGAATAAAGTTGGATGACTCAGAGGCAACAAAAGAAAAAAAATAGATAAATTGGACTTCATAAAAATTAAGAACTTCTATGCCCTATTAAAAGGTACTATCGGGGCGCCTGGGTGGCTCAGTTGGTTAAGCGACTGCCTTCGGCTCAGGTCATGATCCTGGAGTCCCGGGATCGAGTCCCACATCGGGCTCCCTGCTCGGCAGGGAGTCTGCCTCTCCCTCTGACCCTCCTCCCTCTCATGCTCTCTGTCTCTCATTCTCTGTCTCAAATAAATAAATAAAATCTTTAAAAAAAATAAATTAAATAAATAAATAAATAAATAAATAAATAAATAAATAAATAAATAAATAAAAGGTACTATCAAGGGGCACCTGGGTGGCTCAGTCGTTAGCCGTCTGCCTTCGGCTCAGGTCATGGTCCCAGGGTCCTGGGATTGAGCCCACATCAGGCTCCCTGCTCAGCCAGGAGCCTGCTTCTCCCTCTCCCATTTGCTTGTGTTCTCTCTCTCACTGTGTCTCTCTCTGTCAAATAAATAAATAAAATCTTTAATAAAAAAAAAAGGTACTATCAAGAAAAGTGAAAAGAGGGGCACCTGGGTGGCTCAGTTAGTTAAGCCTCTGCCTTTGGCTCAGGTCATGATCCCAGGGTCCTGGGATTGAACCCCGTGTCAGGCTCTGCTCAGCTGGGAGCCTGCTTCTCCCTCTCCCTCTGCCTGCTGCTCTGCCTGCTTGTGTACACTATCTCTCTCTCTCTGTGTGTCAGATAAATAAATAAATAAAATCTTTTAAAAAAATGAAAAGATGACCTATAAAATGGGAGAAAATATTTGCAAACTATGTAGCTGATAAAGAGATTAACATCCAGAACATATAAACAACTCAGTAACAACAACAAAAAAAAACCCAAATTTTAAAAAATGAGAAAAGGACTTGAATAGACATTTCTTCATAGATGATACACAAATAGTCAATAAGCACATGAAAAGATGTTCAACTTCATTTGTCATGAGGGAAATAGGAAATGCAAATCAAAACTACAATGTGATTTAAGTTTTTGGGTTTCCAGTTAAACATGGTGGACCAAACATACTTGTTTATCTTCTCTCTCACCCAAAATTCCATTAAAAGCAAAGGAAAAAGAAAATAAACTATCAAAGATGACACAAATGAGGGGGGATACATATGAGGTATCAACAAGCTTCCAGCAGACAGAAATCAAATGGAGGACTGGTAGCTGACTTAGCAGAGGAGAAGTACTTACCAACTTAAGCACTTACAGAAGAGGGCAGGGAAAGTGAGCCAATTCACCCCACCAACTTCAAAAGACCCAGCAAGTGAGGGTGGGGCATGGGGCAAGGAATTGCAAATGATTATTTGATGATTTTTGACCATGTGGTAAGCAGACTTGACAGACTATGGGTATAGATAAATACAGATAATGAGAAAATTGAGTACTGGAAAAAGAAAAAAATTGTATAAAACAGGAAACATAATTAGAGTATAATGTTTGACACAACAGTAAGCAATATTTATATAGTCTATTTAATATAAATATGAACATCGATTTAACCAAAAAATTATAATGTAAGAATATGGAGGAAGGAAAATGGGGATGGTTGTGAAAGCCTAATCTTCATCTTCCATAGTTAGAAATCAATATGATGTCTAAAATTAATAAATCAAGAAACAGTGGTAAAAGTATATTATTTAAATATAAGGAAGTCAACAATACAAAAAATAGCCAAAAGAACTCAAAATGGTTGCCTCTGGTAAATAAGACTTGGGGTAGAAGAAAGTGGGAGAAAAGAGCCTGCTTTCTGTTAAAAGACAAACTACTGGGATGCCTGGGTGTCTCAGTCAGGTAAGTGTCCAACTCTTGATTTTGGCTCAGGTCATGATCTCAGAGTCATAAGACAGCCCTGTGTCAGGCTCTGCACTAGGCTTGTAGCCAGCTTAAGAAGAATCTTAATCTCTCCCTCTCCCTCTCCCTCTGCCTCTGCCTCTACCCACTACCCACTACCCACTACCCTCTCCCTCTGCCCACCACTCACTCTCAAAACAAACAAACAAAAAAGAAAAAATTTAAACTACTGACTTTTTAATTTTAAGATTTTATTTATTTATTTGACAGAGAGGGAACACAAGCAGGGGGAGTGGGAGAGGGAGAAGCAGACTTCCCGCCAAGCAGGGAGCCCCATACAGGGCTGGATCCCAGGACCCTGGGATCATGACCTGAGCTGAAGGCAGACACTTAATGACTGAGCCACCCAGACACCCCTAAACTACTGACTTTTAAAATAATGGGCATATATTACTCTGATTAAAAAAAAACACTAATTTTAAAAAGAACCAAGAAAAAAGCAAACAAGTGTTTGACAGATTTCACTGTAAAAATCTCCAAGTAATACCATTTACATCCATGTGGATGGAACTGGAGGGTATTATGCTGAGTGAAATAAGTCAATCAGAGAAAGACAATTATCATATGGTTTCACTCATATGTGGAATATAAGAAACAGTGCAGAGGATCACAGGGGAAGGGAGGGAAAACTGAAGTAATCAGAAAGGTAGACAAACCATGAGAAACTCTTTACAGGAAACAAACTGAGGGTTGCTGGAGGGGAGGTGGGTGGGGGGGATGGGGTAATTGGGTGATAGGCATTAAGGATGGCGCATGATGTGATGAGCACCCGGTGTTACAAGCATCCAATGTTATATGCAATTGATGAATTACTGAACTCTACATCTGAAACTAATGATGTACTATATGTTGGATAATTGAATTTAAATTTTAAAAAATCTCCAAGTAAGCCTGAAATAATCCAATTTTAAAAATGAAGTCTAGGGGCACCTGGGTGGCTCAGTCATTAAGCATCTGCTCAGGTCGTGATCCCAGAGTCCTGGGATCGAGGCAATTGGGCTCCCTGCTCAGCGGGAAGCCTACTTCTACCTCTCCCACTCTCCCTGCTTGTGTTCCCTCTCTCACTGTGTCTCTCTCTGTCAAATAAATAAATAAAATCTTTTTAAAAAATGAAGTCTATAAGATTTCCATTTCTGACATTTAGCTAGGCTAGAAATTATGAAATGTCCTCCCACTGCAAAACACCCAAATGCTGGATAAATTAGAGCAAATACACTTTTAAATGCATTGCTGAGCTCATAAGAAGGTAAGGGAAGCTTTCAATAAACAGAAAAAGAGAGAAAAAGAAAAAGACAAATAAGAGAGAGGAGGGGGCACCTGGTTGGCTCAGACATGGAGCATGTGACTCTTAATCTCAGGGTTGTAAATTCGAGCCCCCTATTGGGTATAGAGATTACTTAAAAATGAAATCTTAAAAAAAAGAGAGAAAGAGAGAGGAAGGAAAGGAAGAAGGAGGGGAGGAAGGGAGGGAAAGAAAGAAGGAAGGAAGAAAAAATTCTAGAGCCAAAATTAGATAGAAAGCCAACACTGACACCAGGCCTGCCTTAAAAATATGCTCAAACAGGTGCACCTGGGTGGCTCAGTCCTTAAGCATCTGCCTTCGGCTCAGGTCATGACCCCAGGGTCCTGGGATCGAGCCCCGCATTGGGCTCCCTGCTCCTCGGGAAGCCTGCTTCTCCCTCTCCCGCTCCCCCTGCTTGTGTTCCCTCTCTCGCTGTGTCTCTCTCTGTCAAATAAATAAATCTTTAAAAAATATATATATATGCTCAAACCAGAAACCTAAAGCTTTGCTGGTTATCAGCCCCACTGAGGAATAGTGTTTAGATTTAACAAAGTAAGAGAGCTGAATCTAAGAACAGCACATAAAGCCAAGCACCCAAAAGGACTATATCTTGAAGATGTAAACAGAAAAATCTACATGCAACAAGAACCAATAAGAAAATCAATCTGTCTCTGGTGACACTAAGAATGGGGAGGAGAGACTAATTTGAGAAATAGACAAAATTAGCAAAAGTGAGTGGAAAGACTAACAACGTTAATAATTTATTAATTTATAATCATAGTCCTAGTCTCATGCAATCCTGGGATTTGAATTTATACCATACTCACAGACTGAGAAATCCCAATACAAGAAACAGAAATAGTGCCAGGTTGGTAATATCCCCTAACACTCAGGAGAAACCAAAACAAATTATCCCAATCCACGCTCTTCAAGATTCACAAAGCTAAAATTTAGCCAAATATGAGCTCCTAATAATATGCATATCAAACATACAAGGAATCAGACCTCCATAAGCCAAAGTCCAGAGAAAGCACAAACAGAAAAATAAGACATGTTCAGACTGCAGATATTGAAATTATATGAAAAAGTACATAAAGTAAATAGATTTAAAGGGTTTTAAGGATGTTTTAACTGAAAGGACAGAGATAATCTCTATGTAGAGCACAAAGAAGGGACATTTAGCCCAACCTGGACCTTCCAGATAGGTTACCTAAGGAGATGATGCCTGAATTAGGACAGAAGGACATTTAAGAATTAGCCGGGTAGAAAAAAGTGGTGAGGGCATTCTAGACAGAGAAATCAGAATCGTGATGAACAAAGATATGAAAGCAATGAAGAGCACAGGGGGCTCAGGGGAAACTACAAACATTCCTCTATTATTAGAACAACAAATCCAAGCAGGTAATGCCAAGGTACGCTAAAGAAGTACAGAGAGATCTCCAAGTGGAGGATTCTGTGTACCATGTAGGAAATATGGCCTCTCTGAAGGATTTTAAAGACAGTCATGGTCATTTTTGTTTTAGGTAGATTGCTTTGGGAGTAGTGAGGGGAGAGGACTTAAGATGGACAAAGCTGGAGGAATGGAGATCAGCTAGGAGGCAACTGCACAGTCTGTGGGAGAAATGATGACAGCCTGAACTAACAGGGTGACTGTGACAACAGGGAAGAGAGACAAATTTAAGAAACAGCAGATAAAATTAGCAAAAGTTGGAAGAAATAAAGGGGCAGCAGTGTAGAATGGCTCCTGTTTCTTGCTTGGGTGATTAGGTGATACTAATTGCTTTGGGGAACACAACAGGAAGAGCAGATTGGGACAGAAGGAGAAAATGGTCTAAGTTATGAAGATGATAGACCTAGGATACCTGTGGGAAACTGAGCTTGGGGATGTTTAGCAAGCAACTGGAATTTATTAGACTGAAGCCCATAGAAGTCAGTGCTGAAATAACTAACCACATGAGTGGTTACTGACTACCTAAGAGAACCTACTTTAGAGAATAACATAGTCATTAAAAATGATGGTTAGGAAGCGTTTACAGTGTGTAGACTAAAATATTAATGCTTTCCTACCTTATAAAAACGTACATTTATTTAATTAATATAAAAATATGAATAGCAAAGTCTGAAAAGAAGTATGTCAAAATGCTATGGAAATTATTTTGAGATTGGAAGTTTATGGGATTCTCCCTTCTAGTTTTTCAAATCTTCTAAATTCAGTATACAATACTATCATAACGAGGAAAACCGTAAAAAAAAAACCACAATATTTCTTCCTACCTCTAGTGGGACATAGCTAAAGTTCCTATCAAACTCAAGACCTGACACATAGTTACCCCCTCAACAAGTGCAGATGCCTCAGATTTTCCTATCTTCTTCTCCTCCTTCTTAATTTTATTAAGTAACCTCTGCACCCAACATGGGGCTCCAACTCCCAACCCCAAGATCAAGAGTCGCATGCTCTAACGAGGAGCCAGCCAGGCGCCCCAGATCTTGCTATGTTCTAAAAGCCTTGGCTTGGCGTGTCGGCTGCTGGAGGCCTCTCCAGGGTGGGCCTCCACAGATACGATGCCGATGCCATGCCGATGCCGGGTCTGCCTCTGCTGCTCAGGAGTCCGCCTCACCTCAGCCCCTTGACGCTCTGCCCTTATGGGCCTGTGCGGGGCTCCCTCCCACCACTCCCACTGACGCCCCCCGCGGCCTCACAGCTCCCTTCATCTCCTCTGAAACAATTTCCCCGGGGCCAGGCCCGGCATCCTCCCTCCTGTGGCTGAGTGGGTGTGAAGGAAGGCGAGTTTGAGAACCTGACCCCTCCTGGAGGAGTGGCTCCGTGAGGTCTCACTGTCCTCTGATCAGCCCAGACATGTTCAGGACACCGGGCCTATCAGGGACACTGGACAAGACCGTGTGCATGCGGCCAGGCTAGTGGGGCTGGGCTGCTGACGGGGCCCTTACCTCGACATCCTTATGGAGGAGGCGCGGAGAAGGCGAGGAAAGAGGAAGGACTGGGACGAGAGGAGAAAGGGAAGAAGGAAAGGGGAAGGGAGAGGGAGGCGGAGGGAAAAGAAAAAGAGCGACTAGCGAGTTGGGCAGCGAAGGAGAAGCCGCTGCCGCGGTGACGCGTCGACGCTCACACCGCGGCGGGTCCTGGGCGCAGCCCCCCTCGCCAGAAGCCTCACCGCTGGAGGTGGGGTAGTCCCGCGGCGGGGAGGGCCCTGGGGCGTCGGAAAAGTCCCGCCTGAATCTCGGCTGTGAGCTTAACTGCCCAGCTCATGTCTCACGGAAGCCAAGGAGGCTGACCAGACTGGAGGCCTCAAGAGGTGGCCACTAAGAAGCCTGAGGAAAGAGTTCGGAAGCCCGGAGGAAGCCGTAGGCGGGGCCTCTCCAAGAAACCCCGCCCATCGGCCATTCTAGACACTGAATTCTAACCAAATACCACTAGGCAGATGCTGGGGTTAAAGCAGTTGGCTGGGTAAAAAAGGTCTCTGCCCTCAGATAATTAAGGCACAAGTTACAATCTGGTGTGGAAAATGGCGGTGAGGGAGTGGCGGGAAAATAAGTGCACCCATACTAGCCTGGGAAGGTGAAGGAAGGCCTCCCAAAGGGACACCTTTCACATAGCAAGGAAGGAAGGAGACTGAACTCAAGAGTTTTTAATGATGAAAAATTTCCATATGACGGTTTCTGGTTCCTTTGAAAAGTGGAGATCTGGCTCATCTGCTAGGAGCAGGGGCAAGAGAAGTTGAAGAAAGTGAAGAAGGTTTGAATTGATTTTAAGTAGGATGGGGAAAAAAAATTTTTTTAAGATTTTTTTAAAAAAGATTTTATTTATTCATTTGAGAGAGACAGAGAGAGCACAAGCAGGGGGAGAGACAGAGGGAGAGGGAGAAGCAGACTCCCCGCTGAGCAAGGAGCCCAGTGGGGGATTCGATCCCAGGACCTGGAGATCATGACCTGAGCCGAAAGCAGATGCTTAACCAACTGAGTCATCCAGGCATCCCTAGGATGGGAAAGTTTTTAAGGAATAAATGAGCAGGGAGTTTTGCCTGTTTTGAATGCTGATGTATCCCAAGTACTTAGTGCCTAGTACATAGTAGGCACTTAATGGAATGCATGAATAAATGCTTTTCAAGTGATAGTGGAGCTGACCCTTAGTTGTAGACCATGGTCTACAGTGACACCAACATGTATGATTTTATCCAGTAGGGCTGAGCCACTTCCTAAAGGGCAGGTCTTGGCAAAGGCAGAATTGGGATTTTGCCAGGTAAAAGTGATGAAAAGAAGAATTGAGAAGTGTTTGGGATGTGATTAAGTGATGGGCATTGAAGTCTATCATAGAGAGGGAGGAAATGAAGGCAAGAGGTTGTTGATGGACAAGGAGAAAGTGGAATGGATGTTCTGACAAGGCTGAAGAATTGGCATCTTTAGAACAAATCTAGAGGTTTAAGTCAGAGGGCGGGATGCCAAACTATTTCAGAGGGCCAAACAGTCCCTAATGATGAGGCTTCAGATATGGACATAGCTGGACTGGAGCTGAGGTAAAGGACTCTAAGATGAAAAAGTCTAGGAATTGAGAGTCATTAAATGGGGTATCCATATAGATGTTTAGGTCTCTCATCGATTCCCCCTTCTTTAAGATGCTGCCCTGAGCTCCATCCAGTCCCTTCCCCAATCTTCAGAGGATCTGCATTCACACTTCAACTTAAGCCTTAAATCCTAAAAGGGTAATGGCATGGCTGAGCCAGAAAACAGAATAGAGATGTTAGAGAGGGCTGTAGTGGACATCTGTTTTATTTTGTTTTGATACCAACATGCATACACTTTTCTGAAACAGTATGTCTGTTTCCTTTGGAGGGACTACCACACATCCCTGCTTCTGTCCATGTGCAGGTAGAGTGTGACTCTGACTTGTTAGAAGAAGCATTCTCTTTCCCTGTGAGCAGTTCAGTGAGTAGTTCAGGGATAGATTCATGACCAACTGGAACCCATAGGCACAATGTTGTCAGAACAACACCACATTTTCAGCTTCATTTGAACCTGACACAAAACCTGAGAATATAGTTAGCTCAGAAGAGAGCCAAGAAATAGAAAATGAGGGTGCCTGGGTGGCTCAGTTGTTATGCGTCTGCGTTTGGCTCAGGTCGTGATCCCAGGGTCCTGGGATCAAGCCCCGCCTCGGGTTCCCTGCTCAGCGGGGAGTCTGCTTCTCCCTCTGCCCCTCCCCCTGCTCATGCTCTCTCTCTTGCTTGTGCTCTCTCTCTCTCAAATAAATAAATAAAATCTTAAAAAAAAAAAAAAGAAATAGAAACTGAATCCTGATGACATTGAAATGAGTTCCTGAATCAACCCTACTACCTGAAGCCAGCCAGCCCTAATCTTGGACTCTTCAGTTAGAGTCAATATATTCCCATTTTGCTTATACCTGTTGGATTTTATTTCCTGTCACTTATATCTAAATGATTCCTCACAATGCAAGGGGGTTCTCAAACTCTGGCTCTGCTTTCTGGGATAGCCAGAAATATATATATAATAATATATAGTATTATATACTAACATAATATTATATAGTAATATAATATTATATAGTTAATATATATTAATATATATTAATTTCTCTGTGCCTCAGTTTCCATTTATGCAAAAAAAGATAACAATACCTACTTCAAAGAGTTGTAAAGATTAAAAAAAAGAGTTGTAGGGGCGCCTGGGTGGCTCAGACGGTTAAGCGCCTGCCTTCGGCTCAGGTCATGATTTCCAGATCCTGGAGTAGCCCGCTGAGCAGAGAGCTTGCTTTCCCCCTCCCTCTGCCTCTCCCCCTGCTTGTACTCTCTCTCTCTCAAATGAATAAATAAAATCTGTAAAAAAAAGAGTTGTAGAGATTAATAGAGTGCTATTAAAGAGTAATAAATGTTAGAGTATAAATTTGTTCCACAACACTGAGAAACAAGAAACATCACATTACTTAATTTTTCTAAGTTAAATTAAATCTGGCTCAAAAATCTCATTTTTTAGTGTTGGAAGACATCCAATATTAAATCATTATATGGTGGGGGCTTTTTTCCTCTTTAGCATGATATACATTGACCAACAAAACAACCCTCCCCCTCCCCCAAAAAAACCACTTAGAAAATAACCTCTGCTCTTGAGTCTATCATGGTTGCCACTGGATGCGCATTGTATAAACACATATGGTCCATTCAAAGGCAGGTGGCTCCACAGCATCTCTGCCAGGTATGCACACAGCATTTTTGCTGCAGTTCCCAAGACTATGTGCTGGATGTTTAGTGACCTAACCATTAAATCGGCTCTCCTCATTAGAAGTCCTGTTGCCAAAAAAAAAAAAGTCCTGCTGCCTACCAGTGGACTTCTTTCTGTACAGACCCTGTCACTCAGGGAACCCATATACTATATCTCTTCTCTCAAATTCCTGAACACACCTCTATCCTTGGGCAATTCTTTCAATCATCCTCCATCTTCTCCTTCTCAAGAACACGTAGCTAAATTAAATTCCCCTCCCACACAAGAGCCTGGATAAGGTTGTAGACCAGGTGTCTTGAAACTTTGGTTTGGGACTAGAAAACATAAAACTACCAATTCCATGAGACAAGAAACCTAGAATTCCTGGAAGAGAGGAGAGCAAAGTTACCTTTTTATCCTACTGGATGTTTCCTTCGGCAAGAAGTAGGAGACTACAATTAATAGCTTGGTAAATTGTCCTGCCATAAATGTAACTATGTAAGTATTCAACATCGTTTTCTCTCTTTCCCATTAGGACTCAACTTACCTTCTTCATCCAGAGGTAGCAAACTCAAATACCAGGCAGGTAATACAAATGAGTAAAAATGGACACATATAAGAAAACAAAATCACAGGCACAATGATAAACTGCAACTAGCCTTAGCCTTGGCATTAATGATGAGAACATGGGGAGAACCACGGTGAATTGAAGAGCACATGTACACTACAAGGGGAGCCACTGCTACTTAGCTCTAAATGGTCTTTACTTTGTGGAAATGAGAGTCTAGTGTTGCCAGACTTTAAACTTGAAATACCGATTATTTTGTACAATCTACTAGTTTTACAGTGTTGGCTACTCCAGTTTTAATGCTGGCCACATTGAGCCAAATGTTACATATCGGTACATCATTTTTAAGCCCTTTTATGGTTTCAGCTGCTACATATATGCTGCTAGCTGTCAAATTTTACATCTTCACCATAGACTGCTCTTCCAAGCTTCAGATCCATCTATCTAATTGCCTCCTGCCCAGTTTTTCCTTGTCACAGAAACCTCACATTCAAATGTCTAAATGGAACCCATTACCCTCCCCCCAACCCTAAATTGGTTCCCAAGTCTGTGTTCTCTATCTCAGTAAAATGGCACTAATAGGGGTGCGTGGGTGGCTCAGTCGGTTAAGTGTCTGCCTTCGGCTCAGGTCTTGATCCCAGGGTCCTGGGGGATCGAGCCCCACATCGGGCTCCCTGCTCATCGGGGAGCCTGCTTCTCCCTCTCCCTCTGCTGCTCCCCCTGCTTGTGCTCTCTCTGACAAATAAATAAATAAAATCTTAAAAAAAAATGGCACTAATACACACCCAGTTTCCTGAGTTAGGAACCCTAGAGTCATTCTCAACTCCCACTTTGATCTACCCCGTGCCATTGGTAATGAAGTCTAATCAATTATATCTTTGGAATTCTACTTGAATTCATTATTCTCCATTCTTACCATCACTGCCTTGGTTTAGGCCTCATCTAAACTAAAGCAAGAGTTCCCTAACTAATCTCTCACCTCCATCTCTTTGCCCTCACTAGAGCCAGTGTTCTTTCCAAGACATAAACTTGATTTTGTCACGTTCCTGCTCAAAACTTTTCACTGATTTCCCATCATTTTCAGGATAAATTTCAGTTTCTCAGACTGATGTTGAGGGGCCTTGGTGATCCTGTCTTTCCAGGTCCAGCTTTTACTGCTTCCCTAACCCCCATACATTGAAATGCCTTCAATTTCCCTAATGGTACATGCTTTCTCTGCCCTAGCATCTTTACACAGGCTGTTCCTCCTGCTTGAATCGTCCTTCCCTTGCTGCCTATACTTTTCATTTTCTTGGCTCTTCAAACCAAGCATTAATCATCTCATCTGGGAAGCAGCCCCTGGCAAGCAACCCCCTTCCCCAGGCTAGTTAGATATCCTCCTCTGACCCCATAGCACCCTGTGCATATTTCTATTTTAATTGTCTATTACTTAACTGTTTCTTCCCCCACTGAAATAGGACCTACTTTAGTGCAGAGACTCTTATTTCTATCTCCTCAAGACTGAGCACAATACCTGATCCATAGTAGGCACTCAGTAAATATATGTTGAATGAGTGAATGAAGTCCAACTCATGATACCTAGGGGAGAAACTTTTCTTGCCTGAAATCACATAACTGATATTATCAGTGACAGAGTTAGAGAACCCAAGTCTTTTTTTTTTTTTAAAGATTTTATTTTTATTTATTTATTTATTTATTTATTTGAGACAGAGAGAATGAGAGACAGAGAGCATGAGAGGGAGGAGGGTCAGAGGGAGAAGCAGACTCCCTGCTGAGCAGGGAGCCCGATGCGGGACTCGATCCCGGGACTCCAGGATCATGACCTGAGCCGAAGTAGAGAACCCAAGTCTTAATTTCAGCTCAGTGCTCTTTCTATCAGACTAAGCTGGCCTTTGATGGGGGTGGGGTGAGAAGAGAGGCATTAAATTGTATTGGGAAGGTAGAGATTAAAGTTTGGCCCTGAAAAAGTCGATGTGGAAACACAGTGGTGCTTTTAGGATAAAGAGGGGCAAATGAAGAAAAATGGTCAAGCACATTTGATTTGTCATCCTTAACATAAATGCTTGCCAAAAACATCTTAAGCAACCTAACGTGAAATAAGACAGTTCATAGCTGACATGAGATTTTAAAAGGGGGGAGGGTGGGAACAGACTCCATATATTAAAGATGGAATAAGGCTTGTAATCAAGAACCTTAAAAGAAATAATTTTTTTAAGATTCATTTTATTTTTTAAAAAGATTTTATTTATTTGACAGAGAGAGACACAGCAAGAGAGGGAATACAAGCAGAGGGAGTGGGAGAGGGAGAAGCAGGCTTTCCGCTGAGCAGGGAGCCCAATGCGGGTCTCGATCCCAGGACCCTGGGATCATGACCTGAGCTGAAGGCAAACGCCTAACGACTGAGCCACCCAGGTGCCCCAAGATTTATTTTAGAGAGAGAGAGAGCAAGAGCAAGAGTGAGAGAGAGAGCACAAAACGGGGAGGGGCAGAAGGAGAGGGAGACAAGCAGACTCCCCAGTGAGTGCAGAGCTCGATGCAGGGCTTGATTCCAGGGCCACAATATCATGACCTGAGCTGAAACCAAGAGTCAGACAATCAACTGAGCCACTCAGGTGCCCCAAAAGAAATAATTTTTTAATACAGCATATACTATGTACTATCCTAATCATATGAATTTGTTCATTTAATCCTCAAAACAACTCGAGGCGCCTGGGTGGCTCAGTCGTTAAGCGTCTGCCTTTAGCTCAGGTCATGATCCCAGGGTCCTGGGATCGAACCCTGCATCGTGTTCCCTGCTCGGCGGGAAGCCTGCTTCTCCCTCTCCCACTCCCCCCCCTCCTGCTTGTGTTCCTGCTCTTGCTCTCTCTCTGTCAAATAAATAAATAAAATCTTTAAAAAAAAAACAACTCTATGGGTAATATCATCCCCATTTTACAGGTGAGAAAACTGAGGCAGTAGAAGATTAAGTAGTTTGAGATTTCACAGATAGGATGTGGCAGAACTAGGATTTGAATAAAGCAGTTTGATGCTAGAATCCATGTCCTTAATGACAATGCCTGAAGCATAATTCTGATTTTGGCAATCAAGACAAAAGGGATCACTAAGGTTTCACTGTTATGAAGTATTAGTTGCCTGGTAGAGGCAATGTTTTGGCTCCAAATTCAGGGAAAAGGCTGTTAGGCATGTGGGGGATGGGAGTTCTTTGTTCCGTGATGCAGTGATGACCTCAGGGTAAACTGCCACTGGCTGAGGAAAATGGAATGGCTGATACAAGGCCTACTTGGGGCTGAAGGGGACATGGAGCTTCTCTGGGGCCAGCTGACCCATGCCCTGGCCTGCAGACACTGTGGCAGCAGCTGCCTCCAGAGTCCAGGGAATCTGGTGACACTATTCTTGTTCATGGTTTGGCAGATCCGGAGGTGGTGGCAGCTTGGGAAGTGGCGACAGCTTCAACCCTGGTACTCTGGGGACATGATGCAAGGCAAGGTGGGTGACATGGATGTGCAGCTGGGTGAATGACTCTTGATACCACATGTAAGTTCAGGTAAAACATCATTGACATGGAATGACTGTAAGTCAAATCTGAGGCTGGATGAGTGACCATGGATACCAGATTTGAAGACAGGTGGGTGATTACTGACCCTAGATGTTGTTATGGTAGGGAATGCTGATTTCCAAATATGGGCTGGGTAACGGCCCAGATGGGTAAGTTACTACTGACCACAGATGTGGGGCCACGTGAGTAACTTCCCTCTGGATGTGGAACAGAGACTGAGGGCTTCATGATACACCTTGTGTCTCTGAAAGGTTTCATGCCTGAAGTGGCTTTCTCCACTCCCCAGGACCTACCACTTCTGTACCGTGTGGCTTTCCTTGATCACCTGTGGAAGCAGAAGTCAGAGGAGGAAGAAGAGGAGGAAGAAGAGGAAACATCTCTGGATCCACTGAAGCCATGTTCTCTTCCCAAAGAAGCTCCTATTGGAGAGCAAGCCACCACAGCCCCATCTCAACCATCCTGTGGTTCTGAGGACCTCCACAAAGTCATAGGGACACCAAAGCAAGTACATACACAGACCCCAAGCCCTTCCAGATCCTTCCCCACCTTTCAGATCCTGACCAACCTGCCTGTGAGGCACAAAACAGAATCAGGAAGCTATCTACATCAGAGAAAAAGCCAGCTCTTCTGGGGTCTCCCCTCTTTGCACAGTGAGTCCTTGGAGGCGATCTTCCTGAGCTCAGGTGGCCCCTTTCCCCTGAAGTTGTCTGTTGGTCCTTTTGTCTTCTTCAACAAGCTTGCCTTCCTGCCTAGGTCCAATCTGCTGCTTCCCCAGTATTGCTCCCCAACTCAGCCTCCTACCCATGAAATTCATACTACAGAAGACCTGGAACAGATGGCCCTTGATCCTCAGCAACCTCCTCCTCCATCTTCCCCTTCTGTCCCATCACTACCCTTCCATCTTAAGTCCTTTCCCATGGACCACATGGGAGTCCTATCTGATGCTAAGGCACATACACAGTGGTTTATGCAGCAAAAAGAGGTCCCTTGGGTCTCTGAGGATCAAGCCCTGCACCTACAGCCTGAACTCCAAAGAACCAGACCCTCCAAGCTCTCCCCGTTATCTGAGGTCTGGTGGGATGTGCCACAGGATCCCAGCCTCCAACAACACATTCTAGATTCACTCTCTGCCTCTCTGCTGTATCCTTCTAGCCTTCTGGGAGTCCTGACAAGGTTTGAGGCCCCATGGAGAACTATGGGGCAAAATGAGGACCCCAAGGCCTCTGAGCCTACAATGCCAGCTCCCAGCCCAAACCTGGCCTCCCTTTCAGAACTCCAGGAAGTCAGCCCTATAGAAGGCCTGCCTAGATCTAAGGCTGTCTGGGAAACCACAAGGCAAAGAGAGTATCCTCAAATCTCTGAGGCTTCAATCCTGGTCCCTTGCCAATCTGTAGACCCCATGACACAGACACAAGGAACTAGACCCCTGGGAGTTCCACCTGGATATAAAACTCAGTGGAGAACCACAGGACATAAAGAGAGTCCTCAAGCCTTCGAGCCTCCAATGCCAGCTCCCTGCCAACCCTCAGATGCTCTGTCAGAACTCCAGAAAGTCATCCCTGAAGGAGGACTTTCTGCACCTAAGGACTTCTGGGAAACCATGAGTCACAGAAAGAGCCCTCAGACCTCTAGGTCTCCAATGCCATGCCCTTGCCCTCCCCTAGGTCCCCTGCAAGAACTCCAGGGAGGAAGTTCTCTGGGAGATCCATCTAGATATAAGCCCCAGTGGGGACACAGAGAAAAATCAGGAAATCTGTGGGCCTTTAAGCCCCCAGCCCTGGACCTTAACCCAGGGCTCTATGGAACCAGCCCTAAATGTGTCCCACAAAGATCTGAGACTCCATGCAAGGGCAGGCAGAGTAGAGAAAATCTTTGGGTCTCTGCAGACCCAGTTTCTTCTCCTAGGCTACCCTCATCTTCTCTGCTGGTGTCCCTAGGAATGAGTTCCCAGGGAAACTTGTCTGAGTCCAAAGCTTTGGGGGGGCAGAGAGAGAACCTCTGGACCTCTGAGTCCCCAGCCCCTGCCCACAGCCCATCTCTAGCTTCCATTCTAGAACTCCACAGAATCAATCCTATGGGAGGCCTCACTAGATCAGAAGCTGCATGGAGGGACACTGAGCATTCTAGGAATTCCTGGGCTCCTGAGCCCCCATCTCTGGCCTTCAGCCCACCCCCAGCTCTTATATTGGAGCCCCTCAGAGCTAGCCCCATGGGGGTCCTGTTTGATTCTGAGGCTAGATGTGGGGACATAAAAAGGAGAAAGAACTCCTGGCCCTCTGAGCTCCCAGCTTGCAGCTTACTCCAAAACCCACATGGAGCCAGATCCTTGGGAGCCCTGTCTGACTCTGAGCCTACTGGGTGGAACAAGAAGCAGAAAGAAACCTGTTGTATTCCTGGGTCCCCACTGTGGGGCCACAGCCCACCTCCAAACTCTAAGTCAAAGTTTCACATAAGCGAGCCTCCTGGAGACCAATGTACCTGTAAGCCTAAGGGGGAAGCAGTGGAGCAGAAAGACAACTGCAGGGCCACTGAGCTCCCATCCCCAACCCCCAGCTCTCTCTCTGCTCCTCTACCAGATCCACATATTGACCTTGAGTTCGTATGGAGGAATGTGCAACCAAGAGGGATCCCCCAGGCCTCCAGCCCTCCAGCAGTGGATCCTGTGCAGCCAATACCCTGGCCTGCCACCTTAGCTAAAGCTCTGAAGACTGAGTCCAACCAGCCTGACTTACCCAAGAGAGAACTGTTCCCAGGGGCTAGGGCAGAGACTCCATCCTCCCAGGGAGAGGCTGTCCCAGAGGTGCCCCCCAACTCTGGGAACCAGGCCTGGCACTGGAGTAGAGAGTTGGAACTCAGGCTGAAAAAACTACGGCAGAGCCCTACTTCCAGATCCCCTGACCCAAGTCAATCGTTTGGCAGCTCCCCTGCCCTGAGCTCCACAACTCCAGGCTCCTGGAGACTCTCTTCCTGCCCCCCACAGCAGAGTCATCCCTCTAATTTGTGCCCCCACTCTTCAAGCTGTCATCCCCTGAAAATTCACAGCACAGTAGCTCAGCCTGTCCAGATCTCCCACTGTTATCACTCCCACTCTTCTTCCCAGCCTCAGCTACGAGTGTCTGGCAGGGCCGAACAAGGGTCTGAGAGAGAGGAAAGAATGAAGATGAAGATGGTAGCCCAGGTCTCATCCCAGGTGCCATGTGTTCCCATGGAGACTGGTGAGAACTGCTCAGACCTGAGTAAACCCTCAAACCCTGAGGTTCCGGCCTTGGGCAAGAGACAGAACAAGGCTTCAGCCCTACCTTCAGCCAAAAAGAGAGAGAGCCCCAGGAAACCCAAAGCAGGAGACCACAGAAGAGGGGATGCAAGATTGGGGTCATCCACAGTTACAGGGAAGAGCCACCCAGCCCAGGCCAGAAGACTGGTGGAAGCCCCTTTAACCAGACTTTCCCAAAGACCTCAGCACAAAGACCAGAGCTCTCGACACACTGCTCTCCCTCAGCAGCTTCACTCTAAGGCTGCAGGTCCCCAAATTCAGCGAGGAGCAGGGTTGGGAGCTGGTGACATCCTGATCCCTCATCATTCTAAGCACTGCCCTTGGGCCCACATGGAAAAGCATTTCTCCTCCCCAACGCCTCACGTTCCCCTTACCAGGGGTCTCCAAAGAATGTTAGCCAAGTTTCTGGGTACCCATGGCCCCTGCCAACCAAAACCAGTAAGAAGAGGAAAGGCTGGTAGTACTGGCACCCAATACCCCAAGACTTGAAGCCAAACCAGCTGTGGGGTGGGGAGAGAGAAAATCCTAATAAACTAGGTGAACTAGACAAATCCCTCTCATGTTGTATTTGGAGTCTGGGGTACTGGGAATGTCAGTTCCCTATTAACTTCTGCTATAGCTGTATTCCCTCAGGATCAGAGAAGTACAGAGCTCAGGATTTTGCAGGCTTAACTTTTCAAGCCCTTCACAGATGATCAGCCTGGAGTCCACACATCCCTGCTCTACAGGCTGTAAGGCCAGAACAGAGTCCAATGCTACCCTTGAGAAAAACTTCACAAGTGAACAGAAAAAAATACATCCATTCACATGAACACAATTGGTCTGAGTCTAGGCAGCTGTTCTCGGTCCTTGGTATAGTCCCCTTCTTCACCCATTTGATCCACAAGTTCTCTACGCTTTTGACCATTTCTTCTCAGCTCTGTGCTCTTTCTCTCCTTGAGTCAGTTCATCCATCCCCAAGACCACAGAAACAAGTGCCTTTTCCTGTGTTTAGTGGCCATGTAGATTTCTTCTCTAATTGCCTGTTCATATCCTTTACCCATTTTTCTACCGCTGCCCTAACAAACTTACCACAAAACAACACAAGTTTGTCAGAAGTCTGACATGTCCCATGGAGCTGAAATGAAGGTTGGCAGGGCTGCATTCATTTCTGTAGGCACTGAGAATTCACTCCTTGTCTTTCCCAGCTTGTAAAAGCTGCCCACATTCCTTGGCTACTGACTGTCTTCCTGCATCTTCAAAGCTAGCAAAGGCAAGTCAAGTTCTTCTCACATCACTCTGCCCTCTTCTGCCTCCCTCTTCAACTTTTTTTTTTTTAAGATTTTATTTATTTATTTGAGAGAGAGAGAATGAGAGACAGAGCATGAGAGGGGGTAGGGCCAGAGGGAGAAGCAGACTCCCCGCTGAGCAGGGAGCCCAATGCGGGACTCGATCCCAGGACTCCAGGATCATGACCTGAGCCGAAGGCTGTCGCTTAACCAACTGAGCCACCCAGGCGCCCCTCCCTCTTCAACTTTTAAGGACACCTGTCATCACAATGGGTCCATCTGGCTAATCTGAGATACTCTTCCTCTCTTAAAGTCTAACTATTTTAAGATTAGCAACCTTAACTCCAACTGCAATGTTTAATTCCTTTGCCATGTAAAATAATATATTCACAGGTTCCAGTAATTAGGATGCAGACCTCTTGGAAGGGCCTACCTACCAGAGATATAATCCTATTATGTAGGCTGCAAATATTTTCTCCCAATCTGTAGCTTAATTTCTAATTTTGTTTAAGGTGACTTTTACTGTACCAAACTTGAAAATTTTTATGTAATTAATCGACCAACATTGTCCTTATGACTTCAAAAATACTTATTTCTGGCACTTTTACACTAAGTTTCATATATTTGTTTAGATTGTTACATTTTGAGTATAGTTATGATGTGAGAACCTAACTAGACCCCCACCCCAAAATATAGGTCCACCTTTACCAATACCATTAAAAAAAAAAAAGTCTTGAACTCATCCCATTAAGTGCCATATTTCAAAATATGGGTCATTTTAAAAGCATCTCTACCTAGGCTTCAGATCCACGTATCCAATAGCCTACTAGGTATCTCACATTCAACTTGTCCAAAACTCATTTTCCCTTTAACCTTCTCCTCCAATGTGCCCATTCCTATTGAAGGGTATCACATCCATCCCAATACTGAAGTCAGAGCCTGTCATCCCTGACTCCTCCGTTCCCCTCACTTCCTAATCTAGTTGTCAATTATAATCCTGTCAGTTAACTTATGAAATGTATTGCAAATCCATCTTCACCTCTCCATCTCCACCATCACTGTCTTAGTTCAGTTATTTCTCACCAGACTGGTTGCCCTATTCTTTCTAATCCATCCTCCACATGGCTACAATTCTCTGGAGGTCAACTGACCCAATCTCCTCAACAAGTGTCATAAAAGTTTGAATAAAGGAACATAACAGATGCAACCAGTGGTCCTAGACTGGATATTGGTTTGATCAAAACTGTAACAAAACCCACTGATAAAGGTCCTTAAAGGAGAGATTTAATTCCTTTTGCATGCACACACAAAAAATAAAAAATTGTGAATGACATATTCCGATCACTTGGGAAGCTGAATGTGTTATGAGTATTAGATTAAATGGAAATTTACTGAAAGGAAAAGGTAGAGATGGACTTAAAAAAGAAAGCAAGCAGTAGATCTCATTTTGATTTAAAAATACTGCATGTAGACCATAAGGGTATAATGGACAAAGGCCACTCAGCCAAGTGGGACTAACTTCTTCCTGTAGCAGAATAGTACGCATGCCCCATCTGTTATAAATGTAAACACGTTTCTGATTACATATATGCCAAGGATGGTCATGAATCTCCTATGTCATCCCTAACTTCAAAATTTTTTGTTAGAGGGATTGCTCTAATTAATTAACAGTAGAGACTGTTAACAGTGAAAACTAAGTATTATAACAAAGTATATTTGTTTCAGGATATAGAATCTGAGATTCTATTTGTTATATAAATTTGTTTGTTCTGTCAAAGTATAATTACCAAACCCTTTCTTGAAATATGAATCAATGATTCCATCACATGTAAGCATGTGATTCCACGAACATTTTAAAGAAAGTATTAAGACTCCATCTTAATCATTCTCATACAAAAAAGCAATACCACATAAACAAACACACATGTACATACATGCACAGAAAGATACGAACTAAAGTTATTAAGATGATGATCTCTGGGAATATTAATTTTAAAAATGTGCTTATATATTTTTAAAGATTTATTTTAGAGAGAGAGAGAAAACACAGGGAGGGGGAGGGGGAGAGGGAGAGTCTTAAGCAGACCCTGCACTGAGGGTAGACAATCTTATGACCCTGAGATCACAACCTGAGCTGAAACCCGAGTCAGAAGCTCAACAGACTACACCACCCCTGTGCACCATAAAATTTGCTTGTATTTTTCTAAAATTCTACAATATACATTACTGCTTCTATAAAAATGAAAGGTTTTTAAAATGTGAATTGTCACGCCTGGCTGGCTCAGTTGGTAGAGGGTGCAACTCTTGATCCCTGGGTGGTGACTTTGAGGCCCACATTGGGCATGATTACTTTAAAAAAATAAAAAGTGAGGGTGCCTGGGTGGCTCAGTTGGTTGGGCGACTGCCTTCGGCTCAGGTCATGATCCTGGAGTCCCGGGATCGAGTCCCACATTGGGCTCCCTGCTCAGTGGGGAGTCTGCCTCTCTCTCTGACCCTCCCCCCTCTCATGCTCTCTATCTCATTCTCTCTCTCAAATAAATAAATAAAATCTTTAAAAAAAATAAATAAAATAAAAAGTGAATTGTCTACGCACAATGCACATATGGCTGACAATATTATATACACTTGGAAATTGTTGAAATTTTTTTTGCCAGTTAAAAAGGGGGCGGGGGGGGGGCGCCTGGGTGGCTCAGTTGGTTAAGCAGCTGCCTTCGGCTCAGGTCATGATCCCAGGGTCCTGGGATCGAGTCCCACATCGGGCTCCCTGCTCTGCGGGGAGCCTGCTTCTCCCTCTCCCTCTGCCTGCTTCTCTGCTTACTTGTGTTCTCTGTCAAATAAATAAAATCTTTATAAATAAATAAATAAATAAATAAATAAAAGGGGGTGGGGGGGAGTAAATTGTCTAGCACTGAAATTTGTCATTTCCTGCCTAAATTGCCCAGAAAACCCACAACTTTAAAATGAACTTCACTTGGGGAGGTGCCTGGGTGGCTCAGTCAATGAAGCATCTGACTCTTAATTTTGGCTCAGGTCATGATCTTGAGGTCATGGGATCACGCCCCATGTCAGGCTCTGCAATCAGCAGGGAGTCTGCTTGAGTTACTCTCCCTCTCTCTCTCTCTGCCCCTCCCCCATTGCACATGCGCACATGCACACATATTCTAAAACAAATAAATCTTAAAAAAAAAATGTAGCAGGAAAAATAATAAATTTCACTTGGGGCACCTGGCTGGCTCAGTCAGTAGAGCACGCGACTCTTGCCTCGGGGTTATAAGTTCAAGCCCCATGTTGGGTAGAGAGAGTACTTAAAATCTTTAAAAAAATAAACTTCACTCCTAAAGTTCTTCATGACATGGTTGACCTCTCCAAATACACTCCCTTGCTACTCAACCTGATGCTTCTTAAGCATGCTCTGTATTTTCTGACTTCTGTGCCTTTTGCACAAACTGCTCTCCCCTACTTCTCCATGTCAAGTCTCCCACTTTCCTTTAATGCCCAGCTCAGACTACCTCCGGAGCCTTCTGATTCTCCTGTCTTGGTATGGTTTCCCCTTCCTTGCAGCCCCTAATTTGTACCTTGTTGACAGCACCAGTTTCCTGATAGTACGGCTATCAAGTCCCTAAAAAAGTTGAGGTTCTAGGAGGTCAAATCCACATTCCCAATCCAGTGCTCTTTTCATTCTACAATATTCCCTCTACTTCATATATATTAGTTGAGAAAAATCGAAGATACATGCTGTCCCTCTATCTCCTCTGTCACTCATCTGTTCCAAAGCTTTATTTATTAGCCCAAACCTGTCTAGAGGGTCTTACTCCAAAACTCACCACCTGCTGACCAGGAGTGGAACTGAAGTTATTTTCCCTCTTCCCACCTACCCCACCCCCAAATAATCTCAGACAGTGCAATTCTTTAATTTTTTGGGTTAATTTTAGGTAGGTTCCATGCTGACGGTGGGACTTGAACTCACAATCCTAAAACCAAGAGTTGCATGCTCCACCAACTGAGCCAGTCAGGCGACCCAAACACAATTCAATTCTAAATTTCTACTTGACACGAGGACATTTCATGAGTCTATGCATATCTTTTTAAGGCCTCAGTGGAAGAGAATAACAAACCATTTAACATTGCCTCAGTTCAGTTGAATTAATGATTGGCAGACCTGTGTTCTCACGGGCATTGTGTGACTAGACTCTCAGGGCAACTTGTAGGATCAGTATCTTGGATCCAAATATATCTTGGGGTGCCAGGTAGTTCAGTCAGTTAAGTGTCTGACTCTTGATCTCAGGGTCATGAGTTCAAGCCCTGCGTTGGGCTCCATGCTGGGTGTGGAGCCTACTTAAAAACAAAAACAAAACCCAAATATATCTTAAGATGTTAGGTTTATAGTTCCATCTTTGCTTTTGCATCTGCAGTATGTTGCTGATCCCCTATAACCTGTTTCATGCCATATTCTTGGTTAGAAATCCATCTCCAAATTGTAGCACCTATCCTATGGAAGAAGTGATTAACTACAGTAAAATTATAAAATCCAATTTCTTTCTGGGAACGCTGGAAGGGAAAAAATGGGACTGCTTTTATGACTTGCCTCTTGGTTTAGGTATGCAAATGTCCGCAGGTGTTGACAGTTCCTCACACTCCTTTCTACAGTTTACAAAACACTGTCAACCACTTCATCTATCAGAGGCCCCAAAGAACTAAGTGCCTTGTTAAAGCTACACTGCTATAAGCTCAAGTGCCAGAACTAGAACCGCGCCTCTCACTTACAAGTCTGTTCCTTGGTTTTTCCTAAAGGATCTACAGAGCTCCAACTGTCACACACTTTGTGTGACACGTAAAAGCGAAACAATCACTCCAACACACATTTCTCACGTTATCAACCAGCATCTCTACACATTTTGTAGGAAAATACCAATACCACTTGTCTTCTAATCTGTTCCTATAGCTTGATGCAGAGGCACCAACCAAATGTCTTTCCCCCAAAAGATCTTGTCTTTGGCCCACAGTGAAGTTAGGCTGCCAACCCACAGGGATGAGCCATATGGATAACAGAATAACAATGTTCAAAGTGGAAACAAGACTGAAGGCTAGCCATCAGGACACCTAAATGGTGGGAAAACCAGAAGACGATGAAAGACAGAATGTGGTAGAGAAAGTATCATGGAAAATGAGGGCATCAACTCAAATTTCCAACGTGCAAAAATCTCTATTTCATAGCACATGAATTCCAAATGCCCCAGTTTCATCAGCCAGTATAATTATCTTGTGTCCTTGTAGATTATCTATCTTTGTAATCCGTACCAGCGACTGGTGTTAGTACTAGGAAGACCAATAAAAATTGGGGGATTATCATCTCTGAACCATATTCCTCTCTGGGTAAGGCATCACAGTACTGATCCCAAAAGCACTAAGTGATTATGTTGGTACCTGTTGAACAAAAAGGATATTCTATAGCTGGATATGGACAAAACTATGCAAGCAATCATCTGAAAAAAGGTGAGCAGGGGAGGATGTATAGAAAAAAAACACATCCAATACTAGAATTTTATATTAGAAAAAAAACTATTTTTTTTTATAATACAAATTATATAAAGGTGGACATAACTGTAAGTGATCCTCAACCAGAGCATGAATGTTTAGGACTTTTTAGATGCCTGTAAATAACATCCACCTCAGACAGAGATTCTCTTTCTGCAACCTTTAAGATTTTTGGAAGGCACCCCAATTCAGCCCTTGGTCAGGAAAAGAGAGCTCTGCAGCCTAACCTTACCATCCACATCAAACACAACTAGAGCTCCATCAGGCAGGCTGTACCCCCTCCCCTGCAGTCCTATTCAGTGATAATACAGACATGGGGCAAGGTGGCAGTTCATACCACTGTTAATCAGAAGGGGAAGAGGGTGCATTCTTATTTTAATTTTTCACATTTGAAGAGTGCCTTGACAGTAAGGGGTAGCCCAAGGCCCTTCCCAGGAAAAGAAGCAGGCAAAGGGGCCAGGACTCAGGCTCCATTTTGACCCAACGTTTATTGTCCTTTTACAACATGTCATTTTTGGTTTAGAAACTGCTTGTGATTAGTTTTCCAACATTAACTCAAAAGCATGTAAAATAAAATCAACCTACTCTCTATATAAACACCCAGCAACTGTGGCCCCTCGTCCTCCTGCCCAGGTTGGGTAGAGGGAAGGGAAGGCTTGGGTAGCACTGAGTGAAGTGCAGATGCTTTACTGTGGGGAGTGGCGGTGGTGCCTTGGTTCACACCCACACAGGTCTCCTGCACTGCCCCAAACTACAACAGAAATGGCGTAGGCCCAAGGCCCAATTCCCTGTTGGTAATTCACTCTCCGCCTCCCAAATGAAAATCGCTTTTATTTTATCTCTTTTGTTTTGTATTTTTTTGCAACAGAAACCCCCTGTCCAGAGTCTGACTGTAGCTGAACTGTTCAGACTGAGGAATGGAGCAGGCCATGGGCACACCCCTGGTCCCTCCTAGGCGAGCGCCCCCACCCTCAGGGAACAAGGTCCAGCCAGGCCAGCTCGCTGCTTGCTGGCCACCACCACTTAGCCATACAGGTCATCATCATTGTCTTCCGTGTACACGCTGCCACCTGTGCCACCTCCACTGCCCTGACTGGGGCCAGCTCCACCTTGGTTTCCTGAAGGGAATCTGTATGCACAAAAGCAGAGCCAAAAAAGGGAGTTAGGATAGGGCCTGTGTAGGATTTTCACAACTAACCCGCCAGCTTCCTTAGGACTCCCATAACCTTGGATGTACAGTTACCCAAAACCACTTAAGTACTGCCCACTGTAACGCAATTACCTGAAGCTGCCAAAGCCCCGACTCTGCTGAAGGGTCTGAGCAAACATCTCATACTTCCGGATGTCATTGTCACTGACAGAACGGCGGGCAAAGCGCATGGCTTCCTCAAAGTGATCTCGGCGGATCTCAGGCACTGGATCATCTTCTTCTACCTCCTATAGGGTTGGTAAACACAGACCACCAGGGCTAAAGTTCAGCCTGAATTCTTTCCCTGGCCTTCCTGGTCACCCCCCTCCCTTACTGTCTCCTGTCTCTCTAATCCAACCTGAATAGTTGCAAGGCCAATCTTCCTAAAACTGAGTCAGTGCCCTACTTAAAAACTGTTAATGCATTCTGGAAAAAGCCAAACAGTACGGACAAAATCACATTAGTGGCTGCCAAGGGCTTAGGGTGGAAAGAAGCGGCTGACTAAAGTGGCATGAGGGAACTTTCTGGGACGACAGCAATTTATCTAAACTGTGATAATAGTTATAGAACTTAAATACATTTGTCAAGATGCATGGAGACAGTATACATTGAAAGGGTAAAATTAACTATATGTGAATTATATCTCAATAAAGCTAAATTTTAAAAATAAAGTTTCTTAAAAAAAACAAAAAACAAAAACGAAACCACCTAAATTTTAAAAAGATAAGGTACATGACTTTCAGCGCTTACCACATCTGGATTACACCTTACCTAGTGGCCTCACTTCCAGTAACATATGCCCTCTTAAATCTACCCAGGTTTTCCCCAATTCCTGCAATCCTATTTCTTAAGCCAGTTATTTAGGCTGCTTATTACCTTAGCCTTTATAGTCTCCCTTCATAACCCAGCTCAAACTCTATCTCTTCCACTAAGAAGCCACTCCGATTGCTGTGACTTAAGAGATTACTCCATAGGATTAAACGTATCAATAGTTTCTAAGCTTTTACGGGAGGGAAAAGGGATGTCTCAGAACTCCTACAAAAGATAAAGACAGCCTTTCATTCATTTATTTAGTCATTCATGAAATCTCTAACATGGTGCCAAGATACACTAGGAAACATGCAAGATAATACAGATTCCCTGTCTTTAGAAAGCTTACATACACACCCCAAATCCTGCATTTAATTTCAGTAGGTCCATGGACAACCAAGGAAGGACAGGCCCATGGATCCTAGGTTCTAAACCCCGCTCTATTTGTTTATGTGCACAATCATATTTTGATTTCCCTCACAGAGCCTACTTCAGGCTGAGCATATAGACTACCTATCTCTTCTCAGCCTTTATAATTCCAGACTGAAGGGATTAATACTCAGTATTCTTTCTCTTTGATGCCCACCTAAAAGGGCATCTATCAGATAGCTTTCCAAAACCTTATACTCTTAACTCTAGAGCATGATAGAGCTTACCTCTAGAGCATGTGGCTCCCCACAACTGGCACATATGAGGAAAAGATGTAGACTCACCATGGCAGACGGGTTGGTCTGCCTCTCTCGTTCTCGCCTAATTTCACTCTCGATGGATTCACGGATGGCCAGCTTGCAAGCACGCTGGCAAATCTCTGTGAGGTCAGCTCCAGAGAAGCCATTAGTCATCTTAGCCAGGAACTCCAAATCCACATCCTAAAAGAAGCAATAGAGCTACCTTAGCATTTAGCCTCCCCTCCCCTATAATACACTGATCTCTGAGCCACCCAAGAACTCCTAACTCCAGTTTGCCATCTTTCGCCACTGCTTTACTCCTGATTCTGGACTGTATTAATACCTTCAAGTCTTCGTTCTCCCTTTACAACCCTATCCCCGGAAATCCCCAATGGAATCTTTTCTAGGAACCGAATGCTACACTAGGCTGAGCACTCATAGAAGTCCGTATCACCAATGCCCTTGCACCTGCCTTGGCAACTGGGGACTTGCGCAGGTTGGCCTTGAGGATGGCAACACGGGACTTTTCATCAGGAAGTGGAATATAGATGAGCTGATCGAGGCGGCCAGGTCTCAGGATAGCAGGATCAATGATGTCAGGCCGATTGGTAGCGCCGATAATAAACACATTCTTTTTTGTAGACATGCCATCCATTTCTGTCAGGATCTGGTTGATGACTCGGTCTGCAGCCCCACCACCATCTCCAATGTTACCACCACGCGCCTTGGCAATTGAATCCAGCTCATCAAAGAACAGTACACAGGGGGCAGCTTGGCGGGCCTATGGGAGGGACACATGGACTCAAGCATTAACACAATTGGGTCTCTCAGACCTGAGAAGGAAAGGAAATTAAAGTGACCTTCACTGCTCCAGCTGAGCTGCCAGAACAAGATGGTTTCAATTCTCCCAAGAAACAGCTACCTTGCTGCCAAACAAGTGAACAGATAGCTCAGCTGCTTGTAGCTCACCTTGTCAAAGATTTCCCTGACATTGGCTTCAGACTCTCCAAACCACATGGTGAGCAGCTCAGGACCCTTGATGGAGATGAAGTTGGCCTGGCACTCATTAGCAATGGCTTTGGCCAACAAGGTTTTCCCACAGCCAGGAGGTCCATAGAAGAGTACTCCCTTGGAGGGTGTCATGCCAAATTTGAGGAATTTGTCTGGGTGCTCCACAGGATACTAGAAAGAAAAGGAAAGAGGGTTTGGCATACCCCCCAGTTCGAAACAAACCTAACCAAACAGCAGCATCCCTCGCAACCACGCCATGGTGTAAAATCAGGTTCTCTAGGAGCTGGGTCCTTAGTGCCTCCGAACTGAGAATAGCAGGTTCATGAATTATGCTCTCACAATTCTTGCACTCAATTGCCAACACCCCAAGCCACGTACAATGTACTAAGCTGTGACTCATTCTGGACCAAATTACCCTACCTGGACGAGCTCCTGAAGCTCACGTTTGACATCTTCCAGGCCCCCAATGTCCTCCCAGGTCACCTGTGGTACCTCCACCACAGTTTCCCGCAGTGCTGATGGATTGCTCTGGCTCAGGGCCCACTAAAAAGAAAAACTGGGGATGAGATTTGCCAAAGGAAAGGTCAAAACGCATGTGTGTGTACCTGAGATGGGGGTGCAGTCCTTACCCGGAAGTCATCCATAGTAACTGCCAGAGAGTTCATGACTTCAGCATCAATAGTCTCATCCTCTAAGTCAATGAGGTCCATCTTCTTGCGGATAGCTTGAAGAGCAGCTTCTGAGCACAGGGCTGCTAAGTCAGCACCCACATGCCCATGAGTCTCATTGGCGACCTACACAGAAAAGATCTACTTACTACCCTGTCTCCAAGACCTAACTGCCTTAAGAGGCTCAGAGACTACAAAATCCTGGCCCCTTCCGTGACTCCTATCTCTGGGTCCTCCCATTCTCCTGAACACATACTAGCAGTTCTTTCAATGGCTGGGTTTTAAATAGTCAAGCCTAGACGTGGAGCCTGGAAATAAAGCTGACCCCAAAGTTCTGGTTTACTCTAATGTGGTATCAACAGAGAAACATGCCAACTCCAGTTTCCTGGATTCAATCTCAGATCACTTCCTTTTCCCTGCCCAAGAATCAAAATGTCTCTTTATATCTTAAACTTGTGTCCCTAGCCAGTTCACTTTAACTGCCTAGAAAAAGATATCCTAACTCAGGGCCAGCCCTCATCATCACTCCACCTGTTCCAGGTCCACATCGTCTGCCAGCTTCATGTTCTTGGTATGGATCTGAAGAATTTCCAAGCGTCCTGTAGCATCAGGGATTCCAATATCTACCTCCCTGTCAAAGCGACCTGCGGGACAGTGTGTGAACACAAACAGGGCTCATTTCTGGTCCAGAGGGAAGAAAGGACAGGTCTCAGGTGACCAACTATCCCTGTCTATCCAGGACTGTCCCGGTGTTAGCACTGAAAGTTCCGTGTCCTGGGAAACCCCTCAGGCTCAGGCAGACCAGGATGGTTGGTCACCCTAGACAGGACATGGAATAAAGGAACAGACCCCTAGGCCCTATCACTGCAAGGAGTTTCAAGAAATCCTCAGATTAGGTGACTTAAATGAAGGACAGGCATGGGATCAAAGAGATTAAGCTCAGTAAAGCTATAGTCTCCCTACGAGCAAGAGTAAGTTTGAAAGAAATTTGGGGTCCTTACCAAATCGCCGAAGGGCTGGGTCAATGCTATTGGGTCTGTTTGTTGCTGCCATGACAATCACATGTGCTCTCTGCTTTAGGCCATCCATGAGGGTCAACAACTGTGATACAATACGCCGTTCCACCTCCCCGTGGGTCTGTCAGAACAGGATGTCTGGTCAGAAGTGAAGTGAGGACCTTTCAACCCCCACTATCCCCTCGGGTAAGTTCCTACTTTCTCTCTTTTGGGAGCGATGGCATCTAGCTCATCAATGAAGATGATAGCAGGAGCATTCTTCTCAGCCTCCTCAAAGGCTTTACGAAGGTTGCTCTCAGACTCACCAGCCAACTTGCTCATGATCTCAGGACCTGAAAGGATACAGAATAGAAACAATGACGACTGTTGATGATACGAACGATATCCTTCCTCAATTCCAAAAGAAATCAGATCTCTTATCTGGCCAGCCCATAGACAGGTGCTGTGTGAAAATGTGGTAACCTCTGCCTACTTTCTCACAGACTCTATCCCAGGATAGCCACCAAACTAGGCTGGAGAGAAGCCAAGGAACTCACAACACGTATTTCACAGTCAAGCTCTAAATGTCAAGATGACAGCACATGCTCTGGGACCTCTGGCCAGAGCAGGAGAAGCAGCACACCAGATGGACCTCTACCATTCCCCAGGAGCCAGCTGATCTCAGCCGGTCTACCCCCCAAACCCTCTCAAATAAATTATCAGACAAAATTTGAGTTCTCATTCTAACTTGCTCCCCCTCAATGTCTTCAGCCTTTCCACAATCTTTCTCAAGGGGAGATAGATCAGGGGGCACCAGAGCACAATACCTTCCCCTTGTTGCTTTTCTGTCCATAATGTACCCCAGCAGAATAAAGATGAAATATACACGAGGGCATGTGTGCAAATAAACATGTCCATGAGTTCTCTAGTTCACGAGACTGGATAGTGCTCAGCTCAGAGTAAGGTCCAGCCAAACACAAGGTGAACCAAGTCTCCTACCATTGATCAAGAAGAAGAAGGCTCCAGTCTCATTTGCCACAGCTCGGGCAATTAGGGTCTTCCCAGTCCCAGGAGGTCCATAGAGCAGGATTCCCCGAGGAGGCTGAGGACCGGTACAGAGAATAGGATTAGGTTCAGAGTCCTACCTTCCCCCAACCCCATCCATTCTAAAATGGTTTGACGGTGGCTCTATCTAGAGAGGATGAAAATCAGAGCTCGACCCTGACATCAGTAAGAATAAGCTCTCAGCATTAACTGCTAGGAAATCAGTTTACCTCAGACCATACTCACTCCTCTTATTAGCAGAGAAAATACGGTCATAAAACTGACATTTATGATTATACATTGCAAAGAAGACTAAGAGCACAGAAACCACCCTAAGAAACTCTAATGTGGCTAAGTCTGAAGATCCTGGGACTACAAAAAAGCAAGAGGCCACTAGGCCAAGGGCTTGACTTTGGACAGACAAGGGCCAGGACTAGCTTAGCCATCTAAGAAAGAGTACTGCCAGAGGCTCACTCATTCCTGTAATCACAACCCTCTAGGATTTACTATGATATCGGAATGCTTTTCCTACCACCAACCACAACTTTTCCTCTTTGAAGCTGTCTTTTCTGTGGCCTCATCCATAGGCTGCACATGGGAAATGCCCACATGGAAGATAAAATTATTTGTATGGTACATACTAGAGAAAGGAGTAATTTCATCTTCACTGTGACCCATGATATGCAAACGGTTAGGAATTACATTGCAAATCTGCAATTCTCAAATGTTTTGGATTCAGGACCCTTCACATCGCAAATTTCCTGAAACTTCTATTAGGTGGTACTATTATAGACAAGTTGACAAACTATGATGAGATTTGTTTTTATAGGGTCCATCAGATAAGAATGTTTTTTACACTTTTAAAGAACTGTAGTAATAAAAAAAAAAAAGATATGCAACGAAGAACGGACTGAATCTTCATTAATCACCAGCTGAGGTTATGTCCCACAGGACCCAGGAGGCTCACCTTGACACCAATTGCCTTAAAGAGGGCAGGATGTCTGAGGGGTAGCTCTACCATCTCCTTTATTTGAGCCAGCTGTTTCCTGCAGCCACCAATATCATCATAGCCTACTTCATTCAAGGATTCTTCCTCATCCTGAATATAGAGGAGACCAAACAAACAAACAAAAAAAATGGAGGAATATTAATATCAGCAAAAGTTGAGTTTCTCCAAACCCTTCTACAATCTGATGTAGAGAAATCTGTTCTATGATTTCCTCTAAGGGGATCCTGACTCAAAGAACTCTAAAAATCCCACAGCAAAGATTTCTAGCATAGCCTTTCCCTTTCACACTGTCCTTAGTATTATTACTGGGAAGGGCTCCCCTAAGACCTAAAGCTGGAAAGTCCGGGAAATGGGCAGAAGTCTGGATGCGTTCATCAACGTCACTTCTACAAAAATTATGGTTCAATCTAGATTTTTTTTTTTTTTAAAGATTTTAATGAGAGAGAGAGAGAGAGAGCACAAGCAGGGGGAGCGGCAGGCAGAGGAGAAGCAGGCTCCCTGCTGAGCAAGGAGCCCGATATGGGACTCAATCCCAGAACCCTGAGATCATGACCTGAGCTGAAGGCAGAAGCTTAACTGACTGAGCCACCCAGGCCTCCCAACAATCTAGATTTTAAAAATCACTGGTATCACATAGGTCTGAAAATAAATAGCTGATTTTCCCACCTCTGGAAAGGAGCTTAGTTCCAAAGAGCACCCAGTTTTATTTTATTTTTATTTTTTAGAGAGGAAAGGGAAGGGCAGAGGGAGAGAGAAAATCTCAAGCAGGCTCCACACCTAGCATGGAGCCTGAAGCAGGGCTCCATCTCACAACCCTGAGATCATAACCTGAGTCGAAATCAAGAGTCAGACACTTAAACAACTAAGCCACCCAGGCATCCCAAAGAGCACCCACCCCATTTTAGTAGTTATCACGTAACTGTCCCACTTTGTAATCGTGAAATTGGGTACTGGAATGAAGGAGAGAACTCACCTCTCGTTTGATAGGCTCCCCTTCACAGTGGATCACTGTGTCTGGAGCAACAATGCAGTAAGGGCTGGGATCTGTCTCCACTACTTTGAACTCTACAGCACGCATTCCACCCCGGACAAGGAAAATATCTCCTATGAGAGCAATTAGCACAAGTGCCATCAGAGAGGTCAAATACCAGAGCAAGTGAGAATCCCTCATCAGTACCTGGAGTCTAAAATGCCAAATTCACTAGATATTGCTCTTTTTCCCTTCCCACCTCCACTTTATTAAGCATCAGGCAAGAGGAGAAAGCTAAACTGTGAAGAGTCCCTCTGCCACTCAAGAGGACACTGAACAAAACCTTATGGGCTTCTAGCACATCAGGTTTTGGCCTCTGGCCTGAAGCCCATAAGGTTTTTGACTTCTGGGCTATAGGTAACCAAGCTTTCACAACCACCACCAATGGTCAGGCTGTGCTAAATATTAAATACACTTTGGACTGTGACACAGTCAAGTGCCCAAGTCCTCCTTCTGGGACAAAAGAGAAGAAAGCTTACTCTACTGAAGCAGGGAATGGGAGTAGGGAAAGGGGTGGGGGAGGGAGTGGGAGGGAGAAAGAGGGAAGGAGAGTACACATGAGCATGTATACAGAATCTATGTGTAAGCACACATATATGAGAATGAGATAAAGACATTCCAAGGCTTACTCCCAGCTAGCCCTACAAACCACCATCCTTAAGCTCAGTCCCTAAAATTATCTCTCACCTTTCCGGATGGGTCGATAAGCTTCCAGGAAGTATGGCTTAAGGTATACCTCGAAGAGATTGCCAGTGATGCCTTCCACCGTGTCATCAATGGGTAGCACATGGATACGTTTGCCGTACTTCACATCAGGGCACGGCTGGATGCTGAGGATGACAAGCAGACTCCACATTACCAACCACACTGCAGCCCCAAGCACTGGGCATCCGAAAGGGCCTGGAACAGAGAGCTGATGCGAGTGAAAGAGAAAAGGCAGGGATGGTTTTAGGTGAAGAGAGGCAGGAGGGTAGTGTGGGAGTGACGACAAAGGAGCAGCCAAGCAGAACTAAGACAAGACATACTCAAGTGGGGTAGTAGCAGGAGCCATTAGAAGAAGCTACTGGGGCTACTCACTCCTCATCAGTGAGCCAAAAGGAAGACCCACACATATAAAGCCCCCACAATAAAGAAACAGAAGAAAGGGTCTTCAGTGAGAGATATCCAAAGATGACCCATTCTGTATCAGTAATCCAGTATTACAAAGGGAGGCCTTAGTCAGACAAATGACAGGATCAAAGAAATAGAACTGATAAAAATCATCTCAGCCAGGTGATCAGAGGACCTTGACAAAGTGACTTAGCACCTCCAGGAAGGCTACATGAAACCTAGAATCCATGAAAAATAATCAGAAGTCTGAAATGTTCCTGGCCAGGTGACAGGTGGTTGAATAGCAGTGGCTAGTGATGACTCCAAGACGGGGAAACCTCTTGCCTCAAGTTATGTCCAAAATCGCTCAGATTGAAGCTATTCAGGGATCTGACTCAAACTATGCCTCTCTCCTACATTAACTTGGATCCTTAAAAAAAAACCTACTTGGAGTCCACCTTCTGTGCCCACACTTCCACCTCATTCTGGCCCCGACAAAAGCCATTATTTCAACATAACAGTGAGATCATTTCATAGACAAACACTCTCAAATGGCATCCTAAACCAGTGTCTAGCATGTGATAAATTATACCTCTGGCATGCATAAATAAATAAATAAATAAATAAATAAATAAATAAATAAATAAAGGAATCATGAAAATCACAGAAATCCAACTTGTCCCAAGGGTCATGCAGAAGTAAATTCTGAAGTCCCAGGGAGGCAGAATCAAAACCTAAAGACAGCCCTGCTGTATTAAGTCTTTCCATGGCTAGGGGGCTTCTGCTATTTGTAGCTGCCAAGGACTTCACTGGGGTCCCGTCTATAATTCAGGCTGTCTCTGGCCTCCCATCCCTCAGGGGCCAAGAACCCCACACACACCTGATGACATCCCCTAGGTGTACGCGGAGGTTGTTCCGAACAACTCTATTCATTCGAATCTTCTCATCAGAACATGTGTCATCAGAAAGCACAATGCACACGGCTTCCCGCCTCTTCTTTCCTTTCAGCAAGACTGTGTCACCTCGGAACAACTGCAGCTCATCCATCTTGGGCTGAGAAAAGAAGGTTAAGGCCTTTGGGTCACTGGGCCGGGGTAAGCAGCAGCCCTGGAGGCTAGAATACCCAGTAAACCCCACTCTATCTGTGGTCACTGCAAAAAAAAAAAAAAATGAGGAAAGAAACCTGGGAAAAACCCTCAGGTTAAGTGCAACAAGGAAAGATTGGACCTTGGACCCAACTTACCTGGGACAAAGACACCACACTGTTGTCCTCATTGATGGCTTCATCGACAATTAATCGATTGGGACGGTTCTTCTGTTTAAGAATGGCTGTTGATAAGTCATCACCTTTTGAACTAGAAAGAGAAAATGAAGTTAGTCCCAATACATACTCCAGTCCCAGGGGCCCCACCAGTCTCTTAAAACTCACACTTAGGAAAGAAATAGTGGATAAATGAAGCTGTCCCTACACCAGAGAGGTGAAATAAAGGACATTCAGCCAAAGTCATATAGAGTAACATTTAGCACATACAGTTCCCATTCCAGCAGCTCTTGGTATTCTGAGCACTGGTATCCTAGCTGTAAAGGCCCCAAGTGATCTCGCCCCCGAGTCAGGAAACTATGGCCTGAGAAGACTAAATAGAAGTAAAGGCTGAGTAACAATTAGAGAAATGACAATAGTCTTAGTATGAGATAGCGATTAGGAGAAGGGGCTCTGCAGTTAGACCTGCTGGATCTGAATCCCAACCCTGCCACTGCTTAATTGTGATCTTGGGCAAGTTACTTAACCTCTCTGGATGTTGATGTCCTCATCTGTAAAGAGGCGAATACAGTAGTACCTGTCTTAGAGGATTATTGTCTTAAGTGAGATAATGAATGCAAAATGTTCAACACAATGCCTGGCACATGGTATTAATGGTCACAATGTTTAGCACTGCAGAACAAAGCATAAGCTATTTCTTTGCTAACCTTCTTGGAGAATGAAGTGAGCAAGACAACTTCCTGTAGGGCTCAGCGAGGCCCAAAGTCCCACCAAGCAAGCCTGGGGACAATGAAGCAAAATCATTAGCGCTACCATCCTTACTGGCTAGACCAGCTGAATGCCAGAGCATTCTATATACCACAGAAATGCCAAGCATAATATCTGGGGAAAACAAAACAACTCAACTAACAGATCTGAAACCTTCAAAAAGACGCTCAAGCTCAAAAACAGCTTTACAAATCTCTGCAAAGACATATAATTTCACAATGGTGGTTCAAAAAGTCAAAACCAAGAAATGATGAGATGTGGAGCAAATCCAAATCCCTCACCCAAACCAAGGCTGCCTGAGTAAGCTCGGTTTAAACCCTCTAAGTAGTTTCAATCATTTCCTAGATCATTCACCTTACACCAACTTCTTAGCTCATCTTCAACCTTCAGTAACTAGACTCAGTGGGCTCTCCCTTTGAAAAGCTACCTTCTCTTACTAAGGCTCAGGAAAACCTGAACATTAACCAAAACAGGGAGACCAGACAATGGAGGAAATGAAAAAATAAAAAGGAATCTTTTCCATTAATTATTCCTTCACTTAACAAATTAGCAAGTATACATTACAGGCCAGGCACCATCCTATGATCTGGAAATACATCAGTCAACAAAACAAAACAGTATTCCTGTTGGATATATCTTCACAACTTACAAGAAAAAAAGATGCCTATACTCCAGAATACCAGCTAGGGAGTTGTGGGGTTTCTCCATCTTTTGGTTCTGATATACCCAACAGAACTACAAATCCCATTCATCTAACAAAATTGTAAGCTTTCCGCTGATCCTCTCACACAGGCTGCATATTTAATCATCACCTTAAAACTCATTTCCAAGAGTGGAGTTTCCTCAGCTTAAACCTGCCTCCTCAACCTAAAAGTGTAGCACTCTAGGCCCAATGATGCATAGCAGGCAGACTCTTCCAGTGCTTATCAACACCCTGGAGAACAAGCATGGTCAATATGGCAGCTGAAGGAAATTTAAACCCATCAATTCTACCCTCTCTCTCACACATCAAAATACCCTCCAAGGACTGCCCACCTTCCTGTTTAATCTATGGGACTGGGGCTAGAGAAAAATAAAATGCCAGATGCCCCTAGTCATCATAGTTTGTATTTGTATTTTAACCCCAAAGCTGCATTCTAGGAAAACTTATCTGCCTACCATTCCTGACCCTGGCAATGGAGATGAGTAGTATGCCCTTCCCTTAAGGTAAAGACCTTTACTTCCATATCTATCTACTAAGATCAAAGGAAGTAACCTCTAAAAGAGAGCTTCAGCCTGATCGTGGGCCAACAGCAGTCCTGGAGGCTCTTTGGGGACATCCCCCATTGTCTTCTGCATGAGTCAGGCCCTTTCCAGAACTCCAGCGGGCCACAGGGGACTTGGAGGGAGTTCAGGTAAGAGTCATCAAGATGACCTAGAGGTTAGAAACCATCTATGATGCCAGGTTCCAAGAATTTTGAATTTTTATTTTTAGTCTTGAAAATAAATGACTGACTGAATAACCTAAGAGAGTATTAATAAGTAATGGTCCTTTTAAACAGACATCCAACTAATACTTCGCCTCGGTTTAGAGACTTAAAAAAAAAAAGGGAACACACCTCAAAAAACTAAATTCTCTTTAAGTCAGGAAAGTGATTTGCATAGAAGAGTTTCCACATGATGGCTTTTTTTTTTTCCCCCAGTATCTAAAGCTCTTGATTCTAAATATAATGGGCAGATGGGCAGAGGTGGTCAGCTTTTATCTGATGCTTTCCTGAGGGATGGAGGGCCCAAGACTTCTCAAGACAGCAATTTGGGGAAAGGAGCGTGTGTGTTCAAAGAGTTAGGGCAACTCTAACCTTCTCACCAAAAAGGCTGAAATCGAGGAAGTCCCGCAAATTACCAACTGAGATTCGAACTTTAGCAAAAGCCCAAAACAGTACAGAAAAGTTCCTACCTCCCGCCCCCATTTCATAACATTTAAGAAAAACTGACTAAAGCTTTCTCATACCAACCTAAAGTACGAAGAAGGCCAGAAACGAAACGCAGGGCCCTCCCTCTCCCTAAAAGCTCCTCACTACTCAGGTCGTGAGGATGTCAACCAAGGGCCAGGCCGACCCAGCTCCAAAAAGCCGTCGTGAGCTTCCCTGAACTCGCGGAGTCTTCCCCGCTCCGGCCTCCGCCGGTCTCCCGGCTCCTAAGACCTTCACATGGCCCAAAGTCCACGCCCACCGGGCCCAGTTAGGGTGTCGGGCCCGCTGGGCCTGCTCCCTCCGGGGACCAAAGGCCTTTGGCGGGTAGTAAACCTGATCCCAGGTGGGCGCCCTAAGGCTCTGGGGCTCCGCGCCGGCAATGCGGTCCCGCACACCTCACAAGAACAGGACAGCGGTTCCCAGGGAGCCAATCAGGCCGGCCGGGCCTGCATGACACAGCACGATCTGGCCCAGGCCCCGACCCAGGCCCAACGCAAGCCCGGCCTAGGGGGCGCGCGGCTGCGCAGCCAGACCCAGACCGGACCGCGGCCCCTCATCGTCCCCCTTCTTCTCCCTTCCCTCTCTCCCTCCTTCCCTGTCTCCACCTCTTAGACGCGCCCACGGCCAGGCCCGACCGGGCCTACCCAGCGCGGCGAGTCCCCAGGTGCGCGCACCCGCAGCGGGCGGGCGGGCGCGCGCACACACTCACTCAGCTCCAGAGGCCATGGCGCGCGCCTCTCCCGGCCGGCGGCTGTGGCGGCCCGAGGGTAACGGCTACGAGGGGTGGCAGGCGACTGACTGGGCCGGGGCTCGGCTCTCCCGGGCAGGGGGCAAGCAGCAGCGACAAACCCGCAGGCGGCCTCCTTCTCGCTTCCTCCTAGCGGAACCGAGGCGGTGGGCGGGCGGTATACACTAGCTCCTGATCCGGGAGGGGGCAGCAGCAGCGACGACTCAAACGACGGCTGCAGACGCTGCGCTGAGACTGAACCGAGAAGAGCCGAATCATCGGAAGGAGAGGTGCTCTCACCTCAGCCAATCAGCGCCTGCCCTGGGGACTCCCGCCCGCCTCTCCGCGCCTCTCCCCAGCAACCCGCGGACCAGAGCCAATCAGGAAATTCGCTTGTGGCCTGGCTCCCGCCTCAGGGATGCAACACGCCTAGTAACGCCACGTCAATTGGCCGCAACGCTACGCTTCCTCGACGGATTGGGATTCGCGACCAATCAACGAAAAGGATGGCGCCAGATCGACTGGCGAAAGAAGAGCCTTTAATCCCTTGGAGGCGGACTCTCCCACTTGGCTCCAGTTCATTGGCTCTTGATCTTACCCTGCTGAGGAAGCTGGCACAATGGATTGAACCCATGTATTAGTCTAGTCCTGCTGCAGTGATAACCTGCATACCCATTTTCTTCCCAAACCTAAGGCTCCACCCTAACCCCTCTCTTGGCTCCTTCAAAACGCTGGCTTCAGCCATCCCTACTCCGAATCCTTTGACTAGCACCCCAGCTATTAATCCATTCCACCCTATTGTTGTGGCACCCTCTGGTAACCCTAATCCCATAGGCTTTACATTTCCTCACGGCTTGGAGGTACATGCTTCCTCTTACCACTGGGTATTTATATTAATGGTTAGAGGAGGGAGGGCACTCAACTCCAAAAACGGGTCAAAAGGCAACCACAGAACACAGTAGATTCAACAGAACCCAAAGCAGCAAGAAAATTGCATGCTGAGACTTGAAGTCCTTGGGCCCCAAATGCCAGCTAGCCCTGACTAAATTCAATAAACAGCTCTGGTATCATGCTGATTAAATTAATTTCTAGAATTTGGGATTGGGGTAGGGAGTCACTCAGAGACTCAGAGGTCTGCTTGTCCCTCCCCTCTAAGAATCAAAAACCTGCCCTTGTCCTGAGAGGCCTGCCCAGACCACCTTCCAGACCCAGCTCCACTCATTCTGTGACCTTGCACAGGATCCTGGGCTTTGAGACTCTGGCTTTTAGGCAACAGAAAGAACCAAAGCCACTGCAAGGATTCCTGTGGCCCTTTCTTCTACCCAGAACTCAATCTCATAAGGCAGATGATGTTGGGAGAGGGCATCTTAGATAATCAGCACTCAACTGAATCAGACAGCTGTGAGCCTTCCCAGTCAAGTATATGTAGTAGGCAAACGAGATAAATATGAGATTTTACTAAACACGATTAAAAGGAAAACAGGAAAAAAGGTGTCATAAGCAAAGTTAATGCCTTTATGGTGGCAAGGGAGCTTTCTCTGGAACCAGAATGGCAGTAACTAGGCCAAATTTTGCAGGACTACTACCAACTTCTCCAATGCCAGACTTATATAGGAATGATTAGTTTCACCCACATCCCCCAAGAATGGTAAAGCAGAAAACCCTCCCCACAGAGAAATGGGCCACTGGAGCCCCAGCTCAGGCTCTTTAAAATGTGGCAGCTACAGATCACAAGGCTCCGGCAGAGATGTCTGAAACTCCTCAAGAAGAGTTTCACGGTCAGGGAAACGAATCCAGCCCAAATAGGTTTCTAGGTACAGGGGGAGAGACCTGGAGAGCAAAAAGAGTGATGTCTAAGGGTGAAGGATAGGTGGAAGGTTGGGCAGCCATTCCCTCCCTTTCATTCATCACCCCCCCCAACAGACTCAAGGACTCCAGGATGCCCTCAGCCCCAAGCCCACAGGCCTTAGCCTTACCATGCAGCATTCTCCTGTGGCAACTTAGTTTGGGCCTCTAGCCTCCACCAGAGAGCAGTGGCCTCATCCCTCCGATCCATCCTCCTCAGAGTCTGAAGCAGGTGAAAGGAAGCATCTTGATTACCTGTAGCCCCACCCCAGAGTAGAAACGCTTAGAACTTGACAGAGCCTTAAGCATTTTATAAAAGGAGAAACTGAGGCCTAGAGCAGGAAAGTTATCTTTTCTACAGTCACACATGGAACCAGGAGGTTCCATTCCCAACCATTCCTATCCCTGGGTACTGCCTGCCCAAGACAAAGGGCTCAGCTGACTCTGCTTCTCCCCAACATACTCCCAGCACAGTTACGGCCTTTGTCTCTGAGGACATTGGGAAGACTGAGGAACTCCGGAGAGCCTTCACACACACTTGCAAATGTCTTCAAACCTGGGTATATCCCTAGGTATATACGTACAACCCCATTCATCCCTTTCTATCTGGGAACATCACTCTTCCACTGATCCCCAAGGGCCCCCCATGAGCCTCTCTGTCCTTGTGCATCTGAGCATAGCTAATGTCATGCAAATATACATACCTGGGCACATTTGCACACTGAGGAGGAAGTCCTGTAGGGCTTTGGTATCTTGGCCACTGGCCACCCACTGCAGTCCACGACTAATCAGGGCAGCTGCCCGAAGCTGTTGTAGTGTCATATCTGATACACACCCCTTCTCACCATTGGAAGCAGGCCCTGGGGACCGCCCCAAAGTCAAAAAGTGTGTCTCTGCTACACAGGCACCTAGTATGACAGAACCCCAAGTACTCCTCTTTCTCTTCTTATGTCTGGAGTCCCCCTTTTTTTTTTTTTTTTTAAGTCTCTTGGTAGGCTAGGACGCATGGAAAGGCAACACATTCACCACCCCCACTTCCAGAAGGGAAGAGGAAAATTGAGAGTCTAGATCACCTTGTTCTTTGTCCTTAGGAGTGGCCCGGAAGAGCAGCTCAAGGCACCTGAAATGGGACACAGAATAGGGGTAAGAAGTCAAACTCAGAAACTCTGGGGTGAGTCGGTAAGAATGGAGTTTACCAACTCAGGTCCCAATCAGCAAATTATCCCTCCATACTTCCCCTAGGATCCTGGTTGGCTTCCTGGGCTCACCGGCTAAATTCACTAATTGCCTCTTTTTGGGCCCCCAGCTGCACCCAGGCTTGACCCTGAAGCAGGTAGGTGGCAGAGACCCAGGATGGGCAGTGTGGTGACTCCTTGGTTCCTTTTCTGGCATCTTCCCACAGCTGGGGCATCTTGGGAAGCAAAGATGACGTGCGGCTGAGCAGCTCCTCACATACAGTCAAGGCATCCTGGGCTCGGCCTGCCTGGATCAGTGCTGCCGCTGCCTCTAAGAAGACCTCAGGCATAGAAGGCCCTGCGGGGGAAGGGGGTGGGGAGAACTGGGGTGGGAGGAGGATGCAGTGTCTTAAAGAGACATTAGCCACCATGCCCAACCTCTTCACCAGGCTCTGGTACCACACAGAGACCACCCATTGCTTGCTACCCTGGACCCTTTGCTCTGGGAACCTTCCTGGTCTGGCCTTCCAACTTGGGCAGACAGAATAGCCGAAGAAAGAGAAAATAGCAGTCCTGCTCTACTCCAGAGGAGACTACAACCCTCCCACCCCATTACAGAGAATCTTGAAGACATACCCACCTTTGGCTCCAAGCCATCCAGCACCAGAGCCAGCAGGTCCAAGTAATGCTCTGCAGCATCCTCTGCCCTGAGAAATCATAGCCCACGAGCTTCACCTTAGGCCTTTAGCAGGGTCCTCCAAGGGCTCTTAGCTAACAAAGGGATGCTCAAGGGCCCTGGGGAGTGGGGAGAGTGGGGTCTTGGGGCTCCAATCCTAGCTCAGTATGGATCTACCCTCCTTACAGAATGGATTTGGGAGGAGATTTCAGAGTTTTAAAGATCCAAGAGCTTAGTGTCTGGGTAAAGAGTCTTAAGTTCAGGTCCAGTGACAAGGCAGGAGGTAGAGGAGTGGAAACCTATGTCCTACCACTGACTCGTCCATACAGTTGACTTGCAAGAACAGAAGCAGAGTCATACCCCAGGGAAGGCATCAGAAATGGGAAGAGGAGCTCAGATGAGCAAGGCAGTGGAACCTCACCTTCCCACGTGTAAGCATCGGCTTGCTAGCAAGTACTTGGCCTGGCTCTGTGTGCCACAATGAAGGGGTGAGGCTAGGTGAAGTCTGCGGAGTAATAACTCTACCTCGATGAGAAGCTGGGGGGCTTCAGAACTGTGAGTGACATTCAAGGCCTAAAAGGGACAAAAAGAAAAAAGTATATCTATAATCTTTGGAAGCCCTATTTCCTTCTATTTACAATTTGATTAGTCTCCCTAACACAAGCACTTCAGCAATCCCTGTATCTTTAGTTCCTTACCTCAACCAACAGCTCCAGACTCTCCAGCTCTGCTGCTGTGTTCCCCAGTTGCCGATACAGCCTGGAGGCCTCCAGAAGCGGGGGACCCCAGGTTGATCCCTCCTTCAGGGCTGCAACCAAGTACAGCAGAGCTCTTTGTGGATTGCCCTAGAGGATTGAGAGGACACAAGCCTCAGCTACCCTCACAAAGCAGAAAGCTGTCTATAACACCCATGATTTCCCCAACCCACGCTAGGACTGTCTTTACCATTTTACGGAGACAGGTCCCCAGAGCCGTGTACACCTGGACCAACACAGGCCGTGGGCACAGACCTGAGGCTGCTTCTTGCAGGCTGCTCAGTGCCCTGGGCAGACTTCCTGTGATCAGCTCCCGGAGGCCTGAGGTCAATCAGGGTTTAAACTTAAAGAAGCCCATAGGGCAAGGGGATGATAGGGAACAAGAGTACAAAGAAGCTCCACTGAGCTGAATGGGACATGACAGGGAAGGTATGAGCCAAAGGACCCCTTAAGACAGGGAGTGGTGAGGGAGGGATGAGTAAGATTGCTAGCTGACCTTGGCGATAGGCAGAAGCAGTAAGAAGGACATCCCTTAAGCCCCGGGCATCCTGCAGGGTCAATGGAGCATCTGACTCCTCAGCTGGGGGGCTCCAAGTTTTCAGAAGCCGCAGCAGATTCTCAGAGGCCTCACTCTGAGGAAAGAAGGGTGATCAGAGGCTCTAAGCCTAGAACTACCTCTTCTCCTATCTCTATACTGGCTGGACCTTGAAATCAAGGGTCCTCCTGATTCCTGTTCCCTCAATTCTAAGGTATAGATAGCTATGGGGCGAGGATAAAGGGAGGAAGAAAAACTTGGGAGCACTGATGATCTATTCTAGCGCACCTCCTCATTCAGTATAAGCCCAGAACACACAGGGCAAGGACCATGTGTGGGTTACTGATGAGAAGAGTGAGGCTGGGAGATGACTTCAGCAAGGTCAATAAAAGCCCTAACCCTATCTAAGATCATTAAGCTATTTTTTTTTTTAAGATTTTCTTTATTTATTTGACAGAGAGAGACACACTGAGAGAGGGAACACAAGCAGGGGGAGTGGGAGAGGGAGAAGCAGCCTTCCCGAGGAGCAGGGAGCCCGATGCGGGGCTCGATCCCAGGACCCTGGGATCATGTCCCAAGCCTGAGGCAGACACTTAACGACTGAGCCACCCAGGCACCCCCATTAAGCTATTTTAAAAAACACTCAAGGGGCGCCTGGGTTGGTTAAGTGTCAGATTCTTGATTTGGGCTCAGATTATGATCTCAGGGTCGTGAGGTTGAGCCCCACATCCGGCTCTGTGCTTGAGTCTGCTTGAGATTCTCTCCCTCTCCCTATGCCTCCCCCCCATGCACGCACTCCCTCTCTCAAATAAATAAATCTTAAAAAAACAAAAACAACCACTCAAGAGAATCACCCCAATGAGGGACCAACCAGAGCAAGGTCACCAAGAGTCCCGGAGAAACCCACGTCTTCTGACCACCAACCCAGCAGCCTTTCCAGCACAAAATGATGCTACTGCAGCTGAGACAGGTGAGAGATTGGAAGAGACCCTTAGGTCCAGGTTACTTCCCAAATTACCTGGTTGCCATTCAAGGTCTGCAGCAGGAAGGTCAAGTCCCCAAGACAGTCAGTGCTTAGCCAGAGGGCAGCCTGCAGGCCAGCCAGGTGATGAAGGGCAGGCAGCAGCTCCAGCAGAAGGGAGGAATAATGGAGAACAGAGTCCCACAGCCCCCTGAGCCCACATTCCAGTCTAGGCCCCAGCTGCTCCTGGGTCTCCAGCACTGTAGAGAACACACATACAGCTAAGGTTGGGACCTCATCTCTGGTTTTCTTTTTCTGCAGGAGCCCAAAGGTCATAAAAGTACTCCTGGTCTAAGGAGCACCTGGAGGATAAGAGAATGGCAACTCTGTCCATGGAGGTGACAAATTTTATTGCTCCTCTTGTCCCCTTTGCAAGGGCTTAAACCCAGACAGTCTGGCAGGGAAATGGAAAGCAATCTCTGGCCCTCACCTCTCTCCAAGCCCTGTTGGATATCCTGTGCCTGGTCCTCAGTGAAACCCTGGGCCAGGCTCGCCCTCAGGGTAATGAAATTGCAGGTAACAGTCAATTCCAAGGGGAGAACAGGAACAGCCGCAGGGAGCCCTGGAGCAACACAAGCTGATCTCACAGACCACTTCCCCCAGAAAGATTCCCCAAATAAGATCCAAACCCAAAGATCACCTCACCCCAACCAAAATGGCCGTTTGCACACAGTTTGGAAAGGGCAGAAAATTCTCCAGATTGGACCATCTCTGAAACCACTTCTTCAAATATGGGGGGGGGGGGGGGGGGCCGCGGGCGCGTGGCAGGGGGAGGGCGGGGCATAGAGATTCACCTGCACCAAAGAGAATTCCACTCCAGTTCTGTCTGTGACTTAAATAGGATCCCCTGCCCCCTAGTAATTTTCTCAGTCCCAGAAATGCAGAAGAGGAGCTGGTCTCTGGCTGTGGAGGAAGGTAACTGAGCATCCTGAGGAGGATCCTGCTTACCCCGCAGACTATGGAGGAGTCCCCTGAACCCTTCCAGTGCATCTTGAGCCAACTGCTGTCGCCTCAGAGACAGACCCGAGTCCTGAGCCACCTAACAAACGTGGGATGAGGTATCACTGAGGATCAGTCCTTATTTCTCCCCTTGCAACAGTGGCAAGGGATGTCATTCTCCAGTCATTTCTGGCTCCTGATGGGGTAAGTCAAACTCAATCCCTCCCCATCAGCTGCGGTAAATCCACCGGAAACCCTCTTTCTGGTATTTTGGGCCTGCAAAGCGAGGGTCCCAGCAACCGTGTTACCTTGGCCTGTCGAACTAGCTCGTCATTCTTTTCCCTCCACAGGTTTAGGCAGCTGGCGTGTGGCACTGAGGAGCCTAGAGGGGTCTGGTGCGACATGGTGGCCGAGGCTGGGCCCGGACACCTGGAGGGGGTCGCTGAAGGGTAAGCCCGGCCCCGCCGCGGTCCCCACCCGAGCGGGTAGGGGTCCCTGCGCTTCCGCACCCCCCCGCAGCTCCTTTGCTCCTCTCGGGGTCCCAGGAAGGGCGACTCGCCCTTTACAGGAGAAATGGACTCTCTCCTAGACAATTTGGCGGCTCCCACCCCCGCCTCTTCCATCTCGCCTCTGGTTGGCCCGGCCGGCAAAACTCTCGGCTGCAGTTGGTCGTCTTCAAGAGTTAGTCCCCGCGGGAAACTTGAGGAAGAAACGAGTCCGGTCCCGATCGGAGAGGGAGGCTACGGCGGGCCAGAGGACGGGGGGTGTGTCTGAGTGGGGAGGTAGTACTTCTCACGGTTCGGCTTGCTAGTCCCTCGCGCAGGCCAAAACCTTGAGAAATCGATCTCCGTACCAGAAACCGTGTCCCAGCCTTTCCCTCGCAGCCACACTTCCAGGTCTGTCTAGCTTTGCCCCTCCGCAGAGGGCAGGCCAGCGCAGTGCATGCTGGGAATCGTAGTACGGCCCAGAGTCGCCACAAAAAACCCAGCCCTGGCACAAATTACCTCCAAAAGGAACTGAGACCAGACCAAGGCCCTTGGTAATCCAACCATCCTTTCTTTGTTCACCACGGAGCACCAACACGCTACCACATTTGCTCAGCCCCATGCAGTCTGCTGGCGGAATCGCCCAGGGCTTGGGCAGGCTTCACTGCTAAAGGTACCTGCCCCTTTCAACAAATGGACGCAGGAAATTTGGATATCCGTATGCAAAAACAAAACAAAACTGTGACCCTTACCACAGATAAAATCAACTGAATATGCACAAGCTGAACTTCATTAACATTAAAAACTCTTTTGCTACAAAGGCAAGATCAAGAAAATTAAGTCAAAAATGGAGAAATTATTTTCAGATTATTATATACCTCCTAGCAGACCAGTATCCACAATATGTAACTCTCAACGCTCAATAATGAAAAAAATTAAACTATTTTAAGACAAACAGAAAAATATGAATAGGCATTTTACGGAAAAAAGATACATGAATGGCTAAGCACACATAAAAAAATCATTAACCAGGCGCCTGGGTGGCTCAGTTGGTTAAGCGACTGCCTTCGGCTCAGGTCATGATCCTGGAGTCCCGGGATCGAGTCCCGCATCGGGCTCCCTGCTCGGCAGGGAGTCTGCTTCTCCCTCTGACCCTCCTCCCTCTCATGCTCTCTGTCTCTCATTCTCTCTCAAATAAATAAATAAAATCTTAAAAAAAAAAAATCATTAACCATCAGGGAAATGCAAATTAAAACCATGAGATAAGGGTGCCTGGGTGGCTCAGTCGTTAAGCGTCTGCCTTCAGCTCAGTTCATGATCCCAGGGGCCTAGGGCTCAGGTCATGATCCCAGGGTTCTGGGATCAAGCCCACATCAGGTTTCCTGCTCCGCAGAAAGCCTGCTTCTCCCTCTCTCGCTGTCTCTCGCTGTCTGTCAAATAATCTTTAAAAAAACAAAAACAGGGGCGCCTGGGTGGCTCAGTCGTTAAGCGTCTGCCTTCGGCTCAGGTCATGATCCCAGTGTCCGGGGATCGAGCCCCACATCGGGCTCCCTGCTCGGCGGGAAGCCTGCTTCTCCCTCTCCCACTCCCCCTGCTTGTGTTCCCTCTCTCGCTATGTCTCTGTCAAATAAATAAATAAAATCTTAAAAAAAAAAAAAAAAAAAAAAACCACGAGATAACCTGGCTGGCTCAGTTGGTAGTGTGCGACTCTTGATCTTGGGGTTGTAAGTTCAAGCCCCATGTTGGGTGTAGAGATTACTTAAAAAAATAAAATCTTTTAAAAAATATTTTTAAAAAAATAATAAAACCATGAGATACCATTACACATGTACGCACACAGAATGGTTACAATTTAAAAAATGCAGATAATGCCAGGGGTGCCTGGGTGGCTCGGTCGGTAGGGCGTGCAACTCTTGATCTCAGGGTTGTGAGTTCTAGCTCCACATTGGGTGTGGAGCCTACTTAAAAAAAATTAAAACATGGATGATACCAAATGTTGGTGAGGATGTGGAAAAACTAGAACTCTCATACACTGTGGGAATATAAAACATTATAGTTACCTTGGAAAATAGTTTGGCAATTTCTTAAAAAGTAAATGATAAGCTTATCATATGACCCAGCAATTCCACTCTAGGGAATCCTCCCAAGAAAAACAAAAACATATGTCTACACCAAGATTGGTATGCAAATGCTCATGGCAGCTCCAAAAATATTCATAATAGCTAAAAAAAAAAACAAACCTAAAAACAATCCAAACGTCCATTAGCTGATCATAGCCATACAACAGACTATGACTCAGCAATAAAGAGGCAAAAACTGATACATGCTTCAACATGAATGAACCTCAAAAAATTCTAAGTCAAAGTAGCCAGACCAAAAGACCACATATTTGATGATCCCATTTGTATGAAATGTCCAGAAAAGACAAATTTAGAAAAACAGAAAACAGATCAGTGGCCTACGGTGAAATTGGGGATCAACTGTAAACAAAGTATAGGAACTTTTTGGGAGTGATGAAAATTTTCTAAAACTAAATTGTGGCATTAGACAAGGTTTCTTACATATGAACACCAAAAGCACAAGCAACAAAAGAAATATAGGATGAACTGGACTTCATCAAAATTTTAAAATTTTGTACTACAAAGAACACGATCAAGAAAATGAAAAGACTAGGGCAGCTGGCTCAGTCCGTAGAGCATGTGTCTCTTAAATCTCAGAGTCAAGAGTTCAAGCCCTACCTTGGGTGTAGACACTACTTTAAAAAAAAAAAAAAAAAAAGAGGTGGCTCAGTCAGTTAAGCATCCACCTCTTGGTTTCAGCTCAGGTCATGATCTCAGGGTCCTGGGATCGAGCCCTGCCTTGGGCTCCATGTTCAGTGCGTCTGATGGAGATTCTCTCCCTCTGCCACTCCCCCCACTCACACACACTCTCTCTCAAATAAATAAATCTTAAAAAAAAAAAAAAATGAAAACACAACGCACGGAATGAATAAAATATTTGCAAATCATGTATCAGACAAGGTACTTACATCTAGAATATATAAACAATGCTTGTAAATCAAAAATTAGAAGAAAACCCAATTAATAAACGGAGAAAGGCTCTGAATGGACAGTTCTCCAATAAACACAAGAAAAATGCTCATTATCTTTAGTCATCAAGAACATGCAAACCAAAACCATGAGATACCACTTCTAACACCCACTAGGATGGTTAGAATAAAAAATAAATAATTGTACATAAAGGCATAGATGTGCAGAAATTGGTACCCTTGTACACTAAGAGAGAATATTAAGTGGTGCAGCAGCCTTGGAAAACAAATTGGCAGTTCCTCAAAAAGTTGAACATAGATGTACCATATGACCTAGCAATTCCACAGTATACCACTAGGTATAAACCAAAAAGAAATGAAAACATTATGTTCAAACAAAACTTGTACATGGATGTTCATAGCAGCATTATTTGTAAACACCAAAAGGTATAAAGAACCCAAATGGCCATCAATGGATGAATGGATAAACAAAATGTGATATATCCATGCAATAGAACATTATTTGGCCATAAAAAAGAAATGAAATACTGATACATGAGGCAACATGGATGAACCTTGAAAACATTAGGCTGAGTGAAAGAAGCCAGACCGAAAAGGATACATACTGTAGGATTCCATTTATATAAAATGTCCAGAATAGAAAATACAGTCAGAAAGCAGATTAGTGGTTGCCTAAGGTTAGGGATGGAGGAGGGGAGGGTGAGAGGGTGATAGGAAAATGTACTGACTTTCTTTTGGGTGTGATGAAAATGTTCTGAAATTGACTGTGCTGACAGTTGTACAACTCTGCGAATATACCAAAAATTACTGAATTGTGTACTTTAAATGGCCGAATTTTATGTGAATTATACCTCAGTAAAGCTCTTTAAAAAAATAATGAGTTAGTGTGGAACAGGTGCTTTGATGTCAATTAAGAGTCAGGGATAAGGGGCGCCTGGGTGGCTCAGTTGGTTAAGCGACTGCCTTCAGCTCAGGTCATGATCCCGGAGTCCTGGGATCGAGTCCCACGTCGGGCTCCCTGCTCAGCAGGGAGTCTGCTTCTCCCTCTGACCCTCCTCCCTCTCATGCTCTGTCTCTCATTCTCTCTCTCGCAAATAAATAAAATCTTAAAAAAAAAGAGTCAGGGATAAGAATTTTTAATAATATATCTTTCTCCAAAAGGATCTTGTAGTTAGATCAGGAGAAAAGGGAGTAGCCAATGGTTGGCAGACCAGCATATTTCCCTTAGGCTTCAGGAAAGCAGGCTCTCTGCAAAAAAAAAAAAAAAAAAGAGAGAGAGGGTGGAACCTGACACCCTAGGACAGGGTAAGGGACTGGAGTCTTGAAATCCTTCCCATGGGTGCTACGGATGAAATAAGGTCTTTTCTTCTCACAGAGGCACTGTGTGTTTGATGCTTTGGAATGGTATCCGCCAGATTGAAAGAGGCAAAGGGACTTTTTTCTAATTCATCTTTTAGTCTTAGCTGGGGCCTAACTTCTCTCTCATTATTAGCCTATTCCTGCCAGGGTTACCAATGTCCTATCCTCTAATTGCCTGAAACAGTAAACACTTCTCATCATCTTTCTGTTTGACCCATGTAGCACTAGAGACTATTAGCCAATAATAATTACAACTTTTCCTTTAGCTCCCACAGCAGTGAACGCCTTTCCTTCACAATCACTGCTATGCAGCGTGTCTTCTTTCTGCCAAGTAAAAGTGCTATTCCACAATTTTACATCTGTTCTTCTTTCATCTGTTTCATCTCCTCCTGTCTTGGACATTCTCAAACATCAAATCCCAGGCCTGATCCCTCTCCTGAGAGTCTCCCTGCACCCTCCTTTGATGGACATTTTCATGAGAATTTCATGCCAGCACTTCAATGTGACACAGTAGTGACGTGGATGGAGAGCACAAGACAAGCATTAAATGTATAGTTTTGGGGGTGCCTGGGTGGCTCAGTCGTTAAGCGTCTGCCTTAGGCTCAGGACATGGTCCCAGGGTCCTGGGATCGAGCCCTGCATCGGGCTCCCTGCTTGGCGGGAAGCCTGCTTCTCCCTCTCCCACTCCCCCTGCTTGTGTTCCCTCTCTTGCTGTGTCTCTCTCTGTCAAATAAACAAAATCTTAAAAAAAAAAAATGTATAGTTTTGGCTTCAAGTCGAGAATAATCAATGGGACAAGATGGAATGCTATGTCAGATGGGCCATTAGGTCTGATAAATGAGAGAACGCTAGGGTGGCCTCCACAGAAGTAAAGGGCAGAGGGTGTTCCAGAGTGAAAGAACCCAAGAGAGGAGGGAATACAGCACTGTTTGGGGTTTTAGACAGTGAGTCTGGGTACTCCATGATGCCTGGGCTTGTCTTTCCAGCCATCTCTGCTATCAGCCAAAGCATAAGATTTTAATAAAATATGTTACATGACAAAGAAAAATGGCAGGTGGGATGACAGGAGTGATTTGGGAAGAAGTAGCGTAAGTGAATTCAGACAACTTCAACCACTTCCCAAAGGTTTTCAGGTGTACCCAGGTCTGCATAAGATGGCTGATGTTATCTGTGCCTCATGGGAGGGGAGAATGACCCTCCCCCTAGTCCCTATAGGACAGTGGGGACTCCCCCACCTCTCAGACACACATATTTACATTAGTATTTTATTCTCCTTTGGAGGCCACCCTCCAAAGCAGGAGTTAGGAAGCAGGCCCCACTATGATTTTGAATTATAAAATAATAAAGTCCCGATGTCAGTAGCTCCTGGCTGCATGGTGGTAGGAAGTGTATAGCTAAGCCTCTCTTGCAGATGATCCAGCACCTATATAGGCCAGACTAGATTGTTCTCCAGCTCTCCCTGCGGCCAGAAGCCAGCATTAGCAGCCTAGGCTACCTCTGCTGGGTGAGAACTAGCTGCCTGAACCAGGAGCTCACAGCACCATCCACTCGCATCACCAAAGCTATGCCCAGGAACAGTCCCACGCTGCTCACAATAAAGCCCATGGCTTCAAAAACGAACCTGTAAAGAAAGGGAGAATTCTCAGGGGACACTGAGAGTAGGTCTAAAGCCTTTTCCTGAGACAAACCTGCCCACCCTGATGTTCATTCTTTCCTCCAAGCTTCACCCTCCCCAACACCAATACTTCTCAAGCAAATCCACTCACTTGGGGGCAAACACCTTCCAGACCATGAGATGCCTGCGGAGGATGGAGGCTGCCAAGGCACAGGCCAGAATCTAGGGAGGACAGGAAAGGTCAAGTTACTTGGGAAGGAGGAAACAGGTCAAAGGGAGGGTTGCCATAGGCCCCTGTGAAGAATGGGAGCAGTAGGAAAGTAGTGCATGTCAGTGGAAAAAAAGCTGGGTGAGGAGTTAGGAGACTTAACTCTTTTCCTGGCCCCACCATGACCTTGGGCAAGCACTATCCATCTGTGCTGATTACACTCAGGCTCTGCCTCCCAGGTTGGGAGGAAAATGCCAGTCACACCTTCTGCCTCTGAATGGAAGGGGGATCCGTGACCACAGCCTGGGAAAGAATCCTGGCCATCACCTCAGTTTTTCCAGTCTGTCCACTAATGGAGGAAAGCCCATATGCAACCAGCAGGGTCCAGATCTATCTTATAGGGGAGGAATCAATCCAAGACTAGGATTAAGGAGACCCAGGTTCAAGTCTCAATATAGCCCCTTGAGGCCATGGCCTTAGGCAACCATTTTGCTTATCTGTACTTCAGTCAAGGCTCTCTCCCAGGGTTTTGGCAAAGTATGAAAGAAAGAATGTGATGTACACAGATGAGGAAAGGGCACTAACTCCGGGATCTCTCCCTGCACCCACCTGAATGCCAAGGACAAAGAGGTACTTGAGGCCCAGCTGCAGCAGTGCTGCATTGAAGTGATGAGGTGCATCCCGGAGCCGCATCTCCATCAGTGGCTCCTCCTCCTCCTCAGGCCTGACTCTGGCTTCAGCTTCATTCCTCCCTAGGGGCTGCCACCTCTTCCGGGGCCCTTGACTCTCACAGAGGAAAGGCCAGAGCAGAAGCAATGGGCAACCTACTGCCTCAGAGGAAGGCAGGGCTAGAATCAGTGGAGGACCTAGGGACCAGGCCACCCTGGCCGCCAACCACCCTAGTTGACCGAGGCTCCAATTAGCATTGGCCAAGAGGTGCCAAAGATCCAACAAAATCACATCTCCCCACTCAAATCCAGGAGTTTCCTTTCCTTCCAGAAAGTCAGAGTAAACAATGGAAGCAAGAGAGGAATGAGGTACCTGCAAAGAGGAGATGGGAGGCAAAGGTGTTGGCTCCCACCAGCAGAGCAGGCAGCCAGGTGGAGGAGCCATGACCCTCTGGGAATCCCACGAAGGCTGCGTGCCAATGAATGGCTGGAAAGACAGGCTGGTGGCCCATGGAGTAGAAGGTCTGCGTGGCCATGAGGGCCCAAGCAGAGACTGCCTGCCATGGCACAGTAAAAGGACCTGGGGGAAGACAGATACCTCTTCACAGTCACATCCCATTCACTAAGCCATAGCCTACAGCCTCATGGTCATACACTCCTACTACTTCAGTGCTAGATACACACACATGCCCCTCACTCCAGCCTCCTTACATTCAGCACTCTGCTATTCTAATTCCCTCTTTGGCACTAAGCCTCCATTTCTCTAATCTGAACTGTGGTCCATCTCTTCCTCTCATATACACACAGCTCACTACATCAGGAAATGCACTCCATGAAGATGCAGCATTCCCACTGAGTCTTGGAAAAAAAAAATGAGTCTTGGAAAATGAGTCTTGGAAAAAAAATTAATTAAAAAAAAAAAAAATGAGTCTTGGAGTACTCCTGTCTCCCTCCTTCATGAACTTTGCTGGCCCTGAGAGCCAGTGACAGGGTTCAATTAGCTTGGCTACATCAGGAAGACCCTCCCAACTGTGTGAAGAATCAGAGGAATAACACCTCCCTGAAAACAAGAGGGGCCGACGTCACATCACTACCGTCCTTGGATGAATCAGGGCTGAGAAATGTATTTACCAGGGGTGGTGATGGGTATCCCAGCAGCAAGCAGATGCAGGAGAAGGAAGCTCTGCAGAAACAGAAGCAGGAACACAAGGCTAATGCGCTCTGCGTGCAATAGCAGAAGTGGGAAGGCCAAGAGAGTGAGAGCCATGACCATAGCAGCTGAGTAGACACTCCCCAGGTGACAGGCCGCCACAGTCAGGGGACCTTGGGATTTGGTCCTCTCTAGACGGCCCCGGAACGCCTCCTGCATATGTCGGTAGATCTGAGGTACCACATAATCCAGGTCAGCCCGAGAAGTGGGGGGCCCTGAGAAGGGAGTGAGGACAGTCCTGGTCCTTGGGGCACCCGTCGTAGCCTTCACCAGCACTGTCACAGGCCTCCAGAGCAGCAGTATGAGCCCTGAAGCAGCCAGCCCTGCCACAACCCTAGGCAGCACAACCGACGCCCCAGCAACCAAGGCCCGGAGACGCGGGGGTGCTTCATCTGCCCCCGACACCAGTGCCCAGTAGGCAGCAGTGCCCAGTGCCATCAAGGGCAGCCCCCAGCGCACAAAGAGCACAGAGGGCTCAGGGCTCTTGAGATTGCTGTAGCGGCGAAGCCACAGGCGCACGGCAGCTAACAGGGCTACCAAAGCCCCCACACAAGCTCCATACCACAAATTCTTGGCTCGACCACCCACCATGGATGCCAAGGGATTCAGCCAGGGAGAGGAATGGCAAGCAGGTGTCTCTTCAGGGCAGCGATGAAAAAGCCCAGCTAGCCTTATACATAAAAGCAACCCGACTCCAAGTCCCAGAGCATGTGTGCCATTGTGCCGTGGTGGGCCTGTCGAGGCCGAAAAGCAAAGGCGGGGTATTGTGAGCAGCTTAGGTGGCAGCAGCTTGCCCTCCCAATGAAGCTGGGCAATCAGGAGCAGGATGAGTGAGCCCAAAAGGAAGGGGGTGGCCCTGGCCTCAGCTACAACAAAGCTATCAGAGAAGAAAGCAGCAAAGCGAATGAGCAGGAATAACAGGACAGGCCCAGGGATGGGAAGCAGGGCTACCAGGGGCCTCCTGGACCCCCAGCCAGCCCAGGCTTTCCACAGAAAAGGCAGGAGTGAGCCTGCTGCAGCCATGGCCCCTAGAACCACTGGATCCAGCTTCAGCCCAGTAGTTGTCAAGAGTCCAGCACACACTATGGTACCAGCCAGACCACAGGCCATGGGTGTTAGGAGGGGGCGGTAGCAGAAGCCTGGGGATGTTGCCCACTGGGATACCAGCAGGCAAAGAAAGCAGGCAGCAGCCATGAGAGCAGCACCCCCTGCCATGCGGCCCAGAGAGAAACGAGCCCAAGACTGAATGCATATGGCCCGAACTCCCCGCAGGAACTGCTGCAGCTCAGTAATCACAGTCTGCAGTGCTGCCTCAGCCCCCTGGGGCCTCTGCAGGAGCCGCTGGTAGTCAGCAGAGGCCTTGGAGAAAAGGGTCTGCAGCCGATGAAGCTCCTTAACTTGAAGGTCCTGAGCAGCAGCTGAGTAGGTGTGAAGAAATCGGGATACCTGGCAAAAATGGTCAGAGACCAAGGGAAGACATCAGAGATATAAACCAGGACAGAGGCAAGGATAGGTGTTACCAAAAGGGGTATCTGGAAATCAGGGACTTGAACTCTGTCCAGGACAGGGAAGAAGGGAGGGATAATGGAAGGAAGACATGGCTATGGAAGGTGGGATTAAGACTGAACAAATGACAATGGATTGATCACTATGCTTCTCCTATGCCCACCCTAGCTCTGTCACCTGGAAGCCCAGCCCATCACCTACCTGCTGGGCATTGAGATGGAGAGCCGAGGCTTGGGCCAGAGCAGAGGAGTGAGGCTGGGAGTCTTCAACCTCTGAGAACAGCTCAGCCATTACCTCCCCGATGTTCCCAAATGGAATGGGCAGGCCCAGCAGCAGGGCCAGCGTAGGCACAAGGCTGATTTGAGGAACTATCTCCGGCTCCTAGAGGAAAAGGAGAGGGGCCAATGGGTTCACCACAGAGCTGAGGTCAGGATTTGGGAGGGAAGACATAGGGACCCGGGTAGGAAATGAGTGGGGGATGCCCAGAGTCATGAATTTGGGGGCCTAAAACGGAGGGAGCCACAAGAATGCTGTGATCATGACTCGGCTGAATACCGAGACCAGACAAAGCACACCCCAGGCCTCACCTCTGGTGGGGCACCAGGAAAGAGGGCTTTGGGACTGTAGAGAAAAAGTGCAGCCGAGATCTCCAGCTCACTGTCTCCTCCATGGTCCCCAGTCATGGTCATCCCATGGTCCCCAATCACGACCAGCAGTGTGTCATTTTCCAGACGCTCCACAAGTCCCCTGAGGGCCAGGAAATATGTCAGGAGGTAGGAATGGATAAATATTTTCCTGGGAGACCCATTCAGCCCCAGCCATAACTTCCATTAGGAGGGCCTAGACAGGGGTGCCTGGGTGGCTCAGTCGTTAAGCGTCTGCCTTCGGCTCAGGTCATGATCCCAGCGTCCTGGGATCGAGCCCCGCATCGGGCTCCCTGCTCGGCCAGGAGCCTGCTTCTCCCTCTCCCATTCCCCCTGCTTGTGTTCCCTCTCTAACTGTCTCTCTCTCTCTGTCAAACAAATAAATAAAATCTTAAAAAAAAAGGAGGCCCTAGACATTTGGCAAAGAGATACCTCTTCAGTCATGACCCTACTGCCCAAAGCCACATGTTTAGTTACTCAAGATGGATGAGACCCCTAGCTTCAGAAAAATGCCTAGGAAAGACAGAATTCAGGAGGAAGAAGGCTCCAAGATAAAGACTTTTTCTCTTGGGCCAATATATCCTAAGATTCTCAGACACAAACCCACTCCCCCAGCCAATATCCCACACTCACTGGATCACCTGGTCCATTTGGCTAAGTTTCTTGGCCATTTCAGGGTGATGAGGGCCATACTTGTGGCCACAGTGATCCACACCCAGGAAGTGAGCAATCAGCATATCCCATTCACCACTGTCCACTGTGAAAGGAAGAACACTGAGCACAAGGGACTAAGGCCCACTCCTCAGCCCCAGCCAGGCTCTGACACTATGTGAAGGGACACAATCCCAGGCCACTGTACCCATGGGAAGCTTAGAATTTGTGACCTGAAGCAGCCCTCCCCAGCTCCCAGTCTTAGTCAGGCCTGCATCTGGCCCCATGCTCACTGGTTGGATAGAGGTGTTCCAGGATGCCATTGTCCACTGTGTGCAGGTCTCTGACATTGAAGGATGGGAAGAAGAAAGCTTGGGAGAAAGCTCCAGGAAATAGATCTTTCCAGGTATCATCTCCCATGAAGACCACACGCCTTCCTGCAGGGACATGAGAGTGCGTTACAGCCTGAGCAAGAGTCAAGGCAGAGGGAAAGAGAAGAGGAAGCCCTTTAAAGACTTATCAGAAATCTCAACCATGCACTCAAAGGCACAGCAATTCCATCCAGCAACTCTTTATCCTTCAAGGCCTAAAATGTTCTGCCAGGAAGCTTTCCCTGATAACCATACTTTCGCCAATAACCAGACTTCTCACTCCTTGTTTCTACAAAAAGCTCTGCTAGTTCTCAGTCTCTGGCTATCTTTGCTACACTGTTTTTCCCGGGTATATGCTGCTTTTTTCAAGTCAGTGAGTGGACAGGGCATGGACCCTCTGCACTCTCCTCCAAACTTGTGAGAATACCAGACTCACACCTTCTCCTCTTCATTGCTCTACTGCCCCTGAGAGCTCCCCAAAAGTAAAACCAACACTCCATGCAAATTAGAAATTCCAGAAGGACAAAGCCCACACCTGCACTTGCTGCATGCAGGGCCCTGGTCTCTTTCTCTTCCCCCGTCCTCCCCCAGCATAGTATAGCATCCAGCTGAGCACCCAAAGTTCTGGCTCGCTGACTTCTAAAGAGAAAATATGCTATGGGATTCCTGGCCTCCAAAGGGGCCCAAACTAACCTGCACTGGCGAGTTGCTTCATGAGATTGTCTTCCACTATGGCATAGCTGGCAAAGTTACTGCCGGCATCGATGAAGGTAGGCAGTGAGCCTGTGGTGAGGGCCTTGAGGCGCTGCATGGTGGTGGTGGGGGGATCAGCCTTAGATTGGTAGAGCCGGGCATGGTGGGGTTGAATCTCCAGGATCCTCTGCAAGGAGTCCAGTTTGCCCAGGAAGGGCAGAGAGACAGGAGGCTCTCCAGGACTGTGTGAGGGCTGGGGCTGGGCAAAGTCAAATCGCAGAGCATCTATCAGCACCAACACAAGCCGAGAGAATCGAGAAGCCATCCAGCAGGCCCCAGGCTTCCCTTGGCTCCCCCATGGCAGGGACCCAGGGCCTGGAGGCTCTTGGCAGCTGCTATGGTTGGTGAGTTCCAAACGGGTGAGCAGGAAGCCACTGGTGAAGAGAGCAATGCCAGCGTAGAAGAGGAAGCAGACCCAGGCCAGGAAGAGCAGCACCGAGATCTTCTGCATCCTGCTGGTAGCGGGGAGGGAATTCATCACTGTGGGGTAAAGAACCAATGGATATTCTGGTCCCTCAATACAAAGCCCAGCTAGAATCACTTCCTCTTGGAAGCCTTCCGGAAGATAAACAGCCCCATAGCCAACCCAATACAATGTTCCTCTCCACCAGTTATACCAGTGTTTCTGAAAGTGAGGTCCGCAGACTATGGGCATCAACCTGGAGCAGCTGTCTAAAATGCTTATTTCCAGGCCCCACCCCAGATCTACTTAATCAGGATCTTTGGGGGTGGAGCATAGGGATTTGCACTTGTACTCCCGGAGATTCTAATGATGAAAAGAACAGTCCACGAGGGAAACTTATTCCTAGTGGTAGAATGCTCTCCGACAGTTCATTTTTCCACCTCTCTCCTTGCCAATCTCAACACCCCTGGGGTGGCCAGGGCTCGCAGCCGCAGGGAAACCCGGGCCGGACTGACGGCGCCGCCTGGTGGGGACCAAGAGGGCCAAGGGGAGGAGTCACGCTCCGCTTCCAGATAGCCAGGATCGCCAGGAGACCGGAGTCGCGACCTACCCCGCGCAGCCAAGCAGAGTCGCAGGGTCTAGAGCCGGTGGGGCCTCGCGGGGACCCACACGTCCGGACGGCTCTGCTTCCTCTGGTGGATACCCGGCCTTCTCTTGGGTACCCTGGCTTCGGTACTTGGCACGCCAGGCTGCGAGCTGCGGGGGATGGTTCCCTTCGGGAAAGGTGAGTGAAGAGAACGGAGTGCGAGCAGATTCTCGGAGACCCTGGCTCACCTTGAACGGCGCCCGGAAGCGCAGCGGCGACGCCTGCACACGGGCACCACAGACAAGCGCACGCCGGACAGAGCGGCCTGTGGGGGCCTCAGCGCCATCTGCTGGCGCCTCCGAAGAAGTTCGGCAAGAAGCGCAGGGCGGGCCACAGACGGAGTTTGATGAGAGATCATAGCAACTTAGGAGAATTAGGGGCAAGGAACTAAACTAAAAGAGCTCAGGGAAGCACTGGTCATTCTTGGTTAAGACTAAGAGCGGCCTTTTGGAATCAAACTTAGCTTGAATCCTAGCTCTGCCACTCACTAGCATTATTGGGCATTACCTCATCTGTAAAGTAGGGATAAGTAATATTTATTTTCTCCTTTTTGCTTAGCTGACACCAACTGATAGATTTTATTATTCCTCCTCTTCATGTCTTTCACTGTATCTTCCAACTCAGTAATTGAAAAAATAATCCAGTTTAAAAATGGGCAGGGGCGCCTGGGTGGCTCAGTCGTTGAGCGTCTGCCTTTGGCTCAGGTCATGATCCCAGGGTCCTGGGATCCAGCCCCACATCGGGCTCCCCGCTCGTTGGGAAGCCTGCTTCTCCTTCTCCCACTTCCCCTGTTTGTGTTCCCTCTCTCGCTGTCTCTCTCTGTGTCAAATTAAAAAAAAAAAAAAAAAGGTCAAAGGTGGGGCAACAGGCAGGCTCAGTTGGTACAGCATGCAACTCTTGATCTTGAGGTCATGAGTTCAAGCCCCACATCGGGCATAGAGCCTACTTTAAAAAAAAATAAAATTTTTAAATGGGCAAAGGAGGGGCGCCTGGCTGGCTCAGTCAGAACATGTGACTTTTGATCTCGGGGTTGTGAGTTTGAGCCACGTTGGGTGTAGAGAGTACTTAAATAAATAAAACCTTAAAACAAAAACATGTTTTTTAAAAATAAATAAATAAAATACAAATGGGCAAAGGATCTGAATAGACCTTTCTCCAAAGAAAATATACATATGACCAATTAACAGGAAAAGATGCTCAACATCATTAACCATGAGGGGAATACTAGAAATACCACTTCATACTCACTAAGATGGCTATAATAGAAAAGACAAATAACAAGTATTGGCATGGATGTGGAGAAATTTGAACCCTCATACACTGCTTTTGGGATTATAAAATGGTGCTTTGGAAAACAGTGTGGCAGTTCTTCAGAAGGTTAAATATACAGTTACCATATGCCCCAGCAATTTCACTCCTAAATATAAATCCAAGAGAAATGAAAAGCTTATATCCACACAAAAACTTGCACATGACAGTTCACAGCAGCAAAACAACCCAAATGGCCTTCACTGATAGATAGATAGATAGATAGATAGATAGATAGATAGATAAACAAAATATGGTATATCATACAATTGAATATTGTTCGGCCATAAAAAGGAATGAAGTACTGCTACGTGCTATTACATGGATGAAACTTAAAAATATTGAGTGAAAGAAGCCAATCACAAAATAGCATTTTATATTATTCCATTTACATAAATACATAAAGCTACAGGGATAGTGAGTTAGTGGTTTCCTAGGACTGGGGGAAAAGAGGCGTAACTGCTAATGGATACAGAGTTTTAGTGGTGGGGTAGGGATGAAGAGGAGATAATGAAAATGTTCTAAAACTGTGATGGTTGCACAACTCCGAATATACTACAAATTACTGAATTTACACTTTAAATGGGTGAATTGTATGTGAATTACATCTTAGGAAAGCTACTATTAAAAAAATTTATTTATTTATTTATTTATTTGAGAGAGACAGAGAGAGCATGAGTGGGGAGGAGAGGGAGAAGCAGGCTCCCTGCGGGGCTCAATGACCTGAGAGACCATGACCTGAGCCAAAGGCAGACACTTAACCAACTGAGCCACCCAGGCGCCCCTCAGTAAAGTTACTATTAGAAACAAAAATCCTCTCTGCTGGTTTCATTTCACAGTAAAGCCCAAGTTCTTATAGTAGTCCTACATGGCCCTACAAGTCTATACACCAGCTCTGGCTTCCCTCTCTGATTTATCTAGCTGCCACTTCTTTGCTTCCTTAACTCTGTTCCATCTACTGTAGCTCTTTCGCTCTTCCAGTTATAATGGCCTCAAAGGCCATCGCATTTAGAATCTCCAGTCAGCGTTACTCCCAAGTGCCCAAATGGGTCTTCCCCTCATCTCCATATCTAAGATCAAATTTAACATCCAGAGGCTTCCTGGAATGCTCTACTTACTGTTACAGATTACAGCCTCCTCCCCAATTCCCCACCTCCCTCCTTTCTTTTCTTCTATAGCACAACTCACCATCATGCGAAATACTAAACATCTTATTAATGATTTGTCCCTTCCAAATAGAACTTAAAACTCATTGAGAGGTACCTGACTGGCTCAGTGGGTAGAACGTATGACTTGTTCTTGCAGTTTTAAGTTTGAGCCCCAAGTTAGGTGTAGACATTACTTAAAAATAAAATCTTAAAAAAGAAAAATAAAATCTTAAAAGGAAAAACAATGCTCTCATTGAGAGCAGGGAATTTAGTTCTTCATTATTATATCCTTAGTGCCTGGCATGTATTTGGGGTTCAATAGTTATCAAATGGATACATGAATAAATTCTAATTCAGACATATGTTGAAAAATGTCATCCCCTGGGCGCCTGGGTGGCTCAGTTGGTTAAGCGACTGCCTTCGGCTCAGGTCATGATCCTGGAGTCCCTGGATCGAGTCCCACATCGGGCTCCCTGCTCGGCAGGGAGTCTGCTTTGTCCTCTGACCCTATCCCCTCTCATGTGTTCTCTCTCTCTCAAATAAATAAATAAAATCTTAAAAAAAAAAAAAAAATGTCATCCCTCCACCTCCATCCCGATGGCTCCTTACTTCATGAAGTTCAGGCCTCATCACCCCCTCCAGGATTGTTGAGGCCGCCTTCTTACTGCCCTTCAGTTTCCCATCTCTCCTTCAAATACCCTGTCCACATTGCAACAGGACAGACGTATCTAAAACACTAAAGTGACTACCTTAATCTTCCTAAAAGAAATCCTGGGAAGGGGGGAAAAAAAAAAACCCTTCATGGATCCCTCCTTACCCTAAGGCTAGAGTCCAAATTCTTCAGTACTCTATCTCCCTGTGCCGTGGACCTTGCCATACAATTACACACCCTAATATCCCACCCTTCAGCCTTAGCAAACTCTGAATGTTCCAACTTCTCTGGAACTGTGGGCCTTTGCATATTCTAGTCCCAAACCCTAGCCTGGTGAAGACATTAATTTTTCCAGCCTGAGCTCAATGGCAGAGTTGGCAGTCTTGTTGCCCACAAGCTGACATGTACCTCCCTCCAGGATCCCTCAATCAGAACTTTCTTCTATCATAGCACTTATCACTTTGTATCTGTTTTCTTGTCTGTCTTCCCTGCCCAACCTGAGTCTGTGAAAGCAAGAACCACTGGGTCTAAACTGCTTTTGTAACCTACATCTAGCACTGAGCTTGGCACATGGTAGACAGCATGACATTTTTGAAGGAATAAGTGTCTTCAGTCCCTGAAAAACCTTTAAGCATTCAGCAGTACTTATCCTGCCAGGGTAGTACTGTTTCCCCTAAAAAATCCCCCCAGGAGTGTCTGCTGGATGGCTCAGGCGACTTTTTTTTTTTTTAAGATTTTATTTATTTGAGAGAGAGTGTGCACACACATGCGAGCAAGGGAAGGGACAGAAGGAGAGGAAGAAGCAGGCTCCCCGCTGAGCAGGGAGCCCAATGCAGTACTCAATCCCAGGACCCCAGGATCATGAACTGAGCCAAAGGCAGATGCTTAAAAGACTGAGCCACCCAGGTGCCCCAAACAGTTTACTTTTTATCTTGAGGTTGTGAGCTCAAGTCCCACATTGGGCATGGAGCTTACTTAAAATAAAACCAATCCCCTCAAACACCTGCTCAAATTCACATCCCCATAGTTAGCAGGAGGGAGAAATACACTCCCCAGCTGGCAGTCAGTAGACCTGTGGCTTAATCCTTCCACCCTATCCCAAAGCTTCTCCTGAAGACAGAAAGGATGATTTTATTTATACGAGGTTCATTCATTCTTACTGGTGGAGGAATCAGCTTCCCAGACCTGAGAGGACTGGAGGATGGAAGTGGACATCCAAGGGAAACACTGGTGACTTTCCTAACTTCATTCCCCAAACAAAGAGGACAGTTTCTGGTTTGCCATTGGCAAGTTTATTACATGATTAAAGTTCAAATAAAAAAATAATAACAAAATCTTGCCAGGGAAGCTAGAGCCAGAGTCTGGGAGTACGGTTTCCCTGTCCCCAGCCTCCCTGGCCAAGCCCAGCTCCATTAACTCAGTTTGACGCGATCAAATTCCTCATCAAGACTTGCATCTGTGCCCTGGACATCTCTGCTGCTCCCACTGGAGACTGAGTCCTGGGCCCCTGGCACTGGGGCTTTGGTGAGGGCCCCATACACACCCATGGCCTAAGAAGAGGGACAGAGAGTGAGCCATGAGGACACATGGCAGAAGGCACAGCCCAACCCACCAATGACTAAAAAGAAAGTGGGGCTGGGTCCAATAAGGTTGTTTTCCTTTCTCTCTCTCTCTCTCAAGACTCAAACTTTAGAGTTGATTCTAGGAATCTTATAAACTATCAGAACAGGGTCACCCTCAGAATACCGGTAGAGATATCCACCAAAAAAAGAGACATCTCAAGAGCAACCCTATCTCCAGGGGTAAGGGGGGGAGGGTGTCTCATTCTTAGAGATTTATTCTCTACAGAGACTAACAGGAGGTCTAGGTCTCAGGGTACTCGGAAGGCCTCTATGGTGTGTAAGTTGTAATGGTGGTGATGGGGGGGGGGTCAGTTTCTAGCACTGGTGTTCTGTGCTGGGTCCTCAGGGCACTCTAACCTGAGCCACCATACTGCTGACATCGCCGGGGTTGGAGGGCAGCAGGATAGTGTTGGAGTCCTTGGCCAGTTTGGAGAACGCACTGACATACTGCTCAGCCACAGTCAGTGAGGCTGCTGCATCTCCATTCTGTGGCCACAGAAGGGATAAAAACACAGATCACAGACTTAGAGAAGGGGGTGGGGGCAGGGGGTAGGTGGAGGGGGGTAAAAAGAAGTCAGATTCCTGGGAAGAGGATCAGATCACAATGCAGATCACAATACAAGAGATCATGTAATCTGGCTCAATGGAACCCACAAAAGCAGGAACTTCTCCCAAGGGTAGATGAGAAAACCTCTTCCACTGTCAATTCCTGTTCCTAACTCCCACCCAGAGGCCTCTTACATGTTGTGTCAGAGCTGCAGCCAGGATCTGAATAGCTTCAGCCTTAGCCTTGGCCTTGGCCAGAACTGCACTGGCCTCTCCTGGAAGAAAAGAGACAAAGCTTTACTCATGAGGTCAGGGTACCTCAAAGCTCCTGTCACAGCACCAACCCTCAAAGGTCCATGCCCTGCTCCTCCCTCAGCCTCTACCCTCTGCGGACCTGCAGCTTGATTTATTTGTTCAGCCTTTTCCGCCTCGGAGGCCAGGATCTGTGCCTGCTTCTTCCCCTCTGCCACGTTGATGGCTGACTCTCGGGTCCCCTCAGACTCTAGAACTGTGGCCCGTTTCCGCCTCTCTGCCTCCACCTAGAAGCCCCCAACAAGCCCCATCAACAAGAAGCCAGAGTAAACTCTTACACAGACCTGCAATTGTACCCATCATGATAGGGAAGGGAGTCCAGGTCCCCATGAGGCTGGAGCATCCTGAAGTCCTCTTCCCCATCCCTCCCTGGCCCCCACCTGCATCTGCATGGACTCTTTCACCCGGGGTGGCACATGGATATCCTTGATCTCATAACGGAGGCAGCGAATGCCCCAGCAATCAGCAGCCTGATTGATGGCGTCCACAATGCTAGCATTCAGGGACTCCCGCTCCTGGAAAAAAAGAAGCATAAATTCCATGGCTTCAATCCACTTATCAAGGGTCTAAGCTGAGAAGTGCCTCTGACTGATCTTGAACCCCAGAAAGGACTGACTGCAAGATATGTGTCTTCCAACACTAACTCTGGCTCAGATACCCTTACCCGGAAGACTTTGTCCAGAGAGAGTTTGCCGAGCTCTGATCTCATGGTCGTCTGAGCCAGCTGTGTGACAGCATACTCAGGGTCCTCCACACCATAGCTTGCCTGAAAAGGGCATGGATAGTGTAAGAAGCTTGAGTGCAGGATTTTAGTGAGAAAAGCAACTCAGAAGCTGAATAAAGCAAGTAGCAGATACCTTGTAAGGGTCCATGATTCGCAGATAAAGGACTCCATCGATTTGCAGAGTTACATTGTCTACAGGTACAGGAATGGGAGAGAAAAGGAGGAAAATCAGGCCTCCAATTTCCAATCAACTCTTTCTCCTGAGCTCTGGATCTCCTGCAACCACATCCTAATGGTCTCAGAGCACCCGTGTCACCCTGCACCCCTCACCAAGAGTCACAGCCGACTGCTCAGGCACGTTGATGACAATTTCCTTGAGACTCTGCACATATCGGATCCGGTCTAACACAGGGATGAGGATGTTCAAGCCCTGGGAAGAGGAGTCATGGGTCCTCAGAAGAATGAGGGTTGTAGGGTTGGGATCCAAGCTAGGCCTGGAGTGGGTATGGAATCAACATATGGAACATTCCAAGTAAAGCAGAAAGCTGGGGGTGTCAATGGTAGGGAAGCCCATGAGAATAGGAATACAAGGCTGCACATCTGAATGGCGGGGAGAGTCAAGGGAATGGGAGCCAGCAGAGTAGCAGACAGGCGAAGCTGAGAGTGGACAGGGGAGATACCCAAGAACGGAACCTGTGGGATGCCAGAGTGAACAGGAAAAGATGGTAACATGGTTATGAAGTTCAGCAGCCTGGGGCCTGCTAGGTCTGGCTGGGGGAGTTAGAAGCCAAAGGTGGGCGCAGGCTCGAAGGAGATCCCACCCCATTCGCCATGTCATGAGGGAATTCGGCATCAGGCTGGCCCTGAGTGGGCAGAAGAGGTTCTCACAGGCTCCAGGATCCGATGGAATCGGCCCATTCGCTCCACCACCCAGGCCTCCTGCTGCGGCACAAACAGTACCACGGTGTTTCGGGGCAATCCAGAGGAGGCGCGACGCGGAGCACGGCCAGAAGCCTGTACGGAGCCCTAAAGAGAAGTCAAGGATTAGCTGAGACCCCAGCCGGCGGGGCACCCCGCCCCTCTCGGCGCCTGTCCAGGGGGCATCTCCCTAAACCGCGACCCTGAAGGGTCCTCGGAGAAGGAACTCACGTGGGTACCATGACCTCTGACCCCAGTTCCCTCACCAAACTTGGAATTCCGCTTCTTCCCAGTAAGGACCCAGGTGATCTCTGGCCTGACCCTTGGAGGAGGCCCCGCACTCACCCTCAGCAAAAGGGCCCCAGTCCCCCGAGCCGCGCGCGCCAGCATTTCCCACGGCCGAAGGACCTCCGGAACCAACGAGACGGGGAGCAGAGAGGTCGCTCTAGAAGCCGGGACCCGAGCCTTTCCTCCTGTATTTCCACGCCCCCAGACGTACTTCCGTCTGTCTGCCTCCCGCCCCCAACCTCAGCCAATCAGCGTTACCTGGCTGAAGCGTTTATCAAATTGTTTCCTTGGCTATGCAGACCCGCTAGAGAAGGCCCGAAGCTGGAAATCGTTCTCGTTGACCAAGCCCAAGATCCCGGACATGGTGACCGTAGAGGCTACTTTCCACGTGCAGCTGGCCCAGAAACACCTCCCACCGAGTTCTTTACCTCCACCCGAGACTTAGTTTACCCTTCTGAGCATATAAACGCCCTTGTCACCATAGCGACCAGGGGATCGGAGCTCTTTGCCACGGTTGCCATAGTGATATTGTCAGGTAGTCCTGCTGTGTTGTACCCAGCCCTCCCACTAGGGACTGACTCCATTCCCGTTGCCATGGTGACTGGGCCTAATAATGCCTAGTGATTGGGCTGAGATTCCCCTTCCCCTCTTTTCCCAAAGCACCATAGCTTTTTCTACCTCTTTTGACCTCTTCCCAGAGTCTATGAGGCCTAGTCCCCTTGCATAGAGTCCAGCACACAACCCCTATGTTCAGCCTTCTCTGGATCATGTCATTCTACACACATCCCTGATGCTCTGGCACATCTTTTAAGGACTTGCATAATCACTCTCATTTTACATTTCAGGGCACTTAAGTTCAAGGGGGGCTAAAATCAATAACAATAGAACCAGAATAGGAATTCAGGTCTACATTCAGAGAGTTCAGCTTTTGTGGCTGAACCTTCCCCACCACCCCACCCCATTTATCTGAAAAGACTAAGACCAGCTCCTAAGAATCATTAGGACCTTGCCTAAGACTTCATGGCCTTAGGCCTCAGGCCTCCTCTTTGGGAGAATGGGCAGAGTCTGAGCTCCAGTTAGGCCCTCCATCCCCATTCCCATACACTCCCCAACAGAAAAAGCAGGGTTTAGCTCAAGTTTCCAAACAAGAATTTATTCTTTCTTCTGTTTTTTTTTTTTGTTTTTTTTTTCTTGAAAAAAAGTACCAGGTACAATTTTTTCTTTTTTTCTTTTTGTTCAAGTTTCAAGCAATTGCTTGTTCCCCTCAGCCCAGCCCCAGGAGTTAGCGCTAAGGCTGGGTCAGAGTCTGGTGTGAGGAGTGGGGTAGTTGGGAATCACATGACTGTGAGGGGTGCCCCTCACCCCAGCTGAGGTAGGTGGGTCAGAGTCTGGCCAGGTGAGAGGAGGCACCCCAGTCCTTGGCCCTGACTCTGCCCCTGAACACCTTCCTCAGTCAGGACCCCAAAGCAAGGAGACACAGGCAGGAGGAGGACAACTGGAATCTGGAGACTTAGATGAGGGGTGGTTAACCTGTGTGTGTGCGCCTGCATGCATGCTCTCTTTCTCACACACATCACACAAATACAAGCTTGTATGTGTGCACGTATGTGCACATACACACACACACACACACAAAGTTGGCTTTCAGAGAAGGGTCAGAGGGTAGGGGAAGTGAAAAGTATAGGGAAGGACAGGGGAAGCTGAGTCTTTGGCTACTGACTCAGTCCTTCTGGGATAACCTCTCTGCCCTCAGCTGAGGAAAAACAGTTCTTCCCCAACCCCCACATCAGCTTCTTCAACTCCTGAGCTTGGAGCAATATCTGAGAGTGGGAATGGTGGAGGGGCAATGCCAATTATCAGGTTTGGGAGGTTACCAAGGCAATCCAATTTGAATAAATTATAAATTAAAAATAAATAAAATAATAAGTGGCCCCTGCCCAGGACAGGGAGGCAACGCTGGCATAACTTGCCTGGGAACTTGGGACAACCTCAGGGTAGCTCCGGTGTCTCCCTACTACCTAAGCTGGCCTGGGAAATCCAAGGGGGTGGGGAGGCACATGGAGTACCCAGAGTAGAGCAGAGTGTGGTAAGGATCAGAAGCTTTAAACACCCAAATAATCAGTTTGGGCATGAGCATGGTGAGGGCTTTAATTCAAGCCTGAAGGGTCTTTTGCCACCTTTGCACGTATTTGCTCTGCCCAGGATGGAGCAGGATGGGCTGGAACTTGGCCCACATGTGTTCAGGGCACTGACAATCACGGCAAAGGTGAATACCGTGGATTGTGAGGGGACTCAGTCACTGCCTGAAGTTCGTAGGGGAGCCCTGTGTCCAGTTCCAGGCTCCGGCGGGAAAAAAGCAGGCGGATGTCTCCATGCAGGCTTAAGCGGCCTGAGCGGGAGCTCCGGAACCTGGGGGAGGACAAGGTGATCAAAGAAAGAATCCAGATAGTAGAGAAGCCAGGAGAGATCCAGTTCAGGGAAGAGGTAACCTGGGGTCGGGAAAATCCTTTCCCTGGGCCTTCGCAACCGCCCCTGGGTCCTGTCCTTACCTGAGGTGCAGCAAGTAGCAGAGGAGGCGGCAGGCGGGGCTCGCATTTCCCTCCTCACCCACGGGCACCAAAAAGAGGCGATGGCGCAGGAAGGTCATATGGGCAGCAGGCATGTCCGAGAAGTCAAAAGTCACGAGGAACATCTTCACCACAGTCTGGTTGGGGTTAAATAAGGTCTGGGGGCAGGACAGAACAAAGTTGGTAGGGTCTAGGGGTTGTTTTCCTCTCCTACTCCCAATCCCCCTCAGGGAAAACTTACCACTTGGATGGTGCCCACCTTGGGCACGCTGTAACCCTTCCTCCCCAGGGGGTTCAGGTCCACGACACCCTAGGAAGGCCATGGAGCCATCAGCTAAGGTAGGGTCTTTGAATACTCATCCATCTCCATAATCTTTCACTCTGGGCCTGGCCCTTGCCCCACAAAAGAGTTCATCCACCTGGCCCTGAACCCTCTCCTTAGGTGAGAACACCTAAAGAACCCCTCCTGCCACCAACCCCTCATCCTTCTCACAAGCTAACTTAGAGTTGAGGTCAGGTCATACCAGGAAGGGGGCCGGGGCATTTTGCTCAGAAACATCGAAGAAGGTGACAGTGACAGGCAGCGTGACATGCTGGGGGCAGTAGGATCCACTAGCTCCAATCTCTGCCGTGAAGCCCTCAATGTGGCCAGATGGTGCAAAGCGTCCTCGCAGCAATGATTCCTGGGGTGGAGATGGGGAAAGCATATTATGAGACAGACGCCAGCTGTTTTCCTTACCCATCCAAGCCACATTCCACCATCTCACTTCCCCCAAGGCCCCCAATCACAGAATCCAAGGGGAACTACCTCAAAGTTGCCCAGCAGGGTACGGCTGACGGCAGGGGTAGGAACAGGGGAGGCACTGGGGGGGCTCAGCAGGCCTGGCCCCTTCCGGAGGCTTCGAAGGGAGCTCCTGGTAGGGGAGGGGACACACAGTGCGTTGGCTTAAAGCATTCTGGTATGCTTACTCACGTCCTTGGGCTCACCCTTTGCCACTATCTAGGGCTCCTGCCCTGGGGTCCCCTACCCTGGGGCTGGAAAAAGGATTACAGACTTTTGCCCCATTTGCAGGGACAGAGCAGAGGGAGAAGCTGATCACTCACAGCTTTAGGCGACGGGCACCTTTCAGCCTCCGCCCCATGGGACTGCAGTCTGTTGGGTCCTATGGAGAGGAAAGATGACAAAAAGATATTGGGTGGAGGCCAAGTATGTTTGCGAGCAGGAGCTCATTACAAGCTCTCATAGGAACATCCCCCCCCCCAGGCCTTCACCTTTTCCCACACACATATCTACTTAAGAATAGACCATCTCCTCTCCTGGCTTACCAGCACAGGGTCCTTGGGCCCAGGCAGCAGATGGCTCCAGAAGGGTGTGGCTTTGGCATCAGAACTGTTGGCAGCAGGAGGGTGGCCCAGGGTTCCCCGGCGCCTCCGAGGGGCTGGCCCCTCATCCTCAGAGCTGACATCCAGGGCTTCTCCAGCAGGAAGCAGCCTTCGCTTGGTGGGGCAGGGGCCTGGAGGTCCAGGGCCAGGGGGTGTGTGCTCGGGACTATGCCCATTGGCAGTGCCAGGGGACTCCCTAGGCCAAGGGCTGCCCCTGTTGCCCACCCCAGCCACTGGGCTCTTAGCCCCTATTTGTGCAAGACTGTGCAAATCAGTGTCAAATGTGTGCAGCTGGCCCAGAGGGGCTGGCCCTGGGGACTCCCCCAGGGACCCCTGTCCCCCTGGATCTGGGGAAGCCCAGTCTCTGGTGTGCAAACTATTGCAGGAAGCATTTGATGGGGGACAGGGGGGACTCTGGGCCCCTGAAGTCCAAGGTGAGGTGGAGCTACCTCCCTGTTCCACAACACAGAGGCCATGATGGCAGAAATGCTGGCTGGTCACACCCAGTCCCAGCCCCAGTCCCTCTGGGCCTAGTAGCCTCACAGTAGATGGTTCTTCAGGGGGTAGTCCCTCTCTGGCCCCCAGCCCAGGGCCTCTCTTCAGCTCCCTGGGAACCTCAGTGGGTGGGGCTGGCCGTTTCAGGGCCCTATGAGGCTCGGAGGCACCAGCTGGAGGGGAAAAGATGGATACCTGGTAGACCCCGGGGGACGTCGCCCCCCCTGCTGGGCTATAGCCCATGAGCAGGCCACCCTGGAGGGCCCCCTGCCTGACTGCAGGCTGCGAAGGGCCAGCCTCTGGTTCTGAGGATGGAGACGGCTCCGCCTGCACGTGGCGCATGAAGCCCCCCCTTGGGTCAGGGGGGCCCCCCCCCACAGCCTTTATGCTGGGCCTGGGCTGGGGGGCCTGGGGACATCTGTGCAAAAGAAGAGAAGAAAAGGTGGTCAGAGGGATCATGAGTCTTCTCTCTTCCACCTGAGTTTCAGATCCTCCCCCCAGCCTGAAGAGGTGACCTTGTCGGGTTCCTGGGGGTGAAGGTGTCCAAATCCCCAGAAAGATTAATGGAGTATTAATCCCATTAATAATATAGACCAGTCCGAGAACTTCTAAGTGGGTAACATGTTTAGCTCAGGTTTCTTACTGGACCTGCTTCCCCTCCCTTTCCCTAGCACTCACCCCGATGAAGAGGCCTTAAGCCTAGCTGTGTGTTCCCTCTTCCTGACTGATGCCTTGCTCTCCTAGCTTGCAGTCTGGTCCATTCCCGCTGCACTGGCAAGGTGACTGCCACCATTCCGTGCAGCTCCTGGGCTCAGCCGGACCCTGAGGAAAGAAGAACAGACATAAGCCAGGATCCCTGGAGCCAGTGGTAAGGCTCCTCTCCAATTGCGGGCTACCAGAGTACCCTCGAGGATAACCTTCTCCCATATGAAAAGCTCTTCAGAAACAGAAGGTGCAGTCTTGGGATCCAGAGCCCAGAGGGCAGAGCAGGGCTACCTAAGGAGTCAGAGAGAGGCAGGTCTTGCTCTGTTCAATGGAATAAGGATGTCAGAAGTAAGTTGTGGCAGGATGACCATTTATCAGGGCCACCAGCAAAGGGGCTTCTGCCCTGAACGTGAGAGGGGATGCAATACCCCAGGTTTTAAGAGATTATGCCACCTAAGAGTTGGTCAGGGAAAGAATTTAGCCCTCCTCGTCAGGGCCACCGAGTTGTATAACTCCTTCCCATAAGTCTATCTCCAAAGGGATAGTGCTACCCCAAAGCCCTAAGGACAGAGGTCTTGCAGAAACTCACACCCCATGAGCACTCCTCAGAGGTACAAACCTCGGGTCAGCTCAAAGGTGGCCCTTTGGACTTAAACTCCCAATTGCCCCCAGCAGTCTATCTCTTTAACAGGAGGCAACATTCTCCCTCTCCCACTCCCCCTGCTTGTGTTCCCTCTCTCGCTGTGTCTCTCTCTGTCAAATAAATAAATAAAATCTTAAAAAAAAAAAAAAAAAACAGGAGGCAACAAATCTAATCAAAAACAAGTGGAGGGGGAGTGGAGGAGGCACTGCCAGAAGGCACTTTCCAGGACCTACCCTCCCCCTAGGCCCTGCAAACTAGAGATAAGGCAGGGGCAGTCAGGCAGCTGGAAGCAACTAGGACTACCTCTCCACTTCGTCACAACACATTTAACAAACAAAAACACAAACCACTGTTTTTCTGCCTGGGCACAAGGTGGTCTTTACTGACTAATTCACCCCCAGGAACCCATACTGGGTGAGGGGAATGTCAAATTGAAGGCCATCTTCCTTTATGAAAGGAAATACTGCCTTCAGGATCAAGCTTGTCCTGTGCTGCCTGCCATCCACAATGTCTTTTCCCCTTCAAAGAATGTCCCCTGTATGCCTACCTAAGCCCTGTCCTTACTCCTTGGCTAGCCCAAATGCCATTCCCTCCAGAAAGCCTACTCTGGCCACCCTAAACCATAAATCTCTCTCTTTCCTCTGAGACTCCACCTAAGGCAATGTCACTATCTACTGTAACCCAGTGACAGTTTTGCTTGCTCTTGTAGGTAAGAAATCTCCTAGACAGGAGTGCCTGGGTGTCCTAGTCAGTTAAGCGTCTGACTCTTGATTTCAGCTCAGGTCTTGATCTCAGTGTCATAAGATAGAGCCCCGCACTGTGTGGAGTCTGCTTGAGATTCTCTCTCCCTTTCCCTCTGCCCCTCCCACTTGTGCTCTCTTGATCTCTAAAATAAATAAATGTTAAAAAAAAAAAATCTCCTAGACACACCACGGGGTTCTTGAGGATAGGTCTGTGCTCTGCTCCTCCACCAAACTCCAAGTATAGGGATTAAGCACATATCGGGGCTAAAAAAAGTAGAATGGAAGCCCTAGAGATCTCAGCATTGGTCCTGGCACTGCAGAGAAAAATTCCCAGAATGAGAGAAGCAGAGAGATTACTTGTATAGAGAGAGTCAGCAACAACAGAGATGAAGTGGGAGGCAGGGAGAAAGGGAGAGAGTTGCACCCCAGAGACTGAAAAGCTTTCCTACACCAAATTCCCATCATTGTACCCAAAACTACCCTATTTCACCACATTCTCATTGGAAGTGAGACTCCTAAGAAAATTCTGGTTCCCTTTGGTGGATGAGGTATCTGGAAAGGGCAGAACTCCAATGATAGCATTGTCAGAGGTACAACATGTATGCATCTGTACCTCTCCTTTCCTCTACCCAAGCCATACAGATTCAGAAAGGGCCTTTTGCTTCGCACTCCACCCCCTGGTCATCCAAGTTGGCCTCTTGAGTCCTTGCCCTGGGGAAGCCAGGTGATGACATGATGCCCTACCTGACCCCAGCATGCCTGGCATCTGCTCATTATCCCAAGCCCTCTCAGTTCCTGCTTTGTCAATGAGAAGCTCTAAGACTCACTTCCCTGCTATCCAGCCTGTCTGGCTCTAGACCATGGCTTCAAGCTGACTCATGGGGCAGGACTGTGGAAGAGGGCGGCAGGGTAGGCCAAACCTCACTCTGTGCAGGGGGTGGGCAGCAGCTGGCGTTAAACAGCTGTGCCAGGCTGTGGCTGGCAAGGACTACAGTTCCCAACATGCCCAGGGAGCAAGACCAGCAAAAACAACAAGTCCCAGAATACCATGGGTTCTGTACCTCAGACACCTGCTAGGCCTGGGAGGTGGGGTAGGTGGGTGTTGGTATTGGTACAAGCTCCCAGGCTCACTCTTCCCTTCCCTTCAGTATTAGAGATATCCATTTCTACACTGATGAAGGAGGGTGACAGGAAGGAGAATTCCTCTCCATGTGCTTTCTACCCTCATCCTGTTCAGAGGGAACTGCCAGCTGCTCTGCATTTTGTCCCTATACATGTCCACACAAGCTAGGGGGGCTATTCCCATAGACCACCACTGTGAGTACGAAGGTCAACCCTCTGCTCTCTCACCAGCCCCTTGACCGCTGGCCTAAAACCCTCTACCTTCAGTGGAGAGGGAGCAGATGTCAGCACCTCCTCCAAACGGAGCCTGGCAGACTCACCCCTTCTCCTAGACTCCTTGTTCTGGACGATTCCCCCACCCCCTGCTTAGTCTCCCAGGTCCATTCTCACCCCTCTCCTCCCCAGAGCCTGGGACAGGCCCCATTCCCTACTGGAGCTTCGGAGATTTGCTCTTTCCCCCTAGCACACACTCACCCCGCTCTTAAACTGGCTCCGCCGCGGCGGCCGCTGCTCCGGGCCCTTCCGTCCCGTCCCGGTCCCTCCCCTCGAATCCCGGGTCCTCCCCGCCACGGGCCCCCAACCCAGACAAAGGGTGGCTCAGGCAGAACCCTGCTTTGCTAGGCTGTTCTCTGTTCAGCTTCGTGTGCAACACTAGCGGGCTCTGGAGCCCGCAGCCCCCCAGCCACTGCCGCACCCCTCCCCGCGACTGTCCCTCCCCGTGGCCGCCCCGGCTCCGCGCTGCCGACTCCGCTGCCCCTCTGACTCACAGGCCATTTCCTACCAGCTGATGGGGCCGCCCGCCCCGCCCAATGCCCCAACACCCCAGCCGCGGCGAACGCGGCCGCCACGCCCCCTGAGACCACGCCCTCCATGGGCAGCGATCATACTGATTGGCCCATAGGAGTCCAGCCTCTCCACGACCTCAAGTGTGAGCCACGCCCCCTCCAGGAGACGCACGCCCATTGGTCCACAAGGGGGCAGGCCTACCTGGGACCACCCCGCCCATTCCCTTAACCCCTCATCTGCCGGAATCCAAAGGAGCTCCCTGCCCTGCCATTTAACCCTTTCAAAGGCTTAGGCCTCCCACTTCTCACCTCCACCCTTCCTCTTCCGACGGTGTTTAATAGGACGCCCTAGGGCTTTCATAGGCACAGTTTGACAATGTCCAAAGTCAGGCTGCTCTTCCCACACCAAACCCCAAATATCCCCACTCCCATAATCTCTCCCTTTCTTGCAAGAGAGCTTTAGAGACCAGAGGACTGTTGAAGTCTAGAAAGCTTCCTTCATGCTAGAGCAGATGAAATAGTCCAGCAGTGGGACCTTATCTCCTTCCATTGAGAAATGGTATTCTTCCTTTTCTTACTCTATATTGATGTTCTTTTGCCTTTATTAGAGGGGCCCCAAGGACTCCTGAGATAGGGATACATTTTAATTCAGGGACCTACACATCCTTTTTTGTGTCTCTGAACTACCATTCTGAGATTAGGCTGCTTCATCCCTCTACCAGTGCTCTCTCTTCATAGGAGACAGACCACCCAGGGGAAGTGGGATAGGAAGGCTTCTGCCATTAGTGGGGAGATGTGCCCAACTCTTGCAATGGAGCTCACTCCCATGACTCACAGCTCCCTCGAAACTGCCCACCCTCTCCCTGAGTCACTCGACTCCAGGCTCAGGCCAGAATCAGCCAAATTAAGTGGCAGCAGAATCGTCATTCTTAATTCTTGTCCTCTTATTCTTTAAATGACCAGGATGGAAACCTCTGCAAGGATGGGACATTAAAAGATACTTTTTAGAGGGGCTGCTTTAGGGGCAAGCTAAGAAAATACGTAGCCCTGACTAACTTTCCCTCTGCACTTGTTGACAAGTCAGTTTCCAAACTTAAGAAGCTTTTTCTGTCAGTCTTCCACAGAAGCAAGCAAACCCGGAGTCAAAAGAGGGAAGACTCAGGGCACCAGCCTGGCTCAGTCAGCGGAGTGCATGACTCTTGATCTTGGGGTTGTGAGCTCAAACCCCATGTTGGGTGTAGGGGTTACTTAAAAATAAAATCTTAAAACAACAACAACAAAAAAAGAGGGAAGACTCAAACTGATGCCTGGAGAACTGGCATCAGCCAGTTGTGCCTCCCTGGTTGTGTCTCCAGAAGAGGGGGAGTCCATTCTTCCATAGTTCAGAGCCCACAGAAGGCCCAAGGTCCTTGTTTCTACCTTGCCTGTGCTGTAGGCCCCGAGGGCTCTGAGATTGTCAGTGGACAGTAAAAAAAAAAAAGGCTCCCCTCCCCCTACTTCCTCCTTGTGCCCTAGACTTAGGAAGAAAACGTAAGTAACCCTTCCCCTAGGCTCCCTTCTCCTCACCTCAGACCAGGAGAAAAACCCTGAAAAAGAACCCAGTTGCCATGGAATGACTTCTTCATTGGTTCCCTAATGGTAAGGAACACGATTCAGGAAATTTTCAAAATCCTGAACAAAATGGCAAAGTACCAAAGTAAGAACCTACTTGCCTTAGTAAAAGCTTATTGGGAAGATAAATAGACACAGAACACTATAGGAAATTAATAGTCCCTTGGTGACACCACAGAACAGGCAGTAAGTTCTGTTTTACTGCCACTAATGTAGGCCCAGGCCTTAGTTACTTGCAAAGGTCAGGGGGGCAATAGTTCAGTGGGAAGGATCAAAGATGTTCTAGGCTTCCGTGTGCCCTAGGAAAGCAGCATGGTACAATCAAGAGGCCTTACCTAGCTGCCCCAAACTCTTACCCTGCTTTATTTTTTTCATAGCAGTTATCACCACCTGGCCTCTCTCTGCTACACACACACACACACACACACACACATTTCTTTCTCCCCCTATTAGAATGGAAGCTCTATGAGTGCAGCAGTATTGTTTTGTTCATGCTAGTATTCCCAGAATCGACATCAGTGCCTGGCACATAATAGGCACTCAATAAACATTGGCTGAAAGAAATGATGAGCCCTGGGCTGAGTGAATGGCAATCTGAAGACCTGGGTCCTAATTCCTGCTCTTTCACTGTGAGTGAGACCTAGAGAAAGTCACAATCTCTGTGGCTGTAAATTTTCAACTCTGTAAGACGAGGGGTTTGTATAGATGATGGCCACTGAGGGCCTCTGCAACTCTGGCCTTATATTGCTATGATTCTAATAGCTATTGTTCACTCAAATCCATTTTCAGAGGATGGACCCAAATGTCTGAAAGCCCTCCCACTTGTATTGAAGCAGAGAGGCTATATATTCCAGCCTCAGCTCAGCAAACTTGATGCCCTTTCTCTTCACGCCCCACCCACTCACACAAATGCCTCAGTCCTGAGGAAGCTGGAGTGTTTGCCCCAGGCCCGCCTCTCTGAGAGACAGTCTGGGAAGCTGTGTTGCCATAGCAATCAGCTCCTCCTCAAAAGGCTTCAGCCAGCCCTCCCTTACCCCACCCTACCCCACAGCTTTGTCTGGCCTCAGCACCCCCTCCCTCCCCAGCCAGTCACAGCTAGAAGAAGGTTGGCTAGGGGCCCCTTTCAGTAACATTGTCACACTCACCCAGCCACTGTGTGGAAGGCAGGACTTTTTCACCCTCCCAGCTAGCCCAGGGGCAAATAGCACTTTGGCACTACATCAAGTCCCCTCAGGGAACCTAAGGAGCTCTCTGGAGGCCTAGGCCCTAGTCTCCGTTCTGACCATCAGCTTCCAAGACAGGAGTGTGGGAGCCATTCTTTCTTCCTCTTCCAGCTGAGGCTGGAGCCTCGTATCCTTTCTGGAGTTCAGCCTGCCATAGTAGCCCATCTCTCAAAACATACACCAAAGACTCAGTAATTTTCACCCTTCCCACAGAAGCCCATTTTTTAGGGTCCTAGGGTTCCCCACCCCGAAGAAGGAAAAGGGTGGGGAAAATAAGTTTGTGGCAAGTGGTAAAAAAGTAGTGGCCAGTCACTTGTGGGGGCTGTTGGGAGAGATCTTGGTAGGAGTGGGGTGAGGTCTGGGCCTTGCTGCTGGTAACTAGGGTCTGTGGCCATTGAGCACAAAGTTCCGGGCAGGGCACAGCTCCTAAACGGGCAAGTCCCAGGCCAGGCCCCAGGGCGAGGAAGGAAGTGGGAAATGAGCACACCCAGAGCATAGGGCAGGGCAAAGTGGGGGAGGGGGAAGACAGGGACCAAGGCAGGCTTCTGGGAGGAACAGGAACTAGAGTGGGGGTTAACAGGAACACCAGCTGGGGGAAGAAACTCCAGTCTCAGCCAGACAGATCCAAAGCCGAATGAGGAGACAGTCACAGAAGACCTAGTAGCAAGTGGGGCCTGATCCTCCCTAAGAGTGGTCAGGCCTGAAGGTGTTATTAGGAGCCTAGGAGCCAGAAGCACTACATACTGGCTTCTTTACCCCACCAATTCCATCATGCCATTCCTAGAACACAGTACACAAGCCTCTTCCTGAATCTCTACAAAGCCCCAAGACTTTCTCAAAGGACTAGGGGTTCTTCCCCCCTCCATTGGGGCCTACAAACCCTTCCCCTCAAACAGTGCCCACAACCCCCTCCCTTCTTTTTGTACACAGTCCCTCTGTCCTTCCATCTCTCCCACACTCTGGACCACCAGCTCTTCTCCATCATACAGCACCTGCTTCCCCCTGAGCAACTTTAGATCCCCTCCCCCTCAAATATAGCCAGCCTCCAACCCTCCACAACAGACAGCGACCTAGCCCCTTCACACTGTACCTTTAACCTCCGCAAAGCAATCCTGTCTCTCCCCCACAAGGGCCCCTGGAAAATGCACCTGCTTACCCACACGTTGAGCCCCCAAGTCCTCCCCCAACTCTGTGTCTTCCCCCCCCCACAGCAGTCTTCAGATTCTTTCCTTCTCTAACGTGCCCCCACCTCCTGTTTGCCCAAGCGCACCCCCATCCTTGTCCCTTCTTCCACGCGCACCCCACCCCACACCTGTAGTTCCGTGAGTCCCGTTGCACCTGAGGAGGTAGTGGGTTGGGGCAGTTACAGAGAAGCCCTAGCAGCAGCCTCGGCCTGCAAACCTCACCCCTTCTGTCCGAGCCCCGCCCCCGCAACGCCCAGGCCCACCCCCTCCCTTGTCCCACCTCCCACCTTCTTGGGGCTCGTCCCCTTTCCTAGTTTCTTTAATTCCTTTGACTCCTCCCCTGTGACACTAGCCCCGCCCCATATGGCTCCGCCCCTTCTCGTCTTCTTTGAGTCTCCCCAGGAACATCCGCTAGTCCCTACCCTTCCCCGATCCCCGCCCTCTACTGGTTTCTCCGCCTTTCTCTGGGACCCGCCCCTCGGATTCCAGCCTGGCAGAACCCAGGCCAGGCTCTCTTCCACCGCGAGCCCCGGTCGGTCTCAGAGACTCTCCTAACCCCCGCCCCTTCTGCGCTCGCCTCACCGGGCGCTAGCGCTCCAGCCCGGATCCGCTGGCTCTGATTGGCGGCGGTGGCCCCAATGGATGGCGGAGGAGACCAAGTGATGGCTGCAGGTCGCCTGAGGTCCCACCCCGGCCACGTGCGGCTTCTGTGATGACAGGTCTAGAGGGGCGGGGCCTTGGCCCGCAGGGTGCGGGCCTAGGCTGACCCAATCCGGCTGGGTGTGGGGGAGCCGGAGCTGGATTCAAAGCGCTAGCCTGAGGGCACCGAGCCTGACTGGGGCTCTCCCGGGTTTTCGCGGTAGTGTGAGCTGCCTGTGGAGCTTGGGCGTTTTTCTGGGGACGTCTGTGTTAGCGCGTGCATTTGCCTTAATGGGGGAATCTGTGGAGTTTGCAAGGTAGTGCAAGGAGTCTCAGGGGTCTGTGAAGATGGGGAGAATCTGGTTGGTGGGGTCTCCAGTCTGTGAGATTGAGCAAGTGTCTGCAGCCTACGCTGTGCAGGAGAATCTGAGTTCTGGGAGATGGGCAGTAACAGCCAGATCTGTACCGGTGAAGGTGGGTCAGCAAGGAATTCTGTGAATTTTAGGAGCCTAAGTATTAATACGAAGTAGAAGAGAGAAGTAGGGCCTTTGCTTTCTACAAGTGTCAAGTGAACTATGTGACAGTTACATATGTTCTGTAATTTAATTAGAGCTTGAGTCTTCTCTCCAATTTACACTTCGCCCTACTAGTTCCCGAGATATAGCGGCGGGGGGGGGGGGGGGGGGAGTCCACGCTTACCAGCTACCTGTAGATGGCAGCACAGGACCCTTGCAGAACTAAAGGGCCTTGAGCCCAGGGGCTATCGGGCCTCTCTGTAGAGCTGGCAGTATAGATTGCGGGTCAAACCTGATAAAGTTCTCTGAAAGTCGCAGATTCTTTAGGTTTCTGGGACTTTATCTCTGTGAGTAGTTAACTTAAGCTGGTTTACTGAATACCAATTGTATGCAAAGAAAAAAAAGTTTTTTTCTCTATCCTCAAGGAACTTGTTTAGGTCGTCAATACCTAGATAATTCTACAGACAGTAAAGTTGGAAGGGTTTGGGGTAGCCGAAAAAGCATAGGGTTTGTAGTCATTTGTGTTGGCCTCTGAACTTTGGGTATTAGGTATTTACTACCTGTATGAATTTGGCTAAATTTCTTGACTTTAAAAAAAATAAATTTAATTGATTTTAGAACAATTTTAGATTTATAGAAAATTTATGAAGGCGGGCGCCTGGGTGGCTCAGTCGTTAAGCGTCTGCCTTCGGCTCGGGTCATGATCCCAGCGTCCTGGGATCGAGCCCCGCATCAGGCCCCCTGCTCGTCAGGAAGCCTGCTTCTCCCTCTCCCTCTTCCCCTGCTTGTGTTCCCTCTCTCACTGTGTCTCTGTCAAATAAATAAATAAAATCTTAAAAAAAAAATTTATGAAGGTAATTCAGAGTTTCCATATACCCCACCCAATTTCCCTTCTTAACATTTAAATTAGTATGGTTCATCTGGTTTGTTTTTTTTTTAAGATTTTTATTTATTTGCGAGAGAGAGAATGAGAGACAGAGAGCATGAGAGGGAGGAGGGTCAGAGGGAGAAGCAGACTCCCCGCTGAGCAGGGAGCCCGATGTGGGACTGGATCCCGGGACTCCAGTATCATGACCCGAGCCGAAGACAGTCACTTAACCAACTGAGCCACCCAGGCGCCCAGTATGGTTCATCTGTTACAATTAATTAACCAATATTGATACGTTATCATTAATTAAAGTCCATACATCATTCAAATTTCCTTAGTTTTTCCTTATGCTCTTTTTATGTTCCAGGATCCCATCTAGGATAGCAAATTACATTTAGTTGTCATGTCTCCTTAAACTTCTCTTGGCTGTGACATTTTCTCAGACCCCCTTGTTTTTGATGACCTTGATGATTTTATTATCAGATATTTTATAGAATGTCTTTCAGTGGGATTTGTCTGATGTGTTTCTCATGATTAGCCTGAGGTTATGGGTTCCGGGAAGGAAGACTCCTGAGTTAAAGTGCCAGTTTCACCTGACTGCTGCCCCATCCAAAGCCCCTGACCAGCAGGAAGTAGCTTACCATTGCTCTTCACACTTTTTCCCTAACAGCAGGTAGGGTTACCTCTTCATAGGAGGGAATGATGAAGGATAGTTGGAAGGCAGGCAAGCAGGAATAAGGCCCCCTCGCCCCCCACCCTAAGAGGAAACCATCCTTAAAAGGATTTTACACAGTCCTGGAAGGAGCCCTCCACCCTTTCCCATGTGATAGGTAGGTGACAAAAACCTGATTGGATGACAGGTGCAGGGAGGGTAATCAGATTAAAACAGGCCGTAAAAACCCCTAGATTTAGAAACTCCGGTGGCAACCCCCTGGGGTCCCTTCCCTCCTCGGGAGCTTTGTACTATAACCTTGCTATCACTCAATAAATCTTGCTTTGCTGTCCACCAAAAAAAAAAAAAAAAAAAGTGCCAAAAACAATGAATCGTGGATCACCACATCAAAAACTAATGATGTATGGTGACTAACATAACATAATAAAATAAAGTTAAAAAAAAAGTGCCAGTTTCATCACATCATATCAATCTATGTGTGTGTGTGTATGTAGTATGTTTATATACACAATATTGGCATTATACTGTTTATTCATATTACAGGTTTTTATTTTAAATCAATGGCGCTTAAACATTCTCTGAGTATTCTACAAGATTTTTAAAAATTTCTTTATGTGGGGCCCCTGGATGGTTCAGTTGGTAGAGCATGTGACTCTTGATCTCAGGGTTGGGAATTGGAGCCCAACATTGGGTGTAGAGCTCACATTAAAAAAATAATAAAATTAGGGGCGCCTGGGCGGCTCAGATGGTTAAGCATCTGCCTTCGGCTCAGGTCATGATTCTAGGGTCCTGGGATCGAGCCCCCCATCGGGCTCCTGGCTCAGCAGGGAGCCTGCTTCTCCTTCTCCCTCTGCCTCTCTCCCTGCTCATGCTCTCTCTCTCTGTATCTCTGTGTCTCAAATGAATAAATAAAATCATTAAAAAAAATTAAATTAAAGAAAATAAAGAAGATTTCTTTATGAAATATTTTAGGCACAGAGAAAGTTATAAAGAATAACAAACATCCACATTCGTCTCACACAGCTTTATCAAATCTTAATATTTTACATTTGCTTCAAATTCTCTCTTAAGGAAATTAATATTTCAGATAAGTTGAGCTTTTATATACTCCTTCCTGATCTCATTCCATTCTCTGGCTTGCTCCTCATCGTCTCTCCCCAGAAGTAACCACTATTCCAAACAGGTATTTATTTTTCCTCTACATTTTTAAAAATAAACTTATTGACTGAGGTACATGTATTTCTATTAGATATATACTTAGAAGTAGAACTACTGAGTAATAGGGCGTGTATATGTTCAGCTTCACTAGATATTGCCAATATTTTTTTCCAAAGACATTGTAACAGTTCACATTCCCACAATACACAAGAAGTCTAGTTTCTCCACTTTCTTGCCAACTCTTGATGTTGTCAGTCTTTCTAATTTCAACTATACTAGTGTATATGCAGTGGTATCTCACTGTGGCCTTAGTTTGCATTTCCCTGATATCTAGTAAATTTGGACAAATCTTTATATGTCTATTGGTTATCTTTTGTGATTTGGGTAGTCAAGTCCTTGGCCTATTTTTCTATTTGGTTGTCTGTCTTTTTTCTATTTGTAGGAGCTCTTTGTATATTCTGGATACGATTCTTTTGTTAGAGAAATCTATTAACAATTACCTTTTCCCACTCTGTAGCTTGCTTTTTTTATTTTCTAAGTAGTGTTTTTCAATGGACAGAAGTACTTTTTTTTGAAGATTTTATTTATTTGACAGAGACTGAGACAGCGAGAGCAGGAACACAGCAGGGGGAGTGGGAGAGGGAGAAGCAGGCTTCCCGCTGAGCAGGGAGCCTGATGTGGGGCTCGATCCCAGGACCCTTGGATCATGACCTGAGCCAAAGGCAGACGCCCAACGACTGAGCCACCCAGGAGCCCCTGAACAGAAGTTCTTAACTTTAATATAATCCAGTTTATTTCATTGTTTGTGGATAATGCATTTTATGCCTGTTTAAGAAGTTTTTGCCTAGCAGTGCTTCCAGCCCACGGATCCTGTACCTGCGCTTTAATAAAACCACCTTAAAAATAAATCTTTGCCTATCCCAAGGTAATGAATATATTCTCCTATGTCATTGTCTAGAAGCTTTATTATTTTACCTTTTATAAGTCATCTGCAATAGATTTTGTATATGGTGTGAGGTAGGAGTCAAGATTCATTTTTTTCCCCATATGGTTATGGAATTGATCCAGCACTTTATGTTGAAAACATTGTCAAAGTACAATTTCCAAAAAGTTAAAAGCAAGATTCTTATAAGAATACAGAAAGAAAACATGACAGATTCATTTAACTCATTATTGAGGAAATAAGGAGGATGGTAAAGCATGTTCAATGAGCATTCAAGGAAGGTAGGTATTGTATTGGAGTTGTAGTGGGGGGCGATATGTTTATATATATATATGCATATATGTGCGTATATATGTGTATGTATATATACATGTGTTTATATATACGTGCATATATATGCACACACACACACACATAGATAGGGATAGAGATAGAGAAATTTTATTAAATAGGAATTGGCTCACAGGATTATGGAGGCTAACAAGTCCCAAGATCTTTAGTTGGCAAACTGGAGACCCAGAAGAGGTGATGGTATAGTTCCAGTGCCAGTCCAAAGGCCTGATAAAAAGCTGACAGTGTGGCTCCAGTCTGAAAGCCAGTAGTCTCAAGACCCAGGAAGAGCTGATGTTTCAGTTTGAGTCTAAAGGCAGGATAAAGGACCAATGTTCCAGTTCAAAGAACTGGCCAGTCAGAGAGAAATTGTCTCTCTCTTTTTTTTTTTTTTTAAAGATTTTATTTATTTATTTGAGAGAGAGAGAATGAGAGAGAGCACATGAGAGGGGGGAGGGTCAGAGGGAGAAGCAGACTCCCTGCCGAGCAGGGAGCCCGATGCGGGACTCGATCCAGGGACTCCAGGATCATGACCTGAGCCGAAGGCAGTCGCTTAACCAACTGAGCCACCCAGGCGCCCTGTCTCTCTCTTTTTAAAAGATTTTATTTTTAAGTAATCTCGACACCCAACATGGAGCTCAAAATCACAACCCTGAGATCAAGAGTCACATGCTCTACAGACTAAGCCAGCCAGGCACCCGGAGAAATTTTCTCCTACTCAGCCTTTTTGTTTTAGTGAGGGCTTCAGCTGACTGGACAAGGCCCACCCACATTAGAAAGAGCAATCTGCATTACTCAGTCTATTCAAATGTTAATCTCATCCAGAAACATCCACTCAGAATAATGTTTGACCAAATATTTGGGCACCTTGTCAAGCAGACACATAAAATTAACCACCGCAAGGGGCGCCTGGGTGGCTCAGTCAGTTAAGCGACTGCCTTCGGCTCAGGTCATGATCCCAGGGTCCTGGGATCGAGTCCCACATCCGGCTCCCCGCTCTGCGGGGAGCCTGCTTCTCCCTCTCCCACTCCCCTTGCTTGTGTTCCCTCTCTCGCTGTGTCTCTCTGTCAAATAAATAAATAAAATCTTTAAAAAAAAAAAAATAATAACCACCGCAGGTATTTATAGGCATTTGAAAAAAGAATGTTAGATAAAAGTTAGTTAAAACTGGTTAATGTTGGGGCGCCTGGGTGGCTCAGTCATTGAGCGTCTGCCTTCAGCTCAGGTCATGATCCCAGGGTCCTGGGATCAAGCCCCACATCGGGATCCCTGCCCATCAGGAGGCCTGCTTCTCCCTCTCCCACTCCCCCTGCTTGTGTTCCCTCTCTTGCAATGTCTCTCTCTGTCAAATACATAAATAAAATCTTTAAAAAAAAACCCAAAAAACTGGTTAATGTCTACAGGATAACACCATAACTTTTTCTTTTTCTTTTCTTTTTTTTTAAAGATTTATTTATTTTACACACACACACACACACACAGCATGCAAGCACAAGTGGGGGTAGGGGCAGAGGGAGAAGGAGAGAGAGGGAAAGAAGCAGACTCCGTAGTGAGCATGGAGCCTGACGTGGGGCTCAATTTTATGACCCTGAGATCATGACCTGAGCCAAAATCAAAATTTGGACGCTTAACTGACTGAGCCACCCAGGCGCCCCTTCTTTTTTTTTTTTAAGTTTCTTTATTTATTTCAGTACTCTTGACACCCAGCATAGGGCTCAAACTCACGATAGACCCCGAGATCAAGAGTTGCATGCTCTTCTGACTGAGCCAGCCAGGTGCCCCATAGCCAGCCAGGTGCCCCATAGCCTTTTCTACTAATCAGAAATCCTTTATATCATTACCAGACAAAAATCTATAAGTTAACACATGACTTCACAGAGTTTTAGTCTTTAATCAATAATAAATAGAGAATGAGTTCAGTACAAGTATATTGCCTTGATAGTTCATCTTTGGCTAGCCCTATTGCCTTTCCTTTGCAGCATTTCCAAGTTGTGGATGATTTTTGTCAACAAAACAATCTTTACCCCCACTGTTTTTCTTAAAACAAGTGCTCATCACAAGTGTTCTTCATTGCTATAATTTTGTAATGAATTTTGATATCTGGTAGTCCATGTCCTTGAACTTCAAGGTTGTAAGATTATATTAACTATTCTTGGCTGTTCCATTTCCATATAAAAATTTTTTTTTTAAAGATTTTATTTATTTATTTGACAGAGAGAGAGACACAGCGAGAGCAGGAACACAAGCAGGGGGAGTGGGAGAGGGAGAAGTAGGCTCCCTGCAGAGCAGGGAGCCTGATGCAGGACTCGATCCCAGGACCCCGGGATCATGACCTGAGCCGAAGGCAGTCACCTAACCAACTGAGCCACCCAGGCGCCCTCCATATAAAAATTTTTTTCAGGGGGCGCCTGGGTGGCTCAGTTGGTTAAGCGACTGCCTTCGGCTCAGGTCATGATCCTGGAGTCCCGGGATCGAGTCCCGCATCGGGCTCCCTGCTCGGCACGGAGTCTGCTTCTCCCTCTGACCCTCCCCCTCTCATGCTCTCTCTCTCTCTCTCATTCTCGCTCTCAAATAAATAAATAAAATCTTTAAAAAAAAAAATTTTTTTTTTCAGGAAACTCTACACCCAGTGTAGGGCCAAAGTCATGAGACTGAGATCAAGAGCTATATGCTTTACAGACTGAGCCCCTGGCGCCCCTCTATATAAATTTTAAGATCAGCTTATCACTTTTCATACACTCACACACACATACAAACCTACCTACTAGGATTTTCATTAGCATTGTGTTAAATCTATAGACAAGACATTTAGATTGTTTCTAGTTTTTTGCTGTTATAAATAAGTGTTAACTTTCCTTTATTTAATAGAGAGGTTGTAGGACTTCATGGGAATCTTTTCACTTTAGGCCCAAAGGAAAAATTATAATTTGGTGACTCTAAGCACACTGATTTTTTATTTTTATTTTATTTTTAATTTTTAAAGGTTTTATTTATTTATTTATTTATTTATTTATTTATTTATTTATTTATTTGATAGAGAGAGACACAGCGAGAGAGGGAACACAGCGGGAGTGAGAGAAGGAAAAGCAGGCTTCCTGCAGAGCAGGGAGCCAGATGCGGGGCTCAATCCCGGGACCCCGGGATCACGACCTGAGCCAAAGGCAGATGCTTAACAACTGAGCCACCCAGGCGCCCCAACAAACTGATCTTTTAAAACAAAACATTGAGGGAGATTTTATTTTGCCAAGAGGAATTTGTGGGTCAACAAGTTGAATATATATTTTAACATATTTCAATGGTTTTAACTTTTTACATGTTGGGTACCAGAATAGTCTTCAGGTAGAGAAATGTAGCAGGTTATTGGACATATGGGTCTGAAGCTGATGAGAACAGTCTGAACTAAAGATACAGATCTGGAATCTATTGACATATATATATATATAGCAAATATCTGTGAGCAAGGTTAGGGTTTGTGAAGGAAAAAATGGGCTGTACACAGAGACTTGGGGCTCTACTTTCTGTCTATATTAACTAATTTGAGGAGGAAAATGAGCCTCAGTAACAGTAGATTAAGGAGCAAGGGGGCCCTAGATCTTGTGTGTATATGTGTTGGGGATGTGGGCAGGCCTTGGTCTGTGCCATAGAGCTTTTCATGGTGTCTTGACCACTGGGCAGTGCTTTTTGTTAGTTCTGAGTTACTTTTCTCTACCACATTCCTGACTAACCCCCCAACTCCCAAACCTCTACTCATTTTCCTGGCCCTGTGTGTATTTTGGCTCTTGGAAATACTAACTATTCTCTTTTTGCCAGTAGGGTTGACTTCCTCTAGTTACCTGGATTTGCCCATCTGTCCAGGTTCATAAAGATAGGAATTGATCTCCAGCAACCTAGGACCAGGCAAGAGAGCACAGCACAGCAGCAGTGGGAGCTGGGGAGAGCACTCAGTGGGCCATGGGCAAGTCAGCTTCCAAACAGTTTAATAATGGGGTCCTGAAGACCCGCAACAAGTGCCAGCACCAGTATGGTGTCCCCCTGCACTGAAGCTCTGCAAGAAAACCAACCAGGAGGCTCAGCATTATTCAGAAGTCCTGGCCAGACCAAGGATGCTTAAACCCAGCCCAGAGTCCAGTCATGGCCAGTTTGGAGAGAACCTGGCATGGGCCTCCTGTGACCAGACAGGAAAGGAGATGGCTGATAGATGGTACAGTGAAATCAAGAACTACGACTTCCAGCAGCCTGATTTCACCTCCAGGACACTTCACAGCCATGGTGTGGAAGAATACAAAGAAGATGGGAGTGGGGAAGGCACCTGCAAGTGAGGGGTCTTCCTTCATAGTGGCCCAATACTTCCCAGCAGAGAATGTTGTCAACTAGGCTACTTTGAAGAAAATGTCTTGCCTCCAAAGAAGAAATTCATTAAATGTAATGGGAAAATGGCAGACTTAAGGTAAATACGAAGTGCCTAGAACAATAAAAACTCAGCTGTGTGTCTGTCCCTGTGGGTATATGTGCTTGTATTTGTGATGCATCTGAGTGTGTCTTGCACACACACTTGGATATACAGTTCTGCATGAATTTTTTTTTTTAGAAAGAGAGAGAGTGCGGGGATGGGGGGGTGGGAATAAAGGGGCAGGGGGAGAGGGAGAATCTTCAGCAGGCTCCACACCCAGCACAGAGCCTGACACAGGGCTCTATCTCAGGACCCTGAGATCATGACCTGAGACAAAATCAAGAGTCAGATGCTTGACCGACTGAACCACCCAGGCACCCCTGCATAAACTTATTCTTATCAAAGGAAGGAGCATATAAAGCCTTTACTCTGATGGTTACCTAGACCACAATTATTTGGACTTTAGGGGAGAAATCAATTTAAAAACTTTTTTGTTATTTTTTAAGCAAATATCTTTTGTACATTTCCTATAATACCCATCTTTGGACTTTTTGTATTCTATTGTTTGTGATGTTTAGAAGTGAAATTCATTTTATGTGATCATGCATTGTAATCTACTTTTGGTAGATTTAAGAATTTAAAATTTAAGAATGTCTTTTTTTTTTTTTTAAAGATTTTTTTTATTTATTTGACAGAGAGAGACACAGCGAGAAAGGGAACACAAGCAGGGGGAGTGGGAGAGGGAGAAGCAGGCTTCCCGCAGAGCAGGGAGCCCGATGCAGGGCTCGATCCCAGGACCCTGGGATCATGACCTGAGCCGAAGGCAGACACTTAATGCCTGAGCCACCCAGGCGCCCCAAGAATGTCTTTTTTTCCATAAAGATTTTATTTTTAGGGGCACCTGCCTGGCTCAGTTGGAAGAGCACATGACTCTTTTTTTTTTTTAAGATTTTATTTATTTATTTATTTGAGAGAGAGAGCCTGAGCACGAGCAGGGGGGAATGGCAGGGGGAGAGGGACAAGCAGACTCCCCGCTGAGCGAGGAGCTGGGTGCGGGATTTGATCCCAGGACCCTGGGATCATGACCTGAGCCGAAGGCAGATGCTTAACTGACTGAGCCACCCAGACGTCCCAGCACATGACTCCTGATCTCAGAGTTGTGAGTTCAAGCCCCATGTTGGGCGTAGAGATTAACAAAACAAAAAAACCAAAGCAAATTATTTTAAGTAGTTTTTCCTTAGCTCCTGATGAGTCCACAGTTGACAATACTGTTTAGTTTTGTTTTTTTTTTTAAAGATTTTATTTATTTATTTGAGAGAGAGAGAATGAGAGACAGAGAGCATGAGAGGGAGGAGGGTCAAAGGGAGAAGCAGATCCCCTGCCGAGCAGGGAGCCCGATGCGGGACTCGATCCTGGGACTCCAGGATCATGACCTGAGCCGAAGGCAGTCGCTTAACCAACTGAGCCACCCAGGCGCCCCAATACTGTTTAGTTTTTGTTTTTTTGAGAAGTCAATGCTGAATTTGAAGTCACTGAAGAATTAGCCTCGATGAATAGTTTGCATGAAACAATTACAGGTAAAAGTGTTTTCAAGGAGGGGCGCCTGGGTGGCTCAGTTGGTTGAGCGACTGCCTTCGGCTCAGGTCATGATCCTGGAGTCCCTGGATCGAGTCCCACATCGGGCTCCCTGCTCGGCGGGGAGTCTGCTTCTCCCTCTGACCCTCCCCCCTCTCATGTGCTCTCTCTCATTCTCTCAAATAAATAAATAAAATCTTTAAAAAAAAAAAGTGTTTTCAAGGAAGTTGAGAAAACACTAATTCAGCACAAACTGAAGTGGAATATGCTAAACTGTGTCACAACTGATGGTGGCAAAAATATATGTGGAGCAGAAAAAAGGCTTATTTCAACAAATTTATAAGCCTTGTGAAAATGTAACGTATTTAAAGTGTACAGTTATTCATGGGGTGCCTGGGTGGCTTGGTTGAGCATCGGACTCTTGGTTTCGGCTCAGGCCATGATCTATGGATCGTGAAATCCAGCCACATTGGGCTCCATGCGCAGTGGGGAGTCTGCTTGAAGACTCTATCCCTCTGCCCCTAACCCCATGCTTGTGTGGGGGTGTGTGTGTGCGCATGTGCTCATTCGAATAAATAAATCTTTTAAAAAAGTGTATGATTATTCACTGCAGAAAGTACTTTGTAGAAAACATGTGAATTTATCATGTGTTATTAAACTACTAGTGTCAATAGTTGACTTCATTTGCTCTCAAACACAACCATCATCAGTTCTATGGCTTTTTTGTTCTGTTTTTTGGTTTTTGTTTTGTGAGAAATAGAAGCTGAATATCTTGATTTGCCCCACTACACAGCAATTTGATGGCTTAGTATTGGTAATGTTTTATTATGATTTTTTGAGCAAAAATTGGGCAGGGGCGCCTGGCTGGTAGAGCATGTGTCTCTTGATCTCAGAGTTGTGAGTTTGAGCCCCACATTGGGCATAGAGATTATTTATTATTTATTATTTTTAAGAGATTTTAAAAAAGATTTTATGTGTTTATTTGACAGAGAGAGCACAAACAAACAGGGGGAACAGCAGGCAGAGGGAGAGGGAGAAGAAGTCTCTCTGCTGAGCAGGGACTCAGTCCCAGGATCCTGGGCCTTCACCTGAGCCAAAGGCAGACGCTTAACTGACTGAGTCACCCAGGCACCCCGCGATTACTTTAAAAATAAAAATTTCATGGGGCGCCTGGGTGGCTCAGTTGTCAAGCGTCTGCCTTCGGCTCAGGTCATGATCCCAGGGTCCTGGGATTGAGCCCTACATAGGGCTCCCTGCTCCGTGGGAAGCCTGCTTCTCCCTCTCCTGCTCCCCCTGCTTGTGTTCCCTCTCTCGCTGTGTCTCTCTCTGTCAAATAAATAAATAAAATCTTTAAAAAAAATTAAATAAATAAAAATTTCATTTAAAAAATTAAGCAAATATCAAGAGGAGAATCTAATAGAATTCTATAAATGCTTTCCAAGCAATGAATATGTTCAATTGAATCACATGCTCATGGACTGATAGCAGTATTTAACAGTAGTTATCTGTGAGAAAAGACAGATGAGATTCATAAAATCTCATTACAGATCAACATTAGTAGTTGAACATTTGCAATTGATTATACTAATAATTAAACCCCAACTAAGCAAAATGCATATTCCCCCAAAGAATTTCATCCTTCTCATTAGTAGACCTATTGCATCAAAAACTTGTATTAAATTACTATTGGTTTATTTTGAATGTTACTAATTAAAGAATTGTGGAAATTTGTTTTCTCTCTTGTTGTAGAAGTACCTATACAACCACCTCAATTTTGCTTTTTTTGGCCTAAAACCTAAGTATTTACTGAATGGTCCTTTACAGAAGAAGTTTGCTGGTCTCTGCTCTAGATAGTGCCCGGTACTAAAACTGCAATAACACCCAGTAATTTCTTTTGCTTATTTTCAAGTGTTGGATAATTTTTTCCAATAGTGAGAAACATATGTCCCCTCCCTCATGAAGTTTATATATTTGCTAAGTTAACCATGCCTCCCCCCCACTTATTAAGTATTTAAATAATTCTGAAACCTCCAGGTATATATGCAAACAACCCACTTCTTCCTCCTAACCATGATCATAGCACTTTTCACGTCTGTTTATCCCCAGACTGTGCGTTCTTTGAAGGAATGTCTTATTCCTCTTTGTATCTGTAGCATGATGTGTAGTACTTGGTAGATGCTCAATAAATTTTTCTTTTTTTTTTTTAAGATTTTATTTATTTATTTGAGAGAGGGAGAGAACGAGAGAGAGCACATGAGAGGGGGGAGGGAAGAGGGAGAAGCAGACTCCCTGCTGAGCAGGGAGCCTGATGTGGGACTCATCCGGGGACTCCAGGATCATGACCTGAGCTGAAGGCAGTAGCTTAACCAACTGAGCCACCCAGGCGCCCCTCAATAAATTTTTCTTGAATGCATTAACACCTACATCTCTTGTATGGCCTCCTTCTCTGATATTTATCCATTTGTATAAGATTACAGTGTTAATCATAAGTAGATATTAAGTAAATACTTGATAGGAATGAATAAATTGATTTATGGGAATTCATTGAATTGTTTGGCATTCTGATTTTCAGATTTTACTACTTAGATAATCCTGTACAAATATCTCTTGGCACAGGTTTTCCCCCATTTATTTGAATTATTTTCATGGAATATATCTCCACAGTGGAATTTTATTCATTTGGCAGTATTTACTAAGTTCCAGATATACCAGGCTAGGGACACCTGGCTGGCTCAGTCAGTGGAGCATATGACTCTTGATCTTGGGGTCATGAGCTTGAGCCCCATGTTGGGTGTAGAGATTACTTAAAAATAAAATCTTTAGGGCGCCTGGGTGGCTCAGTTGGTTAAGCGACTGCCTTCGGCTCGGGTCATGATCCTGGAGTCCCTGGATCGAGTCCCGCATCTGGCTCCCTGCTCGGCAGGGAGTCTGCTTCTCCCTCTGGCCCTCCCCCCTCTCATGTGCTCTCTCTCGTTCTCTCTCTCTCAAATAAATAAATAAAATCTTAAAAAAAAAAAATAAAAATAAAAAAAAATAAAATCTTTAAAAAAGCAAAAAACAAAACAAAACAAGACAAAAGAAAAAACAAAACAAAAAAAACCAAACCCCAAGTATGCCAGGCTAAGCCATGGATTTTAAGCATGGGGAGTAACATTTCTACTCTAGGTTTGCTGCTTTGGAATTTGTAACTTCTCTGACTCTTCTGAGCTCCTTCTCATGAATCTCCACCCTATTCCTTAATTCTCCCTTAAAAACATCCAGTCACCACTGTACAAATTGAAGATGAGGGGCGCCTGGGTGGTTCAGTTGGTTAAGCAACTGCCTTTAGCTCAGGTTATGATCCCACAGTCCTGGGATTGAGACCTGCATCGGGCTCCCTGCTTGACAAGGGGTCTGCTTCTCCCTCTCCCTCTGCTGCTCCCACTGCTTGTGCTCTCCTGCTCTCTCTGCCAAATAAATAAAATCTTTAAAAAAAACAAAAACAAATTGAAGATGAGTTCAGTTTGTGCTAGACTATTTTCCCTATTGCAATAGTATATTGCTGATTAAAATCTGTCCTAATCACTTTGACTAATATCCAGTTTTGTTTATCTTTGACAATAACCAAGCCTTAAAACAGTCTCATTCATTAATTCGTTCATATATTCAATTAGTCAACAAATCTTTTTTGGGCACTATTACCAGATGTTGTGTTATGTGTTAGGGGTAACGATATAGAAAACAAGTCCTTTGTTGTTGAGGAGCTCTGAGTCTAAAGAAAGAATAGATATGCAATTACTTTTCAATAAGATAAGATCTATAATGGAACAATATACAGGTGGTTTGCTTATTTTCTTGTTTTCCCTCTCTGACCATTTCTTTTTGGGCTCTTTTTCCTACATCATTTTGTATAGTTTATGAAAGTATTAATATAGTTTTAATAAGTAAATATTTTTAGGTTACAAAACTTGACTTCTCATCTTTGTATAATTAAAAAAACTCCAAATTTGAAGAAAAAGAAAAGGTTGTGTATTCAGTTAAAAAAAAAAAGTAGGTGTGCTCTATAAACGACCTTTGTTCCTTTCTGATTCTATGTAGTCTCCTGGCAACCATAGGGCTCCAACTCTTAAACTCTTTGCAGCTTACTCTTAAATACCTGTACAGGTTCAATGTTTCCATTTCTTGATTTGTTCATTCAGCTTATTCCCTGTATATGAAATACCCTTTCTCCCATATTTGCATGTTCAGTGCTATCCATACTTTGAGATCCATCTCGTCCACATGCTACTTTTCTCTCGTGAAGCCTATCTTCATTCCTCCCATAGTTTCTGCTGAATTCCTCCAGTACTTAAGAGGCAATATAGCACTGTGGCTAACTGAGCTCTGGTGAAAGATACAGTTGGGTTTGCATTCTAGTTTTGCTTAATTTTCTTATTTAAAAAATGGTGATTAAAATAGTTATATCTTTTTTTTTAATTAAAAAAAATTTTTTTTTAAGATTTTATTTATTTATTTGACAGAGAGAGAGAGAACAAATAGGCAGAGAGGCAGGCAGAGGGAGAAGGAGAAGCAGGGTCCCCACCGAGCAGGGAGCCCAATGTGGGGCCCGATCCCAGGACCCTGGGATCATGACCCGAGCCGAAGGCAGATGCCTAACCGACTGAGCCACCCAGGCGCACCAAAATAGTTATATCTTTATTGATCGGAAGCTCTAGCTCTAGCTTGGACCGCTTTCTTAGGGTTCAAGTCCACATCATCTGTCTAATGGGTACATATGCAAGAATATACCTGACAATCTCAAATTTAATGTATATGTCCAAAAGGAAACATCTTTCTCCCCAAACCTATGCATCCTTGGTTTCCTATCTTTCAGTAAACTGTAGCATCATCCTTTCAGTCAACCTGACTTTAAAACTCTCTCTCCCTCCAGTGGTTTGCTATAAAGAAAGGATATTCTTATTCTCTACTATATTCATAGTCATTGTGTGCCAAGTTCTATCACATTAGTTCCTTAACACTGAGAAGTGTTAAAGGGATTGTCCTTTTTCTTCCCCTTCAGTTCCATATTTCACTGCCCTAGTTTAGTCCCTCGTTCTTTCACAGATCTTTCCTATCAACTTGTATACTTTTTACGGATATTAACTGTGCTTTGTTTACTTTTGCATCCTCTCATTAAGACTGACATAAAAGATACTTAATAAATATTTGTTAATTAGTGATTTATACTAAATTTCTCTTTAGGAATTGGGAGATATTTCCCAAGAGACAGGGAACTTGCAGGAAGAGTGCATTTTTAATGGCCCTGGAGCAATGTCATATCTTTATGACAGATAGTCATAAAGTTGGTAGAGGGTTCCCCTGCATCAGGGTTCTAACCTGGACCCCTTCTTTCTTACCTGAGGGCTCCCAAAAAAAGGCAACAACAGAGCTAAACCTAGGTATTTTGGTCTTAACTCTTGAGATTCTTGGGTTCTCTTCATTACCTACTTTCCTTGATCCCTCCTACCTTCCTTCTCATTTCCTGGATTTCAGAATCCTAGCTCTCAGCTACCTGCCAGCTAAATCTTAAGTATGAATTCCAATCAAATGCTGAAGAACTTTAAAGTATTGTACTGGAAAAACTAATGAAGACTGTGGGGCATGGACCATTGGTTTTCTATCCCGGTTTGAGTTGCTTCTGAAGATACATTTATCTTGCTAATGAGTATAACTGGTGCCGGTCAAGTGCCTAGAGGGCAGAAGACATCATTGCGTTTTTCCTCTGAACTTTTTTTTTTTAAGATTTTATTTATTTGGGACAGAAAGCAGGAGCAGGGGGAGAGACAGAGGGAGAGGGAGAAGCAGGCTCCTCACTGAGTCGGGAGCCCGTTGTGGGGCTCCATCCCAGGACCCCAGGATCATGACCTGAGACAAAGGCAGATGCTTAACTGACTGAGCCAACCAGGCGCCCTTCCTCTGAACTTTTAACTGGGAAACTGGGATGCTTCCGAGTTTACATCACAACCTTTAGACTCTTGCTCTGCTTACCTTCCCTTTACTTCCCAGTCACATTCCTCCCTTCATGTCCACAATCTAAGTAACAACAAACATGTATTGGGCATTTTTGTATGTACTAGGTAATTTAGACGCAGTCCCTCATATAAACTTCAAAACCATCTTATTAAGTAGTTACTATTATTATTCTTCGGGAAATCGAGGCCATGTAGCTTGCCCAAGGTCAAAGTATCAGAACTAGAACTCAAATCCAGGTGTGGATGGCTGTCCCAGTGAGGCAGTACCTGGTGGTATTCATGTCCTTGTGTAATCCCCTGCCCTAGAATGTGACTTGCTCCTGATGCATAGAATACAGCAAAAATGAGGGATGTCACTTCCACGATTAGGTTAAAAAAGATTGTGACTTCCATTTTGCTAACAGACTTTATTGCCTTCTCAGCTTGCAGGCTTTGATGAAGCAAGCAGCCATGTTGGAAAGGCCCAATGACAGGGAACTGAGACCAGCCAATAGCCAATAAGGAACCGGGGCTTTCAGTCCAACAGTCTAGGAGGAATTGAGCCCTGCCCACAATTATGTGTGTGAGCTTGGAAGTGGATGCTTTTGCAGTCAAGCTGGCACTTTGATAGCAGTCTGTAAAAAGCCCTGAACCAGAGGATCCAATCAAGCCATACTCAGTTTTCTGACCTACAGAAACTGTGAGATAATAAATGTTTTTTTTTTTTTTAAAGATTTTATTTATTTATTTGACAGAGAGATAGCGAGAGCAGGAACACAAGCAGGGGGAGTGGGAGAGGGAGAAGCGGGCTTCCCGCCGAGCAGGGAGCCCGATGTGGGACTCGATCCCAGGACCCCGAGATCATGACCTGAGCCGAAGGCAGACGCCTAACGACTGAGCCACCCAGGCGCCCTTTTTTATTTTTTTTTAAAGATTTTATTTATTTATTTGAGAGAGAGAGAATGAGAGACAGAGAGCATGAGAGGGAGGAGGGTCAGAGGGAGAAACAGACTCCCTGCCGAGCAGGGAGCCCGATGCGGGACTCGATCCCGGGACTCCAGGATCATGACCTGAGCCGAAGGCAGTCGTTTAACCAACTGAGCCACCCAGGCGCCCAATAAATGTTGTTTTAAGACACTAAGTTTTGGAGTAATTTATTACACAACAATAGATAATATACCAGGTGGATCTGATTGGCTTCAAAGTTCATGCTCTCTTCAATTTTATAAAGGACAGCTGGGCTAAATAACTAGGTAGCCCAACCTCTAGCAGTCCAGAGAATGCCCATTATTTTTAGGGTCAGCATCTCTGTTGACTAGGCTGGCTCAGTTGACTTGGTCAAAATCTTCCTCAGGGTATTGCTCCAAATTTGGATGAACGCTGGAAGGATCAAGTCTTCTTCATTGCATTTGCTGTTGCTTGCTATTGCATTTGGAGTGTCACTCATAGCAACTATTCCAGTGAGAGAAATCATATGATAGCTAGGTTTGCTTTTGGAGGGCAAAGACCCTTTTAGATTGACAGACCCTCCCTCGGGCTGGCAGGCAGAATCCCATGGGGCCAAGAGCTTGCAAATGCTGAAATCTGAGTTGGGCTAATGAGGCCTTGGAAAGCATCTCCTCTAATGGTGCTCAGCCCTGGCATCACATTAGAATCACCTGGGGAGCTTTTACTTTTTACTTTTTATTTATTTATTAAAGATTTTATTTTATTTATTTGACAGAGACAGCGAGAGGGGGAACACAAGTGGGGGGGGGATGGGAGAGGGAGAAGCAGGCTTCCTGCAGAGCAGGGAGCCCGATGTGGGGCTTGATCCCAGGACCCTGGGATCATGACCCCAGCCGAAGGCAGACGCCCAACGACTGAGCCACCCAGGCGCCCCTCCTGGGGAGCTTTTAAAACATAGAATCCCTGAGCTTTCACCCCCACCAATTAAATTAGAACTGTGGTGTGGAAGGGGTGTTGGACCTGTACTTTATACTCTGTCTTCCTGTATTCTGCTCCGGTCTTTTTCACATCCTCACATGTTCACCTGTCATCTTACCAGAAGTCCTAGCTTAAAAGACCTATCTTCCCTCTATCCTTCATTCAGTAAATATTTACGGACTGATTTCTATATACCAGGTACTACTATAGCCATTGGAGATACAATGGCATGCAAGAAAAAAAAGGTCTAGATAAGAACTGAAGTCTCCAAACATTTTACTGTATGCTCACTCAGTTATTTTCCTTTTTTTTTGCTGTAGTTGCTAATTAAAATATGCTTGCCTTGTGGTACGATCTTGTTAAATTATTCCAGATAGAGTCTCCATCAGCCGTAATGGATAGACTAAGAAGTCGGATGGAAATTCTTCAATGAAAAGAATCTTCTTGGGTGGGAGGAGCAGAGGGTTTCAGTTACCTCCTCACACCCGTGAGGGAAAGCCCCTCCCTCTCTGTTCCAAGATTTATTAGTGGGCGGAGCTGCCTTCATTCTTGCACGTAAGGAAAGAGAAGGAAACCCCGCCTCTTACGTGCTTATGGGAGGCGGGGTCGAAGGACTGGGCGTGAGTTGATTGGCTGGGAGGCGGAGCGCCACGGGTTGGCTTCTTCCAGAGGCTCGCCGGGATCCCGGTGGAGGGAAAGGAGGGGGTTAGTCCCGGTAGTTCCTGCCTCCCAGCGATGGCGCCGCCGTGCCGCGCCCAGTCTCCTGCCTCCCCGCCCGTATTCACAGCTATTGGGAGCCCAGTCAGACGGTGAGAATTGAAGCGGGTCCGAGGGAGCGGCGGGACGCTGCCTGCCACCGGGACCATGAGGAGCCGTCAGACCTGTGGGGCCGATAGCGGGAGCAGCCGCGGCACCTGCTGAGAGGAAAGAGGGAGCGGCCGGGTGCGGCGGCGCGGCTGGGGTACCGCGGAGGCTCGCCGGTGCCTCGGCCATGTCGCTGCTCTGTGTACGCGGTGAGTGTGTGGAATCGGGGGGGAGAGGGACGGGGGTCGCGGAGGGGTCTCCACATGTTTCCAGTGGGCTTGGGGTTACCACCTTTTCCAAACTTCACTTCCCGTCAGTGCCTCGGGGGGCGATTATGTTAACTCAGTTATAAACATTTAAAGAGGTTCTTTCTACTCTTCCTTGTTTTTCCTCACTCTCCTGTGAGGGACTGTAAACCTCTCCATTTCGGTGGCCATGTGACAGAGTTGTTGGCTGGAAGGCCCAGATACTATTAAACAGTGACTGGGGCTCTTTTCTAGTGAGAGTGGACTAGCTAAGAAACCGCCAATAGTTGGTGTCAACAGTGGGCAGTCTCCCTTTCTTTTTCTTCCTTTTCCCTGCACCGTGAAACTGCAGACGGATTAGTAGAAGGTTCTTTTTATCGCTATTTGAACGCGATGTGGTACAGCTGTCACATCCCTTCTTCCATTATATTTCTTGGCTTGCACCTTCTGTTGCTTGTCTCGTTCCCTGCTTCTTTGTAGTGTAGGCTAAGATATGCTAATATTCGACTTGGGAAGGTGTGTTGTCTTCTCTCCTTTTGGAGCAGAACATAAGTCTTGTGACCTATATGTATATTTATTAGCTTCTATTACAGTGGCTAAAGGGCCTTTATTGCTTTTTCACTGAGGACACTTGACCCATCTAAGAAGATATTTTAAGGCAAGGGCTTTGGGGTTTAAGATGAGGCAAGGTGCATGGATTAAGCTCTATGAGGGTAGAGACTGTTTCTTACTGGTTTTTGTATTCTTGGTGACTGACACAGAAGCTCAATACTGGCTTTGAATAAATGCATGCAAGTACTGTGATTTTAGAGATTATCTGATTAGAAAAAGCAGGGTTTGGATTACGCATTGAATTTGATCTTGGAAAATTTAAGTTACAGCCTATCATATCAGTTTTCAACAAGATGTAGGATAAGGTGGCTTGATGGTGAGAGAGAATTTATCTGCAGGAGCCTTTTCCTGGGGGCGCCTGGGTGGCTCAGTCGTTAAGCGTCTGCCTTCGGCTCAGGTCATGATCCCAGGGTCCTGGGATTGAGCCCCGCATCGGGGTCCCTGCTCTGCAGGAAGCCTGCTTCTCTCTCTCCCACTCCCCCTGCTTGTGTTCCCTCTCTCGCTGTGTTTCTCTCTGTCAAATTAAAAAAAAAAAAAATTGTTAAAAAAAAAAGCCTTTTCCTGGTACCCTTCACTGGATAGAGTTCATGGTTTTTTTGGCTCTGTGGATTAGAAGCATTGTTATTTGTGATCTCTCTGATGGGTGTTTCCCCCAGCTGCTGGCAAAGGGAACTGTTTTGCTCCCTTCTCTTCCACTCTTCCACTGTTTTGTTAAATCTCCATTAACCCAAAATGGATTTGACTATTTCCAGGGATTACAAGACAATTTTTTTTCTTCATGGTTGATTTTTTCATTAATGAGAATTTTGCTTTGCTTTTAGTAAGACATTTTCTCTCAGCAGCTGGGAATCTATTTATTCCTTTAGATCCCTGCTGTTGAGTAGCAGGATTTGGGAGGCTGGGTTTTGCAACGTCCGTTGGACAGTTTAAATCTCTACTGCTATACCGTATTACAGTGCTAGTTCTTATGAAAGAGTCTTTAGGCAGCAACTCTCTTAAACCAGAAATTCCTATTTAATTGCATTTAAATAACTTCAGAGAAGGAGCTGCTGCTGTTGTTCTAATATTGGGCAACTTTCGTTGTCTAGAAATTCTGCTATTTAGGGGCGCCTGGGTGGCTTAGTCGTTAAGCGTCTGCCTTCGGCTCGGGTCATGATCCCAGGGTCCTGGGGTCGAGCCCCGCATCGAGCTCCCTGCTCCGCGGGAAGCCTCTTCTCTCTCTCCCATTCTCCCTGCTTGTGTTGCCTCTCTTGCTGTGTGTCTCTCTCTCAAATAAATAAATAGAATATTAAAAAAAATTCTGCTATTTAGCTAACCTCTTTCCCTTTTCACATTATATTAGTCGAATGTCTCTTCTTTTGAACCTGGGGGATTGGAGACCAGGAGGTCATTGTTTTTTGAATGGAGATCCTGAAGATTATTAATTACTGAAACAAGCAGGTACCTCGTACAGAAGTATTCATATTAAATGGCAAAGTATCCAATCTGGGGAAACTTACAGAAATAGATCAAAATAAAATCTTTCTAAAATGATATTCCTGCATTATACTTTGGCAGTTAGGAATGTTCATGTTATGAAAGAAGCCTGTGTAATGATATTGTATAACTCAATATCAGTTCATCTTGGAGTAGAATTGAATTAGAAACTTTTTCCCTGTAGTCAAAGTTCAAACAGTAGTAGAAACTGATGCAGAAATGAGCAAACTGGTATTTAATTATCCCCAGAGATCTAAAGAAGTCAGTTTTGGGCACCCCTCGTTGGGTGTAGAGATTACTTAAAAAACAAAACTTCATTCCAGAGGACAGAACTGGGACAAGTTGATCGGTGATTGAAAATTATAAGAAATTCTACATCTCTCCTAAGAAGTACAAAATTACCAAAGGCACAGTCATTGGAAATCACTAGAAGAGGGGCACCTGGGTGGCTCAGTTGGTTAAGCATCTTCCTTAGGCTCAGGTTATGATCCCAGGGTCCTGGGATCGAGTCCTGCATTGGGCTCCCTGCTCAGTGGGGGGAGTCTGCTTCCCCCTCTGACCTCCCCCCACTCGTACTCGTGTGCACGCTCTCTCTCTCTCAAAAATCTTAAAAAAAAATTTTTTTTTCTTTAATTTTTTTTTTTTTAAAGATTTTATTTATTTATTTGACAGAGAGAGATAGCGAGAGCAGGAACACAAGCAGGGGGAGTGGGAGAGGGAGAAGCAGGCTTCCCGCGGAGCAGGGAGCCAGATGTGGGACTCGATCCCAGGACCCTGGGATCATGACCTGAGCCGAAGGCAGACGCTTAACGACTGAGCCACCCAGGCGCCCAGTTTCTTTATATAACCCTTTAATTATGGCTTATTGCCTACAGGTTAAGGTCTCTCAATAGTCTGACTCCAGCCCTCCTTTTTGGCCCTATTTTCTTTCCCATACTTATACAGATATTTAGCTGTAGCACTAACTCTGCTCATTACTGCCTCTGCACCACTGTTCTGGATTTGTACCCCCTTGAAATATTCTTTTTGAATTTTCTGCTTATCAAAAATGTATTCTTGGGGCACCTGGGTGGCTCAGTCGTTAGGCGTCTGCCTTCGCCTCAGGTCATGGTCCCAGGGTCCTGGGATCGAGTCCTGCATTAGGCTCTGATATAAATAAGTAAATAAAATCTTAAAAAAAAATGTATTCTTCCTTTCTCAGCACAGTTTAATTTTTATGTTGAAAAGTTTCTGAGTTCTTGTCCTCAGTGATCTTTTTCTCCTTTACACTTTTTTTTTAAAAGATTTTATTTATTTATTTGACAGAGAGACTGAGAGAAGCGGGAAGCCTGCTTCTCCCTCTCCCACTCCCCCTGCTTGTGTTCCCTCTCTCGCTGTGTCTCTGTCGAATAAATAGAATCTTAAAAAAACAAAAAAAAACAAAAAAAAAACCTTCATTGCAGGGGTGCCTGGCTGGCTCAGTCGGTGGAGCATGTGATTCTTGATCTCTGGGTTGTGAGTTTGAGCCCCAAGTTGGGTGTAGAGATTACTTAAAAAAAACAAAACAAACTTCATTCCAGCGGCCAGAACTGGGACAAGTTGACCAGTGATTGAAAATTATGAGAAACTCTACATCTGAAACTAATGATGTACTATATGTTCGCCAATTTAAATTAAAAAAAAATTAGAAGGGGCGCCTGGGTGGCTCAGTTGTTACGCGTCTGCCTTTGGCTCAGGTCATGATCCCAGGGTCCTGGGATCGAGCCCCACATCGGGCTCCAGCCCCACATCGGGCTCCCTGCTCAGCGGGAAGCCTGCTTCTCCTTCTCCCACTCCCCCTGCTTGTGTTCCTGCTCTCTCTCTGTCAAATAAATAAAAATTAAAAAAAAAAAATTAGAAGAAACGATTTTAGTTTAATGTAAGGAAGAACGTTAGAGTTCTTAACAAAGGTAATGGATTAGGAGGTTTTTTTTTTTTTAGGACATTTTAAGCAGAAACTGAATGAGTGGTAAGGGTGTTCTAAAAGAGATGTTGACATTGAGTGGGAGGGTAGACTTGATGAATTTTAAGAAACCGCCCGTTCTTTTCTTTTCTTTTTTTTTTAGAAAGGTAAAAGTAATAGTTTATTTTTTTCTTTTATATATATATTTTTTATTCTTATGTTAATCCCCATACATTACATCATTAGTTTTAGATGAAGTGTTCCATGATTCATTGTTTGTGCACAACACCCAGTGCTCCATGCAGAACGTGCCCTCCTCAATACCCACCACCAGGCTAACCCATCCTCCCACCCCCCTCCCCTCTAGAACCCCGTTTGTTTTTCAGAGTCCACCGTCTCTCATGGTTCGTCTATCCCTCCGATTTCCCCCGCTTCACTCTTCCCCTCCCGCTACTCTCTTCTTCTTCTTCTTTTTTTTTTCTTAACATATATTGCATTATTTGTTTCAGAGGTACAGATCTGAGATTCAACAGTCTTGCATAATTCACAGCGCTTACCAGAGGACATACCCTCCCCAGTGTCTATCACCCAGTCACCCCATCCCTCCCACCCCACCCCCCACTCCAACAACACTCAGTTTGATTCCTGCGATTAAGAATTCCTCATATCAGTGAGGTCATATGATACATGTCTTTCTCTTTTTGACTTATTTCACTCAACATAATACCCTCCAGTTCCATCCACGTCGTTGCAAATGGCAAGATCTCATTCCTTTTGATGGCTGCATAATATTCCATTGTATATATATACCACATCTTCTTTATCCATTCATCTGTCGATGGACATCTTGGCTCTTTCCACAATTTGGCTATTGTGGACATTGCTGCTATAAACATCGGGGTGCATGTACCCCTTTGGATCCCTACTTTTGTATCTTTGGGGTAAATACCCAGTAGTGCAATTGCTGGATCATATGGTAGCTCTATTTTCAACTTTTTGAGGAACCTCCATACAGTTTTCCAGAGTGGCTGCACCAGCTTGCATTCCCACCAACAGTGTAGGAGGGTTCCCCTTTCTCCGCATCCCCGCCAACATCTGTCGTTTCCTGACTTAATTTTAGCCATTCTGACTGGTGTGAGGTGGTATCTCATTGAGGTTTTGATTTGGATTTCCCTGATGCTGAGCGATATTGAGCACTTTTTCATGTGTCTGTTGGCCATTTGGATGTCTTCTTTGGAAAAATGTCTGTTCATATCTTCTGCCCATTTCTTGATTGGATTCTTTGTTCTTTGGGTGTTGAGTTTGATGAGTTCTTTATAGATTTTGGATACTAGCCCTTTATCTGATATGTCATTTGCAAATATCTTCTCCCATTCTGTCGGTTGTCTTTTGGTTTTGTTGACTGTTTCCTTTGCTTTGCAAAAGCTTTTTATCTTGATGAAGTCCCAATAGTTCATTTTTGCCCTTGCTTCCCTTGCCTTTGGCGATGTTTCTAGGAAGAAGTTGCTGCGGCTGAGGTCAAAGAGGTTGCTGCCTGTGTTCTTCTTTAGGATTTCGATGGACTCCTGTCTCACATTGAGGTCTTTCAACCATTTGGAGTCTATTTTTGTGTGTGGTGTAAGGAAATGGTCCAGTTTCAATCTTCTGCATGTGGCTGTCCAATTTTCCCAACACCATTTGTTGAAGAGACTGTCTTTGTTCCATTGGACATTCTTTCCTGCTTTGTCGAAGATTAGTTGACCATAGAGTTGAGGGTCCATTTCTGGGCTCTCTATTCTGAAGAAACCGCCCTTTCATAGAATTCACTTAGTCTTTCTTTAAAAATTTGGCACAACTTTCCTCATATTACTGATATCTTTTTACATCCATAGGGTCTAGTACCACATGAGCAATTTGAGTAAACTAAATCAAGGATTTTCTTTAACTTTTGGTGTCTTGGTGTTTGTCACTAGTTTTTCCAAATCAATTATAAGCATTTTGAGATTGAGTCTTTCCATATTTTTTTTTTTTAAGATTTTATTTATTTGACAGAGACATGGTGAGAGAGAGAACAGAAGCGGGGGAGTGGGAGAGGGAGAAGCAGGCTTCCCGCTGAGCAAGGAGCCCAATGTGGGACCCGATCCCAGGACTCTGGGATCATGACCTAAGCCGAAGGCAGACTTAAAGACTGCGCCACCCAGGCGCCCCTCCATATTTCTCTTTTTTTAATTTTAATTTTTAAAAGATTTTTATTTATTTATTTATTTATTTTATTTATTTTTTTTAAGATTTTATTTATTTATTTGAGAGAGAGAATGAGAGAGAGCATGAGAGGGAAGAGGGTCAGAGGAGAAGCAGACTCCCTGCTGAGCAGGGAGCCTGATGCGGGACTCAATCCTGGAACTCCAGGATCATGACCTGAGCCGAAGGCAGTCGTTTAACCAACTGAGCCACCCAGGCGCCCAGAAATAAAATCTTAAAAAAAAAAAAAAAAAAAAGAAATCTTGGCATTTGCAACAACGTGGATGGAGCTAGAGAGTATTATGCTAAGCAAAATAAGTCAGAGAAAGACAAATACCATATGATTTCACTCAAATGTGGAATTTAAGAAATAAAACAAATGAGCAAAGGGGGAAAAAAAGAGAGGCAAACCAAGAAATAGACTCTCAACTATAGAGAACAAATGGTTACCAGAATGGAGGTGGCTGGGGGGATGGATAATATAGGTGATGGGATTAAGGAGTTGCACTTACTGTGATGAGCACTGGGTGATGTATGGAAATGCTGAATCACTACTTTGTACCCCTGAAACTAATATTACACTGTAACTAGAATTTAAATAACGTAAAAAAATACATTTCCAGAAATTTTTTTGCAAAATTATTTTCCATACTGAACATTAATTACTTGTGTTTTAAACCATTGTCACTAGTGATGAGAACTATACCAGGTCATTTATATTTACTTGCCCTTAGAAAAGCTTATATTTATCATCATTTATTAGTTACTTAATTAACTGAAAGAATACTACTGGGAAACTCCTAGAAAGTGAATTCTGGGCGTGCCTTGGTGGTTCAGTTGGTTAAGCATCTCACTTTGGCTCAGGTCATGATCTCAGGGTCCTGGGATCAAGCCCTGGGTGGGGCTCCCTGCTGCTCAGTGGAGAGTCTGCTTCTCCCTCTCCCCCCTACTGGTGCTCGCTTGCACGTGCTCTCTCTCAAATTAAAAAAAAAAAATCTTAAAGGTGAATTCTGATGGACATTCAGGACACATATTGATTATAGGTCTGTTTTAGGCTGAGGGGACCTCAAATATATTTTGGCTTACTGCCACTGTGGAAAGCAGGAATAGTAATGATTTTTTCCTTTCCTTTTTTTTTTTAAGATTTTATTTATTTGTCAGAGAGAGCACAGCAGGGGGAATGGCAGGCAGAGCAGGCAGAGGGAGAAGCAGGCTCCCCGCCTAGCAAGGAGCCTGATGCGGGACTCGACCCAGGACCCTGGGATCATGACCTGAGCCGAAGGCAGACACTGAACCAACTGAGCCACCCAGGGGTCCCAGATTTTATCTATTTTTTTTTTTTTAAAGATTTTATTTATTTATTTGACAGACACAGCGAGAGAGGGAACACAAGCAGGGGGAGTGGGAGAGGGAGAAGCAGGCTTCCCGCTGAGCAGGGAGCCCGATGCTGGGCTTGATCCTAGGACCCCAGGATCATGACCTGAGCCGAAGGCAGACGCTTAACGACTGAGCCACCCAGGTGCCCCAGATTTTATCTCTTTTTTAAGTAATCTCTATACCCAACTTTTTGGGTTCAAACTCACAACCCTGAGATCAAGAGTTGCACTCTAGAGGGGCCTCTGCAGGAAGCCTGCTTCTCCCTCTCTCACTTCCACTGCTTGTGCTCCCTTTCTCGCTGTGTCTCTCTGTCAAATAAATAAATAAACTCTTCAAAAAAAAAAAAAAGTTGCACTCTACCAACTGAGCCAGCCAGGTGCCCCAGAATAGTAATGATTTTAGAATTTTCAGGCAAAAAAACAGTTTAGGGGCGGGCGCCTGGGTGGCTCAGTTGGTTGGGCGACTGCCTTCGGCTCGGGTCATGATCCTGGAGTCCCGGGATCGAGTCCCACATCGGGCTCCAGTCCCACATCGGGCTCCCTGCTCAGCAGGGGGTCTGCTTCTCCCTCTGACCCTCTTCCCTCTCATGCTCTCTGTCTCTCATTCTCTCTCTCAAATAAATAAATAAAAATCTTTAAAAAAAACAAAAACAAAAAAAACCTTGGAGGGCTCATTTTAAAACAAACAAACAAACAAACAAAAAAACAGTTTAGTCAGGTATTTTCTTCACACCTTATTTTTTCCCTAACATTGTCATCTGCCTCTGCTAACTCCTTGCTGCTGGTTCCTCTATCAGATCATGGTTTGAGTAGTTAGTTCCTGCCCTTAAATGCAGTTGCTGCTGGGTTCTTTTCACTTAGCTATGGCATCAGGAAGTTGATTGTGCCTTGTCTGAGCCAGGCAGCAGTGGAAGGGGGAAAGGACCAATTTCCTCTGCCATGGATAGCTGTTGTCATGAATTGTTCTCTTCCTAAAAAGCAGTACATTCTGTAATTCCTAGTTTCTAAAAGTGGGGTTTCTGGAAGTTGTACTTTTTAGGCCAGTGAGCTGAGTTTTTACCCTATATTGCCTGTGCTATATATTTCAGACTTTGCTATGTGACTTTGTTTAAAGTTTGGGCTGTGTATCATTAGTAAATATTTGTTGAGTACCTTCTCTCTGCCTGTTTATGATACATATCTATATAGTAGATAAGAGCCCAAGGAATCTAGATGGGCTTTAAAACATCTCTTCTCTCTTCCTGTAAGCAGCCTGAGATGATCTCTGAAAATGATTTGCTATTCCCTTGACCCAGAAAACCCTACAAAATCATGCAAATCAGGAGGTTCAAATCTTCATGTTCACTTAAAGTACACACATGAAACTGCCCAGGCCATCAAGGATATGCATATCTGAAAAGCCACCAAGTAGCTGAAGGATCACTTTACTGAAGTGTTGTGTGCATTTCTTTTGCTAGAATGGAGTTGGTAGGTATGCCCAGGCCAAACAGTGGGGTTGGATGCAGAGTTGGTGGCCCAAGAAAATTGCTGAAGTTTTACTGCACATGCTTAAAAATGTGGAGAGTAGGGGTGCCTGGGTGGCTCAGTCGGTTGTCTGCCTTCGGCTCAGGTCATGATCCCAGGGTCCTGCAATCCAGCCCCACATCGGGCTCCCTGCTCGGCGGGGAGCCTGCTTCTCCCTCTCCCTCTGCCTGCTGTTCCCTCTGCTTGTACCCTCTCTCTCACTATCTCTCTCTTGCTCTCTGTCAAATAAATAAATAAAATCTTTAAAAAAAAATGTGGAGAGTAATGCTGAACTTAAGGGTTTAGATGTAGATTCTCTGGGCATTGAGCACATCCGGGTGAACAAAGCCCTCAAGATGAGATACTGAACTTACAGAGGTCATGGTTGGGTTAACCTGTACATGAACTCTCCCCGCCACATTGAGGTGATTCTTACTGAAAAGAGCAGGTTGTTCCTAAAGCAGAAGAAGAGGTTGCACAGAAGAAAATGATACCCCTGAAGAAACAAAAATTTATGGTCCAGGAGTAAATCAGCATAAAATAAATGCAAATAAAAGTTAAACAACAAAACAAAGCAAAAATCACCTTTCTTAGATAAATCCAGAATTAGGACTATTAAGTCTGACCTAGATAAGCAGAGTAAGTTAAGTTCTTACTGGAGTGGAGAGATACTGCACTATTTTTTTTTTTTCTAAGATTTCATTTATTTATCTGAGAAAGAGAGAATGAGAGAGAGAACACGGGAGGGGGGAGGGTCAGAGGCAGAAGCAGACTCGCTGCTGAGCAGGGAGCCCGATGTGGGACTCAATCCTGGGACTCCAGTATCATGACCTGAGCCTAAGGCAGTCGCTTAACGAACTGAGCCACCCAGGTGCCCTGCACTATTTTTTTCTAACGTTCAAAGCGAGATTCTTTAAGTTGGAGAATGTTTTAGATGGTCTAGTGGACTGTTTTTATTAAAAGTCAGGGAAGATTTGCTATTCGTTTATCAAACTTTTTTTTTATTGATTTACAGTATATGTACAGAGAAGTACACAGATCTTAAGTGTATGGCTCACTGAATCATCACAAAGTGAACATACTCACGTGACCATTACTTTGGTCAAGAAGTAGAACACTGCTAACACCTCAGAAGACCGTCTTAGTAATCCTGTTAATCATTATTTCCCCCCACTTTCCCAAAGCTAACATTGTCTAACACCAGAGTAGTTTAACTTGTTTTTCTTAAATAATTTTTTTTAGTTATGTTAGTCACCATACAATACATCATTAGTGGGGCGCCTGGGTGGCTCAGTTGGTTAAGCGACTGCCTTCGGCTCAGGTCATGATCCTGGAGTCCCAGGATCGAGTCCCGCATCAGGTTCCCTGCTCGGCAGGGAGTCTGCTTCTCCCTCTGACCCTCCCCCTCTCATGCTCTCTCTCTCTCTCATTCTCGCTCTCAAATAAATAAAATCTTTAAAAAAACAAAAAAAAACACAAAAAAACAATACATCATTAGTTTTTGATATAGTGTTCCATGATTCATTGTATAACACTCAGTGCTCCATGCAATATGTGCTCTCCTTAATACCCATCACCGGGCTAACCCATCCCCCCACTCCCCTAAACTTAATTTTTTAAAAAAGATTTGATTTTGGGGCGCCTGGGTGGCTCAGTTGGTTAAGCGACTGCCTTCAGCTCAGGTCATGATCCTGGAGTCCCTGGATCGAGTCCTGCATCGGGCTCCCTGCTCGGCAGGGAGTCTGCTTCTCCCTCTGACCCTCCCCCCTCTCATGTGCTCTCTCTCTCCTCTCATCCTCTCTCTCAAATAAATAAATAAATAAATCTTAAAAAAAAAATTTGATTTTTAAGTAATCTCTGCACTCAATGTGGGGCTCAAACTCACAACCCTGATATTAAGAGTTGCATACTCTCCGAACTAAGCTGGCCAGGTGCCCCAGTAAACTTCATTTTTTTTTTTTTTTTTAAAGATTTCCATTTATTTATTTGACAGAGAGAGACCCATTAAGAGAGGGAACCCAAGCAGGGAGAGTGGGAGAGGGAGAAGCAGGCTTTCCGTCAAGCAGGGAGCCCGATGCGGGGCTCGATCCCAGGACCCCAGGATCATGACCTGAGCCGAAGGCAGACGCTTAACGACTGAGCCACCCAGGCGCCCTGAGTTTGATGTTATTCTAAACAGCATTGGGCCTAACTGAATGGCTTTAGGCAAGATCAATGCTTTGACTTATGTTTTACAAATGGCAAGTTTGTGGTGAATAAACTGGGGTGGAAGCCATGGCTAGCAACACTGGAAGCAGGGACCACTTGGAGCATCTAGGTAAGAGATGGATAGTGACTTGGACTAGGGTGGTAGTACTAGAGATGGTGAAAATATCTATAGCAAAGTGTTGCTGAGCTAATTGTTGTGACAATGATTAGCACTATCCCAGGCCTAGAATGAGTACTTATTTTACTATAAAAATAGTATTAATGGTTCTCATTCAGCTTTATGCCATCTATCATCTAAGTCAGGAAGCTGGAAGTCATCCTAGATTTCTCAATCAAGGAAGAAAATACAGAGAGGAAAAAAAGTTGTTAGGTTCAGTTGAGTTTATGGTGTCTGTAGAGTAAGTTACCTATAAGATATGTTGAGATGAAAGTATCAATAATCTTGCAAGATGACCCTAAAAATAGTACCTGAAAATGTAGATCTATAGCTTTAGAAGTCTTGTTAGAGACTTGTTAGAGACTTGTTAAATATTTGGGAGTTGTAGGTGTTTGGTAGTATAAAGCCATTAGCTTGAATAAAATTGCCTATCTTTATAGAGGATAAAAGAGGAGAAAAATGAGCTAATGCTGTAGCTAAAGGAATGGGCAAAAGAAGAGTTGATAGGTGGTCCGAACTGCAGGAAAATGGAGAATGCTTTGTCAGTGCCTGAAGCCTGGAGTAGAGGGAATTTCAAGAAGGAATGATTGGAGGATAGAGATGAATGATACTGGTTGAGGGTAAACAAACCAAGGTCACTGGGTTTGAAAACTAGAGCAGTTTCATTAGAATAGTGGGAGAGTAGGCATCATATTACATGGTTCCAGGAGTATTTGGGAAGTGAAGTGGAATTAGCAAGTGTAGGCTACTCATTTAGAAGAATTACAATAAAGAGAAGGGTTGAGTGTGTCTTAAGAGAGAGGATATTTGGATGTTTGGAGCCTGAAAGGGAAAGTCAAGATGAGAAGGGGGTAAAGGAGAGATGATGAATGATTTTCCTATAAAGTAGGGTGCAAGATTATTAGCTGAAAATGAGGTGGTGGGGATGATTAGCAAGTTTGAGTAGAGTGCTAAAGGTTTCATTCACTCATTCTTCCAGCAGCTATTGTGCCAGGTACTTGGGGCAGAATTGTGATTAAAAAACAAAACGGGCACCTGGGTGGCTCAGTCAGTTAAGCGTCGCCTTCGGCTCAGGTCATGATCCCAGGGTCCTGGGATCAAGCCCTGCATCGGGCTCCCTTCTCCGAGGAGAACCTGTTTCTCCCTCTCCCTCTGCCTGCTCCCGCTCCACCTGCTTGTGCTCGTGCTCGCTCTCTGTGAAATAAATCAATAAAATCTTAAATAAAAAAAGTATTTGAAACAAAACCCTTCCTTCTTGGGAATTGTACAAATTAGTGAGGGACCTAGACATTAAGCAAGAAGAATCATACCAATTAAAAATTATAACTAGAGAAAAATACAACCATATTTGTACTACAAATGTGAGAATGTGAGTACGTAATGTTTTGAGAACATGTGATAGGGAAAGTTACCTACTCAGTTCAGAGAAGCCTTACCTAATGAAGATTGAATTCAGATCTGGAGGAAGAGGAAGGCTTACCCTGGCAAGGGAAGGAAAAGAATATTCTAGGCAGAAGAAATAGTATGTACAAAGGCCTTGTGGTGAGGGTGAGGAGCTGAAAGAAGGCAAGTATTCCTGTTGTGCACAGAGGAAGAGAAAACATGGGTCAAAATGAGGCTAGAGAGGGGTGCCTGGTTGACTCAGTCAGTAGAGCGTGGGACTCTTGATCTTAGGGACGTGAGTTCAAGCGTCATGCTAGGCAGGGACCCTACTTAAAAACAAAACAAAAAACCGAGGCCCCAAATGTGGGGCCCTTGTAGGCCACATTAGAAATTGAGTGGGAATGAGACTGAGGGAGGGGCAGAAGTTTATAACCTGAAAGCATGGGATTTGTAATTAGATTTGAGTTTGAATTCTTTTTTTTCCCCCCCAAAGATTTAATTTAATTTAATTTAATTATTTATTTGACAGAGCGCAAGTGAGCTCACAGGTAGAGTGGCAGGCAGAGGGACAAGCAGACTCCCCGCTGAGCAGTCCCACTCCCCATGTGGGACTCCATCCCAGGACCCTGGGATCATGACCTGAGCCAGGCACCCCTGAATTCTTTTTTCTATCACTGAGAACTTTCGGTAAGCCTCTTGACTATTAAGTTACAATTTATTTTATTTTCTTAAAAGATTTTATTTATTTATTAGAACGGGAGAGAGGATAAGCTGCAGTTGGAGACAGTTGGAGAGGGAGAGAGAGACTCCCTGCTGAGCAAGGAGCCCGATGTGGGGCTTGATCCCAGCACCCTGGGATCATGACCTGAGCTGAAGGCAACTGACTGAGCCCACCCAGGCGCCCCAATTTATTTTATTTTTAAAGAGTTTATTTATTTGTGAGACCAAGAGAGCACACATGAGCAGAGGGGCAGAGGGAGAGGGAGAAGCAGACTCCCTGCTGAGTAGGGAGCCCTTGCGGGGCTCAATCCCAGGACTCCAGGATCATGACCCAGCTGAAGGCTTAACCAACTGAGCCACCCAGGTGCCCCTATTAAGTTACAATTTAAAATGAAGTGTTGGGTGCCTGGGTGGCTCAGTTGGTTAAGCGACTGCCTTCGGCTCAGGTCATGATTCCAGAGTCCTGGGATCGAGTCCCGCATCGGGCTCCCTGCTCCGCGGGGAGCCTGCTTCTCCCTCTCCCACTCCCCCTGCTTGTGTTCCCTCTCTCGCTGTGTCTCTCTCTGTCAAATAAATAAATATAATCTTTAAAAAAAAAAAAAAAAAAAAAAAAATAAATAAATAAATAAAATGAAGTGTTACTCTCTGTTCAGTGTATCTCATTGAGTTGAGAATTAAACTCTAAATGAGATCATATGTGGGAAAGTCCCTTGGATGTTATAATAACTTTTACTTTTGGATAGTCTAGTTTTTCTCCATAGAGGCTTAAGTATTCTTTTAATTTATTTTCTTTTATTCTTATGTTAAGAGGCTTAAGTATACTGAAATTTAAAAACAAAGAGGATGTGATCAGTTCCATAAACATTTATTGAACACTTAACTATGGGTGAGGCATTGAACTAGTCACCTTGGGTATGTAGAAGTGAGTAAGAAATGGGTCTGAAGAAACAGCCAAGATGGGGAGATAGCCATTTATACAACTAAATGTATTGCAAGATACAGTTTGGTAATTTCTAAAACAGAGGTACAAAATAAAATGGGGTGTAGAAATGGAGTGATTGATTCCATCTGAGAGACAGGAAAGGCCTTAGCTAGGGGAGGAAGAGGAGGAAGGAGGTAAAAGTGGAGTCAGGTTTTTCATTGTGGTGTCATTAATTGGAATATGAAACAAAGAATAACAGCTGGGGAGATGATGATTTTGGTTTGGGACAAGTTAAATTTGAGGGTCTTGCAGTCCATGTTTTACAGTGGGAAACATGACTAGGGAGATCATGGTTGAAGGTGTAGATTTGTTCTATTCTTTGTGGATCTGTTGGGTGGAAGAATGGTGGCAGGGTAAACATTTACTTATAATATACCATATTTCATCAACTCTAAGAAGCTAGAGATTGTAAGACACACCACTAAGGAAAAAATACTATTGATTGTACTACAACATACCTTTGACCTTTTTTTGCTTTAAATTTTTTTTGAAGTTGAAGTGTAGTTGACACAATGACATATTAGTTTCAGGTGTACAACATAGTGATTCAACAACTGTATACATTATGCTGTGTTTATCACAGGTGTAGCTACTGTCTGTCACCATACATGCTATTGTGTATAGTACAGTATGTATGTGCAGTACCATTGACTATATTCCCTATGTTGTGCCTTTCATCCTGTGACTTACTCATTCTGTAACTGAAAGCCTATACCTCCTACTCTCCTTCATCTCCTTCATCCCTTTTGCCATTCTACCTCCTTCCCTCCCACCCCTTTGTTCTCTGTACGTAAGGGTCTGTTTCTGTTTTTTATTGTTGTTTGTAATTTTTTTTTAAAGATTCCACATATACATGAAATCACATGGTTTTTATCTTTCTCTGACTTAATTTCACTTAGCATAATACCCTCAGGTTCATACATCTTGTCACGGATAACAAAGTCTCATTCTTTTTTTACGGCTGAGTAATACTCCATTGAGTATATATATATACACCACATCTTCTTTATCCATTCATCTATTTGTGGACACTTGGGTTGCTTCCATTTCTTGGCTATTGTAAATAATGCTGCAGTAAACATGGGATGCATATATCTTTTTGAATTAGTGTTTTTGTTTTCTTTGTGTAAATACCCAGTAGTGGAATTACTGGGTCATATGGTATTTCTATTTTTAATTTTTTGTGGAACCTCCATATTGTTTTCCACAGTGATTGTACCAGTTTACATTTCCATCAGCAGTGCAGGAGGGTTCCTTCTTCACATCCTCTCTAACACTTGTTATTTCTTGTCTTCTTCATAGTAGCCATTCTGACTGGTTTGAGGTGATATTGCATTGTTTTTGACTTGCATTTCCCTGATGATTAGTTGAGCATCTTTTCATGTGTTTGTTGGTCATCTGTGTGTCATCTTTGGGGAAAAAACAACAACTACATAATTGATTTTAAGACACATTTTGATTTCAGTTGTTAAATGAGAAAATGTCCCACCATCTTAGAATCAGTGAAATACTGAAGCTAACATTTAATGAGCCTTTTTCTCTTTGCCACGCTGTCTGCCAATAAGCAGGTAAGCATTAATAATTTAACTCTAGGGGTGCCTGGGTGGCTCATTCATTAAGCGTCTGCCTTCTGCTCGGGCTGTGATCCCAGGGTCCTGGGACAGAGCCCCGCATTGGGCTCCCTGCTCAGCAGGAGGCCTGCTTCTCCCTCTCCCACTCCCCTCTACTTGTATTCCCTCTCTTGCTCTCTCTCTCTGTCAAATAAATAAAAAAAATCTTAAGAAAATAATTTAATTCTGATAATAATCTTGTTAGTTTATCTTTATTTTCATTTTACAGATGAGGGCACTGGGCTCACAGAAATTACAACTTTAACATACTGTAAAGCTGAATTTAGATTTTTTAGCCACAGTATAAGCTCAAAATTAATAATACAGGGTAATGCTTTGGAACATGAAAAAAATCTTTATAAATGTTTAGAGGAAGATAACTTGGTGCACTGTTGGTTATGAATCAGAGTGTCACTATAGCTGTGGTTTCTGTTTAGGAGGTATTCAGGGGCAGTATAATAACAGGTGTTTTATAGATTGGAGAGTTCATTATGGCTCTACTGTAATATTGTTTGCAACTTAAATTCCTTTTATTCTTGGGATGACATGTGGTATAATGGAAAATCCAGGATTTTGGATTTAAGAGAACACTGTTTTGAGTCTCACTAGGTAGTGACTAAAATTTTATCTATTAGTCTTTTAACTTCATTCAGAATCATCTGAAATGGGAAATAAAATACCTGTATCGGTCTTACTGGATTGGAGTGAGGGTCAAATTGACGGATAAAAAAAGTACTATGTAGTTTTAAAAAACTCAGTGCAGAGTGGTAGGTATAATTATTCTGAAAAGTTTAGGAGCTGGAAACTATTCATAAAGCCTGACCTAAGGGGCACATGGGTGGCTCAGTCGGTTAAGCCACTGACTTGGTTTTGGCTCAGGTCATGATCTCAGGGTTGTGGGATTGAGCCCCCACAGGGCTCCATGCTCAGCGTGGAGTTTGCTTGAGGTTCTTTCTCCCTCCCCCTCTGCTGCTCCCCCCATGCGCACACTCTTTTTCTTTCTCTCTAAAATAAATAAAATCTTAAAAAAAAAAATTAAAGCCTGACCTAAGATATAAGAAATACTTGGGAATTAACTGAAACACAGCCGCCTTTCATGTAAAATGAGAAAGGTAATCATTATATTGGGACATTAGAGATAAAATTGTAGACTTTACTACTTGATTAGGTTTGGCAAGGTGCTGGTTTGCTGGCCTGAGGCAAATGATACTGGTCTTGAATATACCTAGTTAAGAGAACTGTCATGTTGGTAGATGCATGATATCTATCTATCTGTCTATGAAAGTTTTTGTTGCTGCCAATGCCATGGTTTATTCAAGAGTCTAAGTGCTCTCTGTGAAGGTAACTTCATATGCCTGTTTTCAGCTGAAGCATAAAGCTGCCTTAGAGAATGCATATTAAGGCCTTATTGTGTACCCCATACTGTGTTGCTTACAAAGATAAACACATCTGGTTCATCCTCCAACTACTTTGCACTCAACAGGGAAGACAAATATGAGAGAACATGCCTGACACAAAACAGAATGTAAGTGACATTATAGAGGAAAACTGAAAGAGAACAGATTTCATCTGGGGAGTGATAAGGGAATGCTCTTCGGTAATAGTTATTTTTTCTCATATGGGCAATATATGTGCACTTCAGAAATTTTGGGAAATACATCATCAAGAGAAAAATAAAAATCATAATTCTACTGGTCTGTGTAGGGTGTGTGTGTATATATAAACTTTTTTCTTTTTTTTTTTTTAAGATTTTATTTATTTGCCAGAGAGAGAGATTGAAAGTGCATAAGCAGGGGGAGCAGCAGGCAGAGGGAGAAGCAGGCTTCCTGCTCAGCAGGGAGCCCAATGCGGGACTCAATCTCAGGACCTTGGATCATGACCTGAGCTGAAGGCAAACGCTTAAGTGACTGAGCCACCCAGGCATCCCTAAACTTTTTTCTTTTACATAAAATTGTATCCTACTTTATGTACAACTCATCCTGATTTCTTTTTCCTGGTGGAATATTATCATATATATTAGAATTTGATAAGTCTTCTCTGGGTTATATCTTTACTTTTTGGAATATGGAAAGGATTTTTAGAATCTAGTAAGCTAAAACTCTAGTAAGCTAAAATGTACTAGTGTGATGATTTATTGAAGTTATGATAATAGTTTATAAGCTATTTGAGAAAGTATGTGAAAAAGTAGTCTGGGGCATATATTAATTGCTATATCAATAAATCTAATTTGCTCACTATTAAGAGATCAGTGTAATGAAATAAACCACAATAAATCACAGAAATGAAATAAGGCACCAATATTTGATATTTGAGGATGGTGCCAAACAAGTCTTCATGGTGTCAGTATCTGTTGCTCTGGTTGGAATGATCCAGCCATTTCTAGCAGTACTGCAGTTGAGAGTCACTTACAACTTCTAGGCTTTCAGGGCAATAACAGGTGTTTCTTGCTATGATCTGTGAATGCTGTTTTATAATGTTCAGAAAACTTGCTTTCTTTATTTCTTGAGATCTAGGTCTATGCATGCTTTGTTGCAACTAGAGAAGGGAGGTAAGCTATTAAAAAATCACACAGACACACACACATCCTGGTAAGGATTGACAACTGGCTGGCTCAATTGGTGGAGCATGCAATTCTTGATCTTGGGGTCATGGATTCATGCCCCACATTGGGTATAGAGATTACTTAAAAATAAAAACTTAAAAAAAAATTCCTTGTCAATAAATTTCTGGTTGTATTTCTAATTATATCTCAAGGACAAAGTCCCAGAAGTTGGGATTATTAGACTTCAATGAATGAGTATTTTTTAAGGTTCTTTATACAATTTGTCAAATTACTCCGTAGAAAGAAGTTTATTTACTACCTCATATCAATTTATATTTTCATGAGTTGTGTGTAAGAGTGCTCATCTCATCAAACCCTCACCAGCATCCAGTTTTCTGTCTCTATTTTGATACCTTATTTTTGTTTTGCTGTAAATTTCATGAATTTTTTTTTTTTAAAGATTTATATTCATTTATTCATGAGAGACAGAAAGAGAGAGAAGGAGAGGCAGAGGGAGAAGCAGGCTCCCGAGCAGCAGGGAGCCCAATGCAGGACTTGATCCCAGGACCCTGGGATCATGACCTGAGCCAAAGGCAGACGCTTAGCCATCTGAGCCACCCAGGCACTCCTTTAGGAATTTTTCTAAATGTACTTTGTACATGTATGAAGTTAAATAAACTTTAATGTTAGAGTAGAAATTTTTTTTTTATGAATCACCTATTGGTGCCTTTGCCTATTCTTTTTTTTTTTAAGATTTTATTTATTCATTTGAGAGAGAATGAGATAGAGAGAGCATGAGAGGGGGGAGGGTCAGAGGGAGAAGCAGACTCCCTGCGAGCAGGGAGCCCGATGTGGGACTTGATCCTGGGACTCCAGGATCATGACCTGAGCCGAAGGCAGTCGCTTAACCAACTGAGCCACCCAGGCACCTGCCTATTTTTTTATATTAGTGTTTTATATTGATTTGTAAGAGCTCTTTATATATTATCATTAATTATTGATATTTTGATATGTTGATTAATTAGTATGTTAATGATATATTTGTATATAATACTTGCAAATAACATTTCCATTTTGTAGTTTGACTTTGAATTTTATTTATAATGTTTATACAGCATCAACATTTCAAGGTATTAACCCAACTTAAATATAAAACACACACACACACTCACACACATACTTTGATGACTTGAGTTCTAGCTTGTAGCTAGTTTGAGTATCTTAAACAGGACCAGGGAACCTTTTACAGGATAAGTGATGTTCAATAAACATGTGATTTGATTTAATATATGTATGTATCAACATTTATCCTGTGGGCTTCTCTGTAGGATAATTACTGGATTTTAATAAAGACCAAGAAATAGGAGTTATCAGCAAGATAAGGTATATTACTATGATAGTTTTAGTTATTAAAATTAAAACATTAGGCTGAGTGAACTAAATAATGTCCTGATTGTTCTTTATATTCCATTATAGCCTGTAAGACAGTTGCTTAATGAAGGAGTTAAGTGGATAAATGGCTAGACTGACCTTGTGCAATCCATGTATAACTAAGCTTGAATTATTTCTGATAAATAGTAACCATAGAAATCTGATTGTATATTAATGTAAACTCTATTCCATCTAAGGTTTATTTATTTAGAAAACATTTAAAAAGGTATGTGAGCACTTGTATGTGCTCAGTTATAACCTGGACTGTGTTTACTTTAGAATTAGTCATTGGCTTTGTTAGTTGAAGTTTGACGTAAGTACTTGTTTGTCTTTTGGTTTGAGAAGATGCTTATAGGTAGTAAATCTTGATTCTTGCAGAAATTTTTTTCAAGGGCTGGGTAGCATATTTATGTATTCTTCATTAGTATTCTGTTTAAGTTATGATAAATAGCTATGAAGTAAAGTAGAGGCTTAGTAGTGATATTTTTAAGACTTTTCTAGAAATGTGTATGAATGAAATCATAGGTATTTACTTGTTTGCAACTTTGATTTTTCTATTACTTTATGCCACCATATTTTTTTTTTTTTTAAAGATTTTATTTATTTATTTGAGACAGAGAGAATGAGAGAGAGCACATGAGAGGGGGGAGGGTCAGAGGGAAAAGCAGACTCCCTGCCGAGCAGGGAGCCCGATGCGGGACCCGATCCCGGGACTCCAGGATCGTGACCTGAGCCGAAGGCAGTCGCTTAACCAACTGAGCCACCCAGGCGCCCTATGCCACCATATTTTTATACAATTTATTTTTCTTTGCCTTGGTTTATGTGGGCATAAATTGAAGCTTTAGCTGTCAATTTGGTGTGATTTTGGCATTAATACTGCAGGGAGAAAGCTGTGACTACAAGACGTATATAGGCTTTTGAATCTGGGTTTGAGTTTCAGGTATCGCTGTTTTAAGTCTGAAACCTTGGACAAGTTACGTAACATCTCTGTTTTAGTTAATCTCTAAAGTGGAAATTGTGCACTCTATAGCAGTATTTTTTTCAAACTGTAGGCCTGATTCATTAGTTCTGAAATCAGATTAGTTGATGAAAGGAGAAAAAGACACAGAAAAAAAAGTTGCATTTAATAAGGGAAAATATTGTTTTGTGAGACTTTTGTTTCATAATATGCATACATACGTAATACATATGTGGGTAAGCAGATGGAAGCTTTGTTGCATTTTAAGATATATTTCTTACCATAGGCAGGGTTAAAAAAAGTTTAAAAAATATTTTCCTATGAAGTTATTAGGATTAAGTGCTTAACATAGATAGGCACTGAAAGAAAGATGGAGAAATCGTATTGAATATTTTGGCTTTCTTGTATTTTGTTGTGTTTATACAGATTTGATCTTTGTTCCAAGAGCTATAAAATAAAAAACTGGATTGTCACTTCAAATTTAGAAAATCACTTGACACAGAAAGGTTTTGGGAAAGTATGGTTTTGGGAACTCATACATAGTAGGTGGGAGTCTAAGTTTATATGACCACTTGGAGTGCAATTTGGCAATGCCTAGTAAAGTTGAAGATAGTGTACGCTACAGCCTAGTGATTTCAATTCTTGTGGTTGTGTCAAGGGAGACATGCAGGAGGATGTTGATTGCTGCATTGTTTGTAATGGCAAGAACTTAAACAACTTAAAAGTCCCATCTCAGAAGTTTGGATAAATGTGATATGTTAATAAAATGAAATGCTAAACTTAGTTAAATGAATACAGGAACCTGTATTAATAATGATCAATCTCAAATCAAAATGGGTAGAAAAGCAAGTTGCAGACAGATATAGTATGACACCATATATATATATATTTTTAAGATTTTATTTATTTATTTGACAGAGAGAGACAAGCGAGAGAGGGAACACAAGCAGGGGGAGCGGGAGAGGGAGAAGCAGGCTTCCTGCGGAGTGGAGAGCCCGATGCGGGGCTCGATCCCAGGACCCCAGGATCATGACCTGAGCCGAAGGCAGACGCTTAAGGACTGAGCCACCCAGGCGCCCCGACACCATATTTTTTTTAAAAAAAATTCATCTATCTGAGAGAGAGAGCAAAAGAGAGCGCGCGCGAGAGCGTGCATGAGTGGGAGAGGCAGAGGGAGAGGGAGAGAGAATCCGAAGCCAACTTCACACAGCATGGAGTCCCACGAGGTGCCTGATCTCATAACCCTGAGACCACGACCAGAGCCGAAACCAAGAGTTGGATATCCAACCGATTGCGCCATCCAGGTGCCCCAACACCATATATTTAACACTTAAAATCATTCAAAAACAGTACCATATATTGTTTATGGATACAAATATAAAAATAAAAATTTGGACTGGAATGATACATATTAGTGTCAGGATAATGGACACTTACAGGGAGGGAAGGAATGGGATTAAGTAGGAATTTTAGTTGTATCTGTAATAAATTTTGGAGAGAAAAAAATCTGAATCCTATATGGCAAAATAATGGTCTGGCCAGTCTGGCTGTTAGGTACATGGGTGGTCATAATCTTCTTTTGTTTTTCACTGTCTGTTTTAAATATTGAAATAAACATGCATTTTCTTAAAAAGTTTAGTGCTCAATTCATGACACTGATAAAACACTCAGTGGTATCTATTAAAAATAGCACATTGTTTTATAATCTAGAGAATAATGAATTTTCTATGAACGAGGGCTTAACCTACTTAGGTGATCTTCCAGGCTTTCCAGTAATAGGGAGGGAGGGAGAGAGAGAGAGTGTGAGAGAGTGCACGAGCCGGGGGAGGGGCAGAGGGAGAGGGAGAAGCAAACTCCCCGCTGAGCAGGGAGTAGACATGGACACGGAGCTTGATCCCAGGACCCTGGGATCATGACCTGAGCCACCCAGGTGCCCCTCCAGTAAGATTTCAGTTCAATGTAGACATAGGTAAAAATACATCAAGTAGAATTATTGGGTGTATTTCCATGATAAGGAACCAAAGCTTCAACCTAGACATTTTTCTTTGTATGAATCTGTCTCCTTCCTATGCATGTTATTTGCCCACTGCTCTACAAGCATGAGTCACAGATTTGTGATTACCCTTAAGAGGCCCCTGTAGTTTTTCAGATAGACTTTTGTTATAGTTAAGCTTTAGTATGTCTTAGCTTGGCTCCTGCCCTTACTATGTTATATATGTCCTTTGCTGCATCATCATAAACAATTTCTTGACGATCCTGGTTAACTAGTTGTAGTACTTACTCAAAGATCTGTTGTACCAAGCATTGTAAGGCTGCATTATAGATTCTCAGTATGTTATAGTCAAGTGCTGTTGGATAGAACTTTCTGCAATGATGAAAATGTTCCACGTTGGTGCTTTTTCAGTCTGGTGGCCGCTAGTCACATGAAACTATCCGGCTCTTCCAATGTGGCTAGTATGACCTAGGGACAGAATCTTTAAAACTTAAATATCCATTTGGGGTTGCTGGCTACCATACTGGACAGTGCAGCTCTAGTCTGTTGAATGCTAGGTTTGGGGTACCTGGCTGGTTTAGTCGGTAGAGCATGCAACTCTTGATCTTGGGGTTGTAAATTCGAGCCCCATGTTGGGTGTCGAGATTACTTTAAAAATAAAATCTTTAAAAAAAAAGTGCTAGGTTTGATTACTAGCACATTAGTGAATTTCCTGAACCTGTTTTCCTGTGTGTAAAAGGGGACTAATAATTCTTGCCCTAACCACCTCTGGGGATTCTACAGAAAAGTTAAAGGAGAGCCTCTTGAGAAAAGACCAGTCATATGGGATATTATATATTAAAAGCCATTAAACTGTACTTTTTATTTGACTGCAGTTTTACTTTTTTTTTTTTTTTTAAGATTTTATTTATTTGAGAGAGAGAGAATGAGAGAGAGCACATGAGAGTGGGGAGGTCAGAGGGAGAAGCAGACTCCCCGCTGAGCAGGGAGCCCGATGCGGGACTCGATCCCGGGACTCCAGGATCATGACCTGAGCCGAAGGCAGTTGCTTAACCAACTGAGCCACCCAGGCGCCCCTGCAGTTTTACTTCTAAGACTTTATTCTAAGAAAGTAAAATTTTTGTATACCCCTGATTATCTGTCATCCAAGGTTATTTATAATTGTATTAATTTTCTAGGACCACTAACAAAGTACCACAAGCGGTGGGTGGCTTAAACAACAGAAATTTGTCTCATAGTTCTGGAGGCTTGAAGTCCAAGATCAGGGTGTCTGCAGGGTACTTCTGAGGGTTGTGAGAGGATCTTTTTCATGCCTTTCCCCTAGCTTCTGCTGGCTTTCTGGCAATCATTGGCGGTTCTTGGCTTGTAGAAGCATCTCTGCCTTATCTTCACATGGTATTCTCCTTTTATGTATGTCTCTGTGTCCAAATTTCAGGATATCAGTCATAATGGGTTAGGGTCTACCCTGAGGACGTAATCTTAACTAGCTATATCTGCAGTGATCCTATTTCCAAATAAGGTCACATTCTGAATTCCTTGAGGTGAGGACTTCAATATTTTAGTTTTAGAGGAACACAGTTCATCGCATAACAATAATATCTGATAAACTGGGTGGCTTAAACAACAGACATTTAGTTTTCTCAATTCTGGAGGCTGGGAAGTCCAAGATCAAGTTTCTAGCATGGTTGAGTTCTTGGTGAAAGCCATCATCTTGCCTTGCAGGTGGCTGCTTTCATACTGTGACCTCATATGGTAGAGCGGGAGAGAGCTAGCTTTTTGGCCTCTTCTTGTAAGGATACTAATCCCAGTATGAGGACCCTACCCTCATGACCTCATCTAAACCTAATTACCCTAAAAGGCCCCACCTCCAAATATCACATTGAGGGTTAGTGTTCAGCATATGAATTTTGAGGGGACACATTCAGTCCATAACAGCTAATAAAAATCATGTTATAAATGAATATCTAATAACATGGAAAAATGCTTCATAAAACATTTTTAATGGGGAAAAACAGATTGTAAAACCAGCTAGGTACAGTAAGTTCCAAACTAGCTAAGTAAAATTAAAATAATATATATTGATAAAAGACTAAAAATATATACATAGTAATGTTAAAATGATTAACATGGTAGAAGTGTGGAAAATGTTGATCTTTTTTGATGTTTTCAATGACTATGTAACAGTTTCATAATAGAAAAAAACCATAATACATTTCTAAGAGTGGAATTGCTAGGTTAAAAGCAAAACATTTGAACTTTTTGCAGTTTTTTTTAGCAATCTCTATACCCAACTAGGGCTCAAACTCACGACCCCAAGATAAGAGTGTCATGCTCTTTGGATTGAGCCAGCCAGCCACCCTAGAATTTGAACTTTTTGTGTTTTTTTTTTAAAAGATATTTTATTTTGGGCGCCTGGGTGGCTCAGTCATTATATGTCTGCCTTCGGCTCAGGTCATGATCCCAGGGTCCTGGGATCAAGCCTCACATCAGGCTCCCTCCTCGGCGGGAAGCCTGCTCCTCTCTCTCCCACTCCCCCTGCTTGTGTTCCTGCTCTCGCTGTCTCTCTCTCTCTGTCAAATAAATAAATAAAATCTTTAAAAAAAAATTTATTTATTTATTTTTAAAGATTTTATTTATTTATTAGACAGCAAGAGAGGGAACACAAGCAGGGGGAGTAGGAGAGGGAGAAGCAGGCTCCCCTCTGAGCAGGGAGCCCGACGTGGGGCTCCATCACAGCACCCTGGGATCATGACCTGAGCTGAAGGCAGACGCTTACCGACTGAGCCACCCAGGTGCCCCAGATTTTTATTTATTTTAGAGAATGAGCAAGAGAGTTTGCGAGCAGGGGGAGGGGAAGAGAGAGAATCTCAAGCAGACTCTGAACTGAGCACGTGGAGTCCGGTGTGGGGCTCGATCCCATGAGATCATGACCTGAGCTGAAATCATGGGCCAGATGCTTAACCGAGCCACCCAGGCACCCCTCCAAGCTGTTTTTTTTTTTTTTTTTTTTTTAAAGATTTTATTTATTTGAGAGAGAGAATGAGAGAGAGAGAGAGCTTGAGAGGGGTAGGGTCAGAGGGAGAAGCAGACTCCCCGCTGAGCAGGGAGCCCGATGCGGGACTCGATCCCGGGACTCCAGGATCATGACCTGAGCCGAAGGCAGTTGTTTAACCAACTGAGCCACCCAGGTGCCCCCCCAAGCTGGTTTTTAAGTATTGAGTTTATGCTAGTTATTCTTCCTTTTGAGTATATTCTCCTAAGTTCTTATCATTTTACTCTTCTCCTTTTTGTGTTCCTTTGTCTTGAACATTTCTGTGCTCTCCCTCTAGATATTTCTTACTGTGTTAAGGGATCTAAGAGAGACACATTCAGCAGATTATTCAGGTTAATAAACACTCTTTATTCTAAACCAGGGCATCTACCTTGATGCTTTATCTGCTTTCCTTTTCCAATGAGCAAAGTAGAGATCTGAGGAAATCTCAGTATATACAGGTCCAGGCCTAAGTACCTACTTGATTATTTTTTTCTGGCCCTAGCACTGCTTAAATCCCCTGGGCCACGGGTTTCCTAAAGAGAAGGCATTATTGGTGCTCTGTCAAAAGAGTAGAGATGAGAAAATTACTACTTCCTGGTCTCATAATTTTGTAATTCTTTTAGTCTGCTTATTTAGATTCAGAGAAGAAGTATCAATTATCAAATTGCAGGAATGAGGCCAACAGACATGTGAAAAGATGCTTATCACTTATCAGGGAAATGCAAATCAAAACCACAATGAGATTTCACCTCACACCTGTCATAATGGCTAAACTCAAAAACACAAACAGCAGGTGTTGGCGAGGATGTTGGGTGGGGGAAGGAATCTTCTTACATTGTTGGTGGGAATGCAAACTGGTGCAGCCACTCTGGAAGACACTGGAAGTTTCTCAAAAAGTTAAAAATAGAACTCTGTGATGCAGCAATTGCACTACTGGGTATTTACCCAAATAATACAGAAACACTAATTCAAAGGGATACATGCACCTCATGTTTATAGCAGCATTATTTACACTAGCCGAGATAGGGAAGTAACCCAAGTGTCCATTGATAGAAATGAAATCTTAACATTTGCAACAACACAGATGGAACTAGAGAGTATAATGTGAAGTGAAAGAAGTCAATCAGAAGACAAATACCATATGGTTCTACTTATATGTAGCATTAAGAAACAAAGGAGCAAAGGGGAAAAAGAGATAAACCGAGTAATAGGCTCTTAACTATAGAGGACAAACTAATGGTTACCAGAGGGAGGTGATGGGGATTAAGGAGTGCACTTGTGATGAGCACTGGGTGATGTATGAAAGTGTTGAATCACTATATTGTACACCTGAAACTAATATAACACTGTTAACCAACTGGAATTAAAATAAAAACTAAAAAAATAAACGAATAAAAGGAGGGGCTCCTGGGTGGCTCAGTTGGTTAAGCATCAGCCTTCCGCTCAGGTCATGATCTCAGGGACCTGAGATCGAGCCCCATGTTGGGCTCTCTGATCAGTGGGGAGTCTGCTTCTCCCTCTCCCTTTGTGCCCCCCCCGTCAAATAAATAAAATCTTAAAATAAAAGGAAAAATACAAGAAATTGTAGGAATGAGTTGAATACCTGAAAATATGAAATGAGCCAAGGAACTCAGTTACAGGTTGGGAAGTTAAATTTAAGATGGGTCTAGCAAACATTTCAGGACTGAGATATCAGTCCTTTGCTGTTTTTTGTTTGTATTTTTTTTCTTTACAGATTTATTTTAAAGAGAGCATACGAGTGGGGAGTGGTGGGGGGCAGAGGGAGAGAGAGAGAATCTCAAACAGACTCCTTGCTGGGTGCGGAGCTGGAAGCGGGGCTTGATCTCACAACCCTTGAGACATTACCTGAGCCAAAATCAAGAGCTACCCAGGCACCCACCCTTTGCTGTTTTTGTTTGTTTGTTTGTTTTTGTTTTCATTTTTTGTTGGGTTTCAAAAAAAAGTTGACTACTGGAGCCCTTTGTGGGCCTGAATGCTAATTAAATTGTTGGTTTGGTATTGAAACTGGAGAAAGAATGTCCTTCAGCTCTGATGGTTAGAGTCAAACAGAATCTGGACGTCAATAGCACACTGTCTGGTGCAGTCATTGCCTTACTAGATTCTGAGACCCTTGAGGGCAGAGACAATATCCTTATCTCTCTTATTCTGTTATGTGGCACATTGCCTGACAGTAGGCACTTAATATTGAAGGGATGGAAAATGAAGAACGAAAACGGAAAAAACATCTGTGTATTAGAGACTGTTAATGTTCATCTGTTCTGCCTTGGCTCCAGAAGCAAATTCATAATCCTTCGCAGAATTTATTTTCCTAGTTCTTTCTTCACCATCTCTACCTCTACTACATTAATGCAAGTCACTGTCATCTCTTGTCTGGACTACTGAAATAGCTTTCTAATGTATCTTCTTTCTTCCATTTGTGCCTTTTTTTTTTTTTTTAAGATTTTATTTATTTGAGAGAGAGAATGTGCAAGTCAGAGAGCACAAGCAGGGGGAGCAGCAGGCAGAGGAAGAGGGAGAAGCAGACTCCCCACTGAGCAGGGAGCCCAACGTGAGGCTCGATCTCAGGACCCTATGATCATGACCTGAGCCTAAGGCAGCCACTTAACCGACTGAGCCACCCAGGCGCCCATTTGTGCTTTTCTGAGGTACATTCTCCAAACAGTAATCAAAGCTATTTTTTCTAAAAATGTAAATCAGATCATGTCACGTGTCTACTCTGGTCTTCCAGTGGCTTCCCAGTATATATCTCTCACTTTTAAAATCTGTTCTATTTCCTGAATTAGGAGAGCTGAGATTCTGATACTGGAGGATTCTTTTACAGAGTGTTTCTATTCCCCATCTCCTCCCTCCCACCACTGAAAATATGCCTGGAAAAAACAACATTAGCAGGCAGAAAAGCTTCAAAAGAGAGGAAGAAATACGTTTTAAGAATCGAGATCCAATTAAAACATGAATGTGAAGATTCTTCTACCTCTCTAACCACCTCATCCAGTTCCTCAGGAAGGCTCTCTAATGTAATACATATGACATGCACCGACTGAGCCTTTCTCTAGGTCTGAAGGAAGAAATAATTACTAAATTCCTTGAGCCTCTTCCACTCAAAATGAAGGAATCTAACAAGGATACCTATCCATACTATCCAGGCCATGAGAATGGTAGTCTACCATATTGATTAAGAGTATAGCTAGATCTTGAAGTCAGATTGCCTGAATTTGAGTCCCAGCTCTATGAACTATATAACCTTGGGCAAGATGTTTAAACGCCTCTAAGACCCAGTTTCCTTATCTGTAACATGCTTATCTGAAAGTTTCTGTAGGGATTAAGAGAGCATTTAAGAGATTAAGTATAGTTAGTGTGTTTTCAAAAATGTTGTAGTTACTGTTTTTACAGTTCTCACTATTACCACTATAATCCTACCCCATTCCAAGGAAGTGTTTTATTTATTTCCATTATAGCATTTGTGTTGTAACTTTCTATTTCTATATTTATTTTCCCATAGACTTTAAGAGGCTCATTTTAAAATTTGTATTCCACAGTGCCTAGTATACTTGATATGCCATCTATATTTGGGTTAATCTGAATAAAGACTAATGTTTGAGTTCCTCTAAATTAGTGGACTTTTGTACACAGTACACAGATTTAAAAAGTATGGATAAAACAAGCAAGCTTTTATATTGCCTCCCAAGATCTGGTGGGGAAGAAAGGGATAATTCCTTTGCTAAATATGAAAATTGAGAGTTACATTTTTTTTTTTTTGCTGTATACCGACATCAAAGAAGGATGGGTAGAATTCTTTTGACAGCCTTTGGGTCCCCAAAGAACCTGAGCCCTTCAACCACCAGTTCCATTGTCTCTAGCTGTCCCAATGAAATGGCCGTTGGTCCTTTTGTTTTATGGGGCCAATTAAATGTCTTGACTCTTTAATATGTCTAGGCATTCAGGGGCTAGGCACTGATAATCCCTTCTTAAAAAATGTGGAAGTAAAAAGCCAATCATACATTTATATTTTATATGTAGCATTGGCACCTAAACTCAAAACTGCTTTATTATAACTAGATTGCATCAGCCGATTTTATATGTAAGGCCCATAGATTTCTAATTAGGGAATTGTTAGCTGGGTTACTAAAGAAAGTCTTGTGGCAAAAAGGTATTTATATTATCTGGAAGAGTGTTATAGGTTCCACAAAAGAAATTGTCTCAGGGACTTCTTACCAAGATTACACTCAATGAATTTTAGAGAAATAAAATGATGGGGGAAAAAAAAAAGAATCCTGTCCTTAAAGAGCTTTTGCTCATTATGGGAGTTAGGATTTGGTATAAATAACAGCTGGGCGGGGGAAGAGATAGAAAGCAAGAGGTACATAAAAACTGCTGTGGGAATTTGGAACAAGGAGACAGTATTTTTGACTGATAGTATTTGGGGGAAAAATTGGGAAGTTTAGTAGGAGAGAGAATATTCGTGTTTGGTGTTGAAAAAGGAATATTTTGAACATGTGGAAATGAAGTATATTGTGAACGTCCTTATTAAAGACAGGAGTCATATTAATAATACGTAATCTTCTTGGCTGTTATTTTTTAAAAAGATTTATTTTAGAGAGAGAACACACATGCAGAGGGGAGGAGCAGAAGAAGAGGGAGAGGGAGAGAATCCCAAGCAGACTCCCCACTGAGCATAGAGCCTAATGTGGGGGCTTGATCTCACAACCCTGAGATCTTGACCTGACCCTCCATCAAGAGTGGGATGCTTAATCAACTGAGCCACTCAGGCGCCCCCTTCTTGGCCATTTTTGAAAGCAGTATGAGTAGTCATCATAATACCTGACATTTATTGACTGCCTATTCTTTTTTTTTTTTAAAGCTCATTGCTTCTTTTTTATTTTTTATTTTTTATTTTTTTAATTTTTATTTATTTATTTTTTTTAAGATTTTATTTATTTATTTGACAGAGAGATAGCGAGAGCAGGAACACAAGCAGGGGGAGTGGGAGAGGGAGAAGCAGGCTTCCTGCTGAGCAGGGAGCCCGATGTGGGACTCGATCCCAGGACCCTGGGATCATGACCTGAGCCCAAGGCAGACGCTTAACGACTGAGCCACCCAGGCGCCCTTGAGTGCCTATTCTATGCCAGAATCTGTTCTAAATGCTTGACCTTTATTAACTCAGTTTTCAAATACCTGTTATCTTTATTTTAAAGGAAATGAGACATGAGGCCCAGACAGATTAAGTAATTAACTTGCCCAAGATCACACAGTAATAAATGGAAGTAGCTTGGGTTTCAACCTCTGTAGTCTGATTCTAGGACTAACTACAACTATTAAGCTGGAGGTTTTCTCTCTCTCTCTCTCTCTTTTTAAAAAGATTTTATTTATTTATGAGAGAGAGAGCAGGGCAGGAGCAGAGGGAGAAGGACAGCAGACTCCACGCTGAGTGCACAGCCTGATGCAGGGCTCTATCTCAGGACCCTGAGATAATGACCTAAGCTGAAGCCAAGAGTTGGACGCTCAACTGACTGAGCACCCCAGGTGCCCCTAAATATTTTCTCTTTATAATCTTTTTTTCCTGCCTTTTTCTTTTCTCCTAGATGTTGCTTTTTTTTCTTTTACGTTTTTATAAAAGTTATATGTGCATATAATTTAAACAACCAATCAGTAAACATTATAAATTTTGTTAGGACAAACAACATCTTCCCCCCTGCCCCTTCTCATTAGAAGTTTAAGTTTAGTGCTTGCTACTACAAGCAAGGTATTGGAGGAGAAGCTGTGTATTTGCTCCACTCTCCCCTTGAGATAATTACTGTTTGCTTTCCTTATGCTGTATTTTACCTTGGGGTATAGGGTGGCTGGCATTCAGTGCATCTCCAGTTCTATAAGGACATGTCAGCCATGAGTTGTAGCAGTTGCTCAGCTCTCCCAGTCTTTGGCTTTCCTGTCAAGAACTTCATCACCTTTTCCTTCTTAGCTTCATCTTTCTTTAAGTTCTCACTGCCTAGGTACAGGCTGCTATCCTCTCTCACTTGGGATTCTGCAACAGCCTTCTTACTGGTCAACTTGCCTTCCTCCAGTTTATTTTCTACACTGAAGCCAGAATAAATTTTCCAAAATGTAAATCTGATCAGGGCCCTACCCTGCTTAAAATCCCTCAGATTCCTAACCTGGTTTACAAGACCCTTCATGGCTATCCCTGGCTTTCTCCTCAACTTTCGCCATTTCCTATCCTCACTCTTTAAGTTCTGATTATAATCAAACTTCAGTGATTTCTTTCTTTTTTTTTTTTTTAAGATTTTATTTGTTTATTTGACAGAGTGAGGCACAGCGAGAGAAGGAACACAAGCAGAGGGAGGGGAGAAGGAGAAGCAGGCTTCCCGCCGAGCAGGGAGCCCGATGTGGGGCTCGATCCCAGGACCCTGGGATCATGACCTGAGCCGAAGGCAGACGCTTAATGACTGAGCCACCCAGGCACCCCAAACTACCAGTGATTTCTTAAATGTACTATTTTTTCCCTCACCTTTGATGATACCTGTAGAAGTAAAGATATGAAGATAACTGTCAAATGTGCAACCTAGCTTCATAAAAACCAGCAAAGCCACACAACTAGGTTTCCTAGGAAAAACAGAAATCAGTCCAGTCCCTCCAAGTAGAACTTAGAGTTTGGGAACTAAAAGGTTGTTCAGGAATGAATGCAATTCTAATAAACAGGCTATCTTGTTACCCCTTAAGCTTCAGGAATTTGTTAAAATGGAGCAGAGACAGTGTTTTGTTCTTCTCCTTGATTTTTTTTTTTCTCCTGTAATTTGGCCTTACTCCCAACTCTCAGACTTGTGTCTGTGAGTTACATTTCTTTCCCCTAAGTAAGTTGCTGACTGATTTGGTTAGTCATTGCCCCTTATAAATGTTTACTTTTGGCACAGTTTTTTCTTCAGGACATTTGTTAAGCTGCTGTGTAGTCTACTGATTGACTGCCTTTGGACCTGAGAATCACCCTTGATAAAATCAAAGGAGGACAGGATCATGGGGTTACATTGTGGGCACAAGTACTTAAAAATGTGAAGAATTGCACTGGGCTGCTTTCCTTAGCTGAGGGCCAATGATAAGGTATTTATTTTAGTGAGGCATCTAGAGCATAATGGACTCCTTTTTCATATGTGAATGGTTAACTGGCTGGGCATAGAGTTCTTGGCTTGTAATCTTTTGTCATTAGAAGCTGTAGATAGATGGTGCTTTTTTTCTTTTTTAAGATTTTATTTTTAAGATTGGTCGGTGGAGGGGTGCCTGGGTGGCTCAGTCGGTTAGGCATCTGCCTTTGGCTTGGGTTGTAATCCCAGGGTCTTGGGATCGAGCCCCGCATCAGGCTCCTTGCTTGGTGGAGAGCCTGCTTCTCCCCCGGCTCTCCCCCTGCTCATGCTGTCTCTCCCTCTTTCTCTGTCTCTCAAATAAATAAATAAAATCTAAAAAAAAAAAAAAAAAAAGATTGGTTGGTGGAGCATGTGACTCTTGATCCCGGGGTTGTAGGTTCGAGCCCTCTGCTGGGTGTAGAGGTTACTTAAAAAAAAAAAATAAGGTCTTAAAAAAACAAAACAAAATAAAACTTTTCTCATGTTTACTTCAATATGCTTATCTCACTGAGCTTCCTTTTTATCTGCCTCTTATCAAGCTTCCTTAGTATTTTATTTTTTTTATTTTTTAAAGATTTTGTTTATTTGACAGACACAGCGAGAGAGGGAACACAAGCAGGGGGAGTGGGAGAGGGAGAAGCAGGCTTCCGGCGGAGCAGGGAGCCCAATGCGGGGCTCAATCCCAGGACCCCGGGATCATGACCTGACCCAAAGGCAGACGCTTAACGACTGAGCCACCCAGGCGCCACCAAGCTTCCTTAGTATTTTAGTCTTTTGTTTTACCTTTTCTCTTTTGCTTTTGTGACTCCATTAAAAAAAATGTAGAGAGGGGCGCCTGAGTGGCTCAGTCGGTTAAGCGTCTGTCTTCGGCTCAGGTCATGATCCTGGGGTCCTGGGATCGAGCCCTGCATCGGGCTCACTGCACGGCGGAGAGCCTGCTTCTCCCTCTCCCTCTGCCTGCCATTCTGACTATCTGTGCTCTCTCTCTAGCTCTCTGTCAAATAAATAAATAAAAATCTTAAAAAAAAAAATGTAGAAGCTGTGAAATCTACCTAAAATCTTTTTTTTTTGCAATCCATAATTTCAAAAGTGTTTCTTTACCTTTGAATGTTATGTTCTTAATTGTTTTAGAATCATTTCATGGTCTTTTTTTTTTTTTTTTAATGGTCTTCTTAGAAACAATTTAAAGATTTTATTTATTTATTTGAGAGAGAGCACATGAGAGGGGGGAGGGTCAGAGGGAGAAGCAGACTCCCTGCCGAGCAGGGAGCCCGATGTGGGACTCGATCCCGGGACTCCAGGATCATGACCTGAGCCGAAGGCAGTCGCTCAACCAACTGAGCCACCCAGGCGCCCCTTAGAAACAATTTAAATGGGGGCGCCTGGGTGGCTCAGTTCGTTAAGCGTTTGACTTTTGATTTCGGCTCAGAAAAAAAAAGATTTTTTAAGTTTATTTGACAGGGGGAAGGGTAGCGGCAGGCAGAGGGAGAAGCAGGCTTCCTGCTGAGCAGGGAGCACGATTTGGGTCTCGATCCCAGGACCCTGGGATCATGACCTGAGGCGAAGGCTGATGCTTAACTAGCTGAGCCACCCAGTCGCCCCAGAAACTTCATTTTTTTTTTTTAAGATTTTATTTATTTATTTGACAGAGATACAGCTAGAGAAGGAACACAAGCAGGGGGAGTGAGAGAGGGAGAAGCAGGCTTCCCGCGGAGCAGGGAGCCCGATGCGGGGCTCGATCCCAGGACCCTGGGATCATGACCTGAGCCAAAGGCAGACGCTTAATGACTGAGCCACGCAGGGACCCGAAACTTCATTTTTTAACAAAGGAGGATCATCTTTTACTTAAGGACCAAATTTTATTTCATTTTTTTTTAAAGATTTGTCAGAGAGAAATAGTGTGCACAAGCAGGGGGAGCTGCAGGCAGAGGGAGAAGCAGGCTCCCTGCTGAGTGGGAAGTCCAATGCAGGGCTCCATTCCAGGACCCTGGGATCATGACCTGAGTTGAAGGCAGATGCTTAACCAACTGAGCCACCCAGGCACCCCTTAAGGACCAAATTTCATTTTCCCTCATAAAAATGAATAGCTTGAGACAGTGTAAAAGTAGTAATTTGTAAATATGTGATACATGGAAGAATGGTTTAATATATAATATGGTACTTAAAACATGATTATTTTAGGGAACGATTAAAAATGATAGTTGTAAAGACTGAATAGACATGAAAAAATATTTGCTATCACTTTGAGAGGAAAATGATTTTTCACTGTATAGTTTTCTTTTTAGAGTGTTCACATTTGCTAGTTACTCATAAAGGAGGGGAAAGGAAAAAGGACACCTTGTTTGCCAGTCATAATAACTAAATCAACTCCTGTGGTCATTTGACAGAGGTCACAGTAGTGCAATTTTATGTCCAATAATTTGACAAATGTAAAAGTATAATACAGCAAAATATGCAAATTAATAATTGCAGAGATATATATACACACATATGTATATATAAAATATGTACCGTGCCAGATTGAAATGGCAGTGGGATTATATGATTTCTATCTTTTGAAATGTTAACTTCTAACAAAAAGGAAATGGTGGTTATTTGAGAGTTGGCACACTCCTTTAATGCTAGATTCTAAAGCAGGAAGGTTGCAAATAGGGACTCTAGTGCTGCAGCGCTTTAGGAAGTGTTTCTTGCAGGACAGGCTTGAACAAGGCAGGTTAGCCATTCCCTATGTCTGAGGAACCAGGTCACTGGCAGAGTCAGTGTGAATAGAATTATTTCTTGTAATCCCAAGGGTGCCAGTTGTAGATCTGATTTTTCAGCAAGGTCAGAGAAACTCAAGAGCTGAAGTTAACAGTTTGAGGGTTAGGCACTGTGTATCTTCTCTTATTTCTGCTTTTTTTTTTTTTTTTTTTAAATTTTATTTATTTATTTGAGAGAGCGAGAACACATGAGAGGGGATAGGGTCAGAGGAGAAGCAGACTCCCTGCCGAGCAGGGAGCCCGATGCGGGACTCGATCCCGGGACTCCAGGATCATGACCTGAGCCGAAGGCAGTCGCTTAACCAACTGAGCCACCCAGGCGCCCTTATTTCTGCTTTTTATTTGTAAGGAGCCTGGGGCCAAATGCTCTTCCGGTGGATTCTCTCTTTAGTCCTGACTTCTAGGGTTTCCATGTTTGCTGGAGTATTAAAGAGCCTAAGTGTTCAGTTATGACTTTTTTTTAATGCACAGTAGTAGTGTGGAATTAGATGATAAAAGGGGATTGGAGCCCTTCCCAGTTTTGTCTGTGAGAATACTACTTTTAAATTAGTTTCATAATTAGATATCAGGTTTGTTTATCAATCTATTTTTTTAACAATTTGAGGAAATAGTTGATAGTGTAGAGCCATATAATGTTTTATTTTATTTTTTTAAAGATTTTATTTATTTGACAGCGAGAGAGAGAACACAAGCAGGGGGAGCAGCAGAGGGAGAGGGAGAAGCAGGCTCCTTCTTGAGCAGGGAGCCCGATGTAGGGCTCGATCCCAGGACCCCGGGATCATGATCTGAGCCGAAGGCAGACGCTTAACAACTGAGCCACCCAGGCGCCCCTTATTTTATTTTTTAATTTTTTTTAAAAGATTTTATTTATATGAGAGAGAGAGCACCAGTAGGGGGAGTGACAGAGGGAGAGGGAGAAGCAGGCTTCCCACTGAGCAGGAAACCCAACGCAGGGCTAGAACCCAGGACTCTGGGATCACGACCCGAGCTGAAGGCAGACGCTCAAATGACTGAGCCACCCAGGCACCCCTAATGTTTTATTTTAAATACATATTTAATGTTTTTCAAACTTTAAACCTTTCAGACTTCCAAATTAATACCTGTTTGTTTTAATAAGTGAACAATATGAAGATATGTAAGGATTTAAAAACTTTTAAAAACTTGGTAACCTCACATCTATCCCTATCTCATTTCCTGAGGTAACAGCCCACATGATGTGTATCTTTCTATGCCTTTCTTCCTATTTATAACAAATATATAAGCATATATACATATATATTAGTTTTTTTGTTTCCTTTTTAATTTTTTTTTATTTATTTATTTTTCCTTTTTTAAATAACAGCTTTTTTTTAAGATAATTCACATACCCTACAATTCATCCACTTAGTTTACAATGCACTGGTTTTTGTATATTCAGAGTTGTGCAGCCATCAGTGCAATCAGTCCTAGAACATTATCACCCCAAAAGAAACACCTTACCCATTAGCAGTTACTCTGCTTTTTTCCCCCCAAGCTCTCTAGCCGTAGGCAACTGCTAATCTACTTTTTCTCTTCATACAATTACTTTCCTGGACATTTTATATAAATGGAATTATAAAATATAATTGTCTTTTGTGGCTGGTTTCTTTCACTTAGCATGTTTTTGAAGATTATTCAAGTTTTAGCTTTCATCAGTACTTTTATCCCTTTTATGGCTGATTAAGATTTCATTGTTTGGATATACCACATTTTGTTATCTGTTCATCTGTTAATAGATGTTTGGGTTGTTTCTGCTTTTGAGTTATTATGAATAATGCTTCTAAGAACGTTCATGTACAATTTTTGTGTAGGTATATATTTTTTTAAATTGAGGCAAAACTCATAAAACATACAATTAACCATTTTAAATTATAGTTCAGTGGCATTTAGTATATTTAAAACGTACAATCACCAACTCTTTCAAGATTTCAAATGTTTTCATCATCCTAGAAAAACACCCCATAATTAAGTAATCATTCCCTCTTCCTCCATCTCCTGGTAACCACTAATCTGCTTTCTGGCTTTTCCAATTTTGGATATATTGTATCATGTAAAAGGAATCATACTGTATGTAGTCCTTTGTGACTGGCTTCTTTAATTTAGCATAATGTTTTCAGGCTTTTTGTATGTTGTAGCATTTATCAGTATTTCTTTGTCTTTTTTAAGATTTATTTATTTGAGAGAAAGTATGAGTGAGGGGAGGGGCAGAGGGAGAGGGAGAAGCAGACTCTGCTGAGCAGGGAGCCCAATGCGGGGCTCGATCCCAGGACCCTGAGGCCATGACCCAAGCTGGAGAAAGATGCCCAGCCAACTGAGCCAACCAGGTGCCCCTCAGTATTTCATCTTTTTTATGGCTGAATAATATTCTGTATGGATATATCACATTTTATTTATTTATTCATGGACATTTGGGTTGGATACTATGAATATTGCTTGATATTATGAATAATATTGCTTTAAACATTTGTATACATGTTTCAGCGTGGGCATATGTTTTCATTTTTCCTGGATATATACCTGAGAGTGGAATTGTTCCTAAGAGCCAAATGGTAGCTCTGTGTGTAACGTTTTGAGGAACTGTGAACTGTTTTTTAAAGTGTCTTTACCATTGTGCATTTCCAACCAGCAGTGAATGTGGATCCTAATTCATCCACATACAAGCCAACAGTTATTAGGGTATTTTTTTATTTTACCCATCCCAGTGGGTGTGAAATGGTATCTCATTTTACTAATTTTGATTTACATTTTTGTTTTGTTTTCATATACATTTCCCTAGTAACTAATGATGTTGAACATCTTTCATGTGTTTATTGGTCATTTGTATATCTTTTTTGGAAAAGTATTCAAATTCTTTGCACATTTTTTATTTATTTTTATTTATTTTATTTTATTTTTTTTTAAAGATTTTATTTATTTGACAGAGAGAGACACAGCGAGAGAGGGAACACAAGCAGGGGGAGTGGGAGAGGGAGAAGCAGGCTTCCCGCCGAGCAGGGAGCCCGATGCGGGACTCGATCCCGGGACCCTGGGATCATGACCTGAGCCGAAGGCAGACGCTTAACCATCTGAGCCACCCAGGCACCCCAATTTCCTAGTTTTGATATTGTACTATCATTATGTAAGATTATGTAAGATTTCTGTAAGATTTAACTATTGTGGCAAACTGGGTGAAGGGCACATTGGACCCCTCTATTATTGTTGCAACTCTCTGTAAATTTATAATTATTTCAAAATAAAAGTTAATCCTATAGTAAACATTATACTCAATATTGAAACGTTAAAAAATAGTTATTTATGTGTATACACACACACACACAAAGGAATATCACTTAGCCATAAAAAGGATGAGATCTTGCCATTTGCAACAACATGGGTAGACCTAAAGGGTATTATGCTAAACAAAATAAGTAAGAGAAGGACAAATACTATATGATTTTACTTGTAAGTGGAATCTAAAAAATAAATTAATAAACAAAATGCAGAAACAGACTCATAAATACAGAGAAAAAACTGATGGTTGCAATTGTGGGGGTGGGATGTGGTAGGATGGGAGGGGAGATGGGCAAAATGGGTGAAGAGAAGTGGGTGGCAGATAGAGGCTTCCAGTTATGGAGTGAATAAATTACAGGGGTGAAAGATTAAAGCATAGGGAATATAGTCAATGGTATTGTAATAGCACTGTTTGATGACGGATGGTAGCTATGCTTGTGAACATATGGACTTGTTGAATCACTGTTGTACACCTGAAACTAACTATATGTGAATTATACGTCAATAAAAAATTTAAGTTCAAGGAGTTAATATTTAAAAAATTCCTGGTTGGGACGTCTGGGTGGCTCAGTCGGTTGGGCGTCTGCCTTCGGCTCAGGTCATGATCCCAGCCTCCCTGGATCGAGCCCCCATCAGGCTTCTTGCTTGGCGGGGAGCCTGTTTCTCCCTCTGCCTGCCGTTCCCCCTGCTTATGCGTGCGCATGCTCTCTTTCTCTGACAAATCTTACAAAATTCCCACTTAAAATCAAACAATTCAAGGATGCCAACTTTTATTATTTACATTCAGTAGTTTATTAGAAGTCCTAACCTGTGCCATAAGATCAGAAAAAGAATGAGAAGATTTTAGGTTTGGAAAGAAATAAAAAAATGATAGATGATGTGATTTTTCTATTAAGAAAACTAGAGAATCTAGGCCTAAAAGAAGAGCGTAACAGAATTATTACATTTAAGATAGTTTACAAAAGTTAGCTGCATTTCTATGTAGTACAAATATCATTGGCAATAGCAAAAACAAAAGAATGCTGTAGTGAAATCTAGCAAAATATGGGACAAAATTAAATTTTGTAGGAAATTATAACCAAGACATTAAAGAAGGGTTAAATAAGTAGACATGCTGTTTTCAAGTATAAGAAACCTAAAAATTTCTGTGCCACCCTCCAGCGGAAACAAATATTTTATTATTTTATTTTATTTTTTTAAAGATTTTATTTATTTATTTGACAGAGACACAGCGAGAGAGGGAACATAAGCAGGGGGAGTGGGAGAGGGAGAAGCAGGCTTCCTGCTGAGCAGAGAGCCCGATGTGGGGCTCCATCCCAGGACCCTGGGATCATGACCTGAGCCGAAGGCAGATGCTTAATGACTGAGCCACCCAGGTGCCCCAACTTAAATATTTTAAAAATGTAAAGTTTCCTCATTTGATTTATAGATGTTAACTGTAGTTCTGATCAATCTTTTTTTTTTTTTTAAAGATTTTTATTTATTTATTTGATAGAGAGAGAGATAGCGAGAGCAGGAACACAAGCAGGGGGAGTGGGAGAGGGAGAAGCAGGCTTCCCGCTGAGCAGGGAGCCCGATGTGGGACTCGATCCCAGGACCCTGGAATCATGACCTGAGCTGAAGGCAGACGCCTAACGACTGAGCCACCCAGGCGCCCCTGATCAATCTTAACACTGATTTTGGGAACTTCCCATTTGATTCTAAAATTTACAAAGGTTTGGTTATCATCTGAAAACCTGTTTATGTAATAGTGACATTAAGAAATTAATGGGGAAAATCCTTATGTGAAGAGCTGCAAAAAAAGAGTAAGCATAACAGTGTAGAACTAGGCAGGAATCTCTTGCCTTAGCTGGTATCAGGATTTCAAGAATAACATTATAGTTATATAGAGAGAAGTATGTGATACTTAAATATACATATATTATGACAAAGTAATAAATAGGATGTAGTTCAGATTTGATACAGTATTCTAAGATTTAAAATAATGATAGCTGAACCAATCTTTGTTACTCTCTAGGTATAAGTATCCAAATTCCAGAATAAATCAGTAAAACGAGGTCACCAAGACTTCTAAGGATTTTATTTTTCAAGTAACACCAGTGGAGTTTGACTTTTCAAGTGAATTTCTGGTCTGTTGCTTTTACTAAAATATGCATGTCATGAAAACATTTTAATTTACAAAATTAGGAGTTAATTTAAAAATGGGAACTGAAATAAATGCTTTTTTACATTTCAGTGTCCTTTCACATCAATTCTTTTATCTCCCTCAATATACAAAAACCTTCATTTTCCACAACAGACATAATATTCACCTTCTATCTGAAAACCCCGAGGGCTAAGATATTACTTTTTTTTTTTTTTTTTTTTTTTTTGTCTAAGGGCCCACAGATGAGCAGTGTCAGAGGCAAGTCTAGAGTCAAAGTCTGGTTTCTTGTCCTATGCTTTTCCCAAATAACTGCAATGATTTTCTAGCATTAGCAGCTGCTATTTTTGTTCCACTTCTGTAGGATTATTATAATATTTCAGGAGTTGTCATTGAAATGTTGGGAAACACTCAGATTTTAGGTGCTGTATCTTCATGACAAATACTTAGAAAAGCATGTTTCTATGATAATGATTTTCTCAGGGGCCTATGTTTATTATACCTAGGGCTAGAGTAGACCTTGAATTAGCAATGATTCCATCCAGTTCCAGAGAGATACTTGCAAACACCATGGAGCAAACACCATGTAATTAGCCCATTTTAATAGAACAAATAAACATAAGACTAATCAATAAAAGTAGACTTTTGCAAACATAGGAAAATCTAATGAGAATGACAACATTGCAAAAAGAAATTTTATTAGCAGATGCTGATGCATGAATTTCCCCTTGATATGCACTGTTTTGTGGATAGATGTGCATTTTTTCTGGAGAGCAGATTTGTAGCTTTTGTTAAATTATCAAAGGAGTCTAACTTTTAAAAGGTTAAGAATTTACAGTAATACACAACGGGAGGGAAGGCATGTTGGCACAGTTTCAAGGAGGAGCAAGTGATGATAAAAAAGAGAGGGACTGGGGCGCCTGGGTGGCTCAGTCGTTAAACGTCTGCCTTCGGCTCAGGTCATGATCCTGGGGTCTTGGGATCGAGCCCCGCGTTGGGCTCCCTGCTCCGCGGGAAGCCTGCTTCTCCCTCTCCCACTCCCCCTGCTTGTATTCCTGCTCTCACTGTGTCTCTGTCAAATAAATAAACAAAATCTTTAAAAAAAAAAAAAAAAGAGAGGGACTATACCTAGGAAAAACTGAAAAGCAAACAAAATGTATCTACTTCATTTCTGGACTTTCTGGTATCCTTGTGCTGCTATCTTTCCAAAGGAGATTTAGAAAGATTTCCTTTTTTTTTTTTTTTTTAAATTTATTCTTAAATAGGAAAAGCTCTGGATTTAAGATACTGTAATTCCTTTGTTTTAGCCCCGTGTCTAACTAGCTCCAAATACCTGTACCCAAACTCTTGGAGATTTTGCGGGGCTAGTGGACTTTGCCTGTCTTTGGAATGTTGGGAAACACTCAGACTTTAGGTGCTGTTATCTTCATGACTAACATGTAGAAAAACGCTCTCCTCTATGATTTTTTTCATGGCTTTTTAATGCTGTTTCTTATGTTTCTTTTCTTATCTATATTTTACCCATTTCCTTAGTCCTACTTCTGTTTGATGAAGTCTTTGATTATTATCCCACCCTCCTCACCAGTCCTTTCTTTGTGGCACATTTTATCTGAACACTGCATTTTGGTTTCTAGACTGACAGTGCATTATATGATTGGATCTTTACTCTGTGTGCTTGCATTTTTTTTTTTCCCCAACTTCCTTAGGGTAGAGACTATGGTTTTTCATTCTTTCTCTTCCTTCTGCTGTTGCTGTGGCATTTTGGTGAAATGGAAAGAACTAGATTTATAATCAAAAGACATAAATCCTTTATCAAGTTCCATTATTTATTATCCATATGATGTTGCCAACAGATTCTTAATCTGACCCAGCCACAGAAACTCTCTGAGCTTGACTTTTGCTAATCTGTGAAATGGAGATAAAAAGGAAAATTAGCGTAAGCTCCCAACATATGTTAACAAGAACGGTCCATTGTGGTGCTCTAACACCCTGGAAATTTACTATTGTCCTTTAGAACTCTACTGTTAGCCATTCATGACCTTCTACTGGAATACCAACTTCTCTACAGCTTTCTCTAAACAACCCTGCATCTTTGTTTCACTCCCTCAAAATTGAAGTTGGGAGCATGTGATTACTGCATCTAGGTCGGCTGCCTTTGGCTTCTGTCGTGTGTTTTAGGTCCTGCCTCCCATCTCTCTCAGGATTCCTTCAGAAGAGTGTTTTGATACTAAGGCGCCCAAAAGACAAATAGCTACCTCATCCATTTAATTCAGTCTTTAGGCAGTTTTTTTTTCTTGCTTAACACCATTGTTTTAATTTGTAATTCCCTAATGACATATGATGTTGAACATCTTTTCATGGAGTTACTTGCTATCTATATATCTTCTTGGGGTGAAGTGTCTATTAATGTTTTTTGCTCATTTTAAAGTCAGGTAGTGTGTTTTCTTAACTGTTGAGTTCTAGGAGTTCTTTGTGTATTTTGGGTAACAGTCCTATATGAGATGTGTCTTTTGCAAATACTTTTTCCCAGTCTGTGGCTTATCTTCTCATTCTTTTGACATGGCCTTACACAGAGCAGTTTTTAATTTACTGAAATCCAGCTTATCAGTTACTTCTTTTGTGAATTGTGCCTCTGTGATATGTCTAAAAAGTCCTAATCATATCCAAGGTCATCTGAGTTTTCTCCTATGTTATCTTCTAGGATTTCATAATTTTGTGTTTTACATTTAGGTCTATGATCCATTTTGAGTTAATTTTTGTGAAGGTCTGTCTCTAAGAATTTTTTTTTTCCCCACCATTTACATGTCCATTAGTTATAGCACCATTTGTTGAAAAGGCTATCGTTGCTCCATTGTATTGCCTTTGCTCCGTTGTTGAAGATTAGTTTACTGGGGCACCTGGTTGGCTCAGATGGTGGATGGAGCATGTGTCTCTCGGGGTTGTAAGTTTGAGACCCACATTGGATGTAGAGGTTGCTTAAAAATAAAATCTTAAAAAAAAAATTAGTTGACTATATTTATGTGGGTCTATTTCTGGCTCTCTGTTCTGTTCCATTTGATCTATTTGTCTGTTCTTTCACCAAAATGATACTGTCTTGATCGCTAATAGCTTTATAGTAAGTCTCCAAAGTTGGGTAGTATTGGTCTTGAACTTCAGCATAGAGTTGGCTATTGTGGGTCTTTTGCTTTTCTGTATAAACTTTAGTCAGTTTGTCCATATCCACAAGATAGCTTGCTGGGATTTTTTTTTTTTTTTTAGTAAAGGATCTTCTTTTACTTTATTTTGAAAGTAGCAGGCCAATGAATGAAGGAGTAAGTGACATTTTAAAGGTTAGCAGACTTTGTCAGAATTCTGTTTAATTACATAGTTACGGTTTATCACATGATAATACAAATATAAGTGAATCACATTATAGTGCTAACAATATTAAATAACTCTTGGGTAAAAACCATCAGATTTAGGTGTTCAAAATCTCAGTCATGCAGGGTTGTGGTGTAGAGTAGTTTTTTTTTTTTTTTTTTAAGATTTTATTTGTTTATTTGAGACAGAATGAGAGAGACAGAGAGCACATGAGAGGGGGAGGGTCAGAGGGAGAAGCAGGCTCCCTGCCGAGCAGGGAGCCCAATGCGGGACTCGATCCCGGGACTCCAGGATCATGACCTGAGCCGAAGGCAGTCGCTTAACCAACTGAGCCACCCAGGCGCCCTAGAGTAGTATTTTTGAACTGCTTTTTTTAAGTGATGGAGGAAATTTTAATATTTTTTTTTAAAGATTTTATTTTATTTTATTTTATTTTGAGAGAGAGAGAATGAGAGAGAGCACATGAGAGGGGGGAGGGTCAGAGGGAGAAGCAGACTCCCCACCAAGCAGGGAGCCCGATGCGGGACTCGATCCAGGGACTCTTGGATCATGACCTGAGCCGAAGGCAGTTGCCCAACCAACTGAGCCACCCAGGCGCCCGGAAATTTTAATATTAACTTGCTGGGATTTTGATTAGGATTGTATTGAATCTCTAGGTCAAGTTGGAAAGAACTGACATCTTGACAATATTGAGTATTCCTATCCATGAGCATGGATTATTTCTCTGATTACTTCTTTCATATGTTTCATCAGTTTTCCTCATCTAGATCTTGTACTTATTTTTTTAGATTTATACTTAAGTATTTAATTTTTTTGTGCTAATGTAAATGCTAAGTGTGTTTTTAAAAAATTTTTTTGTTTTTAAGTAAGCTCTATACCCAATGTGGGGGTGGAACTCATGACCCCTAGATCAACAGTCACATGCTCTACCAACTAAGCCAGCCAGGTGACCCCCTTTTTCCAGTTTTAAATGTGGATTCTTGATTTCTTAGTATTGACTTTTGAGATTTCTTCTTACAGTCCTTTATCAGTCTTATTATACATGTTTTATAAATATTTCCTCTTAAACTTGCCTTTTTTTTTTTTTTTTAAGGTTTTATTCATTTACTTAGCACATGTGTGAGCCAGGGGAGGGGAAGAGGGAGAGAGAGAATCCCAAGCAGACTCCACACTGGGTGTGGAGCTGGACTCAGGGCTTGATCCCATGACCCTGAGATCACGACCTGAGCTGGAATTAAGAGTCAGAAGCTTAACCGATTGAGCTACCCAGGCACCCCAAACTTGCCTTTTTTAACAGTGTCTTGAGGAATGCATGTTTTAAATTCTCAGTCTAGTCTATCCATTTTTTTCTTTTAACGTTCATGATTTTGTACTCAATTTAAGAAATCTTTGCCTAGCCCAAGATCACTAAGATTTTCTGTTTTCTCCTAGATATTTTATAGTTTTGGCTCATATTTAGTAATATTCATGATTCATTTTAAGTTTTGCATGTGGTATGAAGTAAAGATAATGTTATATTTATATATTCCATATATATATTTCAATTTTATTTCATTGATCTATGTCTGATTTTATGCCAGTGCTACACTATCTTGATTACTGTAGCTTTATAGTAAGTCTTAGATTAAATGAAACTATTAAAGAATAATTGGGAAGAAGGATTGATGTGAGACTACAAGGGACAGTCCAGTGGGAGACATACTTTGATTCAGTAAAATAGATTTTAGCATTAAGTGTTGCTTGAAAATGGAGAGGGTCTTGTAAAAACGTACTGAATTACCCATTCTCTTGGATGTGTTAGGCAGAGCTTGGATGTCAGCTAAGGTGAAGCTTTCAGTTGTAATTTAGGACAAGGAGAGGGGCAGATCTATACCCTCAAGTATCCTTTTCAGGCATTGTTTTGGGATTTCCTTTTATTTTCCCCCTACTCCTGCACACTTAGTCTTAATCTTCATTGATGGGAAAATATTTGGTGTTTACTGGAATTTGGCAGTTCTCCTGCATCTTTGTTGTCTTTGACCTTTCTTAGAAGCGGCATGCTGCAATCCTAATGTGGGATTCTTTCTTTTGCAGTTCTGCACTGATGTTTTGTAAATAGCTCTTTGTGGTCATTTGGATAGGAGCTTTTCTTGTTACCTTGTTTATTCCCAGCAAGAAATTACTTCTCCCCCTTGTTTAAAATCTGTTGTCTAAATCTGGCCTGTTGAGCTCTTTTGGCATGAATGAAATGGGGGGAATTTCTATGATGGGCTTTAAATGAGAAACATATATAACTTAAACCTTAGATATGTGAAATGAAACAGGTTGCCTGCCAAAGGAGTAATTGAGTTTCCTCTATCATTGTCAAGAGGCTGTAAGAGATTTCTGCATTGAGGATGAGATTAGATTGGATGATTTGTAAGGGCCCTTCTAACTCTCTGCCTTCAACCTTTGGTGAGAAGTCTCAGCATCTTTTCTCTTAGACTTAGACTTACAAATCTAGTCTAAAACTCTAACCTTGGCATATAGTAGATGCTCAAGAAATGTTGGTTTAGTTAATGAATTTGCAAAAATTCTTCATGGTGTCCTCTTTTTTTCTCTTGCAGTTAAAAGAGCCAAATTCCAGGGCTCACCAGGTAAGGCTGGCCTTTAATTATATCTTTTCCCTTCATACTTGCTGTGATTTAAAATCAGCCTTTAGGGGCGCCTGGGTGGCTCAGTCGTTCAGTGTCTGCCTTGGGCTCAGGTCATGATCCCAGGGTCCTGGGATCAAGCCCTGTATCGGGCTCCCTGCTCAGCGGGAAGCCTGCTTCTCCCTCTCCCCCTGCTTGTGTTCCCTCTCTCACTGTGTCTCTCTCTGTCAAATAAATAAGTAAAATCTTAAATAAAATAAAATCAGCCTTAAAAAAATCAATCTTTTAAACAGTCATTAATTTCATTTAATTCATTGATTAAATAAATTCACAAAATTTATTAAATTATTAAAAATCAGTATGGGGAGATGTTGGTCAAGGAGTACAAAGTTTCAGTAATGCAAGATGAATAATTTCTGGAGAATTAACGTACAACATTTTATAATTAATGAGTACTGTATACTTGGAATTTGCTAAGAGGGTGGATCTCAAGCTGTCAATGTGCACATACACACACTTGAAAAGAAAATGGTAATTATGTGAGTTGTGATGAATATATTAATTAGCTTGATTATGGTGGTTATTTCACAGTATGTATCAAATCAAGTTGTACATCTTAAATACATACAATTTTAAATTGTCAAACCTCAGTAAAGCTGGAAAAAATCAATGCTGTTGTAAAACATTAAAGAAATCTATCTAGTGAAAACTTAAAGTCCCCTCACCTCAATTTTACTTCTCCCCAGTAACTATTTAGAGGTTTGTATATACCTTGTCAGATTTTTTCTGTGTATATGCATGTATAAATGAATAGATTAACCTTTTCAACCTGCTTTTATTCCAACAACACGTTACTTTGAGTGTGTGTATACATATATCTGGTTCTTCCTTTTCTTTTTCTTTATTTAAAGTGAACTTTGGGGGCACCTGGGTGGCACAGTGGGTTAACCGTCCAATTCTTGGTTTGGGCTCAGGTTGTGATCTTAGGGTCTAGGGATTGAGCCCCACATCAGGCTCCATGCTCAGCGCAGTCTGCTTGGGTTTCTCTCCCACTCTCCTCTGCTCCTCCCCACTGTGCCTGTGTCTCTCTCTCTAAATAAATAAATCTTAAAAAAAAATAAAGTTAACTTTATGCCCAGTATGTGCCCAGAATTTTGTTATAAGTTTGTACCCTAGGTTGCTGATTGATGAATACTTAGCTTGTTTCCATTTTTTACTATTTTAAGCAAATACATGTTTTTGTGCACTTATCATTGTCTGCTTTGCAAATGTATCTATACACTAGAGTCCAGAAATAGAGAATTGCTGGGTTAACGGTATGCATTTTTAAAAAATTTGGTAGCTGCTGCCACATTGCACTTCTGAAAGTTTTGGGGGAGATTATACTTAAACTAAAAGTATATGAGTGTTGATGAGCACTGGGTGTTATACGCAGCTAATGAATTATTGAATACTACATCAAAAACTAATGATGTATTCTGTGTTGGCTAACTGAACATAATAAAAAAAAAATGAGTGTTTATCCAAATCCTTATCAACATCAGGTAGTATGAAACTTTTTAATCTTTGCCCATCAGAAGGTGAAAATAGTATTTACTTGTTTCAATACACATTTTCTTAATTATGAATGTCAAGTTACAGAGACTTATTCTGGTTATTGCTGGGGAAAAGGGAAGGTACTGGGATTACTTGGAAAAAGTGAACATGATTGGGAATCCATGGAATGCTGAAAAAACCAAACCTTGGGTACAGTAGGAACTAAGACAGTTACTGAGCCTATTCTCTCCACTAGCTAGGTCTCTCTTTCTTAGAATCTGTTTTGTTTTCCTTTCTCTTCTAGCTGGCTTTCTTTCTTTTTTTTTTTTTTCAAGATTTTATTTATTTATTTATTTATTTATTTATTTATTTATTTATTTGACAGAGAGAGAGGGAACACAAGCAGGGGGAGTGGGAGAGGGAGAAGCAGACTTCCCGCGGAGCAGGGAGCCCGATGCGGGGCTCGATCCCAGGACCTGGAATCATGACCTGAGCCGAAGGCAGACACTTAACGACTGAGCCACCCAGGCACCCCTCTAGCTGGCTTTCTATGCTTAACTTTTTTGCACGCAGCCCATGATGGCTGCTCCAGTGGAGTATATATACTTCTCTGAGCTCCAGCACCAACTACCAGTTGTGTCACTATTTCTTTTTCTTTTTTTATTATGTTATATTATTCACCATACAGTACATCATTAGTTTTTGATGTAGTGTTCCATGATTCATTGTTTGTGTATAACACCTAGTGCTCCATGCAATACATGCCCTCCTTAATATTTCTTTGTTTTCCTTATTTAAGATCTTTTGAGAGGGAATTGGATTGGTTTCTGTTTTTTTGGCCAGTTCATGGCATCTAAATCTGGTCTGGTCAGCTGTGGTTGAATGTGGGGGGTGGAGTATAAAATCATGATAGGAAACATAGCTCAGTGGTCTATTTCACTGCTACTGGAGATGGTTGGGGATTCTCTCATGTGGGTAGGCTTGTATTTTCATATATCTTAGGTATAATTCTGGTAAACTTCCCATGTCTAAGTATAAAACTATATAATTTTTTAATAATTTCATAAGGATTTAATAATAGTCCTAATAGTTAAAATAGCTATGATTTATTGAGCACTTGCTGTATCAGGGCATTGCCTAAATACTTTCACAAATGTCTTATTTAATTATCACAACAAACTTAGAACATTGTAGTATTCTCACTTTTATTATTTAAATTTTTTGGGTGGGGGAGGGACAGAGGGAGAGAGAGAATCTTTTTTTTTTTTTAAGATTTTATTTATTTATTTATTTATTTGAGAGAATGAGAGAGAGAGAGAGAGTACATGAGAGGGGGGAGGGTCAGAGGGAGAAGCAGACTCCCTGCCGAGCAGGGAGCCCGATGTGGGACTCGATCCAGGGACTCCAGGATCATGACTTGAGCCGAAGGCAGTTGCTTAACCAACTGAGCCACCCAGGTGCCCCGAGAGAGAGAATCTTAAGCAGTATGACCAGTGCAGAGCCCAATGTGGGGCTCAGTATCACAACTCTGAGATCATGACCTGAGCCAAAATCGGAGTCGGACACTTAACCAACTGAGCCACCAGGTACCCCTAAAATTTTTTTTTAAATGGGTATAGTTGACATACAATGTTATAGTTTTAGGTGTACATCATAGTGATTCTACAAGTTTATACATTATGCTGTGTTCATCACAAGAGTAGCTACCATCTGTCACCATACAGTAATATCACAATACCATTGACTCTATTCCTTTTGTTGTGTCTTTTATTCCACTTACTCATTACATAACTGAAAGCCTCTATTTCCCACTCCCCATTTTACCCTTCCCCACCCCTCTGGCAACCATCAGTTTGTTCTCTTTATTTATAGGTCTGATTCTGCCTTTTTTTTTTTTTTTTTAAGATTTTATTTATTTATGAGAGACAGGGAGGGAGAGAGCAAGTGAGGGGAGGGGCAGAGGAAGAAGCAAGCTCCCTGCTGAGCAGGGACCCCGACACAGGACTTGATCCCAGGAGCCTGTGTTCACGACCTGAGCCAAAGGCAGATGCTTTACTGACTGAGCCACCCAGGTGCCCCATAATTCTGCTTTTTGTAAAACTGCATAATTTTAACGATGCTCCAGAGAAGATTTACCTTCTGCTAAAAGTGCATGGCAGGGCCTATTTTCTCACACTCCTAACATTAGGTAATCATTTTAAGTAATCTTTGCCTATTTGATGGGTCAAAAATGATAGTCTTTTTTTTTTTTTTTTCATTTTATAATGTTAAGATTAATTTCTTACACAGAAAAGTGAACTCTCAGTTCAGTGCCTCTAATCACGGTTCATGTAAATGTAGTAGGGGGAATGCAAAAGGTGCTGTGTTTAAGCAGTAGTACTCAATTTATATTCTCAGGTTAAAGAATCTCCTTTTCCCAACTCTGTGATAATATTGCCTTTTTTTTTTTTTAAGATTTATTTATTTGATGGGGCACCTGGGTGGCTCAGTCGTTAGGCATCTGCCTTCGGCTCAGGTCATAATCCCAGGGTCCTGGGATTGAGGCCCACATCAGGCTCCCTGCTCGGTGGGAAGCCTGCTTCTCCCTCTCCTGCTCCCCCTGCTTGTGTTCCCTCTCTCTCTGTCTCTCCCTCTGTCAAATAAATAAATAAATAAAAAGATTTATTTATTTGAGGGGTGCCTGGGTGGCTCAGTCGGTTAAGCCACCAAGTCTTGGTTTTGGCTGGGGTCATTATCTCGGAGCCTGGGATACAGCCCCATATCGGGCTCTGCTCAGCATGGAGTGTGCTTGAGATTCTCTCTCTCCCTCTGCCCCTCCTGCTTGTGCTGTCTCTCTTTCAAATAAATAAATAAAAAATCTTAAAAAAAAAAAGAGTTATTAGAGAGAGAGAGAGAGAGAGAGCACGAGCGCACAGTGGGGGAGGGACAGAGAGAGGGAGAGAGAATCCCAAACGGACTCCTGCTGAGTGGGGAGTCTTTGGGTGGAGGGGTGGGGAACTTGATTTGACCTGCTGAAATCAAGAGTCAGATGCTCAACGGACTGAGCCACCCAGCTGGCTTTTTATGTAAGTTGTGGTTTATGCCAGCCTGAATAGATCAAGCGTGGAATTCCTTTCCTTTATGAGGCTTTTTTCTCAATTCTTGTCCCTGTCAACAGCTAGAGGTAGCCCTTTCCTCTCCTTCAATCCTTTATCATTTTTTCTCTTTCTCTTATGGTATTTATTCCTTTTTTTGTTAATTTATGTATCTTATCTTTTCTATTAGATTAATTAGATTTGTTTTTTTCAAACTGAAGATGGGTTATAAAATCAATTGGTTATGATTAATTTTTAATTTTTTTTATATTTTCTTTATTTGACAGAGAGAGACACAGCGAGGAGGGAACACAAGCAGGGGGAGTGGGAGAGGGAGAAGCAGGCTTCCTGCCGAGCAGGGAGCCCGATGTGGGGCTCGATCCCAGAACCCTGAGGTCATGACCTGAGCTGAAGGCAGACGTTTAACGACTGAGCCACCCAGGCGCCCCATGATTAATGTTTTAGTAGTTTAAATAACAGGAAATATCAATGTATCACATCTTGTATTTCATGAAGCTTTTGTTTTCATGTGTGTGTGTGTGTCTACAGGGTCAAATATGTATTTCTAAAATTTGAAAAACTATTATAACTTATACTTTTGAGAATAGAATGTATTTTATAATTTTTTTACAGCTCTGTATGCTTAGAATGATGCCATATAGTACAATATATAGTTTTACTTTTTCTTCAACATAAAATACTTTAATTTGGGTTACTCAGTTCCAAAGACTTTGTGAGATTGAGTAACAATCTGAGCACTAAGTATTACATCTTCATTGTGCATTTTTTTTTGCTTTTTTTTTAAAGATAAATTTAATACATATGTAACCTTGAAAGTGCAGAATGTGAAGAGCACAACCGTAGCAGTTCGTGGTGATCAACCTTCTTGGGAACAAGATTTTATGTTGTAAGTACCTTGCAGCAGTAGCTGCCTACAATATCTATGAAAACTACAGAGTTACGGGAATAAGTGAGGGGTGTTGTGGAGTGAAGTACATCTGCAGTTTTGTTCTCTCCTGCATTTGTAATTGATTCTACATTATGTGAATTATGAATGCAAATAAACTCCCAATTCATTTATGTGGGTAAATATACTGCCTAGTCAGATTTTCCCAGTGGTCAGAATTAGGATATAGTACAATATACTTAGCATGATAGTAAACATAATTTAAATCTTGCTTCGATTCTCAGAAGGCTCCTTGCAGGAATGTGTTGTGTGCACATGCGTGTGTGTGTGTGTGTGTGTGTGTGTGTGTGTGTGAGAGAGAGAGAGAGAGAGAGAGAGAAAGAGAATGTGTATGTGTGTGTATACCCAGGCTACCTGCTATTGAAGATGAGGATTTCTGTGCTTAAAATCCTTTTGCTTTATGGAGTGAAATGTCCTACCTTCTTCTAATAAATAAAAATGAGTAACCATTAGGATTTCTTACATATGACACAAAATGTAGCATATTATTGTAAGCTCTGGCTTTAAAAACTTGACACTTCGTTTTTTTCCTCTGAAATTTGAGGCATTTTTTTTCTGCTCTAGAAAAGGGGAGAAAAATATAGAATATCATTTTGAAGGACTACACAAATCTTTGAGCTTCTCTGAGTGCCAGTTACTTTACCTGTAAAGGTCTGTCTTTCTTACAAGGTTATACTTGTTTTCTGGGAAGTTAGGCATGAGGGTGTCAAACAAGAAAATGTATTGAAATTGCTGTGAGTTTTGAAATGGAAGTGAAATTGACTTTCCAAGTTTTGTAGTGCATCTCAGAGGCACATAAGGATGATTATTTTCACGTAGATACATTCCAATCCTTCGGGATTTTGATGTATTGCTTCTTACAGTACCATTTAGGAAACTAGATTATAAATACTTTAAGGGTAAGATTATGAGTGGCTGGGCTAATAAGACAGTAGCAGAAGGGATAGAAAAGGATGGAAAGAAGGTGTTAAGGAGATAGACTTGTCTTGCATGATTGGGTAGGTATTGTGTTACTCATTAGGATAGCGGACAATATAAATTCACTTATGGACAGACTTATATTTGAGGTTCTTATAGGACTAGTAGGAAGAGAGGTACAGAAGATAGGAGCTTGAACCTGGCACTCAGGAAAGAAGTAGGGGTTGGAGAAATATTTTAGTAAGTTGGAGCTGTAGGCTTAGATGAGGAAGCTTGGGGAGATGGTGAGTAAATTGAGAACAGGGCCTGGGGTAAAGCCTGGAAGGGCACCAGCATTTAAAGTGGGACAGAGGGGACTAAAAAGGAATGAACAGAGAGATAGGAGAAACAGGAAACTGAGAGAGAACTGGGGCTTCAAGAAGAAAGAGAGCCAATGTTGTCACATTTCTCACTGGTTGTCTCTCTCAAAGTTATAAACCTCATTCATTCCCTTTCTCAGTTACAGTGCCGTGAGAGTGAGACTGTGTGTTTCTCTATACCTGTAGTGTGTATAGTCAGCTATGAGTGGTTTATTCAAGTCTCTTCCCATGGCTGTTTGGCATATAAAATCCAGAAATCCTACCTTCTTCTGATTTCCAATTGGCAGTGATAATCACTTACTGTTAAAACTGTTCCCATTGTGTGAAACCTAGCGATCTTCTGTAGCCTCTCAGCAGAACTAGCTTTATTCTTATGTGTTTATTTTCCAATTTCCTGTAGCACTTCCTCTTTCAACCCTTCTGTGATATGTGTGAATTTTTTTCGTCTCCCACGTTGAGATGCTGTGTGAATTTTGCTTTCTCCTCTGTTACACATGGATTTTATTAGCTACATTTTCCTCTTTTGTGCTCCTATTCCTTATTCCTCCTACCCTGCTCTTTTGTTACTGGCAGCTCCATTGCTGGTCTCTTGTCTCCCTTTCTCCTTTTTCCTTCTTCCTGATGTATTATATGGCAGTATCTAATACTCACTTTTGTATTTTTTGTTGTTTATCTTTAATATTTCTGTATCTTACTTCCAGGACTAGATTATTCATTTAAGGGTAAGCAGGGCATCTTTAGTTACTGTGAATTTGCCTAGCTCCAAATCTTGTATATGTATATGCACATATATTATTGATTATTTAATAGAGAAAAGAAGTTTCCCCAGAGCTCTGGGGATGAGGCATAAACAAAGCTCTCAGACTTCTTTTAAGTTAGGCCTGCTGGACACACATAGATGAGATGAGAAGCTTCTTATGGGAGATATCCTCTTGGAGTTTTATTCCCCAGAGTTCCCTAAAGAACTTTTTTCTATCCAAGCCAAGCTGTAAAGACCTCTGGCTATTTCTTTCATCTATTGGCTTGATTGAGATGTTGCTTAGGACTTGCTTTAGGAACATTATATATGTATCCCCATGCAATTTTTCTTTTCCAGATTCAAAAGATTTGGGGTTGTCAGATGTCTTTTCCAAGGCAAATTGATTAATTAGGCTGAATGAAACTGTGGGACAAAAGCTTAATTTCCCCACACTGTGAACACCTTAACTTACTGGCTGGGTTTAGTCACCCACTTTGTGGTTTTGAACAGCTCTCAAGATAGTTTAGAAGGTTTTAGAGATAAGAATTAGGTCCTATATTGTGTGTCTTGCTCAAAGTACCAAACCATACGTATTATATGTGCTGAGGAAACAATTAAATGAACAAATGAACTCAGTACATTCTCTGTTCTAGTGTATTTAAGTAAAAGGGGTGAATTTTCTTTGCTTCCCTTGTTTTCAGCACATTTGATGAGAAGTCTATGGCTGTCTTACCACATCCTAAGTGTGTGATTCTGAGAACATGTATTTTATTTTTTTTAAGATTATTTATTTATTTGAGAGAGAGAGAAAGAGAGCACAAGCAGGCGGAGGGGCAGAGAGAGAGGGAGAAACACTGTTGAGCAGGGAGCCTGATGCAGGGCTTGACCCCAGGACCCTGGGATCATGACCTGAGCCAAAGGCAGACGCTTAATTGAGCCACCCAGGTGCCTGAGAACATGTATCTTAATAGAACAGGGAAACCAAGCTTTCTCTAAAGTGTGAACTTGAAACTTCATGTGATGGATAGCTGTTGTCTCCCTGAGAATACCTTTCTGCTTTTTTGCTAGAATGGGCCTTTTTTCATTTTTCTTGCATTTCCTTTCAAATAACCCCGTATTTCAATAAGAGCTTTCTGGAGGATGTTTTTAGCATAATATAAGTGTTTGCTTGTTCCACTTTAAGACTATAATTACATTTGAGTTGGCCCTTCCAAGCTGATATTCTACCATGTATGATGCTGTTTTTGCTTAGTGGTTATGTGGCTCTTTCTGGAATGATTTCTTTTCAAAAAATTTTTTCCTATTTGTTATTACAGGATAATCATTGTGTTTATCTCTATCCTCTGACAAATATTTTGTTTATAAATGACAGTGTCTATTTTAACTGGGATCTCCAGGGGCTGAGTGGAGTGAACTGGTATACTCCCAGTGTCCCTTACCTGCCTCTGACCACAATTTCCCATCAGATTTAGATCTTCTCATGGGCTGTTTTACTTCTGCTTGGACTCCCTTTCATAAATCTTGTAAAGAAGCCTTGCCTTTTCCTAAGTTTCCTATATATAGTTTGTAAGTTGAGGGCACTGTTACTATAAATAATAAAACATAGAGGGTGCCTGGGTGGCTCAGTTGGTTAAGCGACTGCCTTCGGCTCAGGTCATGATCCTGGAGTCCCTGGATCAAGTCCCGCATCGGGCTCCCTGCTCGGCAGGGAGTCTGCTTCTCCCTCTGACCCTCCCCGCTCTCATGTAGTCTCTCTCATTCTCTCTCTCTCAAATAAATAAATAAAATCTTCGAAAAAAAAAAAAACATATAAAACTGCTTGGTAAGGGTAGAGATTATAGACTTGCAGACCTGGCAGTAATGCCCTCCTTACTTACCCCCATTTTTTTTGTGAAAACGCATTAATCTAACGATGTTTGTAGTTCCAGAGGCGAGGAGACGGATGGACAAAGGCATTTTTGTATGGATCCTTACATACTTTTCTAGGAACCTAAAGAATGGTTGTAGCATTCTGGGACATTTTGATTTTCCCTGACAATAGGATCCTGGTGAGAAAGTATTCAAGGTTTAGCAAAACAGGAGATGTAGATGTAGGAGATGTATATTTCATATTATTTGGCTTTTTCTTTTTCCTCAAATTTATTGTTTTTAGTAATCTCTACACCCAGCATGGTGCTCAAACTCACAACCCTGGTATTATGCTCTTCCTACTGAGCCTGCCTGGCACCCCTATCTGGTTTTCTTTAAAGGGATTTATTCTTTCCTTCAGTGAGATTAGTCGCCTGGACCTGGGTCTAAGTGTGGAGGTATGGAACAAAGGACTGATCTGGGACACCATGGTGGGGACCGTGTGGATTGCACTGAAGACTGTTCGTCAGTCGGATGAGGTTAGTCAATGCGTTGCCCGTTTGGAGGTATAGTTCTAGCCCATGCTTGTCCCCATCCTAGCTCCATTCAGCTAATATTCACCATGCATCTCAGATTGCTCTGTCCCCCTTTCTAATTAGTGAGCATGCAACTAGCCTATTCTTAACCTCACACAGAGGTTCAATGGATTTTATTTAAGTCTTGTCTTCTCTCTACCTTATGACTGTACTCAGAGGTGCCAGAACTTCTCTTTAGCCATATCAGGTTGATAGCCCCTTCTGAGTACTGTATGTGAGGAAGAAGGAGAGAAGAAGGGGAGTAGGTGTGTGTATGTGATTTAGGATACCTGTGGTTTCTGCATTCTCCTCTAAGAAGCTATCTTGGGATAAGTCCCATTAAACTTCCTCAGCCTGGATCCCGTTCTCTGCTTTATTTCTTTGAGTCACCAATTCCCAGGGAACTGGTTTCAGTCTTCCATCTTCCACATATAACCCTAACAGAGTTTAAGGAATTAACATGGGTGGCAATTGTTATACACTCTGTCTCTATACATTATTTCCAAGAGTGGTTTTCTACTCCATTTTCCCAGATTAAAACATAACTCAGCATCATTTCCCCATAGACACTCACTTTGAACCTGAAAAAAATGTACTGTATTCCTGTTTGGCTTACCATTGACTATGTGTTTTCTCTGGGAGTTGGGATAGTGCAGGTGTGCCTCTCTTTCCTAAAGTCTTTTAGTTCTGGCTCTCTCTACTTCCCCAGGCAGATGGGCCGTTCATTTTTATTGTGGCTCCAGTTCAGATCTATTTTAAGTAGCAATGTTAGTAGCTCTTTACTGATTAGAAGTAGTAACACATATTAAGTGACACAGTCATTAAAAATTGTGCAGATTAAATACTGATCTATAAAGATATTTGGTTTTTGAGTTTGGGTACTCCAGAATTCTATGTTCAGTGGGCTTGCAGAGAGCTGAGCACGGTGAAAGCTGCTCTTCCACCAAAGAGGGAGAACAGAAACCACATAGCCGCAGAGGCAGGTGGTGACAGTGGTGTGTTTGCCTCATCAGGATGTGAGTGGTCCCCAGGAGCTCTCCAACAATGACATTGAGAAAAAAACACCAGCTCTTAAAACAGGAGGAGGGGAGCCATGAAGAAATAAAGTTTAATCTTAGATCTCTGTTTTCTAGGAAGGGCCTGGGGAGTGGTCCACGTTGGAGGCAGAGACATTGATGAAAGATGATGAGATCTGTGGAACTAAAAACCCAACTCCTCATAAGATTTTGCTTGATACAAGATTTGAGTTGCCTTTTGGTGAGTCTATTGAATTAGACTTTAAAAACCATTTAACGCTTTTTACCATATTGTTAACAATTGTTTGCTAGTCTCATTACTGTATTTTTTGTATTGTCAGCTGTCCCCTTTGAGGGCATTCTGTCTTCTTCTATCCTAGTCCCTATAACACCTAGCCCAGGAATGGTACAGGCTGTAGATACTCATTAAATAATCCACACTAAGCGTATTCTCTTCAAGTCAATAGGTTTCTCTGACTATTTTAATGACTTAGGAAATACTTGCTTGTTAGAGAGCAGTGATTTCTTCTTTTTTTTTTTTTTTTAAAGATTTTATTTATTTATTTGAGAGAGAGAGAATGAGAGACAGAGAGCATGAGAGGGAGGAGGGTCAGAGGGAGAAGCAGACTCCCTGCCGAGCAGGGAGCCCGATGCGGGACTCGATCCCAGGACTCCAGGATCATGACCTGAGCCGAAGGCAGTCGCTTAACCAACTGAGCCACCCAGGTACCCGAGCAGTGATTTATTCTTTTGATAATTTAACATTCATTGTCTTGAAGTGAATGTATACCTTGTGATTTGTCAATTTAAACATTGAAGTAGCATTAATAAATAGAAAAGTATTTAAAAAATAAGTCAGAGAAAGACATACCATATGATTTCACTCATGTGGAATTTAAGAAACAAAATAGATGAACATAGGGGAAGGGAAGGAAAAATAAGATAAAAACAGGGAGGCAAACCTCAAGAGACTCTTAACTCTAGGAAACAAACTGAGGGTTGCTGGAGGGATGGTGGGTGGGGAGATGGGGTAATTGGGTGATAGGCATTAAGGAGGGCACTTGATGTAATGAACACTGGGTGTTATATGCAACTGATGAATCACCAAATTCTACCCTTGAAACTAATAATACACTACATGTTAACTAAATTGAATTTAAATAAAAAACTAAAAAAAATAATTTTTAAAAACAAAAAATACATGTTCATGGCAAAAATAGGTTTTTTGTATATATATACAGTTTTGCTAGAGAGTGGATCTGTGGAGCTCCTTACAACTGTCAGTCCATCCCTCATTGCATTTTATTTTACTTATTTTTATTTTAAGTAGGCTTCATGCCCAATGTGGGCTTGAATTCAGGACCCTGAGATCAAGAGTCGCATGCTCCACAGACTGAGCCAGCCAGCAACCCACAAGGCATTTTAAAAAGACATTCCTCTTTCAACACTGCATCATTTATATCGTGTCATTGGTGGCAGTGTACATTTCTATCTAGATTTTGAGTTTCATGAGGGCTCTTGTGTACTTTATTTTGGTATCTTTAGAGTTTGCTTGGCACATAATAGGTGTCTGATAAATGGTTTTTTGAGTAAATGTTAAGGTAAAACCTCAGATAAGTGAGGTCTGTCTTTGATGTGAGTTAACGTGACTGTGCTAAGCTTGGGCCTCTGTGATAACCACATTTGGCATACAGTTTTCAAAGGCTTAATAAAGGGAGGCGCCTGGGTGGCTCAGTCTGTTAAGCCTCCGACTCTTGATTTCAGCTCAGGTCATGACCTCACAGGGTCATGAGATCGAGCCCCAAGTGGGGCTCCCTGCTCAGTGCAGAGTCTGTTTCTCTCCCTGTCCCTCTGCCCCTCCTCCTGCTCGCATGCATGTGTGTGTGCTCGCTCTCTCAAATAAATAAATAAATCTTCAGAAAAACTGAAAATAAAAGGCTTAATAAAGGGTCTTTCTATGGGAAGAATTTTAGCTTACAGTGTGCCATATTTTGGCAATGGAATTTTCTTTTGGATAATTCAAAAACCTGTGAAATACTCTATTCAGTTATATACCTTTTTTTTTTTTTTTTTTTTAGTCAAGAATAATTCTGTTTAACACTTGGTATACATATGAATAAAGGCTTTGAGTACACACTGGATTCAAATAAAGGTATTACAGGCATAACTCATTATAATTTATTTTACAACTAAATAACAAAAAAGCTACTAGCTGAAAAGAACAGTGGAGATTTGTTTTCCAGTATTCTTTGATTTGGACTTCCCTACCCCCGCCCCTTGCCAACTGAGCTCACTTCTCACCATTAGTCCAAAATGCTGACTTCTCTCCACCAGGCCTTCTGGCACACCACACCACCGGCCTCTCCAGTTCAGAGAAAATAGTGTCGGGCCTGTGGCTCAACAGTCTTTATCCTACTGTGGTTCCAGCTTCGGTGCCTAAGTACATGCCTTTGGTCACTGGAGACTTTTAAACAGCACCAGCTGGTGCTCTGGCTGATTTGGACCTTAAATGCCACTACCCGCCAGACAGGGGGCTCCAACTGGATTCCAAATCTGTTCCTCAAATTATTTTTCAAAAAAGATTTTTGAAAAAGAAACTTATTAGAACAAGGCCATCTTAGGAATGTTCTCAAATAAAGTCTCTACGTCAGCTTTTGGCTGATATTTAAAATTACGGATAATGAATATGACCTCCCCATCAGGTGTGAGGCGAAACCAGCAGCTTCTGGGGCTTGGTCTACAGTGTTCAGAAAAAGGCAGTGCCTTAAAGAGTCAGACTAGTGACGTCGCAGCCCCAGTGGCCTCTGTCAATGAGGCCTTGCCAGTCCCCAGCGGACAGACACACAGTGTCCAGCACCAGTCCTCGGGCCCTCCCCTCTTCCTGAGATGCAGAAGCAGGATCAGTGCGAGGGGAGCAAGCAGCCGGTACTTCTGCTGGAGGATGGCTGCAGTACTCTCCAAGGCACGGCCTGGACGAATGATGTCAAACTTTCCAGGTACAGACAAATCAACCACAGTTGAGCCCAGGCGATACTCCGGGCTCTGGCCATCCCCAGTTGGTCCCCCATCAATGACCAGGGACAGCTGAGGCCAGAGGTCCTGGAACTCCTCGCCATTCAGAGAACTGGCCTGGGAGCTGAGGTTGGCACTGGTGAGAGCGACTGGTCCCCCAAACACCTGGACCAAATCCTGTATGAAGGCATGGTCAGGAATCCGGATGCCTACAAGAGGAGTAAAGGGGTTCAGGTCCTTATTGAGCTCCTCCGAGCGTTCCAACACCAGGGTCACTGGTCCTGGTAGTAAGTCTTTCAGGAGTCCCTCAGGTACCCTCACATGGCAGTACCCGTAGACGTCGGCCACGCGGCCCAGGCAGACGGCCAGCGGCTTGGCCTCGCTGCGGCCCTTGAGGCGGTTCACAGCGCCCAGTGCCGCCGAGCAGCTCGCCGAACAGGCCAGGCCGTACAGCGTGTCGGTGGGGACGGCCACCACGGCGCCAGCGCGCAGCTCGGCCACGGCGGCCCGCAGCGCCTCGGTTCAGCCGGCGCGCTCCAGGCTTGCGGCCCGCACGGCCCCACTCCCCGGGAGCCGCAACAGCCGGGCCCCTGGCGCCGCCGGAGCAGGGCTCGGCGGGCGGAGGAGGCAGCCCCTCCGGGCGGAGCCCCCCGGCCCCTCGCTCAACCCCACGGTGGCAGCCACCGTGGCCCTCAGCCCCGTGCACGGATGCGCCGGAGACATCCCTATATGCCATTATTTTTTAAAAATAGTAACATGAATTTTTTTATTATGTTGAAAGTTCAGAAAATACAGGTATGCAAAAAGAACAGTAAAATTTCGTGTGTGTGTGTGTGTTTAACTGATTGAGCTATCCAGGTGCCCCAAGATTTCATTCCTTTGCTGGCCGAGTAATATTCCTCTGTGTGTGTGTGTGTGTCTCACATCTTCTTTATCCATAGAATGGAGTTTTCTGTTTCTGCAAAGAACCATTATTGAGATTTTGATAGCAATTGCATTCAATATGTAGATCACACTGGGTAATGTTGACATTTTAACAATATTAAGTCTTCTGATCCAATGGGAATAATAGCACATTATTTTGGTTTTTTTTGTGAAGATTCAAGATCAAGTTCATGGCAAGAACCAAGCCCACCAGTAAAATTAGTCCATCACTTTCTAACTTTGATTATTTGATGAAATAAAGGATTATTGACCCATGATTAAACTAATAACCTAGTAATGTAGTTTCTTCTTTTTTCATGGTAGATATCCCAGAGGAGGAAGCCAGATATTGGACCTACAAATTGGAACAAATCAATGTCTTGGGAGCTGACAGTGAGGTAGGAATTGCCTTATTTGCAATACAGAGAGATGGGGAAAATTTCTTTCTAGGACACTATAATTTGCCAAGGGAGGGACCCAGGAGCATGTTAAAAAATGAAGGAATTTAAGCTGCATTAAGGAAAGAAGGCAACTGGAAGATCACTGGACATTCATTAGAAGGACCTGTCTCCCACTTTTTCTATTTTTCTCGTTGTCCCCCATAAATGGCTGAGTTGGCATTTAGTCTGACTCTAGACTCTGAGTGAGAGCTTATACTAGGGCAACTGTCCTCTTGTTACACAGATGAGCAGAAGGCATTTCGTCTGCTAATCCCCAGATTTTTGGATGTACAGTTGACCCTTGAACAATAGGAATTTGAACTGTGTGGGTCCACTTGTACACAGATTTTTTTTTTTTTTTAAAGATTTTTATTTATTTGTCAGAGAGGGGGTGGAGAGAGAGAGAGAGTACAAGCAGGGGGAGCAGCAGGCAGAGGGAGAAGTAGGCTCCCCGCTGAGCAAGGAGCCTGATGCGGGACACTATCCCAGGATGGTGGGATCATGACCTGAGCCCAAGGCAGACGCTTAACTGACTGAGCCACCCAGGCATCCTGTACCCAGATTTTTTTTTTTTTTTTGGATAAACACTGTGCTGTAAATGTATTTACTCTTACGATTTTATTAACATTTTTTTCCTCTAGCTTATAAGAATACAGGATAGAACACATATAACATGCAAAATATGCTTTAATTGACTGTTTATTGGTAAGGCTTCCAGTCAAAAGTAGGCTATTAGTAGTTAAGTTTTTGGGGGATCAAAAATTATATGTGAACTTTTGCCTGTGTGGAAGGTCAATGCCTGTAACTCTCCATTGTTCAAGAGTCAACTGTATATTGTTATTTGTATGTTATTTTTAGGGATGCTTAGGGTATTACATTGCTTGGTCCTGTCTTATCTCGAGAGAGAAGTCTGGTGCACAGAAGGGAACACAGTCAACTTAGTCTGAGCCATCAGGAATGGGGGATGTGTTTGTTATTGGTGGTGAAGGGAAAAGATAAGATTTTCATTTTTGGGCATGTTGGGCTGTTAGAAAATTGGTCTGATTATAAGGTAGAATTTGGAGTGCCAGTGGATATTTCAATGGAAATGTCTGATAAGGAACTTTAGGAAAGAATATGAAACTCAGGGTTAGATAGGGTGAGGAGCTATAGGCATAGAATTTGGATTCATGAATGGTAGCATTGATTCATAATGGTAGCATTTGGAGTCCCAGGAATAGAAGAACTCACTCAGGTAGAATATATAGAAAGTATTGAAGAGGAATGAGGACAAAACCTTGGGGGAACATCAAAGATAGAATATGGAAAAAAAACAAAGAGATGGAGAAAGAGTTGCCTGAAGAGAGCAAGTAGGAGAAAAAGGTTCATGGAATAAAGGAAAAAAGGGTTTTAAGGCAGAAATTCTTGATACTGTCAAATGTTATTAAGAACAAAGATGATAAGTAATGAAATGGAGCTGTTGCACTTGGCAATTAATGACCAGTATCTTTGGATTAGTGCAGGAAGCCAAAATGAAGTGTTTTGATGAGTATATGGGTTTCCTAAGGCTGCCATAACAAAGTACCACTAACTAGGTGGCTTACAAAAACAGAAATTTATCTTCTCACAATTCCGGAGGCTAGAATTCTGAAATTAAGCTATTGGCAGGGTCAGTTCCTTCTGGATGTTCTAAGGAATTGTCCTATGCCTCTCTTTTGCCTTTTGGTGGTTTTCAGTAGTCCTTGCTGTTCCTTGGCTTGAAGATACGTTGTTCCAATCTCTGCCTCTGTTATCACATGCCTCTCTGTCTCTCAGTCTGTCCTCACAATGTGTTCTCTTGGTGTGTCTCTGTCCAAATTTATATTTATGTTATAAGGGCAACAGTCCTTGGATTAATTGGATTACATCTATAGAACCCCATTTACAAAAAAGTCACATTCACAGGTACTGGGGATTAAGACTTCATCATATTTTTTTGAGGTACACAATTCAACCCACAATGAGTTAAATCAAAGATGAAGAAATGGAATTTGTGACAAGTGCAAACTACTCTTGTCAGGGTTTTCTCGTAATTTAACTGAATCCTCTATAGGCTTCCTATTATTAAACTACATAACTCTTCTCATGCCCAAGCCAACATCTCAACTTTTCTTGTTTATTGAAATCTCCACATCTTTCTTTTTCCCCTGATAAATGCCAGATCGACACTATCTTTGTATCCATTTTACCCTTCGTGCTTTTTGTTTTCCCATAGCTGGTATACAGTTTTCCAAACTCCCATCTTCTTTTTTTTCCTAGTAGAGAAACACATTGCTGAATGCCTAGCTGGCTCAATTGATAGAACATGCAACTCTTGATCTTGGGGTTAAGTTTGAGCCCCACATTGGGTGTAGAAATTACTTAAAAATAAAATCTAAAAAAACCCCCCACATTGTACTTTTGATTTTATAGGCTTACTGTGTGTCACTATGTAGAATCAGATGAAGAAGTTAAAACAATAAAAAACCAAATGTAACTTATACAAATATTGCAGAATTTTATAAGTTCTAAAAATGGTGGTTCTTCGTCTGTGGTTCTCAACTTCCTCTAAGATTTTTGCTTTTTGTTTCTATTCTAGGATTTGGAGTTTACTAAGTTTACCTCTTCTATTCCTTCCTTTATAACCCTCTTGTTGTTTTAAATTTTTTTTTTTTTTAAAGATTTTATTTATTTATTTGAGAGAGAGAGAGTGAGAGACAGCATGAGAGGGAGGAGGGTCAGAGGGAGAAGCAGACTCCCCGCTGAGCAGGGAGCCCGATGTGGGACTCGATCCCGGGACTCCAGGATCATGACCTGAGCCGAAGGCAGTCGCTTAACCAACTGAGCCACCCAGGCGCCCCCTCTTGTTGTTTTAAAGATCTGTTTATTTAAGGGAGGGTGAAAGAGAGAAAGGGAGAAATGTGGGTGTAGGGGCAGAGGCAGAGGGAGAGAGAGAATCCTCTAGCAGACTCCCTGCTGAGCATGGAGCTGGATGCGGGGCTTGATCCCAAGACCCTGAGATCATGACCTGAGCCAAAATCAAGAGTCAGCTGCTTAACTGACTGAGCCACCCAGGTGCCCCATCCTCTTGTTTATTTAATAGTTTTTTGAAATAGAATTCACATACCATACAGTTCACACATTTAAAGTATACAATTTAGTATATTCAGAGTTGTACATCCTTAGAATATTTTCATTACTCCATAAAGAAATCCTGTGCCTTTAGCCATCATATTCCAATTCCCTCATCTTCTGAGTCCTAGGCAAACACTGATGTACTTTCTATCTCTCTACATTGGCTTATTCTGGACATTTCATATAATGGAATTATACAGTATGTGGTTCTTATGATTGTCTTCTTTCCCTTAGCATAATATTTTCAAAGTTTCTTCCATGTTGTGGCATGCATCACTACTTCATTCTGTTTCATTGCCAAATAATATCCCATTTATGGTTACACTGCATTTAATCCATGTATCAGTTGGTGGACAATTGGGTTGTTTCCACTTTTGGCTGTTATGGATAATGCTGCTATTAACATTGATGTACAGATTTTTTTGTTTGGACATTAGTTTTCTCTTGGGTATACACCCAGGAATGAAATTGCTGGATCACACGGTAACTATGTTTAACTGTTTTAAAAATGCTAGACTTTTTTTCCAAAGTGGTGGTACCATTTTACATTCCCACCAGCAATGTGCAAGGGTTCTATTTTCTCCACATCCTTGCTAACTCTTATTGAATATAGCCGTCCTATTGAGTGTGAAGTGGTATCTCATTGTGATTACCACTTTATTTAAAATTTTTTATTTTTATTTTTATTTTTTTTTAAAGATTTTTATTTATTTATTCATGAGAGACAGAGAGAGAGAGAGAGAGGCAGAGGGAGAAGCAGGCTCCCAAGGAGCAGAGAGCCCGATGCGGGACTCGATCCCAGGACTCTGGGATCATGACCTGAGCCGAAGGCAGACGCTCAACCATCTGAGCCACCCAGGCGCCCTATTTAAAAATTTTATTACTGAGATTTTCTACCATGAAAAATATATAGAATTACTCTATTACTCTTCCTTCTTTTTTGCTGGAATATTTTAAGACCAATCCCAGACATCATCATGTCTCACCCATAAATACAGATGTATACATCTTTATTAGATAATGCCTTAAAAAAAATCCCACGTGCCTTTAACACATCACATTTAATAATTTCTTTTCGTTTTCCTTCCTTCTCTCTTTTTTTTTTTTTGAGAGAGAGCATGAGGTTGGGGAGGGGGAAGGGCAGAGGGAGAGAGAGAATCTCAAGCTGACTCCATGCCCAGTGCAGAGCCCGATGTGGGGCTCCATCTCAGGACCCTGAGATCATGACCTGAGCCAAAATCAAGAGTCAGATGCTTAACCGACTGAGGCACCCACATACCCCAACATTAATTTCTTAATGTCATTTAATACTTACTGACTTCAGATTTCCTTTATTGTCTCAAATCTGTATTTTTACAGTTGATTTGTTCAATTCAGGATCCAAACAAGTTGTTCATACTATGTTTCTTAAATCATTTTTACTCTATAACTGTTTCCTCTTCCCCCATTTGTTTTATAGAATGCTACATATTCTGGATTTGGCTGATGATCCCCAAGGTTTCATTTACCATTTTCCTCTATCTCAGATTCTTCCTTTAAACTGAAAATTGTATCTAATAGTTTGAGAATTAGATTGAGACTTAGATTGAAGTTTTTTTTTTTTTTTTGGTAGGGCGATGTTGTCTTATCTCACTTTAGTGATGTTAAAATTCAACAGTGGAGATGCATGTATTACTTCATTTACTTTCACAATAAACATCATCCATGCGGAAAAAAAAATTCAGCAGTGGATCAGTGGATTCAACTGGTGTCAGCCAGTTTTATCCATAATAAAACCTTCCCACCAGACTTTTCTCACCTGGTTTTAGCAGCAATCATTGTTATTTTAGTAGGGCTTGCAAAATGTTGATTTTCTGATTATAAAAGAACTTTCTCTTACAAGGTATTTGGTTCACTTGTAATAAAGTCTGTTCAAGAAAAATATTCTCTTGGGCGTCTGGTGGCTCAGTTGGTTAAGTGCCTGCCTTCGGCTCAGGTCATGATCCCAGGGTCCTGGGATCGAGTCCCGCATCGGGCTCCCTGCTCAGCAGGGACCCTGCTTCTCCCTCTCCCTCTGCCACTTGTTCTCATTCTCTCTCTCTCTGTCAAATAAATAAATAAAATCTTAAAAGAAAAAAAAAGAAAAACATTCTCTTTGTCCATTTTCAAAGTAATAGGCAACTTCCTAAGGCAACAAATGCGTTTTCTTTTAGTGGTGTATCACTATGAATTTATGGATTTTGATAGTGATTTGTTTCAATCCATTGCAGTCATTATTCTTTTTGATACTAAAATCTCATCTTGGTTAGTGGGATCTTCTTCAGGTTGGATTGTGTGTGCTTTTTCTTTTTTCTTGTTTTTATCACGTAAAAATTTTAAGGAAACATAAAAATAGAGGGAATAATAAAATGAAATCTGTATACTTATTCCCAAATGATTCAGTAATTATCAAGATCTTGTCATATTTGGCCACAAAATCATTTAAAAAAACACAGGGTCTTATCTGTTTATTCTCAAGTGTATATGTAACAGTTTTCATACACAGGAACCCCTTGGCTCAGAAGCACTGAGTCAGGTTTGGCTTAGGGATCTACCATTTGATAGAGTTGGATTGTACCACCATTTATTACTTTTCCTACTCATGGGCAATTAGGTTTCCACTATTACAAATGTATGCTACAGTGAACATCTTTGAGTCTATTTCTCTGTGTTTATGTATGAGGGATTCTCTGAATATATACCCAGAAAAGTAGAATTTTTTGGTTGTTGGATAGGCTCTGTTCAGTCTTACTAGATATTGGTAAATTGTTCTCCAAAATAATTGTACCAATTTATATTCCGTTTTCCTGCTTCTCTGTATACTTACTGATACTTGATATTACCAGATTAAAAATTTTTGCTAATTAATGGGTTTAGGCCATTATTGTTTTAATTTGTATTTCTCTGTTTATTGGTGACATCCATTCATTCATTTACTCAACAAATAACGTAACCAAACACTAAATACCAGGCATTGTTTTAGATGTTTGGTAAAGGTCAGAGGTTAAACAAAGATCCCTGTTCTCATAGATCAAATAGAAGGAAACAGACAATAAGCAGGAAATGAAATAAATATGGTGTTAAAGTATGAGAAGTACTGTAAAGGGAAACCTATTTTCTCCGTGTAGGTTTTGCATTTCTTTTGTTAGATATTTATTCCTAATCATGTGTTTTTTTTAAAAATTACATTTTCTAATAGTTCATTACTGTTGTGGTGAGCGCTGTGTATTGTGTAAGACTGATGAGTCACAGGGGCACCTGGGTGGCTCAGTCGTTAAGTGTCTGCCTTCGGCTCGGGTCATGATCCCAGGGTCCTGGGATCGAGCCCCGCATCGGGCTTCCTGCTCTGCGGGAAGCCTGCTTCTCCCTCTCCCACTCCCCCTGCTTATGTTGCCTCTCTTGCTGTCTCTCTCTCTGTCAAATAAATAAATAAAATCTTTAAAAAAAAAAAAAAAAAAAGACTGATGAGTCACAGACCTGTACCCCTGAAACAAATAATACATTATATGTTAATAAAAACAAAACAAAACAAACAAACATTACATTTTCTAATAGTTCATTGCTGTTATAAGGCAATGCTTTGGTGCTCATTTTTAGTATTGACCTTATTCAGCAACTTTTTAAATTTTATTTTAATTCCAGTATTATTAACACACAACCTTATATTAGTTTCAGGTGTACAGTATAGTGCTTGAACAATTCTAGGTATTACTCTGTGCTCATCGTGATAAGTGTACCCTTAATCCCCTTCACCTAGCTTATTCCCCACCCCGCCAACTCTCCTCTGATAACCATCAGTTTGTTTTAAGAGTCTGTTTGGGGCGCCTAAGTGGCTCAGTCATTAAGCATCTGCCTTTGGCTCAGGTCATGATCCTGGGGTTCTGGGATCGAGCCCCATATTGGGCTCCCTGTTCAGCAGGAAGCCTGCTTCTTCCTCTCTGACTCCCCCTGCCTGTGTTCCTGCTCTCGCTATCTCTCTCTCTGTCAAATAAATAAATAAAATATTAAAAAAAAAAGAGTCTGTTTTTTTGTCTCTTTTGTTGTTGTTGTTCATTTGTTTCTTAAATTCCACATTTGAGTGAAATCACATGGTATTTGTCTTTCTTTGACTTATTTCATTTAGCATTATACACTCTAGATCCATCCATGTTGTTGCAAATGGCAAGATTTCATTCTTTTTTGTGGCTGATTAATACTCCACTGTGTATATGTACTACATCTTTTTTATCCATTCATCTGTCTATGGACACGGGTTACTTCCATAATTTGGGTATTGTAAATAATGCTGCTATAAACAGAGGGATACATATAACCTTTTTTTTTTAAATTTAATTTAATTTTTTTTTAAAGATTTTATTTATTTATTTGAGAGAGAGAGAATGAGAGACAGAGAGCATGAGAGGGAGGAGGGTCAGAGGGAGAAGCAGACTCCCCGCCGAGCAGAGAGCCCGATGCGGGACTCGATCCTGGGACTCCAGGATCACGACCTGAGCCGAAGGCAGTCGCCCAACCAACTGAGCCACCCAGGTGCCCCATATAACCTTTTGAATTAGTGTTTTCACACTCTTTGGGTAAATACTCAATGGTGGAATTGCTGGATCATATGGTAGTTCTATTTTTAACTTTTTGTGGAACCTCTATACTGTTTTCCACAGTGGCTATACCAGTTTGCATTCCCACCAACAGTGCCCGAGGGTTTCTTTTTCTCCACATCCTTGCCAACACTTGTTTCTTGTGTTTTTGAGTTTAGCCATTCTGATAGGTGTGAGGTGATATCTCATTGTTTTGATTTGCATTTCCCTAATGATAAGTGATGTTGAGCATCTTTTCGTGTGTCTGTTGGTCATCTGGATATCTTCTTTGAAGAAATGTCGGTTCATGTCTTCTCCCTGTTTTTTAATTGGGTTATTTTTTTGGTGTTGAGTTGTAGAGGTTCTTTATATGTTTTGCATACTAACCCCTTATTGGATATGTCATTTGCAAAAATCTTCTCCTATTCAGTAGGTTGTCTCTTTGTTGATCTTTTTCCTTTGCTCTGCAGAAGCTTTTTATCTATTTATTTTTAATTTTTTAGAAGATTTTATTTTTTTATTTGTCAGAAAGAGTATGCGCATGTGCGCCAGCACAAGCGGGGAGAGTGGCAGGCAGAGGGGAAAGCAGGTGCCCTGCTGTGCAAGGAGCCTGATGTGGGACTCAATCCCAGGACCCTGGGATCTTGATCTGAGCTGAAGGCAGACGCTTAACCAACTGAGCCACCCAGGCATCCCAAAGCTTTTTATTTTTAAAAAAATATTTAATTTTTTAAGGTAAGTTCTTTGAACTCATGACCCTGAGGTCAAGAGTCCCATGCTCTATCAACTGAGCCAGCCAGGTGCCCTAGAAGCTTTTTAATTTGATGTAGTCCCAATAGTTTATTTTTTCTGCAATTCTTAATAGTTTTACTAGTTTAGAGATTCTCTTAGATTTTTTTTTGTGTAACTAGTTCCCACATCTTTGAAAATAAGAATAGTTTTTAATCTCTTTCCAATCTTTATGCTTTATTTTTTTAGCATTTGAAGTTTTATACATATATTTTTATTAACAGACTTTATTTTTTTTACAGCAGTTGTGGATTTATAGAAATGCTGAACAGGGGGCGCCTGTGTGGTTCAGTTGGTTAAGCATCTGCCTTCGGCTCAGGTCGTGATCTCAGGGTGCTGAGATGAAGCGCCCGTCAGGCTCTCTGCTCAGCAGGGAGCCTGCTTCTTCCTCTCCCATTCTCCCTGCTTATGCACTCTCTCTGTCAAATAATTAAATAAAATCTTAAAAAAAAAAAAAACAAAAACAAAAAAAAAGAAATACTGAACAGATGATATGAAGTTTCCTTATTATCTCTTTTTCACCCCTCCCTATAATTGTACCTCTTATTAACATCATACATTAGTATAGTAGATTTGTTATAATTAATGAAGAAATATTGATATGTTATTATGAACTTAAAAGTTAATGTTTTATTATATTTTATTAACTACAAATAAAATGAAAAGTCATGGTTTTTTCAAGTTTCCTTAGTGTTTACTTCATGCCTTTTTTGTGTCTCAGGATCTCACCCAGGACATTGTGTTACATTTAGTTGTCATCTCTTGGCTGGTCATTTTCTCAGACTTTGCTTGTTTTTGCTGTTCCCTTATTTTAAAAAGTTAATTGCATAAAACATCCAGTGTAATTTTTAATACTTGGAGTGAAAGTGGGAACCTTTTTTTTTTTTATCCTGACCATAAGGGGAATACTTACTAAATCCTAAAGTACGATGTTTGCTATAGGTTTTGATAGGTACTTTATCAGATTAAGGAAATTCTATTTTCTTGTCTAAGAATTTTTGTCATGAAAAAGTAAGGGATTTTATCAAGGCTTTCTGCATCCATTAGGCCACAAAGTTTGTCTTTAATCTGTGTATTGTGTTGAATTACATTAACAGATTTTCTGATACTAAACTATCCTTGCATTTAAAGCACAACTGGTTATGATATATGGCCATTTATATACCAATATATATGCATATGCACACATACACGTATCTATTTACATAGTAACATTACAACACTCATATATTATGGATAAATAATATGTGATGGATTTAGTTTAGTAGTATCAGATTTTTCCATTTATATTCATGATGAGATTGGATATAATTATGTAGGACATTTTGTTTTCCTGGGGGAGGTGTGTATTTTTTTTTTTTTAATTTAAATAAACTCTACCCCCAATGTGGGGCTCAAACTCACGGCCCTGAGATCAAGAGTATGTTCTACTGACTGAGCCAGCTAGGTGCCCCTCTGGGTTTTTTTTTTTTTGGTACATATAGATAATAGATTTTTCCTTAGCTCTCTTAATATTTTTAATTAGGCTTTAGTTGGTCTTCGTCTTTCTGCTTTGAGCCTGTAGGATATTCATGAAATATGTCTTCTGAAAATATCTACTCTTGTCTCTCTCTTTTTTTTTTTTAAAGAATTTATTTTTTGGGCGCTTGGGTGGCTCAGTTGGTTAAGCAACTGCCTTCGGCTCAGGTCATGATCCTGGAGTCCCGGGATCGAGTCCCACATCGGGCTCCCTGCTCAGTGGGGAGTCTGCTTCTCCCTCTGACCCTCCTCCCTCTCATGCTCTCTGTCTCTCATTCTCTCTCTCGCAAATAAATAAAATCTTAAAAAAAAAAATTAAAAAAAAAAAAAGAATTTATTTTTTGTCACAGAGGGAGAGCACAAGCAGGGGGAGAGGCAGGCAGAGGGAGAAGCAGGCTCCCCGCTGAGCAAGGAACCCGATGTGGACCTGATCCCAGGATTCCGGGATCATGACTGAAGCCGAAGGCAGATGATTAACCAACTGAGCCACCCAGGCATCCCTCTACTCTCATCTTTTAAATTTGAATTCTTCTAGTTTAATATTTAAAGTTACAGAATTTGGGGGGTTCCTGGCTGGCTCAGTCAGTAGAGCGCATGACTCTTAATCTCAGGGTTGTGAGTTCAAGCCCCATGTTGGGTGTGGAGCATACTTAAAAAAAATTAAAAATTAAGTTTCAGAATTTTCTCACTGTTAGATCTGTGTACTGCCTACAAAGATCATCATCATTTGTAATGGTTACTATTTATAACTAAGTCTGTTTTTTACTTTGGAGTGGTAGGTTGCCTAACCTTCAAGAACTTTTTGAGCATTTTTATGATTGGCAGATTTACTATTACTATTGTTTAAGTTGTGCTTAACTTCACATTATTCCCTATTGGAATTAGTAATAGCAGTATCTACCTCTGATATTTGCATCATAGTTTATTGCTGATAAAGTACTTCACATATAAAAGTATATTTACATACAAAACTGTTTTGTATTTTGTATTCAACTACTTGAAATGCCCTTTACCATTAATACTCCTATGTAAGCCACCATAAACCTTTGTCTGGATTATTGCAATAATTAGTCTTTCCTTCTTGTTCCCTATAGTTCACTTCACATAGCAGCCAGAAAGACTTTTATTTTTTTATTTTATTTTTAAAGATTTCTTTTATTTATTTATTTGAGAGAGAGAGTGAGAGAGAGAGAGAGCACAAGAGGGGGGAGTGGGAGAGGGAGAAGCAGACTCCCTGCCAAGCAGGGAGCCCGATGCGGGACTCGATCCAGGGACTCCAGGATCATGACCTGAGCCGAAGGCAGTCGCCTAACCAACTGAGCCACCCAGGCGCCCCCAGAAAGACTTTTAAAGTGTAATCAAGGGGCACCTGGGTGGCTCAGTCATTGGGCGTCTGCCTTCAGTTCAGGTCATGATCCCAGGGTCCTGGGATCAAGCTATGCATCGGGCTCCCTGCTCGGCGGGGAGCCTGCTTCTCCCTCTCCCACTCCCCCCTGCTTGTGTTCCCTCTCTAGCTCTCTCTCTCTCTGTCAAAAAAAAAAAAAAAATCTTAAAAAAGTGTATTCAATTCAAGTCATAACCCTCTTGTGTTTAAAATTATAAATGGCTTCCCAATACACTAGAATAAAATCCAAACTCTTTACCATGATATACAAACTCTGTCAAGGCCTTTGTACATAATGGGTACTCAAGAACTATCTGCTGAAATTGCGCTACTGGGTATTTACCCCAAAGATACAAATGTAGTGATCCGAAGGGGTACATGCACCCAGTGTTTATAGCAGCAATGTCCACAATAGCCAAACTATGGGAAGAGCCAAGATGTCCATCACAAGATGAATGGATAAAGAAGATGTGGTGTATATATACACAGTGGAATATTATGCAGCCATCAAAAACCCCCCACGATATCTTGCCATTTGCAATGATGTGGATGGAACTAGAGGGTATTATGCTAAGCAAAATAAGTCAATCAGAGAAAGACATGTATCATATGATCTCACTGATATGAGGAATTCTTAATCTTAGGAAACAAACTGAGGGTTGCTGGAGTGGTGGGGGGTGGGAGGGATGGGGTGACTGGGTGATAGACATTGGGGAGGGTATGTGCTATGGTGAGTGCCGTGAATTGTGTAAGACTGTTGAATCACAGACCTGTACCTCTGAAACAAATAACACATTATATGTTAAAAAAAAAAAAAAAAAAGATAGTAGGAAGGGAAAAATGAAGGGGGGGAAATTGGAGGGAGAGATGAACCATGAGAGACTATGGACTCTGAGAAACAAACAGGGTTCTAGAGGGGAGGGGGGTGGGGGGATGGGTTAGCCTGGTGGTGGGTATTAAAGAGGGCATGTATTGAATGGAGCACTGGATGTTATACGCAAACAATGAATCATGGAACACTACATCAAAAAAATAAATAGAGGGAAAAAAAAAAACCCCAAAAACTATCTCCTGAATGAGTGACTCATTCATTCACAGTGTTAGAGAGTTTTGTCTTGCCCAGTACAGCAGAGCATAATAATAAGTGGCAGAGTCAGGATGAGAACTCTAGATCTTATATTTGCAAATTGCTGGACCAAATTATGTCTTGAATCCTCCAATAGGCTCTGATCAAACTATTCTATATATTGGACTTGTACCTATGTTAACTTTGTTTATGCCTTTCTCTTCTTGTTGTGCCTTTACAAATCTTGCCCATCCTCAAGACTTGCATTTAGTTCTGCTCCCTTTTATAGAACTTCCTCTTTTTTTTTTTTTTAATGACTTAAGTAATATGTATTTGTTTTTTTGGTTGTGATGGTGGTGTTGGGTTGGGAAGGCTAGAATATAAGTGGGAAGGGGACTCTAGTAGGTATTAGATGTTGCATTACATGCTTAAATAAGTAATATCACTTCCCACATGACCTTGTGAGGGAAGAAGCACTATTACATTTTTAAAGATGAGAAAACTCCGTTTCAGAGAGGTTTTCAGTTCCATCATCCAAATGAGGAAAATCTTTACGTTATCCATAAGAAAACTCAGAAGAATGTTTCCTAAGCACTCTAAGGCTCCTCTAAGCCTTCTACAGCTGCCTGGCAGAGCTGGTACATACCTAGGTTCCCTTGGTCAAAACAGTCTCTCTGCTGTCCTGCTTTAGCCTGTTATATTGGGCAAGGGCCATATTTCATAGTCTGGCCTATATGTCAGGATCATACAGGGAAATCAGCAGGATGACTTGCTTCTGTTCAATAAAACTTTAGTCAAACGCTAAACCTTTTTACAGGTAGCTGTGATTGTTTTTCCCGCCCTGTATTTGGGCCTCTTACCTGTGTTTTTTTTTCCTCTTTCTTTCTCCTTTCTGTTTCTCTAGTATTCGATTCAAGAAGAAAGCCAGAGGAAGCCATTGCCCACTGCTGCCGCCCAGTGTTGTAAGTGAGAAATTTGTTTCTGAATATCATTAATCACAACTTTCTGTCAGTTCTCGAAACATGGCTTTTTTTGAGTTGGGGAGGGTGGAGATGTAAACAAAGATATTCTGGAAGCACACCTATTCAGGCCCATATCTCCAGTGGCTATCTAATCATTAGCTTTATGAAGAGTCCTTTTGGTTTTGTGTGGCTGTAGGCTGGGCAATGGTGCTCATCTTTTATCTCCATTTGCATGCTTTTACCATGGAGGAATGATTTTTCCCATTTTATCCTGTTTACCTATTACTGTTCTTTTTTTTTTTTTTTTAAAGATTTTATTTATTTATTTGACAGAGAGAGACACAGCAAGAGAGGGAACACAAGCAGGGGGAGCAGGAGAGGGAGAAGCAGGCTTCCCGCTGAGCAGGGAGCCCAATGCGGGACTCGATCCCAGAACCCTGGGATCATGACCTGAGCCGAAGGCAGTCGCTTAACCAACTGAGCCACCCAGGTGCCCCAAGAAAGTTTGCTATTTTTTATATGACTTATTGCTAACTTTTTTTTCCCCATATAGGACTTTAAATTTATCAAACATTTAGAGTCATAGGAGACCAGAAGAATCTGAATTGAAAACCAGGTTATGAATTAAAGTCTATAGGTCCTTTCCAGAACTCATAGTAATGAGCTAATTTTGATCTTTTAAATCTTTAAAAAAAAATTTTTTTTGAGAGTGTGTGTGTGTGTGTGAGGGGGAGGGGCCAAGGGGGAGAGAGAGAGAAATAGATTATTTTTTTTTTAAAGATTTTATTTATTTATTTGACAGAGACAGAGATAGCAAGAGCAGGAACACAGGCAGCGGGAGTGGGAGAGGGAGAGGGAGGCTTCCCGCTGAGCAGGCAGCCCGATATGGGACTCGACCCCAGGACCCTGGGATCATGACCTGAGCCGAAGGCAGACGCTTAATGACTGAGCCACTCAGGCACCCCGAGAGAGAGATTCTTTTTCTTTTTTTTAAAGATTTTATTTATTTATTTGACAGAGAGAGAGATAGCGAGAGCAGGAACACAAGCAGGGGGAGTGGGAGAGGGAGAAGCAGGCTTCCCGCCGAGCAGGGAGCCCGATGTGGGACTCGATTCCAGGACCCTGGGATCATGACCTGAGCCGAAGGCAGACGCTTAACGACTGAGCCACCCAGGCGCCCCCGAGAGAGAGATTCTTAAGCAGGCTCCATGACCAGCACAGAGCCCCATGTGGGGCTTGATCTCATAACCCTGAGGTCATGACCTGAGCTGAAATCAAGAGTCAGTTGCTTAACCGACTGAGCCACCAGGCACCCCTGACCTTTTTAATCTTTTTTTTTTTTTTTTTTGACAGAGAGAGAGAGGGAGCACAAGCAGGGGGAGCAGCAGGCAGAGTGAGAGGGAGAAGCAGACTCCCCACTGAACAGGAAGCCCAATGCGGGGCTTGATCCCAGGACCCCGGGATCATAACCTGAGCTGAAGGCAGATGCCCAACGATTGAGCCACCCAGGCGCCCCTGACCTTTTTAATCTTTTAAACCTTTCTCCAGGACTGCTAATGAGATGTGAAATGGAGCGATTGAAGTTTCACTTCCCATTCCTTCCTGCACCCATTTGATGAAGTGCAGTTGAAGTGATTAGAGATCAAATGCCAAGAGAGCTGGTGGAAATAAAAGGCCATAAATAATCAACAGGTTTGGGGCGCCTGGGTGGCTTAGTAGGTCAAGTGTCTGCCTTCAGTTCAGGTCCTGATCCCAGGGTCCTGGGGTCAAGTTCTGTATCGGACTCCTTGCTCAGCGGGCTCAAGCCCACTTCTCCTCCTGCCAACTTCTCTGTCTGCCTGCTTCTCCTTCTGCCTGCCACTCCCCCTGCTTGTGCTTGCTCTTTCTGTCTGACAAATAAAAAATAAATGAAATCTTAAAAAAAAAATCAAGTTTAATAATTTTCAAATGTTTATGGGCTAATATATTTTTCTGTGAATAGCCTGCTTAAGAATCTCTCTCTCGGGGTGCCTGAGTGGCTCAGTAATTAAGCGTCTGCCTTCGGCTCAGGTCATGATCCCGGGGTCCTGGGTCAAGTCCCAATATTTTTATAGCTCTTTTTTCCTCCACTGTATGATGCAGTCAGGAATCACACATTTTATTTGGTTGTCCTGACTTTTTAATATACTTTAATAATCATAAAAAAAATCCTTGCCTGTTTGGTCATTTATGACAGTGGTATATTTTTTTTCCAGTTAGAAAATCATTCGAGGGGTGCCTGGGTGGCTCAGTCATTAAGCGTCTGCCTTCGGCTCAGGTCATGATCCCAGGGTCCTGGGATCGAGCCCCGCATCAGGCTCCCTGCTCAGCAGGAAGCCTGCTTCTCCCTCTCCCACTCCCCCTGCTTGTGTTCCCTCTCTCACTGTGTCTCTCTCTGTCAAATAAATAAATAAATAAATCTTTAAAAAGGGGGAAAAAAAATCATTCGATTCAACAGTTCAATTTTTGGGACTTTAATCAAAAAGCAGATAAACATTTGTTTATAAAGATGTTGATTACAGAATATTTAAATAACAAAGTTTAAAAATGATATAGTTAATAGTAAATGATAATCACAAGACTGAGTATTATGCATTAATTTAAAATTATGCTCTGAATAATAAAAGGGACTGTTTATGAAATTTTAAAGGGGCCCCTGGGTGGGTCAGTTGGTTAAGCATCCCAGTCTTGATTTCAGCTCAGGTCATGATCTCAGGGAAGTGAGATCAAGCCTGCTTGGGATTCTCTCCTTCTCCCTCAACCCCTCCCCACTTACACACTTTCTCTCTTTCAAAATAAAATAAAATCTTAAAAAAAAAACAAACAAAAAGAAACTTTACATTAAAAAGTATATAAAACTGGGGCAGCTGGCTGGCTTAGTCAGAGGAATGTCAGAGGACTCTTGATCTTGGGGTTGTAAATTCAAGACCGATGTTGGGTATAGAGATTATTTAAAAATAAAATCTTTTAAAAAGTATATAAAACTTTCTGTATATGTGTGTGTATATGCCAGTTTCAACTAACAGGGACAAAGAAGGAAGGAATGAAGGCTCTTGGACTTCTTGGATTCTGCAGGATCAGACCATAGCATTATTTGGCTATGAACATGTGCTTTTCTTGAAGAAAGGAATGACTTGGAAGGTGATTCAGAGAATATCAGGGCTGCCACTCCCAGCACAGGCCCAGTGGGATGCTGTTTCCTTCTGTTTCAGAGGGAGGCCACTGAAAAGAGCCATGGGGGCAGAGCTATACTGGAGAGCTGTGGGGGTGATGGTGCTTACCCCAGTGGGTCTGGAAGTTGGGACATCAACCAAAGAGAATTATTCTACAGCCTTAAGATCTAATGTAACTTGCCTTGCTAGGTTTTGGACTTGCTTGGGACCCATCAGCCCTTCCTTCTTTTCTTTTTCTTTCTTGTAGAATGGGAATCTCTCTCTTAACGCCTGTCCCTCCCACCATTGTATTTTGGGAGCCTGTAACTTGTTTGGTTTCACAGGTTCACAGCTGGAGAGGAATTTTGCCTCAGGATGAATCATACCTGGAATCTCACTCATATCTAATTAGTTGCTATTTAAGCGAGACTTTAGACTTTAGGATTGATCTGGATTTAAGACTTGTGGAACTGATGGGATGGAAAAAATGTATTTTGCATGTGATAAAGACATGAATTTTTAGGGGGCCAGAGGTGGAATGCTGTGGGCTGAATTGTGTTCCCCTAAAATTCATATGTTGAAGCCCTAACCCCTAATGTGATTGTATTTGGAGAGAGAACCTGTGAGGAGGTGTTAAACGTTAAATGAGGTCATGGGGGGCCCTAATCTAATAGGACTGGTACCCTTTTAAAAAGAGGAAGAGACACCAGAGCTCTTTCTACCACATGAGGACACAGCAGGAAGGTTGCCATTTTTAAGGTAGGAGAGCTGTCACTAGAAATTGAACCCTGCCAGAACCTTGATCTTTGACTTCTCAGCCTCCAGAAACTGTGAGCAAATAGATTTCTGCTGTTTAAGCACCCAGTCTATGGCATTTTATTATGGCAGCCTAAGCAGATTAATACATGTATATAAATGTATTTATATAATTAGGGGAATATCTGGAAATAGACATACCAAAATATTAATCAAATTTGTCTCTGGTATGTGGGATTGACATTTTTTTTTGTTCTTCCAATTTTAATCTAAAAGAAATCAGTAAGTAGTTCCAAATGAAATTCCAGCAGGTTATTTTGAAGGACTCAAAAACTTACATTTATATGGTACTACCTATTTTTTTCTTCTTGTTTTAATTCAGTATAATTAACATAGAGTGTTATATTAGTTTCAGGTTTAAAGTATAGTGATTCAGCAGTTCTATACATTACTCATTGCTCATCATGATAAGTGTACTCTTAATCCCCTACAGCTATTTCACCTATTACCCCACCCACCTCTGCTCTGGTAACTACCAGTTTGTTCTCTATATTTAAGAGTCTGTTTTTTTGTTTGTCTCTTTTTTTCTTTGTTCATTTTCCTTCTTAAATTTCACGTATGAGGGGTGCCTGGGTGGCTCAGTTGGTTAAGCGTCTGCCTTTGACTCAGGTCATGATCCCAGGGTCCTGGGATCGAGCCCCACATCGGGCTCCCTGCTCAGCGGGGAGTCTGCTTCTCCCTCTGCTCCTGCACTCTCTCTCTCTCTCAAATAAATAAAATCTTAAAAAAGAAAAATTCCACATATGAGTGAAGTAATATGGTATTTGTCTTTCTCTGACCAACTTATTTCACTTAGAATTGTATCCTCTAGATTCATCCATGTTATTGCAAATGGCAAGATTTCATTCTTTTTTATGGCTGTGTTATATCCCATTATGTATACCATATCTTCTTTATCCATTCATCTATGGCATTATGACTTTTTTTTTTTTAAGATTTTATTTATTTATTTGACAGAGAGACACAGCAAGAGAGGGAACACAAGCAGGGGAAGTGGGAGAGGGAGAAGCAGGCTTCCCGCGGAGCAGGGAGCCCGATGTGGGGCTCGATCCCAGGACCCTGGGACCATGACCTGAGCCGAAGGCAGACGCTTAACAACTGAGCCACCCAGACGCCCCTCTTCTTCAGTTTCTTGATGTGTAAAAGGGGAGAGTTGGTCTAAATGGCCTTTAGGTTTCTTTTCTTTCTTTTTTAAAAATTTTTTTGTCCAGGGTGGGGGCGAACAGCATGGGTGATAACATTTTTAATTCCTGTGTGTGAGGTAAACCGGGGTGCTTGGGCCAGGCTGGTGTTGATCTCCAACGCCTGGCCATGGGATACAGCTGGGTCCTTGGGCAGGCCTCTGTAGCTGTCATCGGCCCAGGTGACCTCGTGGTCAGGGTACATGGCTTTGATCTTCTTGGTGGAGATGGAGTGTTGGGACAACCATAACCGATGGAATAGCCATACACGTGGATCTTCTTGTCCTGACTCTGGTGGGAGATGGGCCCGCCTTCCAGGCACTATAACTATAGCCCTTCTTCTGCATCTTGCTCGATAGTTTGTCATAGATGTCAGTTGAAGATGCCGTTGGAATCAATGTCCACATCAGCGATCTGGGCGAGGTCTGCTGCCACCATGTTCCCCACAGCCTGCCCGCCCCTGCAGACTTTGTTCTCTAGGTTTCTTTTAGCTGTCATATCACATGACCCTATAACTTCCTAGTACTGAGATACCTTCACAGGTGTGGTCCCTCTACTACCTTTTCTTTTAGGGTCAGTCATCTGCAGTTACTTGTGAGATGCCTTCAAAATGTTTTCACAAATGACTGGACTGCTCCTATAAAGAAGCCCTTTCTCCTAGCTTTGGTTTGAAGGTGTGTCTGACCCCAATTATTTGGATATACTCTTTTGTTTTTGTTTTTTAAAGATTTTATTTATTTATTTGACAGAGAGAGACACAGCGAGAGGGAATACAAGCAGGGGGAATGGGAGAGGGAGAAGCAGGCTTCCCATGGGGCAGGGAGCCCCATGCGGGGCTCGATCCCAGGACCCTGGGATCATGACCTGAGCCGAAGGCAGATGCTTAATGACTGAGCCACCCAGGCGCCCCTTGTTTTTGTTTTTGTAAGAGAGGGAGCAAGAGGGAGAGTGCATGGGAGTGGGAAGGGGCAGAGGGAGAGGAAGAGCGAGAATCTTAAGCAGGCTCCACACCTAGCACAGAGCCTGATATGGGGCTTGATCTCACAACCCTGATGACCTGAGCTGAAATCAAGAGTCTGTTGCTGAACTGACTAAGCCACCCAGGTGCCCCTCATGAATTCTTTTTTTTAACTCAGTGTTTTATAATACAGTTCTGTTACTGTCTTCACTCAAATTGTCCCAAATTTGGCCTATGGGAATCCCTTTAAACCAGATCCTGTGTCCTTTTGACATGGCCCCATCATTCTTTAATACTTCCATTCCTGGTGCTGAATGTTCCAGGCTCATCTTGTCCTTTTATTGCCTCAGTCTTAGAATAAGTCACTTCTCCAGTGAGCCCTGGTTCGTTTTAATGGGGAATGGTATTTAGAAATCAAGATCTTGGAACTGGTCATGCTTATTGCTACTGGAGTACTATTGCTTTTTGGCTCTTTGAATGGACAGAGCTAGGAAAAGAAACTACATACCTAACTCTGTGTTCATACTGTTATTACCAATTAACACTCTCACCTTCCATCATTCCATATTTATGTGTTCCTTTTTCTCTCAATGAGAACCCTTGTTCCCAAGAATACCAAATTATGTATTCATTTGCTCTGTCCTATAATGTGCATAAGCAAATTTCGGGATTAATGTACCAATGCTATTACTAACAACAAGCCTACTAATTAAAGTTCAAGGTTCTTGAAAGTTGTTTTTTACCTTTGAATGTAACTTACATAGGATTACAAAACTATCACACCTAAAAATTTTAACAAAATTTCATAGTGGCTTCTGATATCTACTCTCTATACAAAATTCTCTAACTTTCCCAAAAATATTTTTGCCCTTTTTGTCCTAGTTTAGGATCCAACTAAGGTTCATTCATTGCATTTGTATGTGGTGTGAGTTAAGGGTCTAAGATCATCTTTTTGCATGTGGATATCCAATTGTACTAGCATCATTTGTTAAGAAGGCTGTTATTTTTTTCCCCATTGATTGCCTTTATATCTTTGTTTGAAATCATTCTGATTACCAGCACAACAGCCCATTACTTTTATTCCAGGACTTCTTAACAGATTTGATTTTATAGAGTCACATAAAAGAGAGTGAATGTACTTCTTTTTTTTTTTTTTCTAAGATTTTTTATTTATTTATTTGACAGAACCAGTGAGCATGCACAAACGGGGGACTGGCAGAGGGAGAGGGAGAAGCAGGTTCCCCACTGAGCAGGGAGCCTGATGTGATGCAGGGCTTGATCCCCGGACCCTGGGATTTTGACTTGAGTGGAAGGCAGATGCTTAACCGACTGAGCCACCCAGTTACCCAAATGCACTTTCATTTTTAAGATGTGTTCCTCAGCTATGTCCTCAGCTGAGGGTTGGTGGCAGATACCGACAGATCCATGCTTCTTGAATGTTTGAACCTCATATTTACTTTTGCAGGTCTTATCTGCATGCCAGCTTTCTCATATTTAATTTTTGCTCAATTTATTGAGATATTCTGAGGCTGTGCAATTTGGTCTGCATATTAGAAATACATCTCACTTGTAGCAAATGGTATAATGTGAATATTTACCTTAGTCACAGGATTACTAACTGTGACTAAGGGTTACATACAGGAAGTTGGTGTAGAGAGTTAAACTGGTTTATTCCTTTTCCAAAGGTATTTAAATTTTCTAAGGTATTCAAACTTCATTCTTCAGTAAGGATATTTCTACCTATGTTTTGTCAAAGAATGAAACAGCACACCATGTTGCCACACCAGACAATCTTAGGACTACTGATTTCTCCAACTTTCTGCTATTTTCAATTTTTTTTTTTTAAAAGGCTCCACACCCAGCATGGAGCCCAACACAGGGCCTGAACCCATGACCCTGAGATCAAGACCTGAGCTGAGATCAAGTGTTGGACGCCCAACCAACTGAGCCACCCAGGCGCCCCGTGCTATTTTCAATTTTTATACATGTCTGGTTGTTACAGCCCACCCGCTGTATCATCAATGATGGTATCACTGGTTGCAATTGAGAAGTGAATCAAAAGTGATTTGGTATCTGGCAAGGATTTGATGGGATGACTGCTTACATATTCTGCCAGGGTGTCAAAATTAGCACAACCTTTCTAACTCAGTAATTTCACTTCTAGGAGATATTCAAGGAAAATAAGTTGAGATGCAAAGGAACATTTACATATAGACTTTAATTATAGTGGAGAAAAATTGCAAAAATATTGAAAGAATGGGTAATTGTGGCATTTCCATGTGATGGAGTACTATGCTTTTAAATAGTTTAAGATACAGGAGATAGTTATGTGAATAAGTTTTAAAAAGTAGGATCCTAAGGTGATTAAATAGTATGATCTCAATTATCTAAAAAGTAAATTATATTCACCTAAGCATAGGAAAAAAAAAACTCCAAGGAAATACAGTTTTGTTTTTTTAAAGATTTTATTTATTTATTTGACAGAGAGAACAAGGAGGGCGAGCAGGAGGCAGAGGGAGAGGGAGAATCAGGCTTCTCGCTGAACAGGGAGCCAGCCGTATGCTCCCAGGACCTTGGGATCATGACCTGAGCTGAAGGCAGGCGCTTAACCAACTGAGCCACCCAGGTGCCCCGGAAATACAGTTTTAATAGTGGCTCTTAGGGATAGGATTGTAGGAAAGTTTTATTTTTTTCTTTATATTGTTTTGTACTTTGCAGTTTTTCTCTAAATGCATTTTGTGTATGATAATTAAAAAAAAAACAATAAATATTAGAAAATGGTCCCAGGCCTGACAGTGTAGAGGCAAGTCATGTAGATTTACTTTTTCAGTTTGGATTTGAGACTTAATTGAACAATAGTTGGTTGTTGAGGTTGACACAGTGTAGTTTAATAATACTAGTGATTCCTTTGGGCACCTGGGTGGCTCAGTTGGTTAAGCGACTGCCTTCGGCTCAGGTCATGATCTCAGGGTCCTGGGATCGAGCCCCGCATTGGGCGCCCTGCTTGGCGGGAGGCCTGCTTCTCTCTCTCCCACTCCCCCTGCTTGTGTTCCCTCTCTCGCTTGCTCTCTGTCAAATAAATAAAATAAAAAAAAAATACTAGTGTTTCCTTGATAGAGAGTTCTAAGTAGTTCTTAAAATTTCTGTGTTGCTTTTATTAGTGATATACCTAGGGTCTCTCCTAATCAATTACTATGTCTGAAATAAAATGGTTTTGGGGTTGTTATTTTTTTTTTAAAGATTTTATTTAAATCTTTTTTTTTTTAAAGATTTTATTTATTTATTTGAGAGAGAGAATGAGAGAGAGCACAGGAGAGAGGGGAGGGTCAGAGGGAGAAGCAGACTCCCTGCCGAGCAGGAAGCCCGATGCGGGACTCGATCCAGGGACTCCAGGATCATGACCTGAGCCGAAGGCAGTCGCTTAACCAACTGAGCCACCCAGGCGCCCGATTTTATTTAAATCTTAATGATTTAATGACTGAGCCACCCAGGCACCCCTGGGGTTTGTTATTTTTATTTGTAATATGACCTTGAAGATAGCTTGAACTTTTGAGATACAGGCCACCATTGGTGTTTCAGAGATTTCTCTGATTGTGAAGGGTGTGTTTCACTGGTTTTGTTACAATATTGCTTATAAGTAGTGACAGATCAGATCATAAACCAAAATTTCCTGAGTATGAATCAGTCTTTTAAATTAGTAAAATAGGGCATAACTGAACTTATTGTTTAACATTTTTCTTAAAGTATGAATACGTTCAGAAGAGTTGGATGTGAGTCACATCCATGAATAATAGTGACCAAGTGTTGAGAAGTATTACCAACAGGTTGGCTACCAAGTTGTGACATCTTATTTGGACACCACTAACTTCAAAAGGATCTTTTTTGCCAACATACCAAAAGGAGACATGTTTGTGTAAAATGACTTATTTTACCTTTCCAACTCTTTTTGTTTTATTTCCCAGTGATCCATAATGCTGATATTGTTGATTCTTTGACAGGAAGCTGGAGGTGTTCAGTGCTTCCCACTACTGTTAAGCCATCAGGCCTGACATGCAGTATCCCTAGTCTGTACTACATTCAAATAGTCCTCTAATATTCTCCTATTATTCTTGGTTTCCATCTAAAATTGTCCACTGCCATGCTGTGACTTTTTTTTTTTTTTTTAAAGATTTTATTTATTTATTTTGACAGAGAGAGAGAGAACACAAGCAGGGGGAGAGGGAGAAGCGGGCTTCCCGCTGAGCAGGGAGCTCGATGCGGGGCTCGATCCCAGGACCCTGGGATCATGACCTGAGCTGAAGGCACACGCCCAACAACTGAGCCACCCAAGCACCCCGCTATGACTTACTTCTAATATTATTTCTTTTTTTTTTTTTTTAATTTTATTTATTTATTCATGAGAGACAGAGAGAGAGAGAGGCAGAGGGAGAAGCAGGCTTCCAAGGAGCAGGGAGCCCGATGCGGGACTCGATCCCAGGACCCTGAGATCATGACCTGAGCCGAAGGCAGACGCTTAACCATCTGAGCCACCCAGGCGCCCTCTAATATTATTTCTAATAAACCTTTTTGGGGAGGCAGAGAAATGGGCCATTCTATCTATAACCAGTTATTCCCCATCTGGAAGATTAGATTCCAGTGTACTATACAGATGATGGTATAATTCTTTGACCAAAATCAAACAAAAAACTCTGGGCTGATACTGCCAATGCCGCTCTTAATCCCATTTCTCCCCCTACCATAAACAAGACTAACTTTAAGCTTATGGGGTATTCTGGTTGCCTCCCAATGGCGCCAGGACTTGTTTCCCGGTCAGGTGATGATGGATTCTAGTAGGCAGGAAATTTTATCTGTTTCTGATTCAGAATTTCTTTCTTCCATTCTGGACCCGCCCCATGCCAGAAGGAGTAGACCCAGTTAGCAAGTACTTACTGCGTCAGGGTATGATCATATGGAGTAGACCATGAGACTGCCACCCCCGCATTTTATACCAGAGGACACCAACTTGAGAGGACTTTTCACTTCATGACAGACCTAACCACCTTGCACAGCTCCAGATAAAAAGGAAGCTTGGCTGGCATCAGATCCTGTGGCCTCTTCTCCAGTAATTTTCTTTTCTGTATTACTATTTTGAGATAACAGTAGCCACCATACTGATAGCCCCTACCTATCAGGAGATCTAACTCTTAGAGAACTTTGTGGCCTCACAGTCTCAACTAGGAGTAGTGTCCTTTTAGGAGCATATACTGGGTGAATCCATGTTTTATGATTAAGAATCTCTCACCATAATTTTTGAACGGACAGAACTCAGCCTGTCCTCTATATGTTTTTGCAATGCTATGTTGCTATTGCATGGCAGGGTCCTTCAATACATTAGCATGGTATACTAAGACTTCTGATAGTTTTCTTAATGCCTGCACTGAAATTGGGTGATAGGTGTTCAAGATAGTCCTGGGAGACCTGGGAAATTATTGAATTCCTGTGTCCCAGGTTTGTCTGGGACACTGTCACTTTGGATTTAATTACAAATATATCCACTCCCCCTAGCCATAACACTTATGCTATTCATTTAAATTCAAAGCTTGGTAAGTGGGCTGTTTAGTCCCTATGCCAACTGGCTTTTAGCTCCATCCATTGTGGTGCTACCTCCTAAGGTATAGCTCCATAACTTTCCCATTTTTTGTCATAATGTGGCTTTCAGTACATGTGAATTTTAAGGGTTCTGTTCAATGTCCTCAATGTTAAAATTTGGTCTCATTTCAAGTCACTTGTAATAAAAAGTTGGGCAATATATTGTTTTCCTTGTTATGAATCTTGGTGGCCACTTTGCATGGTATCATGAAGAAAGCAGCCCAGAGTCTTTTTATCAGGTCTTCCCACCAGTTATCTTTTGTGCCACTTGTTTCTAGGAAGTGGGTGAACTGGGGTTAAAACCTTGGTCTATTTGAGTATTAAGGTCCATGTTCTTTTCCCTACCATCCCATGATGACAAAAATCTCATGGGATATAATTTGTTTAGAAAAATATGCTTTTCTTATTTGTCTTCTGCCTTCTGTGTTATTTTAAAATTACTTCATTTATTAAATAGGAAATATGCATATGGCACACAAACTTTAAAATATTAAAGAGAATACAGTTAAAAAGGTCTCCCTTCCATTCCTATACCTAGCTACTTGGGTCTTCTCCCAGAAGTAGTCATCATTAGCAGTTTCTTATGAATCATTCGAGAGATTTTACACATGTCCAAATGTATGTTTGCATACATGAGAGATAGCTTTTGATTATTTTTTCCATCCTTTGACTTGGTCTTAGAGTACCATGTGTTAAAATAAAACATTCACAGCTAACTGTGAGTTGAACACCCCTTCATCAGTTGGGTTCTTTTGAGTTCTTACTGTGTTTTAAAAATTTCTTGAAGCCATAGGGAATAAATTGTTTATTTTTTGGGTTGCTTCCCATGGCAAAGATCTGTTTCCCTGAAATCCTGGCCTTGAATACAATAGGAATGTTTCCTCTGTCCTCATTCACCTTGCTAGAATGCGTTTCACACATTTGTTGCTGGGTTAAGAAATTCTGGCATATCATGTCCAGATAATGTGTTAGAATTCAAAATTTGTGAGGAAACTTTGTGGTTACTTTGCAGGGTGTTGCAAAGAATTGTCACCCCCCACCCCAACATACTAAATCAGTCCCCTTTTTAGTCTAAACTTAAAAACCCAAAATATGTAACATCTTCACTGTAAAAATTTTTTTTTTTTTTTTTTTTTTAAAGATTTTATTTATTTATCTGACAGAGAGAGACACAGCGAGAGAGGGAACACAAGCAGGGGGAGTGGGAGAGGGAGAAGCAGGCTCCACGCAGAGCAGGGAGCCCGATGTGGGACTCGATCCCAGGACCCTGGGATCATGACCCGAGCCGAAAGCAGTCGCTTAACCAACTGAGCCACCCAGGCGCCCCTTCACTGTAAAAATTTTTAAGTGATTGAGAAATGTGTAATATAAAAAGTTACAGTTCTCTGTAATACTCCCTCTCCAGTCCACTCCAAGATAACTACTTTTCGTAGTTTGGAGTATACTCTTTCAAATTGTTAATTTTTCTTAAAAAAAAAATAAGTTAAATTGTAATTATGCTTGGGACACCTGGGTGGCTCAGTTGGTTAAGCGTCTGCCTTCAGCTCAGGTCATGATTCTGGAGTCGCAGCATCGAGCCCCGCGTCAGGCCCCTGCAGTGGGAAGTGTGCTTTTCCCTCTCCCTCTGCTTCTCCCCCCTGCTTGTGCTCTCTTCCTCTTGCTCACTGTCTCTCTCTCAAATAAATAAGTAAAATCTTAAAAAAAAAAAAAAAGTCAAAAAAATTTTAATTATGCAGTATCTGAATATGTGAGAGAATACTTGTAACATTTAAGTTTTGGAGAGGAATAATGGAAATAATAGCCCACCACCCATCATTATCTTCTAGTAGAGTTTAGTGTGATGTACTCTGCATGTTTTCTTAGACTTTCCTTTTTTTCCTGGTTGGTAGGATTTTTTTCTCCACTAGGCTAGTGAGTTGCAGGAGCAAGGACTTAGTCTTCTGTTTCTTTTGGAATTTGCACAGTTATGTCTCACTCTGTGATATGTTAGGTACTAGGGAGTGAAGCTTGGTTGTTGGCCTCTGAGAGACGTCAGCCCATGTGGATTTTTGGGGAAAAGCTTTTCTGGAGAAAAAAGAAAAAAGATTATTATTGAAAAAGTGTAATTTGCCGTATTTGTTGGATGGGAGGATTCTTTTCCTTTGGGTTGAAAATTTAGTTTATTCAGAACGTATAGATTTCCTGACTCATAATCAGGTAACTGATTGGTGATATTGGCAGTAACTAAAGCTTTGTCAACTCTATTGTAAGGTAATTTATAAGTATTAAAGTGTTCATGTTTATTCTTGGTAGAAATAAAGACTTTTTAGCAGATCCCAGGTAGAAAGAGAATTGTCATACTTTTCTTAACTTCTGTTTCGACACTTGGAAACTCCAGACAAGCATTACAGAGAAGAAACTCAAAGCTTCTGGGTACGAGTTTATCCATTACATGTTTTTGTTTCCTCCTCTCCAAAAGCTTCTATATTTTCATGGAGTATTCTTGTTTTTAATGAGTTGATACATAGACAAGAGAATGTATTTGTCGAGTTCAAGGAAGAAGGGTGGGAGGATGGAAAAAGAATCAGAAGATTTAGCTCATAACCTATTTATAGGTCAGAAGAGGACAAATACACAAATGCAGCAACTTGAGTATGTTATTTATGTGATGATCCTCAGGTGCAAAGCAGTACTCTGGAAATAGAGAGGAAAGTGCTCGGGTGGCAGAGGAATAAGCAAGTAGTTAAGAATAGCATAAGTTTGGGGCGCCTGGGTGGCTCAGTTGGTAAGCGACTGCCTTCGGCTCAGGTCATGATCCTGGAGTCCCAGGATCGAGTTCCACATCGGGCTCCCTGCTCAGCGGAGAGTCTGCTTCTCCCTCTGACCCTCCCCCCTCTCATGTGCTCTCTCTCATTCTCTCTCTCTCTCAAAAAAAAAAAAAAAAAAAGAATAGCATAAGTTTGTTCAAGAGATGAGTTTAGAGATGATATTTAAGGAGCTAATTGAAATGTGTTGATTGAAAGGAAAGATTATTCATAGTAGGATACATGGAAAGTATGAGGAGAGGATTAAAAAGATGCCAAATTATATGCCGACCATATTGGCTTAGAGAGAATAGAGTGATACCAAAGTTGTACTTGCTACTCTGCAGAAGGAAATGAGTCCCTCTTTTGTACATCATTTTTTTCAAAGAGTGAAGATATACAGGGCTGGCCCAATTTGGCAGATTCACTCCTTTGGTTGCCCTTTCTGAAAAAACCCAGAGAACATACAATGCAAAGAGTGAACTATAATGTAACCTATGGATTTTTCTTTTTCTTTTCTTTTCTTTTTTCAAATGTATTCACTCTAGTAATATATGGAATAGTTTCTGTTCCCTAAAATTTCCCTGTGCCCTACCTGGCCCTACCTGTTCATCCTTCCTTCCTCCAAAACCTAAATTGAGTTTTGAAAGATTAGTAGGAGTCATTCAAATAAAGGAGAAAAGAGTTTATGGTACTAGGACACTAAGCATGTTGAAAATTCTGGATGACTTGAGGGAAGGGGATAAGTATGGGGCAGGGTCAGAGATGAGGCATAGAGTCTTCATATCATGCTGGGTTTGAAAGCCATAGCGAACTGTTTATATTTTATCTTGAAGACAGTGAGGAGCTTTTGAAGACTTCAGGGGAATGAAATAATATGTTTTTTGTAAAAGTGCAAATGAATCTCCCCTTCCCTATTATATATTCTTCTATGTATTTTTATGTACCTTTCCCATCCAAGTACTAACCAGGCCCGACCCTGCTTAGCTTCCGAGATCAGACGAGATCGGGTGCGTTCAGGGTGGTATGGCCGTAGACTATGTACCTTTCCTTCATAGTACTTAATATGTTTAATTATTCGATTAATATTTTTCTTCTCTAGGCCATAAATTTCATGAGTAAGGAAAACGCTTGTGTATTCCTAGTACCTTTGCTCAATAACATTAGTTGAATTAGTCCATTTCTATTAAGTGGAATTACTGAGTTAAGGAATACACATTTTAGGTTTTTTAAATTTTATTATTTTTTATTTATTTTAAGATTTTTAAATTTTTATTTATTTGACAGAGAGAGAGAGACAGTGAGAGAGGGAACATGAGCAGGGGAGTGGGAGAGGGAGAAGCAGGCTTCCCCCTGAGCAGGGAGCCCGATGTGGGCTGGATCCCAGGACTCTGGGATCATGACCTGAGCCGAAGGCAGACGCTTAACGACCGAGCCACCCAGGGTGCCCTAAGTTTTTTTTAGATATTGTCAAATTATACTCTAGAAAGATTGTATCTATATTTGTACTGCTGATACTCATTTTCTCACATCCAGCCACACTGCCCCTTTTGCCCTCCCCCCCTTCCCCTCTGTCTCTTGATCCTTTCCTTCTACAAACATTTTTTTAAAAGTTTATTTATTTTTAGTAATCTCTACACCCACCGTGGGGCTCAAACTCATGACCTGAAGATCAAGATTTGGGTGCTCTTCTGACTGAGCCAGCCAAGCGCCTTACAAACATTTTTTTGATACATTCTTGGTTCTGTTCTAGGTGCTTGGGATATATTTGGAAGCAAAACACAACCAAGATCCTGGGTGGGAGGAAACAGTAAATATAATGAATAAGGAAATTATATAGGAATTTTAGAGAGTGAACCAATAAAAGAGTAGATGGTGAAAGGCATTTGAGAATGCTATAATTGAAATTGGGTTGTAATTATAAATAAGGTAGTTAGTGTTTAAGCCACAGTGAGAAGATGACTTTTGAGTAGAACTTGGAGGTGGGGGAATTAGTGATGTGGCTCTCTGGGGAAAGTGTGATGCACAGAGGAAATAGCTGGTTCAAAAGCTAGTTGAGGGGCTCCTGGGTGGCTCAGTAGGTTAAACATCCAACTCTTGATCTCAGCTCAGGTCTTGATCTCATGGTTGTGAGTTCAAGCCCTGCATTGGGCTCCACGCTGGGTGTGGAATCTACTTTAAAAAAAAAAAAAAAAAAGTCTAGTTGAATGACTGAAAAGGGGTAGGAAGAGGTCTGCTGGATGTTGGTCTGTTCTGTTTCTTCATCTGTGTGCTGGTTACTTGAGTGTGTTGACAGTATTCGTTGAATAATACACTTACGGGGTGCCTGGGTGGCTTAGTTGTTAAGCATCTGCCTTTGGCTCAGGTCATGGTCCCGGGGTCCTGGGATTGAGCCCCGCATCGGGCACCTTGCTGGGTGGGAAGCCTACTTCTCCCTCTCCCACTCCACCTGCTTGTGTTCCCTCTCTTGCTATCTCTTTCTGTCAAATAAATAAATAAAATCTTTAAAAAAAGAGAATAATACACTTATGATTTGTGTACTTCTCTGCATCTTATGCTTCAGTAGAGCCTCTATATTAAAAATAAGGAGTGGATGTTGAACATTTCAAAATTGCTCAGTAGTACCTACCCAATTGTTGGTGGGTATTTTCCTTTGACTTATAATATGATGAATTCATTAATCAGTTTCTATTAATAAATCATCTTTGTTTTCCTGTAATATACCCTATTTGATTATGGTAAATTATTCTTTTAGTATAATGGTAGGTTAAATTTGCTTGTATTTTAATACATATGTTCACAAAGAAGGTTGGTCAGTAGTTTTTTTTGTACTAGAGTCATTGAACATTGTTTAAGGAAAAATGTTTAAAAGGAACTTAAGAATGGGTACCAACCAAATAAGGAAGAATAGGGAACATTTATTGAGTAATTATCATTTGTCTAGCACATGGAGTTAAATGGTACATACATGATTTTCAATATTTGTGCAAATTTGAGAGGTAAGTGGTATTACTCTTCATTTTTTATAGATGACAAATACAAGGGCAGAGAAGTTAACCTGCCTAAGGTCACACAGCTACTAAGTGATGGCTTTAAACCTAGGTTTATCTCGTTCCAAAACTCAAAAACATTTCCATTATACCAACAAACTGTGGAAATGAAGGACATTCCAGCTTCAGAAGTTGAGGGACAAATAAGGGAAATCAGGCTCATTCCTCGATCTCCCAAGTGTGGCAAGCACAGGAACTGTGAGAATATGTTTGCCAATAACGACTTTGTTTTGGGTGAATGGTTTACAGTGTGATTTGATATTTATTTGGTATCAGATTATAGAGGACTTGAAAGCCAGAAAGATAAATATACTCTTTTATACATAGTGAGAAGGTTATAAATTATTAAAAAGGCAGTGATGTGATTAGAAGCTGGATTTAGGAAAATTAGTTGCCATCTGCTAAGTAGATTGAATGGGACAAGGAGACAGGGATTAGAAGGTCATAAATTCAGCCAAAATCTGTAGTAATTCAGGCAGGAGGTAATGAGTTCCTTGATTAGAACTGTGAAACCTAGGAGGAAGGGTCGGTCAGTAGGAGGGAGACTTGAGTGGAATTAACTATTAAGCTTATTGACAGATTGGACATGGGAGATAAAGTAGAGAGGAATTTTGGAATGGTCTTGTGGTTTCTGGTTTTGAAGTGTTGGGAGTTCAGTTGTTTTGGGCTTAAGGTACACTTAGTAAAGCTAATCTGCACGGAACTCATAACATTGCAAATACAATGTCATTGCCAGTGGAGGCTGTAGTTTTCTAGACCGCCTGACTCTTAGCATCAGATGCCACTGAGCTACAGGGTAATTGGTTATTCACTTGTTAAATATGTGAACTGAAGAGGTTTGAGGCTCTAGAGAGGTGGGAAACATTAGCATGCTCATTATAATTGTCAATTTGACACACATTTGTTATGTGTGAATGCCCAATTTGAGAATGTTGCTGGTTGTGTTAGAAGCTCTTAGTGTACTCAGTTTTTTCTGTAACACATTTGGTCGTTGTCTGTTCCTTGCTTGCTTCTTTTTGGCATCTGTGATAAGCAGTGTCTACTACCTTGCTCACATTCAGTGTTTTATTGTATGAACTGTGGCATCTCTTGATGTCTCCTTATTCCATTGTATGTGCTTCCATTTTCTTAACAGTCTCTACTCCAGCTTTCATTCATTAAAATTTCTATTGAGGTTTTTAGTAACCTTTTTATTTCTAAATCCAGTAGGCCTTTTTGTTTTATTTTGTGTGACTTCCCTATAGCACTTAACACTTGTTAACCACTGCCTCCTTGAAACCTTGTTTTTTTTTCTGATTCAGAGACCACACCACCATGGTTTTCTTCCTCTTTGGTTTCTTCACAACCTCCTTCATGGACTCTTCCTTTTTTTTTTAAGTCAGATTTATTAAGGTATAACTTACATACAGTAAAATTCTCCCTTAGTGTACAGTCCTATGAGTTTTGACAAACACATACAGTTTTGTAACCACAACCATAGTTAAGATAAAGAACAGTTCCATCAACCCTAAAAGTTTTCTAGACCCCTTTGTAGTCAACCTCTCCCACTCCTGGCCCATGAAAACCCTAATTTGTTTTCTGCCCATATTACCTTTTCCAGAAAGTCATATAAGTGGAATCATATTGTATGTAGCTTTTTGAGTCTGGCTTGTTTCACTAATCATATTGCATTCGAGATTCATCTGTGTGTGTCAGTTCATTCCTTTTTATTCCTGAATAGCTCTCTACTATATGGATATACCATGGCTTGTTTATTCAGCAGATGGACATTTATGTTTACAGTTATTAGTGAATATGAATTAAGCAACCGAACATTCATGTATAGGATTTTATGTGAACATGTTTTTGTTTTTCTTGGGTAAATACATATGAGAGGGATTGCTGGGTTTTATGATTGTATATATAACTTAATAAGAAATGCCCAGTTTATTTTCCAAAGTGGCCTATCACTTTGCATTCTTGTAAAAAGGAGAGAGTGGGGGGCAGAGGGGCAGAGGTAGAAGGAGAGAGAGAATCCCAAGCCGACTCCCTACTGAGGGTGGAGGCTTGATGCAGGGCTTAATCTCAGGACCCTGAGAACATGACCTGAGCTGAAATCAAGAGTTGGCCGCTTAACCGACTGAGCCACCCAGGAACCCCGCCTTATTGTTTTTTCTCACTTACATTGTAATTTTTATCCATTAATTTACAAATATTTGTTGAGTTGCTGTTTTGTGCCAAGCACTGTTTAAGCACTAAGGATACAGTAAGGAACAAAGCAGAAAAATCTCTGTCTTCATGGCAGCTTGTATTCTGAAAACTTACAACTCTACTTATCTTTCCTCAGCTCCACAACCATATATCCACCTGTCTTCTCAAACATTTTCATTTGAAATACCTCGTAGATACCTCAAAGCCCCAGTAATCTAACACTGAATTCATCATTGCCTTCAATCTGCCCTTCTCGTCTTTCTCTTCTTAATGAATGATGTCATATCCATCCAGTAGCTCAAGCTAAAAACCTAGGCAATATTATTTAGGCTTTATCCTCTTCACCTCCCGCATTTAATTACTTATTAAACCCTACTAATTTTATCTCATGAATGTATCTCTCCACTCCCTCTGCCACTTTCCTAGTGTAGGTCATCATTAGGTGAGTGCAGTAGCTTCCTTATTGGCCTCCCTGACACCAGTCTCCAGTCCATCTACCCTACAAACTTTTGGCCACACTGTACCACCATTCTCTTTCTAAAATGGCAAATCTGATTCTTCTCTCCCATGCTTAATACCATATGATTTTACTCATATATGGAATTTAAGAAACAAAACAAACGAACAATGTAAAAATAAACAGATAAACTAAAAAACAAACTTTAAAAAAAAAGATTTGATTTGAGAGCGAGCGAGCACAAGTGGGGGAGAGAGGCAGAGGGAGAAGCAGACTCCCTGCTGAGGAGGGAGCCCAGTGCGAGGCTTGATCCCAGGATCCTGGGATCATGACCTGAGCTGAAGGCAGACTCATTTATTTATTTATTTATTTATTTATTTATTTTTAAGATTTTATTTATTTATTTGACAGAGACACAGCGAGAGAGGGAACACAAGTGGGGAGAAGTGGGCTTCCCGCTGAGCAGAGAGCCCGATGTGGGACTCGATCCCAGGACCCTGGAACCATGACCTGAGCCGAAGGCAGACGCTTAATGACTGAGCCATCCAGGCGCTCCTAAAAAACAGACTTTTTTTTTTTTTTAAAGATTTTATTTATTTATTAGAGAGAGAGAGAAAGTACAAGCAGCGAGAGTGGCAGGCAGAGGGAGAAGCAGGCTCCTCGCTGAGCAAGGAGCCTGATGCGGGACTTGATCCCAGGACCCCAGGATCATGACCCAAGCTGAAGGCAGACGCTTAACCGACTGAGCCACCCAGGCGTCCCTAAAAAACAGACGCTTAACTATAGAGAACAAACAGATGGTTACCAGAGGGGAGGTGGGTGGGGGGATGGGTGAAATAGGTGAAGGGGATTAAGAGTACATTTACCGTGGGGTGTGTGGGTGGCTCAGTCGGTTAAGCGGCTGCCTTTGGCTCAGGTCATGATTCCAAGGTCCTGGGATCGAGTCCCACATCGGGCTCCCTGCTTAGCAGGGAGCCTGCTTCTCCCTCTCCATCTGCCTGCCTGCCTGCCTGCCTACTTGTGATCTCTCTTTCTCTCTGTTAAATAAATAAATTAAATCTTAAAAAAAAAAAAGTACACTTACTGTGATGAGCACTGACTAATGTATAGAATTGTTGAATCACTGTATTCTACACCTGAAACCAATATAACACTGTGTTAACTATACTGGAATTAAAAAAGAAAAAGCTGTGATGGCTCTGCATTAACCTCCAGATAATTCCAAATTCCTAACGTTACTAAATTTCTAAACATTGCTTGGCACCTCCTTTGATTAGTTTCTTTCATAACCCTGCAGTGTCCTATACAGATATGCTAGAACTATTTTCAAGTTCACTGAATGTGCTTTTGTGTGTATAATTTACATTTCCTGGAACATCCTAACCCTTTAATTGGTACTTATGCCTAGCAAAACCTAACTATCCTCAGTAATTGTCCTATTGGCTAGTGAGATGTTTTAGTGTGTTTTTGGAGTGGGGAAGGAAACTTGCTTAATTAAACTGGTGTGGTTTCTCTTATAATGGTACCACATTGAAGTGACAATAGGGAACTGATTGGTCAGAGAACATAACTATTATTTTCATGGCTTGGGGTTGGACCTAGTAGATGGCATCAAATCATTAATTTGATTTAATCATATAATAGATATTTATTGAGCACCTACTATGTATAAGAAACTGCTCTGCAGTGTTTCGGTGCATTCAAGGATGAGGCATCATCCTGCAATGAGAGGCTTCTTTGGGTCCAGAGTTTTAGTGAGAAACAGCATTGTTACTTGCTTGGAGCAATCTAGGTTGATAGGCTGAAGGTTGTTCTGAAGTTCTATGTGATTATTTTACTTTTCTTTTTTTTTTAAGAAGCAAGGTAATTACCCTCTCACAGTTGTTATGGCAACTATGATGTAGCCCGGGAGAATTTTCTTTTAAACTCCTTCTCTCCCTATGGTTAGAAAGTTAGGTAAATTATTAAAATTTTTAAAAATGGCATAGTAAGCCAACATAACCTTCCTGAGGGATGAAGAGAAGAGATGGAGTTAGTAGGAAGAAGATAAGTATAGGAAGAAAACTGATTCTTAGTGTATAGTTACATTAAACAGACTGTGACTGGTTAGTAGTCCCATATCTCCAGGATTGGGAGTTAGCTCAGGTAATGAAATGAGCTTCTGTTGGCATCATTCAGTGCTTCCAGAATTTTGAATCTTAACTGCAAATTTTCAAGGGAACTGCACCCTTAGAACACTGAGGACTTTCTAACCCAAACAGACAATCCCTCAACAGATACTAGGGCTATCAGCGTGTGGGTCTTCCTGATACCTATTTATTAGGAACCTATAAGGGCAAGCAAAAACTTGGCAACATGACAAAACAACAAGAAATGCCAATTGCTTGCCCTGTTCCAGAGGCCTGTACTACGTACTTTACACGCATTTTCCCTTACAATCCTTCGGTAACCAGTGAGACTCATAATATTCTTATATTACAGTTGAAGAAATATCTAAAATATCCTTTTTTTTTTTTAAAGATTTATTTATTTGAGAGAGCGAGAATGAGAGAGAGAGAGAGTACATGAGAGGGGGGAGGGTTAGAGGGAGAAGCAGGCTCCTCGCCGAGCAGGGAGCCCGATGCGGGACTCGATCCCGGGACCCTGGGATCATGACCCGAACCAAAGGCAGACACGCAACCAACTGAGCCACCCAGGCGCCCTAAAATAACTTTTTTAAGACCATATAGCTAGTAGTGGCAAAGCTAGAAGAACTTAGTTTTGGCTTGGGTACTCACATTCTTAATTATGAAGCTAAATTACTTCTTGTTTCTGGGGATAAAGACCTATTTTTAGTGATTGTGTGTGTGTGTGTGTGTGACATTAATTGCCTCAAATTCAGTTTTGGGTATGGAATAGGATTTAAATGTAATTAACATTGAATATTCTATTTTGAAAAGTGAGTAGAAAATGTTCAGTTTTCTCTCATCATTCAAAGCTTCTGTATTTTAATGGATTTTATTAAATTTTGTAGACAGTTGAAAAAATTCTGAGCAGAGGCTACAGTGTTTTATTACATATTAGAAGATTAGATTTTTTTATTTAATTTTTTTAAATGAACATATAATGTATTATTTGTTTCAGGGGTGCAGGTCTGTGATTCATCAGTCTTACACAATTCATAGTGCTCACCAGAGCATATACCCTCCCCAGTGTCCATCGCTGCTCAGCCACCCCATCCCTCCTACCCCCCTCCACTCCAGCAACCCTCAGTTTGTTTCCTGAGATTAAGAGTCTCTTATGGTTTGTCTCCCTCTCTGGTTTTGTCTTGTTTCATTTTTCCCTCCCTTCCCCTATGATCCTCTTCCTTTTTTCTCAAATTCCACATATCCGTGAGATCATATGATATTTGTCTTTCTCTGGTTGACTTATTTCGCTTATCAAAATACCTTCTAGTTCCATCCACATCATTGCAAATGGCAAGATTTCATTTTTTGATGGCTGCATAGTATTCCATTGTATATATATACACCACATCTTCTTTATCCATTCATCTGTTGATGGACATCTAGGCTCTTTCCATATTTTGGCTATTGTGGACATTGCTGCTATAAACATTTGGGTGCTCGTGCCCCTTCGGATCACTACATTTGTATCTTTGGGGTAAATACCCAGTAGTGCAATTCCTGGGTCGTAAGGTAGCTCTATTTTCAACTTTTTGAGGAACCTCCATACTGTTTTCCAGAGTGACTGCACCAGCTTGCATTCCCACCAACAGTGTAGGAGGGTTCCCCTTTCTCTGCAGGAAGATTAGATATTAATGCCATTCTTTGGCCTTTTAATTTTCAATGGAGAGCATCAAAATTAGACATAATCGCTCCCAGATAACAGAATCACTCTCTTTTCCACTATATCAGGTCTGAGATTCTCATGGAAATACTATGGTAGACTCAGGTTTGGAGAACAAAGAGACAGGAAGGATTTCTTAGAGACAGGTTGAATTTTTGTCATTTTGAATAAGGAAGGGTATATTAGCCCCTAGATGATGCTGTTCTGAGACCTAGGCCAGAGGGAGTTTTAAGAGTATAAAAGCAGGAGCACCTGGCTGGCTCAGTCAGAGGAGTGTCCGACTCTTGATCTCAGGGTCATGAGTTTGGGCCCCACATTGAGTGTAGAGATTACTTAAGTAAATAAAACTTTTTGGAAAAAGAGTGTAGAAGTAGTTTTTTGTTATTCTCTATATGGTGAATTAAAGCTAGGGTATTTTGTATATATGTCTCATGCTTGATAGAAGCAGAAGGCTCTCTACATGTTATGTAAAATTAATGGAATACAAGTAGGGCAGGTTCAAGGAAGGTAAGGTGTATAATCATTGGTGGGATGGGGAAACGGTCTTTGAATTATTCCTAAAGTTGTCTCTGTCACTCTTCTTTTTTGCTACCATTTGCGGTTTACTTAGGTCACTGGACCTATTTGGGCTGGGGAGAGCAGCAGAGTACGTAAGAAATTGAATTCCTTATAATTCTCTTGATTTTACCCTTTAACACACTCTGTCTGAACTATGAAGCTGGATATTCATGTGTACAAGTATACATAATTCCACTCCCTTCTCCTCCCCTACTTAAATCTCAAAGACCATTACTTGCAGTGGGATGTTATATCCTTTCATGCTGTTTTTTTTTTTTTTTTTGAAGACTCTGTGTGTGTGTGTGTGTGTGTGTGAGAGAGAGAGAGAGAGAGATTTCAAACCAAAGTCCCAGTTACAATCTTGGCAGTATCTCTAGATTTTTCCTTCCCAGAGATAGGTAATATCATCAGCACCTAGTGCAGGAAATCCTCTCCCTTGGTCTCTTGGCTAAGGAGTACAGTGACTAGAAGTTCCTTCTGGAAGTTTATTTTTGTAAACAAGGCACTGAGGACATGGTTTGACTTTCCTTGAAGGAGCCCAGGTAGGCTGGAGGCCATCTTCATTCTAGAGCTTTGAGAGTGGGCAGTCAGTTCTTTCCAGCAAGATACACAGCCTTAGGCTCACATCACTGGCTCTGTTACCCATCTTACAGGGGGATTGGTTGAGTCCCAGTGCTTAGGTATCCAGCAGGTGCTCAGAGGGGCACTGTTCTGTCACTGGAATTTCTTATGAATATGTACTTTCTGTGATTTGAGTCCTTAGTGTTTCCACTAGGGAACTGCTCAAAGGCAGCCTAAGAGAGCTGAGATAACTTAAGGTTTTCCAAGAAAAAAGTAACTAAGCCATAAAAAAAATGGTTTGAATTCTCTTTCCTTTTCACTCAGGCTGATAAAGTTCTACCTGTATTCTGGATTTGAAGACAGGGATTCAATCCAGGACCACCACATACCGGAAAGCCTCATTGTTCAGTATTTCATTCAGTATTGTTTGAGTGCCTTCTCTGTACCTGGGGCCCATTTTTGCCCTGAATTAGATTACTCGCCCCAGGTTTATTTTCTATCATTCCCTTCCATGTCCTTTTATGTACCTACCAAATGAGCTACAAAGTGTTTTTCAAAAATACATATAGCCTTTCTCACTGTTGGGCTTTTACTCATGCCATTGTTTTTATCCAGATTCTAGAAGGTATTTACCCACCCCCTCCGAACTTCACCTGTTGAAAACCTACCAGTCTTTCAAAGTTGTCTCCTCCATAAAGATTTCTCTGCTCACCCTAACAGGAAGTGACCTTACCTTCAACTCATATAGCATTTGGTTTGTACTGTTCTCATGATAGTTACTTCCTTGTATTTGTGTCCATATTTTCTCTCTCCTATTAGACTGATTGTATATTCCGAATCTTCTGTGTTATTTAGTCTTGTACTTAAAGGCACTCAGTAAATACTTGAATGAGTTAATTTTCCCAGCCTTTTAGTTTTCCAAGGGCTTTTCAATTTTTGCCCTCAACCTAGCTCACAAGTCCTCCTTAGGCTCAGGTTCTTTTTCTCAGTGAAGCCAGGAGTTTTCTGTTTTAGCTGCAGTCATGTTGTGAAGTAGAGTAGAGCCAGTAAGGGATTGTTGCTGCCACACTGAAAGCACAGTTCTTTCGTTCAAGCCTTTTTCTTAATTTCCCTTGTTAGTTTCTAATCAGCCTTGGTGGTGCCAGGAAGTTTTCTTTCTAGGGAGATCAGGGATAGTATCAGGGGAGAAAATCTGGTCTTTGCCCTCATCTGCCTTTTTTCTGTTTCTCTTCTTTGTCTCACCTCACTTCTTTGTATTTCTTTTTTCCTATCTCCTCCTAATTTTCATATTCTCTTCTATTCCTAGCCTCTTCTTTCCATAAAAACTCTGTTTCTTAATATTTGCCCTTTATTTCTTTAGTATAGAAATGTTGTCAGCTTTTAGGAAAGTTTTGGAGTATTCTCCTTAGCCTAGCAAAATAAAAAAGCAGAGCATTATTCAGGAGTAATAGGTCAGATGCAGTGAAAAACTAAGGGTCTGTCCAACATAGTTTCTGGCTCTGGATCGTGGGCTCCTAACTCTGGCTGAGCTACTCTCTCCTGGCCCCATAATCAGTGGGATTGTCTATCGCTGTTCCCTCTGGTTCTCTGGGGTATGTATTGATACTTCTGCTGGAGTTTAAGTAGACTTTTGGCTTTGTCTCCTTTGTTGCCTCTGCCCTCTGATCTGTATGCATGAAAAATCCATCTGACTTCTTCACACGGACTCCTTTTGTGGGTTCAGAAAGAATTAATTCTGAAAGACATACTGGTTTTTGTCCCTCGATCCTTTCTAGTGTTTAGAACAACAAATGCATCAAGATCTGAAACCAGTGCCTCTGAAGTCTTTTTTTTTTTCCTAATACGTGATCAGAGTTCTTTCTGAGCAGAATTCTTTGCATCCCCTATTGTTTGACTAGTACCCTTCCAGACCACTTGAAGGTTAGCCTATTCCTTCCTTCCTTTTAATACTCTTTATATATCTTTTTTTTTTTAAGATTTTATTTATTTCAGAGAGAGAGAGCATGAGCGGGGGGGGGGGGGGGACAAAGGAAGAAGCAGACTCCCTGCTGAGCAGGGAGCCCAATGTGGGGCTTGATCCCAGGACCCTGGGATCATGACCTGAGCCCAAGGCAGACTCTTAACTGACTGAGCCACCCAGGTGCCCCTAGCCTCTTTCTCATACTGATTTTTTTCTCCTGAGGTTCTGATCACTCTCCTTGTCTTATGTTCACACTTAAACTCAAAAGGGAAAAGCTCATGAGATCTTCTACCCGTACTCCCAGCTATACCCACAGTGTTGTCTGCAATCTGGTGTTCAAATATTCTTCGTTGCTTGTAAAACCCACATGTTTGTGCCCCCTTGTCTCTTTTAGTGGAATTATTATCTACTAGGTAGTTTGATGTACAAGCCAAGGTGTCATTTCCCTTTTACCTTCCATTTGTCCCCACGTTTTATCATTTGTCTGGATTTTTCTTTTTCTAGTTCATCAGTTCTTTTCCATTTCTACTGCATGGATGCAGGTTCTTATCTTCTGCTTGAGTGATTGTGAAAGCCTAATCTCATGGTCTTCAGAAGGCTCTCACTGCCGCATAACTACCAAGATTTTTTAAAAAATTACTAATATAAGGAGTTCATCATCTGCTAAAAGTATCTCCATTTTGGGATAATGAATGTTCCTTTTCCTCACTGAGCCAAATAGGAAATTGGCAAGACAGGACATCTGGGACCTTGTTAATTATACACATACGGGGTTGGTGTCAGAAATGGCTTCTCTATAAAATAAGCCACAGAGCACTATTAGGTTGAGCTCCCTTTCCAAGTACAGTGTTAAATATTTTTATTTTTGTTTGGAGCAGGATTTGTAACTGTGGTCATTTTAGTTAACATCAAGAATAAAACTAGTCAGTCAGGCGCTGGCCTGAAAAGCAGAAATAATTCTATGGTATTATAGTCACTGTTGTTAGATAAACTTGGCTGCATTGTCAGCAAGATCCCATTGGTAGTGCTTATGTTTTCCTCTTCCCCTTCAGCCCAGACTTTGGATGGAAATTCTGAGCCCCAGGGTAGAGGTACTTGATAGGAATTGTTAGAAAAACCTGTTGCTGCAGCAAGACAGTAAGATTGCTACTGTTCTCGGGGGCCTGGCTGGCTCAGTCAGTGGAGCATGTGACTCTTGATCTTGGGGTCATGAGTTCCAGCCCCACAATGGGTATAGAGCTTACTTAAAAACAAAAACAAAAACAAATAAAATTTGGCATAATACTTAAAAAAAAAGACTGCTACTGTTCTTAGTTGTATCTAGAACTTTTGGTTCTTCAGAGTCTTGGCTTTGCGCCTCCTGATATTTGAACACCTTCTGATGTTGGACTTGCTTACTGGGTTCAGCCATGTATTTTTAAAGTCTAACAACAGCAAGCCAACTCTAAATGAAAATTTCTCTTCTACCCATTTTGATAACAATAGAGGAATAGAATCTATGACGTTTAAAAACAGATTTTCACTAGAGTTGTGATAGCTGGAGAATCAGAATTCCAGAGAATTCTGCATTGGGAAAATACAGTTTGGAATTCCTCTAAGAGTCAACACGAAAATGAAAGCAAGGATCTTGTCTCATTTAATAAGGAAAGAAACTTACGAGTATTAACTGAAACAGTTTTGCACATGGGTTTGAGGTCACTTGGCTCACTTGCAGCTCAGCTTGCTCTTGTTCTCAAGGTCTAGGCTTGTGGTTACCTAAGTTAGAAGCAGAAAAAAATTCTAAATAAATAAAGCTGGGATGCTTTGACTGACTGTGTTTATTCCACAGCTTTTGAAGATCCTGATAGTGCCGTTGATGACCGAGATAGTGACTATCGCAGTGAGACCAGCAACAGCATCCCACCTCCTTACCATACGACTTCCCAGCCCAATGCTTCTGTGCACCAGTTCGCTGTGCCGGTGGGATTGCCACAGCAGCTGCTACTTCAGGGCAATTCCCGGGATTCCTGCAATGACTCTATGCAAAGTTACGATCTTGATTATCCAGAGCGGCGGGCTCTCAGGTGGGTTTTGGAAACCAAGCACTTTCTCTTCCTGATATGTAGTTTCCAAGATGCAACTGACAGTATTTGGATGCTTTAACCTGAGGTGGTAGTGGAAGTCTAACAGTATGATAGACCAAAATACAGCCATTTTGTATAGATTCTCAGTCTTTTTTCTCTTCTGTACATTCACATTTAGGCATTTCTGTCATTAGTATTTCTCTTTATGATCAGTGATTCTCAACTGGTGAGAGCACGCTAACTTGGGGTGGATGACTGAAAAAAACCAGCTCATGCCTCTGCCCAGCCCAGTGACTCTTCACCATGATTAAAAAAAGAAAATCACAGATGTTAAATGTTTGGATAATCCTTCCTACCTAAATATTTCTGGGAACTTCAGATGATCTCTTCATAGCAGATTCAGTACTTATGCTGGAACTTTAGAAAAATTTTAAATATATAAAATGTTGACATGGTTAAAAAATGTTAAGGTACAATACAGCATACAGTGAAGAATCTCCCACCCACACCTGTCCTCTCCTCCTCTACTCTGTCCCCTTCCTATCTTTTAGTTCTCACACCACCCTTGTTTCTTTCTTATGTGCCCTTCCATAGACTACTATCATATAATTTATGAGTATAAAAACAAATATTTACATATATGCTCCCCCTTTTTCCCCCACTTTAAAAAGTAATTCAAACAAAATTCAGAAAAATGTTATATTAACACCCATATTCATGTTGCCTAGATTCATTGTGTTAACATTCTGGCACATTTACTTTTTATTTCATTCTCTCTTAGATTGTGTCATTATTCTGTTTCCCCAACATTTTACCCATTGATTTTAGCATCCATTGATGATCCTTGTTTGAATCAATTATTGGTTGGAAGTTAATATTTTAAAAACCATTCCAGTTTAGCTCATACTTTTGATTGCTAAAATTCACCATACCATAATAACATATCATTTCTTTTTGCTCATTTTACCAAACTGGTGAATATTTATCCTGATCCTCAGTTGGTTGCCTGTCTGAGAGACAACATCCTATCTCAGTTTACTCTCATCTCTGGAAATACTTTCAATGAATTTTTTTATATATCAACCATCACATAGAATTTTTACTGTTTATAATCTAATTCTAAAAAAGAAATATGCCAGGAATCCTACTGTAGTTGGTCTCTGCTCCTTGCTGGTTTATTAGATGAAAATTTTATTTTTTAATTATTTGATTTTAGTTGTTTATATTGTCCTACTTTAAGGAAAAAAAAATAGCAAAAAATCCAATACTTTTGGCCCTCTTTTCCTCTGTATTTGTAAGCATTAGATGTGTAGGCCAACAGTAATAGTGGCATATCAACCTAAATGACTACATACTCTTCTAGAACACTGCATTTTAACCAGTTATTACCCTATTATTATTTTAGTTATTTCCTGGGCTACTGCTATAATAATACTTAGAGGAGCATTAGTGATACACTTTAAAGTGTAAATTTTTTGCTAAAGATTTTTTAATTAATCCCATATAAATTTGATTTTACTGTATCAGTATATGAAATGAGGTTAAAGAGTGAATATTTTTTTCATCTCCAGCAGAGAAAAGAATTAAAATTATTTATTTATTTATTTGAAAAAGTGTGTGAGCAAGAGAGAGCACGAGGTGGGGAGGGGCAGATGGAGAGGAAGAAGCAGACTCCCCACTCAGCAAGGAGCCTGAAGCGGGGCTCGATCCCAAGATCCTCGGATCTTTACCTGAGCCGAAGGCAGACACTTAACCTAAAGACTCACGCAGGCACCCCAAAAATTACATGATTTTTAAGTAACCTTTTATCATAGACATTTTTAACTTAAATTTTGAAATGATTTATCCTTCAGAAAGTTTTGAAGACATTTTATCACTAGCATTGAATTTTAAACTTCTCTCTTACTGTAGATATCAAGTTCTTGGAGATGGTCTAAGTCTTGAAGTTACACAGTTTTTTAGGAAGAACATTTAAAATCCTAAGGGAACAAACATGTTCTTAGTATCTGCCAGTAAATTAGAAGTGTAAATATAAATAGCTTCATTCACTACAGCAATGGCTATCTATTCATTTAAGTTGAAGTATAAAGACTTCTAGGCTGGAGTTAGTTTAGTTTGAGTTTTTGAAGATACTGGACAATAATGAAACTGGATGTAAAAAAAGTAGATTGGATTTCTTTGCTCAACCAAATGGGCTTTTGCCTAATGAATCCAGAATAACTGGAAACTTACATAAATTATGTAAAAATACATAATTTGGGGTTTGTTGCTAAAGTGTGTCTAGTGTTGAGAGGGGTCAAAAGAATATCTCTTGAAGTTTATTATTAATATCTCTTCAAGTCTCTCTTGAAGATTTTTAGTGACTAAATGACCACTGTGATCTTGCTTCTGTTTCCTAAATAAATGCAATTGGAAGTTAAATCTACACAGGAACATACTGAGATGATAAGCTCCTAGTCTGCAGGTCCTCTGTGTACCCCTACATGAGTACACAGGAAGGAGGCAGTTTCTAATCTAACTGAAAGAAAGGTCAGGTATCTTATGTATTCATTGACTTAAGTTGGAATGTAGCTTCTAGTGTTAAAATCAGTATAGGAAGGGGCGCCTGGGTGGCTCAGTTGTTAAGTGTCTGCCTTCGGCTCAGGTCATGATCCCAGGGTCCTGGGATCGAGCCTCCCTGCTCAGTGGGAAACCTGCTTCTCCCTCTCCCACTCCCCCTGCTTGTGTTCCCTCTCTCGCTGTGTCTCTCTCTGTCAAATAAATAAATAAAATCTTTAAAAAAAAAATCAGTATAGGGCAAGATACTCCTTTCACTGTGATCCTCAATGCATATATAGCTTTTAGATTTCACAAATTATACTGCTTTAAATAATTGTTCCATTGGGCTATAACAAGGTTTGACTTCTGACAGTCAAAGATTATTTTTATTATGTATATATTTATTTATTTGAGAGAGAGAGGGTGTGAGTGTGCTCATGGGAGTGGGAGCAGGGGGAGGAGCAGAGAAAGGGAGAGAATTTCAAGCAGACTCCATGCTGAGCACAGAGCCCGACTTGGGGCTCGATCTCACCACTTTGAGATCACGACCTGAGCCAAAATCAAGAGTCGGATACTTAACCAACTAAGCCACCCAGGTACACCTATTTTTTCTTTTTCTTTTTTTTTTTTTTTAAAGAAATATGTTTGGCCATACTCTTGGCTATACTGCCTCAAATAATAACTTTCAGCAAGTTAACAGCTTGACTTTTCAGACCCGAATTAATCAACAAATTTGGGTTTCTTGAAATCCCTTGATATGTTGAATACTTAACAGTTCTAAACCTGGGCATTGCAAATACATTCTAAATATTGAGGAAACATGTTCATTTTGCTTGTTTCTACCTTTCTTGAAAAATAAAAGCATCCTAAAAAGCTCATGGTAGTAAGTAGCTACGGTTATTACTATAGCTGTTCTTTTTCTGATGTGGAAAAACTCTGATTAAATTGCTTTAATATTGATTTAAGAACATAGAGATTTCTTTATCATATTTTTTCAGTCTGAATGGTTTTTATCATATTGACAATTTTATTTTAGTTTTCTCGTTGAACATGCACTAAATTTTATAATTTGTTTCTTCCTTTTCCCTTTTCCTTCTCTTTTCTTTGCCTTACTATTCCTCTGATTTTATTCTTTTACATCAGACAAGGTTTGCAGGCCCAAAATGACAAAATTAGGATTATTTCAGCTTTCTCTGGTGTTGACTATGAAGAGCAAGAAAATATATATGAGGAGAGAGAGGGGAAAATAACACAAGAGTTTCTAGAAAGCAGTAACGTAAAGGAAGCAGAAGTAAAAGAAATTAGAGCTCTTTCAAAAACTGATAAATATTGCAACCAACAAGAACAACTGAAGTACAAGAATTGGAAAAAGATACCACCTCAGGGTCAAGAAATTGAATATTCTGCTGCCTTTAATTTTGACCGTAAGTTTGAAACATCTGTGTTCTCCAGATATCCTCAGAAATATGATACAATAGATAGAAGGAAAAACAAGTCGTTATACCATCATTTTGGAGACCGTGAAAGAAGACAGTATGGTGATAGATCAGGAACTAAGACTGACTTGGAAAGTACATATCCTAACACTGAAAAGTGTAACATTTGCCACATTGAAAAAAAGAAACAAAATTACCCAATTTTGTGCCCTTATAAAAATGCTTTTGTGGTTAAGAGTGGCACGTGGACCACTAAGTTGCAAAATCATGATTATGATCTTTCTGATTGTTTTAAGAACTGTGAAAAGTCATCTGGCTTAAACCAGCATGTCACTAATTTCACTCCATTAGATATTCTTGAAGATTCTACTAGCAGTACTTCTGATGAACTTCTGAGTTCTCCTCTTACTGATATACAGGAAGGTTTACTGTCACCAACAAGTCCTCCATCCAATGTCCATCATATTGGAGGCTTACCTGAAGAATATCATGTAACATGTCCAGTATTCTCATTACCAAAGGTGAATTGTGATGCAAAAACACTTGGAGATCTGTCTGGGTGCCCCATGGAAGAGATGACCCCTTCCTCTCTTGAGGAACCCAAGAAGGACTGTGTTGATACAATGGATGAGCTTCAGTGTTTGGTAGAAACAGTATCAGAATATTTAGCAGAGAAGGAAGAAGAGATTAATAGATTTGGTTCCCTTTCAAAAACTAAAAAGTCACTTAAACACAACAGTACTGTTGATAATGAGGAACAGAAAATGCCTGGGGATCAAATGCCACCTTCAAACATTGTCAAGAATGACAAGGATAAGGCCATCTCTTTCCCTGAGCTGAATGGAGTGAAATGTGCTGTTGGTTTTTTGTTCAGTTCACTCACAGAAAAAGTGGGTTCGGGCACAAAGCATCTAACAACCTCTGTGGAAAAGCTGGTTTCTTTAGTTCCAGAGAAAACAGAAACTCTTAATCAAATAGAGACAGTTCATTCAGGATCTAAACCCAGAGCCGAGTCAGTATTGGGGAAGGATCTTTCCATGCAATCTCCATTATCCTCTCAAGCAGTTGATAATAAGGATTTTGGCAGAAATGACAAAACCTCTGAAAATGAGCACACAGGGAGTAAAACTGGAAATATAAGCTTTCAGGATGTAACAGAGACTGTTGGAAGGGACTCCACTCCACAGAGTCAGAGTTCAGTTATAAAGTCTGTTTTTAGCATGCTAAATCCATTAAAGATCTTTTCAGAAAAGGATGAAACCAAAAAAGATGATGGCCAGAACAAGCCAATAAGAAAGGAAAACTTTTTTGAGTGTGGATCAGAGTCAAATCAAAGGGAAGACCCTCTTGGCAATAACAGTAGTATTATCACTCTCGGTAGGAATGATGGAGAAAATACAAGCTCAACCCAAATGCCCACAAGTGAGGATTTGTTGTTGTCTTCCCCAGCGGCCAATGAACCTTCAAACTTAGGCGGTTCTGCAAATAAAAATGTTGATATTGAGAGTCTCTTGGAAATAAAACCCTGTGTAGATCTGTCTCTATTACCAGATCAACCAAAAATATGTGCTAAAGACACTCGAGGACAACCTTGTATAACTGGAAGTACAACTGCAAATAAAGAGTCTTCTTCAAAGCCATTAGAAGGGGACAAAGTTACTAGTGATGATGATTTTCTTGAGCCACTCAGAAAATCATTTAGCCAGTTTTTGCTCAATTCACCTGAGACCTGTTCAAAGGAAACTTTGTCAGAATCTATGAAAATTCACCAGTCGGAGGAGGATGGGTGGGAGAGGGACCCTAAGAAAGATGGACATTCCTTTTCCTTTAGTGGAAAACTACATATTCCATTTTTCAGAGTTCTTAGTCATTCTGAAAAGCAGGAGTTAGGAGAGAAAGGAAGCATTTTTCCTTCATTTAAATTTCCTTTCACTGACAGCCATAACACTGTCACTGACGAGAGATTTCCTGATTCAGCAGTAACCATTGATGAAGAGATCCAGAGAAACTGCCATGAAAATGCCAAACTTGGTTTAATAAAATCTAGTTCAGTTCCAAATATTCATAATAATTTAGGGAAATTTGATGATACAGAAACATGTAATAAAAACGACCAGATAAATTTTCCTGAAGATGACACACTTAATAAAATAAAGACTAATTCAGTTCCAATTATTAGTAATGATCTTGGGGAATTTGGGAACATAGAGAAATTAAATTCAAGTGACCACGCAGCAGTAGATAACTGTCACAGAGATACCTCAGCCTCCCTTGGAATTGTGTCCAAAGAATATATTCCTTCAGATTCTTCAAAAGAAAGTAAAACTCTTACACAAATGACATCTTTAACAGTATCAGACTGTTCATTAGCATCTACTACCATTTCAGAATCCACCTTGGTTAATGAAATTAATGAAGATAGACTTGTAGATAAAGCTTCCAAGACAAGAACCCAAGGAGGCCTCCTTTCTGGTCTGTTTAACAGGTTTTCTTCTCTCGAAAATTTGTCTAGTCAACAAGAATTAAATTTGAAGAGTGATGATTCTCATCATAAGAATAATACCCCAGGCTTACTCTCTGGAATATTTAACCTGATATCCAATAACAGTGTGACTGTTCATAAACCAGATGAAGCAAGGTCCATGTCTTTAGGCAACATAAAAAGTTTGAATGGAAATAAACATTTATCTTTGGAGGAGATCCCTGTTACTTCATGTGTGACTTCTGGAAACCAGAAGAACCATGTTGAAAAAGAAGAAACATCTGGCTTTATAAAAAGCTTTGTATCTTTACCTAAAGAAAATATACCGTTATGTGATGCTTGGGTTGATAGTCATCATTGCCCTCCCACATGGAAGAAACAGCAAAAGGAAACCAACTGCCCCTCTTCTGAGAACAGGGTATTTCACTGTGCTCCAAGCACTCAGCGGGGCCTCTTAGAGGAATCTCTGGCTGAGAGGCTGACACCACACCATGTTCTTAAGGCGAAAATACATGAAAATTCAAACAAGTTAAATCCATCTATATTAAATACTAACATTCTTAATATATCAAACCACTATCAGGCTTTTGAAGAGATGAATAATACTTTCTGTTATGAATGGGACTCTGATATAAAAGATTTCTCCAAAAATTCCAGAAAACTTCAGCCAGTTTATTATATGTTAAATCAAAATGCATTCCCATCAGGTGACGTTTTCTTGTGGCCTGACTCAGAAAATTCGGCAATAAATTTTTGCCAAAAGGATCAAAATGCAAATGTCTTGGAGTGGAAAACAAATCCAAACAGTGTCATTTGGCGTGACTTACCATATGAATCATTGGAGCAGTTAGCATTTAATGAAGATAACTTATTAAGTGATATGTGGGCAGCTCACTCATTATATGGAAATTCTTATTTTCCAATTAATGAGACGAAGAATTCACTAGAAGAATTACCCATTGATTTAAGTTGTTCTTCAGGTTATGAGAAGACTACATGTTCCATAGTTGATCAAGAATTATTAAGAATGGATGAAAACTTTGTTTTTTCAAGTGTTGGTTATGAATACCAAGAATGGTTGTCATGTCTTGAAAGTGGAGTGTGGTGGCCATCAGAAGATGGAGATTATGGATATTATATGTTCCATGATGGTCAGTATATGTATTATCTCCTCACTGATTCTACTGGGCAGTATGCATATTTATTTATACCTGATTGTTCTTATCAAGAGTATTTGAATTGTGGTTTACAGACAAATGATCTATCAAGTATTATGTTGGATGACAGCATTATTTCTGCCTATGGTTTTAAGGAAGATGAATTATTCTGGTGTGTTAAAGAGGAACCAATTGATGACCCTCTTGATTTATCTGTAGTTTTGCCAAGAAGTGAGGGACCAGTGTATCTAAATTTAGGAACCTTTTCACAAGTATTTGAAGAGTCAGGTTGTGGCCAAAAGGATCAACCGTTAGATTTTTCAGGCTATAATCTTAAGAAGTTTAAAGGAAATTTTGGATCTTTTGAAGAAAGGGTATGTGGTTCTGAAGACTTTGAATATATATTGGATCTCAGGAATCAGCCCCAAACTATTGGAAATCACGACTTAAATAAAAGTCATTTTATAGAAGGAGATAAGAACCAGTCTCCAGCAAAGGATTCATTAGTTTACCCTTCTCGTTTACATTGGGTTCAGTCTTCTGAAGAGGCTACCTCTTTGGTTCATCCTGAAAATATGACTAATAGTCCACAGCAAACAGGAGAAATGTCATCATTGAACAAAGTGACTTCATTATTTTCTGCTTTAGTTGGAAATACTTTGTATTTTGTTGAGAATGAATCCTTAGAGTCTTTGGTCATGAAGAAAATGGATCAGCAGTCAGACTTGGCAGAGCTCACAAATAATGGTCTTCAGTCATTAATCTTGAATAAACAATTAGAGAGTAACTCCCAAGATAAAGAAGAAAGTCTTCTCAAGAAGGATTTAGAAAGACAAATAGTATCCAATGTGCAGCAACCAGAAATTATTAAAAGTATGAAGCAAGAATTCCCTTTAAATAAAAGTTTTCAGGTAAAAAAACAAAGTTTGTTAAAATCTGTTATCCAGGTAAGCCAAACAACTCCTCAGGCTAAATCAGATATAGAAGATAATGAAATAATTACAGTTGACTCTATTTCAGTTCCTCTTGCATCACAGTTTAGTAGGGATGAACCCAAGAACTGTGAGATTCCTCAGGACCAGTCTTCCAAAGAGTCTGAGAGAACATTATTTAAAAGTGCATTGAAACTCTTTGGTCGGGGAGAAGACTCTTTAGTAAGTACAGTATCAAATGGAAAACAGGCATCTGGATTTTTGAACCTCTTTAAAACCCAGGTGAATAAAGAAGGACCACCAAATTTAGAAAAGAATGGTGATAAAAATAGAAAGATACCTTCTCAGCAAAAGAATGAATCTCCTGGTGTTTCTAATTTTTTTGGTACCCTTGGGGATTTATTTAAAACCAATGCATCTTCTATACAGACAACTGAAAATATGTCTGTTTCTTCATCGGTTAATAAGGATGAAGTCAAATCAAGTCCTAATCCTGCACAGCTAATTATCCAGGATGTTGGGAACTTTTCTGCTACACCAGTTGCCTCTAAAAGGAAGGTTCGAGTTAGGAGTCTGAACAAGCAGATTACTATTGATGACAGTGGGCTAAAAGAACCATCGACTAGGGATATACAGAGTAATAATTTGACTGAGGAAGAGGTACATTCCAGAGACTACCTAATCCAGCAATCACCAAGTCAGTCTTTCTCAGCAAATTGTCTTGAAGAGTCTTCCAGAGATTCTTCAATAAAAACTAGTGGTGTGTCTACAGTGACAGAAGTTTCAAGAAGTAATGAATTATCTTTTGATATTCTCAGCCCAAGAAATTCAAAGGAACAAGATCATTTTTCCAACCAACACTGGAGTTATTCAACTCCCACAACCTCTCCCTCTCAACCAGAGTTGCCCACCAGAAAGAGTGTATTTTCTTTCCTGACTGGATCTGAAAAATCTGAGAACAGAGCCTCTGCTCCTCTACTGAGAACCAAATCTCAAGCAGAAGGGCTGTTTACACTTCCTTCCTTTTTTTCCACTACTAACTCAAGCAGCAAGAAGGATGCCTCTCGTAATAGCTCTTTTAGTTTCTTCAACTTACCATTTTCGGATGGAAAGCAGCAGACTTCTGGGGAAAAACACAGCCTTTCAACTGTTGCTCCAGTGACTTCCCAGCCCTGTAAGAAGCCAAGTGTTTTTGTAGACATGGGTGGCACAAGAACTGGAGAAGGTTCCAGTGGCAATAGAGATAGTATAGTCCAGGAGGTGGTTCATGAACAGCAAATGGCTCCTTGTGTTTCCATTAGCAACACCATCGGGGTTACTTCCCTTACAGATGTGCTCAATGTAGAGAAGGACTATCAGGGAAAACTAGATTCTAGGAACGGACTAGGGACATCTTTAGCAGATTTCCAGATGAATCAGTTGCAAAATGACATTGTTCCTCATTCACCAGAATTTCAGGCACAGACTGAAACACTGCTCATTGGTCCAGAGACCCTTGGGGTAGCTCCTTGTGAAGAAGAACCTTTCATACAGGAAGCCTTCCCTAGTGGCTCATTGGCCAAGTCTTTTCCACATGATAACCGTTTGACTGAAAAGCTCAACAATTCAGACACTTGTACTAACCACCACCAAAATGAAAGATTTACTGGTGACCTCTTAAACTTGCCATTGGAAAAGGCCCCTGATGAGGTCTTAACACAGATCCCGGAGCCAACCTCTTCCTCTGTGGAGCCAGGGTGTACAAGGCACCTCCAGAGTAGAGAGGCAGATAAAGAGGAAGACAAATCAGTGTTGGGCTCCTCAGTAGAAGTGCTTTCAGGGTTTGTGACAAAAGTGAAATCTTTCTCTGGGTGCTTAATTGAACCTCCCAAAACTTTCTCTGGACTTTTCTCCTCTCCTAAACCACCAAAGAAAAACTCCTTTTTCTCTCTTTCTTCTGGTGCATCATCTCAGTCCCTCAAAGGTGAGTTATTTGGAATTTTTAAAAGTCCCAAACCAGACACATACAAACAAGAATCACCTATCCCACCTACTGCATGGCCTCAATATGGTAGTTGCGGAGATACTGTAGGATCAGTACCTCCAGAAAATCTGTGGAGAGAAGCTTCCTCTTCAGCACTCAATTCAGAATCTACTCTCAGTGACTGTACAATGACTGTAGTTAGTGCAAAGTCAGACTCAGAGACCCTGACAGATGATACTAAACCAACAACTGAAATGGAAAACAATAATATCCCTGACAATATTCTAGAACCCCAAGATTCTGAAATAATTGGGGCTGCACCTTCTGTTTCAGGGGACGATGCTGGGCAAGGAGTATTGTCTCTGAGTGATGAAGGAGACATGGGGTTGTTGCAGGGCACAGACACAGAGGCATCACTGGAAGCAGAGCATATCCCATTGCCATCACATTTGGATTCAGATCCTACCTGTATTGCCAAAGAGCTTCCTCCTCCGGTTCCGCCACCTATTCCTCTTAAGGCAAAGCCAGCTATGCAGTCTGCCTCCACAAACCAAGACTTCTTGGAACTACAGGCAGCCAGTTCACTGGAAACCAGTACTGCACTGTTCAGTGAGGCAAGTGTTGGCCAGAGTGCCACACCAGAAACCCAAGGATACCTTTCCCACCCTGTGCTAGAGGAACCTGCTCTTTGTGCCAAAGAAAGTTATGGGATACTCGATACCCAGAAAGATCTACCTGCAGTCCTCCAGGAAACAGAGCAGCCAAGACCTCATTTTGAGATCCCAAACATGACCAATTGGCCAAAATTCCATTTCCCATCCTCTGCCACTGACTGTGGGAAACCACTGAGCTCTTTCTTTTCCCCATCTCCTTCCTCTGGCGATAGAGCAGCAGAGCCTGGTTTAATGGCCAGTTTTAAAAAGTTGTCAACTCTATTTGAGGGAGGTAATGAGGGGAAAAGGAATATAATTGCAAATGATCTAAAACTAAGGTTTGGAAAGAAGCTGGATCTTTCATTCACATGGCCAAAAGAGAACAAAGGGGGCCCTGAACAAACGCCTGCAGAATTCTCTTCTCCAGCTTTGGTTATCAGCAGTGATCAGGACCTTAACGCTAGGGAGGTTGACAAAGCTTTAGAGTCTTCTCAAATGTCTGAGGCTAATGCTGAGCCAGCTACTCAACCCTCTGGGACCTCTGAGCAGCAGGAGACCAGGCCAAGTATATGTGCTCATGAGTTTTCAGGGCCTGGAGAAATGGAAAACCAGCAGGAAGTCTCAGCATCAGGAGAACACTGGGGTTCCAAAGACAACCTTTCTAGCTCCACCTATCCTTCAGGGAGTCATAAGGAAGAACACTGCACTGTTACTGAGCTACTTCACCAGCCAGAAACTCAAAAGGAGGAGGTGATGCCTGCTAGTACTGACTCTCTTTCAAACATACAGCAGCCAGTTACTCTCCATGGCATCAAGGAACCAAAGACCGACAAAAGGCCTGTTCTCAACCTAAGCATCATAAATGATTTTAAGAAATTGACCATTTATGATGCAGTGACTTAGTGGTAGTCTAATGGTAGCCTGCTTTTTATTTTTCCTATGTCTTTCCTAGCATCTGAGCTTCATGTTAATTAGAGGTTAAGTAACAAGAAATAATGTGTGGGTCTTTTCATCCTCTCCCATCTCTCTAGTGCCAAATGTAATTCATTTATTGGGAGAAGGAATTTACTGCTAACGGAAAGGCTGGGCCCTGGGATTTACTCCCTCTGGTTTGCTCTGCCTTGTGTAAAGTGGAATGGAGAATGGAGGGCAGGAAGAGGCAGCAAGTAGTAGTGTGGCATATATTAATGATAGGCTAGGATGCTTCCTTGGGCCTTCAGCACTTACATCTATACTAGCTGGGAGAGATCTACTGTGCTTTGCCTTTCCAAGTTTTCTAAGATGCTTTCTCCAGTGGCAATGAGGTTATTAAGTAAAATGCAAGATGCAAAGGTTGGGATAATTTATATTCTATATCCTATTCCACATGGATTTGCATAGCTTCTTTCAGTCTTTGCCTTTTCGTACCCTTAAGACTGGTGTCTGGTAAATGCTTTGAGTAAAGTGTCACAGGAGCTTAAGGCTATCATTTGCTGTAGTTCTTTATTCTGGAGCATTGTGCTGGGTCCATATGGAAAAGATCCTGTTATTTCCCCTAAGAAGAAGCACCAAATACAGTACAGCTTAAGAATGCTGCCAGGACCTCTTGCCCAAACCTGTCCAAAGTGGCTGGTTTTAGAGATTGTGTGTGTGTGTGTATGTGTGTATACACATGTGTTAGGAACTGTTCATAACAGTGACCTGGTACCTGTCCTGCTGCCATGGGACAAAGGATCAGAAATTAGCCTGAAAATACCAGGTAATTGGGAGGCACCATAGAGAAAATATCCCTGGGAAACAACAATGATTTATCTTCATTTAGTCAAGGGTGAACATAAACGCTTTAGTTAAAGGCTTGACTCTGTGGCAAGGATCTTTGTCCTTTTGCATGGAGGCTTTCTAGAAAGCAGAATATCGGAAGTGAAAGGGGGGCCCCTGACTTGGGATAGAACTATCCCTATGAGCTGGGATAGATCTTACAGACCAACGCCTAGAACCTCTATCTTGAGTAGGACTGACAGCCTTAAATTCAGTATACGGCTCAAGGGAGTAACTTGTGGATACTGCTCTTCTTTCTAATCATGATTCACTCCCACTTTCTCTGCTATAGGTGCTATCTCTCATAGCAGGGGAACAAATTTCCTTTCTGGGTATGGGAATTCAGGTGATTGAGAAAGGGTTGGGCTGACCTCTCTTCAGGTATAGAAATGCATTATTATGGTCCTGACCCAGAGCCAGGAGTTGGGATTTTGTCCACTTTATCGCAAACGAGCCATGTCCTGAGAGCAACTGTTACAGGTGGGCAAGTTTATCTTTGGGACATTCCCTGTGCTGCCAGGGATATTGTTGTAACATTCATGTTGATGAGACCATTCCCCAGAGGAATTTTTTTGGTAATAGATTTCATCTCCTAATGGTTTCCATTACCTCATTATGTAGATAGCTGCGAGATAATTGAAGGAACATTACCAATCTCCTTTGCTCATCCTAAGGAACAGACATTCACATTTACAATTATAGAGGAAGAAAAGGGGCATCAATTTAGTAAATAATAAAAAAAGGGAGTAGAGTTCATCCATTTTACTTTATGGAAATTAGAAAACTTTAATCACAGCCACTGGATAAGTTTCTTTAGAATCCGGGTAAAGAATATTAGGTGTAGACAAGAGGCTACTTTTATATTTAGTAATTCTTAATAATTAAGGTTAAGCCCCTGCTTACAAAAATCACTTTCAGACAAATATGCTTCAAAGTCTTTCACAGGTTGAGGTTAAGTGCTATTAGAGAATCCAGCATGTTGTATTGGTTGTATTGTTTTTCCTTTGTGCTTCTGCTGACTAGAAACTAGTTCTTCTAGATTGTGAAGTTTGGTCCTGTCTTCCCAGGAACCTCCTATTTGTGATTCTTGCCACTGAAAGAATCATTATTTCTGGATTTATCCATTACTTTTGTCCTCGTCCCTAGTTTGCATGTACGTACTCATCTGTCTTCCTCTCATTCTCACAGCCCCACCAGCAGTAGTAGGTATGGCTCCTCCTGTAATGTGAGTCAAGGAAGCTCTCAGTTGAGTGAACTAGACCAGTGTCACGAACAAGATGATGACCGTCGGGAGAGGGACTCCATTAATTCGTGCCACAGCTCTGATAGCTTCTCTAGAGATGGCCATGCGGGTTTTGGAGAACAAGAGAAAGCCTTGGAGGTGACAGGTGAAGAAGAGAAGGGGAGAGCCTGTGAACCCAAGGAGAGGAAAGAAGATGCCACAATCCATCCTCCCCCAGATCTGGTGCTACACAAAGACCACATCCTAAGCCCCCAGGAGAGGTAGGTGATGGCTGCCTTGAGGAGTTCACGTGGTTTCCTCAGTACCTGCCTGTGGTATTTCTGGGTGTAAGTGCTTTTCATTTGTTTCCCTACAGGTGGATATGGTAGTGATCCAGGATACTGAGGTTTAGCTCTGCGCTGCTTCCTTTGATTTTTGGTATAATTCCCTAAATATTTTGAGGATCTCTGAAGAACACTTGGGTTCTTTGTAGTTAGCTGCAGTGTATTAGGCCGCCTTGAATCTGTAGTTATTGGCCTACTAATTGACCTATTTTTGGTAGCCTCTGAGTCTGGAACTGATCTAAGCCCCACAACTTCATTAAAAGGAGCTGCTTTGGATGAAATAGGCTTCCCAGCCTATTAATGTTTAAAAAAAATTTTTTTAAGATTTTATTTTTATTTATTTATTAGAGAGTGAGCGAGAAAGAAACAGCATGAGAGGGGAGAGGGTCAGAGGGAGAAGCAGGCTCCCTGCTGAGCCAGGAGCCCGATGTGAGACTCGATCCCAGGACTCCGGGATCATGACCTGAGCCAAAGGCAGTTGCTTAACCAACTGAGCTACCAAGGCGCCCCTAATGTTTAAAATTCTTATGTGAGCATTGTTTTGTTTTGTTTTTTCCTGGTGGAGAAAACCAGGACAGAGTAAAGAAAGAATTGGTCTAAAAGCCAGATCAAACTCACCCTTCTGCTTCCCCAGGGTCTAGCAGTGTGTCTGGAATTAATTGTTACCCATAAGAAGAAAAATTTTAAACTTGTCTTTTTAACAGTCTTATAATGAAGCTTAGTACAGTGTTTGAGTGTTATTGATACTGAGCTGAATTGGTCAGTAGATTTGCTCATAGGTTGGGGCAGAGTGCGATTTTTCAGTCTTGGCACTACTGACATTTGGGACCAGATAATTCTTTGTTACGAGGAGCTATTGTGGGCATTGTGGAATGTATGGTGGCATCCCTGGCCTCTGTACTACATGCTTGTAGCAACCATCAGTTGTGACAACCAAAAATGTCTCCAGTTGTTGTCAGATTTCCCATGGAGGGCAAAACTGCCCCCAGTTGAAAACCACTGGGGTAGAGTGATAAGGGCTAGGTGTGACTTGAATTCTCAAATTTCAAGGTCTATAAATAAAGCCTCCACCAAAAGGTCAGAGCAGTGAGTGCAGTTATAAGTGGTAGAAGTTTGAAGAATTGTTGGTGTATTTACTCCACCACTGAAGATATAAACTTATTTTCTTTTCTCCTTACTTTTTCCTGATCTTTAGTCATTGGTGGTGGTTCATCTGATAGACAAGACATCCAAGAGGTGTGGTTGATGACCCAGTGAAAAATGGCTCTTTGTAGACCTTAGATTTGGCAGATGCTATTGTCTGGGTAGAATTCTTGGTAGAGCAGCAGAAGGGCCTAGCACGAGTATTTGTCCTTCTCTACTGGCTGTGTCCTTTCAGATCCTAGCTGTGTAAGTGAAGTCCAGTTCTACCTTGGTCAGCAGTGCCCACAATATTTTAAAACAGTTGATACAGTTGGATGGCGTCAGAGCTTGACCTATATTTCAGATATCTAGATGGTGGATGCTTATTTGCTGCCTTGGCACTAGACCTCAGTGGGAGAGAGGAGAAGCATTGTCACCAAGAATTGACCACTATTCCACAGTTAAGAATCTAGAGGATGATTTGTTCTAATACAGCAAAGTGTTTCTGTCTCAAAACTACTTTGTTACATTTATTGTTGTTTCATTGAGGGTGTCCCTAAGGCAGCTCAAGGAACAAGACCATGGTAGGAAAAGGGCTGGGCTTTTTTTCCTTAGCATTTTTGTTGTAGTCTAGGAATTGGTAAGCCTTCCAAAATTCTTAGTGGAGCAGGAAGGGTTTGCAGGAACAAAATTCTGCCCTAAGGATGGATGACATGTAGAACACCCAAGGGAGACTGGTGGTCTTGAGAGGTAAGGCGCAAGGATTAGTCCACATGTCTGCGTAGTTTTTGTGCTAACATTGACTCAGGGCCCTTGCCATTGCTTTTACTAGAATCCTGAAACCTGACCCAGTGAGCTGGCTCATTGGGTGAGTGAAAAATGGGGAAAGAAGAGTGGGAATGGATAAAAAGGTAAAAGGAGCTGTCATTTTAGAGAGCATTTTTTCCCCACATTGTTTATTTAGGACTATGCTGTTTAGTGGCCTGACTCATGAAACAAGTCTAGGCATGAATACAGACCATTTTACTTAAGATTTGGCAGTTTTGCCTTGAGCAGTCACCCTATGGCCTGGGCTATTTTTTTTTTTTTTTTTAAAGATTTTATTTATTTATTGACAGAGACACAGCGAGAGAGAGAGGGAACACAAGCAGGCGGAGTGGGAGAGGGAGAAGCAGGCTTCCTGCCGAGCAGGGAGGTGAGCAGGGAGGTGGTCGTGGGGCTCGATCCCAGGACCCCGGGACCATGCCCTGGGCTATTTTTAAAGAAACATTCTTTTCTTTGTTTCAAGTTTTCCTGAGGAAAATGCTTCTTCGCCATTTACCCAAGCCAGAGCACACTGGATCCGAGCAGTTACCAAGGTCCGACTCCGGCTGCAGGAGGTAGGAAATCTGTTTTTCTAGTACTAGTTGGGACAATTTTTCCTTTGAAATTTGGAGACATATGGTGCTGAAGAAGCAGTCAGTGATTAGTCATCTTATAGTGTGCTTCTGGGAATGCATGACAAGTAAGTTAGAGCCTTAAGGGATGGGAGGTGGTTGTTGGCTTCCTTCTATGCTGATTAATGGAAATCAAATAGACCTAGTGGGTTGAGAGCCTGAAGGTTAAGTTATATGTTATTTTCAGTACCATTGTCACTTTGAGGCCATTTTATTTTAAGCTTAGGACAGGGAACCATTATAAAGCCTTTTAGAGTCCGTTGTCTCCCTTGGCTACCCAGTTCAAGGCCACTGGGCTGGCCTATTACAGAGGGCCTTTGTGATGGAGGATGTTTTTAAATGATGACAAGGGGCTGTCAGTAGTATAATACCTGGCAGATATTAAAAATGCAAGCATGCTCACATGTGTAAAGACACTTGAAAAATAATTTATTTTGAAATACTTCCAGACTTAGGGAAAAGTTGCCAAAATAGCAGTATAAAGAACTCTTAGATCTTTCTTGCCAAGATGCCCCAATAGTTGACATTACCACAGTTGCTTCATCACCCTCCATCTATTATGATTAATCTTTTTCTGAACCATTTAAGAAAAAGTTGAAGAGATGATGTGTTACTCCTAAATAGTCCTATTTGTATTTCCCAAAAAACCAAGGCTACTCTCCTATATAACTATAATGTAACTATCCACAGGAGGAAATCAACAATGGCAACACCATCATCAAAACACCATACAAATTTTGCCAGCTGTCCCAACAATGTCTCTTTTCTTTCCTGGTCCAGGATACAATCCAGGCTGACATGTCGCATTTAGTGGTCATACCTCTTTAGTCTCCTTTAATCAGGAACAGTTCTTCAGTTTTATCTTGGACAGATGGTACAAGCCTTTTATTTTGTAGCATGTTCTTCATTTGGGGTCCATCCAGTGTTTCCTCATGCTCAGACTCAGGCCATGCTTTCTTGGCAAGAATTACATAAAAATGATGTTGGGCTCTTTTTAATGAATTGTATCAGAAAGTACATGTGTCAACATGTGCTACCCTTCTTAATATTAATCTCAATCACCTACTTAAGTTTTTATTGGCCAGGTTTCCAACCTGTCAAGACATCTTTTTTTCCTTTTGTAATTGATGTAACTGGTACGTGTTTTGTGTACTCTGAGACTGTGCCAATATCTTATTCCTCATTGCATCTCTACCTATGAGCTAAGCATCCATTGATGACTTCTCTCTGAATCTACCATCACTAGTGGTGGCTGCCAAATGGTAACTTTCTATTTCCAGTATACTTTCTACATTCATCAGTTGGCATTCTCCTGTAAGGAAGAGATTTCCCTTTTCTCCCATCAATTTATTTATATCACTATGGACTCATGGATACCTAATTTATTATATAATGTATTGCATTTTACAGTTATAATCATTATCATTTATTTTGTTGCTCATATTGTTCTAGCTTTTTTTTTTTTTAAGATTTTATTTATTTATTTGACAGAGAGAGACAGCGCGAGAGAGGGAACACAAGCAGGGGGAGTGAGGGAGGGAGAAGCAGGCTTCCCGAGGAGCAGGGAGCCCAATGCACAGCTCGATCCCAGGACCCTTGGGATCATGACCTGAACCTGAGCCGAAGGCAGACGGCAGACGCTTAACGACTGAGCCACCCAGGCGCCCTGTTCTAGCTTCTTACAAGCACTGCTAATTTGACCCTTCAGAGAGAAGATAATGTTTTAATAATGATTGAAAAGGTAGCTGCTTTGAATACAGATGTTTGAAAATGCTTTCTTTTGTGTGTGTGTGTGTGTTTTTTTTTTATCAGAAACAATGACTGTTACCTATAAAAACCCATAACTGCATATTCTAAAATCTTGGAAAGAAACTGTTAACATGTTTATGGAGCCCCTGGGTGTCTCAGTCGTTAAGCGTCTGCCTTCAGCTCAGGTCATGATCCCAGGGTCCTGGGATCGAGCCCCGCATCGGGCTCCCTGCTCAGTGGGGAGCCTGCTTCTCCCTCTCACACTCCCCCTGCTTGTGTTCCTGCTCTCGCTATCTCTCTGTCAAATAAATAAATAAAATCTTAAAAAAAAGAAACTATTAACATATTTAAAAATATTTCTAATGAAAATTTTCAGTGAGGTTTGAACTTATTTGTTAAAAATATTTGGGAAGATATCAGAGAAAATGAGAATTTAATTAGCCAAATTTCAACAAAATCTTTGAATAATTGCTATGTAGGAACCAATTGCACATCTTTCATTTGACTGATGTATCTGTATCTTTTTGACAGCTTTGAAAACCAAGTATTGAAGTAATTGAAAGTGGAACCAGTCCTTCAAATAATTCTATAACAAAATGTTAAACCAAGATTTAAAAAATAATGACGCATATTGCATCACATTGCTTTCACTAAAAATGTTATTACTGCTGGTACTTCTAGTGACAGCAAAAAATATTTTTTATCATTAATAAATCTTAAATTGTTTCCTTTATGCTTTTTACATTTTTATAATGTAATGAATGTACTAATACAGTTATACATGTATGTAGGTTTTAGATTTGGAGTCTGTTGATCTAGATTGACATGAGATAAACATTTAAAGTGAACATTTATGGAGTCTGTTATAATACGAACTTTTTATTTCTAATTTTCCCCATAAGTAAGGGTCTCATAATTCTTATTATAAAGGAAAGTAAAACAAATAACATTCACTTAAAAGTTCTGAATGAGAAAAACAAGAATATATTGGAGCAGACACAGTTTGTTATGATTTTCTTCTTTTTAAGAGGCAATTTGGAGTCTCAAAAAGAATAGCTAAAAACAGTTGCCGAAGCTTGGAATCATTTAGGGAAAAGCATGGTTTATTTAAGAGTAACCAAGAACCATTGCTACTTAATTGAATAAGAGAACAACAGTAAATATATTCTTAACACAGGTAATGTAACTAGAAGCTGATTAGATGTGGCCAAGAGGATAAAGATAAGCCAGAGTTTAATGAAGGGTGTCAGATAGAGATAGAAGTACACTATTTATGCTTAACATGAGATTTGCTTGACTTATTGAGGTTGTGACATTAGGAAGTTAAGTACAGCACCCCAAATTTTTTTTCCTGAGTAATTGGAAGTTCCACCTAGTCACCCTTTAATGCTCTGTCCAATGTAATAATTGTTAGTTTCTTATTGCTCTAGAGTTGCTTTGTGCAAGTGCAAGAAAATATGAATATATATTGTAACCCCCACTCTTTTTTTTTTTTTTAAAACAAAATTGGTACACATACTGAGAACATCTTGTTTTTTCATTTGGAGATCCTTCCATATTAGCTCTAAGATAATTTTTTCTCCATAGCTACAAATATTTTGCTGTATGAAGGTCCTGCAAGTATTATAACTAGTATTCTGTTGATGTTAATTTGGTTCATTTGGTTGTTTCCAGTCATTTGCTATAACAAACCATGTTGTAAATGAGCACATTTTACATACGTCATTTTGCAAGTATATTTGAGGGGATATGTATTTATAAATTCGATAAAAATTGCCACATTGCCCTCCATTTGTCAGTAGCTTAAAACAGTAAAGGTTTATTTTGCTTATGCTGCTTGTCATCCTGCATGTCCAGGAGTTCTGCTTTAAGTTGTCTTCTCTCTGCAGTCCAGACTGGGGGAACAGCCTGCATTGAAGACATTGTCAGTATGAGTGGTAGAGTGAAAGAAAAGATATATGAAAGAGAACATAGCAAATTGCACTCTGGTTCTTAAAACTTCCACCCAGAAGATATGATATGTCACTTCTGCTCATATTTCCTTGGCTGAAGCAAATCATATAACCATATTTAACCTCAAGTGAACAGTATAGTATACTTTGAAAGAGAAAGAGAAGGATATTTGTGAGCAGCTTTGATGAGTACCCCAAAGGGTATCTGCCTTCCACAGATGCTGTACCAATTTATACTCCTACTAGTAATGTTGTAAGGGTGCTTTTTTTTTTCTTCCCAAATCCACCAATAGAGTGATTTGTTCAAATTTTTGGATTTTTGCTAGTCTGCTAGGCAATGTTTTCTCAGTAGAATTTAAGTTTGTGTATCTTAGTACAGTTAAGCATGTTTTCATACAAGTAAAGGCTATTAGTATTTACTGTTTTGTGAACAGTCTATTCATATTCTTTGCCCATTTTTTTCTATTGAACTTTTTATTCCCAGGAGCTTTTATTGTTTTCGGGAAATTAATCCTTGCCTGTGATATTAGTTGCCATATTTTTTCCTCAGTGTATCATTGTGAGAAAGTTTTTTTAACCTTAATGAGCCACATTTTCCTAATCCACAAGATGGGGAGAATAATAGAACCTTTTTTTTTAGGATTGTAAATTACCTAGTAAAACTATGATTTAAAAAAGAGGAAATCAGAAAAAAAATATACTTCAGTGACTCCGCATTGCCTTCATGATAAAATAAAACTTTCATTATCTAGCTCAGTGTGACTCCCTGTGTGGTCCATGGACCAGCCCAGCCCAGCCCAGGAAGTGTTTGTTTCTACTCTTTGATGAAATAAGTACTGAAATTGAAATAAGTAAGTGAGCATTTAGAGGCAATTTTGGATTGCTGTAATACCATGTGCACGATAATATCCTAGTCTCATTGAACAGGGTTTAGACAAAAAATATCAGTCCATGACATATTGGACTAAAAAAACCACATCCTCTACAAAAAGAATTGGAAAAGCACTGATACAGACCTCATATGCCTTTCTGGTCTTAGCTCTTTGTGCTACTCTATTTAGTCAACACTTCCAACATAAAGGACTGTGTTTTTCAAAATCTCGGAGACTTTGTACTTGCTGTTTGCCATGCATGGAATACTCTCTTTCTCCACTTAGCTAAATTTTTATTCACATTTAAAATGCAGTCAAGTGTCAGTTTTGGGGGTTAAGTTTCCAGACTCTGTGCGTACTTTTTCTAGATTGGCATTTACTATGATGTAGTGGAGTTACTTGTTTACTGTTTGATCTAACTTTCCTGTGTACTTGTAAGATCCTTGATTGCTGAGGCTATGCTTTTTATTGCTGGTCTTCTAAAGCCCGGTATAGAACCTAGCAGAGTGTTTAGCCAACCTTTTATGGATGCTTACCTAGCCAAAAAAGTCTGTCATCGTTTTCACAGAAGTCTCCACATGCATACTCCAAAGTATACTCCAAAATGTATACTCCAAAGTATACATTTATCTCTTAGTTAATTGTATTTTTAATTTTTTCCAGGGCCTACTAACTGTAAAATATTAGCTATTGGCATTAGCTATGTTTTCTTACATAATTTTTATATACATTAAATGTAAAGTTAATGAATTTAGACCATACTATGTGTGCATTTAAAATTTTTCTCACTTATTTTTTGAGCTTTATTCTGGGTTATAAATATTTTTTGAAAACATGATTTCACAATTATTAGATTAATAATATTACATTATGTTGATGTTCTATAACTGATATTTCTTTATAATTTATAAATAGTGCTATGATGGGCATCATTGTGCATGAATCTTTTATTTTGATTATTTCTTTAACTTAGCTTTCTCAAAGTAGATTCAGATAAATTACTGAGTTAAAGAATATATACCTTTTAAAGGCTTCTGATAAACTTCTGCATGTGTTTTCAGAAAGGTGTTTCCAATTTGTACTTTGAGTATTTGAATGTGCCAAATCAACACTGAGTATTATCATTTTAGAAAATGTTTGCCAACTTGGCAGAAGCATGGTATCTCCTTGTTTTAATTTGCATTTCTTTGATTGTGATTTGAATATTTCCCGTAAATTTATGGGACATTCATACTTCTTCAGCTGATAACTGCATTCCATAGGCTTTGAGGAACTACCATAGGAACCTGGCTACCCTTATGCCATTCCTATAAGCAGCTTGAGGGGAGAGATCATACGGGTCATCTCTGTATCTGGGCTGGCTGAGTACCTAGCCAAATGTACTTAATAAGTATTTGATGACATTGCAGTAATGTTAGTAGTGTGGGTGGAATGGATATGATTCTGTACCTTATTTGGCTTAGCTGCAGAAAAATCTGGGGGAGGAGGTGAGACTTAGCTCTAGAAACAGAGACTGCGGTGGCAGCAGGTGGGTGGGTGTTCCAGGTGGAAGGGACAGTGAAGGAGAAGACATGGAGGTAGGCCGTGAGGAAGCCTTGACAGAAGCTCTTGGGTTGCTAAAGAAAGCTGAAGGAGAGACTTATTTAGTAAGGAGGGATGGAACTGAGCAAATAGATTAGAAGGCCTGTGTTTAACTGGAGCAATCCCATGAGATCCAAGGTTGCAGCTGGTCAGCCTGAGAGATGCATCAGCATTTTCTCAGGGAAGATCACTCTCTCTCACGAAGTTCTGTTCTGTTCTTTTCTCATGCCATTATTGAAGTCCTGAAAAGGGTATCCCTTGGGGAAGAATGCTCAAGTGGAGCACCTTTGAGGACCCCATCTCTTAGACTTAGTTGCACCAGGAAAACATTCTTTCTGTAATTTTAAACTACAGGATTTTGCTCTGATCACAGCTGCCTGTCTTTAACTTTTACTACCTCAACTCTTTGCCCTCATTGAGGCCACCAGTTATCCCTTCTTTTTCTCAATCTGTCAGCCCTCTCCCTAACCATCGCTACTCTAACAATTAAAAAACTAAAGAATGTTTTGAATAAGTAATAAGTGTAAAAATAGAAAATTACACAAAACATAAACTTATACATGTATAATGCAGTATTTCCCTCCTACTTCAAACTTCCAGGCTTCTAGTCCCTGTCTCCCCTATCTCTTTGTTACCTGTGTTTTGTGAATCAGTCCACAGATAATCTGCATTTACAAGCATGTGTGTGCACATGCATGCGTGTGTATATTACAAACATTGTCCTTCACCTTTTAAAATTTAATGTCATATCTTGGAGATTTTTCCTTATTAGTCTAAATAGAGCTACTGCATTCTCTTAATAGCTAAGTAATATTTCCCCTGGTGGATGTATTATAATTTACATACTCTGTCCTCTCTTTTTTTTTTTTTTTTAAAGATTTTATTTATTTATTTGACAGAGACAGAGACAGCGAGAGCAGGAATACAAGCAGGGGGAGTGGGAGAGGGAGAAGCAGGCCTCCCGCTGAGCTGGGAGCCCGATGTGGGACTCTATCCCAGGACCCTGGGATCATGACCTGAGCCGAAGGCAGTCGCTTAACCAACTGAGCCACCCAGGCGCCCTACTCTGTCCTCTCTTGATGGATTTTTAAATTGTTTCTAATCTTGTGCTACTTACACTGTAGAAATGCAAATCCTGTAGTAAGCCTGAATACTTGAAGACCTCGCTCAACCACAGCTTTTAGCATCTGTCTTCAAACTTCGTGGTGATCCCTACCCAAGACCAGGCCCTACTACTGCTTCACAAACTAGAGAAAGCTCTCTTAGATGAGGGCTCTAGCTGTTGCTACAACAGGCCCCTTCTGCCCTTTGCAAACTGGAGTTCTTACTGACTTCTGAGACCAGAATCAATACATTCTCTACTGACTAAAACCTGGTTGTTTGCTAACGCCCTTTTTTTAAAAGTAAACTCTACCCTCAACGTGGGGCTTGAACTCATGTCCCTGAGATCAAGAGTTGCATGCTTTACCGACTGAGCCAGCCAGGTGCCCACTAAAGCCCTTTCTAAAGGGGGGAGGGGGGGTAATGCCTTTTTTATGCCCCATTACTGGGTCAAGAATGAGGCTTAGTTTTCTCAGTCTGTCTCTGCCAGTTCCAGGCCATTACTAGATATTTACATAACCTATTCTCATACTCACCTTCCTTGTTGCAGTTAGGTCCCAGCTGTTCCATAACTCCTCATTCAATGAAAACTTTATTACCTACATCACAGTTTTCCTTTTGATCTCAACTGCTGCCACCATCATTATCATCATAACCATACTTATTGGATATTACTATTTTTTTTGAAGATTTTATCAGAGAGAGAAAGAGAGAGCACAAGTAGGGGGGAGTGGCAGGCAGAGGGAGAAGCGGGCTTCCCACAGAGCAAGGAGCCCAACACAGGACTCGATCCCAGGACCCTGAGATCATGACCTGAGCTGAAGGCAGACATTTAACTGACTGAGCCACCCAGGCACCCTGTCTTTTTATTGTTGAGTTGTAAGATTTCTTAATATATTCTGGATTGAAGTCCCTTATCAAATGTATGATTTGCAAATATCTCCCAGTCCTATTCCTTTTAAACTTCTTTGGACCTTTCTTGGATTTCCCACATTCTGCCTTAATTGTTCCCTAACCTGCAACCTTTCTTTCTCCTCTTTGTCTTGCCTGTCTATGGAGAAATTGGCAACATCACGTGTGCCTCTGAAACAATAAGCTGTTTTTTACAGGGTTTTGAAGTAGCTTGCCCAGTTGGTAAGTAACAAAAGCATGCTCTTGAGCTGCCAGTTTTCCCTACAGCCTATGTCTATCCCTCCTTTTCTGTTCCTCTGATACACAAATCTCGCTCAATCCTTGGAATTCATGTGCATTGGTAAAAACTAAAATCTTAGGTAGACTGAAGTTCCAAAGATGAAGCTGAGTGGGTGATAATAGTGGTATCCTTAAGAAATTAAAATTTAGGGGTGCCTTGGTGGCTCAGCTGGTTGTGTCTGCCTTCAGCTTAGGTCGTGATCTCAGGGTCCTGGGATCGAGCCCTGCATCAGGCTCCCTGCTCAGCAGGGAGTCTGCTTCTCCCTGTCACTGTCCCTCTGTGCTCTCTCTCTCTCTGTCTCAAATAAATAAAATCTTAAAAAAAAAAAAAATTAAAATGTATTCTTTTACACATGAACACAGGCCCTCTACCTTTCCCACCCCCATCTTCACTGAACAGAGCACTAGTACCCAGAAAGGACACACATGGTTCTCCTGCCCATGTTCTGTTAGGAAGCAGACCAGAACAGAGAAGGAAGCTGAGACTGGCCTAATTCTCTTTCTCTAAAGCGACCAGCCAGTATGTTTCTTCTATTCCATTCCAAAGTCTCCTTACAAAGGAAAGGAAAACACCAGGGTACCTGGCTTCTGAATCTGGATTGTCTCCTTTTTTCTTCTGCTTTTTATATTCATAATACTCCCAAAACCCTGATTTCACCTTTTCTTACTGTTATGGGCTGAATTGTGCACCCCCCCATATGTTGAAATCTTAGTATCCAGTATCTCAGAATGTGATTGTATTTGGACAGAGGGCCTTTAAAGAGGTAATTATGGTAAATTGAAGTCATATGGATGGTCTCATGTCCAGTCTGAATGGTGTTCTTATAAAAAGAGATTAGGACGCAGATGGAAGAGCTTGTGAAGACAGAGCAGATGGCCATCTGAGGCGAAGGAGAGAGGCTGCAGAAGAAACTAACCTTGCTGACACCTTGATCTTGGGACTGCTAGCCTGCAGTATTGTAAGGAAATAAATTTCTGTTGCTTAAACCACCCAGTCTGTAATATTATGTTATGGCAGCCCTAGCAAACTAATACACCTTCAAGGCAGAAGGGGAAAGAAGATGATAGAAGAAGCTTCTGTGTCTGTCACCTGTGAGTCTCTGTTTCCTGAGGTCTAGTTGGTGGGAAATGTCGCCAGGCTGGTATATGGAGACCCCATTCACGATATACAATGTTTTTTGTATCTGTTTACAATTATCCCTCTTATTACTAAAATGTGTGGCTAAACTGGAAATAGAATTGGGTCCTTGCAGTAGGTCAATCTTAAAATCTGAGAGAACTCGAACAAATCACTATTTTCTATTTCTCAGTCTCCTCAACTGTAAAATTAAGGATAACTGTCCTCTCTTACAGAATTCTAGTGAGATCGTAGAAAAATGCATTTTTTTTTTTTTAAAGATTTTATGTATTTATTTGACAGAGACACAGCGAGAAAGGGAACACAAGCAGGGGGAGTGGGAGAGGGAGAAGCAGACTCCCCGCGGAGCAGGGAGCCCGACGTGGGGCTCAATCCCAGGACCTTGGGATCATGACCTGAGCCGAAGGCAGACACTTAACGACTGAGCCATCCAAGCGCCCTGAAAGATGCATTTTTTAAGTGTAAAGCTCTAGAAATAATTGCTTGAGAGTTACCAACAGGCCTGTTATTACGAGCATTGTTGGTTTTCAGGGCTCACACATAACCTTCCTAGCCTAGGACTAAGTGACCTGCCAGAGTTGTTGCTGCCCACAGCTGGAGCCTTTGCTACCAAGTGGGAACACAGTGAAACTGCTTCTGATGGCTAAAGCAGCAAGGAGCCAGTGCCATAGGATTTCAGGTTTTTATAGGGATCTAGACTCCTTGGTAGCACGGGGTTCCTGGGATAACTATAAGGGTCACTCAGAGGAGGCTATCTATCTAGTATACTGGTGCTTCTCTGGGGCCAGGGAGGAAGAAGTCAGTGGAATGCCTTACCCTGAGGAGTCTAGGGGAGGTGGACAAAGGCTGCCAAGGGCACTGGTGGGAACATTTTCTAAGAGCTGCTTTTGGGTGCTTATTAGGAGAAATGCTTAACATTTCTTTTTTTTTTTTTTTTTTTAAGATTTTATTTATTTATTTGAGAGAGAATGAGATAGCGAGAGAGAGAGAGCATGAGAGGGGGGAGGGTCAGAGGGAGAAGCAGACTCCCTGCTGAGCAAGGAGCCCGATGCGGGACTCGATCCTGGGACTCCAGGATCATGACCTGAGCCGAAGGCAGTCGCTTAACCAACTGAGCCACCCAGGCGCCCATGCTTAACATTTCTAAGGAGGTTTTTTTCCCCCGAAGTGCTCTGGACGTGTTTATGGCCTGGATCCGAATGTTTATCAGTGGTTGGTCTTCTATAAATCTTAAATCTGGTTCTAGGCTGTGACTGAACTTGTGAATTGTAAGATGTCACATCTATGCCTGAGATTGGGGCAGCTTTTTTGAAGGGGTAGAGTTTGGCTCTGGTTTCTGAGGTGCATATCAAAACAACTCTGAGGAATGCCATGATACCATTGACTTGCCTAGAGTCAGAGGAGGGTATCAGATACTGGTAGCAGGCTTAGCTCCAGCTGACAGTATTTTCTGGGCATAGTATCAGTAAAGAGGTAAAGAGTAAAGAGGGGTACTCTTATATAACTAGTCTGATTGACCTCTGTATAAAATTAAAAATTACTTGTTTCCAGATAACAAAGCAGCCCTTCTTGCTTTCTGTTACTTTCTCTGACTTGTGATGCTTGTTTGATCATCTAACCAATGGGAACATTTGATGATATTCGCTGGGAAGGAACTCTTCCTCTGTGAGAGAAAATCGTGTTGCTCAAGTTATGCAAAAGGAAACAACTGATAAAATTATTCCATTTTAAATCAAGCCAACCAATAAGTGGGTACCACTGGGTGTGTTGGGGCCATTTTAAGACATTTTCTTATCATTTAGGAGTTTATAGGTTAGAGGGGAGATAGAAATAATTAAAATATTTTCATTTTTCCCCAGATACTTTCCTCAGGTCTTTATTGTCATTTTTCTCTGCAGCATTCCAGTGTATGTTTTGAAACTTCCTATTTGTAACTTCCTATTTTTGTGACTTCCATTATTCTAGATTTTCCCATTCTCTTCCTTCCTTTTTTACCTTGCCTATCTCCTTCCCTGCCCGTCTCTCTCTTTTTTTAAAGATTTTTTATTTATTTGACAGAGAGAGACACAGCAAGAGAGGGAACACAAGCAGGGGGAGTGGGAGAGGGAGAAGCAGGCTTCCCCGCGGAGCAGGGAGCCCGATGCGGGGCTCGATCCCAGGACTTGGGATTATGACCTGAGCCGAAGGCAGACGCTTAACGACTGAGCCACCCAGGCGCCCCTGCCCGTCTCTTTCTATAGTTTTCCCCTTGGGCTTTTTTTTTTTTTTTTTTTTTTCCATCTCAAATCTGTCTCTGCTTAGCCTCTAATCCAGAGTCCTTAATTGAGCAACTACTATATGGCTACTACTGTGCTTCATCCTGGCTTTTGTGCTAGGCATCCAATTGACTTCCAGCTAGCCTTTCTAAGCAAATAATTCCCAAATCTATATTTCTAACCCTCCTTTTTCCCTTAGGTTCCACCCTTCATGTCTAGTTATTTACTATTTATTTTCACCACAATTTTCCAATGTTTGAAACTTCCCTCCTGGGCCTCTTCTGTTCTTTGTTCTCTGTATTGAAATCACCATCATTCTGCTAGTCACCCACTCAAAATCATGGTGTCATTCTTCCTTCTCTCTTGCCTCCCACATTGGATCATTTGCCAGACCTTGCTCTTTTTCTCTCCATGATTTCTTTTATAAGTCTCTTCTCTGTTCCCTTTTGTGTTCAGGTCCTCTCTACTGCTTAGTCTATAGTGTTAGCCTTCCAAAGGTTGCCTTGCTTTTATTTATTTGTCTTGGACTACATTGTGTATAACACTGCCAGCATTGTCTTCCTGAAACAGAGCACTAGTCATGGCTACCACTTAAGCTCAGAGCTCAAATTAGATGTCACGTCCTTTGAAGCCTTCTTCAAAGTCCCCAGGTAGGTAGATACTAATTTTTCTATTTTTCTATAGTATTTCATATACAGTCAGTTTTGGTGTTTATCATATTATCCTGGAAATATGTGAGCATTTTACCCCAAGATTATGTATTTCTTAATATATACTGTATGATTCCTTTTTTTTTTTTTTTAAAGATTTTATTTATTTATTTGAGAGAAAGAGAGAATGAGAGACAGAGAGCATGAGAGGGAGGAGGGTCAGAGGGTTTCTTAATATATACTGTATGATTCCTTTTTTTTTTTTTAAGATTTTATTTATTTATTTGAGAGAAAGAGAGAATGAGAGACAGAGAGCATGAGAGGGAGGAGGGTCAGAGGGAGAAGCAGACTCCCTGCCGAGCAGGGAGCCCGATGCGGGACTCGATCCCGGGACTCCAGGATCATGACCTGAGCCGAAGGCAGTTGCCCAACCAACTGAGCCACCCAGGCGCCCCTGTATGATTCCTTTTATTATTAAGTTCAGAAACAGGTCAAAGTAATCTGTGGTGTCAGACTGTAGAATAGTGATTACCTCTGCAGGGGGTGGGAGCTGTGTCTCTTAAGATAAATATTAGTCACTCACTCTAATCTTTAGAGTTGCTGAAGGCTGCCCTCTCACTCCAGGCCCAAAGAATAGGTGCTTTAATTGAGCTGTGATGCTGGAGGCAGGAGCTCTACCAGTTGGAATAAACTGGGGGCATGAAAAAGCAGGTTGAGAAAACTGCTTTGGGCCTTTGATATTATATGTATATTCTCCTCTTGCACTGGGTGAAATTCAGATGTTTAGTCAAGGATGTGACCCAGGAGCCAAGGGGTCAAGTTGCAAACTGCGCGACCTGTATTTTGAATTGGTCTTTAAAGATGTCTTTGTAGCTCAGCCGGGCTTATCAAGGTAGGAGGTATGTGGGAGTCTGAGTCTGAAGTCTTAGGAATTAAGAGTGGATATTCACGTCGAGTATCTTCCCTGCTTAATATACCTTGGGGGCCTAGTATGCATAGGTAGAAAACAGAGTTCAAAGATTTAGAGATCCTATTCCTGGCCACTTATTTTCTTGTTGCTTCTGCTTTCTACTTGGATTTTCCATGTCCATATATGTGTTTTAACTCCTTTGCTAGATTGCACTTGAGGTCAGGAACTGATTATAGTTTCTAGTATAGCTCTGATACTTAAAAGACAGTAAAGTTTTGCTTAAAACTATGAGATGATGTTATAAGGCAATATAAGTAATTGGTTGCAAAAGAAATAATTAATACTTGTAACAGAAAGTCGAGGGAGCAAACCCTTTGAGTTAGGGTGGTCAGAAAAGTCAGAGGAGGGGCACCTGGGTAGCTTAGTTGGTTAAGTGTCTGCCTTCGGGATCCTGGAATCAAGCCCCAAGTCGAGCTCCCTGCCCAGCTGGGAGTCTTTTTCTCCCTCTCCCTCTGCCCCCATTCGTGCTCTCTTGCTCACTCACTCCCTCTCTCAAATAAATAAAATCTTAAAAAAGTCAGAGGAATTCCCAGAGGGTACTAAGTCAGGAATTGTTATTAAGTATCAGGAAATGCCCAAGAAATAAAGTAATGTGAGCTTAGAAAGATGGAAATCAAGGGGTAACTTGCTTTCTGTGTTTATAAACATATGTTATAAGGAGATCCATGGCTCCGTATAAGTAACATTCTTTCTGTAAACAATGCGGTGAGATTTATCACCATTCCAAAACAGGCACATTCTGAAGTACAGTCATGGTGTATAAAATAAGACTTCTTGAAGCAAAAGGGAGGAGGTAAATTGTAACAAATAACTTTCCCTTATTCCTTAGGCTTCTTCTTCCCTTTGCTGGTTGTCATCTTCAAGCATGCTAGGGAAATGTGTTTATTTGGTCCACACCTGAGGACATTCAAACATAAATAGACAATGATGACAAGTTAGGGAGGGCATTCTAGGTGCCCTTGGAGCATCCTGGAGCATTTCTTGTGACAGGTGAGATAAAAACTGTTGATTGGTTTCTCCCTAAAACACTCTTCCTTCTTGGCTTTTGTGATATCTTTCCCTTCAAGTGCTTTTCTTATATCTGACAGCTCCATCTTTGTTTCCTATACAGCATTTTTCCTTATCTGCTTGCCCCTTAAAACTTGGTGATTCCTAGGGCTCTGTTTTCCACCTCTTTCTCTATACCCTAGATAATCTCACCCATGGCTTTACCCATAAACTGATGAATCCCAGATTGCTATCTCTACCTCAGTCTTCTTTCGTGATTCCATACTCATATATCCAACTGCCTATGGATCTTGTTTCCAGAATTTTCACAGGCACCACATGCAGTATGTTCAAATTGTACTCATTGTCTTTTCTTTCTCCTCCACCTCATCTCCTGTATATCCTTTCAGTAAATGGCACTACCAGTCACCCAAGCACAAAATCTAATACTCCTCTCCCTTGAAATATATAGTATAGATATAATAATGCCCATGCCATAACATTTACCGTTAGGTTATGACCTACTTAACGGCAAGGATCATATCTTTTCATCATGCCTGGTACAACACCTAAGTACTTAATAAGTATTCATTTATTACTTATTTAAAAAATTTTTTGGTAGAAATGTATTAGTAATTCTCAGATACACTGTATTCGTTTGTTGGGGCTGCCATAACAAAGTACCACAGACTGGGTGGCTTAAGCAGCAGAAGTATATTGTCTTATAATTCTAGATGCTAGAAGTCCGAGATCAAGGTGTCAGCAGGGTTAATTCCTTCTAAGGGCTATAAAAGGTAGGTATTCCTCTAACAAATTGTCAAAAAATGGATTGGGAGTAGGGAGGTAGTGTTGCAGGAGGGTATATTAGGGAGGATGAATATTTTGCTGTAACTCAAGTGAGAAATAATGAAACCTAGATTAAGGGTTGTAGAGAAGGGGACAGATTTTATAGATAGGAAGGTACAGTAGGTTGGACTTGGTGACATGTGATAGGCGGACAAAGGGTTTTGCAGGGGATTCTGTCACTGGATGGAGAATTAGAATATAGAGGCTTGAAAGATCTTGTGTCTGAGCAGAGGCATCTCCCTATGTGATTGGTATGGGTGAGCTGGTAGTGTAGGACTCTCATGCCACCACCACCAACAGGCTTTCCCTTGGTATTCCTTGCTTTGCAGGCTAAGTCTAGCTCTCTCTCTTGACTCACCTAGTTGAGTACTTCCCTTTCTCCCCACCATGCTTCCCTGTTACTTGTCAGAGATCATTAAGAGATTTGTTCCAAGTCTTCTCTTCCCCTTTGAACATTAGCTACCTTTTCATAATTCAGTGCTTCATACCAGATATTTTTGAATATATGGAGAATCCTATAGGAAAACCCCTCCTCTTTGAGGTCCCTTCATTGATTCCCAAGACACTTGGGATTCATGTGTTAGCTAAAAACATATTTTGAAAAACTTATGGAAGCAAGGTCCTATACCAAGAGAATTCTCCAGGTTTGGATTTACCCTAAGGTATGTATCAGAACAAGCACAAAGAACTGAAGGAGATACTTGATCAATATTAAGCCAGTTAGAATATAGTCACCTTATAGTACAAAGGGTTCATTTCCCCATGAAATTTCAAATTTTAGATTCCTATTAGAGAACCCTCTGATATGGCCCCTTGGCTTCCTTGGGGTATAGAGAATGAGGCAGGGCCAGTGTACTTTATGGATTGGACTGGGACATATATAAGTAGATACTAGTTCAGGACCAGCCTTAGTTCTAAATCTGGGAGCTGTGACTTTTGAGCAGGTTTATGTGAGAGGGCAGTAGACATGTAGACTACTTTATGAGTTTTTAATGATTTGGTCCTGGAATGGAAATGGGGCCACAGCCTTTGGAGGTACAGGCTAAAAACCTAACTGTTTAACCTGGTAGTCCCGAGGAGTTTATCCCTCTTTAAGTTTTTGCTAATCAGGGATGGTGCTTGACCTGATTGTAGGACTGAAATTGTCAGCAGTTTGTGGCTCCTTAGGCCTGCCTTGCAGCTTGTCTGGCCTGATTTAGTCTGTGTAGCAGCTATGTCCCAGTACATCAGTAAAGTCAGCACATCTCTGCCAGGCTCATCACTTCCCTAGAGTGGCATGTTCCTGAGGGAAGAAGGAGAATCACCTCCCATTGCCCATCATTCTCTGCTGCATGCAGTTTCTGAGTAGTTTATGGAGGGCATAATTCTAGGGGGAAAAAAGAATTTTCTCAGCCACCAGAACAAACTATATTCTTCATGAAACAGATCCTACTTATGTGACCCGTGTCAGCCTCTCATGTTGCTTCTGGCTTTACTTAGTGGTAGAGAAGAAAAAGAGTCACAGACTTATTCTGATGTAAGTCAGACTTTGGCTCCACCTATCCTTTACGTCCTTGTATGTGATTGTCAACATTGAGAGATGAGGTAGGCACCTGCTGGTCCTGACTCCGTCATTTTCTGGCAATGACACCTGAAAAGGCAGGCCAGGTTTGGAGCAGGCCCATTCTTTGCTTTTGGACCAGTCATATCTGGCCTGAGGGAGACTTAGGTGGTTTGTGTAAAAGGGGAGAATTGTGGTTGGTGAGCCCCTCCTCCAGTATCCCTGTAACTCCACTCAGATACTTTAACCGAGGATGAATTTTGTGTGCCAGGTGGTCTTCTGACTAACCCACCCATTCAGTTCCCCTTTAGAGCTCCTGCAGCTCTGAACCTTCCCACAACTCTGCGTGAGTGTCAGTGTCTTATGTTGAATTTCCATCTTGACTCATCTATCTCTAGGCGAAGATCCCTGCAAAGATTTAAATTGGGAACCAGACCTTGAGAATGTCTGTTCAGAGCATTTCACAGCTTCTGGATAAATGCCTTTTCCTTCTTAACCCAATCTGTTTTTCCAATTCTGCCCAGCTAGCTCTTGAAAAGCCCTGCTTTGAGGAAGCTTCCCAACTGAGGTGGGTGCTTGTGCTATATCCTACCTCTAAAAAGCACCAAACATCCTTTTAGCCTGCCCAGGATTTCCAAGAGCCGAATGCACTCTGACAAGGAGGCTGCATTGTTATTCATACGGCTCAGGAAACAGAAATTATGTGTCTATCCCAAAAGGCTAGTCCACAGAAGAGGTCTAACTGTCCTTTGGTCATATGATGTCTGGCAGTCCATGGGCCCTGTTGAATGGTAGAAGGAGCCTGCTTTATTAATTTTAATTTTAATTTTTATTTATTTATTTTTTTTTTTACCAGAGCTTGTACTGACAGCTATTTATCACTTTTCCACTTATTCTCTGTGCTTTTGCTGAAACATGGGAAGGTGTAAAGATACAAAGGTAATTTATGGTCAAAGCTATATGAACTTCTGTGAAGTTTGAGGACCATAACTAGAGATTGCAGATTTGTTGTGCCTCACGTTGTAAACACGTCTTCTCCTGTCTGAGCCTTTATTTTTCTGGAAAACCCAAGTTGATTAGAAGATGGGCTGAATGTGTTTGAGTAGGCAAATGGATAAGACAGGGTCACATTAACCTCAGGTATAACATCTAAAGCCTCAGCCAGGTCCTGGAGCCACTGGTGGATGAGGCAGGAAGAAGTAGGTTTTTTAGTCAGTGTCCTAGCTCTGAAGATCATTCTACTTCTCAGAATAGGAAGCCCAGACCCAAACCTGATAATGACAGCCACTTCTCTGGGCTCTTTATGAGTGGGAGGGAATTCTGATTTAATCAGTCTTCCCTGTATTTCTTGTTTTAAACCCTTTACCTCTTTCTTCTGGCTGAAATATGGGAAGCTCCTTAGTAAATTGGCTGTGACTTCCACTGAAATTTGACACTTTTCAAGTGATTTTTTTTTCTGTATTTAGATGTGGTTATAGTTGCGCTGTCAGTCTTTATCTCTTTTGTCATCCAGCCAGCTCCCGACTGGGTTAGGAGATATTTGCTCTGCTGTTAGTGTTGGCTGCATAATGAGGTGGATGGTTAAGAAATGGGTTGTTTAACGTCTCTTGGAATCTAAATTTTCTTCCTGGGTTGAGGGGGAAGCAATGTTATTGGAAAAAAGGCAGTAGGGAGGCAAATGTTGGCTCTGGAATCAACACTTTCTCCTCAGGATCTTGGATAAGCCAAGGAAATCATTCTTCATTTAAAAGCTTATTTTATCTACCATATAGGGCTGCCTGTTCCGCAGTGACAGTTTCTAGGGTGGCCCCCATAGACTGACTTCCTGATTCCTGGCTAACAAGGGCATGTTTTATTGTGGATTGTCATGAAGAATGTTGCAGGGCAGCAGAAGTAGCAAGGTTTGAGAGCCTGGCTTGGACATGCTGGATGAATGAAACTTGTCCACCTTCCTTTGACCTAAAGAAGAGAAGGGCCTTCTCACATTTAATCAGGTTCTAAGGAGGTAGAATCGCAATGGCTTCACTGGATTGTTACTGGTTAATTGGAGCCCTATACTGAGAAGAATTCTGACGTTCTTTGGACTCAAACAGTGTTTTTCCTGTCCTGTGGGTGCAGAGTGGAAAAGGGTATTGTATATTTGATGTATTTGGCATTTTATGCTCCATGGCTTCAAGGGTTCCTGGCTTATGTTTGGCATTATGTTGCAATGCACAACTTGAGTGCTCTTTGAAGATAAGGACATTCAATTTTCTGATGAGTCCTAAGTAGAATTGTTGAGTTATTAGGAATTAGGACCATGTGAGAGCCACCATGGAGATGGGGCTGCCATTGGCAAAGAGGGACTGCAAAATTTGGGATCATGAAACCAGGGCCTTGCATCTTTTTTTTTCTTTATAATTTTTTTTTTTATTATGTTAGTCACCATACAGTACATCTTTAGTTTTTGATGTAGTGTTCCATGATTCATTGTTTGTGGATAACACCCAGTGCTCCATGCAATACGTGCCCTCCTTAATACCCTCACCAGGCTCAGTAGCTCTTGGTCAATGTGATTTCACTTTAGTCTATTTAGTTCCTAATTCTGGATCCCAAAACAATCTCTGGTCCAGACTTCTGCAGTAGAGGGTCTACCTCAGCCCACCCAGCTTCCCCTACTTCTCCCTAATCATAGCCTTGGCATAGCCTAAGGGAGTTCTTGTTTTCCAGTTGGTTCTTTTGCTGTGGCTGTTCAGGAAGAACTGGACTAGGTAGGTATCTACTCTGAGAGCATAGTGCTATTTGATGTTACCTGAACTTGGGTACTTCACCTGTTTTCCAGCTTTGCCAAATGGAGAAAACAGATTATATATAGCAAAAAACCAAAACCAAAACCACCCCCCCAAAACAACCAACTAAACAAAAAAACCTATTTTGTTTCAGTAGAGGCAAGACTCCTTTTGTATCGTGCTCTGGCAATTTCTTTCTGTGTTCTATCTTCTCTCTGAGACTGGGAGCTCCTCAAAGTATAGGTCTTTGGTCTTACGTCCCTTTATATCCTATAGCCCCGACATGAGAGAGGTAGGTAGGCAGGGGAGAAGAAAGGAGAGGGGAGAGTGAGAGGAAGAAATGGGGGAAGGGAGAGAGTAAGATCTATATTTAGCGAGAGGGAGAGACACTCACCAAGGGTGTGTGAGTGAGCTTGCTGGCGAGGTTTGTGTGTGCGTGAGCGTTCTGGGAAAGGGGGTGTGTGCGCCAGGAACGTGTGAGGAGGGCTGGTGCCCTATGGGAGGTTGCAGGCAGGAAGCAGCTGGAGAGGAGGAGGAGCAGCAGCAGGAGCAGGAGCTGCCCTGCTTTCTGTCTCAGTCTTAAAGCCTGGAATCAATTGGGTTAGAATTCCACATCCCGTTGAAGTTTGGCTGCTATTGCCTTCAGCAGGCCAGTCATCAGAGTCCCCCTCAGCAGAGGTGTGGACCAGATTGGATTCCTAGGTTTGTAGCCAGCGAGACTCCTGCCCAGCCTTTCACTGAGGGGATTTCTCCGCTGGGCATTGTTCATATCATCAACTTTGCACCGTGGAGCCAGCCAGCTGGTGCAACTGAGAATAATAGCTCCTTGGCTCTGTTTGTCCGTTGGGCAAGCAGCCATGCTGTGTGGCTTAGAAAGTTCATCCTGTGGCTTCTCTGTCAAACCAAGGAGTGCTCCTGAATGGATTTCCTCTTAAAGACAGCACTTGCATTCTAATGGTTTTAATTTTTTAAAGAATTTGTGGTTTTAATGTTTTTTTTTCTTTTCATTTCCTTAACTCTTATTTTGGTTGCAGCAGCAAGGTAAGTGGTATCGAGTGTATGACTGACTCTGAACGACAAGCAGGGACAAAAGCAAAGCATTTGTGGGTGGAATTCAGAGTAGCTACATTAATTACATAACTGCTTGAGCCAGTTTGCTGGTGAGGGTCATTAGAATGAGTGAAAAATAGCATACTCAGCACTGAGGGTAGAATCTTCACGTGCATGTGTTGATATGCTGAGAATCTGACCATCGGTTCTTCCTTGGTACTCTCCTGTATGTTTATAAATAACTTAGCCACCCCTCTGAATGTGTGCATACTTTTATACAAATAATCTGTTTCTCCCTCTTGATATGTCCATATGTTTATAAACTGACCATTCCTTTCCTGTGTGTACGTACATAATAGAAACTCATTCAACTCATTCATTCATTTTACATGAATATACACAAGCCATATCTCCCTCCATGTGCATACATCTATAGATATAATCTCTTTATCTCATGCATGTGTGTATATACTCAGGTAACTTTCCTCTTCTGGTATATGCCTGTGTATATTAACAAACCCTTCTATTTTTCTAGTGTGTGAGTGTGTGTGTGTGTACTGTCCTTCTGTCTGATGTATTGATTCTTCCCTTTCATGTGTGTATATGCCATATAGACAGAAAAGTCATCTTGAGTTTTCTCAGTCTTGAGTGTGTATACATATGCATAATTGTCCATTTGCACCATACACGTATGATAAAAACAGCACTAACTTTATAGATCGAAGACCCCCTTTTAAATCCTAGTTCTACTCAGTGACCTTGGTCAAGTCATTTAACCTCTCTGAGCTTATTTTTCTCATTTATGAAATAAGAATAATCTTCCTTCCTGCCTCATAGGGTTATGATGATAAAATATGTCATGATAAAATAGGAGTCATGTAAACTGTAAAATTCTAAACAAATATAATTTTACTATTGTTACATGTCCCTCTAGTGTGAGTTGTGTAGGATAGTCTTTGACTCAGCTGCATTGAGATTGTGCTCTTGTCTGAGAGGTCTCTAAGTCTTCTCTGCAAAGGGGTAGCTTCTATTGAAGTAATTAGGTTTAACCTGTAGTTTTGCCCAGAGTATTGGAAAGAAGCTACCTATTGCTACAGAGTATTTAGAAAGAGTTAGATTGAGAGAGAGAAAAGGTCTCATCCTTTGGGCCTTAATACTTTGTTCTTTGTAGCCTTGAGGATTGAACCTGTCACAAAATGGAAATATGCTACCTCCAGCTAGGATCAAAGTGAGCAGGTGAAAAATGAGTAAAAGAACAGAGCATTCTGCTGCCCCTGAGATGGCAGCCTGCAATGAGCATTTGTGCCAGGTTTTAAAGGCTCTCTAGAGTGTCTCCTGTCTCAGCCTTCTAGACCTGTGTGTCCAATATGGTAGCCACTGGCCATGTGTGGTAGTTGAGTACTTGGCAGGCAGGCTAGTCTCAATTGAAATTTACTGCAAATGTAAGATATATACCAGAATTCAAGGATTCAGTATGAAAAAAATGCAAATACATGATGAATAATTTTTATATTGATTGCATGTTGAAATGATAATATTTTGGATAATGAATTATATAAAATATATTAAAATAAATTTTTTTTTTTTTTACTTTCTATGTGGCTACTAGAAATATTTAAATTATATATGTGGCTCACATTATGTTTCTAATGGACAGTGCTGCTCTAGACCTGTCATCCAGCAAAAGGATTGGGGTAGCTATTCCAGCTGGAAGGGCAAATGGAAGCCCCCTGATAGCAGCTCTGGGGATGACAGGAACCATGGCACAGCCGCTGCCACTATCTTCTTTATTTGTCCTGTGTGAGTCCCCAGGAAAATTTAAATGTATTTGGGGAGAAGTTTCCAACTTAGTTTTTACAATAAAAATGGGTTGTAAGCCATCAATCTAGAAGTAAACCTAGAACTCGAAGGCGCATATTGTTATGGAAACAAAAGTGAATTAGAAATTAGGAGACTTGGATTCTAATGCAGCTCTGCCATCACTCATTTATTCTTTACATGGCACTGAGTTCTCACTGTGTGCCAGGTCATATGTTTGGCATAGTAGTGCCCTGTGCTAGGCATTGGGAATTAAAAAACAAGGCACAGCTTCCGGTGTCATGAATTCATATCCACTGTGGGTCCTCAAGCAAGAACCTCCCATTTAGGGGTCTGCCAAAGTAAAACAGATTAACAACAACAAGGGTGTCATTTTTAGGTCAAGGGTTTAAACTTGGGTAATAGGACTTCTGAGAATCTAGAGTAGCTGCCCTGCCTATAAAGACTTACACATTTAAAATTTAGAAAAACACTGTGATACCTAAATAAAACTCCTCCATAAGCTAGATCACGATGTAGTATGAGATTCAAGATCTAGTATTCTATAAAAGACTCCTTTAACTCTAAACTTTTCTGATTTGGTGTTCTGATTCCTTTTATTCAATGGCAAGATTTTATTTGTTTGTTTTGAGCACCTATGTACCAGGCACTGTTCTAGGTGTGGGGGATATAGTAATGAGCAAAACAAAGTCCCTGCTTACATTCCAGAATAGGGAGGTGGTTAGAGAGAGAGATCCTATATTTGTTTGCTTGTTCATTATCTATCAGGAAGGTGGTAGTAAGTTCTCTGAAGAAACTATAGCAGAGTAAGGAGGTAGAGAATGTGGGGGTTTTTTGTTGGGAGGCGCTAGTATTCAGGGGCTAGCTAGATTCCTGCTCACATGCCTTCTTCAAGTCTACTCACAAGAACCATGAAGTAGTGAGGAAAAAAGATTATGATGAGTGCTTAAGAAAAAAAATACTGTGACATTTGTTAAAGACAGTAAGGCAGACTTTATTCAAGGTGATTATTACCTTGGGGTATTGTAATGGGGAGAGAGATTGAGCCCAACTCTGAATATAAGGAAAAGTGAGAATTTATGGCCAAGGAGCAGGTTGAGGGTCAGTGGATGGAAAATTACTAAGAGGAAACATCAAGGGTAGGGCGAAGTCTGGCTAAACTGACTTGACAGGAGTTTTGCTGGAGGTAGGCCAAGGTGGTGGATAAGGAATTTGGTCAGATATCAAACGTGAAGAGTTTTCATAAACTGACCCAGCAGGATTCTTAGTAAAAGTGGACTAAACAGAGCTCAAGGTCAGGGGCCTAGTCAGAAAGAGGACTTAGAGCAACCAGACTCAGTTTTGGTCAAAAGAGAGTCTTTGTCATGGGTATCTGACTCTGGGTGCGTATGTATTGTTTTATGGTTGGTTATATTCCTTGGTATAGTAAATCTTGGTACTGCTGAAAGGGAGCACTGAACAGGGTAAGAATACCAAGCTCTCATGGCTGGCATTCTTTCTTCATTTTGAAGTCTTGATATGCTAACCCTCTGAAGGCTGCATCCTCCCTGATGCTACTGTATGTTACCAGAAGTTCTGTCTCTCCTTTTGGATGTAATGCTTGAGGTTTTCTTTCCTTTACCATGTTTAGCTCCTGGCCTGTAAATGGGGTTCCTTCTAATGCTGACGAGGAGGGATGGCAAGTCCTAGGAACTGTAGTATCTAGTTTAATCTAGGGCATTCTTAATTCCTGTTGGCTAATCTCACTCTTTATACCATGTGACTCTGTCCACTTTCTCTGACAGTCTTTGTAAACATTGATTCTTGCCCAAAGATTACCATCCTAAAAGTACTGCTATCTGTTGTAGCCCTAGAAATCCATTCCTCCCACCTTATTAGCCATACAGCATAATTGGTAAATGGCCCAGGAATGATCTGACCTCTGTAGAAGGGTTGTGGGGAGGTGTGCTCAGAGTTCCTGGCTTTCTGCCTTCTGGGTTTGTTTCACACAAAGTGAGAGGCTGATTAATATATGCACAGAGAGTCCTGCCCTGTTCCCAGAAGTCCCCAGTTGTTTCTTCCCAGCCAAGATTTGGGTCAGAAGCAATTTTACAAGGAGTACTCCCATTCCTAATCACATTTATTTGATGTCAGAGAAAGACAAAAAGAGTCAGCCATTTCAGAAAACAGAGGGGTTTTTTCCTCTTGACTTTTTTTGGTAGTCTGGTGCTGATATGATTTAAGGGTTTACTCCCTGCCATAGTTCTCAGCTTTCCATCCTTGATGTTTTCTCCTTGGGATTGATACATTTTGTTTTGATATGTTGTCTTTTCAAACAGAGATATCCCTTGAATGGGGCTGCCTTATTTTTCCCAGCTTTAGGCATTCCTTAGGAAAAGATAGCAGAAAGGTGTGGTCATTTTTGAGAGTGTATGTATGAAATTTGGAGAGTTGACTAGAGGCTAATAGAGCAGGGCAGAATTAGAGCACTAGGTACCTTGAAGGAATCCAGAGGGTCAGCTTTGAGCTGGATGGACCCCAGTGCCTCATTATCCCATTCCAGCTCAAATATTACTTCTCTATGGCTTTCCCTGTCCTGGTTTTGCTGGGCCTCTAACTGTCTTCTCATTCCCCATCACTGGAATTAAATGCTTATTATTTATGATTTATTACAACTTTATTATAACATGTTTCACTTAATTTTGTGATTGTCTATATGCCTATTTCCCTCCCCAAACCTTAATATATTAGAGAGCAGGAACAGTATCTTATATCCCTGGCACATAGCTTAGTGCCAGACAAATCAGTTGAATTGATTTAGAGACCAAACTGTCCTCACTCTTTAGCCCTTGTTATTTCATTCCTGTGGACAGTAGTAGCAAAGAGAGTATAGGGAAGGAGGTGGACTTGACTTGGGCTTCCTGGCTTCCAGTATCCTATTGGGTTCTAAGCCAAGTGACTGGTTGATTCTCTGGGCATTACATTGAACTCCGTCCCCTGCTTCAAAACCTAAATATCTGGATGACTGAATGGGTTTGGTGCCTTTAGGGAACCCATATCCCCAGGAGGTGATTCTTAAGTTCATCTAGGGGCTGTGGTTACTAACTCATAAGAATTTTTTTTGTTTTAAATCTTATTTTATTATGTTATGTTAGTCACCATACAGTACATCATTAGTTTTTGATGTAGTGTTTTGTGGGGAGTTTGTTTGTTTGATATGGAAGCAAGCTCTTTCTTTGAGGCTGGGAGAAGTTGCTATGGCAGCTCTAGTTGGAAATTTCCTTTTTGTTAGTAACATAGGAAACCAGGCAGCTTTGCCTTCAGTCCTTCAGGAGGAAAGGACTCTGAACACAGTAGCCATGCCATTTGCCCCGTGTATGGCTAGCCAGACAGTGTTGAAGGCACTGTTCTCTCAGAGGAGACCCTTGGCAAGACTGTCCAGGAAGTTAAGCCAAGCCTATCTTGAGTATTGATCTGAAAAGCAGAGATAGGCCTGAAGTTAACCTGGCCTGCACTGAATCAGCTTCATTTTTGCTCCCGAAAAGCTGCCTTCTCTGGACCAAAGTGAGGGTGGTCTGAGCCTCACCAACATTAGAAAGGAAGTTTGCCTCCTATAGCTATTTGCCCCTTCCTCATGCTTTCAGACTGCCTGAAGGAGCATGGCAAGCCTTTTGTCACCTGAATAAAATGTTGGGAACTGAATGTTTTGCTCCTCTCTTTTTTTAATCTTAAGAAAAAACTTCTAGAAGAAAATGGGATTAACAAAGAATGACATGCTCCAGTGCTCTGGTTCCAGGCAATGCTGCAGACCATTAAAAGAGACTGGGAAAGATAGGGGTTTTGGGGTTGGATAGAAGTCATGGTTTACTCAAATCATACCCTTTTATAGGTGGTTGCATGCTTGGCAACATTCCTGTGACTATCTTTCCCACTTTATAGATGAGGAAACTAAGGAACAGAGAAGTCAAGTGTTTAATCCAAGGTTACTGATGAAACAAAAAACAACTTAAGTCTTTTGATTCTTAGTCTAGTAGCACTTGCTCATGGCTTCATGTGGTCATATGCAGACCTTCCATCTTCGTTTAGTAAGCAGTCTTTCTCTTTGAGACAAACTTGAAAGGCTGATTACCCAGACCAGGGACCTTGTTCAAACCTAATACCGGGTGCCAAGACCAAATCAGGTGAACCTAGACCTTGCACAGTTGGGGCAGGGACGGGGCGGGGTGGGGGGAGAAGAGAGGGGTGGTTTTGGAAGTACAGGTGCACTTGTGGAAGGAGAGAAGGAATAATTTGACCAGTCAGTCCTAGAATTGGGGGCTTTGTTGTCTAGGCAGCTAGGCACTAGCCCAAGACCCAGCAGTTCTGGTTGTGCACATAGAGTATGTCTTCTCTCTCTGTCTCCCTCTCTGACACAGATTATACTGAGTTGGCCGGATTAGGAGTATGGCTGATCCTGGCCCCTTGAGACATAGGAGTAAAGCAAAAATGCTTAAAAAGCAGTAATTGGACCTTGGCAGTGCCTCACAGAATGGATAGCATTTTTAGGTGAGGAGTTCTTAAATGAGGTAGAGTTTTTAGATGAACTACAGAGAAGGAGGGAAGACGTGAAATGGGAATTAATCTCGTTTCTTGGTCTCTAGTCTCTTGGTTCTTGGCCTTGTTATTTCCAGTAAAACGGGTCAGCTTAATCTTTGTCCCACGTCTTCTGACTCATGCTTCTGATTCTTTCTAGTCAGGGAAAGCAGAGTGCTTTTAATTTTTAAGCCCATAAACTATAGATGGTAGCCCTTCCTGAAAATGAGTTGCTGTGGGAGCTGTCAGCCTATGCTCTTCACAGGCCGTTTTCCCCTTTTAGGGTTAACTTGAGTTACTGGGAAAAGAAAAGGAGGCAGGAGTTTAGATTTGGAAATCTAGATCAAATCTAGAAAATGGGGAAATCATCTCTGATTGAAGAACATGAAGGATTGCATGTTTCCCACCAACCAATTTTACCCCTCCCAGGGTAACCCAGCAAAGCCAGAAAGTATTAGCAGTCCCAGGCATTCCGGGGCTCTTAGCTTTTCCCTTTGTACTTTCTACTCTGCTCCTTCCCTACCCTCTGCATGTTCCCAGTAAAAAAGGAATGGATACCCACTCCTTATAAGGTAATAGTCATCTTTACCTCTGTAGTAGTCACTGGTAGTTTAGGGTATAGGGGCAGGACTAGTGGGAGGCTAGCTTCACCTTTTTGGAGAATAGCAAAGTACCCTAGAGCCCTCTGTGATATAACCAGTTCCCCACCTGTCCCATGCATTGTTCTCTCCAAGCCGTTGGAGGGCTAGAGCAATCCTCTGTTACTCCAGGAGTGCTGAAAAATCACTTACCTGGTGCTCTGAAGGGAGGTATTAGACCAGATGCACCATGGAGGAGGAAAGCCAAACCTGTGTGTTGATTAGGCTGCACCAAGCGCCTGGGGACTATTAAATGGAGTTCAGGACTCCAGGCTGTTCCTGAGCTTCCTTCATCCCCAGCTGTGAGCCCACCATATGTGTGTCTTTGGCCACATGCCCCCCTAGATCCAAACATGCTTAATGCACCTGAGTCTGGACAGTGATTTTTGCTTATGCCATGCCACCTTATTCTAGAATTTTTAGAAAACATTTTTTTTTTTTCCCTCCAAGTTTTAAATAGTTGCCATGGTCTTTTCTCCAAGTGAAGGGTTGCTGTCACTATAAACACAGGCAGGAACCAACCTTGGAGTTGCTGAGTTTTCAGCAGAACATCTGACTGGGAAAACAAACATTCCATGCCTTGTTGCTGTCTTTCACTGTGTATGTAATTTGAGCTTTGGTAGTTAGGCATCTATTTGTTCATTCCTGAATCAGACCCTAGTGTTGAATTTTGTAAAGGTTCAGTCACTCATTGACCTTACCCACCTACTTCCCAGGAGTTTGTCTTAATCTTGATGCCTTTGGGTACTTGCCCAGAACACAAGGACTTGATACATCAATACCCTGATGGGAGGCCAAGGAAAGAGAAGTGACTGCCTACAGCTTTGAAGGCCAGCAGTGGGAGACAGGTCAGGGTTGACTTCTGCAGTCTTAGAAGGTAACATTATTATTCCTGCTTGACAGTTTGATGCAGATTTAAAACTATCCTGCTGCTTTTTGACCTGAGTGCCCTATTTCCCTTTTTTACTAGCTGCAGGATAAGAGTCAAGCCAAGATCCAGGGGCATGTACCAGGTTTGGAGACTACACATGGGATCATTCCAGGCAGTACTGTGGGCTAATCCCAAGGCATCACCCAGCCATAATTGCTAGAAAAAGACTGAAAAGAGCAGGGCAGTATATCTTCTAAGACAGTCTCTGTTAAGCACCCTGACCAGAAATAAGAGGAAGAAGCAAGAAAATACCTCAGACCCTGAGGGAGAAAATGAAACGATTGTTGCAAGAGTCAGAGGAAGAAATCATGGTCACCTTGGGACCCTCCTCCAGGCTTTCCCCAGATAAGGCTAAGTCAGAGACTGTGTGTGGCATCAAGGGCAAGTCCTCAGGCCCTATTGAATCCTTACCAGAGGATAGCTCCCTGCTCCCTCACTGTGGGTCAACAGCCTCAGCCATTGGTGGGGATAGAGATGGGGGCCTGGCCCAGCATTGCAGCTTTGAGCAGCAGGCCGGCAGCCAGTTTCCTCTGGGCTCTACTGTCTGTGCTTCGGGATCTGGCTCTCAGGACCTCTCCTCTGTCAGCATTAGCACAAGCTGTCAAGAGCCCTCAGAAAGGAATCAAGCCAAGTCCCTTTTGTCTAGAGGCTATCACCAAGGCTGCAGCTGTGAACAGCGAGAGCCTTTGGGGGATGTAGTAGACTATATAATCAGAGAGCTACAAGGCATCAGCCGTCTCCAAACTGAAATTGCTGAGCTGCAGCAGCACTTGAGCCAAGTCCGGGGTTCAGTGGATGAAGTGTCTAGCTGTGTAGACTCAGTTCTGAGTGAAATAGAAGGCTTGCAGGTGGGCAGCAGCTCACTGGCCAAGGTGTGTGGGGGGGAAATGGCCCAGGAACCCCATGTGGACAGCCCCGGTGAGGACGCCATTCTGTATCTGTATGGACTTCCTGAGCAAGATGGGGAAAATACCGTGGAGCTGGTACACAGCTTCCTGGCCATGCACCTCTGTGTTAATGGCATGCAGTGCAACAGGTACATCAAAGAGGCTTACAGGGCAGGCAAAGCCCCAGCCCCCAGGCCTACTGTTGTGAAACTTGCCCGTCTAGAGCATAGGGACTTCATCTTGCAGAAATCCATCCTTTTGCAGAGCGTAGGGGTCCGGATTGCCACCAAAGAAGAACCAAGCTGGCCACAGTGCTATAAGAATCCCCAGAAGGAGTCTCTATCGTTTTTGCAACTTCAGGATCATAATGCAAATTCTTTAAACCAGCATGAACCACTTTTTCAGATGGAAACAGGGGACCCAGGAGCATGTCAAATGAGGGCTCAGAATCAACACAAAGAACCTCAAACTCCTAAGCAGCAAGGCCTTTGCTTTCCACCCAAGAATAATTTCACAAAGCCAAGTGATATATCTAAGCCAGGAAATGAAGTAAAAGGAACATCAGGAGCCTCCCAAGTTATCAGTGGCAGTTGTGGTGAGCTGACAGGGAGAGAAGCTTCTCTGTCCACCTTTCATCAATTTGAGGAACCTTCCCCAGTGTTAATCCCAGAAGAGGAGGGCTCTGGGAAATCCCAGGTTTTCAAACAGTCCAGCCAAGGATTTGAAACAAAAAGAGCAAATAACTGCGGCAATAAAAGTGAGGCGGGCAGCTGCCTGTCACTGTCTGGGTTACTGAAGACAGAAGACAACCTCCTGGCCTGTGAAGCTGGGCTTGGTATTCTGAGCTCAAAGCAACTAGAGGACCTTTTGACAGACAAGTCCAAAAGGTTTGCAACTCTGAGCCATGACCACATGATGGAAGAAATTATCGTAGGGCCTGAGACCTTCAGTGACATGGTTCATATTGACTTGAATGAAGAGGAGGAACATGCTTCTCGGGTCCTTAAAAATGTCTTTGAAAAGTCATCTTGTGGTCTGGTTGGCTTGCAGGAGGATGAAGATGTAGAAATTAAGTTTTACAAAAGCAGACTGGGCCGAGCAATTGACCACTTTCGTTCAGCTCTGCAGGGCGTGTTTCAGAAGCTGGAGAATAGTGGGTCCATCAGTCCTGAGGACCTGGAAAGCAATGAGAGTGGTTCTCAGTCAGAGAACAGTGATAGACTTCTTGGGGCATTGAGTTCAGAGGGTGCCCAAGATTTCTCTGTGGAGAGCCCTGGGAGTCAGGAGAGTGAGAGCTTGCTCAGTGTGGTCTCTGGTGGAGTGGACATCTCTACACAGAGAGACCAAACCTTTCAGGATCCCAGCAACTTCTCTCTTGCTTCTAACTCTTCGCCTATTGCATATTCATTGCCAGGTTTTGCTCTGGCTCCGTTTCTGGGAGGTGAAACATGTTCCAGGCCCGAATCTCTCAAGCAGGGCAGACTAAACCTAGAGCAAGTGTGTGCAGAGACCATCTACCTCAACAAGTGCATCAACAATTTTAAAAATGTTCTGAGAGAGAAAAGACTGAGGCAGAAAAAACTTTTGCATGAGCTAGTACAGAAGGCAAACCATGTCTCGGTAGAAGACATACACTCAGGTATTCTAAATCTATATTTAATGGGGTCACAGCTTGCTGGGTATGGCCTCCATCAGGCTAGCGTGAGACCCAGCTTGGTGGTGAGTTTCACAAGGTGATGGGGGAGGTCCACAGCTTAAATCAGTCTAAATTACTTGAATACAGATTTTAAGCTAATCCTGTGGGAACTGGAGTGCAAGAGGGTTCTAAAGCACAGGAAAGGAGTTCCTGCCTCTAGGAAGCTTCCAGTCTATTGGGGGGTTGAGGGTGGCTTTAGAAACTACCTTTCCAGGGCACCTGGGTGGCTCAGTTGTTAAGCATCTGCCCTCGGCTCAGGTCATGATCTCAGGGTCCTGGGATTGAGCCCTGCATCGGGCTCCCTGCTCAGCGGGAAGCCTGCTTCTCCCTCTCCCACTCCCCCTGCTTGTGTTCCCTCTCTTGCTGTGTCTCTCTCTGTTAAATAAAGAAAATCTTAAAAAAAAAAAAAAAAGAAAAGAAAAGAAACTACCTTTCCAAAGAGGGAAGAACATGTGGGTAGAAGTAGTTTACAGCTGCAGGACTTTTAGGATATGCCACTGTAAAGTAGGTGTGGTGTAGGAGGCAGGAATGGGCATATTGCTCACAGGCACTGGAGGGGCTAATGCAAACACTGCATTTTAAAATTATTCTTCATGGGTTTCATGCTGAGATAAGATTGCCATTTCCCCAGCAGCCGATGGGCCATTGTGGGAATTTCTCTTATCCTGACCTTTCTTCTTCCCAGTACTGGACTTAACACAGAACCTTATTTTCAACTTGAAGCTGTCCAGTGCTTGCCCTACCCAAGAGCCCAACTGCCTTTCACAGGTCATATTCCTTTTCTTCCATCTCTGGCTAAAGGCTCCTCACCTAAACTGGAGAATGGAATGGTTTTGACTCAAGAAATGAGAGTACTTTTTTTCTAGGCAGCATGGAGATATGTAGTTTTAAAATTACTTCTCCCAATCAAAATTAAATATATCCAAAGAGCATATGCTGTATTCATCCAGTTTTAAATGTAAAAGGGGTTGTCCTCCTATGCATATAACCTGATTAATGTTTCTAAGGGAGAATTAAAATTATGAAACATATTGTGTTGATAGGGGTGTGAGGGAACAGGCACTCCTGCATTGCTGGTGGGATGGGAGTGTAAATTGGTATAACCTCTAAGGAAGACAACTGGCAAAATGTATCAGAATTCTGTATACCCTTTGAACCCTAAAATCATTTCCAGGAATATATGCTGTAGTTTTATTTTCACATGTGGAAAGAAACATTTTCACATATGTTCTATTTTTGAAGCATTGTTTTTAGTAGCAAAGAGTGAAAACAACCTAAATGTTAAAGACTGGTTAGGGGCGCCTGGTTGGCTCAGTTTATTGAGCTTCACTCTTCGCTTTGGCTCAGGTCATGATCTCATCGGTCGTGGGATGGAGTCCTTTGTCTCTGACTCTGCCCTCAGAGGGGAAGTCTGCTTGAAGATTCTCTCCCTCTGTCCTTTCTCCCACCCAGGCGTGGACGCACACACACACTCTCTCTCAAATAAATAAATCTTAAAAAAAAAAAAAGGACTGGTTAAATAACCTACTGGCAGATCCTAACAATGTTATACAGTATTATATAGCTATAAAAAGAATGAGGTAGCTCTTTACTAAAATGGAGAGATATCAAGGTATATTGCAATATGAAAAAGCAAGGTGTAGAACAGTATGTATGTCTACATTTGTATAAAAAAGAGTGGGAAAGAATACACAAACCCATAGTGTTTGTATCTGTTTGTATAGAATATCTAACAAAGATACATAAGAGACTGATAACCTGATTGCCCATGGGGAAAGGTATTGGGTGAAAAACTAAGGAGATGAAAAGTAGATTTTTTTCACCGTAAACCTTTTTTATACTTTTTAGAATTTGAATAATAAATATAATACCAAGTTATAAAATTAAGTTTAAAAATACAAAACTAAAATCATCATGTTCCTTTCAAATATCCCTAGAGCTACTCCTTATAGCTTATGAGAAAAGTCTAAATTCCTTCACTTGACATTCAGGATCGCTACAGTTGGTCTCTAGTTTACATTTGCAGGCTTATCTCTAGTTGTCCCACTATGCTCCACCCAAAAGGAAACTTTGCTGTCACAAATTCACCTTGTACTGTCTGTTCTCATCATATTCACATATACATGCTTTCTTTTAGCCTAAGGTGCTGTGTTCATCAAATCAGCCTAGCAGAATTTACTTAATTCTTCAGTATACAGCCAAAACATCACCTCTTCCAGGAAACTTTCTATAATTCCTCAGCTGTAAGAGATTTCTTTCTCCTCTTAACTTTACAGCCCTTTTTCCTTCTCCCTGGGCATTTAGAAATTATTACATTACAGCAACAACAGAAACAACAAATAAAGCAGTACTTTCTTACTAACTCCTTAAGCCTTGGTGGCAGTTGATGTTAGGTTGAGTACCCAGCACACTTGGGCTGGCTCTTCAGCTTGCAAAATTCCCCTTCTGAGCTGATAGCCTGGTGGGCAATGCAGGAACTTGTGGTACCTGAGGTAAGCAGTGGTGGCAGCAGCAGTGATAATGAGACAAAGGTTTTCTGAAGCACCAATAAGAAAGGAAGCCAAAGTTCTGGGTCCTAGTCAAGATCAGGTCTGGTCTGTGGGCTGCAGAGGGAGTGGTGGAGGGGTGGTGGGTCGAGGCCTGACTCCAGCAGCATTCCATAGGGTAGGAAGAATAGAGCAAGGTAAGCACATAGGGATAGCTTCACCCACAACAGCAGCACCCCAAGCTGATAAACTGATTCGGTATTAGTAACAATGGCTACTACCATAATGAAACATTTAAGAAATCCGCTTTCTTCATTGCTCTGCTTGGGGCCTTAGGGACTAAGCTTACTAGTAGCTTACCATTAATTTGAATTCTTATTTTTCATCCTTTTTCTTCTCTTTTGGGGTGTACATAGCACTGTTTTAAGTACTGTTACATGCATTATATAAAAATTCAATTCTTTTATTTCTACCACTCTACCAAAATAGCTTTTGTCAAGAACATTGGATGACCACTGTATTGTCAAACTCCTGTTCCATTTTTAGTCCTCCTCTTAGTCAGCAACTTGACATAATTGATTACGTCCTTCTTTTTATTATAACAGCTTTATTGAGTTATAATTTATATACCACAAAGTTCACCTTTAAAATCCCTTAAAAAGTGTACAATTGAGTGTTTTTTAGTAGATTCTTGGAATTATGCAACCATCAACTCCAGAACATTTCTATCACCCCAAAAAGAAACCCCTTACCTATTAGTTGTCACTATCCAATCTTTGCTTCCAGCCTCTAGCAGCCACTAATCTACTTGCTGTTTCTGTGGATTTGCCTGTTCTGGACATTGCATATAAGTGGACTCATATAATATGTGGTCTTTTGTGACTGGCTTCTTCCACTTAGCATGTTTTTAAGATTCAACCATGTTGTAACATGTATCAGTACTTCATTTCTTTTTGTGGTGGGATATGGATATGCCATATTTTGTTTTATCTGTTCAGTATTTGATGGGCATTTGGTTTGTTGTTGTTTACTACATTTTGGCTATTACGAATAATGTTGCTATGAACATTTGTGTACAAGTTTTTGTCCAGACATATGTTTACAGTTCTCTTGGGTATATATTAGACGTGGAATTGCTGGGTCATATGGTAACTCTTAAGTTTAACATTTTTGAGGAATTGCCATACTGTTCCCCAATGTGGTTGCACCATCTTACATTCCAACCATCAAGGCATGAAAGTTCTAATTTCTCCACATTCTTGCTAACTCTAAATTAATGTCTGTGTTTTTTATTATACCCATCCCAGTGGGTGTGAGTGGTATCTTATTATGGTTTGATTTGCATTTCCCTAGTGGCTAATGATGTTAAGCATCTTTTCATGTGCGTATTGGCCATTTTTATATTTTCTTTGAAGAGATGTCTATTCATGTTGAGTTGTGTTTTTGTTGAGTTGTAAGAGTTCTTTATATATTCTGGACATGTGCCTCTTATCACATATTTTGTTTGATTTGTAAATAATGCCTCCCAATCTGTGTGTTGTCATTTCACTTTCTTGATGGTGTTTTTTTTTTTTTGAAGTATAAGTGTTTTATTAAAAATTTTTTATTGTGGTAAAATATACATAATATAAAATTTATCCTTTTAACCATTTTAAGTTTGTTCACATTGTTGTGCAACCATCACCATCATCCAGAACTTATTCGTCTTCCACAACTGAAACTCTCTACCCATTAGACTAACTCCTCATTCTCCCCTCCCCCCAGCCACTGGCAACCACATTCTACTTTCTGCCTCTTTCAATTGACTGCTGTAGGTACCTTATATAAGTGGAATTACACAATATTTGTCATTTTGTGACTGGCCTATTTTACTTGGCGTAATGTTTGTAATGTTCTCAAGGTTCATCCATGTTGTAGCATGTGTCAGGATTTCCTTTTAAGGCTGAATGGTATTCCATTGTATGTATATATACACCACCTTTTTAAAAAAAAGAAATTTATTTATTTGACAGAGAGAGACACAGCGAGAGAAGGAACACAAGCAGGGGGAGTGGGAGAGGGAGAAGCAGGCCTCCCGCGGTGCAGGGAGCCAGATGTGGGGCTCGATCCCAGGACCCTGGGAACATGACCTGAGCTGAAGGCAGACGCTCATCCGACTGAGCCACCCAGGTGCCCCTATATACCACATTTTGTTTATCCACTCATTTGTAGGTGGATACTTGGGTTTCTTCCACCTTTTGGCTATTGTGAATAATGCTGGTATGAACATGGGTATATAAATATCTCTTTTGACTCCTTGCTTTCATTTTCTTTGGGTATATAACCAGAAGTAGAATTGCCATATTGTTTTCTATAGGGGCTGCACCATTTTGCATTCCTACCAACAGTGCACATAGGTTCTAATTTCTCTACATTCTTGCCAACAGTTGTTACTTCTCTCTCTCCCCCCCCCCTTTTTTTTTGTAATAGCCATTATAATGGGTATGAAATCGAGTGCAAAAGTTTTAGATTTTGATGAAATTCAATTTATCTATTTTTCTTGTGTGGATTGTGTTTTTTGGTTTCATAGTTAAGAAAGCATTGTTGAACCCAAGTTAACAAAAATTTACTCCTATGTTTTTTCCTAAATGTTTTTTAGTTTTAGCTCTTTTAGTTCTATGATCCATATTGAGTTAAATTTTTTATATGGTGTGGGATAGGGCTCTGATTTCATTCATATGCATTTGGATATTCCACCACCATTTGTTGAAAAAGACTCTTGTAGTCTTTCCTTATGCCTCAGTTCCTGATTTTTGAAACACTTTCTTCACTTGGCTTCTAGACCACCTCTCTGTATTGGTTCTACCCCAGTACTATTGACCGTTCCTTCTTAGCCATCTTTTTTGTTTTTTAAAATCTTTTTTTTTTTATTCATGAGAGTCAGAGAGAGAGAGAGAGGCAGAGGGAGAAGCAGGCTCCCCGCCCAGCAGGGAGCCCGATGCGGGACTCGATCCCAGGACCCCGGGATCATGACCTGAGCTGAAGGCAGGCGCTTAACCATCTGAGCCACCCAGGCGCCCTCTTTTTTGTTTTTTAAAGATTTTATTTGTGAGAGAGAAAGAGAGAGCACACAAGCAGGAGGAGCGGCAGGCAGAGGGAGAAGCAGCTCCCTCCTGAGCAAGGAGCCCGATGTGGGACTCGATCCAGGATCCTGGGATCATGACCTCAGCCGAAGGCAGACACTTAAGCAACTGGACGACCCAGGCGTCCCCTTCTTAGCCATCTTTGCTTGTCCCTCCTCTTCCCAACCTTGTAGCATCCCAAGATTCAATCCTGATTTCTTCTTTTTATTCATACTCACAGGCTAAGTAACCTATTTCAATATCATGAGTTTCATAAGGATTCCCACATTTATATCTCTGGCCCAGACATCTTCCATGAATGCCAGACTCTACATCTTAACTTTCTCATTTGGACGTAAATAGGCATCTCAGATTTGACATATCTGAAACCAAATTCCTGGTCCTTTTCCACAAGCCACTACCAAACCTGCCTTTCCTATAGTCTTCTTTACCAGTATATGACACCCCCATTCTTGCAGCTGCTCAGGCCCAAATCCATAGAGTCCTTGTCTTTTCCTTTTCCTTTTCTCTCATAGCCCACATCCAGTCAGTTAGTAAATCTGCTTGCTCTACCTTTAAAAAGTAACCTAAACTCCAAAGTTTATGGCAGCAATGTCCACAATAACCAAAATATGGAAAGAGCCCAGATGGCCATCAGCAAATGATAATACACACACACACACACACATTGATATACTGAATATTACTCAGCCATCAAAAAGAATGAAATCTTGCCATTTACAATGAGGTGGATGGAAATAGAGGGTATTATGCTAAGCAAAGTAAGTCCGAGAAAGACAAAATCCATATGATTTCACTCATGGGGAATTTAAGAAACAAAACAGATGAACATATGGGAGGGAAAGGGAAGGAAAAATAAGAGGAAAACAGGGAGGCAAACCATAAGAGACTATAAAACAGAGTACTTATTGAGTACTATAAAACAGAGTACTTATTGCTGGAGGGATGGTTGGTGGGGAGATGGGATAACGGTGATGGACATTAAGGAGGGCACTTGATGTAATGAGCACTGGGTGTTACATGCAACTGATGAATCACTAAATTCTACCTCTGAAACTAATAATACAGTATACGTTAACTAAATTGAATTTTAATATATTTTTAAAGATTTTATTTATTTGACAGAGCACAAGCAGGCAGAGGGAGAGAGAGAAGCAGACTCCCCGCTGAGCAGGGAGCCCGATGCGGGGCTCGATCTCAGGACCGTGGAATAATGACCCAAGCTGAAGGCAGCCGCTTAACTGACTGAGTCACCCAGGCGCCCCGAATTTTAATATTTTTTAAAAAGTAACCTAAACCGGGGAGCCTGGGTGGCTCAGTCGTTAAGTGTGTGCCTTCGGCTCAGGTCATGATCCCAGGGTCCTGGGATTGAGCCCCGCATCGTGCTCCCCGCTCAGCGGGAAGCCTCCTTCTCCCTCTCCCACTCCCCCTGCTTGTATTCCTTCTCTCGCTTTGTCTCTCTCTGTCAAATAAATAAATAAAATCTTAAAAAAAAAAAAGTAACCTAAACCTTATCAGTATCTCTACCTCCACCATTATCATCCTTGTCTAAGTCACCGTTTTCTCTTACCCAGATGATTTTGGTAGCCTAACTGGTCTCTTGCTTCTACCCTTGTTCTTCCACAGTCGGTTATCCCCACAGCAGTCAGAGTAATGCTTACAAAACATGAGTCAGATGATATATTATTTCTCTGCTCAAAAGCTTCCGTTGATTTTCTATCTCAGAATGAAAGTCAAAGTGCTTATGAGACTGTAGAGCCTGCAGAGTCCTATTTGAACTGGTACTCAATGCAAACTGGGTGGCGTTCCTCCACACCGTTCACGCTCTCACCTCAGGCTTTGCACTTTCTCTGTGTTCCGACTAGAATACTTTTTTCCTAGAATCCGAATAACTTCTTTGCTCATTTCCTTCAGGTCTCTGCTTAAATGTCACATTATCGATGAGGCCTCCCTGATAACCTTTTATAAAATTGTAATAGTGGGGTACCTGCGTGGCTCAGTTAAGAGTCTGCCTTTGGCTCAGGTCATGATCTCAGGGTCCTGGGATTGAGCCCTGTGTCAGGCTCCCTGCTCAGCTGAGAGTCCGCTTCTCCCTCTCCCTCTGTCCCTCCTCCCACTCATGTTCGCTCTCCCTCTCTCTCAAATAAATAAAATCTTTAAAAAAAAATATAATAGTAACTGTAACATCACCACAGGGGGCATTATCTCCCTCCTCCCCCTTACCTGAATTCTGAAGCAGAGTCTCTATCACGAGTGATATGGTGTGTATATAGTTCCAGATCCTGGAACCAAATTACTGTTTTGAATTTTGGCTTTGCCCCTTGCTGTGACTTCAGGCAACTTTCTTAACCTCTCTGATGATCTTTAGTTTAATTAACAAAAAAATGGAGATAATGATAGTATTTACCCAGTAGAGTGGTTGGGAGAAATAAATGAGCTTATTCAAATAAAATGTCAGATACATAATATGTTCACATAGTGTTAGCTACTATCATTGCCTTTGTCATTATTAGTCGTCAGCTCCTCCTCTAGAATAGAAGCTTCTCAAGATCAGGCAGTTTGTTTCATTATCTTTGCTTCATCACCAGCACTGAAAACAGTGCCTGGTGTGTAGTAGGTACTCAATAAGTACTTGTTGAAGAAATGAATCCTCACTATAACCCTGGGAGGTAGTGTTCTTATCTGCTTTTTACAGATAAGGAAATGCAGGCTCAAATAAGTTGAGTGCCTCAAGTCTTTTGACTCCCAAGGACAATGAAGTTAAGATTGTTTTAATAATGAGGAAGTATGTCACTTCCTTATAAAATGTATTTTCTGGAAGAGTGCAATCATTTTGGGGGGTCAGAGATTTTTTTTTCTTGGCAGAGTGGGTGTTCTATAGATACACTGCACTTAAAACTAAATCTGAGTGGAAAAATGTTAAGGCATTTTAGGAAGTTAGGAAGCACAAAAAGTTTGACTCTTAGCAAGAAAAAGGTTTTGTTATGTTTGTCCGGTGGATGGGACAAACTGAAGAGCTAGTACAGCAGTTCCTTGGAGTCTGAAAAATGGTACGGACTATTGGCTAAGAGACCTATGTTTTCTCTGGTGATGGGCAAAACACATGTTCTTAGAAGCTATTGTTTTCTAAGTCCTGAAAGTTCAGATTCCTTTCACTATATACAAATGATAGGAAATGTGCTAAGCCCTCAGGCTACAAGGGTAAAATTATATATATTATATGGAGAGCCTTGTCAGCAGATTCTTAGGCATTATGGGGAACTCTGGGAAGAATAGAAAGACACAAATTAACTTTGACATGATGTATAGTGTATTTTTAAGATAGTGGAGATAGAGAGAAACCTTTCCAATTTGAATCACAGGTCCGTTAAAGTGTTCCTTGCCTAATTTTCTTTTTCAAAGAGAACAGAGTACAGTAGGGGAGGTGGGAGTAGATGTAGAAGAGATATGGCCCCATTCCAGCAAGTGTCTTTTGCATTTCACCTACATTCCTGTAGGTGCACTGTTTTGGAGGATTCATATTCTTGAGTTCACTCTTCTGTCAAGTCAGGTGACCCATTAGGCCATTAGAAATAACTGAAAAATTGGAAACTTATGAATTAGTTTCTGATTCTCCCTTTTACTTATTATGTAATATCAGTGGGTCTTTAAAAGGGAGGGAAAAGAAAGTGGAGGAGAGCTGATCGGCCCAGGTGAATGGACTTGCCTTAGAGAAGGAAACCTGTATGTGTCCTAGTAAGCAATGTAGTCTGATGAATAGGAGAAGTAGTAATCTCTGGACTTGTATCTTCCTCTACTGTGGCTTGCTAAAGTCCTTCTGGAAGCATCCATATCCTTTGGAGTATTGTTCTGGATTTAATAGATAATCAGGCTTGGGGCTGCTGTCATGGTTTTATCATCTAGATCATGGTGACTTCTGTTGGGGCAGTGGCCAAGTGATGCCCCCAACTATAGCCTTTGAGCATCCTGGTCCTAGCCTTAACTTCAGGCCTTAACCTGTCCTAACTTAACTTAGGCTTTGGGAAAACAGGCCAGGGTTTGCTGGGCAAATGCATTGCCAAGCCTGCCTTGTAAAATGGAAAGGGTCCAGTTACCAGGCCTTTGGGGTTTGAGGACTTATCTCAGATCCAGAGTAAGTACACATAACTTCTGAGGAAGGAACTCACTTTGTGCTTAGCTAGTTCAGGTAGCCTGTTGGAGTGGCCCTTGGTAACAAAGCTTGTGGCCCTGGTTTCCATGACGCTGCATGCAGGCCAGTTTGGAAAAGGGTGACTGAAATCCCCCGCTAGACTTTGTCCTTTAGTTTGAGTAGCCAAACCGGGAATGGTCTAAACTAAAAGGAGGGGCCAGCCAATACAGGAGGTAAGGATTCTGGAAGCTAGGCTCTGTGAACTGCCCAGTTGTTCAGAGGACCTCTTCCTTTCTTCTTTGTTCCTTGAGATTTAGCTGGCATTTTCTTTGGGTTCCGTGCCATGGGACTGAATCTACTAACCTTTCTGCCCTTTTTTTCTGCTCTTTCTCTTCTTGCAGAAGGAAAGCGAGGAGCTGTTCAGGTTGTGCCTCTGGCCCTTTGGGCCTTTTTTGTTGTCTATTTTCAACCCTTCTCTCCTGAGCACGGTGTGCGTGTGTGCGCATGTGTGTGTATGCGTGCGCGCATGCACACATGTGTATGATCTGTGCCTCTGAGCTTTGGCTCATGCAGATGGTCTGTTTTTCCTGAAAGCAGTTTGTGGGCATGCTCCATTCTTGTATGCAGACATCCCTGGAGCACAGTGTGAGAATGTGTGTGCCAGCATGGTGCACATTCACTGTAGCATGTGTGTGCTTATACTCGTACTCAGTTTGACTACCCCGAACACTGATTGCCCTCCTCTTCTACTTTGCACAGTGTTTGTCCATTTTTTGCTTGTTACTGCAGGTTGGCATATGCTGTAAACCCTTGCTGAGCCCAGCATGCATATACTTTGTATTTGGGAGCAGGAGTTGCTGTGGGCATTTTGTGCCTCTTGCCTGGGGTCCTAAGTGTGAATGTGCTTTGTGCTTCTGAGCAGGTTTCTTGGTCTCTCTGTGAGCACAAGCTTCTGTAGACCTGTGATGTGGTTCCCCCATGCCATGTGAATGCACAGTATAACTAATGCTTTGTGCCTGTAAGCACTGGTTCTTGAAGACAGTGAGGGTTTGCTGTTGCCTGTGATTCCAGCCCTGGTGAACCGTGAATCCTTCTTCAAATGGGTGTGCACACGTTTCATCACCCTTTGTGCAGGATCCATGATCACCTTGTGTTTCCCTCAGGCATAAGTTGTGTCTATGAATGTACCTGCTGTAGGTACTTTATCTAGACCTCCTCTCACTCTCAGTCCTCCTTCAGTACCTCTGTGTGCATGCTCTATGCTTTGTCTGCAGGCTTTAGCGGATCCTTTGTCTCCTCTAAATGTGTATGATCTGAGCTTGTTGAACCCTGGTTCCCAGAGACCTTTTGTGACTTTGTTTCCTTAAGGTCTGTGGTTTCTGACAAACATCTAATTCTAGGTAGGAAATAAAAATCTGCTCAGTAGAGTGACTATTTTCAAAGGGAAGATAAGTCCTAGGTGGTAGGATTTGGGGATTTAGGGATAGGGCTGCCCCTCAGAAGCAACCTTAGGAGATGTGTATCAACCACTTCTGGTTTCCTTTTGGGCTTGGCTGTCGTTTTGCCGGTATTATCCCACCCACAGAACCAGGACAAGAGCCAGATAAGGTGAAATGGGTTCATGAAGGGCTGTAGGCAATAGGCAGATAGGCTTGCTTAGAATACAGACAATGTGAGAAGGGTCTTAAGTCCAAAGTTCATCTTGAGCCTACTGCTGACCCAGGGTAATTCTTACCCACTTTTACATCACCCTATATACATGGCTGTCCTACCTCTCCCTACCTCTCTTTTCTCTACTTTGTCTTGCCTAATTTTATCTATAACTTCTCCCTTCTGTGGCTCTCCCAAAACTTCACCCCCTGTACAAAGTTAAACACCTTACTTCTGCCTTCCCTGCTTTGGAGCTCGTTTGTTCCAGGATAATTAGCTGGAGCCCAGGTATCAGGAGGCGTGAAAGTTTTGGGGGGTGGAAGGGAACAAGGAAGGGGCAGGAAGCCCCAGACCTGCTAGCACTAGGTTTATTGAGCCTAAACAGCATTTACCATTGGTTCTCTGGAGAGCCCTGGAAGCTTTGGAACTTTGTTCTGTACACTGCTTAAAGGATTTTTTTTTCTGTGGGTTTGTTTGTTCATTCGTTTGTTTATGGAGAAACCTTTAAAAACTGTTCTCAGACTATTTCTTCCTTGAATTGTTTGGTATCTCAGTTTTCAATTTCTCATTATAGAGCTCATAAAGTCCACCAGAAGATAATCTAAGTATCTAATCTACCCTGGGTTCTCTTGTTATATATAGAGAGAGCTTATCAAATGTAGAGTGTCTATGAATTAGAATTTTAAGGAACCTAAGCCAAGTCAAATCACAAGATGAGATGGGAATCCAGAAAGACCAAGTCACCACTCTGTGACAGCAAAGGGAACTTACGAATATAACTAGAAGACTCTATATGAAGTTGTCCTTTTTCTTAAGAGGCCTGGAAGCCCCAAGTGGACCTTTTTTTTTTTTTTTTTTTTTTTTTTGTAAGCCTTGGCTTATTGTTATGTATACCAGTGGATTGTGTGAGGGGGATATAAGTTCTGGCACCTCTCACACTCCCCAGTGAAACCTTAGCCTTGAGATCTCAGTGAGCTTGACTTTATATCTTCCTATTCACTGGAGAGAAGGGAGACAAGGAAGTTCTCATTTCAGCAACCTGCTTGTTGCTCTGGCTGATCAGGGCATTGGCTTAGACATCAGTCTGTCTATGTCACCACATTTTGTATATAACCTACACTTTCCTGAGCTTCCTACTTTACTGCTCACTGCCTGACCAAAGAAAGATGGCTATCTCCCATCTTTTCTAGGATCTAACTTTTTTTCTATCTCTTTTTAAAGATTCCAGATGATGGTCACCCCTCTTTGCCCCAGTGGCTCCCGGAAGGGTAAGTGATTCCCTACAAGGTTTCTTTGGATTTTATAGTCTCTCACGTGACTTCCAGCTTTTCCCCTGGGAAGCAGTAGAAAAAGCTCCATAAATTGGATCCTGGGAAAGAAGAGGCTCTACTATACAGATTGGTTGGTTCTCTGGGGAGAGGAGAGAACTCTGCAGACTGATTGCTCAGAGACAGAAGAGAGAGCTTTATAGAGTGGTTCCCCTGGAGCAGGGAAGGGAGACTTGGGGCTTCCCTATCCTTGCCTCTAGAATTTCTGATTCATTGCATCTTAATAATGATATACCCTTTAGATAGAAGAAAGAGGAAACTAGAAAAATATCTGTGTTTAACACAGTTCTTTTTTATTCCATTGTTGATAGTGTAGTTGATTAGATTACTCTCTGGGTTCTGTCCTGAATTCAGCTGATGTGAGTCACCTACTTACTCCATTCCACTCTAGTCAAGACATAAGTAGCATCCTTTATGAGCTCAGTGTGTTCTGTCTGTGCTTCTTGTTTGAGAGTCTCAGACCCATGTGACTGCAGCAGAGAGTCATTTTAAGCTGCTCAACTGCTGCCTATAACTGACTGTTCTTGAGAGGAAAGAGTTTAAGTGCCTCCCCCTCCTTCCCCTGGCACATAAACTGCCCATTATTTCTCAGGATCTTCTTTCTCTCCTTGTCCCATATAGGCCTTTTGACATGAGAGTTCCCAGTGGATGCCTCCTCTCCCTCATGACCAGGGAAGAAATAAGATCAGATCATAAAGTTATCTACTATATGTTTACATGCTCCTTTTCTTTGTGATTTGTCTTTTTTAAATCAAGAGTTGGTCATTTGAATGAACTATCCTTTTTTCTGTTGTCTGAAGCTCATTTATGTTGCAAAATCCTTAAGTGGTACATATTATAGTTTTTAGAATTAACCACAAACTTGTGGTACCAGTTGCTTTTTCTACAGACCTTCTTTGGAACTTTAGCTTTTTTCTTCTAATGGTTGTAAAATACATACATGACAATGGAACATAGCTAAGTTATTTGTATATTTAATTTTTTAAGCTATTTTTTTTAAAGATTTTATTTATTTATTTGACAGAGAGACACAGCGAGAGAGGGAACACAAGCAGGGGGAATGGGAGAGGGAGGGCGCCTGGGTGGCTCAGTTGGTTAAGCGACTGCCTTCGGCTCAGGTCATGATCCTGGAGTCCCAGGATCGAGTCCCGCATCGGGCTCCCTGCTCGGCAGGGAGCCTGCTTCTCCCTCTGCCCCTCCCCCCTCTCATGTGCTCTCTCTCATTCTCTCTCTCTGAAATAAATAAATAAAATCTTTAAAAAAAAAAAAAAAAAAGGAATGGGAGAGGGAGAAGCAGGCTCCCCGCTGAGCAGGGAGCCCGATGCGGGGCTCCATCCCAGGACCCTCAGATCATGACCTGAGCCGAAGGCAGATGCTTAACGACTGAGCCACCAGGCGCCCCTTTTAAGCTATTTTTAAATGGGGCCATGCAGTGATTTTCTAAATGCCTCCCTGTTGTCTTTCCTTTAGCTTAGTCCTTGGAAGCTGTTACAGGTTTAAAACTTCCCTAGGTCTGGTAGTCTCATTGAAAGCAAAGTTCATTTCCTGTGTTTAGGAAGCTAGTTTATTAGAAATGAACATATCAGGTTGCCTGTTGCAACTCTTGGCCTTGATCTAGTTTGTGGCTCCATTTTTTGCCTATATGGCTGGCTGATAGTACCTACTTAATCTTCTGCAACATCTCTTTTTAGACCAGTCATGGTGTACCACCCAACTACCTTACCACCTTTCCCATCTCCTTGTTTTCATTAAGGCCAAGTACATGAGTTCTTTTTATTGAGGCTCAGAATAACAGCTTCCAAAAGGTCAGAGAAATTTTATAGTTCATTCCTTTTATAGAATTGGCATCAAGACCCAAAGAGAGGAAGTAATTTTGGCACAGGACATGTAGTGAATTAGTAGAAGAGTTGGGGATAAAATCCAGGTTATCTCATTGTGAGCATGGTGTTCTAGGACATTTTCTTTATTGTTATTGCATGTAGTTATGGAAAAAATGGCAAAGAACAACAAAATTAATAAGCATAGAAAAGGTATTATAAAAATTTTAGAAATCTCCAGTTGCTCCAGCTGTAATTTTTTTTTCCTGGTCCATGTTGATGTATCCATAGGACTCAGCCAGATTTTCAGAGTCCTTCTGTTGTTTCCTTCCTGAATGTCTTTTTTCCCCTCTAAGTGGCCTTTTGGAAATCTTCTATCCCACCTTTCCTGCCTCCATTTGGTTATGCAGACTCCTCTTTCCATGGAGACCTTTTTTCTTAAGGAGGATTGGATGGACAGAACTGGTGACTCTTTTACTCAGGATGGAGAAGGTCATCTCCTACATGTCATTAGCAGTCTTACTTAGGCAGCAGCTCTTCTGTAGAGCCATTCCCATGGGCTCTGTTCTAGCATAGAATAGGAAACACTTATCTTAGGGGAGCAGTGTCTCTGGCCTGAGTGTAAGGAGAGGCCCTCTTAACTACCAATTCCCTCCTTGCATTATGGAGTACAGAGGCCTTCAAATAGGTGCCTTGAAGTGTTGTTATGGGATAAAAGAGCTCTTGATTTTTGGCTAAAACTATAGAAGGAGCCTCAGAAGGGCACTCTGAGAGCAGATTCCATTGCTCATCATTCCATGGCTTTATTTCTCTCACTTTGTGTCTTCCTTACCCCTCTCAGAGACATATGGTGGAAATCAGTTCATCTTCCTCTGGGGAGAGGGTGAGCAAGGAAAATAGAACACTGAACCTGCCAGTAACAAGGCAGGACTGGAGGTCCTGACATATTTTCTTCTCTCCTCAGGCCAGCTGGAGGGCTCTATGGCATTGACAGCATGCCAGATCTACGCAGAAAGAAGCCACTGCCGCTTGTCAGTGATCTGGTGAGTGATTCTTTGCAGACTTAGGCTGCAGGCTTGGGGTATCTCCCATTGGGCCTCCCTTAGGACTGGTAGTGGTCCATTTAGTGACAGATTCTGGTCTGAAGATGTATCATCTAAAGCTTCACTGAGACTTAGTGATGTAACCTTAGTTGGACTTGTTCTATCTTACTCCCTCATTAGAGCCCCAGGTTCTTCATTAGCTAAAGCTCCTACCTAGAACTGTAGCATGGGCCCTTAAAGCTGGGCTCCAAAGTAGTCTTCTAGGTATCTTGTTCCTCTCTACAACCTTCTTTGATGATCTGGAATGGAAACTGCCTCTAGCCCTGACCTAGATCATTGAGTTTAGTGTATAATGAGCATGACTGATGCTACTCCTTGGATGTAAAGTGACAGTCTCCTCCTAGGATAGATTTTTCTGGAGTATTTCTATGTCCCTAGTACTTAACTCAGTGTTTTGCACTGAGACGTAATGATAAAAAAAAATTGTGGAATTGAATTGAAACAAGTTTAGGAGTTAAAGCTGATCTCAGGACCTCCAGAATGACTGGAAGGTCCCAACTTGGGTCATGCCTCCTGCGGCAGGATCAACTCAAGGAATTTTCCATAGCCTAGTGGGTGATGGGGGTGGAGTAGGGCCCAGGCTTTCCCAGAGTCCTAGAGCTCTAAAGCTAGAAGTTCAGTAAAACTTGAACCCCTTTTCTTATTACTGTTTTCTGCTCCTGTTTTCTACCCCCCACCAGTCTATTTTGTTTTTTCTATCCACTCCTTTTCCCATTTCTCCTCCATTCCCTGCTCTTTTTTCCCCCACCAGTTTCTCTATCCTTAGTTGGCTGAATGGAATTATCCTCTCCCGTTTTCTCTCTCTTTTTTTTTTTCTTTCCTTCCTTTCTTTCCTACTGCCTGTGTGTTTCTCCTTTCTCTTTTTCCTCCTTTCTAATGTATATCTCCTCTTACCATAAAGCTGGTTGGATGAGGATAAGTTCTGAGGTCATCTCTTCTTTATTACTTTCTCTCATTATCTTCCATCTCCTTTTTCTTCTCTTCCTACTTTTTCTCCACCTCTACCCACCCCCTCTCTCTTGCATACCAGCTGCTCTTTGCTTAACTAGTTGGATGGCAGTGTCTTAGTCATTTCCTACTCCCATCCTCCATCTTTTAACCTTGCCTATATTTCACTTCCTGGCTTAACTCTTCCTTAGAGCAGAAGCTCTAGGCCCTAGACAGCTAGCTGGGTTGAAGATAATTTTTAGTGGATAGAGGCAGAGGGGGTTGGGATGTTGTTCCCTACATTGATTAGACTATAGGGAAGAACCTTTCGGTTGCCTCTGCAAGTGTTTTCATGCTCTTGGGGGTGGCTTTAACATCATGTTGTTCCTTTCTCTGCTGTCCTCTGCACAGGCTATGGTGAGTATCTCCAGAGCCCCTTTCCATCCTCCGTAGGAATCCACATCTCAAACCAACTGGGCCCCTCCCAACTCTTTCTCCTGCTTAGGCTGATACTATACCTCCTGTCTACCCAGTGTCCATTGCCCTAGGGAAACCATGTGCCTCTCCAGGGGTTGTCCCTAAAGCCTGGGCTTGGCAGATACATTAGGTTCCTTTACATGACAGCTTGGCTAGCAGAGCAGTCCCAGCTCTCAGATTTAATCCCCTGCCTTGATTGACTGAGGTTACATTGCCCCTTTCACTTGCCAAGTGTTCTGCTCATTTGGGCTGCTGGCCTCTATAACCACCTGGGATTGTGTGGGTGTGGGTTGGTACCCAGGGATAAAGGATAGCATGGCATCATTCTCAGTGATGGTTCTTAAATATGACTCTGACATAGTTTATTCTGTTCTTAATGACCTGTTTCCTACTGTAATTCTAAACTTGTCATTTTCCTTTGCCTTCCTATAAACGAGGGGTAGGAAACCTACCAAGAGGGAAGGAAAGAGAAACTCTTTGGATGATAGGTGCCCTAAGAGAAGTTCCATTCTAACATTGTTAGAATAGTCCCGAGGATCTTGTGTTTTAGATCTTAACTTGGCATTTTTATTACCTAGAACCCATGGGCAGTCCCTGTGAATGACAGTCAAATTAGAGAGAAGGTAGTAAGTCAAGTAGTCAAGTCACTTTGGTCACTGAAACTCCCTTCCTAGGACTTTGCCAGCCCTTGGCAGTAGCCAAGGCTGACAGCAGGTCTTCTCTCACAGTCATTGGTCCAGTCCCGGAAGGCAGGGATTTCTTCTGCAATGGCTACACGCACCTCTCTCAAGGATGAAGAGCTGGTAAGTGACCCATGGGCTTTTGTGAGTCCACTGGCCTAAAAACTGGTTATCATCTTTATAGCCATACTAACTGAGAATTCAAGAGTGTTGGGCACACATCATTAATGAAATAGATAAAAAGCTTTGGGTCTGAGTTTTCCACGCTGGAAGAGGCAAGGAGCCAGAACAAAGGTAAGACCAAGTCTCACGTTGGAGTATGTGACTGATGAACTCAGGGTTTTATGGTGGGGCTAGTATCTCTGTTTCCTTAGAAGGCTTGAATGCTGGGAAAAGGTTTGGATGTAGCATTCAAGTCAGATCTCTCTTGGGTGACCAGGAGTGTGTGACATTGGGGGCTTCTTTCTTCCAGTCTTGGCTATGGGCTGGGCCAGGCTAGAGTATCTCCTTTATTGCCAGAGGAGAAACCAGGGTCTTGATTACCCTGCAAGGATCTCAGTTCTGGTATCTCTCAGCAGAGACCTAAAGTTGTTGGCGGGTGATGGGGTATGTGTCTTTCAGAAATCCCATGTGTATAAGAAAACCCTGCAGGCCTTAATCTACCCCATCTCGTGCACCACACCTCACAACTTTGAGGTCTGGACGGCCACTACCCCGACCTACTGCTATGAATGTGAAGGTCTGCTCTGGGGCATTGCCCGGCAGGGCATGCGCTGCAGTGAGTGTGGAGTCAAGTGCCATGAGAAGTGCCAGGACCTGCTCAACGCCGACTGCCTGCAGCGTGAGTGCCCCTGTGGTGAGGGGTGTAGAGCAGGGGCAGCAGGGCCTCTCCAAAATAGCCTTGCAACAAAGAGCTAGGATGGCTAGACTGTCATTCCTCTGGTTTCCTGATTGTGAAGCTCTTTCTCTTTCAGAGAAAGTATGGTCCTGAGTCAAGGGGCATTGCCTTTCCAAATAAGAGGTCTTATAGCACTCACTCAAGCACCTTTAGGAAAACATTTTTGAGCTTTCTTTTTTTTTTTTTTAAAGATTTTATTTTATTTATTTATTCATGAGAGACAGAGAGAGAGAGAGAGGCAGAGGGAGAAGCAGGCTCCCCGCTGAGCAGGGAGCCCGATGCGGGACTCGATCCCAGGACCCTGGGATCATGACCTGAGCCGAAGGCAGACGTTTAACCATCTGAGCCACCCAGGCGCCCATTTTTTGAGCTTTCTGTGGCCCTGTGGCAGAACTGGATCTCTTCTAGGATTCAGATGATCCCAGAATCTGCTTGAGTAGTGTACATGCTGCAGTGGCCATATTGCCCAAATGACTAGAGTATGTTTAATTGGGGACCAAAAGTAATGAGAGAGTTCTGTGAGTTTCCACACTTCACAGAAGAACCTCTTAAAGTATAGACCCTAGGGCCCAGGGAAGGTGGCATTTTTTTCCCTTGATTATAGATGCAGCTTTTAGACACAGTGCCAGGAACAGAACCATCAAATGGATCAGGCAGAGGTCCCAGAGGAGAATGTGCCAGACTCCCAAGGCCCTGACTAAATACGTGATTTGTGGTGCCATCATGGAGTGGGGCGAATAGGAACAGGAAAAGCAACAAGTTTCTGTCAAAGGAGTTGGCAGCCCTCCAAATTCTTGCTCCTTGCTGGGAAAGTATTTTTTTGCCCCTCCGGGTCTTTCAGGTGTTACACAGAGCTAAGTCATAGCAAAGAAAGTTTCAAGGATTGTGGGAGGAGAAAGGAAGGTTACCTTTAGACTCATAAGCACTTCATTATCCCAAGGAAAGATATGTGACATAAATGGGGCCCAGAGAGAGGCCTCAAAGAATTGTTCCCTTAAAATGTCTTTCTGTGAAGAGCCCTAGATTGGTGCCAGTGGCATGGCTACAGCAGACATGCAGAAACAGGTAGAACAAAGTCAGTGGAAGAGATGGGGCTCTGAAAAGACTGAATATGAATGCTGGTGATGACTTTGCCCAAACCCATCATAAGGGGGGGTGAGAAGCACAGGTGTCAGCAGACTCTTGCTTTAATTGCTGAGAACTAGCAGCCAGACAGACTGTATAGGCAGCTTGCTGGAAACCTTCTGAAATGCTGCTCTGTAGCAAGAGTGTCTACCTTTTTCTCAAGGGCCTTCTAGAGGTCCTAATCCAAGGAAGTAGCAGTGCATGGGATATGCTAGCTAAATGGCAAGACTAGGATGCAGCCCAGGTCATTTTTTATTTATCAGAAAGTATCTTTTGCCTAAAGCTTCTGTGAAGCGTAGGGTGGAATGAAATGCCCTACTATGGGCCTCCTGTGACGGAAGATCCACTTACCATCTTTCCAGGGTTAGGATGCAGATGTTTGCCTTAATTTTTGCTCCAGGTTTTGTAGAAAAGGCCTAAGCCTTTGGAGAATAGAGAGAGGTAAGGGCCAGTCTGCAGAGCCAGTAAAAGAAGGAAGGGCCCCTTTCTGACAAGCCCATTTGGTGAAATACATCAGAGGAGTCTGTTCTGCCATAATCCTTAGGACAGCAGGGAAAACCTGCTAGCCTCTGAGATGAGCTATCTGGCTTCACAGCCAGTGAAGGTGTCCCTCGGCATCTCTGCCAGGATAATAATGATGCTGGTAACAATAAAAACGACCATTTATTTGAGTTCCTGCTAGGTGCCAGGCTCTGGGCCAGATGCTTTATATATGCTAACATAATGCTTCTTACAATCCCAAGAGTTAAGTGCTAATTTCTTAGAAGAAACTGGTTTACCCAGCTAGGAGTGGTGGAGTGAGGATTTAAACCCAACCCTGTCTCATACCAAAGGCCGTACTTTTCTTTCCATACTACATTATTTTCTGAAATTAAAGGCATTAGAGTCCTGAGGCAGAATCCAGTGTATGCTCTGAGGAACTCTGGGAAATGTATCATGGCTTGAAAGTTGGATGAGATTGGTGGAGTTGTCATGTGCACCCACCCACCCTCCCTAATAACTGAGATACCCGTTGGTGGTATTTTGGCCTTAAACTTGAAGGGTACCTCTCAACCATGTGGGATAGAAGAAAGACAAGGCCAACTTCAGGCTAAGCTACACTTTTTGTTTCTTTCTTTTTTTGATGAAAAATTCAATATATATCTAAGTGAAATAGTATAATAAACCCCCATAATAATTATCAAGTTTTTGCTACTTAAATTCCACTAGCCAGGCATTAAACTTCAGCAGGTCCCATATTGATTAACTTTTCCCAGGGCCATCCCAGTGTTAAGCTCCTTCTACTTCTCAGTGACCTCTCCCAGGCCCCATTCCTCAGCTTGACCCTTGGTCTGGTGGGTGCCTATTGGTTATCTTACTTTCTGTCTCTGGTCATTATTCAGGGGCTGCAGAAAAAAGTTCTAAACATGGAGCTGAGGACCGGACCCAGAACATAATCATGGCCATGAAGGACCGCATGAAGATCCGAGAGCGGAATAAGCCAGAGATCTTTGAGGTTATCCGAGATGTCTTTGCTGTGAGCAAAGTTGCCCATGTGCAACAGATGAAAACAGTGAAGCAGAGTGTACTGGATGGCACCTCCAAATGGTCGGCCAAAATTACCATCACTGGTGAGCAGGCCAAAGTTTGAGAGGACAGGAAGGCCTAGGCTGTGGGGAGGAACCTGGGGAAGAAGCATCCTGAGTTGAGGGAACAGGGGGCTAGAGGGAAAGAAGATAGAATTGAGGGAAGAAGGGAGGGCCTTCCTCCTCTCCTAGACCCTGGTGCCATCAGGTATTGGGAGAGCAAGGCCAGCATCTACAAGTGCTATGAATGATAATGAAGGATTTGGTAACAATCTGATGTTATATACTTGGTTAACAGTCTCATATTACAAGAGCTAGGGGTGGGGGAAACAGGATAGGTAGGAGATCAGGGAATAGTTAAACTAGTGCTTTACTAGCTTGGTGGGTGTGGCTGAAGCATGTATATATCAATATAGGGGTAAGTGGTCAGTTAGGGCTCTGGTGAGCAGGTGGGATTCTTGGGCCAACCTTTGAGAGAAAGGCTGGTGGCCCAGGACTAAGCGTAGATGTGGAGGACTGAGATTAGTGTTCCCTTGCAAGGAGCAGATTGAGACTGCTCTAAGATGGAGAACATATGAGTGGTGCTATGGAGGACTTCTGACTTCTGGAGTATACTCTAAAGCCTCCTCCTCTGTAATTGGGTTGCAGTGGTGTGTGCCCAGGGCCTACAAGCCAAGGACAAGACAGGATCCAGTGACCCTTACGTGACTGTGCAAGTGGGCAAAACCAAGAAGCGTACCAAGACTATTTTTGGGAACCTGAATCCTGTTTGGGAAGAGAAGTTCCATTTGTAAGTCACAGAAGGCTTTGTCTTACCTGGGACTGTATGTACTTTAGAAGCAGCATTAAATCCTATTATTCTTGGCTTGGACCCTAAGAGGGATGGGGCAGTGGCACTGGAGAAAACCCGTTTCTCACAGTCTTCAATTGGGCAGTAGCCATTTATTTCCTGGGTTTCTTTTCATGGACTGTTATATCAGGATTACTTTACCCAGGCCCTGTCTTAAGTAGGGCTATTAAAAGGACCCCTGGGCACTCCATACTGCTTTTTCTAGTGTTAGAAAGATTTTCCTACTGCTCAGTGAGAAAACCAGGGACTGACCACCCTATTGTGTACCTCTCAGCCTTGGCATCCTGCCTAGGAAGGATTAGACTCTTCTGGAGAGTTGGGAAGGAATGTCTGAGTAATTCTGGCTTGAAGATAGAAATCTGGGGTCTGGAGAAGTTTCCATTTCCCTTAAAAGGCTCTGCTTTTTCTTCTGCCTCAGCTCCTACTCCTACTCCCCTTTCCCATTGTCTCATTTTCTTACAGACTATTTCATAAGACAGTAAGGGATGGTTGTTGAAAAGTGGCAAGCTCTAATCTAGGACATGGAATAATGTTTGGAGAATCTAGATGCTTTGTCACACCCCTAAGGCCTAGGACCAGGACTTAGAGTCTGAATTAGCTAAGCCGGCTGGTTATGTAGAGACCTTCTTCTCTTGGCTCCCTGGAGAACTCATGTGGAAAGGGATTGGGGCCTAGTACAGTTGGCCTCCAGTTCAGAGTCAGTAGTTACTGGGGGGGAGCACCTACTTCTTTAAGAATCTGAGTGGTTCCTGCTTGAATTCTTTTTATTCTAAATTAATTCTAAATGAATTGACTCTGTAGTCAGTTTTGCCTGTTTTTATCCATTTAGCAAATACATTCTTTTTTATTTTATCTTATTATGTTAGTCACCATACAGTACATCATTCGTTTTTGATGTAGTGTTCCATGCTTCATTGTTTGCGTATAACACCCAGTGCTCCATGCAATACGTGCCCTCCTTAATACCCATCACCGGGCTAACCCATCCCCCACCCCACTCCTCTCTCAAACCCTCAGTTTGTTTCTGGGAGTCCATAGTCTCTTGTGGTTCATCTCGCCCTCCAATTTCTCCCCCTTCATTTTTCCCTTCCTTCTCCTAATGTCCTCCATGCTATGCCTTATGTTCCATAAATTAGTGAATCCATATGATAATAGATTTTCTCTGCTTGACTTATTTCACTTAGCATAATCTCCTCCAGTCCCATCCATGTTGATGTAGAAGTTGGGTATTCATCCTTTCTGATGGCTGATTAATATTCCATTGTATATATGAACCACATATTCTTTATCCATTCATCTGTTGAAGGGCATCTCAGCTCTTTCCACAGTTTGACTATTGTGGCCATTGCTGCTATGAACATTGGGGTGCATATGGCCCTTCTTTTCACTACATCTGTGTCTATGGGGTAAATACTGAGTAATGCAATTGCTGGGTCATAGGGTAGCTCTGTTTTTAAATTTTTGAGGCACCACCACACTGTTTTCCAAAGTGGCTGTACCAACTTGCATTCCCACCAACAGTGTAAGAGGGTTCTCCTTTCTCCACAGCCTCTCCAACATTTGTTGTTTCTTGCCTTGTCAATTTTTGCCATTCTAACTGGTGTAAGGTGGTATCTCAGTGTGGTTTTAATTTGAATTTCCCTGATGGCTAATGATGATGAACATTTTTTCATGTGTTTGTTAGCCATTTGTATGTCTTCTTTGGAGAAGTGTCTGTTCATGTCTTCTGCCCATTTGTTGACTTGATGATTTGTTTTTTTTTAACTGTAGAAAGAGAAATTAGAGAATCGATTCCATTTACAATAGCACCAAAAACCATACCTTGGAATAAACCTAACCAAAGAGGTAGAGGATCTGTACTCTAGGTACTACAGAACACTCATGAAAGAAATTGAAGAAGACACAAAAAGATGGAAAAATATGCCATGCTCATGGATCAGAAAAATAAACATTGTTAAAATGTCTATGCTACCCAGAGCAATCTATATCTTCAGCGCCATCTCGATCAAAATTCCAGTGACATTTTTCAAAGTGCTGGAACAAACAATCCTAAAATTTGTATGGAATCAGAAAAGACCCCGAATTGCCAAGGAAATGTTGGGCAGGGAGGAAAGCTGGGGGCATCACGTTGCCTGATTTCAAGCTATATTACAAAGCCGTGATCACCAAGACAGCATGGTACTGGCACAAAAACAGACACATAGACCAATGGAACACAATAGAGAGCCCAGATACGGACCCTCAACTGTATGGTCAAGTAATCTTTGACAAAGCAGGAAAAAATACGCAATGGAAAAAAGACAGTCTCTTCAATAAATGGTGCTGGGAAAATTGGACAGCTATATACAGAAGAATGACACTCGACCATTCTCTTACACCATACACAAAGATAAACTCAAAATGGATGAAAGACCTCAATGTGAGACAGGAATCCATCAAAATCCTAGAGGAGAGAGGCGCCTGGGTGGCTCAGTCGGTTAAATGTCTGCCTTCAGCTCAGGTCATGATCCCAGTGTCCTGGGATCAAGCCCCGCATCGGGCTCTGTGCTCAGCAGGGAGCCTGCTTCTCCCTCTCCCACTGCCTGCCTGTCTGCCTACTTGTGCTCTCTCTCTCCCTCTGTCAAATAAATAAGTAAAATCTTCAAAAAAAAGAAAAAAATTCCTAGAGGAGAACATAGGCAGTAACCTCTTCGACATTGGCCACAGCAACTTCTTTCAAGACACGTCCCCAAAGGCAAGGGAAACAAAAGCAAAATTGAACTTTTGGGACTTTATCAAGATAAAAAGCTTCTGCACAGCAAAGGAAACAGTCAACAAAACAAAGAAGCAACCCACAGAATGGGAGATTTTTGCAAATGATACTACAGACAAAGGGTTGATATCCAACATCTATAAAGAACTTCTCAAACTCAGCACCCAAAAAACAAATAAGTCAGTAAATGGGCAGAAGACATGAATAACAAATACATTCTTAAACCCCTATTCTGTAGAAGACACTGTAGATGATATTGTGTATCTAAAATGTGCAAGACATGGGGCACCTGGGTGGCTCAGTTGGTTAAGTGTCTGCCTTTAGCTCAGGTCGTGATCTCAGTGTCCCGGGATCGCGTGCCCACTGGGCTCCCTGCTCAGTGGAGAGCTTGCTTCTCCCTCTCCCCCTACCCCTCCTCCTGCTCGTTCTTTCTCTCTGTCTCTCTAATAAATAAATAAAATCTTAAAAAAAATAAAATGTATAAGACAATCTGCCTTCAAGAAGCTCCTTGTCGATTTGTCTATTTTTCAGTAGACCAGCAGTTATACTATAGTATTTTAATGGAATGTGCAAAGATACTATGAGAACACAGAGAAAAAAAGCAGCAAATTCTATCATCGTATGAGGCAGTAGGATCCCGTAAGCACCTGTGAGGGAAGGAGAACATGTGGGGTACCTGGCCAAACTCCCTTTTCCAAAGCAAACATGATAGGAAAAAATAACAATTCAGCTGGGTTTTAAAGAATGAAGTTCACCAAGCACATACTTAGATAGATGGGGGAGCTGGATGGAAAGCTAAGCAGATACGACCAGATGGACATATCATGAACATTAACACCTTTACTGACTCTGGGAAGGGAACTAGCAGTTGCTTCCTAGGGGTCTTTAGCATTTGTCCACCTTTTGGTGTTGTTGATACAGCTAGCTGCACAGGAAATCAGAATTGTCCCTAATTACTCTTCCTCCCAACTCCCACCCTTCTTTGTGTCAGGGAATAAGGACTGGATAATGGTATGTAGAGCCACCCAGGCTGACTAGGATAGTTTGACTCACTTGGAACTTTATTACCACTGTTCCCTGACTCCTTCTCTTCCTCTGCAGGACCTCAAGTACAGTTGATGGAACTTTGGGAGGGAATTGGAAGTATTAAGAATGGGTGTTGCTTGGTTGGTCCCTAACAGAGCTTGCCTATTTCTCTCACAGTGAATGCCACAACTCTTCTGACCGCATCAAGGTACGTGTATGGGATGAGGATGATGATATCAAGTCGAGAGTAAAGCAGCGGCTAAAGCGAGAGTCTGATGATTTCCTTGGCCAAACCATTATTGAGGTTCGGACACTGAGTGGCGAGATGGACGTCTGGTACAACTTGGGTAAGGAAACAGGACCAGAGAAAGTTGCTGAGAAATGATAGTATGAATGGAAAATCTGGGGGAAAATCCTATCTACTAAAACCATCACTCAGTCCCTAAAGCATTCCTCTATACAGAGTCTGCCTTACCTGCAGAGAACCGATCATGTGTGGAGATGGGGGATAGAAGTGTGGAAGTGGCTGGAACTCACTCTGGCTGGACATTCTTCAGATTTCAGAAGGCCCTTTAATCTTCATGCTCACCTCTAATAGTTTTAGCTCCCTATTCTCTTAATGGCATAAGAGAATTTCTATGGGGAATATTTGGGATATTTATGGATGATGTGGTCACTGGAATAAGTTCACCCTATTAGGTGAACGCCTACATCAGTGCCTCTTTTTCCTTGGGTTAAGCCAGGATGGGGGATGTCTGTGTTCTCTGTAGTTGCATTGGTGTCAATCTCTGGTTCTTCTTTTCTTCCTAGAGAAGAGGACAGATAAATCAGCCGTCTCAGGGGCTATCCGACTACAAATCAGTGTGGAGATCAAGGGGGAGGAGAAGGTAGCACCATATCATGTGCAGTATACGTGTCTCCATGAGGTGAGCCAGCCCTGGGTAGATGGGGTGTCAGAAAGCTGTGCTGGGAAGGGCCCTTGTCAGTAAATAGAATTGCTGAATGGTTGAAGATCTGGGACCTGTTTTTTATTCATTGTGCTACCCCAGACAGCCCAAGTAATAGTCCCAGCCTTAGTTCTCTTTCACTAATGTAAGTGCAGCCTACTGGGACCACATGAGGAACTAGCAATGACTTGAAAGACAGAATTTCTTTGCCACCCTATTCACATTCTCCTGGACTTTACCACCAGTTTTTGGTTTTGTTTTTAATATGTATTTAACTCTTTCCTTTGCTGTGTCTCCTGCAGAACCTTTTCCATTACCTCACAGACATTCAGGGTAGTGGAGGAGTCCTGATCCCTGAGGCTCGAGGAGATGATGCATGGAAGGTGTACTTTGATGAGACTGCCCAAGAAATCGTGGATGAATTTGCCATGCGCTATGGCATCGAGTCCATATATCAGGCCATGACGTGAGGCTCCCCTGGGGCTTTGGGAAGTGGCTGCTAACTCATAGGGAGGCTAATGAAAGCACATGGAGAGAGTGAACAGGTCTTTAGTGGGGTAGTATACAGTGATTTGTTGCTTTCCTCCCTGAGCTGAGGTGAGGTGGGTCTGTGCCCCAAGGCAAAGAAAATATATGTATAAAGGGAGTATGTTTATCAGGAATTCAGGGAGAAGGTAATTATTTGTCTCCCCCAGGGTTCAGAGATAGGAAGGGCAAAGGGCATAAGAGGGTATGTCAGGATAAACTTGCCCAAACATCACAGGCCTGAGGAGATACCGCATGTGTGCTTATATATATGTGTGTGTGATAGACAAGCTTTCATAGATTGGCCTGGATGTCAGAGAGGTCACTAAACTATAGGGAAAGCAGCTGTGTCTGGAGTTGACCAAGACTCCTATGCCGGAAATTGTTGCCTACTATGAGAAGAGGTATTGTTTGTATATTGGTGAGACTGCCACTAGAGCTGTGCTCAGGAAGCAGCCCCAGGTAAACAGAGGGTAACTATTTCCCTGGATGTGCTTCATTTATTCTAAAAACTTTTATTGAGTTCCTTTTATATGTCACACATTGTTCTAGGTGCTGAGAACACAAAGATGAATAAGATGGGGCCTCTGTGCTTGGGGAACTAGTCTAGTAGGAAAGAGAGACAAACAATTACAATATAATATGATCAGTGCTATGGTAGAAGTAGTAACAGGGTATTATGAGAGCATCAAAATTTTAGGGGAGGCATGTGAGGGAAGCCATTAAAGAGATGACACTGAGTCTTGAAATACGGGAAAGGTAGAAGAGCATTTCTGGTAGGGCATGTGCTGGGGTGTTGAGATGCAGCCGAACATAGAATATTCATGGAATTACAGGAAGTTCATTATAGATGGCAAGAAAAAATATGGTGAGGAATGAGCTTTGAGAATGGCCTCCCTACCATTCTCCCTGTATGATTTCATTCAAACCTATGACCTTAACCACTACTTCAGGGCTAGGGACTCCCAATTTTTTTTTTCCAGATCACACCTTTTCCTGAATTTCAGATCCATTGTCTTGTGCTTCCTCAGTATGCTAAATTCCAGATCAACATCATCTCCACCAAATATGTGATATCTTCCTATATTTCCTATTTTAGTAAATGGAACAATTTTCTAGGCAGGTATCCACACAAATTTAGGAGTCGGCATAAACTTTTCTTTCTTAATTACTACTGTCCCTTTAAATCCCCACATCCAAACTCTAAAACCTGGATTCTATCTCCTAAAAATGTTTTTAACCTATCACTATTACTATAGCACAATAATAATGATAATAATAACAACTCCCTTGTGCATTTCCTTATGTCCCAGGCACTGGTCTAAGCACTTGATGAATTTTAACTCATTTAATTCTCATATTAACCCTGTGAGGGGGTATCATTATCTTTCCCATTTTAGGTAAGAAAACAGGCATAGAGAAGCTTAAGTAATTTATCCAAAGTCACTGAGTAAGTGGTGGAGTTGTGAGTCAAAACCAGTCTTGCTCTAGAATCTATATATATTTTTTTTTTTTTTTAAGATTTTTTATTTATTTATCTGAGAGAGAGAATGGGAGACAGAGAGCATGAGAGGGGGAGGATCAGAGGGAGAAGCAGACTCCCTGCCGAGCAGGAAGCCCGATGCAGGACTCGATCCAGGGACTCCAGGATCATGACCTGAGCCGAAGGCAGTTGCTTAACCAACCGAGCCACCCAGGCACCCCAAGAATCTATATTCTTTTTTTTTTTAAGATTTTATTTATTTGTTTGAAAGAGAGAGCACGCGCGAGAGAGAGCACGAGCAGGGGAAGAGGGAGAAGCAGGCTCCTCGCCGAGCAGGGAGCCCGATGCAGGGCTCAATTCCAGGACCCTGGGATCATGACCTGAGCCAAAGGCAGATGCCCAACCAACTGAGCCACCCAGGCGCCCCTAGAATCTACATTCTTAGCCATTTCTCTGTTCCATTTAGTGCTTCATTGCTTCTTTTCTGAATGATTGCAGTAACTCTTCAACTGCTCTTTCCGTCCTCGTCTCATCTCTCTCCAGGCTTTCTTTTCCAATTTATCATCAAAGGGAACTTTCTGAAAGACTAAGCTGATCACACTGTGCCTTTATGTTAAAATTTACTATGGTATTGAGGATAAACTCTTCTATTAACTATTCTGTGCTTACTTCTCTTCTCTCATTTCTTGGTATTCCTCTATCAAATAGCTGAACAGTGGCCATAACTGAGGTTTCCCAGATGAATCAGTCTATCATGAATATATTTGTCTTTTGCAATGCAATTTTCCTTTGCTGGCACACTTCTCCATTTGATTAATTCTACTAATTCTTTAAGACTTGGTTCAGCCATCTCCTCTTTGAGAAATCTTATTCTAATCCCTTTCAGCCCCCAACCATTCTGATTGAGGTGATCTTCTTGTATGTTTCTACAGTGGTTTTGCCTAGCATGCCTTTGCTTATTGACTTTCTAACACTTCCTTTCTCTGCCAGGCTATCACATCTTTTGATTCTAGCACCTAGAACAGGGCCTGGCACATGGTAGGCATTCATTGAATGTATATTTGAATGAATCAATTGTGAAGATCCTTGTATGCCAAGGTGATGGGAAGCTTCATACACACCAATGAGCTCTTTTAATTACTTAGTTTTTGCTGCAAGCCCTGAAGAGTCTTTGAGGCTGAGGATGCTATTTTTCAGGCACTTTGCATGTTTGTCATCCAAGTACATGTGTCCTGGTGTGCCAGCAGTGATGAGCACCTTACTGGCCAACATCAATGCCTACTATGCCCACACAACTGCCTCCACCAATGTCTCTGCATCTGATCGCTTTGCAGCCTCCAACTTTGGGGTGAGTGTGATGTAAAAACATACCTACTCATCTGTTATCAGTTAATAAAGTTTGATTTTTCCCAGTAGGCACTATAGAGTTGTTTAATATGCCTAAAATTCAGAGAGCTGCCACTTAGATGAACTTGTTTCCTTATGGGTGTGTAGACTATGCTAAGAGACTCTTCCTTATTTCATTATGGATAGGTAGACTTACTAATGGACTCTCCTCAGACATGGATACATGAGAGAAAGTGGAATAGCATCACTGTGGTTTCAGGGGTACCACCTGGGCTGAGGCAGAACCTGTCTAGGCCAAGAACTTGGTTGAGTCACCATGTTCCTTAGTCCTGCAACTCCACAAGTAGACCTTTCTTAATATTTTGTTTCTCTCTGACTCATACCACTCAAGTTCATATGCGACTGATGTCTAAGTGAAGATACCAATATATTCCTGAGCCTATCCCTTTTCTAGTGTTTGAACTGTTTACCCTATCCAGGATGTGCCCTTTCCTGGTTTTAAGTTACTTGAGAAGTTGAATCTTTATTCAGAATGTCACCTGACACAAGTTCAATGTAAACCGAATGAAATATCTTTGACCAACCACAAAGATTACCTCTTAAGGAATAACATTACTGAGGCTACTCCCAAATCTACTGGGTCTCTGAGCTCTGTTTTTTGGAAGTAACCATCTTCCCTTATTTTGATGGAGTCTTTCTGTAAATTAATTAACATCATTGATTAAGCCACTCAAATATGTGTTCCATTATCTCATCCCATTATATATATTTATGTAAGACCTAATGATCTATCATACAATCAGTGTATGAATTCTAGGAGTGCTATACCAGCAGCCTATAGGCATGTGATTCCACATTTAATTTTACCTTTTCTATAAAAATCAACTACTAAAATAGTGTGGTGAGCACTGGGTGTTCTGTAAGACTGATGAATCACAGACCTGTACCCCTGAAACAAATAATACATTATATATTTATTTAAAAATCATATAAAATACAAATAAATAGTGTATGTTATTTATTTTAACATTAAACAAGTATAAACTAAGGAAAATGATATGGAACATGGTTGAAAGAGAAACCCTCTGAGGTCTGCTTGATCACCTTCCAAATGAATCAGTTTCTCCCTCTTATCCTTACTGGTATGCTGTGGCTATTTAACTGTTAAGAGCTGCCTGAAGGTAAATCAGGAGACCACAGACTCAGGAACAAGTTGGAGAATGTGTTTTTTGAGTTTCCTTTTATTTGACTAAGAGGAGTTAGAGTCCCAAAGGGATGGAGATGCATGGGTCATCTCCTGTTGACTCTTATATAGAAAGAGCTGTTTCTCTCCCGGGGACTTTGTGTCCCCTTGCCAGTGTAAGAAAATTCCCCAGTTTGAGACAGAGCCACTAAGAGATGGAACAGGGGCCACCTATCCCAGTCCTCCGTTACATTGTTCGTTCTCATGGGCAGGGATGAGATAGGATGTGTCCCTAAACCAGTGTCTCCTCCTCACCCAGAGATTGTTCTGTTTCTGCTACAGTCTAGGGAACTCAGATTATTTCTCTCTTCCCTGTTGTTTCCTACCCTTAGAAAGAGAGATTTGTAAAACTACTGGACCAGCTGCACAACTCACTGAGAATTGACCTCTCTACCTATAGGGTGAGTGAAGACATGACTGTGAGATGGAATAACAGATAATATCAAGCTCTGTCTAGAGAGCCTGTAGTCCAATCTTGGCTATAAAGATTAAAGGCAAGGAAAATTGGTCCCTGTCATCACACCTACGTACATGCCAGTGCCACTGACATCTGTGGTTCTCCAAACTCCCAAAGACCATGCAGTGTGTAAATAGCAGGTGTGGATGTTTTTTTATAGGCAGTTGGCTTTCCAACCATACTGATGTCACTCTGTTAAATCCTCTGATGACATTCTCATTAGGGTTGATAATCTCTTCCAGAAATGCTCCTTTAAAAATTAGATACTTATATTTCTTTTTTGTATTTTTCATATTCTTCTTATTTTTCACGGGAGGTATGAGAATCTGGCTAAGGGGAGAGAAAGAGGAGCTTGGCTTGGGCAGTTGATTTGTAGCAAGGGTCATGTCCATTCCTAGAATGGAGGGAGGAAATAGATATACTAGGAGAGGGGGTACCAGGGACAGGGCAGGATAGGAAAACGGGCAGTTTCCCAATTCTTCCTAAGTCAGATCTTCTTAGAATGGCTTTGTTACTTGCTTTAAAATGTTGTGAATTTCCAGAACAGGCAATATACCCACATTAAAAAGTAAGTATAAAAATAACCTCAAAGTCAAAAAGAAGTGGAGTTTTAATTATCTGCAATTTCAGTGCCCTCCATTTGCATGAATAATGGAGAGTTGACAGTATATCTTATATTTGGCATGTAAGTAGCCATTTGAAGGTTTAAAAAAGCAACCCTTAAAATGGAGAGTGGCTCAACATCTCCCTTCAGCTCTCCTTGGCAGCTTCCTCCTAAAACTCATGCCAAGGGGAATGAAGTGAGGCATGGTGGGAAGGTCCTAAGGAAGTCACTCCAAAGCAGTTCTGCTCAGAGCTCTGCCATCTTCTGGCTCTGGAAGGAATGTGGAATAGTTGAGGTCCCTTGCGCAGAAAGTATATATCCTTGATCTAAGTCTGGTCTGTAGTGTGGCTCCACTTATATTCCAGAATATACAGTTACATTATAACTTTTGAAGAACTCACTGTTTAGGTGTAAGAATCTTCACCCAAGAAAAATGTGTGTATAAAATTGTGTGTGTTTGTGTCTGTGTGTTCATTTGTGCAAATGCTTACACATTGCATGGGAAGTAGGGTTGGTGTTGCTTGCCAGGCTGGGGATTATTAACCCCTGCTTTTGACAAGAGCCTGTCTTTGTCAGTAGAAAAGAGAGGGGAGACCTGTAGTTTTACAGCTTTTTTGTTCAGCTCAACTGGGGAAAATCCCAGTGGGTAGTAGTTAAGGAAGCTTTTTATTTCATTGCTTTTGGCAGGGAAGGCTTTCATATTTCTCTTTTCCTTTCTTAAATTTGCTTAATTTGCAACAGAATAATTTTCCTGCTGGAAGCCCTGAGCGGCTTCAGGACTTGAAGTCAACAGTGGATTTGCTGACCAGCATTACTTTCTTCAGAATGAAGGTAAGAGATAAACTGGGCTAGATGGTGATGGACTGGGCACCTGGCCACAGGAACAGGGAGAATAAGAATCATTGGGCACAATCTGAGGCTATAGTATTCATCACCTCTAAGCCCACATTTCCATACACCTGTTCCCTGGGTTACATCTGAGAAGACCATGGATCAGCAGGGATGGGATGGGCAGTTCTCCCAATCAGATATCCTAGCAATTTCATCCTAGGGCAGGGTGCAGGGACCCATCGAGAGATGCTGGGATCTGGAATAGTTTGAGGGGAATTCTAGGAGGAGATCCACTCAGGTGAGCAGGACCATGGGCCCATATTTCTTTTATTAATTGGCAGGTGCAAGAACTGCAGAGCCCTCCAAGAGCCAGCCAGGTGGTAAAGGATTGTGTGAAGGCCTGTTTGAACTCCACATATGAATATATCTTCAACAACTGCCATGACTTGTACAGTCGCCAGTACCAGCTGGTAAGAGGTTCAGGATCAGTTGGGACCACTGTCAGTGGCCCTTGGATCCTCAGTTTTTCTTTACTGTGGTTATGGTGGAAGGGAGCTCAGGACAAAGTCCTTAATGTTCTTGCGGGTGAGTAAAGTGTAGAGTGAGGACCTTCTAGACCACGTGAGACATTTGTGGATTGATAGGGACCATTGGACAAGATGTGACATAACTGAGTTGAGCAGAAGTGGCAACAGTAAATTTTAGTTTGGTGCTAATCTAAGTGACCAAAATTTGGGCAGTTTTAGGGGGTGAGTAGGTGAATTCTCAGTCCATCTCAGAGTCTCTTTTCTCTCCCAAGTTTATTTGTTCCAGGCTGCCTTCCTCTGAGATCCGTAGTTGTCTCTCTGAATTACCGGCTTGTGGAAATTTAACTTTTCCCTTTGACACTTCTCTCTGCACAGCATGGTCTTCTGAGATTTGTTCATTAGCTGACTGTCAAGGCTGACTCTTACCCTTCTGTGAGGCTGAGCTACTTCACTTGTTTTATGCTGACATCCTAACCTACTACCTGGTGACTGTGTATATTTTTCTAGATCCTTTCAATAGTATCTTTTATTTTCTAATTTCAAAGCCAGGACTTCTTTTTGGGTCTAGTTACTAGTTTACAATTTCTGTCTTAATAATTCTTTTCTTTTTTTTAAAGATTTTATTTATTTGTTTGATAGAGACACAGCAAGAGAAGGAACACAAGCAGGGGGAGTGGGAGAGGAGAAGCAGGCTTCCCACGGAGCAGAGAGCCTGACGTGAGGCTCGATCCCAGGACGCTGGGATCATGACCTGAGCTGAAGGCAGACACTTAACAACTGAGCCACCGAGGCGCCCCCTGTCTTAATAATTCTTGCAGACCATACATTTGCAGAATAGATTCCCTTTAGTCCGACAAATATGTATTGAATGAGTCAGGTCTGAGGAAAGCATAGTGCTCCTTCAATTAGTTCGCAGTTCCTAAGCATATAGAGAACTCTAATCAAAGCAGTCTGTGAGAAGTGCCTTGAAACCTCAGTAAAATTGAAGGGATTCCAAGAAGGAAGAAGTCAGATACTGGGAAAAGCTACTAAAACAAGGGCATTTGACATAGACCTTAAAAGGCAGTAGGATTTGGACAGCAAATGATGGGAGGACAACCTAAATCTCTTAGACATTTGCCCTGTGGTGAATACATCCAATTTGTAATGCTTCCTAGGAGTACCTCACTAAAGACTAAAATCTTGTTCACACTGCCTCCTCCCATTCCCAAATGCACTTTTTGTGCCAGCCATATCTTTAAGGCTTCCTCCTTTTAAGTTTTATAAAATGTCCCATTGGTTCTGAAGCTCATGTTTAGCTTTGTTTGTTTAGCTTACCACACTCTGGGCTCCTCTGTCATCCATCTGTGGATTCTCTTTGGTTGGAGAAGACACTGTTCTCAGCTTTGATTTTTCAACTATGCAGGGGTCTATCTGAATATTTAGTCTCTGTTCCCTAGCATGAGATGAACCTGAACTTTGAAAGAGGGCTTATAAACCATTCAGGTACTTTATTTAGCCTTTGAATTTTGCCAACTGTTTACTTTTTTTCACTCTCATTTTCTCATTATTCGTTATTTACACTGAGGTAAACCATCGGAATCTTTTTATTTCTTTCTACTCACCTTCAGTAATTGGTTCATTCATCCATTTATTGCCTTAACAAACTGAACATGTAGGGATGTGAAGTTGATTAAGACACATCTCTGTTTTTGGCGAGCTTATCATTTGGTGGAGGTAGGTGGCACAAATTACTAGATTTATTTTTTTTTAATTTATTTTATTGGGTTTTTTAATTATTATTATTTATTATTACTGAATCTCATTGTAGTTGCCAAAGGTTCATAGGGCGTGTTCTGAGAACCTACAAGAGAGGCATCTAAGCAGACCAGTGGTATCAGGGAAAACTTTTCAGAAAAGGTAAAGCTAGGGGCGCCTGGGTGGCTCAGTTGGTTGAGCAGCTGCCTTCGGCTCAGGTCATAATCCTGGAGTCCCGGGATCGAGTCCCGCATCGGACTCCCTGCTCGGCGGGGAGCCTGCTTCTCCCTCTGACCCTCCCCCATCTTGTGCTCTCTCTCTGTCTCATTCTCTCTCTCAAATAAATAAATAAAATCTTTAAAAAGAAAAGAAAAGAAAAGAAAAGGTAAAGCTAGGGGCGCCTGGGTGGCTCAGTCGTTAAGCATCTGCCTTCCGCTCAGGTCATGATCCCAGGGTCCTGGGATCAAGCCCCGCATTGGGCTCCCTGCTCACCGGGGAGCCTGCTTCTCCCTCTCCCACTCCGCCTGCTTGTATTCCCTCTCTCCTGTCTCTCTCTCTCTCTCTGTCAAATAAATAAATAAAATCTTTAAAAAAAAAAAAAAAAAAGAAAAGGTAAAGCTCAACCTGAATTTTGAGGAATGAGCAGGAGTTGGTTAATGAAAGGGGTTGGGGAAGAGAGGGATACCATATAGAGGTAGTAGAATGTTTGGAGGTACAAAATTGTAAATGAGTATGTTAATTTGAAGAAATATAAGCAGTTTATTTTTTTTTTAAGATTTTATTTATTTATTTGACAGAGAGAGAGACAGTGAGAGAGGGAACACAAGCAGGGGGAGTGGGAGAGGGAGAAGCAGGCTTCCCATTGAGCAGGGGGCCCAGTGCGAGGCTCGATCCCAGGACTCTGGGATCATGACCTGAGCCGAAGGCAGACGCTGAACCGACTGAGCCGCCCAGGCGCCCCGAAGTATAAGCAGTTTAATTAGGGTAGTTACAATGTCAGGCTTTGGAGTTCAGCTATCTGGGATCAGATCTTGGTTCTACTCTTTATAGCTATAAGACCTTGGACAAGTCATTTAACCTCACTGCCTTCAGTCTCCTCTTCTGTCAAATTAAGGTGATGATAATTTCTATCCAGTGGAGTTGTTAAGAGGATTAAATGAGATAACCCATGTAAAGTTCTTAGGGTGCCTGACACCTAATAAGCACTAAATAAGTGGTGGTAGTGGGGAGGTAATGGCTGCAAGGAAAGGGAATTGGTAAGGTGTGGGGTTGAGAAGAGAGGTCATATTATGAAGGCCTTTTAGTTGAAACTTATTGAAGGCCTTGACTGAAGGCCATTGAAGGGCAGAGGAGTCACGCTATGAGAGTCTCCTTGCAGAAAGATCACTAACAACTATGTGGAAGAGGACTAGAATAAAGATTAAAGACCAGTTAGGAGACCCTTGAATGATAAGGATAAGGTAGTGGCAGAAAAAGTTAAAGGAAGAGATGTATTTAAGTGATATTAAGTAGGCAGAATCCACATTCTGTGGGTTCTGTCCTGGTTTCTAGTAACTTCCTTGTAATGCAGGCTTATTAAGGACTGTGAAGACTGTGATGACAAATGGCATCGCACATAAAAGTCCTATCCCTCTTCTTCTAGGTGGTTCTAACTTTGCTTTTGTCCCAGTGGGAGATAAATGTCCATTCCAGCAGTGACCCCTCTTCTCCTGTCCAGGGTCTGAATGTAGAACTGCTTCTCCTTTCCTGAGATTCACCATTGTATTCCTTTACCTCTTCCCAACCAAGTCTTTTTTTCTTCCCCCAGCTTTACTGGAATATAATTGATGTATAACATTGTGTATGCTTAAGGTGTGCAATGTGATGATTTGATACAAGTGTATATTGTGAGATGTTTACCACAGTAAAGCCTGCACCTCACGTAATTATCATTTTTGTTGTTATGGTGAGAACATTAAAGCTCTGCTCTCATAGCATCTTTCCAGTATATAGTATGGTATTATTAGCTATAGTCAACCTTGCTGTACCTTAGATCCCCAGAACTTACTCATCTGAACTGAAAGTTTGTACCTGTTGACCAGCATCTCACCATTTCCCCTACCCCTCATCTCCTGCCAAACACCATTCCACTCTATGAATTTGATGTTTTTAGATTTTACACAGACGTGAGATCGTACAGTATTTGTCTCTTTCTGTCTGATTTATTTAATTTAGCATAATGCCCTCAAGGTCCATCCTGTTATTGCAAATGACAGGCTTTCCTTCTTTTTCATGGCTGAGTAATAATTCATTATATTTATATATCACATTTTCTTTATCCTTTCATCCACTGGTAAATACTTAGGTTGTTTCCATGTCTTGGCTTTTATGAATAATACTATAATAAACATGGAGGTACCATTAAATGTTTGAGACAGTTACTTCATTTTCTTTGAATATATACCTAGAAGTGGGAAGGCTGGATCATAGCGTAGTTTTCTTTTTAATTTTTTGTGGAACCTCCATAATGTTTTCCATAGTGGCTGTACCAATTTACATTTCCTGCCAGCAATGCACCAGGATTCCCTTTTCTCCATATCCTGGCCAGCATTTGTTATCTCTTAGCTTTTTGAAAATACTCATTCTAACAGGTGTGAGGTGACATCTCTTTTTGGTTTTTATTTGCATTTTCCTGATGTTTAGTGATATTAAATACTTCTTCGTGTACTTGCTGGGCATTTGTTGTTGTTTGTTTATTTATTTGAGAGAGAGAGAGAGCTGAGCAGGGAGCCCGATTCAGGGTTTGATCCCAGGACCCTGAGATCATGACCTGAGCCAAACGCAGACTTAACCGACTGAGCCACCCAGGCATCCCTTGCTGCTGGACATTTGTATGTCTTCTTTGGAGAAAGATCTATTCAAGTCTTCTACCTATTTTTTAATCAGATTTTTTTGTTTGCTAATGAGTTATATTAATTCCTTATATTTTGGATATTAATCCCTTACCAGATAGAGGGTTGGCAAATGTTCTCTCCCATTCTGTAGGTTGCCTTTTCATTTTGTTGATTGTTTCTTTTGCTCTACAGAAATTTTTTGGTTTGATGTAGTTCCACTTGTTGATTTTTGCTTTTGATGTTTGTACTTTGGTGTCATACCCAAAAAATCATTGCCAAGACCATTGTCAAGGAGCTTTTTCCCCCTGTGTTTTCTTCTGGGAGTTTTATGTTTTCAAGTCTTGTATTTAAGTCCTTAATCCATTTTGACTTAGTTTTTGTGAGCAGTATAATATAGGGGCCCAGGTTCATTCTTTTGCATGTGAATATCCAGTTATCCCAACACCATTTATTGAAGAGACTATCCTATCCCCATTGAGTATTCTTGTCTCATCAAGACCTTTTCTTATACAGCTAGGCAGATAGCTTCCTAGATAACAGTTCTTCCTCTTAATAGCATTCATGAGGTTAAGGGAAGTCCTTAACCCACTGAAGGTTGGACCCACTTGCATGCTAGGTCTGTGCAGTAACTCCTGCAGAACTTGAAGGAGTTTCTCAGAGCTGAGATGTATATGTACATGTGTGTTGATGTAGGGGAGGTGTTGGAGGAGACTGCCATTGGGGGTCACATGGAACTAGACCTATTTAGTAACACTGGAGGGGCAACTTACTTTGGCTGAGGAGTCACTATACTCATAGCTACTGAGAGAATGAAGAAGAGGGGCTGGCATCCTTATGTCTCCTATACTGACCAAACTTATCATATTAGTGCCCTGGAGCTGGGGAGAGAAGTTCTCTGGGATGAACTTTTTGTGTATAAGGACCTCCCAACAGTCACCCCTCTGACAGAACATGGGCAGTCTTGTGGAAGACAGGCTCTAGGAAAAGAAGCGTACCTGATTCTAAAGGAAGGGGTATGGGGAGGGGAAGAGAAAGAGGAAGACTGGAGACATTCTCCATATTCTACTGATTCTCACTGTCTCCTCTGGAACAAGAAACAGGAACTACCTCCAGAGGAACAAGGACCCAGCATTCGGAACCTGGATTTTTGGCCCAAACTCATCACACTCATTGTGTCAATCATAGAGGAAGATAAGAATTCCTACACACTCGTTCTGAACCAGTGCGTATCAACCCACATGTCCCTGTGTGGTTGGTGGTTGGCTTGTCCATCTGTCTAACAGCCTCTTTCTTTCCTATCTCTGTGTGTTTGCAGTGCCACCTCTTCCTCCTGTACGCCCATCTGTCCCTCTGTCCCTTGTATCTGTCTGAGTAACTGTTTCTGGAGACAGGTGTGGAAACATAATGGGGGGCCCTGCCCAGACTGAGCCAGCCTCCCTGGAGTGAGAGGCCCCTGGGAATGGCTGCCATAGGAGTCCCAGGGGATCCAGAGATCATGTGTGTATGTGTCTGTCCACTGTGAATAAAGTGGGCTTTCTGATGCCTACCTCCTTGCACTTTCTCGTCCACCTTCTTTAGCCTGGGCCTGCCTTCTAGCCTCAACCCTTCTCCCCTGGGCCTCAAATCCCTGCCTTCTGGGCATCCTCTTCCCTGGGCCCACCTTGCCTGAGGGGATCCTCTGCCCCCACTTGTCCTTCCACTGGCTCCTGGGTCCCTTTTCTCCAGATTGAGCCTAGTCCTGTTTCCTAGGCTTCTCCTCTCTTCAATCTGACCTCTAAGAGATTAGGCACATTAGCTTTGGAATCAGTCAAATCAAATAGCTCTTGCTTTGTTCTCTGACTGTGGCTTCTTTCCATCATCCAGGTTTCCTCAGGAGTTGAATGTGGGAAAAGTCAGCGCAGAAGTGATGTGGCAGCTCTTTGCCCAAGACATGAAATATGCTCTGGAGGGTAAGGGTGTGCCCAAGGCAGTGGGCTGTAGGCCTCTAGTCCAAGCACCTTGTTTGCTGTCCCTTTCCTCTCCCAGACAATTATAAGTTCTGGGTGAATGGTATGGTGAGAAACCAGAGGGATTCTAGGCTGACGTGTCAGGAGTCCTTAGGTAGGCAGAGGTTCAGCCAGAGTAATAATGGAAATGGCTGTGTGGATGTGGATTTCCCCTTCCAGCTTTAGAGCAAGTCCTGTTTAAGACTTTCTGTAGCCCAAAAATCAACTCATCCCATTCTGGGTAGTCTCAAGTGGCCCACTTCCTGGAGTATGAATGGTCTTGTGAAGTTTATCTTTACAGTTTTAAAGAATGGTAGAACCTTAAATACACAGATAAGATTATTTGCTTTTATTAGAGATTGCCTGACCTGGCTTTCCTAAAAAGCTGTTCTGGAGCCAGAAAGATACTTCTTCCCTACCTTCTCCTATAAAGCAATGTCATGGACAAATTACTATTCATCTTGTTCATTCAGCTTATTCTTTTATTCATTTCCTGCTTTGGTTCACAAAGATATCACTGTCTGCCTGTATCCAACTTTCCCATTTGTACCCTTCTGTGTTCACTTATTTAGCTGCCTTTCCTGTTGTTTATATATGTTAGTTTGTCTCCTCAGTTTGTGCAAGTGGACCTACAAGGAAAGGGAGCAGTCTGGGACAAAGACAAATCAGAGTCTGGATCTGTTATTTTGATGGAGTCGCAGGGAAAATGGGTAACCCTCAGACTTAAACTTCTGAGGTTTAGGAACAATAAGTTTTGAGGTTGAAAGAAACCTTGAAGATCTGTATTAAGTTTGAGACAGCCAGAGACTGTACATGCACATTCTGTAATTCTGCCCCAGAGCAGTGGCTGCCTCTTTCCCACACTGGGTCAAGCTTGGGGCTGTAGCCCAGGGCTTAGCCTTGCAGGCCAGTGAGGAAGTCACTTGTCCCCTCTCCAGGTAGCACTCAGCAAGCCTAATGGGGGGAGTATGGTCCAAGTTCTTGAAGAATCCCAGCTCTGATGGGTTTTGGGGGGAAAAAAAGATAAATACCTGTGAAAAGTGAATCAGTTTCACAAGAGGGATAGTATGAGGTGGGGCAGCGGTTTTCAAACAGAGGTATCTTAGGAGCTAAGAGAAAAGGGAATAGCCAGGTAGGGGGAGAGGGTTGCTGGGCTTCAGGCCTTTCATCTGGTGCCAGTTAAGTCAGTTCTGCTTTTGTCAATCTTATATGGGGTTCTAGGTGAGATTTCTTTTGAAAGGGGAGTTCTACTAATGTTTACAACAAACACAAAAGGATTGAAAACTGCTTTAAAGAAAGAAAGAATGTTGACCTGGTTGCAAATCTCACTTTCACCACCTAATCAGCAGTGTGTTCTTAGGCCAATTTTTGTGAGCTCGCATTTTCTTATCTGTAAAATGGGAGTGATAATAGCATCTGTTTCATTGAGCTGATAAAGTAATGTGTAACATACTTAGCATACTGCTTGGCATTTACTCGGCACTGAATAAATCTTATTAAGGACAATAAGAAACCCCATAGGCTCATAGAGCAGAGAGGCAGTGTAAGCATAGTAGCTTTTTTTTTTTTTTTGAGAGAGAGAGCACATGAGAGCAAGAGCTTGAGAGCTTGTGAATGGGTGAGGAGGGGCAGAGGAAGAAAGAGAAAGAGAATCTTAAGCAGGTTCCACACCCAATGCAGAGCCCGATGAGGGCTCAATCTCACAACCCTGAGATCGTCATATGACCTGAGCTAAAACCAAGAGTCAGACACTTAACCAGCTGAGTCACCCAGGCACCCTGCAAAGTAGCATTTTTTTTTTTTTAAATTTAAATTCAGTTAGCCAAGGTATAGTACATCATTAGTTTTTGATATAATGTTCATTGATTCATTAGTTGAGTATATCACCCAGCATTTTTTTTTTAAAGATTTATTTATTTGAGAGAGCGAGAATGAGAGAGAGAGAGAGAGAGAGTACATGATGGGGGGAGGGTTAGAGGGAGAAGTGGGCTCCCCGCTGAGCAGGGAGCCCGATGCGGGACTCGATCCAGGACCTCCAGGATCATGACCTGAGCCGAAGGCAGTCGCTTAACCAACTGAGCCACCCAGGCGCCCCTATCACCCAGCATTTTTATAAGATTTCACCTCAGGGGAAAATGGGGCATCTAGAACAAGGAGAGACTAGAAGCAGGGACTACAGATGATGTTATAGTAACTTAGGGCTGAGAGGATCGGGTTAGAGCAGAGAATTGGAGAGGGAAGAATGGGTTTTGATAGCCACTGGAAGGGAGTTGTAACAGGACTTCATGACTGTCAGAATATGGAGGCCAAGACAAGGCGAGGAGTTTGGAGACCTGGATGATAAAAGGATAGCATTGACTCCAACTCTGAAAATAGTATAATTTGATGATTTTGACAAATATACACACTTGTGTAACCACCATCCTAATTAAAATATAGAACAGAAAGTTTCTTCATGCCTTTTTGCAATAGATCTCAGCCCATTCACTAAGTGCTTTTTAAGTATTTTCTATATGTCAGGCACTGTGCTAATTGTTGGAACTGCAATGAGATGAATGAGGCATAGACCCAGCCCTTTGAGAAGCTCACACACCAGTCTAGACAACAGACATATAAATTGGCAGTTCCAGTTCAAAGTTATAAGTGCCACAAAAGGAATAAGGTGCTGAGAGGAGAACAGTGTAATCCACACCTGGGAAGGCTTCTAGGAGGACCTGAGGAAAGGACCTGGGAACACTTCCTGGAGGAGGTGATATACTAACTGAAACCTAAAGGATGGGAGGACTTAGCCAGTGGGGAAGGGAGGTAGTAGTGATGGGAAAAGGAGACCTAGAACATTTTAGGCAGAGGATACGGTATGTTTGGAGATGTGGGGTCTAGAAAGAGCTGCCATGCTTGGGGAACTGGAAGCAGTAGTTCAGTGTGACTAGCACGTTAGAGTGCAGGGGGAAGAGATAAATAGGAGATGAAGATAGAAAAATAGGGCAGCCAAATCATAAAAGAGGTGGCAAGCCATGTTTAAGCTTTTGGACTCCATCCTAAGGCAGTTTGGAGCCACTGAACAGCAATCCCATGTTAAGTGAGGGATTGACAAGGTCGGGTGCATAACGTGGAAAGGCCACTCACTGTGGCTATGGTGTGGAAAATGGTCTGGAGGAGGGAAGACCAGGTTGGAGACTATTACAGGAATCCAGGTTAAAGGTGGTGGGAACAAGACCTAGGCAGATGACTGTGTAAAATGGATAGATTCCAGAGAAATTTTGGAGGTGAAATCAATAGGGATTGGTGATTTAACTGGATGTGAATAAAGAGGAAGAAAGAAGACTTGAGGATGATGCTCAGCATTGAGCAAGAGGCTACGGTTAGTGTGTGTACTCTGTTCAGCTTCAGCTGGAGATGTTAAATGGCGAAAGATGGGGACTAGAGTTAAACTCTGGCCAAGTGAGATGTTCCATCAAAGTCTTAGTACCAGAACCAAAGAGAGATTTGGGGGAGATAGCAGTAAGCTGGATAATTGAAATCATGAGGTTGAAAGAACTCTTCAAAGATGAAAGATGCATGGAAGGAAGAATGTGGAAATCAGGGGCAGGGAAAGATTTAGAGACTTGATTGCCCCTTTTGAGAGATTAATCATCCCTGTACTTCTACCCCCCAACAACAACCTCAAGCAACTTTACTGGAGCATGACTCCATGGGACTTGTTAGAATAAAATGTGACCAGTGTTTCAGCAGTCATCCTGTAAGTTTCTGTACGACAGAAGTTAATATAGAAATTGAGGTTTGGGACCAGAGTACAGATAATGGATTGACAGAAAGGGAGAATTATATAAATACAGTAACTTAAAGGTCCCTAGAAGAAAGCAGTTAGGGAGTTTTGGAGTGATGGAACAGTACTGTCTCCACTTCTAGTAGGTTATTTAACAGGAAGGAAGGAGAGCCCTCCTCATGGTACCTTTTTATGTCTCTAGGTTCATGGACTGGTTTAAGGATAGCAGAGTGTGGGGTGGAAGAAAAGGGGCAAGCCCTGAGAAGTCTCTCTGATGTCCCCAGAAGTGGTGCTGCCTGCTGTTCCAGGAGATGAAATTTCCTGGGACTGGGAGCCTTTTGAGGCTGAATCCCAGGCTCCTATTTCCTCCTCAAGTGTCGGTTGTACTAATTCACAAGGGCCAACTGCTGCAGATTGGATTTCTGTCTTGATGTGGAGGAGCATCACCCATAGCAACTCAAAGTTAAACAGTAGAGAGTCACAAGGACCCTGACCTTCCTTTCTCTGTCACTCAGTACTCTTCCCCATTTACCTGCTTTTTACATTGTTATATGTAAGCACACAGTTGGCTTTTGTTATTTCAAATTAATGCTTTATCTATTAAAGGGGTGGATGAAGAGGACCTGTGGTTGTAGCCAGTGCTCCAGGCATTCTGGGCAGGGGTGATGTTTGTCCTGGATTCTCCTGAAGGTTCTGGAGATCCAGCTAGATGACCTTAAAAGTCCATAATAAGCATCCCAGTTTTTACAGCATGATAGCCCTTTCATCTGGCTGTATTTCCAAACTGACTATTCATGTTTGCATACTTTTTGGAGAGTTCATTTTCTGTGTCTCCACTGTGTTCTGGGGCACTTCAGTTTACCTCAAGATGCTGTTACACTCTGGCTGTTTAACTGCCCTTTCTATCAGCTTGGGCCCACTTTGGTTTTCCCTGTCTCTGTGTAGTTGTCATTGACTCATTCATGCCGTGTATAGCTGTTCATCACTGCATCTAAGCCCATCTGAGGGAATGGCCCAGCTACTAGGATTAGAGAAGTCCTAGGAAACCACCATCCCTTTCTAGTCCTGGGCAGTCTCCCCACTAATCAACATTAGCACCCACATCCCTTTCTCCTCTTCTTCACCAGAGGCCAGTATCTCAGTTGACACTTCCAGAAGATAGAGCAAGAAGACTATTGACCCTATCTGGGAGTTTGGCTTAGTCTCTAAAAGAAGATTTGGGCCAGGCTCTTGGAGAGCAGAGTACTGGTAGGGGGAGATGGTTGTGAGGAAGTGGTTGGGAGTCACCCTTGTTCTAAGACATCTGATAGAGCTGCCTGACCAGATCTGCTGCTTTGGGAAAGCTCAGAAACCGTGGCCTCTACTGCTGGGACCTGACTCAGCCTCCTTCCCCACCACTAGAGCATGAGAAAGACCGGCTGTGTAAGAGTGCTGACTACATGAACCTACACTTCAAGGTGAAGTGGCTCCACAATGAATATGTGCGAGATCTGCCTGCCCTCCAGGGGCAGGTGCCTGAGTACCCAGTGTGAGTCATCATGTGGGCACTACACAGGGAAGGGAAGGGGGTCCCTCCATCTTAGGGGGTGGGCAGGACCTGTGTCCTCAATTCAGTTTAGCAAGCAAGTCTTGAGACTGTCAGTTCTGGGCTCTGTTGTAGAAAGAGAAAACATCAAACTGTGCCCTATCTTCCCAAAGACCCTAGTCTGGGGGAGCTATTAGGCACATGGCATATGCCAACCACTGGCTCCAATCCCCAATTCTCCTGCCTGGCTGTAGGTGGTTTGAGCAGTTCGTCCTGCAGTGGCTGAATGAAAATGAGGATGTGTCCCTGGAATTCCTGCATGGGGCCCTGGAACGAGACAAGAAGGATGGGGTAAGTTGGAGGCTTGGATTGCACAGGGGTCAGGCCAGGTGTCCCAGCAATTAGCTGCCAGCAAAAGTTCCAGGGCTTTAGTTTCTTCCCTGTGGAATTCATAAGGAGGACTTCTGAGGGTCAGAGAGCCACAACTGCTGGGCAGAGCCCTTTTGAACCCTATACACTTGGGAAAAGGTAGTGGCTGAAGATGATGATCCTGTTGTTGGCCTTCCGTAGTTCCAGCAGACATCAGAACATGCACTCTTTTCCTGCTCTGTGGTGGATGTCTTCACACAGCTCAACCAGAGCTTTGAGATCATCCGGAAGCTGGAATGCCCAGACCCCAACATCCTTGCCCACTACATGAGGAGATTTGCTAAGGTGACCATGACCCTCCCTTCTCCCTTCCATTTGCCTTTACCATGCTCACAGCCTCATCACAGGCCCGAGCTCAATTCCTCTTTGTGGTGACCTCAAGTCTGGCATCACCCCATTCTCATTTGTTTGTGTCTGGGGCAGACTGGTGGGTTTATCTTGGTGTTGTTCTGAGGTTGAGAGGGAGCTTTGTCCCTTACTGTGAGATTCCCCTGTACCTCCCTGTTGTTGTTGTTCTGGGATGACAAATATGACCTCAGGCAAGATCCCTGTAGGGAGAGCTAAGGGTTCCCTCTCCTTTCCTTTTCTCTCTTTTTTTTTTTTTTTCAGACTATCGGGAAGGTGCTGATGCAGTATGCAAACATCTTATCAAAGAGCTTCCCAGATTATTGCACAAAGGAGAAAATGGTGAGGGTCAGGCCCTGGGACCCTAGAGAAGAAAGTGGAAGACATTTGAATCCTTGCTTTTGAGGCTATCCTCAGAGCTGAGGGTGGGGGTGGTGCTCCTGACTTGATTCCCAGTAGGGCTTCTCTTGAGATTATGACACAAAATAATAAGAACTTAATGATTAGGAGTTCCTCTGAGCCTCCATTTTGGTACTTTTATTTTCTACTAAGCTAGAGCTTTACTTAATCTTTCTTTTTTAATAAAAAAAAAAAATTAAGACATTCAAAGAGTTAAAAGGATAATACCATGAACACCTGAGGCCCACCACCCAGCTTAAAAACAGAAACATTTGTTTCTAGTCTTCATTCAAGGAGAACTGTGTAAATTGGTTCCAGATCTCAGTGCTTAGGAAGAGATGCATATAATATGTGTTGTAAATTCCCTGTGGTTTTTGGAGTAGTGTTGAGAGAGGTACCCTAGGCTGACAGGTCCTGTGCTGAAAGGAGTCAAGACTCAATGGCTCCATCTGTCCCCAAAGCCCTGCATCCTGATGAACAACATGCAGCAACTGAGGGTCCAGCTGGAGAAAATGTTTGAGGCCATGGGAGGCAAGGAGGTAGGTCTCAGGGTGTGGGGTTGCTACACTTTCCCTTTGTTCCTGAGCCCCCTGGCCATAGAACTCTATCCTCTCCTGACTGGGTATACATAGCAATTTAGCTTAGGGTCTGGGCTGGTTTAAGTTGAGGGATTTAAGTAGGCATTGGGGTAAAGGCCCTCTGAGGGAGGAGTTCGGGGCACAGGAGGGGAGAAAAGTGTACAAAAACCAGCTCAGCTGAGCACACTTTCTATGGATATAGTTGGACCCTGAAGCTGCAGACAGTTTGAAGGAGCTGCAGGTGAAACTGAATACAGTTCTGGATGAGCTCAGCATGGTATTTGGAAACAGGTCAGTGGCCCCAAACACACAGCCGTAAGAGCCAGGTGTGGCCCCTGGCCAGTCGCAAAGCCCGTGCCCCATACCCTCCATCCAGCTGCAGGTGTGTGGATCTTCCCTCTCCTCCTGTTGGCTGTTCCTGCTGGAGCTGACCAGGAGTATGCTGGAGTGGGACTGAAAAGCTGGCGCTGCTCCAAGGACAGTGTCTGTCTGGGCAGGGAGGGCTGCACTGTGGGCGCATGTGTAGTTTTCAGGTGCGGATTGATGAGTGTGTTCGACAAATGGCTGACATCCTGGGCCAGGTGCGGGGCCCAGGGAACGCGTCCCCCAACGCCAGGGCCTCGGTGGCTCAGGATGCAGATAGTGTGCTGCGGCCTCTCATGGACTTCCTGGATGGCAAGTGAGTACGGCACTCGACTGTCCTATGGGATAGGCAAAGCAGAGGCAGTCGGATGGAGAAGCCTCTCAGGGAAGGGGGCTCTCAGACTCTCTAGTCTTACCTGTTACGTGGGCCTACAGCCTCACACTCTTTGCCACTGTGTGTGAGAAGACAGTCCTGAAGCGTGTACTGAAGGAGCTCTGGCGAGTGGTAATGAACACAATGGAAAGGATGATTGTTCTACCCCCACTCACTGACCAGACGGTAAGGACACTCCCCTTCCACTTCCTCTGGCTGTCTCCCCTGTCTTGCCCCACACTTCCTGATCGAGTTTGGAGTCCTCTGCTTTTGACCGATCCCCTCTCTGCCCAGGGCACCCAGCTAATCTTCACTGCTGCCAAGGAGCTGAGCCATCTTTCCAAACTCAAGGTACTGTGGATGTATGGGATCCTTCTGAGGCTGGGGGTGACAGGGTGCCCAAGAGGAAGGAAATTTGAGCTTTGGAGACAGAAGAGGAAGAATGAGAGGAACGTGTAGTGTGAGTTGGCGGGTGGGGGAAAGACTGTCATGACAGCCCCAAGCTGTCCTGATGCTGTTGCTTTCTCTGGGTTTCTAGGACCACATGGTACGAGAGGAAACCCGGAGTCTCACTCCAAAGCAGTGTGCCATCCTTGACCTTGCTCTGGACACCATCAAGGTGGAGACCTCCCCCTTCTCCAGACAGTCATACTACCCTACCTCAGTCACACTACCTCGTGGCCCTGGCATTCCACTCTGCCAGACTGATGTCCCCTGGGCTCTTGCCACCCCACATCCAGAAGGGAGTGATTTTTTATGTCTGTTTCTTTCTCTGCTATGTCCATGTTTCTGCTTGGGAGCAACCAAAAGTTACCTCCTTTATGATCTCAGATGACTTAACCACAGACCCAGAGCACTTATTCCTGGGTTTTGAGTACAGTTCAGTTTACTTAGTTCCTCATACCCCAGATCTAGCAGAAATTTCCCTCTGCCACTTATATATAAATTCATTTGGGTTTTCTACTACCCATTCCTTCACTCAACCAGGCAACATATGCACAGGGCACTGTGCACTATGAAGGATACAGAGAGAATCAGATATAGTTCCTAGCTTTAAGATGCTTATAATTTGGTAAGGCTGTAATAAGGCAGGTACACATGAACCGTGATGCAGGGCACTTGGAAGAGATTTGTCATAAGTATAACGTTCTCTAAGAGTTCAGAGGGGTAAAAGAGCACTTTTGGCTACTCTCTCTGAAATGCTTCTATTCCATATCTTTGCTTGTCTGGATAGATCATACTTCACAGACCAGGAATGTGGCCATCCCTTACTGCTCCTACCCAAATAATACTCTTCACCTGAGAGATTGTGACTCTACGTGGTATTCCTGATCTTGTTGTTTATTGAATGGCTTATTGTCCTCACCATCCTCTTTTGGCATCTTCACTGAGCTTCTGCTCAGATGTGATTTCTCTGAGGACAGTGTAGAAAGCTGCCTCTCTGTAAGGGGAGAAGGCTGTAGCAGGTATTCTTTTGTCTTTCAGCAATACTTTCATGCTGGAGGTAATGGGCTGAAGAAAACCTTCCTGGAGAAGAGCCCAGATCTGCAGTCCCTACGCTATGCCCTATCTCTGTACACACAGACCACAGACACACTCATCAAAACCTTTGTGCGCTCACAGACTGCCCAGGGTAAGGCCTAAGAACTTTGGGTCCCTATCTCCACTCCTTGATACATTTCTGCCTCTAGGGAGTCAATATCTTCCAGCCCTTAAGGAGGATCTAGGTACTTCTTCAGAGAGCCTATCAAATTCAGATCCCAGGATTTCTTGAGGGACCTCAATACTCACCCCCACACCATACCCATGCCAGACAGGAAAATCACAGGGACCTGGGAAATGTGCCAGAGATCCCTTTCCCAGATATTGCCCTGCTAGTGCATGTTTATCAAGGAGTGTACCCTGTCTGTTAGGAAGTATCTGTCAGGAAGCCTTGAGAATGAGTGGTTGAGACACTGATGAAAACTCATAGCTTTAGAAATCTTGTTGGAAGTTGTCCTGGGGAGAGAAAGCAAAAGACTACAGATTGTCTGGTGTGGATGATGAAAAAGACTAGGAGAGTCAAACTATGGGAGCAGTTGAAGAGAGGATATGGATCATGGGGCTCTGTGCATATCTGAGGTTCCAGCCTCATGGGTGATGCTAATGCATAGGGACCCAGGCAGATGGTTTTCTCCCAGGGACTTCCAGTCCTTAGAACCCCTCCCTGTCTTAGGCCTCTCTATAACAAAACACATCCATCTAGATATGGTTCAGACTGAAATTCTGCCCCGGGCCCTGTGAAATTCTGCCCCTAGCCCTGGAGCAGGGCCTTCCCAGGAAAGACTTTCAGGCACATTTGTTATTTCTTCTTCCGGGGAAACCCAGGTGTGATGCCTGGAAGAGTGAATCTGATGGCGAGAGTGGGAGGATTTAGGCCTTCCTGAGCTGTGGATTCAGAGCACAGAGCTGACCTCAAGGGGAAGAGGGATCTAAGCAGTTAGACTAGAGTTGATGGAAGGTGAAAAGATGCAAGGGACTTGCTCCATTTTCCACATCTGTTCTTTTTTTTTTTTCCCACATCTGTTCTTATTTCAAGTCCAGGATGGGAAGAAGAGAGAGCAAAGAAGTTATGAACCTTGCCCAAGGGAACAGGGAGATCTTTTACAGAGCTGTACATGGAAAGACCTGTAACATCCAGGGAGGATCTGAGTTAATCCAGAAAGGCTTTTTAGAAATCCTGAGCTTCAGGCTAGAAGTAAAGATGAGGAAAGGCTGAAATGGGCATATATGTGGTAAGAGGAAGGGTGGATACTGCAGGGAGGATCCGAGTGTGTGTGTGTACCTTTTGTACCCATTGCTTTATCAGTTAAGGCCTAGGAAATTAGAGCCTACAATGGCTCTCTTTCCTGGCCTGATGGTCTCAAATACCTTCTCTCTGTATGTTCTTTTGCTTTTCCCCAATGATCTGGTTGACCTCTGACCCATGAAGTCTAATTTGGAGCATTGGGGCATTGACCCCAGCTCTTTGACCTCTCTTCACCCCATCTCTGTGCTCCATCAAAATATGTGTAGAGTTGCTCCGAATGGCTGTTAATTCCTTAGACCTCTAACGGATTCTTCTTTCTCTGTCCTGCTGCTGCTACTACTCCTTGACTTGCCTGTTCTCACTCAGTGCATGATGGGAAAGGTATTAGGTTTACAGCTAATGAGGACATTCGGCCGGAAAAGGGTATGTTGTATACCTTGCACACGTGAATCTAACATAAGCTAACACTGTTCCCTATGAACTAGAATGAGCTGCTTAGGCTGGCGGTAGGGGAGCTATGTGTCAAAGTCCAGAAGCTTTATCCCAAGTCTCAGAGATGAGCAATGTATTCATACAGTCTGAGATGGGGTTGACAGTAGTTCTATCCTCAGGATTCCCCCACCCCTCCACTTGAGGACAAAGTTTTACCTGGGGTGCAGGGTACTGGTATTTTCCCAAAATAGTGAGACCTCTGCTGAAGGGAGCCTACAAATTGGCCAGAGAGGGGTGCCTGGGTGGCTCAGTGGTTAGGCGTCTGCCTTCGGCTCGGGTCGTGATCCCAGGGTCCTGGGATCGAGCCCCGCATCGGGTACCCTGCTCCACAGGAGGCCTGCTTCTCCCTCTCCCTCTCCCACTCCCCCTGCTTGTGTTCCCTCTCACACTGTGTCTCTCTCTGTCAAATAAATAAATAAAATCTTAAAAAACAAGAACAAAAAAACTGGCCAGAGATTGGCACTGGGAAGTCGCTGGTAGAGAGGTCCAGGTGTGAATAGGACAAAGTCTGAGCAGGGCAGCCTCCCAACCAGGGGCCTCCTGGAATCTGAGGATAAGTGGGAGAGTAGAGAGTATTACCTTTGGCTAGAAGGGACCCACATTGTTCCATTGAGACACCATGGGGTGGACATAATTCCCAGACAAAGATACAAGGTGGCAGTACTGTCCTTCTCTCTAATGTCTTTCAATGAAAAATTCTTCAGCCTAGGAGATAAGAGAGGTTTGGGGAACCTGAGAGATTCCTGGTGCATTTTTGGAACATTTCACCGGAAATGTTGTCAGCCTAATGTATTTTAATACACAGCTTCATTCTTCATCCCCTAGCTTTCCCTTCTCCCATTGCTTACTTCCCTTCACCCCATGGCTACTTTGGGTGATTGCTTCAGGCTTTAGGGTGTAAGGTGGTGGCCTCCTAACTCCTCAGTTTTACCTGGGATAATTAGGCCTGAAGTCTCAAGAGTTCTTCAGTGAGGGATCAACTGTCCATCTGTCCTTCAGGGTCTGGTGTGGATGATCCTGTGGGAGAAGTCTCTATTCAGGTGGACTTGTTTACACATCCTGGAACTGGGGAGCACAAGGTCACAGTGAAAGGTGAGTGGCACAGACTTACAGGTCTCAGACCTTTTCTTATGCAGTGGCCTCATCAGTTGAAGGCAGGGGCTGCTTTATCTCAGTCCTCCGATTTAGCCCTCCTCCAAGGGGAATGCAACCTGGGGGCTTAAAAACTGGGAACACTTGGGGCGCCTGGGTGGCTCAGTTGGTTGAGCGACTGCCTTCGGCTCAGGTCATGATCCTGGAGTCCCGGGATCAAGTGCCGCATCGGGCTCCCTGCTCAGCAGGGAGTCTGCTTCTCCCTCTGACCCTCCCCCCCTCATGCTCTCTCTATCTCATTCTCTCTCTCAAATAAATAAATAAAATCTTTAAAAAAAAAAAACAAAAAACTGGGAACACTTGGTGGGATCCCTCACAGGCTTCCTTTGTTTGGGCAGTGGTAGCTGCCAATGACCTCAAATGGCAGACAGCGGGTATGTTCCGGCCCTTTGTGGAAGTGACCATGATTGGCCCACACCAAAGTGACAAGAAGAGGAAGTTCACAACGAAATCAAAGAGCAACAACTGGGCTCCCAAGTACAATGAGACATTTCACTTGTGAGTTATGGGGTAGGGAACCTGCAGGACTCTGGGATGGGGGTGAGCAGGGGCGTAAGACTTGAGAGGGGAAAGGAGGGATGGGTTGGATGGTGGCTGAGGTGAATTCAGTTGAAGACTATTTCAGCTCTGGCCTCCCTCCCTTTCATCCACCTTGTGCTCACAGCCTCCTGGGAAATGAAGAGGGACCAGAAGCCTATGAATTGCAAATATGTGTGAAGGATTACTGCTTTGCCCGTGAGGATCGTGTTCTGGGGCTGGCTGTGATGCCTCTGAGGGATGTGGCAGCCAAAGGCAGCTGTGCTTGCTGGTGCCCCTTGGGCCGGAAGATCCACATGGATGAGACAGGCATGACTATTCTCCGGATTCTATCTCAGAGAAGCAATGACGAAGTGGCTCGAGAGTTTGTGAAGCTCAAATCGGAGTCTCGTTCCATAGAAGAGGGGAGCTGAGCACCTGGGTTCCTGTGCCAACCAGATGGCATCAGTTCCACAAGTCCTAGCCAGTGAGAGTTACTATGTAGCCAGCTTGTTGAGAGGCTGACTCCTTCAGTTTAAGGAAATTAAAGGAAAAATTTGGGGTGATAAGAATATGGCTTTTCACAGAAAGGGTCATGAATCCCTGGCCAGCAGGTCTGTGGTGCTAGGAGCTGGGCTGTGGGGGTTACTGCATAAGGAGGTTTTCCATAAAGGGAGGGACAGACATTTATGAGAGTGTCAGCCATTCTTGGTAGACACTCCTTCACCCCACACCCCATCTCCACCCCTCTCCATGCCACATCTTATCCAGCTAGACCCGGACATATCAACCATTAGAAGAACAAGTTTAGAGAGCTTGGAGCATGTACCTGGTTAGCTAAATAGTCAGTTGAGCCTCCAGGTGTTGCTGAGCCCTAAAGTCTGGGGATTGGAGTATGGCCAGGGCAGGAACATACAGAATAGAATTTAGACTCTCCCTTGAGCAGGATCCACTGGTTTTGTGTGGCTCCATGAAAACAAGGCTTTGAGACTGAACAAGATACCTTCTAGAAATGAGCTGTGCTAATCTTTTCCCCCAAATTATATGTCATGAGTAGAATGAGGTTCACATGATACTTCAGAGCCCTGAGCAGAATATTCTTTGGAACACAAGCACCAGAGGCCACCTGCTCAGGAGTCCCCCTCCCTCATTCCTGTAGGAAGGGGAGCAATGATATTTCAGGACATGAGAGGCTATTCCTTTGTGTATGCACCTGAGGGCTAGTTGAAGGATCCAGAAGAGAGGGCTGTATTTTCTTCTTGGATAGGCTCTGAACAAAGCCAAAAATTGTAGAAACCAGTCTAGAAGGAGTCCTCCTCACCTATGGCTACTGCCTTCTGGTTGTCCTCTCCTTTATGGAAAGAATCTAGTCTTTGGCCTCACTCCCCTTCATCTAGGTCAGCTGGTGTTCCCCTCACAGATATTCAACCCTGCAGAAGGAGCTTGGACTATGGTCCTTCTGTATAGGCTGGATGGAGGCGGCATCAATATTCCTCGGGAAGTCAGAGACAAACTCTTTTAGGAGGTTGTATGGACTTCTCAGGCCCTTGATCAGAGATGTGACATGGTTCTTGGATATCCTTGGTAGCAGCCTCCTGGACCTCCTGAGGACTCTGTGTTATCCACAGCTGTACTGGCCATTACATGTAACCAGAAACTAAGTGTCTTTGCTGTTGTTAATTATCATATGTGCCATTGTTACAGGACATTTTTGGCTAGTCTGTAATAAATTATCTTATAGCAGCCTTTGGGGTCTGGTAATTCTGTTAAGGTGTGGAAAGCTGTAGAAATGACTATCCTGTATAATCCTGTATAACGGTAAATTTTGTACCTGGCGCTCCACTGCCTCGTCCCCCCAACAAGTGATGGAACCTAAAGCAGCTCTGGATAAGCACCATGCGGTAAAGCAGGTAATGGGTTAGCATCTTGGCCTTGACCTGAGAATACCAATCCAGTTAACAGTCATGGGACCCAAGGTATCAGCTTCCTGCAGAAAGTCCAGATGTCATGTGCTAGTAAGGGTGTGACTCTGGGGATTGGTAGAAGGCTGAGGCTGTCATGTACAGGACAGAGGAGTAGTCCTAGAAATTGGCCTTTCATTTGGGAAAATTCAAGGAAGGAAAGCTGGAGTAAAAAGTCTCCTCCTATATTGGAAGAAACAAGGTAAAAGTGAGGCCTCTTGGAACGGGAATCGGAGAAGCTGACACAAGAAAGTGCTTACCTAGTTTCTTAGCCCTTGTGGGGTGGGAGCTGAGTGGGAGCACAAGACAGGGGATTAACTCCAGCTTTCCAGTTCCTCATTTCCATTTGCTTGCTAAATAAATCCTTACAATTAAGTTCCCTAGTCATTTTTAAATTTCCTCCTTCTTCCCCAAGCCATTTGCCCTCTATCATTTCTGCCTTAAACTTACTTGTTGAATCCGTTGTCTCACCTCAGTTCCCAGTACCACAAGTGGAATAGTGGCTTTTAGTTCCTCTTGTCTGTATTACTGTGATAATCACCTGCCTCTGTTCTGCCCCTGCCTTCCTCACATATTCTGGTAAGTCTCTCTCCTGTTAAAACTATTCAGTGGTTATCTATCATAGCCTTTGGGCTGAAATTCTAAGACCCTCCAACACAGTGCAGACATCCCCCTACCATCCTGTAGCTATTCTAAAGCACTTCCCTGAAGTTACAACCCCATGCACACACTGTGCACTCCTACCCCTCTGTGCCTTGGCACATTCTGTTCCCCCTTGCTGGAATGGCCTGCAGGCTTTTTCATGGCCTTCTAGGTTCTGATACTTAGTGGCAGCCTTTAGGACCCAACCAACCCTGAACCCCTTCACAACAGCACTTTACATAGTTACAATTTACTTGTTTGTCTTCCTCAAAAGTCTGTGATCCACCCAAAGGCAGGGTCTGAGTATTTCATCTGTGTTCCCCAGCAGCCGGCACAGAGGGCGCTCAGGTACTTAGAGCCAGGCCAACAGCTGCAGGACCCCTTCGGGAAACCAAGGCAGGGTGGGGCGGTTGGCGGGCTCCTGAGGAGAGAGATGTGGTTGGAGGTGGGCTTGTGGGGAGGGGCGTGGTCAGAGGCGGGGCTCTGCTCTAGGCCCAAACCTGGGGCTCTAGGGCGCCTGCGCAGAAAGCGTTAAGATGGAGAACGCTGGAGTTGACGGCTGCGCGGCAATGGTGAGCAAGAAGCGCCCGAAGGTGGCGCCGGAGGAGAGGTTATTGCCATCTTCTCCCTTCCAACACTGAAGAGACTAACCCCGTACTACCTGACATTCGTACAGCTCTGTGTACTTCCCACTAATACCTGTCTATCCTCATACTTTCTTGTAAACAGTTCTCCCGATACTCCCCGAGGTTATTGCCCCCTCCCCATACTTGAAGTATACATAAGGGTTTCCCAGACCCTCAAGAGAAGATCTATTTGCCCAAATACCTAGCAAAGGGGGTATTTATTCCCCACTAAATACTTCCCAAAGTGGGAAACATTTATCCAGTTACCTTCTGAAACAGATAAGCCCAAACCCCTAGCTAAGGCACATTATATGAACTCATGGAGTTTTTCCACTTCTCCAGCAATATCCAGATTCACCGAGAAAAAGCATAAATCTTCCACCACATTTGACTTGAAAGTGGCAAATTAGCTATCATTCTCTGATATGGCACAGGAGACCTCCATAAAGAAAAGTCAAACTGACTGGGTATCCATGGCTTGCAACAGCCTTGCAAGTTTGAATTATTAGCTATTTAAAACCAGATTTCACATTTAAAAAATGCAGATTTCCAGTTTTTTGTTTTTTGTTTTTTTACAGGAAGATCTGTTAACTTTTAACTCACATTCCCACAAAGCAACTGGTGGTTGGAACTGAGAAGCAATTGTTAATTTACGATAGTTCATTACAGACTCCATTACTCCTTGTTTACTTACAGTGGGCTTTGCTTTATTTGCCTGGCATCTGGTAGGCATTTGAGTTTGTGCCGCTTATGTAGGACTTTGGTTGGGGTCATTTTTTGAGCCAACACTTTGAGCTTTTAATGGAAAGTGAAATCCAAAGGAGATGGCTAATATGTTTAGATTTTTTTGGTTTCTGCAGTGTTCTGATTAGGATCAGAAATCATCCTAATAGCTAAAACCCAGGGTGAAATCTGTACCAAAGTCTTTGTGGTAAGAGAATTCAATCAAAATACTTATAGGTAGCTCTCTTGTACATTTGATCTTGAAGAAAGCCAGTTTTGCCCAGCCCCTCTCTGGTGAGGTCAGGCCAAGGACAAGAGGTTACTTGTTTCTCTTTGAAGACCTAGTTTTGTAAAGGGCCTGGCTCTGGTCTGTACAGGAAGTGATGTCTCAAAAGTGCTGTCTCCCTTGTTCCAAAACACACGGATGGTAACCTTCTTTCCTCCCTCAGGAAAATAACAGGCCTCATAATAATCAAGAATGGTGATAATCTGGGGCGCCTGGGTGACTCAGTCGGTTAAGTGTCTGCCTTCAGCTTAGATCATGATCTCACTCACGGTCCTGGGATCGAGCCCCACATCGGGCTCCCTACTCAGCAGGAAGCCTGCTTCTCCCTCTCCTTCTGCCTGCTGCTCCCCCTGCTTGTCCTCTCTCTCATTCTCTCTCTACCAAATAAATAAATAAATCTTAAAAAAGATTTTATTTATTTGTTAGCGAGAGAGGGAACGCAAGCAGGGGGAGTGGGAGAGGGAGAAGCAGGCTTCCCGCTGAGCAGGGAGCCCGATGCGGGGCTCGATCCCAGGACCCTGGGATCATGACCTGAGCTGAAGGCAGACGCTTAACAACTGAGCCCCCCAGGTGCCTCAAATAAAGAAAATCTTTTTTAAAAAATGGTGATAATCTGCAAGATATATCTAATCAGAAGTAGAATAGAAGTACCTTTAATAATGGATTTTTTAAAAAAGATTTATCTTCGAGAACATGAGCGGGAGGGGCAGAAGGAGAGAGAATCTCAAGCAGACTCCACGCTGAGAGCAGAGCCCGACATGGGGCTCAATCTCATGACCCTGAGATCACAATCTGAGCAGAAACCAAGAGTTCTTTGCTTAACCAACCACCCAGGTGCCCCAATAGTGGATTTTTAAAGGAGCAAAATCACTTCTTTGAACACAAGTGTATGATCTACCTATTCATTGTGAATATTCAGACTCACTCCCTAAATGAAACTGCTATAGAAGCAGAACAGCAAAGCTGAAGAAGCCACATGGAATAATGAAAATGGTATTGAAGTAGAAGTGAAAAAACATGAATACTGGTATCAGCTCTACTACGTACTAATAAAGGGACCTTGCTTTTTAACTTCTCAGAGGCTCAGTTTCCTGCATCTGTTAAAATAGACTAATAATTCCTCCCTTGTCTACCTCAGAGGGAGCAAATGGGCTCATTTAAATGTGAAAGCACTTTGAAAACAACACTTTCTCTAGGTTATAAGGACTGTTATTATAAATGATCCTCTGAGTTCTGATTAACTTCTAGGGAATTAGCCTTGCATCACAGGTTCAAAATGAGCAAATCTTTGCTGGGCGCATCCTATATGCCAGATAGCTACCTAGGCACAAGGCCTAGCATTGAACAAAACAAAAACTGAATAAATTTAAGAGTGAGTCATAAGCATATTAAGTGCCCACTAAGTACCCAGTGCAGTATCACAGCATGGTGAAGCAATATGAAGAATCTAGATGATGGGTTTAGGTTTGCCACTATTCTATAGCTGTGTAAAACTAAACCTCCGCATCTATAAAATAAGGAAGTTAGACAAGGTAACCACTAAGGCTCCTTCTAAAATACGTTTGTCATTAGAGATTCTAATTGCTGAAGTTCCCTACTGCTAAAAGCTTATTGTCCTTGCAGGGATGATCAGACTAATGAAACTGAATGATCATAGAACTGTAGGACAATAGAGTACTAATGTCACACTAGATACAGCACAGTAGTGGTAACAACAGTGTTTTTCTGTAGGTAACAGTATTTAGAGAGGCTTCTTGGAAGACCAGGGAGTCCCAGAAGGATGGAAAACTTTGGATCTGAGGGAAGGAAGGAGAGTCTATTATAGATATTAGAAATTTAATGAATGGAACTGCAACAACATGCCATTTTTGTTTGTTTGTTTTCCTAGTTTATCGAATCCTTGCAGAAAAACAGCTGGTGCATTCAAAAAGGTTTAACTGAAGAGAGTTTAACCAAAGGGTTGTTTACAGAAATATGATCAGTATTCGCAGGAATTAGAAAGGAATGTTGAAATACATCAACAGTGGCAAGTTAGTAGGACTCCTAGGCCTGAGGGGAAAGAGGAAGGAGTGTTGTTACCAGAGCCCACTTACAGCTACAATCTGGAAGAAGGACTGCCTGATAAGAGCTATGGCCATAAGGGCTAAGCAGTTGCTATAAGCAGAAATGAAGTCAAGAAATAGATGCTCTTACCCTTCTCTCTCTCTTCCTGCTCTCAGGTCTCCAGCTAATGCTTTCCATTGGCAAAATCCAAACAGAAGCCTAGGGGTAAGGTGGTTTGGGTGATGTAGTTCATAGAGGTCAGCTTCCCAGAATAGGGTAGAGGGAGTTGGGTGGGAGGAGGGACAGCACACAGAATAACCAGCATAAAAGGGATCTAGGCAAGATCTGGACCCTTACCAAGAAAGTTTTACCTAAGTTCATAAATTCAAAATCTACTTTAAGGCTTAGTCTCCTTAGCTGTGAAATGGGGATAGTAATGCTTTTGTCCCAGGGTGATTGTGAGGATTCTATGGAGGGTGGGAAGGTATAAAACTGGAGACTCTGAGGTTAATGATGGTGGCCTGAACTTAGGTAGAAGCTTTGGGGATAGAGGAAGTAGATGACTATTCCAAGTTAACTCTTTTTTTTTTTTTAAAGATTTTATTTATTTATTTGAGAGAGAGAGAGAATGAGAGAGAGCAAGCACATGAGAGGGGGGAGGGTCAGAGGGAGAAGCAGACTCCCTGCCGAGCAGGGAGCCCGATACGGGACTCGATCCAGGGACTCCAGAATCATGACTTGAGCCGAAGGCAGTCGCTTAACCAACTGAGCCACCCAGGCGTCCCCAAGTTAACTCTTTATTAATGAGGGAAAATGTACAGAATTTAATAATTAATTACAAATGGGAGAGTGAAAGAAAGCATTGTCAAAGACGACTCTTAGGTTTCTGGCTTGGGCCACTAGATGAATGGTAAGACTAGTAACTGATGTTCAAAGACAGGAAATACAAGGGAAAGCACAGATTTTGGGTGTATGAGAGATGTGGAATAGAGATTCTTTCAGTTTTGTAAATGTAGATTTTTTTAATTGTGGTAAAATACACATTATGTGAAATTTACTACTTTAACCATATAAAAATATAATCACAATTCAGTGGCATTAAGTCTATTCACAATGTTGTACAACTGTCACTAATACTTATTCCAGACCTTTTTCATCACCCCAAAAGGAAACCCCATCCATATTAAGCAGTCAGTCATTCCTCAGTACCTGTAGATTTTGACATTTGTGTGACATCCAAAAACAGATGTTAAGTAGCTATTTGGATATGTAATACTGAAGCTCAAAATAAAAATTCAGACTGAAGGATATAGATTTTTGAATCATTAGCATATAGATAGGGAGCTCTTAACCTGCGGCCCATGAACCTGAGTGAAAATCCCAGTCTTGAATTGGATGTAAAATGTATATAGGTGTATATGTTTTTTTTTTTTTTAAGATTTTATTTATTTGAGAGAGAGAGCACACAAGTTGGGGGGGAGGGGCATAGGGAGAAGCAGCCTCCCCACTGAGCAGGACTCAAGTCCCAGGACCTTGAGATCATGACCTGAGCCGAAGGCAGATGCTTAACCGACTGAGCCACCAGGTGCCCCAGTATGTATGTTTATTTTTATGAAGAAAGGCATTAATCAGATTCTCAAAGGAATTTCTTAACCTGAACAAAGTTACTAATCAATGATGCTCATAGTAAATGAAGCCGGTGAGGGGATGGGGGGAAGTGGTTAAGAAAACTCAGGGAAAGTGAGTAGTGAGAAAAGAATGAGGATGGGACCTTGGGTAACATTTAAGGTATAGAGAGGTCCAAAGGGTGTTCTCTTAAATACAAGAAATAAAATTCATGTCTGCTTCAAGATAAGTAAAGGCTTTTAAAGGGCAATGTCATTTCCTACTTGTTAGATACACCTCACAGGTTGCCTTTGTCAAATACCCAAACATTCATTTCATAAACTCATTCATTTGTGCTCTTGAATAGATGGTCTAATTAAGTGACTAGCCATAACTTCTTCCTGATTTAGTCTTATTTTTGGCCATTAGATTGGTGGGGAGAGTATCATTTACAAAGTCAATAATAGAGAATTGACTAAGTTGTCATAATTTGCAATAAGCATGTGTGCACGCCTGTGTGTATCTAGTATATTGTGGACTTTATGATAAACCAGTAGTTCTCAAAGTATGGGATCTGAACCAACAGCATCAGCATCACCTGAATTTGTAAGAAATATTTGTTGGGTCCTACCACAGACCTGCTGAATCAGAAACTCACGGGACCCAGCCTTTCAGGTGATTCTGATGTAAGTTAAAGTTTGAGAACAACTGAGATAGACCATTCCTGGCCAACTTGTTTCAGTTCATAAGTAAAACCTGGTTTCCTGGTTCTTTCATTAACTTTTATTTGGTAAGATATGGATGGCAACATTTTGCAATGTCTGATGAGTTCCTCATGAAAAAAGTTGAACATTCTTGTCTATTTGTGACCTTCTCCACCACTCTGAATTACTGATACAAATACTATTCCCTACATGTTATTTTCTTCTTTGGTGTGTAGTACTTATCTTCAACATAAATTGCAAACTGTCAAGTTATTAAAATGCCATGGAAAAGGAAATAATTATTTATGTGAATACTCTGTCTTATCCATCCAGCCCTTTGTTTTGGAATCTCCCAGTCTTCTGAGTCATAGCCTTGGCTTCAGAGATTATGAAATGAACCTCACTGAAATTGCACCCTTCTTCTCTCTTCTCTACCCCTATCAAGACATTTTTCAGCTACGTGGCCTTGCCTAGAGATGCAATAGCTATGTACAAGTCCCTTGAGTTCCCTAACATTAGTTGCCGTAGTCAGAAAAAAAGTAGAAGCCACACACTGAATTTGAAGAGAATTGGACTTTGTTATCAAGGCCAATCAGGGAGTGTTTTCAGCTTCTGCTAGTTCAAGGAATAAGCCAGACAGCACTGTATTTTAGTTATTTCTGTTTTTCTAAGAGGATTGTACACTAATTGAAGGCATGGATGATGTCTTATCTTTGACCATGTTTTAACTAACACATACTAGGCACACAAACACTTGCCAAATTAGATTTACTTAATCCAGAAGTTAGAAGATAAAGAGTTTTAATTCTGGCTCTACTTCTAAGCCACTTTGAGTTAACTTAATTGACCTCTGTTTCCCTCATTCTGAGACAGAGTTTTATCCTGCTTACTTCCCAGTATCTTTATAAGAATCTAAAAAGAGAATATATATAAAGTACTCTTTAAAAGTCCAGAGAACTCTGTAAATATGAGGTTACATAATAATCTTGATTTATATGCTCTCTATTTTAGACGAATGATTAGTTCATTCTGGACTGTGGAGACAAGATAGTATAGTGGGCTAGAAGTTGAGATGCTGGTTTTAATCCTGATCCCCTTTAAATTTGTTGGGCCTTAATTTTCTTTTATCTCAAATGAGAAGCACAGAGCAAATTGGTATGGTGGTTCCCACCCTTGGTTATACATTGAAATCACCTGGTACTGAAAAATGCTGATGCCTGGAACTAACTAGCATAAGTTTGATTTAATTGGTTTGGGATGCATGCTAGGCCTTGAGAATTTTTTCTTCTCCTTTGCAGCCAAGGTTTGTTTTGTTTGTTTGTTTAAATCAGCAAAACCATTGTTCAGATACAATCTTACACAAAATTCCAGGTTACCAGTGAAGCTTCTGCAGTCATTTTTTTAGGACTTTAAGCTCTGCCAATCCTTTTTTCTCATATCCCATTTTAGAACTCCTAAGGCTTCATAGAACACTGTTAGAAAAACATTGGAATAGACCATTTTCAAGATCTCTTCCAGCTCCAAAACAATGTTAGGACCCTATGCCTTCTCACAAGATCTCTGTCCTTTTTCTTAATACCAATCTGACCCAGTGTCAGACTGATTATTGGAGGCTGGCTTTCAATTTACCTCCTGCTGATTACGCATTACGCTTGCTCTTTTGCTGCAAGGCAATGAATAGTCTAAAATTTAATAGGCAAAAAGACCTCCTGGGTTTCTTGTTGCCACCCCTCCCAGAGATTCTGAGTCAGTACATCCTGAGTGGGGGCCAGGTTGTCTGTATTTTCCACAAACAACTTTTCATGTTTTTGAAACAATTGGTTCATGGACCATGCTTTTGGGAATGATTGCTCTAAGACGATCTCAGTCTAAAGTAAAGAAATAAGGGATGCTGAAATGTGGGGACATAGTGGAATAGTGGATTTTCTCCTGAGCTCAGTGCCAGATCTACCAAAGAGGAGCATGTGGACATTTAAGACTTTAAATTCTATTCCATGGTATTTGACCACAGTTCTTTTTTTAAAGATTTTGTTTATTTGACAGAGAGAGACACAGCGAGAGAGGGAACACAAGCAGGGAGAGTGGGAGGGGGAGAAGCAGGCCCCCCTCGGAGCGGGGAGCCCGAGGCGGGGCTCGATCCCAGGACTTGGGATCATGACCCGAGCCGAAGGCAGACGCCTAACGACTGAACCATCCAGGCGCCCCTTGACTACAGTTCTTAGTTACTGCCCTAGAAATGCACCTGACAGTCATCTCTTCATCTGTGGCCAAGTCTGCAAGAGAGATGATAAGAACTGTGGTCAAGAGCAGTCAGGCAAGTAGGGTTTCAGATCTCTACCACTGTGACTCAACTGCTCTCTGTATGACTCTGAGCAAGTCACTTAATCTTAGGCCCAGGTTTTTCATCTGTAGGAAAGAATAAAACCCTCTTTTCTAGGCCCAGGTTTTCATGAAAATTAAACAAGATGATCTTTGTAAAGCACACAGTAAAGTTTCCAGCACACAGTAAATTTTGATAAATAGTAAGTATTATGTCAGCAGAGTCTGGACTGATAATCAGTTTTTGTTTTATCCTTAGGTGGTGTTTCTCTGAAATGAAATACATAAAACGTTTTATTTCAGGTAAGTGTTCATCTTATATCTGCTGAGGTTCTCAAGTTCAACATCTTACTTACTACTCTCCTGTACCATGTTCTACCCACAAAGCCAGGAAATTGGTTGCTATGCTCTCAGAGCACTCATTAAAGGATGAACTAAATCCCACCAAGAAGCTTCTTACAATTTTGGATCTCTAAGAAACTTCTTAGGGGAGGACACAGACTTGACTTCCCTCTGATCTGGCTTTGAGACTATTTTTGCTGCAAAGGTGGGAGGAAAAAAAATTACAAAATTGAACTTGAGGCTATTGTAGAAATTCTTTGGCTATAGCCACTGATGATACTAGTTCACATTAATTCACACAGAGAGTAATGTTTAAGTGGGTTTTTTTTAATTTTTAAATTTTTTAAAAATTAAATTAAATTTTTTTAAGATTTTATTTATTTATTTGACACAGAGAGAAAGACAGCCTAGAAAGGGAACACAAGCAGGAGGAGTAGGAGAGGGAGAAGCAGGCTCCCCGCTGAGCAGGGAGCCCAATGTAGGGCTCGATCCCAGCACCCTGGGGCGCTTAACGACTGAGCCACCCAGGCACCCCTGACTGTTTGTTTAGAGGGCAGTGAGAGGAATGTTCTACCTAAAGCCTTGAGGCAGACAGATAAGTGATTTAGTTTTGAAGGTGTTTAAACAGAAAGCCAAAGGTCTGCTGTGATAACCATGGTGTATCTTTAGCAAAAAGTAAAGGTGAGTGAATGTTTCTCATCTGTGTACGTTCAAAGGGAAATAGGAGTAGTCCAACAGAAACTTTCACTGGGCTCATTGATGTAATTGTAATTATTGATATTATAGTAAGATGAACCATGATTTGAACCCTCGACATCCTTTTTCCATGTGAGCTTAAGATGATCAAAAGGGTATTGTTGAATTTGTTTCCCTTTCTATAGAGATCTAAATTAATAACTCATTTCTCCAATCCCAGACCATACAATTTGCATCCTTAGTATCACAGTTTGCCTCATTAATATCAGTCAGTTTCTGTTGTGGCTATTTTGGAGAAAGCTTAGACTTGCCACCAATGTCTGGAACTAAACTCTCCACATAATTCCAACCAAATGACTGTTGACTATTTGAGAGGGTTCCCTCCAACAAAAGGAAAACTTTTTGTCATAGTTCTTTGTGGATATGCTTTTGAAAAATTTTTAAAATAGTAAAAGAGCTATGAGTGTGTGTGTTTGAGGAAGAGAGAGGGTGGTTTTCGGTTTAGTGAAACAAAAGCAATTCTATTTGAACTACATTTGTTGTCATAATTTTAGAAGCTGACAGGGTACCTAGCTGGCTCAGTCAGTAAAGTATGAGACTCTTAATTACTGGGTCGTGAGTTCGAGCCCCTCACTGGGTGTGGAGCCTTAAAAAATATATATATATATATATTTTTTAAAGATTTTATTTATTTATTTGACACAGAGAGAGCGAGCACAAGTAGGCAGAAAGGCAGGCAGAGGGAGAGGGAGAAGCAGACTCCCCGCTGAGCAGGGAGCCTGATGCGGGGCTCGATCCCAGAACCCTGGGATCATGACCTGAGCCGAAGGCAGACGTCTAACCGACTGAGCCACCCAGGCGCCCCTATATATATATATATTAAAGCTGAGCTTTGAAGAATGGGTGGATGGATTTTAGCTAAATCAAGGAATGTGCAAGTTACATAAAAGAGAATTATCCTGGGGCACCTGGGTGGCTCAGTTGGTTGAGCGACTGCCTTCGGCTCGGGTCATGATCCTGGAGTCCCGGGATCGAGTCCCACATCGGGCTCCCTGCTCAGCGGGCTCCCTGCTCAGCGGGGAGTCTGCTTCTCCCTCTGACCCTCCCCCCTCTCATGTACTTTCTCTCATTCTCTCTCTCAAATAAATAAATAAAATCTTTAAAAAAAAAAAAAAAAGAATTACCCTGAAATTGGGAAGGGAGAATTGTTAAAAATCTCACATGACATCTTTTGTAGTTTGAACCTTTCTTTAACTTAGGTATACTCAATGCATATGTAAAATCTTACATACATTTATCTGAAAATTGCCATTGTTATCTGCATTGGTAGCTCTCCAAATCCTATGCTTGTGCTTATGAAGGAAGAACCTTTACTGCTGCCATTACATTTGACTCAGTTCTTACATAGGGAATTTCATTCTCCTTGGCCTTGTTCCTAATCTCTTCTTGTCTCATGATAGCATCAGCATATTTCTGCACTTACAGACATATTATCTGGTTGAGATCTTGAGATATCCAGGCAGATCCTGTGCCCATCTTTGTCTTGTTCTCTTTGTTTTTATGGTAGTTCCCTAAACAGATGTTTAGAGCTGAGACTGTTTCTTTTTAATGTCCTTCAATGTAAGTTGTTGATATAGTGTCAAAGCATTGTTCAGTGAAACCCCTTCTGGGCTTGGGGCAGAACATTTCAGTTGAGGTAAGGCTTTGATGATCTGTTTCCATCAAAGGAATAACAAGTTTTAGAATATATATAAAATCATACAGGTTTTTACAGACAATTTCAGGAGGTTCACAAAGTTTCTGAAGCTCCTCTTTTGAGCCTTGGCTTAGAAAACAAAAGCAGATGCCTGGCTGGCTCAGTCAGTAGAGCGTATGACTCTTGATCTTGGGGTCGTGAGTTGGGTGTAGAGATTACTAAAAAAAGAAACTTAAAAAAAAGAAAACAAAAACAAGCAAACAAACCCTTTCCAGGCAGTGGCTAAACAGTATATCATTCAAGCAATCCTGCATAAATGTGATTTCTTAATTTATATTAAACAGCATTAAGTTCATAGTTATACCTGGAGTACAGATAGTCTGTATTCTACGATTGTGTGCTTTATTTCTCAGATCTTTCTTTAGAAGTGAGATTGGCCGGGCGCCTGGGTGGCTCGGTTGGTTAAGCGACTGCCTTCGGCTCAGGTCATGATCCTGGAGTCCCCGGATTGGGTCCCGCATCAGGGTCCCTGCTCAGCAGGGAGTCTGCTTCTCCCTCTGACCCTACCCCCTCTCGTGCACTCTCTCTCACTCTATCTCAAATAAATAAATAAAATCTTTAAAAAAAAAGATTTTATTTATTTGACAGAGAGAGCGTACAAGTAGGGGAAGTGGCAGGCAGAGGGAGAGTGAGAAGCAGGCTCCCCGCTGAGCAGAGAGCCCAGGATCATGACCTGAGCCAAAGGCAGACGCTCAATCAACTGAGCCACCCAGGCACCCCTATAATATTACCATCTTAACCATTTTTTTTAAAGATTTTTAATTTATTTTTTGACAGAGAGAGACCTAGCAAGAGAGGGAACACAAGCAGGGGGAGTGGGAGAGGGAGAAGCATGCTTCCCACGGATCAGGGAGCCCGATGCAGGGCTCGATCCCAGGACCCTGGGATCATGACCTGAGCCAAAGGCAGATGCCTAACGAATGAACCACCCAGGCACCCCCATCTTAACCATTTTTAAGTGTACAGCTCAGTGGCATTAAGTCCATTCACACCGCTGGGCAACCATTACCACCATTCATCTCAGAACTCTTTTTGTCTTATTAAACTGAAACTCTGTACCCCTTAAGCATTAACTCCCATTCCTCCAACCCCTGGTTCTTGGCAATTACCGTTTTTCTTTTTGTCTCTATGAATTTGACTACTACAGGTGCCTCATGTAAGTGGAATCTCATAGTATGTTTTTTCTGTGACTGGCTTATTTCACTCAACATAATGTTCTCAGTGTTCATCTGTGTTGTAGCATGTGTCATAATATCCTTTTTAAGATTGAATATTACAGTGTATGTATATATACCACATTTTGTCCATTCATATGTTGGACATTTGGGTTGCTTCTGTTCCTTGACTATTATGAATAGTGCTGCCATGAACATGAATGTACAAATATCTCTTCAAGTCCCTGCTTTCGATTCTTTTGGGTGTGTCCCTAGAGGTGAAATTTCTAGATTGTATGGTAATTCTATTTTTAATTTTTTGAGGACTCACCATACTGTTTTTCATAACAGCCACACCATTTTACATTCCCAGCAATAGTGCACAAGAGTTCTAATTTCTCCACATCTTTGACAATAGTTATTATTTTTTTAATAGTAGCCGTCCTAATGGATGCAATGGAGCAGGTTTGGGACAAAAAACTTGGAAAGACACCCTGAGACTATAGTACTTTAAGAACTTTTTAAGGCACCAGTGTACGGGGAGGGAGGTGTTAAGAGAATAGAGCAGGGGCACCTGGGTGGCTCAGTCAGTTGAGTGTCAGACTCTTAGTTTTGGCTCAGGTCACGATCCTCAGGGTTGTGGGTTCGAGCAGGTTGAGGTGTCTGCTTGAGATTCTTTCCTTACCTCTTCCCTCCTCCCTTCCATTCATATTAGAAACAAAACCTTAAAATATCTAAGACTAAGCATAAAAAGAAATGCACAAAAACCTATATGAAGAAAACTTTAAGACTACTGATGGACAAAAAGATGGCCTGAATAAATGGCAAAACAGGGCATGTTCCTCAATGATATACAGTGGCTCCCATTTTCACTCAGAGTAAAAGCCAAGGTCCTTACCAAACAACAACAACAACAAAACCCCCAGGACTCTTAAATACAGAGAACAAACTGGTGGCTGCCAGAGGGGAGGTGGGTGGGGTGATGGGTGAAACAGATTAAGGGAATCAAGAGTATACTTTGTAATGAACACTGAGTAATGTATAGAATTGTTGAATCATTATATTGTATACCTGAAACTAATACAACACTGTATGTTAATTATACTTCAGTTAAAAAAAAAGTCGAGGTCCTCGCAGTGGCTGTTTAGATTGTGAATGTTCTGCCCCCACCTTGCCTGATCTCTCCTACCACTCTGCTCCTTACCTCACTGCTGCAGCTACTCTGGCTTTCCTGCTTTTCCTTAAACAGTCTTTGTTCTCATTATTCCTTCTAATTGCCAACACTCTTCCTCCAGATAAGCCTTTGGCTAACTCCCTTGTCCACTTCAAGTTTTTGCTCAGTCTCGTCTTTTCTGTAAGGCCTACATGAATTTCAGCTCCACACCACTCCCCCATCCTCCAGAGAGTGGAGAGGGGCTGGAAACGGAGTTAATAATTGATCATGCCTATGTGAGGAAGCCTCCATAAAATTCCGTGCGGGGTTCAGAGAGCTTTCAGGCTCTCAAATACATTCGCATGAGGAGTTGGTTTTGCAACCCAACTCCACTGCAGCGGATGCTCCTGCACTCTCACCCTCTCAGACCTCGCCCTATGTATCTCTTCATCTGGCTATTCATCTGTATCCTCTATCATAACCTTTAATAAATTGATAAATATTTCCCTGAGTGAGCTGCTCTAGAAAATTAATTGAACTTGAGAAGAGGGTCATTGGAACCTCTGATCTACAGCTGGTTGATCAGAAGCACAGGTAATAGCTTGAGCTTACAATTAATATCTGAAATTGGGGAGTGGGGGATTCTCATAAGGCTGTACCTTTACCTTGAGATCTGACGCTATCTCTGGGTAGATAGTGTCAGAACTGACTTAAATTATAGGATACCCAGCTGGTGTTGTCAGAGACTTGCTTATTGTAAGGACACCCCCCCACCCCCCCGCTGTCTCATACATTTGGTGACCAAAAGTGTCAGAAGTGAAGTGTTCTCTATGAGTAGTAAAGGAGACTCAAAGGAGAGACAGTAGGGAAGACTGGGTTTTCCCTACCTAGGAAGGAAAGCTGAAGTTTTTCCTTTACACACCTATCTTTGTTTAAAAAGGTTATTTGATTATCGGGAAAAAATATTTGGATCTATTCTTCACCAAGACTTTCACTGCTGTTGTAAAACACAGATCAAATATCATTTTCCCCATTAAACTTTTCTTGATTTCTCTGACTAGAATAACTATCTTCCCTCCAAACCATTTTGGTAGTTTGTTTACTATCCCTTCCTCCAGGTTCCCTTAAGGCAATTACCATTTGCATTATATTTATTTGTACCATTAGAGCTAATTCCTTTCCCTATTCACAGTCTTCATTTTCGTATCTCACTGTAACATGTACATGGTAAGGTTTTTTGGTTGGTTTTTTTTTTTTTTTGTCCCCAGCTTTGAGGGGATATAATTGACATATATTGTGTAAGTTTAAGATGTACAACATGATTGTATATTGCAAAATGCACATAGTAGGTACTAAGTGAACATTTAATAGACTAAAGATTAAATTAGAAAATGAAGAAAATAAGGTGTCAGGGATTCCCATCATTTTTGCAGCTGTGATATCCCATAACTATGATTTTGCTATTACAGTACCCTTTATCAAACTCCTTAAAATGACTGTAAGACTGCTATTGTTTCTATTGTTTTTAATAAACTAAAAAGTGAACTTTAATAGATTTAATTTTTAGGATCTCTTCATTATTTTAGAAAAAGCTAGAACAATTTGAGGTGTTTTATGACCAGTGTTAGAAGTTGTGTTTTAAATCCTTCTGCTATGTTGGAGGTATCCATTCAGTTAGATCTTTCCAATAAGCCAGTTGCCAAGTTTAACTTTGGGATAACAAGTTAGCACACAGGCATTATGTCTTTCGTGACATAACTTTACTGTCCCCATCCTGCCTTTCCCCAAACAGAAGTGATTACTGTTTTCTCTGTGCTCCAATTGAAGCTACTTCTATTATCCCGCTGTTGTGTAATTACTTTTTTATGTGTCTGTCTTCCCTTCTAAATAGTGAGCTCTTTAAGGATAGGGATTGTGTGTTGGTAATTTCCACTTTCCCCATAGTTTCTGGGACTGGGACATTGTGGGTATTAAATAAATGATAGATGTATTAATATAAATAAAGTATATTCTGACAAGGATTCTGGCCAAATGACTGTACCAAAGACAATCTCTTCAGATGGCTTAGTGGTAAAATGTCAGGATTTGATTAAATGATGAATTTTGTGTATTCAGCCTATGGTATGGTTAATTGCCCTTAAGAACCTTTTCTTTAATTGTTGTTGTTGTTGTTGTTTTGGGATTTTGTTTTGTTTTGTTTTAAGTAATCTCTACAGCCTACGTGGGGCTTAACTCACAACCCTGAGATCAAGAGTTGCATGCTGTTATCTATTGAGCCAGCCAGGCACCTTTAAGGGCCTTCTCTTTGTAAACCACATTTTGTTTGGATCCTACCCATTTCTCTATCTCATTGTCTTTCATCTTTCACCTGGAGTTTGTAGGAAGTAAATAGTGACTGAGAGGTCAGTTGTTACTCCACCACCATCTCTAAGAACTTGGAAATAAGGGAAGTTAGACTTATGACTGAGAATTAAATTTTAACATTAACATATATCAAGGCAAAGTTATCAAAAATCATCTTAAAAAGGAAAACTGGACAAATTAAGACTTGATTAAAGATATTTATCTAAAGAACATTCACTGAAGCACTGTTGGTTAGCAGTGGCAACATAGAAACAGGTCAGCGAGAGGCATACTCAGGTTGTGCCTTACTGTCCAAGGGAGAGAATGTAGCCAACCAGCTTGAACATTCCTATCTCCCATCTGTGGCCTGATGCTATTAAACCTTTGAAACATGCAATTTAATTTCCCTACCTCAAATTCCAAGTTAATCAAGCAACTTTCTTTCCGATTATGACTTGTTTCTTATGTGTATCTTTCTACAAGGAGAAAATGAACTTCATGCCAAAGCAAATATTATCATCACTATGACAGTTAATCTATTTCATTGAAAAGAATCATTTGCCATTCTGGTTTTACATCAGCCTCTGACCCCTTTTTAATGTTAGTTTGAATTGTAGGTTTTATCTTAGTAAAGAGCCAAAACCAAGTTTCTGAGCCTAAAAATTGAAGTCCAGATCCTGGACTTCAGTGAATTCAACAAGATAAATTCCACTTTGTTGAATTTTACCTCATATAATTGTCAAATGTAACCCCTTCACATCCTCCCCATTGCCATTGCCTTAATTCACCTACTTATTATTTTTCCTCTGGATTAAAATAATAGCATCTCAACTCATTTTCTGGCCATCAGTCAGAATACACTGCACACTGATATATCTTTAAAACATAAGTTTCTTTTTTTTTTTTTTAAAGATTTATTTATTTATTTGAGAGAGCAAGAATGAGAGAGAGTACATGAGAGGGGGGAGGGTCAGAGGGAGAAGCAGGCTCCTCGCTGAGCAGGGAGCCCGATGCGGGACTCGATCCTGGGACTCCAGGATCATGACCTGAGCTGAAGGCAGTCGCCCAACCAACTGAGCCACCCAGGCGCCCAAAACATAAGTTTCATTACGTTAACTTTTAAAGTATTTAATGGTATTCTGCAATGTCCTCCATTCCATTACCTTTCATATCTTGTTCCTCAGCCCTGCCTGGAAAATTCTGTCTCCCATATTCATTATGCTAACTTATATTAATGCTTTAAGACTCAGCACCAGATCTGCTCCAAGAAACTTTAACTGACCCCCACAATTTGGTTTAGATATTCCTCTTTTGCACTTCCATGACATCCTGTCCTTACCTCTATCATACTATCCACTACACTATAGAGCAATTGTTTACTCATATGTCTCCCCTACTGGACAGTGAATTTCTTCACGGCAGCGATAGGGATATTGTCTGAATCTTTTCTATATTCCCTAGCTCTTAGTATAATACTTGATCTGTTAAATGAATTTAAGAACCTCTCTTATAACTTTATTCATTTCATTTAAACTTCAACAAGCTTCTGCATCTCCTTTCATCTCTTCCAATCTGAACATTTATCCCTAGTTACTTTTTTCCCCACTTTGAACTTGTCACACTCTTGCTGTTTCCTCAGAGCCATATGACCCACAAAGTACCATGTGTGTGTGCATGTGTGTCCATTAAGGAGATTGTCAGGTATCACAAGTTTATGAAATATCATTTTAATATATAATTCCTCATAGGGCGCCTGGGTGGCTCAGTTGTTAAGCGTCTGCCTTCGGCTCGGGTCATGATCCCAGGGTCCTGGGATTAAGTCCCCACATCAGACTCCCTGCTTACTGGGAAGCCTGCTTCTTCCTCTCCCACTCCCCTGCTTGTGTTCCCTCTCTCGCTGTCTCTCTCTCTCTCTGTCAAATAAATAAATAAAATCTTAGGGCGCCTGGGTGGCTCAGTTGGTTGAGCGACTGCCTTCGGCTCAGGTCATGATCCCAGGGTCCTGGGATCCAGCCTCGCATCGGGTTCCCTGCTCTGCGGGGAGCCTGCTTCTCCCTCTCCCACTCCCCCTGCTTGTGTTCCCTCTCTCTCTGTCAAATAAATAAATAAAATCTTTAAATAAATAAATAAATAAATAAATAAATAAATAAATAAATAAATAAAATCTTAAAAAAAAGAGAAAGAGAGAGATTTCAAGATTCTAGCAGAATCTTGTCATTTATTAAAATATATATATATATAATTCCTCCCATAGAATACAATATGATTGAATAAAAATAGTTTAAATAAAATGTAACTGAAAATGTAGGTAACCTCTGGCTCTTAAAATTACTACATAAATGATAGCAAGTAGACAAAAAAAAAAAAAATCTTTGAGATGAAAATCCTAAGCAGTTGGCTAGGTTCACCCACTACCTTAATGAGTACTGCACACCACACAGAGCATCCAACTGAGATTTATGCTTCAGTAAAATCACTCTATGGGGATTTTCAAGGTCTTGTGAGCTTTCAAGGTTGCTCATGAAAGTTATACAAATATTGAATCTGAGAATGCCAGGTCTGCAGTACCACATATATATGCTAGGCTTGATGATGTATTAAACAATGTAAGTTATGGGTTTTGACCTCAAAAAGTATACAGATGTTTCCCTTTATTCAAAGGACTCATGAATTTCCACCTCCTCTAGGAAATCCTATTTCGAAGAGGTAGTGAATGAATGGTCTCTTTACAGATACATTTTTAATTATTGGATAATGACTGTGATTGCTTTAGATTTATAGATTAATCTGGGGGGTAATTTGTATTTTTTGCAATATTGAGTCTCCTTATCCAGGAGACTCAATTTCTCTATTAATTCAGGTCTTCTTCTGTGGCCCTCAGTAAAATTTTGTATCTTTTCATATAGACCCATACATTTTTTTTTTTTTTAAGATTTTATTTATTTGACAGAGAGAGACACAGCAAGAGAGGGAACACAAGCAGGGGGAGTGGGAGAGGGAGAAGAAGGCTTCCCGCCAGGCAGGGAGCCTGATGTGGGGCTCGATTCCAGGACCCTGGGATCATGACCTGAGCCGAAGGCAAACACTTAACGACTGAGCCACCCAGGCGCCCCTAGACCCATACATTTATTGTTAGTTTTATTCATAGATATTTTAAATTTTGTTGCTATTTAAGTGATAGTTTTTCCATTATTTTTTCTGATTATTATAAGTATCTAGAAAGGCTATTTCATTGTAAATTTATTTTGTGACTGGGCACCTTACCAAAATCTTGTTATTTCTATAATTTCTAGAGTCATGGAGTAGTCCTAAGATAGGAAAGGAGGGGCAGTGGAAATTTTCTTGTCCAACCTTCTCATGTACAGATAAAACTCAGAGTAGTCCAAACAGGTTTGACTGAAATCTTAGGCCTCATGAATCTCTAGTCATTGAGTTTGACAAAATATTGTAAAGAGGCAAGGGAGCAAGACTGAGACAACAGACTGCTAAGGTCTGACCTCTTAAATCTGTATCTTGATGTGGTCATTACCAATCCAAGCTTTACAAATTCAGAAATTCAATGTACAGCTTGTCTTAGGAGGGATCCAGTCTCAGGAGATCAATTCACTCCTTTCTTTCTGGCAAGAAAAATTTATCAACAAGACAGCTAAGTTGCAGTTTAACATGGAAAATCTAATAACATCTAGGGCATTATCTTCTCATGGCCAGCTCTACTCAGGAGAGCAAATTAGAGATCCCAGAATCACAGCAAAGAGAACGGGATGTTTTTATGTGGTATTTACATTAAGATATGGTACTCTGATATTCTTTTCTGTTTTAATCATGATATTAGATAAATGTCCAATGATGTTTCTTTCCAAATAACTCTGATAGGCGTTATAGTGAGAGAAAACTTTCCCTAGGCAATGGCTGAAACAGTGATAAATGTTTCAGTATTTTCTCTTCTAAAAACTCATTCCTTCGCTCTCTCGTGACCAACATGTTAGTTTTAAAAGAGTAGAGCTTCTCTTAGATTAGCTCTATTTTAACTCCATGGCTTCCTTTCTAGAGAAGAACCCTAAGTTCCATGCTGAAATGTATTTAGGCTGTACTTTAATCTTACCAGCTTGCTTATTTATTTATTTATTTATGGGGGCGGGGCAGAGGAAGAGGGAGAGAGAGAATCCGAAGCAGGCTCGGTACTCCACACTCAGTGCAGAGCACAACCAGCCCTGACATCATGACCTGAACAAAAATCAAGAGTCACACATCCAACCAACTGAACCACCCCGGTGCCCCTATCATCTTTTAAGCAGATTACTTCAGGAATATTTCCATAGATGGGTTAAACGTTTATTAATGTTGATACTTGTTAACTGCCTTTCAAGGGTATAGTAGGTATGTTTAAAATCTGGTCCCCAAATTCTATATATACCTTTTTTGGTCCTATAGCTTCCCTATCAAACATAACACAGCTTCTTGAGATCAACTATGAAACTGGCCACTAAGCATGACCCATCAGTAGTTATTGAAATTCAGGGATTGTCAGGATTCTCTGTTAGGTGGAGTTGCCCACCTGCTCAATCTTTTGTCAGAACTGTTACTGTTGCTTTAGGTGGCATTTATCTGGGTGGGCCCAACTGACCAGGCTACTGTGTGATTTGGAATTGTTGGACTAGAATGAAAATATGTACCCTGAATGTCAGTAATGGTATTGGAAATCTCTGAAAGATAAATTGGAGAATTGAAATCCCTAACACGGTTTGAGGTTGGATAAGCTTGGAGTGGAGTGGATAAGCCCATTTAAGCAGCAAAGCTGAGATGTCCTAGATCTATGCTGAGAAACAAGTAAAGTGCTTCTAATTCATTTTATTGGCTGCTGCTCATTCAGTAAGTAAGTGGATCAGCCAGATTTTAGGCCTCAGGCCCCTGAATACCCAGTGCAGTTACCACAGTTACCCTACGCTGGAAGGTAAGGATGGTACTATATTAAGTAGCACACTCAAGAACTTGGGGTTTATCTCAGTACTCACCAGCTGGGAAGAGATAAGGATGGAACTTACGCAGGCTTTTCTTTTGGCTCTTGCTTGCCTCCAGGGCTTACAGGACTCAGGAGAAATTTAATGAATAAAGGAATTTATAAATAGAGCTGTCTGAAAATGTAGAGACCATCTTGAGAGTGATTTCTTCTGTACTTGAAGTATTTACGTGAGGCAGCCAGGGTTGCTAAACACAGGGAATGACTGCTCTGGATGGAGGATGGATTAAGGATCTCCCAGTCCCGTTCTAGTTGTGAAATTCTGTAATTTCCAGGATTAGAGCAACTCTGGGAGGTTATCCAAGATCCAGGGTGGCCCCCAGCACAGACCTTCCTGGTGGGAGTGGAGGGCAATTCTGAAAGTAATTATTTTTACTTGGGCTTAGTTTAATTTAGTTCACCCTGGTCGTTCAGTGACTCTCCTTAGACCCAATAAAACCCCTTATGATATGAGAAAACCATTTGACAACTCCATTTGGCACTGTGATCCAGGGATGTTCCCAGTTTAGTCTCAAAGCCAGCATTTCCTGGAGACATAGCAGAGAGCCTAATTAATACTGGAGTGACTTAAACTCCCACAGCTTGTTGACCTGGTAGCATTAGGAATATTCTGCCTTCTGCTGTGAAGTAGAGTAGTAGAGCACAGATCACTAGCAGAGAACTGACATATGGGGCCCAGAAAATTCCTCACAACTTATGATTTTGGATTCTGTGAGTCACAGACCCTCCCCACTTCATGGCTGCCACATTTGTATCTAATAAAGTAGGGCAGCTAAGGTAATTAAGCTAAGCTAATGTGTCTTTGGATTGATTTTAACTAAGAGGTGTACAGATCCCAGAGCTGATTTTAAACATCACCTGACAAAGTGTTTGTATTCTTTATAGCACTTGTCTTGATGAAGGGACATCTTATAACTTGTATTTTTCAGAAGGGCTAATATTCTTAATAATTTTACCTACTGCTTATCTTCGTTCTTTTTTTTTTTTTTTTTCCCAATTCCCTACTTAGAAGCCAGGCTCTGTGCAAGGGCTTTAGAAGACACAGAAATTAATTAGACATGCTCACACTAGCCAATCTGATAGAGGAGATAAAATTTAAAAAATAATTATAACATAAGGAAGAACAAATGATTAGGAGAATAATACCGATGAAGTAATATAGCAGTTTGGAGAGGTGGGGGAATTATTTCTGGATCAGAGAAAGGGAGAAACTACATTGGATTCATGGAATTTGAGCTTGCCTTTGTTAAGATAGCCTTTGAAGGATTTTGACTGATACAGAGCAAGGGCTTTACCCTTGGAAGGGACAGCGTGAGTGGTGGCATAGATGCAGGAAAGTCTGGGCCATTTTTAGGGAATTGTACATAGGCCAGTTTGAATAAAGATAAATAGTGGGAAAGAAAGGTGAAAGAATAGTTAGGGTTCAAATGGGAGCATCTTGAATGTGTGGTTGATATCTGGACTTCATTCAGTAATCCTTGGGGAGCCACTGCGGGTTTTGACCTGTCAGGAAGAAGACATGATCAGTGTTCTGCTTTAGGGCAGCAGTGGTTAGTGTGTAAAAGTCAGAAGCAGGATACTGAATCCAGAAGGAAAGTAAAAGGAATCTGAGATGATAGTCGTGGGATTAGAAAGGAAGTAATAACTTCAAGAGATCTTCAGATAGAATATATAGGACCTGGCAGGTAATCAGAGGGGGAACTGAAGATGATTCTTGGATTTCATGAACAAGTTAGAATAGTAAGACAGAGGGGCGCCTGGATTGTTCAGTCATTTAGCGTCCGCCTTCGGCTCAGGTCCTGATCCCAGGGTCCTGGGATCGAGTCCCACATCAGGCTCCCTGCTCAGCGGGAAGCCTGCTTCTCCCTCTCCCACTCCCCCTGCTTGTGTTCCCTCTCTTGCTGTGTTTCTCTCTGTCAAATAAATAAATAAAATCTTAAAAAAAAAAAAAAGAATAGTAAGACAGAGAAACAGATATGTTAAAAATCAGAGAAGGTAAGAAATATCATTTTGGAACATGATTATCTTGAGATGCTAGTGAGCAGGTAAGAGGAAATGTCCAACATTTGGGATTAAAGATGGTTTTAGGAGCTAGGGGCAGAGATGCAATGAGAGGATTTGATATCATAATTCAAGGAAAACACACACAGACAACAGGGAGAACAATGCTTTGGGGAATAGCCCATGTGCAAGGCACTGTAGAAAATGCTTGATATACTTTATATAATCTTTGCAACCAAGGTGAAGCAATTATCTTCATGTGAGAGACGAAAGACTGAAGTTCAGAGTGATTATCTCATTACCCCAAGGTTACACTTTAATAAGTGTTGGCTCCAGCGTTTAACTTTAGGTCAGCCTAACTGCTACATCACATTGCAAAGCAATCAAAGAGGTAGGGGAAGAAAAATGAGGGAAATGAATTATCATGAGAACAAGGAATGAAAAGACCAAGTATCTTAATGAACTATATGGGGGCCACGGGATAGAAAAGACAGAGGTAAGGAGGTGAAATGTCTTCAAATTTAGTAGCTCCAGCTTTTGTTGGGAATTGGTGCCAAAGCCATATAGATGCCAGGCTTAGGGACATCAAGAAAGGCTATGTAGGGACCTTCAACTGTGCTTGGCCTAGCTGGAGGTTGAGTTCCATCTACAATTGTACATTTTAACTTACTCAAACACTTATCCCAGAAGCATCCAGATGACTTTCCAACCTTCTTTTTAGCAGGAGAAACTACTTTTTTAAACTTAAAATATAGGAACATACCAGATAAAAGTGGAGTTATTCAAGTTGAGAGAAAGGAAGTGCTGCTCTCTACCTCCTCCTTGCTCCTCTCTACCCTGAACTATATTTCAGGCCCTGAGAAACCTGCCTGCTTTACATAACACCATTTGAAAACCCTGCTGTATTTTTCCTTTTTTTTTCAGTGAGGAAGGGAAGTGATTATTATTATAGGTAAGAAAAGCTAGAAAACTGAAGGTAAAAGTCATTTGCTTTAGGTACAAATAATTTAGGAATCCAGCTGAGAATAGAACAGAGGTTTCCAAACTCCCCATCAGTCAGTGTTCTTTCTGGCCCTTGACTCAAATTTTATTTGTTTAAAAAGGAATGTAACATTTGCTTTCTAAGATTTCATTCAACAGACATTTGTTAACTACCTATACATGCAAAACAGTTAAGACTAAGTAAATGTTGACTTAACTTTTATAGACTAAAAGAAAAAGAAAATAAACTACCCAAAAACATATTTTACTACTTAATAAGGAGCTTACTTTGTGAGACTGCAAAATTACAAACACCAGAAGATTATTTGGTCAGACCCAATTTAAAGCTCTAGGCAGACAAGAAGGGTTTTTGTAACACACAACTGCTTTATAAAATCTGCCTTCTAGATGAAGCAGATAACTCCTGAGGAAGACTCCGAGTTTGAAAATAGAAGCAGTAGCTAAGAAACTGTAGTAGTTTGTGTGTTCCTTTCCACCCATTTTGTATTTGAAGTTTATATTAATCTTTAGCTTTTTTGTTTTAAACCTCCTGAAACTAAATCCAAGTTAATTGAAAGGTTATTCGAAGTCTATGAATCACCCTTGGAAGAAGCAGGTTGAAAATTGGGGTACTGAGACTCACTTCACTTTCCCTATCTAGAGGAGAAAGAAAAAAAAAAAGTCCACAAAAAAGGAGTGTGGCAATTTCCCAAAAGCCAAGATGCTGTTAGAAGTAGAAAATGCGGGACGCCTGGGTGGCTCAGTCGGTTAAGCGTCTGCCTTCGGCTCAGGTCATGATCCCAGGGTCCTGGGATCGAGTCCCGCATCGGGCTCCCTGCTCCGCAGGGAGCCTGCTTCTCCCTCTGCCTCTGTCTCTCTCTCTGTCTCTCATGAATAAATAAAAAAATAAAAAAAAAAATCTTAAAAAAAAAAGTTGAAAATGGAAGGAAATTTTGTCGTCTAAATGACCTCATAGACAAGTAGATGTTTCAACATACTCCCACCCCTCCCAGAATTTTAAAGAAGATCTGTGTTTTCCTGTCAGAAAGTAGTTGTGGTTGAAATAAGGACATGAAGTGGGGACTGTAACTGAGAAGAAAGGGAGAATGTGGAGTGCTGGTGGGTTTGGGACTGTGCTTGAAAGCATTTTGGGGTAAACTTGCTTTTTAATTATGTATGTGCTTCTGTTGCTTTAAAAAAACAAACTTTTGTTAGCTTTGCCGAGATTCATGTGATATGAATTGGGATGGGAGAACCTGATTTCTGGAGTAACTAGGGATTTGTGCATTGGATATAATAGCGAACTCTGGGAAACCTTAATAGAATGGTTCATGATTTTATATGACAGTCTGGGGGAAATGTAGCTCTTAGTTGTAGTCAGGGGATGATGGGCATATCTGCTTCTGTGTGAGAATCCTATCCTCAGATTCTGACATGCAGAAGTTTGTTCCTTTGTTGATGAAAAATCTATTCTCTGAAAGACAGATTTGTTCATTAAGAGCCAATTATGACTTGTATGCATGCAGTCGATGACATTCTAGTACTGAGAGTCATCAGCTATGCCGCTGCCAGACTTCATTGTTTATTGTAGTTTATGTAGCTTTCAGATGGAGCTAAATATAAACTTGAAGACTTTCTCCAAACCTTTATACTTAGTAAATTTACTAGTTTTTTGTGTATAATAACTGGGTGGGGTGGATGCAGGATGCTGGCAGCACAGAATCACAGCTAGGGCTTGGAGGAACTCGAAGCTGGTTTGCACTATTTGCCAATTGGAAGACTGTGAACTGGTAGATCAATATTCCACCCCCAACCCCAAGTTTCAGTAAGGTTGTCTTTATGTTACATGATTCAGTTCAAGGTCAAGGCAGCTTAGAGATTATCAGCTAAAGATGGGACCTGTTATTTCTACCTTTGATTCTCATATCTAAATGAAAGAGTTTTAGATCCTATAACTATGTCTTTTTTTTTTTTTTTGAGAGAGAGAAAGAACATGTGCACACATGTAAGGGTGGTGGTAGGGGAGGAGCAGAGGTAGAGGGAGAGGGAGAGAGAGAATGTTAAGCAGTGTCTACACTTGGCTCGGAGCCCGACAGGGACTTGATCCCACAATGCTGAGATCATGACCTGAGCTGAAATCAAGAGTTAGACGCTTAACAGCCTGAGCCACCCAGGTGCCCCATGTCTTACAGAAGCTGGTGCTATTCCTTGACTTCTCTTCGATGCCTCTTCTTATGACTCTAGTGTTTTTCAACCTTCTTTTAAAAATGTAATGAATCCCCCCCCCAAATATTTAGTAATTACAAAGGGAAAACTAGTAAGTTTACAGTGGAGAATTCTGGCAGACACCATCTTAACCAAGCAATCTAGGTTCGTATCACTAGGAATGCACATGACAGCATGTATTCCCTGATAGGATGCCCTGAGAAGGGCACATCAGACAAACACAAGTTGAGGCACACTCTACAAAACAATTGGTCAGTACCTTTCAAAAGTGTCAAGGTCATGAAAAACAAAGAATCGGGAACATTGACAAGTTGAAGACATGCAGCTAAATGCAATGTAAGATACTGGATTGGGTCCTAGAGCCAAAAAAAAAAAAAGGACATTAGTGGAAAGCATTGGTAAAAAATAATTTCTGGGGGCGCCTGGGTGGCTCAGTCGTTAAGCGTCTGCCTTCGGCTCAGGTCATGGTCTCAGGGTCCTGGGATGGAGCCCCGCATCGGGCTCCCTGCTCAGCAGGAAGCCTGCCTCTCCCTCTCCCACTCCCCCTGCTTGTGTTCCTGCTCTAGCTATCTCTCTCTCTGTCAAATAAATAAATAAAATCTTAAAAAAAAATAATTTCTGTACTTCAGTTTATATTATTATATGAAGGTTAATTTCTTAGTGTATAATTGTTCTATTATGGTATATAAGATATTAACATAAGAATAGAGTGGGGGGGCACCTGGGTGGCTCAGTCATTAAGCATCTGCCTTCAGCTCAGGTCATGATCCCAGGGTCCTGGGATGGAGTCCCCCATTGGGCTCCCTGCTCAGCGGGAGGCCTGCCTCTCCCCTCTCCCATTCCCCCTGTTTGTGTTCCCTCTCTCGCTATCTCTCTTACTGTCAAATAAATAAATAAAATCTTAAAAAAAAAAAAAAAGAATACAGTGTGTGAAGGGTATATGGAAATTCTCTATACTATTTTTGCAACTCTTCTGTAAGTTTAAAATTATCTCAAAATAAAATGTTTTTCTTTTAAATGTGGTGACCCAAATTGGCCTATTCTCTCAATAAGGGTTATTAAAAAATTACTCTCCTGAATAAGATAGGAAGGGTATTTCATATGATTGGTATATTTAATTTTTTAGTTCTTTTGTTATTTTTTTTAATTTAACTTTAATTTTTTAGTTCTTTTGTTATTATGTGTTGAATAGATGTAAAGTTTATAACAAATGTGTAAGTTGTAAAGAGTAACAATAACATAAACACAAGTGTAGCTTGAAGCTCTCAGTATATATGGCTTTTCCATCCTCCCCACTCTCTCCCTAACCTTTATCCTGAATTTTGTACTTTCATTCTCTCGTTTCTCTTTATAGGTTTACCTTGAAAGTATGTGTTCCTAATGATAGAGTTTTGCATGATTTTTAACTTTATGTAAGTGGAACATCGTATGTATTCTTTTGTAATTTTCCTCCTAAATATTATATTCCTGAGATTTAATCATGTTAATGTGCTTAACTGTAGTTCATTCATTTTCACTGCTGTGTAGCTTTCCGTTGTACGAACATACCACAGGTTACTTCTCTATTTTACCATTAATAGCTATTTGGTTGGTTTCCAATTTTGCTGTTATGAAGAATGCTACCATACACATCCTGTATATGACATATTATGAGAGTCTCCATAGGGTGTATACATAAAATGGACTGACTGGATTATAGGATAAATGCCCCATCAACTCTATAAGATAAAGCCAAATTGTTTCCCAAAGTGGTTGTTCAATTTTTAAGACCATCAACAGTATGTAAGTGTTCCACTGGTTCCACTTTTTCTCTAGCACAGTATTATTAGACTTAAAACTTTTTTACCAATTTAGTGGGTATGTATATTAAAATTTTAAAACATTGCCGTTTATTGTCTACTCTGAATCAAGCACTATGGCAGACATTTTCATACCTTATTTAACTTAATCCTCTCATAACTCTTCTCTGTCCCGTAATAGACACAAATGTTGTACTTAGTTTGTAATACATAATTACCCCTAACTCTCTCTCTGACAAATTTATTCTTTAGTGGGTCTTTCTCCATCTTGTATCTCCCTAATTTATTTCCTGTTTCTTTTTTTTAAATCTCAGTTTAGAAAAAATTTGAGGGAAGGCTCTCTGGTTTCTAAGTGGTTACTAATTTACCCCAGCTCACATTGTCATTTTTAGTAGCAGACTGAAATTAAACCTGGTTCCCTAGCTCCCAATCTTTTTCTTTTCTCTTTTTTTTCTCTCTCTCTTCCCTTTTTCCTCCCACATTCCATTTCTTCCTCCCTTCCTTCACATTCTTCCTCTCTGAGGTTTTTGTTTGTTTGTTTTCCTTTTCTTCCTCTGAGTTTAACAGCTTAAATATACTTTCCAGATGGCTGCTTTGTAATGTGATGTGTGTGCAGAGAACATTACCAGATTGGGTGAGTTCCTGATTCTAGCTAAACAGTCATTACTCAGGCCCCTGGCTGGCCATTAAGTCCCTTATAACCATTTCACGTTCCTAGCTATACTCCTTGTGTGGATTTGGCCAGACTACCCTCTGAGAGCTGCTGATGGCCCTGCAGGGGATGGAGAGAAGCCAGAACTTCAGGACATCCCATCCTTGGCTCTTCTTTCTTGGCAGCTGTAGAAACCCCAAGCCTACTGTGAAGATGTAGGCAACTTACAGTAGGATTGGGTTCCTAGAGAATGGTGATATTAGAACTGCTAAAATTATTTAGGAAAACACAGATTCTGTTGACAGAAGAAACAGACATTAGGTTGGGATACAAACTTTGTAGCCAACAAGCACAAATAATTTTGTTTGGCCTGCACAATATTTAATTTTCTTTCTTTTTCATTTGGATACTTTTATAGGAAGCATGCATTCTCCAATTTGTCCCAGTACCCAGCATTTCATTTCCTATTGTTTTATATCTAACTGCTGTTAACTTTCTGGCTCCTATTTGAGTTATTTGATGCAACTCTGCCTAGATTACTGAAATATGCATTTTATCCTTAATGAGGTCACTTGGGCCTCACAGCAGAACTGGAAGATACATTGTTATTCCAAATCACAGTTTTCCAGCTAGTTGTGTTTTTTTTGGTTTGGTTTATGTTGTTGTTGTTGTTGTTGTTGTTTTCTGATAGCTGAACATCTCTTGGCTGGAAATATCCTTTTATTTAGACTTTACATTTCCCTAAAGATATGAATTTTTTCCCCATCTGATCCTGTTTGGGGTGATTAAGATGAAAATACCTATAAAGTTTTCTAGTCTTGGCTTATCCACACTTAGTGGCTTGGGAGACCTGAAAGAAATTGTTTAAAATAAATATACTTTATTGGCCTTTTCTGGGTTGGGTTAAGGATGAAGAGAAAGAAGAGTTTTTCTGTGTAGCAAACTCATGGGGTTTCATGAAGTATAATTTTCAAAAAGTTAAAAAATATGACTCTCATATAAATACAAATATTTTATTTGTAGGTGTCAAATATCTTATTTAACTCATTAATTAGTGAGGTAATCAGTAATAAGTTAAGACCAGTTCAAATGAAAATATAGGAGCTAAGTATTTACAGGAAATTTAATAAAGGTTAAGATAAGATTTCTGATTTATACATAAAACTAATTGAATTCCTAAAGTGCACAAGTCATAACCTTTGGAGTTATCTTTTTCACCAAACATAAAATATTTTTATTTCTATGGGATAAAAATCTACAAGTTAACCCCTGCCTACAGAATTATAGAATAGTCCCATCAATAGAAAATTAAAGATGTCAATCCAGAACTGCACTAAGAGATCACCCAATAATTCTTTGTCTGTTTCCAATGATCTGTTACAGATAATTTTTCTGACGAAGTGTAGTCATCAGCCTAGACTTGATTGCCAGAAAGTGGAATCTGTTTGCCAAGCTTTGAAAATACAACTTTATGATGAGGACATATGAAATGAATTCCAAAATTTAGCATATGTATCTTAGAGGTAGATTATTTTGGAATTCAGGGAACAAGTTCCAAGTTTCTTAAGCACATGTTTCTTAAGCACATGTTTAAGTGAAATGGTATTGGCATGAGAAATTCTTATACTGAATCTTTTTATTTCCTTTGCAGAAATTCCATGGAATTATAGTTGGTACTATTCTGCAATGTCTCTAATTGAAAGACAAAGTGAGGGCAGACAAAGTGAAGGTAGGTGAACTCAGTAAATATCTAAGTCTCTATGTCATTATTATTGCCTCCAAAAGTAAGTGTGTGTGCATTGAGTACACGTGCTAATGTACATAGGACAGACAAATAGACCGGCCAGTCTATCACTCAAACCACCAATCTACCAAACAACTGACCAGGAAAGGAAATATACTTTGCAGAAGTAAATACTTTGTCCTTACAAGTACAAACTCCACTGTTTGGTTATCTGAGAATTCTGACGTGAGTAGTTCCAGTCTCTTGTACTTTTATTTCTATTTCTATTTTATTTTGTACTTTTATTTGGAAGTTCACCGGAAAAGCCTGTGTTCCTTTTCCTCTCCCCATCCTTCACAACAGCCTCCTGCTAAAAAGAAGTGTTCAGTGTGAAAAGAGGCTGCTGAAACAGATAAGGTCATCCTTTGCAGACTCTTTGTGGACAGAGCAAATAGATCTGGCTATGGTATTAGGGAGGATTTCCATACCACTTCCATGCTCTCCTGTGGTGAATCCAAGTACTAAAGGGAGCTGGGGTAATCACACCCAAGCCTGACACGAGAAAAAAAATTTTTCTGACATAAAATTTTCAAAAAGGAAGCCAGAATGTAGTTCTATATTTAGAACTGCCTGACATGAAAAAAAAATTTTTTTTGACATAAAATTTTGAAAAGCAAGCCAGAATATAGTTCTATATTTAGGCTTCCTTTTGAGGAATGAAGAAGGTGCAGAGAATGAAATTAGGTCACTGATTTCAGGTCACACTAAACCTTTATTTTCTGTCATTGTGCAGTTGTCTGATTCCTGGAGGGAACTCATTTCAAGGGCACATAGTTCCATAAAGAAGAATTCCATCCCAAGGGCACAGGCTTTAGTTCCAGGAAGAGGAAGTCAGGGACCTCCCAACTGAGGGAAAAACCAGGGAGTCCTTTCCTACTCTCAGAACTGCTAAAGGAAAGAAGGCTGGGGAAAAACAAGTTAACTGACCAATTTCTCCCGCATCTTCTTATGAACAGAAAATATGGGAGAGGAGAATACTTTAGGGAACAGTAAATTCAAGGTAAAAGAACGATGTGGCAATCATCAGTAAGGACTGATTTACTTATTCAACAAATATTTATTGATCACCAAATGAATGCTGGCCACTGTGCTACATGCTGGTAATAAAATGGCGACAAACCTACACAGAATCCCTGCTCTCACAGAAATTACAGCTTAGTGAAGGACAACCTTTAATTAAGTAGTAACACGTCAAATAATAGCACAGAGAAATATCAAATTATATCTACAATAAATGCTGTGAAGTAAGATCATATGGGGGCATTGTGGTTAAGAGCATGGCTTCTGGAGCCATACTGTTTAGGTTTGAATCCAAGTTCTGCCACTTACTATGTTATCTTGGGCAAGTCTCTTAATTTCTCTATGCTACAGTTTCTCATCTATGAAATCAGGCTAATAACAGTGCTACCTCATAAGTATGTTGTGAGGATTGAATGAAGAAATATTTGTAAAGCACTTAGGACAGTATCTGGTACATGGTAAACACTAGGTAAATATGTAAAAAAAAATACTTAATCTATAGGAGCTCTGATTTTTTTGTTGTTGTTGTTCGGGAAGATAACTAAGAACTTGAACATTTATAAATGGGGGTTATTTCAAAAGTCCAAAGTTTTACCAGTGAAAAATAATTGAAACTACTTTTCCTGGCCTAAACCCCTTTAAGTAGGCGAGGCCTACCTACTACAGTAGAGTTATTGCTTGTGCTGTTTTCAGCAGTGAGCAATTAATACTGGTCCTTCCAAGATGTTGGCCTCTTAGCTTGAGTCAACAAAATAACAGTGGCAAACCCAGTAATTTGGCTTCTGCCCTTTTCTAGGCTATCAACCTATTCTGGTTGGAAAACTTACAGTACATAGAGTGAATATTGACTGGTTCTAGTGTCTTGCTTATCTACCCTCTCCATTCTATACATCATATTAATCTTCCGAAATTCCAGTTTTATCGTGTTTTTCCCTGCTCAAAGTCTTTCTGGGATTCCTTGTCAGCTACTAATAATTTTAAGGTCATCAGCCTAACATTAAAGCCCTGACTTTATAGTCTTGTTTCCTGCCTCCTTCAGACTCTTCTTACCTCTGTAATATCATACAACTTGTCCAGTCTCAGTGCCAAACTTTTCATTAGGTTCTTCTTCCTGCTTACATACCTGTCTCCTATATTTATATTGAACGGATGTTCATCGTTTAGGTTTAGTGCAAGTTTTTCTCCATGAAGCCTTCTCCAGCAATTCCAGCCACCAACCTCCCCTGTCCCCTCCCCTGCATTATCTTTCCATCTTGAATTCTTACAGTGCTTGGCTTCTGGAGTTTTTAAAAATAATAGCCTTATTGAGGGGCGCCTGGGTGGCTCAGTTGGTTAAGCGACTGCCTTCGGCTCAGGTCATGATCCTGGAGTCCTGGGATCGAGTCCCACGTCGGGCTCCCTGCTCGGGAGGGAGCCTGCTTCTCCCTCTCCTGCTCCCCCCTCTTGTGCTCTTTCTCTCTCTCACTCTCTCTCTCAAATAAATAAATAAAATCTTTAAAAAAAAAAAGTCTTATTGAGCCATAACTTACATGCCATTGAATTACCCTTTTAAAGCATACAATTTAGTGATTGTTAAAATATATTAGAACTGTGCCACTGTGACTATAATTTAATTTTAGAACATTTTCATCACCCCAAAAAGAAACCCCATACCCATTAGCAGTCACTCCCAATTCCTGCCTTCCCCACCCTCTAGCAACCACTAATTTACTTTCTATCTCTGTTGATTTGCCTATACTGGACATGACATAAATAGAATCATAAAATATCTGGCCTTTTGTGACTGGCTTCTTTCACTTAATATTTTCAAGGTTCATGTTGTAGTATGTATCAGTACTCCATTCCTTTGTAAGGCTGAATACCATTCCAATGTATGTATGTATACACCACAATTTATCCATTCACCAGTAGGTAGACATTTGGGTTGTTTCCACTTTGGGGCTATTATGAACAATACTGCTGTAGCCATTCATGTATAAGCTTTTGTGTGAACATATCATTTCAATTCTCTTGAACGTACAATTAATTTTAAGTCTTACTTATATCCTATATTGAATTGTTGCTTTGCTGTTTTGGATATATCTTGTATGATTCTACTAAATTGTCTGCCTTGCACAGTGCCTACAGAGTTTCCTCTGTTCTGGAAAGTATATATGTATACATTTATATGTAAATGCCCTGAAGAGGAAGGGACACAAAGGATATACAGTCTGTTAATGGTTCTACTAAATTGTCTGGGAGAAAGGGAGAAAGAGGGGAAAGGAAACTTTCTTTCTTTATATTTCTGATTTTAGGTCTTTTACAGTTAAAATATATTTATGTGTTACTTTGGGTTATTTGAAAAATCATTAAAGAAAAAAGTGTAATCACAAAGGGAAGGAAGTTGGAGAAACTAAAAGGAAAGGACAGAAAAAAAAAAGGAAAACAATAGGAAGGAGGAAGGGCATAGATATTGTGGCATTTAGAGCAGAAAATTAATCAGAACTTTAGTAATAGAATCCTACACAATACCACACTTAAAAACAAAAAATAGACCATGTATATTGCATAACTCTGTGTGAACATACTACAAACCATTGAATTGTACATTTTATTTTAAATAGGTGAATTATATGGTATGTATATCTCAATAAAGTTATTTAGGATAAAAAAGACATCTACAGTTTTTAGAGTTAGTTTCTAGAATTATGTTTCTTTAGAAAATATAAAGCAACAATTGAATTTATAGGAACTTTTCCTGACCTCAGTAACAGGAGCAGGGTAGCAAGATAAAATACACGATTCTCAATTAAATTTGAATCTCAATAAATAATGAATAATTTTTTAGTATAAATATGTCCCACGTAAATATTTGGGACATACTTGTCTTTGTATTTTTATTTGCTAAATCTGGCAACCCTAAACAAAGGGAATTAAGTTTTGAATCTCTTAGAGTGAAATTGCTTCTTTAGTATCACTAGGATTTACTATTAGATCCAGCTTTGTGTGAATGGCATTTTGTTTCTAAATGATGGCCTTTATTATAAGTTTTCCAGCCTCTCATCTCCTATCCCAAGGAAGGTTTCATGACTGGGAAACCCTGAAAGTGATATCTAGCAGTTCAATCAAACATGATTAATTTTACCTTTACCACATTGATAAAAAATCATTGGCTCTACTTTCCAAATGTCAGAATGGCAAAGCACCACTCCCAACTTCGCTCTATATGGAGTGATATGAATGATATTCCTGTCAGCTTTTCCCTTGAGAGAAGAGGGAAGAAACCAAAGGTCTCCAACAGGAATAGTGGGTAGGGCCTTTAGTTTTGTTTTTTGGCTTTTTAAAAGATTTATTTATTTTAGAGATTGAGAGAGCATGAGTGGGGAAGGGGCAAAGGGAAAGGGAGAGGAAGAGAGAGAATTTCAAACAGACTCCTTGCTGAGCACGGAGCCCAGCATGGGGCTTGATTTCATGACCCCGGAGATCATGACCTGAGCCAAAAGAGTCGGACGCCTAACTGACTTAGCCACCCAGGAGCCCCACTTTAGTTCTGATCATGTCCTGAACTGTGCCAACTGACCAATCTTCTGTGTCACCCTATTACTAAATTAGGATTTGCTGGGTGTTTTGTTTTGTTTTGTTTGCTTTTATTACTATTTTGATTTTCTATTTGTTTTATTACTATTTTATTTTCTTTTATTACCATTTTGATTGTCCTTTGAGTAATTCTACTCTTATTTCTGCTCAGCTTGGACAGGTAAGTTAGTGAAGTTATGGAGGGAATGGGCAGAGGCAGAGGTAACAGAAGAGCTAGTAGCTCAAGAATTGGACTTTTCATGACATTCAAGACTTTAGTGAGCTTCCTCTCTAGATTCTTTTTTTTTAATTCTTTTTTAAAGATTTTATTTTTTTATTTGACAGAGAGAGACACAGTGAGAGAGGGAACACAAGCAGGGGGAGTGGGAGAGGGAGAAGCAGGCTTCCTGCTGAGCAGGGAGCCCGATGCGGGGCTCAATTCCAGGACCCTGAGATCATGACCTGAGCCAAAGGCAAACGCTTAACGACTGAGCCACCCAGGCGCCCCTCTTTTATTTTTTTTTAATTGAAAATATATGTAATTTTTAAACTTTCAAAAAATTACAAGTACAGCACAAATATCCATAATCTCCTCACCCAGATGCCTAATTGCTAATATCTTATCACATTTGCTTCATCTCTATATGTGTGTGTACCTATTATACATATTATGTTTATATATAACATTTATTATATATATAATAATTAGTTGTTTTCTGAGCCTTTTTTTTTAAGATTTTATTTATTTATTTGAGAGAGAGAGCATGAGCGTGTGGGGAGGGGTGGTGGGAGGGGTAGAGGGAGAGGGAGAAGCAGACTCCCCACTGAGCACGGAGCCCAAAGTGGGGCTCGATCCCAGGACCCTGAGATCATGACCTGAGCCAAAGGCAGATGCTTAACTTACTGAGCCACCCAGGCATCCCATTTTCTGAGCCTTTTGAGAACAAGTTGCAAACATGATGTCTCTTCACCCCTAAATACTTGGGTGTATATTTCTCCACATTGAGGACATTTTGCTACTTTACCATATAACCATTCAAGTTAGGAAGTCAGCATTAATACAAAACTATCATTCAAGTAATAGACTCTTGTACCCCCCATGTCACCTCCATTTAAATTTCACCAACTTCCCTAACAATGTCTCTTCTTCCTTTCTATGCTATCCCTTTCAGTAACACATGCTCCTATTATCTCTTTAGCCTCCTCCAGTGTGAAACTTCTCTATTTTTCCCTGCCTTTCATGTCTTCAACATTTTTACCTCTTTTTTTTTTTCTTTTTTACTTTCTTTCTTTTTAATTTGAGTATAGTTGACACATAATATTACATTAGCTTCAGGTGTACAACATAGTGATTGGACAAGTTTATGCATTATGCTATGTTTACAAGTGTAGCTTGCATCTATCCTGATACATCAGTATATCGCTATTAAAATATTATTGAATATTTTATTCCCATGACTTTCTCAGGAAATACAAGCTTCCTGTTATGGTTGAATAAGTCTCCAGGTTCTTTTTGACACTACACTCTACCCACCCTCTTCAACCATGCTGAATATCCTCCTGTTTGCTGACCTTGGCATAGAAAGATCAACAAGGGGCACCTGGGTGGCTCAGTCGGTTGAGCGGCTGCCTTCGGCTCGGGTCGTGATCCCAGAGTCCTGGGATCAAGCCCCACATCGGGCTCCCTGCTCAGTGGAGAGCCTGCTTCTCCCTCTCCCTCTGCCTGCCTCTCTGCCTACTTGTCCTTTCTCTCTCTCTCTCTGTCAAATAAATAAATAAATAATCTTTAAAAAAAAAAAAAAGAAAGATCAACAAAAGGGGCACCTGGGTGGTTCAGTCAGTTAAGCATCTACCTTTGGCTCAGGTCATGATCCCAGGGTCCTAGGATCAAGCCCCAAGTTGGGCTCCCTTCTCAGCAGGGAGCCTTCTTCTCCCTTTCCTCCACACTCGTGCTTTCTCTCGCTATCTTTGTCACTCTCTCTCTCAAATAAATAAATAAAATCTTGAAAAAAAAAAAGATGCTTTCTCTCGCTATCTCTGTCTCTCTCAAATAAATAAATAAAATCTTTTAAAAAAAGAAAGAAAGAAAGAGGGGCACCTGAGTAGTTCAGTCATTAAGCGTCTGCCTTCGGCTCCAGTCATGATCCCAAGGTCCTGGGATCGAGCCCCGCATCAAGCCCTGCATCCGGCTCCCTGCTCTGTGGGAGGCCTGCTTCTCCCTCTCCCACTCCCCCTGCTTGTGTTCCTTCTCTTACTGTGTCTCTCTCTGTCAAATAAATAAATAAAATCTTTAAAAAAAAAGATTTTAAAAAAAGATCAACAAAGAATTAGCTGACATTTCTCTTTCAGCCCAGCTGTTCTGTGATTATGTAGAAACTCCCACAAGGAGGTGATTATCCTCCATTGGAGGGTTTAAACAGAAATCTGGCCACAATTTAACAAAACATGTTTTTAAACATTTACTTGTGTGCTTGTTCATTCCACGAATCTTTATTAAATCCAAGACCTAATGCTGAACTAAGTAGTAGGATACAGAGATTTAAAGAAAAGAAAAAAAGGAAAGATAGGGTCTCTACCTTTAAGTAGCTCTTTGTTTAGTGGGAGAAGATGGTATTATGAATAAATATGGTAAGTGAGCTAAATGTAAACCATGAGACATAGCAGTGGGCAGACTAAACCTGAAACATAATGAAGTGGTGATGAGAAAACAAATGAGTTACTGTTTATTCTGTGGGACCACAGGCCCTGGCCTTTCTTGTGGTGACTCTCTTCCATGTCATTTAGGTATTCTACTTACCATTCTTTAGATAGAAATATCATTTGTTGATATCTTAGAGATGTAGTCTGGGGAAAGGAAATAGAAATTTTTTTGTGTGTACCCAAGACTGGAAGTCATATGGTTAGCTGAATTTACTGGTACATGTTTCAGATTATACTATTTGACTACAAAGGGATAAATTGCCATCATTTGGAATCTAAGAAATTCCAGTATTCCTTTTTTTTTTTAAAGATTTTATTTATTTATTTGTTTGTTTGTTTGTTTGTTTGTTTGACAGAAGGAGACACAGCAAGAGAGGGAACACAAGCAGGGGGGAGTGGGAGAGGGAGAAGCAGGCTTCCTGCTGAGCAGAGTTCCCGACTCGGGGCTCGATCCTAGGACCCTGGGATCATGACCTGAGCTGAAGGCAGATGCTTAACAACTGAGCCACCCAGGTGCCCCTAAGAAATTCCAGTATTCCTAAAGTAAACTGATGCCAACTAATCTGACCAGAAATTACAGAAATTAGCCAGTTATCCTTCCTCTGGCAGCTATCCTCACTTTTTAGAGATGGGAAAATTTTAGCCACAGGCATTAGATGACTTGAGTGAAATCACCTAGGCCTGTTGATCTAGAATAATAACAAGGGATCATTGCTGAGTTTCTCCCACTAGCACTTAATTGAGTTGGGAGTCTGGTGGTGTAAGGAGAGGGCCTGACTAATCTACTAGAGACTTGTATTCCTAAAATCATCTCACTGCTTTTCTTTCTTAGCTGGAAAATTCCATTTGTGATTGAGTTCCCACTATGAGCAAGGAGATATTTGCCGAGATCCTCCTAAGCCTAATTGCCACCTGACCAACGGCCTTCTTCCCTTTTTCTCCCTTCTTCCTCCTTCCTCTTGGTTACTTATTTTTCAGTGTGCCTCTTTCTCTAGTTCCCTCTTACAGAGCTCATTTTCCTTTTTAATTTCTGCCATTTCCTTGTCTAGGCTAATCTCCAATCTTCCGTAGCTTTAACCTTTAAAACCTGAGATTGGATTATATCCAGATTGCATAAGAGCTAAGTTTTTCACCCTGGCATTTGAATCAAAACACTAAGAACACTGTTAGACAGAGGCTTCTCCTATTTTGACACTTCTCTTCTACTACCATCCCACCAAGGGCTTGAGTAGAGTTCCCCTCACTAGACTGTGGCTTTTGTACCCTTCCTTCTCTACTGACCAGATTAGCTTTGTACATCCACAGGAGATAGCTGAAAGTTCAAAAGGGAGCGTGGGGCTCCCTGTTCAGCAGGGAGTCTGCTTCTTCTTCTCCCTCTGCCTGCCGTTCCCCCTGCGTGTGCTCTCTCTCTGTCAAATAAATAAATAAAATCTTTTAAAAAAAAAAAGAATTGTTCTAAAATGGTGCTTTGTATGCCTTAATTTATTAATCCTCACAAAAACCTTATGAATAGGTATTATCATTTCAATTTTATAGATGAAGGAAATGAGTCTCATAGAGGTTAAGTAACTCCCTCAAGGCTACATAGCTGGTAAGTGGAGAACTGAGATTTGAATCCTGGCAGCCTGACTCAGTTGCTCATGTTATTAACCACTGTTGGAGGCTACCATAATTTTAAACTCTAAGTCCACTGCACATTTTATAATACCACGTTGCCTTGCTTCACCAAAATGGCCCTTTCAGTTCAATTATTTTACCACCCACAGTCTAGCTCTGATCTCAACACAGGTCCCTTTGAAACCAGGCCTTCATTCAACAGGCTGTAGACTCAACCCTTAGTTACCAAAGATGGATGCATTTTCCAGTCACCAGAGGCTAAGCTAGGTGTTTATGCCCTTGAATTCTGTAGTCAGGACCTTTTCAACTAGACTGTCTTCTAGACTCTCCTTGTCTAATCTAATTTTTAGTCTTCTATAGTTCTAACCTCTCATCCATAATTCACATTTTGTCACTCTTGTTTCAGCCAAACAGAAATAAAGTTTGAATTAACAAGTAATGGGGTAAACAATCAGTCATCCCAGTCTTTTCTCAACAGTAGTCACAAGCCCTAGCAAATTGGTTTTGTTGTTGTTGTTGTCATTTTGGTGAATCTTGAATTAATCTTTTATTATCCAGTCTGAAAACTAACTGCCTGCCTGCCTTTATTGTCTCAAACATGACTGGCTTCTTTCTTTCCTTAGGCTTGTCTTCTGTCTCTCTCAGACTTTGAGTTTCTTCTCCTAGATGGTTGTGCCAACTGACATTTTAACTACTTTTCTCATCATTCCTGCTTTCCTTTTTTAGAGGCATCTTCTGAAATCTGACTTTCTAGCCCTCAATTCCTCTTCCCTTCCTATTGGAAATCCTACTTTCTTTTCTCCTTTCTCTTCTTTCATGAAAGATGTGATATCAAAGAGCCAGAACTAGGTGAAGGTTACTCCTGCCCCCACTTTGGAGTCTCAGTCTGTCTCCACCAACTCAGGCTCTGAACTTTGGGATCTACCTGCTTTACTTTACTTTTTTTTTTTTTAAGATTTTTTTTTTTTTTAAAGATTTTATTTATTTATTTGACAGAGAGAGAGATAGCGAGAGCAGGAACACAAGCAGGGGGAGTGGGAGAGCGAGAAGCAGGCTTCCTGCTGAGCAGGGAGCCCGATGTGGGACTCCATCCCAGGACCCTGGGATCATGACCTGAGCCGAAGGCAGACGCTTAACGACTGAGCCACCCAGGCACCCTAAAGATTTTTTATTTTTTATTGGAGAGAGTACAAGCAGGGGGAGCGGCAGGTAGAGGGAGAGGAAGAAGCAGGCTCCCCGCTCAGCAGAGAGCCTGACGTGGGGCTCGATCCCAGGACCCTGGAATCATGACCTGGGCTGAAGGCAGCCGCTTAACCAACTGAGCCACCCAGGCACCCCTGCTTTACTTTACTCTTAAACTCAAAGAGGGAGGTATGTATTAAGTTGTTGTACAGAGCCTGGACTCCATGTATATCTTGGGACTGATGGGCTTAGAGCGAATAGCCTGCTGCACCCAGATGAGTTGCTGGAAAAACCTGTTAGACCTTTAGTAAATTAAAAAATAGTAATATCTAGGATTAAATTTAATAAGCAATGTAAGATTCAATAAGAAAATATTAGAACTTTATGAAGAGTTATAAAATAATATTTTTTAATAAATGGAGAGGCTGTGCTGGTTGGTTGGGTATGATTAGAGGGTCAAATGGCATGGGAGAGACTGATTTTCCTTATCATTGCCTAAGCTTATTGAGTATGAACATAGTAGATTAGCCTACTCATGGATTGAATAACCTCAACACTGGTAGAAATACCAACGCTGCCCTGATACTCTGCCATAATCAGGCAGCTATCTGGGCCCCTGAAAAAGCCCCTGCACAAATAGCATAGGCCAACTAGCAGCTCTAAATCCTAGATGCAGCTAAATTATCTGAGCCATACATGTTCCACTTCTTTGGATAACCTAAGCTACAATGGTTAGCTGAAGTTCTTGTATCACAAGGTTGTAAATAAGCCACTAACTAGTCAAAACAAGGCACAACAAAAGATCCTATCAGTTTCTTTTCAACTTTCCCCACCTTTATTGACGTAATCCTAGTAATCACTAGAATGAAACAATGTGAAAGAAATGCACTAGTTTGGTAGAACACACTAGAAGGTGCATAGCTGGATCATAAACCTAGCCCAAGGAAGATTCATATGTATTGCTAGCAAAGTAACTATACAGACATGATCGTAATAATGCACAAAAGAGTGGCTTCCCAGGGATACACCAACAACTCTCTATCTTCCTCACAGGGATATATAGTATGTCACTAAGTGGGGGACTAATAGTGCAAAAATGTCAACTCCATCCCACTTAATCTGTATAATCTCTCAAATTCTGGAGTGAAAGTAACTAAACATCCCAGTTTCACCTTTCCTATAATTTGTGCAGATACCTGAACTTCCTCATAATTCTATTTTTTTTTTAAAGATTTTATTTATTTATTTGACAGAGAGAGACACAGCGAATGAGGGAACACAAGCAGGCGGAGTGGGAGAGGGAGAAGTAGGCTCCCCGCAGAGCAGGGAGCCCGATGCGGGGCTCGATCCCAGGACCCCGGGACCATGACCTGAGCCGAAGGCAGACACTTAATGACTGAGCCACCCAGGCGCCCCATCATAATTCTATTTTTGTACTGCCCAGATTTGGGCCCCTTAGGTATTTTCTATAAGAAATTTACTCATGTTAGGGATGCCTGGGTGGCTCAGTCAGTTAAGTGTCTGCCTTCAGCTCAGGTCATGATCCCAGGGTCCTGGGATAGAGTCCCACATAGGGCTCCCTGTTCAGCGGGGAGTCTGCTCCTCCCTCTGCCCCTCCCCCTACCCCTCCCTCTGCTTGTGCTTGCTGTTTCTCTCTCTCTGACAAATAAATAAATAAAATCTTTAAAAAAAAAAAAGAAATTTACTCATGTTATAACTTCATGATGTTTAGCAATTTTTGCTGATGGGCAGAGGAGGAACAGAGATTACATGAAGAACCATAAAATCCCTGCCTTATCATTGTGTTATCATCTCCTCAGCTATTTTTTAAAAGTCTGTGATCTAAACAACAGGTGTTGGTGAGGATATGGAGAAAAAGGAATCCTCGTGCACTGTTGGTAGGAATGCAAACTGGTCCAATCACTCTAGAAAAGAGTACAGAGGTTCCTCAAAGTCAAAAACAGAACTACCCCGGGGCATCTAGGTGGCTCAGTCAGTTAAGTGTCCAGCTCTTGATCTCGGCTCAGGTTTTGATCTCAGGGTCGTGAGTTAAAGCCCTGCACTGGGCTCTCCGCTGGACGTGGAACCTACTTAAAAAAAGGGGGGGTGGGAAATAGAACTATCCTACAATCCAGCAATTGCAGTACTGGCTATTAACCCAAAGAATACACAAACACCAAACACCAATCCAAAGGGATACATGCACCCCTGTGTTTATAGCAGCATTATTTACAATAGCCAAGATATGGAAGCAGCCCAAGTGTCCATAGATTGATGAATAGATAAAGAAGATGTATACATATACAATGGAATATTATTCAGCCACAAAAAACAATGAAATCAGGGCACCTGGTTGACTCAGTCATTAAGTGTCTGCCTTCAGCTCAGGTCATGATCCCAGGGTTCTGGGATCAAGCCCCGCATCAGGCTTCCTGCTTGGTGGGAAGCCTGCTTCTCCCTCTTCCTCTGCCCCTGCCTGTGTTCCCTCTCTCACTGTGTCTCTCTGTCAAATAAATAAATAAAAAATCTTAAAAAACAACAACAACAACAGTGAAATCTTTGCCATTTGCAATGACATGGATGGAGCCAGAGATGCTAGGTAAAATAAGTCAGAGATAGACAAATACCATGTGATTTCACTCATATACAGAATTTAAGAAACAAAACAAATGAGCAAAGGGGAAAAGAGAGAGAAACCAAGCAACAGACTCTTAACTATAGGGAACAAACTGATAGTTACCAGAGGGGAGGTGGGTAGGGATATGGGTAAAATTGGTGATGGGGATTAAGGAGTGCACTTGTTGTGATGAGCATTGGGTGATGTATGGAATTGTTTAATCACTATATTGTACACCTGAAACTAATATAACACTGCATGTTAACTAACTAGAATTAAAATTAAAACTTTTTTAAAAAGTCTATGATCTTATCCTCCTGAGAAATGCAATGTAGTTTCCCAGACCTGACTGTTTTTCTCATGGGAGGTAGCTCTGACTCTCAATCTTGAGGAAGCTGGACAAAATTATTCTGAAGTTTACCTAGAAGAGAAAATAAACAAGAAGAGCCAAGAAGACTTTTAAAAAGAAGACTTACTATCCTGTATTAAAAATTACATGATTTGGGCGCCTGGGTGGCTCAGTTGGTTAAGCGACTGCCTTCGGCTCAGGTCATGATCCTGGAGTCCCTGGATCGAGTCCCACATCGGGCTCCCTGCTTGGCAGGGAGTCTCCTTCTCCCTCTGACCCTCCCCCATCTCATATGCTCTCTCTCATTCTCTCTCTCTCAAATAAATAAATAAAATCTTTTTAAAAAATAAAAATAAAAATAAAAATTACATGATTTAGTGGCACCTGGCTGGCCCAGTTGGTTAAGCATCTGACTCTTGATATCAGCTCAGGTCATGGGTTGTGAGATCAAGCCCGGCATTGTGCTCCATGCTAGGTGTAGACCCTGCTTAAGATTCTCTCCCCACCTCCATCTCTTAAAAAAAAAAAGTGGAGAGGAGGAGTTAAGATAGCCGAGGAGTAGGAGACCCTAAGTCTTATCCCTCGAACACAGCTAGATAGTTATCAAATCATTCTGAACACCTGAGAAATCAATCAGAGATCTGAGAAAAGAAATGCTGCAAATCAACACGTAGAAAAGCGACCACCTTTTGGAAGGTGGGAAGTGCAGAGACTTGAATCAGGGTTGTGATATAGCTGAGGATATGGCAGGGAGGAGGGAGTCTGCTTATGGAGGCTACTGCAAAGTATTATAAACAGTGGAGTGCAAAATTGGAACTCTTAGAAATCTGCTACAGTGGGGGACGTCCTGGCTTAAAGGTGCTTAGGTGGTGAAGCAGGGCAGTATCCCAAGTGTGACAGCATGATCTCAGGATCCCCAGGGTCAGAAGAAGAATGGGGCGTGCCTGAGTGGGGCAGAATTCCCAGACGTAGGAGTGGGGAAGCCAGTTGAAAACAGCAAGTCTAGGTGCTGGCTTTCTGCTCTATGTTGCCATAAACTGTGAACTGCTGCATGGTCATGCAACCACTTTCCTGGGAGGGGTCCAGCAAAAGGCAGAAGGTGGTGAGACCCTCCTCCCTCCCCCAGTCTGCACTGCAGGAATCCATAAAATTTGGGGTTTTGAAATTCAATCACATGCCTGAGATAAAAACAGTCAGTCACAGGTCAGGTGAACACAGAGTTCTGATGGAAACCAGGGAGACAAGAGTGATTGCTTTTCTGTGAGGGCTCACTGGAGAATGGGGGGTGCAAATTTTCAGCTCGGGGCTAGAGAATAGGGCGCCACCATATTCATCCTGCCCATCAGTGCTGAAATCCTGCAGGGAGCAAAAGAGTGCTACACAGTGGAATCTGGAGCCGCTTACACTGAGCCAAGCCTCTGTGCAAGGGAAGTACATTTTCTTTTTCTTTTTTTTTTTTTTTTAAAGATTTTATTCATTTATTTGAGACAGAGAGAATGAGAGAGAGCATGAGAGGAAGGAGGGCCAGGCGGAGAAGCAGACTCCCTGCCGAGCAGGGAACCCGATGCGGGACTCGATCCCGGGACTCCAGGATCATGACCTGAGCCGAAGGCAGTCGCCCAACCAACTGAGCCACCCAGGCACCCCGGGAAGTACATTTTCAATAGGGCAAGTCCACCTGAGAATCAGTGCAACAGGCTCCTCCGTCAGAAGACCAGCACAAACAACTGGATCACACCAAGTTTACTGATCACAGAAGGCTGCAAAGCTTCAGCTCTTGGGGAAAACAGTATATGGTATTCTTTGTATTTCTATTCTTTAGTCTTGCAGTTTTGTGGTTTTTTTGGTTATTTTGTTATTTATTCAATAATTTTTTTATTCTTTTGTAATTATTTTTATATAACATATTTTTTTATTTTTTACTTTCTTATTTTGGAATCTAGATTCTTTCTTTCTTTCTTCTTTTGGTGGGCAGCAAAGCAAGGTTTATTGAGTGATAGCAAACTGATAGTACAAAGCTCCTGGGGGGCAGGGGGGAGGGATCTAGTTTCTTTTAACAAGCAGACCAAAACACACCCAGGATCTAGTTTTCTGTTTTGTTTTTCTGTTGTTGTTTTTTCTCCTTCTTCTTTTCTGGACAGAATTATGAGACAGAGAAATTCACCCCAAAAGAAAGAACAGGAGGTAGAACTCACTGCCAGGGATTTAATCAATATGGATATAAGTAAGATGTCTGAACTAGAATTTAAAACAATGATTATAAAGATACTAGCTGGACTTGAAAAAAGCATAGAAAAGACACTAGACAATCCCTTACTGTAGAAATAAAAGTACTAAAATCTAGTCAGGGTACAATTAAAAATGCTATTACTGAGATGCAGTCCCAAGTGCAGGCCATAAAAGTGAAGATGAATGAATCAGAAGAACAAATCAGTGATATAGAAGATAAAATGATGGAAAATAAGGAAGCTGAAAAGAAGAAAGAAAACTATTAGATCACAAAGGAGACTTAGAGAACTCAGTGATTCCATAAAGCAAAATAATATCCATCCATATTATAGGTGTCCCAGAAGATGATGAACAGGAGAAAGGGGCAGAAGGTTTATTTGAAGAAATTATAGCTGAGAACTTCCCTAATCTGGGAAGGAAACAGGCATTCAAGTCCAGGAGGCACAGACAACTCCCCCTCAACATCAACAAAAATAAGTTAACACCTTATTATTAATATTAATATTATTAATATTAATATTAACATATTATAGTGAAGCTTGCAAATTTTGAAGTTAAAGAGAAAATGCTGAAAGCAGCTCAGGACAAGAGATCCTCAACCTACAAGGGTAGACACATAAGGCTGGCAGCAGACCTGTCTACAGAGACCTGGCAGGCCAGAAAGGACTGGCATGATATATTCAAATTGCTAAATGGGAAAAATATGCAGCCAAGAATACTTTATCCAGCAAGGCTGTCTTTCAGAATAGGAGAGAGAGAAAGAGTTTCCAGGACAAACAAAAGCTAAAGGAATTTGTGAACACTAAACCAACCCTGCAAGATATATAAAAAAGGATCCTTTAAGTGGAGTGACAGCCCAAAAGTAACAAAGACCAGAAAGGAACAGAGACTGTCTACAGGAACAGCAACTTTACAGGGAATACAATGGCACTAAATTCATATCTTTCAATAATTACTCTGAATGTAAATGGACTAAATGCTTCAATCAAAAGATGTAGGGTGTAAGAATAGATTAAAAACAAAACAAAACAAAAGAAGACCCATCGACATGCTGCCTACAAGAGACTCATTTTAGACCCAAGATACCTCCAGATTGAAAGTGAGGGCATGGAGAACCATTTATTATGTTAATGAACATTAAAGGAAAGCTAGAGTAGCCATCTTTATATCAGACAAGCTAGATTTTAAACCAAAGATTGTAATAAGAGATGAAGAAGGACACTATATCATAATAAAAGGGTCTATCCAACAAGAAGCTCTAACAATTGTAAATATTTATGCCCCTAACTTGAGAGCAGCCAAATATATAAACCAATTCATAACAAAATTAAAGAAACTCATTGATAATAATACAATAATAGTAGGGGACTTTTATACTCCACTCACAGCAATGAACAGGTCATCTAAGCAGAAGATCAACAGGGAAACAGGGGCTTTGAATGACACACTGGACCAGATGGACTTAACAGATATATTCAAAGCATTTCATACTAAAGCAGCAGAATACACATTCTTCTCGAATGCACGTGGAACATTTTCCAGATTAGATCACATACTAGGTCACAAATCAGGTCTCAACTTGTACAGAAAGATTGAGATCATACCATGCATATTTTCAGACCACAGTGCTATAAAACTTGAAGTCAACCACAAGAAAAAATTGGGAAGGATTACAAATATGTGGAGGTTAAAGAAAATCCTACTAAAGAATGAATGGGTCAACTAGGAAATTAAAGAATTTTAAAAATACATGGAAGCTTGGGATGCCTGGGTGGCTCAGTTGGTTAAGCGGCTGCCTTCGGCTCAGGTCATGATCCCAGGGTCCTGGTATCAAGCTCCACATTGGACTCCTTGCTCAGCAGGGAGCCTGCTTCTCCCTCTCCCTTGCCTGCTGCTCCCCCTGCTTGTGTTCTCTCTCTGTCAAATAAATAAATACAATCTTTTTTAAAAATTAAAAAAATAAAAATACATGGAAGCAAATGAAAATGAAAACACAACTGTTCAAAACCTTTGGGATGCAGCAAAGGCAGTCCTAAGAGGGAAGTATATAGCAAGACAGGCCTTCCTCAAGAAACAAGAAAAGTCTCAAATACACAACCTAAATTACCCCTAAAGGAGCTGGAGAAAGAACAGCAAATAAAGCCTAAATCCAGCAGGAGAAGAAAAATGATAAAGATTAGAGCAGAAACCAATGATATAGAAATAAAAAGAACAGTAGAACAGATCAATGAAACTAGGAGTTGGTTCTTTGAAATAATTAATAAGATTAATAAACCCCTTGTCAGATTTATCAAAAAGAACAAAGAAAGGACCCAAATAAATAAAATCATGAATGAAAGAGGAGAGATCACAACCTACACTGAAGATATACAAACAATTATAAGAACATATTATGAGCAACTATCTGCCAATCTGGAAGAATGGATAAATCCCTAGAAACATATAAACTACCAAAACTGAAACAGGAGGAAGTAAAAAAGCTGAACAGACCCATAACCAGCAAAGAAATTGAATCAGTAATCAAAAATCTCTCAACAAACAAGAGTCCAGGGCCAGATTCCCAGGGCTTCCCAGAGGAATTCTACCAAACATTTAAAGAAGAATTAATACCTATTCTTCTGAAACTGTTCCAGAAAATAGAAATGGAAAGAAAACTTCCAAACTCATTCTGTGAGGCCAGCATTATCTTGATCCCAAAACCAGAAAAAGACCCCACTAAAAAGGAGAATTACAGACCAATATCCCTGATAAACATGGATGCAAAAAGTCTTACCAAGATACTAGTTAAGAGGACCCAACAGTACATTAAAAGGATTATTCACCATGACCAAGCAGGATTTATTCCTGGGCTACAGGGGTGGTTCAACATTTGCAAATCAATCAGTGTGAAACGCCACATTAATAAAAGGAAGGACAAGAGCCATATAATCCTCTCAATAGATGCAGAAAATGCATTTGACAAAATAAACATCCTTTCTTGATAAAAACTCTCCATTGTGCAGAAGTAGAGGGAACATACTTCAATATCATAAAAGCCATATATGAAAGACCCACAGAATTTCATCCTTAATGGGGGAAAACTGAGACCTTTTCCCCCAAGATCAGGAACACAACAGGGATGTTCACTCTCCCCACTGTATTTCAACAAATACTGGAAATCCTAGCCTCAGCAATCAGACAACCAAAAGAAATAAAAGACATCCAAATAGGCAAAGAAGAGGTCAATTTTTCATGCTTTGCAGATGACATGATACTCTATGTAGAAAACCCAAAAGACGCCACCAAAAATTTGCTAGAACTGATACAGGAATTCGGCAAAGTCACAGGATATAAAATCAATGCACAGAAGTCAGTTGCATTTCTATACGCTAACAATGAGACAGAAGAAAGAGAAATCAAGGGATCAACCCCATTTACAATTGCACCAAAAACCATACGATACCTAGGAATAAACCTAACCAAAGAGGTAAAGGATTTGTACTCTGAAAACTATAGAACGCTTAAGAAAGAAATTAAGGAAGACACAAAGAAATGGAAAAACTCATGGATAGGAAGAACAAATATTGTTAAAATGTCTATGCTACCCAAAGCAATCTATATTCAGTGCAATCCCTGTCAAAATACCATCCGCATTTTTCACAGAGCTGGAACAAACAATCCTAAAATTTGTTTGGAACCAGAAAAGACCCTGAATAGCCAAAGGATTGTTGAAAAGGAAAACCGGACGCCTGGGTGGCTCAGTTGGTTAGGTGACTGCCTTCGGCTCAGGTCATGATCCTGGAGTCCCGGGATCGAGTCCCGCATCGGGCTCCCTGCTCGGCGGGGAGTCTGCTTCTCCCTCTGACCCTCTTCCCTCTCATGCTCTCTGTCTCTCATTCTCTCTGTCTCAAATAAATAAATAAAATCTTTTAAAAAAAAAAAAAAAAAAGAAAGAAAAGGAAAACCAAACCTGGAGACATCACAATTCCAGACATCAAGGTCTATTACAAAGCTGTCATCATCAAGACAGTATGGTACTGGCACAAAAACAGACACATAGATCAATGGAACAGAATAGAGAACCCAGAAATGGACCCTCAACTCTATGGTCAACTCATCTTCGACAAAGCAGTAAAGAATATCCAATGGAGGGCGCCTGGGTGGCTCAGTTGTTAAGCGTCTGCCTTCGGCTCAGGTCATGGTCCCAGGGTCCTGGGATCGAGTCCCACATCGGGCTCCCTGCTCTGCGGGAAGCCTGCTTCTCCCTCTCCCACTCCCCCTGCTTGTGTTCCTGCTCTCGCTATGTCTCTCTCTGTCAAACAAATAAACAAAAATCTTTAAAAAAAAAAAGAACATATTTAAAAAAAAAAAAAAGAATATCCAATGGAAAAAAGATAATCTCTTCAACAAATGGTGTTGGGGAAAATGGGACAGCCACATGCAGAAGAATGAAACTGGATCTTTTCCTTACACCACACACAAAAACAGACTCAAAATGGTTGATCAGCCCTAAATGTGAGACGGGAAACCATCAAATCCTGTTGGAAAACACAGGCAGCAACTTCTGTGACCTCGGCCACTTCAACTCCTTGATTCCTTGATAGACACATCTCCAAAGGCAAGGGGAAAAAAGCAAAAAGGAACTATTGGAACTTCATCAGGATAAAAAACTTTTTGCTGCACAGTCAACAAAACTAAAGGCAGCCTGTAAGATGGGAGAAGATATTTGTAAATGACTTGTCAGATAAAGGGCTAGTATCCAAATCTATAAAGAACTTATCAAACTCAACACCCAAAAAACAAAAAAATCCAGTTAAGAAATGGGCAGAAGACATGAACAGACATTTCTCCAAAGAAGACAATAGAAACACGAAAAAATGGGGCACCTGGGTGGCTCAGTTGTTAAGCATCTGCCTTCGGCTCAGGTCATGATCCCGATGTCCTGGGATTGAGTCCTGCATCAGTCTCCCTGCTCAGCAGGAAGCCTGCTTCTCCCTCTCCCACTCTGCCTGCTTGTGTTCCCTCTCTTGCTGTGTCTCTCTCTCTGTCAAATAAATAAATAAATAATCTAAAAAAAAAGAAACATGAAAAAATGCTCAACATCATTCGGCATCAGGGAAATACAAATCAAAACCACGATGAGATACAACCTCACACTGGTCAGAATGGCTAAAATTAATAACTCAGCAAACAAAGAATATTGGCGAGGATGTGGAGAAAGGGGAACCCTCTCACACTGTTGGTAGGAATGCAAGCTGGTGCATCCACTCTGGAAAACAGTATGGAGCTTCCTCAAAAAGTTAAAAGTAAACTAACCTCTGACCCAGGAATTGCACTACTAGGTATTTATCCAAAGGATATAAATATCAGGACCCAAAGGGGCACCTGCACCCCAATGTTTATAGCAGCAATGTCCACAATAGCCAAACTATGGAAAGAGCCCAGATGTCCATTGACAGATGAGTGGATAAAGAAGCTGTGGTATATGCATATAATGGAATATTACACAGCCATCAAAAAAATGAAATCTTGCCATTTGCAATGATGGGGATGGAACTAGAGGGCATTAGGCCAAGTGAAATAAGTCATTATGTGGAATTTAAGAAACAAAACAGAGGATTATAGGGGAAGAGAGGAAAAAATAAGACAAGATGAAACCAGAGAGGGAGACAAACCATAAGAGACTCTCAGTCATAGGAAACAAACAGAGTTGCTGGAGGGGAGGGTGGGGTGGAGGGATGGGGTAACTGGGTGATGGACATTAAGGAGTGCATGTGATGTAATGAGCACTGGGTATTATATAAAACTGATGAATCATAGGCCTGTACCTCTGAAACCAATCATACATTATATGTTAAATGTATTTAAATTTAAAAATGTTTTAAAAAATAAAAATATAAAATATAAATACACACAAAAAATATTTTTCATAACACAATAATGGGCTCACTATTTGTAACAGTTCATAACACCTATGTGCTTTGATGTGATGGTTTTGTCATGTGTTATAGTTATCAGGCTCACTACTACTAAACTTCAGGTCCCTTGAAGTCAGGGGCTATGTCTTACTCATCTTTTTAATCCCCCCACAAGATCAAACACACTAGCCTTTGTACAATAGATGCCTAATAATGATTTATTGGTTTAAATTTCATTAAGCAAGTTTAGGAAAAGCTGCCTTGGCAAGACCCTCAGATACCTTAAAATAAGGTGCTGGGATTGACTAATTGGAGAGGGCTGGGGTTGTGTGTTTAGCAGTAATGTTGGTACAGCCATCCTGTTGTCTGTGGAGACATAATCTAGGATTACTAAGAGACATTCATGATACAAAACTCCTCAAAAGTTTCTTGTCCTGGGGCGCCTGGGTGGCTCAGTTGTTAAGTGTCTGCCAAGCCCTGCATTGGGCTCCCTGCTCAGCGGGAAGCCTGCTTCTCCCTCTCCCGCTCCCCCTGCTTGTGTTCCTTCTCTCGCTGTGGCTCTCTCTGTCAAATAAATAAATAAAATACTTAAAAAAAAAGTTTCTTGCCCTTTTGCCTCCAGAAAGCTTTAATGCTTGAGGATTTCCATTTTTATTGTCTTGATTCTTTGAAAATCCCATTTGTAGACATAATACTCCTCAATGAGAAAGTGTGAAGATCTAGTGAAGTCTTCACTAGCAGCCAGCATCCCAGGCTGATCTATAGAGGGTTATCCTTCTCATCATTTCTCTCCTCTTTTCCAGAACAAGTGAGATATCTGCAAGCCAACAGCAGAGAACTCAACTCTACATTTGGGTATCCTGTGAGTATTAGGCCTCTAGTTACTTCAGAAAGAGGCTATTATTCTCCTCTAATAGTCCCCTTTGTTAGGGGGGCAGGAATTCATTGTAGATGTAGATCCTACAACATAGGTTCTATTTTCTTTCAAGCTCCTATACAATGAGGGCTGGTATAGTGAGGGCTCAGAAACCAAAATTAATTCTAGTGACCTAGGCTCAGGAGAGAATATATCTCAGATTTTGGGTTTCATATATAACTTCTGGAAAAGAGATACTGTAGCTTTTTCTTGCACAAATGAAGTCATAGTCCAACAATTATTTTTCCACTTCGACATCTGTGGCAATACATACAGCCCTAACAGTGGCACAGTTTTCCACTGTTTTCAATATACCTTCATTTATTTTACTATTCTCCTATTGATGAACATTTAAATTGTGTCCATTCAGGGGCGCCTGGGTGGCTCAGTCAGTTAAGTGTCCGACTTTTGGTTTTGGCTCAGGTCATGATCTTGGTGTCATGAGGTTGATTTCCACATCTGGGCAGAGTCTGCTTGAGATTTTCTCTCTCCTTCCCTCTCTGCCCCTCCCCTGGCTCACACACACACACACACACACTGTCTCTCTAAAATAAATAAATAAACCTTAATAAAAAATAAAATGCTTCCATTCATATCCAGGTGCCCCCTCCAAGAAAACAAATAGTCTCCAGTGTTTTGCTATGATAAATGGTTCTGAATGAACACCATTAATCATAAATTTTAATCAGATTTGTGTGAATATATCTTTTTTTAAAAGATATTTTTATTTTAGAGAGAGAAAGAGTGCAAGAGTGGGAGGAGGGGATGGGGCGGGGGTCGAAGCAGACTCCTTGCTGGGCAGGGAACCCAACACAGGGTTCTATCTCAGGACCCTGAGATCATGACCTGAGCAGAAATCAAGAGCCGGACGCTTAACCGACTGAGCTACCAAGGTGCCCCTTGTGTGAATATATCTTACGAGAATTTCCTAGAAGTGAATTGGTTGGGTCAAAGGGAAAACACATTAAAAATTGTGATGCATATTGCCAGACTTCCGTCTAAAAAGATTATATCCATTTATATTTCTACCTACAGTAGAGACTGCTATTTTTTCCATATTGCTGCCAGACTAGGTATTATCAATCTTTTTCCTCTTTGCCAGGCTCTTGAATGAAAAATGGTATTTTGTTATCTATCTTTCCTTAATTTCAAGTGAGTTCAATAATCTTTTCATGTTAATTAACCTTTTGTATTTCTTTTTATGGAAAATACCTCTTTGCCCCATTTTCTATTAGATTGTTCATTTTTCACTTATTTATTAATAACTCATAAAAGATATATATTTAAAATTCATACTCCAGCACCCATCCTTGCCAACCTCTGCTCCCTATAGGGAATTACTCTTGTTACTTTCTTGTATATTCATCAGTGCTTCTTTGTGTAAATAAAGCAAAGCCACTTTCTTAAACTGTTCTGAACTTTAAAAATATGTCCTGGAGATGTTTTCATAATAGCTTTTTCCTTCTTTTATTTTTTTACCTGCATAGTATTTCCTATGTATATTTAGCATAATTTATGTAACCAGTTTCTTAAAATTGACATTTGGGTTGTTTCCAATCACTTATAGTTACAAGCAATGTTTTTATACATGTTATTTTGTGTATGTGCAGCTGTATCTATCTATCTATCTATCTATCTATCTATCTATCTATCATCTATCCATCTATCTATCTATCTATAGCTATAGGCATATAAATACATATATAGCCATATATATTTGTAGTCTCTGTAGGACATTAGTTTATGATTTCTGAGTTAGAGAGGTTCTGGACAGTAACAGTGTTCAGGGTGTGGCCATGCAAGCAGATTTTCTTCCCCCTTTCTATCTTCTAGACATGTATGAGAGGCACTATAATGCAATAAAACTAGGTTTTGACATCAAACAGACCTGAGTTTGAGCACAGCTCTACTCCTTACTAACTTTGCATCTTTAGGCATGTTTTTTAACCTCTCTGATCTTTAGTTTCCTCATCTATAAAAAGGGCCTAACTCACCTTACATGGTGGTTTTGGGAGTTAGGTATAGTTGTGAATAATATTAGCTCTCTTTCTGCAAGAAACCATTGCCTCTTGAAGAAAGAGTACAAGTCTCTTTCATCTCTGTATCCACAGTTTATATCACAATATTTGGCACATAAACTGCATCTGATAAATATATGCTGAATAAATACCTTTTCTTATGTATCTAACAACTATTTCATTTCCATGGCCCATGGCTGATTTTTCTCCTATTCTCTACTCTTTTCCAGTCCTACTCCTTTTCTTCTTCCCAACCTCTAACTTCTGAATCCCATTATGGCCTTGGCCTTATGTTCTCCTCTATTCCTTCATTTAGCCAACAGTCAGGTTTCACTACCTAAATAAATAAACAGCCCAAACCAAAATCCATCACTTCTAGCACGCTTAAATTTTATCACCTCTGCCAAAAAAGAACTAAACACTGAAGAAATTCATAGTTAAGCAGATGTTCTACATTCTTTAGATATTGCTTCTGGTTTGACGTTTAAGAGTAGAACAGGGAGCGCCTGGGTGGCTCAGTTGGTTGGGCGACTGCCTTCGGCCCAGGTCATGATCCTGGAGTCCTGGGATCGAGCCCTGCATCGGGCTCCTTGCTCAGCGGGGAGTCTGCTTCTCCCTCTGACCCTCCTCCCTCTCATGTTCTCTCTATCTCATTCTCTCTCTCAAATAAATAAAATCTTTAAAAAAAAAAAAAAGAGTAGAACAGAACACTCTGGTTGCCAAGTTAGTAAAGAAGTACTGATATTTCTGTCCTGATTTTATAACTAATTATCATATTTCAGGTTTCTACCCACTTGTTTAGTCTTTGTTTGCTAAATAAATGCTAACAAGTGGGTAGAAACCTGAAATATGATAATTAGTTATGAAATCAAATGGAAAATCAGTAGTGAAGGCCTGCTGCTTCAGTAAGGCTAAAGATCAGAAAAGGTCTTTGGTTCCAAGTTTCAGAACCATCTGGACTTAGACACTGAGAAATTCAGAGTATCTCATGATCAAAGAAAGCTATTTCTATGTTAGAATAACATTTTCTCAGGGTTAGAAGGGCCAATAGTGATCATTTAGTTAGAACTTCATTCAAGACAGACCTATGAGCTTCTCTGGGATAGATCTTGTTTAATTTTTTTCAGCCTACTAGTATAGCCCAGAACAGGGCTATGAACAGAGCAAGCTTTGAGAAATCTATAGTGTTTGATTGATTATTAACTAGAAAATCATAGAGAAAACACCCAGGAAATCTTAGTTGTAGCTTAGATCTCTAAACTCCTAAGCTCTATGACCAGCTTCTCTTCCCTAGGGAAATAGACAAGCATGTCTTGACTGAAGAGCCTATCTAGCCCTCCTGGGCAAGTTTTAGCCTTAGGACTGAATGGTTTTGGTTTTCCAAGAGAAGGTCTCTGATGCTTTCCCAAGGCAGAGTCCGGCAAGATTCTTCAACTTGAGCAATATCTATACTCCAGGACTGCATGTGGGTCTTTTCTCTTGTTTTGGCCTTCTACATGGAGAAGGTAGGGCAGAAGCCCTGTCCTGAGGAAATTGTTTGGTTTAAATTGTTATTCTTTTGCTTTTCTTGAGATCTTATATTCAAGCTCTGACATCTTAAGTCAAATGATTGAAGACCCCAAGGTAGAAAGTAAGATGATCCTGTCAGCATCTTGAGATCAGGATTGAAGAGTTAGCAAGTTCCTGTTTTCACTCAGCAAAATCATAGCTCAGATGTAAACCAAAACTATTCAGACTCTCTCAAGACAATTAAAAGGCAAGTGACTTCCCAATGCTGACAGGGACCAGTGTAGGAACCTTCAGTGGGCTAGGGTTGAAAGAGTAATTTGCTTTTGGCATCTGACATCCTTCAGCATTAAAAGCAGTATATAGGGGCGCCTGGGTGGCTCAGCTGGTTAAGCCTCTGCCTTCTGCTCAGTCGTGATCCCAGGGTCCTGGGATCGAGTCCCACATCTGGCTCCCTGCTCAGCGGAGAGCCTGCTTCTCCCTCTGCCTCTGCACCTCCCCCTGCTCATGCTCTCTCTCTCTCTCTCTGTATCTCTCTGTCTCAAATGAATAAAAAAAAAAAAAAAGAAAGAAAAGAAAGCAGTATATAAAGGCACACCAAACTGAATTTGCCAGGCTTAGAATAACTTCATTTGAGAGCTCTGCAGTAGAGCTAATACAAATGGCAGACTTGCCTACTATTTAGGGCTGAGATGGACTAGTGGGTGAGAGGTAAGATGACTCTGAAGGATCTCTGATTCCATGAAAAGAAGGCACTTGGATAGCTACACAAGTGAACTGGGACTCAGGGGACAGCACAGCCCCAACTCTGAACTGACTCTGTGGTCTTCGGCAAATAACCTCAGTGCCTCAATTTCCTCATCCTCAAAAAGTGATCATATCGCCCTCTCCTCATAGGGTTATTGTGAGGAATAAATAAGCTGCTACATATAAAATGCTTAGAACAGTGCCTTGCATGTAGTAAATATTCAATAAATGTAAGCTTTTATTGTTGATTTTATTAACATTATTATTAATAGCATCAATAAACAAAGAATTCTATGCCTCAAAAAAGTCCCATATTGATCAGCCTTGCATTCTTTGCATTCTCTAGGTCTCCAAGAAAAGTGGGAGACAAAAACTTCTTCCCTCCCTCCCCCTCACCCCATGGTGGAGGAACTATGGCTTTTTCCTGTTTTGAGGAATGGTCTTGGTGCTTTTTGTTAAGACTGGGAGGTGGGTCTTTAGTTCCTCTAATTGTGCTTGTTTTCTTTTACTCACAGAACAATACCATCAAGACCTCAAGATACAGTGTCTTTAACTTCTTGCCCCTGAACCTATTTGAACAATTCCAGAGACTTGCAAATGCATATTTCCTCATTTTGCTATTCCTACAGGTATTGACTTTTGGGATCTTTTCCACAGAGCATTTTATCAATATCTCTGTGATCTGATTGTGTAATCAGTTCTTCTCCTCCCTAAACTGAGAAATGTGTCTCTAGGTAACAGGCAAATGGATGGCCTGGGGGTGTCAGGCCAGTCCTATAGAGTAGCTGTTGTCAGGATTAGGTGGGATGAAACAAATCTCTGCAAAAGGAAGGACACAAGGTCACTGAATCCCAAGGAAGGGGAGCTCCCTCATCATGTCTGCATGGCCCCAGTTCAGCTTGACCACAGGAGGTCACAGACTCTTCACCCCAACCACAACTACAACTCCATTTCTCATTCATTGTCCCAGCCTCCCTGACAGAAAGTTAACATGCAGGAATTCTGAGAAAGAGAATGGTTTAGAACATAAGAATACCAGCACAGGGCAAGGAAGCAGGGCAGGGTCAGCCCAAACTGGGGAGAGAGGGACAGATTGTTTCATTTCCCCTTATGCTGAGGGATAAGGGAGGGGATGTGGTTTTCCAATGTCCACTCTTATCTCCCAGTTCCCCCTACCGCTCACCAGAACCTTCATCATCAGAGGAGAAATAGCCCATCAAGACTATTGTAGTGGAGTTTGGGACAGATAGGTGGCAACTTACCATCTCCTATTCTTTCGTCCTTTCTTGGCAATGTTTACTTATATTAACATCTATATTTACTTATATTACTTATATTTCCAAAACAGTGGAAAGCAACTAGGATAGTTGAATTTATTATGAACCTGTAGAGGTGAAAGTTGTGGGGGGGGGTTGCTGGTAGGAAATATATTGTCTTTAAGCTTTCTGAGCCAAGTTTTTCCCTTTTCCCTCTCACAGTTGATTCCCCAGATCTCCTCCTTGGCATGGTACACAACTGTGATACCCCTGATGGTGGTGCTGTCCATAACAGCAGTGAAGGATGCCATCGATGACATGGTGAAGTGACTTCCTGGGCTCCTAGTCCTTCACTGTACCTAGACTGGTTGGGGGGCAAAAAAGACTTCCCAGAATTACCTAGTGCGAGGAAGAAGCACTGAATGGAAAGAGATGTTTCCTTTCCTTGCTTCTTTATCCATCCCAGAAGAAAATGTAATTCCCTTAACCTCAAGATTGGTGGTCTATGCATGGCCAGAAAGGGACAGTGCAAGGCCTTTCTCTGTCTTCCACTGCCACCATTTAGCCCTCTTCCAGGCTTTCTTCCAGCTCCTTTTTAATAACCCACCTCTTCCTTCACTTGGCTTTCTCACTTCTTCATTCACTTGGCTTTCTCCAAGTTTGTGCTCATCTTTCTTCCTCCATTCCCCTTCTCCCATTGTTATATTCCTGTTCCTTTCCTCCCTCTGTCCTCTCCTCCCTCTTTGTCCTGTTCTAATTTTCTCCTCCCCTTTCCAAATTCCCCTTCTCCTCTCTAGCTCTCCCTATTTTCCATTCCAACTTTCACTTCCATAAGGTATATACAGCTAGGAACCCCCTGGGTTTAGAATACCTTAGGACATAAACAGAGGCCAACTCCTTTCCTGGTCTTGGAGAGAGAAACTGGCTCGCAGTGAGTGCTGCTTGGCATCCTCTTTGCTCCTTACAGCAGGCCTGACACAGAACCGTGAGAATGAGGCCCCAGTACCAAGCCTGCTAGTGGGATTTGGGAAGTCAGACCTGTTGACCTGCCTCCAGCTTCCCTAAGAGAGTCCTTCTGATTTTGCCAGGATAGATTTTTAGACCAAAGTTTTTGAGCTTGATGTTACTCTAGCTTTTTAACTCTGCAACTCTTTTAAATCCATAATTAGCCATGTAGTGGTTGAAATTTTAGTCAAAACTCGGATGTGCAAAAATTTGACTTTATTTCTCTATAACTAAACTCAGTATGTCTCACAACTACCACCCCACCATCCCAAACCTTTTTAATGAGAGCTGAAAGCTAAATTTGCCAATTCAGGATAACCCAGTTACTTCTGGGTTAGAACTTAGTTTCTTTAGGATAAGCATGCTGACAAATTCAAGATTCTCTCTGCCCTCTTCATAGTCCTGCCTTTTTCCCAGGGAGAAATCTCAACTGGAAGTAGAAGATTCATGTGAGCATCAGGACATACCCTGTATTTGTCCCCCTTCTATTTGGTCTTTGAATAGAAGACCTCTGTTGTCTTTCCTTAATGCATCTACTGTAGAAGCTTCTGTGTGTTGACTGTGGTGGGGATAGGCTTGAGAATTCTTAACTTTTCCTGCTCCTACCAAGGTGTTCACAGGGACTCTAGTCCTGTCCATCATTTTTCATTCTCTCCTCTGTGGCTTTGACTAAGTTGTTTGTTTTCATTCCCACAGGCTTTGGCTTTTGATATTTAAAACCAAGATTTTGTCTCTTTCTTTTCTTTTGGTTCTTTTTCTGACCTCTTTTCCCAGCTTCTCTGAGACAATCAGCCTCTTACCCTGGTTTTAATGGTAGTTAGGCTTGGGAGGTAAAGGAAAATTATAAATAAGGAGAACCACATTGGGTAGTATTTCAGAATACTAACCTTCTACATGCAATTTGCTCTATGCCTATTTCCTGAACATTTTCTTGTGTAATTTTAGAAAAGACACCAAAATGACAATCAAGTCAACAACCGTTGTGTTCTGGTGGTGATGAATGGCAGGTAAGTCATAAGGAAACCAGTTTAGGTAGGACCAACTCTGGGAGAGGGTTGTCTTTGCTAAAGCTTGATGGTGTTGGGTACTTTGGAAAGGTAGGACAGTGAAAAGAACCTAAGGTTGAACATAAGAATTTGTTTCTAGATCTAGCATACCCTGAATTTGCTGTGTGACCTCAGACTTCTCTGGGCCTCATATTATCTGTAAAGGAAGATAATATTCTCTACCTTGGAGGATGTTGCAAAAATGAAAATGAAATAATATATATTAAGGTAATTAACAATTTATGACATACAAGCGATTATTGTTAATGCAGTGGTCAGCATGGAGATATGTGTCTTTAGAACATCAGTGGATTCTGGCATGGCTTATTGGCCATTCTACTATAGAACCTTTGATCAGGTCATCTTTTTGTTAACAATCTAAAGAAAGTATTGGCTTAAAAAAATAATAATAAAATAAAGTATTGGTGTTGACCTATTGCTGTGGTGTTTGGTCATAGCTGTCTAAAGTGTTGTCAATGGGTCTGTGTTTATATTTGATGATGCTGTACAAAATCTGAGCAATTTACCTTTGTCAGGAATATAGGGAGGCAGATGTAATTCATATATAAAATAAAATATGGAGACTATTATACGAGATACAAAAAATTATTATAGGAATTAATAAAAATGAGGAATCATAGCTGGTTAAAGGAATCAAGGAAGACTTTCTGGAAGAGCTAATGTCTGTGCTAGGCCTTAAAAGATGGGGAAGAAAACAAAAAAAAAAGAGATGGGGAAGAAGTCAACAAATAGAGATTGTAAAACAGGAAAAATGACCAGTGTGTGCAGTAACATGATTGTTAATAAGTACAAACCTGAAGGAATTAAAAATTGAAGTCCAGTCTTTGTTCACAGTGGCCTTACAGAACCCCCAGGAGCTGTAATTTTAATCATATAATTCTTTTATGTGAAGTTCTTGGGCATCTAATCCTGTTATTTATTGTGACTGCTGATTCTTACTCGTGGTGGATTATTTCCTCAAGTGTTTTGGTCTGTTGAAGCCTCTCATAAGATACCACCAAAAAAGTCAGTTGTGATTAAAAAGAAAACTTAAAAGAAAGAAAGAAAAAAAAAGACAAAACTCAGTATATTAGAAATTTGCAAGGCTAGGGAATTACTGACCAAATGGATTTAGTCAAATGAACTCCTCAAGTAGTTTGAGCACTTAGGTTTTGAAAGGCTATTGGAAAAGAATTTGTCATAGAGTGGTTTTAGGGTGGGAGGTCAAAAATAGGGCCCTGGTTAGACTTTATAAGCCAGTGTTTAATTTAACACTCAGTGAAGCTGGTTGTTGAAATACTCTGTATTCCAGAAAGTGGCTTTCTTTTTCTAGAACACATGGTTTTGAGTAGAGCTACTATTGATAAAGTTTGCCTGTTTTGCAAGTTGTGATTTCTGTCATTTTCATTTCTCAATAATTTTGGTTACCAGCACATCATTAGTGGAATTTTCTTTATGAGAATTCTAAATGCCCTGAGTTGAAGTTGTATCCCTTTTGAGGGGTTTGTGTTTGCTTCTGCCAGGTAACTCAAGGATATCACCTACTGAGACCTATTTTGAGGAGTTATACATTTGAATCCCATACCTCACAAGGTTATAAATTCTTAAGGGAGAGTTCTTTACTGTCTAACCCCCAACCCTCCAGAGTAAGATAGACAAACTTTCTTGCCAGTGGGTTAATTTTTTTTTTTTTTTTTAGATTTTATTTATTTATTTGACAGATAGAGACACAGCAAGAGAGGGAACACAAGCAGGGGGAGTGGGAGAGGGAGAAGCAGGCTTCCCGCTGAGCAGGGAGCCCGATGTGGGGCTCGATCCTAGGACCCTGGGATCATGACCTAAGCCAAAGTCAGATGCTTAACCACTGAGACACCCAGACGCCTCCTGGTTAATTTTTTTTAGACCACCTTTTCCCTAATGGTGTTGCCCTTTCAGAGTCCTGGCTTTATGAGGGGTTCTTAGTTCCAACTCATTGCCTCTCAAGATCCTAAGGCTTCATGTCCTGTCCCTCAGTGGGCTAAATTAAAACTTAAGTCACTAATTATTAAGATTGGCAATTCCTTACTTCACTTAGAGCAAGAACAGCTTTAGAGCATACTGACTGTTCTGGATTTCAGACCTTTTTTTTTTTCCTCCTGGCTCCTTACTTCATGGTAAGCATATCTTTACTTTTGAAAGAATGTTTGCCTTAGCATATCTAGCATTTCTAAATGTTTGTAGTAGAAAAAGTACCAGTATGTTACAGAACCCCAGGAGGTACCACTCATAAAAAACAGAGAATATAATGTGAATGGTCTCCTCTGGAGTCAAAGCACTGCCTTCTCTAGCTCTTGGATCATATTTTCTAAACCAAAAGTTAGAATGCAATGCCTAGAAATTCAAAATGTGCTTATGGCATAACAGGATTGAATATTTTAAGTCAGAAGGGAATATCTTCCCCTCTCCTAAATCTGGGACACATGAGTGTTATAATGTCCAGCAAAAAATTGGTAGTAGTTTGACAGCTCCTATGTAATAAAATATAAGCTTTTAAATCTTTAGGAAAAGCCAGAATGGTGTAGCCCTTCTTGCCAAATTTACTGGTGAAAATCATGGCAGACAGAATGCGAGAGAACTAGCAAAAGTGAACATGGGATCAAAACAAAGCAAAACAGACATTCAGATATTTTTCTCCAAGTCTTATAGCTACTCCCTTTCAGTACTATAAAGCAGATTTGAAAATTAGTAACAAAATTAGTAAATGTATTGGATTTTATCTGCATTGAAATGACACTTGAAACCAAGGGAAGGAGATACAAGGATATATAAATAGTGGTTTTATAACAAAGTCTTACATTTGTATTATAACAGAGGAAAGTATTATAGCAAATTTTTTGCTATACTGCAATGTGTTATAGCAAAGAGGGATGGTGAAGTTGGTTGGGCCTCCAATCTTGGTTTGGTTCTGGTCACGGTCTCAGGGTTGTGAGAGTGCTTAAGATCTCTCTCCCTCTCCCTCTGCCCTTCTCCCCTGAAAAATAAATAAATAATCTTTGAAAAAAACAATAACAGGCAGAGAAAATTGAATTTGTAATAAGATTTAAAGAAATGTAACCCAGGCATTGGAAGGAAATTATCTAAAAGAAAGAGTGGATTTATATAAAAGAAATTTTTTTGGGGGGGGTGGATAAAAGAAATTTGGCCCTTCTGAAAGAAGCTATCTTCCCAGAAAAGGCGTGAGAAAACCCATGCCTTTGTGTGTCTGGCAAAGTGATGATGTATGTCATGCCTACAGATAACAAGGCTTCATTCAAAGGTGAAACAAGCAATGGCATCCAGGTGTGCCTTCCCTTTACCAGCTCTTTGGGTGCTTAGCATAATAGAATTGTTGCAAAGAGGTAGCTCATAATTCCAAAATGCTCGTGGCACTGTGTATATCTTGCTTAGTCCCTTATCAGAAAGGAAAGATTTATGGCCTGTATGCAATTGGGGAAATTCAGATACAAAAAAGAGAAAGGGGGCGCCTGGGTGGCTCAGATGGTTAAGCGACTGCCTTCGGCTCAGGTCATGATCCTGGAGTCCCGGGATCGAGTCCCGCATCGGGCTCCCTGCTCAGCGGGGAGCCTGCTTCTCCCTCTGACCCTCTCCCCTCTCATGCTGTTTCTCTCTCGCTCGCTCTCTAAAAAATAAATAAATAAAATCTTAAAAAAAAAAAGAGAAAGGAAGAGAATCAGTATTGTTGTAGAATCTGCTCTTACTGCAAGCTGCCTTTTGTGGGAAGTGAGGATTTGAGGGGCCAAAAATAATCCAATTTTGAGGGCACTTGATGTCATGAGCCCTGGGCATTATATGCAGCTGATGAATCACTAAACTCTACCCTGAAACTAATAATACACTGTATGTTAACTAACTTGAATTTTAAAAAAATAATAATCCAATTTTAACATAAGTAAATAAAATTGGTGCAGCCGTATGATAGAATGCATTTTTATCTATCAAAAAGAATGAGCCACATCTTCTGTAAGTGCTCTGCAAGACATGTTATTACATGAAAAATGCAAGTGTAGCAAATTATCTATCTAGTGTGTAACTTTTAAATGTATGTGTTGTTTTATTTGGATTGATATTTTCTAGAAAGAAATATAAAAAGTTATTCACAGTTGCTACCTTGAGAAGCAAAACTAAAATCTGGGAAGAGAGGAGAATTTTTCCTTTTATATACTTCTTTATTATTTGGATTATTTTTTTACCATATGCCTATATTACTTTTAGTGAAAGAATGATGTGCATGTATGACTACATATGCCTTTAAGGAGTTTTAGAAAACCCTTATAACCTTAAGTCAAGAAAAATGGGCCCCATTCTTGATTATAGCAAGCATGCATCACAAACCAGTTTGGTTCTCCTATAAGTCTTGATTACATCTCAGCTTTTTTCTTTCACTTTTTATTTCTTCTCTTGATTGTCAAAGCAGGACTGTGGGGAAATTCTCAGAGCAGGCATTCAAGGCTCATTTTCTTACAGGATAAAGGAGGACAAATGGATGAATATTCAAGTGGGAGATATAATAAAACTAAAAAATAATCAGTCTGTCACGGTGAGTACCTCTTTGGGCTGTGGCTTTTTCTTTTTTTGGCTTGAGTGTGTACAAAGGAACCCTTTTAGCACTTTTGCCGCCACTGCTTTTGGTGACCTCTGTCTGCCTCACTTTGCATCCAGAGATGAACAGCTCCTGTGGTAAGAAGCTTGTTTTTGTCTGTCTCTCACCATAGCTACAGATAAAGTATGACCAGTTTCAGGAGGGGCTGTGTAGCAGCAGTGGGTCCTAGACAAAGAGAGTAAACCAAATATCTGTAAAATTCGTAGGATGAACATCTGTTCCTGAGGTAACTGCGTTTGTTACACTGTAATATTAAAAGTCTGCCTTCCTGCTTTCCTCATCTTCTCTGACTTTTTTGACCACAGGCTGATATGCTATTACTCTCTAGCAGTGAGCCCTGCGGTCTGACATATATAGAAACAGCAGAACTGGATGGGTAAGTGTTCCTTCCTGATAGTCATTTAAGACAATTGAGCCACCTTAATTTCTCACTGAGGGAGGCATGATGCAGAGAATGAATATTGTTCTCAGATGGAAGTGCCCAAGATGCTAGAAATATCCAGGTAAGCGAAAAGAGGAGGCCAGGCCCTTGGGACCTCAAGTCTAAGACTGAGCTCTTAACAACAATAAGCATCCACTGGGTGCAGAATCTGGACAAATAAACTCCATATTCTCCATCTCTAAACTGGAGACACTCTCGTTGTATTCACTAATGCTGAATGATAGGTAAGAGGTTAATAGAACTGTAAAATTTCAGAATAGAGTTCCGAAGTTTGGAGTGGGGAGGATGAGTATGGAGGTAATTATTTACTGATAAAATACCATGTTCTATAAAGGATTTAAGGTAGAAATTCATTAACATGCAAAAGCTAAGGTCTTAGGAGGATAGAGGCCATCTTCAGAGAGCTTGTCCTATGGGGTTTTCTATTGATTACATTCTTACAACTATTCCTCTTGGTGCCCACAAGCTTTTGGAAATGCGGCTTCCATTTTTGCTTCTGTCTCTGTGCATTCCAGTATCAGCAAATGGTTAACTGGGGTTCCTTCATGGGTCCTATAACAATTTATGAAGTGAGGAGTATGTTTAATTGGAAGTGTGTGCAACGTTCTTACCAAGACCTGCTCCTTGTTCTTGAAGGGAGCGGTGCCACCTTCAGGTTGTTTTGTGATGTCTCTTCAGCTTCATCTAGAGCACCTGACCAGCAAGATTTCGCGGATTGGTTAAAGTAGAGATGGTGTGTTGCCGGGAGCCAGGAGAGTGAGCGGGCTAACGCTCGGCTTCCTTGTGGAGCCATCTACCTCAATACTGTCCTTGAGAGAGGACAGCGGAGGTGACTCTTACAGCTCAAAACTGTAGCCCAAGCTCTATTGGCAGTATCTATATTCTAAAATCCCATGACAAAGTGGGAGAAACGGGACTTCTGCTGCTGTTGTGCATGTGTCCTGTGCTCTGGTGACTCTGTACCCTTTGCCTTAGTGAAACCAACCTGAAAGTGAAGCAGGCCATCTCAGTTACCAGTGACCTGGAAGATAACCTCGGGCTACTGTCTGCCTTTGATGGTGAGTTAGGAAGTAGGTTTGCCCACAAACATGTTTATCAGTAGAGGACTGGTTAAATAGGGGGGTGGGAGGATGGGTTGGCCTGGTGATGGGTATTAAGGAGGGCACGTATTGCATGGAGCACTGGGTGTTATGCACAAACAATGAATCATGGAACACTGCATCAAAAACTAATGATGTAATAATGTATGGTGACTAACATAACAATAAAAAATTTAAAAAAAAAACAAGTACATGTATAGGAAACTTGGAAGGATGTACTTCAAAAGATTAATAGCACTTACCTCTAGGCAATTTTACTTTCTCCTTTCTCCTCTTAGTATTGTATATGTATTTACAAAGGACATATTTTACTTTAGTAATCAGGAAAAAAAAACAAATTATTTCCATTTTGAAAAAAATACGAGATTTGCTTTAAGTTAAGTAGTTTTTTAATTTCTTCAGATTCAGAGCTCATATGATCTGGCAGTACTGACGGTGAAAAGTTATCATGTGGGTTTTTCTCTCTCTGGATGACCCATGTCACATACAGAATTACTCTCCTTTAATGTTCAGAAACCTTTGTCTGCCTTTTTTTTTTTTTAAGATTTTATTTATTTATTTATTTATTTGTGAGAGAGAATGAGAGAGAGAGAGAGCATGAGATGGGGGAGGGTCAGAGGGAGAAGTAGGCTCCCTGCCGAGCAGGGAGCCCGATGCGGGACTCGATCCCGGGACTCCAGGATCATGACCTGAGCTGAAAGCAGTCGCTTAACCAACTGAGCCACCCAGGCGCCCCTTTGTCTGCCTTTTTAAAAGGAGCTGGTGAGAAATAGGCAGCCGCTGAGAGAGGATAGGAAAAAGAAGTGTATGTATTTTGAAAGAGGGATGTTCTTTCCTCTTTTCTGTTAAGCCTCCTGTTAGGAAAGGCCTAAGATTACAGAGCCAGGACTCTTACTCCTTCATTTTTCTTCAGGAAAAGTGAGGTGTGAGTCTCCCAATAACAAGTTGGACAAATTCACAGGAATACTGAATTATAAGGGAAAAAACTACATCCTGGACCATGACAAGCTGCTACTCCGAGGCTGCATCATCAGGAATACAGATTGGTGCTATGGCTTGGTGATTTATACCGGTATGTCTCCTGAGAGTCACAGTCAGGCCCCCAATCTGCTAGATTCCATTCATGATCAATTTATGGGTACTCAGTTTCCAGGATGTAGATAGGGGACCCAGATATACATACACCATGGCTTTGAGACAGACAGAAAGGGAAGTAGATAGATGGATAGATGGATGGATGGAAGATTTAAGAAAAACCTTTCTTCTTAGGAAAAAAAAAAAAAAAGACATTTTTCCCAGAGCAAGAAGTCTTTGTGTTCCAAGATCACAGGGCACTTAGGAGTCTTCCCAGTCATATTTGGACACAGGAGAAGGTATACGTATAGAAAGAGTACCCATGGAATTAACATGTGAGAGGGGGAACAGCTGAAAGGGGAGTATATATATATGGGGATTACTCCCAGGAGAGAACACACACAGTGCTCACTATGGAGAAAATTATAAAATGTGAGAGATTCATGCCACAGTAAAGGCACATGGGAATCACTAGCAGTGGCCCCTCTTGAGACATCATTTAGAACCGTAATCCCTTATGCTTAGTGAAGGTTTTTGGGGGGGTTATGATGTGTTTGGGAAGATGGAAGAAGCTTCTGTACCACGCTTTGCCCTTGGTGACAATGGGCACTGATGACAACAACCATAGCAAGAGGATGGGGAACACTGAAGAAAGCATCAAGGAAGATTTACCACGGTGAATACTATTCAGCTCAGAGCTCCCCTTCTCAAGAATTCACCCTAGACATGGGGATCTTAGATGCCTCACTTCTATGGGAAATAATGAGATCCAAACCCTAGAGAGAAGCTTAAGAGTCCAGGGAGGCCTTGGTGGAAACTTTTTCATCAGGTCTTGAACTATAGTGACAGCTTCTAAGCTGACTAATCCCAAACCCAAAAGATTTGACGTACACTTACTTTCTTCACTGTACTTCAGCTACCCCTACACATTGCCTTTCAGAAAAAGCTCATTTTTCAGGAAAGGGTTTCTCTCTAAAGCAATGGCAGTGAGGTTGCCAACCAGCACAAATTTAGCTAAGGTTGCTCTCTGACTCTTGGTTTACATGGTAGTGAAATCTTTTGGGGCTTTGGGAAACTTAGAGCAGAAGAGAACGGATACCCTTAAGAGCATCTTGAAGTATTCCGTGCAGAATTTAGTTGCTATTGCTGCTACATGGTGCCCAGGTTCTACCATGATCTCCACATCCTTCTTGAAATGTAAGTTAGAGTCATTCTTTCTAAGGACCCTTTGAAGATTCTGTCCCTTGTAGCTTCCAGGCTCTGAGACAAACTTCTCATGACTTCAGGCCCTTCGTGAAATGCCTTAGAAGGAAAGAATAGTATAGTTTATGCCCTGTATTCTCAGTGTATGCCCACATTATCAGGGAAGTTCCAGCTCCCTCACGTGTAAACATTAATGAAATTCCTTCATTAGAGTGCATGTAAGAAGAACAATCAGGTGGTAAAAACCAGAGAAATTGCTACTTACACTTTCTTCTAAACCTCTTACATTTTCTCTGCAACCATATTTCTGGTCAGTAATACCCAACTCTAGTCCCATTGGCCACTAAAAACTCTTTACTTCTACTTACCATCTGCCCTGTTGTGAAGAAATACAGTCTGTCTCTCAGCCCCAGAAAAGCCCAGCTTCCACCTCAGAAGAAATCACTGCTATTGCCTTTTCCCACTTAGAAACTTGAAATAGAACCTGGCCCAGCAGAGGGTTTCCTCAAAAGAAGGTGGAGATCTCTTTATCAAAAAATCTCTTTTCTAAGCTAAATAAATCAGATGATGATGAGAAAGAAGCTTATGGCTCCTAGTGTTGAATTACTATATTGTACACCTGAAATTAAAATAACGCTGCTTGTTAACTTACTGGGATTAAAATTAAAACTTAAAAAAAAAAAAAAAGAAAGCTTGTGGCTCCTATTCTGACTTATCTGTGGAAGATTAGACTGTCTAAGGTGCTGCAAAAAGAGAGGTCAGCATCAATGTACTTTGCAGAAATACTTGGGATTATCCTTAGAAATAAGATGTGTATTTTTTTTAGTTATTGGCACCAACTACGAGCCTTTCTCCAGGGCTTTATCCCCTGGCACTGGTGAGAGGTTTGATTAGGTGATCATAAAGGTGTATTTCAATCCATTTTCAATCCTCTGAGTATATTCAATGATTCTAAGAGCTGGTCTCCCTGTTTCACTTAGGGCCAGACACCAAATTAATGCAGAACTGTGGAAAGTCTACCTTTAAGCGGACGCACATGGACCATCTCTTGAATGTCCTTGTGCTCTGGGTAAGACATTTTTTTCTTCTTTACAAATAGACATGCTTTTTTCCCTTCCATGGCTGTAGCTGGCATTTCCGACCTGGAATTTAGTTGTTTGAAAAACTCATGGCACGCTGTTTACTAATGCCAGAAGCAGAAAAGAACAGAGCTGATTGACAAGGGAGTCTCTCTCTAGTTTACACCTCTGTTGTAGAGGACAGCCACAATTTAAGATTTCATGCTCTGATTAGTGATACTGGGATGGATCAAGGACCCAGCTTTAGAAACTGACACATTTTTATTTCCTCATAGCCTGTTTTACTCATGAGCACTTTAGTAAAACATTACTTAGACTAATAGAACACCTTACTTACACTGGATGATTTTCAAACTGTTTCCTTAGAGGAGTCTAAGGTTGGCCACAGGGGGAATAGAAAAGATCAAGTGAGTTTTATTCTGGTCCCATCATTCTGATGTTCTTACTTCAAGAAGAGCATCTTGACATTTGTCTGTTCTGTAAGATTTCAGTTGGAAAACAGAGATTCTGCTGCTAAGAAATGAAATTTGAAAAGCACTCAATAGATGGTAATAGCTTTGATAATAGAAGTTTAAACTGAAGATTTATTTCCATGCTATCCTATACAGAATCTTCTTCTTGTTAGATATAGACTTGTTTGCACAACTAAGCAATTTCAGTGGTGCCTATACTTAATTCAATGACTTCATTTTTATTTTTACTCTATTGCTTAGACTCTGAAAATTTTAAAGTGCCTTTTCTTTCTGTATATCTCTCATTAATATCTGAATTATAAACTGCCTCATCTCCCTTATTAATTATGAGAAATATCACTGTTCTTTTTTTTAAAGATTTTATTTATTCATTTGAGAGAGAGAGAGGCAGAGAGAGCACAAGCAGGGAGAGAGGCAGAGGGAGAGGGAGAAGGAGACTCCTCGCTGAGCTGGGAGCCCAATGTGGGGTTCAATTCCAGGACCTGGAGATCATGACTTGAGCCAAAGGCAGATGCTCAACCATCTGAGCCACCCAGGTGCCCTGGAAATATCACTGTTTTTTTCCTAAATCCTCTGGATTTAGGAAATGGGGTTTTAGAAAATTAGGAAAGTTCATTCAGCTTTGAGACTAGAAGCTGGTATCCACTCTTTCTACTACTGTCTGCGTAGCTTTCAGCAACTGAAACAAAGTAACATTTCCTGGTTTCTTAATGAGGAAGACAATCACATTTGAGAATTCAGGGAGGTGACATAGGTAAATATGCCTCTGACAGTACTGGGAACATATATCATTAGGCACTAAGTTAGGTCATTTAGCCTAGGCTTATTTTCAAAACAGAATGTCTCCCATGTGCCCAGGAAGTTTCACCTACTTAGTGAAGGTCAGTGACAACACTTGACATCTGTTAGAGTGATTTTAACTTTTTAGAATATTCATCATTCACTTACTGGAGCCTCACTACATCCATGACAATAAACAAGTCATGAAATATTTCCTCATTTGACAAATATGCAAATTGAGACACAATAAAGATAAATATCATAAGTAAAATCCTACAAAAAAATAATGGCAAAGACATTATAATAATTCCTACAAAAAATTGTAGGACAATATAAAATAAATAATAAACAATAAATCCTACAAAAAATAATGGCAATGACTCATCAATTCATATTTATTGAGAATCTATTATGTGCCCAGATGTGCCTGATGTTGTGAGAATCATCAAGATGTATATGATCTGGGTGCAGCCCCCAAGTGTATAAAGGGGGCAGGGCAGCAATATGTGTCACATGCTTTACATATATCATTTTATTTAATTATCACATCTATCCATCTAGGCATAACTTTTCAGAATCAATGCTCTTTCTGCCATACTTGCTGTCTCCTGGGGGGACAAAATTAAAACACATGACAAGTCCTGTTTAAAAGGCAGATTGGCCAACATATGAAGAAATTAAAAAACTAAAAAGAAAATCCTACAAGCTTCCAGAGAAGAATAGAAGGTCATATACCAGGATCAAAAATTAGAATAGCATTAGACTTCTCAACAGCAACAGCAGAAGGTAAACCTCAATGCCTTCAAAAGTGTGTGAAAAAAAAAAAAGTGTGTGAGAAAATTATTTGTAGCCTATAATTCTAAATCTAGTGAAACTATCAATAAAATTCAAGTATAAAGAAATATCCATATGCGTAAAGACTCAAAAAAATTTATTCATCATGTCTCCCCTCTTAGGAAGCTCCTAGTGTGTATACTTAGACAAAACAAGAAAGTAAACTAAGAAAGAAGATTACAGAAGCCAGGAAACAAGGGGACAAGTGAAAGGAGGTCCTAGAAAGATCGCTGAATAGCAGGCCTAGAGAACTCCAGTGCAGATTAGAGCAGGAACATAGAGGTACCTGCAGCGGGGTCTCCAGAGAGAGAATGTAGTTCTCTGCTCAGGTTCTCACAAGACAGAGGCAACAGAGAGTCAGTGCAAATGCTAGGGGCAGCTAAGCTGGCAGAGTAGTTGCTATAAATTCCTGTATTTCTATGGTTATTCATTCAGTCTTTGTATGAAATATTATCTGGGGTACTGTGTTCACTTTTGGGCATCCAGTTTAAGAAGAACACTGAGAAACTTAATGAAATGACTATAAAGAAGTACAAACAGGACGCCTGGGTGGCTCAGTCATTGAGCGTTAAGATCCCAGGGTTCTGGGATAGAGTCCTGCATGGGGCTCCCTGCTCAGCGGGAAGCCGGCTTCTCCCTCTCCTACTCCCCCTGCTTGTGTTCCCTTTCTCACTGTGTCTCTCTCTCTGTCAAATAAATAAATAAAATCTTAAAAAAAAAAAAAAAAAGAAGTACAAACAGGAAATAAATACCTAACAGCCCTGACAGAGGATGAACCAGCAGCAGACCCAAGATGTTGATGAGTTTTTGGAAGGCAGAAAATAGATAGATTATATTGATAGATAAACTAGAGTAGTGAAAGCTTCAGTGCAAATGCATTCTTCTTGGTAGAGCTCAGTAATAGCTCCAAGCTAGCATCAGCAGGTATGGAGAGCAGAAATGGTAGGTGGGAAAACAATTAGGATAATTAATTTTAAAACTGTCCATGAAACAACATGGGCAACAATTTTTTGGCCCTCTGTACCACCCTGCCACCCCTATAGCATGCATATAACAATAGCAAATGTATTTGCTTTCCAGTCTCAAACAAGAGAGCTGCTTTCTAAAGAAATTTAACCACCTTTTTCAGAGGGCTAGGGCTTCTAATGTTGGTGTCATCACTTCAGTGTAAAACCCATTTTATTTTAGTTTATTATTTTTTTTTAAAGATTTTATTTATTTGAGAGAGAGAATGAGATAGAGAGCGTGAGACGGGGGAGGGTCAGAGGGAGAAGCAGACTCCCCGCTGAGCAGGGAGCCTGATGCGGGACTCAATCCTGGGACTTCAGGATCATGACCTGAGCCGAAGGCAGCCGCTTAACCAATTGAGCCACCCAGGCGCCCAAACCCATTTTATTTTAAATTTAAGGGGCAGGGCACCTGGGTGGCTCAGTTGGTTGAGTGTTGGACTGGTGATTTTGGCTCAGGTCATGATCTCATGGGTCCTGGGATCAAGCCCTGCATCAGGCTCCTCCAGCCCCGCATCAGGCTCCGCGCTTAGCGGGGAGTCTGCTTGGGATTCTCTCTCTCTCCCCTTGATCCTCCCCAAAGCATTCACGGGCACTCTCTCTTCCTCTCTCAAATAAATAACATAACATAACTTAGTTAGTTAGTTAGTTATGGGGCTCAAATGTGCTTGCATGCTCCTTGTGCACCTGAAGGTGAGATCTGTCAAATAACACATACTGCCTACCCACACAGAATGCATGCTTCCATGTTCCCATTCAGGAGAGCAGCCTATTGGGGAAACAAAATTAACGAAAGGAAACCAAACCAACGTATAATGATTAAACTACTCTTTTACTCATATTTTTAAGTGGACTAGAGGGAAACCAGGAACACAAAAGAGGAGGATGAGGATGAATAAATAGAATAACTGGACCCTGGAAAAAACATAATTCAGGGAAGAGAAAAGAACTTCCAAAAATTCTTATTACTATTCTTAGAAGACACAATTGCATAAATAAAGTAAGAATAGGGTTGCTAAAAATGGAAAAAGAAAAAAGCAATCTAAGAGCAACAGAAAAGAATTTCGGGAAGTAAAGATAGCTGAAATTTAAAAAGCCAATAAAGGTGCACCTGGGTGGCTCAGTTGTTAAGCGTCTGCCTTCGGCTCAGGTCATGATCCCAGGGTCCTGGGATTGAGCCCCGCAATGGGCTCCCTGCTCGGCAGGGGGCCTGCTTCTCCCTTTCCACTCCCCTTGCTTGTGTTCCCTCTCTTGCTATCTCTCTCTCTCTGTCAAATAAATAAAATATTTTTAAAAATAAAATAAAAAGCCAATAAAAGGGCTGAAATAAAGACTTAAAGAACTCTCTAATAAAAAGATAAAGAGATAAAATATATGAGATAAATACTTCTTTTTAATAGAGAACCAAACCAGGAGCCCCCAAATTCAACTACTAGGAGTATCAGGAAGAGAAAATGGAGGGGACGACATTGTCAAAGAAATAATAGAAGAATATTTCCTAGAATTCAAGAAGGATATGAGTTTCAGATCTAAATCATCCAATAAGCATCATGAATTTTAGAGCTTCAAGGGTATAGAGAAGTCCCTCAAAATTTTCACAGGGATAAGAATAAGATATGAACAGAAAAAATTGAGAATTAGGTTGGCACCAGATTTCTTACCCACACAACTGGGTCCTAGAAATTAGTAGGGTCATCCCTTCAAAGTTCTTAGTGAAAGTTATTTTGACCTAGAAATCTATACCCAGGAAAACTACAAATCAAGTGAAAAAGCGAACTTGTTCCTATCTTAAGACCTTTACCCTTGCTGTCAAGGCGTGCCCCAGGTCTTTGCATGGCTTGCTTCTTGTTCATCATTCAGTGCCACCTTTTCAAAGCAGCCTCTTTTCTGTCTAAAGTAGCCACCCCCACCAAGACCTCCTTTATTCTGTTAACCTGTTTTATTTTCATCACAGCACTAGTTAAATTATATATATATATATATATTTTTTTTTCCTTACCTCTTGGCCACTTATCTCCACAGCAGTGTAAACTCTTTGAGATTAAGGACATTGTCTTTTTTTTTTTTTTTTTTACCACTTTATCTTCAGTCCCTAGGACTATGCCTGATACATAACAGAGCTTTACTATTATTTGTTGAGTTAGTGAAAAAAAGTGAATGAATATCTGAGCTACCAAATTATGAACCTCTAAGGTAGAAATTAGGTCATATTCATCTCTATATTCTTGGAAGTGCCTTGCACAAAATAATGCTCAAGAAATATCTTTTGAACGGTTCTTAAATGAGGAAATGTTCTTGAATTAGCTAGGTTCTTATCAGCACTGTAGTTTTGTTTATATGGTATTTTTTGCCAGGACATTGTTAATGTAGTTAGATGTAATGCACTCTCATTTCTTGAAGCTGCAGCACAAATCTTTCCTGGTTTAAACACTTCATTTTTCTGCATTTTCGGAAATGTTTCTTAGGGGAAAATCTGGCAGATATAAGAAGCATGTTTAGCAAAGCTGCTTTCTGACAAGCCCACAGCTGAGCTGGAGTTTGATCCCCTCTCTCTCCCCAGTGATCAGAGCTCACAGCGAACCCTCTTCTATTAAGTAAGAGTGTGTCTGTTGGGCAAAGAAACAGAGTGTTTGAAATTTGGGTGGTGCCAGAAATCCAGGATATACTTTTGTGGTAAGGAACAATGAAAAGCACAGATGTGAAGGTCAAAGGACCCAGGAGTACTTTCTTTTTACAGGCTGCCTATGAAGCCTGGGAGCTCCCCTGTGACAGTGACAGCCTTAGTAGTTCTCTGTGGGTTTTGTCAACAGTGACAAAATTGAGTATCTCTTTGAGCATTTATTGGTACCACTTTTTGCAAAATGGAAGGCTGTTTGCTCTTCTTGGGTCTGACTGGCTCTGATAATAAACAAGCAACCTGGGAGTTTGTAGCCACAACCAATTTCTTATTTGTTTCTTAGGGTAGAAAAGAAGCAAGGTGAAGCTTTAGCGACTACATACCAATAAACTCCATCACAATAAGAGACATAGAACATCTGCAAGGCTTAGAAAGCCTTGGGATGGCAGGGAAAGTTCTGGGAATGAGCAAAGAGCAGACTGTGTCCTGACCCTGCAGGCCTCACACTGAGGGGGACGCCCTGACCTAGGGGATTTGGTCTGATAGAGGTAATTTTCCTTTCTGGTGGCTTAATCTGAGCAGAAAGATCTGGTCCTGGGGGACTCATAGTCTAACAGTAGAGGCAGGACACATCACTGGAAATCATGGGTAATTCTCAGTTATCCAGGCAACAGAGATGGAGCAGGTTGAAGGTCTATAATATTTTCCCACAGCTTTGAAATAAGTAATTTATTTTAATAATTTATCACAAATAAATAAATTATAAATACATTTCTGTTTATAAATAAAAATTTATTCTAATCATTTTACCTCCCCCATTTTTTCCCACTGGAGCTGATGAAATAGGGCCTGGAAAAGGGGCAGGTAGAAGAATATGGACCCCAATTTAATGGTGGCCACATAGACTATCCAAAAAGGAAGGCAGTACCAATGGAATTCATTGAGGTTTGATCTGAATAATGAGGATAGCCTTGCTTTCACGTGGCTCATTGAAGAGAAGGATAAAGAAATGGGAATAAGATTGAGAAAAAAGGGTTTTATGGCCCCAGAGAGACCATCACAAAGAGCTGAACTAGTCAGTATGAATCTGCATTTGTCTAGAAATAAAAGCAGGCTTTACTGTTTTTTCTCAATCCTCCTTTGTTTTGTTCTCCCCCATCCCGTTACTCACTCAATACTCAAACCTTAAATATTGAATGATACTAAGGATATATTTTTAATTTTTTAAGTGATAAAGGTATTATGGTTATATGTTTAAATAATAGCCTTTAAAGGTATATATTAAACAGTTTACAGATAAGATTATTTAATGTGAGAAATTTGCTTCAAAGGGGAAGGGGGGGCACCTGGGTGACTCAGTCGTTAAGCCTCTGCCTTCGGCTCAGGTCATGATCCCAGGGTCTTGGGATCGACCAAGACCCTGGGATCTTAAAAAAAATGTGGGGGGAGGAAGCGGGGGTTTAGATGAAATAAGACTGGCCATGAATTGAGAGTTGTTGAAACTGAGTGATGGGTACATAGGGATTCATTATACTATTTATATAACTTAATATGTGTTTGAAATTTTTCATGATAAAAGCTTTCTAAACTCTCATTTTTTTAAATTTGTTTATTTGACAGAGAGACACAGTGAGAGAGGGAACACAAGCAGGGGGAGTGGGAGAGGGAGAAGCAGGCTTCCCGCTGAGCAGGGAGCTCAATGTGGGGCTCAATCCCAGGACTCTGGGATCATGACCTGAGCTGAAGGCAGACGCTTAACAACTGAGTCACCCAGGTGCCTCTAAAATCTCATTTTTTGTGAATGTTCTCAGTTAGACCTACTCCTCCTGCCTTTTATACTCTTGTCTTCAAACACTTTCCCGTCAAAAACAAACACACACTTTTCCCATCAGTGATTCAAAGATGAGAATTCCAATCATTTAGCAGTGGGGATGTGTTGCTTTGAGCTAGTCACACTTTGTGACAAAGGGCACAGGTGTGAAAACCACTAAGTAGACTTAGAAGTAGTTCAACAGTAGCATCATATCTGTCTGCTCCAGAGGTATGTGGGCATATAATGTAAGTGGAACATAAAATTGTACAACCACTTTGGAAAGCATTTGTCAGTTTCCTAAAAAGTTAAATATAAATTTACTGTAGGATCCAGCAATTCCACTTCTAGATATTTACTAAGGAAATGAAAGCATATGTCCGTGCAAAATCTTGTACATATGTGTTTGGTGCAGCTGTTTGCAATAGCCATAAACTGGAAAAACTCAAAAGTCCAACAAATTAGTAAACAGATTGTGTGGTATCCATACAATAAAATACTACTCAGCAATAAAAGTAAATAACCATCAGTAGATGCAAAAACATAACTGAATCCCAAAATAATTATGCTGAACAAAAGAAGCCCATCAAAAAAAGAGCATATACTATATGAATCCATTCATATAAAATTTTTCGGTATTTTATTTTTTTCATCTTTAAGATATAATTGATGTATAACATTGTATACATTAAAGGTGTACCATACAGTGTTTTGATATATGTATATATATGTATATATCAAATATATAGTGAAATGATTACCACAATAAGGATAGTTAACACATCCATCACCTCACAGAGTTACAGTTCTTTTGTTTGTTAGTTTGGTGGTAAGAACTTTTAAGATCTCCTCTCTCAGTGACTTTCAAATATACAATACAGGATTCTTAGGCATAGTCACCATGCTGTTCATTACATCTCCAGAACTTAATTATCTTATAACTGGAACTTTGTACTATTTGACCACCTTCACCCCACTCCTCTTCACCTTTCACCTATCCTTGGCCCCTGGCAACCACCAATCCGCTGTCTGTTTTTATGAGGTTTTGTTTTTGTTTTAGATTCCACATATAGAGTATCAGAGTATTTGTCTTTCTCTGACTTATTTCACTTAGCATAATGCCATCAAGGTTCATCCATGTTGTCACAAATAGCAGAATTTTCTTCTTTTTTATGGCTGACTAATATTCCTGTGTGTGTGTGTGTGTGTGTGTGTGTGTCTGTGTATCACATTTTCTTTATGCATTCACCAGTCAGTAGACACTTAGGTGATTTCCATGTCTTGGCTGTTGTAAATAATGGCGCAGTGAACATGGGGGTATGGACAACTCCTCAAGATAGTGATTTTATTTCCTTCAGATATATACTCAGAAGTGGAATTACTAGATCATATGGTAGTTCTAGTTTTAATTTTCTCAGGAACATCCATACTGTTTTCATAGTGGCTATACTAATTTACATTCCCACCAACAGTGTACGTCTTCCCTAGTACTTGTTATCTCTCTTTTTTTTTTATTACAGCCATTCTAACATTTTTTGATTATAGCCTTTTTTTATTATGTTATGTTAATCACCATACATTACATCATTAGTTTTTGATGTAGTGTTCCATGATTCATTGTTTGCATATAACACCCAGTGCTCCATGCAGAACGTGCCCTCTTTAATACCCATCACCAGGCTAACCCATCCTCCCACCCCCCCTCCCCTCTAGAACTCTCAGTTTGTTTTTCAGAGTCCATCATCTCTCATGGTTCGTCTCCCCCTCCGATTTCCCCTCCTGCTATCTTCTTCTTTTTTTTTTTTTTTAACATATGTATTATTTGCTTCAGAGGTACAGATCTGTGATTCAACAGTCTTGCACGCTTCACAGCGCTCACCATAGCACATACCCTCCCCAATGTCTATCATCCAGCCACCCCATCCCTCCCACACCCCACCACTCCAGCAACCCTCAGTTTGTTTCCTGAGATTAAGAATTCCTCATATCAGTGAGGTCATATGATACATGTCTTTCTCTGATTGACTTATTTCGCTCAGCAAAATACCTCCAGTTCCATCCACGTCATTGCAGATGGCAAGATTTCATTCTTTTTGATGGCTGCATAATATTCCATTGTGTATATATACCACCTCTTCTTTATCCATTCATCTATTGATGGACATCTTGGCTCTTTCCACAGTTTGGCTATTGTGGACATTGCTGCTATAAACATTGGGGTGCACGTACCCCTTCAGATCCCTACATTTGTATCTTTGGGGTAAATACCCAGTAGTGCAATTGCTGGATTGTATGGTAACTCTATTTTCAACTTTTTGAAGAACCTCCATACTGTTTTCCAGAGTGGCTGCACCAGCTTGCATTCCCACCAACAGTGTAGGAGGGTTCCCCTTTCTCCGCATCCCCGCCAACATCTGTCATTTCCTGACTTGTTAATTTTAGCCATTCTGACTGGTGTGAGGTGATATCTCATTGAGGTTTTGATTTGGATTTACCTGATGCCAAGCGATGTTGAGCACTTTTTCATGTGTCTGTTGGCCGTTTGGATGTCTTCTTTGGAAAAATGTCTGTTCATGTCTTCTGCCCATTTCTTGATTGGATCATTTGTTCTTTGGGCGTTGAGTTTAAGAAGTTCTTTATAGATTTTGGATATTAGCCCATTATCTGTTCTTTCTACCATTCTGTCGGTTGTCTTTTGGTTTTGTTGACTATTTCTTTTGCTGTGCAAAAGCTTTTTATCTTGATGAGGTCCCAATAGTTCATTTTTGCCCTTGCTTCCCTTGCTTTTGGCGATGTTTCTAGGAGGAAGTTGCTGCGGCTGAGGTCAAAGAGGTTGCTGCCTGTGTTCTCCTTTAGGATGTTGATGGACTCCTGTCTCACATTTAGATCTTTCAACCATTTTGAGTCTATTTTTGTGTGTGGTGTAAGGAAATTCTTCTGCATGTGGCTGTCCAATTTTCGCAACACCATTTGTTGAAGAGACTGTCTTTTTTCCACTGGACATTCTTTCCTGCTTTGTCGAAGATGAGTTGACCATAGAGTTGAGGGTCCATTTCTGGGCTCTCTATTCTGTTCCATTGATCTATGTGTCTGTTTTTGTGCCAGTACCATACTGTCTTGATGATGACAGCTTTGTAATAGAGCTTGAAGTCCGGAATTGTGATGCCGCCAGCTTTGCTTTTCTTTTTCAACATTCCTCTGGCTATTTGAGGTCTTTTCTGGTTCCATACAAATTTTAGGATTATTTGTTCCATTTCTTTGAAAAAAGTGGATGGTGTTTTGATGGGGATTGCATTGAATGTGTAGATTGCTCTAGGTAGCATTGACATCTTCACAATATTTGTTCTTCCAATCCATGAGCATGGAACGTTTTTCCATGTCTTTGTGTCTTCCTCAGTTTCTTTCATGAGTATTTTATAGTTTCCTGAGTACAGATTCTTTGCCTCTTTATTTAGATTTATTCCTAGGTATCTTATGGTTTTGGGTGCAATTGTAAATGGGATCAACTCCTTAATTTCTCTTTCGTCTGTCTTCTTGTTGGTGTATAGGAATGCCACTGATTTCTGTGCATTGATTTTATATCCTGCCACTTTACTCAATTCCTGTATGAGTACTAGCAGTTTTGGGGTGGAGTCTTTTGGGTTTTCCACATAAAGTATCATATCATCTGCAAACAGTGAGAGTTTGACCTTCTTCTTTGCCAGTTTGGATGCCTTTTATTTCTTTTTGTTGTCTGATTGCTGTGGCTAGGACTTCTAATACTATGTTGAATAGCAGTGGTGATAGTGGACGTCCCTGCCATGTTCCTGACCTTAGGGGGAAAGCTCTCAGGTTTTCCCCATTGAGAATGATATTCGCTGTGGGTTTTTCATAGATGGCTTTTATGTTATTGAGGTATGTACCCTCTATGCCTATACTCTGAAGAGTTTTGATTAAGAAAGGTTGCTGTACTTTTGTCAAATGCTTTTCCTGCATCTATTGAGAGGATCATATGGTTCTTGTTCTTTCTTTTATTAATGTATTGTATCACATTGATTGATTTGCAGATGTTGAACCAAACTTGCAGCCCAGGGATAAATCCCACTTGGTCATGGTGAATAATCCTTTTAATGTACTGTTGGATCCTATTGGCTAGTATTTTGGTGAGAATTTTTCCATCTGTGTTCATCAAGGATATTGGTCTGTAATTCTCCTTTTTGATGGGGTCTTTGTCTGGTTTGGGGATCAAGGTAATGGTGGCCTCATAAAACGAGTTTGGAAGTTTTCCTTCCATTTCTATTTTTTGGAACAGTTTCAGAGGAATAGGTATTAATTCTTCTTTAAATGTTTGGTAGAATTCCCCTTGAAGCCATCTGGCCCTGGGCTTTTGTTTGTTGGGAGATTTTTTATTACTGCTTCAATTTCCTTAGTGGTTATAGGTCTGTTCAGGTTTTCTATTTCTTCCTGGTTCAGTTTTGGTAGTTGATACATCTCTAGGAATGCATCCATTTCTTCCAGATTATCTAATTTGCTGGCATATAGTTGCTCATAATATGTTCTTATAATTGTTTGTATTTCTTTGGTGTTGCTTGTGATCTCTCCTCTTTCATTCATGATTTTGTTGATTTGGGCCATTTCTCTTTTCTTTTTGATAAGTCTGGCCAGGGGTTTAATCATCTTGTTAATTCTTTCAAAGAACCAGCTCCTACTTTCGTTGATCTGTTCTACTGTTCTTTTGGTTTCTATTTCATTGATTTCCGCTCTGATCTTTATTATTTCTCTTCTCCTGCTGGGTTTAGGCTTTATTTGCTGTTCTTTCTCCAGCTCCTTTAGGTTTAGGGTTAGGTTGTGTATTTGAGACCTTTCTTGTTTCTTGAGAAAGGCTTGTATTGCTATATACTTTCTTCTTAGGACTGCCTTTGCTGTATCCCAAAGATTTTGAACAGTTGTGTTTTCATTTTTATTTGTTTCCTTGAATTTTTAAAATTCTTCTTTAATTTCCTGGTTGACCCATTCATTCTTTAGTAGGATGCTCTTTAGCTTCCATGTATTTGAGTTCTTTCCAACTTTCCTCTTGTGATTGAGTTCTAGTTTCAAAGCATTGTGGTCTGAAAATATGCAGGGAGTGATCCCAATCTTTTGGTACCAGTTGAGACCTGATTTGTGACCTAGGATGTGATCTATTCTGGAGAATGTTCCATGGGCACTAGAGAAGAATGTGTATTCTGTTGCTTTGGGATGGAATGTTCTGAATAGATCTGTGAGGTTCATTTGGTCCAGTGTGTTATTTAAAGTCTTTATTTCCTTGTTGATCTTTTGCTTAGATGATCTGTCCATTTCAGTGAGGGGGGTGTTAAAGTCCCCTACTATTATTGTATTGTTGTCGATGTGTTTCTTTGCTTTTGTTATTAATTGCCTTATATAATTGGCCACTCCCATGTTAGGGGCATAGATATTTACAATTGTTAGATCTTCTTGTTGGCTAGACCCTTTAAGTATGATATAGTGTCCTTCCTCATCTCTTATTACAGTCTTTGGTTTAAAATCTAATTTGTCTGATATAAGGATTGCCACCCCAGGTTTCTTTTGGTGTCCATTAGCATGGTAAATGGTTTTCCACCCCTTCACTTTCAATCTGGGGATGTCTTTGGGTCTAAAATGAGTCTCTTGCAGACAGCATATTGATGGCTCTGGTTTTTTTATCCAATCCGATAGCCTGTGTCTTTTGATTGGGGCATTTAGCCCATTTACATTCAGGGTAATTATTGAAAGATACGAATTGAGTGCCATTGTATTGCCTGTAAGGTGACTGTTACTGTATACTGTCTGTGTTCCTTTCTGGTCTATGTTGCTTTTAGGCTCTCTCTTTGCTTAGAGGACCCCTTTCAATATTTCTTGTAGGGCTGGTTTTTTGTTTGCAAATTCCTTTAGTTTTTGTTTGTCCTGGAAGCTTTGTATCTCTCCTTCTATTTTCAATGACAGCCTACCTGGATATAGTATTCTTGCCTGCATATTTTTCTCATTTAGTGCTCTGAATATATTATGCCAGTCCTTTCTGGCCTGCCAGGTCTCTGTGGATAGGTCTGTTGCCAATCTAATGTTTCTACCATTGTAGGTTACATATCTCTTCTCCTGAGCTGCTTTCAGGATTTTCTCTTTGTCTCTGAGACTCGTAAGTTTTACTATTAGATGTTGGGGTGTTGACCTATTTTTATTGATTTTGAGAGGGGTTCTCTATGCCTCCTGGATTTTGATGCTTGTTTCCTTCCCCAAATTAGGGAAATTCTCTGCTATAATTTGCTCCAATATACCTTCTGCCCCTCTCTCTCTTTCTTCTTCTTCTGGGATCCCAATTATTCTCATATTGTTTCGTCTTATGGTATCACTTGTCTCTCGAATTCTGCCCTCGTGATCCAGTAGTTGTTTATCTCTCTTTTTCTCAGCTTCTTTATTTTCCACCATTTGGTCTTCTATATCGCTAATTCTCTCTTCTGCCTCATTTATCCTAGCAGTTAGAGCCCCCATTTTTGATTGCACCTCATTAATAGCCTTTTTGATTTCAACTTGGTTAAATTTTAGTTCTTTTATTTCTCCAGAAAGGGTTTCTCTAATAACTTCCATGTTTTTTTCAAGCCCAGCTAGTATCTTTAAAATCATCATTCTGAACTCTAGTTCCGACATCGTATTAATGTCCATATTGAGTAGGCCCCTGGCAGTCAGTACTGCCTCTTGTTCTTTTTGTTGAGGTGATTTTTTCCATCTTGTCATTTTGTCCAGAGGAGAATAGATGAATGAGAGAACAAAATGCTAACAGGGTAACAATGTCCCCAGAAAATATACTCTAAACAAATCAGAAAAGACCTGAAACCAGGGGAAAAGAAGGAAAGAAAGAAAAAAGAAAAAGAACAAAAAGAAAAAGAAAAAGATAAAAACAAACAAAAACAGAACAAAACAAAACAAAAAGAATATGATCAAATATGATCAGGCTGGTGCATAGATCAGTGCCACACACTAGATTTTGGGTGTATTTTGGTCTGTTAGAAGTGCCTCCCAAAATTTTAAAGAAAGATAAACTTATATATGTACAAAAATAAGGGTTAATACAATGAAGGGATGGAATATGACTGTAAAGATGAAAATTATAAAAGATTTTATAAAAGGAATTGATAAGTTATTTGAAAAAAAGAAGAGGATTTTTTTTAAAAAGGGAGAGAATGTGATCAGGCAGGAGACTAGAACAAAGCCATACACTAGAGATTTAGGGTATATTTGGATCTGTTAGAAGAAACTGTATCTCAAAATTTTAAAGAGAGAACAACTTATATATATATGCCAAAAGTAAGGGTAACTACTATGAAGGGATAGGATATGACTCTAAAAATGAAAAATAAAAATGTTTTTTTAAAAAAGGGGATTGATAAGATGTTGGTTGAAAAAGGGAAAAAGAAAAATTCAAAAAAAAAAAGACAGTTAAAAAAATGAACTTTGTGGGCGCCTGGGTGGCTCAGTTGGTTAAGCGACTGCCTTCGGCTCAGGTCATGATCCTGGAGTCCCTGGATCGAGTCCCACATCGGGCTCCCTGCTCGGCAGGGAGTCTGCTTCTCCCTCTGACCCTCCCCCCCTCATGTGTTCTCTCTCATTCTCTCTCTCTCAAATAAATAAATAAAATCTTTTTAAAAAAAATGAACTTTGAAAGACTAAAGAATCATAGTAAAAAAGCCATGAATTCTATGTGCAGTATTCCCCTAGCGCTGGAGTTCTGCCGTTCTCATTGATGGGTAAACTTGGTCTTGGCTGGCTGTTCTTGCTGATCTTCTGGGGGAGGGTCCTGTTGCCGTGGTTCCCAAATGTCTTTGCCGGAGGCGGAATTGTCCTGCACTTGCCGGGTCCAGGCTAAGTAATCTGCTCAGGTTTGCTCTCGGGAGCTTTTGTTCCCTGCAAGCTTTCCATACAGCTTTGGAGGATGAGAGTGAAAATGGCAGCCTCCCAATCTCTGCCCCGGAGGAGCCGAGAACTCGGGGCCCCACTCCTCAGTGAGCCCCCAGAGTAAAGCAGTCAATCACTCCCATCTCCCCGGTCTCCGGCCGCACTCCTTGCTCATCCGGGCTGTGACCGAGCGTTTCTAGCTCTGGCACCTGACTCGGTGTGGAGTCTCCAAACCCAGCAGATCCCTGCAGTGCGCTCTGGCGCTGCTCCTCCTGGGGGAGGAAGGTGAGTCTCCCCGGATCTGCCACTTGTTGGGTCCCTGCTGGAGGAGCAGTGGCCCGACTATGCCACGGATCACGGTTTATGGCAACCCCGAGCTGAGAGCCCACGCCTGGGCTCTGTCTCTGCAGCCAGCTTCCCCGCTCCAATACCTGGGAGCTCTGCTGCACTCAGGCACCCCCGGTCTTTCTGTGACCCCGAGGGTCCTGAGACCACACTGTCCCACGAGGGTTCCACACCCCGCTTAGCCACTGGAGCGACGTCCCTCAGTGGAGCCGACTTCTAAAAGTTCCGATTTTGTGCTCCGCAGCTCTATCACTTGTCGGTAAGTGGCTGACGGAGGCCCCCTCCCCCGCCATCTATCCTCCGGAATATCCCCTCGGATTCACTTATCCGCACGTCCTACCTTCCAGAAAGTGGTCACTTTTCTGTTCAGAGAGTTGTTGCTATTCTTTTCTTCGATCTCCTGTTGAGTTCATAGGTGTTCAGGATGATTTGATCCCTATCCAGCTGAATTCCTGGGACCAGATGAAATCCAGGTCTCGTACTCCTCCGCCATCTTGCTCCACCTCCCGTTCAGTATAATTTACTTCTTAACCAAATAGTGTGACAGATCCCTGTGTGACAGAGCTTGAAGGCTAGATTAAACACTCAGCATATTTCTGAAGTTGGGAAAATCCTGAGGGACTAAGGTGGGCCCACTTCTCCTGGTTTGTCATGGTGGTAGTGAGAAGTCTCTTACATACCAGGTGAGGAATTCTTTATTCAAGTGTTTGGCAGAATTCTGTGCTTCAAAGTTTCCACATGGCATGTTTCATTATAAAATATCTGAAGCTTTCAAAATATGAAATCTGTCAACATGAAACCACTGTGGATGTGAGTTTGTAGTTTCAAAATCTGTTAAAGACCTGTTGTCCATGACTCACGCTCTTCTCTCATTTCTTGGAGTCCTTCATTTCTATCAAGACGTGTTAATACTGGAAATCTGTGCAGTGCGTGTGTGTATGTGCCAATTATAGCCTTTCTAAGGTGACATCTCATTGTGGTTTTGATTTGCGTTTCCCTGATAATTAGTGATGTTGAGTATCTTTTCACGCACCTTTTGGGCATTTGAAATCTAAATATGAAATAAATATTTGAAACCTATTATCAGGGTGCCTGGATGGCTCAGTCAGTTAAGTGGCTACCTTCAGCACAGGTCATGATCTCAGGGTTCTGGGATGGAGCCCTGCTTCAGGCTCTCTGCTCAGTGGGAAGTCTGCTTCTCCCTCTCCCTCTGCTCCTCACCCCCCGCCACTTGTAAGTGTGCACTGTCTCTCTCACATAGATAAATAAAATCTTTTTTTTTTAAGATTTTATTTATTTATTTGAGACAGAGAGAATGAGAGAGACAGAGAGCACATGAGAGGGGGGAGGGTCAGAGGGAGAAGCAGGCTCCCCGCCGAGCAGGGAGCCTGATGCAGGACTCGATCCCGGGACTCCAGGATCATGACCTGAGCCGAAGGCAGTTGCTTAACCAACTGAGCCACCCAGGCGCCCGATAGTAAAATCTTTAAAAAAAATTTTTTTTAATTTAAAAAAAGAAGCCTATTATCTCTTTAGGTCCTTTGCCCATTTTTTAATCAAATTATTTGCTTTTTTGCTATTTGCTATTGAGTTGCATGACTTCCATATGTATTTTTTTTTTAAGATTTTATTTATTTATTTGACAGAGAGAGAGATAGCGAGAGCAGGAACACAAGCAGGGGGAGTGGGAGAGCGAGAAGCAGGCTTCCTGCCGAGCAGGGAGCCCGATGTGGGACTTGATCCCAGGACCCTGGGATCATGACCTGAGCCGAAGGCAGACTCTTAACGACTGAGCCACCCAGGCGCCCCATATGTATTTTAGATATTAACCTCTTATCAGATAAATGGTTTGCAAATATCTTCTCTCACTCCATAGATTGCCTTTTTATTTGTTGATTATTTCTTTTGTTGTGCAGAAGCCTTTAATTTGATGTAATCCCACTTGTTTATTTTTGCTTTTGTTGCTTGTGCTTTTTGGTTGTCACATCCATAAAATCATTGCCAAACTGTTGTCAAAGAGCTTTTTCTCTGTTTTTTTTTTTCCCTAGGAGTTTTGTGGTTTCAGGTTTTACATTTAAGTCTTTAATCCTTTTTGAATAAATTTTTGTGAGAGGTATAAGATAGGGATACAGTTTCATTCTTTTGCATATGAGTATCTAGTTTTTCCAGCACCATTTATTGAAGAGTCTGTCTTTTCTCCATTGAGTATTCTTGCCTCTCTTGCCCAGTATCAATTGGCCATATGTGCATGGGTTTATCTCTGGACTCTTGATTCTGTTCCACTGGTGTATATGTCTGTGTTTATGACAGTATCATACTGTTGTTTTTTGTTTTAAGATTTTATTTATTTGACACAGAGAGAGAGAGGGAGAGAGCAAGCACAAGCAGGGGAAGCGACAGGCAGGAGAGAAGCAGGCTCCCCACTGAGCAAGGAGCCCGATGTGGGGCTCAATCCCAGGACCCTGGGATCATGACCTGAGCCAAAGGCAGCCGCTTTACTGACTGAGCCACCCAGGCGCCCCCATACTGTTTTGATTAGTATAGCTTTGTAATATAGTTTGAAATGAGGACATGTGATGCATCCAGCTTTGTTTTCTTTCTCAAGATTACTTTGGCTATTCAAGGTTTTTCAGGGTTCCATAGAAATTTTAGGATTATTCTTTCTATTTCTGCAAAAAAAAAAAATGCCATTGGAATCTTGATAGGGATTACATTGAATCTATAGATAGCTTTGGGTAGTATAGGCATTTAACAATGTTTACTGCTCCAATCCATGAACATAGAACATCTTTGCATTTATTTGTGTCTCCACTTTCTTTCATTAATATCTAAATCCCAATTGATCACAGTGTATAATCCTTTCAATGGGATGTTGAATTTGGTTTGCTAGTATTTTGTTGAGAAGTTTTGCATCTATATTCATCAAGGATATTGGCTTATTGTTTTCTTTTCTTGTAGTGTCCTCATCTAGCTTTGCTACCAGTGATGCTGGCCTTGTAAAATGAGTTCAGGAAGATTATCTCCTCTTCCCAAACTTCTTTTCTAAACATCATTCTCAAATTTGTCTTTTTTGCTTCCTTGTCCCTCTATGTCCTTTTCTCTCTCAACCTGATGGCAGGTTGAGATTATCTGGAACCATCATCTTGAGTAAGAAGGTATCTTTAGGGGCAACTGGGTGGTACAGTCAGTTAAGCACCTAACTCTTGGTTTTGGCTCAGGTCATGATCTCACGGTCATGAGATTGAGCCCCACATTGGGCTCCATGCTAGTTAGTAGCTAAGTGACTTGAGGCAAAATACTTTTATACTCTTAATATCAATTTCCTCATCTATTACTAAAAGAGAGGTTTTATAACTATTAAATTAAATAACATATGTAAAGTACTTAGCACAGTTCCTGATAATTAGTATTTAATATAGTTTAGTTACTTTTATTTTCCTTCAAAATCCCAAGGATGGCTCCTGCTGGGCTTTTTTTTTTTTTTCCTGTCTGTGTAGTACTGTTTAGAGCCTATGAACTATAGGGCCCCCCTGACCTCCAAGAACAGAGAGAAGTTTGTTGAGAGATAAGTCTCCAAAAGGTAGATCTGAAGCAGCACATGCCTTGGATGAAATGTTAATTTAATTCTTTTTTTGATTTTCAGATTTTCCTGTTTTTAGGCAGCATGTGTTTTATCCTAGCAATTGGGCATGGCATTTGGGAGAACAAGAGAGGCTACTACTTCCAGGATTTTCTGCCATGGAAAGAATATGTGTCTTCATCAGTTGTCTCTGCTGTCCTCATATTCTGGTCCTACTTCATTATTCTCAACACTATGGTGCCCATTTCCCTTTATGTCAGGTAGGCTTTTTTGACCACTTTGTGTTATAGGGGGAGGAACTGACTTTATACTTCCTGCTTAACTCCCCAAATAGAGTGTGAATGTTTAGAAAGCATAGATTGTGTGCTCTTCAACTCTTTACTTCCCACAGTGCCCAATGTACAAAACACTCTGAGAAATGTCTAAAGATAGGGGTGCCTGGGCGATGCAGTCAGTTAAGTGTCCGACTCTTGGTTTCAGCTCAGGTCATGATCTCACGGTCCCAAGATTGAGCCCTGCATCTGGCTCTGCACTCAGCGCAGAGTACACTTGGGATTCTCTCTTTCCCTCTCCCTCCGACCCTCCCACTTGTTCTTGCTCTTGCGCATTCTCTCTCTCTCAAATAAATAAATAAATCTTAAAAAAAAAAAAAAAAGGATAAGAAACTGCCAAACTTCTTGTCCAAGTGTTTAAAAACAAAAAAAAAGAAATGCCTAGAGATTGTGTAAGTGCTTTCCATATCCAGAATACTGTGCTAGATACTATGTGAGTTATACAAAAAGAAAATCATCCCTACCCTCAAATGGCTTTTAATGTAAATGACTAAATAAGACATATTAAACACATGCAATAATTAGAAAAAATGCACACAAATTTGGTGATGCTGAAGCTCAAGCCAGGCAGCCCCTAGTTAATTAAACAGATAGGTTCCAAACATTCATTTGTAAATCAGTTAATCAGAACTCACAATTTGTTTTCCCATAGAAACAATGTGGCAAATGGTAGATAGGTATAATTATGACCTAAGTTCTGGTTTCTAAAAGTTGGCGAAGAAAAGGATGTTTCCTCCTCTTTGCATGGACAAAAATTTGAAATAGGTAAAATAAATCTTTGCTCTCCTTTTTGTTTTCATCATTCCCTTTCACACATGCACACCCAGACACATTTTCACATCCTTCTTCCCAAGTTTCCTAAACCCTGAACTGGGACAGTCCAACTTGAAAAGCACCCTAAGTGACTAAATTATTTTATTAATTTAATATTTATTGGGCACCTACTATGTGCCAAGCACTATATTAGGTGCTAGAAATAGAAACATGAATAACAAGACAGCTGTTTCTCTAGATAAGCTTATAACATAGCCATGGAAACAGATACTTAAATAATTATGGTACAATATGGAAAATGATGTAATAGGAATATATATGGGAATGCTATGGGAGACTAGAAAAAGAATGGGTTGATTCTACCTGAAGCGCCTTGGGGATTTACAGAAAAAGTAATAATCAAACTGGTATTTGAGAAAAGAGTAAAATTCACCAAGTACAAAATAGCAAAACAATATTGCAAACAGAAAGATCAGCATGTATGAAGGTTTGGTGTTTTTTAAAAGCTTGATCTGGTCAGAGAACAGTGAGTAGCCTAGGGCAAAGTGTTGGATGGTAATTTAGCATCAGATCCAGGAGAGCCTTAAATGCCAGGCCAAGCAGTTTGGATTTTATCCTAAAAGCAGGAAAGACCTTCCTAAGGATAGAAATAATATGACTATATGTTTGGGTTTAGAGAAATTGCTATGTTGGTTAGTATGGCAAAGGAAGGGAGGGATCAAGATTCAATGCATGAGGTCTAGTAGTCAATAATGTGGGCTAGAGGGGCACCTGGGTGGCTCAGTTGGTTAAGCGACTGCCTTTGGCTCAGGTCATGATCCTGGAGTCCTGGGATCGAGTCCCACATCGGGCTCCCTGCTCAGCAGGGAGTCTGCTTCTCCCTCTGACCCTCCCCCCTCTCATGCTCTCTCTATCTCATTCTCTCTCTCAGATGGATAAATAAAATCTTTAAAAAAAAAATTAATGTGGGCTAGAGCCCTCCGACCTCACCTGAAATAAAAAAATCCATGTTGCTCAATGCAGCTGTCTCTTAGAAGCAACCTAAACTAACACACATTAAGCATGAATGATGATAGGAAGGAGGCCCCTTAAAAATCTTACCGTGTTAAAATGAAGATGCTTGTTAACCATAAAGAATCTATAATGTACCTTACTTGTAACAGAAGAGGAATGTGACAAAGACAATAGGGAAAATTCAGATAAAGTGAAGAGGACACTATTGGGGGTGGGGGTGAGGGAGAAGCTACCCCACAGGCAGATTGGGTCTGCCAGGACATCTATCAGAAGGTCAGCTTCTATAAGCTGTTTCTGATTTTCACACATCTTTCCCTTTTCTGAAACAAAGAAGCTTCTGAGTGTTTCAAATTTCTCTCTTCCTCACCAGTGGATTTACATGACAGCCACAGTAATCCTCTAATTAAACCTGGGCAGCCTTTTATTAGTTAGTTCTTAATTCTGTCAGGCCTTGCATTACTACAGAAATTCAAAATATTTTACTTTTCCTGGGTATGTTTTGGAAGAAGAAAGAATGAAAGGGGGTTATGCCTCAGCAAAATTAATCAAGTATGTCTCAGGTGGTAAAGCCCTGAATGATAATGGTCAAAATCAGAATTACATAGGGTTGGCTGGTGGGAAGCGTCCTTCAAAATCCATGGTAGGTTCCCAAGGAAGATATTCTGATTTTCAGGTGCTCACCTGACCTATCACAGGACTGTTAAGAAGGAAACCACGATGATGTATTTGATCTGTTCTGACCCAGGACCCTTCTTTTCTTGCTTTCTTCATAGTGTTGAGATAATAAGATTGGGCAACAGTTACTATATCAACTGGGATCGGAAGATGTTTTGTGCACCAAAGAACACGCCAGCACAGGCTCGAACCACCACCCTTAATGAGGAGCTCGGCCAGGTCAAATATGTGTTCTCTGACAAAACAGGAACCCTGACTCAGAACATCATGATTTTCAATAAGTGTTCTATTAATGGGATATTCTATGGTATGCATGCCTTCCTGCTTTCCCTGAGTCCTAGGGAAATTCTACCTTGCAGATTGTTTTCGAGAGTAATCTCCCTCTAAATCTATATGCCTCTGAAATTCACATTTACCTCTTATTTTCCAGCCTTCTCTATTCACTAGGCAAAGGTCCCCTACTCCATTTAGTTGCTTACCAAAAAGCATTTATTCAACACCTTATAGAGGTAATCCATTGTGTTGGACATTGGAAATACCTAGATGTACAAGACTTAATCTCTGTCCTCGAGGAATTCCCGATGTCTTGAGAGTGTCAGTTCACTCTCATATTAAATCAAACAGAGAAACCAGCATGTTGTTGAAGCTGCTAATCTCCTGGTTCCCCTTCAGACCAATAAGCAGTCTTGAGAGAAGTCATCAAAGGAATGTAATTAATGCCACTGAATTATACACTCAATAATGGTTAACGTTTTATGTTACATGTATTTTACTACAACAAAAAAATTTAAACCTTTCCTTAAAACCCTTGCCAAGTCTCTGCTCTGTTCCCTTACCAACAGGTGGTGTCTATGACAAGCATGGACAGAGGGTAGACGTCTCTGAGGTGAGTGATTGCAGCTCCCTGTGAAATGCATGTGGGCACTGAAGCTGTGCTGCACAGCAGCATCTTTGACACAAATGGGAGGCCCTTAGCTCCTGAAATAGTAAAGCTTCTGTTGGCCCCATAATATCAGAAAGCATTATAGAAATGGCCTACGTTTATTTGAGGGGATTCGGGTTTGTGTTTTATTTATTTTTTTATAAAAAGATTTTATTTATTTGTCAGAGAGAGAGAGAACACAAGCAGGGGACAGAGGGAGACGCAGACTCCCTGCTGAGTGAGGAGCCTGATGCAGGGGTCGATCCCAGGACCCTGGGGTCCTGACCTGAGCCGAAGGCAGACGCTTACCTGACTGAGCCACCCAGGCACCCCATGAATTCCTCACATTTTAAATATTCATATTTTATAGCTCAACTCCCATTTGTTGATTAATTCTTTTTTAAAATCTGTATTTTAAAATGAAAATACCTGGGCGCCTGGGTGGCTCAGTTGGTTAAGCGACTGCCTTCAGCTCGGGTCATGATCCTGGAGTCCCGGGATCAAGTCCCGCATCGGGCTCCCTGCTCGGCAGGGAGTCTGCTTCTCCCTCTGACCCTCCTCCCTCTCATGCTCTCTGTCTCTCGTTCTCTCTCTCTCTCTCTCAAATAAATAAATAAAATCTTTAAAAAAAATAAAATGAAAATACCTTTCTTGTTCCTTTCTGTTTAAAAAATAATCTACACTCACTATAAAAAAAAATCCAAACAATACAGAAATACATGAAGAAGAAAGTTAAAACCACTCAATCCCTTGTAGAAAACCAGTGTAAAATTTAGGGGTATACTCTTTCAGATGTTTTTCATGTGTGTATATGCACACACATATACATCAAGATCTGATGATAGACATATGAATGGATAGATGGAAGGGAGGGAGGGAGGAAGGAGAAGAAAGAAAATAAGGAAAGAAAGAAAGAAAAGGAAGGAAAGAGGAAGCATTATAGCATGTATGCTATTTTCAGCTTCCTTTGTATTCACTTGACATATATTGTTGGCTTCTTTCCATGTCAGTAAATTTAGGTCTGCATGATCATTTTGAATGAGTGGCATATCCAGTTGTATTGGTATACCTTAATTTATTTAACCAATCCCCTATTTTTATTCCATTTTCTTTTGCTATTATAAATAGCATTGTGGTAAGCACCCTGGTACATACATTTTTGTCTCTTCTTCTGATAATTATTTCCTTAGAATAAAGTCCTAGAAATGAAATTGGCTGGTCAAAGGGTAGCCACATTTTTAATGAATTTAATATTGCCATATTGCTCTCTAGATAGATTGTATCAATTTATAATTCCACCAAAGTATATGGGAATTATTTTTTTCCCATATCCTTCCTACTTCAGGAACCTCAGTCAATCCTGTGTTCTTTCTTAATATCTGAAACTTATCTTCTTACGTGATTCTTTCCCCTCAACTCAAATTTTCCTTTTCTTTAAAAAAATACTTAATACATCCATACAATGGAATGTTATACAGCAGTAAAAAGACATGAGCTGTCAAGCCACACACACACAAAGAAGAACTTCTTAAAAATATTTTATTTATTTATTTGTGAGAGAGAGAGGGAGTACAAGCGGGTGAAGGGAGAGGGAGAAACAGACTCCCCACTGAGCAGGGAGCCAGATGCAAGGCTGATCCCAGGACCCTGAGATCATGACCTGAGCCGAAGGCAGCTGCTTAACTGACTGAGCCACCCAGGTGCCCCAGGGAAGAACTTTAAATGCATATTGCTAAGTGAAAGAAGCCAATCTGAAAAGGCATATACTGTATGATTCCAACTATATGACATTCTGGAAAAGGCAAAACAGTAAAGACGGTAAAAAGATCAGTGGTTGCTAGGGGTTTGGGAAGAGGTGGAGAGAGAGATGAAGAGTGGAGAACAGGAGATTTTTAGGGCAGTGCAACTATTCTGTGTGATGCTGTCATGGTGGATTCATTACAATATGCATGTTTCAAAACCCATAGAACTGTACAATGCAGACTGAATTCTAATGTAAACTACAGACTTTTGTTCATAATAATGTATCAATATTGGATCCTCAATTATAACAAATGAACTACACTAATGTGAGATGTTTGTTAATAGAAGAAACCAGAGTAGAAAGGAGAGAGAGAGAGCATATGGGGACTTCCTGTACTTCTGCTCAATTTTTCTGTAAACCTAAGACTATTCTAAAAAAAGAGCATTAATTTAAAATAAAATAAAATACATAGTTAGAATAAATAAAATAGTAAAATAACCCTTAGCCCATTAACCAGACGTAACCACTAATAATAAATTTTTATATTTTATTTTTATTTTTATTTTTTTATTTTTTTTTTAAAAGCACTTAGAACCACTCTTGCATTACCCTCTAAGCCATTATCTGTCTCCATCAGTCCAAAATACTGAGTATCAACCATATGTCAGACTTTGAGTAAATGCTAAAGGTTGGAGAAAAACAAGAGAGACATGTTCCCTACCTTCAAAGAGTTGGCAGACATATAAGTAAACAGGCGATTACAGAGGTCTCTAACTCCTCACCTTTCTTTCATTCTTCAGTCTACTCTCTGTAATCAGACTCTGTCCTATCATATCCACGGACACTATCCTAGCCAAGGTCATTAATGACTATTTGCTGTTAAGTCCTGTTAAGTAAACAGGCAATTACAGAGGTCTCTAACTCCTCACCTTTCTTGCATTCTTCAGTCTACTGTAGTAATCAGACTAGTAGTAATCAGACTCTGTCCTATCATATCCACTGAAACTATCCTAGCCAAAGTCATTAATGACTACTTGCTGTTAAGCTTACCCAGCTTCTCTGCAGATTTCAACATGTAAACTCCACTTTTTCTTAAAGTTTTCTTGTCTGTTGGCTTCTTTTAAATAACTCTCTTCTTGTTTTTTCTTCCTGTCTAATTGCTTTTTCTCATCAACTTGGCCATAGGGGCTGATGTTCTTCAAGGCTCTCTTATTGAACCTCTTCCCCATCTGAATAGTCTCCCTGAATAATCTCATGTATTTACATGGCTTTAACTACCACCTACTTACTGATGACCTCCGAATCCATCTATCCAAGGAATCCTTTGTAGCTCCCTCCCACCCATGGCCAAGAATAAAGATATTTTATAAAAACTATCTATATCTATGTCATAGCATCTCAAGGAGTTTCCTCAGTTACCACCTCTACCCTCCATTCTGAATCCCCTTCCTCTCACCTGATATCCCCAGTTTCCATCCTTTTGTCTAGTACCTGGATTTGCCTTTCAACCTTACTTAACTGGTTGTTTGGCTTTCGGTTTCAGAATTTTCCATGAATGCTGCCTCTCAGATAATGCTGTACGGCAGCTCCAAGCCTGCCCTGCCTCACTCCTGTATGCAGCCAGGTCCAATGTTCTCAAACATTACTTGTCTGGAAGGGGAGATTAGAAAATAGCTCAGATCTCTTACTCAAAACTATATATGCCTGCTTTCATTACTACCTGTAAGTCCTTCAAGTATCTCCAATTCAGCCGGTTAAAAACTTCCTCCTGACAGGTATCTTATCTCAGTGAATGATCTTACCATCTATCCAGGGCCCCAGTTAGGAAATATAAAATTATTCTTAACTCTTTCCCTCTGTCACCCCTCATATCATGTATCAATTCTGGCTCCCTATATTTTCTTTTTCTATTTTTTTTTTTAAGATTTTATTTATTTATTTGACAGAGAGAGAGATAGTGAGAGCAGGAACACAAGCAGGGGGAGTGGGAGAGGGAGAAGCAGGCTTCCCGCCGAGCAGGGAGTCCGATGCGGGGCTCGATCCCAGGACCCTGGGATCATGACCTGAGCCGAAGGCAGACGCCTAACCATCTGAGCCACCCAGGCGCCCCCTAGCTCCCTATATTTTCAAACCATTCCCTTAATTTAACATTTATTGTCACTACATCATTTCTCTTGTGAATTACTGAATAGCCTCCTAACTGGTCTCTGTGCTTCTCATCTTGCTAGTTCTAGTATATTCTGCTGCTACCAGAGGACTTTCGCTGACACAAATCTATTTACACATCACTTCCAGCAAAAAAATTGCTATGACTCCCTATTGCATATAAGATGGTAACACAGGGCTCTCTTCCCCTAAGCAGCCTGAGGTGACCTCTGAAAATGGTTCGCTATTCGCTTGACCCAGAAAACCCTACGAAATCATGTAAATCAAGAGGTTCAAATCTTTGTGTTCACTGCCCAGGCCATCAAGTGTATGCATATCCGAAAAGCCACCAAGTATCTGAAAGACGTCACTTTACAGAAGCAGTGTGTACCATTCCGTCGCTACAGTGGTGGAGTTGGTAGGTGTGCCCAGGCCAAACAGTGAGGCTGGACACAGGGTCGGTGGCCCAAGAAGAGTGCTGAATTTTTACTGCACATGCTTAAAAATGCAGAGAGTAATGCTGAACTTAAGGGTTTAGATGTTGATTCTCTGGTCATTGAGCACCTCCAGGTGAACAAAGCCCCCAAGATGCGGCGTAGAATGTACTGGGCTCATGGTCAGATTAACGCATACATGAGCTTCCCTGCCACACTGAGATGACCCTGACTGAAAAAGAGCAGATTGTTCCTAAACCAGAAGAGGAGGTTGCACAGAAGAAAAAGATATCCCAGAAGAAACTGAAGAAACAAAAACTTATGGCCCAGGAGTAAATTCTGCAGAATAAATGCAAATAAAAATAAAAAGAGAATGTTGGTGGCCTTTTATTATTAAACATATTTCAAGTATCTTCGCAAAAAAAAAAAAAAAGATGGTAACGCGGGATCCACCTCATGCCTACCTCTCCAACTTTTCTCTCATCACTCACCAGCTTCCAATTTCAAAGACTGTGTCAGTGTAAGAGCCCAGTTCTAGAAAAGCCTCAGGAGATGCTACATAATGAATTCTCTTAAATTACTGAACCCACAAACTTTCCAGAGCCCACAGTTCTGTGGTTGGCCAGGTCTGGGGCTTGGTTCTGGACCCAACCATACTTCCTCACTGCTATGACAAAACTCCTTCTAGATGGGATATAGAAAAGAGCCAATATAGGGGCACCTGGGTAGCTCAGTCAGTTAAGCATCTGCCTTTGGCTCAGGTCATGATCCCAGCGTCCCAGGATCAAGCCCTGCATTGGGCTCTCCACTCAGCGGGGAGTCTGCTTCTCCCTCTCCTCCTGCTTCTTCTCTCTCTCACTCTCTCTCTCCAGTAAATAAATAAAATCTTAAAAAAAAAAAAAAAAAGAAAAGAGCCAATATAACTCACTACAAACTTACCTTTTCCGGACATAGCACCAACCAGGAGAGTTATGTCTATACTTGACATACTGGCTCCCAGCACACGTAGCACCACAACTACAAAGAGCTGGAGAAATATCCTTGAGAGTTCTGGTATGGATTGGAGAAGTCTGTTATTAACATGACACTCCAGAATGGGGACAATAGAGTCTCAGGGCCAAACTGAGTCATGTTTACCCAAGATGGTCACTAAAAACCTAGCTGAAATGGAGAATGAGAGTCAATATCTGAAGGAGCCAGGAAAATGTTAGTGAATATTAGGTCCATGAAGGTTAGAGGCAGGAAGGAACCAGGTATGCTGACATGTCAAATAAAATGGCCCAAAATTAAGTCTGTGATCAACAGGTATGTACTGAAGCTTCCTTGTTATACAGCCTTGCCTCTATCTTGCAGTATCCCTCTCTAGACATCTGTGGGGTTAAATAGAAGTAGTGCAACACAGTGATATCACTGTACTTAGGGCTCAGTTCCCTTCCCAGCCCCCAAATCAGACAGAGGACGGCCAGAGACAAAATTTTTCCCAGACACCATTTACTATTATGGAGCAATTACCTCCTCATATCCTCAGGTTTGATTACCATAGATTTGGGACTTGGAAGAGTAGAGCCTGAAGATGGCCATTGATAATTCAGGGTAGCTGGGGAAGAAAGGGGGCAAGAAGGGTCTGCCAGCCAGTGCTCAGCTTGTCTCCTGTGGGATAGATCTTTTCTGGCCCAAGTGAATGGATGGTCCAGAGCTACAGAGGCCTTAGAAACCAGCCAGAGTCTCCTCCATTTATCTTGATTTTCTCTTCCCATCATCCTCCTAAGAGTTCTCATCACATTCCAGAAGTTGTCCCCAAATAGACCTTCTGTAAAGTGTCAGGCTGCCACTGAGAAGTTTGTTCTGGTTTATGTGTTCCAGGAAACAGAAAAGGTCGACTTCTCCTACAACAAACTGGCTGATCCTAAGTTTTCATTTTATGACAAGACTTTGGTGGAAGCAGTGAAAAAGGGAGATCGCTGGGTGCACTTGTTTTTCCTCTCACTCTCATTGTGTCATACTGTGATGTCAGAAGAGAAAGTGGAAGGTGAGGAGGGGCCCGAGGACTCATTGACTGAGAATATGTCATAGAATCTAGGATGGCTACAGGTGGGGTTGGTTTGGTATCATTTGTAATGGCTTAATCTAAGAGCTTTCTAATAGGGAGCGTTGTCCAGCAGTGGGATGGATAGGCAAGCATCCTGTGTGATGGATAGTCACTGGAGATACTCAAGTAGAAGACAACCTCTTAGTCTTAAAGAAGATTCAGTCATTGGAAAGGGGTCAAACTTGATGCTATCTAGGGGGCTTCTGATACTGAGATTCAGCAATGTTCGGTCACAGAGTCTATCTGAATTGTCCCCAAGATCAGCCCCATTATCTCTGACAAGACTTCCTGAAGGATGAGTTGAGTTGTCCTCTTGTTGCTTCACAATTTCATGGTATCCCCACATATCCTAGTTTCTTTAGTAACCAAATACGACTGGGACATCCATGAATTTACTTAAACCTCTTTTAGAAACAATGAATGAGAAATGACTGATTAAAAATTAAGAAGGCTTTTGGAGCATTTGGGTGACTCAGTCGGTTGAGCATCTGATTCTTGGTCTCAGCTCTGGTATTGATCTCAAGGTCATGGGTTCAGGCCCCACGTTGGGCTCCACGCTAGGCATGGACCCTACTTTAAAAAAATATTAAAAAAAATATTAAGAAGGTTTTGTTTTTTTTTTTTTGGTAACAAGAGTTTAGGCAACCAAATAAATCATATCCTTTAAAATTAATGTACCTTTGGGCGCCTGGGTGGCTCAGTTGGTTAAGCGACTGCCTTCAGCTCAGGTCATGATCCCAGGGTCCTGGGATCGAGTCCCGCATTGGGCTCCCTGCTCTGCGGGGAGCCTGCTTCTCCCTCTCCCACTCCCCCTGCTTGTGTTCCCTCTCTCGCTGTGTCTCTCTCTGTCAAATAAATAAATAAAATCTTTTAAATAAATAAATAAATAAATAAAATAAAATTAATGTACCTTTAATATAATACTACCCTTAATAGCACCTTGTATTTGTATATCGCTTTACAGTTTTACAAATTGCTTGCATTTATTTTTTTTTTTAAAGATTTTATTTATTCATTTGAGAGAGAATGAGATAGAGAGAGCATGAGAGGGAGGAGGGTCAGAGGGAGAAGCAGACTCCTGCCGAGCAGGGCGCCCGATGCGGGACTCGATCCTGGGACTCCAGGATCATGACCTGAGCCGAAGGCAGTCGCTTAACCAACTGAGCCACCCAGGCGCCAGCATTTATTTTTTTTAAGATTTTTAAAAATTTATCCATTTGAGAGAGTGAGAGCATGAAGAGGGGGGAGGGTCAGAGGAAGAGGGAGAAGCAGACTCCCCGCTGAGCAGGGAGCCAGACGCAGAGCTCCATCCCAAGACCCCAAGATCACAACCTGAGCCAAAGGCAGCCACTTAACTGACTGAGCCACCCACGCACCCCAAATTGCTTACATTTATATCATCTCCCACAATCTTCACAACAGCCCTCTTAAGTAAGCAGAACAAGAAAAATGACCCCAGTTTTATAGAAAGGGAAACTGAAGCTAAACGAGATTAAATGACTTGCCTAAAATCTTACAGTTAAGAAAGCAGAGATAAGAACCCATCTCAGGTCCCCTCCCTCTTCGGGAGCTTTGTATTACTCTCAAACTTTACTTTGCTGCCCACCACACACACAAAAATAATAATAATAATAGTAATAAAAATAATAAAAAGAACCCAAATCTCATGTCTCCTGGTGCCGTGAGATCCTGCACCACCACAGGTGTCTCCAGACCTGACATTCTAACAAGTTGCTATTATTTGAAGCATATTTGGAATTGTCTTTGTTTATTGCCTTAAGTAACAAGGTAGGAAACAAGAAAATAGTCTTACTGTCCCATAGATACAACTTATATCTGACCTAAAATTATATGTCCCATGTGCCTTATTCACAAGTATAAGACTCTGATGATGCGTGACTGTTTTTAAAAATCAAATTCACCTTCAGAAGAGAAATAATCCAAAATATACCTCAGGTTGTGGTGATATTGTAAAAGAGGAGTTATGCATTTTTCAGTGCTACAGTGTTTGCATTCATCAGTGCAGTTTTTGTTCCAGTCTCTTTATGACCAAAATAATTTCAAGCAGTTATTAGAATACAGTAGTTCATGATGAGAAAAAAATAATAGATGTCACAACTGAGGATTGAATTCAAGGTTTTTCTTTTTTTAAGATTTTATTTATTTGAGAGAGAGAGAGCGTGGGCACACAAGCAGGGAGGGGGTAGAGGGAGAGGGAGAAGCAGACTCCACACTGAGCAGGGAGCCCAACGCGGGGCTCAGTCCCAGCACCCTGAGATTATGACCTGACCAAAGGCAGATGCTTAACGGACTGAGCCACCCAGGCACCCCTCAAAGGTTTTTTGGGTTTTTTTTAAAGATTTTATTTATTTGAGAGAGAGAGAGCACATGAGAGGGGGAGGGCCAGAGGGAGAAGCAGACTCCCCGCTGAGCAGGGAGCCCGATGCGGGACTCGATCCTGGGACTCCAGGATCATGACCTGAGCCGAAGGCAGTCGCTTAACCAACTGAGCCACCCAGGCGCCCCCCCTCAAAGGTTTTTGTTGTTAACTTTCTGAAGTGTTTCTTCACAATCTAGGAAAGTATTTTTTCAATAGTGGACCCTGAAAACTATGAGTTAAAATTATTTTATAATGGCAAAATGGAAAAGAATAAATTTTATTTTACTCTGCTGTAAAAAAAATTCAAGAGGAGTTACAGAAATGTCTTGAGTAATATAAGATTGACAGACTGATTCAACAGAGTGAATCATTTAGCTTCCCAGGATGAGAGTTTCAAAGGTGACAATATTCATTTATATATATATTTTTTTAATTGTTTATTAAATCATCAGTCTTATTATCATCAATCCTATTATCCTGTTCTATATGTCCTATCCTTATTGTCCTATCTTATAGGAGTGTTCATCAAAGTATAGCCAGTCTTGGGATGCCTGGGTGGCTCAGTCATTAAGCGTCTGCCTTTGACTCAGGTCATGATCCCAGGGTCCCGGGATTGAGCCCCATATCGGGCTCCCTGCTCAGCGGGAAGCCTGCTTCTCCCTCTCCCACTCCCCCTGCTTGTGTTCCTTCTCTTGCTCTGTCTCTCTCTGTCAAATAAATAAATAAAATCTTAAAAATAAAAAAAAAAAGTATAGCCCATCTTATATAGGAGCAGTTTACCCAGAACAACCTGCATGAAACTCACCCAGGAGATTTGTTAAAAATTCAATTTCCTGAGCCCTCCTCCAGTATTTTGTGATTCTGGATTCAGTAAGTTTGAGTGGGGCCCAGGAACCTGCATTTTTAACAAGCCTTCTGACCCATCTTTACCCACCAAAATCAGAGAGTGAACTATGTTTTGTTCATTTGTGTATATTGCCTGTACCATGTGCCTCTACAATACTAACTCAAGTCTGTGAAATAAGTTGGAAATATTGGAAAGGAAAAAAAAAACTGACCCGTATGCAACCTAGCTTTTTAGAGCCAAACTTGTGAGGAAGTTTGAAGAAAAATGTTCCCTCTTGGGCTTTATCTTCACATAAGCCCGGTTGACTTCAGCTGCACATCTCTGTGTGCTCCTCTCTCCTGCCAGGTAAGCTGATGTACCAGGCTCAGTCCCCGGATGAAGGTGCCCTCGTCACTGCTGCCAGGAACTTCGGCTTTGTGTTCCGATCCCGCACATCTGAGACGATCGTGGTAGTTGAAATGGGTGAGACCAAAGTCTACCAACTGCTGGCTATTTTGGACTTCAACAATGTACGCAAGAGGATGTCTGTTATTGGTAGGTGCCCCTCTTAGTCAGTCCTCTCCCCTTATTTGTCTTTCATACACATTCACACATTGACTTTCTCTTTTATCTACACACAAATGCTTTCTCCCACTCACATGCCTTCTCAAAGGTATCGTACCTCAAATACAATACATAGCCATTCCTACTTTCTCCCTCACATACCCTATATATTTTCTCTTTGGGAGCTTGCTACCATATACTTCTTTAGTGTTCCTGGATAGTGGCTTGTCTGAACCCCCAGAGCCAAGATAAGAACAGAGAATAAACCCATAAAGCCTGAACCTGGAGTAAGAGATAGGGGCAGACAATTAAGGGAAATTCATACTATCTTATTCTCAATTAGTTTGAGCCTCAGACTGAAGAGGAAGAAGGTCATTCTTCATTCTTGGTCCTTACTAGGTATGGGCCTTGGTCTGGAACTTGGACTTGGGGAGCTAAATGTGATTCCGCATCAGAGTCTTCCAAGATGAGATTGAACCCATGGAAGAACTGGTTGCATAAGGTCTCCTCCCACTTCCACCAGCATTTACTAACTGCATCATTTATCCTCTGTGACCACTCAATGAGTGCTTTGCCCCCAAGAGCATCGGAAACAAATGTCACGGGAACAGCCTCATGCCATCCCTCAGTGGCCCAGACAAGTTCTTGTAACAATGCGCCTATATGGTTACTCTGCCCAATTTGTTTATCCTTAGTGAGGACACCTGAAGATCGAGTAATGTTATTCTGCAAGGGTGCAGACACCGTCCTCTGTCGGCGGCTCCATCCGTCCTGTACATCCCTCAGAGATGTGACCATGGAACATTTAGATGTAAGTGTATAGGTTGCAGGGCAGGGAAGCTGTGGGTGGTCTTTGTACACGGATTAGGATCCACACATATGTCTTTGTGTCCTTGTGTTTCTGTATGGGTGTATATTAGTGTCTGTGTCTCTTTAATTGATGGAAGAATAGAAACTACCTCATTGTGTGGCATTCCTACTGACTGCATTGCCAACCTCTGTGGCAAGAAGCTAGATGGCAAAGGATCCCAAAAGCATAATGAGGGTTGTGTCTGTGGGAGCCTTACCCCAATCAAAATGGTTCTCTCTGTGATTCCTGGCTCAGGAGGTCCCATGGTCAGACCTAGAATTTGCTTCAGAATTGGGCCTGCTGGTATGGGAGGCGCTACTTCACCAGCCATGATGCGACCGTGCAGCTTTGAAGGTATGGAGGAGAAAGCACCAGGCTTGGGATCTTTATGAGACTGTTGTATGTTACCATCCTCTGTTATCACAAGATTAGAATCCCCAGGGGTACCTTCCTCCCTGCCTACCCACCCTACTTCTACCCTCTAGGATTTGAGATGGATCTGAAAGAGAATGGATCCAGCCTTCTGGCGTTGAAAAGGAAAACCAAATCTATGCTCCCCAGGATTTCTACTCATAAACCTAGATATATAAAGGGTTGAGGGAGGGCGCCTGGGTGGCTCAGTTGGTTAAGCGACTGCCTTCGGCTCAGGTCATGATCCTGGAGTCCCGGGATCGAGTCCCGCATTGGGCTCCCTGCTCGGCAGGGAGTCTGCTTCTCCCTCTGACCCTCCTCCCTCTCATGCTCTCTGTCTCTCATTCTCTCTGTCTCAAATAAATAAATAAAATCTTTAAAAAAAAAAGGGGGGGGGTTGAGGGAATAGGACAGAAGATGGCATGGGAGAGGGGCAGATCAGAAAAAAATATTTTAAAGAAGAAATAGGTTGGAGAAAATGCTATTTTATTAAGCCATTTTGGTTTGACCCACATTAACACATAATCACGTCAGAGAACAGATAGTCAATAAGCACATGAAAAGATATTCAGTTTCATTAGCTTTTAGGAAAATGCAAATCAAAACTTCAAGATATCTTTAAAAAAAAAAAAAAAAAAAAGGGCGCCTGGGTGGCTCAGTTGGTTAAGTGACTGCCTTCGGCTCAGGTCATGATCCTGGAGTCCCGGGATCGAGTCCCGCATCGGGCTCCCTGCTCGGCGGGGAGTCTGCTTCTCCCTCTGACCCTCTTCCCTCTCGTGCTCTCTGTCTCTCATTCTCTCTCTCTCAAATAAATAAATAAAATCTTTAAAAAAAAAAAAAAAAACTTCAAGATACTACTTCACACCACCAGGATAGCTAGGTGATCAGATAATAATAAGTAATGGCAAAGGTATAGAGAAATTGTAACCTTCATACATTGCTGATAGAAATGTAAAATGATGCAGTCAGTCTAAGGGATTGAGCCACCCAGGCACCCCCTGATGCAGTCATTTTAGAAAACAGTCTGGCAGTTCCTGAAAAAGTTAAGTGTAGAGCTATCATATGACCCAGCAATTCCACTCCTAGGTATATTCCCAAGAGAAATGAAAATATACATCTTCACAAAAACTTGTACACAAATGTTTATAGCAGCATTATCTATAATAGTGAAAAAGTAGCAACAACCCAAATGCCCATCAAGAATGGCACAGATGAATAGATAAATAAAGTGTGGTATATCTAAACAACAAATATTATTCAGTCCCAAAAAGGAATGACATACTGATACATGCAGATGAGCCTTGAAAACATTATGTTAAGGGAAAGAAGCCAGTCACAAAAGGCCACATATTGTATAATTTCATTTATGTGAAATATCCAGAATAAGCAAATCAGTAGAAACAAGTAGGTTAGTGGTTGCCAAGGGCTAGGGGAAAAGAGAATGGGAATGACTGCTAATGGGTACAGGGTTTCCTTTGGGAGTGATGAAAATGTTCTGGAATTAGTAGTGATGGATGCACAACTTTAAGAGTATAATTTTTTTAACCGCTGATTTGTATACTGTAAAAGTGTGAATTTTATGATCTATACATTATATTTCAGGTTTTCAAAAAACAATCCGTGAAGTATCCCACACAGGACAGTTCTTATGTCCTATAGTGTTTCCCAGAGGCCACGGTATTTTTTATGGGCTAGTCTGAAAAACTTATCTTTTTTTTTTTAAGATTTTATTTATTTATTTGACAGAGAGAGACACAGCGAGAGAGGGAACACAAGCAGGGGGAGTGGGAGAGGGAGAAGCAGGCTTCCCGCCGAGCAGGGAGCCCGATGCGGGGCTTGATCCCAGGACCCTGGGATCATGACCTGAGCCGAAGGCAGAGGCTTAACGACTGAGCCACCTAGGCGCCCCTGAAAAACTTACCTTTTAACCTTCCAGAACACATGAATTAGGGTATCTTCTCAGAGAGCATTTCCACGGGCTGGCTCCAAAGGGGTCATAAAATTGTTTCAGATCTTTTGACCTGTGTCCTGCTACCCACCTTAACAGACACCCATAATAAAGCCTGACTACACTACAGTCTGTTAACCACAGATGATAAACTTGTAAGAGTGAAGCTCACACTCAGGAGTCAAGATTCAAAAACTCTTACAAAAGCACAGCTCCAGGGGCACCTGGGTGGCTGATTGTTAAGTGTCTGTCTTCGGCTCAGGTCATGATCCGGGGTCCTGGGATCAAGCCCTGCATCAGGCTCCCCGCTCGGTGAGCCTGCTTCTCCCTCTCCCACTCTCCCTGCTTGTGTTCCCGCTCTCACTGTGTCTCTCTCTGTCAAAAAAAAAAAAAAAAAAAAAGCACAGCTCCAGGCCCTCTCAGACAGGAATCAGCAAACAGGTCATATAAAAACAAGCAGCAGTCAGGATTTGCTCACCACAATAGAAAAGAAAAAAACGCAAGTAAGGGGTAAGTAAGAAATAACTTCAACCACAGACTGCTAAATTATTTGTTGAATGAATTAAGAATCTGTCAGTGTGTTAAACCTTGTTTAATATCCTATGCAAGATCAGTTTCTGTCATATCTCTTCCTTCTAAGAAGTCTCTGAGATCTTCTCTCAGGCTTCTTTTCATAGCTTCATCTGCTAACAGTACAGAGTTTTAAGAGATGGCATTCCATACATATATTGTTTTATGTTCATTTCACCTGACAACTAATGTCAAACACTGAGGAGTTTCACAGGGAACTAAGAGCAGAATATCAGGATGATAAAATTCTTTTTCTCTTTGCTCTTAAAATGCCAAAGTGAATTATTTTGAAGCTTACTATAACAGTGATCATGTAGAATATTTATTCATGTGCAGTTCTCAGGACATAAAATCTTCTAACTCACCCTCAGTTGGATATGAGTTCTGCCCTAAACTACCCACACTCTCACCCAGCTCTCCTTACGACCAAGAGGATACTTTACAAGATAGTTAACTGTGGTTAGTTGGGATATACTGGTGGTCACAGAGCAAAAAGATGCTAGCTCACCCAGAGAGCATTTCCGCAGTGCCTCACTAACACAGTTGGCTGTGGCTAATCAACTGAGCCAATCAGCTGTAGACAAATATACACGTGTGTGTGCTTTTGAGGGGCCTGTTGGATGCTTGAAGGAAGGTAGGGAAAGAGGAAAATAAAATGAATATATGGGGCGCCTGGGTGGCTCAGTCAGTTAAGTGTCTGCCTTCGGCTCTGGTCATGATCCCAGGGTCCTGGTCAGGCTCCCTGTTCAGCGGGGGAGCCTGCTTCTCCCTCTCCTGCTCCCCCTGCTTGTGTTCCTGCTCTTGCTATCTCTCTCTCTATCAAACAAATAAATAAGATCTTTTTTTAAACATGAATGTATGCTTGTAGAAAATAGTAAGTCCTTTGATTATGTTTTATAACAACTCCTTTTTACTTTAGTATTCCATTCTCATATTACAGACATCATTATCCTCTCTGTAAGCAGTGAATTATTATCCCAATTTTACAACAAAGAAATCTAGAAGCCTTAATTTTTCCCAGGGTCACACAGCAAATTATCTAACTACAGGTAAAAGCTAGAACTTTCTATATTTCAGAAGTACTTTCAAACTTTGCCCTCAGCTATGCTGGCCCCACCTTTAGTACATTTTGCTGAGAAAGCTCGATGGTTGTTTTGTGGTTAAGCTAGGTACTAGCCCCATGGTACTAATCATTAAATCCTATTTTGCAGGCAAATGGGTCGGTGGGGTCAGTCTGCCCCTTCCTAAACTCAGCCCTCACCCAGCCCAGGCCTACTCAGTGTACACACATGTCTTCCAGGATTTTGCTGTTGAAGGCCTCCGCACCCTCATGGTGGCCTACCGAGAACTGGATAATGCATTCTACCAGGCCTGGAGCAAGAAGCACAGTGAAGCCTGCCTGTCTTTGGAAAATCGGGAAGATAAAATGTCAGATGTCTATGAAGAGATAGAAAAAGACTTGATGGTTAGTGTGAGGAAGCCAGGAACAGACTGGGGGCAGGATTGGGGGTTGCAGTCAGCAGACTGAGCAAGGTCTCTGAAAGTGGCTTCCAGCAAATCAATAGGTTCAGGCTCTCCGGATACAGGATACTGGAATCCAAGCTGATTCAGGATGTCCTGGATCTTTGAAATCCATAAATCATGGGGGGGGGGGGGAATGCACTAGTTATAAATTTTATCCCAAAGCTCTCACAGAAGCTAAGTAATCTGGGAAAAATGAGGATCTGAATAATACACAGATTAGATAATCCAGAACTAATTGATGGAAATATTCACTCATTTATTCAACATATTTATTAAGTGCCTTCTATGTGCCAGGCATGTATTAAGCCCTGAGCATGTAGCAGCAGACAAAATAGACAAAAAAGTAACATATATAGTATGTTAGATAATGAAAGTGCTATGGGAGAAAATACAGCCAGGGAGAAAGCTAAGGAGTTACCAGCATATGCATGAATGTTTTGGAGAGGCCAGAGTATAGTTACTATTTTATATAGGGTACTTAGTCTTCACTTAGTCTGAGCAGAAACCTGAAGAAGGTGGCAAGCCAAACAGATCTCTGGGGAATTAACTTTCCAGACAGAGGGAATGGCATGAGTGGAAGCCCTGAAACAGGAGTAGGCCTAACTTGTTAGTTGAACAGCAAGTCAACTAGTGTGGCTGATACAGTGTAAGTGAGGAGGAGAGAATAAAAGGACATGAGACAGAGAAGTAGTAGAGTGCCCTCATAAGCCAGTATAAGTACTTACAATGAGATATGGAAAGCCATTGAAGAATTCAACCAAAGAAGTGATGTGATAGCTCTTTTAAAAAAGACTTACTTGTTTGTTTGTTTATTATTTATTTATTTGAGAGAGAGAGAGAGTGCGAGTAGGGGAGGAGCAGAGGGAGAAGGACAAGCAGACTCTGCTCTGAGTGCAAAGCCAGATGTGGGGCTCGATCCCAGGACCCTGTGATCACGACCTGAGCCAAAATCAAGAGTCAGACGCCCAACTGACTGGGCCACCCAGGCACCCTGATGTGATGGCTTTTAAAACAATCACTTTGGCTGCTGTGTTGAGATTATACTATAGGGGAGCAAGGACAGACCCAGGGAGACAAATTAGAAGATAGTTGTAATAGTGCAGGTGAGACATGATGATGGCTTGGACCAGATAGAAGTAGTGGAAGTGGTGAGGAGTCGTCAAATTCTGTACATTTTTTAAAGGTAGAGCCAACAGAATTTGCTAATATATTAGATTATAGGATATGAGAGAAAGAGAAGTTAAGAATGACCCCAAAGTTTTTGATCAGACTGACACAGGCTGGCTCTGCTATTAAAAGAGACATTGCTGATACCAAATGGGAAAACAGAGATTCCAAAGGTCACACATGTCCTTCCATCATCAGTTCTGTGGTTAGTATTTCTAGTCTGTCCTTCTGGAGGCCTAGCAGAAATCAGCCAATTGTTTGTCCATCTGTCAGTTCCTCAGACTGAGTCCTGGTGCCCATCCCTATGGTCAGCACTGGAAAGCCAGGAAGTGTGCTGTGAAGCAAAAGAGCAGTGAAAGTATGTTGAGAAACAGATGGTTTAGAAGTGGCACACAGCTTCATGTATGACTTGGGCAAGTCTTTTCCCTCTTTGATCCCTAACATTCTGTGTCTAAATTTGATTTATGTGGTTGAAAACCTGCATCTGTTGAGAGGCAGAGGGTGCTGAATTTTATACCATTTGGATCCTCATGTCAGGACAGAGCCAGCTTGCTAAAGAGGATGATGAGGTGCCCATTGAGTTGCTGGGTAGCACTAAATGCTGTGACATTCCCCTGTTCCTCACTCACTGCTCTCTCTGTTCAAAGCTGTTAGGGGCCACAGCCATAGAAGACAAGCTGCAGGATGGTGTACCTGAGACAATCACCACCCTGAACAAAGCCAAAATTAAGATGTGGGTCTTAACTGGAGATAAGCAAGGTAAGGGGGAGCTCCTCACTTGACCAGTCCTCTTCTCTGTCCACCTTAGCCATTTCTTTTATTTTGCATCTTCTTTTTTCCTTAGCCATTTATTTGACAAATACCTTATAATCCAGGTCAAGTCCTTACAGGACACCTTCACTCCTAGTCTTGTACACAGTTTTCTAAGAGTATACTTTATGCTGGATTCTGTATTAGGCAGTGGGGACACAGAGATGATTCAATCAGACATGACCCCTGTCATCCAGGAACCCACAAGTTAAAAACTTTGGAATTACCTTTGACTATACCCTCTCTGTTGTCCCAAAGATTCATATCTCACCATGTCCCACCAAGTCTTCTGAAGATGCCCTTGACTATGCCACCACCCTAGTTCAACCTTTGTCCCGTTGATTGTACTTCTGCAAAAAACTTCTGATCGCTGTCTCTTGTCCTTATTGATTTCCGTATAGCCTACTTACAACCATCAGCTTAATCTTACTAAAATATACTACTTTTATATGTTATTCCTCTGCTCAGAAACCTTCAGACACTTTATGTGGTAAAGTCAGACTCCACTGTCTGAGTTCTTGATAATCTGTTGCTACCTACATATGTGACCGTTATCTTTAGTGTCCCAAACAATCCAGTTCCTACTCTAGGGCCTCTGTTTGGGTTGTTTACCCCTTTGAAATGTTTTTGCCTTCCCCTAAACGAGTCTTACTCATCCTTCAGAGTCTTCTCCCAAGAAAGTTTCTATGACTTTCTATGCAATCTCTCCTCTGAATTTTGGTACCACTTGCAGTGAGGGTTCAGGATTTAATTTTTGTAAATTTTTTTCCTTAGTATGAATTCAGTCCAAATTCTAGAGTTCTTGATGTAAAGAAAAGACCATAACCAAAACATATCCCAGTCCCCCATAAAATCTGGCATAAAAGCAGGCACAGGGAAATACATGCTGACTGTTTGGAGAAGTGGATACAGAGTGGAGTTGTTTTAGGAAATAGGGGAAGGCCCTGTTGGAAGGCTACAGCAGAATGGTGCGGGCTTCAGCGGCACATATACTAAAATTGGAATGATACGCAGAAGGTTAGCATGGCCCCTGCACAAGGATGCCATGCAAATTCGTGAAGTGTTCCATGTTAAAAAATGAAAGAAAAAAAAGACGAAGCCAGAATGATCCTAGTTATTGATAAGTAACTCACAAGTCTGTACTAGGCTGACCGTTCCTGTGTGTTTGAATATGGTCTCCACTGACTCATGAAAAACATACTTTGACTGCATCCATGGCCAGTGTGGACAAATGGGCTCTGCCGCCCACCCTTAGTGCCTATGTATGTATACACTTTTGTAAAGACCCTGTCCCAGCCAAAATGTGGCCAGTGTTCCCCCTTCCCTGCAGAGACTGCTGTAAACATTGCCTATGCCTGCAACATATTTGAGGATGAAATGGATGGGATGTTCATCGTGGAAGGCAAGAATGATGAGACTGTTCGGCAAGAACTCAGGTACAGATGGGAGAACTGCCACAGCTCTTCATTTAGTATGACCCCCACACTGTCAGAAGGAACAAAGAAGACATGCAGAAGGGGAAAACAAAAAAACCTAAAATATTTGAGATAATTTTGTGAAGAATCTTTAGGGCTCAAGGAGTTGGAGAAGTGTGGTGTGTGGACGGTCAGGGACCTGAGACAATGGCATTTCTCAGGAGGCAGCCGAGTTTGAGATGCTGGCTGGGGCTTTGTAGAGGCTCTGTGTCTACCTTGCCCACTTTCATTCTGGGACATTTTTACTTTCCTAAGCTCTGGGGCTTTCAGTCAGACATTAACTACTACTCTTGGCTTTCAGGTCAGCAAGGGTCAAGATGAAACCTGAGTCTCTACTGGAATCAGACCCAGTAAACATTTACCTCACCACGAAGCCCCATATGCCCTTCAGAGTGCCTGAGGAGGTGCCCAATGGCAACTATGGCTTGATCATCAATGGCTACAGTCTGGTGGGCAACACAGAGCTATAACTCTATTCTTTTCTCCCAAGGAATTTTTTTCCTAGGTCCAGCCCGCTTCAGGGAAATTTTAAGACCCCTTGTCTATTTCATGAGTCACCTTTTTCCCCTCTCTTCTGGTGCCCTTTCCTGACAGACACTTCTCCCTACCTTTCTCTAGGCAGGAATAACGAGGAAAGAGAAGCCAAGGGCATGTTCCTTCCTTATCCAAATTCTTCACTACTGATGTGGCCTATCAGTTAGGGGAAGAGGGAAAGCAAACAGAACCAGGTCCTCTAAAAAGTCACTTGGCGTTATAGCCCAGTTAACTTATTTGACCCAGTGAGAGAGGCTGACCAGTTTCCCATTGGAGGCTGGATCAGATATGAGGATGCCTAGCACAGACTTGGGGACTTAGCCTCCCTTGGGAGTGGAGCACCTGGGAGCCACTGCCTGACCTATATAGTACAGGAGAGTATGGATATGGGGAAGGGCCTAGGAAGATCCTGTCCTGAGAGCCTTTTTGGGCAACCTGAAATGTGGGTGTGTCCTGGTACTGCAGGCCTATGCTCTAGAAGGGAACCTGGAGTTGGAACTGCTGCGAACAGCGTGCATGTGCAAGGGGGTAATCTGCTGCCGAATGACACCCCTTCAGAAGGCCCAAGTGGTAGAGCTGGTGAAGAGGTACAAGAAGGTGGTGACACTGGCCATCGGGGATGGGGCCAATGACGTCAGCATGATCAAAGGCATGTGAGGGATGGGGGACAGTAACCTCCAACCAAAGGCTTGCCCTTCCTCCATGGGCAAAAACCAACCTGGGTGGCACTGTGTTGGTGGTTCACACTCCTGCATATCATATGTATTGTACATTTATAATGTTTTACAACCTCATTCATGCTCCTCTATACCTGCATTCCCACTTATTTACACCTGTATACATCAGTCCCTATGCAGACACACAATTCAACTTCATGCACTTAACACACACACACACAAATATGCCTTATTCTTATGGGAATAAGAACATATGCATATATTCACAGAACAGGCCATGCAACTACCATACCATCTTTCCAAGATGGTATCAAAGCCTACATAAAAAACCCCTGGGCAAGAGTCATAGTCTGTTCCTTTTTTGAAGACTGTATGCCTGAGCAATGTTAGGCAGAAGACAGGACTGCTCAACCAGGGAATTAGCTGTGAGGCACAATGTAAGGATCTCTTCTCCCCTGAGGCAGTGTTCATGAGAACTTGCCCTGACTCCCCTGGAGGAGAATAGCCGACTTACTAATGCTTTGGGCCAATAGAAGCAAATGGCTGAAACTAGTTTTAATTTCAGCTGAATGTTGTTAGCTTCCAGCAGCTTGTGGTTCTATGAAATATGGACAACATCTAGAGGTCCTGTAGTCCAACCTCTCTCCCCATCCAGGAAACACTAGCAGACATTCTACCCTCGGCTTTAATAGTAGAAAGTGTTCTTGCTCTTTTCCTCACTTTCTAGAACTTCTCTGGTTTTTAGGGCCTTAGAGGTTTCAACTATTCCATTAAGCATTGCAATAGGTATATACCAGAAGATCAATGGATTTACCGTATACTACAACAGACTAATTAAAACATTTAGGAACTTCGGTCTTACTTTCCATCAAGTATAATCCTTGTTTTATCCAGAAAAAGTCAGGTTAGGCCTCTTGAAGAACTTGCTTCTCACTAACAAAGTATGTGCATCACTTATTTCCTCCTAACAGTTGGATTTTAGCTCTTTAGATGAACTTCGGTAATTAAATATTATGTTAGATTGACATCCATCCTGCATCTTTAATTGATGTAAGTGACTTCAAAAGATAACAAGAAATTTTTACCTCAGCATCTAGAGAGCAGGGAAGAGCCTAGATGGCTCTAGCAGGTACAAAGACCATCCAGGATAGCCTTCTAGTCCTAGCCGTGACAGGCATTCCAGAGTGGCAGCATCCAAAAAACAGTGCAGATGAAGGAGCTGTTTTCTGACAATCTGCTAAGGAAAAGGGCAATCCACTAAAGAGAAAAGGCTCCACTAAGTGTATGCCATTTTGAGCTGGGCAGTGTTTCCCAATGTAAACTAAGGGGTTTGTATAGCATGATCTCAGCCTTTCTTTGACACTTCCCAGGCTGGGAGCCCAGCAGACAAGCTCTGTGGTTGAGAAGCTTCTGGGATTTCTTTGCAGCTGCCCACATTGGGGTTGGCATCAGCGGCCAGGAGGGAATGCAGGCCATGCTCAACAGTGACTACGCCTTCTCCCAGTTCCACTATCTTCAGCGTCTACTCTTGGTCCATGGCCGCTGGTCCTATAATCGCATGTGCAAGTTTCTCAGCTACTTCTTTTACAAAAACTTTGCCTTCACCCTGGTGCACTTCTGGTATGCCTTCTTCAGTGGGTTCTCTGCACAGGTAGGAGATCAGGTGGTATTCCGCACTCTGGTCAGCTGGGTCTTCTTTACTCACCCCCACTTCAGCCATCTCAGACCCTTTTTCTTTTCTAGAGACCAGTGTATGACATATTGCCATCCATCCATAAAGCTCCTCACATGGGGCCACCTGGGTTGCTCAGTCGGTTAAGCATAAAGGTCCTCACCCATGCTGATCCCATCTCCTAACCTTACATTTAACCTTAGATTTCCAAACCCTAACTTTTCTGCCTTGGCTCTGACTTGAACTTGATTCCTACCTCCAAAACTCTCCCATAAGATATTTTCACTTTTTACCTGACATGGAGACCTAGTTTCCAAACATAAATAATATGGGGAAATGCTTGGACCTGGGAGGTTTTTTTAGCATCCAAAACAATTTTTATGGAGCAGGCTAAGCCTCAAGGGGCCTCTGAGTTTTGCCAGACAGGCTAGCTATGGTGTTTACCTGTAGCCATACTTCAGACACAGTTTCCCTTACTTCTACTTCCCCACCCCAACACCCCTTCTCCCTGCCCAAACATACACTGTTGTTGCTCTAATGAATTAATTCCACATTTGAGTATGAAATCTCCCCGACAGTAGCGGGAAGAAGTGGCACCTGGATTTTGATGTTCTACGAGGAATCCCTTTTCCTATGAGAAGTTTTTCAGGGTTCTCAGATTCCCAAGAAAAACAACCTCAGGAATGATTATATTGGGAAATACCTACTACTTTTGTTGCCTTGGGCTCTGGGGGAAACAGACTGTTCAGTGGAAAGTAGTAGACTTATATACCCCCAGTGTGTTAACAAAGCCATTTTAGTTTGTGAGAGGTGTATGCATATGTGTGTGTTTTGCTGACCCCTTGTGGCTAGTAAAGGAGCCCTCTGTGGGCCCCAGGATGGAGCACCCAGCTAGGAAAGGGTCATTGAGTCTATTCTACTTACCAATGTTAGAAAATGTCCAGTGTTATAGAAGCTACTGAATGCCATAAATCCCAGATAAAAGAACCCAGAGGCTTACACGCCTGAGAGTGCAGGGGTACAGCTAGCATTCCCTAGCAGGCACTCTGGATCTTTTCTGTGCAAGGATGGGCAGTGCAGGTCATGGTAGGGTTGGTCCAAATCAACCTTGTAGGGTTGGCCACAAACAAGCTTGATGTGGCCTTGCCCCAGCCTGGGACCCAGGGTTCTAACTAGAGTAGGACCAAATAGAGATGGGGGTCAGCCTTCTCTGTCAGATTTCTGAAATCCAAATCCTGCCCTAGGTTAGTGTAGTGATGGGTAGGTGGGGGCCAGAAGGGCCTCTCTTGAACCTGGGAGGTAGAGCTGGGACTTTAGAAAAGAGAGGAATCTAAGAAATCTCCTTGGTATTCTCCTAGACTGTTTATGATACCTGGTTTATCACTTTCTACAACCTGGTCTACACCTCCCTCCCTGTCCTGGGCTTGAGTCTGTTTGACCAGGTAAGACCAGCAGCAAGCCTCTTAGTCAGGGCTAAAGCCCCTGGGCCCTTGAGGAGTATTCCCAAGAGTGGGGAGGACAAGACCTGAGTTCTACTAAGTCAGTTGTAAATGGAATAATGTCTAGAACAAGGAAGGGAGCTCATCACCTGGAGAGGTATCATGGATAAAGTAAAGAATCTTCCTCTACAGAGAATAATCATCAGTTTTAGAAATCCAAGTTTTCCTGTGTCAATTTTATTTTTGTAGAGAGAAACATAGAAATTGTGCTTTATAGTAAATTGAATGTGTATAAAAGGTAAAAGGAAAGGAAATAGAGTTATTGGAGAAAGACCAGGTAAAGCAAGGCGCTTCAAGAAAGGAGAGACCCATACAGAGATAATAATCCAATGCAGGGTGGCCTCGTTGAGAGTCCTGAATGCCAAGCATGAGAATGTGGGTATAATATTTTGAGTCATAGGAGGTCAGCCTATGGGATATCATCTGTCCCTGTCAGAAATTTCCTGGGCATTGGGGATCCTAGTACCATACCTCTCCCTCCTCTTCTATCCCAACCTCTAGTCTTGGGGACAATAAATAGAAAAGCAGCTGAAAGAGGACATCATGGGATCATGGTTCCTGGTCTCCATCAGGGTAGGAAGTAAAATTCTCCACAAGGTAGCTGCTAGCCACAGAGCAACAAGAGAGATGAGTTGTGTCCTATGAAGCTTCAACGGGCTAATTCTAGGGATCCACAACCTCTCAAAAACAAGCCCCAAGCTTTGTTATCCAAAGTTTCAGATTTAGGAGATGAAGATGATCCAGTGGCACTCACATAGAGAATCCTGTCACCTGAGTTCACCGGTAGCTATGGGAATGGGAAGAGCATCACAGAACATGGAAACCTCCATGTGACTAGCTGGTCCCCATTGGCTTCCCCCTCTCCTTTTATTGGCTTTTGACACAAAAAAATATTCAACTAAAGGAACACTTAAAACTGGGGACTCATGTACCAACTGCCCCCCATCCCAAGCTCCCATCCTCCCTTCCAGCTACCTCCAACCCTAATTACCCCCCATCTCCCCTATCCTAACTGCTTCCAGGTCCTTACCATCACCTTGACCTTCTCCTAGCTTTCTTCCACTACCTAGATCCCTTGCCTAGAGTATAGGACTTCAGGAAGGGTCTGTGGTCAGTGCTCTGTTCTCTGGTTCTACTTCTCAAGTAATCCATGAGGAAGCTCCTAGGCAGCCTGTCAGCAGATACAGTGAGGAGAGAAACTTCTACTCTGATGGAGATGGGACCTTCTATGGAGAGACCCTGAGCCTTCCTCCTTACCCTCTGGTACTTCCAGGATGTGAATGAAACATGGAGTCTACGCTTCCCAGAGCTGTATGATCCAGGCCAGCACAACCTCTATTTCAACAAGAAGGAATTTGTGAAGTGTTTAGTGCGTGGGATCTATAGTTCCTTCGTGCTGTTCTTTATCCCTATGAGGACCGTTCACAACTCAGTGCGCAGTGATGGGAAAGAGATCTCCGACTACCAGTCCTTCTCCCTGATAGTTCAGACTGCCTTGCTGTGCGTGGTCACAACGCAGGTGTGGCTGGGGGTGCGGGGGGAGGGGTTGGGGGGGAGGGTTGGGTGGGGAGCCTGTCTGGAAGAAAGGGAAAGAAGGTGGGAGAGAAAGTGGGAAGGGATCATTCTCCACTGCGGACTGGAGAAGGGAGGTGGCTGATATGTCCGAGGTTGTAGAGTATTGCACATAAAAGAGTGCTTTTCAGATTGCCCTGGATACAACCTACTGGACGGTGATAAGCCACATCTTCACCTGGGGTAGCCTGGGTTTCTACTTTTGCATCTTAATCTTCCTGTACAGTGATGGCTTGTGCCTAACGTTCCCCAACGTCTTCCAATTCCTAGGTAAGGCTATGCCCACCCAGTGTGTGGCAAGGAGGTGGGGATAGGGTTGGGAAGTGTGAACCAAGTACATTTGTTTAATAAATGTTCACTAAGCAGTTATTACTATGTACTAGGCTCTGTGAATATAGATAGGAATAAGACATGGTCTCTGCCCTAAAAGGACTCAAAATCTAACTAGGGGGGCGCCTGGGTGGCTCAGCTGGTTAAGCGACTGCCTTCGGCTCAGGTCATGATCCTGGAGTCCCTGGATCGAGTCCCGCATCGGGCTTCCTGCTCGGCAGGGAGTCTCCTTCTCCCTCTGACCCTCCCCTCTCTCATGTGCTCTCCCTCATTCTCTCTCAAATAAATAAATAAAATCTTTAAAAAAATAAAAATTAAAATAAAAATTAAAAAATCTAGCTCTCCTGGTTCCCAGTCTAGTATCCTTTCTACTGTGGCATACTGCCTTATTGTCTCCCATATTAATTTCCCTACCTTTCATTCTACTTTGATGGGAACAAAATACAGAGAGGATAGATAATAGATGTAGCTGCCTCTCACCTCTCATCAAGTCACTCATTTTTCCCCTCCAAAACCCTGTATCCCATTTTTGTGTCCAGGCCAATGTTCCAGGATTCCTATAACCTACCCACACTCTCCTGCCCAGCCCAGCCTTTAAAGGCATGTGAATTCCCTGTGACTTTAGCGGTACAAAGGACCTCACTGTAATTCTTCCGCATTTTTTTTTTTTTTAAGATTTGATTTATTCATTTGAGACACAGAAATAGAGAGAGAGCATAAGCAGGGGGCAAGACAAGGGAGAGGGAGAAGCAGGCTCCCCACTGATCCAGGAGCCCAATGTGGGGCTCGATCCCAGGACCCTGGGATCAGGACCTGAGCCAAAGGCAGACGCTCAACCACCTGAGCCACCCAGGTGCCCCTGCATTTATATTATTAGGAAACTTAATGGTCTCCAAACCAATAATTTCCTTCTTTGGAATGGAGAGGTATCTAAGTTCTAGATGACTGTCCCCTTCCTCTAGGCTCTGGTTCAGCCGCCCTCTCCCACCTCATTGTTTACAGGTGTGGCCAGAAACACTCTGAACCTGCCACAAATGTGGCTGATTATTATCCTCAGCGTGGTCCTCTGTATTTTGCCTGTGATTGGGTACCAATTTCTCAAGCCACTATTCTGGCCTGTCAACGTGGACAAGGTGAGTGGAACAAGGAATCTACCCAGATATAATTCATGGCCCTCTTTGCCTTTGCCTCTGTGGATAAAAACCCTGTCCCCCATGCTCTGACTATAGATTATGGACAGAATTCATCTTTGCACGAGACCTCCACTGCCACCCCCTACCCGGACCAAACTGAAACACACAAGTGCTCGTCGTTCTGCCTATGCATTCTCCCACAAACAGGGCTTTGGGGCCCTCATCACTTCAGGGAAAACAATGAAGGACAGGGTATTCAAGAAAAACAGCTTTCCTTTTAAAAAGTAGAGGCCCTTAGGGAAACCCCAAAGGAATCAGTCATTGCTCTTCCTCCCTTGTATTACACAACTGAATAAGGATGGATTTAGAGCCCCGGGGAAACTAACATAAACCTGCCCTTCTGCGCTCACTCCAGGGGCTCAGCCTCTTCCTTCCCTAGAAGGCTGTGCCCAGGTAAGGCAAGGAAAGGTAAAGAAAGAGCCTCCAGATATCTGTCAGAGTTGCAGCATTTCAAGAAAAAGTGACGTCAGGCCTCCCTTCCACCAACCCTTCCAAGTTTTAATCCAGACAAGCAAATATGGAAGTGGTGAGTGAAGAGGGGCAATGTGGGAAAGAGAAAAAAAAAATATGACCTAAGAATCTTACTTTGGGCCCTATTTCCCACACCCAGAGCAACCATAAACCTTGCCACGGCCCCACACAAACATATCCCACCCAGACACCCTTCTCAGGTTTATCTGGGGGATTCAGGGTAAGTCTTTTGCTGGCCCTGTGTCTCAAAAGAAGGAGGCAGCTATGAAAAATTGGTCATAAAAAGCTGAAGGAGAGTTTCTGGAACAACAAAAAAAAGAGAAAGCTGGTTCCTGCCTTGATAAGACAGCTCAAGATTTTGCCTTCTTCCCCTCTCGTTGACCCCTTTTACCCAAGAACTGACACCTTTTCAGGCTTCAGAACTGGGAGAGGGAGACTGCCGGGGATGTTTAAAAATCTTTTCTTGAGGGGGTATAAGCCACAATTGATGAACATTTGTCTTCATTCCATAAAATTACTTTGAGAAGAAATTGTATGTACTCGGGAAGTTGTTTTTGAGAAGTTTATGGAATAATAAATTGCTTATTTTGGAGTGGAGAGATGTGTATGATCTGTTGGATCCCAGTGACAATAACGTCCAAGCAGTATTGTTGGCCCACAGATCCCCACTGCCCTCCCCACCCTCTTTCTCTTCTTCTTCAGCTCCATTGCACTTTTCTGCCCTTTGTTGCTAAACTCTATCTTGGCCTCAGTATGACCACATCCTTTAACCATATAGCTTTATCCCCTTTACACACCTTAAATATTGGTTCCCAAAGATTAGTACTAGGTTCTCTACTTATCTTTCTTAGTATGATTTTCCTGAGTGACTTCATCCAAATGCATGACTTCATTTACCAACAGAAAAAAGATTCTAAACTCTCTTAGATCTTTCTTAGAACCAGATCCATTTATTAAACTGATTTTGAAATCCTTCATTTAGTTCAATCCTAGGAAATTCATACTCAATCCACCAACCTGTATTAATCATTTCCCCCCAAAACTTCACACAGGATGCTGTCACCATCATCCCAGTCACCCAAGGCAGTGATGGAAATCATCCTATACTCTTCCTCGAGTTTGATGTCTAGTAGGTCATCAAGTAATGTAAACTCTGCCTCTTTATTATTTCTTTTTTTTTTTTTAAGATTTTATTTATTAATTTGACAGAGCAAGAGATAGCGAGAGCAGGAACACAAGCAGGGGGAGTGGGAGAGGGAGAAGCAGGCTTCCCACAGAGCAGGGAGCCCGATGCGGGACTCGATCTCAGGAGCTGGGATCATGACCTGAGCCGAAGGCAGACGCTCAACGACTGAGCCACCCAGGCGCCCCTCTTTATTATTTCTTGTTTTTGGTTCCCTCCATTATTACTACTCTTGTTCAGACTTTGATCATTTCTTATCTGAATTACTGCGTAAAATCTCCCAACTCACATTCCTCGTTTTCCCCTATCTAAAGCATCACCAATACTACTTCCAGAGTAATCTTTATAAATAGCAGAATTGATCATGTCAAACCCCAGCTTTGCACTCTTTAGTGGCTTTCCATGCCTTCTATATAAACTTAAAATTTGGACATCTTATTATTGGACCCTCTCTAGCCTTGCCTTCCACTACTGCCCTATCTGTATTCACTCCAGCCATGCCACTTCTGGTCTTCATGTCATCAAACATGTTATGTTTATATCCTACAATGTTTTCCCTCTTATATCCTACAATGTTTTCCCTCACCCCTTTCTACATCTAGCAAACTCCTAGGCACCCTTCAAAACTCAGAATAGTTGGAACTAGATAGAGGTGATGGTTGAAAAACATTATGAATGTACTAAATGCCACTGAATTGTATACTTTAAAATGGTGAATTGTATTTATGTGAATTTCCCCTCGATTTTTTTTTTTTTTGAAAGATCAGATTAGGCAGTCTCTTCCAAGAGCTTCCCCTAATTCCTCAGTGTGACTTATATACCTGTCCTATTTATTTACTTGCTTCCCTGTGCATAACTCTCTCAGTGACACTTAATCACAGGGCATTGGAATATACTTGATTCCATTGATATACTTGTCTATTCACAGCATATAATAGGACTTTAGTAAATGTCTGTTGAATGAATGAACAAATGAAAGCATATCTGCTTCCCTGCCTGGTTTTCTTCTTTCCTGAACAGCATCACCACCCACTAGCTCAAACCAGAAACCTGGAAGTCTTTCTGGACTCCTCCCTTTCCTTCTTATCCAGTCCATTCCTTACCAAGTTACATATACTCTATCTTAGTAATGTCTTGAAATCTGTCCCTTACTATTCGTCCCCAGTCCCACTGCTTTCATCATTTCTTGTCTAGATTATGGCAACGTCTGCCTCTTTGGTCTCCCTGCCTCTGACTCTGCTTCTTTCCAATCCTTCATCCATACCACAGAGAATGACCTTTCCAAATACAAATCAGATCATGTCATTTGCCAGTTTAAAATCCTTTAATGACTCATTGTAGCTTTTCTACCTGGGTGCTACCTACCTCTCCAGCTTTATCACCACTTTCTGCATTGTATGTTCTCATTTCTGCCATATCAACCTATTTGTAATTCCTCAAAGATTCCATTGTCTTCAGAAGCCTCTATGCTTAGGCTCTTTGTATTCTCTCCTCTTAGAATAAACTTCCCTCCTTTGTCTAGTGAATGTCTAACTGCTCTTCACTCTCAGCTTTGGTCAATTCCTCTGGGAGCCTTCACTGACACCCAACCTCCTATTCTGAGTTGGGTGCCTCTTCCTTGTACCAGACCTTCCTTATATTAGACCACCTGTACATTTCTCTTATTTTCAGTTCCCAAGATTTGAATGTATTATCACTCACATGCCTATTTTAGTTGTGATTTACTTCTCTGTCTTCTCTACTAGGCCATGGTGATCTCCTTGAGGAGAAGAATTTTGTTCCATTATTGTATTAAGTACTAGCACTTAGATTATTAATGTTTTTCAGTGAATGAGTAAATTAATATAATCTACTACTTTTCATTTGTCCTAAACTTGCCTCTTACCCCGTCCTTTCAAAATGAATCTTATCCTTTGGTATCTAATGCTCAGTTATACTTTCGGGGTCTGTTTTTATGAAACATGGCCACTCATGGTCTCCCTTATAAGGCATTTGTAAGAAAATAATTTGGACCTATGGTATCCCCCAAAGCTCCTGAACAATCAGCATCCTCTCCTAGTGGTTTATGTACATCTTGGGAGATATGAGTCTCTATCTCTGCTGAGGATCCAAGACAGCACATGCCACATTCCAAACTGAGGGGTGAGATGACCACACAAGACTTGAAAAAAGGGAGTGTAAAATCAAGTATGCAACTTTAAATCACCTCACCCACCTGGAGAAAAGGGCCAGAAATTCAGACATTGATAACGGATCTTTGGAGAGAATTGCTAGTGGGCTTTTTTTTTTTTTTTAAGGAAGTTTTTTGGTGTTTTTTTTTTTAAGATTTTATTTATTTATTTGACAGAGAGAGACACAGCGAGAGAGGGAACACAAGCAGGGGGAGTGGGAGAGGGAGAAGCAGGCTTCCGGCTGAGCAGGGAGCCCGATGTGGGGCTCGATCCCAGGACCCTGGGATCATGACCTGAGCCAAAGGCAGACGCTTAACAACTGAGCCACCCAGGCGCCCGCTAGTGGGCTTTGAGTCCCACCTGCTGTTCAGTTCAAATTGAGAGAGTTTTAAGGAAATTATTTGGAGAGGCTGATATGATAAATGTGTTTGGAGGATACAGAGAATGCATACCTAACTCATACCTGGAAAACTAAAAAGCAGGAGAACAATTAGCTATCCCTTTTATGGCAGAACTAGAAGAGGTGGTTGTGGTGAGATTGGCCTACACTCCCATTGTTTTTCAGGACAAAAGGATGCATGGGAACTCCCCATAGACCATATATGGGCCGTGTAACACACCTAGTTAGGGTTTCTTTATCCTGTCAGAGAGACCATCTGAAAAGTTGAGGAGATCACAGCAGAAGGAAGCAATAGATCCTCTGTCAAATGCTTAGAGATTTCTGATTAGATAAAAGGTTGCCTGAAGGTGGGATTGACTGCCTGTGAAGAGGCATGAGGTAAATTTTCTATATCTTGATTTTGGAAGTATTTACATGGGTGTATATATTTGTCAAAACTCATCAAACTGTACAGTTAGTATCTCTGAATTTTATTGTGTATAAATTATACTTCAGTAAGTTTTTTTTTATTCTTAGAGATTTTTTTTAAAGATTCATGTATTTATTTTATTTTATTTTATTATTTTTTTTTTAAGATTTTATTTATTTGAGAGAGAGAGTGAGAGACAGCACAAGAGGGAAGAAGGTCAGAGGGAGAAGCAGACCCCCTGCTGAGCAGGGAGCTCGATGGGGGACTCGATCCCGGGACTCCAGGATCATGACCTGAGCCGAAGGCAGTTGCTTAACCAACTGAGCCACCCAGGCGCCCTCATGTATTTATTTTAGAGAGACTCGTGCAAGCAGGGAGATGGGCAGAGGGAGAGGGAGAGAAGAAGACTAACCCCCCTGAGCGTGGAGCCCAATGATCCCATGATCCTGAGGTCATGACCTGAGAAGAAATCAAGACTCTGACGCTCAACCGATTGAGCCACCCAGGCACCCCTAATTCTTAGAGATTTCTAAAGGAGTCGTAAGTGACCAACTAGAGCTGAATTCACCAACGTTAAAGTAACTAAGCATAGGGACGCCTGGGTGGCTCAGTTGGTTAAGCAGCTGCCTTCGGCCCGGGTCATGATCCCAGGGTCCTGGGATCGAGTCCCCCATCGGCCTCCCTCCTCAGCAGGGAGCCTGCTTCTCCCTCTCTCTCCCTCTGCTTGTGTTTCCTCTGTCAAATAAATAAAATCTTAAAAAAAAAAAAAAAAGTAACTAGGCATAGGAGAAATACCTCCACCAGTAGAGAAGGAACCTCTGAAGAACCTACAAAAGAGCTCCTTGAGAAAGAGTCAGATTTAGATACCTGCCAAACACTAAAACTAGTTTGTGGTAGTATTAGTCAAGGAAAAAACCTTCCTCATCTCTTCCCCTTCTACCCTGCTCAACCTCTAAAGAAAGAAGGTTAGCAAGTGGGGGAAGGGAGAAAAGATAGACATCTACTAAGCCTCACCCCCTTTTCCCACTAAACATGGGCACCTATAGTAGGGCCAAGCTCAGAGATAGGAAAAACCGTAATTTTAAAGTTTGAAGTTTAAAAAAATATTTCATCATCTGGACATTTTAATTATTAAAGTAAAACAAATTGGTAAGTACTGGTTGCTACCTAAAAATGACCAGAAAATTCATGAAGTATAAAGTCTCATGGAGTGGGTTTAAAGAGTGGAAGACAAAATAAAATGGTTTTATAGTCATCCCTATCCCACAAATCCCATTCTTTCAAGGTTCCAGTTTCTCTCTCTCTCTCTCTAGCTCCATCACATTCATCCATACATACAACAAATGTTTTTTTCCTAAGACTTTATTTATTTATTTATTTATTTATTTATTTATTTATTTATTTATTTATTTATTTATTTATTTGACAGAGAGGGAACACAAGCAGGGGGAGTGGGAGAGGGAGAAGCAGGCTCTCTGCTGAGCAGGAGCCTGATGCAGGGCTAGATTCCAGGACCCTGGGATCATGACCTGAGCCAAAGGCAGACGCTTAACAACTGAGCCACCCAGGCGCCCCAACAAATATTTAATGAGCATCTACCATGATCTGGGCACTGTTGTAGATGTGGAGATACAGTGAAAGCCAAAAATCAAAAAGGCTTTTACTATCATGGATCTTACATTCTTGTAGGAGAGACAATAATGAACAAGATCATACAGATAATAAGTGTTATGAAGATACTTTAACAGTGAGGGACTGTGAAGAGGAAGGGGGAGCTACTTTATAGTTAGTAGTCAGAAAAGCCCTTTCTGTGAGGAAAGTAGCATGTGAAATGAGACCTAAATGACTAGAAGGATCTAGCCTTGCAAAAACCTGATGGAAAGGCCTTGTAGGCAGAGTAAATAGCTAGTTAAAAGTCCCTAAGATAGGAGCAAGCTTTGTGTGTATGAAAAAACATCGTGAGCAAAGAGAAGGGCATTTAGATTGATATGATGGAAAACAGTGGAGGGCTTTAAAGCCAGTTTGAAAGATTGCTCAGGCCATTCTATGGACAATAGGGGTGCAAAAGTGACATCAGGAAGACTAGGAGGAAATTAGAGTTGTCTAGGCATGGCATGGTGGTGTCTTGGACTAGGATAGAAGCAATGGAGAAATAAGTGGATGAATAGAGGATATATTTTGAAGGTAGAATCAAAGGACTTCATGGCTTGGCTACCAAAGATGCAAACCTGGTTTATTAAATGATCCTATGGAGGGCGCGTGGGTGGCTCAGTTGGTTAAGCGACTGCCTTCGGCTCAGGTCATGATCCTGGAGTCCCGGGATCGAGTCCTGCATCGGGCTCCCTGCTCAGTGGGGAGCCTGCTTCTCCCTCTGACCCTACCCCCTCTCATGCTCTCTGTCTCTCATTCTCCGTCTCTCAAATAAATAAATAAAATCTTTAAAAAAAATAATTAAAAAAGTAAAATAAAATAAAATAAATGATCCTATGGATTTACTCAGTGGCTTCTTCTCTGATAATCAGGGTACTAAATTCATAGATTACTGACTCTTCCCACACAGCTCCTGACGAAGGGGTGAATTTAGGTGGTCATGTTTGGTGCCAGTTGACTACTACCCCTAGACACAATTGGCCAACAGTGGAGATATAACTCACTATAGCTTCTGTCTCTCCAGAAATTAAAATTAGAACTCTTAGAAACTAAGTCAGTGATGAGGACAGTAGGTAAAAGTCACATAGTTTCAGGAAGTGGGGCCTCTATTTTTTTTTTAAGATTTTATTTATTTATTTGAGACAGAGAGAATGAGAGAGACAGAGAGCACATGAGAAGGGGGAGGGTCAGAGGGAGAAGCAGGCTCCCTGCCGAGCAGGGAGCCCAATGCGGGACTCGATTCCAGGACTCCAGGATCATGACCTGAGCCGAAGGCAGTCGCCCAACCATCTGAGCCACCCAGGCGCCCGTGGGGCCTCTATTTTAAGTCCTATCAATTCTATATCCTAAATCTATCTCCTCTTTTCTAACCCCTCAGTCTCTGCTCTAATTTAGAGCTTCTCACTTCTCATCATAATTACCACAGAGTCTCCTAACTGGGCTCTTTCCCATCCTAGAGTGAGATTTCTAAAGTGCAAGTCTGTTTGAGTACTGGTAATAATGCAAAATGTTTCTGCCCATGACAATGCAAATGATTCCTGTTCCTGATGATGCAAGTTAATTTTGTCTGGTAGCAAATATACATTTTATGAAAGTCAAATCCTCATCTGAACCAGTTTCTTACCAGTATCTTACTGGCTCCCTCACTAATTAGTGAGTTTTAATATGTGTTTATTTTATGTTTGTATAAGACTCATGATTTTACCTTTTTAAAAATTATTCCTTAACACAAATAACAGGAAATAATAACCTATGCTTACTAAAGACAAAAATGAGACTATATGAAAGGATAGAAAGATGTGCTGTGAACCCAAGGGAGGAATCAGGCTGAACCTCAGAAGAGGAACCCACTGCTGGAAGGTCACCCAAGAACCTGGGGAGTTGTCTCTTTGTGTCTAGACTTGGCTTCTCTCTTTGCAACAGATTGATCCTTATCAGCAAACTGGTTTTCTTTGCTACTTAAGCCATTTGGCAAGTAAAAGATGATCACAGCTCTCAAATTTCCAATGTAAGTCCAGCCATGAGTAAGGGTGTAGTTTTCCCCCAGTTCCAAATTCTTAGGGAAGGGATTCTAACTGGCCGAGTTTACGTTAAGTCCCTACCCTAGACCACTTAACTGTACAAGCATACAGCTTTTCATTAGTCTCCCTACTGTTAGTCCTAGCCCTCTCCACCACCCAGAATTTTATTTCTAAAATTCAAATGTGATTTGTCAGTCCTCCCACTGCATAAGCCCTTCAGTGTCTCTCCACTGCTTACAGGATGAGCCCCAACTCTTTAGTATATCATAGGAGGCTCTTCATCACATGCCAGACCATCTCTGCTGTGCTCTCTCCATGGTACCCCACACTTCAATCATATTAGCTATTTTGCCCCTCTGTTCTTTTGCATGTGCTGATTCCCCCAAACACTTTATCTCCCACTCATTCTTCAAAACTCAGTTCATACCACTTCTGTGAAGCCTGAGGAGGCATTATACAGTACGACATTTATCTGCTTCCTTGACTTTGACCTAACAACTCTGTGAGTGGTAGGGTCTCAGTCTCTAACTCTTTCATGGAGCATGGAAACCAGTGAACTATTTGCTGAATGACAGCCTGCCCTCCGCCCACTTTGGGTGGAAGGAGACAGCAGAATTCCCAATGTCCCACATACATCCTGCCTGCCACGAAAAGAAGAGCATGAGTTCTCTTAAAGAAAAAAATTTTCATGACACTTGTTAAAGATGGTAACAGACCTTAAGGGGCATCACAATAGGTATGGGACCCATTTCAATGGGGTCTTACAGTTGGGGGAGAGATTGAGCTCAACTCAAACACCAACAAGGACAGTGGGGATTGATGAGGTTTTGGAATATAGGTGAGGTTCAGTGGGGTGAGGTGCGGAGCCGACGAACAAGAAAGAATTCTTGAGATGTCTTTGGTGCAAAATGGTGATTTATTAAAGCACAGGACAGGATTCGTGGGCAAAAAGAGCTGCTGCCCTGGGGTCTTGAGGAGTGGCTGATTATAAACTCAGAAGTTGGGGGAAGTAAGGAAAAGGGAGATTTCAAAAGAACTTTCGTATGCTACAAGATACGTACAAGATACCAGGGGTCTTGCCACTGTCAAGTTAAGGTTGTTTTCCCCTCTAGCAAGGTATTAACATTTAGTTGGGAGATCCCTGGAAGAATGTCACACATGTCCCACCCAGGAGTGGGGTGGTGGGGGGAGGTTGCAGGGTGTCAGCTTGTGCTTTGTCTCCAGCTAGCCTTCTGCTCCCTCATCAGGGATTTATAGCCAAGGAGCACAGTAGGCGTCAGTGGATTTAAAATTGCAGTCTTGAGTCTTCACAGGCAGCTATAATGAAATACCAGCTCATAAACAACAGAAATTTATTTCTCACAGTTCTGGAAATCCAAGATCAGAGTGCCAGTAAGGGACAGTAGGGGCTAGGCAGGAAGAGACCGACAGGGGGCTCTGTGATCAGGCTCACAGAAATCCCCAAAATGTCCAGGTGTGGGAAAACCAGAGATAAGGGAACAAACCAGACCAAACCACCCCTGCATGCAGGGTGGGTGTCTTTTTTATGATAATCACCTGTGGCCAACAAAGAATAACCAGATCCTAAAAAGGAAGTAAGCCATTGAAGGTGTTATCACTAGTCCTTGCTCAATGGTGATATCAGTAAGTATGTCAAAAGGATTTAAGTTCCCTGGTTAGCTTTCTAGAAAAGACCAACCCTAAAGGCCCTCATTGGCAACCCTGTCAGGACCCCTCTCCCTCTTGCCCGCGTGTTCTGTATCTTCACTTAATAAACTTCTATTGTTTTACTCTCCGTTGTCCACGAGATTCATTCTTCAGACTCCGTGAGACAAGAACCTAGCTCTTCCGCTTCACCAGCATGGTTGGGTGAGGGCTCCCTTCTGGACAGCAGACTTCCCCTTAGAACCTCAACGTGGAGGATTTGACAGGGACCTCTGAGAGATCTCTTCTGTAAGAGCACTAATTCAATATTCATGTGGGCTCCAGCCTCAAGATGCAATCACTTCTCCAAGTCTCCACCCACCCACTAATATCATCACCTTTGGGAGTATTTCCATGTGTGCATTTCTGAGAGACACAAACATTCAGACACAGATAGCAATTGCGAAGAGGGTCTCAACAGAATTCTTGCTAAAGGCAGGCCAGGGTGGTAAGAAATGGAGGGTGGTCAGATACCAAAGGTGGGGGATTCTCACTAAACGGACTTAGGATTCTTGCTCAAACTGGATTCTGCAGGGAAGCCCAAGGTCAGGCCAAGTCCAGCAGAGAACCCAGAAGAGCCTGACTAAAGTTTTGGTCAAAAGACAGAATCCTTGTCAGTTCCAGGTTTTACCAGGGCTTCTTAACCCTGGCTATGCGTGGGGTACTTTTAAAAATATCAAAGCCTGGGCGCCACCCAACGACCACTACACTCCCATCCCAGAGATCCTGATTCAGTCCGTCTCTGCTGAGGTCAAGCCTTGGGTTTGTTACTCTGTTTTGAGTTTGTTTTCCCTAAGAGGTTCTGCTGGGGTGTCAGGGTTGAGAACTGCTGCTTTAGGAGAAGGTGGGTGCACTAACACACCTATCTTCGAAGCCATTAGGCCCGCGCCCACGGGCCCCTAGGTTCCCGGGACCCGAGCCGCGCTTGCGGCGCACCACCCCAAAGGGGCGGGGCAGGGGCCGCAGAAGGCGGGGCCGCGGCCGAAGCTTCGCCGCTCCCCTCGCGGGAAAGCACTGCGCGTGACTCGCTGCACCCATCGCAGCGAGAAGCGGGGGAGCTGGGCAAGCACCGCCGGCCCAGAGGACCGAACCAACGCGCCGTCCGGAGGGGCGGCAAGAGGGCAACCCAGATTGGACCATCGGCGCCGCGGCTGCAGGGGGGACCGGACATTACCAACCGGCCGGAGAGGGAGGGGGCGCCGGCCTGTCCCAGCTGCAACGCGACCCCAGGAGGGCGCGAGACGCCGCCGCCGGCACCCTCGCCGCCGGCACCGTAAGATCACGCTGAGGCGAGAAACGAGGTAGGGACGCCTCTTCGGGGTTGGCGGGGTCCGGAAGACCCATTGCTCTCACGTTCCACATGATCCCTTAGGAGAAAGCCCTCCGTGCCCCCGCCCTCCCCCTCAGCCCAGTCCGTGACCCTTCATCCCCACCCTCCCCGTCCGCTCCCACCCTCTGGACCGACCTCATCCTGTCCTCCTCCTGACCCTTCAGCTCTACCATCCGCTGAACCCTCAACACCACGGACCAAACATCCCTTTGGGCGTCACCTCAGATCCACCCCAACCGTCTCCTCAAACTGTCCCTTCGGTGACACCCCTCGACTGATTCGCGCCCAGCTGTCATCGTTGTACCCACATCTCCTGTGCCGGCCCTGGGGGAGCGCAGCCGCCGAGCACCCAGCCCCGGGACCGTGGCGGGGGCCTCCGCACAGCCAGTGCCAGCCAGGTCCTCGGTGCCCTCCGCCCCTTTGGCCCCTGGTTCCCAAGTTGGTATCTGCCTGAGCCAGGATAGGATCTTTCTCTCACTGTTAACCTTAGGAACACGTTTTGCCGGACATTTTGCCAGTTCCCCGCCGCTACATTTACCTGCTGCGAAGGGCATGGTGATCCCGTGCCCAGGGCTGGCTTGGGACTGCCAGGCTGGCCCAGCAGACACAGGGGACTGTCCTGGAGGCAAAGACCATACACTATTCATTTGTATGCCCAGCGCCAGAGCACAGTACCTGACACATGTTTGCACCCAGTAAATATTTGGTGGGTGGATAAATGAGTGAATGAGCCCAATGTAGAAGGTGTGAGGCAGAGTGCTTTGGTGGGAAAGGTGTCTCTAGTTACATGAAGGGGGGAGGAAGGGAAGAGTATCTGGGGGGTTACTTGTGATGCTCATGGCGAGCCTAAAACTGAATATATTCAGTCTTTCAATTCATGCATCTAATTTCATTCAGGTAGGACCTTCTATGTATCAGCTGTTTTCTGCTAATGTTCTGTTTACAAAAAAAAATCAGGGCTGGGTGCTGCAGAAATTCTTATTGGTAAGTGCCTTAGAGGCTGCCCAGATAATTTTGAAAGAGCTTTGCCCAGGTGACCTGCTCCTCTTGCCCTAGAGACTAACTACTCCCTCTGGGGAAGAATTCTGGAGGTGAGCCACAGCCTTTAAAGCTGACTCAGTGTAGCCAGTCAGCTGGTGTTTCAGGACAGGTTGAGGAATCAAAGTCCTCATTGATTTTACCCTTTAGCTCCTAGATACCCCCACCCACGCCCCTCAGAGACTGGAGTGGTAGACATCCCAGGCAGGCCTAGTGTGATAGATAGCAAAGATTCATAAATACTGCTGTAATATGATCAGGCCGTATTGGGCCATTTATATCTCAGTAGACCAGAGTCAGACAGGGATTACCACTGTGTGAACAGTGTCAGTAGTAAATGAGAATGTGAGCCTTTTACAGGTGGCATTCTCAAAGAACAGACTGAAACCTGTTTTTGTTGATTCTTAGGAGGGTAACCTGAACAGATTCAGATTCCTGAAGGTGAGACAGGGTTCAGAGACCTCAGATTCCTGAAGGTGAGACAGGGTTCAGAGACCTCAGATTCCTGAAGGTGAGACAGGATTCAGAGACCTCAGATTCCTGAAGGTGAGACAGGGTTCAGAGACCTCAGAACCCCAGGTTGTGTGGGGAAGTAGGTTGATACTGCCGTGATGAAACGGTGGCTGGGAAGCTATAGGAGTTGATAAGCTGACAGGTAGTTGCCTGAGCAGTAGTGGGATTACTGTAACTGGGGCTCAGAGTATTAGTAAGTACGAATAATGATTGGAGTTTTTTAGGAGGCAGTGGTATGGCTTTGGGGAAGGAAGAGAGAGCCCACCACTACCCCTGTATTCTGTTACCTGTGCCCCTCCTGCTATAAGTGCCGTAGGATACTTACCACCTTTGTTTCTCTTCCACTTTGAGCCAGGTCAAAATCCGATTTCCTCTGATTTTTTTAAGTGTTGAAAGTCCCTTTTCGAGGCCAGGCCTGCCTAACAGGAAGCTGAGTATGTTCTCACCCATTTCTAGCTTTGATTTATCCTTCTTCACTTTTTTCCCCACCCTCTGATCTGTCTTTATGAAGTAGGTCTTGGACCATAGAATCCCAAAACAGGGAGGGGCTCCTGAGATGGAGTCCAATGGGCATTGCATGTGGAGACCAATACTTTTTTTTTGGTGGGGGAAGTGGAACCAATTTTTAGGGAGTTTTTTTACTTTTCCCTGTCTAGACTCCCTAACAAGTAAGACCTCAATGAGCCCAGAACACTCTGGATTATTTTATTTATTTTCTCTTCAACTTCCAGTACTTCAGAGTGTTGCCAGATAAAATACAAGATGCCAAGTTAAATTTGAATTTCAGATAAACAACAAAGTGTCCTGTATTTTTGTTTCTGGCAACCCTAGTTCATGGGAAGGCTTATGCATTCTAATTTTCTCTCTGCAAACTTAGGACAATAACTCACCCTTCTGTTCTGTTACTCATACACTATGACTGAGCACCCTATTAAAAGTCACTTGACTGGGGTGGCTCATGACCCATTAGGGTAAGGGCAAGCTCTGTGGAGATAGTCTGATTGATCAGTGTTTGGGTTACCCAGAAAATACCCACTCAGACATTGGCATATAATATTATATAGTACCTGTCAAATGAGTCTGTCATGCAAAATGAGCATATTATTTTGAGTGGCCAGATATCAACATGGCTCTGAGAGAGATGGCCAGGAGTGGGGATGAGAGTGGGATTGGGGGGCGGGGGTAGATTCTAACAAAAAAAAATGTAACTCAGTAGAACCTCCTGTATCACATTAACTTTTTTTTTTTTTAAAGATTTTATTTATTTATTTGAGAGAGACAATGAGATAGAGAGAGCATGAAAGGGGATAGGGTCAGAGGGAGAAGCAGACTCCCCGCCGAGCAGGGAGCCCGATGCGGGACTTGATCCCAGGACTCCAGGATCATGACCTGAGCCGAAGGCAGTCGCTTAACCAACTGAGCCACCCAGGCGCCCCAACTTTTTTTTTTTTAAAGATTTTATTTATTTATTTGACAGAGACACAGCGAGAGAGGGAACACAAGCAGGGGGAGTGGGAGAGAGAGAAGCAGGCTTCCCGCTGAGCAGGGAGCCCGATGCAAGGCTCGATCCCAGGACCCTGGGATCATGACCTGAGCCGAAGGCAGACGCTTAACGACTGAGCCACCCAGGCGCCCACATTAACTTTTTTTTAAATTGTGGTAACATATGTATAACATAAAATCTACCATTTTAACCATTCTTTTTTTAATCATTTTTTTCATCATAATAAGTATACTTTTGAATTCCCATCCCATCCCCTCACCCACCTCCCCCCTGGTAACCATCAGTTTGTTCTCTATAGTTAAGAGTCTGGGGGCTCCTGGGTGGCTCACTCAGTTAAGCGTCCAACTCATGATTTGGGCTCAGGTCATGATCTCAGGGTTATGAGATCCAGCCCCATGTCAGGCCCCATGCTGGGCATGGAGTCTGCTTAAGATTCTCTCTCTTGGGGCGCCTGGGTGGCTCAGATGGTTAAGTGTCTGCCTTTGGCTCATGTCATGATCCCAGGGTCCTGGGATCGAGCCCCATATCGGGCTCCTGGCTCAGCAGGGAGCCTGTTTCTGCCTTTCCCCCTGCTCTCTCTCTCTCTCTCTCTCTGTATCTCTCTGTCTCAAATGAATAAATAAAATCTTTTTTAAAAAATTCTCTTTCTTCCTCTCCCTCTGCCCCTCCCCCTCTCTAAAAAAAAGTCCGTTTCTTGGTTTGTCTCTCTCTTTTTTTCCCTTTGCTCATTTGTTTCTTTTCTTAACTTCCACATATGATTGAGATCATATGGTATTTTTCTTTCTCTGACTGACTTATTTTGCTTAGCATTGTACTCTCCAGTTCTATCCATGTTGTTGCAAATGACAAGATTTCATCCTTTTTTATGACTGAATAATATCCTGTAATATATATATTCTGTATTATATATATACCACGTCTTCTTTGTCCATTCATTTATCGATGGACACCTGGGCTGCTTCCATAGTTTGGCTACTGTAAATAATGCCACAGTAAACATAGGAACGTATGTATCCCATCACATTAGCGTTTTTGTATTTTGGGGGTAAATACCCAGTAGTACAATTACTGGATCATAGGGTAGTTCTACTTTTAATTTTTTGAGGAAACTCCATACTGTTTTCCATAGTGGCTGCACCAGTTTACATTCCCACCAACAGTGCAAGAGGGTTCCTTTTTCTCCACATCCTCGCCAACACTGGTTGTTTCTTGTGTTTTGATTTTAGCCATTCTGACAGGTGTGAGGTGATATCTCATTGTAGTTTTGGTTTGCGTTTCCCTGATGATGAGTGATGTTGAGCATCTTTTCATGTGTCTGTTGGCCATCTGGATGTCTTCTTTGGAGGAATTTTAACCATTCTGAAGTATACAGTTCAGTGGCATTAAGTATATTCACATTGTTATCCATCCATCACCACCATCCATCTACAAAACTTTTTCACCTTCTCAAACTGAAACTACATACCCATTAAACAATAACTCTCATTCCCTCTTCCCCAGAGCCCCTGGCAACTACCATTCTGCTTTCTTTCTCTATGAATTTGACTACTCTAAGTTAAATCATATTATATTTATCTGTGACTGGTTTATTTCATTTAACATAATGTCTTCAGGGTTCATGCATTTTGCAGCTCGTATCTGAATTTCCTTCTTTTTTAAGGCTGAATAGTGGTCACTGATATATGTACCACATTCTGTTTGTTTATTCATTCATTTGTTAATGGACACTTGGGTTGCTTCCACCTTTTGGCTATTGTGAATAATTCTGCTATGAACACGAGTGTACAAATATCTATTTGAGTTCCTGCTTGTAATTCTTTTGGGTATCTACCCAGAAATGGAATTTCTGGATTATATGGTAATTTTATGTTTACTTTTTTGAGGAACCAGCAATTGTTTTCCACAGGCCATACCATTTTAACTTCCCACAAGCAATATAGTGTTCCAGTTCTTCCACATCTTTGCCAACACTTGTTATTTTCTGTTTTTGTTTTGTTTTTATAACAGTCAAACGAATGGATGTGAAGTATCTCGTTGGTTTTGATTTGCATTTCTTTAATGTCTAGTGATGCTGAGCATCTTTTCATGGGCTTATTGGCTATTTTTATTTCTTTAGAGAAATGTCTGTTGAAATCCTTTGCCCTTTTTTTTTTAGACTCATTCTTTAAAAAAAAATTTTTTTTAAGATTTTATTTATTCATTTGAGAGAGATACAGAGACAGAGAGAGAGAGCACAAGCAGGGGGAGAGGCAGAGGGAGAGGAAGAAGCAGACTCCCCGCTGAGCTGGGAGACCGACATGGGGCTCGATCCCAAGACCTAGAGATCATGACCTGAGCCAAAGGCAGACGCTTAACCATCTGAGCCACCCAGGCACCCCATCTTTGCCCATTTTTTAATTGGGTTACATGTCTTTTTATTATTGAGTTATATGAGTTCTTTATATATTCTGGATAGAAGTCCCTTATCAGATATATGATATACAAATATATTCTCCCATTCTGTGGGTTGTCTTTTCACTCTGTTGATTTTCCTTTGATGTACAAAGTTTTCAATTTTGGTGAAATCCAGTTTATACATTTTTTCTTTTGTTGCCTGTGATTTTGGTGCAATATATAAGAAATCATTGCCAAATTCAGCGTCATGAAGTTTTCCCCCTATGTTTTTTTTTCTAAGTTTTTTATAGTTTTATGCCTATGGTTAAGTCTTTGATCCATTTTGAGTTAATTTTTGTATATAGTATAAGACAAAGGCCCAACCTTGTTCTTTTGCATGTGGATATCAATTTTCCCAACACCATTTATTGAAAAGACTGTCCTTTCCCCCACTGAATAGTCTTGGCATTCTCGTCAAAAATCATTTGACCAAGGGCGCCTGGGTGGCTCAGTTGGTTAAGCGACTGCCTTCGGCTCAGGTCATGATCCTGGAGTCCTGGGATCGAGTCCTGCATCGGGCTCCTTGCTCAGCTAGGAGTCTGCTTCTCCCTCTGACCCTCTCCCCCTCATGCTCTCTCTCTCTCAAATAAATAAATAAAATCTTTTAAAAAAAAATCATTTGACCAGATATGCCAGAGTTTATTTCTGGGCTCTCTATTCTGTTCCTTTAGTCTGTATGTCTGTATTTATGCCAATACCATACTCTTTTTATTACTGTAGTTTTGTAGTAAGTTTTGAAATTAGGAAATGGGAGCCTTCCAACTTTATTCTTCTGTTTCGAGATTGTTTTGCTATTCAGGATCCCTTGAGATTACATATGAATTTTAGGATGGATTTTTCTATTTCTGCAAAAAATATTGTTAGGATTTTGAAAATGATTGCATTGAATCTGCAGATTGCCTTGGGTAGTATTGACATTTTTTTTATTAATGTGGAAAGAACACTTAACAATATATTGTTGACTATAGATACATTGTTGTACAGCAGATCTCTAGAGCTTATTCATCTTGCTTGACTGAAACTTTATGCCCATTGAACAGCAACTCCCCATTTCCCTCTCCTCCAGCCCCTGGCAACCACCATTTCACTCTTCGATTCATTAATTTGACTATTGTAGATACCTCATATAAGTGACGTCAGGTAATGTTTTTCTTTCTATGCTTAGCTTATTTCACTTAGCATAATGTCTATTTATGTTGTCACATATTGCAGGTTTTGACATCTTCTCTGTATTTTCTTACAGTCCATGAACACAGGATATCTTTCCATTTATTTGTGTTTTCTTTCATTTCTTCCTGCAATGTTTTATAGTTTTTAGTGTCCAAGTCTTTTACAAAACTCTTTGGTTAAGCTTATTCCTAAGTATTTTATTCTTTTTGATGTTATTGTAAATGGAATTGTTTTCTTAATTTCCTTTTCATATTTTTCTTTGCTGCTGTACAGAAACACAACAGATTTTTTGTGTTGATTTTTGTGTCCTGCAACTCTGCCAGATTAATTTATTAGTTCTGACAGTTTTGTGGGGAATCTTTAGGGTTTTTTACTTGTAAGATCAGGTCATCTGCAAACAGAGACTCAGATGCCTTCTATTTCTTTTTCTTGCCTATTGACTAGAAAAAGGTTTGATAATTTGGTATGCAGGTCTTTAATAGACACTGAGAACAAAACTGTATTTTAGCCTAGTATATTAATTAGTGTTCACAGTAAATCATTAAGAAAAAGTTTTTAAAAAGAAAAAATTAAATTATAACCTATATACTGTATGTAAAGCAAAGTGTATAAGTAAAAATGTACTTTTTTTTTTTTTTTTTAGATTTTATTTATTTATTTGAGAGAGAGAGAGAGCACACGAACTGGGGGAGGAGCAGAGGGAGAGGGACAAGCGGACTACACCGAGCACAGAGCCTAACAAGGGGCTTCATTCCATGATCCTGAGATTATGACCTGAGCCAAATTAAGAGTCAGGCACTTAACCAACTGACCCACCCAGGTGCCCCAGTAAAAGTGTACTTTTAAAGGAGTTTTACAAAAATACCTAAAAAAAATTTTTTTCAAGATTTTATTTATTTGAGAGAGAAAGAGAGACAGCCAGAGAGAGAACACAAGCAGGAGGAGCAAGAGAGGGAGAAGCAGGCTTCCTGCAGAGCCCGATGTGGGGCTCCATCCCAGGACCCTGGGATCATGACCTGAGCCGAAGGTAGATGCTTAACTGACTGAGCCACCCAGGCACCCCAAAATACCTTAAAAAATTAAATTTGATATTTCAAGAAGAAATTCTCTGTTCTCTAGAATTCTTGATTTAATAGGATAGTCTTTTATCTCCTCCCGGAAGATAAGACATTGAGCTTTGAAATATCTGCTGTGTTTATGGTTTGTGTGAGGTCCTATAGTCAAAGACAGTGGATTGATAACTGGGTAGAGAGAAAAACAGGGCCAGCCAACTTCTGACAAGACTTTAGTTATCTTAGGATCCAAAGTCTATACTTAACTTGCTTATCTTAGTATCCTAAAATCTATATTTAACTTGTTTATCTGTTTTTATACTTTTGTACTTTTTTTCTTGTATAACTCTTTTTAAAAAGAAAATTTAGCCTTATATTAATGTACTCAGGGAGAAATGGAAAGTTAGCTTTATCCATGCTCAGGTAAAGAAAAAAGGAGAACAGAGTATTCCTGAAGTCAAAATAGATAGGGTTCAGGTGACCTTAATGAAAAAAAGCAAAAACTCAAGAGGAGAAAGTTGGGGACCTACTGCTGATCCCATTCATCATGGAGTTCTCTTACAAAGTATTATTTCCTTGTTTTTTAAAGTGTTATATTCTATTTATTTAAGTATTCAACCAAGTTTTAGGGGTGCCTGGGTGGCTCAGTCATTGGGCGTCTGCCTTCGGCTCAGGTCATGATCTCGGGGTCCTGGGATCCAGCCCCGCTTCAGGCTCCCTGCTTAGTAGGGAGCCTGCTTCTGCCTCTCCCCACTGCTTGTGCGCTTGCTCACTCTCTCAAATAATCTTAAAAAAAAAAAAAAATACAGGCTGAGCTTTTTTTATCCAGACCAACCTATTCTCTCAGGGTTCTGCCTAGCTAGAGTTTTTCCGTAAGGCTAATCATTTCCTTTCAACATCCCCCAAAGCATAATGATTTATACTTTTCTGTCTCGCTTATATATTACTGTATAACAAATCACCCCAAAACTTAGTGCCTTAAAACAATGATTGATTATGTCTCACAATTTTGTAAGTTGGCTAGGTGGGTTTTTGCAGTTCCAAAAGAGGAGTTCTAGAAATATTTTGATATATATATATATATTTTTTTTAATTTTTATTTTATGTGGGCTCCACACCCAACATGGGGCATGAACTCAAGACCCTGAGATCAAGAGTCACACACTCTACTAACTGAGCCAGCCAGGCACCCCCAACTTTTTTTAAACATACATACTTTTTAAAATTTTTATAGGAGTTCTAGATTTTTTTTTTTTTTTTTTTTTTATGTAGCCTCCACACCCAGCATGCAGCGCAACGCAGGGCTTGAGCTCAGGACCCTGAGATCAAGACCCAAGCTGAGATCAGAGGTTGGATGCTTAATCAACTGAGCCACCCAGGCATCCCAGGAGTTCTAAAAATATTTTGAATAGGAGCACTACTGTAATGAATTAAGTCATTCAAGGTGACTACTTTGAATCATGTCTCTTACTTGGTTGTACAGAACTAGTCTACTTCTTTAAAATATTATTCTCAGGGCACCTGGGTGGCTCAGTCGTTAAGCGTCTGCCTTCGGCTCAGGTCATGATCCCAGGGTCCTGGGATCGAGCCCCACATCGGGCTCCCTGCTCTGCGGGAAGCCTGCTTCTCCCTCTCCCTCTCCCCCTGCTTGTGTTCCCTCTCTTTTTTTTTTTTTTTTTTAAGATTTTCCATTTATTTATTTGAGACAGAATGAGATACAGAGAGCATGAGAGGAAGGAGGGTCAGAGGGAGAAGCAGACTCCCTGCCAAGCAGGGAGCCCGATGCGGGACTCGATCCCAGGACTCCAGGATCATGACCTGAGCCGAAGGCAGTCGCTTAACCAGCTGAGCCACCCAGGCGCCCTTGTGTTCCCTCTCTTGCTGTCTCTCTCTCTCTGTCAAATAAATAAAATATTTTAAAAATAAAATAAAATATTATTGTCTTCTCTTTATACTTAAAGCTATAGTTAACTTCTTAGATAATGTAGTGTTTATTTCAGTTTATAGGCTGATTTATGTAATGTGCTTTGCTTGACATCAACACAGCAACCTACATCATTAGTTTATTCATCCCTAATGATAGTGATTGGAGAAGGGAGGCCTGGAAGCAGAACCACCTGCCTCATTATGCATTTGTGAGTCCTAACAACCAAGTGGTAGTAATAGATAGTTAACAAGGGTCATTGATCTCATGAGAACAAAAGACAGCTGTGGCTTTGTGTTGGTTGGGAAGATCTGTAATAGAGAATCTCAAACTTTTTTAGAGGGGAGTTCTTTGTTCAAGTATATTCCACAAGAAAGTGGACACAGAAAGATAAAATCTGAGCTGTTTTGGTTGAAGGCAAGGAGTTGGGGAAATAGAGTCTAACCTGGTCATCTCTCCCTCCTTTCCTCTCCATCCCCTTCTCCCTTTCTCACAGTCCCCTGAGGGAGCTCTCTAAAGCAGTTTGAAAGCCACTGGTAAAGATGTTTCTCCTGCTGAGTCATGATTCCAAAGTAGAAAAAGGTTCAAATAAATCGTTGAATTGGAGATCCCATCATCTTCAATTGACAACCCACCAGTAGCCAATCATGGTTTGAAAGAAACATAACCAAAATGTGTTCTGCATACATATCGTTCCCAAATTCCTATGTAAAACTGAAAGCCTTGGGACACTTGGGTGGCTCAGTTGGTTAAGTTCTGCCTTCGGTTCAGGGGGATCTTGTCCCGCATGGGGCTCCTTGCTCAGCAGGGAGTCTGCTTCTCCCTCTGCCTTCCGCCCCCCCTGCTTGTGTGTGCTCTTTCTCACTCTTGCTCTCCCTCTCTCTCTGGCAAATAAATAAGTAAAATCTTAAAAAAAAAAAAAAAAAAAAAAAAACCTGATAGCCTTAGTTTAACAAACTTCATGGAACTAGGAATGAATTATAGATACCTTTTACCCTTTCATCTAAGACCTTTGCTAATTTGTTGACCTTTTTAGCCCAGAGCCAAGAAAAATTTTTCTAGCCATACTTTCTTGTTTATAGTATATAAAAACTTTTGTCTTTAGACTATTTTATAATAATGTATATGCTTTAAAAATGTATACATTGAACATTGGGGAGCTCTGCACCCCCTTCCTTTTGAGTACCCTTAGCCTCTTTGCCCAATTTCTTCTAGACATGTGCTTTTCAAACTTGAGGGTGCATAAAAATCACCTAGATCACCCCTGAAATTCTGATTCAGTAAGTGTAACTTGGAGCACAAGTATTTACCTTTCTTTCTTTCTTTTTTTTTTTTTTTAAAGATTTTATTTATTTATTTGACAGAGAGAGACACAGCGTGAGAGGGAACACAAGCAGGGGGAGTGGGAGAGGGAGAAGCAGGCTCCCCGCCGAGCAGGGAGCCCGATGCGGGGCTCGATCCCAAGACCCTGGGATCATGACCTGAGCCGAAGGCAGATGCTTAACGACTGAGCCACCCAGGCGCCCCTTTACCTTTCTTTCTTCTTTTCTCTCTCTCTCTCTTTTTTTTTAAGACTTTATTTGTCAGAAAGAGAGCACAAGCAAGGGGAGTGGGAAAGGGAGAAGCAGACTCCCTGCTGAGCAAGGAGAAGGCAGCCATTTAACTGACTGAGCCACCCAGGCATCCCAGTATTTACCTTTCTAATAAATTCCCAGATGAAGCTGATTCTACTGGTCCATCGACCACACTTTGAGTAGAATTACTACTAGATCCACACTCTAATCTCAGCCTTTTAATCAGTGGTTCTCAGAGTTGATCAATGTAAAAACTTTTGTTAGAGGGTAGGAGGTGCAGGGGGAGAGCCCCATGTACAGGACCCAAGAATTGAAGGAAATAGTGCCACTGTCTAAGGCTGTTATTTGGGGCATATCATTTCCACATTGGATTTTCTTTCTTTAGAGATTAGGATTATAAATCTCTCACTCATTCAAGATTAAGGGTTTGTGGAGAATCGTTCTAAGGAAATGCTATTAGCTGCCCACACTTTAACCTAGAAAATATTTATTTATTTATTTATTTATTTATTAGGATTTTATTTATTTGACAGAGAGAGCACAAGCAGAGGGAGAGAGAGAGAGGCAGGCTCCCTGCTGAGCAAGGAGCCTGATGTGGGACTCGATCCCAGGACCCTGGGATCATGACCCAGGCCGAAGGCAGCTGCTTAACCGACTGAGCCACCCAGGCGTCCCATAACCTAGAAAATATTTAAACGTAAATGTCTTTTTATGGAGAAAGATGAAAGGTACTATGATATTTTCCCTTTGAAACTTAAAGCAAAATCTTGTCTATTTTTGTTTAAAAATATTTTCTGAAAAATATTTTGTATTTTTTTTCTTATTATAGATGGGAATATGCTCACTGTGGAGAATCTAAAAAATAAAGACAAGTATAAAATGAAAGTATACCACTGAACAGTTCTTGAAAGCCACATTTTTTTAATTGAGATATAATTGACATACAACATTTATATTAGTTTCAGGTATACAACATAATGATTCAATATTTGTATAAATTGCAAATGGCCACCACAATAGGTCTAGGTAACAACCATCACCATACATAGTTACAAAAATGTTTTTCTTGGGCACCTGGGTGGCTCAGTCTTAGTTAAGCGTCTGCCTTCGGCTCAGGTCATGATCCCAGGGTCCTGGGATTGAGCCCCACATTGGGCTCCCTGCTCCGCGGGAAGCCTGCTTCTCCCTCTCCCACTCCCCCTGCTTGTGTTCCCTCTCTCGCTGTGTCTCCTCTGTCAAATAAATAAATAAAATCTTTAAAAAAAAAAATGTTTTTCTTGTGATGAGAACTTTTAAGATTTACTGTCTTAGCAACTTTTGAGTATGTAATATAGTATTAATTATAGTCGCCATGCTGTACATTACATCCCCATGACTTCTTTTATAACTGGAAATTTGTACCTTTTGACTCCCTTCGTTCATTTCTCCCACCCCCAAGCCCTACCGTCCCTCTGACAACCACCAGTCTGTTCTCTGTATCTAAGAGCTTGGTTTTTTTTGTTTTGTTTAGATTTTGCATGTAAATGAGATCATATGGTATTTGTCTTTCTCTGTCTGACTTACTTCACTAAGCATAGTGCCCTCAAGGTCCATCCATCTGTCACAAATGTCAAGATTTCCTTCTTTCTCAGAGCTGAATAATAAGAGGAACTCTATTTGTTCTGACTGAAGTCCTTCCCCTGGCCCATACAAATATTTCTATTCCTCCTTTAAGAATCTACTCATATGACATCCTTTCTGAAACCTCTCCTAACCACTCCTTACAAACTTAGGTATGATTTCCACTGTGCTTCCATTGGCCTTGTCTGGGGCTTCATTATAACAGTTAACACCTAACTGTAAACTTTATGAGTGCAGGAATAGTTTCTGAATCCAGGATCTCTCAGAAATCTTAAGAGATCCTGTTCTCATCCAGTTTTTGATTTTTTTTAAAAAAATTTTTAAGTAGTCTGTACACCCAACATGGGGCTCAAACTCACAACCCTGAGATCAAGAGTCGCATGCTCTACCAAGTGAGCTAGCCAGGCGCCCCTAGGTTTTGAAGTTCTTTATATATTAAAAATGATTGGGGCACCTGGGTGGCTCAGTTAAGTGTCCGACTCTTGGTCTCAGATCAGATCTTGATCTCAGGGTCATGATTTCAAGCCCCATGTTGGGCTCCATGCTGGGCATGGAGCCTACTTAAAAATTTTTTTAAAAAAATGACTGAAATCCAAAGGAGGATTATAATAATTTTGGCATATTTTAAATTTTTACATAAACAAACTGTGTAGGATAAGAATCACATGATCATTTCAATGCAGAAAAACCATTTGACAAGTCCATGATAAAAACACTCAACAAACTAGGAATAGAAGAGAACTTCCTCAAGCTGATAAAGGGCATCTACAAAAAACCCCACAGCTAACATTGTACTTAATGGAAAAAGACAACTAAAAGCTTTCCTTATGAGATCAGGAACAGGAAAAGGATATCTGTTCTTGCCACTTCAACATTGTGCTGGAAGTTTTAGCCAGAGCAATTAGTCAAGAAAAAGAAATAAAAGGTATCCAGATTACAAAGGAAAAAGTAGAACTATTTCTGTTGGCAAATGTCATGATCTTGTATATAGAAAGTCCTAAAGAATCCACAAAAAAACCCATTATAACTAATAAATGAGTTCAGTAAGATTGTAGGATGTAAGATCAATAGCTATAAGCTTTCTTTTAGAGGTGATGAAAATATCCCAAAATTAGATTGTGGTAATGGTTGCACAACCGTATGAATATACTAAAAACCACTGAATTGTACATTTTTAAAAGGTGAGTTTTATCGTATGTTAATTATATGTCAGTAAAGCTATTTTACATATCTAATTTACATATAAAAATTCATTTGTATATAAGGATAAAAGGCTAAGGTTGAGGTCCTGTGTGAATGTCAGGCTTGAGCCAAAGGTCTTCCTGTTCCCTAGGCTGATTTCTGTTATATATTCATGTGCCTAACATAATGTCTGACAAATAGAATAAGCTCAATAAATATGTGTGTAATGAATGAATTATGGTAACTGAACTGACTTAAAGCCTAGTTCAGCAAATCTACATTCCTAAGGGTTTTTTGCTTTCACCAAAGATCCATGAATTTATTGGCATCTACAGAAATTCTAGCCTGGCTCCAGGATGAGTTTGGTTTTAGCCCTATAAAACAAGTTTTATTTTATTTATTTTTTTAAAAAATTTTATTTACTTATTTGACAGAGAGACACAGCAAGAGAGGGAACACAAGCAGGGGGAGTGGGAGAGGGAGAAGCAGGCTTCCCACGGAGCAGGGAGCCCGATGCGGGACTCGATCCCAGGACCCTGGGATCGTGACCTGAGCCAAAAGCAGACACCCAACGACTGAGGCCCTATAAAACAAGTTTTAAAGAAGATAGAATGGTCAGTTAATACTGGTAGACTAGATAAAGACCTTACAAAAAGAAGATCTATAAATCAAGTTGGCATGAGGTGAAGCGTAAGTAGGAATTAAAAAAAAAATAACATAAATATTTAAAAACAATTTAAAAATAAAACAATGATAATAAAATAAATATAAGTCACCTGTAATCCCATCTGCCTATCCTTTCTGTTTACATGCATATATAAAGTTTGTAGGAATGTAATTATAGCATTAAAATTATTTTGTATTCTACTTTCTTTTAAATAACATTATTTCCTAAGCATTTTTCCATTTACACTATGGCTTAGTGTATTCCATTCACTTGTTGTACCCTCAATGGTAGCCCTTTAGCTTCATTCACATTATAATCATTCTCTTAAAAATATATTCATCTAGTAAAACCCTAACCCTGAAAGAACATAACCCCTCACCTTCCCTCTGTCTGTAACAAAACAGCTACGCAGTGCTGGAGAAAATTGTACAGTCCAGCAGATTTAGTATCACCTTAAATTCATCATCACCAAACTTATGTTGGCCAGCAATCTTACTTTATTTTTCTAACAAAGTTGTTCCTCCACTCTTTATAACAAATATTTTACACTGTCACTACCTTCTGCAGCTCCTGACCCTCCCTTTTTTCCCTCCATGCACTCTGTTGATGACTTTGACTCATGCACTTCAGAAAGAAAAAAGAAGCCTTAGAACATGAACCCTCTCACTTTCTACTACCAATCTGCAATGATGTCTACCACAATTCTCTCTTCACTAGTTGGAATGGGGGAAATATCCCAGCTCTCAACAAAGGCTAATTCCTCCCTGGTTCACTGGATTGCATATCCTCCTATGTTATTTTTACAGCCATTGTAGTACCCTGAAATATTTGCAATTGGTCGACTGCCCAACAACTGTTTTCCCACTGAAACCAGAGTTTATTTAGGAGAGTTTATCCACCTTCCTCCCCACTGGCCTCTGAATGTTAACATAGCTGGATGTAATGGTTGAGATGGTGATAGCCATCCTGTCACCTAATAGAATATCTGAATGACATGCTGAGGCTCTGAATTAACTATCCCCACAATAACTCTACCTCTGGTCTTCTTGATAGGTATGACTAATAAATTTCCTCTATTGTTTAAGCTGTTTTGAGATTATTTTTTATGTCCATTCAGCACAGAGTATCATACCTAAATGGTACACTTTTTAAGCTACCCCAAATAAATCTGTATCCTGAGTAAAAACAGTGTGATCGCTATACAAATGGAACTTCAAGACAATTCCCTAATGCCACCCCACTCCTACCCACCCCTTCTGATCTGTTTGCTGATCCCAAGTTCAACCTATATAGAAATTCTGGAGCTACTACTGCTTCTCAGGATGTTGCTTATCATTTAACCCTTCTCCTTTCTAAATCTTCAACATCAGTGGGGAGGAAATTAGGGGGGGAAAAAGGAAAGGAAAGGAGGAAAGGGAAGGAAGGAAAGAAGGGGGGAAGGAGGGAGGGAGGGAGGAAGGAAGGAAGACATTTCCCAGAACTGAAGAACACTGAGTCTCCAAATTAAAAGGGCCCACTGTGTGCCCAGTACAATAAATAGAAATAACATACCCAAGGGTACCTCATCATCAAAATTTGGAACACTGGAGATATGGAGAAATTCCAAAACTCTTCTTTAAAAAAGAAAAAAAAAGTTATATACAAATATCAGGAATTGGAATGGCATTGGGCTGAACAGTAATGGAATCTAATTAGCAAGCAATGGAGCAATGCTTTCAAATTTCTGAGAATTGATTTCTTTTCTTTTTTTTTTTTTAAGTAGGCTCCGTGCCCAGTGTGGAGCCCAACATGGAGCTTGAACTCACAACCCCGAGATCAAGACCTGAGCTGAGATCAAGAGTCAGACACTTAACTGACTGAGCCATACAGGTGCCCCAGAAGAATTGATTTTTAGCCTAGGATTTTATGCACAACCAAATTATCATCTGTGAAAGTTTTTTGGGTTTTTTTTGTGAAAGTTTAAACTATATATTTTCAGACATTCATTTCAAAAATGTTCCTTCTGTGTATCATTTTTTAGGATGCTACTAAAGGATATGCTCCAGCAAAATGAGAGAGAAAACAAAAAAGAAAAAAGAGATCTAGAACCGAGAACAACTAACATAAGAGAGAGGCAAAGGAAATTCCTAGGATGACGGTAAAGGGAAGCCTAGCATGACAGTGGTGTCATAAGTGCAGAAAGGAGTCCGTTCAGAATGCATCAGGAGGGGCGCCTGGGTGGCTCAGTTGGTTAAGCGACTGCCTTCGGCTCAGGTCATGATCCTGGAGTCCCAGGATCGAGTCCCGCATAGGGCTCCCTGCTCGGCAGAGTCTGCTTCTCCCTCTGACTCTCCCCTGTCTCATGCTCTCTCTCTCTATCTCATTCTCTCTCTCAAATAAATAAATAAAATCTTTAAAAAAAAAAAAAAAAGAATGCATCAGGAAAACAGAAAGTTCCAAGAGGATCGTCCAGGGAAAACAAACAAACAAACTGTATTTGACCATTTGGAAAATTATATTGAGGGATTTTTACTATTCTGCAAGACAATTTGGGAAGAATTAGGGGCAGTTGTATAGCAAACTAAACCAAGAGACGCAAGTATTATTAATTATATGGTAATAGTGAGGGTCCACATACTACCAAGTCACAGTAATCACTTGATATTAATTTACCCAGAAATTGTGAGGAAGGCGGGTGTGAAATTGCTGAGTTTTTATCTTTTATATGAGGAAGTAAAAAGAGAATGTTTAAAACCAAGAAACTAGCGGGGCGCCTGTGTGGCTTAGTCGTTAAGCGTCTGCCTTCGGCTCAGGTCATGGTCCCGGGGTCCTGGGATCGAGCCCTGAATCAGGCTCCCTGCTCCGTGGGAAGCCCGCTTCTCCCTCTCCCACTCCCCCTGCTTGTGTTCCCTCTCTCACTGTCTCTTTCTCTGTCAAATAAATAAATAAAATCTTAAAAAAAAAAAAAACTAACTAAATAAGCATATTTTTTATAAACATAGACATAAGTGCCAGCTGAGATAGCTAAAAGATTTGAAAGTAGTGGTCTCGAGAATGACACAGAGGTGGGAAGGGTGGAGCTGAGGATTGCTATTTTTCATTATAAATGTGATGATACTATTTAACTTTGTAAGCATGTGCATTTATCAATTTGATAAAATAAATATTAATTTTTTAAAAGTTCTTTGACCACACATCATCCTCTTGGTACTGTCCCATTTCTCTACTCTCTACTTCTCTACTCTCTTCAACAGCCAACCTTCATTGGCCATCTGTGCTGTTTTCATTTTTTTTTTTTAAGAGAGCGTGTGCACACAGGGTGGGGGGCAGAGGGAGAGGGAGAGAGAGAATCTCAAGCAGGCTCCTTGCCCAGCATGGAGCCCAATGCGGGACTCAATCTCACAACCCTGAGATCATGACCTGAGCCAAAATCAAGAGTCAGACGCTTAACCGACTGAACCACCCAGGTACCCCTCCATTCACTTTTGAACCCTCTTCTAACTTCATTTCCTACCACTCCCCTGAAATGATTTATGTCAAGATCACCAATGAACTCCAGGTTGTCAAATATGATGGACACTTTCAGCCACAGTGACTTCCTTTCAGTTTTTCTAAAATACCATCTATTTTCTTCCTTGATGCCTTTCACACATGTCATTCCCTCTGCCTAGAATGTTTTTCCCCTACTCTTTACCTGTTTAACTTCCTTTCAACTCACCTTTCAAGGATCAACTTAAACATTTTACCAGAGAGGCCTTCCCTGACCTCTAACCAGTGCCTTAATTAGTCTTAATCAAATCTTCTTAATACCCTGTACTTCTTTTCATGACATTTATCACACTTTGTAATTATATTTTTATTTGTGTAATTGTCTGTCTTCCTTCAGTAGCTTGTAAGCTCAGTGAGCGTTGGAATAATATCTCTTGTTCACCATTGTATTCCTAGCAATAGTCTCAATTCCTGCCCATAGGAATCTTTGCCCAAAGATTGAATATAGCCCTTGAAAATGGTGTTGAAGGAGGGCCTAGAATTAGAGTAATAATTGTAGGAATTAGAAGAGAGGATAGACTAGAAAGACTTTTCTAACACAGAAGCTATAGAACTTGAGGGTTACATGGTGTACGTGTCTAGAAATAATTAGATCTTTTAAGGAGACCTTTTTTTTTTTAAGATTTTATTTATTTTTTAACAGAGAGACAGCGAGAGAGGGAACATAAGCAGGGAGAGTGGAAGATGGAGAAGCAGGCTTCCCACTGAGCAGGGAGCTGGATGTGGGGCTCGATCCCAGGACCCTGGAATCATGACCTGAGCCGAAGGCTGAGCCACCCAGGCACCCCTTTTAAGGAGACTCTTGTCAGCTCATGAGTTTATGCGAAGGACTTGCTTTCACCGTGTTCTGCTGACACAGCAATTCAGGTAGTCAAGGGCCTGAATTCACTGTGTTCACTGGTTAGGAAATTCTTGATTCACAGATAAGTTGCAAACTCACTCTAACCTTGTTTCTTTGTATTCCTTTGGGATGTTTCCTGGGACAGAGCCACTTTACAAATTAGGGGATAAAGAACAGACCCATGAAGAAAGGTTAAAGAATTTGGGATGGTATACCAATTGAAAAGAAAAACATGGGTAGGATGGTGGCAAGGTTCCCTGTTGTAAATTAGTAAATTGAACAGTAGAACAGTCTCGAAAAGGCAATAGGAGATACTGGGTTCAAGAAAAGAAGAGATGGGGCGCCTGGGTGGCTCAGTCATTAAGCGTCTGCTTTCGGCTCAAGTCATGATCCCAGGATCCTGGGATCGAGCCCCACATCAGGCTCCCTGCTCGGTGGGAAGCCTGCTTCTCCCTCTACCAGTCCCCCTGCTTGTGTTCCCTCTCTTGCTGTGTCTCTCTCTGTCAAATAAATAAATAAATAAAATCTTAAAAAAAAAGATTCCTGATTAATATTTATTATAGTTGCCATTTACCAAGCCCTCACTAAATACCAGTCATTGTACTAGATGTTTTCTGTATCGTCTAACTCCCACCACCACCCTGTAAGAGAGGTATTATTATCCCCATTTTACAGGTGATGAAACTCAGGCTGAGGATGATCAAATAACTTGCCCCACGCTATAGAATTAGTCCTCAAGAACAGAATTACATACTGGCCTTTTAATAACTCTCTCTGTTGACCAGAAAGAAATAAAAGTGAATGGCCTGTAGCTGGAAATCAGGGTTCTATTTCTTCACTGTAATGGACAGTAGTTTGTTAGCTGAAGGGAGTTCCTATGCTTAAATAAAAGTGTGTGAAGTAAACAGGGCACTGAACTCCAGCAAAATGAATGTCAGTAGAAGTAGAGCTCAACTGGGAGCAGGTTATTGATAGAGTCTAGTGACTCCTCCAAGGACAAGAATTTTCAGTTCAAGTACAGATCATTTCAGTTCCCAATTCAGTGTAAACTGATCCCTGATTTACAAATATGTTAATTGGCCTCCCTGGACAGAAGTGGCTTTTATGGATTAGCTATCTTTCCTTTGAATGTAGCATATTCCAAAGGCCTACTTCATAGTTTATATGGTCATAGTTATTCAATTATTTGTTTAGTCTCCCTAGGTGAACTATAAGCTCTATGAAGGAAGGTACCAGGTCTGTTCTGTTCACATAATACAGTATCTGGCACTTCATAGGTATTCAGTCAATGTTTATTAACTGATTCATCCAAGTCTTTGTGCAAGACTTTGGCATCTGAGGTTCTTCAAGCCAATAGCAAATTCCTCCATACGTCTGCCTAAGGTAGGGAAGGAAGCCCTTCCGAAGCCCTGTTGGTATGCTTCTAGGTCAGGCTGTTAGATTTCCCAGACCCAGCCTCTTTTGAGTGAGCCCCAAAAACTTGATTCTATTTGGGCTCTGGGGCTTGTCCTTGTTCTGAGATTTTCACTATAAATGGATCAGGCTGTTTCCAGGAGAGCTCAGTGGGTCCACAACGGAGGGGCAGTGGGAGTTCAGTTACTGCTTTCCTTGCTGGAACCTCCCCATCTTTGCCCAGAGATGTCTCCAGTATAGGTTGGCCAATCAGGAAATTCCAAACCCTTTTCCTGAAACTCTAAATAGCTTGAGGAATCTCTCCAGCTGGAGTTGGAAAAGCTCCCAGCAAAGAGAGCTGGGTCTTACGTAACTTTATAGACTGCCCATTTTTAGGAAAAAACAAACTGTTCCTCAGCTAGTGTTGGACTATGAGACACATCCTGCATTCTTTCCTAGATGCTCCGCAGCCCCACTGGAGGCAGCTCATAGAACAAAGTTGAAGACTGGTGAGGTTAAGTGGGGAGAGATGAAGAAAGAGGAGGGGTGTGGTCTGTCATTCTGGCTGGAACATGCTGTTCTGGTTCCTTGCTTCAGCTCCCACTGGCAGTAGAGGGACTGTGGCGCTGGGCATGACGGGAGCTCCCGGAGAGGAATTATACCTAGGCATACTTGCCCTGCACATTCCAGAAGCCAGCCACTACTCTCTTGATCCTCTCAGCACCCCACACCCCAACAAGAACTAGAGCTAGTGTGTAAATATGTCTCCCACTGTAATGAACCACATTCTGCTCTAGAATAAAAAGTTTTCCAGGTTGGTGAAGATTCAGTTCCTCCTTAGTTCAATTCAGTGAACATTTAAGCCACATGCCAGGCTCTGTACTAGGTTAAATGACTACTGAGATGAGCAAGACAGTCTCTATCCTTAACATGCAACCAAGGAGGAAAGAGGAAATGTATATACTATTTATAATACACTTCTTTGCTTTATAGTTCTTTGTACTTCATGTAACTCTTGTGTTCTTAACTCTTATAAAGGTAACCATCAAGTTTATGTCTACCTGTGAACTAATGTCCTAAGTAATTCAAGATAAAGAAAAATACAAGAAAATTTCCCCTCTTCAGATGTGACCAGTTATTTTACCAAATTATTCATGAAAGGGGCAGGCACAAGTTTTAAGAATATTCTCACCTTAATTAGTTGTTTTTATTTCCATAATTTTCTCAAGCTAATGTAAGGCATTTTAGAACTTTGAATATAACTTAAATCTTTCAAAATAATGAATAGCTTTCTCAGTGAATGATAATTTGCCCTAGAACATGCCTGTAGTTTTTGCTTCGTCCCTGAAATAGGTGTTAGGCATTTGGTAAGCACTTGTTGATAGAGGTGTCTGTCCTCTTTGGGGCTGTAAATGGGTGGTCCCTCATGTCTCCTGTGATGATAATGGTCCAGAAGGCTCAGAGCTTCCAGCCCATAAGGATCCTAATTGGCCTAAAAGAATCATCAGTCCATTTACTGCTAGAAAACTCAAAATACAGATAAAGAACCAAATGTGTGTATGGGTTTTTTAAATAAAAATGGGATCACACCATGAATGGTACCTTCTAAATTACTTTATTAAAAAACTATATCATGATATAATTAATGAAAAACTATATCATGGAACATAGGGGAAGGGAAGGAAAAATAAAATAAGATGAAATCAGAGAGGGAGACAAACCATAAGAGACTCTTAACTATAGGAAACAAACTGAGGGTTGCAGGAGGGAAAGTGGGTGGGGTGATGGCGTAACCGGGTGATGGGCATTAAGGAGGACACCTAATGTAATAAGCACTGGGTGTTATATAAGACTGATGAATCACTGAACTCTACCTCTGAAACTAATAATACACTATATGTTAATTAAATTGAATTTAAGTTAAAAAAAATTTTAAATCCTGAGAAAAACTATATTATGGACATAGTTTCATCTCAACAACTATTCTAAAAAAATATTTTTTAATGTTTTGTAGACTGTTTCATTATGGGCTACCTCATAATTTGATAAACTAATGAAAGAGCATTTAGGATATTTTTTTAAATTTTTGCTTCTATAAATGGTGCTTCATCAAACATCCTTATGTATATATCTTCATGTACTTTTATCATGTTATTTCTTTTTTTCCAGTGAGGGCATATTTTATTTTTTTATTTATATTTTTTAATTAACATATAATGTATTATTTATTTCAGGGGTTCAGGTCTGTGATTCATCAGTCCTACACAATTCACAGTGCTCACCATAGCACATAACCTCCCCAGTGTCCATCACCCAGCCACCCCTTCCCTCCCACACCCCTCATGTTATTTCTTTTATTTTATTTATTTATTTGTAAAGACTTTATTTATTTATTTGACAGAGAGAGACACAGCGACAGAGGGAACACAAGCAGGGGGAGCGGGAGAGGGAGAAGCAGGCCTCCCGCGGAGCAGGGAGCCCAATGCGGGGCTCGATCCCCGGACCCTGGGATCATGACCTGAGCCGAAGGCAGACGCTTAACAACTGAGCCACCCAGGCGCCCCTCGTGTTATTTCTTTTAAATTTATTTCCTAGAAGTAGACTAAAGAGAATACTTATTTCAAATTCTGATACATGTTGCTTAGCTGCCCTCTTGAAATTTCATTCATTCATTCAAAAAGATTTATGTATGCCAGATTCTGTCCTAGTTTCTGGGGATATAATAATAAATAATGATAGACAAGGTTTCTGTCCCATGGAGCTTGCCTGTCTAGTGTTACAAACTAAATAATTATAAAACACAGTACAGAGAAGTTCAAGGTGCTTCAGGAACGTATAATCCGGGCATGTAATATGGTCTAGGAAGAGCCATTAAACTTGTGAAGTTTCAGCTGAAAACCTGAAGGATGATTAAGAGTTGGCCAGACAAATGGAGGGGCCATATTCCAATCAGTAAAGAGGTAAAGGTGTAACTACAGGGCAGGGTAGGAATGGCAAAAGCTGAGACCAGAGAGGTTAAGTGATAAAGGGCAGAGTACAGAATTTGGATTTTATGGAAAATCTTCGAAGGGTTTTAAGCAAAAGGGTGATATAAATAGTCTTCTTTTTCAAAGGATGGTGCTAGGAAGGGAGCTCAGGTTAGAGGTTGATGTAGGAGTTCAAATAAGTGATAGTTATGGCTTGGTCTTGGGTGGATTGAATTAAGACTTGGTGGTTATTAGGATGTGGTAGGATGTATAAAGTGGAAATAGATAGGAGTAACAGAAACCCAAACCTAAGGACTTAAATAATACCAGAGTTTATTTTTCAACAGCAACAACAAAAATGCAGAGGTAGACAGTCCTGGGCTGGTGTGGCAGCTACATAGTCTAAATGAGAGACTCGGGCCCCTTCTGGTTTTTTGCTCTGATACACCTGGGCCATCTTTGTGGTTCAAGATGGCTGCTGTAGTTCTAGCCATTACCTAGCATCAGGATGCAGGAAGGGAGGAAGAAGGAGGCACGCTGTTGATCATAAAGAGATTACCCAGAATTCTCACACACCATAACTTAGTCAAATGGTCACTCCTGCCTCCAAGGGAAGTAGAATTTTAGTTGGAAAACGTTATACCCAGCTGAATATCAGGCTTCTGTTAATTTGAAAGAGAAAGAGAGAATAGATGTTTGATTGGCAATTAGCAATCTGGGGCCTAGGAAGGTGGGAACTACAATTCAATTCTGCCAAATTGATTACAAAGTAACATTGATTATGACACAAAGATATACATATACCACTACTGAAAAGAGATTTATTTGGCAACTAGGCAAAGATTTAGCACAGTAAAATCCTGTTTATTCTTGTCAAAGAATAAACAAGTGTTAGCTCAGATAAGGCCCCAGCTTAAATGTGAATATAGCTGTATTGATTTGACTTGAATCACTATCACACAAAATTGTCATGCTTGTGATTTTATGCACCTTGTCATTCATTAATATTCAGACTATAGAAAAAGAACCAGCCAGGATCCCTGGCTGCCTCATTCGGAGGAGCATGAGACTCTTGGTCTCGACGTTGTAAGTTTTGTTTGTTTTTTTTTTTTTAAGATTTTATTTATTTATTTGACAGAGAGAGAAATAGCGAGAGCAGGAACACAAGCAGGGGGAATGGGAGAGGGAGAAGCAGGCTTCTTGCCGAGCAGGGAGCCCGATGTGGGACTCGATCCCAGGACCCTGGGATCATGACCCGAGCTGAAGGCAGACGCTTAACGACTGAGCCACCCAGGCACCCTCGACGTTGTAAGTTTAAGTCCCACTTTGGGTATAAGATTTTAAGATAACTTAAATAAATAAATATTTTAAGAAAAAGAAAAGAACAGACCAGCAGATTGCTGCTCTTTAGAACAAAATCTAAACAGGACCCAAATGAAGACATTTGCTTATTGTTCTTCTCCACCAAGTATATTAGTAGTGTATTACAATGGAAAAAGCAAGGGCTTTGGAGTGAGTCTGACAAGAATTCCAAGCCCAACTCCCCTACTTTCTAGCTCTGTGATCTTGGATAAAGTTATCTCTGCAAGAGTCTCAGTTTCCTCAACTGCAGAATATGGATAATAATAGCCACTTTGTTGGGGCGCCTGGGTGGCTCGGTCAGTTAAGCGTCTGCCTTTGGCTCAAGTCATGATCTCTGGGTCCTGGGATCGAGCCCCACGTCAGGCTCCCTGCTAACAGGGAGCCTGCTTCTCCCTCTCCTCCCTGCTCATGCTCTCTCTCTTGCTCGCTCTCTGTCTCTCAAATAAGTAAATAAAATCTTTAGGAAAAAAAAAATCATAGCTACTTTGCAAGCTCATTGTGAAGATTAGATATAAGTATTAGCCTTTAGCTATAAGTCATTTACTTCTTCCTAATCCATGGTATGTGGGGAGGTATAACTCCAATATTCCTGACCCTGTGCACACTGTTCTTAGGTTGCTTTTGTAGCAGTTTGATCCAGTTTTCTTTCTTTCTTTTTTTTTTTTTTTTAAGATTTTATTTATTTATTCATGAGAGACACAGAGAGAGAGGCAGGCAGAGGGAGAAGCAGGCTCCCCACTGAGCAGGGAGCCCGATGCAGGACTCGATCCCAGGACCCCGGGATCTCGACCTGAGCTGAAGCCTGATGCTTAACCGACTGAGCCACCCGAGCACCCTTGATCCAGTTTTATAAAACCTGTAACTTTGATAGAGCCTAGATTCACAGTCAGCCCTAAGTCTTTGCTCAAAATGAGCTCATCCCTCCCCCCACCCCACACCTCTCATCCATATTTACCATGTCCAAACCCTTCTGACTGTTGATAGTTTCCTTGCTATCCACAACCATACCACATATAGAAGTGGAAGGGATGGGGAGGAGAGGGACTTGGGACCTGAGTCAATTCAAGTGTGGGTTTGGAACCTGGGAGCAGGGGGAAAAAAACCCAAACAAACAAACAAAAAGCCTTGCAGAGGCATGGTATAGTATTATTAAGCAGAAATAGAAAGATAAGACTGTTTATAGCTCAGTCTGCACTCCAGAATGATAATGCAATATGCTAAATTCCACAGATGTTTTTTAAGTGCTTTATATGAGGGGAATTAGCCTGTCTGTTAGCTCCAATACAAATAACCTTAGAATTCTTCCTTCACATTCCTCAGTGGCTCCTTAGAGGGGAGTTGCCTCCGAAATATACGCATCAGCCCCGTAGGAGGAGGAAAGAGGGTCTCCAGGCGGCCCAGCAGAGTCAGAATTCTGAGTTCTAGACCTTGAATAGAGGGGCCTTTAAGGTCTAGAGTCAGCAAATTATGGCCCATGCCAGGGTAATTTTATAATGGCCCACAAACTGAAAATGGTTTTTACATATTTAAAGAGTTGTAAAACACACACACACACACACGTGGCCCATGAAGCCTAAATATTTTCTATTTGGCCCTTTACGTATTTACAGATAGAGTTTGCTACAAGGAGGGTGGGTCTCACCAGAGGCTGCAGGATATCAGAACATCTGTTTTGAATCCCCAGTGTAGACACTTGCAGAAAAAGAGGTGTCAGCATCAGTGAAGAATAGATTTGTTTCTCCTCTCCATGAGCTCTGGAGACCTGGCAAACTAACCCCATAGGGAGGGATTGCTGGGCTAGAAAGAGTGAAGGCTTGTGTTGGGTGTAGAACACAGTGTTGCCATTGTTCTAACTGAGCAGTGGAATACATCCTTTCATTCATGTTGCTTTCTCAGGCCTTTAGGCTAAGTCCAGTTGGTAAGTCCTGCTGCTAAATGCTGTATCAATAGGATACAAGCCTTAGATCAGTGGCCTGGGCTCAGGCCTTGGGGAGAATTAGATTTGTAGATGGAGCAAGTGGGTGAGTGGAGGTGTTTCTGCTTGCATGTTTTTACTTTCTCTATTACACATTAGTGGAAATTAATACCTTATGTCTAGGTAAGCAGATTCCTATTTCAACTGTTCCTCAAACCAGAAGGCCTGAGGAAAGGAACTGCACTTCCCAACATGGCTGCCATGACCTAGAAGAAGGAAAACTGAAAGGCCAGGGCTCCCCTATATGCATGAATGACACTTATATTTCTAAAATACTTTGGTCCTTGGGGCACCTGGGTGGCTCAGTCGGTTAGGCACCTGCCTTCGGCTCAGGTCATGATCCCAGGGTCCTAGGATCGAACCCCACATTGGGCTCCTTGCTCGGCGGGGAGCTTGCTTCTCCCTCTCCCTCTGCTGCTCCCCCTGCTTGTGCTCTCTCACTGTCAAATAAATAAATAAAATCTTAAAAAAAAAAATACTTTGGTCCAAAAATTTACATTTGTTGCTACTTATTATTTTAATTTTTTGAATATTTTTCCTTGCTACAACACCAGAAGATGGATACAGTTAGCTCATTTACCTTTGAGAGGACAGGTGCCCTGCCCCCAGATGACCCAGCAAGTCAGAAAGAGCCAAGAATGAAAGCAGTGTTCCTGTCCCTTGGGTATCCTGCCACTATCCTAGGCATGGGTAGCTTCTAGATGGGTTGAGATCAAACCCCATATCTCTAGTGATCAAATCTGGTTGTTTCTGAGGCTGCATTGTTGTTCTGATGACCAGGTAGATAAGGCTTGAATGACAGAAAAAAATGTATTGAATGAGTGGCTCACCAGCCTACCTTCTTGCCAGCACCTTGGCTCCTGAAGATAATGATATGTTGTGTCACTGATGATGATTAGCAGTCAGCCACAGGCAAGAAGATGACGGAGTCACTGTTACTGTGCACTTAGCTGCCTGGCTGCTTTCTTTGCACTTCAGCATTCCTACCTGATGTGTGGTACATTTTTATCATTCCACAGCAGTCTGCTGTGCACATGGCCCCTTAGTAGGTTATTTACATCAGCTGTCCGGCTGTCAACCTTCTCGCATCCCTGTCTGCCTAATAGGGCAAGATGAAATCTGTTAGAAGCTGCCTTTCAAGGAGACGAGTGGGATAGCCAGAGTTCCAGACACTGTAGTCAAAGTGCAAGGTCTCTGGGCCCTGACTCCAGGCCAGAAAGATGAGGGCTGGTTTCTTGGTGTTTCTATCCTGTTGTGCCATCTAGGAAGAGCTCTGGACAAATAAATTTTCAAGGGATTTGATCTACCTGCTAAAAACTCTAAGCAACTCAATTAAGGACCAGCCTAAGCATTCTTTGTTTCAGATATCTTTTTCTTATAATGTTAGCACTATCTGGGACTTGTGACTGATAAGGCTGAGCTTCTGGTTAGTTGAGTCCCAGTCTTTTCTTGATTTTACTCAGATCGTTTCAGTGCAGCTAGTTTGTATCGTGTGTATATGTGTACACCCTTCCAAAACAGGGTACTAGGTCTCTTGTATGGGGCCCACCTAGCTCTGGAGAACGCTATAAAGAACAGTTCTCGGGGCGCCTGGGTGGCTCAGTCGTTAAGCGTCTGCCTTCGGCTCAGGTCATGATCCCAGGGTCCTGGGATCGAGCCCCGCATCGGGCTCTCTGCTCGGCGGGAAGCCTGCTTCACCCTCTTCCATTCCCCCCTGCTTGTGTTCCCTCTCTCGCTGTCTCTCTTCTGTCAAAATAAATAAATAAAATCTTTAAAAAAAAAAGAACAGTTCTCAGTTGAAGTCCTCCTGGTCCCAGAGATTTAGGACCAGACAGCTGGACATGTGACAGCTCTGTTTGTTTCCTTTTCCCTTCCCTGTCTCTGAATTCTGAACTGTTTTCAACAAGGCTCACTTCCCTCAGAATCCAGCTTAGCATCCTAGAGAAGCCTGAGGCCAATCTTACATCAGGAAGCTGTCCTAGATTTGGGCAGTAACCAGTAGAACTTGATATGACACCAGAGTGTAAAAATAAACACCTCCTACAGTGCTGTCTTAATCCACTGGCATCAGAGTTGCTATTATTAACCCATAGGCCTCATAGGCAGCTGTGATGGGCAGACAACAGCCTGGACAGACCTATCCTGCCAGCTTGGGATCAGCCTGTTTCTTTCCTACATCTACTGGGATCTGAACTGGGGCCCCTGGAGAAGCACCATCAGTCTGGGAGCGGAGCATGCCCCACAACAGGTAATACTAGAGATGGATTAGTATCCTTGGTTTAGGAGAGTCTTAGGCTCCCAGGGCCAGCCTGCCAGTCCAGAGTATAATCGGCACCAGCTGACTGATTCGGTCCTAGTACAGGAGAGGGAAAAAGAAACATGACTCTTTCCATTTCTTTTGGATCTTTTTAAGAGGTTTTACCTACCAGTTCCCTGGACCTGGAGCCTTTAGGTTTTCTGAGAAATTGGGAAAGAAGAGAGGAAAGGATTCCAATGGTCATCTGCCAAAAATATAATAATAATAGTGACCGTGACTGAGCGTTTATCTTGTGTGAGGCACTTTACATGCAATATCTTGCTGTCGCTCTCTCTGTGTCAAATAAATAAATAAAATCTTTAAAAATATATACTTATTTAATTCTACCTCAAGCCTTTGAAGGAAGACATGACAGTTTTACAAATGAGGAAGCTGAAGTTTGGTGAAGTTGAATAACTTCCTAAAGTCCATAGCTAGCAACTAGGGTGTCACACTTGAATCCAGACCTGTCAACACCAAAATCCGTGCTCTGAATCATGAGAGAACCTAGGTTCCTGAATACTCAGGACTCAGGCCAGACCCTAGCCACCTGCTTTTAAAATCTAAGTATACATCAACTACTCTCCTTTTAGTCTTGTAACTAAAGCAAATTTAGTATCTGCTGGACAGAAGTGGTCTTTGCTGCCATCTGCTAGTGAGGCAGTCCCAGTGATCTCACCAAGCATGGTGAGCTGGACTCAGAGACTATTTTCTAAAGTCTCTCAGAAGATAAGTCACCTCTGGGAAAAGGCTTTGACTGACAGAGAATTCTCAGGGACTAGGACCCCTTAGCTAAGAAAAAGGCCAGAGTGGAACCTAGTTCCCCAAGGGAGCAAGGCTTTGATGGCTTCTAGCGGCCATGCTGAGGGAGGAGTGTGCTTGGATGGTAGTCAGGAGTGTGCTTGGATGGTAGTCAGGAGTGTGCTTGGATGGTAGTCAGGAGTGTGCTTGGATGGTAGTCGTTCCTTGGAGGGCAGCTAGACTTCTTTTTCTTCTTTCTCTTATCTCCCCCACCCTGTCTCCACAACTGGCTTGTGTAATTCGATCTAGATTCTTCTCATAGTCCACCGTGCCCTTGTGGCCTTTTATTTACAGCTTTTGAAAGACTGATAGAACAGCAGCTTACCAGCCTGCGTGCCTCAGTCCACCGCCTTGGGGGAGGGGAAGCAGAGAGCACTCTGGCCTTGCTTCCTGGAGCCCAGGAGCCAAAAGGAACGGCCGAAAAAAAGCAAGGGGTTGACCACATTAGGCCTTTTTTGTCCCAGCTAACTTGCTCCTGCAAATACACACTTGAGAGCTGTCGTCCTAGCAGAGCACCCCGAGCTGGGCCTCTGACTATCCATCTCTGGCACGCTGTGCCTGGATTTGGGGGTTTGCTCCACCAGGAGCTTACGGCTCACCTACACCCAGCACTGGAAGGCTTAATCTCTCCATCTTCATCCTCATTCCCTCTGTGGAAGAACTCGGTCTGTCAAGGTACGAACTAGATCTTTCCTAATTCTCTATAGTCTTCTCTCTCCCTAACCCACCTCCTCAAAAGGGATAGATAGGATTTATAGCAAATTCTCAATCTCTAGAGACTTCGAACTGTAGCAGTGAAAAACCAGGCGCCTGGAGGTGTAGGTGTGTGTGTGTGTCTGTGATTTTTGTTGAAAGGCAAAAGAGTGGGCGGAAGGACGTTAATTAGCACCCTGCAAAGGAACCTTTCCTTGGGCCTGAAGTTTTAATTTGGCTTAGTTTGTAATTAGATCTGAAAGGGACCATAAGAGGTCATGTGATTCGGCCTTCTGCCTCTAAACAGGTGCTATGAGTTGAGCTAAGGAAGGAATCAAATAGTTGACCTACTGGAGAAAGGTATACACTTGCTGGCTAGATGAGTAGAAGGGAAGAATTTTTTTTTTCTAGGTATAACCTCTTTTGAGCAAAGAGAGACCCTGGGACAAAGCTAGGTTTATTATTACCAGATTTTGATGGAATAAAGGAAAGCAACCCTTTACAGCTCAGTAAGGGTCAGTGGCTTCTAGTTTCTTCTTTTCCTGTCTGTAATTTCCAGTGCTGCAGTCTCCATTCATTGAATTGGGGCCTTGGGAGCTTCAGACACAGCTGAACCTGAGAGGTAAAAGGCTTGGGGCCTACAAACGCCCTGGGGCTCTGGATGTTCTACCAGTGATTTTGATTACATTAAAGGTGCCTGCATATTTCCAGTCCATAGGGAGGAAATAGACTTGGGGAAAAGAAGATCTACCCATAGATCCAGGTGGTCCTAGGAAAGAGCCCATTCTACTTCAGAGCCAGGCCTCTTCTATAGTGTTTGTATTCGACTTTAGGGAGTGGACTTGGAGCTGAACATTTCTGTAACATAATTTGAGAAGCTGAAAGCAAAACAAGCCCTGTGCTTCGAAAGAGGATTCTATATTAGGGAGTCCTGATAAGGAAGCAGCTGGGTGTGTCTGGGACAACTCTACAGGCCTCTTCCAGCACACTCCCAGCATGCTGGCTGGCCTCGTTTGGAGTCCAGAATAACATAATACCACTTCAGAACAGTGGCCTCCTCAGCTAGGAGCAGCTACATGTAACCTGGGGGAAAGACAGAGGAGCTCTGGGCCTCGGCGGCTATTTCATTTGTGGAATCAGACTGCTGATGCCATAGCCTGGTGCTCTCAGGCCTCCAACAGCCTGTTTATTCTTTCCTTGTAACTCCGTGCAGCACCCACAGGAATTACTATCACCACCAATTCTTAAATCTCTGAATTCTTTCAGCATGTCTCACATATTTCAAAGAGAAGTACTTATCTTGCAGGAGATTCAGAGTCTCCATCAAATCTCATGGCCTATGAAGACATAGAACCGTGGCAGGCCTAGAGGGTAGTTATACAAAACTGATTTTCCTGAATTAATGTAGAAGTTCATTTCTTTTCTTTTTTTTATTTTCTTTTTCTTTTTATTTATTTATTTATTTATTTATTTTTAAAGATTTTATTTATTTGACAGAGAGAGACACAGCAAGAGAGGGAACACAAGCAGGGGGAGTGGGAGAGGGAGAAGCAGGCTCCCCGCAGAGCAGGGAGCCCGATGCGGGACTCGATCCCAGGACTCTGGGATCATGACCTGAGCTGAAGGCAGTCGCTTAACCAACTGAGCCACCCAGGTGCCCCCTTTTCTTTTTTTTAATTAAAGATTTTATTTATTTGACAGAGACACAGCGAGAGAGGGAACACAAGCAGGGGGAGTGGGAGAGGGAGAAGCAGGCTCCCCGCAGAGCAGGGAGCCCGATGCGGGGCTCGATCCCAGGACCCGGGATTCATGACCTGAGCCGAAGGCAGACGCTCAACGACTGAGCCACCCAGGCGCCCCTAGAAGTTCATTTCCGTACTCAGAAGTAAGTCTGCTACGAATGCAGCTACTCCACATTATTCTCCAGGCCTATTTGATTTGGAGGCAGGAAGAAAGAAGAGATGATTTCTATCAGTTAATCATTTGTTTCACATTCCGTTTTCCTGACCCAACAAAGCATGTTGGTCAGTCTTGCCTTTGCCTTTGCCTAGAGGTTTTTAGGATTTCTCCCTGGAAGCCCTAGGGTCCCCTGGAAGGGCCTTTGGGGACCCCCACAGTGGAGAGAGAGATTTGGAGTGTGTAGGCTTTAGGCCTCCCTGCTTCAACCAGAGTGGCTCTGTTTTATGTATGAGGGCCAAAAAAGCTCGAAACCGCTGCTCTAACCCTTGTCCCACATCCTGAAATGTCTTTCTTGCTGCCTTAGCCCTCTGCAGAGGTATGTTGGCAATGATTTTAACAAAATTATGAGCCCCTCAAGTCGGGCTCTTAACCCATGAACATCCAGCACAGTGCTTTATACACAGAAGGATGCTTGTGGTTTGATTATTGCTTGCTTGCTTGACTGACTAACTCCTGAGGTGATATTAATTAATGGCCTCGGGATGCTTCTAGATCAGGGAGAAGTATACAGGAGTCATCCATAGTTTTACTTTCCACAGTTTCAGTTAACCCATGCACATTCAACCATGGTCCTTCTGGAGACAGATGATCCTCCTCCAAGCAGATGATCCTCCTCCTGACAATTATCAAAGGGTCAGTAGCTTAGTGCATCCCAGACACAGTGCCTATGTCTTTCATCTCATTCCATCTTATCACAGAGGCATTTTACCATCTTACATCAATACAAGAAGGGTAAGTGCAGTACAATAAGACGTACCGAGAGAGACCATATTCACATAACTTTTATTATAGTATATTATTAAAATTTTATTATCAGTTATTGTTAATCTCTTGCTATGCCTAATTTATAAATTAGACTACCATAGGTATGTATGATAGGAAAAAAGCATGGTATATATAGGGTTCGGTGCTATCCATGGTTTCAGGCATTCACTAGGGGTCGTAGAACATATCCCCTGCAGATAAAGGGGGACTACTGTATAGTATGTCATTAGTTTATTTGATTTGTTATGACTTGACCACTTCTGACCTTTCCTACTGGAATCAGTCGTGCAGTTTGCGGTGAAAACATGGACAAAGGTATTACCTAACATAGGGTTGTTGCTGATGTAGAGGATATCTGACTAAGTCACAAGCAAAAGTACTTCCTGTTGATTTCCAAAGAGTGTCCTGAGGTACGCAGGGTAATTATTGGGAAAGACTGGGGGCAGAGGTCTACTGAGATCACATAGTATTATCTATTCTTAAATACTGCTTGCTTTCACTAAAAATTACCTGCCTAGATAGTTTCCAAAACTATTCAGTGTCTTGACTGTGGAAAGTGCAGATCTTTTTCTTCACTGAGGTACACTTAAAACAACATCCAAGCTGTTTATCTGCAGCCTCCAGTATACATCTGAATATCTTTTGGGGTTTTTTTTTTTTTTTTGGCTTTATTTTGTTTTTAATTAACATATGTTTTAATGAAAACTATATATACATTTAGTTTTTTTAAAAAACCAAATAATAGAAAAGGGACATTTAGTGGGAAGACTGGCAAAATCCAAATAGTTTGCAAGTTTAGTTAATAGTAATGTGTTCAGTGTTAATTTCTTTGTTTTAATAAATGAGGATTATGTAAAATGGTAACAGGGAACTGGTTGAAGGACATACAGGAACTCTCTAAACAATCTTTGATAGTTCAAAAATTAGGGGCACCTGGGTGACTCAGTTGTTAAGCGTCTGCCTTCGGCTCGGGTCACGATCCCAGGGTCCCAGAATCGAACCCAACATCGGGCTCCCTGCCTGGCGGGAAGCCTGCTTCTCCCTCTCCCACTCCCCGTGCTTGTGTTCCCTCTCTCGCTGTGTCTCTCTCTGCCAAATAAATAAATAAAATCTTTTAAAAAAATTATTTCAAAATAAATAGTTAATTTTGGGGCACCTGGGTGGCTCAGTCAGTTAAGCGTACGACTCTTGATTTCGGCTCAGGTCTTGATCTCAGAGTTGTGAGTTGAAGCCCCGCATTGGGCTCCATGCCGGGCCTGGAGCCTACTTAAAAAAATAAAAATAAAATAGGGGCGCCTGGGTGGCTCAGTCGTTAAGCGTCTGCCTTCGGCTCAGGTCATGATCCCAGGGTCCTGGGATCGAGCCCCGCATCGGGCTCCCTGCTCTCCGGGAAGCCTGCTTCTCCCTCTCCCACTCCTCTTGCTTGTGTTCCCTCTCTCGCTGTCTCTCTCTCTCTGTCAAATAAATAAATAAAATCTTTCAAAAAATAAATAAATAAATAAATAAAAATAAAAATAAAATAAATAGTTATTTTTCTAAAATTGAAAATTATTCCAAAATAGTTAATTTTAAAAAGTTTATACACAGCAATAAAGGTCTTCACAATGAAGACAAGCCAAATAATGCCAGATATGAGACAATCTGAGCATCAAAATCAATACCAGCAATAGGTTATGACCCATTCAATTGAAAAGATAAGCCCAAGATTCTATACTGATACTGAAGGAAGTGAGGGAGGGAGGGAAAAGGGAAAGAAGAAGGAAAGAAAAGAAATTTTTCTTGTATTAGAATGCCAACTAATAAATGTAGAAAGAATAATAGCTGATTCAGACAAAACTCATCAATGGATGTTAGCATTTTTTTTTAAGGATTTTATTTATTTATTTGTCAGAGAGAGCAAGCACAAGCTGGGGGAGCGGCAGGCAGAGGGAGAGGGAGAAGCAGGCTCCCCACTGAGCAAGGAGACCAATGCGGGACTTGACCCCAGGATCATGACCTGAGCCACAGGCAGTCGCCCAACCGACTGAGCCACCCAAGCACCCCAGATGTTAGCATTTAAAAAAAATTTTTTTAAAGATTTTATTTATTGAGAGAGAGAGAGAAGGAGCAGGGGGCAGGGGGCGGGTGTGGGGGGTAGAGGGACAGGGACAAGCAGGCTCCTTGCTGAGCAGGGAGCCAGACATGGGGCTCCATCCCAAGACCCTGGGATCATGACCTGAGCCGAAGGCAGACACTTAACTGAGCCACCCAGGCCCCCCAGATACTAGCATTTTTAAAGAGCAATAGCAATGCTTTACATTTCTGTTAAACACTTACAGTTTATAGAGCACTTTCACACACTGTTTTGAGTAGGCCACTGTTCACATCTCTCGCTGGGGGTATAATGTATCTCCCTTTAGCCTTCACGTTCTTTTTTTCACCTCGTGACCTCCCATAAAACAGCCTGGTCCAGGAATAGGAATGCTTAGTAGCCAGTAGTTATATTCATTTACGTTTTATTTTTACCACCCCTAGATCTCTCTAATAATGTCTTGCTATTTGATTATCTTTGAGATTTTATCCTTTATTTAAAACATTTCACACATACACACATAGCTTATATTCTGTATCTGACATTTTTAATACCTGAAGTATGGGGCGCCTGGGTGGCTCAGTCGTTGAGCGTCTGCCTTCGGCTCAGGTCGTGATCCCGGGATTCTGGGATCGAGTCCCACATCGGGTTCCCTGATCGGCGGGAAGCCTGCTTCTCCCTCTCCCTCTCCCCCTGCTTATGTTCCCTCTCTCACTGTGTCTCTCTCGGTCAAATAAATAAATAAAATCTTTAAAAAAAAAAAAATACCTGAAGTGCTTGCAGTTTAAATCTGTTATTTGTTTTCTCTGTTATTCATTCATGGTGTCTTGCTTCACATGTATTTGTGATCCTTGATATAAATTACTTTTGTTTGTTCTGTAATTTTGAGAATCCTATCTACTTAAGCTGGGGTAGTTTCCTCCAGTGAAAATTTGTATCTGCTTCTCCCCAAAAGTTGGGGGGGAACCACCAGCCCTGGATCACTTGAACATACTTCAAGAGTGTCAGCTTAACGTGGAAGTCTCAGTTTAACTCCCCACCTTTTAGTCATCCAAGGCTTGTCATTCTGACCACAATTAGAATGTTTGGGGAATTGGCCCACAAGGAACCCTGGCCCTCCTTGCTTACTCCACAGCTCATGATGTTTCCCCTTTTTTGGGATGGAGGAGTAGCCTTGGAGATTTCTCCTATTTACCTTGAGCCCTGAGATGCTTTAAAAGATATATGTTCTACAGGATCTAGTTTTTTTGCAGTAGAAAGGACTTCCTTAATATCTTGTTCACCATATTCAGGAAGAAGCAGTCTCTCTGTACATTTTGATAGCCTACTTTTTTTTATTAGCTTTTAAGCCTTTTCTATACCAGCCCTCGTAAATATCCTATTCTATTGGACATTTAGGATATTTTTAATTTTTTGCTATTGCAAGTAATACTGCAGTGAACATCATTGTAGAAATGTAAGGTAAATCGGGGGTTGAGGATATTGAGAAAAAGTGTAACTTATTCTGGGCAAGGGTTGCAAACTCAAATGCTTTATAGGATCCTGGAAAATAATGGAAATGAATAAAGTAAACCAGTGAAGCTGCAAAAGACCATAAGGAGTGGTGGGAACGTGTCAACCTGAAGGGCACATGCCTATCTCATGAAGGCAGCCACTTCTCAACTCCAGCCATTTGTTACCATCTAGAAACGAGAGCCTGGTATGGTCAATTCTGATTCTTCAAGCAAGATAAACTGGAAATCCAGATGATTATTTTATTATATCTATATCTATATAGATAGATATAGATATAGATATATCTCCAAAATGTTTATGGTGGCATTTTTACTGTGCAAGCCACATAAAACCTGTTGACACACAAGATGTGACTGTCAGGCTGTCACTTTGCAATGTATGTTCTAGGATCATGACTGGGAATAAACGGTAGGAAAGTGCTGACTAAAGACACAGCTGCTTAGTCATCTTTCCATCCTCAGTATGAAAATGGAGAGAAATGACGGGTTAAGAGTTTAAGATCTTGGCATTGAGGATTTTTTTTTTTTACTAAGGCTCAGCCTTTTGGTTTTCATCTTCCTTCCTTCCTTCCTCTCCTCCTCCTCGTCAGATGTGCTGTTCTCAGGCTAAACTAAGCTCCCCCAAAGAGCTTGGGTCCAGCTAGCCTGCTGGGCTGGCGATCCAGTAGCTTCATCAAATAAACATCAGTGGTGCCCTACTAAGTTCCAAGGCTTTGTGCTAACAATTATTTATCAACATATAAGACACAGCCCCACACTGCAAAAGTGTGCTTTCATCAAGAGATAAATAACAAAATAAACTGGCCAATGTTTGGTACCAAATGAGTTGTGCAGACAATTGGTATTGAAGAAGTTCAGAAGAAAATTTCCATGTTTAAGAAAAGCTTCTAGACATGTTAGAATTTGAGCTAGGTCCTTAAAAAAAAACAAGGGAAATAGGAAGAGAGCATTCCAGATATCTTCCCAGGGGAGTGAGCCAAAACTCAGAATTCTGAATAAATTTGGCATGTGACGGAACATGGTTGGATAAGTAGGAAGGAACTTTGAATGTCACATCAAGGAATTTGGATTATCCTGTAGGCAGTAGGGAGCCATTGAAGACTCTTTTTAGTAATAAGGTGACATATTGAAGGCAGTGCTTTGAGGAGATTGATCTTGTGTCATCATATAGGATAGCTGGGAGGAAAGAGCCAGAATGAAAGCCATAAAACTAGTAGAAAGACTATATAATAATTCAGAGGAGAGATTAGTGCAGCTCTGAATTAGAACAATAGGAGTAGGGGTGGGAACTTGAGAGGCAATATAATGAGTGGTTAAGAACACTGACTTTGGAATCAGACAGATCTGTATCTGAATCTCAGATCAGATATTTACTGACTGTGTTACCTTAGGAAGATGATTTAACATCCCTGAAACTCAATTCTCATCCATGAAATAGAGATAATAATACTTAGTTTAGAAAGTGGTTATATAGGTTAAATGAGATGATGTAAGTAAGTGCTTAGCATAATAGTTGGAATATAGTAAAAGTACAATAAATTATTAGATCCATGCCTAAAACACTGGAAAAAAGACTCGGCATGACTTGGTGATTGTCTGAATGTAAAGAGAGTCCAGATGACTCTTGGTATTTTCAAGCTTGTGTTACTGATAGTCTAAAGAAAGCTGATTTAAAATAGAAAAATCAGTTTGACTTTAGATATGTTGAATTTGGGGTAATGGTAAGAAGTGTATAGTAGGCTATTAGAGATTTGATTCTGGAAATTTGGGAAGAATTTTGGGGTTTTGGGGTAATGGTAAGAAGTGTATAGTAGGCTATTAGAGATTTGATTCTGGAAGTTTTGGAAGAATATAAGATTTGGAAATTAGCATAATGGGAAGGGCCAAACACTTCTCAAGTTTCACCTTTTTTTGGTAAGATTTTATTTATTTGACAGAGAGAGACACAGCGAGAGAGGGAACACAAGCAGGGGGAGTGGGAGAGGGAGAAGCAGGCTTCCCGCCGACCAGGGAGCCCGATGCGGGGCTTGATCCCAGGACACTGGGATCATGACCTGAGCCGAAGGCAGACGCTTAACAACTGAGCCACCCACGTGCCCCTATTTTCAACTTTTTGAGGAACCTCCATACTGTTTTCCAGAGTGGCTGCACCAGCTTGCATTCCCACCAATAGTGTAAGAGGGTTCCCCTTTCACTGCATCCTTGCCAGCATCTGTCATTTCCTGACTTGTCAATTTTAGCCATTCTGACTGGTGTGAGGTGATATCTCATTGTGGTTTTGATTTGTATTTCCCTAATGCCAACTGATGTTGAGCATTTTTTCATGTGTCTGTTGGCCATTTGTATGTCTTCTTTGGAAAAATGTCTGTTCATGTCTTCTGCCCATTCCTTGATTGGATTATTTATTCTTTGAGTGTTGAGTTTGATAAGTTCTTTATAGATTTTGGATACTAGCCCTTCATCTGATATGTCATTTGCCAGTATCTTCTCCTATTCTGTCAGTTGTCTTTTGGTTTTGCCGACTTGTTTGGGATCAAGATAATGCTGGCCTCATAGAATGAGTTTGGAAGTTTTCTGTGCAAAAGCTTTTTATCTTGATATTTTTATCTTGATGAAATCCTAGTAGTTCATTTTTGCCCTTGCTTCCCTTGCCTTTGGAGACATGTCTAGCAAGAAGTTGCTGCAGTCGAGGTCATAGAGGTTGCTGTCTGTGTTCTCCTCTAAGATTTTGATGGATTCCTGTCTCACAATTAGGTCTTTCATTCATTTTGAGTCTGTTTTTGTGTATGGTGTAAGGAAATGGTCCAGTTTCATTCTTCTGCATGTGGCTGTCCCATTTTCCCGACACCACTTGTTGAAGAGACTTTTTTCCATTGGAGAGTCTTTCCTGCTTTGTCGAAGATTAGTTGACCATACAGTTGAGGGTCCATTTCTGGGCTCTCTATTCTGTTCCATTGATCTATGTGCCTGTTTTTGTGCCAGTACCATACTGTCTTGATGATGACAGCTTTGTAATAGACCTTGATGTCTGGAATTGTCATGCCTCCAGCTTTGGTTTTCTTTTTTCAACATTCCTTTGGCTATTCGGGGTCTTTTCTGGTTCCAAACAAATTTTAGGATTGTTTGTTCCAGCTCTGTGAAAAATGCTGATGGTATTTTGATAGGGATTGCACTAAATGTATAGATTGCTTTGGATAGCATAGACATTTTAACAATATTTGTTCTTCCTATTTATGAGTTTTCCCATTTCTTTGTGTCTTCCTCAATTTCTTTCCTAAGTGTTCTATAGTTTTCAGAGTACAAATCCTTTTCCTCTTTGATTAGGTTTATTCCTAGGTATCTTATGGTTTTTGGTGCAATTGTAAATGGGGTCAATTCCTTGATTTCTCTTTCTTCTGTCTCGTTAGCATATAGAAATGCAGCGGACTTCTGTGCATTGATTTTATATCCTGTGACTTTGCCAAATTCCTGTATCAGTTCTAGCAAATTTTTGGTGGCGTCTTTTGGGTTTTCTACATAGAGTATCATGTCGTCTGCAAAATGTGAAAATTTGACCTCTTCTTTGCCGATTTGGATGCCTTTTATTTCTTTTGGTTGTCTGATTGCTGAGGCTATGATTTCCAGTATTTGTTGAAATACAGTGGGGAGAGTGGACATCCCTGTCATGTTCCTGATCTTGGGGGGAAGCTCTCAGTTTTTCCCCATTGAGGATGATATTTGGTGTGGGTCTTTCGTATATGGCTTTTATGAAAATGAGGTATGTTCCCTCTATTCCTGCACAATGGAGAGGGTTTTTTTTTTTACTTTTTTTTTAAATTTTTATTTATTCATGAGAGACAGAGAGAGAGAGAGAGGCAGAGGGAGAAGCAGGCTCCCAAGGAGCAGGGAGCGCCATGCAGGACTCGATCCCAGGACCCTGGGATCATGACCTGAGCCAAAGGCAGATGCTTAACCATCTGAGCCACCCAGGCGCCCTAATGGAGAGTTTTTATCAAGAAAGGATGCCGTATTTTGTCAAATGCCTTTTCTGCATTTATTGAGAGGATCATATGGTTCTTGTCCTTTCTTTTATTAATGTGTATATCACATTGATTGATTTGTAAATGTTGAACCATTCCTGCAGCCCAGGAATAAATCCCACTTGGTCATGGTGAATAATCCTTTTAATGTACAGTTGGATCCTATTAGCTAGTATCTTGGTAAGAAGTTTTACATCCGTGTTTATCAGGGATATTGGTCTGTAATTCTCCTTTTTAGTGGGGTCTTTGTCTGGTTTTGGGATCAAGACAATGCTGGCTTCATAGAATGAGTTTGGAAGTTTTCTTTCCATTTTTATTTTCTGGAACAGTTTCAGAAGAATAGGTATTAATTCCTCTTCAGATATTTGGTAGAATTCCCTGTGAAGCCATCTGGCCCTGGACTCTTTGTCTTTTGGGAGATTTTTGATTACTGATTCAATTTCTTCGCTGGTTATGGTTCTGTTCAGCTTTTCTACTTCCTCCTGTTTCAGTTTTGGTAGTTTATATGTCTCTAGGAATGCATCCATTTCTTCCAGATTGCCTAATTTTTTGGCATATAGTTGCTCATAATATGTTCTTATAATTGTTTGTATTTCTTCAGTGTTGGTTGTGATCTCTCCTCTTTCATTCATGATTTTATATATTTGGGTCCTTTTTCTTTTCTTTTTGATAAGTCTGGCCAAGAGTTTATCAATCTTATTTCTTCTTTCAAAGAGCCAGCTCCTAGTTGTGTTGATCTGTTCTACTGTTCTTTTGGTTTCTAGTTCATTGATTTCTGCTCTAATCTTTATTAATTCTCTTCTCCTGCTGGATTTAGGCTTTATTTGCTGTTCTTTCTCCAGCTCCTTTAGGTGTAAGGTTAGGTTGTGTACTTGAGACCTTTCTTGTTTCTTGAGAAAGGCTTGTATTGCTGTATACTTCCCTCTTAGGACTGCCTTTGCTGCATCCCAAAGGTTTTGAACAGTTGTGTTTTCATTTTCACTTGTTTCCATGAATTTTTAAAATTCTTCCTTGGGGTGCCTGGGTGGCTCAGACGGTTAAGCGTCTGCCTTCCGCCCAGGTCATGATCCCAGAGTCCTGGGATCAAGCCCCACATCGGGCTCCCTGCTCGGCGGGGAGCCTGCTTCTCCCTCTCCCTCTGCCTGCTACTTCCCCTGCTTGTATACTCTCTTTCTGTCAAAGATAAATGAAAAATCTTTAAAAAAAAATTAAAATAAAATTCTTCTTTAATTACCTGGTTGACCAATTTGTTCTTTAGTAGGATGCTCTTTAACCTCAATGTATTTGAGATCTTTCCAAATTGATTGAGTTCCAGTTTCAAAGCATTGTGGTCTGAAAATGTGCAGGGAATGATCCGTCTTTTGGTACTGGTTGAGACCTGATTTGTGACCCAGTATGTGATCTATTCTGGAGAGTGTTCTATGTGCACTCGAGAAGAATGTGTATTCTGTTGCTTTAGGATGGAATACTCTGAATATATCTGTGAAGTCCATCTGGTCCAGTGTGTCATTCAAAGCCCTTGTTTCCTTGTTGATCTTCTGCTTAGATGATCTGTCCATTGCAGTGAGTGGGGGGGTTAAAGTCCCCTACTATTACTGTATTATTATTGATGTGTTTTTTATTAAACAATGAAGAAAGAATGTTGTAAGAAGAGGTACTGGGAGGTTAGTATTATAGAAGTCAAAGGGAGAAGAGGGTTTCAATAAGAGAAGATGGCTAAATATCAGAGAATTTAAGTAATTTAAGTTCAAAACTAAACAAATTCAGACAGTCCAAGTGACTTCTGGTGGTTAAGAAATGGTTAAGGAGAAAGTAAAGTTAACATAGTCTATTCTGCTAAGAACTTTTGTGTTTGAAAAAAAAAAAAAGAAAGGGAATTGTCTGAGGTCCTTGGGTTGACATGCCAGCGATACCAGAAATGCCTCTGCTTTCTGCACACCTGAAATTCCACCATCCCCACCCAGTTACACAGCCTTCAAAGACTTCTGTCTCTGTGGAGCTGAGCAACACTGTTCACTGGGCTGCTGCTGCTGCTTTTTAGCAGTTTTATTGAGAGATAATGGATGTACCATGTTTCATCAGTTAAAGTATACAATTTAGTTGTTTTTAGCATATTCACAGAGTTGAGCAACCATCACCACAATCTAATTTTAGAACATTTGCATCATCGCACAAAGAAATCCCATACCTGTTAACAATCACTCTCTATTTTCCCCTTCCCCAGGTCCCTGGCAACCACTAACCTACTTTTTGTCTCCATAGATTTGCCTAATCTGGACATTTTGGACATTTCATATAAATGAAGTCAAACCATATGGGACCTTTTGTATTTGGCTTCTTTCACTTAGCATAATGTTTTCAAGGTTCATCTATGTCGTAATGTGTTTTAGTACTTCATTCCTTTTTTTGTTGAATAATATTCCATTTTATGAACATACCACATTTTATTTATCCATCCATTGAAAGACACTTGGGTTGTTCCCACCTTTTGGCTATCATGAATAATGCTGTGAACATTAATATACAAGCTTCTGTGTGAACATATGTTTTCATTTCTTTTGGGTATATATCTAGGAGTAGAATTTCTGGGTCATATGGTAACTCTATATTTAACATTTTAAGGAACTTCCAGACTGTTTTCCAAAGTGATTACACCATTTTACAATCCTCCCAGTGATGTATGAGGGTTCTGATTTCTCTACATCATCAACACTTGTTATTGTCTGTCTTTTAGACTTTAGCCATTCTAGTACAGTGGAGTGGTATCTCATTTTAGCTTTGGCTTGCACTTCCCTAATAACAAATGATGTTGGGATTCTTTTAATGTGTTTATTGACCATTTTTATGTCTTCTTTGGAGAAATATCTAGTCAAATCCTTTGCCCATTTTTTAATTGAATTATAAGTCTTTTTATTGTTGAGGTGTAAGAGTTCTTTATATATTCTGGATAGAAATCCCTTATCAGAAATATGATTTGCAAGTATTTTCTCTCATCCTGTGGGTTGTCTTTTCACTATCTTGATTGTGTCCTTTGAAGCACAAAAGCTTTAAATTCTGGGACACCTGGGTGGCTCAGTCGTTAAGCGTCTGCCTTTGGCTCAGGTCATGATCCCAGAGTCCTGGGATCGAGCCCCACATCGGGCTCCCAGCTCGGCGGGAAGCCTGCTTCTCCCTCTCCCGCTCCCCCTGCTTGTGTTCCCTCTCTCGATGTCTCTCTGTCAAATAAATAAATAAAATATTTTTTTAAAAAAGCTTTAAATTCTTACAAAGTCCACTTTATGTTTTCTTTTGTCACTTGTACTTTTGGTATTGTGTCTAAAAATACATTGCCTAACTCAAGGTTATGAAGAGTTATTCCTTTTTTTTTTTTTTAAGCTTTCAATAGACCTTTTTCTCCCCCCACCAAGGTGAACAGCAAGGGTCTTCTCTTCTAATCCTTTTGAGTCAGATCTGTCTACCACTCACTCTCATTTACACTCAAGGCACATTTCTTTTTATACTACTCTTGTTCAACAGGACTTTGGCTAACCACCCTGTATCTGCCAACCACTATGCTAGGTTTTGTGGGAAACACAAAATAAAAATGATTCTGTCTTACACACTGGGTATTGGGCAAAGATGAATTTAACTTGGACTTGGCAGTTAAAAGAAACATTAAGGTAGATATGAAAAAAGAACATTAAACATATCAAAGGGCAAATGATTTACTTAATCAAAATTATGGACTGATGCTACTTTTTGATGAAGTTTGCATCAGTATACAATGAAATGAGAAAAATAACGATGATAGGCTTTCTCTTATGCAATGATTATAGTTGACGTAAAGTTTTATTATTTTTTTTTTAATGATGCTATTTGTCAACGTAAGAAATTAGCAATCCCATATTAATCTACCAGGTTTTGTGGGATTCTTTTCTTGGCTGTAAAACCAACAATCTGCAGCCACAGGTTCAGAAGACAGAGAGATCTTTTCTGGCTCAGGGGTGACCAGTGAAGACTTGATGGAGGAGTTGATCTGAGCCTTGTAGATTTTGGATAATTCTGAGTAGAGCCAAGTGTAACAGGTAGGAGAATGTGAACAAGGGCAGCAGAGTGGAAATGAGATTATGAAACAGGTTTGAAGGACTACATGATAGGGTGTGGGAAGTAAGGTTGTGTAGAGAGAGAGTAGATAGATAGCCAAGATGGAGGACCTTGAAAGCCAAAATGAGTTTGAACTTGATTCTCTGGTTAATGGGAAACCATTAAAAGGGGCAAGAGGAGTGACATTCTGAAGAAAGGTGGTACTTTAAGGAGATGAATCTGGCAGTAGTGGAAGGTAAATGGCAGGTGAGAATACTAATTAGGAGCCAGTTGAGGTTTATAATATGACAATATTTGTATTTTGTTGCTAGCCAGAAAATAATTTGACCTTTCATCAAAAGCACTATAGATCTTCGGCAGTGGTGGGTGGAATGTAGGTGATGATGTGGCGAAGAAAGCCAAGCACGAAAAATTTGAAAGCTGACACCTTCTACAGGCAACTAGAAACATTTCCTAAGTGGTGGCTCTCCAGTGTGATGCATGGCTTAGCCTCACAGAAATTTCAGGAACAAGACCCTGGGCCTAGAAATCTCACAGTAAGAAGCTAGAACTCCAAGCATTGGGTCATGGAGAATGACTTTGTCCTAACCTAAAGCTGCTTATCCAACCTACTTCGAGGTCTCTATTAGGGGAGAGGGAAGTACAGCTATACCTCAGAGATACTGCAGGTTCTGTTCCAGATCACCGCAATAAAATGAATATTGCAAAAAAGCAAGTCAAATGAATATTTTTGTTTCCCAGGACATATAAAAGTTATGTTTATACTATACTGTAGTCTGTTAAGTGTGCAATAGCATTATGTCTTTAAAAATGTACATACCTTCGGGCGCCTGGGTGGCTCAGTCGTTAAGTGTCTGCCTTTGGCTCAGGTCATGATCCTGGGGTCCTGGGATTGAGTCCCACATCGGGCTCCCTGCTCAGCAGGAAGCCTGCCTCTCCCTCTCCCACTCCCCCTGCTTGTGTTCCTGCTCTAGCTATCTCTCTCTCTGTCAAATAAATAAATAAAATCTTAAAAAAAAAAAAATCTTTAAAAAAAAAATAAAATAGGGGCGCCTGGGTGGCTCGGTTGGTTGGGCGACTGCCTTCGGCTCAGGTCATGATCCTGGAGTCCTGGAATCGAGTCCCGCATCGGGCTCCCTGCTCGGCAGGGAGCCTGCTTCTCCCTCTGACCCTCCCCCCTCTCATGTGCTCTCTGTCTCTCATTCTCTCTGTCTCAAATAAATAAATAAAATCTTTAAAAAAAAATAATAAATAAAATAAAATAAAATAAAAATGTACATACCTTCAAAAAAAATGTACATACCTTAATTAAAAAATACTTTATTGCTAAAAATGCTAGCCATCATCTGAGCTTTCAATGAGTTGTAATCTTTTTGCTGGTAGAATGTCTTGCCCTAGATGTTGATGGCTGCTGACTGATCAGGGTGGTGGTTGCTGAAGGTTGGGGTGGCTGGGGCAAGTTCTTAAAATAAGACAACAAAAGGGGTGCCTGGGTGGCTCAGTTGGTTAAGCATCTGACTTCAGCTCAGGTCGTGATCTCGAGGTCCTGGGATCAAACCTTGCATCATGCTCCCCGGTTGGCAGGCAGGCAACCTGCTTGTCCCTCTGCTCCCTCCCCCACTTGTAATCATGCATGTGCTCTCTCTCTCTCTCTCTCTCTCAACTAAGTAAAATCTTTAAAAAAAAATAAAAAACAGGGGCACCTGGGTGGCTCAGTTGGTTGGGCGACTGTCTTCGGCTCGGGTCGTGATCCCGGAGTCCTGGGATCGAGTCCCACTTTGGGCTCCCAGCTCAGCGGGGGGCCTGCTTCTCCCTCTGACCCTCCCCTCTCATGCTGTTTCTCACTCTCTCTCTCAAATAAATAAAATCTTTTTAAAAATAAATAAATAAATAAATAAATAATAAGACAACAGTGAAGTTTACCGCATCAACTGACTCTTCCTTTCACAATCAATTTCTCAGTAGCATTTGATGCTGTTTGATAGCATTTTACCCACAGAATTTCTTTTGAAATTGGAGTCAATTCCCTCAAACTTTGCAGCTGCTTTATTAACTAAGTTCATGTAATTTCTAAATTCTTTGTTGTCATTTCAGCAGTCTCCACAGCATCTTCACCAGGAGTAGATTCCATCTCAAGAAAACATTTTCTTTGCTCATCCATTAAAGTTTTATCTGGAGATTATAACACTTCAGACGCATCTTTAGGCTCCACTTCTAATTCTAGTTCCCTTGCTGTTTCCATCACATCTGCACTTAATTCCTTCACTGAAGTCTTGAACCCTTCAAAGTCATCCATTAGGGTTGGAATCAGCTTCTTCCAGACTCCTGTTAATGTTGATATTTGACCTCTTCCCGTAAATTACGAATGTTCTTAATGGCATCGGGAATGGTGATTTCCAGAAGGTCTTCAATTAACTTTGCCCAGATCCGTCAAAGGAATCACCATCCACGGCAGTTGTAGCCTGACGAAATATATTTCTTAAATAATAAGACTTGAAAGTTGAAATGACTACTCAATCCATGGGCTGCAGGGTGGATGTTTTGTTAGCAGGCTTGAAAACAGCATTCATGTCAAACGAAATTCAGTAAAAGGAGGTACGCTTGTATAGTGACACCATATCTGCTGCTTTCAGCCTCCCTGTGAGGATCACTAATGGTCCGATTTAGGAAGCAGACTCCCTCTCTCCTTCTCTTCCTCGCTGTTTCCTGCTTTATGGGCTCAAGGTGCCATGGGCCCTCAAACAGATCAAGGTTAGAGGTAGGTTTGGGGGTCTTCACCCGCTTCTGTTCTCTCTCCAGCTCTGTACATCCCAGTGTATCATCGATGGCCTCATGGGCCTCATAGGGAATAGAAGAAGCAATAAGGGAAAGAAACTACATCTCTTCTGGATCCTGAGTGGTGGCTGCTGTGGTCCTGGCCAGCGGACCCCTGGCTTCTTTCTTTCTTTTTTTTTTTTTTTTTTTGATTTTTTTTTTAAGATTCTATTTATTTATTTGAGAGAATGAGAGACAGAGAGCACGAGAGGGAAGAGGGTCAGAGGGAGAAGCAGACCCCCCGCTGAGCAGGGAGCCCGATGCGGGACTCGATCCCGGGACTCCAGGATCATGACCTGAGCCGAAGGCAGTCGCCCAACCAACTGAGCCACGCAGGCGCCCCCCTGGCTTCTTTCTAGGGACCTGAAATCCAAGGGCTTGGCTGTGGAATACAGATACTGGTCAACACTGGGAGGAGACCTAGACCGGGCTAGTCCTCGGGGGGCCAACCGCAGCTTGCGACTGTCTCTGCGTTCCAGGGCGGCTGCAGGGAGCAGTGGCATGAAGTGGACAGCATTGCTGCTGGCTCTCCGGCTGGCTCTGGCTGTGGCTTCTCCACTGTTCACTGATCCCCACAGAACTGGCCCAGAGCCTGAGGAAGGGGGAGCTTGGAGGAGGTGAAGGGCTCTGTAGGGCTACGGGTAGAACTGAGATTTTTCTCTGGCTGAGGGGAGACCGCTCCCTTTCCCTAGGAAAATGAGCTTCCTGGCCCCTCAGCCTGGCCAAATGGATTCTGCCTCGTTACAGGCCCAGCCGGACCCCGCTCAGCACTTGTCCAAAAGCTAATGTAGGTGAAAGGAGAAGGTTCTATTCCGGCCACACTAACAGGCCCCCTGAAAATCCAGGGAATGAATCGGACCCTGTGTTCGGAAGGGGCCTGTAGGCAGCCTGGTCCTAAGGCTCACGACCACCCTGTGTAGAGAAACCTGCCTATGGCCCAGTCTCCCTTTTCTCCCAAGAGGCACACCCTCAAAGCCTCGTGCTGAGTCGCGCTGGGATCCACAAGGACTCGGCCTGCTGGTAGACCGACGACTGGTCCTTGCAGCCTCCCTTCAAGGTTTCAGGAACCCCCTCCCAGGCTGGCTGCTCCACCCTGAGGCTAGTCTGGAATCTTAGTGAAAGGAAAAAGCTGGAAAACAAGGAGTCATTCAGAGTGGGTTGAAGAGAAGAGGGAGAGGTTTCTGGCTAAGACCTAAAAGGAGGGGCCTAAAGGGAAGGAAGGAAGCTCTAAGCCTCTGCCCAGACTTTTCCCCTGAGACTCCTAAGGACCAGGGAGAAGCCAGGTCCGGCTCTCTCCCCCGTTTTCTTTGCCGCCTCGAGAGTTCTCAGCCTCCGGCACGGACTCCTTTCTCTCCCCTCCCCCTTCCCTAGGCTGAGGGGCCCCCAGGGCCTGGCAGGGAGGGAGGCTGGGCGGCTGTACCGTGGGCAGGCCTGCTCCTCTCCCTTCCCCCTTCCCAGAGCAGCAACGTCACCGCAGCCCCAGCACGGCCACCGGCGGCGGGCGGCGGCGAGCAGAGGCGCTGCGATTGCGCAGCCTCCCTGCATTCGCAACGATGCCATTGTATTAGCAGAAATCAGATCTTAGGAAATCGGTTCCGTTCCCCCTGTGTGGTCCCGTGGAACAGTGCCTCGGCTGGAACTGTCAAGGTAGAGCTTGGTTGGAGTGCAAAAGGAACAGAAGCCTCCGGGTGCAGCTCAAGGCTCCTAACAGAGGTATGGCTCAGCGGAGCTGGGGGAGGGGCAGGGCAGAGCCGCTAGGATAACCGAGCAGCACATTTGGGCCCTGGCTTCTGAGGGTTGGCTTTGTCTTTCCGAGAGAGAGAGAGAGAGAGAGAGAGAGAGAGAGAGAGAGAGAGAGAGAGCAAGCATGAGAGCAAACATTAGCCAGGCTCGTCCTTGCATATATTTGGGCTGTGGTGCAGAGGCTTGGGCTAATGCTGTCTTGTCAAGAAGCAGAAGATCCCCTCCTTCCTTTCTGGGCATTTCTAATGAGGCTGCTATAGTGTGGGCCAGGGTGGAGGGGTTCAGATCTAGGAACAAAGGCTTAATGGGAGGAGACACCCCTGAAGCTATCATAAGTTTATGATGGAGAAAATGCAGGGATTCAAGCAGCTTTCAAGAGGAGGGGCTGGGAAGCATCCATCCCATTCTTTTTCCTCCATACACAAACATTCATACCCATAGACACACATACCATATCTTCTGGTGCCATGGGAGCCACTAGGCTCTCGGTAAGGATGGAATAAGAAAGAATGTTGATCAAGAGGCTCCACAGTCTATTGGGGGAGCATGGGGAGGTGGTCATTGTAATGCTGAGGGCACCTGACTTGTTATAATCAGTCTCCTTATACAGACCTAGATTCCTAACAGGAAGGGACCTGAGCATAAGCAGGTCCCAAATGTACCCTCTTCCTCTCCTCCCTTCAGTCCTGCTCCAGAGAGGACTCAGACAGGAAAAAGGTTATCCGTCCTACCGATGCTCCTCGTGGGACCTCAGGTCAAGGTCAGATTGTTAGAGATTAGCAACTGAGTACCACCGTCTTCTCAGTCCTCCTACAGAAGGCCAAAAAAAGAGGGAAGGCATTCAATGACTAGCAGAGAGATGCTGATGACTGAAAACAGGGGAACCCTTTCTTCTGGAGTGTAGAACATTTTCCTGCCCAGAGTTACCCTATCGCTGAGCAGATAGAGTTCCTTAAATTCCCATTTCCATTGACCACCTTGGTGGATGATTCAAAAACATGCTAATAGGAATCAGTGGTTCCACATTGTGCAAATATGTGATTGGGGAATACACTGGGAAGTTGTGGGAGGTTGTTAGTTCCCAGGAAGCATCCAGGAATGTGAACTACAGAACAGGGAAAAGGGGCCTTGGGGACTATGAATGGGGCAGGGAGATGAGGGCCGGGAGCTGTGACAGGCGGTGGATTGAAGAGTGTTTAATAACATTCATATTACTGGGGCGGTAATATGAAAGGGACGATAGGTTCAGAGCATAGAGAAGTGGGTAAATACAAATTATGTAAGTGAAGGCTAGAGTGGGGGCCTATACAGGAAAGGTAGGAAGCAGCTGCCGTGCAGCAGGGTAAATGCCAGGACTTTAGGAAGAGGGTGTGGCCCGGCTCATTTTCTTTGGGAGGCAGTTGTAGTGGAAAGAATTAAGAACTGGGCAGAATTGGGCAGACCTGAGTTTGTGTCTTATCTCAGCTGTGTAATTGTAGGCAAACTACTTACTCTTGCTATGCTTCAGTTTTCTCATGTGTAAAATAGAAATGATTATGCCTCCTTTTACAGATCATAGTGGTGGGGTACCTGCCTGGCTCAGTCGGCTAAGCATCTGACTCTAGATTCCTGCTCAGGTTGTGATCTCAGGGTCATTGAGCCCCATATTGGGTTCTACGCTCTGCAGGGACTCTGCTTGAGATTCTCTCTCTCCCTCTGCCCCCACCCCCCACACTCTCTCACTCTAAAATAAATAAATAAATCATTCAAAAAGTTATAGTGGAAGTAGAGATGATATATGTAAATCACCTGGCATGTAAAAGCTCAGTGAATGATCACTAATAAATAGTATTGTTATGATAGGCCAGGAGACACTCATTTGTGATGGGGGCCAGGAAAAGGGCTCTCATGGAAAGCTCATCCGGTTGTAGAGAGCTAGACTTCCTAACTTGATGCTGGCTGAACCCACCACTATCTACCTAGTAATCACAGCTAGAGGGCCCATCTTCTGAGAGCTTTCTTCCACTTTCTTCCTATTCTGGATTCTCTATTCCTTCCCCATCTTCATCTCCCATGTCTCTCCATTCAATCAGGGTACTCATTCCAGAGTCTGGAATGAGCTCTTCTACCCCATCGTTTTCTCTTCTATTTTATTAGAGCTCATGGACCACAGTATTAAACGTGTATTATTGTAGAACAAGTCACTCCCAAGAAAGAAGTCTAAGAGGTATGTGCTCTGTGGTGTTTGAAATAAAGTCACATGTACAGTATACTCTCATTACATTCTTAACTGATCAAAAGTTAAGATTCCTTAAGATTCCTTAAGATGAAGATGCTGGATTGTGGATGGAGCATTAATTCCTTAAGAATTATTCCATCCAATTAATGGAGCATTAATTCCTTAAGATTCCTCCAAGATTCCTTAAGATTCCTAACTGATTAAAAGTTAAGATTCTTAATCTGTCTTTATTAACTGAGTGATCTTGGACAAGTCCTTTTGTTTTTTTGGTTGTTGATTTCCTTGTTTTTTAAAATGAAAGTGGCTCTGGCTACTTTGGTGAGTTGTTGTGAGGATCATGGAGATGACATATATTTAAAAAATGCTTTGCAAAAAATGTGCAAGTTTTGTCAGGGGCAGAGCAGAGGCATGAGCACAAAATCTCATAGGATGTCTGCAGAACTTCACCTTAGTTAGCTGAGCTAGAGTTGTCTGTGAAGGAACTATTGGCAGGCATTTCCCTTGGTTGTGTGGAGATCAGGGAGGAATAAGACCTTCTCTAAGATACAAAAACATAAAATGAATCCACCAGGGATAGTGCTTTACAGTTAAAATAGGATTCAGCACAACCTAAATGTAAAAGCTAAAATTATACAGCTTTCAGGAAAAAAAGGAAAATTTTCTTTATGATCTTGGGATAAGCAAAGATATTTTAGATAGGACACAGAAAGCTTTAACCATAAAAGAAAAAGAAAAGATAAATGCAATTTTGTATAATTAAAAACTTCCATTAATTGAAAAGCACCATTAAGAAAACAAATGGGCAAGCCACAGGCCAAAAGAAAATATTCACAAGACATGTCTGACAAAGGAAATTTTAAAACTCCTACAACTCAATAATAAAAAGACAAATAAGTCTTTAAATGGGTAAAGTAGGAGTCCACAAATAACGGAGCACTTACCATGTTCCAAGCACTATGTATAGGTTCTAGGGACACGGAATTGACTATATCTCAGTTTCTGACCTCAGGGAATGAACTCTAGTCTGGGGGACAGATACATAAACAACATTATAATATAATTGTCTGTACCCTCCAGCCAAAGGTTCTTCATCATCTTCTGTATCCATTTATTCTTTATCCCTGATTTAGAGGATCAGCCTTCTAGACTGTGTGTCACTGTGTTTTTCCATTTCAAAGCATATGTGACTCAGTAGTAGTTTTGTGGATCGAATCATAAGTTCTTATGTGTGTATATTTTATTTGTGAATGCTACTTGAAAATGGTGCTTTAGGGGCGCCTGGGTGGCTCAGTTGTTAAGCGTCTGCCTTCGGCTCAGGTCATGATCCCAGGGTCCTGGGATCGAGCCCCGCATTGGGCTCCCTGCTCGGCAGGGAGCCTGCTTCTCCCTCTCCTGCTTCCTCCTGCTTGTGTTCCCTCTCTCGCTGTGTCTCTCTCTGTCAAATAAATAAAATCTTTAAAAAAAAAAAGAGAGAACGGTGCTTTAAAGAGGGGGGGCGGTTATTCACCGAAGATCAAGTGATGGCTGTAGGCCATAGGTACTCCTAAAATTACTGCTATGTGTACAAGACAGTTTTCTATGCTCCTTTTAGTCCAGGCCTCAGATGATAGCCTTGACTTGGGGAAACCTAGTACTATATGTATGGGGAAGCCGCCCTCTCCAAGCCCTGAACCCAGGTATCTGTGTTGTTTAAAGAAAACAAAATGGGGCACCTGGGTGGCTTGGTCGGTTAAGCGTCTGACTCGATTTCAGCTCACGTCATGATCTCAGGGTTGTGAGATCAAGCCCTGTGTCAGGCTCCACTCTGGGTGTGGAACCTGTTTAAGATTCTCTCTCTCTCTCTTTCCCTGTCCCTCTGCCCCCCATCTCTAAAAGAAAGAGAGAGAGAGAAAAAACAAAACTGTTTAAATTATGTACATAATAGATATTTATTATATACAAATTAGAAAATATAGATGACTAGGGTTGCTGGAGGGGAGGTGGGTAGAGGGATGGAGTAACTGGGTGATGGGCATTAAGGAGGGCATGTGATGTAATGAGCCCTGGGTGTTGTATGCAACTGGTGAATCACTGAACTCTACCTCTGAAACTAGTAATACACTGTATGTTAATGAATTGAATTTAAATAAAATTTTAAAAATACAGATGAAACAGAAAGAGTAATATTAAAAATAATCCAAAATCACTCAACAGAGATAAGCACTATTAATATTTTGTTGTATATGCCTTCAAATTTTCTTTCATGCATATTGCTATGGTCTGAATATTTGTGTCCCCCAAAATTCATATGTTGAATCCTAACCCCCAAAGGTAGTGGTAGTAAGAGATAGGGCCTTGGGAGGCGATTAGCTCATGAGGACAAAGCCCTCATGAATGGCGTTAGTGCTCTTACAAAACAGGCTCCAGAGAGATCACTTGTCCCTTACACAATGTGAGGACACAGCTAGAAGGTGCCAGCTATGAACAAGGAAGAGGGCAGAATGCAGCCATTCTGGCACCTTGATCTTGGACTTCCCAGCCTCTGGAACTATGAGAAATAAATTTCTGCTGTTTACAAGACACATAGTCTGAGATGTTTTATCATAGCAACCTGAACAGACTAAGACACATACAGACATATATTTATTTACAAAAATGGTGTCATACTCTACATGCTGTTTGTAATCTGCAGTTTTACTTAATATTTTGTGAACATTTTCCCAAGTCAGTAATCATATTAACACATTATTTTAATGATACTCTGCTCTGTACTTTTTTATTGATTGTTATTACTGGAATTTTAAGTTGTTTCCAACTTTCTGTTATCCTTGTAGCATTTTTATTTGAACCCAAGTTTTCTTGGTGAAGGAAGAGAAGAGATGGGGAAGAGTGAAGGGAAAATTATCTCATGTACTTCATAGCTAAACTTCCTAAAAATCCTCTTTATTTCTCTCAACAATATCCCATACTTTAAGGCAGCTGTCTCTCTTTTTTCCTTCTCAGTTTATCTCTGAAAATGCCCAATCCCCTCCACCAGTCAATACCCATTCCCTTCCTCACCTCTCCTTTCCTCTTCTCATAAATCTTAATCTTTTTTTTCTATTTTAAAAAAGGCTTTAAATAACAGTTTTGTTAAGATATAATTCACGTACCACAAAAATCCGTAGTTTTGATTTTACTCACTGACTTTCATAATTATCACCACTGTCTGATTTCAGAACATTTTCATCACCCCAGAAAGAACCTCCATTACCCATTAGAAGTCACTCCCCATTCCCCAGTCCTCCAGTCCCTGGCAACCACTAATCTATTTTCTGTTTCTGTGGATTTGCCTATTCTGGACATTTCATATAAATGGAATCATACAACATCATACAAAGAAGCCTTTTATGACTGGCTTCTTTCACTTACCTTTTTGAGGTTCATTCATATTGTAGCATGGATCACTACCTGATTCCTGTTATTGCTAAATAATATTCTGTTGCATGTATATATCAAAATTACTTTTTTAACATCAGTTTTTTTGTTGCAGCTTTAGCTATCTGTCTATCTAACTATCTATTTATTTATCTATCTATCACCTGTCTGTCTACACTGGCGCGCCTGGCTGGCTTAGTTGGTGGAGCACGCAACTCTTGATCTCAGGGTTGTTGGTTCGAGCCCCACTTTGGGTGAAGAGATTACTTAAAAATAGAATCTTAAAAAAAGAAAAAAAAAAAGAGAAACCAAATTTAAAAAATAAAGTAAGCTCTACACCCGGTGTGGGGCTTGAACTTTAGACCCTGAGATCAAGAATCACATGCTCTACCAACTGAGCTAGCCAGGTGCCCCTGTATCACATTATGTTTATCCTCTCCCTTATGCAGTGGCATATACAGAATGGACAGAAGGCATATACAACAAAACCAATTCATCTGTTAATGGACAGTGGCTTGCTCCAACCTTTTTTGGCTACTGTGAATGCTGCTATGAATATTAATATACAAGCTTTGGTGTGAACATGTGTTTTCTCTTGGGTATATACCTAGGAGTAGAATTGCTGGGTCATATGGTAACTGTATGTTTAACATTTTAAGGAACTGTCAGATCAGACTGGTTTTCCAAAGTGGCTCCACCATTTTACCATGCCTCCAGCAAGGTTGAGGGTTCCAATATCTCCGCATCCTCACCAACATTTGTTACTGTCTGTCTTTTATCTTAGGCATCGTGGTGGGGATGAAGTGGTATCTCAATGTGGTTTTCATTTCTGTGATGACTAATGATGTTGAGCATCTTTTCATGTGTTTATTGGCCGTTTGTAAGTTTTCTCTGGAGAAATGTCTATTCAAGTTCTTTGCCCAGTTTTTAATTGAGTTATATGTCTTTTTATCGTTGAGTTGTAAGAGTTCTTTTTTTTTTTAAGATTTTATTTATTTATTTGACAGAGAGAGAGAGAGAGAGACACACAGCGAGCTTAACAACCGAGCCACCCAGGTGCCCCAAGTTGTAAGAGTTCTTCATATATTTTGATCAGTAATCTCTTTGCAAATATTTTTTCCCATTTTGTGGGTTGTCTTTTCTTGATGGTATCCTTTGAGGCACGAAGGTTTTTAATTTTTATGAAGTCCACCTTCTCTATTCACTTGTCACTTGTGCTTTTGGTGTCATATCTAAGAAACCATCACCCAATCCAAGATAACAAATGTTTATTCCCGTGTTTTCTTCTAGAACTCAAACCTTGTAGCTCAGTTTAGCCTCTCTGGTTTCTACCTTTCTCTGTATCGACTCATTATCCTCATTCAACTCCCAAAGGGTTGGGAGTCCAACAAAGAAGTCTTCCTCTCAGAAAGAAAAGGGAGGGGAGAGGATAAACACTTGCTTTTTAATTTTGATGTAATTTCATTTATAAAAGAATTTTTAAAACTGAATTCCTCACACACTTATTTATCAGCCACTTGAATTTTTTCATTTATGTATTGCCTGTTCATGTCCTTGAGCATGTGTGACTTGCCTAGATCTTTTCGTACTCCACATGGGAAGATCTGTGACCCTGTAATCTAAATGAGTTAAATTTTTAAAAATTGGTGGTATTAAGTATTCAACTAAATGGTGGAAAACTCAGGCATTGAGGAATTTAGGTTCACAGTGGGTGGAAGGAAAATGACAAGAATAAAAAGGGAGGGAAGAGAAATGAATGAATTAGCAGAAGTTAGATAAGAGGAGTCTGAGCAAGCAAGACTCTTAGGACTTGAATTTGGTAGTACAGGAGACTAGAATTTGAGGAAGCCGTTCTGTCGCAGTCCAGCCAGCAGACCAGAGAAGCTCAGAATAGGCTCTGTGTGCTTGGGACCGGGAGACCTTGAATAGGAGAGAGCTTTACCTTAGCCTATTGGAGGAAAAACTGGGAAGAGAAGACTTTCTAGGGGACCCCCATGGTGAAAGTTCTGGACTGAAAATGGACAGAATTTGGGCACTTCAGAAGATCTGTATCCTGAACTGGACAAGAATGTATTAGGCCTATCATGTTTGCTAGGACTGCTGTGTGCCTGAGTGATACAAGAGATAGAAATAGACACCCACCCCCTCAGTGAGAAGGAAGAGGTTGGCATCACCCATACTTTTAGTCAAGTCACTCTAATGACCAACTCGGTCTCTGTATTCAAGAAGCTCCAGGACAGGGGCGCCTGGCTGGCTCAGTCGGAGCATGTGACTCTTGATCTCGGGGTTGTGAGTTCCAACCCCATGTTGGGTGCAGAGATTACTTAAAAATAAAATCTTGAAAAAAGAAAAAGAAAAAAAAAAAAAAGCAGCAGCAGCTCCAGGACAGTAGTAGGGAGAGTGAGGATCATTAGCCCACAGCCGGCAGAGAGGGATGAGCATTCTGGGGCTCAGAGGAGAAAATGAGGTGACATGGGGGCAAACAATACAGAATAATTTAAAAATAGTTTTCTTGCAAAATTAATAGCTTATTGCTATGAGTCCATGATATAGTTCATCTTCATGATTTTCCCCTTATCTGAGAGCTTGCAAGCTCAAGCTGGGTCTAAGGCACCTCCCTGTCCTCCTCAGTGCCGAGCACCCTTTCGGTCTTCCTAGATGGTTTTTCTAAGGTACTATTCATACTTTTTTTGTACTTGGGACTAGTCATTATTTACTGCTAAGAACTTGTCCTTGAAAGAAAAGGAGAAAGTGCTGTCCTTGAGATCCCCAGACCTTTGTAGGTGGCATGAAAAGGAGCTTGCCTTTTATCACCAAGTGGATGCACGGCCAATGAAGGGGGCACTCAAGAGCTGGACCCGTGCAGAAAGTAGGGCAGGGTAGCCCGGCCCTGTCGGGCTGTGTTATCAAGCTCCATCTTGACTCTGAGTCGTTTCTCCTCTTGGGTTCTTCTCCCTCTGAAAATGCTATGGGGAAGGGCATGTCCCTGACTTCCAGGGAGGTGACATTAGGTTCCCTTTCTTTCCCTCTCTCTCCAGGTGCCAAGCTCTCCTGATGAAATGTGTTCTGCCCCACTGGGCTCCGGGGGCAGTGTCTGGTGCTGTTGATGCGCTTGTTCGAAATTTCCAGAATGGATAGTCCCCCAAAGCTGACTGGAGAGACCCTCATCGTCCACCACATCCCCCTGGTGCACTGCCAAGTCCCAGATAGGCAGTGCTGTGGAGGGACAGGTGGAGGTAGTGGGAGCACGAGATCCAACCCTTTCTGCCCCCCTGACCTGGGCACCAGCCGGCCTGATCAAGACCTAGGACAAGCTGACTCGCTGCTGTACAACAGTCTGCACTCTGCCCCAGGGGGATCCGCACGGCCTGCAGACAGCACGAGGAGCAGGGTTCGGGATGGAAGAGGCCCCGGGGCCCCTAAACGACACAATCCTTTCCTGCTGCAGGAGGGTGTGGCTGAGCCAGGACTTGGTGACCTCTGTGATGACAGCATTGGTGACGGTGCCACCCAGCAGTCCTTCCACCTGCACGGGGCAGGTCAGCCCACCTTCCATCTGTCCCCTTTCCAGCTGCCACCACCTGGCCCTAGGGCGGGCAGGCCGTGGGGGGCGACGCTTAGTCGAGCTGGAGTAGTGGAGGGGCAGGAACAGGAGCCGAGGGCCACCTTGCATCCCCAGCACTGCGGCACTAGCCACTGCGGCCGGCCAGACCTGGAAGCAGAGACCATGGAGCTGGACGAGAGTGGGGGACCTGGCAGTGGGGGCGGAGCCAGTGAGACGTCGGGCTTTTCCTTCGATCCGGACTGGAAGCTCAGTTCAGATGAATCGCCGCGGAACCCAGGCTGCTCGGGCTCGGGGCCGCGGCGCCGCCGCTGCAGCAGCGCCTCCAGCCCGTCCGAGGCGGCCGACCAGTCCATGGGCTACGCGAGTGACTCCTCCTGCAACAGCTCGGAGGGCGTGCTGGTCACCTTCAGCACCCTCTACAGCAAGACGCACGGCAGCTCCCGCGCCAACCTCAACGCCGCCCCACAGTTGTGCAGCAGCTCTTCCTTCTGCAGCCGCTCAGACCCTGGCGCCTTCTACCTGGACCTGCAGCCCTCCCCAGCCGAGTCCAAGATGTCTTGTGAGTCCCACCACCCGGACAGCGGAGGCGGGGAAGGGAGCTACGGCTGCCCTCATGCCTCATCTCCCGAGCTCGATGCCAACTGCAACTCCTGCCGCCCACACTGTGAGCCCTGCCCAGGGGGGGCCGACCTCACGGCCTGCTTCCAGAGCCAGGCGCGTCTCGTTGTGGCCACACAGAATTACTATAAACTTGTCACCTGTGACCTGTCCTCCCAGTCATCCCCAAGCCCAGCTGGCTCTTCCGTCACCAGCTGCTCTGAGGATCACACCAAGATAAGCCCTGCGCCAGGCCCCAGCCCAGACCCTGGCCCCAGCCAGCCCTCTGAGTATTACCTATTCCAGAGGCCAGAAGTCCAGCCAGAGGAACAAGGAGCGGTGGGTTCCCCGGTGGAAGCAGCGGCACCTGTGGGCCCCACCGTGATCGAGGGGCAAGTGTACACCAACACCTCGCCCCCCAACCTCAGCACTGGACGCCAGCGCTCTCGAAGCTGCGATCGCAGCCTCGCGCGCAGCCCTCCTGTCCGCCTGGGCTCACTGGAGCGCATGTTGAGTTGCCCAGTGCGCCTGAGTGAGGGTCCTGCAGCCCTCGCTGGCTCTGGCTCCCCACCTCGGCGGGTCACCTCCTTTGCTGAGCTCGCCAAGGGCCGGAAGAAAGCTGCAGGCTCTGGCTCCCCGCCGCTTCGAGTGAGCGTTGGGGACTCCTCCCAGGAGTTCTCACCCATCCAAGAAGCCCAGCAAGATAGGGTGGGCCCACTGGACGAGGGCACTCGCTGTAGCCACAGCCTACCACCCATGCCCTCGGGGCCGGGCATGGACCTATTTGGCCCAGAGCCCTGGTCCACCCAGGTCTGTCAGGGCTCCCAGGCCAGTGAGATGCCACCTGCTAGCCTCAGAGCTGCTGGGCAAGGCCCCTTGGCCCAGCTGATGGATCCAGGGCCTGCTCTCCCAGGGAGCCCAGCCAACAGCCATACCCAGAAGGATGCAAGAGCTAGAGCTGACGGTAAGGAACATAGAGGCTGGAGAATACCGGAATATATGCATGGCCTCCTCAATGATAGGGCCCTGGCAACCACCCCCTCCATAACCACTAAAGGTTCCTCAACCTAGATCCATCATCTTTCCAGTCCAGGTCATGTCTGACAGTTGTAATGGGGGGAAAGATAAAAAATACACTGAAATTATCAGGACTCAGAGACTGATATATTGGGAAAGGAAGTACGCAGACGGTTGTGATTATAAGCCTGGATGACTGGAAAGATGATGGTACGTGAATAGGGACCACAGACACTGATGTAAAGTGGATTTCCTGGAAAAGGGATAAAGCCCAAGTTCAGTTTGGGACATTTAGGAATTTGCAGTGCTTAAGGGATATGTCCCTTAGGCAAACCACACTGCAAGTCAGTGAAGTTCATTCTTTGATCAGTGATTGTTGCCGTTTTTCAAAGAGCCTGAAACCAGACACTTGACTTTTAAGCCTCCTGGGCCCGCTCTTCCCCTGTTTATTACATTTAAATAATTGTTTTATAAATGCTCTATGTTAAATGTTGGTGATGGAGAGATGTGAGGGACAGTCTCTAGCCTCAAGGAATTCTGACTAAGGATGAAAACAGAAAAGGAAACATAATTAAAAACACAGAGTTGGGGGAGGGGGGAGTGCGCCTGGGTGGCTCGGTTGGTTAAGCTGCCCACTCTTGATCTCAGCTCGGGTCTCAATCTCAGGATCATGAGTTCAAGCCCTGCATTGGAGCCTACTTAAAAACAAAAACCAGAGATGACGGTGTCCAGTACTGGTCTATGAGAGGGCTCTCTAGACAGACTAAAATGTCAGAGAAGGAGTGCTAACAGAATTTATATTTAAAACCAGTCTAGGGGCGCCTGGGCGGCTCAGTCGTTAAGCGTCTGCCTTCGGCTCAGGTCATGATGCCAGGGTCCTGGGATCGAGCCCCGCATCGGGCTCCCTGCTCGGCGGGAAGCCTGCTTCTCCCTCTCCCACTCCCCGGCTTGTGTTCCTGCTCTCACTAACTCTCTCTGTTTGTCAAATAAATAAATAAAATCTTTTAAAATAAATAAATAAATAAAACCAGTCTAGAAACAGGATGAGGAATAGGCTTTGTGGACACTTGTGAGAAGAACATTCTAGGTTCATACAGTAGTCCGTATAAAACCAACAAGGTACAGAATAACTTGATGCTTTCCAGCCATGGTGGGGTGTGGATGGAACTATTGAAGGATTTTAATCAGGGAAGTGGCATTTTGTTTTTTAACAGCTTAGTGGCATAGTTTTTTTGCATTTTAGAAAGATCACTGGTTGTTTGGGGGAAAGGTGGATTGGAAAGGATGCCCTGGGGGTCAGGAGACCACCAAGATCAGAGTCATCAGAATAACAGAAGTAGTTAAAACTTTGAGTGGATGAGAGTACCTAGGGAGAATGTGTGGAGTTGTAAAGGGAACAAGGACAGAGAGCCCTGAGGATACAATGATTTAAGGGTGAGCAGAGCAACACTCAAAGGTTCTGAGAAGAATTTGGAAAATAGGAGGAAAACCAGGGGAGAGTGAAGGCACAGGCACTAGAGGAGGAGAAAGTTTCAAAAAAGAGTTAGGTTCAACAAAGTTTTGAAGAGAAATCACTAACATTAAGGCTGAAGAATCCCGAAAACAACATTTGGGAATAGTGAAGGGGGGAAGCCAGATCGCAGAGGGTTTGGAAGGAGAGATAAAGCAGGGGAAAGGGAGATAAAAGAGAATCTGCTATGCTGTAGGCTCGGGTTGGTCCATATGTCTTTTCAAAAGAAGTGGGTTAAAAAACCATAAATGGTGTAATCTCTGCTATTGGGAAGATCATAGCCTCAGAAGACTTCACACTCCTAAAAGGACACAGAGGAGCTGCCCTTGGGGTGGAGGATGAAAGGGGAGGCCTCCAGGGAGGAGGGGGGTCAGAAACAGCAGAGATTGGCCAGAGTCCTTTGGAACCCACCCCCTTCTTAGACTTGACTGTCTGGTGGGTGTCTCTAGGCGCAGGGGATGCTGTGGCTGGCATTCTGAGGGCAAGAACAATACTGGTCAGAGATGGGAGAGGCATTGAAACTGTTGTGTGTTTTTTTATTGGGTAAGGCTTTTCATACAGAGATGCTATTCCGTTCCATAAGTCTCCAGTGATCTCCCACAGGGCTCTTCTCTCAATTCTATACTTTTTTTAAAATTAATGAATGACAGTTCAATGAATTCATGAATGACAAAAGAAGCTGAGATCTCTTTGAGATCCTGAGCAGCAGAGTCAACGTTCAAAAAGATCTTACCAAATCTGGAAAGAACAAAACAAAAAAGCAGGGACCAGTGTCAGGTTTGATAGGTAAGCTATACTTGAGTTGATTTGGGATATTTAATTGATCGCACTCTCAGAATGAGTCAGCAGTTTGGAAGGGCTTCCAAATAGTTAAAATGACTGTCTTCCTTGATAGACTCCAGAAGGGAGAAGCTGATAGTCCTCTACTCCTCTAAATCAGTTAGTGCTCACCTGCAAGTTCTGGGTACCCCATTTTAAGAAGGAACTGAGGAACTGGGGCTGTGTCACCTACAGAACAGCAGACTTGGGTGAATGTGGTCTCTGATTTTCTCAAGGGCTGTCACATAGAAAAGTGAGAAACCTTACTCTTTGTATTCCCTGGGGACAAAACTGAGACCCACTCCCCAGGTCAGGCCCCTCCTTCTCTGATCTCATTCCTCTGCCTCAAACCCTACTCAAACCCTATCCTGGGGACTTAGGGAGGATTTTTTAAAGAGTAGAAATAAACAGTCTAATTCAAACATACTTTATATAGCGGATATAATAAAGCTGCGGTTGGGAAGGCCTAATCTGAAAGCCAGGGTCAGTTCAGCCTTGAAATTTTATATTTAAATAAATGGATAGGCAGGAGGCATTCCCAGCAGGAAAGGCTGTGTACTTAAAGATGGGAATGGGGTGGGAAGAGTGGTGTCAATGAGAATGGCAGGTGTGGGAGTTTGAGGGGAGAGCAGTCTAAATGGTGGCAGGTGTGGATACCTATTTGAGAAGATTAGACTTTATTCTGTGGGCAGTAGGGTCACAGGGTATTTTAGGAAGCAATCTGATTTATGTAAGAAGATCTGGATGCAGTGAGACTAGCCTGAACCAAGGGTGACAGTGGGGCTTCATTCATTTACTATTGATTCAGTACCTACTATATACTGGGCTCTATTCTAGGCACTGGGGATACATCAATGAACAATTCAGAAACACTGCTTTTTTTGGAGCCCTTATGAGGAGTAATAGACAAAAACCAAGATAACTTCTAATAGTGATAAAATGCTAAAAAGAAAATAAAACAGGATAATGAGACAGAGTATGACTTGTCAGAGGGACTGGGGTGGTCACCACTGAGGAGGTGATGTTTGAGCTGATGCCTGGATGATGAGTTGATTTCAGGCAGAACAGCAGGTGCAAAAGATCCCGAGATGTTAATGAACTTGGCATGTTTAAGGACAGAAGGAAGTGTGGCTGGAGCACAGTAAGCAAGGGAGAATGACAAAGGTTGCTCTCCAAGCACAGATTGGAGGTGACAGGAGGGTATATTTTGAACATGTCCCCTAGGAGTGAGTCTGAAACCCCTCCCTGATGGGGTTGTGATCACTATCCCCTTAAGACTCAGTGAAGTAAGGGGCGCCTGGGTGGCTCAGATGGTTAAGCGACTGCCTTCGGCTCAGGTCATGATCTCAGGGTCCCGGGATCGAGTCCCGCATCGGGCTCCCTGCTCAGTGCAGAGCCTGCTTCTCCCTCTCCCTCTGCCACTCCCTCTGCTTGTGCTCTTCTGTCTATCTCTCTGTCAAATAAATAAATAAAATCTTTAAAAAAAAAAAAAAAGACTCCATGAAGTAAATAAATGGGAAAAGATGAGGGATACCATTTCCTATGTAGTGCAATGTGATAAAGAGAACATTAGCCCCTAAGTCAGACTCTGGCTTAGCAGAATTCTAGCTCTGCCACTTCCTAGTTGTGTGACCTTGGGCAAATGACTTAATGTCTCTAAATTTCCAATACCCTGAGCTGTCAGGTAAGGGTATTAATTCCTGTCTCATAGATTTGTTGAGCCGGAGTTGTGCCCAGTGAGCCACACCCAGGGTTTCTCGCTTCGTAGAAGCTCACAGCGCCACCTTGTGTCATGCAGATGTTTACAGTGTGCGGAGTGTTTTGTTGGGTTTTTTTTTAGAAGCACAACTCACGCACAAAGACAATCTGGCTGTGCAGTATCCTGGAGTTTTGTTAGTTCTGAGCCCTGTGTCTTGAGAGACACTGACCTGAAGATTGGCTGAAAGAACAGGAGAGGACCAGCCTTGGGGATCACAACTCTGTGTAGAGGGAGCAAATGTGGACCCTGAGGCCCCAATGCCAGGATCGTGAAAGAGTGGGAATGGGGTTGATAGGGGTGACAGGAGGCTGATTCCAGCTGCAAATGAAGAAATATCATGGTTAGATTTGCTTAAGAATGAAATGAGTCAGCTTTAGTGGAGACAGGCGATGATGAGTAAAACCTTGAAGTAAATAACATCTTACCCTGAATATCTGTGACCTTTACTCCAACTCTTTAGGCCTTAGAAACAAAGGAAATGGTGGTTCTGCCATTGACAGAAATGGAAGTCATCAGGGGAAAGGTGATAGATGAATTGCTTTAAAATAGCAAATTTTGGGGGTGCCTGGGTGGCTCAATCGGTCATGATCCCAGGGTCCTGAGATCAAGCCCTGCATCGGGCTCCCTGCTCGGCGGGAAGCCTGCTTCTCCCTCTCCCACTCCCCCTGCTTATATTCCCTCTCTCGCTGTCTCTGTCTCTGTCAAATAAATAAATAAAATCTTAAAAAAATAATAAAATAAATAAAAAGCAAATTTTTAGGGGGAAGGGGCAGATGGAGAGGGAGAATCTTTTTCTTTTTAAGATTTTATTTATTTTAGAGAGAGTGAGCGAGTGGGGGGAGGGGCAGAGGGAGAAGGAGAGAGAGAGAGAATCTCCAGCAGACTCCTTGCTGAGCGTGGAGCCCAACATGGGGCTTGATCTCACTACCCGTGAGATCATGACTCATGAGATCATCTGACCCAAAACCAAGAGTCAGAGGCTTAACCGACTGAGCCACCCAGGCACCCCAGATGGAGAGAGAGAATCTTAAGTAGGCTCCACGCCCAACACAGAGCCTGAGATCATGACCCGAGCTGAAATCAAGATTCGGATGCTTAACTGACTGAGCCACCCAGGCACCCTTAAAATAGCAAAATTTTTTTTAAGATTTTATTTATTTATTTGACAGAGAGAGACACAGCGAGAGAGGGAACACAAGCTGGGGGAGTGGGAGAGGGAGAAGCAGGCTTACCCGTGGAGCAGGGAGCCTGATGCGGGGCTCGATCCCAGGATCCTGGGATCATGACCTGAGCCAAAGGCAGACGCTTAACGACTGAGCCACCCAGGCGCCCCAAAATAGCAAATTTTAAGTGAAAGCGGAATGATCCAGAGATTAAGGGGAAGGTGGGGGCTAAAGCTGTGGGTTCGGGAGTCATCTGTATGAATGCCTGAACTTGAACAATGCAGGGACGAAAGTGTAAAGGGAGATCTAAGAATGGAGCCTTAAGATACACCCACCCTTGAAGTCAAGAAAATGAAGATGGGGTGAATAGTCAAGAGTACAAGAGAGTTCAGCATCATAAAAACAATAGAAAAAGTTTTACAAAAGATGGGAGGCACACTGTCATATTCCCAAACTTGGATTGCCCTTACCCCATTCAGTTCCTACAAGCCAGGTCCTGCCCATCTCTTCCCCTCTCCCCAGTGAGCATCATCCGTCTGCTCCTTTGCTTCCTGTGCTGGGGGCCCCAGGGTCTGTCTGATTCTTCCTCCATCACTGTCGCCACAGGCGGCGGTGCGGAGAGCCGACCAGTCCTTCGCTACAGCAAGGAGCAGAGGCCAACCACGCTGCCCATCCAGCCCTTCGTGTTCCAGCACCACTTCCCGAAGCAGTTGGCCAAGGCCCGCGCCCTCCACAGCCTTTCCCAGCTCTACAGCCTCTCTGGCTGCAGCCGTGCACAGCAGCCTGCCCCTCTGGCTGCCCCCACTGCTCCAGTCCCAGCCTTAGCTCCCTCAGGGGAGTCACAGGCACCCACCAACAGAGGGGCCAGGAAAGCTGGGCCTGAGCCAGAAACCTCACGGCCATCACCCCTGGGTAGCTACTCCCCAATCCGCAGTGCTGGCCCCTTTGGGCCCAGCACCGACTCCTCTGCTTCCACGTCGTGCTCCCCTCCTCCAGAGCAGGCCACAGCCACAGAAAGCCCACCCCCATGGAGCCACTCCTGTCCTCCCGTTGCCCGGCCTGCCACCTTCCAGCAGCCACAGAAGGGGGATCAGAAGATACTGACCTTGGCTGAGTACCGTCTCCATGGAACAGGAAGCTTGCCTCCTCTGGGCTCCTGGAGATCTAGCCTCAGTCGAGCAGAAAGTCTAGCACGGGGAGGTGGTGAGGGCAGCATGGCCTCCAGGCCCAGTAACGGTATGAGCTTTACCCTCCACCGCAAGCATTTCTACCCGACCCCCCCACCCCGCCTTTGGATGCTTTCTTATACTCCAACCTGGGGTAAGGGGTTAAATGTTTACATCTCCTTCCCCAGCACCTACGGATAATATCCAAGCACTCCCAGCCCTCATATTGTATATGACTGCACTGGGTGGATGTGAAATGCTGTCTCCTGCTAACTCTTGCCCGTCTCTTCTGCTCATCTGTTCTGCTTTCAGCCAACCACCTATCCCCTCAAGCACTCAAGTGGCGGGAATACAGGAGGAAGAACCCACTAGGGCCACCTGGATTGTCAGGGAGCCTAGACCGAAGGCCACAGGAAGCTCGGCTGGCCCGAAGGAACCCCATCTTTGAGTTCCCTGGCTCCTTCAGTGCTGCTGGCCATCTGAACTGCCGGCCGAATGGTGTGTGGGCCGGGTGCCCAGTGGACCCAGGGCAGGCTCTACCGCAGCTGGGCAGGGCTGGAGAAGGGGCAGGCCCACAGGAACGAGTCCCAGAGGGTATGAGGCACAGAACTGAGCTGCAGCTCTTGGAAGGAGAGTTGCTTGAGATTGATTTTTCTCTTCTTTCCAGGTCAAATAGTGAAGCCATTACCACTGACCTGCCCTGACTTCCAAGACCCCTTTTCCTTGACTGAGAAGCCTCCAGCTGAGTTTTGTCTGTCCCCAGATGGCAACTCAGAGGCCATTTCCATTGACCTGCTTCAGAAAAAAGGTGAATGTTACCCCCAGCTCAGGCCAGGAATTCTGTTGTCGGTACCTATTTGTGCCTGTTGCCCGTACCTATTTGTGCCTGTTGCCCTACTGTCTAGCCCTCCTAGAACTCCAAGTGCTAGGAAGGAATCAGCACAGGAATTGGGGCACGAGGTAGCAGTCCGTGCATCGTGTAGGACAAGTGTGCCTGAATGCACAAGGATCATTTATCAGATGCTTAAGAATCAGGCTTTGGTCTCTTACCTCAGGGAGCTAAGTAGAGTGAGGGAGACTGCCATGCCATAAATAAATGGCCGCATGCTCTAATGGGGGGAGTCCCAAGTACAACAGGGCCTAACAGCTTGGGTAAGCATGATGGTAACATCTACTAAGATGTTGAGCAAATAAGGGACCACTGGACCAAGAGAGAGCTGTTTCAGTGAGATGATGGGGAAAGAGTTGAGCATCATTGTGGGCTGAAGGGAAGGAGCTGTGGGGAGGGAGAAAGATGAAGCTGAAGTTCCCTGTAGAGGCAGAGTGGGGGGGTTCAAAGCTGGGAAAAGGGAAGAACCTTGAGCAAGATGGAAAGAGAGTGAGGGAGGCGGGAATGAGGGTAGACAGAATGTAGTTATGTCTTTTGGATGGACAGGGAAGTTGAATTGATGACCAGTGGCCTCGGTTCGAGGTCGAACCAAGGGCTTGAGAAGAGGGGTAAAGATTTGGCAATGTGAGAGCATAGCAGAGGACACTGCAAGGCACACGTCAAAGAGGTGCCCTTGTCGGTCACTGTTGTGAGTGGCCCTGGACTTTGTCCAGCAGCCAGTAGCCTGGTTTCTCAGAGCAGAGAAGATGGATAGTTAGCTCGATCCAGGACTGGAGTAAGAGGGTCTTGAAGATAAAATCGCTGAGATGCGTCCACTGGCGGTGACAACAGGGCTTGAGGACTGGGCAAAAACAGGGAGGGGTCAGGGCCTGGTCCTGAGTAAGACTGACACCCATGTGCAGGGACAGAGAGAGAGAGTGGACGCCCCTCCCTCTCTCCACTGAGGGCTCAGTTTCAGCTGAGTTGCCCAGGGACTTGCTAAGGAACCCATCACATGGAATTCTTACTTGCAGGGCTGGTGAAGGCGGTTAACACTGCCGTGGACCTCATTGTGGCCCATTTTGGCACAAGCCGGGATCCTGGGGTGAAGGTAGGCAAAAAACTGGGGCGAGCTGAACTCTACCCTGCTGACCCTCACCCATTCTATGCTGCCACCTTCTCCTGCTCTCTTGCACCTAGAACCCAGAATTGGGTACTTCGGGATGGGGATCACAAGAGAAGCATGCTGAGGCCTAAGAGAGTCAGAGAAGACCAAGGTCGGGCTTCCAGTGATTCCCTGTTCTTCTCTACTGCATCCACAGGCAAAGCTCGGGAATAGTTCTGTGAGCCCCAATGTGGGCCACCTGGTTCTGAAGTACTTGTGCCCTGCAGTCCAGGCTGTGCTGGAGGATGGGCTCAAGGCCTTCGTGCTAGATGTCATCATTGGGCAACGTAAGAACATGCCGTGGAGTGTGGTTGAGGCTTCTACACAGCTAGGTAAGTGCTGGGCGACAAGATGAGGACCCCAGGCTGGGATTCGGATTCGGGAGACTGGGCACGTGACTGCTGACTCTGGCTTCCTCTCAGGCCCGTCCACCAAGGTCCTGCACGGCCTCTACAACAAGGTCAGCCAATTCCCGGAGCTCACCAGTCACACCATGCGTTTCAACGCCTTCATCCTCGGCTTGCTCAAGTGAGTGTGTGGGGCAACAAGAGCGGCAAATCACAGCCCTCTCCCCTGGGCTCTGCCACTTCTGTGGAACCAACTCCCTAGACTGAGACAGGCCAAGGGGGATCTGCAGGCTCTATGGCCAGGGCCCAGGCTCACTTTCTCCCCATCTAGCTACAGCGTCTCTCAGTAGGTCTCTGGTTTCCCACCACACCCACAACCCTCTGGCACTGATCACCAGCACGGTCTTTGGCTTTTATAAATCCATAATCTGGCCTATTTGGAAATTAATCTGGTTCTCTGGATATTGTAAACCTTGATCCCCTCAATTCCAGCACTACTTCCAAATCCTGCCTGACCATAAGTCCCCCTTGAGATCCACATCATAGTGTCCTTCTTTCTCAAGTATGGGCCTGGGTCATCCCCTTTGGGATGTGTACCCTGTACTCTCACTCAGTAGCTGCCATGACTTGGGGGCCCAGGCAAGCCAACTCCATTCTAGAGGGAAGTCACTGGCTTGTGAATTACATGTTAACCCCCTCCCATCATCCCCCACTGACTTTCCAGAACTATTTTACGTGAAATGAACCAGGTAGCATTCCTGCCATAGAAGGGAGATGTTCACCTATACCTCTGCCCTATGTCTGACCCCCTGTCTGTCTCCTTTGTACCTTATCATCTGGCTATCTCCACACAAGATTCAACTTTCTCTGTTTCCCTACAGCATCCGGTCCCTGGAGTTCTGGTTTAATCACCTCTATAACCACGAAGGTAATGCCCGGAACACTGCTCTCTCTTGCAAACTCAATATAGGCCAGACCTCAGAGGCTCAGAAGAGGGAGGCACGGCTCTTTACAGATGGTAGAGGTGGGGAGGGGGACCACCCAAGCTTTCGTCTTCAGAGCCTGGGCTTCCAGCCCAGTCTGTCCCCAGCTTCTACTTGTGTTAGAGCCTTGGAGTCAGCAGGATACCCGGGCAGTCTGGAGGCGAGGGTGACCAGGAACCCCCACAGCTCTCCTGTGAGCTTGCGGCCGCCACTTACGGCCGCGGAGGTCACGACCGGCACAAGCCTCCGGCGGCCTCTTTGGCCCTGGCGTGCGCCCAAGGGCACAGTGCCCAGCCCATGCGGTGCGCGCAGCGGCTCTGCCGGGCCGCTTCTCGGAGGGCCCCGCCCCCAGGCCAGGCCCTGCTTCTCTGTGGGGCTCAGGCCCTCCCTCTTGCTCCCCCAGATATCACCCAGACCCACTACCAGCCGTGGGGCTTCCTGAGCGCAGCGCATAGCGTGTGCCCCGGCCTCTTCGAGGAGCTGCTGCTGCTGCTGCAGCCCCTGGCCCTGCTGCCCTTCAGCCTCGACTTGCTCTTCCAGCACCGGCTCCTGCAAAGCGGGCAGCAGCAGCGGCAGCACAAGGAGCTGCTGCGGGTGTCCCAGGACCTGCTGCTGTCCGCCCACTCGACGCTGCAGCTGGCCCGGGCCAGGGGCCGGGAGGGGCCCGGAGACATGGACGGGGCGGTCCAGGGGGAGCGGGTGAAGGGTGTGGGCGCCCCCGAAGGCGGAGAAGACGCGGAGGAAGAGGAGACAGAAGAGGTGGCAGAGGCAGCGGGGGGCTCAGGACGTGGCAGGTGGGCCCGAGGCGGGCAGGCTGGCTGGTGGTACCAGCTCATGCAGAGCTCCCAGGTCTACATCGACGGCTCAACTGAGGGCTCTAGGTTCCCCCGTGGTGGCAGCAATAGCAGCAGTGAGAAAAAGAAAGGGGCAGGAGGCGGGGGACCACCCCCCCGAGAGGGAGTAGTCGAGGGGGCAGAGGCCTGTCCTGCCCCTGAGGAGACCCTCGGCCGGGACAGGGGCTGGCCCTTCTGGATGGGGAGCCCCCCTGATTCTGTACTGGCTGAGCTGAGGCGCAGCCGGGAGAGGGAGGGGTCCACCGCCCCCCCAGCAGAAAATGAGGAAGGAGCCTCAGAGCCTTCACCCGGGGGCATCAAGTGGGGACACCTCTTTGGCTCCCGAAAGGCTCAGCGGGAGACCCGGCCCACAAACAGGTGAGAGGCAGCCCATGGTGTAGACGGGGATTTGGGGAGCCTATCTAAGCCAGAGCACAGACAGAGCCGGAGCCCCGGCTGCTCTCCCCTAGGCTACCGTCCGACTGGCTGAGCCTGGACAAGTCCATGTTCCAACTAGTGGCACAGACGGTGGGTGCCCGCCGAGAGCCAGAGCCCAAGGAGAGCCTGCAGGAGCCACACTCTCCAGTCTTGCCCTCCAAGCCTCCAGGGTAAGCCCTGGAAGATAGCACTGGGGGGCTGGGTTTGGCTTTGGGTGGGGTTTCTCTGACCTCCATTTGTTGTTTCCCCAGCGAGGTGAAGGCACTGTGTCATCATCTGGCCACAGGCCCCGGACAGCTGAGCTTCCGCAAGGGCGATATCCTACGGGTGCTGGGGCCAGCTGGAGGAGACTGGCTGCGCTGCAGCCGTGGCCCCGACACCGGCCTGGTGCCTCTGGCCTATGTGACCTTGACCCCATCTCCAAGTCCAACCCCCGGAAGCAGCCAAAACTGAGGCCCTGTGCATGCTGGTGGCCTCAGGGACCCTCATAACCCCTGTGTCAGAGCCTGAGAGCCCTTCCCAAGCCCTCTGGCTTGGCCACAGAGAATAGACTGAGAGCTGGGGGCCATACATCCCTGTGCTCAGTATTAATTACTCCCCATTAACTGTCCCAGTGACCTCATCCAGACCTCCACCCAGGAAAGGAGGGAAGGGATGCAGCACTGGGCTGCCAGGATTTCCCCGGCCCACGTGGGCCAGCCCTTCCATAGGTACAGATAAGCACATCCCTATGGAGGGAGGTGATCAGAGGCCCATTTGCAGGGTTCCCTAGGCCAGGTGGTGAGGAGGAGAGGTGACAGTATTGGGGCCAGCTCCCTAAGCCCCCAAATGTAAATAGGCTGTGGCCAGTGCCTGGTGGTCAGAAGAGGGATGAGGAGCCCAGGCTTGTTTATGTATTTATTTATTTATTTATTACACCTATTAATAAAAAAGGTGCTCGGCCTCCAAACCATTTCTCTTTGTGCCTCCCCCCCCCACCCCCCTCGGGCCCACCTCTCTTCCTTCCAAAAGGCTGAGATAGGAAGACAGAGAAGAGAGAACTTGAAGTCCAGGTACCTATCTATACCAGGAGCTGCTTCTGGAGGGTGGTGAGGCCCAGTGCATCATGGGTGAGATGCCCATAGGTGTGCCCGAACTGGAACTTATATCCTGTATGGACAACAGAATCTGTCACTTGTAGCCAGTGGCAAGGAGAGCCATTTATTTCTCAGCCAGTGCCTAAGCCCTCCAAAATCTGGTCCCAACTTCCCACTGTGAGCTACCTCCATATCCTTTTCTGCCCAGTGAGAAAGCCAAACCACATGATCCAAGCCCCCCCCCCCAAGCCACTTGCACCCATTCCACATACACACACACACAAATATTCCAGTCCCCTCTGGGGCTATCCTCACCTGGCACATAGCCCCCATAATTAGGTAAAAGGCACAGGTTCTGAGGATAGGTCCTAGAAAGTGGAGGGAGATGTTTGGGATCCTTCTGGGGTCTGCTCCCTGAGTACATCTGTCCAAATTCCTGCAGTGCCCGGTTGGTGAGCACAGGAAAGCTGGAGCCGAAGAGGAAGCGGGCACGGGGCACGTAACCAGTGAAGCCTGGGGGGGATACTGAGTCAGGACCTCCTGGGAGCCTCCCCATGCCTTTGGTCATTAGCCACTTCCTCTCACCTGGCATGAAGAACTTGCGAGGATCTCTGTCATCCATGGAATAGGGGGAAGCCTTGTGAGGAGAAGGTGGCAGAGAAGAAGTAAGGCTGTCCCGCTCAGCCCCTGGGCTCCAACAGAAGCTCCCGCGGGGTGGAGCCAGCGGTCAAGCCCCCATCCCCTGCACCCATAGCCATGCTACTCCTGGCTGCCCCGCCTAGGCCCGGCCACACAGAGGTCGGGCTCCCCGCTCGCAAGCCCCCCGGGCCCCCTCCCGCCTTCTTGGTCTCACTTGCTCTGCCTCTTGCCCCAGCTCTGGCTCCTTTGCCTCCAGCTCTGGCTCTGGCTTTGGCTCTTCGTCTTTCTCATCTTTTTTACCCTTGGCCTCCTTTGGCAGCTCTTGACCCCCTTGTCCCACAGACCACTGAGTGAAATCATTCAGAGCCTCAGCCCAGACCCGGCTGCAGTTCTTGGCAAAGATGAACTGTGCCTGGGGTACAAAACCTGGGTGGGAGGGGGCAAGAAAGATCTCAGTTAGTGTTTGGGGCACATGGTCTGGGTTGGGGACACCTGTTCAGACTGTCCGTACGTACCTGTGTACCCAGGAATCATGCTGGAGCTGAGCCTTTCATGCCTCCGCCTGACAGGCAGGCTTCCCCTGGGAACCTCAGGAGATGCCGGAGGCCTGATGGGAGGCAGAAGTGTGCGATGGGTGGGGGGCCAGGCTAGGCCAGGAAACCCTCGAAGCAGCTGACCGGTCATCTGCCCATAGGTCTGGCCCATGCTGAAGCGAAGTAGTGGGCAGTGTCCAGTGTACCTGTAAGCATAGGACTCACCCGCTCACCTCTAGACTCCCCCACCACCCGCAGAGATAGAAACAGAGACCTCTGAAGCCCTGAGTTTTTTTCTGGATTCGGCTGCGTATATCTTTGGAGCAGGCATTTCTCAGTTCTCTCTGGGTTTTCAACCCTTCCCCTCTGCTATTACCCTGTTACCATGGAGAAGACAACACAAAGCTTTGTGACAGGCCCAGCTACCACTATCCCCTTGTTCTTCCTTTTCCATCCAACACCATGAATATCTCAGCCTTGGGCCTACCATACCAGTTTGTCTATTGGCCCCCAAGTCCTGCGTGGCACAACTCCCATGTCCTTATAGCCCTATTCCCAGAAGCAAGCAGGGGTGTGCCCTGGGTAGAAGTCTTACCCTGGGATATAATGAGGGTTCTGAGGGTTCAGCCCTGGTATGAAGGTGCTGGCCATAGTCATGGGAATCCAAGCAGTTCCTTTTGTTTCCCTTGGAGCCGAAGCTTTAGGCTTTGTACTGTGTCCAGGGTGGTGGGGTGGGGCCAGAGGCAGGAGGCAGGGCCAAGGGAGGAGAGAAGGGAGGAGGTACTAGGGAGGTAACTGCCAGGGCCAAGGCCAGGAGCTCACTGGTTGGTCTACTCCAGAACAAATGCAGTCCACCTCGTGGAGGTAGGGAAAAAGTCTGAGTGTGGGCTCCCTGTTCCAGGGAGCAAAGGAAGCCCTAAGGTGGGAGGTGAGAGAACAAAAACTGTGAGGTCCATTCAGCTCTGTCTTAAAGAGGACCACCCTTCCTTCTTAAACCCCCTGCCTGAAGACATGTAGGTGCTACTCTTTGTGAGTGTTGACTGAAAGTGATGGAATGCCTGGGAAAAGAGGGTCTCTAAGGGGATCCCAGAAGGGAGGTGACAGAGAGAAAAAGGAGCCTAGAGACCTCTAAGCAGTGACATTAAGTTTCTTTTCAATCATTTTACTTTGACAAGAATTATTTATTGAATATCCACCATCATCTGGATTATCATTCAACAAATAATGCCGTGCTCTGCTAGGCATATTCTGTAGTCAGAAAAGCTAAGCTCCATATGACTTCGGGCAAGTCATTTAGTATCTCTGAACCTTTTACAAAATGTAGATACCAGGACTCACCCTGCTACTGTTGTGAGGCTCGAATTAATATATACAAATGTGTTTTGTACCAGCAAAGACCATGAAGTCAGAAAGAGGGGGTGGAGGGGAAAGATCATGGGCCTGAGGTCACACTATCATGGGCTCCTACTAGCTTGTGGCCACGAGCCATCCTTAACCTTGTCTGAGCAGGTGACTTAACTTCTGCTGAACATGAATTCCCTAAACCCAAATGTGAAAGTTAAAATAACCTAATCTACCAGGGTGCTGTTAAGATAAAGTCAGTGTGGGAAAGGATTTACCCCAGCACCTGGCACTCAGCTACTAAAAATTTTCTTCCCTATTGTCTAATATTTTCTCTAAGCTTCTAACTCACATAGGAGACCTGCGACTGGTTAGTAAATTCAGTGGATATGGGTTTTTCTACTGTGGGAGTTCAAGGAAAGGAAATATGATGGTAATGTTGGGTTTTAAGACTAGGGGACAAATTAGAATTTGTTAAGAAATTCAGAGCGTGCCTAGCTGGCTCAATTGGTAGAGCATGCAACTCTTGATCTAAGGGTTGTGAGTTCAAGCACCACACTGGCTGCAGAGCTTATTTATAAAAGAAAGAAAAAAAGAAAGAGGAGAGAGAGAAAGAAAAAAGAGGAAGGAAGGGAGGGAGGAAGGAAGGAAGGGAAAAAAAAAGAAAAAAGAATTCAGATTCTAAGAGCAGAGAAGTATGGACCAGAAAGAAGAGCTCTCAGAGAGGGGGGAGCATGACTGGAACTCAGCTCTGGGGCTGGGTCAGGGTCAGGCCAGTCCACCTTTCCAGGAGGCAGAACCTCTGCTCTTCTCCCCACCCGAGTGTGACATGCCCAGGCTAACCAAGCACGCGTCCCTAACTTGTGGATTGCACAGGAGCGCTGGGCCCCAAGGAATACATTTCACGTTTCTCACTGTTCTGCCAAGGATGGCCTTGGCATGTAGCATTTAGAGCTAGGGTTGTAGACTTGGCTCACTGTTAAGGAAATATGCTAGATGGGGATGGGAACTGAGGGGAGAAGCCAGAAAAGCAGCAGTGTGGCAAGGTTAACAACCTAGACTTTTGGATTCTGTAACAAACACTATTGGTTGCACACTGAATACCCATTCCCCTACCCCCATCTCCCTTCTTCCTAACAGAACCTTAATTTTGTTCTGTGGAGCAGCCAAGAGCTTCAGGGAAGCTTGGAGCCAGCCCTGGGAATGAGTCTTGGTTAGTCTAAGCCCATTGTAGTGGTCCTATTCCCCCTTGTCAGTGATTAGTGAGGCACGGGCTTATGGCATTCTGGACAATAAAAGGGAAGTCAGCCAGGATAAGAGACGGTCCTAAGAAAAGTAAGCAACTTAAAATGCTCTTTTTTTTTTTTTTAAAGATTTTATTTATTTATTTGACAGAGAGAGACAGAGTGAGAGAGGGAACACAAGCAGGGGGAGGGGAGAGGGAGAAGCAGGCTTCCCGCAGAGCAGGGAGCCCGATGCGGGGCTCGATCCCAGGACACTGGGATCATGACCTGAGCCGAAGGCAGACGCTTAACGACTGAGCCACCCAGGCGCCCCTAAAATGCTCTTTAAAAAGATGCATGACAGGGGTGCCTGGGTGGCTCAGTCGGTTAAGGGTCTGCCTTTGGCTCAGATCATGATCCCAGGGTCCTGGGATCAAGCCCTGCATCGGGCTCCCTGCTCTGCGGGGGAGCCTGCTTCTCCCTCTCCCACTCCCCCTGCTTGTGTTTCCTCTCTCGCTGTCTCTCTCTCTCTCTCTGTCAAATAAATAAATAAAATCTTAAAAAAATAAAAAGATGCATGACAAAAAAAAAAGATGCATGACAGGGATGCCTGTGTGGCTCAGTCGGTTAAGCGTCCAACTCTTGATTTCAGCTCAGGTCATGATCTCAGGGTCGAGATCAAGTCCTGCATCTGGCTAGAAGTGGAACCTGCTTAAGATTCTCTCTCCCTCTCCTGCCCCTCACCCCCCTCAAATAAATCTTCTTTTAAAATGCATGACAAATGAGAGAGAGAGAGATGGACAAGGAGGAAAGATGTCCTTTCCTGTCTTTAGAAGTTCTATGGACATGATGACAGAACTCTGGTAGGCATCATGAAACCTTGTGGGAAGCTAGGCTAACCTGGGGACAGAGCCTGAATACAGCAAGGATGGATAGGAGAGTAGAAAGGCCTGGGTCCTTGATGAATTACTGAGCTAACCAACCTTTTTATATGAAATAATTTCATTATTGTTAAAGCCAATTTAAGTTTTCTTTTACTTGGAGCCCAAGGCATTGTAACATAAAAATAAAAACAAACAACAACAACAAAAACTAGTTCACCTCCTAGCTTCCCTGGAGATACAGACGTTGGCCAAATTCATCTCATTGAGCCTCAGTCTCTTAGCCATAAAATGAAGACACTAATGTTACTACTCCATTGAGTAGGACAAAACAGTAGCACAAGATGATTCATAAAGAGCCACTCACCCCAGTGTCTAGCTGATGTTAAGTGCTAACTAAATAGCAATTCCTAGTGTTTGGTTGGAATTTGCTGGGAATGGGAGAAAGGAAAAGAGCTGAGGACAGTAAGAGGTTGGGGGTTCAGGTGAAAGCAGTGAAGCTGAGAGACTGAAAGGTCAGCATGTGAAGGTGGGGTGCAGCTTAGAAGGGAGAGGCTCGTACAAATTCTGCAGGACCAACAATGGCAGTTGGAATCAGTGTGTGAATTACTACAAATTAGGAAAGAGGTTACAGTGAGTCTTACATTTGTGTTTGTGAAGAAACAGTCCACTCCTTTTGGTGAATAGCCTGTTACTACTGTTTCCATCTGTGTAAACAATATTTCTAAGTCCCTAAAGATCGGAAAGGTGTTCTAACCTGGGAAGGAAGTGAAAGAACTAGCTGAGGGGCCCACAGGACTGCTCACTGCCTCTGTGCCCCCAATTCCAGGGGACGGTCATCTGGCAACCAAACCCCGGCGTGCTCCTGGTGGGAGCTGCACAGCCAGTGCTGGTGGACAGAAGGTTTCATTGGGATCACACCTACTCACAAAACGAGGGTCCAGTTAGGAAAGAGCCACGTCAGTGCCCTGCCCGTTCCACACAGCCTGTTCGGTCTCCGAAACAGCAGTCTATAACTTGTGTCGTTCCGCCTTTGATCCTGACCAGGAATTGCTGTAAAATTTCATATAAGTACAAATATCAAATCATTATGTTGTACACCTGAAATTAATGTTATATGTCAACTATACCTCAGTTTTTAAAAATCTTACCAAAAAAAAGTTTCAGATGGATCCCAGATCAGTCATTTGATTGTAAGACAATACTGGGCAAGCATAAATCCCCTCAATGAAGATGAAGAAAAAGAAAATCACGGGGCCCTTGAAAAAAATTCCTCAGATCAAGAGACCACCACAAGTGAAACAAGATGTGAAAAGAATAAACTCCAAATGATTACATACAACACAAAACCTTTTTAAATTAAAATAAACAGATAAAATGATTCAATAATTCCACTTCTGGGTATTTACCCGAAGAAAATGAAAATATTAATTCAAAAGATATTTGCACCCCATCTATGTTCATTGCAGCATTATTTACAATAGTCAAGATATGGAAGCAACCTAGTGTCCATCGATAGATGAATGGATAAAGATGTGGTGTATATACATACACAATGGAATATTACACAGCCATAAACAAAGAATGAAATCTTGTCATTTGCAAAAACCTGGATGGACCTAGAGGTATTATGCTAAGTAAAGTAAGTCAGACCAAGAATGACAAATGCCACATAATTTCCCTTATATGTAGAATCTAAAAAACAAAATAAAACGAATGAACAAACAGAAACAGACTCATAAATATAGAGAACAAAGTGGTGGCTGCCAGAGGGGAGGGGTGAAATAGGCAAAAAGAAATATACAGAGAGGGAGAGCTGCAATAAAACTACATCAAAAGGAAAGCAAGGTAATAATGAGCATGAGTTTCAGATGCTTACTTTACAGGGAGTGAGACAAAATGGGAGGAGAGACCATACAGTTAGATGTACATGATTGCCAAGGTCTCAGGTTTTGTTTGGGATAGTGGCTTCATAAATGATTATTATTATACATTAATAATTAACACAGGACCAATGATGAGACTATATCATAAACCAAGGATTATGATAATCCAAATCTGGGCATTTTACATCCAAGAGGTAGGGTGGGGATGGGAGGAATCCAAGTAGAAATGACCAGAAACAGTAGTATTCACTGGTAGATTTTAATATACTCTTCTGTTTTAAGTAACTCAAGAAGTCAAAATATTGGGCGCCTGGGTGGCTCAGTTGGTTAAGCGACTGCTTTCGGCTCAGGTCATGATCCTGGAGTCCCTGGATCGAGTCCCGCATCGGGCTCCCTGCTCGGCAGGGAGCTTGCTTCTCTCTCTGACCCTCCCCCCTCTCATGTGCTCTCTCTCTCTCATTCTCTCTGTCTCAAATAAATAAATAAAATCTTTAAAAAAAAAAAAAAAAAAAAGAAGTCAAAATATTAAAAAGGAATACCAGCATCTGAATAAGGATGATTTATTAGCTATACACAGGAGACTTTTTTTTTTAAGATTTTATTTTTTTGTCAGAGAGAGAGAGCACAAGCAGGGGTAAAGGCAGGCTCTCTGCCAAGCAAGGAGCCCGATGTGGGGCTCAATCCCAGGACCCTGGGATCATGACCTGAGCCGAAGGCAGAAGCTTAACCGACTGAGCCACCCAGGCGTCCCTACACAGGAGACTTTTTTTTTTAATTTTGTAATTCTAAAATATATTCTTTGGTAAAATTGCCTTTTTTTAAATTTTTTAAAATTTTTATTATGTTAATCACCATACATTACATCATTGGTTTTGATGTACGTTCCATCAATAGTGCCTCCAAGACACTTATTGAGTGCCTGTTATGTGCTAGATGCTGTTCCAGGTACCTGGGACACATCAGAGAACGCAACAAAGGCCCCTGCCCTTGCAGAGCTTACAGTCTAGGCTTCCTACCCCTGCACGCTGTGCCCCCGAGCAAGCCACCGCCCCTCCCTGGGCCCGTCCTCGGCTCCACCCCGAACAGGACACCCAGCCCCAACGCCCCCCCTCTCCCCCAGAGCAGAAAGGGCTGGAAGTTGAGTTTTACTAGTAAAGTACGAGGGGGAAGGGCAGAGGGACTGGAGCCGGGCCGTCAGGTGTCCCACGGCCCCGGGGCCCGGGCTGGCTACACGAAGTGCTGCCGCTGTTGCTGCTGCTTGCTGGCCGCCTTGCTGGCCAGGTCCTTGGCCCTCTCTGTAGCTGCCAGTGCTGTCTCCTTGGCCTTCTCCTTGGCTTCCTTGGCTGTCTCAACGAGGGTTTTGGAAGGGGCCTCCCCTTGCAGCTTGGCCAAGATGTACTCAAAGCCCTTCATCGTCTTGGTCATGTTGCTTTTGAACCGGGCAAGATCAAATTCCTGGACAGCTCTGGAGACACCAAATAAGCTAGAGGAGACCCAGGCTTCCCAGCAGATTTCGGTCCAGCCGCTGTTATCAGAGTTCACACAGTAAACACATCGTTCCTCCACCACCATCAGCCAGGTGTGGTTGATGTTCCAAGTGAAGGTGGTTTGTTCATTGTTTGTGTATAACACCCAGTGCTCCACGCAGAATGTGTCCTCCTTAATACCCATCACCGGCTAACCCATCCCCCCATGCCCCTCCCCTCTAGAACCCTCAGTTTGTTTTTCAGAGTCCAAAGTCTCTCATGGTTTGTCTCCCCCTCTGATTTCCCCCCTTCATTCTTCCCCTCCTGCTATCTTCTTTTTTTTTTTTTTTTTAACATATAATGTATTATTTGTTTCAGAGGTACAGGTCTGTGATTCATCAGTCTTACACAATTCACAGCGCTCACCATAGCACATACCCTTCCCAATGTCTATCACCCAGCCACCCCATCTCTCCCAGCCCCCACCACTCCAGCAACCCTCAGTTTGTTTCCTGAGATTAAGAATTTGTCATATCAGCTACACAGGAGACTTTTAAAAACGTGTTGCCACTATAAACATCGGGGTGCACTTACCCCTTCAGATCCCTACATTTGTATCTTTGGGGTAAATACCCAGTAGTGTAATTGCTGGGTTGTAGGGTAGCTCTATTTTCAACTTTTTGAGGAACCTCCATACTGTTTTCCAGAGTGGCCGCACCAGCTTGCATTCCCACCAACAGTGTAGGAGGGTTCCCCTTTCTCTGCATCCTCACCAACATCTGTCGTTTCCGAACTTGTTAATTTTAGCCATTCTGACTGGTGTGAGGTGATATCTCATTGAGGTTTTGATTTGGATTTCCCTGATGCCGAGGGATGTTGAGCACTTTTTCATGTGTCTGTTGGCCACTGGGAAAAAAAAAATGGGTCGTAGAGTCTAGTCCTGACTAGAGCATGAGACTAATAGTTCAGGGTTGGGCAAATCACTTCAAGTCTTTGAGCCACATCTGTAAAATGAAAGAGATACACTGGATGGTTATTAAGATTCTTTCTAGTTCTGGGGCACCTGGTTGGCTCAGTCGGTGGAACATGCAATTCTTGATCTGAGGGTTATGAGTTTGAACCCCATGTTAAGTGTGGAGATTACTTAAAAATAAAATCTTAAAAAAAAGAAAAGACCCTTTCCAGTTCTAACTCCCTTATCTATTCGCCAGTGCAAATATTTAATGGGCTGTAAAAAAAAAAAGCCAAAAGCACACATTTTCAAAAAATAAAAATAAAAGAAACTTTGACATGCTTTCAGAGTCATTTCTAAATGCAACTATCTTTGTAAAAGTTCCATACAGTTTCCATGATCTTTAAAATGTGCATTTTCCTCCTAGGATGCAGCTCCAATTGAATCTTATTCAACTATAAGTTTTCCTGAAAATAGGCCACTATCTGGATATCACTGCTCTGAGCACAGACGATGGATCAAAGCAAAGGAAATGTCACAGTCTCCTTCTGGCCTTTTTTCATGTACAATATTCTTCAAATCCACAAGGACCAGCATTAATTTATTCAGTCCACTAACTTTCATCGAACATCTCTGCCAGGCAGTTACCTTCTGGTCAATACAGAGATGAATAGATGAATTAGATGTACTCCTGACCTCAGTGATTTTACATCTTTAAAGAAGAGACAGAGGTACAGAGAAAGCCAAAACACAATAAGTGCCACAATGGAGATTAAACAAAAACAAATTACCTTACTTACGGGGCTCCTGGGTGGCTCAGTCAGTTAAGTGTCTGACTTTTGATTTCAGCTCAGGTCTTGATCTCAGGGTGGTGAGTTCAAGCCCCACACTGGCCTCCATGCTGGGCATGGAGCCTACATTTAAAAAACAAACAAACAAACAAACAAAAAAAAACACCTTATAATAGGCCACAAAGAAAAAACTCAAAAATCCCAATAAGCACAAAATAATCAAGGCACATTTTCTCACACAAACACAATAAACCTGTAAATGAAAAATAAAAATTAGGTTAAACACTAAGACATTTTTTTAAATTTATTTTGTTTTAAGTAGGCTCCACACCCAGTGTGGGGCTTGAACTCACCACCCTGAGATCAAGGGTCACATGCTCCACCAACTGAGCCAGCCAGGTGCCCCTAAGACATGTTTTATGTTTTGTTTTGTTTTTTAAGATTTTTATTATTTATTTGACAGAGCACAAGCAGAGGGAGAGAGCGAGAGAGAAGCAGGCTCCCTGCTGAGCAAGGAGCCCGATGCGGGACTCGATCCCAGGACCCTGGGATCATGACCCAGGCCGAAGGCAGCCGCTTAACCAACTGAGCCACCCAGGCGTCCCCCTAAGACGTGTTTTAAATGCCTTCTTGGAGCACCTGGGTGGCTCAGTCAGTTAAGCATCTGCCTTCAGGTCCGGTCATGATCCTGGGATCTTAGGATCGAGCCCCGCATTGGGCTCCCTGCTTGAGGGGAGCCTACTTCTCCCTCTCCTCCCAGCTCAGTGCTCTCTCTCACTGTCTCTCTCTCTTTCAAATAAATAAAATCTTTTTAAAAATGTCTTCTTAAATAATTATTGGGGCAAAGAAAAAAGTATGATTACACACCATCATTCAGAGATAAATAACAAATGAGAATTCAATCAAAGCTGAATTCAGAGGCAGATTTTTTTAAAGATTTATTTATTCACTTGAGAGAGAGAGTGAGCGAGCAGGGGGAGGAGTGAAGAAAGAGGGAGAGAATCAAGCAAACTCCCTGCTGAGGGAGGAGTCGAATGCAGGGCTCAAGCCCCGGACCCTGAGATCATGACCCGAGCCGAAATCAAGAGTCGGACGCTTAACCAACTGAGCCACCCAGGTGCCCCTTCAGAGGCAATTTTTAGCCTCGAGTGCATACTGACATCATGACTAAGGACATAGGCTCAATTCTGGATCTCTCACTAGCTGTACAACCTTGGGTAAACTGGTAAACCTCTCTGGATCTCTTGTCCCCTCATCTATAAAATGAGAATAGTAATACTGTAAGCATAATACTGTAAACGTTAATGGTAATATAAAGCAGAGTGGTTGCTGGCACCTAATAAACTGTCAATAATATCACAACAGGCGTTCCAGTGGGAGCGGGGTTTGTGACAAGAAACAACCGTCCACTTTTCCCGGCTCAAGTACAAGAACAGGGTGAAGAGAGGAAGGAGAGATTATCTTAAAGATGAATCCGATTTCATGGGTACCCAAGGCACGAACTATATAACCTGGCCTCATGGAACCTGGAATTGAGAAACCTGAAAGCTGATAAAAGTGAAGGCTGGTTTTTTTCACTCTTTTCTCCCTGGGCCACGTGCTTCTCTCTGTGAATCTGCTCACTTCTCTCTCTCTCTCTCCTCCCCTCATTCTCTCTCTCAATCTGCAAACTCTCTGTCCCTCCTCTTCCCAGATGGATTTCTATTCCCTCATAGCTTCAGTGTGCATGTGGCTCATCGCAAAATGAGCTCCTCTTCCCCCACCATCTCTGTAACAGTGATTTCTTAAGCAGGGATGTGCTTCGGAATTACATAGAGTGGTTTTTTTAAAAATATTCATGTCTGGCCCCATCCAGATTATTCTGGGAATTGGGTCCCTGGTATATATATATATATATATATATATATATATATATTTTAACTTTTTAATTTGGAAAAAAAAATCAACCACAGAAAAAGCACAATAAAAATATAACCTTTACCGAGATTTACCAATCGTTAACATTTTGCAGCTTGGAAGTATACGATTCCATGTGCCCAGGAAGAAAGGAGAAGCAGATATAGATGAACACTGATATCTATACCACCTCTGTCTCTCTGAAGCCTGGCCTCACAGCAGATGGGTAGGCTGCCCTGACCAACCAGCTGTGCCGAGGGAGGGAAGGACGTTGTGTGCTGCAGGCTGTGAGGATGTCAGCAAAACAGGCTGCAGACAGCCTAGCCAGGTAAACAAGTCTAAAACCAACTAACTAAGTTAACTAGCTAATAAATAAGCAGTCAACTCAAGAAGCTAGAAAAAGAGGAACATCATAAGCTAAGGAAAAGAGGAGGAAAAGAGGAAAAATTTAGGAAGCTAACAATAGACACCCATAAACCAGAAACCAGAAAAACAGTAGAAATAATGTTTCTAAGAGCTGTTTAAAAAAAAAAAAAAGACAACATAGTCAGCAAACTACTGGCACAGCTAGCCAAGAGAAAAAAGACCACAAACCCCCCTGAGTGGCATGAGGAAGTGGCTAAAAACACAGGCACACAGGAATTTTTTTTTATTATAAAAGAATACTAAGTGAAACTCCATGTAACTAAACCAAAAAGTTTCAGTGCAATTAATATTGTCCGGGAAAATATAAATCAAAATCAACCCAAAATGATACAGAACATCTGAATAAAATATAGCCACAGAAGAACCTGAAAAAGTGGTCAAATAGATGCCCCCTACCAAAAGACCCACATCACACTTAATTCATCAAATTAGTATTAACTTAATTCAAAACCTAACAGCCTCACACAAGTTATACAGATGAAAAATTACAAATAAAACATCAAATAGCAGGATGCTTGCCTGCTCTCCTCCAGTCCAATGGAAGATACCACTAAATGACCACGGCCCTCTTTCTGGGACTTCTCAAGGCTCTGCAAGACAGCGTATCTTGAGTGATTTCTGCCAAAGGCTCAGCATAAGGGAGCACTGGCAAATGTTCTCTCTTTATTACCCCTGAACTGAGAGCCCAATACGGGCAGATACTTTATCTATCTTGTTCACAAGTGTATCTCTAGCATGCAGCACAGCTATCTGGCATATAATATGAACTAAACAGGGCGCCTGGGTGGCTCAGTTGGTTAAGCGACTGCCTTCGGCTCAGGTCATGATCCTGGAGTCCCGGGATCGAGTCCCCACATCAGGCTCCCTGCTCAGCAGGGAGCCTGCTTCTCCCTCTGACCCTCCCCCCCTCTCATGTGCTCTCTCTCTCTCTCTCAAATAAATAAATAAAATCTTTAAAAAAAAAAATATGAACTAAACAAAATCCAGCAATATTGTAAAGGAATAATATACACTAAGATTAGTAGGTTTCTAGGACTACAGCAATGATTGAACTAGAAAATCCATCAATGTCGTTAACATGAATAAACCAAAGGAAATAGCCATTTCATCACTCTAACAGACCCTGGGGAAATCTTTTAGAAAATTAAATATCGGGGGTCAGTCATTAAGCATCTGCCTTTGGCTCAGGTCATGATCCCAGGGTCCTGGGATCGAGCCCCGCATCGGGCTCCCTGCTCTGCAGGAAGCCTGCTTCTCTCTCTCCCACTCCCCCTGCTCGTGTTCCCTCTCTCGCTGTCTCTCTCTGTCAAATAAATAAAATCTTAAAAAAAAAAAAAGAAGAAGAAGAAGAAGAAAGAAAATTAAATATCCACTTGTGATTTTTAAAAGTCTTTTTAGTAGGGGCACCTGGGTGGCTCCGTCGTTAAGCGTCTGCCTTCGGCTCAGGTCATAATCCCAGGGTCCTGGGATCGAGCCCCACATCGGGCTCCCTGCTCAGCCGGAAGCCTGCTTCTCCCTCTCCCACTCCCCCTGCTTGTGTTCCCTCTCTCGCTGTGTCTCTCTCTGTCAAATAAATAAATAAAATCTTTAAAAAAAAATAAAAATAAAAGTCTTTTTAGTAAACCAGGAACAGAAACATGAAAAAGAATATTTGAAATGAACAGCCAATATCAAACTACTTCAAAGAGAATAGCCAGGGCCAACAGATCTCATTCACTGTACCAAAACCAATTAACTAGTCATTTAGGGGAATGTTACTGTGAGGTTTCTGAAAAAGGGTCGTGGCTTAGCAGAAAAAGTACTAAGGATTAACTATGTTGGCCATGGGCATAAGATGGATGCCAGCGTGTAGAGTTGATAGTCCTTCATTTTAGGCAATTTTATAAAAGTCAGAACCAAGACAAGACTGATCACTATTACCTTTATTATTCAACATTACTCTAGATAGTCTAGACAGTACATGAAACAAAAGTAAGTAATAAGAACCATAAATGTTGGGAAAGAAGAAAATCTTTATCTGCTTAGCTACAAAACCCTAAGAAGCCACTGAAAAACAATGAGAATAAGAGTAGTGTAAGATAGCTTATTACATGAAAAATAAATTCAAATATGAATAGCTTTACTAGCCAGCACTACCAGTTAGATGTCATGCTGGGGACTCAGAACATCTAAGTGTTCTCCAGAGGATTACCCAAGCAAATCAACTACATAAGGTTTAGATAACTGTGTGTTTGCCTTTCAACAATTTGACTAGATTGTAATCCCTAGAGCAACCACTAAGAAAGTAACTAAAATGTTAAAAAAAAAAAAAAAAAAAAAAAAACAGGAAAACTAGAATTATATGCTAAAAAATATTAGTTTAAACCAAAAAAAGGTAGTAAAGGAAGAACAGGGGAACAAAACACATCAAAAGGGACCTGAGGCAATGAAAACGTATGTCCACACAAAAACCCATACATGAATGCTCACAGGAGCATCATTCATAACAGCCAAAAAGTGGAAACAACCCAAACGACAACCAGCTGATGAACAGATAAACACGGTACATTCAAACAATGGAATATTATTCAGCAATAAAAAAGAATGAAGGGGCGCCTGGGTGGCTCAGATGGTTAAGCATCTGCCTTCGGCTCAGGTCATGATCCCAGGGTCCTGGGATCAAGTCCCGCATCGGGCTCCTGACTCAGCGGGGAGTCTGCTTCTTCCTCTCCCTCTGCCTCTCCCACTGCTCATGCTTTCTCTCTCTCTCTGTATCTCTGTGTCTCAAATGAATAAATAAAATCTTTAAAAAATAATAAAAAAATAAAAATAAATAAATAAAATAAAATAAAAAAGAATGAAGTACTGATACATGCTATCACATGGATAAACCTTGAAAACACTATGCTGAGTGAAAGCAAGACACAAGAGCCCATATGTTGCATGATTCAATATATGAAATGTCCAGAAGAGGCAAAACTATGCAATGAAAAAGTTAACTAATGGTTGCCTAGGACTATCGGTGAAGGAGTCGGAGGGGGATATAGGAAGTGACTGCCAACGGACATGAGGTTTCTTCTTGGGATGATGAAAATACTCTAGAATTGATTGTGATGATAGTTGGAAACTCAGTGAATACAACAAAAACCACTGAATTTTACACTTTAAATGGGTGAATTATATGGCATTTCAATTATATTTCAATATAAAACTAATAAAAAATTAAATAAAATACCAAAAAAAGCAACCCAAATCTAATAATGTAGAAGGAGGAAGAGAGGAAGGAGGAGGGGGAAGAGGGGAAGAAAAAGAAAAAACATCAAGATCAAGTTAGGTTTGGGCGCCTGGGTGGCTCAGTTGGTTAAGCGACTGCCTTCAGCTCAGATTATGATCCTGGAGTCCCGGGATCGAGTCCCGTATCGGGCTCCCTGCTCAGCGGGGGGTCTGCTTCTCCCTCTGACTCTCTTCCCTCTCGTGCTCTCTGTCTCTCATTCTCTCTCTCAAATAAATAAATAAAATCTTAAAAAAAAAAAAAGATCAAGTTAGGTTTATTCTATAAATGCAAAGTTAATTTTAGAAAATTAATGAATATACTATATCACTGTTTAGAAATCTTTTCTTCCTTCCTACCATCCCCACTCTAGATAGAGCATACTTTGGGCTTGGCCATATGACTTGCTTTGGCCACTGGAATGTTGACAGACATGTTATGACCCAGACATGAAAGCAGTTGCAAAACCATACTTGTCCTCTTACCTTTCTTCCATCACCATGAGAAGAACATGCCTAGGCTATCCAGCTGGTCCCAGGAAGAGAGACAGATGTCACACAGCAAAACTCTCTAGCCAATCCTAGTTTAGAATGCTGACCCCAGTCAGCCCATGGATTTAGGAGAATTAGTAATTGTTGTTTTATGCCACTGGGTTTTTCTTTTTAAGATTTATTTATTGGGGCACCTGGGTGGCTCAGTTGGTTGAGTGTCCAACTCTTGATTTTGGCTCGGGTCATGATCTCAGGATCCTGAGATTGAGCCCCTTATTGGGCTCTGCACTGAGCATGGAGCCTGCTTGAGATTCTCTCTCTCTCTCTCTCTCTCTCCCTCTACCCTTCCCCCCTGCTTGTACTTTATCTCTCTCTTAAAAAAAAAATTGGGGGGGGGGGCGCCTGGGTGGCTCAGTTGGTTAAGCGACTGCCTTTGGCTCAGGTCATGATCCCAGGGTCCTGGGATCGAGCCCCACATCGCACTCCCTGCTCCTTGGGGAGTCTGCTTCTCCCTCTCCCTTTGCCTGTCACTCCCCCTGCTTGTACGCTCTTTCTCTGTCAAATAAATAAATAAAATCTTTAAAAAAAAAAATTTTTTTTTTTTAAGATTTATTTTCTTATTTGAGAGAGAGTACGAGCAGGGGGAAGAGCAGAGGGAGAGGGAGACAAGCAGACTCCCTGCTGAGAGGGAAGCCCATCATGGGGCTCAACCTCAGGACCCTGAGATCATGACCTGAGCCGAAATTAAGATTTAGATGCTTAACTGACTGAGCCCAGGTGCCCCCTATGCCACTGGGTTTTGATGTGATTAGCTATATGCCACTTTTGTGATAAGAGCTAACTGGTATATGTAGCTACAAAAAAACCCCACAGTAAACATGAAATTTAAAAGTGAAAAATCAAAAACATTCTTTTAAAGATCAGGAACAAGATACAAGTGTCTACTGCCATTACTTCACTCAACATTATACTGGAGGTCTCAAGCAAAAGAACAGAAATCAAAGGTATAAATATTAGGAAAAAAATAGAACTATAGTAAAGATTTGGGGGTTTTTAAAAATACTTATTTATTTGTCAGAGAGAGAGAGAGAGGGAGGGAGAGAGAGAGCATGAACAGGGGGAGTGGCAGGCAGAGGGAGAAACAGGTTCCCCACTGAGCAAGGAGCCTGATGTGGGGCTCGATACGGGACCCTGGGATCATGACCTGAGTTGAAGGCAGACGCTTAACCCAGGGGTCCCAATAGTAAAGATTCTGATTTTGATTCTGAATGAGATAACAGAAGGTTTTGAGCAGAGAGAGAAAATGAACTTACACTTTATTTTTTTATTTTTTTTTAAAGATTTATTTATTTATTTGACAGAGAGAGAGAGATAGCGAGATCAGGACCACAAGCAGGGGGAGTGGGAGGAGAAGCAGGCTTCCCACAGAGCAGGGAGCCCAATGTGGGACTCGATCCCAGGACCCTGAGATCACGACCTGAGCTGAAGGCAGACGCTTAACGACTGAGCCACCCAGGCGCCCCCTGACTTATAGTTTAAACAGGAGTATTCTGGCTGCTCGGTAGAGAAGAGGCTATAGGGAGACAGAGGCATAAGCAGAGAGACCAAAAAGGAGGCAGCTTAGATTGGGTCAGAGGCAGTGGAAATGTCAGAAGTGATCAAGATATGGATAGATTTCAAACATTTAGCAGACACAATTTGTTGATATGCTGAATATGGGGCAGAGAAAAAGAGAAAAGTCAAGGATAACTCTGAATTATCTTGCCTGAAGCACCTAATGGATTAGATTTATTGAGATGGATTAGATTTATTGAGATGGCAAAGCCTTAGAGAAAAGCTGGGAAAGAGGTACAAGATTCAAGAGTTCTGTTTTGTACCCATTGATTTTGAAAAGCCAATTAGATATCCAATTGGAGGGGGCACATGAGTGGCTCAGTCGGTTAAGTGTCCAACTCTTGGTTTCGGCTCAGGTCATGATCTCATGGGTAATAGGACTGAGTCCCATGTCCTGCTCCCATGCTCAGTGAGGAGTCGGCTGGAGATTCTCTCCCTCTGCCCCTCCCCGTCAAGCACAAGCGCACAAGCACTTTCTAAAATCAATCAATCAATCTTAACAACAACAAAAAGATATGGGGCGCCTGGGTGACTCAGTTGGTTGAACATCTGACTTTGACTCCAGTCATGATCTCAGGGTCCGGGGTTTGGGCCACAAGTCAGGCTCCCCACTCAGTGGAGAGTCAGCTTATCCCTCTCCCTCTGCCCCTCTCTCAGCTTGTGCATTCTCTCTCTCTCTCTCTCTGTGTGTCTCAAATAAATAAATAAAATCTTTAAAAAAAAAAAAAAGATATCCAACTGGAGCTGATGAGTAAGCAACTGAATACAGGAGCTGAGTTCAGAGGAAAAGTGGGAGAGAAAATGGGAGTTATTAGCATGTGAATAGTATTTAAAGCCTTTGAGTTAATGCCACATAAGTGTGTAGAAAGAAGAGCAGAAGTCCAATGATGGAGCCCTAGGTATGTCACTGCTTAGAGATCAGGAAGATCTAGAAGATCAGCAAAAGAGACTAGAAGAAAGAGCCAATAAAATATGAGGAGAATCAAGAAATTAAAGAAAGTAATCAAGATGTGATAATGGTATTTTGGCTACACAGAAAATGACCTTAGGAGACAATGCTAATGAAGTGCCATGATGTCTACAAGTTATTTTCAAATGGTACAATAAAAATGGATTCTATTCCGTCAGATCATATATCATATACCACATTAGAGAGAGAGACCCAAAGAGAACAGCAAAATGTTAACAATTGTTGAGCCTAGATGAAGGTACACAGGTATTCACTGTGCATTCCTTCAACTTTTCTACCTGTCTGAAATTTTTCATAATAAAGAGATGGTAGAGGGGACTGTTTTGAGAAGAACAGTTAATCGACTATATTCACGAAACTGCTCTTCCTAGGCCAAATAATCTTATATCCCTAGTAGCCAGACTATGGTCTCTAAATACCATTTCTAACTAAAAGGAACTATGACTCATTGGAAAAAATAGCGATACAAGCTCTAGTCTAGGAGTGCACAAAATGAGCCTGGAACATTCCCACTGGCCAAAATAGGACAATTTAAAAATGATAAAAACAGCCAACAATTGAGACACATCATACTTGTGTTAAATCATGAGTTCATAATGGTACTATTAAAAACAAAACAAAACAAAACCGGAGCACCTGGGTGGCTCAGTTGTTAAGTGTCTGCCTTTGGCTCGGGTCATGATCCTAGGGTCCTGGGATCGAGCCCCACATCGGGCTCCCTGCTCGGCGGAGAGCCTGCTTCTCCCTCTCCCACTCCCCCTGCTTGTGTTCTCTCTCTCACCATCTCTCTCTGTCAGATAAATAAATAAAATCTTAAAAAAAAACAAAACAAAACAAAAAAAAACCCTAAGAGTGCCTGGGTGGCTCAGTCAGTTAAGCATCCAACTCTTGATTTCGGCTCAGGTCATGATCTCAGAGTCATGAGATTGAGCCCTGCGTAAGGCTCCGTACTGGTCATGGAACCTGCTTAAGTTTCTCTCTCTCCCTCTCCCTCTGCCCCCCATCTGCTCACATGCTTTCTCTAAATAAAAAAATAAACCCTGACATTAAAAAATACCTCACTTTTCAAGGATGCAAGGGAACTAACTCACTAAAAGCTGGGCAAATAAAAGGGAAACAAGCATTTTTCTTGCCTTTCCTACATGAAATGTATCTCTGGGTAACAGGTATGGATAAGTTTCTCTTTGTAGAGGAAGGAAGGAAGAATAGAATGAGTATTATTTTCCAATTCCCACATTCCCCCAGCGGACAACTGGCAATGTCTAGAGACATTTTTGATGTCACAACTAGGGGAGCTGCTACTGGCATCCAGGGATGCTGTTAAACATTCTACAATGCACATACAGGCACCTAACAATAAAGAATTATCTGGCCCCAGGGCGCCTGGTTGGCTCAGTCGTTTAAGCGTCGCCCTCTGCTCAGGTCATAATTCCAGCGTCCTGGGATGAAGCCCCTGCATCAGGCACCCTGCTCAGCTGGAGTCTGCTTCTCCCTCTCCTTCTGCCCGCCCCCAACTGTGCTCTCTCTCTCTCTCTCAGATAAATAATTAAAATCTTAAAAAAAAAAAATCCTGGCTGATGCTCCTTCTTTCCACTGAACTGACTCTGGATACTAAATCAATCAGCAAGCTTTCCCGTATTAGTTGAATGTTTCCTCCTCTCCTTCCCTATTATCCCTATCCTAGTTCAGTCTCTCCTCCTTTCCTGACTGAAGCATTGGCAAGTCTCCTTGCTTCCATAGAACAACCACAGTGATCTTTCTACAACAGGATCCTGGCCACTCTGCTTGGAATTATTACCACCAACGATAGTAACTCTCAAATTTAGATAAAGGGTCAGATATATGTGAATTATCTATTATAATATTATTTTAACAAAATGAAGTATAAATTCCTAGTGTTTATAGATCTCATACAACTACAGAAATCAAACTTGCAAATTAAATAGTTGTGGATGCTAACATTAAGGTCATGAATGAGTTTGTTTTGCTGAGACCAAACAAGGCCCAGGCACATGTTGTTCTCAAGACTGGCCCGTCTCCACTGGCTCTAGGACGATAGTGAATCTCTCCCACTCTCTCTCCAAAGCTGTGTGAAACCTTCTGTTGCACGGTGCACGGGCACAGCCTCTGGCCTTCTCTCCACCCTAAGGCACCGTTTGTAATCTAAGATTGCTTTTTCTCTATTCATTAGCCCTGGACAATTAAACAGAACTCGGCTCCATCTCTCATAAACACCGGCCAGGACTCTGTCATTAGGCGAGCACCCACACGGATGCGGACTGTGCTTGTATAAATTTCCTTTCCATCTTACCACAAAAACAGAAATGCAGTACTTGAGAATTTTTGAAAAGAATTCAGCCTTCCTCCCTCAAGCTGTGTCGCAGCCCGTTTCCCTCCGGAGACCGGCAGCCTCCACTCCCGCCGCCCTCCATTCCGCCTCTAGGTGGCAAGCTGCTCAGTGCTGCCCACAATCGCTTGCCCCGGAGGCGCCCGTCGGATCGAGCGACGTCACTCATCCCTGGCGATAATTGGCTATTTCGCCGACGCCCGGGGGGAGGAGCCAGCGGAGAACCGGAAGCGTTGGGTACGGCGGGTGCACAGTGCGTGCGCATGCAGGGCCCAGCGCCGACTTAAAAGAGGCCAGCTGCAGCTCCTCCTCCAGCCTGAGGGGGCCGACCGGATTCCTACGAGGTGGAGGGCGGAACCTCCTGAGAGGGGTCACACTGATAAGGGCTGGGCCACACTGAGGGGAGGAGTCACGTTGAGAGGAGGGGTCACAATGACTGGTGGAGTCACTCTGAGAGGTGGGGTCTCATTGTGTGGGAGGGGTGTCGCACTGAGGGGTTCTGGTACACACTGACGGCGGCAGTATCGTACTGAGGAACGGTCCCTCTGAACGTGGCGGTCTCACTGAGGAAGAGAGGGGTCTCCGAAGGGGAGGCCTCCTGGAGGGGCGGGGTTTTGCCAAGGGGTGGGATCCCACAGGAGGAGGGGCTTCCGGACAGGTGGAGGCTTCTCTGCAGAGAGATAGGGCCGTTTGGAGGAAAGAGTAAGAGGAAGGTTCAGGCTGGGTGGTCACTGGGCGGATACTCTCTTTCTTTGTACTTTATTCGAGGGAGGCGGGATGGAGTAAGGAGGTGTAGGCCACACCAGGGACGGACTGGCCACGGGCTCACTATACAGGCCTGAGGCACCACAACCGCTGGAGAAGGGAGAAAGTGTCAGGGAATCCAGAGGTGTAGGGGTCGAGACCTGGGAAATGGTCAGGCTGGGCCAGAGCGGAGGCCGGGAAGGTAGGCAGGTTGCTGGGCTACCTCCGATTGTGGCTGACCCTGAAGGGTCTACTTTTCTGCCCTGCTGGCCCACGGAGCCCAGGAATCCGGCGGCTTCCTGAGCCCGGCTGTCCTCAGACAGTGGCCTGAGGGTGGGAGGAGAGAAAGGACTCCCAGGGCAGCTAAAAGACATTTGAGCTGCGCGTACGCACAATCAGCCCGTAATTCCCTTCAGTTATTCAGCTCGGGCCAGAACTTATTTGGCCCCGACGTCCCAGACGCATTCGCCTAGGGTGTCGCGGCCACCCGTTGGGGGTAGCGTACCTGAGGGGGCGTGGCCGCTGCCCGTGGGCCGGACTGGAAGGAGTTAAGCGGAGGCCCGGCTCAGCCCCGCCCCCGGCAGGCCGCGGAGCCTGAGCCCCAGCGGCGAAGCGGAGCCGCGGCCCGCCGCCCGCCCGCCAGCCAGCCCGCCTCCGCCTGCGGGGAGCCCGCCCGCCCGCCTGCCCGGCGGCGCCCAGAAGAGACACCGCCACCGCCCGGCCCAGGCCCAGGCCCAGTCCCTGCGCAGAGCGAAGCGGAGCGGCGTCTACCCGGGCCCTGCAAGCCGGCGCGGCGGGGGCGGGCCCAGATCTTCAGCGGATCTTCCATTCTCCAGGGCGGGAGCAGGAGCCCCGGCGTCCCGGATCCGGCTGGGCGCACGCCCATGGCAAGCGCGGCCTGCCCGGGCCCCGGGGACCCTGCCATGTGAAGCAGGCCCGGGCTGGGGGCCCGGCCATGGCCGGGGAACGGCCCCCACTGCGGGGCCCTGGGCCAGGGCCGGGAGAGGCGCCGGGGGAGGGGCCCCCAGGACCGGGGGGCACGGGTGGAGGCCCGGGCCGGGGCCGCCCCTCCTCCTACCGGGCTCTCCGCAGCGCCGTGTCCAGCCTGGCGCGCGTGGACGATTTCCACTGCGCCGAGAAGATCGGGGCCGGATTCTTCTCTGAGGTCTACAAGGTAGGATCAGCAGAGGGGCGGGACCGAGCCTTAGACGGGAGGCTGGAACTAGGGGGCCCAGACCCGGACGACCCGCGCGACCTGGCCGGTCTGCCCTGGACTCGCCAGCCTATGCCGCCCCCAGGTTAGGCACCGACAGTCAGGGCAAGTCATGGTGCTGAAAATGAACAGACTCCCCAGTAACCGGGGAAACACGCTACGGGAGGTGCAGCTGATGAACCGGCTCCGACACCCCAACATCCTAAGGTGAGCGGCCCCAGCCGCTTGCTGAGAAGCTTGCTGGGAGAAGAGGAAAGATCCCGCGGGAAAAGTGGGAACTGTAGAGGGGCCTGGACTCTTACAACCTACCCTCCTATCTTCTCCATCCTCTTCCAGGTTCATGGGGGTCTGTGTGCACCAGGGGCAGCTGCACGCTCTTACAGAGGTGAGGATGGGTCAGGAAGGAGGGGACCCCCACCACCACCAAGGGGAGAGAGAGTGTCAGCGCCCAGTGCATCTACAGAGGAATACTGAGAGGTGGCAGGACCTCCTCCCATGAGAGGCTTCCCTGAACTTCCTTTGGGCTAATCACAAATAAAATGCCTCAGTTGGTCACATTCTCTATATGCGCTATAACAATGCTGTCCAATAGAACTTTCTGTAGTGATGAAAATGTTCTATAGCTACATGTGGCTAGGGAGCAGTAGAAATATGACCAGTGTGACTGAGGAACTAAATGTTTAATTTTATTTAAACTTAATAATTTAAATAGTTGCACATGTCTTGGACAGGACAGCCCCAGAATATGAGTGGGGGACCCTAGAGCACAGACTTACCCTTCTGACCTTTGTGATCCCTCCTCCTCAGTGTCCCCTGGCTTATAAGTGGGAGACCTAGAGTACCGGCGGAAACCTTAACATTCATTCCCCTTCTTCCCCTATGCCTCAGTATATGAATGGGGGGACCCTGGAACAGCTGCTCAGCTCCCCAGAACCCCTATCCTGGCCTGTCAGGCTCCGCCTGGCTCTGGACATTGCCCACGGCCTGCGGTACCTGCATGCCAAAGGTGTATTCCACCGAGACCTAACATCCAAGGTAGGCTGGCCAGGTGGGTGGAGGCATGAAAGGGGATTTGAGGCTATTACATTGTAACCGGCCCATAGATATTGGAATATGGATAGTAGACCTGTTAGGATGTCGGAGTAGCAAGGCCCTGGAGAATGGGGACTGGGGTGAGGGGGAGCTCTGAGGGGCTGAGTACCACGCTATGTTTGGAGTGATAGATGATGTTGAAAGATTGGGGTGCATTGGAGAACTGGGAGATCAGAGAGGGTTGGGGTTACTGTGGAGTGACAGGGCTTTGGGGTATATACTGGGAGATCAGAGAACAGAAGGTGATGGCTGTATGTATGTCAGAACTGTCTGATCCGACGGGAAGACCGAGGCTTCACGGCTGTTGTGGGTGACTTCGGGCTGGCTGAAAAGATTCCTGTGTATAGGTGAGGTGAATGCCCCTGGGCCCCCCCAAACTTTCTAGAAAGTCCCTATCTAAGTGAAGCCCCCAGAGACATTTCCTTTGGAGTGGGGAGGGGGCTGACCTCATCCCTTTTTGTTTAGGGGGGTTATCTGAGTGGGGTGTCTCTGATCACTCTGCCCCTACCCCTGCAGGGAAGGGGCAAGAAAGGAGCCATTGGCTGTGGTAGGTTCCCCATACTGGATGGCTCCAGAGGTGTTGCGGGGTGAGCTGTATGATGAGAAGGTAAGACATCAATCCTTCAGGTTCCAAGGCCTTCCAGAGACCCTTGAGATACTTTTATAAGGCCCCATCCCAAGTTCTATAACAGCCATACTGAATATTTAGGAGACCCCCAAATTTCCCCTTGCCCCCTCATAGGCACCCCTCCAACGCATAAAACTATCAAGACTTCCCCCAAATTCTGACATATTCTGACAAAATTCTGACATGAAAACCATCAGTTACTCCCGCTGACATTGTCTCCTCCCCCAGGCCGATGTCTTTGCCTTTGGGATTGTCCTCTGTGAGCTCATTGCACGAGTACCTGCGGACCCAGATTACCTACCCCGAACTGAGGTGAATGATGTCTCCAGGTTTGATAAGGGGGAGCTCCAGACTGGGTAGCCCATAACCAAGGAGGGTTCCCTGGAGGTTGAGGTCCTGACTGGGGGGCAGAAGGCGAACCCAAGGAAAGCTGAATTGAAGGCCCCTCCTCTCTGTCCTCACAGGACTTTGGCCTGGATGTGCCTGCTTTCCGGACCCTGGTAGGGGATGACTGCCCACTGCCCTTCCTGCTTCTGGCCATCCACTGCTGCAGTGTAAGAGCCTCTCTCTCCCTGCCCACCACCCCCATCCATCAGCTGGCAAGGCTTTCCTGTTCCAGGTGGTGGGAGGAAAACATAGGGACCCTCTTTTGGAGTACTGAGTGAAGCTGTCCCTGTCTCTACCCATCAGATGGAACCTAGAACTCGTGCTCCCTTCACCGAAATCACCCAGCATCTGGAATGGATCCTGGAGCAGCTGCCTGAGCCAGCCCCCCTCACCAGAGCTCCCCTGACACACAATCAGAGTAAGTGAGCATGACCTTGACCCAACTGAATTCCTTCTGCCTCTTCCTTAGAACTCAGGGGATTAAGACTAAGTGTATTTATTAGTTGGGGGATGTGGGGGTATGAAAGATATTTTCATAAAATAAGATATTTTCAAATTCTAGAGCCAAGGGAGGGGAAGAAGGAAAGAAGAGGTAAAGGAGGGCTAGAGGTGACATCTCCCCCTGTCCAAAGTACCCAATGGGACTCCCTTTTGTAAGCTCTAGTCCCACCAGCCTCCTGGTGAATAATGAGGCCTCAGGGAGCCATGATCAATGCTGAGAACAGTAACCACAGACTTCTCTGTCCACAGGGTCTGTTTCAAGAGGGGGTCCCTCTGCCACACTTCCTAGGCCAGACCCCCGGCTTTCCCGAAGCCGGTCAGACCTCTTCCTGCCCCCGTCACCAGAATCACCCCCCAACTGGGGGGACAATCTGACTCGTGTCAACCCCTTCTCACTCCGGGAAGACCTCCGGGGAGGCAAGATCAAGCTGTTGGACACACCCAGCAAGCCAGTCGGCCCCCTGCCCCTTGTTCCACCATCACCACTGCCCTCCACGCAGCTGCCCTTGGTGACCACTCCAGAGACCCTGATCCACCCGGGGACACCTGCCCGTCGCTGCCGCTCGCTCCCATCATCCCCTGAGCTCCCCCGACGTATGGAGACAGCACTGCCAGGTCCTGGCCCTCCCAGTATGGGCCCCTCGGCTGAAGAAAGAATGGAGTGTGAGGGCAGTAGCCCTGAGCCAGAACCCCCAGGACCAGCTCCCCAGCTGCCCCTGGCCGTGGCCACAGACAACTTCATCAGCACTTGTTCCTCAGCCTCCCAGCCCTGGTCCCCTAGATCAGGACCTGTCCTTAACAACAACCCCCCAGCTGTTGTGGTGAACTCCCCACAAGGCTGGGCTGGGGAGCCATGGAACCGGGCCCAGCATAGCCTGCCCCGGGCAGCAGCCCTGGAGCGGACAGAACCCTCGCCGCCCCCTTCAGCTCCCCGGGAGTCTGATGAGGGGCTGCCCTGCCCCGGCTGCTGTCTTGGCCCTTTCAGCTTTGGCTTCCTGTCCATGTGCCCCCGCCCCACACCAGCTGTTGCCCGCTACCGCAACCTGAACTGTGAGGCGGGCAGTCTCCTCTGCCACCGAGGGCACCACGCCAAGCCTCCCACACCCGGCCTGCAGCTGCCCGGGGCGCGCTCTTAGCAGTGGGGCCTGTGGTCTCTGGCCTCCAACTTTGGCCTTCAGGAAGCCCCGTGAGGACAGAGCACACATGTTGGACAGTGCCAGCCCCAGATGGGCTGACCGGCTCTTCTCCCCATGTAGGGGAACCTCAGCATGGATTCAAGGGACAGAACGTTTCCTATCCAGCCCCTGGGCTTGCTCTCCTGTGGGCGATCACTGAACCAGACAAAGCATTGCTGACACATGAGACTAACACGTGCAATTATTTAAAAATATTTCAATAAAACTGCCTGGCTGGCTCCGGGCTGCCCCTATCCACTCAGTCCATGCGCCCTCCTCCACCCCCCTGCAATTCACCATAGGAAGTTCTTGGGGAGGCCAAAATCTAACGACTTCTTCACCCGTTTCCCAGGAACAGTCCAGTTTCTGGGGCAGGATTTCAAGCAGGCAGCAGGCTGGCTGGAAGTGTTGGGCATGGATCAGCCCTTGCCTGGGCACTGCCCAGGCAGAGTAACGGGACGCTGGAGGGAGATGATCTTAGGGCCTGCAGACTGCAGTTAGCGGTGAGGGGTACAGGCTCTTGTTGGCAAGAGTACCTATAAGAGTAAAGCACCAGTGAGCTCTGCAGTTGACTGTTACTAAGAACATTTGTCCAGCTCATCCCACCTCCCTGGACAGCCACATCACCAGCCTCCCTTCAGTTCCAGACCTTTCCTGCCCGACCCCAGGACCCCCCTTACATAAGCAGACCAAGACCTTGAAGGCTGTAGAGGTAACCGTCACGCTCAGGAATAAGCTTTACCCCTGGCTTTTGAGCCCTTGCTCTGAGTTCCTCTCCCTCCCTCGTCCCCAACTCCCATGCCTCAGTCGATTTGTCATGCTTACCCAACTCAGGGCGAAAAGTGGTCCCTATCTGGATCTGGATGCTTGAAAGCTGCCATCTCACAGATGCAGGGATGACGAGAAGTACAGTCCTCCCACTGCATTTTTAGCCACTTGCTTTGTACCTTGTAACATCTTGAGCTTTGACTATAATACATAGATTGGCGAGGTAGAACTGGGTTAAGCCCTGCCCCTCCTCTCCCACCCTACCTTCTCTCCTCTTGCCCTGCATTAAACACAATGAAGTTCTAACTTGCCCTGCCTGCCTAAGGGCAATGTTTGGGTATGGTTCAGGGACAGATGTCTACTCTAACTCAAAGAAGCTTCAGGACCAGGGGAGGGAAAAATCACCCAAGATATTAAAGATGGAAACTCCATAGGGAACATAGGAGATGACTCCCCTGTTTCAGGGTCCCTGGAGTTGATTGTCAGAGTTGTCCCACTGCTCCCTCACTTCCCTGAGGCAACTATAGTGCCCCAAGAGGCCCTGACTGAGAAAGTGCCACCTCAGTTTGGGTAGCCTTGTCAAGAGATGGGAAGTTAGAATGCCAGGGTTCATGAGCTGTGAAGTCCTAGCTAAAGCCTCAGCTTCTCCCTCTGAGAGAAAGATGACATAGGTCCCAACTCAGTAACTTAAAAAAAAAAAGTGTCTGGGGCTGCCAGGTACTGGGAAGGGGCCAGAAAAGAAGACTGTCCTAAAGAGTTTTAAGTAAAGGGAATGGACAAGTAAGCAATTACAATATTGACTTGTGAAAGAGTTTTGAGAGCAGGACCTCCCAAAACTTTGGGAGCAGGAGGGGAATCTCATTACTATGTCTTTATGAAGGAATTATGGAGTTGAATATGTCCAGAAGTCCTAACAGACTTACCGAAAGACCTGTTTACCATCAGCCTGCTGCAACCTCTTAAAGCTGGAAACAGCCCAAAATGAACCAGGCGGACTAATTTGTGTCAACATCTTCCTTGCACTGTTGGAGTTTGTAAGCTGAGGGGAGATTCAGAGAGACAAGAGGTATGTGGAGAACGATGAGAAATATTCCAGTGCAGGGGGGGCGGTGTAGGGAGGAGGGGACGTGGGCCGATGGAAGAAAATGAGCACTACAGGGAGGTCTCTGAGCTTTGACAAGAGGACTGTCTGACTGGCACAAGACATCAGCTCATCGGTGACCTGTCCCTGCGGCCTTCAAGCGCCAGGTTGTAGATGCAGGCTCGCCCTTCAGTTCACCTCCCAGCTGGGTAAGAATTTCTGCCAGCCTTTGAAGGGGAGTCGTTCCATGGGCTGCTCTGGTCATAAGGAGCCAATCCCAACAATCCAGCCCACCAGATATGGGACCTCTCTGCCTGAGAGGCCAAGAGAGTCAAAGACGCTGTTCAGCAGCCCTGGGAAGGTGACCAGAAAGCTGAGATGAGAAACAGTTTCAAGTAAAGATGGTTCATGAGCTTTGACTCTCGTGCCAACACCGGCCGGTTGGTAGGGGGCACCTGGAGCACTGCGCTGAGAAGCTGCGTGGCAAAGGAACGTGTGCCCTGTGTGCACTGCTGTTCCTGACTCGATGACATCTATCCCTTTACCTAACAGTACCCGCTACAGTCTGTGAATAAGGTATGCTTACTGAAAAAGAATAAGAAGTGTCACTGAATGCGGCCAGGTCAGAGGAGAGAGATTTACAGTGGTTTTGGCTCTCCTCCCAACTTCTCTCCGTATATGAGATGTAAAAGCAGCTCCTCTGGTTCAGTATCCATCCCACCGGACAACAGGTATCTATAAACCAGAAAGAAAGTGACAGCACAGCCCAGACCCAGGAGGGAGTTCTCCTCATTTGGGATGAAAGTGACGATTCCTCAGTCTGGTTGCTAACAGTGCCCACCTTGGTCTAGTCCCGGCACCTTCACTGACATCTAGCCCTTCATCTTTGCCATCTGTCTTTGGCATCCCCTGGGAATGCCATTCCTATTCATATTTAGTAAAAGTCTTTAATATTCACAACCTCACTCCTTAACAGTCTAGGAGGTTTATTTTAATAGGGTGGTGATACTATTCCCAATTTCTGAATGATTGCAGTCTCCCCCCCACACTTTGGCTGACCTCACCTGGGCCCCCCATAAGTGTTCAATTGGCCTCTTAATCATCCCAATCGCTCCCTAAAGCATTCCTCGCTGCATATTCAAAACTTGATCACACCCTCCAAGCTGCTAGCCACTTCCTCCCCTCTCACCACTCTTCTACAAGTAATAACCTTGGTTGCTGTTCTGCTGAAATTGTCAGACTCTTGATGTGAACTCTCTCCCTTTCCTTCCCTTCCACCCAAAAACCTGCCTCTGCTCTGTTCCTCAGTTCCTGTCTCTAAGCAAGAAATATCCCTCTTTCTTTCACAACCCATACCCCAATCTGTGCTCCTGATCGCAGCCCACCTCTCTCATTGCTTTGTTCCAGGAGTCCTACCTGCGGCACTCGAAGATCCTTCCTTCCTTCCTTCCTTCCTTCCCCAGCTCCCTCTCTTCTGTCTACATTGTCTCTTGTCCTCACCCAGCTACCCTCTTGAATTTCTGTCCTATGGCAACTAAAAGGATACAAAGTCAGTGCGGCCAAATGGAAGAGGGTGAGAGGGTAAGTGGCATGCTGAAAGGTAGGCAGGGACCTTGGAAGCCAGGCTAAGGATTTTTTTATTTTCATATTACAAGGAAGAGTAAGTCAATGTAGGGTTTTACATAGAGAAGTGTTGTTCACTGGCTATATCCCAAGTGCTTGGGCACAGTGCTTGGACGTATGTATAGTATGTATGCCATAACTTTTGATGTAATTAATTAACTGGAATGACATGATCAGATTTTTGTTTTTAAAGGATTACCCTGGCTGCCACGTGACAAGTGGGTGGGGGGAGGGGGAGAGCAATGTTTAGGAGAAATGATGCAGCAAGCCATTGCAGTGACCCTTGCAAAAGATGGGGGTGGGCAGAAATGAGAATGGACTCGGTGGTGGAAAATGGAGGGAATCTTGATGGAGCAGGGCACCTGCTAAAAGTGCGAGAGGATGGGAGGCTAAGGAGCTCACCCGGAGAGCAAGCCAACCACTGCACAGCTGCCAGGCGGCACTGAGGAACGGGCTGAGGTTGACACTAGAGTTTTGGTGGCACTAAGCAGAATGATAGCACAATACGGCACACCTGGGTGCGGCAGGGGCAAGGGGGGAATTCATCCAGAGTTGAGGTATTGCCACTCTGGTGCACCAGAAAGACAACAGAACAAAGGAGCCAGTGGCTAAAGTGATGGGCCCCAGAAGCCAAGATGGGCAGACAGAGAAGTGACAGCCGAGGCAAAGGGAGGAAACGGGAGACAGTGGGTTGGAGGCATCAATGAGGTTGAAGAAGAAGTGTGGGGAAAGCCTGGAGGAGGCAGCTGTAGTCAGAGTGGAGGTCTGAAACCAGCCTTCCAGCAGAAGAGCTGAGGTCTGGGGTGCAGCTGAGGGAATGGCCTGCGGGGGGGGGGGGACTCCCGGGGAGGAGTCTCCCGATGCCCCCTGAGCTAGACGGAGCCGAACCTGAACCATAGGTAACCGGTGCATGAACATTCCAGTCACCTTGGGCCTGGCTCCCTGCCTGAACCTCAGCCTGCTTCTTGCACAGCCTCTCCCCTTTTCTGTGGCCCCCTCCCTCCTCCCCACATACTGCCTGGGCTCCTGCCTTCAAAATAGATGAACTCTCCACCCCAGCTCCCTCCCCCACCTCACCCCCACCCACCTCATTGTGAGTGCCACCCACACCTGAGAGCTTCAGCTACCTTGCCCCACCGCCACACCGCACCTCATCAATCAGTAATTCTTAACCCTTGGGGAATCTCAGATGTAGTGAGAAATAATTAAAGCTATAGACCCTCTCTTTAGAAAAATGTGCAAACAACCAATTCCACGTCCCAACTCAGGAGGTTCCCAGATCTTTGACACTGATATCAAGGGCAGAGACCCAAGTTTGGCGGTTTGGACAGTGTGATCTGCATTTCCAGCAGCCACCCTCCTTCCTCCTTCAGGATCTGCCTGAGAGTTCTGTGAGCCGCCCTAAATCCAGAAAGCAGCTTGATCCTCCTCTCTGCTGGCCACCACTCTCACTTGCTATCCCTTCCCTCAACAACTCAATGGCCCCCTGAAAGATAGACCCCTGCCACGAGTGTCTCCTCACTTCAATCCATCCCTCAGAGCAGACCCTCCCATCTCTCCTCTCCCAGAGCGGATACCTGCTGAGAGGCATGTGAATAAGGGCTTCAATGTGTCCTGCATGCTGCTCAGCCTCTGCTCCAAGGTCATCCTCTGCACCTCCTCACTTTGCAAGGCCTCCTTTGTCTTCTCCTTCTCAGACCAGCAGGCCTGTAACTGCTCTTGGGTAGCCTGGCAAACCTTCTGTTCCTCCTGTAGTGCTTCCTGACTCTGGGCTAGTTCCCTCCTGGACTCTTGCAGATCCTCTTCCTTCTTCCCCAGCTGGGTTATCTTTAGGAGGAGCTGCTGTCTCAGGCTGCTGTTAGTGGTTTCCAGAACACTGTTCGTCTGCTGGAGCTGCTGAGACACCTGCAGATCTGTTCGACCATAATGAGAGATTTGGAGGACATCTTCTTGAGCCATGCCCTGGTGCCCTGAGACTTCAGCATCAGTCCTTTTTCTGATTCTTGCAAATTTTTGCAAAACAGGCTGAAATATAAGATCTGACTGCCTCAAGCTTAAGGAGGTACTGGATTAGGTAAAGAAAATTTAGGAAGACACCACACTCTAAAACAGACCTGGCTAGAAACTAGATGAAAAGCTAAGGATATGGTGGTAGTGACTCTGGGCCCTGCCCAGAGGAAGGGCAGCTATTGGGGGAGAGTAGGGGAAAAAATTGCTTGGGGCAAGTGGGAAATGGGGAGCAGCCATACTCACAGCGCACTCCCAGGCAGATGGCGGCCACCCCTAACAGCAGGCAGGTGAGGAGCAGGCCGAGAAAGAGGTACTGCGTACAGGCTGCGCGGCCTTCGGGAGACAGTGGGATGAAGGGCAGAGAGCCCCAGGAAAGTTTAGAGACTGAGGGGCTGGGTGGGTGGGGGATATTCATGGGAAAGAGCACCCTCAGAGGATGTGGTGCCGGCATGGTGGGGTTTGTGGGGTAGTGGATTTCCGCAGGTAGCGGAAGGAAGATGTTCCAGAATAAGGGCTGGGATCGTTACTGGTAAGGATTGAGGGGCGCTACCTGGTAGGATGGGAACTAAATCTCAGATGGTGACAGAGGACGGGGGTATGTGAATGGGGACCACCGTAAAGGGGGAGGAGGGAGGATCTGGGTCAACCTGTGGGAATGATACATATGGGTATAGGGGTCAAAGAGGCAGTCCGGAGGGCTGCTCCCGGGCTCACTCTCGGTACCGGACCCGCACACCGCCGGGCCCAGCACCAGCCCCGAGGGACCGCGCCAGCACCGTACTTGGTGTCAACCCCGCGCGGCGTAGCGGGGTCGGCGGAGTGAGAGAGGCCGCCCCACCCGAGGCCCCGCCCCGCCCCGCTCCGCGTGCCCGAGCGCCAGCTGGGGCGCCGGGGGCGCGCGCAGGCGGGGAGGGCTGGGTACTCACCCGCGAGGAGCCTCCCGGCAGCTGGTGACGTCACGGAGCTCCAGGAAGCAGTTGGCTGCTCTGACTGGAGCCCTGAGGACCCGCAGCAAGTCCAGTTTGAAGACGGGAAATTCCCCTTCTTTCCACCCTCTCCCCCTCCACCTCTCCCCCTCCAGTCTGGCCCGAGAAGCCTTCTGCGACATCCTGAGATGCTCTGGGACACCCTTAGCACTCACTCTCCGGAGTCCCGCATCTCCCCCAGGACTCTTGTGTCTCTCCTGGGTCTTACTACATCCTCTCCCCCGGGACCCCTTCCTCTCCCTCCTGGGTCTCCCCTTAGGTTTTACGCAGCACCCCCCATCGGCCTGCCCCAAACCTTCTCCCGAGAAGTGCTCTCATCCCTCTCCCCTACCCTCTTTTCTCTGTCCCGTGACTCCCCATTTCCCATTCGAATTCATCTCCACAGGGGCTGCCCTGATCTCTCCTAGGAGCCCTTTTCTCCCCACTGGGACCTCCACCTTGCCCCGGGGAGCTTTATTCTTCCTTGGTTCCCATTTACCCAGGGCTCATTCTTCTCTTTCCTAAGCACCCTCCTCCTTTCCCAGGGATTGTGTCTCCCCCGCCGCCCCCCGCCCGCTCAAGAATACCGTGGAGTCCCAGCTCAAGACACACACACACACACACACACACACACACACACCACTCACCCCACCCCGTCAAAGATACATCCTCTGGACTCTCCGTACCTGCTTTGTCCCTTACTCCAGAAGAAGCCGAGCTCAAGGGCCCACCTGAGACTGAGGGCACTTGTACATTCTCATAGGTGAGTTCCTCATCCTCATCAGTCTCTGGGTCTGGAGAAGAGAGAAAAGGTGAGGTGGGGGTGGGGTCATGAGGGAGCTTGGGGATGCAAAATCAAAGAGATGCCTCTTTCACCCTTACCCTGTCCTAACCGGCTGGAGATGCTCTTCTTCAGGGGAGCCTTCACGAATCGCAGGTCTGCATAGGTGATGGCCTCTGCCATTGCCCTGAGCACCTCTGCTCCCACCTGTCTCCCCCTTCTTCCACCAGCTCCAAGCTTCTCTTGACACTGTCCCCTCTGTCCCTTCACACTCTTAGGCTCTGTGTTCCTTCTGTGACTGCACAGCTTAGTGCTTTGCCCTGTGACTTCTAGTTACAAAAGAGGAAGATGTGAACAAGTGTCAGACAGATGGGTTCAGTGAAGCAGATTGCATCCCTGAGCCTCTGCCAGAGGGACAGGGGATGGGAAACTGAGGTCCAGAACATAGGCGTAGAGCCTGGAGGTGTCACTGGATCACTACTTAGGCCTGTCCCTTCGTCCTGCCTGTGCTCCCCCTTCATGCATCCTACACGCACTTTGGCAGTGCTGCACTCTAAATGCATGTCCTCCTGATCATCTACCCTGATTTGCCCTATGCTCTTCTCTTGGCTGCTATGTCCACGGGCTTATCCATGTGTTGTCAGAGCTCTTTTGTGCCCAGCTGAACCCAGAGGATCTCCCACAGTAGAGCTCCATCCTCCCCATCATATTGGGGGATCCTAGTGTGGAGCCTCTGCTCCTCATCATCCTGGGGTTCCCGGCAGGTATGGGCTCCCCGAAAGGGGCCTTTGATTTGGCGGAGCTCATTTCCCTATCAATTTGGAGGCTTTCAGGGTAGACCCAGCTCCCCTCCTGCTGTAGTCCTGCAGAACTGCTGAGGATCTCACACACAGGGAGGTTCTCACTCCAAAGCCCTTCCTGAGAATGTGACAGCGCTTTGGAGGATGCAGAGGATCTGGGACCACACTGTTTCTCTTCTCTAACCAACCCCCCCCCCCCCCCCCCCCCGAGATTCCCTCTTCACAGCCTTTCCCTGGCCTTGTCCAGCCTTGTTCCCTCCTGATCACACCTTTGGCCAATCAGCCCCTTCCTCATCCCATCCTGCCCCCTGCTGGACTCATAGCATCCTGTGTCCAGACATCTGAGCTGGATCCAGCAAGCTGAGTCCGGGAGGCACAGGCTTGGGGATAGGCCTGGGCTGGGGGTGAGGATGAGGGACAACCCCAAGCTTGTGCGCCTTTGGAAAAACCTGCAGCACTGAGCCATTATACACCCTTGTGGGGGGTCAGGGCTGGTGAGCAAAGGAGTTGAATGGGGATGAAGAAGGGCAGTGGCTTCTTAGAAGGGAGGCAAGGAAAGCGCTGGATGCTGAGCTCACAGACTCTGGACCTGAGGTTTTGATATTTTCTTGGTTTTGTTTTGTTTTGTTTTCTTACTTACCTAAAGTTCTTCCCTTAAAAAGTCTCAACATTGTCCCTTTACACCCAGCCCCAAGCAAAAAGGGGGTGTTTGTGGGAGAAGACCAGGGGCTCGAGGCCCTCATGGGTGGTGAAGGCCTGGCCGATAGAAGGAAGGGAAACCGGCAGGGGAAGGAGGGTTGTTGAGCATGGTTCAGAGGTGCTCCCTAACATTCTTTCACCAAGCAATGACCCCAAAAGGGCTTACTTCTGCGGGTGCGAAGAGGCTGAGACAAGACAGGCTATGTGGGTGGGAAAAAACCCACTTGCAGGGGGTGGCATCTGCCCCCGCAGAACCTCTTCACACGCCGCACCTGTGGGGAGGAAAAAGGAAGGGGAAAGAGGTCCTCGCTGCATGCTAACAGCTGTCGTGTAGTGGTGTGTGGAGGGGTTGTAACGGGCCCTGTGGGTCTGCTGAGAGCTCCGCCCGGCCACACCACCCAACCCTCGCAGAGAAAGTGCCCACTGAGGTAGGAAAGCACATTTGTCACCTGAGAAGAGGCAGGTGTATGCATGAGTGTGCGTGTGCACGTGTGAACATGCATCCTCAGGTCTCTGTGGTCCATTGGGGTGTCTGTGCGAGGTGAGCTTCTATGTGAGAGGGCCTGCTGGAAGGGTTAAGCTCAGAGGATTCTGTGGGCTGAAGGGTGCATGTGATGGCTGTTATTTTTTTCCATGGCAGGGAATGAGGAGCCATTTGCAGAAAAGTCTTACAAGGTCATGGGGACAAATGATAGAAATATTTCTTTTCTCAAGCTCACTGTTTCCTAAGGTGACCCTGCAGCTGTTAACCATCCTTGCTTAATTAAAGTTTCCAACAACCCTCCCCCAGTCCCCCTATCAGGGCTTCCTCCAGATAACAGACGGTGGGGAGAGTTGGTGGCTCCCTGGGGGCCTCTGGGGCCTGTGAGCCTGAGTGGGAGCATATCGAGCAGCTGGGGGCGGCGGGGGCGGAGGGGTACTTGGAGTAGTGTACGAGGGTGGGGGCAGCGCGTATGTAGATCAGTTGCAGGAACATTTGCAGGAATTCAGTAAACTGTAGATAATGCCCTAGTTTTCAGAACCAGTACACAAGTGAACATGGCCTGGATACCAGTTAAAATGCCAAACCAGGTTTCCAGTATGTGCTCAAAAAAAAGAATCAATGGGTATGCTGCCTAAACGGACCCTTGGAGAGGCTTCAGAAGGAAGGGCACCCGATGCAACTGGAGTGAGCTAGACTGCATTTCCACAATGGCACGGATGCGTGAAGAAGGCCCGGCCTGCATCTCCGTCCTCCTTAGCTCTTTTGGTGATGGTTACACAGCCCCTTAGGATGCTCTCCTTTCCCTTCCAATGTCTTCTTTTCAGACTAGGCTGTGAAAGCGGGATCCTTCTTCCCCATGTGTGTCACATGTGGTCCTTGCAAAATTGACCTTCACATAACCTTGCAAGATTGGACATCATGAAGGATGCCTGTAACTCAGGCTGCGCCTCACCTGCCCACATGCCAGGAGAGCCTGTGGGCTTTTCAGAGCCGAGAGGCCAGTGCTATGCATTTCAGCTTTTGCATAGCCATCATATCATGTGAGCACCTCCAGGACAGACACCAGAGCCCGCTCCTTGCTCTCTCCTAGCTTCTGCATTGTGTATTACAGGGCTCTGTGTTGTAAAGGTCAACAAGAGGGAGCCCAGCTATGAGGGCATTGGGTAAGAGTTTGCTGTGTGGAAAGGGGCTCATCTGTGTAAACTTGGGTGAAGTCCAGCCCACATCAAGAAGTCAAGGAAGTCTCCTGAGACCCTGAGAGTCAGGTGATATCCATCTTCACTACTTTAATCCACTGACTCCAGGTGGTGCTAATCCATATAGACAGAGCATGGTAGGCAGATTAAGGGCCTCTCCAAAATGTTCACACTTGAATCCCCAGAACCTGTGCATATGTTCCTTTACTTAACAAAAATGTAAATGTGGTTAAGGACTTCCTGCATTTGGTAAGACGTCCAAGATATGTTAAATAATAAGAATAATAGCAGGCATCTCTGTCTAAATGTTTATTTTAATGGAAGTGGTTTTAATATTTCACCATTGAGAACAATATTTGCTGTTAGGTTTTAGTAAAAAGTCTTCATTATGTTTCAGCAGTTTTCCTCTTTCTCATTTTTACTTAGAATTTTTATTAGGGGGGGTGCCAGGGTGGCTCAGTCCTTGGGCGTCTGCCTTTGGCTCGGGTTATGGCCCCAGGGTCCTGGGATCAAGCCCTGCATCAGGCTCCCTGCTCAGCGGGAGGCCTGCTTCTCCCTCTCCCACTCCCCCTGCTTGTGTTCCCTCTCTTGCATTCTCTCTCTGTCAAATAAATAAAATCTTTAAAAAAAAAAAAGAAAGTTTTAAAAAAAGAATTTTTATTAGGAATTGTATTAAATTATGCTGGCTCTAAATATTAAATATGGGAACTTTTCTTCTTTTCCTATAGTATTGACTAGATTAAATGGCATGGAAATTTTCATTATTTTTTTTTAAAGATTTTATTTATTTATTTATTTGAGAGAGAAAATGAGAGAGCAGGAGAAGGGGGAGGGTCAGAGGGAGAAGCAGACTCCCTGCCGAGCAGGGAGCCCGATGTGGGACTCGATGTGGGACTCCATCCTGGGACTCCAGGATCATAACCTGAGCCGAAGGCAGTTGCTTAACCAACTGAGCCACCCAGGCACCCAGAAATTTTCATTATTTAAGAATAAATAGAACTTGGGCGCCTAGGTGGCTCAGTCCATTAAGCATCTGACTTTGGCTCAGGTCATGATCTCAGGGTCCTAGGATAGTGCCCCAGAGCCCAATTTTGGGTTCCATGCTCAGTGGGGAGTCTACTTCTCCTTCTCCTTCTGCCCTCCCCCAGCAGGTTCCGTGCTCAGTGGGGAGTCTACTTCTCCTTCTCCTTCTGCCCTCCCCCAGCTCATTCTCTCTCTCTCTCTTTCTCTCTCTCAAATGAATTAAAAAAAAAAAAAGAATAGATAAAACTCAGCTTTGGTGCCCTTTGAATGCAATCTTTTCCAAAAGTAGGTCTATAATCACCTTATTCTAGTTTTTTCTAAGGTAGGTTGAGCTATTCTTCTTTCTCTTGGGCCACTTTTGGTCATTTACATTTTTCCTGAAGAGTATGCATTTCCTCTAAATTTTCACGTTATTTGATGAGTAATTTTAGGTTGCACCTTTTTATAATTCTTTAATTTTTTTCTTCTGTCATGTTTTCTTTCTCAGAACTAATCTTGTCTATTTTTGCTCTTTTTTCTCTTTCTTTGTGCTTATAAGAGGTTTACTTTATTAGCCCTTTTATTTATCTTTTATTTTTTTTTTTTAAGATTTTATTTATTTGACAGAGAGACCTACGGCGAGAGAGGGAACACAAGCAGGGGGAGTGGGAGAGGGAGAAGCAGGCTTCCCGCCGAGCAGGGAGCCCAATGCAGGGCTCGATCCCAGGACCCAGGGATCATGACCTGAGCTGAAGGCAGATGCTTAACCATCTTAGCCACCCAGGCATCCCCCTTATTAGCCCTTTTAAAGAACTTTTTAAAATTCATGCTTTTTAGTATTTTTGTTCTCCATTTCATTCATGTCAGCTTTTGATATTTCCTGATTAATTTTGGTTTCTGGTTCTTTCTATAATTTATTGAAATAAATACTCTTTTTTTTTAAGATTTTTAAATTTATTTATTTGAGAGAGAGAGCATGAGAGGAGAGAGGGTCATAGGGAGAAGCAGACTCCCGGCTTAGCAGGGAGCCCGAAGGAATGTGGGACTTGGGACTTGATCCTGGGACTCCAAGATCATGACCTGAGCTGAAGGCGGTCACTCAACCGAGCCACCCAGGCGCCCCTCTTTTTTTTTTTTTTTTTTAAGCTTTCTATCTTTATAGCATTTTGGGGATATATGATACAGGGGATATATGATACAGGGTAATGAAAAGGTATCCAGTATTCACTATTTTTTTATTCAGTGTTTAAATTTTGAAAATACTATAATTTTGTTCTTTTTTGAAACTAGTTTTACTCTATTGTAATTTACATGCAATAAGTTTTATCAATTTTAAGTGTATCATCCTATGTTTTGACAAATGTATTCAATCACTATTGGATACCAGCATTACCGCTGCTTTCTGTTTATCTGTCTGGTATCCCTTTCCCACGACTTTATTTTGAATCTTTCTTGATCACTTTGCTTTAAGTATATTTTTCTAAGTAGTATTGACCAGAATTTGATTTCTAACAGTCTTAGAGTCTTTTTTTTTTTTAAAGATTTTATTTATTTATTTGAGAGAGAGAGAATGAGAGAGAGCGAGTACATGAGAGGGGGGAGGGTCAGAGGGAGAAGCAGACTCCCTGCTGAGCAGGGAGCCCGATGCGGGACTCGACCCAGGGACTCCAGGATCATGACCTGAGCCGAAGGCAGTCGCCCAACCAACTGAGCCACCCAGGCGCCCAGTCTTAGAGTCTTTTAATGGAAGAATTCAGTCCACTCGTATTTACTGTACCAAGTGATACATTTAATTTCCATCTTACTTGTTTTTAAATGTGTAAACAGTGTTGTGAACTCTTCTTTTCTTTACCTTTGCTGGACTGAATGAATGGCTATTCATCCCATTTTCTCCTTGTTAATTTGGAGTTTGTCATTCTATTCATAGTTACCATCCTTTGCCCTTCTCTTAAATAGATGCACATGATTGTTCTAGTGTATGAAAACAGAACAACTATTTCCATCATACTCTACTTATCTTCTACTTCCTCTCCATTTCAATAAGATATGGTCTTTAGGGGGCACCTGGGTGGCTCAGTCGTTAAGCGTCTGCCTTCAGCTCAGGTCGTGATCCCAGAGTCTTGGGATCGAGCCCCACATCGGGCTCCCTGCTCCGCGGGGAAGCCTGCTTCTCCCTCTCCTACTCCCCCTGCTTGTGTTCCCTCTCTCACTATGTCTCTCTCTGTCAAATAAATAAATAAAATCTTAAAAAAAAAAAAAGATATGGTCTTTAGATTACTTAGCCTTTCCTCCTCCTCCTCCTTCCCCCTCAGATCCTAGAACACTCACCTTCCCCTTATCCTCACCACCTGATTCCAGAGTTTTTTTGAGATAATTTAGTCCTTATTAGAATTTCCCTTACAACATGTTCCTTCTGTTTCAAGAGTATTTAGCATTTGTGTGACATGTTATACATATATAGAAATATAGATAAAAATATATAGATCATGGTTCACTGCACCCCACTGATTTCTCTCCTCCCTTCACCTTCCCCCATCTTGAAGTCTGTTCTAACTCATTTGTTGTTTCATTAGAGCCTTTTCTAAAAAGTATTTCTCACATGAGACACTGAATGATTTTTGTAAATCTTCAACTATCTTTCTTTCCCCTTTCGCTAGGTCCTGGTTGCAGGCCTATTCTTTCATTACCTCACATTCAGTTTTGCTGTCCTTTAACTTCCAGGGTTGCAAATAAGAACAAACTTTCTTTCTGCCTGGAAATGTGTGTGGTATTGTTCTTATCCATAGAGTTCAGGAATTTTAACCTGTATAGGAGCTAAATCTTTCTTCAGCTCAGGGATATTCCGTGTATTATTTAATTAAGATCTCTCCTCTCCTGTTCCTCTTCTGGAACTCATAGAATTTGCAGGCTAAATCCCCTGAGTCTGTTTCAATCTCCCATCTTTCACCACATAATTTGCATCTCCATATTTTTGTTACATGTTTTGAGATATTTCATCTGTTTAATTTTCTGGACCTCTTTGGGGGTTTTAGCAGTAACCATCCTCTCCTTTGCTTTATGTATGGAAATTTTTAGTTCTGATATCACATTTTCTAGTTCAAGGAAATCTTTTGTGTTTGACCTTCACACCTATCTCCCCCGGGCTCTCATTCAGTCCAAGATTCATTTGTTTCCTCTGGCAGGTCTCTCCACCCTCTGGTTTGTCTGCATTCTCCTGGCCTCAAAGGCTGAGAAATTCAATCCACCGGTTAGTTTTCTAGAGAGCTGGAGAGACTCAGCAAGGCCATTGATTGTTCCTGGAAAGCCGGCTGTTTCTGGGACTTGGTGTCTTCCTGAAGGTCCTTTTTCTTGGCTCTGAGGTGTTCTCCAGAAACTTGTCTGCAGGAAATTCTCTCTGCCAGGAAGCAGAGCCCATTTAAAGTTCCTCCTCTATAGCTGGAGTTGTCGGAGGGGTTGTGGAAGGGAGAGCTTCACCAAGGTTTTCATATACCCAGACTCCCCTTGCTCTAAATAATCTAAATATTATTGACAGATACAGTGATAATCACCGGAAGACTTAAACACAGAAGCCGTTAATAGCAGGTGCCCCTGGGAACTACAACTGGAAGTAGGAATGGGGTGGGGGAATGGCCTTTTACTTTTTTCCCCCCATTCTAGTATTTCTCAACCTCAGCACTTTTAACTTTTGGGGACTGAAATTCTGTATGGTGAGTGGCTGACCTGTGCATTGTGGGACGGTCAGAAGCATCCCTGACCTCTACCCCCTATAGATCAATAGCTCGGGGTGCTCCCCAGCTGTGATGATTAAGCATGTCTCTGCACATTGCCAAATGTGTCCTGGGGGGCAAAGTCACTTCTGGCAGAGAACCACTGGTGTCTACCTTACAGTTCTATTTAATTTTTTTTTTTTTAAGATTTTATTTATTTATTTGACAGAGAGAGAGAGTTAAGAAGAGCAGGAACACAAGCAGGGGGAGTGGGAGAGGGAGAAGCAGGCTTCCCGCTGAGCAGGGAGCCCGATGCAGGGCTTAATCCCAGGACCCTGGGATCATGACCTGAGCTGAAGGCAGATGCTCAACGCCTGAGCCACCCAGGCGCCCCTCTATTTAATTTTTTTTAACATGTGCTCACACTATTCCTAAAATTAAACATTGAACTGAGGTCATGAGACAGAGGAGAAAATGTCAAGCAGTTGTGCGGAAGCAGAAACCAGAAGTAGAAAATGTACAGTAGAGGATGAGGAAGCAAGTTAGCAAAGTAGGAAAAAATTAGGAATAAATAAAAGAAGCAGAAACTCTGTCAGAGAGTTATGCGACAGGAGGAGCAGGAGTGGGAAGACCCACATACTCCTGTCACCAAGGTCCCCAGCGAGGCTGTGATTTGAGATCCGAAATCCAGCAACAGTCTGCAGAAGCCCAGTCATAGCATAGCCACTGTTCTGCAATCCCCATTCCATTTGGCTTCCTCCCTGCCCCAAGTGTCCTAGCAATAAAAACCCCTTCACTTAAGCAAGGCAAAATGAGTGTATTCCTTACAAACAAAGCCCCGGAGACTTGGTACCCAGTGAAGAGACGGGCTCTCCAGTTTGCTGCCAGTACTATATTCACTTCCTAGCATCACACTTGAAGAGAGACTCTGCTTAAGCAAAACAGTGGGAATGATGAGTAGGCTGCAAATAAGGTCTGTAAAAGGAACTCTAGAAAGCTTTTCCCGGGAGGGAGGAAAAAAAAAGACTTAGGCCATCCATCAGAGCTGTCATGTACAGGAGGGAGAAGGGTGATTATATGATTGTAGCTCAGGAGGCAGAACTGATGACAAAAGTAACAGGGAGGCTGATTTTGGCTCCCCCAAAAAAAGTTCTCTCAAAAAGAAACATTGGAAACAAGCGCTTGGTGAGGTAGCAAGCTCCCTATTCCTGGAAATGTTTAACAAGAGGCTGGTAGGGTGGCTCCTGCAGTGGATATAAGTTTGGGCCAGATCTGCCTCCTCCCAGCTGTAGAATTCTAGATATTTAAAAGCCTGGCAAGAGGCACACACCAAGCAGAAATATTTTAGGGTCAAATGGTATTATAGTGCATTTAAGTATGTCAGAAGAGGGTGGCTGGTGGAGGAGTTGAGCAATAAGGGAAGATCTCAGAGGTTCAGCATCTTCTGCTGGCCCTGATGTGCTGGTCTTTCCCCCACAGAATTAGTCAGAACTCATGGTTGCAAGAGATAGAGAAGTCTAACTTAGAATGACTTAAGCAAAAAAGAGAATGCATTAGCTTACATAACCAAAAAGTTCGGGAAGCAGATCTAGCTCTGGGCATGTCTGGATCCAAGGTTTCAAATGAAGTCATTAAGACTTGGTCTCTCTCCATGTCTGAGCTCTGTCTGTTTCCCTCCTTATAGCCAAAACAAGCTTGGAAGTTTAGACTCATCTTGACAGAGTACAGAGCAAGGCCAAAGATGGAGGGGTCTTGGCTGGATGGCTTCCTTAGGCCCCTCCCCACCTACAAGTAATTCCTTAAGAACTTTCTATCATTGAACATTTGACCGTCCCAAAGACCCTTCCTCTTCGGGTCTTGGGCTTATCCCCAATCTTCCCATCTGAGACCTCAGGAAGAGGGGAAAAGCTCGAGCTCCAGAGGGCTCTCATGGCTTTCCCCAATGATCTGCGCCTGGGAATTTGCCAGGAACAGGGCACTCCTTATACCCTTACACCAGTCAGGGAAGGGAGGCCACTAAAGAAAGCACCCCTGGAGCTACAGAAGGGGAGACAACTGCAAGGTGTTTGGGAAACGAGTTGACAAGCTAGAGAGATGAGGCAAGGGGGTCCTCGAAGGTGTCTGAGGGGGATCTGGCTGCCCCAATTTATTTTTTTCCTAGACGCAGGGATCAACTAGGAAGTTGCCACAGTCCTGGCCTTCAGTCCTGAGGGCCTAGGCTAGGGCACGAGCCTCGGAGACAGACCAGTAAGACAGAAAAATTAAAAGGTTGTAGGGAAGGGAGAGGGTAAAGAATCCAGGCTTCAGGGACCAGAAGGAAAATAACGTTCAAATCGCACCGAGCTCCAGACCCAGTGAGTCGCTACGTTCCGCGAACCGGGAAGCGCTGTTCAGGGAACCGCAGGGTCCTGGCTCGGAGAAGCGTAGGGCTAAACTCGTGGGGCCGGGAAGATTGCGTGGGTAGGGGGTGGGGAACTGTCGGGACTACATTTCCCAGCCTGTCGTGGACCGGGCAGCTTTACGCATGCGCAGAGGTCGTGGCAAGGCCGCGTCGCGACAGGCGGGGGCGCCCCGGGTTTGGTCTTGAGCCGGCGGAGACCGGCAGAGCGGGTGTGAGGCGGGGTGTAAGGCCTGCGATGGTGGTGTTTGAGGCTTCAATTTCCGCCTCGTCCCAGTGGGTTGGCGGGACCCCAAACCCCTTCAATTACAGAGTCTGGCTCTCACGTCCCCCAGGCCGCGGACACACTGAGCGGTCTTCAGACTAGCAGCAGTCCTCAGAACCCCACATCCCGCAGCCAGTTGTTCCCCGCATCCGGTGCCAGCCCCCAAAGCTACCTTCCCTCCCACACAGCCTCAGCTGCCTGTTCTTTACCGCGACCGGCGCCTCTGCTCGGGGAGGCCCAGGCTGAGGTCCATGGAGGCAGAGCTAGCATTTGGGTTAATCTCTGTGTGTGTAGAGGGTCCGCCTTATTGGGACCACCAGGTAGGGCTCAGGAGCACGGCTCCCTACTCCCGTTTTCTCTGGGACTGTGAGTGGGAAGGAGAGATGTTTGGAAGTAGAAGCCTGGCTTCCACTATCTTCTGGCCCTGAAACCTCAGAAAGGTCTGTTAAGCCAGACTTGCCTCTACAGAAGCCGTAGGGGGAGGTGACGGAGACTTGAGGTTGTGGCTGGTGGCAGCACAGTCCTAGAGGCCATGGGGAGAGTAGGTCCGGGGCTGGTGAGCTTGCAGGCTCCAGGTGATGGGAGTGGGGTGGCTCTGAGTGCAAATTCTGACGATGTTCTAGCAGCAGCAAGTACAGCTTGAGCTCGGCTCCAGCCTCCACCCCTAGCACCCACCCTGGCAGTGTTGATGCCACAGACGCTTTTGGTCCATCTTCCCCAGCAAGACGCCCCCAGAAGTGCTCTGTGCAGAGAGCAAAGCTCACACTCCTACCATATAGACCCTGTTGCAGGTCTGAAGCCCTCTAGATAAAAATCTAAACACTTTCTGAGAAGTTTTATTTGAAACTTGAGAACATAACAGAGCAGGATGTGGACTGGTATTCTCCAGCCAGGGTTCTCAGATAAGAAGCCAGGCTTGGGTTCCTCAGGTCACTAGGTTCCAGGATCCCTCCAGACTGTGGGCTCCCAAGGAGTATGCCCACCCTTCTCCTCTCAGGCTGTTATCCCCTCCACCACTGCCCACTTCCTGTATCTGAGGGGACACTAAAGGGGAAAATTTTAGGGGGCTGGAGCAGAGAGGATCTGGCTAAAATCCATAAGGAGGAGGAAGTGAGAAACTTGGGAGCTTGGGGCCTTAGAGGAAAAGATCGGAAAGAGAGAGAGAGAGATGGAGAGGGGGCCACTGCCTTTGTTTCCTCCATCCCCAAGAAACTGAGGACCGACTTATTCCCCTGAGATGTCTCCCTCACAGCTTAGAGGGGAAGTTTGGGAAACATGACCTCCTGCGACTGGACCTTGGCTACCTGTCTTTGGGGGGTGGTTGGGAAACAGTCATGCCAGGGCAGGGTAGCAGTAACCCCTGCAGCAGAGGAGGCTGGGGCGATGCTTGTCCCACTCTGCCAGCCCTTCCATCTCAGCTGGGTGCAGGCTGGCTGTTGGCGTAGGCCTGGTCTGGGAAGGAAGCCCGCGTCCTGCGGGTCTGGGCACACACTGAGGCGTACAGCTCCGGCTCGGGGCCCGAGGCCTGGGGCTTTGGTTCAGAATCCAGCACCACCTCTGAGTACTTGATGGGGGTTCCGGGGCTGGGGATATGGCCCTGAGAAGGCTGCAACTGCAGGCTGGTATAGCACATCACTTTCTCTGCAGCCTGGAGGTTCAAGGCTGTTAGAAGTTCACTGGACCCTTGGAAAAGCCCCCACTTCCCTCCCTCCCCTCTTAGCCCCAACTGACTCACCGTGACGGGGCCTCTAGGAGTTGGATCTTGCTGGTCTGGCCCTGGTTCTCGAGCCAGCCGACCTGGGAGAGGGAACAGTAGTGATCTGGTCACTTCTTGTTCTTCCTCCTGCAATCCCTCATCCCACCCCCACCCACCCGGGACGTGCGTGGCCTCGGTGCCCCTCCCCTCTGCCAGCCGCCTACCAGTCTGAAGATAAGGCAGGTTCCCATATAGGGGGACCTCTTCCACAGATTCTCCAGAGCTGCAAGACAGAGATTAGGGGATGAGGGGACTTCTTGGTAAGGGGGAGCTCTTGATCACCTATCTCTGCTGTCCCCCACTCACCGTCCCTGTCCCGGACGGCTCTTGCTCCGGCCACTAGCCCATCGGAACAAGTGCGCAGCCACTGAGATGAGAAGCAGCAGCATCGCAGCCCCTAGGAGGGCCCACAGTCCCCAGGCCTGGGTCACGGTGGGGATTCCTGTGGATGCCAGCGGACGGAGGGTGTTACTGCCCAGCCCAACCCTCCAGGTCCTAGCAGGTGGGACATGGGGCCATGTGACCCCTCCCCCTGCCCCTGCCCCGCCCAGCTCACCGGGCACTAGCAGTTCTGTGCTGTTGTCACCTCTGCTCATGACTGCTGACCTGGGAGCTGAGTCTGCAAGCCCTGCGCTGAGGGGTCAGCCTGGTTTATGGCCTGATAGCTGCTGCAGGCCCCTTTACTCTCACCCCTCCCTGGGCCTGGCCCCCACAGCTCAGCATCCCCAATACTGCTGGTGGCAGAGTCACTGGTTTCCGGGAAGGAAGGGGGAGGGGAGGGATGAGTGAAAGAACAAAGACACCGCCCTGTGCCTGCACCTGCGCCACCCAGCATCTCCCAAGCTTCCGCCCCCCCCACCCCCATGGCCCTATACCTTCTTTGGCCAGAGAAGAGAGAAGCAGGCCTGAGATTACTGTGCCAGTGTGCAGGTGAGCCCATGAAGACAGGAGACAAGTAGCATGAGGCAGGACCAATAAGATAAGGAAGCCAGGCCTCAGGACAGAGATTCCCTTCTGCCACAGGGTGTCTGCCTTTTCTCTACAACTCTGAGACCCGTGAGAGAGAATGTGTTCCTCACTGAGCATGCTACAAAGAGGAATGAGACGGGGAGGCCTCCTGGTACCTACAATCCCACCACACCCTAAGACTGACTGTAGAGGATAAGATGACCATTGTCATTCTTATTATTACTGATAATAATAGTTTAGGGGCTAGTGGAAACTTAGAGTCCCCCCTCCCGATCCACTTCATCCAAACTGTCCCTAAGAACTGTCAATCTCAAAAGTTAGTTGAATTAAAGAAACTTCTACCCCAGTATATCCTGGGGAGCTGAGCCATGTCTTCGCCCTTGTTCACTTCAGGGAGTGGAGTACTTGCTCTGCCCAGATACAGCCCAACCACATGGACTGCTTCTGCTGTGGAAGAAGGATTTCAAGTTCCTTAGACCAGAGGTCAGTGATATGTCTAGCATAGTGGGCCCAAATTCCCTAAAGGCTACAATCAGTTGAGGGCCATTTATCATATCATACCTGGCCTGAACCACTTGTTTATGTTGACTGTGCCAACTGGCTTAGGGTCAAGGTTTGGACTACACTGCTCTGCAACCAGGCTGTCTCTAGATAGACTACAGTAACTCCCTTGAGTGCGGGTCTCTCCTCCCTCCCCTGCCCCCTCCATTTCTGGAAGAACAGAAGATACACTGCTAGTTCATTCATTTATTTAGCACACATATACCTCATTCATTTGTCATGTGTGCTGATCGCTTGCTTATGTGCCAAGCTTTGGAGATAAAGATGTGAGTGGGAAATGGTTTCTTTCCTCAAAGGGCTCTTGATCTAATTAGGAAGATGACCCAATGTATTCCAGACAATTAAAAGGCAGCATGAAACACAAGGAAACTCTGCAGGTCTGCCTGAGGTCTTGGCAGTGAAAGGAAGGGCTGGGGGTTGGGGCGGGGGGGTGATATGCAGTAACTGATAGGGAAACAGAAAAGCTTTGCAATCTCTGACTTGCCTTTTACGTGATGAACTTACTTAACCGTCCTGAACCTTTGTTTCCTCATTATTTTTTTATTATTTATTTTTTTTCAATATTTATTTATTTGAGAGAGAGAGAGTACGAGCAAGGGGAGGGGCAGAGGCAGAGGGAGAAGCAGACTCCCCTCTGAGCATGGAACCCAACGGAGACTCATTCTTTAAAAGAGCTTAATTAGGTGCGCCTGGGTGGCTCAGTCAGTAAAATGTCTGCCTTCAGCTCAACTCATGATCTTTGGGTCCTGGGATCCAGCCCCCACCCCCACCGCCTTGCTGAACATGGGCGTCTGCTTCTCTCTGCCCTCCCCACCGCTTGTGCTCTCTCTGTCTCAAACAAATAAATAAAATCTTTTTTTTTTTAAAGATTTTATTTATTTATTTATTTGACAGAGACAGAGATAGAGAGAGCGGGAACACAAGCAGCGGGAGTGGGAGAGGGAGAAGCAGGCTTCCCCCCCGAGGAGGGAGCCCGATGTGGGACTCAATCCCAGGACCCTGGGATCATGACCTGAGCCGAAGGCAGACGCTTAACGACTGAGCCACCCAGGCGCCCCATAAATAAAATCTTAAAAAAAAAAAAGAGCTTAATTGTATTTACCTGTTGGGTTGTATTTCATTCAGCAAGGATTCGTTGAGTGCCTGCTAGAGCCAGGAGGTGTGCTAAGCTGTAGGAATAAAATGATAAAGAAATATGGCCCCTGCTCTCTTGCAATATACAGTCTAGCGGTATTTTCTTTTTATAATTAATTTTAATGGATTGATTGATTTTTAATTAACTGATTTTAAAGAACCAAAATGGATTTTCTCCAGTTTTATTAAAGATATAACTAACACATGATGGTGATTTTTTTTTATTCTTATGTTAATCCCCATACATTACATCATTAGTTTTATTTTATTTTTTTTAATGTTTTTTATTTATTTATTCATGAGAGTCAGAGAGAGAGAGAGAGAGGCAGAGGCAGAGGGAGAAGCAGGCTCCCTGCCCAGCAGGGAGCCCGATGCGGGACTCGATCCCAGGACTCTGGGATCATGACCTGAGCCGAAGGCAGACGCTTAACCATCTGAGCCACACAGGCGCCCCACATCATTAGTTTTAGATGTAGTGTTCCATGATTCATTGTTTGTGCATAACACCCAGTGCTCCATGCAGAATGTGCCCTCCTCAATACCCATTACCAGGCTAACCCATCCTCCCACCCCCCTCCCCTCTAGAACGCTCAGTTTGTTTTTCAGAGTCCATCGTTTCTCATGGTTCATCTACCCCTCGGATTTCCCCCGCTTCATTCTTCCCCTCCTGCTACCTTCTTCTTCTTCTTTTTTTTTTTCCCTTAACATATATTGCATTATTTGTTTCAGAGGTACAGATCTGAGATTTAACAGTCTTGCACAATTCACAGCGCTTACCAGAGTACATACCCTCCCCAGTGTCTATCACCCAGTCACCCCATCCCTCCCACCTCCCCCCCACTCCAGCAACCCTCAGTTTGTTTCCTGCGATTAAGAATTCCTCATATCAGTGAGGTCATATGATACATGTCTTTCTCTTTTTGACTTATTTCGCTCAACATAATACCCTCCAGTTCCATCCATGTCGTTACAAATGGCAAGATCTCATTCCTTTTGATGGCTGCATAATATTCCATTGTATATATATACCACCTCTTCTTTATCCATTCATCTGTCGATGGACATCTTGGCTCTTTCCACAGTTTGGCTATTGTGGACATTGCTGCTGTAAACATCGGGGTGCACGTACCCTTTCAGATCCCTACTTTTGTATCTTTGGGGTAAATACCCAGTAGTGCAATTGCTGGATCATATGGTGTAGCTCTATTTTCAACTTTTGGAGGAACCTCCATACTGTTTTCCAGAGTGGCTGCACCAGCTTGCATTCCCACCAACAGTGTAGGAGGGTTCCCCTTTCTCTGCATCCCCGCCAACATCTGTCGTTTCCTGACTGGTTAGTTTTAGCCATTCTGACTGGTGTGAGGTGGTATCTCATTGAGGTTTTGATTTGGATTTCCCTGATGCCGAGCGATATTGAGCACTTTTTCCCACATGATGATGATTTAAAGAAAGTACAATAGCTGCACTAATGAATAAATTCGAAGTTAAGGGTTCTGAATGAAGGAAACACACCTGAGACCTGAAGGGTGTGTAGATGTTAACTGTACAGAAAGGAAATAGCAGTGGAAGGTTCCAAAGAGAGTTATAATTTCAAGTGCCTGGCTCGGAGCACCTGCTCAAGTTAAAATCACTAGGAGGTAGGCACGGTTCTAAGCACTTTACTTGGATTATCCCACTTAATCATCATAACAACTCTGTGAGGCACATATATGTATTATCATTATCTCCATTCCTCAGAGTGGAAACTGAGGCATAGAGAGAAATTAAGAACTTGCCCAAAGTCATTTAGCTTTCGAGTAGTGGAGGCAGGATTCTAGGCCGGGCAATCAGTCCATAGTCTACTGTGTGCCATGCTACACAATGAATGGTGGTATTAGAAGCATTTGCCAATTGGAGAGGGTGGGGAAGAGGAGGCCATTGTAGGAAGAGGGAACTGCAAAAAAAAAAAAAAAGAAAGAAAGAAAAGAAAAGACATATGAGTGTATTAAGTCATAGCAGGGAATAGTTCAGGGGTGAATTAGCTCACTTACGGACGTGGAAAGCAGTTCCCTGTCTGAACGAGCAACAGGAGCCCGGCACAAGCCCTCCTAAGAGGAAGGCTTACTCACATCTCTAAAAGTAAGCCGCGCTGAGAATGAGCCCCGTGTGGTTGGTGCGCACAGGCGCACTGCCTGCGTAACTAGAAATGCTGACGGACGACGCCCCGCCAACACGCCGCTCAGCTCCCCCGCCGCAGACGGGAGCGCTTCTTGGCGGACATTACTGTGCGAAGCAGGGAAAGTCAACGTGCACGCGCACGCGGCACTCTCTGCCAAGGGTCCGGGGACTTTCCCCTAGGCACGAATAAGGAACCAGTCCCTCGTTTGTAGCCTAGGAAACAGGCCTTCAGCACGAACTGTTCCACCCCTCACGCTCCAGTCTTTTAAGGTTGGCCAAAGTACTCATTTTTTGATTAGGGTGAATGGGTTGCTAGCATGAGAAATAAAGTCCATTTTCCAGCATAATCTTATGAGATTGTTGGCTTCTAGAAACATTCTGGCTAATGGGATTCTAAATAGATGAGAAATGAATTCATTTAGCAAAGTTGGGCCAAAGTCCTATGCTAATAAGCGTGCCCCGCCCACACACTAAAATGGGCGTGACCTCCCCGCGCGTCCCGGAGCGGGACCCACGCACCGCCCCTCTTGCGCATGCGCGCTGGGGCTCGCGGCTAACGCTGGCGCCGGCGGCGCCTTCATTCTGTGGTCGGCAATGGCGGGCTCGGTCTCGCTTGCGGGTTTGCTGGGGTTGCTACTTGTGTCTGCACTGCCCGGGGTCCTCGGAGACCGCCCCAGCCCCGACCTCCGGGCACACCCAGGTATCAGCGAGGGCTGCTGGAGGGAGGCTAGGACTGCCCACGGGTCTCAGGCCCCAGCTCTACTGACCTACCTCTGCCGTCCTCCGCAGGGGACCCCGCCCAGGTCGGCCCTGAGGCCACGGAACCCCGGCGTCGGCAGCCGCCCAAGGACCAGCGCGAGCGGGCCCGGGCGGGAGCTCTGCCTTTGGGGGCGCTGTACACCGCAGCTGTCGTGGCTTTTGTGCTGTACAAGTGTTTGCAGGTGCGGGACGACCAGGGGCGGGGATGTCCCGGGCCTGAATCTCCCATGGGGGCGCTATGGTACCATGAAAAGACACTTCTTTCCGTCAGTCTGTAAAACGAAGACTGTAGTTCCTTAGCTTTCCAACACTAGGGGGTTATTTTGAGCATCCAGCGAGGTAGCAGATGTAAAGGACGCTTGGTAAATTGTAAATAAATACTCCCAACAGTCCAATGAAGAGTTAAGTCATTTGCTCAAAGTCACGCAGAGCTAGTTGAAACTGGTAGGGCTGGGTTTTGAACCCAGCAAGTAAGTGTCCATACTATAAAAGTGTGGCTCCTGGTAAAATTCCAGTCTTGGCACAAAGCGTTGATTGCTGTAGCCACAATATCCAAGGCACCAGTCTCATGATCTCCTTAGAAAGGAGGCCCTGAAATGTAAACTGACAGTACATTTTAGTGTATGTAAATGGTTGGATGGAAAGTAATACCTCCCACGGCTCTATCTTCAAACCTGGCCCGATTACTTATTTGCATTGGGAAGTAGAGGGCTGAACAAGTTTGGAGATGGTATGAAATTAAAAGGGATAGCTAATCATAATTCCAAATAGATAGGTTAGGATGAGGGACCGAATTTAATGAGGAAATTTAAAGAGAATCGATAATAAATTCTCTTTGTGGACCCAAGTACTATTTGGAAGAAACAGAACTTAGCAGTTTATTAGTTGAATAATAAAGTTGAGTCGTGTGATGTGACAACCCATTTCCCCAATCAATGCTAGGAACAAGTATTGCACCTCATCTTCTGATCAGAACACCCCTGGAGAATTTTATTCTCTTCAGGGCACTGCTTTTAAGAACACTACATGCCCAGTAGAGCAACCAGGGAAAGCCATGTCAGATGAGCACTGACTGAATAAAATTGGCGATATTAAACCAGATAAGACATGGGGAAGGGGAGTGGGCAAGGACCATTGTCTTCAAATTCCTGAGTGGCTATCGTGTTGAAAAGACATGATTTTGGAAGGCAACATGGAAAGAAGATACATGAAGGAAAAATTCTGGTTTTGTATATAAACTAACAACCAGAGCGTTCTCAAACTGGAGAGAGCTGCTCATTCCTGGGAGTTTTATTAGACTGAATGACCACGTGTGGGGACATACTGACAGGTTGCTTCAGGTCCTGGGTGGGGAGCTAGGCGAGATGTGATTCTTTGAAGTAAAAACTCTATAGCTTTCTTGACTTCAAATTATCCTCCTCTCACTGGCTTTGGAGACACAGGTGATGGAGAAGCTTGTTGCTGCAGGCTAGCCCTCTCTTTCTTCTATAGCAGGGGAAAGATGAGGCTGCAGTTCTCCAAGAAGAGGCAGGCAAGAAGGAATCATTGCAGTCAGGTGGGTTTTGCACAAGTCTGTGTTTGGTAGGGGATTAGGGGACAGCAGAAGGTATGAATAACCATTGCTCTCCTTTTCTCCCTTACCCCCAGAGCAACAGCTGGCCCAGTTGACACAACAGCTGGCCCAGACAGAGCAACACCTGAACAATCTGATGGCCCAACTGGACCCCCTTTTTGAGCGGTAAGAAGAGCAATGGCCCTGTGGCCAGGGGAGCTCTGTGATAGGTGGAAGAGGTGGGGAGAGAAATCGGCTAGCCTCTGAGTGGGTATTTCTACAGTGTGACTACCCTGGCTGGAGCCCAGCAAGAGCTTCTGAATATGAAGCTTCAGACCATCCACCAGCTGTTACAAGACAGCAAGCCAAACAAGGGTGTGGACATTCCAGAACCAGGTAAAGGGTTGGGCGGTGAGTCTGGTGGAGGTAGAGACAGTCTCTGAGATAGGAATATGCCTGATCTTTCCCCTCGCAGAGGCCAGCATACCTTTTCCTGAGGACTTATGTATAGAGGAGGAGGCTGGTGACAGTCAGGCCTGGGAGGAGCCCTTAAACTGGAGCACAGAGACAAGAACCCTAGCTACTCCCTGGGAAGTGGAGCAGGGGCTAAGGAGAAGATGCAGCAAGGCTGTGGGAAGGGCCGCAGTCACAGCCCCCGCTGGCAAGGAGAAATTACAGCGGAAGGTTTAGTAAAACAAAGTCTGTTCTTGTGACTGGGTACTCCTGTGTGCTTTTTCCATTCCAGCTGGTCCTACACACACCCATACTAGGTGCCCAAGAGCAACAGGGCCTTCTTGGAAAGCTTCCCTTATTAGGATAAAAAGAGGCCAACTTCCAGTGTGAGAGCTGAGAGATAGAGGGAGCTCCAGCTCTTTTCCTTGTATTCCTGAGGCCACCATCATGCCAGCCTTCGGGGCACAAAAACCTTTCTTTCTCATATCGCAGAGCCGAGACAGAAAGGCCTTTCCAAAAAGGTTAAGAAAAAAAAAAAACTTTACTGAAATCCAGTGGGAAAATAAATTATAGAAACTGCATACAACATAAAAACATCCACGTTTACAAAGCTGCAGTCTTGATAAACAACCAGCCAGAGCCCCAGCACCGAGCTTATCAGTCCTGAATCCCCTCATCTGCGTTGGAGGGGCTGGTTCAGCAGAGCTTCAGCTGGGTTGGACTTGGTTTCCTGATTCTTAAGGGCTGGTCAGATAAGCTGGCAGTTTGGTCCCAAGCAAACCCGAAACGACCCTTCTCAAACCATGGAGGGTTCTGTGTTTTGTTTAGTTAGTACTGAAGATTTCTCTGTACTGCTGACTTTGACCTATCCCTCAAGTATCCTGGGTTCTGGAATTTTAAGATTCTTCTAGTTCTTCTGGCTGCTGTGGAGAGAAGACAGTTCAGGCACTGGCCTGAGCACGCTATTCAGACAAAATCACCCAAGGCGTTGGGGGTGGGGCAGCCCAGCAGGTGTAAGATGTGAGATAGGATTAGAATTGCTCATTCCTAGCCCATGGGCCTCATCACAGCAGTCTTCTGAGCGAAGGCACATCTTACCTGATGGCCAGAGTCAAACTGTGGTGCCAGCGCAACAGCTCCTCCTGGTCTGTGCACATAAGCAGTAGCTTCTCATGGGGAAAGGACAGCTAGGGAGAAATCACCTCTTAGCTCATGGCTCAGAAAGGTCCAGGCTAAAGCTGAAAGCCTTGCTATTTCCATGGAGGTAATTCAGGGCTGAGGTGAAAATTAGGGATGAACCCCAAGCCCCCACTATCTCAATGCAGGTGGCTTAGTTCCTCTGAAGGGGGCCCAGGCCAAGGAGATAAATAGTACATAGGCATTTGAAGTCTGTTTTGAGCCTCTCCTACCTAACTAGGGCTCCCGCCCATAACTTACGCTGAGCAGTCCACCACAAGGGCCTCCTGAGTGGCCAAAGACCCTCTGGAGTTGACACTGGGCCATGGGGTAGAGGGCACGGCAGGCAAAGGTGCCACTCTGCAGCAGGTGCAGTGGGGGTCGAGGTTTGGCCATGAGGAGCACATCGGAGAAGAGGAAGAACATTCGGGGCCGAGGCTCCCCATGGGGAGGCACTACCAATAGCCAGCCCTGGCGTAGGAACCAGCGACCTGGGGGGTGGGAGAGCTGTTATTCTGGTGCAGCTCCAGGACCATGATCCATGGGAGCAGAAGGAAGGGGAGGCTAAGGAAATGGGGCGTATGTGCTGGCAATACAGAAAAAGGAGGGTCAGAAAAGGGTAGTTTGAGGTCTGGGGGGGAGAAGGGGAGTGTTCAGACTACCTGAGGTAAGCCCCTTTGCCTGGCGGCCACTGAGCAAACCCTGAACACGCCGGAGGTGCTGGTCATTCTTCTGTTTCTGACCAATGCTGTGGACTCTCTGGGCGGTCTCACTTATCAGCCGGGCAGCCCCTGGAAAATATCCCCCGCCCTACTCCCAGTACAGCTTTGACTTTGGGTGACTGATGGTGGGGAAACGCTATTCTGGAGGGGACTGGGGTGAGGGTCTAACCTCTTGGAGAGCAGGCAGGGCAACAGGCACATTGTGTACATGTCAATGGAAGACAGGGACATACCGGACATTGTTGGTCAGAACCAGAGAGGGATACAGGAGAGGCAGCCTCCTGCCTGTGTTTCAGAGGAGCAAGAACATACGTGTGAGCTGTTGGTGGTCAGAGCTGTTGGGACCTGTGTTTTCAGCCAAAGCCATGACAAGATTCTCATATCTGGAATTAAGACAGCTGGAAGTCCATGAGGGGAAGTAGAGCTGGGCAGAATTCCTTCTGCCTGACATACAGATCGCTCCCGACACACACTTCAGTTGCAAGGCCAGGAAAGATCTGCTTCTGATGATTGCATCTCCCTCTTTCATCTGGGACTCAGAACCTGGGCTCAGACCACATGGCCCTCTTCCATCCCACACTGAAGAGTCAGGAGCAGACCATAATTTGGGAGTCTAGATCCCAAGATGAAAATTAATCCACCCAAGGAGGATGTTAGAGATAACCTGACTGTATCCTCTTAACAGCCCCAGGAACAGAAGTCTAAGGTAGGCAAACCTCTCATCTCAACAAACTCTTCCAGATACCTTGCTTGTCACTAGCTCTATTACAGGCCCCCTCACTTCAATGCAGAGTTCCACATTCCTAGCTAAGGGGCTGAGGCTGCAGACTCCAGCTACTCCAGTGGGTTTACACTCTTGCAAGAGGTCTTTAGGAGCAGTTTGTCCCAGGAGAGGCAGTGCGACAGAAGCCATAAACCCCACAAAGCTGACAGCAGCAATCATACAGACTCAGAAAAGAGAAGTTGGCTGAGTCCAGGTGAGTTTACTCACTGCTGGAGCCTCTGCAGAGGCAGAGGGAGCAGATCCTGAAGATGAAGGCTTCCAAACTCAGGGCGGCCTTCCTGAAGTCGCACAAACCTCCGGAAACGTTTGTTTTTCTTTAATTGCTCCTGAAGGGATGAGGAAAGGGTTGGCAGCAGGGAGAGAAGCCACTCCTTAGATTGTATTCATCTGTGTACACTCCCCCAGCCCTCTGTAAGCTGTGTGCTACTGAGAGAAGCCCTAGAGTGAACCTAGGACAGATGGGGACACCCATGGGGCTCTATAAATGTAGGAACAGTATGAATGAAGTTTGGAGCTCAGAGGAAGAGGCAGCTTATGGGGCAAGAAGGGAAGGACTTGAGATTATCTTCAGGTTACCTGCAGGGTGGTCCGGGACACCTCTGCGTTGGCAGCAAATTGAGTGTAGAGCTCCAGGTGGGGGCAGAAGCTTTCCAGCCCCTGTCCCCAGTGCCCTCCTTCAAGGTAGGGAAGCAGCTCTCTGCGTGGGTGAGGACAGTAAAAGAGCAGTCCAACAACTACCAAGCACCACCTTACTGAATTCTCATAACCTTGCCCTGGAGGTAGTGGTATTACCCCATTTTACAGATGGAGGGTGGGGCACGGTAAGGCACTGGGCCAAGAGCACAGGTGAGGTAATTGGCAGACTCCGTATATGAACTTGGGTCTCCCCCCACTCCAAGCTTCGTGCACTGCCAGAGGCCAGGGCCTTCCCTCTTCTCTCTCCCCACGCCCTTCTACTCACTGGCTGGCGCCGTATATGAGTTCCCAGGGCCCAAACAGGGCCTGGCGCTCTGCTGGTCGCAGGGTGCCTGTGGCTCTCAGAATCCCCACGAAATACTGCGGAAGGAGAATACCGGTATATAGTCTGCAGGAAGAGGAGGCTAATGCCAAGCCGCCGCTAGAAACTGTAGAATTCCTGAGCTCCCTACATGCAGACGGACAGCCCAAGACCCACCATACTCGGGGTCACCGACCTCGCAGAGACCCTCCCATACCCTGGGGTCCCCGCCCCATACGGGAGGGCGTGCGCGGCCGCACCGTGGCCACCAGCCCCAGCTGTTCCTGGTAGCGCCGCTCGGTCTCCAGCAGCTCCCGGGCAGTGCAGGCGCGTTTCCGCTCCCAACGGGCACGCTGCTCTTGCACTGGGCACCGTCCGCTGGCGCCCGACCTCTCCATGCCGGGCTGAGGGGTCGGTCCTTCCGGCCGCAGCCCGCCGGAGATTCAAATCCCAACCGCTCCGGGGGCGGGGGCGGGGCCGGGGCCGGGGAGAGGAGCGCGCCGCCTGGCGCCGGGAGGCTGCACGCAGGACGGAGCATGCGCGGCGGCCTGCCGCCCCGCATCGAGTCTCTGCCGTTACGGCTTTGCCCTACCGCCAGGGCGGCGCTGCAGGTGCGAGAAGCCGGCTCAGGCAGCAACGAGTGGGGCAGGTGGGTGGCCCTCCTCTGGAGTGGCGCTAAATTTGGGCAGCATTCTGGACCTTGAGTCAGGAGATTTGGGAGTGCAGACACCAGCGGGGCCTCAGTGTCCTATCTGTAAAATTAGGAAGGGGGCAATAATTACCGTACATATTCTGTCCTGGGCCTGTGCCAGACTCGGGGGCCCAGTCGTCCCCAGTGCTTTAACTACTAGGAAACCTCACGGGTCACACGGTTTGAAATATTTTGGCCCTTGGACAAAAGTTTTAGGTTTTGGGCGCCTGGGTGGCTCAGTTGGTTAAGCGACTGCCTTCGATCACGATCCTGGAGTCCCTGGATTGAGTCCTACATCAGGCTCCCTGCTCCGCGGGGAGTCTGCTTCTCCCTCTGACCCTCCCCCCTCTCATGTGCTCTCTGTCTCAAATAAATAAATAAAATCTTAAAAAAAAAAAAAAAAAGTTTTAGGTTTTAAGTTACTAACTCGTTTTCTCCTTTCATACTGATCCAAAACCTGACAGCCCATTAGCTCCTGGTCAGTAAACGTCAGTAACTAATGTGGTGGTCAGAATTGCTGTAATTCTGGCCAAAGGCTAAAGCTTGGAGTTGATTAGTCTGTGCTACCTAGTCAAAGATAAAATGAACCAGATTTTCCTTACTTCGTTAGGTCTTTCAAAAAATTGACAGTAGCCCTGGAGGGTAAATTGGCAGTACCATTTTGCCAGGATGTATAAGAAGTCTTAAAGTGTGGTTACTCTTATGACCTAGCAATTCCATTTTTAGAAATGCACCCTAAAGAACCAGATATGTGGGCGTCTGGGTGGCTCAGTTGGTTAAGCGACTGCCTTCGGCTCAGGTCATGATCCTGGAGTCCCGGGATCGAGTCCCGCATCAGGCTCCCTGCTCGGCGGGGAGTCTGCTTCTCCCTCTGACCCTCCTCCCTCTCATGCTCTCTGTCTCTCATTCTCTCTGTCTCAAATAAATAAATAAAATCTTAAAAAAAAAAAAAAAGAACCAGATATGTGGACAAAAATATATATGCCAGAATGGGTGGTACAGTGTTGTTTGTAACAATAGAAAACTGGAAGCCATCTAAATGTCCAGTGGTAGAGAACTGACTAGGGGGAAAAAAAAGAGAATTGACTAGGAAAATTATGGTACAGCTATTTGAAGGAATAATACGAAAGCATTAAAAATGTAAAAAACCTATCAATATGGAAAAACACAGAGTATATTGCCAAAACCAAAAAAAGCAGGCTAACAAAGCTGTTTGTACAATATGATCCCATATATGTATAGCATATATAGGACTGGAAGTAGTCAAGAGGTAGTTGTGGTTGTTATCTCTGGGTGATGGGATTGAAGTTAATGCACTCCACAAATATTTTTTTAAGCACCTAATCTGTGCTAGGCACTGGATCGCTGAGGTTAAAGGGGTGAATGGGACAAATAGGATGATTTTTAAAATTCCCTTATGTTTTTCTTCTTTTCCCGAGTTTTCTGCTTGAGCATGTATGCATTACTTTTTATTTTTATTTATTTTTTTAAAGATTTTATTTATTTATTTGACAGAGAGAGAGCACAAGTAGGGGGAGCTGCAGGCAGAGGGAGAGCAAGAAGCAGGGGAGCCTGATGCGGGGCTTGATCCCAGGACCCTGGGATCATGACCTGAGCCAAAGGCAGACACTTAAACTACTGAACAACCCAGGTGCCCCACATGCATTACTTTTTAACTAGGAAAAAAATACTCTTAAAGACCAAAATGTTAAGAAACCTTCAGACCCTGCATTCCTACCACTGTGGACTCCTAGGAATTTGGAACCCAAGACAAGAACCAGAGTACTGTTAGGGTTCTGAGGTCCCCTTTAGCTCACTGACATTCTAAGAATTCTAAGGAGAAATGCTGGACTTAGATCAGGGAAAAACAACTTGAAGGGTTGGATGACGGAAAGAGAAATTTTGGGTCAGACTGTACCTTGGACTTGGGTTGTAAGGAAACTGGTGGCATCATATAGGTGAGGACTGGTTACACTGTCTCAAGTGAATGTGGGGCAGTCCACACTAAGAGTTCATGGGTGGAAGGGGACAGATAATCCCATGTAGTCAGTATCACTATGAGTCTCTTCTGCAGCTGTGGGATGAGCAGAAACATGGCCCTACATGTCTGAAGACACAGACCCTAACCACCAAAAACTTGGCCATAAATACACAGAGAGGCCATGCATCAGGCAGGGGGTGACCCAGTCAGTTGGTCCTGAGTACACCATGTCCCAACCTGGGAAAGCTCCCTGAATAAGACTCTGGGAGCTCAAACCTGTTTTAGAGTTTGGCAGTCTCCCAGCTGCAAAGGCATGATCCAGGGTCAGAGTCTATACTCCCCACCCAGACCAGAGACAGTCACACACAGAAACAGAGCGCTTAAGAAAGAGATAGCACCATGGAGAATGGCGTTTGGAAAATTAAAAGGCTGAAACAGAGAGAGACCTGCTCATAGACACAGATCTAGGCTCTGAAATACTGACTAAAAGCAGCTGAGACGGCAGGGAGACGTGTGGATATATAGAGTGCTGCGGAGAAGTGTACCAGGGAATCCTGACAGAGACCTAAATGGGAAAACAATGGAAATAAGAACATTTGGAAAGAGGGAAAGTGAAGTAAAGCTGGGATGGGCCTTGGAGAAAGATCTCCACACATACAGACTCCAGACTCCAGTTAGCACGGTGCTTCTGTCTTCTGTACTTCCCATGAACTCTTCCACCTCAACTAGATTCGTCTTACCACATTCTGTCTTGTCCAGTCCATCCAATTCAGATACTACCATGTACCCTCCATGTGTCAGTGTCTAACCAAGGTGCTGACATCACAGCTGACCCAGGCAATAAGCTGACCTTCCACATTGCACACTGGATCAGATTTCCATAGATGGCTCTTAATTTGGCCCCAGAGATAGCAACCCAGATTGTTAGGCTGACTGCCTCCTTGGAGGACAGCAGCTGTTCAGCTCTGTGAAAGTTTTGGTATACAGTGTGACAATCTGACAAGGCAGATAATTTGGGGTGCTGTAAAAATGTGCCATCATGCTCTTGGAACAGCTGTGGTTTGACAAACACAAGTCATCGACTGAGCTCCCTGAGGGCAGGGAAGGCATCTTAGTCAATATGGTTTTTCTCAAGTCATGGCAAGGTGATCTGCAGAGAGAAAAATGCTCAATAACGGTTGGTGAATAAAATAATTAAATACTGGACCCTATCCTTATGGAACTCAAGGCTATTAGAGCAGATAAAATGTCATAAATCACCATAATATAAGTTGGATGGTGGGCGAGGTTATTAGCAAGGGCAGGCAAAGAACTGTGATGGTTCAGAGGCACCAGAAATCTCTTCCTGTGGTAGAAAGTGGAAGAGGTGGCCTTTGAGCTGAGTCTTGAACCATAGAAGGGGTTTAGACAGGACAGAGAGTAAAACTAACAGGGTAGAGGGTACACAAGTACTGATTCATGACAGTGGCAGGTGGCTGGGGTGTTCAAGTGGGGTCCTTGGGCCTCTGCTGTGCCAGGCATTACCTCTTTTTTTTTTTTTTTAAAGATTTTATTTATTTATTCATGAGAGACAGAGAGAGAGAGAGAGGCAGAGGGAGAAGCAGGCTCCCAAGGAGCAGGAAGCCTGATGCGGGACTTGATCCCAGGACCCTGAGATCATGACCTGAGCCGAAGGCAGACGCTTAACCATCTGAGCCACCCAGGTGCCCGGCATTACCTCTTTAGATAAGAGATCAGTACAGTCCCCAGAGAGGAGGGAGGTAGCCGGAGCACCCTGAAGCTAGGGACTAGTTCTCGATAGGATTAGAAATACTTCAACAAATTTCTCTAATCCATACAACCGCACTGGTGCATATCTACTGAATGTGAGCCCCAGATAGGAACTTCCTGAGATGGCCTTACTCTCTTTTGGTTTGTTGGAGCCATAGGGACCTTACTAGAATGTGAGCTACAGAACAGCAGAGGCAGGTCTCTAGTTCAGTGCTGCATCCCTAGGGCTTAGAACAGTACCTGGAGGATGGGAGGAGGCTCAATAAATGTTTCTCAAATGAATAGGCATACTGGGAACCCCAAGTCCATTCTTGGGGTCCTTTCACTCTTCATCTCCTTGCACGTGCTCTCCCCCTCAAATCCATGCTCCACACCAGCCCTCATTACAACCTAATATGAGAATTGGATTCTGTCATTCTCCTGCACAAGATATTTGATGCCTTTCCTCTGCACAAAATACCATTCTTCCCAGTGTTATTAGCAATTGAATTGCTACTTCTTCAAAGTCCCGATCAGATTTTGCCTATTTCTTTTTTTTTTTTTAAAGATTTCATTTATTTATTTATTCATGAGAGACACAGAGAGAGAGAGAGAGAGAGAGAGGCAGAGGGAGAAGCAGGCTTCCTGCGGAGCAGGGAGCTCGATGCGGAACTCGATCCCAGGACCCTGGGATCATGACCTGAGCTGAAGGCAGACGCTTAACCATCTGAGCCACCCAGGCGCCCCAGATTTTGCCTATTTCTGTATTACTTTCTGAGGCAGAATTAATCTCTCTCCACTGAATATTGTGATAATGTTTGCCCTCACTCACTAGACAGTAAGCTCCTTAGGACAGGGACTGTGTCTTATTCATTTCTGTACCTTTAGTCCATAGCCCAGTGCTGGACATAGTAGATGCTAAATAAATATTTGTTAAATATAAGAGTGAGTGGTATTCCCAGCAGTGAGAACTAGATGAACAAAGGTGGTCAAAGGTCTGGGGGGAAAAATGAATAGTTTAATTTGGCTGGAGTATGAGGGAGAATAGTAAGAGATAAAATGGAATGGTTTCTTGGGTAAGATTTTGAAGGGCTTGAAAGTCAACTGCAGGAAGAAGATGGGCAGGTGGAAACCAATGAAGGTTTTTGAGCAGAGGTGTAATGTGAAAAATAAATTTAGTTTAAAGCCATCACAGTCCCTCTCTTACATATACTCAGTTTTTCATTTATACTCAGATTCACCTCCCACCTACCTCTCTGTCCACCCACTCCCAGGCTTCCCCAACAGCTTGTCCTACCCCTTTATCTGCTCCCTGGCTAGGCCAGGGATATATCCATGGGCTGCTTCCCCTCTCAGCCAGAGGCTGTGGGGCCCCCAACTCCCTGTCTTTCCCCTTCTCTTCCTGGGGCTGGGAAGCAGGCCAGGGTTAGCTGAGGCTGGCTGGTGAGCAGCTGGGCAGTGCCAGGGAGAGCCTGTGTAGTGCCAGGTGGTGCCTTGGGTTCCAGGCTGAGCCTGTGACCCCGATAACCTCCTGCCTGTGCACACACCTGCCTCTCACACCACCCCCATCCAGGCTTTGGTATCGGGGAAGGGGCACAGGGCCAGGCAGACCCACAGGACTTTGGCTCCATCTCTACAAAAGGGCCCTCTGTGAGTCAGCCTGCTCCCCTCCAGGCTTGCTCCTCCCCACCCAGCTCCTGTTTCCGATGCACGTACAGCCCGTACACACCGTGTCTGGGACACCCCGCAGTCAGCCACATGGCTCCCCTGTGCCCCAGTCCCCGGCTCCCTCTGCCGATCCCAGCCCCTTCTCCGGGCCCTGCCGTGCAGCTGCTGCTGGTGCTGCTGCTCCTGGTGCCTGCCCAGCCCCAGAGCCTGTCCCGGATGCAGGGGTCGGCCGGGCTGGGCGGAGATTCATCTGGGGAAGATGATCAGCTGGATGAGGAAAACCTACCCAGTGAAGAGGACCCACCAGGAGAGGAGGACCCACCAGGAGAGGAGGACCCACCAGGAGAGGAGGACCCATCTGGAATGAAGACTGAACCAGGAAAAGAGGACTCTCTGAAGTTAGAGGATTTGCCTACTGTTCAGGCACCCAGGGATCCCCCCGACTCCCAGAATAATGCCCACAGGCACAACAAAGGTAAGTGGTCATCAGCCCTCCAAATCTAGCCTCCAGGAGGTTTGTCCTCCCCTCACTAAACCCCAGCCCCGGCAGGGATTTATTCAGAGAAGGAAAGGGGCCTGTACTCTGACAGTAGCCTTTCCCATCCCCAGGGAATCTCATGCCATTAGACCCTCCCCCCCCGCCCCCCATCAGACCTCGAAGGGGATGAGTGGGGAGACAAAAAAGCACAGATGGAGAGAGGTGAGCAGGAAGAGATGAGAAAGAAAAAAGGAGGAGGTTGGAGAGGAGAAAGATGTGGAAAGAGAGGACATAGGTGGAGAGAAGTAAGAATATAAGGGAAGAAAAGAGGAAAGATGGCGGGGGGGGGGGGGGCGGGGTTGGGTAGCCGAGCCAGAAGGGCTTGTAGAGATCACCTCATCTTCAGTCTACAGATGAAGAAACTGAGATCTAGGAAGAAGGACTAGCAAGTAGGGGAACCTAATAATTTGACTCAGAAACAAGGAACCTTGGGAAGGGAGTTGGAGACAAGGAGAAAGGGAAGAGGGTGTATTGATTTGGGCCTGGGGACTGAGGCCCCCACCCACTTTACAGACTAAGATAGCAGTTGCAAACTGATTATCTCTGGGGCCGGTAGGATCTTTGGTCTACCAAGCTATGGTGTTATGTTTGGTTGCAATCTGTTGTGCTTTATACCTGGTCACGTTAGGCATTTCGGTTACCTGCTATGCCCCTGTAAGGTATCTGAGTTGGAGAACCCCTACTAGTGAGGGAGACCCACCTCTTTCTGGCTGCTGGGGAGGGACTAGGCTTAAAGATCAGCTTTTCATCCTTCTCATTGATGCAGGGGATGACCACGATCATTGGCGCTATGGAGGTGAGACACCCACGCCCTGCACACCCAACCTGGTCACCCTGCTCTGCTGGTGTGAGCCCCCAGCCATCCCGAACTCTGCTCCTGGGCGTCCCACCCACTGCATCCTTGTCTGCCAGTCCCCAGCACCGACGGCTCCCTGTCTCTGTCCACAACCCTGATTTCTATTTCCCGCCCTATGCCTTCTCACTCCACCCCCTCACTTTTTCCTTTTTTTTTTTTTTTAAGATTTTATTTATTTATTTATTTGACAGAGACAGAGACACAGCGAGAGAGGGAAGACAAGCAGGGGGAATGGGAGAGGGAGAAGCAGGCTTTCCGCAGAGCAGGGAACCTCACGCGGGGCTCCATCCCAGGACCCTGGGATCATGACCTGAGCCGAAGGCAGACGCTTAACGACTGAGACACCCAGGCGCCCCCCTCACTTTTTCTACCCCGCTTTCCGAACTGTTCCTGATCTTGTCACCAGATTTCCTGTCCACACTCTCTCCAGGCGACCCGCCCTGGCCCCAGGTGTCCCCAGCCTGCGCAGGCCGCTTCCAATCGCCGGTAGATATCCGCCCAGAGCTCACCGTATTTTGCCCGGCCCTGCAACCCCTGGAAATCCTGGGCTTTGAGCTCCCGCCTCTCCCAGAACTGCGCTTACGCAACAATGGCCACACGGGTGAGGCTGGGGCCGGGCGGGGCGGGGCGGGGGGTGGTATTGGTCTCGCTGCGGAGCCTCAGGGAAGGGGCGGAGACTATCTGGGGATGGGCCCGGGTCTAGTGCGGAGGGCCGGCCAAGCCTGTGCTTGGGAGTTCGGTTGGCCCTCCCGGGTAGGTTGGCCCTCCGGGCTCAGCTGCCTCTTCCCTCGCAGTGCAGCTGATTCTGCCTCCGGGGCTGGAGATGGCCCTGGGCCCCGGGCAGGAGTACCGGGCCCTGCAGTTGCATCTGCACTGGGGGGCTGCGGGTCGCCCGGGCTCGGAGCACACGGTTGACGGCCACCGTTTCCCAGCCGAGGTGAGCGCACAGCGGAGAGGCGAAGGGGGGCGCTGGGCCGGGGGTCTTGCCCACTTTTCTACCCTCTGTTTCTCTCCAGATCCATGTGGTTCACCTCAGCACTGCATTTGCCAAAGTTGATGAGGCCTTGGGACGTCCAGGGGGGCTGGCCGTGTTGGCCGCCTTTCTTCAGGTACCAGCCCTGGACACCCCTATCCCCTGCTTCCCCACGCCCCAGGGCTCAGGGTAGTTTGACCCCAGATACCCCATCCTGGCACACGCAAGCTGACACCTGGTAGTCCTCATTCACTCATTAATTCACTCAACACCCCCTGTAGGCCAGGCACTGAGCCACACAAAGGATTCCGAAACCGTGGCTCCGCCCACAGCCGGTGGGGGCGGCTGACATGAAAGACAAAAAGGCACAGACATGGTAGAAGGTGGTCAGAGAAAATTTCACAAAGGTCAAACTTGAAGCCTTCAATAGTGGGAAAGAAAAGGAGATACTCCAGGCAGAGCCAACAGTGTATGTGGACTAAGAATATGACCCACTCAGGGAATGGCAGGTGGAACGGAGGGGAGAAGAGTAATTTCTTGAACACTCCTATAACCCGTACTTTCCATTTTGTGAAATGCAATAAAGTCTAGAGAAATATTTAGTGACGTCTTTGGACCTGTAACAATCAGGGCTGCATACACAGTGATTAGAAGAGGCTAGGAAAATGGACGGATGGTGAGATACCTTCTAGGCTCAGTAACTGCCTGACTTTAACGCCAGCCTCACAGCACAAAGTTCAGAGCAGTGCCTCTGAGATAGCATGTCCTTGCTCCCAAAGTCAAACACATGAATTATTAAGGTGAATGTAGAGGAAACGTGAATACAAAGGTTATTATGGCTTTCTGTGGGGAGACCATGAGTGTGTATGTGGAGGTAGGATCAGTGAGACTGGAAAAGATAGTAGGACCCAGGTCACTGAGGGCCTCCTATCCTAGGAGAGTGGCCCACCTTCCTCCTCCTCCTCCAATTTACCCTTGAAAACCAGCCCACCAAGCAGCTTAGGTTCGTTTGCAAAATAAAAGTAAATTGAGTAGTAATACACAGATTTTGTGTTCTCCCAGCATTCTCAGAGCTGAGAAAGGGGGGGAGGGGAGGTATGGGAAGCCCACCTCACCTTCAGGCCTCCAGCCATGCATGGCCTTAGATACCTGTAAGAACCTGTCTTGTACTGTCATTTCCCAGGAGGGCCCAGAAGAAAACAGTGCCTATGAGCAGCTGCTGTCACATTTGGAAGAAATCACTGAGGAAGGTCAGTTTGTTGGTTTGGCCACTACCCTCAATACCCTTGTTCATAAAGAACTCTCCTTGGGGAGCCTCAGGTGTGAGGATGGAGATGGGCTCCCTCCCAAATGCAGGGAACCAATGTGTGAACTAACTATGATCTTGACAGTAATTATAAAGCTGAGCAGAGGCCCACAGGCTTTATGGCTAAAAACAAAAACAAACAGACGAAAACCTCATCCCATCCCCCCCAAAAACCCAAACCCCACAAAACCCCAAATCAAACAAAAACCAAAAGAAGATAGAAAAAAAGAGAGGAAAAAAAAAAGTGTTTGGAACTTCAGAGGTTGAGTCCAGGGAGCTAATATTTTTCTGAAAACTGTCTATTTCTCCTTCATAAGCATCAACTATTTTATTTATTTTTTATTTTTTTATTTTTTTAAAGATTTTTATTTATTTATTCATGAGAGACAGAGAGAGAGAGAGAGGCAGAGGGAGAAGCAGGCTCCCAAGGAGCAGAGAGCCCAATGCGGGACTCGATCCCAGGGCCCTGGGATCATGACCCGAGCCGAAGGCAGACGCTCAACCATCTGAGCCACCCAGGCGCCCAGCATCAACTATTTTAAATTTGTACTTTTGCTGAAAATCTTTCCCTTCTCAGCCACTCTGAGTAATTTTGAATCTCACTGCCGGGCCTTATATTTTACTAAACTAGAGGGAACTGTGTTTGTGTCTGTTTTTTATGGTGTCAAATGTTTATACTGATTTACAAGTTATTCAGCTCATTTTCCCTTTTGATTCATTTTGGGTTTAAATCTGTAGTCCAGCATGTTATCACAGAACGCAAAGTAAGAGCGAAGACTCAGAGGGAGGACCTTGGGAGCACTTCTTTCACTCTGTGAGGCACCACAGCCCTTTACCTTCTTCTGAGTTAGGTCTTGTGCTGAGTTATGGGAAGGGACACACTTAGTGAAGAAGTGGTCTCAGGAAGTTGCACCAGCTTGGCTTCAGGGAGGTGAAACTTATCCCTGTACCCCAGAGCTTTGGAGGGAAGCAATCCAGGGGGGATTCCAGCACAGGTCCTCTCTACAGACTCAGAGACTTGGGTCCCAGGACTGGACGTATCTGCACTGCTGCCTGCTGACCTCAGCCGCTACTTCCGCTACGAGGGGTCTCTAACCACACCCCCCTGTGCCCAGGGGGTCATCTGGACTGTGTTCAACCAGACAGTGAGGCTGAGCGCTAAGCAGGTGGGGCTGGGCATGATGGTGGCATAGGGGATGTGGGGGAAAGGGGTGTAAGGATGAGATCAGGGTGGATAAAGAGATGAATGAAGCAGCAAAATGGGGGAAGCAGAGGACATAGCGGGTGAAGCCCTGAGGTGCTGGCTGTGAGTAGGCCTGTGACCCTTTCATTTTCTTGTCATGAGCCCACCCCCACTGTCTCCTGACCTCCCTAGCTCCACACCCTCTCTGGCTCCCTGTGGGGACCTGATGACTCTCGGCTACAGCTGAACTTCCGAGCCACGCAGCCTCTCAATGGGCGAATGATCGAGGCCTCCTTCCCCACTGAAGTGGAGAGCAGCCCCAGGACTGTTGAGCCAGGTGTGGCTTCTGGTGCCCCATATTGCTGTGTGTGGCCGCCACAGGTCCCTCATCCTCCCATGTGTCTTCATTTCTGCCTGTGTCTGTCACTGGTAGTCACAGGCCCTGGTTCTAATTTGTCCTTTTCCTCTTCAGTCCACCTGAATTCCTGCCTTGCTGCTGGTGAGTCTGTGCCCCATCTCTGGCTCCTGACCTCTTTTTTTTTAAGATTTTATTTATTTATTTGACAGAGAGACACAGCAAGAGAGGGAACACAAGCAGGGGGAGTGGGAGAGGGAGAAGCAGGCTTCCCGCTGAGCAGGGAGCCCGGTGCAGGGCTCGATCTCAGGACCCTGGGATCATGACCTGAGCTGAAAGCAGATGCTTAACGACTGAGCCACCCAGGCACCCCTCTGGCTGCTGACCTCTTGGCATCGTTCAGCCTCAGGGGCGAGGACCACCTCTACTTCCTATCCTTTTCTGCAGAACAGACCTCCAACCCCAATAAGATAGTGTCAGATCAAGGGGGAGGGCGTTCCCCTGTCCCCAGGGCAAAAGTTGATTAGAAAGAAGCTCCAGAAATCTCCTAGCATCCTCCTTCCCAAACAACCTCTTTTAGGTAAGAAAAAGAGGTGCTCATCTTACTCCTTCTTGTGTATCCACCCCCATCCCTTTGCTGGCCTCTTCTGGATTCTGACACTGAAGGAAGCTGGAGAACCTGGGGGGCAGGGTGGGGGATACACTGCAGCAGGCTGAGGGAATCCTGCAGACTCCTCGTCACTCTGAGGCAGCCTCTCCTCTCCCTCCAGGTGACATCCTGGCCCTGGTTTTTGGCCTCCTCTTTGCAGTCACCAGCATTGCCTTCCTTGTGCAAATGAGAAGGCAGCAAAGGTATACCTACCCACTTCCTGAGCCCCTTCCTCAGGCACAGCCCCACCTCCGTGGATGGGTCCGGAACAGTTTCATGAACACTGCATGCAAACGAGCTCATCTGGAGGGGGAGTTTTCTGATTGGGCTTTTGTGTTGTGTAGACTCCGAAGTGGGACCAAAGGGAACGTTAGCTACCACCCAGCAGAGGTCACGGAGACTGTTGCCTAGAGGCCTTGGAACTGGGAGAATGTGCAGAGAAGCCAGCCAGAAGAATCTGAGGGCGAGCGGGAGATTTTGTCCTGTCCTACCCTTTATACCACTTCCTTTTTTAGGTCCAAATATTTTTTTAAATAAATGTTTCTAATAAAATATGTGGAAGGCAGCTTTGTTCCCCAAATCAGGAGGATGGTGTATTTATTTCCTATTGCTGCCTTTAACAAATCACCACAAACTTAATGGTAATGCAAATTTATCCTCTTAGGGTTCTGGAGGTCAGAAGTCCAAAATGAATCTTCTGGGCTGAAGTCAAGGTGTCAGTAAGGGCTGGTTCCTTCTGAACACTTTGAGGGGAGGGGGTTTCCTTTTTCAGGTTCTAGAAGCCAAGGATTCCTTGGCTTGTGGCCCCTTCCTCATATCTCTCCAGCCTCTTGCTTCCATTGTTGTATCTCTTATAACTGCCTTTTGACCTTGCCTCCCTCTTATAAGAGCCTTTGTGATTACATTGGGCCTACCTGGATAATTTAGGATAATCTCCCAATTTCAAAATCCTTAGCTTAATCACGAAGTTCCTTTTCCCACGTAGGGTAACATTTCACAGGATTAAGGTGTGGACGATTTGGTGGGGGGCATTACTGCCTAGCACAGATGTTTTCGGGAAGGGGCGGAAGTGACTGAGATAGTTAGAATGACCGTGGGCACACCCACAGCAGCGTATGTGTCTGGGGGTAGAGCAGGCTTAGCCTCTAGGCTTAAAATCATAGTGAGGCTTTTGGGCTTTCACCCTGCTCAAGTAAAATCTGTGTAGCTTTGCAGTTTTGCCTTCAGACTGGCGGACTGCTGGAATGGGGCAGTGCCGAGGACAGCAGCTCCTTTGCCCTGCGGGTAGAAAGGGTCCAGATGTCCCCCCAGCCCAGCGGGGCCTCTCTGCTTCACACAGCCTGGTCACAACCCTCCTCAGTGAACCCACTGCCCCCACTTCTTGGCTCCCTTAGCAAAGGAAGTCCTACTGTGGAGCATGGTCACGCAGGGGCCCTTTCAACTCCACTGCTCCCCTCGGGCATCTTCTTAGCCTTTCTACTTTGGAAAACCACCACCACCGTCACCAACACCAAAGAAAGGTTGAAAGGGCCCTGTGATGCCAGTAACATCCACTTTATTGCGTTGGGGCGGCGACGGCAGCCTGGCTGGGGGCAGAGCCACCCTCACAGGTTGTTGAGTTCCAGCAGGGTCTGGTCGAGAGTCTGGTGAATCTCCACGTTCTCCTCCTTGGCACTGGCCAAGGTCTCTGCGAGGGGAAGCAGCGAGTGAGGAGGGGCAGGGAGACATGAGGGGAGATGGGGGCTGAGGCAGACTTGGAATGGGATGGAGGCACAGGAAGACATAAGCATGAAGGAATCTGAGGATCCCGTGCCAGGGGCAAATGGATGGACTGACCAAGACAGACACAGAAGCCTCACTCAAGGCTTCGGGGTGATGGGGGTTGGATGGGAGGGCCTGAGTCAAAAACTACTTTACCTCCTTCCTTACAGGGTTTACCGAGAGTTGGAAAGGGAAGGAAAGACAAAGACTGAGCCAGAAAGGGGAGGGCCAGACAGACAGACAGACCTGAGGCAGAAAACAGACCTGCAGGGAAAGCCCCATGTTGTTGGCATCCAGCGTTTTCCCAAACGTCACCCCAGACCTTTCACCACCTTCTTGCCATTCCTCGGCACCTCCCCACCCGTCTCCCCTCCAGTCCCTCCTTTATCCTGGAACCGCAGCGGAGTGCTCTGAGGTCAGTGACAGGCCTGGGTCCACACAAGAGCGCGTCTCTCAGAGGCAGCAGAGGGCTCGCGGTGACGGATGGGGTGATAGGTGCCCACGTGAAGCAGTGAGACACTGACAGACTGAGAGTGCTGTGTGGTGGGGGGTTCTGCGTGGGCCACGGTGTTCTGTGGGTGAGCTCAGTGTGGGGGGGGTCACAAGATTGGGGGTGTAAGAGCCAGGATCTCTGTGGGGGTGATGGAAGTGCTCTCTGGAGGGCAGGAAAACAGCATGGAGACCAAGTTGAGTTTATTAAGCAGCAGAAAGAGGTAGAGGCTGGAGGGTGGAGTGGTGGATAGAAGGATGAAGCAAGTGCCAAGGTGGGCGGGAGGTGCGCCGGGGGCTCTCCAAGGCCGCGCCCAGCCTGGCTGTGTGATGCTGACCGTTTTGCTCCTCCTACCTGCCCCCTCCCCACAGAGAGAGAATGGAAAGAGGAGAGAGAAGGGGCTGAGGGGGCCACACTGGTGTGGGACTCAGAGGGAGGTGATGTCGTTGAGTGCGTTGTCCAGTTCCTCACTGATGGCCTTGTACTTCATCTTCTGTGCATAGACTTCGTCTGGGGGTGGGGGGAGTCCAGGGGAAGGGGGCCGGATGGGAGTGTGGGGAGAGGGAATGGAGGGAAAGAGGAAAGGAAGGAGAGAGGGTAATGGAAAGAGAAAACAAGAATCAGAGAGAGGTGGACAAAGATGGAGTAAGAGAAATAGGCCAGAGAACAGGCTGGACAGCCATGAGGGCTCCCTCCTCCCCTCTCTGTACCCCTGTCTCTTTTTTCTCTGGAGACTAAATTGGTCCTATCTCCCCCAGGGACATGGGGGCACAGTGCTTTGAATGAGCAGAGTGCTTGCTTCAAGGGGAAGGGCCTGGGGCCAGAAAGGACTACAGTCCTAAAGTTGGAGATAAAATTGAGGCTTGCTTAAGAAGGCTACAAGCACGAGAAGTAGGAATTATGAAAGTGAAAGGGTTATTGCAGAATAAAAAGAAAATACAGTTTAGGTACGACATTCTTGCTACTAATGAGAAATAGCCACAGGGATGCCTGGGTGGCTCAGATAGTTAAGCATCTGCCTTCGGCTTGGGTCGTGATCCCAGGGTCCTGCGATCGAGCCCCACATTGGGCTCTGTGCTCAGCAGGGAGCCTGCTTCTTCCTCTGCCTGCCTGTCTGCCTACTTGTGATTTCTCTGTCTCTCTGTCAAATAAATAAATAAAATCTTTAAAAAAAAAAAAAAAAAGAAATAGCCACAGATTAGTAAATACCTGGATGTTCATTTTCATCAAATCTAGCTTAAAATAGTATTTTCTATTAATGTCATGAATACTTAGATATTAAACCAACTCTATATTTAATAAAAAGATCTTTGTGATATAGCACTATTGTGTTGCACTTGGGGACGAACTGTCTAGGTCAGAGCTAGTCAAAGTGTGGTCTGAGGACCAGCAGCATTGCCATTACCAGGGAGCTTGTTAGACATACAAATTCTCCAGCCCGAAGTCAGCAATCACTTTGGAGTAGGACCTAGGAATCTGTGTTTTAAAAATTCTCGGAGGTGTTCTCATGCACACTCAAGTCTGAGAATCGCTGGAGTGGGCACACTGCCCTGAGATGCAACTACCTGAATGGTGGGCATAGACCTGGGAGCTGGTGGAGTCCTAGGTGGTCCAACACTAATTTATCCGGGACAGACGAAATGGGAAAATAAGGGACAGACCGACAGTCACAGGGAGTGGGGACCCACTTAAAAAGGTCCCGGGGTTAGGAGGGTATCCCTTTACCTTCCAGGTCATCAATGGTCTTCTCCAACTTTGCCACAGACCTCTCAGCAAACTCTGCCCGGGTCTCAGCCTGGGAGTAAAGGTAAGATGGGGGAATGACAAAAATTAGGCCCTCCCAGATACTTTCACTTAAGTCAACCTCCTCTTCCAACCCTATTTCCAAAGTCCTTGCCACGGGCAGTCTCTGACGGGGACAGGGGGCTCAACGGGAGAGTAGGGACAGAAAGGACTCTCACCTCTTTTAGCTTCTCCTCCAGCAGTTTGATCTCCTCTTCATATTTATCTTCTTTGGTGGAATACTTTTAGGGACATACACATGCCATCAGGAGATCGCCTCCACAAATCCTTCACTCCACTGAACCCACAGGCTACTCCTGGTCTTGTCTCCAGGGAACACCCAGCCCCTCCCTGCCTGGGCCCATTGCCTCCCTTCCCTGAAGGACCCCATCCTCACTGCCCCTCTAACCCCCTCTACCTTGTCCGCTTGGGCTTCCAGGGATTTCAAGTTGTTGGTAACAATTTTCAGCTCCTCCTCTAGGTCCCCACATTTACTGCAGGGGGTGTGTGGCAGGGGGGGTGTGAGGGCACAGTGTGGGGGACAGTGGAGATGGCACAGTGAGGAAGGGGTGGAGGAGAGAAAAGAGCAAAGTTGTGAGAGTGACAGCAAGCTGAGTTTGGAAGCCCCAGGCCCTTCCCAACCCCCAGCAGGTGAGAGAGCAGCCTGAGACTAGGGGGAAGGTGAGCTGAGAGAAGGCACCGTTGCCCAGAAAGGTCCAGAGAGGTCACTACCTCCTCCTCTGAGGCCATCAGGGACTTGAGGGCCTGGTCCATGGTTCGGAGTTCCTCCTCCAGCTGCCTGGCTCGGCTGGGGGCAGCAGTTAGAGGTCAGAGAACAGGACCTGTCCCTATGGCCCCAAGCCTGGGAAACTGCCTCCCACGGTCCAGAGTGCCCCAGAGCCACAGGACCAAGGCCGAGTTTCACTTGCCGCCCCAGGGTCCCCTTACCTCTCAGCCACCTCTGCTCTCTCTTCTGAGCGCTCCAGCTCTCCCTCCAGGATCACCAGCTTCCTGGCCACCTGGGCAGGGGTGGGTAAGGGACAGAAGAAGCACAGCCCTGGTGAGTGGCTGGGGGCATCTGGGGTTTGGGAGGGAGAAGGAAGTGGGGCAGGGCTGTCACCTCCTCATATTTGCGGTCTGAATCCTCAGCAATGTGCTTGGCCTCCTTCAGCTGCATCTCCTGCAGCTCCATCTTCTCCTCATCCTTCATGGCTCGGTTTTCGATGACCTTCATTCCTCTGAGGGGCAGGGAGCAGGGTGGAAGTGGGGTCAGGACCAGCAGAGACAGGCCCCCGGCCCCTCCCTGGCCCGCCCCCTGGAAGGCCCCCTGCCCACCTCTCACTCTCATCAGCGGCCTTCTCAGCCTCCTCCAGCTTTTGCAGGGCTGTAGCCAGGCGCTCCTGTGCCCGGTCCAACTCCTCCTCTACCAGCTGAATGCGGCGGTTCAGGGAGGCCACGTCCGCCTCGGCCTGTGCGTCAAAGGCCAGAGATCAGGGGGGCTTTGTCTGCCTTGAATGACGATCAGAGAGGCTCCAGAGGATGGTAAGATTCTTGTCATAAAGAATCTGTTTCCTGGCTTCCAGACTTTCAGTTTGGTTTTTTGTTTTGTTTTGTTTTCCCCCTAACCAACCATCTTCCATCCAGACTCTGTACTCCAGCCCCAAACATGCATTCCTTAACAAGCTCCACTCTGCTTCAGGGACTCTTCTAGCACCGTGCATACTTTCCTGATGGTTATCTGCAGGCCTTTCTGGACCCAGTGAAAGCGCCCCGCGCTCGGACCAGGTCTGAGGAGCCCTGACCCCTCCCTGCCAGCAAAGCCTGGCCCAGGTGAGCGGGTGAGGAAAATCAGGCCAACCAGACCTCGCCGCTGCTACAAATAGCCAATCAGAAAGTCAGGCTCCGTGATGTCACTGGATGCCGGTCAGACTCCGAGTGAGGGGCTCAGGAGGCTAGCCAGGCCTATAGGCGACATCCATGGCTGTAACAAGGGCTTCCTGCCACAGGGCTAGGGCAGTGGGAGTGACACTTATTCAGCCCCTGATCTGCGGTAGAGGCAAAACCTTGGAGGTTTTGGGGACGGTCCATGGAAAATGATGATACCTTACAAAAATGGGAGGGCAGAGCAAGAAGGGCCTCCAATAAAGGAAAACGAGAGGAGCAGTGCAGTTTAGCGTTAGGAGAATCGGCTCTGAGTCAGACTGTGGTCTGTAAGCTACAGCTCACCCACTCAACACTAGTGTGGCCTTGGGCAACTCATTTAGTCTCTCTAGGCCTCAGATTCCTCCTTTTTAAATTTTACATCTGCGTTGGTTCAAGCAGTTCGTCCTCTGTAAGGCTGTTCTAAGGCAATGCAGTGCTTCTCATGATCAACAGGACCACTGGGAGGCTTATAAAACCAAACAGGCTCTCCAGCTCCATGCTAGGGCCACTCAAATGAGATCTCCAGGGCAGGAGCTTGGAAATCTTTTATTTATTTATTTTTTTTAAGCTTCCAAGTGATTCTGATGATAAGCCAAGTTTGGGAAATAGTAAAATAATATGCAGAAAGCACTTGAGCCCATTGACCGCAGTGTCCACACTCCATAAACGTTAGATTATCCCTGTCTCTCAGAGACAAAGGCCGCGAGATTTAAGATTGGAAAGGAGAAAGGGCCAGTGTAGGGGAATAAGTGAAAGAGGGAAGGGATGGGTGGCAGCCCTGAGGGCAGAGCGGGTAGAAAGCACGTCCCGGGTGGTAATCACACAGCAGGGGAAACACAGCACCATATACAGGAAGTCACAGACTGTCCTCCAGGTGCTTGAGGCCACCTAGAGTGACAAAGGCCATCATGGGCAGAGGGCCAGATGACTCAGGATTCTGGGGAAAGCACGGGGATTGGGAAGAATGACCCTGGGGGACCTTAGAGGTCTACTCTAGAGAAAGATAAGAATCTATAAAAGGACAACTCTCTTTGTGATAGTGGGGTGACAAATGACTCTGAAGAGTCTGGGAAGTCCTGGGGTCCTCATCACAGGACTGCTATTTGCCATTTTCTTTTTTGTTTTTAAAGATTTTATTTTTTTATTTGAGAGGGAGAATGAGATAGAGAGAGAGAGAGCATGAGAGGGGAGAGGGTCAGAGGGAGAAGCAGACTCCCCACTGAGCAGGGAGCCTGATGCGGGATTCGATCCAGGGACTCCAGGATCATGACCTGAGCCGAAGGCAGTCGCTTAACCAACTGAGCCACCCAGGAGCCCTATTTGCCATTTTCTGCTTCTCAAGCTCTTTCCAGTTATGGATGCTGCTCTCCAACCACAGGACAGGCACTACTCTCCCCACTGGATAAATGTGAAGAGAGAAGGGAGAAACCGAGGCACCGTGTAGTGAAGTGCTGTGTTCAAGGTCATGCAATAAGTCCGGGCAGTGTTTGCTATTGACTCCTGGCACTGCTGCCTTGTGTCCCTAGCTCTGTCCCTGTCCTCCCCTCCTCCCCTCCAGTCCCCACCCAGCTCCTTGGGTTTCCAGTCCTGCCTCCAGCTGCACTGGGCCTTAGTTATTTATAGAGCGTCAGATGCCCCGGGCTGTCTTTGCTAGCAGCTGCAGGTCAGTTCCCTCCCAAGTGCCAGGGCTGGTGGAGAACCAAAATCAAGCCTGGAGGTCAGAGAAACCAACCTGGGGGGGGGGGGGTTGTTGGGGAACATGGATAATGGTCAACATAAATAGTAATGTCATCTCAGATCTCAGATGTTCAGACCTACTTTTGCCAATCCTCCCATACCTCCAATCATAGGCTCATTTTAATCCTGGATGGAAGGCAAGTGGGGAAACTGAGGCAGAGAATGGTACAAGTATCCTAACCAAAGTCATATGGCCATTCTCCAACCTCAAGGTGGGGGCTGGGAATGGCAGAAGGCAGAGAAGTCTGGTTAGGGGATGTGGGGCGGGCAGAGAAATCTCAGAGTGAGTAGGACCTGCTAAGGTGGGTGCCTTGGCATTTGTGGCCCTGTCCCTCTGCCCTGTGGCCTGGCATGGTCGCAATGCTGACAGCTTAATGAGGGTAAATGAGGGGCCATTAGAAACTGAGCTGGGGGGCGCCTGGGTGGCTCAGTTGGTTAAGCGACTGCCTTCGGCTCAGGTCATGATCCTGGAGTCCCGGGATCGAGTCCCACATCGGGCTCCCTGCTCGGCAGGGAGTCTGCTTCTCCCTCTGACCCTCCCCCCTCTCATGCTCTATCTCATTCTCTCTCTCAAATAAATAAAATCTTAAAAAAAAAAAAAAAAAAGAAACTGAGCTGGGCCCCGGGTGCACAGCAGGGCTGCTGGAGCCAGAGGTCAAGGCCAGGGAATTTCTAATGGCCTCCCAGGGGTGTAACTCAAGTCAGGTCCTGTCTCTGGATTCCTCTCCCACCTCCTGCCCAGTAGTACCTACACCCACACCTCACACCCCACAAATGGAGCTGCAGCCTCTTCTCCACTTCCAGCTAGAGGATTAATTGCGGTGGAGGGTAAATTCTCTTACCACCCCTCCCCTCCTGCCCCACGGTGACTCACTGCTTGATCGCTGTACATTCTAAGAGCTGGAACCAAATGGAGTTACAAGGCTGCGTCTTCTCGGGGAAGTGGTGGGTGGTTTTGATTTACCCACTGCCTTAGATTAATTGTGCAACTTTGCCCTAGCCTGGGTTTCGGAGAGGAAACCATTTCTGTCCTGGTGCTGGGGATGTCTGGGTCCCCTTCTCCCTTCATCCCCGTGTCTGGGACCCCTCCCAGTGCACGCCCCCCCATACCCCAGGTCCACACTCACGTCGGTGGCCTTCTTCTCAGCCTGCTCCAGTTTCTCCTGGGCGTCTTTCACTGACTCAGAATACTTTTCCACCTCATCCTCTGTCCCCTTGAGCTTCTTCTGGAGGGCCTGCTGCTCCTCCTCCAGCTGGGAGAGAGAGGCCTTGGTTAGTCAGGCCTGGGGTGCAGGAAGGAGGCAGGGTTGCGTGTGAGCGGGGTACCAAAGGCATTTAGAGGCTGTCCAGGAGGAAGCAGGAGAGCAGAGAAAGGACAGTGCAGCCAGAGGTGCTGAAAGGGGACTGGTGGGGCCAGAGAGAAAGCTTCCAGCCCCAAGAGGCTGGGCCCATCATTGCTCTGCAGGGACAGGTGTGGAAATTAGGGGACTGCCGCTCCCCAGGCTATGGTGGGTGAGATTAGGTGTGGCTTCGGCTAGGTCCCTGAAGGTCCTGTGAAGGTCCAGCCCCCACACTGGACGGGAGAGCCTGGGACTGCAGGCCTCGGGCTAGGGGGCACAGGGCAGGGCCTACGCCTCCCTCGTTGGGGAGGAGGGCGCTGCACTGGGTCCGGGGCCCCCACCTGCTTGCAGCGGTCCTCAGCCTGCTTCTTGTCGGCCTCGGCCTGCTCGGCACGGTCGATGGCATTCTCCTTGTCCAGCTTTAGCATCTGCATCTTCTTCTTGATCGCGTCCATGGCTGCGGTGGGGGGCGGGCCGGCCGGTGGGCAGTGAGGACTGGACGAACTGGGCTGGCTGCGCGGACTGGGCGCACGGGTGGCGGGCGAGGAGGACCAAGCGGGACTGGGATGTCCCAGCCGCGCGGGCGCCTAAAAGGCTGGGAGGGACCGGGCGGAGCCGGGGGCCGGGACCCTCCCCCACCGCGGCCCAAACCTTGTAGGGGCAGAAGCACAGCCCGATGGGGGGGCGCGGCCGCCCCCTGTGCCCACCCCTTCGGGACCGCCCCCCCGAGGCTCCTCCCCCCCCCCCCCCCCCCGCAGCCGTCGGAAGGTAAAGTAGCTGGTACAGTGCGCTGGAAAAACTCTAGCCTTACGGAGGGGAGGGGACCCTCGGGCTGGGGGCTCTGCGCTTCCTGAGTGACAGCCCGGCCCAGTGGCAGCTGCGGCTGGGGCCCCTGGGGCTATTTCGGGGCGTGAGCTCACGGCAGCTGCGCGGGCGCAGGGACCCGTGTGCCCCACTCAGCTGCAGCAGCCGCTGCCCTTAATTTAGAAGTTTCCTGTAAATCCCCCTGGATTAAATGTCTCTTGGGAGGCGGGGCTCCTCCGTGGTTCGAGTACCTCAGTTTACCCTGAGTCCCAGACTCTGGGTCTACGTTGCCGACGTGGTAGTGACAGCGGTGAGTCTCACCAGGGACTTGGGGAAACTGAGGCAGGAGGGGAGCCCGGAGCCCCGGCCCAGTGAGGAGCGAGGCCCGGCCTGCTGCCCCCGAGGTTGGGCCTGACCTCTCTTCCCCTCGCTTCCCCTTCCAGCCCCTGCCCCTGGAGCCAAGGCCCCTCCTCTACGGTGGTGGGGCGGCTAGGTACCCAGCTCCGCGCCCCGCCCGCCCTGCCCCCCGCCACGTGCCCCACATATTTTCCGCGTGGCTCCGGCCCGGCAGCGATCCCCGCCCCCCCCGACGCAGCCTTCCCGCCCCCTCCCCTCCCCCCGCCCGGCTTTCCCCTCGCCGCGGTGGCCCCGCGCGCCCTGCCTCCCTTCCCCTTCTCCCTGCGGACTCTCCTGTCTCCCCTGGCGGGCCAACTTTACGCCAAAAGTTCAGTTCTGCCCTTTTTTGGGCTGTTTCCCCGTGGGGAGGCGGGGCCGGGCTGGGGCGGGGCAGGCGGGGGGCGAAGGGAAGAGTTACTGAGTCGGGGGCTCCCCGAGGCCGCAGAAGCAGCTCCCGGAGCCGGTCCCGGGGTCGGGAAGCGTGAAGCGCGGGGCGCGGGGCTGTTTGTTTTCGTTTTCCCTCGGGTGGGGTGGGGGGAGAGGAAGTGGAGAGCCGGTTGGGAGGAGGGGGAGGGGGAGCCCAGGCGGAGGAAACTTGGAGGGAGCGGTTCGCCTCGCTCCCCTGAGGCCGAGCGGTGGGAGGCCTGGCTTTTGCTGGTGGGGGTGGAAGCCGTGGGAAACGTGGGCCCTGGGCCCGGGCCGCGGGGGAGGGGGTGCGGAAATGTATTTAGATCTGCTTAGCTGCCTGCTTGCTACGCGTGGAACAAACCTGACCTCGCAATGTTCATTCCAACCATCTCCTTGTTTTCCCCAAACTCCTGCAAGACACCTCCACCCCCCAGTAGCCAGTGCCAAACCCTTGGGGGTTACCAAGCGCTCCCCTGTTCTTCACTTTACACTGCCCCTTAATCCTGTGGGTTCTACTGCCTACACATGATGTTCCTCCGCCAAGTCTCTGGGGTTGTCTTGGGCAGCTCCTAATATTTCCTCCTGCCTGTGTCTGCTGTGGTCTTCCTCCTGGGTCCCCAGTTCGTATGTTCTTTCAACGGAACCTTGATATTGTTAACCAAAAATCTTTTAAAAAGTTGATGCCGATAAGATCCTAGAATCCTCCCAAACCCCTCCCACCTCCCTCCCTCCCTCCCTCCCTCCCTCCTTCGAGGATAAAAATCCACATTTCTTAATATGGTATATGAAGTCCTTCGTTTTGGCCCCTGCCTACCTCCCTGCCTCATTTCCTTTCATTCCCATCCTCACCCCCAATACACAGACTTGGACTTAATGCTGCATTCATACTGAACTACATGCAGGACCTGGAAATAACTATACGTTTCTTAAAGCTTCCACCTTTTATGCATTCTGTTCCCTCTGTCTAAAATGCTCTTCCATTGGCTGATTCTCGTGGCCTTAAAAACTCAGATTAAATGATAGCTTTTCTGGGAAGCCTTCCCTGGCCACTGCCCTTCTCATTCTTGACCTAATAGATGTGTGTTCCTGGTGTAGGCTCCTGTAGTTCTCCTCATAGTTCCTGTTATAATTGTTCTTGTACCTACCTTTGTCTCTTCTTCATTGGCCTGTGAATCCTCTAGAACAGGGACTATCTTTTTTAAATCTGAATTTCCAATGCCTAGCATAGCATCAGGCATAAGAGTTGACAAACTTCTGCTGGGTAAATTTTTTTATGCACACAAAAATATTAATACTGTCTGGATCTAAAGGAACTCATGGTCTAGTGCAGCACTTCTCAAACTCCGCCCCCCCCCCCAAACTCTTTAGTCTTAGAACCTCTTACATTCTTAAAAATTAAGAATGGGGTTTGAAGATCCAAAAACCTTTTGGATTTTTGGATTATGTCTATCAATACTTGACATATTAAAATGGAAACTGAGAAAAATTTAAAATATTTATAAATTCATTAAAAATAACAGAAACCCATTACTCATTAACATAAATGTTCTTTTACTGATGTATAATTAACATACAATGTTATATTAGTTTCAGGTGTACAACATATTGATTCAATAATTCTATACATTACTAAGTGCTCACCATGATAACTGTAGTCACCATATGTTATTACAATATTATTGATTATATTCCCTATACTGTACTTTTCATCTCCATGACATTTATTTTATAACTGGAAGTTTGTACCTCTTAATGCCCTGTATCTATTTCGTATTTCGTCCATCCCTCCACCTCCCCTCTGGTAACCGCCAGTTCTCTGTATTTAAGAGTCTGTTTTTGTTGTTGTTTAAGATTTTATTTATTTGAGAGAGAGAGAGCAAGAGAGTGCAAGCAGTGGCGGGGGGGGGGGGGATGGGGCAGACTCCCTCCCAGGCAGGGAGCTTGAAGTGGGGCTCAATCCCAGGACCCCGAAATCACAACCTGAGCCAAAGGCAGATGCTCAACCTGCTGAGCCGCCCAAGTGCCCCTTGTTGTTCGTTTGTTTTTTAGATTCCACATATATGTGAAATCAAATGGTATTTGTCTTTCTCTGACTTATTTCATTTAGCATAATATCCTCTAGGGTCCATCTATGTTGTTGCAAATGCAAGATCTCATTCTTTTTTTTATGGCTGAGTAATATTCTGTTGTGTATATCAGTACACCTCATCTTTATTCATCTATCATTGGACACTTGGGTTGCTTCCATATCTTAGCTATTGTAAATGATGTTGCAATAAACATAGGGGTGCATATATCTTTTTGAATTAGAGTTTTCATTTTCTTTGGGTAGATAACCAGTAGTGGAAATACTGGATCATATGGTATTTCTATTTTTAATTTTTTGAGGAACCTCCGTACTGTTTTCCACAGTATTTGCACCAATTTACATTCCCACTGACAGTGCACAAGGGTCCCCTTTTCTCCACATCCTCGTCAATACTTGTTATTTCTTGTCTTTTTGCTACTAGCCATTCTGACTGGTGTGAAGTGATATCTCATTGTGATTTTGATTTGCATTTCCCTAATGATTTCATGTGTCTGTGGCCATCTGTATGTCTTTTGGAAAAAATGTCTATCCAGGTCCTCTGCCCATTTTTTAATCATATTGTTTTTTTGGTGTTGAGTTGTATAAGTTCTTTACACATATTGGATATTAACCTCTATCAGATATATCATTTGCAAATATCTTCTCCCATTCACTTTTTGTTTTGTTGATGGTTTCCTTTGCTGTGCAAAACCTTTCTATTTTTTGTTTGTTTTCTATAGGAAGTCTTTAAAAAAAAAAAAGATTTTATTTATCTGAGAGAGAACACAAGCAGGGGGGAAGGGGCAGAGGGAGAGGGAGAAGCAGACTCCTCACTGAGCACAGAGCCTGTTGCGGGGCTCAATCCCAGGATCCTGAGATCATGACCTGAGCCGAAGGTAGATGCTTAACGGAGTCACCCAGGCGCCCCAAAACCTTTCTATTTTGAACATAAATGATTTTTAGTGAAAACTGTATTCACTTCCCTAAATTACTGAGAGGATGGCAGTTATTTTACATTTTTGCAACTCTCTTTAATATCTGGCTTAATAGAGGATATATGAATTCTCAAAATCTACTTGTGCTTTCTATCGTTACAGGGTGGTTTGTTTTAGGTACTGTATATGAAGAAGAAAATCTAGTCTCATACAGATATATAGCTGGAAAGAGTAGTATATTTATAGTCTTTTAAGGTAATTGTGTATATTTGGTACTACCTCAATACTTGACAAATGGTAGTTTCTTTCTTTTTTTTTTTTTTTTTTTAAAGATTTTATTTATTTGATAGAGACAGTGAGAGAAGGAACACAAGCAGGGGGAGTGGGAGAGGGAGAAGCAGGCTTCCCGCTGAGCAGGGAGCCCGATGCGATGCGGGGCTCGATGCGGGGCTCGATGCGGGGCTCGATGCGGGGCTCGATGCGGGGCTCGATCCCAGGACTCCGGGATCATGACCTGAGCCGAAGGCAGACGCTTAACGACTGAGCCACCCAGGCGCCCCGACAAAGGTAGTTTCTTAAGGGTTATTTGCAATGTGGAATCTGAAACCACGTCAATAACTTTTTTGTACTATGTTACATTAAAATCCACTGGTCTGTTCTGCACTTTGGTTGGATCTTTTATTTATTTATTTGACAGAGAGAGACACAGTGAGAGAGGGAACACAAGCAGGGGGAGCAGGAGAGGGAGAAGCAGGCTTACCGCCAAGCAGGGAGCCCGACACGGGGCTCGATCCCAGGACCCCGGAATCATGACCTGAGCCGAAGGCAGACGCTTAACGACTGAGCCACCCAGGTGCCCCACTTTGGTTGGGATCTTTTACCCAGGGATAATTATGTAACATCATGCATTGGTCATTTGGAAAATATTTATTCACTGAGCTATGCAGATGTTACAAATGTTAATACATTTCATTATACATTATAAAAAGAAATCAAATTCCTTAATATGGTGATTGGTTTCAACGGAAAAGTCTAAGTTTTAAGTTTTGAGAAACTGAAGCTCATGGTAGCAGATACAAATTTTCCAGAATTCAGATTTTTACTTGAAAGTTCAAATTGGCAACAAATACTGTTGGGTTTTGGGGAACCTGGGTGGCTCAGTCAGTTAAGTGTCTGCCTCTTGATTTTGGCTCGGGTCATGATCTCAGGATTGTGAGGTCGTGATGAGACCAGCTTCTCATTCAGCAGGGAGTTTGCTGGAGATTCCCTCTGTCACCCTCTCCTTCTGCCCCCCCCCCCCATGCTTGTGCACACGCTCTCTCAAATAAATAAATCTTAAAAAAAAAAAAATAGGGCGCCTGGGTGGCTCAGTTGGTTAAGCGACTGCCTTCGGCTCAGGTCATGATCCTGGAGTCCCAGGATCGAGTCCCGCATCAGGCTCCCTGCTCAGCAGGGAGTCTGCTTCTCCCTCTGACCCTCCTCCCTCTCATGCTCTGTGTCTCTCATTCTCTCTCTCTCAAATAAATAAATAAATAAAATCTTAAAAAAAAAAAAAGGGGGGCGCCTGGGTGGCTCAGTTGGTTAAGCGACTGCCTTCGGCTCAGGTCATGATCCCGGAGTCCCGGGATCGAGTCCCGCATCAGGCTCCCTGCTCAGCAGGGAGTCTGCTTCTCCCTCTGACCCTCCTCCCTCTCATGCTCTCTGTCTCTCATTCTCTCTCTCACAAATAAATAAATAAAATCTTAAAAAAAAAAAAAATACTGTCGGGTTTTCCCCTTATATTATAGAGTTCCTTTGTTCCTTTTTGAGAAAAGTTCTGCCAGATACTAAAGTCTGATAACTATGGTTCATCCATCGTTTTCAAGCATATGTGGTATTCCATGAAAAAAGCAGCTAGTTCAGCTCACAAGTCAAATGATTGTCTAAGTGCTTTCCTTGAGACACCGTCATACTTTGGTGCGCAGCAGACGTGCTCTGTGCATACTTCCCAATTCATCACATAGAATATTGAAAAGCTGGGGCACCTGGCTGGCCCAATCAGGGGAGCATGCAACTCTTGATCTCAGGGTCATGAGTTTGAGTCCATGTTGGGTATGGAGCCTGCTTAAAAAAAATATTGAAAACACTTGTTACCCAAGGATTTAGATTTAATACAATTGATTTTTAAAAACTGCTTCATCAAGGACATTCTTAAGTGAAGCTGGCATTTATTTTTTAAATTGCTAGTGCATGGTGGTGAAAATTACAGCCATTATTAGTACAGTTCGTTCCAGTGCCTTGTTATGTGCTAAGGCAGTTTTACCCACCATCGTTTTTGCACGGTCAGTACAAATGTTGAGCACTGTGAAGAAGGAAAATAATGTCTTAGTGTTATGAAAATAATCTTGAACTTATGGACTCCTGAAAGGGTCTTGGGCACCACTAGGTGCCTGAGGACCACATTTTAAGAACTGCTAGTCTAATGGGTAATCGAGCCTCTCCCCAGAAGGCTCCCTGAGGCAACACTAGTAAGAGGTATGGGATTGGTCAGTTTTGGGGGACATGGCAGGGAAGTGGTGGCAGGAGTAAGCAGCTGTCCTGGGCTGATAGCTGGAGGAGTTCAGACAGTCTGGACTACCACTTGTTGGGGAGGTTGTAGAAGGGATTTGAACTCTAGGTTCCCAACTCACGATACTAGGACATTGAATCTGGGGTGAGGGGGCCACAGTGGTATGCACTGGAGTTGCCGGGCCTCTGCGTCAGAGAGGTGATAATGCATCTCTGTTTTCCAGTGCTTAGCATGGGCATGGCTTAGCAAATATTGAATGAATTAATCACGGGAGTGATGGTAGGAAGTTGGCACCTTCCCTAATGGGCCACTCTGGGGAGGACAAAGTAATTCCACCTACTTTTTTTTTTTTTTTTAAAGATTTTATTTATTTATTTGAGAGAGAGACAGAGCATGAGAAGGGAAAGGGTCAGAGGGAGAAACAGACCCCCGCTGAGCAGGGAGCCCAGTCCTGGAACGCCGGGATCATGACCTGAGCTGAAGGCAGTTGCCCAACCGAGCCACCCAGGTGTCCCAATTCCACCTACTTTAAACTTACTCTACTGGGGTAGGAGTAGAAGATGCCGTAGCTTCAAGGAGGTGAAATGCACCCAAGAATAGTAGTGGGCGATGTTTGTGTTTTCCTTGGAGGGAGAGACAAGGAAATATTCTGGGCCACAGGGCTGGTTAAAGAATCACGCATGAGAATCATGGCGGACCTGAGAGGACCGCCACCTGGTCCATGCCGTGTGGGCAGAGGGGGTGAAGTCGGAAGGAAGCAGAAATAACAGCCACCTCCCTGACCGCCTCCCTCCACGTAACCTCCAGATTAGCAGGGCACCTGGACAACTGGAAGGGTGCTACCGGGACCCGCCTGGCCATGAGGGGAGCTGTGCCCCCTGATGAGGTCTTACCTCAGGGTCAAGCTTTTTCAATTCTTTTTCTTCTAGTGCTATTCTAGGCAGGAGTAACCACAAGGCCTGGGAGGGCCTACAAGTGCCCTGTCAGCAGGAGAACCCACCCGATGCGGCCTCACGTTGGACTCTTTGCTTGTTAACAGCCTCCACCAGATCTGTGGTCCTAGGTCTCTGAGGCTCAGACACTTGTAACTTACAGGCTTGTTCTTTTCAGCAAAACTGCTTTTGCAAACTTTGAATTTGGCCAGGAACTGCGTTTGTTCAAATACTCTGAGCAGTGATGCAGCACAGAGTGGCCTCGGTAGCCACAAAGAGCAGTGGCAGCTGCCGTCCCAGCAGAAGAATGACACTTGGTGAGGCGTGGGCAGTGCTGGCCAGTGAGCTAGGGGACAACAGGACTTCTCAGCTTCCTAACTAGGTGACTTTGGGGATCTGGGTGCAAGGAGGAGGAAGGGGCCGCAAGGGGCAGAATGCCACAATGTGCCCCCACTCCATTTCTGAGCCAGGGGAAGTTGGTGATAGAACTGAATTGCATTCTTTCCTCCACATTCTCCTTCCCTGAGGAGAATCTCCCATCTCCTCACAAAGCCAGGCGGGGGTCGCAGGCAGAATGACCTTTATTGGGAGCACGACCTGTCTGGGGCTGACAGCCCCGTGGCCCCCACAGGTAGCCGGGGGTGGGGGTAGAGACAGGATCAGGAAAGGAGGAGTAGAGCCAAGGCTGTGGGGACTGGCAGGGTGGAGCGGGCGGGAGCCCCGGCAGGTTCAGGCCGAGGCGCAGCAGCGTTACTACTACTCTTGGAGCGTGAATACGCTAGGGAGGGGCAGGCACTTAGGGGGCCCTAGGGCACGAAGGCACTTGGAGGCAGGGAGGGCAGGGGGGCATGTGCAGCGGACCGGGCAGGCCCAGGCCCGGGGTTTGGCAGGCACTCTGGGGAGTGCTGGGGCGGGGCGGGGCGGGCGGGGCGGGCCCGGAAGGCTTTGGTAGTGGCCGCACAGTCTCTGGGCCGGGTCTGCATTAAATAGCCGCCGCTGCCCTAGTGCTCATCCCGAAGCTCTGAAGGCAGGAACTTGTACTGCTGTTGCCGGATCTGGGCCAGCTTCTTCCGCGCCTCTTCCAGCTCTCGCTCCTTCCGAAGCATCTCTTCCTGTGCGGCGATGATCTGCGGGGTGGGGACCAGGGGCTCAGTTCCCGAGGGCGCGCCAGGCGCGGGGCGGCCCGGGGCCAGCGCCGGCGGCGTGAGCGCCCTGCTGGCCGTGTCGGGCGGTGTCCGGGGCGATGCTCACCTGGGCGATGCCCCCGACCATCTTCTCCTTCACCACCACTGTTTCGTTCTCCTGGTCTTCAAAGGCGGCGGCCTTCTGGGCCGCCTTCACCAGGTTGTCGGAGGCTCGCTTCACCGCGTTGCCGGCGGCCTGGGCAGAGGGAAGGCAGCGGGAGGCTGGAGACTCAGCGGAGAGGGTCGCTCTACGCCCTCACGGGGACGCGCGGCTGGGGGTAACGGTTTAAGGCGGCACAGCCCAAGGGGCCGTCGGATGGCCAGGGTTCCTCACCTGAAGTCGTTTCATCGCCTCAGAGTCCTGGTCAGCCTTGACCTTGCAGGCCACAAGGAGCTGGGCTGTGGAGGCGGCCACCTGCTTGGCTGATGAGATGAGCTTCTCCTGGCTGGCGTGGCCTTGTACGGCGGCATTGGCGGCTTCACACAGATTGTTGGTGGCCGCAGCCACCATCCGGGCCTGAAGTGGGGAGGGTTAGGTTAGAATATGCCTCTTGCCCTGGTCCTCCCCCCCCCCCCCCCGGCCTTCTCAAGCCTCCCTAGCGGAGGGACCTAGTGGGCACTGTGTACTCACAGCAGAAATGAGGCCCTGGGACCACTGCCCGTCATCCAGTGCATTGGCTGGAATGGCGCCCACCTGTGGGGGAAAGAGGAGGGCCTACTCACACCTGTGCCCTCCGCGGGCGTGTAAAAGCCCCCCATCAACTGGAGGACGGGCAGCAAAGCGGCTGCTGTGCCCGTTCTCATGCGCGTCCGAGTACGTACCTTCCCCTGGGCCACCAGTTCCCTCTGGGCTGCTGACGCCGCCTTTACCAGGGCGCTGGTGGCCGCCGCGATGGACTTGGCGGCTTCCAGGATCTGCTCCTCAAAGTTTAGGGACTCATCCGCCTCCTACAAGGAACAGACAAAGGTTGCAGAGAGAGACGCAAAGTGAAGGTGGGGGCAGTAGGCGGGGCGGGAAGAGGGACGGGGGAGGACTGACCTTGGGTTTGGCCCGAGGCTTCAGCTGCTCCAGCTTTTTGGCTGCAGCCTCAATGGCGGCCGCAGCCCCCAGGAGCTCGTTCTCAGCGATGACTGTGGGGTCCTCTGGGTCCACCCATTCTGTTCCTGGTGGGGCGAAGGGAGGAAGACAAGGGCTAAGGCAGAGCAGGGAGGTCAGGAGCACTGGGCAGCATGGTTAGCGCCCCCGGCACCTGTGGGGACTTGCGGGCAGAGGCCAGCTCTGAGCAAGCCCAACCAAGAGGCAGAGATCCCCCCCCCATGACAAAGGCTGCCCTTCCCGCCCTGCCCCTGGTCACCCCTCACCCTTCATGGCCTCAGCAGCCTGGATGAGCTCGGTGACCGAACCAGCCACACGCTTTGAGTGTCCCGTCAGCTGCTGCTTCAGTTCTGGGCTTGGCTTCTGCAGGGTCTGGGGAAGAGAGGCCAGGGAGCAGGAAGCATCAGAGCTTAGCTTCCGCCGGAGCTAAGCGACAGGCCAGCCGTGCCCCCTGCCCCCTGCCCCCTGCCGGGACCGCTCCACGCCGCAGCCCGCAAACCCCATGCCGCCTGCGCAGGTGTGCTCCCGGCCCCGCACCGCACACGTGGGGAAGACAGTGGGGCTGTGTGTCACTCACCGGCTGACAGGGAGCAAGGAGAATGATGAAATGAGGAGAAAGAAGAGACGACGAAGGTAGAGAAGGGGGCGGTCAGGTGGGAAGAGAGGCGATAAAAGAAATGAAGAGGAAGAGGTGAGCGGGAAAACCAAAGATGCTGAGAATGATGGGGCCCCCAGTGGAAGGGAGGCTGGGGCATGAGAACAGATTTGGGACATAGAAGGTGGGCGGGGAGGAGATGTGAACAGCCAACTGGAGAGCTGGGTGTGGAGCACATGGGGAGAGGGCCGTTCGCAGGGAGGCTGGTACGAGGAGCAGACAACGGCCGCCTTCCTTACCAGCAGCACGTGGTCCAGCAGCTCCAGGTAGCCGTTGGCACACTCCCGGCCGTAGTGCAGGGCCCGAAGCCGCACATCAGGGGCCACTTCTGGGTGGTGAGCTGCTTCCTGGCCCGTGGAGTTAGCGTTAGGGTCCCACAGAGCTCCAGGCCCCCGGAGCCCCTGCACTTTCTCCGCTCCCACGTTCTGCCCTAAAGCTGCCGCACCGCCTCGGACTTCCGCCTCGCTCTCAGGGTTTCTACCTTGCAAGCCCGAAGCATGTCTGCGATAGCGCGACGGCTCAGATTAGCCGTGGCGATGACGTCCTCCTGGCGACAGGAGTTGCCAGCGGCAACAGCCTTGGCTGTTGCCATGGTGATACCCTTGGTCATGCGAATAAAATCTTCTGGGGTGGAGGTCTTGGCAGGTGGCTCTGGGGAACAGAAGACCTGTTGGGGGTCGAACAAGAAGGAAAATTGCACAGTGAGTGAGACTGACTTGCATAAGGTAGCACTCTACTTGTAATAAACTGGTCCGTTGATCCACGGGCTCGAGAACAGCCATTCACTGAGTACTTAGTGTGGGTCAGGTCCTTGGAGGAGTTCACGTATCACAGCTAACAGAAGGCTGCTGGTCATTTCTGACCGAAGTGATTGGGGAGAGTTTGTTTGAAATTTATATTGTTTGAAATTTGAGAGTTTATTTGTTTGAATTACCTTTGAGCTGGGTTTTCATTCCTAAACTATAGAGAAGCCTTGAAGGGGTGAGTGGCAGAGGTGGGGCAAGGGGCTGGGTCTTTTTTTTTTTTTAAAGATTTTATTTATTTATTTGACAGAGAGAGACACAGCGAGAGAGGGAACACAAGCAGAGGGAGTGGGAGAGGGAGAAGCAGGCTTCCCGCTGAGCAGGGAGCCCAACGCGGGGCTTGATCCCAGGACCCAGGGATCACGACCTGAGCTGAAGGCAGACGCTTAACCGACTGAGCCACCCAGGCGCCCCAGGGCTGGGTCTTAAGAGACCTAGATAACAGGAGGGCGTTTTAGGTACACAGTGGGCCATGAATAACCAGGATGTCAAGTGAGAGAGTTATCAAGCAATGTTCTAGAATTATAGGGATGGTGGAAAAAAGGTTGTTGGGGCCTTGAGTATCAGACCAAGGTACTCAGAATTTTGCATAGTAAGTAAAAAAAATTTTTTTTGATGTATGTGTTTATCCAGCAAATTATTAAAAATCAGCAGGTGGTAGATTCTGTGTGAGGTGCTAGGAGTGCAGTGGGGAATAAAGGAGACAAGGCCTTTGTTCTCATGGAGTTTACACTATCGTTTTGGACACAGACAATAAGTAAACAAGCAGAAAAACTAAAGACTGAACTGGGCTGTGAAGGAAATAAAGAGGGTGCCATGCTGAGAAATAAAAATGAGGTCCTTTCTCAGGTAGGTGGCTGGGGAAGCCTCTCTGAGGAGAGGACTTTTTTTTTTAAGATTTTATTTTATTTTTTAAAGTAATCTCTACACCCAAAGTGGGGCTCGAACTCATGGCCCCGAGATCAAGCGTTGTATGCTCCACCGACTGAGCCAGCCAGGCGCCTCTGAGAAGAGGACATTTAAGCTGCAGCCTGAAGGAGGGAGGTTGGCAGGGGCCCGCGGGGCTTGGAAGGTGACGGTTAAGGAGTGTGGATTTTACCACAGACACCAGGACACTCCCTAAAGGGTTTTAAGCAGTGAAGTGACATAACATCCTTTACATTTTCTGGCTCCCGTGTACAGAGAGCGCATCGGAGGGGTGAGTGAGGGGGCAGAGCAGATGGAGGCTACGGCATAAATACACTGTGGGCCTGGTGACGGTTTGGACGAGGTGGAGGTGGTGGGGATGGGGAAAAGAGAAAAGGAGATCCGCTGGGAGGGAGCGCTGACACATCTTGGCAACGTGCTTAGGTGTGGGGAACGAGAGAAAGACGGACATTACAGCTGCATTCCTGCCTTTAGGATCTGAGTTATTAAAAGGTGCCACTGACTGAGATGGGAAGGACCAAGGAATGCTCAGGTTTGGGAGGCAGAAAGTTAAAGAGTTTCAGTTTGGGCATCGCCGAGGACCATATCAGGGGAATTCAGAAATGAGCAAGATGAGAAGGAGAGGAGAATGGCAGCAGTCGGAGGAGAGGAGAGTCCCAGGCGGAACACCCGCACAGCAGGGTGGAGGGAGAGCGGACGAGGATCCCAACCCGGGTGCCCACAGAGGGGCAGGAGAGGAGGGCTGAGAGGAGCAGAGAAGGGGAGGGCGGCTGGGAGGTCGAGCAATGGCCCGGATTGGGGACCAAGACCGGGAAGTCACAGGTGACTGAGGCGGCTCCCGTCCTAAGAGGAAGTGGCTTCTTGGCCAGAAGCTGGGAGGCCTGGCATCTCAGCGGTTTGTCAAACAGGCAGCTGAGAATAACTAAACTCAGAACTGAAGTCAACTTGCTAGAAAACGGCCGGGGAAGTGGTTAAACGTGCCAAAGAAGAGGACAGAGAAAGCAGGCGATTTGCACCAGTTTGGGCCGGCCTCCGCGTTTCCTAGGCCGACGGGGGCTCGCCGACGCCACAGGAGAGGCGCTCGAGAAGCAAAGACAGAAGCTGCTGTCACGAGGGCCCAGGAAGAAAGAATTCCAGACAGGCTTGTTCACAAAGTCAAATGATTTCGAAATGTCTGAAGATGAAAGCCAAGAGGAGGCCACTGAATGTGGCAGCTCGGAGGCCACTGGCGGCAGCGGGAGTGGGGAGAAGGCAGGTGTCCAACGCTAACTCGGAAGTAGGAGAGGGGGGGAAAGACACCAGCACGGCTCACTGACGCATGTGGCAGTGAGCGAGGAGAATGAGGAGATTCACAGTCTGTCACGACCCCTCTCGGACCCACGTCCCCGGGGCGCCCAGCACCCGCTCACCGCCAGCTCCTGCCGTATGTGTTCTGTGGTTGCCTCCAGGGCCCGTGTGCCTTTGGTGGCCTCATCTTCCACGGCTTTCACGGTCTTGAGCAACGATGTCACATTGGTCACCATCACCTGGGGGCATCAGAGGAGTTGCGGGGGGTCACGTTAAGGAACAGGAGGACGTGCAGCGATCCGCCCCTCTGCTGATGCTGTGCTCGTTCCCCTCCAACCTTGGCAGAGTTCTTGAGCTGCCACACAGCAGGGTCGTCCCCGACTTTGCCAGCCGCGGCCTTCGTGGCACTGATGAGGTCTCCCAGGGCTTTGGCCACATCTTTCACTGCGTTGATCAGCACTACCTGCGTGAGGGAGCGCAAGCTCTGGTCCGTGGGAGAGACAGGGGCAACAGGCGGTGAGTGCTTCTGACCAGAAGTAGGGGCGTCGGGCGGCTACCTGTGTCTCAGGGTCCTCGGCTCCCAGGCTGGCTGCACCCAGCTTGACGACGTCAGCGAGGCGGGTGATGGTGGCCACGGAGGACTGGGCAGCCTGGGCTAGCTTCTCCTGGCTCCCGGCCGCGTTCTGCACCAGGACCTTGGTGTCTTCCACCAGCACCTTTGCGGTCTTCAGAATGCCCTCCCTGAGGGAGGGCCCGGCTTAGTCAGCCCTTCACAGGCCTGCCCCAGCCCCTGCAGCCCCTGCAGCCTCTCCCGCCACCACCCCCCCCGGCCCTCCTCCAGGAGGCCCGTTCCCTCCTCACCGGTGGTCAGCGAAGGTCTCGGCCCCCTCGCGATTGAGGGTGCCAGCCGTGGCGAACATGATGGTGGTGTCGAGGTCAGCAATGATGCCGGACACGGCACTGGCGGCCGTGATGCAGGCCTGGGTGCCACGATTCCCCGCCTGCAGCGCGGCCAGCACGTGCGAGACCTGGGGGAGGGAAGGCACGTGGGGACTCCGGCCGGTGCCTCGTGGAAGGGGGCGGTCACCGGTGGCCGGGAGAAGGGGCGGAGGAGAGGGCTGGGAAGGCAGGAAGATGATGGGAAGGGCCGCCGCGGGGTCGGGGAGCCAGTGCCCCAGTCCACGGCGATGGGCGCAGTCACCTTCTCGGAGACTCTCCGGGCACACTCTATGAGCTCCTTCTTGGTGTAGGCGTCGCTGGGGCCGCACTGCAGGGCGCCCGCCTTGGTGACCAGAGCGGCACAGCCATGCCCCAGCTCCTGCACGCGGTGCTTGATGTGCGCACCTATCTGTGAGCGGATGGGAAAGGGAGATGGCCTTTACAAATGGCACTCGGGGACCTCCACTGTGCTTGGAGGAGTCACGAAGGACCTAACAGAACACGCATCGTAGACTAAAGGGGTGGTGAGAAAAAGTGCCCAGCACGCAGATTTCCTGTTTCACATCCTTTAGGCAGGAGGTCACCTCCTACACATGGAAAATAATAGCATGTAGGCACCAACTGGTGAGGATTATGTTAAGCCCAGTGAGGAGGTGGGGGAGAAGCACTTTATGCTGGGGTATTTGAATCAGAGGGCCACGGATTACGATTTGGCCGGGATGTGGTTAAGGAGGGGTTTGGGGCTGGGGATTAGGTGTGTGGTGGTAAGATCCAATTACTTGCTTTCTTGGAAAGCCAGGAGCTTAGGGAAGGAAGAACTTCTTGGGTCTGCAACAAGGAAGAACTAAGAAGAGATTACAGACCTGCAGGATAGGAGAGAAGCAGCCACAGTCCCAGAGGGGTGTCGGCAGACCAGGAAATCTCTAGATTGTCGGCTGTCTCCTCTATCCCCATGACTTTGATCCTGTCCCTACACGAGCCCTGATCACTCTTTAGTGGAGTGGCCCTGAGGGGGTGTTCCCCTTCTACAGAAGGCTAGACAGAGTAAGGGTGGGACGGCCCCAGAGGCTGACATGATGGGGACGAGGGCACGCTACTGCGATTTTCTGTGAGGGGCGGCGGGGAAGGCCTTCACGGCAGCTGCCCCCATGTTTACCTCTTCGTTCTCAGCAGCCACAGCTGCAGGCTTGGCCTGGGAGGCCAGACGGCCATAGTCACTGGTCAGCTGGTTAGCAAGAGGGCCTAGCTCCTCAGGGCTGGTGTTTGACTTGGTTACCTGGGGACGACAGAAGTAAAGTTATGCCCACACTAAGCTCCCTGGGGGTGGCCTTCTTACACTCTCCCAAACTCACCATCTCTTGAACGGTGACAGCAATGGCCTTGGCTGTCCGCACCATAGTCGTCTGGTAATCCACAAAAGAACCTTCTGGTTCACCCATTGGTCCTTCATCTAGCTGAGGGAGGCGGATGGGGAAAGGAGACAGACCATCAGGGTCTCTGACACTGAGCTCAGGGACCCTGGCCCAGGGGAGCCTCTGACCACAGGCACCCAAGGACTCTAACCTGGTTGATGGCCTGGGTGATGGAGTCCACCATGCCGCCAACAACCCCAGCAGCACTGGCTGCCTCGTTGAGGGTTGTCGTCAGGTCCTCTACGGCCTCTGTCATCATCTGCACAGCCTCCTCCAGGGCCTCCTGGGTGTGAGCTGCTTGCTGGGGGCAGAGCGAGTGAGTGGAGGGGGGCTCTGGTGTTCTGCTTCTCTGACCTCTTCCTGGTGGCAGCCCCTCCCTCCCACTTTCAGTACCTTGGGGTTCCCGCCAGCCTCCTTGGCTGTGTACAGCAACTGCAGGGCAGACTCTGCCAAGGTTTTGGTCTGGTCCAGGAGCGCCATCTGCTGCGGGTGGCTCAGGGTCTTGGAGGCAGCTCCCACCGCAGCCAGGGTGAGTGGCTCAAAGTACTGGGCCATCTGGGACACCTGAGGCGAGGGGTTTGAGCGGAGGTCAGCTGGGCCTGGAACCCTCGCTTGCCCTGCCCCGGGACTCCCCATTTATCTCTCCGGGTACCTTGTGTCCCAGCTGGGAGGCTTCAGCCCTTGCAGCGCTGGCCAGTGGCTCGATAAGGTGGGAGATCTCCTGCACTGCAGTGAGCATCTGAGTGTGCAAGGCCTGGGAAAGAAGCGAACTTGAGCCCTGACTGTGACCTGGAACAGGGCCTGCTACCTCCTTCCATACTGAACTCGCTCACTCCCCTGGGCACGTTCCTCCTATACCCTTGACGTCTCCATGAGGCACACTCCTGGATCCCCCATCTTCCTCGAGTGTGCCATCTCTCTCCCCAGATGCAACCTTCCGTATAACCCATTTCCCCCTTACCTCTTGAGAGATTCCCTCCCGGGGAGCAAGCTGTTGGCTGACAGCAGCGAGGGAAGCCTGGTCTAGGTCCCGCAGACAGCTGTTCAGAGCTGCAATGGCCGCCTCGCACTCCAGCTGCCCTGGAGCCTTGTCCCTGTAGACACATCATAGGTTCCAAAACCACGAACCGCCCTTTAAAACAACGCTAGTCTATCTTTCCCCATGCCCCCCAAATCTTGGACAACAGCCTATCCCATCTAATTGCACTACCCTCCCCCCGTTCTGCTCTGTGCTTCCTAGCCACACTGGTTCTCTGCCCCTGCAACACCTCATGCTTGTAATGAGCTTCTTGATGGAGTCTGAGACGGTCCGGGAGTGGCCAGCCAGCACCGACCAGCGCGGCGGGTCCCGGGGATTGACTGCTAGGGCCCGGGCTGTCTGGATGAGTCCCCCGGCACTCTCCAACATTGTCTTGGCGGAGACCACAATGGGCTCCATCGCAGCCCGGCCCTGGGGGGAGAGGAGGCAGGGAGGTGAATCTCAAGACTCCTGCAAACGTGAGGGGGCGGCCGGCCCATTGGTTTTCCCTTCACATCGCCTCACCTCAGGGCTGATCTGGGCAGGAATGCTGGCGAACTCGGGGTTGGATGCAAAGGCACTCAGATTGTCCACGGCCTCCAGCAGAGGGGCCGTTGCTGCTCGGCACTGGGCACGGTTCTCTTCTGTGAAAGCGCCGTCAAGTGCCTGCAAGGGGGAGGGACAGAACCTCAGGACTGACTGCAGGCAAGGGAGGCGGAGCGCCGGCGTCCTCTCCTGGGCTGAGGGGGTGGGGAGGGGCTGGTGGGGACCTGTACGGACACGGAAGGGCCTGGGCTCAGGCAGACGGGCTGTGGTAGAAGGCCCCAGGGACGGATGCAGGGACTGGGGGAGAGGAGACTGGACGGTCAGAGGGAGGCTGGGAATCTCAAACACGGACAACCTTGATAGTTTTGACAAGATTGGCTGTGCTGTTGGCCACCTCCTTGGCCGACTGTACAAACTGGCGCTTGGCGGTGGGATTGGCCGTGCGAGCGGAGGCCAGGCGGCAGCTGTTACACAGCGCGGAGGTGTGCTTGGCCACAATGGTGGCTGCAGAGAGCACCTGCGGAGACAGACGTGTGGGAGAGCCATGATGAGGGCAGGGGCCCTGCGCCATGGGGGAAGGAGAGCAAGACCTCTGCAAGTCTCATTAGGAAAGACGGAGTCACCTGGAAAGTGAAGATCTGGGAGACAGAGATACCCAAAGATGGCCAGGGTGTGGGAAGGGGGAGATGGAAGACGGCCACCCTGATGGAGAAACTGTAGTAGGGTAAGGAGGAGAGTGAACTCAAAGTGTCTACAGAGAAGTTCTGAACTTAGCAGTAACTAAGAGTGACAAGAAACATGGCAGGAGAAGACAGTTACCCCCAGAGAAGCCATGTGTGGAAGGTCAGCGATACGCCCCCACATCTCCCACATCTCCCTCTTGGGCCAGTCCATCTTGGCCGGGCACCGCTTCCCAGACTTGCCCATAGCACCTGCTCTCTTAAGTTACCTGGGCCTGCGTACAGCCAGGCTCCCCCAAACTCTGACAGGCCATCTGAATTGCCTGGTTTGCACGGGCGAACTGCGTGGGCTCCACCAGTCCTTGCTGCCCAGCTTGGCTGTTGGGATCAGAGACCCCCACCAGATATGCAGCCTGGGGAGAGAGAGGGGTGGGGTGAGGAAGAAAGACCATCTCTCAGGTGGGACCGACTAGTGACAGTGGGGACAAAGGGGAGTAGGGGTAAGTTTAGTAGCCAGGGTCCTATGTGAGCAGAGGTATATTAACAAATGATAGTAGCACTATAAAAAAAGAAAAAACCTCTCCTGTTTTGTTAAATGTGTTTAAACATTTCAGAAGGTCGAAAAGGTAAAAAAAATAAAAAATAAAAAATAAAAGGATAACCACATGGTAAGGGTTTCATCAAACTTCTGTGTAGATGTGTATCTGGCGGATTGTAAGGTAAAAAGTACTGCTTACTCTAAGTAGAAGTCAAAAAGGTTTGAAAACCATCCCGGCACGCACACACACGAGCGCGCATGCAAAGCCCCTACGCATGAGTCCGAAAACTCTGCAGGTTGTTACAACACCTCCATGCTTCAGAGATTTGGAGAGAGGGAAGGGATGGGTGTAACGGCTGCCAACGATTTTTTATGATTAGATGACCAGCAGAAGGTTTGATTTATACTTCAACACATGGTCGCTCTACTTGTTCCTCTCTCTGCTTTTCCAGAAATAAGTCATACCATCTGGAATAGGCCACCCAACAGAACAGGGCAAAGGGAGGTAGGGGAGACTGAGGGAGCAGGCTAGTAGGCTTTCAGGGAAACAGTCTGAGATGAACTCTCAAGCCAGCCTGCCTTAAGGGTTCATGTACTAAAGCAAAATACTCTCACAGCGAACATTGTTTTAATCTTCGTAACTGCATAAAAAGGCAAAGTGGTGACTCAATTAACTGGAACTGTAGTCACTGGTACTATTTTAATAAAGTGATAATTATGTGAAAAAGAACTTGCATATGCCAGTCAGCATATACCAAGAAAGGCAGGGCTGGAAAAGGGCCACTGACTGGACAGTGTCATCCTAACCCAAGGTGCCAGGGGCTCAGGGGTGATAGCGACCAGAACTGCTGGTATTCTATGGTTGCTGACAAACATCTCCACCGAGGAGGGGAAAGAAACCCAGCTTCCATAGAGTTGGTTTTGCAAACATCACTTCTTGGTTATCTACCGGAGCGTCAGGCTGTTGAGGAGGCGGGGGAGGGAAAGCAGGGGAGCGTGTGGGGACCGTCGCAGGGGAATAACCTGTGCGGCTGCCTCGGTGAAGCCACAGAGGGCCTTGGAGGCTGTGGCGATGGCCTCCCCGAACTCAGGCAGGTTCCCATTCTTGGCGTTTTGGGAGATGCCAGTCATGGCCTCACCCAGTACCTGAGAAAGAGAGAGTATCGGGAGAGCCCGTCCCTGTCCTGAGAGGGGCGGAGGAGCCCCTGGTTTGTCCCATCTTCCTGCCACCAGCCCTCCTGGGCCCCTTGCCGCACTTACCTTTGAGTTCTCCATCACACTGTCTAGGCAGCCGAAGTAGGACATGTCATTGATGGGCTGGACCGGGTTCTCTAGGAGTTCCCGGACAGTCTGGACAGGGGGAGGACAAAGTAGGACTCAAGCCACCTCCTTCACCCCCAGACCCAGAATACCGTCCTCAGCCTCCACACCACTCAGCCTGCTGAGTGCCCACCTCCAATTCCCGCAGGGCGTTGTCACACTCTTTCTGGCCTGGCGCCTGCTGGGTACACATGGTGATGAGCTGGTTGATGCTGTCAGTCACCGCCCTGGGAGGAAGAGGAAGTTGAGTGGATGCACACACAGGCCGTATTTCTCGGGTCCTCTACACACAGGAAGTGTTTGTTTCTCTTTCGTGTGTAACCGCTCCTAAGCTGGGACCTCTCATGAAATGTCCCCTCCCCAGTCTCTTCAACACTGCCGGGCTGGGCTTCCCAGCTCCTACATACCGGGCAGCTGCAGCCAGCTGACTCTTGAGGTTGGGGGCAGCAGGGTCTGTGGACAGGGCCTTGGCAGCCAGAAGGAGTTTGCTCGAAGACATAGAGATGCCCTTCAAGTTGGACACAACCTGGGCCCGGTCCTCCTGGCTCTGTTGAAGGCGAAAAGGTCAACACATTGTCCAGTCAGTCCTTTCTTATCTGTCTCTAAAAGGGCTCTTCCGTCCCAGACACTCAAATGTTGCTAGAGACTGGGGAGGGGGAGGGAGGAAGGGAGGGAGGAAGGGAGGGAGGCAGGCAAAGGTCAGGACTGAGCAGTCACGCGGGTACCTCTCGCCTAACCCCTGAGCCGGACCCTGTGCCTTTTCATACCGGGGCCTGTCCTGCCATCTCCACACCAGCTTCCAGGAAGGTGCTGAAGTCCTGTCCAAATCGACCTGAGGCTCGAGCCAGGTCCTGGGGGGTTCCCCGAGAAGCCTGTACCAGTTCTGTGGCTGCCTGATTCAGCCCAGCAGCAGCCTCATTCAACCGGCTCTGAGCCTCTTGAAATGTCCCGATGCTGGGGGGAAGCTGCAGGGTCAGAGAGAAAGTCAGAAGCGAGCATGGGGAGCGGTGCGAGGGAGAGTTTGGTCAAGGAGCACTGGGAGGTGGGCACAGAGCCTGGGAGTAATGAAAGGGGGTACATCTGGGAAGTCAAGGTCAAGGAGAGGTCCAGAGGTGGAAGGAGAAGCTTGGAGTTCTTCAGCTCCTACGTGCCTCCCCTGGTCTTCCTACCGAGTCACTCAGGAGTCGCTTGCTGGCGTCTCCCACTGCTCGCAGGGCATTGTCCACATCTCGCTGGCCAGGCAGGCAGCTGACACAGCGGTTCAGGGCCTGGGTCACTGCTTTAGCCACCTGAGGTGGAAAAGGAGACAGGCGTTGCCAAAATGGAAACAGTTTGGGAGAGCCCCTCCTCCACTCATGGGGACATGGGAAACAACCGATCTACTGCCTCCGAAAGTGAAGAGGAAAGGGGGTGTGTGGCTGAAGGGGCTGAAGTTAGGGTATCAAGTGATAGTGATCAAACCGTCTCGAAGCTGGTGTTCAGCTAGGCCCCTGCCTCAGGCTAACTGAGACACTCCTACCAAGACTGAGAGAAAGGGGGGAATCCAGACAGGAGCTGTCAAGAGCAGACCTGGGAAGGTGCCTATCAGTGTGGATGAGATTTTGCTCCAGGCAGGTTGGGCCGTAGGGGGAAGTGGCCTCTTCCCCAAACCTGACCTGGGCAAGCCGCTGCTGGCTCTCAGGGTCCCCTGGATGGCCAGCTGCCTTTTTTGCTTCCTCGATGAGGCTGCTGGCTTTGTCCAGAACGTCGCTGGCCGTGTCAAGCACAATGGCCTGCACGGCAGGATCTGGCGTCAGGGCAGCTACACCCCGAGCGGCCCGGGCCAGTGACCGCAGCCCACCTGCCACATCCCGAGCTGCGATCCCTGGGGAGATGAAGGGAAAAGGTGCCTTTACTGCCCGGCCCCGATCCCCGTGGCATCCTCTGTCAGCTCCATCCCTCCTTCAGCTCCTTTTCCCCAGCCCCTCCACATACCTGCGTAATTCTCATTGCCCTGGGCAACCTCCCCCAGCAGCTGGGCAATGGCGGAGCTCACTGCTTTGGTGCTGTTACCCAGGTCCTGGGCACATTTCTCCATCTAGGGATGAAGTGGGAGACTCAGGGGCACAAAGAACCGGGAAATGGGAACTTGAGAAGCGAGTTGGGATCAGCTGGCAGTTTAAATGAAGGTTTTGGGCGGCTCTGGAGTGCAGGTGGGAAAGAAAACCTCAGGGTTTGATTAAGAATGAGGTGGGTTTTTTTTGTTTTTTTTTTAAGATTTTATTTATTTAGAGAGAGAGCAGGGGGAGCGGCAGGCAGAGGGAGAAGCAGGCTCCCCACTGAGCAGGGAGCTCTATGCAGGACTCGATCTAGGACTCTGGGGTCATGACCTGAGCCGAAGGCAGATGTTTAACCGACTAAGCCACGCAGGCATCCGAGGTTTTTTTTACATAAGATTTTATTTACTTATTTGACAGAGAGAGAGCGAGAGAGCACAAGCAGGGGGGAGCGGCAGGCAGAGGGAGAAGCAGCTTCCCGCTGAGCAAGGAGCCCGATGTGGGGCTCAATCCCATGATCCCGGGATCGTGACCTGAGCCGAAGGCAGATGCTTAACCGACTGAGCCACCCAGGTGCCCAAGAATGAGGTCTTAAGAATACTTACGGTCTCCCCAGGTAAGGGTTTAAGCTTGCCATCTCGAGCTGCTGCCTTTACTTCCTGCAGGTCTCTCTCTAGATTCTGTACCACACTCAGTGCAGAATCCATCTCCAAAGGCCCACACGCTTCCTGAGCCTACAGTGATAAGGGGGCTTGGGTACCGGAGGTACTGCTGTTTCCCACTGATGCCCCAGGTTATACAATTATCCCTGTTTTCGGTTATTTTGCAGAGTCCCCATCATCCCAGAACTCCACCCTCATTTTCTTCCTTTCCTTTTTTAAAAAAATATTTATTTATTTGAGAGAGAAAGAGAGTGTGTGCATGTGCCTGCACACACAGCAGAGAGGGAGAGAGAAACTTAAGCAGGCTCTGCGCTGAGCGTGGAGCCTGACACGGGGCCCGATCTCATGAGCCTGAGATCATGACCTGAGCCGAAGCCAAGAGTCGGATGCTTAACCGACTGCGCCATCCAGGCGCTCCTACCCTCACTTTGCAAAGCCAGCCAGCTCCCATACCTTCTGGGCAGCGGTACGAAGTTCGGCCAATGCGGTACCAAGGTTTTTAGCACACTGACTCAGCTGCATGGCCGAAGCCTGGTCCTGAATTGTCGGCACGGACGCCTTTGCAGCAGCCACCATCTTCCCACCTGGCTGTTGGGGAACAGGCGGGCAGACGAATGTACCATCTGCTTGGGTACAGGGACTGATGATGGTTAGGACACGGTGAGCGCTGTGGCTCTGTCTGGGAAGGAGGCTGTTGGTGGAGCTTTAAACTGTGGGCAATCTCGGGGGCTCAGAGGGTGGGAAGAGTCTTGTCTGAGAGGCGAGAGAGGGTGCCTTGCCTGCAGGAAGCTCTGGCTTGCGGCAATGAGGGCCAGCTGAGCACTGGGACTGTCAGGCTGAGCCTGGCTCCCTCGGACGCCCTGCACCAGCAGTGGAATTTGTTCTGCCACAGCCTGTGGGGGGAAAAGGTCATGAGAGCCACCTCGTCACAGACCGGGGGAAAGTGTCCCCCGTCCCACACCTCCTCCCACCGAGTCTCACCTTGCAGCTCTGCACCAGCAGCGGCTGGGGGCCGGCAGAGGCCTTGGGGGCGGAGGCTGCGTGCTGGGCCGCGGCGATGGTCTGTGTGGCTGAGGCTGCAGCCTGTTTGGCTGCGTGCTGTGAGGACAGAGTGGTTAGGACAAGCCCCGGGCGGTCCCCCACCCAGTCCCTGCCCACCCTGGCCGTGCTACGCCACGAGGAAACGCCGATCGAGTCTCTCTCTGCACATCATTCCTCCCACAGCGCCCACACTCTTGCTCCCGGTTCACTCGCCAGCCTCACCTCGAGGCGCTGCACCAGCTTCTTCTTGATGGCGTTCTGCGCAGCCGCATTGGTCGCCATGCGCAGACCCTCGGCCGCCTCCCGCAGCCGCTGCTGCTGCTCCTCACTGTCAGGGTGGGCGGCGGCTCCCTGCGAGAAGTGGGGAGACCCGCGTCGCAGCATCCCTGCGGCCCCCAGCTAAGCTCTGCTCTGGCCCCTCCAGACTCCAGCATTTTCCCAAGTCATTTCTAACTACCCGCACTCAAGGTGATGACAGCTGAGATGAGCTGCCTCGGGCAGGCGCAAGGGAAGTGCAGGGGGGCCCTGGATTCCCTTTGGACCCTCTTCAGGTGGAACTAGGTCTTCTTTCCCTCTTGGGGGGAGGAGAGCCATGTGTCTTTCCCTACTCCCCACACAAAATGCCACTGGCAAGTGAGGGGTGAGGAGGGCTCTCTGGGACAGGGAGGACACAGTTCAGAGCAGGGATCTCAAAAACCCCATCCGGGGACCTGGTTACTCCTGCAAACTGAGGAGCCCCAGAGTTCAGGGAGTATGAGAGCCTCTTGGCTTCTTCTGGACAGTATTCTGCACCTTGCGTCCCTATGTCCCCCTGCCTTGTCTCTCTCTGCACTGTTGACTGTGCATTCCCAGGAGAGACCAGGAAGCAGGCAGCAAAGTAGGGGAAAGTAAGGACAGCAGACCTTGGACTTGGGGGAGGAAAAGGGGCACGGTTGCCTTGTCAGTTAGCAAGCACTCCAGCAGGCCACATTGGCTCGAAGCCTGGGCCGCCATCCACCTGAAGCCTGGGGCGCATTTACCTCCTGAGTGCTTCTATTTGTTCTCATGTATTTCCTGCTTTTCCTGGGTCCCTCCCATCAGGACAGGGTGACCTTCCGGACCTTTCTACTTCCCTTCAGGTCTCAGTCTGGGAGTGTGCACAGGCCTTGTACCTTGGCAGCCTCCACCATCTTGGCTGTGGCATCAGCCAGGATCTTAGCGGCGCTTAGTAGCTTGCGAGAATTCTCCAGATCACTCTCCCCCTCAGCATCAGCCTTGATGGCATTGACCAGGTCAGAGGTGGCTTGGGCTAGGATGCGGGCCTGTCGTACCATCTCACCTGAGAGGACAGGCCACGATCAGGTAAGGAAGCCAGAGATACTGCGAGGGTGCCAGGGGTGGGGCAAAAGGGTGCAGACAAGGTAGACAGTGCTCTTGAGGACAGTTAAAGAGACACAAAGGTTCTCGAAGGGATTCCCCTGGAGTTATTGTTTCTTGAGTTTAGGATCTTGGAGAAGGATAATTTCCTGGTGGGCTTTCATGGGAAGGAAGACAGTCTCTAATGGGTATTTTCAGCAAATCGTCTTGAGGAGGTAAGATACTCCTTGTGAAGGCTTTTAGGGGTGAGTGGGCAGGGGGGAGTGGGGAAGGCTCTCTCTTAATAATGCCACCTTCCAACCTCCAGCTGTGTTTGTGTACGCTTCTGTATATTCTCCAAACGCACCAGAGAAGGCAGAACAGGGATCATATTCCCGCTTTACAGAGGAGAAACTAGAGGTTTCAGAGACTGAACATCTAGCCTACCGTGCTGAGTCCTAAGGGGGAGGTGGCGGGTCTGCAAGGACTGAATGTCCACTGGGCTCAGGGGGCCTCACTGGGGTTCGTTGTCTTCCCAGGAGTGGTGTCCTTACCAGCGTCACCCATGGAACTGAAGATGTTCTCGGTGACGGTGAGGATGGTGTCAGTGGCCTGGTCATAACGGCCAGCAGGCCCAGCGCCCGTGGCGTGGGCCTTCACGTGCTGCAGCAGCTCATTCAGGGCCTGGGTGACAGCCGTGGCCGCTGCCCCTACCCCCCGCAGCAGCTGCCCGTCCTCTGTGGCTGCCTGGGAGGCGGACACGCAGCCCTCCACGGCTCTGGCCACCAGGCGTCCGGCCTCCACCAGCTGCTCCTGGCAGACAGGTGAGCTGATCGTAGGTGCCACCACCTGCAGGCAAACTGCGAGTAAGAGACGAAGGCCATGGAAAGGAGTCGCGAGGGGGGGTGTTTGTGGTGTTTGTGACAGTCACTGGGAGAGGTAAGGAGGAGCCGAAGAGGTGCGACGACAGGCTCTTGTGTGCGGCAGCCTCACCCTCGGCACAGGCTAGTGCAGCCTTTGGGGCTCACCTTGGTACAGGCCACCAGCTGGGAGGTGGACAAGGCACACTGTGTTGCTGCAGCAATGACCTGGGTCTGAAGGCCCGAGTCCTCTGTCCGCTGGGCCACACTCTTGGCCTTGAGGACCAAGGCAGCTGCAGCACTTGCCACGGCCTTGGCTAGCTGCATTAGTACGTCCTGTGAGGAAAGGGCTGTCAGCAAGGCCTGAGATCGGGCTTGGAATCCACGGACCCTTCTCAGAGGCATAAGCTGTTTCATTCTTCCCACTGACTCCAATCAGAGGACAGTATGCAGAAGCAACCAGAAGCTACCCCAAGCCCCTGCCTTGAGCACCCAGTAGGACAGATCCCCCACCGAGGAACAAACCTACACCGAAAGAAACAAGAGCCTACACCAAAGGGAGAAATGCATGAGGCGGATACACTCGGACGGCGATGGGGAGGGAGGGGCGGTGCTGTTACAATGGGATGGAGAGAGATACCTCTTGGGGTCCCTCCCACCCCCAGCTTCTTTCCTCCATTTCTTCTCAGTCTTGGTTGGAAGCAGTCACCCTGGAGTACGAGACCCTGTACAACCCTCCCTGGTCCCGTTTCCCCAAGCCCTGCCTGTGGCATGCCTACCCATCTCCCATCATGTTCTGCTCCCCCAGGAGGCTGGGGGGGAGAGGTGCAGAGCGAGTGTATGCGGCTCAGAGAGGACAAAGCTGGGAAGGCCCAGGCCAGAGGCCGTTACCGTGGGGGAATCGGGGGGAGATCGAGCCCCAGCCCCTCTGGGTGCACATATCTGCGTGGGAAATCCAGGATGACAAGTCAGCTGAAGAAACTGGCATGGGGTGGGGAAGGGGACAGCTAGAGGGACAGTGTCCTCAGGGTGGCATGGAGGGGGCTTCAAGATGTTAAGCTGGGACAAGGGCTATACATGGGGAAGACAAGGAAAAGATGACAGGCGGCTACAAAATATCAGTCAGCCAAGGGTGAACTAGTAGATTTAGTCTTGACTCAGGGGTTCTGAATTCTCATCCCCCAAAAAAGGGATTGGAGGTTCCCAGTGTCATTCCCTGCAAACAAGAGGTCCAGACTGGCTCTCAGAAGTCAATTTGTAGTAACAGGATTAGGAGCTAGATTCAGGGTCGGAGATTACCTCCGAGAAGCTCATGTTCTAGGGGCCGGGTAAGTCACCAACCTGGAAGTGGGGGTCAGTATCACTTTCCCCAATTTGCTGCAACAGCTCCCCACTGGCCTGGCCCACGTTCCCAGCTGCTTGCAGCAGGTTCTGACGGGGCTGTGGAGAGCGGACACCGGTCAGAAGCTGCCCAGTCCCTGCCCACGCGCCCCTGGGTCCTACACGCCCACGGGCCCCACGCCTCCACCCCGCAGCCTGGACCGCCCCCGTCTCCTCTGGGCTTCCTCCCTAGTGCCAGCCCGGGGCCCCGACCTCAGCACTGGCTGGCTGGGCACTGCGCAGCAGCTCCGACACGGCCCCGGCGAGGCCCTTGGCGGCCTGTAGCAGGGGCCGGCCGCTGCCGCCTTCGTCCTCCAGCAGGGCAGCGAGCAGCTTCACGCCGCGGGACATCTCCGTGAGGTTGGAAGAGATGGTGGTGACCGCACAGCCCACCGCTGTATAGTCTGTCTCCGCGGGGTCCCCTGAGGGAGGGGGAGGAAGAGGAGCGCGAGTGAGAGGGGGGCAGGCCAGACGATGGGCCGGGGAGGCGCACAGAGGCGTCCGTCCCACACCCATCCTGACACAGTCTCTTCCATGAGTCAAGGTGCGGTCCCTCCCAGAGCCCGCCACGCTCCTTCTCCCCCTCCCCGCCACACAGAGAACTTGGAGTCCGGCTTACCCGCTGTCAGGTTCACCACGGAGGCAGTACCAGCTGTGATGGCATCGACCTGGGAGTGGATCTCATGCTTTGATTCATCCATCTTGTTTTTACGCCAGGCCTTAGAGGCCTGCGAGAGAGAGTGAGAGAGAGAGAGGAGAAGCAAAGCTCAGGATCTGCCCTGGTTTGGTTAACCCCAATCCCTCCCGGGAGTCCCAGCCTTAGCGCGGCTGGCCTCTCCTCCCTCCCATACTCACAGCATCCTGGCCCAGAGGGGGCAAAGTGTCAAAGTCATCCAGAGTGGCCTGGGCAGCTTGCACAGCCTGCATGCTGGAGTTAATGGTCCCAGTGAGTGCCTGCTGGGCTGACGTCTACAAGACAAGGGGAGGAGAAATAGGGAATGCTTAGAGGCAAGAGTAGGTAAAGGAGAACTCGAGGCTAGGGACAGGAATACAAACAGGGACGTGGGAAAAGACTGCCTAGCTCCTGGCTGGGCCCAGCTGACGGGCGGGGACGGGGGGAGTGGGGGAGAAAGGCCTGGTACCCTGGTGGCAGCGGATGCACTCTTACCAAAGGGGGCATGTGTCCTCGGTGCATCTGGCCACTGGTAATCTGCTGCTGGGCCGGCGGCATGCTGCCCACCTGGAAATTCTCAGGACCAGAGGCTCCGGAGCGCATGATAGCGGGCAGGGCCACAGAGCCGTGCTCCACTTTGCCCACCCGGTTATACTGCTGCTGCAGGACTGTCGACCTAGACAGGGGACACCCTGGGCAGCACTCAGAGGACTTTGTGGTCTCACCCCCTTCCCACCCAGCTCTAGAACCTTTGCAGGTCCTGTGGTCTAGGGGGCGTGTGAGGTCTCATGAGAGCCTGTGACTGGTTCAAGAACCGTCCTAGGGATTCCCCACCCCTCAGCAATCATTGCAGGCAGGCCTTGCCGTCCCTGCCCCTGATGGATGGGATCAGCCCAGCTCCCTTCGTACTTTTTGGGGGACACGGAGTCCTCCAGCATAGTAGACTCCTCGTCTCCCTCCAGCCCAAAGTGATCCTTGCTTTTTTTCTGTAGGAAGGAAAAAGGAACAATTAAGAGAGGCAGGGAAACGGCAGCCTCTTCTTTCCCCTAGTCAGCCTTTTTCCAGAACCTGGGTTCCCACTTTGAAAGGACCGGCTTGGGTAGAAGGTGGGGTTAGATAAGGAGAAGGCTGGGGTGGGCACCTTCTTAAGGATGATATCAATGTAGCCGGCGATGAGCTGGGCAATCTGCTCCCCTTCCGTCGTCTGTACTGAGTAGTAGCCATCTTGGTAGTCCCCGAAATCCTAGGGTGACAAGGTGGGAGCTTGGTGGGAGGGGCGCCATCTACCCAGGATGGAAAAGGGTAGGATGGGAGCCCCACGGATGAGCTGGTGAGCACTTCCCCTGCCAACAGCCCTCTAGGGAGAAGCCCGCCCTTCTTCAATTTCCTCTTTATTTTCCTCCCTGCAGGGCGACACTTTATTTCTGAGAAGCAGTCTTTATGCTACATAGTTTCACATGCATGCCATCCATGAAATCTCTGTTCTCTCCCGGTGACAATAAAGTTGGAAAGACATAAACATTTATCATTGAAATGACCACAATTGAGGGTTAGCACTAGTACCCAAAATGGAAAGACAGCCTTTATGAAGTTCTCATCCCCTCACTGGGGCACTTCATCAAGGTGGTATCAGTTTCCAATCCAGGACACCAAAATATAAAGCTGGGCGGGGGGGGAAACTATTATATAGTTGCTGCTGAAAGAGAGGAGGCTTATTTTTTTCTTTCTATCACCTTTTTCTTCCCTCTCCCCAAGTTTCCTGCGAGCTCAGCTTGCTGGTGACAGTTCTGTCCTGTTGATTTTAAAGACTGTTTCATTTAAGCATCACTTACTCTCCAGGAAATCTCCTCTACTCTGACCTCCATGGTCCTGTAATCGTTACAAAGTTCTCCCTTTTTCTGGAGTCACACTCAGTGCCCTATTCCAAGGAAGGGGAGAGACCTCTGCAGCTGCCCCCCCTGGAAATTCCAAGGCCCCTTCCCCTCTGGGCGCCCAGACTCACCAGGGTGAAGCTCTTGGGAGAGGCAGCCCAGCGTTTGATGTTGGTGAGGCTCCATTCCTGGATCACCTCTTTGGTCTTCTCATCCACTCGCATGACACACTCCTTAGTGATGCCCAGAAGCCTGGGCACCAGTTTGTTCTTTCCTTTCATCTTTTCCTGTGAGGCAGAGGTTGTCATTGGTGCTGTGGCCAGAGGTCACACAGAGGCGTGAATGAGCACATCAGATCTCGACCACAAGGGGGTGCTGAGGAGCACGGGAGAGCCTAACTGGGGGTCTGGATGGAGCCTGAACAAGCTCCTAGAGGGAAAACACAGGGTCTGGAGCAAAGTGGTGGCAGAGGGCTGACAACAGGGCAAGTTTTCACAAGGTCAGAGCAAGGCAGAGAATGGGACTTGTAGGGATGATGGAAAATGTGAACAAGGGCAGGGCCAGACTTTGAGGGGAAAGGATAAGAGCGGGAATAAGGAAGGCAATGAGAAGGGTCTGAAGCCCACCTTAACCAGAAAGAAGGAGACACCATATGTCTTGAGGGAACGGGCTAGCTTCACGTAGCGCACCTTGGCCTCGATCTCACTCATCTGCCCACAATTCTTGTGTGCCTTAGAGTAGGAAATGGGAAAAAATGCTTACCAAATGCAGGAAGATAGTGTCACAGACAAGGAGTTGCGACGTTTACTACAATGGGAGCGTACTGTGGGGGACACAGGAAAGGTTAGGGGGTGCAGGATATGAGAAACGAGAGGGTGACAGGCTGGGGGCTGACAAAGGATACGCAGAAGCGACAATTCAGGGAATATAGTTAAAGAACTCGCAGATGTTCTGGAGACATAAACAGATAAGAAGCAGAAGGTCAAATAGAAAACCTTTTGGGCTGAGTATCCAAGAAGTGGGGATAACACATTTGTACAAAGATATACTTTTCAGTGTAATTTCAGGCATACTGTCTCATTTGATTCTCCTATCAATCCTACCCAGGGCAGGTACCGTCATCCCACGTTAGAGGCAAAGAAAAGAAAACAAGAATATTGAATTCCACAGCAAATGCAGTGATGGAGCTGAGATGAAAGGTCTTCTGCTTTCTTGGCCCAGGAGAGGTGGGAGGGCAGCTTGGTGGGTGGAAGCAGGGTGGGAGGAGACAAGGAAGGGGTGGGGGTCCATTCAGTCAGTTAGGATTAAGCAGCAAAGCTCCCAGGGCATCCCCAACACTTTCCCCTACCCCCATTCACCTGGAAGATCTTACGCTCTCCCTTCTGCTTCACATACTCCTTGGGCAGGAAGTCCTTCAGGCTACACCAGAAAAGGGAGGGTCAGCATGTAGTGGACAGCAGCAGGGATATGTGGGCCATGGACTGTGGGCCTGGGGGTGTGAAGAAATGTCTAGGACAGTGTTATCTTTGGGGAGAAGGAAGGCTCGCGGGAACAGAGTCGGGGTTATCCACGAAATCGAGACGACCTGGCATGAGCTCTTGAGCACAGCCTGGGTCTCTCCCTACGGGAAAAAGGGACCGAGGGAACCTGAGTTGCAGGCTCAGTCCCTGAGGAAAAGAGGGTCCAGGGCACTACTGCAGGGAACCAAGAGCAGAAGGAGCTCAGTAGAAGGATGACCACGCATGTAGGAAGCTAAGCAAGACACGCTGAACTCTACACATTCTGAGGAGTATCGGTGGATGAAACTTGTGAAGCTTTCTAAGTCTATGTTCCCTATGAGGAGAAATGTTCTGTTTTCCTCTGGCTACTGCATTAAAATTCTTCAGAGAATCTCAAAAAGGTTACATGCTCACTTGAGAGGTAGGGGGCAGAGGCAAGAGATTCTGGGCTACATTCATGTTCCACATGGGGCCCGTGAGGAGACAAATAGCTGACAGCAGCAAAAAAGGTACCCGTGTGGGTCAAACCCTGGTGCATCAGAAGAGGAACAGAGAGAGAAGGACTGGGAGGGGGGGCAGGGCTGTTGGGGTCACAATGGCATTGAGTCCTGGGCCCTGACAGGGTGTGGGATGTGGGTCACTCACTCGAGGAAGCCAGCCTTGTGCTTCTGCTCATTGTGGGGCCCAAACTGGATCTGGCACTGGAAGCCAGCAAACTCACAGGCCTTGTCAAAGGAGACAGGGTGGGAGCCATTGAGGATGTCATCTCGTGCCTGGAGAACACAAGGCGGTGGATGTTGTGTGTGGGTGCGGGGATACCCTTCGCTGTGCTTCTGCCCCCTCTCCCCACCTCCCCTACCCTGGGCAAATCCTCTCCACACCTGCACATAAAGAAGGTTCAGCTGTACGGGGTCCCGGGAGTCCACATTCTGGTCTGAGTAGAAGAACTTCCTCCGCAGCAGAAGCGTCTCGTGCTCCTCCACTCCCTGTTCCCTCAGCGTGCGGCCATGGTCCAGCCAGTTCACTGGGACAGAGAGTCCCCTCAATGCCAAGCCCTTAGGGCGCCTGTCTTGTCTGCTCTTTGCCTTTTGTTTATTCTTCATCTCCTACCTTCTCTCACCGCTAAGTTCCATGAGTAAGACTTTGTTTTATTACTGATGCATCCTGCATCTAAAACAGTGTCTTGCAAAAGCAGAGTTTCCATAACTAATGAATATAGAGCTGTCCCCTTCTCCCCCAACCTGACCATTTCCAGGGCCCTCTTTTTTTCTATTTCCGCTTACACTCATCATCCGTGTGCAACTTCTGCTTTAGTTTTTCCATCTTCTTTTCATCTCGCAGCAGTGTCTTGTCCTTTCGTAAGGTCCCTGTCACCTCCTCCTTCTTCTCTTCCATCAGCTCTCGAACCAGTGAATATTCATCATGGTTGGTGATGCCTGGGGGAGGGGGAGGGGTGGTAGCATCCCAGGCACTGCATCCGTGTTTTCTGGCAGAGTTGGAGCCTCCATTCCCCAGCCCTCAGCCCCACCGAGACCCCTTACCAATGCGGGCACAGATGGTCATGAGCATGTCGGTGACAGTCTTAGAGTCATCCACCATGATAGTCTTCACAGTTCCATCGAGCATACGGATTTTCAGGGGCCTCTGTTTCTTCCTGTATTCCATGGTGTCCTGTTCGGGCAGGAATAGGAGGAGGGGCCCACTTGAAGCTAGAGGTATTACTTCCTTTTTCCATGGCCAGAGGAGAGGAAAGTAGATTACTAACAGCAAGACTGTGGTGGCTCACTCAAAAAGCAGGTTATTTTGACTGCCTGTGATAGAAAGCCTGGAGAGGGTCAGGGACAACAGATATGGGTGCTGAAAAGAGGAGGTGGAGTAGGGGATGTTGGTGGTCCTTGATGAAGTGATACTCACCCCATTTCGGAGCATGTAGTAATCCAAAGCTTTCCCGGCCTCCAGCCATATACCTTTTTTGGGGTCATCATCTGACAGGAACAGCCCAAAGTCGCTGGCTAAAAGAGAGGACGGATCACCTCAGACTCACGAGGACCCCAGTGAGGCTGGATGGCTGCGTGGTTGCCCCTTACTACTTCCCCAGGGACCGGGGGCCTAAAGGGGAGAGAGGGAACCACGGAGCATAGGCCTGAGGGGTTAGCAGCCTTGAGGGACAATGGGGTCATCCCTTAAAGCCAAGAGCCTGGGCACAAGGAGGGATCGAAGACTCCCACCCCCGCCACCAGGGTGCTCAGACTCACGAGGGCCAGCCAGGGCCTCTGGGATGCGTTCACGAATGATGCGGCAGGCATCGTACACCATGGTGGACGGCTCGAACTGCATCGTCTTCACGACATTCCCAATGCTGATCTTCAGTGAGAGCGCAACCATGGTGGCAGCTCCTCCTCTCCAGCCTGGCTCGACCTGGCCCGTGGCACCAGGGCATTAGCGCCCATCCTCATCAGAGGAGAGATGGGGCCCCGGGAGGGGTGTTTTTGAAAGGGACCCACCAGAGCAAATAGTAACATAGTTGTGTTTATTTAAGAATTTTAAGGAGTTAAAGATTATTTACACCAAAGGAACCAATCTTAACCACCTAAGATATGTGAAGGAGTCTGGTCTGCAATGCAGTGTTCCCTGAGGACACCGTCCTGTCCCTACCACTAGAATCTGTGCCTCCCTTCTGTCTGCCAAGTATCTCCCTCTTGACCTTTACCCTGCTCCTTTCCCAGCCCTGCCTCTGCCTTGTTTTCATCTTTTCTTGGTCCAGTCTTCTTCTCTCTTTGTGTCTCGCTAGGTCTTGCTGGCTTTTTCCTGTCTGGGATTTTCAGAGCTCTGCCCTGACTCATCCTGTGACCTCCCCTCTGACAGCTTTAGCCTCCTTCTCTGCAAGATGAGGACGTTATGTTAGGTAATTCCCAAGAGATCCTGAAGGCTGCAAACACCCACTCTAGCTAGCCTAGCAGGGAGACCAAACACGACTGCTTGAGCGTCTAACTGCAGAGGGAGGTGCCTTCCCAGGGAGCCCGGCCCCATATTTGGCTTCCCTGGCAGTCAAGCTAGAATGATGATTCTCTAATCCAAAAGGACCTCAGAAACTAGTCAACTCCTCAGTTTTGCAGAATGCATATCAGACCACGGTGGGGCAGGTGGGGTCGTTTCAAGGCAGGTCAGAAGAAGAGCCCAGTCCCTCTAACTTGGTTCTCGCTTCAAGTCACCAAGTGAATACCCAGTCCTCACGACAGCTCCTCGCATACTCTCCCGTCTTCAGTAAGTCCTTCTCAAACTCTGCCCTCCGCCTCACTACCTCCCTTGATGGTGTTTTCACTGCAGCTCAAGATCAGTCCCACCCTGACCTCTCCCGCCCTCCTTGGCACCACATCTCAGCAGCCTGGAGGAAGCCTTGCAGGTGGCAGGTGGCACCCAGGGCACAATTTGCCTGGCAGCTGGTGATGTGACCCAGTTTGGTATAGGGATTGGTTCCTCTCAACTAAGAGAATGAGCAAATCCGGGCTGCCCATTCCCCTCCTGGCAAACCCTCCTTGGCTAGCCCCAAGTGGGGAAACGCAGGACCGGGGTAAGGCTGGAAACAGGTGGGGGTGCTGGGACACAGTAGCCAGTAGAGAACCAGGGAAGTTGGGAAGGGATAGGTTTTTGGAGGGTGAAGAGGTTAGGAAGGATGAGGTGAAAGAGACTGATAATTTAGAAAAAGGAGACAGGTCTATGTGGGAAAGGTGTGGATCAGGGATCTGATAGACCGTTTCTGACCTTATAAAACAGTCCAGAGTCTCCCACGAAACCACAGCTCGCTCTCTATCTTTATTTCCAAACAAATGAGGATTCTTCCAGTCTCCCCAGCTCTCTGCCCACCTCCCCATTCCTCGGCCACTTTTCCCAGTAGCTTGACAGACCTGGCTGTGGGGTTGCTGGAGGGCTGGAGGGTCAGTAGAGTCGTCAGAGGAGCTGAGAGCAGGACTGAAAGGACCCCCCACCCTAAGTTGAAATTGCATGTCTCCCCCATTTCCTCCGGACATATGAACACCCCCTTCTTCTTCAAGCACGGAAACCTCTGGTGAGACCCCGATAAGGGAGATGAGTCATGCCTACCCTCACTCCCAGGCTGGTGCTGAGTGGACACCCACAGAGCTACAAGACGATGAGGGAGGAAAGGGAACTGAGAAGTGAACTGAGGGTGATGAGGGCAGAGAACAAGGTCCTTGGAAGTATGGGGAGAAGTTATCCAGGTCCTACTCTGGCCTGAGAACTTTGCTCCCTTTTCCACCATGTTTCATGAAACAGCAACAATGCCCCCCCCATCCCCTTCCCAGGGAACTCCTCCTCCCTCAAGGCATTCCTGAGATGCATTCCAGAGGAGTTGGGCAATTGGGGGGGTGGGATGGAGGACAAGAGGTCAAATCCCAGCAAGGAATGGAATGTAAGTATACTGGGGGGTAAAGAATTTGGGGTACATGGGGAATATAGTCAGAACAGATACCCACAAAGGGAGCTGCAGAAAGACAGGGAGCTACAGAAAGGGACAAGGGAGAGAGAAAGCTGAAAACAAAGTCAGAACGTATGAGGGCTGGGGGAGTTAACACTCAGTCTGTTACCAAATTTGGCCTCTGAGGCCGCAACCGCGGGGGGCGGGGAGGGGGGGGAGGTTGGTGGTTGTGGGTGAGACTGACATATCCGGCCTCAGGCTGCTGGAGGCTCACTTCGGGCTGGACTGGGCAGCTGAAGGGCTGGACCTGATCTCCCTCGACATAGCCCCTCACCACCTACACCTATTTATGCATATTCATTCTCCCCAACTGCACCCCACTCTATGCACAGAGCTCTTTACCACAAACCTACTTATACTGTCTCCACATACACGTTATCTCAAACATGCAGTCCCTTACACAGACCCCATCACAACCACATTATCTTCCCGTAAAGACTGAATCCCACGCACACAGCTTCTCCACAATCACACCTCTATCCGTAAGAGAACAACTTGCCCCAACATCTCTCCTCCCATTACACATTCTCCCTCCATTCATCCAACAGGCATTTCTGAGGGTCTGTTGTGAAAAAGGCCCCGGGCCAAACTCTCAGTGACTGGGAAGCAAGAAGAGCAAGCCCTCGCCTTCACTTTCAAGGGGCTCCCAGTTAGTTGAGTGGGTAAGCTAAATACAGAATTATAATACAGGGCAGGATGTGGTCAGAGTCAAGAGGTGCGTGCTCAGGGGAGAGATCCCTTTAGGTTAGAGAAGAGGGACCAAAAAGTCTCTGAGAAAAGTGTCATTTGAAGTTAGGACTTTAAATAAAGATAATAAAAATCATAAGGATCTACCTTTTATTGACGATTATGTCAATTTCTCTGTATACATAATTTCATTTAATCTTTACAACAACCCGGCAAGATACCATTATATCCATTTTTACAGATTAGGAAACTGAGGTGCAAAGACGTTAAACACTTGTTCAAGGAACTTCTCCAAAGTCATACAGCTAGGAAGTTGTGAAGTTGTGAAGCCAGGATCCGAACCCACATCTCTCTGACTCCAAAGCCCAAGCTGTCTCCACTACGCCAGCCGGAGGTGAGTCAGGGGTAGCATGCCAGGCAGAGAGAAGAGCATAAGCAAAGGTGGAGGAGCAGGAAATCACGGAGGAGCATTCAGGGAAGTGAGCAGGCAGGCTGGCTGAAGCACAGGGTACCTGCAAGGGAGCAGCGATGGGGAAATCCGGGTCAGGGTGGAAAGGCAGGGGAGGATTAGAGAGGAAGGAGTATTTTACCTACTGGAGGGCACCAGGAGGCCACGGGAGGCTTTGAGCAGAGAAGGGACAGAACCAGAACTAGATTTTGGAAAATAATTCTGGCAGTTACCTTGGAGACTGGTCAGAAAGACAGTGCATTAGCACAAGTGAGAAGTGATGACAGCAGTTAGAATGGTAGAGAGGAGGATGTCACTCATTTGTAGTTTTTTTTTTTTTTTTTTTTTAAAGATTTTATTTATTTATTTGAGAGAGAGAATGAGATAGAGAGAGAGCATGAGAGGGGGGAGGGTCAGAGGGAGAAGCAGACTCCCCGCCAAGCAGGGAGCCTGACGCGGGACTCGATCCAGGGACTCCAGGATCATGACCTGAGCCGAAAGCAGTCGCTTAACCAACTGAGCCACCCAGGCGCCCCACTCATTTGTAGTTTTAAGAGGTGGAACTGTCAGGACCTGATGGCAGTCTGTCCTGTCAACCTTCAGGGACCTGGGCCCAAAGTCAGACTGGAGTCCCACAGCTTCTGTCATCAGTAGCCACTCAGTGGCTGGGGTGGCATGAGTTTACATAAGGAATTGGGAAGGGGAGAAGGAAAGATCAGGTCAAGCTGGGTATAGGAAGATGAGGCTCTGGGGCACAGCAGATGGAGATGTGGGTTGCACCAGGTAGGGGCAGAAGGGATGAGGTCAGTGACTGTATCAGACTAGAAATGGGGAAGACAAGGTGTAGAGAAAGGCTGGAGAAGATGGTGGTAGGAAAAATACATACATGATCAGTCACTGGATCAGGCTAGGGGAAGGGGAAAAACAATTATAAGTCAGGGAATGACAGAGTGAGGTCAGAGGTCAGATCAGGCTGCAGGAGGCTGAGAAGAGATGGGGCTGTGGTCAGTGGCTATATAAGGCTGGGATGGGGAGGAGGGGGAGAGTGGAGGGACACTGGCAGTCTACAAGCAGAGCTGGAGCTGGTGGCGGTGGGTGGGTACAGGGCACGACCAGTCACACTGGGTAGGGGATAGTGCTGTGGTCAGTGGCAGGGTCAGGCTGGGAGTGAAATGGGGGTGTGGTCAGTGGCCTGGCTGGGCGTGGGATCAGCAAGACCCAGTTTCCTCTTTGGGTCTCATTTCCTCTTTTCTGTTTGGGGAGTGGGGGAAGGGGATCTACAACTGGACCAAGAACTTAAGGAGGCTTAGCACCAGGGGCTGGCATGTAGCAGGGCCTGGGGGTACTTGACAGTTATGTTGGGCTGGGGGGAGCGGTATTCAGCAGATGACCAGGAAGTATGCAGGTGGGTGAGTGGGGGAAAGTGTGGGAGAGTGCTTTAAGATGATGGGAAAGCTCAGATTTGGGAGGGCAAAATATGGTAGGAGGTGCAGAATCGGGTAGGAAGGGAGGAAGAACTGCAGCTGGGAACCGTTGGTAAGATGAACAAGTATGGGAGAGTTACAGATGAGGGGAGAATTCTGTATGCAGGACTGTGCTTGCAGAAAGGGGGTATGCAGGGAGGGTGTGAACTGCAGGGCCAGGGAGGACTCAATAACTAGAGAATGAGGGAATTGGGAGGCAGTGGGGCTGAACTTTCAGACGATTCAGTCATCTCTTTCTCCCGTGGCAACAGTGTTTCCATGGTCAGCCTTCCCTTAATCATAGTCCCCTCTCCCTAAGTAATCCCCCACTTATGTCTAGGCCTTGTACATCTCCTGGGTCCCAGTCCCATTCCCTCCTCCTATGTTGTAAACAACCCCTGTCCCTCAACTGTGGTGACCACAGCAAGAGCACTGGATTTAGAGAGCAGAATAAAGAAGCTGGAATCCCAGAAATCTGCAATTGTAGCTGAAGCCCAGAACCCTACCTTAAATTAGTTTATCCTCTCTCTGGGCTAGAGAACCCCCGAAACTACGGAGGAATGAGACCCCCCTCCCCCACAAAACGAATGCATGTATCTACTGCCAATCTCTTAAATTTTATCTATCCGAGGTCAACTGCCCTAATCTCAACCATAACCCCCGTAAAACTAACCCTAATTCCTGACATTAACCCTGACCCTTATTTGCTTCCTGTTTCCTAATATTGGCTTTAACATTCATCCCTTTCCTAATAGACACCCGTACCCAATCCCTGATCCCTAATATTGATCTAATTTTTACCCCTAGCACCAAATTCCCCGACCTTAACCCCAAATGTTGATCTCTAAGCCTAAAACTCCTTTGTCACTTGATTGCTGACCCATCCCTTCGCTATTTATCCCTGGTACCATGCTAATGTTCTCTAATCCCTAAAACTGGATTTCTAATTTAATTCCTGTGTTGACCCTTAACCCGGCCCTGAATCTTAACTTTGACTTAACGTTGGCCAGAAAACAAAATAATGACCTAATCCAAACTTTACCTATATAAAACGGACCTGACTCACACTAGTAACTCTAAATTTCCAACTCCGGTTTTATAACTCCTTAAGCTAACCTTAATTCCCAAATTCACCCGAGGCTTTCCTACCCACATACCCGCTATCAGCTAACCTCAAAGCCGGTCCCCGCCCTGCGCCTCAATGCCACCCCACTCCTCTCCCTCTTCAAAACTTATTCCAGACAGAGGACTGATCCCAGGAAGGGCCTGGCTCCCTTAAAACGGCCTACTTAACTCCGATCCCAAGCCGAGATACACTGGACGGTGACCTCTCCAACAGGACCCGAAATAGGAGACGCAGGAGAGTCAAGGGACCCCGCCCGCCTGCCCGCCAGCCCGCTTCCCGGGCCTGGCCTTGCGGCCCCACCCTGAAGCTCCGGCTCGGCCCGTCCGGCCCGGCCTACCTGCGCTGCCCGGCTCGTGCCCCGCCCGCCGGCCCGCTAACCCGCTCGTTCTCCCGGTGGCAATCGGGCTCCGGCCTCGCCCTCCCTTCGACACTCTCTCGGCCACTTCCGTCCCCGGAACGTCCCCCACCCGCGGGCGGCGCCCTGGGCCCGCGCTCTATGGTTGCGGGGACAGGAGGAAGCTGCTCTGGCCCCAGCTCTCGATGCTCGGGAGCGGGTCTTAGACTGGCGGCCCCTCCCTGGCCGGAAGCAAGGGTGCGGCACAATTCGGAGAAAACGCTCTAACTGCGCCCGAGTTCCCTTTTAGTTTCGAACCCTTCCCTTTTTCAGCCGGGGGCCAAGGCGGAGCCCGTCCCCCAGAATGCCCGCCCTCAGGGTGTGAGGAGGCAGCAGGGACGGCCCCTCTATTTGCATAGCTCCTGGGACGTGGCGCGCAGCTGCTGGGCCACTTCCGCGTCAGAGGGAACTCCAAGTCCCGGCATGCCTCGGGGGTAGGCGCGTCACGTCCGTGGTGTTGGAAGCTGCGGAGGAGCGAGTCTAGGGAGCTGGTGCGATTTGAGAGCGACTGGTTCGGGTTTGCGGATGGGTGGTGGGGTGAGCGTCTGTGTTTCTGCCCATCCTTCCCGTTGATATCCAGTATGGAACTGGCGTTGGACTTGGGTGACCAGGACCTGCTGGACTTTCTGCTAGAGGAAAGCGGAGATTTGGGGGCCGAGCAGCCCCTTTCCGAGGTGGGTGGGGGCTGTGAGTCGGGGAGGCGCGGGGTTGCGGGGACGGCATTCATGAGGCAGTGGGTAGTAATAGGTCAAGGCTTATTAAGTTGAACCCTGTGCAGACGCTGAGTGAATGGGAGGCAGAGGATTTCCTGAGTTCCCTGCTGAGTCCTCCAGCATCGTTGAACGGCCTTAGCTCCTCTGATTCCTGTCTTGTTCACCATGATCACACCTACTCTCTCTCACAACATGTCTCCATAGATCTAGGTGAGTGTGAAATAAGTGAGGTTTGGGCGGAAGACAGGACTCGTGGGCCTGGCTATTTATACTTTCCCTTTTGCAGATGGTGGGAACTATGGAAAAGAGGGGGCCCAGACGACTCCACTGCGTGTGGAGGAGCCAGCAGAGCAGGTACTTGATTTATGGCGGGATTATTCACACATTGCACAGGTGGGGGCGGATTCCCCATTCCTTTCTGACATCCCCTTGCAACTCTGCTGCCCACCTACTGGTAACCCTAGGAAATTGCTAGGCTGATACTGACAGATGAGGAGAAGAGGCTGTTGGAGAAGGAGGGGCTTACTCTGCATGGGACACTTCCTCTTACTAAGGTAAGACTCCCATTGATAGGAGTGAAAGCTGGAGGGGGTTTGTGAGTCCCAAGTACCCACTTCTGTTAATTTTATATCAGGAAGGACTGAGGTTAGAGAACTTAGCAAATTTGTTGCTAATGGGAAGCTGGAACATGTAGTTAATATGGTGGATGCAGAGGCAGATCCTGGTTTTGTGGGGCTTTTACAAATTTTTGGTGTTCTCTTTAAGAAAGAAGAATTCAGGGCGCCTGGGTGGCTCAGTTGGTTAAGCGACTGCTTTCGGCTCAGGTCATGATCCTGGAGTCCCTGGATCGAGTCCCGCGTCGGGCTCCCTGCTCGGCAGGGAGTCTGCTTTGTCCTCTCACCCTATCCCCTCTTATGTGTTCTCTCTCTCTCATTCTCTCTCTCTCAAATAAATAAATAAAATCTTTAATAAAAAAAAAAAAAGAAAGAAGAATTCAAAATCATCAGTGCAACATTGGTATAGGGACTTGGAAAGGACTGTGCAAGCAAAGGGCCCTGATGCTTAGATTTCACTAAGGGCCTCATCATAATCCACCTATAGTTGAATGGTAGAATTAAGTTTTAGAATTCATCAAGGCTGGACTAATAGCAAGAATAATTGTAAAATCCCAAGTTTTAAAATTTTAAGTTTGAAGCAATGAGTGGCAGCTTTACAAACATGGTATTGTACTGTTGTGAAATCAACAGTACAGAAAAGTTGAGAGAATTTTAAGATTTCTTTTTTTTTGAGAGAGCGAGAATGAGAGAGAGAGAGAGAACACATGAGAGGGGGAAGGGTCAGAGGGAGAAGCAGACTCCTTGCTGAGCAGGGAGCCCGATGTGGGACTCAATCCCGGGACTCCAGGATCATGACCTGAGCTGAAGGTGGTTGCTTAACCGACTGAGCCACCCAGGTGCCCTGAGAGAATTTTAATTTCTTAAAACTACAAGATGAGTTAGCAGTTTGAGATGACTAAGGAAGTGAGTGGGGTTTGAAGGCTGTATCAATGGAGGTGTTGCCTCTAGATGGGCAGTGACCATCTTATTCTCCTTTATACTGGCCAGAGCACATTTTAGTGTCTAGTTTTAAACCCAGATCTTTGACAGATATTAAGAGGATGCAGTCCATCCCGAGGAGAGAAGATAAAGTGAGGAGTTAAAATTTTTGCCCAGATTATTTAACTCTGAAAAAATGTTAAGTGCCTTAAAATAGTTAAAGACTGTTCATTCTATATGACCTCAGAGATAGGTACTAGGTAAGTCCAGTTGATAGAAATCATATGTTGGCTCAGGATAAGGAAGATTTTTTTTGAAAAGATTTATTTTAATAGATTGAGCTTGTGCGCACAAGCAGGGCAGGGTGGGGGGCAGAGGGAGAGGGAGAAGGAATAAGAATCTCAAGCAGACTCCCCACTGAGCACCATCCCACGACCCTGAGATCATGACCTGAGCTGAAATCAAGAGTCAGACTCCCAACCAACTGAGGTACCCAGGCAAGGGTTGTTTTCTTCTTTTTTTTTTTTTTTAAATTAATAAAACTGTTAAAAATGGTCTGGCTTGTGAGGATGTTAACCCCTGGCCTTCAGAGGCATTCAGAGAGAAGCCAAGTGCCTTTTGGTCTGGGAAGCTGTAGAAGGGATTCCTGCATTGAGAAGATTGAACTTAGTTGCCTTCCAACTCTTTGGTCCAGTGTTCCTCTGATGAAGATCTCTTTTCTGTCTTCTCTTAGATGGAGGAACAAGTTCTGACACGAGTGCGGAGGAAAATTAGAAACAAAAAGTCTGCTCAGGAGAGCCGCAGGAAGAAGAAGGTGTATTTGGGAGGTTTAGAGAGCAGGTACACAAGGGAGAGGGATGGGCGGGGGGGAGGGGCGCAGAGATAGTTGGAAGTGTTGGGTTTTGAAGGGGCGATACAGGCCATATCCCCATATCCTATTATTATTCCCCCAGGGTCTTGAAATACACAGCCCAGAATCTGGAGCTACAGAACAAAGTACAGCTCCTGGAGGAACAGAATTTGTAAGTAACTCTCTAACATCAGTCCCTCCTCCCTCCTGTTTTATGCTGTCTCATTCTTTCCCCTGCTCCACACTGGGCAGCTCCTACATGCAAGGTCTGGTGCTTGGCCTTTAGTGGATCTGATTTCAAGAAGCTTACAGTAGTGGGGAACAAATTCACAAGTAATTAAGTAAGTTAAATATTCAGAAAGAGTGAGGAGGGAGTAAGAAAGACCCCATGGAACCCTCCTACACTATTGGTGGGAATGCAAGCTGGTGTAGCCACTCTGGGAAGACAGTATGGAGGTTCCTCAAAAAGTTGAAAACAGAGCTACCCTACGACCCAGGAATTGCCCTACTGGGTAGTTACCCCAAAGATACAAATGTAGTAATCTGAAGGGGCATGAATCACAGACCTGTACCCCTGAAACAAATGAAACAATACATTATATGTTAATTAAAAAAAAAAAAAGGGGGTGCCTGGGTGGCTCAGTCTTTGAGCGCCTGCCTTCGGCTCAGGTCATGATCCCAGAGTTCTGGGATCGAGCCCCGCATCGGGCTCCCCGCTCGGCGGGAGGCCTGCCTCTCCCCCCTCCACTCCCCGTGCCTGTGCTCCTCTCTCACTGTGTCTCTGTCAAATAAATAAATAAAATCTTTAAAAAGAAGAAGAAGAAAAAAAAGACCCCATGGGGCTGATGACGTTTGATAGTAGATAGGATTCTGGGTGGGGGTCGGGATAGGGAGCACTCTAGGCAGAAAGAACATGGCATAGTGCAGTCTGGCTGGAACCTTAACATAGGTGAGTTGAGTCAGAGAGAGAACATCGAATGCCCGGTGAAGATTATGTGCATAGCTGATCACGCAGTGTAGAACCACTGAAGGTATTTGCAAAGGAGTTTAAATCAGGTCAGGACAGAAAGGTGTTTGTTTTAATGAGGAACTTCAGGCATTTTGTCCACAGAGAGGAAGAATCCATTTAAAAATAGGACAAAAAGCAAGAGATAATTCAGTGCACAGATGGAGGGGTGGCCTTAACAGGAAGGTTTCATTATATCTCAGGGTGGCCAGGCCAGGGGCTGCTCACTGTCCCCCTTCTTCTTCCAGGTCCCTTCTGGACCAGCTGAGGAGACTCCAGGCCATGGTGATTCAGGTATCAGACAAAACGAGCAGCACCAGCACCTGCGTCTTGGTGAGGATGGTGATGGAAGGAGAGATCCTTTTCTCAGGTGGCAGGGACAGGGCTGCAACCTAGAGCCCTTCTTCATTTTCTTTTTCCCCGTTCTCCAGGTCCTACTTTTCTCCTTCTGTCTGCTCATCGTACCTGCTATGTACTCCTCTGACACAAGGGGGAGCCTGCCAGCTGAGCACGGAGGTGAGAGGCTTGAGAATACCATTAAGGAAGGGCTAGGGGGGAAGCCTGGCCAGTCCTTGAGGAGTCTGTTTCCTTAGTGTTGTCCCGCCAGCTTCGTGCCCTCCCCAGTGAGGACCCTCACCAGCTGGAGCTGCCTGCCCTGCAGTCAGAGGTACCAAAGGACAGTTCAGACCAAGAGATCCAGGCTCCTGGCAACTCTTGCTGCCTGCTCTACCACATGCCTCAGGCTCCTGGTGCTGAGCCTCCCCTGAAGTTGCCACTTCCTGTCCCTTCCTCAAAGTCCCCCTGCCCAGGTCCGGCCCTTCCCCTGCATGCAAATTTCACAAGAGATGGGGAGTGGTTCCCTACTCACAGCCCCACATCTGTTATCTTACAGGGCAGATATTCAGGCTAGATTGGGTGGGGGGGGGCGCTAAGCCAGAGTCTGCGGTTCCTAGTCTGTGTCCAAATGAAAGGAATGGGAGAGGGCTAGCCTGAGCTCATGCGTCCTGTGTCAGGAAGCCTGAGAGTTCAAACACACCACACTTAACTGGCTTTTTGGGTCTTTTATTTGTACCCACATAAATCTGTCACCCCATGAATGGGCCTGGGGGAATCAACCGACCTCGTTAAACATTTCATGCAGTGAGGGGATTGGGTGAGGAGAGAAATAAATAAGTGATTCTGATGCTTGGATCACCTTCAACCCCTCTTTACTGGCACGACTGGGTGGGGAGAAGGGAAGGGGCATGATTGTCTCGGTGGCTCAGGGTTGCAGGAGACTGGGGCGGGGGGGAGCAGTGGAGAGGAAGAGGAAAGGCCAGGCTGGAGGCTGGGCTGCTAGAGCCTCCCTCCCACAGTTCGGAGGGCTCACTTTGGGTCTGCTGTGGCCTCCTTTGGTCTAGGGTTAGGTCCTGTGCTTAGTCCTGTGCCCTGTTCGGCTACTGGCTTGGGGGCCTTTCTGTGCTGCTGCTGCAGGGCCAGCTGCATGGCCCAGATGCTCAGCGGCCTCATGTAGGCCAGCGAGCGGAACACCCGCTGCTGGCAGTATGCTTCAGGGGTCTGGAAGGCCAGGCCCAGACGCTCCCACACGGTTCGGTAGCAGCCTTCAGCTGTCTGGAAGCCTTCCCAAGTCAGGCCCTGGAGGAAGAGATGTCAGGCACATTACTTGGCAGTGCCTGAATAGCTACTTCAGCTGGACAGATAGAGACAGTAGGGCCTCTGCCCTCAGGGAGTTCCCAGCCTGTGGTAGAAATAAGCTTGACCCATAGACCGAACCCGAAGGCAGGAAATGGAAGGCATGCCTGGGAAAAGGGAGGGGCTTTCCAGATGGGTAGGGCCCTACAGAGGTTCGATGGCTGAGGAAGTTTGCCAGCCCAGGGTACAGATGGTGGAGGAGAGATGGAAAGGGAGTGCATTACCTCCTGGATCATGGTGGCTGCCAACCCGTAGACTACACCCACCCAGACTTCATCAGACTGGACACTGGATCTGTCAGGGACACCATGAGGCTGCATCCCATTCACAGCCCCCATGGCTCCTCCTGCAAAGGCCCGGACATTGAACTCGAAGATAGTCTGGAGAGCACAGACCACGTGGGGGGTAGGAAATACCTAGACGGGCAAAGGCAGAATCACGGTTTCCTAAACGTGCTTCCCACCTCCAGGGGAAACCCACCTTTCTCTCTGGCTCCTCCTCCTCGTCTTTCTCACCTCAGTGTCTCCTTCTCCTAGACCACTGGCCCTCAGGAACCACTGGCCAGCGCACTGGTCAGACATGATGCTACAGGACTGAGGCTGAGGGCTGCAGTCATAGTTGTAATAGCGGCCTGGCGTAGAGGAAGACAAAATAAGGTTCCTTGTGGCCCCACAGCTGCCTTAAGACTCCTTAGGATCCTCCAACTCACCATTCCACAGCAGTCGCTCATAGGCTTCTTGGCCCCGTCTAAGGATGGAAGAAAACTTATCCTGGACGTCCTGTGCCCCACACAGACCCGCCATCTGGACCATCACAGCCACGGCTGCCAGCCACAGTCCTCCACAGTAAGCACTGATCAGGGACACGGGTGTGGGGGTCAGACTGGCAGCTCCAGCCACTCCCATACAACATCATAAGCAATGACTCATTCTTCCTGGAGCCCACAATTCCTTGGTGCCCAGTTCCCCACCTCAGGCACCCTGGAAATCCCTACTCCCCTACCTGGGGCCTGTGGTGATCCATCCATCATAGGTCTGGTCTGCATAGCCTCCATTCTCAATGAGTCCATCTTGGTCCTTGTCAAACTTCATTTCAGACTCCATCACAGCCTAGAGAGGAACCAAGACACTGAAGACCTAGGTAGATGCTAAAGAAAGACAACACCAACCCCAAACACCAGTCGTGCCCTTGGCACAGTGGCCACTGCACATGCATGTCTTACCAGGCACACAGGCCACATGTCTCTCAGGAAGCCCTGGTCCCCCGTCAGGTAATAGTCTCGATAAACCTGCAGCACAAACTTCAGGTTTAAGTCCTTCCAGTCCGCGGTATCGTGGACCACATATGCATTGACTCGGAGCCATGGCTCGTCATCTGTGGGAGGGGAGGAAACCTGACTGATTTGCATTGGTGGGTAGAGGGTGCAAAAGTTGAGGGAGGGAAGTGAACCCTGGGGTGGAGGTACTTTTACCTGGGTCCCCAATATCATGGGGGATGACGTTCCTCCTTTTCACAGGTGCCATTACCCCACTCATCAGGTACTGTCGCCGTGTCAGGTCCTCCCTGAGTGTGGCCAGAGCTGGGGGAGCAGACACACAAGTGGGGGGGCAGGGAATGGGCAGACTTGAGGTGGGGCTCAGAACTGTGTTTACGACCCTGGAGGGGAGCCAGTAAGCAGGACGAGTGGAGAGGAGGGTGGAGACAATCTGAGGGGCCACAAAGATTCAGGGCCGGGGTGGGGGGAGATGGCAGAAGGGGCACAAAAGGGACCCTCACCCATGTCATACTGCAGGCTGAGCTCGAGTTTGGGCCAGAGCATGACGAGGGCAAAGGAAGCGTAAAAGTGGACGTCATATGTGTTGTACATGCGATATTCCTGGCCTGGGGGAAGGAGGGAGACACACTTGCCAGAATTCCTGCTTCCCCTGGAATTGGGGATGGGGTACTGGCCTACCCCACACCTGCCGCTTACCCCCTCATCCCAACCAATCCCCCGGGGTAGGCAAAACCCACTGTCCTGCCTTGTGGTAGGGCACTAACTGGCCTCGTGGATACTATGGCCCACCAGCTGCCCGTACCTTCCAGGTAGCCAAATCGACCATATTCCTGGAGGATGGGGCGGAGCTGACACATGCTCCCCACCAGCTCCTCTGGTAGGGAGTCCTCGGGAACTTCCAGCCATACTGTGCCTCCATCAGCCAGGAAGTATAGTTCATTGAAGAGCGCAGATTTGTACCAGGCAGGCAAGGATCTGGGGAGTCAGGAGGAAGGAACGGTCTGATGAGTGTGGATCTCCCAGGAAGGGAAGGATTCTGGAGTTCTGCAGAGCAGGGGGCACCAAATGAATCCCAGCCCAACTCTGCTGACTGTGGTTGAGTGGAGACTGAACCAAGGAGTCCCAACTGGAGTGTGAGTGCCCAGGAGAAAGGCAAGAGATCAGCCCCATTGGCACCTGTCGTCCAATATTGGGCTCTGCCAAGCTGAGATCTTCTCTTCCCAGTCCACATACCGGCACAGGGCATAGTGGCTAAGGGCAGGCGCTGCATTACCATCGCGGCCAAAGAACCTCGTGTACCGCCTGGGATGGAAAGAAAGGGGAGGAATGAGAACTCGGGTTCCAGGTCAGAGCTCCAGCACCTTGGATCCCTGTACTCTCTTGGTCCCTTCACCTGTAGTAGACCTGGCCCTTAGCTCCAAACATGATTCTGGGCATATCCCAAGCCAGTGAGAACTCCAGGCGGCACTGGCCTCGAGGTGGCAGCTTGCCTGTAACACACACAGCCCCAGCGATGCCTACTCCTTTCTGCGAGGGGGTGCTTCGGCCTGAGAGAAGCACAAGAGAAATTGGCATAGGCACCCCCTTCAGCCCCAGGGGTCCCTAATATGGGAAAATAAGGCCTGTTCGTTACCAGTGCTCTCACCCCTCCTCCCAAGACGAGAACAACCTCTCTTCCCACCACCTCCCTATCAAATCCCCCCATCACCAGCAGGGGAGTCCAGCTGTCCATCTTGAAGTAGATCTTGCCACACCTGCTGCCCAGTGCTGTCAGGGTCAAAGGCTGTGATGTGGGTTACCGTGGTAGCCGCCTGTTAAGGGGCCAAAGACTCTTTGAGGGGAGGCTCCACAAGTAGGCTGGCTTTGGACTACTCTCCAGTGCCCATTATAATTCCCACCAGAGGCTTAAGGGCTGTAGTGAGGATGGAACTCAGGAATTGAGGAAAGGAAGAGCCCGTGGTGGGATGCAGTGCACTTGGGGGCCAGGCTGAGGGGAGGCGTTCGGGGGCTAAGGTCTAGGGGAGGCTCTAATGTACCGTGAGTCGTGCGGCCACAGCCATCGTGTAGGGATTCGGAAGGGTTGGATGATGCAGCAGCAGCCCCTGTGCGGTCTCCCCATCACGCTCCAGACAGAAGGGCTCATTCCACAATCCCCCTGGGGCATCATCTCCAACCCCCAGTCCATTCCGCATGGAGAACATGATGGACACATCCAGCGCTTCGTCCCCTTCATTTTCCACATCCCATACAAAGACTCCTACAGGCAGGCTGCTGTCCTGGGAGCAAAAGATCAGACTCAGATGGTCCCAGTGTAGCCCCTCCTGGCCCCACTCCTCCAAACCGAGGACCTGGCTCAAATACTATCCCCTGCCCCCAGTATACTCTCTTTAGTTTCCACTTGCATCTCCCCATATTCCCAGGCAGGGGGTCTTACCACTGAGCGGAGGTCCTGGAAAACCAGCATGTCATGTTCCAGTTCTCTCTCTTTCAAGGATTGTGGAATTTACAGCAGAGACAGATCTCAGGGAGGGGAGGGCAATGGAGCAAACACAGTGGGAGCCTCACCTGGTAGTCATGGGGCAAGATGGGTGTGATCTGGCGACAGGTGAGGGTAACATTCTGGCCAGGAAGCTGATAGACAGTCCAGGCTCGGGGATAGAGGGCGTGGTAGAATGCAAAGTACCCACACAGGCCCCAGTTCCAGCTGCGCAGGACACTTGGGCGCTCCACGGACAGGACTTGCTGGTACACGGTCTTCCCCTCCCGACGCAAGCACACTGTGAACTACACCAAGAAGGCAGATAGGCTGGGATGGGGTAACCACAGCCACCTCAAACTCGTCTCCCCTCCCCTTTCCGAGCCTACAGGGGTTATCACTGCACCACAGCCTCGCTCATCCGCCAGGCCCCTCTCCCACACTGTGAGTCACCACCAGGTCCTACCTCCTCCTCCTCTCTCCCCCGTTTCCTCTCCTTTCTTACTGTGGTGGTCTTTATGCCCTCACCATTTCTTCCTTTATGCTCTGCCTCTTCCCATCTGTTATCAGTGATCTTCTTACAGACAAATCAAGATGTGCTAGTCTGTGTTTATGTTTCAGTGACTCCCCATGGCCCTCAGGCTAAAGTCTAAACTCTTCTACCTGGCTTTCAAGGCCCTTCTTGATCTGGCCTCTCCCTGCCCATCAGACTGATTACCTGTTTAAGCACTTACATTCTGATCATGTCAAATACTCACTGTTCCTTGAACACACTACATGTCCTCCTCCATGCCTTTGCTCCTGCTCATTCTCCATCTGATGAAATTGCTCATCCTTCAAAGCCTAGGTCAAATGCCATCTCTTCTCCTCAAGCAGTGAGTCATTGTCCTGTATGTCCCCCTACCTCTGTAGTCTAGCATAATGTTTTTGTTTACATTCTGACTCCCTGATTGCTCTATGGGTTCATTGAGGGCAGGGCCCTCTCCAGTTCACTGAGCGCCCCCCCCCCACCTCCACTACAACTCCACCACCAGAAACAGGCACAGTTGGCATGTATAGGGAGAGAATGGGCAAAGTATCCATTTTTTCTCAGGTTACTATCTATCCCTCTCATTTTGGTTCTTATGTGGTCTCACAGTCTCCATTTTCTCAAAGTCCTATTTGCCTAATAAAAATTTAAGCTTCTGGAGAATAGGGGATATGAGGGGTTAATATCTCTTCCCTTGCTTCAAAGTATGCCTGATATTTTTATGTATGTATACAATAATTTTTAATATTGCTGGAATGGTAGAGAATGGTTAAGACCACATCGAGAGCTGGTTCTGAATCCCAACGTGCTTCCATTTGCCAACGACAAGACCTTGGGGGTGTTTACTAAATCTCTTTGGATCTTAGTTTCCTCATCTATAAAGGGGGCATAATGTACTTACCTTGCAGGACTGTCTTTAAATATTAAATATCATACAAAATGCATAGCACAATCTCTAGCACACGTTAAGCATGCAATAATTACTTTAACTCTAGAGTCATGATTCTGGCAGGCACATCCCCTCAGGATACCTAATGGATGAGCCAGAGAGGAAGCTTGGGGCACTGGGCAGGGCTGGTAAACCTGAACTAGGAAGGGCATTGTCATTAATTGGACTCAAGGTCTGCTAGTCATTTTTTTCTTTGAAGATGAGCTGAAAGCTGGAGGCATCCCTCAGACAGGAAATGGGAACATGGTGGACAGCTCTACCTGTGAGGTCACTAGAGAGATATGACGAAAGGTAGACCATATGACTCTGGCAATTGAAGGCCCAGATGTGATGAAGGAACAGAGGGAAAAGAAGTGAAGCTTCAGAAAAAGGAAAAAGGCCAGAGAACTATGCCTGGGAGAGGAGGGGCTTCCCAGGCTCTTAGCCAAGGAGACCTCCAGAGGAGTGATCAGCAGAGGAGCTGACCTCTAGCTGAAGGCTGGCCAATCAGGGTGAACAGTGGGTGTTCTATACATCTTTTTTCTCCATGCATTTATAGACTTGTGGTTTGTTTTCCCTTCTGGTCTGAAAGAACTACATGTTCTTTCAACTAGGTTAAGTGATCTGGGAATTCCCTGCACCCTCTGTGCAGGTACTGGCTGAGCTAGTGGAGCTGGGGCAGTATGAAGGATGTTAAGAGGCATTTACTAGAGAATTGGAGGGCACAGAGGTGCTGGGTCTGTTTACGCTTTTCAGAAATGTGTAGCCTTGGAGTATCTCATTCCTAGTACATCCTAGCACAAGGCTGGGCACAAGGAAAGCATCCTAAGATACTTATTGGAGTGAACCAGGTGCACATGTGCACATCAAACATCCACATCCTACACGGGCCAAGAGGTTCTTCCTGACCTGGGATATTGTTCTGGACCTCTCTTCCACCTGCTGGTTCTTACTTGGTCAGCGATGACTGTTCGGTGCTTGTACATTCCAGGATCAAGCTGCCAGCGACAGAACTGGCCTCTCCAGCCTCGGGTGATAGTGCCTCCCCCGATGCCGCCCAGAGGACAACCTAGAGCGAGATCAGGATAGTCAGTGAAGCTCGGCGAGAGGAAACGAAGCTCATTTCTTACTTCTAGACCATAGAGATGAGTCCCTCTAAAAACCACGGAAATATCAAATCAATACATTGTACACTTTATTTTTTCTTTTTAAAGTTTTGTGTTTTTTTTTTTTTTTTAATTTGACAGAGAGACAGCAAGAGAGGGAACACTAGCAGGGGGCGTGGGAGAGGGAGAAGCAGGCTCCCCGCCAAGCAGGGAGCCCGATGCGGGGCTCGATCCCAGGACTCTGGGATCATGACCTGAGCTGAAGGCAGACGCTTAACCAACTGAGCCACCCAGGCATCCCTACATTGTACACTTTAAACTAACATGATGTTTTATGTCAACTATAGCTCAATAAGGTTGGGGAAAGAAAACCCCAGGGGATAGGGCAGTGCAACGTGCTTAAGCTGGAAGCCTCTTTGCCTAGCTCTGCAGTAGACCCGGAGGCTGGGCCCTCTCTGTGCAGAGCAGAGCTGGGGTGAGGCTCACCATAGATCTGTCTCAGGGGCACACAATTGATGAGGTCAATGAAAGGTGTCTTCTTCTCCACCTGGGTCTTCCGGTACCACCACTGCAGGTACCTGAGGAGCAAGAGGCAGTGTGAGTGGAAGGGGCAGGGGGTGGTACCTCCTGGGCTGCCTCTCTCCAGATACCCAGTTGTAACTTCCCATCAAATGGGTCTGCAGAGGACCCATTCCCTTCACTTCCAAATCTCTCCTCCTCTCTATTTCTCAACACTTCTATTTCTCTTCCCAGTCACCCCAGCTCACAGCATGGGACTGTCTTTGTTTCCTCTCTCAGGAGCTTTCTGACCTTGCCTCACCTCTGACTCTATTATCACTGCTTGAGTTAGCTTAGGAGGTTTTGTTTGAGGTGCTGAAAGGGCCAGTTTTGGTTTCCCGACTATACCCCCCTCCCCCAATAGGCACAGTCTGCTGGGATAAATTTCTTCTTTCCAAATGATTATTTTTTCTTCCTGATTGTGAAAGGTGAAAATCTGTAGAATATACCAGATGGAAGGGAAAAAAATCCCACCCATAGACAACCAGTATTTACTTTTTGGGGCATATCCTTTTACATTTTTTTTAAAAGTTCATCTAAACTGTAAGCTTTCTGAGTCTGCTCTCTCATAATATCCTAGTAAAACCTAAAAAAATCCCTACATTTTCCTGGTCTTGTCACAGCTCTGTGTCCAACAGACAGATGATTCTGTTTGGGATTCAAGGCTCTGACACATCTGTTTCAGCCTAACTTCTAATCTTAAATCCTACAAATCCCCACTAAGCAACCCTTGCCCCACCAGACTCTCCCAATTCCACTATCCTCCCTACCCAGCTATTTTATACCCATTGTTCAAGCATGCCACTTGTAACCATGTAATTGGGGTAAGTAACTCCTCTGACCCTCAGTTTCCTCATTTGCAAAATGGGGTACCTCCTGTCCTCCCTACTTCATGGAATGGTTGAGAGAGGAAAGCCATCAAGTGGAATATGTGTGTCAGGTATGGTTGTTACCTGTACATACACTATCTGAACGCCCAATCAGACACTTGTTATTTCTAAGTGTTCCTCATGTGAGTCTGACATACTTTTAAATTCCTTGGGGAAAGGGTTATTGACAAAGACTAGTTGATTACCCACAGCTTCAAGCACAGGCAGGGCACGTGGTCTACAGTTGATAAACACTTGCTGAATTTACCAATGATTGTACAAGCAGTGGGGCACTAGACAGATGAACACAAAGAGAAGCAAGGGGAGGAGAAATGAGAATAGGAAAGGTACATTCTGGGAGTAGGGGGAGGAGGAGGGAGGGCAAAGGATGAGAGGATGGTAAGGCACAAGGTCTTCTCTGCCATTTTAGAGTAAACTGGACTTTGAAACTAGAGGCCAGAAAGAATTGGGGAAGGGAGGGTGGGTGCAGCGGGGATTAGGGCAGTGAGGGAGAAATGCAAGATATGGAGATAGGCAGAACAAAGGAGCATCTCGAATAGAACAAGCACTCAATAAATACTTATTGAATGAATGGACTCTAGCTGGAAGGGAAAGCAATCAAAATTGAGATCTTCCCACAATGAGGCCAAGAGAATGTTGGTTTGCTGCAACTCCTGATTAGAGTACCCCAGTCTGGCTTCCTCTTAGGGTTCACCTCTAATTCCCTTAACTTAGCAGCTGGCCATTCGTGATCTATTTGGCCTTCTCCATAATGTCAGCCCAAATTTAAGGATTATCATTCAGAATTGTTCCTTGTCTCACCCCTGCTTTCTCCTCAATGCAGGACTGCATCCTGTTCCAAAAGCCTTGTGTCGGTGATCTCCACCCTATCCTGGCATGTGGAGCCAAGGTCCAGGGGGCTGAGCACAGCTTCAGGCCTCTGACACAGCTCATACTTAGGGACCGAAGGGCTAGGATGCCCACTTGTTCTTGATCTCAAGGTCCCTATCACATGCACCCCAGTGTGCTTCTCTCAGCACTCTAGCCCTCGATCTTATTTTGACCCAGAAGCTTTTGGGTCAAAGTTAGGCAGAGTCAGTTTCTGCAGTAGCCTGTAGGGATGATTGTTCTCTGGTACAGGCCACCCACAGGACCTAGCAAAGGAGCCAGATACCCACGCAGTGCCAGACCCTTCCCACTGCTGAGAGCTGGGGTTAGGTAAATGGGCTACCCAACCCAGCCCTACAGCACTGACTGAGAGGGAAGGATCCCCTAGTTTAGAGGCTGTTAGGGCCGGGTTTTCCAACCTTTATGCTTCCATCCCCAGCTGTGTTTACAGTGTGGGTTGACTCAGGATGACCTCAGGGTGATGCTTTCTGTCTTCATATCCACCTGTTCCTGTTAATAGGTCTTGGCTCCTCATCACTAGCTTTTGAACTCAGAGGGGATCTGTAGGGATCTAAAGGAGTTCTACAGCTCAGGGTAAGTGCTTGGGGTGTCTGTAACCCTTGGGGGAAAGCACATTTGTGCAGGCTCTGGAAGGCTGTTATTACTGAGAGCTCTGGGGACACTTATGGCAGTGCCTCTCTGGCCAGAGGTCTTCTTTGCTTTTTATATCAGGGATTGTCTATCCCAGAAGAGAGTGAACAGCACCTCTCACACCCTCTCCTTGGGGTGAGAGCAGGCAGGCTGTCATCCACTCCCTGGAGCTAAAGCTTGAAGAAAGAAACGTAATGTGGTATGCCTAAATGAGGCAAGGAGAGTACCCCAGCTGCTCAGGGGAATCAGGGTTGAGAACTTCCTTCCCCCTCCTGAATATAACAACATTGTGTCAGTAAGCAGCCGCCACCAGACTATCCTTTCCCACCTTGCCACAAAGTATAGCAAATGCCAAAGGGCGGTCTTGGGAAAGAGGGAGTATGTGAGAGGGAGCTTAAATGGGAAAGGCTGACTACAGGCCCAGATGTTCCTGTTCTTTCCTACTAGGAAGTAAGTTACTGGGAGGAAGGGGGTTGCAGAGATGTGATCCGGTCTCACCCCGCAAAACCACAGGCTTAGAATATGTTGGGGGTGGGGGGCCAGTTGACTGGGACAAAGCATCCACCTGCTTTCTCACCTGGAACAAAGTGAAACCTAAGGTACTCTAGGCAATGGGATCTACTCACCGCAAGCCCATGCCCAGATGCTTTATCAGGTTGCTTAGGGAGACGTTGTTGGCATTAAAGGGTTTCCTCTTCTCTGCAAATTCATGAGCCAGGCAGATGCGCCAGCCAAAGGGAGGCACCTGGTAGCCCTTAGCTTTACCTTCATAAGATGCCATCAGTTGCCCAGAATCCTCCGGATTGCTGTAGCCTGGCTCACTTTGGGGTCGATTGTCCTCAGAGCTCTCGAAGTCTGTAACCTGCCCAGCCTCAGTGCCTCCAGCATTTTCAGGGCAATAAATCTGTGGCTCCCCTTTGGCACACCTAGTCTGCTCCGAGGCTGGGACTCCAGTTCCCATGTTTCCTGGATCCTGGGTCCCCACGACCTCGATGGTCCCGGGTCCCAAGTCTTTTGGTACAAAATACCTCGCCAGCCAAGTCGAGATGCGGGCGGCTGTGGTGGTTAAGTGTCGTCTCGGAGGGCCGGGCGCTGGGGAAAGCCGCGGTGAGCTAGCGTCTCTGGGGAGCCTGGAAGCTGTTGCTGCAGCGGCGTCGGCGGCGACAGCAATGAAGCCGCTTCGGACTCCCCCTCGGTCGTCTCTCTGGGTCCTGGGAGGGAAGGGTCGGGCCTCGTCGTCATTGGGCCGCGGTGATTAGTTTGCCCGGCCAAAGAGCTACCGAGTCCGCGGAAAGGGGAGGAGCCCCGGGGGCCAGCCCGCAAGGAACCGCCCCCGGGACCGTCCTAGGAGCTCGCGGCAGCCTCAGCCCGGTCCAAGGGCCGTGGCGCCAGGCCCCTCCCTGGGTAAGGCGCCGGGTCCCGCCGGTTGGTGTCTGGGACAGCCCCTGCGCCCAGGTGCCAGCCCGTGGGAAGTTGACCCCAGGCGGCGGGACGACCAGAGCCCCTTCCGGTCCGGCCAGGCGGGCGTTTCCGGCCGGAAGGCGCTCGGTCGGGAAGGGGCCTGAAGGGAAGTCCCGCCTCTGCCGCGGACGCCGCCACGTACTTGGCCGGGTCCGCAGGGGCGGGCAGGTGAGGGCCTCGGTGTGCCGAGACCCCGTTTTCGACCGTGCGAGGTGCCCGGGGTTGGGGCACGAGGTGACGGGGGGCTGTGGCCTTGGGCTGGGACCTGGAATCTGGCGGGAGGGGGGCGGAGGCCGGTTTGGAGGTTCCGGGAGGGGGGGTAAGGGGACTAAGTGGGCGTTAAGAGGGGCGGGGGACTGGGAGCCCGAGCGACGACCTCCCCCTACTGAGTCAGCTGCCACCCGTACTTCCCATCCACCTCCCGCACCCCAAATCCAGGAGCTTCCCTCAGACACCGTGGTGGTGAGCGCCCGTCTCCTCTGTCCTCGCCCCCAGACTCGCCGCAGACGCCCCTCCCTGCCATGGTACTGACCTCTGACCAGACCTGTTTCCTTCTAGATTTGATTCCGGAGCTGCCATGATTGAAGTGGTAGCAGAGCTGAGCCGAGGTCCTGTGTTTCTGGCGGGGGAGGCGCTGGAGTGTGTAGTGACGGTCACCAACCCCCTGCCCCCCACGGCCACTTCTGCATCCAGGTGGGGATGGAGCTACTGAAGAAGGTGGTTCTTTTGGGAGGAAGTCTGGTATCTGTAGTGCTAAGCCAGAGCTCAGGTTGTCCTGTAGCTGCGCCACCACCTTCTTGCTCATTGTGTTCTCATTGTAGGAAAGAAAGGGCTGTTTAACAAAAGATGTGGTTGACAGAACCCTCTACCCTCCCTTCCTCCCTCCTCCCCCATTCCCACTTTTACCCATAGTATACTTCTCTTTGTTTAATGGATTCTCTTTGGGATTCTAGATTCCCTGATTCCTAGGACAGCCACCTCACCGTGTTGGTCTCCTCAGGGGGGGGTTAGGGAGCTTGGGAGAGCATTTATGAGGTCAGCAACTCCCCTCTGATGCCTTCTTTTCCTCCTCCCATAGTGAGGCTCTGGCCTGGGCCAGTGCCCAAATCCACTGCCAGTTCCATGCAAGTGAGAGTCGAGTAGCACTACCTCCCCCTGACTCCAGTCAGCCAGACGTCCAGCCGGAGAGCCAGACTGTCTTTCTACCGCACCGAGGTTAGAGAAGGGCATTTGCCTTTAGAAGGGGGAGTCATTGTCACCTGAGAGTAAATTTGTAAAATTGTTCTAGTGGGTCCTTCCTGTCTTTGTCATATTGGAGATGAGGGGGAATGTAATTGTTACTTTGGGGGTTTAAGACTGGTCCTATCTTAAAACAAGAAAAGGGGGGTGGCTTAGTTTGGGCTGCCCTTTGTTGGCAGTGCTTACTGCCCCTACTTGCTGTGCTAGCTTCATCCGGTACTGGACAGTGGGGTCATTAAATTGCAGTCTTTTGGGTGGCTGCAGCCTAGGTGGCTCAGATGGTTAAGCGTCTGCCTTCGGCTCAGGTCGTGATCCCAGGGTCCTGGGATCAAGGCCCACATTGGGCTCCTGGCTCAGCAGAGAGCCTGCTTCTCCCTCTCCCTCTGCCTCTCCCGCCTGCTCATGCTGTCTCTCTCTGTATTTCTGTGTCCCAAATGAATAAATAAAATCTTTAAAAGAAAATAAAAATAAATTGCAGTCTTTTTAATCTCTTTTAGGTGAGAGAGGTCAGTGTATCCTTTCCACTCCACCAAAAATCCTTTTCTGTGATCTGAGGCTAGATCCCGGAGAGTCCAAATCATGTGAGTGACTGCCTCCTCCCCACCCCTGGATTGCCTTCTAAGGCTCCTGGAGGGAGGACTTCTCTGGCTGCCTCTGGCTGCCCTGACTACTACTTCCCAACCAGACTCCTACAGTGAAGTGCTGCCCATAGAGGGACCACCCTCCTTTCGGGGTCAGTCAGTCAAGTATGTCTACAAACTGACCATTGGCTGCCAGCGTGTCAACTCACCCATCACTTTACTCAGGGTTCCTCTGAGGGTTCTTGTGCTGACAGGTAAGTAAGGATTTCTGGAAATGATCTGTAGAGGGCTTGTGAGGGGGGCTGGAGGGAGGCTTCCTGGTCTTAGTAAAGGTGCGAAGGGGTTGGAGAGGGAGGGTTCTAGACAATAGGTTAAGATGGGTACCTGGGGCATGGCTCCCATTACCTTCAGCTTTCACAGGTTGGAGTCTAAAACCCTAACCTCTACTGTCTGTTCCCTCCTAGCACTGCTTTCCACTTACTCTCTCTGTAGGCCTTCAAGATGTCCGGTTTCCCCAGGATGAGGCTGTAGCCCCATCTAGTCCATTCTTGGAGGAGGATGAAGGTGGGAAGAAGGATTCATGGCTAGCTGAGCTGGCTGGGGAGCGCCTCATGGCTGCCACATCCTGCCGCAGCCTCCGTGAGAATCCTTTCACAATTGCCACCCCCCCCACCCCACCCCCACCCCATAGTATTACAGATTTTCCTAATTGCCACGTACTTCTGAGGATTCACTTACATATCCCACATTATAAAGAAAAGCCCCACCTTGGGCCTCTGGTTCCCAGCCCAAGGTACTCCCCAGTGTGGACTCCAGGCTTATAGTGTCCCATTCTCCCCAGATCTATACAATATCAGTGATGGCCGAGGAAAAGTTGGGACATTTGGCATCTTCAAATCTGTATACAGACTCGGCGAGGATGTGGTGGGGACCTTAAACTTAGGGGAAGGAACTGTAGCTTGTTTGCAGGTGAGAAGGAAAGGGGCTTTTGGGATGCTGGGCTTGGAGGGCTAGGGAGGAAGAAGGGCCTGCATAGAGGGGTGGTATATAGAAGTGAATAGTGTGGTCACCCAGGGTCCTTTTGGTAAAACAGCTTGAGGTTGGGCTCAAGCCTCTCATCTAAAGTCTGCACTTCTCAGTGCCTGCTACCACCTACTTCTCTTCTTGCTCCCAGTTTTCAGTAAGCTTACAGACTGAGGAGCGTGTACAGCCCGAGTACCAGAGGCGCCGCAGGACGGGGGGTGTCCCCTCTGTGTCTCATGTGACTCATGCCCGGCACCAGGAGTCCTGCCTGCATACAACCAGAACCAGCTTCTCTCTCCCCATCCCTCTCAGCTCCACCCCAGGCTTCTGCACAGCCGTTGGTGAGATCCTGACCCTTATTGGAGGGGGGAAGAGAGTAAAATGCCGTATTTCCATAGAGTGTAATGGGTCCTGATTCCTAACAAACTCCTGGCCAGCCTCTGACCCTTAACACCCAGCCTCTGACCCTTAACACTTTCTCAGACCTTCAACCTGTGTCCTAGATGCACCAACACTTAAACTCTTAAGAGCTTTGCAGGTATCCTTCCTTCCCCTACCCACTGAGACCCTATGATACACCGATCTCTGATTCCGCAGCATGTTTACTTCAAGCTACCAAGTCCACGCTATGGTTATCAGATGCTTGACCTTGCTATCCTGATTGTCACATTTCTAGTTAACAGATTTCTAGCCCTGTGACTTTTCCCTCTTTTCCTGAATACCGCTTTTTTTCCTCATTCACTAACCACATCCTGCATTGGTTTTTACTCCTGGCTTCTAATGCCTCTGCCTTTTATCTTTTTCTTTTCCACAGTGTCCCTGAAGTGGCGATTGCATTTTGAATTTGTAACATCGCGAGAACCAGGTTTAGTGCTTCTACCTCCCTTGGAACAGCCTGAGCCTGTCACCTGGACTGGGCCTGAGCAAGTGCCTGTAGACACCTTCAGCTGGGACCTCCCCATCAAGGTGCTGCCCACAAGCCCTACCCTGGCCTCATATGCAGCCCCAGGCCCCAGCACCAGCACCATAACCATCTGAAACTGGCTCACCGTGACACTTTCTTCAGGATACTAAGAACTCAGCACCTGGACTCTAGTAGGGCCCATTTTCCCCACATGGGGTCCAATGGCACGGACAATGAGAGGCAGGCTTTCAGCTGTAGCATTAATTTATTTATTCAGAATAAATTGGCAGCTGCTAGTGGTTTCCCTGGAAGTGGCAGCAGCAGTGGGCAGTCAGCAGAAGGGTGATCAGTTGAGTTTAGCTGGAGTGGGGAGCAGGAGCCCCAGGAGCAGGGGTGTTAGCTGAGCCCCATTCTGGGTCGGGCCCTCCCCCTTTGCAGGGTAGCCGAGGGTCAGATTTTTGCACCAGGGAGAATTGGCAGGTTCCTGCCTCCTGACGTACCTCACAGCCCGCGGGGAAGTCGATGGGATGCTGGGACCTGGGGAACCAAAGGATGGGAAAGGAGTCAGCACAGTGAAGGGCCATCTTTATCCCTGCCCCACACTTGCTCTCTGCCAGCATTCCTCCCATATCTTTAGTGCCCTCTTGGTCCCCTAACTAAGCTCTCGCCTACCATATATGGATTTTTTCATTTCATAGCAGAAATATTTTCTCTCCGGACCCACCCCTACATCCCCTCACTTTGTAGCCTGCAGCCTTATCTCTCAAACTCTTGTTGGTACCTTCAGGTTCGGCCAGCCTCATACCTCTGTTCTGTTCATTCTCACATCACAGCAATATGGTTACACCCTGGCCAGCCCTCAGTAACTTATGTCAGAGCCATTCTCTATGGCCATCTTCGGTCACTCACGTGTCACAGCAGCCCACACCGACGGGATGCAGACAGGTACAATGGAAACAGTCCTTGCGGAGCCAAGATTCACCCAGGGTAAAATACTTCCCTTCATAGTGGCAGGGGGCTAGGGAAGAATAGGAAATATTAGGGTGTTTGGGAGTGGTGGTGGCAGACAGGATTGCTTGTGGTCTGGAGTGGGAGAAAGTAAGTGCATATCACCCCCATTTTTAGTCTCTCCTGTTTCCGAGCTGGGGGGAGTCTGGGTATTCCGATAGAGGATCATCTCTAAGCCCCCCCAGATCATCTCTAAACCCCAGCTCCCTCTGTCCCTGTCCTTTCCTAATGCCTCCCCCAGCTTTACCTTGAGCTTGGAAGTAGCACTTGCTGTGGACTCCTGGCTGCTGGAGGAGCAGAGAGATCACCAAGCAGATGATCCCCCAACTTCCCAGGACCCCCTTCGCCTGTCCAGTCCAGCGCATCCTTAGGGTCATTCCTGTGCACAGCCCTCGCGATCCCTTCTTGGTCTCTGTTCAGGCTACTCTGGCTTGTCTCTGGCTTTTCTTTGTTTTTCTCCTTGGGTCTTAGTTTCTCTCTTTCTCCCCTGGGCTCCTGTCTCACACCATCTCCGTGCCCTCTGCTCTCGCAGGCTTGGGGATGTTTATAAAGTGAGGACCCTGGCCCCCTGCTGAGTAGAGCTGGAAAAGCTGTAAGTCTGTTTCCTGAGGTGAGGGCATGAAAACAAGAGGTCTAGCTTTAACAAGCTGTGAGAGCTGATTCATGCCCCGGCACAGCTGGGGAGGGAGGTGGCCATGGAAGGGGCACTGGATTGGGCACTTCCCCAGCAAGGAGGTGGGAGGGGTGAGGGCCCCCAGGTGGTCCCTACATCTCTTCCCTGACCTGGAGAGAAGGAAGCATTCCCCCCCCAACACACACACTCCAGGGGTGTGTGTGCTGGGATCCTTGCCTGGACCGGAGGGAGGCATTTCCTGGGGATGGCTAATCCTGTGCCCCAGCCAAACCAAGGAGCTGCAGTAGGGTGCGACAGCCAGAGGCTCCAGGAGAGCGAACAGGCTCCTGGAGTGCAGAATGTTTCTCAGACCCTAGGGCAGAGTCTCCCGGAAGTATCCTAGAGACATGGCTGCCCCACAGAGATGGGGAGGTAGGTGTCTCTTTTCCACAGGCATACTGAGGATGCATTGTTCCATACCTCCAAACATACAGCAGATATAAGATCTTCCCATATCTGGGGATGGTTCTTTCAAAGAGGAACATCTTTAAATGCCCTGATGGTGTGAGTCAGTGCAGTTTCACAGAGGTACCCCTCTTTCCTATTGTACATTATGGAATGAGAATTGAGGAATCCTCTGACATCCTCTTTTGGGTTTCCTGCAGGTTCTAGAGACCCCCAAGGTGGGTGATTAAGAGCATAGGTTATAGAGTCAGACTAGTTGAATTCAGATCCTGATTCTACTTGAGACTGTGTGACTTTGGGCAAGCCACTTCACCTCTCTGTTTCCTTATCTTTACATTGGGATAGTAATATTAACTCATAGGATTGTTAAGAGGCTTTCAATGAGGTAATGCATGTAATGCTGTTAGTAGTGTCCCTGGCACATGGCCCTCAGAAAATATTAGCTCCTGTGATTGGTGCTAGAGCTCAGAGACAAAATAGGTATGTTCATTGTTTGAATCACTTCGAACAGCTCTGCATTGCTGAGGGCTTTTGTTGGGGGCTGCTATCTCCTACCACAGACTTCCGCCCTTTTCACATTTATGTTCCATGTTGTCCTTACCACCTCCAGTTTGAGAAACAGTGTTGCTGGTAAACCCACTTTTCCTAGGTCAGTACCCTCACTTTTGCCCTGGGAAGAGGTGTCATTTTCTCATCCTTCCAGCTAACTTTGGGACTCCTGCTTTTCACATTAGGATTCTGATCCATTGTGTCCCATCCCCACTCATGTGAACTCTCAAGTTCTTTTTTTCTGACCACTCCAAAATGCTGGCCATCTCTTTGCTACAGTTTGCCACACTCCAAAGACCCTATCCTAGCTGTTCCCCTCCTATGCAGAGGGCCGATCACTCTGACATTCTGTTTTTCCTTCTAAGTCTCCAGTCCCTTTTACTTCAAGACTCCCATTCCGTCACCCAGTGGATCAGCTACAACTACTTCTGGCTGAGCTTTTTAGAGGGCTACCCTGCCTCAGCTCTTGACCATTCAGAAACAACTTCATCCATCCACCTCAGACTCCCTATCTGTTCTCTTCCCAGTAGAGAGCTTAAGTGGATGGAGATGCCGACTGTACCACATGGTCACCCTAGTCAGGTCTGATACCCTTTCTGTTTCAGAGGAGTACCAAGAGAAAAAAGGAAACTCATGGTTGAAGCAGGGTGCCCTGATACAGGCTTGTGTGTGGGATACATGGCTGGAGGAGGTGGAGGAGAAGGCCTTTCTAGCACAAGGGCCCAGACCTCTTGTCAGTGGTCAGTAGCTCTGCTGCTGCCTTTCTGGGGAAGGGGGTCCTGCTGACACCCTGAAAGTCTGGACCAGTCTTTTGCTCCTGCAACCTGGAGCCAACCCAGTAGGGGGCAGACACGACTGGGAAGCTGGGAAGCTTGAAGTTGATGCTGATGCTGGAAGGCAAAGGGGGCCCAGTGGGAATTGGTTTGTGTGAGATAATGGGGACCGAAGTGAGAGCCGCGTGTAATGAAGATAAGGTAGGCATATGGGCAGGAGTAGGGGGCTTCTGGAAAGAAAGGCTGGGGCTGAGCCAGGATCCCTCTCTCCGAAGTTGTGGGGCGGTGGGTGTCGGGAAGGTGTTGGTTGAACCCACTTGCATTCCTGCTGGTGTGTGTGCTCCAGCGTGCGTCTCCAGCCGTTTGGGGTCGGAGTCCACGCTTGTGGTTGCTGTGTGTGTGTGCTTGTGTGTTGGGGATGTCAGTAGTAGGGCCCAATTCTGTGATTCTTGGGGCAGCGGTCGTTGGGGATGCCAGTTGGGGGGGGGGGGCGCGGCCGGGAGGGGGCGGTTGGCGCTCACTGCCCGCGCGCGCGCGCGGACAGAAAAAACATCCGCCGGAGGCCCAGCCGGGCGGCGCTCCAGCGGCGCCGGGCAGGTGCGCGTGGTGAGGAAGTGAGCGCATTCCGGCCCCCCCGGCCGCCGGCCCTCCGGTGAGTCACCGCCGACCCCCGCTGCCCGCCACCGGATGGAGGGACCGGCCGCGGCGGGGAGATTTGGGTGGCCGGAGCCCCCGAGGGTGGCTGGGCCGGGGTAGCCCGGCGAGGGAGTTAAGGGGGAGGGGCCCTGCGGGGTCCAGGTCCTGCTTCTACCCCAGGCGCGAACCCCCTAGTAGACACCGAATACAGTCTGTGACTGGAGGCAGGCGGGGAATGTCCCTTGGGAGAATTTTGGGGTGGGAGGGCAGGGAGAAGGCCCCAGAGAGCTGGCCTAGGGGAGGGAAAGGGGCCCCGGGGCAAAACGGCAAGTGGGTGAGGTGGTGCAGGCGCCCCAGGGAGGGGCGGAGTGCGGGGCTGCGGAGCGAGAGCGCAGCGGACTGGAGTGCGGGAGGACCGCAGCGCCAGTGTAGGCCTTGGCGAGCCAGAACCTGTAGATGGAAGGAGACTTCCACACCAGGTAGGAAGGTGGAAATGGCCAGACCCCAGAGATAAGGTCTGTCCAGAGGTCTGTGCGCTCGGACAGTGGAGGCTAGGTTTTGGGGGTAGCGGGATTTAGGGTTAGATAGGTATTGTTGTGGCTATGTCATTAAAGGCTTTGAATGCTGGCCTGAGGATTTGGGATCTGGCCTTGCAGGTGCAATCCACGGCCTCTGAGAAAGAAGAGCAGTGAGTGACTTAAGGGCGAGGTTATATGTGTCTAACATTACTGCCTGCCATTTGGCCTTTGCCAAAGAATTAGGCATTGATGTGCTAATTTTAATAGTCATTTAAAATCATATAACTGCATTTATCAAACGATTAAATGTTGATGTTTTAAAAATAGAAAAGTTGAAAAATCTGGTTCAATATTTGATTTGGAACCCTCAGTGAGGCTATCAAGATTAGTTGTATGGCATTGTCATGCTTTTGTGCCATTTTCCCCTTGCTGACTTGAGTGAATTCTGTGTTTCTAATGCCCCATTTCTGTTATCAGCACAACACATCTCATTTCCCCCTCCCTCATCTTATGGTCTTTATTTTTAACCTTAGCTTTTTTCTGTGTAGCCCTTTAACCTGTCCTATGAATCGTGAACCAAGTAAAACATTTCTTGGGGTGGGGCAATAGGCTACAGTATATAAAGACAAATAACTCGGTTTTAAGTATATATTAAGTTACTTACTATTTTCTGTGGACATACATGTAACTACAAAGTTTCTGTTTTTACCCCGTAGCTGATAAAAAGAGAAAGCTAAAGGTGTTTTATTCACAGTAGCATTACTATAACAGCATTTATTAGCCTGATTGCTAAAATTAACTCTACAATGGTATTTTGTACTTTCTCAGAAACTGACACTAATTCTGTCATGATCTTTATAGTTTATTTTATTTTGGGCCAAAGGCAATTGCAGGGAGTAGGATCTTTATAATTTATTTTAAAGATCTTTAAATCCTGCAGTTGCCTTTGGCCCCAGACAAGAAAATCTGGGTCAGTTAATTAAAAAAAAAAAAGAAAATAATTTCCTACTTTGGGCCCTGTTGCTTTCTCCTGTGCTGTTTCAGGCCCAGCTCTACCTTATTCCCAGTGGCTTTTGCCTTCATTCCTCCTTTGCTCTGCTGGGCATCTTTAGAGGAAAACTTCACACCAACTTCCTCTACCATAAATTCTCTCCCTTCCCTTAACTCTACACTTCTCTTTGCCAACATACACCACTACTTCTTCATTGATTTTTTTTTTTTTTTTTTTTTTTAAGCCCACAGCCCTCTCTGGCTCTTTTCCATCTTTAACACTCTTGTTGAAATCTTCCTTTTTCTGCCTTTCTCTTTGATAAGACCTTTTTTTTTTTTTTTTAAAGGTTGGATTTTATTTATTCTGCATGATCTTCTTCTGTCTTCCTTCCTCTTCTCACCTTTTTCTGATTCTGGACTGTTTGTAAACCCTGTTATGCTTGCTTTCACCAAGGCTTCAACCTTCCCCTTAGGATTAAGCTCTTCTTCCTCTAAGATGCTTATGTTTCCACTGTTTTTCCTACAAGAATAAGAGTTTTCAAATTTACATCTACTTCAGTCTCTTCTTCCAGTATTTTGCATCCAGAAGCGTGACATGGTCAATTGTAGAGTCCATTGAATGACCCCACTTAAGCTTGGTGTTGTGCTAGCCACTAAAGAGTGAATTTCACAATTCTGGGGCCAGATTCCTCAGTGCTTACCAACAATGGATGTTACTGCATGTGTGTGCGTGAATTCTCTCACGTACACATATACACTAAAATGCACAAATAATATAACAAGTCAGTACATGTATATGAATATATATTCAGTATGTTTCATTATAATCAAGCCAAGTACATTTTGGGGTGCAAGATGAGGATGGGTTAAGTTCATAGATAGAATAGAAAGTTAAGAGACCTCATCCTTTGGCATTCTCTATTGAGATGAGAAGGATGAGAGGAGCTGTTCCTGTGCAGATGATGAGATCACATGAAGGAGACTGAGTTTCAGGAGTTGAGAGAGATGACAAATAAGACTGTGGTGAATGGCAGGAGAATGGGATGGAGGGGCCAGAGTCCCAAGAACATTCAATTGCTATGCTTAGCCTGGTGTTCTCTCTGGCAGAGAATATAAAAGATCCTCTGGTTCTAGTACTGATTTCAACTCTGGTTGAGTTTCCATTAATAACCTATGTTGAAGTTTTCCTACCTTGTCTCTGAACCATTGGTACCATTCTTAACAAGTTCGTGTAATTCATGATAGCCCATACCACCAATAATTAACCCCTAACTAACCACCATTAATTTTGACTAAATTCCCTGTCCACTTATATGTTTTCATTGTTCCTGCCTGCTCTACGATCTGCTTGTGGCAGGAGTGACTTTTGAAATTCTATTTATGACTCTACTTTTATCTTATTTGGAAATTGCTCTCTTAAAATTACAGACTCAGAACTAGATACTTAGAAGGCGTCTAGTTCTTCGTTACTTCTGAAAGATGATCAGGTAGGTCTTTGCTTGACTATCTCTACTGAATGAAATGGGTTACTTCCTCTTGTGGTCAGAGGCTGCCCATTCTACTGTTATCTGGCTTTAGCTACTAGAGGGTTGTTAAGCTGAAATCTGTCATGTTATGGCATCTCATTTTCCCCCCTTAATTCTACTTTTTGAAACAACATGGAAAAAAATCTACTTGTTTTTCAATGTGGCAGCTCTTTAAAGATTTTAAAAGGTTCGTTTTTTGTTAGCTATTTGTCTAAGCTTTCTTCTTTACTACAGCACTGTCCAATAGAACTTTCTGTGATGATGGAAATGTTCTCTACCTGTCCTGTCTAATCCCTAGCCACTAGCCACATGTGGCTTTTGAGCACTTGAAATATAGCTAGTGTGACTAAGAAATGAAATTTTAAATTCTAGTTAATTTAAATTTAAATAGCCCCATGAGGTGAGTGACTTGTGTTAGTACAGCTCTAAACCCTGGGAGTTAGTTTATTGTCATATGGCTGTCTTTTGGCTGCTCCAGAAATCTTCTGGTCATGTCAAACATGGTAAAAATGTGTGTAACTGGGCTCTTGATCTGTCTAAAGGCCAGTACCTATTGTCACAACTGAGAAAAGATGCAGACCCAATCCCCAAAGCCCTGATGAATAATGTCAGATTTTACTGAAGATTCCTTGGAAGGTGTAGAAGATGAAGGCTGTATCTCATCTCTCATATCCCAAAAGCAGTGCTTAAAAAAAAAAAAAAAAAAGTTCTCCTTTAATTTCTCTTTCCTAAAGAGAAAGAGTCCCTAAAGTCCCTCTCCCTCAAGTGGCTACCAGATCTCTCCCTCATCTTTTCTCTTCTTTCCCCAAAACATCTTTTCTCCCTCTCTTTGAGCCTTACTTCTCTATTCTCTTTGAGCACCACCCTCTTTTCCTTTGAGAAGAGTTCTCAGGTGTGCTCCTCTTTCTTCAGCTTCCCTTCCCTTTCATTATGTCTGCTCAATAAAAGCAAAGAACTTTTTTCGGACCTATCTTTCTTGGGGTGAAGGTGGGTGGGGGGAAATTAGGGCTAGAAGATCATCATAATTTTTTTTTTTTCCTTTCTCACATAATTCCTGACCTCCTTCTAGGAGTCCTCTGTTTTCTTATCATTGCTGAAGAGTCTTTAGTATTCTTTTACAGAAGAATCTCCATTGTCTTCTTTCACTCCAGATCTATGCTTGATGTATCCTAAAGCTCCTTCTTCACATTTCCTTTATCCATTTTCCTTTCCTTTTTGTTTTTTTGCTTATGTTATTTTTAATAGATTTCTCTTTACCAATCTTCTGCGTGTGGAGAGAGGCTGCATCCATTGAGGGAATGGCATTCATTGCCCACTGTTGTCACCCAATGCCTTGTCCTCCCTTGATTTCCTTCTTGGCTTACCATCATTGTCCATACCTACTTCCCTTCATTGTCTGTTGTTCTAATTTTTGTTTGTTTGTTTTTGTTTTTAAGTAGGCCCCATGCCCAACGTGGGGGTTGAACTCAGGACCCTGAGATCAAGAGTCACATGCTCTACCAACTGAGCCAGCCAGGCGCCCCTAGTGTCTGTTGTTCTAGTCTCTTCCTTATCCATATCTTTAATAACATTCACTATTTTTTTTTAAAGTGATTTTTGGGGTCTCATTTTTTTCCAGGGGACCTCACATAATTCTCTGTACTATGACCAAAACTGTGTATGTAGCATTAATTTCTGTGGAATGGGCATGTTGGTGTTGAGGGGCAGAATATCCTCAACCATGGCACTGATGTTTTGGGCTAGATAATCCTTTGTTGTTGGGGGCCAGTCCTGTGAACTATGGGATGTTTAGGAGCATCCCGACCTCCACTGTGACAACCAAAAATGTCTCCAGGCATTGCCAAATACCTACCTGGAAGGCAAAATCTATCATCCCCTCCCACCCCGCCCCTGCTCATGTTGAGAACTGTGCTAGAATATGGGCTTTCTGAAGTTGACAGATGTTTATACTTTTTCTCTCTGACTCCTGATTTGTTTGCTTAGCCTCGTTTTTCAAAAGTGTGGTCTTTGTCTTACTTGGTAGGAGGTAGCTTCTTAAAATTGCAGGTTTTTGAGCTCATCCTAGACCTGTTGAATCAGAAACATTGCAAGTGGAATCTGGAAATCTGATTTTTACAAGACACTACTCCCTCTTCTCCCCTAACCAGGTAATTCTTATGCCCTGGGCTTGACCCTCCTGTGGCATAACTGCTGCATTACCCACATTTTTTTCCTGCAAATCTTGCTGGTGCTCCAGCTTTGCTTCCGCTCTTGGCCCCATGATGCCAACAAAAATAGGGAGGCCTCAGGTTACCAGGACAACTGGAGCACAGGAAACCATAAAAGCTCTACGCTCCCATAAGCATCATGGACTGTGGCTATACTGGCTTGATTTCTCCTTAGGGACTCTGTCATACTTTCTACTTCCCATCCCCAAACTACCCTGACTGGCAGATACCCAGGCCCAAGCCACAGACCTGTGGTGGAACATGCAGTGGGTGGCATGGAGAATGGCGAATGAAGTTTTCTTATTAACATTGATGATATTCTGTGTCACCTTGGTGATAATTGAATTTTATACTGGTGAGAATTATATTCCCCTGAGAGATGATGAGATTACAGGTTTTGAAGTCAGGATACTTAATTTATTTATTATCTATAGTTGCCTCAGTGGACCTTGAGTCTTAGATCTTTTTGGATCCCTGGATAGATATTTTCACAATTAGCTTTGGGTCAAAAGACTTAGCAATCTACTTCTGATAAACTGGGAGCAGCTAATGTTTAGCAAGAAAAGAATAGTTACCAGATAATGAGTTTGAGTTCTATTTACCTTTCACCATTAAGCTAGTCATTTGTTTTAAGGAAGATCATCTGGTTTGATTAAGTCTTTAAAGCCATGAGTAAATAAAAATCTACTTGTACATCTAAGCACTTAGATGCTTAGAAAATGTTGAATTGAACCAGAACTAGAGCAGGCTACCTCCGTGGAGCATCTTGGCAGGTCAGAGCAAGAGAGAATAAAGGGTGATAAGGGAGACTTGATAGCTCTTTTCAAACAGCTGAAGGATTCTCCTATGGAGGAGGGGCTAGATTTACTTGCTTTAGGTCCAGAAGGTAGAATAAGCACCTTTATTTCAGATGACAGTGATAGAGGGACAGACTTCGGTTCAGTAAGAAAGAATCTTTGATTAGTTGGTGGATCTCAAGTTGGAATGAACTGTATTGTTAGGCAGTGAAATATTTGTGACTGTATTGTTTATATGGAGTTTAGATTACTGCTTGCACAAGGTTTGGATGAGATTTGGGACATTAAATTGAGTTGGCCTGGAAAGAAAAGCAGGCAAATTTATTGGAGGTCAATTTACCCTATTATATGATTTTGTGGCAACTCTTAAAGTCATTACTGTTTTCCTAGGCACATCTGCCAAGTTTACCTCCTTGAGTCATTGAATATTAGAGTCGGTAGTAGAATCTTTAGAAATTTCTCAAATGTTGTTCCCTAGTCCTTCGGAGATTCCTCAAAAATGCCTCAGAGGTGGCTGAGAGAAGTGAAATGGAGGCTAGCTGAGGCTCTAAGCCCTTTACCTATGCTTCAGCCAAAACAATCTTGCCTTGTTTTTCCCCTAGAAAAAAAGGGTTCCACTGGGGGGAAAAAACTGTAAAAGCCCTGATATTCTAAGTTCTTCATTTTACTGACAGAGTAACTGAGATAAGGAGCAGGGAAGTGTCTTGCCAGAAGCCACACAGCTAATAAATTTCAGAGTTGGAATTCAAATTTAGCCCTTCTAATCCTAGTCTTTGCTCTACTAGTCTAACTTCTTGTAATTCGGTAAAGTTTCTCTCCATTTCTCTGGCCCCACTGTAATTCTGAATTTTATTTCTTCAGATCTATCCTCCAGGTTAGCCCCTGAACTATCAGTCTCCCTGCTCTCTAATCTCTTCTTCTGGTCTATGTTATATACATGGTTGCCATGTTATTCTTCTTGAAACATTGTCTTTATCACGGGATTTCCCTGCTTAAGAACCTTCTCTAGGGATGCCTGGGTGGCTCAGTCGTCTCAGGTCATGATCCCAGGATTCTGGGATCGAGTCCCGCATCAGGCTCCCTGCTCAGTGGGGAGCCTACTTCTCCCTCTGCCTGCCATTCCCCCTGCTTGTACTCTTCTCTCTCTCTGACAAATAAATAAAATATTTAAAAAAAAAAAAAGAACCTTCTCTATATTGCCTAGAAGAACTTTTCAGCTTGACACATTGTTAGTATTCTTTAGGATTCTCATTGTTCAACTAGCTGAACTTTTGCCCAAATCCATCATATTATGGGTAATTAAGGGGCTATATAGAACAGTGAGATTAACTGAGTCCCACCCTACTTCTAAACACCAATTTTGGCAGAATTTTTGTGTGTACAGTTTTAATCAGGTGATGAGAAGATACAAAAGAGAAGATTATAGCTCATAAACAGCAAGTTGCACAACAATATGGATCATGTCCAATTTTTATGACACATACATGCATTTGTTTAAAAACAAGAATGGGATGTGTAGAACTTTTCTGGAAGAAAATATACCAAACTGATAACAGATGTTAACTCTAAGGAGGGGGATTGAAGAACAGTGGGGGATAGTGGAGGAAGGGGGGCGACTTAAAATATTTATTTCTCCACAGAGGAGAGCCTCACAGGGTGGAAGGGAAACCTGAGGAAGCAAGCTTAGAGATGACAGAGAAGGAACTGCTAAACTGTCTTGCCTAGATCCACTGCCAACCATTTCTTTGCTTCTTGCATCACTCTGCTAAAGAAGTCAAGTGCCAAGAGATCATTTGATTGGCTAAGCTTAAATCAAGGGCCCAATGGCTCTATCGGATATAGAGAGAAAGGGTCTGGGAGAAGGAGCACCCCCCACCCCCAGAGAAAGTCCTTGGTTTTGGTGGAGGGAGGGAAAACTTTTGATTTTCCTCTCCCAACAAAGGTGTACACAGGGGAGTTAATTACTTGAAATGACATCAGAGTACTCTTAGGAAGGGGGCATGGACGCTGGGAACTAGAAAGGACAAACATCCACTGAATTCATCATCCCTCCCCTCACTTCTTACCTATACCTCCATCCTAGATCTTTCTTTACTTTTGTCTTAACCCAAGTCCTCTGGTGTGGTTTTAGCATTTACTGGAGATTGAGGTGCAGTGATTTAAGGGGATGAGGGGGAGAAGTGCAAGACAGGGCAGGTAGAGAGGGCAGGTGGCAGGTTTTACTTTGCTTTCTGCCCTTCCTGTGTTTACACAAAAGCTTTTTCAGTGCCCAGCCATTTAAAAAAATGATCATAATAAACACTTATAAGTCAAGTTACAAATAAAAACTATCCATCTGGCTCTTCTAACAACCTGCCTCTCTGATGGTGGAGCTATTCTTCCCCTATGCCATATAGAGTGTGGCCAAGGAGGCATTTCTGCCCATTTCGTGTGTGTGTGTGTGTTCCTGCCAACACACATACCAGGTGATTCTTCACCCTCTTTGGAAGGTCCAGACCCCAGTCAGAGTATGTATTAGAAGTGTTTTGTTTTGCTACAGTGGGAATTCTTTATTTTTGAAGCATTAACCTTCTGATAAAAAATAGCTTTCTTCAACTGTTATCATTGTTTAGGCCTGATATTTTAAAAGTTTGACTTGGGTAAGGGGCACCTGGGTAGCTCCGTTGGTTAAAGGTCTGACTCTTGGTTTCAGCTCAGGTCATGATCTCAAGGTAGTTAGGATCAGGCTCTGCGTCGGGCTCTGCATTCAACACAGACTCTGCTTCAGATGCTCTCTCCCTCCCACTCACTCTCAGTCTCTCTCAAATAAATAAATAAATAAATAAATAAATAAATAAATCCTTTAAAAATCGACTTGATTGGGTTAATCACAAGAGGGTGTGCAAATTCACACTCTAACTTTTATGAATTGGAAAACAAATTCCCTAAGGCATTCCTTTCCACTGGACAGAGAATCCATTCCTCTAGTATGTTGCAGAAGACTGATGGACCAAGGATAATTCTATACTACCCATGGGCTGCTTAACCTCTGTAATGATTTGCTGGCCAGCCACTATTGGTAACAAAAAAGACTTAACTTCTTAACTGTTGCAAAATAATTGTTTTTTCAACTTTATGGAAATATAATTTACAAACAAGATGATGTATGTGTTTTAAGTGTACAATGTAGTGAGTTTTGACAGATATTGGCACCTATATATCATCTTCCCAGATTGTAGAAATTTCTGTTACCCTCCCCCATGAATTCCCTTGTTATCCTTTGCAGTCTCCCATCACCCCGCTGTAGACATCCACTGATCAGATTTCTATCACCGTAGTTTCGCCTATTGTAGAGCTTCATATAAATGGAATCATACAGTGTGTGTCCTGTTCTTGGCTTCTTTAACTCAGCATTATGTTTTTCATTTCCATTCATGTTTTTGTGTATATCAGTAGTCCATCCCTTTTTATTGCTAAGCCTTATTTCATTGTTGTATATACCACGATTACTTCCCCAGTGATTAATGATGCTGAGTTTATCCATTCTTCTGCTGATGGACATTTAGGTTGTTTTCCACTTTTTGGAAGCTGCTGTGAACATTCATATCAAGTCTTTTTGTAGACATATGTTTGCATTCTTCTTGGATAGATACTTAGGAGTGAAATTTTAGGACTTGTATTAAGTGAATATTTAACCTACTGTAGAAAAAAGTGTCAAACTGTTTTCTAAAATGCCTGTACACTTTACACTTACCAGCATCTTGTGAGAGTTCCAGTTGCTCTGCATCCCCATCAGCACTCGGTATTGTCAGTTTTTAAAATCATTCTAGTAGGTGTGAAGTGATATCTCATTGTGGCTTCCATTTGCGTTTCCCCAGCGATTAATGGTACTGAACATCTTTTCATGTCCTAATTTGTCACCAGTATCTCATATTTGGTGAAGTCTATTTAAATCTTTTTGCCCATTTAAAAAATTGGCATGTGGTCTGTTGCTATAAGAGTTCTTTATATATTCTGGATACAAGTGAGTCTATGAATTGTGAGTATATGTGAGTATGTGAATTGAAAATATTCCCTCTAGTTAGTGGCTTGCCTTTTTTTCTTTATGGTGTCTTTTGAAAAGCAAACGTTTTAAATTTTGGTGAAGTTTAATTTCTTACTTTTTTTTTCTTGTACAGTTAATGCTTTTTGTGCCCTTCATAAGAAATCTTTGCTTACACCAAAGTCACAGATTTTCTCCTGTGTTTTCTTCTGTATCTAGAAATATTATAGTTTTACCTTTTGTTAGGTCTTTTTATGTTTATTATCCATTTTGATCATTTCCTTTGCCTTTCCTCACTGTATGACAGACACAGTAAGAAGGAAAGAATCTGAAATAAAGGTGATCCTCTTAAAAAAGGATATACTGTAGAATAGAAATATTAAACTTTTGCTCTCTGTATTGTTGTCTTCATCTAATATTTATTAACTATTCATTAGTAAAATAGGTATCAGTCATGTACTGCATGTCAGGCACTGGGGATACAGTAATGAGCACACTAGACAGTGTCCTTGCGCCATGGAGTTTACATTTCAGTGGAGAGGTGGTGTTTTAGTGAGCATCCATTGTATGCATGAAACAGTCAAGGAAATGTTACTGCCTTTCTCTCTGATTCCTCATTTGAAAGGATTATTTCAGATCCTTGTCAATCTTTTTAATCTCACTGTATTAGGGAGCCTGGGTGGCTCAGTTGGTTAAGCGACTGCCTTTGGCTCAGGTCATGACCCTGGAGTCTCAGGATCGAGTCCCGCATCTGGCTCCCTGCTCGGCCGGGAGTCTGCTTCTCCCTCTGACCCTCCCCCCTCTCACGCTCTCTCTCTATCTCATTCTCTCTCTCAAATAAATAAATAAAATCTTAAAAAAAAAAAATTAAAAAAAAAAAGAAAAAAGAAAACATTTAATCTCACTGTATGATAGAGCAGTAACCACTTTCCACAAAGGGCCACTGATCTATAGAGAAAAGGGAATCGGCTTCATATGGCCAGCTATTGTGCAATGAAGTGCTATAACTATACAGATAGAAAACCATAGTAAGTGATCTCATGCTCCTGTTACTATTGAGATACAGTGACCAGACTTTGGTTTTTTAAAAAAAACAACAGTTTGTTTTTTGTCTCCAATCCTATATTTGATTATATCTTTTTTTTTTTTTTAAAGATTTTATTTATTTATTTGACAGAGAGAGACACAGCGAGAGAGGGAACACAAGCAGGGGGAGTGGGAGAGAGAGAGAAGCAGGCTTCCTGCTGAGCAGGGAGCCCGATGCGGGGCTTGATCCCAGGACAGACATTTAACTGACAGGCGCCCCACCATATATACATACTTCTAATAACCCCTATGCATGGCTGGCAAGCCCCAGATGCTGCCTCTTTACGTACCGCCCTAATAAGCAGTCACCACAGAGTATGGCCCAAAACTACAGATATCTAGGGTGTTAGTGGCTCTGACCCTTAGAAGTTTTGTTTTCAACCATCTCCTTTTCTCCTGTTTTGCTTGTCTGAAGCTTATTTATTTATTTTTATTTTTTTTTAAGATTTTTTGTTTATTTATTGACAGAGAGAGGGAGAGAGAGAACAAGCACAAGCAGGGGGAGGATGAAGTAGGCTCCCCACCAAGCAGGGAGCCCGACATGGGGCTCGATCCCAGGACCCTGGGATCATGACCTGAGCTGAAGGCAGACGCTTAACCAACTGAGCCACCCAGGCACCCCACTGAAGCTTATTTATTAGCTAGATGTTAAAGGTTTATTCTACCCTTCAACAAATCTTGGCTTTTATTGCTATTCCTAGCTACTATCTGGGCCTAGTCTTGCTCATGGCCATAAGGGTTTTGATAACCTTTTCTATGGAGTAATATTCTGTGGAGCTTGCTAACATGTGCTTTCTTTCCTGCTGGGATTAGTCAAAAATTAATAAAAAGTTCTATCTTCCTATTCCAAAAGTCTATAACCTCTTTGTTCTGTGTATTGGGTCTGAGGAATGCCTATAGCCCTTAAATTATTTCAGGACCTATGATTAATATACTGTAGGTCTAAATAATAAATTTGCATGTCCCCTGTAGCTTGCAGATTCATATATGAAAAGTTTAAGGGCAGAAATCTGATTGGAAGGGGAGGGAGGGAGTTAGAAGGTTTGTCTTGAAACTGAGGCCACAAGAGTAATGTGATCAGCTGACTAGGACTGACTACCAGCAAAATAATAAAACAAAGGTGTGATTAATAAAAATGTGTGCTGGGGCACCTGGGTGGCTCAGTTGGTTAAGCGACTGCCTTCGGCTCAGGTCATGATCCTGGAGTCCCTGGATCGAGTCCCACATCGGGCTCCCTGCTCAGCAGGGAGTCTGCTTCTCCCTCTGACCCTCCCCCCTCTCATGTGCTCTCTCTCTCATTCTCTCTCTCTCAAATAAATAAATAAAATCTTTAAAAAAAATAAATAAAATAAAAAAATAAAAATGTGTGCTTTCTTCATTTAAGTGAGTTTTATAAATGTAGAATCTAGAGCCTTAAAAAAAAAAATCTTCTGTTGGCCAATTAATTCATTTACTTAGTTTTTTCCTTCCTGCAAACAAGGTATACCATTACTTGAGAATTTCAAAGACATGCTTTGCTCACTTTTCTAGTATTTATGTATTTTTATTTGGTTTACTTTATGAAGAGGGGGAAGGAATTCATGGCTACTGATGCCAACAACTCTTCCTCAGATCCTCCAGGCAGTCTTTTCCTTGGGGAGCTGTGTAAAATTCTGATCGTTACCGTTGCATAACACCAAAATACCTTTTATATGTAGCAGTGACAGCACACACGCCCACACCCAGTGGAACAAGGTCATGTTCCACCCGAAATTATCTACATTGAGTGACGGGTGATGATGCCGTGACTGCAGGTGAACTCACCAAGGAAATGAGCATGGAAAGAAGAATGCAGAGAGCTGAGGACCAGGTTGGTGGCGGGGGCTGGGGGGAAGCTCACAGTTCAGAGGAGGAAGAGGATCTTCACCACAGTAAGAGATTAGTGGACACTGAGATGGGAGGGTAACTAGGCGAAGGCACTGTGGTAGAAGTCTTGAGAGTTTCAAGAACAAGGTGGTGGTGAACAGTGTCAAATGTGATTGAAATATAAACAGAGGAACTTAACTGTCATGTGTAAGCCAGGGACGTCTCTGTGTGCTCCCTTATCTAAATCACTTATAAGGGGCGCCTGGGTGGCTCAGTTGGTTAAGCGACTGCCTTCGGCTCAGGTCATGATCCTGGAGTCCCGGGATCGAGTCCCACGTCGGGCTCCCTGCTCGGCGGGGAGCCTGCTTCTCCCTCTGACCCTCCCCCCTCTCATGTGCTTGCTCTCATTCTCTCTCTCTCAAATAAATAAAATCTTTTAAAAAATAAATAAATAAATCACTTATAAAAATTTTACACTAGATGATTCAACAAGTATTTATTGAGCTGCACACTAAGTGTAATGCAGTTGTATAAAAGAAGTATGAAGTGTTTTAAGTAAATATACTGGTAATTTATACATAAAAACTCCCCCATCAGTTTTATCTGGTATATTTGTTAAATGGAAACTACAGGCCTATTTCAGTGAAATTAAAAAAAATCTTTTGGGGGTGCCTGGGTGGCTCAGTCAGTTAAGTGTCTGACTCTTGACTTCAGCTCAGATCATGAGCTCAGGGTGGTGAGATCGAGCCCCACATTGGGCTCCATCCTGGGCATGGAGCCTGCTTAAGATTCTCTCTCTTCTTCTGCCCCACCCCCTCCCTCTCTAAAAAAAAAAAAGTATTTTTCTTTCTTTTTATTATTATTTATTTATTATTTATTTTTTAAATTATGTTATGTTAGTCACCATGCAATACATGATTAGTTTTTGATGTGGTGATCCATGATTCATTGTTTTCGTATAACACCCAGTGCTCCATGCAGTACGTGCCCTCCTTAATACCCATCACCAGGCTAACCCATCCCCCCACCCCCCTCCCCTCTATAATCCTCAGTTTGTTTCTCAGAGTCCATAGTCTCTCATGGTTCATCTCTCCCTCCGATTTCCCCCCCTTCATTTTTCCCTTCCTTCTCCTAATGTCCTCCATGCTATTCCTTATGTTCCACAAATAAATGAAACCATATGATAATTGACTTTCTCTGCTTGACTTATTTCACTTAGCATCATCTCCTCCAGTCCCATCCATGTTGATATAAAAGTTGGGTACTCATCCTTTCTGATGGCTGCGTAATATTCCATTGTGTATATATATATATACAACATCTTCTTTATCCATTCATCTGTTGAAGGGCATCTCAGCTCTTTCCACAGTTTGGCTATTGCGGACATTGCTGCTATGAACATTGGGGTGCATATGGCCCTTCTTTTCACTACATCTGTGTCTTTGGGGTAAATACGCAGTAGTGCAATTGCTTTTCTTAAAAAAAAATCTTTTGGTATCCTTTCATCTCTGATACCTTTTTAAAAAATCTTGTAATTTGGGGGCGCCTGCGTGGCTCAGTCGTTAAGCGTCTGCCTTCAGCCCAGGTCATGATCCCAGAGTCCTGGGATCGAGCCACACATCGGGCTCCCTGCTTGGCGGGAAGCCTGCTTCTCCCTCTCCCACTCCCCCCTGCTTGTGTTCCCTCTCTCACTGTCTCTCTGTCAAATAAATAAAATCTTAAAAAAAAAAAAAGACATTAAAAAATCTTGTAATTTTTTCTTATTACAAGAGTAATACATATCATTGAAAATAGAGTTATATAGGGGTGCCTGGGTGGCTCAGTCAGTTGAGCATCTGCCTTCGGCTCAGGTCATGATCTCAGGGTCCTGGGATCAAGCCCCATGTTGGGCTTCCTGCTTATGGGAGAGTCTACTTCTGTCCCTCTCCCTCTGCCCTTCCCCCTGCTCATGCTCACTCTCTCTCATTCTCTCTCTCTCAAATAAATAAATAAAATCTTTAAAACACATCTTAAAAAAGGAAAAAATACAGTTATTATTTTTTTTTAAAGATTTTATTTATTTGACAGAGAGAGAGACAGCGAGAGAGGGAACACAAGCAGGGGGAGTGGGAGAGGGAGAAGCAGGCTTCCCGCTGAGCAGGGAGCCCGATGCGGGGCTTGATCCCAGGACCCTGAGATCATGACCTGAGCCAAAGGCAGACACTTAACAACTGAGCCACCCAGGTACCCCCTAAAATACAGTTATATATAAAAGTCTAAACCATACTATCCCCAAGAGATAGCCATTTCAACACTTGGATTTATACTGTTCCAGATTTCTACTCTGTGTGTGTGTGTGTGTGTGTGTATTTTTAATGAAATTTGGCTTGTTCCATACATGTTTCAACTTTCTGTTTTCACTTAGTGATGTGTGGTGAACAATCTTTGATATCATATATATCTGAAACAATGTTTAATGGGCTGCTCAGATTAATTATGTATGAATATAACAGTTTAATTATACAGTGCCCTATTATTAGAAATTTAGATCTTTCCTGATTTTTTTTTATTAGTATGAACAATGCTGTGTTGGGGATCTTTGAGGCTAAATCTATGATTGGTTTCTTTAGCTAAATTCTTGAAGTGGAATCGATGGATTAATAGTAAACATTTTTTTATTTTATATTTATTTATTTCGGTAAAAATATTTTAAAGATGTTTGATGGAAATTGTCAGGTTGCTCTCTAAAGTTGTATCAGATTTAGGGGCGCCTCTCTGGCTCAGTCAGTAGAGCATGTGACTTTTGATCTTAGGGTAATGAGTTCAAGCCCCACATTGGATGTGGAGCCTACTTTAAAAAAAAAAGAAGGGGCCCACCTGGGTGGCTCAGTCATTTGGGCATCGGACTCTTGGTTTCGGCTCGGTTCATGATCTTGTGGTTGTGGGATTGAGCCCTAGGTTGGGCTCTGCGCTCAGCGTGGAGTCTGCTTTCTGTTCTTTCTCCTTCTCCCTCCCACTCATTCTCTCTCTAATAAATAAATAAATCTTTAAAAATAAAATAAGAAGAAAAATTATCCTCATTATTGAAGTTGTACCAGATTGTACTCCCACAGGCTGTGTATGAGAGTACCATTTTCCTGCACACTTGCTAATATTAGGTATCATTACAAAAATTTTTTCTATAGGTAAAAAAAGTAGTCCTTCATTGTTATTTCAATTTTAAAGCCACTATAAAAAATATATGTATATGGTAAATATACTAGTGGTAAATACTTATCCTTTGAAGATGAATTTTATTTAAAAAGCTAAAAATTATTCTGAATTGATTTAATGAAGTGAATGAACAGTCTGCATACTATTGTTTTTGACTGAATGTGGATGTGACTCTAAAGTGATCGTATCCTAGTTCTGTCACTTCCTGGGTAGTCTTTGGGTAACATCTCTAAGCCTCAGTGTCTTTACCAGATGGGGACTATAATAGTACCTGTCTTAGAGGATTGTTAGGCAGATTAAATGAGATACTAGATGCAAAGTTGATAGCCCAGTAGTTGACATATGGCAAAAATAAATATTAGCAATAATTATTGGTGAGACTGATTTTCTTGTGTGACTCTTAAGCTGAAAGGAGCATCAAAAGTGGAGTTGCAGGAACACTTTTTATTTATTTTTTTAATATTTTGTTTATTTTTATTTTAGAGCGAGAAAGAGCGCACAAACAGGAGAGGAACAGAGGGAGAAGGGGATAATCTGCAACAGACTCCATGCCGAATGCATAGCCCGATGCAGGGCTTGATCCCAGGACCCTGAGATCATGACTTGAGCCAAAACCAAGAGTCAGTCGCTCAAACGACTGAACCACCCAGACTGCCCCTCAGGAACAGTTTTTAAAGACATCATCTTAGGAGTAATCATCTAGACTCTGAAGGATATTGTTCTTCCCATCAACAAATACTGTAGGTGCTAAGGGGGTCCAAAGATGAATAAAAAGTGTCTTCTGTTTTCAAGTAGCTTACTGCCTAGCAGGAAGAATGAGATATACCCATATTGCTCTTATATGAGGCCAAAAGTTAAAGCCTCCATGGAAGAGAGGCAGATAAAACACTGTGAAGGTTCAAGTAAAAGACAATTCTCTACAGAAGGCGGCACTTGAACCAGACTTTGAAGCATTAGGATTTGAATATGCAAAATGTGGGATGGGAGTGGGGAGGGTATTCTTGGCAGAAGGAATCACCTGAGCAAGAAGGCAAAGTAAAGTTGGAGATGGAAATGTAGGCATTATTAACCTCTGGCACTAGCTAAAATCATGGAAGTGGGTAAATACGTAATTGCAGAGTCACAGACTTGGACATGCAGAGATTTTAACTTTTGTTTTTAGAACTGATGTCCTCCACCCCACCCCACCCCCGCCCCCCAACTGATAGAAGAAAACTTAGTGTTGTATGTTTCCGGTATATTTGGTTCAATTCAGTGGTGTGTGTGTGTGTGTGTGCGCGCGTGCTTGTGCGCGTGTGTATGGAAACTAAGATTCATGATTTATAACTCCCAGTCCAATTCAAAGCTCCATCTCTGGGCTTTCTGCCTGTTCCCTGCCTATTTGGTTCTATCTGTCAGAACTTGTACACAGCCAGGTCCTTATAGGGGAGGCTTATACTCTTGTTATTGGTCTCTTCTTAGTTGTTTCCTTTCTCTCTGCAACAGCTTGTCATGCCCTCCCCTCTGCCACAGTTGGTTCTAAGATGATGGCCAGTGGTGGTTTTGATGGATGATGATTTTGATGGATGGTGCTTTAGCTTTTCCCATATATGGATAACCCTTTGGAAATATATCCACTGTAAACCTTACCACCAGCAGGTGACCCCTGCACATCCTCTTGCTCTTTCAGAGACCCTTAAGGTTGGCACACCAGCTGACCTTCCCTTCTAAAGCCCACAACTCCCTCTGGGCCCATGTGAACTTTTCCCTTTTCTCCACTCCTGGGTCCTCAGATGACTCAGCCTCCAACCCCCTGCACCCCATAGAAACCTGTGATGCACCATCCCTGAGAAGCTGGCCACTGGAGCTGTGGACAAGGCGGGCTACACAGAGTCATCACTGGATGACCCAGTGGGCAGACTAAGTGTGTGCTTAGGGTACCAGCAAAGCAGGGCTATCAAATAGATTTAGAGGATAAGATTTGATATATTTTTTAAAATGTGAAAGTAATTACTTTGGAAAGAAACCAATTTATTATACTTCGTGTAAAGGATTGATTTTATTTATTTGAGGGGGGGAGGGAATGGAGTACTATAATATTTCAGTGCTTTGGGTTTCTAAAGGCCTTCTAAAGACCCTGTGCAGGTCCACTCTTTGACTTATCCCAGATTTTAAGGAGAGATTCAGTTATGTCCTTCAGCCCCTTCCCCATATTATCCTGAGGACCAGAAGTAGGAAACCCATAATGCTCCCATCTCTCTCATTTCCCCAAACTCTTTTTCTCTCCTGTGTTCTTTTGGGAAAAGAGGAAAATCAGTTCTTTCTCTGCACCTCTCTGCATAACTCATCTGGACTCACACCGGTAGCAGTCAACTTTGAATTTAGCAGATTTTGGAATCAGGGTCTTTGCTCTCCATACCAGTAAATTCATTTTTGATTTAGTTGCCACATTTAGGGTCCAGCCGGGAAAACAGAAATCACTCTAAGTGTTTAAACCCCAGAGGGAACTTCATCCAGAGAAACAGCTATAAAAGTGAAGGAAGAGTTGAGAAGCTGTTCAAGGGAAGGTGAGGCAACCCAGAGAATTGCGAGAGCAGGAATCTTCTGTCATCCCTAGGCGGAAGGAACAAGAGGAGGAAGCCCAGAGGCCAGGGTGGGTGAGAAGCTGGAACTTTGGAGGGCCACCTAGGGCCGCTGGAGCCATCCGCGTCATACAGCTTCTGTCAGAGCTGCTGGCCAAGACGCAGGGAGGAGGGGAACAGAAGTTTGGCTTCTGGCTTCCTCCCAACTCCAGTCTTCTGCCAGTGCCTCTCATGGACTGAATTTGGCAGGGACTCAGTCTGTGAGTGCCGGCCTCACTGGAGAGGGAGACGAGTGGATCGGGTAAGAAACAGACCAAGGACTGACTGGGGTGGGTTGGACATAATCATGTAATCACTTTGCCACATAAATGGGCTTTTGTCTCTTCCTAGTTAGTACACTTCTTAAGGGTGGGTGAGGCAGGGAACTGCATTCTTACTTAACCTTGTATCTTCTGAAGGCCCCTCAACAAATATTTGTTCTATTGAACTGAACTTCACAGTTTCTAAACTCTTTTGGTCACGTGTCACTGACCAGCTCCTCTTTGCAGACTTTGCAACGAAGAGATGAAAAGTTGAAAACCTTGTGCACTGTTACAAAAACAAACACATTCTTTTAAAATACTTCACCTTCCAGAAGATGACCTCAAACTGCTGATGGTGGGGTCTAGTTCATTTCTGAGTAGGAAATATCCCTGAGAATTACCATCATAATTAACACGTATACAATGCTTGACAATTTACAAAGTACATTTACATTTGTTTTCTTTATGAGGAGGTTTTAGTCTGGGGATCCTGGAATCTGTTTATTTGACCCCTGTCAGGTTAGTGTAAAGCTTAGATTTGAAAGAAAAACTTTAGGGTTCTTTTCTTCTGAACCTCACATGATGGACAACCTTCTATGCCCTTTTTGTTAGACAGTTTAGTTCCTCTCAGTAGCTGATGAGGGCTGTTCTTAGCTGTCATTTGGCTGGAGACGCCCGCATCAGGTTACCACTCCATTTTTCTCTTTCAGGGACCCGCAGGTGTTTGAGGACGATGACTGACTCATCTACTCACATGGAGTAGTCATGTAGTCATACACATCACACTTGTTGTTTTTAGCGCCCTGTTCTCATCTGACTGTCCATGAATGTACTTATGTGTTTTAATAATCAGGCTCAGTCCTCAAGAAAGAGTCTAAATCAGCCTTACAGTTCGTGTCCGGTGTTTGGTCAAGATTTGGTCTGTGGAAAAGCAGACTGCTTTCATGACTATATTCTTGGGCCAGAGATACCCCAACCAATCTTAGCTTTGTTTTTATCACATTATACATGAAGTTATCTAAATCATGTTTGGAGAGTTTAAGTACCCATTTCTTGTAAAACATTCTAGTCCTAATTCCAAAGATCTGCTAATATTGGATTACACTTATTTATTTACATTTATTGGATTACACTTACTTATTACTTTATTATCTTTTTGCCCCAAGTTACTGGTTTTCAGAAAAAGCCTCTTAGCTCTTGTCTTAGTGCATTCAGGCTGCTTTAACAAACCACCACAGACTGAGTGGCTTATAAACAACAAACATTTATTTATCACAGTTCTAGAGGCTGGGAAGTCCAAGACCAAGGTGCCGGCAGATTCTGTGTCTGGTGAGGACCTGCTTCCTCATAGACAGTGATCTTTTTTTTTTTTTTTTGTCAGTGATCTTTTTGTTGTGTCCGCACATGGGTGAAGGAGCTCTTTGGGGTCTATTTTTTTTTTTTTTAAGATTTTATTTATTTATTTGACAGAGAAAGACACAGCGAGAGAGGGAACACAAGCTGGGGGAGTGGGAGAGAGAGAAGCAGGCTTCCCGCGGAGCAGGGAGCCCGATGCGGGGCTCGATCCCAGGACCCTGGGATCATGACCTGAGCCGAAGGCAGACGCCTAACCATCTGAGCCACCCAGGCGCCCCTGGGGTCTCTTTTATAAAGGCACTAATCCCACTCATGAGGACTCACTCTCATGACCTAATCACCTGCCAGAGGTCCCACTTCCTAATACCATCACCTTGGAGGTTAGGATTTCAACATAGGGATTTGGGAGGACACAAACATTTAATCTACAACAGCTCTGATGTCACCATTCCACCCTCTAATAATTTAAATATTCCTAGTGCAGTTATGAGGAACTCATATGTGGATTTACCTATTTAAGGAAATGCCATCTTTCTCTTTGATGTCCCATTACCTTCCTGTAAAACATTTAAAGTACTGAGTACCCTATATCAACATTATATTTTTTACATTTTTTGTTTATGATTAATATTAATTTTCAACTGAAGTTTTTGAGTAATACTTGCACATGTTACAAAATTAAAGAAATACAAAATGATATATAATAAAAAAAAAATCTGTCCCTTCTTGCCCCTTAGATACCTCATTCCTCTCATGGAGGCAATCAGTGTTACTGATTTCTAGTCTAACAACTATATTTAATTTTTTTTAATTTTTTAATTTTTTTAAAGATTTTATTTATTCATTTGAGACACAGATACAGAGAGAGAGAGACAGCATGAGCAGGGAGAGAGGCAGAGGGAGAAGGAGAAGCAGGCTCTCCGCTGAGCCAGGAGCCTAATGTGGGGCTCGATCCCAGGACCCTGGGATCATGACCTGAGCCAAAGGCAGATGCTTAACATTCTGAGCCACCCAGGCGCCCCTAACAACTATATTTTAAGGCATAATCAAATACTTGGTCCTTTTTCTGAAGTCCCTCAATTATTTGTTATATTTACTATATAGAAGGTTGCATCATGGCATGATACTGAAAAGTAAGTTGAATAGTGTTAAGCAATCAGAATAGTTTGGATTAAACATTGCATTTAGAAAACTGGCATCTGGCATGGACTGCTTCTGGGTGTATGCATGTCCCTAAACGTCTGACCTTCTAGCATTACTTTACCTGCATAAATACCACTCCTTCCTCCTACATATACAAACAATCAACTGCTACCTTCCTGCTTGCTTTCTCTTAGCCTAAAATTTGTTTATCTGGGGTCCTTTGGCCCCTTCAGATGTTTTAGAGATCCTGGATCTATGTGCCCCTGAAATGATATGCAAAATTTTGTGTGTAATATGTATATGTGCCTTTATTTTTTTAATTGGGGGGAAATTGGGGCACCTGGGTGGCTCAGATGGTTAAGCACCTGCCTTTGGCCCAGGTCATGATCCCGGGGTCCTGGGATCGAACCCTGCGTCGGGCTCCTGACTCAGCGGGGAGCCTGCTTCTCCCTCTCCCTCTGCCTCTCCCCGTGCTCATGCTCTCTCTCTCTCTCTATCTCTGTGTCTCAAATGAATAAATAAAATCTTTAAAAAAAATTGGGGGAAAATTATCCATGGCTTTTATCTGATGTTCTGTCCACAGTCTGTGTCTGTCTTCTTTATTCTGCCTGAACTTTTTTTTTTCTTAAAGATTTTATTTATTTATTTGAGAGACAGAGAGAGAGAGCTAGAGAGCACAAGTGGGGGAGACAGAGAAGCAGAGAGCCTGCAGAGAGCCTGATTCGGGGCTCGATCCCAGGAGGGATCTGAGCTGAAGGCAGATGCGTAACCAACTGAGCCACCCGGGCACCCCATATTCTGCCTGAACTTTTAACTCCTGGTTCTTTCTCTCACTCAGAAGATGACCTTGCCTCCTTATTTAGGAATGCAGCTGAGCTGCTTATTTCATACAACCTTTCATTCAGTTCGGCATATTGTAGCAGATATTGAGTTGAGTCCTTCCTTTTGCCCTGTAATTGGTGACTAGGGTCCAAAGATGGGGACAAAGAAACACTAAGTAACACACATTCTAGAGAGAGTTGCTAGTAATTGGGATCAGTCACCCTCTCGAGGGCTTACAAAGAAGTATCAGAACTGGCCCTGGTACCTCCAACCACTAACCCCACCCATTCCTCATTACCCCACCTCATTCCCAGTCTATATAAGATATAAGATGACTCAAGGGGGAGGGAGTCATGACCCTAGCAGGGAATACTTTCCCCTCCTTTAGCCCCCAGACCAAGCAAGAAGCTGTCAAAGAGAGTCTGCATAAAGGAGAGACTGATTTCTCATTTCCTGGTTAGATTGTTTGGACAGTGGATTTGTTCAGCTCTGCATTTATCTGAGAAGAGGAAAGGCAATTAGAGGTGGAAGGACAGGGAGGGGGGTTAGCAGTGGAATAACCTTTATTCCTTCTGTTTGGCTTAGCAAGGTTATTTGTGTTTCTTGTGGTCAAATGGACCTGAGAAGGATAGCTCGCTTCATCCATCTTGCTGGTAGCCCATACAAGAGGCTGCCTACTGGACAGAAGTTAGGAGGGTTAAGGGAAATGACTTGGAACAGGATTGTCTACATTAGGGCACAACTCAGTGGAGAGTCCTCATGGGACTTTATAAAGAACTCACTGTATGAGAGATCTGGTATTTTGATATCTGCCAAGCAACAGGCTGGAATGGCCTGTCATCCACAGCCGGGAGTGGTTTGCAATAACTACCTCGTTTAGTAAAGAGACAGTTACTTCTCTCCTTTCTGCTCTCCTCCTGGTTCCCAACCCCTGAAGAGCTAGAACCTTCCTAGAGAACCTTCTAGAGAACAAGAAGAAGAGGAGAAGACATAGAAGGGACCATACTCCCCTTCCAACTTCAGGTTCCATAAGCCACAGCTCAAGCTTGGGCTGGAAGAAGGGAGGAGATGAGTTCTCACTGGACCTGAGATGGGCTTTTAAACCAGTCGGATTGGATTGAGTTTTTACAAAACCTAAAAGGGAACAGAGAGTTATAGAATCTGTCCATGCAGGTGAGTGAGAAGGAGAGACATTTGTCATGGCACAGATCAAGACTGTGATAGGGTAGGAGGTTATGTTTATGCCCAACTGAGTTCAATGCTCAACAAAGAAGTTAAATTTACCTGCCTATCACTAATTCCATCCTTGAATCCCTTGTCCCATCTTTCCCTGCCATCTCAGAGGAAATAACTCCTTTTCTTATAAAGCGAATCCCTTTATCTGTACTCTTGTTTATTCATTGATAAAACATTTCTATGACATCTAAAATGTCTTGCTCATGTTGAGGTACAAAGATTAACCATGACAGAATTATTTCCCTCATGGAATTCACAGTCTAGCGGGGTAGGTAGAAAGTAACTACCTACTTTAAAGACAATGTAGGCAGTGTTACAAAAAGTGGTCTGAAAGGCCTCAAAAGATGAGCGGTTAGTCAGAAGGCAAGGAAAGAGAAGACCTTTTAGGCTGTTGGAAAAACCGTGGGCATGGACTAGTGTGGCCCACTTAGGGAACTACAGATAGTTCTGTATGTTTCGAAGGCATTTTCGCTGCAGAGGAGGCTGGAAAGAAAAGCAGGCACCAGACAATGATGGGCTAATGAGCTTGTTCTTTATCCTGTAGGCCAGCAGTTCATAACAGCAGTGCTACTGCTCGTGGAGGGGCATTTTGGACATTGGTGGGACATTTTTCGTTGCTATAGTGATGGGAGGTGGGTGCTACAGGCCTTTTAGTAGTTGGGGCCACAGATGCTAGACCTCAGTGGGAGAGCAAATCCACATAAGTAAGAATATTGTTTTTTTTGTTTTGTTTTAAGATTTTATTTATTTATTCATGAGAGACAGAGAGAGAGAGAGAAGCAGAGGGAGAAGCAGGCTCCCAAGGAGCAGAGAGTCCGATGCAGGACTCGATCCTAGGACCCTGGGATCATGACCTGAGCCGAAGGCAGACGCTTAACCATCTGAGCCACCCAGGCGCCCGGTAAGAATATTGTTTTAAAGCAGGTATTTCCTTTTCTAGCTATGCTACTAGGTCATGCATTCCACAAGAGAAGGAATTTTGTCTTGTCAATCTTTGTACTTCAACACTGGCAATATATTTTGGTTGTCAAAAGCCCTGGATTCTTCATGATTTAGATCTCCTGAGTTCTGTATGATTCGCAATTGTTCCACCAAACATTTGTGTAGGGTATCATATATAAATAAATTTGGTCTGTTATTACTTATCCTAACACTGGTGTTTAATCTAGGTTTTTTTTTTTTTTTTTAATGGGTTGGCTTCTGATCTTCTCTTAAATCCTTATTTACTCATTCCTTATAATTAGGTGCAAACATATGAGTGCTTCCTTGAGTGTTCTATCATAGTCCTGTCCAACCACTTATGTATTGAAATACCTATTATTTTACCACCAGTTATTGTCTTTTATTTGTTTTCTGTTACAGCTAGGACATTTTATTGGTGTTTGAAATTATGTGTATAGATAGCTTATATTATCTATGAATTTCATTTTAGGTTAGTAAGTTGCTGTTATTTAAAATATTTATTAGCAGAAGAGAGACTAACATCTGATAGGATCAAGAGTCAATGTAGCTGTTGATTTTCAAAGTGTTGTTTTATTTTATTTTTTAAAGTGGGCTCCATGCCCAATGTGGGGCTTGACCTCACGAGTCACATGCTCTTCTGACTGAGCCAGCCAGATGATATTTTGGGCCACAGACCTCCATCTTGTTTGCTTGTAGCTCCCTAAAATAATAATAACCCCCTTACACATTTTAAAGTTGAAATCTCACATTTATAATCCAAGCTTACCTTTATATATTGTTAATAGGCGATGGAAAACGTCATTTTACAAGTTGGAATGAACTGAGGATTGACTGTAATTTTAACAGATATCTCATGGCAATTCGATAGACTTTTAACTATCTTATAAATAAAGCACACTAAATACTAAATAAGTTAACTGTTTACCTGTGGTTTTTATTTAATGTATCTGAATTTTTTGATGACCTGCAGAACTTTCCAGTTACAATTTTTTGGTTTATTTAAGTTAAGTTACTGGGGTATAATTTATATATAGTAATATCCGATTATTTTAGTGTATTTCAGTTACTTTTAAGACAAAATATGTCACTAATGTATCCTCTTTTGGCTAATGAATCCCAGCCTGGGCTAAACATGCCATTTCCTTTCTCTTTCCTTTTTTTTTTTAAGATTTATTTATTTGGAGGGGGAGGGGCAGAGGGAGATAGAGAGAGTCTTAAGCAGACTCTGCACTGAGTGCGGAGCCCAACGTAGGGCTTGATCTCAATCATGACTCTGACTGAGATCACGAACTGACCTGAAACCAAGAGTTGGACACTTAACCAACTGCACCACCCAGGCGCCCCTAAACATGCCATTTTCAATGCTTTTTTACCCTTTACAGAATTATGTGTATGGAGGGAAAAGGCAGGAAGCCCTATCAACTTAAGGCACCTTGATTCATCTTTAAAAGTTTTCCTAGGTCAATGTCTTCATTTATGTATCCCTTTGCTTGGTGTCCCAGCATTTTTCACACCCCAGAACAACTCCTCATAATTAGCTGTGGCATGAGCGAGGGACATGGCTTTCTTTTGTAAAGTGGGAGGTCTCTGTGAGCGCAAGGTCATTCTTTGGCAGGTCAGTTTTAGGAAAGAGTACATTTAGAAGACGAGGATCTGGAAGTGGATTCCTTGAAACCTTCTTACATACATACACTTTGGAAAATCTGTGCTCCGCCCGTTTGAAGGGTAGAGGCCCAGAGGCTTGGGGGCTGTGTGTGAAAAGGCACTAAGGGCAGGCGGGAGGGGGTCTGGGCCTGCTATTGCATCTGGAACCGCTGTGCTTCATTTCTGTTTTACATTTAAGTTTGCGTTTGAAGGAAGAGTTTCGATGCTAAAAATAACAGTTTGAAAAACACATCTTCCATGGAGAACCATTTAAGGATTTTGAGCAGGGAAGCGACATACTTGGGTTTCTGTTGCAAAAGGTCACTTTGGCATCTGAGCACATTGTGGAGGATGGCTTGGAGGGAGGTGAGACTGGAGGCCCAGAGAGTTGTCCCAGAGGCTGTCGAAACAGTCCTAAGGAAAAATTGTAACAGCTGACAACTCTGGGCTCCATCCCAGAGTGGGGGCATCCACATTAGATGGAGCAGGGGCTTCACGGTTTGCAAACCCCTACTCAGCTGCTGCTCACATTTACATTTTCTGCCTGGCCTTTGCCTGTGTGCCCCCGACCTTAGAGTAGTTTTTGACTCCTTCCTCTTCATCCTGTGGATCTAGTGTGCCACCAGGTCCTGTTGTTTCTTCCTTCACATTATCTCATATTTGATTCTCTCTCCATTACTCTTCCATTTTCCTAAATCAGGCACTTAGCAGTTCATGCTCAGATTTCTCCAGGAGCCTCAGAATGGTCTTCCTGCTTTTAGTCTGTCTCCCAACCAATTCTATGTTGCCACAGCTAGCTACTCTTTTTGTTTTTCATGACATATTGTAGCCATGCAAAAAGAGTACAGTTTTGTCAGATCCTGTTTCAGATTTCTCCTCCTCTTCCCAGTCTTTGGTTTCTCTAGGAAATTCTAAGTAGAGCAAAAGACTTAAAAAGTGATTAATACATTTCCATTCTCTAGAAGCTGTTGTAGTCATGTTTCCTTTGCTGCTTCTTTTTTTTTTTTTTTTAGGATTTATTTATTCATGAGAGACAGAGAGAAAGAGAGAGAGAGTGAGTGGTGGGAGGGGGAGGGACAGAAGGAGAAGGAGAGAGAGAGAATCTCAAGCAGACTCCCCACAGAGCACGGAGCCCAATATAGGGCTCCTTCCCAGGACCCTGAGATCATAACCTGAGCTGAAACCAAGAGTTGGATGCTTAACCGACTGAGCCACCCAGGCGCCCCTCCATTACTTCTTTTTATGTGACGTATTTGTGGTGCAGGGAACATATGCCTCTTTTTCTCAGTGAAAGACTTTATGAAGAAAGTAGACTTTTAAGTGGAGTGGAGAAAGAAATATAACAGAGAATATTATATCTGAAGCTTTATGTTAGCAGGTGCTCCCAGTGGGTGCTAAGTAAGTACTGGGGTTGGTAATAATGGTGAAGGGTGGTATTAGGAACATAGAGAAGCAGTATATGTACCTGGGAAAACAGGCCATGTGTGGAAGAACAATGGAAACCACTGGGAATGTGTAGAGGTGGTGATCCAGGCTTTGATGGAGTAGATGGGTAAAAAATAGGGTTCACCTGGAGCTTGAATTATCATGAAGATAAACATATACAGTTGCTTCTCCTGACAATTCTTAAACTTCTCAGGAATTCCTTGAAAAACTACCCATGTGGACTGTCTTTTCACAAAACCAGTATTTCTGGCCCTCAGAGTATGGTACCAGTTCAACTTCCAGCATACATATTGGGACAGGTACCTTAGAAGCTGGGATCTGATTTGAAAATATTTTAAATTTAAAACCTTTTCGACTTATAAAAGAAAAAATGATGTGTGAATTCAAAGTAAAAACGCTTGATCCTTTAAACAATAATAGCTGCTCTTGGAGGATATTGACTATTATGAGAAGGTGAACTGGACCCAGGGTCTAGAGCCATCTTGTGCACTGCTGTATAGAGCATGAGGGAAGTAAGGAGGTGGAGGGGAGTGGGCTACATGAGCAATAATGGGGTTTGACCTGTTTTCAGGATTCTGTCTCTCCTTTACTGGGGCTAAAAGAAACAATGCAGAATTTTTGTAAAGTCTCTCTTTGCCGGGCGCCTGGGTGGCTCAGTTGGTTAAGCGACTGCCTTCGGCTCAGGTCATGATCCTGGAGTCCCGGGATCGAGTCCCGCATCGGGCTCCCTGCTTGGCAGGGAGCCTGCTTCTCCCTCTGACCCTCCTCCCTCTCATGCTCTCTGTCTCTCATTCTCTCTCTCTCTCAAATAAATAAATAAAATCTTTAAAAAGAAAAAAAAAGTCTCTCTTTGCCTTCAGTATGTTTCACTTGTATGTATTTCTCTTTTTACACTGCCTCCTCCCCTCCCTTTATTGAAATGCTGCATTTGAAATGTATCTTTTCTCCTTTACTTTATCCTACTTTCCATGGCTGTTCTCTGCCCTCTGTTGGCAGGTTCCTTTGGACCTGTCTGTCTTGTGTGCAGGAGAAAGTTCACAAATAGTTAAAGCCCTTTTCTGCAGATCAGGTCAGTCAAGCAGAGAGAAGACTGGAAGGTGTGTGGTTTTTGTTTTTTGTTTGTTTTGTTTTTGTTCTTGTTTTGCTGGAATCCTTCAGGTCTGGAGGCATGGTCTGGTGTAGAGCAAACCTGGTGTGGTCCAGAGTTAGCTGTGAAATCAGGTAAGTTGTAAAACTGTTCGGTGCTGAACTGGGAGTCAGTTTGGGGCCTCAGGCCCTGGCATGGAGAGGATTAGCATGAGCCCAAATCCCATGGTGGTCCCAGAACTCAGCAAGGGTCTTGAGCCTCCTTTGGCCTGAGTGTGACTGGAGGTAGGATTTTTTTTTTTTTTCCTGCTAAGGAACTGGGCATTTTGGAAAACACAGCAGCTTCTAGCAGCTAGCTGATTTGATGCTCGGCAGTTTAGTTCTAAATGAGAAAAGAGGTGTTTGGGCTGGTCCTATCCTAGAAGAAATTATAGGTGGTGTCTGCGAAGTAGTGGAAGGCCATACCAACCCTATAGAGAGAAAGGTGGAGCCTGGCTGGGTGCTGCTCAGGCTAGCAGTGTCTTTAGATTTCTCAGGTTTTCTATGAATTACAGTGGGGTCACCAAATATTACAGCCAAAATCTTTTTGTCCACATCAATGAGAGCAGTGATCACTTAGATAATGGGAACTTAGATAATGGGAATATATAGGTAACCAAAGTTCTCATTTATATAATATTTTCAGCCTATCCTCAAAAATGAAAAAACAAAAACCTTTCACTGGATGTTAATAAGAAGCTGCATTAAGCAATTAACTTTTATTTCCCTGCCCTTTCCCACTTTCTAGTATTAGTGGCCAGTTGGAAAGAAGAGGGCAAGATGATTGAAAGTTTAATCCCTAACATAATCAAGAGTTGTTCTTAATATTCAGAATAATGACCTATCATGTACTTGAACTTGTGTGGGAATCTAGGCAACAGAGGTGTTGGTGCTCACTAGGGTCTGCAGGTGTTCCAGAGAGACTTGTCTGGGTCTTTGGTGGCCATTATCCTAAAAGCATGGCTTCATACCGTAAGTTCATGAGTTAGCACAGTATCTATACAGAGCCCCACCTTAGAGAATATCTATATAGAGCCTTGCCTGGATTCCAGTCTCTGCTATTAAAAAGCCATGTAGGGTTGGGGGAGGAGTGGTTTCCCTCTCTGGGACTTAGTTTTCTGTTAACTTTTTTTTTTTTTTTAGTAGGTTCTATGGCCAACCTGGGGCTTGAACTCATAACTCCTAGATCGAGAGTCACATGCTCTACCAATTGAGCCAGCCTGGGATCCCAGTTTTCAGTTATCTTTAAATAAGGGAATTGAACGATGTATTTTTTTTTAAAGATTTTATTTTATTTATTTGACAGAGAGAGACACAGCGAGAGAGGGAACACAAGCGGGGGGAGTGGGAGAGGGAGAAGCAGACTCCCCACAGATCAGGGAGCCCGATGCGGGGTTCGATCCCAGGACCCTGGGATCATGACCTGAGCCGAAGGCAGTCGCTTAACCAACTGAGCCACCCAGGCGCCCTTGAACGATGTATTTATAAGACTCCTCCTAGCCCTGAAATTCAGTGATTCTGGCAAAGATTGTTTTATAGATTTGCTTCTCTTATTAAGCTGTGTATAGTTGCTTAAAACATATTTGGTTGATGTGATCTGAAGTTAGAACCTTGTCTTTTTCAGGTTGTCCCATCACCCTTTTGACTGTTTTGTCCTTCTCTTCCTTGCTCAGATAAGATGAAATTCCTTTTACTAACAGTGTCAGGAGCTGGAATTGGAGTTATCATCCCTCTGTGTTAAAGAAGTCCTAAGGCTTCCATTTCTACTGCACTTGGGGCAAGTTGTTGCTGGGGGCTTGCCTTTGGCCTCTGTGCCCCATGGATTCCAACTACGTGCTCCTCCAAGGTAAGGGCTGTGTTATTCAGCTTTTCTTGTATTCATCCCTACAACTTGTGCAAGTCAGCCAGTGTTCAATAAAGAAATAATCACACCTAAGAATAAAATGTCATTGTCCTTAATTTCCCCCCCAAACCACTAGGTGTCGCCTTCATCTCAGAGAAACTAGGCCCCTCCTCTCTCCCTGCACACCTACACCCCTCCCTCTACTTTTGGAGCTCTCAGCTTCTTGGCACTGTGATTTCTGGAGGAGAGGCTTGAAGGGGGGAGACAAACTGTGGCGCTCAGGAGGGGGAGGAGAATGGATTTATATGCATCTCCTTTATGACCGTTTGAGAGAAACTCCCCAAGGTCCCATAGCAGTCCCTCCCAGCAACCATGATATCATCCCTCATAAGCTGTTCTCAGGATCAGATTGGCATGCCAGATATGGGGTATCTGGGGAGAGCCTTCTAGGTTGGAGGCTTGGGAGCTGGGTGGAACCCAAGGGGGATACAACGGGCTTCCATTGCCAGGGGGGAATGTTCTGCTTAGTCAGTCCATGAGCTGTTATCAGGTGCAAGCCTGGGCTGGGCAGGGAGACAAAAGAGGAGAGGCTGTTCCTGGCCTGGGTCCCTGGAGCAGATGGTGTGGTAGAGGCCTAGCAGGCTATGGAGGGCCTCTGAGGACTTGGGAGCCTACAGAAGGGAGCATGGGGAAGGAAGAGGGAGGTTGGAGAGTTGAGTTCTAAGGAAGAAGGAGACCCACCCGTGGACTTTGTAAGGACTCAGGAAAAATCAGTCATCGGAGTCCCTTGGTCCCGGAGGGGTCAATCTTCCAGGTAGCAGGCATGTCTTCCTGGTGAGGGAGTGAGAGGTTCCTGCAATGGGAAGTGTGCTATGGTTTACTAGGTGGAGGACTAGTGAGGATACCAAATATGTGGGGATTCCTGACTGCTTCCTGGAGACTGGAGTGTTGGAGGGACTCAGGGGAGTAGAGAGGGGACCCTAAGAACAACGGGATACGCGAGTGGGGAGAAGTTCTGGGCTCGTGGCACTGTGCAAGATGGGCAGAGAGTGGTGGAGTGGGCCAGGGGCTTGGGGGAGATAGGGGTAGGCCCTTAAAGTGAGAGGACGCCCAGGAACCCCGCCGGCCTGAGAGGCCCTTGCGCGGAGCCCCCGAGTTGTCACTGGGTGGGTAGGAGACCTGGGACGTCCCTGGGCGCCAGGCAAGGGGGTGGGGGGAGACAGCAGGCGCCGGAGGGTGGGGCCGGAGGGGGAGGAGGAGGGGCCGCGGGGGCGGGGAAGGCGCGGGGCGGGGGCGGGCGCGGGCGGCCTGCCCGGGGAGTCACACTCGGCCGCCGCCGCCGGCGCAGCGAGCGGAGACGGGCCCGGCCGCGGCGACCTGACCTGGACGAGCGGCGCGCCTGGGGGCCCAGGCGGGGGGCGGGAGGAAGCGCCGGGCAGCGCCGGCCGCGCGGGCCCAGGAGGAGCGGAGCAGAGAGGAGCTGGGACACGGGCGGGGCCGCCGCAGCTCCGGATGGGACCAGCGCCCTGGGCCCGTTAGTCCAAGCAGGAGCTTCAGGAGAAGCCTTCACAGGGAGATTCACCCCTGCCTTTCCCTCTCCTCCGGCCCAGGCCTCGCTTCGCTCCCCGCCCGCCCATGGTCCCAGTCCTTCCGCGGCGCGGGCCCCCTCCCACCTTACCCCCTTGGTCCTCCTTTTTGCGGCTCTCAGCCCTCCTAGTCCCTTCAGCGGCGAGGTGCCCCCGGGCCTTTTCTTTGTACCAGCCTCCCCCCCACCCCCACCCCATCCCAGCCTCGGATCCCCCTTTCCTCCTCAGCTTTATCAGGCTCCTTCACCTCTCACTGTCCCCATCCCAGGCGCAGGCCCCCTTGGTGCCTCCCTTTTCCTGCCACCCTACTCAGCCCTCAGTCCTTGCCCCAGGCTGGTAGACCCACCCCCTGCCTCTACCGCTGGGGCTTCCTCCCATCGCCTCCTCTCCCGTCCCCACCACTCTCTGTACCCCAGCCTACCTAGCTGCTCCGCACTTCCCTTCCTAGCCATCTTCCCCCCAGGTTCCAGGCTGGGTGGTGCTCGTGCCTCCCCCGGAGGCCAGAGTGGCGCCGGGGCCTGGGGGTGGCGGGGCTGCTGCTTTCTCCCCATGGCACTGCCATCACTGCTGCTGGTGGTGGCGGCCCTGGCAGGTGGGGTGCGTCCTCCCGGGGCGCGGAACCTGACACTGGCGGTGGTGCTGCCAGAACACAACCTGAGCTACGCCTGGGCCTGGCCCCGGGTGGGTCCTGCCGTGGCCCTGGCGGTGGAGGCGCTGGGCCGGGCACTGCCCGTGGACCTCCGGTTTGTCAGCTCCGAACTAGATGGCGCCTGCTCTGAGTACCTGGCACCGCTGCGCGCCGTGGACCTCAAGCTGTACCATGACCCCGATCTTCTGTTGGGCCCCGGTTGCGTGTACCCTGCTGCCTCCGTGGCCCGCTTTGCCTCACACTGGCGTCTTCCCCTGCTGACTGCGGGTGCCGTGGCGTCTGGTTTCGCAGCTAAGAGTGAGCATTATCGTACCCTGGTGCGCACTGGCCCCTCTGCTCCCAAGCTGGGGGAGTTTGTGGTGACCCTACATGGGCACTTCAACTGGACTGCCCGCGCTGCCTTGCTGTATCTGGACGCTCGCACAGATGACCGGCCTCACTACTTCACCATCGAGGGCGTCTTTGAGGCCCTGCAGGGCAGCAACCTCAGTGTGCAGCACCAGGTGTATGCCCGTGAGCCGGGGGGCCCTGAGCAGGCCACCCACTTCATCCGGGCCAACGGGCGCAGTGAGTGTGGCCCAGGCTATCTTAGGGTCAGGGGGAGGAGGGTCGCCGCATCCCTGGAGCTCAGCCCTGGGAGATAAATGGTGGATGGACGTGGTGGTTGGGGTCAAGAGGCACCTGTGGACAGAGCACCTGTGACGAAGGTGAGGGCGTTGTATTAGGGGAGCCCGCGGATGGCACAGGCAGATGGAAACCAGGGATGAGATTTCAGGTAGAATGAGAAGCGAATCCTGTGTCAGGGAAGAATGTGGGATTGGGCAGAAATTGAATTTGGGGAGCAATATGAAACGAGTGCCCTGGCGTAGTGAATGTGTATCCATCTGTGAGCAGAGACTTCTTAGACTGGGGCACCAAGAGCCCTTGGTCGCAGAAAAATCGTGAGGACTCCATAAATGAACTTTCGGGTTCAGCAGATTTGTTTGGGAAAGACGGGGTAAAGCTGACACTGAGAGAAATTCTGAGTAGTCAGTGCCTTTGAGCCTAGGGAAAGGCAGGGCAGAGTGGGGCAGTGAGGAGGGCTGGGTGGGGGGCAACAAGCAGAGCTCTGGGAAGAGGAGGGGCTTAAAGCTGATAGCTCCCTTCCTCTGGGGTCTGGAGTCAGACTCTGACCTCTGCCAGATGGTCCATAAGGCCCCAGGGTACTTACGACATAGACTCCAAGGGGGAGGGATGGGGAGCATATGTTGGGTGGTTGATAGGTTAGGGCACTCTCTTCCTTGCTAAAGATGGAAATGCAGATGGTTCAGAGAGGAGGCTGTGTGGGGACCGGATCCTTTCTCAGAATGCCCCTCTGTCTTGTACCTGTTCCCAGTCGTGTATATCTGTGGCCCTCTGGAGATGCTGCATGAGATCCTTCTTCAGGCCCAGAGGGAGAACCTGACCAATGGGGATTATGTCTTCTTTTACCTGGACGTCTTTGGGGAGAGTCTCCGTGCCAGCCCCACACGCTCAACAGGCCGGCCCTGGCAAGACAATCGCACCCGGGAACAGGCCCAGGCCCTCAGAGAGGCCTTTCAGGTATCAGTTGAGCCAAACTTGGAGGAGGGGGAAGAGGAGCTTCTTTGAAGATTCTCTTTCTCTCATAAGACCCACAGAAACCCCGGGAACAGGGCAGGAATTATGAGCTACACGGAGGGAAACGAACAGAGGCTTTTTGAGTTTCATATCGTTCTTTCTTACTTCTCCACTTTTGTGACTGTCCTGAGTGTCAGCGCTACCTCCCAAGATCCTGGAACACCCTCCTAAAGTCCCATTAGTAGACTATACTGTGAGGGAGAAAAGTTCTAGGAAAGACCTGGTCCCAGACCCCGAGAGGACTTCCATCCTTTCTGGATAAGCGAGGCATGATTGTGGTGCAGTTAACTACAAGTCTGCGAAAGAAAATGATTATGTGTCCTGGAACAGATACTAAGAACTTCAGGGGGTTCAGAGGAGGGAGAATCAATGTCAGCTGGGTTTAGGAAAGCCTTTTTATAAAGGAATAAGAATCTGTTGTGACTTGAAAGGTAGATGTCATATTCCTAGTCTGAATGGGAGACAGGATCCAGGCAGCCTGAGCAAAGAGAAAAAGATAGGAATGGGCATATTTGGGGGACCAAGAAGATACTGACCTGCCAAGAAAGAAGGGTTGGCTTGAGGCAGATATAGGAAATAATGTTGCAGAGGTATAATCAAATTAAGGAGAGCTCTGAACCTAAGATTAAGGTACTTGGACTTGAATGTGAGGTCCTTGAGATTTTTTTGCAAAGAGAAATACAGAGACAGAATTCAGGTTGGATTAGGAGAGGAGTACTTGGGTCTCGAATGGGGTGAGGTGATGTGGGCTCCCATGCCAGTGGCAGTGGTAGGAATGCAAAGAAATGAATTTACGAAATAATTTGTAGGGGTAATTGACATGACTCTGTTCATTTCACTCCTCTGCTCAAAACTGTCAATGACTTACTTTCTACAGAATAAAGTCCTGACTCCTTATCATGACATTTCAGACCTTCTACGGTCTGTGTTCAGCTCAGTTTTTCAGTCTTGCCTCCTGGTGCCCCTCATACCCTGTACTCCAGCCAACCAGACCTCTCTCAGTTCCCCAACCCCTGGGCCTCCCCGTCCTCTTGCCTTTGTGCTCTTTGCTCCTTTTTTTCTGGAACGCTCTTCCTTCCTCGTCCCAAATCTCTGCCTATTCAAATCACACCCATGAACTGTTCCCTGATTCTCTCACCAATTTTTCACTAATTTATGTATATGTGTTTCTTTCTTTCTTTCTTTTTTTTAAGATTTTATTTATTTGACAGAGAGAGACACAGCGAGAGAGGGAACACAAGCAGGGGAAGTGGGAGAGGGAGAAGCAGGCTTCCCGCTGAGCAGGGAGCCCGACGCGGGGCTCGATCCCGGGACCCTGGGATCATGACCTGAGCCAAAGGCAGCCGCTTAACAACTGAGCCACCCAGGCGCCCCTATATGTGTTTCTTATTTATTTATCCATATCTCTCCTTTTCCTGAAAAGGATTTGAGGTGGCCTATGGGATAACTTTAAGGTCTTTTCTTTTTTTCTTTTTTTTTTTTTTAAAGATTTTATTTATTTATTTGACAGAGATAGTGAGAGCAGGAACACAAGCAGGGGGAGTGGGTGAGGGAGAAGCAGGCTTCCCGCTGAGCAGGGAGCCCGATGCGGGGCTCGATCCCAGGACCCTGAGATCATGACCTGAGCCGAAGGCAGACGCTTAATGACTGAGCCACCCAGGTGCCCAACTTTAAGGTCTTTTCACCTGGGATTCTTTGAGTCTGAAATTCAGTAGATGTGTATAAGGGCTGGACTTTGGTGGTCATCATCTCCAGTGAGTAAAGTTTTATGTGGCTGTCATTATATATTTGGTTGTATCTGACTGTGAATGACATGTCTGGGTCTGAGTCCGTGACTGTCACACTTGAACATGGGCAGTGGCAGGACAGGTTTCGTTTATGCTGTAACTTTTGCCTGAAACGACCTTCTCACCTTTGTCTGTCTGGATAATGTGTGCGTATTCTCTAAGACTCAGATGAGTTATTTTCCCTTTGAGGAAACAATCCTCGAATCCCCAGGTTGGACTGAATTTCCTGTTCTTGTGCTTAACTCTGTCTCCTGTAGAATTTACCACATTATTCGGTCAATATTTGATTCATTTGAAGATTGACTCATTCTATTAGTATCTATCGAGTACCTCTTATGTCCCGGTCACTCTGCTAGGTTCTGGTATACAGTGGAGAACGTAACAGATGTAGTCCTTGCCTGGAACTTACATTTAATAGGGTGGACAGACACTTAATAAGCAAATAAATACAAACATAGAGCAACTTGCGATGAGTGTTACTTAAAAAACCCACAAAAACGAAGATCAAAACAAAACCAAGGCCTCTCATGTGAAGGGAATAACGAGGGAATTGTACTTTAGCTAGTGTGGTCGAGGAAGATCTCTATGGGCTCCTAAATGGGATGACTCCAGAGCCTTTTGGGCTGTATTTTTTTTGGTGGAAGGAATACCTTTCTTTCTCATCTGGGAATTCCTACCAGTCAAGGGGCCCCAGCACTTCAGGTGGGGGAAATGAGATCTAGTCAGCTGACAGTTAGATAAATTAATTCTCAGTTTTCACACTCACTACAGGAATTATTCAGATAGAAAAACATAGGGAGATTTTGCTGGGACACAAGAGAAGGGGGGAATCAGCAATCAAGAATATGCTGAGGGGGGAATCAAGGCTTTGGGGTGGGGTGAAGGTAAGGGGGTAACGAGGTGTTCTCTGGAAAAGCTACTTATCCTGTTCCAATGCTGGAGCAGGGCAGGGGGTGAGGGAAGGTGGGTGGTCAGCTACAACCAAGGGTGAAAGAGCAGAGAGCCCTTACCCCAGAGATACCTGGCCTACTGGGGGGAGAGGGCTCTGAAATTAAGTATATTGATATGACTTTTCTCTCATTAAGCCATAGCTGCGTGATCATGCTCAGTTTTGTATTCTACGTGCCTAGCATGGACTTACTAAACTGCATTAAGGTGCGTGTTGGGGAGAAGTGGGGAGAGGACTAGGAATTCATTTACCGAGGAGTAGGGCTAGCAGGTACCGTAAACCAAGGTGATCAACCAGGATAGGGAAGAATAAGTGGATACAATAGAACTAAGTAAGCAAACGATGGCTAAACACGTTTTTGGCAGCCTTTGCTTGTTTTTCTTCTCACCTGGGGTCCACTGTGAAAAGGGCCATCATTACTTACCTTTACCTTCTTCTCTCTATGTAGCCCTGAGCAAGCACAGAAATTCTTTGGAGGTTCTTCTTTTTTCTTTTCTTTTCCTTTTTTTACATAGCTAGTAACCACAGCAAAAACAGTCTAGCATAGCAGTTTTCAAAATGTGGTCTTGGAACCCTGGGGGCCTCTGAAATCCTTTCAGAAGGACCGTGAGGTCAAAACTATTTAAAACATAATACTAAGATGTTTATTTGCCTCCTCACTCTTATCCCTCCGCGATTGTACAGTGGAGTTTTCCAGAGGCTACATGACATGTGATGCTCTTGTCAGCCTGGCAGCTGGAGAAGGTGTACTTGTGTATTCTTGTGTTCTAAATATTTGTCAGTTTTAATTTCTAAAATGTAAATATTGATAGATATAATCCGTGTAATCAAAAGCTCTTTGTGGTCCTCAGTAATTTTTAGTAGTGTAAAGGGGGTCATGAAATCAAAAAGTTTGAGAACTGCTAGGCTAGCAAACAGAGAAGCCTAGAGAATTATGAAGTGTCTAAAAAGCATTAAAAACCTGTTACCAGCCTTTATATTGAGATATAAATTGTGTTAAGCACGATCTTTTTGAGCTCTTTTACTGATTTTTTAACATTGTCAGCAATATCCTACCCTTCTATTTTTCTTTTATTCTTGAAATAGGTGTTACTGAACAAACCCTTCCAACCCCATCCTCAGCCCCCTTCTCCTTTTAAATTTTACCTGAGGGTGGGAGAGTATTACAAGCGCGTGATCAAGGACCCAAATGCTCCAGAAAGAATAATTACATTATGAAGCAAACGCTAGTCTAATGTAATGACTACATATTAGAGATTAACTTTATTATTTCCTACCTAGAATGAGTTAATACAAAGTAAATCACATATATGTGATTTATCTAGTATCTCCATGTCCATACGTACTTTCAGTGACAGGAATGAACAAAACTGGTAGAAGTGAGTAGATTTTAATCTATCATTTCACAAAATGCATTGATCTGAATGAAGTCTTGCCCTGAAGTTGCGACGCCAGTTTCCCATCCAAGGCAAAGGCTGGTCTCAGTCACTGTGCAGGCCTGAGGTGTAGACAGAGGCCAATATGTCCATCAGCAAAGCAAGGGGAAATGTGTGAGGTCAGTAGGCGCCAGGAGGGCATCGCAGAGAGAGACAAAGATGTGCTGACCCAAGGCCAGTGATGTGGGCCTGGCTGAGATCACGTGTGTCATTTGCGTAGCTATGAAATGTGTGTGGGCATGTGTCTATGTGTTTTCTCTGTGACACGTGTCTATTACTTAGTGACGTATAGGACCATGCCCGTATGCAGGACAGTGCTGCTTAGGGTGGGTATTCCACACACGTTCAGTGAATGGGCCCCACAACTTTTCACTGATGGACTCATTGTCTCCAAGTGTTTCCCTCAGGTGTCCTGAAATCTGTTTAATTCACTGGGTGGAGGCACTGTGTCCAAGTGGCCCAGAGGAAAATATCAATACTTTACTGATCACCTTAACAGTAATTAACACCTCAGAGAGGAGCTGTTGATCCATGTTGTCCTTGATAGTGAGTATGTCCCCAGAAAGGATGGGACAGAGCAGCTGTGAGTGCCGTGGCCGCCTGGAAGGGGGAGGGGGCAGGGAAGACAAGGGCACAGGTTTGGGGGATGGAGCTGATCTCTCTATTTCCCAGGCTCCGCCTTCCCAGAACCGTGCCCTTTTCATGGCGGGTGCCACTCCCCTCTTCCCAGATGTAGTAAACGTGCACCGCACGGACCCCTCACACACACAGGTGCACGCACAACACAGAGCTTAGTGTCCTTTCAGCCTTCAGACTCATCTGTGTATATTTTGTATCATGAGTATTTCACCGAGCTTCCCTGTCCTGCTTCCTCTCTTGCCCAACGCCTATCTTGAATCCTGTTCACTCTCCCCATGTGCTGTTGGTGCAGGCAGTATTGGTGATCACTTACCGAGAACCCCCAAATCCCGAGTATCAGGAATTCCAGAATCGTCTGCTGATAAGAGCCCGGGAAGATTTTGGTGTGGAGCTGGCCCCCTCCCTGGTAAGTAGATCTCTCTTTCCTGAGAGTCGGGCCAGGCTTTGAGGAAAGGCTCTTCTCCCTAACTCAGCATCAAGCCTTGGCCTCGGAGCCAGCCCAATTTGGGGACTGTCTGCTGTCATCCAGGCTTTTTCCTTCTGCTCTTCTGTCCAATGGAAGTAGGGATGGCATATTAGGAATGACAGGAGGGAAGGAAGCAAACCAGAAGAGAGAGAAGAGGTAGAAGGAGACCCCAGAGACGGGAAAGGGGGCTGGGGAGGGGCCTGGCAGGACATTTGGAGACCCCTACTGAAGTTGCCACCCCTAGATGAACCTCATTGCTGGCTGCTTCTACGATGGGATCCTGCTGTATGCTGAAGTCCTGAACGAGACAATCCAGGAGGGAGGCACCCGGGAAGACGGACTTCGAATTGTGGAGAAGATGCAGGGACGAAGATACCATGGTAATGGAGAGGGTCAGGCAGGGGCCAGAGCGCTGCTGATGGGCCTGCGAGCGGAGTAGGCAGAAGAAAATACAGATGCCAGGGGCAGAGGAAGAGTTAGGAGGGGTCAGAGAACATGGTGGAGGTGGACGTGTATTAAGAACAGGGGCAGGAGGGATCTGAGGTAATCGGAGGAATCGGGGCACAGGAGAGGGGCCGAGGGTAGATCTCAAAGTAAGGGCTGCTCTTTTCTATCTTAGGTGTAACTGGACTGGTTGTTATGGACAAGAACAATGACCGAGAGACTGACTTTGTCCTGTGGGCCATGGGAGACCTGGATTCTGGGGACTTCCAGGTAATGGGGGAGGAGGCAGGGAGGAGACTGTGGGCCCTGAATATCCAGCTTTCAAGGGTTTGGTGGGGCAGAATCAAAGGTACTAGAGGCAGGGACTTATTTGCTGGACCTCTATCCTGGGTGGGTGGTAGGCTGGGGAGAAAAGCAGCCAAATAGCGGGGGTCTGGGGGAGAGGCTGGTGGGAGCAGGCCCGCGGGCCCAGTTTTCTCCTTCCTCACAGCCTGCAGCCCACTACTCAGGAGCTGAGAAGCAGATTTGGTGGACAGGACGGCCTATTCCCTGGGTGAAGGGGGCGCCCCCCTTGGACAATCCCCCCTGTGCCTTTGACTTGGACGACCCATCCTGTGATAAAAGTGGGTGTGTGCGGGGGCTGGGAGTCACCCTTCCTCCCCTAACTTCCATCCTTTCATCTCCTCTCCCTGACTCCCCACCCTTAGCTCTGTTTCCTCCTCTACTTGCAGACCCCCTCCTCACTCCTTTCCCTCAAGATATCTGTCTGCTCCCTGCACCCTGAGCACTGCCCCCTCCCGGTCCACAACTCCACACAGTCTTTCTCAGGGTCCCCTCTCTCCTTCAGCTCCACTTTCAACTCTGGCCATTGTGGCACTGGGAACAGGAATCACCTTCATCATGTTTGGTGTTTCCAGCTTCCTCATTTTCCGGTGAGTCCTGGGCTTCCCACTGACCTACCCCCTTCCCTCCCACCGCTCAGGCCTTCTGGAGGTTAGCGGGATTCTTAGTTTGATGGTTGTCTCTTAGGCCTAACACCTTCCTCTCTAGCCTTTCTCGTTAAGCTTTTAGCCTAGGTGTAGTTTTCCCACTTTTGGTCCAAGCCTGGGTGTCCTAACGACAGGTTTCACGTGGGGTCTTCTAAGGGCAAAGGTGAATTTTCCATGAATGCTACCATTTTAAGAAAGAACTTTTGCCTTCAGCCTCTGTGTTTTCAAATGAGCACAGGGCACATATCCCACGTGTAGAGAATGCATCCTCCTCAGGCAGTCCTGCACCGAGTCCCACCTCGAGTGTAATGGTTGCAGCTTCTGGCGCTGCAGGGAAGCCCCCCGCAACCCCACTGTTGGCTCCCGGGGTGGTAGGATCGGGCTTGCCAGTCAACTGAGGTGTGCAGTCCTTACAGAAAGCTGATGCTGGAGAAGGAGCTGGCTAGCATGTTGTGGCGCATTCGCTGGGAAGAACTGCAATTTGGCAATTCAGAACGATATCATAAAGGTGCAGGCAGTCGCCTCACACTGTCGCTGGTGAGCTCTGGTCTCAGCTGTCCCTCTGCTTCCCTCTGAGTGCCTGTCCTTTCGTGCCCTGGACCTTTCCCAGCACATTGGCTTGTAATGATAGCCCTTGCACTGCCACCATCATCTAATGTTCCTTTCATCCTTCCGCCTCCATGTTGCCCTTGGCCCCAGCGGGGATCCAGTTACGGCTCGCTCATGACAGCCCATGGGAAATACCAGATCTTTGCCAACACCGGTCACTTCAAGGTGAACAGTCATCCGCTTGTTCTGGTCCCCACCATTTCATCCTCTCTCATCCCCATATGTCACCTCTTGCCATGAACCTCTGCCCCTCATAACCTTCCTTTCTGTGTCTAGCTGAGCTCCTGGATGTTCCCATGCTTCTCCAGGATTTCCTAGCACCTGGGAACTCCTGATACTAACTTCCCTTTTCCTCTTTCACTCCCACCATCAGGGAAATGTTGTTGCCATCAAACATGTGAATAAGAAGCGCATTGAGCTGACCCGGCAGGTTCTGTTTGAGCTCAAACACGTATGTAATGTTGTATGGATTAAGGGTGAGGGGTAGATAGGGATGGAGAAGAGGAGAGGGGAATAGTAAAATTGGCTAGGGAGGCAAGGGGCCTATTTATAAGGGATTTTAAGTTGTAGGTACAATTAAGAGAAAGGTCCTGTCATGCAGTGTGTTATTTCTGTATCTGATTTTTAATCTCCTTAAATTCTTTTTTCCTTTCCCACCTTTTGTTGTTGTTCTTAGATGAGAGATGTTCAGTTCAACCATCTCACTCGCTTCATCGGTGCCTGCATTGACCCCCCCAACATTTGCATCGTGACTGAGTATTGTCCTCGGGGGAGTTTACAGGTAAGGGAAAGGTGGAGATTCTAGGGATAGGGCAGATAAGCATGTGATAGCTAGTGGGACTGGAATAGTCCTATAATCTATTCCGTGTCACTACCAGGATATTCTGGAAAATGACAGCATCAACTTGGACTGGATGTTTCGTTATTCCCTCATTAATGACCTTGTTAAGGTGAGTCTTCCCTGCTCTTCCATAAGAGTTCATTTGCTTTAAAATGCCTTTCTTTTTTTTTTTTTTAAGGTTTTATTTATCTATTAGAGAGAGAGTGCACATGTGCACGAACGGGGCGGGGAGGGGCAGAGGGAGAAAGACTTCTCGCTGAGCAGGGAGCCCGATGTGGGGCTCCATCCCAGGACCCTGGGATCACGACCTGAGCTGACGGCAGATGCTTAACTGACCTAGCCACCCAGGCACCCCTAAAATGCCTTTGTTTCTTGATCTTTGCTTTCAATTTCTCCTTCTAGTCCTGTGAAAGTCCTGTTCTCTCCAGTTCCCCTTATTCCTGTGGTTGGGTAATAATGGGTAAAGGGTCTGGAGTTTTTAACTGGGGGAGATTTATCTGCCACAAAGAGTCCTGACAAAGAATTTTTGTCATCCTGCCCTAGATATCTCAGATCTCTCACCATCATCTTTTTTTTTTTTAATCTCTAAGAGTTTATATTAAGATTTCTCAGCAGGAAAAAGATGAATGGGGTCTCCAAACAAACTGAAATTTAAAAAAAGAACATTTACTAGTAAAACTAAGAGAAATGAAGGAAAATTATACTAGACCTTTGGTATCTTCCCATATATTAGTTTTTAGCTATTTTCAGGTGACCCAGTGGTGCATGGATTTGCAGAGGTATGAGTTTGAATCTTGGAAGGATTGGGCAAGTGTTTAGAGCAATTCTTATGGCCAGTGAGCTAGCCTAGTGGATCACTTGTACCACACCTGAAGCTGGCTTTGGTTTTTCTGTTTAATTCTCATGAGGTTATTTAAAAAATTTTGTGTGTGTGTGCGTGAAAATTTGCCATCAAGTGAGAGATAAAATATTAGGTAAAGTTGATGTGGTGGCTGACTGTGATGATAAATATAAGAAAAACAGGACTCTTGAGAGTACCATGATTTGATGGAAAAGTGATTTAGGAAAAAGCCAGAAGCCTAATCCTTTCTGTATTCACAAATTTGGTGATTCCCAAATTTGTTGATATCAAAAGGAATAAAAAGGAGGAGTTCACAGAGACTAGAGTTATGATTTTTTAGGTCCAGAGCTAAATATTTAGACAGAGGTGTTTTGGTTAGCATACAGATCACTGCATCCTTTTTCTGTTCCACCTGAATTGACTGGGGCGGGTGCCCAGGGTTTCATTTTGGGAAGCACCACTCTGCCTTCTTGGGACCTGCCTGATAGTCCCTCATAGGCAAAGGTTTTTCTCTTCTGGCTCTGCATTGGCTTGGCAGCTGTCTCCCATTTTTTCCATTGTCCAGGGCTTTACTAATTTACTATTTTTTCCACTTTCTCTCTGGCCTAGCATTTTCTCTAGTAGATTGCTTTCCTCCTCCATGCTGACTCGCCTGCCTACACATGGCTATATGTTAAAGTTTACAACTGGCTAGTCTTCTTTGGTGCATCTAGGTACTCTTGATACCTGGGTCTCTAGCCATGTCTTCCTAAGTAGTGGCCATACATTTGAGGCCATCATGGATGTCAGACATATCATTTTTGGGGTTCACCCTCATAGTTCTGTTTACTACTCAGAAGACTGACTGCCCTTTCCAGTCCTCCCCTTGTCCCTCCCCTTAAACATTTCTCCTGTCCCTGGTGCCATGGTGCCAATATACTGTTTATGGTACCAAGAAGGGAGGACTCTCCTATTCTGCCTGCTTCTTTGGGTAGGAACTTACTGTAAAGGATGCCTTCCAAAAGTAGCTTATTGTTTTTATGGTCCCGAGATCTTTAGACAGCTAGCTAATGCCCATCTCATGGAGAGGGGGGTAGCTTAAGCCGGATATAATCCAAACCCATGACTTGATCTGTATCCTGCAGGGCATGGCCTTTCTCCATAACAGCATTATTGCATCCCATGGGAGTCTCAAGTCCTCCAACTGTGTGGTGGATAGTCGTTTTGTGCTCAAAATCACAGACTATGGCCTGGCCAGCTTCCGTTCAGCTGCTGAATCCGATGACAGCCACGCCCTCTATGCCAGTGAGGCCTTCCCCCACAACCCCCTTTTATATTTCGCCTCTGGCCTTGATCATTTCCACCTAGGGAGGGTGGGAGAGGGAGATGGAATGACAGTAATATGGGGAGCATTATGGGCTTGGGGATACTCTTTTTGAGGACTTGGCCAGCCTTTTCCCTCTTTTCAGAGAAGCTGTGGACTGCCCCAGAACTGCTTGGTGGGAACCCACTGCCAACCACAGGCATGCAGAAGGCTGATGTCTACAGCTTTGGGATCATCTTACAGGAGATAGCACTTCGCAGTGGCCCTTTCTACTTGGAGGGCCTGGACCTCAGCCCCAAAGGTAAGAGTCAATCTACTGCCCATAGACTCCTCTACCTGGGGGACCCTGTTCTTCATCCAAAGCCTTTATCACCCTCAGAGATTGTCCAAAAGGTCCGAAATGGTCAGCGGCCATATTTCCGGCCAAGCATTGACCGGACCCAACTGAATGAAGAGTTAGTATTGCTGATGGAGCGATGTTGGGCCCAGGAACCAGCTGAGCGGCCAGACTTTGGACAAATTAAGGGCTTCATTCGCCGCTTTAACAAGTGAGAGGGCACTAAGGGGCGAGGGCTCCCCAGGGATAGAAGCCTCATCAGTGTTGGTGGATGAGGTGGGGCTGGTGGGGCCAAGAGGGTGGGTTGGGTAGGAAGTCCTGGGAGTCTTGAGAGTCTGGGAGCAGGTACCATATCCTGGCCTCCCTCCAGGGAGGGCGGCACAAGCATATTGGACAACCTGCTGTTGCGCATGGAGCAGTATGCCAATAACCTGGAGAAGCTGGTGGAGGAGCGCACACAGGCCTATCTGGAGGAGAAGCGCAAGGCTGAAGCTCTGCTCTACCAAATTCTACCCCAGTGAGACTTTGGTCACCTTCCCAAATTTTCCTTTAGTATTCTACTCTATTGGGTTCTCCCAGATCAAGCTCCTGAGAACTCACTTTCCAACTCTTAGAACCCTGTTTTGTTTCACCTTGACACAGTGAGCCTTTCTGGCTATAGACCGTGTGTTTTCATTCTGTCTCCAAATGAGCTATGCTGCCTTCTTCCTGGCTTCCCAACCCTTCCTTTTAGGACACGGCTCTACCGTGCCTTTGCTCTAGCAAGTGGATGTAGAACACTCCCAACTTGAGACATTTAGCCCCCATCCCTAGGGGTCCCCTTGCAACCCCCCACCACTTAAATACTTTACCTTGAGCTAGTCCCAGTCACCTTCCTTCTCTTCTACCCGGCTTAGCTTTCATGTTACAACGCATCTCTGCTCCAGCCATGCACTCCTTGCCTCTCTCCTCCACCCATCCTCTCTCTCTGAGTTTGGCCCTTGCTTCCTAGTTCAGTGGCAGAGCAGTTAAAACGGGGAGAGACTGTACAGGCTGAGGCCTTTGACAGTGTTACCATCTACTTCAGTGACATTGTTGGCTTCACAGCTTTGTCAGCAGAGAGCACCCCCATGCAGGTGAGAACCAGAAGTGAGAAGTAGGGGGTGGGATAGGGATCTGGGGGAGCTTCGTTGGGGCATAGGGAGCCTTGATAGTAGGGGAGATTCATTTGTTCTGGAGTTCCCATATTTTGTTAGGGCTTATGGGTTAAGAATTCTTAGAAAGTTAGGCTCAAGTCTCAGGGGCTCTACTTTCCCATCCTTGTTAGGTGGTGACACTTCTCAATGACCTGTATACCTGCTTTGATGCCATAATTGACAACTTTGACGTCTACAAGGTGAGAGCTGGGGCTACCCTTCTCCTGAGACCACCTTGAAAACCCAGTCTCCCTGAACCCTACATGCCTTACCCCGCTCAATGGTCAGTTTGCCCTCCTGGGGGCCCTTTGTAGACAAATGAGGCTCTGGCACTCTTATTGTATCTTTCAGTCTGATTTCTTGTGAATCTGAGGCTGCCCTAATCAGAACCATTACAGAATTTAGCCCCTATCCGCCACTTTTTGCCTAGGAGTATAAACACAGCCTATCCATTTTTTCTCATCTCTCCATCCCTTCTAGACGTGGAAGAATCATATGGGATGTCGGTACAGAATGATTTATAAGGGTGAGGGACATGCTACCTTGTAAAAGATTTTGTTACGTCATTGAGTTGGCACAGAGTGGGCTTTATTGCACTTCAGAGTAAAAACCATTGGGATTTAGGTGTTGATTTTGTGACTAATTGTGTGGCCTTGGGCAAGTAACTGGAAAGCTCCTTGAGCCTCAGATATTTTACCTGTAAGTTGGGAATAATAGATTTATTGTGGAAAGTGCACATTGCACAGATAATACTATTCCTGTCTCTTTCCTTTGGACTTACTCTACCATGTCTGTTGTTGCTATAACATAGAGCTACCATAAACCCTTTACCAGATTCACCAGTTATTTATATTCACCCCACTTGCTTTATTTAAAAAAAAATCTATGTATCTATGTAATTATTTTCTGGACTATTTGAGAGTAAGTTGCAGGCACGGTGCCCCTTTATCCCTAAACGGTTCGGTGTCTGGTTCCTAAAAATAGGCCATTCTTTTGTATAGCTTCAGCACAATTAACAAAGCCAAGCGGCTGCTTTCTTACCTTGCACAGTTCAGGCTGTCTGAGGCCTAGTTCAGTGGGCCTGCCTGCCCTCCTCACTAGCGTCTGTGCTCTTCAGGTCAGCCCTGTTTTCTTGCTTCCCGTTTCCTGACAGCAGAACCTATTTGTCCATGTGTTGTTGTAGACAGGGTATCCATTCATTCAGCAAATGTTTACTGGGTGTTTGCCAGGTACAGGGGTGGGGTAGGAGGATTTAAAGATTCCCTTAATTGCACCTCTCCCCCCTCCCCCCTCCGCCAATTCTCAGGACCATGGCACTTACTTTCTAGTCAATGTTCTGGCCTCCCAGGCTGTTAGGATGACTCATAGTGGTGTTCAGCTTATCTCCTACGCTTCCCCATTCCCACTGATCCACATAGAGGTGACATTTTCATCCCCATCTCAATCAGGTAGAAACGATTGGAGATGCCTACATGGTGGTGTCTGGCCTCCCAGGCCGAAATGGTCAACGCCATGCCCCAGAAATTGCTCGTATGGCCCTAGCATTACTGGATGCAGTTTCTTCCTTCCGCATCCGCCACCGACCCCATGACCAGCTGAGGCTACGCATAGGGGTCCACACGGGTAAGGCTGACTCTCACTCCAGCCCTTGTGTCTGCTTTTCCCAGGCTTTCCCAACCTGTTTCTTCTCCTAGGGCCCGTCTGTGCTGGGGTTGTTGGCCTGAAGATGCCCCGCTATTGTCTTTTCGGAGACACGGTGAACACTGCTTCCCGCATGGAGTCTAACGGTCAAGGTAAAACATTAGCCCTCAACCCCAGCCTCAGCCTCAATGTGTGTTGTCCTTTTCTTCTTTTCAGAGTTCCTCCAAATCTCTCAATCTGAGAGATCACAGTTCCTGACTGCCCCATCCTTGGACATATTTTGGTTCTAGTGCATGCCCTGGGAAGACTGAGAGCCTCCTGAGGGGTGGTGGTTTGGTAAAGCTCTCTCCGATACCGCCAATTCTTCTATTGTCTTTTCTTTGATTCATCTTCCCACCATCCCTGCAACCTCATCCCACCCCCAGCCCTGAAGATCCATGTCTCCTCTACCACCAAGGATGCCCTGGATGAGCTAGGATGCTTCCAGCTAGAGCTTCGGGGGGATGTGGAGATGAAGGTGATGGCAGGCCATGGGGAGGGGTCATGGAAAGGGAGGATGAAAGCAATTATGGGGACCATGGGGAAAAGAGAGAGATAAAGAGAATAACATCAAAGAATTTGAATTATCTTCACTCCCCCACTTCTAGGGAAAAGGAAAGATGCGAACTTACTGGCTCCTAGGAGAGCAGAAAGTACCCCCTGGACTCCTGTAAACCCTACTTCTTCCCAAATCAGACAGTCTCCTGCTGCTGGGACCTGGGTGGGTAGTGGTCACCATCTCTCCACACACCAGAAATGGACATTGTCGTGTAAGATGGAAACCAACGTGCACAAAAACCCGACCTTATATGGAAATTGTTGCTCTTTGCAGCTCAGCCTTGTACATATACCTGCTTCGCTCTGGCCTGGTCCCCTTCTTCCTTATCTTCTGTAAATATCTGTATCTAAACCAGAATATTTTGGCCAAATATAAAACAACAAAAAATTTCATGGTGTCAGAGTCTGGGTTAGGGGCAAGTCCAAGGAAAGGTGATGGGGTGTGAACATGGTAACGCCTAGAATAACTGAAATCGCAATCTCAGGACAAGAGAGAACCCTTTATGGAAAGCCCCTTCACCAAGTACAGACAGAATGTACTTCCTTCCCACCTCTCCAGTACAGATGGAAATAGATTCCATATTCCACATCCCTCTTCCCTCCTCAACCCTTAGATAGTGGTTCTACGCATTTCACCACCCTATTCTCCCTGACAGGCAAGGGAAGATCTTTCTCCCAGTTGGTGGGAATAATTCTCAGGTTCATAGGGCAAAGGCTGCCCCAGAGACAAAGGCACTGGTGTTGAGAAACTGCAGTTCTTCCGGAATGGCGTGTCCAGTGTCTTGATGTTACTGACACCCTGGAGGAGGGCCAGAATGAGGACAGATCCTGCTCTGCGCCAAGCTGGAACAGAAGAGCCTCTTCCCCTCCTTCTTCTCCCGCACTCCCAACACCCTCACACACCGGTAGCTGTGGGGCCCTCTGCATCCAGAAGGTTTCAGGCTGCTCCTGACGGTAGTCGTGAGGCTGTAAGGGAGAAAACATGAAAAGCGCTTGGTTTGAATCTCCCTCTCTTAACCTCTACTACTTTCCCACAGCCCATTAGGGCCCAGCTGTACAAATGGGATGGGATAAGCTCTCACCTTGGTTGGGGCAGGAGGCCCGGCATGTACCAGCTCCTTTCGGTAGTCACGGTGTGTCACAGACTCGACCTCAAAGTGCTTCCTTGTGGGTTCCTGCTCTGCCTGCACCTCTTTACTATACAGTTCTGGGGGGCATCAGAGCCATTCTTCCCAGATTTGTCTTCCCCCTCCCCTTTACCCTTCCCCCAGCCTCTCACCAGATCTGATGGTGCAGGAGCATCTCCATCATGGCTTCACGCTTTCCTGTGGGAGGGCAGGGAGGGGACAGAATGGGGGAGTCTGGTTAAGAAGCAGGCCCAGAAGAAACAAATGTGAGAAAAGGAAGAAAAATCATGGGGTTTTACCCTTATACCCATTGGACAATCCATAGTCCTACTAGAAATTCCTTCCTCTCTCTTTTCTCTAATGGGCTCATGCTGGCCCGTTCTCTCATGCTTCCCACCTCGAATTGGCTGATAGTAGTTTCGTGGGGGCTGGTATGAGTCTTTCTGGGTGGTGCTGAAGGACATGGGTGACTGTGGCTGCAGGGTCAGCAGTCCCTGGTGTCCATGTCGGAAGAAGAAACTCTCAGAGCCATCCTGCATACTTGGAACTTGATCCAGGTGGTTGGTGGCTCTCTGTGGGCCCCAAGTTGAGTGACCATGATATCCTTTATGGTACCCACCCTCATCATAAACTACTGCCTCCCCCAAGAAACTGGGGGCAGTCTTCAGGAAAAGGGAGCAGGTCAAAACAATACCTCCTCCTCCCAGTTGTAGAGAAGGCAGTGGCCCCGTGGCAATGTTTCACTGAGAACCTTACAGTTCCCTTCAACCTGGGGGGTCTTCCATTGCCCTCGGGCACCAGGTTCTGAGACTTGCAAAAATTTCCAGGGTTGTTTCCGAGGTTCCCAGTGGCAGTAGTGATTCCAGGAGGCATAATTAGGGACCAGCTCTGCCCTGAGGTTTCTGAAGCTTGGGAGATTGGAGGGGCTGAGCTCAGGGTCATGACCACCGTCTGGACTAGGCCCAGAGTCAGTGGCAGGACCAGGGCCAGAACCAGGACCAGTGCCTTGACCAGAGTCACAGCCAGGGCCAGAGCCATGGCCAGGACCAGAACCGGAGCCAGGAGCAGGGCCAGGACTAGAGCTAAGGTCATTTGTAGTACAGGGATCCTGGGTGAAACGGGAAACATAGACAGGCTCAAAGCCAAGTCTCCTATGGCCTGTCTTGTGGGTAAAGCTGGCTCCAGTGCAGGGCTCCCCAGGAAGACTGTCAGAGGAGCGGTCCAGGAGAACGCTGGGCTCAGAGTAGCGCGCTAGGGTCTTCGTAGATAACGCATCAGTTTTGGCGGTGGAGGCGGCTGCAGCTGCAGTGATGGCGGCTGCCAAGACCGACCCGGGACGGCCATCCGAAGGAAACGGTTCTGAAGCCGACCTGAGCCCTCCAGCACCAGGCTGTATGTCCAAAGATCTAAAAGAAAGCGAATGCGTCAAAGTCCTCAAAAGCGCAGCCCAGTAAGTCCTCTGACCCTTCTTGTTTACACCTGCAGCCAAAGCTGCCGCTCTCACCGAGACCGCGATCCCTTGGTAGACTCGGTGGTCTCCATCTTCGGGCACCAGCTACCGGGTTGCCATAGAGACGGCAAATAATTCCAGGAGACTGCGCAGAACTAGAGTTGGGCGGAAGTGTTGGGTGGGGGTGGAGGCAGATTCTCTGCGGGGCGGAAGTCTTCAACCTGCCGCTGTCTGGGACGTTTGCTTTCCGTTCAGACTCCGTTCCGCCTCAGCCCAGCTTTTAAGGTTCCGCTGGCCTAGGGCCCTGCCTTCTACGCGTAAGCATGGTTCTTTTTTTTTTTTTAAGATTTTATTTATTTATTTGACAGGGAGAGACAGCGAGAGAGGGAACACAAGCAGGGGGAGAGGGAGAGGGAGAAGCAGGCTTCCTGCCGAGCAGGGAGCCCGATGTGGGGCTCGATCCCAGGATCCTGGGACCATGACCCGAGCCAAAGGCAGACGCTTAACAACTGAGCCTCCCAGGCGCCCCCAGCATGGTTCTTTTGAGGCTTTCTAAGGTGGTTCTTTGTGTTGGAGACAAGCACAGGGCTGGGGTATCAGAGTAAAGCATACCTGGTGTGCTTGTGTAGGGGCAACAGTAACTTCCCCTTAGTTCATTCTCAAAAGTGGAGGGAGTCTTTTTAAAATATTTAAGGTTGAAAATACATCAAACAACTCAAAAGCAAAATGGTGAGACATGGGGATCTGTCAAAGGGTAGAGGCCTTTTTTGGTGTAATTAGTTCTCCTTCAGTAAAAGGCCCTCACATTGACCATCCTCCTCTCAGACTCCCTTAGCACTTGGCTTGGCATCTGAGTGAGTGCGAGGATTGAGCAAGGCTCACTCCTGGGTTTCAGTCTCTTCCTACTCACACAAGCTTATTCCTACTGCTACTTTTCTAGAAGCTTGATCCAGGTGGACCATTAGTCATGAGGACTCACAGATCTATAGGCAAATGCTTCTTTAACTGCAGGATGGGCCTCCTTAATGTCTCTCACTGACCATAGTCAAGAGAGATGATTATCTTTAATCAGTTTTCTTTCCTATTTGTGGTATCTTTATATATTTAAGACAGTGATCCAAAATCGAGGGAGAGTAAGTTTATTAGCATCATAGGGTCCCTTTCCCCCCACCCTCCAAGCATCCAGGTCTGAGGTTCTTGGTCAGTTGGTAGGTTCAACCTGGAGGCCACTGGAGCTGTCGGCCCCCAAGTACATGAATGTGCAGATGATACACAGACTGTGCGCCCAGCTTCCCGTCATTGATCACTGAAAGAGAACTTGGGGTTAGGAGGTCAGGATCATGGAAAAGGTCAAAGATTAAAGATCATACTGAGGGGTAGTTTTGAGAATTTATACGTGAGGGGCTCAAGGTCCAAAAGTCACTCACCAAGTCGGTATCCATCTCCCAGGCCCTCAGCCTTTGCTGTCTTCTTGGCCACAAGGAGAAGGTGTCCTAGAAGCTACAGGGAAAGGGGTTGGAGACAGGTGGCTTCATTCACAGGGAGCAAAACCTCTAGCTCCACCCCCCGAAGCCAAACCTTGGCCCTGCTCTTCCCACCTGCTGGTCCTCTTCTTCAGCCTGGCTAATCCGAGGAATGGGCTTCTTAGGAATGACCAGGAAATGCACAGGAGCTTGAGGGGCCACATCACGGAATACGAGACACTGGGAGTAGTGACAGGCCAGAGGCCACCATGTTACTTCAACAGGCTGATGGTATCTCAGCAGTTCCTAAGGGGATGAGTCCTAAGGGCACCCCACCTGCTGGTCCTCATATAGAATGTCAGCTGGGAGACTTCGATCCAGGATCCGGGAGAAGACAGTTGGGGCTGCTCCCCTAGGAGCTGTCTGCTGGGCCTTGGCCACTTCATTTCCGTCAGTCACACCTGCAGCTCCTCGGACCTGAAGGTGGGTCAGACATACCCAAGGGAGGGGGCTGACACTACCTATCCCATATAGTGAGTCGGGGCTGGCAGAAGCTGGGCTCTGTTAGTCATTAACTTCATCCTTCTAAGAACCTATTTGTGGTTCTTATCCAAAAGAAAAGTTCCTCAATTTCAGAGCATCAGTAGCGGAGAGTAGGGTCAGAAAGTGCTGAGCTTGGTTAGATAAAGGCTGTATTACAATGCAGGACTCAGCAGTGCAAGTGATTCCTGTTCCTAATGTGTCTAGTAAATTTAGTTGCTGTTCAGAGGAAAGGACACAGGATGAGAACTGGAAACTTAGGTCCCAGTTCTCCTTTTACCACTGAATTACCTTAGATAAATCCCTCCTCTTGGCTTCAAATATAAAATAAAGAGAATGGTCTGTATCACCTTTGAGAAGACTGGAGCTCTTCCCATTTACTCATACCTTGTTACTAAGTTTCCACTAATTTCCATTACTTGTTGCCTGATCTTTAAGCTATGTTACCCGTTTTATTCAGGTTTGACACAGCACGTCTAGGTGTCACATCCGACCTCTTACTGTGAATTTTACCTCCAGTCCCTTAAATCAGTGAAGGGAAGAATTAAGCGAACTCAGCACCCCCAGCCCCAGGGGATTGTGGGTAGGGAAGCCTCAGTTTCCCAGGGGCTCAGAGAAGGCTGAAGTCCGTGCTGTCACACTGTGGGAGAAAGAGCTGGGATGAACCTGACCCCTCCGACAAGTGGGGAAGATGAGAGGTTAACACTTGTGCTCAGAAGGCCAGGGGCCTGACAGAGGCTGGAGACTGGCTCCGACAAGACAAACCTCACTTCCTGCAGGGGGCGCTGAGGAGGCTGCCCGGAGCAGGCGTTCGGTCAGCTGGGCTTCAGGTAGGCTTAGAAGGCAGCAGCCAATGCACTGACCCCGCGGCGACCTCGGCGCCCGAGGCGGTGCACGGCGTCGGCCACCGCCGCCCACCAGCCCGATCTCACCGCACAGCCCCGGAGCTTGCACCTCGGGAGGGGCGGCGTTCCCTGCCCGGCGTTCGGGCTCCGTCCCCGCGAGGCCGCAGGGCCGCGCGCGCCTGGGGGAGGAACGCCGATCCCCCGGCCCGGAAGGGCGGCCGAGCCCGCGGGACGCCCTCCGCGCGCCTACGGCCGCTTCTCACCTGTGCCCCCCGCGGCCCCGCCACCGCCACCGCCCTGCGCGCCACGCGCACCCCGGCAGCCAGCACCGCGGCTGCCGCCATCTTGCCCCTCAGCCGCCGAACCTCTCCCCGGGCCAGTACGCCGGCCGCGCCGCCAGGCCGAGGTGGGGCTGCCACGGAGCCCGCTTGCTGCCCTTTAGCCCAGAGGGTGGCGCCGTTCACTGCTCCGGCTCCGCCGCCACCGTGGAGGTGGAATCTTTTCAGCCCATTGGCTTCTTCTGCCAGCTGGAGGGCGAGCGTTCCACTCCATTGGCTTAGACTTCTGGTCAGAGTGACGGTTCCTTCGCCATTGGGCCCCCTAAGTAGTTTCGCCAAGAGAGTGTCTCACTCCACTGGAAGGATTAAGAGACCCAGAGGTGGGATTTTCCTCCAGTTGGCTCCGCTGCACCACACTGGTGTGGCACCGAGCCCCGAAGGTCGTAGACCGTCTCCGGCACTGGCCGGGGGGAGGGCGGTTCTGAGGGCGCTCGGCGCTGGCTGGCTCCGGGAAGCGCCGCAACCCGGGGGGCCAAGGCCGCAGAGGGGGGCCGGGCGGGGCGCCAGGCGGGTGGGCTGAAGGAGAACTGGGACGGGGTCCTTTCTTTAACTGGTGGGACGGACGCCCAACTTCTTCCCTACAAGGGCATTTCAGGCCCTTGAGCATTTCAGAGATTTTTAACTTACTCATCTAAGGGCAGTTCCTCCTTCGTTTATGTTCTTGTGTACATACTCCGAGATTGAAGATTCTGCAGTTTGTTTTCAGGGCATTTTCCCCCTTTCTTTTTAAACGGGGGTGCGGCGGCAGTGTCCTGTCTTTGCCACACGACTAATAAGCAAAGTAATAGGTATCCAGTGTTTTTTCCTTATCAGAAATGGTGTGCGATGCAGTTAGCCTGGCGCCTGGCATTTTTAGGTAGGTTTGAAGGACCAGGGAAATGCATCATGGCTAGGTCAGAAGTATATTTCGTTTTGCTTGAATGTATATTTTTGACCGAGGAACGGGGGTCACCAAATGCTAATATTCTCACACAGCTAAGTTTTAGTACGACATTTAACACTTAGGACAGAAGCCACCACTGTATCTTTAGGGTTTTTTGGTTGTTTTTTTTTTTTTTTTTTTTTTTTAGCACAGGTCCTTGACATAGATAGGTGCTCAATGATTGTGGAATGAATAACATTTGGTGTTTCATTTGCTTTCATAATATGTAATACATATGTATTGCATATATATTCTTATTCTGCCCCTTACAATCAATTTTCCACATTATTACATAGCCTATGTAAATATATTTGTAATGTCTGCATTTTATTTATTTACTTATTTATTTTTAAGATTTTATTTGAGAGAGAGAGAGAGAATGAGCGGTGGGATGGGGTAGAGGGAGAGGGAGAGAGAAGCCGACTCCCCACTGAGCAGAAAGCCCTGATGCCATGCAGGGCTCCATCCCAAGACCTGGAGGTCACAACCTGAGCCCAAGGTAGATGCCCACTGACTAAGCCACCCAGGCACCCTCTGCATATTATTTATTTGAGTGAGTTTATCACAGTAACCATTCCTTTATTGTTGACTATTGAATTAATTTTAATGAATGGTCATTATGGCGCTCATTGCATATCACCCGTCAAGAACAACTCTTTACTTCCAGAGATAGTAACAAACTTTGCTATAGCCATGTTATTGTTAGAAAGTCCTTTTTCCCTCCAAAGGGCAGACATTTGACCCTGTGATTTCCCCCTAGGAGTTCTAGCAGTCCAGATTGCATCCCTTCCTTTGGAAGTATAGACAGCTTCCCCAAATGTGGGGAAATGTAGACTGGCCTTTTCTGTGCCCCAGAGGCTACATGCAGTTCTCTGTGGTGTCTCTGAGACCACATGGAGCTGCTCTGGAGAAGCGCAAGAGATAAGAGGAGCTGGCATCTAGGAAGGGGAAGGAAACCGGCCAGGCACGGTAGACGACGACAAAGCACTTTGAAACTGGTTATTTCTTTGGGTTCTCAGGGAGAGCAGATAGCACAGAGATTATTCTTTTACAGAGCCAGAAACTGAGGCCCAGAGAGTGACTTGCCTAAGATCACAGAGCCCATTAGTGCCAGAATCTCCTACTCCTCATAAAAATAACTATGATTCCCTGATTTTAGCCACAGTCACTGATTTTGGCTGCTCGCCCACAGTTCTTTACTCCAAGCCTTTGTGATACCTGGCAGCTGCTCTCTGAGCTGCAGCTCTCTGGAGGCTCTGACCACTGTCTCCAGTACTGATCCCCACCGCTACATTGGCTGCTGGACCTCATTAGAGACTTCTGTTCCTTTGTTCTTTTTTTTTTCAATTTGTCAGTTGCTTCCAGGCTTTACTTTCTTTCCGTTTGTATGGTCAACTCTCTCCACATTCTCAAGCCTTCTTTGTGCTTTCTTTTCCTGATCATCCTCCCTGACACCCTCCCATCATCAACCATCAATCTAACTATTGTGTTTCTTTTCCTCTTTAGGTTCCTGCTTCCAGCTGTACCCGAATCCTCAGCTACCCACTGATTAGGTTTTTCTGTGATTCCCCACATTAGCCTTCCCAAGCCTTCTCCTCTCTCTTCCTATCTCCTACTCCCCACTCTTACCCCTTTCCTTCACAACCAGCAACTGACCTTGTCTCCTATTTCACAGGGGAACTTCCACAAGATCCTGCTTCCTGCAGCTCCGTGAAGGCCCATCATTTTCTTTCTCTCTTCCTCTTGGTCTTAGGGGGTGGTACTTCTCCTGTCCAGAGCAAATCCCTTCACCTCTGCCCTGATCTCATTCCTTCCCTCCATCTCTGGGATGTCTCACCAGGCATCTCTCTCTCTTCTGCATCCTTCAAGATCTTTTTCTCTACTGGTTCCTCCCCTTTTTTCCCTCCTAAAAAATGCTTCCTTGACTCCACATCTCCCTCTGGATATTGTCTGACTTCTCTCCTGCTCTTTTCATCCAAGCTTCCTAAACAAACTCTTTCAAACTTACTGCTGTTTGGTTTCTGCCTCCACTGCACCACTGAAACCACATTATCTGAAGTACCCAAAGACCTAATTATAAAATCCCATGGACATTTTCCAGTCTTTATTACTGGCATCCCCACCTGCATCTAACATCAGTGTTCACTCTATCCTTCTGGAAACCCCCTCCCTCCTTGGCTTGCCTGAAGCCACTCTGTCCTGCTGATGCCAGAGCTAGCATCTTGAATGTGGGTTTGGTGGAGGCAGGTGGCTTGATCCAGCCTGTCTCCTGTGTGGTGCTCTCTCTTGGCCCCATTAGGTGCCAACTCTAAGGTCCTAGGGTGTCTATCCCTGGGCTAGGATCTATCTGCCCCATACAGAACCAGGCCAGATTCCAGAGGCTTCCTTTTTATTGCTGATTTGAGCCAGGTTCAAAGGGGCCTGCGCCAGGTGTTGACACTGTCTGTCCCTGGAGGAGGGAAAAGCAGAGGTGAAAGGGTCAGGTATGGGGGTCAGACACAGGGTCAGGCCAGAGGCTGTGTGGGCCAGGAGGCCCAGGGGGCCTGGGGTGGGAGCCAGGACGGCCAGAGGGCCCCTGCTCCTGTAGAGCCTCAGAGTCAGAGTTGCTGACAATGGCTTCTCGGAGGGTAGGCATCTCTGCAAAAGGCACATAGTCTGCTCCTGGGGGTGGAAACCAGGGCAAGTATGGGGTGCAGCAGGTGAGAGGGTGAGATAGTCCTGGATGGGATGGTTGAGGGTGGGAGCACCTTCCTGCCCAGCCTTCTGACTATGACCATGCCCCCTCACCATGAGGCCTCCCTCCTCGTCGCCGGGTCTCCTCAGTCTCAAAAAAAGTCTCGTGTTCCTCCCAGCGCCGGTCACAGGCCGCACAGAGGAAATTAGACTCAAAGCAGTTGCAGCAACAGCCTAGGGCGAGGAGGAAGCCAAGACAAGTATAGGGAATTGGGGCTTCCTCATGGGCTGACTGTATTCTCATCTCTTCCGTACCAACCACAAACCCGAGTTTCTTCTACCAGTTCCCCTATCCTTATCCCCAAACTATTTGCATCCTACCCATGCCCACCCCTGTACTCCCCTCACCCTAGAAATTACCTTTCACCCTGCAGGGATGGGACCCAGTAGCTGCATGGTCTTCATGGCTGTGTTTGCAGCGACATTGGGCCCTCCAGGCCTTGGGGTCAAAGGTAGTTCGTCTTTTGAGCCAGAACTCACCCACCTCCTCTGGGCGTGATGGGATAAAGCAGAACATGAGGCAGCGACACTGGCCCACATTGCAGGGCACAGATATGTCTGTGGTAGTGGGGAAAGATGGAGGATTAGAATGGCACCTAGTAGGGCCTGGCCTTCCCGTGCCAACCCCCTCCCTCATACCAACACACACACTTTCTCTCATATGGCCAGAGTATAGTTATCCCTCCCTGCTGGCAGGGGCTGGTCAGTTCTCCCTACCTGAGATGATCTGGTGCTCTTTCAACAAGTGTCCACAAAAGCATTTGGACTCATCTCCAATCCGGAAACAGTCCCATAGGTAATGGGGGCAGCGCCAGCCAATGTAGAGACCTGAGTGTGGAGGGATTAACAAGGAAAAGTGAGAAGGAAAAATAGCCTACGCCTCCTACCCAAGGCGTTCTCACCTCTCCCCCTAGGTGTATTCACCTCCACCCATGAGTTCTCATCCCCACCCCTTTAGACATTTTCTCGCCAGGTTTTCTCAGGGTTCCACAAGTGTTTCAGTTCCTTTTCCACCCCAGGATCCACTCCATCTCTGTTAGCCTGTCAGAAATGACTGAGGACAGTCTTCAAGATTATAAATGAAATTTTATTTGAAGATAAACACGAATCTCGCCAAGTTCTCTGTGACTGTGAAGATTCCCATCTCCTCCCCTTCCCACATTAGAAACCAACTTTGTTTTGTTTCCTTGAAGAGTCTAAGGTGAGGGAAGGGAAGATGATTGGCTAGGGGTAGAAGAGAAGCATGGTTGTTGATGGGACCAGAGGCAGAGGAGGAGGAGGTTGGGCAGCTCTGGGACCAGGAGGAGGGCTTTCCTCACTTTTCAAGGTTCGCACCTTCATATTTCCTTTCTTTGTTCCTGGTGTTACTGAACGAACGCTATCTATGAATTTGAGAAGGGCTGCCTATGGTTCTCTAAGAATCAGGAGAAAGAGGTAGGCCGGAAGTCATGAGTGGTGAAGGTCAAGAAATCGAAGCTTGTGAGGCTAAGAAGTATCCCTGAGAGCAGGCACCAGCAAAACACCACAACCCTTAAGAGCCTGGTTTCAGCCATGGGATCTGAAACTGGCTTCATGGTCAGCCTTTCTAAAAGGCAAGGGTGGAGCCATGTAAATGTGGGAGGAGAACCAGAGAGCACATCCCACTCAGATTTTCTCACCCTTCAGGAGACCTGAGAGTACTCCAACTTCTAGGCAAGAATCCTAGATGAGTCCTCATGGAGTGGGATCTTCGCCGTAGGACCCATTCCCATTTAAAGGCTACAGTGAAGTGTTACCTCCACCAAAAAGTTGTCCCTGACTTCCTCTGTCTGTTTAGGGGCCTCTTCTCTTTCTTTGACTCCTTGTGCTACTCCTATCACAGTACTATACACGAGAATGGACTTTCCACTTGTGTTCCTCTTAAACCGTAAGTTCCTCCAAGGAAAGGTCTGTCTTTTCGCCTATATCTCTAGTCCTAGCTTAGGGCCTGGCCAAAATAGGTGCCCAGAGAGCACAGACTCCTTGACTGCCGAAATGAAGGAGCAAGTTCCTTCAGGAGGGAAGACAGACCCAGTATTCCAGGCATAGCCCTGACGTTAGTGTCCTCTGGTCTTTGACTCTGGCCAGGGCCACAATTCACAATTTTGTGCCTAATTGTCAGTCTGGGTTTTCTTGCCTCACCCATGGTTTTTCAGGGTCTAAAGCCCGTCCAGATGTGGCTTTTGGCTTTGCTACTTCTGTCTTGATACTGACAGCCTATAGTACGACTGCCCCGTCACACCAGCGAGTCTTGGTCAAAGGGGCAGAGTACAGGCAGAGTCATAATGGAGGTGAGTGGGGGCCAGAATTCCACTAGAGGAATTCTGAACTCTGTCCAGAGCAGCAGGACAGGCTGAGCAGATGAGGTGTGGAGGTGAACGAGGGTCAGTGCCCATAGATCAAGGTCCTGCCTGAGGGCCTGGGAGAGTCAAGTCCAAGCACTGATATGGGAGTCAGTGTCCAGCTCTCAGGTGAAGACTAGAGTTTAGACAGACTAGCAACTATACCTCAGATTCCATTATAGGTGTCAGTGGTCTTAAAGTGGGACAACTGACATCAGGCCATGTAGTCCAGAGTGGGACCCTCTTCTCTCTGCTCTGATTCCAAACACTCTTAGGACCGGCAGGGTGAGGAGACATTATCTGGGATGCCATTTTGACTCTGTATAAGGTGATTCTACGTAGTTAAGCCTTAAGAATCTTTGCCTCAAGCATTTTCACTGCAGACGTTTTCACTGCGTGATTAACTGGCCATAGACAATTTTGCCACAAAAGAAAAAATTATGAAAAATAAAAGGGCATTCATTAAAAAGGACATAATGAAAAATGGAAAATGAATATCAAAATTAAAAATGGCTTTATTGCAAAATGCAATATATTTGAATTTAAAATGTATAGAATAGTTTCATGGCAATACTGTACAAATAACTGATTTTATTTTGTGGATTGTACCTAAGCACTTGTCTTCAAAGTCTTTAATTCATAGTATTACACGTTTTTGTTTTTTGTTTTGTTTTGCTTGTTGATTCATCTCCTTGTTTGGCATCACTCTTTCTCTTTTTTTGCTAAAATTTCTTCCTTCATTAAGAGAGGTATCAGTTTCCAAATACTAGGATTAGGATACATATTTGTAACTGACCTTTGTATTGTGTTGTGAAAGCTTTCTACACTACTGTTTTTTCTTGGCAGATTGTCACATGTCCATCGATAGACGTTCCAAAGTTGTATGGGAAGTTGTGTGGGTTCAAAACTCTGTGTCACTGTGTAGACAATTATGAAGGCTAAGATCTATGTAATATACAAATGGGAGTACTGTGTCAACAGAGAAATGAAGCCAAACTGTCAACCAGTTGATGAAACCAACAAACTGTCAGACCAAACTATCAACTAGTTTATCTTTTTTTAAAATCTTTTTAAAAATATTTTATGGCAAATTGCCTTATGGTTAATTAATTTTGTGGCTCCCTATTTGTGGCAAAGGTGTCTACAGCACAGATGCTTACTCTGAAAATACCAGACAGGGTACAACACAGTCGATTCCATGGTCATATAATCACATTTGCATGATAACATCTATTTTTGCTTAGAACATCTCCATACAACATACAGTTGTCTTTACATGAAGGGTGTCTCCAGTCCAGACCTCTCTCCTGAGCTTCAGACCCATATAGCCAGCTGTCTCCAGACTCTTTCACCAGCATGTTCCACCAGCACGTCTAATGTGGTACAGCCAATTATTCCTTTCAAACCTGGCCCTCATCCTTTGTCCTCTGTTCATCCAACACATACTTATCATGAATCTACTCTGTTTTAGGCATTCATTAATGGTAACATCATCAAATCAGTCTCTAAGCCAAAAACCTAGAGGTCATTCCAGGCATGTCCTTCTCTCTTATCCCATACATCCAAAGATCCAAAAGTCAGTTTTACCTTCTTAACATTTCTTGAACGTCCTGTTTCTCTCCACCTCCACCCATCTACTTCTTACCTGGATTATTATTACCAGTGACCAATGTAGTCTTCCTATGTCCAGTCTTATCTTTCTCCAGTGTACGATACTGCCAGAGCAGTCTTTCTTTTTTTTTTTTTTTTTTAAAGATTTTATTTATTTTTTTGACAGAGAGAGACATAGCGAGAGCAGGAACACAATCAGGGGGAGTGGGAGAGGGAGAAGCAGGCTTCCCATGGAGCAGGGAGCCCAATGCGGGGCTCGATCCCAGGACTCCGGGATCATGACCTGAGCCGAAGGCAGACGCTTAACGACTGAGCCACCCAGGCGCCCCAGAGCAGTCTTTCAAAAACACAAATTTGTTCATGTTATTGTCCCACTTAAAATCTTTTAGTGACTCTCAGCTACCCTTAGATATAATCCCAATTCTTGAGCTTTGCACAGAAATGCCTGTACGGTTCTGCCCTTCCAGAGCTGAGCCCTGTCCAACATTTCTTGCACTTTCCTACTGATGCCTTGCCCTGTCAGATCTCACCTGGATATATCCCACTTTTTACCTGGCCACCTCTTTTTACTCATCTTTTTTTTAAGATTTTGTTTATTTATTGAGAGAGAGAGAGAACAAGTTGGGGGGGGGTAGAGGGAGAGGCAGACTCCCTGCAGAGCAGGGAGCCTGATGTGGGGCTCGATCCCACAGGACCTGAGCTGAAGGCAGACACTTAACTGACTGAGCCACCCAGGTGCCCCTCTTTTTACTCATCTTATAGATTTCAGCTGAGGAGTCATCCCTTCCAAGGCTTATTCCCTGAGCCCCCAAGATTGGGTGCCCTTTTTTTCTGCTCGTGCAGCACTGTGGGCTGACCTCAATCATAGCAATTAGAATGAATTATAATTATCCTTTTACTTATTGGTGTCTCTCATTAGAGTACAAATTACTTGAGAGATTTTGTTTTTGACATCCCACCAGCCACTGCCTCCACATCTGGCTCAATGACTGGCACACAGTTGGTGCTCAGTAAATGCTGAATAAATAAAAGAAAAGCTTACACTTGATCCTTCTCTACACAGCACACATTCTGATTCTCTAGGGACCCAAGATCCCCAATATTAGGGAACCCTAAATACCTTTTTCAGGATTGAATGACACTTAAATTACTACATAAAACTGCCCGTTTAAACAGGAAAATGAAGAAGTTCCATGTGAAGAAGTATAGCAGCCTTGAAGAGTGGGGAGCAGGCAGGAGGTTCTGAGAAGGAGATCAGGGACTGAATGACCCTGTATTTGCAGGAAGAATAAGAGTGACAGAAGATGTTAAAATAAGCAAACAAAGCCATTTAAATGCCTGAATTGAGACTGAGAAACAAATGAGATCATTATGACTTTCTTGGCCAGGGGTGGAGGGGAAGGGTCCCAGCAAGAGAATGAGGAAAGTAAATTGCATGGAGAAGGGAGGACATAGGATTGCCTGGTTGTCTTTATATCTTAGGCCCATCTAGTTTCAACATAACTCTCTTCCTATCATAAGGGGAAAAGGAAGTATAAAAGACAAAAGTAAATGCACTGATGTCTACTGAATTTAGTTTAGAAGCCCCCAGAATCTGCAGAGCAGGTCAGGGTGGCCTGCTTTCTGAAGGTATTCGCTATAGACATGAAGTTCAGCAACACAGGTACACATGCTCGCACCGGACGGCACGGGTTTACATAGTACATCTGCACACCTTTTATATGCAGGCCCAGATAAGCATAGCGTGCCACTAATGGGGCTGGCAAGAGTACTAATTCTGGGCTGAGACTTGGAATCAGTAGGGCTTGAAGATATGACGCTTCTCTTTGGCGAAGAGACTCATAGCTTTTGGGTACCCACGTGATAATGGTCTGGCATGCAGGGTGACAGCCTTTTAGTGGCATTCCACCAAGGGGACCAAAGTCTTTTGCCATGTCAGAGCCACAAGTCTCCTGGACTGTCTAGGGTCCTGGGCCATCTCTGCCTTAAGGTCGGTTTGGTGCAGGCTCTCAGAGCCCTAGATGTGGGGCTGGCCTATGACCCTTCTTTTTTTTTTTTTTTTCCTTTTAACAACTTTAGTTTAGCTGCCTGTCCCTACCTGGGCTTTATATGAATATCCCCACTTTTTTCTGTACTCATGCTGTCCACTTTGGGCCACCTGGTTTCTCCCCTCCTAGATTACAGGCAGTTAGCATTGCCATTTCCACAAGGGGCAGTGATCCATTGATCAGGTCAGGATCCCCGATCCAGTCAGATTGGAGGATGGCCACCGGCCTGTCACAGGCTTCTGAAGGGCTTTCTGGGCTCACCTGTCTGGATGGTACTTAGGGCTGCATTCTTCTCCCATTGGAAAAGATAATTCACCTGAGCACCAAACTTCTCTCTGGGCATTGTCTTAGCCACTTCCACCAGCTCTGCTCGCTTGGCAGGGACCACTGGGTGGACTGTGTAATCTGGGAAGGGAAAAGCTGAGTAACCAAGGGGAAGTGAGGAGGCCCTAAAACTAAGAGAAGAGGCCAGGTTAAAGAGTAACCCAATCCCCTCCTCCTGGAGCAGGTGTAAGACAGTGATGGGAACGGGGAAAAGCACAGGCACAATTACGGCTAACTCCTTTCTCCTTCGTCTTGCCCAGCTGTTGTCCAGGCTGCGCCATGGCTGCGGTGCTGTCCGTGGCATCCACCCGCTCTTTGTCTTCTCCTTCCTCTTCCTTTCCCTTTGCAGATGTGTCCAGGTGGACCGGGGCTGAAGGGCTTGAAAGGGAGTGCTTTTGAAGGATCTCAGGCTCAGAGATCTGGATGGACCTCCTTGACCATGAGACCTCACTGGGAGAATACTTAGAGAGGTCTTCCTTCAGAGTATCAGGGGAGGATACAGGGACATAGTCTTGTGATGGGGTAGGAGAAGAGAGGTGTTTCTCTGGGACCTTAAAGATGTGAGTTTCCAACAGGGTCTCAGGGATAAGGGTTTCTAAAGGGATCTCAGAGTATCCTATAGGTATCGCAGAGATGCAGGGCTCCAAAAGGGATTCAGAGGGGTAGGTCTCTAAAGGAGCCAGGGAAGTGGATGGAAGCATATGAGATTCAGAGGTGTGGGCCTCTAAAGGGGTCTCAGAGATGGAAGGTTCCAAAGGGGTTTTAGAGGTGTGGGTCTCTAAAGGGGCCTGGGAAGTGGATGGAACCAGATGAGATTCAGAGGTGTGGGCCTCTAAAGGGGTCTCAGAGATGGAAGGTTCCAAAGAGGTTTCAGAGGCATGGTTCTCTAAAGGGGCCTGGGAAGTGGATGGATCTAGATGAGATTCAGAGGTGTGGGGCTCTAAAGGGGTCTCAGAGATGGAAGGCTCCAAAAGGGTTTCAGAGGTAAGGGGCTCTAAAGGGGTCTTAGAGATGGAAGGCTCAAAGCCTGTTTCAGGGATAGGGGGCTCCTGTGAGTCCTCGGCGGAGGGGTCCTTTGAAGAGGGGTGCTTCTCTGTTTCCATGGTGGCATGAGGCGCTTCTGTGACCTTGTCTGCTTCCATCTAGTGGTAGAAGAGGGTACAGTCTTCATTAGGTTGGGACTGGAGGGTCTGCAAGTCAGAGTTCACTGGGGGTTATGGAATTAGGATAAGGTTTTCAGTGCACCTGAGATATAAGGAGGAAGCAAAATGAACTTTGGGTCAGGGTATGGTGCCAGGAGGTTCACCTGTGTGCCTAGACCCCATGTGACATGTGGCTACAGATTGTGAGGGAGCTGGAACTTAAAGACAGAAAGGCTGAAGCAGTCAGAATCCCATCAGTAGATGGTAGCAGAGGACCGTGACCCAGGAGGGAGCCTGAACATAGCAACTTGACTAGTCCAAGAGCAGGGTCCTGGGCCTTAGGACCATGGAGGTCAGGCAGTGGAGTTCTAGAGACTGGGATACCAAGCCAAAGTGGGGGTTTGCTCCTAAGAGTGCAGGACAACGCCATGATGCATTAGGCAGGGCCCTGACTGCAGTCTGGTTTTGTCTAGGGACCACATACACCCTCCCTTGATGATGTCACTCATGTTCAAGGCTTCAGTTACTTCCAGCTGGTATGCGGATGATTCCTAAATCCATATTTCCAGTTCAGACCTCTTTAAATCCCTGTGTTTAACAGTCATACCCAACTGCTTGCTGGACATTGCTAAATGGATGTCCCCCAGGGCATGAAAGCTGAACTCTGGGAATTATTTTGGCCTTCCCTTTCCCCTCAAACCTCATCTTCAAATAGGCACCAAGGACTATATTTCCTATCTTCTAAATAATCCCGAAATCCATTCTCTTCTTTCTTTTCTCTCTAATTTTAAGTTCTCATCATTTTCTACCTGGATTATGTAGTAACTTCACCCCTCTGCCTCCTCCAGCATATTAATCCATTCAGCCATTCTTTCATTGATTTATGTAACTTATACTTTTATAAACAACCCAATCTTACACTTTTGCCCAGGCACCGTGCTAAGCACTGGACTCAGCTGAAAGAATCTGGGAAGGAGACCAGGCTAACCAAAATGACAATACAGATGAGTTGGTGGTGTGCTGGGGTAAGCTTAGGATGCTGTGGAGTGGGGTGTGACAAATTTGTCTTGGAAGGATGTCCAAAAGAAGTCAGTCCTCCATAATGACCCAATGGAGATCTTTCTTTAAAAATGTAAACCTAACAATGGCATTCCTTTGCTTAAAAACACTCAGTTGTGTCAGCCTAAGGATTAAGTCTAAATTTCTTGGCCCTGACATTCAAGGCTTGTCATTATTTGCAACACTGCCTAAGGATTCCAGCTTTAGCCTTCTGTGCTCCCTACTTTCTTCCCATGCTCCAGAGATGCTAAACACGTCACTTAACATTCATGAGAGTCTTTGCAAAAGGGAAGTTTGGGACAAGAAGTAGAGAGAGAGGTAGGATGATAGGAATCTGACCAGACATTCAGCAAGAGGAAAAAGATACTTGAAGGTGGAGAACCAAGGATGGGAGGAGAAGAAGGATAAAAAGAAGGGGAAGAGGGAACTGGGTGGAGAAGCGTGGTGGAGGGGGAGTGTAAGGATGAAAAGTAGAGAATGGGAGGGGTTTCGACTGAGGTGGGAAGGGGCAGAAGGTGTTAGGAGCGAAATGAGATGAGAGTTTGGAGGAGGAACCTTTGGAGAAACCACATACCTCTGGGCTTTGGCTTGGCTATTACAAGTCCTTAGGTCACGATCTCGTCTGAAGCTGGGAAGGGGAAATGTTAGAGAAGGATGGAAGGCTCTTGGATGAGACTCGCCTTGCAGTTGTTATGTAATGAGAGGCCTTGCCTTCAAGTCTACCACTTGGGGAGGGAAGTTGGACACCTGCAGAAATTCGCAAAGGAACTCTGGCCAGATCTGGGGGAGGGTGGGAGGGGAAGGGACGAGGGGTTCCGCGGCGGATGAGGGAGGAGCTTGACTGAAACCTCTGGAACCCCAGCCGGGAGAGGAGGGATCCGTCACCAGGGCAACCAGACGCCCAGGAGTCTCCGTGGCAACAGCACTGGTCTCCAAATGAGGCTGCATTGGACCCAGAGGGGACGAGCCTAGAGGGCTCACTTTTAAAGGGGTTTTGCGGGATCTCTGTGAGAGTGTTCGGGTAGTCTGCGGACGTCTGTGGGGACGTCCGTAGGTGTCTGGGTTTGTGAGGGTTCCTATGAGATGTGTGTGGCTCTATCAGTGGGGGCTGTGAGCATCTGAGGTTGGCATCGGGGCTCCGAGGTTGGGGTGAGAAAGGCAGGGGATCGAGGAGCTGGGGCTGGGGCGGAGTCTGTCCTCGGAGGCCCGCAGAATCAAGTTGGAGACCAATAGCATAGGGCAGAGGGTGGGCTCTACTGACAAGAACCAATCGAGGTGATAGATGGGCGGAGCGTCATAACTACGTCAGACAGAGGCCGCAGCCGCGGGGCCTGGTTATCGCCGGTCCAGCGCAGCCCGGAGTCGCCCAGGCCTGAACTCCTACCCAGGTCCCCGGCCCGGCCTTAGCCGGCCTGACCCCGGCCCCGGGCCCACGAGGACACCGAAAGCCACCCCCTTGGGGGTGGGGAGCGGAGCCGTGGGTCAGCTCTGAGCGCACCCCGCGCTGACCTGTCCGGCCCCGCCCCCGCCCCGGGCCATGGCCCAGCCCTGGTCCCGGCCCCTCGTCCTATCCTCACCCAGCCCTTGGCCCCCAGCCCCGCCCTCGCCCCGCTTCCCAAATCGGCCCCTGCCCCGGCCTGGGTCCCAGCGAATGCCCAGATCCGAGTCCCAACCCAGGCCCCCCCTCCAGTCCCAGTCCCAGTCCCTGTGCCTGTCCTGGCCCCCAACCCCTCCTCTGCCCTTGTTCCACCTCCTGTCACAAATCCCAGCCGAAACCCTGTCCCAACCCCATTCCCAGTGTTTGCTTAAACCCGGTGCCCAAACCCTGCCCTTGCCCCAGTCCCCATTACAGCCCCTCCTTCAATCCCATTCCCTGCCCTTGTTCAAGCCCCAGTGCCCAGCACAGCCCAATCCATTATCTCAGCCTTTGCCCTCATCTCTGTGTTTACCCAAGTCTCTCCCACTATCCACCCCCCTCTCTCATACCCTGCCCCTCTCCCAGCCTCGACTCAGGTCTGGGCTCCAGCTGCCGCCAGCCTTATTGCTGCTGTTGCTGTTCTCGGTCCTTGGCCCGGGGGCTGGTGAGTGCAGAAGCAGGAAGCACTGAGGCAGGGAGGGGTGGACTGGAGGGATTCAGGAGAGGCGGGTCCTGGGCAACTAGATCACTGGGGAAGAAGTCCGGAGAAATAGGGAGGAGAGAGGTCTTACACAATTGAGAGAAATTGGGAGGGTCAGAAGAGAGGAAACCGAGGGCTTGAGGCTCAGCAGGTGCCTAATAATCCCCAGGACAGAGACTCCAAGGTTTTCTTTCCTGGTGGCCATCCTGACCCCGCTTTGACTCTTGCTTTTCCAAGGAAGGAAACTTGGAACTTCTGCAAGGGAAGTTTGATGGGGGAGACATAATCCTATATCAGAGAGCCTCTAGTCCAGTGTGGGAAGTTCTGGCCTAAACTTTGAGATATTGGGCATGCATTAAAACAGGGTTAAGAAAACAGTTTTGAGAACAATGTAGCAAACAGTTGGACATGGGTTAGTTTTCTTCTTGTAATGAGTCTTGTTCCAGATAAGTTTGTTTTGCTTAGGAATAATTCCTGACACTTTTAGAGCAATCTTGAAATATAGAGGGCCATTTTAAAGATGGGGAAACTGAGGCTCAGTTGGGGGGCAGTTTTCCCAAGGTCATACAGCTTGTAAATGGCAGTACTGGGGCTAAAAAAAGTTTCCTAGTTCCTGTTTTATACTAGTTTTTTTTTTTTTTCACTGCAACATATGCCTAATAGGAAAATAGACCCAGTTGAGAGAAGACTCAAAGCACAACCTATCCTCTCCCATGTCTGCCCACAGTGGGGCTTCCACATTTGCCAGTTGTCAGCCTAGGACCACCATCCAGGGAGGAAGTGATTCGGAGAGGGGGAGGTCCAACTTCCTTTTTTTTTTTTTTTTTAAGATTTTATTTATTTATTTGAGAGAGAGAATGAGAGACAGAGGGCACGAGAGGGAAGAGGGTCAGAGGGAGAAGCAGACCCCCTGCTGAGCAGGGAGCCCGATGCGGGACTCGATACCGGGACTCCAGGATCATGACCTGAGCCGAAGGCAGTCGCTTAACCAACTGAGCCACCCAGGCGCCCGAGGTCCAACTTCTTAATGGGTGGAATGTGGGAGCAGGCGGGGTTCCTGGCTGTAGGAGATATGCCATAAAGTTGGCCCCATCTTAAGGAGATGACTGTGGTCTTCACAGCCTCAGCCCCCAGTCCCCTCTGGCACTCTAGATAAGATGGAGATATACCTAAGGGAGTCTTTGGCAATAATAACAGAGCAACTGGGGTGGGAGTTGGGTTTCAGTGAGCTTTGGGGGCCTAGTTCAGTGTATAAACTTGAGGAGATCGGTACATGCCAAAGGTCATGCCACTGCAGAGGTGTCCAAGCTCTATATGTATGTTCACTGGCATCTGAGTACCTATGTGTTTGTGTACCTGAGGGGTCTGGGGGAATGCTTGTCATGTGCAGTGCGTATACATGCTTATGTGTTAGTATGTTCTGTGGCATGCATGGGAACCCCTGCGTGTCCTCTGAGTGCCTATGTGATTACGTGAGGGGGAGAGTACATGTTGTGGCCACACATGTTCCTCTTCAGCAATTCTTGCTCCTCCTATAGACAGATCACCGAAGTGTCACCTTCCAAATGGATTTCTTAGTTGGAGGCAGTGTTTGCTGCCTCCCACAACATATAGGATAATCCATGTGCCCCTAGCCTGACTCTTTGAAGGAAGGAGGTATAGAGGAGCTCAGTGTTGATGAATGCTGCTGGCAAATTAGGCAATAGCCTAATTTGGTAATAGCCAGGTAATAGCCAGGCCAGTTTTTCAGTTTAGGTGAGGGAGAATCTACTGTTGAGCCCAATTCGTAGCATCCATCCCTGCCACCATGGCTTCTTTGTTCACAAGCCCACTGAGCAAGCCTGGGCTGGCTAGGGGAGGAGGGTGGCTGACAGCCACAGAACTGTAGGAAGCTGAAAGATGTGGATTAAAAGATGATTGTCCAGAAGCAGGTTCAGGTGCTTCGGGGAGAATTGTAATGAAGTTGGAAAAGAGCTCTGAATAGGCTCTACTAAAGGCTGCTCTTGGTGTTGTTAATAATCCCTGCCTTGGTGGCTGTGGCCTGGCCCGCAGGGGTGCTCTGTGACCTGGTGGTGGTGACAGGTTTCACCTGAGAAGAGGCTGGCAGTGTCACAGGACCATCAGAGCATATCAGAGCGCATAGCGTAGTCTTAATGAATGCTTATTGTTGGCTTTAGTCTCATTTCAGGAATGGAAGGTACCTCCTGGGTCTCCTGGTCTACCCCAATCCTTGGGTCTTTTCCTTGGGCTCAGCTGACTATAGTTGCATAGCCCAGGGGTGCCTTGCCATCCCAGGAAGTCGCCTTTTGTTCCACCTAGTGCTATCACTAGCAGGGCCAGCCTCTGCCTGTATGTGTATTTGCATGTGTGCGTGTGCGTGTGTGTTTCAGACGGTGGTGGAAAATCACCCTAGCTTCATGTGGAAGTATGGAGCATCCAGGACGGGTTCCTCTGGGCTTGACTAGGGCTTTACTCATGCTTCCTCTGGGACACAGCTCTGTAGGCCGTTGTGAAATGCCAAACCAAAGCTTGGAGTGAATGGGGCTGTAGACACTTTCTCAAGCATCTGCCCTTAGAACTTCTAGGCTCCTCCCACCATGTCAGTTGCTGCTCACTCCCTTTCCCACCAGCCCATTCTGTGACCTCTGTAGCCCCTGGCCACTTTTCGGGTGGCTTAACCAGTTTCCCAGTTCTCCAGGCCATGCCATGTTCCTTTGAATCACAAGGGGTTTTTGTACTTGTACTTTTGTACTTTGTACTTATCCATTTTTTTCCAAAAGTCATTAGCTGCTTTTCACCACCAGTTCTCGGAGGGTCTGCACTGGGGGACTGGCCAACATTTCTTCCTCACAATAGCAGTGGCCCATCCGATGACCTGGTACCAGCTTTGGGGAGGAGAAGCTCTCCCCTAACCCCAGTAAAGGGTGCTCCAGAGCTCCACTTTCTTGTAAACAGTAGCGGCCAGGCTATTCAGCTCTTGGCTTTCTGCCTCCATTATCAGTGCTCAGCTCGCAAAGGTGGCAGGTTTTCCTTGCTGACTGTTGAGGCTCATCATGTGGTCTGAACTGTACTGACTAGTCCTTGGGTCTAGCCATGGCTTTGAAGATGAGCATAGGCCCGTCTAGGGCCCGTGGCCTCTACATACTTAGGGCAGCTCCCTGCAGGGTGACCTTGAAGTTCAGTGGTGCCTTCCTTACCTGTGTTCCCTCCTTCAGCAGGCTCCCTTTCCCAGATGCCTCTTTCTCTCTTATTTCAAATACCTCATCTTGAGTTATAGCTCCCATTTCTGGAAGGGAGATTGTCAGACTAGGTAAGCCCTGTGTGTATTTCCTGTTTGGCTGAAAGCTCCCCTCCACAGTCTTCCCTCTACCCCCTGCTCTGTCCTGAAGCTGCTGGAGTTCCCAGCCTTCTCATCTGTCCTGGGGGCATCCTTCTGTGCTTCTCTAGGGCTGATCTTAGGTCTCCAGAGCAGTCAGATTCTCCAGAACTTTGCCTGCCATCGGGGACACTCTTCTATGCAGCTGAGCTACTGGGTTATTTTCACTGTCACGGCAGTCCTAGTGCCCATGCATTTGCCTGGAGAGCTGCTGACACCAGACTTTTTTGCTCACCTTGGCTCTGCTCTGAACAACCATGATCAGGTACTTGTATCTTGGCGCTTCAGTTAGAGATAACCAGTGCCCCCAACCCCAAGTGTGAATATTTCCAAGTGGTTTGATCTTCTCCTGAGTCGCCAGCTGACTGCCTCACCGGGCCTCCCTCTGGGGAAACGCCCTCTGATTGCTCATTCTGAATCCTACAGGGCCTGATGACTCCCCTCCTCTCCTGGGAGTTCTCATGGTGGCCTACCAGCTCCTGTTCTTGCCTCTGCCACCCAAGCAGGCCCCTTGCATCCTCACCACACTTTCCCCTTCCCCCTCCCTGAGCCAGTATACAGACAGCTTTTGTGAAGCTTCTGAGGGTTTTTACTGCTCCTGGAACCACAGGGGAACAGAAAGGGGAAGAAAATAAACAAGGAAGTTACACATTCAGTGCTGACTCCCAAGCTCCACAGGTGGAGTTCTAGCCTGCTCAGTGGCCAAAGAGCCCATGTCCCCCACCCCCACCCCAGCACACGCCATTCACACCTCTGTTTTGTTAAGCTTGCTAAGAAGAGAACAATGACTCCTCAGTGAGGGACAGCTGTGGGGGCATATAAAGGGTCCTGGTTTGGGATGTAGATAGATCTAAGTTTGAATCCTCAGTTGGTCTAGGTTTGAGCCTCAGTTTCCTTATCTGTAAAAACAGGTCATTTTTCCCAAGGTCATTATAAGGAGTAAAGCAGATGGCTAGGGCAGCATGAGCCCCAGCTCTTGGCTCAGAGGAGAATATTTGTTGAGTTGGTGCTATTCCTGTTGCTTAACGAACGTGCCCTGTGTCCTACCCTGCTCCTTTCTCTCTTGCCTGCTCCCCAGGAGGCCTCTTCCTGACTGACTACTCCACCTGCTCACCCCGCAAGCTGAGTCCCTTCCGCTCCTTTGCCAGCACCGAGCTCTTCCACTTCCATGTTCCTGAGGACACATTCCTGGCTGTTTGGAACCTCATCATCTTCAAGGAGCAGGGGGGAACCTTTGGGGACCACTGCCCAGACCAAAGTGTGACTGTGTGAGTGTCCGAGTTAACATCCTGACCCCCACCTCCAACTCCAGAGCACTTTCCAAACTAAAGTGTGACTGTATGAGTATCTAAACTGACCCAACCCCTCACCTATGTCCAGATTGAAGTATGACTAAGTGAGGGACCTCTGGCTCCTGACTCCTGTTTGACTGTGTGAGAGCCTGAGCTGACTTACTCTTTATGCCCTGACTCCTGACCTGGAACCACTTTGCTGTATGTATCAGTATAGGGAATTCACTTGTGTTATTGGTGATGAGTGACAGTTCTTTCTTTTCCCCATTTCCCATCTCCCACCCCATTGCCTGTTGTCTTCCTCTCCTCATTCTGGTCCCCCAGGTATTTCCGGTCCGGGGCACCCCCTGTCATCAATCCCCTGCACACACACTTCCCAGGGGACACGGCTGTGCCTGGGGTTTTCTCACTGACCCTCAGCTGGACACTGCCCAACCGCACCTCAGGCATCTTTAACGTCAGCAGCCCCTTACCTGGGGACTGGTTCTTGGCTGCCCACCTTCCCCAGGCCCATGGCCACATCTCTGTCAAGGTGGGTTGATGCTGCCCAGGGTAGGAGGGGCCAAAGCTGCTTCTCCATGCCTGCAGAATCCCCCTCAGGCTACCTGGCATACCAGCCTTGTTCCAGGGTGGGCAACAGCATAAGGGTGGCGAGGGTGGGGTGTAGCTAGAGGCTGGCAGGTGGGCCAGAGGTCATGATCTGTAGGAGGCAATTTGGGAGCCTTAGGAGGACATAGTGGGTGCAGGTAGCTGAAGGGAAAGTGCAGAGTCTGGAATCGGTCAGAGGCCCTGGCACTGTGGAGTAGTGTCCCTGTTAGAAGGTGTGAGGGTTATTCAAGGTGATCAGAAGCCGGCCACGGACTGGTCATATGCTGCTGCACAAACCCAAGACTGGTCTTGTTCTACATCTTGATTGGGGATAGCCCTGCAGACTCTCATAGGCTCCAGCCCAGTTGTTGGTCCATCTGGGAGAAAACATTCCTCTTCTATCATAATTTCAGCTCCCTACACCCTCTGGAAGACCATAGGAGAACACTTGGGGGCAGGGAAGCCCTTTCCTGTTAAAAGGAGGCCTTGGGCAGCTGGTGTCCATCCCAACTGTTGCTTCCTTTTCTCCAAATGTCAGCTCTGATTTCATAGAACAGAGGTTTTTAAAGTCTGAAGTGTAGGTTCAAAGGTCAGTATCCTTCTCCATTCTGATTTGGAGGGGAAAGAAATGCCACAAAGTTTTCCTGCCCCTCCCAGGTACAGGCCACATATCCTCCTTGTAGTGAGAGGATCTATAGGTTTCTTACTCTTGTCCATTGGCAGGAAGGGAGGGTATGATAAGCTGGCCCTTGGCAGAGTGGGATGGCCACATGTGTGGGGCCAGTGGTAAGGGTGAAGGACTGAGCATAAGCAGAGCAAGGATTTAAAGAACAGGATGCTGAGGAACACGAAAGCTAGTGGGACTTGGCCATTGAGAAATTTCCAGTTGGGAAGATTTGACTCAGCTGTATCTCTCCAGGCTGAGTTCCTTGAGGGCAGTGGCTCTTTGTCCACGCCAGACTCACCTCTCCTCCTCCTGCTATAGTGCAGTGCTCAGAGAAGGTGTTATGATGCTTTTGAACGAGTTGAGAATTATACAGGGACAGGTGCACTGGTCTGCTGTTGTCAGCGATGGGAACTATGGCTGAGAAAGCAACTTGAGGCCTCAGTGATAGGCCTATCTTTCCTGAGAGTGTTGTACCAGAGAATTTCCTGTCAAGGCCTGAGAGCCCTGTGGATGACAGCATGTTGGGAACTCACCTGGAAATGGCTCTGGGTTCTAGGTAGATCTTGACTCTCATCAGAACTAGGGGTTATTCTATTCCAAGGAATGCCTTAGGTCTTTGGCCAAATCCCAAAGAGCACATTCCTGATTGTAACTTCGATCCTTGATTCTCTTTGTGAGAACTGACAGGGAAAATCTTTCTGAAGCCCTGCTCTAGTTATCCAGAAACCTTTCTGGATGAGTAGGAGGAACTGGGGGCCTGGTGAGGAGAGGTCAGAACCAGCCTTGATGTAGCCATTTGCATCTAGATATAGCAAGTGGGGTCTGGGACTTGGAACTGCAAGCTGGAGGGCTAACTGGCAGAACTCCTGAGGTATGGCGATATCAGAGACAAGGGGACACTGTTACACCTTGCCCATGAATGACAGCAGGCCTGAATACCATGAGAGATATAGATCTTTAGTTAAGGCGTCTTCTAGAGGCTTGGGGGTGAGGGACGGGCAAGAAATCATCCTTGTGGTTTCTCTAAGAATTTGATTATCTTTTGGAATCTTATATGGGCCTCTAAGGATTCTTCTTCTCTGGTTAATTCCCTAGACTCCAGCCTGTGAATTAATTGTCCAGAGCATTCCTCCAGGGCTCCATCTTCTTGACTTACTTTCTCCTCATACTGCTGTCCTGACTTCCTGTGAGGCTTGGCCTCAGGTGGGGACTGAAGAGTCCCAACCATAAGAAGGCAGCACTGTTTCTACGGTCCTCCTCAGCTTTGGGGATGAGCTCAGACCTCCCTTTAGACCTTAGTCCTTGGGCACCTGCTTTGTCCCAGACCTTGGGTGTGAGGGACACAGATAAATAAGATGTATATTAGTGAGATACAGGAGATGTTTTAAGAGGACAAAGGAGAGATGGCTAACTCAGTCTGGTAATATGGGAGAGGTGGTTTTAGGAAACAGGAGGGGAGACCTGATGTTGAAAAAGCAAGGGAAGCCATTCCAGGTGGTGGGAGTAGCATGGGCTAAGGCGCAGAGGGGAGAACTGAAGCGGTTCAGTGTGGAGTGCTTGTTGGATTGGGTAAGGGAACTGGGCGGGTGAGCAGAGGCCAGATCACGAAGGACCTAGAAGTTTGAACTTTATCCTGAGAGTGATTGGGACCTTTAAGAGGTTGAAGAAGGGCAGTGACTTACCTGATCCATGCCGTTCTCCTGCGCTCTGGTCACACACGTCTGCAAGCTCCTGTGTCTGTGGCACTGGCTACTGTATTCCTAGCACCTGGCACAGAGCCTGGCACACAGCGGCGGCATGGCCAATTTTCATTGTTCTTCTGCTATCTTCTCAAATTCATAGGGTCCCAAACTGATCTCACTTCTCCTTTCCTTTTCCCCTTTTCCCTGTCAACCTCTTCTGTCTTGACCCATGCCCTCCATTGCCTTGCCCTCCCTGTCTTGGAGCATGTGTTCATTCTGTGGTGCCCAGTCTGCCCTGAGGGACTGACCTTTGGATTATAGGTAACATCTGGTACCACCTGGCTCATTAGGGGAAAGTTTTCCAAATTTCTGGAGCAGAGTTCTCCTCAAATGCTTCCTCTTTCCAGCTCCAAGATTTGAAAGTAAATGAAAGCAGGTAACGTAATGAAAAGAAGGATAAGGAAAGCAAAGAAGCAGATGGTAGGGAAGAAAGGATCTGACTGAATCCATCAACCAGACCAAGTATAGCTCTGTATCTCAACTTGAAGAGATTAAAATCTGCTAACAGTGCTCATTCTGCTCTTCCTCCTCCTTCTAAATTATTATATTTGTGTCTCGAATAGGTAATATATGCACGTGGTACAGCATTCGAAAGGTACAAAAGGCATACAGTGAAAAGTAAGTCTTCCTCTTCCCTTCACTCCTTCCAGTCCCTACTTCCTCTCTCCAGAGTTAAGTAGTAACTAGCTATTAACGAGTTCCTTCTTAAAACACTTTCTCCTTGTGGCCTTTATGACTTTATAGAACTGTCCTGATTTTCCTCCTACCCACCACTCTTTCTCTGTCTCCTTTCTTGGTGTCTCCTCTGCTTGGTGCATTTTGTGGGGCCCCAATGTTTGGTCCTGAGACAGTTCCTTTTATTCCTTTTTATTTCTCCATTCTCTTGCTAGGTGTCTCCAGTTTTAAATACCACCTATAAGTTATATTTTCCAAGTGTATTCCATGAGTCCTAATTTCTTTAAATCTCAGACTTTATATTTAATGGCTTGGTATCTCTGATTGGATGTCCAAGAAATGTCTCAAACTTAGCATGTACAAATCAAAGCAGAGCCCAAAGTGAAAATCTCACTGATTCTCATTTTACTTCTCCCAGCCCAAGCCTCTTCTCTCTCGTCTTCTTCTCAGTCAGTGGCACTGCCATTCTCCATTTGCTTAAGCCCCCAATTTAGGTGTCATACTTGATTCTTCTTTTCCCTTTATTTCTCTATAGCTAGTCCGTAAAGAAAAAGTCTTGTTGATTCTACTTCTAAAGTATGCTCTGAATGCATCTGCTTCTCTCTTTCCATTCTGAGCAAACCTTCCCTGAGCTTTCTCCAGGGCCACCGCACTAGCCTCCCAGTCATCTCTCTGCTTGCACTCTTGTCCCCTGCAGGCTGTCCAGCACTCTTCTGTGTTGATTGGTGCTGACTGACTTTGGGCCAGGGGCTGTCCTGGGTATTGGGATATTCCTACAGGGAAGGGCAAGCGTCTTTGGGCATCTTAGTCCATAAGCCCTATCCAGAGTCTGGCACTGGCCACCCTGCTGAGGCCTTCCACAGGAAACTCAGCCTTGCTGAGGACAGTCTGGGGTTCAGTCAAAGGCCTTCCTCCCTAGCTCCTTTCAGACTAGTTCCCACTCTACTTCTCACTTTGGCCCTCCTGGTTTCTCAAGTGTCCTTGCTTTGACCCCATTCCTTACGTGACTGCTGATGTTGGCTCAGTTTGGACTCTCTCACTTGGCTTATGCCTTGGCAGCTCCTGAAGACCTGGCTTCTGGTGCCCTTTCTCTGGCCCTATCAAGGGTGAAGGCTGCTGCATCTCTGCACCTTCCCTGCTCTCCACTGATTGAATGCTTCCCTCCGCAGTAAGGGATGTGCGCATTATACAGTTTAAGGAAGGAGCACATTTTAACCATTGAGGTCATGTCCATTGATCCTTCAGTTAAGCCAACAACAAGAAAGATGTAGAGCAAAGTGTTTCTTCCCCCTGGATTGTCCATCCAGCAAGGAAATGGGCCACCTCCTGCATGTGAGCCCCCACCTTTGGGGCTCGCTTACTGCAAGGTTATTGTGGTGGTGACTGCTCCCGTAGGAAGTGGGGTTGATGAGATGACTTGTGGTAGTACTTCTGGTCCTTAGGGTTTGACACCAAAAATGAAGGACATCTGCTTTGGGTATCAGAGATGGAGGTCTTCGAGCAACTAGGTAGGTTGAAGAGCTCTCTGAAAGGACCCTCTTTTTGTCACCCACTCTTTAACTGAACAGATATTTTCTTAGTGCCTAGTATTTGCCAGGTAGTGTGCTGGGCATTGGGGATGCAGTGGTGCAAAAGGCACAGAAGAATTCCAGGCAGAGGGTAGTGAGGTCTTTGGCCTGGCCTCATCAAGGCCTCCCTGCTTCCAGCCTTGGGGTGCTTTGCTGGAAGTCAGTGCCTTGGCTGGCTCGTCCACGGTATGGAACCCAGAGGGATGTCAGAGCCTGGAACTTCTGTCAGAATGAGGTTTAGAGGTTTGTCTCGGTCAGAAAAACCACATAAGTAAACAGTGGCCTTCAGTTTCTTGGGCCAGCATAAGGCCATTTGTCCAGAAGAACTGAGAAGCCTCATCAGGAGCCCTGTCCTCCTCTGACCTGCTGGGATCAGAGGGCTTAGGTAGCTGCAGATGCTGCAGAGGAGGGGCCAGAAGGGACTGTGCCCACAGAGGAGTGAGGAGGCTGTGCGTGCCAGGGCGGTGCTAACTCAGTCGACAAGGGTCAGGGATCTCACCCAGAAGAGCAGCTTAGATGTGGCTGTCGTGTCCAGTAATGGAAGAAACCCAGCTTGATTCAGAAGGAGCAGATGTATCTGTGGGTCCCCTGAGACAGAGCAGTGGGAGGGGAGACAGAAAACAGGCTCTGGCTTCATAAACATCAGAGCTGCCCACAGCTGTGTTGATTCGTTTATTCATTCATTTATTCAGCCGATGTTCATCTGTGAGGCATGATTAGGCTTCATGTCTTGGGGAGCAAAAATAAAATAAGACAAGGTTCCTGTTTTCAAGTTGCCTACAGTCTGGAGATTGCCTAGAAGGTAGAGTGGCCCTTCCCCGGGGGGTGTTAATGCAGAGGCTGGACAAACACTTGGGAGGGCCGAGTAGGGAATAAAGGAAATGAAAGATTCAGATTAGGAAGGCTGGGTTTGTTTGGACTAGAGGCCTCAGGGAGCTTTCTAACCCCAAAAGAGAGCCAGTGTTCTAAGTTCTTGAGGGCTTGGAGGGGAAATGGGGTGTTTTGAAATTACCTCGAGGGGCTGTCTGGGAGTGTCCAGGGGGAGGGGTTAGAGTGGAGGAGGTGCAGGCCTGATTGCCTGGGGGGCGTGGCTTCGAGTCCCCAGACGTCAGCCAGTGCGGAGGATCGGAGTAGATCCTATGCACCCAGAAAGACAGAAGTGGAGACCAGGCAGGAGGGACCCGGAGCTTAGAGAGACCTCAGTCCTAGCCCTGGGAGCTTTGTCCCCCACCCTTTGGCAGATTCTGTTTGCCTTGCTTTAGTAGCGCCCTTGCTGTCTCTCCTCCCACCACTCCTGCTTTTGTCTCAGGGTCTCCAGGATGAGTGTCAGTACCTCCTTCAACCACAGCTGATTGTCCGGCGTTTGCTGGACGTTGCTGTGCTGGTGCCTGGCCGTCCCTCAGAGCAAACCCTCTCGGCCCACAATCGCTCAGCCCTGTACAAGTAAGTCGAATACTCCCCCAAACCTGACCCTTTCCCTCTTCCTTCCTTGGCTTCAAACAGGGAACAGGGTTCTTTTGGCTTCTCAGCCTGTCTACCTGTTCCTACTTTTCCACTGGCCAACCTGGGCTACGGGGCCACCCAGAGCCCCCGGGGCGGGGGTTGGACCCCTGCCTCCCTCTCCCCCGGCACAGAGGGGAGGAAGCAAAAAGGCCTCCTGTTCTCCTGTTTCCCCTGTCCCTCCATGCCGCCTTCTTCCTGAGTGTTTGCCTCAGTCTGGTGTCCCTCTCAACCTCTCGCCTGTCCTTTCTTACCCCCAACCTCCCCTCTGCCCAGGGTCTTTGTGCCCAGCTTTACTTACAGGGTTTCAGCACAGCTGGCGTGTGTGGGGAGCCGCGGGGCATCAGCCTGCCCCCTGACGTTGCGCCTGCGCCCCAAGGCCCCACCCCTGCACAACTCAAGCTCTTTGTCCTGTGGAGGTGCCTCGGTGTGCCAGCTGGAGCTGGCACTGCCCCCCTGGGGGCACTGGGTCTACGTGCGTGTGGAGATCCCATCCCGGGGTCCTGGCAGGACCATCCGCTTCCAGCTCTGTGTGCGGTTGCAAGGTCAGAAGCCCCACATCTGCCTTGGCCACTCAGCCTGTGCCGACATCTGTGGCTGGGAAGAGGCAGCCAGGTGGTTGTGTTCAGCTGACCCTCTGCCATGGCCCTATAATCTCCCTAACCCCCCAGGCTCCTTCACACTCCCCAAAGCCCTTCCACTTGAAGCTTCGATTCAGTGGAAGGCCTTTAGATAATTTTTTGCATTTGACTGGGGCTAACTAAGGGACCTCATTACTGTCCTTGATTTAATCTCGTTCAGTTTCCTGGGGGTAGGCAGGGGCATCTAAAACCTCTGGGACACTGTCCTTGCCAAAGCCCATGCAAATCAGTGAGAGAGCCCATCATCTGTTTCTACAGTGTCTTCACTGTCCTTGGGGAGGGAGAGATGACCTTGATTCCCTCCACATGACATTCCGTTGGTTGTGACCACTAGGAACCCCCTGGGCCCTATCTTGTGACCCCTGGATGCCCCATACTTCCAAAGGACATTTGATTCTAGTTCTCATCCCTCCCTACTCTTTGCTAATTCCTGTCTGGCTCAGGTCTGGTTTGTGGTGGGGCTGCAGGGCTTGTGAGGGCGGCAGTCCCCAGCACTGATTTCCTCTGCCCACAGAGTGCCCACAGCCCAGCCTGTCCCGTGTCCTCGTCCCTGGAGCTGCCATGAACATGCCCCAGTCACTGGGCAACCAGCCACTGTCCCCAGAGCCGCCATCCCTGGGGGCTTCTGCGGAGGGGCCTGGGGCCACATCCCCACCAGAGCACTGCTGGCCAGTGCGCCCGACACTGCGCAATGAGCTGGACACCTTCTCTGTCCACTTCTACATCTTCTTTGGCCCCAGCGTGGCCCTGCCCCCTGAGCGCCCCGCAGTGTTTGCCCTGAGGCTGCTGCCAGTGCTGGACAGTGGAGGCGTCCTCAGCCTGGAGCTCCAGCTCAATGTGGTACTCTTGGTGGAAAATGGGGAGGCGGGGGGGGGGGGGGGTTGCCCTGGAGGGGAGCTTGAAGGAGAAGATGTCAGGGTTGCTTTGGGCCCGCTTTATGATTAGGGACAATGTCTCAGCCCAAGTCTGATCAATAAAGATACAGACATTCCCCTGAGTGTTGACTCTACTACAGATAGGGCTAGGTCAGCCAGGGCGACTCACAGTGGGCTAAGTTATCCCAGTTTTATAGGCTAACCTTCTACTTCCCAAGGGCTTCTGTGGCAGGTGTTCACTTTTCTTGCATATCTTCTGTGATGGGGAGTTCACCACCTCTTGAGGCCATGCGGTCCATATTTAGACAGCTCTGATTGCTAAAGGAAGTCGTGACATTCCATGAAAATCTGCCTCCAGGATTTCTACCCACCAATCTTTGTTTTGCCCCAGAAGCTATATCCAGTAAATCTATCCTTGTCCTTTTTTTTCTTTTCTTTTTTTAAATTAATAGACTTGATTTTTTCAGAGCAGTTTTAAGCTTACAGAAAAATTGGGCAGAAAGTACAGGGAGTTCCCATATCCCCCCTCTTTTTTTTTTTTTAAAGATTTTATTTATTTATTTGACAGAGAGATACAGTAAGAGAGGGAACACAAGCAGGGGGAGTTGGAGAAGGAGAAGCAGGCTTCCCGCGGAGCAGAGAGCCCGATGCGGGCCTCGATCCCAGGACCCTGGGATCATGACCTGAGCCAAAGGCAGATGCTTAACAACTGAGCCACCCAGGCACCCTCCATATCCCCCCTCTTTCCCTGCACAGTTTCCCCTATTATTTTACATCTTCTGTGTGGTACAGTTGTTACATTCCTATCCTGTTAAGTAGTCCTTCAGATGCCCCTCATCTCCCCAAAGCTGAACAACCTCAGCATCTTAGACCTCTCCTCATCCTCTGCTGTCTCCTCTGGTCCTAGTGTCTCTGAGATAAGTGATCCAAGGGGGTCTGACCAGCGTGGCAGGTGGTGTTTGTGCAGCCTGAGGTCAGGTTCCCTCTTTGAGCTGCCACATCACACTGGGGGATCACCTGGGGTTGTGGTGAACTAAGATTTCGGAGTCTTTTCCTTTTTTCTTTTTCTTTTTTTCAAACCAGTTGTGTACATTTACTTTTTTATTATAAGAGTAATAGGATCACATGTAAAAACTTTGGAAAATTGAAGAAGACCTAAAACTGTGTGTGTTCTCAGTCCTTTTTCACATTAACTTCTATGTTTATCTACTCGTCACTAAGGGACACACACATTTTTGTGCCCTGAGCTGGTTCATGTGAACTCCTGCCAATTCCCACCTCATATTTTTGCGGTGAACTTTTTAACTTCAGTGAAAGAATTCATGTCCATCTTTGAGGCATTGCCTAGTACTAGTTTGGGTCTTGGGTCTTCCCTGCTTTATGTAATTCACACTTGAAAAGCCAGCCTTCTGTATCTCTTAGTTATTATTTTCAGCATTAAATAAGACTGGGCTTAGGGCAGAGCCCTGTGTCAGGCCATTAGTGACTGTCTTAAATTGACATTGATCCAATAATTTATGTACTATTCCCCAGCTCTGGGGAGCAGGCACCATTTCCCTACCAGCCAACCTGAGACCTGGTCTGTGGCTAGATGTGGTCTTTTGTAGGACATGGCTCAGAACTTTTTAGTCCTCCTGCTGGTCAGGACAGATCAGATTCTTAAGCCCAAAGACATTCCTTATTTTCATACTTAAATTCTCTGTGACTCTTCTTGCCTTTGGGCAGTGACAGTGAAGTCTTGATTTGACCTTGAAACTATAGAGCCTGTTTCAGAGACCAGTAAGACCCATACTTGTTCTTCCTCAGTATCTTGAGAGTAGAGGCCCAACCTCCCTGCAGCCTCTCACCCTGTCCCTTTGTGCATTCATCTGCATATATTACACCCATCTGCATGCCATGACACTTGTTACACACCTCAAACAGCCTATTTTATTTATTCTGAAAGATATATTGGCTCATCTACTCTGACTTTTCCCTCCGAGTATTTTGATCTTTCCCCTTGGAATCAAGAACTGAACATTTGGATCAGAGAACTGCATACCTAGAGGACATTTCTCCCCCTTTGGCTTCCAACTAGAATGACTTTTATGGTATAATACTTGGGTATATTACCCTGGCTTGCATTGAGGGAAGTTATAAACAAGTTGTATGAAATTCACTCTTGTGGTTGAGGACAGGATGCATGACAGAACACAGTGCTTCTTTGATGAGAATTTTCCTGAGAACCACCGGTTTGGATGCTGTGCTTCTCTTGAGACTCTAATTAAATTTTATCTTATGGACTCGTAAGATAAAATCTGGTAACTCATTATGTTTCCTTTTTTTGCTTTGGTTGCTTGGAAGTTAGCATCAAATATATGGCTCACATCTAAGGACAGACTTTATTTTTTTATCTTGATTTTTAAATTTCCCTCATGCATTTATTTTATCCTATTATATGCATTTAATAAGCTACCTCAAATCCTTTTTGAATGAGGTGAGCTTATGGCATTCTGTTACTTTTATTCTTGTAGACACTCCTTACATTTACTCCTGTGGATATCTGGTTTCTTTAAATCCCAGACAGGTTGATACACTAACCCCCCAGGTGTTCTATTACCGCTGTTCAGTACCTAGGATCATTTTACCTGGGGAAGAGTACATTTCTTTACACTCCTCCTGCCTTCAGACCCAAGTGAAGATGATTGAAAACCTTACAGTTTCCTTTGTTCACAACTAGTTTCTACATCCAGCAACAGCCCCCCTCTCACTCCCCCCTCAGTAAGCTAGATGGGACTGAAACAGGGTGTTCTCTCTTGTCTGGACAGAGTTTAAACAATTCTGCTCAATGACAATGTTCAGAACTGGGCCTTGCCTTCTCATCAGTCTTTGAAAGATCTCTGCTGTGGAGGATCTGGTGTTCTCCAGTTTTTCTGTTCTAAGAATAGGGGTGAGAGAGGGAGAAAAGAGAGAAGGACAGAGAAAGAGAAAGAGGGAGAAAGAGAAAGGCAGGCTTTGGTGTGGAGGAATGGGATGTCCTGTGAGCTCCCGGAGGGAGGAGGAATGGGATTCCTGCAGGAATGGGATGTCCAGTGAGCTCCCGGAGGGGTTTCTGGAGAGGTGTTAACAGGTGTAGGAGTCTGGGGGCGGTGGGGGTGGTGGTAGGGTCTGGAGGGTGTGACCTCTTCGTTTTCATACCTGCCCTCGCAGAGCTCCCTGCTCCAGGAGAATGTGACGGTGTTTGGATGCCTGACTCACGAGGTGCCCTTGAGCCTGGGGGATGCAGCGGTGACCTGTTCTAAAGGTGGGGGTGAGGAATGGGGGAAGCAGAGGAGGCTTTAACTCTGGGGCTGGGGCCAGTGGGGGATGGTATGGAGGAAGGATGGGCTAGGGAAATGTGGTCAGGTGGGTGAAGGTTCTTTAGGTCTTGACCCCACACTGACTCCTCCTCCCTCTCGCTGATACCCCCTCTTCTCCCTTCTCCCCTAAGAGTCCCTGGCTGGCTTCCTCCTGTCCGTCAGTGCCACTTCCAGAGTGGCCAGGCTGCGAATCCCTTTCCCACAGACTGGGACCTGGTTCCTGACCCTGCGCTCCCTGTGCGGGGTGGGGCCTCGGTGAGCGGGGCGGGGCCGGGCGGGGCCGGGCTGGGGAAGGAGCGGCTTGGGACCCCGCTGACGGCCCGGTGTGTGTGCGCGCAGGTACGTGCGGTGCCGGAACGCGACGGCCGAGGTGCGGCTGCGCACTTTCCTCTCCCCCTGCGTGGACGACTGCGGGCCCTACGGCCAGTGCAAGCTGCTGCGCACGCACAACTACCTGTACGCGGCCTGCGAGTGCAAGGCCGGTGAGCGGGCTGGGCTGGTGAGGGAGTCGTGGGCGGGCTTCCTGGGTTGGAGCGGCGGCCTGGACGGGCGGAGGCACCTTGAATTGAGGATGGGTTTGGAGAGAATGGGAGGGCGGAGACCACCCTTCCCTGGCAAGGTCTAGGGCCTGGCGAGAGGCCGCCAGCAGGAGTGACGAACCTGTGGCTGCCTTGGGCCCTCTTCCACCTTCCACCTTGTGCCCTCCCCACTCGCAGGGTGGAGGGGCTGGGGCTGCACCGACAGTGCCGATGCGCTCACCTATGGATTCCAGCTGCTGTCTACGCTACTGCTCTGCCTGAGCAACCTCATGTTTTTGCCACCCGTGGTCCTGGCCATTCGGAGCCGATATGTGCTGGAAGCTGCTGTCTACACCTTCACCATGTTCTTCTCCACGGTATGCGGTGCATCTGTGTCTTCACCGAGTCCTTATGGTGATGGGTGAGGGTCTGCATTCCACCGTGTTTTCCACGGGTTTGGGGATGTCTACGCCTTCATTACATGAGGATGTCTCCCTCCTCACAATGTCTTCTACAGCAGGGTCACGGCACGCCTAGAATATGGTAATTTTTGTAAGGCACATCAGGCTAAATGAACAGGGCTGTTTGTAACTTAAGATAACCAACAGCCGCTTGAAATAGTGTGTGGTCTCCGGCTGTCTCACACACTGAGGGCCACGGGGACCTTTACCTCAATATACTGGCTGTCCTACAGTATGGAATGGTGTCTACAACTTCCCCTTTTCTCCTCCTTATGGTGACAAGAGATCTGTACTTTCTCCTGTGTCTCTGTATGGAGTCTCCACTTTCATCTCTCATGATGTGAGGGCTAGCTATACTGTGCCCGTGTTCTTCATTGTACTGGGCATTTCTGTATCTTTAGCTTCTTCTTTCTTATGGTATGAAAAGGTGTCTCCCCATTCAGTCACCATGGCCTCCTTGATTTCTTATGGGGACTTTTGGAAGACAGAGAGGATCTCTGTAACTGGGTAATTTATAGAACATTCTGGCTCTTGGGATCCTAAGACATTTTATGGACTCAACTATGTCCTGAGACAACATGGGAAGTGGCAGTGTGATATAAAATTCCAGCTCAAAGGAACATATTTTAATGAAGCTTAATATAGTTTTAAATTCTTCCCTTCCCATTACAGAATGTCCACAGTCCCTTCTCTGTATTTTCCCACTCCTCCATAATCAGAAAAGTTCATATTAACCAGCAAGCTTCATAAATAGTATAAGGAAAAGGTAGAGGAGTGAGTCTGCTAATGTGACTTAACCCCCGTGTAGAGTCTCCCCTTGAGATGCTGCATCTAGGGATCTTTTCAGCTCATCTCTGGGCTCTTGGCATCTCATGATATACAGTGCCTGCCTATGAGCCCTGAAAAAATCTTAGATGGACTCAGACTTTCTTCATGTCTTGGCAACAAGAATATCACAAAAACCAATATGTGCTTCCCTTTTGTTCAGCATTAATGGATCAGACATATGTCCAAATTACAAAAATCCTACTTATCATTTAGCAGAAAGTGGAGGGGGATGAATGCTCTGAAACTGAGGGGCATGTTGTCAGGTCCTCCAGGATGTTCATGCACAGGTGAGGAAGAGGAGGCTAGAACCATGCTGTGTAGAGAGACCTTCTCTTTAGCTGGGTGAGAAGAGCACACTCTAATTTTGCTTGGCTGCCCCCTTTTTTAGACCTGCTTTGACAGTGCTTCATTCTATTTTTATAGCAGACACTGTTTCTCTCTCTCTCCTTTTTTTTTTTTTAACTGCCAGATGCCCTTTATACTGTGGCTCACCAAATCCTCTAGCAACAGCTGCTCCACCAGCCTACTCTTGGCTGCATGCAGATCTAATAGGAGTCACAATCAGTAACAGTACCTAAGTGTATCAGGAGCCTGGAACATGTGGGGAGAGTATGTTCGTTCTCCTGCACTTTGCATAAGCATCCTGGACGTTGGCTCTAGAGTGTTTAGTACCAGATGACTCCTTATATTCTGGATACAACGGCAAACCGTCCTTGAAAGAAAAGACCTTTTCCCCAGTTGGAACACCAGAGGAGCGGGCTACAGTGGCTGACGTCACATACAGAGCTTCCACTTTCTTAACGAGGATAATAAGCAGAGCACCTGGCTGGCTTAGTCAGTAGAGCATGCGACTCTTAATCTTGGGCTTGTGAGTTCAAGCCCCATGTTGGGTGTGGAGCTAACTTTTTTTTTTTTTTAAAGATTTTATTTATTTATTTGAGAGAGAGAATGAGATAGAGAGCATGAGAGGGGGGAGGGTCAGAGAGAGAGGCAGACTCCCTGCTGAGCAGGGAGCCCGATGTGGGACTCGATCCCAGAACTCCAGGATCATGACCTGAGCTGAAGGCAGTCGCTTAACCAACTGAGCCACCCAGGCGCCCGGGTGTGGAGCTAACTTAAGAAAAAGAATAGGATAATCAAAAGATCAAGGAAAAGATGCTGGCTCTGCGATATTGCCTGAAGTCTTGCTCTAACTGCTCTTCTTTTTCCACATGGGCCAAAGTGTAGAGCTACTTTCCTGGGCAGGTTCCCCATTGCTCTTCCTTTCTGATTCTTTACTTAGTTTAGACTTCCTTCATTCCTCAACAGTCTCCATTTAAGGACCCACTGGTCATACTGCAGGTAACAGTACCAGGGTGTAGATGACAGTCTTCTTCCCTGTCTTCAAAGCCAGGACAGTCTACAGCTGGAGTGGTGCATCGATTCCTATCCAGGGCATGGGAGCAGGCAGTAGGTTTGTTCTTCAAGAGTTTAGAGTGTAAATATGTAAAATATTTAAAATGCAAAATATGTTGCATAATATGTAACAGGGCCTTTCTCACTGATTGCTGACATCCTGGCTACAAGCACACCTTGCAAGTAATTCTTAGTGGCCCCTGGCAATATCCCATGACTGTTTCCAAGAGGAAATGGAGGCAGATAATAAGGAAATAGCCATAAATTCCATTATATCCTGAGTGCAAATATTCCAGCCACTGCGTAGATTGAATGTATTTGCATTTCTAGTTTTACATTCTGTAGTGCCTGGATACTCCATTTTGAAGCATTAGATGAACTATATAGTTATGTTATAAAAATATGAAATCTCACAGAAAACAATTTAGGTTAATTTTTTAAAAATTACCTCATAAATGTCCAAAGCTGAGGGAGGTGTCAAATTAGATTAAAATTATATTAACAGAAGCTAGTTTGTAGTCTAAATTTGTTTTTTTAAATTTCCCAATCTTTGTGTTATTTCTATCACTTCTTTTTATTTCTGTTGACAAAAGGAATACCAATGTAAAAATCAGCCCATAATTTTCAGTGGATCGATAATGTTGCAAGTTTCTGTCTTTGCTTCTGCATGGAGGAAAGTTTATTAGTGTAGGGATGTTCTCTCATGAGCATACATGGCATAAAGTATGAGATGACTAAAGCTTACTTTAGCTTTGGTAAGCTTACTCTTCTATATATTTGGCACACACTGCACCAAACATATAGGAGAGTATTACAGACTTACAGAGTAGAGTCTCCCAGGTGACACCATAACTGAGCCTTCAGTAGGCCATTCCAGTGTTTCCTTCCGCTGGTTGCTCCTAGGTGTTGGGCAGTGTGTTTACACCAGTGAATTCTGGTGGTGAGTGATTTGCTTTACTTTGTTTACTGTCAGTTGTATCTCCTGGTTAAAGGTGGTAATGAGTGGGGTGCCGGGGCAATGGAGAGTGGATTCTGCTCCATGAATAATAAAGCAGGAGGAAGCACTGCAGGTAGAAGGGACAAATATATACCCAGAATATATGATGATAAGATGCTGTCTTCTCCAGGTTGAGAAGTTTCAGTGAAGTCAGCTGACACAGGGTGTTGGTTGGTTTCCCTAGTGGATTGAGCCCCATGAAGGAGTCAGTGGTGGACTTCACCAGTGATGTTTTTAGACATTCAGCAACGACCATAGCCACATCAGGATTGGTGAAAGGTCCATCATCTTGTTCACCTCACACTGCAATTTTAACTTAACTCTACTCCTGTAGGTTTTCTACAACCTTAAAAATCTCTCTGACCTTTTAGTATGCTTCGACAATAATCAGTCATAGAATACTAGTGCAGTGATTTCTCCCCAAACCTCTCTATTCCAGGGACAATCTCTCCATTATCCCCTGCTCTTTTTTCATTGCAGAGAAATTCCTAGGAGGACAATCAGCCTTCAATTAATTATTCCCTTATATGTGTCTTTGATATTAGGTGATTTAGCTTTGCTTTTTTTCTGATATAGATCTTCTCTTACCTGAGATTGAAGGATTTATTACAAGTCCCTCTTCCAGAAATGTTTGGACATTTCCTTTTATATACTTGAAAGTCAGGCAGATGGAGCAAGCTTGGTGAAGGCTGAAATGTAAAATTAATGTTTTAAAATAAAATCCAAGGGGCGCCTGGGTGGCTCAGTCGTTAAGTGTCTGCCTTCGGCTCAGGTCATGATCCCAGGGTCCTGGGATCGAGCCCCACATCAGGCTCCCTGCTCGGCGGGAAGCCTGCTTCTCCCTCTCCCGCTCCCCCTGCTTGTGTTCCTGCTCTCGCTATCTCTCTCTCTGTCAAATAAATAAATAAAATCTTTAAACAAAATAAAATCCAAATCAGAAAATAGTAATGGGTACTTTAGTAGCTATAGTACTTATATCTGATTTTAGACGTAGAGGATAGTCAATATCCAATAGCTAAAATAGCAAAAGACCAAAATATTGATTTGCCTAGAAACTAAATTAACTCCCATCAATTGATCAGCACATACAAGAGAAAGAAAGAATTGAAAAAACTCAATCTTTTAGGTGTGTTCAGATACTAATTCTAATGCAGATGTGAACTCCCATGAAAAGTCTCTCAGTTTCCCAGTAAGAGCTTACTTTCTCAATTTAATAATATGTAAGAGGGAGCCATGGTTGCTAAACTTGCAAGCCCTTTCAGAAGCTTGGAGTACTCAAAACCTGATCATTCCAAAGCAGTCTCTTCCTGAAGGGACAGCATTCTTTACCTCCAAAGTGAAGGGAAAGACAGAGGATAGGTACACAAGCTTAAGACTTTAAAATTTGAAGGACTCAAACCCAAGGTTTCCCAATGCCAATTAATATCCCTAAGTTTTCTTTTTCTTTTTTTTTCTTTTTCTAAACTCCTAGCTTCTCCCTGTTCTTATGTTATTCGCCTTTTCCAAAGTTACAAATTTTGCAATTTGAATGACTGGATAAACTCTTCAACAGGTTCAAAAGAAACTTAGCAATTTCTTTCTCATCCTTTGTCTCTAGAGACTGAACTTTCGAGTCTGCTTTCCCACTTTGTTGTTGGCAGCTCAGCTCCTGGACTGGATTCTGCTAGTTTTCACGACAGACTTGCTTCAGTTTCCCACCTGCTTTTTTCTAAGGGGGATGCTGTTTGATTAAGGTTGGGGTGTCATGATTTGTGATTTGAGTTCAGGATAGAATGCTCCTTTTCCCTGAACTCATCTTCCTGACCTCACCTCTACCTTCTCATTCTCAGCAGTAATACATCCAAACAGACCAGGTTCTCCCATTTCCATTCTTCCCCAAAGTTACAGAGACCCTTGCTGCCAGACGTGAATGACCTGTGATATTGCTCAGCTACCTCTTTCCTTCGCTGTGGGCTAGATCTCCCTGCCCTCCACCCACAGTTAAGGATACGCCTCTGGAGCGCCGGGCTGCCTGTCTCACTGAGGTCTGTAAGGCCATCTCTCTTCTGGACTCAGAGCCCCCGTGACTTAGGGTTGCTTTTCAATAGAATGATGAAGAAATTGACCTGGGCTGAAATAGTACCTAAAGGCTCCCTTCAGTCAAGCATCAAGCCACTTCCAACGCCATGTTTGGGTGGTACAACACGTAGCCTTCCTGCCCCGGTTTCAGTTCAGTCTGATGAACTTCAGTCCAACCGTGGCAACTCCAGCAGCTTGTTCCTGCTATCAAGAGATGCCCTCAGCAGCCATGGCTCTCTAAGGACCAGGTGTAACACGCAGGGGACAGAGATAAAGCAGATTGAGTCACAGGATCTTAAGAAACTTTTTTGATCCTGTAAAATCTGCTGGTATGTCTCAAGGTCAGCTCCAATGAGTAGATTTTCACCAAGTTTATATAGGTCAAAAACCTTTTCTCTCCCATTATAGCATTTTAATTTTCTTTTTTTCATCACTATAACAGTCTGTTCTTCCTGACATGGAGCAGGGGCAATATCAGGTGATGGGGGGAGTGAGCATGCCACTGTGATGTTTGTTCTTGGTCTGGAGTTGTTTGTCCTCATAGGTCTTACCCAGTATCTTGTCTTGGGGTGGGCTCATAGGGATACATGATCCTGTCATCTTCACACCAAAGATAGTCTTAAAACCATACATGTTCTTAGTGTTTGCCATCAATAAAAAAATCACATAAATTCTACACAGCAGTTCAGAGAAAGGTGACAGCAAATGTTCTAAGGTAAAAAGAACTCAGGTCATTTTTGGGTAGCCCCTTTTACAAGTAAGGGAACACAGGATGCTCGAGGCCATGATAGCATTGTCCAGAGAGGCACAGGAGTTGAGACCACAGACCAAGGGGGGCTGACTGCAGACCTTGGTTCCTTAATTGGGGTGCCCACTATAGTCTCATCCAATCCCACCTGTGTCCCCTGTGCCTCCTTTGTAGCTCTTCTTTACCGTCTTTCCCACAGTGGAGGATAGGTGGGCATTCTCCCTTCCCTAGTTTCTTCTCCATGCTGTAAAGTGACATGCTTTTCTCCATGGCCCAGAGACTGCCTTTTTTCTTACTTCCCTCCCCCCCCACGCCTCCACCCATGACATTGGGTGGGAGGGGATGAAGAGGGCCAGTTAGTGTAAGGCCTGAAGATGAATCCTAACTTAGAGTCTGAGCTATCAGGGGAGACTGGGATATGCAGGGGAGGCTTAGGGTCTGGGTTGGCCAAAAGAGCAGCGTCTAGCCCCATAGCTTGGGCCAGGGATGGGCATTATAGTGGGACCCATGGTGAGCATGAGAAGTAGGGGAAGATTGGCCTCAGTTTGATGGACCTGGAATCCCCACTGGCCTGGTGCTCTCCATAGTACATTCCATAAGCAGGAAAATCAGGAAGGTAAGGACAGGGTCAGGGCTGGCAGATACGTAGGGCTTGTGAGGCAGACCAGGCTTCCCTACCACATTCTTCTCAGGAGCAGGGAGTCAGGCATGTCCCAGTTATGCTCAGCCTGTGACCTCTGACCTCTGCTTTTCTGACAGCAGGCACACCACCCTCGTGACCTCTCTCTCCTGTTCCATGGACTGGACTGTTGACCCAAGTTCTCTCAATGCCTGTCATTTCTTCCTCCAGTTTTACCATGCCTGTGACCAGCCAGGCATTGTGGTTTTCTGCATCATGGACTACGATGTGCTGCAGTTCTGTGATTTCCTGGGCTCCTTAATGTCCGTGTGGGTCACTGTCATTGCCATGGCTCGTTTACAGCCTGTGGTCAAGCAGGTCAGTCCAGAGTGGGCCCTGGGGGACAACTGTAGGCAAAGTCTACTTGAAATTCACTCCCACCTCTCCCTGGGGGCATTGCCAAGTGCTTCCCGCCCACCCGGCCCAGACCCTGGAGTCCTCTTTCTCCAGGTGCTGTATTTGCTGGGGGCTATGCTGCTGTCTATGGCTCTACAGCTTGACCGGCATGGACTCTGGAACCTGCTCGGACCCAGTCTCTTCGCCCTGGGGATCTTGGCCACAGCCTGGGTAAGGTTGGGAGGGCTTCGGGAGGGGGGCGTCCCGACAGGACTTGGGTGCAGGGCCCTAAGGATCTGGTCCCCAGTTTAAGATGGGCTTGGACCTTGTCATCATCACTGTGCTGTTCGTGGTGCCCACTCCAGACTTGGCAGGTGCCTTCAGGTCATGACCAGGGCTCCAGGGAAGCCTGAGAATAACCAGTTCTGGCTTGGGTTCCAAGGCCTTGTATTCCTGAGTCCCACTTCTCTGCTTCCCCCAGACAGTACGCAGCGTCCGCCGCCGGCACTGCTACCCACCCACGTGGCGCCGCTGGCTTTTCTACCTGTGTCCTGGCAGCCTTATTGCAGGCAGTGCTGTCCTACTCTATGCTTTTGTGGAGACCCGAGACAACTACTTCTACATTCACAGCATTTGGCATATGCTCATCGCTGGCAGTGTGGGCTTCTTGCTGCCCCCACGTGCCAAGACTGACCACCGGGTCCCATCTGGAGCCCGGGCCCGGGGCTGCGGTTACCAGCTGTGCATCAATGAGCAGGAGGAGCTGGGCCTTGTGGGCCCAGGGGGGGCCACTGTCAGCAGCATCTGTTCCAGCTGAGAGGGGCTTTGGGCCTGGCCCTTGGGGAACATGAACCCTTCCTAGGGGCAGAGAGCCCTTCCTGGGAGTGTGGAACCCTCCCTGGATAAGAGACAGGTTGTATTTTTGAGGACATGGTGTCTTTCTTAAGGACGTGGAGCTCTTCTAGGGACCTGGCGCACTTCCTGAAGGCCTGGAGTCTTCCTGCATCCATGGAGTCCTTCTTAAGGACTGGAGCCTGTGCAGGCCCCTAGAGCCCCTCAGGACCAAGGTGTCCCTCCTAGGGGTGTGGAGTCCTTCCCAGGGATGTGGAGCCCCCCTAAGGACATGGATTCCTTCCTAGGGAGACAAAGCCCTCTCAGGACGTGGCATCATTCTCGAGGAAATGGAGTCCATCTTGGGGAAACTGAGTCTCCAGATCTTCCCAGCATCTCAGCAACTCTGGCCTCAGGCTTTCTTCCCAAGGCAGCATCTGGGCCGTGCCGTGCCATGCTGTGCTGTGCTGGGAGGGGGATTGGAGGACGGCTGGGGCTGGGGCTGGGTTGATGGTATCCTGAGTTGATGCAGGTGGAGTCTGGTGTGTCTCCAATGAAGTATTTGCTGGTTCTGTGCTGCCTTTTTTCCTGGGGCCAAGGGTGTGGGGAGGAGAGGGAAAGAGAGGGTCTGAGGAAATCAGCGGGGGTGGTGGGAGCCCAGCTGGAATGAGCTGCTAGAGCTTTTGCCGGAGTCTTTTGCCCCATCACGGCAGGCTGCAGCCCCTGGGAGTAGGGAGTTGTGTGTGTGTATATGTGTGTGTCTGTGTGTGTGTACGTGCTGGGAGGATTTAAGTTAGTAAGACAGACCTCCCTTGTGCCCACACCCAACAGGAAAGGAAGCTGAGGTCTCAGGAAATTGGACTAGCAGGTACAAGTCACAAATATGCAAGAAATATCGCAAGAATGTAGCTTCTATTTTGAGCCCCCGTTTTGCCTGAGTGTCATCTTTTTTGCCTGAGAGACATCCTTTGTCATTTGGGATTTCTTCTCTTTCTACAAGGGTCACAGCTGAGTCTTGAGGATCTTAGATAATGGGAAGATGTTGGGAGGTTGTTTTCTGGTTACTGGGGTCCACACTGCACCTATCTCCTGAGAGTTCCATCATTCCACCTGGTCCCCAGTCAGCGGCGTAGGCAGGCCATCCCAGAGTGCTTTCTTGTTCCTGTCTGCATAACCATTTTCAGTGCTGAGGCCCTCCCCGACTTCTGTGCTACCCACAAAGACCTGTGAGGCCTGGGCTGCCCAGACACACCTTGAAGCCATTTCTACTCTGGCGGCCTGCTCTGGGTGTTACTTGGCCAGCAAGGCGTGAATTGCTCCATCTTTCAGTCCTACAAACCTGTCCAGGGGTTTGGCGTAGGGAGTGGGGCTCAGGGCCCCTTCTTCTTGGGGCCCTTCTGTGCTAGTGCTCTTATTGCATCCCCTCCTCTCCTTTTCCCTAGCTTAGAGCATTAATCTGGAGGTGGGGAAACCTCCCTTTTACTTAGGTTTTTTCCCAAATCTTATCTGGGCCTTCAGCCTCTCCTGTTAAGACTTCAGAACCTAGGCTTTTGAAGCTCAAAAGCCAGGAAAAATCCCTTTGTTCTCTGCTTTCTGCAATTCTGTCTCTTCCTTGGGGCCCTGAGCAGAGTGATGTGGCCGACTGAATGGTGAGCCAGGAGGTGTGGGTTTGGTGTTTGTTCTGGCATCAGAAATATTAGTCCTTCATATTAGGATGTATAGAGTCAGGTCACTAGGATGCATAAACCCAAATAGCTGGGATTCAGGACAGAGTCAGCAGAGTACAGAAGGCACTAAGGAGGGACATAGAGCTGGGACAGACCTCACCCTGCTAGGAGGGGTCAGAAGGGTTTTCTGGAAGAGGGGGGCAGATTTGAGTAAGGATTGAATGAGTTTCTGTAATGCCAAGATGTTGGGAGAGGGTTCTCTCTGGTCACCCTGTCCATATTGTATTCATCCACTGAGATTTCTCTCATTCCAAGTGGTCCCCAGTCAGTAAAGCACTTAGGACACAGAATAATGCTTGGCCTGGTCTGTGGTCCAGTACATATTAGCTAAAGGTCAAGAAGCATCTGGACATGAGAGGGAAGAGCAAGGGGGAGACAGAGGCAGGAAAGACTGATACTTGCTGGGGAACTGGGAATAGTTCGGGGGGCCCTGGACCCAGAGAGTGAGTGTGGGTGGAGTAGGCCTGAGGCAAGCAGCTGGGCTGAGGTTGGATGGAGAGGTGGGGTCTGGTTTTTATCCCATGGGAAATGAGCCATTGAAAGGATTTAAGCAGGAGAGTGGCATGATCTGATTGGTGTTTTGTTTTTTGGATTTTTTTCTGATTGGCGTTTTGACGGCCTGTGCAGAGGGTGGATTCTGAAGGGAGTTTGCAGGATCAAAGTGCGGTGACATAGCTGTTGCAGTATTAGAGAGAGAGAGAGGGAGAGCTTCTTGAGGAGGCAGTGTCAGTAGAAAGGAGGGGACCCATTTAGGATTCTCATGACTGACTGGATGTGTGGGGCGGTGATGGTCCGAGAAAAGGAAGGCAAATCTCTTGTGGCTCTTGGGTTGACTGTAGGATAGTGTGGCAGCCATTAGACCATTCACACATTTCTCAGTCTTCCTGCTCCTTCCTGACAAATGTGACCGTGCTTCGCCTGCCCCTTGATGTTGGCTGTGGTACGTGCTTGTGTTGGCGGATGAAGTAGAGGTGGAAGTGAAGCTCAGAGAGCCAGTGCAGGCTTTGTTATGGTGACCAGTAATGTTCCAGATGGTGGCTGCTTATCATCCTGACGCCCCAGGGATGAGGACAGTGATTCAGAGCAGACCCCACCCACCCAGTCAACTGCTAATGGACCTGCAGTGAGAATGAGAAATAAACCCTTGTGGGTTTCAGCCCCTGCAATTTGAAGGCATTACCATGATGGACCTAGCCTGCTGTGCATTATAGAGCTGAAGAGCAACAGGGAGGGTGGGACATTTTCCTGGAGAGCAGGTCTCCGCACAGCAGGGCTATGGCAGCCGCTTTCACCTCTGCGTTCCTCAGGCTGTAGATGATGGGGTTCAGTGAGGGTGTCACGACCCCATAGAACAATGCAATAATCTTATCCAGGTCAGGGTTCTTGGCCTTGGGCTTGAAATACATGAAGGAGATGGTTCCATAGAAAACCACCACCACTGTGATGTGGGCAGAGCAGGTGGAGAAGGCTTTGGGCCGGCCTGCAGCAGGGGGCACCCTAAGGATGGTAGCAAGGATGAAAATGTAGGACAGGCAGATGAGCAGGAGCGGGGCCAGCGTCAGGACCGCTGTGGCCACCATTAACATCAGTGCGTTGAGAGAGATGTCCCCACAGGCCAGTTTCAGCACTGCCAAGATCTCACAGAAGAAGTGGTTGATGATATTGTGGCCACAGAAGGGGAGGCTCCAGGTGAGAAGGGACTGCAGCAGTGAGTTGGCAGAGCCTGTCCCCCAGCTCAGCACTGCCATCCGCACACATGTCTGCCCTCTCATGATCTCTGGGTACCCAAGCGGCTGGCAGATAGCCACATAACGGTCATATGCCATCACGGCCAGGAGCAGGCACTCCGTGGAACCCAGCGCCAGGGTCAGGTACATCTGCAGGGCACAACCAGGGAAGGAGATGGTCTTCCGGGCTTCCAGGAAGTCGACCAGCATGAGAGGCACAAAGGAGGATGTGCCACAGATGTCCATGAGGGACAGGTTGCTGAGAAAGAAGTACATGGGGCTGTGCAGGCGGGGGTCCAGCACGCTCAGCCCTATGAGGAGGGAGTTCCCCAGCACATTCACGGAATAGATGGCCAGGCAGAGCACAAACAGGACCATCTCGAGGTTATGGTGCTCGCGGAGTCCTAGCAAGACGTATTCGGTCACAGCCGTCCAGTTTGCCATCTCATTTTCCCTCCTTCCTGTCTAGACCACACAGGTGTCAGAAAAAGCTCTTGCTGGCCTGGAAACCAAGCAACCTGACCTGGGGCAGGTCATCTCTGCCTCTGCGATTAAGTTTCACCATCTGAATAATGAGAGGATTGGACTTCAGGCCTGCAAGCTGGCCCTCTCAGCTCTGCAGCTCTGATGTAACTTAGGGAGATGAGACGCATTCTAGCCCCCTAGGATCCTCATTGTTCTCCCCATGGTGGGGGCAGGGGAGACAGGAGAGGAGGACTCATGTTTGGCACATGCTGTTGTAATCTAAAGAGTTCTTGGCTGTTAAAGGAAGCTTCTTTTCTAGGTTATGACTCCATATGGCTGAATTATGCTCATGGTCTTTTAGATTCATTCATTTGCTGAATGTGCTTTGAATACTTATTCTGTGCTAGATCTTGTTTAGGTGCTGGGGTACAGCAGTAAGAAAAATAAGTGGACAGAAACATACCATACCTATCATAAGGCTGTCGTCCCTTCCCTGAACTAGGTGATATGAGCTCTTGCCGGCCCATGGGTGATGGATGATGCTTACCTGGTGGTTCTTTTGGGCATTAAGGATCAATCATCCTCACTCCACAGGATGTGTAAGCTTGAAGTGCAAGACCATTGTTGATTTTTTTTCCCTTTCCCTCATCTGTTGATTTTTTTTTTAAAGATTTATTTATTTATTTTAGAGAGACAGAACATGAGCAGGGGGAGGGGCAGAGGGAGAGAGAGACAAGCAGACTCCCCACTGAGCGGGGAGCCCAATGTGGGGCTCGATTACAGGATCCTGAGATCATGACCTGAGCCGAAATCAAGAGTCAGACTCTTAACCGACTGAGCCACTCAGGCAGCGCCCTCATCTGTTGATTTTTAAAAGAACCTACAAGAACATATATATTCCAGTGGTCATGCAAGCCAAATGACTCCCTTCTTGGCCTCCATATTGCCTTGTGGGATAAATGATATTGGCAGTGATGTCACAGGAGGAGGGAAAACCAGGTTCTAATCTGGCAGGGGCACTGACAGTCAGTGACTAGTTTTAAAAAGAAGGGGGAGTCAGGGAGGGCCTCAGTTTTCTCCCAGGTGGCTTTCATTGCTCTTCTGAGCTGGTCTCACTGCCTCCTGGGGAAATGCCAGTGTCAGGCAGTCACCGGAGGGGCCCTAATGTCCCCAAGGCACGGCAGTCTTGTTAGGCAGGAAGGCTGTCTTATGGACCGGGTGACCCCTGGTCTAAAGCAGAAACAGGAGCTGAGTATGAAATTTAACATACAGAAGATACAGTCACCTCCTCATTCCTGGGTCGGCTGAGAGGCTGATGTCCTGTGACAGCACTGGAGCCCTGTCTGTCCTTTAGGGCTAGATTTTCCTCCTCGTTCCTCCTCTCCGGTGCATCTAGCATTTGTTAGGGGCTGGTGGCCTCACCCTCTGCTGAATAAACCTTGTCTTTTCCCAGTGCTACATCTTGCCCAAGAAGTTCCCTTTTATTTTGTTTTGTTTTAAAGTTTATTTATTTTACAGAGAGAAAGAACGAGCAAGCAGGGGGAGGGGCAGAGGGAGAAAGAGAATCCTGAAGCAGACTCCCTGCTGAGCGTGGAGCCCAACTCGAGGCTCGATCCCAGGACCCTGAGATCATGACCTGAGCTGAAATCAAGAGTCACCACCTTAACTGGCTGAGCCACCCAGGTGCCCCAAGAAGTGCCCTTTTAGAGGCATGTCCTCCCTTCCTTACCCCCGTGGGGGCTTCCTGCTCGTCCCTCAGAGCACAGTTCCATCTCTCTGTCTCCCCTCTCCCTCCTGCTCCTTGAGGGGTTACCTGCTCCCTTCTTGCACTCCCTTAGCCCTTGGCTGTCCCTGTGTTCATCTACTGTGTGCTGTGTGACCATCTCCTCTACTACACTTGAGAGCAGGACCCTGTCTCCTTCCTTCCCACACTCCCACAGTGCGTGCTGCCAAGAGCAGTCACTCAACAGATACTCAAGCTTTGCACCCCAGTGTCAGTGACAGTACTAATTAGCTGTGTGAGGTTGACTAAGTCACGTGGCTTCTCTGAGACTCAGTGTCCCTTTGAAAAATGGAAGTGCTGTGTAGCTCAGAGGAGACACACCCGCAAAGGTGCTTGTGAGCCGCCCAGCACTACCTGTTGTCTGAGGATCCTGAGCAAAGACTGCATATCTTCAGCCACAGGGCTCCTGCTGGATCTGCGCTTGCCACCTCCCCACAAGCTCCAGCTTCTGTCATGACCCCCTCCATCCCCAGAGCCTGTCACTTTCCCCTCCTCCGGCCTGAATCAGGGGGATTATTAAGGGGGTTTCTGGAGTGTACGGGGGCCGCGGATTAATCTGGGTTAGCACCTGACTTTAAATCTTAAACACGCGAACAACTAAGGGTAAGGTTTCTCTTGCTGAGGTTTGGCAAAAAGAGAATTGCCTGAGTGTGATGGTGGTTCATTCATTCACTCATTAAACAAATAGTTGTGGGACACTTACAATGTGCCAGGCCCTGTGCTAGGAGGTGGGAATACAGCAGAAGCAGATGTGGTTTCCGCCCTAACGGAGTTTACACTCATTCCCTCATGCTAGGTGAACTTGGACACGTCCCTTTCTCTCTCTGGACTTTAGAAACTGGAGGTTCTCTTTGAGAACTTGGGATTCAAAGACAAAGTAAAACTTGAGATCTGTAAAGAAGTTAAAAGGAAGCACCTTTTCTAGGTTAGGACTTCATGTGTCTAGATTATGCCCACAGCATTTCAGATGCAAGTATAAGGGTTTGATCCTTATTGGGTGTGTTATTACAAAATGACCTATATTAACCTCGAATTCTGACACCTGACATAGGGGTGTGTGTGTGTGAGGGGGGGGTAGGTCTCAAGTAGGTGAGAGGTGGGAAACCACCTGTCTCCATATTTCTCTTCCTTGCCCTTGTCTCTAACAAAAAGACCAAGACGGAATGGCAGAGGCATTTAAGGGCTTTTGAGAACAGGCTCCGGCCTGCCCCCTTGCCTCATCTCCCTTCCATCCCTTCACGTACACCTGCTCCAACCTCACCAGACCACCTCCCATTAATGGTCAAACCCACACACTCCTGTCTCGTCCCTCTTCTCATGTTCTTTCCTCAGCCTGGAGCGGCCTTTCCCTTCCACTCATCCTTCGAGGCTCGGCTCTCACACCCCTTCTCTGCAGTCTGCTCAGATGCCCTCGTAGGACTGACCAGCCCAACAACACGATGCTCACAGCTCTAAGCACAGGGTAATCGCATTCTGCCTTGCATGGTAGTGTGTGGTCTCTCTCTCAATAGACTGAGCTCTCGTAATCAGAGGCTTGTGTCCGATCCATCACTGCTGCCATTGAGATCCCGTACTGTTCCGCTGCCCTAAATCCGCCCCCCCCCACAGCCCAGTCCCAGACGTCTCGCCTTGAGAGCACCTCCCCCACCAGCACACACAGCAAGCGAGGAAGCAGCTGTTGTCATTGCTGGAGAAGAGCAGGGGGGGTGGGGGTGGGGGTACCGGGCTTCTCCCTGCTCTTTCAGAGGAGCTACTCAGAGAGGAGTGGGTCTCCTGACAATTTAAGAGTCTGATCATCACACATTCATGGAAATTAGAACCCGCTCATGGAGCCACAGGCTTATGGCCCCAAAGAAACAAGTCTGTGTCTAGGAAATACCATGCTTCCGGGTAACCGACAGCTTTGACTCTGCACCCTGGGCATGGGAGGGGACGTCAGGGAGCAGCTGCTGTTCCCTGGGTGCGTCAGTGACGATGAACTAGGTTTTGCTGCAGTAACACACATCATCTTAGTGGCTTACCATGACGACGGTTTCTTTCTTTCTCATGCTCCATGTCCTTTGTAGCTTTTCAGGGGTCTCTGTTCCATGTCGAGCTGCTCAGAGACCCTGGCTGAGGGAGCCTCCGCCATCCCGACGTCACCAGCTGTTATGGCTGGGGAAGGACACACTAGGTGTTCATACCAGCAGTTACATGCCCCGCCCCAGAAGTGGCATGGGTCACATCCGCCCACACCCCACTGGCCCTGGGTGATCCTACCACACGCCAGGAGAAGGAAAACCTGAAATCTCCTGAATATTTGGGTATGAGGTGGTTTCCCAATACACTCGGAAAACCACTCTAACTTCTATCCGCCAGTGTCTCACACGTGAGATAGCAAACCGAGTGTCTCTGAGAATAATTGTCGAATTCCACACCCCAGTTTTAGACCTCCTGAAAGGTAGGGTGATGCCATGAACCAGGACTGGGAGCCGTGGGACAGGAGTGAGGGATCCAGGTTTGATTGTTGCCTTTGTTCCGATTCTGCTGTATGACCTTGGTCAGATTTCTCCTGTGAATGGAACCACTCAATTAGGTGACCTCTAGTACCCTGTCACCTCTAAAACATTTCCTCACTCTGTCTAGCAACTTCCAACCCTGAAGTCTGACAGACCCAGGGTTACTCTGCAAGGTAAATATTATATCAATTTCATTGGCTGGCGAATCTAGTTTGAACCATTTAATATTTTATTTTAGGCTTCACAAATTATTTTAAAAGAAAGGGGATGGGCATAAAAGGACCGAAGCTTCTGTTGCAATTTCCCAGACATGCCTGGATCTAGGATTCCCGCTTGACCACTTCCTTGCTGGATGGCAGAGCAGGTGAGTGTGGGCTTTGGAGTCAGACCCACCAGGGCTCAAGTCCCAGAGCTGCCACTTGCTAGCAGTTTTCCCAGCCTCACCTCCCTTACCTGTAAAGTAGGGATAAGCATAGTGTTTCCTTGTGGGGTTGTTTTGAGGATCCAGTGAGATGAGGCGTGCAGAGCTCTTAGCACAGAGCCTGGCACATGGTAAGTAATCAGTACGTGGTAACCAGTACCGCTTATATCATTATGTCCTCTTTCACAAGCAGATATTCTAGTTTTCATATGTTTAAAGAAGATTTCATGAGAATAGTCCACAGGCTAGATGGATTGTCCTTACCTCATCGTACCTATTGCCCAGTGGCATGAGCACATGCAGGTAGCTGGAGCAGGCTGCCAGGTGTCCTGACCCAGGGCTTGGGAGAGCAGAGCCCGCAAGTGCTGAGCTCATTACCGGCAGACACACTGTGCTGGGATGGACCAGGGCCAAAGCCTCAAGGACAAGCCTCCTGGTCCCCTGCCACATAGCTCTCTGCTCCGTGCCCTGGGGAACCTCTCAGTCCCTGCCCAATTTAAAGTTCAGACTCTGGAACTACGCAAGTTTGTGGGTTTGGCAGCTGTGGGGCTCAGAGACCCCAGGATTCTTGTGCTTCCCTGGGAGGGCCTGGCTGCGGTGAGATGGGTGCAGGAGAAACACTGGACAGAATCTGATCGGGTCTCGGTGCCACCCTGCCACTTGAATCCGAGGATTGAAGTCTGGGGCCCCCTGTCCTAGGCATGGGTGTCTTGGTCTGTGAGAAGGGGTGTCTCCATTCGAGAATGTTGTGAGGATCGGGACTCATGAAAGTTCCGGAAAGCGCATTGCTGTATAGAGTATGAGGCCACGAGCACTTGTGAGGGACTTTAAGTCAGGGATTCAGTCAGGTGCATGGGTCTCTACAGGTTTCCTCTCCCTTCCCTTCATAAAGACTAACAACCAACACAGTTGTTGTAAAGACTACAACACAGCCTTAAATAAATCAGCAGCAGCGACAGAGTTTTCCCTTATACTATGATTTGTCCTTCTGAATCTTTATCAAGATCCCAGGTCAAAGTCAAACATTCGAAGACTATTACCACTTGTTTTCTCCGTGCTCGTGGAATAGTGCCCTCTTGCCACCCGTGGACACCTGGAACTCAACACCATCCCCCTGCATCTCTCATCTTCCCCATCTCTGTCTCAGCGGGCGGCAAATAAGCCAGAAACACAGGCTGCACCTCACAGGCCTCTCTCTCCGTCTTCCAGCTCTGCAGTCATCTGCGTATCCCAAGTATTTCTCAGCTGCCCTCTCTCTGCTTGGTTGCCCAGTGGGTCAGGTTGCCCCTGACTTATTCTCATCCCCACCGTGAGAGCCTGGAATAGGGCAGCAGCTTCCTCACTTCCTGCCTCTCGGGCTGGAGGCCTTCTCATCAGTGCTCTATTCTGGAACCAGGTGATCTTGCATTTCTTAAAAATGTATCACCTTATTTTTAAATTCAAAACTAGAACATGACTTTTAAGTTCAAAGTCATGTTCATATTATATAAATATGGGAAATATTGGCATTAGTTAAATAAGAAAACAATTGGCTCTAACCGATCAATCCTATTTAACCCCACCACCCAGTGGAAACAACTCTTAATATTTTGTTCTGGTTTCCCAGGATTTTTTGCATATATACTAACTCATAAATCCATAACAAAAATACTTTAAAAAATAACATTGGGATCATTTTCTATTAATTACATTGTGAGCATTTCTCATTATCAAATATTCTTCAGAAAATAAGAATTTTTTGAAGGCTGTATCACATTCTATCATTGGACACCACCAGTATTTATTGGACATTCTTCTATGATCGGATGTTAAGATTCTTACAACTTTTTGTTACTATAAATAATGCTATGATTGATGTCCTCATACATATCCTTGTTCATAAATCTTTATGCTTCTAATGATCATATTAGACCAGTTCTTAGAAGTAGATGGGTTAGGTCATAGAGTCTAGCAATTTTTAAAGTCTTTTGGATCATACTTCCAACTGACCTTTCAGGAAGTTTATATTAACTTATTGCCATCCCCACCAGCAGCGTAGGGCATTACTTCTTCACTGCACCTTCATTACCAACAGAAATTTAAAAAATTCTTCACCAATTTCATGGGTGGAAAATGGTATCTAATCAGTGAGCTATTTAAAAGTAAATGTGATTGGGGCGCCTGGGTGGCTCAGTCGTTAAGCGTCTGCCTTCAGCTCAGGTCAGGATCCCAGGGTCCTGGGATCGAGCCCCGCATCGGGCTCCCTGCTCAGCAGGAAGCCTGCTTCTCCCTCTCCCACTCCCCCTGCTTGTGTTCCCCCTCTCGCTGTGTCTCTCTGTCAAATAAATAAATAAAATCTTTAAAAAAAAAAAATGTGATTGTAAACCCCAGTGCCCACATGATAACGTCCAAACTCCTGTCGTGGCCTCAAAGCTGGACATCTTGGTGGGTAGGCTTCAGTGTGGCTTGGTCAGAGAGGGTAGAGCTTCAGGGGCCAGGCTGGGCTTCTCTCCTACCAACATGGGAAGCAGAAAGAGGGACTGGAGCGGAACTGAGGGTCCTGTCAAGGACTGGGCTTCCCCGTGGCAGAGGGCAGGAGAGCTGGACTGCTTCTTGGAGGCCGAGGCCCGTGTCCCCATCATATAGATGGTGCAACTGAGGCAGGGTGGGGGCAGGCAGGGAAGGAGTTACTCTGTGAATCTGCATCCGTTTCTACTGTGTGCTCGCTGAGTTGTCAGAAAGGAAAGCTGGGAAGAGGCTGAGCACCAGGAAGGGGCAGCTCTGGCAGGATCCCTGTGATGAGGTACGGAAGGGTAAAGCAAGTCTCCCCAAAGCGAGGTGAGGCCTGGATGCTGGGCTGGGAGGCATGGCAACAGCTGCTGTTCCTGCTCAAGACCGATGTTGGGAACACAGGTCCTGGGCTGCTCAGCGTGACTGGTACCCCCGTGGCTGGACCACTCTGGGGATCATGGACTCTGGACCTCATCACTGCCTCTACTGTCACCTTCCAGGGCACCAGGCCATGCCTGTCATCTTTGAACTCTGTCTCCGCTCTGCTCAGGTTCAGGAAGGACGCCAGGCTCTGCCACCATCTCCCCTACACTGTTGTGTTCATGTATTTATTTACAAAACCTATGGGGGGCCTACGGTTGGGCAGGGCTGGACCTTGGGACAGAGTAGATTCTGACCATCCCTGCTTTTACAGTAACACTGAAAATAAAACAGGAGGAGCTCAGTGAGGAGGCTTCCTGGGGGAGGTGGCATTTGAGCTGGGCCTCGAGGGTCCGGCCATCCTGGAGGTGTGTGCTGGGTGTGGCTGCCTTGTGGCAAGCACAGAGCTGGGCAGGGCTGGGCAACACTGGGGCTCACACCTGGCTGGGCAGGTGGGAGAATGTGGGGCAGAAGGTTGGGGGTTAGTCAGGACCAGCAGGGCCAGCTTGTGAAGGCCTAGAATGCCCCACGGAGGAGCTTACACTTTGTCCTGAGAGTAGGGGGAGCTTTTGGGGGCTTCAATCAGGAGAGGATGTGATCACATTTGCCTTTCACAGAGGTCCCTCTGGATGCCCCAGGGAGGATAGAGTGGAAGGACCACTAGGAGTGTGGTCTTGAGGCCAGCCAGGAGCTGGCGTGAAAGTACAGGAAGTGATGTGGAGAGCCGGCCAGGGTGATGCCAGGGAAGGAGCTGAGGGTGCTTTGTGAGCAATTCTCGTGCAGCATCAGTGGGACTCGGTGCTGCCTTTCTGGGATGAAGATTCCAGACTCAGCCCTGCACCCCACCTGTCCTCACTGTAGGACTATGAAGGCCTCACCTACTAATCTGAAGATCCCAGGCCTCCCTCACTGGGACGTCCAACTCCTACCCCACACTTTCGTGGCAGCCTCCCTCACCTCCTTGTTCCTCAAGCTATAGATGACAGGGTTCAGCATGGGCGTGACCACGGCATAGAGGACCGTGAAGACCTCATCAGAGATGCGGGCCTCCTTGCTCTTGGGTTTCAGGTACATGAATATGACGGTGCCGTAGAAAAGCATCACCACAGCCAGGTGCGCCGAGCAGGTGGAGAAGGCTTTGCGGCGTCCGGCAGCCGAGGGCACTCTCAGGACGGTGGCCAGGATAAGTGTGTAGGACAGGCAGACGAATGCCAGGGTATAGGCAGCAGCAGGATGGCCCCCACCAGCAGGAAGACCTCACTGACAGAGGTGTCACTGAATGCCAGCTTCAGCACTGCCAGGATCTCACAGGTGAAGTGACTAACCACATCGTGGCCGCAGAAGGACAGCCTCATGGCAATGACTGTCTCAGTCACTGACTTGAAGAGACACAGGACCCAAGCGGTTCCCACCAACGACAAGCAGAGCCGGGGGCTCATGAGCACGGGGTACCTGAGTGGCCGGCAAATGGCCAGGTAGCGATCATAGGCCATGATGGCAAGAAGCAGACACTCTGTGGAGCCTGTGGAGAGGCTCAGACACGTCTGGATTGCGCAACCAGTAAAGGAGATAGTCTTCTGGGCTGACAGGAGGTGGACCAGCATCAGAGGCACAAAGGTAGACGTGTAGCAGATGTCCAGGATAGAGAGGTTGCCCAGGAAGAAGTACATGGGCGTGTGCAGGCGGACATCCAGGACACTCACTGCCACGATGGCTGTGTTCCCCAGCAGGGTCACCAGGTACGTGGTTGAGCACAGAGGGAAGAGCAGGTGCTCCAGGGCTGGGTAACCAGAAAATCCTTTCAGAAAGAACTCAGAGATCTCTGTCCTATTGACCCGCTCCATATTGCTGTGCTCAAGGGGGCACATGGCTGGGATGGAGGGAAAGAGGGTGCAGGGTGGTGGGAGAGCCCACAGAGCCTCTTTTGGGTGGGGGTATGTTGCTAGGGCCTTTTCCAGTTCTTACACACACTCTGTTCTTGAGTTTGGGCAATCTGTGCACTTCTGGGCTGCAATTCATCCATGTGAAAAGTGAGCATTGATCTGGATCAGCATTTCCCTGAGAGAGTGTTAATGAAAATGTAAGTAGGCAATCTGAAAAATTAATTTGAGACAACATTAAATTAATTGAAAGTAAACAAAGCCCTTTACTGCAGGACTTCTTATATGCCAATGTGATTTGTGACCTTCCAAAAGTGGTATAGGGCAAGTAATTCCCAAACTTACTTGACCATGGGTCCTCTTTTTATATTAATCTACAGCAGATAAGTATTCTTTTTTTTTTATAAATTTTTTTTTTAAGATTTTATTTATTTATTTGAGAGAGAGAATGAAAGACAGAGAGCACGAGAGGGAAGAGGGTCAGAGGGAGAAGCAGACCCCCCGCTGAGCAGGGAGCCCGATGTGGGACTCGATCCCGGGACTCCAGGATCATGACCTGAGCCAAAGGCAGTCGCTTAACCAACTGAGCCACCCAGGCGCCCTCTTTTTTTTTTTTTTTTTAAGATTTATTTACTTATTTATTTGAGAGTGAGAGAGAGTATGTGCACAAGAGGGGAGGGGCAAAGGGAGAGAGAGAATCTCCAGCAGACTTCCTGCTGAGCATAGCTGGACACAGGGCTCAGCTCACAACCCTGAGATCATGACCTGAGCTGAAACCAAGAGTCACCCTGACACCCCTACAGCAGATAAGTGTTCTACTAACATAGTTTGGGGGAAAATCAGAGGTCCTCAAATCTTAATGTGTAGCAGAATCACCTGGAAAGTTTGTTAAAACACAGATTGCTGGGCTCCATCCCCAGAGCTTCTGACTCAGTTTGTGTGGGTGACGCTGCTTCTGCTGGCCACACTTGAGAATCCCTGGGCTAGATGGTTCCTGAGGGTTCTCCTGGCTTTCAGGAAGCCTCTGAGCTGCTTTACACTCTTCTGACTGTTGGGAATGCCCTTCTCCTTTATTTCTCAACCTGCAGACGTCTGGTTGTGTCTTCAGCTTGGCTCTGGTCTCCATGCATGAGGCATGCCTCTCCTCGGAGGGGCTGCTGAACTCTGAGCCTCTCAGCAGGCTCATCCACCTGTCCCTCCACAGGGCCTGTTTGTCAGCTACTGTGTGCGGATTGACCTTCAGAATCTGCCTTCATCGTGGGCTTTTGAGCTGCAATTTGAAGGAGTAGCTGGACTGGCCCCCAAACTCCTATTTTCTCTGGGTCGGAGCCAGAGCCACTTTGCCCCCATGAACTTGTAGGGCATCAGCGTGGAAAGCTCCCTGAGAGGCGAACCTGTTAGATCTCACTGAAGATAGGAAACTGAGATCATGTCGTGGGTCCGTGGCAAGGTGAGTCTAGAATCCAGTCCTCCCAACTGCGTGACACCTACAACATGCTCACAGCAGATGTTTGCTTCTGTCAAGGGCCAAATGTTGGTGGTCCTTTTATCATACTGGGTGAACATCTTTCTCCCACATTCTCCCCCAATCTTCCCACCAGGTAATGAACATAAGTCAACTTTTCCTTAGTGTTTTGGGCACCTGGCATTGATGTCAGTAAACCCATGGGACACGCTGTCCACACCTGGGTCTGGAGGGAGCCCCAATTCTTGTGAGCACCTCACTTGCATGAGATAGTTCCCTTTTATTCGTCCTGCATTTATCCGTTCCAGAATGAAGAAGAGATTGAGTTTCTACCACACACCAGGCACCGTGCTAGGCATTAGGGGAACGAATGAAGACATACGTGCTCCCAGACTACTAAATTCAAACCATTCCTAGGGAGAAATCCTTTCCAATTTCTGTGGCTAGCCTCATCCTGCTTCTGTCTGCAGGCCCTTAGTGATAAGGAGCCTGTTTCTCCCATGGACATACTTCCCCCCCCCCTTTTTTTTTCTCTTTCTGTCAAGCCATGCTAAGGGTCACAAAAATCCTTCCTGATATGGAGTCTTTGAGCGTTACTGGGCCTACACCATCCAGCAGGGTGCAGGCTGAGTGGCCCCTGTGGACACTTCCCTCTCACACAGAACAAACACAGCGTGCTGGGTGCTGGGCCAGGCACAGGGTTGAAGGGCCCTTTCTGCAGCAGGGAGAGCTCTGCCCTAGCCTTTGGACCTCAGGTAGAAGGTCTTGCCTCTGCTTGACTGTGTCTAGAGACATTGTGGGGTCAGGGGAGCGTGATCTGCAAGCTCCCTCCAAGATGCCGCTGGGAAACCTGAGACTGGGCTCCTGGAGGGGCACCTCTATTTAACCGAGTGTCAGTACAGTAGACGTTGTGCCAGGGGCATGGGTGGCAGAGAGGTGGCATTGTGTGCAGCCCCATTAGTCAGGTCATGCATAGCTTCCTCTTCGCACAGTTACACATACTATAATCTATACCCTAAAGTCACTAGCAAACGTGGGCGGCCATTGGCTCTCTGTTGCAATATACACACAGCTACATCATGTCCCCACATATGGCCCCCAACTACAAGTGTATGCACAAACAACTGTTTGAGCCCCACGTACACACAGATGTGCCTGTGTGAATACGTGCCGCATATCGGCTCATGTGTGTCCCTGTACGGTCGTTCATGTGAAGGTGTGCACATGTGTGGCAGGCACTCTCACTTTTTTGTGCACTAGCTCTCTCTCTCTCTCTCTCTCTCTCACACACACACACACACACGCACACACCAGTAGTGCAGACATTTGGACTTGTGGCCAGGGCTTCAGAGGACCAAGCAGGATGACTAGGATGAGTGGAGACCAAGCAGGGGCCATGGAAGTGCCAGGAGAGAAGGAATAGCCCTTGGGGTGGGGAGCATACTTTGTCTGGGTTGAACCAGGAGGAGAAAGAAACATCAGAGCAGGGACATGGTCACGGTACCAGCTCAATGTCTTGTCTGCTTTCTAGCCTGAGTGCTGAGTTGCTGGGTTTCCCTGCTCTGCTGTCTCTCCTTCAGCTGGGGGATGGGGGCCTATAGGAAGAGGGGCCAAAAATGTGGCTGGATGCTGGGGAACTCTGGTTCCCAAAGCAGGGCTAGGAAGCTTTGTCTGCAGAGCCCACAGTGTCCTTTCTGCCTTCGCCTCACTCCTGGACATAGGCAACTTAAAAAAAAACAGTTCAGATGCCACCTCCCCCAGGAAGCCTTGTTTTATTTCTCCCAGGCCAGCTTGAACCCTCTCTCCTTTGTGCACCACAGCCCTGTGTTGGCATTTCCAAGGTGGTGCTCACCTCTCTCACTCACTCTTTGCCTCTTGCCTACCCTGCCAGCCCATAGGGATGCCACCTCCTTCCCCTCCTCACCCAGGTTCTGAAGGCCAAGTTGAAGTCCCCAGCCTGACCACAGCCAACTTCTTCCTGTCTTGCTGGGACTTCATGGGGCTAAGACAAATTGGGAGTGAGCAGCTGGGTGACAATCATGAACTGTTCCTAATCTGGAAGACAGCCTGGCAGAGCCCGGAGGGTCTTGCAGCTCATGGAGACCACCCTCTTTTTACATATGGAAACTGAGACCCAGAGAGGAGAAGGGGCTTGCCCAGCATCATCACACACTGAGTTGGGGGGAAGCCAAGGCTCCAGTAATTCCTTGGGGCTCTTGACTCCCAGCCAAGGCCCCTTCCCCTGTCCCCACATCTCCACTTTTTTACTTACCTTGAGGCTCTTCCAGACCCATGTTTCCTGTTTCCCAGAAGATAATTCAGAGACCAGGAGCCTTCTTTGGCTCCAGCTCGGAGAACACAGTTGAAAGAAGCGGGTGCACAGGGAACCCAGGTGGGCAGGACAGAGGGTTTCACACTGACCCAGCTTCCCAAACTAAGAACACATGCCTAGATTTGTGCAGAATTTAGGGAAGTATTTGCAACTTGATAGAATTAAGTGGAGCTTTTAGAACGGGGTGGAATTAGGCAAAGTACTCAGAATTCAGTGGAGGTTCTCTAAAGGGTGTCAGGTTTGGTGGAATTAGGAAATGCTGACATGCTCAAGGCTGCGCAGGGTCCTCAGTAGCTTACTGTGGGCAGCCAGGGTCTCCCTGACCTGGGCAGCTTCCAGCTCCATCGTGACTGACAGCCTCCCAGGAAGTAGGCAGGCCAAATGGAGTAGGCACTTTTCAAAGCTCCCTATGTGCCAAGGGACTGTGCAATCCCCAAGGCAATTTAGAGGGAGAAGGGGAAATGCGCCCTGCTTAGAAACTTTGGGGTGCTTCAGGGATGATGTCCCAAAGACCCAATTACACAGAGTCTAGTTGGAAATCTTAATTGGTGTGAAAAAGTTGGAGAAAGTGACTCAGGGTCAGGATCCACACTCATAGGTCAGCCCCCAATCAGTGTGGCTTGTGCACGTGTACAGAATGAGTAAATGAGTGGAGGGATGAATAATTGAATAAATGCATAAACACTTTTTGGTGAATAAATTAAAAAAAAACTGATGAACGGCTGAGAACACAAATGGGAGGCAGAGGTGCTTTCCAGGAGTTAGAGGTCCTGCCAACTTTCATAGGGATCTCAAGAAAATGCAAGATTTGGAAAGAGTATAACGGGGAGGGAACTGGGTGAAGAGAGACAGAGAGAATTACAGAATATCAGAGCATGGGAGTCCGTATCTACCATCCTGGCACACCCTCATTGGATGGACAGGAAAACTGCTCTAGGGAGGCGGAGCGGCTGGCTCAGGGTCCTGGGTTTGCTCTGTGACGCTGATGTGTCCGCTCTTGAATGCATCACCCTCGGTCAATGCCAAGCAGGTCTGCCCAGGTCAGGTAGTGACTGGGTGCTCTCACTGCACCTGACTCCTCCTCTCCATGCTCAGCACAAGCATCCTGATGGTGGCTCCTTGAGGTTCCTTCCAGTTCTCAAAGTCCATGCTTGGGTGGGGCTTGAGGGCCTCGTTATCAAATATGGTCATATCTATATCTAGATAGATATGCATATCTACACAGAAAGATTGATTTTGTAATTATATGTAAGTATGGCTTTTAAGCATGCTTTCTTGTTGCAGTCTCATTGACGATAAGTGATGAACAGTTGCATATATTTAAATCACATAATTTGATGGATTTTAACATAAGTGTACAGTCGTGAAACCATCAACACAATCAAGGCTGAGAATTTATCTGTCATCCCCAAAGTTTCCTCATGCCCCGGTGTAATCCAGTCCTCCCTCCCCCCAACCAGGCCACCTCGGATGTGTTTTCTGTGACTAGATCACTTGCATTTTCTAGCATTATATTTGTTGCAGCCCTGTTTATCAATACTTATTTTAATATATATATGGATTTCTTTCTAGACATGACGTTAGGTTTAAAATAAATTTTATTGTTTCTCACAGTCCTCATACCACACTCTTATAATTACTGTAGATTACTAGTGCATATTGATATTGATATCTGCTAGGTCAGATTCCCTCTTACTAGCCTTCTTCAATAGTGTCTTCGTTATTCTAGCACATTTCCTTTTCCAGAAAAGTTTTGCAGTCAGTTGTCAAATTTCATGACATCTCTTCTGGGATTTTGCCTTTAATTCATTGACGAATCTGGGCGGCAGAATTGACATCATTGTAAAATCAAGTTTTCTTATCCAGGAACATTGTCTCTCCATCAATCCAGGTCTTTTACTATGTCCTGGTCATATAGCTGTTCTTCTAATAGGTTCATGAAGTGATTTCCATCAATATATATATTTTCCCCAATGTCAAATTCTCCTTGTATTTCTGGATAAACCCTCTTGGTGTTTTATTCTTGTCATAGGTGCAAGATTGATTTGGGGGGTGAGCTGATGTCTAGCTCCTGGGCTCCAACTGGTGGACATCAGTCCATTCTTGATGACCTTTGGGGAGGTGGGAGGAGGTGGTTGGAACAGCCATGAGGCTCTGAATTCCAGGGCTCAGGCCTAGGGAGATCACTCTGGCAGCAGGATGACAGATCGAGGGCTCTGGGGGACATAAAATCTGTGTGCCCCAGTTATGTGGCTGTGTATTCTCTACTAGCTTCTAACTGCTAGGAGACCCTGAGGGAAGAGATTAAATCTGTATTCAAAGAATCTATTCTCTCAGAATCCAGCAGTTGATTCACTAACATGTCCTTTCTCTAAGCTTTGTAATTATCTTTATGTCATTTCCAATGAGGCCAAAACCTCAAATATACTTTCACTTTTATGAATCTGGATGGCCTTTCATATCAATAAATTTATAAATCAGAAAACTGTGTTTCATCTTTGGTCCAGAAAGTAAGATCCTGAGTCCTTGGCACCAGCCAAGTTTGGAGACTCAATACATGTGTGGAGGTCTTACCAAAAAGTTGTAGAAGATAGAACTTGTCCATGTTTAAATAAAAATAAATTCTTAACAGCCCTGAAAAATCAGGGAGAGTGCTACCAGCAGACCAGAAATGTTGAGAATTGCTGAGAAATGAGAAGCCAATGAGATTGGATTATTAGAAGAAACCACAGCCAAACAAAGTAAGGAACGGATTACTGCAATAAGGACAGTGGTTTTGGGGGTTCTCGGCTCACAGGCAGTGGTTACAAGGAGCAGGAGGAAGGGCCTGAGGGAACCATCAGGATGACTGGTAAGGGACTCTATCAGCAAGCAGGCAGGTCCAGATAGTGGGCACGGGAGATACGTGCCCTCAAACTGAGTCAGTAAGTGTCAGTGCTTGAACCAGAGACACACAGAGAAGTCCTGGGAGGAATGGGGAGCCACCAAGCCCAACTGACATCCTCTCAGTAACTTCTTCAGCCCTTCAATCATCATTCCTGGAGGTGGTAAATGGAAACTGAGTTCATAGACAAGGCAATAGGGAATTGTAAATAAGAAGACAAGCCTATAATACCATGTGGCGTTATATACGGTATTTATCTTTTTTGTGACTGGCTTATTTCAATTAGCATAATGCCTTCAAGGTTCATCCATGTTGTCGCCATTGTATTCCATTGTAAGGACATACCACTTTTTGCTTATACATTCACCAGCTGATGGAAACTTGGGTTGCTCCCACGTTTTAGCTGCTGTGAACAATGCTGTTATGCTAACGTTAACCCTACTTACAATTTTTTGGGGGTATATACCCAAAGTGGAGTTGCTGGCTGGTATCGCATTTCTTTTTAAAATTTTTGAGGAACCTCCAAAATTTTGAGGAGCCTCAACTATTTTCTACAATGGCAGCACTATTATCTTACACTCCCATCAACAGTATGCAAGAGTTCCAATTTCTCCACATGCTTGCCAACACTTGTTAATTTTCATTTTTTCCTTAATAGTAGCCATCATAATGGGCGTGAGGTGGTATCTCATTGTGGTTTTGGTTTACATTTCCCTAATGATTCGTGATATTGAGCATCTTTTCATGTGCTTATTGGCCATTCATATGTCATCTTGTAGAAATGTTGGTACAAGTCCTCTGCCCATTTTTATTTTTTTATTTTATTTATTTATTATTATTATTTTTTGAGGAATAGCTTCTTTTTTTTTATTATGTTCAGTTAGCCAACATATAGTACATCATTAGTTTTTGATGTAGTGTTCAACGATGCATTAGTTGTGTATAACACCCAGTGCTCATCACAACATGTGCCCTCCTTAATACCCATCACCCAGCTCCCCCAACCCCCAAGCCCCCTTCCTTCTGTAACCCTCAGTTTGTTTTCCGGAGTCCAGAGTCTCTCATGGTTTGTCTCTCTCTCTGATTTCTTCCCATTCAGTTTTCCCTTCCATCCCCTATGGTCCTCCATGCTATCTGTTATGTTCCACATATGAGTGAAACCATATGATAATTGTCTTTCTCTGCTTGACTTATTTCACTTACCATAATCCCCTCCAGTTCCATCCATGTTGCTGCAAATGGTAGGTATTCATCCTTTGATGAATATGTCCATGTCCGTTTTTAAATTAAATTGTTTGTTTTTTTGTTGTTGTTGAGTTTTAGAAGATCTCTAGAGATTCTAGATATTAATTCCTTATCAGATATATGATTTGCAAATATTTCCTCCCATTTTGTAGGCTGCCTTTATACTCTGTAGATAGTGTTTTTTCGGTACACAAAGTTTTAAAATTCTCATGGGGTCCAGTTTGTCTAATGTTTTTTTTGTTATCTATGTCCTTGGTGTCCTCTCTAAGAAATCATTGCCACATACAATGTCATGAAACTTCTGTCCTATGTTTTCTTTTAAGAGTTTTATTGTTTCAGGTCTTACATTTAGGTCTTTGATCCATTTTGAGTTAATTTTTGAATATGGTTTTAGGTAAGGGTTTAACTTCATTCTTTTCTTGTAGATACCCAGTTTTTCCAGTACCATTTGTTGAAAAGACTATCCTTTCCCCATTGAATGGTCTTGGCACCCTTGTCAATAGTCATTTGATCATATGTGTGGGGATTTATTTCTGCACTCTATTTTATTCTATTGGTCTATAGATCTCTTTTTTTGCCAGTGCCATACTGTTTTGATTGCTGTAACTTTTTTTTTTTTTAAAGATATTATTTATTTATGGGCGCCTGGGTGGCTCAGTCGGTTAAGCGACTGCCTTCGGCTCAGGTCATGATCCCAGGGTCCTGGGATCGAGTCCCGCATCGGGCTCCCTGCTCTGCGGGGAGCCTGCTTCTCCCTCTCCCACTCCCCCTGCTTGTGTTCCCTCTCTCGCTGTGTCTCTCTCTGTCAAATAAATAAATAAAATCTTAAAAAAAAAGATATTATTTATTTATTTGACAGAGAGACAGAGAGAGCGCACAAGTAGGCAGAGTGGCAGGCAGATGGAGAGGGAGAAGCAGGCTCTCGCTGAGCAGGGAGCCCGATGCAGAGCTCGATCCTGGGACCTTGGGATCATGACCTGAGCCAAAGGCAGCCACTTAACCGATTGAGCCACCCAGGCACCCTGGATTGCTGTAACTTTGTAGTGAGTTTTGGAATCAGGAAGTGTGTATCTTCCAGTTTTGTTCTTTTCTTTTTCAGGATTGTTTTGGTTACTTGCCATTCTTTGAGATTCCATTGAATTTTAGGATGAATTCTTCTATTTCTGTGAAACATGTCATTGGGATTTTCTTAAGGATTGCATTGAGTCTATAGGGCACTTTGGGCAGTTTTTTTTTTTTTTCTTTTAAAGATTTTATTATTTACTTGTCAGAGAGAGAGAACACAAGCAGGGGGAGTGATAGGCAGAACAGGCAGAACAGGCAGAGGGAGAAGCAGGCTCCCCATGGGGCAAGGAGCCTGATGTGGGACTCGATCCCAGGACCCTGGGATCATGACCTGAGCCGAAGGCAGATGCTTAAGTGACTGAGCCACCCAGACGTCCCTGGGTAGTTTTGATATTTAAAGTATGTTAAGTTTTCCAATCCAGGAACATGGGAAGTGTTTCTATTTATTTATGTCTGTTTGAATTTCTTTCAGCAATTTTTGTAGATTTTGTTGTACAAGTCTTTCACTTCCTTGGTTAAGTTAATTCCTAAGTATTTTATTCTTTATGATGCTGTTGTAAATGGACTTGTTTTTGTGATTTCCTTTCAGATTGTTCATGTATAGAAATGCAACTGAGGGGCGCCTGGGTGGCTCAGTTGGTTAAGCGACTGCCTTCGGCTCAGGTCATGATCCCAGGGTCCTGGGATCGAGTCCCACATCGGGCTCCCGGCTCAGCGGGGAGCCTGCTTCTCCCTCTGACCCTCTCCTCTCTCATGTTGTTTCTCTCTCGCTCACTCTCTAATAAATAAATAAATAAATAAAATCTTTAAAAAAAAAAAAGAAATGCAACTGATTTTTGTGTGTTGACTTCTGTGTGTAGTATCCTGCTATGTTGATGAGTTCATTTATAGTGCTAATGGCTTTTTTGTGGAGTCTTTAGGATTTTCTAAATATAAGATTATATCTGCCAATAGAGATAATTTCACTTCTTGCTTTCCAATTAAGATGCCTTTATTTCTGGGGCACCTGGGTGGCTCAGTAGTTAAGTGTCTGCCTTTGGCTCAGGTCATGATCCCAGGGTACTGGGATCGAGCCCCGCATCGGGCTCCCTGCTCTACGGGAAACATGCTTCTCTCTCTCCCACTCTCCCTGCTTATGTTCCCTCTCTTGCTGTATCTCTCTATGTCAAATAAATAAATAAAATCTTAAAAAAAAAAGATGCCTTTATTTCTTTTATTTCCTAATTGCTGTGGCTGGAACTTTCAGTACTATGCTGAAAGGGGGTCATCCTTGCCTTGTTTCTGATCTTAGAGGAAAGGCTTTCAGTCTTTCACAACTGAGTATGATGTTTGCTGTGGCTTTTTCATATATGAGTTTTATTATGTTGAAGTAGTTTCCTTCTGTTTTTATTTTGTTGAGAGTTTTTACAATGAAAGGGTGTTGAATTTTGTCAAATGCTTCTCCTGTATCAACTGAGATGATGTTTGTCTTTTATTTTGTTGATGTAGTGTATGACATTGATTTTTTTTATGTTGAACTATCCTTGCATTTCAGGAATAAATCTGCCTTGTCGCAGTATATAATCCTTTTAATGTGATGTTGAATTCAGTTTTTTAGGATTTTTATTGAGGATTTTTGCATCTATGTTCATCAGGGTTATTGGCTTGTAGTTTTTGTTTTTTCTCATGGCGGCTTTATTTGGATTTGGTATCAGGGTGATGCTAGCTTCATAAAATGAATTTGCAAGTGTTCCCTCTTGTTCTATATTTTGGGAGAGTTTAAGAAGGATTGGTTTTAATTCTTTGGGTGTTTGGTAGAATTCACCTGTGAAGCCATCTGGTCCTAGTCTGTCTTTGATGGGAGGTTTTTGGTTACTGATTCAATCTCTTTATTTGTTATTGGTCTGTTCAGGCTTTTTATTTCTTCTTGATTCAGTTTGGGTAGGTTGTGGGTTTCTAAGAATTTATCCATTTCTCCTAAGAATTTAGAAGAAATTTCTTCTTTCTAATTTATCCATTCTTCTAAGAATCTATCCATTTCTAAATTATGCAATTTGTTGGTATGTAATTGTTTATAGTAATTCTTATGTTCTTTTTAATTTCTTAATTAAAGAAAAAATCATTTGTTGTAGTGTCTCATCTTTCTGATTCTATTTATTTGAGTCTTTGCTCTTTTTTCTATTAGTCTAGCTCAGGATTTGCCAATTGTATTTTTTTTTTAAACCTCTTGATTTTGTTGATTTTTTTCAATTGTTTCTCTATTCCTTATTTGATTTATATCTGGTCTAATCTTTATTATTTTCTCTTTTTCTGCTAACCTTGGCTTTCTTTTTCTCAATTTTTAAGCTCATTAAATTTCAGACTTTATTTTTTCTAATAAAAATGCTTTTTTAATTTCACTCCACATATTTTGTTTTTTTATTTTTATTTTTTTAAAGATTTTATTTGTTTATTTGACAGAGAGATAGAGAGAGAGCACAAGTAGGCAGAGTGGCAGGCAGAGGGAGAGGGAGAAGCAGGCTCTCTGCTGAGCAGGGAGCCAGACGTGGGGCTCCATCCCAGGACCCCAGGATCATGACCTGAGCCGAAGGCAGCCGCTTAACTGACTGAGTCACCCAGGCACCCCTCACTCCACATATTTTAATATGTTCTATTTCTAAATCTGTCTTGTTCTAAATAATTTGTAATTTCCACTATTATTCCTTTTAGTTATTATAGAAGTATATTTCTTAATTCCCAAACAAATGGAGGTTGTTGGATAAACCTTTAAGATTATCTCAGCTTGATTTCTAATTTAACTTCATTGTAGTCAGAGACTGTGGTCTGTATGATACCCATCTTTTAAATTTGTTGAGACTTGCTTTATGACCTATTTTCTGGCAATTTTTCATCAATAGTATCTGTGTGCTTGAAAAGAATGTGTCTTCTCCGCTGAGGGCATTGATTCTATATGTGTCCATTTTATCAAGCTTCACAGTTAACTTTGTTCAAATCTAAATTCTTACTGATTGTTTTGTCTGCTTGACCTCTCAATAATGTAAAGATATGTGTTAGAATCCTTTTCTTTATTGTGAATTTGTCAGTTTTTCCTTATAGTTCTAGAAATTTTTGTTTTATATACTTTCATACTATGTTATTAGGAGCATACAGCACTATCATTGGTATATCCTGCTGGTGAAAAATGATATTTTATGTTTATATATGGATCCTCTTTATCTCTAGAAAATTTTTTTGCCCTAAAATTTATTTTGTTTATCATTATACCAGCTTTCTTTTGCTAGTATTTGCTTAACATATCTTTTCTATCTTTCTGCTTTCAATTTCTCTATCACCTTTTTTATTTTTATTTATTTTTTTCCAAAGATTTTATTTATTTATTTGAGAGAGAAAGAATGAGAGAGAGCACATGAGAGGGGGGAGGGTCAGAGGGAGAAGCAGACTCCCTGCTGAGCAGGGAGCCCGATGCGGGACTCGATCCCGGGACTCCAAGATCATGACCTGAGCCGAAGGCAGTCGCTTAACCAACTGAGCCACCCAGGCGCCCCTCTATCACCTTTTTTAAAACTTTTGTAGTAAATAGCATATAGCTTAATTTTTTAAAAAACTGAGCAGGAAGGAAAAGGAATGAGGCCCAAGGAGGTCACTTCAAGTACCTAGTTGGCTGGAGACTCATGATACCAGGAACTGAAACAGGGAGTCAGTCTCAAAATATCCCACTCCACCCCTATTCCTGACCCTAATCCCTCTCTCCTCCACAGGAATATCATTCCATGAGTCACTCCCCTCCCTTGGGGATTCCCATGGAATATAGGGCTCCATCTTCTTACATCTTTAAAATAAAACCTTCTTTGATGTAATTTCCTCTTGCAGCTGCTGCCTCATCTCTCTTCTCCCCTTCACTGACAAGTTTCTCGAGAAGTTATTCCTGCCTATTCTATCATTTAGTTGTTCATTCCAGATCCCTTAATTCTCCTTATCAAATGTGTCAGAAAGTCCTCTTAATGCCATCTCAACAATATATTTTAAGTCTGTTCCACCTGCTTTTCTCCCAGATACTGTTGTGATGCAGGCACTTATCATGTCTTGCCTGCACCTTGTTCTAGGAAGGGATTGCTGATCCTTTCACAGGCTAGCAGTGATACTCACCTATCAGAGTCCTTACACCTTACCTGGAGCTCACCTAAGGCCTTCTGGGGATCTGTGGAGTTTGAGGACTTGTCCTTTAGCTGAAGTTATGTAGGACACCCATCCACACTCCTCATCTCCCATAGCTCCAGCCCCTGAGATCAGAGCAAAGGGTTGGCTCGTTTTCACTGGTCACCACCTCCAGAAGTGGGCTGTTCCTGTGGCATTTTGGAGCCTGATGCTGGAGAGTGGTCCCTGAGCTCTGGGTATAGGCTCCCAGATGGTTAATTAGGCTGGGCTAATTGAACGCTGCCTTGGGCAGTCTTCATAATCAGACAGGTTTCCCGCTGGGAGCCAAACCCTTGGGTGTCCTTAACTGTCCCAGGGTAGTTTTCCTACCTTTAAGGAGATATAGAATTGGGTTATGTGATTCAGTACCCCAGGAAGCTCCTTGTTCTTGCCTGCATAGAAATATTGGTGCTACCTCTGTGTGGGTTAGGGAACAGGCCTCAGAGTCCTTATCCAGCAGGTAGAAACAGGTGTGACATTCTTCCTGTACTAGGTTTCTCAACAGGTACACTATTGCAGTTTTGGACAGGATAATTCTTACTCATGTAGGACTGTCTTTAATGTGGGATGCTTACCTTCCCTGGCTCTTGCATGTGAAATGCTGGCCCCCAGTTCTGACCTCTTCAAACACCCCCACATATGTCTAAATGTGCTCTAGAAAAGTTCTGCCCTCAGTCTAATCAGAAAGGTACCACATGGACACTCACAAGCAAGAAAGTCACTGAGATTACCTAGATGCTGAAATCCTATCATGTCTTCAGTTCTGTCTTGGCTTGTCTCCCGGACCTAGACCTTCAGCTGTCTGAGGCTGTGACTGTGATTCATCCCTGCCTGCCCTGGCACAGGACTTGGTCCAGAGCAGGTGTGAATGAGCAAAGGAATAGGATCTGTGGTGACTGGATGCTGTAGGTGACACTGTTCAGTAGAAATGCTATACAGGGTGTGTGCATGTAAGTTACATGTGTAGCCACTTTAAAAAAGTAAAAAGAAGCAGGTGAAATTAATTTAAATAATATATTTTATTTAATCCAAAAACCAAAAAATTATCATTTCAACCTGTGAGTAGGATAAAAATTATTAATGAGATATATTCCATTCTTTTGTGTACAAGTTTTGAAATCTGGAGTCTCTATTACATATACAGAACCCCTCAACTCCGATTAGCCACATTTCATGTGCTCAGTCGCCATGTGGCTAACGCTACCATATGGGACAGCACTAGAAAACTCTATTCTCTTACTTCCCTGCCCAACTATTGCTTATTTGCCCCTGCCTACAACATTGTGCGTGTGTGTGGGTGGTGGTGGTGGTGGGTGTGTATGCGAAAATTTTCAAACATATAGAAAGGCTGGAAAAATTGTAGTGTGAATAGCCACATACTTAAAATCTAATTTCGACAATTGTTAACCATTTGCTATTTGCATTATCACATATGAATTCATCTATACCGTCTTATTTTTTGATTATTTTCTACTTTAAGAAGACTTTTCTTGGGGTGCCTGGGTGGCTCAGTTGTTAAGCATCTGCCTTTGGTTCAGGTCATGATCCCCGGGGGCCCTCCGCGGGAAGCCTACTTCTCCCTCTCCCTCTCCCCCTGCTTGTGTTTCCTCTCTTGCTGTGTCTCTTTCTGCCAAATAAATAAATAAAAATCTTTAAATAAAAAAAAAATAAGAAGACTTTTCTCTTTGGCGGAGGATAGGTTGGAAAGACACTCAGGAAACTGTTATCTCTTTGAACATTATTCTACACAAGTCTAATCAGAGTTTTTCAAATTTTCAGGGCAGAGGTCTTGAAAGACTCTTCTCTTTTTCTCTCCATTATCCTCCCATAGTCTCTTTTTCCTCTCTGTGGATTCCCAGAGACACAGCTTCTCTTTCCAAGGGGCGGGGGGGGTGGGGGGTGGGGGTGGCTCTTGCCTCATTCAGTTCCCTCTCTCATTCTAGCACTAGGTTAGAGGTAGGCTTTGTGGCCAGGCAGGCCCGGGCTCCATTCTGGCCCTGGCACTCTCTAGCTGTGTGCCTATATGTAACACGAGGATAATTGAGTTGTGGGAGGTTTAAGTGAGATCAATTTGTAAAGTGTAATTATTCTAGCAATTATTAAAATAGTAGGTTGGGGAGAAAAGGGAGAGAAGTTTATTGCTTATGAGTAACCCTCTCTTTTGCACTTTGCTGGGGCCTTGTGAACACTTAGGTCCCAGAATTTACCTGGTACATTGTAATCATTTCTTATTTATTTATTTATTTATTTATTTATTTATTTATTTTTTAAAAGATTTTATTTATTTATGACAGAGAATGAGAGACAGAGAGCATGAGAGGGAGGAGGGTCAGAGGGAGAAGCAGACTCCCTGCCGAGCAGGGAGCCCGATGCGGACTCGATCCAGGAACTCCAGGATCATGACCTGAGCCGAAGGCAGTCACTTAACCAACTGAGCCACCCAGGCGCCCACATTGTAATCATTTCTATTCTGTCTCCTATCCAAGGTAAAAAGCTCCTGGAGGGCAAAGACTGTGTCTTCTCCCTAGCCTTAGCACCAAATGCAGGGCCTGGTTAAATAGATATTAGTTAAATAAATGAATAGAGTTCTAAGTATCCCAGTTATCTTTTAATGGTAGTTTCAGAAAGTTATAGAAACTTGAAAAGTCAGAAAGGAAGGCAACTTAGACTGTACACATTTAATCTGTCATCAGTCTTTCCTTCATTGTGCATTAGGGGAAAGTGAGGCTCAAGAAAATTTACTATGTTTACCTGAGTATGTGTGGCTAAATGCCCATGGACACACCATCCAGGAGGGTTGGGGAAGAGCAGTCCTCTTGGATTAATCAGCTCCCTCACATTCCTGAGGACAGCCAATCTGGTATACTTCTTACATTTTTTGGCTTCTTTAAGCTGATACCAGTTGAGTTTATGATTCTGGAGTCTGGCTGTTCTTACCTTTGGTGAATGAGGTGGATGGCTTGGCTGGGATTCAGGGCTATTCTATTTGGGTGGGCATGGTTTCTGAATATTTATTTATTTAATTAAGGGAGAGAGGGAGCGCGAGCGAGTGCTAGAGAGCACGGGGCGGGGGAAGGGGCAAAAGGAGAGGGAGAGAGAAACTCAAGACAACTCCACGCTGAACGCAGAACCTGATACGGGTCAAGACCCTGAGGTCACGACTTGAGCGGAAACCAAGAGTTGGTCGCTTAACTGATTGTACCACCCAGGTGCCCCCTGAATATCTTTTCTAAAGCTGCTACAACTTTTGTTGCATTCATTAATATACAAATAAGGTGTTTGTTGTCAAATGTTAAAAATATAGATTGCCAAAATAAAATTCAATCACTGGTAACCCCACCACTCAGTGAGAAGCACTGTTAATATCACATGGTATAGCTCTCCAGCTCCCATCTGTGCATACATTTATAAGGTTACAACTAGAACATTCCCAGCCCTAACTGCCCTGTATGGCCAACTGAGGTCACATTTTTATGAGTTCCCAGATTTTGTAGACTGTATTTTTTATCCACATAATGTCAGTGTGTACCCCCATCTTCCCGGTCTTGCCACTTATTTTTGGAATTCCCTAGGGGCTGCCTAATGGAGTTTATACTTCACGTCTCTTTCTTCTGTCTCTCTTCTCTTTTCCATCATCACTTGGGGCCAGAAGAGACTAGGCTTCCCCTGGCCCTGGTTATCATGGCCCCCCTCTACCTTAGAGCTTCAAACCTCTGCTACTCGGCGGTCACAGGGGAAAGTGGGGAGCTTTCTGCACTATGGGCATTATGGGGGAGCTCTGGGGGCTTGGTTCTTGATTCAGTGTGCTGAAAGGCAACTTCAAAAAACACTCTCAGGACAATGGCTTGACTTATAAGGAAGAGGCCTGCTCTGAATGTCAAAGATTGCATATTCATTCCTTCTCTTTGTATTCTTTCTGTAATAATTCAAATCTTCCCCCAGACAGATGCTCTGGGCCCCCAAGGAAGAAGCCCACATATTTCCTTCCTGAGCAAAATGTTGTCTCCCCCACCCCCGCTAGCCCCCACCATTAGTATTCTTGCTTAATTTATTCCTAGAGATTTTATATTTTTGGCTGCCAATTTCAATGATATTTTTGCTCTGTTGTGTTTTTAAATTAATTATTACCATTATGTAGGAAAGTCACTACTTTTTGTATTTTTTAAAAATAATCTTCTTTATTAAACTCATTAGTGTGAATAGTTTTCAGCATAATCTCTTAAGCTTTCTAGATATGTAATTACATAATACATTATTTTTACCTTTTATTTTATGCTCTTTTTAAACTGTGCTAAGTGAAAGTGGTAAGAGTGAGCATTCTCACTTATCCCTGGTTTTCATGGGAACATGTTTTCTTACCAACAGTCATGATGTTGGCTACTGGTTTGAAATATTTTTCTTTTTAATCACGTGAAGAGAGTATCCTTCTAATACTGCACTTATTTTTTTTTTGTTCATTTGTATATTTATCAGGAATGAATAATGAATTTTATCAAATGCCTTTCTGCCCCCCATTGAGGTGATTATATGGTCTTATTCTTTTTACTTATGTATATAACTAATCACAACAATAGATTTCTAAAAGTATCAAACCACCCTCACATTCCTAGAATAAGCTATATTTGTTTATGGAGCATTATTAGTCTTTCAATGTTCTGCTAGGGATATAAATATGTTATTTATTTTTTAGAATTTTGATATCTGTTGTGTTTTTATGCGATAGTTGTCAGGGTTGGTATCAGGGTTATGCTAGTTTTAGAAAATAAATTTTGTAAATTAAAAAATAAAGGAAAGTTCCTACCTTTCTCTATTCTTTGAGATAGTTTGAACAGCTCCAGTTGTTTGTAGGATCATTTCTTAATCCTTTTACTTTTTTAGAATAGACTATTTTTTTAGATCAGTTTTAGTTTCACAGCAAAATTGAGTGGAATGTACAGGGATTTCCCATGTACATCCTGGGGATTTCCCGTGTACATCCTGTCCCCGCTATCATCTGGCACCACGACGGTACCTTTGTTATAATCCATGAACCTCCATTGATACATCAGAGTCAACCAAAGTACATAGTTTACATTAGGGTTAACTCTTGTGTTGTACACTGTAAGGGCTTTGACAAATGTATAATGACATGTATCCAACATGATAGTGTCCTGGGAAATAGTTTCACTGCCCTAAAAATCCTCTGTGCCCCACCTGTTCATTCTTCTTTCATCTCTGGCCCCTGGCAACCACTGATTCTTTTGTCCCCAGAGTTTTGCCTTTTCCAGAATGTCATATGGTTGGAATCATACAGTATGTAGCTTTTTCAGATTGTATTCTGTCTCTTACTAAGATGCATTTAAGATTCCTCCATGTTTTTTAATGCCTTGATAGCTCATTTCTTCTTAGTGCTGAGAAACAGTCCATTGTCTTAATGTACTTTGGTTTATTTATTCATTCACCTATGGAAGGGCATCTTGGTTGCTTCTAAGTTTTGGCAATTAAGAATAAAACTGCTGTAAACATCTATGTGCAGGTTTTGTGTGAACATAAGTTTTAAACTACTTGTGTTAATACCAAGAAGTGTGATTCCTGGATAATATAGTAGAATGTGTTTAGTTTTGTAAGAAACTGCCAGACTGTTTCTATATAGCTGTACCGTTTGAGTTCCTTTCTATATATTTTTACATAATATTTTTAATGTTAAAATTTCACCTGGGTATACCTAGATGGTCTGCTCTGGCCTCTCTAAATAGTTTGCCTAGTACTCAGTGTGACTTTTCATCTAAACACTCAATTCTTCAGCTCAGGAAATTTTCTTTATTTCTTTAATGATTATTTCTCCATGGGCTCTGCTCTCTACTTCTAAAATGTCTATTATATAAGCGTATTTGAGTTCCTGGGCATTTCCCCTCTCTCTCTATTCTTTTTTTCCTCCAGACTTATGAGATAGGTTCTCAAAGTGGCCTTTCCTGATTTGATTTTTAATCTGAAAGTAAATTTCCTGCTTTGCATAATTTCCTCAAATTCATGTATGGATTGACTTTTGAATATTATTTAAATAGAATAAATTTTGGGATTTTACTATTTTTCCATTTTTTAGATTCTAGTAACCCTGGTAATAAGGTACAATACTTGATATCTTTTTACATATGTCTAGCAATTTTTCTCTATTTGTTCACTTTAAAATATTTTTTTTTAAGATTTTTTTAAAAAATTTATTTATTTGAGAGAGAATGAGATAGAGAGAGAGAGCATGAGAGGGGGGAGGGTCAGAGGGAGAAGCAGACTCCCTGCTGAGCAGGGAGCCCGATGCGGGACTCAATCCTGGGACTCCAGGATCATGACCTGAGCCGAAGGCAGTCGCCCAACCAACTGAGCCACCCAGGCACCCTATTTGTTCACTTTAAAGAGGGACCTAGATCTATGTTTGTTTGGTATTGTAATTGAAATGGTTCTAGGGGCGCCTGGGTGGCTTCGTCGTTAAGCGTCTGCCTTCAGCTCAGGTCATGATGCCAGGGTCCTGGGATCGAGCCCCGCATCGGGGCTCCCTGCTCAGCGGAAAGCCTGCTTCTCCCTCTCCCGCTCCCCCTGCTTGTGTTCCCTCTCTCTCTGTGTCTCTCTCTGTCAAATAAATAAATAAATAAATAAATAAATAAATAAATAAATAAAATCTTAAAAAAAAAAAGAAATGGTTCTATAAAAATTATGTAGCTTAGTTTCAAGCATGTTGGCTTCAGACAGTGGAGAAAGAAGAAAACCTGGTTGTTCATGGTGTAGTGGAGTGGGCGTAGGGTGGTGCTCTACTCCGCCATGATTAGAGCAGGAAGAACTCCTGAGAAGAAGAGAGAAGTTTGCTGCTGTTCTGGGCAACTTCTTTTCAATATTTACGGAGGCAGCCCAAGGTTAGGCAAAGGACTATCTCCCTCCTCTAACTGGCATGAGCACCCAGGTTAGGAACCTGCTGATCATTATCCCTGCTTTTCTGTGCAAAACAAAAGATGGGCTGTCTTGGCCTTTCCTCTGAGAGCAGACACTTGTGTTCCTAAAGTCACTCAACTTGTTTCCTGCCTGTGCCCACCTCACCCTTATTCCTAGTCCTGGCTGTCTATCATAGGGCTTAGGGAGGCTCTGGGGGGCGTACCCTCTACTACCTCCCGGAGACGCCCTTCCTTAGTCAATGCATCCATCAATATGGTTTAATTTGCACTATATCTTGTAGAAATCCCTTAAATTTTCCCGACCAGAATTTGTAACAGAGAGGATTTAAGTGCATGGGTTCAAATTATGATCTATAAACGAAGATCTGGAGACTAATTTTTGGCAGGTCAGAATACGAAACTGATTTTTACAGTTTCACCACTAGGTGGTGCCACCAATTACTGAAAACAACGGTTGGATCGTGGGACAACCACGAACCATTTGTATCTAGAACAAGCACAATTTTGTGAGCTTGTATGGAACTTGTATGCACTTGTGCATATGTGCACGAGTGTGTGCGCACACAATTCTTGGTGCAGGAGTTTACCCACAGAGCAGTTTACAAGGGCCCACAGGCATGTAAGTGCATGCATAAGTCTGCGCCCTGGAAAGTATGGGCATGAAGCTAAATGATAGGAACTCCAAAAGGCTGACCTATCAGCTGTATGGTCTGAAACTCCAGTCCCTCAGCTAGGAAGGCAGCCTGTGGAGTGTGCAGAAGACCAAACCCTATGGGAGAAATACAATCACAATGCTACAGAACAGCTTTTCTGACACAACCACACATTCCTCTAAAGTCATCTAGCCAGTCAGGACTCCAAGAAGGTCTCAGTCACTTCTGCAGTCCCAGAGGACTGTGGTCTCTATACCTTCCCCCAGGTGCTCAAAGCGTCTCATCAAATACCCACCCTGGGATCCTATCTTCTGTCCAGATGGGAAGTGACTCTGCACTTAAGAAAACAAATGTCACGTGTATGTGTGTGAGAGGGGTGGAGCGTCTAGTGTCCACATCTGCCATCGATGTCCCTGTTATCTCTGTAGAAAGTCCCCAGCTGATCTCAGACTCTCACTCTGGATGCCCCCCTCACTCCAGGAATAGTGCTGTCTTCATTACCTGCTGTACAGAATAACCCACAAAGCTGGGAAAACTTAAGCAAGTTGCTTCTCTTCTCTGGCCTCAGTTTCTCTAACTCTTCAGTGACGGCTGGGTCTGGGTGATTCCCAGAGGTCCTTTGTGTTGACTGAAGCCCTGCATGTCTGCAGTTTGCAGGGTCCTGCCCCCATCCCGTGGCTGGTGTGGAATGGCAGTCTCCTTAGAGAAGAAGGAGAAAGTTCTGTTTGCCTTTCTCCTCTTCTTTCCAGCAGACTTCCCTCCTTAACAGGCCCTGAGAGAAGGCAGCTGGGTTCCCAGGGCCCCAGAGGCCATAGGAGGAAGTTCTCACTCCGGCATCATTAAAAGTTTCACCCTCTGAGGGTGAAAGCCCCTGGATTCATTAGAGCTGCTGCCCCTGAGTCCAATTTGGTTGAAGGGAACATTTGGCGTTTTCATCCAGAGAAGGTTTGGGGCCTCCCTGAGAGAGCTCATCTCATTGAGGTCTGAGAGGAAAAGTCCCCAGAAGTCACTTCTTGCCCTGCCACTTTTCCAGAGGAGGAACAGGGCTGGGTCAGGGGAGGGGCTTGCCTAAGGACACAAGGAGGCTGGCTGCTGAAAACATTCCTCCAGGGGGCAGGGCAATGAGCAGCACCAGGGAAAGGTAGGGAGGGTGGGGGGCCTCACTGTGGAGGGCCCCTGGGCATCTGCGGTCTTGTGGAGTGAGATGGAGAGCTGCGTGTGCAGAGGAGCTTTGAGGACGGCCTGACAAGCCCACAGCAGGAAGGGTTCCCCAGGGAGATAGTGGGTGCCCGGCCCTGAGGCATGTGAGCTGGATGGACAGTGCTTGTTTAGGATGCACAGAGGGGATTCGGGACTAGGAGGGGCAGGGGAGTCTGACTGCTCAGGTCCTGCTTGCTCTGTAAGTTCTTCACCAGGAAGGAATAGCATGTCACTCCTGCTGTGCAGAAGGTGTGGGATGGAGCCAAAAGCCTGCCATTTATGGCCAGTCGAGACTGTTGAACAGGGAACTGGGAGGCTGGGATAGGGTCTGGCCTTTCTGAGCTCAGAGCCTCCTTCCTGCCTCCTGAGCATGGGCTAACACCCAGACCAGGTGGGACCGAGGACCTAGAGACAGGATTCAGCTTCCCTAATGATGAAAATCTGCCCTTGGTACCTCACTGAGCTCCTGAAGCATGGGACAATTCATTCCACAGGGCCTGTCCCTGTCCCGGAGGACTCGGGTGGCAGGACAGGGAGCCAGAGACTCTCAAATGCTGAGGTCTCTCCGGTCCACACTCCACTGCAATAATATTGATGGCAAATGTGTGTCAGGGACTAGTTTAAGTGCTTTATAAATCTTAACTCCTTGAATCCTTAGAAAACCCTATGTATGCGGGAAAGTACTCTTATTGGCCATTTTGCCGATGAGGAAATTGAGGCACAGAGAAGTTAAGTAACTCGTGCACAGTCACAGAGCTAGTGAGTTGTGTTGTTCCAGAATCCACATTCTTACTCGCTAAGTTCTACTGTCTAAGAGTGGAGGGAGCTGAGGCCAGGGAGGGGAAGGGGCTGGCCTGGTCACTTGGCCAGGTGGCAGAGATGGGGGGGCTGGACTTCTTGACCCCAACCTCAGGGCTCTTCCTTCCACAGCCCTGGCTGACAGCGCCTCTGTCCCCACCCAGCCTCCCCATGGACCTCCCCAGAGTTAACAGTCGCCCGGCCTGGCGCTTGGCAGGCAGCTCCCGCCCAGAGAGGCTGCGCCCACATTCCCTGGCTGCTCTCCAGCCCGCAGGAGCTGAGACAACAAGGTCCAGGGACCGTGAGGGCTGAGCAGAGGCGGCCGAAGGGGAGGAAGCAGCAAGGAGGCGCCGAGTGGAAGGACCGTCCAGCTCCCCCCGGATGCTAGGCCTCGTGGGCTTGATCGCGGGCGCTGCTGCTGGCCGCCTGCCTGTGCCGCGGCCGGCAGGACCGCGATGTGGAGAGGAACCGCCCGGCTGCGAGGACAGACCGGGTCCGGTGGGCGCAGCCTTGCTTCTTCCCGCGCCGGGGCCGCCCTCACTGTGTCCATCATCCTGGCCACGTGGCTGGCACGCACCATGCGGGCCGCCGGCACCACCACGCACCCCGAGGCCGCCGCTGACGCCCGTGAATGGCACCCACTGCCTGCCCTTCCGTCGCGGGCACTCGTGGACGCCCGTGCTCCCGTGCAGAGGGGCGCCTCTGGGTGGTAAACGCCGGGTACTGTGCCCGCCCCGCCGGGCTGCTTCCGCACACTACGCCCCGGAGAACCGAGGGGCACCGGGGGTGGCCCTGCGCACACCGAAGGGTGACGCGGTGGGAGCAGGCGAGGCCCTTCGGGGATGGAGCCGCCTTGTGACTTAACTCCCAGCGGACGGCGGCGCACGTGGACGCCCAGACGACGCGCCGCGCTCCTGGAAGTGCTGTCTTCCGATGGCCCGGGGGCTCCTGGGGGGGCCGGCAACGCCCTCGTATCTGGAGAAGGCAGTGCGAGGCTGCAAGGTCCACTCACTTGTGCCTTGATGCAAGAAAATAAAAACCGCTAAGAAGCTTTTGTGAAGAGGCTCTTGATTGTAACTCAGGTGGGAGAGGGAGCAGCCAGGCGTGTGTCCGCACTGCCCTGGGGCCTTCCTCTCGGCCGGGGAGTGAATGCTGGCCCTGGCGCCCTCTGCCTGTGGGCTGGAGGGCACCGTGGCCGGCCCTGAGGTGCTCCGAGGGCAGCAGGGAAGGAACGCTCGGGACGCAGGCTCTGAGGGAGGATTTAGGGTTTGCACGCAGCCCTGCCCAGAGAGGGCTGTCCGTGTACCAGGGGGCTCTGGGCCTCTGTGGGACAGTCCAGGGGCTCAGGGAGAAGGGGGATGAGGCCACACAGGCTGGCCCCCAAGGGCGCTGCCTCCAGCGCTTTTCCCAGCCCATCTCCAGGGCAGACGGGGCTCTGGGACCTGCAGAAGCCCCACTCTGTGGGCTGTGTTGAATTCAGTATTTCCTTGGTAACTGGGTCAGGGTTTCTTATCCAAGCCTTGAGTCTTCAGCTCCCCGTGCTCACGGGTGCCTGTGTATACCAGAGGGGTGGAGAGATTCTTTAAACTGGAGGAGGTGGTGCTGGGTGGCCTTGGGAGAGTGCTTGCCTCCTCGAGATCTGAGTTTCCTCTTCCCTAAAATGTGATAGATAGCGGAGACTCCTTCTAGCCAAAGCCTGGAGACATGTTCCAAATATCCCATGAATAGCTGGCAGAATTCCACAGGGAGGAAGGAAATCTTGTTCTGAGGCCTTTAGCCTGTGCTTGGGTGGGAAGTGGAGGGAGGAGATCCTTGGGGGCCAGGAGAGGTGGTGGTGGTGGTGGGGTGACTCGAGAATAAGCCAGAAAGTCAGAGGCCTGGTGACTCATTGGAACAGAACATCCTGTTTCTTTTCTATTTCCCAGTGGATTCTCCATGAGGCCTGGGGGGTGTGATGGGGAGAGGGAGGCGAATTCACACTGACAACCACATTAGATTTCTGGGCTGGGAAAGTGGGCCATGGGTCAGTATGTATTGCTGATTTTATCTCTGCTGGGTCCTTCAAATCCTCCTCCCATCCCGCATTCCCATGTTTGCCCTAGCTTGTCCCCCCAGCCTGGATTCCTGCCCACCTCCAACCCTGCCCTTTCTGAAGCATCTCTCCGTGGCCTGAGGGATCTGCCGAAATGCCTCATCACCCTAGGGGGAAAGTCTCTGCCTCTCGGTTGGCTATTCAAGGCCCCCGATCTGGTTCCTGCCCCTTGCCCCTTTTCTCCTGTCCATACTGCTTCGTCGTCATTGGCCCCAGAAAACACCTCGTACCTTCCCCTCTCTGGGTCTTTGCTCAAGAAGAATTTGTTGCTCCCTCCTATAGGTTTCCAATTTGTTACAAGATTTATTTTTGTATTTCTGTTGGAACACAATTACATTGTCTCCTTCCCCCGAGATTTATGGCAGGATTCAGGGACCCCTGCCCTCCTAGGTCTGAGAACCTTTGAGGGCTCCCTGCCCCCAGTGCAGAACCAGCCAACACAACAGATGCTCAGGAAAAATTATCGGAACCTCATACTCTCTGGAAAAGTAAATATGATTGGAATAACCCCTACCAGAAATTTGGGGCTTGTGGGACACCAAGTATAGCAGTAGGGCCCCGAGAGGATGAGGCCTCTGAGCTCCTGGGGCCTTGCTGAGGGGGCTCGGGTTCCCATTCCATCCCTGGTGTTGGGGATCTGAGAAGTGGGAAACATTTAACAGATGGATGTGTGTGGCCTGCTGGCTTGGATGTCTCCTCTCCCTCATCTCTCTGTGGAGCCCCATGTCAGACTTGGATGGCCTGCTTCTCCTCAGTGTGGCCTGGAGTCTCTGGGAGACTGCTATTCTCTCTGTTCTAGGATGTCTGCCACCATCTTTGCCTTTCCTAATGTAAAGGAAAGTGTGGGATGTGGTCTTTTTCTGATCAGTTGATGATGGTGGATATGGGAGGACACATACGTATCTAAGTGATAGTTATCTTGGGGAGTCCCATGGCATCTGGGGTCCATGCGCAGGGGCTGTATATCACAGGATGACAATAGTCACAAGAAGAAGAGAAGATACCCAGAAAAATCCCTTAGTACAAACGTCTCTGAGCTGTGGGCAAACAGGTGTGGCTGTCTTGATCTTTTCAACTTGCCTGATCCTGCTGCTGCCACTCGTCACAGGACAGGGCTGCGGGGGGAATGGTCGAGGGCAAGGATCCTGGACTGAACGTGCACCGTGGTGAAGGCATCTGCCTTCGTCCATCTTTATCAGACTTGCTCCTTTTGCCCTGGGCTTGAGATGCTGTGTTGGCCGTTCCATGTGGCAGACTGCCCATGTGACGTGAAACCCCGCGGGGCCCTCAGAGCAGACTGCACCTGTCCTCACAACATAAGCCAGGGCCCTCGCATGGTGCCACGCAGCGTCCATTCAGATACTGAATGCCTGTTGTGAGAACGGACCAGAAGGCCTATTTTACTGATGAATCAAGGAAGGGCCCCCAAATCTCAGAATCAGATAAGGAAACCGATACAAGGCAGAAGATAAGAGGGCTGAGCAGTCGCCCTTTGTTCTAGTTTAAAACTGCTGAAAAGGGGCGCCTGGGTGGCTCAGTCGGTTAAGCGGCTGCCTTCGGCTCAGGTCATGATCTCAGGGTCCTGGGATCGAGCCTCGCGTCGGGCTCCCTGCTCGGCGGGAAGCCTGCTTCTCCCTCTCCCTCTGCCTGCCTCTCTGCCTACTTGTGCTCGCTCTCTATCTCTCTGTCAAATAAATAAATAAAATCTTTAAAAAAAAAAAAAACTGCTGAAAAGCGAACATCTACCATAGGTGGCCTCCAACTCTATGCATCCACAAAGAACAGGCAAACCAGAAGTCAGAGAACAAATAACAGCTTGAAACCCAGTTCTTCTGGTGCCTTCTACCTCCTGAATTGGCTCATCATGTTTCCTTCGCTCTGCTCTGGTTGCCCCGGTTAATACTAGTAATTGGAGGGCGCCTGGGTGGCTCAGTTGGTTAAGCGACTACCTTCGGCTCAGGTCATGATCCTGGAGTCCCGGGATCGAGTCCCGCATCGGGCTCCCTGCTCGGCGGGGAGTCTGCTTCTCCCTCTGACCCTCCCCCTTCTCATGCTCTCTCTCTCTTAAATAAATAAAATCTTTAAAAAAAAAAAATACTAGTAATTGGAGGTGTCCAGCTTACTGCCACGGGCTCAGCTTGCCCGGGGCTGCTCATGCAGAGGAAGAGCCCTGAGCTCATGCTGGAAAAGGGAAGTGTGAGAATTTGACAGGCTTCATGTAGTCCAAATAGTCACTCATTCTGTGCTTAAGCAGCCTCCTAAAACTGGTACTAAAGAAAATTCACTGGGGCCTTGGAGAGCTTGCAAAGGACCCAGGCTGTGTGACGTCAGGCTGGCCCTTTGCCCTCTCTGGGCCTTTGCACTCCGATCAGTAAAACTGCAGAAAGAGGTGATTGCCCTGTACTCCCCATGGTACCCGGGAAGAGCATTGAGCTAGGAGGGAAAGGAGGGAAGCCCCCCCACCCCTTCAGCCATTTGGTGCTCTTGTTATCACTACGACTAATTAGCAGTAGGCTACAGGCAGGTCGTTTAACTTCCGACTGTATGCATTTTGTCTGTAAAATGGAGACAGTATCACTTCCCGGGGTTGCTGGAGCCATTATATGAGATAATGCCTGGCTGTGTCTGGTACCTGGGAGCATTGTTTCTCTCCACTCCATTCCTCATAGTTTGGGTAAAACCTCCTTTCTGGAAGTGGGGTGGTGTCAGGGGGTTAGGTGTGGAAGAGCCGCGACTGAGTGAGAGGATGCAGCCCTTCTGGCGGACTTACTCAGCGGCCTGGCCTGGCTCGGCCTCACCCGGAGCGGCCAAGTGGAGCCCCGACTGCGCAGGGCTGGAACGGCGCGGGTGTGTGTGGGGGTGGGGTAAGTGCAGTCACCAAGGGGGCAGGCAGCTGTGCAGGTCCTGGGCCCACACTCACAATTGGAGGAAGGAATTCAGGAAGTGCTCACAGCTACTCAGACATCTCGGAGCCTTGTCCGAAGCAGGACAAAGGCTGCAGCACCTAGGGATGAGTGGGCCATGGCCTGGCCCGTGGGGTGGCCCCCAGGTCAGGAGGCCATGGCACCGCGTACAGCCAGCGCTGTCACTCGGGGAAGCCCGGGGTAAGTTGTCATAGCACCTGAGCGTGGGTGGCAGGTGTGAGGGCTGGGGGGAGGCCATGCCGAAGAGGGCTTCTCGGGGACGGGAACCACATGGCAAAGGAGCCCCGTCGGAAGTCGCTGAAGGGGTTCAGGTCCTGGCGGGAGCATACCCTGCCCTCTCTAAACAGCACCCTCCCAGCCCTGTGTAGAAAACGAGGCCGAGTGAAAGGGACCGCAGCCCCTGCCGAAGGCCCCATGGCCCTCGTGGTTCCCCTGCAGTGGCCCCAGCCCGACCTTGCCCAGGGCTGGCATTGCCTTCCTGCCCACCTGCGTTCCTGCCCCCTGCCCACGGCCAGGAGCTCAGGAGGCAGCAGATAGGCTGACTCAAGGACTGGCCCAAGGTTCTTCCAGGGGAGGAGCCCAGGCTCATCCTGGATCCCCAGGAGGGGGAGTATTTTGTCTTGTGTCCAAGCAGACAAACTCTCTCGAAATGGGTAGGCGGCACCGGAGGGCCGGGTTGGCAAGGTTCTCTCTGAGCAAAGTCTTCTGCTCCCTCTTCCTCAGCCCCTCCGAGTCCAGGGAGTCTTGAGCTCACATCTTTCAGGACAGCTCTTCTTCCAGAAGCTGCCAGTGGAGTTGACCACGGCTCTTGGGATCCTGGCCAGAGGCTTAGAAAACAGTAACAGAGAGCAGCTGAGGTCTGATGGCGCAATGCGGAGTGCCCACTGGCCTGGTGGGGCCGTGACCCAGGGCCTCAGACCGGCATCTGCTAGGAGCCCACAAGGAGTGTGGCTGGAAGAGCGGGGCGCCTGCTACCCCCCAGAGCCCCCTGTTTTGGGTGGGGAGCTGAGGCTCTAAGACTTGGCCCCGGTTGCTCAGCAGGTCAGCTGCCACGCAGGGCCATGGAAACAGCAGTGATTGGCATGGTGGCCGTGCTGTTCGTGGTCACCGTAGCCATCACCTGCCTCCTCTGCTGCTTCAGCTGTGACTCGAGGACCCAGGATCCTCAGGGGGGCCCTGGCCGCAGCTTCACAGTGGCCACGTTTCGCCAGGAGGCTTCTCTCTTCACGGGGCCGGGTCACCATGCCCAGCCGGCGGCGGCGGGTGCCCGGGACTTCTGGACCTTCATGTGAGGCCTCACAGTCCGCAGGATTTGTTCTGCTGGTGGGTCAGACCCACTCACCCCTCAGTAAGCCTTCCCTGGTGTCCCACTCCTCCAAGTCTGCTTTGGGCGAACTCCCCGTCCCAGCCCAGCTTGCTGTGCCCGCCAGCCTGGGAGATCCGCAGGGCTGGGACCAGGTGGAATTCAGCTCCGAGCCCTGAGAGTTCAGCTGGACCCTGCCCACAGGCTGGGGCCTAGGAGAGGCCTGAAGAGTGAGTGACTGACTGGGCACTGTCAGATGGCACGGAGACCAGCTCTTCTGATTTACCGGGGACTGCAATATCACCGGAGCTGACTGGGAACAGAGGGCTAGTTCACTCAGGTTAGCCCAGCGTGCCCGAACAACTGGTTCTATTGCCACCAGAAGAAACAGCGCCCTCGAGTGGACATTTTTACATTTTTATCTGCCCCTCTGATGGGTTCGGTTCCTTGCAAGGGCACATAGCACAGAATCCAACCCTGAGACCTGTCCTCTACCGGTTGCCTGAAATCAGACCTGCAATTCTGCAACCAAAGGGCTGCTTCCTTGGGAACAAGCCATTTATTTTATAATTGAAAATGTATATCCTTATATAGGTCTCTCAAGAACCAGGGCTGAAAACTACAAAAGGAAACAGAAGAGAAAAAAAAAATAGTCACAGAAAGTACAAGCTGTTTGATTAACGGGAAAGCCAAGAAAGAAGACTTTGAAACATATTTTGAATGAGACTTTATTACTATATTCTTATAGGTCACTTCTGTTCTTAGAGAATGTGAGTGAATTGCGTCACTTGGGAATGATAGAAAAATCATGAACTGAAAGATAATTCCAAATAAGTTAAAATGTTATGTTACATCGAGAGCATGTAACAAAGCTCTTGTTTTTGTCACAAATAAAGAGATGCTCAGTTTTTATTAATAGAAAATCTGATTTTTTTTTCTGTACCAGGAAATAAATCCTGTGCCATATTTATTTCTTTTAATTTTTTAATTTTTTAAAAGATTTTATTTATTTATTTGACAGAGAGAGACACAGTGAGAGAGGGAACACAAGCAGGGGGAGTGGGAGAGGGAGAAGCAGGCTTCCCGCCGAGCAGGGAGCCCGATGCGGGGCTTGATCCCAGGACCCTGGGATCATGACCTGAGCCAAAGGCAGGCGCTTAACGACTGAGCCACCCAGGTGCCCCTCCTGTGCCATATTTAGAATATAGTTTGAAGGGTGCAAACTTCTGGGTCTCCTGGCTCATATGTCTCCATTCAGCCCTGAATGGATGGCTCTCCTAGGACCCGCCTATTGTAGGGGGCAAAACTGACCCTGCCAGGGGTCTGGCCTCTACGGGTACCCAGACAGGCCATCTTGGCCACAGGAAGGACTCTCAGAGAGAGGCTTGCGGCTGCAGAGGTGGAGAGGGGGGAAGGGGCCAGGGAGAGTGTCAGGCTGGCAGAGAGGGATGGAGTAGGGGAGCATGGGGAAGGGAGAGGCACGGCCCAGGGACAGGAGTTCCTGGGAGCTTGTTGTGGTCACTCTGGACCTGAAAGCCCCCAAACAGGGCTTTCCTAGATGCACGTGGAAGGAAACGGTTGCAGGTTGCATTCTCCACAAATGATCACTGAGACAAAGTTTGGGGTGCAAGATGTTTATAGGGGTCAACATCTGTGAGCGGAACGAGGAGAAAGCAGGATTAGATGAAGAGCAAATCAGATTATGATGCAGACCCTTAATACCCACCTCCTACCTTTGCTCAGTCTCTGAGTGCGGCCCACCCCCGTTCCCTGTCCCCCAAGGTCTGACCTCTGGCAAAGCAGCTCTGCAGCTGAGGCTGCCCCTGAAGTCCTTCCTTGAAGGGGTCCTGGGTGGTGCCTTTCTCAGAACTCAGCAGGGACCTGTTCTCAGGGGTGCCCAGACATCAGAGGTAGGGGAGCATGTCTAGACACAAAGAAATACCTGGGCATGGAAGCTCCAGATGGGCAGAGATAGAAGTGCAAGGTCTGGGGCGCCTGGGTGGCTCAGTTGGTTAAGCGACTGCCTTCGGCTCAGGTCATGATCCTGGAGTCCCGGGATCGAGTCCCGCATCGGGCTCCCTGCTCGGCAGGGAGTCTGCTTCTCCCTCTGACCCTCCTCCCTCTCATGCTCTCTGTATCTCATTCTCTCTGTCTCAAATAAATAAATAAAAATCTTTAAAAAAAAAAAAGAAGTGCAAGGTCTGGGAGGGGAGAGCAAAGTCAGCTCCAGTCCAGGTCAGGTGCCTTTCAGCCGGACCCAAGTATCAGGACCCCAGGCCTAGAGCTCTGTCTCTGTGCTGCATGGTCACAACCTCCTTGGGTCCGTGGAAGCAGAGTGTGCAGGCTGGAATCACATGACTCTGAAAACAAAGTGATGGCAAGGAGCCTGACCTCACACTGTAGGTGATGGGCAGTCTGTCAAGTCCTGAGGTTTCCTCATTTGTTCACTTGCTAATCCACCCACTTATCTGCCCATCCATCCATCCATTCATCCACTCACCCACCCATTCACCCGCTCATCCATCCATCCATCCATCCATCCTTCTATCCATCCATCCACCCATTCACCCACTCATCCATCCATCCATCGATCCATCCATCTATCCATCCATCTACTCACCGAGTCTTCCTTCTTTCCTCAAGCATTTGTTCATTTATTCTGTCACCTGTTCTCTTATTTAGTCATTCACTCCTCTATCAATACACACTGACTGAGCACCGACTGTGTACCAGGCTCTGCCCAGGGAACATGAGAGTCAACCAGACATGGTCCCAGCACTTGGTGAACTCCCAATTTAGTGACCTGGACAAGGCTGCACATAACACACTCAGGTGCTCAGGGGAGGGAGAGCTGGGAGACCCAAGGAAACCGGGGAGGAGGTGGCCCTTGAGCTAGACCTGAAGAAAAGAGGGCACTTCAGCAGGAAGAGTTTGGGAGAGGGTGTTCCAGAGGGAGCAGCGTGAGTGGTGATTCAGAGAACATGTGGGGGCAGGGAGTAGGCAGTTCAGTGGGAGGAGATGAGGCTGGACCACAGCCAGCTCCCCAGGGAAGCACTTCTTACTTCCACATCTGGAATGGTTCCAGATGCTTCCACATCTGGCCAGCACGTTTCTGGACAATAGATGATGAAGGCAACAAAGAGGCAGCCTTGCTTGTTGGGCCGGACAAGCAGTCTTTCCAAGCGCACACACACACACCAGCATTGCAATCTGCTATTGCTACAAAGGAGCTAGAGAGAAGGTCTTTGGAGACTCTGGGCAAGGCCAGCCTCAAGTGGAGCTGGGCTCAAGGATGTGGGAGAAGCTGCCCCAGAGATCAGGGAGTTTGAGAAGGGAAGGTAGGCAAGGCCAGCACCCTGGAGCAGGCCGACAGAAGGAGGAGGCTGAGGAGGAGCAGCTGAAGAAGAGACAGGAGGGTGGGGAGCACATGGGACAGAGAAGCAGGGAGTAGGGTTGCCAGATTTAGCAAATAAAAATGCAGGACATCTAGTTATTTTAACTTCAGATAGACCAAAAAAAAATAGTATTTAATATAAGTATGTCCCATGCACTATTTGGGACAGACTTATACTAAAACATTATTTGTTGTCTATCTGAGAGTCTATTTTAACTGGTGCCCTATATTTTATCTGGCAACCTTGCAAGGGAGAAAGTGGTTCTCAGAGAGGACGAGTCAGCCAGTTGAAAGCATCAGGGGGGCTGGCGACGGTGAGCACAGAGCAGAGACCTTGGATTTTGCAACATGAGGGTTGACAATGACCTTGGTGAGAAGAGTTTGAGTGGAGTGAAGGGAGTGGCCCTATGGTGGTGTGCACGAGCATGTGTGTGAAGGGGGCGTGTGGGGGTGTGTGTGTGCAAGGGCAGTTGAATCAGTGGGAGCTGAGGAAGGGGAGGTTGCCGTTGAAGATAATTTGAAGGGGAGAAGGGCCATGTACTTTGACCAGAACGGCACCATGCTGAGGGAGAGGTGATTATTATTTTTAGGAACGGGAGGGAGGCTGAGCATGTGTTGAGCAAGGAGGACTGGGGAGGGAGACCCTAACAGTACTCTAGCAAGGAAGAGACCCCAGAGGGGTCCCCAGGATGGGCCTGGGGGTCAGGCCCGGATGGTGGCGTATGGGTGCAGCAATGCTGCTGGGAAGGATGTTCGGCGGTGCAGGTAAAGCCTGCGTGCTTGCCTGTCGGGGGCAGAAGAGAGAGGAGCATGTCACGCCGGAAGGTCCGTTTTCTCAGCGAAGCAGGAGCATCTGCTGGAAGCTGGGTATGGGGTAGCTGGGATTAAGGAAAGTCTGGAGGGATGGCCCAGAGAAGGGATGAGCAGCTCCTACAATCCTACTTTCCTTATGTATGTGGAGTGTGTGGGTGCAAGAGTATGCGTGGGGTCTGTGGCGTGAGGGGGGAGTGTGTGTGTGATGTGCGTGAGGAGGGTGTTGTGTGGTGCCCAGATGCTCCTGCCCTGCAGCCCAGCGCGGCCCGCTGCGTGAGAAGAGGGGGGGGCTCTGGAACAGGCCGGCCGCAAGCGCCCCTGCCTCGCTGGGGAGGAAGGGGCGGCCAGGAGAGAGACACTAGAATGCCAGCAGAGCCAGGAGTGTTTATCTGGGGGCAGCAAGGGAAGGGGCTGCTCAAGGTCACCCAAGAAATCTGGGGCGGAGCCTCCCTTGAACCCGGTTTCCAAATCCAGCCTTCTCCCCGGTCCTCCTGCTGTTACCAGTTCCTATTCATTAGACTTCTCCTATGCACAGAGCTAAATGCTTTCTATAGATCTTCTCCTCAGAGCTCACAGCCACCCATCCCCTCTATTTTGTAGCTGAGGAACCCAGCTGCTCACTGTGAGGCACTTTGGACTAAATGCCTTACAGCCCTGCTGTCGTAAGAACCTACAGGCACAAAGCTCAATTGTCCTTTTCATCCATAAATGGGGTCCGCCTCCAGCGACCTCTCAGCAGACCCGTTTCCTATCTTAGAATGAAGGGAAGGCCAGAGCACCTGGGGATCTGATGTGCCCTGTGTTTCCCTGGACAGGAGCTTTGTGCCATGTCCTGAGGAGAGTGGGGGCCTGGCAAGGCACAATGACCCTTTTCTACTCCTTGGAATGAGTGGTTTTCTTTAAGGAAGGTACTTTTCTGGAAAACATGTTGTTTCATGGCCTACTGACTCCAGAATCCAGCCTGTCCCAGAGAGAAACACCTCCCTGGTTGCAGGGCCAAGAATGTGGAGGAGAAGCAGGGCAGGGGCGAGCCCCTCCTGACGGCTGGGTTTAGAGGATCTTCCCGCTCTCAGACATCCTCTAGACAAAACAGGACAGAATCCTGTTCCTCAGCAGGTGCGAAGCTTCAGGGAGGCTGTGGTGGGCTCACTCGGCTGAGGTTCCGCTCTTGATGTTTATCAGGGTGAGGCTTCATGGGCTGCTCATTAGGACTGGGTATGGCAAAGACCCCTTTTTTCCTCAAAGTCAGAGATCCAGGGAAATCCACATGTGAACAAAGCTTCATTGTTGCTGTCCTTGCGTGAGCTTTACCCCTGTAATATCCTCCGACTGACCTCCCTGTCCTTACCCCACCACCGCCCACCTGGCCCTGAGAAGAATCTTTCTCAGACATACATCTAAACTCCTTAGAAGTCTCCTATGTGGGCTCTGTTCTCAACTTCAGGCTCTTGGTATCTGTGCTAGGCATAATAATGGTCTCCCAAAGATGTCCACCTCCTAATCCCCAGGACCTGTGAATATGTCATATTATATCCAAAGGGGAATTACTCTTGCAGGTGGAATCACAGTCGAAAACCAAATGACCCCAAAATAAGGTTAGCCTGGATCATCCAGGTGGGCCCAGTACAATCAAAAGGGTTCTTAGATGTGGAAGAGGGAAGCAAGAGAGGTCAGCGACAGACTTGGAGAGAGAAGGGGCCACCAGCCAAGGAATGTGGGCAGCCTCTAGGAGCTGGAGAGGAAAAAGCAAGGAAACAGATTCTCCCCAAGAGCTTGCAGATGGGAACCCAGCCCTGCCTTCACCTTGACTCGAGCCCACTGAGTCCCAGTTTGGACTCTGACCTCCAGAACTGTAAGACAATACATTTGTTATCTATAACAAATTTGTTATAGTACATGTGTTGTTTTAAGCCACTGAGTTTGTGGTTACAACAGCAAAGTATCCTTGGCTTAACCATCATTGCTCACCAAGACTTAGGCTAGAATTTGCTCCTCTAGCTAATCCCAGTCCTGGCTGAGTAAGGTGGCATCTGAAGAGCTGAAGAAAGCTGTCGGGCTCAGGGGATTGCAGTACCCTACAGAGAGGGACGTGGAGGTAGAAATCACACTTTACAGATGCTGCTGGGAACAGGCTAAGAGTGGCACTGTGGGTTGTCAGGCTCTCGTAGGCGTTGGGCAATGTGCTTCTCCTGCAATCCCAATACACGGAAATACCCGCACATGTGTGCAAACATATATGTCCAGGGCTGTTCTTACAGGATTACTATTTTTTAGAGGATTGTTTTGAATAGCGAAAACATTGTAAAGACCAAAGTATCCAACAATAGGGAAACATATGTGTCCCTATTGAAATTATTATGGTAAATCCACAAAATGGAATAATAACCACTACAAAAATGTACTGACTTGGAAACTGCCCACTATAAATAGAGAAAAAACAGCAAGTTACAGAATGGTCCCATGAAACGGGGTGAGGGTGGGGGAGCAAATAAACAGTCCTTCTCCCTAAGAAAACAAAGCAAAACCAAAAAACTCCTAAATTACTCATTTGTGTATATGTATACATATACACCTGGAAAGTCTGGAAGGATATGATTACCACTGGGGGATAGGCTTGCAGGGAGGAGGAAACTTACTTTTGACTTTGTGTACTTCTGCATTGTTTGACTTTATTTTAGCAAGCATGTGTTGCTTTTCAGTACATGTAACAATATTTTTTTAAAGATGGTGCAAAGGTTAAGAAAAGCAAACTTTACTGCTACTGTTTAGAAAATAGCTGTTATTTGCAAAAAGCTCTCTGGGCTGAGGAATGCCAGAGCTCCACTTAGCAAGAACATTCCGGACGCAAATGAACAAAACAGATTCCTGTTTCTGTGTGAGCTCAGCTGGGGAATGGGGCAGCATGAATCCTTGTGGAAATGTGGAGTCATCCAGGCCCCCCTGGCCTTTTACAGATGTAATAGTTCTGAAGATCTGAAGTTCGGGCAGGGGAAATGACGTATTCCTCTACATTCTATAGCAGTTCCAGACTAAAATGCAACTTCCTGACTCCCATTTCGGTGAACTTGCAACTTGCACACAATTCACACTCCCCTTTCTATAATCCATCACTTTGTGTGAGGAGTACAATTTTCTGTGTTCTACTGCCTGATTCCAACTAGGTGTAGAATGATTCCACTTTACACTCAAGGTCTTGTTTATAGCTTGAAGCTCCAGCTCTTAAAAGGGACAGGCACTGGCAGAGAGTCTAGAAAAGTGGCCAGGATGGATGGCGTCTTGGGTTCCAGTCTTTGCTCTCCCCGTTGGGCTCACATTACAACAGTTGTATCAGGTGTGTGGACGTCCGTTATCTGTCTGGCACCTAACCCTGTCCGAGGCGTCCGAGTTTGCAAAGTCCTTCTGAGCCACGTCTCAGCTGCCTCCCACAATAAGCCAGGGGCCCGGTAGGAGCAGCGTCAGTTGCAATTTAAAGTGAGGAAACCAAGACAGAGACACTTAAGTGCCGGGCCCCAAGTCACTCAGCAATTTGGTTGCAACGTTGGGGACAGAATCCCAGCTCCTAATTCTGTCTCCTTCAGCCAGAGCTTCCTTTTATATCTTTTGTGTCCTCTGTTTCCAAGGTGAACTTTGATACTAACGGTTGGCTGCTTTAAAAAGTTTGAAAATCAGTGATCCGGAGTAATGTTTCCAAATTTCCAACTGATACTAATATCAACAGCTGGGAATGACAAATTGGAATTTCTGGGAATTCTCAAGCTTCCTGACATTGTAAATCATTTTGCATCTTTCATAATACTTATTTACATGCTTTTAAATGAGAGACCATAATAATAAACAGTGAATAATTTTTCTGGTCATACGATACTAAGGGTTTCAGCAAATAATACCGTTTTATATTATTATTATCCTCATGAGCCAATATACTGTGACAAGGTTATTTAAAGAGCATGTGAAACGGATCTCTACCTGATGCAGATTCTGGATATAGAAAATGATAAAAGGAAGGGAATGGTAACACAAAATAGATGCCAGATAAAATCTCTTAAAATGGAAAGAACAGTGCAAATATTTGATATATAAAAGTTATGATTTACAAAATGAACTTAAAAAAAAAAGCATGAATTAGTCCATCTGATAGTTTTGATATTTGCTTTGCAACAAGCATTCCAGATGTAGAACACTTTCTTTCATTTTGCACTAATGTTGGTTGAATTGAGAGCCTGCCCCAAACATCTTCAAGTTGGGCATTAGGGGGGTGCCTGGGTGGCTCAGTCGTTAAGCGTCTGCCTTCGGCTCAGGTCATGATCCCAGGGTCCTGGGATCGAGCCCCACGTCGGGCTCTCTGCTCGGCAGGAAGCCTGCTTCTCCCTCTCCCACTGCCCCTGCTTGTGTTCCCTCTCTTGCTGTGTCTCTCTCTCTCAAATAAATAAATAAATCTTTTTTTAAAAAAAGTTGAGCATTAGGGTACATGTTGCTTCAGAGAAGTTCATTTCCTTTTTTTTTTTAAGATTTATTTATTTATTTTAGAGAGAGAAAGAGAGAGAGCACAAGGGGGAGGGGCAGAGGGAGAGAGAAACCCAAGCAGATTCTGCCCTGAGCATGGAGCCTGATGCGGGGCTCGATCCCATGACCCTGAGATCATGACCTGAGTCGAAATTGAGTCAGATGCTTAACCGACTGCACCACGCAGGCACCCCTCATTTCCTTTTTTAATGACAATTTTGTCTGCTTGCCTTAGTCTTGATTTTGCTGTTGAATTCAATATTGCTCTTGCCAATTCAGATTTTCGTGCGGTTTCTGATTTCATGTTGGGGTGTTCTACAAAAGCAATCACCTCGTACTCTTTTTACATCTCTTTTATTGAATATTAACAAAGAACTGTAGCCTGTAGTGAATACTTGAACACCTGGAAATGCCAGCAATCATTATTGGGAAGTTTTCAAATAATATTCACATTCAGACCCACTGAGAAGTTTAGTAACACTACACAGAATCACTTGTTGAAATTGCCAATAGAAGGACTTATTTTGCCTCAAAATGGTTATTTTTTCTAACACCACTCATAGGACTTGTATAAGTATCCTATGTGCATAAAATCAGTAATATTTATTTTATTTGTAAAAATGACTTACTGTTAGAAGCAGACCAGCCCACAAACACACACTTGAAAGCAGTGTGTGCTGGTAAACCAACTCTCTGGGGGAAAAAGAAAAGCCCTGAGAGGTAGCATTTGCCCGTTGCGGAGGGGAGGTATAGGTACTCCCACTATGGTCAATTTCCAGCTCCCACTGTGATGTCCCTGAGCGCTGGGAAGACGTGCGCACAACTGCTCTCGGGAGCCCGTGCGAGCCCGCGCGCTAACTCGCTGCTGCTCCCAACACCGCAACCGCTGCGGGCAAGCCCGATGGCATTCCATTCGGGAACCGTCCACCTTAATTTTCCAGCGCATGCTTCAGCATCTTCTACGCTTGCTTCCGATTTGACATCAGTGGATTCCTTTGAACGAGTGACATCTTTATGTTGATCTTTAAGGTTTTTTTGTTTGGTTTGTTTGTTTGTTTGTTGTTTTGTTTTTCTATCCTAAAATTTTTTTATTTTTATTTTTTCAGAGTAAAATATAAAATAATACAACAATCAGTCCCCGAATTGATCAAGTAAATCTTTTTTATTTTTTAAAAGATTTTACTTATTTATTTGAGAGAGAGAGAGAAGGAGAGACAGTGAGAGAGTACAGGCAGGGAAGAGAGGGAGAAGCAGGCTCCCCACTGAGCAGGGAGCCCGACGCGGGGCTCGATCCCAGGACCCTGGGATCATGACCTGAGCAGAAGGCAGACACTTAGGACTGAGCCACCCAGGCGCCCCAAGTAAATCTTTTTTAAACACTTAAGTATAGTTGACATTTTTATATTAGTTTCAGGAGTACAACATAGGGAATCCACAATTGTCTGCATTACAAAATGCACACCACAATGTGTCGTCACCATTGGTCACCACACAGTCATTGCAATATTATTGACTATATTGCCTGTACTGTATTTTTCATCCCTGTGGCTTATTCGTTTTATAACTGGAAGTTTGTACTCTTAATCCCCTTCACCTAGTTTGCCCATCCCCCCACTCAATCGTGAGGTTTTAATTTTCATGGGAGAATACTTTCCCTAGGTTTCTAGATTTCTCAACTTATTTTAATTAGGATTTGGGCTTTGGAAAAACATAACATTTCTGAGAAATGCAGCAATTCTTGCATGGAAACACTAACGAGATGATCAGAGTTAAAAATTCCATTTGCTTGAATGATCACCATTTCACTGGATACATTTTTGTGGGTCCTCATTTTGCCCACTGGTCATTGATCTTATTTTAGGGGATTTTAATTGTGGAGTCCTATACAATTTGATGTCAAGTTTAGTGATTTTCCAGAGAGGCTGGCCACTAGGGTTGGATCAGTAATCACTTGACCTTGTGTCTGATCCTGAGCACATGTCATACAAATTGTTGTCAACACAGCTAGTTGTCCCCCAATCTTAGTGTCCCCCTTCTTCCTTATTATTAGAAAAGTGACAACAACAACACAGCCTCCGTTGGATCTAGGAATGACCAATGGAAGTGGTGTGCAACACCTGGGGAAAGTCTTGAGGTAGAGCGTGGTGTACTTTGCCTTTCCGATTTCCCTCTGGCCAGAGAGTGGCTGTAATGTCTGGAGCTACCCAAGTCACATTAGACCATAAACTGACCTTGGACTGGAACAACAAGGTAGAAGGGGCGTAGGTTTCTGATATTGTGGGGGCACCATACCTCACCCACTTCTAGGCTCGCACACCAAAGGGAAATAAACCATCTTATCTAAACCGCTGTTGAGAATGAGCTTTCTATCACTCACAGCTGAAACAAAGGAAACAGCAGACTCACCCATTTGTTTCCTATGGAAAGCACAGCCCACTAGCAAGAGACTAAGAAAGGTCAGTAATGGAGGGCGGTCGATGAAAGACCTCAGCCTTATTCAGTGACTCAGGGGGCGTCTGCGAGGAGATTGGACCTAAAGGTATGGACGACAGAATTTGTAATATAAGAGACTGTGGTTCCCCGCGGGTGCTTGCTGTGGGTTTATCAAGAAGGTTGATACCTAAGAAAACTTCTGTACTGCTCTGAGCTGGTAGGCCTGGGAAAAGAAGTTTTCAGACTTCTGATTCTTCACAGGATCTGTTCACAAATGTCTATGATCTTAACTTTGTAGCAACTGAAGCCCTGGAAGGCATAGAATGTACTTTATTGCCCTGCCGGCTGGGAGTGTAAGTACGGGCTGAAGAACTAGGGGGTTTAGACCAAGGACGAGATTAGGGGAGGTGGGGATCTGAGATCCGCCTTCACACATCAGAATAAAGAAGGGTTTAGGCGTCTTCTTGGAGACTCCCAGGCCCAAACCAGGACCCTTGGGTAGAGGGTGCCGATTCTGCCCTAAATTACAGGGAAACCTGTCTCAGGGCTGGAAGGAGGTGGTCGAGGGGAGCGCCTCTCCTGGTGGAGGGGATTTAAGCAGAGGCCTTTTCAGGAAAGATTCATCAGTTGAGCAGAATTCCCAAATACCAGTCTCCACATTGGTACCTGTCCGTAAAGCTTTCCAGGTCTCATTTTCCTATTGAGTAAAGAAAAGATTGCATGGCACATTTTTTTATAAAGCTAAATATTTGCAACTTGAAGTACATTTCCTTTATTCTGAGATTATGTTCTTTCTATTTTGGAGGGTGTTAAAATGGTTTATTGTTGTTTTTAGATAGCAGGTGGGATTTGTTATTGTTATTTAACATCCTAAATCAACAAAATGAGATCTTGACAACTCCTTTTAAGTCTCCATAAAAAAACCCACAAAAACCCTTATATGTCTGTGAATCTGGAAATCTGGTAACCACTGGCAAGTTGGACCATAGTTTATGGTGGTCTCTGACTTGACCTTTCAAGGAGATGTAGTTCACACAAGTGGCCACTAGATGACACTCTTGCCTATTTCCATCAGCTGGATAATTACATGGCGCAAATACAGAAATCAGAAATGGAATCCACTTGCTTCAAGGTGGATTAACCTTCATTGATAAAGTATTCACTTTTCCCACACATAACTACTTTGGGATAAACACTAATTTTTTTTATTAGCATTTGAAAACAAAACTAATTTTCAAGGTTCTTTTCTTAAAATTGAAGTGATTACTTTCCTAAATGCTCTCTTTAACTCCCCGGTATTCTCAGAAATTTAGTGTACTTACAACAAACTTTCTCTTGGCCGAGAGCCTTTTGTGAGCATCTCAACCAGCTGCTGTCTTTACTCGTGTGGCAGTATGTTGTGTCCCTTTTTACAGAGCACACAGCATCCAGCACGATGCCACACTGATATAATGATAATATCGTCGTTTGTCTAGTGGTTTGTGCTTTACAGTGCTTGCTCTTCCAATGGGAGCTCAAGTTGCAGAGAATGACCTTTCCTTTGTCCTTCTTTGTCATAAGCTCAAGTGAGTCTAATGCCCATTCTTCATAGTGAAAACCTTCTACCTCATTCATTTATTCAACAAATATTTATTTGAGCATGTTAATGACTGTACTGTGCCTTGTGCTGGGCACTGTGTGTTAGCAATAACCAGAGCCGAGGAAGTGCATTCCCCCATGGAGTGGACAGTCCAGCGGAGAGATAGTCGGTAAACAAACAAATGACGAGATTGTTTGTCGGGGGGTAATGAGTGCTGTAGGGAAGAATAAAGGTGTAGGGGGATGGGAGGGCGTCCGTCTTCGGTAGAAAGATGCCCTTTATGCAGAGACCTGAGTGATGTGAAGGGCAACACAGGGTGATGATGTGGACGAAGCACGTGCCAAGTCTCGTAGCAAAAAGGGACTGGGAAGTTTGTCGGCGAGAAAGGGCCTTGGAAAGATGTCAGCTGGAGGGGAGGTCAAAGGGTGGACAGGACACAGATTGTGTGGGAAGTGGGATTTTATTCCCAAGTGCGACAGGACGCCATTGGAGGGTTTTGAGCTGGGAAGGAACATGCTTTGAAACCTCAGGAATGGCTTGCAGGGAAGCATGTGTACCAACAGAATGGGCTCAATTTCAATATATTTTGAAGGAGACAAATAGGACTCCCTGATGCATTGGATGTAGAGGATGAGGGAGGGAGTAAATGAAGATGATCCATAGGTTCTTGGCCTGAGTAATTAGGTAGGTGGTGGTGTCCCCATTTACTTACTAGATGGGAAAAATGGGGAAGGAACAAATTGGAAGAAGGGCACTGAGAAACTGAGAGTTCTATTTTGGGCTTATTTGATTTGAGGATTTATTATATATCCAAGTAGAGATGTCAAATACGCAGGTGGTTATTCAAGTCTGGGCTTTGGAGGATGGGTTGGGGCTGGCGAAGCTGCTATGAGATCCGTTCTTGTGGACCTCTGCTATTTGGCAGCTTAGGAAACAACAGGGTCTGTTTAACTTACTCTAATGGCACTTAAAAATTTGGCATGACCTCATAATATCTTCCCTGCATTTTAAATGGAATATTTAGTAAATTCTGTATCTACTGAAGCTGTCAGACATGAGACCAATATGTTTCAAAACATACAAAGCATATTTTGGAAAGTTAAAGATTACAGTTTTCTATTAAATTTACTTAATGAAGTTAGAAGTTACTTTGCTTCTGAATGACAGTGTGTCAACTTGAGAGAGCCTTCCTTGAGCTGCTGCTGAGAGCATCATGGTCCAGACACCTGCCAAACCAGCAATCCTCTTCAGGGACTTAGTCCTAAGGAAATAATCAAAGAAGTAGATCAAGTTTTCTCCGCAAAGATGTTCATCTGGTCATTATTTACAAGAAAAATATTGGAAAATAATTGTCCATCAATTAGTGGCATAGTCAAGAACTGTGGTATATTCATAAAATGGAAGATTATTCACACTAAAAGGATGTCAACAGAGGGTTTTTAGTAACATGGTAGGGATAGCTAAGATACAAAATTAAGTGAATCCTAAGATTTAAATGTGCACATACAATATAATCTCAATCACATAAAAGTATTTATGTATAAAAATGAACAGAGGGAAATTATTTCCAACTTTTTAGAGTGGTTAACCATAGAGGATGGAATTCCTTCTTATATTGCTTTGATTTTGTTCAAGCTTCCTACAACGGGCATGTGTTAATTTGTACTCTGAAAAAAAGATCATCATTTGGATTGAAAACAATGAAAAAGAAATGGGAAAATGGAAAGAACTAGCATTGGCCTGGGAATCAGAAGATAAGAATTTGGGTCCAGAGTCCTGGCTTACCCTTTGAGCAGGGAAAAATTTATTTTTTCTTTGAGCCTTAGGTTTCTAACCTGTAAAACGTGGCTAGGAACCCAGCCTGTCTTCCTTTTGGAGTTGATATGAAGATTTAGCGATTATGTCAGTGCAGGGCTTGATCCCAGAAGCAATTCAAAGTTTGAAATGTGAAATGGTTACACCAAGGCTCTAGGGACAATGTCCTGCCTTCCCCACTCATGCAGAGTTAGTGGGAGAAGGTAACTGAAGAGGAAGGAAAAGTCCACAGGCACAGTAACTCCTCTGAGCACCCTGTCCTGGCCCCAAGGAAGTGGGTCTTCCAGTGTTCACTGGATGTGGGACCAATCCTGACTCATTCATGCCTCAGAACTGTGGTGGTAAGATAGGAGAGACCTCAGTGATCATCTGATAATAATACTTATTTTATGGTTGTATTTATTGAAAATTTACAATGTGTCAGGCACTGTGATTGGTGCCTTTTACTAATTTTGTTCATCCGTTGTACCCAGCAAATATTTATTGTGCACGCCTAACTCCATTTTTATGTGGCAGGGTTTCCCCACTCCTTACCCCTTTTGTAGGGCCCATCACATACCCACTCCTCTTTTGGCATGAGTGAGACTCACACCAAGCTGGGTGACAGGAATTTACCTTTTGTGACACAAGTTGAAGCAAAGAAAAAGACTGTGACTTTTGTGGCATAATAATGTATACATGATATACTAAGGGACAACCTGGGCTGTGGTAAAAGCCTGAAGGTCTCATGGGTGCTTGACCTTGAGGCTGTACTTCAGGGCTTTTCCCCTTCATCTCCTTCATGTTCATGCATTTCAAATTATCTCTGGCTCCATCCAAGAGAAAACAAGATGGTACCCAGTGATCAATAACCAGGGCCCAATGCAGGGGATGAGGGAAGGCTCCGGTGGGAGGGAGCAGGGAGGTTGAAGGACCACAGAGCTTGGGGGTTGGCAAAGGGGGAGGAAGTCTCCAGGGAAGAGGCTCCCAGGCAGACTGAGAGAGGGGTACCTACCTGGGCAGCAGCAAGGGTTGAGAACAAAGGTCGCCATGAGCTTTGTGGCACAGAGGAGAGGCAACCTGAATGGGGCAGAGGATCCATTGCTGATCTCTCCTCTACAGTGGATGCTGTGGACATGGCAACGGGTGATTTGAACCCAAGGAAAAGAACTGTGTAAATCCTGAGCAATAACTACTTGACTAATCCTCAGACTGCTGCTTTTGTTCAGTTATGATCTTTGTTGCCTTGCCTTTCTGAAATTCAGGCGTAATGAGTCACAGATGAAGAAATTGAGACTTAAAGAGGCAAAGCACAATGTGAGGATTGTTTAGATCCTTATTCAAAGAAACTAAGAAAAAAAGAAACGAAAGAAAAGATTAGGACATTAGGAGAGGATTGGAAATTCCAAATTTGGAAAGGAGTAGATATGTAACTATATTAAGAAATTACTGATAAAATTTTACACATGGTAATGGTATTGCACATTATGTTAAAAGTGTCATTACCTTTGAGAGATAGACTGTATTTTTTTTATAGGTGTAATGATAACAGTGTCTGGAAAATAAAGAAACTAGCTGACCAACTCCTGTGACAGAATATCAGCAATAATCATTCCCTGGGAGAAGGGACATCATATTTTTAGTATATGTGCTGCTAAAGCGAGCACGGAAGGGACATCATAAAAGAGACGCGGGGCAGGATTTTTAGCAGCAATCTGAAGTAAAACTTTCTTCTCTCTCTTTTTTTTTTAAGATTTTATTTATTTATTTGAGAGAGCGACAGAGCAGAGAGAGAGAGCACAAGTCGTGGGGAGGGGTAGAGGGAGAAACAGACTCCCCGCTGAGCGGGGCTCGATCCCAGGACCCCGGCATCATGACCTGAGCCGAAGGCAGATGCTTAACCGACTGAGCCACCCAGGCGCCCAAAACTTTCCTCTCTTGTTGTTCTTATTGTTTTATATTAAATTAGGGCTGCCAGATAAAACACGGGTTGCCCAGTAAAATTTCAATTTCAGATAATCAATGGAAACTGTTTTTAGTAAAAGTATATGTACTTATACTAAAAAATATACCTTTTAAATGTATGTATTTTATGTGTATATATATATTTATGAAAATATTCATGGTTTATCTGAAATTTGAATTGAATTGGGCATCTGTATATTGATTTGCTAAATTTGGCACCTCCCCAGTAAGGGATGGGGACACATTTGTGAAACAGGACTTTGGACTTGTAGGCCCCTTAGTTTTCTTTCTTGGAAGATGGTTGAATTTTCTTTTTTTTATTCAATCTCCTTGTTCTGTATGTCTGCCTAATATTATAGCATTATATTTTAAATAATCTCTATACCCAATGTGGGGCTTGAACTCACGACCCGGAGATCAACAGTTGCATGTTCTACCGACTGAGCCAGTCAGACGTCCTTTTATGGCATTATATTTAAAAATATTGACCTGCTTTACATACATACTAACTATGAATATAAGAGTATTTATTTCTCTCTGTTCTCATCAACGTCAGATATCATCCGTCTTTTAAGTTTTGCTAATCTTCAGGACAAAAAGTTTGAGAATTGCCAGTCTAGAACACTTTTTAAGTGAGACAAACTTCTTTTGTGATGCCTAGCACCAAGGTTTTGTTTAAAATAATTTTAAATATTGTTCTACACTGTAAAAATTTGTACCATGAAATGCCATGACTTATAACACATTAGCTGCTTTTTAAATTCCACCAGTGGATTTCCTAGCTTTTTCCAACAAAACTGAGCTTTTCTGTGCATACCCAAGTCAACGCTCAAGAATTTCAAATTAGCTTTAGCAAAAGCAAATATTTATATTCAAAAAGAAAATATTTGAACCCAGAACTCATTAAGATAAAAAATTTAATAAACTGAAGATGTCTTGTTTTTTGATGCCCCTAAAGGCCACATCTAGGTCAGATAACTTATACTGATTTCAACAGTATTCCCATTAGCTTCATGTAACCGTATTAGTAATTATTGCAATAAGGGATTAAAAAAAAACTAGTCTCTTTAATCTATGTTTCCACAGAAAGCTGTTGAAAGAACACACATTTCTGCTCAGTTGTTTTTTTCCTTTGCTTAAAAAAATAAAAGTGCCAGGAATCCCACCCCACCATGCTGCTGGGTAACAGTCAATCATTTATTATTCCTGGATCAAACATAAGCCATTCATGCCTATGAAAACATGTGGCAATGAATGGGATCTTGGTCTGTACTAAAAACAAAAAATGGCTAAAAAGAGACTTCAATTTATTTTCAAATTCTATGGCTAAATTCCTATAATTCCTCACCGGTAAAAACATGGGCAAGTCACTACATTTTACTTAGGATTGGATTTACTTCTTTGGTGTCTGCCCACAGGTGCTATTGAGAGCTCTTTGTGGCTAGTTTTTTAAGAGACCAGATGGGCCTCGAATGGAGTGAATCCTGACACTGATGTACAATGCACAAGGAAAGGCTGCAGAGAGAGTTGAATATTTTAATTTCTTTTAAATAACTAAGCAAAACCCATTTTGACTTCAAAGTTTTAATATTTGGCAAACCAAAAAGGTTACTTCTCCAAAATGACCAAACTTATAGCTGAAACCTTTCCTTTTATTTTGTTATTAAAGCAGGAGTTATACATCTTATCAAAATTCTTATCTAATCAATTCAATCAACCTCAAAAATACAATCACCATCGATCCAGACATACTTAGTGGTCTTCCTTTCCTCAAGCCTCATCAGCCCTTCACCTAATTAAGCCTCTAGAAACTAATACATCCCCCCAAAGTAATCACTTCCCCCTCAAAGTGATTGAACCCCTTCTCCCAAGCATTCTTTGTCATCCAGTCAACCACTAACTATGGTCCAGCAATCACCCATGAAGCAAATGTCATTCTGGTAGAGACCAATAATATTTCAAAGTTTATACATTCTGATTATTTTCATCTGGGGGATAGATTCCTATATTGTATGGTACCATAGCAATAATTTTGAGAAAGACTGATGACCTGGGTCAAAGAACAGTTTTCCTCCGTCTTCTGTCATCTTGTTCCTGTTGATGCATCTTGTGCTTTTTGAAAGTATGGGCCAGGAGACAGGTGCCTGACTTGGAAATAGAAGGAATGTGAGTTGGGAGGTCAGGAGTAGAAGTAGCCATTGTTCCTAGAGAAAACAATCTATGTGATTTTTACCTTAACAATTACATTAGGATTAGGTCATCCATAATATAAAATGATAATGGTTGCCATTACTCAGAGGAAAAGCAAGGGGGCAGAGGATGGCCTAACAAGAAGGTGGGCTTGTTCAAAAGTGATTCTCTATACCAGTCTTAGCTCAGTTATCCCGAGGAAATAGAGTTAGCTTAGCAGCATCATTATTATTCCCAAGGTATTTTCAGAGCTATCATACTCTTTCCATTGTTGATGATGCTCTAGACACATTTGGGTAAGGTTGGGTGATTTTGGCATCAGAGGAAAGACTGGGACTGTTTGAGCTGGAGGGGAACTATCTAGAAGAACTATCTTCATATACCAGAAGAAAAGAGATTGGGTGCATTTCATGTAGAGGCACTAAACCCAATTCGGAGTGAAGGTAGAAGTTACTGGAGGATATAGTTTAGCATAATTTGAGGAATTTGCTAGGGCTGAACAAGAAAGCTAGAATCTGGAAGTATTGAATTCTTTGTCACTGGAGGTGTCCCAGCAAGTGCCGATTGATTGGGGTCAGGGACATTGGAGAGGAACTGCATGCTTCCTGTACATAGGGTTGCACAAGAAAACCCCCTGAAGCCTCTTCTAAGGATGGTATTGCATGGCTCCACTAAGTGTCTGAAGTTTGCTTAAATGGCCACTAGATGTCATTTGTGTATTTGCAGTAGCAAGATTATCCCCTACTGGTACAAAGTAGAAATCAGGAACAGGACTAACATAAGGATGTGAAATTATATTAACAAAATATGTATCCTTGTGCAGCTCATTTTTAAAAAAAGATTTTATTTATTTATTTGAGATAGAGAGAGTGAGAGCGCATGAGTGGCGGGGGGCAGAGGGAAAGGGAGAAGCAGACTCCCCACTGAGCAGGGAGCTGGACGTGAGGCTCAATCCCAGGACCCGGGGATCATGACCTGAGCCAAAGGCAGACGCTTAACGGACTGAGCCACCCAGGCGCCCCGCAACTCATTTAAAATAAATATAAGAAACTGTAGATATCATTTGAAGCAAAACCTTCCAACTTCCAAGATCTATTCTCAAAATGGACTCACTTTCTAAATTCTCTTTTTAAATAAGTCTGCCACATTCAAAGAATTTCATAGAACTTGCCATAAAAATGCTTCTATTCATCTGCTAACATCTCTAAATCTCCCATTTACCTTATGTGTCTATTATTCTATGTAGGGACCACGTCTTACTCTGTCCCACATGGCACACAGCACTGTGCAGCATTCATGATAGGACCACAACTAGTATCTAATAGTTCCATTGTGCTTACCATTTATCAAGTACTTTTCTACAATAACTAATTCACGTAAAATCAAGTGGTTAGGTGTAACATATGAAGAAATAGACTGGAAAAGGTTAAGCAACCCACCCAAGGTCATAGGTAAGAAAATGCTTCCCAATTTTTATCCTGCTGAGCTCTGGAGGCTCAGGAAATGGACATCTTTTGGACATTGCAGTGTGTAATTAAAGACTTTGAGAAGTCCTGGAACAAAGAAACGTGTCAGATGTTAGCCCCCAAAGTCTTCAAATATATTTAGCCTCTGTCTGTTTATCTGTCCATCTATCTATATCTCTATCATCTTTCTTTTTTCCAGAATGTGAGTTATTATCTAGCTGAATACTAGCTTTTCTAGTGGGAATTGCTATAAGTGATGAAACTCAAATTCAAACTCTATACTCCTTCTTGCAGTTAACTTACTAGCAGTGTTTCATAATGTGAAGTGCACTGGGAAAAACAGCCTCAATTTTCTCATAGCTAAAAAGAAATTCAGTGCATCAGAATAGATTGTTCCCACCCAAAAGCTCTCTATGTGGAGAACTTGTCTTTGACTCCTCTTCAGGCAAACTGAATCTAATAAAAAAGTCCGAAATGACAATTTCCACTTCCTCCTTGTTCCTGTGACTCTCGTGGGGAATCCAAGAGGGATGGCAACAGTGCTGGGAGTGCCCTCTCCCCTCTGTGTACTGACTGTGTAGCTTAGATACAGGACAGGCCATTCAGCTTGCGCTCATGGTTCCTCTCTCCTCGGTTTTAGCATGTGCTCAGAATGTCTTTGTGTATTCAGTTAGAGATTTATTGTCTGGCGTCTGTCAAAACTCTCAGATATATGGCTAAAACTCAGTAGATACACTCTGAAAAGATAAAACATTCTCTGAAAATGGACTGAAGAGCAAGAGAGCATTCTGGAGAACTAGACTTGTCTTTTGAATGCAGCTATAATGATGGAAAATCTTTCTCCCATAGGGTGAGAACCACAGAGGAGCCCTCCATCACTGGGTGAAGCATTTGTGAGCCATCAGGTTCCTCATAGCAGCCTTTACATCCTTGTTCCTGAGGCTGTAGATGATGGGGTTGAGCATGGGAATCACCACCCCATAGAAGAAGGGGATGAGCTTGTCTGAAATGTCCTCTTTGTCTGCCCCCAGGGAATCCTTAGACTTGGGTTTCCTATACATGAAAAGTAAGGTCCCATAGAAGATGACCACCACAGTGAAGTGGGCAGAGCAGGTGGAGAAGGCCTTCTTCCTCCCCTCAGCCGAGGGGATCCTCAGGATGGTAGCAATGATGAAGACATAAGAGATAGAGATGAACAGAACTGGGACCCCCAGGAAGATCACATTGGTCACCCCCATGCTGATCACATTGATGGAGATGTCAGTACAAGCCAACTTCAGGATAGCCAGGATCTCACACACAAGGTGGTTGATGACGTTCCCACAGAAAGGCAGCTGAATTGTCAAGGATGTGTGTACCACAGAAGCAGTACCACCAATGGCCCAGGAGCTGACAGCCATGGGCACGTAGGCAGCTTTGCTCATGACCACAGGATATCTAAGGGGGTTACAGACGGCCACATAGCGATCAAATGCCATCATGCCCAGAAGCACACACTCTGTCCCTGCCATGGCAAAGGAGAGAAACATTTGCACAGCACAGGCTGAGAAGGAGATTGTTTTCTTGTGAGTGAGGAAGCCATCCAGGACTAGAGGGACTGAGGAGGTTGTGTAGCAGATGTCCAGGAAGGAGAGGTTCCCCAGGAAGAAGTACATGGGCGTGTGCAGGCGGGAGTCAAGGATGGTCACCAGGATGAGGACCCCATTGCCCAGCAGGATCACCAGGTACATCATGAGGATGAGAGCAAAGAATATTTTCTCCAGCCTTGGGTAGGCTGAGAGTCCCAGGATAATGAACTCTGCCACAGGGGAGGACCAGTTGGCTTTTTCCATGTGCTATCCCTTCTGTCATCAGCAAAGTGCAAAAGCAGCACAGGAAGTTTCTTGAGAAGAGTTTCAGGCATCTGGTATACCATCACTCCATGCTACATGATAGGAGAGCATATGTGTATGAGAGATAAATGACTGAAAGAGACAGTAGCTAGGAGTGTGCTTAGCTCTTAGATGAGAGAAGGTCAGGCTGCAACAGAGCTTACAAATATTGCAGCCAGCTGTTTGAGAGGGCTTTTCTCTCATTGCCCATCAAAGCAACTGAGGCCCAAAGAGGGGAAGTGACCTGTCCAAGTCTTCAGAGCAAGGTATTGATAGAGACAAGACCTGAGCCCAGCAGAGCTAATTCCAATCAAGGAGGGCTTTTCCTCTGTTTTATGATGAGCATTGGAAAATGCTGTAAATTATTTCATTTTGATGTAAATGCATTGAAATTTCATTTAATCTGGGCTTTCTCAGATTCTCAGAGAGGAGAATCCCCAAGCTGATCCAATTCTTACAACTACCAAAGTTTCAAGCTTCTTTAAACTTTGATTACATTTGGAAGGAACTTGTTTAAAAGCCTTAATCCACATCCAGACAGAATAAAGCCTAGGTAAAGATTCAGCCATATGAGGGATACTTCCTTAGTCTGCCCACCCTCAGCAACACAGACTTGACTGTTGTCAGAATTGGGATCTGCCTAGTTTAATACATATTAAAGGCAATATGTGGGGGAGGTTCCCACATGGGGAAGAACTTTATGAAGCCCACAGAAGGAGTAATTGGAGTGAGTGAACCCACACTATGGGATGACAGGCATGCAGTTTACTGACCAGTTAACTCAATTCTTAATAACCAGGCTGACTATAGTTATCAGATAGCAGGATACATGACATTAACATCTAATCCCAGCTCATTAGAGTATTGGTGAAATTAGCCAGGGTGACTAAGGAATGTTTTTTCTTTGTTCTTTTATGTTTGTACTTTATTTTGTGTAACATTCTGGCTCTCTGCTTCCATTATTGTGTTCCACACAAGCAGCTAGCTTACAGGAAGACTTGTATGCCTTTGTGTAGAGGATTTTCAGGCTCTCAGCTACAATTGCCCAGACTCTATGTTCAGAATTTTCATTTGTAATGTTTCTATAGCTCTTTCTTAATTGCAGTGGTCTGTGTACATCTGTGTATGTGTGTGCGTGCATGTGTGTGTGTGTTTGTGCGTGTATGTGTGTATAGGAGTGGGTGGGGGGTAGAAGATGAGTGGTTAATATTAATGAGCATCTATTCTGTGCCTTATTCTTTGAAACACTTCATGGAGAAGATATTATCATTCAAGTTGGATAGGTAAAAGTAACCAAAGCCAGAGGAGCCAAAGACTGGTTCTTAAGATTGAATGACGGAGGTGGAGTTGGACCACAGGCTCCAAATCTGAGTTCTTTCCACCAAATAGCAGGCTCACTCTCTTGCACAGATATTTAAGAGAGTCTATCTCTCCAATACCAACTCTGTGTGTCCTCTGATCTGTCTCATTGTCCAGCACGCTCTTGCTTCAGTCATGGTAGGAGTTTATGTCAGATACGTTGTCAGGCAGAGTAGCTCCCCCCCACATTGAACCCAGACTTTGTCAGCCTTGACACCAGTGACATTTGGGGCTGGAGAAGACTTTGTTGTGCGGGGCTGTCCTGTGCATCATAGGATGTTTAGCATCATCCCTGACCTCTGCCCACCTGCTGCCACCTGCACCTGCTCCTTGAGTTGTAACCACCAAAAATGTCTCCAGACGTTGCCAAATGTTTCCGGGAGGAGAAGCGGGTACATGTTGTGCCCAGCAGAGAAGCATTGATCTAAGCCAGGAGAGGCCTCCCCCATTATGCAGCCATTGGTTTCATTGTGTTTTCTGTGCAAGGCCATGACCCTTCCCCCATCCTTCAATTCAGCACATGGGAATGTTCCCATCTGCTCAGTGCAGGCCCACTCTGGATGCTCCACCATTACATTCTGCCCCAACTTATCCCCCATTCCTCCCAGTAGCTCTCCCAGCCCCTCCCTTTTCCCAGAAAAGGCAAAGTAATCATTGCAGTGTCACAAGCAGGATTCAATAGTGACAAAGATATGCTGTGGTTGGAGAGGCCAAGGAGAGTGGCTTATGTTAGAGAAGCCATCCCTGTCCACTCCCATGAGACAGAGCCGTGCACGCAGAAACTTCTTCCCATGAACAGTGTGCTGTGGGCATGAGTGATACACAGGATTTGACCCACGTGAGAGCTGCAGCCGAGGAAGACCTTAGTGCCCGCCATGTCAAAGTTGCTGAATGAAAGCTGGTTCAACTGGAATGAACTGAATGGCTAGGAAGATCTTGGGCACTGAGTCCAGAGCTGTGGGACCTGCCCCTGCCCATGACATGGATATTCTGTGTAGCTTGAGCAAGTCCCCAGGCCTGTTTCCCCATGTGCATCATGAAAAGGCAGAACAGGTGCTTCCCCTGGCATCCCAACTCTGTCGTGGACTGCCCAGCACTGTCCTCACTAGGCAGGAGCAGTCTTGGGTGAAGGTGACTGTGTATCTGTGTGTGTGTGTGTGTGTGTGTGTGTGTGTGTGTGTGTGTGTGTGAATGGGATATGGCCAGCAGGAAATAGTGCTGTGTCAGGCTTTGGAGGAGACTCGGGATGGAAGAAAACATGAGCTCTGGCAACTACAGCCCCTGATGGACAGGAGTCAGCCTGTGAGAGCTAGGAAAGAAGGGAAATTTTTACCTTTGTGGCTGCATCCTACAGGTATGACACCTTGGTCTGGTCACTACTTATCTCTGGAGCCATCAGGCATCTGAGAAAAGGAAGGGAGCCGGGGCACCTGGGGGCTCAGTTGGTTAAGCGTCTGCCTTCAGCTCAGGTCATGATCTCAGGGTCCTGGGATCGAGTCCCACATTGGGCTCCCTGCTCAGCGAGGAGTCTGCTTGTCTCCCTCTGCCCCTCCCCACTGCTCATGCTCTCTCTTTCTCTCAAATAAGTCACTAAAATATTAAGAAAAGAAAGGAAAAGAAAAGGAAGGGAACACAATGCAGTCCAGAGCCCCATGCATTGTCATACATCCTCTCTGGAGAGCAGTTTGTGTAGAAAAACGTAAACCTAAAAAACCCATATAACTTAGCAATTCCACTTCTGGGGAAAAACTCTAAAGGAACAATGAGTGGAGGGCCAGTATCTCTCAATAAAAGCGTTCATCACAGCCATATTTAAAAATGAATATAGGAAACAAAATAACTGTCTACCAATAAATACCTAATGGTTCATTTCATATAATGGAATATTAGACATCAAAGTTACATTTATAATTTTAACACAACTGCATCATTACACTTCAAGAATAAAAGAGAATACAAAATTGTACACACTGTTTTGATCTCAATTAGGTAAATAATATATTTGGATAAGAATGACTGAAAAGAAGTTATAGCAAAATCAATAGGGGAAGAGATTCCTCTTTGTACCTCTTTAATATTGTCAAATTTTCCTTTTTTTTCTTACTTTTTATTTATTTTGAGAGTGAGAGAGCAGTCGTGGGAGCGGGGGAAGGGGCAGTGGAGGGGCAGATGGATTTCAAGCAGACTCCTCACTGACCTCAGAGCCCAAAGCACACTCAGTCTCACAGCCATGAGGTCATGCCCTCAGCTGATATCAAGAGTAGGAAGCTTCACCAACAGAGCCACCTAGATACCCCAAGATTATGAAATTTTCTAATACAATGGGCAGAAATTACTTTGTATTCAGGGGAAAACATTCTCAGAACGATAACTGCCCTCACTAACATTTTGCTTTCCAAAGCTTCAGTTCCTGCCTTGCTCTCACCTCCAACTGTGGTTTGGAGCAGAAGATAGCCTTTCTGACATATGGTCACAAGGTCAAGAGTAGCTTTATGTTGCACCTCAGTGCATAGGTCACTCACCTCTCAGCTCATCGCGTGGCCATTTTGTCATCTATCATTGTCACAGGAAGATGTGGGGGAATCCAGTACAATAAGATACCTTGAGAGACCATGTTCACGTAACTTTATTATGGTATATTGTACCTCTCACTGTGTCAGATATATAAATTAAACTTTATCATAGGTACATGTGTATAGGAAGAAACAGGATACATAGAGTTCAGTACTATCTGTGGTTTCAGGCATCCACTGGGGGCCCTGGGAGGTATCCCCCATGAATAAGGAGTAGAAAGAAAGTAAGGAAAGTAGAAAGAACTAGCCACAGATGGGGAATCACAGACAGAGATGGGTCCCAGCTTGCCTGTCTGCTCATCCTCTGACCCTGAAGAAGGCTCAGTCTTCTGGGAAATCTCAGCAGGATGGGGATGGGGATGGGGCTGCCTTCTTCCCAGGGCTCTGGGCTCCTCCCGGGGAGGATGGAACAGCAATGTCAGGGCAGGGGCTTGGTGACTGGTGAGCTCTGTAGAGCAGGAGGGACTGCCTGGGCTTAGCCTCAGCTGTTCCTCCGTGCTCCAGCATCAGCCGCTCACAGTCGGTTGCAGCTGGAAGGTGCTTGGAGCAGAGGCAGGGTGAGGAGGAAAGTCCATCTTTGGAAAATGCTCTGCAAAAGTCATGGCCACCACCCCTGTCCCCACCACAGCCCAGCGCTCCCCACCTGCATCCTGCTTACAGCCGCTTCTCCGAGTCTCCTGATGCCAGACACAATTCTCAGCTCCTCACTGGGCCCTGGGCCAGACCCTGGGTGCCAGAGAAAGACCCCGGACACTCCCCTGCTGGACTCCCTTCACCTCTGAGACCCTCTTTCTTCTTCTTCCCCATACATCCCTGTGGGAACTTTAGCCTCGGGTGGGGTCTCTCTCACATCCCTCCTCCTAGACGTGCAGGCTGGCTGGGTGTCTCAGCTACAGAGTCTTCATGGAGAGGACCTGTCATCCTGGTCTGAGGCCCAGAATCCCAAGGGTACATTTTCCCCAGCAGGGAAAGGAGTCCTCAAGCAGCAGCTGTGAACTCCTACAGGGACCCTGTTAGTCCCAGAAGCAATTTAAAGTTTGGAATGTCAAATGTGCACAGGGTGCAGGCCCTAGGCATACCTGGGGCCTCCAGGGACCATCTCCCTGTCCCAATTAGAGGTAACGGCTGGGACACGGTCAACTGGAGATGGAGAAGAGTGTATAGCAGATGCTGGCTTCCTCCTGAGCTTTCCCTGGGGTCCCAGAGAAGCCGGTGCTCGATTCAGGGCCAGACTACGTTGTCCCCATGCTGAGTCCTAGACATCCGGAATGGGGAGGCAGGCCAAATGTCTAATAACAGCAGCAGCAGAATTGGCTACATTCAGTGAGGCGCTCCCATGTGCCGGTCACTGTGACAAACACTTCACAAGCACTCATTTTAATATTTTCTCCACTTCCTCATGAGCACACGTTATTTCTTGTCATTTTGCTTCTCAGCATTCTGACTAGTGTGAAGTGGCATCTCATTGTGGGTTTAATTTGCCTTTCCCTGATGAATTGTGATGTTGAGCATCATTTCATGTTTCTGTTAGCCATCTGCAGGTCATCTTCGGAGAAATGTCTATTCAGGTCCTCTGCCCATTTTTTATGTTTTTTAAAAAGATTTTATTTATTTATTTGAGAGGGAGACAATGAGAGAGAGAGCATTAGAACGGGAGGGTCAGAGGGAGAAGCAGACTCCCTGCTAAGCAGGGAGCATGATGCGGGACTCCTTCCTGGGTTCCAGGATCATGACCTGAGCCGAAGGCAGTTGCTTAACCAGCTGAGCCACCCTGATGCCCCCTGCCCATTTTTAATCAAATCATTTGTTTTCTTGGTGTTGAGTTATGCATTCTTAAAATATTTTGGATAGTATCCAAATATATTATCTAATACATTGTTTGCAAATATCTTCTCCCATTCAGTAGGTTGCCTTTTCATTTAGCTGATGGTTTCCTTCACTGTGCAAAAGCTTTTCAGTTCAAAGAAGTCCAGGAGTTGATTTTTGCCTTTGTTTTCCTTGTCTGAGGTCTTGGAGATCTTTAACCAGATTCACCCCTGCATGACGATATTAATATTTAATATGAATATATTAAAATTTTATATTTACACATATGAATATGCATGCTTATATTAAATATATAAATATGTATATTTATATTTCTTGGTATGTTTTCAAATATTTCATAACCTGTTGCTGGAGTATAGAAATGCAATAGCTTTTTTTGTACATTGATTTAGTGTTGAGGAACACTTTTAAATATTTAAAATATATCTCTAAGTTATTTTAGATTTTGTTTATAGTAGGCAATAATAACACCAGTAAATAATGACAACTTTCGTCGTCCTTCAAAATTGATAGACTTGTCTCTTTTCTTGCCCTTCTGCACTGGCTGGGACCTCCAGTTCAATGCTGAAAGGTTTTTGTTTTGTTTTGTTTTGTTTTGTTTTATCATATCATGAATGGGTGTTGTTTCTTCAAATGCTTTTTCCTGCTTCACTTGATATAATCATGTGGTTTTTCTTATTTAGCCTGTTAATATGATAGATTGCATTGACTGATCTTTGGCTATTGAACCAGCCTGTCATTCCTGAATGGAGGAGAGCCTCATTGCTGCTAGAGAGCAGGAGTTTCAGCTCCCCACTAGGGCTCTGCTGATTCCCTCCTGGCTGGCAAGGGCAGGGGTACATTTTTACTACTGCCATGTCCTCTGCTGACATCATGGGAAGAGGGGCCTCACTGTCACAGGCACAAGTCCTGACTCTCCTCTAGACCCTCTCTGATACCACCCAAGTGGGAAGGAGAAGGGGCCCCTCATTACACAAGGGAGGGGGTGAAAGTGCAGGCTTCCCACATGGTCTCCACTGACACCTGGAGTGGGGATTTGTTACTGTCTGGTGGAGATAAAAGTTCCACCTCTCTGTTCAGCCTCCTCTGATGCCACATTAGGTTTAGGATTTTGCATCAGTGTTCATGGACAGTGTAGGCCTGAAAGGAGTTTATTGCTTTTCTTTAATTTGAAAAAGAGCCTGGCATTTGACCAAGACTGGTTTGCAGTTTCTTGTATCTCAACTGAGAATGATCTACCACGTAAGATAAATGTAGAATTGCAGGTGGAGAATGCAGTGGTCAGCAAGAGAGGGAGACCAGATAAAGATGCTTTTACTTTGGCTTTGTCATTTTCAGGATTCCCTAGGCTGCTAGATAGAGAACTTACTCCAACCAGCTTAATCCCACAATGAACTGTAATGTTCATGCAGCTGAGAAGTTCAAGGGTGGATTCAGTCCTAGGCCCAGCTGGATTTAGGGACTCAACATGTCATTAGGCCCTTGGGTCCCTGCATCTGTTTCTTATCTCTATTTGTCTTTTTCTGGCTTCATTTTACACTCTGGTGCACAGACTTCCTCACATGGGAGGGAAGAGAGTTGTCAGCAGCCCGATTCAGGTTCTTCTATTGGAGTCTCAGATGAGAATGAGCCCTGGCCAACACCTAGCCTGCAGCCCTGTGGAGGACTTGGTCGAGCTCCTCTGACTTACAGAAACTGCAAGATTATAAGTGTGTGCTGTTTGAAGCTAATAAGTTGGTGGTGATCTGCTGTGTAGCATCGGAGGCTAATAAGGGACCATTTCTCTGCTTGCTCCAATTGCAAATGTCCCGGGGAATGGCTCTGGTTAGGTTACACGTCTTCCATTAGGCTGATTGCTGTGCCAAGAGTTGGTGTCCTATGATTGGCAGCTGCATGGAATGACAGAAGAGTGAGAGGGAGCAGTTCCCCTCCCCACCAAAATAACAATAGGTGTACTGTGCAGGATATAGCTGACTTCTGTGATGGCATTCTTAGGGAGTCCAGCTGTGACTTTTGAGTTCTCATAGCAGACATTGCATACTGGCAACCTCTAGCCAATTCTGGCTATGGAACAAATTTTGTTTGGCCCTCATAATACTTATCTTGATACCATGAAAGAATCTACAGAGAACAGTCAGCTCAACTCTGCAAGTACCAGAGGTAAACATGGAACCTGCAGCTGGGACAGCTGCTCGCTCTGCATCGCCTCCCCCACTCCTACATCCCTTCCTGGTAGCAGCTGACTGGGGTCCAGGAAGGTTATCTGCTGGAAGAGGCAGTCAGCTCCTGCTTCACACCTGGTCCTTCCCCACAGTCCAGCATCTGAAATGCTCTGATTTAACCTATTAGGGTGATTACATTCTTGACCTGTTGTCTGTGACCATCTGGGATGTTTGATTTGGTCATGTTAGCAAAAACTTTCATTGGAGACTGTAATCTCGAAGATGTTAGGGATCATCCTAACCTGAGATAAATGGTCACTAGTTGTAATGAGGTGGAAAGTAATCAGCACATAAGCAGAGCTCTGAAAGCCCCCATTTGTCAGTGGTCTGTTCTAGACTCTTTGGTTACCTCCAAAAGCGTGGACTGAGTTGAAGGCTTGTTTTCTTTGCTTCTGAGACCTTTAGATCAGGGAGCCTTCATGTTTGCCTCCAAGCCCTGGGCTTGGACCTTCCTTCCCAACTAAGAGGATGGGCCTGCTGTAGGGATGGGAAAGTGGATGGGGCATGGCTCATCCCAACCTATTGGCAAGAGGAAGAAAGGCTTTGAATGAGGGCACCTGGAGGATAGTTAAATGTCCCGAGGCTTACATTCAGGGCTTTCCCTTCTTCAAATGAACATATCTTATTATTTTTCCTGTTACTATATGATCTTGTAAATATATGATATTCATATAGGTCTCTCATACTTCTTAAATATTTTCCGTAGGTATTGTAAAGTTTTTGTGACTGATGTGAATTATATACAACTACTCTAGTGTACTTTCTTACTACTTCTTGTAGTTTTGGCATTCGAGTGAAATTTTTTCTAGTTAAACGACATTTGTGAATAGTTTTCTTTTTTTCCCTTCTTTTCAATATTTATATTCTTTATTTTCTTCATCTCATCTACTTAGCTAGACTGCAAAATGATAGAGACATTGAAAGCTGGTGACCTAATCCAAGTTGTAGGCATGCTGCTTGCTGATGTTCTGATCCTTTCTTTCATGTCAAGGGTAGTTTCCTCTATTGAAGTGTGCTACTTTTAAAAAGGCAGAAATCAATGTTAAATTTTATCAAGTGACTTGTCACCATCTGTTGATGAGATCACTTTTTCTTCTTGAATCTATTAGTAAAATGGTTTCAATAGATCTCCTAATCTTTCCTAATGTTAGAAACCTTGACGCCCCTTAAAAAACTGGGTACTGTGTATCATGTATTTAATATGCAGTGATTTAAATCTACTTAGGTTCAGTAAATGACTTTTTTCATTTGCTCAACTTTCTTTGCTCATTCATCATCCTCTTACTCTTTCAAATTCTTCATCCTAATACTTGTCTGCTGGTATTTTGTCTTAAATTTCCACAAGCATGTATTTTTTTAAAGATTTTATTTATCTGAGAGAGAGTGAGGGGAAGAGAGAGAGAGAGAACAAGCAGGGGAGGGGCTGATGGGGAGGGAGAAGCAGACTTTGAGTTGAGCTGTTGAGCAGGGGGCCTGACACTTCGCTCCATCCCAGGACCATGGGATTATGACCTGAGCCAAGGCAACCATTAAACTGACTGAGCCACCCAGGTGCCCCTCAACAAGCATATTAATACTTTTGTTATTTCAGTATCAATGCATTATACTCATATATTATATTCATAAGATTCCCTTTCCTGCCACATCCTTGGTAAGCTGAGACCTTCAATGGGATGTAACTATACTTCTTTTTCTAAATGTCTCAGCCTAATAAAGTCATCTAGAATTGTAACTGGAGCTACACCCTTGCTTTGTTGTCACTGTTTACCTCGATGCGTTTCCTAATAATTCCTTCATATATTTGTCTTTGCACATTTGATATCAAGCATTCATGAGACTTTATCTATGTCTTTGGACATCTGACCAGTCTCCACTGTGTCTTACATACCATATCTGTCCCAGTCCTTCCATTATTTATTTTTAACTATTTGTTTGGAGAACTTTATAAATAAAATTTCTTTTTGAGAAAGGGATTATAGGGGTATGTACTGTCTGTGTTTACACATGCCAACAATGTGTTTTCAACTCTCATATTAGTGCAATGGTCAGGGTGTGTAGAATTTGGACTCGCAGCCCCTTCCCTCAGAACTCTGTCAACCTTGTTCTGCTGCCATCTACATTTAGGGAGGCAGAGCAGCAGGCCAATGGCAGCCAGATTCTTGTGCCTTGTTGGGAAATATGCTTTTATGCTGTGGAAATGTCTTTAGAATTACTTTGGCATATAGGAGAATTACAACTTATCCTTGGATAGACTGTACATAGGTATGTCTTTTGTTACAATTCTTACCTGGTGACTGATGAACATTTATGAAGAAAATATGCAGAATTTCTGTTCAGTGAAATATTTTTCTCCTCCTTTATTATTTGTCTTTCATCTGTTCTGGTTTCTACTCCTGAATTACATAATGGATTCCCCTGGTCTACCTTTTATGTCTCTCACCTGTTCTCAAATAACCGAATTCTCTCTCTCTCTCTCTTTTTCCCCTCTAAGCTTAGGAGAGAAACTTAAGTTCTTTTTAATTTAAAAATTCATTTTTAAGCATTGTTTTATCTACTTTTAAATACTTTCTACTGGATTTTATTTGATCAATAATGTTGATTTTTTCCCCCAAGACAAGTTTTTATCTCCCAATTACCTTTTCCCCTAGCTTCTCTTTGATAGACTGCTTTTGCTTTATTGATTCAATAGCCTCCAGAATTCCACAGAGAATACCACTGACGCTTTTCTTTACTGTCTGATAATCTTCCTGCAATAACTCTTTTTCAGGAAAGCCTGTTTGTTTGGAGGGTTAGTTTATTTCCTCCCTGTTGGGTTAAAAGTTCATGTCAACTCTCAGAGGCTTTCTATTCCACTCATTCTTTTAACTGGACTTCTAGATTGCTAACTGTTGGGAGCTTGGAATTCCTCACCAGTCATGGGGGTGATTCTTAGATGTCTGCTGGTGAACATCACCTTCTTCTCCCTCTGACTGCCATGTAGGGTTGGGTATTCTTAGGTAAAAAAGCAACTGATGGTCACCACTTGGAGGCATGCTTGGTCAAGCCAGGTCAGGAAGTTAAAAAATTCATTTGATTCCTTTTTTTTTTTTTAAGATTTATTTATTTGACAGAGACAGTGAGAGAGGGAACACAAGCAGGGGGAGTGGGAGAGGGAGAAGCAGGCTTCCGGCTGAGCAGGGAGCCCGATGCGGGGCTCGGGATCATGACCCGAACTGAAGGCAGACGCTCAACGACTGAGCCACCCAGGCGCCCCTCTTTTTTTTTTTTATGTTATGTTAATCACCATACATTACATCATTAGTTTTTGATGTAGTGTTCCAAAATTCATTTGATTCTCCTAAATACATCTCAGTTTCCACATCACTCTGATGACCTATGGGAGGCCTCAGCTATCCAGGGACAGAAGCCAGGGGTGAATAACATCTTCAAAAAGGGGAAAGAAAAAAGGCCTGAGTCTTTGATCCTTGCATTAGTTTTGCCACAACCTACTCACTCTCCTCTCTGCTCCAAAGCTATGAATGATTTTCTGGTGGGGACCATGATTGAGGACAGGAAATGAGGTTAATTATGGAGACTTAGGAAGAGAACAATTCAAGAAACAGTTTTAGGAATGAATGTGAAAATAAGGAGAAAGAAACAATGAGCATAAAGATAAAATATTACTATTATTTAATATGGAGTAGGGCATGTTGAAAGGTAACATGAATCAAGGACCCATCCAAATATGTTCAAAGAAAGAGGCCAAGGTCCAATTGAATTACAGATCTATAGACTAGAGCTTTTTGTAAGTTAAAAATAAAACTTGAAGAGTAATTTTTCTTGGACATCAATTAGTTCAGTAGGCATCCCAAAGATGGGCAACTATAAGGCTTGACCAGTGGTATACACTTTTGTAGAAGTGCTTATAGAATGGGGCAGAAACATCCCATTTAAGGCTTTCTATTCACCTAAAGCCTTCTGTGTAATCAGATTTGCCTATGCACCTTTGAGGAAATTGGCCCCTTATCTTATCGTCTGAGACCCTCAGGTGAGAGAAACTAGGGAATAGAGATCTATCAAGACCCCTTCACCATCGGTGGGCAAAGTGTTTGTGAAATACCAGGTTCTTCACAGCAGCCTTCACATCCTTGTTTCTGAGGCTGTAGATGATGGGGTTGAGCATGGGGGTCACCACCCCATAGAAGAGGGAGGTGAGCTTGTCTGAAACATCCTGCTTGTCTGCCCCCAGGGGGTCCTTGGATTTCGGCTTCCCATACATGAAGAGGATTGTTCCATAGACGATGACCAAGACTGTGAAGTGGGCAGAACAAGTGGAGAAGGCCTTTTCCTCCCCCCTCAGCTGAGGGGATCTTCAGGATGGTAGCAATGATGAACACATAGGAGACGAAAATGAACAGAACTGGAATGCCCAGGAAGATGACATTGGCCACTGCCATACTGATCACACTGATGGAGATGTCAGCACAGGCCAACTTCAGGACAGCCAGGATCTCACAGGTGAAGTGGTTGATGACATTGTCCCCACAGAAGGGCAGTCGCATTGCTAAGGATGTTTGCACCATGGCAGTCATGCTTCCAGCTGCCCAGGAGCTGACAGCCATGGGCACATAGGCAACCTTGCTCATGACCATAGGGTACCTAAGGGAGTTACAGATGGCCACATAGCGATCAAATGCCATCATGCCCAGAAGCACACATTCTGTGGCTCCCATGGCAAAGGAGAGAAACATCTGCACGGCACAGACGGAGAAAGGTATGGTTTTCCTTGGGGTTAGGAAGCTGTTGAGTATGAGGGGGACTGAGGAGGTTGTGTAGCAGATGTCCAGGAAGGAGAGGTTTCCCAGGAAGAAGTACATGGGCGTGTGCAGGCGGGAGTCAAGGATGGTCACCAGGATGAGGACCCCATTGCCCAGCAGGATAATGAGGTACATCAGGAGGATGAGCACAAAGAACATTTTCTCCAGCTTTGGGTGGGCTGAGAGCCCCAGGAGGATGAACCCCACCACAGGAGAAGTCCAATTGGACCTGTCCATGGTATATTTTCCCTGTCACCTGCAGGAACTCAGAAAGTCAACTTCACGATTCTCTGATACCTAAAGTGGCCAGATATCCATTGAGGATACTTTCTTTGCTAAGCAGCTGGAAAACAGCCCTGGCAATCTGGGGGGCTCTTTACATTGCTCTAATTAAATGCAGAGAAATTGGTAAAAATCTACTTTGTGATATTTGGCCACCCATAGAGGTGTTTGACATTTCACAAAATTAGGTTTACTTTTCCTAATCACATTTAAGATTAACATCACACATTTACCTCAGCTTATATCATGCGTGGCTGATTCATTTTAATCAATTTTGTGAGAATTGTTATACTCCATTTGTATGAATATTTTTCTTTTTCTTTTTTTTAAAGATTTTATTCATTTATTAGAGAGAAAGCAGGAGAGGGGGTCAGAGGGAGAAGCAGGCTCCCGGCTGAGCAGGGAGCCCGATGCGGGACTCAATCCCAGGATCCTGGGATCATGACCTGAGCCGAAGGCAGACGCTTAATGACTGAGCCACCCAGGCGCTCCTGAATTTTTTTCTTTGGGGGCATGAGACTGGTGGAAATAACTGATCTTCATTCTCAATTCCTGATCATTCCCCTCTCCAGGTAATTTTGCATATGACTTCCCTCCTCTTTTAGAGTTCTCTCTCACTGTCCACAGACCCTTGGGATATTCATTAATTCGTTCCTTCACTCACCTTCCAAACTCCTTGGAGCATTTACCAAAAGAACTGATTTTCACCAATCATTCAGTGTATGGGGATTATCAAGTCCCTTTTCCTCTCTGGGCTCTCTTTCCCTAATACTCATTTTGGAATGGATTATATTTAGAAATATTCTATCTAGGGACTAGATGATCTCATGAATTTCTCATTCTTGGACTTTCTGTCCTACCACTGAGAAGTCCTTCTCTCTTTCCTTCCAGTTCACCCCATGCCACATAGTCACAAGGAATGGAACCAGGAACTGGGCTGGGCCCACAGAGTTTACATATTCTTTTACAAGTTCTGTCTTACCTTTTCTGTAAATAGAGCAATGAAGAAAACCACTTGTCTGAGGTCTGGGAATAGTCTAGAGGCTGAAATTAGCCAATCTGATCTGAAAGTAGCAGCCAGAGGAATTAGCCCCTAAAATGGATGAGAGCTGAGTTTTTTGGTCTTTGTTCTATGTTTGGGTAAAATCCACAAAGGACCATGCATTGCGTATGACGCCAGTTAAATTCCACCCTGCTATTGGGATTATCCTAGTCCCTGAAGTGATTTAAAGTTTTGAAGGTGAAGTGACGAAGTTTAGAAAATTTAGACATCTGGGATTATGTCCCCGAGATCCAATTATTTTGAAGTCCTTCCAGAAATACTTTATTCCCCCTCCCTCCCTTTATACCCATCCTGTTGAGCTATTGGAAAGATTAGGAGGAAGGGTCATGCTGGTCCTGCCAGAATTAACATAAACCCCAAGTCAATGAGAACTCTCAGTAGAGTCCATGATAGGTCTAGGAGAGTATGCAACTCACTGCACAGGACAAATCCTTATAGCTCAGTATCCCTGGCATTTCCAAATTCAGGATGTTGGGGTTGGAAAGAGGCAAGTGACCTGGAAAGTTCCTTCTTGTCTGTGTCCCACCATATAGATTGTGAGCTCCTACCATAGGCCAGGCCTTTATAAGGCATTGGGAGATTCAGAAATGAATCTGGTTCTAGCTCTTGCCATGAGAGTTCCACAGGCATAGCAGCTGTGGGCTTGAAAAAAGCCAGTTGATTGCAGAACTGATGTCCTGTTGTTTGAAGTCTTTCTCATGCTCATTTGTTTTATCCTTTCCAGAGAATAAACTTTTTGTTGGGATGGCTAAGAGACAGGTGGCCAATGTCATGGGTTGAGGGAGGGGGTGTGGGGACTCTGTTTCTTATACATTTTTTGCCTAATCCTCCTTGTTTTAGCAGCACCCCTTCACCCCTGGACCTAGAAGGACCTGGCACAGTGGCTGCTCAGTGCTGGAGATCTGGTTGTAGCACAGCACTCTCCCCATTTGTGGCTCAGGATTTGGCTCTGTCAGATCTGCCTTAGAAACGACCACTAGTCCATCCACTTTCCAGCCTTCAAAATGTTATCACTCTGATACCCCCCTTCTTCTTAACCTTGTGGTTTGTCATTTAAAAACAAATGAAACAAGGGTGCCTGGGTGGCTCAGTTGGTTAAGCAACTGCCTTCGGCTCAGGTCATGATCCTGGGGTCCTGGGATCGAGTCCCACATCGGGCTCCTGGCTCAGCAGGAAGCCTGCTTCTCCCTCTCCCACTCCACCTGCTTGTGTTCCTGCTCTCGCTGTCTCTGTCTCTGTCAAATAAATAAATAAAATCTTTTAAATAAAAAAAAAAATAAAAAAATAAAAAAATAAATAAAAAAATAAAAACAAATGAAACAAAACAAAAAAAGCTGTAGTTTTTGTGTGTTTCAGGAGGGAGAAAAATTAGGTGCATGGGTTCAGTCCTCCTGTATGCCTCAGTCCTGATTCTGTGCAATTTCTAACATCCTCTGTTATTTTCTTATGTGCATTAGTCATTGTTTCTTGTCTGTTTCCATCTGCTAGAATGCAAGTTTCATAGAGGCAAGGACTTTTTTCTACATTGTTTATAAATGTATCCTAAGTATAAAAACTGGACCTGGTTTGTGGTAGGCACTCAATAAAGAGTTGCTGAATAAATTAACAAATGAATTTGTGACCTACCCTTGTTTTCTTCTTTGCTCCATGGTAGCTCTTCTTTTTATATTTTTACTTTTATCCCATCTTTTTAAATTTTTATTTTTTAAACATTTTATAATGTATATAACATATTGGTACAGTAGAACATTTATGCATTTTATAAATAAATAACCAGATGGTGTAAACTGTAAGGATGCATGGCTTTAAAACCTAGGGGACCATTGACCAGATACATAGCTTCTGGCTATGGCTCCAGCCTTTCAGATATGTAACAAACCTCTCTTTTCTAAGTGGCTCTTAAATACTGGAAACATCTATCTTGAGCAGAACAAGCTTGCAGAACTCAGGACTTTTGGCCCTATTCAAAGAGAATCTGCCATCTTACTTGTCTGCACCAAGTACCTTTCTTTGTTGGAGGCCATCCATGGTGAACAGGGGTGGGTGACTGCTCCTGTTTTGGAAAGTCACCTCTGAGCTTCGAGATGCCTTGAGGGTCTGGTTTGGAGTCTCTGTCTGTCTCTCCCCACCTTGGGTTTCTCCTGCAACTCTTCTACAGCCTGTCACCCCTCAGTATTCCACTCATGGGCTTGGGTCTCTTGTGGAAAGCTCAGGAACAAGTGGGAGAGCCCACACCATTGCCTCGGCTGTTATGATTGGCCCCAATACTGCCAGGTACACAGGAATCGGGACACATATCACAGTGACAGCCTGACTCACTTCTGCTCTTTACAGGAGCTGTGCCCACATTGGCTCTTAGCATCTTATTATGTTGGTGTATCTTTGTTGCCAGGTGGACTGGGGATACCTCGGGCTCCAAGGCCTTGACACAACCCATCCAAAAGATACTGCTGGGGGCTCTTAATCTTTTCATGAGAAAGAATTCAAGGACAGACACAACACAGGAGATGAGCAGTACAAACAGGAGAGTTTATTAAGTCTTATTACTCACTCTCTAGACGTGAGAGCGGGTGAGCTCAAGGGAGTGCTGCACCCACTGGGGTTTGGATTTCTATCTTTAATCGACAGTTGTTAACAAAGGGGTGGAATATTCATTACTCTAAGGTGGAAATTTTCTTCAAAACAGGTGGTCTCTTCCAGGAATGTGGGTTATGTGCCTTTTCTTCCTTAGTTCGTTGGGGATTTGCTGTCATGGCACCCTTAGGGAGGAGAATTTTTAGCCATCTTGGGCCTGTCTGGTTTAATCTGGTTTCCTGTGTTTTTGTTTTGGAGTGCTGCCAGGATAGACCCCTGACTTTAGTTAGCTGTGACTTCCTCTTTGCTAGCTTCCAGGCATCCTGTCAGAACCTAACTAACTGCCTCTAACAACTTTAAGCCCTCTCCAAACTTTCCTGCAATGAGATTATGCATGGGAAGAAATAACCTTGATAATCAGTAGGTTAAGTAAAAATTCTGTAGAAATTGTAGTTATGAATTTTATATATGTATAAATATTTTATATTTACATATATTTCCTCTTTCCACTGAAAGGCCTAGAAACTATGATAAACTCATTAGCACCCTTGGCACCCAGATTGTGGTTTCTAAATACCAGTCCCCACTAAAGGAAAAAAGAACTCCTTAGAGAAAATGATTATTTCCATATCTGGAAAGGAACTGCAAATGTTGAGCCTATAATATCTTGACCTACTATAAAGCAAGGAAGCCATTAAGGATACTAGGGTCCTATTAGAAGATCTCAGGTGCCATGAGTTCATAACCACACTAAAACTTACTAAAACCTCTCAAATATCTAGACCTAATCATCAATTTATAGGAAATACAGGGACAGACACTATAGAACTGTAATCAGTAGATTGTAGTAATGTGATATTGTAACAGATTAAGAGGTATATATTTGTTCATTCAGACGACCAAAATATATTTCTCACATATATTTGGTCTTTGTCAAAGATTCCTGGTTCACAGCTCCCAAAGCCCTTGGAATTTCCTGAACAAGAGCAATGGGAGCACATTTGTTACAATGTCTGGTCTCTTGTCCTCCGTTCCTGAGAAACACTTCAGAGCCATAAAGGTGAAATGGTGTCTTATTATTCATGACAAGCCCCTTTCAACCACACCAGGGTTTATGTTAATGAGATGATTTTTGGAACATAAATAAGAATGGAGGCTGTTTGCCAGGGGGACCAACATTGAATAGAATGTTGGAACTTTCAGTCCCACCACTTCCATCCCCATCCCTAGTTTCCAGGGCAGGGAAAGGAACTGGAGATCGAAACAACCACTAATGGTCAATGATTTAGTCAATTGTGCCTATGTAGTGAATCTTCCAAAAAGACCAAAAAGGTCAGGGTTCAGAGAACCTCTGGGTTGGTGAACAGTGAACATAGGGGAGAGTGGAGAGGGCATGGAAGCTCTGCACCCTCACCAATACCTTGCCCTATGCATCTCTTCCATCTGACTATTCTTGAATTATATCCTTTTATAATAAACCAGTGGTCTAGTAAGTAAAATGTGTCTCTGAGTTCTGGAAGCTGCTGTAGCAAATTAAGAGGAAATTAAGGAGTTGGGCGGGGGGAGGACAGGAAGGGAATGGGAGAGGGGAAAGGGAACTGCAGAATAAAATACACTAATCATAACGTATAGTCTTATTTGGATTTTGACTCAAATAAACAAATTGAAATAATTACAGCATTTATAAGACATTTGGGGAAATATAAAATGCTGGATAATTGATGATTTCAAGGAATTAGTGTGAGTTTTAGGTATGAAATGGTAATTTATATTTTACAAGAGTACTAATCATTTTAAGAGGTAAATACAGAAATATTTAAGGATGATATACTACGAATATCTGGGATTTGTTTCAGAATAATTCAGGAGAGGGAGAAATAATCCTTGGAGTTATAGGTGAACAAGATTGGTCATGAATGGCTCATTGTTGGATCTGGGACATGAATACCTAAGGATTCATTTTATTATTTTCTCTACTTTTCTGTAGATTTAAATCTTTCCATAAAATGAAAGAGAAATTCTCCATGTCTTGGGTCATGTATTGTATGGTTCTCTTGGAGCATTTGATTTATCATTTCTCTGCAGACCAGCTTTCTCTTTCTTGCAAGGCACATGGCCACATTGCCACATTAGTCCTGCATTTATGTGGTCTCTCAGCTCAAGAGCCCTATGCCAACTTACAAGGGTCTCTATATCCACATTCATATTCCTTGGAGAGAAAATATGATTAGCTCTGTTTTGGTCAATAGTCCAATCATCTGTGCCCAGGGGAAGGGGCACTACTGTCCTCTTATCAGGTACTAAGGAGGAAACAGCTTGCCTCTGGCAGAACGTTCTAGTTAGTTTTCTACAGGGTCCAGATATGCCAAGCTTAGAGTCCTCTTAGGGTCATTAAGCAGGACATGTTGTGACCTAATCCCCCAGGTGAATTGCCTTTACCATCTACCTATCCCAGGGTGCCATACAAATCCCATTATTTTCTTTGTGGTTCATGGCAAAAAATGGGAATGGGAAACACTGAACTAAATAGGTGGTAGGCAGATTTCAGAGAAGTTAACTATAATATAAAACAAACTTAAAGATAAGTTGATAAATAGAGGAACTGGAACCTAACCAAGGTCTGGTTTCAAAGCTTCTGATGCTAACACAACTATTGTACATGATTTTTGTGAGGATTGCCAGTGTCCATGGATTCTGAAAAGAGAATATATGCATTATGTGAGCAATGGAGCTTGCATGATGTCACAGTTTGAGTTTGCCAGGAAGCAGACTCTAGTATGGAGATTGCGGGGCATAATATTTATTAGGGAGTGCTCTTGGGATCAACACTGGTGGAAGAGAGGATGAGAAAGCAGGATTGGGCAGAAGGAGGAGTTGCCCCATGATGTAGTCTCAACAAAGGCCGCAGTCAACCCCATGGGGAGCTCTAGCAGTAGGATCACCCTTCAGAAGTATCCTGTGTAGGGGCAAGATGTTTATATCTCTCCATCAGTCAATCACTGGTTATGGGCTGCCCTAAGGAAGGGGGCATGATCTTGGGGGAGTCAGCTCTCTTCAGCTAAGGGCACTCTTTAGCTGATTCATGAAGGAGAGTGACATCTGAAGGCTTTCTGAGGGTAGGACTTTCATCAGCTGAAGGAGTCCTGTTGAGAGTCCTGTAGAAAGATCTGGGTGGAAACTAGTTACGGTTCTCTGAGTCAAAACTAGTAAAATGAAGTTTGTTGAAAAGGAATTCTGCTCTGCAAGTATGTTTCATTTTTAAGTCAATTCTTGACTTATAAAGGATGGAACTGATCCCGAATTGATGTCATCCTCCCTGTAGTGAGCTAAGAAGGACATAGATGGGCTCTGTGCTCAACAGGGAAAGGCAAATTCACACCAGAGTGGGACAGATAATACTGGGTTTGAAATGGTGAGACAGGACTAGCCAGAGAGACTGTTTAAGGGCCCACACAGGCAGTGACCAGCGACCACGTTTCTGCCCAGTGTGGACAGGAGAGTGCTGTAGGGCTGAAGGGGGTGGCTGGCTGCATCTCAGATAGGAGAAGCTCAGGACACCCAGGCAAGGCAAGCAGGGAGCATTTATTTTCATTAGGAAATTTTGATTCTCAGGAAAAAAATAGACATCCAGATACCTCAAGGAAAAAGACATTCAGAGTTCACTCCCTCACAGAATCTTTGTCCCTTTTTGTGTCTCTAGTGACTGAGATCCTCACACATTACACCTCTGGACCCCTTCTCAGGTGCTTGGTGAACTGGTTCTGTCTTTCAGTTTTATCATTCCACTTCTCCTCAGTCAGCCACCTTGCCCCATCTTCTGCTGGTCCCATGGTGCTCCTGCTCTACTCTCCCCCACAGGTCCATCCTCTAACTCTCCAGACTATCGGGCCAGACTGTGTACTTAAATATGTAAGACTTACTGAGGTCAGGAAAATGAAGCTTAAAACCAGATACCAGCTATGAGTGCTCCTGGGCTAGGATCTTCCACATGCATTTGTAGGATCCAGCTTACTTGCCCTCAAAGGAAATACTCCACATGGAATCTACATGATTCCAACTCCTCGGAGTCTCAGGGGAAGGAAAGAGCCAATTTCATTCTCATCTCCTGTCTCAGCCCTGCCACTAAGAAAAACAACATTGAAAGATGTGCCATTTCATCTCCAATGCAGACAATTTTTTGTACTGTTATGTCATGAAGTTTTGCCCCACACTGTCTTCCACACCTTCTTTGCACAGAAGGATCTTAGATCTTTATGTAACTCAAAAAAACGCTAAGCTGTTTTTCCCAAAACAATGAAGCGACTGCTCACAAGGGTGAATTCAGATGTGCCTGGAAGGGAACCAGAAAATTACTACTTGTTTTTTCTTTTTTTTAAGATTTTATTTTATTTATTTGACAGAGAGAGGTAGCGAGAGCAGGAACACAAGCAGGGGGAGTGGGAGAGGGAGAAGCAGGCCTCCTGCCGAGCAGGGAGCCCGATGCGGGACTCGATCCCAGGACCCCGGGATCATGACCTGAGCCGAAGGCAGACGCTTAACAACTGAGCCACCCAGGCGCCCTACTACTTGTTTTTTCAGCAGCACCCATTCCATCCCCTCAAGTCTCATCCCGTCAGGTTTTAGATTTCATCATTTTTAGAACTTGGGTCCAGTAGTTGCTAAAGTTCTCCATTATGTATGTAATTCTATTTTCTGGTAATCATTCTTCACATATCTCTTCTTTGGGGACACATTCTTCTGAGATTCCTGGGTGCGAGAGCCAAGAGCACAGAACTATAGGGACATTTGTCCTCCAGAGATCACTGGGTAAAGCATTTCTGACTTACCAGATTCTTCACAGCAGCCTTCACATCCTTGTTTCTGAGGCTGTAGATGATGGGGTTGAGCATGGGGGTCACCACCCCATAGAAGAGGGAGGTGAGCTTGTCTGAAACATCCTGCTTGTCCGCCCCCAGGGGGTCCTTGGACTTCGGCTTCCCATACATGAAGAGGATTGTTCCATAGATGATGACCAAGACTGTGAAGTGGGCAGAACAAGTGGAGAAGGCCTTTTCCTCCCCCCTCAGCTGAGGGGATCTTCAGGATGGTAGCAGTGATGAACACATAGGAGACGAAAATGAACAGAACTGGAATGCCCAGGAAGATGACATTGGCCACTGCCATACTGATCACATTGATGGAGATGTCAGCACAGGCCAACTTCAGGACAGCCAGGATCTCACAGGTGAAGTGGTTGATGACATTGTCCCCACAGAAGGGCAGTCGCATTGCTAAGGATGTTTGCACCATGGCAGTCATGCTTCCAGCTGCCCAGGAGCTGACAGCCATGGGCACATAGGCAGCCTTGCTCATGACCACAGGATACCTAAGGGGGTTACAGACGGCCACATAGCGATCAAATGCCATCATACCCAGGAGCACACATTCTGTGGCTCCCATGGCAAAGGAAAGAAACATCTGCACGGCACAGGCGGAGAAGGAGATGGTTTTCCTGGGGGTCAGGAAGCTGTCGAGAATGAGGGGGACTGAGGACGTTGTGTAGCAGATGTCCAGGAAGGAGAGGTTCCCCAGGAAGAAGTACATGGGCGTGTGCAGGCGGGAGTCAAGGATGGTCACCAGGATGAGGACCCCATTGCCCAGCAGGATCACTATATACATCAGGAAGATGAGCACAAAGAACGTTTTCTCTAGCTTTGGGTGGTCTGAGAGGCCCAGGAGAATAAACTCTGTCACAGAGATGGTCTGGTTGACACTTTCCATGGTATGTCTTTTTCAACAGAGGAAAACACTCGGAGATCCAAACTCAATATTCTTTGCCTTGCTTAGGTCCAGGGCATCTGGTCTGGAGTTCCAGTTAGGCTGAGTTGTTAGAAAATAGTCTTGATAGTCCACAGTCTCTATTTCTTCCAAGAAAAAGAAGCAATAAAATCAGAAATTACTTTGGGGCATAGGACATCAAATTTATAATATGTAAAATGGTCATTCTGATAATTTAATGCATTTGATCAGAGATAAGACATATAACACATTCTTTTTCTTTTCTTTTTTTTTAGATTATTTATTTATTTATTTGACAGAGAGAAACATAGTGAGAGAGGGAACACAAGCAAGGGGAGTGGGAGAGGGGGAAGCAGGCTTCCCATGGAGCAGGGAGCCCAATGCGGGGCTCGATCCCAGGACCCTGGGATCATGACCTGAGCTGAAGGCAGATGTTTAATGACTGAGCCACCCAGGTGCCCCATAACACATTCATTTTTATGGTTCTATGTCCATATGGCATTTCATCTCATTCGACTTCTATCAGAAAAGTGACTTTAAGTTTGCTTCATGTTCTCCAACTTTGTGCCAGTTACTAGTGAAATGATTAGTTGTGACTGCATACTTTCTTTCTTCTCTCTAGATCATTTTCACAGAAAACATACTCCTGTTGTTCCCAAGATTTCCTTTCTCATAGGCCCCACCTGCTCCAGGGCTTTCCATCCATCTGTATTTCCATCCATCCACCCATCCACCCATCCATTCATCCATTAATGTCTGAACATCCTTCCACTAAAATATTTGTTGATTAACTAGTATGTGGGTATGACAGTTCTTATGAGAAGCAGGGGTGCCCCATAGTCCAGACTTAAATATGCTCACAACTTAGCAGGAAAGGGAAGCAGAAGGATTCAGGAGAGGCTAGAGTATCTGAAAAGGTATCTAGGGTATTGGTGGGAATAGAATTATGGAAGGCTCTTTTGGTGATACAGAATCCAGCTGGGTTTTCAAGGACAAAAAGAGACTGGACATGCAGAGATGGAAAGGGAAGTTGTGCGTGTTTGGTGGTGGTGGTGGTGGGGTCTCCAAAATAACTTCATGAAATGCTGCTAGGTCCCAGATAGTGTGAATCAGATATTCCATGAAGATAGAGGCCTGGATGTAAAAATGAATAGTGGATCACAGCTTCTGGAAATCTAGTTCTCTCAGATAACTAAAGCAGTCCTTTTTTTCTTATTCTACTGAGTCACACTTCCTCTGGATGAGCATCCTTACAGAAATCACTGGACATGAGTAGTCCTTGAGCCTTTTAACTCAGCTGCTAGATATGTCACCCAGACTAATATTCTGTCACTGATTATGCTCCCCAAGTAATCTAGTCCAATCCTCTCTCCCACTCTAGATCATTTTCTGCACTGCACTGATGTATGGCTTTCAGCATCAGTTTGACATATTTTCATAATGAAGAGCTCACTATATTCCCACACAGCATACTGCATTATTTGCAGGCTCTAGAGTATTAGAAAATGTTTCTTCATATTGAACCAAGCAGGCAACTTTCTAAGAGTTCCTTATTCATATGATGGTAGTCAGCTTCCTTCTGGAACTGCAGTGAATCTGTGGAAAGTCATTGGGTCTGTAAGGCAGCGATTTGGACTGTATTCTTCTTAACCTTCTAATCTGCTATGTAGACTTCAGTACTTCCTTCCCTCTCTTACATCCTCAGCTTACCCTATTCTGTATTGGGATTATAAGAGATCAAGGATGTTCAAACTATTTAGGAAAGAGAATTATTATTTTTTAGGAAGGAGAAATTCTGTTTTCTTAAATTTAGAACCCTCAAATATAAAGCAGAGCGGCTCTTGTTGAAGTGGGGAAGGAGGGCTGGGCAAGTCTGGGCTACTCAGCCAGTGAGGCTCCTTCAAGGCATTGCAAACAATTTAAATGGCGCCCTCTGGAGCCTAACTCTGGGACAACTCCAGCCTTTCCATGGCTGTGATGTGAATGACGCTCCCTGGAGTTAAACAAGAAGGGGCTCTGAAACCATGGGCCCATCTCATTTCTGAGGGTGTCTCTAAAGTTAGATGAGTCCATTAAATGAGACTGAAAAGTTTCATAGGTTTCTTGCCATCTAGGTTTTTCTAATCCAGGAAGAAGGGGTTTGTGTTGCCCTCGGTCTTTGTGAGACCACTGAAATTGCTTCATCTCTTCCCTTTTCAAGCCCAACCCCTTTGAAAAATCAAGTCAAAGGCTGGAAATGTTACTGTGCTAACAAAAGGCTGAGGATTACTCTGGTAAGAACTCTCACTTACCTTTATTAGGAACCTACTGAGAAAGGTTCCCTACAGTTTGGGAATAGTGCATGGGCCAGAAATAGCAACACTAGTTTGAAAGGCCCAGGCTGAGATGTCCACCTCTGATTTGAAGAGGGGTGAGAACCAGTTCTTCCCATCTGTCTTGATTGTGTATTGTAGGCAAAATCTCCAAAGGAACAACCAGTACATGCAGAAGGCAACTTGAAATCAGTGTAGTAATTGGGACTGTTGTGTTCCCTGAAGTGATTAAAAGTTTGGAAATGGAATCATACAAAGTAAGAAAACTTTTTATACTTCTGGGACAATGTCCCCAGGATCTAATCATGCTGAAAACACTCTAAGAAGACTTCTTTTTCTCTTTCCTTTGTTCCTGCTAGAACTTTCCACTCTTAGGCCACTGAAGGACATCAAGGGAAGCATTTCCATGTCCTGCTTAAATTTCTACAAACTTCAAATTGCTTAAAATTCTTGAAAAGAGCATCCAGAGAGATATGAATTATTTTAAAACATTCTATGTTCATGGCATCATGGAACCAGCAGCTGTGGGCACAGTGTTTCTAAGCCAAGTGCTCAAGGCATGACTATGGACACTTGGAGGGAACTTCCACCTAGAACCCTGAGGAGATTTCAAGGAGCAGGAAATTTCTGGCCAGGACTTGAACAGTGGGGGAGAATTTACACATGAAGAGATAGGAAAGAGGTGGGGGAAAGGGAAAACTGTCTTCGGGACAGAGCTTGGCAAGTCTTGGGCTTGAGTATTTCTTCCATAGCCTCAACAAGTCATTTGTTTGACAAGCATTGTGGAACAGGAGGTATAGAACAAAGTCCAGGGAAGATATTCTGTGCTGGGGGAATCTGGAATGTGGTGCAGTCTCTAGGATTCCCCTTGCTGATTCTTGCCTGCTGTTATTTATGACCTTGTGTAATTCCCTTGCCTTTAGTGGCTTGCTTCTGACCAAACGGTTACACTGCCTCTCTGGGTTTGATGAAGCAAACTGTCATATTGGAGAGGCCTGAGTGGCAAGGAACTGAGGGAAGTCTCTGGCCGACAGAGAACTGAGGTCCTCAGACCAACTACCAAATCAACTACCCTCAAGTTACATGGCCAACAACCATGTAAATGAACTTGGGAATAAAGCTCATCTCTCATCCCCAGTGAAACCTCCAGAAGAGATCCCAGCTCTAGTCAACATCTTGATTGCAGTCTTGTGAAAGACCCTGAAGCAGAAGACCCAGCTAATCTGTGCTCAGATTTTTGACCTACAGAAACTATGAAACAATACTCATATGCTCTTCTAAGCTACTACGTTTTGAAGTAATTTGTTTTGCAACAATAAATAACTGATTCATGGAGTATGGTTATGAGCTGTGAGGAAGAAGCTAGGAAAAGAAAGAGGTGACACGTTTGGGAAAAAGTTTTTGAGTGAATGGGACCCTTCTACTTTCCCAAAAATCGGTCTCACTGCCAGAGGACATTGGTGATCAGAAGGATTGTCCTCATTCTAGACCACAGCTTGCTTATCTCCCTGCAGCTCTACCTGGGTCCTTGCTTAGCTCTTGGGGGACACACAGGACATGGTTGCTTCCTCTTGTGTATCAGCCTTTCAAAAATAAGACAATAAGTTATTGTAGACATGCTCAGTTACACTGAAGATGTGAGCCTGAACTAAGCACAACATTCCTTCCACAATAATTTCACAAGTAACTAACAGTAACTAAACAGTAACTCAATAAATATATGATGAAATCCTGACTAAGAACCATCCTGGGAAACCAGCTCCTAGCATCAGACCACATGGCAGAAGGAATCTTGGGCCTTCAAATGACCTGCCTTTGAGAGGGACTTTTCACTATGATTTAGAGCAAAGAAACAGTAACAAATACAATAACAAGCTCCCAATAGAATACACCTTCCTCTTGTGTTGAGTCTACTAGGAAGTCCATTAGACAAATTTGTGCCTTGCCAATAGCAGTCATTGTAGCAAGTCCATACATTTAGGCAGACTGATAGGAAGTTGTTTGCTTTTTTTTTTTTTTGATAAAATTTACTTACAGTGAAATATATACATCTTAGGCGGATCATCCAGTGAGTTTTGACAGATGTGCACACCCATGCAACCCAAATCCAGTCAAGTTAGAGAACATTTCCAACACTGCAATGAGCTTCTTATGCCCTTTGCCAGTCGGTCTCCAATACTACCCTGCCCAGAGCAATCTCCATTGTTATGATATTTTTCACCTTTTTAGAAACATCATATTAATAGAAACATGCAGTAAGTATTCTTTTGTCTAAGTCTTTATTCAGAATGATGTTTTTGAGATTCATTCATGTTGTTAAATGATTTAGTGGTTTGTCCTTTTTTATTACTGAGTAATATTCCATTATATGACCATTCCAGTTTGTTTATCCATTCTCCTTGTTGATGAACATCTGGGCCGTTTCCGTTTTGGGCTGTTATGCATAAAGTCATTATTAACATTCTCATATAATGGGGTGCCCTGGGTGACTCAGTCATTTAAGCATCTAACTCTTGATCTCAGCTCAGGTCTTGATCTCAGGGTTGTAAGTTCAAGCCCCACATTGGGCTCCACACTGGAAGTGGAGCCACTTAAAAAAGCAAACAAACAAAAAAACATTCTCATACAAGTCTTTTTTTTTTTTTTTAATTTAAATTCAAGTGAGTTAACACATAGTGTAGTATTGGTTTCAGGAGTAGAATTTAGAGATTCATTGCTTACATATAATACTCAGTGTTCATCCCAACAAGTACCCTCTTAATTTTATTATTTTTTTATTACGTTCAGTTAGCCAACATATAGTACATCATTAGTTTTTGATGTAGTGTTCAACGATTCATTAGTCTCATATAACACCCAGTGCTCATCACAACATGTGCCCTCCTTAATACCCATCACCCAGCTCCCCCAACCCCCCACCCCCTTCCTTCTGTAACCCTCAGTTTGTTTCCCGAAGTCCAGAGTCTCTCATGGTTTGTCTCTCTCTCCGATTTCTTCCCATTCAGTTTTCCCTTCCTTCCCCTATGGTCTTCCACGCTATCTCTTATGTTCCACATATGAATGAAACCATATGATAATTGACTTTCTCTGCTTGACTTATTTCACTTAGCATAATCCCCTCCAGTTCCATCCATGTCGATGCAAATGGTAGGTATTCATCCTTTCTGATGGCTGAGTAATATTCCATTGTATATATGAACCACATCTTCTTTATCCATTCATCTATTGAAGGACATCAAGGCTCTTTCCACAGTGTGGCTATTGTGGACATTGCTGCTATGAAAATTGGGGTGCATGCACCCCTTCTTTCACTACCTCTGTATCTTTGGGATAAATACCTAGTAGTGCAATTGCTGGGTCATAGGGTAGCTCTATTTTTAACATCTTAACAAACCTCCATACTATTTTCCAGAGTGACAAGTGCCCTCTTTAATACCCATCACCCATTTAGCCCATCCCCCCACCCACCTCCCCTCCAGCAACCCTCAGTTTGTTCTCTTAACTATAGAGTCTCTTATGGTTTGCCTCTCTCTCTGTTTTTATCTTATTTTATTTTTCCTTCCCTTCCCCTAAGTTCATCTGTTTTGTTTCTTGAATTCCACTTATGAATGAAATCATATATTTGTCTTTCTCTGACTGACTTATTTTGCTTAGCATAATGCACTCTAGTTCCAACCATGTTGTTGCAAATGGCAAGATTTCATTCTTTTTGATGGCTGAGTAATATTCCATTATATATAATTATATATTATTCATTATATATATACATTATATCCATACATATATACTATACATATATATCCATTATATATATATTTATTTATATATTTTATACACACACACACACACACCCCACATCTTCTTTATCAATTCATCAGTTGATGGACATTTGGGCCCTTTCCATAGTTTAGCTATTGTTGATAGTGCTGCTATGAACATTGGGGTGTATGTGCCCCTTTAAATCAGCACTTTTGTATCCTTTTATACAAGTCTTTTTGTGGACGTGTATTTCAACTTCTCTTAGCTAAATACCTGAGAATGTGATTGCTGGCTCATAACATAGGTATACACATAGTTTTATAAGAAATAGATCCTTTGCCAAAGCACACCATTTTACATTCCTGTCAATAATGTACAAGAGTTCTCATTGGGGGCGCCTGGGTGGCTCAGTCGTTAAGCGTCTGCCTTCGGCTCAGGTCATGATCCCGGGGTCCTGGGATCGAGCCCCGCATCAGGCTCCCTGCTCAGGGGGAAGCCTGCTTCTCCCTCTCCCACTCCCCGTGCTTGTGTTCCTTCTCTCGCTGTGCCTCTCTCTGTCAAATAAAATAAATAAATAATCTTTAAAAAAAAAACAACAGTTCTCATTGCATCACATTCTTGTCAGTGGTGTTTAGCCTACCTGATGGATGTGTAGTGGTCTCATTATGTTTTTTATTTGCATTTTCCTGATAACTAATGATATCAAGCACTTCTTCATGTGCCCATTGGTCATTCATAAATCTTTGTCAATTATCTGTTCAAGTATTTTACCCATTAATACACTTTTTTGTTGTTTTTGAAAATAATAGTTTGTAGGAGTCCTTATGTATTTTAAATACAAGTCCTTTGTCAGATATATGTATTGTGAATATTTTCCCAGTGTGTGTAACTTCCATATTCATTTTCTTAATAGTGTGTTCTGCTGAGCAGATGTTTTAAATTTTTATGAATTTTATCATTTTTTTCTTTTTTAGTTATTACTTTCCATATCCTATCAAAGAAATTTTTGCCTACTCCCAGTCACAAAGATATTTTTTAAAGTTTTATTATAAAAACCTTTATAGTTTTAGCTTTTGTTTAGGCCTATGATCCATAGTGAAATTAATTTTAATTTTTTTGTCTAGTGTTCTATCAATTACTGAGAAAAGGATATGAAAATCTCCCGTTCTAACTGTGGACCTACCTATTCCTTTAATTATGTCGATTTTTTTGTTTCATATTATTTTGAGGCTTTGTTACTGGGTGAACTACATTTATAATCTTTATGTCTTCCTGATTGACACCTTGTCATTATGAAATGTCTCTCTTTATCTCTGGTAATACTCTTTTCTTCAAGTCTACCCTATCTGATATTAATATAACCCTCCAGCTAACTGATTGATACATTTCTCCATTCTTTCACTTTCAACCTGTATGTGTCTTTATATTTAAAATGCTTCTTCTAGACAGAATTGAAAAAAATTCTTTTTTACCCAGTCTGATAGTCTCTGTATTTTTTTCCATTTTTTATTAGTTTCAGAGGTAGAATTTAGTGATTCATCAGTTGCATGTAACACCCAGTGCTCATTACATCAAGTGCCTTCCTTAATGCCCATCACCCAATTATCCCTTCCCCTCACCCACCTCCCCTCCAGCAACCCTCAGTTTGTTTCCTAGAGTTCAGCATCTCTTATGGTTTGCCTCCCTATCAATTTTCATCTTATTTTCTTTTGCCTTCCCTTCCCCTATGTTCATCTGTTTTGTCTCTTAAATTTCACATATGAGTGAAATCATATGGTATTTGTCTTTCTCTGACTGATTTATTTCACTTAGCATAATACCCCCTAGTCCCATCCACATCATTGCAAATGGCTAGACTTCTTTTTTTTGATAGCTGAGTAATATTCTGTTGTATATATCTATATACCACATCTTCCATTCATCTGTTGATGGACATCTGGGCTCTTCCCATATTTTGGCTATTATGGACATGGCTGCTGTAAACACGAGGGTGCATGTGCCCCTTTGAATCACTATGTTTGTATCCTTTGGATAAATACCTAGTAGTGCAATCACTGGGTCATAGGGTAGTTCTATTCTTAACTTTTTGAGGAAGCTCCATACTGTTTTCCACAGTGGCTACGCCAGTTTGCATTCCCACCAACAATGTAAGAGTGTTCCCCTTTCTCTGCATCCTTGCCAACATCTGTTGTTTCCTGAGTTGTTAATTTTAGCCATTCTGACTGGTGTGAGATAGTATCTCATTGTGGTTTTGATTTGTATTTCCCTGATGCCAAGTGGTGTTGAGCAGTTTTTCATGTGTCTGTTGGCCATTTGTATGTCTTGTTTGGAGAAATGTCTGTTTATGTCATTGTCCCATTTCTTGACTGGATTTTTTGTTTTTTGGGTCTTGGGTTTGATAAATTCTTTATAGATTTCAGATATTATCCCTTTATCTGATAAGACATTTGCAAATACCTTCTCCCATTCCTAGGTTGCCTTTTAGTTTTGTTGACTGTTTCCTTTGCTGTGCAAAAGCTTTTTAATTTGATGAAGTCCCAATAGTTCATTTTTGCTTTTGTTTCCCTTGCCTTTGGAGATATCTCTAGCAAGAAGTTGCTGCAGCCGAGGTCAAAGAGGTTGCTGCCTGTGTTCTCCTCTAGGATTTTGATGGATTCTTGTCTCACAGTTAGGTCTCTCATCCATTTTGAGTTTGTTTTTGTTGCCCAGGCTGATAGTCTCTGTATTTTAATTAGCATGTTTAATCTATTTCTATTTAATGTAATCATTGATTAGTTAGGTTTAGATTTACTATTTTCTTATTGTTTTCCACTTATCTCATCTATTTTTTTGTTCTTCTCTTCTTCTTTTCCTGCACTCTCTTGGTTTAACTGAATAGTTCTTAGAACTAATTCCATTTTAATTTATCTAATGGCTTTTTGGCTATATCTCTTTGCCTTATTTTTCTAGTGATTGCTCTAGAGATTACTATATACATCTGAATCTTTTAGCTGTCTCAAAATTATTACTCAAACAACAATATATAAATCAATCAGGAAAACAAATTACTAAATCAATCTCGGTGACAGACTACTTCTGCCAGAATATTCTAGGTACTTGCTATTCAAGGTGTAGTCTAAGAGCAGTAGTGACATCACTTGAGATCGTGTTAGAACTGCAGAATCTCTAGTTCCACTCCAGATTTACTGAACCATAATCTGCATTTTAACAAAATCCCCAGATGATTCATATGCACATTAAAGTTTAGGAAGCACTGTCCTCAGTAATTAATTGACATTCTGTAGTAACACAGTGCAAATATTAGACATACGAGGATCCCTATTTGATTATGTCCATCATTTCTTGTAATCCACCATACCATGATTGTCTTCAGTCAACTTGGGTAGTTTTGTTTGCTCCTATTGTGAGTACTATCCCCAATTGGCCACAACCACACAACCAATCTTCTGTTGTACTATCAGTTGCTTGGCTTTCTGCATTATTCTTAAACCTGATGCTTCCCTAGCCCCCTCTAAATGGAAAATATACAATGCTTTTGCTCCATGCAATGCCACATTTATTTTATTTTTCTGTGAAATGTTGTCTTCTATCTCCACAGCTGTGTTGTGCTTACAATGGAATAACTTCTGGACTGAAATGATAGCTCTCTTGAAAGCAGGACAACCTGATCCTGAATCTCTGAAATATGACCTACAGTTGGATACATAGTAGTCATAGGTTGAGTTTCTCAAGTAATAGACTCTGAGGAATTCAACATATGAATTTTAGTGGGACACAGACATTTAGTACATAGCAGCCCTCGTTGTGTAAAAGCAGCCCTGTCTCCTCCTGATGACTAGGATCAGTTATACATAATTAGGATAGTAACTTCTTCCCTTGCCTCCTGGTCTCTTGGCATAAGAAGTTCAACATGTCTAGGGCATAGCCACAGCTTTAAGTTTAGTAGATATAACAAAATAGAAAGTCCTTACAGAAATAAGTCCTTACATTTATGGTCAGTTGCCTTTCAACAAAGGTGCCAAGGCAATCCAATGGTTGGGGGGGGCAGATAGTCTTTTCAGCAAATTGTCTGAAACAATTGGATATTCATATGTAAAGAACAAATAAGACACTTATTTCACACCATACAAAAAGTTAACTCAAAATGGATCACAGACCTAAATGTAAAACTTAAAACTATCTAACTTCTAGAAGAAAACATGAGAGAAAATCTTTGTGACCTTGGGTTAAGTAAAGATTTCTTAAATAAGACATGAAAATTTATTTTTAAAAATTGATTATTGCACTACAAAATTAAAAACTTTTGTTTTTCAAATGACACCATAAAAATGAAAAGACAAAAAAGATTGAAAATATTTGCAAATTATATATATGATAAAGGACTTATGTCCAGGTTACGTAAAAAACCCATACATATGACTAGAGATGCCTGGGTGGCTCAGTTGGTTAAACGCCCAATCTTGATTTCAGCTCAGGTCATGATCTCAGGGTCCTGGGATTGAGCCCCGTGTCAGGCTCCATGCTAAGTGGGGAGTCTGCTTGAGGATTCTCTCTCCCTCTCCCTCTACCTCTCCCCCCACCCACGCTCTCTCTCTTTCAAGCAAATCTTTAAAAAAATAAAACTCCTACATATGACTCAATAATAAAAAGACAAACAGCACAGTTTAAAATATCTTCACCAAAAAGGTATGTGAATGACTAATAAGCACATGAAAAGATGCTCAACATTAGCAGCCATCAGGGAAATGCAAATTAAAACTACTACACATCCACTACAAGAGCTACATTGAAAAGACTTTTAACACCAAGTGTTGGTAAGGATGTAGAGAAACTGGAGATATCATACAGTGTATGTGGTAATGTAAAATGATACAGCCACTTTGGAAAATAGTTTAGCAGTTTCTTAGAGTTAAACACATTTGTACCATATGACCCACGATTCCAAACAAAGTTGTGTACTTGAATGTTCACAGTAGCATTATTCATGATAGCCTAAAACTGGAAAAATCCAAATGTCCATCGATGAATAGATAAACATGATGTGGTAGATCCATATACTTGTTTGTAACAAAAAGGAGACTATTGAGACGTGTTATAACTGGATGAGTCTCAAAAACATGCTAAATGAAAGATGCCAGACACAAAAGTCTACATATTGTATGGTTCCACTTATCTAAATTTCTAGAGAAGGCAAATCTTTCTAGAAATGGGTTGATTAGTAGGTACCTGGGGCTGGAGTTGGGGATTGACTGCAAATGGGCATGAGAGAACTTTTTGAAATGATATAAATGTTATAAAATTGGTTTGTAGTGATAATTGCACAACTGTATAGATTTATCAAAAAAAATCATTGAACTGTACCTTACAATAAGTCAATGTTATGGATATAAATTATAGCTCAATTAAGTGCTACAAATGTTTAATGAGGCTCTTTCTGTGTCCCCTGGTGGAAGCAACCCTCCTTTAGGAACTAGGATCCATAGACCAGTAAAGCCTAGAGTTACAGTGACTGAAAGCACAAGTTCCCCCGGTAGGTAACTGGAGGTGATGTAACCAGGGCTATTCTTGCTACCATCCTTGATTCCTGGACCATGCATTTTGCCTGTTGGGAACCCAGTACCATAAAACAGTCACTAATTTAGTGTTCATACTGCATTCTGGAGGATGGTCCCCCATTCTTGAAGGGCATTCTCTTTAAGCTGGTGCCTTAGCTGTGCTTTCAAAAGGCCATGACGTCACTCTCTTGGGCAGCTACTTCTGGATGGTGCAGTATATGGAAGGATCAGTGGATCCCATATCATGATCTCACAGCTATATGAACTTTGCTAAGTGAGTCTTGGCCCAAAGAGATATTATGCAAGATCCCTAGTCATTAAATCAAATCCTCTGTGAGTTTTCAGATGGTGAAAACTCCACTCTCTACCAGAGAATGGAACCATAGATCCACGGAAATTCACAGGTGGGCGTCACCCGAAATTTAGTACTCCCACTTCATTGTGTGGAAGAATATACTGGAAATTCTTCAAGAGCAGAGGATACACTCTTGGTCTCTCAGCTCTATGTGGGAGGGCGGGGATTTGAACCTAGACCTTCTGGACATGTTCCAAATTTACAGGTGATAGGATCCACAGAGGGAAAAGCCACTGTAGCAGAAAGGGAGTAATTGATTACAAGAAACATTAGCATTGCATATTGAGCTAACAACTGTTGTTTTAAAACTGAGTTCTATAAGATTTCTGCTATGCATTATAGCCCGGCACTCCTTTTGCACAAGGCACACTATACAGAATATCTACTTTATACAAGTTGGTAATTATATTTGATATAACTTTTGTTGCTCTCCTTCAAAGAAAGTAACTTAATCTAGATTCATGAAAAGTAGAATCTAATATAAAGATAGAGGAGGGTTTTTAGAAGCAAAAGTGCAGGAATATGGGCCAGGCCTAGGGAAAATTGGGAACCAAGAACTGGGGACATATGAGGATGTCCTCATCATCTTTGCTCTTTGGCTGTTTTTTCTTTTCTCTTTGCAGACCTGGTTTCTCTTTACCACCCCAGTACACATGGGCAAACACAATTACCCCAAAATTCCTAAGTTTGTCTGTTATGGATCCAGTGACTCACTCCCTGCCTATTAACAACAATTTCCAAAACCTTGCAGAAAGAATCTGATTGGCTTAGGCAGGGTCAGCGTCACACAGCACAGACATGTGTACCTTACCTATGTGGTTAAGGAAGAGGGGTGACTGGGAAAAATGCCCAAAGAAATGCGATTGTTGGCTCATCAACTAGAAAGCCAAACAAAAAGGTGCTATAATAATGAATTAGAATTGATTCAGTTAAGTGTGGAATTGAACTCTGTCTTCAAATGTCATAAGGCTTCCACAGAGGAGTTATTTAACATAGTTCAATAATAATAATAATAATAATAATGTTCATTTATCAATTTGGAAGATACTCTTTGCTAGCCATTGTGCATTTTATGTGCGTGTGTGTGTGTACACTATTTTAATTTAATCCTCACAACAACTCCATGGGGTTGGCTTAATTATCTCCATTTTGCAAATTAGGAAACTCAGAGTCTACAAGATTAAGTAGCTTTTTTTTTAATGTACCTGAACTTACACAGGCAGAGGCACCTCCACATCAGTCAGGCTCCAAAGTCCATGCTCTTAACCACAAGGGTAATTGCAAGTAGATTTTTAGCAATTGGTGCCAGTGTCCAGTCCCAATCCTGGAGAGAGAGAGGAAACTGAGTTTGACCATTAGGGTCTGGATGGTTGCAAACATGAATTCCAGCGAATAGATGTGCTTTATGTACAGTAAAAGACGATGGAGTTTCCCAAAATTGTTTCTAGGATATTAAGCAGGAAATAATTAAACAGGAAACACTCTGGGCCTTGCAGAGTGAAATGTCTTGGTGTTGGTGATTTTCCCAAATGGTAGGTTGCTTTTCAGTTTGGACACCAATTAAGAAGTGACTGTTCCTCACTGCCACCCTCCGTCCCCATTGCACAGTAGAGCAGAAGACAACATAATGGCACATACAAACTGCAGCTGGTCTGCACATGAACAAGGACAGTATGTTTTTCTTTCAAAGTTTTAATTTTTACTTATTTTTTCATAATAAAAATAAAATTTAATAGTCACCTATCCTCATTTCTAGGTGATTTAGCACAACCCCCTCTTCATTCTAAAGACTTGATGTTCCAAAAATCTCAATGAGATACCACCTCACACCAGTCAGAATGGCTAAAATTAACAAGTCAGGAAACGACAGATGTTGGCGGGGATGCGGAGAAAGGGGAAGCCTCCTACACTGTTGGTGGGAATGCAAGCTGGTGTAGCCACTCTGGAAAACAGTATGGAGGTTCTTCAAAAAGTTGAAAATAGAGCTACCATACGATCCAGCAATTGCACTACTGGGTATTTACCCCAAAGATACAAAAGTAGGGATCTGAAGGGGTACGTGCACCCCGATGTTTATAGCAGCAATGTCCACAATAGCCAAACTGTGGAAAGAGCCAAGATGTCCATCGACAGATGAATGGATAAAGAAGATGTGGTATATATATACAATGGAATATTATGCAGCCATCAAAAGGAATGAGATCTTGCCATTTGCAATGACGTGGATGGAACTGGAGGGTATTATGTTGAGCGAAATAAGTCAAACAGAGAAAGACATGTATCATATGATCTCACTGATATGAGGAATTCTTAATCTCAGGAAACAAACTGAGGGTTGCTGGAGTGGGGGGTGGGGTGGGAGGGATGGGGTGACTGGGTGATAGACACTGGGGAGGGTATGTGCTATGGTGAGCGCTGTGAATTGTGTGAGACTGTTGAATCACAGATCTGTACCTCTGAAACAACTAATGCAATATATGTTAAGAAAAAAAAAGAAGAAGAAGGTAGCGGGAGGGGAAGAATGAAGTGGGGGAAATCGGAGGGGTAGACAAACCATGAGAGACGATGGACTCTGAGAAACAGACTGAGGGTTCTAGAGGGGAGGGGGGTGGGAGGATGGGTTAGCCTGGTGGTGGGTATTGAGGAGGGCACATTCTGCATGGAGCACTGGGTGTTATGCACAAACAATGAATCATGGAACACTTCATCTAAAACTAATGATGTAATGTATGGGGATTAACATAAGAATAAAAAATTTAAAAAAAACAAATAAAGACTTGATGTTCCATTGTCAGTCATTCAGGAAATCCCCATGCTGATATGCATTGTTTGGGCACTTTTGTGATGAAACTGATGTGTAGGACCATTGAACAAATCTATGCTTATCAAGTAGCCATTTCCTAGGGGATCTGTGTGCACAGAACCACAAGATAGGCTGCTTCCTCCTACTCTCACTGGGCAAAGCATTTCTGACTCACCAGGGTCTTCACAGCAGTCTTAACATCCTTGTTTCTGAGGCTGTAGATGATGGGGTTGAGCATGGGAGTCAGTGCTCCATAGAAGAGGGAGGTGAGCTTGTCTGAAACGTCCTGCTTGTCTGTCCCCAAGGGGTCCTTAGATTTGGGCTTCCCATACATGAAAAGAATAGTCCCGTAGAAGATGCCCACTACAGTGAGGTGGGCAGAGCAGGTGGAGAAGGCCTTTTTTCTCCCCTCAGCGGAGGGGATCTTCAGGATGGTGGTGAGGATGAAGATGTAGGACACAAAAATGAACAGAACTGGGACCCCCAGGAAGATCACATTGGCCACCCCCATGCTGATCACATTGATGGAGATGTCAGTACAAGCCAACTTCAGGACAGCCAGGATCTCACAGGTGAAGTGGTTGATGACATTGTCCCCACAGAAGGGTAATTGTACTGCAAGAGAGATCTGCACCAGAGAGTTAACTCCACCAGCCGCCCAGGAGCTGACAGCCATGGGCACGTAGGCAGCCTTGCTCATGACCACAGGATACCTAAGGGGGTTACAGATGGCCACATAGCAATCAAATGCCATCATGCCCAGGAGCACACATTCTGTGGCTCCCATGGCAAAGGAAAGAAACATCTGCATGGCACAGCCTGAGAAGGAGATGGTTTTCCTGGGAGTGAGGAAGCCATCTAGGACTAGAGGGACTGAGGAGGTTGTGTAGCAGATGTCCAGGAAGGAGAGGTTCCCCAGGAAGAAGTACATGGGCGTGTGCAGGCGGAAGTCAAGGATGGTCACCAGGATGAGGACCCCGTTGCCCAGCAGGATCACCAGGTACATGGACAGGATGAGCACCACTAGTTTTGGGTGGGCAGAGAGGCCAAGCAAAACAAATTCTGTCACAGCAGATTGGTTGGATGCTTCCATTTCAAACACTCTCCTTTATCGCTAAAAATACTGAAGGCAGAAATACATGTTGGTTTTTTGATGGCTTGCTTGAGTCAATACATGGGGATCACAATATGATGTCCCTAAAATTGTAAATAAACTTAACCTGTGGGATTCAACTAAAAGACCAAGTTATATAAAGTTAGGCTGTGTATCAGTCAAAAGCATGAAATGCAGAACCTGAAAATCTGAGGAAACTTTATAAAAGACATTTCTGCGTAGTCAATGATATTAATATACCTAAGGCAAAAATTGTATGTCTTCCTATGCTGTGTGTCTTCTGCATTTTACAGGGAAGCAGGGGCCTCTGAGTAACTCAGTCTCTGTCATAACTGGGACCTCAGGCTAGCACAGCTCAGTGACACTGGCCTTTGATGTCATGTGGCCCATTCCTATGGATCTAGTTCCTCCTTTCCCAGCACGTTTCTATTATAACTGGACAGAGAGTCTTATAGGAAGAGAATGTACTGGCGTGAAAACAAAGTCACTTATATCTTTAACAGTTTTATTTCTTATACAGTATCTGGTTTACACTTCAGTATTTTGTGAGTTTAGTGAGTATAAATCAGTTTATCTGATCTTGGCCCTCTTCTCTGAAAAATCTGACCAAATTGAATTTCTGGAGCCTACCACATGGAGCTCCCACCAAAGTCTCCGGAAGCCTGATCAGCAGCGCAGGCCTTATGTGTTGCCTCCTGTAACCACAGCTGATCTGTCTGCACCTCTGCTTCTCTGGAACTCAGGCCCAAGGAATAAAATCATACCTGATGGTCAGGACCCATTCATAATTCACATCCTCGGGGTAGGTTGAGTGGGGCCTTGAGTCACATGCCATCCAGTGCCACTTAGATGCTTTGCAGACATCGTCACATGTAAATCTACTCAGCTTCCCAGAACATCCAACGCCACACTGTAGATCATCACAATTTTACTGCCAACTCTATTAGGAACACCAGGTGTCATCAGAGCCCTGTAGCAGGAGGCCCAAAATAGCATGACTGCCGGTTAAAAATACAGATTGTTGAGTCCTACATTTGTAGATGATCATAGAGATTAGTTTTTTGTTTGCTTGCTTTTTAAAGAAATGCTCCTCCTCATGTACTTCTGATCCACACCAGTCTTGGGAATCATTGACCTCTTAGTTTAAAGGTGGAGGAACTGAAGTCTGGAGAGAGGTTTGTGAATTGCATGTGGCCCCGAAGAAGGGGTACTTTTTTCTAATTGGTAATGATACAAGGCTGAAAAAACCTTCTCTCAGGATATGTGGAATTAAGGGATAGAAATCATTTTTAGAGGGCGCCTGGGTGGCTCAGTTGGTTAAGCGACTGCCTTCGGCTCAGGTCATGATCCTGGAGTCCCGGGATCGAGTCCCACATCGGGCTCCCTGCTCAGCGGGGAGTCTGCTTCTCCCTCTGACCCTCCTCCCTCTCATGCTCTCTGTCTCTCATTCTCTCTCTCGCAAATAAATAAAATCTTAAAAAAAAAAAGAAATCATTTTTAGAGAAAGGCTCCCTTAATACCAGGGAGTACAGAATTTGAGTCTTGGCTGAATCTTCAGATATTAAACCAGTCCAGTCCCCTTCTCTAACCCACCTGTTACAGTGATCCTCTCTTCAGGAAGTGATTTCTCTGCCTCTGCTTCAACATTTGAACAACGTGAGGGCTCACAGCCTCCAATATTGTTGTCAGGGAGCTGGGCTGTTGATATCTGCCCTTTTTCTAACTTCCTCCACTGGCCCTAAGGATTCTCTGGGCTCATGCAAAACAGACCTGCTCCCTGGCCACAGCCATAGCCTTCAAAGCTTTAGAAATAGTTGTCTTGTCCCCCAGCCCAGTCCTCCCACCACACCCCGACCACAACACTCTGCATCCACCTCTCTTCTTCCCTCCCAACTGGTGAAGAGCTGGCCATAGACATCACCTGGCACTTACCCAGCATGGGGTGACATCTAGGCTGGGTCTGTGGCTCACAGGAAGGGAGGCCCCTGGAGTGGGGAGGTTGTGAGCAAGGAGAGCAAGTTGACAGGAGCAAGGAGAAATGACTGTCTCTGGTATCACCTGCCCATCTGGCTGCTACCGAGCCATACGCAAGCAGGCCCTACAGACCTTATCTCTCAGAGCTGCTCCAGCAACATATGAATACACATTCTTAACTTGGGCACATTGTTAACTACTGTCTGACTTCCTGGTGTCTCCAAATGACCCCGGGTACAGAGGGTCCAAAATGCAGCCACAAGTCACAGCCCGTAGAAGCTACAGCTACTCACAGTGCCTTTGCCTGACCTTGGGGCTCAGAGAGACAAGGAGACAAAAGCTGACTCTCAAGGCTGAGACTCAGCCAGGAGCCTCGGCCCAGAGGAGGCCGTACCCCCGATGGGCTGGCAAGCCATGCCTAGCTACTGTGCCCAGCACCCTCTTCTCTGTGCTCCACACTTTCTCCGGAGGGCCCCATGGTGACTCTCTCAGGAATTAAGGCTGGGTACTTTGGGGCCGGGCCTTATCCCAGAAGCAATTTAAAGTCTGGTGAGAGGCTCAGAATTTAGACTTCACTCCCATAGACCCAATTAGACAATGTTGTGAAGTCTACCCAATGCCCCCCTCTCACTACAAGGAAATCTCAGCTTAGAACATCCTCTGGCCAGGTAATCAGAGTTCCCCTGGGTTTTGATCACAATAATGGGTCCAAGATGGCTCTGTCATTGCCCTCAGAGAACCTGGAAGGAAGAAGATCTGGGCCTCAGTGATTCAAGTATTCCCAGGAACTTTGAGCCAGACAGATTCCCTGCCAGCCAGGCACCTCCTCCCCTCCATTCAGTGACCCGGCGTTCATTCTCTCGCTCTCTGTCTCTCATTCTCTCACCAACCTGCCCACCACTCTGAACAACTGCTATGAACATGTCATAGCTTGTGCCAAGTACCAAAGAGTAGAGATGGGGGACATGATGACCAGAAGTGGGTCTTTGTCTTCAGAGAATGCCAGCACTGCAGAAATATCTAGAGAGCAGGCATGACTGAGAGAGCCACAAAGATGTCCAGGAGGCTGTGCACGGGAGGAATATACAGAACTGGCTCCAGGATGAAAATAACAGGGATGGGGGAGATGGGGGCCCAGGGAGACATTCAGGAGGGAGAAATGATAGGATTTAGAGGTAGATCTGGGAGAGATGCTGGAGAGAGAAGAATCAACAGTGGCTAAAATCCCAGATCTTGGGAACCGGCAGGTGACATGGGGGAGGGCCTATCTGGACTGGTAGGGACAGGGTGGCTGCCGCGGTATTTCTGACATTTCGGTATACAGTTTTTGTACCTCTTTGTGCCCAGCTCATTGGTTACTGGTAATGAAGATATGACTAAGAAGTAGTTTCTATGGTTGAGGAGGTTACGGCCTATTGGATTTGTTATATTTGAGATAATGGTGAGACGTTGATATTAATAAGAGTTGCCATTAATTTATAACTGTTTCCTAAATCTTGTCTTACCTAATGCTCCTCAAGATCCCTTGAGGTAAGTATGAGGGATACTTGGATGTGAGCAGGTGGAGGGACCCTCCATCACTGGGCTCCAGCCTTGTATTCATGATGTCTAACACCTTTGACCTCTGCCCTCGAACTGCTGGGAGCCTGTCCCTCCTTCACTCTTGGTTTCCTCAGGCCAAGGGGACGTTATGGGGTTCGTGGGGGCACAGCAGTGCAGCTGGGCCTTGTGGTTGGACAAGCCCTGCAATGTCAATCTGAGGGGCTCTTGCTGGCCCCCCTGTGGCAAAGCTCTGTGTCCCCCACCTCTAGGGCTCTACCACATGGGAGACTCAGCCACTCTGGCCTTACTCCAGCTGAGACTAATTGCCCCCTACTTTCTTCCCTCTGACTCGTCTTCAGCTTACCATGGCTCTGGCTTCTTCTCAGGCCTAACTGCCTGTCTTACCGTGGTTTCTCCTTCCTCCCCTTCCTTCCTTACCCCAGCTGCTGACTACATCCTGGTGTTAGAGTTCAAGCTCCTGAGAGACAGATCTAAAGGGTTTGGTTAGTCATCATCTAGTATAGGCCACCAGAAAGCTCACACGTTAACTTCCCCTAGAACAGGAGTCCACCGGTCTAGTCAGCTGAGTCCTGTGGCCCGAGGGCTTCATGGTATAAAGCATGGAAACAATTTGAGGGGAAGGAGAGCATGCGTATATCCAGTGAGTGAGGCTTGCTGGAATGAAGCAGCGAATCAGGCAAATATTGTTTAGGTAATCCAGCATTCAGACTTCAGAAATTACACACTTGTGTCCCCCCTGCGCGCTTGCTGCCTGAGGGGTTGGCCAATTTCAAGCAACCAACAAAGTCACTGAATGGGCGCTGGGAAGGAATGTACACAGTGGTAAGTGAGCTCCAGCACATGATGGACTTTGGGTCATCTCCCCGGGGAAGTCTGACCTCTGCCTCCCTCTGGGCTCTCCCAAAACCTGGGCATTCTCTCTCCCAGCCTACTGCCCTTCCTCCCTTGGTCATTTCTTTTCATGTTCCTCTCTTGCCACTAGAGGGCGCGATCCAGAAGGCGGAGCCCCTGCTTCCTCCGCACGTCCGCACATCCCCGCCTTAGGTGCAGTACCCACTCTGATTGTTGGTGGAGTAAAGGAACGTACCCATTCTCTGCACCCACCCCTGTTCTTGGCCACATTCTATCACCTAAACCTATGAAAGAGGTTTCAGAGCACATGCACAGAGGACAGGAAGCTGAAAAGACAGTGATTTAAATGAACGCTGGGTGAGGATTGAGGAAGAACGCAGCAGGTTGCTTCAAGGGGCCTAATCCAATGAGTTGAAAATTTAGAGGGAAAGGGTGAGTTTTCCACTCAGCGGGCTCGGTCAGTTAAATGTCTGTCTTTGGCTCGGATCATGATCTCAGGGTCCTGGGACTGAGCCCCACATCAGGGGCTCCCTCCTCAGGGGGAGCCTGCTTCTCCCTCTGCCCCTCCCCACTGCTCACGTGCTCTCCCTCCCTCTCTTTGTCTCTCTCTAATAAAGAAATAAAATCTTTGAAAAAATTCTTCCACTCAGGCTCCTAAAACCACTGCACAAGCGCAGACTTAGGGTGATGGGGCTTGGCCACAGCACAGGAGAAGAGACTTGGGAGTCAGGCTGAGTGCTGGGATCACTGCCCAGGAGGCTGTTGGACTCTCTTAACAGGAGTATGACAGTCAGAGGGAAGAAGGGAGGGAAGAAGGAAGGAGGGATGGGAGGGAGAAAGCAGGCAGGCAGCAAACTTCCTCCAGTGCCTTCAGCATAATTGGATCTTGGGGATGTTATCCCAGAAGGATACAAAGTTTCTAAACTGAGTACCACTTACTTTCCAAACTTTAAATGACTTCAGGGACTAAATTGGTCCCAAAGAACACACTAGAATTTAAATTATCTTCTAAAGGTGATGGCCAGTCCTTTGGAGATTGTGCCCTGAGCACAGGAGGCAGGCGGAGGGAAGAGGACCGGCTGGACCCTTCACCTCCCTCGTCACATGTTCTGAGCCCTCACCCTGGCACTTCAGACCCAGTGTTGCTATTTCTGACATGTGGCCTCTTCCCAACCCTTAGGAAACAAACGGATCGCTTGTGTTCACCATGTTTCTGATCCAGGTAAGTTCAGACTTTGATCATATCAAAATTTTCGTTAACAAGTTACATTTCGGGGCGCCTGGGTGGCTCAGTTGGTTAAGCGACTGCCTTCGGCTCAGGTCATGATCCTGGAGTCCCTGGATCGAGTCCCACATCGGGCTCCCTGCTTGGCAGGGAGTCTGCTTCTCCCTCTGACCCTCCCCCCTCTCATGTGCTCTCTCTCATTCTCTCTCTCTCAAATAAATAAATAAAATCTTTAAAATTAAAAAAAAAGTTACATTTCAGTCATCAGACTTGATTGTAATGGAGTAGAGGCTCAGGAAGGGGAGAAGCCCCTTCATTGGTATGGTGTTATTCTCACGGAGTCATATAGACCCAGCAAACTGCAAATGTCTCTGAGAGAGATCATCTGGCCTCATCCCACCTTGTACAGAAGGGACAGGGCTTGCCCAGGACCACACAGCTCATAGTCATTTGCACACATACAGTTGTCCCTACTTGATTAAAACCGGGGTTGGGGGTGGGAGGCTCTTTCTTTTTTTGTAGTTAAGAATCCAAAGTTCAGTAATAATAATGAGCCGTGTTTCTGGATCTAGTGATGATGGCATAAAGGGAACATTTTCTTCACATGATCCAGGTTCTTGGGAGAGGACTGGCCAACTCAGTTTAGTTAGAGGCCCTTCACAGTGAGCGTTGCACTTCAAAACCTGCCCCCCACCTTCAGGAAGCTGTGTGTATGCTTCTTAGCCTCTCAGTAGCTACCTCCAGATTCTGCAAATGCCTCAGTTGACTCATAGCCTCAAATGCTGGACTTCTCTGAATTCCAGATTCCCAGAATTCCGTGATTCCCAGAATCATGACCCTATGATTCTTTACTGTCTTATAACCTCATCAGTGCTTTATGCAGACGTTTTATGTCATTGTCTAGTTTTTTTAATTGTCATATGCAGGACAGTTAGTCCAATTTAATTCTTCATTCTTACTAGAAGCAGAAGTTAAATATTATTCTCTACTACATTTTTCCTAGAATCCTGTAGAGATGACTAAATTGTCAGAGCTATTCTCCAGTTGCTCAGCAGGGTGGGGATTTTTGCCCTGTTGCCCAGGCCCTTTTGGAGTCACAGAGTGCTGAAATTGATTGCAGAGAGTTCCTGCAGGTGACAGAGCAGATGCACCATGGACAGGTCCAATCAGACCTCCCCTGTGGTGGGGTTCATTCTCCTAGGGCTCTCAGCCCACCCAAAGCTGGAGAAAATGTTCTTTGTGCTCATCCTCCTGATGTACCTCGTTATCCTGCTGGGCAATGGGGTCCTCATCCTGGTGACCATCCTTGACTTCCGCCTGCACATGCCCATGTACTTCTTCCTGGGGAACCTCTCCTTCCTGGACATCTGCTACACAACCTCCTCAGTCCCCCTCATTCTCGACAGCTTCCTGACCCCCAGGAAAACCATCTCCTTCTCCACCTGTGCCGTGCAGATGTTTCTTTCCTTTGCCATGGGAGCCACAGAATGTGTGCTTCTGGGCATGATGGCATTTGATCGCTATGTGGCCGTCTGTAACCCCCTTAGGTATCCTGTGGTCATGAGCAAGGCTGCCTACATGCCCATGGCTGCCAGCTCCTGGGCAGCTGGTATCACCAACTCTGTAGTTCAGACATCCCAGGCTATGAGAGTGCCCTTCTGTGGGGACAATGTCATCAACCACTTCACCTGTGAGATCCTGGCTGTCCTGAAGTTGGCCTGTGCTGACATCTCCATCAATGTGATCAGCATGGTCGTGGCTAATGTGATCTTCCTGGGGGCCCCAGTTTTGTTCATTTTTGTCTCCTATGTGTTCATCATTGCTACCATCCTGAGGATCCCTTCGACTGAGGGGAGGAAAAAGGCCTTTTCCACCTGCTCTGCCCACCTCACAGTGGTGGTCGTCTTCTATGGGACCATCCTTTTCATGTATGGAAAGCCCAAATCCAGGGACCCCCTGGGAGCAGACAAGCAGGACCTTTCAGACAAGCTCACCTCTCTCTTCTATGGGGTGGTGACCCCCATGCTCAACCCCATCATCTACAGCCTCAGGAACAAGGATGTGAAGGCTGCTATGAAGAACCTGGTATGTCAATAACACCTAACTGAGTGACTATTGGTGATTTCCAGGCTGCCAGAATGCAAGACCTCCAAACTCCTCATTGTATTCATGGGGAAATGGTAACCCAAAGTAGGAAGGAAATTTTCTAAGGTCCATGCTGTAGACCATGGGACTAGGACTAAAAAGGAAACTGCTTCTCTATCGATTCACCCACCCATTGTTCCGTAGTTAATGGAAGCTTCTATGACCCTAAGGCAAGAGCCTTCACATCTCTAGAAATGCTGGCTAGTTGTTGGCTTTGTGCACAACCACAGCGACATCATATCATAGCAATTTTATGCTAGTGAAATCTTAGATTCTCTGCCACCAGAAGCTGGTACATGTCCTTGAAGCCTCATCGGTGTGTGCAAAATTAAGAGACAAACACAGAATCTGGTTTTAGTAGAACTGGGCTCTTGGAATATACTGTGAGGCCCCATATAGAACTGCTAATCACTATACAAGCTTCAGGATTTTCCTAGAGGCCTGTGTTCAGAAAAATGTCATCTATATTATCACAGCATATTGGCTGATAGCACCATGGCAAGAATTCACCTCAAGTCTTAGCACCAGGAGAAGAGGGCTCTTACCTTGAGTGTGGAACACTCTGAGGAAGCCCAGAGAGATGTTTGTGCTCTCCTCCCCATACCCCAGCTCCAGTCACGCACTAATACAGCACCGCATGGCTGAAGGCAGCAACTCTCAATCTTTTGTTCCCCGCACAAGCTACATGACTCACAGCATCAAACACTCCCATGTGGGTGCCCAGACAATAAGGAAATCCAGAAAATGTTTTGGGGAAGGCAAAGGGTTATAATAATCCTCAGTTGCACAGCTATCACCAGCCATTAGTAAGAGTTGGTTATGGCACAGGTGTGATGCGTGATGGGCTGGGGGGCCTGCAGGTTTGGACTCTTGGATAGCAGCCATAACAGCTTGGAGGTTGGAGGTCATATTGGGTGAGAGACCTTTGCACAAAAGAGAGAATTCTACTCAACCTGGTTTAAGAATAATATGGATTTATCCAAAAGTAGGGCCAACCTCAGGCAAAGTTAATCAGACTCTAGCTCCTTTGCTCTGAGATTCTCTTGACTCTTCACTCTTCCAAGTGTCAGGTTTGTTCTCAGGCTGACTCTTCTCGTGGTCACAAGATGGCTGCCATTGTCCCAGACGTGCAGTTTCCCCATTCACTTATGGAATAGAAACCACTGGTTCCTGCAACCAGAGAACAAGTGTCCTGAGGTTTGCTCTGACTGGACCCATCAATGCAAACAGCAAACCAATCACAGTGGCAGGTGAGATAAGGGTATGCAGATTGACTTAGACCAGCAGGACCCTTGTCTGAAACAGAAGATGGGGTCAGTCTAACCTAAGTCTACAGCTGCTATCCAGAGGAAAATCTGGAGTTGTGAGTAAGAAAGTGGTAGAGGGGCAATGGACCCCGGAAGGGCAGCCAACAAATGTCTACCATTTTCTGGGCCCTACGTGAGGCTTCCTGCCTCTGGGAAATCCCTAGGAGGGTAAAGTGCCTCTTTTCTTTTTAAGATCTTATTATTTTTTATTAGAGAGAGAGTGCACGACTGGGAGGAGGGGCAGAGGGAAAGGGAGAGGGGAAGCAGACTCCCCGCTGAGCTCAGAGCCCCAGGAGAAGCTGGATCTCACAACCCTTGAGATCACCACCTGAGCCCAAACCAAGAGTTGGATGCTTAACCAACTGAGCCACCTTGGTGCCCCTAGAATGTCTCTTATTGAATATGGAGGCAGAATATTCCCAGCCTGGTCAGAGGCGGCTCAATGCCAGACTTAATTTGATTAAAGATAACAAATACAGAATATTCCTTGTACATCTGAATTTTTGTCCTAGATTCAAACCTGTTCCTGGGTTGTTTGTACCATATCTCAACTCTGCAGCTGAGAAGTCCTCTTGATGGTTTGCCTTCCGAGGTGAATCTTACTCCTCCTTGGCTTTGTAATTTTATAATTTTTCTACTTTTGGGTTTCCTTTGCCCCATTTTCTCACCTATTTTTAACTTTTTGGCCTTGGATGTAGTTTTGGGTTATGTCAATCCTTTGTGGGATGATGCCAGGCATATATTATGAGACCAACAAGTGAACAAAGCAACAAGCAAGGAAACGAATAAACAAACAAAACCCAAATGAACTAATGACAAAACACGGCAGTGGGAGGGGCAGTGGTGGGACTGTTGGAGACGTAGCGCCTCACAGCTCCTTCTCTGGGCCTTGCTGTCTCTCCCCTGCTCTACCTAAGTTTGGGACTGGATGCCCTCGAGGTCCTTTCCAGGCTGACTTTCCAAGGTGGTGATTCTAACCCCAGGCCATAGGCATGAGACTAGGATGGTGAAAATGAGACTTTGTAAAAGTCACCTTCCAGTATCACGGTCCCTAGGGCACCCTTGTCCTGTGCTGCTTCCTCAACTCCCAGTCCCCTCGACTTATTATATGTGTTACATGATACAGGAGATGGTGATTATAATTATTTCCACATCTGTACTTAGATTTACCTGAATACAAGGCTCTATGAGCAGATCTCAGGTCCTTTGTCGTGGATCCCCCCCGAAGGTATGTCCGTGCTATCTGGCAATTGCACTTGAAAGATTCTGCTCGTTCCCAGATTCTGGGTGGTGGTAGAGGTGCCTTTCATGTAGGATTGCATATAAAATACCAAAACTATCTGCAAAGATTAGGACTTCTTGTGGGCTTTCTAGCAGGAGAGAGGAAAGAGTACATCAATCTCTACTGAACTTCTCTTTGGGCCTGGGGACAGTGAGCAGGGGTCAGAACATCCCTCCTTGGAAAGCTGTAAAATGAGGATCCTACTCTTGTTGAATTGACCACAATCCGACCCTCCTCACCAGCAGAGGTGAGCGGGGCTACGGGCAAATAGAGGAAAGTGGGTTACCCCAGGAGAAGTTGGGCAAGGGGACACAGGGAGGGGCTGGGGCTATCTGTTGCTGTCTCTACATTTTCCTTTGTTTCGTTGTGTTAACATCGTGCTTAGAGCAAGTCTTACTAATAGTGAATAAGAGGGGCGGAGTTGAGCTTTATTACAGCCCTTTGCTCCCCCACCCCATTTAAAAAATTTTCTTTAGAGTCTGGAAACACCAGTGTTCTGGCTCCATCAGCCTCAGCTCTACTAAAACTTCTGCTCATGAATTCTAGGTGATTTCCCTAGTCAACTCAAATGAATTCTTAGGGGGAAAAAAAGGAGAAAAAATTTACTTGAGCCTACGCAAGTAAATCTTTGTTCCTCTAACTAAAAGAGCAAAACTAAACAGACTGAGATGAAAGTTCACTGAAGAGTCACTGGCTCACAGCTGGTACTAGCCACAGACTCAGGAACCATTAAGATTCCCAGGGGATCCTCTGAGGACCAGGGCTGGTTCTGCTTGCTCCCAATTAAGACTGATGCTCTGTTCCCCTGGGAGTTAAGTCCAGGAACCTGAGTATTGTGGAAAGTCCATTAGTATTCCAAATTGAATGATTACAACAGCTGCTTCTTGCACTCCCCAAGAAAACAAGAGAGCAGTTCAAAGAGCAACTGGGTAGGGGAGAATGGGGAGGGGGACATGCGGGCTGCTCCAGTCAGCACAGACTGGGGCTGAGCCATCCTGCCACGTCCCTCCAGAAGTACTGTGAGCCCAGGCCAGGGAGCCAGAGACCTACACTTCCAGTAGCTGTTTGCTACTGTTGAGTTTCTTTCCCTCTCTGAGCCTCAACTTCTTTGTCTGTGAAATGGGAGCATATCCCCCCATTCCTGTCAATAAACAATGCATGGGAAGACACCTAGGAGAGCCCAGAAGGGAGAGATTCATGGCTCACACCCCACAACCTGTCACTCATTGATTAGGGGTCCCCTCTGGGTTTCCCCCTCCACAGTTCACGAGCTATGGCTCCAAACTGCTGATGCCACTGGGGGCACAGATTTGAAGGAGCCTCTGGTGGCCGATCTGTGGCCCTGGCTACCCGTGCCTCTGCACACCCGCCACCTGGTGGCCATTTCTGCCAGCCTCGGAGATCCGTCCTTCTTGAATCTCAGTGTGCTCAAGAGTCACCTGGGGATGTTGTGGAAATGTCGATTTGGAGTCAGTGAGTCTGAGATGGGACCCGAGACCCTGCATCTCTGACAAGTTCCTAGGGGATGCCTATGTTGCTGCTCTGCAGGCCGCACTGAGCAGCAAGCCCTAGAAGACTTGGGAGCAGGCCTGAGGGACTGAAGGAAGAGGCAGGGAAGCAACTCCTGCCTGGAAGGCTCCTGCCACGTGCCAGGTCCGTTGGCGTCAGACACCCGGGCTGGTCTCTCCAGTTTCTAGGGCAGCAGTTTGCCCTGTGACCTCACTTCTCTGTGGATCTAAGGACTGTTGATTGATCAGTTCGTTCAGCTTCTTACTTGTCAGTAGAGTGTTGACTACCTAGCTTCTTACATATGAGACCAGAAACTAGCCATTCCCATTTCCAATAGCTCCAAAGTGCAGTCAAGCGCAAATATAATATGCGGTCAGGGGCACCCAGGTGGCTCAGTCGGTTAAGCATCTGCCTTCAGCTCAGGTCATGATCCCAGGGTCCTGGGATCGAGCTCCGCGTCAGGCTCCCTGCTCGGCGGGAAGCCTGCTTCTCCCTCTCCCTTTGCCTCTCCTCCCTGCTCGTGCGCTCTCTCTCTCTCTCTCTCAAATAAGTAAATCTTTTTAAAAAATAAAATGTGGGGGGTGCCTGGGTGGCTCAGTTGTTGAGCGTCTGCCTTCGGCTCGGGTCATGATCCCAGGGTCCTGGGATCAAGCCCCGCATCAGGCTCCCTGTTCGGCGGGAAGCCTGCTTCTCCCTTTCCCACTCCCCCTGCTTGTGTTCCCTCTCTCGCTGTCTCTCTCTCTGTCAAATAAATAAATAAAATCTTTAAAAAAAAATGTGGTCAGGTGCAGAATAAGAGGCATAATTGTAGCAGAGAAAGAAATACATATCAAATTGTGCAGAAAACACAATTATTATAGTTCCAAAAATTAACCAGAAAGCTATTAGCAGTAATATGAGTTCAGAAAAGTTAAGGAGATAGGAATAACTTCTCAAAAATCAATTGTATTCCTACATACCATCAATATACAAAAGGGAAAAAAACATGAATAATATGCTAGTTACAGTGGCAACAAGTAAGTGTTCAATAATTGGAAACAAACTTAATTGCAGGCATGAGAGAGTTAAGAAAAAAAAATTGTAAGAGTGTTTTGGGAGCACAGGGGAAGGCAGAGTGATTGACCAGGAGTCACTCTCAGGAGAAGCAAGGGAGAAGAACAATAAAAATGACCTTAATTTCTAGGGTAGAAGCTCTCAAACTGTATCAAACAGAAGACCTTCTCTAATATGAGCTCTACCTCCAAATATTTCAATTTCCTTATGTCAGAGGTAAGGCCAATAGAAAAGCTGGGCTCAGGGCTCAGAAACATAGTTATTTAGTGTTTTTAAATCCTTCCAAGACTCCACCGAGCTACATAAATTGCTGTGAAGAACAACTGAACAACACAAAGATCTTTTCAAGGGAACAATGTTAGATTCTTCCTACCCGATTTGAACTTACTACAAGGTAGCAATTACTGAACTACATACCATTGCTTTTTAAAGTTTTGTAACATCAGTGGTATCAGACATCAGAAGATTCCAACTATAAGAATTAAATATACATATGTCAGGTCGAAATTCAAAGCATGAGGAAAAACAATCACTTTTTAATAGTGCGCAGCCACAACTTTGAATTGAATGAAGGTTTGCCTGTGATCCACACGTTACACCGTACGTTGCCACACACTACTGAAGGACTGGAATTCAACATAAAATACCATCGTGATGACAAAAAGCTAAAAAAGAACAGAATAACATTTATTCCAGCTGTGGAAGTGGGTGTGATTCATTATTTTGGAAGAGAGAAGGTGTCGGAATTAAAATGGACAAGTTCAAACATACATTGTACAAAACTCCTGAATAATGAAGTCTGATCAAACAAGTATCAAACTACTGCCAAATGGAAGTTTGTCAGACTCCACAAGTATTTCTTTAAAGTATATATATCCCAAATAACTTTTAATAGGTAGTAAAACAATGGACACATGTAAACTTGCGATGTTTTGAGTTTTTTACACACTAGGGGCCCCTAGTGTGTAACGTTAGCATGCGTGCCGTTGAGTTGACTTCCTTTTGCATAGACCTCAGAATAAATCTCTTCCTGTCATCTCTGTGCATTTGTTTTATCTTCTTTAAACGTGTCCTTGATTAGAAAAAGTGTAGTTCTGCACCGATCTTTTCTTTAATCTAGGCTGATGCACATCCGCTCATGTATATATAATTACACCAGGAAGTACACATAAGCACTGTTCTCAATTAAGTGTCGGGCAAGGGTCAGATTTATCTGCTTGGTGCATGTTCTCATCATGGTGTAATAGCCGATTGCACAATAACAAATGAACATATAACTGATCACACAGTAATAATGTCACATTATAAATAGTAACGGAATTAACCATAAATTTGGGGTGTTACTTCTCTGACTACATTTATGATAAGGAATTGAGAAGTTATCCAATCTTATTAGTGAACCACTATTTTTTTCTGATTTTTAATGTCAAACTAGCATTTTTTAAATTAATAAACTTTTTCTTTTAGAGCAGTTTCAAGTTCACAGCGAAACTGGGCAGAAAGTACAGACAGTTCCCATATAGCCCCATTTCCGCACATGTACCATCCCCCTCATTATCGACATCCCCTCCCCCCAGAGTGATTATCTTTGTTAGAACCAATGAACCTACACTGACCGTCATCACCCAGAGTCCATAATTTACATTAGTATTTACTCTTGGTGGTGTACAGTCTGTGGGTTTGGACAAATGTATAATGACTATAGTTTTGTGCAAAATCCCTTCACTGCCCTAAAAAGCCTCCATGCTCTGTTTCTTCATCCCTCCCTCCCCACTAACCCCTGGGAACCCCTCGTCTTTTTACTTTTCCAGAATGTCATATAGTTGGAATCATACAGTATATAACCTTTTCAGATTGGCTTCTTTCACTTAATAACATGCTTTTAAACTTCCTCCATGTCTTTTCATAGCTTGAAAGCTCATTTCTTTGTAGTGCTGAACAATATTCCACAGTCTGGATGTACCACGGCTTATTTATCCACTTATCTACTGAGGGCATCTTGGTTGTTTCCAAGTTTTGGCAATTATGAAGAAAGCTGCTATAAATATCCATGTGTGGATTTTGGTGTGGACATAAATTTTCACAAATCAATACTGAAACAAAAATTTCTCAGTACTTCTTCTTCAAGGTACCATCTTGATTTAAATAAAAAGTAGTTTGAGATTGCAAGGTGAGCTATTTCAGAAACCATGACCCTTTGCAAACTACTCATCTGTACGAATGAGAATTTTCTCTACAGCAGGCAACCAAAACAAAATACCAAAATAAATTGGAGGCTGAAACTGGTGCGAAGGCAGTTATCATCCATAATTCCAGATTTCAAGTTTTTGTGTTCATCAAAATCTCATTATCTTTGAATTCTAGTTCATTATCTTTGAACCAAGTAATTGTTATAAATTTAAACTTGTAAGAGAAATGTAGCAATAAAACACAGCTTTCCCCCTCCTTTTTTACATAGCAGGACTCTACAAGATTTTGTTGGAAAAAAGTTTCCACTGCTAAAAAGTAAAAATAGTATTTTTTAAGTTTGAAAACTACTGAAATACACAGACAAAGAGAGTAGAGAATGGGGCCAATTTCATTCTCACAGTCTCATGTTTTTATTTATTTTTATTTAGATTCTAGTTAATAAACATACAGGGCAATATTGGTTTCAGGTGTAGAATTTAGTGATTCATCACTTACATATAACACCCAGTGCTCATAACAAGTGCCCTCCTTAATACCCATCACCCATCTAGCCCATCCCCCGCCCACCTCCCTCCGGTAACCCTCAGTTTGTTCTCTATTGTGAAGAGTCTCTTATGGTTTGTTTCCCTCTCTCCTTTTTTTCTTTTGCCCCTTCCCATATGCTCATCTGTTTTCTTAAATTCCACATATGAGTGAAATCATACGGTATTTGCCTTCCTCTGATGGACTTATTCACTTAGCATAATACACTCTAGCTCCATCCACGTCATTGCAAACAGCAAGATTTTTTTTTTTTTTGATGGCTGAGTAATATTCACTTATCCATTCATCAGTCGATGGACATTTGGGCTCTCTCCATCATTTGGCAGGCTCATGTCTTTAGAGGACTCATCAGAGGCTGGCAGGTATTCTACCAGCATCACAGATTAAGGGTCACAGTGCTGAATTGTATAATGTGTCGGTACTGGGTGCCTTGGGGTAGGGCTTCTCTTCCTCCTGTGAGATCTCAATGCAGGGGCCGATGGGGAGGGCAGATACACACAGATTCTGCTTTTGGGCACAAGGATCACCTTTGTTTTATGAAGCCATACTCCCAGTTCTTAAACCAGCAGTGAACACGATAACAGGTAGAAAATGTTTTCTCTGGCTGGACCGTTGCTTCTAAGCTAGTTGTCTCTGCAAGTCCCTCTCCTGTTAAGTGACTAAAACTTAATTTCAGTCCATTCAGTGGGATCTCAGCTTTGTGGAGGCCTCTCCTCAAGCCCCTCCCTAGCTTTCAGAGGCCTATAGAGGGCCAAACCCGCCAGCTGGGACTGGAAAAGAAGGCAGGACATCTGGTCCTCAGTTGTCATCATCAATTCCTGTTGACACTTGCACTCTCGCGTGGTATCCGGTTGTAGAGATCATGCAAACAATAGCCACGGCCTCTGCAGGCTCTCAGTGCTCTCTCAACTCCTGCTTGCCCCTCTCAAATGGCATAGCAAACACTCAGCTACTCTTCGGTGGCATTGCAAGCGGAGACCAGGGAACAAGGCACGCGTGCAGCCATTTCTCTTCTACACTCACATCACGCGAGGCAGGGGAATTTTATGACGTATGTCACTTCCCTGAACTCCAGGGGGGCAGGACTGTGTCTCTCAGAGTATTCTTCCACGTCTGTTGTTCATATGCCCTCAGCCTTTGTGGCTAGATTCTGATATCTCAGAAACTTTTACTCTGATGACCACCGTCTCTGCCTGGAATTTCAAAGGTGTATTTTTAAAACCAAAAAGTTAGGAATTGTCTTCTTTGTCTACTGTTCTACTCTAGTAATCATCTCTGAAGAAATGAATGCCTTACCCTCGTGTTTTAGTTCTAATGAAGGAATTATAAGAAATAATATATTTTAGGGGCGCCTGGGTGGCTCAGTCGGTTAAGCGACTGCCTTCGGCTCAGGTCATGATCCTGGAGTCCTGGGATCGAGTCCCGCATCGGGCTCCCTGCTCAGCAAGGAACCCGCTTCTCCCTCTGACCCTCCCCCCTCTCATGTGCTCTCTCTCTCTCGTTCTCTCTGTCTCAAATAAATAAATAAATAAATAAATAAATAAAAGAAATAATATATTTTATATGTAAGAAATATATTAATATTTTAAAAATTGGCCCATTATATACATACGAAGACAGATATCATCAAACCTTTTTTTTTAAGATTTATTTATTTATTTTGGGGGGAAGGGACAGAGGGAGAGAGAGAGAATCTCAAGCAGGCTCCCCCACTAAGCACAAAGCCTGACAAGGGGCTCAATCGCAAAACCCTGAGATCACAACCTGAGCCGAAACCAAGATTCAGATGCCCAACTGACTGAGCCACCCAAGTGCCCCCACATATCATCAAGTCTTAAAGAATTCAAAACGAACCTCTTTCTTTTCAAGATAGATCGATTCATGATAGTAAAATGTGTTTAAGCTACACAAATCCAGAAAAATTATTTTCATTAAAGAGTAACTTCAGAAATTTACTATGCATAAATTCCTGAAAACAAAGTATGGGATCCTAGCTAATTAAAATCAACAAAACCTGCTGTCTTCTTTTTTTTGTTTGTTTGTTTTTTCAAGATTTTATTTATTTATTTGACAGAGAGAAACACAGTGAGAGAGGAACACAAGCAGGGGGAGTGGAAGAGGGAGAGGCAGGCTTCCCGCCGAGTGGGGAGCCCGATGCGGGGCTCGATCCCAGAACGCTGGGATCATGACCTGAGCCGAAGGCAGGCGCTTAACGACTGAGCCACCCAGGCACCCCAAAACCTGCTGTCTTCTTGATCAAAAATTTTCTCTCCTCCAGATACCAGAGAAAAATGTGGATCTATATCAGTGAATGAAGAGCATCCAAAGTGCTTAACATATGGGTAAATATAAAAGACATTATTTCTTGCTTTATAATCCCTGGTTTAAATAACTGGCTATTTAAAGCAAAATAATAATAGTGTGTGGAAGCAAAGTATATGACAACATTAGCACAAAAATAAGAAGGGGGAAAATGGAATATTGTTGTCATGTTCTTACATTTTACATGAAGTGGTAATTATTATTTGAAGATAGGCTGTAATAAGTTAAAATGTTCACTATAAACCCTAGAGCACCTACTGAAAAGTAAAATAAAGAGGTAGAATTACTAAGCCAATAGAGAAGATAAAATGAAATCATAAAAACAACACTCCAAACACTCTATTATTCCAGAAGAATGTAGGAAAAGAGAAAAAATGGGAAAATGGAAAAAAGAACAAATGGAGCAAATAGAAAACAAATAGCAAGATGGTAGATTTAAACTCAGCCATATCAATAATTATATTAAATCTAAATGACCCTCTAGAGGGTATTATGCTAAGCGAAGTAAGTCAGTCAGAAAAAGACAAATACCATATGATTTCATTCATATGTGGAATTTAAGAAACAAAACAGATGAACATGGGGAAGGGAAGGAAAAAGAAAATATAAAAACAGAGAGCAAGGGGGCGCCTGGGTGCCTCAGTTGGTTAAGCGACTGCCTTCAGCTCAGATCATGATCCCAGGGTCCTGGGATCGAGTCCCACATCGGGCTCCCTGCTCGGCGGGAAGCCTGCTTATCCCTCTCCCACTCCCCCTGCTTGTGTTCCCTCTCTCCCTGTGTCTCTCTCTGTCAAATAAATAAAATCTTTAAAAAAAAAAAAAGCAAAAACAGAGAGCAAGGCAAACCATAAGAGACTTTTAACTATAGGAAACAAACTGAGGGTTGCTGGAGGGGAGGGCTGTAGGGGGATGGGGTGATGGACATTAAAGAGGGCACTTGTAGTGAGCACTGGGTGTTACATGCAACTGATGAATTACTAAACTCTACCCCTGAAACGAATAATACACTATATGTTAACTACTACCCCTGAAACGAATAATACCTATATGTTAACTAAATTGAATTTAAATTTAAAAATTTTTAAAAATAAAATAAATTACCCGACTCCTCCAATTAAAAGACAGGTATTGTCAGATAAAATTAAAAAGAAAAAAAGCAACCAACCATATAATTTCTATAAGAAACCTACTTTAAGTATAAAGAAACAGATGAATTAAACATGAAATGATGGTGAAATTATACCACACAAACAGGAATCAAAAGATTTTATGGGTTTTATTTATCTAAAATATAGAAAGATGTTTTGAGCTCAGGACAAAATTATTGGTAACATTTGTTAGAAGATTTTATTTATTTAACACAGAGAGAGAGAGAGAGAACACAAGAAAGGGGAGCGAGCGGCAGGCAGAGGGAGATCAGCGGGGGGCCCAATGCCAGGCTCAGTCCCAGGACCCCAGGATCATGACCTGAGCCAAAGGCAGATGCTTAACTGACTGAGCCACCCAGGCGCCCTATTGGTAACATTTTAAAAGTGCCATACAGATCTCTAAGTGTTAACCTTTCTTTAGAATGAAAGATAATTACAACAGCACCATGGAATAGAACTATGTAAGTCCCAAGTGAACCACATGTGTAATTTTAAGTTTTCTAACAGCCACGTGAAAAAGAGTAAAAAGAATAGTGGTGGATATTCATAAATTTGTCAAAACCCATAGAATGTATAACACCAAGAATCACCCCTCATGTAGACTCTGGACTTGGGGTGACAATAATGAGTCAGTGTAGGTTCATTGATTGTAACAAATGTGCCACTCAGAGCAGGATGTTGATAGCAGAAGAGTCTGTGCCTATGTTGGTGTGGGGGATATATGGGAAATCTCTATACTTGCTGCTCAATTTTGCTGTGAACTGAAAACTGCTCAAAAGAAAAGAAAAAAAGAAAAAGTCTGTTTAAAACAAAACAAAAACCCAACAACAACACAAAAAACCCAAAACAGGTATAAAGAAACAGGTGGAGAGCGCCTGGGTGGCTCAGTCGTTAAGCGTCTGCCTTCGGCTCAGGTCATGATCCCGGGGTCCTGGGATCGAGCCCCGCGTCGGGCTCCCTGCTCGGTGGGAAGCCTGCTTCTCCCTCTCCCACTCCCCCTGCTTGTGTTCCCTCTCTCGTTGTGTCTCTGTCAAATAAATAATTAAAATAAAAAAAAGAGAGAGACGGGTAGAATTAATTTTAATAATTTTAATAATATTTTATGTTCTTATTTTCATACTAAGTCTTTAAAATCTGGTGTCAGCACATTTCAACTTGCTATCTCTCTAGTACTCAAGAGCCACATGCGGCTAGTGGCTACCATATTAGTACAACTCAAGACTTGACTCTTCTCTCCTGGGGAGGAGATGGGAAGTAAGGTGGGAAGTAAATCTAGCCAGTGAGTTCTGTGACCCAGGTTGAAGGTTGTCCATATCTCTCATTACAGTTCTAGAGTGTTTAACATCATTCACTGTCTGTCAAGCACTGTGTTAGACATTTTAAATATAATATCTTCCTTCATCTTCGTAAGAAGTCCAAGATAAACTTTATGTAAAGGAAAAAACTGAGACTCAGAGAAGTTAAATGACTTTGCCCAAGGTCAGACAGTTAGTTAACACAATGAACTACTAATGTAATTAACAGCTAGTTAGTGCAATTTGGACTCCAGTGTATCTTAAGCCCATGCTCTTTACACTACATTACATTGCTGCTTTCTGTCTCATGGGAAACCTAACTGCTTCTGGTGGTCTGATCAAAGGGAAACAGGAAATAAGCTATTAGCTTCATCAAAATACAGTAAGGTAATCCCAAAGTGGATGTGCTGTTTCTTCAAGCGCATTGAACATGCCCGAGACCAGTGTCAGATCCCTTGCCCCCAGTGGGCAATCACCAATAGAGTGTCCAAATCCTATATGCTTCATAGGGTACCCCCACAGGAGGGTTAATGTACCAGAGAGTTGGCCAGAAAATGCTTGGCCAAGAAGGGCCTCAATGTCCCTATTTCTTGACTTCCCCCAGGATATAGTGTCTGGTCAGCCATCCTTTGGTGTGGAAGGATCTCAAGTAGCTTCCATTTGGTGGTTCATCATCACAACTCAGATTTCAGCCATTCATCTAACATGTCCGTTGGTTGTATAAATCTTGGTAGTAGAGAAATTATCTCTACTACCAGTTCCCCTCAACCTCACTGGTATAACTATATTGATTTACTTGTCCAGAGCAACTTTACTGCCATATCTCATAAGAATTACCTGGAAATAAAGTCATTTCTGATTCTATAGCTAAGAGATCTCCAAGTATTCAGGCATTCTCTTTGTGCATGAGACTCCGGGTATCACCTCTAAAGTCAACAGAGGTGCAGCCAACCACTCATGTTATTGGGGACTTAGGATCTTTGAACCGCAACTGAGCAGTCCTTTATCCTTTTCCTCCTTCAGCTGCTTCTTCAGAGTCAATGATTTCTGATGGGGCAGGTGGATAGTCTTTCCTTTAGGAATCGTTATGGGTTGAACTGCGTGTCCCTGCCTCCCCCCCAAATTCATAAGTTGAAGTCCTAACCCCCAGTACCTCAGAATGTGACCCTATTTAGAAATAGGGGTTATTGTAGATGTTATTAGTTAAGATGAGGTCATACTGGAATAGGGTGGGCCCCTAAATCAATATGACTAGTGTCCTTATAAAAAGGATAAATTTGGACACAGACATACACACAAGGAGAATTCCATGTGAAAAGGAAGGCAGAGATCAAGGTGATGTGTCTACTAGCCCAGGAGTGCCAACGACTGCCAGTAACACAGCAGAAACTAGGAGAGAGGTATGAGTCAGATTCTCCCTCACAGCTCCCAAAAGGAACCAACACTGCCAACACTTTGATCTCAGACTTCTAGCTTCAAGAACTCTAAGACAATAAATTTCTGTTGCTTAAGACACCCAGTTTGTAGTACTCTGTTATGGCAGCCTAGGAATCTAGTACAGGGACCCAATGGTCTAATGACCCATCTGCATGGCTTATAACAATCGGTCTACCCATTGAGTTATCTTGGGAACGGTATCTATTACCTATATGACCCCATTTTTCCATATGGAAACCTCCTTACAGGCCTCTCTATGATATTTTCTAAGGTGCACAGAGCTAAGGAGTCCAACAATCCTGTTTTGCCTGGGACTAAGGAAGTGTCTGAGACATGAGACTTTCAGTTTTAAAATCAGGACAGTTCCAAGCAAAGCAAGATGTGTTGGTCACCTTACAAAGAGCCCACTTCCTGTTCAGGTCCTTCCAGGGCACAGTTGAACCCAGAGCAACCATCTTAGTCCTCTCAGCTGAATGGGTTACCACAGGAATTGGGGAATTCTGTGCAGAAGAGATACATATTGTGACAGAGGGGTGAAAGCACCTCAGAGGTCCAGAACTAAAGGTAAGAGGTTCTGAAAGAATGGTGGCAGAGGTGCAGGGAGGGTGTGGAGATGAAGCTGGAAAAGGTGATTGGGTCTAATGGCTAAGAACCTCTGGCTCCACGTTAAATAATTGTATATCACTGTATCCTGTAAGAAGACAGGTGGCCTCTCAGACTTTGAAGCAAGAGAGTTGTCATCAGAGCAGATGTTTCAGGAAGATTATAATTTATCTAAATTTTCCCTTTGTAAACTTAAAAGAGAGAGAATAGATACAAAGGGACCTAAAACACATATAAATTACAATATATGGACTTTGGAACTTGAAAAACTGTAAAAGGAAATTATGAGATAATAGGGGAAATGTAACACTGGATATTTAATAATATTAAGGAATTTTAAATTTGTAGCTGTGGTTATACTTTTTTTAAAAGGGAGGGGAGAGGGGGGCCCCCTGGGGACTCAGTGGTTAAGTGTCTGCCTTCTGCTCAGGTCATGATCTCAGGGTCCTCAGAACCCCTGCTCAGCGGGGAGTCTGCTTATCCCTCTGCCCGCCCCCCCATGCTCTCTCTCTCTCAAATAAATAAAATCTTTTTTTTTTTTAAGGTATTAATTCAGGAACGGAGAGAGGGAGAGAGGCACTTTGATAGCCAGTGGGCCCTCTCAAACATTCCCCACAATAGCTGTAGGGGTAAAGGATGGAGTGGGGACCTACCTCCAAATTACTTCTTAAAATCTAAACCGGACATTCAAGGCTCTCCATATCTAGATACACAACCATTCCAACACTCGCCTTTTCCTAATAGGAATAAGTACTTTTTAAAAAAATTTTATTTTATTATGTTATGTTAATCACCATAACAGTACATCAAAGACACATACAGGCTACGTGTGCCAAAGAGCTTTGGTGGTGAAATTGTCCCTGGGTCCTGTTAGGAGACTGTGTCTTCGGCAGTGCCCCTCAGATTTTAGGGGAGGTCAAGTTGACCCGAGTGCTTTCTTTGCGTGTGAGGCAGCGTCTGGGCAGAAAGGATATTAAGAGGCTCATTGAGGGTAAAGAGAAGTGAAAGGAAGAGGTCCCTTTGGTTCAGCCTTGGACTATGCCCTAGTTCTCAGGCGAACTTAAGAGTGTGATCTTGGCAGGTCAGTCTCCTCTCTGAGCTTCAGTGAACCCAGCTGCAAAGCTCAGGAGGCGGTAAAGGTGTTGAAAGGGCCTTTCCAGCTCTGACACCTTCTGACCCCGCACTTGGGGAACCCTGTCTGCGTGACTCCTCAGCAGAAGCCCACGCACAGCTGGGCCTTAACAAAGAGCCGGGGTCTCGGGAATGTTCCCGCCCCCAGCAGGTTTTGGAAACTCCCAGAGGCCGAGGGGCGGGGCTTGAGAGCGCCGCAGCCAATCAATAAAGGTCCAGGCCGCCGGGGCGGGGCTTCCGCGAGCAGCGGCGGCTGCCAGGCTGGGTCCGAGCATCCCGCGGCTCCGGACCCCCGGCCCGGACATGGCGGCGGTCCCGGCCTCCCCGCGAGGCGCGCTGCTGCTTCTTCTGGCCGTGGCGGGGGTCGCGGAGGTGGCAGGGGGCCTGGCCCCTGGCAGTGCGGGTGAGTAACTGCTAGAGCAGCGGTTCGGGGCGGTCCAGGGCGGCCGCCTCAGCGCTCCAAGATGGCGCGAGGCAGGGGGCGGGGGTGCCCGCGACCCCCGGACCTGGCCCAAGTCCGGTGACCCAGGGTCCGGACGTCCCGGCAGGCGGGAGGGGGCTCTGAGACGGCACGAGCGAGGAGCCCTCTCCACCCTCGCTCTCTCCGCACCGAACGTCTGCTGCACTGGGGACGGTGACCCGGGTTCGAGGCCTTGCCCTGTCACCCACGGGACAGGGGCCCCCGTCTCGGCCCTCACCCCCACAGCGGACTCGGGTCTGCCGGAACTGGTGAAATGCCTTTGCCCAGGACGGTCGCGAGGGTTGGATGGGATTTCCGAGGTACAGCTGCCTTACCGCCGCCCTGGCCAGTTATTGTAACTTGACCTACGGTTCAGAAAGGCAGACCTCAGGCGGCGAGCGTTATGGGCCCCACAGCCTACCAGGTTCAAGTCTCTGAAGAGAATGGGCCCGAGCCTGCTCAATCCAATTCTGCTGCCATCCGCGGTGGGTGCACGGTTTGTCCAAGGTAGCGCTGGGCTCTGGCGGGAGATAGATTAAAAATCAATAAACTGTTTTCTGGGGGCTGTTGGGCTTAAGGAGAGTTGTGTTCCTGCTCTTAAGGAATTAAACCAAGAATGGATAAGAAATTGTTCAGTGCTTCCCACTTTCTGGGCTTTAGGAGTTGATGCCAACTCTTGTCCCCTCGAGAGCTCTGTAGGAGGTGGGGTACAGCAGGACTCAAGCCGCTGGGATTCAAGGTAGACGTGTCCAGAGGAGATGGAAGACTGGGTGCACAGAGGGAGAGAGATGACATCCATCTAGGATGGGAGGAAAATTGAATGATCCCCCGATTGCACAAACATTAGAAGATGGCTGGGATTTATACAAGCAAAGCGGAGAAGTGCATTGCCTACAGGGAGAGACACCTAGAACAAGCAAAATCAACCCCAACAAGGTTTTAAGATAACTTAAAATGTTAAAGGTTTTGTTTGTTTGTTTTTTAAGACAATAAAGTACTTGAAGAAGGGAGAGAATTGTGTCAGGTACCTGGGATTAGATAGTTAATTGTAACTGGGTTCTAAATTTGGCTGTTGGGCGCCTGGGTGGCTCAGTCGGTTAAGCGACTGCCTTCGGCTCAGGTCATGATCCTGGAGTCCCGGGATCGAGTCCCGCATCGGGCTCCCTGCTCGGCAGGGAGTCTGTTTCTCCCTCTGACCCTCCTCCCTCTCATGCTCTCTGTCCCTCGTTCTCTCTCTCTCAAATAAATAAATAAATAAAATAATAAATAAATAAATAAATTTGGCTGTCAATTAGACATCAAAGGAGAGAGAGGGAGAGAGAGAATGAGAATATGCTGTGTATATTTGGCTAAATCAGCTGACCTTTCTGGGCCCCATTTTTCTCATTAAGTTGATCTAAAGCACTTCCAAAGTTATGGTCCATGGAATACTAGTTGTCCATTCTCATCCCACAACCACTTGATTCTGTGGAGTAATTAAGAATATTTGAACAAGTTACTTAGCCTTAGTCTTTTTGTGCATTGATATCCACATTAATTATATATAGTACCTTATGGATTTTATTGTGAGAATTAATTGAAGTAATACATGTATAGAATTTAGAATAGTGTATAGTAAGCACTGAAACGTTAACTATTAAATAAGCTTGGGAAACACTGCACATTGTACCTTTTTTTATAAATTCACAAAACATGTTAGACTCACAATAAAGGTACAAGGATTCTTTTTACGGTAATGAAAATGTTCTTAAGTAGTTGTGATGTTTGCACAACTCTGTGAATATTTTATTTTAAAAACAACTAAACTATACACTTTAAAAGGGTGCATTTAATGGTATGTGATTGTTAATGTATAAACTGAGGCATATTAAACATTTTAAGAGTTTAAATAAAACATTGATTTGAATCAAGTAGCACCAAACAGGAAGTGACAGGAGCTAGCGGAAAGATTTTGATAGAGAAGAGGTAGAAGCAAAGCAAGGAAATTATTTAATTGGCTATAGCTTAAGTGGATGCCTTATTGGGAAAGCCTAGGTGGCTGTTTGTGATTGGTTGTCCTTAGGTTTTGATTTCTTTCTTTTTTTTTTTTTAAAGATTTTATTTATTTATTTGAGAGAGAGAGAGAATGAGAGAGAGCACGAGAGGGAAGAGGGCAAAGGGGGAAGCAGACCCCCCTCTGAGCAGGGAGCCCGATGCGGGACTCGATCCCGGGACTCCAGGATCATGACCTGAGCCGAAGGCAGTCGCTTAACCAACTGATCCACCCAAGCGCCCGTTAGGTTTTGATTTCTTTTTTTTTTTTTTTAAGATTTTATTTATTTATTTGAGAGAGAGAGAATGAGAGACAGAGAGCATGAGAGGGAGGAGGGTCAGAGGGAGAAGCAGACTCCCTGCCAAGCAGGGAGCCTGATGCGGGACTCGATCCCGGGACTCCAGGATCATGACCTGAGCCGAAGGCAGTCGCTTAACCAACTGAGCCACCCAGGCGCCCTGGTTTTGATTTCTTAACCTTGAGGCATTATAGGCTTAGGTTTTGGTTTGCTTAAGTAGGCTATCAAGGCATTAAATAACCACTTCAGTCTAATGGCTTCCTTGCTTTATTAATTTAACATGATTTATATTTCAATAAAATTATTATAGAAAGAAAGAAAAGCTTGTTTGCTTATGAACTCTTTTTGTTCATGATACCTAAAGGACATTAGAAAATGCTGAGCTACATAATTTCTAAAGACCCTTCCAGCTCTAAAAATCCATAACAACATATCGTTTGCATTGTTTGATAAAAAGAAAAATTCCAAGTTTGATCTAAAAATGAGATTTGTCCTGTGTTCTAAATTCTAGGAAGCATTTATTACCTGGTCCTTACATAAAGGACATTGAGTAATACAATGGACAAAAGCTTCCATTGTGATTTTGTAGAAAGTGTGGGAAAAGTTCTTCAATCCTAAATAAAAATTGAGAACAGAATATTCAATTGTATTTCAGTGAAGGTCTGGCTCTTATTGCTGATCAGACAGTCTTTTTTCTCTCCAAGTCTGGGTATTCCTATATATCCTCTGGTATAAGGCTTTACTTAGAAGTCTTATCTGTTCTTAGAAATTTTTATTGCTATTACTGGGGGTGGAGGTGATTATTACTAGCTCAGTGATTATTATCTCTTGTGAAGTTTGGGCACACCTTCTACATTGGTGTAATGCCACTCTTTGTATCCCAGTGTACTTTCCAGTCCTAGCACCACCTCCCCCCCCCCCCCCCCCCACCGCCGCCATTTCTGATGTTCTCTTTGAAGGATGGGATGGGACCCTATGCTGTGGTCTCAGGATCTGTGTGTCATGGCATCTGATAGTAGCTCTGTTTCTATTTAAGATGTTTTGTAATGTTACAAAAAAGGAAAGATGAGACATTAAGGGCTAAATTTCAATAAGTTGACATTTAAGGAATTATGTAATAGTCAACCTAGAATCCTGAAAAAGAATGTAATGAATTTTAAGTTAGAAAAAGCAAACATCTATCTGGAGGAAAGTAATAAAAAGCAGATTCTCTTCCCAAAGACATATCTTGGCCCACATTGTGGAAAGAGCTAGGATTGGTGATAGACCAGATATGACAGTTTATCCTGGTATGCTGCTCAGAGTTCCTGTCTCATATCCATAGATTTAAGCAATCTCAATAACCATACTTTTCACTGTGTGCCTCTTCTAGAAGAAAATGGGACGATGTCAAGGAGGTGGTTTTTATACACTTTAAATGTGGTTTTTAAAAGAGCAAAACAGGGCGCCTGGGTGGCTCAGTTGGTTAAGCAACTGCCTTCGGCTCAGGTCATGATCCTGGAGTCCCAGGATCGAGTCCTGCATCGGGATCCCTGCTCAGCGGGGAGTCTGCTTCTCCCTCTGACCCTCCCCCCTCTCATGCTCTCTGTCTCTCATTCTCTCTCTCAAATAAATAAATAAAATCTTTAAAAAAAAATAAAAAATAAAAAAAAATAAAAGAGCAAAACATCCCACAGAGGTTTGTTTATTCAAAAAAAAGTATTGAGTGCTTGCTAGATGTTAGGCACTGTTCTAAGTACAGAATTGCTTCTCTCAAGGAGCTTACATTCTACCAGAGGAAAGATAGACAATAAACAGATAAATAAAATGATTTTTGATAGTGATAAGTATGCTGTGAAGGAAACCAGCTGATAACAGAATTGTGGGGGGGGGGTTCTTTACATAGTGATGACAAGAGAGGCCTCTTTGGGAAGATAAAGTTCAAAAACAAAATCTGAAGACTGCAGGTCTAAGACAGGGATAGGGACCAGAAAGTGCAGAGGCCCAAAGACAAGAAGGAACCAGTATGGTTGCAACATAGTGAGCCTGAGAGTGGGCTAGGGCTAACAGTACTGAGCCTTGCAAAAAGCCACATGAGGATTATGAATTTTATTCCTTGTGCAGAAAGAAACCAATAGACTATTATGTAAGAGATGTAAGCTTTGATTTATATTTTAGATCACTCTGGCTGCTGAATGAAAAAAAGTGATTGTAGTGGAGTAGGAGTAACAGCAGTTTGACTGGAAGAAGCCCTCTGCAGAAGGCGAAGCAGGAGATAGTGGTGATTTACAGTGAAGTGGTGGTGGAGATAAAAGAGAGATTCAGGATACCACTGATGGATCAGATGTGGGAAGTGAGGGAAGGAGAAATTAAAGATTACTTGTAGATTTTTACCTTGAGCAGTTTAGTAAAAAGTGATGCCATTTACTGAAGCCTGGAAGATGGGGAGGAGCACAGATTGGAGGAAGGTTGGCAAGGTGAGCCAAGAAGAGCATCAAAAGTTCCGGTTTTGTATATGTTTAAGATGGATATTAGGAATAACTGCTCTAGGTCCATTTCATACCTGTCAGTAATCAATTCAGCAAATATTTGTTAAGCTGTTAATAGTGCCAGATACTGTGATAGGTGCAAGGTGTAAAGGGGTAAGCAAAAACAGACATGGTCTCTGCTTTCATGGGGTTTTTTATTTAGTAGGAAATTCAGACGTTAAGTATCATATATATCTTCATTGCTAACATTATGTGGTTGTATTAGTACACATCCATTTCTATTCTAAATGTGAAGAATATATCTGAGGAAAAATGTGATTTAGTTCAGTATATAGCACGTAATATGATGGATGCTGTAAAGCACACAAATAACATGAAAAAGATGTCAAGAAAAGTGTAGTATTAAGAGAAATTCTCTGATCATGGAATATACCACTGGGTGCCAGACATTTATACTTTTAGATTCCTTGTTTTATAGATGGGGGTCCTACAGTGTAGAATAGACAAAGCAAAAATACTGGCTGTTAGCCTCTTTGGGGAGGACCTTACAAGAGTCATTTGCTTTAGTTTTTCAGAATGATGAATGCCTAGGTTATGGCTCTTTTGACCCCTTAAGGGAACAGAAACCAAGGTAGCTCAGGATTAGGGGGCTAGTATATAACATCTAACAGGGAAGCACATAGAAATCCAAAGGTAGGAAATTCAGCAAAGCAGACCTCAGGGACTGCTGTGGGAACCAGAAAGCTGCCAGGAGCTAAAATTACTGTTAGAGATAGTCTCTCTCTACCTTCCATAGCTTCTCTGTGCATCTCTTGCATTTCCCACTCTCCACCAATCAGCTTCCTCCTTTTACTCATCATTTCTGGGCTACCATGAAACTTCAGCTTCCCTAGCCACAGCTCTTCTTGACCTTATGGTTTCAGGGTCCACCACCACCTGGCTGCACACTTCTGTGCCTGAATATATGATTGGGTCCAATTTATCTTTTGACTTAGGCCAAAACCTCATATGTTGCTAAATTATGGGTTGGTCACCAAATGAAATGTGGTACTGAAGTATCCCAGTGGGAGAAATATAATTTTTTGTACTTTTTTCTGATAAAAATCATTGTATAATTAGGAAATTATTACTTATTAACCAATGAATACCATTTTTTGAGCTGAGCAGTATGTTAAATGGATATAAGAAGTTTACAGTCAAACTGGGAGTACCATAAGTACACACATGAAGTGATTAGAGAAGATTTAAATGTTGAAGTTGCCAGTTCTGACTAGAATATCAGGGCCTTCAATAACCAAAAAATCAATAGGGCTTAGAGTTATTGGAGAAGAAAGTCTTACTAAGAGTTGAGGTGGGATTTAAGCCTTGAAAGATGTTCTGGATTTAGGTCAGCAGGGAAAGGGCACTAAACATTTCAGTCAGAAGGCTGTGTTCAAGGTAACTGTAGGCTTTCCTTGTTAAAAAATAATAGAAGGTCAGGGAAGGTAAAGTTACAAGACTTGGAAACCCCCTTTATTAGAAGAGTGACATCATGAGGGGTCTATCTGGCAGTCATATTGGTAATAGAATCAAATGAATATAATTGGCTGTTTTGGCACTGTAGTATAAGGCAAGCAATGGCGAAGGATATCTGTAACTTGCCAATGATTCAGAAAAAAAAAATACATCTGTCTAGATAGATAAATAAAGCAGTATGATGAAATGTTAGCAATGTTGAACCCAGGTAGTGGGTATATGGGTAGTCACTTTACTGTTTGGCTCTTCCTTAGCTGATGATATATTCTGTATAGAAACACAAACACCATGTATTTTTAAAGGAATAAATGTAACAATGCAAGAATGTACTTTTAAGTTGAAGATGTAGTTGTCATTTAAATGTTTTATAAGTGTCAATTTCCAGGCTGTTTTGAAAATAAAAATATGATTAAAAGTAAGATCAGTTTTTTATTATTAAGAAGTCTTTTTATTTAGAATGACCTTTTCCAGTATCAGCTCAGATTTAGTTTTTTTCCTCCTCAACAGTGTGAGATATACATATTCTGTTTTAGTAATTCTTTAGGAAGACATTAATTAGGGGGAATCTTTATTTTCTTTAGAAAAGAAAGCAAGAATGGCTTTTCATTAACTAAATTGAATTATAGCTTTTAGGAGGTTTCTGTGGCAAATTTCCTTTTAACTTCAAAAATCCTATAATTGTATGAATATTTTAGTTTTAGATTAGGCTATTTGTTTTCTTAAGTGCTTGTTGGTCTTAGAAGTTGCATTTTTCTCTTGTGGCTGGAGCATGTGCTTCCTGCTTACTTGCCTATCTTTAGTACACATGTGGCCCAAACTGTTAGTCCTTGATGTTTCTAATTATTGGGTAATTCTGCTTGCATATTTCTAGGTTCCACTAATACCTTCTTAAAGCCAATATACATGGCTTTTAGCAATCTCTTTGGTTTTTATTAATTTTATAATTAATAAAATTAATCTTGGAATAGGGTGCAAAATATGACACTCATCCTTATGTCTTTAATGAAGATAACACCTGAGCTTTTTATTTTCATCATGTCAGTATCGTTTTATTTTTAACTAATTTACGTTTATCTGTTCAATTCCATTTCTTGAGAATAAGCAGAGTTTTAAACTATTTTTCTTGAAGAACAAGAAATTAGATTAGAATCAAATTATAAAAACAAAACATTTCTAGAATTAATTGTCTTCTGTAAAAACATTAGGCCTTGGAGAGTTTTTTTGCACTCTAATTGTTAAATGACCCAATTAATTCATTTTAATAGCTCTAAAAAAGACAAAGACCTTTAGTTGCCACATTAATTGCATTTGAATCCCTTCTCCCCATTCTTAATGAAGTCACGTGAATTGATGTCTATTTGTAGACTTTTATTTCTTGAAAAATATGTGTTAAAGATTCTAAAAAGTTTTGTTGTTTCAAAGGAAAAAAAATGTACACCAATATAATAATGGCTAAGGTTAAGGATAGGGTATGGAAAATATAGTGGGACATACATAGGTCCCCTAGCCTGTTCATGGAGTGTGGCAGCCCTCTCAAGGGAGGAAATGTACTATTAGAGAGGAATGCTCCGTCGGGAGGGGGGAGGGAGTTATTACCAGAAGACTTTGGGCTGCCCTCTGTAATCCCGTATTGTCAGAGTTATCAGAAGGTTTTTGGAAAGGACTAGAAGGAAGTCAAAATGTCAACATAGGTTCTGGCAAGACAGTGGGAGTATAGATCATTTTTCTTCTTATTTTCCAAAGTTTTGGGTTTCTTAATGAAAAAAAGAATTATTTTAAAAGTTTAACTTCAGGGGTCACTACATTGTAAATTTGACCTTAACTATTAAATAGGAAAAAATGGGCTTTTATATTTATATTTTAAATATAACTTTCTATTGTTATTGGACTTTTAATTATAACACATTTTGTTTCTGTTCTAAATAGACCTTTGCTCCAAGAAACTGTTTTTCAAAAATCCCTAGGCCCAAATCAGACTCTTGTCTGCCTGATTGTTTACTTTTTGCTAAGCTTGTGCTTATTGGGACCATATGTTATCCGAGTTATCTTTGCTCATGATCAGCCGGATTTTTTTGCCCTCAAATGACCTTTGTGTTAGAGGATAGTAGAAAGTGGCAACTTCTTCAGCACTTCAAAAGAGCACATCATTATCGCACAAGAGAGCCTTTTTTTGGTTTTGTTTTGTTTTTCTTTTTCCTATCTGCCCTTCTCATTCTAATGAGTAATGAGACTGGGGACATAACTAGAATCTTAGCAGATGCGGGGAGCATGGTGTGGCATGGCAGGGGAGAAGGGATTTTGAGAAAGCCTCATGAGTGATTGCCCCACTTATACCCTGTTTTATGGAGAACAATTTCCAGTTTTGAACGTAGAAGGCTTGTTGTTGAGATCTAAAGAGCTCTTCATTTATTCATCTATTCGTTCATTTTCCTCCAATACAAATCCTACCTTCAATCAAAAAAGCTCTGCTTTCATCTAATTTGTGTACTGAAATTGTATAGATTGCATTTGAGGAGATTATGTTGCAACTTTTTTATATTTTATTTATTTATTTATTTAAAATATTTTATTCATTTGAGACACAGAGATAGAGAGAGAGAAAGCATGAGCAGGGAGAGAGGAAGAGGGAGAGGGAGAAGCAGGCTCCCCTCTGAGCCAGGAGCCTGATGTGGGGCTCGATCCCAGGACCCTGGGATCACGACCTGAGCCGAAGGCAGACGCCCAACCATCTGAGCCACCCAGGCACCCGCAAAGTTTTTATATTTTAAACCATTGTATCAGATCCAGCTGCCTGAAATGTAATACTTTCATCTTGTCTCTTGATAGCCCCCAATCAATCCAGCTATATCTTTTTTCCAGTCAGGTACACTCTAGAATAATAACATCTCCCTGCTGTTTATTTCTATAGACCATTTATGCATTTCTTGGCCTGTAATGCTGCTTGGCAATGTTTTTCCTTTTCTCTAATTTGATGTTTCTCAAACTGGCATTCTGAAATGTTAGTAAGTGGCATGAAAAAAGTGTTCTGTGCTCTGAGAAGTCTGTCTACTTAGATCTCTTTTTGGGAAATTAGTAATGTATAAACATATTAAAGGCTTTAAGAAGTCCTGCAATAAGGAATTCTCTTTAACTTTTTTTAATCCTTCATTTCCCAGTTCTTTGAACATGAAACGTTTTCTCCTGAGGGGTAGATATTAACAACTCATGAATAGAATACAAGTTTGAAAAACGTATTTATAGTTGCCTCCTTTCTCTGTTCTCCAAAGTGACTACTCCACACTTCCACAGTTTCACCTCAAGCCCCCAACCCCATCTCAACCCTTTTTGTTTTCAGACCCAATCTGTGTTTCACTGAGAAAATGGAGGCCATCAACTTTCCTCATAATTTATTAGTGTCCTTATATCCTTTCCTCTTGTCTAGACTTCGTTTTACCATCAGACTGTAACCTGATAAAGTCAGAGAACATAACATTTATTTATTTATTTTTAAGATTTTATTTATTTGACACGCAGAGAGCGAGCACAAGTAGGCAGAGTGGCAGGCAGAGGGAGAGGGAGAAGCAGACTCCCCGCTGAGCAGGAAGCCCGATGCGACTCGATCCCAGGACCCTGGGATCACGACCCGAGCTGAAGGCAGATGTTCAACTGACTGAGCCACCCAGGCGCCCCAGAACATAACATTTATTCACTATTGCATCCCTTGCCCCCAACTCAATGCCCTTTCTTTCTTTCTTTCTTTCTTTCTTTCTTTCTTTCTTTCTTTCTTTCTTTCTTTCTTTCTAAGATTTTATTTATTTGAGAGAGAGCACGAGGAAGGGCAGAGGCAGAGGGAGAAGCAGACTCCCCACTGAGCAGGGAGCCTGATGCGAGACTCAATCCCAGGACCCCAGGATCATGACCTGAGCCGAAGGCAGATGCTTAACCAACTGAGCCGCCCAGGCGCCCCTCAGTGCCTTTTCTTAAACCCGTATCCCTTTCCAGCAGTCACCTCATTTCTCCAATATTCTGTTTCAGCCACAACTGTGTGGTATGGAAGTTCAATTCTGGCACTAACCACCCAGAGTTAGAACAGACTCCACAAGTTAAAGGGCATGGTCCCCAACAAGACAGTACTTACCCCAGACGCCAGCCACACTTAGGCGGTCCCCAGGCCACCCACACTTTTGAACAACTGGCTATAAATCCAGGCTTCTCACAACCACCTCAAAATCAGTAATTCACTAGAATGATGCACAGAGCTCAGGGCAGCGCTCTAGTTATGATTACAGTTTTATTATAAAGGATACAAATCAGGAGGACCAGCCAAATGAAGAGACACACAGGGTGAGGTCTGGGAGGAAATACGGAGCTTTTGTGTCTTCTCCTCACGGAATCAGTGTGTATCACCCTCCTGGCACATCAGTGTCTTCATCACCTAGGAAAGGTCCACTGAGCTCCAGTATCTAGTGTTCATTGGGATTTCATCACATAGACATGATTGATTTGATTATTGGCCATATGGGTTGAACTTGATCTTCATCCCCCTGTCTTGCTAGAGGTTGGGCTGCTATCACGGAGCTCAAAGTCCCAACCTTCTAACCTTCTAATCAAATGGCTGGTCTATCTGGCATGTCAGTCCCCATCCTGAAGCTATCTGGGGGTTGGGGGGGTGTCACCTCATTAGCATAACAAAGAAACACCTCTTACTCTAGAAATTCCAAGGGTTAGAGTCTTCCTCCCAGGAATCGGGGACAAAGGCCAACTGCAAATGGAGGGTTTTTCCTTCCCTTGATCCTGCATCCTTCCGTAACCACTGCTCTTTTTTTCCCCTCCCATTTCTTTTCTTTTCTTTTTTTTTTTTTAAGATTTATTTATTTGAGAGAGAGAGAGCAGGGAAGGGGCAGAGCGGGGGGGGGGGGGGGGAGAGAATCCCAAGCAGACTACCCGCTGAGCGTGGAGCCCTTCTCAGGGACTCAATCCCTGAGATCATGACCTGAGCAGAAATCAAGAGTTGGACGCTTAACTGACTGCACCACCCGGGTGCCCCTTCCCTCTCATTTCTGCCAGACTTATTGAGAGCTAATGTTTCTTGTTTATACTTCCTCACGTCTGGTTTACTCCTTAATATCATCCACTTCTAGCTCCACAGAAAGTACCCTGTGAAGGTTACCAAGTGGCCTCCTATTTAGTAAATCCATTTCCTTTTTTTGAGTCTTCAATCTAACCTGTATGTTTTGGTACATGCCACTAACTATTCCCTCTTCTGTAATGCTACTCTCTCGAGGCTGACCTGTCTGACTGTTCCATCTCAGTGTCTTTTCTTGTTTCTTCCCATGTCTCAGATTTGGTGTTCTTTAGAATTTGGTGCTGTGATGACTTCTTACTAGAAACTCTCCCTAGGCAATGTCTTTTGTTTCCATATATCTCCTTTATGCTGATGACTTTCAACTTGGATCTTTCAGCTTGGCTTTACCTGCAATCCAGGCTTAGATTTCTGACTTTACTGCTATTCCATCTGGATGTCCTATAGGAACCTTAAATTTAACATGTCCAAAACAAAATTCATTGCCTTTTTATCACTTAGTCATACATTATAGGTATAATAATAGAATATAGCCTATAGGGTAATTATAAGGATTGAATGAGATAATGCTTAAAGAAAACTTAATAAAATTCTGGTACATAGAAAGTACACATGACAGTCTCCACTATTAGCCTGCAAGCTTCTTGAGGGCAGGGACCATGTGCTCAGACAACACTGTCCTTGATTTGTAAAAGTTTGTTGAGTTAAAATGAATAATAATAATCTGTTGAATAAATATTTTGTGTAGCCATCTGATTTAGTTTAGTCATCTTGTTTATTTAACAGTGGGCAACATCTGGTGTTTATTTTTTCTCCTAGGTGCACTGTGTTGTAATCATTCAAAGGATAATCAAATGTGCCATGATGTATGTGAACAGGTAAGCATACATAATAATTGTTGAGGTTATGTGGCTGTTTATTAAGTATAATTGTTTTGGAGAAATCTGCTGGACAGCACCTTAACCAAGTCATCACAGTTCACATCACCAATAATGAAACAAATTAATATGTGTCTGCTGACATAATGCACTGAAAAGAAGCACAGCATCTTAAGTAGCATTCCTGTCAAAAATATATAACCTGAATCATGAAGAAAAAATAAGGCAAAGCAAGATTGAGAGATATTCCTCAAAACAACAGCCTGTACTCTTCAAAGTCGTCAGGGTTAAGAAACTTGCAGATTAAAGGGAACTACAGAAATATGACAACTAAATGCAATATACAATCTTGGATTGGATCCTGGAATTAAAAAAAGGTTGCTATAAAGGACATTATTGGGATAAATTGGTGAAATTTGAATATGAACTATAATAATAATGAATCAATGCTATGATCCTAAATTTGGTGATTGTATTACAGTGACATAGGACAGTGTCCTTGTTCTTGGGAGATACATGCTGGGATTTGGAATGAATGATCATGTCTGTAATGAATTCTAAAATGTTTCATCAAAATACAATAATATCTGTATATGTAGAGAGTTAAAGCAAATGTTGCAAAATTTTAATAATGAGTAATTAGATGAAGACTATGTGAGTGTTCTTGAAACTTTCCTGTAGGTTTGAATTTTTCTGATTGAGCCTTTTAAATCAAGTTCCACCGAGACACAATACCTGTTTATAAAGTCTTAACCTTCTTTCATCATCTTGGTTGTGCAGTTCTGGCCTTGGCACTTGAGAACAAATGGCCTCAAGTATCTTTTGAAGAGTTTTCAGTAATGTGGATTTTGTCACTTCCTAAAATATAGAGAGCTACCTAATTGGAATTAAAACTTCTCTCAAACAATATTACGAATTTATTTATTTATTTTTAAAGATTGTATTTATTTATTTGAGAGAGAGAGAGCCCATGCGTGCACGAGTGGAGGTGGGGGGGTGGAATGGGGGGGCGGGGGGGAGGTGGGGTAGAGGGAGGAGGGGCAGAAGGGGAGGGATGAGCAGACTCCTTGCTGAGTGTGGAGTGTGATGCTGGGTTAGGGGCTGGATCCCACAACCCTGAGATCACAACCTGAGCCAAAACCAAGAGTTAGCTGCTCGACCAACTGAACCACCCAGGTGCCTCTCAAACAATATTATGAATTTAGAAAGATTTTGCAAGATACTCTTTAATTATAAAACAAGACAGTGACTCAGCTCATCTGAGTACATGAATTCATGTCAAAACACTATGGCAAATTAAGTTTTCTGCAAATTTATTGTAAGAACAACAGCTTTTAAAAGCAAAAATGGCTCTTGGATGGTGTCATCATAGGGAGCTGAAGCACTGCTTTCCTGACTTTGCTTATTTGATGAATAAATCTGGTCATTTACCCTGTAGAGTTTCTCACAATCTGAATTATGCTATTTGCAACTCCATGGTACCATTTAATATATTCCCCTTCCCTTTATATTTCTTAGTAATTGGTAGGTAGATTTAGAGCAGAGCTATCCAATAGAGCTTTCTGCAGTGATGAAAATATTCTGTATCTGTGTGATCCAGTATGGTAGCCACTAGCTACATGTGCCAAGTGAACATTTGAAATGTGTTTAGAGAGGTTGAGGAGAAAGAGAAAGAGTTTGAGGAACTGAATTTTAAATTTTATTTAATCTTAATTGATTTAAGTTTAAATTTAGGTAGCCACACATGGCTAACAGTAACCTAATGAGACAGGTCAAGAGGCTTGATCAGATTCAGGTTAGGTTTTGCTTTATTTTGGTTTTGTTTGTTTGTTCAGCAGGTCTTACTCGTAACGTTAGTGTGTCTGATTGTCTCTTTTCGTAATTAACATTATAGTCATTATTGATAATTGCCTAAATGCATTAATTCACTAGTGGTTGCAAAATGGTGATATTCTAGCCCTCGTCACTTATTAACAATAGTTGGTAGTTTGGGAGAAAAAATGGCTACTAAAACTAACTGGAGATAAATCCTTTTTCATTGTCCTTAGCATTCATGGATTTCACAGTCTTGACTATTTGCAGGTAACCATGAAGTTCTATCTCATATATAATCGCTTATAATTTACTGAGACATCAAACTGTAATTGCATTAATTAAAATTCTATTTGGAAGAGAGCCAGTTAGCCTGGTGAATGAACTTGTCAGCTCCTCAGCATCTTTATTAAAAATGGCTTTGTCTCTCTTGGTATTTTATGGAAGCTTATGCCATAATGCTATTGTGAATATTTGTTCTTCACTAATATCAAGGGTATGACATAATCTGTTTTACATTGTTGTCAGTTGACTAAAAGTAGTTTGTAGAACAGTTTAGAATAAACTTATCTTTTTTTCTTTCCTGTTTTCTTTCTTTTTCTCCTTTGTCCTCTAACAGATTTGGTAGCGTGTTTTTTTTCCATTTTTGGTCATTAGAAAAGGGTCTAGACTTGCATATATGGACTTTCTTGATTATTTGCCAAACTAACAAACCATTTAAGAGATGTTACCTCAACTTAATTTAGACCTTTCCAAAGGTTTTCCATTTATAAAAGGAAGTTAGAAAATATTCTAGGCAACTGATAAGTATAGAAGACAACAAATTTTACCTCTTCTTATTTCTTACAGAAAAATGCCACAAAAACTTTTTTTTTTTTTTGTCAGATATTCTCCTCAAAAAGTGAATCCCGACTAAAGCATCTGTTACAGCGAGCCCCAGATTATTGCCCTGAAACAATGGTAGGTCTTGTTTAACTTAACTATGGAAGCTTTTGTCTAAATGAAGCCATCTAATGAGTTAACTTCTAGATTCAGGAAAATTTTCAAAATGATTTGAGTTTGTGATCAAATTAAAATGTTAGATTTAACTAGGTATTTTAAAAAGATCATCACAGAAATTGCTGGTAGAATATTATCTTTGATCTTTTATTGTTTATCCTATGATGTAGATATAAAAATCATATTAAATATAAATGTATTACAGTCTTTAAATTTCATTATAACCATTTAGCTGGAATTTGGAATTTTACTCATTATTTTGATAATTTTATGAAAACCATAATAACTATATCTTGTATTTATTTTGAATTTGAAAAGTTAAATTTGGGGTAAGGGGAAATGTGTGATTTCTCATTATTCCTATCTTCCCGTTTTTTGGTGTACTGTAGATATATTGCTTGCCTCTCTGAATCATGTAACTTAAAATGTCTCCAGTGCTTGGGCCATCCTCAGTGTTTGGGACACTGGTGGGCCAGGCTACGGAATATGAGCTTACGTGAGACCGACTTTTTAGATGTGGTGGCTTGCATTACGTGAGGGAGGAAAAGTTGATCAAACAATTCTGACTGACACATTTGCCTTTACTTGCTCTACAGACACTTCTGTCTTTCACTTAGAAACAGTGATTCCAGTAAGCATCCTCAGTATCCAAACTCATCGTTAGTGCTCTCAGGTGGGAAGATGGGCAGAGAGCAAGCAATATTTTTGCATCTCAGTTTTATTTTTTCTTCCCTGAATGGCTGCTTGATACTCATGTGGTCTTAGAACACTGACTATATAGAGGCAAGCATAATCAAATTACCTGTATATAATTTCTGTGTAAGTTGTCATATTTAGGAACTGGTTATATAAAAGCCTTTTGGTGATTACAATTTTAGGTTGAAATTTGGAGTTGTATGAATTCATCTTTGCCAGGTAAGCAAAGAAGTGTAACATTTAGCACTTTATCTTTAAAAACTTACTTTGTGATTATAAAATCTGTGTCATAGTCCCGTAACTTAATGTATCCCCTTGAGTTCCTATCTTCTCTTTCTTGTAGGCACCCAAATTTTCAAATGTATATTTGAAATTTCAAATGAATTGAATAAATAATTCAATTCATTTGAATTCAAATAAATTGAAATTTCAAATGAAATTCACTCAATCATTAACTGTACTCTTGTCTCTACTTCTTCCATTCTAGTGAAACTGGTCTTTGAAAGAGCACCAAGATCTCATGGTACCTAAATCTTATGGCCTTTTCTCAGTATTCCCTTTGACTGCCCTGCAGCACCTGATATTGTGACCGCTACCTCCTTATGACTCCACCTTAGCCTCATGCATGACCTTATCCTCTCGTACCTTCCCTCTCTGCCACCCCCTCCCCCCCAGGAAGGACCTTGGTTATTCCTGTACGTGGTCCTCTTTTCTCTCTCCACACTTACCCTGGTAATTACTTTCCTTCCCAGAACTGTTAACTAGTCAGCACTGGGAAGATAGCCTTCAAATCTAAGTTGTCACTCACGACTTCTAGACACGTCACCAGGATGGATCTCTGCATCCTGGTGACAACTGAAGTACAAATTTAACCGAACTCATTGGGTGCCTGGGTGGCTCAGTCGTTAAGCGTCTGCCTTCGGTTCAGGTCATGGTCCCAGGGTCCTGGGATGGAGCCCCGCGTCGGGCTTCCTGCTCAGCGGGAAGCCTGCTTCTCCCTCTCCCACTCCCCCTATTTGTATTCCGTCTCTCGCTGTCTCTCTCTCTGTCAAATAAATAAATAAAATCTTTTTTTAAAAAATAAATAAAACCAAACTCATAAGTGCCTGTCTTATGAATGACACTAGACCAGAATCCCTCAAGTTATCTTTGATTGCTTTTTCTTTTTAGCTCCATCGACTCTCTCCTTGTAAAATCTTGGAGCTGTTCTCTCTACTCCTAGTTCAAGCCATTATTATTATTCTCTGAGAATAGAATATTGTAACAACCTTGTAGCTGGTCTTTCAACATATCATAGCTGTCCTCCCCAGCTCCTTAAAAACAAAAACAAAAACAAAAAACCAGACCCTTCAGGGGGGATATCCACTTCCATCAGAATAAAGCCCAAACTCCCTAGCCTGACATTCACAGTCTTCCAGGATTAAAGCTTCCAGTCCTGGTTAAAAAAAGGAAGTATAAGTATAAAGGAAGTATATTTTATGTATCTCTGAACTCTAAAGGCTTTCACACTGTTTGAAGTTTGTATTTCAAACAAATTGGTCTATTTGCCTTCTTGGAATTGCCCATATCCTTGCTTATTCTCCCAATTATCCCTCTACCTAATGTCCTGGAATTATTTATTTATAATTTATATCTCTGATAGATAGAGATGTCTTCATATGTGATCTCCATAATGGGATAATTCTTATATTTTATCTATTTCATAACCCACATAAGACCTAATGGAGTGCTTTGTACATAATACCATAAACCCTTGTTGGACAGTAATAGTTTCTAGGAGGCCACTAGCTGTATGGAAACAGCAGTATACTGTATTATAGTATAGAAGTTCACAAAATTTATGACCAACATTGATTCCATTCGAAATAATTTAGAAAACGAGAGTGATTCTGAATAGTAAGCAGCGGAGATTTAGAGGAAACTATACTAGGCAAAGGGTTAGATGGAAGTCTATTACCCTTTGTACCATTAAAACATGTAGGAATACAGAAGCTTATGATATGCAGTATTTCTAGCTAGTTTTAACAGTTGGGGTGGTTTATAATTTTGAGGCCGTTTGTTTGCAGGCCATTTGTTTACTTTTTTTTTTTTTTAGCAGAATGCTTCTATTTGTTATATTAAGTCCTAGTTTCATTTGGAGAACTATGTTACCTATTGCATTAAATTCTTGACACTTTTTTCAAATGTAAATAATAATAATTTAGATGTGAATTTGCAGATGTATGTATTACATGGAAGCAGCTTAAAGTATTTCTGAAAAGAGATCAGGAGGAATGTGCTATATGCCTATGAGCATATGTCTTTCCTCTTTTTATAATTGTTACTTGTGTCTCCTAATATTATCCTAGGAGTCATTCATTGACATTTATACTTGCAAAAGTGGATGTAAAAAAATGCATTAGGACACTTTTTATAATTGCATCACCTTTTGATATTACCATAATTTGGCTGGAGAAATAGCTGCTGTGTATAAATTGAAACAGAATAGTCATTTTGCCCCGTAATTAAGTGTACTCATCAAAGTCAGTTCTTGCCTACAGGAAATGTTCCTTTCTGTCCTCTCTGTTCACTAAGTATCAGTTTCTAAACAGTATCATGGGTTTAATGCTATTCTAGGTATTTAATATTTTAAATGTAATAATCCTTGTGCCCTTTTTTGTTTGTTTGCATGTTAAGTTAAATTGGAATCTTTGCCTCTGATTCACAGTCTAAAAGTGAGGAAGGCCTCTCCTTGCTTTCCTTAACCTGTGTGTCTTCTAGAGATGCTATCTACCCAAGAGTGAGAATGATCTAAAGAGAGTTTGGGGGGGGGGGGGCAGAGAAAAGAAAGAAAAAACAAAGCACCTGATAATTATGTTGTGCAGGCTCTGAGAAGACTGACAGCACTGGGAGTGAGGGTGAGAGGAAGGCCTTAATAATTTTGAGGCCCTGCTATCTGAGCGAGTTTTCCTGTGGACACCTGCTTTGACTTTTAGTGAGATCCATGAACCAGTTTGGCATGCCATTTGTGGTGGTTACTGCTTATGACCAAAACATTTGAACATTTTGTTTTTTAAGGTGTGTTTAAGAAGTCTGATGGCTGGGTTGGCTTAGGCTGCTGTGAACTGGCTATTACCTTGGAGTGTCGACAAGCATGCAAGCAGGTAATACTGGGCAATCAGGCTCATAAGCAGCATGGAGTACAGTTTGTGTATTAGCTTTGTGTATGTTTTAGTCTTTGCCCACCTCATACATTTGGAGAGGTGACCCATGAAAGCTGCAAATTTAGCATTTCTTGCGTAGACCAGTTTCTTTTAGACTGGCTGCTTTCTCATTTACGGCTGCTGCATGTAAGGCCTTCAGCCTTTTCTTATTCTCCTCTCTGACATGCAAGAGAGAGGAAAGAGTATTATAGGAACTGAAGCCTTTTGTACTCTGCCTGTGGTCATACTTAGTCGGCTCCAAATGGTTGTATAAACTTAGAGTGTGTTGGATGAGAGCAGGTGACACAGTTGGCTTATTTAACGTTCACCTTTCCCTCTCTCTTTCACCATGGGTTTGCCCTGGGCATGTTCTTGTATCCCTTCCCTGCCCCTAAGGTGAGCATGACTCCAACAGTGAACTATGACTTCTCTTTGATTGGATAGATCTCCAGTCCAAGTCACGTTAGGCCCCTGAGTTCTTCCTCACTCTGTGTATTTTCATCGTGGTCCTCAGAGTGCTGTGGGAAAACTGGCCTCCTAGCTGCTCATACTCCCAACTGGTGAGAGTAGACTCAACTGGAAAATTTAGTTAGACTGGAAACCACAGCTGGAAAGCCTTTTCTTATTTTCTTCTTTTAATGACCGGTCTCCGGACCAGAGTACACGAGACATGGTGGCGTCTTGACTTTCATACAGACCACTGTACTGTTTAGTCTGAGCAATACTCTTTGAATAGCACACAGCCTAGCAATCTGCTGCTCTTCTCCAGTCATTGAGATGAAGCTGAGTTGCAGAGGATTTGAACTGTAAGGGATCTAGGGGGACATAAAGAGAATTGCATAAAAATAACTTTTGTTAATTGCCTGGCATAGCCTTTTCCCTCTTTAGTTGCCCACTCCACTACATGTGGATCTTTTCTGAGGAGATTGACTCATAAATCAGTATGAGAATTTAGAATATAAAGGGTTAAAGAAAAAGCAAAATATAAATGCCTTGGCAGAGCTTCACGAGAAAATTTGCTACAGAGTGGAATTCAACTAAGAAAAACGTTCTCTGATTTACATTTCTTTCAAAGTCATCTAGTTTCTGAAATAACAACAGGACCTGTTATTATGTGAGATTAAAGCCATAAAAGAGTGAAGTTTTAGCATATTGAGTAGGTTCTGGGGCTGTTTGTTTTAAAGAACTTGCGTGAAATTTGTTTGTTGTATTTTAGGAACTTTTAAGTATTGGAGCTTAAGATTTTCCTTGATGAAATAAAGAATACCATACCAGCAATTAACATATATTAATTTATGTTCTTTTTGTCCTTTGTTGAATAGCATGTATAATAAATTAATGGAGAAATTTGTTATCTTTTAGGCATCTTCAAAAAATGATATTTCCAAAGTTTGCAGAAAAGAATATGAGGTATGCATTTTATTTAACAAATTTGGATAGACTATTCAGATATTATCAAAATTGATAAAACCACTTAAAATTTAAAAATGAATTCATTCTTACATTAAATTGCCTTTTACTTTGCAGAAAATATAGCCTTGACAAAATATAGCCTTGTCATTTACCTTGTTTAGAAGTGTCACAACTTTAATTGACTTGTTGAAATTGAGCATTAATTTTAAAGAAATGCCCTGTTAGCTATACATGAATTAAGAAAATAAAATCTTAAAGTTAAAAAATTTTTTTTAAGAAATGCCTAAATCACATATACAGAGGCTTTAACCTATAATGTATTCATAATAGCAACTGGTTGTACCCAAGGTTGTACAATAGTTTTTCTTAGGTTCCATATCCTTTTTTGCCTCTTTTCCTATACCTTGACCCATCCAGGTATCCCTCTTTATAAACTGTCTCTAATTGAAAGAAACAAAATCGCACTGCCAGTGTGAGTAGCTTCAAACTTTCCTAGCTCTTGCATTTGGCAGAAAAATTACTAAATTACAAAGGCTGTATTAAATCTGAAGGACTCTTATTTCCCAGTGGTGGTCTTTCAAGCGCTGTATCTAGATGAGGTAATTCCTAGGGCAGGGGTAGAGGAGGTATTTCATGTCATGCAAATATGTACAGAAGATTGTCCCTGATGTGAAAAAGCTCCTCATTGGACTACTTTCTTCAGTTTCTAGAACTCCACTGTTAAATGTGACATTATTGTTCTTCGTAGTGTGAGACCGTGCAGTTAAAGGTACTTACATGCATATTCCTCATTCATCATTTTTATCTATAACATTGGGATTCCTTTGCTTTTAATAGTCTGTATTCTCTTGGAAAAGATAGAACAGTTCTCTTAACAGCTTCTAGATGATAGTTCTGCCTTTTTTTCTTTTCTCAATGCCTATATTATAGCTCTTGATTAATATTTTTAAATGGGAAAAATCTTATTTATCTTTTGTCCCTTTGTACTATTTGCTAAGTTATATCTGTTTCTCTGAAGACACATTTCCAAATTAACTGCAACTCTTCTCTGTTCTTAATAAAAGGAGCCTTGCTGCAAAGAAATAAAAGATCTTTTTTTTCCTTATCTCTCTACCTTTGAAATAACTAGTTTTAGTTTCTCTTGAACAAAGTGGCTAACTGTGATAATTCCTTCTTTTCTCCCACGTGATGTCTGACACTGTCCATCTCTTGTAGCCTGTCCTCCATTATTTTAGTGTGCTTCCTTCTCTTGTCTGGATTTCTGCATTGCCCTAGGAAGTCTGCCAGTATGTGTTGATGAAGGACGGGACAGGAAAGGTAAGAGAGATAAACGCTGTCCTATGAGAGAAATACTAAGGATAGTTTACTTTTCCCAGTCTGTCCTCCCTTATTGGCCTAGAATTAAGCAACTATTTTCCAAAAATCTACATGCCAAGAGGGTTCTTTTACATATATATATAAAAATATATATGTAAAATACATATACGTAGTATGATATATATGAAAAATATACATATGTAATATAAATCTGTTAAAAACTGACTCTCTAAATTATTCAAGATAATTCAAGGCTCAGTTTGATTTCTCATGTATTATTTAGAAATAAAAGAGAGATGAGCACTTTAATGCTGAAGGAAGGTTCTACATTATAAACCCCAAATAACATTCACTCTCATGATTGTTGAAGTCTAGTCCAAAGATGATGACTATTGGTTATAAAGTGAATGGGGTAAATACAGTGTAATACAACCTAGTTTAACTGGACTGGTTGTTTATCAACCTAAGAATAATTTATAAAACTAGGCTTTTAGTATCTTTTCCTTAACACTGGAGTGATCCCTGGAGTGAACTTCCAGACGTGTAAGCTGTTACTTGAGGCTTACAATTATAGGGGTTAGCATTTACCCTGCAGCATGGTTTTATGCAGTTTGATTAGATATTCAGAAAGTAAGTACTTTTATTTGGAGGAGCTAATGTTTATCTTTACTGGTAACCTGCTGCAGAACCCCTTTTGAGGGGATTTCCTGAGAAATTATGAATAAAGTTTAAAAATTTTGTTGCAACCAAGCTAAGATAAAGCAGTTAATTGTAAAGCATTGTTATGTCTGACTTTATAGCATCTGTTTCCTTTTCTCATGCAAATCAACAATTATTTATTGAATGTAAGAGGCAGTTTTATATAATAGAAAAGCATAAACTTTGGAGTTATACCTAACTTAGAATTCTAGCTAAGACTACTTATAACTTAACTTCAAATACTGAAGAATTGTATTTGAGTGAAGAAATAAAATATATACTGCACACACGAGGGCTCAGGGAAATCAGAAAGCAGAGTGAGCATGTTGGGATTTATCAGGGGAAACTTTACAAAGGAGAAAGGCCTGAAAGGTTTGGCATACTTTGGTAAGAAAGATTGTGGATCAAAAGCATGTTAGCAAAAATGCACATGGCTTGTGCAGGGGACGGAAAGAAAATAGGCCTGTTTGGGGCTGAGAATCTGTGCTTAGTTGCATAGACAACGTGGGACCAGATCTTGGAAAAATGATATTTTAGGGCTCAGCCCATCATTAAGTAGAAGGAGATGATGAAAATTCTGTAATAGGAGACCAACATAACAACTTCATATTTTAGAAAGCTAAAGCCTTAATTGTATGCATGCTAAGTTTTAGATCCCACAGACCCCTCTAACTTAGCTAAAAGCAGGTAAGGCCCCAAACTAGGATGATAATAATAGAACCAAGCATTAAGGAATAAATCAGAGATTTGAAGGCAGAATCCATCAACAGGATTTGTTAATGGTGGATTGAAAATAGTAGATAATGTTAAGGAAAATATTAAAAAAATTATTAGTGAATTGGGAGGTAGAACTGAAGAAATTATATGGACAAGCAGCACAGAAGGACAGACTAAAAGAGAGTTTAAGAGATGTGGGAGATAAAGTGTTCAAATTGGAATGCTAGAAGAAGAAAAGAGAATATGGGACAGAGGCAATATTTAATAAGACCCATCAGGGGCGCCTGGGTGGCTCAGACTGTTAAGCATCTGCCTTCGGCTCAGGTCATGATCCCAGGGTCCTGGGATCGAGTTCCACATCGGGCTCCCTGCTGAGCAGGGAGCCTGCTTCTCCCTCTCCCTCTGCCTGTCACTCCCCCTGCTTGTGCACTCTCTCTCTCTGTGTCAAAGAAAAAATAAAAAATCTTAAAAAAAAAAAAAAGAGACCCATCAAATCTCCAGCAGGATTAAAAAAAAAAAAAAAAATTCCATGCATTACTGACACACCTCATAGCCAAAGATCTTAAAAGCAGCCAGGAAGAAAAGACCTTACCTTCAAAGGAGACTAACAGCTGATTTCTCAATAGCAACAGAGGAAGTCAGACAGTGGAATGATACCTAAACTGTTCTGAAAGAAAATAATTATCAACCTAGAATTCCATATCCAGTAAAAATATTTTCTAAGAAAGGGGAAAATTAAAGGTATTTTCAGACAACAAAAATGAAGAATTGCCATACTGGACCCTTAAAGGAAGTTGTAAAATATCTTTTTTGAGATGCAAAAGAAAATGAGAATGATGAAAATACAAAGTGACTAAGTTAAAACACACACACAGATTGTAGAAAATAATATATTTTTCAATTTTTTTTTTAAAGATTTTATTTATTTTTTGACAGAGAGAGACAGTGAGAGAGGGAACACAAGCAGGGGGAGTGGGAGAGGGAGAAGCAGGCCTCCCACGGAGCAGGGAGCCCGATGCGGGGCTCAATCCCAGGACCCTGGGTTCAGGACCTGGGCCGAAGGCAGATGCTTAATTACTGAGCCACCCAGGCACCCCTTTTATTCAGTTTTTAAACAAGAGAAAATACACAGCAACAATAGCATATATGTTGGGAAGGGAGTTTAAAGAAATTGAGGGATATTAGTGTTAGGTGTTTTTAAATGTAATGACCTGTATCTCAGAGGTAGTTAGGAATACAGGACTAAAGAGGAGGAGAGAGATCATGCCCAAGTCAACCATGAAGTAACCCTTGAACCTTGAGAGTTAAAGAAAACTCGATGAAAGAGAAAGTGTTGAAAAAAGTGGAGAGCTGGATTTTGAAATTGCTTTTTTAGGGACCTAGAAGAGAAGGATACAGATACCGATTAGGAGGACCCTACCTATGTTGAATGAGACTGTTGGAATGAGATGTTCCAAGAAAAAGAGATCTAACTTTCTATCAGTGGAGATGTTCAAGCAAGGGCTTACTGGATTCACATACTGTGGAAGGGATTTCTGCAATGGATGGGAGATTTAGCTAATGATCTCCCAACTCTGCAGTTCTCTTTTTCTGACCCGTAGCTAAGAAAGAGTACTTCCTTCAGTACTGATGAGTATTTTTTCAGAATCACACTTTTTTTCGTTTTAAGATTTTATTTATTTTGACAGAAGGAGAGAGACAGCAAGAGAGGGAAAACAAGCAGGGGGAGTGGGAGAAGGAGAAGCAGGCTTCCCGTTGAGCAGGGAGCCCGATGCGGGGCTCGATCCCAGGACCCTGGGATCATGACCTGAGCCGAAGGCAGATGCTTAACAGTCTGAGCCACCCAGGCGCCCCTTGTTTTGTTTTGTTTTAAAGTAGTCTGCACACCCAGCGTGGAGCCCAGTGCGGGGCTTGAACTCACTAACCTGAGCTGATATCAAAAGTGCTGCTTAACCCACTGAGCCACCCAAGCTGCCCATAGAATCACACTTTTGATTAGAGCCACCATTATCAACCAGTGGCTTGATAACTCAGGTGTCATGGGCACGCTCAGTTCTAGGTTCCCCATGCATTTTCACAGGTGTGGTCCTTGGCGCCTGGAAGTATTGGTCAGGCCACATGGATTCATAGATGTGTGATACTAGAACCAGGGATGATAGTCAAAATATTCAACAGCTGGAATGACGTAGGCACCAGCTGAACAGATGCTGGCTGTAAACCATCAGCAAGCCATACTAGCACACGCTGCCTCATTAAAGCCAAAGTACGAACTAAGTTGTATTGTCTCTGAGTTGTGAGACATCTAGTATAATTTTTTTTTTTTTTAAGATTTTATTTATTTGACGGAGAGAGACACAGCGAGAGAGGGAACACAAGCAGGGGGGGTGGGAGAGGGAGAAGCAGGCCTCCCGCTGAGCAGGGAGCCCGACGTAGGGCTCGATCCCAGGACCCCAGGATCATGACCTGAGCCGAAGGCAGATGCTTAACGACTGAACCACCCAGGCACCTCGTCTAGTATAATTTTTTTACATAGTCTTTGTCTGCAAGTTGGCTGAAAATAATATCTTCTTCTAGCCACCAAAATGGTAATTAAAAAAAGAATTTTGTTGTTTATAGTTTCTTTCTTAATATCAGGATAAATACGTTATCATGTTACCATGATGTGAGGCTGATGAATCTCCAGAGACTTGGCAGTGGCTTGATGACACAAATTTTAGGTTTGGGTTCATAAATTTATTTCATAACCTTTATGTCAGGCTTTACTACCATTCTTATAACATAGTGGTCATAAATATAAATACCTTTTCCATTTGCTGAGTGAGCCACTGCAATACAGTGCTACAGATTTTCATCAGACTTTTACATTTTTATTTGTTTCTTCTTCCTTTCACAGATCCTCCTCTATGTTTTTCTTTATATTCTTTTTAGAAATATCATTTTCATTTCTTTCTTGGCTTTTTTTTCAGTCCAGTTATTTGATGTTACTTCATTAAGGAAGGTGAGAAACTATAAAGGAAAGGCAGTAGGAGGTATTTTTGTGAGGACTCACTTTTTTTTTTTTTTTTATCTTAAAGGCATTTAAGTTTTAAACTAAACAGTTGCTAAACAAAACTAAAATAATGTTCTGTTCTGGGGTTCTGGTTCTGTGAGAATGCTAAGATAAAATTAAGACTCTGAGGATATTAAAAAGAGGCTCTAAGAACCACAAAAACAAAGGTGGTCGGCCTTGTGAGTTTCAGACTCAGTTCTGTCAGCACCATCCTGTCAACACACAGCTCAGTGCATAAGACAAAGGTTCAGGTATGTGTTACTTTTTATTTCTCGTCATGTGTTCAAAATTCAAAACGGTGTACAATTAGAAGTCTCTTTTCAACCTCCTGTACTACAGCCACCCAGTTCCTAAAGTCATTTATGTGTATAAAAGCAAATATATATACATATTTGCTTTTATATTTTATATTTAATATACTTACATTAAATATATATATAATATGTATTATATATATATATATTTATGTGGTTCTCCTCCACCCCCTGTAACACAAATGATCATATCCCTGGATGCCAGTGTTTGGTACATAGTTACATATGTCTACATGGGCTGTACAGTGTATTCTCAGGAAGTGTCACAATAAAATGTTCTGCTTTAAAGATTTCTATGTATTAATTTTATTTTGTTCCTTTTTCTCTCAAATTAACCTTGATTCTAGATTTACTACCAGAAGCATAAAGGAAAGGGATGAAGAAGTAGCCCTAAAAATTTAGAGATAAGAAGGCAGGGATGTCAGGGCCAGCAGGATTATCTGGACAGCTAGAGGCCTCTGATGCCTCATGTGATTGGATCTGTTCTGCAGTGTTCTAAGAATAGAGTAGACCATCTTGTATGTCAAGTGATAGTCTAGGTTGTAGTTAGTCAGCTCTGGGGAATTTAGCAAGAAGAATAATATGGTACTTTGCCCGAGCAAAGCCTTCAGGACCTAGATGTAAAGCTTCTTTTAGTTAGTACTAAGGAAACTCCCAAGAATCGGCAGAATATAGTAAATAGAAGACTGTGAATGGGGGCTTATCCGTGATAAAATGCTATACTGAGACCCGCTATCAGAGTAGATGTGGGCCGTTACCTGCAGCTGATGAGCTCCAAAAAGAGCGAAACCTATTAGGTCCTGCAGTACTGGCTTCAGAAATAAAACCTTGATTATATTTCATTTGTATGTGGTTTTGTTTTGTTATATTTTGTATTGGAAGGGAATAACTCCTATTCAGTCTCCTTGTGCTAGTGTATTTCCTCTTCTAGTCCTTTCTTCTCAGGAGTCACCTGAATGAGATCATTCCAAAGGGAAGTTGGATCAAGCTTGATTAGATTGTGACCTGGTCTAATCTAAATGGCCAGGTTCTTCCCCCCAGGCAATCTCATCTACTCCCCTAGTTTTAACTGTCCCAATGTGATGACAACTACAAAATCTTTGGCTAAACATTTTCTCTGAGGTCCTGAGTCATTACTGAATATTTGTACTTTTGATGTTCAATGGGCATTTCAAATCAGCCAAACTGATTGTTACCTTCCCTACTTCCCCTTCCCTCTACCCCATTGCTGCACAGCGTGTGCGTGCATGTTCGAGTGCATGTTCACACGCGCACGCACACACACACACACACACATGCACACACAAATCCAAAACAAAAACTTACCATTTTTTATACATTTCTTTTTTTTTTTTTTTTAAAGATTTTATTTATTTATTCATGAGAGACAGAGAGAGAGAGAGGCAGAGGGAGAAGCAGGCTCCCAAGGAGCAGGGAGCCCGATGCGGGACTCGATCCCAGGACCCTGGGATCATGACCTGAGCCGAAGGCAGACGCTTAACGACTGAGCCACCCAGGCGCCCTTTTTATACATTTCTTGTTTGATTGTTCCAGTGTAGTCCTCCCAGACACATAAACTAAAAGCCTAAGAGGTATTGTCTACTCTTCCTCTTTCTCACCACCTCCCACAAATAAGTGACTATCAAGCCCTAAAGATTTGCCTCCAAAATCTATCTTCAGTCAGTCTCCTTTCCAGATCGTCAGTTACTGCCTTACCTCAGGCACCACTTTTCTGGACTACAGTAGCTGCCCAACGAGCCTTCCTATCTAATTTCTCCCCTTATTTACTCTCCACTTCTCATAGGGTGATCTCTTTAAAGACTAGATGTGGTCATGTCACTCCTTCCTTAAAACTCTTCAGTGGCTCACCTGTAGGATACAGTCCATGTTCCTCAGCCTGGTAAACTAAGCTTTTCTCCATCTAGCCACTGACGGTCTTCTCCTTTACGCTTGAGCAGTATGCTACTTGTAATTTCCCAGATTGACCATGTGTTTTGTTAGTTGTAGTTGTACAGCCTGTTTGTTCTACCTAGAATTCCCTCTCCCGGAATCCATCCTCTTACCCCACCCGGTGGTGTGCTGGAGCCAACTCCTACTAGCTAGGGAGAACTGTTGGGTAAATACTCAGGAATTTTGCCAGCCAGTTTTTAACTCAAAAACAGCCATGATGGGGGCATTTTCACCACAAACATCAGCAAATATTACAAATCAGGACTTTCCCTCCACCCCCACCCCTACAAAAGTTGGTCCTAGCACACCAGCACTCCTGTCCAACTGACAACCACCTTAGCCTCAAATTCTGGCTTAGGTAGTTCTTTGAAACCTTTCCTGCCCAGCTCTCTACACACATAAAATTGCTACTTCTAAACACTTTACAGGCTTGATTATAGCATTTTTCAACTTATAGTGTAACTCTCTGTTTACATGTCCCTTTTTAATACTAAACTCTTGAGTTCCTAGGGCAGAGTGTACCTCTCAGTTGTCTTTGCATCTGTCATTCATTCACTTAACATTCACTGAACTGATAACACACCAAACTTGATATACTTAATGTGTCTCAGGCACTGTTCTCAGGGTACAAAGGTGAAAGGATTTAGCCATTGTCTGTAAGAAGCTCATAGCTAGTCCATGGGAAGAGAGAAATTCAAATAGTTCATTACAATACAGTGAGACAAGTCCATTGCTAGAAGTCTGTATAAGACACATTGGAGCCTGAAGGGAAACAAAACAAAACACACAACCCTGCCCGGTGTAATGGGAAAGTCTTCACAGAGCTGGTAAGGCTTAAAGGATGAACAAAAATTTGTTGCCTGTAAATAGGTGCTAAAAACAGTATTTTTATAGATAGAATTTCTCAGTAGAAATTTTTTCCATTCTGGACAGCTGAATTACACAACGTTTTTTGTTTCAGAGTAAATAGCAGTTTTATGTGGAAACCTTGTGTAAATGTCTATGAATTCGGCATTCTCAGAATGAGTACAGAAAGCATTGAATACTGTATCTATCACAATAATGTTGTATAGCGACTATCCCCAAACTCCATAGCCTGAAACAATAACAGTTGATCATTTCTTACGAATCTAAGGACCAGGTAGGCAGTTCTGATCTGGCCAACCTTAGCTGATTTTGGCTGGGCTTACTCATGCTTCTGCAGTCAGCTTGCGGGTCAGCCTGAGCCTAGCTTCTGTAGGATGCTGTTGGCTAAGTTAGCTCGGCTCTCTTCCATGTGTCTCTTCTAGCCCTGTAGCTCAGGCATGTTCCTGTGGTGGTGATAGGGGCTGAAGAGAGGAAGTGGAAAGATGCAAGTCTCTGTGCAGGCCTTTGCTTGCCTCAAGCTTGCTACTGTCCACTGGACCAAAGCAGATCATGTGGCTAAGTCCAGAGTTAGTGTGAGAGAAATAGAGGGAAATGTGAAGAACTGGGACGATTACTGCACTCATTCTACCAAAACACTGTGCTGAGCTCTGTCCTAGACCTTGTGTTACTCTACAGATGTTACTTGCCCTTCAATTTGCTTCCAGTTGGTTGGATGCACTGGTGATAATGAGCAAACTTCTTTGAGCAGTCTAGACCTATTATTCTTATTTCCAGTTTTAGGTGTTTTTATCCAACTCTTGAAATGATATTTATTATTTGGGAGGCAGAAACTGAAAAGTCACTTGTTTAGCAATATCCATATCATGATATTAAATCCTTTACATATTCTGGTCGCTTAAACTTTTTGACTAAAAAGCCATGGTGTCCACAACAAAGAAAAAACATCTTGTAGAGATATAAAAACATGTTGTTTTTTTTTTAAATAAAAACATGTTTGTTTGTTTTTTTTAAAGATTTTATTTATCCATTTGACAGAGACACAGCGAGAGAGGGAACACAAGCAGGGGGAGTGGGAGAGGGAGAAGCAGGCTTCCCACTGAGAAGGGAGCCTGACGCGGGGCTCTATCCCAGGACCCTGGGATCATGACCCGTGCCGAAGGCAGACGCTTAACGACTAAGCCACCCAGGTGCCCCAAAACATGTTTGTTTTTAAAGGTCAATTGTTTAGGTGCACCTGGCTGGCTCAGTTGGTAGAGCATGCGACTCTTGATCTGGGGTTGTGAGTTCAAGCCCTGCATTGGGCCTAGAGCTTACTTAAAATAAAATAAAGTAAAATAGAGATCAATTATTTAATATCTCCAACTTAGCATCTGATGAGCTAGATTCCTCATATGAGATGCAAAACTTCAAAGTGGGAGAAATTTCAGTCCATTTATGAAAAAGAAACATTTTATTTATCAAGGCCTTAACAACAGAGCAGCTCCTTTACTTTTAACTAGTAGCCTTGGGAATAGGGAACATTAAATAACAGTTCATAGAATGTGCTCTTTTGGGTCTTTGTCCAGAAGTGATTGAAATATCCAAAATGAACCCCCTTTTTTTAAATGAGGTTCATATGATCAGTGTTTGTTTAGTTTTCATCATCCTCATCATTGAGACAAGTGGGCAAATGGAGAATTGTTAGAAAGGAAGAAGGGAGTCCCAGAAATGGAAAAGTATGTGTGGCAGAGACAGAAAATAAATCCACAGAGCCAACTTCTGAACAAGTGGTTGGACCAGGAGAGTCTACCTTCCAGTTGCACCCCAATGGCTCTTCCCCCAAAGGAGGGTCACTGTGGCTTGCAGGATCACTATGGTTCCCTAGACTTTGATTTTACTTTGTATTTTAGTTTTTCTGCCAGGCTTGCCCCCGATAACCTGCTCCCAACACTAGGTGGAAGGGCTTGCTGCTGTTCTCTAAAGCCAGTGGGAGTAGGGCAGGGAGCTGGAAGTAGCTACCTGAGGAAAGATTTCATGATCAAATATTTTTAAGAGAAATAATATGAACCTTAAGAAATGATTGTTGTCAGGGCGCCTGGGTGGCTCAGTTGGTTAAGCGACTGCCTTCAGCTCAGGTCATGATCCCAGGGTCCTGGGATCGAGTCCCGCATCGGGCTCCCTGCTCTCCGGGGAGCCTGCTTCTCCCTCTCCCACTCCCCCTGCTTGTGTTCCCTCTCTCGCTGTGTCTCTCTCTGTCAAATAAATAAATAAAATCTTTGAAAAAAAAAAAAAAAAAAAAAGAAATAAGAAATGATTGTTGTCGGGCGCCTGGGTGGCTCAGTCGGTTAAGCGACTGCCTTCGGCTCAGGTCATGATCCTGGAGTCCCGGGATCGAGTCCCGCATCGGGCTCCCTGCTCAGCGGAGGGTCTGCTTCTCCCTCTGACCCTCCTCCCTCTCGTGCTCTCTGTCTCTCGTTCTCTCTCGCAAATAAATAAATAAAATCTTAAAAAAGAAATGATTGTTGTCCCCACAGTTTAGTGTGCTGACTCTAAAAATAGGGGAATGTTAAAAAGAGATTACAATGTGGACATAAATTCAACCTGCATTGGCTGCATTCGGAAAAATAATCCAGTCTTCTTACAGTGTAGTGGCATGAGAGAAAGTCTGGGTTCCAGCCCTGGCTCTGCCCTTTGTTTACTGTGTATCTCTGTCTCGCCAGCTGGATAGTGAAGGCTTTTGGATTTGAAGATCTCTCGGGATCCTGTCAATCCAGCACACTGCTGTGTTCTTTGGGTCTCTGAGGTTGTGGTAGACCCTCATCTTGGTAACACTGTCATTTTTATCTATTCTAGAGTAAGATGAGCAGAGTGAGGGAGTTGTTGTATGGAGGCACAGAGCTTATAGTAATGGCAAAAGGTCAGAAGAGGTTCCATGTTAGTATAAAGCCTCAGTTACCTCTTTCACCACCAGATGGTGGCCAGACATTTGCAAGACTTAAGAATTAGCTTTAGCTAAGACTTAACAAATGTCTTAGGAAATGAAGAAATTATAAGTTAATGGTGTAACTGATTAATCATGTCTTAAACCCTGTCGCACTAGTCAGCAATAATTTCAGCAGTGAAAAGGTAGAGTTACCTATAGTTTATACATTAGATATAGTTACCCAAGGTATAGTTTATGCCTACTTACAGTTACCTAAGGTTAAGAAATCTTTATCAAAGAGGATCAGAGTTTGAAATCATGATGAGTATAAAGTAAGCAAGAGAGAATTGATGAATTCATCAAATGCTGGTATACTTGAATGAAGAACCATTCTTTAAAACCTTACAATTAATAAAGATAAAAATAGAGATAAAATGGTGTTTATTAATACTATAGGTACTGCTATATGGAAATATAAATGTTTTTAGTTCAATAAGTTAAGGCAAACTTATCCACAAAAGGTCTATCAGTGAACATTAAGAGGAAATCAGAAGTGCTTAAGGATCATTTCTGAACTGTGGATGTGACATCGAGTTGTGCCCTTCTTCTACCTTAGGAGTTGACAGACTTTTTCTGTGAAGGGTCAGATAGCAAATATTTTAGGCTTGCAGTTTATATGGCCTTTGTCTACTCAACTCTACCATTGTAGTATGAAGTTGCCATATGCAGTACGTAAACAAATGGGTGTGACTGTTCCAATAAAACTTTATTTACAAAAATGGGCAGCAGGCAAGGTTTGGCCATGTGCCATAGTTTGCCAACCCACCTGTAGGCGAAGGCTAGAGTTCTAAGCATTTCTCCTTTTTAGGCCTCCATCTCTGGCTTTGGTCAAATAAGGGGTTGAATTAGAGGATCTCTGACATTTTTCAGGTTTTGTGTCCTTTGGTATCTCTCCCTGAAGCTAAGTGATCCACCAGGCCAACTCCAGAATGAGTTTTCTTTTATTTGTAAGGTCAAGTTTCTAAAAACCCAACTTGAACAAATCTGTACGTCTCTAGAACAGGGTTTCTGAACCTTGGCACTATTGATATTTTGGTCTGTTGTTTGTTGCTGTTGTAAAGAGGCTGCCCTGTGCTTCTAGGATGTTTAGCAGCATCTCTGGCCTCCTCTACCCATTAGATGCCAGCAGCACATACACTGTTCCCCTGCACCAAATGTCCCCTGGGAAGCAAATCACCCCCAGCTGAGAACCACTGCTCTGGAGACTCGTATGAGTAACTGGAAGAGTATCAAAACTGGAAATCAGGCCATTTGACCCAGGATGGCCACAGAGATAATAAACGCCTTCCTTCAGGTACAAGGTCAAAAAAGCCAAGCCCAAAAGAACAACTGGTTTATCAGAAAAAGAAAGTGAGAATCAAAGGGGGCTGGAAATTTGGTAGTAGATTGCTTTTTATTTTTATTTATTGATTGATTTTTTTTTTTTTTTTGAGAGAGAGAGAGTGAGAAAGGGAGTGGGGTGGGGGGGTGGGCGGGCAAGAGGACAGAGAGAGAGGAAGAGAGAAAATCCTAAGCAGGCTCCACACCTGGTCCCACACACTCCAACTCGGGGCTCGATCTTCTGGTCCTGAGATCATGACCTGAGCCAAAATCCAGAGTTGGACGCTTAACTGACTGAGCCACCCAGGTGCCCCAGTAGATTGCATTTTAATATTGATTTAGATCATTTTGTGGAAAATGTTCCTAAAACCACTGAACCAAAATAGATGGCTATCTATAACAGGTAAGTAAAAAGTCAAACAAAGAAACGTGGATGAAGAGAGATCTAGAAGAGATCATTAACACCAAAAATGTTTAGTTTTCACTCCTCATATCGCTTGATGAGATCTCTAACAGAAAGAATTCATACTGTATGAATTCATTAGCCCTTATCTATCAAGTCAGGGTTTTTTGTTTTGTTTTGCTTTAAATGGATAAATCAAGTATGGTTTATTTCTACAGTAGAATATTATTTACTGGAGAAAATGAATGCAGTATAGCTTCACACAACTACATAGATGGATCCTTTAAAGTAGATTTTAAATTTTTTTTTTTTAAGATTTTATTTATTTGAGAGAGAGAGAATGAGAGACAGAGAGCATGAGAGGGAGGAGGGTCAGAGGGAGAAGCAGACTCCCTGCCGAGCAGGGAGCCCGATGCGGGACTCGATCCCGGGACTCCAGGATCATGACCTGAGCCGAAGGCAGTCGCTTTAACCAACTGAGCCACCCAGGCGCCCTAAAAGTAGATTTTAAATGTCAATAAAGCTGGTCTTTTAAAAGTCCAGCTGGCTTGTGATTTAGCTACAATTAAAAGCCAGTCATCTCTATTCAACTAAAAGAGCACTTGATTTCCATCTTCCTTTTACTTATGCCCATATTATTTCTTTTAGGAATTCATTCTCTTCCAATTGTAAGGGATATTAATCATAGCTGACAAGCCCTGAATATCCAGACGGCTTTGAACAAGAAATTTTTTGGTTTTGTCTTATTTTGCCTCTTGTTTTCCTTACAGTGACTTTAACACAGTGTGATATTTTCTGAACAGTGATCTAAGAACTCGAAATACTAATTCTAGTCTCAGGCTCTGCTTTTGACTTGCTCTATGATCTGGGGCAGACTCCCCTCTGCTGAGGAAACGGTTTCTTCATCTTTAAAATGATAGAGATCCCCCAACTTCCCAGGGTAATTATATAAGAATCATCTTTTTATTTTTATTTTTATTTTTATTCCAGTATAGTTAACATACAGTGTTATATTAGTTTCAGGAATACAATATTGTGATTCAACAATTACATAAGAATTATCTTTGAAGGCTTGTTTAATATGTAGATTTCTGTGGTTCATTCCCCCATTCTGATTCTGTAGTGTAGGGTAAGGACTAGGAAGCCCAGGTGATTCTGGTACATGGCCATGTTTGAGAACAAGTAGAGATGAACTCTAAGGACCTTTCAACTCTAAAATGCAGTGGTTACGTGAAATCTCTATTTCCCTAAATGCCTTTTATTATATTATCTTCTGGGAGCTCTTTTTATATACTGCAAGAAATAATTGAGATTAATACATTGTAGGTCACTCCACATACACACACAGGTACAGCTTTGGTTTGCTATAATGTGATCATCTTATGGCTCAGGATGAGAATCTTGACCCCCAATAATTGTGTTAGAAGATGGTTTCCCTTTTTACCAGGGTGCCATCTCAGCTTCTTTGTCTTCATCCTTGGATTTAGAGAAGAATTAAATAGTCTGATATTCTGATTTCCATGTAACCATAAAGTGGAATAAAATTAGGAATTCTGCATGGTGGTTAACTTGTTTGTTTTTCTTTAATTTACAGAATGCTCTTTTCAGTTGCATTAGCAGAAATGAAAGTAAGTATATTGTCAATGGTTATATGAACAGTCCAAAGAGCAAAACTCAGTTTAAGAATACAATTTAGCTGTTATAAGCATTGCCAAGACCTGACATTATGACATGGGCTGTTAGTAAGCTGCATGAAGGCCCAGCAGGATTCTGATAGGCTCTTTCCTCAGTGGTATTCAGGCTATTCATGAATTATGACAGTTTCTATGTCTTAACTGCAGATTTACAAAGCAGATACTACTGTTAGATGGGAAGATCATGCCCTACTTGAATAAATAGGATTACTTGCAGAAATTAAGCATTCCCAGGTGATACAGTGTAGCACTTGCCAAGGACTGCCTCTCAATTTGTTCCTCAGACATTTACTGCCTACTTGCTCTGTGGAGACAGACACAGGATATAGGATAGTGTCACTGATAAAAGTGCTGTGGGAATTCAGAGGAAGGAGGGATCACATCCTGTAGGGGTGCTTAGAGTGGCTTCGTGGAGTTGGTAGCTGAGCTGGGCCTTGAAGGATGGACAAGAAATGAACAGTGGAGATTGGAGGAAGGGCATCCCAGGTGAAGGGAGTAGTGAGCAGTTACAGCTAGGAAAACACAGCTGAGGAACAGAAGAGTTGTTTGGATTAGCTTGGCAGTTCAGTGTATCAAAGTATGATAAGAAACATTAACTGGCTGTATTTTATCTTCTAACCCTCTCTAATTAGGGCTTAATTCACAATTTCTAAGCTGTTCTCATAGTAATCTCTGTCTTCCCACACTGGTGAGGAAGCCAGCCTAATGGAGGAATCAGAAGATGGGCATCCTTGGCTGTTTCTCACTTGTCTCTTCTGTCCCCACCCCCACCCCTCAGTTTATCCTAAGGTTAATGGTGATAAATGTAGCCATAAATTACTCTTTGTGTTGCAATTGAACAGTTTAGCAATGAACACAGTAAGTAATAACTGTAAGTTAAAAACAGGTGGCACAGTAAGTGTGAAACAGTTTCCTGGTGCAGGAAACAGGCCTATCCTGTATCAGTTCAGTCCTAGCTTAATTTGTGTATCATTTTATCCTTGTCATTATTTCTGGAAGTTGCCTCAATTCTCTGCTCATTCCCTAGTTAGTGGAATTCACCAGAAACCTGATTCCGGTTCCTCCATAACCTCTAATAATTATCAGAGATTTCCTGCCTGCCTTTCTCTTACCCGTTTCCTGCCATACCTCCACCTGGGTTCCCTTCAGACTCCCACAGACCCTCTAACCTCTCCTATGTGGATCTCTTGCTCTTCCCCAGTATAAATCCCACATCTGCACCCCCCCAGCCACTCGTCTAGCTCCCCCCAGATACCTGAGATGGTCCCCCTTGGTTTCTAAAAATACACAAATCGAATTTCAAATGTGGGTTTTACTTTTCAGTGTTAAAGCAGGTCATATCAGTTGTGAGGTAAAGACCATTTCAAATTAGACATGTTCTTAGGAATAGAACTTAAGAAATTTTTTTCAAGATAAACAGTTATATAACTGTCAAATTTATGAAATGAGCCTGGTAGCTCTTAGTTTTTACTGGTCCTGTTTTATAAATGTGAAGCATTTGGGGGTTGGTTTTATTTTTATTTTGTTTGCCTTGCTTTGTTTGTAAATCTCCACAAATCTAACATAGAAAGATGTTCCAGTGGTTCTCAACATGGGCAATATTGGCATTTTGGGAGACCGTTCTGGTTGTGTGTCTGCCCTGTATGTTGCAGAGTAGTTAACAACCCCGACCCCATGTGCTAGATGGCGGCAGTGTCCCCAAGTCATTGTGAAAACCAGAAACATTTCCACATGCCTCCAGAATCTCCCAGAGGGGTGGTCCTGCTCCTGCTGAGAACCACTACGCTAGATAGACTATACTTTGACAAATAAGGACTCTCTTACACCACTGAGCACCTGGATGTCCTCATGGCTATTTCTATAGTAGTGCTGATTTAAAGTACTTGTCTTGGGGCGCCTGGGTGGCTCAGTTGGTTAAGCGACTGCCTTTGGCTCAGGTCATGATCCTGGAGTCCCGGGATCGAGTCCCACATCGGGCTCCCTGCTCGGCAGGGAGTCTGCTTCTCCCTCTGACCCTCCCCCCTCTCATGTGCTTGCTCTCTCTCATACTCTCTCTCTCAAATAAATAAAATCTTTAAAAAAATAAATAAATAAAGTACTTGTCTTCTGTGCCATGGTTTTATATCTCAAATTCAAAAGGTACATATTGTTTTATCAATATTGTGACAATTTATTGTTAGCAAATGGCTATTTCCATTTCAGCATCATTTCCTTTTTTCCCCCCTAGTGGGCTCAGTTTGTTGCAGTTATGCAGGCCATCACACAAACTGCCGAGAATACTGTCAAGCCATCTTTCGGACAGACTCTTCTCCTGGTCCATCTCAGATCAAAGCAGTGGAAAATTATTGTGCCTCTATTAGTCCACAATTAATACACTGTGTGAACAATTATACCCAATCTTATCCAATGAGGAACCCAACAGATAGTAAGTAAAATGGACATATTCCTCTTGTTTCAATCTTTAGTAAAATCATTTGTAAAAAGGAAGTAAATCCTTGGGGCGCCTGGGTGGGTCAGTCGGTTAAGTGTCCGACTCTTGATCTCAGCTCAGGTCTTGATCACAGGGTCGTGAGTTCAAACACCTCATTGGGCTCCATGCTGGGTGTGGTGCCTACTTACAAAAAGGAAGTAAATTCTTGTAGATATCTGCAGTCTCAGTCATTTGGGAAACACCAGACTTCCTTTGGTTTTTAGATTTGACAGACTGGATATTATTATCACAGCTGAAGGGTGCCAAGAAAGGTAGAGCTGTCAGGGGTATGAGGAAGCAGGCACTCTTTGTTCTGGTGATGGGAGAATTCATTGGTATGGATATTTTGAAAGGAAGTTGGGTTATGACCATGAGAATTTCAAATGATCATACCTTTTAATCTAGCAATTCCATTTCTCAGAATTTGTCCTTCAAGAAGACTCATAAATATACATGCACATGTAAAGGATATTTACTGTGACACTGATGGTAATGGAGAAAAATTAGAAATAACCCAAATACCCATCAATAGGGAATTGATTAAAGTTGATGAAATAAATTATGTATCTATATAATAACAATACTTTATAACCAACATAAAGAAAAAGGTATGTTTATATAGAAAGGAGTCCAAGATATAGTAAGCAAAAAAGTCAAGTTGCAGAACTAACTGTATAGTATAATACATTTTTAGTTGTATGCCTATTCCATTTTATATGTTTTTATAATGAACAATTATTTTATAATAAAAGCCCTATATAAAAATGAGAAGAAATCCTGATACTTATGAAAATCAGGGCCTCCTAGTGAACCTGCACCTTATGGGGTCTTCAAAGTCTCAGCTTTGTACATCCTGTAATCCGTTTTCTTCATTTAGAGGTGAACAAACTTTAAACAATTAACTAATTAACCAAACTGACAAAAGATTCATAAGCCAATGCCAATGTTTTGATTTACACTGGGATACTGAAAGACTTGTTTTTGTAAACTCAGAGGCAGTGATACGTGCCGTTTGTCCAGCATCTAAAGCAGAACTCTTATGCTTGTAACATTCTGTGGTGTGGCTGTATGATGAAAATCAGAGGATGAAGCATTTGCCACAAATAACCTTTATTCCTTTTTTTATTTTAAACATTTTATTTATTTATTTGTCAGAGAGAGAGCGAGCGCACAAGCTGGGGGAGAGGCAGGCAGAGGGAGAAACAGGCTCCCTGCTGAGCAAGGAGCCTGATGCAGGACTCGATCCCAGGACCCTGGGATCATGACCCCAGCCAAAGGCAGACACTTAACCACTGAGCCACCCAGGCATCCCTATTCATTTTTTTTTAAGATTTATTTATTTTAGAGAGAGAGTGCATGTGCATGGGGGGGAGGGGCAGAGGGAGAGGGACAGAGAGAATCTTAAGCAGACTCCCCACTGAGTGTGGAGCCCCATGCAGGCTCGATCTCACAACCCTGAGATCACTACCCGAGCCAAAACCAAGAATCTGACGCTTAACCGATGGCACCACCCAGTCACCCCAAACTTCATTCATTTTAAAGGCAGAAGCAACCTGATATCTTGTCAGAGTATGCTATTGTGTTATTTAAATTACAACTTAGAGGGGCGCCTGGGTGGCTCAGTAGGTTAAGCGTCTGCTTCAGTTCAGGTCATGATCCCAGGGTCCTGGGATCCAGTCCCACAGCAGGCACCCTGCTCAGCAGGGAGCCTGCTTCTCCCTCTCCTTCTGACCCTCCCCCTTGCTTGTGCTCTTGCTCAAGTGCGTGCTCTCTTTCTCTCTCTAAAATGAATAAATAAAAAATCTTAAAAAAAATAAATTACAACTTAGATTAGTTAACTTGCACAGATATATGAAAGCTTTATATCCCAAAATGTGATGGAATATGGTTTTTGTGGGTTTTGCTATTGAAATTAGTCATCTCTGTCATTCTGTCAAGGACACAATCCCTTTTAGGCAGTTGTTTCTAGTGTGAAATAATTCCAGTTTGATCTGTAATACCTTTTCCAGGAACATAAGATACTTTGCATGTAAGGACTTCTTAGGGGTAGGACGAGATGACCTTTCATTTATGTAGTATTGGTGCTAAAGATCCCATGTTTGGAGATAGTGGTAAATTCTGGTAATAGTTACCTTGTCCACCTTTAGCTCGTCAATTATTTGTTACGCTGCAAATTAGTGGAGAGAGAATTTGGTAGGCTCTGTGTACTGCAGATACTGACATACGACTGAGTAGTAGTGTTTCCAGTATACCACCATGTTCTTTTGTTCTGAGCAGTGCATGACATAAAATCAGCTAATTAAGCCACATATATCCTGAAAATGTAGGTTTATATTGCTGTGACAGAGCTGAAGACCATGCTTGCCAAAATGCCTGCAAGAGAATTCTGATGTCTAAGAAAACAGAAATGGAGATTGTTGATGGCCTCATCGAGGGTTGTAAGACCCAGCCTTTGCCTCAGGATCCTCTTTGGCAGTGTTTTCTTGAAAGCTCACAGTCTGTTCACCCTGGCGTCACTCTACACCCTCCTCCCTCTACGGGCCTTGATGGAGCTAAATTGCATTGTTGTTCTAAAGCAAACACTTCAACATGTAGGTCAGTATCTCATTTTCCTTTATTAAAACCAGTAGAAAATGGCATTTTAATTAGTGATTTTAAGTCCAGGAAATGTATGTTATATTTTTGTATTGTGTAGACTTAAGAGTTTAGAAGATGTAAAATCTTTCTTTCATCAGCAAGTATTTATTAAGCGTCATGTGTATATAAGACATTGTTTTTGAACATTGCTAAAAGAACTGTGTTTTGGAGTATAGAGGATTAACATTGGTAGGGCAATAAATATTTAAAGATGATGCAACATGGATTCTACCCTCAAGGCTATCATTAAGTAAGCTTACAATTTAGAAGATGTTTTGATATAACATCTAAGGGATATTCTCTTTGTTAAATTATGATACTTTCAACAGTAACTGACCTTTTGTATATATTGGTGAATGATCTGGGTTGGCACTTAAACCCAAAGTTAGATAGCAGTGTATTGGCATTCATTTGGATGATACACTTAGGGAAAAATTATACAAATATAAGATGGAAGGGGCGCCTGGGTGGCTCAGTTGGTTGGGCGACTGCTTTCAGCTCAGGTCATGATCCTGGAGTCTTGGGATCGAGTCCCGCATCAGGCTCCCTGCTCAGCGGGGAGTCTGCTTCTCCCTCTGACCCTCCTCCCTCTCATGCTCTCTGTCTCTCATTCTCTCTCTCAAATAAATAAATAAAATCTTAAAAAATATATATATATATAAGATGGAAGAAACAATTTAGAGACAAGAATAAATGGAGATAACTAAAGTCATGGCAGAACACAGGTGAAATAGAAGTTTGCTTTATTAGGGATATTTTAGGTGAAAATGGACCACATATTACTAGAACATCCTGAAATATCACCTACCAGGAGTGAAGCAGTTTTTCCCGTGGTTTCTAAATTGAATGGACCTTTAGCAAAAATTGTGCCCAGAATAACTCATCAAACTCTACCAAAGATATAAAAAAACTGGAAGATATCCGAAGAAAATTAACAGAAGAGCTTAAAGAGAAGTTGGTCCTGTAATTAAGGAAATTTAATTGCTGATAGGAATTAAATGTATTTATGGGAGGGATGCTGAGTAATTCTTTGAATTTCCTTAAAAGTATTTATACCCTAAAGTCATTGGAGATTGGAAACACTTTGCCCTACTTTACCTTGATGTAGTTTTATGGTTTATTTCCATCTTATGATTGATGTCAGTTTGTATAATTCCTGCTTATATATAGAAAACTAATTCTGAGATGTTATTGAACAGTCTGTTCAAGGTCATAGAGAAAGTTAAGGACTAGAGAAAGGACTGGTTTCTAGCTCAAAGTACCTAATTTAACTCATTCGCAGCTTCCTCCTCTCTATGATGTATAAGCTCCATGGAGAGCAGGGACCTTGTCTCTCTTATTTACCGTTATATATCCAGTGCCTTGAACAGGGTCTAACACAAAATAGGCACTCAGTAAACATCAGTAGAGTGAATGAGCAAAATTATAAAAGTAAAAACATCCTTCTCATAGGGTTGAATATGAAAGTCAAATAAAATGTGGCAGGAATGGGGAATTTTTACTTGTGACTTTGCATATTTTGGTAGTATATTTTATATTACATATATTATGTTTTTTTACATTTTTATTACTTTTATAAATTTTAAAAATTAAACTAATGTGAATGCACTTTGGAAATGGTACTGACATTATTTTAGTCATATGCAAGTTGATTTGTAATCATCAAGTACTACAAATAAGATTGTCATATATTAACTACAATAGTATATAGAGGGACGCCTGGGTGGCTCAGTCGTTAAGCGTCTGCCTTCGGCTCAGGTCATGATCCCAGGGTCCTGGGATCGAGTCCCACATCGGGCTCCTTGCTCAGTGAGGAGCCTGCTTCTCCCTCTCCCTCTGCTGCTCCCCCTGCTTGTGCTCTCTCTCTCTCTCTGACAAATAAATAAAAATCTTAAAAAAAAAAATAGTATATAGAAGCCTTGGAATTCATAAGCTTTTACATATAGACTACCTTGGCCTATCTTAAGGAATATAAGTGGCTTTGGGATAATTTTTCAGGGAGAAACTAGTGAACCCTAAGTCTGTAAAGCTTCTTAAATCTGAGGACCATGTCACAGTTTTACCTCCTGTGGTTGAAATATAAATGTAGGAGAATCTATCTTTGTGGAGGCAAAACCATATGCCTTACCTTACTTTACATAAAGGTAAAAGAGAGATCAGAAATACAGAAGAAATAACTGTGCCAAGAATAAGGATGTACAGGGCGCCTGGGTGGTTTAGTTGGTTAAGCGACTGCCTTCGGCTCAGGTCATGATCCTGGAGTCCCGGGATCGAGTCCCGCATCGGGCTCCCTGCTCGGCAGGGAGCCTGCTTCTCCCTCTGACCCTCCCCCCTCTCATGTGCTCTCTCACTCTCTCTCTCTCAAATAAATAAATAAAATCTTTAAAAAAAAAAGAATAAGGATGTACAAATACTGAAATTAAACATTACATTTAACACAGAGCTTTGTAGCAATCATGGGGAAATGGAAAGAGATGGATGATAAAAGAAGGCTAACATTTTCATGGAAGAGTTCACTGTTTATGGCTCTAAATTCTAGGAGATAAATTTTAGTCTTTTGGTTTTCGTAATTTTTTTCTTATTTATATTCTAAAATATAGTTCATAGAATTTGAGTTTTATGCAAATCAAATTATTTATTCATTTGGCTCATCTGTGTTTCTGCATTTGTGCCTTTATTTCAGAGAACTGTGCACTAAACTTTACAGCATGAGCTGGGGCAATACACAGAGTTGGCAAGAGTTTGATCGTTTTTGTGAATATAATCCAGTGGAAGTGTCCATGTTGACCTGTTTAGCAGATGTTCGGGAACCTTGCCAGTTGGGCTGTAGAAATCTTACTTACTGTACTAATTTTAACAACAGGTAAGAGAAAACTATTGTACATGGAATGGAAGTATTTTATCATTTTCTTGTTTTTAAATAAGTGAAAAGACCACTTTACTCTGATTTTTACTCTGATGCTAAGTTAAAAGGAAGTAGTATTTTTTTTATTATTTCATCTTTAAATACTATAACTCATCCGGTAAATCACCTCTGGGAAAGGAAGCACTATAACAAAGTCCCTTCTAGACTAGAGATACTTAAAGCATCTAGAATTCAAAGAATCTTTTCTGCCTTCAGCCTACCATTCTTCCCCTCTTCCTTCTATTACACAACCAGTGGAAACAGTTCATTGCAGAATAAATCACTGTGAACAATTTGGCCATCCAAATGCTCTCTTTTGAACAGTTTACTTCGAAGTTTACTTCAACCAGTCTGAAGGTCCCACTCAGCAAGTTCGCTATTTCATACAAAAATACTGTCTTACTTTACTTACTTGTATTTTCTTGAGGTATCAAGTATGGTCAGAAAAACAAGAGTCCAAAACTGAATGGCTGAACAAACAGTGAAGAAAACAAAAGGGCATCCAGAAGCTTAGAGAACACCTATCAGAGAAGGCAGAGAGAGAGTTTCTAAGCAAGAGGGGGCCAGTTTTGTGAACTGGCCTGGAGCCTGGAGATCAAGGGGGCAAAGAGGGAAAGAATCATTCAGTTGGGTCAGACAGAGGTTCAAATGAACATAATCCTATTCTTTTAAAAGTATTCAGAATATTTTTTAAAAAGGTATTCAGAATATTATTTCGAGTAAGAAAATTGAGATATCTTTACAGCTGGTAATAGAGTGTTAGCCGATAAGGACATGGTTTAGAGATTGAGTAAATTTGAAATCTATGAAATGATTGAAGTTAAACTTGGACTCATTGTCTGGCTTCTGGGGATAGTGGAGTAGTTTGTAGCAAACTAATACTTCTGCAAGTACCAATTATGAACTCTGTACAAAATATTTTAAAAAAGTATTGTTTTAAGGTGTTAGAGAGTGGCCAAAAGCAGGAGGGGCTGTATCTCATGAAACATAGAAACCACACTGCACGAGGGCCACATTTATCCAGTTTTTCCTTCATGGGCACCCTCAGCCCCCTTGCATGGCATAAAGAATTCAAGCAAAAAGCAGCAGTCTTGGGCTGAGGAGTTAGAGATCAGAGTTTAGGGCTGCCAGAGTGGCTAGATGCAGGAGTAGAAAACCCGGGAAAGGTGGGAACCACAGAAGGAGATGCCCCCAAATCTGCAAACAAACTCCCGGTAAATCCTTACATTTAACAAAGTGACAGTATACAAGGTTAACATTAAAAAGCCGATTGTATTTCTGTATGTTGCAACAAACAATGGGAAAATGAAATTTATTTTAAAAATACAAATTTACACAATTGCATCAAAAACATGAGATACTTAGGGTAAATTTAACAAAAGAGGTGCAAGAACTATACATTGAGAACCAGAAAACTTTGCAGAGAGAAATTAAAGACAGTGAATAAACAGAGAGAGGTACTGTGTTCATGGATTAGAAGACTCAATATTGTTAAAATGTTAATTCTCCTGAGACTGATCTCTAGATTCAGCGCAATCCCAATCAAAATCCCAATAGGCTTTTTAAAATAGAAATTGCCAGACTAACTCTGAAATTCAAATGAAAATACAAAGGACCTAGGATAGCTAAAAGAATTTTTTTTAAAAAATAACAAATTTGGAGAACTTACAGTACCTGATTTCAAGACTTGTTATAAAGCAACACAAATTAGGGGCACCTGGGGTGGCTCAGTCAGTTAAGCGTCATGATCCCAGGGTGCTGTGATTGAGCCCCAGGTTGGGCTGCGTGCTCAGCACGGAGTCTGCTTGATATTCTCTCTCCCTCTCTGCCTCCTGCCTGTTCTCTCTCAATAAATAAATAAATAAAATAAAATTAATTGAAGATGGGTCATAGAACAAAACATAAAAGCTGAAAATATAAAGCTTCTAGAAGAAAACTTAGGAGAATATCTTGACAAACCTGGTGTAGACAAAGATTTTGTAGACAGGAGACAAAATGCACTAATTATAAAAGAAAAAAAATAATGAGTTAGGGTTCAACAGTAAACACTCACCGAAAGACACCATATAAGATTTGAAAAGGCAGGCCACAGTTTGAGAGAAAATATTCAGTATATCACATGTGCACACTTACAGTCACACACACATTTGACAAAGGACTTGTAACCAAAATATATAAATAACTCCAATAACCTCATAATAAAAAGTCAAACAACCCTTGGGGCACTTGGGTGGCTTAGTCGGTTAAACGTCTGCCTTCAGCTCAGGTCATGATCCCAAGGTCCTGGGGTCGAGTCCTGAGTCAGACTCCTTGCTGAGCAGGGAACCTGCTTCTCCCTCTCCCTCTGCCTGCTTGTACTCTCTCTTTCTCCGTCAAATAAAACCTTAAAAAAAAAAAAAAAAGTCAAACAACCCAATTTAAAAAAAAATAGGCAAAAACTTTCAAGGGTCTTTCACCAAAGAAGACATCAAAATAGCCACCATGCATTCAAAGCTGATATCCTTTGATGCATTATATGTACTTTCTTTAAGAAAATCAGATTTTCCTACTGCATTAGTATGTCAGGATCTTACCTATTACTTCTCTCTAGAAAATAATTGCCTCTTGATTCTTTCTGGCCTTTTTTCTTTTCAGGCCAACAGAACTTTTCAGGAGTTGTAATGCTCAGTCAGATCAAGGAGCCATGAATGACATGAAGCTGTGGGAGAAAGGAAGCATAAAGATGCCATTTATCAACATACCTGTTCTTGACATTAAGAAGTGCCAGCCAGAAATGTGGAAAGCGGTAGCTTGTTCACTGCAGATTAAACCTTGTCATAGTAAATCCCGGGGAAGTATTATTTGCAAGTAAGTTTCTTTCCTTGTAATGACTCTCCAGTCTTGGTTCAGACCATGATCTGAACCACAGCCTATCTTTAGAGTTTTCTCTCCCACCACTTCTCTTTGCCCATCCTCCCCACATGTCAAATGCTTTCTCACTTTTTCCTCCTCTGCTTGAAGTACTATTCCATCTCCACTTGCCCACTGCCTCGCTTTCTTAGCCTCTCTCAAATGCCAGTCATTCCCATGGAATCTTCACAGATCTCCCCAGCTCATAGTAATTTATCCTTCCTACAAACTTCTGTAGACCTTTATTTGAATTTCTCTTATGGAATTTAGTTCCAGAAACATTTGTCAAGTACCTTCAATACTCAACTCTATTTTTATATTTTAATTTGTGTACTTACATTCTGTTAGACTTTGTTCTCCTTGAGGAGTTTATTCCTTGTAACTTCTTTTTTTTGTCTCCTCTTTCCTCTTTTTCTTCTCTTCAGGGATTAGGGTAATCCTGACACATAGTAGGTGTTCCATGCATGTTTAATGAGTGAGGGAGTTAGTGAATATAGTCATTAGGGCCTATTTCTAGTGAGCATTTTGTGAATGGTTTGCTTAGGAGATCTAGGATAAAGTAAAGGTGAAAGCTGCTGTCCTGGGTGAAACCAAAAGCATTAGCCATGTAGTAATCTATGCCAGCTGATCTTCAAGCATCTATTTTTCCAAAAACTTTTCTAAAAACCAAGTCAATATCTAGCCCCTAAGTTGGTGTGTGTCTTGGTGCTGCTGGACACTTGATGACTGATTGCAGATTATTTCAACCTTAAACAGGGTCCAGATCTATTCTCTGGCATGACTTGGCCATGACTTGAGTAAGGGGAAAGATGAGGGGTAACTTGGGTGGCAAGAGGCAACCTGTGGGAAATTTATAGACTCCTAGCACAAAAATTTATAGAAAAGGAATCAAATACCTTTTGAAGACTGAGAAAATTTTAAAGTAGTATACTTTCCAGTTGTTATGGGCCAAACACCTTACTGTTGATAACTAAAAAGATATTTAAAAAGAGAAGGGGACAGAGGGAGGAAGAAGCAAGTAAGCATAAGGTCCTGAAAGAAAAGATGTATGATTTTGCAAAGAGCAAATCAGACTCGCCTAGTTTAATTTCCTTTCAAAGACTGGGACAAGCCACACTGATGGTAATAACAGTACGAGTATAAAATTTGAGCAAGGCCTTTGATCTCCGATAAGAGAAAAGGATGCTTTGCTAGTATAATACATTACTTACTACTATGCAACCTGAGGTCTTCTATGACTCCTGTTTTCTTTTGCCATTACTCTGACCTAACCAGTTGTAAAATATTGTTATGAAAACTCACCTTCTGGAAGCCTTCAGAAACAGGATTGATATTGACTAGACAACATGAGGAGGTTCCTTAAACTCTAAATTTGTATTTTTCTTCTTAAGATCAGATTGTGTGGAGATTCTCAAGAAATGTGGGGACCAGAACAAATTCCCGGAAGACCACACAGCTGAAAGTATTTGTGAGCTTCTGTCACCTACAGATGACCTAGAGAATTGTATACCTTTGGATACATACCTAAGTAAGTACTTTGTTTTTTTAGATTTCAAATATTTCTCCCTTTCATCTCTGCCCTTCATGTTTGCTTTGGATGAACATCTTTCTGTTGAGAATGTGTGGTTTAATTATACTATCTCAATTGCAGACTCTTATCTTGGTCATAAAGGCTGAGTCTTGGTCTTTTTGGCTCTGGAAAGAATTGTCATCTTAAAATATGTAAGCCCAAGTGACTATCTTATCAGTCTGAGGAAGTGATGAACTATTGTCAATCAGGAATTCTAAGCAGTGAATCTGGGGCAAACATCTTAGATAATAGCCCCATATCATTGCTATCCCCTGGCCATGATTTGACCAGGAAGTGGAATTTCCCCAGGGAATCTTTAGCTTTTTGTCATGAGAATTAGTGTACCTGAGCCAGGCATTGGCTTAGACTGACCCACCAAATAGGGAGTAAGGAATGATGGTCTGGGTTAGTACATGAAAATGGAACTTTTGTCTCTGCCAAAGGATTCCTGCCAAGAGCTAGAAGAATAAGTTGCTATCTCATTGAGGGATCCTGGATCTGAGTTTCTCAGCAGGAGGTGGCCCCGTGTGGTGGAAACCAGAGAGATGACGAGTAGAACTCATACACACGGAGTACTGTAGTTAGGGTACACTTACAGCTTTATTAGCCCTACAGTCTGAGTCTGGCCTAAACTCAAGTAAGCAAAGCTAATGTAGTCGCAAGCCTAGACTCTATTTCACATGCTGCCGCCAGGGGGCATTAGTGCACCGAGCTGGCTGGAAAGGCAGACTGTGAATTCAGCTCCTACTTGCTTTGTTTTCCTGTGTCAGATAGGACTAAGTTCTACTGCAAATAACAGAACAACAGGGAAAAGTAAAGGAAAGCGCAGAAATAAACAGTCCAGGGCTATTATAGTGGTTCCACCATCCAGAGTCCAGGCTCCTTTTTTTTCTGCACTGTCCTTAGTTCTTGGTTTCCATCATCAAGGTTACTTGAGGTACTTTACTATCACAGCATGCCTCCTGGAATTCCAGCCACCATATTCTAGTGTAAGGGAAAACCACCCGAGCTGTAAGGGAAACTGAGAAAGATGATCTTTTTAGCTGTGGGCCCATTGTCACGCTATTATTAGTAAGCAGGAAGAAAAGAGTGGATGCTAGATTTGCAGCTGTGATATCAGCCACATTTTCTCAAGGCCAACAAACTGTGTCCCTCAGCCTTTATGACCAGTATAGTGAAAAAAAAAAGCATTAGACTCAGTATAGGCCTCTGTGACTTTGGACAGATCACCTCTTTGCAGCCTCAGCTTCCCTGTTTATAAAAGGATTGGGCTAGATGAGATGAGCTCCAAGAACACTTACACCTTTATTAGCCCTACAGTCTGAGTCCGGCCTAAACTCAAGTAAGCAAACCTAATGTAGTCACAAGCCTAGACTCTATTAGAGCAGTGAAATATATGTGTAGAAGGAAAAAAAGTTAAAGAAATGTTTTTGTTTGAATTTTAATATGCTCTTTAAATATCACATATACTTTATATTAAGTGAGGCTCTGCCATGGTCATTATTTCACAAGTTGACAAATATAATCATGGTACAGGACCCATCTTACCATAGTGAATTATTATAGTTTATGGTAAAATGTGCCAAGTTATTCCTCTTAGGCATAAGCATGTGTTTGACCACCCTACCATCCCTTTATACTACTTATTACTTATCATTAGGTGACTTTTTTATTTATACACACAGAGACACACATGCACACACATACCCCCGGTCTATTTATTTATTTTTATTTATTTATTTTTATTCTTATGTTAATCCCCATACATTACATCATTAGTTTTAGATGAAGTGTTCCATGATTCATTGTTTGTGCATAACACCCAGTGCTCCATGCAGAATGTGCCCTCCTCAGTACCCACCACCAGGCTAACCCATCCTCCCACCCCCCTCCCCTCTAGAACCCTCAGTTTGTTTTTCAGAGTCCATTGTCTCTCATGGTTCATCTACCCCTCCGATTTCCCCCGCTTCATTCTTCCCCTCCTGCTACCTTCTTCTTCTTCTTCTTTTTTTTCCCCCGGTCTATTTATTGTCTATTTCCCAAATAAAATGTAACTTCTACATTAGGGATTTGTCAGTTTTATTCACTACTGTATCTCCAGTGCTCAGAACCTTGTCTAGCGTATCGTAGGTACCCAGTAATAAACAAGTGAATGAATGTATGTATGTGTATGCTAAATTCACAAATGATCAGAGCATCTGTGTGTTTTAATAGTTTACTAGAATCAGGCCTCACTTTCTGGACATGAGCTCTCCATTTATTCTAGCCATAATTAATTCAGATAATTTACAGATCTCTCTTACCTTTTGGGGTTGGTTAAACTGATCTGTGTTTGGTTTTTCAGGGCCAAGTACTTTGGGTAACATTGTAGAAGAGGTCACTCATCCCTGTAACCCAAATCCTTGCCCTGCTAATGAGCTCTGTGAGGTAAACCGGAAGGGGTGTCCGTCTGGAGATCCCTGCCTTCCATTCTCTTGTGTGCAAGGTAAGAGGTAGATGGGTGTGGGTGTGGGGTGAGGGGTTGGATTTGTGTTTCTGTATAGGGATTATCTTTGGAGTGAGCTCACAATGGACTTTATTTTCTAAGTTATGTTTTTCTGTAACATTTGAGGTTTTCCCAATAAACCTGTGTTAGTTATATAGGCAGGAGAAAACAAAGACAAATGTAATTTTCAATTATCATTTAGATTGTAAACTGATTCTCATAAAGAGAATTACAGGATTACAGAATTACTCTCATAAAGAGTTACAGGGTTCTTAACAACAAAAGAAAAGAAAACCTTGAGCCTGTTTTTTGTACATTCTCTTCCATGTTGTGATGTTTAAGAAAGTGTACTGCACATTGTTCATGTTTTTTTCTTTTCTTTCCTTTAGTTATATGGAGAAAAGTCATAGTGGGATGTGCAATTATCTCCATGAGCTTAATGTTTTATTGGGATGCATGTGATTTTAAGACTGATTTTTTTTTTTAAGATTTTATTTATTTATTTGACAGAGGGAGACACAGCGAGAGAGGGAACACAAGCAGGGGGAGTGGGAGAGGGAGCAGCAGACTTCCTGCCGAGCAGGGAGTCCGATGCGGGGCTTGATCCCAGGACCCTGGGATCATGACCTGAGCCGAAGGCAGACGCTTAATGACTGAGCCACCCAGGCGCCCCTGATTTTTTTTTTTTTTAATGCAGGAGGCCTCTTGAATAAGAAATGTTCATCCCAGTGAATTTTGATAGTCTTTATCTCTTCTGTTGTACAGTGTGGCAATATTTTGCTTCTTTTTATCTACTTCCCAATTGAAAATGTTTCTTTGTCATGTTAAAATCACCATGTAAAAATATCTGTGAAGTAAAAAGGAATAGAAGATTAAATAAGCATGATGTCTCAAAGGATCATCTATAATATTTGTGTAATACCAGAATATATCAACTATAGAGTCAATGTAAATCTTAAAATTGGAAATGAATGGGTTTTCCTTAAGCGCAATCAAGTATTCAACTTTTCTTTGAATTTATAATATGCTTGTATTCCATCACTAAAGTTTTCCTGATCAAGAGTATTCTAAAAAACATTGGGCACCTGGGTGGCTCAGTCGTTACATGTCTGCCTTCGGCTCAGGTCATGATCCCAGTGTGCTGGGATCGAGCCCCGCATCAGGTTCCCTGCTCAGTGGGGAGCCTGCTTCTCCCTCTCCCTCTCCCACTCCCCCTGCTTGTGTTCCCTCTCTCGCTGTGTCTCTCTCTGTCAAAAAAATAAATCTTTTAAAAATAAATAAAAAATATTGTCGGTTTCCATAGTCCATTTTTTAAATATCTGTGATTTTTTAATATCCTTGATAAGCCCAAAGCAATAAAAAAAATATATCTTATAGCATTTTTGTACTGAACTATAGCTAACTTTGGGGTATAGGTCTATAATCACCACTATCTCACAGAACATGGAATTTTTCATTTGAGAGGATATGTTTTGGTCAGTGAACCAAATCAATTCTTTAGCTGAGTGAAAGTTCTATCACATAATTTTTAGTAGCCACAGAGTACCTATGAGACTTATGTAAAATATATCTAATGTCATAAAACAATGTCATAGAACAATACCATCTCTCTCAGCTTATTTTTGTTTGTACAGGTTGCAAATTGGGAGAAGCCTCTGATTTCATCGTCCGCCAAGGGACACTAATCCAGGTGCCATCATCTGCTGGGGAAGTTGGTTGTTACAAAATTTGCTCATGTGGACAAAGTGGACTCTTGGAAAACTGTATGGAGATGCACTGTATAGATCTTCAGAAGTCCTGCATTGTCGGAGGAAAAAGAAAAAGTGAGTCTTGAGCTGTATTTATTTGCTTTTTGTTTTTAATATGAGATTAGTTATCTTAACTTTGTAGGAAGAACATTGGATAGATTACCACCAAAGAGTAAGGTCTACGAATCAGATCCTCCAGGGCAGTATTTTCCAAACTGTACTCTACAGGACACTGAGACTTCTAAGGAACCCTCTTAGGAGCCTCCTCAAGAAGGGACTAATAGCTAATAACAATTAATTAATACTTACTGAATTTTTAATTGTGTGCCAAGCACTATGCTAAGTCTTGGCCTGTATTATCTCATGTGAGCCTCCCAGTTGTACTTTGAATTCAGTATTGTTGTGAGGAAGCTGATGCTCAGACAGGTCACCCAGCTAGTAAGTGACCAAAGCAGAATTCAGTCCCAGGCCTATCTGACTCCAAAGCCCTTGCCCTCCACAGGCAAGGACACAGGTGTGCTCCTTCCCATCCCTTCCTCCACTATGTCTCTTTACCAGAAGTAAAAGACAGAGTTTGACATTGTGGAAAGCGAACTGGAGGGTGGGAACTAAACTGTTGACTAGGCGTTGGGATAGAGCACATGAAGACCTGCCACCCTTTGATGCCCTCTCTACAAGTCTCAAGGTCTTGCTTTCTCACTGCATCCTTAGCCATGTTTTGCTTATAGCCCTAACAACCATTCATGTCAATATACGACCTCAAAAATTGTGGAAAAAAAAAATACTACCTTTGAGAATGTACTCCCCGACAGCTGTTCACTCTGCTACCCTCACCCCTACATCACCCTACCTATCGACCAGGATAGTTCAGCTTTCATATGCCTCTTGGTGTACTCTTCTGTGTGAGATCTTATTTGAAAGAAGGGTGCTTTTGGCTAGAAAGAGCCTACAAGTGTCTGCCCTAGAACAAGTCAGGTATTCATTTTTTTTTAAGATTTTATTTATTTATTTAAAAGAGAATGGGAGCATGAGCAGCAGGGAGGGGCAGAGGGAGAGGGAGAAGCAGACTGTCCACTGAGCAGGGAGCCAACTCGGGACTCAGTCCCAGGACCCTGGGATCATGACCTGAGCCCAAAGGCAGACACTTAACTGACTGAGCCACCCAGGCGCCCCTAGGTATTCATTTTTTAATCCATATTCTACTTAGCCAAAATGTAAGATAGGTACCTTGTATCACAAAATATGTGAGGATAAACAAATTCATTCCTTCCATAGACTTCCACTGATTAAATGCCTACTCTTTACAGAAGAACATACTAGTGCCTTGTGGGGCTAAAACTGGGATGAGGGATTGAGATCATGCTGTACGTGATCAGATAGGGGAGAATTAGAGCTACAAAAGGAAGAGACCAATCGCTCTTCAAGGACCTAGTCATTCCTGCCAGGGTATCAGGGGAGTCTTCAGTTCAAAGATGGCATCAGGGCTGATTCTGAAGAGATGACTGGAGTTCCAGAGGAGGAGAGGAGCGTGTGAGGCAAGAGGGGCAGCCAGGAACATTCTCAGAGATTAGGGAGCAGTCTTGTGACACTAGCATGATGTGGGTTTGGAGAAAATTTGGAGAGAAATGGTGGGAGGTAAGTATGAAAACATAAATACTACAGATTTAACTTCTCAGTTTGTATATTCAGAAGTCATCTTTCAAGAATTTCTGTTTTAAGACCTTTTTTTTTTTAAGATTTTATTTATTCATTCATGAGAGACAGAGAGGCAGAGGGAGAAGCAGGCTCCCAAGGAGCAGGGAGCCCGATGCGGGACTCGATCCCAGGACCCTGGGATCATGACCTGAGCCGAAGGCAGATGCTTAACCATCTGAGCCACCCAGGCGCCCTGTTTTAAAACTTTTTAAACGATTATATTTTTAATGTATGATTTACTTATAAATGCATGAAATGGATCAACATCTTATTTCTCCTTTTCTTAGGTCACGGGACATCCTTTAATATTGACTGCAATATCTGTTCTTGTTTTGCTGGCAATTTGGTGTGTTCTACCCGCCTGTGCCTCAGTGAGCACAGTTCAGAAGATGACCGTCGCACCTTCACAGGTAACCAAGGCCACCCAGAACCTGTCCTTAGCGGCCATCATCCCTTTGTACCCATTTCCCATCAAGGCAGCCTCACTGGTCTTGCCATAACTGCAAATGTACACAGTAAAATAAATACATAATCTGAGAACAGGATACTTGCCCTCTCTGGATCTGTTTCTTCCTCTGTGAATTGAAGGCATTGAACTAAATGGTTTCCTAGGACCCTTCCAGCACTAATATTCTGAAATTCCATGGGTTAAAAAGATCAGGGCCAAGTGATTGGGATGGTTTTGGTTAAATGGAACTTTTCTATCTGCTAAAATACCCCATCCATCCCTACCATTATGTTATAAAATGTATTTTCTAAGTTTGTTTGTGTTATAATGTTTTTCTCATCACCTTCTTCCCTGTCCTGCCTTAGCTTACTAGTTCATTAGGTAGAGACCCCTATAAGTAAAGCTATAGGTAGAAAAAGTAAAGAATGCTCCTTCCAATCTAGCGTTTAAAATCTAGAAGTTAGATGTATAAAGTCTGGCTTGGGGGATTTCTGGAATGTCAAAAGGTAATACCAAAAACAAGATAAAGACAAAGGTTGTAAACTAATCATGTAGGTTCCTTCCACTCTTCATCACCTTAGGGAAGGGGAAGAACAAGAAGGTAACTTGGGAAATTATTGTAATTTTGAGACTTGGGCATTTCTATGAACATCTCTGAGTTGTGTTTGGACTGGGACAATATCTGAGTCCCAAGAAATGTGGTACACTTTGTGGCCAGTAAAATCTCCTTAGAGTCTGCTAGCTAAACGGTCATTACCTTACTCTATCTATCCCAGGACATGAGGGGCTACACACCACAGGGAAAAAGGGTCCTGCTAATTGTACAGTTCATCTTCCAAATACATTTGGATGTAACTAAGTAAATAAATAAGTAGTTTTCCACAAAAATCTTTAATCTACTCTTCATCCCCAATGGTTTTATGGTTTCTCTAAGCAGAATGAATTGCTCTCATCAAAGCAGAGCAGATAAAGGATAATAATAAGGATAACAACAACAACGATGACAGTAAAGCATCAAGGTTGGTACTCAGGGTAGATAGAGGGTGGGGCGGGGTTAATCCTGTCTTCACTTCCCCAGCAGCCTGCTGTGCACTTCGTATTTCTGATTTCCTTTTTATTTCCAATGGGCTGGAGGTACAAGGTCAGTAAATCCCTAGTCTATTCTCTTCCCGCCCCTCTCCATGTGTCATACTAACTCCCGGGAAGAAGAATCAACTTGCTGCTGCAGACACATGAAATGAAGTAAATTTAGGAGGCTACCCTTCTTCTCTTTACCCAGCACCAAGGGTATTTCAGATCTGGAGCAAAGCAGATCCCAGTAGATAGCAATAGACCATGCTGTTGCTTCTCAAGAAAAGAGCATCGCATCTCATTGGCCTTTTTGCTTCCTGAAGCATGACCCAGCAGCATAAAGCATGGGAATGTCAAGAAAGTAGTGTTCTTGATTGATTGCTTATAAACATTTTTAAGTCTCAAAATTACAGTAATTTCCCAAGTTACTTTCTCATTCTTTTGTTATTACCCTTTAACATTCCAGAAATCCCCCAAGCCAGACTTCAGACATCTAAATTCTAGATTTATACACTCGATTGGGAGGAGCATTCTTTACTTTTCCTACCTATAGCTTTGTTTATATGGGTCTCCATCCCTGGGATCAAGGTCTGAAGGCCTCAATTAGCTGGCAATAAATGGAACAAAGGAAAGCCATTATGCAGACAAACGGCTTTTCAGAGCCTTGCCACCTTTAAAAGCACTATTCGAGATTGGAGGGATGCTTTTTCCTGACTTAATTCACAATTCTGTTTTCACTTGGGAGCTCCATGTTAATTAGGAAATATGATGGGCAGGGGAATGTACAAGTACCCATAACTGAGTCTGTGTCCTCTCCACAGGTCTGCCCTGTAACTGTGCAGATCAGTTCGTGCCCGTGTGTGGGCAGAATGGACGCACTTACCCCAGTGCCTGCCTTGCTCGCTGTGTGGGACTCCAAGACCATCAGTTTGAGTTTGGATCATGCATCTCAAAGGATCCATGCAATCCTAATCCCTGCCCAAAAAACCAAAGGTAAATTAAATAGCTCCTTATCTTTTTCTTTTTTAAAAAAAGTTTTTATTTTAATCACCTGGTGCTTAAATCGCCTATTTCACCCATCCTCCAACCCACCTCTCCTCTAGTAACCATCAGTTTGTTCTCTATAGTTGAGAGTCTATTTGTTGGTTTGTCTCTCTCTCTTTTTTGCCCCATGTTTGTCTCTTAAATTCCACATCTAAGTGAAATCATATGATATTTGTCTTTCTCCGACTTATTTCACTTAGCATTATACTCTCTAGCCCCATCTATGTTGTTGGAAATGGAAAGATTTTATTGTTTTTTATGGCTGAATAATATTCCATTGTGTATATATGTATACCACATCTTCTTTATCCATTCGTCAATTGATGGACACTGGGCTGCTTCCATATCTTGGCTATTGTAAATAATGTTGCTATAAACATAGAGGAGCATGTATCCCTTTGAATGAGTGTTTTTGTATTTTTTGAGTAAATACCCGGTAGTGCAATTGCTGGATTGTAGGGTAGTTCTATTTTTAACTTTCTGAGGAAGCTCCATACTGTTTTCCACAGTGGCTGCACCAGTTTGCATTCCCACCAACAGTGCAAGAGGGTTCCTTTTTCTCTACATCCTCGACAACACTTGTTGTTTCTTGTGTTGTTGATTATAGCCATTCTGACAGGTGTGAGGTGATATCCCATTGTAATTTTGATTTGCATTTCCCTGATGATGAGTAATGAGCATCTTTTCATGTGTGTATTGGCCCTCTGTAGATCTTCTTTGGAGAAATATCTGTTCATGTCTTCTGTCTATTTTTTAACTGGATTATTTGGTTTTGGGGTGTTGAGTTTTATAAGTTCTTTATGTATTTTGGATACTAACCCTTTATCAGATATGTCATTTGCAAATATCTTCTCCCATTCTGTAGGTTGCCTTTTAGTTTTGTTGATTGTTTCCTTTGCTGTGCAGAAGCTTTTTATTTTGATGTAGTCCAAATAATTTGTTTTTGCTTTTATTTCCCTTGCCTCAAGGGACCCATCTAGAAAAAAGTTGCTACAGCTGATGTCAGAGAAATTACTGCCTGTGTTCTCTTCTAGGATTTTTATGGTTTCAGGTCTCACATTTAGGTCTTAAATCCATTTTTAATTTATTTTTGTGTATGGTGTAAAAATGTGGTCCAGTTTCTTTCTCCTGCATGTTGCTGTCCAATTTTCACAACACCATTTATTGAAGAGACTGTCTTTTTCCCATTGGATATTCTTTCCTGCGTTGTCAAAGATTAATTGACCATATAATTGTGTGCTTACTTCTAGATTTTCTATTTATCGATCTATGTGTCTATTTTTGTGCCAGTACTATATTGTTTTGATTACTGCTTTGTAGTATAACTTGAAGTCTAGAATTGTGATGCTTCTAGCTCTGCTTTGCTTTTCAAGATTGTTTTGGCTATTCAGGGTCTTTTGTGGTTCCATAAACATTTTAGGATTATTTGTTCTAGTTCTGTGAAAAATGCTATTGGTATTTTGATAGGGATTACATTAAATGTTTAGATTGCTTTGGTTAATATAGACATTTTAACAGTACTTGTTCTTCCAATCCATGAGCATGGAATGTCTTCCCATTTCTTTGTGTCATCTTCAATTTCTTTCATCAGTGTTTTATAGTTTTCAGAGTACGGGTCTTTTACCTCTTTGGTTAGGTTTATTCCTTTATTATATTATATTATTATTCTTTATTATTTTTGGTGTAATTTTAAGTGGGATTGTTTTCTTAATTCTCTTTCTGCTACTTCATTATTGGTGTATAGAAATGCAACAGATTTCTGTAAATTGATTTTGTATCTTGGAACTTTATTGATTTTGTGTATCAGTTCTAGCAGTTTGTTGGCGGAGTCTTTCTGGTCTTCTATGTATAGTGTCATGTCATCTGCAAATAGTGAAAGTCTTTCTTCCTTATTGATTTAGATGCCTTTTATTTCTTTTTGTTGTCTGATTGTTGTGGCTAGGACTTCCAATACAAAGTTGAATAAAAGTGATGAGAGCGGTCATCCTTGTCTTGTTCCTGACCTTAGGGGAAAGGCTCTCAGTTTTTCACCATTGAGGAGGATGTTGCTGTGGGTTTTTCATATATGGCCATTACTATGTTGAGTTATGTTCCCTCTAAACCTTTGTTGAGGGTTTTTCTCATGAATGGATGTTGTACTTTGTCAAATGCTTTTTCTGCATCTACTGAAATGATCATGTGGTTCTTATCCTTTCTGAGTGATGTGATGCATCATTTGATTGATTTACGAATATTGAACCACCCTTGCAACTCAGGAATAAATCCCACTTAATTGTGGTGTATGATTTTTTAAATGTATTTTTGGATTCAGTTTGCTAGTATTTTGTTGAGGGTTTTGCATCTATGTTCATCACAGACATTGGCCTGTAGTTCTCTTTTTTGTGGTATCTTTATCTGGTTTTGGCATTAGGGTAGTGCTGGCCTCATAGGATGAATTTAGAAGTTTTCCTTCCTTCTCTATTTTTTGGGATAGTTTGAGAAGAATAGGTATTAACTCCTCATTAAATGTTTGGTAGAATTCGCCTATGAAGCCATCTGGTCCTGAACTGTTGTTTATTGGGAGTTCTTAAATTACTGAATCAGTTTCTTTGCTGGTAATCAGTCTGTTCAAATTTTCTATTTCTTCTGTTTCAGTTTTGGTAGGTATATGTTTTTAAGAATTTATCCATTTCTGGGTTCTCCAATTTGTTGGCATATCGTTTTTCATAATATTCTCATAATGGTTTGTATTTCTGTGGTGTTTATTGTTATTTCTCCTCACTTGTGATTTTATTTATTTGGGTCCTTTCCCTTTCTTTCTTGGTTAAGTCTAGCTAGAAGTTTTTCAATGTAATTGATCTTTTTTTTTTTTTAACTAGCTCCTGGTTTCATTGATCTGTTGTATTGGTTTTTGGTTTTTTGTTTATTTTAGTTTCTATATAACTTATTTCTGCTCTAATCCTTATTATTTCCTTCCTTCTGCTGGTTTAGGTGTAAGATTAGGTTGTTTATCTGAGATTTTTCCTGCTTCTTGAGGTAAGCTTGTATTGCTATAAATTTCGCTCTTAGAACCGCTTTTGCTGTGTCCCAAAGGGTTTGGACCACTGTGTTTTCATTTTCATTTGTTCCCATGTACTTTTTTATTTCTTCTTTTATTTCCTGATTGACCCATTCATTTTTAGTAGCATGTTACTGAACCCCCATGCATTTGTGGTCTTTCCAGATTTTTTCTTGTGGTTAACTTCTAGGTTCATAGCATTGGGTCAGAAAAGACGTATGGTATAACTTCAGTCTTTTTAAATTTGTTGAGGCTTGTTTTGTGGCCTGATATGTGATCTGTTCTGGAGAATGTGCCATCTGCACTGGTCCAGTGTGTCATCAAAGCCATTGTTTCCTTGTTGATTTTCTGTTTAGATGATCTGTCTATTGATTTCAGTGGGGGTGTTAAAGTCCCCTACTTTGTATTATTATCAATTAGTTCCTTTATGTTTGTTTGTTATTAACTATTATATGTATTTGGGTGCTCCCAAGTTGAATGCATAATTATAATTGTTTTATCTTCTTATTGGATTGTACCTTTTATTATTATATAGTGTCCTTCTTTGTCTCTTGTTACAGTCTTTGTTTTAAAGTCTATTTTGTCCGATATAAGTATTGCTACTCTGGCTTTTGACATCCATTTGCATGATAAATGTTCCTCTATCCCCTTACTTTGAATCTACAGGTGTCTTTAGGTCTAAAATGAGTCTCTTATAGGCAGTATATAGATGGGTTGTTTTCTTATCCATTCTGTCAGCCTATGTCCTTTGATTGGAGCATTTAGTTCATTTACATGCAAAGTAATTATTGATAGATATGTACTTATTGCCATTTATTGTGGTGGTTTCTGAAGATTTCCCTGATCCTTTCTTGTCTTTCTCTCGTTAGCTGGTTTTCTTTAATGATGTATTTGGATTTCTTTCTCTTTATTCTTTGCATATTTATTAGTGGTTTTTGAATTGTGGTTACCATTAGGTTTGTATATAACATTGTCTGCATACAGCAGTCTATATTAAGTTGATGGTCATTTAAGTTTGAACTCATTCTTTACTCCTTTCCTCCCCACATTTTAGGTATATGATGTCATATATTACATCATTTTACTTTTGTGAGTTCTTTGATTTTTTTACAGAAATACTCATTTTTTACTCCTTTTGTTTTTTCTACCTTCATACTGTAATTTTTGATCTTTACACTCAAAGAATACTCTTTAATATTTCTTGTAGGGCTGGTTTAGTGGTCATGAACTCCTTTAGTTTTTGTTTGTCTGGGAAGCTCTACCTCTCCTTCTATTCTGAATGATAGCCTTGCTGGATATTCTTGACTGCAAGTTTTTTTCCATTCAGCACTTTGAATATATTATGCCACTCCTTTCTGGCTTGGAAAGTTTCTACTGAAAAATCCATTGATAGCCTTATGATGTTTCTTTCCTATGTAACTGTCTTCTTTTGTCTTGTGGCTTTTAGTACTTTTTTCTTTATCACTGTGTTTGGCATTTTAATTACAGTATGTCTTGGTGTGGATCTGCTTTCATTGATTTTGTTGGGGGTTCTCTGTGCCTCCTGGATCTAGATATCTGTTTCCTTCCCCAGATTAGAGAAATTTTCAGCTGTTATTTCTTCAAATAAATTCTCTGATCCCTTTTTCTCTCTTCTTCCTCTGGGACTCCTATAGCATGAATGTAATTATGTTTGATGGAGTCACTGAGTTCCCCAAGTCTTTTCTCATTTTGCATAATTCTCTTTTCTCTCTTTTGTTAAGGTTGATTACTTTCCATTACTCTGTCTTCTAGGTCATTAATTCATTCCTCTGCTTCTTCCAGCCTGCTGTTCGTTCCATCAAATGGGTTTTTCATTTCGTTTATTGAGCCCTTTATCTCTATGTTATTCCTTATCTCTGCATTAAGTGTCTCACCGATGTCCTCCACCCTTTCCTCAAGTCCAGTGAGTATCCATCTGATCATTGCTTTAAATTATCCATCAACATGTTACTTATGTCTGTTTTGCTTAGATCTCTGGCCGTTGCCTTGTCCTATTCTTTCATTTAGGACAAATTTCTCTGTCTTCTCATTTTGTCCAAGTCTCTGTGTGTTAGAATGTCAACTACATCCCCTGTTCTCTAATAAAAGCCTCGTTTCAAACGTTTAATAACTATTTGTTTTTCTATGTTGAGAGTAATGGCTTTATGAAGAAGTCCTGTAGTGCCCTGCAGTATAGTGTCCCCTGTTCCCCAGGGCCTGGCGCTTCTGGGAGTGTCTCCAATGTGTGCTGCGTGTGCTCTGCTGTTGTGTCCTGACCACTTTGTCCTTCAGGCCAGTCATCTGCAGAGCCTCTCCGCCTGTTGTGGGCAGTGTTTGATCCTGGCCTGAATGTGGGGCATTTTAACCAGGTGTGCTTGGGTCTGTTTGTGAAATGAGACCTGTCACCACTGCTACTAGAACCTAGGCTCTGCAAAACTCCCACATGGGGAGATGCAGTGTGAGCAGGGGTTTGGGCTAGTCTTCTGGAGGAGGGGCCCTGCCACACTGGGACTCAGGCAGTTGTTACTGGAAGGGGCAGTTCTGCAGAACATGATGGGGTCGGGCTTGGTTTAAGCAAGTAAAGTAGCGAGTGTTGGTGCTGCACTGGTTCCTGAAGGTGGCCCTGTGCTTATGCTGAGAGGCAGGGGAGGGAAATGGTGCCTGCCAGCTCCTTTTTTCCTTGGAGGTGTCTGTGAATGCTGTCTCTCTGGGACACATCCTGAGATGAGTGAATAACCTCCCTACTATGTGCCCCAGGTGCTCTTCAGATTGCTGTTTCCACACTGTATGTCTCTGAGCTGTTGGCCCTGCCTTTTCTTCAAGAGCAGCCCCAATGTCCTCTGAGCTCTCTCAGAGCCAAGCACGCTGACCTTTAAAACTCCAGGCTTTAAGCCCCATTGGTTCCAAGAACTCAAGAAATTCAGGCCCTCTTGCTTTCCAAGCCAATTGTTATGGGGATTTGTTTTTCCCCATGCACTCCCCTGTGTGCTGGTTTGTCTCTCACCTTTCTCTGCAACTGTGACTGCCCCACCACCACAGGGGCCATGATCCATTTCTCTTCCGAGCCATGTCTCTGCACTTCCTACCTTCTTCTTTACTTCTAGTTGTGGAGTTTGTTCTGCTAGTCTTCAGATCAATTTCCAGAGTATTTAGGATGGTTTGATAGTTATCTAGTGTATTTGTGAGATGAGGTGAGCCTAGGGTCTTCCTACTCTACCGCCATCTTCCCCAATCACTCCTCATCTTTTTCAACTGAAGACCACCACTTACTAAGCATCTATTGTATACCAGACACTGAAATACAAAAATGAATTAAGAAGACCTCTGCCCTGAAGAGTTTGCAGTCTACAGGGAAAGAGCCATGTAAAGCTCCTTGATAACATGCTATGATTTGGGGCCCAGAAGTGGAGTTCATGCAGCCTGAGGGAAGCCTGGGAAAACCTCTGGAGGATGTGATAATCAGCTAAGAAGACGAGGAGGAGGTTGCCAGCAAGGTTGACAGTGGAGGGTGGTGTTGGTGAAGGCAGAGAGAACAACAGGAGCAAAGATCTTGGCTGCTAGAAATGAGGAAATAGCATGGTGTCTCCTGGGAGCTATAGCAGTTCTGTAAGACCGAAACAGAAAGTGTGAGGCACAGAATGGTAGCAGACAAGATGAGAGAAATGGATGTATTCTTATTATTAGCTATTTATGCCTGATAGTAGTGGAAATTTTTTTCTACTTATCTACCTCCATTTTAGGGATTGGACATGAGAAATCTCTGGAAATGCAACTTCAGTTTTATGTGACGTTATTTGTTTAGGGGCTCCTTCCTCTGCAGTTTCCCCATGAGCTCAGAGTGCAGTGGATCTACCTTAATGATGGGTTTCTGTATATGGTAGCCATAGGGCAGGAGTCCTGCTGACTCTCTTAGATTTAGGCTTCTAGAACAGGAGTTTTCACTAGCTGCCTCAGAGACCTGAACAGGACGCTTCCTTTCCTTATAAAGGATGTTGTGGAGAATAAGCAATTGCTTCTCCGTCCTGAAAAACCTGATGCAGGATGGAGCGAGGGGAAGATTCTCACACATACTAAAAGAAATGACAAAGAGAATTGGTCACCCATTCTCACACATACTAAAAGAAATGGCAAAGAGAATTGGTCACCCATCTGGCAAAGTTTATACAATGAAAACTAAGCCCAAAAAGTTCCTATGGAAAGAAGACAGGATCCTGGGCATAAGAAATAAGCTGATAGGATGATATAATTGTATTGGGAGGTGACTTGAGGGTTGTTTTGTTATTTGTTCATTTGTTTTCTCTATTAGCTAACCCTTCTGAATAAGGTTGTTTTGCTCTTGTAATAAAACAAAAAAATCTCAAAGTGGGAAGGTTATGCTGGGTATAATACATAACCAATATAAAAAGAAAAGATTGAAAATTGCAGCTACAAGAAAATGAAAATTTTCTGCATGGTAAGAAATGACAAACTGGAAAGAATATCACGGAGAAAGGGCTGATCTCCTTACAGTATAAGGAATCCCTACAAATCAACATGAAAAAATCAACAACCTAATATCTGCTGGCCAGACAGAAGGTATAGAGGACTATGATTCTGTAGGAGCTGGGAGTCACTAGACGGAGGGATCTTAAGTTTCTGAATCACTATGTAGAAATCCACCTGCTGAACGCACAAATGGATTGTATTTGAACTTATATTAAAGTCCTGATACTTTGGGGTTTGTATACACTAGCTGGAGTTACTCTAATAAAAGCCTAGTTTCAAATGTTTAATAACTATTTGTTTTTCTATGTTTGTATCTTTGGTTCATTTTTCTATTAGGTTTTTTAATTTTTGCCCATTTTTTTTTTTTTTTTTTTTTTTTTTTTTTTTTTTAAAGATTTTATTTATTTATTTGAGACAGAGAGAATGAGAGACAGAGAGCATGAGAGGGAGGAGGGTCAGAGGGAGAAGCAGACTCCCCGCCGAGCGGGGAGCCCGATGCGGGACTCGATCCCGGGACTCCAGGATCATGACCTGAGCCGAAGGCAGTCGCTTAACCAACTGAGCCACCCAGGCGCCCTAATTTTTGCCCATTTTTATGTTAAGTTGTTGATGAAGGTTGCTCTTGAGAAGCTTTCATAGGCCAGGTGTAAAAGTGACATTCACCTCTACTTCCAGCCACACTCCCCTGTCAGAACTCAATCATTTGGCCACAACTATTGCCAGGGAGCCTGGGAAACATAATCTAGATGTGTGCCCAGGAAGAAAATTAAATGAATTTGATGTACATCCAGCCAGTGTACCACAGTGTTTCATCTTTCTCATATTAAGAGAGATGTAAATTAAATTAAAACTACAGCTGTAGGGGCGCCTGGGTGGCTCAGTCATTAAGCGTCTGCCTTCGGCCCAGGTCATGATCCCAGGGTCCTGGGATCGAGCCCTGCATCGGGCTCCCTGCTCCACGGGAGGCCCGCTTCTCCCTCTCCCACTCCCCTTGCTTGTGTTCCTGCTCTCACTGTCTCTCTCTTGCTGTCAAATAGATAAATAAAAAATCTTAAAAAAAAAAAAAAAACAAAAAACCTACAACTATATACCATTTTCTTTCTACCAGACTGGCAAAGATAAAAATTTTGGTAACATAATGTAAGGAATCCACTCCCATACAAGAAGGGGGTTGAAGGGAAGGTTGGTACATCTTCTATGGAGGGCAATTTGTCCAAGCCTATCAAAATTTTAAATGCACATACTCATGACTCAGCATATATAAATGTTTATACTTACATAAGGGATCTCGGGAAGACTAAACAAGAAATTGACAATAGCAGCTGTCTTGGGGGGTGGCGACGGCTGGGATGGAAGAGTAGGTGGCAGACTACTTTTGCACTGTATACGATTTTCTATCTTTCCAATTTCACCATGGGCTTGTGTTATCTGTTCAAAAAATAATTGTTTAAAAAATATGAAGTTGTGTTCATTCATCAAATATCTACTGATGTACCAGCCATCTTTCTAGACACTAGGACACAGCACTAAGCAAGACAGAGTCCCTGCCCTGATCATGTTTAACTTAGCCCCCGGATTCTCAACTTTCCAATTGATCTTATTTCTCTATACTCAAATTGATAAAGTTTTTCCTTCCAAAATTACCAAATGTCTCCTGATATTCTTGGTTCTCATCCCTTCCATGTTAATAGATAAGGAAGTTCTAAATATTCTTTTCCATTATTTTTTTTCAGATGTCTTAAATTTCCAAAAAAAACCCATAACTGCATGCATTCTAATTTTAAATCCTGTCAGAAAAGGTGACTGTAGGTGGTAGTAGTAGTGATGGTGGTGGTGGTCATTTCAGAGCAGGAGGCTTATCCCTAAAGAGAGTAGAGGTCATTTCCTTTGAAATTAAAATAATGCTAGCTGCTATATTCTTCTCCTTTTGTTTTACAGACTAACATTTATGTATCCTGGTATTTCAAATGCCCAGTGAAAGCTCCACATTTTAATAGGTCTCCGTATAGGAAAGTTATAAATGCCCAATGTAGAAATGAAAGAGCAGAAAAGTCTAAAGAAGAGCTATCATCCCCAAACCCTCCGAGGAAGTTCAGGAACTGAGAATGAGGCAAGGTCCTGATGTTACTAGGAAAACCCAGCTTCCAGGGCGTGGCACGCTGTCCGTGATTCACGACCAGCCAGTGGCAGGTCCTCAGCCTGTAAGCACAGGAGCCTGAGCTTTTCAGCTCATACTGTGAAGCCTTCTCTTAAGACAGACTCGTATTGGGCGCCTGGGTGGCTCAGTTGGTTAAGCGACTGCCTTCGGCTCAGGTCATGATCCTGGAGTCCCGGGATCGAGTCCCGCATCGGGCTCCCTGCTCGGCAGGGAGTCTGCTTCTCCCTCTGACCCTGTTCTCTCTCATTCTCTCTCTCAAATAAATAAATAAAATCTTTAAAAAAAAAAAAAAAAAAAGACAGCCTCGTATTACCCAAGCTGGAAATAAACCCCAGAAAATGCTTCATTTATTATTGACTAAAAGGCCTCTAACATTGGACCCCAACCCACCCGATGGGCCTCATGTGCTGCCACTTCTATCCCTGTGACCTTGGCTCCTGCCCTCAGGGTCACCTCCCCTTTGCCCCCAGCACTGTAGTCGCAGCGCACCTTTGCTCTTGCTGCTCCCTCAGCCTGGCAGGCCTGGGCAGCCCCCCTAGTCCCCCAGGTGGCGGCCAGGACACCACCTGCTCCTGTTGCTTTCTCCAGGCTCCCGAACCAGAGTGACTCACTCCCACGGGCATTTCGAGTGTAACTTGCTCGCTCACTTCATATGCATGCTTGACTCTCCCACTCTACATAAGCTCCTGGGGATAGGGACTGTTTTGGATTTCGCTCTTGCTTTTTTCTCAACCTCTTGTGCCTCGTCAGTGCCTTACTGGCCCCATCATTGCCCCTCCCAGCATTGGCTGATGGTGCCGCATTTGTGTTTTTCAGATGCATACCCAAACCACAAGTCTGCCTGACAACTTTTGATAAATTTGGATGTAGCCAATATGAGTGTTTGCCAAGACAGCTCACCTGTGACCAGGTTCGCGATCCTGTTTGTGACACAAACCACATGGAACACAGCAATCTCTGCACTTTGTACCAGAGGGGGCAAAGCCTCTTATACAAAGGCCCTTGCCAGGTACAGTTGTTTGGCTGACAAACCCAAGCATAAAATTAGTTTATGATCTTTTACAGATGAAGCAGCAGTAAGACCACTTGGGGGTCTTCTGTGAATCCTATCAAATCTACAGAATTAAAATGAGCCATCCCAAGACTGGTTTTTTCTCCTAACTCTGGAGGGCCCTCCTGCTTGTGTTGGTACCTTTGGCATCTAGTGGACAAGCAAGAACAGAGTGGCCTCCTGCCACCCACCATTAGGAAAAGAATGCAAAGTTACACACCCCTGGGTGCATCAGTACCGTTTTCACTTCCCCTTCTGTGGCTGTCATTAGCAAATGGCCCAGGAGAATGCGAGTTAAAGCCACCAAGAAGAGTCCTTTTCCACTCTTTCCACCAAAGTCCCACTCGTAGAAGAGTGAGTGAAAATTTCTCGAAGACTTAATGTCTTTTTACATCAGTTTATCTCTCAGCCTTTTATGGTTCATGTCAAAAAAAATACTCCCAAGGACAACCCCACACGCACCACTGCAGCCCCACCCCCACCCCCCCACCCCCGGCCCCCAGCCAGCTAACACCTGACATGATTGCTTCTCATTTCCTGGTCTTCACTGGCAGGAGAATGCCTTCAACGTGTCTCCCTAGGTGTGTTTTCCCTCAGAGCTTGTGTTCCAAGTGCACTGATAACATCTACTCTGAATTCCCAGTCTTCTCTTCCTATTTCTTCCCTCTTACTGGCTACAAGTTTTGTCTTACTTATCCTAACCTACCTGATGGGTCCAGAGTCTCCACCCCACTGATCTCTCCACTCTCCTCTACTTATCCCTACCCAGCATGAAATGATAAGGCTTCTGAATTTGCATGGAGATTGATCTTGTTTTCATCAAACAGGTAGGTAGTTCTGGAATGATAGAAGTCTGGGGTGAACGGGGGCAGTATCTCCTATCAGTTCACATGGAATGAGCACCCATGTCCTAGAGAGCCTCAGCAAAGTAATCGTTTCAATTCATCTTGAGACAGCCCTATTGACCCCACCCCAACCCAAAGTTTAGCTGACCTTAGGAGCTTAATTAAGAGGGTCCAGGAATTTATAGCTGTGTCTTTTTTCCTTTCTATTCTGTACTCTTGGTTAGAAAAAATGTACCATAGAGGTTTATAGGCTAAATGTGCTTTGTCATCAGCCTTTCTGCAGAGCCACAGAGCCCATCTGCGGGCACAACGGGGAGACCTACAGTAGCGTGTGCGCTGCTTACTCAGATCGCGTAGCAGTTGATTACCACGGGCCCTGCCAGGCTGTTGGCGCCCTCTCAGAGTACAGTTCTGTCGCTGAATGTGCTGCAGTGAAGTGTCCTTCGCTCTCTGCGACTGAGTGCAAACCTGTCATCCCGCCAGGTAGGCTGGCAGTATTTGGGGTGGGATTGGGAAGACTTCCTTATCTACCTCCAGGGAGTGAGTCACTCAGAAAGAGAGCTGACTCATTTACTTAAATTTTTCAAGAAGTCTTGGCTTGGGGCGCCTGGGTGGCTCCGTGGGGTAAGCATCCAACTCTTGATTTTGGCTCAGGTCATAATCTTGGGGTCGTGAGACTGAGCCCTGCGTCAGGCTCCGTGCTCAGCGGGAGTCTACTTGAGATTCTCTTTCTCCTTCTCCTTCTGCCCTTCCCCCGCTCGTGATCTCTCTTTCTCTCTTTCTAAATAAATAAATAAAATCTTAAGAAAAAAAGTTTTGGCTCTACCTGATGCTGATTAGTTGCATTATTCTGGGTCCACCTTAGAAAGCTATAGATTACCTTAGACATCATCTTGTCGATTGGGTTTAAAACAATGTAGCAGGGGTGCCTGGCTGGCTCAGTCAAACGAGCATGCAACTCTTGATCTCAGATTTGTGAGTCTGAGCCCCACGTTGAGTGTAGAGATTACTTAAAAATAAATCCACCTAAATAAATAAATAAATAAAACAATATGGCAAAATTTTTCAGGCAAGGTCCCACCAAACACTAATATATAAATAGCTAAAGCGATATTTCATTACTAAAATTATGGTTATTAGTTCAAATGCATAAAGTTTACTCATTATAAAGTTAACAAACAAAGAATTAGTAGTTAATGAATAAAGAATAAGTAATGAATGAGTGAATAATTGAAGTACTTTTGAGGAACACAAACATTTGAAATTGAGAGAAACATAAGATAGTGGTCTTAGATTGGCCTTAGCATCTAGTTGCACGTAATTAAGAAAGTCTTGTTTCATACAGACTCTTATAAGTAGTAACAGTTTTCTTTTTTTTTTAAGGTTTTTTTTTTTTTTTAAGATTTTATTTATTTGACAGAGAGTACAAGCCGGGGGAGAGGCAGGGAGAGGGAGAAGCAGGCTCCCGCAGAGAAGAGAACCCGACGTGGGGCTCGATCCCAGGACCCTGGGATCATGACCTGAGCCGAAGGCAGATGCTTAACCACCTGAGCCACCCAGACACCCCAGTAGTAACAGTTTTCTTAAACTACTTACCTTAGAGTGCTGTACTTTTCAGTTAAACAGAGGTAGCAGAAAAGACTTTATCCCACTTCTGCACAGAACAGGGTACCTGGAGTCTGACAAGTTCATTCCTCCAGCCCTGGATTCATAAAATGTTTCTCGAGCTTCTGCTGTGTGCCAGAGACTCTTCTAGGCACTGGGGCACAGCAGTGAGCAAAACAAAGCCTCTTTCCTCCTGGAGACCATGTTCTCATATTTTGTTACCATTTTTTAACAGCTTAAATATAATTTTTAAAATTAAATTTTAATCAAACACTCACAGGATCCCTAAAACATCTGTTCCCTTGTTTTGCAGACAGGAAATCAAAGGCCCAGGAAAGCACTTGCCTAGGATCACAGTGAGTTTTGAGGCAGGGCAGGGTCCAGGCCCCACATCTCTTGAAAGGCTATCTCTCTCTGCTATCATACCATCACGCGTCTCCCTGAGAAGTGGTAAAGGATGAAAGCAGGGGTGGAGGAAGTATTTGGGTAAAGGTATAGATAATAAGATCCCTGTTGGTCAGGGAACATATCTAAAAGTACAGTCATCAGGGAGGACAGCTACAACTCTCCTAACACAAAATGAAGGGTTGGTTCTTTCACCGACTATTTTGAATTCTCATTTTCTAATTCTGAGCACACATAAAATGGTTTCTGTTATACAGGTGCTTGTTGCCCATTATGTGCTGGAATGTTAAGAGTTTTATTTGACAAAGAAAAACTGGATACTATTGCGAAGGTAAATTGCTCTATGTGCCAGGTACTGTTGAAACCTGATTGATAAACCTCTCATAATCCTATAGAGTAGAATGCATTGTCCCATTTATAGAGGAAGAAAGTAATTCACAGAAAAGCAACTTGCCCAAAGCTATATAGCTCATAACTAGTGGAACTAGGGTTTGAGCACAGGCTGTCTGGCCCCCAATCCTGTGCTCCTTTCCTCTACACCCTGGCTGTTTGGTGACCTTGCCATGCACAACACAGCCTGAGCCTGCCTTAGGAAAGGTCCCCTGCTTGCAGAGTATGTAGAGTTAGAGCTCGAGGCAGAACCAAGCAGCCAGAGACTGGTAGTTGCCCAGATGCTTTCAAGGCGGCCTGCCCTCAGTCCCCATCCCTCCAGGGGGCTGCTTCCAGAACCTGCCACCTTCCCATGGCCGCTTTGCCCCTTTCCCTTTGATGTACCATCACTTCTGCTCCACTTCTGTGGATACAGGGTTCCAGAAATGTAGCAGCCAACACCTGCCACTACCTAGAAAATTATCCCCGTTTGGATTCAAATACCTGTATTTTTATAGGAAGACTAATCATTTTCCTGTGGCTCCCAACTCAGAACAGTCCCTTAAAAGGGAGTGGGGGGCTTTGGGTGAGTGTTTGTCTTGGCTACAAAGCTCAGCAGTAATACAAAAGCCCTTTGGAAAGGATTCTGGAGATTTAGAATTCAGCCAGCAGGGCCCCTTCTGGGGCCCCACACTTAGGGTTCCAATAGGCAAGGTAGCAAGGTAGCCTAGGCAGTAATAAGGAATTCCTCTTTTATTCAGGTAATGGAATTTTTTTTCTGTTCCCAGGTAACAAACAAAAAGCCAATAACAGTTCTGGAAATACTTCAGAAAATCCGCATGCATGTATCTGTCCCGCAGTGTGACGTATTTGGATACTTCAGCATTGAATCCGAAATTGTAATCCTGATCATTCCTGTCGATCATTATCCAAAAGCTTTGCAGGTGGGGTTCAGCACACATTGTGCAGGCTTCTTGTTTGGAGGACTTAGGAGGGGGTAGGAAATGGAGGCATTTGGAAAGCTAGGGCAGGAGGGAGAAAAGCAAGGCAGTCTCAGAAGGACAGAGCTGTACCAGGTGAGCTTTTCCAGGTGACTGAGGCGGGGCACATATCTGACAGCAGGATGTAAAGGAGTGGCAGAGTGGAGAGGCTGAGAGGTTGCTCAGAGCATGCAGACACGGAAGGCATCTGCTTACATACAGATGAGGCTGTTGGGGCCCAGGGAGGGAAGGGGCTGATACAGGTCATGCAGTGACACAGCCGGAGTAGATACCTGTCCCCTTGGGACAGGGGACGAGAAGATGCCTGTCCCCTGCTCCCAGTGGGGAGGAGAAGCCCACCGGGACTGGCCTTATGGACCCCATTTTTCTTCCTCATACTCTAGAGGTGAGTCTCGCTTCTGTGGGCCCACGTTCAGTATCAAAACAGTGGGGGCTCAAGTGAAGGGTGAATACAAGCGGTTTGTACACTGCCACATCAGGAAGCTGAGGAAAGCGCCTCGCTCTCCTCTGGGATGGGGAGGGAAGCCCTGAAAGTCCACTGTGTCTAACTGTGGGAAGGTAATGTCTGCATGTGGCTAAGTGGCAAGGGCAGTGGCATTGTGCATCATTCCTTTTCTGATTTAATTTCCATCGATGCTGTTACTATTGGTGTAATAAAGTAAGACTATATTAAAATGTGACTTTGGCTAAACAAGGACAGAGAAAGCACATTCTCTGTTAGAATATATGTGGATTGTGTCTGACTTGCCCATTTCACGGGTCCTGTGGTTGTAGACTTTAAAAATCTGATTCTCCTCTCCCAGATTGAGGCCTGCAATAAAGAAGCAGAGAAGATCGAATCCCTCATCAACTCCGACAGCCCCACGCTGGCGTCCCACGTCCCTCTGTCTGCCCTCATCATTTCCCAGGTACAGGTCTCCAGCAGTGTGCCATCAGCCGGCATCGAGGCCAGAGCCCCCTGCCCCTCCTGCCTCGTCCTCCTCAGCCTGGGCCCTGCCTTGCACATGGTCTGGACACATAACTGACCACCTGTGAAAAGTGCAAAATGTTCCTCCATTGAGTTTTTCTACATTGTGAAAGACATGCAGGACTCCTGGTTTGTAGTTGAATGGTGGCCAAGGAGAAGCACTTGTCACCTCTGTTCACCACACAGTATTTTTTTTAATCGCCAATATTAGGGTTTTTGTTTTGTTCTTACAAATGTTAAAATATGTTCTTCCAAATACTAATGAAAAGAGGATGTCTTCTTTTGGTGGATCACTGCCTTACAGTTTATGCTTTGCTCATTAGATGGGTGCCCCCCCCCCCCCCGCCACTGTAAAACAAATTTGGTATCATTGGTAAGTGAGATGATCACTTTTTAGAAAGGAACTCATTTGACTATAAGCTTCATACCCAAAAATTTCATTTCAGAGTTCCTTTAAGTATTAAGGTGCCCCTAGTGTGTGTGTGTGTTTGTTTACAGATAATTACCTACTCTGTCTAGAAGCTAGGGGCTACCGTGAAGAGCCTGCTATTAGAGTGTGAAATAAGGATAATGCATCTTTGAAATTATCATATAAATCATCAGGCAAATTTAATTTACAGAAATTTAATTCAAGAACCCATCTATTATGTTCAGCAAAGCCAGATAAGAAATGGCATTTACGAGATACATTGTAAGCAATAGGCTCAGTGGTTACTAATGTGTGTATGACTTTTGCGAAGGGGAGAAGTTATATCACATCAAAGCATATTGCATTATGCATTTTTATATTAACCAGAAGTATATTCTTCGGTATTCATCTGAGTTAAACTTAGAGTTTTTAAATATCAATCTTTAAACCAATTGCTGCTACTTATATACTTGCCAAAAAGTGAAATAATTAGTAGTTCATGTAAATAATACATGATATTTCTATTTTATTATGAAGAAGGTAAATAGCCATATTTGTAAAATGACAATCATGTGTGTTAACCCAGTACTTTCCGTTCGTGAAGACACATTGCTTTTTGTGATATGCACAGTGTGGGTAAGTGTACTGTCTGACTTTCTTTTTTGATATAGAATTATAAAGAATTGTGGTTTATATATTTAAAAATGTCAATCTAAGTATTAAAGTGTTTGCATGTTGTCTAAGCAATTGAATACTTTGAATGTGTTTCACAGTTTGAAATAAGCTATTCAATGTAATGCTTCTTGTTTGTATGCACCTAAACTTAGATGTTACATGAAGTATTTTTTTCAGTATTATATGTACTCTTTGAAATATATAGGGGTATGCTCATTATACCAAAATATTGTTTAAAAGTGGGCACTTAAAGCTTTCAGAATATCTCAGTGCTGATGTAGCATGTTTGTTGCAATTGCTTTTTCTATATAAATGTCTTCAATGCAATATACTGGAAAGCTTTTCTATTTTAATAAAAATAATTTTATATGATTATGTGTACTTCCAAGCAGTGTGGACATTTGAAACGAAACCACTGACCACTCTTAGGTAAGCTATGTCCTTTGCTCTAGAAGAAATTATGCGAGTTTTATTATTCCAAGCCAAGGGCCCCAGGAGAGCAGGGCAGCTGGGATGGGGCTGGTCAGACCAGACCGAGGCTTGACCAAAGGGCACGCTGTGGCAGGAAGTCAAGTACAAAGACCCCAGCTTTAGGCCCTCCAAGACCCAGCAAGAGACGAGGCAGTCCTACTCCCCACTGCTCTGGGCCCAGCGTTGCAGCTCCACGGCACATCCTGAGGGCAGAGGGAACTCCGGGCTGTGGACACAGAAGGCCTGTTGATGAGAGCCTGAGAGGATCTATCAGTCATGAGGCTAAGGCCCCAAACCTCCATGGCTGACAACAACAGAGGCTCACATTTTACTTCCATCACGTGTTTACCGTGGGTCAGCTGCACTTCTGCTTTACACCGTCTTCACTCCGGGACCCCTTCCAGTGTCCTCACAGAGTGGGAGGAAAGAGGCTGGAGCTCTGAGGGAACTGCTCGGAGCTTGCTCTTGGGCTTCTGGTCCTGGCGGGGTCGACAGCACAGGTGCTGCTAAGGGCCAGGCTGACAACGGACACCTGCTGGGTTCCTGGATAGGCCGCTGAGGTCACCACTTCCTCCACCACGGGTTCCATCCAGCTGTGGCAGATTCCTGTGCAGGAACGAGGAGACCTGTTGGTGTTTCACCTGGAGGCGTGGCTGGCTGACTCGATCTTCAGCCCAGACACCAAGTCATAATTCTGAAAATGGAGTGGATGAGCCAGGTCTTGCCGGACAGAGGACATAGTTCACTTTGGACACTTAGCTGAAATCTCCATCTTCGGTCAGCCCTGTGCACAAAATCAGGTGGAGAGCATACCCCTGAGCCCGGCATGGTGGCACCAGGAACGTCGTGCCCGAGATACGCGTGTGCACAGAGGAAAGACCATGTGAGGGCAAAGCAAGGTGGGAGCCGTCTGCAAGCTAAGGAGACAGGCCTCAGAAGAAACCAACCCTGCAGACACCTTGATCTTGGACTTCCAGCCTTCAGATCTCTGAGAAAATAAGTATCTGTTGTTTAAACCAAAAAACAAAACAACAACAAAAAAAGGAGGAGGAGAAGAGACAGAACCACAGCTGTCCCTTAGGTCTCTGCTTAGAAGTGACTCTGTTATTTCTGTTTACCTCTTACTGGCCCAAGCAACTCACATGGCCACTCCTGAGTTCAAAAGGTAGGGAGGTATAATCTTCTGGGGTGGGTGTGTGTGTTGGGGGGAGGCAGCAAGGATGGAGCTGGGGGAGGGACCATGAGTATTTGGAACAATAATAAAGTCCACCATGGAAGTCATTTCTCATCAGGATAGCCAGGACGGACAAAATTTTTTATTAGAAAATGAGTAGAAGTTTCATAATCTGGGGAAGGAACTAGAGAAATGAGAGAGGTTCTTGGGTTTGGAGGAAGGGGAATATTAAGGGAGGGAAAGATCTACAGGTCGCTCCTGTTCTCATGACACAATCATGAGAACTCTGAAGATAGTTAGGAGCAAAAAAGGCCAGGTCAGGTCAGTCTGGGGAGATAATCCTCCTCACTTGCACGCTGCTGTGGCGAACACACCCAGCCTGCCCTGTGGATGACTGTCGGTGGCTTTCCAGCGCCAGTGCAGGATGCAGCCCCTGGGGCTTAGCTCTCCAGCATTCTGCCTAAGGCCCAGCGTGTCGGGCTGGTAGAGGCCTCGAATCAGGATTCTGTAGGAGACGCCTGGGGCTGTGGGGGGAGAGAGGCGAGGTTCTTTTTTTTTTTTTTTTTTTTTTTGCGAGAGAGAGAATGAGAGACAGAGAGCACGAGAGGGAGGAGGGTCAGAGGGAGAAGCAGACTCCCTGCCAAGCAGGGAGCCCGATGCGGGACTCGGACTCGATCCCGGGACTCCAGGATCATGACCCGAGCCAAAGGCAGTCGCTCAACCGACTGAGCCACCCAGGCGCCCAGAGAGGGGAGGTTCTTGTGCCCCAATAATTTTAGCAGGGAGGACTCTGCAGGAGGAGGACAATTTAGAAGGTGAGATAACCACATGAAAAGTAGTTTCCAGAGAAAGATCCAGAGGCTCCTCTGGCCATAGGTAATGAAACCAAGATACTAGAAAAACAAATGAAATCGCTCCCTGTCCAGTCTACAGGAAGTAACTGGGCAGGAATGGACGCTGAGAGAGTCCTAGGTCCAGCCTGGGTCGCATGCCCACCTCTGTGGTAGAGAAGGAAAGAAAGGTAGGGGAGCTCTGGTCCCACCTCAACCTGATGGAATGGATTTCTCTCAGGGAATAACCTTTTTCCTAGAAGAGGCCTTCTGCCAGATGTGTCCCCTGGGGTGTGTGTATCTCTCTAACAGGCCATTAGCCCCCAGACCAGTTCAGCCCAGAGCACACAGCAATGCCTCGCCCTCGGGCCGGGCACACACCCGTGAGCCACCAGAGCCCAGTGACAACCACGGGGGTGCTCTGAAGGCTGACCTACTGAGAAAGGGAATTATCCAAAGTGACTAATAATAATATATTTGTTATACCAAGAGCAAAAATGGGAACAAAGAGGAGAGTCTGTGATGAGTGCAGGAAATTTAAATCCATTCATGCAAAAAGAAACAGGCCAACTCGAGGAAGATTCTTTTGCTTCCTGGATGCCTCGCTTCGGAACCAGCTCTATCAGGGAGCTTCCCAAGGCTCCAGGACAGAGGACCCAGGCTTAAGGCTTGTCACTGGATGACCCTGACTCCAAAGTCACCATTTTTCTATAGCACAGGGACAGCACAGGTATGTCACTCACGCCACCACCTCCTCATTTTGTGTCCGTGGCAGAGATCACAGCTCTGTCATGGTTTCCTGGTGGTTGTCTCAGCTCTAAGCTAAGCTTTGAGCACAGCGTTCTGAGCAAGAAGAAAGACAAGAGTCACAAGCGCCTTCTCCTTTTGCTGCCAATGCCTCTTACGAGTAAGAAAACTATTTCTCAGAAACCCCTCAGCAGTTGTCCCTTGCGCCTCCTGGGCCAGGATCAGGTCGTATTCCCGGCCCTACATGACTGGCCCCTAGCTACTAGTCAGGGTCTGTACACTCTGCTGCCCAAGCGGAGTCAAAGTCCAGGAAGGCAAGTAAGAAGGCAAAGGCCACCAACAGCATTTGCCTCCAGATAAAACCAGTCTCTCGGCAGGCTCAGCTTGTTAGGGTGTAAACAGGAAGACAGTTTTACTTTTCTAGGAACTGCCTTCAGCCATGCTCGGTGGACCCCTGTCTGCAGCTAGGTAGTAGGACCCCGTATCAACACTGCCTCCACATCATCAGTATCACCTCGTTATCCAAACAGCCTCATTTCATTTCTCAGGCCTCTTCCCGGGTTATTTTAAAGCTTCAATCCCACACCCTCCTCCAGCGTCAGCTCACTTCTCAGTGAGTTGGTGAGCTTGGCATGGTGTCACTGTTGGCATCAGTCAGTCCCTAGGACACCTTCAGTACAAGCTTTGGGACATTTGTTTCTGGTAAGAAGGTCTGTCACCTAAGATCTGAGTGGCACAGCGGTTAGTTATGGTTTGCCTGTACAAAACAGGAGTAGGTAATCTAATTGTAGTTTGTACAGTCGTCTGTACACTGTCTAGTGTGCCTTGGGAGGAGTTAGGAGGAGGAGAGAAAGGAGAAGACAGAAGGCTCCTTGGAGAGGGTTGGATTTGAGCTGGGCCTGAGAGAAACAGGAAGGCTTTGCCAGATGATTTTAGGAGATGCATTCTTGGTAAAAGGTACAGTATGAGCAAAGGTACAGAAGCAGGAGAGTCCACGTGAGTCCCAGTAACAGAAGAGTGGAGCTGACAAGTTAGGAAGGGGAGGTATCAAGCAGATGAGATGTGCTGGCCTTGAAAGGCATCCAGAGCCTCTGCCCTCGCCCTCTCGGTTCTTCTGACTGACCTGGATAGCTCTGGTGTGCATGAGAGACCTTTGATTTGAGATCCCCTGATCTCGTTATGAGGCGGTGCTTCCTCTCCCTCCGTCCTGTGAACATCCTGGACTCTACTGAGGAGACATTAACTGAGCCAGGCCAGGTGCCAGGCTTCCCCTGGGCCTGGCCTCCATTCTCAGGGTTTAGCCTCAGCCGGTTTCAGTTCCACTGCGGGAAGGAAGTTAAGCCTGCCAGCAATGCTGATGGCCTTGACACAAAATCCATAGAAGAGATTTTCTTTTCCTTCATTTGATTTAATGGTTTTCCCTCAGCCCTGGGCTGGTGGGAGTCAAACCCCCATACCCCCATACAGGCTGCTCTGTTTCTCAAAGGGACAGGAGGCCCTGCTCCAGGATACTCCTCTCCCCCTGTCTCCTAGCTGTGGAAGAGGCCTGAGTTGTGAGCCCTGCCAGCTGAGGGGAAGGGACAGCAGAGGCATCATTCCTAGGGAAATTCCTTTCCCTGAAATCCAGCAATTTTGGAGCTAGAGGGTAGATTTCCACTTTGTACATAGAGGGAAACAGGCCCAGAGAACAGAAGTACTATTCCAGGGTCGTATAGCAAGTCAGAGCAAAGCCAAGGCCTGAGGCCAGGTCTGGGCTTTCCCTGGCACAAGGCAACCAGCAGGATTTGTGCTGCTCAGGGATGGAGCCAGCCATGTGGGAGAGCTCCACGAGGGTGGACACCAGGGGGTGGGTAGAGTGAACTAGGTTCAATGTCAGGTCAGACTGACAAGGCAGGCACACTAGGTGGGGTCTGATAGACAAGTCCAAGGAGAAAGAGGAATCATGAGAGTAACTGATACATCTCTCTAGCACTTTTATTGATGGTTTACACAATGCTTTTCACCTTGTTCTCTCACTGGCCCACAGCAAAATGGTGCACAGAGACAGTACATGCAAAGTCTAAGGTCAAGTTAGATTCTCAGGAACTTAGGCTAGTGGGAGGCAAGGGTAAAGGGAGGAAGCCTTCATATGCGGAAGCAGCTAACACCCCTGCTCCCAACTCCAAACACTTTCATTTTTCCAAAATGAAGTCCACTGTATTGTTTTCTCCTTATAAAAAATAACACGTGCATTCCCCATACCTGGAAATATAAACAAAGGAAAAAGTTACCCACAACGCACCTTCCTCTCCCTCCTTCTACCAGTGAGCGCAGAATCCTTCTAGAGCCTTCTCTGTAGGAAGATCTCTAATTGGGGCAGGGTTCCTCCTCTGTCCACGAGGGGGCAGAGGTGGTTACCTCACAGCCCTGTGAGGGGAAGTTCAGGAACCTGGTGTCATATTTGGGGTGTCTCTGCTGTCCCTGCTGGTTTGGCACTTTCCTGCCAGATGGAAACCCCAGCTTGGCCAGAGCCGTGCCAGGTAATCAGGTGACATGCTACGCTCTCCCTGAGTACCACCTCACCTCTCTTCCCCCTACCAGTCTGGCACTGAACTCCGCCGAGATGTGAGCCCGCAGGTAAGCTTTGCTGTCGGTCCCCGCCCAGCAGGAAAACAGGTGCCCCCCCCCCCATTAGGATCATTTGAGGAAGGCTTGATAAGGGGACTATCTACAAGGGTGCAAGCAGAGTGTAAGAAACTGCAGGGAGTGCGGGTGTGAGCCTTAACAGGGGGCTACGAGGGCCCCTAAGTCCGCAGCGGTGAGGTGGTCCCCGGGACACAGGAGCGCCCTGCGTGCACCACCCTTTCCTCCGCCCCGCCATCTGCCCCGGTCACCAACCCGAGGACAAGGGAGCCCGTTGCTGTAACAATGCAGCTCCCCGAGGGAGAGCGGAGCCAAGTCAATTTGGGGAAGGAAGTGGAGCAAAAAGAAGATAGCAGCACAGCCGTCCAGAGCAACGCCGAGTCGGAGGAGGAGGAAATGTGGCGGCATCTGCCCACTCTTTCCAGCGCGGCGCCCAAGATGGCGAGGGCCTCTCGGCTTCACCCCCTGGAGGCGACCCCCGGCGCGCTCTTCCTTCCTGACCCCGCTCACCTCCTGGGGCCTCTCCTGGCCCTTCACGCCACCATCTTGCGGCGTCTCTGCCCGCCCTCCCTGATGGAGAACACGCCCGGCCCTCCGCACCTTCTTTTTTTGTTTTAAATATTTTATTTTGTTTTTATTTATTTGACCGAGAGAGGGAGAGACAGCGAGAGAGGGAACACAAGCAGGGGGAGCGGGAGAGGGAGAAGCAGGCTCCTGGCCGAGCAGGGAGCCCGACGCGGGGCTCGATCCCGGGACCCTGGGATCATGACCCGAGCCCAAGGCAGACGCTTAACGACTGAGCCACCCAGGCGCCCCCCTTTTTTTTTTTAATATTTTATTTTTTATTTATTTGACCGAGAGAGGGAGAGACAGCGAGAGAGGGAACACAAGCAGGGGGAGCGGGAGAGGGAGAAGCAGGCTTCCCGCCAAGCAGGGAGCCCGATGCGGGGCTCGATCCCAGGACCCTGGGATCCTGACCCGAGCTGAAGGCAGACGCCTAACGACTGAGCCACCCAGGCGCCCCCTTTTTTTAAAAAAAAATATTTTATTTTTTATTTATTTGACAGAGAGAGGGAGAGACAGCTAGAGAGGGAACACAAGCAGGGGGAGCGGGAGAGGGAGAAGCAGGCTCCTGGCCGAGCAGGGAGCCGCCTCCGCACCTTCTTTACTCACCCAAACCCGCCCTCAGGCAGCGGCGCTTGAGGCGGTTCGCGCGGCGGGGCCGTGGGCCAGGGGGGCTGCCCCCGCCGCAAGCAGCCGCAAGGAGCAAGCACCCCTCGGAAGAGTGAGTTCGACCAGCCAGGCTGTTCTTGTGGGGAAGGGATATAGTCCTCAAAATATAATGCATGTGGTCCTGTGTCTACACCTGAGTGCTTTTAAAATGCGATGCTGTCGTCGTTGCTGTTCTGAACGTTCCCCCTACGATGGAGTCTGGTTATTGATGCTGTGTAAAAAAGCTGTTGATTAGTTAATTGGCTGGTCGGTTGGTTGGTTAGTTAAAGTTAGTTGAGAGAGAGAGCTTGCGTGCGCACACATAGGGGCACCAGCAAGAGAAGGGGCAGAGGGAGAGAACCTCAAGCAGACCAGCGTGCGGCTCCATCTCACTACCCCGAGATCCCGACCTCAGCCCAAACCCAGTAGAATGCTTAACCAACCGAGCCACCCAGGCACCCCGCTATGGATTTTTAAAAAATATTTTTTGGACCTGGCCATCATTTTGAAAATTTTATATTAGTTTAATTGATTTTCTTAGTTTTTTCCCAGGGAGAAGCTTAAAGCTCCCTTCTCTCTCCCTTCCAGTATTTATACGTCTTATGTCTTACTGTTGTCCTAGTATTGGCTAGAACTCCCAGAACAAAGTCGTGTAACAGTGGTGATAACTGGAAAACTTATGTTCTTGACTTTAATGGGAATGTCCATCCTTTTAATGTTAAGCATGTTAAGCATGCCATGTTCAAGTCTGACCATGTCTTACTGTTTGCTTCAGGGGGCTTCCTTTTATACTGCTGAGGGAAAATTTAAGAGTTGTCTTTTTTTTTTTTTAACTCAGTAATGGATATTGAATTGTATCAAAGATATATTTAGCATCTGTTTATGTTTTTCTTTGACTTATTAATATAAATTGTGAATATATTTCTTTTTTTTTTTAAGATTTTATTTATTTATTTGAGAGAGAGAATGAGAGAGAGCATGAGAGGGGGGAGGGTCAGAGGGAGAAGCAGACCCCCCGCCGAGCAGGGAGCCTGATGCGGGACTCGATCCCGGGACTCCGGGATCATGACCTGAGCCGAAGGCAGTCGCCCAACCAACCGAGCCACCCAGGCGCCCATGAATATATTTCTTAATACGAAACGTATTTCTTAATACGAAATATATTTCTTAATATATTTCTTAATACGAAGCCCTTGAAATAAATGTTATTTGGTCATAATGTATTATTCAAGTAATACGCTACTAGATTCAATTTGCTGACTCTAGCATTTATGTTCATAAATGATGTTGCGCTATGGTTTTTTGTATTTGCTGTACTTTTCAGGTTTTGGAATCAAGATCATTCTAGCTCCGTTAAATGAACGGGGAATGTTTTCTATGCCTTAGACCATATAAAAGATACAAGAATCACCTGTTTCTTAATAGAGACAGACTATAGAACTTGGCTGCAAACCTATTCTGGGTCCATCTGTATTTGGGTAAGCAGTAATATTTTCCCTTTTTACAAATGGCTATATTGGTTCTTTTAGATTTTTTTCTCTTTTAAATAAACCTAGAAAATTGCCCAATCCAGAAAAACTGCTAGTGGAGAGTTGACAATATTATTTTTCTGAACACTCCTGAAAAGAGATTATATCCTCTTTTTTTTATTACTAAGGTAGTACATTTGAGTTTTCTCTCCATCTTTAGGCTTTTTTATTGATTTGATTTTATAGAGTTTTATCTATTTGATATGCTTTCCAGCTCTAGAATGTAGTTTTCAATTCTGCTCTTTTTCTGTTTTCTAATGCATAATTTTCTGTTTTTAACTATATTAGTTTCTATATTCAATTAATTTTTAAACGCTTTATTATGGAAGATTTCAACCTTATAATTTGAAAGTGAAAATTCATATACTCACCATTGAGGTTCTTCAGTGAATATTTTGCTATATTTGCTTTATCACTATTTATTCATCTATCCATCCCTCTTATTTTTTATGTGTTTCAAAGTAAGTTGCAATCATCCATACATTTTGCCCCCAAATACCTTAGCATTCATTCATTAACTATAGTTCAATATCTGTTTATGGTTCTTTTCTTTATTTTTTGTAATTTGTCTACCTCCTCTCATCCAACACTTAGTTTATTTTTTTCCTTTAAAATAAGTAGTGTAATAATATTTAAGATCTATTGACCATCAGTCATGTTTCAGGCCATTTTAGGGGCATTTTTTAATCAAAGATCAAGGGACAGCCTTCTCTCTCCAGGCCCCAAATTAGGTAATAGATTGTTTCTATAACTTAGTAAATGTAAGGTTCAGAATTCTGAAAGACATGTGTAAGTCAGCTTGGGCTGCTGTAACAAACTACCGTCAGCTGGGTGGCTAATCAACAACAGAAACCTATTTCTCACAGTTCTGGATGCTGAAGTCTAAGATCAGGATGCTAGCAAGTCCGGTTCTGGTGAGGGCCCTCTTCTGAGTTGCAGTCTGACTTCTAGTTGTGTGCTCAGTGGCAGAAAGGCAGAGGGAACTCTCTCAGGTCGCTTATAAGGGCACCAGTCCCATTCCTGAGGACTCCACCCTCATACCTAATCACCGCCCAAAGGACCACCTCCAAATACCATCACCGTGGGGATTAGGTTTCAGTATATGAATTTTAGAGGGACACAAGCATTCCATCTATAACAATACAGGTATCGGTAAGAGGGAATTTTCCTTAAAGTCCCTTTATTTTCAAATCAAAGGATTAAGTAATAGTCACGATACATTTTTCTCAGGCCTTTGATGGTGAAGTTTCTCTCCTTACTGGTTTTCAGATGAGTTCCCTCTCTTAGGAAGGGAGGACAGTAAGAAGCTCATCTGCAGTTTAGCTCTGTGGACGTGATGTGGTGACTGCTTCTCTCCCTTCTACCTTCCGAACTTCTTGCTTATCCAAGATTGACAGTGATTGTCATCTAACTACAGCTTTTCTTTCTCGTTTGGAGCACTGAGAGAGAAACTTGGTCTGTCTGTTATCAGGAACACTATACTGCAGGTAAGCAAAATGTAAAATCTAAGAAAACACTCCATGCTCCGTTACGTCTTTCCCTGTTATCTCATGGGACCAACCCAGCTTGTGTGATGGGTATCACACTCTTCTCCTGACAGTTTCTCCTTGAAGAATGGTCATGTGACAAGTGGCCACGAATGACCAAAAAGTCTCTTGGACCACTTTCTCAATATTGTCCAAGGATTCCTTTCACACAGGCATAGTACTAAGTGCTTTAAAGGAATTATCTCATGCAATTCTCACAACCTCTCGATGACGCAAATACAGTTGACCTTGAACAACACAAGTTTGAACTGAGTGGGTTCACTTATGCATGGATATTTTCTTTATAAATAGGGTACAGTACTATAAATGTATTTTCTCTTCTTTATGATTTTCTAAATAACATTTTCTTTTCTTTGGCTTACTTTATTGTAAGAATACAATATATACTATATGACATACAGAGTGTGTGTTAATCAACTATTTTTGTTATTGGGAAGACTTCTGGTCAACGGTAGGCTATTAGTAGTTAAGTTTTTGGAGAGTCAAAAGTTATACGCAGATTTTCTACTGTGTGGGGGTGGTCAGGGCCCCTAACCACCATGTTGTTCAAAGATAAACTGTAATATTATTTTTTAAAGATTATTTATTTATTTATTTGTCAGAGAGAGCGAGAGAGCACACAAGCAAGGGGAGCGGAAGGCAGAGGGAGAAGCAGGCTCCCCGCTGAGCAAGGAGCTTGATGTGGGGGGCTTGATCCCAGGACTCTGGGATCATGACCTGAACCGAAGGCAGACCGTAACCAACTGAGCCACCCAGGTATCCCAGACTGTAATATTATTAACACCATTTATAGTTGATGCAACTAAGCCTTGAGATTAAAGAATTTCTCCAAGGTCACATGGCTGGTAAGTAGCAGAGCAGGGACATTTTGAACCCAGGCCTAACTTAAAGCTTATGCTCATATTTATTATACTGTGTATTTCCCTTTAAGTACAGCTTTGGCCCATCCCATATATTTTCTAACAACAGTAATAAAGAGAGTATAACAGGATAAAATAAGGAGATTTTCTGCCAAGGTTTTTAATTTCTAGTTGCCATGGCTTTCTACCCATTGAGCTACTTCAGTGAATTTTTTGTTCTAAAAACCTCTGCAGAATAAGAGCCAAAGCCTGAAGGGCTTAAAGCATAGTTTGAATCTTAAACTATGGGAAGATTTTATAACGATGTAAGAGCTTAGACTGAGAAGGGCTGAGGCATGGGATGCAGCACGTTCTGGGGAAACAGATTTTAGGACAAAAACAAAATGCCTTTTTCTGAAAAGGGAGATCTGGTCGACATTTGCTGGGTTTAGGCTGCTCAGCTTGTGGAGAAGTCTCTATTTGAGTGTAAAAGATCTTGTACCCAACTATGGAGCCTGCAAGGGGATAGACATTCATTTCTCTATTAGAAATCTGAAAGCTTGGGGCGCCTGGGTGGCTCAGTCGTTAAGCACCTGCCTTCAGCTCAGGTCATGATTCCAGGGTCCTGGGATCGAGCCCTGCATCGGGCTCCCTGCTCAGCAGGAAGCCTGCTTCTCCCTCTCCCACTCCCCCTGCTTGTGTTCCCTCTCTAGCTGTCTCTCTCTCTGTCAAATAAATAAATAAAATCTTTAAAAAAGAAAGAAATCTGAAAGCTTGTATGAAGGCATATGACCCTGGCTCCACCAGATGCTCCTGCCCAGGAAGCTGAGTATGGAGAAGGTGATCCAGAAATGTGGAGAGAGTCAGGAAAGATTCTGGATTGCTTGAGTATTAATCCCCAAGAGACTACAGTAATTGTGACTGAGTTACCTTCAGTGTTCAAGTGTGCGTTTTCTGCCATCAGTAGAATTTGGATTTGATCTAGACAGGGAAAGAATTCCCTTTTTACATCTCTAAATTGTGATTGGGAAATGTTAAGTGCACAGTGTAAACAGTGACGTTTAAAGACTGCTAAGTGTCATCTCATTTAATTGGGAAAAAACCCTCTAAGATAGGTATTACTATCTTTATATCAACACCTGGATCAGAATCATAGTCAGCGGGGAGCAGAGCCAGAACTTGGATGAGAGCCACATGACTTCATGTCCATGCCCCACACTCTTAAACATTACAGTTAGTATTCTTATTTTTTAAGATTTTGTTTATTTATTTGACACAGAGAGACAGTGAGAGAGGGAACACAAGCAGTGTGGAGCGGGAGAGGGAGAAGCAGAGTTCCTGCCGAGCAGGGAGCCCGATGTGGGGCTCGATCCCAGGCCCCTGGGATCATTACCTGCGCCAAAGGTAGACGCTTAACGACTGAGCCACCCAGGCGCCCCTACAGTTAGTATTCTAATTCTCATTCATCTCTGAACATCTGCTTTGATTTTGCCTTTCAGTGCACTAGGAAGGATTTTTTTTAAATGTATAAATGGTTCAAAATTTTTCAATTAACCTTTTGTTACTAAGTTTTAGTTTTATTACATTGTGCTCAGAAAATTTAACTAAATGGTTCTACTTTCAGGAATTTATCATGGTTTACTTTAAGGACTACTATTGGGGTCAACTTTTGTATTTGTTCCCTAGAAATTTGAAAATAAAATTATCAAGTTTAAGTGGTCTTAACACAAATTAAAAGGCAGATATTGTCAGACTGGATAAAAAGAAAGATCCAGCTACATCTTGTCAACTACAGCTGTCCATTTTTAATGTAATGAAACAGTTTGGTTAGACGTTAAAAGGTGAAGTAGTGGTAAACATTTCTATAGCGCTTATTCTGTGTCGAGAACGGTTCTGGGGTGCCTGGGTGGCACAGTCGGTTGAGCATCCGACTTGGTTTCGGCACAGGTCATCATCTCAGGGCCCTGATCTCAGGGTCATGAGATCGAGCCCTGTCAGGCTCCACGCTCAGTGTAGAGTCCACTTAAGTTTCTCTCTCCCTCTGCCCCCCACCCCGGACTCTTGTGCATGTGCTCTCTCTCTCTCTCAAATAAATAAATAAATCTTTAAAAAAAAGAACTAGGGGCGCCTGGGTGGCTCAGTCATTGAGCATCTGCCTTCAGCTCAGGTCATGATCCCAGGGTCCTGGGATCGAGCCCCGCATCGGGCTCCCTGCTCGGCGGGAAGCCTGCTTCTCCCTCTCCCACTCCCCCTGCCTGTGTTCCCTCTTTCGCTGTGTCTCTCTCTGTCAAATAAATAAATAAAATCTTTAAAAAAAATAAAAATAAAAAAAAAGAACTATTCTAAGCACTTTACATTTACTAGCTCATTTATCTTCACAATCATTGTATGAGGGAGGTACTATTACTATTACCATTATACAGAGGAGAAAACTGAGTCAGGTAACTTATCCAAGGTCACACATTGTTCACATGAAGTTTGTATTTTTATATTTACAGAGCATTCAGTTACAAGGGGCTTAGTGTGAACAATGTTGCAATAAAGCAAAGGTTATACATTGTTTGCATATGTGAACACATTTCATCTTATATATTTCTGTACTACTCAATATACATAACTTTCAAATACATCAAAATCAAGTTTTTTAATTTATTATTTTTTTAGGATCTTATTCATTTATTTGAGAGAGAGAGAGAGAGCACAAGCAGGGGAGAGGGTCAGAGGGAGAGGGAAAAGCAGGCTGCTGAGTGGGGAGCCTGACACGAGGCTTGATCCCAGGACCCTGGGATAATGACTTGAGGGGAAGGCAGATGCTTAACCAACTGAGCCACCCAGGCACCCCTAAAAATCAAGTTTTATGCCAATAAGCTATAATTCTATGAAACATAAAGGCCAAATGGCATTCTGCTATGGGAAACAGTAGTATCTTATGTTGCTGAAACAAGGAAAAAAAGTTAAAGGGTGGAAATTAGATGAATCTACTAATACTAATTAAAAGAAAGCTTTAATGACTACATTAATATCAGACAAAGTAAATTTCACAGGAAGGAATATTACCAGAGATAGAGCCCTTTCATAATGATGAGTTAATTTATCAAAATGATATAAGAATTTTCAATGTTTATGCTCCAAATAAAAAGTTTCAAAGTACATGAAGCACCCAAAACAATCTACACATTCAGTGCAATCCCTACAGAATACCATCAGCATTTTCCACAGAGCCAGAACAAATAATCCTAAAATTTGTATGAAACCACAAAAGACCGTGAATAGCCAAAGTAATGTTGAAAAGAAAATTAAAGCTGGAGGCATCACAATTCTGGACTTCAAGTTATATTACAAAGCTATAGTCATCAGGACAGTATGGTATTGGCACAAAAACAGACACATAGATCAATGGAACAGAATAGAGAGCCCAGAAATGAACCCTCAACTCTATGGTCAACTAATCTTCGACAAAGCAGGAAAGAATATCCAATGGAAAAAGGACAGTCTCTTCAATAAACGGTGCCAGTAAAATTGGACAGCCACATGCAGAAGAATGAAACTGGACCACTTTCTTACACCATACACAAAAATAAACTCAAAATGGATGAAAGACCTAAATGTGATATAGGAATCCATCAAAATCCTAGAGGAGAACACAGGCAGCAACCTCTTTGACCTTGGCCACAGCAACTTCTTGCTAGACATGTCTCTAAAGGCAAGGGAAGCAAGGGCAAAAATGAACTATTGGGACTTCATCAGGATAAAAAGCTTTTGCACAGCAACGGAAACAGTCAACAAAACTAAAAGACAACCTACAGGGGCACCTGGGTGGCTCAGTCATTAAGCGTCTGCCTTCGGCTCAGGTCATGATCCCAGGGTCCCGGGATCAAGCCCCGCATCGGGCTCCCTGCTCCTCGGGAAGCCTGCTTCTCCCTCTCCCACTCCCCCTGCTTGTGTTCCCTCTCTCACTCTGTCTCTCTCTGTCAAATAAATAAAATCTTTAAAAAAAAATAAAAGGCAACCTACAGAATGGGAGAAGATATTTGCAAATGTCTTATCAGATAAAGGGCTAGTATCCAAAACCTATGAGTTCTTTATAGAACAAAAAATCCAGTCAAGAAATGGATACAAAACCCAAAAAATCCAGGCAAGAAATGGGACGATGAACAGACAGTTCTCCAAAGAAGACATGCAAATGGTCCACAGACACATGAAAAACTGTTCAACATCAGTTGGCATCAGGGAAATACAAATCAAAACCACAATGAGATACCACCTCACATTAGTCAGAATGGTTAAAATTAACAACTCAAGAAACAACAAATGTTGCAAGGATGCAGAAAAAGGGGAACCCTCCTACACTGTTGGCAGGAATGCAAACTGGTGCAGCCACTCCGGAAATCAGCCTGAAGGTTCCTCAAAAAGTTAAAAATAGAACTACCCTACAACCCAGCAATTGCACTACTAGGTATTTATCCAGAGGATATAAGCATAGTGATTCGAAGGGGCACATACACCCCAATGTTTCTAGCAGCAATACCCACAATTGCCCAAATATGGAAAGAGCCCAGATGTCCATTGACAGATAAATGGATAAAGATATGGTATATATACAATGGAATATTACTCAGCCATCAAAAAGAATGAAATCTTGCCATTTGCAATGGCATGGATGGAACTAGAGGGTATTATGCTAAGTGAAATAAGTCAGTCAGAGAAAGACAAACACTGTATGATTTCACTCATATGTGGAATTTAAGAAACAAAACAGATGAACATAGGGGAAGGGAAGGAAAAAGAAAATAAGATGAAAACAGAGAGAGAGGAAAACCATAAGAGACTCTTAACTCCAGGAAACAAACAGGGTTGCTGGAGGGGAGGTGGTTGGGGGGATGGGGTAATTAGGTGATGAGCATTAAGGAGGGCACTTGATGTAATGAGCACTAGGTGTTACATGCAACTGATGAATCACTAAATTCTACCCCTGAAATTAATAATACAGTATATGTTAACTAAATTGAATTTAAATTTAAAAATTACAAAAAAACACAATGTACATGAAGCAGAACTTATTCGAATATCAGGAGAAATAGACAAATGCACAATTATATCTGAAGATTTCAGCATCCCTCTCTCAATATTTGATAGAATAAGTAGACAGAAAATCAATAAGGATATAAAAGACTTGAACAACATTATCAGTCAACTTCATCTTGAATTGAAATTTATGGAACATTCTACCCAGTAACAACAGAACACAGTCTTTTCAAGTTTACACAGAATGTACCAAGATAAAGCCACATTCTGGGCCATAAGATAATTCTCAGTAAATGTAAGAAAAGATTGAAGTAATACAAAGTATAGTCTCTGTCCACACAGAATTAAAGTGGGAATCAATAACAGAAAAATAATCTGGAATTTCCCAAATATTTGGAAAGTAAATAACATTTTAAAATAACCTATAAGTCATGAGAGAATAAATCACAAGCGATATTAGAAACGATTTTGAACTGAATAAAAACAAAAGCACAACATATCAAATTTAGTGACATGCAGCTAAAAACAGTCTTAGAGGGAAATTTATAGCACTTAATGCTTATATTAGAAAGGAAGAATGTCTTACAATCAATGACCTGATTTCCCCTTTAAGAAACTGGAAAAATAAGAGTAAGTTAAACCCCATGTAAACAGAAAAAAAGTAATAAATATAAAAATCAATGAAATAGTAAATGGGAAAATAATAGAGAAAATCAATGAAACAAAAAGCTGTTTTTTTGAGATCAAAAGTACAATTGATTCTCATGATTTGCAGCAGTTATGTTCTATAAAATTGCAGGGGACACTGCTTTGGAGAATCCTGACCCATCGCTGCTAGGGAAAATACTGGGTTAGGTTCCTGTGAGCCTCTGGCCGCAACATTTTTGTCAGTGGATCAGTAATAGCTTTACTTCATGTGTGTTTTTGTTTAAAGATACCTTAATTTATATTGTTGATTCATGAACATGGAACTCATGGCCAACAGCATTCGAAGTCATGCCTGAACAAAGTTTATCTAACACATAAATTTTCTCCATAAGGTACAACACACCCCTCTTGCATTTAGGGGCACTAAACAACACTTCAGCACTTCACTTGGGGACCATTTTAAACAGCAGAATCACCAACAGAAAACACAAAAATGCCCCAAACCTGGGACTACGTAGACTCTGGGAAGGACATTTGTTTACGTGTGAGAGCTATCTCATGGCGTCTCCTTGTTCAACCTCAGCTGGGAACTTGTGTGTTGGGCAACTCAAATTTTTCAATGTCCGCACATGTTTTCCAATGACTGAAAGCATTGCAAGTATTGATCTGAGGGTTACAAATAAATCTTAGCAAGTAGGTGAATTCATAAACACAGAATCCACAAATAATAAGGATCAACTATGTTGATAAACCTTTAGAAGGCACAATACCAGAAATGATAAAGGGTCACCGTTAGACATCATTCTTTTAAAGGATAACAATATTAGCAACCTCATGCATATAAATTCCACCATTTAGGTGAATGAAATACACAAATTTCTTAAAAGATTCAAGTTACCAAAGCTCACTCAAGAAGAAAAGGACAATCTGAAGAATTCCATATCTATCAATAAAGCTGAATTTGTAATTGAAAACCTTCCCTCCCCGAAAAAAGAATAAAAACACCTCCATGACTAGATGGCTTCACCGATGATTTGTAGCAAATATTTAAGAAAGAAATAATACTAATTCTATACAAACTCTTCCAGAAAATAGTATAGAGAACCCTTTCCAACTTCTTTTATAAGGCCAGTGTTGATCCCCAAATCCAAAAGACATTATAAGAAGAAAAGACTAAATACAGAGCAAAGACCCCACAAAACATAGAGAGATTAAAGAAGATATAAAAAAACAAAGATACACCATGGTGATGGACCAGCAACTCGTTATCATTAAGAGGTCAGTTCCCCCCAAGTTTATCTATGTATTCATGACAATCCCAATCAAAAACCCAGCAGGTTGTTTGTTTGTTTTATAGTAATTGATGAGCCAATTCTAAAATTTATATGGAAATGCAAAGGACTTAAAATGAACAAAACAAAAAAATAAAATAAAGTAAAATGAACAAAACAACTTCAAAAAGAAAAAGAATAAGAGGATTTACATTACTTGATATCAAGATTTATTATAGGGGCTCAGTCATTTAAGCGTCCAATTCTTGATGTTGGCTCAGGTCTCGATCTCACAGTTGTGAGTTCAAGCCCCACACTGGGCTCCACACTGGGCATGGAGCCTACTTAAAAAAAAAAGGGGGGGTGGCGCCTGGGTGGCTCAGTCTTTAAGCGTCTGCCTTCGGCTCAGGTCATGATCCCAGGGTCCTGGGATGGAGCCCCATATCCGGCTCCCTGCGCAGCTGGAAGCCTGCTTCTCCCTGTCCCCCTCCCCCTGCTTGTGTTCCCTCTCTCACTGTGTCTCTCTCTGTCAAATAAATAAAATCTTAAAAAAAAAAAAAAGATTTATTATAAAGCTACAGCAATTGAGACAGGGTGGTATTATTGTAAAAATATGTGTATAAATATGCGTATAGATCAATGGAACAGAATAGGGAGCCCACATATAGTCAACTCAAGAAATGATACTGGAGCAATTGGGCATTCATATGCCAGATAACAAAAGAGAGAGTCATAATCCTGACTTTATACTACACACCATAATCAGATTGAACGTAAGCACTAAAACTAAATGTGAGAGCTAAAACCTTAAAACGTCTAGAGGAGGGGCACCTGGGTGCCGCAGTCGGTCCAACATCCGACTCTT